>NC_062278.1:27936013-37936013 GCF_902655055.1 Lutra lutra | reverse complement strand
TTCTGATTTTATATATTTGAGCCTTCTCTTCTGAACTTGGAGTGGCCTTGCATAGTGATGTCCCCTGTGTAAACTGTTATAGACTGTGTATGACTTTCAGCTACTAAAGTTGTAGAAAACACTGTCTGGGGTTGTCCCAGTGTTCAGTTCCCTGGAGTTGGCTTGATGAGAAGGCTGGGGTTGATGTGGGCTGGAGGGCCAGGGTCTGCTAAAGCATCTAGCTGCCTAGGCTCCCCACACCCTGCATCTGTCTGCACTTGTCAAGCTTTCCAACCTGACAGAGAGTTCCAGCAGTTCCCCAAACATTTGACAGAGGTCTGAGGCTCATTCCTTTATATTCTAGTTGCACTTTTAAACCACAGCTTTTATTTCCTGTGATCCAAGGCAAACAATCAGTTCCCAGTCCCTCAGCCTCATCCATCCCACCTCTGTAACTCACTGCATAGGGCTGAGTTTCTCCTCTTATCATGTCTCCATCTTCCTGATGTTCTCTGGGTGGTACTTCCATCCATTTTGTGTAGAGCTATTTAGTCAGCACTCAGTTTTTCAGGAAGAACTGAGGTATAGGTCTAGGTGTATATTTGCTCTATTTGTGGAGAAGATGAATTCAGAGTCTTACCAAAATGCCTTCTTTGGCCTTCCCTGCTATCTGTCATCTTTTATAAAAACACATTTGGCCGTTTTTAGCAGCTATTACTCTGATAAGTTTTAGTAGCCACAAACCAAAGGAGTATTTTATGTTTATCTGTTGGGTATCTTAGTTTAAAGACATGGTATATTAAATTTTTAAGCACGGTATGAGGAAAAGAATAATTTTAGAGAAACCTGATTTGCAAAATTTGCATTGCACCTATTCATATTCATATTGATTCTTTTGTTTCTCCCAGGCGTCCACTCCTCCTAAGATTTTTAAGTATTTTTTTTGAAATTGAGAAAACATTAGTGTTTCTCTTCTTCAGATACATTCAGAATTCCTCTGTAGATTCCCAAAAAACACCAACATAATGATCTTTAAAAAAGACAAGCAATGTGTATTAAGTGTTTCATTCCACCTACTTCCTTACCCTCATGAGGCCATTTCCCTGCTTTTCATTAGGCTGCCCTGATTTCTTTTGGACCCTAGAAACATGGTTCAGTGCTCATTTTCATGGCTGGACTGATTCACATATTTCAATATAATTAACAACAATGAAAAGTAGTGCTGGACCAAAAAAAAAAAAAATCCCCACTAGTAAAATATATCACTGGCACACATATATATTTAATGAAGTTTTAAGTGGGTTTCTTTCCCTAAAATGTAAGCCACCCATAAACTTGTTTAGTGATGCATTTGAGAGGTTATTATAGCCTAGGGTGAAGTGATTATTTTTTGTTTATTGTATGAAGTGAACATGTTTCCAATCCATAGGAAGGTCACCTTAGTGAAAATATTTTCAGTAATTTGATACTAAATATTAAAGTTAAAATGCTAGATTCCTTTTTTTTTAATTACAGAGGACAGTAGACCAAGTGTGTAAAGAATTGATAGGCTAAATGCCATTTCATTATTATTTAAAATAAGAATATTGTATTATATTAAGTAATATATCACACACACTTAAATATTAACTTACATGAATTATTTATATCTGCTAGTGGAAGTCTTTACATAGCTAAAATGTGGAAATTAGAAATATTGGAGATAAAACCTTGAGAAATCAGATATAAAAACTGTTATTAGATGAACAATCTTTATTTAGAATTCACAGTCATTACCTACATTTTCCAGGCCAGATGTAAGCTTTCTAAAACTTAGTACATTTTAGGAAGCTCTTTCAGGTTAAACAGATAGAGAATGAGAAAGGCAGAAACAAGAGACAGAGGTGGGGTGGGGGAAGACTCTCATGAATGCCAGAATTTCCTCAATGTAAAATAAAAGTATGAATGTAAATTTATAAGGAATTTCTTCACTTCTTAAAACCTAAAATTGGCAGCTCATTATCCTGTGATACTGTTTTGGCAACCTGATATGATGAAGGATTTCACAAAATTGTGTGTGCTTCTGAGAGCCTCCAGGTCTATTAAGTAATTCCTCCAACTAACCAACCAATCACTCATCTTACTGTTAAAGTTGTATTTTAGATATGAATGACCATGATAAAAGTATTAATAATACACTTTCCTGTTTTGATTGCACATTCTTAAAGGAGACTATATCTAAGTAAACAAAAGAAAAATTTTATCACAAGTTATATTCTAATCCTTATAGATCCCTTACCTCTAGTGAATCATAGAGAATACTTATTTATAAGAAATAGAAATGAAATATGAGTTTAAATATTTTTGTGATTTTATATATAGTCTATATGAAGTTAAGTAAGTTTGCTAACATCTTGTCATTTAGTAGCTTAATTTATTTTATACTGTTTGATTTCATTATAATATTTTACTATTTTAACTGATCCTAATTTAATAAAAGTTAAGATTTATTTTTTCTTATTTCATTAATGAAGAACTTAGAACACACAGTTTAGACCCTATTCCCAGGGTAACTCATTAGAAAGTTTGATATGACTGAAAAAAATATATCATTTACTTTTATGATTTGTTTATAGTCCTTCAAAATATTTGCAATATCTTGAAACATTTTTTTATTGACAATCTTTTGTAGCTATTTTAACCTTTAAGAGGTTGACATGTAGTAATTATATTTAGCATTACCATAAATTTTTATTTGACCTTTAATTTTAAGGCAAATATACCGTGAATTTGTGTTTACACATTTATTATTTTATAGATATATATTTCCTCTCCTCCAAAATGGAAATTTGTTATAGCTCTATGGGGGCAGAAAATGAAAGCTTCAGGTAGAAAATTTCACATTTGATTTCTTTTGAATCATTTTGTATAATTTTTCTAGTGTTTCAAACATTTTCTCTACCTGGTTTAAAATAATATGGAGCTGAAAGTCTAAGAGTCAACACTTAAAAATGATTTTAATTTTATGTCTTTTGTTGAATATTATTATTTGAATTGGTGTTTCTGTTTTTCTGATATATTTGTTAAAAACATTCCCTTCCCTTTTGATCAAAATAGCTAACATAGACTATTATTACTGTCTTTATCTTTTTTCTGCATGCCATAATTGGTTCTTTATAGTTTAGTTCCCTTTTCTTATGTATTTTCATGTTTACCACTTTATTTTTTAGCTTCCTTTTCTTTAAGCTGTCCTTTATGAAGTCTTCTGTTGCTTGTGTTCTTATAAAACCCATGCCACATCCCACTTCCATATTATACATATTTTATTTTAAAAGACTCCATGATAATTTTAAGACTCTTTAAAATACATAACTCAAAAATATACATTTTAATTATACCCTAGAAATTCAATTTATATGCTATTTGTAATATTTAGATAAACTTCTAATATTTTGACATTATTCCATTTCTTTTGTAAATATAATTTAACTTATTTCTCTAGTATTCTGTATAAACTATTTGCAACTGGGTATTATGAAAGATATTAACTCTATGAAATTTGGATAAATAACATACTTTGTTTTGCGTAGAAAAGACAATGAATTCAGATGCAATCAGTAATTGTTATGGGAACAATCACTCAAGTATAATTTTTGACTTGAAAATTATCTTTATTTTAATGTTTTCTTTTTGTTTATTATAACTTGGAAAAACAGCAATTATACACAATTACTTGCAATAAAAGCAAAAGTCAATTAAAACCGAGGGAATTATTTCTATGTTTTTTTTTTGTTTTTTTTTTGCTTAAAATCATCACTCACAACTTTCAAATAAAAACTTTACTAGAGAAAACTTAAATTTTGCTCACATTTAAGATAGGAAGATACTATAAATGAAATATATTTCTTATATATTTGTAAGAATAGTTACCTTCAGTAAGAGAAGGTTGATATTTTATTATTTTTCTTTTAAGTTGTGTAATTCAGTGGAATATAAAATTCATTAGAAAAGTTAAGAGTTAAGAATATTAGATTGTGTCAAGAATTCATTTTCTGTAAAAGTAAAATTGGCACACAAAGGAGAATAACTATTTTAAACACAACCATGAATTTTGCTTATATTATGGCATTTTATTTTATGTAGTGATGTTTTATTTGCCAGCTACAGTTGTACATTTTTAATACTTAGAGTAAGTACTAAATCTATTTTTAAAATTTGGGAATGAAACATGTAATATAATGGACATTCTTTCTAACACTGTTTTAAAATTTAGAGGAGTTTTGGTTCAAATTTATCATTGCCATGGAGCATTTGGCATGTATAAATGGCGTTATGCTTTATTATACCCTCTTTAGATAAATACGAGATTTGGAACAATTAGTTTCTTTGCTTGTTTGCATATGCTACATATTTTAGACAGTCTTAGAGTTCTGCCATTAGCTACGCAAACATTTTTAGTATAGCTCCTTATCAGCATCTATGGTGTCAGAGGTGGCAGATATTCTGATAGCCACTTATCAGATTTTCTACCTAAAATCTAACAGTGTTTTGGATCTTATTATTAAGCATTTTTAAGTAATTTACAAGCCCTTCAGTCACACGGAAGAACTATGGGTTGCTTTGTGAATTCTGAAATTGTCTGGAAAAGGAATACATTTGAAACAAGAGTAATTTCTAAATATAGTGAAATATATTTAGCAGGAGAAAATAAATGGGCCATATATATCTGACTACTTTTTTGTTTCGTTTTGTTTTGTTTGAATACTTCCCTAAGGTAAAACATTACCATAAAACCAACTCTTTTAACTACTTTATGTTGCATATGGACCTACCAGGTACTATAATCTGACATTTAGTTCTTCTAGTCAACTTTTCAGCTTCAGAATTTTTATTCTGGTTCTTTTTACTTCTGTCTTTTGGCTTATTTCTCTGATTGATGGAATATCATTCTGTTTGGTTCTGTGGGAGAAACATATTTTAAAGATTTATTTGTGCATTTGAAAAAGAGAGCAAGAACATGCAAACTGGAGGAAGAGACAGAGGGAGGAAAGAAAATCCTCAAGAAGACATTCTGCTGAGCGCAGAGCCCAACACTGGGCTCAATCCATCCCAGGATCCCAAGTTCATGACCTAAGCTAAAATCAACTGTTGGATGCTCAAAAGTAGTTGCTCCTCTTTGAAAAAATTTTAAATAGATGTTTTGAAATTTTTGATAAGTACAATGTTTGGATTTCTTCAGGGACATTTCTATGAATTGCTTCTTTAAAAATAGATTTAAAATATATTTTTTGTTTCCCTACATGCCTCATAATATTTTTGTTGAAAACTAGACATTTTAGGGGCTCCTGTGTGACTCAGTGGATTAAGCCTCTGCCTTTGGCTCAAGTCATGATCTCAGGGTCCTGGGATCAAGCCCTGCATGGGGCTCTCTGCTCGGTGGGAGAACTGCTTTACCCCTCTCTCTGCCTGACTCTCTGCCTACTTGTGATCTCACTCTCTCTGTCAAATAAATAAATAAAATCTTAAGAAAAAAAAAAGAAAACTAGACATTTTATACATATAGTATCATAATTGGAAATAAAATTCATCCCCTTATCAGGTTTTGTTGTTGCTGCATATTTTACTGTTGTTTCTTTAGAGACTTCCCTGACCAAATTTTGTAGTCTTTATTTTTGGTCACATGTAACCTCTGAAAACTGTTCCATTTAGTGTAGTGGTCAGCTAGTGGTTGGACAGAGACTAAATAAAACCACCCAGTGTATTTTTTATAATCTGTATAAGTGCGTGTGTGTCTCAGGACATGCCTTTAGTATTCAATAAGGTGATTTCAATCTCTTCTTTACCCTTTATTTCCTGCTTGCACAGTAATTGAATGTTAGCGAAAGGTGAGAGCTTAGGGCTTTCCCATCCATGTCTTTCTTAAGCATGTACACAGCCCTAGGCATACATCTAACTTTGTAGATTCTCAGGAATATGTTGGAGATTTTCAAAGCCCTAACTCCTTAAAGCATCTCTTCCCCAGAACGTCTCAAGGTTTTGGTTAGTCTGTTGTTTGCCCCAATTGTTATCCAATGCTCCAGACAGCAACAACAAGTACGTGTTTATATGTTTATATATGTTTTCCTGAGAAGCTCCCTAAATATTAACCTCAATAATTGAAGTGTTTGAATTAAGTGAGATAAAAGCAAGCCTCTGAGCCTTTCTTCCATGGACCCACAGGGCAGGACCCACAACCACACTTTTCTATATGTGAATAGGGTCTGTTCTGCTCTCTTCAGTATTGGTACCTATACTTGAAATGCTAGCTGTTTCTTTCGAAGTCACCACTGAGCTGGGGACTCAGAGATGGACCAGAGTGATTTAAAAATGTACAAAGCACACTATTCTTACTGATATAGTGTTATTTTTTTTTCTTGATTAAGCATTCCCCCGGTTTGTTGCAGGCTTTAGATTAATATCTAGAATTATGAAGTAGTTGTGATAGTTTTTGAGTTTTTTGTTACTCTTATGGAGGGACAAATATTTAGAGTTCTTTACCATTCTTGCTGATTTCACACCTCTCTCTTCTATCTTTGAAAGTAGTGAATGTTTATGGAGAACGTATTAGGTTTGATTTTCCATAAATATTACTTGGTTTTTGGTTATTGCTTAAGAAATGTTCCTAGCAAACTTACAACTCTATTTCATTATGCTTCACTATATATGTTAAAGAGTAATTTCAAAAAATGCTGTTTAGCTACTCTTAACTCTTGCATATAGAATATTTTATTTCAAGAGATTTACCATTATGAAATGTCTTTTTTTAATTAACATATAATGTATTATTTGTTTTGGCATACAAGTCTGTGATTCACCAGTCTTACACAATTCACAGCACTCACCAAAATACATACCCTACCCAATGTCTATCACCCATCACCCCATCCCTCTCACCCCCCTCCTGTCCAGCAATCCTCAGTTTGTTTCCTGAGATTAAGAGTTTCTTATGGTTTGTCTCCTTCTCTGATTTTGTCTTGTTTCATTTTTCCTTCCTTCCTATGATCCTCTGTCTTGTTTCTCAAATTCCTCATATCAGTGAGACCATATGATAATCGTCTTTCTCTGATTGACTTATTTTGTTCATTGTAATACCCTAAAGTTCCATCCATGTTGTTGCAAATGACAAGCTTTCTTCTTTTTTATGGATGAATAGTATTCCACTGTTAGGAAACACACCACATGGGGCACCTGGATGGCTCAGTGGGTTAAAGCCTCTGCCTTCAGTTCAGGTCATGATCTTGGGGTCCTGGGATCGAGCTCTCTGTATCGGGCTCTCTGCTCGGTGGGGAGCCTGCTTCCCTCTCTCACTCTCCCTCTCTGCCTACTTGTGATCTCTGTCAAACAAATAAATAAAGTATTAAAAAAAAAAGAAACACATCACATCTTCTTTATCCATTCATCTATTGATGAACATCTAGGCTCTTCCCATAGTTTTGCTATTGTGGACATTACTGCTATAAACATTTGGGTTCACATGCCCCTTCACATCACTACATTTTTATTTTCAGGGTAAATACCCAGTAGTGCAGTTGCTGGATCATTGCGTACATCTATTTTCAACTTTTTGAGGAACCTCCATAGTGTTTTTCAGAGTAGCTGCACCAGCTTGTATCCTACCAACAGTGCAGAAGAGTTCCCCTTTCTCTGCATCCTTGCCAATACCTGTCATTTTGTGACTTTTTAATTTTAGCCATTCTGACTGGTGTGAGGTGGTATTTCACTGTGGTTTTTATTTGTATTTCCCTGATGCCAAATGATGTAGAGCACTTTTTCATGGGTTTCTTGGCCATTTGGATGTCTTCTTTGCAGAAATGTAGTTCATATCTTCTGCTCATTTCTTGATTGAATTATTTGTTCTTTGGTGTTGAGTTTGATAAGTTTTTTATGGATTTTGGATACCAGCCCTTCATCTGATATGTTGTTTGTGAATATCTTCTCTCATTCTGTCAGTTGTATTTGTTTTGGTGACTGTTTCCTTTGCTGTGCAGAAGTTCTTCATCTTGATGAAGTCCCAATAGTTCATTTTTGCCCTTGCTTCCCTGCCTTTCTTGATGTTTCTAGGAAGAAGTTGTATCTGCGGAGGTTGAAGAGGTTGCTATTTGTGTTCTCCTCAAAGATTCTGATGGATTCCTGTCTCACTTTGAGATTTTTCAACCATTTTGAGTCTATTTTGTGTGTGATATAAGGAAATGATCCAGTTTCATTCTTCTGCATGTGGCTGTCCAATTCCCCACACCATTTGTTGACGAGACTGTCTTTTTTCCATTGGACATTCTTTCCTGCTTTGTCGAAGATTAGTTGACCATTGAGTTGACCATTTCTGGGCTTTCTATTTTGTTCCATTGATCTGTGTGTCTGCTTTTGTTCTAATATCATACCATACCCATGATGATTACAGCTTTATAATAGAGCTTGAAGTCTGGAATTGTGATGCCACTAACTTTGGCTTTCTTTTTTAACATTCCTCTGGCTATTCAGGGCCTCTTCTTGTTCCATATAACTTTTTAGGATTATTTGTTCAATTTCTTTGAAAAAAATTGATGGTATTTTGATAGGGATTGCATTAGATTGCATTAAATGTGTAGAATGTTCTAGGCAGCAGAGAAATTTTCACAATATTTGTTTTTCCAATCCATGAGCATGGAATGTTTTTCCATTACCTTGCATCTTCTTCAATGTCTTTCAGGAGTACTTTACAGTTTTCTGAGTACAGATTCTTTGCCTCTTTGGTTAGATTTATCCCTAGATATCCTATGGTTTCAGGTGCACCTGTAAATGGGATCCCTACACTGTGAAGAGTTTTAATCAAGAAAGCGTGTTATAATTTGTCAAATCCTTTTTCAGCATCTATTGAGAGTATCATATGGTTCTTGTTTTTTTTTATTAATATATTTATCACATTGATTGATTTGCAGATGTTGAACCAACTTTGCAGCCCAGGAATAAATCCCACTTAGTCATGGTGAATAATCATTTTAATGTACTGTTGGATCCTTCTGGCTATTATTTTTTTTTTCCCACTCTTTATTTTTTATTTTTTTTTAATTTTTTATTTTTTTCAGCATTACAGTATTCATTATTTTTGCACCAAACCCAGTGCTCCATGCAATCCGTGCCCTCTACAATACCTACCACCTGGTGCCCCCAACCTCCCACCCCCCACCCCTTCAAAATTCTCAGATCGTTTTTCAGAGTCCATAGTCTCTCATGGTTCACCTCCCCTTCCAATTTCCCTCAACTCCCTTCTCCTCTCCATCTCCCCTTGTCCTCCATGCTATTTGTTATGCTCCACAAATAAGTGAAACCATATGATAATTGACTCTCTCTGCTTGACTTATTTCACTCAGCATAATCTCTTCCAGTCCCGTCCATGTTGCTACAAAACTTGGGGATTCATCCTTTCTTTCTTTTTTTTTTTTTTTTTTACAGCTTTATAAACATATATTTTTATCCCCAGGGGTACAGGTCTGCGAATCGCCAGGTTTACACACTTCACAACACTCACCATAGCACATACCCTCCCCGATATCCATAACCCCACCCCCTCTCCCAACCCCCTCCCCCCATCAACCCTCAGTTTGTTTTGTGAGATTAAGAGTCACTTATGGTTTGTCTCCCTCCCAATCCCATCTTGTTTCATTTACTCTTCTCCTACCCCCTTGACCCCCCATGTTGCATCTCCTCTCCCTCATATCAGGGAGATCATATGATAGTTGTCTTTCTCCGATTGACTTATTTCGCTAAGCATGATACCCTCTAGTTCCATCCACGTCGTCGCAAATGGCAAGATTTCATTTCTTTTGATGGCTGCATAGTATTCCATTGTGTATATATACCACATCTTCTTTATCCATTCGTCTGTAGATGGACATCTAGGTTCTTTCCATAGTTTGGCTATTGTAGACATTGCTGCTATAAACATTCGGGTGCATGTGCCCCTTCGGATCACTATGTTTGTATCTTTAGGGTAAATACCCAGCAGTGCAATTGCAGGGTCATAGGGTAGTTCTATTTTCAACATTTTGAGGAACCTCCATGCTGTTTTCCAGAGTGGTTGCACCAGCTTGCATTCCCACCAACAGTGTAGGAGGGTTCCCCTTTCTCCGCATCCTCGCCAGCATCTGTCATTTCCTGACTTGTTCATTTTAGCCATTCTGACTGGTGTGAGGTGATATCTCATGGTGGTTTTCATTTGTATTTCCCTGATGCCGAGTGATATGGAGCACTTTTTCATGTGTCTGTTGGCCATCTGGATGTCTTCTTTGCAGAAATGTCTGTTCAGGTCCTCTGCCCATTTCTTGATTGGATTATTTGTTCTTTGGGTGTTGAGTTTGCTAAGTTCTTTATAGATTTTGGACACTAGCCCTTTATCTGATATGTCATTTGCAAATATCTTCTCCCATTCTGTCAGTTGTCTTTTGGTTTTGTTCACTGTTTCCTTTGCTGTGCAGAAGCTTTTGATCTTGATAAAATCGCAAAAGTTCATTTTTGCCCTTGCTTCCCTTGCCTTTGGTGATGTTCCTAGGAAGATGTTGCTGCGGCTGAGGTCAAAGAGGTTGCTGCCTGTGTTCTCCTCGAGGATTTTGATGGATTCCTTTCTCACATTGAGATCCTTCATCCATTTTGAGTCTATTTTCGTGTGTGGTGTAAGGAAATGATCCAATTTCATTTTTCTGCATGTGGCTGTCCAATTTTCCCAACACCATTTATTGAAGAGGCTGTCTTTGTTCCATTGGACATTCTTTCCTGCTTTGTCGAAGATGAGTTGACCATAGAGTTGAGGGTCCATTTCTGGGCTCTCTATTCTATTCCATTGATCTATGTGTCTGTTTTTGTGCCAGTACCATGCTGTCTTGATGATGACAACTTTGTAATAGAGCTTGAAGTCCGGAATTGTGATGCCACCAACTTTGGCTTTCTTTTTCAATATTCCTTTGGCTATTCGAGGTCTTTTCTGGTTCCATATAAATTTTAGGATTATTTGTTCCATTTCTTTGAAAAAAATGGATGGTACTTTGATAGGAATTGCATTAAATGTGTAGATTGCTTTAGGTAGCATAGACATTGTCACAATATTTATTCTTCCAATCCAGGAGCATGGAACATTTTTCCATTTCTTTGTGTCTTCCTCAATTTCTTTCATGAGTACTTTATAGTTTTCTGAGTATAGATTCTTAGTCTCTTTGGTTAGGTTTATTTCTAGGTATCTTATAATTTTGGGTGCAATTGTAAATGGGATGGACTCCTTCATTTCTCTTTCTTCTGTCTTGTTGTTGGTGTAGAGAAATGCAACTGATTTCTGTGCATTGATTTTATATCCTGACACTTTACTGAATTCCTGTACAAGTTCTAGCAGTTTTGGAGTGGAGTCTTTTGGGTTTTCCACATAGAGTATCATATCATCTGCGAAGAGTGATAGTTTGACTTCTTCTTTGCCGATTTGGATGCCTTTAATTTCCTTTTGTTGTCTGATTGCTGAGGCTAGGACTTCTAGTACTATGTTGAATAGCAGTGGTGATAACGGACATCCCTGCTGTGTTCCTGACCTTAGCGGAAAAGCTTTCAGTTTTTCTCCATTGAGAATGATATTTGCGGTGGGTTTGTCATAGATGGCTTTGATAATATTGAGTTATGTGCCCTCTATCCCTACACTTTGAAGAGTTTTGATCAGGAAGGGATGCTGTACTTTGTCAAATGCTTTTTCAGCATCTATGGAGAGTATCATATGGTTCTTGTTCTTTCTTTTATTAATGTGTTGTATCACATTGATTGATTTGTGGATGTTGAACCAGCCTTGCAGCCCTGGAATAAATCCCACTTGGTCGTGGTGAATAATCCTTTTAACGTACTGTTGAATCCTATTGGCTAGTATTTTGGCGAGAATTTTTGCATCTGTGTTCATCAAGGATATTGGTCTGTAGTTCTCTTTTTTGTTGGGATCCTTGTCTGGTTTTGGGATCAAGGTGATGCTGGCCTCATAAAATGAGTTTGGAAGTTTTCCTTCTATTTCTATTTTTTGGAACAGTTTCAGGAGATTAGGAATTAGTTCTTCTTTAAATGTTTGGTAGAATTCCCCCGGGAAGCCGTCTGGCCCTGGGCTTTTGTTTGTTTGGAGATTTTTGATGACTGTTTCAATCTCCTTACTGGTTATGGGTCTGTTCAGGCTTTCTATTTCTTCCTGGTTCAGTTGTGGTAGTTTATATGTCTCTAGGAATGCATCCATTTCTTCCAGATTGTCCAATTTGTTGGCGTAGAGTTGCTCATAGTATGTTCTTATAATTGTCTGTATTTCTTTGGTGTTCGTTGTGATCTCTCCTCTTTCATTCATGATTTTATTTATTTGGGTCCTCTCTCTTTTCTTTTTGATAAGTCTGGCCAGGGGTTTATCAATCTTATTAATTCTTTCAAAGAACCAGCTCCTAGTTTCGTTGATTTGTTCTATTGTTTTTTTGGTTTCTATTTCATTGATTTCTGCTCTGATCTTTATGATTTCTCTTCTCCTGCTGGGTTTAGGGTTTCTTTCTTGTTCTTTCTCCAGCTCCTTTAGGTGTAGGGTTAGGTTGTGTACCTGAGACCTTTCTTGTTTCTTGAGAAAGGCTTGTACTGCTATATATTTTCCTCTCAGGACTGCCTTTGTTGTGTCCCACAGATTCTGAACTGTTGTGTTTTCATTAACATTTGTTTCCATAAATTTTTTCAATTCTTCTTTGATTTCCTGGTTGACCCATTCATTCTTTAGAAGGATGCTGTTTAGTCTCCATGTATTTGGGTTCTTTCCAAATTTCCTCTTGTGATTGAGTTCTAGCTTTAGAGCATTGTGGTCTGAAAATATGCAGGGAATGATCCCAATCTTTTGATACCGGTTGAGACTTGATTTAGGACCAAGAATGTGATCTATTCTGGAGAATGTTCCATGTGCACTAGAGAAGAATGTGTATTCTGTTGCTTTGGGATGAAATGTTCTGAATATATCTGTGATGTCCATCTGGTCCAGTGTGTCATTTAAGGCCTTGATTTCCTTGTTGATCTTTTGCTTGGATGATCTGTCCATTTCAGTGAGGGGAGTGTTAAAATCCCCTACTATTATTGTATTCTTGTCGATGTGTTTCTTTGATTTTGTTATTAATTGGTTTATATAGTTGGCTGCTCCCACGTTAGGGGCATAGATATTTAAAATTGTTAGATCTTCTTGTTGGACAGTTCCTTTGAGTATGATATAGTGTCCTTCCTCATCTCTTATTATAATCTTTGGCTTAAAATCTAATTGATCTGATATAAGGATTGCCACTCCTGCTTTCTTCTGATGTCCATTAGCATGGTAAATTCTTTTCCACCCCCTCACTTTAAACCTGGAGGTGTCTTCGGGTGTAAGATGAGTTTCTTGTAGGCAACATATAGATGGTTTTTGTTTTTTTATCCATTCTGATACCCTGTGTCTTTTGATTGGGGCATTTAGCCCATTAACATTCAGGGTAAGTATTGAGAGATATGAATTTAGTGCCATTGTATTGCCTGTAAGGTGACTGTTATTGTATATTGTCTCTGTTTCTTTCTGATCTACTACTTTTAGGGTCTCTCTTTGCTTAGAGGACCCCTTTCAATATTTCCTGTAGAGCTGGTTTGGTATTTGCAAATTCTTTCCGTTTTTGTTTGTCCTGGAAGCTTTTAATCTCTCCGTCTATTTTCAATGATAGCCTAGCTGGATATAGTATTCTTGGCTGCATGTTTTTCTCATTTAGTACTCTGAATATATCATGCCAGCTCTTTCTGGCCTGCCAGGTCTCTGTGGATAAGTCTGCTGCCAATCTAATATTTTTACCATTGTACGTTACAGACTTCTTTTCCCGGGCTGCTTTCAGGATCTTTTCTTTGTCACTAAGACTTGTCAGTTTTACTATTAGGTGACGGGGTGTAGACCTATTCTTATTGATTTTGAGGGGGGTTCTCTGAACCTCCTGGATTTTGATGCTTGTTCCCTTTGCCATATTGGGGAAATTCTCTCCAATAATTCTCTCCAATATACCTTCTGCTCCCCTCTCTGTTTCCTCTTCTTCTGGAATCCCAATTATTCTAATGTTGTTTCGTCTTATGGTGTTACTTATCTCTCGAATTCTCCCCTCGTTGTCCAGTAGCTGTTTGTCCCTCTTTTGCTCAGCTTCTTTATTCTCTGTCATTTGGTCTTCTATATCGCTAATTCTTTCTTCTGCCTCATTTATCCTAGCAGTGAGAGCCTCCATTTTTGATTGCATCTCATTAATAGCTTTTTTGATTTCAACTTGGTTAGATTTTAGTTCTTTTATTTCTCCAGAAAGGGTTTTTATATCTCCCGAGAGGGTTGCTTTAATATCTTCCATGCCTTTTTCAAGCCCGGCTAGAACCTTGAGAATCGTCATTCTGAACTCTATATCTGACATATTACCAATGTCTGTATTGATTAGGTCCCTAGCCTTTGGTATTGCCTCTTGTTCTTTTTTTTGTTGTGAATTTTTCCGCCTTGTCATTTTGTCCAGATAAGAGTTTATGAAGGAGCAAGTAAAATACTAAAAGGGTGGCAACAACCCCAGGAAAATATGCTTTAGCCAAATCAGAAGAGATCCTGAATTGTGAGGGGGGAGAAAGGGGATAAAAAGGGGTTCAGAAAGAAAGAAAAAAAAAACTATTAAAAAAAAGAAAGCCGATAAAGAAAAAATATAAAAAGAGGAAAAAATATATATATATTAGATAAACTATTTAAAAAACGTTAAAAAAAAGAAAACGGTAAAAGTTAAAAAAAATTTAGCAGAAGAAGAGAAAAAGAAAAAAAAATTGAAAAAGAAAAAAAAATTAAATTAACTGCAAGGCTAAAAAATCATCGGGAGAAAGCCATGAGTTCTGTGCTTTGCTTTCTTCTCTTCTGGAATTCCGCCGTTCTCCTTGGTAGGTGAACTTGGTCCTGGCTGGGTTTCCCGTTGATCTTCTGGGGGAGGGGCCTGTTGTAGTGATTCTCAAACGTCTTTGCCCCAGGCGGAGTTGCACCGCCCTTACCCGGGGCCGTGCTGAGTAATCCGCTCGGGTTCGCTTTCGGGAGCTTTTGTTCCCTGAGCGCTTTCCGTAGAGTCCGGAGGACGGGAATAAAGATGGCGGCCTCCCGGTCTCTGGCCCGGAGGAGCCGAGAGCCCGGGGCCCCACTCCTCAGTGCGCCCTCAGAGAACAGCGCCAAATGACTCCCATCACCCTGGCCTCCGGCCGCACTCCGAGCTGACCGAGCCTGCGACCGGTTCAAGGCAACCCTGAGCTGAGAGTCACTCCTCGGCTCTGTCTCTGCAGCCGGCTTCCCCGTTCTAATACCGGTAAGCTCTGCGACACTGAGACACCCCCGATCCTTCTGCGACCCTGCGGGAGCTGAGGCCACGCTTACCCCACCTGGGCTTCACCCCAGTTAAGCCTCTGGAGCGATGTCCCTCAGCGGAACAGACTTTTAAAAGTCCTGATTTTGCTCCGTTGCTCCGCCGCTCGCCGGGAGCCGGCCCCTCCCCCCGCGGTCGATCTTCCCGTCGCTTTGGATTCCCTTCTCCGCCAGTCCTACCTTGCAGAAAGTGGTTGATTTTCTGTTTCTGGAATTGCTGTTCTTCTTCTCTTCAATCTCCCGTTGGATTTGTAGGTGTTTGCAATCTTTAGATAAGCTATTTAGCTGATCTCCCGCTACCCGAAGTAGTCTCAGCCTGCTACTTCTCCGCCATCTTGACTCCTCCCCCTCCTGGCTATTATTTTGATGCAAATTTTTGCATCCATGTCAATCAGGGATATCAGTTTGTAATTCTACTTTTGATGGGGTCTTTATCTGGTTTTGGGATCAAGGTAATGCTGGACTCATAAAACGAGTTTGAGAGTTTTCCTTCCATTTCTATTTTTGGAACAGTTTCAGGAGAATAGGTATTAATTTTTTATTAAATGTTTGATAGAATTCCCCTGAGAAGCTGTCTGGCCAGGGCTCTTGTTTGTTGGGAGATTTTTGATGACTTGTTCAATATCCTTACTGGTTATGGGTCTGTTCAGGTTTTCCATTTCTTCCTGGTTCAGTTGTGGTAGTTTATACATCTCTAGGAATGCATCTATTTCTTTCAGATTGACTAATTTGCTGGTGTATAGTTGCTCATAATATGTTCTTTTAATTTGTTTGTTTGCTTTGGTGTTGGTTGTGATCTCTCCTCTTTCATTCATTATTTTATTAACTTGGGTCTTTTCTCTTTGATAAGTCTCACCAGGGGTTTATCAATCTTATTAATTCTTTCAAAGAGCCAGCTCCTAGTTTCAGTGATCTGTTCTACTGTTCTTTGTTCTACTTGTTCTATTTCACTGATTTCTGCTCTGATATTTATTATTTCTCTTCTCCTCCTGGCTTTAAGCTTTATTTTCTGTTCTTTCTCCAGTTCCATTAGGTGTAGGGTTAGGTTGTGTACTTGAGATCTTTCTTGTTTTTTGAGAAAGACTTGTATTGCTATATACTTTTCCCTTAGGACCACCTTTCTGTATCCCAAAGATTCTGAACAGTTGTGTTTCCATTTTCATTTGTTTCCACGATTTTTTTTTTCAATTCTTCTTTAATTTCCTGGTTGACCCATTTATTCTTTAGTGGGATGCTCTCGAGCCTCCTTGTATTTGGGTTCTTTCCAAATTTTCTCTTGTGATTGAGTTCTAGCTTCAGAACATTGTGGTCTGAAAATATGCAGGGAATGATCCCAATCTTTTGGTAACAGTTGAGACCTGATTTATGACCCAGGTTGTAATCTATTCTGGAGAATGTTGATGCACACTAGAGAAGAACACATATTCTGTTGCTTTGGGATGGAATGTTCTGTACATATCTGATGTCCATCAGGTCCATTGTGTCATTTAAGGGCTTTATTTCCTTGTTGATCTTTTGCTTGGATGATCTGTCCATTTCAGTGAGGGGGGTGTTAAAGTCCCCTACTATTATTGTATTATTGTCAATGTGTTTCTTTCATTTTGTTATTAATCAGTTTATATAGTTGGCTGCTCCCATGTTAGGGGCATAGATATTTAAAATTGTTAGAAACTCTTGTTGGACAGACCAACAAGAGTATGATATAGTGTCATTCCTTGTCTCTTATTATAGTCTTTGGCTTAAAATCTAATTTATCTGATATAAGGATTGCCACCCCAGTTTTCTTTTGATGCCCTTTAGCATGGTAAATTGTTTTCCACCCTGTCACTTTAAATCTAGAGGTGTCTTTGGGTCTAAAATGAGTTTCTTGTAGACAGCACATTGATGGGTTTTGTTTCTTTATCCATTCTGATACCCTGTGTCTTTTGATTAGGTCATTTAGCCTATTTACATTCAGGGTAACTATTGAGGGATATGAATTTAGTGCCATTGTATTGCCTGTATGGTGACTGTTCCTGTATATTGTCCCTGTTCCTTTCTGGTCTATGACTTTTAGGTTCTCTCTTTGCTTAGAGGACCCCTTTCAATATTTCCTCTAGAGCTCATTTGTTGTTTACAAATTCTTTTAGTTTTTGTTTGTCCTGGAAGTTTTTTATCTCTCCTTCTATTTTCATTGATAGCCTAGCTGGATATTATATTCTTGGCCGCATGTTTTTCTCATTTAGTGCTCTGAATATATCATGTCAGTCCTTTCTGGCCTGCCAGACTTATCTCTGTGGATAAGTCTGCTGCCAATCTAATATTTCTACCATTGTATGTTACAGACTTCTTTTCCCAGGCTGCTTTCAGGATTTTCTCTTTGTCACTAAGACTTGTAAGTTTTTACTATTAGAAGATGGGGTGTGGACATATTCTTACTGATTTTGAGGGGGGTTCTCTGTTTCTCCTTGATTTTGATGCCTGTTTCCTTCCCCAAATTAGGGGAGTTATCTGCTATAATTTGCTCCAGTGTACTTTATGGCCCCCCCTTCTTCTTCTGGGATCCCAATTATTCTTATATTGTTTTATCTTATGGTATAACTTATCTCTCAAATTCTCCCCTTATGATTCAGTAGTTGTTTATCTCTCTTTTTCTCAGCTTCTTTATTCTCCATCATTTGGTCTTCAATATCACTAATTCTTTCTTGTGCCTCATATATCCTAGCAGTAAGAGCCTCCATTTTTTTTATTATACCTCATTAATAGCTTTTTTTATTTCAACTTGCTTAGATTTCAGTTCTTTTATTTCTCTAGTAAAGGATTTTGTTTCTCCAGAAAGGGATACTCTAGTATCTTCTATGCTTTTTAAAACCCTAGATAGTATCTTTATAATTATCATAATGAACTCTAGTTCTGACATCTTACTAATGTCCATATTGATTAGGTCCCTAACAGTCAGTACTGCCTCTTGTTTTTATTTTTGTTTGTTTGTTTTGTTGTTGTTGTTTGTTCATTTGTTTGCTTGTTTGTTTTTTGGTGTGAGTTTTTCCACATTGTCATTTTGTCCAGAGAAGAATAGTTGAATGAGGAACAAAATGCTAAAAGGGTAACATTGACACCAGAAAAATATGCACTAAACAAATCAGAAGAGAGCTGAAACTGGGGAAAGGGAAAAAAAAATGATTAGGCTGGTGAGTAGAACAGAGCCACACACTTGATTTTGGGTGTATTTTAGTTTGTTAGAAGAGACTGCCTTCCAAAATTTAAAAAAAAAATAAAACACACACACACACACACACATATACACACACACACACACACACACACACACACTAAGGATAAATATGATATATGATGAAGGGATGGAATATTACTGTGAAGAGGATAATTAAAAAAAGATCTTAAAAACCTAATTTGTAAGAAAGAAAAAAAAAATAAGAACATAAAAAGGATAGAATGTGATCAGGCTGGAAAGTAGAACAAAGCCATATGGTTGCTTTAGGGTATATTTTGGTCTGTTAGAAGAAACTTTTCCTAATATTTTAAAGAAACTTTATCTCAAAAATTTTAAAGAAAGAAAAAATTATATGTCTACAAAAACTGTTATATACAATGAAGGGATATAATATGACTATAAAAATAAAAATTAAAGAAGGTTTTTAAAAAGTTATTGATAAAATAGGTTAAAACAGGAAAGAGGAAACATTTAAAAATAGAAAAAGAAAAAAAATAATGAAAATTTTTAAAAAAATTAATTTTGAAAGATCGAAAATCATGGGAAAAAAAAAGAAACAAACAAACATGAATTCTGTGTGCTATATTCCCCTAGCAATGTTGTTTTGTAGTCCTCATTGATCCATAAACTTGGTCTTGGCTGGATGTTCTTGATGAACTTCAGGGGAGGCACCTGTTGCAGTGATCTCAAATGTCTTTGCCCAATACAAAAATGTGCTGCCTTTGCCGGGGGGTCAGAATAAGCAATCTGCTCAATTTTCTCTTGGTAGCTTTGGTTCCCTGGAAGTTTTCCATATAGCTTTGGAGAACATGAATGAAAATCACAGCCTCCCAATCTCTGAGGACCTGAGAGCTCAGGGACCCCCCTTTCCAGGGATCTCTCAGAGAAAAACAGTCAATCACTCCTATCTCCCTGGTCTCTGCCCACAATCTGTGCTCATCCAGCCTATGACTGAGCATTTCTATCTCTGGCACACAGTCCCTTTTGGAGTCTCCAAACACAACAAATTCCTGCAGTGCAATCCCACACCATTCCTCCCAGTGGAGGGGGGAGGGTCTCCCTGAATCCATCACTGGTGGAGTCCCTGCATGAAGAGTAGCAGCCTGACCCTGCCTCAGATCAGGGCTTATGGCAAACCTGAGCTGAGAGCCCACTCCTCGGTTCTGTCTTTGCACCTGGCTTCCCTACTACAATACCTGGGTCTCTGCCACACTCAGGCACCACCAGATTTTCTGTGACCCTGAGGGTCCTGAGATCATACTGTCCCAGTTAAGATTCCACCCCCTACTTAGCCACTGGAGAGACATCCCTCTGTGGAGCAGACTTCCAAAAATTCTGATTTTGTGCTCTGCTTCTCTTTTACTTGTCGGTAGCTGGCTGATGGAGGCTTCTTCACCCTGGTTTATCTTCCTGAATATCACCTCAGATTCACTTCTCTGCATGTCCTACCTTCCAGAAACTGGTGGCTTTTCCGTTCATAGAATTGCTGCTATTTTTCTCTTTGATTTTCTGTTGAGTTTGTAGGTGTTTAGAATGGTGTGATAACTAGCTGAATTCCTGGGACCAGATGAAATTTAGGTCTCCTACTCCTCTGCCAACTTGACCCTCCCCCCATTATGAAACTTCTAAATGATAAACTAAGAGGCTTGATCTTCTACTCTGTAGATTGTTTGAAAGTCACTTGTGATGGTTAATATTATGTTTCAACTTGACTCAATCATGAGGTGACAATATATTTGGTTAACTGTTATTTTTGTGTGTGACTGTGAGAATGTTTCTTGATCAATTAGCATTTGAATTGGTTGACTCAGTAAAGAAGTTTGTCCTTCCCAGTATGGATGGGCATCATCCCATCGGTTGAGGGCCTGAACAGACCAAAAATGTAGAAGGAAGAATTTGCCTCTTCCTCCCTAATTACTTGAACTGGGACATCTTTCTCTGCACTGAGTGGTCTTGGTTCTCAGGCTGTCAGACCCATTCTAGAATCTAGTAACCACTAGTACCCCTTGTTCTCAGCCTTTCTAATTCAGTATGAATTACACTACCAGCTTTTTGTTTCTCTACCTTTGTAAATGGAAAATCACTGGACTTCAAAGTCTTCATAATTGTGTAAGTCAGATCCCTAAAAGAAATTTCTTTCTATGGTATCCTATTAGTCATTTTCTCTAGAGAACCATGATGAATATACCACATTTTGTGGTTCTGTGATTAGTATAAATTTGTTACATATTAGATAAAGTTCTATTTAATTTTACTTTTGAATGGGTGATGTTAAACAAAATATTTCAAGATTAGTGGTCTCAGTTTGTTTTTCCCAAATGTAGACTTTGAGAAAAGGATTGGCTGCAAGCAGATTATTTGGAAGGCAATGCCAGAAAGCACTTTGAGGAGTGAGCAAATGAGACAAGAAAGAGAGGAAAGCTAAAGAAAGATTTGTATGAATGAGTTGTTGGTGTGGGCAACTGGTACTCAATCCTCCTAGAAACCTTCTGTGGGAAACTTTGTGGAACATATCTCAGAATCATGGTGAATTAGTGAGGGAATTAAGATATTTATCCACCAAAACTCAAAACTCATTTTTTATGATTATCCTTGGTACATTAATCTCCTGGCATTTCTGAACTATTTGAAGTTCAGGTAAAACATACTCTAAAGGATGAGTACATTTTGAGGGAGAGTCACTGGAAGATTTTACCTTATATTGGAACACCCAGTTTTTAGTAACTTCTGAGATAGAACAAAGGGAAATGGGTGGGACTAATGACATTTTCAAAGCTATGATATTATAAGAATAGAAACATTCAATATTACAAGTAAGATATGATGCAAAATAACTTTCCATTCGAACAGTTTTCCCTCAGTGGCATCTAAATCTTTATCTAAAAATTTGATGTATCAAGGAAATTAAAATTAAAAGATACCTTGACAATATAATTAAAGTTAATTTGATTCTAGCTATAAAACCAATTCGGGAGGTTCCTGCTAGATAGTCTGTGCTAAAGTTCACCACGTGGGAAGAGTTAATACAATTAAAATGATAGTCACACTCCAATTTAATTACATAACATAAATACTTCCATCAGATAACACAAAACTGTCTAGTGATGTACAAATAATTCTAACATTTCTATTTCATAAAAAAAGCTTCAAATTGCGTTACCATACTAAAGTTGAAGAAAGCTTTAATTACAAAATTTAAAAACTGATATTTTCTTTTATGGTTAATGGAAAAATATTTATTTTGACCAATGTAATAAAAATTACAATTACAATAGTATTGAAAGATCAGGACAAGACAGTAACACATTTTTAATGAAGAGATGTTATGTAAATGTGTTGCCAAATAATCTGCCTTCAAGAGATAATTTTCCTCATAAAGATTAATAACCCATTTTTAAACAAAGATGTATTTTTATCTCTCTTTTCCTTTTGTGTGTTTGATTCTCATAATAGTGTTTCTTAGATGTTTATATTTTAGTTTAAAAATGGCTTTAAATCATACTCTTTCCTATGGACCTCACCTTAATATTTCAAACTCAACTTTGAAATTGCAACAAAGATCCCAAGGGCAAAAGAAAACTTTCTGTTCATGTGTTGATTCTTTGTTTTCTTTTCTCCTTTTATTTTAAGAATTTTTTAAGATTTTATTTATTTATTTGACAGACAGAGAACACAAGTAGGCAGAGAAGCAGACAGAGAGAGAGAGAAGAGGAAGCAGGCTCCCTGCTGAGCAGAGAGCCCAATGTGGGGCTTGATCCCAGAACCCCGGGATCATGACCTGAGCCAAAGGCAGAGGCTTTAACCCTCTGAGCCACCTAGGTACCCCTCTTTGTTTTCTTTTTTGCTTTTTCTTAAATTTGCTGCTAGGCGCTAGACTAGAAAGTTCAGGACAGAACAGTGTAGTGTTTCTCCCTATAGTCTGTCATGACTTTCGCCTTCTCTGAAAAATTAGTCACTCAGATATTATAATGAATTCAACATTTTTTATCTGTTGCAAATGATCCATCTTCACATAAAATATATAGTATTGAGGGGGGATACTAAGTTTGTTAATAGATCAAAAAATCACTAAGTAAGGCAAATGAAGTCTAATTTCAATGAAACTATACCATTAATTCAATGCTATGTCAAAAATATACTTTCAAATTAATTTCCTCCCTGTTGTTCTATTTTATTCAGTCTTATTGCCTTACCCCTTCCTCAAACCTTCCATCGAATTTGAAGTACTGCTTCATAACATCTGCTTACATGTTTTTTGATACAATTTATTTAGCTAAAGTCTTTAGATATTTGTTATTTCTTCCAGGGATCTCTTTATTATTATTAACAATGGCACATTGAGCAGAGGCCTTTCTTTTGTAAGAATCTCTGGATTTTCTGCTTCAGATTTAGATCGAACAAAGCCTGGTAATGGTCAGATATATTCAAATAACTACTACTTCTTAATAAAACACATTTGAGGGGCACCTGGGTGGCTCAGTGGGTTAAAGCTTCTGCTTTCAGCTCAGGTCATGATCCCAGGGTCCTGGGATTGAGCCCTACTTCGGGCTCTCTGCTCAGCAGCGAGCCTGTTTGCCCCCCGCCACCACCTCCCTCTCTGCCTACTTGTGATCTCTGTCTGTCAAATAAATAAATAAAATATTTTTAAGAAATAATACACATTTGAAATTCTGATGGCATTATATATGTGAACCCAAAGGATTCTGCCTGGGATGACCAAACATTTTGGGTTCCTTCCCTAATAACACCTGTTGTCATCATGCACTACATCTTTAATATAGTCAATACATTAATACCATCCACCTTTCACTCTCAAATGTATCCTTCTTAAATGGTTAATTATGTAATTGTCAATCTTGACAGATTTACTCAAGATGTGATTTAACAAAAGAAAGTCTGTTGGGGATAGAAATTGTATCATTCACTTCAACAGGAAATATATGATGCACTCATATTAGGATAATCTGAACATAGGTTAATACTGAAATTGTTTAAAATGGGGAATGCAATGTACAGGGTTATAAAAAAGAATAATAGAATACAGGAGTAAGTAACTGTAGGGTTTGGAGCTCTGCTTTACCACTGTTAGAGATGAAGAGGATATAGAGGGAATATTTCCAGAACTTTGAGTCATAGAATCTTATTTGGAAAAGGATACTGATAGAAGGAAATCTTTGGTTGAGAGACACAAACATCTGAGAGAAACTCCTCAGAGACAAATAAAGAAACTGAGGAAAACTAAGTAAGAGTCAGGCAAGATGAGGACTTAGTAAAGACCTGACCTAATTTTTCTTTTTCTAATATCCTTTTGGTACTACTAGTGGACCAAACCCAAAGAACAGCCAGAGGGCAACATAGCTAGTTGCTGTAAGTCTAGATATGCCAACATCCCACAGAAAATGGGCAATATTCAGTAGAATTTACCAACTTTTAGCCTTTAGCCTGTACTCTTATCCTTTGTATGGTTTAAAGAGTAAGCCCCCAACAGGGGAGACACAAATATTAATTCAGTTACAACTCCACTTAAGTTCTAAATTATCTACCATCAGTGTTCTTTTTTTATTGGTGCATAAGGCAGAAATACATTATAATAATATAGCATTTACAATCTTCACTTTGTAGTTAGTAAAAATGGAGTCATAGCTGCCTTATTCTATTCTCAATTCTGTTTTTCTTACATTCCAACAGCATTTTGATGAACAAAGATCTTTATGTATTTGGCTGATTCTCATCTACATTCCTTTAGGATCAGGGCCCTTGGTTGTCATGTTATTGTTGGGTCAGTGTATTCACACTGATTAATGAGCACAAAAGTACAAAGAGGAATTCCAATGAATCCTCTAGGTTCCAAATATAGCTTCCCTTGTTCCAGTGGTATAACATTAACCCAATCTTCCTTATCAGAATCAAGTACTTGCCCAATACAGTTGTCCTTCTTTGTTGGTACATGAAAAGCCCTAAATAATCAGAGAATGATATTGGTTTCCTGAAAGATGTATTTTTACCCTATACATAGATTTCATCTAATAATCATACAGAGAATCATAGTAAGCAATGTGGGAAAGTAGGGATTTGGGGGACATAATACACATAGGAAATATGTATTCACAATGAAGCCCCCAAACCTGTAAAGGAATTCACTGGTTCTTTCTCTGGGTGTTAAGGAGTGTATGCAAAAGATTTTTCAAGGCTTTACAGAAAATAGTTACTTGGCACTGTAAACTGAAAAAAGGATTATGTCATTGGGAATGGGGTGAAAAATATTAGTCTGACCATACATATGGGAGAGATACCACAGAAAAGACCAGACATTTACTTGAAACGTCAGGTCACACTTCAGGAAGATTAAAAATTATAATAAAAATAAAACCCTAGAGCATGGGGTCTCAGCCTTTGTATTACTGACAATTAGGCCAGATAAATCTTTGTTTTGGTGGGTTTTCCTGTGCATTTTAGGCTTTTGAGCAGTATCCTTGGCTTCTACATTTTAAATGTCAATAATATATCTTCCCTAAGTCACAATAATTAAAAAAAAAATGTCTCCAGACATGGTGAAATGTTTACCTTCTGCAAATTGTCTCTGAATGTCAACCACTGCCTGAGAGTAAGGGCTATCATGAATTGCCTTATTTAAGGATGAGTTTAACAGCAGACTGGATATTATTGAAAAAAATAAAAAATATAGTGGACTCAAATAAGGATAAATATCAAAGAAGAAATCTCAGGAGAAATTTAAAAGTGGGTCTGAACTAAATGAAAATGAAAACAAAAGTTATCAAAATTTATGGGATGCAGTGAAAATAGTGATTAGAGGGAAAATTATAGTAGTGAATGCATATGAGAAAAAAAGAAAGATCTAAAATCAGTATTCCAAGACTCTACCTTGGATAACTAGAAAAAGAACAACAAATTAAATCCCCAGTAAGCAATACAAGAAATAATAAAAATTAGAACAGAAACTAATGAAATTAAAAACAGAAAATCAACAGAAAAATTAATGAAATAAAATCTGGGTCTGTGAAAAGATCAATAAAGTCAGTAAGATTCCGGCCAAACTAACTAAGGAAAAAAGGGAAAGGACACACTACTAATATTAGAAATGAAAGAGTAGACATCACTACAAACACTATAGACATTAAAAGGACAGTAAAAGGGGCGCCTGGGTGGCTCAGTGTGTTAAGCCGCTGCCTTCGGCTCAGGTCATGATCTCGGGGTCCTGGGATCGAGTCCTGCATCGGGCTCTCTGCTCAGCAGGGAGCCTGCTTCCCTCTCTCTCTCTCTGCCTGCCTCTCTGCCTACTTGTGATCTCTCTCTGTCAAAAAAAAAAAAAAAATCTTTAAAAAAGGACAGTAAAATAATGCTATGAGCAATTCTATGCCCACGATTCTGATAACCTAGATGAAATGGGTCAATTCCTTGGAAGATACCATATACTAAATCTCACATAAGAAAAGACAGATGACCTGAATAGACCAATATCAATTAAAGAAAAATATCTACTGACAAATCCAAAATCATCAATAAACCCAAGAGGGACCAAAAAAATAAACAAAACAAATGAAACAAACAAACAAACAAAAAAACAACTATTGTAAACACAACAGGATTAAAATGCTACAAACAAAAGATAAAGAAAAATGTTATAAGAAGCCTGAGAAAATGGGGCGCCTGGGTAGCTCAGTCATAAAGCAGCTGCCTTTGGCTCAGGTCATGACCCAGGGTACTGGGATCCAGCCCTGCATCAGGTTCCCTGCTTGGTGGGAAGCCTGCTTCCCCCTCTCTCACTCCCCCTGCTTCTATTTCCTCTCTCACTGTCTCTGTCTCTGTCAAATAAATAAATACAATCTTAAAAAAAAAAAAAAAAAGAAGCCTGAGGGAAAAAAGGGACAAATTATTTAAAAGGAAAAAGCAGTATGAATGACAGAATAACTTATTGGATACAAGGAGGCCAGAAAAAGATGAAAAATCTTTAAAATGCTTAAAGAAAAATAAAGTCAACCAACATTTCTATATTCATTGAAAATATTATTTATAAAGAATTGTAGGGCACCTGGGTGGCTTAGTGTGTTAAGCCTCTGCCTTCGGCTCAGGTCATGATCCAGGGTCCTGGGATCAAGCTCTGCATCAGGCTCTCTGCTCAGCAGGGATCCTGCTTCCTCCTTTCGATCTCTGTCTGTCGAATAAATAAATAAAATCTTTAAAAAAATAAAATAAAAATAATAGATAAATAAAATAATTAAAAAATTACAATAGAATTATAAAATAAAGATATATTCAGTTAAGCAAATGGGGAGAATTTGCTACCATAAGAAAAGCACTATAAGAAACATTACAAATATCTTTATGAAGCCAAAATAGTAACACTGTATTTTAAGATTTATAATTTATACACTCATATAAAAATAATAGCAACATAAAAACAAAGGAGAGAAAATTTGTTATTATTTATATGCATCATGTATTTATATTTTTAAAGGTCTCTAATATATATGTGAAATGGTATAATATCAATTCATGATAGATATCAATGAGTTAAAAAAAAGTTTATATTAATCTGTAGAGTATCCAGTTAAAATATAAGCCAGGAGGTATAAAGTTAAGAAGCCAATAGATATGAAGAAATAAAATGTTAAAATATAGTTACTTGGACTTTGAGAAAAAACAAAAACAGGAAAGGAAAAATGAGAAAGGATCACAACACAGAAAATGAATACTAAAGTTTGGATTTTAATGACCTAACAAAGTCATTAACTATATTAAATGCAAATTATGTAAAGACAAATGAAAAAGCAGATACTTCAAATGGTATATATATAAAAAAGCAGGATATAACTATATGTTATTTATAAGGACACATTTTAAATATGTAAAGGTTAAGGACTGAAAAGTAAATTGCTCAAAGATGATGTGTCATTCCAGTGTAAATTATAGCAAAAATATGGGATGACTATATAAATATTAGCAAAAAATAGCCTTATATATAAGCAATATTACAAGAGATGAAGAAGGAAATTTCTTATTAATTTGTCAAGAAGATATAAAAGTTCTGAAGTGCATTTACTTAATAATAGTGTTTCAATGTTAATGAAACAAACATTAACAAAATAAAGGAAGGATAAATTTAAGTCATTTTGAAGTTTTAAAATTCTATTCTCAGTAATTGATAGAACAAGTAGAATAAAATATCAATAAACATAAAGATTTGAGAAATATTATTTAAAAACTTGACTTTGACATTTATAGATCATTATACCACAGACCGGCAGAATTCATTCTTTTCAGGGGTTTATAAATATTCATCAAGATAGAACATGCTTTGACAAGAAGTAGACCCAATATATCTCAAAAACCTGAAGTCCCATTATCTGACCAACAGAATTAATTTAGAAATCTGTAATAAGTACCAATAATAAATAATAGATATTAAGAAATCCCCAAATTGTTGGAAAATGACAACATGATCTTGTGTATTCAAGAGGAAATCTCAGTGGGCATTACTAAAAAGTTTACATGAATGAAAATGAAAATACAACATATTAACTTTCTGAGTACAATTCAAATATAGTTCAGAAAAGAATTTGTGCTTTTTAACTGCACATGAAACAAACAAAAGTTTTTTTTCTTTTTTTTTTAAAGATTTTATTTATTTATTTGACAGACAGAGATCATAAGTAGGCAGAGAGGCAGGCAGAGAGAGAGGAAGGGAAGCAGGCTCCCCACTGAGCAGAGAGCCCGATGTGGGACTGGATCCCAGAACCCTGAGATCATGACCTGAGCCGAAGGCAGAGGCTTTAACCCACTGAGCCACCCAGGTGCCCGAAAAAAACAAAAGTTTTTTGAGTGAATTAAACATCCATCATATGGGGCGCCTGGGTGGCTCAGTGGGTTGGGCCACTGCCTTCGGCTCAGGTCATGATCTCAGGGTCCTGGGATCGAGTCCCGCATCAGGCTCTTTGCTCTGCGGGGAGCCTGCTTCCCTCTCTCTCTCTCTCTCTGCCTGCCTCTCCATCTACTTGTGATCTCTCTGTCAAATAAATAAATAAAATCTTTAAAAAAAAAAATCCATCATATGAAGCTGAAAGAAGGAGGAGGATTTAAAATCTAAGTAGAAGGAATGGATATAATACAGATATAAAAATAATATAAAACACCATTTGCTGAAATTACTGGGTAAACAAATGTAAAAAATATATATCTCAACCACTACCTCATCTTAAATATAAGAATCAATTGGAGATAAATCATAGCCATAAATATAAAAATTAAACTCTAGAACTCCCTTGAGAAAGCTTAAGAAAATATCTTGACTTCTGCTTGGTGGCAAAAATTTCTTGGACTAGAACAGAGAGCACCCTCCTTAAGAAAATAGTTTATAATGAATTTCATAAAAATTTTAAACATTTGTTCCTTAAGAAGCACTGCTAAACACTGTTAAAAAATGATTAATGAGGGCGCCTGGGTGGCTCAGTGGGTTAAGCCGCTGCCTTCGGCTCAGGTCATGATCTCGGGGTCCTGGGATCGAGTCCCACATTGGGCTCTCTGCTCAGCAGGGAGCCTGCTTCCCTTCCTCTCTCTCTCTGCCTGCCTCTCTGCCTACTTGTGATCTCTCTCTAAAAAAGAAAAAAAAAATGATTAATGAAACAACACTAGGAAACCTATTCTAAGGAAATGCATAACCCCTGACAAATGAATCTTCTTATACAGAATATAAGAAGAAATCCTATGGCTCAATAACAAAATATTAAAAAATTAAAAAATTATATAAATTATTGAAATATACACTTTACAAAGGAAAGTCAAATAAGCACATGATTTTTTTCATTATATTTATCAGAGATATGAAATTTAAAGGCAAAAGGAAATGAAATTATGTACACTCTTTACAATGCCATGTGCTTAAAAGGCTGACATTGCAAAACTCTTATATGTTGTTCTTAGGAATAACTGATGATTAAATAACATTGGAAAATGCTATTTAACATATGCTGTAACATAGTTTCTTCTGTATGATATAATTCCTAGGTATTGATCCAATAGAATGAAAACATATGCCCACAAAATGTTGTCTGCACAAATGTTTATAGTAGCTGTATTCATAACACCAAATTCCCATTATTAAGAGAATGGATAAACACATTATAGAGTATTCATTGAATAGAATATGTACATCAATAAAATAAGCAAATTACTAACACATGAAACAACAAGAAGAATTGATACAGCACTACTGTGAGTGAAAGACAGATACAAAATAGTAAATATTGTAGTATTCCAGTCATTTATAGTTTTAGAATAAGCAGAACTAAAGTACAGTTACAGAAATTAGAATAACACTTGTTATCAAGGAAGCAGAAATTAATTGGCAAGGGATATGAAGAAAATTGGGGTGCAGTTTGAAATATTCACCATCTTAAAGTTGTCAGGCAGTACACTTAAAAATATAATTGACCTTATTATTTTAGCTAAAATTCCACTATACCGAGATTGAAATGTTTTGCTGAGAAAATCCTGGAGAAAGCAGGGGAAATATTTAACTGTTACAGAATTCAATGAAACTCTTAATTAGAGAAGAACATAAAAACACCAAAATATATTAGTATTAATTATTATTGAACTATTCTTTTTAAGGATATAAAATAAATTTATTGTACAGAAAGTTAGTTAACTAGTGATACCTGTATTTATTTATAGACTGATAAAAAAATATGCTAAGAATCATAAATAAAAGTTCATTTAAAAAGTTCATTTAAAATCATTAGCTTTGGGGCACCTGGGTGGCTCAGTGGATTAAGCCGCTGCCTTCGGCTCGGGTCATGATCTCAGGGTCCTGGGATCGAGCCCCACATCGGGCTCTCTGCTCAGCAGGGAGTCTGCTTCCTCCTCTCTCTCTGCCTGCCTCTCTGCCTACTTGTGATCTCTCTCTCTGTCATAAATAAATAAAAAAAATCTTAAAAAAAATAAAATAAAATAAAATAAAATAAAATCATTAGCTTTGGAGGTGCCTGGATGGTGCAGTCAGTTGGGCATCTAACTCTTAATCAGCTCAAGTCATGGTCTCAAGGTCATGGAGCCCCACAGTGGGCTCTGGGCTCTGCTTTGAATCTACTTGAGTTTTTCTCTCCTTCTGCCTCTTCTGCCCCCACTCTCAATTTCTCTCTAAAATAATAATTTTAAAAAAATCATAGGCTTTAAGGTGCTTTCTGTAAATATATACATAACACATGGCATCATATTTTGTATTTATGGTATAAAAGATGAGTTTTGATAAATCTTAACTTGTTAAAAAGGAAAAATAAGAAAAATGCATGCACATTCATCAGTAATATACTATCACAAAGGTCTGAGCATATAGTCCTCGATTGGTATGACTTTATATTCAGGATCCAATGTTATCAATTTTTGGTAGTTTTATGCTATGAACTTAAGCAATTACTCCCAGTCAATCAAGTCAAACAGTATTTAGTGGCAAAATAACCACCTGTGCTGACTTAGAGCTGCCACCAGTAAATATTTTCTCCAACCACATTTTATGATGTCTAAATTTATTCATAAACTCAACTCCTTTGTATAGCCATATTTATCCATAATTTTTTCACACCAATGAAGTATTACTAATAACATTAAAGAATACCCATTTGTTCTTAAATTGATTGCATTTTTGACATTGCTATTTGTGTCCCAGAGACATTAAAATAAGTTCTAGAAAAAATATTTATAATCTCTTTGCAAACCTTTAAGAAACTTCTTTTTTTACAATTTATTTATTTTAGAAAGAGAGAGAGAGCACGAGAAGGAGGTGCACAGCAAGAGGGAGAGAGAATTTAAAGCAGACTCCTGCTGAGCATAGAGCCCGCCTCAGGGCTCAATCTCATTACCCTGATATCACAACACAAGATAAAACCAAGGTCGGATGCCTAATCTACTGCACTACCCAGGTGGCCCAAACTTCTGAAAAAGAAATAGTTCTTAATGCTTAAGTTATATAGTTATAGTGCACTTATAAGGGAAATAATAAAGACCATACAGTTAAACTATTAATTAAAAGAAAATAATTGTCCATGTAGAAAATAAAGTTTTATTTATAATTCAGTCTAACTTTGGCATATAAAACTTTCCTCTTCATATAGGAAATTTCAAAATAGACCCACAAGAATTTCACAGTTTAAGGTGCTTCCTCTAGGCAGTATATTGCCAAAGAGATGCTTTTAAATACATTCAATACATTCAGATATGTGATGAGATATATATGTTCTTTTCAGTGTATTTTTTTTATTTTATTTTTATTTGAATATAGTTGGCACAATGTTTCAGGGTTAGATGTTCTTGTTTGTTTGTTTGTTTGTTTGTTTTTTCCCCACCCATCCCCTTAACCACTTCCCCTCTAGTAACCCTCTGTTTGTTCTCAGTAGTTAAGAGTCTGTTTCTTAGTTTGTTTCTCTTTTTTTTTCTTTGTTCATTTGTTTTGTTTCTTAAATTCCACATATGAGTGAAATCATATGGTATTTGTTTTTCTTCTCACTAACTTATTTCATTTAGCATTATATACTTTAGCTCCATCCATGTTGTTGCAAATGGTAAGCTTTCATTCATTTTTAAAAAAAACTTTTTTTTATAAACATATATTTTTATCCCCAGGGGTACAGGTCTGCGAATCGCCAGGTTTACACACTTCACAGCACTCACCATAGCACATACCCTCCCCAATATCCATAACCCCACCCCCCGTCTCCCAACCCCCCTCCCCCCATCAACCCTCAGTTTGTTTTGTGAGATTAAGAGTCACTTATGGTTTGTCTTCCTCCAAATCCCATCTTGTTACATTTATTCTTCTCCTACCCCCTTAACCCCCCATGTTGCGTATCCTCTCCCTCATATCAGGGAGATCATATGATAGTTGTCTTTCTCCGATTGACTTATTTCGCTAAGCATGATACCTAGTTCCATCCACGTCATTGCAAATGGCAAGATTTCATTTCTTTTGATGGCTGCATAGTATTCCATTGTGTATATATACCACCTCTTCTTTATCCATTCGTCTGTTGATGGACATCTAGGTTCTTTCCATAGTTTGGCTATTGTAGACATTGCTGCTATAAACATTCGGGTGCACGTGCCCCTTTGGATCACTACGTTTGTATCTTTAGGGTAAATACCCAGTAGTGCAATTTCTGGGTCATAGGGTAGTTCTATTTTCAACATTTTGAGGAACCTCCATGCTGTTTTCCAGAGTGGTTGCACCAGCTTGCATTCCCACCAACAGTGTAGGAGGGTTCCCCTTTCTCCACATCCTCACCAGCATCTGTCATTTCCTGACTTGTTAATTTTAGCCATTCTGAGAATGTCCAATGGAAAAAAGACAGCCTCTTCAATAAATGGTGTTGGGAAAATTGGACAGCTACATGCCAAAAAATGAAATTGGATCATTTCCTTACACCACACACGAAAATAGACTCAAAATGGATGAAGGATCTCAATGTGAGAAAGGAATTCATCAAAATCCTTGAGGAGAACACAGGCAGCAACCTCTTCGACCACAGCCGCAACAACATCTTCCTAGGAACATCACCAAAGGCAAGGGAAGCAAGGGCAAAAATGAACTATTGGGATTTTATCAAGATCAAAAGCTTTTGCACAGCAAAGGAAACAGTGAACAAAACCAAAAGACAACTGACAGAATGGGAGAAGATATTTGCAAATGACATATCAGATAAAGGGCTAGTGTCCAAAATCTATAAAGAACTTAGCAAACTCAACACCCAAAGAACAAATAATCCAATCAAGAAATGGGCAGAGGACCTGAACAGACATTTCTGCAAAGAAGACATCCAGATGGCCAACAGACACATGAAAAAGTGCTCCATATCACTCGGCATCAGGGAAATACAAATCAAAACCACAATGAGATATCACCTCACACCAGTCAGAATGGCTAAAATTAACAAGTCAGGAAATGACAGATGCTGGCGAGGATGCGGAGAAAGGGGAACCCTCCTACACTGTTGGTGGGAAAGCAAGCTGGTGCAACCACTCTGGAAAACAGCTTTCATTCATTTTTAATGACTGAATAATATTGCATTGTGTGTGTGTGTATACATATAGATAGATAGATATAGATATATCTATAGAGATATAGATATACTACTTTTTTTATCCATTTATTTATTGATGGACACTTGGGTTGCTTTCATAATTCAGCTATTGTCAATAATTTTGCAACAAACATAGGGATGCATGTGTCCCTTTCAATTAGTGTTGTTGCATTTTGGGAATAAGTACCTAGTAGTGCAATTATTAGGCCAAAGAATAGTTCCATTTTTCACTTTTTGAGAAGCCTCCATACTGTTTTCTACAGTAGGTTCACCAGTTTGCTTTCCTACCAGCAGTGCCTGAGGGTTCCTTTTTCTCCACATCCTCACCAACACTTGTTTCTTGAGTTTTATTTTAGCCATTCTGACAGGTCTGAGGTGTTATCTCATTGTAGTTTTGATTTGCATTCTCTCATGATGAGTGATGTTGAACATCTTTTCATGTGTCTGTTGGCCATCTGTATGTCTTCTTTGGAGAAATGTCTGTTCATGTCTTCTGCCCATTTTTAATTGGATTATTTGTTTTCTGGGTATTGAATTGTACCAGTTCTTCATGTATTTTGGATACTAATACTTTACTGAATGTCATTTGCAAATATTTTCTCCTATTTTGTAGGTTATATTTTAGTTTGTTGATTGTTTCCTTCACTGTGCAGAAACTATTTTGATATAGTCCCAATAGCTTATGTTTGCTTTTTTCCCCTTGCCTTAGGAAACATACCTAAGAAAATGCCACTCTGGCCAATATAAGAGAAATTACTGCCTGTGCTCCCTTTGAGGATTTTTAAAGATCTCACATTTAGGGGCGCCTGGGTGGCTCAGTGGGTTAAAGCCTCTGCCTTCGGCTCAGGTCATGATCCCAGGGTCCTGGAATCGAGCCCCGCATCGCGCTCTCTGCTCAGTGGAGAGCCTGCTTCCTCCTCTCTCTCTGCCTGCCTCTCTGCCTACTTGTGATCTCTGTCTAATAAATAAACAAAATCTTTAAAAAAAAAAAAGATCTCACATTTAGGTGTTTAATCCAGTTTGAGTTTATTTTTTGTGTATAGTGAAAGGTAGTGGTTCATTTTCATTCTTATGCATGTAACTGCCCATTTTTTCCAAAAACCATTTGTTGACAGATGTACTTTTATTGCATGAGCATGGAAGCTAATCCAGAGGAGCTCTTGGCAAAGACTTCCCTTTGGAAAGGTCTTGCCAGATTTAAGAAATAAAAATACAGAATGAATAATATTTTAGTATAAGCATGTCACAAATAATACATGGAGCATACTTGTACTAAAATATTACTTTTTGTTTGTCTGAAATACAAATTTTACTAGGCATCCTGTATTTTTTTTTTCCTGGCAATCTACTGAAGGGATGAGTCAGCAATTGGGTTTGGAGGAAATAAGATAAAGGAGATGTTGGGCACCGGGGGACTCAGTTAGTTAAGCATCTGCCTCCAGCTCTGCTCATGATCTCAGGGTCCTGGGATTGAGTCCCTGTTGAGCAGGGAGTCTGTTTCTCCCTCTTCTTCTACTCCCACACCCCTGCTCCTACTGTCTTTCTCTCTCACTTGCTCTCTCTATCTCTCCTTTCAAATAAGTAAATTTTTTTTTTTTTTTAAAGAGAGATGTAGATCCCAAGAATTAGGAGACTAAATATTTCCTAATGGAAGTGAAACACAGAAATTCTACAATGGAACTTATTCTGAGTAGACAGCCAAATGTAGGGCTGGGGAGTAGCAAATGATATTGGCGGAGACCAATGAGATAAAGGCTCTGTATGCCATGGAAAGAAAGTCTGATTATTTTGCTGAAGGTATGGGGTTAGGAAATCAGGGAAGAAATATACTAATATTTGGAAGATAATTCTAACTACAATGAAGACAAAGAATTTAAGAAAGTATGATTGAAAACACTGTGGTCATGTATGCGCCTGAAACATAGGGGAAAAAAATTATCATGTGCAAAAATGTTGCAAGTTGTTTTAAGAGGGATAATAGAAAGAAGGGAATATTTATTTATTATATAAATATCAATTAGCTCATGACAATTATGAACTTCACAGTAGAATAATAAAAGTGAGAGGAAAATGAAGAATCTCCTTTAGGTTTCTTATTTTGGCAAAAGAAAGAAAGAAGAAATGTTGCCATTTCCTGAGCTTTGGAATGCAGGGTGAAGGTAGTGTTGAGGAGATGATAATGAGTTAAGCCTTGGACATGCTGAATTTGAGATTCAGATTTCCAGAAGAACTGTTCAGATTGGAGTTGTATATAGGGCCCTAAAGTAGTAGCAGGAAACTATTCCTTGTTGAAGATAAATATGTTGGAGCTATAGGGATATAAATGGTAGTTTAATTCATAGAAGAAGATGTAATAATTCACCATGTATGTATAGTGTGAAAATTTTTCATCAAATCTGTAAGACAATTAATGCACTCTTTTGTATGGAAGTGTTAAATCACCATATTGTACACTTGAAACTAATATTACACTGCATGTGAACTTACTGGAATTTTTTTTAAAGGTTTTCAGATAAGAGTTAAAAAAAAAGATAAAAATAAAATTCAAGTCCTATGAGAGAAAATCTATAAGACAGTTACTTTACAAGCATCCTTTACCTCATTTAATTGTTTAAAATATAAAGAATAAAGATATTGTAGGTTTAAAGGAATAATCTGTACACAAATATCTTAGTATCTTATCAAACAGCCTTACAAGGTAGATGTTATGATTCAGATTTTCCAGATAAAGGAAATCAAATTAGCTGAGAATAAACAATTTGACCAAAGTTGTGCAGCTAGCAATAAAGTAGAGGAGCAGCGATATTGATTTAAGTTTGTATTGACTCCAAACTTATAGTGCTTTGATTATATAATTTATGATTTTAATCTTTAAGAAGAAAGCTCTATTATTAACAGTGTGTTATTTGAAAAGCAATGAAAACCTTGAAATAAAATTTTACCTAATGGTTGAATCTAAAAAAAAATTAAATATAATTCCTGAAAAAATTGAAGGTAATGGTTTATATGTTACATATACAAGGATAAAAAAATTAAATATGCCTACATTTAGTAAACCAGGAAAGTACTAAGGATTCTAATTTTTCAAGATACCAAATTTTGATCAAAGAATATATTATGACAAAAAAATATAAGAATGACATTAATAGGGTGCCTTGGTGGCTCAGTGGGTTAAGCCGCTGCCTTCGGCTCAGGTCATGATCTCGGGTTCCTGGGATCGAGTCCCACATCGGGCTTTCTGCTCAGCGGGGAGCCTGCTTCCCTCTCTCTCTCTCTGCCTGCCTCTCTGCCTACTTGTGAACTCTGTCTGTCAAATAAATAAATAAATAAAAAATCTTAAAAAAAAAGAATGACATTAATAGAAACAAACTAAAAAGAAGCAAATATAAGGAAAATAAATTATGAATTAAATTGCTTAAAAAAACACAACAGAAGAAAGTCAAATATGTCAAGATTATTTTAATCATGCTCACCAGTGGAACTGAATGATGAAACTTTTGATTAAGGTGTCCATTGGTCTTAAATTGCATGGTGTCCTCTTGGTTTGTCTGTTTTTCTAGTATAATTACTAATAGCATCTTTTTTATTTCCAAAATATTGTATGTTAGATTATAAATTATATGGTCCCCTCACATATGTGATATCCCAGTGCTTAGCCAGAGTCCAGATGTTGGACAAGTGTCACACAGCCATATTGAAATCCAGTTCTCTTTCTCCCTCCCTCCATATTTTCCCATCAATTGATTTTGGCAATACAGAGATTATTTATATGTATATCTAATACCTCTATTTATTTAGGTACTTCTCTATCTATATTTATTATTTGTTATTTCCTCTATATTGTAGATTAATATTCTAGTAGCAGTAACCATATGCCGCTCATAGCTAAGCTAATTGCTGGATTTTCTGTACATTATTTCTTTTAATTTTTGTAGGACCATGGATTTTGGTGGTATTTTTAATTAAATGATTGAGAATTGGCACTCAGAATTGTTTAATCTCTAATAACTGTAAATATCCTAAGCAGAAAAGTAGGTCTCCAGTCTTTTTGAACAACACCCAAGTCCTCACAAGAGTCTCAAGCAATTTGCCTTTTCTTCATGTCTAATGAGAAAAAAAAAAATAGAAAAAGGGTATGCCTTGACTCCTGTGTGACTTGGTCTTTTGGGCAACTGCTTTCACCTCAGGCATAATCCTAGAATCTCAGGATCAAGTCCCAAGTGGGGCTCCCTGCTTGGTGGGGAGTCTGCTTCTCCCTCTAACCCTCTCGCTTCTCGTGCTCTCTCTCTCTTACATTCTTTCTCTCAAATAAAGAAAATCTTTAAAAGATAAAGAAAAAGGGGATGCCTTTTAAACTCCTTAACAAATAAAGTAGTTTATAATAACTGTACCCAGTTCTTTGAAAGGTATGATACAGAGACGTGGCTGAAATTTCATATGTGAACACCGGAAAACAGTCAATGCTTAGCACTTCCTCCATGTTCTATATGGCTGAACACACACTTTGGTGTAATGCTTGACTGAAGAATATTTGTCCTTGAAGGCATTAAGCAAGTGTAGGGAGGGTTTTTGATTATCTCAGTGATGAGGGATAGAGGTATTTAATAAGTTGTCAAGGAATGCAGCCTGCAACTGTTCTTACACAAGGATAATTAGTTCTTGTTTCATATGTGCTTTTAATATCCTACCAGTCACAAGGATAAACAGCATATTTATAATGAACTTCACCTGGAATTTAAGTTTCTTTACATATGGATACAATTTCTTCACAGTTTTAAGATACAATACATTTCCAGGAAATGCAAATGCTAGCAGAGTGGAAAGATTTTAATTTGTTTTGCTCAAGAATTTAGAGTTATTCTCAATTTTGAGTACTAGACCATTGATAACAAGTCCTCTAGTGGTATTTAATTTTTCAATAAAGGATATTTGTAGCAGTCAATTTATAGTGCATGTATCTATTTTACCATGTCTTCTAATTTTGTCATTCTTGACTATTTACATATTGAAATGCATGTTATTTTATTATAAATGGCTTTCTTCTATTTCTTCTTATATTATAGTTATAGTGTTATATTGTTCTTTTGAAATTATATTTACAGATAGGTTGTGTTATCTATAAACTTCATTTCAGAGTAATAAAAAAGGCATTAAATTATTTTTTTTAATAAAAAGATGTATTGGGTCTGTGAAAACTACTTCCTCAAAGGAATAGAGAAATCTCTCTGGAAATACTGGAGATTTCTGACTCATAAATCTTATAAATTCTGAGGAATTTATATGATAACAAAACTTAACATGGAGATTAACTTGTCACATCATATTCCAATGATGGAGTTGGTTATTTTGTTAAAAGGGCTTTAGACACTCTGATTATTGCTGCTCATACCCTGGATATTCAAGGAGATGGGTAGATCTCTTTGAAAAGCTGGGACATCTCTCAACATTATCTACATCATGACACTGTGCAGAGCCATGCATATACCTTCATCAGGACTGAAGAACTTATCCAAATTTTTGGGAAGATTCCAGTCTGGTAATTGTTAGCTATCAGTCCTCTTTAGGAATTGCTAAAACTGGAGATTACTTTTCCTACAGATATGTCTTTTGCTAGGCAGTCTGTTTTCATCAACTTCTAAACACAGGGTACACAGTCTCAGATCCCTCACTCCAAGTTAGGAACACTTTGAAGATCCACCTCAGTATTGGCCATTCTCTGTAGGGTCCACAAATGGCTTGCACCTGTACCACAAGTCTTACTCTCTGCTCAGTCTTGCCATACTCCCTTCTTCCCATGACTATTGATCTTGTGAACACTAAACTGAATGTCAGCCTTAGCTTTCTGGGAAGCCAACCTATGACATTCAGACTCTGGGCATACAGGCATGTTTGGGAAAGAATTACAGGTCTATGAATATTTAGATAAATATGTAGGTAGGTGGATGGATGGATAGATAGATAACAGATAGATGATAGATCATCATTGTTAAATTGATATAAAGAGTCATATCATTTAATCACTTCATACTGGAGATGAAAAAACAGTTATCTAGTCTTATGTTACTCTTCCAGAGTCCGATGCCAGTGAATGGCAGAAGTCCAAATGTCTAAGCCTCCAAACACTAAAACCAGGGCCTTCTGCCACATAGGGCTGTGACACTTAAATCCACAATATTACTTAATTCTTTTTTTTAGTACTTAATTCCTTTGATCAAGTACCTTTACCGTTTCTTGGTTTTCATCACTGTTTTCTTATTACTGACTCTATATGTTCATGTGTAGATGTTTTTGTTTTTTACTTTTTTGTTATTATTTATTTATTTATTTATTTACCTTTTTTTTAAATTTAAAGATTTTATTCATTTATTTGACAGGGAGAGATCACAAGTAGGCAGAGAGGCAGGTAGAGAGAGAGAGGAGGAAGCAGGCTCCCTGCCAAGCAGAAAGCCAGATGCAAGACTCAATCCCAAGACTCTGAGATCATGACCTGAGTCAAAGGCAGAGGCTTAACCCACCAAGCCACCCAGGCACCCTGTTTTTGTTTTTGAAGCAGTTTATTTATCTGCCAGAGAAGAAAGAACACCAGCAGGGGGAGCAGCAGGCAGAGGGAAAAATGGGCTCCTTGCTAAGCAAGGAGCCAGATGGGAGACTCAGTCCCAAGACCTTGGGATCATGACCTGGGACAAAGGCAGATGCTTAACTGACTGAGCCACCTAGGCATCCCACGTGCAGATCTTTTTGATAATTGGTTGCGTATAAGGTTGAGTCATTTTATGGTGTTGTCTTTAACATTGATCATTTATAACTTATTTATAAATATCAATAACAGTAAATATAATATTTTATTAATAATATATAAACATTTAATAATGTATTGTTGTTTGGAGATAATTTTATCCCTTAAAGGGAGACATACTAAAAATTATGTATGACTAAGCTTACTTTCACCTTTCTTTCCTTAAAGATGATCTACCTCATTGTAAACACACATTATAATTGTGTTATATGATATAAATTAATGTAATAAAATATACTTCATAAACTTTTGCAACCATACTATTCCAATTATTTGTGACTTCAATTTTTCTTTTTAACTTCATAGTCTAAAGAAAGTATTAGTTTTCCCTGTTCCAGGCATTTTTGTATGTACGCTTCTTGTCTCATCTCTGTTTTTTTAATTTTTTCCTATCTGACTTCTTTATTTCAGATGTCATCAAACAGGACACTACTAGAGGGTTGTCCTTTATCTTTTCATTATCTAATGGAAATAGAAAGACAAAAACAATAATAAGGAAAAACAAAAACAAAAGAAGGAAAGGAAAAAAGGTAAATGGAGGTTATTTTAATTCTCTGTGGTATAAAAAAGCACTTGAGTTCTGTCATTATGAAAGTGTTCAAAATTACTTACTACCATTGCAAATATGTGTGTGTGCTCTTAATTTCTCATCTTTTGTCATGAAGTTTATGCAAATATGTGCATATTTGAGAAGGTATCAGCAGGCTTTTGGTAATGCCCATTTTCTTCTCTGTAAAATTTCCAATAACATCTCTAGCTAGAAAAATAAAGGTTAATTATTAACAATGCAAAAATGAGACCCTTCAGCATTAGCAAATATTGAAAGAGCGAATTCATCTAACTGATAGACTGTCTGGCAAGGGCATGTGATATACATGGTTTTGGGATTACACAATGGAATGTTATTCAACCAAGCTAAAGAAGGAAATCTTACCATTTGCTATAACTTGGATAAAACTTGAAGGCATTATACTAATTGAAATAAGTCAGACAGAGAAAGACAAATACTGTATAGTATCATTTATATATAGGATCTGAAGAACAAAACCCATAAGAACAGTAGAGTGAAGGTTACCAGAAGCCAAGGGTTGGGGGAAATGGGGAGACGTTGGTCAGAGTACAAACTTCCAGTTTCAAGATAAATAAGTTCTGAGGATCTAATACATAGCATGGTGATTATAGCTAATAATACTATATTATATACTTGAAAGTTGTTAAGTGAGTAGATCTTAAGTATTCTCACCACAATAAAGAAATAATAATTATGTGAGGGAATAGAGATGTTAACTAAAACTGGTGTGGTGATTATTTTGCAATATATGTATATCAAATCGATATTGTATACCTTAAACTTACACAATGTTACATGTCAATTATATCTTAAAAAACCTGGAAAAATGTGCTTAAAAAGATAAGCATGATAAATGTGTAAATTGGCTAAAATAAAAATATATATATATAGGTCATTTTTTAAGGAAAAAAGGTAATTTGACTTTTTCAAGAAAATGTACCAATGGGTTGAGGGAAGGAGTATGCTGGCCATGTCCCCTGTCCTGAGCAGAGGTCAGAGATGAGGCCAGGTCTGACTAAGGCTTGAGGGAAGATAATGGGACTCCTTGTGGCTCTGGGAAGAGGACTGGAAATCCCCAAAGTGTAACTGTATTCTGTTAGCACCAGAAAATATCCAAAGTCACAGGCAGACTGAGAGGACAGTGGGTGGTCCTGCTTCGTCTCCACTAGAGCAGTCTGGGGAATAGCTGGAGGTAGAAAACTCCCTGCAGGTGGTCACTTGAGTGTGATTCTCAAATTCACAAACCTACTCTGTCCCTCTAGCCCCATGTAAACATAAAAATGGGCTTGTGACTGCTAAGTCCTTCAGGACAAACAAAATAATAATAATCTAACAAATAATCCAAATATTTTAATTTATAAAATTTTAGCATCTTTATATAGCTTCAATATATATCTCATATTAATTTCTTCTTTTCCAACCATCCTTTATCTCAGTCTCTCATAATTTTTATACATGGGTAATTTTCTTTTTGTCCCTAGTCTGTTTCTTATTTAATTCATTGACAAAATACTATTAGAAGAATCATGATATACGAGTGTAGCTTTATAAGCATTTGTTCATAATTTCTCAGTTTTTAAAAATTAAAATTTAAAATTAAAAATTTAAATTAAGGGCACCTGGGTGGCTCAGTGGGTTAAAGCCTCTGCCTTCGGCTCGGGTCATGATCCCAGGGTCCTGGGATCTAGCCCCGCATCGGGCTCTCTGCTGGGCGGGGAGCCTGCTTCCCTTCCTCTCTCTCTGCCTCTCTCTCTGCCTACTTGTGATCTCTCTCTCTCTCTCTCTCTGTCAAATAAATGAACAAAAATCTTTAAAAAAATTTAAATTAAAATTTCAAAAAATTATTTGTTTTAGAATAAGTTTTCCAGTCATTCCAATTTTAAAAGATTTTGGCCTCATACCTATTTTGTGAAAAATAATTATAATCCTATATATTAAGTTAATATTTTGTGAAAGTGATTCAGCTCTAAGTAGCTTAAATTGGAAAGGGAAGTTTATTATCACATATAACTGTAAATTACAGAGAAATAAGTAGTCCAGTTATAGTTTGATGTAGCACTCAATCATTACCACCCAAACTTATCTCTTGTGCCATTCTAGCTGATTATTTTTTTTCTTAAAATAATGGCTATACCAATAACAAAATTACTATTGGCAGTTATGAGCACAACCTACATTGTCGTTGGTATTTTTCAGGGAAAAAAAGAATTGTGTCCAAGAAATACCAGAAAAACAAAGCAAAGCAAAACAAACAAACAAAAAACCCTCCCATTCACCTTATTGAATCAGTTTACTTCATATACTTACAAATTAATCACCACCGTGACCAAACTATCCTTAGTTTAGACAGACTATCCTTAATAACCTAATCCAATTATGACTGTGCACCTTAACCGTGATGGAATGAATTCCATGTAAGTCTCATGACTGAGAATTTGGGGAGAAGCAATGTCCTAAAGAAAATTAGAGTTACTTTTATCAGGTAAGGATGCTGACGAGCAAACAACAGATATAAATTATTTCCTACATTAACTCTATTTCACTCCTCCCAATATTATCTAGGCATTGTGTCATAAAGATTACTAAGTATACTCACTCATGTGCTTTATTCATTCTTGCTCTACCCTCTTCATGTTTTGAAATCATCCTTTTTACATAGCCTAACCTCAGGCTTTCCTGATTTGTCATGCAGACTTCTGAATGGTTGTAGTTATTTGATAATAAGTATATTTTATTTTCCACTTTCACCATTATTTAACTTGTGATGTGTAAATAGCCAATTCCCCATAATTAAAATTTAAAAACCTAAGAACAGGGAACCTGAATTGTTTTGACATTACCAAAATATTCAACTTTATGCAACTCTGTGTGAATTGATACCCAGAAAATATACTGGTTTGTTTTATCAGTTGGAATAATTTTAGATGCCAAAGGAGATACAGAAAGGGTTAAATTTTATTAAATTATTCTTTTGTTTGGGCACATCAATGTTATATTTTACACAATACATGTAAAACAGTAATAGAATATTACTTTAAATAAAAACCTTCTCTTTTGGTACTATTACAAAGACATTTCATTAAGCTAACTGTTACCTCAATTTTTTTTAATATTTAAAAAAGTGTTCAGCTTCACTGAGATATAATTCACATGTACCATTATATAAGCTTAAGGTATAAAGATGTTGATTTGATATACTTATATGTTGCTAAATTATTGCCATACCACCATCAGTTAACACTTCTATCACCTCACATAATCACTGAGTGTGTGTGTGTGTGTGTGGGGAGAACATTTAAAATCTATTTACTTAGCACCTTTGAAATGTATGATACCATACTGTTAACTAAAATCACCATGCCGTATGTAGATTCTCAGGACACATTCATCTTATGACTGGAAGTTTGTAACTTTTGACCAAGATCTCTCCATTTCTCTCACCCCTAGCCCCTGGCAACCTTCACTCTACTCTCTGTTTCTATGAGTTTGATTTATTAGATTCCACAAATAAGTAACACTATTTGTCTCGGTCTGGCTTATTTTGTTTAGCAGAATACCCTCAAGGTCCATCCATGTTCTTGCAAATGACAGGACTTCCCTCCTTTTTACAGCTGGATAATATTCCAGTGTATGTATATATTACATTTTCCTTATCCACTCATCTCTTTATAGACACATTGTTTCCATGTCTTGATTTTTATGAGTAATGCTGCATTGAACTTGGGAGTGCAAATACCTCTTCAAGATAGTGATTTCATCTTCTTTGGATATAAATCTGAAGAAGGATTGATGTATCATATGTTACTTCTTTTTTTAGATTTTGAAGAACCTCCATACTGTTTTTCATAGTGGCTGTACTAATTTACGTTCCTACCAAGAGTGTTAAAGATTCCCTTTTCTTCACATCCATAACAACATTTGTAGTCTCTTGCTTTTTGATGATAGTCATTCTAACAGGTGTGTATGTCATTGTGTTTTTGATTTGCATTTTCCTAATGTTTAGTGATGTTGCGCATCCTTTTTCTTATGTACCTGTTGGTTATTTGTATGTCTTCTTTGAAAAAATTCTTCTATCCATTTTTTATTTGGGTTCTTTGGTCTTTTGCTATTGTATTACATATGTTCATTCTGTGTTAGGGTATTAAACTTTTATCAGGTGTATGATTTATAAATATGTCCTACCATTCCATAGGTTGCCTTTTCATTTTGTGGATTCTTTCTTTTGATGTACAGAAACTTTTTACTTGACATAGTCTCACTTATTTGATTTTATTTTTATTTTTCATACTTTTGGTCATATTAAAAAAAATATTGTCATGACTAAAGTCAAGGATTTTTTTTTCTTTATTTTATTTCTAGGAGATTTCTGGCTCCAATTATTATGTTTAAGACTTTAATCCTTTGATTTGCAAATGAAATAGAGACCAGAAAAACAATAGAAAAGATCAATGAAATTAGCTATCTTTTTGAAGAGATAAACAAAATGTACAAACCTTTAACTTGACTAAGAAAAAAGAGACAAGACAAAATGAGAAATAAAAGCCATGTTACAACTGAGATCATAGAAATGCTAAGATTATAAGGCACTAATATGAACAATTATATGCAAACAAATTAGACAACCTAGAAAACAATGATTAATTCCTAGAAACATGCAGTTTTGATAAACTGAATCATGAAGAAATAGGAAATCTGAACAGAGCAATTATTAGCAAGGAAATTTAATAAGCCAATATAATAAGAAAATTTCCGATCAAGAAAAGGCTAGGACCACATCACTTCCTTGTTGAATTCTACCAATTTATTAACATAGTTTCAAATATACTTGACAAAATATTAGCAAACTGAATTCAACAACACATTAAATAATCACACACTCTAAGCAAGTAGAATTTATTACTGTTATGTTAAGATGTTTCAACCTATTCAAATCAATAAATGTGACATATCACATTAATAGAATAAAAGATAAAAACCATATGATAATCTCAATAGATGCAGAAAAAGCATTTGAAAAAAAAAATACATTTGTGACAAAACTCTTTGAGCAACTCTTTGAGCAAGTTGAATATAGTAGGAACATACCTCAACATAAAAGTCATATATGATAAACCCCAGCTAATCTCATACTCAATGGTAAAATGTTAAAAGCTGTTCTTCTAAGATCAGGAATGAGAAAAGGGTGCCAATTCTCACCATTATATTCAACATAGTACTGAAAATCCAAACCAGAGAAATTAGCTAAGAAAAAGAAATAAAAGACATCTTAAAAGAAAAGGATGAGATGACATTGTCTCTATTTGCAGATGACATGATGCTGTATATAAAAAAAAAAACAAAAAACAAAAAACTAAAGATGCTACCAAAAAGGTAGTAGAAATAATCAACAAATTCAGTAAATTAGTCATAAAAGAATCAGTTGCATTTACATACAATTACAAAATATCTAAAAAAAAGGGGCGCCTGGGTGGCACAGTTGTTAGGCGTCTGCCTTTGGCTCAGGTCATGATCCCAGGGCCCTGAGATCAAGCCCTGCATCAGGCCCCCTGCTCCTCGGGCAGCCTGCTTCTCTCTCTCCCACTCACCGAACTTGTGTTCCCTCTCTCGCTATGTCTCTCTCTGTCAAATAAGTAAATAAAATCTTAAAAATATATATATCTAAAAAAAGAAGTTAAAAAAAACTATCCCATTTTCAGTAACATCAAAATAATAAAATACATAGGAAAAAAAAATTAACCAAGAATTGAAAGATCCATAGTAAAAATTACAAGATTTTGATGAAAGAAATTGAAGAAAACACAATAAATAGAAAGACATTCTGTGTTCAAGGATAAGAAGAATTAATATTGCTAAAAGGTCCAAACTACCCTAATCCAACTGTATATGCAAGTGTAATCACTATCAAGATCCAAAGTGGAATTTTGAATACCCAGTTGAGATCTCTATTAAAAAGCTAATAACATATTTCACAGAAATAGAAAAAAAATTCTAAAATTTGTACCATAGGACTTCAAAAGACCCTGAATAACCAAAGCAGTCCTCAGAAAGAACAAACCAGGAGGCATCACACTTTCTAATTTTAACCTGTACTAATCAAAACAGTATGGTACTATCATAAAAACAGATACATAGAACAATGGAACAGTATCAAGAATCCAGAAATAAACCCTTGCATGTACAATCAGCTGATATTTGATGAGGGAGGTAATATTATTTACCAGGGAAAGGATAGTCTCTTCAATAAGTGATGTCAGAAAACCTGGATAATCACATGAAAAAACCTGAAAATGGACCTTTATCTTATATTACTCACAAAAATTAAGTTTTACTGATTTTTAAATAGATTTATAAAAGGAAGGGTAATATTTTCTTGTTAGCCTTGGAAAATTTATAAGTTATTAATAGATTTATATGTAGAAAAAATTACTCTAAAATGTATATCTAATATAGTTATATATTAGGAAAGAATAGACTGAAGCATATTCCTACTCAATTAGTAACATATAAAGTCACAATATCATATTATTACAATTTTGTCATTACTGAAATTGTAGATTGCTCAGGGGTTGGAACACTACTAGTAGGATGAATAAATCTTTATAAAATTAAAATTAATTGGCATTATTACAGAATTAATAGAAATAAGTATTAGTTGTTGACCTTATAAAAACTAATGTTGGGGGAATTTAAAACATTAATAATGAGATTAATAAAATAATAATGAGATAATGAAAATTAGAGTTGAAATTATTAATCATTAAACATAAAAACTATATATTTATATATAAACATTAAAACTATATATTTATATTCTGTAAAATTAAATAGATGCATACATTATAATTATGTTTTGATATACTTATGAAAGCAACTATATTTTATTATTTATATTTAATCATAGGTTTTATTTAGTAAAAATTTTCATTTATATGCAATCTGTATATCATAGAATAAATTGCTTGATACCAAATTATTTTCTGGTTGAGTTAATATTTTCAGAGGATTTTCACATAACAATAGCTCTGAATGTAGAATGAACTGAAGGAAATGAGAGAAAACACTTCTGTACAATAGAGATAACTTTACTCAAAAATATAATTCAGGGCACCTGGGTGGCTCAGTGGGTTAAAGCCTCTGCCTTTGGCTCAGGTCATGATCCCAGGGTCCTGGGAACAAGCCCCACATAGGGCTCTCTGCTCCGCGTCTCCCTCTGCCTGCCTCCCTCTGCCTACTTGTGCTCTCTCTCTCTCTTCTCTCTGTCAAATAAATAAATAAAATCTTTAAAAAATATATATATAATTCAGAATCATCAACTAATTGTATTTTTAACATTTTTGAATACTCTTTTCCTTTTCTCTCAAAACAATTGAATTTTTAGTTTCAGTGATAGCAAATACTTAAACAAAATTAATATAAATTTAATATAGGAATATATCAGTTCTCCATCCTCACAAAAACAAAGCAAAACAAAATTATCATCTATATCAACAGAAAAAGAAGTTGGCAATCCCAGCATGCTTAAAAGTTAACTCCAGAGGGAACTGGGAAAAAAAAAAGCACAATTATATATAGTAGCTTAGTGCTCTGTAAATGATTTTTATATGTATTCTCAGATCCCCATTTCTGTGCATAACCAGCAACTGACAGCCCATGATTTCTCTGTATATTTCATAATTTTAGTATAATTGGGTGGCCGATGTCCAGTTCAAAGATACATATTATTCAGTGTAATATTTGATGAGGTGTAAAGTATTTGCCAATGCCTGATGATTGAGGAAAATGCAAATATTGTTGTACTATGTATTCTTTCAAAGATGTCTACAGTGTATTAGTTTGAGATAGAATGGAGACGTATAATCACTGTCAGTAGGGTCACTTATTTTTTAATAATAAAAGACTACATTGAAGATATTGTGAGGTATAGTAATTAGAAAATTTGTTCTGTATCTATTGATAAGCCATCTTTCATAAGTAGAAGAGATAGAACTCTAGAAAGTGAGATATCTAAATTGTAATTATTTCAGCGGAAAAGAAGCTAGTGAGAAGCCAATAGAGAATTCAGAAGAGAATAAAATTAGTGAAGCTCTAATAAAATGTATGCTAATTTATATAATTTGGTACAAATCTCTCAAACTGTGTGGAGCACTGTGAACTTCAATACATGGGCACATTTTTAAAATTCAAAAGAGAACCCTAGAAATGGTTAAAGTGGTTATCAGTTAATTTTTATGTCTAAAAATATATGATTACAATAGAGAAGTCGAGATAGATTAAGGTTTTAATTCCATCTCATTAGCATTTATAGTTTAATATAACTTATATTCTTTTATCTTTAATATTTAAGGAAAATTTTTTGGCAATAAGCAAGGATATTGACCAAGACACTGCCTTCTTGCCTCTGCTTCCTCTTTGAGGAAGACATGTATAGAATCTCGGTAAAGTCATAAGATCTCCCTACAACCACTCCTGTGTGAAAACCCAAGCATCAAGCTTTAGGGAAAGCCTAAATTACTGAGTTTATTTCTGCCCTAATACCAGTGAAAGCTGGAAGACAAACTTACTGATTAAAAAGCAATTGCCAGGGGCATCTGGGTGGCTCAGTGGGTTAAAGCCTCTGCCTTCGGCTCAGGTCATTATCCCAGGGTCTGGTGATCAAGCCCCATATCGGGCTCTCTGCTCTGTGGAGAGCCTGCTTCCTCCTCTCTCTCTCTGCCTGCCTCTCCTCTCTCTGCCTGCCTCTCTGCCTACTTGTAATCTCTGTCAAATAAATAAATAAAATCTTTAAAAAAAAAGCAATTGTCAGGGTTCTTTGTTCTAAATTAAAGATATTTCATTCCAATACCTTAATTCATTGCATTAAAATCTATACCTTATACTCTGAAGATTACAATGAGATTTTAGAGTATATTTTACTTTTGAGTGATAGTGGGAGAAAATAATTATTTTTCATTTGTAAAGAAAATAAACTGAAAGAGGTGATGAATTCCCTTTCTGTCATGAGTCTTAATGTAATATCTTCCTAAGTGGCTAGGCAGATTTCAAAAACCCTAATGGACATGGTTGACCAAGTTGTACACATGTAAATAAAAACATAATTTGCTTAAATGGATTTCGAAGAAACTGAATACATATAATGTATATTATATAATACTTATATATCATAATATGTATATATTATATAATAATGTACAGTATATATGCATAATATGTAAACATTGAATAAATGCCTTTATATAACACATATTAGATACAATAGAAATCCACATATTATCACTAACATTTAAGTAAAATATTTGGGTACAACTGATCCAATTCATGGGATGTCTTAGAAGATATCCTGTGTTCAGTTTTCACCTCTCTCTAGCTCCTCTAGAATCAGCTAAGATTTACTGTCTGAAGACAAGGGGTATTGTCAATTTGACTTTTTAATGTCCAGTGGAATCTACTTTAGACTTAAAATTTTGTATTCAATTAATGAATACATGAAAAATATTGTATACAAAAATACTGTTTTTCAAAAAAATAACTAGAGCAGGGATAAGCAAACTTTTTATGGGGAAAAAAAAAAGTAAATATTTGGAGTTTAGAGGTCCATAAAGTCTTCATCACAGTCACACAGCTTTATCATTATAACGCTAAAGCAGCCACAGACCATATATTATAGAAATGGATATGGCTATGGTCCAATAAATCTTTATTTATAGAAATAGGCAATGGCCTGGCTTTGCCCCTGTGAGTCACAGTTTGCCAAATCCTAACTAGATAATGAATTCTAAGTTTATGTGTATAGGTATGTATCTATGTATGTATAAATATATGTAGGTGAATAAATAAAAAAATGTATAATGGGCATGTGTATATTCATATATATTAAAATTATATAATGAATAAACATAGAGCATTAATAAATGCTTGTATGTAATTAATCAATAATAAGTTGTTTGAATGGCACTGAAGAGTTGGAAACATATTATTTGTTATGATTAATATGTATTTATGTATTATATAAAATATAATGACACAATTGACTAGCATACTAAATAAGCCACAGCATGTGTTAAATACTGTGAAGAAAGAACAGGAAAACAAATGAGTAGGTACAACAACAAATGAAGATAAGGGCAGGAGTAGAATGGCTGGGGTAGTTTATAAAGAGAAAAGAACTAGGAACAGAATTTAAAACAAAAATGAGTATAGATACTGAAAGATTTCATAATAAATATAATAGTTTTATAATAAATTAGTATTTAATAAAACATTTTATTAAGAATAGAGAAGCATACTACTTTTGAAAAAGTAAGACAATGGTGCATCAAAGTTTCTGTGGTGTGTTTATTGGCTTGAATTATCATCAGTGGCCCACCATTATCATCAGACAGGCCCATCAACCCATCATCATCAGTGGCCCATCGATGCCCCATCAATACTCTGCTACATTAGATACAAAGTATTTGCACATTAACTTCTTCTAGCATAACATATTCTTAGCTAATTATTCTGGTATGATAAACTCCCTCTATAAACTTTGGGCCTTGATATTTCTTCTGAGTGGTTCTGAATCTTGATCAAGTAGTGCTGAAACTTTACTTCCTTGCTTAGTTGCAATTTAGATTGGATTCATATACTTTTTTTGAACCATAATTAATTAAGACTGGGTGGTCTTCTCCACTCCATGAGAATATGACCTAAATGATAGACTGTCTCCTTGGTTCTATAGCTGGGGGGTGGGGGGGAGTCTGTAGAAGGTTTCTTATTTCACTAACATGTACAAATCTTAGAATATTGCCCCAGTGGCTAATCAGATCCTCCTATGGTTCTGGGCTTTCTCAAGGTAGGTGGTCCACAAATCTGTGTCTATCTTTCAGAACATTTTTTCTAAATTCTTACTTATTGCATGTGTTTAGGCATGCAAGTGTATTTTAAAAGTAGACTCCAGGGGTGCCTGGGTGGCTCAGTGGGTTAATCCTCTGCCTTTGGCTCAGGTCATGATCTCAGGGTCCTGGGATCAGGCCCCACATCAGGCTCTCTACTCAGCAGGGAGCTTGCTTCCCCATCTCCCTCTGCCTGCCTCTCTGCCTACTTGTGATCTCTCTCTCTCTCTGTCAAATAAATAAAATCTTTAAAAAAAAATTAGTAGACTCTACTTGAAGGATACTTTTGAAGATCACAGATTGTCTTGATGGTGATATTTACTGTATTTGGCAACATTGGATTATAGTAATACAGAATTCAAGTAAGAATGAATACTTCTAAGCTATGTAAATGTACATTTGTGCCAAGGTATAGAAATGTTTTATATTTTGCTGGAGGTATTATTGTACTGATCACTGTGCAGGTGGTCTTATCCCCATATTTGTTTCCAGTTGTTACACATAATATTTTATCCATACCTCAAACAACTTAGTCCTGACCAAACACTTAAAAATTATGTGAAATAATCCTTTTCTCAAAGATTTCAACTCTATGTGGGTTAGCCTAGCTCATCTTGATGGCATTAGTGAAAGAATTGTTCAGACTCCAAGGCAGGACAAGAGTTGACCTTTAATACATGACAGACACCTCCACAACTTGTCATTTTATTATTTGGCATTAATAAAACATTATCAACTTGGTAATGCTTAATAAACTTTTCATGAAATGAATTATAGTGAAACATGCTAATATCACATTAACAACTTTAACTTCACTACTTCTACATTCCAGCTATAATTCCTTACTTCAGATTCAGTAGTCTTGGTTATTTTTACTGGTTTGACAGTTTGACCCTTGGCTCTTATATTCTCTTTTCACACCTCCAGCTTAATGCAGGTTATGTTTCAGACTATCTTCTGACTACTCTTGAATGCTTTGGTTTTTCTCACCATTTCCAGATACAATTTAGGTAATGACACCAGCACTGTGACCTGAGCTAAGGAACATTCCTTTGGGTTATGTCTTTGATATTTTCTCTTTCATTTTGTTTTTCATGGTTCCTTTCGTCTGCGTAATCATGATAACTATTAGACATCTAAAATATAATACAAAGCATGTCAATGAAAAATACCAAACAGTGGCAAGAAGATGGTAAAAATCACCCTAAGCGAACTTTCAACATATTTTAAGTGCCTTATTGGCAATATCTACCTAAAAGATTTTCTTAAGATGCTTTGAAGGCCCAGGACAGGTTACCCCAAAATATGTCATAATGGCATAATGATTATTTTGAACTGGAGTTACTTTCAGTTTTTATTTAAATTCTAGTTAGTTAATGTATAGTGTAGAATTTAGTCTACATTTTAAGTTTAGAATTTAATTCATCACTTCTGTATAACACCCAGTGCTCATCACAAGTGGCCTCCTTAATATTAATCACCCATTTAGCCCCTTCCCTGCCCATCTCCCTTCCAGCAACTCTCAGTTTGTTCTCTATATTTAAGAGTCTCTTGCCTCCTTCTCTTGCCTCCTTCTCTCTCTCTCTCTCTCTTTTTTTTCCCTTCCCCTATGTTCATCTGTTTTGTTTCTTATATTCCACATGAGTGAAATCATATGGTATTTGTATTTCTCGGACTGACTTATTTTGCTTAGCATAATATACTCTAGTTTCATCCACATTGTTGCAAAAGTCAAGATTTCATCTAAAAGAGATGGCTGAGTAATATTCCATCATATATACATGTATGTATATAAGTATTTAAACTCTTCTTTATCCATTCATCAGTGGATGGACATTTGGGCTCTTTCCATAATTTGACTATCATTGATAATGCTTCTATAAGCATCAGGGTGCATGTGCCCTTTTGAATCAGTATTTTTGTATCTTTTGGGTAAATACCTAGTAGTGAAATTACTGGCTTATTGGGTAGTTCTATTTTAACTTTTTGAGGGATGACTGCACCAATTTGCATTCCCACCAACAGTGCAAGAGGATTTCCCTTTCTCCACATCGTTGCCAACATCTGTTATTTCCCCTATTAATTTTAGCCATTCTGACAGTTGTAAGGTGATATCTCATTGTAGTTTTGATTTGTATTTCCCTGATGATGAATGATGTTGAGAATCTTTTCATGTGTCTGTTCACTATCTATATGTCTTCTTTTTTGTTTGTTTGTTTGCTTGTTTGTTTTGTTTTGTTTTAAATATTTTATTTATTTATTTTTCAAAATGGGAGAGCACAGACAGGGGGAGCAGTAGAAGGAGTGGGAGAAGCAGACTCCCTGTCTAGCAGGGAGCCAGATGTGGGGTTTGATCCCAGGACCCTTGGGATCATGACCTGAGCAGAAGGCAGATGCTAAACAACCTGAGCCACCCAGGCACTCCTATTTGTGTTCTTTGGAAAACAACAACAATAACAACAGCAAAAACATCTATTCATGTCTTCTGTCCATTTTTTAACTGGGCTATTTCTTTTTGGTGTCTTGAGTTTGATAAATACTTTATAGATTTTGCATACTAACTCTTTAGCAGATATGTAATTTGCAAATATCTTCTCCCATTCTGTAGGTGTGCTTTAGTTTTGTTGTTTCCTTTGCTGTGCAGAAGCCCTTTATCTTAATAAAGTCCTAATAGCTCTGTTTTTTTTTTTTTTTTTTTTTTTTTTTGCTTTTGTTTCCCTTAACTCTGGCAATGTGTCTAGTAAGAATTTGTTCTGACATCAAAGAAGTTACTGCCTGTGTTCTTCTCTAAGATTTTGATGGTTTCCTGTCTCACATTTCAACCTTTCATTTATCTTGAATTTATTTTTCTGTGTAATGTAAGAAAGTGGTCCACTTTCAGGAAACCTGGGTGACTCAGTCAGTTCAGTGACCAGCTCTCGATTTTGGCTCAGGTCATTGTTTCAAGTTCATGGGAATGAATTCCATATTGGGTTCTGTGCTTGGTTCAGAGTCTGCTTGAGCTTCTTTCTCTCCCTCTCCCTCTGCCCTTAATCCTGCTCATGCTCTCTGTGTCTGTCTCTCTAAGTAAATGAAATCTCAAAAAAAGGAAGAAAATAAAGTGGTCCAGTTTCATTGTTTTGCATGTAACTAGTTTTCCCAACACCATTTGTTGAAGAGACTTTTTCCATAGATATTCTTTCCTTCTTTGTCAAAGATTAGTTGATTATTCAGTTGTAACTGAGATGCAAAACTGACTGGATGTAATGACTATAAGAATGGAAGAAGCAGAGGAATGAATAAGTGATAAAGAGGATAAAATTATGGAAAATAATGAAACTGAAAAGAAGTGGGAAAGAAAATATTGGATCATGAATGTAGACCTAGGGAACTCAGTGACTCCACAAAGTGTAATAATATTTGTAGCATAGGAGTCCTTAAGAAGAAAAATGAAAAAAGTGATAGAAGGTTTATTCGAGCAAATTATAGCTGGAAACTTCTCTGATCTGGGGGAAGAAACAGACATCCAGATCCAGGAGGCATAGAGAATTCCCATCAAAATCAACAAAAGCAGGTTAACACCAAGACATAGCATAGTAAAATTTGCAAAATAAAGAAATAAGGGAAAAATCCTGAATTAAAGTTACTTAAGAAAGAGCCAGTGTAAGAACACTCTGATCCCCCTTTGTCTCCAGAAAGCAGTAAAGAAATCTCCCATGTGTAATATACTAGGTGAAAAGTATCTGGAGGTAGAGAGATGTCCTTATTGTCACAGGGATCAGGGGTGAGGAAATCTATATAAACAAACTTTGATGCTTTTACTAATTTACTATACTAGACTAAGTTCTGTTTACTGATTGAAGCTCCCAAACTTAAATTTTCTTTGTCCTGTCAATTTCTCACTATTTATGTGGGCTTTTTTTTTATAGACTTGTATGCCTTGGTCATTTTTGGGTATCAGTTTTATTACTGGACTTCCGTGTGCATAAAATTAAAATTTGTTTTATTTTTTTTTCCTGTTAATCCATCTCATATCAATTTAATTCTTAAAACAGCCAAAAGAATGTTGAAGAAAAATTTTTTTTTTCCTCTCCAACAATGCCAATGTTCCACCTATTGTCCAGAGTATAGAGCAATGCTTTATTCCTGAGATACAAATGGAATACAATGGCATCAGGTAGGGAAACTGGAGAATATCATAGTGCAATAGGCAAAGAGACAATGTGTCCTTAGATTGGTAGCAAAATATAATACAGAAGAGCTCAGAGTAGGTAAAAATCTCACTAAGTTTTGGTATCACAGATACTGAGATAAGGTGTGAAGTAGCAAAAATGGTACTGAGTCATAAGTCTGTGGGTGTGAATAAACCAATGATATACTTCCAGCTCTTGTCCACACTAGGAAAGAATATTGGAAGCCTGGTGAATTAGTTCTATAGACTGGATTATTCAGTAAATAATTCAAAGAACTGTAAAAGGAAAAGGTAGATAAAATGAAGAAAGGATTCACAGTTTATTTTACTAGGTAATTTCATATCAAATTTTGTGGTGAAAAATATTGACAAGCACTATAATGCAAAATAAATGTGATAGCAGCCATTTTTTCTGTCTGAATAATTATCTCTCAGAAGAGATATATTTGATGTTGATACTGAAAGTTCAGAAGTGGTTCGTGGGGTTCAAGAAAGTCAAAGGCATTGAAGTCCCAAGAACATAGTATGACAAATTTCCTACTTACTATTCCAACTTATTGCATATAACATTCAGTAAAATACCTGAAAACATGATCTGTTTCTTCTTTAAATGTTTGTTTCACTTTAGTCAAATTTATCAATCCTGAAATTTCCTTCATAAAATATAACTTATTTCTACCTCCCTAAATTAAACTTGACTGTAGAATTCCAGACCGTTTTGAAGATTGCTTTTAATTCTGCACTAATTTTTCCTTGAAATTTTCCAAAATTGTTCTAGCAGTTTTTACATGTTCTTTATGATCTTCTAAATAGAATTTTACTAGGTTTAACAGTTAAAGTTTCTGTATTGTTACTGTTTGTTTATGACCAGTGAAATAATACTAAAGTTAAAGATTTCTGCGGGTTTTAATTTTTTTTTCATTCTCATTTCCCCCTTCATTACACCCTAATAGGCATAAAGACAAATAACAAAGATTGAATTGAGTTATAGTTATCATTAAAATTATCATATTAACTTTTGTTTTTTATTTTTTAAATATTTTATTTATTTTTGAGAGAGAGAGCAGGGGGAGGGGTAGAGGAAGAAGCAGACTCCCTGCTGAACAGGGAACTGGTTGTGGGACTTGATCCTAGGAGTCTAGGATCAAGACCTGAGCCAAAGGGAGATGCTTAAAAAACTGAGCCACCCAGGTGTCCCTATTTTAATTTTATATTTGAAAAGAAAGAAGACACAATTCATTCATGATATCTTTCATGCCCTAAAATGAGATAATGTGTTGGTCAAATACATATTTAAATCAAAGTTCACCATTTCTGTCTTTTTATTTCCCATATTAACAACCATTGTTGTTTCAGTAGAAATTTTTTAAAAATATTTTTTACTATATTGACTATATTATTTTTTAAAGTTGTGTGATCTAAAAAGATATAATTACTCCTGAAAAGTAGACAATAGAACCCTAAAACAAGCCTCCTGACATACTTCAATTTATAATAAGAATGCATTAAAAGATAGATTAAGATCCCCCAAAAGGTGATTCTAAGAATCATTACTCCATTTTTAAGAGTCTAGTTCTTAGTAGAAAAAAATGATAACAATAACATGACCTGAAAGTAACTTGCTGAGAAGTCACTTGCTGAACTAAGTTCTTCTGAATTTGAACATTTTTTTTTTCCCCAGTCTGTTTGATCCTAATGTAACAAGAGATCAGTTTGGTGATATTCAACTTTTTTTTTTTTTCTTTTTCTTAAATCACTGACCTAGAATGGCTAACGATGAGGACAGGTAATATAGGAACCTACTGTTGGAACTGCTACATCTAACAAAATCAGAAGTCTAGCTACATCTGTCTCCACTTTCTGAGGCCCAGATAAATTTTATAAAATGTTCTTATTCCAAGAAGATCAATAATATTTACCATATACCTACTATGCTTTAATTCTTATGGTTTACATTATAAAGAACATAAATTTTTCGAAAGGCATTGATGTCACAAATTCCGCCATTGGTTACTCTTATATTTCCTCTTTTTAGGCTAGAGAGAGATAGAGAGAAAAGAAATGAAAAAATATATTTTGTAGTGTAGTAGATTAATTTCCTTAGGGGCTTTATTTTTTATCTCTTCCTGGATCTATACCTTTTGTTTTTTAACTTTGCAAGTCTTTCCCATTCTTATTTTGATCTTGCTCATGTGAATTGCCTTGGTCAATGGAATTCTAAATACAATCAGAGATTCTTTAAAGCATTTACACAGTTTTGCTTGCACTTTTTTCCTTCTGCTATCATCGCGAAAAAGGCATACCAACAAGATTCCACATAGGTCAGTCAACTTAACCTCAGTATCTTCAGAGAGGCCTGTAACATTAACCAACAGCCAGTTGACCTATGGACATGTGGGCAAGTGATATTAATATTAGCGGATTCACATATCCAACAACCCTAGATTCATGATCAATGGTTACTATTAGTGTATGCCACTGAGGCTTTTTTTCTTATAGAGAATTATTATGGCAATAAATGCTTAATACAAATAACACTAAATTATAACCTAAATTTTGTGGGACAGTCTCAAAATTTAGGTTCCTCTGAGGACTGAATCAGAAAATGCATGATAATCCTGCACTTAATAATCTTCAAAAGTTTTTTTATCATCTTCTTCTTCACAATTCCCATAGAATCTTTTAAATTTAAAATAATATATGTGAAAACAAATAAGAGTGTTAGATAAATAGCGAAGCCAGTCATAAAGAGATGTTTAATTGAAATAAATGTCAACATAAGCACACATATGCTGATGCATTCATGTGTATAAACAGACATACATATGTCACCAAACTTCTAGTTTTAGGGACACATTTTCCTCCAGATTTTAGGTAGAATATCATAAACTTTTATACTATATAATCTGAGAAATTGCACATATCATGTCCATATATTTAAGAGTTTTAGGGATGAGGAAATAGGGATGAATGACTAAAATTTTTCTGATTGATCCATTCAGCCACCTACTCTTCTGATGCCAATAATCACTGGCAATCCTGTTTCAGTAATTCATCTCCAGTGACTGTCATTTTCTCTTATTTTCTTCTTCATATTCAGGATATATCTCTTTTCTTCATCCTTCTCTAGTGCCCTTATATAAATGAAACATATTGAATGTTTCCAGATGGCAGAGTATAATTACAACAAAGAACGTAACACAGTCTTAAATTCTTCCTATTCTAGAAAAATACCTGTATTTTCACATCAAAGGAATTATGTCCCTGCCCCTCTATCATTTTATTGGCTCCTTTTTTTAAAGATTTTATTTATTTATTTGACAGAGAGAGATTACAAGTAGGCAGAGAGAGAGAGAAAGAGAGAGGAGGAAGCAGGCTCCCCACTGAGCAGAGAGCCTGATGCAGGGCTCAATCCCAGGACCCTGGGATCATGACCTGAGCTGAAGGCGAGACTTTAATCCATTGAACCACCCAGGTGTCCCTTGGCTCCTTTTCTTATCTTTTTTTATCATTATAAATTTCCTCATTTACCAAGCACTATACCCACAAATCTGCAGCTACTGTGAACAATTCCCCAACATGGTTATAGTTATTTTTTAACACAAAACAATTTAGTTTGTTTGTTTGTTTGTTTTTCCCCTTTATTTCTGAACTTTTCCCAGAGTAAGTAATGTTTAGTTTGGTGAGTAATTCAATTCACTTTTCACTGGCTTATCAAAATATTTCTAAAACAACCATAACAGCAATAACAACAAAAGTCCTTCTGCTCTTTCTACCTGAAATTCTACATGACTATTCAAAAAACTTATTTAAATGGCATAAATGTGTACAAATGTGTGTGTGTGTGTGCGTGTGTGTGTATGCATGTATACATTTAAGAGATATTTAAATGTATGTATATGTGTATTGTGTATAAAAATTTAGAGATAATTCAATGTACTTATGATATCAACTCTTCTAGTACATGGTAACTAAGGTATTGATGAAATATTAAGAAGATGTAATTAAGCAAAACGGTCTTGTTTGGTGCTATTTAGATAGAATTCTTAGGTTGTTATAGTCACATTGTATTTTGGTTGTCTTCTCTGTTCATCTCACTATGTATGTGTGTGTGTGTATATATATATATTTTTTTCATTTTTGCATGTGCTTTAAATTTCAAATACAAGAAAGTACCACATCTAAGAGTTTAATCTTTCAACTTGAGATGAAGAAAGTCATCTATGCTTATTCTGGGGCCAGATGATTGATTGCTCTACCATAAGAGATAGGTTAAGATTTTTATTTTAAAAAGTTGATAAATAAGAGTTTGATAAAATGGCCTGAATTAGAATACACCAAGAGCATATTAGAATGTATGTATCTAAGCACTACTGTTGATTTTCAGTTACTTATTAAAGATAAAATCTAGTGTAATGAACATTAGTCATTTTAGTTTTTGCTCCCCTTCCTTTGACTCATGCTTTTACATTTTAGAATTCTAATTTGTTATTGTTATATATGAGGATACATTTCACGGTCTCATGATTCTTAAGTCTGTTAATTAGATGTTTTAAGAAATATTAATGTTATACAACTTTCACAAAATTATTCTGTGGGGTTTTTAGTTACATCCATCTTATGGTTTCATAATTCTCATGCCAATGAGTGGAGGAAAAAATAATGCAGTTATGGTATTATGTAGAAAAATTTTTCTTAACTACCAAGGAGGCTCTGGGGAATGGCTATACAATGGAGTCAAAGAGGAGATGAAGGGGACTGGAGGATGCTGAGGAGAGGTGGAAAGTCAGCTCAGTGCTCTCTTTAGTAATAACAACAACAAGAATATTAAAGCTGTTTTATAAAATCAAGGTAAGTAAGAATTTGTGTCCCTCCAATCTTAACCATTTGGAGTAAAATGTCTTTAAAAATATTCAAAATGAAGGCACCTGGCTGGTTCAGTCAGTAGAGAGTATGACTCTTGATCTTGGTGTTGTGAGTTCAAGCCCCATGTTGGGTGTGGCGATAACTTAAAAATAAAATCTTTAAAAAAGAAAATATTCAACATGAAAAGCTCTCAACTATAATTTGGTATAAAGCAAGTAAAACACACACATTGATGATGTCTTATCATCCTCAAAAATCAAGGCTTACTACAAAGGAGTCTGGAAATAAATAGGAAAGACAAAATGGCTCAGTTGGAAGATTTTCAATATACTAAGTGAAGATTCAAGTAAGAGCTGCAAATGGCAATGACTCCTCAAAGCCAAGCAATACTTGGCGGGGCGGGGGGACAACACTACTTTGTTTATTTATGAATTGCTACACTTATTCTTTTTCTAAGGCAGGGTGAGAACAAGCTGATCTCTGAAAGTTAATTCCATCTCTAAGATTGTCAAACTTTAGTTACGAGTATTCCTTACTTACAGAGGAAGGAACATCAAAATAACATCAGACCTATCCACAGAAGCCTAGCAGGCCAGAAAGAGCTGGGAAGATATATTTAGGGTACTAAATGAGAAGAACTTGCAGCAAAGAATACTTTATCCAGACAGTCTGATGCAGAATGGAAGGAGAGATAAAGAGATTCCAGGAGAGACAGAAACTGAAAAAATATGTGACCACCAAGCCAGCCCTGCAAGAAATATTAAGGAGGATACTGTAAGCAGAGAGAGAGACCCCAAGAGTCACATGGACCAGAAAGAAACAGAGACAATCTATAGAAACAGGGACTTTACAGGCAATACAATGACACTCAATTCATATCTTTCAATAGTTACTCTTAATGTAAATAGGCTATATGCGCAAACCAAAGTCAAATTGTGGATCAAAAAAAAAAAATAATAATAACCATCCAAATGCTGACTACAAGAAACTCATTTTAGATCTACAGACACTTCCAGACTGAAAGTGACAGGGTGGAGAATCCTTTACCATGCTAATGGACCTCAAAAGAAAGCTGGGGGTAGCAATATTCATATCAGACAAATTAGACTTTAAAACAGAGACAGTAGTAAGTGATATAGAGGGACATCTTTTCATACTTAAAGGGCCTATCCAACAAGAAGATCTAACAATTATAAATATAAATATTTATCCCCAATATGGGAACAGCCAATTATATAATTATATATATATATATATATATATATATATATACATACACATATATGTATATATATATATATATTTCCTTTTTTTGAATAACAAAATAAAAGTTTATTTTATTAGAATTAAGAATGTTCTTTCCTTCTGGGCAACCTGAACAGTCCAGTTACAATGAAAATCTAAGAACAGTTATTTCCACAGCACAGGGTGCTCTATGCACAAAATTACAGGGTTAGGAGCATTTAATCAATTTACCAATCTGATTGTCTCACCAACCCGCCCCCTCCCATCCCCCAAGGGCTCTATACTGGGATTTGTAGCTAAAAGATTTTGTTACTTCAAGTCCTTTTCTCTCTTGTACTAAATTTCAGTTCCTAATCATGGCTGAACCACATTTTACACTGCAGATTCAACCATTTCAAATCAAGTCAGTCAGTCTTGGATCTGTTATATATGTGTGTATATATACACATGTGTATTTAATATATTTATTTAAACACACATAAAACACATACAATCTGGGTCACAGCAAATTACACAATTTAGAGTTTGATGATATTATATGCTACTCAATTGTACCACTGTGTGTATCCTGAGCTTTGGATCAAAATTATATAATTATATAATTTATATAAACCAATTAATAACCAAAGTAAAGAAACATATTGATAACAATACATTAGTAGTAGGGTACTTCAACACTCCACTCACAGCAATGAACAGATCATATAAGCAGAAAATCAACAAAGAAACAAAAGCTTAAATGACACACTGGACCAGATGAACTTCACAGATACAGTTGGAACATTCTATCTTAAAACAACAGAATACTCGTGCTTCAGAGCACATGGAACTTCCTCCTAAATAGATCACATACTGGGTCACTAATAAACTGATACCAAAAGATTGAGATGATTCCTTGCATATTTTTCAGACCACAAGGCTTTGAAACTGGAACTAATACAAGAGGAAATTTGAAAAGAACTTAAACACATGGAGGTTAAAGAGCATCCTGCTAAAGAATGAATGGGTCAACCAGGAAATTTAAAAAGACATTAAAAGTTTCATGGAAACTAATGAAAATCAAAGCACATAGGTTCAAGACCCCTGGGATACAGCAAAGGTGATCCTAAGAGGGAAGTGCATAGCAATACAAATCTCTCCTAAAAATTAGGAAAATCCCAAATACTTACATCTGAAGGACCTGGAGAAAGAACAGCAAATAAAGCCTAAACCAAGCAGAATAGAAATATAAGGTATAGAGCAAAAATCAATGAAATAGAAACCAGAAGAACAGTACAACAACTCAATGAAACTAGAAGCTGGTTCTCTGAAAGAATTAATAAGGTTGATAAACCTCTGTCCAGACTTCTCTAAAAGAAAAGAGAAAGGACACAAATTAATAAAATTATGAATGTAAGGGGAGAGATTACGACCAACAGCAAGGAAATACAAACAATTTTAAGGACACATTTTGAGCAACTATATGGCAACAAATTAGGCAATCTGGAAGAAATGGATGCATTCCTGGAAACATAAAAACTACCAAGACTTAAATATAATGAGGTAGAAAATCTTGAACAGACCAGTAACCAGCAAGGGAATTGAAGTAATAATAATAAAAAAAAAAAACCTCCCCCAAAACAAGAGTCCAGGGCTAAATGGCTTCCCAGAGGAACTCTACCAAACTTTTAAAGAAGAAATAATATCTATTCTACAGAAGCTGTCTCAAAAAATAAAAATGGAAAGAAAAATTCCAAACTCATTCTATGAGGTCAGCATTGCCTTGATCCCCAAAACAAAACCCTGTCAAAAAAGAAAATTACAGACCAATATCCCTGATGAACATAGATGCCAAAATATTCACCAAGATACTAGCTGATAGGATCCAACAGTGTATTAAAAGGATTATTCATCACAACCAAGTGGTATTTATTCCTGGGCCACAAAGTTAGTTTAACATTAACTTGATGCATCACATTAATAAAAGAAAGGGCAAGAACCATACGATCATCTCAATTGATGCAGAAAGAGCATTTGACAAAATACAGCATCCTTTCTGATTAAAATTGTTCAAAGTAAAGGGATATAAGGAACATACCTCAATATCATAAAAAAAAATCTACAAAAAACCTACAGTGAATATGATTCTCAATGGGGAGAAACTGAGAGCTTTTCCCCTAAGTTCAGGAACACAACAGGGATGCCCACTCTCACCACTACTGTTCAACATAGTACTAGAAATCTTAGCCTCAGCAATCAGACAAAAAAAGAAATAAAAGTCATTCAAATTGGCAAAGAAGAAGTCAAACTCTCTTTGCAGATGACATGATATTTTATGTGGAAAACCCATAAGACTCTACCCCAAAATTGCTAGAACTCATACAGCAATCCAGCAACGTGGCAGAATATAAAATCAATGCACAGTAATTAGTTTTATTACTATACATTAAGAATGTGACAGAATAAAGATAAATTAAGAAATCTATCCCATTTATAATTGCACCAAAACCCATAAGAAACCTAGAAATAAACAAAACCAAAGAGGTAAACTATCTGTACTCTAAAAACTACAGAACACTTATGAAAGAAATTCAGGAAGACAAAGAGATGGAGAGAGATGGAAAAACATTCCAAGCTCATGGATTGGAAGAATAAACATTGTTACAATGTCTATGTTGTCCAGAGCAATCTACACGTTCAATGCAATCCCTATTAAAATAGAATTGACCCTTTTCACGGGCTGGGACAAACAATCCTAAAATTTGTATGGAACCAGAAAAGACCCTGAATAGCCCAGAGAAAATTGAAAAAGAAAACCAAAGCTGGTGGGCATCACAATACCTGACTTCAAACTATATTACAGAGATGTGATCAAGACAGTATGATATTGGCACAAAAACAGACACATAGATCAACAGAACAGAATAGAGAACCCAGAAGTGGACCCTGAACTCTATGGTCAACTAATCTTCAACAAAGCAAGAAAGAATATCCAATGGAAAAAAAGACAGTCTCTTCAATGAATTATGCTGGAAAAACTGAACAGCCACATGTAGAAGAATGAAACTGGACCATTCTCTTACACCATACACAGAGATAAACTCAAAATGGATGAAAGACCTAAGTGTGGACAGGAATCCATCAAAATCCTAAAAGAGAACATCGGAAGTAACCTCTTCAACCTCAGCAACAACAACTTCTAGCAAGACAGGTCTCTAAAGGCAAGGGAAACAAAAGCAAAAATTAACTATTGGGACTTCATCAAGATAAAAAGCTTTTACATGACAAAAGAACCAATTAAGAAAACTAGAAGGCAACCCTCAGCATGGGAGAAGATATTTACAAATGACCTATCAGATAAAGGGCTGGTATCTAAGATCTATAAAGAATTTATCAAACTCAATACTCAGAAAGTAAATAATCCAGTCAAGAAAGGGCAGCAGACATGAACAGACATTTAAAAAGACAAAACAAAACAACAAACAAACAAACAATCAAAAACATACAAATGGCCCATAGACACATGAAAAAAATGCTCTGCAGCTCTTGCCATCAGGGAAATGCAAATCAAAATCACAATGAGATACCACCTTATGCCAGTTAGAATGGCTAAAGTTAACAAGACAAGGAACAACAAATGTTGGAAAGAATGTGGAGAAAGGGGAACCCTCTTACACTGTTGGTGGGAATGCAACCTGGGACAGTGACTCTGGAAAGCACTATGGAGGTTCCACAAGAAGTTAAAAAAATAGAGCTACTCTATGACCTAGCAATTGCACTACTAGGTATTTACCCCAAAGATACAGATGTAGTGAAAGAAGGGGCACCTGCACCCCAATGTTAATAGCAGCAATGTCCACAATAGCCAAACTGCGGAAGGAGCCAAGATGTCCTTCAGCAGATGAATGGATAAAGAAGATGTGGTTCATACATACCATGGAATGCTATTCAACCATCAGAAAGGATGAACACCTACCATCTACTTTGATGAGGATGGAACTGGAGGGTATTATGCTAAATGATATAAGTCAATCAGAGAATGACAATGATCATATGGTTTCACTTATATGTGGAATCTAAAGGATACTGGAGAAGATCATAGGGAAGGGAGGGAAAACTGAATGGGAAGAAATTAGAGAGGGAAACAAACCATGAGAGACTATTGACTCCAGGAAACAAACTGAGCGTTATGGAAAGGGAAGTAGCAAGGGGAATGAGGTATCTGGGTGATGGGCATTAAGGATGGCATGTGATGTGATGAGTAGTGGATGTTATATGCAGATAATGAATCATTGAACAGTACATAAAAATCTAATGACGTACTATATGTTGCCTAATTAAATTTAAATTAAAAAGAACTATAACATAAACTGGATGAAGATTTTATTTTTTTCTTAGAATTTGGGACCAAATAGTAACTCTATATCTTTCCCAATGTTTACCATTTGAGGATATCATGATTGTTTTATGAAAATAATGATTTCTCTTAGCTACGCATCAGTCAAATGAAGTTGCAATATTTTATTCTAATCTCTTCATCAGAGAATTTGGGAATCCATGAAGAGTCATTAACATGTAAATGTCCATAAATGAATAAAATTATGTGCATAATAAAAATAAAATAAAAAATAAAGTGATAATATTCCTTCTCAGGAAATTTCCATCCCAAATATTAATGTGATATTGTAGAACATAGATTATCTTCTCTATATAGATATATAATATCTGGGTTGCAAGAGGCATCAGATTCCTTTGCAAAGAATTAATTTGAGATGTACATTTCATAAGCCAGTGTGATAGCTTCTGGATATTGGGTATTGATCAGTATTTTTTTTTTTCAGGAGATTAAATTTGCTTATTCTTCAATCTGTGTAAGGTTTCAAACTGTTGATTTTAGGCTTACCTTTTTAGGATAAATTTCCTTATTAAAGAACAAACCGGGGTGCCTGGGTGGCTCAGTGGGTTAGGCCGCTGCCTTCGGCTCAGGTCATGATCTCAGGATCCTGGGATCGAGTCCCACATCGGGTTCTCTGCTCAGCGGGGAGCCTGCTTCCCTCTCTCTCTCTGCCTGCCTCTCTGTCTACTTGTGATCTCTGTCTGTCAAATAAATAAAATAAAAAATCTTAAAAAAAAAAAAAGAACAAACCGTCACTAAGTTTATTCAAATGTTTAGATGTTTCTACCCAGTAATTTTACTTAAAAAAAGTTTAAGCAAAAAATAATGAACTACAGAGATCCAAAGACATTTCTATATCATAAAGATTATAAAACAGCTTTATTAAAAAAACAAACCAACCAACAAATGAACAAAAGGACACTTAGGATATACTCCAGCAATATGTCTGCACATGCATATTTTACGTTCATTAGAACTTTCACAAAAATCTGAATGAGTTGCACAAGTAAATAATCAATATGTCTGAAGAGAATGGGATCTGTCTGCTAACAGTTTTTCACAAGGAGAGAGCATTCCTTCACAGCCTTTCTTGGTCATGGGTGAACTCTGTTGTTAATGGTCTGTGAATGGCATCATGGATGCTCTCCTGGGGACAGGCCTAGTTGCTAATAATTTCTACCATGCAAATATGCTCATTGACCTACAATGGGGATGAAAGTGCAGCCTTCTGGAGCTGTTTGTAGCAATTAAACTCAGTGCCCAGGGTGGAAAATTTCTACCATTAGAACAAGGAAGTGGCTAAAGCTATGCTCTGCCTTTGTCTCACATCCTGCAATTTCTGTTGCTTTTCCCCTCAAATTCTGTGTCAAGTGACTTCTTCCAACTAACGGTTTCCAGCTGAGGCAATGTGTCTACATCATCCCATGTATGAAATTAGGTCGTTTAGAAAATAATGATACCAATGGGAATACAATGTAACTTTACATTAATGCCTTCATTTTTGGTGTACTTTCCCTAGAACCACAAAGGTGTGTAGGTGGAAATGACAGCTTAATAGAATTGTATACAGGCTCTAAACTGGAAGAGAGCCAGAAGAGAAGTCAGAAAGGCTTTTTACCCCTCCTCAGATTAACTTACTACTATTCTTTATTGAGTTATACTAATATATACAATGCATTATTCCTAATTATGTATCTTGTTTTAAAAGTTTGATAAAATAGTAACATACTCCTCAAAGCCTAACCCCAAGCTAAAGAATAAAAAAAAAAAAATACACCCACTCTTATTGAAGAAATTAAAAAGTGTAAGAAAAAAGGATGTGTGTTTCCTGGTTCTGGTTTCCTTTTCAGCTGTCAGAAGAGACTGGCACAGAGTCTCATGTGCATTTGTTCTGTATCTTTTAAATGCCAGAAATTACACCCTCGTAAAAAGTATTTTTTCATTTACCAGAGCCACTAATAATATGTATCAATGTGTATTTTAGAGTAGAAAATTAATACAAATATTAGTTGTCTGAAAAAAATGACTGTACTTTAAACCTATGAAAAATTTATGTTTCATTAAATGATCAGAAGAAATTTCAACACATTATACTTTAAGTATATTTGTTGGTGTTATTGCTTTTTCATCTTCATGGAATGGTGCTTGTAAGTAAGGAATATTAAAAATTTGCTAGAAAAAGAATTAATAGTTATTAAATCTATTAATTTTTGTAGTGGAAAAAATCAGATCTCCAGAACATAAAGAAAACTACCTTCTTGAAAAACTTGGGTAGCCATTAATAAAGGCCTTGATTTTAGTTGTAATTCTTAGTTTTCCTTAACAAGAGCCAAAATGTAGCCTTCACAAAGGCATGGACTTTGCTTACTATGTTAAATTGTTCATCGTGGAACCCAGACCAATTCCTGACACATAAGAGTGCTCAGTATGAAACGTAGAAAGAACGTGTCAATGGGCATCCTTTGGAATCTCAGCTGGCTTTTTATTTCACATGATAGACACTATGTGTCTTGTAAAAAACTTTTTTTTTTCTTCTTTGACCATTGGGAAGCTAAAGATCAAATACTTGTTACATATCCAGCAAGTATGGAGCACCAATTGAATGCATTTTGGGCTTCATAATGTCCTTTCTCTTATTTTCTTTATGCTTTCATTCTCACAAATATTTGATGTGACTTTCACATTGTTATAATGTCCTTTCTCTTATTTTCTTTATGCTTTCATTCTCACAAATATTTGATGTGACTTTCACATTGTTATTTTTGAAAATGCAAAAGGAATAAAATAAAAGGAAACAAATAAGAATAGAGAGACATGGGGACACCTGGATGGCTCCATCTGTTAAGCCTCTAGCTCATGATTTCAGTTGAGTTCATGATCTCATGGTTTCTGAGATCAGCCCTGCATCAAGCTCCATGGTTATGTTCTACCTTCAGTGGGGAGTCTGCTGGAGATTTTCTCTTTCTGTCCCTCCTGCAACTCATGCATTCACTTTCTCTCTTTCTGTCTTTCTGTCTTCTCTCTCAAATAAATAAATAAATCTTAAAAAAAAAAAACGAATAGGGAGATATAGGGAAGTTAAATGGGAGAAATTTATGAAGATAAGGAAACTAAGAGGAAGTACGTTGGCAGTGAAGAAGAAATAAAGGATTTGGGAAAAATTCCTTAATTAGAAAGACTGAAGATGCAGAATATGTAGCAAATATTTCTTACTTAATGTGCTATATTCTGGATAAATACAAATCTATCATGGCTAACTGTACTTTGCTTGAATTCTGGAAGACTTGTAGAGCTTTCTAGCTCACTCTGTCTTCCAATTAACCAACTAGGCAATAAGATAAGATGAAATAAAATAATTTACATTTAAGTAATGAAGCTCATATCTAATGTAGTAATTTTTTTAAATTCTGAGTAATAGTAGAAATAATTTATTGTTTTATAACAAATCTAGAAGGAGTAAGAGACACAGGCATAATGCAGGGATATTCTGCAGGGAAGAACTGAGTGATTATCCGAACAATCTCATAGCAATGAGTGGACAACAAATAGTCAACTATTGGGTTGATGGGAAGAGCTAAAACTGTCCTCCAAACACAGCTTACAGGAACAATAATTCAGAAGATGTTTGAAGGCTTAAAATACAGCTGAACAGTAGGCTACTCTAAAGCACTGTATTTGGCTCCCCCTCAGGAGTCTGGAAAAAGAGCAATTCTAGTATTTGATGAATTATGGTTACAGGTGAACACATTAACACAGGAAACACATTCACTCCTCTAAAACTTTCCTTGAAAAACTTTTGGGAGAGTAAGAACTGTTTCTTATCGTTTCCTCACAAAAAGTCTTCTCTTTTTGAAATCTAAAAATAAAAGATTTAATGAAAATCTACACTAATTGAACTCATCTACTCATGAAACAAGCACATCAATACTAGATCAACCCATTCCTTTTCCCTATTGGCCTTATCTGGATGATTTTGCATCACAGAACTTAATGGGGTAGACTGGAAAATGTCTAGTTAAATTTCCTGCCTTCCTGTGCCCTGCTCTGTGTCTTGGGAGACAGACTATTAAAGACTGCATCAATTGGGTGTCTTTGCCTTCTGGCTTTGAGATGGATTTGACCAAAGAGCAGAAATGGCAAGAGATTAGAGGAGAGAAGGAAAACAGAGCCAGGTTGTTTATTTTCTTACTTATTTTTAGTCTGGGTTTTATAAGGTCCATTTTTGTTTCAGCTATGTCTTCCATTAAGTAGTCATCCTTACCATATGCCAGTTCTCACTGGACTCTGGTGATGCCCCCCCTGCAATTAATTTCCCTTCATTTCTTCAGGGTTAGGAGGCAATGATGATTTTATGCAATTGCTAGAACTTAAATGCCTCAAAATCCCTTGTTGGTTGCTATACCCAGTTCATATTGTATTAAAAGTCCCTATTAATTTGTCTTCAAAGAGTCAGCTTCTGTGTCCTTTCATGATGTAAAGGTAATATATGTCAAAAATCCATTCTAGCCTGTGACCTGTGTCATGTTGGCCTTAACAAACCAGACTTGGAAAGCCATGCAAGAAATAATAATTACATCTTTGGTTCCATAGTATCATTAGGAAACAAATGAGAAAGAGTGATATTATAAATTTTTGTAATTTTTAAAGTAATTTTACATATACCTCATGGCTTTCTAAGTAAAAACTGTAAGATTATAAAAGTGATTGTCTGCCTCCCAACTGTGGTGAGTCAAATTCCAAGAAATACTTTAATACTTCTAAATATGTACAAGAGCATATTTCAATAAGTATTACTTCTCTTTAAAAATCATGTTCTTCTGATTTTTTTCACATACAATACCTATCATCTAAGAAGATGTGGATGTTGGCAGAACATGTCAGGGAATGTCAGAGTTAGAGGTTTTCACTCTCCTTCCTTCCCTCCCTTCCTCTCCACTCCCCTCCTTTCTTTTCTTCCCACTTCTCCTCCCTCCCTCTCCTTTAATTATTAAATGAATCCTCTGACAAGTACTGGAAGGAATGTGTCGAGGCTTAGATTAACACTAATGGAAATCAGCGTGCCAATACTGTGCCCAAGATGTCAGGGAATAATATTCTGCTTTCCTCCTATGCTCCACAACAAGCCCAAGGCTTCCCTGTCCATGCCTCTTTGGTTTGGAGATATAAGGCCTAGACTTGAATTTGATGTTAATCTTAGCAGCTTTCTGGTGTTGAGTTATTTATTTTGTGTTTCTAAACTTCTTTCATTAGCAGTAAGGGAATGATAGTAACTAAGCACTTCATTCTTCTAAAAAGCATAACATCTAAACAAAACACTTGTCATCTGGGAAGTATTATATAATTATTACTGATCTCATTTATTTTACTTTATTGCTAGAAGTATAAAATATGTGACCTGGTAGAAGAACATCTGAATTGGTAGAAAACTGCATTTTCTTTTCTAGAGCCAGGTTTCTGGCTTTAAGTTAATTAATTTCAGTTTGCATTTCTCCCAGCATATTCCAAATTACTGTCATGGTCCATCTATGTCTGATAGGCCAGAATGCCTTTGGCTTTCTGATTTTTAATGTCATCTAAGTTCCTTAAAATCTTTTAAGTGAAAAGATTTCTTTATTTTGTATTATATTAGAAATTAGCTTTGAACTATAAGGAATACAGAAACCTCTTAATTGAGTCTCTTCTTACATTTCACAGTATATAGTTATGCTTAGTTATAAGTTCTGTTTGGTTTTATTTTTACTTTCAAAATGATCTCTCTCATAATTGGAAATCAGTATATCTTCTGCTAATTCACTTAATAAATAGTAGAGTTCATACGAGTACTGACTGTGAAGATGTTTATTTTTCTACTGATTTATCTTTCTTTTTTTTTCTGGAGAAATTTCTATCTCAAATAAATATAAATGTCAATATAATATAAATACAAATCAATCCTCAAATGGAAGGATTCAACAGAGGAGAGTCAAAGAAAAAAATTATATTCAGTCAGGTTGTTTGTATTTTATACAATCATTAAAGATTTATTAAACCTTAATTTTGTTTTGAGAGGTAGCAGCAATAAAAAAAAGCAGTAATAAAACCAATGGCAAGTCATTTGAAGGTGAGATTTTATATGGAATAAAATTGCTGTATTGGGTATTGAAAATAACTTGACCTAGTAATGATAAAAATGAATTATTTTGAATACTTTCAAATAAAAGAAGAAAAAATGGTGCAAAAAAAAAAAAGAAATCTAGGGATTTAAAAAATTGCAATTGAATTTTTCCAGAAGAACAATGCTTTTTCCTAAGAAACATTGTTGTTTTACCTTGTTGGAAGAGAGAACAAACAGAAACAACTAAGATAGATTGTGTAGAAGTGCTTCAGAAAAAAATAAAAGCAAAAATGAAACATTTTTCTTAATATGTGACACAGATTTCTAGTTTAGAACTCAACTCAGTATTATTTCAACATAACTTGTGAAATGTTATTCTAAAGGTGCACAAGACTAATTTTCATTGAAGTAGCAAACCATATTTTAATCCAGAAAAGACTTTTTTTTCCTACATAAGACATTTATAGGATGACTTTGATTTCTTCTGAGAGTTTTCATTCACAAAGGTTTTCTTGTGCTGGTTTATAACTCTTCTCCTCTTTTCTCTCATCCTCCCTATCCTCCTTCCCCAAGTACAGACAATACCAATAATCTGCTTTATGCTATTGTAGATTACTATAATTCTCTAGAATTTTATGTAAATAGAATCATAAACTATGTAATCATTTTTCCTTGTTCCTTCATGGACCATAATTGTTTTAAAATTCTTTCATATTGTTCCATGTGTCAATATTTCATTCAATTTTATTGATGAGTAGTGTTTTACTATATTGATATGCCATAATTTGTTTATTCACTAAGTTTCTTACAGACATTGGGTTGTCTACAATTTTTAGCTACTAGAGATAAAACTGTTATGAAGTCTTGTTTAAGACTTTGTATGGATGTAAAATTTAATTTCTCTTGGATAAAAACCAGGATGTAGAATGGCTGGATCTTTTTTTTTTTTAGAAACTGACAAGCTTTTTTCTCCAAAGTTGCTATACCATTTTACATTTCTACCTTTAGTGCTTGAGAGTTAGGTCTTATTTTAAGCTATGTTAAGGCATGGAGAAAACACTTAGTCTAGAATTACTTTTGGACCACTACTGAGGAAAAATCCTTCTGAGCACTCTACTTGATTCCCAATCAGTTAAGCATTTTTCTACTCTGGCTGATGGGAAGAGAAACTATTCTTGGCTACATGTGAACTTCTGTGATTGTTCTCTTTTATTCTTCTGGGTGATCCCCCCCCACCCCCAGATTCAGATACTTTCCTAATATGCATGCAGTGATTAACTTTCAACTAGATACTTGAGGACTCTTGGCAGATGCCCAGTGCTCTTTCTCTTTCTTCTCTAGGTGCTCTGTTCTGTGAACTATACCACTTCACACTTCTTGGACGACAAGTTCCATCTTCTCAAGTCAATGAGACCTCAGGCCCCTGCCTTATTTCCTCTCCTGTGTCTGTAAGCATTCAAAATTTCTCCAGGCAAAAAGTTCTGGCAATTGCTAGCTCACATATTTTGTTTTAGGGAAAATATATGTTTCTTTTTTTTTTTTAATTACATCTTGGCTAGTTGCTGAAGTCTCCATGGTTTTGATTCTTTCTCCTTTTCTTTCTTTCTTCTTTCTTTTTTTCTTTCTTCCCTTCTTTCTTCTTTCTTTCCTTTTCTTTCTTTTAAAATTCATTGTCTATTTCTGTTACCTGAAACAAGTGTTGGTGTGGTTGCTGTGTTGAGTTGGAACATTTGAAAGTCAGAGGAATCAAATAAGAGTCCATAGTCTCCTCAAGCACTAACTTTTATATAATGCTAACACTTTTACTAATACACACCTTAAGAGGGTAGATGTCTATGCAACTCTCTACAAAAGATAATAAGGTGGTAGCTTTTCCTACTCATTCCAATTCTTTAATTCTTACAAAAACATGTCTACTTCAGTGAAACATATCCTGGCTGTACACTGGAAATGCCCAGATTAGTTTTTAAAGCTAATTGTCTCTTGATCCCACCCTTGAAATTAAATAAGAATCTCTGGGACTTAGACATCAGCATTAGTGTTCTTTAAAGACTTCCAAGGTGATTCTAATATATGTGAGAACTGCAGTCTTGCACTAATCTATTTTGAGAGATTGTGTGTGTGCATGTTCATCTACATAAGTGTGTATATGTGTGTTTGTAAATCAAGGCTGAAAAAAAATGCTGTTAGATATGAATGACATCTTAAACCTACCATGAATTTATAGAAACACAGAAAATAATGAAATCAATTGTGATTGAGTATTTGAAGATACTTTTATTTCAGATGTTTTTTTATAAGAACTGATGGGATTTTTCTCTAAGATAAATGGAAGGAAAGGAAATATATATCAGGGAATAGTATGATCAAATGCAATAGTGTCAAAATCCAGAGAGCACACTCAGGAAATATAGTATCTGGGTTTTAGAAAAAGAAGTGTGTATGTGATTTGTATTTTGCATTTATGGGTGGCAGAGTAAAGAAAATTAGAAGCAAAGAATGACATGACTTGTTGGTCCAACTTTAGAGTATATTGCATTTTATTTGGTGGGGTTTTACTCTGTTATTTTGGTAACAGGTATTTATACAAAAATTAAGTCACATAAACATAGGTTAATGTCTTAAATGTGATATATTATAAGGTTTGTTGGTTATGAATGTAGTTTAGGATCCTATTGATATCCTATTTTCCTATTGATTATACAGCAGTTTTGCAGATTGTCAGAGCTCATGAGAATATACTTAAGTAAATAACAGAAAGTTTGAATGTCAAAGCAAACCACATTTTTGTCTTTGCGTATTTATTCAATCATTCATTTATTAAAGTAGTAATTATTGAGCTATTTATAATATTTAGCTAAGAGCTACATAACATGTTATCCTTTAATATATATTACTTTAGTAAATATATAATACTTTAGTAAATAATTTGAGAAAATAATATCATGCAGTCTGATTGTTGTCGCTAATCTCTATTCAATCATGTTATTATTTCTTAAGATTGATAAGAAAATTTAAATAATGAATAGATAAATTTAGAAAGTGAGTTGAATTTATTTTCAATAAACACAAAACATGCTAGTGTATTGTGATGAGAATATTTTTTCAACTTGAACTATGTTTGCCTTGACTGTGTTAATTTGTGATCTATTCTTCAACAGAAAAATGCAATGAAATAAACAGTGAAATTTATTGACATGTATTTGTTACCAACATAAATTATACTTACTAACATGTAAAGGGGTTATGTATTTTCTCAGACAGACTGCAAAAGAATTAGTCTAAACACCGAAAGGTAAAATTTGACCCAGAGCAAGAATTTAAAAGTGAAAGTATCAGGTAATTTGGTTTGATTGTGACAATTTTGAGTGGCTAAATACCACACATAATGGAATTCTCTGTTAAATATTGAGGGTGGAGACAATTCTGGGTATACTTTATAAAACTCAGAGAAGAGGGTGGCAAGGAAACACACTGAAACACACTGTCTGATATAAAAAAGTCTGTAAGAGATAACAAAGTTAGATAAGTAGAATAATTTAAGGTAACCGAAAATATCCACTGTTTTATAAAATAGAAAATTGGAATTTTAAATATGGCCCAATCAGGCCATCAGGGACACTTATAGAAAGGACTCTATGGTGACAGGTTAAAGCAGGAACTACACAGCCGAACCTATGAGCAAAGAGTCAATAAGAGGATAATTAGATAGCTTTATCTCTAGGTTTTGTTTTTGTTTTTTTTATTGTTTTTGTTTTTGTTTTTTTAAGATTATTTAAGCACATAATGGAACTTAGTTTACATGTAGTAGACTTAAGTTATTCTCTTCTTTTTTTTTTTCCTCCTAAGTATTCTTATTTTGCTTTTCTAACCTAAGCTAATGGTGGACTTAAGAGATGAAATCTCAAAGGCCTCTTTGTCACAGATGAAAGGCTGTGGAACTATGGAAACTATTGAATTCATGAAGAAAATTAAGAAATACATGTCAGAAAACTTTGTATTCTACCTAGTATGTTGATTGCTAAATTGTCTGCAGATAATTAACAATCCTAAAATTCATCTTCAGTACTCCTAATCCTAAATGTATAGTTCACCTAAACAACATTATGGATCAATATGATTTCACCCCAAAAAGTAGATGAAAATTTAAAAGAAATTAATAAAAACCATATATATATATATAGTATGTGTCCAGTATATATATATATATATATATATATATATATATATATATATATACATACACATACTGGTTTTAAAAAAATTATTTTATTATTATTTTCTCTGAAGGTATTTATAACCTTTTATGGATATAAACAAATGAAAGTAAAATATCTCAATCTGTAGTTCATTTGCCTAGGTGATCACACAGACAAATAGATGATTAATATTTAAATTTCAATAGTCTGATTTTTTAAATAATTTTGATTTATTTTAGTTTATTTATGTAGAAGTATTCTCAAAATATAATATTTCTTTTTAACATTTTCTCTTTCAGGGTCAACTTATTGTTATTTAAGCAAACATTTGAGTAATACCTCCTACATTAAAGATTATGAAAGGGAATTGTTAAGATGGTGGATAGTAAGAGGTCCCCATGTTTGCCTTGTCCCTCCAAAATAGCTAAATAAATATCAAATCATTCTGAAAACCCAAGAAATTGATCTGAAGATTGATAGAACAAACTCCATAACTAGAGAGAGAGAAGGGGTCTTACTTTGGAAGGTAAGAGGTGTGGAGACATGATTTGGGGAGAAAAGAATCACTGGTGCTATGGAGGGGAGGGACCCCTGATCATGGAGATAGAAGAGAGATAAAGTGCAAGACAGGGCAGTGCATAATGGATTACATCAGAAAAAAACACTTCTCCAAAACTACTGACTGGGAAAATGAAAGGGGCTGGTTATTCTGAGCTTTTATAACCAGAGGAGTTCAATGACTGGTTTTAAAAGTCTGCACCATGGCCAGTGTGGAGCTTGGCAGGTGCTGTGATGTTCCTATAGAGAAGGAAAGCGGGGATCCAGAAGTTGTCGGCACAATCAGAAGATCCCCAGGGACTCTCTGGGGGGGCTTTTCCCCCTCTGGGAATTCATCTCAGAGAGGTGGCACTGCCTCTCAGGGGACTGAGGAGCTGACTGGTGTAATCATATCACCCTGTTCCTTAACATAGGGATAGAGACACCTGCTGAGGACAGCTAACCTGGACACAGGTTTTTTTGCAACATTTCACTCTAAACTACCAAGTTCTGTGCAATTTGAGCAACTGCCCTTCTGGGACAAACCAACACCAGTCCCAGCTCAATGAGACCCTCCCCTAGAGGACCAGTGTGCATTCATGCCATGCTGGGTCTCTAAAGTTTGGAATTTTGAAACTCAGTTAGCCTGCTTGGGATAAAACACAGATGTGTCAGTCAAATGTTTGGACACCAACAGGGTGAAAGCAGGTATATGAGGGATGCCTGGGACACATGAAAAGAGATTATCCGTACTTCTGTGAGGGTTACTGAAACAACAGAGGGTGTGAACTCCCCTCTTCAGGGATGAGGGAGAGGGCTGTTGTCACTTTTCAACCCATTAGCATGGGTTGATTTCAGTGAGTAGCACAGTGCCCACAGTGGTGACCTAAGCTGTTTACACTAAGCCCTGTAGCCCTGCACTCTGCAGATGCTTCTTTACTAGAAGAAGTATACCTGAGAACCAGAGCAGCAGACCCGTCCCCCAGAAGATGAGCACAAACCCCCTGCATGCACTAAGTCTACTGACGGCAAAGCTGCAAAGTTTCATCTCTATTGAATATAGGATCAGACCTCTTTTAACAAGCAGACCAGAGCACACCTACTTAAAAATTGCCACACACTGGCAAAGGTCCAAACACCACACTTCAGGTAAGGAGAAATCAGAAGACTAACTTCAGGGAAAGAGCAGCCAAAACACAACAGCAGAGTACACACAACCTATCAAAAATACTTCTTGATGTGCCAGACCCTGGACAGCATATGACTTCTTCTTCATAAGACCATCACTCTCAGGAGCAGAAAATGTAACAGGCTTTCATAAAACAGAGAAGAAGAGAGACCTAGACATAATGCCAAGACATGAATTCATTCCAAAAGAAAGAATAAGAAAAAAGTCATGGCCAAGGATCTAATCAAAACAGATACAAATAATATGCCTGATCCAGAATTTACAACAACAATCATAAGGATAGTAGCTGGGTTTGATGAAAGCATAGAAGACACCAGGGAGTCCCTTTTAGTAGAGATAACAGGCCTAAAAACAGCTGAAATAAAAAGTGCTATAACCTGAGATGCAAAACTGACTGGATGTAATGACAACAAAGATGAAAGAAAAAGAGGAATGAATAATTGTATAGAAGAATACTGAAGCTAAAAAGAAGAGGGAAAGAAAAATATTGGATCACAAATGCTGACTCAGGGAACTCAGCCACTGCATAAAGCACAATAATGTTGGTATCAGAGGAATCTTAGTAGAAGAAAAAAGGAGAAAGGGGCAGAAAGTTTATTTAAGCAAGTTATAGCTGAAAAGTTCCTTATCTTGGGGAAGGAAACAGACATCCAAATCCAGGAGGTACAGAGAATTCCCATCAAGATGAACAAAAGCAGGCCAACACCAACATACTGTAGTAAAATTTTCAAAATACAGAGATAAGGGAAAAAACAAAACAAAACAAAAAACCAACACCTCTAAAAGCAGCAAGGGAAAAGAAAGCCTTAGTTTATAAGGGAAGACAAATAACATTAGCAGCAGACCTATTTTCAGAAACTTGGCAGGCTAGAAGAGAATAGCATGCTATATCAATGTGCTGAATGAGAAAAATATTCAGACAAGAATACTTTATCCAACAAGGCTGTCATTCAGAATAGAAGGAGAGATAAAGAGTTCTTGGGCAGAGAAAAACTAAAGGAGTTTGTGATTACTAAACCAAGCTTGAAAGAAATATTATAGGGAACTCTTTGAGTGAGGAAGACCAAACACAGCAAAGACTAAAAAGGAACAGAGAAAATCTCCAGAAACAACTTTACAGGTAATACAATGGCACTAAGTTCATATCTATCAATAATCACTCTGAATGTAAATAGACTAAATACTCCAAAGACATAGGGTATCAGAATGGATGCAATAGACTCATTTTAGATTTAAAGACACCTGCAGATTGAATGTGAGAGAATAGAGAACCATTTATCATTCTAATGGATATCAAAGAAAGCCAGAGAAGCCATACTTGTATCAGACATACTATATTTTAAACCAAAGACTGTAACAAGAGATGATGAAGGGCACTATATCATAATAAAGGGGTCTATCCAACAAGAAGATCTAATAATTGTAAGTGTTTATGCTTCCAACTTGGGAGCACCCAGGTATATATAATAATTAACAATAAACATAAACTCACTGATAGTAATATAATAATAGTCGGGGACTTTAACACCCTACTTACATCAATGGATAGATCATCAATGCAGAAAAATCAACAAAGAAACAATGGCTTGGTATGGCACACTATACCAGATGGACTTAATAGATATACTCAGAACATTTCATCCTAAAGCAGCAGAAAACACATCATTTTTGAGTGCACATGGGACATTCTCCAAAATAGATCACATACTGTGTCCAAATCAGGCCTCAACAAATAAAGACTGAGATCATACCATGCACATTTTCTGACCACAATGCTATGAAACTTGAAGTCAACCACAAGAAAAAAATTGGGAAGACCACAAATACATAGAAGTTAGAGAACATCTTACTGAAGAATGGATGGATTAACCAGAAAATAAAAGACGAAATAAACAAACAAAAATGCATGGAAACAAATGAAAAATGAAAACACAATGGTCCAAAACCTTTGGGATGCAGCAAAAGTGGACATAGGGGAAAGTATATAGCTATATAGGTGCACCTACAAAATCAAGAAAAACCCCAAATACACAACTTAACTTTATACATAAAGAATCTAGAAAAAAAAGCAAATGAAGTCTAAATCCAGAAGAAAGGAAATAATAAAGATTAGAGCAAAATTAGTGATATGAAAACAAGCAGAAACTACAACAGATCAATGAACTAGGACCTGGTTCTCTGAAAGAATTAATTAAATTGATAAAACTCCAGTCAAACTTTTCAAAAAGAAGATAGAAAGGACATAAATAAAAAAAAATAAATAATCACCAGTGAGAGAGGAGAGACCACAAGAATCACCACAGAAATACAAACAATTATAACAGAATATTAGGAAAAATTATATGCCAACAAATTGGGCAAGCTGGGAGAAATGGATAAAATGCCCAGAAACATGTAAACTAACAAAATAAAAAAAGGAAGATATATAAAAATTGAACAGACTGATAGCCAGAAAATGAATCTGTAATCAAAAACGTCCCCAAAAACAAGAGCCCAGGGCCAGAAGTCTTCCCAGGGGGAATTCTACCAAACATTTAATGAAGAGTTAGTACCTATTTTTCTTAAACTGTTCCAAAAAAATAGAAATGGAAGGAAAATTTCCAAACTCAGTCTATGAAGCCAGCATTACCTTAATTTGAAAACTGGACAAAGATCCCACTGAAAAGAAGAATTACAGGTCAATGTCCCTGATGAACATGGATGCAAAAATTGTCAATGAAATACTAGCAAATTGAATCCAACAGTACATTAAAGGAATCATGCACAGCAATCAAGTGGCATTTATTCCTGGGCTGTAAGAATGATTCAATATTCACAAATTAATCAAAGGGAAAATCCACAGTAATAAAAGACAGAATATGAACCAGGTGATTCTCTCAATAGATGCAGGAAAACAAAAACAAAAACAAAAACAACACTTGACAAAGTATAGCATCCATTCTTGATAAAAACTCTTAACAAAGTAGATTTAGGGAGAAGATACCTCAACATGATAAAGGCCATTTGTGAAAGATCCAAAGTTAATGTAATCCTCAGTGGGGAAAAACTGAGAGCTTTTCCTCTATGGTCAGGAACAAAACAAATATGCCCACTCTTATCATTGTTATTTAACATAGTACAGAAAGTAATCAGACAACAAAAAGAAATAAAAGAATCCACATGGGCAAGAAAGAAGTCAAACTTTCCTTATTCACAGATGACATGATAATGTATATAGAAAACTCTGAAGAGTCCACCAAAAAATTGCCAGAACTGATTCACAAATTCAATAATGTTGCAGGACACAAAATCAATGTACAGAAATCCGTTGTATTTTTATACACCAATAATGAAACTACAGAAAGAGAATCTATCCCATTTACAGTTGCACCAAAAAACACAAGATACCTAGGAATAAACCTGATCAAAGAGGTTAAAAATACTGTACTCTGAAAACTACAAAACCCTTATTAAAGAAATTAAAGATGACACAAAGAAATGGAAAAACATCCCATGTTCATGGACTGGAAGAACAAATATTATTCAAATGTCTAACTATTCAAACCAATCTATACATTTATGGCAATCCCTATCAAAATACCACCAGCACATTTCACAACAAATCCTAATATTGTATGGAATCACAAAAGACCTTGAGTAACAAAAGCAATCCTGAAAAAGAAAAACAAAGCTGGAGGCATCACTATTCTAGTTTCCAAGCTATATTATAAATTCTAGTCATCAAGACAGTATGGTACTGGCACAAAAACAGACACACAGATGAATGGAATAGAATAGAAAACCCAGAAATGGACCCACAACTATATGGTCAACTAATATTTGACAAAGAAGGAAAGAATATTCAGTGGAAAAAAAAGCAGTCTTTTCAAAAAATGATGTTGGGAAAACTGGACAGCAATATGCAGAAAAGTGAAACTGGACCATTTTCTTATACCATACACAAAAATATAAATTCAGAATGGATGAAAGACCTAAATGTGAGACAAGAAACCATCCAAAGCCTAGAGAACACAGGGAGCAACCTCTTCTACATCGGCTGTAGAACTTCTTACTAGACAGGTCTCCTGAGGCAAGGGAAACAAAAGCAAAATGAACTATTGGGACTTCATAAAAAAAAAAAAAAAAAAAAAAAAGCTTCTGTACAGTAAAGGAGAAAAATCAACAAACTGAAAGGCAGCCTTCAGAATGGGAGAATCTATATGTAAATGAAATATCTGATAAAGGCTTAGTATCCAAAATCCATTAAGAATTGTCAAGCTCAACATCCAAAAAACAAATAATCCCATTGAAACATGGACAGAGAAAAATGAATAGACATTTTTTTTCTGAAGAAAACATGCAGATGGCTAACAGACACTTGAAAAGATGGTCAACATTACTCATCATCAGGGAAATACAAATCAAAACTATAATGAAATATCACCTCATTGTTGGAATGGCTCAAATTAACAACATAGGAAACAACAGATATTGGCAAGGATATGGAGAAAAGGGAAACTTCTTATTCTGTTGGTAGGAATGCAAATGCAAACTGGTGCAGTTTGCATTCCTGGAAAACAGTATGGAGGTTCCTCAAAAAACTGATAATAGAACTACCTATAACCTTGCAACTGCACTACTAGGTTTTACCCAAAGGATACAAAAATACTGATTCAAAGGGACACATAGACCTAAATGTTTATAGCAGCATTATCAACAATAGCCAGATTATGGAAAGAACCCAAATGTCTATTGATTAATGAACAGATGAAAAGAGGTAGAATATATACACAACTCAATATTACTCAGCCATCAGAAAGGATGAAATCTTGCCATTTAATGATGTGGATGGAACCAAAGTATATTATGCTAAGCAAAATAAGCCAGTCATAGAAAGACAAATACCATATGATTTCACTCATATGTGAAATTTAAGAGGTAAAACAGATGAACATAGGGGAAGGGGAACAAAAAGAGAAAGAGGGAAGCAAACAATAAGAGACTCTTAGCTATAGAGAATAAACTAAGGGTGGATGGAGAGAGGTGGATGGGGGGGGTGGGCTAAATGGGTGATGGGTATTAAGGAGGGCCCTTGTGATGAGCACTGAGTGTTGCAATTAAGTGATGAATCACTAGATTCTACTACTCCTGAAACTCATATCACACTATATGTTAACTAACAAGAATTTCAATAAAAACTTGAAACATTAAAAAAAAAATGGAAACAATAAGAAAGCATGAAGGATTACAAATATGTTTATGATTTCATTTATAATAATATAACCATTTATATTATTATCAGACTAAGATAAAGACCAGAAAAAGTCTACCAAATGACATCACTCATAAGTAAATACAGAAAAACGAAAAATACTAACAAAGAATTTATCACCATATCTCAAGAATGATAAAACATGACCAAAATGGTTCAATGAAGTGTTGCAAAGGTATGAAATACTAGATAAACTAGTTATATACTAACCAAAGGAATAAGTAATTAAAAAGTTATCTTCAGAGATGTTAAAAATGCATGATACATTTTAGCATCCACTTCTGATTATATACAATGAAATAGAAATAAGAATAGGAGAGCCTGGGATGCTCAGTCACTTAATCATCTTTGATTCTGGCTCAGATCATGATCTCAGGGTCGAGACATTGAGCCCCATGTTGGGCTCTGTGCTGGGTGTGGAGCCTGCTTGGTATTCTCTCTCTCTCTCTCTCTCTCTCTCCCTCCCACCCCACTCTCTCTCTCTCTTTCTAAGAAAAAAGAGAGAGAAAGAGAAAAAAAGAAAAAAAAAGAAAGAAAAGAGATAAAAGAAAAGGAAAGGAAAGAAAAGAAATAAGAGTAGATTGATATTTTGTTAATGTTAAAAACAAAAGTCATAATCATAGTAATTGATGAGGTAAGAAACATTTACTTTATTGTCTGGAACAATACAGTGATCCCCATTTTAATCAATGTTTTTACGTGTTATTAAAAAAAAATACTAAGCATAATACTCCATAGTGTATATGGACCACATCTTCCTTATTCATCCGTCCATTGAAAGGCATCTTGGTTCTTTCCACAGTTTGGTGACCGTGGCCATTGCTGCTATAAACATTGGGGTACAGATGGCCCTTCTTCTCACTACATCTGTATCTTTGGGGTAAATACCCAGTAGTGCAATTGCAGGGTCATAGGGAAGCTCTATTTTTAATTTCTTGAGGAATCTCCACATTGTTCTCCAAAGTGACTGCACCAATTTGCATTCCCACCAACAGTGTAAGAGGGTTCCCCTTTCTCCACATCCTCTCCAACACACGTTGTTTCCTGTCTTGCTAATTTTGGCCAGTCTAACTGGTGTAAGGTGGTATCTCAATGTGGTTTTAATTTGAATCTCCCTGACGGCTAGTGATGATGAACATTTTTTCATGTGTCTGATAGCCATTAGTATGTCTTCATTGGAGAAGTGTCTGTTCATGTCTTCTGCCCATTTTTTGACATGATTATCTGTTTTGTGTGTGTTGAGTTTGAGAAGTTCTTTATAGATCCTGGATATCAACCTTTTGTCTATACTGTCATTTGCAAATATCTTCTCCCATTCTGTGGGTTGCCTCTATGGAGCACTATGCCTCCATCAGAAAGGTTGAATACCCAAGTTTTGTAGCAACATGGATGGGACTGGAAGAGATTATGTTGAGTGAAATAAGTCAAGCAGAGAGAGTCAATTATCATATGGCTTCACTTATTTGTGGAGCATAACAAATAACATGGAGGACATAAGGAGATGGAGAGAAAAAGGGAGTTGAGGAAAATTGGAAGGGGAGATGAACCGTGAGAGACTATAGACTCTGAAAAACGATCTGAGGGTTTTGAAGGGGCGGGGGAGTGGGAAGTTGGGGGAGCCAGGTGGTGGGTATTATGGAGGGCACATATGGCATGGAGCACTGGGTGTGGTGCATAAACAATGAATTCTGTTACACTGAAAATAAATTAATACAAAAATACTAAGCAAAAAAAAACTACTTATAAGAAAAAATATGAAATATAGGAATAGGAAGGACATATTATATTTTATATATCATGTAATTCTTTCCCTGAGAGGGCCAAAAGAATCAATTGAAAATTTTTGAAAACAGTAAGAGAATTCAGGAAGATAGGTGAGTTTTAAAAATCAATGACTTACCCAATATGATCAGTGACCAATATGAAAATAAAATGGAATAGTTTACATCTAGTAATAATATTGGACAGAATAAGATAGATCTATCCCTTCACCAAGAACAAAAATTAAGGATTGGAGGGGCAAGAAAAGGAGGTATATGTTTGAAGGCAGCAGAGTACTGACAACATAATGAATTATGGACCTAGGTTCAGGGGAAGGAAATTCAGTGAGCTTAGCTGAACATCTGGGGCTGTTTGGAGGACTTTTTTCTTTTTCTTTCTTTCTTTTTTTTTTTTTTTGAGGCAGTCATGAAGTGTTGGACTTCTTCTGATAACGTTTTTAAAAGCATAAAATAAAATATAGAATATTAAAAGAAATATATCACAATATAATATGCTTTCAAATTATATTTTAATGATGATCAATAATAAATATATTTATTAATAAAACAATAGAAACTATCTTAATTTCAAAGAAGGGATGAACTACATCTAAGTCAGGGACTAGCAGACTGGATAAAAACAAAACAAAGAACAAAACAACTATAAAAAACATACATAAAGGGATGAAGAAACTTATACTACAAAACACTAGCAAACAGAGAGATGATACAATATACTGGTAACAGATAAGGTAGATTTAAGATTAGAAATGGATACTATAGAAAGGAGGGGCATGTTCTGATGATAAAATGGGAGTGCTACTGGGAAGACACAGCAATCTTTAATTTCTAAGCTCCTAATAACCCCAAATATGTAAAAAACAAAAATGACAAAATTAAAGGAAAATGAATATAATAGTGGAACACTATGATAATGGAAAATTTGTATACACATTTCTCAGTAAATTATATAAAAGTAGCAAGGAAAATAAATATTTTAAATGAGCAAAATATTTAAACTATAACTTCAAAACTGAAGATGTAGAATGACCAATAGATATGTGAAATCACACTTATTAGTGTAAGAACAATTCATCAAAAAGTATAAAATTCTAGAAAAAAAAGGATTAAATTCTGAAGACTCAACAATCCCAAATTGTAATGAGGATATGAAATACTAGAATTTTTTCAACTGTCTTAAGGTGGTATAAATTGTTGTAACCACATTGGGAAACTATTTTGCAGTATTTACTAAATGTTAAAGTGGAGGTGTCCTATTAGCCAGGATTTCATTTCTAGGTATGAACTGAACAGAAATCTGTACATATGTATACTAAGAGACTTATACACACTTTTCAAAGTGTCCTTATGTGTTATAATTGCAAGCTGCAATCAAAATGTACATCAACAACAGAATGCAGAAAGTTGTAAATGAACCACTGCTCTATCAGTAAGAGTGAATTGCACATATGAAGAAATGTTGCACAAAAGTAGACAAACATAAAAGGTGATTAATGCCTGGTTCTATTTATTCAAAAGTCAAAAACAAGAAAAATAATCTATGGTATTAGAAATCAGAATATGGTAATTTGAAGAAAGACAATATAAAAGCTGAACAATTTCTTGTGTTTATTTACATATATCTTTACATGTAAAATGCTTTAAAATGGCATAACCTTTCTTTAGCCATAGAGCCATTTTAGTTGACAAATTAAATTATTATTTTTAGTGTTTATTTCAAGACACAGAAGAAAAATTCACTTTTGCGACCTCTTATGGTGACCTTCTACCTTCACTATGTATACACAATTATGAAGTATTCACTATGTGAAGTCCATTTTAGCACTGATGATGATTGTTTTTCCAGTGAGTAATTTAAGAGAGGCCTTTTGAAATGTCGATTTGTGCTTGTGTTGTGGGCTACAGCATTTTTCTTGACTAAATACCAGCTATGAGCTACTGGCTCTTCTGCCTTCATTGATTATCTAGCATTCTTGAACAAAGACTAATGATCAAACAAGATGGGCAAAATGGACAAACACAGAAAAAACTAGTTAAAGGAAAAGTCTACATCTCTTATGTCAGAATTACTCTCCCAATGTAGTTCCGGACAGTGTCTATGAAGCCTGTGTAAGCATACTTGTCAGCATGTGCTGATTCAGTTGTGTCCCTGATTACAAGAACAAGAGCATGCAGTTGAGAAAGGTTATGCCCTAGAGATTTCTCTAAAAGATTGTCTATTCCTTGCCCTAGTTTTGAGACTTGAAACTTCAGTAACAGCAAATGTAAAAAAATAAAATTTTGGAACAGATAAAATATGCTGTATATGTATTGTGTTATTGTTAAATTCAATTCACTTTATCAGTGGTAGTAAGTAAATTTGATCTGAATATGATCCATGAAGAAATAGTTTGTAATCAAGTACAAGTCCCATGTAAGACATTATTTTATCTACAATGTCATCTCAGTGTACAAGTTGTCTAGGATCAAATGCTTAGCATGGTTTTGAGTGAAATACCATGTTTAACCATCCTTCTTTTTACTATTTTACTATATAACCTCTCATAAGATCCTAAAAGTGCCATCTGTTATTACTTCACAGTTGATTTTTGAAGCAATGAGTTTCTACTGTTTTTTTTTTCCCCCCTTAGGAATGCAGGTTTCAAAATATTTACCTTTCACATTCATTGATATTCTCATTTGTCTATTGAACAACTATTTAATGGATTCCCAACATGGACTAGAGAAAGCTAGTACTTCATTCAAGTGATATTTTTATAATAAACATTATATTGTTAATAATAGATATTGGTTAGAATTATTGCTTAGAAAATTAAATATAGTTATTAATATACAATGTTTTGATATAAATACCAGCTAGTTCATTCTTTAAGTGTCTAGAGATCACAAAATAGCTAAAACATAATACTGACATTTTCTTTTATATGCATATGTTTGTGTATGTCTGTATATAAAATATATTTATGTACAGCAATTGACTTTTAAGTAAGTTTTAATAGCACCATAACATTTTGTAGGGCCACTTGAAGCAATCTAACTTTACAATACTTGATAGCAATATCTGGAATTCAAGGAATATCGATTGATTTTGACTATTTAAAAAGCCTTTAATTCCAGCCTGAGAAACCAGGAATTGATTATAATTCACTAAAAATTACTATAAATTCTTAATTTAATGAAATGATGAAATCAGCAGTATTTTATAGACACACAGAGATAAAGGATTTAGTGCTAATGCAAGGGAAGGCAGAAGAGATTTAGAATTCTTGTGATATAGATTGAAATTATGTAAGTAGTTTGAGTGTCCTAAAGCATAATAAAGTAAAAGAGAAAAAGACAGAAGTTTAAATCTATATTAAATACATATCTAGAGAAAAGTAAATCCTTTAGTTTATAATCCTCATTTGTCAAAAGAGCATAATGCGTGACACTAGATAGATTTTCTCCCTCTGCTTGTTAGTGAGATGTGTTTTCCTACTTTCTCCAAGGATTAAATAAAATATACCGTATCCAGGAAAAGGAAGTAGATGAGTCATTTATGCTTTAGAAGTAATTTTCCTTATTTTGTAACTATTATTGATCACTATATCAAGTTGGAGTTAATATTTTTCCTAACATATATAAACAAATGTGTTTTATTACTCAGAAGTAATTATAGTTTTGTGGATAATTGTATTCTAGTTTAGAGTACTAATATAGACTTTTATCTTTTATTCATGCTTAATATTGTATTTTTAACCTAACAAAAATACTACATTCACTTCTGAGATTATGTTTACCCCACTTACTAGCTGTTTGTGCTTAAAAATTTTATTTTTGCTATGTATTGTTAAAACACATAAGTTCTTAAGCCAAGTTGCCTGGATTCAAAATCTGGCTCTCCCATCTATTATCTGGGCAACCCCTGCCAAGTTTCTTAAACTCTCTGTGCTTTGGTTATGCTTTCTTTAACCCAGATATAATGCTCATACCAATTTAATGGAATTAATATGAAAATTAAAAGAAAAAATATGCCTAAAGCCACTTAGAACAATGGCAAGCATATTGAATAGACCTAATAAATGTTGTTTTTTTTTTTAAATTTACCTTCTCTAAAGTCACTCCTTTTATTTGACCTTTTAATTTGGTAAAAAAGTTGTCAAAATTTAAAAAGTTTTATTTTGTGATTAATTTTATAGCAATAGTTTTCTCATGGGAAATTTCTCATAAGTGAAAGTATGATGTCAAAGAACTTTTCATATTTTTTTGTATCTTCTCATGGACCCAAATTTGTAAGGGTCCATTATTTGAATAGGGTACAAATATTAATCCATCACTTAGGGATTATCTGGGATATTTTTGCACTTGAGGACTTACAACATGATTTGCTTTTGGATCATACTACATTTGATGTCAAGCATACATTAAATGTTTTTCCACTGAATTAAGAAAATATATGAAATATTATAATCTCAAGTTAATGATGGTAAGATTTTTTTTTAACAAGAGTATTTAATAGACACTTTACTGAATTAAAGCACTGAGAAAAGAAAGCAAGAGATCACTTTAAAAAAGTATTTAAGTTTTTTAAACTCAATCTCCCAATTAAAAACCATTCACTTGAGCCTTTATTCCTTCCAGCAAAATATAATTACAATTTTTGTGGTGAAACTGGAATGTTTTAATAGTAGTCCTCCAAAAAAGAGTAGGTAACAGAGCAAAGAACTCCATGGTGAAAAGTTTTAAGACGCTTTTTTTTAGTAATTCAATGAGCTATAAATTATTCTAGGATGAATATTTTAATTTCAACTTTTCACATAAGACATACATTATTGTCAAAATATTATTTACTTATTGAAATTTCAATATAAGTTTAATTGGAAAAATTATACTCATAAATTTAACTTTATACTTGGACTTTTAAGTTACCTAATCACTTTTTAATATCTGATATTATGAAGATGATAAAAATACATAATATTATAGTAAAGACAAAATAATATACTTTTCTCACTGCTTTGATCATTTTAGGAAGATAAATCAAAGTTTACCAGTTAGGGGCACCTGGGTGGCTCAGTGGGTTAAGCCGCCGCCTTTGGCTCAGGTCATGATCTCAGAGTCCTGGGATCGAGCCCCGCATCGGGCTCTCTGTTCGGCAGGGAGCCTGCTTCCTCCTCTCTCTTTCTGCCTGCCTCTCTGCCTGCTTGTGATCTCTCTCTGTCAAATAAATAAATAAAATCTTTAAAAAAAATTTTTTTTACCAGTTAGAGGAGATAACCAGCTACTACATTTTCAACAAAGGTATTCAATAACTTATTTCAGTGATCTGCCACTGCATAAAATATAATATTTTTTTTTCTATAAGTTGTGAATATGTTTCTTTTTTTTTTTTTTTTTTTTTGGAAAGAAAAGCCCCTAAATTCTATAACTTTACGTTCTGCAGAAATTTTTATTTTGTTTATAACCATCATTGCCAAGCTATTCAATATATAAATAGATTTTATTCCTTATGGAGCATTTCTTCATTTTCTTTTCGATTGACAGATACAAACAGGAGGTCAAATAAATTTGATTTCTGTACCAGTAAGTGGTCATAGACACCTCATTTTGTATGACACATCTGCAGAAGTTCACTTTAAAATTTGTAGGAAACGTTTATTGCAAACAAACAAACCCTACAGTGCCTGTGACAATTGAAAAACAAGACAAACACAGCAAATCAATTTTCTGAAAGTGAAGAATATGTTAATTTCTCCTCAATCATGTTTGACTACTGTCAAATTAAAATCCTGGAGGTATCATTTTGGCCTATAATCTTTTTTTTTTTTAAACTGCTGTATTTTTTATTTTATTTTATTTATTTATTTGACAGAGAGAAATCACAAGTAAGCAGAGAGGCAGGCAGAGAGAGAGGAGGAAGCAGGCTCCCCGCTGAGCAGAAAGCCCGATGTGGGGCTCGAACCCAGCACCTGGAATCATGACCTGAGCCGAAGGCAGCGGCTTAACCCACTGAGCCACCCAGGCGCCCCTGGCCTATAATCTTTTAGCTATATCCAGTCAATGCTCTGCTTTACACTCTTTATTTTATACTAATTTTACCATTTCGTCTAAAAGAACTTTGTCTTAAGATCTTAATTTTGCATTAAATGTTAAAGTTGCTTCCAGGTGAATCCTCACATATACACTCATATAATGCATGTTGAATATTTTTAAAATAAAATAAAACAAATTATATATATATATATCATATATATCATTTCATGTAATATGTGTATCATGCAGTTGTGACTCTTGTGAATGAGCAATTTTTTTAAACATAGAAAGATTAAAATTTTACTTCTTCATACTTATTATTACATAGTTAAAATTTCAACTCTCTCTAAGTAGAATATGCATGTATCACTATATTGATAAAGGAAAAAAGTAACATGTGTCTTATAGAAAAACTCCACCAGAGATTCTTATATAGTTCTTTGTTACCTAGGTAAATAATGTATCATGTTTAAAAGTACCTCTTAGCCATGAGAAGGTATATAAGGGTGATGGACAGTGGCTAAAGCTTTTTACTGATTGTAGTAAAGATCATTGTTAATTTTTAATCTATTTTTTCTTATTTGAGTATTGTTGACACACAATGTTACATTAGTTACAGGTATACAACTTAGTGATTTGACAAGTTTATACATTATGATCTCTTCACCACAAGTGTAGCTACATCACTACTATAATCTTATTGACTGTATTCCTTATGATGTGCCTTTTATTCCCCTGACTTATTCATTTCATAACTAGAAGTCTGTAAATCCCTCTCCCCTTCATCAATTTTGCCCACTGTCTACTTACCTCCCCTTCGGCAATGATTAGTTTATTATCTTTATTTATAGTACTGAATCTGCTTTTTATTTGTTTATTAATTTTTTTTAGAATCAACATGTTTGGATTCACAGTATTTGTCTTTCTCAATCTGACTTATTTCTCTTAGTGTTATACCTTTTAAGTCCATCCATGATGCCTCAAATGACACAATTTCATCCTTTTTCATGGCTGTGCAATATTTCACGACCATGTGTGTGTGTGTGTGTGCATGTGTACATTTTTAATCCTTTATCTACTGATAGACACTCATGTTGCTTCCATATCTTGGCTATTGTAAATAATGCTGCAATAAATACACAGGTGCTTATATCTTCCCATATTAGTGTTTTTGTTTCCTTTGGATAATTCTAACACTCAGTATTAGAATTATTGGATTATATGGTATTTCTATTCTTAATTTCTGGAGGAAGCTCCATATCATTTTCCACCAATTTACATTTCAAGCAACAGTGCACAAATGTTCCTTTTTCTCCATATCCTAAGACTTCTTATTTCTTGTCATTTTGATTTTAGACATTCTAACTGGTATAAGGTGGTATCTGATTGTGGTTTTTATTTGCATTTCCCTAGTGATTAGTGAGGTTGAGCATCTTTTCATGTGTCTTTTGGCCATCTAGATCTCTTCTTTGGAAAAATGTCTATTCAGGTCCTCTGAATAGACATTTTTTAATCAGATTGGGATTTTTTGGTGCTAGCTGTTTAAGTTTTTTTTTTTTTTTTTTTTAAGATTTTATTTATTTATTTATTTATTTGACAGACAGAGATCACAAGTAGGCAGAGAGGCAGGCAGAGAGAGAGGAAGAAGTTTCCCTGCTGAGCTGAGAGCCTGATGCGGGGCTTGATCCCAGGACTCTGGGATCATGACCTGAGCCGAAGGCAGAGGCTTTAACCCACTGAGCCACCCAGGTACCCCTGCTGTTTAAGTTTTTTTTTATATATTTTGGATAGTAACCCCTTACTGGATATATCATTTGCAAATGTCTTCTCCCAATAAGTAGGTTGTCTTTTCATTTTGTTGACAGTTTCTACTGGTGGTTTTGACTAAAAAATACTCAGTGAAGAATTATTTTCTTAGAAAGAATTAAGTTTACACTGATAATTGGTGGTATTTTATTCTAGTTAAATATATTCTTTCCCTTTATTTTATTAAAGAAGACATACCTGGTAACTGCCCATATAAGTAAAATTCTTACTCTTAGTCTATCCCAGCCCCTGACATTTGTGTTTATCTTGCTGACTGTTCCTGTGCTATAAATGTTGGTCTTTAGTACAAAGCCGTCCATGATCCTAGTGGATTTTCCAGCTTTCTGATTCTTAGTCTCAAAAGATTCAACATTGACATCCACTAAATTTGCCCTTCATCAAGCAACATGGAGACTTATGTGTCATTATTTGCTTATTTATTAATCTAGGGCAAATAAGAATTTTAGTACCAAGGTTCAAAGAAAAATAACTAATGACTAAAAAGATGTAAATATTTTATATGTAACTAATGCAAAAAAAGAATAGATTTCTTGAAACAATATGAGTTTTTGTAAAAATAATACTTTTGTCTTCCCATATTTTTAAATTGTATTTTCAGAGCATAGTGATTAATATTTGGGATCTGGAACTGCAAGTGCTTGAGTTCAAATTCTATTTCTGCTTCCTTGGATTGTTAACTCCTTTGGGCAAGTTACTTAAGCTATATGTGCCTCAGATATCAGCTATTAGATGGGTAATTCATGTGGAAGAGTGTCTGGCAAACAAAGCATTTAGACATTTGTGTAATTGGCATATAAAGCTAAAGGCTTAACTGTTAATTTATATAATAATGTATATATTAGTGAAAAAATAGTTTTCCCTTTAGCAAGACTCAGAATGCCTGCATGGAGTATTTCTAAGACCCTCTATTGTAAACCAGCCTTTCAAAAAAAAAAAAGGAGAGAGAGACAGATTATTCTATGCTTTTTAAATTAATAGCCAATTAAAGAAGTGTTAAATCAAAGTAATGAGAAACAAGAATTAAAAATTGCAATAGGAAAAAAAATGCAATAGGATGAGTTAGATTTTTAAAAAGTTGCCTATAGCAAACAGCAAAAAGGAAGGAAGAAACAATGCAAAGACAGTCCTAATTGGTATTATAAGGCAAAGGAAACAATGTAGAAACTGAGCTACAAAAGAAAGGAATAAACCAAGTTTATATTTTTGTTTCTTGTCATTATGAATTTGACTGGATTATATGACTTTTGATAAACTTTACAAGTAATATGCTTGCATATATTTAAGACTTATGCCCTCTTAAAACTCTGGGGTACCACTAGAGTTCTATTTTATAAAAGATATCTTAATGATGGTGGTTTACCTATACATTATTTTAATCTGACATATACAACATAAAAATAATGAATATTTTCAAATGAGTGTTTTAGAAAATAAACAACAGGATTTCAGTACCACTTTTGTCACAATACAGTGAACTTCATTAGTGGAATATGTTGAGAAGTTTAGTTAGTAAGAAACCTTCAATATGTCTATGAATTGACTGTTTGCTCCAAGTTCATGACATTATCCTAATATTATATTGATAGGATTCTTTTGTTACTCTCAGTGCCAGAAGTTTGAAGAGCTGATTATCTGGTCTACATTTTCTTCTTAGGAGTTTCTTCTCATTGCCAAGATCATTAGGTGGTTGGAATTACCTTAATATTCCTACAACCTTCTACCTTCCCCCATTCTGTCACTGTATTATTTTTACCAATGCCCTGATGGAATAAATGTATTTATAACTGCAATACAATAACACATTTCAAGCATTTTGTCTTCATTAATACCTCACCTGACTACATTCAAAAAGCCTGGAGAATGGATTCTTGGATAGAATTCTATTACCACTTTTTTAATAGTAATGTATATACTAGCCTATTCTCAAAACTGACATTACTGATGAGTCTAGAGTATTTTTTTCATTTTCTTTAATTCCAGGGTATCCTTCAGTAACAAAGTTATAAAAACACCTCTCTGTGCATGTTATGTATCAACTAATTAATAAATAAATGATAGGATGAAGAAATAATTCATTTATGAATAAGTATTTGCACAGCACCTATCATACTTGCGTTGATTGCTTTAGGCCCTGTGGATATAGTGGTGCATAAGACCAAGAAGGATATACTTACATAGAACTTGTGGTCTGTGGTTTTCTTTCTCACCCCAAACTCCATGTACTCTGTACTTCTGAATATCCTTGTTCTCATAAAGTTCATTTCCCACTGAGTTGTCCTGGTTTAACCATAGAAACTCTTTCACTTAGACATACTGAGGCAAATGTTCAGTTATACTGCTAGAAATTTATCATTTTTTCATTTTTTTTTGAGTTAATTGCTCAGATAAGATAGCTGAAGGAAAAAAATAGACAAAAATTTTATCTTGGCCTAGAATTTAAGTGCCACTTCATATTTGCGGCGGTGGAGGGGTAATGTAATTCAAAGATAGGTAAGTTTCAGTTAATTTTATTTTCATACTCTGGCTGCTAATATTTATACTGTATTTTTTCACTAATATTTATAAGATTGAACTTCCTCATTGCATAAGCAATTTGGGTTTTAAAGTAAAGATGATATACATGAAACATTTGAAAAAAAAAATCACACTTGTTTGCTTCAGTTACTTTAAATGTCAAAAGTTCTGCTTAGATGAGCAATACCTGTCTCCTTAATCAGGACAGAACTTGACAGAAGTAAAATAAAAGTTTTAATGTTGATTTGTTGGCAGGAGGTTGGGTGTGGCACTATTAAAATAATACTTCAGTTTCAATTATTCAAGTTTTGAGTTTAAACTGAAAGATACACAGAAACAGGAATGTGATTTTTAGAGACTTTTTTTTTTAAGATTTTATTTATTTGACAGAGAGAGAGATCACAAGCAGAGAGAGAGAGAGAGAGGAGGAAGCAGGCTCCCTGCCTAGCAGAGAGCCTGATGTGGGACTCTATCCCAGAACCCTGAGATCAGGACCTGATCTGAAGGCAGAGGCTTAACCCACTGAGCCACCCAGGCAGCCCCAGAATATGATTTTTAAATGAGAAATGTGGTCTCTGAGCATAATTTTAGCATATTCTCATCTCTAATAATTATTTAAACTTGTAAACCAAGACTGCAAATATCATGGGCCCCAGGTTCAGAGTCTAACATCTAAAAAGGAAAAAGAAAAAAAAAAAGTAAATAAATTGAGATAGGTAAGCATTGTGTAGACTTCAAAGCAAACTTACATTACAAACTTTCAGAATTCTAGGATTCTGAAGTTTTTTGACATAAGATACTTCCATTAGGGTATGAAAAAGTATGTGGACACAGCTTTAGTGAAAGTCAAATTTTACACTGCTAGACTTAAAAATGAGTGCATCGCTAAGTGTTAACTGTGAATGGTCATTATAATTGAAATAATTGCTGAAAGTGACTGGAAAGTATTTAATCTAAATCAGTTCTCTGGAAAATAGAATGAAAGTAGGAATGAGGACTGAGAATACCTTGAACCCACTGAATTAGCTAAGATACTAGTTGTCCATAATTGTGTGTTATAAGTTGAACTAAGTGTTTTTACTATTATTACTATTTCCTTTTTTTTTTTTTTTTAAACTAAGGGTCAGGAGTCACACATCATCAGCTGTCCTAATTTCAGAGCCTCACATCCTTGGCATGAAAGGGCTTTCAGATACTCAGGTGTGCTTGTAGATGGTGAGACTTGAAGTGATGTGAAGAATCATTGGTATGGGGTGTAATAAACATTTACCTGTGAGTTTCACATAAATTTTGCCCCAAAATCTTTATATATTCATAAGAAGGTCAAAATTTAGAAAACATACTATGAATAATTTAGTAGAACTCTTTTTTTTTCTTTTTCTTTTTTTTTGGAAGGGCTTGAACTTGAATTCACTTTGGAAACATACCTTGTTTCAGGAACACAAAACAATATTTGTACAGTATTTCAAAATCCTTTTGCCCTACTATTTACTACCATTTAGTTAAGTGAGTGGTGACCAGTTTCATATAAACTTTGCCTAGTTTTGTGCAAGTAAAATTGTACAGTGCTTTACTTAGACCAAGCCTTTTCCCTTCGGGGCTGCTTCATGCAAGAAAGGCATGCCAAGGGACTGCACTCTACACACATGTATGCATTTGCAGCCAAAACACAAGAGCATTTAATCCCCATGGAGATGTTAACACCCTTGATGAGTGGATGACGGGGACTGATGGGTAAATTCTTTCCTCTTTCTTCCCTGAGTTGACAGTTTTGAAATACTTTTCATGAAACTGCTTGTAGAGACTCAGACAGCATGGAAAACTATTCACCCACAGGAATGCAAATTCTGTATCACCTCTTTGTACTTTCTCTCCACATCTGTTTACTTCCCATGCCCTATCTGGTTGTTTGGTAACTATTAGCCCCATGTGTCTATTAAGCATTTAAAACATGTGAGCCTGAACTGAAAAGTGCTCTGAGTGTAAAATTGCACTCAAATATTGGTAAAGCTACTTAAAGGGTTTTTTTTTTTTTTTTTTTTTTTATCCACCTTTCTTATAGGTTTGGGCTTTTTCAAACAGAAGTGTGGGAAAGTTTTTTTAAATGCAAAAAAAAAAAATCAAAATAAAGAAAACTAAAACAGATTGCATACTTTATATAAGAAATCAGGTTTTATCATTTGCTTTTTTACCATAAAATTCTATGTTGATATTTTTATAATAAAGCAAGAGAAGGAAACTATGACATTTAAATTTCTGAATTTCATTTCTTGAATATATTTGGTAAGCGAAGTGTTAGTTAATTAATATTAAATTGATTTTCATAATTTTTAAAACTGAGAGTTGCCTTTTTTAGACATATACCCACTAAAACAAAAAAAGTTACTCATTTTGTAATTAAACTTCCTGATTTTTAGCATTTATATTTCAAATAGTCAATATTTTATATAGAATATATGCTGGCATTTCCTAATTGATAATTCCATCATTTCTGCATATATTAGGCAGCATTCTTTTTTTTTTTTTTTAAGATTTTACTTATTTATCTGACAGACACAGATCACAAGTAGGCAGAGAGGCAGGCAGAGAGAGAGGAGGAAACAGGCTCCATGGTGAGCAGAGAGCCAGATGTGGGGCTCGATCCCAGGACCCTGGGATCATGACCTGAGCCGAAAGCAGAGGCTTCAACCCACTGAACCACCCAGGCACCCCATTAGGCCGCATTCTTATACAAGGAAGTGTTTTTTTGATATTTGAGCATGCATAATTTCAATGTTAATAAAACTTTTCACTTATTAAGTTGTTAGAAATATACTAAGATACAAAACAAAATCATTTCAAAATGTCATTAGAGAAGAAATTTTTTAAAGTAACATAGAAGATGATAATAATTACTTTGAAATGTTTCTTAATTTCTTTCTATTAAATATACCATTCTTAAGTTTATTTGTTAGATTTGACAAATAGGAAATTTAAGTTTAATTATATTCAATTATCTTTTTTCTTCATTATTTCTTACTACTTTTGATTTTTTTAAAATAAATCCAAAAAATCCATTCATGTATTTCACTTATGATACATAAATTATGCAATGATGTTAATAAATAATTATACATTTTAAAAAAGTAAAACATAAGTCCATAGAGATAATAAAATAATATTACTACTATTACTTCTAATAGTAATGGCAAAGGACTCTTCCATGTAGTATACTAGTTAATGGATACAGGAATAATGGAATTACGGAATTACACATCCTATGTAGAAAATAGAATGAAAAACATTTCCTGTCTCCTTAGTTCCTGTTCTTCATTACCAACTCAACTACTCCTCCATACATAACTTTTCTTAACCATTATTTTTTAATATTCTTCATGAGTTTATGTTTTATAAGCAAATTTGAAAATCACAAAAAGTATAATATCCTATTGTATATGTGAGATATCTTCTCACTAGAACGTTGAGAACTTTCTCCAACAAAACAATATTTTGTTAAAAGAAAGTACCATAATAACTTAAAAATTGATAATCAAGTTGATTTCCAATATGTTGACATTATAATAGTTTCAAAAGGTAATATTTATATCATATTTCTTTTAAGTTTATATATATCTATAAGACGAACTCCTTTAGGTAAAATATCAGAGTTAAGTGTATGGATATTTTTAAATTTTGATGTATATTTCTAAATTGTCTTAATAGAGGGTATTTTATTTACACCCTAATCTGCCATATGTGAGATTATCTATTTCTCCACACTTTATCAACTGATTGTTTTCAAGCTTCTGGATTTTTGTTAAATTGAAGGGTAGAAATTGTATTATTTTAATATTTATTTTTCTTATTAAGAGTGAAGATAGGCTTCTTTTCAAAATTTTGAGAGCAAGTGAACTTATTTTGTTTAAAACTTTTGTTTTAGAGTTGTCCATTTATCCTTTTTTTTTTTTTAAGATTTTATTTATTTGACAAAGAGAGCAAGAGAGCACAAGCAGGGGGAGCAGCAGGAGAGGAGAAACAGGCTCCCTGCCCAGCAAGGAACCCTGTACGGGACTTGATCCCAGGACCCTGGGATCATGCTAAGGCAGACGGTTAACCATCTGTCCCTTTATCCTTAATCCATTTTTCTATCAAAATTATTATTAGAACATGTAATATGGAGATTTGCCTATGGTTGTGGATAAAATTGCCAATAATTTTCCCAGTTTGTCAAATTATGTTTACTTATTTTTTCATCCAGAATTTTATTTTTAAAATAAATTTATTAATTTATTAATAATAATTTATAATATATATGATATATTATATATAATATAATATAATAATAATTTTAAAAATTATTTATTATTTATTTATTTTAAATAAATAAAAATTAAAAAATTTTTAGAATTTTAAAAAGTTTTCTAGCTTTATATATAAATATTTTCTTTTGCTTTTTGGTTTTGAGTCATAGTTAGAAAATTATTTTCATGCTCCAAGTTCATAGATGTTTCTCCTATATTTTCTTCCAGTACTTTAATGGTTAGTATTTCATTTGTATCATTCAAACATTTAGATTTATCCATGAATGAGGTGACATATACCAATTTTCATTTATTTGTTTGTTTTGCAGAGAGCTACCAATGTTTACAGATAGAATTTATTTAATTTTCCATCTTTTCTCCACTGATTTCACATCCCACTTTTATTAAATACTTAATTTGTCCTTGGTTTATATCTGCCCTCTGTTTTCTTTTTAATGTTTCAGTTTATTCATGAGCCATTACTGTTAGTACACCAATTTAATATTCATCAAGATAAAAGTCTAGGGAATATATTTCTTCCTTGGACTTCTTCAAGTTTGTAGGTTAGTGATTTTCCCTTCCTTCTTTATTGAGTGCTTCATATATTTTTTTTCTGTTTATTTTTATTATGTTCTCTTCTATAGATTTAATGTTTCTGAATTACAAATTTTTTTATACGAGTGAGGATTTAATTGAGCTTTATTTGTTTTATTTGTTTACTTAATTGTAAGCAGTTGATTATTTTTTCTTGCTTTTTGGCAACAGCTTTCTAAGTAAATGCTCTTCATCTGACATAAGATCTGGTGCTTGTTCACATTCATATAGTTTCTCATAATTTTATGGATTATACATACCCATTTTGCTTTTTTTTAAACTCATAATTTAATAAGAACATTTTTCACAAACTAGTAATTTTCAAGAGGTTTCTGTGTGGAGAGCACAGTGGCCTTGTTACTCTAGGTAGATTTACATTTTCTGTGTGATTCTTTGGGAAGGCCCCCAATTTTGCTTTTCTGAAGTAAATTTGATGCAAAAGTGCTTTTAGGATCAGCCCTGCCCATTCCAGTTTCTGCATTCATTATTGCAAATGACAAACATGTTTTGCATTAGAAAGCGTGCTCTTGAAAGGATGTGATGCAGCTGAGCTATCCCACCTCTCTCCCTGCTTCTTTCTTTCAATTCTTTCCTCATGCTTTGAACCAGATCTCATTGTTTTCAGTAACCCTTATGCTTATTGTAAAATCTGAAGGGTTTTTATGTCTTCTTGTTTTTTTTTAATCAACTTTAATTAACTAACAAGGTTTGTTTGGTTGTTTCTCATGTTCTTGTTGCTTTTTTGTATTTTCTAGGAGAATAAAGAGAAAGATGCTGAACTATGTCACCATGTTTCTACCAGAAATTTTTGAAATAATTGGAACATATATAGATACTTAAAAAACAGACATATAGGGGCACCTGGGTGGCTCAGTGGGTTAAGCCTCTGCCTTTGACTCAGGTCATGATCTCAGAGTCCTGGGATCGAGTCCCACATCAGGCTCTGCTCTGCGGAGAGCCTGCTTCCTCCTCTCTTTCTCTGCCTGCCTCTCTGCCTACTTGTGCTCTCTCTGTCAACTAAATAAATAAATTCTTTAAAAAAAAAACAAAAACAAAACAGACATATAATCCTTTCCATCTGGTGTGAACTTAAAGATTGAAAAGAACATTCTTCAGAGCATAAAAATATATTATCCTGGATTGTTTAATTTTAAAATTATGCAGTTATATAATTTTATAATTATATAGTAATAAATATAATTAACAAAATAGTTGACACCTGGTTTTAAAAATAAAGAACTAGGGGCACCTGGGTGGCTTAGTCAGTTAAGCATCCAACTCTTGGTCTCAGCCTAGATCTTGCTTTCAAAGTTTTGAGTTCAAACCTCATGCTGGCCTCCATGCCTAGCATAGAATCTACTTAATAAAACTAAAAATAAAAATAAAGAATCACCACTGAATAATTATAATGGAGGCAATACATGTCACTCTGTTTTCATGCACCATGATTGTAAAATGGTGAAGGAAAATGTGTGATTTAAAATTAAGGAATAAATTATAGTATAGATCAGTATGAATGAAACTAAAGACCCATATGATCATTTTTCAGAAATCATGTATTGTTCTTATTTCAAAGTAAAATAAATAGAAAAATAATATTTTGTGAGTTTTTTTAAATTAAATATTTTAGGTCCATCCTTGCTAAACATTAGAAATACTGGTCTTTGGTAAATTTCACTCTACATTTCATTTCCTACCTCAACTCTGTGAGCTACTGAATATTATTCATGCAGATGTCAGCAGAGTTGCAATCATAAGTGGAACTATTTACTTATTTCTTACTCACTTACTTACCTATGCGTTTAAATCTTTTGACATGGGTAGGAGATGATCCCTGGGCATTCCTGCTCAGTTTGTTTGTTCTATGACACAAAGCATGATTCCTTGCACAATGACACTTCAGAATGAAACTTTGGGTGATATAAAAAAGCACCATCAACTACATATAGTGTAGAAGACAGTGTATGGCCACATACGTCAATTTGAGTTCTACTTCTGTGTCCAAATTTGAGTTTTTCTTTTAATTTAGTTAAGTCAAACGTCTCATTCCTTTTTTTGTTTTCAGGAATTACAACTAAATTAAAGAGCTGAATGCAGGATAGGAAAACTGAGAACTAGATTTGGATTGTGCTTAGTTTTATGTGTGTACCGTAAAGATTATGGAAAAAAATAAATCTATGATTTATAATCACCAAAATTAGTTTAATACATTTGATAGTGTTGTGAAATATTGTGACTACTATGAAAGATCAATTTACTGAGCAGTGGTCAATTATTAAACCAGAGGCAGCCTTAAGGGTTAATTAGAAACCACTGAAGTAAACAGTATCATCATTTTTTTTCCACTGCAGAAGGCAGTGGCTGGCCATCAGAGTGTGATGATATATGCTTTGGGAAGGATGACATTCTATGATGATGATAACAATGATAATAGTGACAGACAAATCTAAAAGTACTGACTTCAAAAATAAACAAATTGATAAAATGATAAATATAAAATCTCGATATAGCAAAAAGCACTGGGTCTTGGGGAACAGAGTCAGGTAGTTGTGCTCTGATGCTGATTTGCTCTGTGTACGTGGGGATGTCTTTCTTTAGACTAGAAAATTAACAACATACCAGGTATAAAAGAGACAAACAAAAAGGTGGTTTAGTTCTTAGAGGTTTTGGGAAATTTAAGATTCACCATATTCAAGGTGAGCTTCCTGAAACAGGACACTTGCTATTGTACTCTTCAGGGCCTGAGAGAATTTTTATCATGAGAACCTTAGGAAAGCAGGTAAAAAGGCTTTTCTGCATCTCTTCCAGGAGAATCAACCTTTGTTTAAAAGGTTGTATGTTGAGAGTTCCCTGGATATGGAGAGTTTAAAGAAATTCAAAAACCAATCAAATAAATAAGGGAATTTTTCCTCCCAGATATACTTGTGTGTGTGTGTGTGTGTTTGTGTGTGTGTGTGTGTTGAGATGCTTGAGACAACCAGTTTGGGAGCTTGGAAACAAGTTCTTAACTTTGTAGCAAGTTGACAAGTATTACAGCAAAGTGGAAGAACACATTCAAATAAATATTTTTCACATGTAATTTGTAATGCTAGTACTGGGACTTCACAAATTTATAATATGTATCTGAATTTATGCTATTTATCTAGGAAGAGACACAGGACTTATATACAAAAAACAAATAAAAATCCATAATAGCCTAAGCCATCTGCCATACTATCAATAACTGAAATCAGGCCTCTGATTTTTTGTTGTTTGCCATTTCCTTGTTTTAGACTGTTCAATAAAAGGAAGTGACAGCATTAGCAGCCAAGTCAAGATGATTATTCACAGCAGTAGAGTGCTTTTTCATATGTATGTGTTACATAGAGTTTGATTTTACTGGAGCACAAATTAACATATTAGGAGAAATTTTAAGGGGTTGCGCTTAGAGACAGTGTTGCATGCTATGTCAAACGGAATTCATTTAGTACTCTAGCAACAGGTAGTTAGTGAGTGGGGATGTGTTGCAGGGGAGGAACATTTATTCAAAAGACCTAATATCATTTAAGAGAATGCAGTCAAAACCTATCCTTTATCCCCCTCTGGAAAGAGACATTCATTATCTTTATTGTCCTAGAATATAAGCAAATCAGCTCAAGGAAAAGAAAGATCTCCTTTCCGACTACTTGTTTATACAAACATCTTTGAAAAAGTAGTTTGGAGTATATTGAATGTTAATGTCTAGGTGTACGAAAAGATGGGAGACCTAAGGAGAATGGTCTTTCAAAACAAGATTCTTCTCTAATCTGTCCTAATCCCTCTCGTCTGGTTTAGATATTTCTCTGTGCATGCTGCTCTCTCCAATAATGAAGAGATTTACCAAATCCCCATGACACTAACAGATAAAATAAAAGAAGCATTGTTAAACTTGAATTTCAGGTGATCACCACTTGTTTTGTTTTGTTTTGTTTTGTTTAAGATTAAGTATGTTCCATGCACTATTTGAAATATAATTACCCTAAAAAGTATTCTTTGCCTATCTGAAATTAAAATTTAACTGGGCATTATGTATTTTGTTTGCTAAATCTGACAACCTTACCATGAAGTAAATGAAATATATGCTTTGGTGACCGTAACTTGAAAAGGTCCCTCTGAGGCCCTGGTAGGGAGTCTAGTCACCTTATATTTGTAATTTTGAATCAGTTTTCTGAAGCTTCCAAATTCTTCCACCAATGGAAAACCTGTATATTCCCTTGAGTCTAATAGTATACTGTATATTACCTATAGTAATGACAAATGTATTTTGTATATTACCTATCGTAACGAGAAAATGCGTTCTCTAGTAGATAAAAGAAAGAATCATCTAAGTCTGAATGTCTGAATTGTGCTCAAAACATTTTTTTTTTAGTGTGTGTGTGTGTGTGTGTGTGTGTGTATGTGTGTGTGTGTTTGATTTGGCAAATATTTTTCTTTTCTTTTACAAATTCAGATCTAGTTTTTAAAATCCTACTTTACAAAATTCATGTCAAATAAACACATTGATTGAATTATGATAAAACTCTGAAACATTTTCAGAAACTTCAGAACAGAAATTTCTTGAGAACTTTAGGCCTTTGGGCCTGGTTTCTGAGGGAATAAAGAGGAAGGGTGCCAATTATACCTACCTATCTTGTATGAGTTACTCTAATCCTTCAAGAATCAACTCAAAGTCTACACTTCTAACATCATGTCAAGTCTTTCATCCCACCTGGTATTATTCTATTTCATATTTCTCATAAAACTTTTACAAGATGCAGAGACACTATTTATTAGAATGTTTGATTATCTGTTTTCTTACACTAGAATATAAGCATGAATCTCATCTCCTTGTTCATTGTCTTGTTTCACATAGCACCTTCAATATGCTAGGCTGTCAAATACTTAATAGAACAATGGACAGATTAAATATATTCATTAGGCATTCTTTTGTGTTAGGCACTATGCTGCAGTCTGGGAATCCAGTGTTAATACAATTACACTCACTAAGTTTAAAATTATGGTCAAGGAGATAGTAGGAAGTATGATAGTCCATTCAAATAATAAACACACAGAACTTTGGGATCACAGTGTTTTTAATTTAATTTAATTTAATTTAATTTAATTTAATTTAATTTTATTTTATTTTATTTATTTGAGAGAGAGAGAGCACAGCAGGGGGAGTGGCAGAGGTAGTGGGTCAGGGAGCAGGAGAGGGAGCAGTAGAGGGGACAGGAGAAGCAGGCTCCCTGCTCAGCAGGGGGTCCATGACCTTAGCCTAAGGCAGACACTTTAACCTACGGAGGCACTGAGGTGCCCTGGATCACAGTGTTTTTTTTTTTTTTTTTTTTTTTTTTAATTGACAGACAGAGATCACAAGTAGGCAGAGAGGCAGGCAGAGAGAGAGAGGGGAAGCAGGCTCCCTGCTGAGTAGAGAACCTGATGTGGGGCTTGATCGCAGGACCCGGGGATTATGACCTGAGCTGAAGGCAGAGGCTTTAACCCACTGAGCCACCCAGGTGCCCCTGGATCACAGTGTTTTTAAGTATCAGAAAAGTAAACAAGAAGACCCTTAATTTATATCATTATTATTGTTGTTGTTGTTGTTGTTGTTGTTGTTTATAATAGAAACTGTTTGGGTTTGTCTTGTTACCAACCTGCCATGCGTTTTGGTTCTGTAGAGATTTTTTCTGTGACCTTGCAATCTATATGTAACAAACACTTATCTTTAAGAGACCATTTGACTAATTTTACTTTTTTAAATTATTTATTTATTTATTTATTTATGTTCAGTTGGCCAACACAAAACCTTAATTTGGCCTTGTCCTGTTATCTAGATTTATGAAAATCAAGTTAGATTACTGAAATTTGTGCCTGTCTTTCCACTGTAATTGTTCCCTTGTAATTAAAACCAAATGCCTAGAAATTAACCTCAGAGTACCTATAGCTAGTGACTGAAAACAGCAGTTTCTCTGTGCATGAAAACAAAATCTTACCTCTACAAACAGCACACTTAGCAATGAAGAGAACCTTACTTATAAGTATATATATATATATATATAGAGAGAGAGAGAGAGAGAGAGAATATGCTAAACAGTCTAACCACAACCAATCTAAAAGATTATCAACATATCTATTTTGAAAATTCAAACTATAAATGTATTTCTAGGAAAAGAAACATAGCTAAATATAAAATCTTGTAGGTACATTATATGTAACAAGAATTACAAATGCTTCATTTTGGTATATGATATACCATGACATTTAGTATTTGAAAACTTTTTTGCTACTATTATTTTTAAGGGAGAAATCCCTGGTAATAGTTTAACATTTTCTTTCCAGACTCTAAAAGAAATAGATACTTCTAGTCAAATTTGAAAGTAAAAACTAATCAGCCATAATTCCATCCCACTAATTCAAAGATAATTTACGACTTCTAGCATTCTGTTAGGTGCTGATAACTTTTAATGGGATTAGAAATGGTGTGTGGGAGCTGGTTCAAATTAATTCATGAGAACCATTTTGAAATTTATTTGCAGCTTTCTTTTCTTCTCTCCTTACCTTTCTTCCTACCTTCCTTCTTTCCGTCCTACCTTCATTTGTAAAGAAAGTCTGCAGTGTTGAGCTATTCCATTTAAGATTTTCTAATTTATTTGACCATTGCTTTCCTATTGATAATATTATAATGAGTGCTTAGTCTAGTTATGTTGACTTTTAGCAGAGGCATAGTACTGTTGTACAATAAACATAATACTGTCTGGGCTGCTTTCTTCAGGGAGAAATATTCAGGGTGGTTAAAAATACTTATTTTGTATGCATGATTCTAGCCCTTTAGGAATTCAATGCCATCTAATTTGATAATAAAATTATGCTTATTCTACTATGCCTTAAAAATGTGATATTCAAATTTAGTTTTCCTTCTTCCCTTATTTTGGCACAGTGAGCATGCACTTACAAAAAATTATTAAAAAACATATTGTGGCATGATGCTACTTGAATGGACTTGAAACCATCCATTTGTAACTATGTCTTTGCAATTTGTAGTGAGCTGGGCTGCAGTGTGAACTGATAAAAGCACGGTTTAGTCTCTGTTCCAACTATTTAGCCCCACTGTACTGACAGGATTAATGTCACTGGTAAGAAGAGACTCCAGAGAACTAACTCTTTCTCCCCATCTGTAAGAGAGGAAAGAGGAAAGGGCATGTGAGAATTTAATGAGAAGGCAGCCAGATATCTATAAGCCAGGAAGAGAACCCTTGCCAGAAACTGAATTTTCTGGCACCTTAATCATGGAATTCTAGCTTCCAGAACTAGGAGAAAATAAATTTCTGTTTTTTAACTGTGCAGTATTTTATTATAGTGGTCCAATCAGACTAATGCAATTTTCTTTGGAAACCTAAGAAGCTGCTCAGTTCCACCACCAAAATACTAACTGCCTTCACAATCAGAGGCAGGAAACATGCATTAAAGAAGCAGCTTTACCTCACAGCACTAGATTATTCTTCCTGCTCCTATGCATATTTTTCAGAGCTCTCATACTGAGAGCATAAGAGTACATACAGTGTGGGAAAAAAACAAACAAAAAAGCTAAGAACAAGCTAGTGTATCCCTTTTCTATGATTACCAAAAACAAACAAACAAACAAACAAACAAAAAACAAAAACCTTAAGGATTCCCAAGACTTCATATGCTTGAATATATCAAATCTGTTATAAAAGTTTCTGCTCTCAAGGTAAACAGATCTCTATTTTCTTAGGTAGATTGTAAACATGGCAATTCTAGACTCTCCTGATTAATCTTTTGACATGTAACTTAGGCAATAGGTTCAGAGCAGTGACCTGTTCTGGTCAATGGGATTCTAGCAGGCTTGAAAACACTTGTGCAATTTGAATTTTTCCTCTTCTCTGATTTTTATCTCTATTAAAAAAGAAAAAAAAAATCCCTCCCCACCCCCCCCATCCCCGCCCCAGGAAAAGATGTGAGGAGCAGAGCTAAATTGTTCATCTCCCCAGGTGATTCAAGATGTCAGCCAAACCCAGTTGAGATTAGACTATTCCCACCTTCATCTCTCATGAGGTAAAATAATGAACAATGATTTCTTATATCATTGAACTTAGTGTTGCTTTATTATTATTATTTTTTATCCTCAATAGCAATACCTAACTGATAAAACATGATAAAAGTAACTATTACTTATTGGGTATTTACTCTGTGCTGAGAAGCATGTCTTAATCCATTAAATCTTTACACAAGTGGATGAATTTAGTGTTATACCCTTATCTTAAAGATGAGAACCATGCTATCGGATACCCAGCAAAACTGTTGCAGATTTAGAATATGAACACATACTGATTCTACAATCTGGACTCAAATACACTATGTTTTCCTATCCTTAGAAACCAGCTGAATTATACATCTTTGCCCCCCAAAACTAAGATCCAAGATCTTAAAGATCTATCATTAGTGTCTTTGAAGGTATTTTTATTAGAATGACTACATTTTTGATGGAGAGATTTTTCTTAAAAATAGAGTAATTCTATTTCAATTGATGGTTACAGTTCTTGATAGCATTTTGGACTAATATGTTAAACAAACAACTTGACATCTTCAAGTAAATGTATCTAATATCATTTATTACTAAATTATTCCCTAAGGGGGTATATAACCTTCCATGTTTATAAGATTGATATTAATTAAAGATAAGATTCTGTACTTTGCAAAGGTAAACTAGTGTTAGGATAATAGTAACTGACCCATTCAACACTATTTCTAACTTCATTGACTTAACATATGATATGTTTGGGATTTCTTTGAGGGCTAGTCATAGTCTACCTGGATGATGGTTAAATTATTCCTGTGTTTGTAAATAATATATTATCCCCACCTATTGTAACTTAAAAAAGCTGTTACTAATTCTTTAAAGGTACTGGCCAATTTATCTCAACTTATTTTTAATCCTTAAGTGTTTTGAACACATATAGTTATGAGATGTAGCTATTATTGTTAATAGTAGTAATAATAATGATGATGAACATTATTTTTTTATGTTTGGTTCACATCATTATTCTCCACGGAGTATCTATCTTTTCCAGGTCTTCTGTATTAAATTCTATAATTTCAAGACCCAGTACAAATGTGTCAGTCTTATTGAAATTTCCTCCAATTTCTCAATCTAGGAGTTATTTCTTACTCCTTTGAATACTTTCAGAGTGTTTCTAGGGTTTATTTTATGGTGCTCATCATGTCATAACTTGTATCTTTTCCAATTAATTTTATTTTCAAAGATTTCAAACCTATAGAAAATTGAAGGAATTTTGTAATCACCATCTATATATCATTCACCTAGATTTGCTAATTGTTGGTAACTTGACTTCCCTATTTCTATATGTATTTTTTACAACTTCTGTGCAAATATCTAAAAGTAAATTGAGGGTTTTATGACCTTTCTCCTGTAATACTTATTCTTTTTCAAGAATTATTTATTTTTATTTTAGAGAGGAGAGGCAGAAGGAGATGGAGAAAGAAACTGAAGCACATGGGGCTTGATATCAGGACCCTGAGATCAAGACCCGAGCTAAAACCAAGAGTCAGATGCTTAACTGACTGCACCAACCAGGCATATGGCCTGTAAATATTTCTATGTGTGTTACCTAGAACAAAAGTATTCTCTTATAAAGTTACAAAAAATTATCATATAAACAAAATTTAGCATTTGTACTATAATATAAATTAAAATAGGGTCTTTAAAATATAACTAATCATACCAACAGCTTCCTTTTCATCTGTCCTTCTTCCTCTCAGGTTTTAACCAAGATTTATATATTGAAGGCTGCCAGGGTGGCTCAGTATGTTAAGCATCTGCCTTCAACTCAGGTCATGATCCCAGCATACTGAGATCAAGTCCCACATTGGGCTCCTTGCTTGGTGGGGTACCTGAATCTTCCTCTGCGTGCCACTCCCCCTGCTTATGTTCTCTTTCTCTTTCTTTCTCTCTGACAAATTAGTAAATAAAATCTTTATTAAAAAAAGATTTACAGATTGACTTTATTGTTTTGTTTCTTTGGTGTCTCTTTTATAGAGTAGTATTCTCCACTTTTTGCCTTACCTGATGTGTATGTTTAAGAATGCAGGCCAGTCGTTTTCCTCATAAGATTTAAGTTATACTTTGGGGGGCGCCTGGGTGGCTCAATGGGTTAAGGCCTCTGTCTTTGGCTCATGTCATGATCCCAGGGTCCTGGGATTGAGCCTCACATTGGGCTCTCTGCTCAGTGGGGATCCTGCTTCCTCTCTTCTCTCTCTGCCTGCCTCTCTGCCTACTTTTGATCTCTGTCTGTCAAATAAATAAATAAAATCTTTAAAAAAAAAGTTATACTTTGGCTACAATAATACTTGGGCATCCCTATGTAATCATACTAGAAGTCACATAATATCAGTAGGTTCCATTGTTAATAATACAAAATCTAATCCCTGACCAAATAGTATCCTTCAGGTCTCTCAACTATATATGCTATCTTTTCAATTAATAACCAATTTGTAAGGTGGTATTTTGAGATTTGTGCATATTTTGTGCCTCTTACACCCCATTTACTTATGTGTGTTCATTGATGATCTTGCTTAAATTAATTGTGTATTTTCAGGGCACCTGGGTGGCTCTGCCAGTTGAGCGTCCAACTCTTGGTTTAGGCTCAGGTCATGATCTCATCATGGTTGTGGTACTGAGCTCCACTTTCAGCAGGGAGTCTGATTAAACAGTCTCTCCCTCTGCCCCCCTGCCCACTCATGCTCTCTCTCTTTTTCTCTCTAAAATAAATCTTTTTTAAAAATTGTACATTTTCATATCAGACAACTCTTGTTTTCACCTTAAATACTCTAAGATAGTGGTCTCAAGGAGCATCAATACCAACATCACCAGGGAACTTGTTAAAATTCTCAATCTGTATCACAGACCTAATAAATGAGGAACTCTGGGGTGGAGCCAAGAAATATGTGTTTTAGCAAGCCCTCCTGGTGATTCTAATGTACAGTGAAGTTTGGGAACCAGTGCTTCAGAACTACATTTCATTCCAGAAGTTGCCATGGTTGCCATCTGTGGTTAAGTGTAACTTGACAACACCTTAGATCTGTTGCACCTCATACCTTTAACTTTCTGCTTAGGGTTTAACTGCCTCTATGTAGGATGCTTACTCTCACATACACAAACCTGCAAATGCTAGGAAGTTATTAACACATAGGACAGCCCTTGAACAATCAAACCTATAACCAGTAGGTAAGTATTCTCCTCTTTAGTGCTTTAATGGTACAACTACAGGTGTATTTTGCAAGATTCTTCAGAAGTTCACAGCAGAATGAGCCCCCTGTTGGAATCAGGGAAGACCAATTTAACAATGCACCCTTGGATTAGTTGTTTGTTTGTTTGTTTTTTCTTTTAAGTCTCTCTACATTCCCTTATCTCACCTTTGAATTACTTTCCAAAATAAACTGACTTCATAAAAACCATTGCTTCTGGTTCTGCTCTCTATGGGTAACCAAAAATAGCATATTTTGAATCAGATGTGGCACTGAAAAATCCAAAGTTGAGTTTGGCATGATAGAAATGTGTCACTAATTCCTCTGCCACATGGTGATGCTAAGATTATATCACTAGTGGTAATCAGGAAGATGATCACCTCTGGAATGTGGTTGTGTCACAATTAGTACTTTTTTACCTGGAAGTGATTTGGTTTTAGGGCCAGGTATTTGTTTAAGTATATAGGCTTATGTTGTAGTGGGGTACTAAAAGAAATGGGGTAAGTGCTAATTTTATAATTTGATTGTGATTGTGAAAAAAAAAAATATATATATATATGTTGATGACTTGAAAGCCTTTAAAAAAACAAAGGACATATTCAGATTCTGGCACTTAAAATTCAAGGCATACTATAAAAGTCAAAAGGCTTCCACAGCAGCATTTAAAGACATTATATCCTACAGGATTAACTAGGCTGAAAATTGGGCCTGGGAATTCATTGTAAGGGTAGTGAAGTTACAGAGGATACTGAATGCATAACATTTACAGGTCTCTTAAGTTTAACTCAACTCCCTGATAGGAAAAGATTAAGACTGAGACTTACTGAGGATGAAGATATCTGAAAGATAACCTACGATTCATGAACCCATAATTTTTCATTTGAATTTCTGTATTGATAGATGTAACCCTCAACCCACTGAAAAAGAAACCTCTCTCCTCACACACCCCTCCATAATTTAGAAATCCTATATGGGCTTAGAAATTGATGCTTGTCCTCCTCAAGATTCTCCTCTTCTTCTGTTCATTATCTCTAAGCCAATAACTAAGATCAAGTCACAGCACAGCCTGAGGGACAATGTAATTGCATTCCTGTGAAGAAATAGTAGATATACCAGAGAATTGTAAGACTTGCCCTGACAGAACTTGAATGAACATATATGGAATTTGATCTTGAAGGTATTGGACAAGGGAATATAGAATGTAAATCTGAATAGGAGAGAAATTATTGATTCCTTTGTGACTCAGGAGTTTATGTCCCAGCATGGACCACATGCTGGTGTTGATATGTTGCTGAGATGTCCAGTTAAAGACAGCAGTTGAATGATGGTTTGTGGTAAATAAAATAGAGATGCCAGAATTGTGTTAGCAGACAATTGTAAGAGTCAGAAGACTAAAAGAGGTTGTTGCTTGACTTGTATTACTGGTAAAAGTCTAGTACTGAAGATTGGAAGGCTGATGTCCTTTGTCACAGTAGAGAATTAAAATTCTTCAGCTAGTTTTTGGATATAAATCAGTTATTAGGGTTACCAGTCCAATCATTATGAGAAAATGAGTCCTCTTGAAAAGTTGTATAGTACCACCATAAGTATATCTAACAATTACTTCTCAATAGTTTTTAAAACCTCTTGTAGCCAGTTACAGGAAAATTGTACTTTGAGGAAAGGGACATATCCAGATATTTCTAGGACATACACTTTATCAAAGGACCAAAAAGCCTACTGTAGTTTTTTTGTTAGAGTGGGGTAGAAAAGAACCTAGATGTTAAATAAAGCTCTGTCCAAATTCATCATGAAGTCCGACCACAGTATTCACTGGTTCACTGTATAAATATTTCTGTAACCCCAGTCCATAATTGGTAGGCAAGGTAAAATGAATTGATATAATGCAGAAATGAGATCCATTATGCTAAAAGGACTGAGAGGAACTCTTGAAACCGCCTACTTCTCTAACCAACAAAATAAATCAGAACTAATAGGTCATCAAGGGAGGAGGGCAACATTTTAGACTTTTAAAACTTATCTTCTAAGACTTAAAAGAGGTAAAAGTGGTTGTCTCTGTCTTAACCCCATTCATCTACTCTCTGGCCCCTGAAAAAAACTGTGGAGCATGGTGGATGATGGTGGACTACCATGAATATAAATAAGAGTAGTTCTCATTGTAGCAGCTGTTAATGCCAGATGATGCATATTTACATTAAATCAGCACTGCCTCCATCATTTGCTATGGTGCTATTTACCTGATGAATGCATTCTTTACAATCTCTATTAGTAGGAAGCTTCAAAAGTTATGCTCTTTGGTGAAAAGGTCAGTAGAAAAAAATTGACCTTCTTTCCCAAGGTTACATTACTTTTATTCTCTGTCACATTACAGTCTGCAGGGATCTGATACTTTTGACATTCCAGAAAACATCATGTTGACCCACTATATTGATGAGACAATGCTAACTAGACAATTTAAAAAGGAATTAGCAAGTGTTCTGGGTATAGTGTAAAATATATATGTGCCACAGGGTGGAAGATGAACATACACAAATTTAGGGGACTGCCATTTGATACAACTTGAAGTTTTTAGGAGACCAGTCATCCGAGGTTCCCTGAAACTTCCCTTTTAATGTAAAGGCAGTGAATTACACCTCATAAATTGTTATAATTTATATGTAATTTATATATAAATTAATTATGCAATTAAGACAGAGGCACTGCATCTGGTAAGCCATTTTAGATTCTGAAGTCAAAATATATACACTAAGAAAATACTGTTCTGATTTTTTTTTTGCTTTTTTTTTGTTTATTTGTTTGTTTGTTTTTTCTTGAGGGCCTCAAAATGCTGTCAGTTTTGAGTGAGGTCTAGATTACGTTAAGACACTTCAACATGTCACTCACCATTTGAGAAGCAACTCCTGGCATACAAACAGGCCCTAGTAGAGATGGAATGCCCTGTCACTCATCAAGTGTATACATGGTGCTTCTCATCATGAGTCAATATCATTAGATATATGTATTCCTAAAGCTGGTCCATACAGAAATATTACATTCAGGATTGGGCCTGAGCCCAAGAGAGCACAAGTAAGTTACATGAACATGACCCAGACTACCTAGTCACATAACTCTTACAGAAACTTTTCTACCAACTTATACTGGCTTTGGCATCCTCAGGGTTTGCTTATGATCAGTTATCACAGGAGAAATAAATTTGGCCTGGTTCACACATGGTTTAGCTCATGATGTTGGTAGTGATTAAAAGCAAACAGCTTTATAATAACGCAGCTTAAACAAGCAAGGCCAAGAAAAACAAAATTTTTTTTGAAGGGAAACCACTCCACTTAACAGAGCTATGAACAGTGCATTTGGTCCTCCTCCTATGTGGTGGAAGAAATGGCCTGAAGAATGTTCATGAACACCTGGGACATTTTGAATAATTTGGTTAGTTATTATTTATGTATTTCTTAGTTTTGTCTTATTATATTATAACTCTGTTGGATAGAAAATATCAGCTCTTTGTTTTTCATCTTTCCACATATTTCTACATTAAGTCATAGGAGGTGTAGTAGATTCCCAGGGATGCCATAACAAATCATAAACTTAGTGCCAAAAAAACCCAGAAATGTATTCTCTCATAATCTAGGGATGGAAGTCCAAAATCAAAGTGTTGGCAGAGCCACTCTTTCTCCAAAGGCTTTGAAGGTAGATCTTTTCTGTTTCTTCCAGCTTTTGGTGACTTCTGTTGTTCCTTAATTTGTGGCAGCAGAACTCAAATCTTTGTTTCTATGTCTTCATAGCTTTCTTCTCTAAGTGTCTGCTTAGCCTATCTCTTATAGGGACACTTTCATTGGATTTAGGTCCATCTTACTCCAGAATGATCTCATCTCGATCTTTACCTTAATTACCTCTTTAAAGACTCCATGTCTAATTAAAATCACATTCTGAGATTATGGATAGACACAAATTTAGGGGTGGGGGAAGATAATTATTCAGTCTACAGTAAGGTACTAAACTAATATTTATGATTGATAATTTGTTTTTCTGACTCAATTTAGAGTTTCAAAAGACAGATTATTTATTTATTTATTTTATTAACATATAATGTATTATTAGCCCCAGGGATATAGGTCTGTGAATCGTCAGGCTTACACACTTCACTCACCATAGCACATACCCTCCCCAATGTCCATAACCCAACTACCCTCTCCCTTCCCTCCTCCCTCCAGCAGCCCTCAGTTTGTTTTGTGAGATTAAGAGTCTCTTATGGTTTGTCTCCCTCCTGATCCCATCTTGTTTCATTTTTTCTTTCCCTCTCCGCCAAATCCCCCATTCTGCCTCTCAAATTCCTCATATCAGGGAGATCACATGATAATTATCTTCCTCTGACTGACTTATTCTTCTCAGCATAATACCCTCTAGTTCCATCCATGTCACCGCAAATGCCAAGATTTCATTTCTTTTGATGGCTGCATAGTATTCCGTTGTATATATATACCGCTTCTTCTTTATCCATTCATCTGTTGATGGACATCTAGGTTCTTTCCATAGTTTGGCTATTGTGGACATTGCTGCTATAAACATTTGGGTGCACATGACCCTTTGGGTCACTACATTTGTATCCTTAGGGTAAATACCCAGTAGTGCAATTACTGGGTTGTAGGGTAGCTCTATTTTCAGCTTTTTGAGGAACCTCTATGTTGTTTTCCAGAGTGGCTGCACCAGCTTGCATTCCCACCAACAGTGTAGGAGTGTTCCCCTTTCTCTGAATCCTCGCTAGAATCTGTCATTTTCTGACTTTTTAATTCTGACGGGCATGAGGTGGTATCTCATTGTGGTTTTGATTTGCATTTCCTTAAGGCCGAGTGATGTGGAGTACTTTTTCATGTGTCTGTTGGCCATCTGGATTCAAAAGACAGATTTTAAGAAGTTTATTTTTTCAAAGGGATTCCTACATTTTATTTTATTTTTTTTTAAAGATTTTATTTATTTATTTGAAGGACAAAGATCACAAGTAGGCAGAGAGGCAGGCAGAGAGAGAGGAGGAAGCAGACTCCTTGCTGAGCAGAGAGCACAATGCAGGTCTCAATCCCAGGACCCTGGGATCATGACCTGAGCTGAAGGCAGAGGCTTAACACACAGAGCCACCCAGGTGCCCCAGATTCCTATATTTTAGATGACATACAGTATAGATATTATTTCACTGTTATTCATACAAGTTATAAGCTGTGGTTGCTGTCATGTAGTTTCTTCAATAAAACTATTTTAACATACTATAAAGCCTTTTAAAAATATTTTTTATTATTATTAATTAATTTATTTATTTTTTTGAGATAAAATGAGATTGAGCAAGAGAAAGAGAGAGCACATGAACAGGGAGGGAACAGAGGGAGAGGGCTCCACTGAGCAAGGAGCCTAACATGGGGCTCAATCCCAGGACCCTGACATCATGACCTGAGCCGAAGGCAGACACTTAACCGACTGACCCACTTCTAAAATGATTTTAATGTTGAAAACTCTTGAACTGTAATCTAGTGTTTCAGTTGTAGACTCTTAATAAGTTTCCCCCAGAAAAGAGGTGTTGAAGGTCTAACCCCTTCTACTTCACAGTGTGACTGTATTTGGAAAGAGGGTCTTCATACAGGCAACAAAGTTAAAATGAGGTCATTAGGGTGAGCTATAATCCAATAGAACTGATGTCCTATATATATCCTTATATAGATGTCCTAAAAATATCCCTATAAAGAGGGAATTTGAACACAGACACACACAAAAGGAAGATAATGTGAAGACACAGTAGGGAAAAAAAACACTCATTACCTTATGTGATGTATCTATAAGCTAAGAAATGCCAAGAATTGGGGCACCTGGATGGCTCAGTGGGTTGAAGCCTCTGCCTTCAGCTCAGGTCATGATTCCAGGGATCGAGCCCCGCTTCAGGCTCTCTGCTCAGCAAGGAGCCTGCTTCCTCCTCTCTCTCTGACTGCTTCTCTGCCTGCTTGTGATCTCTGTCTGTCAAATAAATAAATAAAATCTTTATTTAAAAAAAAAGAAAGAAAGAAAGACATGCCAAGAATTGCTGGTAGGTCCTAGAAGGTAGGAGCAAGGAAGGATTCTCCTCTAGAGCCATTATAGAGAAGATGGTCCTGCTGATACCTTAATTCAGATTTCTAGTGTCCACAGCTATGAGGCAGTATTTCTGTTGTTTTAAGCCACCAAGTTTTGGTACTTTTTAAATGGAGCCCTAGGAAACTACTACTAGCGTATTATATCATGGACTATTATGCATGTTCTTATGATATAAAATAGTTTATATGCCTTTATAATATGTTTTAAACTATTTAATGTGTGAGTTTATGGATGGTTTCTGAATTGCTTAATGATTGGTTGTTAAAATACAGCATGACTAATTTTGAAAAACAGGTAGATAATTACAGAGATTTTTCAACAAATTTCCCCCATAGTACCATGGTTAATACTATCCTCACTTAAACTGCAAGTGTACATAACATAACAGTAATTGTATTGAGGAGTGAATTGATGAAATAAAAAGCAACTTTTCCCATGTAATATTTATGTAGTGAAGCAAATAATGATAAGGTGATTGCTGTTGAGAGTCAACCTGTATTTTCTATGTTGTATTTAAGATGGTTGAAGTTCAGCATGATAACAAATGTTTTTACAAGGTATCATTTTTTTTCATGTGATTTTTTTTGCTTGGTTTTAGTTTTATTTTACCACATAGACCATTTATTAACTGATGTCTTAGAAATTCCATCGTTTACTCTTATGACACATGCACATTTAGGATAATAAAAAAAAAGGATTCATTGATTATTAGTTGCAGATTTCTTTTCAACTTGTATATTAGTCATCAACTCTCATTGGATGCAACTATTAGAGATAGATAAGTGTCAGTTTTTTGTAGAGAGATAAATATTCCATTTTTTTTAGATTTTTGTACAATTAAACCAAATTCCAATCTTACTAGTTACACTTGGTTTTTTGACCAACAGTGATTTGAAGTGTTAAATGATAGTTTTCATATTGTGATCATTAATGTCTAATTTTGGATAATTAGTTAAGTTTGCCCTAGCTATTTTAAAAAGAAACAAATTGAATTTGTATCATGTTTTTTTCTATCTGATCTATATTGTATTTCAGCAAGACTTTGTAGGAATTGTAATGATATTAAAAGTATTCTTTTTTTTTTAAGATTTTATTTATTTATTTGACAGACAGAGATCACAAGCAGGCAGAGAGGCAGGCAGAGAGAGAGAGAGAGGGAGAAGCAGGCTTCCTGCTGACCGGAGAGCCCAATGCGGGGCTCGATCCCAGGACCCTGGGATTATGACCTGAGCTGAAGGCAGAGGCTTTAACCCACTGAGCCACCCAGGCGCCCCTAAAAGTATTCTTTTGTCAGACATTTTCCCACTCATTTTAGATTCAAACTTTAAAATTTATATTTTTAATTTTGTAGATATATAACACTAAATTACCAATTTAAACATTTTAAAATGCAAAGATCAGAGGCGCTTAGTTTCTTCACAGTGTAACAGATTTCTAGAACTTCTTCATCTTACAAAGTTAAAAGTCTGCACTTAATAAGAACTGATTCTCCCTCACATCTCCCCTAGCCCTTGATACCTTTCTACTTCCCTTGCTTTCCCTACAATTTTTACTACTTTAGATACCTCAATTGATGGACTTATATAGAATATGTCCTTTTGTGATTTGCTTGTTTTACTTAGCATAGCGTCTTTGAGGTTCCTCCATGTTATAGCAACTGACAGGATTTCCTCCTTTTTATGACTGCATGATATTCCATGGTGTGTGTGTGTTTGCATGTGTATGTGTGTGTGTACCACATTTATTTGTGATCCAATTTTTTGAAGTTTATTTCCATTGAATATGATGCTACTGGTTTTGAGTCCAGGAATCTTACTCAAGGAATCTAGAGATTAGTTAACTAAATTCCTTCCAACCCTCTATATTGATTTATCCAATTTTACTCTAAAATCTTTCCCATTCTCCTTAACCAGCAACTTCACATCATTAGTTAAATATCAGTGCAATATAGAAATCAATTCCTATATTATATTCCAGTCTCCCTAAAATACCAAGCGAAGTGAAGGCTTGAAAATTTAGAAAATAAAATTTCTAAAGCCAATGCTAATCCCAGGTATGGGCAAGTGCATCCCTGAATTTATAGTGGGTGGTGAGTCATAAATTTATTAATGAAACACCAACTCAGACAGGAGTTATATGCCTCAAACACTGAGATTCATTCATATAATTTCTCCCTAATAGCAGACTGTATTTGTTAGCGTTCTATAGAGAAAAAGAGCCAGTAATATATAAATAAAACCAATAGGATTCCTATAAAAGGAGATTTAATACAAAGAATTTGTTCTTGTGATTCTAGAGGCAAAGTCTCATGATCTGCTGTCTGCAAACTGAAGACCCAGGAAAGTTGGTGGTATAATTCAGTCTGTGTCCAGAGGCTTAAGAACCAGGGAAACTGATGGTTTAAATCCCATCTTGAGGGCCAGAAAAGATGAGATGAGGTATCCCAGGCAAAGATCTCAGACAGACACACAGGAAGCAAAAAGGGGGGAAATTTCTCCTTTCTCTGCCAGTATTCTACTCACATCCTGGACAGATTGGATAATGCCCACCTATACTAGGAAAGGCAATCTACTGAATCTGGAGATTTAAATGCTAATCTCATCTGGAAACTTGCCCACAGACAGATCCAGTTACTGTTCAATCTGGGCACCTTGTGATCAGCCAAGATGACATAGAAGATTAACTAACACAAGTCCACTCCTTGTCAACTTGGCAATCATGTGTATCTCCATAAGCCATACTTAATCTTCAAAGAAAGAAAATAAGAAGGTCATAATTTTGGTTTACATGATAAAACTATCCTCCTACAACAAAAACCCATTACCCTCTTGCACAGAAAAAGAGATAAAGTCTTTGAGTGGGTTTATTAACTGTCTTCATATTCCAGAACTAAATACTATGATATAAAATTAATAATTCCTGAATACTATGATAAAAAATCAATACCCTTTATGTTACATGATAAGGGAACAAGAGAGGAAATAAAATGAAAACAGTAGAGCAGGAATGGGGACCATTTGCATTTGGGCTACTTCTTATAATTTCTTGTGCTTTCAGTGTCTGTTCAAGCCTGATCATGTACAATATCTCTTTCACTTGATGATAGAATATTGATTTGCATTCCAAACTTTATGGCACAATAGGCCAGATAACACCCAGTTTATGACATGCAGCTCAGGTTGCATGGTAACTTCATGTCCTGTGGTTAAGCATTCAAATTCTACTAAGGCCCACAGCTGGCAAGTGCAGTTTCTCAAAAGAGAACTATTTATCTGTGGCTGATGGTAGGGCCTTGCTCCAAAATCCTATGTTGTAATTCACCTATAGAGGCCTGCCAAAGATTCCATATAACATCCTCATCTGTCACTGATCCTTCAAACACCATTGCATCTTCTGGATTAAATGGCTGAGTCTCCTCTTGTTCTGGGCCTATTAATGACTAAATATTTGTGCCCCCCACCAAAAAAAAAAAAATCATATGTTGAAGCTCTATCCGCAATATGCTGATGGTTAATTTATGTTGTTTATATGCCACCCAGTTTAGAGTATTTTGCTATAGCAACCTAAGCTGACTTAAGACAGGGCTCCACCGAGGATAGCTACTTTTTGGTCACTTGGTAAATGGGCAAGAGTATCACACCCAACTGAGGAGTATATTGCTTCCAAAATCTGAAGAAACCCACGGGCATTGTGTCCCTTTTTTGATTGTAGAAGGGGTCAGATGTAACAATTTATCCTTCACCTGAGAAGGTATATCTCAACAAGCCAACATCACTGGACCCCCGAAAAAAGTTAACCACCATATTTCCCTACCCCAAACATCAATCCTCATCTGTAAAACAGTGTATTTGTATCACTGTATTTATTTGTCAGATATCTTGAACATCTCTTCAATGCTTAAAATTCTTCTTCTAACTCCTAGCTTCCTTTTAAGTTAATACTTTATTTATTCTTCTCTCTGATATGAGGGATTTGAAAGACAGGGCAGGAGGTCATGGGGGGAAGGGAGGGGAAAAAATGAAATAAGATGGGATTGGGAAGGGAGAAAAACCGTAAGAAAATCTTAATCTCAGGAAACAAACTGAGGGTTGCGGGTATGGGGAGGATGTGGGGAGGAGGGATAGAGTGGCTGGGTTATGGACATTGGGGAGGGTATGTGCTATGCTGAGTGCTGTGAATTGTATAAGACTGAGGATTCACAGAACTGTACCCCTGAAGCTAATACATTATAAGTTAATAACATTTTTTTAAAAAAGTTTATTCTTTAGTCTCAGATCATGTTTCATCATTCCTTCTTATAAATATATTGATATCAAAAGAATGTCAATTACCTGTCACATTTATAGATGTTACATTTACATCAGGTTGAAGACCTCCTATTCTAACATGGAAGTCACCTATTAATGAGAAAATTCTTATATGGATTACAACATTGGTGAGCATCACCAGGGCACTTGGGTGACAAAAACAAACTTAAGAATTAAAGTCTCACCCAAGAACCAGAAAATTTCAAAACTGCAACATTTTGCTGTTTTTTGTTTTGCTTTGCTTTTGAGATGTTTCTCACGTACATCTTCAGGATGAAAAAGAGGATTAATTTCCTGGTTATGGAGTAGAAACTCTGGAGTTGGACTTCCTGCCTGAGTTCAGCATCTGCTTTCTTATTTACTGATTTTATAATCCTGGGAAGTTATAAATATTATTATACCTTAGTTTTCCTATCAGTAAAAAGGCCATAATTATGTATATTAAAATGCATTGGTTAGATAAGACACTGTTAGGAACTTAGAAAAGAGCCTGTCACAAACTAAAAACTCAGTAAATATGAGTTATCCATTATTATTATGATTATTAGTGCAAAGACAAGGAGTACACTTTTTCTTAAGCATTTAAAAAGTATCAGTTGTCTGTAAATGCACAAGCATGAGCTGAAACTTTGAAATCTGGTATCCACTTATGGAGTGGTTTTGAGAATCAGACTAGACAATATAAGAAACGGCATTGTAAACTGCTATATAATATGTGGTTTTGTTGCATTATTAGCATCACTCAAGCATATAAGTAGAATGGCTTACAGATTTCTTAGGCAGTGCTTTTTTTTTTTTTACTTTTTACCTTGAATGCTTTTGGCATTCAGTTGAGACTGATTTCTCCTCAAGAAAGTCTCTGGGACCAAAGGAGAAATGCAGTGTAATTTGTTCTTGATCCCTTGAGCTTTCCAAAGCTCTCCAAGGAATGTGGAAATAAAACTTTAGAATTTTTTCTTAAAATTTATCGCACCCTTGTTTTAATTCTATAAAAATGCTTGTGGGGGACGCCTGGGTGGCTCAGTTGGTTGGACGACTGCCTTCGGCTCAGGTCATGATCCTGGAGTCCCGGGATCGAGTCCCGCATCGGGCTCCCAGCTCCACGGGGAGTCTGCTTCTCTCTCTGACCTTCTCCTAGCTCATGCTCTCTCTCACTGTCTCTCTCTCAAATAAAATAATAAATAAAATCTTTAAAAAAAATTTAAAAATGCTTGTGGGTATGTTGGGAATGACAACCCAAATTTTTGATATGTTCATGCCAAATATTCATGAGGCATATGTTTTGTTCAACAATGTTTTAGGCATGTTTTCTGAGTCGTAACCAGGGGTTAAAATGTCTTGTTCTAGACACATTGACATTTTGGTAAATTATCATACTGGATGTTGAATTAATAACATTGAAATCATTATTAAAAATGGTTGCTAAAATAAAAATACTTTAAAACATTTAATTATAAAGTAAACTATTCCGTTAAAAAGCTGACCAATATTGAGCAAATAGCAAAATTTCTCAAGACCCCTGATTGCGTATGTAAAAAAAAAGATAATGAAATGCCTATTGATTTCTGAATTTTACATGTAGTGATATTCTTTTATTCAAAATCAAGACACACTTTGAAAAGAAAAATATATCTTTCATTGTTCTTATTCTTAAAACTAAATCAATTTTTTTCTGTTACCTATTGTAAGATATATTTATGACTTTTTAAACATACATGTGTTATTTTATCTTTTTCCTTAGCATTATGAATATATCTCTGTTTGCTCTCCATGTCCACATCCACATCCGATTGTTTGCAAGAATCATCAACAATGAGCCATTATGTCAAGATCAACGAGTACTGTTCTTAAAAGAGTGAGGAGAGCAAAAAGCACACATAGTACTAAATGCTTTTATGTTAAGGTTCTGCTTTTGAAGTTGAACACATATTCTTACATGCTTAACTCTTTTTGTTTCAAGTGAAACTTCTGATTCCCTTAGCAGATGAAATCTCTACTATCATTGCTAAATGTCTTGTATATATTTTGTGGAGGAAAGATGGCATATCCTATGATCATTTCTTCTTATTTGTTTCTCTAGTTATTTTATTTTGCAATAGGCCAATGATTATTGGCTTTTAAAAAAAATTATTTCTTTTCAGCATAACAGTATTCATTGTTTTTTGCACCACACCCAGTGCTCCATGCAATCCGTGCCCTCCCTAATACCCACCACCTGGTTCCCCCAACCTTCCACCCCTGCCCCTTCAAAACCCTCAGATTGTTTTTCAGAGTCCATAGTCTCTCATGGTTCACCTCCCCTTACAATTTCCCTCAACTCCCTTCTCCTCTCCATCTCCCCTTGTCCTCCATGCTATTTGTTATGCTCCACAAATAAGTGAAACCATATGATAATTGACTCTCTCTGCTTGACTTATTTCACTCAGCATAATCTCTTCCAGTCCCGTCCATGTTGTTACAAAAGTTGGGTATTCATCCTTTCTGATGGAGGTATAATACTCCATAGTGTATATGGACCACATCTTCCTTATCCATTCATCCATTGAAGGGCATCTTGGTTCTTTCCACAGTTTGGTGACCGTGGCCATTGCTGCTATAAACATTGGGGTACAGATGGCCCTTCTTCTCACTACATCTGTATCTTTAGGGTAAATACCCAGTAGTGCAATGGCAGGGTCATAGGGAAGCTCTATCTTTAATTTCTTGAGGAATCTCCACACTGTTCTCCAAAGTGGCTGCACCAACTTGCATTCCCACCAACAGTGTAAGAGGGTTCCCCTTTCTCCACATCCTCTCCAACACATGTTGTTTCCTGTCTTGCTAATTTTGGTCATTCTAACTGGTGTAAGGTGGTATCTCAATGTGGTTTTAATTTGAATCTCCCTGATGGCTAGTGATGATGAACATTTTTTCATGTGTCTGATAGCCATTACTATGTCTTCATTGGAGAAGTGTCTGTTCATATCTTCTGCCCATTTTTTAATATGATTGTCTGTTTTGTGTGTGTTGAACTCATACAGCAATTCAGTAACGTGGCAGGATACAATGTACAGAAATGTACATTCTGTACATTCTGTACATTTCTGTACATTTGTACATACATACATACAAAGTACATACATCAATGTACAGAAATCAGTGGCTTTCTTATACACTAACAATGAAAATACAGAAAGGGAAATTAGAGAATTGATTCCATTTACTATAGCACCAAGAACCATAAGATACCTGGGAATAAACCTAACCAAAGAGGTAAAGGATCTGTACTCGAGGAACGACAGAACACTCATGAAAGAAATTGAAGAAGACACAAAAAGATGGAAGACCATTCTATGCTCTCGTATCAGAAGAATAAACATTGTTAAAATGTCTCTACTGCCTAGAGCAATCTATACTTTTAATGCCATTCTGATCAAAATTCCACTGGTATTTTTCAAAGAGCTGTAGCAAATAATCCTAAAATTTGTATGGAATCAGAAGAGACCCTGAATCTCTATGGAAATGTTGAAAAACAAAAACAAAACTGAGGGCATCACGTTACCTGATTTCATGCTTTACTACAAAGCTGTGATCACCAAGACAGCATGGTACTGGCATAAAAACAGACACATAGACCAGTGGAACACAGTAGAGAGCCCAGATAGGGACCCTCAACTCTATGGTCACTTAATCTTCGACAAAACAGGAAAAAATATACAGTGGAAAAAAGACAGTCTCTTCAATAAATGGTGCTGGGAAAACTGGACAGCTATATGTAGAAGAATGAAACTCAACCATTCTCTTACACTGTACACAAAGATAAACTCAAAATGGATAAAAGACCTCAACGTGAGACAGGAATCCATCAAAATCCTAGAGGAGAACATAGGCAGTAATCTCTTCGATATCAGCCACAGCAACTTCTTTCAAGATATGTCTCCAAAGGCAAAGGAAACAAAAGCAAAAATGAACTTTTGGGACTTCATCAAGATCAACAGCTTCTGCACAGCAAAGGAAACAGTCAACAAAACAAAGAGGCAACCCACGGAATGGGAGAAGATATTTGCAAATGACAGTACAGACAAAAAGTTGATATCCAGGATCTATAAAGAACTCCTCAAACTCAACACACACAAAACAATCATATAAAAAAATAGGCAGATTATTGGCTTTTGATTCTCACTTGCCTGGCATCTCTTGAAAATAGTTGCAGGCTCTGGCAGCTGGTGAACACAGGCTTCAATCCCAGTGCTACTTACAAGCTGTGTGCCATTTGGCAAGTCTCTTAAAATCTCTGGCCCTTAATTTAGTACTTTATTAAGTGATTATAGCAATTCCAAAATACCCAGGATTGTTGTAAGAATTGTACTAGATACTATACATGAAATTATACATACCCTAGTAGGTAATCCACAAATATTAAGACAGAAAAGGGGAAAGGTACCGTTTTTCCCAGTCCCAGATTTTTGGCAGATTCTCTTAAGCACTATAATCCATAAAGTTGCAAACCACTAAACTTTTCTTAAATGTTTATCTATATCAATTAAAAAGACATAAATGCACTAGGCCAAGTACTCTGTGATGAAGCAATTATAAAGTTGGAAATCAATTTCTGATTAAAATTAAATTAATTTCTAATTAAAATTTTTAAATGTACAATCAAAATTCTCCCAGAGCAGATTTTTTCCCTCTGATCTAGTACTCACTACTCTACTACCGTTTGTCCTTAATGTAAAAGGAGTCACAGTTATCTGAAGGCCAGTTTTACCTGCCCTTCTCCCCCCACCCATATACTGGATTCTCAGCAGTGGATTGGTGTCAACTAGTCCATCCAACGCCTACACTAAGAGCAACAAGGGTAACATAGCTGAACTATGCCAGTGGCTCTCAATGATTAAACGACAGACTTGGCTTGACCTCTAGATGGTTGTTTGGTTTGCCACCCATACCACTCATCATGACTGATGATGTCCACATGGATTTTTGTCTCTTTTAAATCTTTTCTAGATCTAAGAAATACTTAGTATATTACTTTTTTCTTTTACTACATGAAAAATTAAATTGATATAATTACTATTATCCAAACTATTACTTAAAGTTTTCTGAATTTTCAGATATTTAGTGCATATTAGTCAAATAAGGACAAAGTGATAGGATCAAATTGTCTTATGCTTAAGAGAAAATGTAATTAGAAATACTAGGGTGACATATAGAACTGTCTGTTGGATTAATCATTTACCTCCACGCCATGGTTCAGATTTGCATATATGTCTCAGATATGCATATCCTATGAGATATTACTGCTTATTATTTTTAAAAATTTAATTTAATTTAATTTAATTTAATTATTTTTTATTAACATATATTATTTGCCCAGGGGTACTGCTTATCTAATTTGAAAGCTGCATAAAAACCTTAGGGGAAAATTACTCTAAAGAAAAAAAACAAATTTGTAGAGACTTGCACCTTCAGGGTATGAGAAATTTATAAACAATATGTAAGTATGTTTCCCAAAATAGATATACTATAGAAATATATTGAAGAGACGCTTGGGTGGCTCAGTTGGTTAAGCGGCTGCTTCGGCTCAGGTCATGATTCCAGCGTCCTGGGATCGAGTCCCACATCAGGTTCCTTGCTCCGCAGGGAGACTGCTTCTCCCTCTGCCGCTTTGTCTGCTTGTGCTTACTCTCTCTCTCTCTCTGACAAATAAATAAATAAAATCTTAAAAAAAAGAAATATATTGAATACAAAATGAGAATTATATTTAGTTTTCAGGAATAAAATTCTGGGTTTCCTAAAATCTAAAAAACAAACAAAAAAACTATAAAATAAAGATTCTAGGGTTTTAAAGTTTATTTTCAGAAATCTCAATCATTTGAAATTAATACAAGGATAGAATCACCAGTAACATCTTGCCACCATAAGATTAAAGAAAAAAATTTAATTACTTCCAAGTATAAAAGCCTATATTATCTAATGAGCTCTACTTCAGTTTTGAGTATCACTATGTTAGACACTATTAAGTGGTTATCAAAAATCTTCCTGTTTCAATTTTCTCATTTTACCTCCATTAGGAACCTGGAAAGCTAAGTATGTATGTTGTCAATCACCATTTTCAGGTAGCAGTTACTATATAACGCAGGAGTTATGTGGCATAAGTGGAAGTTTGCTGAGGAGATTCTGGGGAAAGGGTCTTCTTTATAAAGGAAGTTTCTTTTTGTCTTAAATGAGAGTTCCAAAGCTTGAAGTCTCAGGACCATTTTGTGACCATGAAAGACAGCTAAGGAAATCATCTCAAATTTTGAGCTACTGAACTAACATCAGTAGCTACCTACCTTCACCTCTTTAGTTATATTAAGAGAGCAATAAACCTCTAGTCTGTTTTATTTTGTTTTGTTTTTTTTAAACCAGTGTTAGTCTGGCTTTTTGTTATCTACTGCTGAAAAAAAAACATTTCTGAATCCACTTATAACTGTCATAAATAAGTATTACTAATTGTGAATACATTACATTTATAATGAACATAAATTGAAAATCTATCCTACTTGAATTGTCAACTTGGTGTAATAAAATGTTATGAAAGTTTTCCAAGGAACCCAAGGGATCCCCAGACACCACAAAACAGGTCTTGTGGGTATGTGGAAAGAACAAGAAGAATAAGTTATTCTGCTTTTAGCTAGAATACTTCTATTTTTATTTATTAAGCTTTCATGTTAGTGTTCTTTTGAAAAAGGAGTTCTATAACTAAAATATTTCTGAAAGCCACTAGTGAAAGGAAAAGAAAATGTTAGGCTATCTGTTGAAAATCCTGAGTTCCAGTCCCACTCTGACTTTATAACTTCTTAATAATATTGCTTTTGATAAGATAATTATTAAATCTTTAAATATTCAGACATATATCACATATTTTTACATGAAAACTTTCATCTAAAAGTTTGCTGAATCTCGCAGTAATATTTGTGGCAATGACTGACAAAATTCTAAACACTAGTTCATTATATTACTTTTAAAGATGTTTCTGTATGTGTACAGGATTTAAAAATGTGACTGGTGAGTTGCCTAATATTTCTAATATGTGATTACTCATTGAAAAGGATTGCAGACAAACAGAAATGTCAACAGATGGATATTTTTGCACAAGAACATCTACCTCACATGTAAACTGAAAACTGCATATAGTGGATGACTCTCCAAAGTAATATTTTCTGTATACCTTTGTTTTAATAAAAATTTTATGTATTTTTATGTTCACATGATACTAGTGTCCTTAATCTCTATTAACTATCAAAAATAGAAAAGTCATAAATAATAAATATATATGAAAATAACAAAAAAAATTCTATTTGTACACTAAAAATATAAAATTGCTCCTCATAAACTTTACATGAACCTGATAGGGGTGTGGAATTCAAAACAATCTTTTTCATGTAATCAGTTTTAAAATCCTTCTTTAAATTACTTCACCTAAATTTTAAGCTAAAATTAGGTTGAAAATTGTAGGAATATATAAAGTTACCTTAGAAACTCAAAATTTTAAAAGGAGATCTTTAGCAAGAAAGACTTTTATTTCCCTAGAAAACCAGAAAATATTTTCCCAAGAAAAAATAATACTTATGTTATTACCACTAATTCTCATAGTAGGAAAGAGATAAAAGTGGGTGAGTGCCCGGTCTTGCCAAAATAATTTACCTTGGAATTATGTCTGGAGGAGTAGTTTTAGCTTTAAGATGATTCTTATAATTTAAAGCTCACTAAATATGGGAAAGTACCAAATTTGACACTTAAAAGGCAGAGGATTGCATTAGATGCAACCCACCCAAAAACTCCCCATGAATTCTTAGTTTCTTTTTCATGTGTCTGGGTCGCTTCCTCCTCTTCTTTTTTCTCCTCTTTCTCCTCCTCCTTTTTTCTTAACAGTCATCTAAAGCGTTTAAGCAATCAAATTTCCCATAGCTATAGTTTATCTGCCACTCCTTCTGGGCCCTTCCAGTCAGCAATCACACTAAGCTGCCCTGGCATTGTTAGGAAATTACACATTCTTAAAGCTTTTCCTTTGGACTCCCCTGTACCACCTGCCTTGGTGTCTTCTTCTAGCAAGCATTGATCTTTCTAGGTCGCAAACTTAACCAGTGTTACAATGATCTCTGCTAGTTGTGACCATCAACCACCTTTGTTGGCACGTTTATGGTTTCTTCAAATGTCTTTCAGATCAAACTTCATGGACTTTTGAAAGTTATAATCTGACACTGTTCATGATTTTGGAAGGTATTTATAGTGAAGCCCTTTATTAGAAATATGAAAATAACAGTGAGTATGGACGAAATGCTTGTTTTGGTACCTGCAAAATGTTTCATATCAATTTTCTCACTCATCTCAAAACAACATTAAAGAAAGCACTTCTAAGGAATTTTTTTTTTCTCAAAAACTGGTAAACTTGTATTAATGAAGCAAATCTGTGTAACTCCAAAATCTTTCCTTCTTAGTTGCCTTACAGGCAGGCATAACACATTGAGGGCCGGAGGCTCAGAGTCTTCCTGCTCTGGAAATGAGCATTAGGCACTCATTATACCTTCTGATTATGGTTTTAACTGGAATATTTTTATGAAATGTCATATTCCTCTTCATATGTTCTCTCTAAAGTAGGAACATACCTTCTTGTTCTCAAAAAAAAAATCTCAGTACCATAGATTTCCAGGGTAGATTTATAAGTATAGCATAGTGGATAGATACCTAGATAAACACTGATATGTACATACATTTCCGAATAGAAAAACTTATAAATATGTGGAAATTAAATAAAATACAAAATATAAAAAATCAAAAAGGAAATTAGAAATACTTTGAGATTAATGAAAACAAATAAAATGCATACAAAAATATAGAATATTGCTAAAGCACTAGCTAGAAGGAAATTTATACCTGTAAACACATTAATAAAGAAGAAGGAGTTGGGCTTAAGATGGAGGCATAGCAAGAGCTTGAAATTACATCCTCCCATGGGCACAAAAATTCTACAATTACAGGGGAAGCAGTGAGCATGCATCTGGTGCACTTCTGCTGGCTGGGCTCCTTCTAGGGCCTGTGCAGCCCTCTGTGGCTGGAAGGGAAATGGAGGAAGAGCCAGAGCTCAAGGGGCACCCCTAACGCTGCTGATGGAGATCTTGCCCCTTTGCTGCCAGGAGTCCCCTTCTTAACTGGGCCCTAGTGCGTTCAAGTTCCCCAGTGGCCTGGGGCTCACAAGTGGAATGGTCGCTGAGGCCCAGGACATTGTGTCTCTCAATTCAGAAGATGATAGCCTTAGTGAAGAAGGACAAGAACTCTCAGAGGAGGATGATGAGGTATATGGAGTAACTGTGTATCAGACAGGGGAGAGTAATACAGATTCACTTAAGAAGATCCCGAAATTTCCTCAGCAGACTACTGAAGTGTACTTCATGCAATGAAATGAATCCTCCTCTTCTACTTCATTGCAACAGATGTTGGGCTTCTCATGAGAACTGGCTTCCTGAAGATAAAGTGAAAGATAAAGGTAAAATGCCTGAGAAAGACAAACTAAAAAACTAAACTCAAGTAAAAGAGGGCTTTGATGTCCCTGATAGTTAAGGAAAAAAAAAAAAATACAGTGAATAGTAACACAGAGAACCATGTGTTGAGGAAAATGATGATAAAATCATACAAGGTTCCCAATCCCCAAAAAGTGAGGACCATTCTCAGTCATCAACTTCTAACAACATTTATAGCAGCCAAGAAACATCAAAGAGTTTAAAAGGGAAGAAACACAAGACAAAGAAAAAAAATCATAGAATCTAGTTTTTCCCTTAATGCCATTGAACCTTGTGTGATTTACCAATGACAGCCTAAATATGGTTGTATTGTTCATGGCAAAACAGGACATTTTATGGCAGACTTTATGTGTGCAAAGAAGCTAAAGAGAAGGATAAGTCCTGTTCAGTATGTAGACAACCAATTCAAATAATTGTGCTAACTTTCTTCTCTTAGCGGACATGCTTATAAAAGTAAAATTCTGTATTTCTAACTGCATATCTCTAAAAATTTAGACATGATTTTTTTTTACACTTGTCAAAGCAAGAATGTATCTCAGTACATGTAGATTTCTACTCTGTAGTATAATTTACCTACTTTGGGAGGGGGAATAGTAAATACTTCCCTTTAGAAAAATTTCACTTCTGTTAATATTTTATATTTTGGTTTTAATGTTATTTAAATTGGATATATAGATCATCCTTAACTCCTAGTCTTCATATTTTAAATGATTTAGACTTCCTTAAAATTCAGAGAAGTATCTGATTTTGAAAAATTTAAGTAAGACACTTAGAGTAAGATATGTACATTCAGGGTACAGTGTGCAGTGATTATGCTACTTACAAAACATTCAAATCTGCAAATAGTTTCATTTGCCTAGTCATTTAATTGTCCAATTTTTTTAGTTTTATTATACACATATTATTTATTGATTTATAAATAAAAATATTAAATGTTTGATTTTTTAAAATCTGTAATTATATGTGGAATAATTACTCTAAAAATGACCTGATATTGGGGCACCTGGGTGGCTCAGTGGGATAAAGCCTCTGCCTTTGGCTTGGGACATGATCATAGGCTCCTGGGATCAAACCCCATATGGGGTTCTCTGATCAGCAGGGAGCCTGCTCCTCCCCTCAGGCCCACGCCGCCTGCCTCTCTGCCTACTTGTCATCTCTGTCTGTCAAATAAATAAATAAAATTAAATAAATAAATAAATAAATAAATAAATAAAAATGACCTGATACATAGTCCTGGGGTCTGGGATCAAATTCTGCATCAGGCTCCTTGCTCAGCAGAGAATCTGTTTCTCCCTTTCCTTCTGCTGCTGCTGCTTCTCTTTCTCACTCTCCATCAAATAAATAAAATCTTAAATAAATAAATAAATACAAGTTACCTGATAATTGAATGAACAGTTTCCACAATGAAGAAGTAAATGATAACATCAAGAGGGAGAAAGGAAGAGACATGGACTTGTCAAGAAAAAAAAAAAATCAAAGCACACACACACACACACACACACAAAACAGCACATTCATGGTGAGTCCCAATCAGGAGGGATATAAAAGGTATAGAACCTCTCACTGAGGAATTAGAGATTCCAACTCCATATCAGTGATGCCAGCTCTTAGATCCTTTACAGGAGTGAAATCCCAAATCATTAGGTTTTAAAAATCAGTGGAAGGATACTTGGGTGGCTCAGTCAGTTGAGCATCCAACTTCTGATTTTGGCTCAGGTCATGATCTCAGGGTATTGGGATCAAGCCCCCTGTCTGGCTCCACACTTAGCAGGGAGTCTGCTTGAGATTCTCTCTCTCTCTCTCTTTCTCTTTCTGTCTCTCAAATAAATAAATAAATATTTAAAAATATATCAACAAAGATTATGTTAAAAAAACTATAGAGAATGCGCAGACCTGTATCCCTGGGGATAAAAATATATGTTTATAAAAAGATTTTATTTAAAAAAAAAACTATAGAGAATGGAAAATTCACTCTTAAAGTGTTTCTATGCAGATTACTCAATTTGGAAGCCAGCACACACACACACACACACACACACACCCCAATTTGAAAAGTGCATAGACCATACGTAGAAGAGACCCATTTACAAAATTTAAAGCATCTACCGGGAAGGCGGAAGCAGCAGGGACCCTCCTCAGAGACTTCTCCATCTGGTGGGAGCCATTTTTGAGATCTTAAACTATCTTACTAATATTCATGCTAATGGGCACTATTTTGGAATTCTCCCTCCAAGTTGCTAGTACCAGTGGGTGTGCCCTGCTGAGAGCTCAAACCTTCAATATGCCATGATGGTCATGGATCCACCCCACAGGTGAACTGGGGGAAATCATAATATGAGAAAATCTCATAGCTAACATTATACTCAGTGGGGGAAATCTGAAAGCTTTTTCTCTAAAAACAGTAATAAGACAAGGATGCCCACTCTCCCCACTTTTATTCAGCATAATATTGAAAATACTAGCTACAGCAATTAGGCAAGGGAAACAAAAACAAAAACAAAAACAAAGGTATCCAAGTCAGAAAGGATGAAGTAAAACTGTTACTATTTGCAAATGACATAATATTATATTCAAAAAATTCTAAAGAATGCAACAAAAAACTGCTACAACTAAGAAATTAAGAAATTCTACAACAGAGAAATTAAGAAAATAATCCATTTACAATTGCATTAAAAAGAGTAAAATACCTAGAAATAAATTTAACCAAAGAAGTGAAAGACCTGTATAATAAAAAATTATAAGATACTGATGAAAGAAATTGATTAAGATACAAATAAGTGGAAAGATATTTCATGCTCATGGATTGGAAGAACTAAGATTGTTAAAGTGTCCATATACCCAAAGAAATGTACAGAATCAATGTCAGACTTAACAAAATTCCAATGGCATACTTCACAGAACTAGAACAAATAATTCTAAAACGTGTATGGAACCACAAGAGACTCCAAATAGATCAAAGCAATCTTAAAAAAGAAGAACAAAGCTGGAGACATCACACTCCTTGAATTCAAACTATACTACAAAGCTATATTAATCAAAACTATATGGTATTGGTACCAAAACAGACACACAGATCAAAGGAACAGAATAGAGAGTCCAGAGGTAAACTCCCACATATATAGATATATAGATATCAAGAGCCAAGAACATACAAAGAGCCAAGAACATACAAAGGAGAAATGACAGTTTCTTCAATAAATGCTACTAGGAAAATTGGATAGCCATTTGCAAAAGAATGAAACTAGGTCACTGTTGCATCAAATACACACCAAAAAACAAGCAAACACAAACAAACAAACAAAACTAAATTGACTAAAAACTTGAATGTAAAATCCAAAATCATAAAATTCCTAGAAGAAAACATATGTAGTAATCTCTTTGACTTTGGTCTTAGCAGCATCTTTGTGTGTTGACTCCAATGGCAAAGGAAACAAAAGCAAAAAATAAACAAATGGAACTACACCAAACTGAAAGGCTCCTGCATAGAAAAGGAAACAATAATCAAAATAAAAAAGCAACTCACTAAGTAGGAGAAGATGTTTGCAAACCATATATTCAATAAAGTGTTATTATTCAAAATACATCAAGAACTCAAACAACTCAACAACCAAAATTAAACAATCCAATTAAAAAATGAGCAAATAGTCTGAATAGACAAATCTGCCAAAAGAAACATACAAATGGCCAGCAGGCAAACAAAAAGATGATTGATAATACTAATAGTGAGATGCAAATTAATTATCATCTCATACCTGTTAGAATGGATATTGTCAAAAGATAAGAAATAACAGGTACTAGAGATGATACAGAGAAAAAGGAATCTCTGTACACTGTTGGTGAGATTGTAAATTGGTGCTGTTACTGTGGAAAACTGTATGGAAACCTCCAAAAACATTAAGAATAAGATTACTACATGAGCCAACTCTTCCCTTTCTGGGTAATTATCTGAAGAATACAAAAAATACTGGGACTTCCTGGGGAGATGACAGAGTAGGAGGATGCTAAGCTCATCTTGTCCCAAGGATACAATGAGATATCACTTATATCAATATAATATTGCACTTAGAAAACTACCCAAAGACTGGCAGACCAGATTCTCCACAGATAAATGTAGAGAAGTGGCCAAAATCAAAGAAGATAAGAATGACAGAGACATGGTGGGGAACCAAATGGATCCATGGAACTGTTCCAGGAAGGGAGGGCCATGGAGGTGTGGAGAGGGGCATCCAAATTGGTAAAGAGCAGTTAAAATTTCACTATTTTCAGATGACGTACTATATAGAGAAAATTCTACAGTCTCCACAAAAAACTACTAGAACAGATAAAGGAATTCAATAAGTTTGAAGAATACAAAAACAGGGGGCGCCTGGGTGGCTCAGTGGGTTAAAGCCTCTGCCTTCAGCTCAGGTCATGATCTCAGAGTCCTGGGATCAAGCCCCGCATCAGGCTCTCTGCTCAAGCAGGGAGCCTGCTTCCTCCTCTCTCTCTCTCTGCCTGCCTCTCTGCCTGCTTATGATCTCTGTCTGTCAAATAAATAAAAAACTTAAAAAAAAAAAAGAATACAAAAACAGTATACAGAAATTTGTTGCATTTCTATACACTAATAACAAAGTAGCAGAAAGAGAAGTTAAGAAAACAGTACTATTTACAACCACACCAAAAATAATAAAATACCTAGGAATAAACTTAACCAAGGAGGTGAGAGATCTGTACCCTGAAAACTATAAGACATTGATGAAAGCATTTGGAGATAACGCAAACTGGAAAGATATTGCATGTTCATGGACTGGAAGAACATATGTTAAAATGTCCATACTACTCAAAGCAATCTACAGATTAAATGCATTTTTTATCAAAATGCAAACTGCATTTTCAGAGAACTAGAACAAATAACCTTCAACTTTGTTTGGAACTACAAAAGACCTACTAGCCAAAGCAATCTTGGAAAAGGAGAACAAAACTGGAGGTATCACAATCCCAGATATCAAGATATAGTGCAATGCTGTAGTAATCAAAACAGTATGGTATTGGCACAAAAATAAACACATAGACCAGTGGAAGAGAATAGAGAGCCCAGAAATAAATCCACAATTATATAGTCAACTATAATCTTCAACAAAGGAAACAAGAACATCTAATGGGAAAAGACAGTCTTATGAAAAAATGTTGTGGGGAAAATTGGATAGAAACATGCCAAAAAAAAAAAAATCTAGACTACATTCTCACATCATAAACACAAGTAAATTCAAAATGGATTAAATACCTGAATACAAGTTCTGAAACCACAAAAATCCTAGAATAGAGCACAAGGAGTAATTTCTCTGAAATCAGCTGTAGCAATATTTTTCTAGATATGTCTCTTGAAACAAGTGAGACAAAAGCAAAAATAAACTATTGAGACTATAGCAAAATGAAACATTTCTGCAGAGCAAAAGAAGCAACATAACTAAAAGACAACCTACTGAATGGGAGAAAATACTTGCAAATGATCTATCCAATAAAGCATTAGTATCCAAAATACATAAGGAACCTACACAACTCAAGGACAAATCATCATCATCATCCTCAACATCCAATTAAAAATGAGCAGAAGATAGTGACAGACATTTTTTTCCAAGACATACAGATGTCCAACAGACATATGAAAAGATGCTCAATATCACTCATCATCAGGTAAATGAAAATCAAAACCACAATGAAATATCATCTCACATCTGTCAGGATAGCTAAAATCAACAACCTAAGAAACAATAAGCATTGATGAGGATGTAGAGGAAAAGGACCTTCCATGAACTGTTGGTAGAAATGCAATCTGGTTCAGCTACTGTGGAAAACAGTTTTGAGGTTTCTCAAAAAAACTAAAAATAGAATTGCCGTATGATCCATTAATTGCACTACTGGATATTAATATGAAGAGTATGAAAATACTAATTTGAAAACATATATGTACCCCATGTTTATTTTAGCATTATTTACAATAGCTCAATTATAGAAATAGTCCAAGTATCTGTCAACCCATCCATAGATGAATTGATAAAGAATACATGATACATATATATCTTTATACATATCTCTATATAAATCTATATAAATAAATAGATAGATAGATATAGATCTATCTGGCTGAGCAATGTTCCATTATATTATATATCTTCCAATTTGCAACCTGGAGGGATCTAGAGAGTATAATGCTAAGTGAAATAAGTCAGAGAAAGACAAACACCATGATTTCCCTCTTACATGCAATTTAAGAAACAAAATGAATGAACAAAAAGAGAGAGAGAGAGAGAGAGAGAGAGAAACGACAACAACAACAAAAAAACCACATAGTTTTAGCTATAAAGAAAAAATTGATGGTTATCAGAGAGGAGGTGGGTGGGTGGATGGGTGAAATAGGTGAAGGAGATTAAGAGTACACTTATCATAATGAGCACTGAGTAATATACATAATTGTTGAATCACTATATTGTGTATATTTGAAACTAATATAACACTGCATGTTAATTCTACTGGAATTAAAATTTTAAAAATGTAAAGAAGATGAAAATACTAATTTGAAAAGTTATATGTACTACTATGTTTGTTGCAGCATTATTTACAATAGCCAAAATACAGAAGCAACTTAAAAATTTCTCAATGGATAAATGGAAAAATAAGTTGTGCTATATTTATACAATGCGGTACTACTCAGCCATAAAGAATGAAATGTTGCTTTTGACAACATGAATGGATCTTGTGTGTGCCAAATGAAATAACTCAAGCAGTGAAAGACAAATACCATGTATTTTCACTTATATGTGGAACCTTAGAAAAAAATGAACAAAGAAAACTAAATAAAATCAAATTCATGAACACAGAGAACAGACCAGTGGTTACCAGATGGGAATGAGTGAAGTGGGTGAAGGAGACCAACCATCTGGTGATGAACCATATGGTGATTACTAGACTTGTGGTAGTTGCACTTTGGAGTGTATACAGATGGCAAATTATAAAGCTGTATACCTGAAACTTATATAACAAAAGAAAAAAGGCAGAAGAAGAAGAAATTTCTAAAATTATCATCTTGATATTTCACCTAAGACACTGGAAAAAGAAGTGCAAATTAAAAATAATGCAAATACAAAGGAGGGGATGTTAAAGATCAGAGAGGTGTTCAATATAAATAGAGAACTGAAAAACAATAGGAAAATCATCTAAGCCAGATTTTGATGTTTTAAAAAGATCAACTAATTTGAAAAATCTGACTTGATTTGCCAATGATGATGATGATGATGATAATGGGAGAAAGCCAGGTTATTTAAGTCATGACGAAAAGGGAATGTTATTACAGATATTACAGAAATAGAAAAGAATTATAAGTGAATAACATGAACAACCATATGAGAAAAAATTACATAGCTTAGATGAATTCGACAAATTCCCTTAAACCCGTAAACAACTAAAACTGACTCAAGAAGAAACAAAAAATCTGACTAGACCTTGTATAACTAGTAAAGAGACTGAATTAGTAATTTAAATACTCCACAAATGACCAACACAGCTCAGATTACTCACTGATGAATTCTAACTAACATTTAAGAAGAATTAATATTCGTTCTCTACAAACACAAAGTTTTCCAAAAATTAGAAGAGAAAAAATAGTTCCCAACTCAATCTATAAGACCAATACTTGACAAAATTCAACATCTTTTTATGATTAAAAAATAGAACACCTCATCAAAAAAAAAAAAAAAAAAAGTTTCCTCAGCCTTATATAGGGAAGCATGGAAAAACTACAGCTAACATAGGTAATGGTCAATGACTAAATGTTTTCCCCTTAACATGAGGAACAAAAGAATGATGTGCATTTTTAACATTTCTCATAGCATTTTTTTTAAGATTTCAATTATTTATTTGACAGAGAGAGAGAAAGAGATCACAAGTAGACAGAGAGGCAGGCAGAGGGAGAGGGGGAAGCAGAGCAGAGAACCCAATTCAGGGCTCGATCCCAGGACCCTGAGATCATGACATGACCTAAAGGCAGAGGCTTAACCCGCTGAGTCACCCAGGCACCCTTCTCATAGCAATTGTACTAGAATATCTAGCTAGGGAAGTTGATTTATAAAAATAAATAAAAACATTTAAATGGGAAAGGAATAAGTATAATAGCCTCCTTAGTGTATAGGAAATCCTAATGAATTCACAAAAATATTTTAGAATAAATGAATTCAAACTGTTTGGAGAACATCAATATAAAAAATTAATTGTATTTCTATACATTACTGAGGGACAATTCAAAAATGAAATTTGATTCTATCTATAATATCAAAAATTAAAATACTTAGAAAAAATAAAATAAATGTAAAACCTATATTCTAAAAACTATAGAATAATTTATTAAATGGAAAATATCACACATTAATAGATCAGACAATACTCACCAAATTGATCTATAGATTCAGTGCATTCCCTTTCAAAATTCTAACTCTATTCTTCACAGATGTTGGCAAAATGATTCTAAAATCCATATGGTACTATTAGGGACCCAGAACAGCCAAGTATTCAAAAAATAAGAGCAAACTTGATAGAGACACACATCTCAATTTCAAAATTTTATTAACAATGTACTGTAATCAAGAGAGTGTGATGCTGGTATGAGAATAGAAATATAGTTAAATGGAATGGGATTGATATTTCAGAAATAAACATGTATGTTTATAGACAATTGATTTTTGATAAACATGCCAGGATAATGCAATGGGGAAAGAAACCTAGATACATTGGACGTCAACAAAAATAAACACCTTTGTTTATCAAAGACCACCATCAGAAAAATGAAAGGACAACCTACAGAATAGGAGAAAAATATTTGGAAATCATACATCTTTTGAGAGGCTTATATCTAGAATATCTGAAGAATTCTTACAACTCAATAATAGAAAGGTAAAGCAAATTCCGAATTTAAAACTGAACTGAAATTTAAAACAAAACCGTTTTCCAAACAAGATATAAAAGTGGTCAATAAGCACATGGAGACATGCTTCAGATTATTAACCATTAGGAAAACAATAATCAAAATCACAATGAGATGCTAGTTTACATTCACTAAGATGGCTGTAATAATAATTAAAAAAAAACAATGAATACAAAGTTTTGTTGAGAATGTGGAGAAATGGTAACCCCTATACATTACTCGTTGAAATATAAAATGATCCTGTCATTTTGGAAAGCAGGTTAGATGTCTCTCAAAATATTAAACATAGAGTAACTAGGAATTGCATTGCTAGATATATACTCAAGAGAGAGGAAAGCATACAGCCATGTTAAAAAAAAATGACATATTCATACATTGGAGTATTATGCAATAGTAAAAACGGAATAAAGCACTGATACATGTAATGACATGGATAAGCCTTGAAAACATGCTAGGAGAAAGAAGCCTGTCACATAAGACCACATATTGTATGATTCTTTTTTTTTTGAAATATTCAGAACATCAAATCTATAGAAATGGAAAGTGGGCTAATGCTTGCTTAGGGCTGGAGGATTGGGGCTAAATTTAGAGTACCTGATAATGAATATGAAGTTTTGTTTTAGGGTGATGAAAATGTTCAAAAATGATTGTGGTGGTGGTGACGGTAGTCTGAAAATACACTAAAAACCATTAAATGGGTATTTACATGGAAGAATTGAATCTCAATAAAGAGGCTATATACATTTTAAATTTTTTATAATGATGTACCCAAGGTGTCAGTTATAGCTCTCTCTCTCTCTTTCTTTGGGATATCTTATACAGTCTGAGAGCTGACTAATTTCTCAAACTGTAATGTACATTTTTGATACCTATTTCTGTTCTTTAGCAGTTTTTTTTCCCTCAAGTTTGATTTTCTTTAATTATATTGATTTTTTTATTTTTGTATTTATTTTTCAATTAGCATCCTCAGTGTATTTTACTGAAATTGTGTCTCCTCAGTGCTCTGTTTTGTTTTAAATTTTTTTGTTTTTCCTTCAAATCCCTCATTTCCTTTGTTTCTCAAATTTTATCTCTTTCTCTTTATTTTTGTTTTTTTTTGGATAAAGGCAGGATACCCTGCCTTTAGTCTTCCATGACACTATTTTCTTCAAATATCAGGCAACCAATAGGAAGTCTCTTCCCTTGAAGGTCTTACTTTCACTAGGATGCTTTTGGGATAATCATGTGTGTATCTTTCTTGTTGGAGCTTCTATAAGTGCTAAAAGGAGCATGATTTTATTTTGGAGTCCAGTTTTTCATGATCTTTTCCAGTTCTCTGCAAAGAGATTACTGCTTAGTTTCAAATTTCTTCAGAGGGACTATTTGTTTGTTTGTTTGTTTTGGTGGAGTCCCTGGTGAAAAATTCCATGATGATTTGAATATAGCCATGGGATAAGGATAGTAGATGACTTCCATATACATCAGTCTTCAGTTAAAACTCAACCTTAGTTTTATTTACTATTTCCAACCACAATTGACAAATCTACTCTGAGAACACAGATTCTCTCTTTGGTCCTGAAGGATAGATTGTATTCCTCTTCCCATAAATCCTCTATACACATGCACTAAGAATATGTTTTGTTTCATGGATTGGTATTTTTGTATCATCTTAATGTCTTTAAAAATATATTCCAATCTTTCCTCCATTGAAATCCCTCTTGTATTTTTTCTTTTTTAATGAGTTTAAACAGTACTGGTTTTTTAACAACGAATTTGGAATGTCGGAAAATTATGGGCAAATCGTGTGTGTTCTCTCCACAATATTAACTCACAGTTTTCTTTATTTTTCATTACAGGAGAGGTTAATTGTTATGATGGTATAGTAAAATTTATCTTAAAATGGTTACTTTATGAGACAGAATTCTTGTGCTATTCTGGTCCAAAATAGGAATTGTCTTTGTATAAAGCTCTTTAAGGGTTCCCAGATCTAATTCCAGGGTGGGGGGATCCCCCCTGCCCCAGACAACATCAAGTAATTCTTGGACACAAATTCAAATCAAATTTGACACTACCTACCTAGAGATAGGATCAGATTCCACAGGTTAAACATGCAGTCTTACAAGACTGGCCCTCCATCCCTTACTTCAGAGGCCATAGCAACTCAGGTTGTTACCTCTGCTTTTGACAAATTGATTAGGGTTTGAAAGGGTTCCAAAGACTTCTCCCTTTAGTTTGATTAATTTTCTAGAGTGGTTCACAGAACTCAGAGAAACACTTACACTTACCAGTTTATTAAAAAGTATGGTAAAACATATGAATCAAAAGCCAGATAGAGATACATAGGCCAAAATCCTGCACAAGGCAGTTTTGTCCTCATGGAGCTGGGGGCTTTTCTCAGTGACACATGGAACCACTCTGGTTCCCTAAGCATGAAAACTCTGAAAAATGGATCAAAAATCTCTCCTCTTGGGTTTCTTGGAGGCTTTGTTACATAGTCAAAATTGAACAAGTCATTAGCCATTGGCTGCTTCAACCTCCAGCCCTTCTCTCCTGTCTGGAGGTGGGGGGTGGGACACTGAAAGTTCTTACCCTCTAATCATATGGTTAGTCCTCCTGGCAAGCAGCTCTCACCTTTAGGTGGAATGAAAGTCATTTTCATTAGTAATAAGGTATCCATTTCACTTTGTTGTTGTTGTTCTGAAGCATTTTTAGGAACTGTGATGAAGACCAAATATATTTGAGAAATAATATTTCTTATAAATCATTATATTGCAAAAGCTCATGATTACACATATCACAATTAAATTATGGTAAAGAATTGTATATATCAAGACTGCTTTATAGATAGTAATCAATTGATATGACTGAATCAGAATTTTAGAAACAACTACTAAGAAAAAATTGCTATGACTTGGTCTTAATCAGCTCTTTAAAATTGATAACTGAGCAAAAGAATTATCATACCGAGGTTAACGTTTATTGTTATAATTACAACTGCCTATTAGAAAACATGTCAAAGGAGATGAACCAAACCTTTCTTCCAACATTTTTCCCCCTATGGAATTCCTAAAGAAAATGAGAACCCCAGAAACAGAACAATGAAGGTACTACCAATCATGGACTCAACGAGAGCCAGGTGTTTGTTTTATGTATGCTAGCTAGCATCATAAGTGTGCTAAATAAATACTAAATAAGAAATATTTTTACTGAATAACAAAGTCAGCAAATAGACCAGATTTTCTCCTGAGAAGTGTTTGAAAACAGTCTGTCCGATGGCCTCTAGGCCATCTGGGACTTATTTGTCAATACATAAAATCTTTTGAGGAGTCTCTAGCAAATTTTATAGTAAAGTAAGAAATGAACAGGAAAGATAGACTATCATTCATTTTAAAATTATCACATAGCCATTTCACGTAAAATAAGGTATTCATACTACTGTATCCCACCTGGCCTCATCTTCAAAACTATATTACTAATTATTGAAATGATTCATTTGACCCCTTAGTCTATAATATAAATATTATAATAAAAAACTGCTAAGTGTACAGAGGTGAGAATTACATTTTGGTTAGCAATCTGAAAAATTGTAATATATTTTATATTCTGTAATCTCCAAGGAAACAATACATTAGAATTATTTTTTTAAATAAGAAAATCTGAAGGTATAGGAAGATAATGGCGTACTCAAGGTTTTTTCTTTGCTTTTTCTTTGTTCTCATTTTAAAACTATGCACCAATTTACCATTATTGAACTGAGATTCTCCAATATTATTTGATCATGGAATTCCTTATAGAAATAAACCACTAAAATATAATCTGGAAATGAAATCCCACATATTATACCATGACCAACATAGTTTAAAGGCATAAGCTTCCCCTTTTAATGTAATGCATTTGATATTGTAGTAAAATACACAAAAAATGTTCCATTAGTAACATTTGGCACATTCACAATTTTCAACCATAAGTATTATCTAGTTCCGGTACACTTTCATTAATCCAGAAGAAACCCTGTCTCGATTAAGCATTTAGCTTTTCCTCCTCCACCGAGCCCTAGAAACTACTAATATGTGTTCTGTCTCTGTGGAGTTCCCTACGCTGGATATTTCACATAAATGGAATCAAGTAACGTGTTTTTTGCTGTTCTGTTTTTATTTTTTATTTTATTTTTTTAAAAACATTTTATTTATTTATTTGACAGAGAGAGAGATCACAAGTAGGCAGAGGCAGGCAGAGAGAGAGGAGGAAGCAGGCTCCCTGCTGAGCAGAGAGCCTGATGCGGGGCTCGATCCCAGGACTCTGGGATCATGACCTGAGCTGAAGGCAGAGGCTTTAACCCACTGAGCCACCCAGGCGCCCCACTGTTCTGTTTTTAAATATATTATTGCATTTCATAGTTGTTGTTCTATTTAAAATAAATATTACATTAATTAGTTCAAGTCTTCTGAGAGGCAAAAACCAAGATGAGATTAGATGTGCAACCACTCTATCAGAGGAAACTCCTCTGAGGACCAGGAGGAAGGGCAGGAGACAAGCCGTCAAAATGAGATGCAGTTTTGAGCCTCCTGAAAGAGAGAGAACAAAGGAGAGTTACATAAGCACAGCCCAGCTACAGTGAAGATAATAGAAAATTTTGCCTAGGCTACTGGAGATTCCTTAAACCAAAGAGAAGTCCTGCCTCTGGCAGGATTGGACTACCTTAATATATATATATATTTTTAATGGTAACTTTAATGAAAAAGAATCACTAAGGGATATAGTTAATAATATTTCATGAAAATTGAAGGAACATTCTGGTTAAATCATTTCCTTGTAATTACCCTAATATTTAAATAAGACTGACCTACAAACAGTGCTCTGGACCACAAAAAAGCAATCTATTACAGAAAATTCCTCTTCAAAGCTAACCTTTAACAGTACAGAAAAACATCTCTTTTATTCATATTAACTGAAACTAACAGGTTAAACAATACACTTTCCATATCAGATAACACTATTAATTGCCTTTATTAATATATGAGAAATTTAAAAATAGGAGTAAGTTGGATATTTCAATCAAACACAGTCAATATCTATATAAATAAAAGAGTAAGGCTATATTTAATGTAATGGCACTTGCTGAGGGTATCACATTTTCTTCAGAAATGAGAAACTGGTGCCTGGATGGCTCAATTGGTTAAGCATCTGCCTTCAGCTCAGGTTGTGATCCCAGGGTCTTGGGATTGAGTCCTGCATCAGGTTTCCTGCTCAGAGGGGAGCCTGCTTCTCCCTATACCTGCCTCTCTCTGTCTCTCTCTCTCTGTATCTCATGAATAAATAAATAAAATCTTAAAAAAGAGAAATGAGAAAGCTGTGGCTGTGTTCATTAAAATCTGTTTTTCAATATTTTATTGTCTAAAATATTCAACAGATGTATTTTTACTTTGTGTCTAAAATTATCACAATCTTTTAAAAATACAAATAGTCATTTGTATAATATAGATTTTGAGGAGTTGTCATTCCATGATGAAAAATATACCACCTGAACACATGCTACTAACTGGCTTATTGTAGCTTTTAGTGAGGGCATTTGATTACATTAAGTACATTAAAGTTTTTTGTTGTTGGTAGTGTTTGTTCTGAAGATGCCATCTTAGACTAGTGCCCATTCTATTACATTTAATATTTTCTAAGATTCACATTTATTCACACTTTAATTTATGTGAAATGAGAATGTATTTTTATTAGATGATATTTTATATTTAATAAAATAGAATGATATCTTTGTGAAGAAAAACAGCACAGAGGTTTGCTTAGATCAAAAAACACTTTACTCATCACATAAGGATTTTATTTTCTAAGATCCTACTAAAATAATGGAAGAGATACTTTCTCAGGTGGAGTTAGCATCATGCCTTAAGGTATCAGATAAAAGCTATTTTACTTTAGATTTCACCATATTTTTCTTGGTTGGGAGGTAAGGGCCAAGTTTCTAAAGATAACTATCCTAAAAATACTTTCAGTTCTTTACCTGAAAATATATAAAGATTTAAATACTTTAAAAATATATTTTTTTCAAAAAGGCAAAAGCAATTTTACTCTATTTCTTTCCTTTTAACAAAAAGTAACCATGTAGAGTGAACTTTGTCATTTCTTGTAACATTTCCGTGTCATCATAAAATAATATTGTTTTAAAAATTCATCTTTTATAAAATTCTACATTATACATAATAAAATCATTTTGTATTAGGACTAATTTGTGAAGTCATTTTGACTGATATAGCTCAATTTGACTATTGGATCTATCTAGTAAGTGGCATAAATCAGGGGAAAAGTGAGTGGGTTTGACATATATATCAAATCTTTGTAATGGGAAGTGGAAAAGAGTGCTGTCTGCTTTAAGAAAAGCTACTCTATGAAATGTGTCCTTAACTAACTCCAATCTTCTAACTTCAACTCTGTTCTAGGGATTTTTTTTTTTTTTTAAGAAATCACTGAAGTTTTGAAATTGTGAAAGCTCCTATTTTGATGGCTTGTTGTTTTATGTGACTAATGACAAGCTCTGAAGGTGATATAGTAAATCAGTGACAGAGCAAATAAGGATCAAGGATTCTTCATTCTATTTATCTAAGAGGTAGCAAGGTGGAACTTAGAAAGATGTAAAAATTAAAACTAAAAAATTAAGTATTATTTTCTAGATTATCATATTATCTATATTTTTAGGGGATTCTAAGTGGATAATATGGGCTATCTTGATAAGTATGTTCCATACATTTATTTTCCTCATTTTCTTATGTTGAAGTAATATTGACATGCAACATTGTGTTGGCTCCAGGTGTCCAATAAAATGATTCAATATTTGGGGGCACCTCGGTGGCTCAGAGGGTTGAGCCTCTGCCTTCGGCTCGGGTCATGGTCCCAGGGTCCTGGGTTCGAGCCCCACATTGGGCTCTCTCTGCTCAGCGGGGAGCCTGCTTCCCCCTCTTTCTCTACCTGCCTCTGCCTACTTGTGATCTCTCTCTCTCTCTGTGTCAAATAAAAAAATAAATAAAATCTTTAAAAACAAAAAAATGATTCAATATTTGTATGTATTGCAAAATGATGACCACAATGAGTCTAGTTAAATTCACCTTACAAAGTTACATATTTTTTCCTCCCTTAGGATAAAAAATTTAAGATATACTCTCTTAGTAACTTTCAAATATGCAATATAACATTATTAACTACAGTTGCCATCCTGTACATAATATTCCCATGACTTATTTTATAAATGGAAGCATGTGCTGCTTGACTACCTTTGCCCATTTCACCCACCCACCCCAAAACCCCTGCCTGGGAAACACCAATGTGTTCTCTGTATGTAGGAGCTTGTTTGTTCTGTTTTGATTTGGTTTTTGTTTTGGTTTTGTTTTTGGTTTTGTTTGGTTTGGTTTGGCTTTTGTTACTGTTTTTGTTTTTCCTTCCTTCCTCCATTCCTCCCTTCCTTCCTTCCTTCCTCTTTCTCTCTCTTCCTTCCTTTCTTTTCTTCCTTCTCCCTCCCTCCCTCCCTCCCTCCCCTTGTGTTCTCTCCTCCTTTCTTTCCTGCCTTTCCTCCAACCTCCTACTCTTCCATTTTATTCTTTTCTTTCCTTCAGATTCCACATAGCAGTGAGATTATATGATACTTATCTATCTTTGACTTATTCTATTTAGCAAATACCTTGGAGTTTCACTCATGTTATTGCAAAAGGTAAGATTTTATTCTTTTTTATAGGTGAATAATGTTTTGTTGTGTATGTATGCCACACTTTCTTTATTCATTCATCCATCAATGGGAACTTCACAGAAAGACTGAGCACCTGGGTCTGTTGCTTCTTGCTCTGCCCTGGAGGTGATCGTTGTTTAAAAACTCTTTCTCTGCTGGTTATAATCCTGTGGGACATGTCAGCCTAAGTCCTGTTGGCTATCAGGCAATGTAGGGGTATTCCCCTGGCCACAGCCTCAAAAATCAGAGCACCAGAGAAAGGTATAAGCTCCTTTTGGGGAGGATGCTGGGTACCTGGAAAGAGGCAGAGTGGAGAGCAAAAAGATTATGTCTACTGGCTTCCATTCCCTAAGAGCACCTCTAGAACCCTGAAAAGTGTCCTAAGCTAATAACCACCTCCTAGGCCGAAACTCCTGGAAAAGCAAATAGTCCTCGTTCTCAGAAAAACTTGTGGTTTGTTTTAGTCTTCTATCTGCGCTGTGTCTTGAGAATAGTATTCTGCTAAGGATTGTCTCTTTGATTGTTACAATCCCATGAGACCCAGGAATCAAGAGCCAAGTGATCAAAGGACATCCCCTGGGTAGCAGTTCCAAAAACCGTGTCCCCAGATATAAAACCTGGACCACCAGATATGTACAGAGACTCCTTCTGTAATTATAAGAAACTCCTCAATTATAAGAATGAAAGCTTTTTTTTTTAAATTACAGTAAAGGAATTAAAGATTTATATTCTCATTCTAAAACGTAGATCCTGTGGGCCATTTTCTATATTAATTTATAATTTTATATATATATATAATTATATTATATATAATTCATGAGTATATTACTGCAGCTTTAAATATTTTGTTTAGAAAAAAATTTAAATTTAATTAAATAACATATTACCTATATTTATTCAATGCTTAAAGAATTTCCAGTATTCTCCTTAAAAAGATGAGGGGGAGATATTTCATATCATAATATACTCAAATTGTTTAGAATAATAAAATATGCAAAAAACATTTCCTTTTCATTTTTGTATTTGAAAAATGATGAGTGGTCTATATGTTATTGTAGACATTGAGATAATTTTTCATAAACCAAAATTTATTCTGAAGCATAAATTTTGATATTCCTATTTGTGAGTAAAGGGATTTATTATAAAACATCTACACATTTAATTATAAAAAGCAGAAAATATAACCCAAATCCAAATGCATTCATTAAAATATATAAAATAAGTTAGAAGTTTGTTAAGTTTCATCTCTCTGTAATTTCCAACAAAATTATTTAGGAAAAAGAAAATTATCAAACAAAATATAAATAGGAACTATTTCTCAACTATTCCAGTAAGGTGTTCATGCACACACACAGAAGGAACACATGATTTTTAATCAGAAGTGATAGGTAAAAGTTGGCATTGCCAGGAGCAAAATCATTTGAAAGTTATGGTCATACTGGGTAAAAGAAAGACAGCCAACTTTAAACATGAAGCTGTTAGCATAACCTTATCTTCCACTAGGGCTTCAACTCTATTATTATTAACTGAATTTCTATTGTAAAATAAATCAGTAATTTATATGTTCAAATAGTGATTTGGAATAAAATATAAGTTTAAGGGTTCAAAAGCCAAAAATAAACCTCTAAAAATATTACCAATATATAAGAAAATTTACTTTAGTATGAACATTTACAAAGAGACATAACTAGACAGAGTGGGAGCTCAAGGGGCAGAGATATATAGATAAAAATGGGTAGATAGAGGAGAGAAAGGCAGGAAGAAAGAGTATTTGATGAACCCTAATTGCATTTTGAGCACTAGGTTTGAAAAAGTGAATTATGATAGTAATGAAATTATTAAAAATCATCTGCTTCTCCCACCACAATCCTCCTACCCCAGGTTGCCAGTTATAAAGCTCAGACAAGGCAAAGATAGAGATAGGACAATAAATATGTATTTGGTAAGCTGGTTAGAGACAGTTGTTTGAAAACACAGCTTCATACATATTTTGACATTTTACTGGTTTAGAATGATGACACTTTTATTGACATGTGAGATGGAAAACAAGACAAAAACCAATAAACTACAAAGACAAAACTGATGAAAACTAGACTTATTTGGGGATATAAGAGTCATTTTCAGTGATGCATAACTGCTAAAATTATCAGCTGCTCATCAAATGTCATAACTGTGCTATAGGGAAGTGACTTCTAAGCTAGAATTATATTTATAATTATAAATTCCATAGCCTCAGAATCAAACATTAATCTATATAGATTATAGCATATAGTTTACAGTATATAGGTGATGATCATTCAGTATGTATGCATTAGAAACTCCTACTTGGTTTTTTTTTTGCTTTTACTGATATTGCCATGAAGGTTCATGTTTATAGATTGGAAGGTCTCAGAGGCTAAAGTTAATAATGTTTAAATTTTCATACAATGCTGTTTAGCATAGTATTACAGATAATTAGGTCTGTCAATGCTTTAATATCCCGATAAATCATTACATTACAGATAAACTCTAATAGACTGTAATAGAGATAAGCTGTCAAAATTAAGATTCAGAAACTTCTGAGGAAGTATATTTATGTATAAACAGAAAAAAATAATAATTTAACTTAAAAAATGGAAGGTGGGAAAGAGGCAGGTGAGGTATATAATGTTAGTTGATTCCCACCTTCTGTAGAGAGAGTCAATAGGTAATGTCTATAGATGATACATTGAAAAGTGGGTGATATTATTGTAATTTAGAAGTCTGGATATAACTTTCAAAGATGTCTCACTAGAAACAATTGAAAATAGTTTTCTACAAAGTGAACCTGAGGATGTGGGGAAGTGGATATGAGGAGTGTCACAGTTTACTAAAAATATTTTAATATTTTTAATTTTAGCAACTGCACACATATTTTTGTTGAAAAATATAACCTAAAAAATAAAGAAGCAAACCAGCAAACAAACCAAAACACAGAAGACATTGCTGAGGACTCAAGATGGGGGAGGAGTAGCAGGCTGAGATGACATCAAGTAGCAAGATATCAGCTAGATAGTTTATCAGACCATTCCAAATACCTACAAATCCAACAGGGGATCGAAGAGAAGAACAGCAATTCTAGAAACAGAAAATCGGCCACTTTCTGAAAGGTAAGACCTGCAGAGAAGTGAATCCAGAGGTTAATCGGAGGTGGAGCCCTCACGGGGACAGCGTGGTCTCAGGTTCCATGGGGTCACCAAAGGATCAGGGGTATTTGAGTATTGCAGAGCTTACAGGTATTAGTGCAGGGAAGCTGGCTATAGAGACAGAACCGAGGAGTGAGCTCTCAGCTCGGAGTTACCTTAAACTGTGATCTGTGGAAACATCAGGCCACTGCTCTTTGAACAGGGACCCCACAAGTGGCAGATCTGGGCAGACCTCCCTGGAAGAGTGGCAGTGATATGCTGCATTTGGAGATTCTGGGTGGGGTTGTGTGCCAGAGACAGAGATGCTCGGTCACAGGCCAGGTGAGCTTGGCATGCAGCCAGAGGCCAGGGGGACGGGAGTGATTGAGTGTTTTTCTAGGAGGGTGCACTGAGGAGTGGGGCCCTAAGCTCTCTGCTCCTCTGTGCTGGAGATTGGGAGGCTGCCATTTTCATTCCTGTCCTCCAGAATTCTAGCAATCAAGGAGCAAAAGCTCCCTAGAGGGAACGGGAGCAGATTACTTAGCCTGGTACCTGGCAAAAGTGGTGCAATTCCACCTGGGCAAAGACACTTGAGAATTATGACAACAGACCCCTGCCCCAGAAGATTAGCAAGAAACCCAGCCAAGACCAAGCTCACTTATAAAAGAGAAAAGCGGAATTCCAGAAGAGGAGAAAGCAAAGCATGGAATTCATGGCTTTCTCCCCATAATTCTTTAGTCTTGCAAAATTAATTTAAAAATTTTTTTTTTCTTCCTCTAATTTTTTTTTAACTTGTACTCTTTCCTCTTTTAATTTTTTTAACTAGTTTATCTTAACAATACGTTTCATTAAAAAACAAATAAACAAACAAAAAGCTTTTTGAACCTTCGTTATTATAGTCATATTTTATCCTTCATTGTATCTAACTTTATCTTTTTGCATACACATATGGTTTTCTCTTCTAAAAAATTTTGGCATACAATTTCTTCTAATAGATCAAAATATACCCTAAATCTAGTACAGGGCTTTGTTCTAGTCTCCAGCCTGAGCAAGTGTTCTTCAATTTCTTTTTCTTTCTTTTCCCAACCAACTTATCTTATCAAGTCTTTTTTGTAAATTAAAAAAAAAATCATCTTTACAGTCATATTCCATCCCTTCATCATGTTTACCCTTATTTTTGTAAATATGTATATATGTTTTTATTTCCTTAAAATATTGGTAGGTAGTTTCTTCTAAGAGACCTAAGTACTCCCAAAATTAAGTGGGTGGCTTTGTTCTATTCACCAGTCTAATATCTATATTTTCTTCCTTTAAAAAAAAGAGAGTTTGAACTTCTTTTTGCCCCGTCTATTCCCCTCAGGATTTAGGGTCTCTTCTGATTTGGTTAACACACATTTTTCTGGGGTCTTTGCCACCGTTTTAGTATTTTATTCTCTCCTCCATATATTCTTATCTGGATAAAAATGACAAGGCTGAAAAACTCACCACACACACACAAACACACACACCAAAAAAAAAAAAAAAAAAAAAAAAAAAGGCAGTACTGAAGGCTAGGGACCTAATCAATATGGACATTGGTAATATGTCAGATCTAGAGTTCAGAATGACGATTCTCAAGGTGCTAGCCAGGCTCGAAAAAGGCATGGAGGATATTAGAGAAACCCTGTCTGGAGAAATAAAAGAACTAAAATCTAACCAAGTTGAAATCAAAAAAGCTATTAATGAGTTGCAATAAAAAATGGCGGCTCTTACTGCTAGGATAAATGAGGCACAAGACAGAATTTGTGATATAGAAGACCAAATGATGGATAATAGAGAAGCTGAGCAAAAGAGAGACAAACAACTACTGGACCATGAGGGGAGAATTCGAGAGATAAGCAATACCATAAGACAAAACAACATTAGAATAATTGGGATTCCAGAAGAAGAAAGGAGAGGATTGGAAGGTATATTGGAGTGAAATATTGTAGAGAATTTCCCTAATATGCCAAAGGGAACAAACATCAAAATCCAGGAGGTGCAGGGAATCCCCTTCAAAATCAATAAGAATAAGCCCACACCCCATCATCTAATAGTAAAACTTACAAGTCTTTGCGACAAAGAAAAAATCCCGAGAGCAGCCCATGACAAGAAGTCTATAACATACAATGATAGAAATATTAGATTGGCAGCAGACTTATCCACAGAGTCCCAGCAGTCCAAAAAGAACCGGCATAATATATTCAGAGCATCAAATGAGAAAAACATGCAGCCAAGAATACTATATCCAGCTAGGCTATCATTAAAAATAGAAGGAAAGATAAGCTTCCAGGACAAACAAAAACAAAAAGAATTTGTAAACACCAAACCCTCTAAGGAAATATTGAAAGGGGTCCTCTAAGCAAAGAGAGCCTAAAAGGAGTAGACAAGAAAGGAACAGAGAAAATATACAGTAACAGTCACCTTACAGGCCATAAAATGGCACTAAATTCATATCTCTCAATAGTTACCCTGAATGTTAGTGGGCTAAATGCCCCAATCAAAAGACACAGGGTATCAGAATGGATAAAAAAACAGAACCCATCAATATGTTGTCTACAAGAAACTAATTTTAGTCCCAAACACACCTTTAGATTTGAAGTGACAGGGTGGAAAACAATTTACCATGTTAATGGACATCAAAAGAAAGCTGGGGTGGCAATCCGTATATCAGATCAATTAGATTTTAAGCCAAAGACTATAATAAGAGATGAGGAAGCACACTATACCATACTCAAAGGGTTGTCCAACAAGATCTAACAATTTTAAATATGTATGCTCCTAACATGGGAGCAGCCAACTATATGAACCACTTAATAACAAAATCAAAGAAACACATCAACAATAATAGTAGGGGACTTTAACACTCCCCTCACTGAAATGGACAGATCATCTAAGCAAAAGATCAACAAGGAAATAAAGGCTTTGAATAACACATTGGACCAGATGGACATCACAGATATTCAGAACATTCCATCCCAAAGCAACAAAATAAACATTCTCTAGTGCACATGGAACATTCTCCAGAATAGATCACATCATGGGTCACAAATCAGGTCTCAACCAGTACCAAAAGATTAGGATCATTCCCTGCATATTTTCAGACCATAATGCTCTGAAGCTAGAATTTAACCACAAGAGGAAATTTGGAAAGAACCCAAATACATAGAGGTTGAAGAATATCCTTCTAAAGAATGAATGGGTCAACCAGGAAATTAAAGAAGAATTGAAAAAAAAAATCATTCATTGAAACCAATGATAATGAAAACACAATGGTTCAAAATCTGTGGGACACAGCAGTGGCAGTCCTGGGTGGAAAATATATAGCGATACAAGCCTTTCTCAAGAAAGGTCTCAAATACTCACCCTAACCCTACACCTAAAGGAGCTCTAGAAAGAACAGCAAAGAAAGCCTAGACCCAGCAGGAGAAGATAAATAATAAAGATCAGAGCAGAAATCAATGAAATAGAAACCAAAAAAAAACAAAATAAAACAAAACATAACAAACAAACAAACAAAACCAGTAGAACAAATCAACGAAACTAAGTGCTGGATCTTTGAAAGAATTGATAAGATTGATAAATCCCTGGCTAGACTTATCAAAAAGAAAAGAGAAAGGGCTCAAATAAATAAAATCATGAATGAAAGAGGAGATCGCAACCAACACCAAAAAAAAAATACAATTTTAAGACCATATCATGAGTAACTATACACCAGCAAACTTGACAATCTGAAAGAAATGGATGCATTCCTAGAGACATATAAACTACCACAACTGAACCAGGAAGAAATAGAAAACCTGAACAGACCCATAACCAGTAAGGATATTGAACAAGTCATCAAAAATCTCCCAACAAACAAGAGCCCAGGGCCAGATGGCTCCTCAAGGGAATTCTACCAAACCTTTAAAGAAGAACTAATTGCTATTATCCTGAAACTGTTCCAAAAAATAGAAATGGAAGGAAAACTTCCAAACTCATTTTATGAGGCCAGAATCACCTAGATCCCCAAACCAGACAAAGATCCCATCAAAAAAGAGAATTACAGACCAATATCCTTGATGAACACAGATGCAAAAATTCTCACCAAAATACAAGCCAATAGGATCCAACAGTACATTAAAAGGATTAGTCACCACGACCAAGTAGGATTTATTCCAGGGATGCAAGTTTGGTTCAATAGCTGCAAATCAATCAATGTGATACAATACCTTAATAAAAGAAAGAACAAGAACCACATGATACTCTAAATAGATGCTGAAAAAGCATTTGACAAAGACAGTATTATTTCTTGATCAAAACTCTTCAAAGTGCAGGGATAGAGGATACACACCTCAATATCATCAAATCTATCTATGAAAAACCCACAGCGAATATCATTCTCAATGGAGAAAAACTGAGAGCTTTTTTGCCAAGGTCAGAAACACAGCAGGGATGTCCATTATCACCCTGCTATTCAACATAGAAGTAGAAGTCCTAGCCTCAGCAATCAGACAACAAAAAGAAATTAAAGGCATCCAAATTGGCAAAGAAGTAAAATTTTCACTCTTTGCAGATGATATGATACTTTATGTGGAAAACACAAAAGACTCCATTCTAAATATGCTAGAACTTATACAGGAATTCAGTAAAGTGCCAGGATATAAAATCAATGCACAGAAGTCAGTTGCCTTTCTATACATTGATAACAAGACAGAAGAAAGAGAAATTAAGGAGTCAATCCCATTTACAGTTGCACCCAAAACTATAAGATACCTATGAATAAACCTAACCAAAGAGGCCAAGAATCTATATCAGAAAACTATAAAGTACTCATGAAAGAAATTGAGGAAGACACAAAGAAATGGAAAAAATGTTCCATGCTCCTGGATTGGAAGAACAAATATTGTGAAAATGTCTATGCTACCTAAAGCAATCTACACATTTAATGCAATCCCTATCAAAATCCCATCCATTTTTTTTTTGTTGTTGTTATAGAAATGGAACAAATAGGGCGCCTGGGTGGCTCAGTGGGTTAAGCCGCTGCCTTCGGCTCAGGTCATGATCTCAGGGTCCTGGGATCGAGTCCCGCATCGGGCTCTCTGCTCAGCAAGAAGCCTGCTTCCCTCTCTCTCTCTCTCTCTGCCTGCCTCTCCGTCTACTTGTGATCTCTCTCTCTGTCAAATAAATAAATAAAAAATCTTAAAAAAAAAAAAAAGAAATGGAACAAATAATCCTACAATTTATATGGAACCAGAAAAGACCTCAAATATTGAGAGAAATGTTGAAAAAGAAAGCCAAAGTTGGTGGCATCACAATCCAGACTTCAAGCTCTATTACAAAGCTGTCATCATCAAGACAGTATGTTACTGGCAGTAAAACAGAACCATAGATCAATGGAACAGAATACAAAGCCCTGAAATAGACCTTCACCTCTATGGTCAACTAATCTTTGACAAAGCAGGAAAGAATGTCCAATGGAAAAAAAGAGAGCCTCCTCAAAAAATGGTGTTGGGAAAATTGGACAACCACATGCAGAGAAATGAAACTGGAACATTTCCTTGTACCACATATGAAAACAGACTCAAAATGGATGAAGAACCTCAATGTGAGAAAGGAATCCATCAAAATCCTTGAGGAGAACACAGGCAGCAACCTCTTCAACCTCAGCCGCAGCAACATCTTCCTAGGAACATCGCCAAAGGCAAGGGAAGCAAGGGCAAAAACGAACTATTGGGACTTCATCAAGATCAAAAGCTTTTGCACAGCAAAGGAAACAGTTAACAAAACCAAAAGACAGCTGACAGAATGGGAGAAGATATTTGCAAAGGACATAGCAGATAAAGGGCTAGTATCTAAAACCTATAACTTTTCAAACTCAACACCCAAAGAACAAATAATCCAATCAAGAAATGGGCGGAAGACATGAACAGATATTTCTGCAAATAAGATATCTAGATGGCCAACAGACACATGAAAAAGTGCTCCATATCACTTGGCATCAGGGAAATACAAATCAAAAGCACAAAAGATACTACCTCACACCAGTCAGAATGGCTAAAATTAACAAGTCAGGAAATGACAGATGCTGGTCAGGATGTAGAGAAAGGAGAACCCTCCTACCATTGGTGGGAATGCAAGCTGGTGCAACCACTCTGGAAAACAGCATGGAGGTTCCTCAAAAAGCTGAAAATAGAGCTACCCTAAGACCCAGCAATCACACTACTGGGTATTTACCCTTAAGATACAAATGCAGTGACCCAAAGGGTCACGTGCACCCAAATGTTTATAGCAGCAATAGCCACAATAGTCAAACTATGGAAAGAACCTAGATGTCCATCAACAGATGAATGGATAAAGAAGAAGTGGTATATATATATACAATGGAATACTATGCAGCCATCAAAAGAAATGAAATCTTGGCATTTGTGATGACATGGATGGAACTAGAGGATATTATGCTTAGCGAGATAAGTCAATAAGAGAAAGACAATTATAAGATCTCCCTGACATGAGGAAGTTGAGAGGCAATGTGGTGGGTTTGGGGGTATAGGAATGGAATAAATGAAAGAAGATGGGATTGGGAGGGAGACAAACCATAAGAGACTCTTAATCTCACAAAACAAACTGAGGGTTGCCCGGGGAGTGGGGTAGGGAGAGGGTGGTTGGGTTATGGACATTGGGGAAGGTATATGGTATGGTGAGTGCTGTGAAGTGTGTAAACCTGGCGATTCACAGACCTGTACCCTGGGCCTAATAATATATTATGTGTTAAAAATAAATAAATAAAATTTAAAATAAAAAAAAATAAAGAAGACATTGCTAATACATTTATAGTATATACAGAAATAAGATATTATAATGTATCAAGGTATTTTGGGGGTCTAATTTGATTGGATAGAGAAATTTGTGTTCAGATTTGAATTATATAACTATGGCTGTCATATTGTCAATTGATTGAATTCAATCAGGCCAATTAACAAGCAATTGAAATTGATGGGTGAGATGAGGATTTGTATTTTGTTTTTTAGAGATTTGTTTATTTATTTATTTATTTAGAGAGAGTACGTGGGTGGGAGGGGCTGAAGGAGAGGAAGAGTGAGAATCTCAAGCAGACTCCATGATGAGCGTGAAGTCTGACATGGGGCTCCATCCCATGACCCTTAGATCATGACCTAGCCAAAATCAAAAATTGGATGCTCAACCAACTGAGCTACCCAGGTACCCCAAAGACTTGAATTTGAGACAAGTAGCAGCAGAGATGGGTCAGGAAGAAAAGATAGATATAAGATGAGAAGGTTGAAATTAAGCACTTAACTGAATAGATGTGTAGATGAGAAAGAGAAAGATGTCTGGAATAAATTAAGAGTTTCCAATTTGATAGTTGTGCAAAAGCCTATATCAACTGCTTTATTAAAAAGAAACAAAAAAAAAAACAAAAAAGCAAATAAACAAAAACAAAAAAATACCCACAAAAAACTTCCAACTTCCAAATGTGAGATTGTAATCTTCCCTAAAATCCAAACAAGTAAACCTAAAATACAAATTATTTCAAATGGGATTATTGACATATATTTAGTAGTATCAGTCTAAAAAAAAATATATCACTCACATTTAAATATTAGGCCACATGGACCATCACTTCAATTATTCTAATCCAAGGGCTGTCCAATAAATGATGCTTCTGGTAAGCAATTGCAGGATTGTGAGAAACATATATTAATACATTCAATCATTTTAAAAGATGCTTTGGTTCTTCCTAATGCAGATTGAATCACTTTTGTCAAGCAAATTCTCATGAATGAGATATACCATAGCATAAAGAATGCATATTTATTAAAAATGAAAATGTAACAGGGAGAAAATATTATTTATTTAATTGATAAGATTAGATTAGGTTTTGCCATGTGGTTACACATTTTTATTATTTAAAGATTTTTGATGGATAATTCAAAAAGTGTCCTAGCTTATAGCATAAATCATATATTAAATTCAAAGACATAATTATAAAATTCATCAATTACTGACAAGGCCATTTTACAACTTTCATTGTATATACATATTTTCCTTTTGTTTTTTGTTGAGGAACTTATGATTGTAATTAATATGTTGTTAAGTTATTTATTTAATTAAATATAAGATTTACATGGGTATTGTCAGGTTTGGACTTCTTAATAAATGAGAAATTAAAATTTCTTAAGAAGCAAAGCATAGCATACATATTATTGATCAGATTACTAAGCTTTTGAAGGGAAACTGAAATGGTACTGACTTTTTCCCTCTGGAACCAACAGACATATTTTCTTAGAGAAGACTATGGTGGGAGAAAGGATACTTGAGTTAAACATTTTGGAGATGTAAGTTGCAGAAGATCAGAAATTTAAATCTGAAGACTAGTGTTAGACATTGATCAGGGAAGTTCATTAACAATGAAGGGGGAAGAAGGATTAGAAATCAAGACGTAATGGTGTTCGATGTGGACTTTGGAATCACCCCATGTAGAAAGGCAGGGATTGGAAAGAAAGACTGTGAACATTTGCCAACGAATGAGTGAGGAGAAATGATTGGCAGTTTAGACAGATGACAAGTAGATGATGCTGTCAGATGTTCATTAATGAATAAATAATTAACATTTATATTTCCTCTCTTGGTATGAAAATAAATGCCACTCAGTTCATTATAATGTATTCTATTATAATGTATTTTATTATATATTTTCAATAATGTTTATACAATCAATTTGCTCAAGAGAATGTTTTCTTGGATTAGAAGAGGTAAACTTTTTATCCCTTGTTTAAAATAAAATAAAACATGGGCGCCTGGGTGGCTCATTGGGTTAAGCCGCTGCCTTCGGCTCAGGTCATGATCTCAGGGTCCTGGGATCGAGTCCCACATCGGGCTCTCTGCTCAGCAAGAAGCCTGCTTCCCTCTCTCTCTCTCTCTGCCTTCCTCTCCGTCTACTTGTGATCTCTCTCTGTCAAATAAATAAATAAAATCTTTAAAAAAAACCAAAAAACTTTAAAATAAAATAAAACAAACTTCTATAAGGCCTGAAATCAAAGAAATCCCTAAGAAAAACATTTAGAAAAACATCATAAAGACTTTGATTTCAAACTTTCAAAACTTTTACAGAGACCAGAGGAGATGACAGAGGCAGTGATTTTAAGAATGAGAAATTATCTAGTCCCAAACTGTTGCAGTTTATGCTTGGCACTCTCTATGAGAGACTATGTTTTAACTTCAGCAGGCTACTGGATTTCAAAGTTGATGTTAGAGAATTTTGGAGAAACAATTTTTTAAAAAGAAGCAATACATATATAAAATATTTGGGAATCCTGAAGGGTATACACAGGTTTGGTAAAATCAATAATGATTTGAAACAACCTCAATGAAGACATTGTCCAAATCATTAGGATTCTTTTTTTTTTTTTTTTTTAAGGTTTTATGCATTTGTTTGAGAGAGAGAGAGCATGAGCAGAGGGGAGGGGTAGAGGGAGAAGCAGGCTCCCTACCAAAGCATGGAGCCCAATGCAGGACTTCATCCAGGGACCCTGGGATCATGACCTGAGCCAAAGGCTGACACTCAACCAACTGAGCCCCCAGGAACCCTCATTGAGGATTCTTTAGTAAACAACTATAAACCAATGTAATTATGATCTCTTAAATGAACAATGATACGATAGTGGAGATTATAAATTATATTAAAATATGATTTGAACACAAAATTATTTTTAATTTAGATTGTGTTTATTGAAATCTATCTAATTCAGCTCTGTGCCAGGGAGAGTTTTGTGCTAGTTTCTTCCTATTTCATTTTCTCCTCATAAAGATACTGTATTAACATTTTCATTTTACAGATAAAGAGAGCTTAAATAAGACAAGGAGATTTATGGGCGCCTGGGTGGCTCAGTGGGTTAAGCCGCTGCCTTCGGCTCAGGTCGTGGTCTCGGGGTCCTGGGATCGAGCCCCGCATCGGGCTCTCTGCTCAGCAGGAAGCCTGCTTCCTCCTCTCTCTCTGCCTGCCTCTCTGCCTGCTTGTGATCTCTCTCTGTCAAATAAATAAATAAAAATCTTTAAAATAAAAAAAAAAAAAGACAAGGAGATTTAGCATAGAGACTAAATTATATACTTACTCAATGGTGAAGTCAGGAATCTTCCTTAGCAGTACACTTTCTGCTTTTGGTAACCCAAAATGAGATTGGAACTACTGAAGTTATTATTTATATAATAAGATTTATAAATTGCATAACAAAAACCTTCCTGAAGCAAATATGTTTTCAGGGATCTCAATCATTTTTATATTTTATCTTATAAATCCCATTACCATTTTAATCTAAAAGTGAAAGATAATTTATGAAAGTAGCCATGTGTGGACACTTTATACAGAATAATTAAAATATTATCTTAGATTATAATAATTTTATTGGTAATGTTATTGGCAAAATATACTATAGGGACCTCCTTTTTATTAATGATTTTTACTCATTGATGAGAATGCAAATAATATTGTACGAATACTGTAAGTTGTTGAGGGTTTTTTTTGTTTGCTTTTGTATAGTGTCTTCTATTACAGAGTCTGTCAAGGCATATTTTGGTTTCTCTCTTGAGAAAAAACATTCTTATCTTTAAGCCAAGTTCTCAAGTTCTATAAGAACTTTTTTTAATCATGCTTTGGGACCATATAGGATTTGGGTTCAGTGTTATAATATAGGTAGTATGTCTTTATTAATTAGATACTGGTAATCTAAAATTAATTTAGATACTATTCAAATTTCTCAAATATGCCTCTATGTACATACTTCTTAATGTGCATTAAAACACATTCATAGCCAATTACTTATGTCAATGTCAAAGGTGGCACTGATATTAAATTGACACATTTAGTGTATTCATCTAAAATTATCAAGTGGCTGTTATGTGACAGGAGCTATAGTAACTGCTGGAACTATAAAGATAAATAATTCATATCCCTGTCCCAGACTAAGAGCTTATAGTCTAGTTAGGGTTGGCAGAATATACAATACCATATAACCAGAGATTTGAATCAAGTGTCCTGGAAGCACCAAGAATAGCTAAGTTAAATTCCCAGAGATGTTAGTAATAAATAATAGTGAGAGACGTGTAAGATAGAATGTTGGAATATGAAGTTCACTGATGATTACACACCTATATATTTTTTAAAAATTTCATATGTGATTAGCATGATTAAAATGTATATAAAGACTATAATTACAAGTATATATGTAACTTGAAAATTATTCAAATACAAACAAGATAAATATGGAAAATAAATGGAATATTATAATAAATTTTAGCTAATGTATAAGTTTTGAGAAAAGTAATGATCCACATTAAATTCCAGCCAGTTATAAATATCACAAAGGACAGTTAAAACACATGCATTGTAATCTGAACTCTTTAAATAAAAGCACAAAATTTTCTTTTAAGACCAGTAAATTGTAGATTAGCCACATACTACAAATTACATGCAAATGTCCAATAACAGAAAACAAATATTAAGAAAATATAAAAATTAACTTCCATTTCTACAGTATGCACTTTAGGACAGAATAATTGATTTCAAATAATTGATTTCAAATAACTGATTTCAAACAAATTCAAGGAGCGATAAAACTCTGAGCTAGTAATGCTATTATTTATACTGACAGATAAATGCTTATTTTCTACAGAAGTGAAAATTGCATATACACTTAATTGCTTAATGTTACGTATGAAAATAATTTGTTCAATTTTAGCTCACATTGTCTTTTCCAATTCATATAAGTACTTTTATTTTATTTTTTAATTATTTATTTTTAAATTTTTTATTTTATATTAATTTCTTTTCTATTTATTTTTATTTTATTTATTATCATTTTTTATGTTTTAATTTTTATTTATTTTTTATTTATGGTTATTTATTTATTTGACAGAGAGAGAGAGAACAAGTAGGCAGAGAGGCAGGCAGAGACAGGCAGAGAGAAAGGGGGAAGCAGGTTCCCTGCTGAGCAGAAAGCCCAACGTGGGGCTCATCCCAAGACCCTGAGATCATGACCTGAGCTGAAGGCAGAGATTTAACCCACCAAGCCACCCAGGTGCCCCACACAAATACTTTTAACATATTTATTTCTTTAACAACCACATAGTCTTAGTATGTGTCAAATACTGACATTTGTGCATTACAAACCAGTTATTTAATTCTCACATCTTAATTCATTTTTCTTCTGCAAATAAAACACTGTATAGACTATATGGTGTATAAAAAACAGAAATTTATTTGTCATGGCTCTGGAGCCTGGGAAGTCCAAAATACAGGCACCAGCAAATTCAATGTCTGATGAAGCCCTGCTTCCTGGTCACTCAGTCCTCATGTTGCAGAGGGGATAAGGGAGCTCTCTGGGGCCTCTTTCATTAAGGTACTTTTCCCATTCATGAAGGCTCCATCCTCAAGACTTAATCATCTTCCAAACGTCCCACTTCCAAATACCATCACAATGGGTGTTAGGTATCAACCCGTGAATTTTAGAGGCACATTCAGTTTGCTGCACCTCATAAAAACACTAGGAAGTAGTTCTCTTTATAACTCCATTTAAAGGTGAAGAGTAGAGATTGAAAAAATAGCTCATCAACTAGTATGTAAAACAGCCAGGTTTGAAAACAGACTGAATACAGATAAGGGAATATCTTCAACCTTAACTTGTATTTTGTCTCCATATACATTAAATAAGTGGTCATTCACATGTAATGATATAGTAATAATATACATCATCAACTGAAGGTACAGTATTTTCACTAGATTTTCTTCCTCATCCTCCTTTCTGAAACTCCATCCTTTCACCCTGTGAAACACAGATATCTTCTGTGCTTTTGTAAGAAAACACAGTTAACATTGTATAAACAGAAAACAAAACAAAACAAAACAAGAAACAACCCTTCAAGTTTAAATGCAAAACTCAATGTAGCTGCTCTGAAACTAACATAATTATTTCAGTAGGGCAAATGAATGGGATACATAGAGGGAGTAAGAGGGCAGTGTATTGGGGTGCCTGGGTGGCTCAGTGGGTAAAGCCTCTGCCTTTGGCTCAGGTCATGATCGCAGGGTCCTGGAACCAAGCCCCAAGTTGGGCTCTCTGTTCAGCAGGGAACTGCTTTCCCCAGCCTCTTTGCCTGCTTGTGATCTCTCTCTGTCAAATAAATAAAATCTCAAAGAAAGCAGTATATCAATATACAGTGTACAATACAGAGTACAATACAGTGCATTAACACAATACAGAATGCTAAATAAGCTTTTATTAATAATTATTTTTAGTTCTAAAAACTTTAACTTCATAATCTCATACCTAAAGAATCTTGACAATATTTTGTTTTATGTTAAAATTTCAAATATAATTCCATTATGGCCCTGGAATCTTATTTACAAAAATCTTTTCAAATAAAATGTCCATGGAAAACTAGAAATCTTGCTTCTGATTTCCCATTTGCTTTTGTTTCTCTCTATAGTGCTGGAGTTTTATAAACACCCACAGCATTGTTCACTTTGTTCACCTGTAATCTTCTGATTCATCTTTCATTTTTATGGTACCAATCTATCACTTTCAAGATTCAAATCCTTTTCTTGCTTCTTCCCTGACTGGGTCATAGAACTAGACTTACCTAGCCCCACAAGTGTCAATAACAGCATCTGTTTTTAGCAAGTTGGAGTCCACAGAAGATTCTCGCATATTCTGCTCAGCAAGAAAATGCCAGGCAGCCAAAATTCTGGGAATCACCAAAGAAGGGGGTGAGAGTTCTACCGTCCAAAATGCAGGGTTTAATCTAAAGCCCTAATGTTTGTGATGAACATCCCTGCTGTACTCACTTGAGCCTTTTGCCACCAAACGGGACAGACTGTCTGATGTCTGGTTGTGTGGCTACAGGGTTCTATATTTTATAATTGTTCCATCTAGCTGAAATTCCTACATAACAAAATTAGTTCATATAATCTAATTATTTTTAAAATGTAAAGAATATATCTTTTTCTCATGGTATCTTAATTCTGTTGTAAATTCCTTTTTTCAACTAACCTTTTTTTTGTCTGCTTAATGTCTTATAAAGACAATTCTTGAGTATTCAAGTAACTTTTCAGTAGTAGTTATGGATACATTGTTTTATTTTTGTTTTTGCTAAGAACCACTTGTTGGCAATGTTTGTTTACTCCAACAGTCAGAGCAGCTCATCCTTACCTTGTAATACTCTTCAACTCTTCCCCATTGAGAGTAAACAGAGTGCGCCAAGGCTCTTCTTAGATAAGTCTTAGCAAATGGCTTAAGTGTTGGCAAATTTATTCTCAGACTTGCATAACTTCTCATAAGAGAAAACCAATGCAGATAATAATTGTCTTTTTATTTTGTTCAGTGAGAGAACAAGAGTTTTAAGCTCCTAATTTCAGAAAGTACATATAGGATAATGGTCAAGCCTGTCATATTTCAATCCCTTAAAATAAAAATGTGTCTCTCTATAATTCCTACTGTTGGGCAGCTCTAGAATTGCCCTAGAAGCTAAATTCACATGTAAATTCTCCACTCTTATAGCCCAACTGGTGATAATTGTACCAATAGTAGATATCCAAGGATATCATTCAGTAGACCCGTCAGATCACAGGAGGGCATAGTGTGAAAACATTTATTCCCAACTTGGCTTAAGTCTTACTTTTCAGAACACTGTATTAAGAAATAATGAGAGAATCATGAAATTGCAAAATAATGAATGGATGGGCTAAGAATATAAGTTAGACCATGAACTATGAGTAAACCAAAACTTAAAGTGATAATCAATAATTTAGAAAATGCTATGGAATGGATGAGGAATATGGAAGTGAAGCTTGAAGAAAAGATCTCAAAGAAGGGAGAACTGACCAGACACAGGAATCAAAAAATGGTTGAATCTCATTAATGAAGCACTACTATTATAATGATCCCAAACAACTGCCTCTGAGATTCTTCAAACGTGGTTTTCTGCTTTCATGTCCCTAAGATACAGGTCACAAGATGATTTTACTTTCAGTTTGTTGCTGTGGCTTACTGAATTACTTTTCGATTGGCATATACATTTGCCTAAATTATCCTGAATGAGAGTCTGGTCCTTTGAATTCAGTAGGAGTACCACAACAAAAAACCATGAATTATGGACCTCAGTAGGGCCAGACAGAAGACACATCACCCCCCCACCCCGCACACACACACACATATGAGATAAATGTATATATTAGGTACACATGTATTTCTTTTTCTACTATTGCATTTTGAAATGCTGTGCCTGATAAGCAATTTAAAACAGAAGATAATTTAATTAGATGCTACAGCTCTATGAAATCGTGATAAGTTTCACATGTAGTATTTATTTCACTTCAGTTTATAAACACTTTAGGATCTTTAATGAAAAAATCATTAAATATGGTGAGGATGGTTATATATATATGCACATTAAATATATGTTGAAAATGTATTTATATATAACCGATATATGTCTTACATTTAATGTATATATTAAACCACTGCAAATGCATTTTATCCATAAGACATAAAAATATGTATCTCAAATATCTAGTATTTCCATCCTGGTTAAATTGAACTTATGCCTAAAGTACCAAAATTTAGGATTCAAGATGATCCCCTGGAAGAGGCACTTGGGTTCCCCATGAGGCAGACTAATTTGAACAGCAGCAGCTTTGGAAAGAAAGCCACTGCATTTCTCTTTGACCCCTGAGCCAGGCTCTGAATCCTGCCTGTGGCTATTTACAGCACTTATGAAGAATTGAATAAGAAAAAGCAATGCTGAATATTTCAGAATTTAGTTTGTTCTTATTAGACAAACTTATTCTCCTCCCCAACAAGCAGCTGCAATTATTCTCTATAACTGTTAATTCTATATGAAGAAATCACTTTTATTTACATGTTATATTCTTATGAAATGTGTATGCATGCATATTAGCTAAGCCTCAAATGATCTGCTATTTTATAAGGCTGGAAAATCACCTGCTTAAATTAGAGAAGTGTAGGAGGAATGGGATATGCGTTTTTAAACACACTGAGTTACATTGATATCATAATTTGACAGAATAAGCTTTATCACTACAGAAAACTATTTTCTCTTTGGATAACTTCAGAGGCCCATGCTTATCATCTATCTTCCTTGTTAAATGATTGTAGGGGATCTATAAATAGGTATGTATTCTTCCACTAGTGCTAAATATGCTTTATTTTTAGGACATAGTGAGATATTTTCCTCATGTCAGCTTTTATTTGATTTTTGCCTTTCCTTAGAACATTTTGTTAAAGTGTAAGTTAAACTAAAAAGATAGACCTAAAGATAGAACTTGTAGCATAATTTCAAAAATTCATGTGGTTTCATATATTTTGTATTGCAAAACAATATGTTAAGAATTGACCTTGCTATCTAAATTACTCTATGAGACAACATAAAGCATAAATTTAAAAGAATAAGTAAAATATTTCACTAGAAAATTTTAAGCTATTATAAGAAACTAACAAAATCCCTAATTTAAAATGAATTCAAATATAATATGTTTAAAAATGTGATGCATTTCTAAGCTCCTTATTTCATTGGCTGAAATAAATGAAATACAAATAACAAATTCTTTAGTTTGAAACATCTCTACAATTAATTAATATGTTAATATTTCAATTTCTCTTGACTTACATGGATCAAAAAATATTAAGTATTAGTTTCAATAGCTTGCAATATATTCCTTACTTATATAGTAGTCCCTGACTACTATTTCAAATGCCTGAGTAAGGATTGTGTATTTCCATTACTGTAACAATATATGTACAATTGAGGCTACCACTGTCAGGTTTAGTTGACAGGCTATAGGAAATAAATTGTCAATGGATTTCTTCACTTTCATTGCTACAAGTAAATGTTACAAATAAATATTTATTTATAGGATTAATGCCCTCATTCTACATAACAAAATATGTACATATATACATTTCTGCATACACATATACATTCCTATTTTCATACTCCTACTCACCCCCTCCTCAAAGTATGCTAATATGACTAAGACCCCCTAATATGCTTATACCTGGAAGTGATTTCCAAATATCATCACAACTTCATGGGCTCATTCTTTGTCTTGGTTGGCATACACTGTACTCTACTAATATGCTCTGTTTATGCCATCAACATACTACAATGCAGCAACTTCAGCTATCTCATAAGGTGCTAGGGGTCAATTAAAATTTTCATATTTTATACAAACTGCTGTCAAACAAAATGTCCTCTATCCTATTTAATTATATCTTTAATTTATATGCAAAGACCTTATACTAATTCAAGTTAAATCATTTAACTTGCCAAAATGACATTTTATTATTTAAAAGATTTGGAGGGCGCCTGGGTGGCTCAGTGGGTTAAGCCTCTGCCTTCGGCTCAGGTCATGATCTCAGGGTCCTGGGATCGAGTCCCGCATCGGGCTCTCTGCTTGGCAGGGAGCCTGCTTCCTCCTCTCTCTCTGCCTGCCTCTCTGCCTACTTGTGATCTCGCTCTGTCAAATAAATAAATAAAATCTTTTAAAAAAATAAATAAAAGATTTGGAAAATGAGCCATCAATTCTACTTGTGTCATCTGCCATTTCCATTACATTAAACAAATTTTATCCCTCAAGATGGAACAAATTTTCCACTTCCTTTACATAACCCCGCTCATTTGAGGGCACCACAATTCACACAATAGTCTAATTCCATGAAATATTGCATAACCCATATCTGTTGCACAATCTATAACCAAGAGAGACCTACTTCATTTGAATGAGGAACTGAGTAAACTGAAACATATAAAATGTTTTAGATGGGAAGATTTAATATAGCATACCACATGAGACTTTTAAAGATAAAGAACAAACTGAGGGTCAATATAGGGGTGGAAGGTGGGGGAATGCATTAAATAGACGAAGGGTATTAAAAAGGGCATTTGTGATGAGCATGGGATGTTGTATATAAGTGATGAATCACTAAATTCTGCACCTGAAACTAATATTACATTGTAGGTTAACTAACTGGAATTTAAATAAAATTTTTAAAAAAAAGGGAATTCACTGTCTTGAATTGCTTTCCCCTATAATTAATATTTAATTTCTCTCTGGTTGCCTTTAACTATATTTTGTTTTCAGAAATTTAATTATGGTGTGTCCTGGAATATATTTCTTTGCTTCTATTCTATTTGAAATTTACAAAGCTTCTTAAACCTGTAGATTTAATTATTTTGCAAATTTGGGAAGTTATTAGACATTATTTTCTTTGGACACTCTTTCAACCCCACTCTATCTTCTCTGGAATGATGATTATTCAAATGTTAGTTCTTTTGTTATTGTCTTACAGTTTCCTGAGATTCTGTTTTGTTTTTGTTTTTCATGTTTGTTTTAGAGAGGGAGAGAAAGCCTGTTGCAGGGCTTGATTCACAACCCTGAGATCGTAATCTGAGCCAAAATCAAGAGTCAGACACTTAACTAACTTAAGTCCCCAGGACTCCCCAGTTTTTATGTTTTGTCTATTATCTCTCTGCTCTACAGTTTAGGTGAATTCTTTTTATCTATTCTGATAATTCAAAAATTTTGTCTTTGCCATTCCACTCTATTCTGGAATCCATTTAGTGAGGTTTGTTTTATTTTTTAGGTTATTTCATTTCTCATTTTTTTTATACTCCTTACTTCTTTTTATAACTTCTGCTTCTTTTTTAAGACTTTCTTAATTTTTTTTCCATAATCATTCAGATCTGGTCATTTAAAATTTTTCATTATGGTTTCTGTTTGAACCACAATGCCTTTATTTCAAATAAGTAGGGATTTTTAACTTGTTCTTATTATTTATTATCTTTATTTTATTGTTTGTTTTGTCTATATCTTTATTTCACTGTTATCAGATATGATGATATATACGATGCCTATTTCAGAAATATTCTGAGATTTCTTTTTAGCATAACTAATGTCTTTTATATTTCCATTCTCTTAAGAAAAATGTATACTATCTAAATTATAATGAGATCTTCCTTTATATTTTAAGCACAAACATGTTAATTGTGTTGTTCATATCAACTATTTAGTTGCTAATATTTAATCTACTCTCAATAATTAACAAATGCATATAAAAGTCCTGTTTTCTTGATGTGTTTCTCTCTATTTATATTAATTTCTATATTTTATATTTCTATTAAAACAATATTTCATATTTTAATATTTTGACATGGGTTTTCATCTGGTACACACATTTAAAAGAATTACATCTTTTTTTTTTTTAAAGATTTTTATTTATTTATTTGACAGAGAGAGATCACAAGTGGACAGAGAGGCAGGCAGAGAGAGAGAGAGAGGGAAGCAGGCTCCCTGCCCAGCAGAGAGCCCGATGCGGGACTCGATCCCAGGACCCTAAGATCATGACCTGAGCTGAAGGCAGCGGCTTTGACCTGAGCTGAAGGCAGCGGCTTAACCCACTGAGCCACCCAGGTGCCCAAGAATTACATCTTTTAGATGTAATTTTAACATTTATTGTTGTGTACTACCACTTTTAACCAATAATTTTAATAAATTTCTCAGGGTTTAATTTATCCCCTATTAAAATAGTTACACTATTTCATTATTTTTTGTCTTGTGTGCTTTTTTTTCTTTTCATTTTTATTTTCAATCTTTTTGTGTCCTTATACTTTATATGTTTCTACTACAAATAGCACACATCTAGATTTTTTTAAATTCAGTTGTTGGCCAATTAATTTTATTTTATGATGCGTTTTGTGATTTCTATCATAATTATCCTTTTAGGTTTCTCTACTTATTCAAGTCTTTTTGATAATTAATTCTTATGAGACTCAGTATGCATGAGAATATTATGATTGTTCCTCATATTTGAATTACTGGATACCAAATTGTATGTTATATATTCTTTTTCTTAAATACCAAAGGCAGTACTTGACTGACTGCAACATCCAATATTACAATTGAAAAATCAGATACAATGTAATTCTTATTCCTTTGTATATGTATACATTTTGTATGTTTTCCTTTATATGCAATTTCTTAGTTTTCTTTTTCAAGTTTTTAATAGGTCAGCGTTACTATAATATGTCTACATTTTTTTTCCTTTCCTTTATTGTGCCTTTTGCCTTTTGCAGTATCTTTCAACATGAAATTGTTTTTGTTTTTTGTTTTTTGTTTTTATTCTTTTCTGGCCAGGTGCCTGGTAGGAGTCAGAAAATAAGAAACTAAAAAGGAAAGAAAAGAATATTTGAAGATAAATGGAGATATATTTTACTACATATTAAAAAATTCACTAACATATTGGACAATAGTTACTGTGTTTTATTTGCAAAGAACCCGAAACACAATCATAGTTGAGTGGTATTTCTCAAACTCTTAGCCCCAGTAGTTAAGCAGCTCTGATTGTGAACTTTGATTGAATAATAAAGCCATTTAAACCTTCACTCATTTGTGGGCAGATAATATCTGAATTCATGTAGAATACATTGTTTGGACCTTAAAGAGTTTCTTGACCTACACTTAATTCCATTTCAGTTCTACCTCATTCCTTAAGATACAGTTTTATTCATTATCATGGGTTCTCTTTTGCCCTCCTTTCCCTCTATACAATAGATAGATGATAGATAGATAGATGATAGGAAGGTGATAGACAAGTAATAGATTTCCTACCCTTTTTCAGTATGTATGGTAGAAGGTATGTTTCACCACAGACTCAGCCCTCTATCTTGATGTATAAATCTACTCTATATTTATATATGATTAATTAATTTTGGACAGATGAAAAGTGAGTAATAAAGAACAAACTGTGGCAGAAGAAAAGGGGACCTTTTCAATTGAGGTTACAATTCTTAGAGATTTTATTTATGTGACTTATTCTTGATTAGGCATTATAATCACTCTTGGAATATTAGAAACAACATTTTCAAAGCTCAGAATCAAGAAACAACATATTTATTTATTTATTTATTTATTTTTGATTTTCAATACCTTTATTAAGAAATATCAAAAGTTCATTACAGTTCCATACACAGTTTTACAGAGTTCAAGGGGAGGGAAAAGGAGGGATGCCATCATATGCATGTTTGAACGTTATGGCAGCTTGCCAAAAAGGTAACCCTACAACTTCTGTCACCTTGTTTAATAGTGGACCCCAGCCAGGCCTTTTCCCATTTCTACTAGGCCACAACATAATACCTTAAGCTACTTGAAAGAGTTTTAAGGTGTTATAAATACTTCTTAAATATTTGCCCTTTTATTGTCATGATTGTTCCTTGAAGAAGCTGAGCTGTTTATACGAGCACAACACCTGAGTCCCACTTACCATTGTGTAATTATATTATATTATAATTATATTATCACCAAGCCTGCCTTGGGGGCTGGACAACACCGCAAGTTACATGTTACCATATCACACTTGGGAGAGAACCCACACACGTTGTTACATTTTTTATTTAGCATTTAACAGAAAAAACGGGGGGAGGGGAATCACTCAACGTGGAAACAAAACACCACAGTCATTCTGTGGAATTGTGAGGAATGGGATATGTCTGCCAATTCCACTGAGCTCCTCTCAAGCAGTCGACAGCATGACCAGGAACTTTGAGAAACAACATATTAGAAACAACATTTTCAAAGCTCAGAATCAAGAAACTCAGAATCAAAGAACATTCAGAAATATGAGGGTGGCAGGTGGGGAACAATTCCTCAGGACATTTTATATCATTTACAATTTTCATGTACATAGGAACTAAGAATTTGAATAGATCTCAAATTACCAATGATTTTTAAAAATTTGTGTCTGATGCTACAATTTTCAGAGCAAAGAGTCAAAGATCTTGTTCAAAGATCTTTTTTGGTTAAGGATTTCTGACAATTTCATTATAAACTTCTTTTCATCAAGGAGTGAAAATGGAGGTAAAACTAAGTATTTGAGATTTCTACTAGAAAAGTTATTAATAATAGAAATTACTTGATGTTTAAATTATATTATTTAAATATTTAGCCAAAAGAGCTTTGAATAGTCTCATATAACTCATAATTGAAAATAACTCTTTTTAAAATAACTCATATATAAGTTTTCTACCATGCCAAGCCATTTTTTTTTCTTTTTTGGTTACACAATGTGTTATGTATTTTCTATATGTTAATTTTTGCAGTATTAATGAATTTCATATGATTTAAGATAAGTGTGTTATAATGGTAAAAGGTCATGAAAAAAGAAGAAAATATGAAGTTAAAGTAAATGTTTTCTTGTCTTCCATTCTAGTGCAAGTGTTAAGGTCTCTTAGGAAATAATTGTAATTGAAGGTAATAATATTTTACAACTTGTATAGAAAATTTTCTAGAATAATAGGCTACTTGTTATTTGAAGTAGAAGACTTTATGCCTAAATGGGACATTTTTGAGGCAAACCTTAATGAAGAGGACATAAAAACTTGGCAGAAGTTGTTTGCATTAGAGAAAAGATGTAGACAAAGACTGAAAAATTATAATGGTACAATAAACTTTTGACTTACTGTATCTTACAGTGAACAAAGGAAACTAACAGTGAAGTAACTATAAATTGTGGAAGACTTTAACTTTCAGGATAAAAATGTTTTATTTCTTTCTGATGATGGAAAGGCATTAATATTCATCAAAAATGACGTAGTCTGACTTAAGTCTGTGAGGTAGTAATTTGGCACTAGTTCACAGAATCAGTTGGATGAAAAGAAAGGAGGTTACAAATGGAGATGCTAGATACCTTTGTTACAATAGTCCAGGCACACATGACTGGGATTTTCACTAAAATAGTGGAGGTGAAAATGAAAATACACCAAATATTTCTAATAAAAAAGTACATCAGAAGAGTTTTTTTTAAGGATTTATTTATTTATTTGACACACACACACACAGAGAGAAAGCACAAACAGAGTGGCAGGTAGAGGGAGAGGGAGAAGCAGGCATCTCCACTGAACAGAGGAGCCCGATGTGGGGATCATGACCTGAGCTGAAGGCAGATGCCTAATGACTGAGCCACCCAAGCACCCCAGAAGTGGTATTATTGTCCTATTTTCAGAGATAGGGACACTCAAGGCCCTGAAAGTCATAGTAACATGCTCTATTTAACGTAGTCACTATAAGATCCACCAAGTAAACATTAGTCTGAATTACCCTAGAAGTCATGCTTTTTTCATTTATATTAATATACTACAAGAAAGAAGTCACTTAAATGATAAAATTATAGATTTCCAAATTACATGTATATTTTCTTTGAATATATGTGTATTTTATCTCATTTCATTGATATCAAAATTGTAACATAGTATTACATTAAACCAAAATATTTAAGACATTAAAATATTTTATTAACAAGTTTATCTTATTATTAAAAAATAAGGATTTTATAAATAATATTTTACTTACATACTAAAAGTGTTATTATGGTTACAAATTGTTTTTTCCAAATTGAATAGTTTTAAATAATTTTTAATACCACCCAAATTTTAATATCAATTATATTTCCCTTTAAAGTTATATTAATAATGTGTTTTAAGTGACTACTAACAATATTTGAAGGCTAGAACCTCCAATAATCATTTTGTCAACAGTTAAACATCTCAAAATCAAGTTTAAAAAATAATAACAAAATAAATAAGTAAATAAATACATAGTTTATAGCTGCATTGTCAAAGGGAATTGTGGAGAAAATCTTTTTGTAAACAAATAATTGTAGACTCAAACAACAATGGAATAGATAAAAAGCCTTGGTATTAATTTGCCCTAATTGTTTCATATTACAGCAAATAACAAAGAAACAAAGCCATTTCTAAAGTCAGAGAAACAAAGAAACAAAGCCATTTCTAAAGTCAGAGACACCAATACTAGAATCTCAGGTATTGACTTCCATTTCAGTATACTTTTCAACTACATTTTGTTTCATTGTCTTCTTCTGGAACATAAATAAATATACAGTATACATCAACAATTGAGAATCCAAAGGACATAAAACATCATTGAAGTTTAAGTTTTTGTCCCGAGGGGTACCCCTGGGGATAAAAATATATGTTTATAAAATAAATAAATAAATAAATAAAATAAAATAAAAGATGAAGTTTGAGTTTTTGAATAGTAGATTTTCATAAATCAAAGTAGATTTCAATAAATCAGTGAAACCAATCTTTACTCCTTAATTCAAATGCCTTTTATATATTTAACATTTCAGATAAACTCTTGTTGCCTTATATAGCAAGTAAATATCAAAATACTACATTTGTGAATATAACTGTCATAATTTAAAGGCAGATTCTTTGGGGCACCTGGGTGGCTTAGTTGGTTAAATGTCTGACTCATCATTTTAGCTCAGGTCACGATCTCAGGTTCCTGAGATCGAACCCCTTTCAGGTCTGGGCACAAAGAGGAGAGTCAGCTTGCGATTCCTTCCCTCTGCCCTTCTCCCCCCAAATAAATAAATCTTTAAAAAAAAGCAATTACTTTAATTTCAAAATGATTTATAGTCAGCATTTTAACTTAAGTGTTAAAAGTAGTAACCTTAATACAAACTTAAGATATTATAAATTTTTTTTAAATTCTTGAGGAAAATATGGACGTATATACTGATGGAATGTTAGATCAAATTTTAATTTTCACTTAAATTGTTAAAATAGTCTGAGTTCATGAAGCTCATTTTCATGTATTTTTTAAAATTTCTCATTCGTTTTTATATGATAGGTATAACTTTACCGTGGGATCCAACAAATAATTTGACAATTTCCCTCTGATTTGGCCACAATGATAAATGGTTGATATGTTCTTTGCTTTAAGCTTACCTGTTCTTTATTATTTAGGAATTCAATAAAATGACTATCTGAATCTATGCAACTAATTGCTATAATAAATACATTAATAAATTAAATTTCAAAAATTGATTAATACTTAAACATTATTTTGGAGGTCTTTTGTAGATTCATTGTCTTTCATATTTTATATAGTTTATGCTTATCACAAATTTCAAATTATCTCATATATCATGAGTTGTAATACTTGGTTTATTTACAAGTCTAAAGTTGTTTTAAGGAGCACCTGTATGGCTCAGTCATTTAAACTTCTGCATTCATTTCAGGTCATGATCCCAAAGTCCTGGAATCAAGCCACATATTGGGCTCCCTGCTCAGCGGAGAGCCTACTTCTCCCTCTCCCTTTGCCTGATGCTCCCCCTGTTTATTGTTGTTGTCTCTCTCTCTCTCTGTGTGTCAAATAAATAAATAAAATATTTTAAAAATAATAATAAAAATAAATATTGGGGGAAATTGGAGGAGGAGATGAACCATGAGAGACTGTGAACTATGAGAAGCAAACTGAGGATTTTGGAGGGGAGGGAGTTGGGGGGTTGGGAGAGCCTGGTGGTGGGTATTAAGGAGGGCACATATTGCATGGAGCACTGGGTGTGGTGCATAAACAATGAATCTTGGAACACTGAAAAAAATAAAATAAAAATTTAAAAAATCATAATAAATAAACAATAAAAATATAAAAATAAAGTTTTTTAAACATTTATTTTCATCAACAAAATGATCAATTTATTTGATTCTTTACAGGTTATTTTTTAATATATAGCACACTTTAATTCCAAATATATCATTTAATAAAATCAAATATCTATCAATTGCTTACTCTATGAAGTATTGTATAAATCAGTGTTTTTCATTTCATTTTTTAAATGATTTTATTACTAAACCTCAAACTAATTCATTAGAGAAATAAGGCTGTTTGCAAAGATTTCCACATGCATACATCAAATGATTATCAGGCTGATGTAACTGTTAATAAATTTAATACGTATTTAATTCTGATTTATTTTTAAAACTTAAATTATTATATACCTTCTCACATTAATGTCCTTGATTTAGCTTTCTAAAAGTTCTGTTTTAAAACATCTGCTGTACTTTCTTTTTCCTTTCAAGTGTTATTCAAATTCCAGTTAGTTAACATACAGTTTCAGTTCTAGGATTCAGTGATTCATCACTTACATACAGCATCTGGAGCTCATCACAAGTGCCCTCCTTAATACCCATCATCCATTTAACCCATCCTCTCACCTACCTGCCCTTGAGGAACCCTCTGTTTGTTCTCTGTAGTTAAAAGTTTGTTTTATGGTCTGCCTCTCTCTCTCTCTCTTTTGTTCTTCTTCTTCTTTTTTATTTTTTTTTCTTTTTTCTCATGTTTGGAATTTAAGAATCAAAACAGATGAACACGGGGGGGAAATACGTACTGTTCTTATTCTAACTCTGATCGTGATTATTCAAATTAATTTTCTTGTGACGCTTTATCTTGATGTTTTCTTTTTTTTTTATCTTGATGTTTTCAATTCTCAATTAAAAATAAAAGAATATGCATTGATTCATTTAGGGATCAAGTTTTGAATGGAATCTAAATTTGGGAATACTTACTTTGAAAGAAATTGCATTATTTATCATTATTATTATTATTTTTTTAAATTTGAATGTAGTTGCACACAATGTTGCATTAGTTTCAGTTGTACAACTTAGTGATTTGACAAGATTATACATTATGCTATGTTCACAAGTGTCACCACCATCTGTCCTGTTACATTGCTATTCCAATGTCATTGACTATTATTTTTATGCTATGTCTTTTATTCCCTTTACTAATTCATTTCATAACTGGAAGCCTGCATCTCTTTCTCCTCTACACCCACTTTGCCCAACCCCTGCACCACTGTGCTCCCCTCTGGTATTCATCAGTTTGTTTTCTGTATTTATAGGTCAGATTCTGCCTTTCATCTGTTTATTGTTATTATTATTAATGAGTGGAATTATTAATGCTTACAAGTGAACCACATGGTATTAGTCTTTTGAAGTCTGATTATTTCACTTAGTGTAAGTCCATCCATTTTCTTGATTTTAATATTTTACCTTTTAAAAAGTAAAAATAAAATAGTATTCAATACTTTCATTATGTAAAAGGAAAAAATGGACATAAATTTAAACATTTATATTTTCTAATATATTTCCTCTTTAAAAATTTTACTAAATTGTTTATGCTGATTTTGCCCAATTTGTTTTTGAGGATAATCATTGTGTCTTTGATTTTTCTGTTCATGATCATGGTGATCTTGGTGAAGACCACCAAGGGGCAAATGATAGAGGTTGTCATTTTAAGTCAGTCAATAACCAGGTGTATATATAGGATAGAAAAAATCTCTTCTCTTCTATAAAATAAAAAATAACATACTACTTTTGTAGCTTGCCATGTAATAATAAAAATGGATGATAAGGAAATAGCCTTTGAAATTAAGATTTTTTGGATGCAGGATTTAAGAAACCATGATGTATTTGCAGACATACTTGCAGATGACCCAAACTCTGGATTTTAAGAATTGGTGAGAGAAGAAGCCAGAAAATCAGGCAGATGTCAAAATCTTGTAGCTGATGCTAAAAAATTTGAACTTTGTCCTGTGAATGATGGGGCCATTTAAAAGCTTTTAAGCAGGGGAATAAGTTGGTCATAATTGTATTTATGAAAGATCATTCTGGCAGCTGCGTGGAGAATGGATCCATTGTGGGCATGACTGGAGGCAGGAAAATCTGTTAAGAAACATTTGCAAAGAGACCATTGACATGACACTGGGAATACAGGTTCCCCATTCTAGCCTAGCCACAAAATGTTGGTACTATTACCTCTGGCAAGTCTCTGGGCCACTCTGAAGTCCTCAGATGTCTGAGGAAAAGAAGAGGGTTGGATGGTTGGTCTCTAAGGTCCTTTCTGCTCTGATGTATTTAAAAACTTCCACAGTGTGTTCAATACATTACAAAGAAGGACTCAGTGGGCATTTGTGTCTTTTTCAAAATAATTGCTATTATTAGTATTTGTACCATAAACAGATTGCAAATTTTTCATTTAGACAAACTCAAAAAGCAACTAATGGTGAACTTTGTATCTGGTGAAGAATTTACCTGGTGGTGATCTCTTTTGAGGCCTTATTCTGCCTTTATATTAAAACAGGGGGAAAAAGTCTAAAGTTAAGTACTATTTCTTAGTCTAGTTAGCATTTCTTAGTTTCTAAGATAAGATAAGACAGAGATTGTTACTTATCATCTAACCCTCATAATTCTGAAGAAATTATGTATTTGTACTGGTAGAGTAGTATAATGCTTCTCTTTATAAAAATATCAGAAAGCCTGTTTTAAATATAGTTGATAATATAGTTCTCAAACACATCTATGAATTTGAGTGATTTTTTTAGAAGTCTGTATTTTGGATCAGATAGATATATTTATTTTAACTTATTTTACTTAAGTATATAGTTTTTCTTTTGGAAGTAATTAGTATACATTATTTAAACTTAGCATAATAGGACCTTGGATCCTGTAGAATGACGTTAGTAATAGATTTGTTATTATCACCATTATTAAAGTTACAGAAAGCAAAATCATGCATTCCTTGCTCAGCTCTAAAGATTTGCTCAGTAATATTTGTTTCCACATAAATGACTTTAGGTATAATACCTGTTTTGAAAAAAAACACAATTGTCTTGAATCACGTTCTATGCCTGTTATATGAATTTGTGTGCAATTGATAAACTATTTAGTTTTATTTTTAAATGCAGTATTAAAAATGGCAGAATTTGAAGCTATTTTTGTTTTACACTAGCTCTGATAGTCTGTTATTTTTGATCTAGAAAATTCTGAAGGAATACTTAACTGGTTTTAAAATTTCACTTTTTATTCTTTTAAGTATGGACATATTCTTCTTATAATGCAACATTTGTTTTCTAAGCATGCTTTTTAAGGAATCATATTTCCCCCAAGCTTATAAAAACATGTTCTTTGGTTACTGGGGGAATTTCTGACCCTTCAAATTTATTTTCTCTGGTTTCTATTCACTGTTTGACTCAATTTCCTCTGAGAACAATTTGGGTTTATCATGGATTTTTTTAGGTCTTGTTATTTTCCCTTGTAATTTTTTACCAGGATTAGTGCACTAAACAATAAATGTTAATAATTTAATATTAGAAAATTAGTAAATATTTCATATATTTTGCATATATAATACATGTAACATATTAAACATTCTATGCTTGTAAAAATAGCTTTGGTTTTATTTAGAGAAAAAATATTACTGTGAATTGAATAGAGCTCTGGGAGCCAAGTTTTAGCCATCATGCTAGTATTAATTATCTGAAAAATCACAGGTGAATCTATGCACTTTTCTGATGTTCAGTGTGCTCATCTTTTAAATGCATAAGTTGGACTAAATTTTAGGCATAACATTCTCTAAGAAAATTACACTGGTGATTGTATAGTTATAGATACTACAATTCAAATTAAGCATCTATAAATCTTTCACATGTATAATAAATGTGAAGGTTACTTTACCATAAGATCAGTATCTAAACAGTGTGATGTGGCTCTGAAAAGACCTAATGAGATCTCCAACTATAGAAATAGTCTGGTAACTATCCCACATATTGGTTCAAAGATTGGCTTCTTCTCCAACACCTCTGACATTTTTTAGTTCAGGTCTTTACCTTTCTCCCCAAAAGTTTTGCAACAGCCCCTTAGCTTTTCGCCCTTTTTATTCCTAAGATTTTATTTGTTTATTTATTTGACAGAGAGAGAGATCACAAATAGGCAGAGAAGCAGGCAGAGAGAGAGGGGGAAGCAGGCTCCCCTTCGAGCAGAGAGGCCGATGTGGGGCTCGATCCCAGGATCCTGGGATCAAGACCTGAGCAGAAAGCAGAGGCATTAACCTACTGAGCCACCCAGCCCCCACCCCCCATTAGCTCCTCTGCATCTAGATTTGTTTCCCTCCAAGCCTCTATGCTGCCAATCATCCTTCCACAAATAACCACTTTTTTTTATGACTAAAAAGAATAAAACAGCTTCCTTTAACCCTAAAGGTTATAGTCCAGTCTCATTAGCATGTAATGCAAGTTCCTGTTTACTTGTAAAGTCAGATTTTCACCTATGGCCTCATGTCTAATTTCTTGTATATTTCCACAGATACTCCACCACCCACCCAGTAAAACTCTGAGAAACAATTATAAATCTTCTCTCCATCCAAAAAAGAAAATGTGTATTCACATCTTTTCTGGCTTTTTTAAAGTACATGTATACCTCAATCACTATCTCCCTTGAACAGGGAGGAAGAGGCCTCTGATCTTGGCCAGTACATTAGAAGAACAATAGATCATAAACAGAAAAAACTTTAATAAAGTATACATATGCAATTCTATCATTCTGGAGCCAATGCTCAGGGTCTGGCACAAAGTGACCATAACCCTAAACATCTGCTCCTGTGACTAATGCCTTTCTTGGACCTAGGTAATGCTTCATCACATCTCTTGCACATGTCCTTGAAATAATGGATGTCTGGATATCGAAAACATTTGTACATTGTGTTGCTGCTTATACTACAAAATGCACTGCAACAGAGTGTGGAGACAATCTGAACAGCAGAAGCATTTAGGTAAAAGAAAAGACAAATTAATTAACTTGTCAAATCCTTCCTCTCAGCATGAATGCAATAGATTCCTGCATAACCAAGTATCATTTCCCAGTAGCACTGAGCGACCTTTTGTTCTTCACTTTTGTTTCAGTTCGTGGTTCCAGAGATACTCCAGAATTACACGGTTTTCAGAAGAGCTGCACATGGTGATTGAAGAACATACTGAAATATTAAACAATCTTTCTTATTAAAAATGTATGTTTATGTGTAGGTATTGATGATGTATAGCATGATTTCAAATCTTTGTATCAGTAACAAGATGAAAATTGATCATTAGAATTTTGAATAGTTTTATTTTTTATAAAAACTTAAGGATTTAATTAATTTTTTGAAAATTCAAATTATTAACAATGTTTATAACCTTCTGAATTTAAAATATTATTTTCTTTTAATTTTTGTAAATAACTTTGTATTGGAAAAGAAATATTTTGAAAAAAATAAAATCTTTGAATTCACTTATTTTAATTTTAACTTTGGAAATGGATATACAAGTTGTACATTTTGAGTACAACTTTTTTTTTAATTTTAGAATACTATCAATAGGACACAAATTTTGTGAAAATCATTATTATACCAATCTGTGATGACAAAAAGTAAATTTTATGAAATAATTATATAGCAATTTATTATCTCTAAATTATTATTCATTCAAATACTATTACCCCATCAGTTAAAGAAACATGGTAATAAATAGTAAACTAGATGGTCTCTGATATTTTGCTGATTTTCTGTCATATAAATATCATAGCTTTTTACTTAACTTCCCCAATTTATAGGTCTGAACATATAATGATGGCAGTAAGAAAGGAGAGCATACTTTAACAATTTGTTATATGTATTTCTAGTTTTTAAAAATTTATTTATTTAAGAGATAGAAAGCTTGCAAGCAGGGAAGGGGCAGAGGGGGATGGGGAGAGAGAATCCTCAAGCCGACTCCCTGCTGAGTGCAAAGCATGATGGATCTTCATCCCAGGACCTTGAGATCATGATCTGAGCCAAAATCAAGAGTTGGCCTCTCAACCGACTGAGCTACCCTGGTAACCCTCTCATTTTTAAATATAATCGTCCTCTTGCTTTTGGCCTCATAAATGTAATGGATCAATAACTATTGCATTGAAAAATGTTCTTCCTTCTTTCCCATAGCTATTTCAATAGGGAATCAAACATAACCCTGCCCTTGGTCAGCATAAGAAATGCAATATTCAAACAAAATAAATTGTTCTTGGCAACTGACCATCCCAGCCCAAAGCATATTTATGTGGAAAGCTTTATCTTATGTAAGTGGTTATCATCTGGAATCCTAGAGTCCAAGCCCACATTTTTTTTTCCTTTTAAGATTTATTTACTTATTTGTCAGAGAGAGAGAGAGAGAAAGCACAAGGGTGGAGGGAGTAGGCAGAGGGAGAAGCAGGCTCCCTGCTGAACAAGCAGCCTGATCAAGTGGGACTCCATCCCAGGACCCTGGGATCATGACCTGAGCAGAAGACAGAGGACAGACACTTAATGACTGAGCCACTCAGTAGTCCCTCAAGCCCACATTTAAAGCAATTTTAAGGAAAATACCTCAAGATCCTCTTTGCCTCACTGAACCGCATCTTCCAGTTTTGGGGTCGTTGCTTTCTAAGACACTTTCTTCTGTCTTTAATTCTGGGCATGAGACATCATATAAGCCAAAGTTTATTCCTCAGCATCCTTGAGGGTGCAGGTGTTATCTAAACAGTTTCCTGATGTATAATGATCTATTTAAGGGAGATGGTTGGTTTAAATTTATTTATCTTTGTGTCCTTGACGCCTAGCTTAATGCTTGGCATACAGTGAGTACAGACTTGTTAAGTGAATAAATGAATAGACGAATGAATTACAGCTGATGCTACCAGTCTATCTCCATTTAGGCTACATTCCCTATAGGTTTTCCTTTTCAGTTTTAGAGTTCACATTCTAAGTGTGAAATACATACAAATGTGTGTTGAGAGATTAATAGGTAGACTGTTTCAGACACTTTAAATGTTCTTAACTAAATGACTAACAGCACAAGGCATGTCTAATATAAAAAAGGTGAAAGGTGTCCGTTTCAAAACGGACATTATTTTTTTAAGATATTTGAATAATTTCCTTTCAAAAGAATGTCTGTGCTAAATTGATTCTTTATATACACATTTTCTTGGGTTATAGTAACTAACAATTACATAGTTCTCCTCAGACTCTGGCACTGGTTTAAACAATTTTATAATAATGCACTTCATCTCAGTAGCAACATTTTAAGGTAGTTACTTTTATTATCCCAATTTTACAGATGAGGAAGCTGAGAAACAAAGTGTATAAGGAAAAAAATCGCATAGCTACCCATGGTCAGTGCTCTTTACTATGCACTCTGCCTCTCTTCTGTGTGTGTGTGTGTGTGTGTTTCTTTCTCTCTTCTTTTGTTTCCTGAAAGTTATGAATTTGCATTATTATTCATATAGTGGAAATGAGGTATTAGACCATAAATAAGACTCAAAAGAGAAGGTTTTAGGAAGGTGAGGAAAAAAAAATTGCCTCTATCAAAGATTTACTTATAACTAGGCTTTGAGTAGCTGAAATTTCCCAGTATGGGTTTTTGGTTTGACAGGAAATTGTATGGCACTGTAACATGTAGGCATATCAAAAGATCAGTAATATAGGGTAAGCAACATCATAATGCAAACAATTTCAGTAAAAAATCAGATTATTCAATTTTATGTATAAGGTTCTATAATCTCTGAGATTTCATTAAAATTTTCTTTGAATATTTTATTTTAGCATTTTCTCATCTGGGAGAAAAAGATGTTAATGAGAAACTTGTATCTCCAAAATTAGCCCATCATACTATGGGTGACACAGTATAATTAAGGGTAATTCCAAGGAATTATAGGAATATAAATCTCTAGACAAGAAGAATGGCTTTATACCACTTAGAAATTTTCTATAGCTTAAATCAGAAAGAAAAAACTTAGTTTATATTTCCTAAGAAAGTATCTACCTTCTTTATGTATTGTTATATAAAAGGAATGCTGAATTGATGGAATTTGATTTTTCTCCTACGTAGTTTTACAGGAGAAAATATTTACAAACTAAAAACTTCAACTTTTTAAATTATGAACATAATTATTTAATAATATAGGGCCTTTAAAGTCTTATGGAGTTTATTTTAGGGAAATAAAAATATTAAAGAATATTAAGCAGGTGGGTGAGATAAAATTTGCATTACTGACCTCTTTTTGCTGTATAGTTGCAACAGTGGTGATGGGAAGTCCAACTAGGAAACTTCTGTAATAGGCGGATAACGAATGATGGGGTCTTAGGCTAGAATAGTATAACAGGCATGCAGAGGAGTGGATGGACTTTAGCTACATTTTGGAAAAAGCACTAGAATTTTGTAAATTTGGTGTTGTATGTGAGGGAGAATAAGGAATAAGGATGACACAGATTTCTATCCGAAAATGAGAAAAGTGTAGTTTGAAATCTCCATGAAACATTTATCTAAAAATGTTATGCCTAGAATTAGGTATAGATTTAGGGGTGGTCAGTATATACATAGTAATTCCTTTAGTAAACAGTTGTTGAGTGCTGAATGTTTGTCAAGCCAGCTGGGTGTCTCTGAGATTACAACAGGATCTGAATCTAATGCTGCTTTTACCTAGTAGTGGCATCAGGTTTAGTGAGAAAGATACATTCTATAAGATAATATGTAACCTTAATAGTGAGGGAAGATTTCCTGAGAAAGGGACATTAAGTTGGAACATGTCATTAAATTTAATGTGTATTCAGGGGTGGGGGGAGGTAGAGGAAAGGGATGGAATTCATGGAATAGGAAATGGCATATGAAAATGAGCATGAACAAAACTAACATTGGAAATAGGAAAAGATGCAGTGTGACTGTAGCTCAAGGAAGACAGTAAATATCATGATATATGCCTTGTGAAGTTGGCAGAAGCCACATAACATGAGGCTCTGGGCCATTTTGGTAGCCAATGAGATATTTCAGCTGGGCAAATGATTTTATTTTATATTTTAAGACTTTAGCTGATTTGTGAATAATATATTGAAACCATGTAGAGGCAATATGGGTATCCAAAACTCACTTAATCTTTGTAGAAGATTGATATTATCATTGATATCATCACACTTGCTGTAGACATAAGGGATGTGGATAAAATTGATACTTAATATGCAGAATTTATAGGAATTTGGAATGTATTGAACATGGAGATAAGATAACCTTTTAGAATTCTGACTTGAACTTGCACATTATCCCTTCCAGGAAAAGAAACATTTGAGAAATTACAAATGTTTTGGTCTGGGAGGAAAAATGTAAATGGATTCATATTGGACATCCTAAATTCATGGAAATTAAAGTAAAAAATCTGATTATATAACTTTGTATAAGAATCTATTGTTCAATTTTTAAAAGGGGGATAAATTAAAAATCATCAATAATTTGGAATTGGAGTGGGAATTCTTTATCAACCAAGATATCACAGGATGAAAAGTATCAGTATAGACATTTAGAACTTCGAGTTAGTCATCTCAGATGTGTAATGACTTTCTGATGATTTTCTTCATGGTTTATCATCAATCCTCAGTGTAAAGAAGATGAAGGTAAGTAGAGAAATACTGTAATAGTAAAAAGACTCAGAGCAGAATCCTGAGCAATTTTAACTTAAAAATTGGTAATAGAAGAGGACCCAAATAAAAACTTGAATAGGAGATGCAAGGTAATTTAGACAAAGCAAACTTACAAACAAAAAAGAAAAAAAAAATAGGTATGTAAATAAACAGGTAGTTATATTGCCTTGCAAGACAAAGGTAAAGATATTTTGGCAAAGAAAAAAAAAAAAAAGGTCAGTTACTTCAAATCTAGCCAAATGAACAAGTAGAAGAATTGCAAAGTATAATTTGGATTTATGACATTGGTTTATAATTAATGAAATCACTAGGAAGAAAAAATTCAGATAACTTAAGAGAACAGAATGAATTTCTGTCACTCACTAATAATATCACTATTATTATTTCACTACAAAGTAGTAATACACCAATAAATATTACATCTGCCATTAAGGAGCTTTAAATCTGGGGTATTATGACCAAGTCATATTATGATTGTAACTGAATGTTACCTGCATAAGACAGGTTTTGAAGACAAAATCTGTCTACTTAGTATTTTTTCCCAGATGTTAGAAAGGTTTAGTATATTTAAAACAGTATTATTTCAATATGTTAATATTGGTCAATATCACATAATTGTACATATAATTTATAAATATACTGATTTCAGTATTGATCTCCATCTAAAATAAATATTCATCATTGAATAATTATACATGACTGAAAGGTATATTTAATAGTATTCTGGATTATGCTGTTTTTGTATTGTCTCTTCATATATATGTGTATGTATATTTGTCTCAACAAGGAAATGTGTTTCCCAAGGTCATACAAAAAATAAAATACAGTCAGAATTGTAAATAAAGTATAAATGTTCTTGTTTACTTGAAAAACAGAGCATTTACCTCAGTCTAGATTTTTCATCAGGATATAGTTATTGCTTTTGCTTTATCACTCATTCTTCTTTACTTTATGTTGAAAACATTTGTTGGTATAAACTGTGTTTTCAGAGATGGTTAGGATCAATAAAGACCGAAGAAAGAAATAAGTTCTCCAAAGAAGAAGGCAAAGACAATATTTAGTATTTTAGAGGTTCCTAGGGGAATTGGGAATTAAGACCACTCCAGGTAGCTCTTAAAATCATCTGAAACTTTCATAGTATGGCAGTGTGTCAAGAGGAAAATCATAAAAATTCAGTTCATGCCTGAAGCTTTTTTTTTGTTTGTTTGCTAATCTTTTGAAGATTCAGTCCATTAAAGGAGACAATGTCACTTTTCATTTAAGCAATGTTTAATAACAGCCATCAGATGAAAATTCCACATATCTTAGAGCTTGCAGTAAAAGTTATTTCTCATGTCCTCGTCAACAGTGAAACTGTCAAAGAAGTAAATAATTATACTGAAGAAGACAAGGTATTTACCAGCTCAAAGTCTTTGCTCACTTTCCACAAGCTACTTAATGCAAGCATTTTCACTATTTTATTTGACACAATTGTAGGGGAAAATGGTAAAAATAAGTGGAGGTATATTGTTTTGGCTTGCGAAAAACTGTAGATGTCACCAATAGTTTGTTATTACTATTTACTGCTTAATCTGCATGCTAAACATATTTCTTTCCTCCTCTCCTTTGCTAGTAGACAAATATTTTCTTTGGAATTAGATACAACATTTCAAGAGGATTCATTAAGGAGAGGAAAAGGAAAAAAAATCAAAACAAGGTGGATAAACTCTTTCAAGATTTTTTAAATTAAATAATGCAAAGTCTTGACTGATAATACTGATAAACCTATTATTCATTTCAAAATCTCAAATGTATTCTGACATTCCTAAAGCCACCATTAACTTGTAGGTGACCTCTTTGAGCAAAACAAACAAAACAAAAAATATGGGAAGTTCTTTTGCCTTTGCTATAATTTTTTTATTGTTCTTTTACTTCACTAATCATTCATTTCATATCATCAGAGAAGACACCTTCTTGATTACTTTTGGTCTTTATTTGGATTTTGGATGAATTGGTTTATGGTTCTTATGCTTCTTCTTTGCATATGTCATCAGTTCTCTTCTTTTATATGCATATTATACTGCAACATATCCTTAAGTCAAAAAGAAAATTTTCAACAAAGTAATATGATATATTAATCATTTATCACATATTTAATAGTTTCCTACATGCAGTGTGAAAATAATAGTGAAAGCAGATATCTACAGTCTTTGTGAAGAAAATTGTGCACCTGCACATCATGACAATAAAGCATTTAAGAGCAATATTGAACATGTTATTATACCAAATTAAATTTCCTTAATCAGTTAAACTTTAAAATTCTCAGCCTACTTAGGAACACCATTCTTAAGAAAATCCAAGATGTAAAATTCCAAAATGGTAACAGAGTAATTCACTCCATAAAGTAATCTTTCTTTCCAAATTTTTAAAATATATTTTTATTGACATATACTATTATATTATTATATTATATTATGTTTTATATTAAATAATGTTATATTATTTGCCCCAGAGGTACAGTTCTGAATCATCAGGCTTACACCTTCACAGCATTCACCATATCACATACATTCCCCAATGTCCAGAACCCAAACACCCTCTCCCTATCCCCCTTCCCCCAGCAACCCTCAGTTTGTTTTGTGATATTAAGAGTCTTTTATGGTTTGTTTCCCTCCCAATCCCATGTTGTTTCTCTTGTTCCTTCCCTAATTCCCAAACCCCCACCTCTCAAATTTCTCATATCAGGGAGATCATGTGATAATTGTTTTTCTCTGATTGACTTATTTTGCTCAGCATAAAACCCACTAGTTCCATCCATGTTGTTGCAAATGGGAAGATTTCATTTCTTTTGATGGCTGCATAGTATTCCATTGTGTATATATATATACCACTTCTACTTTATTCATTCATCCGTTGATGGACATCTAGGTTCTTTTCATAGTTTGGCTATTGTGAATATAGCTGCTATAAACATTTGGGTGCATATGCCCCTTCGGATCAGTACATTTGTATGTTTAGGGTAAATACACAGTAGTACGATTGTTCAGTCATAGGGTAGCTCCATTATCAACTTTTTTGAAGACCCTCCATGTTGTTTTCTAGAGTGGTTGCACAAGCTTGCATTCCCACTAACAATGTAGGAGGGTTCCCCTTTCTCCACATCCTCTCCAACATCTGTTGTTTCATGACTTAATTTTAGTCATTCTGACTGGTGTGAGGTGGTATCTCATTGTGGCTTTGATTTGTATTTCCCTGATGCTGAGTGATGTGAAACACTTTTTCATGTGTCTGTTGGCCATCTGGATATCTTATTTGCAGAAGTGTCTGTTCATGTTCTCTACCCATTTCTTGATTGGATTATTTGTTCTTTGGGTGTTGAGTTTGATAAGTTCTTTATAGATTTTGGATACTAACCCTTTATCTGATATGTCATTTGCAAATATCTTCTCCCATCCTGTCAGTAGTCTTTTGGTTTTGTTGACTGTTTCCTTTGCTGTGCAAAAACTTTTGATCTTGATGAAGTCCCAGTAGTTCATTTTTGCCTTTGCTTCCCTTGCCTTTGGTGATGTTTCTAGGAAGAAGTTGCTGTGGCTGAGGTTGAAGAGGTTGCTGCTCATGTTCTTCTCAAGGATTTTGATGGATTTCTGTCTCCCTTGAGGTCTTTCATCCATTTTGAGCCTATTTTTTGTGTGTGGTAAGAGGAAATGGTCCAATTTCATTTTTCTGCATGTGGTTGTCCAGTTTTCCCAACACTATTGATGATACTGTCTTTTTTCCACTGGACATTCTTTCCTGCTTTGTAGAAAGTTAGTTGACCATAGAGTTGAGGGTCTAATTTTGGGCTCTCTATTCTGTTCCATTGATCTATGTGTCTGTTTTTGTGCCAGTACCATACTGTCTTGATGATTACAGCTTTGTATTAGAGCTTGAAGTCTGGACTTGTGATGCCACCAATTTGGCTTTCTTTTTCAACATTCCTCTGGCTATTTAGGGTCTTTTCTGGCTCCATATAAATTTTAGGATTTGATCAAGAAAGGATGCTGTACTTTATCAAATGCTTTTTCAGCATCTACTGAGAATATCTTATGGTTCTTGTTCTTTCTTTCATTAATGTATTGTATCACATTGACTGATTTGCAGATGTTGAACCAAACTTGCAGCCCAGGGACAAATCTCACTTGGTCATGGTGAATAATCCTTTTAATGTAATGTTGGATCCTATTGGCTAGTAGTTTGGTGAGAATTTTTGCATCCATGTTCATAAAGGATAATGGTCTGCAAATCTCTTTTTTGGCACGGTCTTTGTCTAATTTTCAGATCAAGGTAATCCTGGCTTCATAAAATGAGCTTGGCAGTTTCCTTTCATTTCTATTTTTTGGAATAGTTTGAGAGAATAGGTATTCATTCTTCTTTAAATGTTTGGTAGAATTCCTCTGGGAAGCCATCTGGCCCTGGGTTTTTTTTTTGGGGGGGGGGGGATTTTTGATGAGTGCTTCAATCTCCTTACTGGTTATGGGTCTGTTCAGGTTTTCTATTTCTTCCTGGTTCAGTTTTGGTAGTTTATATGTATCTAGGAATGCATCAATTTTTTTACAGATTGTCAAATTTGCTGACATATAGTTGCTCATAATATGGTCTTATAATTGTTTGTATTTCTTTAGTGTTGGTTGTGATCTCTCCTCTTTCATTCATGACTTTATTAATTTGGGTCTTTTCTCTTCTTTTTGCTCAGTCTGGCCAGGGACTTATCAATCTTATCAATTTTTTCAAAGAACCAGCTCCTAGTTTCATTGATTTGTTCTACTATTCTTTTGATTTTTATATCATTGATTTCTGCTCTGATCTTTTTTATGTCCCTTTTCCTGCTAGGTTTAGGCTTTCTTTGCTGTTCTTTCTCCAGCTCCTTTAGGTGTAGGGTTAGGTTGTGTATTTGAGACCTTTCTTGTTTCTTAGGAAAGGCTTGTATCACTATATACTTTCCTCTAGGACCACCTTTGCTGTCCCAAAGATTTTGAACAGTTGTGTTTTCTTTTTCATTTGTTTCCATGAGTTTTTTTCAATTCTTCTTTACTCTCCTGGTTGACCCACTCATTCTGTAATCGAATGCTCTTTAGCATCCATGTATTTGACTTATTTCCAACTTTCCTCTTATAGTTGAATTCTAGCTTCAGAGCATTGTGTTCTGAAAATATGCAAGGAATGATCCCAATCTTTTGGTACTGATAGATACCTGATTTGTGACCCAGAATGTGATCTATTCTGGAGAATGTTCCATGTACACCAGAGAAGAATGTGTATTCTGTTGCTTTGGGATGAAATGTTCTGAATATATCTGTGATGTCCATCTGGTCCAGTGTGTCATTTAAGGCCTTTATTTCCTTGTTGATCTTTTGCTTGGGTGATCTGTCCATTTCAGTGAGGGGGATGTTAAAGTCCCCTACAATTATTGTATTATTGTTGATGTGTTTATTTTATTTTATTATTAATCGGTTTATATAGTTGGCTGCTCCCATGTTAGGGGCATAGATATTTAAAATTATTAGATCTTCTTGTTGGACAGACCAACAAGAGTATGATATAGTGTCCTTCCTCATCTCTTATTATGGTCTTTAGCTTGAAATTTAATTGATCTGATATAAGGATTGCCACCCCAGCTTTCTTTTGATGTCCATTAGCATGGTAAATTGTTTTCCAGCCCCTCGTTTTAAATCTAGAGGTGTCTTTGAATCTAAAATGAGTTTCTTGCAGACAGTATATATTTTTTAAAGATTTTATTTATTTATTTGACAGAGAGAGATCACAAGTAGGCAGAGAGGCAGGCAGAGAGAGGAGGAAGCAGGCTTCCCGCTGAGCAGAGAGCCCAATGCGGGGCTCAATCCCAGGACCCTGAGATCATGACCTGAGCTGAAGGCAGAGGCTTTAACCCACTGAGCCACCCAGGCGCCCCATCTTGCAGACAGTATATTGATGGGTTTTGGTTTTTTACCCATTCTGATACCTTGTGTCTTTTGATTGGGGCATTTAGCCCATTTATATTCAGGGTAACTATTGAAAGATATGTATATAGTGTCATTGTATTGCCTGTAAGGTGACTGTTGCTATATATGGTCTCTGGTCCTTTCTGGTCTACTAGTTTTAGGTTCTCTCTTTGATTAGAGGACCCCTTTCAATATTTCTTGTAGAGATGGTTTGATGTTTGCAGTTCTTTTAATTTTTGTCTTAGAAGCTTTTTATCTCTCCTTCTATTTTCAGTGATAGCTTAGCTGGATATAGTATTCTTGGCTGCTTATTTTTCTCATATATTTCTCTGAATATACCATGCTAGTAATTTCTGACCTGTCAGGTCACTGTGGATAAGTCTGCTTCTAATCTAATATTTCTACCATTGTATGTCATAGACTTTCTTGTCCTGGGCTGCTTTCAGGATTTTCTATTTGTCACTAAGACTTACAAGTTTTTCTATTAGATGATAGGTGTGGACTTATTTTTATTGATTTTGAGGGCAGTTCTCTGTGCCTCCTGGATTTTGATGCTTGTTCCCTTTGCCATATTAGGGAAATTCTGTACTGTAATTTGCTTCAATATATCTTCTGCCCCTCTCACTCTTTATTCTTCTTCTAGATTCCAATTATTTGAATATTGTTTTGTCTTATGGTATTACCTCATCTCTCAAATTCTCCCCTTGTGGTCCAGTAGTTGTTTGTCTCTCTTTTGCTCAGTTTCCTTATTCTCCATCATTTGGTCCTCTATATCACTAATTCTTTCTTGTGCCTCATTTATCCTAGCAATAAGGGCCTCCATTTCTTATTATGCCTTATTAATAGTTTTGTTTGTTTGTTTGTTTGTTTAAATTTCAACTCGGTTACATTTTAGGTCTTTTATTTCCCCAGAAATGAATTTTATTTCTCCTAAAAGGGTTTCTCTGATATCTTCCATGACTTTTTTGAGTCCAGCTAGCACCCTGAGAATCATCATTCTGAACTCTAGTTCTGACATATTACCAATGTCTATATTGATTAAGTCCCTAGCTATCAGTTCTGCCTCTTGTTCTTTTTTTTTTTTTTTTTTTTTTTTTGTGGTGAGTTTTTCAGCCTTGTCATTTTATACAGATAAGAATATATGAAGGAGAGAATAAAATACTAAAAGGGTGGCAAAGACCCCAGAAAAATATGTACAGTAACAAAATTAGAAAAGACCTAAAACAGGGGGGAGAATAAAGGAGGAAAAAGAAAAAGAAAAAAAAATATATATATGTAACAGAGTCACCCACTTGATTTTGGGAGTATTTTGGTTTCTTGGAAGAAACTACCTCCCAAAATTTTAAACAAAGTAAAAATTATTTATATAGACAAAAAGAAGGGTAAACATGATGAAGGGATGGAATATGATATAAAGATGAAAAAAAAATTCTAAAAAGGGATAAGCTAAGTTGATTGGAAAAAGAAGAAAAGAAAAAAAGAGAAGAGAAAGTGCTCTGGCTGGAGACTAGAACAATGCCATGTGCTAGATTAGGGTATATTTTAATGTGTTAGAAGAAATTGTATCCCAAAATTTTTAGGTAAAAACAAACTATATTATATATATAGATATATATATCTAGATAGATAGATAGATAGATAGATACACAAAAATAATAAGGTTAAATACAATGAAGTGATAAAATATGACTATAACAATGAAGGTTTAAAACGTAGTTTTTGTTTGTTTTTTTTTAGAAAGGTATTGTTAAGATAAATTAGTTAAAAAACGTTAAAAGAGGAAAGAGGAAAAGTTAAAAAAATAGAATAAGGAAAAAAAAAACTCTGTAAGACTAAAGGATCATGGGGAAAAAGCCATGAATTCTATGTGTTGCTTTCCCCTAGCTCTGGAGTTCCTCAGTTCTCTTTGATTGGAAAACTTGGTCTTGGCTGGATGTTCTTGCTGATCTTTTGTGGGGGGACTCCTGTTGCAGTGAGTCTCAAATGTCTTTGCCCGCGACAGAATTGCACTGCCCTTTGCAAGGGCCAGGCTAAGTAACCTGCTCCGGTTTGCTCTTGGAGCTTTTGTTCCCTGAATCCTTTCCATACCGCTTTGGAGGATGGGAATGAAAATGGTGGCCTCCCAATCTCCAGCCTATAGGAGCCAAGACCCCGGGTCCCCACTCCTAAATGTGCCCTCAGAGATAAGCAGTCAATCACGCCATTACCCTGATCTCCAGCTGCAGTCCAAGCTCACCTAGCCTGTGACCAACCATTTCTATCTCTGGCCCAAGGTCCCATTTGGTGTCTCCAAACCCAGCAGACTCCTGCTGCACTGCTCCTCCCTTAGGAGGAAGGTGTGTCTCCCTGGATCTGCCGCTCATGGGGTCTTTGCTTGAAAAGCAAGTGGATCAGGGTTTAAGGTAACCCTGATCTGAAAGCTCACTCCTTGTCTCAGTCTCTGTAGTCAGGTTCCCCACTCTGATACCTGGCAGCTCTGCCACACTCAGACACCCCTGATCTTTCTCTGACCCCGCAGGAACTGAGACCACACTGTCCTCCTTAGGACTCCTCTCCCACTTAGCCTCTGGTGCAATGTCCCTCAGTGGATCAGACTTCTAAAAGTTCAGCCTTTGTGCTCCTCTGCTTCACCGCTTGCCAGGAGATGGCCCCTCCCCACTGCGGTCTATCTTCCCATCACTTCAGATTCACTTCTCCGCACATCCTACCTTTCAGAAAGTGGTTGATTTTCTGTTCCTAGAATTGCTGCTCTTCTTCTTTTCTATCTCCTGTTGAGTCTGTAGGTGTTTGGAATGGTTTGATAACTATCTAGCTGAACTCCTGGGATCTGATGTCATTTCAGTCTGCTACTCCTCTGCCATCTTGCTGCTTTGTTCCATAAAGTATTCTTTTATCAAATGCATTCTGTTATATCATCACCACAAAATCTTTCAATTTGGAAATTTTATATATATGCATATGATAACAAAGCAGGGTTCACCTTAAGTAAAAATATTTACAAAGTAAATGTTTGTTTCTTTTTACAACTATAAAGATGAAAAACCAAGAAAATTAATAGTGAAAACATATCAAGCATTTATAATGTCAGACAATTTAGTAGTGATTTACATACATTATTTTATACAGTGGTTCTCAAAGTGTGGTTTTTAGATCAGCACTATCTGAGTGCGAACTTGTTAGAAATGAAAAATCTTACTAGGAACTATGGATGACTGTGACAAAGCAAAAGCTTTAGAAACATTAAGCTAATATTGTTCTCACATTTTTTTTTTTTTTTTAGTGCATAAACTACTGTCATCATTTTACAGAAGAGGAAAGAGTCTTAACTAGGTTATTTATCTTGCCTAGAATGACCACACACACCCCCACCCAAAAAAGAGTGTTGAGTTAGTTTTCAAACCTAGGGCACCAATTTGACTCTAACCTTATGCCTGACTTCACTAGAATCTTAAACTATACATAGAAAGGTCTTAGGTCTTTGTAAGCATGGAATTAACAGTAACATAAGAATTTACATTATGGATCTTAGGATCAGGTCTCAGAAGTATTAAATGCCATTCACTCTCTCCCTCTCAGGTGTTGTTGTTTTTTTGTTATTGTTATTGTTATTGTTTTTCTTTTTCTTTTTCTCTAAGTAGACATGGTATTTTACTTTGAGTTTTAAATTAAAGGCCATATCTAAAACACTTAGCTCTTAAATATCCTTTGTGCAAATTTAGTCTTCTAAAATTTTGCAGGAAAGATTTGGACAGTCATTAGTCTATGCAAAACTTTTTATTGATTTTCCTTGACTTTTTGCATGCCGTGCTTAATCATTTAGGTAAAATTCATCAGGTTCATAAGCCCACACCACTTTTAACATCCAATTAACATAAGGTTAATAGGATCAAGAAGGTTGCACTAATCTCATATTTTAGGTATGTGAAAGAATATATATTATTAGATATAACACCAACAACATAACTTGGTACATCTCTGATATTATATTTGAGGAGTATAGGTCTGCTTACATTGTATGAAGAACTGTGGAAATTCTACATCACTTTAAAAATATTTTTTGCTTGGTCTCTAAATCTGCCAGAAATTCCACTACATTTTTAGTATTTCCTTAATAATGCTTATATCATAAACGACTATCCACACTACAACAATGATAAATAGAATAATCTCATCAAATACCTTTTCATATTGACAAGTGAATGAGAATCAGAAACAGCTATTACAGAGAACTTATGGCTCTGCCTTGGTATTAGACAGAGACTAGCAAATGTAGGTCAGCCAAGAGTCTGGGAAAAAGAGGAGACCAGATTTGGGTCAACAGTTAGCAGTCTCAGTGTATTTTCCTTTGATCACCAAATATCTGAGGGCAGCTCTGTCATGCAAACAACACATCCTTTTCCCTTAATGTTAAAAACCCCCAATCTACTTGGTTGCTTCATTCAGCTCAAAGTCCTGAACCTCTGAATGAACTGAGGTTCTGTCCAGCCAGTCCAGTGAGCTTCCTGTGAGCTTCATATTACCTTATGAAATAAAAGCAAGTTATAATGTTGGTTATTTTTGCCATATATATAATGGCAATTGCTCCTTGTGGAGCAAGGAGAAATAAAACACAATAAAAATTGCCATCAAAAAGGGAGGAGTGGAAAATCACAGTGGTTAGTCTTCCATAGCAGTTACTGATAGAAGCTGGGCAGGCATGTGTAGTCAAGCAAACTTGACGTGATAGTTAAGAAAGTTCCTCCAAGAGACCAAAGTCCTACTCTCTGGGAGGAACTTTCTTGATTTTTATTTCTTATGGCTCCAGATGTGCCATCTGTGAAATTCTTTCTTGCCAATATACTCAGACGACCACATCCGAAGTGAGCATCTCAGTTCATGGTCTAAATCAGGTATTGCAGCTTTAAAAGCCTGCTTCCTCCTGTTGCAAGTTTGCCAGAGCAGCATTTATTTCTGGATTGCTCAGTCAGTCCCAGACTCTTCCAGGACAGTTTGTAGTAAGTCTACAAAACTATTTCCTTGAAAACGTAGAAGGCTTCTGATCTTTTTGCTTCCAGTCATTCCCAGTGTCAGTAGCCACACCATGGCCAAATTCTTTTTCTGGCTATGTTGATTACACTGGATTTATTTCTATTCTTCTTTGCCTTCATGCCTGTCTTTTCATTTATGTTGTTATCTTGAGACCACTTGAAACAATAGGTTTCAGTAGGATGACAACACTCATGTTCCTATCTTTGTTAAAAGGCTATGTCACCATAGCAAATACAGGCTATGTTCTTATATTTGCCAAAGGGCCATTTTTGAGTGAAAATTCCTAATGGATCTCATTGCTTAAAGTGATTTTCAGCTTTATCTCATCTGTTCATTGTTTAAAAGCAGTGTGGCTTCTTTATGTGTCAAATAGGATTGCAAGATTTAGCAAATAAAAATTCAAGACGTCAAGTTAAATTTGAATTCTAGATAAACAATGAATATTTTTATTGTATCTTATACAATAATTGGAACAGTCTAATACTAAACCAATATTTTTTATATGAAATGCAAATTTAACTGAGAGTTGTATCCTTTATGTAGCAAGCCTTACCTGTGAAACACTTAATCTTTGGATTTTCTGTATTTCTATCCTTGATAACCAACTGATTTTTATCCACGTTGTTATAATACTTAACATACTTTTATTATTATAATACTTTGCTATAAGTGACAAGAAATGTTCAATATTTACTAATATTTGTTCTTTTTTAATAGTTTTGACTAGATCTACAGAATTGTTAAGCATGCAATCTGCCTTCCAAATTAAAACAAGCAATCATTTTGCCATAATATAGTCAGGGTCTCCAGCTTTTCCCCCTGCTGTATCTGCAGTGTCCACCTTGTAGAGTTCATCACTTGATTATTAAACTAGTTTGACATATACATATAGTTATTTGTTTTGGAAGAATTCTACTACAGTGTACTAATTCATGTATTGATTAGGAGTGTCCAGCCACTTTAAAGATTTTTATTTATTTATTTGACAGAGAGAAATCACAAGTAGGCAGAGAGGCAGGCAGAGAGAGAGGAGGAAGCAGGCTCCCCGCTGAGCAGAAAGCCCGACGTGGGGCTTGAATCCAGGACCTGGGATCATGACCTGAGCCGAAGGCAGCAGCTTAACCCACTGAGCCACCCAGGCGCCCCGAGGCCAGCCACTTTAAAAGATACAAATAACTGAGTTATATGAAAATGATACAACAGTCCATTCAGGAAGTGTCTCCTCCATTTCATATTGAAGGCTAATTCCTACAACCAGAGTATGCCATAGACATTTAAACTTCTTTTCTTAGTCTTTGGACTTGCCATAGCTTAACTGAATCACTTTGCTCTGTTAATTCAAAGAAATGCCATTATAATAAAACTTCACATTACTTTTCGTATGTTTACAAATAAAATATATGCCCGTCTGTAGGTGAATTCTCAGTTGTTGTTGCTTATTGGTTGGGAAGCACCAAGTACTGCTTCTGTAATGAAATTCAGAGACAATTTGTTACTGTTTGATGGTGACTTTTATTTGAGACTAGACAAGCCAAATGAATCCAAGATAAAGCCTCTAAGAGAATTCTTTCTCTTGGCCCTGATTGACGCCCAAAATAATAAAAACAATAAGTCCTATGATCCATATAGAACCTGAGACTTAGGTGTTTAAAATCTTAGCCTGCAGACTTGATTGAGACATAGTAAAATCACAAAGCACTGTTAAAATTTCCAGATAAGGCTTCACTGACAAGCTTCTTCCCAGGTTTAACTGTCTCTTCAGTCTAATCTGAAATGTAATAATGCCCAGCTATGTCTACAACCTGCACTATAAATCCCCCATGGCTGGCTTTATTCAGGTCTCCCTATTCAGTGCTTACCAAGGCCTGAGCTCAAAACCATATAGCTGAGGCATACCAAAAACTCAGTCATTTCAGTTATTTTACTCCACTCATATTTGTCAAGATGGCAAACCTACTCACCAAATGCTGAAGTATGTATCAATAAATAGCATTCTTCTGTTGCCAACCTTAAAGAGAGAAAAATCGTCTACTTGGCGTAATACCCTCCAGTTCCATCCATGTCCATGTAAATGGAACTGGAGGGTATTATGTTAAGTGAAATAAGTCAATCAGAGAAACACAATTATCATATAGTTTCACTCATATATGGAACATAAGGAATAGTGTGGAGGACAATAGGGGTCCGGGGGAAAAACTGAATGGGAAGAAATCAGAGAGGGAGACAAACCATATGAGACTCTGGACTCTGGGAAACAAAGGGTTGAGGAAAGAGGGGTGGGTGGTCAAAATGCAAAATACGGGAAAAAATATAATTTCTACTTGGAGGGTATAATATAGGGTTTGCTTATTTTGGGAGAAAGTGAAAATCTTACGAGGAGGAATTGATATGATATACTGTAAGCCTTGAAAAAATTACTTTCGCTATTACATAGAAAATGAATTGAATGGGTCAGGTGCTTAAATAGCAGCATCCTTTAGGAAGCTGTTTATTAATTCAGGTAGAGATGTTTGTGGATCACGGTAAAAATATTTCAGTTGAGAATGAGAAAAGATTAACATGAGATTAAATTTAGGAAACAATATTGACAGCACTTGAGGATGGATTAGGTATGAGAGTTAAAGGGAAAAAGTTAGCATCAAGGAATACTTCCACTTTTCTACAAAAAAATTCATTTACTCTAAGTGGGATGATTGGGGAGAGAGAAGATTTTATATGGGGATACATAAAGGAAATGAATAGTTCTGTCCCAAGCACATTAAATTTGCAATGCTTATTGGGTATACAAACTTAGAAGTTTAGGCAATTAGATATATGAGTCTGAAAATCAGGGAGTAGTCCAAGACTAGAGATACATGTTTGGGGATAATTAGCATATAGATGTTTCCTAAAATCATAAGACTTAATGAGGCCATTTAGAGAAAGAATTTAGAGAAGGAGGCCAGGTTATAGTCATGATAAATGCTAATGTAATAGATGGAGTAGTGGGATGAGTAAAAAAAAAAAAAAAAAAAAAAAAAAAAAAAAACTGAGGAAAAGCTGACAATGAGGTAATAGGAATATCAAAAGAACATAGTCTTGGAATTCCAGAGAATAACATGTTTCATCTTAGGGCTAAGTGGCAAAATGTATTAAACACTGCTTAATATACCGTGAGGTCAGAGAATACCTATATGGTTTGTCAAGACAAAGGTCAATAAGGACCTTGATTAAAATAATTTCAGAGGACTTGGGTGGACAAACAACCAAATGGAATAGGCTAGAGGGAGAGTGAGAAGTGAGAAGGTGAAATAGCAAATATAAACAGAACTGTGAACATTTTCTGGCTGGGCAGCAAAATGATCTTGTAATCAACGAGGTGTTCTTTTCTTTTTTTTAATCTTTCTTTGATGGTTAGTACTTCCTATGTTCTGCTTAAGAAATTTATTCAAGGGGCACCTGGGGTTCAGTCAGTTAAGCATCTATCTCTTGGTTTAGGCTCCGATCATGGTCTCAAGATCATGGGATTGAGTCTCATGTTGGGTTCTGTGTGGAGCCGGCTTAAGATTCTCTTTCTCCCTCTTCCTCTGCCCCTCCCCACTGCACACACACACACACCCACACACACACACTCTCTCTCTCATAAATAAATAAATACATAAATAAATAAATATTTTTTAAAAAAGAAATCTTATTTGAAGGACAAAAGGACATTCTTAGGTTTCCTTGTGGAAGCTTTATTCTATTTCCTTCGACATAAAGATGTACAATTTGTGCATCTGGAATTAAACTTTGGGTATAGGAGGCAAGTTGGTCTTAGAGGTCATTTTCTTTTCATATATATATATAAATATATATATGTGTGTATATATATATATATACATACACACACACACAAAATACTGTGTATGTACATATATGTATATATGTAATATTGTGCATATTTTATACAATATATATAATATATATGTGTATAATATGTATGTATTATCTTATAAATATATAACAATGACCCAGCATTCTTTATTGAAAAAACTCTCCTTTCTCTAGTGCTCTTTAACTTTGTCCTCAATCAAGTGTCCATTTATGTGTTGTTCTATAAATGACCATCATTTCTGTATTTTTTCAGGGGATGTATCTTTTCTATTCTTGCCTCAGGACCACACTGTTCTAATTTCTCTAGTTCTGTAGGAGGTCTTGCTATACAGTATGGCAAATACTCCTACTGTGTTCTTCTTCAGTTGCATCTTTGTTATTGGTCTATCATATCTTCAAATATATTTCCAGTTTAATAAATTGCATTCATAGTCTCCCCTACCTCCCCTGTCACACACAAATTGTTTTGAAATACCCACATATGCACCTCATATATTTTGTAATTAAAACTTTTTTTGAGATTTTATTTATATATTCATGAGAGACATAGAAAGAGAGGCAGAGACAGAGGGAGAAGCAGGATCCTTGCTCAGCAAGGAGCCTGATGTGGGACCTATTCTCAGGACCCTGGGATCGTGGCCTGGGATGAAGGCAGATATTTAACCTACTGAGCCACCCAGGTATCCCTCTCATGTATTTATTTTTCTAAGGAGTAATTTTAACAACATTTATCAGATTCTGAACTGTGTGCAAGACCCAATGGAGTTTAGGTATATATGTAATTCAATAAATGATGTTAATGTAGGATTTGCTCTGTGTAATTTGAGGTATTTATAATTAGATAGACAATGCCATTGTTACTCTAAAAGTTAAAATTTTAAAAGTTTAGCTCCCCCTGCTTGTGCTCTCTCTCTCTCTGGCAGATAAATAAAAATAAAGACCTTTTTAAAAGTTAAAAAATAGAAATATATAAATATATACCCCAAATGATGCATGCAACATCTGAAGTTTAAAGATTTATCTAAAACCTATGTAAGAACCTCTGTTTAAAAGATCTGTTTAAAGCAACGAATATGTCCTTTAGTAATTGAGTAAATAAATAAACTGTAGTCCATGGAAACAATGGAATATTATTCAGTACTAAAAATAAATGAGCTATCAAGCCATGGAAAGCCATGGAAGAAACTGAAATGCATGTTACTAAGTCAAAGAAGCAAATTTAAAAAGGCTACTTATAGTAGGATTCCAACTATATGGATTCTGGAAGAGGCAAAATCATGGTGATGATAAAAATATCAGTGGCTCCCACATAAATTATCAGTAGTTCCAGGGGAGACAGAGATGAATACATGGAGTACAGAGGATTTTTAAGACAGTGAAAACAATCTGTATGGAAAAAAACTCTGTATGATACTGTAAGGATAGATATAGGTCATTATACATTTGTCCAAATCCCACAGAATGCAGAGCTGCAAGAGTGAAGCCTAGTGTAAACTGGAGACTGTGGATGATAATGATGTGCTAAATTAGATCCATCAACTGTAACAAACGTACATGTTCATGTCAATAGTGGGGAAGTCTATGCAAGCGCGGGCAGGGGTATGTGAGTCTTCTCTGAACCTTCTTCTCAATACTGCTATGTAACTTAAACTACACCAAAAATGTCCTGTTTGATATTTATCTTTGTGTTCCTCATTTCCTTTAATAATTTTCCTTTATATGCTTTTATCAACTAAGTATAAAAGGGAATCCTTATTAATTTCCTGTTTATTTTTCTGGCTGGAAAGATTACATTTCAAACAACCTACAACTCAAGATTTGATTCTAGGAGGGCTACCATATAGTTTTGATAAAAAATGTATAACAATAAAAAGAATATATTGTAGGATGTTATAGAAAAAATGTTTTGTGTCGATCTTTCCCTTGCAATTGAAGGGTCATTGGCTGGACTGTGCAACAAGCCTCTACTCTTTGACAGTTTACACTGAAGACTCACGGACAGTACAATAGTGTCATGCTGGTGGGCATCATATTAGGTGTCAACATTCCAGTAAAAAAAAAAAAAATTATCTGTAGTTTGATTTTGAAGTCAGAAATATAATTATTTTCCTGTAAGCATTTCTGTTGACCTTAAAAAGCTCTCTTTTTAATATTCCAAATGAAGTAAAACCTAATACAGAGTTTCTTACTATTAGTATTGAAATTGTACACAGGAATTTGTTTTATTTTCTTTTTCGCTTTTACGACTTTGCTTTAATTAAACTTAGGAGACAAAAATGCCAGTTGTTTCCAATAGCGAAGAATTTTCATAAATATATCCAAATCATTCATTATTTGATTGAAAGCAATGTGGATAAATCATTACAGTAAGTGAAATCAATAATATCAGAATATATTAGTCATATATATGATCAATTATATCAAATATATGGCTATCCAGACACAATTTCTTTATTAATATGTGTTTAAAATAACCTTATTTAAAAGATTTAGGTAAAGTGGCAAAATTCTTAGAGGACTAAAGGATATTCCAGAGATTGGGAAAAAAATTTTATTGTATATATAAGGACAAATCTGTATGACCATATTTTTGTGTCTGTGTTAAGAACAATTAACATGAGATTTACCCTGTTAAATTTTTAATGGGAGATTCATTATTGTTAACTATCGACAGTATGCTGTATCTCTAGACCTTAAACATCTTGCATAACTGAAGCTTTACACCCATTGAACTCCCCACGTCCCCTTCCCTTCCATCCCTGGTTATGATTGTACTCTCTGCTTTTATGAGTCTGACAATTTTAGATAGTTCATATAAGTGGAATCATGCAGTATTGTCCTTCAGTGATGGGGCTATTTCACTTAGCATTATGTCCTCCAGATTCATCCATGGCTATATTTCTTTTTTAAGCCAAGTGAATAAGTATGTTGAAGTAATTCATGTAATTTCTATTATTTTATACTTTATAAATATAAAAGTGATTTATATATAAAGACAAAAGCAACAAACAAGACAAACAAGAAGTATTTAAACCCATCTGAAGTAAAAACCTAATATAGTGCCTCGTGGTCTGTCTCCCGTCCTCTCCCTAGAGGTAGCCACAGTATAGTTCACATGTATCCTTCCAGACACTATATACACATATATTTCTGTATATACTTCCATTATTTTGAAAGTTCTATTTCATATAATAATTTTTACCCATGTTTCAGAGAATATTACACCACACATTTAGAGTGATAATTGTGCTTACAGGTGTATATGTTTATGTATAAATTGAATTCTAACTTTTTTTGAGAGAAATTTTTCAATATTTTCCTATGATCTTTTTTCTTATGAAGAGAAGGTATTAGATGTCATTGAAAACCTTTTTAACATTAAAAACACCAGTTTTAATCTTTCATGTTATTAATGTAATGAATTATATAAATAGAATTTCTAATATTAAAATGTTATTTAATTTCTGCAATTAACTATAATTAGTCAAATGTATTATTCTTTGAATATCCTGCTACATTTTGTTAGAATTTATTAATTTTTTAAAAATTTTCAAAATGAGATTTTTATGTCATTTGCCTTTGTGTAGTTTATCAGATGATGATTTTTATGTTATTCTAAGTTTATATAAGATCTATAGGTCTGCATAAGTTTAAATAGCTCTGTATGTTTGGTAGAAGGCATACATGAAATTTTCTGGGCTGCTAATTTTCTGGAAAGGTGACATTTTGATAGTTTTATTTGTTAACTATCATAGTAATTGAATAGTATGAATTTCCTAGCTTCCTTGGGAATCACCATTTTATGTTATATTTCCTTAAAGATGTATGAATTTCATTAAATTGTCTAGATTTATAAGCTTATTATTTATGCATCTTTTACCCTTCTACTTACAATTTTATGTATTATACCTTATGTACCCCATTTTATAATTCAATTGGCTCCTGGCATATATATTTAATGTTTGTTTTTAAGGACCTAAATTTGGAACTATTATTAATTCCTTTATTTTACAAACCATTTCTTCATATATATAATTATAATTTATTTCTGGATTGTTTTACTGTTTCATTTCTTCAGGCTACCTAACTATTTAAATCATTAATTTTGTCTTTTTTATTTTATTTAAATAAATTTTGTCTTTATTTAATATAAATAAATAATTATTTATTATTAATAAAAATTAATTTTTATTTCAGTGTTCCAGAATTCATTGTTTATGCACCACACCCAGTGCTCCATGCAATACATGCCCTCCATCATACCCACCACAAGGCTCACCCAGTCCCCCCCACCCATCTCCCCTCCAGAACCCTCAGTTTGTTCCTCAGAGTCCACAGTCTCTCATCGTTTATTTCCCACTCCGGTTTCCCCCAACTCACTTCTCTTTTCCATCTCCCCATGTTATTTCTTATGCTCCACAAATAAATGAAACCATATGATAATTGACTCTCTCTGCTTGACTTATTTCACTCAGCATAATCTCTTCCAGTTCCATCCATGTTGATACAAAAGTTGGGTATTCATCCTTTCTGATGGAGGCATAATACTCCATTGCATATATGGATCATATCTTCTTTATCCATTCATCTGTTGAAGAGCATCTTGGTTCTTTGCAGAGTTTGGTGACTGTGGCCATTGCTGCTATGAACATTGGGGTACAGTTGACCCTTCTTTTCACTGCATCTGTGTCGTTGAGGTAAATACCCAGTAGTGCAAATGCAGGGTCATAGGGAATCTCTATTTTTAATTTCTTAAGGAATCTCCACACTGTTTTCCAAAGTGGCTGCATCAACTTGCATTCCCACCCATAGTATAAGAGGGTTCCCCTTTCTCCACATCCTCTCTAACACTTGTTGTTTACTGTCTTGTTGATTTTTTTCAAAGAGCTGGAAGAAACAATCCTAAAATTTGTATGGAACCAGAAGAAGTCCTGAATTGCTAAGGAAATGTTGAAAAAGAAAAGCAAAACTGGGGGCATCACATTGCCTGATTTCAAGCTTTACTACAAAGCTGTGAGCACCAAGACAGCATGGTACTGGCATAAAAACAGACACATAGACCAGTGGAACACAGTAGAGAGCCCAGATAGGGACCCTCAACTCTGTGGTCAAATAATCTTTGACAAAACAGGAAAAAAAATACAGTGGAAAGAAAGACACTCTCTTCAATAAATGGTGCTGGGAAAATTGGACAGCTATGTGTAGGAGAATGAAACTCGACCATTCTCTTACACCATACACAAAGATAAACTCAAAATGTATCAAAGACCTCAGTGTGAGGCAGGAATCTATCAAAATCCTAGAGGAGAACATAGGCAGTAACCTCTTCGACACCAGCCACAGTAGCTTCTTTTAAGATATGTCTCCAGGGGCACCTGGGTGTCTCAGTGGGTTAAGCCTCTGCCTTCAGCTCAGCTCATGATCTCAGGGTCCTGGGATTGAGCCCCACATTGGGCTCTTTGCTCAGCAGGGAGTCTGCTCCCCACCCCACCCCGCCTGCTGCTCTATTTGTGATCTCTCTCTCTCTGTTAAATAAATAAAATCTTGAAAAAAAAAAAAAAAAAAGGTATGTCTCCAAAGGCAAAGGAAACAAAAGTGAAAATGAACTTTTGGGACTTCATCACGATCAAAAGCTTCTGCAGAGCAAAGGAAACAGTCAACAAAACAAAGAGGCAACACATGGAGTGGGAGAAGATATTCACAAATGACAGTACAGACAAAGGACTGATATCCAAGATGTATAAAGAACTCCTCAAACTCAACACACAAAACAGATAATCACATCAAAAAATGGGCATAAGACAGATACTTCTCCAAAAAAGACATACAAATGGCTAACAGACACAAGAAAGACTGTCCATCATCATTAGCCATCAGGGAAATACAAGTCAAAACCACATTGAGATACCACCTTACACCAGTTAGAATGGCCAAAATCAACAAGATAGTAAACAACGAGTGTTGGATTTCTTTATTATTATTATTTTTAATTACATTTGTTCTAAGAATTTTCCTCTCATTATCCATGCAGAGAGAATGTATAGGATGCATGTGCAATATTTTCATTGTTATTATTTTTCCCTGTGGGTAATACTATTTTCTCTTCTCTCTTCTCCTTCTTCCCCCTCCTTTTCTTCCTTTATTTCTCCTTTTCCTCCTCTTCCTCCTCCTGCCTGTCTCCTTCTGCTGCTTCTTTCTCTTGCCTTTAAGATTTAGAGATGTGAGTTAATTCCACCACAGTGCTCATAGATTACTATTATCAGTCTCTTCAATTTCTCCTGTTTTCTTTTTGTGATACATTTATTAACCTATGCATTCCTTTATTCCTGTTTTTTCTCTATTTCCTTTTTTCTTCCTCACTGTGGGCAACCTCTGTTAATACTTTTGATGAATATGCTTAAATTAATATGTATATGAGCCAAAATGTAGTTCTAATCCAACTCTTTCCACTCTTTGGCACTGAAACTTTGATTTCCTCTTATTTCCTGCAACCACACCTGATGCTTTTGTTAGAGACAATATATCTTTTTACATGTCCTTTTACTAGAGGATCTGTAGTTGCTATGTTGGTTGGTTGATGAGCTCCTGAAGTACAGTTCAACTCCTACAAAAAGACAAATAATTTTTATTCTTTAACAACTGAATTTATAAATAATATTAATATACAAAATCATTTACTTCATTACCAATCATTCTCATATTTTTTAATATGACAATGCACATTGTGAATATTCAGAATGTTGCAAATTTATTTGAATGTATAACTTTTACCAAGGAGGCCAGAATTGGATTAAATTGCTATATACTTAGGATATTGCATATGCACCTCATGGTAACTACAAACCCAAAACCTATAATAGGCATATAAAAAATAAACAGAATAAAAACCAAACATTACACTATAGAAACTCATCAATCACAAAGATAAAGAGCAAAAGAAGAAAAAAGGAACAGAGAAGAACTACAAAAACAACCAGAAAACAATAAAATGACAGTAAGTACATACCTATCAATACTTACTTTAAATATAAACTGCCTAGGTGCTCTAATGAAAATACATGGGGTGGCAGAATGGATAAAAATAAGACCTATCTATCTATGTTCTGTGTACAAAAGACTCAACTCAGTCCTAAAGAGACCAACACATTAAAAGTGAGGGATGAAAAAATATTTATCACACAAATGGAAGTGAAAAAAAGCCAAAAAGCCAGGGTAGCAATACTTACATCATACAAAATAGACTTTAAAACAAAAACCAACAAGAGACAAAGAAGGAGAAGGATGAATCCAACAAGAGGATATAATAATTGTAAACTATGTACTCAACACTGGAGTACCTAAATACATAAAGCAAATATTAATAGACATAAAGAGATTGATGGTATACAATAATATTAGGGGGCTTTAAAACCCATTTACATCAATGGATATATTATCCAGGCAGAAAATCAACAAGGAAACAAGTCTCTTTGAATTACCACATTAGAGCAGATGGATATAACAGGTATTTATAGAACATTTAATACAAAAACAACAAAATACAGATTATTTTCAAGTGCACATGGAACATTTTTCAGAGTAGATCACATGTTGGGCCACAAAACAAGTCTCAACAAATTTAAAGATTAAAATCATACTATGTGTGTTTTCTGACCACAATGATGTGAAATTAGAAAAACACTTTTAAAAATTATTTTTCCCAATTTGATTCTTGTGTTTTTAGTAACCATTCCTTTCTTCTTCTTTATATGAATAGAGGTTATATTACTATGATTTTTCTGAAGAACTAATTAATGAATCAATGATTTCATATATATTTACACACACACACACACACACACACACACTTCCTTCAACTTTCTAATAATTTCAAATTATCTATAAGTTGTTCTTTCATCATCTAAAATGGTACATTCAAGTGTTCCACTGCTACTTGGTTTCTGCCAGTGATGCTTGCTTACATATATTGATGCTGTCTTTGAACTTAGACCTTTGTGCCTGTTGCTTCCTTAATGAAATTGTTAATTTTTTATTGCATTATTAGCTTCAGGTTTTATCATTAGATGCTCATTCTCCAAAGTCCTTGTTTGACCATTCAAGATGTGTACCTTTGTTTTGTTCCTTTTTAATTTTATTAATTTACAGTAATATTAATAGGTTAATATATTAATGATAAAAATAAATCATTCTATTTAAGAGAAGAGGTGCAAATATAAAGTCATATAACTCCAGAAAACAATTCTTTACTCTTAACTGCAAAAACAAATGTTTGTGTGTATGTGTGTGTATATATATATATATATATATATATATATATATATATCTCACTTAATTCTGTTAACTAATAGGAGACCAGAAGCAATGATACTTTAGTTGAAATGAGCAATCCTAATGTCCACATGTTGACCTTTTTTAAAAATTAACATATAATGTATTATTTGCCGCAGGGGTAGCGATCTGTGAATCATCAGGCTTACACATTTCACAGCACTCACCATAGCACACACTCTCCCCAATGTCCATCACCCAGCCACCCTATCCCTACCCCTCCATCCCCCAGCAACCCTCAGTTTGTTTTGTGACATTAAGGGTTTCTCATGTTTTTTTTTTCCTCCTAATTTTTAAAATATCATATCCCAATTAAAAAAAATCCAAAGCTCCTCAGAAAATTGTCTGATTCTAGGTTTGGAACTGTGAAAGTGTAGACTAAGTTTGGAACATCTTGTGCCAAAAACGAAGTTCTCAAAGATTAATGGAGGTGAAACAAATGAACACAGGGTGCCAATCACCAAATTCAAGACAATTTGAACATCAAAACAATGATTTATGATCCAGAAACTATTTTGCCACCTGGATCTCCTGGATGCAGGAGATCCTTTCCTCCTGGAATTGTAAGTTGAACACAATGCTAGTACCTGTTTATCCCTCAAAGTAGAAAATGTTACAGAGAACACACTGGAGCCTTTCTCACTGTTAAGCAATTAATGCCCTTGTGAACGTATGCTCTATGGAGACACCCCTGTAGTTTTACTTGCTGTTGCTGTCTTGTTGGAGAATAAATTTTTGGATTTTTTTTAAAGTGATGATTTTAATTGCTTTCAAAGACTGACAAAACAAAAATCCAAGTCCACTGTTCTTCTCAAGTAAAAGTTTAAAATTTTATGTTTCTACTTAAAAAGACTATATACCAACTCTTTCATCTGAAAATTGGTCCAGTTCTCTGATCCAATGGGGACTTCCCAGAATGGTTATGATAGCACTCAATAATATAGAAGTAACATTCCAAATATGCACAGTGTTATGAAACAACAGGCATGTGCATATTCTGCTACTGCAGCTGTGACTATAATTTGCCATCCAATGCCAACAGAAAATCCTCAATGTCTTTAGAACTATATTTAAATATATCTTTTTCATACATCTTTATTGTGTGTTATCAGAGAGGATAGTTACTTAAGAAACATGGCAACTGTAGAAATGACTATAGTAATTATGGTGCATTTTTTTCACTATTAAAGTTGTATGTTTCTTTACATTGCAGAAACAATTTTTAGGGTTTTTTTTGTACTAGGAAATACAGTCAGTATTCAAAAAAAGTAAATTTACAGTTATTTGAAATACAATAAATAAAGACAATGCATGTCTTTCCCTTAAAGATAGTTGTTACAGGACAAGCTATGAGCACATACTCATTCATTTTATAAGAAATTTTTATCATTCCAATAGATGAAGAAAAACTCTATTCTATAGAACAATCCTAAGTAATGTAGAAAGGGAGATAAAATTAACAGATAATTTCTTTATAATACTCAATAGGTATATATGTTGATAAGGAACACTAATGAATGTAAAAAAAATAGATACAGTATTGTGGCAATCAGGATATTCTAATAATGTCACCTTATCACCTAAGAGATTAGTAGCAAATTGCATACAAGATCAAACTTAATATCAATAATCATGAGTAAACTACATCTATGTGCATTATGTTATGATTTAATAATAAAATATATAGCATCACTTAATGATCTTGAAAAAAGTACCTAAATTTAATTAAGTCTTTAGACATAAATATCAATCTATAGGAAATCAGAAGATGGAATATTGTATAAGAAAGCATGTCTGGTTTCATCAAAAAATGAGTATTATCGTAAGAAGGTGGGAAAGTTATCATGTTTCTAGCTTAAAAAGATGAATATCTAAAACAACATGAGAAACTTGATTGGACATTTGATTTAACACAAAAGAGATATATAAGACATTTTGAGGACAGTTCTGAGAGTTTGAATATGGTTGAGATGTTAAGTACTTAGTTTTGATGAAAGTATTTATGTAGGGAAAATTTATTGGTCTTAAAATATACATGCTAAAATATTTAGAAACTATAATTTTAGCTACAAATATTTTCCATAAATATGACATACATGCACATACACACAAACACCTATGGGTCTGTGCAAGCATATAAGTACATGTTTTATATATACATGTAAGCATACATACACATATATGCATATAAACACATGTACACACAAAAGAATTACAAAATGTTAATGATTGTTGATTATAATAATCTAGTGATTGGTACATGGATGGCTAGCCTTTCTATGTTGAGGGCTTGAGTATTTTCGATTTAAACATTGGGCTAAAATCATATTCTTTTGTGGCAAAGTTTATCTTTGCTACCATTAGCTATTAGATTCCTTTTGTATGTTGGCAACTTTGCTTTGCAGAAACTTTTTGAGTAAGTAAGTAGGAGGGATTTTGGTTTCATTTCATTATTTTAGCTGTTCTTCTGTATCTGTCCCTTTTTCACAGTTTAGTAGTTTTGTGTTGGCACTGCCTGATCATAAGCCTTTGTCCTGAGCCAGGTGTTGTAATCAGGTTAGAAATTCATCCGTGGGCCCAGTGGGAGAACTGGATCAGGTTGTGCTTGCAAAACTTCTTGTCTTCCACCATACAGAGGCTCACAACTTACTCTAAAGCTGTCGTATCTGGCCTAGTATGAGCAGCCTTTGTTTGTTTGTTTGTTTGTTTGTTTTTATTTTTTCCCAACCAGCTTTTCAGGTAGAGGAACCTCACATCAACTGCTCATTTTAAATTCTGGACAGGCTCCAGGCTCTCCTCTCACATGAAACACTTTCAGGCTGATAATCTGAGTATTGTGTTCCATCCTGCTACTATCTTTATTAGCACCTAGAACTCCAGGTACTAATACTAAAGATAGATTAGTGCCATCTTTAATAGTACTTATTAGTACTTGCTACTTTTATTAGTACCCATAGACCCAGTTTTTGTTGTTGTCGCTGTTGTTGTTTTGTTGTTGTTTTCCTTACAGCTCAAATTTATATTCCTTTTTAGGCAATAAAGATGTTTATCTTGAGGCTTGCACTGCCTTTTTACTAATTTATTTATATATTTTATCATTGCTCTATACACTTGTTATTCAGTGGTCAACAAATAAATAATAGCATTGTCATTACATGGAAAATTTTTAGGAATTGAAAATGCTTAAGCTTCCAGCTCAGGTCTACTGCATCATATTTTGTATTTTAACAAGTTTTCCAAGTGATTCAAATAAACATTAATTTTCAAGAAACATTAGTTTAGATCACAAGGATGCATTGAAGTGAGGGCTCACCATGTCCTCCTGACCAGAATCTGGAAATATATCATAGACGAGCCAAAGGTTAGTATATTTTCTGAGTGGTTAGTAGAGGTTTCATTCTACAACATTCGCATGCTTTGATTTATCAGGTCTTGGGATACAAACAAATGATGTTCAAACTTGGAATACATTTATTTATGTTTTCTAGGATTTCTAGTTTTCAGTAATACAGAGAACTTTTATAAAATCACTTGATGTTGTTTTCATATCTAGTTATTGTTCCTACCAGATTTTTTCTTCTTGTTCTTTCTCTAGAAAATCTTGTAATTTCATTATTTTTGCCTCAATTATAGTGAACATCATCAATTATCAATCTATAGGTTTATTTTTAGTACACAATGTGTCTTATCATTTATTATTGTTTTTGTGATTTTTCTTCTAAATATACCCTTTAGAAATTTAATTACTTTCATTTCTCTTATATCTTTTTAAACTTGTAAGCACCTAGAGAATAAACTAGAGCAATACAGAAATATAGATAGAAATACAAAACCAAACTAGAAAGCAATGTAAGAACTGCAAACACTTTAGTCATTTTTTTAAAAAAATTAACCAAGAATATATATATTCTCTCTTAAGATGACAGATGATTGTTACATAGATCATTTAAAGAATTGTTCAATAAAAACAAACTTACCTTTGGAAGAAAATCATATCTTTTAGGGATATAGAGTATGTTATACCAGACTATATCTGACTATACAGACTCTAAATTGTAACTATAAAACTATGACACAACTTCGATGTGAATAGATTAAACAGAAAGATGGTCCATAACGGCAAAATATAAAGGATCGGGCCAAGGGACCATTTACATAGAAAGTGAAACAACAATGTGGTAAGACAAGAGAGCTTGCTCTGTAGCAAAGGTCCAGATTTCAGATAAGGTGATTCATAAATGTATTCATTCATGCCTATGATTTTCAAATATGTATTGAGTTCCCACTGTAGGTCAGGTGCTTTCATTGGTATTTAGTATATAGCAGTGAACGAAATACTAAAAAATCTTTCCATGTGCAAAACCTATATGTTAATGGGAAGAGATAGAATATACATATAAGGAGACCAAAGATAACTTTTGTAAAGGCAATTATCAATGGAGAATAATAGAGCATCAAAGGGGAGTAAGGAGGAATATTATAAACAAAAGGGTTGAAGAAGTCATTACTGAAAAAGTGTTATTTAGGAGACCTGTAGAAAATGAGGAGGTGAGGCATTCAGATATGAGAGTAAAAAGTGAAATTATGTTCCAGATGCATAGGATTTCAAGGCAAAGGCCTTAAAGGATTATAGTGCTACTGTTGTAGAAACAGTGAGGAAGCCATGGTTAGGAAGAATAATATAAAGTGAAATGTGAGGAGAAGTGAGTTTGGGGGAAATTGGAGGAGGAGACAAACCATGAGAGACTGTGGAATCTGAGAAACAAACTGAGCATTTTGGAGGGGAGAGGATTGGGGGGTTGGGTGAGCCTAGTGGTGGGTATTATGGAGGGCATGTATTGCATGGAGCACTGGGTGTGGCGTATAAACAATGAATTCTGGAATACTGAAAAGAAATAAAATAAAAAGAAAAAAATGAACAACTACCCCCCAAAATAAAGTGAAATGTGAGAGATATTTACAAATTTAATAGGTTTTAGAAACTCTAAGGTTATTAGATTCTACCAGAGGTAAGGAAAAAAGACATTGCAGTTTTTTGAACAAGAAAGTATAATACTGACAATACTGGAAAAATACTATTCGGGCTGATGTGTTGAGAATACAGTTTAGGTGTACAAGCATGGTAGCTGAGACACTATTTAAGAGCTATTGAAATACTTCAGGGAAGAAAAGACGAAAACTTTAGTAGAGTAACAGGATGTGACAATTGTGGAGAATATATAGATTGATAGATGAGATGTGGTAGACAGAATAGCTCCCTAAATATCTCCATATCTTAATTTCCAGAATCTGTGAATATATTACCTTTCATGCAAAGGGACTTTGCAGATGTGATTAAGGAACTTGAGATGGGGAGGTCATACTAGGGGTATGCCCCAAATCATCAAAATAGTTCTTAAAAATGGAAGAGAGAAACAGGAAAAAAGTCAAAGGGAGATGTCACTACAGAAAGAAGACGCAGAGATGTGCAACACTGTTGGCTTTGAAGATAGTGGAAAGAAGTCTCTAGAATATGGAAGAAGCAAGAAAAATAATTCTCTCCTACACAGTTCAGAAAGGAATACAGTATTGCTGACACCTTAATTTTAGGTCAAAGAGACCTATCTAGTATGTCTGACCTACAGAACTATGTGATAATAAATTTGTGCTGTTTCATGCCAGTGAATCTGTGGTAATTTGTTATAGCAGCAATAGAAAACTCATAAATATTTTGATTCCTGGAAGTAAAGTACTGCTATAACAAATACCTACAAATGTGAATGTGGCTTTGGAATTGGACAGTAAGCAGAAGTTGGAAGAATTTTTAGGAACAAGATCGAGAAGTCTTAGAGTGTCTTTAAAAGACTGTGAATAGAGGGACGCCTGGGTGGCTCAGTTGGTTAAGCAGCTGCCTTCGGCTCAGGTCATGATCCCAACGTCCTGGGATCGAGTCCCACATTGGGCTCCTTGCTTGGCAGGGAGCCTGCTTCTCCCTCTGCCTCTGCCTGCCATTCTGTCTGCCTGTGCTTGCTCTCTCTCCCTCTCTCTCGGACAAAAAAAAAAAAAAAAAAAAAAAAAAAGACTGTGAATAGAAATATGGATGTGAAAAATCTCACTATCTGGAGAGAAGAGAAGATCCTGGTGTAGAAAACAGATATCACATCAGTAAATACCTAAATCTTCTGATGGTAGGAATGTAGATATTGAAGGCACTGCTGATTTGGAAGAAAATGAGGAGCATATTATTGAAAATTATAGGAAAAGAAAATCCTTGTTGTATAGTGACAGAAAACTTAGGAGAATTATGCCCTACAGTTGAAAGTAGCACTTGTAGACAATGAAACTGGACATGTAGCTGAGGAAATTTCCAAGCAAAGTGTTAAGATGTGGACTTGCTTCTTTGATACTAACAGTAAAATATGGGGAGGAAAGAATAAATTGGGAGAAGAATTACTAAACAAAAAGAAACCAGTAATCGATGATTTGAGAAATTCTTAGTCTATCCAGATTAAAAAACACACTAAAATTCACTGCTATGTTTGATCGGGAGGGAGACAAACCATAAGTGACTCTTAATCTCACAAAACAAACTGAGGGTTGCTGGGGGGAGGGGGGTTGGGGGGGTGGGGTTATGGACATTGGGGAGGGTATGTGCTATGGTGAGTGCTGTGAAATGTGTAAACTTGGCGATTCACAGACATGCACCCCTGGGGATAAAAATATATTATATGTTTAAAAAAATAGAATTTATAAAATAAAAAAATTAAAAAAATAAAAAATTTTAAAAAAAGAAAATGTAAAATTACCAAAGGGGGGAAAAAATTCACTGCTATGAACATGTACTCTAGAAAAAAGACTAAAGTGTGGCTGTATAAACTTTAGCTAATATCTTAGAAAGAGGAAAGGGTCAAAAGATTCAGTTAAAGGCTCTTTAGAGAGATTAAGGGTATAAGTCACAGATGCTCTCAATCAAATCAGAAAGCACTTTAGAAACTAGACGGATGTGTTCCCTGAGTCACCTCAGCAAAAGCCAAAAATAGAAATGGGATTACCTAGAAGATATCTCTTCTGTAATGGAATAAATCCTCATCTCATACATGAAAGAATTATGAGGTTCTTGGGATTTTATAGTAGGAAAAAAAAAAAGAAGAAAAAGGACCAAAAAACTTAAAAGAAGATTGTCAGAACCCTAAACCTCCACAGGTAGGAAATAGGCTGATGAAACAATTCAAATGAAAACATTAAATTTCATTACATTACATCACTTTTCTCTGACTCAGGAGTCAGAGCCACAAGTCCAGAGCATGGAGCCACAAGCCACAAAAGATTATTCCTAGACTTTAATGGAGTTTGCCAAACTAGTTTCAGAACTTCCTGGGACTGGTGATTCCTTTATTTTTTCCATTTTCTCCCATTTTGAATTAGAATGTCTGTGATAGTGACCTTATGCCTATATCATCATATTTTGGGAGCAGATACTTGCTTCTTTAGTTTTAGAGGTCCACAGATGATGAAGATGTGTCTTAGGATGGATCACACCCAGAATTTCACCTATGCTTAATTTGGATGATTTAGATAATAGGATTTAAAACTTTATAGCTGATGAGATTTAGATTAAGATTTTCGACTGTGGATGGGTCTCGTGATAAAGTAAATTTATTTTGCATGTAAGATGGACAAGAATCTTTGAGAGACAAAGAGAAGAATCTGGTAGACAGAATAATGGCCCCCCAAATATGTTCATGTCCTATTCCCTAGAACCTATGATAGGGTTGCCTAAGGAACTTCGTATACATTATTTGTTTAGAAGTGGAAAAGGGACATTTAAAAGAGAGTCAGAAGGAGATGCAATTATAGAAGAAAGTAATGGAATAGAACGTTGCTGGTTTATTTATAATACCCCGTCCTAAACTCAACTCTGGGATGCCACTAAAGAAAGGAAGAAGTTAATGCACCCCTGAATAAGTTTAAAAAAAAAAAAGTGAGCAATCCTTGGAGAATCAGATACTGTATTATGGTGTGAATGAATGAAGAGAGCTCCCACACCATTCCCATTCTTTTGTACCACTGCCTCTCACTGGCCTCCAAATTTCATAGCAAGAGGGAAGAGGGGGCCCCCAGAACCATGAATAATCTAGAAAAAAACCCTCTCCCTTCTATAACTTCTAATACAGTCTAATCAATAATAGATCCTTTGGTATTGAACCAGGTAATTTCTATAATAATATTTATCTCTTTTGTTGTTCCTATAAAAAGAGAATCCAATTCCAGGATATCTGGAATCCACCACCCAAAATGACATTTAACATCACTCTATTTGATTTCATTTTCCAATCCTCCCTCTCAATTCCCGTAACTATTTTCCAAATCCTAAAGTTATGCTTAATAGGCACCAGCAAAACACCTGTGCCATCTTTTCTAAGAATGTTCTCTTTAACTTTTTGTTCTAACTGAAACCTGGTGATATTCATACCTTAAAGCCATTTTACTCATTTACTGCTTCTCTAGCATACTCTTCATGGCAATAGGCGATGAGACAGGGGTATTTTTCTGAGCTACATCCAAATTATTGCGTTGTTCCCTCTGTTATTAATAACAATAACAATAATAACGAAAATAATAAACAGTTTTGAAGATTAGGTGATTGTTTTGTATGACTAACTATCCTTCCTGTTATATCAATCACTAGAGATTTCAGTTGCTAAACTAATCAGGGTTCTCAGTTCCTTGGTTTTCTTCATTGGACATTATCCTGGCCTTCACCCTAACTCAGCCACTCATTACTGTAACTTATTTTTACTTCTTTCATAATTTTCACTTTTATTATTCCATTTTCTGAGGCAAAATTTCTATGTTTTTCATTTCCTCTCACAAATACCTAGTTCCAATAATGCTATGACCCCACTGGGACCTACAGCCCTTTGATCTTATTACTCCCTTGTGATGTAATTCCCTTCCTTACTAAACTTAAATTCTGAGGAATACTATTCTAATTTTCTTTTTTTTAATCATTTTTTAAAATTTATTTTCAGCATAACAGTATTCATTGTTTTTGCACCACACCCAGTGCTCCATGCAGTCCGTGCCCTCTCTAATACCCACCACCTGGTTCCCCCAACCTCCCACCCCCCCACCTCTTCAAACCCTTCAGATTGTTTTTCAGAGTCCATAGTCTCTCATTGTTCACCTCCCCTTCCAATTTCCCCCAATTGCCTTCTCCTAACTCCCCATGTCCTCCATGCTATTTATAATGCTCACAAATAAGTGAAACCATATGATAATTGACTCTCTCTGCTTGACTTATTTCACTCAGCATAATCTCTTCCAGTCCCGTCCATGTTGTTACAAAAGTTGGGTATTCATCCTTTCTGATGGAGGCATAATACTCCATAGTGTATATGGACCACATCTTCCTTATCCCTTCGTCCGTTGAAGGGCATCTTGGTTCTTTCCACAGTTTGGTGACCGTGGCCATTGCTGCTATAAACATTGGGGTACAGATGGCCCTTCTTTTCACTACATCTGTATCTTTGGGGTAAATACCCAGTAGTGCAATTGCAGGGTCATAGGGAAGTTCTATTTTTAATTTCTTGAGGAATCTCCACACTGTTCTCCAAAGTGGCTGCACCAACTTGCATTCCCACCAACAGTGTAAGAGGGTTCCCCTTTCTCCACATCCCCTCCAACACATGTTGTTTCCTGTCTTGCTAATTTTGGCCTTCTAACTGGTGTAAGGTGGTATCTCAATGTGGTTTTAATTTGAATCTCCCTGATGGCTAGTGATGATGAACATTTTTTCATGTGTCTGATAGCCATTTGTATGTCTTCATTGGAAGCACTCTTCACTTACTTTCTGCACCCTACCTTTTAAGAAAAAATGCAACTCCAGTTAAATTCAACTCTCTCTTACCCTGTTACTACAAGTGTTGAGAGCATTCTTACTACACAGTGCAGAGGAAGCTAGAACTGGCTGGAGGGCTCTAAATGACTGTGTTGACATGTCATTCAGTCTTCAACATTTACTTGGTCCATAGTGCTGCTTAGAAAGCCCATATTTACTCTTCTATTCTCTTCAACAATTGTTTCCTCTTATCCCTTGAATCTGAAATGATGAATAACCTTCAGTTACCTGTACTTTCAAGTGATGGGTTTATATTTTAATTATGTTTTAGTTACATATGAAACAATTAGAAAAGAATCTCTAAATATCCCACCACCACTCCTCAACAGTTTATATCTGTCCCAATATATCATGTGTGTGATTAAACTGTGTATTATTTTATACACTTATATGGTAAATCCAAACCCTCCCCTCAGAACTGTCCTTTCAAGAATTTTCCAGTCTTGCATGTATTACCAGTATTTTCTTTCTTTTCTGCATCATTCTAATAACCATATGAGTCTATGAGTCTCTTAAAGTGATTTCCTATTAATGGTCATTTTGTTTTGTTTTATTTTGATAGTCTTTTGCTAATTTTGGTAAGAGATAACATTTATATATTTCTTAGGCCAGGCATAACATATGCACATAAATTCCCTATAAAGAGATTGCTAATCCAAAGTACAAATACACTTGCAATTTTGATGAATATTGCTGAAAAGTCCCTCCTATGACATAATAAGGGTGCCTATTTACAAATAGTTATACAAAGAAAATGCTATTAGACATTGCCCCTTTTTTCTGTCAGTCTATGATGTGAAAAATTTTATCTCAGGATGGTTTTAATTTGTATTTTTATTGTGGTACATTGATAACAAAAATGACTGAAATTCTCTAACTTCCCTACATCCATAGACTTTATACTGTGGTCTTGCAGTTATTATTATTTGAAAGTAAAATCTGTTACATCATTGAGTAGGAGCATGACATGCTCTGGCAATGTAATTTCACAAAAATGACTGTGTTTTTATTCTGACCCTCGGCCTCAAGAGATAATATGTATTTCTGATCTCTCTTTTGGAACTCTTCTACCACCATGTAAAGAAGCCTGGACTAGGTTGTTGGATAATGAGGTCCTCACATCTATTACCCCAGCCAACTAACAGTCAGCCCACAAACTACTAAACACCAACCAGGTGAGTGATATTATTTTGGATGAGCCTAGTTCTGCAGCTGTCCTGCCAGCTGACCACATATGGATGAGCAAGCCCAGCTCAGATCTATAGATATGCACAAATAACTTGTAGGCTTGTGCATAATTATAAAAACATTGTTATAAGTACTGATTTTTGCAGCGTTATAATGCCAGTTCTGCATAACTAACACACTTATTAATCATTTGAACATTTTTTTTCACAAACCTTAAGAGAGTCATTTGTATTCCTTTTTCTATGCACTATTATATACTTCACTGAGAGTTCTTAGAATTTGTCTGTTCTTCATCAATTACTGGGAGCCATATTTATATGAGGAAGATTAGTCTTTTTCTGTGAATATATTTCTCCATTTGCATCTCTTTTGAAGTCCTTTAAGGTATCATGTGCCATGAAACAGCTTTTATTTGTGTATAATGAAAGTATTGCTTTTTAGGCTTCTAGATGTTAACTGTTTTCACAGTTTGAAAGATTTGTTTTCCCACTTCATAACACAATTTGCTCATATTTTCTTCTAGTATTTTAATGACTTGGTTTTTTTTTTTCCTTTTTGTAAATTCAACTTTTGTTTTCTCATTTTGGAATTAAATAGAAGGAAGAGAGCATCACACTCACCCACACCATGAGAAAAATCCATAAAATCCATATAAGTTGTAGTGTTTCAGAGTCAGTTTTAGTGCTGAGTTCTCAGACAATCAGGTGAACTGAATTTGAAAAAAAATGACATGCCCTTCAAAGAAAAAGCAAGACTTAAAGAGTTTCCCTACAGTCGAAGTGTAGAAGAAAAATTGCTGCCATATACATAGATAAGAAGAAAACTACTGAAATGTTCATAGACAGATGGAAAATTTTAGCAGAGGTATGACAACTATGAAAAAGTGAAAACTGAAAATGCTAGAAATTAAAAATGAAATATTAGAAATGAAGAATATATACATTTTTGAAACCTTAAGTCTCACTACCTTTGTTTATTATAAAGGTGAAACCTTATCATTATGATAGGCTTATCAGTAGGATTCTGGTAGGAGAGCAGGCACCAGGACCTCCAAACATTTTGGATTTGCAGTGATGAGGATGAGCTACTAGCAGGGTGTGGTCATACTGGATGAGGAGGTCTTTGATCTCTTTCTGAGAAGCCTCATCCAAGTATTTCTGGTAACAGGCCACCAGGGTTTTGGAAATGGACTGGCAGATTGCATAAATCTGGGCTGTGCTCATGCTAACTTTCATGCAAACTTGGTGTTCATACCAACAAATCGATCCTTTCCCAGAAGCAGAACAGGTTCGAGTATTTTGTTTTGCAGCTTGGAGGCTCTGTCATCTTTAGGGGTGGTCCATTCTTCTTGGTAAGACCACTGCCCTGTTTGCAGTGCACCAAGGCTGTGACCAACCATTTTCTTGTGTCCAAAATCTGCATGTCTGTCCCTTGGACTCCATGGCTGGAAGCCTAGACAGAAGTTCCTCAGGACCCAGAGCTGAAACTGGAAAAAGCAGAATGAGGAATATTTTTTAATAAACTGAACAAAGACCTGTGAGCACCCAAGGAAAAAGTACATGAACGTAATGACAAATTAATAGAAATTATCCAAACTGAAGAGAGGAAAAAAAAAAGTGGGGGAAGAGGATTGGGAAACCAAGAATATCAGAGTTCTGTCAAGCACATTCTAACAGTGTTTGGAATTCCACATTAAAAAGAGAGAGAAGGCACCTGAGTGGAAAGCTAGACATTTGTTGTGTTTTTTTTTTGGGGGGGGGGGTGGAGTGGGGGTGGGTTGTTTTTTTTTTTTTGCCCCACTGAGTTGAGATGTAACCTTGTCATACACAGAACTTCCATACGTATTTACATCTGTCTCTGTGCTTTTTATTTTCTTCCATTTAATGATTTCATGTTCAGTAGGGCATTCTTAAAGTACTGAGAATTTATAATATGTTCTAATATCTGAAATGACTGTCCCTCACTTATTTCTCCTCTTTTGTGTTGCTTTTCTTTAATATTGCTTTAAAAATTATTTTCTTTATGACATTTAAAATCAACTCATGAGCTTTAAGAAGACATTAACATTGGCATGTTCATTGGAATCACATTTTTTTTAAGATTTTTTATTTATTTATTTGACAGAGAGAGATCACAAGCAGGCAGAGAGGCAGGCAGAGAGAGAGGAGGAAGCAGGCTCCCTGCTGAGCAGAGAGCCCGATGCGGGGCTCGATCCCAGGACCCTGAGATCATGATCTGAGTCGAAGGCAGCGGCTTAACCCATTGAGCCACCCAGGCGCCCCTGGAATCACATTTTCATAAATTAACTCTAAGAGGCTTGACAGATTTGATATAGAAACTTGTTTTTCCACTTTTAAAGATTATTTTGGTGTCTTTGGTATCATTTCAAAGTTTTTCTCATATGGGCTTTGCACATTTTTGTGTGTGTGTGTTAATGGAGGATATTTCCACAAATATCTAATGATACTCAGTTCCATATTTATATTAAGATTAGGATTCTGGAGGTGCCTGGGTGGGTCAGTGGGTTAAAGCCTCTGCCTTCAGCTCAGGTCATGGTCTCAAGGTTTTGGGATCGGGCCCCACATCGGGCTCTCTGCTCAGCAGGGAGCCTGCTTCCCCTTCTCTCTCTGCCTGCCTCTCTGCCTACTTGTGATCTCTCTCTGTCAAAATAAATAAATAAAATTTAAAAAAAAAAATTAGGATTCTGAAATTCTGGTTCATTGAGTTAGGTGAGGGCCAAAAGTTTGGTTGGGAATCCTCAAAGGCATATATTTTATTTTAGAATATATTATTTTCCCCAGAAAGGAACATTATAATATCCTGCTAGGAGTATATTAAAATAGACTGCCAAAATTATAATTGTTAAATAAAAGAAAAAATATTGCATGTCTAATGGTTGAGCTCTAGATTTTCACTTAAAACTTTCTTCTTTGATATTTGATTCCATCCTTTGATTGTTGATTCTGAGTCCAGATGCATTTGTCTACCACTCTAGAGTAGGAAGTGATCTGGAGCTCTAAGTGCTTCTTTAGGTATGTTTAAATACCTTTCTCTTTTCAGCCCTAGGCAACACCCAGTCTTATCCCCAGTCTTTAGGCCTTTGTAGGTTTGTGCAATGTGAATCCACCTTCCCCCATTTAGATTCTCTCCATGCTTAGATTCATTATTTTCTGTTCTGATAAATCATTTATGAAATTCCAGCTTTGTCTCTTCTCCCTTCTTGAGCATATTGTTTGTTAGTTTTTATTCTCTAGTGGTTTAGTAAGGTGTCAGGTGGAAAAGGAATTAAATGTGTTTTTTTTTAAAGATTACATCTTTTTATTTGAAAGAGAGAAATTGAGAGAGAGTGCAAGAGAGAGAGAGAGAGGGTGAGAGAGAATCTGAAGCAGATTCCCCATTGAATGCAGAGCTCGACATTAGGCTCCCACCACCAGGATAGCAAGACTGAGCCGAAACCAAGATGCTTAACCAACTGAGCAATCCAGGTGACCCAAGAATTAGATGTTTTTAAACACGCCATATTTAACTAATGAAAATCATCATACTAATTAAGAGAATTTCTTAAATTAGGTGTTGTTTTTAAAAACATAAAAAATGCATAGGTGTTAGAATGTAAAATGATGTATGTGAATTTAGAAATGATAGCATGGGCATTTGTCAAGGAAATTCATTTAAGAGAATTTCTTAAATGTAATGAAGTAAATATGGAGCAATGGGGAAGGAAATAGTGGACAGGGTGGAGGGACATATCACACTAAAAAAACTGATAATCACCGATATTATAAAAAAGAAAAGAAAAAAAATGGATATGTCTGTCTTATTCTTTTGCACACATGGTTAGCCAGTTATTGAAGCACATATATAAACATTGCATTAGGCAATAGTTTATTTTAAATAAAATTGCAGATCTAGATATAATTTTATACTTAAAATATAATAAATAAAATACTACTCTTTAAGTTATACTCTGAATTTCTGTCTTTGTGTGTTTCACTTAGTTCTAAGCAATTGTTCAAAAAATTTTTCTCTACTTTTTCTTTTATTTGTTATTAACGTTGGTGATAAAATAGAGCTATGTATAAACTATTAAATTATATTCCATAAAGGAATATGTTAACTTGATGCTAAAGTGAATTTTTATGAAAATATTTCCCTCATTTGTTATTCTTACATGAAAGTCCTATACTTCTCTGCATCTTCAATCAATTATGGTCTGTACTCTAGGGTTCTAAAAATAATTTAGATAAATCTGAGATAATGCCAATAAACTATTCAATGAGGCCTTTTCATATAACAGATTCTGCAGATAGTGTTCTGACTCAAATATATTTTGAGATATTCATATTTTACTGTTGATTATTTTCCTATATGACCCAATCAGTTCTCTATGCTAAATTTCAAAATTATTTTATTTAGCATAAAGTTCTTTTTTTACTTTATTTATTATTCACATTTTTATTTAGGAACATCAAATTTAAATTAAGACTTAAAGAGTAACAGGTATTTCCACCATTATATCATTTTGAGTCACTAAAAAGGAAAAGATGACATTCATGGGTTCTTTGATGTTTGTGGTTATGGGTATTTTTTACATTTTTGGAACAGGAAATTGTTAGTTTTATTATCAAAGTATGTTCAACCTCTTGGAATCATTAGGCAGTGCAATATAAAGAAGAACCTTGGAGAAAACGGGGTCCTAAATAATTGGACAAAATTTGTTGGTTTGCAAAATTAACCATTGATTCAGAGTTCACCTTAAAGAAACTGACAAATGGCTGTATTTAATGGATATCTTGTAAATTTTTTGGACAAGTTACAACTTATCTAGTACTAAATGACATCAATTTGCATGATATAAAACTTGATTAGTACTTGAGTGTCTTAAAACAAGAGTTGTGCTAATTAGAAACATGACATAAAGAGGGCAATATTTTATCCTCAGTACACTTTTGATGAAACTATTTGATAGCTTCACTAAACCTCTGCATGACAAGAAACTTTCCAATGAGAAGATATGACACAATAGATTTGAAGTTGTTTTTCCACTTAGACTAGCTAAACTCCAAAGGAACAAATATTCCTTAAGAATAACAAAAATATTCTCTATACTGTTTCATGTTGAGAACATTATTTTTCAATCACTCATTATTTCGAATAAAGGTACTAAGAATTGCTTTCATGTTTTATTTTTTAAAAAATTTTTCACCTTGACACTTCAAAATTATTTATCTATTTATTTAATTTTCCTTTTTTCAAGTTTTTATTTAAATTCCAGTTAGTTAACATGCAATGTAATAATAGTTTCAGGAATGAATTTAGTGACTCATTACTTACAAATCACACCCAGTTCTCATCACAAGTGCCCTCCTAAGTACACATCATCCATCTAACCAATTCCCCTGTCCACCTCCCCTCTAGCCACCCTCAGTTTGTTCTCTATCATTAAGAGTCTGTTTTACATTTTGCCTCTCTCTTTTTCTTCCTCCTATGCTCATATGTTTTACATGTTTGAGATCTTAAGGAGCAATTATGTATAAAAGAAACATAAAATTTTGTTAGCTTTCTATTATTGTGCAAGGTTTGAGGCATAAGGGCAAATATTCTTCTAAGCATAATTTTTATTATAAGAGTTATAATTTGGTAGTGACCAAGATATATTCTTGATTTTTTAAAAATTTTTATAGCACAAAGTATGCCAGTATGGCATTTCCTTACCTTCATTTTCATTCTTTCACCTTAATTTTTTGGTAACAAAAGTATTTGTTTGCTCTTAAGATCTGTTGGCAAGAGTGTGTGATGACTTTTACTTAATGTTTTTCAGAATCAAGATTATCAGTTCCCATACATTGTTTGATATTGTTAATTTCCCATTGCCATCAATGGACTAAATTGTTTGCTTTTACATTCATATAAGATTATGTTATTTGTGATTTATCTACTTTTTTCTGTAATAATTACTCCAGGAAGAGCCTAAAAGGCAATATTAACAAGTTGCTGTAATTCATATGCTTTTCAGGTGACATATTATAATTATATTTTTTAAAATAATACATGTAACTGACAGTTTGCACCCTTTGCCAACCACTCTCTTTTGGCAACCACTTTTCTACCTTATTTCCATGGATACAACTTTTTTTTTTTTAATTCACATATAAGTGAATCACACATATGATAAGTTTTGATGATCTAATGGATAAAATGATAGCTATAATTGATAACACTGTATTGTATCATCAAGATTTGTTGAGAGTAGGACTGAAATTTTCTCACACATACACAAAAATGCTTAATACATAAAGTGATATAGTATTAATTAACTTGATAAGAAGAATCTTTTTTTTAAGATTTATTTATTTATTTGACAGACAAAGATTACAAGTAGGCAGAGAGGCAGGCAGATAGAGAGGGGGGGAAGCAGGCAGAGAGCCTAATGAGGGGCATGATCTCAGGACTCTGGGATCCTGACCTGAGCTGAAGATAGAAGCTTTAACCCACTAAGCCACCCAGGTGCCCCAGAAGAATCTTTTCACATATATCAAATCATCATGTTATACGCGTTAAGTGACTTACAATTTTGTCAATTATACCCCAACAAAACTGGAAAAAATAACACATGAAACTGGCATATAAGGGGTATAGAGTTTCTATTTTCTCTTTAATTTTAAAGTAGCAAATTAAATTATTACTGAACGGATGTTTATTTGCTTTTTGCCTCCCCAACATCTGTTGTCCTTATCCTGTCAAAGTGTTTTACTTTCTTTCAGGAGCTCTGCTTCAGTTCAGGTTTATGTGTAATTTAGACCTGTGCTTTCTGCTCCCAGGCTGCTCTGCTCTACATGGATGGGTCTATGACTCTGCAAGAGTCCATTTCTTTTGCCATAAATACAGATTCTCTTGTCCAAAAGGAGAGACCCCATCCATGAATAAAGTTAGGAGAAAAAGAAAGGGGGTGGGGGCAGGAAAAGTAATTTATTCTTAATGTTGTTTGAGTCTCTCTATCTAGCTAGACCGAAATCTGTAAGTGTATCAGTTTATGTGAAGTATGTTTACTTTTGATTTTAAGTAATTTTTGTCTCACCTAAAACCAAAAAGTCTGACCTAGTTTTACTCACCATCGTGATGAAGTAAACTTTTTTCTCTGTTCAAGCTGAAGTTCATAAAATGTGTGTTAAATCCCAGTCATTTATAATAGAGAAAAAAATGTATATAATATCATTTAATTTGCTAAAATTTTAATGTATATATTTTAGTTGAATAGTGATTAGAAAGAGTTTTCCCAAATACAAATAACATGAAACCATAGATAGATTTCCTGTAGCAACTTTTAAAAAATACATTGCATATGAAATTATTTTGAAAGAGAAACTTTCAAAAGATTTCAATTAGCTGTTTATAATAGAAACCATTTTTTTGGTATGTCTACATCTAAAATAGTGAATAAAGCATTTAGATGTTTTAACTTTTATTGAATAGATCCTGGTTTAATTATCCCTTAAGTTTATATTAAATTACAAAATAGAAGTGAAATTTTACATTAATTATGTTCTCCTTTAGGTTTTAAGAGGAAACTATTTAAGCTGGCCTTTAAATAATTATACTGAGATTTAGTGTTAATAAATTTCAACTATGTGGTATTTTTAGTAATTGTATTTTATGTAGACCTTGCTGGTGATAACACTAGTATTTATTTTAAAATACATTTGATAGTACATTTCTTGTCCATGTTCTTAAAGCATCCATGAATATTAGTCTAAGACAAAGGATTTCAAATCTGTAATCAATCTGCAAAAAAAAAAAAAAAAATCACCCACATTCCAAAAATTGATACTGTTTTGGGGCCTGAAATTATAACTTTCACTAAATATTATCAAATATAATTTGTAAACCTCCAAATATTTTTTGAAAATATTGTTTATGCTTTTCAGATGATAGCATATAACTTCAGCTTATTATTTCAACTAGTTTAATCTATTCAAACAGTACACATTTCTAGCATTTTGTGGCATAAAGTAGATCCTAAAGAACTAGCATACACGCACTTCAGAAGTGAATCATTTAGACCAACAAGGATTAACAAACTTTTTATGTGAAATGCCAAATAGTGAATATTTAACCTTTCTGGGTTATCTGAATTCTGAGAATAGTATCCAAGTGTGCCATTTTAGCATGATTATAATCATGGATTTTATATAAATATTTTAGAGAAGGAAAGAGGGAGACAGGCAGAGACAGACAGACCAAGATAGAGGAGCATATTTTGTTCTAATAAAATTTTATTTACCTCAGTAGACAGTGGGCTGATTTTGACCTAGTGGCCATAGCTTGTGGATCAGAGAGCCAAACCAACCTAAAATATAAAGTGGAAAAAGATTATAAGTATTTTAACTAACTGGCAAATATTTACTTTTGCCAATTTTTTTTTTTACTTATTAAAAAAGATTCTCCATTTGTCTCCAAAGTGAAATGCCTAAATTCCTCCATTTTCTTGTTCCTCAAACTACATTTATAGTTTATGTTTCTTCTTCTCATTATTATCTGTATGTCAGTTTTTTTTTCTCATTTAGACTCTGATTTTGTTTTTCCTGAGAGATGGAAAATGCATTAATGCCTCATTAAAAAATGAAGAGAAAACAAACAAACAAACAAACCTAAATGATGGAAGTAATAGAGATGATTCTATAGCATTTTATCTTTTTTCTATTTGATGCCTTTTCCCTTTTTTTATATTTGTGCTTGCCTAGTGTATCCAATAAAGCATCGGAGAAGATAGAATCTCGAATAACAGACTAAAACATTAAGAAAGATAAACTCAGAGACAACAAACTTTATATTCCAAATAGAGTTGACACAGAGATCTATTGGTTAAACCAGGGTGAAATGACACATGTGTCAAAATGACCTGGCAATAAAAAGGCAAACTCATCCATTAAGTATTTCTGGTATTTCTAGAGGTCATATACCTTGTCTCACAGTGAATCAAGTCTTTGAGATGACATTGTTTGACACATTTGCATATCAAGGCAGGCATAATTCTGAGAATTCTATTAGCTTCAAAGGACCCAAATCATAAATGCATATTTGAAAGGACACAGTGTTCAGGTCAAAAATGACATACAAAAATGTAAAGGTGTCAAATAATTTTTCAGGAGTATACAGAAATCTTAAGCATCAATCTTACTTCAGTTACTAGGATTCTAAATCAATTTTTGAAAGCAGGCTATTGACCCACCTAAAGGAAAAAAAAACATATTAAATCGAATTTTATGCATTTTAGACTTTTAAGCTTAATTTGCACCTACATTTGAGATATTCGTGATGTATTTATATAATACCTGGTTCTAATGAAGTCCTGGTAATTTATGGATATCATCTCATTAAACATATGTTAGGGGTGCCTGGGTGGCTTGGAAGGTTAAATGGTGGCCTTTGGTTCAGGTCACGATCTCAACATCCTAGGATCAAGCCCTGAGCAGAGCAGGGCTCTGTGCTCAGGTGGGGAGTCTGCTTCTCCCTCTCCCTCTGCCCATCCCCACTCATGTACTCTCTATTCCCTCTCTCAGATAAATAAAATCTTATATATATATATATATATATATGTTTAGCATATATAGAATGTTTAGCGCATATATATATGCTAAACATTCTGTCTTGCATAACCCTTGACTATCCATTATTCAGATTTAATGTAATACTTTATATCCAGAGAATCCAAAAGGAATAGACATATTTAAAAATTAGACATATTAAAATTACGACATATATATCTGTGTGTATGCATGTGTGCATGAACCTAACTGTAACATAATCATCTAGCAGGGCTTTAAAATAACTACTTAAGGGAAATTAAATGCAATATTTTAATATCTAGTTAGTTTTTTTAATACATTGTGATAAGAATTTGTCAAAATTTTGCTGCCTGAATACTTATATAATAAAACTACTTTATGTTTCTTGAAAAATTAGTATGTAACCTATTATTTTTTTTAAATTTTAGGGCATATTCTATATTCAGAGAACTGTTTTCCCATGTTAATTCCATCTCATACCATCATTCATTTCTTTACTCATTCCCAACCATCTCCTGTATAGAATCACTTTAGTAGTTTCTGGTTTATCCTTCCTCTCTTTCTTTTTAAGGTTTATTTATTTTTTTATTTATTTATTTGAAAGGGAGGGAGGGACAGAGGGAGAAGGAGAGAGAATCTCAAGCAGATTCTGGCCTGAGCACAGAGCCCATTGTAGGGTTCTATTTCATGACCCTGAGATCATGACCTGAGCAGAAATCAAGAGTCTGTCACTCAACCACTGAGCCATCAAGTGCCCCTCCTTTCTTTCTTTTTAGGAAAACTAAGCAGATATACATTTTGTCCCTATTTCTTATACAAAGGGTATTGGTATCATATAAGAGATATCTTTTAAACTTTGTCAATTTCCCTTAAAACTACACCTTGGGAATTACTCCCTGACAGTTCAATTCATAAAGATAATCTATATTTTTTAACAGTTACATGATACTTCATTGTGAAGATGGATGCACTTCAGTTTAATTACTCTCCCATGTTTGACTATTTAGGTTATTTCCAATATATTGCCTTTATAAATAATGGAATAAAACTGTGGATATGTAAGTAATGTTGTTGGAGAATTATAGTCAGGATAAGTATTTACAATAATGGCTGGATCAGAAAGTAAGCACATGTATTTTATTATGTATTTCCCAGTTCTCCACAAATGTATTCATTTCATCTTCCACAGGCAATACATGAGAGTACTCTTTCTTCATAGCCTCGACAAATGAAGGATTTGTCAAGCTTTGTAATTTCCTAATATGATAGGTGAGAAATAATGTCTCAGGGTAATATTTTGTATTAAAATTTTTATTAAGGTAATTTCAGATTTACTTGCAGTCATAAGAAATAATATGGAGAGATCTCAAGTATTCTTCTTGTTTCCTCCAACAGGGGAACATCTTGTGTAGTAAAAATATCTCAACCAGGATGTTGACTAATGACTGATAAAATTCACCAGAAACATTCAGATTCCTTGAATTTTACTTCTCTTCATTTATTTTGTTTGTGTATGTGAATTTAATTCTACATAATTTTATCATATATGTATTCATGAATTCACCAGTGTATTTACAGGACAGTTTCAATGTCACAAGAATCCCTGGTGTTGCCCTTTTATAATGACACCCACCTTTATCAACCCCTATAAACAAATAATTTGCCCCCCATTTCTAAAATTTTGTCATTTCAAAAATGTGTATGTATAATCATACAGTGTGGATTTGACATCTTTCACTGGGTTAAGTTGTTGTGTGTATGAATTTTTTTTTTTTTTTTTGTAATACTGGTATGGATTCTCTGTGTTCTGTGGCATAGTTGTATCACATAGTTGTATCTTTTACCCTTCACCTATTGAAAGACATCTGGACTATTTCTAGTTTTGGGCTATTACAAATAAAGTTGGTATAAACCATAGAGAAGTTTTTGTGTAAACATAAGCTTTCATTTTTCTTGGTTAAATGCATGAGAGTGTAATTGCTGGGAAACTGTTTAGTTTTATATAAGATTTCCAAATAAATTTTAAAAATGGTACATTTCCTTACACCACACACAAAAATAGACTCAAAATGGATGAAGGACCTCAATGTGAGAAAGGAATCCATCAAAATCCTAGAGGAGAATACAGGCAGCAAACCTCCTTGACCTCAGCCATAGCAACTTCTTCCTAGGAACATCACCAAAGGCAAGGGAAGCAAGGGCAAAAATGAACTATTGGGACTTCATCAAGATCAAAAGCTTTTGCACAGCAAAGGAAACAGTTAACAAAACCAAAAGACAACTGACAGAATGGGAGAAGATATTTACAAACGACATATCAGATAAAGGTCTAGTATCCAAAATCTATAAAGACCTTATCAAACTCAACACCCAAAGAACAAATAATCCTATCAAGAAATGGGCAGAGATGATGAACAGACATTTTTCCAAAGGAGACATCCAGATGGCCAACAGACACATGAGAAAGTGCTCCACATCACTCAGCATCAGGAAAATACAAATCAAAACCACAAAGAGATACTACCGCACACCAGTCAGAATGGCTAAAATTAACAAGTCAGGAAATGACAGATGCTGGCCAGGATGCGGACAAGGGGGAACCCTCCTATGCTGTTGGTGGTAATGCAAGCTGGTGCAACCACTCCGGAAAACAGCATGGAGGTTCCTCAATAAGTTAAAAATAGAGCTACCCTATAACCCAGCAATTGCACTACTGTGTATTTACCCTAAAGATACAAATGTAGTGATCTGAAGGGGCACATGCACCCGAATGTTTATAGCAGCAATGTCCACCATAGCCAAACTATGGAAAGAATCTAGATGTCCATTAACAGATGAATGGATAAAGAAGTGGTATATATAAGTGGTATATATATATACAATGGAATACTATGCAGCCATCAAAAGAAATCTTGGCATTTGCGATGACATGGATGGAACTAGAGGGTATCATGCTGAGCAAAATAAGTCAATCAGAGAAAGACAACTATCATATGATCTCCCTGATATGAGGAAGTGGAGAGTCAACGTGGGGGTCTTGCGGGGTAGGAAAAGAATAAATGAAACAAGATGAGATTGGGAGGGAGACAAACCATAAGAGACTCTTAATCTCATGAAACAAACTCAAGGTTGCCAGGGGGAGGGGGATAGGGAGAGGCTGGTGGGGTTATGGACATTGGGGAGGGTATGTGCTATGGTGAGTGCTGTGAAGTGTGTAACCTGGCGATTCACAGACCTGTATCCCTGGGGCTAATAATACATTATATGTTAATTTAAAAAAATGTTGAGGGTCTATTTCTGGGCTCTCTATTCTGTTCCACTGATCAATGTGTCTGTTTTGGTGCCAGTATCATACTGTCTTGATGACGAAACCTTTGTAATAGAGCTTGAAGTCTGGAATTGTGATGCACCCAACTTTGGCTTTCTTTTTCAACATTCCTCTGGATATTTGAGGTGTTTTCTGGTTCCATATAAATTTTAGGATTATTTGTTTCATTTCTATGAAAAAAAATGGATGGGATTTTAATAGGGATTGCATTAAGTGTGTCGATTGCTTTAGGTAGCATAGACATTTTCACAATATTTGTTCTTCCAATCCAGGAGCATGGACAATTTTTCCATTTCTTTGTGTCTTTCTCAATTTCTTTCATGAGTACTTTATAGTTTTCTGAGTATAGATTATTTGCCTCTTTGGTTAGGTTTATTCCTAGGTATCTTATGGTTTTTGGTGCAATTGTAAATGGTATTGACTCCTTAATTTCTCTTTCTTCTGTCTTGTTGTTGGTATAAAGAAATGCAACTGATTTCTGTACATTGATTTTATATGCTGACACTTTATCCAATTCCTATACAAGTTCTAGCAGATTTGGAGTGGAGTCTTTTGGGTTTTCCACATATAGTATCGTATCATCTGCAAAGAGTGAGAGTCTGACTACTTTGCCAATTTGGATGCCTTTAATTTCTTTTTGTTGTCTGATTGCTGAGGCTAGGACTTCTAGTACTATGTTGAATAACAGTGGTGATAATGGACATCCCTGCCGTGTTCTTGACCTCAGTGGAAAAGCTTTCAGTTTTTCTCCATTGTGAATGATATTCACTGTGGGTTTTTCATAGATGGTTTGATGATATTGAGGTATGTACACTCTATCCCTACACTTTGCAGAGTTTTAATCATGAAAGGATGCTGTACTTTGTCAAATGCTTTTTCAGCATCTATTGAGAGTATCATCTGGTTCTTGTTCTTTCTTTTATTAATGTATTGTATCACATGATTGATTTGTGGATGTCAAAACAACGTTGAAGCCCTGGAGTAAGTCCCACTTGGTTGTGGTGAATAATCCTTTTAATATAGTGTTGGATTCTGTTGGCTAGTATTTTGGTGAGAATTTTCACATCTGTGTTCATTAAGGATATAGGTCTATAATTCTCTTTTTTGATGGGATCCTTGTCTGGTTTTGGGATCAAGGTGATTCTGGCCTCATAAAATGAGTTTTGAAGTTTTCCTTCCATTTCTATTTTTTGGAACCGTTTCAGGAGAATAGGAATTAATTCTTCTTTAAATGTTTGGTAGAGTTCCCCTGGGAAGCCATCTGGCCCTGGGCTCTTGTTTGTTGGGAGATTTTTGATGACTGTTTCAATCCCCTTACTGGTTATGGGTCTGTTCAGGTTTTCTGTTTCTTCCTGGTTCAGTAGTGGTAGTTTATATGTCTCTAGGAATGCGTCCATTTCTTCTAAAATCAAATTTGCTGGTGGATAGTTGCTCATAATATATTCTTATAATTGTTTGTATTTCTTTGTGTTGCTTGTGATCTCTCCTCTTTCATCCATGATTTTATTTATCTGGGTCCTTTCTCTTTTCTTTTTGATCAGTCTGGCCAGGGGTTTATCAATCTTATTAATTATTTCAAAGCACAATCTCCTAGTTTCCTTTATTTGTTCTATTGTTTTTTGGTTTCTATTTCATTGATTCCTGCTCTGATCTTTATGATTTCTCTTCTCCTGCTGGGATTAGGCTTTCTTTGTTGTTCCTTCTCCAGATCCTTTAAGTGTAGTGTTAGGTTGTGTATTTGAGACCTTTCTTGATTCTTAAGAAAAGCTTGTACTGCTATATATTCTCCGCTCAGGATGGCCTTTGCTGTGTCCCACAGATTTTATATCACTGTATTTTCATTATCATTTCTTTCCATGAATTTTTCAATTCTTCTTAATTTCCTGGTTGACCCATTCATTCTTTAGAAGGATGCTGTTTAGTCTCCATGTATTTGTATTCTTTCCAAATTTCCTCTTGTGATTGAGTTCTAGCTTCAGAACATCGTGGACTGAAAATATGCAGGGATTGATCCTAATCTTTTGCTACCGGTTGAGACTGATTTATGACCCAGGATGTGATCTATTCTGGAGAATGATCCATGTGCACTAGAGAAGAATGTGTATTCTGTTGCTTTGGGATGGAATGTTCTGAATATATCTGTGATGTCCGTCTGGTCCAGTGTGTCATTTAAGGCCTTTATTTCCTTGTTGATAATTTGCTTGGGTGATCTGTTCATTTCAGTGAGGGGAGTGTTAAAGTCCCCTGCTATTATTGTATTATTGTTGATGTGTTTCTTTGATTTTGTTATTAATTGGTTTATATAGTTGCATGTTCCCTTGTTAGGGGCATAGATATTTAAAATTGTTAGATCTTCTTGTTGGACAGACCCTTTGAGTATGATATAGTGTCCTTCCTCATCTCTTATTATAGTCTTTAGCTTAAAATCTAATTGATCTGATATAAGGATTGTTACCCCAGCTTTTTTTTTTTTTTTGATGTCCATTAGCATGGTAAATTGTTTTCTACCCCCTCACTTTAAATCTGGAGGTGTCTTTGGGTCTAAAATGATTTTCTTGTAGACAGCATATTAATTTTTTTTGTTTGTTTTGTTTTGTTTTGTTTTTAATGCATTCTGATACCCTATGTCATTTGATTGCGGCATTTAGCCCATTTACATTGAGAATAACTATTGAAAGATATGACTTTAAGGCCATTTTATTGCCTGTAAGGTGACTGTTACTGTATATTGTCTCTGTTCCTTTCTGGTCTACCACTTTTAGGTCTCTCTTTGCTTAGAGGACCCCTTTCAATATTTCCTGTAGAGCTGGTTTGGTGTTTGCAAATTCTTTTAGTTTTTGTTTGTCCTGGAAGTTTTTTATCTCTCCTTCTATTTTCAATGATAGCCTTGCTGGATATAGTATTCTTGGCTTCTTGTTTTTCTTGTTTAGTGCTCTGAATATATTATGCCAGTTCTTTCTGGCCTGCCAGGTCTCTGTGGATAATTCTGCTACCAGTCTAATATTTCTACCATTGTGTGTTACAGACTTCTTGTTCCCGACTGCTTTCAGAATTTCCTTTTGTCACTAAGACTTGTAAATTTTACTATTAGATGACGGGATGTGGACCTATTCTTATTGATTTTGAGAGCGATTCTCTGTGCTTCCTGTATTTTGATGCTTGTTCCTTTTGCCATATTAGGGAAATTCTCTACAGTAATTTGCTCCAATATACCTTCTGCTTCCCTCTCTCTTTCTTCTTCTTCTGGAATCCCATTTATTCTAATGTTTAGTCTTATGGTATCACTTATCTCTCGAATTCTCCCCTCGTGGTACAGTATTGTTTGTCTCTCTTTTGCTCAGCTTCTTTATTCCCTGTCATTTGGTCTTCTATATCACTAATTCTCTCTTCTGCTTCATTTATCCTAGCAGTAAGAGCCTGCATTTTTTATTGCACCTCATTAATAATTTTTTTGTTTTATTTCAACTTGGTTAGAGTTTAGTTCTTTTATTTCTCCAGAAAGTGCTTTTACTTCTCCAGACAGGGTTTCTCTAATATCTTCCATGACTTTTTCGAGCCTGGCTAGCACCTTGAGAATCATCATTCTGAACTCTAGATCTGACATAAAACACCAATGTTCATATTGATTAGGTCCCTGGCCTTCAGTACCGCCTCTTATTTTTTTTTTGTGGTGAGTTTTTCTGCCTTGTCACTTTATCCAGGTAAGAATATATGAAGGAGTGAATAAAATACTAAAAGGGTGACAAAGACCCCAGTAAAAATGTGCTTTAACCAAATCAGAAGAGAACCCAAATCGTGGGGGGGAAAAGGGGTAAGAAGAAGCTTAGAAAAAATAAATAAATAAATAAATAAAAGAAACAAATAAATAAGAAAAAATATAAAAAAGAAAAAAAGTATATATATTAGACTGGTGAATAGAACAGGGTCAGCCACTTAATTTTGGGAGTATTTCGGTCTCTTAGAAGAAACTTCCTCCCAAAATTTTAAAGAATGAAAAATATATATAAGGGTAAACACAATGAAGGGATTGAATATGAGTATAAAGATGAAAAGTAAAAAATATATATATATATATAAAAGGAGTTGATAAAATAAGTTTGTTGAGGGAATAAAGAAAAAGAAAAGAAAATGGAGAGGATTTGTTCAGGCTGGAGACTAACACAAAGCCCTGTGCTAGATTTAGGGTACATTTTGATCTATTAGAAGTTGTATCCAATTTTTTTTAGAAGAAAAAAATCCCTATGTGTATACAAAAAATAAAGTTAGATACAATGAAGGATAAAATATGACTATAATAATGAAGGTTCAAATAAGATTTTTTTTGAAAGTTAGTGTTAAGATAAATTAGTTCAAAAACATTAAAAGAGGAAAGGTTAAAAATTAAAAAAATAGATTTAGCAGAAGAAAAAAATAAAATAAAAAAAAATTAATTGACTTTGAAAGACTAAAGAATCATGCGGAGGAAGCCATGAATTCCATTATTTGCTTTCTCCTCCTCTGGAATTCCACTGCTCTCCTTGATAAGTGAACTTGGTCATGGCTAGATTTCTTGTTGATCTTCTGGGGGAGGGGCCTGTTGTAGTGATTCTCAAATGTGTTTGCCCCAAGCAGAATTGCAACACCCTTACCAGGGGCCAGGCTAAGTAATTGGCTCAGATTCACTTTCAGGGGCTTTTGTTCCCTGAATGCTTTCTGTAGAATTCCAGAGGATGGTAATGAAAATGGTGCCCTTCCAATCCCCAGCGCAGAGGAGACAAGAGCTTGGGGCCCCACTCCTCAGTGTGTCCTCGGAGGACAGGCTCAATCACTCCCATCTCCCTGGCCTCTGGCTGTGCTCCCAGCTCACCCAGCCTGTGACAAAGTGTCTCTGTCTCTAGCACACAGTCCCACCTGCAGATCCCTGCACTCTTCCAGGGTTGTCTCCCTGGATCTTGTGGGGTCCCCACTCACTGAGCAGTGGCCTTCGCCATGGATCACAATTTAAGGCAACCCCAAGTTGAGAGCTCTCTCCTCGGCTCTGTCTCTGTAGCCAGCTCCCTGCTCTAATACCTGTGAACTCTGCAACACTCAGATACCCCCAATCCTTCTGTGACCCCACGGGACCTGAGACCATGCTGTCCCTGTGTGTGCTTCACCCCAGTTTAGTCTCTGGAGCAATGTTCCTCAATGGAGCAGAATTTTAAATATTCTGATTTTGTGCTCTGTTGGTCTGCCGCTTGCCGGAGCTGGCCCCTCCCACCGCGGTATATCTTCCCATTGCTTTGGATTCACTTCTCCACAGGTCCTACCTTTCAGAAAGTGATTGAATTTCTGTTTCTAGAATTGCTGCTCTTCTTCTCTTTGATCTCCTGTTGGATTTGTAGGTGTTTGGAATGGTTTGATAAGCTCTCTAGCTGATCTGCTACCTGATGTCATCTCAGCCTGCTACTTCTCTGCCATCTTGACTCCTCCATCAGCATTTAGTCTTTAACATTAAGTATAATTCAGTGTCATTTTAAAGTTAATTTCTTTTGCATGTAAATGAACTCTAAAAAATTTAATGGTTATTTTTTTAAGTTTTTTTTTCCCAACTCTAATTAAAAAATACATATATGCATATAGTATAATACAAGTTTCAGGTGTACAATTTAGTGATTCTACACTTCCATACATCACCTGGTGCTCATCACAAGTGCACCCTTGTGCACTTTAATCCCCGTCACCTATTTAACCCATCCCCCTACCAATCCCCCCTCTGGTAACCATCAGTTTGTTCTCTATAGTTAAAGTCTGTTTCTTGGTTTGCCTTGCTCTTCCTTTCTTTGCCCTTTGCCTATCGTTTTGTTTATTAAATTCCACATATGAATGAAATCATATGGTATTTGCTATGTTAAGTGAAATAAGTAAAGTCAGACAAAGAAGAATTTAATGCTCAACTTTATATATTTTTTGAGAATTGTCTGTTTATCACTTTAGCCCAATTTTCTGTTTGATGTTGCTCTTCCCCCATCCTTAATATTTTAGCTTTCATATATTGGTGCTATGAGCCTTTATCTGAGAAGCAGTTTGCAAAATATTTCTGTCAAATGTCATTTTTCATTTCTCTTTCTTCATAGTTTATGTTGTTTGTTAAAATACAAAAATTTGAGAAAAAATTTATGCATTCAAAAGTATCTTTTTTTCATTGAATTTGGATTTTGTCATATTTATACAGGTTACACAGGAATTTGTAATTTATTATATTATTTGTATAGTTTTTTGTTTTACATTTGGATCTCTGATGTATTTGTATCTGGTATGTGGCATTGATCTACTTTCATCTTTCTATCAAATACTTTCATCTACTATCAAATAATTGTTCAGTTGTCCTTATATTTATTTAAATATGTATCTTTGACAAATTCATATCATATCACTTTTATTATATAATTCACTTATACATATACATAAATGAATATATATGTATATATATATGCATGTGTATATATTTGTACAGTCTGATCTTTCTATTTAACTCATTGATCTGTCTATTCATGTGCAGTACCAAACTTTTCCAGTTAAAGAGGATTTTCTAGTATATTTTATACAGTATGTATTACTTATATTTTTACATTTTATTACAAACATACTTTATATCAATAGTGCATTTTAATATCTTGTGAGGCTAGTACTTCCCTCTTTTTGTTTGTTTTAAGACAACTAACATTTGCATGAACAAGAAAAAGAAATGTCCGCTTGTTCAAGTTTACTTGCATGTTTTTCAGGGATGTTTTAAAGTTTTTTTCAGAGGCACCTGGGTGGCTCAGTTGGTTAAGTGACTGCCTTTGGCTCAGGTCATGATCCTAGGGTCCTGGAATGGAACCCTGCATTGAGACCCACATCGGGCTCCCTTCTCAGCTGCTTCTCCTTCTCCCTCTGCCTGCCACTTCCTGTGCTTGTGCTCTCCTCTCTCTCTCTGTCAAATAAATAAATAAAATATTTTTTAAAATAAAGTTTTTTTTAATATAGATTTTGCAAATTTCTTAAGTTCATCCCTAAGTACTTTACTTTCTAGTTGATATTTGAAGGTGTGTCTTTATTACTATGCCCTCACCTGTTTTGTGTTTCTGTTAGGTTATTGATTTCCATGCCCTATTACTTTATTTCCTGATAACACTTCAATTATACCTTGTAAAAATATATTAATGTTAATTTTCAAAGTATCTGTATCATTAATATGTAGTTGCTCATAGAAATAATATGAAATGACAAAAAATATAATGATATAATAATATGAAATGACAAGAATAAATGTAATGAAAATGGTAAAATAATGTGCCAATACATATATGCAATAAAAATAAAGTAATAAGAATAGCTGAAGCCAAGGAAAATTAAAGAATAATAAAATGAAGTGAAATTAGTAAAATAGATGAACATTTTCAAATTAAAAAATATCAACACCAAAATAAGATTTTTAAAAATCATTAAATAACTGATGTAACTATAAAAAGACAAAAAAAGAGGGAGGAAGAAAATGCATAAAATGCTGGTATGCAGAATAATAAAGTCAACACTGGAGATTCTAAATATATTAAAAACATAAAAAGAAACTAAAAATTTTATAATTAAATATAATAATTTGATAAAAATGGGTATAATTCTTAAAAAATACAACCTAGCAGAATTACAATTAAAAAGTAAGAAATTGGGGGGTGCCTGGGTGGCTCAGTGGGTTAAAGCCTCTGCCTTCAGCTCAGGTCATGATCTCAGGGTCCTGGGATCGAGCCCCGCATCAGGCTCTCTGCTCAGCATGGAGCCTGCTTCCCCCTCTCTCTCTGCCTGACTCTCTGCCTACTTGTGATTTCTGTCTGTCAAATAAATAAATAAAATCTTAAAAAAAAAAAAAAGTAAGAAATCGGGGCACCTGGGTGGCTCAGTGGGTTAAAGCCTCTGCCTTTGGCTCAGGTCATGATACCAGGGTCCTGGGATTGAGCCCCAAGTCAGGCTCTCTGCTCAGTGAGGAGCCCGCTTCCCTTCCTCTCTCTGCCTGCCTCTCTACTTGTGATCTGTCAAATAAATAAATAAAATCTAAAAAAAAAAAAAATCTACAAGTTGACACATCATATATATGTGTATATATATGTTTGTATATATGTGTATATTTCAAATAGAGAAGGAAGTTCTGAGGTATACCCTTGAAATTATCAAATAAAATGTAGAAATAGATTTACTGAAAGATTTGCAAGACCTCTGCACTGAAAAGTGTAAAATATTTAGTTACACCTAGATTGATTACAGATAGTTTAGAATCCCAACCAAATCCCAGTGTGTTGTTTGTGAAATTTGAGTAGTTGCTCTACAGAAATTCAAAGTTTGAGAATAGTCAAGACTATATTGAAAAAAACAAATCATTTAGATGAATAATAAATATAAACATTTAATCTAAAGATACAATAAGACATGGCAATAGCAGAAATAAAGGTAGCATTACAGAAATTAATAAACACATTCAAACAGTTTTACTTAATTCATGACAAAGTTGACACTATGACAGTTGGGAAGAAAATATCTTTTCAATTGGTGATTCCAGGTGAGTTGGACAATAATATAAAAATTAATCTGATGCTTATTTTATATACTAATATAAAATTCATGAATTATATACCCCAAAAGATGGTGTATTTAAATATCAAAGTAATACAATAAATATATCAGAATAAAATACAGGAGACTATCAGCATATATTCAGGGTAGGCAAAGAATTCTTAAACAACACATCGAAATGGTAATTCATAAAGAAAAAAATGGGTAAAAAGATTTTTATCTTCTTCACAAAAAAAGACATCCTAATGGTCAATAAATATGTAAATATGTGCTCTCCACTTGTAAGTAATATGGAAGCGAAAATCAAAACCACAAAGAAGATAGTCTTCTATTTTCTTCATATCCATCCATACCATGATGAATAAAAAAAATTAAAGATATAAAATGACATTTGCATAGATTCATGGAGATACTGGAACTTTGGTACACTGCTGATGGATTTGTAATTGATATAATTCCTTTGGAAAATTGTTGGGCATTTGATGCAAACGCTGAATACATCTACCTACATTGTGACCCAGAAATTCTTCACTTTTACAAGAGAAATGCATACCTATGTTTACAAAAGCACATGTACAAGAATTTTGATAAAAGGTCTGTTTGGGTTCTTGGGTGGCTCAGTCAGTTAAGTGTCTGCCTTTGGCTCAGGTCATGACTCGAGAGTCCTGAAATGGAGTCCCAGGTTGGGCTCCCTGTCCAGCAGGAAGTCTGCTTCTCCCTCACCCCCCTCTTTGCTCTCTCTGTCAAATAAATTAAAAAAATCATTAAAAAGAAAAAAGAAAAACAGAGCTACTCATCATAGCCCTAAAGAAAGCAACATAATTGGCCACCAAGAATAAAATGTTAAACACCTTGTACCTTGGAAGATGAACAACCTATTTCTGTTACAATATGAATTTATTTCACAAGGTCAAAATTTGAACTAAAGGAAGGAAAATTTACAAAATTTACAATTTATGCACTTGTAAATTTAGTTATATATTTTGATTAGTTATACATTTTGATTTCATATAAAAATCAAAAGTTATATATTTTGATTAGTTATATATTTTGATTTTATATAAAAATCAAAAGCAGGAAAATAAATCTATGGTGTGAAAAGTTATGGCACCACTTATCCTAAGTGTAGTGCCAGGAAGGAGGCACCCGGGATATATTTTGTACTGATAATATTCTATTTCTTGATGTAGCTGTTGGTTTCATGAGAGAATTCACTTCATAAACTTTCATTGAGTTGCGTAGTTATAACTCATATCTATCTATTTACATGTTATGCTACAATAAAAAGTTTTTTTTTTTTTCAATCGTGTAACATATCCCTTATCCCTAATCTTTCCTTTTCAGGTTTCCTGCATTGGTGAGAATGGAATGCTCTAGTTTAACCATGGAAACTTCCTCTTTCATTCTGAAACTTATAAAAATACATTTAGAATAAACAGAGGATAATTTTTACTTAAGAATATTGTTTTGAGGGCGCCTGGGTGGCTCAGTGGGTTAAGCCGCTGCCTTCGGCTCAGGTCATGATCTCAGGGTCCTGGGATCGAGTCCCGTATCGGGCTCTCTGTTCAGCAGGGAGCCTGCTTCCCTCTCTCTCTCTCTCTCTGCCTGCCTCTCTGTCTACTTGTGATCTCTCTCTGTCAAATAAATAAATAAAATCTTTAAAAAAAAAAAAAGAATATTGTTTTGAGAATCAAGTGACATGATACATGTGAAATTACATGGCACATATATGTAGGTGCTCAATAAATCTTAGATCAGACTGCATTTTTTATCTCAATTACTAAATAACCTTCTACTTTTGTTTTCGGACATGTCAGCTGCCAGAGTTGAAACACAGGGATTCCACCCTTTATTTGCAATATTTCCTCTTTGTCTGAGAAGTGGGAAAATTCATACGAGCAAATTTCTTGTGCTCTCCTTAACTGTATGTTGATAAATTAGAATTTTCAAATCAGAAGTCATGGTTGTTATAAAACACCTGTGAAATATTAAGTGTACATATTTTGTAAAAATTTTATTTATTTATTTGAAAGAGAGAGAGAGAGAGAGCACAGCACATGCACATGCACAAGCTGGGTGGAGGGACAGAGTGAGAGGAAGAAGCAGGCTTCTGGCTGCGAGTAGGGAGCCCAACACAGGGTTCAATCCCAGGACCTCTGGATCATGATCTGAGCTGAAAGCAGCTGTTTACTCAAGTGAACCATCAGGCGTCCCTTAAATATACATACTTTGAGTGGGATAATGGTCTACACTTTAACTATACTCTACCCTATTAAAGCCACTAAAATATGCTCTGTCTAAATCAGCAAATTGTACCAAATATGATTTCCAGAAACACTATAGCTCCAATAAATGCCAAGAAGTTTTCATTCACATATCAGCATTTAGAATTTAGGTGTAAGTGCATGCAATCATGGACTCTTTCAAGGGTATGGGAGCTAAAAGGCATCTAGGAACATTGATTAGTATTTTCCTTTTTAAAGATGATATTTTGATATAACTCCATTCATCTGTCAGCAACCTCATGAAAAAAAAATCAGTTTATTATGTATTTCTTGTGAAGTAACTTTATGTCTTGTTTTCTAAGCTACATTTGTCTTATCCCATTGTTTTATATCCTGGCATTGTTGCAGCTACTGCTTTTTTATTGTTAAAGTTTTGTTGTTTGTTTTCTGTTTGCTTTTTAAAATATGGGTGCCTTAAGTACATAATATATGGAACTGTATAATGTCCTTTTTATCATCCAGGCTAAGTTGGTCCATTTTAGGCATTGACTTAGTGGTAATAAAAGAAGTACGATTTCAATTTAAAAATAACAATAGCGGCATCATTAGTCTTTTATAAGAAAGTTAGTTTTGGGATATATTTTTTACTTGTTTGCTATTTAACACACATTTGTCAGTTAAATAGGTATGTAATTATTTTCCAATTATGGAGATTTTAAAGAGAGTTTCTAGGTTTCTTTATACAAAACATCAATATGGTGATGACTATGGATTGTCGATTTACATCTTTATTCCTAGTCTATATTTCTTTCTAAGAGCTTGAACAATTGCATCAGTCATGGTTAATCTACTTCAACCGGTTGAATTAATAACTTCATTTTAAAATGATTGATTGTATAATATATTATTAAATCAGTTTATTTGACCTTTCTCTTATAGAAATTGTATATAAATCATAAAAATTCAAACAATACAAGAAAATGTACAGCACAGAACAATACCCCTTAATCTATAACTCCCGTTTCCAAAGGCTACCACAATTAACATTTTCTTACTAACATATAAAAGCATACATAGAAAGCTAGTTAGAGAGATATGTGGGTGGGTAGATAGATGTACATATTTAAGTATATTGAGTTCTGCTTTAAGAACTGCATATAATTTCTAATTTCATTATTTCAATATTTTGAATGGTCCTCAGTCACAAGTAATTGACTAAATTAGTCAATTAGTTCTTAAAAAGCTGTCTGTTGAATGATTTAACAGACTATTTTAATTAATCAGTAATGTTAAATATTTTTTACCCTATAAAGTATTGTTGTCTACTTACATTTCATGGATTTCCTTCATCTGTAAAAATAATAGCTTGTTCAAATAACAATTTATTTTAATAAATATTTTCAAAATCTGAAAATGATAGAATTAGTCATAATATTGTGTACTTGTGGCAAGTAAATTTTCTGTTAAAATAATAGCTACACTAATTTTAGTTTTATTTTCAAAGAAATTATTTGTGGTCATATTCAAATATGTATTTAAAAACATAAATTTCTAAAATTAGGATAGTGTAGCAATATCTATTGATACTTAGAGAAAACAAAACTATAATTGAAAAAATATGTTTGGATATGCTAAGCATAATAGCTTTTCGTGCTACATTCCTACTGACCCCACTGCAAAATATTTACATAAGAATTAAAAAACTCCTGGGTACCTGGCTGGCTCAGTCAGTAAAGCAAGGGACTCTTGATCTTGGGATTGTGAGTTTGAGCCTCACATTAGATGTAGAAGTTAGTTAAAAAAAAAGTCTTAAAAAAATTCAAAAACTCCCATTTAATTTCCCTCCATAAAATCTTCACATTGTCTTCATATAATATGTGAAAGAAATTCCTTAAAATATTGAGGTCATACCATATTCTAGAAAAAAAGAAATTCCACTGATATTTTCTGGATTAATATAGTGCCTATATCATGAAGTATCTACAATAGAACTTGTTTGGCCGTACATAATAAAAAAAAATGTACACTTACTCATAAGTAATTTTCCACTTTTCTAGGGAAAGGTGATTTCAATTGAGAAGGTAATTTACATTCTGTGCCATTTAATACTTTTTGTGTCATCATGCTACATCATTCTATTAGTAAGCATGAAAAAAAATAAAATATATATATATTTTATATATATATAAAGATGATATTTTGATATAACTCCATTCATCTGTATGAATATATATGAATATATATATATATATATATATATATACTTTTCAGGGATTTTTTTTTCATTAGAAAAATTTATGAAGGCAAGAAGAGTTGAAACAGTTCCTTATGCTCTAATGTGCTCACACAAATGTCGACATGTTATATATCTGGGTTTTATTAATTTAGTATTACACTTTAATACTAAAGGGAGATAAGGAAGAATCTTTAGATAACCATAAAATTTTTCTAACTAGGTTAAAAAAAGTAAATGTATTCTAGTCTCCATTCTTTTTAACTTTTTATTAATGCCTTGATTGAACTTTTGAATGAAATAAATGCATTTACCTTTCTCTCTTGTTATAAAGAAGGTAGCAATATAAACATTTCCTTTGTGCTATTCCAAGAACTGTTAAGTACATTTTATTGATAACTCCTCAATTCCCTGATGACTATTTAATCAAAAGACTTGTCAGTATCACAATAAAAGTCAATCTTTTGTTATCCAGAAGAAACTTTTTTTTTTTTTTTATTTCACAGACAGAGATAGGCAGAGAGGCAGGCGGAGAGAGAGGAGGAAGCAGGCCCCCTGCTGAGCAGAGAGCCCTATGCTGGGCTCGATCCCAGGATCCCAGGATCCCAGGATCCCAGGATCATGACCTGAGCTGAAAGCAGAGGCTTTAACCCACTGAGCCACCCAGGTGCCCCCAGAAGAAACTTCTTAAAAATGTTATCTTAAGGGACGCCTGGGTGGCTCAGTTGGTTGGACAACTGCTTTCAGCTCAGGTCATGATCCCGGAGTCCTGGGATCGAGTTCCGCATGGGGCTCCCAGCTCCATGGGGAGTCTGCTTCTCCCTCTGACCTTCTCCTTGCTCATGCTCTCTCTCACTGCCTCTCTTTCAAATAATTAAATAAATAAATAAACCTTTTTAAAAAATGTTATCTGAAATGCTTAAACATTAACTTTCTTTTTTTTTTAATTTTTTTTTTTAATTTGACAGAGAGAGATCACAAGCAGACAGAGAGGCAGGCAGAGAGAGAGAGGGAAGCAGGCTCCTTGCCGAGCAGAGAGCCCGATGCGGGACTCGATCCCAGGACCCTGAGATCATGACCTGAGCTGAAGGCAGCGGCTTAACCCACTGAGCCACCCAGGCGCCCCCAAACATTAACTTTCTATATGTAATTCATAGTGGAATTTTACTGTGTTGTAATATAATTTAAAATGTTATTATGGATCAAATAAATACTTTACCTGAAATAATTTTGCTTATAGTTCAGTTTTCAAAATTATTTTTGAAGAAATTCATGCTATTGTAAGGTGTATGGGGAGGAGAATACTTTTCATCAGTGATATATACACATTAAGTTACACAGCTATTACAAATATATTCCTTTATTTCTTTAAGATATAATATCAAATGTCTTCTTTCTGTGGATGCATGTGTATAGATAGATAGATAGATGATAGATAGATATGTACACACACACACTGCTAATTTATTTATATATTTATATACTCTCTGTATATAAATACATTGTAGAGGATATGTAATCAAAATCATTACCTCCCTTGTCACACACATACACCATCATTTGGGGAGGATTAGTTGAAAGATAATCATTGCAATTCTCTAGATCAGTGTTTGCTAATTCAAATGTCTTTAAGAGTCACACTGGGGGGGCGGGTACCTGTGTGGCTCAATAGGTTAAACATCTGCCTTCGGCTCAGGTCATGATCCTAGGGTTCTGGGATCAAGCCCCGCATCAGGCTCCTTACTTAATAGGGAGCCTGTCTCTCGCTCTCCCTCCGCTTGCTCCTCCCCCTGTTTGTGCTCTCTCTCTCTCTCTCTGTGCCAAATAAATAAATAAAATCTTAAAAAAAAAAAGTGTCACACTGGGAATATAAATGGGTAAATATAAATAAGTCCAGGGAAACAAATGCAAATGAATCTCTTCCAAATGAAAGAGTACATGATCCAATTAAATAGGGTTATTAAATACATGCTTCACGATGGACTTAATAAAAATTCAACTCAAACAATTTAGCTTTTGCAATTTGTTTATCATAACTGAAAGTCCGGTGAGAGGATCAGCATCAGATGTAGTGTTATTGAGACTCTGTTCAATTTCTCCCAGTTTATCCCTATCATTTCTGATATCCCTATCATCTCTAGCACTGTGGCTCCTTCACGACAGTACCTACTTCCTTTTCATATCCAGAAGATGAGAGCCTTTCCTACAAGGCTTGAATAGAAGTTCTTCCTTTATATGACTTGGTTCACTTTAGGTCATATGTTTATTTACTGGCTAAAATAATTCTTAGGGGAATATAATTTGTTGGTGGGTTTAAATTTATTTTTTCTGAACCAATTACCTGCAAGAGAAATCTAATTATCATAATTGGCCAAAGCTAATGAGAGCTCACTCTTGGACCTGAATAAATGGTCAGTTCCTCTTGAGTTCCATAAATTGAATAGGCAAAGATTGGCTATCTAATAAAATTGAAATTCAGCTGGAAAAAAACAAAACAAAAAAATAGATGCTGGTGATCAATGAAGAGTGCCTACATAACTTACGACCCAGCAATCCTTCTCCTAAGTATATAACCAAAAGAATTTAAAAACAGGTACTCAAACAAATCCTATACATGAATATTCATAGCAGCACTATGCACAATAGTATATAAGTACAATAGGTAGGGGAGAAAAAAGAAATGTCCACAAACAGATAAATGGATACACAAAAACAGTATACACACACAATGGAATATTATTCAATCATAAAAGCAAATGAAGAAGAATGAACAAAAAATATGCTAACTAAAAGAAGTCAGACAGAAAAAATTACATATCATATGATTCTGTTTATATGAAATATTCAAAATAGGTGAATCCAAAGTAGCAGAGAGCAAACTGATTGTTGTCAGTGAGTGGGGTCAGTTGGAAATATAAAGTGGCTCCTCAATGAATATGGGATTTTGTTTTGGGGTGATGAAAATATTTTAAAACATGATAGATTTGGTGGTTGTACAACATTGTGAACATATTAAACATGAATGATTGTACACTTTCAAATACTTAGTTTTAAGTTATGTGAATTTTAATTCAATAAAAACAAATAATTAAAATTTGTAAAGGACATTTGGAAAAAACTGTCCACTGACAGGGCACATTTCGTATTCTTTTTCAGGCTTTTCAGAGCCACACACACAGTGTTGTCAAATCTTTTTTGATATTTTGAATAAAGTTGGAAATCTGTGTTATGTAAAATGTTTCAATAGTGAAAATAAATCAAATCTGAATCTCTGTGCAGGGCAAACAATTTCAGAAGGAGCTCACCGTATGCAGTGACCAGGTCACAGCTCTACTCTTACAAAAGTAATTTTGGATTATTCCTGATTACAAACTTTGTTTACAGGATTTTTTATGCCCACTTCAGTGCTACAGTTAAAAGATGCTATAGTTATAATGCTATATAGATACTATAGTTATAATGCTATAGATGCTATATTTATATAACTATAGATGCTATAGTTATAAATATGGGACAAGTGGATACCTCATACTAAAATTTTCTGATGTGTGTGAATGTGGGGAAGGAGGATGTTTTGAAGGAGTAGTGAGTAAAAGTAGGACAAGGGGTAGAGTTTCATTATTTAAAATCTTTTCCGTAGTACCCAGCAAATAATTAACAGTGGTGTGGGAAATAGTAGGACAGGAGAATAACATCACTTTATGAATTACAGATAATGCAGATAGTAGACTATATATATGATAAGACAATATATATGAACATACAGAAAATAGTCATTTTAAAATAATTAAAGTAATAGCATTTGTTATAAAAATTTGGGGGGAAAGGAAGAAAGAAAACAGACCAGAAATCATGGCATCTCCCAGATGTAGCACAAATAATTTTCAAGTGTTTCTTGCAGGTATATAATCGTGCACATTTTAATATGTGATTATATATGACTATGACCAGCAATCAAATTATATACAATATTTTTAAACTTAAATATGAGTGGCTTATACAATATTCTTGTTAAAGGTGTTTTAATGCCTATATAGTATTCAAGAATATTTTATAGACTTTAATATAAAAACCTACTATTAGATTTCTTAAAGGTTTTTAATATGTTGATGTTACACATTTCCAACAAACATCCTTGCTAAAATCTCTTTCTCCATTTCTATCCCTCACTATTTCCTTTATATATATATATGTAAAAGATGAAATAATAGATTAAAAAGTACATAGGACATATTAATAACTTTTTATAAAACTGCTAATTCTCCAAGAAATGTATAAAAATCTATATCTTAATTCAAAAAGTTATAAATCTCCCCTTTATCCTAAAAACATTGTGTGTTTTTATTTTTAATAATGTCTAAGCTGACACATTTTAAATTGGAATCATATTAATTAGCAGCTGTTTGATAAGTGAAATATGAGGTTAGCTTTTCTCCATATGCTTATTGAATAATTGTACATTGTTATTTTTCACTTTGTGTCCTCCTCCAATTTTTCTAATAATAATTCATTTGTTAATTTTTCAATAGTTTTATATTCTATATATCAAAGTTTTGTGTTTATTACAGCAAATATTAATCCAATGGCTAAAATCAAAATAATTGTCAGGATATAATATTGCTATGGATGTGGCACAACTACAATTCTCATACCTTGTGGATAGGACTGAGAAAATAAAACCTGCTCTTTGAAAAACAGTCTGGCAGTTTCTTCTAATGACTACTTTATGACACAGCCATTTTACTCAGGTTCACACAGGAGAAATGAAAATATGTGTTCATAAAATATCTTCTATAAAAATGTTATAGGTAGAATTATTCATAAGAATCAAAAACTAGAAACAAACCAAATGTCCCTCCACCTGACAGAGGACATAAGAAATGTATATCCACACAATGGAGTACTACTCGGCAACCAAAAACAGAATGGATGGACTTTTCATCTGTTATTTTGAGTTTGATAAAAAAGAACACATGTCATGTGATTATTTTTTTTAAGAACTCCATGGAGAAACAAAAACTAATATACTTTTCAAAATCACAACTGTGTATGCCTCTTGTGTGAAACTTGACTTCAAAAGGGACACAAGAGAATTCTTTGATGTGATGGAGATGTTCTAATCTAGACTTCAGCATGGCTTCTATGATTTTATACATTTATCAAAAGGCATCAAAATAAACATTTAAGATCCATGCATTTCATTTTATTTAAATTATTAAATGAGAAATTAATTTTTTGAGAAATTAAATTTTAAGAAAATAATGCCCTAAAACAACTGGAAAAAAGTGGGTGGGGACATCTCTCTAATTCTTGCATTTAGAAAATCTATTTCAGAAACTTTTAAAGTTCCTAAGTATTTTTTTTAATATTTAATGTAACTTCTAAATCTTTCTTCTTAAAAAGGTTGCTCTAAGAATTTTTTTTTAAGCTATAGATGTAGAGATACAGATATAGATATAAGGTAGGGAAGCATGCCTCAATTAATTCCTAGGATCTTTCTAGTTTCATTTGATAATTTGTAGTTAAAAGGTATACCCTTTAATAAATATTATGAATTATATCCATGAAATCATATTGATTATCTCAGTTTAGTTTTAAATAATGTTATATTTCACAAACTATAATCATTTTAACTTTCTTTTTAGCTCAATTTAACACTTTTATAACTAATCATAAAAATTTCAAGCTTCCTCTAGTTCATTTCTTACCTCATCAAAGCATAGAAGTGTTGTAAAATTTACTTTGTACTAAATAGGACTCCTTATCAAAAATGCCTATTATGGTGAAATATTTTTAATTACTTAAGGAAAAAATGATGTATTTTCAACTTTTTTTGTTGTTCGTTTGGGACATAAAAATGTTAGTGCTTGTCAAACTATAAGTCATAAGTTCCTTTATATTTTTTCCAGTTTTAATGTTCAAGTAATCTTGGATGTTTCCTGCTATGAATTTCTGGTGTTTGACTATCATTGTCTAATAACCAGGAGCCTGTTCTATTCAGGCAGCCACAGATTAATAAATAAAAACTCACATGAATGCTGCTACTTGTTTTTTAATTATGATGAAATAGTTCAAGAGATTTTTGTTTGCAAGATAACAGTCACATTTTCCAGTAAAGAATAGCAAAGAGGAAAGAGTAGTCATCCTTGAATAATGGTGCTCTGTTTGTGAGCCTTCAAACAGGAAATCGTATATATTCAAACTGTCAACAATGTAATAAAGAAGTCTCGGGAAACCAGAAGAGAGAGTGCAATACAGTAGGAGGTAAGTTGATCACCCTGCTCTTGAACAGGGAATCATGTTACTACGAGAACCAGAGAAGTTTCCTGAATGGAGAGTGCTGCCTGACAGGATTGGTAACTCTCTAGAGACAGACACAAGGAACCAGGTGCAGCATATTTGGTAGCAACTCCCAAGAATAATACCTTTGTCTCCTTCTACACCCACCTTCTGATCTGTAGGTTCCAATGAGGCAAACCCAAATTAAATCCAGAGAGCAAGAAGTCCTTTGACACTCTCCAGGTGGCCTCCCAAGCCATGTAGCAAGCTGGAGAAAGATGGAGATGCAGCATAAGAAGAGGCAGTAAATAGAAGATATCTAACCGTTGTGTTTTTTTGTTTTGTTTTGTTTTTGCTCAAGCAATATATTAGCTTAGTATTCATCCCAAATCCTTCCCTCAGTTCAAATACCTTGACATTACCTAAATTTGATATGAAAATAGAATATTTTTAATTGATACAGTTTTCTATTCACTTGAATTTCTATTTAAAAGACACTGAAGGGGGCGCCTGGGTGGCTCAGTGGGTTAAAGCCTCTGCCTTCAGCTCAGGTCATGATCCCAGGGTTCTGGGATCGAGCCCCTAATTGGGCTCTCTGCTTGGCGGGGAGCCTGCTTCCCTTCCTCTCTCTCTCTGCATGCCTCTCTGCCTACTTGTGATCTCTATCAAATAAATTAAAAAAGTCTTAAAAAATAAAAAAAAAAAGACACTGAAGGTTTTTTTGTTTTGCTTTGTTTTGTTTTTATTGTTGTTGTTTTAAGAAGAAGCATTTCAATTTCAGTTTCAGTTTCGGTCAAAACAACATATATACTACCATACTTGATATATAACAGATTTTGCCATTATTCTATACTTAGGATTCAAAAATCCAATAATCTAAAATAAGGGGTCAACTTTATGTGAGATTGATGAAAATTAATACTTTTAATTTGGTCTATGCTCTCTCTACTACTTATATTATCACAAAAAAAAACTCAAAATAATGATAATGAAGCTTTTACAGTAGGCAACTATACAATATAGTTTGAGACCAAATGATCAAGAAATAGTCATTTCCTAATAACAGTTTCTGTAAGATAAGTAAGAACTTTAGTCCTTCTTGTTTGAGAATAGAAGATGGAAAGAAATAGGAGCTAATCAACATTTACCCTAAATTCATATTCAGCTTATTATAGACTTTTACTACAATTTTCATTCATTCAACATATTTCTGCCCTTTTCCATTTTACTTTTATAGACTTCCTCATAACTGAAATATGGATAAAATAATGAGAAAAGCATATCTTGGATTTTCATCATTGTTTTGTTTTATGACATATGTAATTGGCAAAAAGACGAATAATGTAACATTGAAAAATCATGAAATATTCTAAGAAAGTTAAGAATTTTGACTTTCAGGATGCCTGGGTGGCTCAGTGGGTTAAAGCCTCTGCCTTCAGCTCAGGTCATGATCCCAGGGTCCTGGGATCGAGCCCCGCATCAGGCTCTCTGCTCAGCGGGGAGCCTGCTTCCTCCTCTCTCTCTGCCTGCCTCTCTGCCTACTTGCAATCTGTCTGTCAAATAAGTAAATAAAATCTTTAAAAAAACAAAAAAGAATTTTGACTTTGGTGATTCCACTACTAATTTACATAATATTTAATTTGTTAAAAATTTTAAAAGTTCTTAAAATATTCTAATAAAACTAATTTTTTTTCACATTGAAAGAAAAGGCGATTGCCCAATAACCTTATGAAATACAGTTTAGGAGATACATATTACACTAAAAATTTACAGATTATAAATATAGTTTGAAAATAAATCAGTTGGGTAACTAGTTAACAGAGAAACACTGTAAAATTTTATAAGAATTTAGCAAAATATATAAAAAAATGAAATGTACAAAAGCAATCCAGAAATTTAATAAATATTGATTCAAGTATGTCCCTGGTTTACATTATATTAAAAAATGAAATGCAGGGACACCTGGGTGGCTCAGTCAATTAAGCAGCTGCCTTCAGCTCAGGTCATGATCCCAGTTTGTCCTGGGATCAAGTCTCACATTGGGCTTCTTTCTCAACAGGGAGCCTGCTTCTCCCTCTGCCTCTGCCTGCCACTCTGCCTGCCTGTGCTCTCTCTCTCTCTGACAAATAAATAATTTAAAAAAATGAAATGCAATAACCTGTAAATGTTGATTCATCACATACACATACATATACTCACACACATATTGTCCATACCCAAATATATTTATTATAGCACCCAATAGTATGGTTACATAAGTACTGCTTCATACATTTAACCAATAAATGACTGTGCCACATTGCTGTACTGCACTTTCCTCAGTTTGAGAGCTACTTGCCCATCTGTGTCCTCACTCAAGGTCATGTGCCACTCATTTGCATTGTGGTGAATGATGTCTGGAAAAAGTGAAAATACTTTCAGTGCTGCAAAAGTGCTCAGCAAGTTATTACACTAAAAATTAGAAATGAGAACTTTATGATCACTTGAAATAGGGGAGCACATACAAGGTGAACCAGAGTGAAGATATGAAAAATCTCAGAAATTGATTAAGAAGGAATTGGTGACTGTTTTTAAGAAGGTGATCTATAAAAGCAAACAGAAGATATTGTGGTTGAAAGTGTATCACCACTGCAGCAATTTAAAAAGAGACTAAAAATTGCTGTTAAAGATTTATCGTGTTAAGAACATATGTCGAAAAGCTCTATATTGGGATTTTACATGTAGCTGAATTTAATTAGCACATATTTTAAGTAAAGTGACACTCTCATTAACAAAGAGGGGGCTTTATTCCATAACATAGACATATTCAATTGAAAGAAGATAAAATTAAATAGTATTTATCACTCATAATATTGAATGAAATATATTACAATATTTTTCAGAATATATTTAATATACCTTTTATGTCTCACAACCATTATTTTCTAAGGTGAATGACGCTTATAACCTTACAAACGAAAATGCTCATTATTTAAGTATTATTTACACATTGTACTTTTTCGTGTCAAACTCTTCTCTTGATAATTCTCTTCTTAATGACAGTCTTCAAAAACCCCATCTAAATTTGTAAGCCCCATAAAATATATTTTCCTGGGGTACCTGCATGTCAAATTCGATTGAGCTGTGGACTCTTGGTTTTTTCTCAGGTTGGGATCTCAAGGTTGTGAGGCTGAGCAGACCTGGGGCTCAGTGCTCTATGTGGAGTCGGCTTAGGACTCTCTCTCCCTCCCCCCATACACACTTGCTCTCTCTCTCTCTCTCAAAGAAATCTTAAACACACACACACACACACACACACACACACACACACACACACACACACTTTTCTTCCTGACATGTTTTTACATTACTCTAATAATTAGAGATTAGATCATTAGGGACTTAAATTCAGAAAATAAATTCATATCTACACTTATTGTAATAAAACAAAAGTCATTCTTAAAATTTTTTAGATTTATTTATTTATTTAAGAGAGAATGAGATAGAGAGAGAGAGAGAGTAGGCAGAGAGGCAGAGGGAGAGGGAGCCAGAAGGAGGGCTTGATCCCAAGACCCTGAGATCATGACCTGAGTGGAAATCAAGAGTTCATGCTTAATGGACTAAACTATCCATACCCTCTTATAATTTTTGTTTTATGTTTACAATTATCTTTCTCAATGTCTCCTTCTAAGTGCCATGGGCCATGTGTTAAAAATGTGTCTCTTACTGCTTATTATATAGTGAGTGCTATGCACATAGTGTGTACTCCTAAGCATTTAGCTCAACAATAAAGTGCTTTGAAAGGGAGTAGTCTAACGAAGAATTTGGAGTTGAAGTTAATTATGGGGATTAAATATAGGCAAAATGAGAAAATAATGAGAATGAGAAATGGTTTTGTGTACTGGAAATAAAAGCTAACAGCAAGTTTTGATCTTCAAATTCTTTAAGATTCTATCCCTTTGATTCATCTTTCTCAGAAAGAAAACTTGAAATTATATTATTTGAAACATAGAGAAAAAATAATAATAATACAAATAAACTTCCTAACATGCAACAGCCTTTTTAATCTGGAGAAATCTCTGAGAAGTCATTGAAATGTTAGAACAAGTGGCTCAAAGCAGATGTGCCATCTGTCCTTTCTCAACATTCCACATTTGATGGTACTTGTGTCTGGTTATTTTGTTTATTTGATTGACCAGAAGTTCAATATACCTCAGATATAAAATAAAGGAATAGTTGTAAAAAAATATATATTTCACTTTTCAGATTTCCCTGTTTGTTCTTACCAGTTAACATTCCATTAATATTGTGATTCAAGAATTTTCCTCACTGCCATGTTCTCAACTTATTTGTGAAGGTAAAAAGGAAGATCCTCTTAAAGATATCTGACAAAAAACGAAACAGAAACAAAAAAACAAACAGAACTTTATTACCTACATATTCATCTTAAACATGCTACTTTAGCCAAAAAGAGGTCATTCAGAATTAGGAAAGCAAGACTGGTATATTATAACACTAGATAAACATAGACATAAGGGCAGATAAATCTTGTAAGTTTGAATATAAACTTGAATAAAATGTTAAAAACTATTTAGAATATTGTAAAAAATAGTCTAATGAAATAATATGGGATTAATATATGTGGTTTATGCTTAATGAGAATGAGAAACTGTATTGAAACACATGATTAATTTCTAATTCTGAGAAGGATTTTTACAAGCTAATTTTCTCTATCATTTCATCAAAGATATTTAAGAGTAAAAGAATTTTCAGAATGCTTAGATAAAGGGAATTTTCACACCCGCTGGTGGGAGTTTTAATTGGTAAAATAATAGAAAAGAAGCTTTTAAAGATATGTAACATTTTACTTTTTAATTCTGCCTTATGGGATACTCAGAGATGTACATAATACTCATAAAATGATAAACCCATTATGATATTTATATGATGGATTTATAATCATTGAAGTAATATTTTAGGTAATATCATATAAAATCCATTAGTATATAGAAACAAAAAGCAAGCTACAAATAGGTATACAAACATGCATTATATATTGCTAAAATCAAATATATTTTAATAAATTTTTAGTTTTTCCACAATATGGTATATATTATTCTATAATTAGAAAATGAAAATCCTCAAATAATAATCTAATCCATATGTATATGGTGAATTTTAAAATATTTGGAAAGAAATTATTGAATTGGAATTGTGCAGAATTATTTCTAATTTGTACTAATATCTAACAAAGATAAATTTTTGCTTAAAATTAAAAATTTAAAGCTAAGATCTATACTCAATAATTTTTAAATGTATCATAAAGCACATACAATTTCATCTAATTTATAGTCACAGTGACATGAGAAAACTTTTTATAGTATTTGTGTACCTTTCCTAAAATATTCAATGTTCATATCTTTTTATATAGTATGAATTTTCAATCTCTTTATATCAAAAAGGACCCCACTGTTCTGCTTTATTTTTTGAAAAATCAGCATGTATATCTCTAACTCGTTTAACTGTGGTTCATTTTACAGATGCATTATACTTTATTTAAATCAGTCTCATTTGATGGAAATTCAGATAGCTTATTACATATACATTCATGCAAAAACACTTGTAGAATAAATTACTAGAATTGGCAAGAAAGAGTAAAACAAATAAAGTAAGAGTCTTGATTATTGAGTTAATTATGGACTATAAAGCCTTGAATTTAAGAAATTTTGTCGGTATTTGAGGTAGTCATCAGGATGCCTGAAGTCTCATTTAAGGAACAAATTTTTTGTCATGTGCAAAATGGATTAAGAGGGGCAATATCATGTTTTGTTTTCCTTCTGTTCTACCTTTCTTCCTTCCTTCTTTTCCTTCCTGCTTCCCTCCTGCCTCCCTCCCTGTATTCTTCCCTGCTTACCTCCCCCTCTCCCCTTTTCTTGCTTTTTTTCTGTCTTTCTCTATGTATTTCTTTGATACACTGTGTTTTACTTTTTTCTATTTTGTTTTGTACCTTTATTTTTTTCACTTTCTATTTTTTTATTATGTTCAGTCAGCCAGCATATAGTACATCATAAGTTTTTGATACAGTGTTCAATAGTTCATTAGTTGCATATATTACCCAGTGCTCATCACAACACGTTCCCTTCTTAATACCCATCACCCAGTTACCCCATCCCTCCCTTCCTTCTGTGACCCTCAGTTTGTTTCCAGGAGTCGAGAGTCTCTCATAGTTTGCCTCCCTCTCTGATTTCTTCCCATTCAGTTGTTCCTCCCTTCCCCTGTGGTCCTCCACACTATTCCTTATGTTCCACAAATGAGTGAAACCATAGGATAATTGTCTTTCTCTGCTTGAGTTATTTCACTTAGCATAGTCCCCTCCAGGTCCATCCATGTCAATGCAAATGATAGGCATTCATCCTTTCTGATGGTTGAGCAATATTCCATTGTATATATGTACCATATCTTCTGTATCCATTCATCTGTTGAAGGGCTCCTTCCACAGTTTGGCTGTTGTGGACATTACTGTTATGCATAATTATAATTATGCTGTGCATAATGCTATGCACACATTGGGGTACATGTGCCCCTTCTTTTCACTTCATCTATGTCTTTGGGGCAAATGCCTAGTAGTACAATTGCTGGGTCATAGGGTAGCTCTATTTTTAACATCTTGAGGAAACTCTGTACTGTTTTCCAGAGTGTCTGTACAAACTTACATTCCCACCAACATTGTAAAAGTGTTCCCGTTTCTCCACATCCTTGCCAGCACCTGTTGTTTCCTGTCTTGTTAATTTTAGGCATTCTGACTGGTGTGAGGTGGTAAGCATTGTGGTTTTGATTTATATTTCCCTGGTGGCCAGTGATGCTGAACATTTTTTCATGTGTCCGTTTGCCATTTGTATGTCTTCTTTGGAGAAATGTCTGTTCAAGGCTTCTGTTCATTTCTTGATTTGATTATTTATTCTTTGGGTGTTGAGTTTGATAAGTTCTTTATAGATTTTAGGTACTAGTCCTTTATCTGATAAGACATTTGCAAATATCTTCTCTCATTCTGCAGTTATCTCTCTCTCTCTTTTTTTTAACTGTTTCTTTGCTGTGCAAAAGCTTTTTATCTTGATGTTGTCCAAATAGTTCAATTTTGCCTTTGCTTCCTTTGCCTTTGGAAACATGTCCAACAAGAAGTTGCTGCAGCTGAGGTTGAAGAGGTTGCTGAAGAGGTTGCTGACTGTGCTCTCCTCTAGTATTTTGATGGATTCCTGTCTCACATTTAGGTCTTCCATACATTTTGAGTCTATTTTTGTAGATGGCATAAGGAAATGGTCCAGTTTCATTCTTTGGCTGTTTAAGTTTCCCAGCACCATTTGTTGAAGAGACTGTGCTTTTTCCTTTCCTGTCTTGTTGAAGATTAGTTGACCATAAAGTTGAGGGTCCATTTCTGAATTCTCTATCCTGTTCCATTGATCAATGTGTCTGTGTTTGTGCCAGTACCATATTGTCTTGACAATTACAGCTTTGAAATATATCTTGAAGTCCAGAATTGTGATGCCACCAACTTTGGTTTTCTTTTTCAACATTCCTTTGGCTATTTGGGATCTTTTCTGGTTCCATACAAATTTTAGGATTAATTGTTCCAGCTCTGTGAAAAAAGTTGATGGTTGTTTGATAGAAATTGCATTGAATGTATAGATTGCTCTAGGTAGCATACACATTTTAACCATATTTATTCTTCCAATCCATGAATATGGAGTGTCTTTCCATTTCTTAGTGTCATCTTCACTTTCTTTCATCAGTGTTTTATAGTTTTCACAGTACATCTTTCACCTCTTTGATTAGGTTTATTTCTAGGTATTTTATCTCTTTTTTTCTGCAATTGTAAATGGGATTAATTCCTTAATTTCTCTTTTTGCTGTATCATTACTGGGAAATAGAAATGCAGTGGATTTCTACATTGATTTTGTATCCTGTGACTTTACTGAATTTATCAGTTCTGACAGTTTTTTTCTTTGTTCTTGTTGTTGTTTGTTTATTTGTTTGTTTGTTTTTGCCTTGTTTTGTTTTGTTTTGTTTTTGTGGAGTGTTTGGGTTTTCTATATAGAGTATCCTATCATCTCCAAATAGTGGAAGTTTTACTTCTTCCTTCCCAATTTGAATGCCTTTTATTCCTGTTTGTTGTTTGATTGCTGTGTCTAGGATTTCTAGTACTGTGTTAAATAAAAGTAGTCAGAGTAGACATCTTTATCTTGTTCCTGACTATAGATGAAAAGCTCTGTTTTTCCCCATTTAAGATGATATTAGCTGAGGGTTTTTCATATATGATCTTTATTATGTTGATGTATGTTCCCTCTAAACCTACTTTGTTGTTGTTGTTTGTTTGTTTTTTTTATCACCAATGGATATTATACTTCATCAAATTTTTGTTCCTATATCTACTGAAATGATCATATGGTTCTTATCCTTTCTTTTATTAATGTGGCATGTCATGTTAATTGACTTGTGAATATTGAACCACACTTTTACCTCAAGAATATATTTCACTCGATCATGGCAACTGATTTTTCTAATGCATTGTTGGACTTGGTTTGCTAGTATTTTGTCAATGATTTTTACACCTAGGTTCCTCAGAGATATTGACTGGTAGTTTGTTTTTGTTTTTGTTTTTTTGTTTTTTGTTTTTGTTTTTTGTGGTGTCATTATCTGGTTTTGGTATCAGGATGATGCTGGCCTCATAGAATGAATTTGGAAGCTTTCCTTTGTTTTCTATTTTTTGGAACAGTTTGAGAAGAATAGGATCAATTCTTTGATAAATGGTCAGTAGAAATTGAGGATGAAGACATCGGGTACCGGATTTTAATTTGTTGGAAGTTTTTGATTACTGATTCAACTTCTTTGCTAGTTATAGGTAGGTCTATTCAAGTGTTGCATCACTTCCTCTTTCAGCTTTGGTAGTTTATATGTTTCTAGGAATTTATGTATTTATCCCAGGTTGTCCAATTTGTTGACATATAGTTTTTCATGTTATTTTTTTGTAATCCTTTGTGTTTCTGTGGTAGTTGATGTTATTTCTCCTTTCTCATTTATGATTTTATTATTTATTATTATTTATCATTTATTATTGCATCCTTTCACTTTTCTGATACATCTGTCCTGAGGTTTACCAATTTTATCAATTTTTTTCCAAAGAACCAGCTTCTGGTTTCTTTGATCTATTGTTTTTGTTGTTTGGTTGTGGGTTTTGGGTTGTTTGTTTGTTTCTATATCATTTATTTCTACTCTTATCTTTATTTGTTTCCTTCCTTATGCTGGCTTTAGGCTTTGTGTGTTGTTCTTTTTCTAGCTCCTTTAGGTGTAAGGTTAGTGTATTTATTTGAGATATTTCTTGCTTCTTGAGGAGGCTTGTATTGCTATAAAATTTCCTCTTATGATCATTTTGCTGTATCCCAAAGGTTTGGACCATTGTGTTTTCATTTTTATTTGTTCCATTTTTTTAAAGATTTTATTTATTTATTTGAGAGAGAGAAATCACAAGTAGGCAGAGCAGCAGGCAGAGAGAGAGGGGGAAGCAGGCTCTCCCTTGAGCAGAGAGCCCGATGCTGGACTCGATCCCAGGACCCTGAGATCATGACCTGAGCCAAAGGCAGAGGCTTAACCCACTGAGCCACCCAGGTGCCCCTGTTCCTTCTTTTTTTTTTTTTTTTTAAATTTCTTCTTTGATTTGCTGGTTGATCCATTCATTGTTTACTAGCGTGTTGTTTAACCTCCATGTATTTGTGGTCTTTCAGATTTTTCTTCTGGTTGACTTCTAGTTTCATAGCATTGTGGCCAGAAAAGATGCAGGATATAACTTCAATCTTCTTGTAGTTCAGAGTTTTCTGCTGTGATCTAATGTGTGATCTGTTCTAAAGAATGTTCCATGTGCACTTGAAAAGAATGTGTATTCTGCTATCTTAGTTTGGAGTGTTCTGAATATATTTATTAAGTCCATCTGGTCCAGTGTGTCATTCAAAACCATATTTCCTTTGATTTTTCTCATTAGATGATATGTTGATTGATGTAATTTGGGTGGTAAAGTCTCTTACTGTTATTATATTATTATCAATTAGTTCCTTTATGTTTGTTATTAATGGTTTTATGTATTTGGGTTCTCTCATGTTGGGTGCATAGTCACAATTATTACATCTTTTTGTGAGATTGTCACCTATATGATTATATAGACTTGTATTTTGTCTCTTGTTGCAGTCTTTGTTTAAAGTCTAGTTTGTCTTGTATAATTACTGATACTCAGGTTTTCATTTGACACCTATTTGCATATAAATGTTTCTCCATCCTTTTACTTTCAATCTGCAGGTGTCTTTAGGTGTAAAATGACTTTATTGTAGGCAACATATAAGTGGGTCTTTTTTTTAAAGATTTTATTTGACACAGAGAGAGAGAGACAATGAGAGAGGGAATACAAGCAGGGGAAGCAGGAGAAGGAGAAGCAGGTCTCCCGTGGAGCAGGGAGCCTGATGTGGGGCTCGTCCATGATGCGAGGATCATGACCTGAGCTGAAGGCAGATAATTAAGGACTGAGCCACCCAGGCGCCCCAGGGGGCATGTATTTTCATCCATTCTGACACACTATGTTTTTTGAGTGGAGTATTTAATTCATTTATTCAGAGCAATTATTGATAGATTTCTATTTATTGCCGCTTTATTACTTGTTATGTTTCTGGAGATTTTCTCTGATCCTTTCTTGTCTTTCATGTTTTGCTGATTTTCTTTAGTGATAAGTTTGCACTTCTTTCTCATTATACTTTGCAAGTTTATTAGTGTTTTTTTATGTATAGCTACCATTAGTTTACATATAACCTCTTGCAAATAGTCTATCTTAAACTGATCATCATTTAAGTTTGAACCCATTATTTTCTCCTCTACTTCCCACATTTTAGGTAATGTTATTATGTTTCATATCATTTTTAGTGGGTTCCTTGACTGATTTTTTTACAGATTTTTTTTTTAACTGCTTTTATGTCCTGCCTTTATACTGTCACTTTTGGTCTCTCATTTCTCTTCAAAGAGTCCCCTTCAATATTTCTTCCAGGGCTAGTTTAGTGGTAATAGTGTTTGTCTGAGAAACTCTTTATATCTCCTTATATTCTGAATGGTAGCATTATGGAAACAGCATCCTCAGCTGCAGTTTTATCCCATTCAACACTTTGAATATAGCATGGCACTCCATTCTGACTTGCCAAGTTTCGGTTGAAAATTTTCCTGCTAGCTTTATGGGTTTTAACTTGTAAGTTAGTGACTTCTTTTGCCTTCTGCTTTTAAGATTTTTTTTCTTTATCACCATATTTTGTAAATTTAATTAAAATACATCTTGATGTGGGCTTGTTTTTGTTGATTTTGATGGGAGTTCTCTGTGCCTCCTGAATCTAGCTGTCTGTTTCTTCCCATAGATTAAGGAAGTTCTCAGTTATTATTTCTTCAAATAAATTTTCTGTCCCCTTTTCTCTCTTCTTCTGGGACTCCTATAATATGAATGTTATGTTTGATGGAGTCACTGCATTCCCTAAATCTCTTCTTGTGTTCCATATTTTTTCTGTCTTTTGTTCAGCTTCCTTGCTTTCCATTACTTTCTCTTCTACATCATTAATTCATTCCTCTGCCTCTTCCAGGCTGCTCTTCATTGCATCAAGCGTGTTTCTAATCTCACTTATTACAGTATTCATCTCTGATTCTTTTTTAATTCTTTTATCTCTGTGGTAAGAGTCTCACTGATGTCTTCTATTCTTTTCTCAAGCTCAGTGAGTATCCTTATAATCACTACTTTAAATTCATCATCAGTCATGTTACTTATATTTATTTTGCTTAGATCTTTGGTGGGGCCTTATCTTTTTCTTTCATTTATAAATATTCCTCCATCTCCTCATTTTGCCTTAGTCTCTGCTTTCTCTGTTTTAGAAAAGTCAGTTATATCTCCTGCTCCTTAAAATAATGGCCTTAGGAGGAGGAGGTCCTGTAGTGTCCAGAGCCTGTTGCTCAGGGACTTCCTCCAGTGAGTGTTTTATGTTCTCTACTGTTGTGTTCTGGCTATTCTATCCTTTGGGCAAATTGTCAGCAGAGACTCTCCTTGCCTGCTGTGGACAGTGTTTGGCCCCTGTCATAAATGTGGTGAGTTTTAACTAGGTGTGCTCTCGTCTTCTTGGGAAATAAGACTTGTCTCCACCTCTACAAGAACCCAAGCCCTGCAAAACATGGAATGGGCAGGGGCCTGTGCTGGTTTTCTGAGGGAAGGGCCTGCTATGCTGGGAGTAAGGCAGGTGTGACTCAGAAAGGCAGTTCCACCATAGTGCAGGGGGTGGGTCTTAGTATAAGCAGGTTACGCACCAGTTTCCACCATGTCTGCTTCCTGCAGGAGGTTCTATGTTTGTGCTGAGTGGTGGGGGAAGGAAATGGCACCAGACAGCTCCTTTTTTCCCAAAGGGGTGTCTCCATGAATGCGCTCAGAGGAACTCTCCAAGAGGAGCAGATAATCTCCTCACTGTGTGCTTATGCACTCTTCAGATTGCTATTTCCAAACTATCTGCTGCCAGGGTTGTCGCCTAACTTCTTACCAGGAGGAGCCTACTGCCCTCCAAATTCCATCCCAGGCAAGCCCTCTGATGCTTAAAACTCAGATTTTCAGCCCTGATGGTTGGAAGACCTCATGAAATTCAACCTCTCTCAGTTTCCAAGACAATGGGTATGGGAAAACATTCTTGTGGATTCCTCTGTGTCCTCCTTTTTTTCTTGCTCTTCTCTATGACCATGGTTCCCTCCCTTCCACAACAGCTAGTATTTGTTTCTCCCCAAAGCCACCTCTCTCTACTTCCTACTTTCTTCTCTCCCTTGAGTTGTGGAATTGATTCTATCCCTCTTCAGTTCAATTTGTAGGATATTTAGGATGACTTGATAGTTATCTACTTGTATTTGTGGAACAAAAAGAGCCTAGAGATCTCCTACTCTGCTGTTATCTTTCTATCTCTAATGTTGACAGTTTTTATATAAAAAAAATCCAGGAACATAGAAGATTGCAGGTTTATAAAAATAAAGTATTTTTTTTAAATAATAGATGCTTCCTTCATATGATGTTATATATTTTGTTACTAAATATCTGTAATCGAGTTACTGATTTATTCTGTGTTAGCTGACTCAACAATGGAAATATGCCAGCAACAAATTATATAAGAAAGAGCAACTCCTCTCACAGTTAAACATTTCCTTAAAATAACCTAGATTTGGAAGCAATTATCCAGTATTAGTTGTACTTTCTTCTTTATCTCTAAAATATCCCCATTAAAGCATAACTCATTTAAATACATCATCCCATAAAAATGGAAGTACAAAAAATATAGTTATACCTTCCAGTGGAGAATTGAGCCAACCCTAGCAATTTTCTGCAGAGTTGTATTTGTGTTCAGTTTATTTCTTAACTTAACCTCTAGGGAATAGGTGTAGAAAAGTTGACACAGAAATTATTCTCCAAGGGTAAATTTTCTTCTTGTTTTCTGCTTGGATTGAAATACTGTCAGGTAAAAGGCCACCTCACCTTACTGCCTGCTTGTACTTGTACCTTTAAATGGGGGTGCTCTTTGGAATATGTACAAGAAAGATTTCCAGGAGCCAAAGAAAGATTTCCTTTTTATTTAATTTTGTATATGAATACCCTGGTGATGGACTATTATAAAGGGAAGTGGAAAATTTAACACCCAAGAAAATATTTAAATTGTAGTTATGTTTCTGCAAAACTCTTCAATATTTCTTCATTATTACAGGGTTTAAAACCTTTCTGTTTAGTTTATCTAAAATGTAATAAGCTTTAAGAACTTTGATGTATAGTAGTATAAGTATTGCAACTAACAATTAAGACAGTGTTTAATCTGAGAGACAGTATGATTGCTTATAAAGGGAAATCCCTCTTTTCAATAAAAAAGAGAACCCATAACATTAAAATCATGGGGTCTATAATCTATATTCATACTGAAAATTAAAATTAAGAAATCTATAGTAGATTTATTTGTTCTATCAGCTGATGAAGTGATCTAGAGTCACATTACAATTATCTGCGAATAGGACTAAAGATATTATTTCTCTTACTCATAAAAATATAGTCTGTTTTTCTGGTTTCATCAAGCTTGTGTCTAAATTCCTTTAATGTCTAAAAGAAGGAGCTATTTCCCTAAAAACTGTTGTATTAAGCCCCATAAGAAAAATAATATTATTTTCAATTGAATATACTTTCAATTTAACAAAAAAATTAAATTAAATATAAAAATATTGTAGGAAAACCATGTGCAAAGCAATGTTATGTGCTCAGCATATGAAGATGATTAGAGCTAAGTTCCTGTCTCCAAGAACTTTATAGTCAAACCACAATACAAGGATATACAACAATATAAATTAAGCATGCTGAGAGTACAACCTGTGGGAAAGCTCAAATACCCTTGATGAGTGTTGGCAGAAAAGGATGTCTAAGGTGACATTTAACTGGGAAAAGGGCATTTGTGTTAAACTATTAAGAATGTGTGAGATTTCAGTAGGTCTTGATGTAGAGAATGAGTATTCTGTACAAAATCAATAAGGTCAAATATATTCATTATGATAGTGCACGGTTTATATTATTCACTTAAGAATTATTTATGGAGTTCCTATTAGTTATTGGGGAATAAGCAAAATTCATGAACCATGAATTTAGGATACCTTTCCTCAGAAGTTCAAAGTCAATTGGAGAAATACAGGCAACTATATATGACAATAAAGACAAGAAAGTTCAATAAGGGCACATGAGAGTTTTAGAAAATATATTAACCAAGTCTGAGCTAATAATATGCAGCTTTGTAAAGAGGGGTCACCTCTAATGTATACAAAGTGAAGTTGAAATTAATCAAAGTATAGAAACATGCTGAAGATAAGTACTGCAATCCAAAAATATCTGTTTAACTATGTACCTGTGTGTGACAGCATAGCAACTTTGGGAAATTAAAATTAGTTGATTACCACTGTAGCAGTGTAAGAGAAATATCCTTAATTTCCAGCTATTGGAGAAAATTCATTCATTATAAAAATATTTATTGATTAGCTACTATGTGTCAAATTTTATAGCCTATGCTTGGGATAAAAAGAACAATGTTTTATCCTTCTTCCAGGCTGTTAATAACATAGTGGGAAGACTGACAAGCTTTCAGGAAAGTGTAATTTAGAGTGATAATTGAATTAGTCTTTAAAGAGGAAAAGGCAACAAGGAAAGCTTACTGCAAAGGAAATGTTTCATTTAATCCTACAGAACATACTAATCAGCAAAGTGTATGAGTTGGGCTGAGGAAAAGAGACATTCCATAAGTTAAGACTATTTTGTGTAAAGGAAGAGAAGCAAAGAAAATGTAAAACTTTCAAGAAAATTTTGGCTGGAAAAAAAATTGAAAAGGGAAATATGAAGTTGGAACATATGAGAATAGATCCCAGAAGGCCTTTTATTTTCTAATAAAGAGTTTGGCCTTCATTCTGAGGGAAACCAGAAATCATGAATTAGGAAAAATGTTATCTTCATTTTTGGTTATTGGAAAAAGCACTCTCCTATAGTGTGAATAGATGCTATTAATAAAGGTAAGAAGCATAACTAGGGACTATTTTTTAAGTTTTTATTTAAATTCTAGTGAATTGACATGCAGTGCAATATTAGTTTCAGATGTACAATATAGTAATTCAACACTTCCACATGAACATCACCTGGTGTTCATTACAAGTGCCTCCTTAATCCCCATCACCCATCTAATCCATTCCCATAACCCACCTCCATTCTGACAAACATTGGTTTGTTCTCTACAGTTAAGAGTCTGTTTCTTGGTTTTCCTCTTTCTTTCACTTTTTTACCCTTTTGTTCATTTTTTTTTTAATTCTATATATGACTGAAATCATATGGTATTTCTCTACAATTTCTTTATGGTATCTCTATCATATGGTATTTCTCTACTATTGTAATCCAGAAAAGAGAAAGTGGTGGTCTGGACTAAAGTAATAATAGGGTTTGTAATATAGATTTGCCAATCTATAAATAACAGATACTGTCATTTAATTGGTTGTTTAAAGAGTAAAACAACCTAAACTTAAGATTAACCTAAACTGATAAGCCTAAACTGTAACCAAGTTTGGGGCAACTGTATGAAGTGATGCTTCTAATTGAATACATGACATTTGGAAAAGAACAAATAAGGAGCATAACATAGGAACTTTAGTTTTAATGAGATGTTTGAGAAGAAAAAAACACAAGAAGGTGGTGGTTGCCAGAGGTAAGGTGGTTGGGGAAATGGGTGAAATGGATAAAGGGGATTAAGAGGTATAAAATAAATCAGTCATGGAGATGAAAAGTACAGCATAAGAATATAGTCAATAATATTGTAATAACTTTAATGACAGATGGTGACTATACTTATCATAGTAAACATTGAGTAATATATAGAAATACTGAACCATTAAGTTGTACACTTGAAATTAATGTAACAAGTGTGTTAATTAGGCTACAGATGTGAAGTTTGTTAATAAGATGTCAATGATACAATTTTGTAAGGGCTGAATATGAGGCAAAAGAGAGGAGCAGAGAAGGGTGGGTCTCAGATTTTAATCTTGGAAGACTAAAAAGATGTTGGAGACTAAGGAAATGACCTGGATGAAGAGAAACTTAGAGAAAAGATGGGGAATGGTGCATTTGGCCCACATCAGTTTTAGAGACTCATGGGGTATTAAGCAGTATCCAACTGTAAATATAAGGATCTCTGGACTGGAAATTTATTGTGTTTAGTTGCTAGGGCTTGGGAAAGAATGAAGTCAGTCAAGGAACACACATAGGTCAAGCTCAGAAGACAGCATCTGTCTGACAGGAGCAGTGTTTGAGACACCAATCATCTGGCTATCCACTGGCCAGGAAAAAAAGAGAACCAATAGCACTGTGTCTGAGAAACCAAAAAGGCAGAGATTATTTCTTGAATTAAGCCGAGGGACAAATGCAGATGAAATATCTAGAGATATAAAGACCAAAAACAAAAAAAGTCATTGTGTTTAATAAAGTGAAGGTTATTGGCAAAACAATTGCATTGGAGTGATGGGAAAAGAGTTTATATTGAATTTTAACAATAAATTTGGCTGTGATGGGAGAAAATAAGAATGAAGGGAGCAGGAGCAGGTAGCGAAGTGGGGGAGAGAGAGTGTTAGATTCTAAATGGTAGGAAAGATTGAACATATTTATGTTTCAAAACAAAATAAGAAAATAGTATGTAAAAGAGGTTACTTCACCACAACATTTGAAGTTCTTTAGTGAAAAGATTTCTTCTGATATTCTTTCCACACAAAACTATGTGTATGAGAGAGAATTTATTTTAACAAAATAAATACTCAAAAAGGAATTAAGCCACTTTATGTCATATAGTTCTTTAATTGGTGGAATCATTTAATAAAACTTCTCCTTAATGATGCTTACTCAGTCCTTCATCTCAAAAGATTCTTTTAGTCAATAATCTTAGGATTAGATTATACGTTGAGAAGCATATATTCAAAACTAAGACTTGACATACATTATAGATTATAAAATAAAATATAAATATAAAAACTTCATGATTTTCTTCAAACAGGAAGGATATGAATGCTCCAAAAATACAAATAATGGTTTTTATTTAGAAGTAAATTGTAGTTGAAAGTATTAAATAGATGCTGATTAAATATTTCTTCTCTAAATAAATGCATACATAATTTATATTTTAAATTTAATTTGTTTTGACAATATTATTCATCCACACATTTTTATTTTAAAGGACTATTAAAAATCACTTTCTCATATGCTATATTCTAGTACTGAAACAAATTTAGGATAAGATAAAATCTTCCTTTGAAATAGGAAAGTGAATGGCTATGACTAAATATTATGCTTGAAATTCAGAAAATTAAAAAAATTGGCTTTCAAATTTAAAATTCTCTATGTAAAGAAACAAAATAGTAAGTTTGCATACTTCTAGGTATATAACTTTGGGAAATTCATTACTATTTCTGAGTCTTGGTTTCCTTATCTATAAAATAAAGATGAAAATAACACTGAAGTCATGAGTTATTTTGAAAAATAAACTTCCCTAATTCCGCCTACCTTTTCTCTCTCCCTCAAAAATTCCCAGGGCAACGGTAAGTTCTATAGAGGTGTTAACTATAATGTATTGTAACTTCAGTTGATATTAAGCACATTTCCTTTACTTGATCTGTACTGAATTCAGTTTTATTCATGGTAACATTAAATTAAACTTTCAGTTTAAATGTGATTCTTTTCCCCATTTTACACCTTGTAAATGACATTTACAACTTTTTATGAATTCAAGAGAAAAACAAAATCTATGCGGAGTCAATCAACTAAAATAAAATAGGAATTTGATTTTCTTGTGCATATTTTTGTTATTAAACAATTTTGAATGCTTTTCTTTGGGCAAATCAAGCAAGAATTAAAATTAAATGTGGAAAATTATGTGCTAAAATTTGTTTTGGAGTGATTAATATTATGAGGAAATTTTATAATTTAATGTTAAAGGGAAAAGAAATGAGATTTAAAGTTCAGTTTCAATTTTGAACTTAATTGAAAATTTAATTTAAATGGAATTTAAATTACAGTATCAGCTCATTGTATTTGAAGTTGACTCTAATCTTTGTGTAATCAAATAGTTAAATATATTGTTACATCAATTAACAGTATTTTAGGTTTATTAACTTCCCCATCTTTAAGTGAAAACTCAAAAAATCGCATATATAGAAATTAAACTCTAAAACCTAAGTCTTGAAATACAAGTAAGTGTACACGTACACAACTTTATCTGCCAAAAGAGTTACTATCATTATTTCTATTGCATAGATTAGAAAATTGAAACTGCAAGTGGTAATAATTTTTCTATGGCTGTATCACTGATATGTGGCAAGATTATACCAAGCACAAACTAAGGATAATAACTCTGCTTATTTTAATACTATGATCGTGACATACTTCTGAAATGGATCTGTCTTCTCTCCTTCTCAGTCACTATGTATTTTTATATGACATGCTCCACACCTAAAATGTGTTCTCATCTTAATTCCTAGTTGAAACTCTTGTAAGATCAGATATTAAATATGAAAACCTGTGATATGGCAGGAATTTATAAAATATATGATAAGTGAGAAGAAACATGACACCTGTTTCCACTTCTTAAGATAGATAAGTGCTGACATTTGGGACCAAGTGAGAATCACTTAGTACATGTGAAAATTGTTCAGTGTTGCTAGGAGGAGCTGTAAAAGGCATATATCAGTGCTGACTTTTGGTAAGAATTAAGCTACGGACTTCTGGCAATTGATATTTTCAAAGCTGCTTGTATTTTCCATTGTTCATTTCAGGGGCTTGGAAAAATAAGTCAGAAGAAAACTCACTCATACGTACATGAGAAAGGTAAGAATAAAAGATATACAGAATATAGCACACAAATATTAAAGAAAGAGGGCTGGTTTTGTAATATTAATACCAGATGGAATTAAAACATAAATATAAAGAAGTTCTTTTTTTTTTTTTAAGATTTTATTTATTTGACAGACAGAGATCACAAGTAGACAGAGAGGCAGGCAGAGAGAGAGAGGGAAGCAGGCTCCCTGCTGAGCAGAGAGCCCGATGTGGGACTCGATCCCAGGACCCTGAGATCATGACCTGAGCCGAAGGCAGCGGCTTAACCCACTGAGCCACCCAGGCACCCAAATATAAAGAAGTTCTGTACATAATAATAAAAGGAGCAATTTAACAAGGAAATTCAATAAAATTTTAAATGAGAGTTTGAAACGAAGTAAAAAAATCAATACATTTATGTATATTAGTTGAATTAATAGAATTCACTTATTTAAATACAAACTAAAGTGTAACTGACACAAGGAGGTTTAGAAAGAAACTCAACTGGCATATATTACTCATTTAATCAGAACTAACAGAGGTAGTTTTGAGCAGACTTGAAAAAAAATAGCCTCCTGACTGAACTCAGGATGGTTTTATATGTTCTGTAAACTTAGTGGAAAACATTATTAACCAAGAAAATCAATTTTGCATGTTGACTAACAGATTTTGCTTTTTTGTAAATAGAAGTATTATATATATAATACATCATATATATGTATATATATATATTTCTTATTTGACATATAAATCATGCACATTTGGCATCTAAGGAAAATATTCCAAATAAAAATTATATATATATATATATATATATATATGGCTTAATTAAATATGTGAAGCAGAATTTTACAGTGTGTTCATAAACCTATTCTTCATTCCTCCTAAATTTATAACTACAGTACATTTTCCAGTATTTGTTTCACTTTGGTTTAGCTACATATCCAGATGTAATGTGATTAGAAGTAATGTATATCACTTTAGTTCAGACCTATAAAAACTTTCCAGTCTAGACATTAGTATGCAGGGAGATCTTAAAAGTAGTCACACATTTCTGTAGTATCATAGATGGATGGATAGATAGATTATAGATCATAGATAGATGATAGATTAGATAGATAGATACATACATACATACATACAGAGATGCAATGGTGTGTGGGGGATGTGTGTATGTGTGTCTGTATCTCAGAAGAGTTACAGATATGGGTCTGAATTCAAGTCCAGATACCTTCCTTTTGAACAGCCACTAAACTTTATTTATTCATGACTGGATACAACTGAGTCTTCTTGAATTCTAAAACTCTATCAAGGTATTGGAAGAGAAATGCTGATCCTTGTGAGTTGGGTGAGAAGAAAACATTAGCAGCAGAAAAATCAGGAACAAATTAGGTTCTCCCCACCTTCTAGAATTTAAACCTATGAGATGCCTAAGTTTCATTATAGGCTCCATCATAGCATGTGGGTTTGGTTTGACAGAAAGGATTCTAATGACATGACCTGGTCAATAGAATAGAGCTTTGAGCAAACCAATGGAAAAAAAAAAAAAAAGGAGTCAGCAAAGAGATTAAGACAGATCAGGCAAAATATTTAAAACAGTCAATTCCTGGTGAAACACACACACACACACACACACACATATATATATATATATATTTGTGTGGGCATTACATACATACATGCATACATACACAAACAAAGTTATTTCCAAGAAAATATTTCCTAGAAAAATGAATTTTTAATTATTATTTCTATTAATAATCTATGAAAAGATAATCATTGTTTAATACTAAATCAGTCTGAACGAAGAAAAAATATGCACAAATAAGTAAGGCAGAATCTAAAAAAAAAAAGACACAGTCAATATGAATGAAGAGGAAAGATTGTGGAAAAAAAAAAAAAGGAATAGTAAGAGGAATTTAGAGAACTTACTTGATAAGTTCTTACAAGTTCCAAAAAGAAAATCAACAGAAAGCAAAGAATATACAATAGCAAATAACAGCATCTAGAGTTATCTATAGATTTTGAAATAATTCACCACAGTCTAGATGGGATGAATTAAAGAAAGAAAAGAAGAAAAAAAGAAAAAGAAAAAAAAAGAAAAGAAAGAAAGATGGAAGGAAGAAAGAAAGGAAGGAAGGAATAAAAGAAATTGAATGGTTCCTGAACTAAGGGAATACTTGGCATCTGACTTTTTTTACAACAATCTATAGGGAAAGCAGTACAATAAGAGCTAAAAACTACAGAAAAAAATATACAGCGACACTAGCATCTTAAACATAACCAAGCTAACACTTCTTGCTAGAGGTAAGAAAATATATTAGCTAATATTCAAGAATTGAGAGAGTAAACCATGCACATATGGCATCTAAGGAAAATACTCCAAAGAAAATCAAATGAGTAATCTATGGTATTTCAGTATAGAAGGCAATTAATGGTGGAGAATAGTGTTAACCAATGAGCTTTACAATATATAGTTCCATGTAAAGAGAAAATGACTGCCTGTTGGCATTCTTAGAAGAGAATAGGTCTACTGCAAGGAAAAACTTGCAACCCAACAGGAACAAAAATATTAAACTTTATAAATGTAGGCTTTCAGAGACAGAAATGTAAGAGGAATACTCTAAGGGAATATAGACAGTTAAAATACTTTCAAAAGATCTTAATTAATTGACATCAAAGAGGAAGAGTGTAAATAGTGAATACTCTGATGGTGATAGGATTAAGGGAAATTAATTTTGTATGTCATTTTTTAATAATTAAAATAAGGATAAGGACAAGGATATATTCAATGAAACAGGAATTTGAGATTTGAAGAGATTTGAAATATTGAGTTAAAATTGAACAAAACAAAAAATATATAATACTTAAGACCTTGCAAAATAAACAAAAATAAAGAGAAAAATGTTTATAAAAAAATAAGAGACATAAAAGGACTAGAATCTAATGAACTGCATCTGATGCTAAGTAACTAAGTTTATTTATTACTAAAGATGGATTTGACAAATGAAACTAAAATACTTGTTGTTTTAAAGAAATATTCTTAAAAGAAAGTTTTGAAGAGAAGTTAGAAATAAGAGATAGACAAAAAGAGGAAGAAGGTGCAGTGGGAGGATCCTAAATTCACCTCATCCAACAGATACAACAACTGGATAGCATGTCACTTCAGTGTAAATAACCCAAAAAATGACTCAAGGATTGGCAGAACAAACTCTCCATAGCTAAATGTAGAGAGGAGGTCATATGGAAAAGGGTACAAGGGCAGAGACTCTCCTCAGGACAGAACAATCTGTAGGTGTACAGAGGGAAAGAAACAGACTCTCACACCAGGGAGCCCCATCAGAGAAGAAGATGAATCCATAACATAGCACAACATAACATAAATTCAGAGGAGCTGAATTTCAGGAATTCTTAAGATTAGTGAGCTTAACATAAGGAACTCTAAAAATCAGCAGGCTTGGCTCTGGGAGAGCTGGGAGGGCTAGAGAAAACTGAGTTTTGCCCTTAAAGAGACAGCACAAAACATAACCCTGCAGAGATACAACAAAGAAGCGGCAGTTTGGGGGGGGGGGGGGTTATTTGTTTACTAATCTCTGAGTGTGTGTTGAAGGGGCAGGGACCATTTGGGGAGACTACTCGAGGAACAAAGGAGCTAGCAGGCCCCATTTTCCTTTTCTGCCTCAACCTCAAGCTAGACACACAGACACCTACAGGAAGCAGTGTGGGGACAACATAATTGATAACAGCACACCACATATCCCATTCTCCTGTTGAACGTGCCCCCTCCAGCTAGACCTCCACTCTAGTTCTCCTCCCATAGCAGACCCCTGAAAATCTTGCTAATACCTTGGAGATGGCACCCATGTGCTTCTCCACATCCTCTTACCTGGTCTGCCTGGGTCCTGATGGCTGTGAGTGTCCTCCCACAGCAGACCATCTCAAACCTTTCTAGCTCAGCCCACCCTGCCTTCATGTATCTCTATGCTCCTGCCCCTCTAATATGCTCTTGGCTTGAACCCATCTGAAAGAATGCCACAAGAACAGAACAAAGTCACAGCAAGAGACCCAAATGAAACAGAGATAAATAATATGTGTGGTAGAGAATTTATTTATTTTTATTTTTTTTTAAACATGACACTGCTGCTCACATTATCAAGTATCTTTTTTTTTAAGATTTTTTTTTATTTATTTGACAGACAGATCACGAGTAGGCAGAGAGGCAGGCAGAGAGAGAGGAGGAAGCAGGCTCCCTGCTGAGCAGAAAGCCTGATGCGGGGCTCGATCCCAGGACCCTGAGATCATGACCTGAGCCGAAAGCAGAGGCTTAACCCACTGAGCCACTCAGGTGCCCCGTGTGGTAGAGAATTTAAAGCAATTGTCATAAAGATACTCATTGGACTTAAGAAAAGAGTAGTGGATCTCAGTGAGTTCCTTAACAAAGAGAAAACATTAAAAAAAATTCAGAGATGAAGAACTCAATAACTGAAATAAAAATACACTAGAGGGAATAAATTGTATACTAGAGAAAGCAGAAGAACAGATTGGTGACCTGGAGTTCAGAGTAATGGAAAACAATCAAGCTGAACAGGAAAAAGAAAAAATATATTTTTTTTTAAAGATGAAAATAGACTTAGGGAAAGCAGCAACACCATCAAGCATAATAACATTTGCATTATAGAAGAAGTGAGAAAAAAAGGAGGCAGAAAATTTGTTTGAAGAAATAGCTGAAAACTTTCCAAATCTGTGCAGAAATCCCCCAACAAAATCAACCCAGGTGGTCTGCAACAAGACACATGGTATTAAAATGACTAAAGTAGTAATAAAAAGGGAATTTTAAAAGCACCAAAAGAAAACAGTTACATACAAAGGAAACCCCGTAAGGCCATTAGCTATTGTTTCAATAGAAACTGTAAGCCAGAAGGTGGTGGCATGATATATTCATAGTACTAAAGGGAAAAAAACCTGCAACCAAAATATTGTAACCACCAAGTTTTTCTGGTTATAAAGAGAGATAAGGTATTCCCAGACAAACAAATATTAAGGGAACTCATCACCACTAAACCAGTCTTACTAGAAGATTAAAGAGAATACTTTGAGTAGAAAGGTCATAATCAGGAGTAAGAAAATTGTGAAAGGAAAAAAAAAAATCACAGGTGAAATCAAATGTATAGTAAGAGTAGGCTAATCACTTATGAAACCAGTTGAGAGATTAAAGCATAAAAGCACTAAAATCAATTAAAATAAAAATCAGTTAAGGGGGGGAACTGGGTGGTTCAATCCATTAAGCATCTGCCTTTGGCTCAGATCATGATTCCAGAGTCCTGGGATTGAGCTCCACATCAGGTTCTCTGCCAGCAGGAAGTCTGCTTCTCTTTCTCTCTCCCTCTACCCCTTCCCACCACTTGTTCTCTCTCTTTCTCTCAAATAAGTAAATAAAACCTTTAGAAAAAATCAGTCAATGGATTCACAAAATTAAAAGATGTAAAATATGACACCATATTCCTAAAATGTGAGAGGGAGAGGAATAAAGAATGGGTTCAAATTAAATGACCATCAACTTAATACAGGCTTTTACATGCAGATGTTATATACAAACCCAATGGTAACCACAAATCAAAAACCACTATTAAATATGCAAAAAATAAAGAGGAAGGAATATTAAAGTATATCCCTAAAGAAAGGAAACAAGCTATGAGTGAAGAGATCAGAGAAGAAAGGAACAGAGAAGAAGTACAAAAACAACCATAAAACAAGTGACAAAATGGCAATATGTACATGACTTTCAATAATTACTTTGAATTTAAATGGACTAAATGCTTCAATCAAAAGCATTATGCTTTTCAATCAAAAGCATTATAAAAGCATGGAATAGATAAACAAAGCAAGACCATCTACCTGCTGCTTATAAGAGACTCATTTCTGACCCAAAGAAACATCCAGATTGAAAGTGAAGGGATGGAATAATATTGATCATGGAAATGGAAATGAAAAGAAAGCCAGGGTAGCAATAGTTATATTGGACACAATAGACTTTAAAACAAAGACTGCTATAAGATACAAAATAAGACACTATATAATCATAAAGGGAGCAATCCAACTTGAAGACACAATTTATGTATAAAGTATTTATACATCCAATATGGGAGCACCCAAATACATGAAGCAGCTGGTAACAAACATAAAGAAAGAAAACAAGAGCAAAACTAGAGTAGTAGGGGACTTTAACTCCCCAATTACATTGGTGGACAGATAATCCAAACAGAAAATCAACACAGAAACAGTGGCTTAGAATAACACATTAGACAGAGGGATCTAACAGATATATTTAGAACTTTCCATAGTAAAACAGCAGAATACACAGTCTTTTAAAGTGTACATGGAGAAATCTCCAGAATAGATTACATATGAGGACATAAAAGAAGTCTTAACAAATTCAAAAAGATTGAAGTTATACCCTGATTCTTTTCTGACTGCAACACTACAAAACAAAATCAAGCACAAGAAAAAACTGGAAAGAAATACATGGAGGTTAAATAACATGCTACTAAAAAATGAATGGGTCAAGCAAGATTTCAAAGAGAAAAATCAATAAATCAATGGAGACAAATGAAAATGAAAAAATAGGGGTGCCTGGGTGGCTCAGTGGGTTAAACCTCTGCCTTTGGCTCAGTTCATGATCCCAGGGTTCTGGGATCAAGCCCCGCATCGGGCTCTCTGCTTAGCAGGGAGCCTGCTTCCCCCCTCCCCAGTCTCTGTCTGCCTCTCTGCCTACTTGTGATCTCTGTCTGTCAAATAAATAAATAAAAATCTTAAAAAAAAAAAGAAAATGAAAAAATAATGGTCCAATATCTTTGGGATGCAGCCAAAGTTCTCCTAAGCATGAAGTTTATAGCAACAAAAATCTCAAATAAACACCCTAATCATACACTTAAAGAGCTGGAAAAAGAAGAACAAATAAAACTCCAAACCAGCAGAAGTAAAGAAATAATAAAGATTAAAGCAGAAGTAATGATATAGAAATTACAATTAAAAAAAAAAGTGAAAAGAATGAACAATTTTAAAAAAGAACAATGGAAAAATCAATGTTACCAGGAGCTGGTTCTTTGAAAAAAATCAACAAAATTGATAAACTTCTAGTGAAACTCATCAAAAAAATTAAAAAAGAGAGAGAGAGAAAGGGGGACTCAAGCAAACAAAATCAGAAGGGAGAAATAACAACCAACATCAGAGAAATACAAAGGATTTTAAGAAAATACTATGAAAATTTATGTCGAAAAACTGGATAACTTAGAAGATATGGATAAATTCCTAGAAACATAGAAACTACCTGGGGCACATGGGTGGCTTAGTGGGTTAAAGCCTCTGCCTTCACCTCAGGTCATGATCTCAGGGTCCTGGGATCCAACCCAGATTAAGCTCTCTGCTCAGCAGGAAGCCTGCTTCCCACCATCCTCTCTCTGCCTGCATCTCTGCCTACTTGTGACCTCTGTCTGTCAAATAAATAAATAAAATCCTTAAAAAAAAAAAAGAAACTACCAAAACTGAATCATTAAGAGATAGAAAATTTGAGCAAGTCAATTACCAGCAATGAAATTATATTAGTAATCAAGAAACTCACAAGAAACAAAAGTCCAGGACCAGATGGCTTCATGGGTGAATTTTACTGAATATTTAAAAAAGAGTTAATACCTATTCTTCTCAAAATATTCCAAAAAAATAGAAAAGGAAGGAAAGCCTCCAAATTCATTCTATGAAGCCAGCATTACTCTGATGCCAAAACAAGGTAAGAACACACACAAAAAAAGAGAACTGTAAGCCAATATCTCTGATGAACATAGATGCAAAATCTTCAACAAAATATTAACAAACCAAATCCAACAATAACGTTAAAAAAATCATTCACTACAATCAAAAGGGATTTATTTCTAGGATGCAAGTATGATTCAGTACTTGCAAATCAACCAATGTGATAACTCATATTAGCAAGAGAAAGGATAAAGACCATATGACCATTTCAATAGAGAAAGAAAAAGCATTCTACAAAGTTTAATATCCATTGATGTTAAAAACGCTTAACAAAATAGGTTTAGAGGGAACATACATCAACATAATAAAAGTGATATGTAAAAAATCCACAGCTAACATCATATTCAATGTTGAATAACAAAGAGCTTTTCCTATAAGATCAGGAAAACAGACAAGAATGCCCCTTCTTACTGTAAGGGCCTGGTTGGCCAGAGGAAGTCATTTTGTGTTTATGTAGTGAACTTAGGTTGATCCCACCCCTCCCAGAGGAACTTACTTGCAAAGCCTAGATACAAGGGTGGGTCACACCAGGTGAAGACATCCAATCAGTGGGGCACGCATATATCTACTAGGGTAAATTGAAATTCAGTTGGCCACCGGTGTGCTACCTAGCAGTTTTTTTCTGTGTGTGGCAGACCTAGCATGACTGTGCAGTTTTCTCTGTGTATTGCAATCTCATTGGCCACCTGTGTATAGCCCAGCTAAACTACCTCTATAAAAGTGAGTCTGTGAGGCTGGGAGGGGTTGCCTCTTTGCAAGAGACGGCCCTGACAGGTCAGTTTCATTCTCAATTATTGGCACAAAATAAAGCTTTGCTTGACCTTCACTTTATATCAGTCTCACTCCTTTCATTACGGACCCTAATACTTACCACTTTTATTTAGCACAATATTAAAATTCCTAGCCATACCAATCAGACAAAAAAAAGAATTAAACAGTATTCAAATTGGCAGGGAAGAACTAAAACTTTTGCTATTTGCAGCTACATGATACTCTATATAAAAAACCCTAAATATCTAAAAAAAAAAAAAAAAGAGAACAGATAAATTAATTAGTAAGACTGCAAGGTACAAAATCAATATACAGAAAACATTACATTTCTATACACTAAGAATGAAGTAGAAGAAAGAGAAATTAAGAAAACAATCCAAGGTACAATTGCAGCAAAAATAATGAAATACCTAGGAATAAACTTAACTAAGGAAGTGAAAGATCTGTACTCTGAAAACTATAAAACATTGATGAAAGAAATTGAAGATGACACAGACATTCCATGCTCATGAATTTAAAAAAAAAATTTTAACTGTACATACTTCCCACAGAAATCTATAGATTTAATGTAATCCCTATCAAAATATCAACAGAAGTAGAAAAAAAAATAATTTATAGAACCACAAAAGACCCAAGTATCCAAAACAATCTTGAAAACAAAGAACAAACCTAGAAGTGTCATACCAGATTTCAAGACATACTACAAAGCTATAGTAATCAAAATAGTATGGCATTGGCACAAAAATGGACACATAGGTCAGTGGAACAGAACAGAAGCCCAGAAATAAACCCATGATTATATGGTCAATTAATCTTTGACAAAGGAAACAAGAATATACAAAGGAAAAAAGGCACTCTCTTCTAAAATGGTGTTAGGAAAACTGGACAGCTATATGTAAAAAATGAAACTTACCACTTTATTACACGATACAGAAAAGTAAACTCAACATACATTGAACACCTAAATGTGAGAACTGAGACCATAAAAATTCCAGAACATAGCACAGGCAGTAATTTCTCTGACATTGGCCATAGCAACATTTTTCTAGGTATGTCTCCTGAGATAAGGAAACAAGCAAAAATCCACTATTGGGACTACAAAAAAATTAATAGCTTCTGCACAGCTAAGGAAATAAGAAAACTAAAAGACAATCTATTGAATGGGAGAAGATATTTACAAATGATGCATCCAATGAAGGGTTAGTATCCAAGATAAATGAAGAACTTACACATCTCAACACTAAAGAGCCCCAAATGATCCAATTAAGAAATGGGGCAGAAGATATGAACAGACATTTCTGCAAAGAAAACATCTAGATGGCCAATAGACACATGAAAAGATGCTCAACACATCAGGGAAATGCAAATAAAAACAACAATAATATATCACTCACACCTGTTAGAATGGCTAAAATTAACAACCAAGAAATAACAAGGGTTGGTGAAGATGTGGAGAAAGGAAAACTCTCCCACACTGTTGATGGGAATGCAAACTGGTGTAGCCACTCTGAAAAACAATATGGAGGTTCCTCAAAAAATGAAAAACAGAACTACCTTATGATCCAGTAATTGTATTGCTGGGAATATACCCCCAAAATACAAAAACACTAGTCCAAAGGGATACATGCATTATTTTTGTTTATTGCAACATTATTTACAATAGCCAAACTATAGAAGCAGTGCAAGTGTCCATCAACTGATGAATGGATAAAAAAGAGGTGAGACAGATTAGATAGATGACATTTGATAGATCATAGATTATAGATGATAGATAGATGATAGATGATAGAAGGTGATAGATGGATAAGTGATAAATGATAGATAAATGATAGATGATGATGATAGATGACAGGTAGATGAAAGATGATAGATAGATAGATAGATAGATGATAGATGATAGATGATAGATGATAGATGATAGATAGATAGATGATAGATGGATGGATGATAGAAAATGGACTATTATTCAGCCGTTAAAAAAAAAGAATGAAATCTTGTCATTTGCAATGCCAATGGATCTAGAGAATATAATGCTAAGTGAAATAAGTCAGTTAAAGAAAGACAAACACCATATGATTTCACTCATATGTGGAATTTAAGAAATGAAACAAACAGATAACAACAACAACAACAAGACAAACCAGAAAACAGATTCCTAATTCTAGAAAATAAACTCATGGTTACCAGAAAGGAGATTGTTCAGGGAATGGGTGAAATATGTGAAGGGGATTAAGAATACATTTACCCTTTTTTTAAGATTTTATTTATTTATTTGACAGAGAGAGAGAGAGAGATCACAAGCAGGCAGAGAAACAGGCAGAGAGAGAGGGGGAAGCAGGCTTCCTGCTGAGCAGAGAGCTCGATGTGGGGCTCAATCCCAGGACCCCAGGATCATGACCTGAGCTGAAGACAGAGGTTTTTACCCACTGACCCACCCAGGTGCCCCAAGAATACACTTACCTTGATGAGCACTAGTAATGTATAAAATTATTGAATCACTATATTGTACACTTAAAGCTAATACAACACTGTATATTATCCACACTGGAATTAGAGTTTTAAAAAGGAGAAGAGTGAAAAGATAGCAGCAAATATTAACAACAATAATAATAGCAAAGTATAATTGCCATGTTCATAGCAGATTATGTGATATTTAATGTTAAGAGCATTAAATGGGTTAATGAGGAAAAATATATTATGGCCAAATTTGCAAAACATGCAATGTACTAAGCCATTTCAGTTAAAATAACAATGTGATACTATTTTCATTTATCAGACTGACACATGTTTAGTTTTAAAAGATTGATAATAGTACTCTTATAGTGTATGGAGAGATGTATATTATCTTACAGTCTGTAGGATTGAATTGATGGCAAGTTTTTTGGAACAGAGTTGCACAGAGTACAAACTTTGACTCAGAAATTTTACCCTTATATTCTATTGAATGCTTTCTACTCAGTATAATCATTCTCATTCTTGAACACAGTCTTGGACACATATAAGCAGACTAGTATTTTAGTAATTCTAATATATCTGTAGGATAATCTTCTAAGGAAGAATAACACACAGACAACTTTATATGATTAGATATAGTGGGAAGAGATTAAGAAGGAATCTGGTAAACTCAATATGAAGATATAATGTTTTTTTTTTTTTTTTCCTGAGATTCTATACGGCTTTGCCAATATGATATTTTGAAAAAAAAATCTGATGTTTAATAATTTGTTGGGCAAAATAGTTAATAGAATATGAGACAAGAGATAAGTATTCAAATATATTTAGGTATCTTAATAAATCCATATTTTAAAGGAATGCATAACATATGGAAAAGGATTTTTGTCCTCAATTAGCTTGATAACAGGAACAGTATATTTTAAAGTTCAAGTTAAAGTGTATGTGTATCCTATTTCACTTGTGGTGGCTTTCACCAAGGATCCTCATATTTTCTATGCCTTAAAAGAAGGTCCCCAATCAAAGGGCCCTGAGTGAGTCACCAATAACATCTACTACAAGTAGTATTTAAAATTAGGTATATATACAGTCTCCAAAATGAGCATCATAAAATGTTTTACTATTTTGTCAAAAATCGTTCTACTTAAGATAAAATGTGTTCAAGGAGAGTAAAGGGCTTCAAATAGTTAAGTTACTATTTAGTCATTCATTATTTAATTTGGTTCTCTTTATAAGACTGCTAGTATAATAGCACGCAGAATATTCTGTTGTGTTTAAAGGTCTTAGTAGTCAGCTGAACATTATAGAAAGCATTTTAACTGTAACACCTGTTATCACTATCATCACTATTAAATATTTGTTCAAACTACACAGGATTTATTCCATTCCAGTATGTGCTTTTATATGATATTCCTCAATAAGTTACAGTAATTTTAATATAGGGTTAGTCTGAGGATTTATTTCCCTTAAAACATAATTATAGAGAGAAAGAAACATGAAATTCTACAAGCTCTGCCTTTTTTTTTTTTCATTCTAAATATTAAATGTTAGGCAAAAGTCCCACCAGGTGGCTTACTCTTTATGTTCACTAACAGGTATTTACCCTAGATTCTAAAAAGACATTCCTATTGAAAATCAAAACTAGAGGAAAAAGTAAAAAAAGCTTTTGAAAATTTCTTAAATGAAAAAGAGAAAAAACAATGTATTCACAAAACAGAAGCCAGATAAGGACTTACTTTTCTTTTCCTACTAGCTTTGCTTTTTCCTCCTTATTCTACTTGTATATCTTTAAAAATAAGCATACATGCATTTATAATAGAATATTGATAGAGTATAATTAGCAGTTGATATTAATAGAGCTAAATAATAACACTGTATTGTAGTCTTTAATATATAATATATTAATATTGATAATGAAAACAAAACAGCTATGTCAACAAAATGTAGATATCAGAACAAGTTATACCAATATGCTAAAAATCATAACAGAAAATACATATGTTCTTATCAACTTACTTTATTTCATAGAGCCACAAAAACAATGATTTCAAAATATGTAAATGCATATACAAAATACCTAGTAAAATATCAAGTATCTTCTTCAGGGAAAGATCTGTGTGGGAAAATAAGTAAAGTTAACATATTTATTTTCTCAGCTCTCTGCTTGTTGATTTATAATGGGTTGCCTGTTTCCCCCTATAAAAACCATAGTTCCATTCACAAGCCCCTCATGCTATCTACACTTTCTTTATGTTCTAGAAACTGACCTCCTTTTGTTTTTTTAGGCCTTCGGATGTGAATGATCTTTTCATTGTTCTAACTTCAGGAAACTGAATACTTACTGTTGTCTGTTTAAGCCCTGATGACATTTATGTGTTCAATAGTTAATTTATTGAAAGACTCTACAAATTGCACATTTTGGGAAGGCCATTGTCTGTTGATATGAATCTAACTGATACAGTTGATTATTTCAGGTTGGAATGATATATAGCTGGAAAATAGTTACAGCTAAGTTCTACTTCTTAATTTTTATTCACTTTTTAAATTTATTTATTTTTTTAAAGTTTTTTTATTTATTTATTTGACAGAGAGAGATCATAAGCAGGCAGAGAGGCAGGCAGAGAGAGAGGAGGAAGCAGGCTCCCTGCTGAGCAGAGAGCCCGATGCGGGGCTCAATCCCAGGACCCTGAGATCATGACCCGAGCCGAAGGCAGCGGCTTAACCCGCTGAGCCACCCAGGTGCCCCACTTTTTTAATTTTTAGTGAGTAATAAAATACCCTAAATAGCAGTTGATCAGAGCACAATGTAGAGTTTTTATCTTACAACATTTAAATCTTATAAAATTGTGTTTTTAGTATTTGTAGCAATGAATATGTTTTCACAAATAATAAAAGTTTAATAGTGACCATAGAGAAATGGCAATATTATTTTAGGTTCTGTTTCCATTAGAATGAGTTTTACACAAAGATAACACTTTACTTCTATGAAAGAAGAAACTACTAAAGATGACCATGCAAATTTCTCTGGCTCAAAATTTGCTTTATGAAAACTATTGTTGGAAAAAGAGTATGTACCATGAAGATAGGGGGAGGAACAATATTTGTTGTTTTTTATTTATTTTCAATTTGTGCTAAATTAATCTATTAAGTTGTTAAGATGTTTTTCAAAAAATTCAACCACATTCAAGCCATCATGATTATATCATTCATGATATAACCAAACATTCCATATGAAAATAATCCAAAACGTTAGTTTGGAATTTATGTGAAAGAAAAAGGTGCAATATCTAGAATGCTGTAAGTTTTAATAGGTAAAACAACAATGCAGCTGTGATTAGCCATGGTCTAAATGTCACCTCATAAGAATTACCTAATAAGTCTTTTTTTCCTCATGTTTGAATCATAAATATTCTATTGAATATTCTATTGAATGCCTTCATTGTATAAGGAAATTTAGAAAGTAATGGATAGATTCTATTATGCTATATCAACATTCCTAGCATGGTAAGTACTAAGAACTGCATCCTCAGAGTTTTAACAACTTACAGAAAAGTGAATTGAAATTTCTGAAGCCTACAAAATGATGAGAGAGGTGAAAGAGAGACTGTGTGCTAATGACCCTAGAGAGTTTGAAAACATTATGGTCTTGTCTTTTGAGAGAATCTCCTAAGAGGAGATAATGGGCATGCCTGAATCTATAAAGAAAAGATCTTGCTATCAAGTGCTTGAGAGCATGGCAATCAAGAGCCAGCGGCAGTCAGCCAGAACTTGCCCCTGTGTAAGTTACTGAATTCCTTCAGAGTAAGGCTGAGGCTGTGCTTATACTACCAGAGATGATTAACCAGTGCCATTTTTTGTCCCCTCCACATTAAAATTAACATTTATACTTTTTTTTTCTTCCTTCCTGTAAAAAAAAAAAAATAATGTGTAAATGTTAAACTCATGCATAGAGATAGATTGGGACATAATTCTGGATGATAGCAAAGTCTGTAGGATACTTATTTTGATGCATGACTAAAATGAAGAACAGATAAACTATATTGATTTAAAACCATTGTTGAACACATCAAAAGATTATGAATTTAGAATGACAAAGAATTATCAAATCTGATGTTTCATTTCCCAAATACCATGTCAGATAATTTCATGAAATATCCCTTATGTATCTTTCCCTATGTATCTTCCCCTAGTTTATTTCTCCTTCATTTTAGTCATGCATCAAAATAGGTATCATGCAGGCATTGCTATCACCAAGAATTATGTCCCAAACTCTTGAATTAATCAATTCCATTATTCCTATAATTCTTGCCTTTTTATGCCAAATGCAATTGTATTTCCCCATGTCTTCCACTCAATCTTTTTTTTTTCTTCCTATAATTATGCCCTCTCTTACATAGACCAAATCATATAAGTAACCAACCATAATCTTGGAAGTGCTGAATGTAATTACCCATTGCTTAATAGACTGCTTTAGCTTCCTTTATAGTATTAAACTGAGGCAATAAAATGTGGAGTTTCTTAAATATCACTCACCTCACCTAACTAACGTAAGAGAATTCCTTCTTTCCTCTTTTCTTTTTATCTCTGTCACAAGGAAGAAAGCTCTTCATTTACAAGTAGTTAATAGCATCAACACTAAAGAGAGGGAGTGTGAAGGAGTTCTGAACTTTAAATAACCAACTGATAATCTTTCAGTCTTTTATAAACTACTATTCAAAGGTAGTTTCAAGCATCCCCGTCAAATTATATTGCGGATCCTTAAAAAATTTTTTTCCCTTGTCTTCCAAAATTATAATCTCCACTTAGAGTCATTTATTTCATCTGTGTTTGCTTTTTCTTTCTTCTTTCTCTTCATTGACTTTTTCTCCATGATTATATACATATATTCAAATCTCATGTTTAAGAAATGCTGAGCTTTCTTTCAAACTGCCAGTAACTTAATGACCATAAAATTAGAAAGCTCTAATCCACAACTCCTCTACCTCTATTCAAAATTTCTCTTAAACTCTGAACATCCTGGACACCATCATCATGCTTATAATACTGGTTCCTCAAAACTCACCATATTTTTCCTTTTTATGAATTGAAAATGTTACTTAAATAATTGTAGATTGCTGTAAAATTGTAAGATATAATACAGGAATATTCCTTGTGCACTTTTTAGTTTCTCTGAATGGTAACATTTGCAAATTAGTAGTGTAATATCGCAACTGGGCTATTGACATTGATAAAATCCATGAGTCTTACTCAGATTTCCCTCATTTTATTTGTGTTTCTTTATGTGTACTAAGTTTTATACAATTTTATCACCTGTGTAGGTTCTGTATCCACCACCATAGTCAAAATACTGAGCATTCCCAGCACCCTCAAACATCCTTCTTTTTATAATCTTACGTATTTCCTTCCTGCATCCTGCCTCTGTCTGTAACGCCTGACAATGACACATGCTTCCTGGTTCCTTTCTATTTGTACAAGAATCTTCCTGAACAGGACTCTTCTTTGATCTTTCTAAATGAGAATTTTTTCCTGACTCTTCACCAAGAAAGTTTTAGTTTTTTTTTTTTTTTTCAGCATAACAGTATTCATTATTTTTGCACCACACCCAGTGCTCCATGCAATCCGTGCCCTCTACAATACCCACCACCTGGTGCCCCCAACCTCCCACCCCCCGCCCCTTCAAAATTCTCAGATCGTTTTTCAGAGTCCATAGTCTCTCATGGTTCACCTCCCCTTCCAATTAAGTTTTAGTTTTTTAATGAAGTCTTTTGATTTCCTAACTCATTGTCCATGGATTGAGTCCTTCAGCTTCTCAACAAGAATGAGAAGCTACTTTGGCTCCCTGATAGAGATTATGTGTGAGACTTTCTTCTTCTTCTCTCCTCCACCACTTCCTCCTCCTTCTTCTTTTAAGATGTTATTTATTCAGAGAGAAAAAGGCAGAGGCAGAAGAAGAAGCCGGTTCCCCGTGGAGCAGGGAGCCAGTTGTTGGACTTGGTCCCAGTACCCTAGGATCACGACCTGAGCTAAAGGCAAATGTTTAACTAACTGAGCCACCCAGGCCACCCAGGTGCCCCCTGTGTGAGACTTTATAACAAAGTTTTCCTCACTTACGCTTTTTCCCCACTTAAACTTCCTCTTCCAAGAGTAACTCTCAATTTGCTTGGAGTCTGCTCTCCCGCACTAACTACATGATCTGCCACTATGACACTAATTCTGTCCACTATCTTTTAAAATTGCAAACTTTTACAAAGGATAATTTGGAACATCAGTGATCTTTTTGGAAAATTTGAGATCTTCCAAATCTGGCTCATGTTAAGACCTCTCCCTTACATTATACCTTATCTTTCTTCCTTTTTGCCACCTTGACTTTGTTTTCAGCTTCCTTGAAACCTTTGATCTGTCCCTCTTCAATAACTCGAGTTCCTCCACTCCTGCCAGACCTTTCCACTCCCAGGCTGGCTCCTCAATCCATTTTTTTTTTTAAGATTTTATTTATTTATTTGACAGAGAGAGAAAGAGATCACAAGTAAGCACAGAGGCAGGCAGAGGGTGGGGGGGAGCAGGCTCCCTGCTGAGCACAGAGCCTGATGCAGGGCTCAATCCCAGGACTCTGAGATCATGACTTGAGTGGAAGGCAGAGGCTTAACTCACTGAGCCATCCAGGTACCCCCTCAATTCTTATAATCACTAGAATCAGAGGCCTTCTGCTCACATTAGTGACTCTTGAGGGACCTCAAAACTAACCATTTGATGTTGAAAAGCTAATATGAAATAAGCTGTATATTTTATATACACAGATGACTTTGGAGATACCTAGATGCCTACATGGTATCTTTTCTACCTTTTGCCAAAAATTTAATCCAAATCCTCCATAAAGTCACACATCAGAGCAAAGAAAATCTTAAAATTCTCCTCAACAAATATTGGTGGGTACTCCTTAGTCCTCATGTTGAGCAGGTAACTTCAACTTGCTCCAACAGCCAAAAAACTGATCATGATAAAAATACAAAACAAAACAAAAATAAATAAAACTGAGGAAAAGACTCAATTCTTCATTAAAAACAAATGACCTTTGAATATCTGTGTTTATGTTTGACCTATAGCTAAAATTTTGGAATGAAAGCTATAAGTTCCCTATTTGTGTCTATATAGACACAAATAGAAAATATGATATATATATATATCATATATATATGATATTTTCTTAATTCCAATTACAGCATTACCAAGTTAAATTATAAAATCCCTAGGGTGGCACTATTCTAAGCAACTAGAAATAAGTAAATACTTATATCTATTAGAGACCTTAAACTCCCAAGAATTAAAAAAAAAAAAAAACCAAAAACCCACTAAACTTCCATCAGAAAAAAAAGAAGTATAAAACTAACCCAAATCTTTTAAACATTTGTTTGTATTTATATAAACTTTAGCAGACACGTTTAGCTTAATATTCTTGACATAATAAAAAGACCTATGTGTTCTGAGTTACCAATATTAAATATAAGACAAAACACATATTTTATTGTATTTGTGTATATTTTTTATAAACTTATACAGATACTAGTCAAATAAACTAGTATTTTATCTACTAGGTTTCTAGAAATGTAAATGTGCATTTAATCACATTGAGTCATTCTTTTTTTTTTAAAGAATTTATTTATTTATTTGACAGAGATCTCAAGTAGGCAGAGAGGCAGGCAGAGAGAGAGAGAGGAGGAAGCAGGCTCCCCGTGGAGCAGAGAGCCCAATGCAGGATTTGATTCCAGGACCCTGAGATCATGACCTGAGCCGAAGGCAGAGGCTTAACCCACTGAGCCACCCAGGCATCCCAAGAAGGTATTTTTAAACTCAAAAGCAAACTTTACAAAATTTTTAAAATAGCAATTACTGAGAAAAAATTTATAATTTTATATTTATTGTCTGCCTCTGTTTATACACACACACACACACACGTGTGTATATATATAATATATATATACTATATATATAATTTGATTATAGTTAAATTGTATGTGTGTTCACATGTGCCCATGTGCATAAATTTAGTATAACAAAATATTTTTTAAAGAAACCAACAGAACAAATATCCATAAAGGCCTTTAAGTTTTTGTAGTTGTTTTTTTTGTTTTGTTTTGTTTTTGTTTTTGTGTTTTACATATTTTGGCAAACCATTTTGAATAGGCAACCTAGTAAAGCTGTTGTTCTGAAAGGAAGGAAAGATATAAAACATTCCTAGACACAAAATCTGAAGCAATTCATCATCACTAGATCTTCCTTACAAAAAAAATTAATGGAATGTCTTCAAGTTGAAATGGAAGGATGCAAAATAATGAAAATACAAAATCAACTGGATAAAGCTGAAAAAATTTTCTTCTATGAATAAGTAATATGAACTATACAAGAATTTTAGTAAAACTACCTGAGAATTTTCTTGTCATCATCTATAGATGTATATAATTTCCTAGTAAGTCTTTAGTAGATGTGGAAGTTTTCCAGATACAGTTATATTGACCATATTTTTATAGAAATGCTAAAATCTTCTCTTTCCCTTTAACTTATGGATAACAAAATATGATTATCCATGTCCTGGAATGTACAAATCTCATTTCCCATAGAGAAGAGAGAGAATTTTATCCTATATGTCTTTTACTTCAATTTTTTGCCTTATTGCAGTGTTAGAAACTCTAGTACAAATCTGAATAAAAGTGATAAGAATATACGTCTTGGCCTTATTTCCAATCTTAAGAGGAAAAATATACATTTTTTTAACATAAAGTATATTAACTATAAATTTTTACAGGTACACTTTATCAATTGGAAGTTTTAATTCCTTCTTACTTTACTGTAACATTTTTTATGAATGGATATTGAATTTTATCAAATGAGTCACCTGCATCTGTCGAGATAATCATATACTTTTTCTTGTTTCTACTGATAGTATGGACAAATACATTGATTTTCAAACTTAGGAAAAAAATTACATTTTTGAGATAAAACTCATCTGGTCATGCTATATTATATTTATTACTGGATTTATTGGCTAAAATTTTGTTAATAATGTATGTGTATTCATAAAGGGTATTTTGTGTATAGTTTTCTTTATTTGTAATATCTTTTCTTTTCTTTTTCTAGTTTTTGTTAAATTCCAGTTAGTTAACGTACAGTATAATATTAGTTTCAGGTATAGAATTTAGGGATTCATCACTTACCTATGACACCCAGTGCTCATTACAAGTGCTCTCCTTAATACCCATCTCCTATTTAATGTACCACCCACCCACCTCTCCTCTACTAAGCCATTTTATTCTGCATACTTATGTTTGTTTCCTGATTTGTCTCCCCTGGGTTCCCCCCCATGTTGATCTGTTTTGTGTCTTAAACTCTACATATGAGTGAACTCCTATAATATTTGTCTTTCTCTGACTGACTTATTTCACTTACCATAATATACTCTAGCTTGACATTGCACAGTGTCAAGATTTCATCTTTTGATGGCTGAGTAATATTCCATTATATATATGAATTATATTATATATATTATATATATTAAATATATACGTGTGTGGTATAAACATATATAGTGTGTGGTGTATACCAAGTATATATACCAAATGTGTGTGTCTGATATATGTGTGTATATCTATATATAATATATATATAAGATATCACACACACATACATACATACCAAGTCTTCTTTATCCATTCATCAGTCAATAGACATTGGACTCTTTCCATAATTTGGCTAGTGTTGATAATGCTGCTATAATAATCATGTTATTTGTAATATCTATGTTAGGCCATGATGGTGTGGTAATGTTAGTCTCATAGTATGAATTTGGAAGTTATTCCTCTGCTTTTAGTTTCCTATTAAAATTGGCACTAAATTCCTTCTTAAGTGTTTAGTAGAATTCACCAGGAAAGGCCATCTGGGCCTGAATTTTTCTTTATGGCATGTGTTTAAACCAAAACTTCAGTGTCTTAGGAGACATAGAGCTATTTTTGTTATTCCAGATGGAGTTTCAGTGTCTTTCCAAAAAAAAATGCATTCATTTCATTGAGGTGTCAAATATACTAGCATGGAGTTCTAATACACTCTTATTTTATTTAAAATTCATAGGAATTTCTATTCCATAAGCCTTTCTATTCCAGTTTGTAAGATCATGAACAGATTTTAGGCCACTGTGTCTCCTAATGATTGATAGACCAGATCCTTTCATGTGGTTTCTCTATGACTTTGGAGAGTTTTCTCACATGTGTGCACTGATTCATATTCAGCTGAACACCAAAAAGAACGCTTCTCCAATCCAGGCCCCATTCTGTTTATGTGCTGTTCTCTTTTCTCCACTAATCTGCCCTGGAAATGGTGTCAGCCTTGGCTTCCATGAATTTTGACTTCCATCTCCTTTACTCAGAAAGACAACTTGCTTCTATTTGAGTATACTTTCCCTGTATCACAGCCTAGAAACTCTTCTTTCAATAAGCTTGGGTCCTTGTAAGGATTACTTCATTTGTTTCCCTTTACTTGGGGATAACTATTCCTTCTTCCTTGATGTCCAATGTCTGAAAAACTATTGATTTAAACGTACTTACACTTACCTCCACTTCATTCTTACTGAAAGAGGAAGTTTGAATGTTATATTTTTAATAGAGAAAAAATAGTGAGGTGGTCCATTTTTCCAGAAATGTACTTTAAGACATTAAAAAACATTCATATATATTTTTTCATAATCTTCTTAGTTCTTTTTTCTATTCATATTAGTTTTATGTTTAGTTTAGTTGGTTGCTTGGCCTTTGTTCATTTGTTTGTTTGTTTTGGCTAGAATATGAAACTAAATTCAAAAATAAATACTATAACATAGAGGAAAGAAAAAGAAAAAGTAGTTTAAAACATCTCAGCTGGTTGAGGAAAAATCAATTTTCAATCAAGGAAAATATAATTTTATCTTAATATATAATGTGACAATTTTATATCCGATTTCAAAGCTTACTGGCAACATAGGAGGCTATTTGGTTCACTGATTTATTTTATTTCAGTAAAGGAGAAAAGTACAGATGCTTTGGACCTTAGTTCAGAGCTCAATTAACTTTGAAAGGTTTGAAAGTAATTTCCAAGGCCATACAAGTATCTAATGAATCAAGTGCCAAGGGAGGTGAAAGTGCTTGAGCAAGAGATAATAATAAACCTCCCCTTTTTGACCCACAAATCATGGATGACTTTCTGTAGCCTGGTAAGTAGGACAACAGATTTTTCATGCTCAGGATGAAGTAAATTCATAATGATATAGAAAATAGGGAGGTGGTTCTTCATAAAATAAATGAACATACCTTAAATTAACAAATTAAATGTGAAATAATTATAGTTATTATTATTTTTTTTAAATTATAGTTATTATTTATCAAACAACTTTGCTCTGGACTTCCTTATATCTTCTTAAAATATGAAATCATTTGCTGAAGAAGCATCAAAGATTACTTTTTTCTGTCACTCTATCTCCTTCCAGAAAGTTTGGGTGTCTGTCAAAAAATTCATTATTTTTATTATTGGATGCTCTTTTAGATAGCCTGGCAATATTATCCTAGTGGTTTAGGATCATTTGAAATATAATGTTTATTTTCTCTTCTCTGCTTAGTTTTTACTAAAATCCTATAGACTAATATTTTGAAAATAATAATAAAGCCACACTTACCTTATGGTATGTGTGGTATGTTTTCCAGTATGAAAACTCATGGACCATATATCACATTTCCCATGTTATTTTTTAATTTTGTTATCATTTTATATATTATGTTTGCTTACAATATTGATATATTTTGTCACTAAAAAATCACTTGTACTAGAATAAGTAATAGGAGATTGACAATGAATTTTTAAATTCCAATTTAGTATATTAATTAATATACTAACCATTAGTCAGACCTAAATAAAAATTTTGCCATAAAAATTGCTTACATTGAAATATGTAACAGAAAATAAATAGAATTTTTTTTCTAGAATAATACATTAGCTAACAAATTAACAGTGGCTAGAATTATATATACTTAAGATCAAAGACTTCCATAGATTTTGAATCTCATTTAGAAATAACCAAATGCATATTTGAGTAATTAATAATGGGAATCCAATGCTTCACTTTAGAATTGGAATATTGAAGAATGGAAGAATGACTCAAACCGTGTTATATATACATATTTTTGTACAGAAGATTTCTCTTTGGAAATTCATTCCCACACTACCATTATTTCTAGTAAGTCTTCTTAGTAGTGTTCCATCCAAATGCATAACATTTATTCACAAAAGAAGTATGGAAGGAATCTCCATAACTTATGAGTGTGCAATCCCAAGTAGCCTATATACAATTTACTTTAAGATTTCAAATATTTTAGACCCAAGTTATCAATTTCCTTGCCTTTAAAAAAATCTAATTTGTCATATTACTTCCATCATATGTACATTTCCAAAGTTGTCAAAATTACTACTTTTTTTCTCAATTTATCTGAATTTGGGCTATACTAATTTCTACATTTTCAAAGATTTCCTTATAGATCAAAAAATTTTCCTGAGTAAATATTACTAGGCTAAACTTCTTTTTGTTGTTTTGTTTTACTTTACTTTTTTTGTCTTATTTTTGAGAGAGAGAAAGAGAGCCTTCAGGTATGAGCAGGGTGGCTGGCTGTAGAGAGGGGCAGAGGGAGAGGGAGAGAGAGAATCTTAAGCAGGCTCTATTCCAAGAACAGAGTCAGATGCTGGGCTAATCTCACATCCCTGAGATGGGTCATAGCCTGAGCCAAAATCAAGTGTCAGAGACACAACCAACTGAGCCACCCAAGTGTCCCAGAAAAAACTTCCCTTTGAAACTCTGTCTTTTCAGGAAGTTTGGATGGCTCAGTTGATTAAGCATCTGCCTTCTTCTCAGTTCATGATCCCAGGGTCCACAGTGGGCTTCTTGCTCAGCAGGAAGTCTGATTCCCCCTCTGCCTCCACTCCCCCTGCTTGAGCTCTCTCTCTTTCTCTCTCTCTGACAAATAAACAAATAAAATCTTTAAAGAAAAAAAAAATCTGCCTTTTCTTCAGGTTTCACTTCACCTGCATAAATGTTTTTTTTCCTTTTATTGTTTATACATCACTCAGCTAAAATAATAGCAGTTCTAAGTGTTGTTCACCTATTGTTGTAGGGCACTTCAGTCAACTTAGATACATTAAAAATAAACTTCTTATTAATAGGTAATGAATGAAAGATGCAATGTGGCATCCACAAAAACAAACATGGAATTCCTAAGGGCCTACTTATCATCCAGTGAAGTGGATCTAGAAATCAAGTACATAAATTAGAATAATCAAATAATATAAATGGCAGATATTTGTGGTTATCTTCACAATAACTAAACTAGAGTAAATAAAATAGAATGTCACTCTTTTGAAGGACATTTCATTTGAGAATTTTTAAAAGATTTTTGAGATAAACCTAAGGGAAAACTGAACTTAGGTCTTACTAGATTTCTGATAACAAGCTAAAGACTTCACTGAATAAGTGAATTAATTAAAATAGGTTTGAATACAATAATTTAGAAAGAAGGTGCAATTACATGTATTTTTAATAAACTTCCTTTTGATCTATCTTCAAACTAGACCTCTGAGCTTTATTTTAGCAGTAGAGGCCCATTTTCTTCATTAACATTCATTAAGCATCAGTTATTAAAAATCCTGGCTTGCTATTAATACCTGGCAATTTAATTCACAAGTATGAAATTGTCTCACATTTGAAGACCTGCATGTACAGAATCTTAGCTTTTTAAGCCATGGTTCATCCTATTAGCCTTTACAGGTTTATTACATTTATGATATATTTATTGATAAATGTTTATAGACAAAGGTTTAGATTTAATAGCCATATATGAGTATAAAAATAACCTTAATTTTCACTGTTATGTGTGGGTGTTATTTTTTTAAAAGATTTTATTTATTTATGAGAGAGAGAGTGAGAGAGCATGAGTGAGGGAAGGGGCAGAGGGATGAGCAGACTTTCTGCTGGACAGGGAACCCAATGCCAGGCTTGATCCTTGGATCCTGAGATCATGACCTGAGCTGAAGTTGGACACTTTACCAGGGTCTCCTATATGTATGTTTTTTAATTGAACTTGTAAATAGATACAGTGAGAGTGAACTTAAAATATCATAACCACATGGGTAACAGGGAAATTTGACCACATGACCCAAGAAGTAAATTACTCTATGTTTAATTTAGAGACCCAAATTTAATCTTTTTTTTTTTTTTAAGATTTATTTATTTGACAGAGAGAGATCACAAGTAGGCAGAGAGGCAGGCAGAGAGAGAGGGGGGAAAGCAAGCTCCCTGCTGAGCAGAGAGCCCAATGTGGGACTTGATCCTGAGACCCCGAGACCATGACCTGAGCCAAAGGCAGCGACTTAACCCACTGAGCCACCCAGGTGCCCCCAAATTGAATCTTTGATGTGCTTGACAGCTAAGTCGTATTTTATATAGATAAACACAATAACCTTTTCCAAATCTTGGGCAGTAAATAAAAGAGGCACTTATTTTAATATTGACATCCCATGAAAAGTGCTCCTGCATTTCTCTTAACTTCTAGAAAGACTGTTTATTAAAAATACGTAAAATATACAGATGATCATATTGCGAAACAAATTTACTTAAAACTGTGAAGACTATTTTTTTGCCGGCATTATGCACTTTTTGATCTCTACACTTCACCTCATCAGCCACACTAATTTATTTTTATTATAAAAAATAGAATATATTTCTCATAAGACATATAATAAACAAGGCTATTTATTAGCTATTAAAATTAAAACATGTCTGTAGTAAACGAACACTATTTGTCAAATTGTCTATAGTAAAAGAAGGTATCTGTATACTTAACATATTAAATGTTTTAAAAACAACAACATAATAATGGTATTACTGGGGGTTTTGGTATGTGGGGTTCTAAAATTTATATCAAGCTGCCCATAAAGTTATGTTGGTAAACCAATAAGGAGAAAATAAAAGTCCCTTGTTGATAGATTTATTTAAATACTGCCAACAGAATGAGTCATAGCAAAACACTTCTGAAAATGTTTTGAATGATATTGGTAATCTAGGGAGGAAAAGAAGACAATAAAAAATTGTATTTGCAAGGCTTATTTTTAAATTTATTTTTATTACAAGTTTTTATTTAAATTCTAGCTAGTTAATATATTGATAAAATTGATTTCAGATGCAGAATTAAATGATTCATCATTTACATGTAACAACCCAGTGCTCATCCCAACAAGTGCCCTCCTTAGTGCCCATCACTCATTTAGCCTACCCCCATCCACCTCCTTCCTTCAACCCTCAGTTGTTCTCTATAGTTAAAAGTATCTTTCAGTTTGCTTTCCTCTCTTTCTTTCCATTTCCCTTACATTCATGTTTTTTTTCTCAAATTCCACATATGAGTGAAATAATATGGTATTTTTCTTTCCCTGACTAACCTATTTTGCTTAGCATAATATACCCTAACTCCATCCACATTGTTGCAAATGGAAAGATTCATTCTTTTTCATGGCTGAGTAATATTCCATATATGGAATATTATATATACACACACATATATATACATATATATATACACACATATATATACACACACATATATATGTATATATATATACACACACACATATATATGTATATATATATATACACACACATGCACTCAAAGGATATAAAAACACTGATTTGAAGAGGCACATGCATCCTGATGTTTACAGTAGCATTATCAACAACAGTCAAACTGTGTAAAGAGCACAAATGTCCATCAACGGATGAAAGGATAAGGAAGATGTGATATATATATCATATCTCCCTCCCCCTGCTTGTGTTCCCTCTCTCCCTGTCTCTCTCTCTATCAAATAAATAAATAAAATCTTTCAAAAATATGACCCACATGTTTAAATGACTTTTAAAAAAAGATTTTATTTATTTATTTGACAAAGAGATTAAAAGTAGGCAGAGAGGCAGGCAGAGAGAGAGAGGCGGGGAGCAGGATCCCTGCTGAGCAGAAAGCCCAATGTCGTGCTCGATCCCAGGACCCAGGGATCTTGACCTGAGCTGAAGGCAGAAGCTTTAACCCTTTGAGCCACCCAGGTGCCCCTAAATGACTTTTTTAAATATGAAAACGTGCTCTAAATATCTTAGCAATTACTGCAACAGCAACAGCACTGAGCATGAGTTTCAGTATATAATAGATGTTATGTGACCATAGCAGTATGGTCCTAGCACAATAATAGATACATAGATCAATGGAACAGAATAGAAAGCCCAGAAATGAACACACAACTATATGGTCAGTTAGTCTTTGACAAAACAGGAAAGGATATCCAGTGGGAAAAAGTCTCTTCAACAAATGGTGTTGGGAAAACTGGTAAGCAGCATTCAAAAGAATGACATTGGACCACTTTTATTACACTATACTCAAAAATAAATTCAAAATGGATTAAGACCTAAATGTGAAGACTTAACAACCATAAAAATCCTAGAAGGGAACACAGGCAATAACCTCTTTGACATGGCCATAGCAACTTCTTACTAGATATTTCTCCTGAGACAAGGGAAGCAAAGCAAAAATAAGCTACTAGGACTTCATCAAAATAGAAAGCTTCTGCACAGAAAAAAAAAAATCACAAACTAAAAGAAAGTCTACAGAATGGGAAAAAGGTATTTGAAATATCTGATAGAGGGTTAGTATCCAAACTGCATAAAGAACTTAAAAAACTCAACACCCCCCAAAGTGAATAATCCAAATAAAAAATGGGCAGAAGATGTGAACAGACATTTTTCCAAAGAAGATTTATGGATGGCCAAAAGACACATGAAAAGATGCTCAACATCACTCATCATTAAGGGAAATATATATTAAAACTACCAAGAGATATCACCTCATACCTGTCAGAATGGTGAAAATTAACAACACAAGAAAAAACAGATGTTGTGAGGATGTGGATAAAGGGAGATCTCATAGACATATGTGTTTTATAAATATGCTCATTAGGTTGGATAGTGATATGAATAGTAGCTATTAATCTCAATTTCTTCCTGACACTAGAAATAAAATGGAAAGGACTACATAGTTCTGTTTTCCATTTCACAGTTGTCTTTGTCCATTAGGGGCTGCTATAACAAAATACCACAGTCTGGGTAGCTTATAAACTATAGAAATTTATTTCTGAAAGCCAAAGTCTGAGATGAGAATGCCAAAATGGTCAGATGAGGGCCCTGTATGTTATGCAAAATCCTCTTTGTATACTTACACAGTAGAAGGAACTGGGGAGTTCTCTGTGCTTTCTTTTATAAGAACATTCTTCTGACCTTGGGGTGCCTGGGTGGCTCAGTGGGCTAAAGCCTCTGCCTTTGGCTCGGGTCATGATCCCAGAGTCCTGGGATCGAGCCCCACATTGGGCTCTCTGCTCAGCGGGGAGCCTGCTTCCTCCTCTCTCTCTCTCTCTCTGCCTGCCTCTCTGCCTACTTGTGATCTCTGTCAAATAAATAAACAAAAATCTTAAAAAAAAAAAAAAGAACATTCTTCTGACCTCTTGACCTATGCATTTCCCAAAGGTCCCACCTGCTAACAAATACCATCACCATTAGGTGATTATAATCACCACCTAAACTATTAAAATTTCAACATATGAATTTGTGAAGAAACAATTTCAAACTATAGCAACAGCTTAAATCAATGCACTAAGTAGTTCTACTTTAACACAAATTTAAATATATTTGACATAAGCATACAACAATGGTTCTAATAAGCTTAATTTAATTGAAAAATAACTTTAAGTTCCATAATAAAATATGTAAGAATGTTGAGTAGAATGATGGTCAAAGATCACAATTATAGCTTTTCTTGACACTTTGTATAGTATTGCTTATGATGCTACTATTTTTACACTTACCTGCATTTTTTTTAAAACATAAATCCATAACACAATAAAGAAAAAGTGAGTTTCATCTTAGGTTCATACCTTAGGTAGTGAAATCCCAGCTCAAATATTCAGATTAATTGGCACTTAGAGTTATTTATTTAAAAATACCACCAGGACATTTATAATAACTCCACACAGTTATTGGTAGGGGAGATACAAAAATACCACTTTCCTGTTGATGACCGCTTCAAATTTAAAGATACATTACACTTGGTTTAAGATTAACACATTGACAACACAATAGATGCAAGTTAATTTATAAATATAATATTATTTTTTATTTTCCAAACATCAGAAGTTTGATTTTCATATCAGACTGAAGTTTTAAATTGAGAACTTGAGTGAAATTCATGTTTATTTTATCAACAAATTTTCATGGTACTGTTTGCACTTCACACTGTGTGAACCATATAATGATTCAAATATTTCATATCCTACTTTCAGGGGTATAATGTTATGCACCCAAGAGTGTGTATTTGATTTAAAACTGCAATCAAACATATTTGAGAAACAATCTATTGTAGAATCTCATGTACAATTTCAATGTTGAAAACTTCTATTCTGAGGAAACTTTATAGGGCCACCACTTCAAACATAAGGAAAATTTTACAAACAAGATGCCAGTACTGGTAAGTACAGGATGTGTCACTTATTTCTTTGAAGTTGATATATATATATATATATATATATATATATATAGCTAGAACTAGTTCTACTGTTAACAAAAAAGAAGACAAGATAGAAGTAGTGTTGGTAACATAGAGATTCAAACAAAATCCATTTGAAATGACCATGAAATTGAGGGATAAATGAGATTTTGACTCTAATATTGACAGGTTTTAATTATTTTTTTTAAGATTTTATTTATTTGACAGATCACAAGTAGGCAAGAGGCAGGCAGAGACAGGAGGGAAGCAGTCTCCCTGCTGAGCAGAGAGCCCCGATGCAGGGCTCAATCCCAGGACCCTGGGATCATGACCTGAGCTAAAAGCAGGCTTTAAACCCACTGAGACCACCCAGGTGCCCCAAAAGGTTTTAATTATTTAATGTAAAAAATTTTTCATTTGTAATAAGAGTTTTTAAAACATTATGAAAAGCATGCTTTATTCTGTGTCTGTGACTTGAGGTAATAATGAACATGAAACATCCAGATACTCATTTATTTACCAATACATATTTTGAATGCTTGTTATGTACAAAATGCTTATTTGATGCTATTAGGATAAAAAGCTCAATCAACCATACACATCTCCAGTACAGATTGTAACTAAGGGAGGATATAAACCTATATAAATGTAATACAAAGGAGAAAAAAATGTCTTAACAGCAGATTGACAGATAAAATGTTGTGGAATTTCCGAGAAAAGAGAAATATTTGTATTTGAGAGACTGGGAAAAGCTTAATTGAGAAATTTACACTTGAAACCAGGAAAGAGAGAAATTTGTTGAATCATGGGGAAATGGGTAGTAAAACTTATTTAAGTCTATGGAACAATGATTAGAAAATATACAGCAACAAAATATTTGGTCCAGATAGAAAAATAATAGATTGCCATATGTTTAATAATAGAATATGTATCTTTTCTCCCAGGAATTGTCCTGAGGTCCAGCACAAACATGTATTATAACTGAAATACTTATAATTCACAAACCTAAATCATCCCATTTTTATGAAATAACTTATATATTATTTAAATAATATTAAAGAGGTAAATGAAACTTTGTTAACTGAGGATATAGAAAATCCTAAAATTGAGCACCTGGGTGGCTCAGCTGGTTGAGCGACTGCCTTTGGTTTAGGTCATGATCCTGGAGTCCTGGGATTGAGTCCCGCATTGGGCTCCCAGCTCCATGGGAGTCTGTTTTCTCCTCTGACTTTCTCCCCCTCATGCTCTCTCTCACTGTCTCTCAGGTAAATAAATGAAATCTTAAAAAAAAAAAAAAACCTATAATTAGTTTTGCATATTATCCCCATTATATTCACAAATTATTAAAGCATGTATGACCACAAATAGATACCAGACATTTTAAAGTATTAAAAATGTGGCAATTTATTATTTCTTCCTAGGCCAAATATTCCTTTGTTGCTGTGTGCAATGAAAGAGAGAAAGGGATTATTGAAAAGATTTTTAACAACAATTTCACATATCTCGTACACAGGTAAAAATAATAATTGGATATTTCCTTGATGTTAAGGTCTCATAAAAAGAACACTGGATTTTTGTCTCAAACGTTTATATCTCAAATGTTTAAAATGTATAGGTATTTCAAATTATTGTTTTTGCTATATATGGATATTCATGTTCATGTTTCTGTGTTTTTATAGTTCTTCACCATTTGAGTCAACTCTTAAGAGATAATGAATGTTAACTAATTGGAAATTGAATAAAAACTTTAAAAAAATGGATAATTACATCACTGCATTTCTTGAGAGATAACCTCATAATAGCTCAAATTTATTAGTAAAGCAAATGTAAGATTCAGTTTAAACACTGCAGTCATATAAAAATCTTTGATTAAAAAGAAACATGCAGAGTTGTTGTTTTGTTCTATTAGCGCCTTAGAAAATCCTATCTAAGAAAATGTGTTTACTAACTAGTAATTCTAAAAATAATTGCATTAAATTGATCTCATGAAGAATTCATAAGATCTAATTTAACATTGTTTTTGAAATGCAAGTTTTTTCATGCTGGTTTATAATGAGTTTACAAAATAGAAATATAAACTAATATAAATTCGCATTTGAAATTAAAGTTTGAAATAATGCTTAGGATAGTAAAAATATAACATTTTATAACTATCTTGAAAGAGATTTTGTACATTTTTGGCCTTTTTTTTTGGTTGTTTGTTGGTTTCTTGTTCCGTACTGAAACAAGTACTAAATCTGAAAATACATAGATTGGTTTCTTTGGGGAAATTTATATATCATTGTTTTTAAAATAACATGGCTTCTATAAGAGGTCAGGAAAAACAAAATGACTACATTTTACATTAATTTATTTTTTTACATCAATTGTTCAGCAAAAATTATCAAAAACATGTTACTTTGATGTATTTTTTCTAAATCAAATTATTTTGTTTCTTCAAGATAGTCTTAAGACTCTTCAATATAGTTCTTAGTTTCTCCAATATAGTCTTTAGTTTCTCCTATATAGTCTTGAGCTCTCAGAGCATTTTCACATGTCAAGAGGACCAAAATGAAAATGATGTCTCACTTCCTGAAGTTTCCTTATTTCCTTCTTTCCCTCTGCCTTTAAAAACTTTCTTCCTATCAGATCCTCTAGTCTTTCCACCTTGAGGACTTTTATTTTGTCCTGATTAGATTCATATTGCAAACAACTGCTTAGGATACATTATTAATGTAGTACAATTCAGGAAAATATTCTGGAGTTCTGTACTATGCAAACACCTAGGAGATATCACATGACTGCCTATTGGGTTTTTAAGATAATTCTACGACTCTCGCACAAAGAACACTAACGCATGCTCCCACTTACCTGGACATCTTCACTACCACCGTTCTTCTAATTGGGAGAGGCATCATACATTTATAGAGATCATCACACATTTATACATCTACTATCATGCTTATATGGTTAAGACAAGTTTTCATAAATCCCAGATTGAGGAAAAGAAAGAAATCTCAGTAAATGAAGTAAAGAAGTCATGTTATATGAAAAATTAAACATGCCATCAGAAATGACCTTGATAAATTTTTAGGTGCAATCAGTCTTCTTGTCTGTAATTCTTCTGAGGTTCAACATTGATTTCTATAGCCTTTTTTAGTAGACAATGAATTTTAAATTGTGCCAATAGTAGTTGGCACAGAGTTTTATCAAATGAGTGGATGCCTCCACATTTTTTACTTGAATTCTAATTATGCCTTTCTTAAAGTTATATTTTATTCCTTAGTTAGAAAACCAAAGGAACTGGTCCTCAAGGTTTTCACTTTTGTTGTTGTCTTGGGGGTTGTCTTGTTTGTCTCATTTTTGTAATCTTTGCATTTTCCCTCTTTGAGGATATGGTGAGAGAGTTCTATAACCTTGTAAAAATTGAGGAAATCACAATTAAATAATCCTCTAAGATATGTTTCAGGCTGTCCCCATGTTTCTCAGAGAATCCATAAGGGTTTGAATGCAAAACTTTTAATATTTCATAACATCATAAACATTAAAACTAGAAGGGATCAGAAAGATAATTTTATCCCTTTCCTTTGTTTTATCTGAAAGAAAACAGTTTCAAAATGACACAGTCTAACCCAGTCACAATGTCTGTTAGCAACTGAAGTTATACAGAAACCTAGACCTCCTGATCTAACATAACTTTCTGCAACTAATTGGATATGGAATCTTTCATATGTCATAGTAGTGATGGTGCAACAATACATCATCTACCTTGATTAATGACCATGATGAAAGGCCTGCTTAACACAATGGAAATAAATGTAGCAAGCAGATTTATTAAATTTTAAGACCTGTAAAGTCTATCTGTGCTTTGCATTAGTGCAACTATCATCTTTTTTTTTTTTAAAGAAAAACCAAGTAACTGACTCTTTTTTTTTTTTTTAGATTTTTTATTTATTTATTTGACAGACAGAAATCACAAGTAGGCAGAGAGGCAGGCAGAGAGAGAGGAGGAAGCAGTCTCCCCGCTGAGCAGAGAGTCTGATGTGGGGCTTGAACCCAGGACCTGGGATCATGACCTGAGCCGAAGGCAGAGGCTTTAACCCACTGAGCCACCCAGGGGCCCCCAACTATGATCTTTTTAATCTGTTTGTTATATTTACCAAGTCTATAATACCTGATTATTTTCACTGGTCATGAAGAAAAAAAAACAAAAGCTCAAAGATGAATAATTATATTGAAAAAGTGTGTAGTTACAGAGAAAAAAGTAGTTCATATGTCAGAGAAAAGTGTGTCCATGTTGTGTGCCTGTGTGTGTTGAATTTACATATGTAATAAAGAAAAACTCTCCCCATATGTTCATTTGGAAATACTGAAAGAATAAAAAGTAAAGAGAGACTAAAAAGATATTACTTGGTTCTTTAAAGTGAAAGTGATATTAATTTTAGACATTTATAAGAGCTTGTTAACATTTACAACTAATTATAATGGCACATAATTTTTTATTATAGCTTTTATTTTTCAAAAGCCTTTATTTTATAATCACCATCTTAATTTGTTCCCACAACAGCTGTGTGAAATAGTCAAAGGAGATTTTATTTTCTCCATATTACTGATAAGAAAAAAAGGTCAAATGGTTAAGTCATTTTCCCAAACAAATAAACTAGGCTGTTTAGATGCTTGACCTATAATCATCTAGAATATATCAAATTAACAGTTTCATTCATTTTCAATACTAAATTCTTTATAAAACACAACCATCTGTAACTCACATGATATGATTATCTGTTTACTGTTGTTTATTAAAAAACCTTCATAGTTGGTTTATCTATTCCATTTCCTCTATTCCCAAGAAACCTTCCTTAAAAAACAACTTCCACCCTGAATTTTTATCAAATGCATTTTAAATATCACACTACTACTTACAAAATATAGCCAAACAACCTAAATTCCTCCTCCATACAATCTGAGATCCAATATAATACATGAAAATAGAACTGATCTTAAAAGCAGGAAATATCAGGGACACCTGGGTGGCTCAGTGGGTTAAGCCGCTGCCTCGGCTCAGGTCATGATCCCAGGTCCTGGGTTCAGGCCCCGCATCGGGCTTTCTGCTCAGCAGGGAGCCTGCTTCCTCCTCTCTCTCTGCCTGCCTCTCTGCCTACTTGTGATTTCTCTCTGTCAAATAAATAAATAAAATCTTAAAAAAAAAAAAGCAGGAAATATCAGAATATACCAAGACCTGCTAATTCTGTGCAAATATGACACCCTTAACATATCTTTGTGGAAATTACCAATAAGAAGATTTTATTATAAAAATACCTGTCATTCCAAAATCAATTCTTATTCATATATATAGTTAGTCTGTGCAGTCAATGATAGAACTTGGGTTGGCTGTACTGTATTAATCCCAGTTTATAGTGTGACCATAGCAAGTCAGGGTTCTCACTAAGATGTGGCTATGTAGCCATGTTTAATTGTTCTGCATGAGGGCACACTGCATTATCAAGACTCAGAAACCTTTTTATTGTTACTCTCTAATTTCTTGGATCATCATGGCTATAGGTTATGAATTCTTTTTCTCTCTACCTTAATGACACCTTATTTCTGTATTTCATTATAGAAGCTTTAGTTTGGACAGTTGTACTCCCTGGCCTAGTATAAGCCACCTCCCTTTCAGCAGTGATCTTCTCCAAGCCATCTCCATTGCTCTGGAATATGTGATTTCATAATATTCACTGAAAATTCTGAATTCAGTCAGGTGCATTCATTAGGACACAAAGCTTTACATTTTTAATGTGACTTTCCAGAAATGCTATTCACCTTGACAATACTTTATGCAGATTCACAGCTTTTACATTTACTTTTGGGAATTAAGACACTTATGCTTTCAGATATTAAATTTCTCATCTGATATAAATCAAAACATTTATCTAAAATCTAATTTAATCTGAATCTCTTCTTACCAGTTCAGTCCTGTCTGGCAAAAGACTGAAATTATTGAAAGAATCATTACTGACCACAATGTTATTAAACTAGAACTCAAGAACAACAAGATAACTAGAAAATATATAACTGCAGGAAAGTTTAAGAGCAGATTGTGGTCTCTGAGAAACAAACTGAGGGTTTGGGAGGGGAGGAGGTTAAGAGGTTGGATGAGCCTGATGGTGGGTATTATGGAGGGCATGTATTGCATGAAGCACTGGGTGTGGTGCATAAACAATGAATTTTGAACACTGAAAAATTAAAAAAATAAAATAAAAATATAAATAATCATGAATAATAGAATAAATTAAAAAGGAAATTAAAACATGTTCAACTTTTCAAACAACAAAATATTCATTAAGATAACAGGGTATATGATTAGCATACAGAAATCAATAGTCTTCATTGCACAAAAAATAACCAGTTAGAAGGTACAATTGTAGGGAAAGATAATTTACAATAGAAATAAAGAAGACATAATTATGAGGAAGCTAATATAACAAAAAAATTGTGCAAACATGTAAGGAAAACTCTAGGACACTCTTAGCAAATACACAGGTAGAATTAAATAGAAATATACTTTTTGTAGATAACTAAATGTTATAAAGATTTAAGTTCCAGTGTTAAAAAATAAATAGAAAATTTTTATGGACCTACACAAATTAATACTACTCAATATAGACAAATAAAGATGTAAGAATAGTTTAAAATAAGTCAGTTGGAGAAAGACAACTATCATCTGATCTCCCTGATATGAGGAAGTGGAGATGCAACATGGGGGGTTAAGGGGGTAGGAGAAGAATAAATAAAACAAGATGGGATTGGGAGGAGACAAACCATAAGTGACTCAATCTCACAAAACAAACTGAAGGTTGCTGGGGGGAGGGGGATTGGAGGAAGGGGGGGTGGGGTTATGGACATTGGGGAGGGTAAGTGCTATGGTGAGTGCTGTGAAGTGTGTAAACCTGGCGATTCACAGACCTGTACCCCCGGGGATAAAAATATATTATATGTTCATAAAAAATAAAAAATAAAAATAAAAAAGACAAGAAATATACAACTAGGACTCAACCTATCAAATATTAAAACAGATTATAAATAACATGATGAAAAACTAAAAAAGAAAGAGAGAAGCAGATTATAAATGGTGGAGTTGTATTCTCCAGAATAAGTTTCTGATGTCAAATAGGAAAGTAAAATTACACCATCATATATACTTCCAGTTATGGATATTGCAATATAGACATTTATATAGAAAACATTAATGGCTCCTCTAACACTTCATTAGTCCTGTTTTCTCCATGGCAGTTAATTAAATATTTGATGATTTTTTTTTCTGATCTTTTAATAATTTTCTTTAAAAATTCTAAGTAACTCTTGAGTCCCAGATAAATTACTTGGATAGACTAACAGACTGTCTGATGGTCTCACTTATGGCTATGGGGTAAGCACAGGTAATGGGTAATAAAACAAAAATGATTTTGTTTTGGACAGATTAAATTTGAGATTGTCCTTAAAGAATCCAAGTAGAATGTAACAAATACAGTTCTATATACTATAAGTGTGAGGTTTAGAAGAGAAATTATGTTAGAGATTAACATTTTGTGGTCATCATTTCAGAAGCAGTGTATAAAACTGGACATGAATGAGATAACTAAGGGATTTCATTACAGAGAAAAATGAGAACTGAAATTACACCCTGGACAATTCAGCATTTTGTGGTTGGGAAAAGTAGAAAAAGCTAGCAAAAGATAAGAAGTAAGAAGATGAAAACTAGGAGAGTGTGATATTTCAATGCAATTCCTACTTCAATACTATACTTTTTCTGGAGCTTTTCTTTCTGTACATAATAAAATGGATAACTCTTATCTCTCCGTCTCTCTCTCTCTGTCACATCCTTCCACCATATGTGTCTATGTATGTGAGTATGTCTGTGCATGCAATCAATGTAGATGTTAAGGTGTCACAATCAAAAATGTTTTATAACCACTCTACAATGCTTACTTGCTAAATCTTGCATAATTTCTCCGTTAGCATGGAAACTTTTATAACAGTTTCTAAATGAGTTGAATGTATTCTTCTTTTATTACTTTATGCTCAATTTTCCCCTTACTAGATACTGGAGTAAATGAACATTGTTGGATAATCTTGATACATCTCTCCCATTTTCATTTCATACATAAGCATGCACCTAACTAGAAGATTGTTTTTATTGTTTCTTTCCTCATTTGTTTACGCCACAGGCCAATCTCCTTCAAAGTATACTTGTTTTTCCTTTTTTGTATCATGGCATAAGTGTCAAATGTTCTTGCTACTTGTGTCTAAGTTGATTACGTCTTTCAGAAAAGACATTTTAAGTATGAAGTTAGTTTGAATTTATTTTATACAACAAGCATGCTATTGTGTCTTTAGAAATAGAAAAACTATATTCATATTCTATGTATTAATATATCACTGTTTTCCAAGATTGATCATTTGGGCATAGTTTGCAATAGATACAATATTCGAGATCCCTTAAAAATAATGTGAGTCTTCACAAATTATGCCATATCCACACCAACTAATATTCTCAAATTATTGGTCTTTATCAAAGGACATCATGAAATTGATTTTAGGAAAAATCCACAACAGAAAATATATGTCTCAAGGAAGAAAATTATCTTGTGACAATTTCTTTTTAAGCAGCTTAAAAATCTTGCTCCAAAGAAAACATGACTTTTATTACTAATTTTATATGAGTACTGTATGAGTATATTAATTGTATTATATTATTGCATGTATTGCAATATATTGCATGTATTATATATAATATGTATTGTATAACATGTATAATAAGTATGCAGTATTATAATAACATGCATTTTAATCATATAATTATTAATTGTAACTATATAAAATTATGGCTTATAATTAAGATCAAATTAACTTTTTCATTAGAAAATTTGTGTTTATTTGCATAATTCCATTTTTAATTATAATTTATATACCTATAGGTTTCTCCTTTATATATTTAATGCTGAAATATTTAATTAATTAATTAATTTATTTATTTTTTAAGATTTTATTTATTTATTTGACAGAGAGATAGAGATCACAAGCAGGCAGAAAGGTAGGCAAAGAAGGGGCCGGGGAGGTGGGGAAGCAGGCTCCCTGCTGAGTAGAGGGCCTGATGCTGGGCTCAATCCCAGGATCCTGAGATCATGACCTAAGCCAAAGGCAGAGGCTTAACCCACTGAGCCACCCAGGCGCCCCCTGAAATATTTTACATAGGTGGTAGATTTAGTATTAAATGGAAATGAAGGTAAACAGTCACTAAGATTAGCAATCAGGATTCCTAATTTTTTTGTAGCCATAAATGCTTCTACTTGTATGTCTACATTTATACATACATATTATATCATATAATTTCAGAGGGTATTTTGGGGAGTGGGAGCAGGAACACATTAGTTAAAATGGATCTAAATATATAGATACTTTATTTTTTTATAAAATTAACAGTCATTGAATATATATTATATGTAAACAACAGTATTTTCTATTGGGAATATAAATATGAATAAAATATGGTCTCTGAGCTCAAGGACATCAAAATTAGGGGAATAATCAATGTATGTAACTAATCATATCTCATAGTTATTAGGCCTGTGCCAGTGATACCGACAGAGGCAAAAATAATCAGTTCTTTCTTTGACATTTGGAATGGATTCCAAGAAAAGTCACGTCATAAAAATGAGTGTCATTTCACTAGTTTGAAAGAGACAGAAGGGAAATGTGAAAGACCATGAGTCAAAGCAGATATACAAATAAATAGGGACAATGTTTTCTTTATATTTTCATCATTATGGACTAATATAGTTTGGGGACATTAAACAAGTATTAAATAGAAGTTGAATGTATTAAGTTTGCAGGCTCACTAAGACAGAAATAGAAGGAAGACATTAGGAGGGGAGTTGGTAGAATGAATGTTGAAATGACATAAGACTTAAAGTAAATTAGGGAGAGGATTTTATTGTTATTAAACTCTATTATGGGGCTCCTGGATGGCTCAGTCCTTAAGCATCTACCTTAGGCTCAGGTCATGATCCCAGTGTCCTAGAATAGAGCCTGACATCTGGCTCACTGTTCATCCGGGAGCCTGATTCTCCCACTCCCTCTGCCCGCCACTCCCCTGCTTGTGTTCACTCTCTCTCTGTCAAATAAATACATAAAAACTCTTAAAAAAATTCTTAAAAAAGAAATACAGACTCTTTCCTGTAGGCAATGTGAAGTTTTAAATGGTTTTGAAACTGGAAAGTTTTAAACTGTGCTTTACAATATTGCAATCAATGAAATATTTAGAAAAAAAAAGTGACAACATGGGTTGCATATTAAAAGAGCAAAGACTTTATGTGTAAAGGAGGCTATTAGAACCTCCTGTGTGAGAGCAGGACAGAGTAGATAGGAGGAAGGTGGAGAAAAATAGAGTCAGTAGATGTATTTTGAGAGAAAATCAACAGATTTTTGTCCAAAACATTGAGTCCCTTTAATTTAACAAACACTTTATTAATCTTTATAATATGCAAGAAAATACAATCTACAGCAAATGGATAAGATTCAACCACTATTCTTAAGGAACTAAAAATCTATTAAAAAATTATGAGTCATCAGTCGGTTAAGCATCTGCCTTCAGCTCAGGTCATGATCTCAGGATCTTGGAATCCAGCCCCGAGTTGGGTTCCCTGCTCAGTGGGGAATCTGCCTCTCCCTCTACCCCTCTGCCCCACTCAAGTTCTCTGTCTCTACTCTCTCTCGTGCTGTCTCAAATAAATAAATAAAATTTTAAAAAAATTACGAGTCAGAAATCTCAAATTATATTCTAAATTGACTTCAGTCAGCTATATTCCAATCTAGACATTTCTATTATGAGGGCTTTTAGAATGCAGATTCTTCTTTTAATTATATTTCCATTACATACCTGGTCCTTAAATTATATCTGTAATCCTTTAAAAATGCAGGAACATAATAATTAATACTGCCTTGTTCTTATAGCATATAAAGTAACATATAATAAAATGCCATGCATATCCACAAAGTAATAGAAAATACATAATTAGGAGCACCTGGGTGGCTCAGTGGGTTAAAGCCTCTGCCTTCAGCTCAGGTCATGATCTCAGGGTCCTGGGATTGAGCCTGGCATCAGACTCTCTGCTCAGTGGGGACCCTGCTTCCCCTCTCTTTCTGCCTGCCTCTCTGCCTACCTGTGATCTCTGTCAAATTAAAAAAAAAAAAAATCTAAAAAAGGAAATACAGAATTAGTCCAATTGTGCAAGGGAAACAAATCAGGTAATGGTTTTTGAGGGTTTTTCTTCTTTATGCACACTTTAGTGAATACTCTTGTTATTTTTAAACACCATATAGGAATGGTATCACTTACATGCAAGAGGTTAGAATGTTTGAAAAATGTTTGTGTGTATGTGTATATGTAGTGGAGATTATATTTATATTTCTGATATAAAATATGTCTGTATACACATTAAACCAAAATATAAGATGCTAGTTTTTTATTTTTTTCCCTGAGCAACTATTTAGTAAATCCAAGAAAATGTGAATTTACAATATGAAAACTGGAGAATTTTTAGTTTTTTTGATAATTTATATTCAGATAATTATCTATGTAAACCACAGCTTTCTATAATGAATAATGCATTGGCATTTCTACCATTTAAATACATGCTAGTTCTTTGTTGGTTCTAGAATAGGTTCTTTACAAGTCTTTCTGAGGACCTGTTGTTTTATGTGTAGGGAAAAGACATTAAAATTTGATTTTATGGAAATTTGATTTTTATATTCCTATTGTATATCAGCTAAATCGAAAATATATATATAAGACATTAAAATAATGAACTTCTTGATATTCTCTTCTACACAACACTGTCAGTAACTTTTGTCTTTCTTTCTAAGGATTTACATTGTAATGATTCTATAAATCTTTCTTAACTCCTGCAAGGATGGTTGATCTTTAGAATGCCATTGAAAATGAACTTGTGGGACAGGTAATTCCTATGTGGCAAACCTATTTGCACACTGCCATCAGCATGCAATGACAAGATATAAAAACTGTCAGAGCAATTCATGTGAAGAACATCACACCAAATAACATCATAGAGGACCCGTGTAACCAATAGCACATTTTTCCTGATCTCTTTTATGCTATACATGTAATAAATTATTCATCTGATTGAATACTATAAAATCTACATTTTATTCAAACCATGCCATGTGTTCTTCTAAACAACACACACACAAACACACACACACACACACACACACACACCACAAAGTTTCCAGTGCATTAAGTTCTAGTAAGAAGAAATATGAGACACAGGCAGAACCAGAGACTCCCCAATAGAGGCAAACCTTTATTAACCCATGGCACCACTGTAGTTGTTCTGGCCAGCAATTCCACAGACACTTAAATCTAAATTAGTTAATGGTCCTTGTCAGCAGCCTGCAGTTCTAGGGATGCTGCAAGTATTTCCTTTCCTCCAGTCATAGAAAGCCTTGAGTAGAATGAAGGATATTGAGGAAGGAGGGCATGTGTCATCAATGAAATATATTGGATCTCTAATGTACATCTCCTAGAAACCATTATTAATCCCAAGTTTCTCATCCTGAAAATCTAGTAGCTGCCAAAAGGAAATAGTAGTAGTGGCAGTTAGAGCAACCGAGGCTTAAAAGGTAAATGTCATTCAGACATGGACAATTGATAGCTAGAGCTCAAACTAAAATGTCTACCTCTTACTACAAGCCTATTTTAAAACAAAACTAAATTTCAAAAAAATGCAATGACTTTATTACATTGCAGAATCTAGTTACAGGTGTCAACTTACTGAAAAGAAAATATTTAACTCCTGTGTAATCTTGAGCAAGTTACTACACATTTTTGGCCCCAGTTTCCTCGTCTCTAAAATGAGGATTTAATGCATTAGTTATAAGATTGTTGTGAGTAAATATTTTATGTATTTTTAAATCCCTTAGTGCCTGGCACATAATGGGTATGACATAAATGCATGGTAAATAAACAGAGTTGAGAGAGCTAATCAGAAAATTTAGTTCAAGTAACTGTTTAAGTTCTGGCATGCGCTAGATTCCAGCCCTCTCATTTACAGGCTCAAGGTTCTCAAACAAATGGCTTAACCTTGGTAAAACTCATCTGTGAAATGGAAATACTACTTGTCTCAGAGAGATAACTCTGAGAATTAAAGGTGCAAGTACCTGTAACATAGCAGATTGAATAAAACAGATATTCAGCATGGATGAGATAATATTATTTCACCTTCTACTGTTACTAATTAGTAGGGAGTTTATCTTTAGGTTACTTTCCCCTTGTTATCCTTCTGACCTGTGTTGTGGAGATACATACAAATCCTTATGTTCAAATATTAGATGTATGTGTCTGTATATACATTGTTGAGATAATCTTAAGTTACCAATAAATTAAAAGTCACATAATTTCAAATACCATAGTGTAAAAATCCAATGACTTTTATTGTAGTAAAAAGAAGTGGGGTAGGTTTAGAATCTGGTGGAACTGAATACAAAACAGGACAATCCATTCTAGGTTGTTGTGTTCTTTTGTTTTTTTTGTTTGTTTGTTTGTTTTGTTTTGTTTTATTTTAGCATTTTAACCCTGTAATCCTTATCAGTATGTTTCAAAAAATTATATATCCAATGCTTATTATGTGTCAAGATACATGATGAAGACAGAAAAGACACAGATCCTACTTTTTAAGGAAATCTAGTAAGGTAAAGGAACAGTGAGCAGATACTTACGCTTAAGTATTATAAATGCTAGAGAGAATGCGTAGAGAGGGCTTTAATCAAGGCAGGGGCTAAGGGGATTAAGAATGTGGTAAGGTATTTAGGAGGAGATAAAATCTTAGCTAGACTAAGAAAGCTGAAATTAACTAGGTGCCAAATGTCAGAAGACTATTCTTTGAAGATGGAGCCATCTGTTCAAAAGGCATAAAAATATATGTAGAAGATGGCACTTTAAAAATTGCAAATAGACCCATATGCATAGAGTGCAAGGATAGATAAGTTGAAAGGGGGTAAAAGGATGTCATGATAGGTAATTTGGAATTAATATTAAATGCTATAGGAAGCTACTGATAGATCATGAACAAGAAGTGAGAGTTTTAGAAAATCACTAGGATGGTATAGTGAATGTGTTTGATGATGTGTCCAGGTAGCTTTTTCTGAGCAGTTGAGCCGATTCCCTCTTAGGACTGTTGCTGCTGCTATCTGTGTTAGCTACTCAAAGCTGAGAGTTGTTCCTTTTTAAAAATTGCTCTCAACCGTGGTGACCTGCTACACTCAGAATTTTATGCTCCCTCAGCCCAAAGGGGCTCCATAGGCAAAATGACTGACTGACATAGAGAACTCTAAGGTTGACCCCTGGGAGCACTACCCCTGTAGAATAGTTCATTCTTTAGAACAACCTGAGGGTTGAAGGTAGGCTTGAGCAGAGACCACATCCTGATTTAGCTTTTCTCTTCTGCTTTATTTGGAATCCATCATTTCCCTTCTCTAAATAATATACCCTCAGTGAGATATTTGTACAAGAATTTCCAAGAAAGAATTTGCTTTTAGAGAATCCAACCTAAATTTTATGTATAGGATGGGCCAGAATGGAAGACAAAAAAATTACAGAGAAGAGCTAATTCTAAAATCCAAGTACTTACTGAGTTTTTATAAAGGTGAGAAATAATAAGGATCAGAATAAAGGCATAGCATTTAAACTAGAGAAGATAGGTATAATTGTCAGGGTTGTTGAAGGCTGAATTGACAGGACCAAGAGATATGGACTAAGGGAGAAAAATATATAGAATAGGTGTCTGCACTGGGGAGAGGAAATTAGATTGAAGATGAGATAGAAATATATAAAGCCAATCAAGAAGCTCCTACACTAACAAATAAAAATAATGGATTATGTGAATTGATGTGTGTGATTAACTCAGCTTTCTGTTTTCATACTATCCAAGTTGGAAAAAGAGTATAAGAGAACAAAGCAAGTGGAAGAAATTTGATAGAAGAAGAGATTATGGATTAAGTTTTGTATGTGTCCAGTAGAAAGTTGAAAATTATGGACTGGACTTGAGAAAATTGACTCAGTATATTAATCTGCAATGAGAAGGCACTTAGCCATACTTGGGGAGAAATTATTCTACACTATATGCAAAAATATCAAGCTTTGTCTCTAGCACACATACCCAATTAAGCGTCAATTTCCCCTTTTCATTCTCACCCCCTTATTCCTGTGATTGCATCTGATCATACATTGACAAGTTGAAAATTCTGCTACCAGTTTGCACCATTTGACTTATTCCCTAATATCAGTATTCTTGAACTTGCGGTTTGTTACTGCTCAATTTTTCCTTTTAGGGGTCATCTATCTACTTCCAAACTAAGGACTCTATTGGCCTCAAGCCCTCTGTTTTACTATTACCTGATCCTTTCAGCCAATTCACTACAGGATTCCTTTGTATCCCATCAATGACCAATAAACTATTTGCCTACCTACTAAATATGATCACTTCGCCAATGTACCCTATGGTAAGCTTCAATCCCAAATTCTTTGTGTGAGTGGGGTTAAGAGGGAGGAAAACTTGTCATTTTCTGTGAAATTACCTAGTTTGTCATCACTAAAATTTTACATCTTGGTTGCTGCTTGTTAGCTGAGAAACAAGGCAAACTATAATAGATATTTAATTTTTTTAGTCCTTTAATATAAAGAAGAGGAAACCAGGTCCCTGATGAATAATTAGTTTATTTAAAGTGCACATGTTAGCTCATATGGAAAAAAAAGGGGTGGGGCACCTGGGTGGCTCAGTGGGTTAAAGCCTCTGCCTTCGGCTCAGGTCATGATCCCAGGGTCCTGGGATTGAGCCCCACATTGGGCTCTCTGCTCAGTGGCGAACCTGCTTCCCCTTCTCTCTCTGCCTGCCTCTCTGCCTACTTGTGATCTCTCTCTCTGTGAAATAAATAAAGTCTTAAAAAAAATCTGTCCTTCTGCTCATAAAGTAAATATGCTCATAAAGCCTTGTTCATCTTCCATGTGTATGTGCGCGTGTGTGCGCGCACACACACACACACACACACACACACTACACAAGACCCACCTGGAAGAGATATCTATTTATATTAACAAAAACTTGCCATGCTTTTGTAATTTATGTCTTTCAGAATAGAGTACAGCAGTATTTTCCAAAGGTTAAAACAAAATGTATTATTTTTTACCTATGACTAATAATAAGAAATATACTTACATCATTACATAGCATGAGGGCACAGACTTTCACATGCCAATAAAATTGAAATAAAAATTTTATTACTTATCCTATTTTTATTTTATTTTCCTTTCTTTCTTCTTTTTTCTTTTTCAATATTCCCCCTCTGTCCTTTACTTCCTAACTTTTCATTTTTTTCTCCTCCTTTCTCCCTTTCTTTCTTCTTTCCTTCTTTCTTTCACAATTTGTTCTTTCTTTTATTATTTTATTCATTTTTTTCTTTCAATTGAACCAACTAAATAAATTTCATAACAGATAAAAATGGGTCATGACCCTCATGAAGAAAAACACTGTTCTGGGGAAATGACTAGACATAAAGTAGCATTTTTTACTTGATAACCAGGATTGAGAATTGAGAAAAACATGGAGTAGCTAGGAATAAAAAGGGAATTTTAAAAAGTAGGTTTGGGATAAAGACCTAGTTTCCACTTTACTGAGGGATTATGATAGCTGAAGCTAGAATTAAGAATTTTTAGAGACAGGAAGATTTATAATAGAAAGAGAATAATTGAAAACATCAAATTGATACATTTTAATTTCACCCTTAATTAATGTTCCTTTTCATTCTTCCACTACTAAGGCTCAATCATAAATTTTATCACCACTAGCTGAAGGACATAAGATTGTGATGTCTTTAATAAGATAATAGACTTGAGAAATCTATCTTTAAACAAAGACAATGTCTTTTAACTTACTTCATGCTTCATTAGTAAATCTTGAAACAGAGTTGATGAAATAAGTCATAAATTCTTCACTATAAAGAAGATAATGTGTATGGGATTCAGGATTAGCCATAGACCTTGAGTGGTAAGGAAGAAAGATGTATGATAACACCTAATCCCATTATATCCTTGATTTAGGATCTGAGAAAAATGTCCAAATCCTTCTTTTATATGTCTTGGTACTCAGAAAGGAGATTTCTATTTTAAGTGGTTCTATATAACATGGAGTGAATTTTAAAAAATTAGATAACATAGCAGAGATAAGAAAGTGATGAAGTTTGTATAATAAGCATTAAGGATAGAGTTGCATAATCATTAAATTGTATGTATTCTAGGTAACTCAGAACTGAGTGCAGGTCCAGAAAGCTTACTACTTAAATTTTTATGATAGCGGATATCCTGAATCAAGAGTATGGAAGGAGAACATTATAATGTTCCAATTAGAATTGAAGAAGGTCTGCTTTCCAAGGAGCAGCCAATAAACTCTACCAAGCTCAAAGAGATCAATTAACAACAGTCCCATATACCAACTATGAATGCCAAAGAATGTCCAGAGAAGACCACTCATTTCTCAAAGACAATCAAACCTATACCCAAACACCAAAACAAGGCCTTAGAGTTCCTCTATCTCCATCATCTAAAGATCGTAAAAGTCCTTTCTACATTCCCTCAGATGCCAGTTTGGAGAAGAGCAGGAAAAATTATTCTCTGAAGCCTAAATGTTATGGATTTAAATTTATTAGAGGTGACAAAATTGTATATTGGTCAGGACTGAAGTTTCCCCTGAACCCAAACATAAGGCTCATTAATTTCTGATCTTTTTTTTTCTAAGACAAAGACCAGCAATTTCTCTATACATACAAGTTGTAATATAATTCATTTTGAGACTTGACACCTAGTTGGAGAGTTAACTTTTGTAGATCACATATTATACTCAAGCCCATATCCTGAAATACAGTTAATATTCCAGAGAAAACATTTAGACCTATTGTCATTTTCAATTTCCTTTTGTTAATAAAGCATAATACCATAAACGTATAAATTCTCCATTTAGGATGTTTTTCTCCAAAATAAAAAGGATTACCTACAAGACTGCTCAGATGGCTAATCCACTTATACGGGTTTTTGCTGCTAATCTTTTGCTTATTATTTTTTGCAGTTCTAAAAAAATTGCTACTACATAGAATTAGACTTATGGAAAGGATTTTAACCAGTCATAGAGTGATTTCTTTTGCCTTCAGTCACGACTGAAAACATATTCTAAAACATAGTTATTTGTAAAAATTGTTAATACAGATCTCAAAATTTAGAATCCATTAATTATGCTACTCACTATGCTGAATCTAAACATAAGAATATTTGAAAGATAAGACCAGCTCAGCATCAATAACCCCTTTATATCTTTCTCTATTTTTTACCAATTTATTAAAATAATAAATTTTTGAATCTTTACTAAACTTCTAATTTTTTAACATGACATTTTGCCAAAAATATGAACTACAAATACACATGTTTTATTCTTCATATTGAGTCATATGGGATAAATGCATGACTGGTAACTCCCTTCTAGGATAAAAAGCTTTTATGTCCATACATGCAGACACATTCCTGAGAATCTAGATTTCAAAAATTCGCATCTAAATGAGTTGTGAGATCAGAATTGCATTATTAGATCATGTGGCAAGGAGGGGTAATACTGAGAACATCATCATTTGAGTAGTGATGTTCATGAAGGAAAAAGCAGCACCAGACAAGACAAAAAAGCAAATGGCCCTTTGTGACTGTAACTGTTATGTTTGAAGACTGGCAAAGATGTTATGTTGCTGGTTTGGAATGATAGAGCAGTGAGAGCAGAGGTAGCTAACTAAGGACTCTATCATACCATCTTTGGCTTTTACTCTGAGATTGGAAATCATTGGAGGATTTTGAACAAAGTAACATGTTTCATCATGATCTCTGTGATTATTTTATTAAGAAAATATTGAAATTCAGAAGACAGGATACCACTGTAGTTCCCAAATCATTGAAGAGTCTATTAGAAAGTTAGTCATTCTATAATTCTATAATTTCCTGCTTTTTCTTTTTAAATTTTTTAAAACTTATGATGGATCTATTTATTAAACTACATTTTTAAATGATCATATATACTTTGTCATCTACATACTTCTGAACAGAATGAACATGGTCACTGACCTCAATGATGTTAGAGATTAGAAGAGAGACTTGAAGAAATATATTCATACTACATAACAATTGGGGAACAAATTACGTGTTCAGGAGATCCTCTTTGCACAAGTAACTTGAATTAAAGATAAGTAGGGGGGGGCGCCTGGGTGGCTCAGTGGGTTAAGCCGCTGCCTTCGGCTCAGGTCATGATCTCAGGGTCCTGGGATCGAGTCCCACATCGGGCTCTCTGCTCAGCAGGAAGCCTGCTTCCCTCTCTCTCTCTCTGCCTGCCTCTCTGCCTGCTTGTGATCTCTCTCTGTCAAATAAATAAATAAAATCTTAAAAAAAAAAAAAAGATAAGTAGGGGGCTTTCAAGCTAATAGTTATGCCAAGAAAAGAGAAAGAACATCAAAAGATTATGAAGATGCAGAAAGAGAAAAAGATCCTGGTATATTCCGAAATTTAATAATGTCAAAGTTACTGTGAATGAAGGGTGCAATGACCAAAAGGCTAGAGATAAAAGCAGGTATCAGACAATAAAGGACCTTTATATTATTGTGTTAATTCTCTACTTTATCATAAAAGAAATAGGACTTATTGAAAAAATTGCTAAAGAAGTTATTGTTTCACTTATTTTTTAAATGAATTACTCTCAAAACTCTCTGTGGAATTGAACAGAATGGAGGGAAAAGAGTAGAAAAAAGGAAATGAATAAAAGGATCATTGCAGAGATCTGACAGTACCTGACTTCAAGACTTATATAATAGCTATAGTAATCAAGATAGTGTGGTATTGGTGAAGAATAGATAAATAGATCCCTGGAACAGAATAGAGCCAAAACCAGACCACATAAATACTGTCAACTGATCTTTGACAAAGGGGTCAAGTCAAAACAATTGATAAAAGATAGACTTTTTTCCAACGAATGGTGCTGGAACAACTGGGCACCCATATTCCAAAAAAATTAATATGGACACAACCCTTACAGCCTTCATACAAATTAATTCAAAAAAGATCACAGAGTTAATATAAAATAAAATAAAATAAATCAAAACTCCTAGAAAATAACATAAGAGAAAACCTAGAAGGCCTTAGGCATGGCAATGATTTTTTAGAAACAACACCAAAGCATGACACATGAAAAAAAAAATGATAAGCTGGAAATACAGAAATTTTACTCGGGAAAAATCAGTGTCATGAGAATGAGATACAAGGCACCAACAGAGAGATAATATTTGCAAAAGACACATCTGATATATTTTGGACTGGTAGCCAAAATATATCAAGAACTCTTAAACTCAACAATAAGAAAATGAACAAACAATTTAAAAATGGGGCAGGGGTGCCTTGGTGCCTCAGTGGGTTAAAACCTCTGTCTTCAGCTTGGCTCATGATCCCAGAGTCCTGGGATCAAGCCCCGCATTGGGCTTTCTGCTCGGCAGTAAGCCTGCTTCCCTTCCTCTCTCTCTGTCTGCCTCTCTGCCTACTTGTGATCTCTGTCTGTCAAGTAAATAATAAATAAAATCTTTAAAAAAATGGTGAAAAGACCATAACAGATACCTCACCAAAGAAGATAGACAAATGGAAATAAATATAAGAAAGGATGTTCTACACCATCTATTACATTATCAGAGAAATGGAAATTAAAACAGTGAGCTACTACTGCACATCTATTGAAAAAGCCCATATCTGGAATATTGATAACACTCATTTGTTGACCAGGATGTGGAACAATAGAAACTGTCATCCATTGCTAGTAGAAATAAAAAAGTGTATTTTGGAAGGCAGTTTGGTAGTGTCTTACAAATCCAAACACTCTTGCCATATGATCCAGCATTCACATTCCTTGGTATTTACCCAAATGAGTTGAAATGAATTGAAAACCTATAACCACACAAAAGCCTACACATGATTTTATAGCAGCTTTGTTCACAATTACCAAGCTTGGAAGCAACCAAGATGTCCTTCAGTAGGTTAATGGACAAATAAACTGTATATCCAGACATTGGAATATCATCCAGTACTAAAAGCAAATGAACTATCAAGACATGAAAAGACATGGAGACATTTAACTGCATATTAAATAGGTGAAATAAGTCAATCTGAAAAGATTGCATTATTGTATGATTCCAACTATATGACATCTGGAAAAGCCAAAACTATGGATATAGTAAACTATGGATACAGTTAAAAAAAATCAGTGATTGCCAAGGTTTAGAGGTGAAAGAGGGGTGACTAGGCAGAGCACAGGTGTATTTTGTTTGATACTAGAGTGATAAATACATTTCATTATAAAATTGTCAAAACATGTAGAATATACAACCAAAGTGATCATTTTATTCTTTTTTTTTTAAAGATTTTATTTATTTATTTGACAGAGAGAGATCACAAGTAGACGGAGAGGCAGGCAGAGAGAGAGAGAGAGGGAAGCAGGCTTCCTGCTGAGCAGAGAGCCCGATGTGGGACTCGATCCCAGGACCCTGAGATCATGACCTGAGCCAAAGGCAGCAGCTTAACCCACTGAGCCACCCAGGCGCCCCGATCATTTTATTTTCAATCATCACATATTTTCTTTTAATTCTGTTAGTCACTATACAGTACATCATTAGTTTTTGAGGTACTGTTCCAAGATTCATTGTTTGCCTATTACACCCAATATTCCATGCAATATGTTCTCTCCTTAATACCCATCCCAGGGCTAACCCATCCCTCACTCTCCTCCCCTCTAAAACACTCAGTTTGTTTCTCAGAGTCCGTAGTCTTTCAGACTCTAGTTTGCTTCTCAGAGTCCATAGTTTCTTTTCCCCCTCCAGTTTCCCTCCTCTTCATTATTCCCTTCCTTTTCCTAATGTCTTCCTTGCTATTCCTTGTGTTCCACAAATAAGTAAAACCATACGATAATTGACTTTCCCTGCTTGACTTATTTCACTGAGCATAATCTCCTCCAGTCCCATCCATGTTGATGCAAAAGTTGGGTATTCGTTCTTTCTGATGGCTCAGTAATATCCCATTGTATATATGGACCACATTTTCTTTATCCCTTCATCTGTTGAAGGGCATCTTGGCTCTTTCCACAGTTTGATGTTGTGGACATTGCTGCAAAGAACATTTGGGTGCATATGGCCCCTCTTTTCACTACATCTGTATCTTTGGGGTAAATATCCAGTAGTGCAATTGCTGGGTCATAGGGTGTCTCTATTTTTAATCTTATTTATTTATTTATTTATTTATTTATTTATTTATTTATTTATTTTAGGAAACTCAACACTGTTCTCCAAAGTGGCTACCCACAGCCTCTCCAATAATTGTTGTTTCTTGCCTTGTCAATTTTTGTCATTCTAACTGGTGTAAGATGGTATCTCAATGTGGTTTTGATTTGAATCTCCCTGATGGCTAATGATGATCAACATTTCTTCATGTATCTGCTAGCCATTTGTATGTCTTCTTTTGACAAGTGTCTGTTCATGTCTTCTGTCCATTTTTTGACTGATTATTTGTTTTTTGGGTGTTGAGTTTAAGAAGTTCTTTATAGATCTTGAATATCAGCCCTTTATAGTGTCATTTGCAAATATCTTTTCCCATCCCGTGGGTTATCTCTCTGCTTTGTTGACTGTTTCCTTTGCTGTGCAGAAGCTTTTTGTCTTGATGAAGTCCCAAAAGTTCAGTTTTGCTTTTGTTTCCCTTCCCTTTGGAGACATGTCTTGAAAGAAGTTACAGTGGCCGATGTTGAAAAGGTTACTGCCTATGTTCTCCTCTAGATTTTGATGGATTCCTGTCTCATATTGAGGTCTTTCATCTGTTTTGAGTTTATCTTTGTGCATGGTATAAGAGAATGGTTGAGTTTCATTATGCTGTATGGAGCTGTCCAATTTTCCCAGCACCATTTATTGAAGAGACTATCTTTTTTCCATTAGATATTTTGTCCTGCTTTGTCAAAGATTATTTGACCAGAGTTGAGGTTCAATATCTGGGCTCCCTATTCTATTCCATTGTTCTATGTGTCTGTTTTTGTGCCAGTACCATGCTGTCTTGGTGATCACAACTTTGCAAGATAGCTTGAAATCAGGCAACGTGATGCCCCCAGCTTTGTTTTTCTTTTTCAAGATTTCCTTGGTGATCCAGGTTCTTTTCTTGTTCCATACAAATTTTAGGGTTGTTTGTTCCAGGACTTTGAAACATGCCATTGGTGTTTTGATTGGGATAGCATTGAAATTATAGATTGCTGTGGGCAACACAGACATTTTAACAATATTTATTATTGTGATCCATGAGCATGGAATGTGTTTCCATCTTTTCCCTCTTCAATTTCATTCATCTGTGTTCTATAGTTCCTAGAGTATAGATCCTTTACCTCTTTGATTAGGTTTATTCCAAAGTATCTTATGGTTTGTGGTGCTATTGTAAATGGAACTGATTCTCTAATTTCTCTTTCTACAGTTAGATAGTTAGTATATAAGAAAGCAACAGATTTCTGTGCATTGATTTTGTATCCTGCTACATTACTGAATTGCTGTATGAGTTCTAATAATTTGGGGGTGGAGTATTTTGGGTTTTCCACGTAAAGTATCATGTCAAAGAGAAAGAGTTTGACTTCTTCTTTGCTGATTTGGATACATTTATTTCTTTTCATTGTCTGGTTACCGTTGCTAGGACTTCTAGTCCTGTGTTGAACAACAGTGTCAAGAGTGGGCATCCTTATTGTGTTCCTAATCTTAAGGAAAAGGCTCTCACCCTTTCCCCATTGAGAATTATATTTGTTGTGGGTTTTTTTATAGAGGGATTTTATGAAACTGAGACATGCTCCCTCTATCCCTATACTCTGAAGAATTTTAATCAGGAAAGGATGTTGTATTTTGCCAAATGTTTTTTCTACATCAATGGGGAGGATCATGTGGTTCTTGCCTCTTCTTTTCTTTTTGCCTTCTTCTCCTGCCTTCTTTCACATTGATTGATTTGTGACTATTGAACCACCCTTGTGTCCCAGGGATAAATACCACCTGGTCATGGTGGATAATTCTTTTAATGTACTGTTGGATCCTATTAGCTAGGATCTTGTTGAGTATTTTGGCATCCATATTCATCAGGGATATTGGTCTGAAATTTTCCTTTTAGATGGGGCCTTTGCCTGCTTTTTGGGTCAAGGTAATGCTGGCCTCATAGAATGAGTCTGGAAGTTTTCCTTTTGTTTCATTTTCATTTTCTTTTTCTTTTTTTTTTTTTGAAACAGCCTCAGAAGAATAGGTATTATTTCTTCTTTGAATGTTTGGTAGAATTACCCCAGGAAATCCATCAGGTCCTGGACTCATTTTTGGGGGGGAAGTTTTTTGATCACTGCTTCAATCTCATTACTGGTTATTGTTCTATTCAAGTTGCCAATTTCTTCCTATTTCAGTCTTGGTAGTTTATAGTTTCCAGGAATGCATCCATTTCTTCTAGGTTAATTTATTGGCATATAACTGTTGATAGTAATTTCTTTTTTTTATTAATTTTATTTTTTATTAACATATAATATATTTTTAACCCCAGGGGTACAGGTCTGTGAATCACCAGGTTTACACACTTCACAGCACTCACCATAGCACATACCCTCCCCAGTGTCCATAATCCCATCCCCCTCCCAACCCACCTCCCCCCATCAACCCTCAGTTTGTTTTGAGAGATTAAGAGTCACTTATGGTTTGTCTCCCTCCCAATTCCATCTTGTTTCATTTACTCTTCTCCTACCCCCTTAACCCCCCATGTTACATCTCCTATCCCTCATATCAGGGAGATCATATGATAGTTGTCTTTCTCCGATTGACTTATTTCGCTAAGCATGATACCCTCTAGTTCCATCCACGTCATCGCAAATGGCAAGATTTCATTTCTTTTGATGGCTGCATAATATTCCATTGTGTATATATACCACATCTTCTTTATCCATTCGTCTGTTGATGGACATCTAGGTTTTTCCATAGTTTGGCTATTGTAGACATTGCTGCTATAAACATTCCGGTGCACGTGCCCCTTTGGATCACTACATTTGTATCTTTAGGGTAAATACCCAGCAGTGCAATTGCTGGGTCATAGGGTAGTTCTATTTTCAACCTTTTGAGGAACCTCCATGCTGTTTTCCAGAGTGGTTGCACCAGCTTGCATTACCACCAACAGTGTAGGAGGGTTCCCCTTTCTCCGCATCCTCGCCAGCATCTGTCATTTCCTGACTTGTTCATTTTAGCCATTCTGACTGGTGTGAGGTGATATCTCATTGTGGTTTTGATTTGTATTTCCCTGATGCCCAGTGATGTGGAGCACTTTTTCATGTGTCTGTTGGCCATCTGGATGTCTTCTTTGCAGAAATGTCTGTTCATGTCCTCTGCCCATTTCTTGATTGGATTATTTGTTCTTTGGGTGTTGAGTTTGCTAAGTTCTTTATAGATTTTGGACACTAGCCCTTTATCTGATATGTCATTTGCAAATATCTTCTCCCATTCTGTCAGTTGTCTTTTGGTTTTGTTAACTGTTTCCTTTGCTGTGCAAAAGCTTTTGATCTTGATGAAGTCCCAAAAGTTCATTTTTGCCCTTGCTTCCCTTGCCTTTGGTGATGTTCCTAGGAAGATGTTGCTGCGGCTGAGGTCGAAGAGGTTGCTGCCTGTGTTCTCGAGGATTTTGATGGATTCCTTTCTCACATTGAGATCCTTCATCCACTTTGAGTCTATATTCATGTGTGGTGTAAGGAAATGATCCAATTTCATTTTTCTGCATGTGGCTGTCCAATTTTCCCAACACCATTTATTGAAGAGGCTGTCTTTTTTCCATTGGACATTCTTTCCTGTTTTGTCGAAGATGAGTTGACCATAGAGTTGAGGGTCTATTTCTGGGCTCTCTATTCTGTTCCATTGATCTATGTGTCTGTTTTGGTGCCAGTACCATGCTGTCTTGATGATGACAGCTTTGTAATAGAGCTTGAAGTCCAGAATTGTGATGCCACCAACTTTGGCTTTCTTTTTCAATATTGCTTTGGCTATTCGAGGTCTTTTCTGGTTCCATATCAATTTTAGGATTATTTATTCCATTTCTTTGAAAAAAATGGATGGTACTTTGATAGGAATTGCATTAAATGTGTAGATTGCTTTAGGTAGCATAGACATTTTCACAATATTTATTCTTCCAATCCAGGAGCATGGAACATTTTTCCATTTCTTTGTGTCTTCCTCAATTTCTTTCATGAGTACTTTATAGTTTTCTGTGTATAGATTCTTAGTCTCTTTGGTTAGGTTTATTCCTAGGTGTCTTATAGTTTTGGGTGAAATTGTAAATGGGATGGACTCTTTAATTTCTCCTTCTTCTGTCTTGTTGGTGTAGAAAAATGCAACTGATTTCTGTGCATTGATTTTATATCCTGACACTTTACTGAATTCCTGTACAAGTTCTAGCAGTTTTGGAGTAGAGTCTTTTGGGTTTTCCACATATAGTATCATATCATCTGCGAAGAGTGATAGTTGAACTTCTTCTTTGCCAATTTGGATGCCTTTAATTTCCTTTTGTTGTCTGATTGCTGAGGCTAGGACTTCTAGTACTATGTTGAATAGCAGTGCTGATAACGGATATCCCTGCCGTGTTCCTGACCTTAGCGGAAAAGCTTTCAGTTTTTCTCCATTGAGAATGATATTTGTGGTGGGTTTTTCATAGATGGCTTTGAAAATATTGAGGTATGTGCCGTCTATCCCTACACTTTGAAGAGTTTTGATCAGGAAGGGATGCTGTACTTTGTCAAATGCTTTTTCATCATCTATGGAGAGTATCATATGGTTCTTGTTCTTTCTTTTATTAATGTGTTGTATCACATTGATTGATTTGCGGATGTTGAACCAGCCTTGCAGCCCTGGAATAAATCCCACTTGGTCGTGGTGAATAATCCTTTTAATGTACTGTTGAATCCTATTGGTTAGTATTTTGGTGAGAATTTTTGCATCTGTGTTCATCAAGGATATTGGTCTGTAGTTCTCTTTTTTGATGGGATCCTTGTCTGGTTTTGGGATCAAGGTGATGCTGGCCTCATAAAATGAGTTTGGACGTTTTCCTTCCATTTCTATTTTTTGGAACAGTTTCAGGAGAATAGGAATTAGTTCTTCTTTAAATGTTTGGTAGAATTCCCCCGGGAAGCAATCTGGCCTTGGGCTTTTGTTTGTTTGGAGATTTTTGATGACTGTTTCAATCTCCTTACTGCTTATGGGTCTGTTTAGGCTTTATATTTCTTTCTGGTTCAGTTGTGGTAGTTTATATGTCTCTAGGAATGCATCCATTTCTTCCAGATTGTCAAATTTGTTGGCGTAGAGTTGCTCATAGTATGTTTTTATAATTGTCTGTATTTCTTTTGTGTTCGTTGTGATCTCTCCTCTTTCATTCATGATTTTATTTATTTGGTCCTTTCTCTTTTCTTTTTGATAAGTCTGGCCAGGGGTTTATCGATCTTATTAATTCTTTCAAAGAACCAGCTCCTAGTTTCGTTGATTTGTTCTATTGTTTTTTGGTTTCTATTTCATTGATTTCTGCTCTGATCTTTATGATTTCTCTTCTCCTGCTGGGTTTAGGGTTTCTTTCTTGTTCTTTCTCCAGCTCCTTTAGGTGTAGGGTTAGGTTGTGTACCTGAGACCTTTCTTGTTTCTTGAGAAAGGCTTGTACCGCTATATATTTTCCTCTCAGGACTGTCTTTGTTGTGTCCCACAGATTTTGAATCGTTGTGTTTTCATTATCATTTGTTTCCATGAATTTTTTCAATTCTTCTTTAATTTCCTGGATGACCCATTCATTCTTTAGAAGGATGCTGTTTAGTCTCCATGTATTTGGGTTCTTTCCAAATTTCCTCTTGTGATTGAGTTCTAGCTTCAGAGCATTGTGGTCTGAAAATATGTAGGGAGTGATTCCAATCTTTTGATAATGGTTGAGACCTGATTTAGGACCAAGAATGTGATCTATTCTGGAGAATGTTCCATGTGCACTAGAGAAGAATGTGTATTCTGTTGCTTTGGGATGAAAAGTTCTGAATATATATGTGATGTCCATCTGGTCCAGTGTGTCATTTAAGGCCTTTATTTCCTTGTTGATCTTTTGCTTGGTGATCTGTCCATTTCAGTGAGGGGAGTGTTAAAGTCCCCTACTATTATTGTATTATTGTCGATATGTTTCTTTGATTTTGTTATTAATTGGTTTATATAGTTGGCTGCTCCCACGTTAGGGGCATAGATATTTAAAATTGTTAGATCCTCTTGTTGGATAATTCCTTTGAGTATGATATAGTGTCCTTCCTCATCTCTTTTTGTAGTCTTTGGCTTAAAATCTAATTGATCTGATATAAGGATTGCCACTCCTGCTTTCTTCTGATGTCCATTAGCATGGTAAATTCTTTTCCACCCCCTCACTTTAAATCTGGAGGTGTCTTCGGGTTTAAGATGAGTGTCTTGTAGGCAATATATAGATGGGTTTTGTTTTTTTATCCATTCTGATACCCTGTGTCTTTTCACTGGGGCATTTAGCCCTTTAAAATTCAGGGTAAGTATTGAGAGATATGAATTTAGTGCCATTGTATTGCCTGTAAGGTGACTGTTATTGTATATTGTCTCTGTTTCTTTCTGATCTACTTCTTTTAGGGTCTCTCTTTGCTTAGAGGACCCCTTTCAATATTTCCTGTAGAGCTGGTTTGGTATTTGCAAATTCTTTCATTTTTTTTTTTGTCCTGGAAGCTTTTAATCTCTCCTTCTATTTTCAATGATAGCCTAGCTGGATATAGTATTCTTGGCTGCATGTTTTTCTCGTTTAGTACTCTGAATATATCATGCCAGCTCTTTCTGGCCTGCCAGGTCTCTGTGGATAAGTCTGCTGCCAATCTAATATTTTTACCATTGTACGTTACAGACTTCTTTTCCTGGGCTGCTTTCAGGATCTTCTCTTTGTCACTAAGACTTGTCAATTTTACTATTAGGTGACGGGGTGTGGACCTATTCTTATTGATCTTGAGGGGGGTTCTCTGAACCTCCTGGATTTTGATGCTTGTTCCCTTTGCCATATTGGGGAAATTCTCTCCAATAATTCTCTCCAATATACCTTCTGCTCCCCTCTCTGTTTCCTCTTCTTCTGGAATCCCACTTATTCTAATGTTGTTTCATCTTATGGTGTCACTTATCTCTCGAATTCTCCCCTCGTGATCCAGTAGCTGTTTGTCCCTCTTTTGCTCAACTTCTTTATTCTCTGTCATTTGATCTTCTATATCACTAATTCTTTCTTCTGCCTCATTTATCTTAGCCGTCAGAGCCTCCATTTTTGTTTGCACCTCATTAATAGCTTTTTTGATTTCAACTTGGTTAGATTTCAGTTCATTTCTCCAGAAAGGGCTTTTATGTCTCCCGAGAGGGTTTCTCTAATATCTTCCATGCCTTTTTCGATCCCGGCTAAAACCTTGAGAATCGTCATTCTGAACTCTGTATATGACATATTACCAATGTCTGTATTGATTAGGTCCCTAGCCTTTGGTACTGCCTCTTGTTCTTTTTTAATTGTGGTGAATTTTTCCACCTTGTCATTTTGTCCAGATAAGAGTATATGAAGGAGCAATTAAAATACTAAAAGGGTGGCAAGAACCCCAGGAAAATATGCTTTAGCCAAATCAGAAGAGATCCCAAATCGTTGGGGGTTGGGAGAAACGGGATAAAAACAGGTTCAGAAAGAAAGAAAATAAAATAAAAAAAGAAAACCAATAAAGAAAAGTATAAAAAGGAAAAAATATATATATATATTAGATAAACTAGTTAAAAATGTTAAAAAAGAAAAGGGTAAAAGTTAAAAAATTTAGCAGAAGAAGAAAAAAAAATTGAAAAAGAGAAGAAAAAAAGTTAATTTAACTGCAAGGCTAAAGAATCATGGGGAGAAAGCCATGAGTTCCGTGCTTTGCTTTCTCCTCCTCTGGAATTCCGCCGCTCTCCTTGGTATTGAAACTACACTCCTTGGTAGGTGAACTTGGTCCTGGCTGGGTTTCTTGCTGATCTTCTGGGGGAGGGGCCTGTTGTAGTGATTCTCAAGCGTCTTTGCCCCAGGCGGAGTTGCACCGCCCTTACCAGGGGCCGGGCTGAGTAATCCGCTCGTGTTTGCTTTTGGGAGCTTTTGTTCCCTGAGCGCTTTCCATAGAGTTCCGGAGGACGGGAGTGAAGATGGCGGCCTCCCAGTCTCCGGCCCAGAGGAGCCGAGAGCCCGGGGCCCCACTCCTCAGCATGCCCCCAGAGAACAACGCCCAATGACTCCCGCCACCCTGGCCTCCGGCCGCGCTCGGAGCTGACCGAGCCTGCCACCGGTTCAAGGTATCCCCGAGCTGAGAGTCACTCCTCGGCTCTGTCTCTGTAGCCAGCTTCCCCGTTCTAATACCTGTGAGCTCTGCGACACTCAGACACCCCCGATCCTTCTGTGACCCTGCGGGACCTGAAGCCACGCTGACCCTGCGTGGGCTTCACCCCGGTTAAGCTTCTGGAGCGATGTTCCTCAACGGAACAGACTTTTAAAATTCCCGATTTTGTGCTCCGTTGCTCCGACGCTCGCCGGGCCCCGGCCCCTCCCCCCGTGGTCTATCTTCCCGTCGCTTTGGATTCACTTCTCCGCCAGTCCTACCTTGCAGAAAGTGGTTGATTTTCTGTTTCTGGAATTGCTGTTCTTCTTCTCTTTGATCTCCCGTTGGATTTGTAGGTGTTTGTAATCTTTAGATAAGCTATCTAGCTGATCTCCCGCTACCTGAAGTAGTCTCAGCCTGCTACTTCTCCGCCATCTTGATTCCTCTCCTGATAGTAATTTCTGATGATTGTTTCTATTTCCTTGGTGTTTGTCATGAGCTTTTCCCTTTCATTCATAATTTTATTAATTTGGGCCCTTTCTTTTCTTTTGGATAAGTCTGGCCAGTGGTTTATCAATCATATTAATTCTTTCAAAGAACAGCTTCTAGTTTCATCGATTTTTTCTACTGTATTTCCGGTTTCTAATTCATTGGTCTCTGCTCTAATCTTAATTGTTTCCCTTCTCGTGCATGGGTTAGGTTTAATTCATTGTTGATTCTCCAGTTCTTTAAGGTATAAATATAGTTGTGTATTTGGGATTTTTTTTTTTTTTAATTGAGGCTTGGATGGCTATGTATTTCCCCTAGGACCACCTTTGCAGTATCCTGTAGGTTTTGAACTGATGTGTTTTAGTTCTCATTGGTTTCCATGAATTGTTTAAGTTCTTCTTTGATTTTCTAGTTGGCCCAAACATTCTTGAGCAGGATGGTCTTTCGCTTCCAAGCATTTGAATTTCTTCTACACTTTTCTTGTGATTGAGTTCCAGTTTCAAACAACTGTGGTCTGAGAATATGCAGGGAATAATCTCAATCTTTTAGTATTGGTTGAGACCTCATTGGTGACCTGTATATGGTCTATTCTGGAGAAAGTTCCATTTGTGCTCAAGAAGAATGAGTATTCTGTTGTTTTAGGTGGAATGTTCTGTATTTATCTCTGAGGTCCATCTGGTCCAGTGTGTCATTCAAAACTCTTGTTTCTTTGTTGATTTTCTTCTTAGATGATCTATATATTGCTGAGGGTGGAGTGTTGAGGTCTCCTACTATTAACCCATTATTATCAATATTTCTCTATTTTGGATAACAGTTGGTTTATGTAGTTGACTGCTCCCATATTGGGGGCATAGATTGTTACAATTATTAGATCTTCTTGTTGGATAGATCCTTTAAGAATGATATAGTGTCCTTCTGTATCTTTAACTACAGTCTTTAGCTTAAAATCTAATTTGTCTCATATGAGAATTACTACCTCAGCTTTCTTTTGAGGTCTGTTAGCATGAAAAATGGTTCTCCATCCCTTACATTAAGTCTGGATGTATATTTAGGTTCAAAATGAGTCTCTTGTACACAGCATATGAATGTGTTCTATCTTTTTATCCAATCTGTAACCCTGTGCCATTTCATGGAGGATTTATGTTATTCACAATGAGAGTGATTATTGAAAGATGGTTTTATTGTCATCATGTTGCCTGTCAAGTCCTTGTTTCTGTAGATTATCTCTAAATTCTGGTTTGTTTGTTTTGTTTGTTTGTATGTTTGTTTGTTTTATGATCTTGGGGTCTTTCTCCTTTTATAGGACCCCTTTTAACATTTCTTGGAGGGCTGGCTTAGTAGTCACATATTCTTTCAGTTTTGGTTGGTCCTGGAAGCTCTTTATCTCTCCATACATTTTAAATGACTGCCTTGCTGGATAAAGTATTCTTGACTGCACGTTCTTCTCATTTAATACCCTGAATATGTCTTGTCAGCTCTTTCTGGCTTTCCAGGTTTCTGTGGACAGGTCTGAAATTATTCTGATGTTCTTCCCTTTGTACATAAGAAATCTCTTCCCCCTAACTTCCCTTAGATGTTTTCCTTGGTTCTAAGATTTGTGAGTTTTATTATTAAATGCCAAGGCATAGGTCTGTTCTCCTTGATCTTGGAGGGGGTCCTCTCTGCCTCTGGGACATGAATGCTTGTTTCGTTCCCCAGATTAGAGACATTCTTAGCTATGATTTGTTCAAATAAATCTAGTCCTCTCTCTCTCCACCCCCTCAGGGATCCCAATAATTCTGACATTGAAATGTTTGATGGCATCATTTATTTCTCTAATTTTGTTTTCATAGATTTTAAGCTGTTTGTTTCAGTCCTCCTTCTGTTCCTTCTTTTCTATCAGTTTGTCTTCCAGATAAATAATTCATTCTTCTGCCCCATTTACCCTAGCTGTTAGAGTATATAAATTAGATTGGATCTCAATGATAGAAATTTTAAGTTCTGCCAGATCAGCTCTCATTTCTGCCCTTATAGAATCTATGTCACCATTAATGGTTTTCTCCAACTTAGCTATTGTCCACATAAATGTTACCCTGAAGTCTGTTTCCCACATCTTACTTATATCCATATCAATTAGTTCTGTGGCAGAGGTCACAGTCTCTGAATCTTTCCTGCATTGGGGGCTCCTCCTCTTAGCCATTCTATTGAGGGATGGTTGAGGGAATGTACAAAATCCAAATTATTGACCACAATCCAAGCCAGATGCACCTGTTTTATAGGGACCTTATGGTTGTCAGCCTCTTGTTCTTCCAGTCTGTCTTCTGGGGAAGGGGCCTGCTGTGCTATTATCCAGGCAACCCTGTTTGGGCAGAGTTGCCCACCCCGCCTCCCCCATATGGGGGGAGAAATGGACTCAGAGAAAACTGGTTTTAGGAAACTGATTTTAGAAAACCAGAAAACTGGTTTTAGGGGTTTTTTGTTCTCTGGTGACTTTTCTTGGCAGGTTTCTGCATCTCTTCCAAGAGTCAGAGCAGAAGTGACCATATCCAAACCAGTATCTCAGAACAGAGAGATCACAGTCTGTTCTTTAATGCATTCTCCAGGCCACACTGTCTCTGTTTCTGTCTGTGCTGCTAAAAAATGCAACGTCCTGGGTTCTGAAATGTGTAACCCACAACAGCACTCCCAGCCCTTGCTTCCAGGCCCAGGCACATCTTTTCCCTTTGTTCTCCTAAAACTGTCAGCCACCCCAAGTTTGCTGGTGTACTCCCACATCTCCAGGTTTCATTCTGGGAGGTTGCCTTAAAAGTCCTTTCCTGGGGCACCTGGGTGGCTCAGTGGGTTAAAGTCTCTGCCTTTGGCTCAGGTCATGATCCCAGGGTCCTGGGATTGAGTCCCGAATTGGGCTCTCTGCTCAGCAGGGAGCCTGCTTTCGCCTCTCTGCCTGTAACTACTGGTCTGCCAGTTTGTGCCCAGTTCCCAGGGCTGGAGGCTTTTGCTTTCTGGTGGCACAGGATCCCAGAGGTTCCCACCTGCTTCTGTTTATCTTCCAATATCTGCATACAGAATCATAGCTCCCTGGTTCATACCTGGAAACCAACATCTGGAGGTGTTCTGTTTTTAAAGATCCAGATATATCTTCTTACATCTCAGGCTGATTTCATGGGTGTTCAGAGTGGTCTGGTAGATATCCAGCTCAATACATGGGACCTGTTGAAATAGGGTCCCTTACTCCACCATCTTTGTGACTCTTGTCATCATGTGTTTATTGAGCATCTCCTGGGTGAGCCAGTCTGCTAAAAGCTTTGGAAGATTCTACCAAAAGTGATCCCATTGTAAACTATGGACTTTGGATGATTTAGATGTCAGTGTAGGTTCTTCATTTGTAACAAATGTATCACTCTGGTGGGTGTGGAGGGGGAGGAGAACGAGGGTTTTGGTAGGGGAGGGGGCTATGCAAAAGTTGTCAGTACCACCAGAATCTAGGAGAAAAGCATGGAATAGCCCTCACAACCTTCAGAAGGAACCAATCCTTGACAACAACTTGATTTTCTTCATCTACATTCCAGAACTGTGAGAAAATAAGTTTCTGTTATTTTATGCCACCCAGCATGTGATACTTTGTGACAGCAGCCCTTGGAAACTAAGTATACAAAGTGTTGACTTCATATCATTTAAGTTATTGTTAAGGTGAAAAATCCTATGATGGATTAAAAAATTGGTTATCATAATAAGTGATATTTTAATAGAAGAATATATGAAGACTATGCAAAATGTCATAAGTATAATTTTAAAAGTTTTGGTAAGGTTCATATTCATAAATATACAGAATATTTAAAAAATCACAAGGTTTATGCATTTTAATTTTTTTTTAAGATTTTATTTATTTATTTGTCAGAGAGAGAGAGAGGGAGAGAGAGCAAGCACAGGCAGACAGAATGGCAGGCAGAGGCAGAGGGAGAAGCAGGTTCCCTGACGAGCAAGGAGCACGATGTGGGACTCGATCCCAGGATGCTGGGATCAGGACCTGAGCCGAAGGCAGCTGCTTAACCAACTGAGCCACCCAGGCGTCCCAGATTTTAATTTTTTTAACCATGTGATGCAAGAGTATACAAGTCACAAATTGACATAAAAATTGTTTCTAATCCTGTGAAACCCCCAAAACCAAATCAAATTAAAATGAAATTTCAAATTTCAAATTCAAATCAAATTCAAATGAAATTTAACAATCCTGAGTTATATCATGACCATAAGAAAAAAAAAATTCCCTAAAATACTAACAACCAACAAGTCAAAACAAAGCAAAAAAACTTGACTGAAAAGGACAGAATAAGAAATCACAAACAAAATTACTTGAAGGACACAAGATACACCAGAGAAAAAAAGTAGCTCCCAAAGAAGTTGAAATATAAAATTCTGAAAAGTTTTAAAATATTTTTTTCAAATTTGAAGTGACTAAAATAATATGAAAGTTAGAAAAGTTACTGATTAAAAAATAAATATTTAAAAATTAATTGATTTAACTTAAATATATAATATTAAAGCCATTATTTCAAAGATTACACTTAAGATAAAAATAAATATCTGGGGCACCTGGGTGGCTCTGTCATTAAGAATCTGCCTTCAGGGGCGCCTGGGTGGCTCAGTGGGTTAAGCTGCTGCCTTCAGCTCAGGTCATGATCTCAGGGTCCTGGGATCGAGTCCCGCGTTGGGCTCTCTGCTCAGCGGGGAGCCTGCTTCCCTCTCTCTCTCTTTCTCTCTGCCTGCCTCTCCATCTACTTGTGATCTCTCTCTGTCAAATAAAAAAAAAAAAAAAAAAAAAAGAATCTGCCTTCAGCTCTGTTCCTGATCCCAGGGTCCTGGGATTGAGCCCTGCATCAAGCTCCCTGTTCTGTGGCAAGCCTGCTTCTCCTTCTCCCACTCCCCACATTCCCTCTCTCACTGTGTCTCTCTCTCTGACAAATAAATAAATAAATAATAATAAATATCTACTAATAAACCTAAAAAGGAGTAACATATGTGCAAGTGAGAGATTATAAAATATTAAAGAAGACAAAAAATTAAAGAAAAAGAATTAGAAATTGTATTTATATATTGGGAGGCTCTTCAATTTTTTTTTTTCCCATTGGTTTTCTTTGTTTCTTGTTTTTGTTTAAATCCTAGTTTGTTAACATAAACTGTAATATTGGTTTCAGGAGTAGAATTTAGTGATTCCTCACCTACATATAACACTCAGTGCTCACTATAACAAGTGTCCTCCTTAATACCATCATGTATTTAGCCCATTTCCCACACACCTCCCCTCCAGCAATGCTCAGTTTGGTCTCTATAGTTAAGAGTATTTCTTATGATTTGCCTCCTTTTGTCTTTCTCCCTTTCCTCTATGTTCATCCGTTTGGTTTCTCAAATTCCACATATGGGTAAAATAATATGGTATTTGTCTTTCTCTGCCTGATTTGCTTCACTTACAATACACTCTAGCTCCATCCACATCATTGTAAATTACAAGATTCATTCTTTTGATGGCTGAGCAATATTCCATTGTGTATCTTATATAACACACACACACACACACACACACACACACCACCTTTTCTCAATCCATTCATGAGTCAATAGATATTTAGGCTCTTTCCATATTTTGGTTATTGTTAATTGTGCTGCTATAAATATCAGGGTGCATGTGTCAATTCAAATCATTTTTGTACATTTTGAGTAAATACTTAATAGTGTATTTGCTGGGTTATAGGGTAGTTCTATTTTTAACTTTTGAGGAAACTCCACATGATTTTCCAGCATGGCTGCAGCAGTATGCAGTACCCCCAACAGTGTAAGAGGGCCTCCTTTTCTCCACATCTTCACCGACATCTAGATTTAGTCCATATCCATTCTAAACCCCATCTAGTTTTTTGTTTGTTTGTTTCAGAGAGACATACTGCATTGACATACTACATTTAAAAGATGCAGAAAGCAAAAGCCAAGAATAACAAGGGGTTCCTGAGCAGTTGTGAGAGAATGTACCTAAGCAAAAACAGGTAATGATTATGCAAATATAGTTACTAAGATAATGTGTTACTCATACAAGTATAGGCACACAACATCATAAAATAGAGCCTCTTGACTTACGGATATATGTTTCATGAAAGAGGGGGCACTAGAGATTAGTGGGACATCTTCTAATGAAGATACCAAAAACAAACAATTTGAAGAGGCACTTCATAGATAGGAATATTAATAGAAAATAAATATTTGAAATATTTAAACATATTTCATTAGTCAACTAGAAAACATAAATTAAAACTGTAATTTTATACCTCTTTATGAACACATACCAGTTCACAAACTCTGAAAGTATGATAATACCACCAATGGTTAAGAAACTGGAAGAACAACATATTTATACACTTCCAGTGATGTAAATTTTTAAAACTACTCTTATATTTTCTAATAACATTGACAACAAACATATATTAAAACCGAGAAATCCTATTTCTCCATGTATTGGGGTTGGCAGATATGCACCTGGCAACCATAAATAAATTGTTCATAGTAGCATTATTTGTGATAATAAAAAATATATAAATAGTTAAACTATTCATGAGCATTTGAATTTATGAATTTGGCATATTTTTAATATAATATTATTAAACAATGAACATAGATGAGTTGTAGATATATTTCAAAAATGAATATTTCAGTCATAGATGAATGTATTTTTGTCTGTTCTATATGTTTATAAAGCTTAAAACAAAATATTTAAATTTTTTTAGGAATAAAAATTTTGTGGTAAAACTATAAAAAATTAACAATGGCAAATGAAATTCTATTTTAATAGTGATTTTGAAATATAATTTACATATCATAAACTTCCTTAATTTAAAGTATAGTTTATGAGTTTATTACATTTATACAATTGTGCAATCATTATCACAAGCAAGTTTTAGTACTCTTACCTTACTCCATTCTTACCTTTGTGATCTCCAAAGTTAAACCATGTCTCCAACCACAGGCCCAGGTAATGAAAGATTTTTTTTTTCTGTCTCTACAGTTTTGCCTTTTTTATAAATTACATATAAATTGAATCATATAATCTGTTAGATTTTATGTCTGGCTCTTCTTATTTAGAATATTTTTATGATCCATCTATGTTACTGTGTTTATTGGTGTTCCCTTCTTTTTACTGCTGTGTTGTATTCCATTTATGTGGGAGGCCGCAATAAGGCTTGAGATGAGGACCAAACCAGGCCCTGACTTAAAGTCCGAATAACTTAACAAAAGGTTTAGGACGGGAAAAGTTGAGTAGCACTGAGAAAGGGTCTGTGCTATGTGTTGTTCACTTGCCTACATGACTTCCCACATGCTTGCTAAACAAATGAGAACAATTTGGTTGGGGTCAATAGTTCATGGCTGGTCCTTGCTGCCCTAGTACAGCCCATAAATTACTTTCAGGTTTGCTGTATCAATATTGAACAATTGTACTGGCATCAGCCACTTGGTGTCATGAGGTCTGCTTATAGTTAAATGTGAAACTTATTATGGGAACTCGTGGTTGTTTAACTAGACACAGATGTATTGCTTCTCCTATTGTAATATCACTATATATATGGTCTTAATGCTTTGAATAAACTTAGCACTGTTGGACATCCTCCTCAGTGCTCCTCCTGCCCCCATCTCTCTGCTTCTTGAGTTCTTTTCTTCATCCTCTTATCCTCACGTTCCTGGTTGATTTGTCACGCCGGCCTTGACACATTTAAGAGAGGTTGCATTGACTCTATAAACCAATTTTAAGATAACTCTCAGATAATAGTAATACTGAGACCTCCAATTCATATATATAATATATCTCTCCATCCATTTTGGGCTTTTTTTTTTCTCTCAGTAATGTTTTATACACTTAATTGATTTGCTAATTTATTCCTATATATATTTTTTTGTCAGGCTATAGTTGACTTAATTACCTTTCATTTCATTTTTTTTTAAAGATTTTATTTATTTATTTGACAGAGAGAAATCACAAGTAGGCAGAGAGGCAGGCAGAGAGAGAGGAGGAAGCAGGCTCCCTGCTGAGCAGAAAGCCCGATGTGGGGCTCGAACCCAGGACCTGGGATCATGACCTGAGCCGAAGGCAGCGGCCTAACCCACTGAGCCACCCAGGCGCCCCTCATTTCATTTTTTTATTGTTAGTAATATATTTAAATACAATTGGTTTTCATATATTTATCATGTATCTTATGATCTTGCTTAATTCACATATTAGTTCTATTTTTTTTTTTTTGTAGGTTTTTAGGACTTCCCACATTCAAGATGGTGTCATTCAGAAATAATGAAGGTTTTATTTCTTCATTTTCAATCTTTATATTTTTATTTTTTTCTTACCTTGTATCAGCTAGGTAATTTAGTACAATGTTGGATAGAATTGATAAGAACAGAGACCCTAGCTTTGTTCTTCTTTTTAGTGGGAGAGTTTTCAATCTTTCATATTTAGTATGATGTTAGCCTCAATCTTTTTGTAGGTGCTCCTTATGAGATTATGGAAATTCCTTCCCATTGAAAGTTTTCTGAGAGTTTTATCATGAATGAATGTTTTATTTTGTCAAATGTTACTTTAACTCCTTTATGCTCTCAAAATGACTCATTAATTGAATATTTATTATCCTTATCTTGCAATCCTCTTGGTCATAGTATATTATTATTATTAATAGATATTGTTGGCTTTCTTTGTGAATATTTTGTTAAGAGTTTGTTTATCAATGTTCATAAAGGATATTATTTGGATTGTAGATCAAGTATCAGGAAAATTGTTTTTTTGTATTATACTTTTTGCTACTTTTAATTTTTTTTTAAAGATTTTATTTATTTATTTGACAGACAGAGATCACAAGTTGGCAGAGAGGCAGGCAGAGAGAGAGGAGGAAGCAGGCTCCCTGCCGAGCAGAGAGTCCGATTCAGGGCTCGATCCCAGGACCCTGAGATCATGACCTGAGCCAAAGGCAGAGGCTTTAACCCACTGAGCCACCCAGGTGCCCCGACTTTTAATTTTTTTAAAGATTTTATTTATTTGTCAGAGAGATAGAGCAAGTGGTGGGAACAGCAGGCAATGGGAGAAACAGGATTCCCGCTGAGCAGGGAGCCCAATACCAGACTCGATTCTAGGACCTTGGGATCATGACCTGAGCCAAAAGCAGATGCTTAACTGACTTATCCACCAAGTGTCCCTGTTATTTTTAATTTTTAAAATAAACCATAATAATAAAAATGATCAATAGTGGGGAAAAATACTTGCAAACCTACAGGTAAATCATATAAATCTTGACTATTACTTTAAAAAACGGAATGACTACATTGAATGAGACAAACTAAAAGCAAAGAAATTAAACTGGACCATTAAATGGGGAGACTTTGTTTTTAAATACTCTAAGGTCTTTGAATTGTTGAAGAAAAAGGTTTTGCTTCTTGGTTACAAGGTTTTCCTTTATAGGCACTTGCAATGCAGAGTGATTTCTGCTCCTGCATGAATGGCTTCTACTGTCTCCTGCTTGGGCAGCAGTATTCAGTGGCCAACACCTTCCCTGTCACTCTAATTTGGGTAGTTTATTAGTTTTCCTAAATTGCCGTAAAAAAGTCCTGCAAACTGGAATGGCATAAAACAATGGAAATTTCACAGGTCTGGAGGATAGGAGTCTGAAACAAAATCTCAGGATGGCCTTCTGGATCCTGTAGAGGCAATTCCTTCCTTGATTTTTCTAGCTTCTTATGTTAGCTGGCAATCCATAATGTTCTTTGGCTTTTGGTACAACACTGCAATCTGCCCCCCTCATCATACAGCCATCTTTTTCCTGAGTGTTTTTGTATCTTCACATGCTGTACTCCTTGTGTCTCTCTCTTTTTCTAAGGACTGAATTAAGGGCCCACCCTATTCTAGGTTGTCCTTGTGTCAGTTCAGCTAATTACATCTGCAAGGACATTTTCTCCAAATAAGTTCACATTAACAGATTAATGTATCTTTTTTGGAAAACACAATTCAACCCATACCCAGATGTTATTTTCAGTGAAACCCTTCTCATATCTCTCTCTGCTTTGAGAATAGATTTCTGACAAGTTACAAAAGGATGGTTTACAGCAAATTTCATCACTATGTTACCACACCAACTTCTCTGCCTTCCACTGAGGGTTGTACTTCAGTAGGAATGGAGTGGAGCCTCTTCTTTGAACACTTCATCTCAGCCTTAAGTTTAGTGGTGTATTATAATGCATATGTATAACAATATATTAGAATGTATTGTATATGACATGACATGATATATTATATCTGGTATTCCTATATTCTTTAGAGTTCTATTTACTTTCTACCAGCCAATCTTTGTAATTTGAGCCCCCTGTTATGATTGTTTATATTAAATATTTTCTATTCAAATTATACTATTTTCTCTCTTTGGATTGTAACCACACTTATATAATACTAAAGAGATATAAAATAGTATAGAACTTGGGGCACCTGGGTGGCTCAGTGGGTTAAAGCCTCTGCCTTCAGCTCAGGTCATGATCCCAGGGTCTTGGGATGGAGCCCCGCATTGGGATCTCTGCTCGGCGGGGATCCTGCTTCCTCCTCCTTCCTTCTCTCTCACTCTCTGCTTGCTTCTCTGCCTACTTGTGATCTCTGTCTGTCAAATAAATAAATAAAATCTTTAAAGAAAATCGGGGCGCCTGGGTGGCTCAGTGGGTTAAGCCGCTGCCTTTGGCTCAGGTCATGATCTCAGTGTCCTGGGATCGAGCCCTGCATTGGGCTCTCTGCTCAGCAGGGAGCCTGCTTCCTCCTCTCTCTCTGCCTGCCTCTCTGCCTGCTTGTGATATCTCTGTCAAATAAATAAATAAAATCTTTAAAAAAAAAAGAAAAAGAGAATAGCATAGAACTTATAAATAAAAAAGTGAAGAAGGAATATAGAAATATTATCTTGAGCACATTCCATGAAGTCAGCAAAGCACAAGAAAAGAAACAAGCTTTATATGTTAGTGGTGTTTAAGATAGATAAAATCAAGGAATTCAGTAATGGCAATTGATGTGTATATTTAAATCACCTAAAAAGAGAAAAACATTGTAGTGGAATGAAAGAAAAGCAACCAAACCAATAACAACGAGTTACTTACTTTCTATAGGAAATGCTCATCTAAAAAAATATTTTTATGTTTTTAAAGATTTTTGTTTATTTATTTATTTGACAGACAGAGATCACAAGTAGGCAGAGAGGCAGGCAGAGAGAGAGGTGGAAGCAGGCTCCCTGCTGAGCAGAGGACACTATGTGGGGCTCTATCCCAGGACACTGGGATCATTACCTGAGCTGAAGGCAGAGGTTTTAACCCACTGAACCACCCAGGTGCCCCTAAAAAAATCTTTTTAAATAATAACTTAAATTTTAAAATAATAAATAAATACATAAATAAATAATAGCTTAAAATAATAACATAATATATCTCAGGAAAAATTAAAGAAACAAAGTAAAATAAATCTAATGCTTTTATTACCAAGATAAAATAAAAATGACATTGTGTATTTAAAATGCCAAAATAACCTTAAAGGTATCTAAATTCTTGTCTTGTAATCAAAGTGAGAAATTGACAAATTTATAAACAAAGTAGAAGCACTACTCTTATCTCATCACCTGACACATCAAACAAGAGAGAATTTATTAAGGATATAGTTTATTAAAATACAAAATATACCAGAAAGCTTTAATTTTCAACTGAGTATCTCAATAAATTTTCAAAAAAATCAAACACACTTTTGCAAACATTACCTGGATCAAGGAGCTGTATATTATGAATACATCAGAAGGGGACTCTTATATCACTAACCTCCTCTCCAATAATGACCACTACCTTGATTTTTAGGAGTATAGATAAGTTTTGATTGTTTTTTTTTTTTTTCTGTATATAAATAGATTCATGAAGTGTGTGTTTTTTTAATGTTTTTCTCTGGCTTCTTTGGCTCAACATTATGCTTGTAAGATCTATAAATATTTTTGCAAGTACTTGCAACTCATGTAGTTTTATTGCTTTACAATATTACATTGCTTAAATGAATCATAATTATTTTTTTAAAGATTTTATTTATTTGACACAGAGAGGGAGATTACAAGTAGGCAAAGTAGGCAGAGCAGCAGGTGGGGGTGGGGAGCAGGCTCCCTGCTGAGCAGAGAGCCCGATGCTGATCCCAGGAGCCTGAGATCATGACCTGAGCCAAAGGCAGAGGCTTAACCAAAGAGCCACCCAGCCACCCCTTGAAAAATATTTTTAAAGTATTTTTAAGTATTGGAGAAGATTTTAAGCCACTGAGCCACGCAGGCGCCCCTGGATCATAATTATTTATTCATTCTGGCTTTGATGAACATTTGTGTGATTTCCAGAGTAGTTTTCTCACAAGTACCAAGTATATTGAAACTTTTATTATGTGTCATTGGGAAACAGATGTGTACATTTTATTTGAGCTATGCCTAGTAATGATATATATTGCTGCGTCATAGGGTTGGCAGATGCTTGACTTTAGGTTATAAAGCTGGAGAGTTCTGAGAATACTTACTGATCTGTATCCTTGTCAACATTAGGATTTTGTGCTATGGTTTAATTTAGTCATCAAATTCAATCTTCATTCCCATGATCACTAAGGAAGTAGAGCACCTTTATATACACAGGGCTTTGTCCATTTGGTAGTCCCATTTTGTGAAGTGTCAGTTCAAACCTTTTCCTCTTTTTTTTTTTTTTAATTAATGCATGTATTTTTTTTTCTTCTTAACTTGTATGGGTTCTTCAGAAATTCTTCACACAAGATCTTTTTCTCTGAATTATGTGCTTAAAAGTGTCTTTTGATACAGAAGTTAATTTTAGTACAGTTCACTGTATCTTTATTTTTCCTTTAAGTTTAACCTTTTTGTTTCCTATTTGAGAGAACTGATTACGCCAATATCACTATGATATATTTTTGGGTGTCTCCTAAAAGTCTTATTACTTATTATTTTGCCTTTACACAATTAGATCTAAAGATCATATAGATTTTTTTTTGTACGTTGTGATTTAGAGGTCAATATATGTGTGTGTATGAATGTGTGTATAAATATGTCTGTGTGTGTGTGTGTGCACCTTTTTGTATGACTATCCAATTGGCACAGTTCCATTTATTAAAAATGCTATCCGCAACCCTTTTAAATGGTATTATTACTATTTTTGTAATTCAGGCTCCCTTGGGTCAATTTCTATAGTCTCTCTAATTCCATTGGTAAGATCATATTTCCTTGTACCAATGTTATCCCACCTTGTTTCCATTCTTATAACTTTACTGTCAGTCATTCTGCCTGATACTGTTGTATATAGAAGATTTGACCAAAATATTCAACATTTTTGATCAAATGGGCATATAGTCATCATTACATCCAAACATTAAAGAATTTTAAATTAATTTTAAGTACACATGGAAAATTATTTTTTAAATCATCTTAGTCTAAAGATAGTTTATCAGGAATTACAGCAGACTCTATCATACAAAATATTTCTCTGAGTGCAGTTTAATAAAGTTATAAAATAATAACAAAACAAAAACAGATTTAATTTTGGAGACTCCCAACCACAAGGTTAAATAATTTATGATGTAAAACAACTTAAGAGGAATAATAAAATATGTAGAGCTGAAAAATAAAAGAATAAATACCAAATGTGTAGCATGCATCTAAAGCAGCAGTGGTACTTAGATAGAAATATAAATATTACATAAATAAAATGTAAAAAAAAAAGATGGATTTAATTTAAATGAGCTAAGCATTTAAATAAGGTTAGAAAGCCAAAAACAAAAACAAACAAACAACAACAAAAAAAACAATAAACCCAAAGAAAGTGAAAGGAAAAACAGAATAAAGCCAAAAGCAGCTACAACTGCTTTTGTAAAACCAAGAATCATTAGGTGAGATAAAAGCAATTATGAACAGATTTGTTGATTCAAGCAATCTTCACAAATCCCTGACTAATGTGTGCTGTTAGCCCCACTTCATAGAAGAAAAAGCTGAGCCCTGGAAAGAGTCTTAAAACCGCTTACTTTGAATAATTGGTGTAGGACTGGAATAAAAACCCAGCTCTAGACCAAAAGTTTGTACTTATTTGAAGAGAATTCTTAATTGGACATCTCCATAAATATCATTATTATTTTAATAAGAAGACATCACCAATATTTAACAAGTCCAATTTTGGGTAGGTAAGGATTAGAAAAGAAAAATAATACTACAATCCCTAAGAGTAAAAGTATCAGTAATGATGATTCTCTTTTGGAAGAATTCATCCTCCAGCAAAACAGCAGATGGATAAATGAGAATGGACCACACAGAAGCAGACATGTTCTAGGTGAATACATGTGAAAATATCCTCCCTGATTAGACTTCTCTAAATATAAATCTTCTTATGTGGGTGATGATATTTAACTAAATGTATAAACACTAATCATTGATTTCAAATAGAATACTATTTTAAAAAATAGCAAAAACATTGTGTAAAGGCCCTTTTGAAAAGACAGAGCAAATTGGCAAGTGTTTTACTGAAATGTTACACTGAAATTGAATGCCCACCACTTACTTATCTATAGTAGTCAAGACATAAATATTAGGCAGCTACAAGCAAAGAGAAGAAACCAGTTTTTTGTGGATTGTAGGGACTGGAAAAGAAATTCAAACAAAACTGTGCTTATAGGTTGAGTAGATTATGCCCACATTTTTGTAGAAGATGGATGTTGTGTAGGTCTGAATTTAAGCATAAATCACTAAAATGTAAACACTTTAAGTAATACTAAGGGAAAATAAATCTTGCTGCTGCTTCTCCCTCTCTCTCTCACACACAATCATACTTCTTTGGAAATCTAATTATTTCAAAGAACTTAATGAGCCCATTTAAATATTCTCTAAAATATAATCAATCAGATAAAAGCAAATCACATATGTTAACAGACATGAATTCTAGATCTATTTTCCAAAAGGAAATAAGTTTTGTTCATTCAGCCTTAAGGATTTGTCCTTAAACTAAATGAAGAGCAGTCACATAGAAGATAATTCTAAACTTATTTGTTCACAATACCATGTCCAGAAATTCAAGGTATTTAGAATGTTTCAATAAAATATGAGCAGGGTTACAGCTAGAGAATGAGTTACAGCTTCTCTTAAAATTCTTCTCAAAGAGATTCTCCTTCTCTTTTATTTTGATTTTGGCTTTTTCCAATCTAGGCTATTAATGTATATTTGTCAGAGATTTGTTTAAATGTTTCCTTTAAAGTTTTATAATGGGGGGGCCCTGGGTTGTTCAGTTGTTAATCTTATGCCTTTGGCCCAGGTCATGATCTCAGGGTCCTGGAATCCAGCTCCATATTGGGCTTCCTGCTCAGTGGGGAGACTTCTTCCTCTCCAGCTCCCTGTGCTTGTGTTCCCTCTCTCACTATCTCTGTCATAAATAAGTAAAATCTTTACAGAAATAAAGTTTTATAATGACAAATTAAAAATGTAAAATTATAATTCTAATATACCTTAGATTATGACATAGCTTAATTTCATTGAAAATTCTGGTCACTAAGAAGCCTACAAAAATAGAACTACCCATCGTCCCTGTACTGGTACAGACTTGCAAATTTATTCTATTGTGGGGGGAAAGACATAAATTTAATTCCTCTTCATTATTTGAGACCATGTCAGTGTAGCTTTTCTTTTTTTATAAATATACAGATGACTAAATGAATCTGTGATACTAATTCAAGCATACAACAATAGAGACATTAAATGATATTAAATAGCCTAAAGTGTAAAATTATCAAGGGCAAATGTTAGAATTAAGTCAGATCAGCTTTACAAATTTGATATAAGATAACAGTGGTAGTGGGTTAAAGGAATATTTCATAAGTTTTTATTCAAAAAGATAGATAGCAAAAAAAAAAAAAGAAAGAAACTATTTACTTTTAGTTGCACACAACAATAAAATAACCAGGAATACACATTATAGTATTTTATTCTTAAACTTCTTAAACTAAACTTCTTAATTAAACTAAACTTATATATACATATAATATATATATATAATAGATATCTATTATATATCTATTATATATACTATATAAAATACTATAGTATTTTATTCTTAAACTTCTTAAACTAAACTTCTTAATTAAACTAAACTTAAACTAAAGTTTAAGAACTTTATTCTTGTGTTCTAAGAAGAAAGAAATTAAAGAAACCGGCCTGGAAATAATACAACTGAAAAGAAAATGGAGCCATATAGGAACTTACAGTGCTACAGAGGAAAATGTTTTCTCTCTTCTGTCATAATTTCTGAAAGTTTTTTTCCCCAAAACCACGTGACATGTCTTTAGGAATATTGCCCCTTATGGTTTTCTTCACTTTGCACTTTTTAAACCTAATTACTTCTCATAATGTTGTTCACTTTTTTGCTTAGTATACCTGACAAGATCATGACATTTACGCCCTTCCCATTCCCACCCACGTGAACATTTCTAACTGGATTTACCTTAGCATTCCTTAATAATGAATGTGATAATGATCCAAAACCCTCAATACAGAGCTCCAGCCAACAAACCCATACAAGTTGATTGACAGTGCCACATAGGTGCTTAATATAAGTTGTTTCTTACTGCTATTCAATCAGCCCTTCCAACTATATAGCAATCTCTGAATGTTTCTATCAAGTCTTTACAGTTCCATGTTTCCTTTTAATGGGTATGTAATAAAAAGGTATTCATAGTAGAGAAGAATAGAGAAGAAATGGACTAGAACCCAATAGTAATCATATTTTCTAATGTTTTAACTCATGTGTATCCACTATCTTTGGCCACCAAATGTTTTTGATTCTCTCCAGAGCACTCACAGGATTGTCCATCCTTACTCCTTTGAAGTTGGATTTAGGTAAGTTTAATGCAGTGGTTCTCAAGCTTTACTGTGCATCTGAATCTACTGAAGGGCTTGTTAAAACATAGATTTCTAGACCGCAGCTCAATATCCAGATGACTAAATGAATCTGTGATTTTCATCACCTAGGAACTTGTTAGAAATACGCTAGGTATGGGGCGCCTGGGTGGCTCAGTGGGTTAAAGCCTCTGCCTTCGGCTCAGGTCATGATCCTAGGGTCCTGGGATCGAGCCCCGCATCGGGCTCTCTGCTCTGCAGGGAGCCTGCTTCCTCCTCTCTCTCTCTCTGCCTGCCTCTCTGCCTACTTGTGATCTCTGTCTGTCAAATAAATAAATAAAATCTTAAAAAAAAAAAAAAAAGAAATACGCTAGGTATTTAACTACAATGGATGTTTAACTATCCAGAGTATTTATTTTTATTTTTTTAAAGATTTTATTTATTTATTTGACAGACAGAGATCACAGGTAGACAGAGAGGCAGGCAGAGAGAGAGAGGGAAGCAGGCTCCCTGCTGAGCAGAGAGCCCGATGTGGGACTCGATCCCAGGACCCTGAGATCATGACCTGAGCCGAAGGCAGCGGCTTAACCCACTGAGCCACCCAGGCGCCCTATCCAGAGTATTTAAACTGAGAATTTGACTCTGGGGGTAGGGTCAGAAACTGCATTTTTAAGTTTTTGGATGATATACTGCTATTGCTGGTCCAAGGAACATATGTTTAAAACCACCAGTTTAAAGAAATATTAGTGGGAAGGCTGAAATTTTAAGAGCCAGTGAGTGATTTGCAGATCTCTCTCTCCCTCTCTTTTTCCTCCATCTGCCCTGGAAACCTGCAACCTCCACACACTGGCTTCTCTGTTAGTCTGGATCCCAGATGGAGGAGATGCGGAGAGCCTGAGTGAAAAAATACACATAACATACAGGTAACAAGAGCAAGAATCCAACTTTGTTGCTTCAAGTAACTAAGATTTACAGGTTGTAGGTTTCCATAGCATGCATAATCTAACTCAAATTCACTGAAAAATATGCATTGCAATGTTTAAAACATCATTAAAAATAACTAATTATAAGCAAGAGAAAATCATTTCTACATCTCTTTTCTTTTCTTGTCTCAATTAAATTTGCGCTCATTTCTTTATATTAGCTAAATTAAACTTTCTACCTTAATTTCAAAGTACATAAGAAATAGTTAAATAGGTAATTATATAAATTAAAATGAACTATACATTTTTATAGATCAAATTTGATAAAAAGTGACTTTATTAGTTTTTGGTAAAAATATAATTTTGGATAACTGAAGAAGTTTGTTGACTAATTGTTTGCATGGCTTGGGACAATAATTGCTTAACCGAAAAATAATGTAGAGCAAAAGTAGAGTATACCAAATACAAGTCTTACTGGATCTAGGAAATAAATGAATAACATTATAGTTTTCAAATAAGTGAATTTCAATTAATGAGCAAACTTAATACTGAGGTTAGAGAAAGTTTTTCAATTCTTTTTTCTCAAAGTCATCATCTACAAGGTAAGGAGAATATTTCTCACAAATAAAATATATACCAAAAAAAGGTAGCATTTTAAAATGATTCCAGAGTACTGATTATTACTTTTTGTTCAAGCCACAGGCCTTTTTACTTTAGACATACAGACTTGAAGAATCCATCATATCTCATATTCTGTGTATTGGCATTCAGATTGTAGACTGGAAACATTTGACCTACTATGTAGAAAACAACCTTTTCATTTGACATATTTTGAAAAAATCAAAATATACATATTGAATCAGATTAATGTGTCTTAAATATCCTCGATTTTTATAAGATTATATCAGCACTGTGAGATCATTCAACTCTGAAAAATTAAAGTACAAAGACCTACAAGTTGAAAAGGTAAGAATTTTTCATTGTTAGATCTATCTGATTAGACTACAACAACAAACTGTTTATCAAATGGCTGTTGAAGGGAAGAATACTTTTGCTTTTCCTCTCAGCATTGCTTTATGTTTTTCCTCTCAGCTACTTTAGCTTTATTAAATCACTGTTTATAATTTCTGTATATAAATTTTTTTCTTTGGCAATCTAAAAAATATGATGTTAAATATTATTTATTGCTTAAGTAGTATAATGTTTGTTCATACTATGCATATAGTGCACACTATGTAATATAATGTGTACCCCTTATCAAAAAATTTAATTGGTTGGGCACCTTGGTGTCTCAGTGCTTGGGCCTCTGCCTTCGGCTCAGGTCATGATCTCGGGGTCCTGGGATCGAGTCCCACATCGGGCTCTCTGCTCTGCGGGGAGCCTGCTTCCTCCTCTCTCTCTGCCTCTGCCTGCCTCTCTGCCCACTTGTGATCTCTCTCTGTCAAATAAATAAAATCTTTAAAAAAAATTTAATTGGTATAAAAATTACTCTATCATGAAATATCTTCTTTGAAATAAGGTGGGATCTTCAAATAACTAAGGAAAATTCAAGCAACTTTGAAAATCTGGGAGTCGTCTAAGGAATTTTGTTCACATTATTTAATTTTAGAGAAATGGAAAAGTGTCCAACCTAACCAATTTTTAAACTTTTGGGATTTTTTTCTTAACAATTTAGAGGTTGAGAAAATACTCATGAAATTTCATGTGTCATTTTCTGTATGTGTATATGTACATATATATATACACACACAGACACACACACAGAAAATTCTGTATATATATATATATACACACACAGAATAAAATAATATATATACATAATAAAATAGTATATATAATATATATTATATATTAAATATATATATATATATATACAGAATTTTCTGTGTGTGTATATATATATTTAAAGATTTTATTTATTTATTTATTTGACAGACAGAGATCACAAGTAGACAGAGAGTCAGGCAGAGAGAGAGAGAGGGAGAAGTAGGCTCTGCACTGAGCAGAGGGCCTGATGCAGGGCTCAATCCCAGGACCCCAGGACCCCGGGATCATGACCAGAGCCAAAGACAGAGGCTTTAACCCACTGAGCCACTCAGACACCCCTATATGTCACATTCTACTGCAGACTTTCTGTAACTCAATTATTTTGTATAAAGTATTACTATAAAATAAAAATTAACTTTTCAAAGTGTTAAGTATGCTTTATGTTCTACACACAATTCTTACATAGAACCTGTATGAATGTAATTTTTGAGTACGTCTATACATACACATGTACTTATGTGTATGCATGTGTACATATATGAAATATATATGCAAACAATAGACACATATGTGATTTTATTGGGCCTTCATTTGGCATTTGACATAAATAAATTCTAGGAGTACCTTGATGGCTCAGCTAGGCATTCAACTCTTGATTTTGGCACAGGTAATGATCTCTGGATGGAGCCCTGTTTCAGCCTCCTTGATCAGTGGGGAGTCTGTTGGAGATTTTTTCCTCTCTCTCCCTCAGTTCCTCCCCCCACCCCATTCTCCCTTTCTCTCTCTCTCTCACTTTCTCTTGTGTGATTATGGAGGTCAAAAAGTTCTCTGATCTGCCATCTGCAAGTTGGAGAATCAGGTAAGTTATATAATTCAGTCTTAGTCCAAGGCCAGAGAATACAGAGGCCAAAGGTGTGAGTCCCAGTCCTAGCTGAGTCCAGAGACAAGAGAAGATGGATGTCCTAACTCCAACAAAAAGAGCAAATCCACACTTTCTTTGACTTTTTGTTCTATTTCTGCCTCCAGCAGATTGAATGGTATCTACCCATAATGTATCAGTTCATTTTGCCCACCATTAAAATGTTAATCTCTTCCAGAAACACCTCACAAACACAACCAGAAATAATGTTTTACCAGACTTCTGAGTATCCCTTAGCTCAGTCAAGTTAACATATAAAATTAACCATCTAATCATCCATTGTTATCTTGCAACTCTTCTTGGAATATTTTTTCATGGCCTTTTTGTCTCTGTTGTATTTTTTAACATTAAGATGGACTTTTTTTTTTTCCAGATTTATTCAGCTTCCTAGAGCAAATTGTTTTTTAATAAGCATTCTTTATGTGACTCATTTTTTAAGATTCTTTTCCTTATTATTATTCTCTTCATGCACAGTAAAGTATCAAAGTAATTTTCAGTTACTTTTGTCTCATTTATTTCCTTCAGTATGAACTACAAATCTACATAAGCACTACCAAAACATAGTTAATACTCTAGTTCTGCCTCCTCACTCTTCACATTTTCCTTTGAAGAAAGTAGGAAAAGTTTCCTATATTATACTTAAGTAGGAAATACATAATACCATTTAACAATAAATATTTATTGGACACTTGAGATATCATAACTCATCAAGATATTTAATTTGACTGTAATGTACACAATGTACACAATAATATCATATTATTAGCAGTTTTTCGTAATTTCAAGATTTTTGTATATGATACTTTTATGAAGTTTTACCATATTCCCATGAGTGAACTAAACAGGTGATGGTGTTTTTCCTTCATTGTTAACTATTCAATTTACTGGAATTTAAAGCCTTTTGTTCATTAATTATTCTCATCTATGTTTTATATTTACTCAATGAAACTAATTTCTGAGAGTCTTATTTTGAGCTATAGAAGAACAAGAAAAAATGAGCTATCTGCTCTAATTTCATAATCAACATTATTTGTTTTCTGGGTAGCCATAAAACACTAATATCATACAAATACTTATGCTCCTTACTTACGTATTTTTTCTTCCATACTATGTTTTTACTTTGTCCCTATAAATGCTATGCTTGCAATATTAAGAATACTTGCTTTATATTAGTTATATTATAAAATTAATGTGAATAATGTAGAAGAAGAAAAGGTATACTTTGACAATTGATGAAATTAGGTATTCCTAATTTCTTTAAAAAAAGTGTATTTTGGGGGGCGCCTGGGTGGCTCAGTGGGTTAAGCCTCTGCCTTCGGCTCAGGTCATGATCTCAGGGTCCTGGGATCGAGCCCCACGTCGGGCTCTCTGCTCAGCGGGGAGCCTGCTTCCTCCTCTCTCTCTGCCTGCCTCTCTGTCTACTTGTGATTTCTGTCTGTCAGATAAATAAATAAAATCTTAAAAAAAAAAAGTGTATTTTTTTTCCAATTAAATGAAGGTTTACCAAAGAAAATTTTTACTGGCTATCATCATAAGGCTAGTGGGTATTATTCACCAAGCAAAATGTGCCAAAATAAGTTATATATTCATCATTCAATTCTATTTTGTTCCAATATAGCTAAAGATCAAAAGGTTTATGAGAATATTTCTTCTACACTTACGGATTTCAAACTTTCTGAAGGAATAAATTAGGCCTCTAAGTATTACTTTAAATGCCCATAATAGATAACAAACCAGTTCTAATTTAACAAATCCATAACTAGACCATCATATTTCATGTTTATACTTAATTCTTTCTCTTATTAATACTTGCAATTACTAAGAGAAACTGTATTATTTATTTTATATGCATATTCATTATCAGAATTTATATATTCAAGGCTATTTCTCTGTTTAATAATATATGTTTTAGAATATTTTTAAAAAACACAATTGTATATAATATTTTACTTTGCAAGTTTTGCTATTTTATGAGAACTTTTATAGCATCTAATTCTGCTACTCTTTAATTTTAGTGTTTTTCTGTTATGCTAAATTTGTGATTTGTGGAAGGCACAGAAATAAGCAAATATGTTAATTCTATAAAATTTAATATTCTGTAGAAACATTATTATAACCTTTTTAATTATACAAAAATGAATATATAGTTCATGTTTTATCAAAAATAAAAGATTTCCTTAACACAGTAACAAATCAATTAATTAAGATTTAAGTAAATGTCTGAAGAAAATAGAACTTTTTCAATATGGCACTAATGCTCTATCAGACCATAAAAAGAAATAATGAAGCAAGGTGAAATTAGCACTAAGAAGAAAAAGGGCAGAGCTTTCATCGTGTTTAAAAATGTGAGACCAAGTCAGCTTCTATTAAATTATTGCTATTTATTTAAAATAATTTTCCAGGTAGGACACTTTCTTCACCTATCTCTTCCCTTTTGATATGTGGAGGGTGCAAGTACAAAGAGAGTCAAGAGAGTAACCTTTCTGTTAATCTTTCGGTGATTTCTTGTGTAATTCATTTTCAAACAACAGAAAATTTATCTTTATTTCCTAAAAAAAATATATACTAGAACGAATATTCTTAGAGATTCTAAAAAAATATTAAGTACTTTTTTTAGAAATGATTAATTAGAATGATGTGTCTATGAGAAAAAATAAAGATTTATATCTTAGTATTGAAATGTACTGTTTTATATAAAAGTATCATTAGGCATATTTGATGCCTGTATAAAATAATACAATCACTTTGAAAAACAAGTTTCTCACTTGAAAAATGTTTTCTCAGAAACAGACTTCTCAGGGGTATCTGGATGGCTTAGTTGGTTAAGAGGCAGCCTTCCACTCAGATCATGACCCCGGGTCCTGGAATTAAGCCCCACATCGAACTCGTCTGCTTCACATTCCCCCTGCTCTTACACTCTTGCTTGCTCACTCTATCTCTCTCTCTCCATCTCAAACAAATAAAAATAAAATATTTTAAAAAATGGACTTATCTTAAAATGAAAGTGCATATATCCTGGGGCGCCTGGGTGGCTCAGTGGGTAAAGCCTCTGCCTTTGGCTCAGGCTGAGGTCATGATCTCAGGGTCCTGGGATCATGAGATCCCAGAGAGCCAGCTTCCACATCTCTCTCTGCCTCCCTCTATGCCTACTTGTGATCTCTCTGTCAAATAAATAGATTTTTTAAAAATCTTAAAAAATGAATTTCTGGAATGGATAAAAACTAAGCTATGCTGTTAGAAATCATAGCAGTGATTGAACGGTTGACTAAAAATGAACATGACAATTTATTGAGATGAGAGAAATATTGTGCATCTTAATGGGCCTGAAGTTTACAGTAATAGACATATGTCAAAACTCATCAAACTCCTTTCTTTCTTCCTTCCCTCCATTTGTTTTTCCTTCCTTCCTTCCTTGGCCTTATTAAAAAGCCATTAAGCAGAAAGTAAGTAGGGCAGCATCCCAGTAAAGTTCAGAAATTGCTCATATATGAGGGTTTAAATGAATACATAAATAAATACAAGGAAGATAATTGGATCCAAGTTTCACATTTGGAGAAAAGATTGTCAAATATGATAAGAGTGAAGGTTAGAATGCATCTTAAAGTATTGTACTGATCTTTGAGGTAGAGATGTGAATTCATAAATATAGGAATAATTGTAGATGTCTTACTATGTTTGTGGTTATGTGTGTATGACTTCATCCACTGAAGAACCTGGAACCAGCAAGTCCACAACAGAAATGAGAATTCTTAGAATTCAGAACTTGGTCAATAAATATTTTTTACTAAAAGGAACTACCATTTCTTAGAGAATTATTGATTCCAGGGCTGGGGCTGGGAAAGAACATGGGTCTGGAAAATATTTGTTGCACAAGAAACAAGGAAATATTCAAAGAATAGAGAAGACTCATTATAAAAACACAGAAGCTAGTTTAAAGAGGCTAGCACTGTCATTGGCCCAACTGAACAAACTGAGTTCCAAACATAACAGTATTTATGTTTATCACATTGAATAAAATAAGAATCCACTAATCCACAGATCAAATAAAAAAGTAAATAGGAAAATAAAAATGTTTTCATTATAGTAGAGTACTGAGTATCAAATTTAGAAGACATGGTAAAATCAGAAATTTACCCTTTAATATCATCACAATTAAATACAGGCAAGTAACATTAACTGATGTTTAAGAGTGACTGGAACCTGGATGAGAAATAGAATATCTGCATAGTCTCTCTGTATGCACGCCCAAAGTACTTATCTATTTTAAAAAGGGAGAAAGAAGCAACTTTACCATAGAGAATCCTTACTGATAGCATCTCAAATAATTACATCAAACATCACAAATGACAGAACAAATTCATATTGCATAGCCCCAGTTAGGGTATAATGATAAGAAAACAAAGGTAATCCTGTGATATTTCTACTCAAGGACATAACTTTAATCATAAGGAAACATGAGACAAATTAAAAAACATTCTAAAAAAAATATGGTTCCCTTATCTTCAATAATGTGTAGGATAGTAAACTCAAGAACAAACAAAGAATTATTCTGGACCAAATGACATCTACAGGTAAAATGATCTTGATCTGGATCTTTTTGATATGAAGTATGTTATTGGAAAAAATTTTAGTATTTGAATTAAGTATCTGAATTAAGTGTAAATAGTGTATTTTTAAACTGTTCTTCATTTTTTCCTGTAACTTTGAAATTAATTTGAAATAAGTAGGAAAAAAAAACAATGGCTTATTGAATCATGCACCTTTTTTGCAATTATACCTGCAATGTGTATACTGTTGTAAATTATAGGTTCATTAAGGGGCTCAGAAGGACCTCAAACAAAATTTCATGGCATTGATCTTCATCATTCCTTCTGTATGGTCAAGATTAGTGTCCAGCGCCAGAGTTAAGCTTTTTTCCCCAATTTTTTATTGTAGTAAAATAACTACAACATGAAAATTTATTAACTTGTATTTTTAAGTGTACAGGTCAGTGATATTAAGTACATTCATATTATTGTGCAACCATTACCACCATATAATTCCAGAACTCTTCATTTTGCAAAACTGAATCTCTATACCTACTACGCAATAACGCTCCATGATTGCTTCCTCCCCAGCCTAACCCTGGCAGCTTCCATTCTACTTTTTTTTGTTTGTTTGTTTTTTTGTTTTTGTTTTTGTTTTTTAATTTATTTATTTGACAGAGATCACAAGTAGGCAGAGAGAGAGGAATGGAAGCAGTCTCCCCGCTGAGCAGGGAGCCCAATATGGGGCGCGATCCGAGGATGCTGGGATCATGACCTGAGCCAAAGGCAAAGGTTTTAACCCACTGAGCCACCCAGATGCCCCATCTAGTTCTTTTTTTAACCTCCCTTTTCCCTTCTTTGGCCCCTAGGCTTTAGTAACCACCATTCAACTTTCTGTTATTGTGAGTTCAACTTTTTTTTTTCTTTTTTTAAAGATTCTACATACAAGCAGGACTGTGGAATATTTATCTTTCTGTGTCTGTTTATTTCACTTAGCCGAATGTTCTCCAGGTTCATCCATGTTGTCACAAATGGCAGGATATCCTTCTTTATTAAGGTTGAATCATTTTCTATTTTTTTGTGTGTGTGTGTATATATATGTGTGTATGTGTATGTGTGTGTGTGTGTGTACATATATGTATGTATATATGTATATACACTACATTTTATTTATCCATTCATCAATCAGTAGACATTTTGGTTGCTTCCATATTTTGGCTATTGTTAATAATGCTGCAAAGACCATGGGAGTACAAACATCTCCTCAAGAGAGTGATTGATTTCTTTTGGATATATAACCAAAGGTGAGATCGCTGAAACATATGGTAGTTCTATTTTCAATTTTTTGAGGAGCATCCATGCTGCTTTCCCTAGGGGTTGTATCAATTTATGTTCTGACCAATGGTATACAGGATTCCCTTTTCATAATACCCTTGCCAACTCCTGTTATCCTTTGACTTTCCAATGTTAGCTGTCCTAAAAAATGTGAGGTGTTATCTCACTGTGGGTTTGATAAGCATTTCCCTGATGAGTAGTAATGTTGAGTATCTTCGTCTATCATATACCTGTCTGCCATTGGTATGTCTTCCTTAGAAAAAATGTCTATGCAGGTCTTTTGCTTAATTTTAAATCAGGTTATTTGTGAGGGCTTCTGCTATTGTATTGTAAGAGTTCCTTATATATTTTAGATATTAATCCCTTATTAGATATATAGTTGCAATTTTTTTTCTCATTCTATAGTTTGCCTTCTCACTGTGTTTCTTCTGCTGTGCAGAACTCTATAGTTTGATATAGGACCACTTTATTTTTGCATTTGTTACGTGTGCTTCTGGTGTCGAATCAAAAAATCATTGTCAAGACCAAGGTCAAGGATCTTTCCATTTTCTTCAAGGATTTTTACAGTTTTAGGCCTTACATTTGAGCTTTGAAGTAATTTTGAGTTGATATTTGTGTAGAGTATAAGAGAAGGGTCTGATTTAAAAATTTTGCATGTGGTTTTCAGTTTTCCAAACACTGTTTAGTGAAGAGACTGTTCTTTCTCCATTGAAAACAGTAAAGAAAGCCTTTAGAGGGAGGCAAGGGTAAGATCCACTCAAATGAGCATGGAGCAGTTTGTAGAAATCAATTCAGTGTCCAGAGGTTTCAGCTTTCTCAATGATGCTATTTCCTTTGGCCTATCACTGATATTTCAGTTTTTAATCTGTACCTATGAATCATTTATTTTTATCTACAGTCTTCTTTCTCACCCTGTCTGTATGAAGTATTTTAATATATTTTCTATGAATTTGTCTCCTGTGTCTATACTTGGAATATATGTCCCATTGTTTTGCTGCACACATTTTAAAATTATAATTTATGTTATACACTTCTATTTCTTACATTTTATTTCTTCAGTGTGTTTTTTTTTAAGATTAATACATGGTGGTATATGTATAACTGGCTAGTTGCTAATAATTAATACTCTGTGAGATGCCTGCACCACATTTCAATTATTCATCCTTCTGAGGACAGACAATAGTTTGTATAAGTCCTTATATGTCTCCTTCCAAGCACTTATGTGAGAATATCTTTTCTATGTAATTTTTGGGTCATGGGTTGTATATACATTTAATTTGACCAAGAAGAGTGAGACTGTTCTTAAGGATACCTGCCCTGGCAGATCACAACGGGGGCTCTATTTCCCCATATCCTGGCAAGACTCACCATTGTCTAATTTGATAGGTCTAATATGATATCTAATTATTTTTACTTCAATTTGTTTGACTACTAATGAATTATAAAGTATCTTCATATCTTTCTTAGTTTATGAATTTCCTGTTTTATACATTTCCTTTCTCTCTGGCTCATTTTCCTATTTGGACTTCTATCTTTTTTCTAGCTGGTTTACAGTTACCACTATATTTGAGTACAATTTCTATATGCTTAATATTAATTCTTTTTAGCTTTATGCATTATTTCTTTTCTATATTTTTCATGATATCTTTATTAAATATTATCCCTTTTATCATCTTTTATTTGTTTTGCTTCATGGTTAGTGCTTTCAAAATCTTGTTTAAGAAATTCTTCAAAGTATCTTAGTAACAATGATAGTCTTTAACAATTTGTTTACTGACTTTACAGTTTTATTTTTCATCAAATTTTTAAACCATTTGGAGTTCACCTTTCTGTTTGGAATTAGGTAGAGATCCAAGTTATTTTTCTCCATGTAATGAGTCAATTTTTACAACACTATCTAATAAGCAATCTGTCCTTTCTACATATATTTGTGATGCCACCTTTACCATACATTAACTTTTCATATATTCATGAGCATGATTCTCAGAAACATTAGGAGGAAGCAGTTGGCAAAGTTTGTGATCCAGGAAGAGGAGTTAGAACGAAACATTTAAAAATGGTCAGGGCAGACCAGTTTCCATCAATTTCACTCTTGCATTGAGCATTGATCTTGCCCTGATACTACTCCTATTGCTTCAGATTGATCAAGAATCAACAGATAAAAGAACAGTGGTATTTAAACCGTACTTTCAAAAGTATTTTCTCTCTGCCTCTCTCAGTTGTTTTGTAGCCATCAGCTTCCCCACATACACTGACCCTAGAGAGACTCCAGTCTCCCTGTAGATTTCTCAAGTTGGTTTCACCTATTGTTATTAGTTACTAGAATGACATTTTCCTTTAGCTACTGCAGCTGTTCTAGGCTTGTTTCTCTCAGCTGACTGAGCTTGCAGTTGATTTGGCATGAACCAGAATCTCAATGCCTTATTAATATACCTGTTTCCCTAAGTCTCCCAAATTATTTTATCATATTCTTTTTTATTATGCCATCAAGGAATTTCCTTTCTCAATTTACTAGAAACCATCTCTTGTCATCCTTGTTCCTTGATAGTCTTAGGCTTTTAGAAACAAATATCTTGTAGGATCATTCTTTGAGGTAAGGAATCAGAGAACCTGCTATCTGGTTAATTGGGAAAAAAGAAAGGAGAAAACATGGGAAAAAATAGTAGCTTTTTAAAGGACGTCTTCCATATGTATATTCATGAGAACTACAAAGAATCTGTATACCACTTTATGACAACTTCCAATTCAGGATTATTTGTGTAATGCTTTATAATTTACAGAGTGCCTTGAAATCCGTGGACTCACAGAAGGATAAGCTGGTAAAGTACATTTTCCTCACTAATGTGCATATAAATGAGGTCCAGTCAGCATCTCACAATGTAGTCAGATGTATTGATCCTCCAATTTTTCACATATAGTAAGATTTATTTATTTATTTATTTATTTATTTTAACAGAGAGATCAGAATTAAGCAGGTGGGGGTGGGGGGTTGGGAATCAGGCTCCCCGCTGAGCAGAGAGCCCAATATGTACCTCAATCCCAGGACCTTGAGATCATGACCTGAGCTGAAAGCAGAGGCTTAACCCACTGAGCCACCAAGGTGCCCATATAGTAAGCTTTCTTATTACCAGCAATTTTCAACTAACTGTCCACATATGGTTATACTGCTTAAGGAATTTTTCATGTTAGCTAACAAAAGTGCCTGCCTTTCTCTTATCACACATTATTTTACTGAGGTGCCAATTATTATGCCCTGAGGAAAGAAAAACTAATTTTGTTATTAGCTTAGGTACAACACAACTAAGAAGTTAAATCTACTACAGAAAATCACTTCATATAAATTCTTTTTAAATTAACTGCACTTTTAGATTATTCATGCCACTGCTTCTCTCCAATAACATGGATAAGTGAAAGTTGATGAAATTGCTAAATTGAGTTCTTCAGAACAGCAAACTGGAAAGTTTCCAGGAAGTTAACACTTTTCTTGATTGAAGATCAAATCATTTATTTTAAGGAATAGTCTCTTCACAGTATCACCCCAGAGCATTTGAACTGGGGGTTTCAAAATCACAGTTTGAAGTTTTTCATCTCACCAACTCCCACATCGAAGCTAGGGTCAAATATGTTGAAGTTATGAAACAATGTACTCTAAACTAGAACCAAAGAATTTTTTAAAAGTGGGAGTTATAAGAAAGTCAAGCAAATGCAATCCCATTTTTTTTCCTACTTTCAGACTTTCAAACTTCAAGAGAAATGCTTCTGAAATCTTTATATCATGTTACATAATCCCATTTAAAAATTTCAGTCTGCTTTAGAGGCTATGTTTACATGATTATTCTGATGAAATTACATGAATAATTTTAAAATATTTGTTGTAATATTGAAATGGTCGATATGTTGATTGGCTAGAAGAATTGCTTATTTATTTTGAGGCTGTATAGGCAATCAGATTACATATGTTCTGTATTAGCTCTATTTCACAATAAATTTAATTTTTTCACATATTCTTCCCCCTCTAGTATTTTTTCAACATCTTAGTTTCCAAAGACCTTTTTTTTTTTTAAAGATTTTATTTATTTATTTGACAGACAGAAATCACAAGTAGGCAGAGAGGCAGGCAGAGAGAAGGAGGAAAGGGGCTCCCAGCTGAGCAGAGAGCCTGATGCAGGACTCGATCCCAGGACCCTGAGATCATGACCTGAACTGAAGGCAGAGGCTTAACCCCTGAGCCACCCAGGCACCCCTCCAAAGACTTTTAATAACATAAATAATTAGTGTACCCCACTGCCTTCTTGGTAATAAAATCTAAATGCAATTTCCCTTTTGCTGACTTTCTAGTGGAGTCCCTCTGATGTTACATTTCCCTGTGAGGAGATTTCACTAGCACCCTAATGGGTAGATTTATGGCAAGCCCTGTGAGACATTTTTCTAGCAATTTCTGCCAGTGGCACTCCAGTGACTTCTCTGCCACTCAGTGGTTAAGACTGCGCTTCTCTAACAAGGTCTGGATCTAACCTTCAGGGTCTTCTTCTGTAGATGTCTCAACTGTAGAGGTAGTAGCTACACTTGTATATGCTATTCTTACGTTCTTTGGAATTCTCTTTACATCTTACTAAACAATTCCTCATTGCTCTATTTCCCTGTTATGGTTAATAACTTTTTATATTAAATTCTTCAAATTACTATATGGTTTCTACCTCCTAATTGAATCCCAGTTAACACATATAGAGATGATAGTAGATTGAAGCTGAACAAGATTTTCACTTCCTGTTGGCTGCTCACAAATAGGAAGGTTGAACTTAAAAATAACAAATGCTGATAGAGTTTATTCTTGTGGAAAATATAGTCCCACAGAAAATGGTGTAACTTAAAATGGCGAGTGGAAGAGACAGATACCGATGTGATGGAATAAACAGGTGGTCAAAAAAATGTCAACAGTAGGGACGCCTGGGTGGCTCAGTTGGTTAAGCAGCTGCCTTCGGCTCAGGTCGTGATCCCAGCGTCCTGGGATCGAGTCCCGCATCGGGCTCCTTGCTTGGCGGGGAGCCTGCTTCTCCCTCTGCCTCTGCCTGCCATTCTGTCTGCCTGTGCTCGCTTGCTCTACTCTCTCTCTGACAAATAAATAAAATCTAAAAAAAAAAAAAAATGTCAACAGTGATCACAAACACAAAGCAATTCATATAAATAAAGACTAGTCCTTAAAATATTGTCTCTTCATAATCTTACCTCAGAATATTTAAAATGGATATCAAAAACCCAAAGAATTGGGGCGCCTGAGTGACTCAGTTGGTTAAGCATCTGCCTTCTGCTGAGGTCATGATCCCAGGGTCCTGGGATCAAGCCCCCTATGGAGCCCCATGTCCAGCCCCAAGTCCAGGACCAGGTCCAGCAGCCCTCTCCACTGATCAGTAGGGAGTCTGCTTCTCTCTCTCCCGCTGCCCCTCCCCTGACTCATTCTCTCTCTCTCCCTCTCTCTCTCTCTCTCCACCCTCCCCCCTAGGTCACTTTCAAATAAATTAAAACTTTAAAAAAAAAAAGAACCCAAAGAAAGAGTGTATTTTATGAGTGTGAAAATTAACTTTAAACCTAAAAATACAGAGTTGAGAAGATAGTAGTTAGTAAACACCACCCCCCCATTTTGCCTTTGCTATATACTATATAAGTGAGTGCAAAATTTTTAACCAAAGGCAATTTCAGAGAAATTGGTCTCCTTGATGGAGAGCCCTGCTCCAATTATCAAGGGTTTTTTTTTTCTTTGTTTTTTTTTTGTTTTTTGTTTTTTGTTTCTACTCTAAAAGAGTACTCTATTTTTAATCATTGTTTATTTTGTAAAAGCATTCAGCCAGCAATTTTTTTAGGTCAATACTCACTACACATTCTTGGATAATGTCCAGTAACCTTGGATATGTAATTAGAACAGATGGCAATGTAAACAAAAATAATACAGTCCTAGCGTCTTAAGCACAACCCTTAATTAATTTAACATATATTAAGGTAATTAATTGTGATATTTCAATTGAGATAAGTTATAGGACATTTTGATCACCTCAAAAACTGCATGCAAACTACAAATATTACAGCACTATCAGTTATAGCTTACATAGATACAGTGCCATATCACCATAAGAAGTAGTTTATTTGGGGGTTCTAAACTTAAAAACAATCTGGGTTAATATACATTTCACTTGAATTTTCAAAAAATTAGATGATTTAGAGCTGATACCAAACTGAAGTCTCATATAAATAGTTGAAAATCACAATTCCAACATTTTCTCTTATTATAAAAATAATCAACTTCTGAAAAAAATCTTTAAACATTTAATCTTTTTAAAAAAATTCTTTGGATAATTTTTAGAATAAAGATTTCTGAGTACTGGGTGTGGTGCATAAACAATGAATCTTAGAACCACTGAGAAAAAAAATAAAGTTACAAAAAAAATAGGCAAGCATAAAGAAAAAGACTTCTGAGAAGATTTCAAGACAATCGAACTAAAAAATTCATTGTGAACTGTAATCTCATTGCCTTGAAACATACACTTTATTTAAATAAGCTGAGGGGCACCTGGGTGGCTCAATGGGTTAAGCCTCTGCCTTCGTCTAGGGTCATGATCAAAGGATTCTGGGATCGAGCCCTGCATTGGGCTCTCTGCTCAGCAGGGAATCTGCTTCCCCCTCTTTCTCTGTGCCTGCCTCTCTGCCTACTTGTGATCTCTATCTGTCAAATAAATAAATAAATGAAATATTTAACAAATAAATAAATAAATAAATAAATAAATAAATGATAAGCTGATTTACTATTTCGCCTTATTTTCTGATAATTAATATAAAAACTTTAAAACAGAATTTATTAAGCCTAGTGTTGTCAGTTTTGCTCTGAGTAATTGCAGCTTAATTTTACAAAACAAATACATTGAACAAATAACATTTTACAAATCAAATAATACAGTTCAGACCTTGTCTAGTATTTTTTTTAAAGATTTTATTTATTTATTTGAGATAGAGAGATCACAAGTAGCCAGAGAGGAAGGTAAAGAGAGAGGGGGAAGCAGGCTCCCCATTGAGCAGACAGCCCAATGTGGGGCTTGATCCCATGACCCGAGACCATGACGTGAGCTGAAGGCAGAGGCTTAACCCGCTCCCTCTCACCTTGTCTAGTTTTTAATTTCATCCATTTTATCTTTAAGGGTGCCACCTGACACACACCTGTGGCAAAGCCTAGTTTTAGCTTCTAGTCCCGTTTTCACCTTGGGAAACATTCTGGAACTTAACAGCAGGCACCTCTGTTACTAACCTAATGGAAGTAAAGGCCTGATATTGATAAATGTGTTTCTTTTTAGTATGAACTTTTGACCTTTCTAAGTAAAAATGGACTATTATTCATGAGGGAGTAGAGATAACCACACGTTGCTTGCCATGCTCTCAGAGCCACCCCTGCAGGAAAACAGCCACACCTTCAGAGCCACCTCCAAGGGCTAACAGAATAGGAAAGACCTAGCTGCAGAGCTGGCTTAAAAGCCACTTGTGGTGGACTTTCAGGAGCTGAGCACGTGCACAAAGGGAAGGAATTGTCCTTAACTACCTTTAATGTCACAACAAAAGCTCATTAGACATTCATAAATATGCAATACACAAATACAATGATCACAAAGTGCATCATGTGATACAACCACCAGCTGTCAATCAAAAGTGCCAATCAAAACTGAATTGACATACACACAAAGGAGGCTTAAAAGGACACAACTAAAGCAGCTTTAGTCCTTGCCACTCTTGCTCTGCTTTCACTCTTGAAAGTGTAGTATACTTATCTACTCAATAAACTCTATCTCCCAATTCTCCTTGGGTCTCCAATTCTTTGGTGCATCTGGGACCAGAACCAAGCGACTGAGTAAAGGACTTTTACTTTTTGCTTTTTTTCACAAGGGCAGGTGGTCAGTGCTTTTGTCAGAAAACCTTTCCTTTTGCTAATCTCCTGCTGTCTGCTTAGCTGCTTCAAACACCATACTGTGTCATCTTAAAAATTCCCAGTGGTAACTGCTTTCCTTTGTCTGCTCTGCGGTGCATTGTGGTGCGGGTACCAAGATCAGCAGGAACTCCTCTGAACAGAAAACAACTTTCTCAGACTCATCTATCATCAGCCCCTAAACTGCATACATTTTGGCATTTTGGCTGAACAATTAGTCTCATTGCCTTAGAGGATATTATACTATTTTAAAATATAGTTTTGACAATGTAACCATTTCCCATAGAATTGGTTTAATCAACTCAATCAGAGAGCATTTGATTAGTAGGATTATGGCCTAATTAACTCTAGGAAAGACAACATCCACCTAAATAACCATTATTATTTCCGGGTTTGTTTTTTATTTCCTAAGCACAAATCTAGGAATACACTTTGAGAACCATGTGTACTTAAGACTCTGTATTCTTTTTTTAATTTTGTAGTTACAAATTAATATGAATTACCACTAATGTGGAATTTGGCTATTGAACCAACTAGATTGCCCATTTCTCCAAGAACAGCCCTGAGTCTGATGCATTCTTTAAAAAGCCCAATTCACTGTTCATTTTTCCACTCTTCATGTAATGCCATTCCAATATTAATGTAATTGTTTGGCTTTTTAAATTCTACTGACCATAATTCAAACAATTATGTTTCATAGTACTTTTCTTGAAAAACATGTCTTCAATCCATGTGATTTTAGTGAGCATTATCCATATTAACTCCTACCAGATTCCACCTCCTGCCCTTGGTCACGAGGATGGACACATGATGCAAGGGGGCAAAGAGAATTTTATTTTTTTTTTTAGATTATGTTGATATGACTACTGACTTGCTGTGAGGATTATCTCCCCTTTTACTCTTTTTAAGCTTAAGCTAATTTAGTTTTGGTTTCTATCATTTACAATGAAAACACCTTGACTGATGTAAAATCTAGCACTTATCTTTTCAAAATAAGTGATATTATATCACTTATATTGAAATCTATAAAAAATCTACAAATTAACATATTCAACTCATCTATCAGGAATTACATTTTATATTTTTATTTTAACTTATGCAACTACAAATGTGCAGAGTTCTTTTTTTTTTCATTATTTTTATTAACATATAATATTTTATTTGCCCCAGGGGTACAGGTCTGTGAATCGTCAGGCTTACACATTCACAGCACTCACCATATCACATACCCTCCCCAATGTCCATAAATGAACCACCCTCTCCATTCCACCCCTCTCCCCAGGAACCCTCAGTTTGTTCTCTGAGATTAAGAGTCTCTTATGGTTTGTCTCCTTCCTGATCCCATCGTGTTTCACTTTTTCCTTATCTACCCCCACAATCCCCCACTCTGCCTCTCAAATTCCTCATATCAGGAAGATCATATGATAATTGTTTTACTCTGATTGACTTATTTTGCTCAGCATAATACCCTCTAGTTCCATCCATGCCATTGTAAATGGCTAGATTTCATTTCTTTTGATGGCTGCACAGTATTCCATTTTATATATATATATACCACTTCTTCTTTATCCATTCATCCATTGATGGACATCTAGGTTCTCTCCATAGTTTGGCTATTGTGGACATTGCTTCTATAAACAATTGGGTGCACATGCTCCTTCAGATCACTGCCTTTGTATCTTTAGGGTAAATACACAGTAGTGCAATTGCCAGGGGGTAGGTTAGCTCTGTTTTCAACTTTTTGAGGAACCTCCATATTAGTTTCCAGAGTGGCTACACCAGCTTATATTCCCACCAATAGTGTAGGGGGGTTCTCCTTTCTCTGCATCCTCTCTAACATCTGTCATTTCCTGGCTTATTAATTTTAGGCATTCTGACTGGTGTGATGTGATATCTCATTGTGGTTTTGATTTGTATTTCCCTGATGCAGAGTGATGTGGAGCACTTTTTCATGTGTCTGTTGACATCTAGATGTCTTCCTAGAAGAAGTGTCTGTTCATGTCCTCTACCCATTTCTTGATTGGATTATTTGTTCTTTGGGTGTTGAGTTTGATAAGTTCTTTATAGATTTTGGATACTAGTCCTTTATCTGTTACGTCATTTGCAAATATCTTCTCCCAACTGTCAGTTGTCTTTTGTTTTGTTGACTGTTTCCTTTGTTGTGCAAAACCTTTTGATCTTGATGAAGTCTCAATAGTTCATTTTTGTCCTTGTTTCCCTTGCCTTTGGCGATGTTTCTACGAAGAAGTTGTTGCAGCTGAGGTCGAAGAGGTTTGCTGCCTGTGTTCTCCTCAACGATTTTGATGGATTCCTGTCTCACATTGAGGTCTTTCATCCATTTTGAGTCTATTTTTGTGTGTGGTGTAAGGAAATGGTCCAGTTTCATTCTTCTGCATGTGGCTGTCCATGTTTCCCAACACCATCTGTTGAAGAGAATGTCTTTTTTCCATTGGACATTCTTTCCTGGTTTGTCAAAGATTGGTTGATCATAGAATTGAGGGTCTATTTCTGGGCTGTCTATTTTGTTCCATTGATCTATATGTCTGCATTTGTGCCAATACCATAATGTCTTGATGATTATAGCTTTGTAATAGAGCTTGAAGTCTGGACCTGTGATGCCACCAACTTTGGCTTTCTTTTTCAACATTCCTCTGGCTATTTGGGGTCTTTGCTCATTCCACATACATTTTAGGATTATTTATTCCATCTTTTGCAGGGGAAAATGATGGTATTTTGATAGGGACTGCATTAAATGTGTAGATTGCTTTAGGTAGCATAAACATTTTCACAATATTTGTTCTTCCAATCCATAAGCATGGAACACTTTTCCATTTCTTTGTGTCTTCCTCAATTTCTTTCATGAATACTTTATAGTTTTCTGAGTACAGATCCTCTTTGGTTTGCCTCTTTGGTTAGGTTTATTCCTAAGTATCTTATGGTTTTGGGTGCAATTGTAAATGGGATTGACTCCTTAATTTCTCTTTCTTCTGTTTTGTTGTTGGTGTATAGAAATGCAACTGATTTCTGTGCATTGATTTTATATCCTGACACTTTACTAAATCCCTGTGTGAGTTCTAGCAGTTTTGGAGTGGAGTCCTTTTTGTTTTTCACATAAAGTATCATATCATCTGCAAAGAGTGATAGTTTGACTTCTTCTTTGCTGATTCAGATGCCTTTAATTCCTTTTTGTTGTCTGGTTGCTAAGGCTAGGACTTCTAGTGTTATGTTGAATAGAAGTGGTGATAGTTGACATCCCTGTCATGTTCCTGAACTTAGCAGAAATCTGTTTTTCCCCTTAGAGAATGATATTCTCTGTGGGTTTTTCATGGATGGCTTTGATGATATTGAGGTAGGTACCCTCTATCCTACACTGTGAAAAGTTTTGATAGAGAAAGGATGCTGTACTTTGTCAAATGTTTTTTTCAGAATTTATTGAGAGTATCATATGGTTCTTGTACTTTCTTTTATTAATGTATTGTATCACATTGATTGATTTGTGGATGTTGAACCAACCTTGCAGCACTGGAATATATCCTACCTGTTCATGGATAATAATTCTTTTAACATACTATTGGGTCCTATTGGCTAGTATGTTGGTGAGAATTTTCGCATCTGTGTTCTCCAAGAATCTTGGTCTGTAATTCTCTTTTTTGATGGGGACTTTGTCTGGTTTTGGGATCAAGGTAATGCTGGCCTCATAAAATGAGTTTGGCAGTTTTCCTTCCCTTTCTACTTTTTGGAACAGTTTCAGGAGAATAGCTATGAATTCTTCTTTAAATGTTTGGTAGAATTTCCCTGGGAAGCCTTCTGCCTCTGGGCTATTGTTTGTTGGGAGATTTTTGATGACTGCTTCAATCTCCTTACTGGTTATGGGTCTGTTCAGGTTTTCTGTTTCTTCCTGGTTCAGTTTTGGTAGTTTATATGTCTCTAGGAATGCATCCATTTCTTCCAGTTTGTCAAACTTGCTGGGGTATAGTTGCTCATAATATGTTCTTATAATTGTCTGTATTTCTTTGGTGTTGGTTGTGATTTCTCCTTTTTAATTCATGATTTTATTTATTTGGGTCCTTTTTCTCTTTTCTTTTTGATAAGTCTGGCCAGGAGATTATCAATCTTATTAATTCTTTCAAAGAACCAGCTCATAGTTTCATTGATCTGTTCTACTGTTCTTGTAGAACAGTAGAGTTTCCTGTAGAAAGCATATCAATGGGTCTTGGTTTTTTATGCATTCTGATACGCTGTGTCTTTTGATTTGGCATTTAGCCCATTTACATTCAGAGTAACTATTGAAAGATATGATTTTAGTGTCATTGTATTGTGTGTAACATGACTGTTACTGTCTATTGTCTCTGTTCCTTCTGGTCTACAGCTTTTAGGCTCTCTCTTTGCTTAGAGGACCTCTTTCAATATTTCCTGTAGGGCTGCTTTGGTGCTTGCAAGTTCTTTCAGTTTTTGTTTGTCCTGGAAACTTTTTAATCTTTCCTTATATTTTCAATGATAGCCAAGCTGGATATGGTATTCTTGGCTGCATATTTTTCTCATTTATTGCTCTAAATATATGATGCCAGTTCTTTCTGGCCTGCCAGGTCTCTGTGGATAGGTCTGCTGCCAATCTAATATTTCTATCATTGTATCTTACATACTTCTTTCCTCATCTATTTTCAGGATTTTCTCTTTGTCACTAAGACTTGTAGTTTTACTATTAGATGACAGGGTGTGGACTTATTTTTATTGATTTTGAGGGGGGGTATTGATTTTGAGTGTTTTATTGATTTTGTATTTTGCTGCTTGTTCCCTTTGCCATATTAGGGAAATTCTCTACAATAATTTGCTCCAATATATCTTCTGCCACTCTCTCTCTTTCTTCTTCTTCTGGAATCCCAATTATTCTAATATTGTTTCTCCTTATGGTATCACTTACCTCTCGAATTATCCTCTCTTGACCCAGTAGTTGTTTGTGTCTCTTTTGATCAGCTTCTCTGAGCAATTGGTCTTCAATATCACTAACTCTCTTCTGCTTCATTTATCCTAGCAGTAGGAGCCTCCATTTTTTTTATTGCACCTCATTAATGGCTTTTTTTTTTATTTCCACTTGGTTAGATTTTAGTTCTTTTATTTCTCCAGAAAGGGATTTATTTCTCCAGACAGGGTTTCTCTAATATCTTCCATGCCTTTTTCAAGCTCAACTAGCACCTTGAGAATCATCATTCTGAACTCTAGATCTGGCATATTAGCAATGTCTGTATTGATCAGGTCCCTAGCCATTGGTACTGCCTCTTTTTCTTTTCTTTTCTTTCTTTTTTTTTTTTTTTTTTTTTTTTTTGTTGTTGTTGTGGTGGTGGTGGTGGTAGTGGTAAGTTTTTACACCTTGTCATTTTATCCAGATAAGAATATATGAACAAGAGAATAAAATACTAAGAGGGTGGCAAAGACCCCAGAAAAATGTATGCTAACCAAATCAGAAGAGACTCCAATCTGGGGGGAAGAAGAAAGAGTATAAAAAAAATCATATATACATACACACACACACACACACACACACACATATACATATATATATTTAATAATATATCAATATTTCAATATATATCAATAAATATATCAATATTTCATGGCTAATTTCTTTCTAGCTTAAAAGAGACATATATAATATGTATATAATATATAATATGTCTCTTTTAAGCTAGAAAGAAATTAGCCATGAAATATTGATCCAAAAAATATTAATTTAATCATATTTAAAAGTTTTCTATATCAACTGGTTTATCAAAGCTTCCTATACCTTTTTGTATATGTTTTGATGGCTTATATTTGTTAGGAAATACATTTCTGAAATTGGGTTTTTTAATTTATCATGTGTAATAGGCACTTTCTGAAAATGGCTCCCAATGATCCTTGCCTCCTGGTACTCTTGTTCTTCTTTAACCACCTCCTCTATCGTTTGATTATACAACTGAGATTATCAAAAGACTATGTCTTCTGTCTCCCCCCCACCCATGCTGTTTTTGCTTGCTTATTCTAATGACACAAACTTTCATGATGTGAGCTTCCCCACAGAGTCTCCCATGTGGTGAAGACTTGAGGAATTTCCACTAATTGCAAGCAAGAAACTTAAGACTCTCATTCCAACCTGAGAAGAACTATAGCCTAATAAGTGATTTCACATGGATGGAAATCTTCCTCAGTTGAGCGTTGAGATAATTGTTGTCCTACCTGAAGCCTTCATGGGCAAGCTTTTGAAAGACTGTGAACCCAAATAACACAGTGAATTCACACCTGGATTCCTGAGAAACTGAAAGTGTAAGATAACAAATGTTGTTTTAAGTCACTGAGTTTTGAGTTAATTTGTTACACAACAATAAATAACCATCCCCATAAAATTGTGTTTAACATTCTTCTATTGTTTTAAGCTCTACTGATTGCTTGTTTTTGTGTCCTTTCTACTTACTAATCTGTATATTTTGTCTCCCTTCTTTTCACTTGTTTTTATTCTTTACTTTTCTTTCTTTTTCAGCATTCTGGAAGAAACAGAATTTAGATTTATCTGTCTTCATGTTATTTATTTAGGATACCACTTGTTGCTCTACTGTATCTTTTACAAGTTTAAGGCAAAATAACAAACAAACAAGCAAACATGTTTATTTCTCAGAAATTTTAAGATTTACTCATGGCAAAGTTCACAGCTTTCTTTTGTGTTTATCCCATGGACATGAAAGTGAAAGGTAGATCCTTTAATTCTTTAAGGAAAAGTTCTAAATATATTAAGCTAAATTGAGTTTCTTTAATTAAATTATTCTATAACCTATCCACTAGATACTTCTTTTTATTGAGAAGATAAATTACACTCCCAGCCATAATTTTATTCATACCAAATTATCCTTGTATTTATTACTTTTTTTTTTTTTTTTAATGGAGAAAGTGTGAGTGGGGGAAAGGGAGGAGAATTGGAAGCAATGGAGAGAGATAGAATCTTTAAGCAGGCTTCATGCCCAGCACAGAGCCTATGCAGAGGCTTGGTCTCTTGACCCTGAGATCATGACCTGAGCCAAAATCAAGAGTCGTCAACTGACTGAGCCACCCAGGCACCCCTCCTCACATATCTAATAAATTTATCTTTATGTTATTAGTTGCTTTAGAGATTGATACTATTAGTGTATTTATCTTTTACCATTATCTAATGTCATTATTTTTATTTATGATGTTAATCATAAACTTTACCCTTTCTTATATTTGCCATCTTGATTTCTGTATTAGTTATCTCCAGTTGCCATAACAGAATGCCATCAACTGAGTGACTGAAACAGCAGAAAAAAAATTATTTCTCGCAGTTCTGAAGTCTGAGAAGGCCGAGATTGAGGTGCTGGCTGATGTGGTTCTTGATTGGAGGCCTCTCTCCTAATCAAATTCTCATTATCTCCTAAAGGTTCTAATCCCCAAAAACCATCACATTTGGGGGATCAGGCCTTTCAATGTAGGAATTGGGGGCGAGGTAGAACACACTCAGTTCACAACAATTTCTAAACTTTTCATAACATTGTTCCAAACATATTTCTAATAAGAAGCCTAAGTAAAGTTCTTAATTCAATCTGTCTGTTTTGTATCAGAAGTTAGTCCATTCATTCTTTAAAGAAAGAAAGTATGATGTAATTTTCAGAAGCTATTTTCAGAAGCTAATGCAGTCTGCAATAGAAAAGACTGGAACAAAAAGAAAAGCCAAGTGACAACAATCTTATACAAGCTATTATTACCATCTGGTGAGGCAATGTAATGGAATTAGTTTTACTCTATAGTACCCCATGTAGACACTAATTTCTTTACTGCTTCTGTTGATCCTTAGAGCAGGATATATTCCTACTAAATATCAATAATTTGGGAAACTAAAACTCTCAAATTCTGCTTGGATATCATCTCTACAATGAAAGTTATATTTTTTTTAAAAAGTTATTTATTTTAAAGAAAGAGAGAGAAAGAGAGCGAGCATGGAAAGGTATAGGGAGATGAAGAAAGAATTCAAGTAGACTCCATGCTGACCCCAGAGCCCAACCTGGGGGTCGATCTCATTAACCTGAGATCATGACCTGAGCTGAAACCAAGAGCTGGATGCTCAACTGACTGCACCACCCAGGTGCAGTTGAATTTTAATCAATAAAAAAATATTTCAAGTCTGTTTTTATTATTAATGCCAATTTGAATTTCTAATTAATGCTAATGTTATTGCAATATAACTAGGTGTGTTCTGTTTCATTTCTACTTAAAAAAATGAAACTGTCATTATGACTTACTAACTTATCAATATTCTCAAAACCATTTATTATGCAAATTTCAAACTTAAAAATTCATGGAAAGAATAACATAGTGATATAATAGTTAATAATCATTAACATTTGACATGTATGCATTATTTACATCTACAGTTCTGAATATAAATATACAAAGATAAATAGTTTGGCAATCACATATGTAAGTATTGCTATTCATTTGGAATTTATCTGAAAAATTTTGCAAAATCATACTTCACCAAGAAGTAGGCATTCTAATTTTAAAAATTTCCTCCATTCACATTATCCAATTTAAGTCTACTTAGGAATTATTTCTTAAAATTATTTAATTTGTAGTTCATATTTAAATGTCTGTAAATTCACCACCATGATAGAAATATCAATGATATACACATTTTCAAATAGGTTCACTTATTGGACTTGACTGTTACATTTTATTGGCATCACTTTTCTAAAAAAATAGCATTGAAGTAAAGAGAAAAAGCTCTTTAATTGTAGAATGGCCCATATTCTTTATTTTATGATTGTTTTCTCATGGTATTACTTAATATCTTTCCCCATTTCCTATATATCATGTAGACTGGAAGCCAGATCGGTCTAACTACCTAAAGAACAGAATGAATACCAGGTAAATATTTCTGGTGGGAATGCAAAAAATTTCTGGTGGGACTGCAAACTGGTGCAGCCACTCTGGAAAACAGTATGGAGTTTCCTCAGAAAATTAAAAACAGAACTACCCTACAATCCAGCAATTACACTACTTGGCAAAAGTACACAAAATAGGGGCGCCTGGGTGGCTCAGTGGGTTAAAGCCTCTGTCTTCGGCTCAGGTCATGATCCCAGGGTCCTGGGATGGAGCCCCACATTGGGCTCTCTGCTCAGCAGGGAGCCTGCTTCCTCCTCTCTCTGACTGCCTCTCTGCCTACTTGTAATCTCTGTCAAATAAATAAATAACATCTTAAAAAAAAAAAAGTACACAAAAATACTGATTTGAAGTGGCCCATGAATCCATCCTTTATGCCAGTATTATTCAACAATAGTCAAACCATAGGAAAGAGCCCAAATGTTCATCCACTGATGAATGGTAAAGAAGATGTGGTATATTTGTACAATGGAGTATCATTACTCTGTATCGAATAGAATGAAATCTTGACATTTTCAAGTATGTGGATGGAACCAGAGGGTATTATGCTAAGCAAAATAAGTCAGTCAGAGAAAGAAAAATACCATATGATTTTACTCATATGTGAAATTTGAGAAACAAAACAAACATATGGGAAGGGGAAAAAAGGGGGAGGGGAGACAAACTATAAGAGACCCTTAACTATAGAGAACATACTGTGGGTTGCTGGAGAGACATGGTGGGAGGAGGGATGACGCTAGGCATTTGTGCTGAATCACATCAGAGGGCGTTTGATACTAGTCTGCCTCATTTTTAGTGATGCTAATTTGAATACTGTTTTTTTTAAAGAAAGGGCTACCAGATCTCAAAAATATAAAAGAATATCATTCCTTCTAGAATTAGGAAGTACCATGTTGGGGGATACTTTGGAATTTTGCAAATATTCTGTCTGTTGTTAAGTTTTCACTGAATTTTTTTTTGGGTTTTCTGAAGATCATTATATGAATCACTTATTTCCTCATAGGTTGAAAATATGATGTTCTAATTTATCATTGTTTCTAAATTTATATGCCTTTCTTTTGCAGTTTTGTTTGAACTATTATTCTTCCTTTAAAAAGGAAAGATGAGTGGTTATGATTTTAATTATCAATTTTTTAGAGAGAGAATTTGGCCTCATGATTACCACCACTGGTGAATTTTTTTTTTAATTTTTTTTTGAGTGCCTTAATTAAAAATTATTATTCAGGGGTGCCTGGGTGGGTCAGTGGGTTAAGCATCTGTCTTTGGCTCAGGTCGTAATTCTGGAGTCCTGGGACAACCCCCACATCAGGGTCCCTTCTCAGTGGGGAGTCTGCTTCTCCCTCTGCTCTTCACCCAGCTCTTGTCCTCTCCTTCATTTTCCCTCTCTCTATCTCTCCCAAAAAAACTTTTTAAAAATTATTATTAAAAATATGAAATAATAGCTAAATGATTACTAAATTCATTATAAATAACTCTGTAGGGGTGCCTGGGTGGCTGAGGGTTGAAAGCTAAGAGTAATGGGTTTCATTTTGAGATCATGAAAATATTCTACAATTGGCTATGGTGGTGGTTGCACATATCTGTGAATATAATTAAAATATTAAATTTTTCACTTTTAATAAGTTAATAATATATAATAAATTATATCTTTTTTTTTAGGATTTTATTTATTTATTTGACAGAGAGAAATCACAAGTAAGCAGAGAGGCAGGCAGAGAGAGAGGAGGAAGCAGGCTCCCTGCTGAGCAGAAAGCCCGATGTGGGGCTCGAACCCAGGACCTGGGATCATGACCTGAGCCGAAGGCAGCGGCTTAACCCACTGAGCCACCCAGGCGCCCCTAATAAATTATATCTTAATGAAACTGTTAAAAAGTACATTCCACTATAAATGTTTACTAAAATCCTTTGTGTCTTTTTAAATTAGGTTCTTTTTATAATTGAGTTATGAGAGTTTTTTGTATATTCTAGACACAAATTCCTCATCTAATATGTTATTTGTAAATAGTCTTTTTTTTTTCATTTTTGTGCATCATCTTTTCACTTTCTTGATAATGTCCTTGAATTTATATCTTTGTATCTGGGTAAAAGTTCAATTATCTGTTTTCTCATAATCATTTGTGGTTTTGATATTACTTATAAAAAAATCCTTAACTCAAGGAATTAAAGATTTATTCTTATTTCTTTTTCTAAGAATATTATAGATTCAGCTCTTAAAATTAGAACTAGGATAGATGTGGTATTAATATTTGTGTATGATGTGAGGTAAGAGTTTAACTTTATTGTTTTGCATGTGTACATTCATTTGTCCATGTACCATTTGTTGAAAAGACTGTTCTTTTTTCATTGAATTGACTTACCACCCTTGTCAAAAATCAGTTTACAATTAGAGTTAGTTTCTGAGCTCTCAGTTTCATCCCACTGATCTACATGTTTATCTTTAGACTGCTACCGTACTATGTTGTTTATAGTAGCTTTGGAGCAAAGTTTGAAATTGGGAATTGTGAATCCTCTAACATTGTTCTTTATCTAGATTATTTTGTCTGTTCTAGGTTCTTTCCACCTGTATAAGAATTTTAGGATTAGCTTATTATTTTCTGGGAAAAAATTCAGGATTTTGAGAGGCATTATGTTGACTCCAGAGATCAATTTGGAATCTATTGCCATCCCCACAATATTAAGGTTAAACTAACCTTGCAGTCATGCCATTAATCTCACTGGTTATCATGTATAATCCTTTTTGTGTGTTGCTGAATTTGGTTTACCAGTATTTTGTTGAGGAGTTTGGCATAGGAGATATTGGTCTATAGTTTCCTTGTTAAATGATATTTTTGCCTGCTTTTGGTTTGGGGACAGAACAGCCTCACAGAATGAATTAGAGCCTGGATGTCAGAAAGATGGTGAGCTAGAAGGTCCCAACACTCATCTCCCATACAAAAACAATAAATAAACAACAACAAACTGATGAAAAGAGTTCTAGAAAAGTTCTTGGCTTTAACAAAGAAGCAGCAGAAATCCTGTGTAGCTCAAAACCAAAGATGGCCACATAGTAAAACAGAGGAAGCATTTTACCACCGTTCCCAGTCCAGAGCAATTCCATGCCAAAAGGGATCCCCTAAGAGGGATTTTATCCCACAGAGAAAGGAAAGCAGGAGAACCCCAGCAAGCCTTGTCACTGCCAGTGATGCTTGCATCTTCTACTACTGAGGACTGCCACAGACTTTACCAGTGTTGAACTCAGCTGACAGAAACCCCTGAAGCCCCTACCAATTAGTCTCTTCCCTGGGGCTTAAGATATTGCTGCAGTGAGATATGCCCTGAAAGGCCTCAAACACTGCTGTGCCCTGCTCTCTGGGAGGCTGTTGCCACAACTCCTCACCGTCTATTCAACCAGGATTTTCACAGTTCTGTTCTCTAACACCTGGGTTCTAAACTGGGCCTTTAAGCACCATAACTGAGGCTATCTTACTCTGAACCCTGCCCCAGGGTCTTAAGTCATGGCTTTGATATGTCAACAGTGGGGCCCAGTTGTTGCTGTTCTGCACTCCACCCACTGGGTCCCAAGTCAAAGATTTGAACTTCCATAACTGGAGTTGGTTTGCTGCTGCTCAGCCCCTTACCCCCAGATCATAAGTCATAGCTTTGGCCCACCATCACCAGGCTGTGCTGGCATAGTCTTGGACCCACAATCCCCAGTGTGTACTGTTGCTGCATCTCCTCCTCCCAACTCTAGTTCCTGAGTTATTGCAGTAAATCCCAGAGACCCAAACCCAATTCCATGGAAAAGCTACACATACCAGCACTACTGCTATAGTAAGTGGACCTGTGCCCCAGGACCAGAGCACTGCGGTTGCTTAATGAGCACCTGATCCCAGGATCCTGGATCTGCTGCCATGCTAAGTGCCTAGGCACCTGAGCTGGTGCCAAGAGTGATCCAAGAGTGACAAAACTTTCTCCCACAAGTAAAAATTAAAAAAAAAAAAAAAATAGGAGGACCCTAGTAGCCTCTGCCACCAAGGACCCCAGTAGCCATATAAATATACATGTACCCAATACTGGAGCACCTACATCTATTAAGCAATTATTAAGATATCTGAAGGTGGGAATAGACAACAATGCAATAATAGCAGGGCACTTTAATACCTGACTTTCAACAGTGAACGGATCATCAAGTAAGAAAATCAGTAAGGAAATAATGTACTTCAGCTATACTTAGAACAAAAGGACCTAATAAACCCAACGTGTAGAATGTTCCATTCAACACCTGCAGAATTTACATTCTTCTCAAGTGCCCACAAAATATCCTCCAGGGTAGACCATATGTTAGGCCACAAAACAAGTCTTAACAAATTAAGAAGATTAAACAGGGAAGAATGCCATTGACTGAATATCTGGATCCCACAAAATTCACATGTTGAAATTTAATCCCCAGTGTGATAGTACTTGATGGTGGGCCCTTGGGGAAGTGATCAGGTCATGAGGGTGGAACCCTCATGAGTGTGATAAGTGCCCTTCTAAAAGAAGCAACTTCCCCTCTTCTACCATATGAGGACACAGTGAAAAGATGGCCTCTGAACCAGGAACCAGCCTCTCACTAAACACCAAATATGCTAACACTTTGATCTTGGACTTCCCAGCCTCCAGAAATAAGTTTCTGTTGTTTATAAGGCAGCCAGTCTGTAGAATTTTTGTTATAGCATCTTGATGGAATAAGATACTACCTCCTTGTTGAACATTGCATTTTTTTAACAAATTTCCAACCTTATTTCTTTTTTTTTTTTAAACATTTTATTTATTTACTTGACAGATAGAGAGATCACAAGTAGGCAGAGGCGGGCAGAGAGAGAGGAGGAAGCAGGCTCCCTGCGAAGCAGAGAGCCTGATGCGGGGCTCGATCCCAGGACTCTGGGATCACGACCTGAGCCGAAGGCAGAGGCTTTAACCCACTGAGCCACCCAGGCGCCCCAAATTTCCAACCTTATTTCATTGAGTTGTCTGTGTTCTCTTTTTTCATGCTGAACTTCTTTAAAACAATATTTTAAAAAATTTTTTGTCATGCAATTTGTAGATCTTCATTTCTTGGGGTTGGTTACTGGAGGATTATTGTGTTCCTTTAGTCGTATCATGGTTCCTTGACTCCAATGTGTTTCTTGAAGTCTTGTGTTACTGTCTTCACATTCAAAGAAGCAATTAGCTCCTTTAGTCTTTGCTGACTGGCTTCAAGGAGAAGGAAAGGAAAAGTGAATTGGGGGAAACCGGAGGGGAAGATAAACCATGAGAGACTGTGGAGTCTGAGAAACAAACTGAGGGTTTTGGAAAAGAGGGGAGTGGGGGAAATGTGAGCCTAGTGGTGGGTATTAAAGAGGGCACGTATTGCATGGAGCACTGGGTGTAGTACATAAACAATGAGTCTTGGAACACTGAAAAAATAAAATTAAAATAAAAAAAAAAAAAAAACTGAAAAGAGAGAGAGAGAGAAACCTTCACCAGTCAGCCAGAACAAAGGGCCGATGCATCTATTCTTAGATTTTATGCTCCAGCAGGCATGCTGGGATGCCTTTTCTAGACTACTAGGCTCCCATAAAGGAATTCTCATCCCTGGGTGGTTGTCAAAATAGTATTTCTATGAGGTAATGAGGCCTGAAAACACCTATTTTGCCATCTTGCTCAAATCACTCTCTCCACCCCCATTCCTTTGATGACGTAATTTTATACTATGTTTTTTTCCTTTCACCTTCTGCTGTTCTTCTACACACACACACACACACACACACACACACACACACTTCCAGAAGTTTCCCCCAATTCTTTGTTTCAGACCCTACTTATGGGAAGCAGTAAGAAGACATTGAGACATTTTCAGTTTATTCTGGTGTATGGAAATTGTCATATAATATTTTTTATTATCTGTTAAAATGAATTGGTTTGTAACATGGAATAATCTTAGGGTTCTTGGAATAAATATATGTGGTCATAAAATATTTTAAATTGTTATTGGATTCTGTTGTTATTTTTTTGATAACTTCCCATCTAACATTATGAAGATTATTCTGTTGTTCTCTATATTACAGATTTTTTTTTTTAACCAAACACAATACAGTGGTTTACTTACTTCACAGGAAATTGAAAGTTCACATCTCTATGTTATGGATCAATTTAAGCATCATTAAGACTATTTATTCTTTGAAGATGTGATAGAAATCCACTTATCTGATTTTTTTATATGTGTTTTGAAGTCTGATATAGTGGTTTCTTCAATTTTTTCCATGGAAATTTGCCAGTTTAAACCTTTGATCTGAAGTGTAGTCTACTTTTGTAAACTATGTTTTCTTAGAAAATTTATTTCTATTTACTTCATATAGCTTCTTAAAATTATTTGGATAGAATTGTACAAAGTGATTTAACATGATATTTTAAAATGTACTCAATCTAAATTTAATTAATCATGTCCGCTTAGTCATTTTTATTTGGTATATTGTGGTTACTTTTCAATTTATCATTAATTTAAGTACTGATTAATCTGTTTTACCGAGTTTTTCAAAGATGAAAGTTTTTTATTTATAATTCTAAATTTTTCTGTTTGTAACTTGGTAATTTTTACTTTTATTATTATTTCTTTGCTTCTACTTTCTTTATTTTTACCCCTTAATAATCCTTACTGTTAGGTATTTATTTATGTTTTAACCATTCCTTTAGTTGATATACTTAACTAAGGCTATGCATTTTCCACTAACATGAACTGAACTGTGTCAAGTATTTTTCCCCTCCCTTTATTTTTAAGACATTTCTCCTATTTTTGTGATAACTGAAAAGAAAACAGTCTGAAATTCTTTTTCATTTAAATGAATTAGATCTATTATTTTATGTTAAAATGTGTCTTTCTTAATAAATATTGTTTTCTTATGTTTAAAATGTCTTTGTCTTTTAACTATATTTTGGTTTTGCTTTGGTTTGCTTTTTTGATATTTAGTGAAATTCTGGTAAGAACTTTACATAATGCTCTTAGTTCCCCGCTTTCTCCCCCCTTATTAAGTCTTCTTCTATTTGGTTTGTGGTTGTAAATAATAATCACTTTATTTCCAGCTCTTATCTATATGATAAACAATACATATTTGACTTTTCTGAATCTCTTTCTTATTTTTCCCATGTTTTTTAAATGTTCCTTTCTATTCAGACTTCATAACATTTACATATTATTCTTCCACATTTTAACCACCTTTTTTCAGTTTCAGATTTTAATTAAATATATTCAGTGATCATTGGCAAATTTTTTTCTTTTTGGGGGGCATATCCTGGGACTCTTTATTTTTTACTTTTTTTTATTATGTTCAGTTGGCCAACATATAGTATATCATTAGTTTTTGATGTAGAGTTCAACGATTCATCAGTTTTTCAAAGATTTTCAATGCTCTCGGTTGTATATGTTCATTCATCAGCAGATTGACCAGGAAAGGTTCACCACTATAATACTCTCTGTGTATTTATATATCAAATAATGGTGATGAAACCATGCCTCACGGGGTTAATGAAGTTGAAACTCATTTAAAACCTGTTTATCAGAGACATGTTTCTCCCTAATCAGCTATTGTGTCATTTCAGAGCCTACTAACAAATCCACTAGCTGTCTTGCAGAGGCCTGGACTCTCAGTCAACTGGTAACGGTACCTTAGCCCATTTAAGGAGCTCAAAACCCCATCCACGTTCTACCAGCTCTCAGAGCATGCCTTTTGCCCCTTGACCTTGTTCTAAGATTCCCTCCTGAGGTCAGAGGGTAATTTTGTTTCCACTCTAAAGTAGACATGGGATACCTGTTACATATGTTTGCACAATGTGCATGCTCCATCTTTCCTCATGAATAGTCATAGAAGTTTCCCCTCTCTTTTCATCAATATGTGTATAATCTCAACCTGTATGATTAAAAAAAAAATTCTCTCTCCCTTATGGGGAGACAGATTTGAGGCTGGAACTCTGATCTCCTTCTTTGGCTGCCTCTTAAATAAGCGCTTTCCCTGCTGCAAACCTGATGTCTTAGTGTTTGGCTTTGCTGCACATCAGGCAGAGGGATATTTCCATTACAGGGTTTTCTTTAGCTCTGCTAGTGGAAGGATAAATAAGATCAATAAAAATATCTTCGTTCAACCATTTTATCTTTGATTTTCTTGAAAATGTTGTTTTCAAATATTCTTCCTTTGTGTGTTGCTAATAAAATTATTTCATTAACTGCTTTCTTGCTTTTAGGTTGGCTTGCGTTTCTTGGAAGCCTAGCTATTTTTTTTTTTCTTTAAAACTTATATGTTCTATATCTTAAAATTGACTCTCTGGGCCATTTTTAATCCAGGTAGTTGGGGGTCCCTTTAAAAGGTAGTTCAGTGCTTCTTCTATTTCCCTCTTTCCCTGGAATTATTGCTTTAAATATTAGTTCTTTTTCACTGTTACGTTTTCCTTTGCTGGTAACTCCAAACATTGATTTCTTTGGACTTTTTTTTTTTTTTCTGTTCTCTATATTTCTAAGTTTCTAGATGTACACTTTCACTACTTTCAGAATTTTGGTTTCATTTTCCAAGTCTTTTAATTTCCAGATTTATGTCTCTAACTAAACTTTTAGAACCACCTGTTCACTCTTGGGTATCCTGTAATTTAACCTTGTTTATGATATTATTTTATCTTTTTCTACCCTAAGTTCAGTCAACTCTCATTTCAATTCTTCTTGTTGATTTTCCTTCTTTATTCTGGGTTTTGAATCCTGATTTGTAGTGTTCTTTTATATCTGACTGTTGGGGAATTATATTAAATTTGTATAGATATGCTAGGTTTTTTTCCACTTCACACTGTTTATATGGGGGAATAATCTTTTCTTCAATGTTTAATTTTCTGTTTACTTAAACTAACTCTTTGTATGGTTTTGTTATAAAAATAATAAATAAAAATTGTCAATGATAATTTTTTTTTAATGCTAGTTTTTCCTACAATGACAATTGTAGCTAAACCTCTGGAAGGTGGGCTTCTTTCTTTGAAAGTTCACTTAAGAAAGGTGAAAGTTTTTAAATAAGTTGTGCCCTAAAATAGTTTGGTTTCTTTCTTTTCCTTCTCCCACTCCTCCTCTTCTCTGTCCCCTTCTTTTTCATCCTTCTTCTTCTCTTCCTCTTCTTCCTTTATAGTTCAAAAGTGAACAATATAGTCTGTTGTTATCCTTGTTGTCCTTAAATCACCAAACCTTCATTGGAAACCTGTCCCTTTCAAATTCTTCCCTCTAATTCAAAAAGATTTCTTCCATAAGACTTGTACTTTTGGTCATTTATACTTCCCAAGTTCTTTCCTTTCAACTCTGTTGAAACTAGTGCTCTGATCTAGTAAGCCTTGGAACTATCCGTAGTATGTTTCCTCTCAAAACAGAGTTCTCTCCTTCTGGGAGTGGCATTAGCTGACGGTATTTATGTTTGATACAACCACACTACCTTTTCTAAACTGCACTATTCTTTGCTGTGAACTTCAGAGCTGTAACCAAATTTGTTAATCATACACACATCTGTGTGTATATATATATACGTATATATATACACACACACACATATATAGTATATATGTATGTATATATATATATAATTATATATATATAATGTTTTCATTATCTGTTACTTATGCTTTACACTTGGGATATTGTTGAATTATAGAAATATCTTAATTTTTGAAGCTATATAGAGTGATTTACATTTTAATGGCTACTTGTTCCTATCCAGACTGAATATATTTAAATTTGGGAAGTCAAAAAGGAAAATTTTAGATTGGTAAGAGTTGTAAAATCACAGAAACAGCAATATAAAAGTCAAACTTTCACATACCTAATATTATCAATGAATAGAAAAGGCAGGAGTAATTATAGTTAATAGACTTTGATAAATCTAAACAACATTTTTTAATATTATCTTCTCATCATGGGTTAGTTTATGTACATACAATTAAGGAAAGTGTCGGAGAAACAAATAAAATGAAACTCTTTGGAAAACTAGATTTCAACATATGAAAACACATTCATTCACAATTCTTTTTATCTCATTTATCTTAGTTATGCCTTACCTGTTACCTTAATTTTTATTCAGTCTCCCAGATGACTATAGTGATTCATTCCATTCTCCAGAGCGGTGGTGTTGATTTCATTGCAATTCCAGCCTTCTGTTAGTAAACTTACACTTTGGAGATTTTCCTTGGCATGGAGTTGTATGTTCTCAGGCACTCGCATAGAATCTCTCAGAAATTATTTGATGTCTTGGTATGATCATAAGATCCCTCTTGGATTTTCAGAACTGCCACATTAACATTTTATTTTTATTTTATTTTTTATTTCTCATGAAATTTGAATGTGAATTGAGGTGGAAGGAGACCTGAATATCCATGCACGGACTGTCATGATGAACTGGGTTTTACTCAAATATTACTTCCTTGTCAACTTTCTACAAATATGACCCAAAGCATATATATTTTTGATGTACAATTTAACTTTTCATAGCTTTATATTTGTGCTTTCCTTATTATATCGTAAGCACATGTTTTCATGACTCTCTCCTATTTTGAAAACTGAGAGATCATGTCTTAATAATTTTTGGATCCTTATAACATAGTATGCTTTAAAAATATAAATTGAGAGACACCTGGGTTGCTCAGTCAGTTAAGCGGCTACTTTCAGCTTAGGTCATGGTCTCAGGGTCCTGGGATCAAGCCCCACATCAGGCTCCCTGCTTAGCAGGGAATCTGCTTTTTCCTCTTTCTCAGCCCCTCCCCACTGCTTGTGCTCACTTTCTCTCTCTTAAATAAATAAAATCTTTAAAAATAATAAATATAGGGTGCCTGGGTGTCTCAGTTGGTTAAGCGACTGCCTTCAGCTCAGGTCATGATCCTGGAGTCCCAGGGTCGAGTCCCACATCAGGATTCCTGCTCAGCTGGGTGCCTGCTTCTCCCCCTGACCCTCTCTCCTCTCATGCTCTCCCTCTCTCTCATTCTGTGAAATAAATAAATAAAATCTTCAAACAAAACAAAACAAAATGATAAAAATAAATAAATTATTAAAATATAAATTAAAATAATGTATATTAACCCTATGTTCGATATCCTGAATATTTTATCACTCAATACAGAAAAATAGTAGTAAATATTCACAAACAATGCACCTTTTAAATCTGGAATATTATACTACTATATTGGCAAATACGAAATAAAGTGCATTGATTTGTATAGGTCTATATCACATTAAGTAATACAAAAATACCAGAAATCTCTTGTCCCTAATAAAGCTTTGAACTTACTCATTGTATAATAATAATTTAAACTTTCTAAGCCTTAGGTTACCTATACATAATCTGAGAATGATGTCTGCCTTATTTCTTTTATTTATGCGCATTGCTCATCAAAAATGGAGCAGAAACTATGCTTAGATATTTAACATTGACAAGATAATTAAGCAACACACTATTGTTACACTCAAGAGCAAAAAATATGAGAATCAAATGAAATAAAACATGTTAAACTAAACAGTAAATTTTAATATACAAATGTAAAGCATTATTATTACATGCATGTCTTTGTAAAAACAGTTAAAATATGAACATAAACTAAGTTATACTCTCTAAGAGTAGTCTGATAAAAAGTGGAGCCCAAAGAACCTGGTATTAATAGTATGTATTGGGTTATTTTTTTGTTTAGATATAAAATTAAATTATAATGAAAACAGTGTCTTCTTAATGGGAAAATATCAATGTATTATAAATTGTATATAACTTGACTTACTGTATTCAGATGCAAGTGAAATACTTAAGGAAAGGAATGATTCTCTAGGGCAGCGTTTGGCAAACTAAGGTCTATGGGTGAAATTTATCCTGCAACCTGTTTTTGTAGGGCCTGAGAGCTAACAAAGGTTTTTTGTTTGTTTGTTTGGTAGTTTTTTAACACTGTTAAATGTTTGGAAAATATTTTTTTTAAATAATAATATTTTAGGATACTTGAAAATTATGTGAAATTCGAGTTTCAGTGTTTTTATGAGTTCAATTTTGTGTTCCCCAAATTGTCACATTGAAGCTTCAAAACCCAATATCTCAGAACGTTGACTGTATTGGGATTTAGCCTTTAAAGAGGTGATTAAATTCAAATGAGGCCATGAGGGTAGGCCCTAATGCAACCTGGTGGTGGATAATAATAAGAAATAAAAGGAAATTTGGGTACACAAAGAGACACCAAGGATGTGGGCACACAGAGGAAAGACTATGTCAGGGCATAGGAGGATGATATCTACCTGTAAGCCAAGGAGAGAGACTTCAGAAGAAACCAAACCTGCTGTTAAAAAGAAAACTACAGGTTCAAAAGCCATCCTTTAGAACAAGTCCCAAACTGGAATTTAATTCCTAATCTAATTACAATCTGAACCGTCCCCAAGAAATAGTTTCTTAACCAGTCAGTTGGGAATTTTCTGGTAGATGCTAATGAGTCTGCCATATGCATCTTCTCCATCCCCCAAAGAATAACGAGGTCATCTGCATAAGACCCTTTGCTTTTCCCTCTGAGGCCTTGCCTGAAATAATCTTTTTCTTTTGCTAGTAAATTCCTTGCCCCACCTTCCTTCTGTAAGAACTTTACGTTTTGTACAACTCCTCAGAGCTTCCCTCTGCTTACTAGACGGGATGCTGCTGATTCATAAATCATTTAATAAATTCCATTAGATCTTTAAATTTACCCAGTTAAATTTTTGCTATTTAACCCTGCTGATCCCTTGATTTTGGACTTGTAGCCTTCAGCACATATGCACCCAATAAGTGGCATTTTATTATGGCAGCCCTAGCAAACTAATACAAGTAATTCAGAAATAAAACCAAATAAACAGCTATGCTCATTTGTTTCTTTTCTGTAGCTGTTTTTATACTCCAAAGGTAGAGTTGTAGTTTTGATAGAAATCATATGGCCTAAAAGCCTAAAATATGTACCACCTGGCCTTTTGCACAAAATGTTTGTCAATTCCCGGTGTAAGTTTTGGGAAGATAAGTACCTTAGCAGAGAAACTTATATAATGCTCTGATTTTGAGAAGATTCCCCAAATGCTTTAAATATTAACTAGGGAAATGCACATAATAATTTTACTCTCTCCCTGTTTCTGTAGCACACAAAATAGAATAAACAGGTTCTAAATAAGTTAGGGCTACAGTATTTTAGCAGCACATGTGTAAAATACTTCCCTAATCAAAAGTACCATTACTGGTAATAGTGAGAAACTGATTATTATTTTCATGGTAAAACTGTAAAATTTTGGAAGGTAAAGGATAAAGATCCAAGAGATAATGTTCATGCTGACTTATCTGGAATTGGTAAGCCATGTATTGAGAATTGTCAAAGAAATTCAGGTGAATCCAAAAGGAATTTTTTTTTTTAAGATTTTATTTATTTATTTGTCATAGAGAGAGAAGCGAGAGTGAGCACAGGCAGACAGAGTGGCAGGCAGAGGCAGAGGGAGAAGCAGGCTCCCTGCCAAGCAAGGAGCCCGATGTGGGACTCGATCCCAGGACGCTGGGATCATGACCTGAGCCGAAGGCAGCTGCTTAACCAACTGAGCCACCCAGGCGTCCCGGAATTTTTTTTTTTTTTAAAGATTTCATCTATTCACTTGACAGACAGAGATCACAAGCAGGCAGAGAGGCAGGCAGAGAGAGAGAGAAGGGGAAGCAGGCTCCCCGCTGCCCAGAGAGCCCGACGTGGGGCTCAATCCCAGGACCCTGAGATCATGACCTGAGCTGAAGGCAGAGGCTTTAACCCACTGAGCCACCCAGGCGCCCCCAAAAGGAATATTTTGATCGAAGCAAAGGATAAGATGACAAGTTCATTAAGGTAGAGTAAGTAGTTGTAAATATAGTAAAGAGTTAATAACAGAGGCAGCAATTGCTCTCGTGTTGCTATCAAGTAGTTCTTATTTTCTTGAAAGTTGGAAGAAGTGTGAAAAAAATAATGTGAGAAAATGTCAATCCAACTTTTCTTCTGAAATTTGGGAAAATACTGTATCTCAAGGGACACAGTAGGTGTAAAAACTTACAAACGCGTAAACCTTCCAAGAAGAGAAAACTGTCCAAATCCCAAGGGAGGGAGATGCGTGATGAAAAGGAGTTTCCTTGCCAAAAACTGTTGGATTGGGTTTCTGCAGCTTTATTCAGTACAAAAACAAATTGTAGGCAGTAACCTAGGTCTCCCAGCAACACAGACACACAAGAGGATGTGAGGTTCCATTCCATGAACTCACACAATTAAGTGCTCTTAACAGTTGTGCTCTTATTCAGTATGGAAGGTACAAAGGAAACAAATGAATAGGTATAGTGCCGCTGTACTCTGTAGTTATAAACGGATGCTCCTACTATGTGCCCAGGGCTATCATTGGATCTGAGATAGAGAGAAGTATAAACAGGATCCTTCTGCTCTTATAGATAACAGACTTACAGAGGGGATAGAGCTGTCTTTAACTGATAAACTTGTTATACAATAATTTCCTTAAAAATAAAGATCATAAAATTTTAGTTCAATAAAAGCACAAAATACAAAATTATTTAATATTTTTCGGGAATTATAGGAATTACAAGTCTAACCTATATAAACCTTTTATGGGTGTTCTTCTATAGATGAGTGCTCATACATACTTGATACCTGTCAAGAATTTGGCTGCTAAAGAATTACATAGTAATAGATGAAAGTAGCAGAAAATTACCAAATCATTGATTTGACCTATGTCAGATACTCTAGGAGAGGAGAGGAAATGCCATATGCACCATATTTAGACTTTTTCCTTGTAGAAGAATTATAATTTGAAAGGCATGCTACTGCAATTTTATTTTTTATAAAAGTACTCCCGATAGATCCATTAGCTAGAAGCTAGAATGTGTGAGACATATACATGATACGAATGGAAACTGGGGATTTAAATAGTGATTTTTTAAAATGTGGAAATGGTGGCCAAAATTAGCTTCTTACTTTCAATATCATATATCCAGGAAATTTTAACACCTCTATCTATTTAAAGAAAATTATGTTTTAAGACTGAAATCATTTCCTTCAGATGTCATCCTTTACAATTAAACAAATTAAATATATTTATAGAAAACTTTCTTGGAAAGTTAGAAAACTTTAGTAGATGCCTAAGTTCTATGCCTTCGCATTTGTGGTTGATACAAGATTGACAATGACTAACAGTCACTCTGCTCTAATATGTTTTTGTTTTAATCATGATAAATTGATCTTTGGTGGGGTTTTTGTTTGTTTGTTTTGTTAAATCATAACATTTCCACTACTTTCGACTCAGGATATTTGTTGCTTTTCATACTAAAACTATGTGTCAAATTTACCTAAAGCTGAACCTATCCTCACATCCTTACAGTAATTTCTTCAAGTATAGCTTATATTCATGTGAAAGAGCTCTGCTCCATCTTCATTGTATTTCCTAAAGTAACAGAATTTACCAGATCATCTTTTTAAGCACTAAAACCAATAGCAATTAGTAAAAAAAAACAGGTGCTATCTAATTTACCTGCTCTTTATTTCAAGTTGATTTTCCAGTTAATTTCATTTATCTATTTAATTATCTGCCATTATTTAGGCCTTTTAAATCATTTTGCCTCTTGTTACTTTGTTAATATGAATGATTATGACCAAGCTTCTAATAATAACCCTAACAAGACCTCCAATTGGAAAACATGAAATCTTATCTGGTATGTATCACAGGTAATTAAAAGAAGGAAGATAGAATAAAGGAGGCAGGAAGGAAAGCAGGTAAAATAAAAGAAAAAAAAAACAACAAAGAATAAAAGTAAGAAGGCAGGAAAGAAGAGAAAGAAAAAAATGAGAAATAATTTAATAACAAAATCTGGCAAGTTTCATGTAAATAGGGTTCATTTATGTTAGGATTCAATGTTAAATGGTTAGATATGAGCAGGGTTGATGTAGATTAACTTATCAAAAATATCCATGGGAATAAACATGTTTACTTAAGTAACACTAGAATATGTTTTCATTTCAGATGGTTATTCCAACATTTTAAATGTATATGACTCTTGAGTGGCTTAAAATATTATTTACTCATTATAACACTCATACAGACTTATTTTCTAATTTCTTACCAATATATAATCATATACAAGTCAGTCTGTTTTCCTTTTCCATCCCTCCCTTCTTTCCTTCCTTTTTTCATTCCATTTTTTCCTTTATTTCTCACTATTTTCCTTCTTTTTTTTTTTTTTAAGTCCATTGCTCTTTTATTCTTCCCTGCATAAGATCACAGGAGTCACAGTGGGACCTACAGAAATTGCTATAAGAACTACTAGCAATAAGGAAGAAGATATTTACTGATATACCTCCTTAAAATGTCCCTTATAATTATGAGTTCAAATTTAATTGCTTATATTACAAATACAATGAAAATACTACAAAATTTCCAAACATTAAACAAAAATATGGGTGAATATTTCCAAGTATTAAAAAATAATGTAATGTGCTATAAAATATAAACAATTCTGGATTTTGATCTTGATATAGGGAAATCTGAATCATTCCCTAAGTACCGATGACAAGATGAAAAGACATTCTCATATTCTTTTACTATCCAGGTGTATACCTTAGGGAAATTGATACATTATTACTCACTGCCCAGATTCATTCATCCAACTGTGTGGTAGAAGAGTCAGTCTTTGCCCAGGATATTTTGTAGCCAACTGCCTTTGCTTTGCTCTAGGTCTACACAGTGGAATAGACTTTTTCTTCCTGTTCCTCAGGCACTATATTACATGAAAAATTCATTTCTTCCATTTCCTATCTCTAAGTAACTCTTTGTAAAAAAAAAAAAAAAAAAAAAAAAAAAAAAAAACAGAGACAAAAGGAAATGACCTTGAGTACATTTGAATGACTAGTCCTGAACTGTTGGCTTGCTTTGTTCTGTTTTCACTAGGAGTGTCACACTTCCTAAAGTAAGCCTCACATATAAATTGAGCTGCTGTCTTCTACTGTGCATCACTCATACCAAATTAGGTCCTCCAGACAGACCCCAGTCAGCTGGCTATTACTGAAGTAGGTTGGGTTCAAAGTTCCTCAGAAAACTATAGTACAAAAGTCTCAGTTTTTCAAACTTGATAAATAGAAACATTGGAATGAGCAAAATGCTGTTGTTCTTAAAAATAAAAGGAAGTTCAGTAAGCCAGGAGATTTTAAGTTAGGAAGTCATCATCATGATGCATTACTCTGTGTCTAACAATGATTATAATTAAGAGTTCAGGAATGGCTAACTATGCAATGACTCAACACATGAATGGATTGGAAAAAAGAAGTAGTCAACAAAAGCAAATAGATACAAGATAATATTAAATATAATATTGATGTAAATTCCCAACAATTTATTTACTTTCCTTAGTATTCCTGGGTCATTTCCAGAGAATACAGGTGCTTATAATCATGCCAATTATTTCCAAAGGATAAATCTGAATCTCAAAAAATGAATAAATTCTAATAGTCATAAATTATCAACATAGAATTTCAGAGACAGAAATATTCAAGGTAACTGTCAAAGCTTCATAAGGTTGTAGTCAGGCATCTGGATAAAGAGATGGAAATACAGGTAAATAATAGTTTTTAAAATCCAGATATATAGGGATATTCAGATATATCCAGATATAGGGATATCCCCTTTATTCTGTATTTTATAACATCTCATTGAATTTGAGACTGGTTGATGATTCTTAGTCTGAAATAACTACTCCTAATATCCCTTTGTTTCTTCTTGGGATTTCTGTATCATTATTATAAAGCACGAAGACAGAGACTTTTATTCTGTTTTAAAACTCTTGTTTTATCATCATAATGTAGAACTAGTAGAAGTATTATTCATGGGTTTTTCTAGCTATCCAAAGAGCAAAACTTGCAGGTTTCCTGGCATGATCGTCAGATCGTGAGATGACTTGATGTCCCATCTGACACATATAAATCAGACTCTCAAGAAATATGCTTTCTGCCTATGGTCTTCTATGACCTGTATATAAATAAAAATGAGAGATTACACTGTCATCTCTTTGCTTAAGGATAAGTCCAGGTACCTCAATATGATACACAGCCCATCATGACCTAGCACCAACTGACCTCCCTACCCTATCTCTCTTTTGCTGGCACTCTCACCACTCTTGAATGTATCAAATATAAAGTTCTTATAAGGCAGTATTTTTACTCTCCATCCAAAAGGAATGTACATTTTCCTCTTAAATACAAAAGGCTTTGTATCTCAGATTGGACTCCATTTCCTTAAGCAATTGTTTCTAAATCTTCAAGTTTTACACTTTGTCTGTTCTTTGGGTTTCAAGCCATCCTGAACTTAAGCTATGGTTGCTCTTCCTTATCTACTAGGATATTTAGTTGCATGTCACAGCTACCAGTGAGATATATGTTACCTAAATACGCTGTGATTTGTTCAGCATTACCCAAACTTTTAGTATACACTTGGACCACATTTCTCTAGTTTATTTTCCATGATACTGTTTCCACCATGCCTATCTGTATGACTTCCTTATATGTATATCTGTATGACTTCCTTATATGCCTCTCTGTATGACTTACTTTATAGATAGCACTGGATTTTGATCCTGGCAATTTAGTTCCATCCCTCTTCAGGCCAACTGCATTCTTCCTCTTCCCTTTATAGCTAACTGTAGTATTCAGTGGCTCCCTGCCTTTGTTCTACTTACTGACTTTCTAGAATCCTAATTTTTCAATGAATAATCCTGATTAAATTCATCAAAAACAAACCATAGAGTAACAGAACTGTGAAATGTTAGAAGAGAATGTTTACACTCAAAAGCAAGTTCAAAAGCTGTAAAGTAAAATAACATGATCCATACTTTCTACAGAAGCATTTCTCTCTATCAAATAATTATATGAAATGAATAAATTTTACATACACAAAACCAAAACAGTGTAGAGGCGAACATATCCAAGGTCCCAGAGTTGTGACTTGAATTTTTATTAGTATGTCCCTAACCCATGGTGTTCACATGAGGAATGACAGAAAGGCAAATAATTGTTTTTATTATCTGTTAATACAGGTGGAAACTTTGTTGTTAATGAATGAATGGCTGAAGTGAAAGCAGCTTACATGGATTATTCTTTGGAAGAGTTCAGGTATGAAAAAGAGGATGACGACATAGGGAAGTAGAGTTGAATGATACTTCATTTCTTCATACATGGAGATAAAATGCAAAAGTAAAGGGGAGATCAAAGGCTCACTTAGCCAACTGAGCCACCCAGGTGCCCCTGGCCATGGAATCTGTATTATTCTTTATTTTAAATCAACCTCTCTCTTCCTCTCTCTTTCTTGAGAAACTTGTTGGCCTATCAGTATTAATTACCTTCTGTTGATAATTTAATTTTTCTAGAAAATCGTCTTTACATCTTCTAATTTATTCTCCTAGAGTCTTTCTAAAAAGTTCTCCTATATCTTTGTTACTAAATCTTTTTTCCTTCTTAATGCTGTGTTTTCTTTCTTTTTTCCTGAGTCAGATGTCAGATGTGTCACTTTTTTTTAAATTGAATTGCTATTTGAAAGCACTAACCTTTTGTTTTATATAGCAATATTATTACTTTTATGCTCTATTAGTTAATTTCTAATTACTAATTACTGATAGTTTACAAATATTCTAATTACTTTGTTTTATTGAAAACTTCATTCACTAAATTTCAAATTTATAAACACAATGATGTCTGTAGAGGGATTATATATTTATTATATTGTATTAATTTTATTACATTATACTATATTACATTGTATTTTATTATGGTTTTGACTACATGCCACAAAATTTGAAATGTTCTGTTTTCATTTATCCAAGTTTCCATTGTGACATTTAATTTTCTCTATGAATGAAAACCAAATTCCTTAAAAAAAAAAAAAGGTTTATTTATGTATTTGAGACAGACGAGGGACGGGGCACAGGGAAAGTGAGAGGGAGAGAGAAACAGAGAAGCAGGCTCCTGGCCTGGCCCAGAGCCTGATGCAGGACCCTGAGATCATGACCTGAGCTGAAATCAAAAGTCTAATGCTCAATTGACTGACACACCCATGAACCCCAAAACAATTTTTTAATGAATCCTTAAAATGTTTACATGATTTCACTTTAGCATTTTTTTCTGTGTCAAATTCAAATCTTGTGTTTTTTTCCAGAGGTTTAATCTTGTCTTATGTATATATTTTTTTGTTTATAAGAAGTTTCATTGTTTACATAATCAGCTAATAAAAATATTAAATGAAGATCCTTAAGATATATTTTGTAACCACCAGATTTATATATACCAAATGCCTATTTAATAAAGCTTCTTAGTTATATTATTCCTATACTCTTTATTTGTATTATTTTGCTTTTATTGACTTGCCAATTAAAAAATGTCCTGAGTGTTGTACTCTCTCAATGTAACTCGTCCCCTAATTTTCCTATATGAATATGAGATTTTGTTCAATATATTCCTACATTTTCCAAATAACTACTTCTTCAATGGATAGAAATGTTTTTAGCAACATACTAAAAACAAAAGCTTTTTTTTCTGCTCTATTTAATGTTTTTACTTGGAATTTAATTTTTTAAAGGATTTTATTTTTTTTATTTGACAGAGAGAGAGAGAGAGATCACACGTAGGCAGAGAGGCAGGCAGAGGGAGAGAGGGGGAAGCAGGCTCCCTGCTGAGCAGAGAGCTCCATGTGGGGTTCGATCCCAGGACCCTGAGATCATGACCTGAGCAGAAGGCAGAGGCTTAATCCACTGAGCTACCCACGTGCCCCTCCATCTCGATATTAATACCATCACATTAGCTTTGCTTTATTTTGATGTCTACCCTCATATGGCCAACCCATAAGGCCTGATGATAAAATGAGCTGCATTTAGTAATTTACTGTAGCAATGAAGAAAATCATTTTGACATACTCTATGGTATGTCAAAAGGAAAGAAGGAAGGATGGAGAAACTTTTGGATTTGCTGATGAGCAAATGAGTTTAAGATGAGTCTTTCATTGTCAGAAATTAATTGGAATTAGATAAAGTATGTTCTAGGAAGGCAAAACTAAAGCAATTTTTAGTGGTCAAACTCTTGCTCATATAAGTGAACTGTTTGCCTCGATGAACAAACCAATGCTCTGGTTAGACAGTCATTTTCCCAGATAAGCAAAGTGTATACCTGTATAAACTAGTTTGGAAGAATTTCCTGAAACAAATGCTGAAGATACTTAACTTCCTAAGTAAGAATATCTTGGAGCAAATAGTTACATCAATGCAGGTTGTCTCAGTCCTCAGTCAAATTACTTTAAGTTATGATAATGTAACAATCTCCACTTATCTTTGACCATCTCTTGATTTTTCAGCATTTTGTATAGTTTCTGAAATTTTACTCTAAATTGCATATTACTATTTCTATTATTTGGATTCTCTAGTCTGTCCCTTAGATCTGTATTTCTGTCCTTGTGTCAATAGCACCTATATTTTCTTCAGCTGTAAGTTCTTATATTGATAGCTTTGATCAGTTTTAAGTTAAATGTTGTATATGGTGTTAGGTAAAGTTTATGATTCCTTCTTTATATGAATATTCAACTGTTTCAACATTTTTAGAAAAGACCATCTTTTCCTAATTGAATTTCCTTTGCTCTTCTGCTGACAATTAATTAACTTTATACAGATAAATCTATTCTGGGGTTTCTATTTTTTCCTCAATAATCTATGTGTATATCCTGATGTCAATAGCCTATTGTCATTGCAGGAAGTCTTAACTATCAGGAAACTAAAGTCCTAAAACTTTGTGTTTTCCATGGCAAAAATTGCTGCTATTTTACATTTTGTCATTTTCGATATACATATAATAACCAACGTGTCAATTTTTACCTCCCCCTTCCCCTAAAAATCTACCCTGCTGGGTTTTCATTTGAAAAGCTTCAATTTAAAAAAAAAAAAAAAAAAGATAAGCTTCAATTTAGAGATTAACTTTTTGAGAATTATACTTTTAATAATATGGGGTTTTCTCATTCCTAATATGGTATGTCTCTTTATTTTTTACATTGTCTTTAATTCCTTCTAGCAACACTTTTGTGGTTTTTAGTTAATGAACCTTGTACATATTTTGATAAACTTGAAAAAAATTTTGTTCCCAAATATCTTATAAACAGTAGTATACTTTGACTTCAATTTCCAATTATTTTTTATTATGTAAAACTATAACTTGAGTTTGGTACATTGTGCAAGTTAGCTGAATTTATTAATTCTTAGAGCTTTCACATGGATTTCTTCAATTTTTCTATGTAAATTATGCCATCCAATAATATGAACACATTTACTTTTTCCTTTCTAAACAGTATTCCATTGATTTTTGTTTATGTTCTGATTGCACTGGCTAGGATATGAAGTATATTTTTGCCTTGTTTTTGAAATTTGGGTAAGGCCTTCATGCTTTCAATGTTTTGCTTGTTAGGTACAAATTTTTTATAGAAATTCTTTTTCAGGTTGAGGAATTTTCATTCAATTTGAGAATTTTATCATGAATGAGTGTTAAACTCTTACAAATATTTTTTCTGCATCTTTAGAAATGTTCAAATGGTACATCTTTGGATGTGTTAATGTTGTAAATCCATTCATTGGTTTTTCATTTTTAAACTAATTGTGCATTTCTGGGATGAACTCAGTTTTGCCAGGACATGTTATACTTTTTATAAATCACTGAATTCCATGTGCCAAAAATTTGTTTTTTCGGTCTATATTCATGGGGGATAATTGTCTATATTAGTCTTTTCTTGTAATGTCTTCTTTGGAGAAATGTCTGTTCATGTCTTCTGCTCATTTTTTAATTGAGTTATTTTGGGGGGTTTCACTTAAGTTCTTTATACACTTTGGATATATCAGATATGAAATTTGCAAATGTCTTCTCCCATTCTTTCATTTGCCTTTTAGTTTTATTGATTTTTTTACTTTGTGGTGCAGAAGTTTTATTTTAACGAAGTCCCAATAGTTTATTTTTGCTTTTTGGTTTCTCTTGCTTCAGGACACATATCTAGTAAGAAGTTACTATGGCTGATGTGATAGCAGTTACTGCCTGTGTACTCCTCTAGGATTTTGATGGTTTACATGTCACATTTAGATCTTACTATGCTTAATAACTGGAATTACTTGGAGAAAAGAAGCAGCATATAGGAGTACTCTCATGTGTAACTCACTGAAACTAAAGAAAAAAAAATGGGGGTGGGGGGCACCTGGGTGGCTCACTTGGTTAAGTGTCTGACTCTTGGTTTTGGCTCAGGTCATGATCTCATGAACTGTGAGACTGAGCCTGCAATGGGCTCTGTGCTCAGTGGGGATTCTGCTTGAAGATTCTTTCCCTCTGCCTCTCCCCCAACTGGTTGGTTCGTTCTCTCTCTCTCTCTCTCAAAATAAATAATTAAATAAATAAGTAATCTTAAAAAAGAAAGAAACTAAAAAAAAAAGAAATGGGGAGGCATTATCATCTCCCGTTTTCTGGAAAAGATTGGGAAAACTTAGTACAAAATTTCCTTAAATGTTAAGTAGGATGCTTTTAACTATGAACTCAATTTTTAAGTAGATATATGGCTACTCAAAATGTCAATTTCTTCTACAGTTTGTTACATTGCTGTATATTGTTAGTTTAATCTTTCAGATAATATATTTGTATCTAACTTGTTGAGTTTATTACCATAAAGTTTTTCATAATTAATATGAATGTCATAATTCATATTCCCCTATTACCTATGTAATGCTTACAGCTCCTACAGTGTTGTTCCCTTTTCTCTAATATTGGTCTTTTTTTTTCCTTTCAGACTGGCTACAGCTTGATCAATTTTAATGATGTTTCAAAAAAAAAGAGAAAAAGAAAGAAGTTTCTGGTTTATTTTTCTACTCTGCTTTTTATTTCATTGATTTTAATTGATTTCACTTCTTAAAATTATTAATTTCTTTTTCTGTTTGCTTTGAGTTCAGTCTGCTTTTTTTCTAATTTCTAAAGGTGAAATCTTACTCATTGAATTTAAACTTTTCTCTACTTTTCTAATAAATGTGATCAATGCTATAAATTTTGTTTTAGATACTCTTTTAGCTGTATCTCACAAATTTTATTATTTAAACATGTCTCCTTATTCGGTTTAAAATATTTTCTAACTTTCATTGGTATTTCCTTTGAAATGTGTGGATTAATTTGAAGTCTGTTGATTAATTTGCAATATGTGGGCATTTTCCAGATAATTTCCCATTATTAATTTCTTTTTTAACTCTGTTGTGTCCAGAGAATATACATCAGATGATGTTTTTCCTTTTACATTTATTGAGACTTGATTTATGACACAGAATATGGCTTATCTTAGTGAATATTCCATCTATAGTTGGGAAAACTCTGTGTTATACCACTGTTGATTGTAGTGTTCTATAAATGTTAATTTGGACAAATTGTTCTAGTCTTCTATGTCCTTACTGCTTTTCTGCCTTATTTTTCAATGAACTCTTATTGTAAGAGAAGTTCGGATTTCCATCTCCTCAGGGCATATCTTTTTTTTGGCAGGAGCACCTTCTGTCAGGATCTTAAACTCTGTGTTATCTAATGTCTAAAAACAGTTTTTCAAATGTTATCTAGATTTCTATTTGCTTAAGTTAGGATGGTAAATCTGTTCTTATTACTCCATGTTGGTCCAAAGATGAAAATATTTACTTCTTCTGTTAAAAATTTCTCTTTATAGACATAGATATAAATATAGATATAGATATAGATATTTACTAACACAAGTTTTTGCAAGACAAGAAGATTGCAGCAAACTTTCACTTTTCTTCTTTTCTCATATGTTGTAACTTTTTTTTGTAATGTGATAATATTTAAATAAATAGAATCTATTTTACATGTAATAAGTAATGTAATAATTTTAAATTCAGCTTTGAAAACAAAGCAAATTGATATAAGTTGTCCATTTTGCAAAGGATCCTAAACCTGAAAGCTTTTTTAATTTTTTAAAGCCATATTATTTTTATTTATAGTCAGGATTAAACTCTACCCTCACTGGATCCTTAATACTATTATCTCCAAGAGTGCACATATTGTTATTCACCATAAACTTATTCAATTGTGCATTTGCATTTTCAAAAATCATATTCTCCCTCAAAGGAAGAATAATTGATACAGTCAGACCTTAAAGCTAATTTTAAAAAAGTCCATACACTGAAATACAGTGACCACAAGTGATAAGGATATTAAAGGATGTAAAGCTTCCTAAGGTGATTATTTTGAAGGCTACTGTTCTTTTCTGCATTGTTCTTTGCTATAAACAATATATTTATTACTCTATCATTCATATTCAATGACACAAAGATAATATTTAAATCACAAACATAACTTATAAATATAATCATTATTTCAATGTATAAAAAATCTGATTTCAAAATGCATCCTAATATTTCCCTCTGTTCTTTAGTGAAGCTAACAGAATTTTCTAGAGTAGAGAGTATAATTAGAAAATCAATGGGTTAATTTAAAGACATGCAATTTTCAATAATAATGAGAGTTAATATTTCTTATGGGAACTGGCTTAAACTAGGTTATGAGGAGGTATGAATAGTTGAAATAGATTAATTATCTTTTAAATTTGGGATATTAAGATTGAATAAAATGCTTTTAAAAACTCTATTAAAATGATATCTTTGTGTGAGCAATTCAGGTCATAGATCTCATTTTTTTTCCTTCTTTCCCCCCAAAATTCGTATTTTATGCCATTTAACTGTAAACCATTGAATAGAATGATAGTTTATGGGATTCTTGCCAATAACGCTGAAAATGCATTAATGGTTTTATATACTTTTATACAGACAGATTGAGAATTCTTGAACAAGCAAAGGTTCTTCCAAAGCAGCACTCTATTTTTTGAATAGGCATATTTTTCTTGCTAGTTATTTTGTAGATCCAAATTTTAAACTTATATGTCTGCACTAGTATAAAGCTTAATTTATTTTATTTACATATAGGTTAATTTGTTCAAATCAGCTTTGAAATTAGACTCTCAGTTTGAAAATTTTATCAACCCCCCAATTATTTACATACAAACTCTAAGAAATTAATAGTAATTCATTTTTATTTTTCATGGTTTCTTCTTTTCTGTACCTACCTACTGCTGCAACATCTGTAGCTGTACCATTTGTACTTGGAATGCTGGCAAATGGCTGACTTCCAACACTTCCTGCCAATATAAATTAATATGTACCATCAGAGGTACCCCCAAGTGGAATAAGAATGTAGTCTCTTGGGTTATTTTTATGGAAGAAGCTTGAAGCAAAACTGAATAGCTCTGGCTCCCATACAGCAGACATGAAAACACTTGTGCCTTTAGTGTTGTCCCTGATGGTATGTACTAATTCACTCTAAATTATTCTAGTTTCTATTTTAAAATGAATGAGAATGAGGGGGGAAAAAAGGCTTCTTCAATGTGTGGGTACATTTACGTATGCTTTTGTGCATAAATGTATACAGAATATATCTATTTATCTATCTTCATGTAAAGAGCCCTAATGATACATTTAAACTTCTAGGAAGACCACTTGTATACACCAGTTCTTTACTTTAAGGAAAAATTAATATGAAATTCTGATTAATCTATATTAAGATATAATTTTAAAATTATACATGTTTTTCTTTAAATGGCAGGTTTTCATTTTGCATGATAAATTATTATGTCACTGTTTATTTTCTCATATTTCATAGAAATTTAATTTTAGAAAGATAAACATTTATTCATAAATACTCTTCTTAAACTGGTAAAGATATGGTAAAACATATTTTAAGATACTGAGTAAATTTTGGGTATTAAAATTACTCTTAAAATATTCTAACAGATAAACAAATACTCACTGTTCCCCAAAGCTCTCATAGCATGTAAATACACGGATGCACACAACTTTATAGAACATTTAAAAAAATAATAATTTTTATTTATTTTTAAAGATTTTATTTATTAATTTGACGTAGATCACAAGTAGGCAGAGAGGAAGGCAAAGAGAGAGGAGGAAGCAGGCTCCCTGCAGAGCAGAGAGCTCGATGCGGGGCTCGATCCCAGCACTCTGGGATCATGTCCTGAGCCAAAGGCAGAAGCTTAACCCACTGACCCACTCAGGCGTCCTAATTTCATCTTTTGAAAATATAGAGCTATAAATTTTATATATAAAATAAACTAATAAGTTTGTGAAACATCAGATATTTATTTTTATACTAAATAGCTACACACAAAAAAATGTTACTCATGTCAATGCCATGTTGCTTACTATATATATATATATATGTATATATATATATATACACTTTCATTTGTAGTCTCATCAATTTGCCAGCTGAGTCCTGATACTAGGAAGGGCCTTGAGACAGGACTTGGGAAAAGTATGGATATGCAGAGAAAGAGTACAGAGAAAAGAGAATTGTTGGCCAAGAAGCTTTTTGAATTCTGAAAATATCATCAGTGGAAGAATCTTTTGAAAAAATAATGAATAAACATTGAGTGGTCACATGCATCTTTGCAAGTGTATAATACAATAAATACGCCTGGGTCAGTTGGTTACGTGTCTGCCTTTGGCTCAGGTCATGATCTTGGGGTCCTGGGATTGAGACCCTTGGCAGGCTCCTTACTCAGCAGGGTGTCTGCTTCTCCCTCTCCCTCTGTCTTCCTCTGGCTCATGCTCTCTATCTCAAATAAATAAATAAAATCTTAAAAAAAAAAAGAGGCAAAGATGCCTATGCTAAAGAGATGAAACTTTAAAAAGAAATATATATCCTGAAATTACTATGGTAAGTGTACTTATAGTTTAATTAATAATTAATAAGAAGGAGATGGAAAGAGAATCCCATGCAGACTCCACACTGAGCATGGAGCCCTATGTAGGACTCAATTTCACAACCCTGAGATCACCACCCAAGCCAAAACCAAGATTTGGATGCTCACCTGGCTGTGCCACCCAGGTGCCCCAAGAGAACTCTTATAAGAGCACTTTCATTACCTTTAGGGCACATCCAGATATTCCAGGATCGTCTCATCTTCATTTATCTTATCCTTAATTTTATTACACCTCCAAAGACTCTTTTCCAAATAAAGTCATATTATGGGTTCTAAGAATTATAGGGTAGTCATTGGGACGCCACCATTCTATCCACCATTCCAAGTCTCCAAGACAAGGGCACACTTAGAATATTCAACAAAGAAAATCATTTGACTATATTAGTGCAAAGATCAGGTTAAAGAAAAAAATCACTAGCAGCAGTCCTAAGGATTAAATTGAGATTCCCCAAAAGATATGTTCTAGAATGTTCTAGAATGTAAGTATGTTGTTTAAACTGGGCAGCTCTCTTATAAGAACAGAGAGACCATGCTCTACTGATGGTGTAGAAGATAGCTAGAATGGCTCTACATTTTTCATGAAAAACTGGATCCATCATAAAAGCACTGGACCTTTTGTAGTGTAATAAAGTTTTTCAAATACATATTTAAAATGAATTAAATTGTTATTTGAGTTTTCTATTACATGTTGCTGAACTTAGTCCTTATTGGACACATATGATTTTAAATTTAGATTTATATGTCCCTAATGTCCTAGATAATAATAGTATTAGTTTGCTAGGGCTACTGTAACAAAGCACCACACCTGAGTATCTTAAAACAACAGAAACTTATTGTCTCACAGTTTTAGAGTATAGAAGACCAAAATCAAGGTGTCTGCAGTATCCTGCTTCCCCTGAGACTGGGTAGAATCCTTCATTGCCACTTACTAGCTTCTAGCTATAGCCAGCAATTTTTAACATTTCTGGGCTTGCAGCTTCATGAGTCTAATCTCTGATTCCCTCATGACATAGATATCTTCATATACTGTCTTCCTTCTGTGAATGTCTGTGTTTCTATCCAAATTGTTTTTTTTAATAAAGACACCAATCATATTGGATTAGGACATCCTAATGACTTCATCTTAACTTGATCATCTTTAAAGACTATATTTCCAAGTAAGAGCATGGCACAGATTGTGGGTGTGAGGACTTCAACATATCTTTAGGGGAATCTCAATTCTTATTTGTTTTGTACAAACATCAATATGATAAACCAAACATTGATCTTCAAAAATACAAACACAAAAATTTAAGTTATGTTATTATCACTAGCATTTTAGTTAGGTAATTACTAGACATTCTGCATGCACTGAGGTATGTATATAAAATAGATATTGTGTGGTATACATAATTTTTTAAAAATTATGTAACTTACTATTGTTATAAAATAATTATTCTTTCCATATATATTGTACAGTAGAAAGTGCTAAACTCTCTTTGAAAGCCAAGTGAAAAAAAACTTATTATACAAAAACTTTAGTTTATTAGAAATATGCTTAAATCTGATATTATAAAAACCAGATTATATTATGATATTTATTTAATTTGGGAAAATAAGATTATCATGCTTCCTATTACTTTCCATTTTGAATTGTATTTATAGGAGTTGGTTTTCTTTAATTGGTTGTGTTTTTTCTTTTTTTTTTTTTAATATTTTATTTATTTATTTCACAGAGAGAGATCACAAGTAGGCAGAGAGGCAGGCAGAGAGAGAGAGAGAGAGAGGAGGAAGCAGGCTCTCCGCTGAGCAGAGAGCCCGATGCTGGACTCGATCCCAGGACCCTGAGATCATGACCCCAGCCGAAGGCAGCGGCTTAACCCACTGAGCCACCCAGGCGCCCCGGTTGTGTTTTTTTCCTTCAGCAATTCCATATATGGCCCCGTACAGGATGAATTTTCAAGCAGTTAAGGTCTTCATGGGTTCTCTAAGAAACTACAAAATCTCTTCTGCCATTTTGGATTTTCTTATTAGCAGGAGGATTGAAGGTTGTGATTTCTTTGCAGCTCAAGGCTGTTGATCCTCAGTAGGAGCAAATGCTCACAGCAACCTAAAACTTGAAAAGATTATTGTCTGTACTCAGATATGGCTTTTCATATGAAAACAAAGATTCTGAATGCTACAGATAGCTGTAGGGATTTAAGCTTCTTTTTCTTTCTCTCTCTCTTTCTTTCTTTTTTTTTTTTTTTTTGAAATGAACCTAATACAGTATCCACAGCTCTGAAACTTTATAGGGAGTATGATTAAGGACAGTCATTCATGAGCATTTCATTTTCAATTAATTTCTTATGAAATAAAAGCTTATAACAGCAACCAGTCAAAAAAATAAATGCACATCAATATTGCATTATATATTGCACCATTATACATTTAATTCTTTTATACCTAAATAGTTTTGGGTCATTCTAGCTAAGTAAAATTTAAAAAAAAAAATGTGTGTGTGTTATTTTCACCAGATTTAATACACAATTTTGTTGAACCTCAGAAATTCTATATAAGTGAGTTTTGGCTTTAAACAAATTTAGCTGTTCATTTTGTACATATTGGAATACTTTTCTATTGTTGAAATAATGACAGCACAATTGCAAAATATTAAACTGAAGATATGTTTCTTAGAATAGTGATTTAATAGGTTGTTTGATTCCATGCAATGCAAATGTAAAAGAAGGCAAGTGAACTGGGGATTAGTCTTTTTTCCTACTATGTGTATACAAGTAAATCATTTCACCCCCTTTGCTTCCCTGCCTGTAAAATAAAAACAGTTATCCATGATAATTAGCGAACTTAACAGGGAACTCTACAGGAATCCTCATAATGTAGATCCATCGACTTTTCAGGTATATAATACGTGGCTTTTAGCAGAGGTATTGATGATTTTGTATGGTGAATCTCATTTTATTTTTGGATGATTATAACTCAAATGTGTCATTTGAAAATCATCTGGAAAACTTTTATGATTTAAATATGGAAACAATAGTTACTGTCACAAAAATTTAGATGCTGTTTATTATTATTAATAACATTAATTATTAATCTATTTTGCCTATGTGGAAAGAACTCTTTATGAGGGTAAAGCATAACAAAGTCAGCAAAATCAATGGCTGATTGGAAATAAACTGAGCAACTGAAGAGATACTGATAACAACATTGGAACATAAACATTGTAAATCACGGTAGATCTGACATTACATATATAGCCAATCTTAGGCCTATGAAATGAATAGTTTCCTTTTGCATGTGAATAAATATGATTATCTTTATTTTTTTCTTTTCTGTGTGGATTTTAGTGACTGATTGTGTTCACATTAGCTTTAAATTCATGGAAATAATAATAAGAGAAAATTTGGAATGAGAAAAGAGTAAAATGTCATAAAGAAGGAACTGATCATTTTAGAACCAGCAGGCCCAATCCAACAAACATTTTAAGGATTACTTACCAAACAAACAAACAAACAAACAAAATTCAACAATGTTTTGCCCAATAGATCACTTCACTATATAAACAGAACTTGGAATACACACCTTAATTACACATGTAGATCTTAGCCTGCTCACCCTGGCTTCTTTTAAATTTTTTACAGTCCCAATTTTTCCTTCATATCCTGAAGTTTATATCTGCAAAACATCCTTTTAGTTATATATTTTCCTAGCTTCATTCCATATCATGTAAATATTTAATGTATCTAAATGACCTTTATGTTTGATTCTAGCACAAGTTAAATCTAACACAACTTGCAGTAAACCATCATCTGAATTATTCCTGTAGAGAATGTACCACTAAATCCACAATTTAACATCACTTCTTTGGGAAAGCTTTGCTACATAAAGGCACAGATACTTGTTTCACAGCCTAGGAAGAAGGAAAACAAAACAAAACAAAACAAAACAAAACAAAAAAAAAACTAATTTCTAAAAACTAATATATTGTTGTCAGATATAGACTTTATTGATGAATAGTTCTCTGTTTTTCAGATTTTTGTATGTAGACTTTGCAATCCCGCTCATGAATACATAGTTTAAATAGTCCCAATATATCACTGAATAATGTGGGACAATAAGGGTCATATATTGTTGTGGGCAAAATCATGTTGCCTTGAAGTTCATACGTCAAAGTCCTAACTCACAGTACCTCAGAATGTGACTGTGTTTGGAGACAGGGTATTTAGAGATATAACTAAGGTAAAATGAGTGGTGTCTATGGTAATAGGGGAAGGCCTTAATCCATTATGACTGATACTCATATAGGAAGAGTGCGCTTGGATACAGACATGCAGGCACATGGAGAAAAGACTACGTGAATGCAAAAGGAGATGGCTATCTACGAGTCTAGGAGAATACCACCCTAATGTAGCAATCCTGATGACACCTTGATCTTGGACTTAGTTTCCCAAACTGTGAGAAAACAAAGTTCTGTTATTTAAATCACCCAGTCTATGGTATTTTTACAATAGTCCTAGTAAACTAATACATATATATTCAATTATCTTAAGTAAAAGAAGGTAACTAGAAACTGCTTATTATACAAAGTTCACCATGGAAAAAGAATTAGTAGTAGAATCCTTGAAGAATGATAAGGACAAAGGTGTGATGTCATCTCCCAACTTTCTTTAACTATACTATTCTTCGTTACATTATCTGTGCTATTAATATCATATTATCTCTAATTCTTTATGCTACACGAGTTATATTTAAACAGTAACTGTAAGTACGGTCAAGCACCCTAGTGGAAAGTCCTTTACCTTCACAAACAATTAGTGTTGTTTTTAGATATTAATTTTATTCTTATAGTTTCTATATAAGGTATTCATATTCATCATATATTTTTACAGAACTTAGTAATCAATCTTTTATATTCACTACTTGTGATCCAGGCAAGATACTGTTATGGTAAAATCTTTGCTGCTGTTGAATGTTTTTCTTGCCAAAAAGTCATTTTCTTTACTGTTTACATAGTAATTGGCCATAATTACAGATTTTGAAAAATAGATACAGGCACAGAAACGATGAAAATAAAAATCAAGAAACCAGAGTTCAAAAAAAAAAAGAAAAAAAAAAAGAAGCTAGCGTTCTCAACCTGGGTTAGATTAACTAGATACAGTCAATTAGGCCAATTACTTTATGCTTTAATTCTGTCTCCTTATTTACAAGTAAAAAACAAAATATATATTTTATTTCCTTTTAGTTCTAAATCCCCTTACCTATGGTCTATAACAGGGGTCAGTATAGGACCACAGAGTAATTATTTTAGGTGTTTTGGTCCATATAGTTCTTATTGTGAATACTCAGCTCTGCTCAATTCTATTGTAGTGCAGAATCAGCTGTAGATAATATATAAAGAAATGAATATGGCTGTAGTTCATTAAACTTTATGTTTAAAAATAAAATGTAGACCAGATTTGGTCCTAATGCTGATTCCTGCTCAATGAGATTTACATATCACAATCCACAATTTTCTCAGATACAGACAAATATATTTAGTAAATAAATATGATTAAATACATGTACATAGGAAGTAATCTATGTCATTGGCAACATAAATATCCATAGCAGAAAATTTTGCAAAGGTGATTATGCAAATCGTAAAACAGTAAATCCAAAATAGCAAAAAATGTAAGTAGTCACAAGTACTACTGAGTCACAACTAGTCATGTTATTGAAAAGTAAAATGACAATGAAATAATGCTTTACAACATCAGTTTAGTAAATATTAAAAACTGTGATTTCTACTACTTCTTTAGCATATCAGGGAAAACAAAATTCTCATACATTTCTTTTGAAAAGTGAATTATAATGGCCTTATTGAAAAGCAATGTGGTAATTACTTACTAAACTTCAAAATATATAATAACATCAATGCCAATCACTCAAGAGGAAACTAATAATTAATAGTTCCAAAACTACCAAATAAATTTAATTCATAGTTAAAAACCTTCTATTAAAGAAAACATCACACCTATAGATATAGTGTGTTTATAAGGGCTATGGGTCTATAATTTCAATCTGGAAAGATATTACCAAAAATATTTTGGTATTAAAATAATTGTGTCTCTTAAAAATCAGTTGGGAAGTATTTCTTCTTCTTCTATTTTCTGGAAAAAGTTGTATAGCACAGGCGTTATATTTTGACTACTTATAAACATTAAAGATTGAGGCATTAAAATATTCATTTGTAATTTTGTTGATTGTTGTGCTCATTTTGTTCACATGTTGTTCATTGTTCAACAAAGGTCGAATTTCTAGGAAAGATTACAAACTGAAAGGGCCAGAATCTTCATAACTTAGGAGGGTATTAGGCTCAAATGAGATAAAGTAAATAAAGAGAAAAGAAAATCCTCTGGAAATATTCAAAGGAAACAAGAATGCTAAGCATATATAAACCCTTTTTAAAGAAAAGAAATTTGGAGCTTAAAATATTTCACTCTAAATGTATTTTTCCGCTATCAGTAAATGCCTGTAATATTCCATGAACACTTTTTGCTATTTAAATCCATGTTGTACAAATGAAATAAAATTTACATCATACCAAGTATTTCCATATGTGGGGAATCCATCATTTCTCCCCATTGATCTCAGTGCATTTTCTACCTCAAGGTGGTCCTCTGCTTCACTTTCAGTGTCCCTTTCAGCTCTGGTTCTGCCTCTTGAATTCCCAGTGCTGAAAACATTGCAGGAATAGAAATGGCTGCAGAGAATAGCCAGAGTCTTTTTCCTTTTGTGTTTTCTTGTGTTACTGGGTGACACCAGGGATGGATGTTGCTGCAGATCATGAGATCCTGAGACACATCTGAAGCTTGATACCCCCCTTATAAACAGGGCATTTCAGTGCTGCCTAGTTTTGTTTTGTTTTTTCACGTTTTGGAATTCTGGTGTCTTGGCCATAAGTAGGACTTGGAGATGTGGACCCTTTCTTTATGGGATGTTATTGCTGCTATTCTTAAGGTGGGAGTAAGTGGGGGAAGAAGAGGTGAAGGCGGGGTGGTTATGGTGGATCTGAGGAGCTCCACCTGGTGGTGAGGGCAAGTGCTGTTTGGATGGTTATAGTGATAGTGCTTCTTGGATAAACAGACTCAGAGAAGACCCTTTCTTACTCTTTTCTGATAATGAAGGCAAATATTTCTTGATGACTGGGAAGCTTTGTGAAGAATGGCAGCCTCTGCATTGCTGTGGTTTAGGTGGTTTAGATCTCATTTAGGAGGCTGAGTGGGGACAGTTTTTCCTCTTTGGAGGTGAAGAATATCTCCTCTACTTTGTAGAATGAGTGTCTTCTTGGGGATGTTGAGTACAGATGTGGGAAAGGAGACCAGGGAGAAGGGAAAGAAGAGGGAGAAATGAGGGAAAGGGGAAGAAGGGAGAGGAGGTGTTAAAAGAGGATGGCCTGGGATGCTTGGGTGGCTCAGTCCACTAAGCCTTTGCCTTGGGCTCAAGTCGTTATCCCCAGTGTCCTAGGATTGAGTCCCTCACTAAACTCCTTGCTCAGCAGGGAGTTTCCTTCTTCCTGTGCCTGCTGGTCTCTCTGCTTGTGCTCTCTCTCTGACAAATAAATAAATAAAATCTTAAAAAATAAAATAAAATAAAATAAATAAAATAAAATAAAATAAAATAAAATAAAATAAAATAAAATAAAATAAAATAAATACGTCGCCCTCTGATGGGCAGTGGTCACAACTGCTCCCTCTGAAACAAGCGAAGTCTTTTTCTGGCACTTTGGAGGATAGGCACCCTAGAAGGGGAATGTGCCTGAAGCCTGCCTACCTTTTTATAATTCACATAGGATCTCTTGAGTCATAATTTACTGAGAAAAAGAGCCACAGTCATATAAAGACTGCTGGTTTCGTTGGCTATATTTTCGTCTTATACCGAATCTGCTGCTCATATCTTGCCACTTTATCTTATCTTTGGTTTTGTAACTATTTTTCTAGGTTTGGGTGCTGGTGAACCTGTCTTTTCTCAGCACCTTTAAGTTTTATAATTTTACTTGAAGTTCTCTCTGGGGAGACAGAAACACGTCTTTTTCTTGTGCGGTTGGATTGTACAGTGTTGAGGGACATGTTTTTTTGGAGGGAAATTGCTGGAGGTTACAGCTAGTACCTTCTTGGATGACTTGAGAAAGATAATCTGCTAGTTTTACTCAAAGTCTGGATTTCTCCTGGGAAGTTTCTTTGGTGGTGACATAAAACAAGGGCGGTATGCTGGTTCCAGACAAGGGTGTAGATGAACATCTTTTCCTCTCACTGGAGGTATACGTCTATTAGGTTTTGGTGGAGGAGACGCTTGTCTGGTGGAGTTCTTTGAGAAATGGCCACATTCCTTAGCTAGAACACCTCCTTGGTGGCTGCGATCTTTACTGGGGTCTATGGTGCTGGCTATATTGAGAATGAGAAGGAGGCCTAGAATGTGGCTGGGACTCCAGTTTGAAACCTCATCAAGTAAGTCTGCATGTCTTTTTCCTTTTTGTATTTTTTCCCTCTAAAGAAGGTTCTCTAGACTCTAATACAGTTTTAGGTTTTGGAACTTTTAAGGATGTTACTAGTAGAGGTGACCTCTTACGTTCTTTTACTTTCATCCAAGGTTTTGAGAGCTCTGGAGTCTTCTTCACTTCAGCAACCAGGGAAGAATTTCCCACCCTCTGCCCCTCCAGCTCTTGGTTCTATAAAGATGAGATGGAGAATAACTGACCAACTTCATGAGAGGGCAAGCTCGCCTTCTAGGGGAAGGTGATCCTGATTAAGATAGTTTTGAGCTTCCTTGACCTCTTTGTTTTTCTGTTGTGATTCTTTTTTCTTACTTATCACTTTTAGGCTTTATCTTGCTTTTTCATAGATGCCAAATTCTTATACAGTCTATCTATTTTATTTATTCTCCATTGAGTTCGAGGAAAGCAGGATGGAACCCAGTCATTTTTTAATTTTTCTGCATAAAACAGCAGAGGCCATACTTAAAATTTCTAGTTTTCCCTCCCTCCCTCCTTTCCTTCCTTCCTTCCTTCCCTCTTCCTCTTTCCCTCCCTCCCTCCTTCACACCTTCCTTTCTTCCTTCCTTCCTTCCTTCCTTCCTTTTGCCTAATAGGGTTGATATGAATTACTTTGGAGTCTGGAGTCTTCACTTGCAGCTAATTGAATATAAACTCAATCACAATATAATTTTAAACCCAAGCATTTCTGTTATTTGTTTTGCTCTCCAGGGGTTTATAATCTTCAAATTTACTTTGAACATGGTTTCTCCTGAGGCCTCTCTTCTTGGCTTGCAGACAGCCACAGATTGATTGTATTGAGAGACCCCAGAAATCATGACACCCTTATAACAATGAACAAATTTAGCAGGGAGCACTGATTTTGATCTCTAAATTCCATCCTCCAAGTAAAGAGGCAAAAATTCCTTGAAGAAATTGTTGGTTCTAGGGCTGTGGCAGGAAAAATCAAGTTAGATCTAGAGAATATAGTGCTAGAAAGTAGAGAAATGCTGAAGTAGATATAGTTAAGGACATAGTTGTACATATAGAAGTATATGTAAATATAGATGTAGGCATAGGCTAAGGTACATGTGCATGTAAGAAAGGCAGATAAGGCATTTTGAAAGAGTTCTCAGTGGCTAAAACTGATACAGTTAGGACAACAAAATAATAATATGTAAGCCATAGAATCCAATAACTGAGTACATATATTTAAAGATAAATACATAAATGGAATAAATAAATTATTGGAAACATGGCAGAGCTCCCTCTTAGAGAAAATCCCAATAGATAATACAGAAGGAATGGGGAAAATAGAAAATTAACATTAGAACACCACGATAATTGAAGGAGGCAGGATTCATAATAAGTACTAAAATTTGTGGTCAAAAATTTGAAGAGAGAGGGGTACCTGCATGGTTCAGTTGGTTAGTTAAGCACCTGACTCTTCATGTCAGCTCAAGTCATGATCTCAGAGTCATGAGATCAAGCCCCGAGTCAGGCTCCACACTAGTATAGAGCCTGCTTGGGATTCTCTCCCTCTCCCCTTTCCTCTGCCCCTTCCTCTTTCTCTCTCCCTCTCTTAAAAAAAAAAAAAAAAAAAAAGAAGTTTTGAGAAATAGATACTTATATATACTTATATAATCTCAAAGAATCTCAAGATACTTCTGAATTATAAAAGGAAAAAATAGTAACTTCACCATAGAAAAACTTTAAAACACAATTTTAATCAAATGATCAAGGTTAGTGCCTTCAGTAACCAGCCATATTATGTACCCTTGATAAGATTCACTGAGAAGGGCATGCTGTATGTTATTCTTAGAAAAGAAATGCATATTCTCGATCTAATCATGAACAGTTTCAGTCAAACCCCATCTGACAGGCAATCTAAACAATATATGACCAGTTTCTCAAGTGTCCCGGTGATGAAAGACAAGGAAAGACTGAGGGATTTTCACAGACTGGAGGAACAAAGAAGACAACTTGGTTAAATGCAGTTTTGAATCCTGTGTTGGACTGGCACAGAGGAAGAATATTAGTGGAAAAACTGATGAATCTAAATAAAATCCATAGTTTAGTTATTACCATGGTGCTAATATTAGTTTCTTAGTTTTAATAATCATACCATGAATTTTTAAGGTGTTAATAATTAGGGGAAACTGGGTCAAGGGTGCAGAGGAAATGTTTGTATTATTTTGCATCTTTTTTATACATACAAAATTATTTCAAAAGAAAAAAGAAAGGACATGAGAATTTTAAATTTAAGTCTAGTTTTTAGCTGTGGAATTTACTTATAATTTCAACCTTATTCACATTGTGATGTTTTCTTGCTCTTAGTGCCCCCATAGTTTATATCTAAATATACAGTACCCAAAATTGTTCATGTATAATTTTCAGTTACAATTATTATATTTTTAGATATATAAAGTTCTAAAATTCTCAAAGTTCAAAGATAAATTTTGTTCAAAACCAAAATTCATCTTATGAAAATCTTTTTAGAAAGAATATTAAGATCTAAGAAAACACAATGCTATTGATTAGGGGAGATGGAATTATTGTGTTAGATGACTTTTTTTTTTAAATTTTATTTATTTATTTGACAGAGACAGAGATCACAAGTAGGCAGAGAGGCAGGCAGAGGGAGAGGGGGAAGCAGGATCCCTGCTGAACAGAGAGCCCAAGGCAGGACTGGATCCCAGGATCCTGAGACCATGACCTGAACAGAAGACAGAGGTTAACCACTGAGCCACCCAGTGGCTAAGTTTTACAATACTTAAGTTTCACAATTCTAGGGAATGTTACCTGAGGTTTCCTTTCAATAGGTGATATTAATACACATTAATTTGATATATTTCCCATTCCCCCCTGGCTCATATATTTTAAAAAAGACTGTCTGGCTGTTCTATCCTAATTAAAAATTCAACAAAACTTGTTCTTTCTCAAACAGTCCCTTCCTTACCAAAGGAAAGATGACTTTTCACTTTTCTTATTGGTGTTGTGATGGTAGTGGTAGTAGTAGTTTGAACAATCAAAAATATAGAGTACTTAATTAGAGATAAAGTACATTCTTTTCAACTTTATAAAGTGGCCTGATTAAGAAACACTTTAAGAGAATTATAATATATTCCTCTTCTAACCCAGGATGTCAATATTCAAAATCAAATAGGTTCAATTACCATTTCACCTAATGTTTAATATGCTTACAGGAGCATTTTTAAAAGCCACTTATATTAATCAGATATGAAGATAACTAGGAAAGAAATGGCTGCATAGATGTATTGCTTTGATTAATATAATGTAATTAAGTTAAGGTAAATGAGATTTTTCTACTGAATATTAGTAACAGGAGCAAAGTAAATTTAAAGAAGCAAATTAACGCTGTTAGTGTCTCCTCAGCATATAGTAAAAGAAAAAAAAAATGCAGAATTACAGGCCCAGGATACATATTGGTTGTATTCCTTTTTAATTACTCCTTCAATAACCAAGTCAAAGTATAATAGAATTTATTAAGCCATCTTTAGATTACCAAGAAGTTGGCTTTAAGATTTGGCTTTTGAAATTTTCAAATGAAGGGATTTCATAAACATTATTTTTTTATAAGATTTTATTTATTTACTTATTCATTTATTTATTTATTTTAGAGAGAAGAGAGAGAGAGAGAGCCCAAGCAGAGAAGGGGTGTGAGTGGGGGCAGGGTATAGAAGGAAAGGGAGCAAGAATCTGAAGCAAACTCTCTGCTGAGCACAGAGCCAAATGCCCATCTAGATCCCAGGAGCCAAAACCAAGAGTTGAATGCTTAACTGTCTGAGCCACCCAGACACCCCTATTACTAATAAATTATTATTATAATTATTATGAAAGAAGATAATCTGGACCCTGATCTTTTTTAGTTGACTCAAATGAAATGATACATTGAAAAATCAGACTCACATGAACAAACTTTCTAAAAATATTGGTGAAGTCATTTCAAACTTCTGTGACTAAAGAGATTCAAATCTTAAGTCCTAAATCTTTGAAAAATACCATAGAAAAATTACATTTTCTAGTTAATTTGAACAATATTAATACACAAAACCATCTACCAAGATCATAGTATGTCTTCACATTAGGAAGTATGTCTAAATACCTATGTGAAAAAAATTTTAATCTTAACAACAAATTTTTAAATTTTAATAAAGCTAACATTAATAGTGCTATACTAAATGACCACTTTTAGAAGAAAGAAATCACAGATTCTACATAACACTGTTCTATCAAAAAAATATATATTGTGTTAGACTTTGACATAGTGTTAAATGATGTATTGATAGATGTGCTTTATCCATGTGGCTTTTCAAGGTGAAGTCCAAGGACCTGAAGCAATGCTGTAACATGGAAGCTTATTTGAAACCCAGCCTCTCTGGCCCTGGCTCAGACTTCCTAGATTACAAATCGCATTTCAAGTTCGTCAAATAGTATTCTAAGAAACTGATTCTCTAATTTGGCTAAGCATTGGAAACACAGATTTTTTTTTTAAGTAGTGATGCTTTTTCAACTCCAGAAACTCTGATTTAATAGGCAACTAAGTTGCAGTGCAACTTAGACATGGATTTTTAAAAAATATTTAAATTCAATTTAGTTAACATATACTATTATTAGTTTCATGGGTAGTATTTGGTAATTCATCAGTTGCATATAACACTCAGTGCCATTATATCAAGTGCCATCCTTAATATCCATCACCCAATTACCCCATTCCCCCACTCACCTCCCTCTGGCAACCCTCAGTTTGTTCTCTATAGTTAAGGGTCTCTTATGGTTTGCCTCCCTCTCTGTTTTCATCTTATTTTATTTTTTCTTCCCTTCATCTGTGTTCATCTGTTTTGTTCCTTAAATTCCGCATATGAGTGAAATCATGTGGTATATGTCTTTCTCTGACTTATTTCACTTAGTGTAATACCCTCTAGTTCCATCCGTGTTGTTGCAGATAACAAGATTTCATTATTTTTGATGGTTGAGTAATATTCCATTGTATATATGTACCCCCTTTTCTGGGCTTTTTCAAATATTTGGGTGTGTGGACATTGCTGCTATAAACATTGGGGTGTATATGCCCCTTGAGTTACTAGGTTCATATCCTTTGGATAAATACCTAGTAGTACAGTTGCTGGGTCATCAGGTAATTCTGTTTTTAATTTTTTGAGGAACCTCTGTACTGTTTTCCAGAGTGACTGTACCAGTTTGCATTTGCACAAACAATGCAAGAGTGTTCCCTTTTCTCCACATCCTTGCTAACATCTGTTGTTTCATAAGCTGGTAATTTTAGCCATTCTGATGTGTGTGAAGTGGTATCTCAATGTGGTTTTGTTTTGTATTTTCTGATGCCTAGTGATGTTGAGCACTTTTTTATGTGTCCGTTGGCCGTTTGTATGTATTCTTTGGAGAAATGTCTCTTCATGTCTTCTGCCCATTTCTTGATTGGATATATTTTGTTTGTTGTGTGTTGGGTGTGATGAGTTCTTTATAGGCTTTAGATACTAACCCTTTATCTAATGAGTCATTTGCAAATACATTCTCCTATTCCATAGGTTGCCTTTTAGTTTTGTTGACTGTTTCCTTTGCTGTGCAAAAGCTTTTTTTTTTCTTTTTTTAAGGATTTTATTTATTTATTTGACAGATCACAACGAGGCAGAGAGGCACGCAGAGAGAAAGGGGGAAGCAGGCTCCCCGATGAGCAGAGAGCCTGACCTGGGGCTCGATCCCAGGACCCCAAGACCATGACCTGAGCCTAAGGCAGAGACTTAACCCACTGAGCCACACAGGCGCCTCTGTGCAAAAGCTTTTTATCTTGATGAAGCCCCAGTATTTCATTTTTGCTTTTGTTTTCCGCCTTTAGAGATGTGTCTAGCAAAAATTGGCTGAGGCCGAGGTCAAGGTGGTTGCCGCCTATGTTCTACTCTGGATTTTGACAGATTCTTTTCTCACATTTAGGTCTTTCATCCATTTTGAGTTTGTATATGGTGTAAGAAAGTGGTCCAGTTTCATTCTTCTGCATGTGGCTGTCCAATTTTCCCAACACCATTTATTGAAGAGACTATTTTTCCATTGGATATTCTCTCTTGCTTTGTCAAAGATTAGTTGACCATAGAGTTGAGAATCCATTTCTGGTTTATTCTATTCCATTGGTCTCTGTGTCTGTTTTTGTGCCAAAATAAAAAACTGTCTTGATGATTATAGCTTTGTAATGCAGCTTGAAGACCAGGATCGTGATGCCTCCAGTTTTTTGTTTGTTTGTTTGTTTTTTCAACATTTGTTTGGTCATATTCGGGGTGTTTTCTGGTTCATTACACATTTTAGAATTGTTTGTTCCAGCTTTGTGAAAAATGCTGATGGTATTTTGATAGGGGTTGCATTGAATGTGTAGATTGCTTTGGGTAGCATGGAGATTTTTAAAACAGTATTTGTTCTTCCAGTCCATAGAGCATGGAATGTTTTTCTATTTCTTTTTGTCTTCCTCAATTTCTTTCATAAGTCTTCTCCCAGGTGATTTAAATAAGCAGCAAATTTTGAGAACCATTGTTCTAAGATGCATTATCAATCACCAATAGATAACTTATTGGCATCCGTGATCCACCCAACCAAAGTCAATTACACTGATAGTTTTTATTTCTATTAAAGAGGAATTAACTTTTGGGGCGCCTGGGTGGCTCAGTGGGTTAGGCCGCTGCCTTCGGCTCAGGTCATGATCTCAGAGTCCTGGGATCGAGCCCTGCATTGGGCTCTCTGCTCAGCAGGGAGCCTGCTTCCTCCTCTCTCTGTCTGCCTCTCTGCCTGCTTGTGATCTCTCTGTCAAATAAATAAATAAAATCTTAAAAAAAAAAAGAGGAATTAACTTTTTTCAGGCTTCCTTTTAAAAACATACATTGTTGAAAAATAATATGTTGTTAAAAAGTGCATAATTCAAAGATTTATAATTTAGATAATAGACTTATTTCCAAAGTTTTCTCTTTAAAGAGATTGTGAATACATTTGTATTTGAAAATCAATTTTGATTACATTATTAACATGTTTGCACCTTTAATTTTATAGTTTTTAAAAGTAATCATATTATAAACACTTTTGTCTTTAATCCAATTTCAAAATATAAGTCCTTTTTTGAAGTTAAAAACACAACCCTATTTATTTTGATTATTTAAGTGTTGGCTTATGCTGGAGTTTGAGGTTATTTTCAGAACTGAAATAGATTTATGGAAAGGTCACATATTCTTCATTACCCTATATAGTACACTTAAGTTTTTGTCTTAGTGAAAATGAATATTTTAATCTTTACTAGGCATTTTTATAGAATTTATATAGAATTATATTTATCTCAATTATTGTGTCCTAAGGGCACAGGTATCACTCCTGAAACCTATTTCGTGATATTTTGGATAGTACCAGTTTATAAATGGCTATTTAATAAATACCAGATATTTATTATATTTAATAAATACCAGAGGTGATAATTACTGTACAGTACTTTCCCTGAGGCAATATAAGAATGCATTATGTGAAATAATATAGCTTTTACTTCAATTGAAATATCTGAGTTAATAATTCCATATGATAATTTACAATTCACCCTGATGACCCTTCCAGTAAGCATAAAAATGGTATATCTCTTTGTTTTTGTTTTAATAAGAACTGTGCATCAGTAACTCTTTATAATTTTTCTTCTCCATACTTTTTAACTTACATTTGTCTTTGTGTGGAGTATGAATTTTTGATAGATTGTGGTCATGAGAAGGTTAATAAAGGAAAAGAAGATATTAAGTGTAGAAAAGTAGAGAATATATTAAATCACTTATAGCTAGCTAATTAACATCTGAGTTAATGGTCTAAACATACTAATTTAAACTTGTATCAACTTATAGTGTCAAATATATATGTTATTTTATCATTTTTGATTTGATAAGTCATTCTACTAACCATACACATTTACTGCCATATAATCATCAGTATAGTTTTAAAGTACTTTAAAAGTGTTTAAATATGCCTGAAACCTTACGAAGAGAATTATAAATCCTTGAGTCTTCACTGTTTTAAGGAGAACAAAAGTTATCATCTCCACAATCCAATCCTCACTGTTAGGTTTAGAGTTTTGAGACCAGAGCGTCTGACTTCTAGAGCAATGTCATTCAGTTTTGACTGGGTATTAATTAGTCAATCAGCCCAAACTGACTGGACATTACTGTAAACATCAGGAGTTCTGAGCTTTTACCATAAATGCATTTGAAAATCCTGAGTTTTAGATTCTTTTTAATACATGTAATTGTTATTAAAGTTGTGGATTGAACTTTGATAGTTTTCAATAAAAAAGGTATTTGGAAGTTATACTTTAATATTTTATGATCCATAAGCTTATGCCTTTTCCCCATTTATAATATAAAATTAATGCAGTAAGTTATGTTTACTATATTGCTGTAGATTTCCTACATGAACTTTTTTCCCTGAGAGGAAAAAAAAAATACCCCCCCAAAAAAGGACTTTATTCAAAAAGCACTGAATGAAGGGAAAGTCATGTCAGAAACATTAAAATGAGAGAGTAACAAAATAGCATTACAATATTTAGTTAAAAGGTAGATTTCAAAAACATAGAATATGATTAGAAGTGCTTATTTAGGAATTTGAATTCATTTTGTACCTAAAATACCAATATCATTAGTTGTAGAGATAATCATTTAAGTTTGGTTTCCACTACTAGAAAAACAAAAAAAAAACAAACAAAAAAAGCTCACCCATTTCTTAGAGACTGTTATGCATTATTTAAAGACTATAAAGCATCTTGTGAATAAAATGCTACATTCATACCTAATAAGGCTAATAATGTTTATAATGATACCAGCTGTTGAAATCCAACAAATATACATAATTAATGGCAATTGAAGTTTACCTACAGCTTTTCCATCTGCTTCATTAGAATACAATTTCCAAAATTAAATACGGTACTTTTACTTTAGAAGGCAAGGTTTTTCTCCATACCCATTCTAAAATATGTCTGGGCTTTTTTTATGTAGCCTAAAAATATACTTAATGTCTTCTTTCAAGAAATTATCTAAAGGAAACTTTTATGAAAAACACATTTGGAAATACCATCTTTTTCTCTAATTTAATTCTATTTGTATATGTGTCGATTTCAATACCTTACTTAGAAGTGAATAGTAACAATAGTTTAACTTGATTTGTGTCACCAACATTGCATAGAGCGATCTATCAAACACTATACATTTCATTACTTAGGTAATAATCAAAACAGGTCTGTGAGATAAGTACTGTTAATAGCTCAGTTTTATAGTATAGAAAACTAAGGGTCAATCAGGTATTGATACAGAGATAACTTTTAAAAATCAGAGAAAATACCTTTATAATTTAAAAGGTGACCCTAAAAATTGAGAAAAAAATAATCTAAAGTTTACTGGCAACAATAGAAGAGAAAATGAATATAAACATACAGTATGCACTTTGAAAAAACTAACCGTGAGGTTCAACATGAGTGGAGTGAGACTCCTTGTAACATCTCAGTTTCCTAATGCAGAGAAGATGAATTGACAGTGTTGAGTATCCTCAATTACAGGTTTCAATTTGGAAAGAATAAATACAAATGAGGTAAATAGATGTGAATTGAACAATTTAAGGTCTCAAAAGTTAAATATGCCTTTGCTACATGGAATGAATTCTTGGAAGGCATTTATTAAGACCAGGGAGAGTGCATAGCCCAGGAATGCATATCCCAAGTGACACTCAGTTCCATTTTTCCCCAGTCCCTCATGCCTTCATGTTTCAGAAATAAGGACAGAAAACAAGACTTAGCCTTCAAACTCCAGCTTGACATTGGAAAATAAACTGATCTTAACCAAGTGAGAAGAGTGATGCTACATGCTATGCTACATGAAAGGAAATGCGGAAGTTCTGGACAGAGCCATCAACATAACTTAAGCATACATAAAGAAGATAGGAAAAATTATTGGCAGTTATGGATTTCTTCCTATAAAGCAGTGAAAAAAAATGGCATCATGAAGATGAAGAACTCCGTCTGTAAGAAAATATAACTCCAGGTAATAAGTACATATCACAGTATAACATATCACACAGATAACTGTATGCATAAACTTAATAAAAATACAGAGACAGTAAATAAGAACTCAAAATCCAGATAAAACAAATTACAAACAATTGGATGACAAGTATATAGTTGAAAGCCATTCAGAAAAATAAGCAATGCTAATGTAATAAATCAATAAATAACATCCAAAGACATAACTAGGGAGCTGAAAAATAGAATTGTGGCATGCAGGAATAAATTAAAATAATCATATTGAGTATAAAGAAAGAAAAGGCAAAGAATAAAACATTTAAAGAGGGGACAGTAGTTCTGTGTGATAATCTAACACAAAGATAATTGTCATTGTTGTAAGAGAATAACTGAAGAAAGAAGGTAGAAAAAGTGCTGAAAGTTAGAATACAAAAGGTATACATTCTAGAAATCAGAGGAAGATATGCAGTCCCCTAGGATACAACATAAATGATGGGAAAAATTAAATAATTACCATCAAAACATAACTTGTTTTAATTATTGAACTTCAAACATGAAGATTTCTTCAGAAACCTATTTGAAAAAGTAAGTCAGCCATAGTGGAAAGATTAGGTAAAATTTATCTCCATCAATGCCATGTAGAAGAAAAATGTGGATGTTGGGGTTTTTGATGATATTTGGCTTCTGTATTTTTACATTTTTAATTACTTGTTCTGGTTTTTGAAGAGAATATATCCTTTCTATAAATATTATCAGTCACTGTATAAAAAACATTAATACTACAAATCCTTATTTAAAAATTAACACCATTCAATACATTTTTGTATTTTGCTATTACTATTAATTAATCTGAAAATATAGTTCTGTACATAATTCATGGTAGTCTTTCTCTAATACATTTAAATATTTTACAATTGGCTTTTATCTTTTAGATTCTATTCTAGGTTACAGAGTTATAGCAGTGAATAAAATAAAGGAAATGCCATTCCCTCAAGAAGCTTGCATTATAAAGGAAAGAGACAGAAAACAAACAATACATAAGTTATAAAAGTATTAGAAGTTGGTACATTAAATGGAGAAAATAAAATTTAGAGAAAAGTACAAGATATATACGATGTTGATAACAGAGTAGTGGTTTGGCATTTTAGAGGGGGTTGTTGGGTATGCATCTCTAAAAAGGAGCAATTTGAGCAAAGACTTGGATGAAGCTCCAGGAGTAGCCCTGTGAAGATCTGAGGGAAGAGCTCTCGGGTGAGAGAAAGTTGTAGGTGAAAATATGCTGAGGTAGAACATGCCTCGCATTCTCAAGAAAGCAAAGAAACGAGTGTGTCTGGAGCAAAGTAAGAAGAAAAGAAAATAATAGTGACAAGGGTAGAAAAATAAGGGTAGGTAGAGGGTTTGTATTCTAAATAAAATGGGGTGCTGGTAGAGGATTCTGAGCAGAAAGTGACCCAATCTGATTTGCTTTAGAAATGATCACTGAAGGGATAGATGCCTGGGTGGCTTAGTTGGTTAAGCATCTGCCTTTTGCTCAGGTCGTTTCAGTGTCCTAGGATTGAGTCCTGTATAGGGGCTCTCTGCTCTCCTGGGAGGGAGCCTCCTTCTCCCTCTGCCAACCCCTCCCCCTGTTTGTGTGCTCCTTCTCTCTCTCTCTCTCTGACAAATAAATAAATAAATAAATACCTTTTAAAAAAAAAAAAGGATCAACTCTGGTGATCTAAGGGGACTAAGTTGGGGGAGGCAGAGTAGTTTGGAGGCTAAAATAATAATCTGGATGAGAGAAAATGGTTGCTTGGACCCCAGAGGTGACCATGAAGATGTCAGTGAAGTATTCAGACTTTGTAAATGTGTGTGAGTGTATGTGCGTGCACACAACCTGATCAATTTTACTGAGACATAATTTACATAAAACAAAACATAGTCATTTTTAGTTTGCTGTTCATTGAGCTTTCAAAATCCAGATATAGAACATTTCATCCCTCAAACTTCTGTTACTCACTTTTGCCATCAATCCACCCCACCAATGCAAGCCTCACAACCACTAATTTGCTTTCTGTCATAGGTTTTATCTGTTCTATAATTCATTAATGAATTTCAAATTAATGAGATCACACAGCATGTCATTTTGAGGTTTCATTTCTTTTGTTCAGCATAACATTTTGGGATCAGTTAATGTTGCCCATATCAATAGTTTATTTCTTTGTATTGTTAAGTGATACCATATATATATATATATATATATGATAAATATATAGGATATATATAAAGGATAAACAAATTACAGTATATATATATATATAAATTACAGTATATATATAAATTACTATATATATATATATAAATTACAGTATATATATACTGTAATTTGTTTATCCTTTCACTACTTGATACAGATTTGGCTTATTTATGATTTAAGTTATTATGAATAAAGCTACAATGAATACTGACATATATTTTTATCCCCTTGCATAAATACCTCCGAATGGAATGGCCAGATCATATATTAGATACATGTTTTACTTTTTTTTTTTTAAGATTTTATTTATTTATTTGAGAGAGAGAGAGAATGAGAGAGAGAGCATGAGAGGAGAGAGGTTGGCAGGAGAAGCAGACTCCCCGCTGAGCAGGGAGCCCTGTGTGGACTTGATCCTGGGACTCCCGGATCATGACCTGAGCCGAAGGCAGTTGTTTAACCAATTGAGCCACCCAGGCACCCCCATGTTTTACTTTTTAAAGAATTTCTCCAAAGTGATTATAGCATTTTGCCTTTCAACCAGGCATGTATGAGAGTTTCAGTTGCCCAGAATTTTTGCTCATACTGGTTATTATCTATCTTTCCCCTAATGGGGAACATAGTAGTAGTAGAATTCCTTTGTGAGTATTTACTTAATGGTAACTAGTGATGTTGAACATCTTTTCCTATGGTTATTGGATATATATACATACATATATTTTTTTAAATAATTGTCTGTACAAATTCATTGTTAAGTTATGTTTTATTACCAAGATTTAGGAATCATCATATTCTGGATTCTGTTATCTATTATGAACATGTTAATAAAATATTTCTATTAGTCATCCAAATGAAGGGATTAAATAATGCTACAATGACATAAAGGTACATATATCTTTTTTAATTAATGTTTTCATTTTCTTTGGTAAATACCAGTAGTGGGATTACTGGATAATATGGTAATTCTATTTTTAAATTTTTAAGGGACCTCATACTGTTTTCCACAGTACTGCACCAGTTTGCATTCCCACCAACAATGTATGAGCATTCCTTTTTCTCCACATCTTTGCCAGTACTTATTATTCCTTATATTTTTTATTTTAGCCATTCTGACAGGGATGAGGTGACACCTCACTGTTGTTTTGATTTGCATTTCCCTGATGATTTGTGATGTTTAGTCTAGTATTATTTACAATGGCCAAGATGTGGAAGTAATCCAAGGGTCTATCCATAGATAAATAAAGAAGATATCATACTATACACACACACACACACACATACACACACACCCTGGAATATTACTAAGCCATAAAAAAAATGAAATCTAGCCATTTGCAGCAACATAGATGGATCTAGAAGTTGTAATGGAGGTGAAACAAATCAGAAAGATAAATACCATATGATTTCACTCATATGTGGAATTTAAGAAACGAAACAAATGAACAAAGAAAAAAAAAAAAGAGAGAGAGAGACAAATGAAGAAGTTTACAGAAAAGACCCATGTTGGAAATCTACATTTTAGAGTTGTCAGTGTGTAATGTGTAAAATGTCATTTAAAGCTATGAGACTGGATGAGATATCAATCATAAGCTGATTATTAATAAAAGAGCAGATCCATGGATTGAGACACACCAGCAATAGCATTTGAGAAAAAGAGAAGCTAGAAGAGGAAACAGAAGCTTGTATGAGTAGCTTGTGTGGTGGGAGAAAAACCATAGGAGTATGGTTTGCTAGAAGGCCAGTAATGAAACATAAAAGATGAGTACTGAACACCAGTGTCAGAGGTTGCTAACATGTCAAAGTAAGTTGTGGACAGAAAATTACCATTGTACTTAATAATAGAGGTCTTTGATGACCTTAACAAGAGCATTTTCTATGTAGTAGCCAGGTCAAAAAAGGTAATTGGTGTGAAATTAAAGAAAGGATGACTAATTAATAAAATCAAGCAGTGATCACTTTGTTGATACCACAAAAAGATTCAATAACAGATTATAGACCTCATAATAGATATTCACATCACCATCTGTAAAGTAGACCTGCAGAAAAATCAAACCTGAATGTAGAATGTGTTAAGTAGCACCATAGGGTTGCTACATGCAAAACCCAGATTGTAGGAAAAATAACTCAATTTTGAAAATAAATACATGGAAAGAAAAAAAAATACGATGAAAGCCAAACCAATAGATCAAAATAGACAATAAATTTATAATCAATTACAAAGTGTTTACTAATTTCTTAGATACTGATTTGGTCAAATAGGCTGAAAAGAAACACATTTGTGAAAAATTTGGAGAATTTCAAGCACTGATGAGCCTTTTATTATTAAAGAAATAATTTTATTGTTTTAAAATGGCATTGCAGATTTTATCTTTTAGAGAGACATTCTGGAGTGTTTACGGGTAACTAGCCATATCTAGAAATTGCTTCAAAAGAATTAAACATAAGGAAAGAGAGTGGGGGTATAGACAAAATAATACTGTCTATAAGTTAATAATCAATGAAATGGGGTGATGTATATGTGTAGATTTATTACATAATTCTTGTTAATTTTTAGTATATATGATAATTTTTATAATAAAAGGCAAAAAAATAAAAAGCCCAGATAATTTATTCAGTATTAAAAGAGAGAATGAATGGGAAAAGAGATATCAGAGAAAAGAAGTATCAATGACTTTTTGAAGGAATTACACTATATATTTTTTTAAAAAGCAGTGAAACCTCAAGAGGATTTTTATAATGTGAGAGAGATAACATTTTACTTGTGAACTGACAGGAATGATCTAGTAGAGTTGAAAAATTGATGGTGAGGGACAGAGAAAAAATTCTGTAAAACTCAAGTCCTTGGATAGGCAATATAGACCCCCACATGGAAACTGGTACACAAGTGGAATAGTTGTCTTTGGACTACAGCACAAACTGTTCATTTTTAATGTAAAGAGAGAAGGTGGATAATGTGGGTACCTATGCTGGGGGACAGGGACATACACTAGTGGGAGTTTCAGCAAGTTGTCTTCTGTTTGAAAATCAAATAAGAAGCAAGGTCACCAGCTGAGAAATGTTAGCGAGAAAATGTTGCTGAGTTTAAGAAGAAAGGAACAGAATGGAGACAACTAGAGAGAGGTATAAACAAGGCTGGAGAATTAGGTAAAGACCGTAGAAAGATTTTCCATCTTCCTAAAAGCAGAAAACCATTAACTATGAGGAGAAGACAATTATCAAATGCATGTTTCTAAAAAGACTCTTGTTATAGCCTGGAAACATCGTTAGAGTTGTAAGAATTGGATACAGATACGTGTATGTTGATTGTCATGGATAAAATGGTTCAAAACTATACTGACTGATTTCACCTCAGATTCTTGACCATAAATCTCAAGCGGGCCTTTGATACTATCTGGCATGCAAACTACAATTCTCTAGCTACTCCCTTTTCTACTCTTCTAAATAACTTTTTAAGATGTTCTCCTTTCTTCTTAAAAGGCCTCTGCTGTCCAAATAATTAGTTTCTCAACAATGTGTGAAATTAAATAAAGGAAATTATTAACTAATGGATAGTTAATACCTGTTAGTCATTTGCATCATGTAAAGTAGTTTCCCAGACACAAAGTCTGGGAATATTTTATCTTTTAGACTTGAAACTATAGTTTATTGTTTGTTTGTTTGTTTGTTTTTAATTTTTGTACTCCCAAGATCTAGTAAGATATCTGAGTGGTGGTAGGCCCTTAGTAACTGCTTATTGAATGGAAATAGTTAATACAACTGTTCAACACTTTGATACATTGATGCTTACATAAGGAAACTAGATCCTAAAAGTTATTTTTTAAATTAAAAACACAGGGGCACCTGGGTGGCTCAGTCATTGAGTGTCTGCCTTCAGCTCAGGTCATGATCCCAGGGTCCTGGGAACGTGCCCCACATCGGGCTCCGCTCAGCGGGGAGCCTGCTTCTCCCTCTCCCAGTCCCTCTGCTGGTGTTCCCTCTCTCGCTGTATCTCTCTCTGTCAAATAAATAAATAAAATATTTTAAAAAATTAAAAAATTTAAAATGAAAACACAATAAAATAGTCATTTATAAACCTGCTAAAAAGTTGGTCTCTCTGTAGATCTTACCATATATGTGATCATAAAAATGTAGAAAATATAAAATCAATTCTACATTCAGATGTTATAGGTATGTGTCTGTATTTAACTATATTTAAAATCACCTATATGCCAAACACCTGGGACAGTACTGGCACATAATAGTATAAGGGGTGAAAAAAGTTTTTCTCAAAACTTTTAGGGCCCCTGGCTGGATCTGAAAATTAAGCTGACAAAGACAGATTAACAGGATAAAGGCATAAATATTTTATTAAATTTTTACATGTACAGGGAGACCTTCATAAGAAATGAAAATCCAAAAAGTAACAAAGAAACCAAAAAATTGGTGATTTGACAAGACTGAGGGGTTTAGTTAAGGGTAGTGTAAATATTAAAAAAGTAACCAGAAAGATGAGGATTAGTTTAACAAGGTTTGTTTGTATAGATTTCTTGACCCTCAGTTCCCCATATCTAATGATAAGAATGTCTTCTCTAATGCTGGTATAGGGACAGTACGTTTCACATGGGAGTTTCATGACTTCTTTCACAGAAGAAGGGCAGGGGTAGAGAAGATTTAGACTGCTTCTGTCATTTTTAAAAAAAAAAAGTTCCTTTATCTAAGGATATTTAATATAACAAATTACCATATTTTGGGGTAATATGTAGTGAACCCCCTCAGTAACATCATGGATGTTCAATAAATACATTTGAATGAATAAATAAGTAAAAGAATGAATGAATTAGGCTATAGTTGTATGTGTATATGTTGGTTGTTTGTTTATAACATAGAGCAGAATACTTTCTCCTAAACTAGGACTTTTGTCTCCATTGTTCATTTCCCCTTGATGTCTGACCCTGTCACATTTCACATTTTTGGTAAGTCAGAAATTACATTTATTACCACTTAAAGGGCATTTTTGCATCTCATAATATCCTGGAGCTTACATTTCTGCATTTGAGATTCTTCAAAACTATATGTTCATGAGCATCTCCCATATTGTCAGTTTGAGATAATGGAAACAGAGGGTAATAAATTCACAGCAAAGGTCACTTAGACAATGTCACCACCAGGATAAAACCTCACATTCTTTTTTTTTTTTTTTAAGATTTTATTTTTAAATAATCTCTACATCCAATGTGGGGCTCCAGTGTAGACTACAAGATCAAGAGTCTCACACTCTACTGACTGTTCCAGTCAGATGCCCCATAAACCCAAAATCTTGACTGTTAGTCACTGAGTGTTACATGATGTTCTTTCTCAGGTGATGCTAAGAAACTCATATTTATATTCATAATTTTGTATATAGTTTTGAGAAATAGTTTAGCATAGTGATTAAGAGCAAACATTGAAGCCACATATTGAGGTTCAGATCTTTCTCCCCTACTTGGCTTGGACAAATTACTAACCTCTTAGTTTCTTCTTCTGTAAGTAGCAATGGTAATAAAATAATAATTACCTCAGAATTGTCTGTTGGTATTGAATTAACCAAGACATTATTTGTAAGTGCTTAGAGCAGTTTCCTGGCTTATAAGTGATATAGAAGCACTTGCTACATAACTAAATAGGTATAAAGATTTATTTCTATTTTGTTTGCCTTTGGTTCTGAGCATGATTATAGAGTTGAGGATTAGCAACTATTTTGTAATTCATCCTTCCTACTTTTGAGATCCTGGAAGTAAAAAAAGGGGGAAAATAAAAGGAAGGGGAAATGACCCCAGTCAAATCTCATTGTTCACATGTCTATCAAACCTCTTATTGACATTTTAAAGGAAAAGATAATGGAGTCTTCATGTAATACTTTTACCAGAATTTATTGCTTTAAGCTGTTTATAGTGAACAGAATTTATCAATTTTAGAGGGCAGGGCACATTGGATAATATCATGAATTTGAAATTTTTAGAGTATAGAATGGAGATCTTTCATGACTAAAAAAATCTCCCTTTGGGTAAATGATACCCCACACTCATTTATTGGAGGCCTCAAATGCCTGTACATCTAAACACAGCAAAAAAAAAAAAAAAAAAAAAAAAAAAAAAAGAATGAAGGGAGATATTTTTGAGGACTCAAACTTCTCACTTGTCAGTGTCTACTGATTATATCACTTGTCAGTGTCTACTGATTATATCTATTCTTTCAAATTTTAGTGAGTTTGATACTGGAGAAGGTACTTACTTTTTCTCAGTTAAATCTGGCAAGGCATCCCTTTTTAACAAATAGTGGCACTGTGGAAATGATTGTTTTTAAGATCTATGTTCATAAATGTCCAAATCACCGTTGGTCAAGAACCAGGATGAGATGGAAAAACAATGAGAAAATTTGATGCCACAATGAAGTCTACTTATCTGTGATGTAAAGTAGGAAAACTTGAGGCAGGTTTTAGGGGCTCGTCTGACCAGTGGAATTTAAAAAAAAAAATTAGACTTAAACTCAAGGGAACTATCCAAATGGATGGGTATGGAATATGCTATTGGGTGGAAAGGAAATTAGCAAAAATTTCAACTCTCTGTTGTTAGCAATTAAAGTGAAAATTTGATGTCTAGAAGTAGCTTTCTTAACAGAATAAAGAGACATAAAACCAGAAATTCTTTGTCACAGGAAAAACATTCTTGTGCTGCCATAACCATCTAAATAGCTGGTATTTTTATAAGTAAATTAATTCCATTAAGACCACTACTCTAAAAAATATAAAAGAATGATGGTCATGGTCAGGTGACCATGGAATCCCAAGTGTGTTCTGCTAAAGGATTGGGGTTGTAGAAGAAGGCTGGCAAGTCATTATTGACATAGAAACATAGATTCTTAGAATTAACCATGGGGTGGGGTAAAGGTTGGTATTTCCAGAAAATCCTGAATGAAAGAAATTCTTTAGGTTGCCAAATATCTCCAAGTAAATGTGTTCGAGCAGACATTTCTAAATAGCAACTGTTAACTTGCTGGTAAATGAAGGTTTTTGGCAGATGGACTTTGATAGAGGTTAACTGTCCATGCTTCTTTTGAAAAATAGAAATTTTATAAATGAAAGCAGTTCTAAACTAGCTTTATGAAGACATATTTAATTTAATGTCATCGACAGGGACTGTGATAATATTCTAATAGGACTAAAGAATTCCTCAATCTTCTGTACCTTATGTAATGTTGTTCTTGAAGCCTAGTGAATATTTAGGAGGCAGTAGCTGACTTACTCTCCATGCAAGGAGTTTCATGGAAGAGTTTCCAGCTATGCAAAAGAAGCTGCAAAATGGTGGAAAATAGAAAAGGTAGACAAGAAAATGTTAAGGGAAACCTGGCATAACTTCAAAGAATGGAGTAAAAATAAACTTGATAGGATTCCCATTAAGGGGTTAACAGCTTATTATCAATATAGGGTGGTCACCTCTTATGTTGCCATATCTAATATTCTCTCTTTATGTTTAGCCTAAAGAAATTTCAATCTAATTATGAGGATCATGAGAGTTAGAGTGAAATATATTGAATAGGCAGGGAGTAGGAGAGGGAGGTTGTAGATTTACACTAACAATAAACTAAAAAGCCTAGATTTGCATGTCCAACCCCTGGATGAGATCTTAAGACATGCAAAGAATTGAGTGATTTGCCCAGGTTATGGTATACAACACATCTTAGATTTCTAGATGTAGGAGTTCAATATAAGCCCCCTGATGGATACAGATGATATTCTGATAGGAGTGAAGGCTATACTGGGAGCATGTAGAGATGTGTGGTAGAGGAAATAGAAGTGAAGCTGGAATAACAAATTGTCATTGAACTGGAAAGATTAGTCTGTGGTCACATAGACTTCAGTTGAGTGAATAATTTAGGTGGATATTGTGTGTAAATGGGACATGTTTCTTTTACCTTTTCCATAGACTAAATCTGTTCTTCAAGCAGTTAACTGGTCAATCTAACTGTTGAACTTGTCCCATCTCTCCTCTATAGCAAACATTAAGCAATACAGTATTCCAGAAGGACAGTGAGAGATTACTGCTATGATTAAGGGAATCGTTGAAGGGTGATTTTTAATTCCCCCTAAAGTCATTTTTATCAGTCCTCTATGGCCAGTATGCAAAATAGATGGTTCCAGGAGTTTGACAATAGACTAACAGAATTAAACAAGGTGATTCCTTAGATTAATTCGTCTGTACTTGAAATAGAATAGGCTCCATTGGAAATGCCACAAGCTAGAGGGGACATCGGGACACAAGTCTAATGCCTTCATTTCCATACAAATGTGGATTCCATCCAGGCACAAAGGTAAGATTGCCAGATTTTGAAATAAAACATAGAAGCCCAGTTAAATTTGAATTTCAGGTTAAAAAAAAATACTTTCTTTTAGTGTGTCTTAAGATATTGCATGGGGCAAATAATGTTATTTTGTCTGGCAACTTTATGTGCAATTCTTCTAGATTGGAATTTAGTACACAGTTACTGTTTTGGTAAAGGGATATTTGAATTGCCATACTCTAGTGATACAGGACTTGGACTTGGTAACCATTTAAAGTGTGTTAATACACTACATTGATGATATCATGATTTGCCTCCGGTGATGAAGAAGCTTAGGAAGAGTTAAGGACTGTGATCACTACTACTACAAATTGAGAATATCTGATCAATCCAACAAAAATTCAAATGTCAGTCCAGTCTGTGAAATTCCTGGGAGTTCTGACTCAAAGACTGTCTGTGTAGCTGCTCTTCATTAGATAGACATATACTGCCTTGTAATAGGATGTTGGTGTAAACTGCCCCAACTATAAAAGGGCATCAGATAGTTCAGGAACCAAAAGTACTGAGGCTGGGTGGCTGAAGTAAGAGAGATTAAAATACAGATGATGATGCTCAGCAAAGATTACTCGTAAGATGGAAATAGTAAATCCCTGGGCATGCTGAGGGAAAATTCAAAGGAAGTTACCTATTCATGAGCAGATTAATTCACTGCCCATTGGACTGACACTCCAAGGACTTTTCCTGCTTCCATTGCTCCATAAGCTGAACAATATGATTCTCCCCAACTGAGGCAAAACAAATTTCCGGGATCCCAAAGGAGGTTTTCCTTGTAGATTGGAAATCATCTGCAGTACACCCTGCAGATGGTAAAATCTTAGTGACAGAAGGTCAGAGCTGAGAATTGTTTATTTTGCAGTAGAAGAGAAATTAGGCTTGGGTGCTTAGAGCACTGTTTGAATATTTACAGACTGTTGGGCAGTAGCTAGTGGCCTTGTAATATGGATAGGCAAACAGAATCTTAGATGTCTAGATAATAAAAACACCGTCCTATGGAGTTCTTAGTAATGGAAGTTTCTGTGCAAGTTTACATAAAGAATTAAAGTGGTTCATGTAGACAACTGTGCATGTATGTGTGCATAATATGCACACACCCCACACAACCATACCACAAACACAATCACACCCAAAAATCATTTGCCAGGTCAAAAAGGGATTGGGATGCTAAAGCAGATACCTCTGTGAGACCTCCAAGTCTTCCTCCCTAGGTATATATGAAACATACCAAAACACAGGCACTCACCATTCACTGACAGAGAAAACATGTATTAGCCTGGCATCCTATGAAAGTTATATAAGGAACAGAAACTGTACCCATTTTCAGTAGGAGAGAATTCACTTGAAAATGATTTGGGGAAATTTTTTGGCACAGTCAAGAACTCCACCATATTAACAAGTAGATTATATTGGATCTATACCAATAACTGTAGGTTGCTACACATTGTTGTTAGGTAGGATTGATACTTACTCTATGCTTTACTTATCTTTAACAGAAATAACTTTGGATAATACAATTAAAAGTTTGAGAAAGCAAATTCTCTGTCATCATATTATGCATTTCACTGCTACCGATATAAAAAGAGAATGAACAAACAAAAGAAAGGAGGGAACAAAAAACGGGAAAAAGCAAGGAAACATAGTACATGGACACCATATTCCTACTATATCTTCAGAACTCTGTTCTCACTTAAAGTTAAAATGAGTAATTGAAGCACCTGTTACTCAAAATGTGTGATGAAAATATTTAATTGAAAGTATGGATTTTTTAAATAAGTGTACCCTCATGTTGCATATGAACTGAAGTAAGCTAGGGACTTGATTGGAAAGATTTCAAAGATCAAACTTGAGAATGAGGAATGGAGGAGGATGCAAACATAGAAATTTCTAGCTTTCCCACCTCAAAAATTCTTTGATTTTTTTTTTCCTGATCCTGTAGTCCCAGGCCTAGGTGTGAATCTGTGTATATCCAAAGAAGTTGATATAAATACAAAAGATACACTATCTATGCTGTTATATTTGATAGCAGTGTGTTGTGGAATGCATCATCATTTCACCCCATATAGCCAACCAGATTGGGTTAATTCTGATTACAACTCTATCACCATCTAGAGACAATCCTGTGGGGTTTGTTTTTTTTTGTTGTTTTTTGTTTTTGTTTTCTTTTTTTTTTTTTTTTTGGTTGGTTGGTTGGTTTTTGTTTTTGTTTTTTTACCAGTCAAATTCATTGGCATCCATCTCAAGTGGTTCTGATAAAAAGTATTAGTCAGTTTTGTCTCCCCTATTGGTAAGAAGTATAGCTGAGCCAGGAGGAGAAATTCTAAACTTAAGAGATTCTGTAAATAGGAGGAATGCTTGTAAGTGGGAAAGAGTACCAGGAAGGAAGTCATGCCATTTCCATGGGAGTTCCTCAGATCTAGAGAATAACTGCCCACCATCTTTTTTGTTTGTTTGTTTGTTTGTTTGGTTACTATCTAACAGCTGATGCTAAGAGAAAACTTTGGTGGAGATCTGTGATTTCCACAGAAGGAAAATTAGATGTCTGGTAATTTATATGAGGTCTGCCTAAATCCTATGCTTGGATAATCTGGAGCAATAAAATGATATTTTGTGTCCTGAATCACATACTAACCGTGAATAGTATAGGGCAGAGAGTTCTGACCAGCAGAGTTTCTGTACTCTTTGGAGCCACAATCTACAATGTTACCTGGTATAATGAGAAAAAAGTTTGCTGCCATGTGACATTCAAAGCTTGGTTTACTCCCAATCCCTGTTGATTATACCAAATATAAAGTTAGATAGAAAGTATCTAAGGAAAGTGGAAATTAAATTAGGGTAGCATTAAGGGATAAGAATTTAGATCTTATTTGGTTGCCATATTTTACAAAATCACCCTTATGGCAATGCAAGTCTATAGACTTTATGGAAGGGAGTTGAATTCAATGGGAAAATATGTAACAGGCTCATGGGACAAAAATAATATTTTGGGGTGCACAAATCCAGTAATATTCAATGACAAAAACATGTATAATGACTGGAACAGCCCAGGCCCTGCTATGTCAGTGCTGTGCTATATATTCTGAGAGGATTTTAGGAGCTAGTTTAGGGGTCTGAGTCAATATAAAATAATATTCCTGGAGGTTCTTCATAATCATGAAAAAGCCTTGGTGATATAAATAAAGCTTCTAGCAAGAATTCTCTTCCAAGAAATTTTGGAGAAATTCAAGTTTAGAGGAAAATAAAGCCATTATTGGACTAACAAAATAATTGCTCTAAGGTAACAATGCTGAGAGAGACAGCCTAAACTCTCATCCAAGAAGTACTGGGTATTTTAATCATTTTGGAATCTGACAAACTTTTAAGATCAGTGGCGAGGATTTCTAGGCCAGATTAGAGAGGTAGATTTATGGGATGTTTATTTATTATAAGTTTAGGGCATAAGGTGTGATAGGGTCACACCTGACTAATGATTTAATCGTTTTTAAAGGTCTAGAGACCATACATTCTATGGTCTTTTGTTCTTTGTGTTCTTTTGTATTTTGACTTATCGGGGACAGAGTATGGAATAGTAGTTCCTTAACTAGTAGATGGGTTATGTTACATATCTGAAAGCTAATATATTAGTGATCTATTGCTATGTAATAACCATGGTCATTATCAATGTGCCTTTCAACTTTTGCAAACTTTAGACAGGTAGTCCTGACTAGTGTGGAGGCCAAGAAAATTAAGGCCATCCCACCTCAGGTTTAGCATTAGCACAAGTACAGCCATCTTAGCTTTGGCAGCCATCTCAGGCCCAAGGGCTGAACTTTCCCCTACTTTATTTTAGTTCCAGGGACCCCCACCCTGCTTTAGTTCTAAGAATGTACCCCACCCTGCAACACCCCGGCAACAACTAATGAGCTTACTGCAGAAAAGTCTGAAACTTCTCCTCCCCCCCACCCACCCCCAAGCCTCTTGTAATGACCCATAAAAACCCCTGTCTTAACTAGTCCCAGGGTCCAAGTACCTACTCAGCTGTGTTGGATATACTTGGGCATAAGCTTAAACTTGTCAAATAAACCCTCCTGTGATTGCATCGGTGCTTGGCTCCTTGGTGGTCTCTCAACGCAAAAACTCGGGCATAACAACTAGAGGCCTTTGACTTCCTTTTTTTGTAAATTATTTGTCCTTTAAATGTAAATCTTCTGCAACCCAGGAATGTCTTTATCAAATCCCCTGAGCCATCCCTTTGGAATGTAATCATTAAAATAGTGTCTCTATTTCCTAATCTGTTGAGAGAAGGAGCCTAATTTAATAAGAGTCAATCAGCAAACATAGATGGCAAATGACCTTATCACCTTGCCCAATCATTCCCCTAGTTCTATCCCATACTTTTCTATCAGCTGGCACCAGCCTTTAAATATCTTCTTGTCTTTTATTTCAGGAAGAGTTAAATTCAATCCTTCTTTTTAACTGCATTAAATCTCTCCCTGTTGCACCAGTCATTAATAAGGTCTTGTCATTTTGAACATTTTAAGTATTTGTTACAACTTCTTTTGGAAGGCAAGAATTTTACAGTAAACAGTGACTTGAAACAACAGATTTATTATTTCATAGGAATACACACCAGGGTACTATGTATTTAGAGATTTGAGAAATTGCACTATTCATACCACTACATTCCTCCCCTCTGCCAACTGAGCTATATCGAAGGCTATTTCTTTTCTTTTGGCCAACTGACCAATTGATAAGATACCTAGTTTCTTTAACCTGTTGTAACCAACTGACTCCTTGCCACTCTATATAGCCTTTCATTGCTTTACTTTACTTTATATACTGATCACCATCTGTGATGTTGCATCAATTATTTGGGTATTGTTTTTGTCATTTCCCAATAAAATGTAAATCCCTTGAATGATAAGATTTTGTGGTTTTTATGCTCATGTTTTCCCAGCAACTAGAATAATATCAAGTATATCATATGTTCTCAATATATATTTACTGATTGAGTGATTATTAGCAGTCTGTTGTGTTTTATTGCTGATGTTCTTGAAAGATATATGTAAATAAATATTTTACAGGAAGTATTTATTTATTATTTTGTAACTTATTATTAGGTTTTTCACTATTGAGAAATATGGAGGAAGTCAAGCTTTATGTTTTACTTAAAATTTCTGGAAAAAATGTCTTTTCAGTGTCTGCTAAAAGAGAAACAGCTAAAATGTATTTGCATAGAATTGCAAGTTTAATGTTTCCTTGGGGCATTCAGTTCTAGAGCTTTCAATCATTTCCTCATCCTTGTTCTGAAATGCCTGAGTCTCTTTAAGCATTTAGTAATTTCTGAAGCATTTTTCTCAGTCTGAAAATTCTTACTTGGATAGAGTACTTTTCTTCATGCTCTTTAAAAATCAATTTTAGTTTTTCACTTTAGCTTCATAGTTTGATCTATTTCAGTGAATGATGGTTGATTCTTCCCATTAGAGTCTTCTCAAAGCTAAAAACCTTGTAGTTTGAAGCCCTGGATAATAATTTAACAACACTTTTGAAGTCTGTCAAAAATCCTGAAATACTGGGATGCTCAAGTATTGAGTTACTCTTTTATTTTGCTGACTCTTACTACTTGTGCATATACCCACAGTTTCTTGAATTTTAATGGAACATATTTCTTGTATTGGAAAGATCTTCTCAGATATGTGAGTGTGGTGTGTGTATGTGTATGTATGTGTGAGTTGCAGTAAGTCAGATAAACTTAAAGATGAAAGGGAAAAAATCTCTTTGGAGTGATAAAACAAAAACAAAATAAAACAAAAAATGTAGACATCAAACTCCTGACCAAGATGTGACTTAGAAGACCCCTAAAATTTCTGTCTTCCCAGAGAGACACTGAATGTACCACTATACACAACTATTCCCTCTAAGAGAAATCTGGAAACTAGTTAAGTGACCTCTACACTTTGGGTGAATAAGAAAATAACTACATTAAAATGGGCAGGAAAGAGTGAGACACAGCCTTGCCGTAAATATCACTGCTGGCATAGTGTCACATGATGGGGAGGGAACCCCCAACTCCCAGCTTCATTGTGAGGAGGAAATGGTTTGAAATGTCATCTAGTGCCCTAACTTTTAAGGGTCCCATTGAGGAACAGGCCTCCAAATCACTTACCTCTGAAAGCCAGTGGTGCTTGCATTCATGAGTCCCGCAGGACTATAACAAAGATACAGTTGTTAATGGGTATGTGAGCTCTGTCCTTCGCTATCTGCCCAGGACCTGACACAAAGGGAGCAGACAAAAATGTTCATAACCCAGTCTTGGGTTACAACTTTACAACTTTACAAGCTAACTTTACAAGCTAATACCTGAAGTTCTAATGTCTAATTAGCATGTGTCTAGGTGCTGGCTGTTATTCTCTCCAGAACCCAGGGGAGTTGGTAGGCACTTCCCCACATTTTCCCACCAGTTTGATTCTTAATAAAATCAAGTCACCAGCATATCTCTGGAAGGAACTTATCCACATGTCTAGCACCCCAACTTTTATAGATGCCATTTGAAAGATGGAAGCCCTGATCACAGGGCTCTGATACCCAATGGAGCTTGCATTCTTGAATCCCACAGGACTGTAGCAGATGAAGTACATGTGAGCATTTGTTAAAGCTATGCCCCTAGGGCTCAGTGCAGAGACAACAATCATGTTCATTCCCTGTACTTTCCCTGGAAAGGGTCTGACTAAATATTTTACAAACAAGTCTTAATAAATTTAAGAAGACTGAAGTCATATCAAACATCTTTTCTAAACACACAATATTAGATACCAGTTACAAAAAGGAAACAGGAAAATTCACAGCTACATAGAGGTTAAACAACATGCTCTTGAAAACCAATGGTTCAAAGAAGAAATCAAAAGGATGGTTGAAATGGGTCAAAAAAGAAATAAAAAATTGGGGCGCCTGGGTGGCTCAGTGGGTTAAGCCGCTGCCTTCAGCTCAGGTCATGATCTCAGAGTCCTGGGATTGAGCCCCGCATCGGGCTCTCTGCTCAGCAGGGAGCCTGCTTCCTCCTCTCTCTGCCTGCCTCTCTGCCTGCTTGTGATCTCTCTGTCAAATAAATAAAAATAAAATCTTAAAAAAAAAAAGAAAGAAAGAAAAAATTATCTTAAAATAAGTGAAAAGGGAAATACAATATACCAAAACTTACAGGGTTCAGGACAAGTAGCTCTAATGTTATAGTGATAAATGTTATAACAATTAATGCCTATCATAAGAAAAAGTCCACCTAGACTGAGTCATTAAAAAAAAAAAAAATCCAGGGACACCTGCATGGCCCAGTTGGTTGAGCCTCTGACTCTTGACTCTGACTCAGGTCATGATCTCATGGTTCTGCAATCTAGCCCTGCATTAGGTTCTGTGCTCAGTGGGGAGTCTGCTTCTCTTCCTCTCCCCTTCTCAAATGAATAATTCAATTAAAAAAATCTGAACACACCAATTACTGACTAGTTCGGAGCTTGAATCATTAACAAAGTAATTAAATTCACCGTATGGCTTCACTGGTGAATTCTACAAAACATTCAAAAAAGGAATACTAATCCTTTTTAACTATTATAAAAAAGTGGAAGAGAGAGAGAACACTCATTTTATGAGACCAGCATTATTCTTTTACCAAAGCTAGACAAGGATACTACAAGAAAAGAAATTTTGAGGTTAGTATCCCTGATGAGCATAGAAGCAAAAATCCTCAATAAAATATTAATAAACTGAATATAAGAGCACATTGAAGGAATCATATGCTGTGATTTGTTCAACATTGGCAAATACACATTATTATCAAAATGAAGGATAAAAATATATGATCATATCAATAGATGAAAAAATGTGTTTGACAAAATTCAGCATTCTTTCATGATAAATACTCTCAACAGTGAGTACAGAGGAAATGTATCTCAACATAAAAAAGCCGTATAGGAAAAGCCCATAAGTAACATCCTGTTCAAGTTAAGCCTTTCCTATAAGATCAGGAAAAAGACCAGGACGCCTACTTTTAGCATTTTATTCAACATAGTACTGGAAATCCAGCCTGAACGATTAGTCAAGAAAAAGAAATAAACGTAATTAAATCAGAAAAGAAGAAGTAAAATTGTCTCTGTTTGCTTACAACATGCTATTAAATATAGAAAACCCTAAGATTCCACTACAAAACCTATTAGAGCTAATAAACAAATTGAGTAAAGTTTCAGGATACAGAATCCATATACAAAGATCAGTTGCATATCTAGACGAGATCGGGCACGTTCAGGGTGGTATGGCACGTTCAGGGTGGTATGGCCGTAGTCTCAGTTGCATATCTAAATGTCATATGCTAGCAACAAACTATCTGAAAAGTTAATAAGATAGTTGTGTTTATAATAGGATCAAAAAAATACTCCGGAATAAATTTAACCAAGGAGGTAAAAGATCTTTACACTGAAAACTGTAAAATACTGATGAAATTGAAAAAGATACAAATGGCAAGACATTCCATATTCATGGATTGGAAGAATTAATATTCTTAATTGGTTCATATTTCCCAAAGCAATCTATAAATTCAGTGCAATCCTTATCAGAATTCCAATGGGATTTTTCATAAAATTAGAATAATTTCCAGACTTGAATGGAACCACAAAAGAATCTGAGTAGCCAAAAGAAATCTTGTACCAAGGCACCATTCTCCCTAGATTTCAGACTCTTACTGCAAAGTTCTAGTATAAAAAAACAGAATGTTGTTGGCATAAAAACAACAGATCAGCAGAACAGAATTAGAGACCCCAGAGATAAACCCGTGCCTATATTGTTTTTTTTTGTTTTTTTTTAAGATTTTATTTATTTATTTGAGAGAGAGAGACAGTGAGAGAGAGCATGAGCGAGGAGCGAGGAGAAGGTCAGAGGGAGAAGCAGACTCCCCATGGAGCTGGGAGCCCGATGCAGGACTCGATCCGGGGACTCCAGGATCATGACCTGAGCCGAAGGCAGTCGTCCAACCAACTGAGCCACCCAGGCGTCCACCCCATGCCTATATTGTAAATTAATTTATGACAAAAGTGCCAAGAGCATGCAAAGGGGAAATGACTGTGTCTTAAACAAATGGTGTTAGGAAAACTGGATAGCCACAGGCAAAAGAAGAAAACTGGACTATTACCTCATACCATACATAAAAATTAACTCAAAATGGATTAAAAACTTAAATATAAGAAATGAAACCATAGGAGATAAGCTCCTTGATACAGGTCTTAGTGATGATTTTTTGGATCTGGCTCCAAAAGCAAAGAAACAAAAGCAAAATTAAACAAGTTGGAGTATATTTATATTTTTATGAACTAAAAGTCTTCAGCACAGCAGAGAAAATCATTAAAAAGAAAATTCATTTCATGTAACTTCCTGAATAGGAGAAAATATTTATAAATCATGTATTTGATAAGGAGTTAATATCCAAAAATATATAAATAACTCACATAACTCAGAAGTAACACAAATATGATTTAAAAACGGGCAGAAGGGGCACCTGGGTGCCTCAGTCAGTTAAGTGTCTGACTCTTGATTTCAAATCAAGTCATGAACTCAGGGTTGTGAGATTGAGCCCTGCATCGGGCTCCATGCTGGATGTGGAGCCTGCTTAAGATTCTCTCTTTCTTTCTTTCTTTCCTTTTTTTAATATATTTTATTTATTTATTTGACAGACAGAGATCACAAGTAGGCACAGAGACAGGCAGAGAGAGAGGAAGGGAAGCAGGCTCCCTGCCGAGCAGAGAGCCCAATACAGGGTTTGATCCCAGGACTCTGGGATCATGACTTGAGCCGAAGGCAGAGGCTTTAACCCACTGAGCCACCCAGGTGCCCCAAGATTCTCTTTTTCTCTCTGTCTTCTCCTCCCCCCTACCCCACTCTCCCTCTCTTAAAAAAAAAATGAGCAGAATATCTGAAAAGACATTTTTCCAAAGAAGACATACAGATGACCAGTAAGTACATGAAGAGATGCTCAATACCACTGATTATCAGGAAAGGGCAAATCAAAACTGTAATGAGATCACCTAACACCACTTATGATGACTGTAATCAAAAAGAGAAGGAATAGTAAGTGTTGGCAAGAAATTAGTAAAAGAGAACTTTTGTACACTGTTGGTGGGAACATAGATTGGTATAACCACTACAGAAAATAAAATGAAGGTCGCTCAAAAAATTCAGAATAAAACTGTCGTATAATCCAGCAGATCTGCTTCTGGATATTTACCTGAAGAAAGTGAAAAACTTATTCAAAAATATATATTTACCCACATGTTCATTGCAGCATTATTTATAATAGCCAAGTTATGGAAGTAGGCTAAATATCCACTGATAGCTGAATGGATAAAGAAAATGTGTATGCCATATGTACATGCACATAAGATGGAGCACTCAGCCATAAAAAAGAATGAAATTTTCCCATTTATGATAACATGGTTGTACCTTCAGGGCATTATGTTGTGTGAAATAAGTCAGACATAGAAAGAAAAGTACCATATGGTCCCACTTATGTATGGAAACAAACAAAATAAACCCAAGCTCATAGATACAGAGAACAGATTGTTAATTGTGAGAGGAGAGGGTGGGAAGGGGTGGGGTGAAGTGGGTGAAGGAAGTCAAAAGGCACAAACTTCTTTTAATAAAATAAGTCATGGCTGAATAATATTCCATTATATATAATATATATACATATATACATATATGCATATATATACACACACACACATTTTATATAATATGTATACAATATACATATTTTATACAAACACACACACACACCACCTCTTCTTAATCTAGTCATCAGTCAGTGGACATTTGGGCTCTTCCCATAATTTGTCTGTTGTTGATAATGCTGCTATAAACAGAGGGGTGCATAAGCCCCTTAAAATCAATAATTTTGTCTCCTTTGGGTAAATACCCAGTAGTGCAATTTCTGGGTTGTAGGGTAGTTCTATTTTAAGTTTCCTGCTTTCCAGAGTTGTCTGTACCAATTTGCATCCCATCAACAGTCTAAGATGGTTCTCCTTTCTCTGCATCCTCGCCAACATCTGTTGTTGACTCTTTTGTTAATTTTAGCAATTCTGATGAGTGTGAGGTAATACCTCATTGTAGTTTTGATTTGTAGAGGGTTGCTGGATGGGGTGTGTGTGTGAGGGGATGCGCTAAATGGATGATGGGTATTAAGGAAGGCACTGGTGATAAGCACTGGATGTTATATGTATAAGTGATGAATCACCAGATTCTCCTGAAACTAATATTACGCTACATGTTAACTAACTAGAATTTAAATAAAAACTTGAATCTTAAAAAAATAAAATAAAATAAGAAAATCATTGAATGTGAGGTATGTATAGCATGGTGACTGTAATTAATAACACTGTATTGCATATTTGAAAATTGCTAAGAGTTTAATAGTCCCCATCACAAGAGAAAAAAAAATTGGTAAGTATGTATCATGATGGGTTGAAACTAGACTTATTGTTGCAATTATTTCACAATATATATAGATATTGAATCATTATGTTATATATCTGGAATGAATATGTTAGATGTCAATTATACTTCAATAAAAGGTATATATATATATATGTATATATGTGTAATATATACATATTACCTATGACTTGCTTTTATTTATTTATTTTTTTAGGATTTTTTACATTTAATTTTATTTTTCCAGTGTTTCAAGATTCATTGTTTATACACCACACCCAGTGCTCTCTCTCTCTCTCTCTCTATATATATATATACATGTATATATATATAGACACACACATATATATATATATATTTGTTTTAAATATATATGTATTAAAGATTTTATCTATCTCCTTGACAGAGAGATAGAACACAAAGGCAGAGGGAGAGGGAGAAGCAGGCTTTCTGCTGAGCAGGGAGCCCAACATGAGGCTCAATCCCAGGACCTTGGGATCATGACCCGAGCTGAAGGCAGCCGCTTAACCAACTGAGCCACCCAGGCACCCCCAATAAAAATATATATTTTTTAAAGATTTTATTTAATTTTTTGACAGAGAGATCACAAGTAGGCAGAGAGGCAGGCAGAGAGAGAGGGAAGCAGGCTCCCCACTGAGCAGAGAGCCTGATGCAGGGCTCAATCGCAGGACCCCGAGATCATGACCTGAGCCAAAGGCAGAGGCTAACCCACTGAGCCACCCAGGTGCTCCCCAATAAAAATATTTTTAAAAAAGGATAACAAGGGTTGATGTGGAAAGAAGGAACTCTTGTATACTGTCTCTAGGGTTATAAGTTGGTACAGCCACTAGGGAAAAAATACAGTTTCCCCTCAAAATTTAATATAGAACTATCATATGATCTGGAAATTCCATTTCTGGGTATATTTCCAAAAGAAATAAATCACTATCTTGAAGAGATATATGTACTCTTATGGTCATTGCAGCATTATTCACAATAGCCAAAATATGGAAACAACCTAAATGTCCATTGATGGATGAATGTGCATGCATGTATCTATACCTATATATGTATAAATATATAAATATATAGTATCTATCTATCTATCTATCTATCATCTATCATCTATCTATCTATCTAATCTGTGTATCCAGTTGTTGGCAGAGGTCACTGAGAGGATGTGACCACTAGTCTCATTACCCCTTCCATTGACTTTGGAATGTGCATTATGCTTGCTTTACCCACTCCCAGAATCTGCCTTGAAGACAGTAATGTAGTATTGAGACCATCTGTTTGGTATGTATGATTGAACCCATTTAAAGCATCTACCACAACATTTAAGATTTGGCAAGTGGGTGTGGAAATCTCCTCATCTTGTGGCCCCTTAATAATAAGCCTCATATGTAAGTTCCCTTGCTTATTAAACATGCCATCTATCAATCTGGAGTAGCCTGCCTCTTTGGTCTCCCTGCTCTCCACATGTGGGGGTGGGCTTCAGATTTCATTTAGGAAGCTCCTGAGGAGGTTGTTAATAACAATGAAATATTATTCAGCCTTCAAAACTGAGGAAATCCTGTCTTCTGAGACAACATGGATGAACTTGGAAGAGATTATGCTAAGTGAAAAAAGCCAGACAGAGAAAAACAAATACTGCATGATGTCATTTATATGTGAAATCTAAAAAACGGTACTTTATGTATTCATAAAGTAGTTATGGCTGGGTGGTAGAAGAAATTGGAAATTGGTACAAGTATATAAACTTTCACTTATAAGGTAAATAAGATCTTAGAATCTAAAACATAATTTGGTGACTATAGTAGATAATATTATTTGTATAATTGAAATTTGCTGACAACATAGTTTATTCTCATACACACACACAAAAGGGCAAATAAGTGGGGTTATGGATGTTTTAATCAATTTGAAAGTGGGAATGCTTTCACAGTATATACATATATCAAATCATCACATTGTATTATTACAACTCTATTTGTCAATTATTCCTCAAATCTGAAAAAGAGAATAGAAAAAAAAAGTACTAGTGGACCACAAATACATCATGACAAGATCTTATTAATTTCCACCCCCCTTTGGCCTTCTTGTTCAGTGAGATAGGGATCTTTGTTTTGTTAATTCTATCAATTATGCATTGATAGAAATTATATTTATTCCTATAAAATGGAATACATTGATGACAGCATGTTTTGAAATTCTAAAATAGAGAAAGATGTCAACCACTAGATGCCAACATGAATTCGGGAAGAAGGCAAGAGTGCTTTGCATACTTCCACATAAAGTTTCTCATTAACCTGCTTAAAGTTGGTTAGGCATGGAAGTATATTAATTAGAGGATAACCCTTACCAGATTTGATAATATTCTATGGAAACAAATTGTCTGGTGAAGGATCTGAAGGGGCCAACTACGAAGGAACTTAACAATGAATCAAAACATGATTTAGCAATATTTTCATAGAAGGGGATTTGAAGACACAGATTCATTAAGAAGATAAATTGAACTTTATTTAATAGATGTGTCATTTGAAAAGTAAAAGGAATGTAGGATAATCCAGAGATATTTTTTTAGGTATGTAAATTAATGCGTGGTGGTTGATGAACTCAGATATTGGATAGAGAATGAGTAATTCAGTGGTGGAAGATACTTTCTATCTCATCGATTTTAAAATAGGTCACTCAAATAATGGTGATTTCAGTTATTTATTGATGTGTAACAATCTACCTAAATACTTAAGAACTGAAACTATAATTTATTGTCTGTCACAGTAGTGGATGTTAATTGGGCCCAACAGGGCAATTCTTTCTTAGAAGTCTCCCAATTACCATTTTAGATGGGGGCTGAAAGTTTGAATGGGCTGAACACTGAAGATGGCTTTGTTCTTTTAGGTTTGGAACCTAGGACGGAATGCTTGTATGGCATCTCTTTATGTGACTAGTTGGGTTTTTTTGTTTGTTTGTTTTGTTTTTTTCTCATAGCAAAGTGGCTCATCTCATGGTATTTGGACATTTTACTTAGTGGCTTGTTTTCTACAGAACGGACATTCTGAAAGATTCAGGAAGAAGTTGTAAGGGAACAAGACCTAGACTGCCACTTCCTCTGCACCTTATTTATCAGGCATATGACTAGAAGAGTTTAGGTACAAGATGAGGGGAAGAAGAGACTCTGCCTCTTATGGGGCAATGAGGTGTGAGTACATGAAGACAATAATTGTTTACAAATATCTTGGGGATTAGCCATCACATAATTATCCCCAAACAATTTACTTGCTTTTGTGTGACTATAGGGAGAGTGAACAGAGCAAATATGTAGTTTTGGGCATCTTGAACATATTATAACCACAATAGTTAATGTGTTTATTCAGAGACAGCATGGTATATAAGGATAATAATATATTTAGACAGAGGTTGTTGCATACCAATGTTTAAAAAGTGAGTACCAAGAACTGTACAGGGTCTGGAGTTCTTGAGAACTTTCCACACTTCCAATAACACACAAGATTTCTGGGTCAGAGATAACGAATGATATTGCATGAGCTCCCTGTTAGCCTCATTTGGCCCTCAAGTTCCAAAGGGGTTGATGTGGTTGAGCATAGGTGGATGCTATTCATGTAGTGGAGTTTGTGTTCCAGATGAAGACCTTGGATACAGAAGACCCTAATTTTTTTATAATGGTTGCAAGCAAACCTGCCTGATTTTTGCCCTGAATGTAGATCCTGTCTATTTTATACTAGACAACAAACAAACCTGTTCTCTGCCCTGGAGGTAGACATCATCTCTATCTTCAAAGGCTGCGAGATACATGAAAGTCCTTGAAAACTATATTCATGTTCTGTTACTGCCATAACAAATCACAAAGTTAGAGGCTTAAAATAACACAAAACTACTACTTCACTATTATGTAGGTCAGACATCTGAGTTGGCTTAACTGTTGGTTTCTCTGCTCTAGGTTTCACATGTCTGAGATAAAGATGTTGACCACCGGGTCTGTTATCTGAAGCCTCTCGGAAGAATTGACTTCTAAGCTCATTCAGGTTGTTTCAGAATTGAGTTCCTTGTGTTCCCATTTTCCTGCTGTTTGTCAGCTGTGGGCTTCCCTAGCAAATAGAGGACTCTTATTGATCTATCCATGGGCCCCTGTATCTCAGAGCCAGAAACATCACATACAGTCTTTTTTTTATTATTATTATTAATTTTTATTTTTTTATTATTTTTTAAAAGATTTTATTTATTCATTTGACAGAGAGAGAGATCACAAGTAGGCTACCAGCAAGCAGAAAAGAGAGGGAGGGAAGCAGGCTTCCTGCTGAGCAGAGAGCCTGATGCAGGGCTTGATCCCAGGACCTTGAGATCATGACCTGAGCCAAAGGCAGAGGCTTAATCCACTGAGCCACTCAGGTGCCCCTCACATACAGTATTTATCACACTTGGACTATCTCTGTCTTTTTTTCCTTCCAGTCCAGAAAGTTCTTTGCTTTAAGGACTCATGATTACATTGTTCTTACCAGAATGAACTCTTTATTTTTAATTTTAATCATAATTATGTCTGGAAAGTCTAGTTTGCCTTGATCAGTATGTACATGGGTTCTAGGGATTAGAGTGTGGAACTTCTTAGGGGGACCCATTTTTTTGCCTACCACACAAAGATGGCCATGAACAAAATCTCTCAGTGCTTTTGCCCAGAAGACATGCAGAAACATGAAAAACTCATGAAAAATTATCTTCTAGCTTTCCAGAGTGATGAAAAGAGTCCCCAAAGCAAGCATTCCAAAATAATAAAGTTTAAAAGTATAAGAAAGGAGTAGTGCTGCTGGGGAAAAAACATACATATAACAGTGTCAAATATATTCAGATAAGTTTAGATACCAAATATTTGTTCATTTGATTCAGTATTAAAAAAAAATCATTAGTGACTGTTTAGAATCAATTTTAGTATTGTAGGGAGGTATGTTAAATTGCATTGGGAGTTGGAATAGGTATTCAGTGAAGAAGAGACTCCAGTAAGTGCCATACTACCTTTGGCAAAGCTTATTAGTGAAGTAAAAGACACATCAAAAAGTTTGAAGATAGGAGTGGAGTCACTGGTGGTTTTGTTTGTTTGTTTTGTTTTGTTTTTTGTTTTTTGTAGGGGTGCATGTAGTGGGGAACAGTTGGGAATATTCAAAAAGGGAGAGTCAAGGTTATTTGATAGAATAAGGTTCCAAAGACACGGGAGTAGATTGACTCAGAATCACAACTATATTAAACGGAAGTAGGAAGTGCCTGTGACGACGTGAACATAAATTTATGGTGAGGTAGCATACCAACATAGGTGGAGTTTATGTTCATGTTTTATGCTATTCTGAAGGAAATAGAAAAAACACAGAGATTGAATCAAGAGGCAGAGATAGAAATTGACCTTGACCTCGAGTTTAAGATTGGAGGAAGTAAGAATATCAGTGAGATAGAAATAAATTTATAGGCATTAGTAGAGTTTGGGTTGAGGGTATTCATGCATGAACTTCTTAATAGTATGAAGGAGATAAGGAATGATGTTTGCTGAAATTAAAGGTGGTGGAGGTTGGAAAGGAATGTTTTGAAGAGTTTTAATGTTTATGGCTAATTCTTGAGAGAGATGAATAAAGAGATTAGATAAGGATAAGCACTGTGAATCAGCACAGATCTCACTGAGGGAGAAGGCCCTAGATTTGAGGTTTCAGCACTTTACATGATTTTTTCAGTAATTCTCAATGCCTCCCCCAAATCTTTGTTCACACAGTAATTTGGATTATATTTTCTATTTCTAAGGGAATGAGAAACCAGATGTTGGACATAGAAATTGTACAGATAAGTTCTAGAACAGAAATAATATTGGGACACAAAGAATAACTGCAAGATAGGCTTTACAAAGTCTAGCATGCTGCAAAGAGAATGACTGGCTCTTTCAGTTCCAGAAAAAAAAAAAAAAAGTACTATTAATTATATTCTGTGAGAACCTATATCCATGCCAGTACTCTGCTATAGTAATTAAGTGCTTCATATTAACAACAACAAAAAGGCTAAGCCAAGCCATTAAATGAATGAGCTAATCAGATTTGGTATGCCCTTCTTACTAGAAGCATATACACAAATATTACATGAGAAAGTTATACCTAAATGCAAGTGTCTTAATATGTAAATTAAAAAAAAATCAGCCAAATGTTAACTCATAGTAAAAATTGCCAAACACAGAAGAAACCAAGCTACTATTGAGATAGTAGGAACAACAAACATATTTGACATTCGTATGTAAATATTTCTTATATATCACTGAAAGGCAAAGATCTTTTTAGAAATATAGCCACAATACTGTCGTTATGTTTAAAATGATTCCTTAGGGGCGCCTGGGTGGCTCAGTGGGTTAAAGCCTCTGCCTTCGGCTCAGGTCATGATCCCAGGGTCCTGGGATCGAGCCCGGCATTGGGCTCTCTGCTTGGCAGGGAGCCTGCTTCCTCCTCTCTCTCTCTCTCTGCCTGCCTCTCTGCCTACTTGTGATCTCTGTCTGTCAAATAAATAAATAAAATCTTTAAAAAAAATTAAAAAAAAAAAATAAAATGATTCCTTAATATTAACGTGGTATGGTCAGTGTTCAAAATGCAAATTATTTCCTGATCGCTTCATATTTATTTAGTTTTCGTGTGTTAAGTTTCAGATACAGACCATATAATGCAATTGTTTAGTACGTTTCTTATTCTTTTTTTAATCTGTAGGTATTCTGCCCTCTCTCTCTCTATTTTTTACTTTGCAAATTTATTTGTTGAGAAACTAGCTTGCTTATCTGAAATTCCAGAATGATTGCATTGTCATCTTTTATTATATCAAGTTCTTCTGACCTTTGTTTTTCTTGGTACTCAAATATATGGACTTGAACAGATTTGGAATTAATTATTACTATTATTGTTATTTGACTTCATTTTTTTGGCCAGAGAACACCATGGATCATATTGTGTTCTCTTATCAGAAAGAACAGAATCTCTGACTACTTCTTTGTTTTGGTAGCAGCGTGAGCATTTTATTTCATTGGATTGCAAAATGGCAAAAATCTAATTTTAGACCATTTTCTCCATGTATTAGCTGGATTATATCTATACAGATTATACTGATAAAGGGAAAATATCCCTCCTCCAACTATTTGCTTACATTGTGGTACAGTTTACACTGGCAATGAAAAAATAAAATTTTATTTTATTTAATAAAAAAATCAAAATGGTGTCCGTTTCCCAGCCTCATCGAAAAGAAGCCAAAGAAGGTTTTCTCTCTTTTGATTTGTTTTGTTTTTATGTTTTTAGCCATTAAGAATACATGTATTTAAATATATTTGGTTTATTTCAACTTATTAAAGATTTAAAAATTATTATTGAGGTATAATTGATGTACAGTGTTATATTATTTTCAGGTGCACAACATATTGATTCAGCAGTTCTATACATTACTCAATACTCACCATGACAAGTGTCATCGTCTGTCACCATACAACGTTATTACAATATTATTAGCTGTATTCCCTGTGTTGTATGTTTTATTTCCAGAACTTATTTATTTTATAACTGGAAGTGTTTTGTTTTGTTTTGTTTTCTTAATGATGCTTACATTAACATATTTTGACAGTGGGAGCTTCTTCAAGTTGACCACCAAATCTTGTTAAGTTAGCTCTGGTAGATTTTTATAGTTTTTTGTTATGACAAATTATGGTAGGACTATCATGCACTTTTTCTGCCCACACATGGAATTAGTACTTTTCGCATAGAATCCTTTTTCCTTTTGGTAGGGGAACATAGGATTTATTGGCCATCATCTGACTGCAATGATTCCTCATTGTTACTGGCTGTAATAATTTGCTAAGTCTGTCATAACAACATGCCACAGAGTAGGAAGCCTAAAAAGCATAAGTTTTTTTTTCACAGTTTTGGAAGCTGAAAGAACAAGATCAACATGCTACCAAGGTTGATTTCTCCTGAGGCCTTATTCTGTGTTTTGCAGATGGATGCCCTCTTGATGCCTCTTCACAAAATCATCCTTTTGAAAGTGTATCTCTGGCATCTCTTGATGGGCCCAAATTTCTTCTTCTTAAAAGGGTATCAATCGATTGTATTAGGGCCCACCCATATGGCCTTGCTTTACATTAATTACTTCTTTAAAGGCCTTTCCTCCAAATATAGTACATTCTGAGATACAGGAGGTTAGGTCTTCAACATAGGAGTTTAGCAGGGGACACAGTTTAGCTCATGACACTGGCTATTGTTTCTAAGTCTTTTTAGCATATCTTGAGTTATTTTATATTTGTATATTTTTTTCTTGTTTCCTTATTAGGTAAATACTATTATTGGAAATAATTTAGTTTTTTTTTTTTAATTTAGCACTTTTACAGTTTTGTTTTTCTGTCCTTGGATATAACCCACTAGAGAACTGTAATCAAATTTCCAGATTATAAAGTTACTATAAAATATATTATATATATATATATATATATATATATATATATATATAATATAATATATATAATATAAAATATAATCTTCTAAAACTTTATAACTTTTTTGATTTAGCCACTAACTACATGCACAAGTTTGTTTTGTAATTTGCTTTAGAGATTAGAGATTTCATTTAGAATTTAATTCTGTTTTGTTGTCATGTGAAACATTTAGGTGTTTCTACAGTCAAATCTATGAAAGGTTTCCTCTGAGGCATCCCTTAGTGTCAGTTGCTCTTGTCAGAAGGACCTATCAGGCTCTTCATGCAGAGTAAAAACATCTTTTTAAAGGGTAAATTCTTGCCTACACTTAACTGTATTCTCCACTCTCAAGGCCATCAGAATTCCCCATATTTCACCTCTTTCTTCCCACATGGTTACTGATACCACCAGAATCTGATTACTGTTGGTGATTTGACACCCTCCACTTATAAACTGATCCCTTCTATTATAATCATAGGGAAGTTTTGTAAGGCAGATAGTATTTTTCAAAGATGATTGTGCATATATGCACATTTAATGTACTATGCTGGTAAATGTTTAACAATGGACAATATATGGGTGGGAGAGGAATGTAGCATTTGTTGTGTTTGTCAGCTTTCATGGTGTAAATACTACTACCATGCCTGATCTCAAACTATCAATGTCAGACTTCCATGCCACTGAAGGTAGAGTTGGGAAGTAATGCTAACAATCAGCCCATATGATCAACTCCAGCACACAACTTATCCCATCACATATGTTCTACTTTCTATGTGATATTGGCATTCCTCCATTGAATTGGTGGAGATTATTCTCTTTAAACTGAGACAGACTTTTCTAATAACCTCAACCAACAGATTACAGCAGAAGTGGGATTATATGACTTCTGAATCTAGATCACAATAAGCAATATGGCTTTCTCCTGACGTTCTTTCCCTCAGATTATACACCTTGGGAACCCCAATATATGTAGTCTAGCTACTCTGAAGCTGCCATACTGGAGACAGTATATGGAGTGACCAAATAGTAATGGAGAGACATTTCCTCAGCTTTTTTTGTTTTTTTCAGAGAAGGAAATAACCTAGTTTCCAGATAACTCTAGTCCAGTCAACATCCTCAAGCAAGAACTACTTAGTTAGACACAGTCTACTTTTAGAACTGTGAGAGGTGATAATTTATTGTTATTACTGTTGATTAACTTTTTTATTTAGAAGTAATTTTAGACTTACAAAAATTTGAAAATATAATATAAAGTACACCATTCAGTCAACTTCCTCAGGTTTTTACTACTTTCCTTTATTGGGTCCAAGATCCAATGTAGGGACCCATATTATATGACTTTGGATTAAAGGTGGTTTGTTATACTACCTGGAGCATCATTATTAATTTTTTTTTAAAGATTTTTATTTATTTATTTGACAGAGATCACAAGTAGGCAGAGAGGCAGGCAGAGAGAGAGAGAGGAGGAAGCAGGCTCCCTGCTGAGCAGAGAGCCAGATGTGGGGCTCGATCCCAGGACTCTGGGATCATGACCCGAGCCAAAGGCAGAGGCTTTAGCCCACTGAGCCACCCAGGGGCCCCCATCATTACTAATTTTTGGTCAATGAGAGTCCCTTAATGTTACTTCTGTGGTGGATACCTTCTATTTTAACCCTTAGATTCACTCTCTGTGCCTCTCTCTTAACTTACCCCTTTGTTCCAAGAGGCTAGTATGGATCCTTATGATTGAGAGCCTTATTATTTATTGAATATGCAACTTTTCTGACATAAATGAAACAAATACATAATAACAGAAGAGGGACAAGATAACTATAAAAACATTCACATTCAGGAAAGGGAACTTTGGGTAGTCATTCATTTAAGCTCTAAGCTCTACGGCCTCATCCAAAGTGATCTTTGGAGAAATTAATTCTATTTCCATTTCTGCTTTGCTTCTGGTGATAGGAGTTTGGAGAAGCCCTAAAGTTATTTTAACTCCTGAATAATCACTTTCTATTTTGAGTCCAGGCCCATGGTCATTTACAGTGCAGATCTTTTACAAACTTGGTAGTTTTCTTTTCTTTTTCTTTTAATGCTTAATTTTCTGAGAGTTATTTTCTGCATATAATTTAGTGATTTGCAGTAGGACTTTTTTTGTGTGTATGTTTTTGTCTACATGCCTCTTTTTATACTCAACTAAATTGGACCTCATGGGCTTTATTGAGAAAATCTCATGTTTAGTGAGCTATATGTTAAAATAACCAGATATATTAGTGTCATATTTACCACTTCAATTCACCAGTTGTTAAATTTATAATACTTTCTATTTGATCCTTTCTGCAGAGCTGAGTTTTTAGTTAGATTTAGTTTATGTAACTATTTCCCAACTTTAATTTTCACAATTTGGGGTTAAAGGACAGTTGCCTCTTTTAAATTTTTAAATTTATTAATTCCTTAATTTCTGGATTATTTCTGAGAATTTGTATGCCTTTTTTCATCCTGGCTGATTCTGACCTTACTTTTCATAATACTTCTAAAAAGCAAATAACTAAATGTACTATTATAATTCTACCTTAAGACTCTTCCCTAAGAGGTATAAATACATTAAACAAATTATTTGCTATCAGTATTATTATAGGAAAATTTACCAAATATGCCTGTACAACATAACATATATTGCCATCCTTCCAGTCTCTGATGTAAATGTGTTTACTGCCTCACTCCACTAATAGGTACCTGTGATGGGGTACCCCAGAACCATCCCCAGACTCAGTGATTTGCTGGAATTAGTCACATCCCCAGACTCACTCTTATCCTCATGGTTAGAGTTACTACAGCTAAAAGATACAGACAAAATCAAAGAGAAAAGATTCATGGAGCAAAATTAAAAAAAAGACAGGCAAAGCTTCTAGGCATTCTTCCCAATGTAGTCACATAGTAGTACATGCTTAACTCCCCTGCAGTGATGTGTGACAGCATGTGCACAATGTTGCCAACTAAGGAAGCACATTTGAGCTTAGATGTTTTTCTGGGATTTAGTCCTTTAGGAATACAGGGCCTGAGTGACTGACCTGTTATTCCAGCTCCAGACCCCTGGAGAGTAAGTAGGTGTTCACGATAAATTACATTGTTAGTATATACCATCTGGACAAACTGGGATACAGTTGGTCCAGGCTTCAGGCTGCTAACATGCTCTTACCAGAACATTCAGGGAGCTTCCTTCTCAGAAGCTGACCAATGGCCAGTCCTGAAAATGGGCCTTTCTTTAGAAAATGTGCACTTTTCTTTAGAAAAGTACACTTTTCTGTATCTGTCAGAATAGGCCAGAAGTAAAATTAGGAAGCATATAAGTGAAATTTCAGCAGCTTAGTGCATTAAAAATCTAATTCTTACTCCTACAACAAATCCCTGTAGTGTTAGTTGGGAACTCTATTCTGTTTCATTCTCATTTAGGAGCTTGGTGGAAAAAAAGATACAGTATAGCAAATTATGATCTACCTTTTAAAATTTTAGCCTGGAAATGACACACATTTCAGTAACAAAGGTAAGTCACATGGTAATGCCTAATTTTTTCAGATGGCTTAGAAGTAAAATTTTACTCTATGTTCAGAAAGCAGAAAGCTATAAGGATTTGGTGAATCCTACTAATGACTTGTATATTATTATATTTACAATTCAAATTGTGGTTATTTTACCTATACGGTATATGTGTAAAATGTGTAATTATATATATTATACATTTGTAATACTGTGTTATTATTATATTATGCTTGTTTATTAATTTTATGGAAGACTCAAGATAAATCTCACAGTTTAATATCACTTCTGAAGTTAGCCTTTGAATATACCTTTGAATTGATATATGAAAAGTATTCATTTTATTTCCAAATCTATAGGTTTTCCATTCAGGACCAAACATTCTATTTCTTAAAGAAGCTGAAGTTTGCTTTTAACAAGCTGAACAGTGTTTTCAACCTTCTTAGGGAGCTAACGGGTCAAATATTAAAGATCACGATCTGCCAGAAACAGATTCCTGTCTGTATTTGGGCTTTGGTTGAGACTCCAAAGGCCTACATTTTAGGAGGAAGGGTAAATATGAAGTAGATAAACTCCAAGGGAATTGGGGTCTAAACATGAATTCTTTGAATCCCTGACTGGAATAAGAAGACTTGGCATTTATAGGACCTTTAGCCTAGTCAATTACAAAAGTAAATTTTATCTGAGGAATATAATATTATCTGTAAGTATATGACATAACCTGTACAATATTTCACACATAAGGTATATAGAATTTAACAAATAAGAGCTAAGTGAAAAATCACGTTAATAAAATAAAAAAGATAATCAGAATAACAACACCAGAGGTTAAATAACAAAGGCTAATTTTACATTTTTCACCAAGGTAATATTGCAAAATATATAGCTAAATTTGATACAAATGAAATTGTTATAGAAGTTCAAAATTGTCTTATAATTATTTAAGAAATCAAATCTATATATAAAAACTCACAAAGAAAACTTAAGGCCTAGATGGGCCTACCCCGAATGATACCAAACAATTATGAAATAATGCCAATGATATAAAAATTCTTTTAGAGAATGGGAAATGAAGGAATTTTTTCATTGCATTTTATGAGGCTGCTATAATATTAATATTGAAACCTAACAAGAATTACAAGAAAGGAAATTTACAGGAAAATTTAATGATTATCTATGTAAAAATAAACGGGTACTTGTAACTGAATCTAGTGTAGCTAATGTAAAAGTAAGCAGGTATTCTCAAATACATTTTATTTGGTTCACGATTGAAAAAATATTTTTCTTATGTATATTATGGAAGTTAATCCTGGAATATATCTCTCTACTTCTCTTCGGAGAGAATATCAGAAAGATTAAGATATCTACACATAAGCATTGCAGTCACCTTTTTGTAGGCTGTTACTAATTTCGCTTTTCTCAGTTTTGACAAAATGTCTTTGCTTAATATAAGACATGTATATGTCTGACAGATGACATCTTATAATGCCAAGACAAATGAACAAAACTCCATGTATAAGGAATGAGAGAAATCTGGTTAGTTAGTTTTCTCAACTTACCTGTTTGTCCCATTTGTTCTTTTATTTAAGTGTATCTCTCTTTCCTATGGCATTTTTACCTTTTCCCCCCAAAAAGTAAACTGAACTGAAAATTTTAAGAGTATCTGAGAAAATGAGAAAGGACCGAGCAAATGACAAAACAACTAACGTGTCATACTTTTATGGATGGTTCTCTGATTTGGAGTTGCAGAGACTGCTAAGTAAGAGTAAGAGGTACTTAGCAGGGTAAACCAAAATGAAAGCATATACAAATGCATTTTCCTGTAGCACACTCATTTGGAACCTATATTTAGCCAGAGCAAGTACAATTATATTCAATTACAAAATATCTGTAGGGAAGTTGGTATGAAATCAAATTCAGTATGTGTAGGAAAACTCTTAGAAGTCATTTGCTTCCAGTGACACCATGGAGTTCTCTGAGACTTCTTGAAACATCAGGGTGGAGGGGAATTTCACAGGATATTACTGATTCCTCAGAAGTTATGTAAGGAGAACACCTTCCCTTGAGATCTTTAAGTGGTAGGTTCACTGTGTAGCTTAAGTGAGTTTCAAATATAATGCAAAATTTAATGTCCTAACTAGATTTTTCAGTGGGACATTTGCATTTTCTTTGTATTTAAGATTTGAGATAGAAAAACTGACATATAATTCCATGTTGTATAACATGAGAGTTATATAACAAATGAAAATATATGGTTTCTGTACTCGACAGATTGTACTTAATTCTGGAAACAAACAAACAAAAATAAATAAAACTTTAAAGGAGAACTAATCTGCAGATATTGTCAGAGAACTTATTTTAAACCTTTTCTACCTTTATCGAGCTCTCCACATCACAACTGCAATTTTGTCAGCCAAACTAATTCCCCGTTTTTTGGGGAACATTGACACAATGTGGTAGGAACTCACTTTCCATTTTCTTTCTTACAGATTTTATGGCATCTTTATTTCCTTTTCTTCCTTTGCCATGACCTCAGTAGAATATTTATCATTTCTTCTCTCCAAGGGAAATCATTCTTCTATGTCTTGGGGACTACCTCCTTTCCTAAGTTTTGCTTTTTATATCATTTCGTTCTTGACATTTTATTTTCTCCATTTCCACTGATTTTTTTCCACCTGATTTTGTAACTTAAGTCTCTCCTATCCTGATAAAATCTTTTAGTCAGTTCTACAACCGTTCATTATTTTAATCATTAAACTTCTTGAAAGATGAGTCTATGTAATCTGTTTCTATTTTATCACTATACACTCATCTTTTAATCTTCTATAATAATGCTTCGCTTTCCAATCCTGTATTTTTAACTGCTCTTAATGGGGCAGAGATTTAAAGTACCAGAGAATTTTTCTACTCTCTAGTCTCATTTGCAGTTATTTGTTATTTTTTCTTCTGCCATAGCTGTTATTTTCTTGTTTTATTTATCTTCAATTTATCATTGCATCCAACTTCCTAGTTTAAATCTTTATTCCTTACAGCTGAATGGTCAACACTGCTTTCTAACTGTTGGGCTATCCTTAATCTGTATGTCTTCCAATTTATTATGCATAGTTACTAAATGAATCTTTCTGAAACAATTATCTGATAAGTGGTATAATGTAGAACACCTCTGCTGAATTCCCATTGTCTGTAGAATAAAGACTAAAAGACATTAACTTGTTTTTTAGGCACTCCACAGTCTGATTCCAAATCACCTTTCTGATTTTACTTTTTACTACTGCTTTTCATGAGTCTTATAATCTTGCCCATATGTTTGCTTATGTTCATGCATTTGCTCCCATTTTTCTATCAAATAACTATCCTTTATAGCACATTCACAATTCCTCCTGCTTCATCAATCCTTCCCTGATACTTTAGGCAGAATAATATACTGTTTCTCTTTTTAACTTCCATATTTTATCTATACCTTTCTTTTTTTTAATTGTTATTTATAAAATATAGGAAGGATAATATTGACTGACACGTGAACATGAACATAAAAATTATAAAAATTGTGTCATATTTTGAATATAATAAATTATAATAATATCTTATTAATATAATATTTTATTGGCTATGAGATTTTTCTGACTATCCTTCTATAAATTAATTTATTAGATTATCCAAATATATAATTTATCAACATTATTTTCAGTTAATTAAATGAAAATAATACTGGTTGCTCTTGGCAAATGTGCGATTACAAATAATTTTTTATCATTTTTAGGTTGAGAAGGATATTTCTGCTGATATGTATTTAGATTGTTTTTTCTTTTTAAGCTGTTGAGTTTAGAGAATTTTCTTTTTTTTTTTAATTTTATTTTTTATAAACATATAATATATTTTTATCCCCAGGGGTACAGGTCTGTGAATCGCCAGGTTTACACACTTCACAGCACTCACCATAGCATATACCCTCCCCAATGTCCATAACCCCACCCCCCCTCTCCCAACCCCCCTCACCCCAGCAACCTTCAGTTTGTTTTGTAAGATTGAGAGTCACTTATGGTTTGTCTCCCTCCCAATCCCATCTTGTTTCATTTACTCTTCTCCTACCCCCTTAACCCCCCCATATTGCATCTTCTCTCCCTCATATCAGGGAGATCATATGATAGTTGTCTTTCTCTGATTGACTTATTTTGCTAAGCATGATACCCTCTAGTTCCATCCACGTCGTCGTAAATGACAAGATTTCATTTCTTTTGATGGCTGCATAGTATTCCATTGTGTATATATACCACATCTTCTTTATCCATTCGTCTGTTGATGGACATCTAGATTCTTTCCATAGTTTGGCTATTGTGGCTATTGCTGCTGTAAACATTCGGGTGCACATGCCCCTTTGGATCACTACGTTTGTATCTTTAGGGTAAATACCCAGTAGTGCAATTGCTGGGTCGTAGGGTAGTTCTATTTTCAACATTTTGAGGAACCTCCATGCTGTTTTCCAGAGTGGTTGCACCAGCTTGCATTACCACCAACAGTGTAGGAGGGCTCCCCTTTCTCCGCATCCTCGCCAGCATCTGTCATTTCCTGACTTGTTAATTTTAGCCATTCTGAGTGGTGTGAGGTGATATCTCATGGTGGTTTTGATTTGTATTTCCCTGATGCCGAGTGATATGGAGCACTTCTTCATGTGTCTGTTGGCCATCTGGATGTCTTCTTTGCAGAAATGTCTGTTCGTGTCTTCTGCCCATTTCTTGATTGGATTATTTGTTCTTTGGGTGTTGAGTTTGCTAAGTTCTTTATAGATTTTGGACACTAGCCCTTTATCTGATATGTCATTTGCAAATATCTTCTCCCATTCTGTCAGTTGTCTTTTGGTTTTGTTAACTGTTTCCTTTGCTGTGCAAAAGCTTTTGATCTTGATAAAATCCCAATAGTTCATTTTTACCCTTGCTTCCCTTGCCTTTGGTGATGTTCCTAGGAAGATGTTGCTGCGGCTGAGGTCGAAGAGGTTGCTGCCTGTGTTCTCCTCAAGGATTTTGATGGATTCCTTTCTCACATTGAGATCCTTCATCCATTTTGAGTCTATTTTCGTGTGTGGTGTAAGGAAATGATCCAATTTCATTTTTCTGCATGTGGCTGTCCAATTTTCCCAACACTATTTGTTGAAGAGGCTGTCTTTTTTCCATTGGACATTCTTTCCTGCTTTGTCGAAGATGAGTTGACCATAGAGTTGAGGGTCTATTTCTGGGCTCTCTATTCTGTTCCATTGATCTATGTGTCTGTTTTTGTGCCAGTACCATGCTGTCTTGATGATGACAGCTTTGTAATAGAGCTTGAAGTCCGGAATTGTGATGCCACCAACCTTAGCTTTCTTTTTCAATATTGCTTTGGCTATTCGAGGTCTTTTCTGGTTCCATATAAATTTTAGGATTATTTGTTCCATTTATTTGAAAAAAAAGGATGGTACTTTGATAGGAATTGCATTAAATGTGTAGATTGCTTTAGGTAGCATAGACATTTTCTCAATATTTATTCTTCCAATCCAGGAGCATGGAACATTTTTCCATTTCTTTGTGTCTTCCTCAATTTCTTTCATGAGTACTTTATAGTTTTCTGTGTATAGATTCTTAGTCTCTTTGGTTAGGTTTATTCCTAGGTATCTGATAGTTTTGGGTGCAATTGTAAATGGGATGGACTCCTTAATTTCTCTTTCTTCTGTCTTGTTGGTGTAGAAAAATGCAACTGATTTCTGTGCATTGATTTTATATCCTGACACTTTACTGAATTCCTGTACAAGTTCTAGCAGTTTTGGAGTGGAGTCTTTTGGGTTTTCCACATATAGTATCATATCATCTGCAAAGAGTGATAGTTTGACTTCTTCTTGGCCGATTTGGATGCCTTTAATTTCCTTTTTTTGTCTGATTGCTGAGGCTAGGACTTCAACTACTATGTTGAATAGCAGTGGTGATAACGGACATCCCTGCCGTGTTCCTGACCTTAGCGGAAAAGCTTTCAGTTTTTCTCCATTGAGAATGATATTTGCGGTGGGTTTTTCATAGATGGCTTTGATAATATTGAGGTATGTGCCCTCTATCCCTACACTTTGAAGAGTTTTGATCGGGAAGGGATGCTGTACTTTGTCAAATGCTTTCTCAGCATCTATTGAGAGTATCATATGGTTCTTGTTCTTGAGAATTTTCTTTATATTTAGACTTTAAGTCCTTTATCATATATGTAGTTTGAATTTTTTTTTTTTCTAATATGTACTTTTCATTTTCATCCTCTTAGCAGAATCTTTCATGGAGACAAAAAATATTTTTAATCAAATCATTTTTATCCTGTTTTTCTTTATGAATTTTATTTTTGGTGCCATGTTTGAGAACTTGTCACCAGACCCTGGTCATCAAGATTTTCTCCTGTATTTCCATTAAAATTTTATATTTTTGGGATGCCTGGGGTGCTCAGTCAGTCAATTATCAGTCTCCCTGCTTCTCCCTCACCCACTCCCCCTTCTTGTGCTCTACAAACATACATAAAATAAATAAAATCTTGAAAAGAATGTCTGAATGCAATTCTAATAAATATATTTTAATAAATAAATATATTTTTTAAAAATAAAGTTTTATATTTTTATGTTTATATTTGGATTTACAATTTATTTTGTGTTAATTTTTGCAAAGGTGTAAGGTTTAGGTTGAAGTTCTGGTTTTCTTTTCTTTTTTTTTATTAAGATTTTATTTATTTATCTGAGAGAGAGCAAAAACCATCACAGAGGGAGAGGGATCACAAAGGTAGAGAGATCACAGAGAGAGGGAGAGGCAGACTTCTCCCTATGCAGAGAGCCCTATGCAGGGCATGATCCCAGGACCCTGAGATCATGACCTGAGCTGAAGGCAGATGCTTAACCCACTGAGCCACCTAGGCGCCCCAAAGTTTTGTTTTTCTTTTCTCTATTCTCACCCCCCTTCTCTCTTTCCCTTTCTCTCCTTTCTTCCCCACCTCTCCTTCCTTTTCTCTCTCCGCCCTTCTCATTCTTTTCTTGATCCTGTCCTGTCTTATAAAGATATCCTATTTCTCTAGCACTTATTTGTCAAAAAGACAATCCTTCTTCCTTTGAATTGCTTTTGCACCATCATATAAAATCAGTTGGCTATACTTGTGTGTGTCTATTTCTGGGTTCTTTATTCTGTTCCATTGATCTGTGTATCTGTTCATCCATCATATCACAGACTCTTGATTATTGTAGCTATATAATAAACCTAAAGTAGTTAGAGTGAGTCCTCCCACTTTATTTTGCTTTTCCAAAGTTGTTTTAGTGATTCTTATTCCTTTGGTTTTCCATATAAATTTTAGCATAATCTTATCATTATTTACATAGTATTGCTGGAATTTTAAAGATGACATCTTTAGTGTGTAGAGACTTTAAATTGACAAATACAATATGTATTTTCATTTATCTAAGTCATCTTTTATTTCATTCAATAGTATTTTGCAATCTCAGCATGTACATGCATTGTTAGCTTTATGTTAAAGTATTTCCTTGTTTTTGAATTATGTAAATAGTTTTATATATTTAATTTTGCTTCTATGCAGAATACATAATTGCAGAATACATAAATACACTTGATTTTGTATGTTGCATATTCTATACTTTGGTGAGCTCACTTATTAGTTCTAGAAGTTATTTGTAGGTTCCTTGGAATTTTCTAACATAAACAATCATATTATTTGCAAATATTTAATCTATGTTTGTAGCTATTTATCTCTGCATTAGATGTGAGAGTTTTATTGTATTCTTCTCCAGTTATTTTTTAAAAATGTGTAAAGACGGAACTTTAGTATTGTACATTAGTAGTCCTCAATAAATAATTTTGAATGAATTGTGTAAAATTTTCTAATTATCTCATTCATATATATAGTACAGTAGAGTGAATTATGAATTATTATTTTGTTATAGTGCATGTAAGACCCCGATATTTGGGATTTTCCCAGCAGTATGTCAAATGATATCTGCAGAAGATTCTGTGGATTCTTATTATAAAACAAACCCAATTTATTATGAATGAGTCTTACTTATCAGACTCTTGATTCTGTCATTTGTCAGTTATTCTGGTGTTGACAATACTAGGTGAATTGCCAAAGGACTTCAACAACTTTTAAAACGTGAAATCCATGCTGTCATTTCAGATCTACTGAATCAAAATCTCTTGGTCCTGAAGCTCTGGAATATTATTTTTAAAAAGCTCTTTAATTTTTAGAACTTTGCATATTGCATGATTCCTTTTGCATAACATTTGTGAAATAACATAATTAAAGATGTGGAGGATAAATTAGTAATTGCTAAGATTTAAAGGAAGACAGTGGAGGAAGAGAATGTGGTTATAAAAGGTTAGAATGATGGGGCACCTGGGTGGCTCAGTGGGTTAAGCCTCTGCCTTCAGCTCAGGTCTTGATCTCAGGGTCCTGGGATTGAGCCCCTCATTGGGCTCTCTGCTTAGCAGGGAGCCTGCTCCCCCCCTCAACTCTCTCTGCCTGCCTCTCTGCCTACTTGTGATCTCTGTCAAATAAATAAATAAAATCTTTAAAAAGAATAAAATAAAAGGGTAGCATGAGTGAATCTTATCATGGTGTAGTTAAGTATGTTGATTGTGGCAAAGTTTACATGAAGCTGCACTTATGATACAATTGCATGAAATGCATGTGCACACGTGCATGCACACACACACACACACAGAGGCATCTATAACTGGTGAAATCAGATTAAGCTCTGAATTGTAGTAACGTCAGTTTCCTGGTTTTGATGTACTGATGCAAGATGCTAATACTGGGAAAGGCTGGGTGAAGAAGTGTTCATCAGACTCCTCTATGTATTTCTTTGACACTTCTTGTAATTCTATAATTACTTTTAAAAATAAAGTTTAAAAACAAAAAGCAAAACAAAATCTTCTCAGGTAACTTTTATGGAGCCTCCTGACCCTGCCTTGGCTGGCATTTGGGAACCCCTTCATAGGAAGTTGTTGGAATTCATGAGAAAGTTGCATAAACATTTATCCCTTTGGTGGTAAAAATATTATAAAACTGTTATTAAAGTAATGTGATTTTTAGTTTGAGCAACACAGAATCACTGTCAGGCATATGTTAGAAACATACTGCTTAATTTAAAATTAATCCACCCATCTCTTTCTGCTCCACAATGGGCTGCCCAGAACTTTCATTATAGTGATAGAAGATAAAATGAATCTCAAACTCCCCACACCAGTAGATAATATATCCAGGGTAAGCTATAATTGGTAGTCATTTCATTATTGAGGAAGGTCACTGGATTTGCATGATTATTCTTTTATTGTGAATGTTTAATTCACATTTGATCTTATGAAGTGACATCTTTGGTTCTCTGGTTCATAATCCCAATGGGAGCTATTCATTAGCAATGGGTAACAAGATGAACTAACAAGATGAACATGAGTGCACAATGTCATTCCTTAGTTATAAAAACAGCTCAGTACTGGGATTCATGGTGAGAAGAAGAATGCGTTGATACCATGAGATAAATCTCCCATTATATTCAGCATCCCAGCATGGTTAAAACCTTTCATGGGTACTACATTAAGTTTTGGCTCTGCAACTTAAAAGGGAACTTACAGAGGATTAAAAGAGAGTTCCATAAATGATTAAAGGATTAAATATATGACCTCCACAAGAAGGTTAGAGGGACTGTAATTATTTAACCTAAAGACTAGAATTATCTGTTAAGAATATTACAGGCAATTATACAGAGAATGCTATATTGTATTCTCTAATTCTTCTGAACATGCCTGGAAGAACTGAACATAAATTGTAGCATAAGGGATTTAGATTATATTTTAAATGGAATTTCAAAAAATTAGGTCTTTTAGATATTTAAAATTATTGTCTATGGATATTATAGCAATTCCATTGTGAAAGTAAATAAAAAGAATATTCAATGAAATTGTATCTAATTGAGTTGACTCACTTGAAGGAGTCCTGGGATGGAGTGACTTTTCTGTCATAGAAACCCCTCTGGTAAGAGTTGCTATAAATGATGTCAGTCATATTAAACAGCAACAACCTTTAAAGGCACTTACATAAATTGTATAAAGCAGATATGTCTCTTTTTGCAGTGGTGGAAAAAATACTTTTTGACCAGATGAAGATAAAGGAAGTCAGTCTCACGCAAAATTATACTCTTCATCTGCAAAGTTTGTTGTCTTTTTTTTACCTCCCATGTAGTGTATTTATCTACTTTATACTTTGGAAGTCTAATGTCTCCTTTTTTTCCTTGTGTGTTCCTCTATTCCTTAGGGAATCATTTATTTGTTTATTTATTCTACAAATACTTACTGAATATCTAACATGCTACAGGCACTCGTTGGCTATGAGGATACAAAGAAAAATAAGTAAAACCAGGCAGGAATGACTATAGTCATCATGGAGCTAAGAAGACATACAGACAAGTAAACAAACAATAGAATACAGGATGCAATGGGATCATGTAGGAGAGAGAACTGACTTTGTTAAGAATCACTTGACTGGGGCGCCTGGATGGCTCAGTGGGTAAGCCTCTGCCTTCTGCTCAGGTCATGATCTCAGGGTTCTGGGATGGAGTCCCACATCGGGCTCTCTGCTCCACAGGGAGCCTGCTTCCTCCTCTCTCTCTGCCTGCCTCTCTGCCTACTTGTGATCTCTGTCTGTCAAATAAATAAATAAAATCTAGAAAGAAAAAAAAAAGAATCACTTGACTGTATTAAGGGGTTCTATTTCTGGCCTCTGCATTCTTTTCCGTTAGTTTATTTATCTGTTATTTTGCTAAGATACACTGTCTTGATTACTGTAGCTTTATATGTCTTGAAGTCAAGCAGTGCTGGTCCTCTAACTTTGTTTTTCTCCTTTTACCTTATGTTAGCTGTGCCTCTCCTTATAAACTGTGGAATCAATTTGTCAATATCCACACACACACACACACACACACACACAAAACTTACTGAGATTTTGATTGGTATTACGTTGACTCTACAGATCAAGTTGGGAAGATATGGCATCTTGAAAATGTTGAGTCTTTCTATCCATGTATCACTATCACTAATGATGTTTGATGATTGAAGTTGCTTCCTTACCAACACTTGTGGTTACATTTAATTTACATTTCCCTAACGACTAGTAATGTCTATTAAAAACTAAACCTGTTTTTTTTCATTTTATATGTATATTGACTGTTCTTTTTTGATGTTGCTGCCCATTAATTTTTTTTCTTATGTTAGATTTAAGTGAGTCTTCTCTTTCTAGCTCTTAAAGGTAGAAGTTTATAGCATTAAATTTAGATAATTTATCTTTTCCAATATAAATTTTTAAAGAATTTCCCTCCAATCACTGCCATGGCTGTATTTAATAAATTTTGATATTTTGTTTTTATAATGATTTAGTGTAGAATATTTTTAAATTTCTATTTTAGTTTCTTCCTTGACTAATATAATTTTCTAAGTGTGTAGTTTTATGTCTAGGTATCTAGAGCTTTTCTAGCTGTTCTATTTGTTGCTGATTTATAATTATATTCTATTTTCATTCAGGGGATCTATATAAACGTATTTCCTTTTTAAATGTATTAAGATTTACTTTGTTGCCTAGCATAGGTTTACCTTTGTATTCCATATAAATGTGCAAGGCATATTAATTCTGCAGTTTTTGGAGGTATTGATTGCATAAAGATCACTTATGTTAAGGAAATTGATAATATAGCTCAGATCTTCAATTACATTATGGAGAGAAGTGCTTTAAAGTCTCCAACCATGATAGTACTTCTCTGTTTCTCCCTTTAATTCTATCAGTATTCATACATTTGGAAGCTCTATTATTTTATGTGTGTGTGTGTATGTGTGTGTGTGTCTGTATGCACACACAAATTATATGTGTGTGTGTATTTTTTTTTTTTTCATTCTTACTGTTATATCCCCTTGATGTATTGCCCCTTTTTGTTATTGTTTTGGAGACTGTTTTTTCCTGATATTACCAAAAACACTCTAGCTTTCTTATATTTACTGTTTGCATATTGTGTCCTTTTCCATCCTTTTACTTTCATCCTCTTTATGTCTTTGTACTTAAGTGTGCTCCTTATGGATAGTAAATAATAGATTCTTGCTTTTGTAAGACACCTGATTATTTGTGCCTTTTGATTGGAGTGTTCATCCACTTATATTTCATGTAAGTATATTAGTCAACTTGAGCTGCCATTAAAAAAAAATACCATGAGGCACCTGGGTGGCTCAGTCATTAAAGCATCTGTCTTAGGCTCAGGTCATGATCCCAGGGTCCTGGGCTCAGCTCCACATCAGGCTCCCCACTTTGTGAGAAGCTTATTTCTCCCTCTCCTACTCCCACTGCTGGTGTTCCCTCTCTCACTATGTTCTCTCTGTCAAATAAATAAAATCTTTAAAAAAAATACCATAGACTAGGTGGTTTAAACAACATGAATTTATTTTATTTTCTCACAGTTCTAGAGCCTAGAAGTCCAAGAACAAGATTCTGGCCATTTTTTTTCTGAAAAGAACTCTTCCTTAGATGGCTGCCTCTTTCTTGATATGTGCTCACTTAGTCTTTCCTCAATGAGTGTACAGTGGAAAGACATGGCTCAGAGGGGGCTTGACAGGAGGAGGGAGAGTGGAAAGGAGAAAGGGAGGTGTCTGGTGTCTTTTTTTATGTGTACAATAATCCTGTGGGATCAGGACCCCACATTTAAGGCCTCGTTTAGCATAATTACTTCCTTGGAGTCCCTGTCTTCAAATATAGCCACACTGGGGATTAAAGCTTCAGCCTTATCATGATGAATTTTGGGAGGACCCATTCCTTACAAAACAATGGGCATTGATTTTTTTTTAATTTAGGTCTGCTTTTTTGCTATTTATTTTCTGTTTTCCTCATTAGTTTATATTAATCTTTCTACCTCTCCTGACTTTGTGATGTTTAAGTATTTTTTAGTGTTCTACATCTAACCAATTTAGTGAATTACTGTACATAAAATGGTTGATTCAATGACAGTTCATTGCTTTCCTTCTTATCATTTAATTCTATAATTAGATAAGTAGATAGGAAAGAATGACAGACAGAAAGACAGACAAAGAACAAGAGAAAGAAAGAGATAAAGAAAGAGAAAGAAAGAAGAAAGAAAGAAAGAAAGAAAGAAAGAAAGAAAGAAAGAAAGAAAGAAAGAAAGAAAGAAAGAAAAGAAAGAAAAGGAAAGGAAAGAAAGAAGACATATATAGTTCTAATGTCTCATTTTTGGTCATCATAAATACTTAAGAGAATTAAAAAAACCTAGAAATTATAAATATGAGAATAAATATGAAGGTTATATTCCATTATATTTTATGTCTATATATCTTATTCTTCTTATGTAAAATTTTCTTTTCCCCCTTTTTATTGTTACTTTTATCATTCATTTTTCCCCCTTGAACTACTTTTGAAGTTGTATTTTCTACCGCTGTTTTAGTTAATATAGAAATTAATTCATGCATACCTAATATTTCAAAATTTAAATTTACTGATGATATTTACATGCCTATAATACAAGGTCTTAACAAAATATAAAGTCTGACTTTCTTATGTATATTATTACTGTTGTTATTTATCTTGTTGCTGTTGTCATTTTAACTTCATAAGACGTTGTTACTGATTTATACACTCTATATGTGTTTAGATTTACCTGTATTTTTTCCACTTTCATTGATCTTTATTTCCTCTTACATCTCAGATATTCAGTTTGGAGTTATATTCCTTCTTACTTGAAGTACATTTTTAAAAAAGATTTTATTTATTTATTTGACAGAGAGAGAGAGAGAGAGAGATCACAAATAGGCAGAGAGGCAAACAGAGAGCCTGATAAGGAGCTTTATCCCAGGACCCTGAGATCATGACCTGAGCCACCCAGGTGCCCTTGCAGTACAACATTCTTTAAATATTCCACAAAACCTCAAGCTCTCTTCATTTTTTTTTTTTTTTAATTTTTATTTTCTGGAAGTATCTTTTTAAAGCCTTGTAAACACATTTTCCCATTTGAATATAGCATTCTAGGCTGTGGAAAACTTTTTTTTTCTTTTTTTCCCCTCATTCAGGCACATGGAAGACCTTACCTACAGTTGGGCAGAGGCATATTAATATAGCTCTGTATAAGGAAATATGAGCATAAGTGATTGGTATCACTGTGTTATAAGAAAAACTGAAAGGCAGTTGGGGAATGAGTAGTAAGGGAACTTGTGCCAAGGATTGGAAAGGTCACGATTCGTTTTCGCAGTGACAGAAATTGTTGTAAAACTGGTCTCCGCAAAAAGGAGGTCTAGCATGTGAATAATGCTAGGAAATGAGTTTGGACAACAAAATATGAGTAGTGAGTGCGTCCATTTTATTTGCTGCTTTTACCATTGTATTACAAGAAAGTGAATACCTTGGGGAAAAGTTAAGTAATTTTGTACATAAAAAGGAAAGGTAATACTGAGGTTCCATAAATTTGGAGCCTTTCCAAGTATGGAAGAAACAACTGCTATATAAGATAAAGTTGAAAATTCTTTTGAGGGGAAGGCATCCAGTAAATCTCTTCATTTGTATAAATCGCCTATGGGTAAGAATGAATTTTAATTTCTATAAGCCCCCATTTCTTCCACAGCCATCCATTTCTTTAAAACAATGGTTTAGCTGTGATTTGCCTTGCTTTACTGGTTCTTAGACTTATTGAGACCTACTTCTTCTTTACTAGTTGTGTAAGTTCTTTCATCAGTTTTTTGTTTGTTTGTTTTGTTTTGTTTTTTTAAATACACAGTTGTCCTGTTAGGGATTGCTTGAACCTGGAATTAAAAATCCTGTTATCACAGGCACTGGGTGGCTCCATTGGTTAAGCATCTGCCTTCCATTCAGGTCTTCATACTAGGGTCCTGGGATCCAGCCCCATGTAGGGCTCCCTGCTAGGCTGGGATGCTCTCCCTGACTTCTGCTTCTGCCCCTTCCCCCTTCTTGTGCTCTTTATCTCTCTCAAAATAAATAAGTTAAAAAATATATATATAAAAAATTCTTGTGATCATTTAAGTATTCAAATAACCCTTGGCTCCCACAGTCCTATGATCAGGCCAGGTAGCTTCCAAGGAAGAAAGGATATTACCCAATAACCACTTTAGCTAAAGCAAAAGAGAGTGGGATTCTCATAGAGCAGGGATCAGCAAATTTCTTTTGTAAAGAACCTAGCAAATATTTTAGCCTTTGTATGCCATATGGTCTCTCAATTCTGAGTCTGACTCAATTCTGCCATAAAAGTAGCCATAAACAATATTTGAATCAATGTTTGAGGCTACGTTCCAGTAAAACTATATTTAAAAGTAAGTTTGAACAAGGGGTAGATTTAACCCTAAGGCTATAGTTTGCTAACTTCTGCTCTAGAGATTGAACCAGGTATCATGGGACAAATTTGTATAGAGTTACTTTCTAAATAGTAGGAACAGACCTAATAATAATTCATGTTAGAGGATCATGACTGCCCAAAGATATTCTAGAATAGGTAGGTATTTGTGCCTTTGCATATCTTCCATTCTTCTTTCTGAAAGGGTGTAATTATTTTCCCTCTTAAACTGTTCTATCTGACTTGTAAGTGGGGGTATAGGAATGCAAATAACTTGTTTATTTAAATGACAACACCCTGACCTAATCTATCAAGGCTAACCTAGAGTGACAGATACAGTCTTTCTTCCTTTTGACAGTGTCATTTCACTGTAATTTTACATTGTATATTGTGACTGAGAACTTTTTTGTATAAATCTAAAGTTTTTATCTTGGAAGGTAATCTCTCTTTCATTTTAGGGTTTTAGGCTTCTCTTGAAATCCCACATTCTCCATGATACAGGTTATCTGCTGATTTCTGTTTTACTTAATCTGATGGGATTGGTTGCTTTTCTTGAACCTTTAGCTACTTGTCTTTTGTTTGTTTACTGAAGTCTCACAATTATCTTTTCTTCAGGGCCATTCTCTTTCTCCTCTTCCACAGCAATCATACAAAGACTGTAGAATCCTATTGTGGTACCCTACATGGCTTTAACCCTATCTTTCAGACCTAGTATTTCTTATCTTACTAGGCTGTGCTCTGGAAAATTTCTTTTAATCTTTTTTTTTTAATCTTTAAAGCTACTCATCATTTTTTTTTTAATTTTAATTACTATATCATTCAATTACTATATCAGGTACCATTTCTAGAGTATTCATGTGATTATTTTTGAAATCTTAATCATTTTTCTTTTATTTCCTACAAGTGTACTCAAGTTTTTCTTTTTTCTTTTGAACTTATTAGGCACAATTAATACATTTTATGACTGATTTTAAAATTTACTCACTAGTGACTTGTTTATTTGTGTGATTTTTTGCCTGTGAGTTGCTTGTTTCTTTATGCAACTAAATCTGTGACCATTTTTAGGCTTTTCTTGACTTGAGTTTCTCCAGAAAGTATTTGCATTTGCTATTGTCTCCTGCCTAGGGCCACTAACAGCCAGGACTGCTTTAAATTTTAATTCTGCCTTTGATATTTGATGTTTTTGAGAGAACACAGGTAGCCTGTTGGGATGAAAAGTCAGTGCTAGAGCCATTTTAGGGTTTTGAATGTCAAAAGGGATTTTTGTTTATTCTTTCAAAGTTCAGGTAGTTGAGCTTCCTTTCTGTGTCTACCTTAGTACAGCTTATTTCTTGTTGAATCTTAACCCTGAAGGTGTATTTTGAATGCTAAGTTCTACAGCAAATTTCTATAGGTTTTCCACTTTGTCCCTGTTTCCCTGGTTCAAATGTCAGTTCAGAAGTCTTGGTCCAGAGTACAGCAAACAACCCCAGGGGGAAAGCCACCTTCACCTCTCACTTTTTTTTAACCTTAAACAGGATTCTTGTTTTTGTTTCACTTGTGGGCTCCTTTCAATGTACTTCAGCGGTTGACAAACATATTTTTTTTCTGTCATTTTAGGTGTTTAATTTGGAAAACCATCAGAGTATATAAGCTGCTATATTGCAGAAAACACAGACTTATTCCAATCAGTTTCCCCATTTATAAACTGTTTTAAGTGTTTCTCTTGTGTTTGCTTGCCTGCCACATGGTTTGTGAAAAAAGGAACTGTGTCTCCCTTGTACAATCACCAGTGCAATCAGTACACAACCACATAAGTACATCCAGCACTTGGCAAGGAGCCTGGCTTAGGGCAGCCAGTGGGTAATTGCAGAATAGAGCAACTTGAATAGAGACTTTCTTCATGTCATCAGATTGTTTTAGACCCTACTGGCTGCTGTCCCTTTTTTCCAGCACAAGTGTCTACACTCCTCAGTTTTCTCACCAGCCTTTCCTTGAATCTCTGAATAGGTTTTCTTTATTATAAAAGAGATAACATGGGTGCTGCAGATATCACAGTTGGTGGCACGTCGTTGAAATTCAATACATTTTAGTCATAACCTGCTCTCTCCTAAGCCCTGTACCATCCATGTCCCAGTTTGTTTCACAATCTGAGATACACATTGATCTTTTCTATGGTTTATAATTTAATTTTGGTGATTTTAATGATTCTCCTGCATTATAAATCATATAAATACCACCCACATATCAGGCAGTAAAATTTTATTAAGCAACTACATTATTTTTACCTGTGGTTATACAGTTTTTGCTGAAAAATATATGTAATTGAAATCAAACTCTACACTAACACATATATTATTACGATCTATCAATATCTTTTCCAGATCTTTGGTTCTGTTATATATGAGGCATTCAATAACATGAGGAATATTCGAATAATGTTTAGGCAATATTGACTTTTTTTATTATTATTGACTTTAATAAAAAATTAAGTACCTTGAAGATCTTAAGTATCTGTTTCAGTGAACACTAATGTTTATTGTCCTTTTGTTATTAAAACGTATTTAATTTGTTTTGGAAACAAATTGAAATTTGAAAACTTTTCTCTATTCAGAGATTCTCATTTGGCAGACAGTGTTGTAGTAATGTTGACCTTTAATTCTGCTTGTTTTCATTTTAAATATTCTTTATAATTTCCCTTATCTGGGAACTTTTTACTCGGTTTCACTGAGCCCATAGCATTTGCCCTTTTTGGGATATTTCTCCCATTGATTATAAACATATCTACATGAAGTATTGTTATTAATTTGCTTGACAGGATTAATCCACTGAAAACCTAAATGGCATTTTATGAAATAAAGTTTCAGATGCACCAGTGTCACATTAAACCAATAAATATAATTTCATTTTTCACTTGTTTCTATGATACTCTTTGTCTGACTTCAAAGGTAATCAGAAAAGATACAATATATCAGAAAAAAAGTGACAGAAGTTGAAGCACTTCTCCTTAAAAGAATATATCAGAAAAAGTATGATCTTAACGAAGTGTATCTGTGGGGCAAAATTGTAAAGCAACGAGTAGAGTTTCATTTAACCTACCAGAACTTGGTGTGTTTGATGGAAGAAGTAAGCTTTATTGGGAAGGACCAAGAAGCTTTACCAAAATGAATTATCAGTGAGGCTTCTGAGGAATCTGTGCTAAAGAGAAAGGCTGAAATAATTTCTATATTATCTTGCAGATTTAAGTGTTGTCTTAGAAGACCGCAGTCTGATGTTCAAGAATCTAGGGTTCTGTACTGGTGGCACTTTTCAAGTTCAATAACTGGTTCAACATCAGGAATCTGAATATTTATCTGTTAGCAGTGAGACTCTGATTTCAGAGAGCAAAAATGAGCTTCTCTATATAGAAGATTGTTTGGGGAATGAGGTCCCAAATAATTAAGTAAGGTTTTAAACTGGTCAGTATAGTACTCAAAAGGAACACAGGGTAAAAGAACCCAGACAAGCTCAACCACATAAATTTAGCTCAGTGAAGAAATTCTGTTATTTGTAAATTTTGGATATCAATCATTTTGTATTTGTCTTATTGACAATGTTCTAATTTTGTATCCTATCCTTGGTAACTCAAATAATCCCACTTTGGTTTCCATCCTGTCCTTCATACACTTTTGCATGTTATACCTTCTCGACTGAAGCTTTTAGTGTTAACACTTTTCAGGTGTCAATGGAAACAATATATTTCCATCTTAAGACATAAGGATTCCATTCTTTTCTATGTCATAAATATATACTGATATTTCCCAAATGTGTTTCTCCAGCCAGATCTATCCATTGACCTTCAGATGTTTATATTCAGTGGCTTATTGTTATATTCACTTGGAACTTCCCAGTGCATGTCAAAGTGGGCAGTGACAAAAGAGAGACTTATTATCTCTGTAATATTCATGAAATCTTGTATTGACATCAGCAATCTTACTAAATGTTAAATACATACATGACATTAAACTTTGAAATCTGGTGCTAAACTTCTATTCTTTTTGTGTACCTCATTTATGTGTACCTCTTTTTATGTACACCTCTTTTTATGTACCTCATTATCCAACCTACATTTTGCTCCAAAATACTTGCTTTCTCTTTTTAATACTCACGAGTCTTGGTCATTTTCTAGTTACTCTGATTTTCCAGTTGCCCTCTTGCCCCTTTGTTGTTCCATTTATCTTGGATAAGACAAAATTAATGTTTAAAATAACATAAATCAATTTATTCTTTTTTTTTAATTCCACATATGAGGGGAATTGTATATGGTATTTGTCTTTCTCAACCTTATTTCACTTTAACATAGTACTCTCTAGGTCAACTCATGGTGTCCCAAAAGGCGGAAGTCTCCTTTTTATGGCTGCATAATAGTCCATCATACCTATATGTGTATATACACCACATATTTCTTATCCATTCATCTTTTGATGGACACTTAGGTTGCTTCCATATCTTGGGTGTTGTAAATATTGCTGCAGTAAACATAAGGGTGTAGATATATTTTTGAATGCATATTTTCCTTATGTTTGGGTATATACCCAGTAGTGGAATTACTAGATCATATGGTACAGGTCTATTTAATTTTTTGAGGAACCTCCATACTGTTTTCCACAGGACTGTACCAATTTAACTTCCTACCGGTAATGCACCAGAGTTCCTTTTCCTCCACATCATCACCAACACTTGTTAATTCTTTTTTTAAAAAGATTTTATTCATTTATTTGAGAGAAAGAGAGAAAGAACAAGTAGTGGAAGCAGAGGGAGAAGTAGACTCCCTGCTGAACAGGTGCTTGGGTGTGGGTCTCAATTCCAGGACTCTGAGATCATGACCTAAGCTAAAGGCAGACACTTAACGAACTGAGCCATCCAGGCACCCAGCACTTGTAATTTCTTAGTGGTATCTGACTGTGGTTTTGATTTGCATTTCCTTGATCAGTGATGTTGAGCATCTTTTCATGTGTCTGTTGGCCATCTGTATGTCTTCTTTGGAGAAATGTGTCTTTAGGTGCTTTTCCCATTTTTAATTGAGTTATTTGTTTTTTTGGGTGTTGAATTGAATGAGTTCTTTATATATTTTTTATATTAACCCCTTACTGGATGGTAAGGGGTTGGAGACAAGGTTAAGGGGAGTAGGAGAAATAGGATTCCATTTGTGGATGAATAAGTCACTAGAATAAAAGGCACAGCATAAGGATATAGTCAATGATATCATAATAGCACTGTATGGTGACAGATGGTAGCTGCACTTGTGGTGAGCATAGCATAACATAATAGAGAAGTTGAATAAGTATGTTGTACACCTGAAACTAACATTGTATGTTAACTATACTAAAATAAAACAACCTTAAAAAAGGAATAGTGTTTATATGTAAAAATGTATATATTTTATGTAAAAATGCATATATTTCTTCAAGTCCACACAAAATATTTTTATTTCAGGGAATAAAACTAGTGTGGTCATGGCTACAGTGGGAGAATAGAGTGGAAGAACTTAATTTTTCTTAAGTATTTTTTATGCATTGGATATTTTTTGCCATGTCTATACATTTTCTTTTCAATAATAAAAGTTTTCTTTTTATAATGGTATACATACATTAATTAGTCAATAAATAAAAGTAGTATAAATCAGATAATGTCACTTTTGTGTTTACAAGCCTTGTCATTAAATTTATAGCAATCTCCATCTTTTCCCATACTCCTGGTTTGGTTCAGCCCCTGCTCACTTTTTTTGGCTCAGGTTATTATCAGTTATTCCTTGTTTACTGAGTTCCAATAATACATTTCTTCTGCCAATTCCTAGAGTATACCAAACCATTTTCTACCTCAGCATCTTTACACTTGGTCTTCTCTGTGACTGCCTCTTTTCCTGACAATTTATTTGCCTGAATAATTTCTATTTAAGGTAATATCTTTAAAATGTCATCTCTAATAGGCAGTTCCTGATTATCCTATCCAAAGTGGGCTTCCTTTATTATTTCTCTATTGTAGAATCATATTAAGTATTAATAATACATATGTATTATTATATGTATTACATACATATGTAATACATACATATTCACATATATAAATATGTATAATATACATATATGTAATACATAATATATAATACATATGTGTAATTAAATTATATATATGTTCTGATTGTCTTTCCCTATACCGATAAAGTATGTAAGCTTTGTAAGTGTGTGAACCTTTTCTGTCTCATTCTTCATGTATTCGTAACAAATATTGTAGAATATACTCATGTCAGGCTCTTAGTAAATATTGTAGAATTCAGAGATGTGTAAATAGTTACTGCTATACAGTAAATCAAATGAAATCTTGTTGAGGGAGGATTACAGGTAAGGTAATTTAAAAATTATGTCTCCTTTCAAAAAGTATGGATGTTACTTCATTTTGTCAACAAATATCTATTGTAAGCCTAATATATGATAAATATTGCATTAGGGGGTGAAATTCCATACCATGGTTGGGCAAATGTGGTCTACCATCTGTAAGTTATATTCCAAAAACAACAACAACAAAAAAGCAAAGCATATTCAAATTACCAAAAAAAGGGTAAATTTTTAACTGTGTTAATGATTGTAAGGGAATATAGAAATTATCATGGGAGTTTTAATATGAAGAAAAATAAACATTAAAAATGTGAATTGAAGATACAAAAACTGGAAGAGATAATTGTGTGTGAAAGCTTGGAGACCTGGCTGGATTGCATTTTCTTTTCATAAATAAGGATAAATATCACTACTGCTTAAAGCATAGGTTTGGAGAGGTCCAGAGCAAACAAAAAATCTGGTCTAATACTGAAGCCCAAGGGAGGAATGTCATACTTTGTGTAAGAATGATAGCAGTTGAGATGAAGATAATTGAATCAAATTTGAGAAAAAATGTACAGAATTTCAAAAGCTGGTCCAAAGTCATCTTATCAGAAGGGCTATCCTTGATTATCCAGTATAAAAGAGCTAGTCATTATTTACTATCAAATACAACCTGCTTTATTTTAATACAAAGCAACTATCATGAACTGACAGATTCTTCCATTATTTCTTGGCTGTCTGTCTTTCCTGCTCCCCCCACCCCTCATCGAAATGATATGCCATGATGGCATGGACTTTATTTATTTGTTTTCCTATTATATCCCTGGCACAGCTCAGGGCCTGGCCAAGAGCACACATACAATTAATATTTATTGGATAAAAGATTGAATTTGGGTGCAAGAGAGAAATAGGAGTCAAAAAAGCTTGCAGGTTTCCAGTTCCTGAAGCTCAGATTGAGTTTGGTTATGTGATTCATTGATGTTGTAAATGCTGGGGCAGTAGAGAGAGTGGTGTGGAGTAGAGGGGAGGAAAAATCGTAAATATGTTTTACGACATTATGAATGTGAGGTGTTCAGATAGATGCAAAATTAGAAGTAGCTAATAGTCAAATAGTTACACCAGTATTAAAGAGAAAATAAGATATGACTGAAAATATAAATTTTCAGTTATTTGAATGTAGGTCTTACCTTTATATTCGTAGGGAAGAGATTGACTAGAAACCCAGGCATTTGATTCAGTCCACAATCTAGACTAGAGAAAACCCAACTTTTAATGACTGGGTAAAGGATCACATTATTTTAAAACAACCCAATAAACAAAAATAAACAAGACAGAAATGAATAGTAAGAGATACAGGGAAGAAAGTATTAAAGGATAATTCAATAGAAGCAAGAGAAAAGAGTTCCAACAAAGAGGGAAAGGTCATCACTGATCATTTTTAGGGAGATGGAATGATTAAAAGATTGGAAATATACATCATGGTTAGTGATATGGTTGCCACTATGTTTTTTTAATTTTAATTTAATTTAATTTTTTTTTTTTTTGGTGGAAGGAAAGAGGCAATTCTGTGATTCCTTCAAAAAGATTAGCTGTAAGAAGAAGGAAGTCTGAGAGAGATGTGAAATCCAGGAATTATTTTACAATGGGAGATAAAATAACATTTAAATGCTAAGTAATATTGAGATGGATTAAAAATAGCTCATTAAGCATCTAATGTTTCTAAGAAATTGGAGGTATGAGACCCAAAACATAGATGAAAATATCCACAGTTGATAAGACAGGCTTCCTTTATTAAAAACAGAAGTTTGATGGGGAGGGATGGATAGAATTTGAAGAAGTTCCAGTTGAATAGTTTATATTTAACTTATGCTTTAGGAGGCAAGCTCATCTGATTAAAAATGTTGGAAAGTTTTGGTGGAGAGATAGAAGCTTGCAGGATATTAGAAAACTTTTGAAACAGCAATTGTGGAGAAGAGGAAATTAACTGAAGAATTACTGTAGGATTGGTAGGAAGCATTGGTGGTCTGGGTTCAAGGTAGGTGATCTTGAATTTTTTTTTTTTTTAATCATGGAGTTTTAGTGCTGCTGCTGCTGCTGCTAATAACAACAACAACAAAAACAACAAATACGTAGAATTTATTTGAGCCAGGTATTGTTCTATGTTCTTTGTATGTTTAAGTTATTTCGTTGAAGGAAAAAATATATATGTGATTAGTTCCAAGTCAGACAATTAGTAAGTGTGGAGTAAGTGTGGAGGCTACATTAATAGTTTGTACTGAATTGTTGATTAGTCACTAGTGCTGTGTGCAATTACAGCCAACTGAAATTTTACCCTACCTCAGCTGGACGTATACCAACCAATTTTTCCAGTGATCAGAGGGAGAAACCATGACTACACACTTCTCCCTCTCTATTCTCTAACTATTCAATACTGTGATACTTACTTACCCTCAGATACTAAGATTCCAAGATATTTTTTCCTCATTCTCCGTAGGTAACTATTCCTTATGTCCTCGGTTTCCTTTTGTAGGGTCACTTGCTAATTTTCACATGTTCTAAGTTCCCTCCTGTAGCGAAATCTTGACTTTTTTCATTGAGAGAAAACTCAAAGCTAGTATGAACCCAGCTAGTTTCTACCCTGCTGGTTGGCAGGAAGCACATAAGATTCTAGTACAATTAGGGCAACTACTCATAAAAACCTTAAATAGAAAAGGAAATGCACATGCACATTTAAGCATTGCACAAGTTTAAAGGCTTTTACAAATAGCCCTGTCTCTCTGGTTCAGCTGAACTACAAAGAAATATGTTATTAGCTACTTGATGCATTATCAGCCTTCTGAAAACTGAACACATTATAAGGAACATATATCATATTTTCTCTTATTTATAGGTCCATAAAAGGCACTAACTAAAAATTAAAACAAAATCCATTAGCATTCAATAAAATTAAATTGCATTTTTGCGTGGCATGTATGAACTATAAATAGAGTTTCTCTAATTGTTGCTAAAATTTATTTTTTAGATTATTAGTATTTTATACAAGAAAATTGCATATTGCATTGGCCAAGGACCCAGTAGGAAACAGATGGTGTAGTTAAAAGGGGCAAATGAAGAGAGTTTTAGTAAAGAGCCTATTTACACATGTTGGGCCAAAGGAAAGAGAGGTCAGTGATGGATGGTGGACTGTGATGGATATACTTAAGACTGATGGAGCAAAGGTGGCTGACACTGAAATGTTCTTTGTCTTTCTTTCTTTTTTTTTTTTTTTAAACCTAGCCTGGAGCCCAGTATGGGTCTTGAATTCATGATCCCAAGACTGAGACTTGAACTAAGATCTAGAGTCAGATGCTTAACTGACTGAGCCATCCAAGCACCCCTATTTAACTAACGTATTTAAGATACCCACTGATCTGGAATATTATTCAACCTTGCTTTGGTTTGATTTGCTTTTCTTTTTTTTTCTTTCCTTTCCTTTTCTTTTTTTCTTTTCTTTTCTTTTTCTTTTTAAAAAATTTTTAATTTTTTTTTCTTTTCTTTTTCTTAAAGAAGAAAGTCTTGCCTTTTGCAACAACATGATAAACCTGAAGGACAGTATGCTTAGTAAAATAAGCCAAATACAGAAAGACAAATACTGCATGATCTCATTTATAAATGGAATCTTAATAATCAAAAGCAGAAAGTAGAATGGTGTCTAGGGACTTGGGTGAGAGGAAAATGGGAGATGTTGGTCAAAAAGTATAGAGTTTCAGTTATGCAGGATGAACAAGTTCTAATGATCTAATGGACAGCTGTACAGTATGGTGACTAGTTAATATTACTGCATTTTATATTTGAAATTTGCTAAGAGGCTGTATCTAATTTGGTCTCACCACAAAAATAAAACAAAACATGGTAATTATGTGAGGTGGTGGATATATTAATTAGCCTGATTTGGTGATTATTTCACTATGTATACATCTATTAAAACATTAAGTTCTACACCTTAAAGATATACACTTTTTGTTTGTGAATTACACTACAGTAAAACTGGAAAAAGAAAAAGATGCCCATTGATCCATACAAATGGAAAGAAGTTGGTCTTGCTCTAAATCGACAGAAACCTTTGTTAGCCACACAAGAACCCTTGACCTGAAGAAGGGACCTGAAGAAGAGTTTTTTGGACTAGTGTGGTGTGTATTCTTGCCTATCATTTTTGTAGCAGGACCAAGCGAGTTAGGTTTTCAGGTTTGGTAACAACACTCTCTTCTTTTAGTATAACCATTCAACAACGTGAAATACTTAACGGTCTCTGAACTAGTAAAGTAGAAAGAAGCCAGTTCTTTTCTTTTTCCCCCTATCCACAAGAATTGTTACTCTATATTTGAAGGTACAATGTAAATTTTATAAGGTTCTCAGCAGTGAATTTTGTCATTTTTATTCTAGAGAGGCTGATAGAGGGAGGAAATAGGGGGAGTTAGAGCCACTGCAGAGCTCGACACAGTTTGCTGTTTGTCATTACCTAAACGCATCATGGATATGGCATTATGAAAAAGACCTGTGGAAAAATAAGGATTTTACTGGAATATTTTAGAGTGATATTAAAGTGAGATTTATATTGACACTTAAGATGAAAATTAATGCTTACTCTGTTAGCTGCTGTGATGTGAGGAAATGTACAGTGTTGAGGCATATTATCTTCCCAGCCAGAGCAAGTTATATAAGGTATAAAAAGGAACAGAGTAAGTGAAGGGGGCGGAGCAAACATAAGATACATCTACGGTCTTTTAAGGAAATGTTGGAAAAAGAGAAAGGACAGAAAATAGAGAAAAGGCAGAGAGAACAGTAATGTAAATCTGAGACGCAAGAACATTAAACAGAAAGAAAACTGGTGCTAATTTCATATTTTAAATAGAAGAGAGAAATAAAAGTGAAGGAATAAGAATACAAGCTGACATGAAAATATTCTCATTAACAACTTCTTTATGCATTATTTAACATATATTTTTTATTTATTGCATGTATTGTTTACTCTGAAATTATGTTAATTTATTGCTTAACTCTATTTCTCAAAGTTTAATAATTTAATTGTACAACTTTCAGTTCAGATAGCAGCTTAATGAAGTCTTTATTAAGCTTCCATATGTTGTAGAGGAATATGTAGCATAGTGCATAAAAGCTTGGGCTTCACCTGGTTTGAAAGTAAAATACTATCTCTTTGCCTGTGTTTCCTAAAATGCAGAGTATGGTTGGTTATAAGTCCTTATTGCATGCTGTGGCTATGAGTATTACAGGAATTACTTCATAAAAACACTAAAATTAATGATTGCTAAATAATATGTTCTTAATAATATTACCATTATTATTACTACCTGCAGAGTAGTAGTTTGTGCCTGTGTATAAATGGTTCTAATAACATTTACTATATTACATGTTTTTAAAATTGTTTATTTTGAATTAATTTAAAACATACATAATAGTTGCCAAAATAATGCGAAGTGTTTCTTTATCCCTTCATTTTGCTTTCTCTTTGCTAACATTTTATATAACCATAATACAATTGTCAAAACCAGGAAATTAACAGTGGTATAATACTATCAACCATATTACAGGCCTAATAAAATTACATCAGGTTTTTCCCAAATGTCCTTTTTCTGTTTCAGGTTTCTATCTAAGATCTACATTATTTACAATTGTTATTTCTCTTTGGTATCTTCCAAGTCTGTAAGATTTTCTCCGCCTTTCTTAATCTTTCATCATGTTGACACTTGAAGAATACTGATCAGTTATTTTGTTGAATGTCCTTTAATCTGAGTTTATCTGATGATTATCCATCATAGCAATGATGTTATAGATGTTTTAAAAGAATACCATAGAAACAGTGCTGAATCCTTTTCATTGCATCATATCAAATAGTTCATAAAGTTAATTAATATGTTTTGCTATAGATGTTACTACCTTGATCACTTGGTTAAGGTAGCCTCTTTCAAGTTTCTCCATGGCCAAGTTGCTGTCTTTCCCTTTGCACTTACTGAATATCTTGTGGACACACTTTGAGATTATGAAAAACTGATTCTCCTCAAACTTTTGCCTGATAATCTTAGCATCCATCTGTGGATCTTTACTGCTGTGGTGTTTGCTTAATGTTTTTTTCTCTTTTCTCTTATCATCTTTACCAGTTTGAATTATACAGTAAGAAAGAAGTTTGTCACCCTCCATATATTTAGTTAATAATTATTTTATCAATGTGGGTTTATAAATATTTATTTTCTTCTATGGGTTAAAATCCAATACCATCAATTATTTTGCTGTTTAAAATTTTCCCCAACTTTTGCCACTAGGAGATTCTTTAGATTAATTGGCTTCTGAATTCTTCCCACAAGCCCCTAACATTTTAGATCACTTCCTTACTTCTGACAATATGAGATGTTCCAGCTCTTACTGTGTTTCTTTTGCCCTGAGGTCATTCATGTCTCTAAGAAGTCATGGTTCCATTTATTGAAGAATGATGTTTAGAAAGCAAAATGAAACACTAGATTTGCTGATTTATATTAGAGTGTTATCATTTCTAGCATACATATATATATATACATCATTATGACTGTATTTATATATCTCTATGTATACAATGCATACATGCATATATATGTATGTGTATATAAGCACACACCACTAAATAGATTTGTATATTAAAATTATGAGCTTATTATAGTGCTATTTTATAGCAATCATCTCAGTGTGAAGTTGAAAATCTGACTAAACTTTGAAACAATGTGTTTGTCTGAATATAATGTGTCCAAAAGACAGGTCTTACAACACTAGTCCACACAGGGTATGGATGGCAGAATAATGACCCCTTCAAAAATACCTGAATCCTAATCCCTGAGAACAGTGAATATATCAGGGAGGTATCAGTTTGCTCATTCTATACCTTTGGAAACTGATGCTTAGTTGGAGTGGTTTTATAATACTCTAAAGGATATATAATTATGAAGAACTGTGATTGCAATTTCCAGCTAATGTAGATTATGCTTCAAAGCCATATCTAATAAAAGGCCATGCTTCTAAAAAACATCTGGACTCTGTCAAGTCCTGTGATATGTGCTTTACTTGCATTGTTTATTGACTACTTAAAACAATTTTATTGAGATCAGCTATAAGCTAGCATTTTAAAGAAGGAAAACATCACTCATAAGGACAGTTTGTTTTTGTTTTTTTTTTTGTTTTTTTTTAAGTAAAATTGGAAGAACTGAGCCTTGAGAGATGATATGACTATGCATATTTTATATACTGTCATTGTTTTTGGTGTGCTATTTATGTAGGCTATTTTATCCCATCTGACCATACTGATGGTTGTTCATTAAATGGATAGGAGATGAAAATTCATTTGACTGTTAAAGAAAACTTTAAGAATAGCTTATCAGATGTGTAACTAAGGGAGAATTTATCTCATATGATAATTTCTAAGTATAGATTTTAGAAATTTAGATTAAAATTTATCCTCTAAAGCACATTTATAATCTATAATCTGTAGTTTGAACTGTTTTGAAGAAATGCAATCTAGATGTAACTTCAAAGGGACAGTTGTAAAAATAAACTATCAAAAAAAAAAAAAACCTTTGCTGTTTTCTAGCAAATACCTCACTATGCACTTAAAATTGTAGCAAAATTTTGATTGCCACATCTGAAGCAGTGAGACAATTTTGTTCAATTTCCTTTCACTTTTTTTTTCTTCTGGCTTTGTCCCTAGAATGGAGTATTGGCATTTACATGCTCCATTTATGCTTTGAAGTATAGTAATATGCTGTACTATTTTGACCTTTTTGAAAGTCTGAAATTTAATTAGTTGACTATTTTCCACTACTCATCATCTCAACCTTACTGAGTTATGAGAAAGGATATGCTAGCCATAAAATGTGTGAAAAATGATTAAGGATTTAACATTTCATATGTCTTTAATCCTCGTGATCCTCTCAGTTCTGTTCCAAGAATCTCAGATATATAACCAGCATTTGATCATATTGAAGTAAGGATAATATAGCACGGTGCTCATTACAACACACATATCCTGATGCTTAAAACATTTAGTTCACTCTCAACATATCTAGGAAATGATGCCCTTTTAAAGTGTATAGTGTATAGTATAGAAAGGTATTTGATGAGTAGGAAAATTATTTATTATTTTGATGTCTAGAGGTTTTGTTCTGTATTGCTGCTGAAATGAAGAGCAGTCATGTAGAGGTGCCATAATTTATATGAAGAAATAATCTAGTCTGTGCTATTTAAAGAAAACAAACAAAACAAAAACAAAAACAAAAAAACCCTCTGTTATTAGACTTAAATGTGTTTCTCCCTATTTATATTGGTTAATACTGAAATGAATACAAACTTTAAGCATGGTATTCTTTTCCAAATGAATGCATGGATAATAGAAATTGGATATGCAGTACTTTACTTATAACTGTATTTCTGGCCAATGAATTTCTGTTCTGAAGGTAACTTTTAAATATATGTGATGTTGATAAGAATTTATATTTTGTATTCAAATGTGTATTTGTTTTTTGTGTGTGTGGAAAGCTAAACTATAGTCATCCTTAAAGCAAGCAATTTTTAAGGTTAACATGATATTCTAACTTTCAATTCTTACCCAAAGATGATCTTTAGAAAAAGAGTAATTTTCCTTTGTCACTTACTAGTGATCACATCTTTCCTATATCTCTGTACACAAATTTCATTGAAGATAAACTGGTGATGGAGAATAAGGAATGCATTTATTGTGATGAGCACTGGGTGTTGAAAATGTTGAATCACTACACTATACACCTGAAACTAATATTACACTGTACGTTAACTATAGTGGAATTTAAATAAAAACTAAAAAAAAAATGTTTTTAAACAAGGATACATTACATAAGTATGGACACTTAAAATGATCTACAGTGACAAATCAAGTTTATGAAAATTTTAAAATCTAGGATACCATCTTAAACCTGGCATCTACATGTTGGTTGTGGAACTCAGGAGGTACAGGGGTCTTCATTTATTACCAATGTGACTTGCTTGTTAAAAAAATAAATAAAAAATACTGGAAGACTTAGCATTAGTTTGTCCCTTATGATTTGGGGAAATAGGCTTAAAGTCAGAAAATATTTTCTTTTTATATCTTCATAGTGTCACTTTACCCAACATTCTCATTGGTTCTCAGAGCTCTGCTGCCCATGGCTAAATTCATTTCTCTTTACCACTAAATCAAATACTAATCAGACTCTTTCCCCCAAAATGACATATTTTAAAATAATTCTACTTCACTTATGCACTTTGTAAGAATGGGAACACTTTAATTAAGCCAAGTGAGCAGGCTTTGAATTGTTACAAAGTAATTCACACCAAGGGAATAGTTATAAACAGTATAATAATTCAAGGCCATGAATATATTTTTATTATTACAAAGTGATATTTTAAAAATTCTCATTTGTTTGAGAAATCACATGAGGACACATTACACTTTACAATACCAGCTTTCCTAAAATGAAAATGATTCTGCAAAATATAGAAGCTAAGGCCAAAGGAGGAATCTTTAGATGCCAAATTTGTTAATCTTCCTAAAAGAGTCAGTGTGTTTCATAATGATTTTATTGGCTTCTCTCCTGCAATGGCAGAACATAGGAGAGAAATATAAGAACCTATTTATACATACGTTTTGGTATTTTCCCTCCAATACAGAATTAATACCATATATTATAAGTGTAGCACATTTGAAAAATTATTTGCCAGGCACACAATGTCTGGTTTCATTTCTAATGATATCAACAAAAATTTCTTCTCTAGAGTCTAGACTTTGGCATTCATGAGTGATTGACAAAATGTGTGGAACATGACAGTTGTATTATTTTATTTATGTATTTTTATTATTATCATTATTATTATTATTGTCATCTTTAGGCATTTGTGATTTTTCTGACAGAACTTAAAGTACATCTTTTTCATATAAAATCACATTCTGGGTAATACTCAGGATGCTTTCACACTTCCATCTTCAACTAAGATGGAAGTGGTCAGATTCTAAGTGGTCAGAGATGAGGTGGCAGTAGTATGTAATATATTCTCCAAAACAGGGGTTATTTTTTAAAATTATCATTGTTCATAATTAATGTCTTCTTTGGTATTGAGGGAATAATTGGGAACATCTTTATTGTATCAACTTCCCTTTTATTAGAATGCACAATATTTATTACAGAGCTATCACTGTGTTAAACCCTAAATAAAACTTGGCCAGTTAGGTAATTAATTTAGAATAGTGTCTACTCCTGCTTAGCAATATTCCTGGTTCTTTTTTGCTGGATTTTCCCATCTCTTTGAAGTTATAGGAAGCATAGTGAATTGATTTTAAAGCAAAATTTGCTTCACTTTTAGGTAGAAATACTTAACATTTAAAAGCCAGTTGGTGATTCTTCAGGCTTTTTCCCAGGTCACCATGATAATGGAAGTACATACTGATACAGATAGTATATAAAATTAGAGTATTTTGGAATGAGATGTCATCACCTGGAGGGTCCTCCCTTAGAGAATTGCCTGGACTCATAGCCCAATTTTGGCTGTCAAAGTACTGATTTTTTGGAGTATTTATTATTGAGGCACTGAAGCATAACTTAGTCTATCTTGAATTACTCCAATGCCAATTTTGTAGCTAAAACATTTACCAGTGGTGCAAATACAATGGGTGTGCATATGTTAAATAAGTATAAACAGATAAGTGATCTAAACTGTGGGTGAACAAATTGAATGATACCATCATGTGAATGAGAACAGTTCAGAAAAACAAATGGAGATGATATTTTTCTGTAAAGAAATTCCACAAAAACCAAAGCTACCAATGTCAGAAATCCTCTTGTGACAGATTTTTCCCACAGGCTTCAGAGTTTTGTAAATATGGCTTGTTGGGCATTACCAATGCTATTTACAAGAATGCCTTGTATTCTGTCTTTTCAAATCTTAACTCATCATTTTTCCCTAAAAAGATTCTATAATCTCTGTCATTTTGTGATCACTTTCTCATCTAGAAGACCAGAAGTAATGGTTTCTTCTTCTCCCTTTACCCTTTCATCCAGACACAAATGCTATGGATTCCAGTTCCTTAACATAATGCCCTTGTTTCTCTTGTTTACTGCTTTCTGTACTACATCATTATCATTTGCCCTGTGTAGCCAATTACCTGGCCATTGTATAGCCATTTATTTTAACCTGTAGCCAAGCCTCCACAAAAATCCTGAACGAAGTACTTCTAAATTGTAAATCTGGTCTTGTTATTTCCACATATGAAATCTTCAGTGTTTTCCATCCTTTCTGGTAGTAGAATTTTTTATGGAATCCTTGTCCTTGAAGATACTTCTTTTAAAAATTACCTGGAAAAAAAAAATGAGTTTAGGAATCAGTTATGTTTGGTAATTTACAAAGCGTAGAAGCATATTAAAAATTTGAATATGCTTAATTTTTTTGTTGATTTTTTTAAAATTTACTTAACAATGAACCCCTTTTATTCATTTATAATATCTATTAACACCCTGCAGATCTGCTTTTCCAGATGGACTCCAAGATAAATGTCAGGACTCTTAACATATCATTCTAACCTGTTTGCTTCCCCACATCTCTCTTTAGCCTTTAATTTTATACTATGGGAATTATAAAATGTTCTTAAATCATTGCACATTCCTAGTTATTTTTCATCTTCCTGGGATTGCTTTGGTATTCGATCTAGAATGTATTTCCCATCCAAACATTATCTGCCTAACTGCTGTTAAATCTTTGTCTTTAAGCTCAGGTGTAAATTATTTACAGAAGCCATCTTCATATTTACCTATTTCTGTCATTGTGATTTCCATAATAAATATTGTTTATCTGTTTATGTGTCTTTTCTCCTTAAGAATTAAGAACTTTAGAGAGTAAAACTCATCTTTTTTTTCCCCCCTTACATTTCAGATACTTGGGAGATACACTGTGTTCAATAAATATTTATAGATGAATGAATGAATAAATGCAATCCAAAAAATAAGTAATGTGTTAAGTGATAATTATATGAATGACAGTATGTTACACATCAATTTGAAAACTTTTTAAATGTTTAAATCCAGTGTCAGTGAATTGCAGTTCATTTCAACTGCAATTGAATCTTGATCTTGATGAGTTTTTTTGTTTAAGAAAAAACTTCCAATGATTTTTATTTAATATGTTGTGAACAATGCTTCTTTCCCACTCTTGATGTGTCTGTCTTGTAAACAGAGCTCAAATAATGTAATTCCAATTACTTACATCACTTTGGGAAGTGGTAATAACAATGATTGGTTAATTTCTGTAAAGTAAGAGAACATGCTGGACTCAGCCACTTGGTTGGTTTTTTTAAAGACCCAAATCAGGATTATAAAGTTCCCACAGCACATTCATAATGTATAAATTTATTATGAGCAGTTAAAACTGTTAGCCTTTGCTATTCGCTTTTTTTTTTTTTTTTTTGGTATATGTTTGCTTTTAATCCTTTTTATAAAGTGTATGTTTTTACCTGATGAAACATGTGTATAAAAATTGCTGCTGTCCTGGATTCCCCACAATCCAGAAGTTATTAGATTCTGTTTTAATGAGGTAGGCTTACTCTCAGGATCATGGGCTGCTGTGCTTTGCCTTATTGCTTTTGCTTCTATTTCCCTGGGTGGCAAAATGCAGTTATTTCTTCTGTAGAGTCCTTAACTTTTGTATTTTGGCTTGGGGTTATGCCTCAATTTTCAGGTTTTTATAAGTCTTTTCCACCTGATTTAGTCTACATTTAAGTAACACATCTGGGCAGAAGTCTCCAGAATCTGTGTTTCTTATAGAAACTATCCTTACATAATGAACCTAAATTCTAGATCATTGCTTATTGTCTCCACTTTGAGGTCCTGTGATTGCCATTACTTGAGAACCTGTCCTTTCCTCTACTCCATTCCATCACCAATAGTCTTCTTCCTTTTTACCATTTCTCTTAAAGCAATACCATTCTCAAAGTCACCTAGATGTGAAAAATCTGGTTTTCTTAAGCTTCTGTTTCTACCTAGAAACCCCAATTTTTACAGTTTCTACTGTTACATTATGATTAGAATCTTTTATATCCAATATCTTTGGATCTCTAACTCTGTGAGCCAGTATAACAGAATCCACACTTTTTCTTGCTATATCAACTCGTTTTGCTTTTTATCTTGTATAAACTGACCCTTTGACTATACTAAACTTAAATCATAATTTTCAGTGGAAGTCTCATAATATTTTTCCTGGCTCATAGTATAATCTTATGTAAGACAATAATAATCAAGCAACAAAAACACCTCATTCTGTTGTGTAGGTATATTTTGCTCTGGATAATCTTAAATGGTTCATGGTATTATATTTTTCAAGATTTAACAAAGTATAGATACTTTTTTTGTCAGGCATTTAGTTATTATGGCTTTAACATAAATCTTTGCTTCTTGATAAACCATACATCTTTGTACTGAAGCAGACAGAAACTTATATCCTTATGTAATACATTCTAAAATTATTTTGTATCTATATATTGATACACATATGCTTTTTCTTCATAAGCATCATAGATTAGTTGGACTCTAATTCATTATCTGTATCAATAACCTTTACCTTATTTTTGTTCAATGCTTATCAAAACTTCTGTTAAGAGAATAAATGCTTATTGATAATTATCTAAAGTTATGTATTTCATTCTTTTAAAATTTTTAATTTTTTAAATTTAAATTTAGTTAATTAACATATAATGTATTATTGGTTTCAGAGGTAGAGATCAGTAATTCATCAGTCTTATATAATACCTAGTGCCCATTACATCACTTACCTCCTAAATGTCCATCACCCAGTTATCCCATTCCTCCACCCTTCTCCCCTCCAGCAACCCTAAGTTTTTTTCATATGATTAAGAGTCTCTTAGGATTTGTCTCTTTCTCTGGTTTTGACTTTTGTTTTTTTCCTCACTTCCCCTATGATCCTCTGTTTTATTTCTTAAATTCCATGTGTCCGTGAGATCATATGATAATTATCTTTCCCTGATTCACTTACTTGGCTAAGCATAATACCCTCTAGTTCTATCCATGTCATTGCAAATGGCAATATTTCATTTCTTTTGATGGCTGAGTAATATCTCATTGTATATATATACCACATCTTCTTTATCAATTCATCTGTTGTTGGACATCTGGGTTCTTTCCATAGTTTGGCTATTGTGGACATTGCTGCTATAAGCATTGGAGTGCAGATGCCCCTTTGGATCACTACATTTGTATCTTTGAGAGTAAATACCCAGTAGTACAATTGTTGGGTTGTAGGGTAGCTCTGTTTTCAATTTTTTGAGGAGACTTCATACTGTTTTCCAGAGTGGCTGCACCACCTTGCATCCCTCCAACAGTGTAGGAGGGTTCTCCTTTCTCTGCATCCTTGCCAACACCTGTTGTTTTCTGACTTGTTCATTTTAGCCATTCTGACTGGTGTGAGGTTGTATCTCATTGTGGTTTTGATTTGTATCTCCCTGATGCTGAGTGATGTTGAGCATTTTTTCATGTATCTATTGGCCATTTGTATGTCTTTTCAGAAATGTCTGTTCATTTCTTCTGTCCATTTCTTGATTGGATTAGTTCTTTGGGTGTTGAGTTTGATAAATTCTTTATCAATTTTAGATACTAGCCCTTTATCTGATAATGTCAGTTGCAAATATCTTCTCCCATTCTGTTGGTTATCTTTTGGTTTTGTTGACTGTTTCCTTTGCTGTGTAAAAGCTTTTTATCTTGATGAAGTCCCAGTAGTTGATTTTTGCCTTTTTTTTTTTCTTTTGGAGACATATCTAGCAAGAAATTGTTGTGGTGAGGTCAAAATATTGCTGCCTATATTCTCCTCTAGGATTTTAATGGATTCCTGTCTCACATTTAGTTCTTTTATCCATTTGAGTCTATTTTTGTGTATGGTATAAGGAAATGGTCCAGTTCCAATCTTCTGCCTGGCTGTCCAATTTTCCCAACTATGTATTTCATTCTTATTCTGAAGTCTTATTTTTGGATTAAGTGAATCCACAAAAGAATGGTGTGCCTAGATCATATTATTTTGGTCCTAAGGCAGGACTGCCAAGCCAATGTTTTGTGGCTTCCTAGATCACAGTTGTACTAAGGCGATTTCTTCATCTCTTGAGGGGACCACAGAGGCTTGAGGGCTGGATCTTTCAGACTGGTTTCTCTGTCCATAGGGATTTAGGGACCAAGGGACAGTATACAAATACAAGGTTATCATTCTCTGTGTGTACTTTAGTTTGAAACTGGTTGTATAATGTGCTACAGAATTTTTTAAATAATTTTTTTGTGTGTTATTATGGTAGGTATTTACATTGAGCTATGTTACGTGAAAGGTTGTACTATAATTACACCAAATGTATTTAAGATTCTGACTTACTACAGTATCAGTCAGGGTTCAACCAGAGAAACAGAACTAGTGGAAGACCTAATTTGTGTACTATATATAGATATAGATTTTAAAGATATATTATATATAAAGAGAAATTTTATATATAGATGTATGTTTTATATATCTCTATCATCTATTATCCATTTGCCTATCATCTATCTATCTACAGAGAGAGAGAAGGAGGAGAGGGAGAGAGTTGTTCTAAGGAATTGGTTTATGTGATTGTGTGTAACCATCCCTCAGAATAATATAATGCTTAAAATATAACTAATGAGGAGTTGTACTGGTCACACAAGCATGCTTAAAGATGACCTTGAGAAAAACATGTACTAGCAGCAGGCCTCTGGGGGAGAGGATGATACACATCCTTGAAGTCCAGCAACTGGGGATGCCTGGCTGGCTCAGGGTGGAACACCGCCTTCTTCCCTTTTTTGGTGTCTTCCCTGCCTCAGAGAAAGCCTGCTGTTAAGGTAATCCCTTTAAGTGTGCTTGCTCAAGTATAAATTCCATGCCGCTTGACCGGGCACACCCTACTCTTCTTCTTGTTTACCTATTAAGACTTGGTTGTGACCAAACGTGTGACTCACATTCCTTCTTATTTACCTACAAGACCTATGACTTAATGTATAACCTTCTTCTTCTTTGTTGGTGTTATCATGAATCTAATAAATACGGGACTGAGGAGTTGTTCTGGGAAACAGTGCAACAGTCCTTTCAGCTGTCATCCCCTGCTCTGTTTCTCTTACAGTTGACTTGTTTGTGTCTCATTCTTTCTCCATGTGCCCTTAGTATTCGGCAGTTGTGGAGAACAGACAAGTTTGAAATCTATAGTGCAGGCCATCAGGAAGGGCAGAATGAAACTCTCAAACATGAGTTGATGCTATTTATAGATAGAATTTATGCTTCCTCAGGGAAACCTTGGTTCTACTCTTAAAGTCTTTGAACTGATTGAATCAGGCTTATCCAGATTACCTAGGGTAATTTATCTTATTTAAAGTCAACTGATTATGGACTTTAATCAGATACATGTATTACCTTTCACAGCAAAACCTAGATTAGTGTTTGATTGAATAATTGGCAAATATATCCTAGCCAAGTTGATTGATAATATTTGCCTACATAACCACAAAGCTCATATAATCTTAATGATCCTCAGATTTTTTTTTCCCACCATCTTTAGGACCAGGAATATATGATATACATATGAAAAAGTTATTTTAATTTCTTTGCTTGCTTTGAGTCTGTTATTTTGCCTTATTGCTAACATGAATCCATAACTGACCATAAATTCTGTGATACATACACACCAAGGGGACTTCATTGCATCACACTCTTATATATGACCTTCCCCTGGAGTTTGGGAAGAATCTATCACTTGCCTCTAACAAATAGAATATAGCAAAGGTGATGAGATGTCATTCCTGTAATTGCAATACATCACATAAGATTCTGATTTAAGAGACTGGAATGAAAAATTTTACTACTGGTCTTGAAGAAGTAAACAGTCATAGCATGAACTTCTTATGGAAAAGCCAAGAAACATGAAACTGCAGTGACCTGTAAGACCAGAGGGCAGCTTCCTGTCAACAGCTGATAAGAGACTGTGACCTACAGTCATATGACTGCAAGGAGATGAATTTTGCTAGCTCTGAAAAAGCTGGGAAGGAGATCCTTCCCGAGGCATATGTCTAGATGAAAATGCAGTATGGTGAACATCATTAAGGTCCTGAGCACAGCAGCCACCTTAACTGATGCCTGCTTCTTGATCTGTGGAAACTGTAAGATAGTAGATGTTTGTTTCCTCAAGCCACTAAGTTTCTGATCATTTGCTATGCAGAAATACAAATTAATATAATTCTCTTTCTTTATTTCTGGTTAGGGAGGCCTAATTCTTGTTTGGGTTTCTGTTAGCAAGACTGTGGTTTTGCTATACTATAATATAGTATATTATATATATATAATATAACTATAAATAGTTATACTATTTATAGTAATCCCATTAAGCCTCATCCCTCACTCTAGATTGTATCAACAAGAAAGGTGATATTTGGACTTCTATGTATTTTCCTGCTTGTTTTATTGATTCAGAATTTACACTAAGTAGAGAGATGGTTTTAATTAGGGTACAGGAGAGACTACACTGGTCTGGTTCCTGATCTGGGGCAATTCAGAGATAAAAGAGCAAGTGAAATGTGCAGACCCAAATAATAAATAGTGAGATTCTTGATGGAGCCTCTAGGGTCCAAAATTCTTGAACTTATTGTAAGGCCTAGGTTAGGGCAAATTTTCTTCATAGCCTTTACAAATATTGATAGATTTAACATTTTTACTTGGTCTAATGGCTTTTCCGTGAGGTCTTGATCATGAGGAAATTTTAGTATTGAAACTGTAATCATTGACCTTTATCCAGTGTCCAGGCATTGGTCCAGAAATTGTGTGGCTTGTCTGCCTTGACATCATTCTGAGGCCTCTATCATTTACCCTTTGCTAATCTTCCTCATGAATATCTGAGATCAATAGTCTGGCTTTATTTTCAGAAACATATGACATAAAAATAAAAGGTAATAGGTGACCCTACCATGTCAGAGAGAGAATATCCACTTGAAAAGAAATAAAGCCAGATGACTTCATAACTATGTAAAGACCAAGAAGTTATCTTTACATAGTAGTTCTTCTGAAGTGACTTGGTAAGTACGCATAGCACAAGGAAGTAGAACAAAAGATAGAGAAATTACAGGATACTTGAAATGAAAAAAAGATAGTGGTTCAGGAAATAGTTTCAGTAGTAGAGTGGTGCAGGCAGAGAAATATGGAGAAATAAAAAAGCAGAGGGGAAATAGTTTAAAGGAGACTTGAATCTTCAAGGGATAAATTAGACCTGTAGTCTAATTTAGATTAAAAAAGAGGGAGTATATCTAAGACAACTCTGTATCAAATCTAACTTCATTCAAAGACAAAGTTATAAAGGAGGAGGTTTGGCTGGTTACTTGGTGAAAGAACATGACTGGGGACCAAAGATGTCTAATAAAAAAGGAAAAGAATCAATTTAAGGAGAAGATTGGAATGACAACCCTAGGGAGAGATAGGATTCAGGAAATTAAAAATCACATTCCTTAACGCTTAGTTCTATCTGAAGTGAACAGAAAACAAACTGTCTTTAATACTCTATTTGAAAGCAAAACATGACTTTACTTGAATTCCATTGGGAGAATAGATGACTAGAGGTTACTTGCAGTCTTTACAAACCTTACTTTATGTGAATATTAATACACTTGCAGCATAAATGTTAATATGCAGTGTTATGGAGTGCTCACCAAACCCCCTATAGGTATTACATAAAATACAATATGTGGGCAATTTCACATTTCTGTAATATCCAGATTTTGAATTCTGAAATATACTTACCACCAAGTATGTGGAATAGAGATTGTGGAACTCTTTTAAGAAACACCCTTTCAGACTGGAAGAGATTATGCTGAGTGAAATAAGTAAAACAGAGGGAGTCAATTATCATATGGTTTCACTTACTTGTGGAACATAAGGAATAACATGGAGAACATTGGGAGATGGAGAGGAGATGAGTTGGGGGAAACTGGAGGGGGAAACAAACCATGAGAGGCTGTGGACTCTGAGAAACAAACTGAGGGTTTTGGAGGGGAGAGGGCTGGGGGTTGGATGAGCCTGGTGGTGGGTATTATGGAGGGCATGTATTGCATGGAACACTGGGTATGGTGCCTAAATGATGAATTCTGGAACACTGAAAAGAAATAAAATAAAAAAAAAAAAGAAACACCATTTCACATCTGAAGATAGAGAAGACATTACACAGACTACTAGAAAACTACCTAGGGTTTATGAAAGTATACAGAAAATGTAATGAGTATAATTGGTGGCATGCAACTCTTTTCCCTGAGAAAAAGAGTTATGACAGTTTATGGATCTAGGATTCTAAAGGATAGGAAAAACTATGATAACCTATGTAAAAGAAGAGTTAGTTCAGACTATTAAAAATTTAGGCTAGGCCTAATATGAATTTTGGTTCCTTAGGAAAGTCTCACTTGAATAGGATTGCCTAATTAAAATTAAGACCACCTCCAAAGAGACCACAGGAGGTGTTAGAGATCTTATAGCAAAGGTCCAAGAGTATATTTTGTAAATTTATTTTCTTCTGGCTCAATCTCATTTTTTCCTCCTGTTTTCTTTCCCATATATTTTATTTTTATTTTATCTTAGTGTATTTCATCAAATCTTTTCAGTCCTATAAGAAATGGTATTTAAGCAAATAGAAATAAATATATATGTATCATGGTATTAATGTTTCTAAGGAGTAGTTTCTTTCTTTCTTTTTTTTTTTTAAGATTTTATTTATTTGACAGAGAGAGAGAGATCACAAGTAGGTAGAGATGCAGGCAGAGAGAGAGGGAGAAGCAGGCTCCCTGATGAGGGGATAGCCCGATGCGGGGGCTCGATCCCAGGGCTCTGAGATCATGACCTGAGGCGAAGGCAGAGGCTTAATCCACTGAGCCACCCAGGCAACCTCTAAGGAGTACTTTCAATAATATCACTATTCTACTAAAAAATCCTTGATTAGATTCCCATTGCTTATTCAACATAAAAGGTATTCTGTGTTTCAGTTCTTATATCCATGACCTCCTGTATTGTCTTGAGAATGGAATAATCCTTAAATGCTATTTTTAAAGAACACATATCTTTCTGAGAACTTCAATAAATGGGTGTTCATTTTTTCCATTTGCAATTGGTGTGTAAGAAACTACCCTAAAACTTAGTGACAAGCCAGTGAACTACTATTTCTTGGGACAGTATGGATTGGGATTTGGGGCAGTACTTTTCCAGGTGGTTATTCTATGAAACCAATTGGGAAATTTATTCAGCTGCATTCTGCTGGCAACTGGGTTAGGCTGGAAGGTCCAAGAAGGCTTCTCTCCGTATTTGGGTGATTCTGTATTCCTCCCCATGGCCACCTTCTTTCCTTGTATTGTTTTCTCCAAAGCTTCTTTTTGTTGTCTCTCTCTTTCCTCTGCAGAATATCCTGAATTTGCTTACAGCATGGTTGTTGGTTTTACAAAATAGGAGAAATGGAAGCCAACAGTCTTCTTCAGGCCTAGATTTGGGAGATACAGAACAGCACTTGCGCTGCATTCTATTGCTTAATGCAAGTCAAAATGCATGTTCTGTGAAGGGACAGATTGTTAATGACTCTATTTAGTGGCTATCTGTTATTCAAAAATACTTATTCACATATTCAATATGTTAGGCAAGACACTAAATATTGGCAATATGGGTACTGTAGACATACTTTTATTCCAAACTATCCATTTGCATTTTTAATATGTCAGACATAAGCCTTTTTTCATTGAACTACATGTCTAAAGACAAATACTAATCAAATAATATCTTTAAAATCTGAATCTAAATTGTTATATTAATAATAAAAATTCAAGGAGTTTTTTGCATCTGTAACAAAGGCAACATCATTTAATTTGGAGGTGTTAATGAATAATTTCTGGACTGGTAATGAAGGCTGAATACAAGTAACTGGATGAAGTGGTAGAAAGAGCTTGGTGGAATTTCAAGCAGAGGTAAAATGTGCCAACACAGGTATGATATTATAGCAACATTGATGTTAGCTAGTGCTACTAGATTAGAGAGAGTAAGAGAAATACTGGCTTGAAATGAGGTTAAACAGAGAAGCTGGAACAGAGTTCTGGATCTTGCAAACTATAGTAGGGGGCTTTGTCTTTATCCTTACAGTAATGAGCTTGTATTGGTAAGGACTGATATGATTGTCTTTATTTACATTAAAGTTTACGTTGGCTGCAAGGTATGCAATGGATTGGGGAAAAGAGATATACATAGGGAAGAACATTTATTTGAAGGACCTGCAGTAATTGAGGCAAGAGATGCTGGTAGTTTTGTCTTGGTAGCTGAAGATGGAGATGGATAGGGGCTCTTAGATGAGAGTTTTTTGTTTGTTTGTTTTGGTTTGGTTTTGTTTTTGTTCTTAAGTTAAATCAACAGAACTTGGTGAATTATTGGACAGAGTAATTAGTGAAAGTGATGTATCAGGGATATAGCTTTCTCAGAGTCTGAAATTCTCTTTCCAATTGTCTGGCTTGAGGAGGTAAGTGAATTTTAGAAATGTGATTCTTAAATGCCTTTGACATTTCCAAGTTGAAATGTTAAGTATGGTCTTGGATATATATGAGATATATGAGGTGGACATTTTTCTCCTTTGAATTTTATTTTTTTAATAATTTATTTTATAAATTTCATTCAGGATATGTTATTATATCTATGTGGGTATTTATATCAGTTATTTACACCTCAACATATTACATCTTCCAAAGTACATTTTAAATTGAATTAGCACAGTTCTTAAGTATTATCTGCAGTTTTAGCTTTCTCCTGAAATTAGGTCGTGTATATTTGATCTATTTCAATATAGTACTTGTTCAGAATCATACTGTGCAACCCTCTCAGAGTCTGGCATTTTCTTTTCTCCTTCTTCCTACAGATATAAAAACACACTTAGAAGTAATACTCATCTGATAATGAACTTATTTAATATGTTATCTACTCTAAGAATACAAATGATACATTTGAAAAAAGGTAGAAAAGAGAGACTCCTTTTTCTCTCCTTTGAAGAATATAACTCTAAGTATGGTATTTCAAAATCTATTAGCTGTAGCTTAGTACTATTTCGTCTTAAAACATCACCCTTCTCAGGTAACAATCTCTAATGTGCGCATTTAAAGTACTGATTTACTTTAACAGTAGCAAGCAAGGATATTTTTCTATGCTCTAGAAGGACAGTTGCGTTTTGTTCCTTATATTAACTTAAAGGTTCAAAGGAAGTATTTCCTAAATATCATGTGAGAGTACTTCCCAATTTGACTCTCCTGGTTTACACGTGTATCTGTATACTTACTTCTAACCATTCTTTTATTCTCAACATCATCACTGTTTGGATAATAAAGTATATGATCAGGCTATGTAAACATCATGAATTCTCTTATTTGCTGATATTTGTGACCCTTCTGAAGACTGTTTTAGTTTTTGTTTTTGTTTTAAGCCCGTCTTAAAACTATACATTTCTTTGGATTATACAATAATGTTAGACATTCTATATTTTTGTTAAATACTGTAATGTACTCACCTACTTTAATTAATTTACATCCTTAAATCTTTTTTTTTTAGAATTTACTGAGGTATAATTGACATACAATATTATATTACTTTCAGATGCACAACATAATGATTCAACATTTGTATACATTATGGAATGATCACCACAATAAGTTTAGTTGCAATCTGTCACCTGACAGAGTTAACACAATTTCATTCAAGACTGTATTTCTCATGCTGTACCTTATGGGACTTACAACTTATTTATTTTATAGCTGGAAACGTGGACTTAAGCCCTTTCACTAATTTTGCCCTCCCATCCCCCAACCTCTCTCCTGTTTGGCAAATACCTATCTTTTCTTTTCTCTGGATCTATGAGTCTGGGTTTGTTTGTTCTTGTTTGTTTGTTTTTTTGTTTTTGTTTTGTTTTGTTTTGTTTTGCTTGTTTTGTTTTGTTTTTTAGATTCCTCATGTAAGTGAAATCATGCAGTATTTGTCTTTGTCTCACTTACTTCCTTTAACATAATACCTTCAGGGTCCATCCATGTTATCACAAATGGCAAGATTTTCTTCCTTTTTATGGATGAATATATACCACATCTTCTTTATCCATTCTTCAATTGATGGACACTTAGTTGCTTTCATGTCTTCGTTATAGTAAAGAATGCTGCAGTGAACATAGAGATGCATATATCTTTTCATTTTTTATTATGTGTAGGAAAATGTAATTAACATGCAGTTTATATTATTTTAGTTGTACAATATAACGATTCAATAATTCTGTGCATTGCTCAGTGTCATTATGACAAGTGTACTCTTAACCCCTTTACTATTTCACCCCACCTCCCTTTTAGCAACCCCCAGTTTTTACTCTTATTTAAAAGTCTTTTGTGTGTGTGTGTGTGTTTTGCACTGTATTTATTTATTTGTTTATTTTAATTTTTTATTTTTTCAGCGTAACAGTATTCATTGTTTTTGCACCACACCCAGTGCTCCATGCAGTCCGTGCCCTCTCCAATACCCACCACATGGTTCCCCCAACCTCCCACCCCCTGCCCCTTCAAAACCCTCAGATTGTTTTTCAGAGTCCATAGTCTCTCAGGGTTCACCTCCCCTTCCAAATTCCCTCAACTCCCTTCTCCTCTCCATCTCCCCTTGTCCTCCATGCTATTTGTTATGCTCCACAAATCAGTGAAATCATATGATAATTGACTCTCTTTGCTTGACTTATTATGCTGAGTGAAATAAAAGTCTTTTTTACCTTTGTCTCTTTGTTCTTTGTTCATTTGTTTTGTTTGTTAAATTCCACATATGAATGAAGTCATGTTGTGTTTGTCTTTCTCTGACTCATTTATTTCACTGAGCATCATACCATCTAGGTTCATCCATGTTGTTGCAAATGGCAAAAATCTCATCCTTTTTTATGGCCGAGTAATATGCCATTACATACATATCTACATACGCACATACATACACACACACACACTATCCATTCATCTATTGATGGAAACTTGGGTTGTGTCAATATCTTGGCTATTGCAAACAATGCTGCAGTAAACATAGAAGTACATAAAATCTTTCAAATTAGTGTTTTCATTTTTTGGGGGAGGGGTAAATAACCAGCAGTGGAATTATTGGGTCATATGTTTTTTTATATTTTTAATATTTTGAGAAACTTCCATACTGTTTTCCAGTGACTGTAGCAATTTACACTTCCCACCACCAGTGTACAAGCATTCCTCTTTCTTCATATCCTCACCAGCAACTTGTTTTCTGTTTTTTGTTTTTCTTTTTGACAATAGTCATTCTAATATGTGTGAGGTGATATCTCATTGTGATTTTTATTTGCATTTTCCTGATGGTTGGTGATGTTGAGCATCTTTTCATGTGTCTTTTGGCCATCTGTATATCCTCCCTGGAAGAATGTCTGTTCAGGTTCTCTGCTCATTTCTTAATTGGATTGTTTGTGGGTTTTCTTTTTTTCTTTGTTCATTTGTTACTGAGTTGCATGAGTTTTTTTGTTTGTTTGTTTGTTTTATTTTTTCCTTGTTTTTTTTTTAAGATTTTTATTTATTTATTTGACAACAGAGATTGCAAGTAGTCAGAGAGAGAAAAAGGGGAAAGCAGGCTCCCTGCTAAGCAGAGAGCCCGATGCATGATCCCAGGACCCTGATATCATGACCTGAGCTGAAGGCAGAGGCTTAACCCACTGAGCCACCCAGGTGCCCCGAGTTGCCTGATTTTTTATATGTTTTGCGTGTTAACATCTTATTAGATTTGTGATTTACAAAAGTCTTTCATTTAGTAGGTTGCCTTTTCATTTTATTGATAGCTTCCTTTACTGTATGGAAGCTTTTTAGTTTGTAACAGTTCCATTTGTTTATTTTTGCTTTTTGGAGATAGGTCAAAAAAAATTGCTAAGACAAATGTCAATTTACTTACCACCTTTGTTTTCTTTTAGGAGTTTTATGGTTTCAAGTCTTATATTCAAGTCTTTAATCCATTTTGAGTTAACTTTCGGGTATCATACAAGATAGTGGTCCAGTTTTATTCTTTTGCACATAGCTATCCAGTTTTCCCAGCACCATTCATTGAAGAGACTGTTCTACTTGTATGTTCTTCCTCTTTTGTTGTCAGTGAAATGACCATGTATGCACTGATATATTTCTGGGCTGTCTATTGTGTTCCTTTATATTTGCCTCTTAAATTATTATATTTAAAAATTTGCCTTATAGTATTATATTTTTAAATTGTGCCTTACTCTTTTTTTTTTTTTTTTTTCCCTCTCCATCACTGGAGTAACATTATGCTCATTCAACTTTTTTATCCTCTCACTATTTACTTTTTCCTCTCTGGACCTTCTCTAATACTCATTCTTAAAATGTGATGACCAAAAGTGCTTGGAGTATTCAAGCTTGGAGTAAGGTTTTCTACTAGAGTAGGATAATATGGGCTTTTGGGGCTTGCTTTTGCTTTTATGTTTGCTGGCTTCCAAGACCTGTCCTGAGGGTGTTAAGTATTGTGTTGGCTTCATTGTCTGCTGTAGCACTTTGGCTTGATCTTCCCAGGGATGAAGCTCCAGCTTCCCACATTGATATTCATCATATTGTCTTAAGGGTGCCACAAATGTCTTCAGCTGCTGTTAAAAATTGGCAGTTCAGATATCCCTTTTGCCATTGCCTGAGTTAAGCCCACTATGACACCAGGAGTATGAATGAATGAAGATGGCATATTTCCTTCAGAAGCCACTACCTTTGTCCTAGACATTAGTATTTTGGAAACTGACATTTTCTATCCTTCACAATTACAGTGTCCAGATAAAATGTTATTTTTTTTAATCTATTATCTATCTATATAAGGAACTATGTTTCTGAAATCATGGAGTAAAACTTCTTTAGATTTCATCCATATAAATCAAATAAATCTTTCAGTTGTTTCCTACAAAAAACTGAATATTTTATATTTTATTCATATTTAAGGTATACTTCTTCAAAGCATTATATTCTTAAGACAAAGACATGAAAAAATTGTTTCCAGAACTCATATTCACTATTTTACTTCTTAGGCAAAAATTCTTATAGTTTGGAGGTACATTATAAGTATTCCTCCCCTCTTCATAATGGGAGGATTTAAAGTTCTGTTTAAGGAATAGTATTTTACAGGCTGAAATCTCAAAGGAGAACAACAATCTGGAATTATTTTCTCTTAAAAGATAGGGACAAAATCCATTCTGTATGCTTTTCGTTACTAAGTCAATTTTCCACCCAACTTTAGGAAAGTGATTTGTACAATCAACTGAGAATAAAGACACTTGCATTTATCTCTCTTATGTAAGACTTTTCATAAGCTAAGCAAGTCTCTTGAGGAGCAGTAGCATTTCATTTTAATCTCATAGAGGGCATGGAAACTATACCTCAGGTAAATACAGAGAGAAAAATAAAGTATGGATAAATGAAAATAATGTATTTATAGAGTGGATTGTCTACTCAGAGAAATGTATAAAAATATAACCAGAAAAATGCTTAGTAGTGATCATCTTTTTTTTTTTTTTTTTAATGGTTGAGGTGAGAGACATGGTAAGAGGGATTTTGAAGCAAGGGGTTCAGAAACTCTTAAGGTATAAACCCTCTTCTGATGCTGTTTACAGAAGAATTGAGCAGTTTGATAGTCTGTTAAATGATGCTTTTAGGAGACTGTGTTCTCTGGAGGAGAAGGTAGACTGTCAGAGAGTAAGAAATTTCCTCTTGTCCAGCTTTTCCCATTTTATAGATGGGAACACTGAATACCAAAGGGAATGTTCTAAAGTGCTCCAGAGGGTATATGGGGTGACTTGTCCAAGGATATACAGGGATTTGGTGACAGGACCCAGACAAATGCTCAGGTTTCCTGGATCCTGCTGTGGGTTGTTTCTGTGGCTTTTTCTGGATCCTGGCATTTGGGAGCTCATCTGCTTAGCATGCCTTGGCTGTGCTGCCCAGGATGTGCAGTTCCTTTAGGCATCTCAGAATATTCCTCCAACTCTGCTTAGAGGAGAGGGAGTACATGTAACACGCCAGGACACGACCTGTACATTCCACCCCAACTACTGAGGGCCTGTGATCAGGAAGGAAGCTAGGATAGTATCCTGCAGTGAATAAGAAGGGTCTCTGCCCTTAGAGGAGAGAGGTTTTATAGACTAGTGGGGGAGAGATGTAAGGGAAGAGAAACATTACTTGAGTGTTGAACTTATATTATCTTTATTTTACATATGAAAAACATTTCACAAAACAAAACAAAATAAAAGAACAACTTGCCTAGGATCACAAAATTATTAAGTGGCAGAGCCAGCACTGAGCCACAGCACACGGAGTCCAGACCTTTCTGTGCTAGCAGTATATGAGAATGTACCCCCAAGCAAATTAAGGTGGAAATGTTCAAGGAGAAATACAAGTATCCAAAAGAAATATACTTTAGGAAATACAAATTGTATTCATTAGTGTTAGATGATGAGAAATCCTTACATTTTCCCCATAGTGGTCATAGGTCATTTGATAGGTGTTGTAGAATTAGACAAAGCTTAAAATTCCGAACTTTACTTCATATAGATGAATCAGGAGATGACATTTTCTAAAGGGAACAAATGCAAGAAACTATAATATTTTTTAAATTTTTTAAGTTTTTATTTATTTATTTGACACACAGAGAGAGAGAGATCATAAGTAGGCAGAGAGGCAGGCAGAGAGAGAGGGGGAAGCAGGCCCCCTGCTGAGCAGAGAGCCCGATAAGGAGCTCCATCCCAGGACCCAGAGATCATGACCTGGGTTGAAGACAGAGGCTTACCCACTGAGCCACCCAGGTGCCCCAAGAAACTATAATGTTTTTAAAAGTCTCTTTGGATTATGGTATGGTTTTACTTATTTTAAAAACAAAATACAAAAAACAAAGATAAAATTTTTCTTTGTTTTATATGATCAATTTTGGGCTAGAAAACAGGATGATATTTACTCATATGTACTTTAAAGATTTTAAATATTCAGGAATCTATATTTTTGAGCCACTTGATTCTCTTAGGTATTTAGTAAGTATGATATGTATATATATCATATATATGAGGATATTTTAGTGTTCTTCATATATATGAAGATATTCACAGTATAAAAGGGGGAGGATGATGAACTTTAGAAAACCAATCAGATATTTTTGCTGTTTCCTGAGAATCAGTCAAGCAGAGAAGCTTTTGCATAGTTGAAGGTTTTTTTCTATATCCATTTCTCATACAGGCATGCTAATGCTATAGGTTCATCTGAACAAAAGAGGTTTGTTTGACCAATGAACATCTTAAAACATACCATGATAGAAATTATAAGAATTAACTGAGAGAAACTTCTGTGAAATTTTAAAAATTATAAATATGTTATTTAATTAGCAAATGGGAAAGAAAATACATGTTATAGCCATACCATACAGGTAACCAGTTAATAATGCTCCATATTTCCTGCCAGAATTAAGTATGTTTACTTATTAAATAGATTATATAAACTACTTCCCTCTTTCCAGGATATGGTAATACGTTTTCTTTAAGCATACTTTTATGTGAAGCAATTTTCCATGTCTATCAAATACTTTTTAATATACAAAAGTCAAAGATCATCATTTTACTTGTTTTTTTTGTTTGTTTGTTTGTTTGAGTAAGGAAAGGCTCCTCACCTCCACCATCCCCCATATAAAGAAACATTTCATCAGAAATTCCCTATTTAGGTCCTTAGCATTTTTTTTTTCCAATCTTACCTATCTTTATCTTTCTTATATGTTGGGGTTATTTTATTTCTTTCCAGTTTTGTTATCCTTTCATTTTTGACATACATATGTTTCAAAAATTATGTAATTAGTTTTATTCCATTATGTCTGTCTTTTTCTGTTGCCTTTCACTTACAATGAGATTCCTTATGTTGAAATTAGATATGCACCCACACTTACTTTTTTTTTTTTTTAAGATTTTTATTTATTTGACAGACAGATCACAAGTAGGCAGAGAGGCAGGCAGAGAGAGAGAGAGGAGGAGGAGGCAGGCTCCCTGCTGAGCAGAGAACCCGATGTGAGGCTCGATCCCAGGACCCTGGGATCTTGACCTGAGCCGAAAGCAGAGGCTTTAACCACTGAGCCACCCAGGCGCCCCCACCCACACTTACTTTTAATGTTGAAGGTTTTTAAATGTTTGTTTCTTTGAGCAAAATAGAATTTATTTTTGTTTGTCTGTGAGACAAGAAATTTAAGGGATTTTTTTTCTAAATACTTTGCTAGCATTAGCTATCTTTATAATTTACCTTTTCTGCAAAGATGTGTCATGGCATCTTCTACAAGTATAAAATTCTTATATATACTAGCTGTGTTACTGGGCTATCTGTTTTATTTAGTGAATCTTGCTGTCTCTGCTTTGCAGATGCCAGAATTTTAATTACTGCATTATCATTTATATTATAATAAATTAATTTACTAATAATAATTATTTCTAGTTACAGTTATGCCTCTGTTACTCTTATTTAGTGATTTCACTGTTTATTACACTCTGTGGTCTGCAAGATGAAACTGTTTTTTGTCTTTTTTTTTTTTTCGCATTTTGCCTTGTTTAGATGGTTTGGAGAGGCATCATTAGGAAAGATACATCAGTCAGGTTAAGTTGGGTTATGCTGAAATACTGACAAAAGCAAAAAAACCCCAAATCTTCATGATTATAACAAGGGTTTATATTTCAGTCATATTCCTTGTCCTTTGCAAATTAGTGGGTTGAGTTGGAGACAAGCTTGTCTGATAGTAATTAACAAGGGTCTGGGCTGCCAAAGACCCCATCTTGATGTATGTGCCCACAAGAGCCAACAGATACAGGAGACCTATAGACTTTTCTATTCACTCTTAAATCTTCTGTCCAGGAGAGACATGCATCCCTTTGTTCGTGTGTCAAATCAAAAGTGTCACATGATTTCACCTACCTTCAAAGAGGCAGGGGAGTATAATCCTGTTGTGTTTGAACAGAAGGAAATCTGAATTATTTTCTGAAGAGTTTACCCTTCTGGTCACCAAAGGTAAGACATACTCACTCATAACTTACAAGAAAAAACACAAATGTGCTATGGTGAGTGCTGTGAAATGTGTAAGCCTGATGATACACAGACCTGTACCCTGGGGCAAATAATACAGTATGTGTAAATAAAAATAATGATATGTCTTTAAAAAAGCATTAATAGCAAAAAGTTGGCATAAGATGTCTCAAAAATAAAAAGGAGGATGGGGGGAAAAAAAGAAAACACAGCTTTATGTTGTGGTCTGGGTGTGTATTCAGGTTTCATCATTCAGGTTTCATCACCAGCAGGTGATATCAGCAGGTAGTCTATAGTGTATCTAAAATGTGTTTTTCTTGACTCAGAAATTTAAGATACAAAAACAAACTACGTTTCTAGCCATCCAATATATAATCAGTACAACGGTTGAATAAGAGCAGGCTAACTAAAATATGTACTTCGATTCAGAAATAATTAATGGTTATAATGTAAAACACTCAGCAGTCATATGTTTGTATATGCATGTATGTGTGTGTATATACTTAACAATCAAATATATATATTTATTCCTAGCAGACATTATATCACATAACAACATAGTTGTCCACATATGTAATTGAGTGACCATCTTCAAATTCTGGAAGAATTGAAACTGCATTTGAGCTCCAAACTCTGATAAAATTATTTATGCCATTAAGGACACAACTTTTACTTCTTTGATTATTTATCAGATTTTTTTTCTTTATAGGAATCATATGCAATTATGGAGTTAGTTTAAAGAGTAGTCCCTTATCAATAATAGAAATATTGCTATTAGAGTATTAGAGATGTGTGTCATATGCTCTCTCCCCTCTGCCCCCATTTTTCCCCTATTACTCCCCTATTTCTGCCATTTATACTGTTAATTTTATTCACTGCCAATCATCTCCTAATTACCCTGGACACAGTCCATTTGATATGATGCTGTGTCAATCATATAAAAGCTAATAGAAATCTAAATGTGGACCAGAAGAGATTTCATTTTGTGTTTGGTCACAACATTTTAATAGTATATGATAGTCACTGCATGGAAATTAAAAAAAAAATGCAGGGGAATTTTAAAAAGCCTATAAGTTTGAATTTCTCAGATTTTCATGACATTTCATATTAATAGAGGCTTGTCACTCCCAGAATCTATTACTTGCATCTTAGGAATGTGTGTTTCATTGACGAGTCTTTCAACTGAGAATAACATCCTATATTGTCAAATAATCAGTTATGATGTTTGGTGTTTCATTCATCAAAGAAGAATTGGAGTAGTGGAGCAGAGAACTTTGGTAATTTAAGATCTACACAGCACTTTAGAATAGCTAGGTGTTGCCTTTACCCAGATTGACTTCCTTCCAATCACTGTGGGCCATGTATATGATTTTTTAATTCTTATTTTTGAAGACAAATCATTAGTTCTCAAAGAAAATAGGGAATGAAAAATTAGAAAGTAACATTTTTTGAAAAGTTTTACAACTCCTAAGCCTATGTCCCTTCAGTGGATGTTAACTTTCATCTTCTTACTGAGAGCAGTTATAAGTTCTTTCCTTTATTCTATCCTTTTAAATTGTGTTTATCTCATGCTCCTGGTAGTTATCATCATAGATTTCTCCTGAGCTACCAGTTCAAGTTCTAAGGACTTAATAAGATCATTAACTTAAAATTTATTAGTGTGCACATATTTATGATAAATAGATAAAGAAAATGTTGTATATATATGCGATGGAATATTACTCAGCCATAAAGAACAAAACCTTGCCATTTGCAGAAACATGGATGAAGCTAGAGAGTATTATGCTAAATGAAGTATGTCAGTCAGAGAAATACAAATAGCATGTGATTTCACCCATATGTGGAATTTAAGAAACAAGACAAATGAACAAAGGGGGAAAAAAGAGAGAGAGAAGCAAATTCAGGAAACAGACCCTTAACTGTAGAAAACAAGTGGGTAAGGGTATGTGTTAAATAGGTGATGGGGATTAAGGACAGTACTTGTGATGAGCACTGGGTGTTGTATGGAAATGATGAGTCACTGTATTGTAAACCTGAAACTATTATTATACTGTAAGTTAACAAACTAGAATTTAAGTAAAAACTTAATAAAAAAGTTAGCAACAACATTTCAGATGTTCGTCATGACAGTTTTGGTTCATATTTGATTCATTTTGCTTTTTTTAAATTATTCTATTAAATTATCAAATATTCTATTTATTATTTGTCATATATAAATTTTAAAGCTTTATCTGATAAATAATAAATTGAAAATATGTAAAGCATATATTTGGTAAGTTCTGATATATAATTAAACCTGTGAAACCTTATTGCTGTGGTCAAAGTACTATTTCGGAAATCTCACTAAAAGACATCCTGTAATGCAAACAGTAACAGTTAAGCCTTAAAGAAATTAAAATTCCTAGTAGGGCTTGTCATCATATATTCAGTTAATTTTTTTAGGAATTTCAGATTTTCTGATTGGTAAATACTGCATGATTTAAGAGTGCACTACCCTGGCTAGGTGAATGTAATTTTTCCATAATTATAGTCTACCAATTACAAAATTACAAAATTGTGTGGATAAGAAAAATCATAATAACGTGGTTTAGGTCATTTAAATGATCAGCTCCAACTCAAATATTACTTCTTCTTTCTAGTCAACAAAACTATTCATGATAGTCTTATCCTTAAGTTGATTATGATAAAGTTGTAAACACCTAACATTACATGAAAATAAAATAAAAATTTAATGAAATCTAAAAAAAATTATAAAACAGATTTATTTCATGACTTATATAATAGAGATATTAAAAACTTCTCAAAGCATTCAAAAACATTTAATTTCATCAACTAAAATTTCAGTTTTAATTTTGAAATGACAACATAATAGATATTTGAATACAGACTGATTGAAACATCAAGAGTAATAGTGGCCCTTAGAAAAATGATGGGTATTTTGAATATATGAAACCTGAAATGATATAGATAGCAGCTGAAAATCCTCCAGTTCAGGAGAAACCAATTAAAATAAATTAATTAATGGGACTATGACCTGAATTTGAAAACAATAAATTCCTGCTGCTACAGTGATCTCTCTTTTCAGTGAACTCATTCCTTACTATTTATTTTTTAGTAACACAGGTAAGATATGAACATATTATCACTACAAAATAAATACATTACATTTATAAAGCCAAAGTTTTCTGTATCTGCAGATCTTAGTACTATACAAACAACTGTCACTACCATTCACATACCTATTAGTATATACATTAGTAACATTATGCAATAATTATTATACAGTTATATATTATAATAATCATATGAATATGGTGTATCAATATAATATAATTATGTTAATTTAAATCGATATATTTATATGTGCATAAGCATATATGTGTGTATTCATTAGTAGGACTGATTAATATATAAAAACATAAAATGTGGAATAATATGTAGTTATTAAAATGAGTAAGGTAGGTATGTATGAATTATATAAAACATGACAATTCTATATTGTTAAGTGAAAAAGAAGAAAATTTTGCCAAAATTTTAATTTTCTAAAAAATTTTGCATTTTGTAAAACTTTTAAATTTAATGTTTCTGTATTGGCTGTGAATGTGTATATACAGAAAATGTCTAGGAAATGCACATTCAACAGTTAATTATGACTTTTAAATTCTGTCTGGACCATAGGGAGATCTTAATAAAGTTTAGCTATATTTTAGGGAAGGAGGGAGTTGCTGGTAAGGAATGTCTTTATTTCTATATCCTTACCTACTGTATAGTTTTTATTTTTATAACAATCCTATTGCATTTATAATAACCAATAAAATTCAATTATTTTAAAAATATAAAAATTACTCATTTCTTTTAAATCAGGATGTTTAATTTTTATCAACAACGACCTTTTTTTTTTTTTTAAAGATTTTATTTATTTATTTGACAGAGATCACAAGCAGGCAGAGAGGCAGGCAGAGAGAGAGGAGGAAGCAGGCTCTCCGCTGAGCAGAGAGCCCGATGCGGGGCTCGATCCCAGGACCCTGAGATCATGACCTGAGCCGAAGGCAGCGGCTTAACCCACTGAGCCACCCAGGCGCCCCAACAAGGACCTTTTTTTGACAGAAATTCTTTACATTTGATTTATTCAGATGCATCAATTCCATGTCTTATCATTTTTGTTTTGGGACTTTTGAGTATGTGGATTGTGTACATTTTTTTATTGTTTATAAATAAATCATTTTTTCCCATGTGGACATAGCTCTTCATGGAAATGTATTCTTTTAAGTAAATATCAAAATATATAAGTTGAGTTATTTCAAAATCAAGCTGAAATATTTATTGGAATTGCAATGAATTTATGGAAAACTTGGAGAAAATTAACATCTTTATCATTTTAAGTTCTTTCCAAGAATTTGGAATCATTCTCTTATTAAAGTTTAATTTATATTTTTTCACTAATATATGACTAATATGTCCACTATGGGGACATATTAAACTTTATTTTTTATTAGTTTTAAAGATTTTACTTATTTATTTGACAGAGAGAGACACAGTAAGAGAGGGAACACAAGCAGGGGGAGTGGGAAAGGGAGAAGCAGGTTTTCCACCAAGGAGGGAGCCCGATGGGGGGCCGGATCCCAGGATGCTGGGATCAGGATCTGAGTCCAAGGCAGATGCTTAATGACTGAGCCACCCAGGTGCCCCTTAAACTTTATTTTATTTATTTTTTTTTTATTTTTATTTTTTTTTTTTTAAGATTTTATTTATTTATTTGACAGAGAGATCACAAGCAGGCAGAGAGGCAGGCAGAGAGAGAGGAGGAAGCAGGCTCCCTGCTGAGCAGAGAGCCCGATGCGGGGCTCGATCCCAGGACTCTGAGATCATGACCTGAGCCGAAGGCAGTGGCTTAACCCACTGAGCCACCCAGGCGCCCCTTAAACTTTATTTTAAATTTATACTTTAAGGGGTGCCTTTCACTCGGGTCATGATCTCAGGGTCCTGGGATCTTTCCCTGCACTGGTCTTTCTGCTCAGCGGGGAGCCTGCTTCCCTCTCTATCTCTGCCGGCCTCTCTACCTACTCGTGATCTCTCTTTCGCTATCAAAGAAATAAATAAAAATAAAATCTTAAAAAAAAGATAAATTTATACTTTAAGCTTGATATTTAGATATTGTATAGTTGTTGCTCTTCATATTGGTATATATTACTTTTAATTATATAAGTTATTTTTTATTCTTTGGGAGAAATGTTAATGATTTTTGTAGTTGATATTCAAACACATATTGTAATTGATCTTGCATTAAAAGTACTGAAAACACTGATACTAATTTCATATTGTATTTTTTACATAAATAGTTTAATCATCTTTAATTAATAATACCTTATTTTTCTTCATATATGTATCTATATTACTTTGTTTTTCTTGGTTATGTCCCTGATATTTAAAGGGAACGTTTGTGGGGTGCCTGGGTGCCTCGTTGTTAAGCATCTGCCTTCAGCTCAGGTCATGATCCTGGGGTCCTGGGATTGAGCTCCGCATTGGTGTCCCTGCTCAGCAGGGAGTTTGCTCCTCCTTTTCCCTCCACCAGTCCTCCCACTTATTCTGCTAATCTCTCTCTCTCAAATAATAAATAAAATCTTTTAAAAAACGGGAATGTTTATAGGGTATCTTCTTTAAGAATAATAGTTACTACAGATTTTTAAAAGTGCTGCCTATTCTAAGTAATTTCCCTTTGGTCCTTCGATTACTGAGCTGTTTTAAAAAATCATAGTTGAAGGTGCCTCGTTAGTGCCGTAGGTAGCGCGTCAGTCTCATAAAAATCATAGTTGAGGTTTTTGACCTCACCAAATATTAATCCTCTTCTCCTGAGAAAATTTTTATAATTTTCCTCATAGTCTATTAATGTAGTTAAACATAAAACATTATTTTATTTTTTAAAGATTTTATTTACATATTTGACAGAAGGAGAGATCACAAGTAGGCAGAGAGGCAGGTAGAGGGGGAGGGAGATGCAGGCTCTCTCTCCTAAGCAGAGAGCTGGAGGTGGGGCTGGATCCAAAGACCCTGAAACTATGACCCAGCCAAAAGCAGAGGCCCAACCCAATGAGCCACCCAGGTGCCCCCTGAAACATTATTTTAATACATCATTGGATTCAGTTAGCTAATACTTTATTTAGGGTTTTCACATAACTGAATTAGGTTCTTTTACTGTTTCTTTTCCTAGCTTTATGATCTAGGTTCTGTTTGATTTTAAAATGAAATAAAGAGCCTTCCTGTTTATATTTTCTGTGAGGTCATTTAAGAGAAAAATTACGTGTTCCTTAGAAGTTCAAAAGACCTTTGTAAAATTATCTAGGACTTGAACTTCTTTTCTTTCTTTTTGGAAGAAGACAGAAATATAGAAAGAAGATACAATTTCTGTTTCTTTAATAATCATTGAAATGCCTACAATTTTTTTTCTTAATTGTTCGGTTTTAATATAGTGCAGCTTTATGAATATTTTAAACCTAATATCTATCATATTATTTTAATATTTTAAATACTTTTTGTTATCTAAAGATTTCCCCTTTATTAATTTTTATATTGATTTTTATCTGTACTAGTCTTTTCATTTGTCCACCTTTTAAAAACCATATCAATAGTATTTCTAAATAACCAAATGTATGGTTATATTTGCTATTTTTATTGCTGTTCTGTATTTCATTGACATCTGTCTTCATCTTTATTATTCTCATTTTCATTTGAGCTTGCTCTCATGCTTTTTTGTCCAAAGTTCTCAAATTGAGCACTTCATTTGTTTTTTTTTATTTTTCTTTTTTCTAATAACTGTATTTAATACTTACAAAAATTTTGATAAGCACAATAGTTTTCATACATTTCTAAATATATCGGCCCCATGAGTTATCTTTTAAACTAAGAATTGTGTAGAAATAGTACCTTTAGTTTCTAGGCTTATGACATTTGTTTTCCTTATTTTGATATTGATTTTTATTTTTATTAATTTTATTTTATTTTATTTTTTTAAAGATTTTATTTATTTGAGAGAGAGAGAGCTGGGGCAGGGGCAGAGAGAGAGGGAGAGACAGAATATCAAGCAGACCACTTGATGAACCAGGAGCTCCATGGAGGACTCTATCATGTCCTGAGCTGAAATCAAGAGTCAGATGTTTAACTGACTGAGTTACCTGTGTGCCCCAATTTTTATTGAATTTTCATCAATAACCAATATATATAATCATAGCTATTGACATGATTTATGTTGGTTTCTGCAAATATTCTTACTAATATGTTCATTTCTTTTGAGTCTTCTGTTATTTATTTTATATATTTAAAAAGAAATATTCGTTATTGTTTGTTCTTTTAGAAGTATAAAATTTTCTTTTTATTTGAATTTTATTTTGTCCAATACAAATATGCTATGTTCTTTGTTTTATTTTGTTTTGCTCATATTCATACTTGGCATTTTTATTTTTCATTTTAAAAATGTCATCCATTTTTATCCATTGCTTTGTAGTGGGAATCATGTTACCATTGCTCTCAAATATCCATGTTCTATAGGTTGATTACTTCTTAATGGTATAATTTAACTTGTCTTCCTAGTTCTTGCATTTCCTGGGAATTGTTATATTGATCTAAAGTACTGGTTATAACCAGTTAATTTTGTTTTATGTAAGAATATTTCATGAAATAATGTTATGTTTTATATTATTATAAGGAGGTAATATCTCATTTTCTCATTTAGTAAGTCTAAGATAGAAATGTTCCTTCAGATGGTGCTTTGCTCCATTTGGAGGAATTTATTTCTGTTCTTGCTTCAGTTCTTTCTCCAGGAGTGTTTTTATTATGGCCTCCCCTGTGATGACACTTCTGAGGCCTTGAATGCTTAAAGAATTATTTCTATTGCACATACATAGATAAATCACAATTTTGTAGGATACTGTTTTACAGCATGTATATTCAAATATCATGTCTTCTTACATATTAGAGACTTTTTTTTATGTTAGATCAAGGATTGCTTAATTTTTATTACTTGTGATCTGAATTTTCTCTCTGAATGGTTTTAGAATTCCTTGCCCCTCTTAATTTCTTAAATTTCACTGTAATATGTCTTAATAAACACTTTTATTTTCTATACTGTTTGGCATTTTTTAGCACTTTTAATCTTATATCTTCATCTTGATCTGATTCTAGACAGTTCTTCCCGTGATATCTTCAAACATTTTCTATCATCATTTTTCCCTATGCACTACAACTTCTTTATTTATATGATGATATTTCTACTGTTCTCATGATTCTTAGCTGTTCTCTTACATTTTATTTTTGTTCTCATTTGATATTTTTTGAAACAGTTATTATAATTGTTCTTTCAGATTATGTTTTTAATTTTTCCATTGGCTCCATTCATCCTATATATCCTCCCTTTCCCAATTTTGGACTTAATTCATTTATTTTTTAAAATAAATGTGTTCCCCTAACTTAAAAGTGTATATATATAGATTTGGATACACACACACATACACACATACCCCACTTATATATATGTCATTATATGTGTTTCCCTTGGCATTTCTTTTCCATTGCTTTGTTGCTTATATATTGCTTTGTTTGCTGCTTATTTTTATTGTGATCATATGTCATTCCAGGTATCTAATTATTTTTGATCTATGAACTCATGTTCCACAAAGGTGTTAGCTACCCTATCTCTGATAGAGTAATGGAGTAGGAGGACAATCTCAGGCCCCAGTGTTTTCCCTGCTGGTGATGTTAAGAAGATGGTAGGGATAGTGATTAAATAATTCTAGATGATCACAGATTAACTATTGACCAATGGAGTTTACAAACACATCCTCATGTAACTTTTTTTTTTAATTTACAAAGAATGCTTTAGTTGTTTTATTTTGTTTTAATCACATACTCTCACTTAAACTTTTTGAAATAAGTGTCACTGGAAAAAAAAAATAGACTCCTTAGTCTCCTCAAAATTTGAATATTCAGAAGAGCAGAGGCTAGGGCACAGTCAATTGTCCACACCTGCTTTCATCAGCTACTTTCTCCAGAATAGCCTTAGCATTGTTGGATATTATACAACTTATTTCCAATGATGTGAGCTATGGCTGCCTATTTCCATCTTATTTTGGAAGTGGGAAAGACAATGTCTTTTCCAAGAGCAGAAATTTAATCTTTCATCCACTGTGTCCTTCCGTTAAGCCTATCCCCAAACATCTCTAGCTGTTGGTACATACTTCTCCTTTTACGCCAGTTTAAAGAACCTTAGTCTTTACAAATACTTCCCACAATTATTTGTAGTTCCCTGGGCTCATGTTGAGCTATATTTTCTGTAGTTTCTGCAGAGTAGATTATGGTGAAAAGGGACAAGAGTTGGTGCCAGTTTATCATCACTCTAGGATCTGAGAGTACCATCCTTAATTTCATTTCAAGATTGTTTCTTTATCAGCATCTTTTGTAGAGTCATTTCGTGTATGTGTACATATGGGAGAGATAGTTCCTCTAGCTATATAAAATGTATTTTTAAAAAGTGTTAGCGATCCTAACTTTAAATGTCAGTTTAGCTTATATGTTAATTCAGGAAACAACCATCTTCGAAGACATAAATAATTAACATTATCCTAAGTAAATGTGTATATACATGTATCTATAAAACTTAAAGTAACTTGTGAATACAAGCATAACATCAACTGAATTATGCACTAATAATAGTTATGAAATTAAAAAAAAACCTACTCTGTGGGGTTAATCTAGTAAAGCATTCCCTAAGAAATCAGAATTGATTCTTATAAATATCTGATGAAGTACAAAGGAAAATAATGTCTCTTCAAATATAGTCAACCCTTGAATAAAGAGTTTGAATAATGTGGGTTCACTTATACCTGGATTTTTTACAGTAATATAAATTATTTTTTCTTCCTTATGAATTTTTTTAAAACATTTTATTTATTTATTTGACAGAGAGAGATCACAAGTAGGCAGAGAGAGAGGAGGAAGCAGGCTCTCCATGGAGCAGAGAGCTCGATGCGGGGCTCGATCTCAGGACCAGGACCCTGGGATAATGACCTGAGCTGAAGGTAGAGGCTTTAACCCACTGAGCCACCATTTTCTCTAGCTTACATTATTCTAAGAATACGGTATATAATACATATACAAAATACATGTTAATTGTCTGTGTGTATTATTGATAAGGTTTCCAGTCAACAGTAGTCAAAAGTTACATGCAAATTTTCAGCTATGCAGGGGATCAGCACCCCTAATCCCTGTTATTATTCCAAGAGCAACTGATATCTATTTGGCTGTAATTTTGATTATATCTGTAAATCCAAATTATTTTTCCTTTATACATTTTTCTTTTCTTAATAAACCATGATGTTGATTGAAATGATAATTATAAAAGGTTAATAGAATGGATCCTCATATATTTGCAGTTCATGACCTTGATTAGTTTAAAATTTTATCCTAGTTGATGTAGTGAATGGATCTTGATTCTTAAATGTTTCATTCACCATTTTGCACAAGTTAAATAGAAAGAAAATATATACTTTACAAATGCACTATGGTTCATTAGTTCATTCCAAGCCAACCATTTATTTAGCATTCTATACTATTTATATCTTTCATCTTATCTATATATTAAAATAACAAGCATTAGCTTTCATAATATTATCAGTGAGTTTCATTGAAGAGACAAAGATTCATAGAAACACTTATCAAAGCTGCAGTTAAAAATTAGACCAATTTTTTTCATTTAATTTGTTTTTCTTTCTGACTTTTTTTATCCTAACATGATACTTTAGGACCTCTGCATGTGATCAAATAATGATTTTATGCAAAAAGTGGGAAAATGAACATTTAAAATTTGTTTATTTATTTATTTATTAAGTTCAGTTAGCCAGCATATAGTACATCATAAGTTTTTGTTGTAGTGTTCATTAGTAGTGTATAACACGCAGTGCTCATTCCAACATGTACCCTCCTTAAAATGTTTTTAGATATTGTAATTGTGTGTTACAGAAAGCACTGGTGATGTTGAATTTGTGGTCATTAGAACATAGGTCAGCCATGCAACTGTCAACTCAAAGTGAACTACCTACTGTATAGGAAATCTGATCGTATGTGCCTTAGGGTAGCCTAAAAGTGAAGTAATATCAAAACAATGTGCAAGGAAGGTTTTAAATATTAATATCTGAATATATATTACTTCATGTTTGTATATCCTATTGCTCAGTGCCATCCCAATTCCAAGAGACAAATGTTTCAGTTATAGAGAAGACCAAGTGGTAAGGATACTCTTACTCCTATCAAATGACAGAAGATGAAGGGATAATACCGACATTTATTATATTCTGGGTGTTTTATACATATTAAATATATATGTATATTATCTAAAATATATTATAAATCAAAACCCACGCATCATCATCTGTATTTTATAAACAATCCAATTCCAAAGATTATGCGTTTTTTTAAAGATTTTATTTATTTATTTGAGAGGGAGAGACAGCACGAGTTGGGTGAGGGGCAGAAGGAGAAGCAGATTCCCCATTGAGCAGGGAGCCTGATATGGTTACTTGATCCTGTGAATCCAGGATCATGGAACTAAGCTGAAGGCAGATGCTTAACCAACTGAGCCATCCGTACATCCCACAAAGATCATCCTCTTAACCACGAGAGTGTGCTAAAGATATTGATGTTGCTATGAGAGTTGAACTTCATAATTGTAAGCACCAGATGAGGTGAGCAGTATTGATTTCTTTTATTTGTTTTGCCTTCAGAATTTGTTGGTGTGTCACTCATTTTCTAGTTTCTGATTCCTAATTTCTCTTTGATCCTATTCAACCATTGCATATGTTTATGTACATCTGTAGTATGGAGCCAAAATACATTAACTTTCTAGGCATGTTGTTAGATACCAGAAGCTTCCAATAAAGAACTATTGTCATTTTCTAGTCTAGTGACCAATGATTGTTCTTTGTTCACTACTAAAGGAGTTCAGGAGGCAGAGCTTTCAATTTTAAAACCAAGAAAAAAAGTTCCCAGGGAAACCAGGATGAGTTGAGTAATTTTTATGTTTTGCTTTGCATTGCTAGAAGCAGTGGACTTTCCTAACCTAGTCTTCCTCCACACACATTTGATAGTTTTTGCTTGTCTATTTGTTTTTAAATTGTAGAATAACCTAATGTATCCTTTAACATGTATGGAGATAATTTATACTGATACCTGAAACCTGTGTAATAAATAAAACTTCTCTCCTGTTTAAAAGTTTGCTCAAAAAATATTTCACAGTTTAGATGCATTTGTAAGTTACCATACAGAGGATTCAATAGTTGGGATTTTATTATTAAGGGACTTTAAGGAAATACCTGAAACCTGTCAGACTACCACTGTTAAACCTTTTCCTATAGAGGAAACTATTCCTATAAGCCTTTGTATATCATCCTTAATTTCCATTTAAGAGTCATAAATTCCAAGTGACATTCCTCTCCAGAGCTGGCAAATTACGCTACCTCATTGCTTTCTGGTGTTCAACTGGAGAGCCATATATCTTGCACTTTGATGGCTGCATGCTGAATGGCCATCGGGTAATAATAATAATGTAAAATGTATAGGAGTGCATTTTCAATGATACACAGGGTGAAATATGAGTAAAATTCCTCCTACCAATAACAGCACTTACACTTGAAGTAATAGCTCTTTCAGAGTATGGAGAATGGATCTTTATAATGTTTAATTCTAAATCATTAGATGATGATGGGCTCTCAATCTTGACAGAGCTCATGGTATGCATAGAGAAATCACTTATTTTGATAAGATCATCTTATGCACACTGCACAGCTGAAGAACATTTCAAACCCCCTAATGATTAGAAGTACAGTTATCATCTGTGATTTATGTCTTTATGCATGTATACCTGCATGACTCTCTTATAACTAGTATGTTATTTAGGCATGTGTTTGGTGACAGGACTTGCATTCTAATTTTTTCAAGGCTGTATTACTTTAAAAAAAAAATCAGTACTGTGAAACACTATGGTAATCACATGTGTATTCCACTCTCAGCACATAAATATATATTGTATAACTTTTCCAGGCAAGGCTTTCCTACAGATTCTTAGGAGACCTCCTATGCAAGTATATAATAAATGGGAGGTAAATTTCAAACAAATAGCTTATTTTTATTTCCAATTCAGTCATCCATTATGCAGGTCCATTATGTTTTGGTTCCTATGGAGCTAAGCACTACAGGAGCAATGAGTTGAGCAGTGCTGACTACCATTCTGATTAGACCAGAAGCTGAGACAGAGTAATTTAAATAGAATAGGCTGGCCAATGGCGGGATGGAGGGGTTTGAATGAAGTGAGGAAGTCAATTACAGAGTTGGACAGCATCACAAAGGCAAGATTATCTAGGCTCAATCCCTCACCTATAGCTCATGTGGTCCTCCTTGGAATACCGTGGCCATAGCCTGCTGTTAAGACTCACTTTGTTCTCTTGCAGGTTAGCAAATAACATCTATTTGGAACTATTAGGATTTGCTATGGTTTCACTAAGGAAAAACCCCACAGAGCTTTAAATAAGAAACTGTACCTGTACTTATCTAATTATATCTTCATATAATCTACAGTCTAGTAATTGAAAATCAAACAACAAATGTAAGAATGAAGATTATTCAGGCCCAAGAGTGCAGAACAAATAACAATAAAACTGTAATTTACATTGCAGCTGGAGGCAGGGATAATTATAGCAGATATTAGATAGCTTTCTTTGCCGTTAGAAAAAGTGGGCAGTGAGGGAGACCTAAAGGACAAAGTTGAGGGTGAATCTCTGATAGCAAGTTTAAACATTTGTAGATTTAATGATCATGACAATTCATTACAAATAATAGTAGTTCCTGTCACTGAGATGTAAATTTGAAACACAGTAAATGTCTATGTGGAGAAAGGAGTCATGTGGTGAGGGTGCAAATCTGGGTGAGTGCCCCTTCTATAAGCAGCCTTGTTGGTTTCATTTAATGCAATATTTTTATTGAGCTCAAATAATAAGGGGACAAAATTGGTATTGCCATCCATATTATACAGATAATAGATGAGGAAACGATGCGCTATTTTGAATTTCATGGATTTAGACAATTACTGGTAATCTTTGAATATATCCTTTGTTAATGATATTAAAAAGCACATCAAGAATGACAAGTTTTATCATTATCCTGGCATTCTGATCCATTTGAATACAGTATTTTGGAAATCATTTGTTTTATCACCATAGAACTAATGACCAGTTCTCATTTAATTAGTAGCACTATCGTGTATATTGTACAAAATTTTATTTACTAGTCTTATCACAGATCTTTAAAATTAAGAAATATTTAAATTAAAATATCATTATATATTTTAACTATGATTAGAACCATTTATAGGGCTTTTTTTTCATTATTTAGATATTCAATTAATTGCTTTCTTGAATGCTCTGAAGCAAATGCTTTTCTAATTTTGTCTTAGTTGTTTAGGATATAAGGAGTCCATTTTGGAGATTACCTTTCTGAAATTAATAATTTCTATAGTATGGAAAATAAGTCCAAGAGATCAAATGGTATGTGCAGATGGAATTTGGCCCTTAAACAAAGCCCTTTAACAAAATCCTCCTTTCAACTGAAGACAGAATGATCTTGTACAAAATATTTTTAGTTGGCAATTTCTTCACCTAGTTTAAAGCATTTTTCTATACCTTAGGGTAAAACTGGCAGATCATAATCAGTCCTATTTTTGCCTACCAATGCAAATTGAAAACATAAAATTTGGTGGGTATGAATTAAATTAATGGCAGGAAAAACACACAAGCCTATTTTATACTGTGAGATGCAAACATAAAGTTGACAGTTGTTGCCAGAGTATACTCTGGGGCCCTTTTACCATGGGTTGATTATTTCATCTACTTTTTCTGAATGACATAGCCGACCTACAGGTACCACAGGCTTGGAGATAGCCCTAGCCAAAATATACACAGTTGAAAGGAGTAAATGCCTATCTGTGAGCTTGCCTTGTACTCTAATCCTGTTATCGGGTATGGGGGAGGAAAAATGATGTTTTTCTGAAGAACAGGTGTGCACAGTAAACCCCTAGAAGGAGGAGTATCTCGTGCAACAATGTATTAGTTCAAGCAGTACTTTACATAAGTTTCAAGGCAGAGAGCTCCAACTTTGTAACACAGAGTATGCCTCATAAATTAGTGTTGACATTATTTGCGGTGCCTCTTAGTGCATGTTCCCATAAATGGGGTCCTAAATTCCACTTCCCTGTGTTTGGTGTGTCTTACTAAAGCAAAATGTCTATACAAGGAAAGTCAAAACTCCTTTCCCTGGGCAGCAGTATATATTTTTCTTTGTAATGGGAATATTAAAGTTAACCTTCACATCTGTTCTACTTTCTAATTACACATGGAAACAAAAATGTGTAATTCACAACTGTACCATAAGACACAAGTTGTATATGATTTAAATTTGTACGCAGTCTACACTTTATTCCAGGCAATATACATCTGTGAAGTTATTCTCCTGTCGTAGAAATAAATCAACAGGGAATGTCTTTCCCTGGGGAAGAATTTTCTGCTGCCTTTGCCTCTATGTAAACAAAACATGATTTTTCTCTACAAACAGAACTTTCTTTTCATTCATTTTTAGAGCAAAGTTCAAATGGCTGTATTGGTCCTGTGAGTTTGCTTTGATTCCAAGGACTAGACCCAAACTTAAAAACAAAAGAAAACAAAACAAAACCACTCAGACAGAAAAAGTGGTCACTTCATGAGAATTTTACAAATACCCAGTCACTTAGGAGGCTTTTTTCAGGAATCTTTTTTTTCTTTTTTCTTTTTTTTTTTACTTGTATTTAAGAAAGTTAACAGTTGAATTGGTCTTATGTGAAAATGTAGTAGACTACAACCCTCATTAAATAAGCCAAATTTCCAGTTCCATAGCCTCAAATCATACTAATTAATTCCATTTTCAGACCAGGCAATTCATTGTTTTTCACAGTGCCAAGAGTCATTTGCCTGAATAAAGAAAATTTAGCCATGATATTTTAATTTGATTTTGAAAATTAAATGTTTGAAACAAATTATATAATATATGATGGAATTTGTGTTGGAATAATAGAAAATACCAGATAATCTCATTATTGTCTTTATAGTACACGTTTTGTAAATGTGAAATAAATGGATAAATTGAACTGAAAAGAAAATATGCATCTGCCATTCATTTCATTCTCCCTGCTTTCATTTTCATTTTCATTGTCCACACACTGAGTTCTTTTATAAAGATGGTTGTTGGACAAGTCTTTCTTCATCCAAGATCACTCTTCCAATACATTTTCTATGGTGTTCTTTGAGATTTATCATCTTCAGTTACAATTTTTGTGTGATTAACTTCTTTTTTCTTGGTTATCCAGTTGGTTGCCAAATTACATCAGACTCAGGGATTTACATTGTCCTGTCTCTAAGTTTACTTATTGTTTACTCTGCCTGCTCAAATCTGTTTTGTACATTTTTTTTACTTCATTTAGTACATTTTTAATTTTGTTTGCACTTTTAAGTGACAGAATTAAATTTTGGTATATTTTCAGGTTTTCTGTCTTTTTATTGATATTTCCATTTTTTCATACACAGTTTTCTTAAGTATTTTATACTATCCCATATTCGCACAGTTTTAAAATAGTTGTTTTAAAGTCCTTGTGTAGTAGATCCATCATTAGATCTTTATCATGGCAGGTTTTGTTGATTTATTTTTTTTCCTTCAAATGTGTTATAGTCTTACTTCTTTGCATGCCTTGATTTTGTTGTGGTTGTTGTTGAAAACTGGACATTTAAACCTACTGATGTGCTAACTATGAAAGTCAGATTCTCCCCCTCTCCTAGGGTCTGCTCTTTTTCATTTTGTTTATTATTTATTTATTTATTTATTTATTTATTTATTTATTTATTTTTGGTGGGGGGTTGCTGTAGGCCCTGTTGGTTGCAAGGATTATCCTGAGATATAAAGTTAAGGTCTGTTCAAGTTTTGAACCTATGCCTTTCCTTGGGCATGTGTGATGACTTTAAAGTTTTTTCACATATATACACTGGCTCTTGAATGTTCTAATCTTTAATGTCTGGCTCCCATGAGAAGAAAAAGAGAAAAATAAAGAATACTAATAAGAGCATTAGCTTTTTAAGTCACATAGTAATCACTTCAGCCAGAGAGGGAGGGACTTGCAACAGTGATGGGAAGTGGAACAACAATGCCTCCCTGCCTCTTTTGCCTACATCCTTGAGATCAGAAGCAACAATCAATGACGAGAGCAAAGATCCCCGATTTTAGGAGGAGGATCGGGTTCTTTTTGTTCACCCTGGCTCTTATAAGTTGATGCAAGCAGCTTCAGGAATGCATGCATGATTACCTGACATGGGATAAGGGGATGGGGAGTAGCTACTGCTGTGCTGAGACCTAACATTGATTGAAATTAATAACAAATTAGCTACCTAAACCTTCTGTGGGAATTGCCAAGGCTTCAGTAGACTCCAGAGTTTCAAAATAGTATAGGATACAGATCTGCCAATTCAATAGTTGCCTGGGTGAAGAGACAAGATTCCTAGTGCCTCCTACTCTACCATCCTTCCCTGTATTTCTTTTACCTTCACTTTTATAGTTGATATACAAAGAACTGCATACATTGAGTATGTACAATTGATGAGTTTGGACATATGCAAACACCTATGATACCATTACTATAACTAAGGTAATAGATATATGCAACACTTTCCAGAATTTCTTTGTGTATCCTTTCTGTGTGTATTAAAGATGCATATCATGACATGTATTCTCTTAACAGATTTTGAAGTATGCAATACTGTGTTGGAAACCTTGGCACTATGTTGCATAACAGATGTCTAGAACTTATTCATCTAGCATAACTGAAACTTCACACACATCAAATAATCGACCCTTACTTTTTAATGAATCTAATTACCATAAGAAGGCTTGATTTCTTCAAATCAATATTAGCTCTTCTAGTATTTGGATTTTCTTAGAAAGTTAATTCAAAAAATAATTACTGCTTTTTCTTAATTGGAAGGGAATTTTTCCATTAGTTTCCTTTGCCACAAAGGGTACACAACCTTGAATAATTCCTTTCTTTCTTTCTTTTTTTGAATATTTTATTTATTTGAGAGAGAGAGAGAGAGAGGGTATGCATGAACAAAGGGAAGGGCAGGGAGAGGTACCAGCAGACTCCAAATTGAGTGTGGGGCCCCACAACGGTCTTAATCCCAAGGTCCTGGGATCATGACCTGATCAGAACCAAGAGTCAGCCCCTTAACCAACTGAGCCACCCAAGTGCCCCTTGAATAATTTCTTTTAAAATAATGGCTCTAGGGGTGCCTGGGTGGCTCAGTCAGTTGAGCATGAGACTCTTGGTTTTGGCTCAGGTCATGACATCAGGGTCATGAGATTGAGCACCATTTGGGGCCCCATGAGCTCAGTGCAGAGTCTGCTTCTCTCTCCATCGTCCTCTGCCCTTCCCCCTGATCTCTCTCTCTCTCTGTCTCTCTCAAATAAATAAATAAATAAATAAATATTATCTTTAAAAAACAACAACAATGCAATAACGGCTTTATTACAGAGAGGGAGATGGAAAAGGAAAGAAGTTCTTGGGTCTTTCCCCAGCCACAGAACAAAGTTTTATTAAAGTGCACTCCGAGAAAAGAGTGGGCCAGTCAAGAAAAACAATGGTCCCAGAAACTCCAGGGTGTGTGTTTATATCAGTGTTTTCTTTTTGGTGGGTCCTGTGGTCCCAACATTTGAGTGACAGGCCTGAATTATATAATTAGTCAACTAAGCATGTATTTTCCCAAGATGTATTAGAAATGTTTATGGGAAACTCCAACATTATTTCCATTCTGGAGACACAGGTCATATAAGGACAAGCACTGCTTTCTGCACAACAAACTTAACTCTTCCCCTGCCAAGATCTTAGAACTGCAGACTGACTGTTAAATGGATACAATGGCCTGGTTCCTGGGTGGTTCTTTGTTTGGGTTCTCTGTCAGAATGTCTAAGGTCCATCCTCCTGTGGTTCATGCCTATCTTCCTGCCCAACAGTCTGACCTTTTCAAAGGCAAGTCAGATTACTAACAATAGTAATTCTGTAAGGCAAACCATATACTAATCATTTATGTCATTATTTGTCTTAACTTTTTTAAGGGACACTTATTCAAAAGAACTATTTTACTTTTAGTTCTACACTTAAAAAAAAAAAAAATCCTTCCATAGAAGTTAAAGAAAGCAAAATAAGAGCTTTCTTAAGGATTTAAGAGAACATGCATATAAAATTGGCCTTATAAATGATGGCTATATGTTTCTAAAAATTAGTAAGTGGACCTCTTCTGGAAACTAGAAGAGTTTAAATCACGGGTTTGAATGAGATCGCTTAGAAAATGTGAAGGAGGAAACTAATGTTATCAGGAACCATAATTCTAGCAGAAATAGTTCCTTTGGGTTATTAAAAGAGAGAGAAATTTAATAGGGGAAAATTAGGAGATTTTATTAATGCACGGAGTCCATCACACCAGGGAAGTTGGGCAATGTCCTGGTCCACACTATAGTAGGAGTGGAATAGTCACAAATTATGGTCCATTCAGTCTCATTACTGTATGCTAATGTACCATCAACTAATAGGGGAAGACAAAGCAGAAACCTTCACTGATCAATCCTTCTTGACATCCTGTGCAATGTATTATATGGCATGGAATGAAACTCCAAATTAAAGAGTTTAAATTCAACATTGCACACTTGATCATGTAAAATAAATTTTACCTATTTGTGGAAATATGTTCCTGTCAGAAATATGTACAAATATAATAAACAAATAACATTCTAAATTAAGTAGTGGAATGACAGGGGCAACATTAAAATGTTTCTGTACACAAATGTTATGCCATACAAGTCTCTTGCACCATGAGAAATTGAAACCAAATATCTGTGTAGAACTCAAGAGGAGATTCAGGTATGCCTGTTCATCAAATTAATCCCAATTCAATCATATTTTACCTTGCTTATGATTGATGTTAGGTCTCTGTAACATCAGGAATCTACAGTATTAACCAGTTAATTCAAATATCATGATTCAGAAACCAAGAGAGTGCTCTGGAGAAGACAATGGAACCTGAACAGACAACCCACAAAGGAACTGAGAATATGTTTTCAAGAAATAGGGACTAAACCTATGAGTTAAATTGAGAACTGTGTCATAGATGCCTTTGGAGTGGGATTTCTGATAATACTGAGATTCTAGCAACGAGATATATTACTTGTGTAACTTTAAGCAATCACTTATTCTGTAACCTTAGGTTCCTCATCTATAAAACTGAGATCTAATGAACACTTCATTCTGAAGATTGAAGAGCTAATACTAATGAGGAACCTGATATATAGAATATATTAAATGTTAGCTATCTACCTCTTCCTCAGAAAGTTACCCCCAGCAACTTAAATTCACTAATACAATGTGAAGACACTGAATATAAATGTGCATGTGTGTGGTTGAACAGAATCTTTTTCTCACCCATCAGGAAGAAAAATGCTATCTGAAATTTATCAAAAGGATTTTGCTCCAATATATTATTTAATATTTATAATTCTTTAGACACCACTCCTAAAGATATTACTTTAGTTTGATTTATAATCTATACAGATTAAGGACTATGAAACAATACATACCTAATGGATTAAGCAATTTTGAGACCAAAGGTGTAAACTCACTTTTAATTATTTACCATGACTATCAATCAACTGTAGAAGGCAGATTTCAGAAAACTCATAATTTTCTTTGAACAATAGGACAGAATTCTTTTTCTTGAAAGCAGAGTTCTTGGTACATGAGGACCTTTAAATGATAACAAGGTTGATTATTTTTTTATTTACTAAGTTTTATTTTAATTCCAGTGTAATTAACATACAGTGTCATATTAATTTTAGGTGTAAGATATAATGATTCAACACTTCCATACATCACCAGTGCTAATCAGAAGGGTCTTCCTTAATCCCTATAACATTTCATTCATCTCCTTCCCCCTTTCTTCTGGCAACCATCACTTTGTTTTCTATAATTAAAAGTCTGTTTCTTGATTTGTTTCTCTCTTTTTTCCTTTGCTTATTTGTTTTGTTTCTTACATACCACAAATGAGTGAAACCGTATGGTATTTGTCATTTTCTGACTTATTTTGCTTAGCATTGTACCCTCTAGACTTGATATTTCTAAAAGCTCTCTAATATATGCAATATCATATTTTTCAAATGGAATTGGAAATAAATCAGTTTATGATTTTCATGAACAACCTAGTTCACCTTAGCTATGTGCAATTAATTTTATAAATAATGGTTATTTGAAATATTTCTGTTTTCTTCTTTTAATGGTATTCAAGGACTAATAACAGTCTCTCACTCTAAAAGGGGATCATGCCTTGTGTCTTCCCCTACTGACAGGAGTTCTGTAATACTACCAGTGTAACAAAAGGGACACTCAGAATACCATTTGGCAATCTGGAAGAATTGACCTTGTTCAATGCAGATTTTATCTGAAAATCAGTTAATTCGCTAGTGTGTGTCTGCAATGTCCTCTTGTCTATCTAAGCAACCTTCGGTCGGTGAAGTCTTACTTGAGATTAAAGGTGAGACAGTATTGTTGGTGAGTCATGATAAAAACTTAAAAACACTGAAAACTAGTTCTAGCAAGTCCCATTAAACAAATTGAAAAGAAGGGGAACTATACTATGCGTTAATGAAAAGAAGGTTGTTGCATATCAGCTACTGTGTGTTTTTTTTTTTTTTTTCAGCTACTGTGTTTTTAATAGTCATTTTAATGATAAGGACCTCTCCTCTCCAAACTGTATAGTTTTTGCTGTATTCTTGCTAAAAATTACAGTAGATAATGAGACAAAGGTTTTTTTTTCTTTAATATTTTAATCTACTTGACCTTTCTTTTTTGTCTTTATCTCTAAATCCATGCTTTTGCTTATAAAAAATAACACTGTGCTGGGTCATTGAGATGATAATGCATTTTGTTAAAATGGGAGGCAAAATTATAGAGTGGGCTTAGGCAAAATTCTTTGTAAGTATGGGGAAATCTATTAACCACCTGCAGGGTAGCTATACACCCAACATTTATCACTGAAGTCTAGCACAAAACAATTAAATAAACACACAAGAGGAAACCTCTCAAATCCCAAACAGACATAGATGAAATGTTAGTCAGAAAATAGAATTTGCAAATATACAAAATTACCCCAAATAAGTAATGGCACAGAATGCCATGTTAGTTTTTATGAGCCTTTTTTTTTTTTAATGACATTTCCTATCATGGAAGGGAAAGTTGATACCCCCCATCACTCTCTTTCCAGAGGAAATTTTGGTTTGTTGCATTATTCATTTTATTTGGATGTTAAGAATTCTGTGATCTGGAGCGTTTATTCCTGGAAAACTCTGCTTTTATTTGCTTTCACCTGTGCACTGACTATGTCTATTCCATGTAGTTTATTCTCCTTCAGAATTGCCATTGATCTTTCCTCTTAATAAACTTGACACCATCTTGGGATTCTGCGAATACCACCATTATTGTTGATGGTGCATTTGGTGGGGTGTTTTTTTTTTTTTTTAAAGATTTTATTTATTTGACAGAGAGAGATCACAAGTAGGCAGAGAGGCAGGCATAGAGAGAGAGAGAGAGGGGAGGAAACAGGCTCCCCGCAGAGCAGAGAGCCCGATGCGGGGCTCGATCCCAGGACCCTGGGATCATGACCTGAACTGAAGGCAGAGGCTTTAACCCACTGAGCCACCCAGGTGCCCCGGTGGGGTTTTAATCACTTGGAAATGTCCCAACATTTTCATCCCCAAACTGTTCTTGTGCAAAATGTTTTTCTCTGAAGCCTCCCTTAAAGTGTGCATGGAATTATCTCTATTTTCAGAATTTCCAGATTTTAATTGGGTGACTTCGACTGAAGCCCTTCTTTTGTCATTAACTGAGGACGTTTTAGTACTATTAGAGTACTTAATACGTGGAAGCTGCCCCTTCTCTCAGCTCACAGTTGACTGGAATGACACATAGAATATTATATGACACTTTATGTCAAAAGAATGAACAGAGGAATGGCCACTAACCTGCATTCAGCAAAGGTTTTCCTTAAAAAGATGGTTGAATTGAATTTTAAAGAATAAGTACTTCTTTGGCAAAAGAAGAGTGGTGTGTATTTATGTGTTTTAACGGGTATGCTAGTGTTCTTGATTATATGTCTAGGCAGAAAGAAAACCTTTGCAAAGGTGTGTATGTATAAGGTATCATGGCACTGGGATAGTGTACATAGTTTAGTCTACCTAGACTATAAAACACAAGATTGAAATGAAGAGGCATATCTGGAAAGAAAGGAATTAAAGCAGACCAGCATAGTAGGAATTCTGCTGTCCTAATAAAGTGAGTCTGAAATCATTTACTAGTGATTCTACTAATAATGTTGTTGAAGTCACAATATGTACCAGCTTTTATGCTAGATGTTTTACACTCATTAAGTCCCTTAATATATCAGCTCTATGAGAATTACTACTATTTAAAGATTTTATTCAGATAATATTAAACTTGGAAGTTAAGTTACTTGTCCAAATTGTGCAAGCAGTAAGTGGCTGCATTCTCTCTTCTTACTCAGACTACCATGCTGTATCTTATACCTACATTTTATTTCTCTTGGGGTAGACCCATAACATAAGTTTGTATTCCCAAGAGCCAAAACTTAAACTTCCTTAAAAAAAAAAAAAAAAGATCCAGAGCTGATTATTTCTTCAAAACTGGTTAAAAGAGAATTCAGTCCTCTGTAATTTACTTTCCTACATTCCCTAAAGACTCTGCCATATATATATATATATATATATATATATATATATATATATAAATTCCATTCTCAAACATCTTAGTTCTAATGCCTCCAACACACATGTTCAACCAATGATATTGCCACAGAATTCAATGTAAAAAATAGAAGCCATCGTATGGGAATTCCCTTATTTCTCTAATAGCAAATCTAGAACTTATAGCCATATGCACCAGGCTTTATTTTTTTCCTCTACTTTTAAGAAGGAGAAAGGATTTTATTTTTTAATTTTTTTTAGTGGAAGCCAATTCTTTTACATTTGCTTAATACCCCATACTCTCTGCTTTTAGTGAATTCACACCTTCAGTTTTTGCCCTCTTTTCCTACATCTTCAAGATATCCCTTACAACTGTATCAATTAAAGTTTCTGTTTTTCCCATTTACAAGCCTCTCATCATCCTATATCTCTTTATTGCCTTATTTTTTTGAATTTCCTAGTCACTCTTATAGCAATTTTTCCTGACAGATTTTTTTTTTAATACATAGATTCTTCAGTCTTCATCCAGAATATCTATTCATTCTTGGTGTGTGCAGTGTGTTGAAGGAGGGAAGAGGTTAAGGTAACACAGATTTATTAAGACTGACTAGTTAAAATGAAGATTGGAATTAAATAATGTACTACTCCTCAACTTCACATTTGGAAAAGGTAAAAGGCCCCAGTTTACCCTTATCTCACTGCCCCACTCATCATTATAATGACCAAGACATTATGATAAGGGTGGAGAGGCAGTTGGCAAGGTTTAGAAGCATTAGTTGGCTTATTGATGCATCAGCAGCTTCAGAAACATCATATCCTTAAGGTCTAGATGCTGGTCTATGTACTTTCTGCGTGTCACCAAGAAATGATTCCTGCTAAATTAAACTTTTAATTTTTGGCTTAAAAAATGGATGCCGTTCCATAAACTGGTTGAACCATGAAACTACATGTTGTATTTCATGGTCCCATATTGTATTAAAGGCACTTGTGGTTCTATATTGTATATTAAAGGCACTTGTGGGGGCACCTGGGTGGCTCAGTGGGTTAAAGCCTCTGCCTTCAGCTCAGGTCGTGATCCCAGGGTCCTGGGATCGAGTCCCGCATCAGGCTCTCTGCTTGGCGGGGAGCCTGCTTCCTCCTTTGTCTATCTCTCTCTGCCTGCCTCTCTGTCTACTTGTGATCTCTGTCAAATAAATAAATAAAATCTTTAAAAAAAATAAAAAAAAATAAAGGCACTTGTGGTTCTCTTGCTGTCCCTGGAGCAGTAACTCAGTTATTCTCATCTGTTCTCTGATTCCCTGGGTAACAATAACCAAAGTCCCTTCAGATGTCCCTTCATATGATCCAGTACAGCACTTCCATGTCCAGTTGACAATATAGTTAGCATGAGTACCATGCACTAATGGTAGAAGTTAAAGAGCTTAATGATACCCCTAGCCGTGGATTGGGGTTCTATCATTATCCTCCAAGCAAAGTCTCATGAAGTAGGCCTTACCTTTCTTGAAAAGATTATCCACAAGAAAGTTGCAAATATCACATTCTATCACAGAACCAAGTCCTTAGAACTGTAAGGTTTTGCAGAGCCTGGTTCTCCTTTATTTCAACCTCAAATTACTCTCCATGCTCTATACTTAGTCCTACTGTTCTCCCATCCATTTCCCATGTGTTATACTCTTTCCCAGGAAGGGGCATCATACATAGTATTTCCTGTATTTGAAATTATTGCTTCATTATAATTCTACTACTCTAAGAATAGTTATCTTTTAATAGTTCACTAAATGTTAGGTCAAATATTCATATTCAAAGAAGCTATTCTCTAACCTTCAATCTAAATTTGAAGACCCTATTATTTTCTCTTGACATACAGTCCTTTTCTTTATAACCTTACCAGTTTTTCAAGTCTTCTTTATTGGTCATTGAATTTTCAGCAACTAAGCATTATCAGCAAATAGTTATATCAGCACACAGAAGGTCCTCAAGTAGTATTTTTAATGAAATGAATGTATGACTGAATAGTGAGTTTTTACTTTTCTACTCTTGTGGTAAACTGGTAGGAGGCAGTAATGTTTAGCATGCTTTTATTTATTTAAAACACTGAGTTATGCCCCTTTTATGCCCCTTTTCACTTATTTTTCTACTATAAATCTGCTAGAGATTTCATGGAGGAGTCAGGGTTATTACACCAAAGATTTATATCAAGGAAATAAACTTGGACATTCACAAATTTACAAAGTTAGAGTGTCTCTTTACTTACTTATCTATTTAAGTAGGTCTGTTTGATTCCAAATCCAGTGCTCTAAGAATACCCCCTTTTCATAGAATCTATTAACATTTGAATTAAAAAAATATTTAATCCTAATGCTGTAAGCATGACCAATTACAGAAAAAAATGATAACTTTTCTTTATCAAAATTAATAATTTCCATTCTTTAAAAAGAACTCCTGTGAAAAAGATGTGAATTAAAAGAATAAACTTGGCAAAACACATGTCTCATAGAAGACTTAAATCCAGCATGTACAAAGAGCTCTAAAAATCAATAATAATAAAACCAATAATTCAGTGAATAAGTGGATAAACTCTGAATAGATTCTTCACCACATTATATATTATATAGAGAGATGTCAAATAAGCATATAAAAGTAAATAATCATCAGTAGTAATTGAAAAAAAACAATGCAGTAACACTACTCATTTAAGGTAGAATGACTAAAGTAAAATAGAAAAAACTCACAATACTAATACTGGCAAAAATTTGGAGCAATTTTAACTCTCTTATATTGCTGGTGGGACTAAAACATGATACAGAATTTTGGGAAACAGTTTGAAAGTATTTAAGTTAAATACACACTTAAAATATGACTCAGCAATTCAACTCTAAGTAATTAACCACACACACACACACACACACACACACACACACACACACACACAAAATGCATGTTGCACAAAAACCAATATGTAAGTGTTTATAGCGACTTTATTCATAATCATCCATCCAAATGGGACAACCTAAAAACCCTTCAGCTTATTAATGAACAAACTATGGTGAATCCATAAATACTCTTAATTACTTAGCAATAAAAAGGAACAACTGATATATGAAATAACATGGGTGCCTCCTAAATGCATTATGCTAAGGAAAAGAAACCAGACTCAAAATCTTCACCATACTTATATGATATTCAGGAATAGATTAAACTATATGGACAAAAAATAGATTGATGGTTGTCAGCAGCAGAGACTATGAGGTGAATAAGTGTGGCTTTTTTGTTCTTTGGTGTTGGTGGGATTTTTTTTATCTTGATTTTGACTGATGTGATATAATTAATTGTAAGTATTTGTCAAAACTCAAAGAGCTATACACTAGATTGGTAAATTTTATTGTCTATAAATTTTTTCATGAATTTTAAAGGAAAAGCTCTCAGTTTTTCACCATGGAGTATGATATAAGTTATATGTAAGCTTGTCATATATGGCCTTCATTATGTTAATGCACGCTCCCTACACCTACTTTGTTGAGAGCCTTTTTCATGAATGGAGGTTGAATTTTGCTTTTTTCTGTGTATATTAAAATGATCATATGATTTTTAGCCATTGTTTTGTTGATGTGGTATATACCATGTTGATTTGTGAACATTGAAACATTCTAGAATAAATCCCATTTGACCATAGTGAATAAACCTTTTAATGTGTTGTTGAATGCACTTTGCTAATATTTTGTTAAGGATTTTTGCATTTGTGTTTATCTGTAGTTCTCTCTCTCGCTCTCCTTGCTATTGTTGTTGTGGAGTCTTTGGCTTTGTTGTTCGAATATGCTGGCTTTGGAGAATTTGTTTGGAAACTTTCTTCATCTTTTTTATTTTTTCCTCTATCTTTTGGAATAGTTTCAGGAGTATAGGTACTAGCTCTTCTCTAAATCTTTGGTAGAATTTACCAGTGAATCCATCTGTTATGGACATCTGTTTTTGGTAGTTTTTTTGATTACAGATTCAATTTCATTAATAGTAGTTGGTCTGTTCAGATTTTCTATTTCTTCCTGATTTAGTTTTGGAGGAGTGTATATTTTAAGGAATTTATCCATTTCTTCCAGGTTGTCTAATTTGGTGGCTTATAATTTTCTGTAGTATTTTCTTGTAATTTGTTGTATTTCTGTGGTGTTAGTTGTTACTCTTCTCTGTTTCTGATTTTGTTTATTTGGGTCTTTTGTTTTATTGATGAGTTTGGCTAAGGGTTTATCAATTTTGTTTGTCTTTTTAAAGAACCAACTCCTGATTTCCTGATTTCATTGATTCTTTTTTTTTTTTAACTGTGTGTGGGTTGTGTGTGTGTGTGTGTGTGTGTGTATTTTTTTTTTGGCTCTGTGTCATTTATTTTTGCTCTGGTTTTTATTATTTTCTTCCTTTTACCCACTGTGGGCTTTATTCTTCTTTTTCTGATTCCTTTCTACAAACTGATTTTAAAAACTCAATTCTTTACAAAATTCTTTAGAAAATATTTAATTCTTCCAAATCAGAATTTTTTTCTTTCCTATTCAGCCTGTCTCCACTTCATGAAAAATATACTAGTAATCTGATTTATATTCCATTTTCTTCTGAAAGTAGACATAGTAAGTAGCATGTGTTAGGATTATAGACCTTGGACTACATAATTATGAATACCAAAGTTGATATGGCATATAGTAAGTGCTTCTTTTCTCCCATCTATATATTCATTCTCTGTTTCTTGTGTTTATTTTATAATTTGTCCCCTATGAGAATGTTTGCAGAAAACATAAAGTATTCTTTATTCTCATGCTTACATGGTTAGGGAAGACACAGTGTCTTTCATCTACCTTAGAAAGCCAGTTAGATTTGGAGAACTTTTATCACTCCATCCCTCGATGCAGAAGGAATAGAGTCTCTGTTTTCACATACTTTTAAACATCAAAGTTCCATATAAAGTCTGTAATCGCCTTCATTTTTGTAATAGGAAAATTATGATTCTGAAAGTAAAAATTAAAGTTTCTCACAGTTACAGGTTATAATGGTCTGGGTTTGTTCCTTGCTAGTTAGCAGATCCTTTCGAATCACTATATTGTCTTTAAAAAAAAAATGTAAAGATACATCAAGGTGGGAGTTGTCCAGAGGTGATTGTAGCTGAGGTAAATATAAATATAGATTCTAAGAAATCATGAATTGTTACACATCACAATATTCTTACTAACATGCTTCATTATTTTATGGCTGGGAAATACTACGAGTCAAATTGTATCCTGTGTCATAGTGGGAGTAAATGATTTAATAGCACAAAGGAAAATATGGTAGCTTCCCCAAGGAAAATACGGAGGAGTAATTCATAAGAAGTGCCAAAATGTTTAGTGATGTCTGCAAAATAAAAGATCATTTTTCTCACTGGACTCACAATCAGAAAAAAAATTTGCTTTATTTTTTTCCTTCTAAAAGTCAAAGAGGGATAAAACTTCTGTACCTTTATAGCATAGGAAAAAGAGAAAAAAGTAGCAGATTCATCTTTGAGATTGATCTTTGAGATGAATCTCAAAAAAATGGTAGCAGATTCATCTTTGAGACAAAACAAGTGGCTGACAGTTTTTCTTTATAAAAAACAGCATGGCATACTAAAAATGAGAGCACATTTAGAACCATAGGAATACAAATTATGAAAATAATTACATATCAATAGACTGCTTATTTCCTATTTTAGTAGTAAAATACTGTATACCAAGAATTTTAGCCATCCTTCACATGCCTGAAAAACTTGCTAAGTAGTACCTCATTCTTTTTTGTTGTATAAAAATTTCATTTTGGATAATTATTTGACCAGTTCATTATTCAAGTCCCTAAAAAGATGATGAAACTCTCTCTGACATAGGAAAAGTTTTCTGACCATTTGGCATTAGATGTAGAGCTGCTGGATTAATGGCTTCATTCTGCTCCTTGTGTATTCTCAGTTGTGGAGGGAGTTGTGTTCCAGTTTATATCTACTGAGGAATATTCCCATTCCTGTGCATCTTCCTGGCATTTGCTACTAAAATTTGGGACTAATCATTTTTGTCTTATTTCTCTTGACTTCGGACTTAGTGATGTCTCTTTCTAGCTGTTTAGTTTACATACAAAATATAAAATCATGTTCTCTCAGGAACAACTTAAAAGGGTTAGCTGTATTGTCCATATGTTGAATATAACCTTCATGTTTCTGACTTAACAGAATAATATTTTTCTACAATAAAGGAATTCTAGGTGTATATGCATTAAATATATGTGTATATGTGTGCATGTGAATGCTTTATACACTGTGATTTTAATATCAACATACTTATAAAAGTTACATATTATATATCATGTATAAATATGCATATGTATATATGCACATATACATGGAAGTATTCATAAATCAGAGGAAAAACACTTTTCTTTTGTTCTTATTTGCTATGTTTCTTGTTGAATATTACCCTACACACTACTAAGTTAATTCTTTTGCATATCTTCTTGCACTAATGCATTACATCACATTATGAAAAAATTTCATGTCTTAATTTTATCTAAATAGGGATGATTTTAAGCATTTTTTCCCCAGAAAATCTTCACAACAAGGGCAAATGCTTTAATGTACTAAATGCCCAATAGTATTAATGTTGTAATTATTGAAGACTTGTTTAGAGGTAATGAGCTAAAGTGTTGGCAGAATTTGTGATTATGAAAGTCTAATTTTTGGACATGGCATCCCCCTCACCATGGAAACACATAACGAAAAGCTTGATTTTCGTAAATCCCTGTTAGTAGGCCATCCAACAACATTTCCCTTTGGCTGGCAATTTATGTGGGATTCAGCTGTATGTCCTGGATGCTCTGAGTCCTCATAATCATATTATGTCTGCTCTTGCTCAGTTTGAAACTGGCAAACTCATATGTGGTGAATTGATTATTTAGTTGGCTGTTTCCTATTTTATTTCCAGAAGAGAAGTTATAGAAATACACCTTCCTGAGTTTTAAGGTAAAGCTCTTTCAGTTATGGATGGGGAACTCTCTTACAAAGAGATATTAAAATATATATAATCTTTAAAAATCTCATGTTCCATATTCACATTAATTATAAGCTTTGCTTTGAAGATTTGAAGGCTGATTGAACATGTTTAAAATAGTAACAGAATATCATACCTAACTGGTATTTTACAAGACCAGTGCTCTAACCCCTGAGCTATGGAGCCCTAACTGGTATTTTAAATAGAAAATCTGTGCATAGGGGCGCCTGGGTGGCTCAGTGGGTTAAGCCGCTGCCTTCGGCTCAGGTCATGATCTCAGGGTCCTGGGATCGAGTCCCACATCGGGCTCTCTGCTCAGCAAGAAGCCTGCTTCCCTCTCTCTCTCTCTCTCTCTGCCTGCCTCTCCATCTACTTGTGATCTCTCTCTGTCAAATAAATAAATAAAATCTTAAAAAAAAAAAAAGAAAAAAAAAAGAAAATCTGTGCATAAATACCTGCTTTATGGACATTTTTAATATTTAGATTACTTCTCATAGTTCTGCAACTACATATATGTTACTATATGATAGCAAGCAAAATTAGAAGTAGATTTTATTAAAGTATAGTATTTTCCTCTTCCTTACATCTCAGTCTTTATTCCTCAGCCTTGAACTAAGCCAAATTTTCCCACCAACATACCATTGCCAGAATATATTGATTAAGTTGTTAGATAGTAACAAGTGGTCCAGGACTAATACAAAGGTAAATATATTCCCAGTCTCACTATACCACTGATGGTCCTTGAAATATGGGAGGCATCTGTGTGTGTGTGTGTGTGTGTGTGTGTGTGTGTGTACTCATAAGCTGAGAAACAGTGGAATCACTGATTCTCACTTATGGAGCCAAACAAGGTTCATCAGTGGAAGTACCATTTGAGCTGAATGTTGAAGAGTCAGTGGGGTAATTACACATAAGAGAAATAAAAATTTAGGTTGCATTATAATGGAAATAACCTTGATATTTTTCAGTTTAAAGTTTGGATTTTATCAACTAGTCAGCAGACAGACAACTTAAAATGACATGGTATGATAGTTTGATCTTTAATACCTCTAGAAGTAGTGCAGAAGATGAATAGGAAGGAAAAAATTGTCAAGGAGGCAATTTCAAATTTGCTACAATGATCTAGGTAAGAGAGAATTAGAAGAATGTGCTTCATTTCATGTTAGTAAATATTTAGTGTTTTATTTTTATGACAGCAAGGTTTAACTTCTCCATGAAGACTTTTCTGGTTTTTCTACCCATTTTTTTTTTAAGATTTTATTTATTTATTTGACAGACAGAGATCACAAGTAGGCAGAGAGGCAGGCAGAGAGAGGGAGAAGCAGGCTCCCTGCTGAGCAGAGAGCCCAATGCAGGACTCAATCCCAGGACCCTGAGATCATGACCTGAGCCGAAGGCAGAGGCTTAACCCACTGAGCCACCCAGGCGCCCCTACCCATCTTTTTTTGACGGGTAATTTTGATATTACTAATTTTGATATTTTTGATTTTGATATTACTAATTTTGATAATACTAATTTTGAATACTAGTATAAAGTCCTGTAATCAGTACTGTTTGGATTACATGTTAGATTTTTGTATGTTCTTTGATCTCTATAACTTGACCATAAATAGATCTCTTAGGCCATATAACAGAATGTCAAGTATGTAGTATGTATTATATAAATTTCTTAGAATTTTTAAAAGTTTGTTACTAAAGTATAGTTTTAGTGTGATGTATTTAATATTTTAGTAGGAACACTGGCAAAACTACAATTGAAAGCAAAATATATTCAAAAACAAAGGACAAATTAAAAGATCATTTGATCTATTTTCTAATTGGCTCAAAATTTTTGGTTTTGTGCAAAAACACATTCCACCAGGAAAATTAATAATTATAATCTAATAATATCATAGTTTTAGGCACTAAAAAATAAAATTAAGACGTTCAGGTAGCCATGTATCATTATAATACAGTCCGGTCCTTGAATATCTATGAATAAAGAGACTTTTGTAAGTTATCACAAGATTGTCTTTTTCAAAACAAAAAAGTTTTCCCTATCCTATGAGAGGAATAAAAGTAAATGATGGAATTGCCTTACAACATCATGTAACTATGATTTTATTCCTTTGCACTGTAAAAACTTTCATTTTATTAGAACAATTTCATTTTTTATTGGTTAGAATTTTATTTGAATAATAGCTGGAAAACAGCTTTTCAGTCAGATTGAGAGTGGTTAAAATCATAAAACTTGAGTGGGGAAATAGAACCATAGGGTTAACCTTTGATAAAAACTCCCATTACTCATTTACCCTGCCCAGTAAATTAAAAATTTATGGTTTTGTTTCCTGTGGTTTGCAGTAACACTGAGAGATTAAGGGAAAAATAAAGCTTTTAAAATTTTGACTTCTTAAAGTTGATTCTAAGTCACTTTAAGGAGGGCTTCTGAGTTTTATTTAAAGAGTGGTTCAAAATACCAAAACTTTATCTATGGAAACCTCAGTCTCAATTAAGTTCAGAATAGAAAACTAGGTGATGTATCAAACTGTGAACACCGAAATCTCCCTAAAAAGTATGCAGTAACTGATAATATTAAATGAAAACAAATGATAATTTGGAAACTCTTAAATTCCATTTTAAAATGAGTATGGACTCTTAACTATATTTCTCATTTTGTTTTGTTTTGCTTTGTTTTGTTTAGTACATGCTGCCCACTCTACAGATTGGTATGTTTCCCTGGATCAAATTTTATCTGATGAGTAATGCACTACCAGAGCATCTAACACATAAAATGAGATTAGCATTTTGCATAATGTTCCCCCAAATGTGCAATTTAGAGAATTTTAATGTGATGTGTGGGTCCAGAGGGGAAGAGATTACCTACCAACATCAATCACTATTCATCACATACCAAGTCCTAAGTATATAGTAGAAAATGTCTAGAATGAGCAAAAATAGTAGTTGGATTGATGAGCATACTAGAAAATTCCTTTCATAATAAGATCCCTGGGGTAGTCCTTTATATATGTCTAAAGATGCATAAATCACCAATACATCCTCTTGGCAGGTTTCTTCAAGGATTGATTTACTGAATCATTCAATTTTATGGTTTATAAGCTTTTACATTTAAGACAGGGTAATGAGATCCTCATCTCACATTTGAAAAATTACTAGGTTTCTTAATGCTATTGAATCAACAACTGTATAGAAATATGGCATCCTCGGACAGTTTCAGCTTAAACATAACAGAGAGTAAGGAAGGATTTTATTTTTATGGCTTATCATTTCCCATGTATGCTTACCTTCCTACAAAATGGACTATTTAATAGATGGAGAACTCTATATGGAATCTGCTTTTGATTTGGTATGTATATTTTATTTTATTTTATTTTTTTTTAAAGATTTTATTTATTTATTTGACAGAGAGAAATCACAAGTAAGCAGAGAGGCAGGCAGAGAGAGAGGAGGAAGCAGGCTCCCTGCTGAGCAGAAAGCCCGATGCGGGGCTCGAACCCAGGACCTGGGATCATGACCTGAGCCGAAAGCAGCGGCTTAACCCACTGAGCCACCCAGGTGCCCCATGGTATGTATATTTTAAATAGCTAATAGCTAAAGCACATACTTACCTAGTCTTATCTAGAAAGAAAATAGTTCCTTTTCATTTCAGTTTGACATATTTTAATATCTTTTATTTTCATAGAATTTCAGATAAAATACGAATGTAAGACACGGTAGTTGATTTCAAATGGCCTTATCTGACCAATCTGTCATCTTTCCAACTAAAATTTAAGCTAGCAAAGAAAGGATGTATGATTGTGTCAGCAGTGTACCCCTGTAATGCTTGATAATCTGATTTTTATGAAATAGTTTATTTTTAATAGATACATTGTTATTAATTCAGTGGGAAGATTTTCACAAACAATTTCTAAACATAACTTTGCAGAAAAGAAGAAAGGGTGAAAAAAGAAGAGGAAGTAAAAACAAAATGTGAAGAGAAGCAAAGAGAAAATGAAGCTCTAAGACCATGACATAATTCTAGTTCCTTCTGTGTAAACTACAAAAGGAAAAATGTTCATATAGGAATTGTTTTTCTATACTATAGTTAGAAAATAGCTTGTTTCAATTTTTTAAAATTTAAATTCAATTAGCCAACAGATAGTATATGATTAGTTTTTGATATAGTGTTCAATGATTCATTAGTTATGTGTAACACCCAGTGCTCATCCTATCACACTTGTCTCAATTTTTAAAACAATTATTCCATATATTAAAATTATATTCATCATTATGTGAATGTCTGCCTTAGACAAAAAAAATCAAAAGTGTAAAATGAAAATACAATGTGCAGTGCTTCAGTTAAAATCATTGATAATGAATTATGTCTTCCATTGGGAAGGTTTGCTCTCAAATTCTTATTACTCTGGTATCAATATGTAGGCCTACATTCCATTTTCTCAAATAAGTGAGGCTGAGATATTGCTGATCTGCTGACTAAGGCTCTGCTTTAATACCAGTTTTTGTTAAAGTACTGTCAGGGACAAGAGTTTGGGATGACACACAGTAGTGACAGAACAGAAGTCTAAAATGTTGTGTGCAATGATTCTGGCCTACTTTATTTAAGATATCTTGACAGCATCATTCCAGTAAACATTTATGACAGGACTGTTGTAAAGAATGATGGTTTCATTTGACCATCTCTGTATGGTGTAGGTGGTGTAGCCTTGAGGCAATGTAACTTGGTAAACATGTTTTATTACCTGGAAATGGCTCTGTACTTTTAAAGTGAAACTGACAGTATTTAAAATGAAAATGATCTTCCTAACCCATACTCAAAAGCAAATGAAATATAATCACTAAGGTGAGTTTGATCTTGAAGTGCTCAAAAGAATTGTTGCTACCTAATGGATCATTTTCTTTTTTAATATAGTTTATGCCTGATATTAAGTTTGCAAGCAGAACTGCAAACAAAGTCAGTTTGAGGACAACCACATGTCGAAAATCTTGATTGTGTAATATGTGATTAAATTTAGTTATGCAGAAAGTAGATTATGTCTAAATAGTGCAGCTATGGTGATAGATCAGGAATATCTATAGGAAATAACATTTTCCTATATTAAATATACTTCCAATTAAATAAACTTACACACCAACATGAAACCCTCATAATACGGCAAATCAACATAGGGTATGTGTCAAATATCTATACTAATAAACTTGCTTCATTTTTTTTTAAAAGATTTTTTATTTATTTATTTGACAGAGACAGAGACCACAAGCAGGCAGAGAGGCAGGCAGAGAGAGAGAGGAGGAAGCAGGTTCTCCGCAGAGCAGAGAGCCCGATGTGGGGCCCGATCCCAGAACCCTGAGATCATGACCTGAGCCAAAGGCAGCGGCTTAACCCGCTGAGCCACCCAGGCGCCCCTAAACTTGCTTCATTTTTAATTTAAATATATTTGAGCGGTCTACTCTTATGAAACCTTCTTGTAAAATTTTAAGTATTTTTTGTGTGTATTATGTGTATGTGTGTGTGTATTTGTATTTTAAAGAATTTGCCACGCAGAGAACATGATCCCTTTTGAAAGAAGGTATGCAAATCAAGGCTTTATGGGTGCAAAGGGATAAAATGGGGAACAATTCAAGATTAAAATAAACATAGCTTCCATGCAGAATCTGTTCAGTTAGCAAATGGACTACATTGTTCCTGTGGAAGATGTCAATCTTGTGTGTGTGTGTGTGTGTGTGTGTGTGTGTGTGTGTGTGTGTGTTCTTTTATAATCTTCCTTTTACCAAAAATATGAAATTATTACTCCATCTTTGCTTCAAGGACAATGTTGAAATCTGTTTCTGCATTTCTTCCTGATCCTGATGTGGATCACTGCCTATTGGAAGGGTATTCTGTTAAACAGTTTGCAGTAGCCACCATCATTATCTATCTTCTTGTTTTTAACTCTGTCTCACACAGAGGTAAAGCATGTATTCCCTCAATATCAGAATGTAAACAAGGTTGCAGAAAGTGGATCAGAAAACACAATATCAGCAGCAACAAAACGAGTCTAACTCTGTCTTCTCATATATATATTGGCAAGAAAGGCAAGTCTTAAATGGTTTCAGTTAGGTGGGCAGGTTCCCTTTGAAATAATTGTACAATGAGGGGTGAATTGCAAAGTGACCTCAATTAATACAAAAATGTTCACTTAGACGTTTACCTTTCTTTTGGGTACATTATGTTATAATGTTATGTCATATTGATAATTTGATAATCAATTTCTACAATTGATCCTAGGCTGAGACCAACATGTAAAGAAGTTTTTTACCTTTTGGTTTACCAGTAATTTTTATTTGTTTTTTAATTTTTTTTAAGATTTTATTTATTTGTTTGACAGACATCAAGAGAGGTAGTACAGGCAGGGAGAGTGGGTGCAAGAGAAGCACGTTTCCTGTTGAGCAGGGAGCCTGATGCAGGGCTCCATCCCAGGACCCTAAGATCATGACCTAAGCTGAAGGCAGACAATTAATGACTGAACCACACAAGTGTTCCTTACCAATGATTTTTGAAAGGTGACTCATACGCTTGTGTAATAAGGAAGAAAAGAGTACTCATTGGTTTGAGTGACAGGAACCCTTATTTTAATTTCAGTTTCACCATTTTTAAGATAGTCATGAACTTTTATATTAAACCAACTTTTAGGGACACCTGGGTGGCATAAGTAGTTTAAGTGTCTAAGTTGATGTCAGCTTAGGTCTTGATCTCAGATTTGTGAGTTCAAGCCCTGTATCTGCTCCATGCTGGGTGTGTAGCCTACTCAAAAACAAACAAACAAACAAAACAGAACAAACAAAAACCCTTATAGATATCACCATTAACTTCCTCAAACTTTAACTGTTCCATCTGCAAAATGACAATGATGAAATATTTTAACTGTTCTCATTAAAGATTATATGAGATATTCTTTGCTGAGTTGATGGAGCTCCTTGACACTATCCTGTAGAATATCCATACTTCTTATGTTTTTATCTTGTAGGAGTCATCACCAGTGCTACCTCACATGAGCTCAGTAGCTACAAAATAGTGTTGGAAAAACATCCGTTCATCTATTTGGGGATGAATTATTCACAGATGAGCTATATTTGAAAGAGTCTCCCTCACATTGTTTAAATAGTCTTTAGTTTCTTGGATATAGCAATAAAGAGCTTTAAGTCTTTGTGGATAATTTAGGAAATAGCTTATGATAAACTTGTTTTCATCATCAAATATTATTGTTTATAATATCAGAGTAGTAATCTCTAAGGCAGGGAATTATAACCTGATGATGTCAAGCAAATCTTATTCATTTCTATCTTGCGTTTACTTTATATTGTACAAAGTACAACGCTTTTAAATAATACCTGGGTATAATATATTAATAAATAATTGCAGTTATTAGGGCTATGGCCTCAAAAGGTTTTTTTTTTCATTGAGATTTTTCATTACAAGCAATTGAAATGCCATTGTGCTAAATGATTATTTGTCTCAATGCTACTGTGGTTATTACATTTTATTTTTTTAATAAATTAATATTTTTTTAAAAATTCTGGAATGCCATTAAGATTTGGTGATTAACTAGTTTATTTCTTAGTTGTATAAAGACCTTAGTTAAATAGTACATGTTTTTAAAGACTGAATGGTATCATTAAAATTATTTTTTCTCATCAACTAACATCTAATTATTACTATTATAACTAATATTATAAAGTAACTTTTGCATGTTATGAAATAAACTCTCTATACTTTTCTAACTTCCTTAAATGATATTTGGATCTGTGAAACTATACCTTCCATACCACAAGAAGTACACTGCTCACTGTTACCAAATATTTTCTTCACTATAATTAAAATAATTACTGCTCAAGATTTTGTTTTTGTAACTAACATCAGTGTGAATCATAAAAATAATTGCTATAATATGGTCACAAACCGCAAAAGTTTCAAGTCTCATCATTTCAAAAAAGTTAAGGACTGGTTATTACACTCTGACTTTGGATTCACATTTAAAGAGAATTATGTACCATTTGAAATATTTCTTTCTTTTTAAAAAAATTTTGTTATGTTAGTCATTATACAGTACATCATCAGTTTTTGATGTAGTGTTCCATGATTCATTGCTTGCATATAACACCCAGTGCTCCATGTAATACATGCCCTCCTTAATACCCATCACCGGGCCAACCCATTCCGCCACCCCCATCTCCTCTAAAACCCTCAGTTTGTTTCTCAGAGTCCATAGTCTCTCAGGTTCATCCCCTGCTTTGATTCCCCCCTCTTCATTTTTCCCTTCCTTCTTCTAATGTCCTCTATGCTATTCCTTATGTTCCATAAATAAGTGAAACTATATGATAATTGACTTTCTATGCTTGACTTATTTCACTTAGCATAATCTCCTCCAATCCCATCCGTGTTGATGCAAAAGTTGGGTATTCATCCTTTCTGATGGCTGAGTAATATTCCTTTGTGTATACGGACCACATTTCTTTATCTATTTGTCTGTTGAAGGGCATTTCAGCTCTTTCCACAGTTTGGCTATTGTGGACATCACTGTTATGAACATTGGAGTGCATATGGCCCTCCTATTTTCACTACATCTGTATGTTTGGGATAAATACCCAGTTGTGCAATTGCTGGGTCATAGGGTAGCTCAATTTTAATTTTTTGAGGAACCTCCACACTGTTCTCCAAAGTGGCTATACCAACTTGCATTCCTACCAACAGTGTAATAGTGTTCCCCTTTCTCCACAGCCTCTCCAACATTTTTTGTTTCTTGTCTTGTCAATTTTTGCCATTCTAATTCATGTAAGGTGGTATCTCAATGTGGTTTTGATTTGAATCTCTCTAATGGCTAATGATGATGAACATTTTTTCATGTATCTGTTAGCCATTTGTATGTCTTCTTTGGAAAAGGTCTGTTCATGTCTTCTGCCCATTTTTTGACTTGATTTTTTTTGGGGTGTTGATTTGATAAGTTCTTCATAGATTTTGGGTATCAGCCCTTTGTCTGAAGTGTCATTTGCGAATATCTTCTCCTATTCTGTGGGTTGCCTCTTTGTTTTGTTGACTGTTTCCTTTTGCTGTCCAGAAGCTTTTGATCTTGATGAAGTCCCAAAAGTTCATTTTCACTTTTGTTTCTCTTGCCTTTGAGACATGTCTTGAAAGAAGTTGCTGTGGCTGACATCGATGAGGTTACTGCTTATATTCTTCTTGAGGATTTTGATGGATTCCTGTCCCACATTGAGGTCTTTCATCCATTTTGATTTTATCTTTGTGTATGGTATAAAAGAATGCTGAGTTTCAGTCTTCTGTATGTAGCTGTAAAATTTTCCCAGCTCCATTTATTGAAGAGATGGTCTTTTTTCCATTGAATATTTTTTCCTGCTTTGTCAAAGATTATTTGACCACAGAGTTGAGGGTTCATATCTGCGCTCTCTATTCTGTTCCACTGGTCTGTGTGTCTGTTTTTGTGCCAGTACCTTGATGTCTTGGTGATCATGGCTTTGTAATATAACTTGAAATCAAGCAGCATGATGCCCCAGCTTTGTTTTTCTTTTCAACATTTCCTTGGCGACTTGGGATCTTTTTTGGTTCTATATAAATTTTAGGATTATTTGTTCCAGGACTTTGAAACCTGCCATTGATATTTTGATGGAAATTGCATTGAAAATGTAGATCGGTCTGGGCAGCATAGACATTTTAACAATGTTTATTATTGTGATCCATGAGCATGGAATGTTTTTCCATCTTTTTGGGTCTTCTTCAATTTCTTTCATAAGTGTTCTGTAGTTCCTAGAATATAGATCATTTATCATGTTTATTCTAAGGTATCTTATGGTTTTTGGTGCTATTGTAAATTGAATTTTTTCTCTAATTTCTCTTTATACAGTTATATTGTTAGTGTATAAGAAAGCAACTGATTTCTGTGCATTGATTTTGTATCCTGCCACATTACTGAATTGCTGTATGAGTTATAGTAATTTGGGGGTGGAAAATTTTGGATTTTCCACATAAAGGATCATGTAATGTTTGACTTCTGCGAAGAGAGAGAGTTTGACTTCTTTGCAAATTTGCATAACTCGTATTTGTTTTTGTTGTCCAATTGCTGTTGCTAGGACTTCTAGTACTCTTGAGCAATAGTGGAGAGAGTGGATGTACTTGTTGTTTTCCTGATCTTAAGGAAAGGCTCTCAGCTTTTCCCCATTGAAAATTATATTCACTGTGGGTTTTTCATAGATGGATTTTATGAAATTGAGGAATGTTCCATTTACTGCGTACTCTGAAGAGTTTTAATCAGGAAAGTATACCATATTTTGTCAAATGCTTTTTCTGCCTCAGTTGAGAGGATCATGTGGCTCTTCCTTGTCCTCTTATTAATGTGTTCTATCACACTGATAGATTTGCAAATGTCAAATCACCCTTGCATCCCAGGGATAAATCCCACCTGCTTATGGTGGATAATCCTTTTAATGTACTCTTGGAACCTATTAGCTAGGATCTTGTTGAGAATTTTGGCATCCATATTCATCAGGGCATTGGTCTGAAATTCTCCTTTTTGATGGGGTCTTTGCTGGGTTTCAGGATCAAGGTAATGCTGGCCTCATAGAATGAGTCTGGAAGTTTCCCTTCTGTTTCTATTTTTTGAAACAGCTTCAGGAGAATAGGTATTATTTCTTCTTTGAATGTTTGGTACAATTCCCCAGAGAATCCATCAGGTCCTGGACTCTTGTTTTTTGGGAGGTTTTTGATCACTGCTTCAATCTCACTACTGGTTATTGGTCTATTCAATTGGTCTAGCCAATTTCTTCCTGTTTCAGTCTTGGTAGTTTACAGGTTTCCAGGAATGCATCCATTTCTTCTAGGTTGCTTAATTTATTGGCATATAACTGCTGATAATATTTTCTGATGTTTGTTTCTGTTTCCTTGGTGTTAGTCATGATCTCTCCCCTTCCATTCATAATTTTATTAATTTGGGTCCTTTTCTCTTTTCTTTTGGATAAGTCTGGCCAGTGGTTTATTGATTGTATTAATTCTTCAAAGAACCAGCTTCTAGTTTCATTGATTTTTTTTCCAATGTATTTCTGGTTTCTAATTCATTGATCTCTTCTCTAATCTTAATTATTTCCCTTCTTGTGCATGAGTTAGGCTTAATTTGTTGTTGATTCTCCAGTTCTTTAAGGTGTAAAGATTATTTTGTGTATCCAGGATTTTTCTGTTTTTGTTTGTTTGTTTGTTTTGAGTGAAGCTTGGATGGCTATGTATTTCCCCCTTAAGAGCACCTTTGCCATATCCTATAGGTATTGGACTGATGTGTTTTCATTTTCATTGGTTTCCATGAATTGTTTAAGTTCTTCTTTGATTTCCTCGTTGACCCAAACATTCTTGAGCAGGATTGTCTTTAGCTTCCAAGTGTTTGGATTTCTTCTACACTTTTTCTTGTGATTGAGTTCCAGATTCAAAGCACTGTGAATATGTGCTTTGAGAATATGCAGGGAATAATCTCAATCTTTTGGTATTGGTTGAGACTTGATTTGTGACCCAGTATGTGGTCTATTCTGGAGAAAGTTCCATTTGTGCTCGAGAAGAATGAGTATTCTGTGTTTTAGGATGGAATGTTCTGCATTTATCTATGAGGTCCATCTGGTCCAGTGTGTTATTCAAAGCTTTTGTTTCTTTGTTGATTTTCTGCTTAGATGATCTGTCTGTTTCTGAGAGTGGAGTGTTGAGGTCTCTTGCTATTAACGTATTATTATCAATATGTCTATTTATTTTTGTTAACAGTTGGCTTATGTAGTTGGCTGCTCCCATGTTGGGGGTATAGATATTTACAATTGTTAGATCTTCTTGTTAGGTATACCCTTTAAGAATGACATAGTGTCCTTCTGTATCTCTGACTATAGTTTTTAGCTTAAAATCTAATTTGTCTTATTTGAAAATTGTTACCCCAGCTTTCTTTTGAAGTTCTTTGGCATGAAAGATAGTTCTCCATTCCTTCATTTTCTTTCTGGATGTGTGTTTAGGTTCAAAATGAGTCTCTTGTATACAGCATATGGATGGGTCCTGTCTTTTTTATCTAATCTGCAGCCCAGTGCCATTTCATGGGATCATTTAGGCCATTCATGTTGAAAATGATTATTGAAAGATACAATTTTATTGTCATCAGGTTGCCTGTGAAGTCCTTGTTTCTGTAGATTGTCTCTGTAAATTTCTGTTCCATATCACTCCCGGGGTCTTTCTCCTTTTATAGAACCCCCTTTAACATTTGTTGCAGGGCCAGTTTAGTGGTCACATATTCCTTCAATTTTTGCAGGTCTTGGAAGCTCTTTATCTCTACATCTGTTCTAAACGACTTCCTTGCCAGATAAAGTATTCCTGGCTGCATGTTCTTCTCATTTAGTACCCTGAATATGTCTTGCCAGCTCTTTCTGGCTTCCCAGGCCTCTGTGGGCAGTTCTTATGTTATTCTGATGTTCCTCCCTCTGTATGTGAGGAATCTCTTTCCCCTAACTATCCTTAGGATGCTTTCCTTGGTTTTAAGATTTGCAAGTTCCACTATTACATGCCTGAGCATTAGTCTGTTCTCCTTGATCTTGGGAGGGGACCTCTCTGCCTCTAGGACATGAATGCTTGTATCATTCCCCAGAATAGGGAAGTCTTTAGCTATGATTTGCTCAAATAAATCTTCTAGTCCTCTCTCTCTCCACTCCCTCAGGGATCCCAATAATTTTAACACTGGAACATTTCATGGAATCATTTATTTCTCTAATTCTGTTTTCATGGATTTTAAGCTCTTTTTTCCAGTCTTCCTCCTGTTTCTTCTTTTCTATCAGTTTGGCTTCCAAATCCCTAATTCATTCTTCTGCCTCATTTACCCTAGCTATTAGAGTATCTAGATTAGATTGGATTTCATTTTTAAGTTCTATCAGATCAGCTCTTATTTCCGTCCCTAGAGAATCTATGTTGCCATTAATGGTTTTCTCCATCCTAGCTATTGTCTGCATTACTATTACCCTGAAGTCTGTTTCTGACATCTTGCTTATATCCACATTCGTTAGTTCTGTGGTAAAGGTCACAGTCTATGAATCTTTGGGGGGTTTTCTCTTAATCATTCTGTTAAGAGGTGGTTGAGGGAATGTACAGAGTGCAGATTATTGACTATACCCAAAGCAAGATGCACTTGTTTTATAGGGAACTTAGGGTTGTCAGCCTCTTGTTCTTCTAGCTTGTCTTCTGGAGGAGGGGCCTGCCACACTGTTACTCAGGCAATCCTGTTTGGGCAGAGTTGCACTGCCCCCCATGGAGGGGGATGGGCTCAGTGAAAACCAGTTTTGGGGCACTTTTTTCTTTTAGGATTTCCCTGGCAGCTTTCCACATCTCTTCCAAGAGTTGGAGCAAAAGGGACCATATCCAAACTTCTGTCTCAAAACAGAGAGATCACAGTCTGATCTCTAGAGAGGCCCCTAGGCCACAGTGACTCCACTTTTGTCTGTGCCACAAAAAACCAGTGTCCTACATTGTGCATTCAATAGTAGCAGTATTAGCCCTTGCTTCCAGGTCCAGGCACACCTGTGCCTTTTGTGCTTCTAAAACTGCCAGCCACACCCAGTTTGTACATGCACCCCCACAGCTCCAGTTTTCAGTCTTGAGGCTGCCCTAATGTCCTTTCCCAGCTGCTACTGGTCTGTGAGTCTATGTCTGGTCCCCAGCTGGGGAGGCTTTTGTGGTCTGGTGGCACAAGATCCCAGAGGTTCCCTCTCCCTTCTATTTATCTTCTGGTATCTGCCTGCAGAGTAATGGCTCCCCATTTCATATGCTGAAACCAACCACCACAGATATTCTGTTTGTAAATATATTCTTACATCTCATGCTGATTTTGTGGGATTTCAGAGTGGTCTGGTAGATATCCAGCTCAATTCAGGGGACCAGTTAAACCTTACTCCTCTGCCATATTTGTCCCCCTCCTCTGAAATATTTCTATTTCACATTTATCAATGTGAAATTTTCTTTATAATTGCAATCCATTTTGTTTGATCAAAGAAAGGCTTGCACTCATTAGGAAAAATAAATTTTGACATTTTTATTTTTTTTTAAAGAATACTATCTTCAGTAAGATTAACACAGAATAATGGCAAGAACACAGAACAGTAAAAAGGGACATGGTTGTTTTACTCTTTTTTCTTGTACTAGATGACTGTGTTATTTTGAACACATCACTTAATAACTTAATAAAGTTCCACTACTTTTCCAAAAAAAAGAAAAGAAAAAGAAAAAAGGAAGAATATGCTTTTAAAAAATTTTCCTGCACAGGTTTTTAACTGATTGTGATTTTAAAATTGCAGATCACTTTATGCATATAATGTATCATTCTTTCCACTAATCAGTTCACTTGACCTTGTTAAGTCATCCTTGAGAAAACATTTTGGACTACTTGAAAACTAGAGAAGTAGTGAAAACATATTTCTTTATTTGCCAAATTCCTGAAATTTTGCTTCTTTTCTTTGTTTTTAATATTTAAATGCACCAGGAACACAGTTTGTTTAAAATTACTCTGAGGGTGCCTGCGTGGCTTAGTAGTTTAAGCCTCTGTCTTTGGCTCAGGTCATGATCTCAGGATCCTGGGAGCTAGCCCCACATCAGGCTCTCTGCTCAGCAGCTAGCCTGCTTTCCCCTCTCTCCCCCTGCCTCTCTGCCTACTTGTGATCTCTGTCAAATAAATAAATAAAATCTTTTAAAAAATTACTCTGAGAAGTAGACAAAAATGTATGTATAGACGTAAGTTTCTATATAAGTTAGAAAATTTTAGGGATACTTACCTTTGATCAATTTTATAAGCATAGATTCTCTGTCAGTGGTAAATGCATTCTTCACACTTATGAAAATGCCTTCTGAGATGGTGCCCAAAGTGGACAAGTGAGAGAAAGTGCAGTAGGGAATTATCATAATCTTCTCTTTTATGTAGTAACTTAATTTTTAAGCCTTCTTAACTGTAGCAATTGTCTTTTGTGACCTCACAAATGTGGGTTTATATTATTTCACTTACCTGTTGTGTAGATCTCTGTATTCCTAACAACCTACTTGATGTGTGGTTTGACTGAGGACAGGCAAATCTTAATGTTCCATACTTATAAGAATCTTGCCAAATACGTACATCATTAGAAGTAAAAAGAAGACTATGAATTTGGGAAGACCCTATAAAAGACACTGAAGATTCAGTATGGAACAAAAAGAATAAATTTTAATGGATGAAAAACAGAACAGACTTTTTAGAAGTAGATTGTTAACACTGTCAAATTCTGCAGAGAATCTAAGCACCGTGATAACACAGCTATCAAATTTGGCAATCTGGAGATCATGGGTAAATTTTAAGAAAACAATTTCATTAAGAATGAGTGTTAGGGCTCCTGGGTGGCTCAGTGGTTTAAAGCCTCTGCCTTCGGCTCAGGTCATGATCTCAGGGTCCTGGGATCGAGCCCCGCATCGGGCTCTCTGCTCGGCGGGGAGCCTGCTTCCCTTCCTCTCTCTTTCTCTACCTGCCTCTCTGCCTACTTGTAATCTCTGTCAAATAAATAAAAAATCTTAAAAAAAAAAAAAGAATGAGTGTTAAAGTAAAAGAACATGGCTTGAGAAGAACAGAAACGGAAGAAGGGAAGCAGCAATCACAGTTTTTGTTTTGTTTTGTTTTGTTTTAATAATTATAAGGGAAGAGATATTGAAAAATAGAGTCATAACTAAGGAAATAAAACAAATGTAATGAAAGTCAGGAGGCACAGGGCCAGCAGAGAAAGGTATTTGAAAGTGCACTTAATACTACTATCTATTCTTAGATGGAACTTACCTATACCCGATATTAATGACCAATGAATAGGTATTCTATAGTTAACATTCATTTTTTTTAAAGATTTTCATTTATTTATTTGACAGAGATCACAAGCAGGCAGAGAAGCAGGCAGAGAGAGGAGGAAGCAGGCACCCTGTTGAGCAGAGAGCCTGATGCTGGGCTCAATCCCACGACCCTGGGATCATGACCTGAGCTGAAGGCAGAGGCTTTAACCACTGAGCCACTCAGGCGCCCCTAACATTCATTTTTTACACTTAACATTTTCTCCTATGTTTTAACATTTCCACCAATCCCCAAAAGGCTGACAATACCGTCTTTATCTTCCCTGTCTGGCCTCTTGCTCACATATTATTACACTGTTCCCTCTTTTCTGAGCCTCTGCTATCATAAGAAACTTTTTTTTTTTTTTGAGAAGGCATGAGCTGAGTGGGGCAAAGTGAGGTGGGACAGAAGAGGCAGAGGGAGACAGAGAATCTTAAATCTTAAGTTAGCTCCACACCCAGCACAGAGACCAATGTGGGGTTCAGTCCCACAACCCTGAGATCATGACCTGAGCCAAAATGAAGAGTCAGATGCTTAACCAACTGAGCCACCCAGGTGCCCCAAGAAGTCCTTTTTATGTTGTGAAATATTACTCAATATATTAAGGAAATTGCTTCATAAATGAATTCAGCTTGAGTCAGCAAGTATGCCTATTACTACTCCCAATATCTGGAGTTAATTACAGGCATCACTGATTGATCTGTGTACTTTTTTGTGTTAATAATTGAAGGAGCTTAAACAAAGAATTTTAATAAGCTCATCCCAATCCACCATTACACAAAGACAAAATTTTTGCCATTCCTGAGATGGTAAACTTGGTTGTTAAGGTCATATATTTAACCTGCCACTACACAAAGAAAAACTTTATTTTTAATCTAAATCTAAAGAAGGGTTCACTTTGAATCTTAGATACTTATCTTGGAGGTTTATCTTTTTAGTCACAGAGAGTTAATATGCATTCATTCATTTCTTACATTTCCAACAAGTTTATCAATTGCACTGAGCTAGATTTTCTAAGAGACCCAAAGGTACATACAAAAAGTAATTTTAGCCTCAATGATCTTTTAATCTAGTTAATTCTTATAACAGTATGGAATATACTAATAACATCGAACTTGTGCATATTATATATTTGAGTATACAACTTAAAACTCATCAGTCTTTGATTCATAAAGACAGATATACAACTTCACACACATATGCACACAGAGTTAGATTGAAAAATAATACATCTATTTTAGAAGCTAACATTCTAGTTTGTTTTTTTTTTAGTAAACTTGCAAATGCTACCTCATGTATTATACTTTTAAAGGGAGGATAAACAAAATAGGCACTTAATTTGTTGTTGCTTTGTACTGTTTACAAGGTGATATTTTCAATTTTCTTGCTCTTCTGTCCATCTCACTTTTCATTTGTCTTCAGTCAGAACTTCAACTGGAAGTTAAATAAATATTTAACTATCACTCCTGATGAGTTTGGGACTTGTTCATCCACACATCATAGAATTAGTGTAAGAGACCAAGGGGTAGGGGGAGAGAGGGAAAGAGAAAAATTAAGACAGAGAGAGAGAGAGATTGAAAGAAAATGCCTGATACATAACTACATATGATCCTTCAAAAGATGGATTGATTGGTTATGACACACAGATCACATCTGGATGAGTACCTACAACTATGTCTGTGAGAGTGTCCCTGTGAACACATTTTGAGGAAACATCCTCAAAATTATTCTTCTGCCCTTCAGGCCCCATGTAAATAATAAGTGCAAATATATAACAAATATACATTGTCAGTGAATACTAAGCAATTCTACAGCTTCCAAATTTCAGCTTTGGTTTAGAAATCACATGGATATAATGCTTTATGATTATATATTTGTATTTATTCTGAAGATCTTAAATCTCTAGCCATTTCTGAGTTTTTATTTATTCATCCCTAAATTCAGTCTTCTATATAAACTTATTTTTTCTTTACATATCTTTTATGAGCACTCATTCCTTTCTATTCACTTTATTATCATCATGTCCTAGAACTACATGAAGGAAAGCTACAATAATTTTTCAGATTGTCACTGAATCCATCTTCTCCCTCCTTCCCCACATATTTAGAAAGGGAAATATTCCAATCATTAACCAAAAATTTAAGAAAAACCTTTTCTTTTCTTCCCATGATCCTATGATATACAGATTCCCAAGAAACCTAAGAATAATATACTTCCTTTATATTTACAAACATATTCTCAATTTCTTTGTGGTATGAATCCTTTATTTTAAGCAAACTATTTACCCTTTGAATGATTCCTCACAATTTTCCTTATGCTTTGAAGACTGCTCTCTCCTGGCTGCATGGTTTAGAATGTCACACCTCTTTCTCTTCAAAATCCATTTGAAAGCACTTTCTCCACACAAGGCGTGGAATTGTGTGTCATCAATCATGTCAGAAATTTCCAGTAGGTAGGTGGAATGGATGAATTTCATACTATTATATTCTTTTTGGAGTTATATTTTCTTCAGTGGAGATAATAGAGAAACCAAGCCAATCTCTCCCTCCACCCCACTGAATATGACAATTGTTAATATACAACAATGTCTAAGCATTACTCATGAAATGGCACTGGTCAGATAAATCATGGTGATTTAGAAGAATTATTGGTAACCATTGAAATAGTACATTTATGGAGAGCAGCATGTCTTATATTAAGGTTCCCTTATACCTGGAATAATATATTTTATTAGAAGTTCTTCAGTAACAATATATTAGAAATAATACCCAGTCAGTAGACACTCTAGGTTCAGTTAGTGTCTAAATGTGTGCTTTTTAAAACTGACATACTTTTTGAGTTTAAGAATTGGCAAACTATTATGAATTGCCAACATATAAATAATACATGATGTTTATGTATTAGAGAACAAGACCAATGTTTTGAAGTTATTTACTTTAAGATGCAATGTGATAGACAAAAGACATTTATTCCCCCTATAGATAGAATAAATGCTATAGGAAGTAAAACATGAGCAATGATTGAAAACACTGAAACATCATTCAAATAGATATTATACAGCAGTTTGGAGATATATTCAATAATACCACGAAACATCAGAGTCAACCTTGCCCAGAATTTGTTATGTTCAAATGTACATTATAAAATGATACAAAATGGGGAATGAAACATAAAAGTAGATCAAGACATACAATATTATAGCAATATTTTTTAGCATGCAAACATGTCTGTATGAGTTCTGATTTAGTCATCTCATAAAATGGCAGCATCAAATCTGTCAGCATTTATATAAAAGTTCTTCAGAGAAAATTGAGATTTTTATAGGAAATCGTGAGGTAGCATCATTCATTTTTGAACGATAAATAAAACAATCCTTAAGAGCTGATAGAAGGTTGGCATTATTTCAGTGCAATATAAAGTTTATTCTTTAGTATTCATTATATAATGATAATGTCACAAAAAAGCTTTCTGATCTGGGCAAAACTTATTTGTAGGTAATTTATTTGGAGCTTTTGTATATGTTTGTGTATATGCATGTGTTTGATACCTATGCCAAATGGTTCTTTCTTTGGTCATGAACAACAACAACAACAACAACTTTCTATAATTCTGTATATTTTAAAATGTTAATTTGGATTTTAAAACAGAATTTTTAAATTTAATTTTTTTAAAAAAATTTAGTATTTAAAACATAAATACTAAAATTCTATCAACTTCCCTGTAACAATACTCCATAAGTTTTCTACCACTTTTGTGCTTAACAGGAGCCAATAAAACTAAAAATAAAAAAGAGTGGATATTTTGAAAGTCCATATTACTGCTGTGGAAAATTCTTAAACTCTTCCATCATTGAGTCCCAAAGCCCAGTCACCCAGTCACACAGTCATAAACAAAATTCCTTCAAAAAGCAATTCTAGTAATCCAAATGGTCTCCACTCTAAATAATTTGGCATTTCCCCACTTCATACATGTACTTTTGTTTATTTTTTATAGTGGAAAAATTTATATGAGATTTACCATCTAGCAAATTTTAATGTGTACAGCACATTATTAATTGTAATCACAATGTTGTACATCAAATTTCAGACTTTTTCATCATGCATAACTGAAATTTTAACCTATTGAACAGAAACTCCCATCTCTTCCTTCCTTCAGCCCCTGGAAAACACCATTTTACTCTCTGCTTCTGTGTGTTTAACTTCTGTGTGTTTAACTACTTTAGATACCTTATGTAGGTGGAATTCTGCAATATTCTGTCATGGGCTAATTTCATGTAGCATAATTGCTCAAGGTTTATCCATGTTGTGCCATACAATAAAATTGCCTTCTTTATTAAGATTGAAAGGAGCCACATTTTCTTCATCCACTCATCAAAGAACATTTAGGTTGCTTTCACTCTGTAACTACTGTGAATAATGCAGCAATGAACATGGGAATGCAAATATTTCTTCAAGATTCTATTTCCTGTTCTTTCACGTAAATGTCCAGAAGTGAGATTACTGTATCATATGGTAATTGTGAGGAACCTTTATACTATTTTCCATAGTGGCTGCACATTGTACATTCCCAACATAGTACAGCATTCCAGTTTCTCCACATCCTTATCAACACTTTCATTTTTAATTTTTTTTTCTAATAGTCATCTTAGTAGGTGTAAAGTAATATCTCTTGTGGTTTTAATTTGGATTTCCCTGATGATGTTGAACGTTTTTTCATATACCTACTGGACATTTGTGTGTTCTCTGTGGCTAAATATCTATTCAAGTCCTTTGCTATTTTAAAATCAGATTGTGAAATCTTGCCATTTGCGACGACGTGGATGGAACTAGAGGGTATCATGCTTAGCGAAATAAGTCAATCGGAGAAAGACAACTATCATATGATCTTCCTGATATGAGGGAGAGGAGATGCAACATGGGGGGTTAAGGGGGTAGGAGAAGAATAAATGTAACAAGACGGGATTGGGAGGGAGACAAACCATAAGTGACTCTTAATCTCACAAAACAAACTGAGGGTTGATGGGGGGAGGGGGGTTGGGGGGGTGGGGTTATGGATATTGGGGAGGGTATGTGCTATGGTGAGTGCTGTGAAGTGTGTAAACCAGGCGATTCGCAGACCTGTACCCCTGGGGATAAAAATATATGTTTATTAAAAATAAAATTAAAAAAAATAAATAAAATCAGATTGTTTTTTTTTTTTAATTGGGTTGTAGGGATTCCTTATATATTTTGGGTTATAGCCCCTTATGAAATAGTCATTTCCAAATATTTTTTTTTCCTGTTCCACAGGTTACGTTTTCACTCTGTCCATTGTTCCCTTTGCTGTGCAGACACATTCTAGTTTGATGTAACTCAACTTGTTTATTTTTGCTTTAGTTGCCTATGCTTTTGTTGATATATCCACAAAATTGTTGCCAAGACCCCAGTGTTGTGAAGCTTTCCTCCTGTTTCCCTACCCCCCCTTGGAGTTTTATAGGTTTTAAATTTAAGTCTTTAATCCGTTTTGAGTTGGACTTTGTGTATTGTGTAAGATAAGAGTCCAATTTCATTCTTTAGTATGTGGATAACCAGTTTTCCCAACACCACTTTTTAATCCCTGTTACATAAATGATGGTTTATCCATTTAATAAAGTATCAAACAGCAATAAAGAGATCATGTTTGCAAAGGTTATTTCACCAAAGTAATCTTGAAAATGCAAAATGTGAAAATGTCCATGAGATCATGGAAGGTGAAAAAAATTTACAATGTAAAGATGACTACGGTATTTTTTGTTTTGTAAAATATGAATGAATGGATGGATGAATAAAGGAATGAGTAAAAATAATATACACTGAAACTTTCCCTTTCCTTCTTCATAGTATGTACCAGAATGGAGAAGAGTAGGGCTTGTTTCACAAACATTTTCTCATGTTATCTCACCTTCTAAACAAACCTGAATGGTGGGAAAGGGATGAAATTTTAAGGAATTCTAGAGAACTTTAAAGAGCTTTTTGCTATGAAAATGGTGAGAAGCCCATATAAAATATTGGGACATTGCTTGCTTTCTTTCTTTCTTTCTTTCTTTCTTTCTTTCTTTCTTTTTTTAATGGATCATAGACTTTTCATGATTTCATGGATTATCATGATATCATGAAATGTGGAAATACTCCTTTTTATTACCATTTAGCAAGTAGAGGACTAAGAATCAAACAAGTGAGGTAATGTTATTTAGTGGAAAGAACTCTGGACTTGTCCTATTTCAACTTCTAGCTCCATTCAGTTATCTAATCCTGAGATTTATTATTTAATCTCTTTAGACCTTTCTTAGTTTTCTTATGTTTATCATTGTTGTTAGTTTTTTTATTTTTAAAATTTATTTATTTCTTTATTTAACCCATTTTTCCCTTTAACTGATTTCTTCCATTCCCATCTCTTGCTTATGGCAACTACCCATTTATTCTCTGCATGCATAAGCTTTTTTCTTTTTTTTTTAATTGTGCAAATAATAGAGATTATATGGTGTTTGTCTTTCTCTGTCTGACTCATTTCATTTTGGATAGTGCCCTTGAGGTCCATCTATGTTGTCACAAATGACAAGATTCCATTCTTTATTTTGGCTGATTAATAGTATTCCATTGTGTACACACACACACACACACACACACACACACACAATTTGTTTATCCATTCATCCTTTGATAGACACTTAGGTTGTTGATACTTTTTAAAATTAATTAATTAATTAATTTATTTATTTATTTATTTGACAGACAGAAATCACAAGTAGGCAGAGAGGCAGGCAGAGAGAGAGGGGGAAGCAGGCTCCCTGCCAAGCAGGGATCCCGATGTGGGGCTCCATCCCAGCAGGTTGGGATCATGACCCAAGCTGAAGGCAGAGGCTTTAACCCACTGAGCCACCCAGGTGCACTTTGTTGATACTTTTTGGTACAGTTCAATTGGGTATGAGTAAACTAAGCTTAAAGATCAGCAAACAACCACATCAGATCACACGATCAGTTGATAATGTTGGTTTGTTGTTTCTGAAGAAATTGCCTTAATTTTCTTTGTTTATTTTTCAGCATTGATAATTGATTTGGTGCTTAAAATTTCATTAGTGCATGGTACTAATATTTGGTTTCATAAAGATAGTAAAGCCATTCCCTCTGGGTTCATTTATCCCATTTTAACTGTTACCAAACAGATGGAAAAATATATATGTATCTGTAACAGATCCTATAAAACATTACTTTTATTTTAAGATGTCTATTCTAGGGGCGCCTGGGTGGCTTAGTGGGTTAAGCCGCTGCCTTCGGCTCAGGTCGTGATCTCAGGGTCCTGGGATCGAGCCCCACATCGGGCTCTCTGCTCAGCAGGGAGCCTGCTTCCTCCTCCCTCTCTGCCTGCCTCTCTGCCTGCTTGTGATCTCTCTCTGTCAAATAAATAAATAAAATCTTAAAAAAAAAGATGTCTATTCTAATATAATATATTCAAAATGCCAGTACTTTTAAAATAGATGATAGCCAGTCAAGGCTATTATAAATTAATGCTCAGTTTTCCAAAACCAAAGTACTAGAATATAGATTTTTTTTTTAAGATTTTATTTATTTATTTGATGGACAGAGATCACAAGTAGGCAGAGAAGCAGGCAGAGAGAGAGGAGGAAGCAGGCTCCCCGCTGAGCAGGGAGCCCGATGTGGGGCTCAATCCCAGGACCCTGGGATCATGACCTGAGCGGAACAGAGGCTTTAACCCACTGAGCCACCCAGGCGCCCCTAGAATATAGATTTTTATTCTCATCTTTTCAACTCTGAAAAATGAAAATTGGCTCTCTAGCCAAGAAAAAAATTCATTCATATTATGCCACAATTTTTTTTCAAGAAGTGTAAAAGTTTTAGTTTACAATTTCTCAAAATAATAATTGTGTAGAGCACAAAGTGCAAAAAAGCAATAGCTTTCAGAAAACAATGTTAGAAATGACCACCTCACATAGTAAGACCATAATATGAGAAAATAAATAAAACCATACTTTCTTCTAAACAACAAATGTCATTGTAATCAATACGAATTTTTAATAGTACACTGAAATGACACTTGCCAGGATATTCTTACAAAGGTATTTGAAAAATCAAAATAACCATTCTGAATACCTGTTGTTTCTTTTTAAATTCAGAAATAAATGAAACTGTTTAAAATACATTGTTTTTAACTGTATGCTTTTCAAAGTATAGTTACAAAGAAGACAACATAAAACAATTAAGTAAATGTTCAACTGGGCTTTGAAAATTAGAGTCAGGACACCTGGGTGGTTCAGTGGGTTAAACCTCTGCCTTTGGCTCAGGTCATGATCTCAGGGTCCTGAAATCCAGGCCCACATTGGGCTCTCTGTTCAGCAAGGAGCATGTTTCCCCCTCTCTCTCTTCCTGCTGCTCTTCCTACTTGTGATCTTTCTTTCTCTGTCAAATAAATAAATAAATCTTAAAAAAAAAAAAAAGGAAAGAAAATTAGAGTCATGTGTAAGCCTGTTTTAAGGACCAAAAAGTTCATATTCCGAACAAAAGCATATTTTCTTTTTTTGTTGTTGTTATAGAAGTATAGCATGACTTTAATCTCAAATTTTTGAAAGAAAAATAATAATACAATAGCTATTTTTCAAATACTGTATGTCAAGTTAAAATCCCAGTGCTACAAGACCCCACACTTAGGTCTATAATTATTTCCACTATTTAACTCTCTGAGGCTTGTCTTTGTATCACATACAAGGAGGTAAGGATTACCTTGGTAGTCTTTTGCAGTACCAAGGGAAACTGTATTTCCCACACATACAGCTGGAAAAAGAGGAAGTGAAAACTTCCATTTCAATCTAATATGGCTGTACTTGTGGAAAATGAGGTCCAAGAACAGGCTAATGTCAGTATTACCTTGTTTATTTTTTTAAAGGGAGATTCATATGATTTATTTTATAATGTGATAAAGTGTATCAAAGGTTTTGAAATTGTGCATGGCCTTTCAATAGCTTCAACTGCTTTTCCTAAGATAAATAATATTGTGTTCAACATTCTTATTGAATATTTCAGAGGTGTTTGGAGAGAAGGATATGAAAACAAGGAAAAGGGTGCCTGGGTGGCTCATTTGGTTGAGTGTAAAACTCTTGGTTTTGACTCATGTCACGATCTCAGGAGTCATGAGATTGAACTCTGCAAAGGGCTCTGTGCTTACATGGAGGCTGGTTGAGATTCTCTCCTTTTGCTTCTGCCCTTCCCCACCCTCACTCCTGTGTTCTCTCTCAAAATAAATAATTTTTTAAAGAAAATTTACAAAAATAAATAAGGAGAAAATATGCTATCAGAGGCAGTTGAAGAACAGTATATAAAAACAGGGGGAAATATGCTACTTTATCTGACAATTGGAAAGAAATTTCATAGTGATCATAAATTCAAATTACAATGTTAATGTATCGGGTAGACCGAATATCTCATATGCTTATATTTAAATAGTCTTTTAATTGAATATATTCATCCAGTGCTGATTCGGAATAAACCGAATCCCTTAATGTTTTAAAAAAAAAGAAACCGATTTTCCCTATTGCTAATTGTAAAATAGATAATTCTAGTGATTCTGAATTTCAGAAACTTCATAATTATAGTTATAAAAAAAACACAAAAAAACAACCCTTTTTTTTTCTGACACTCATGTTTTCATCTTAACTCTGAATAAGTAAAGGTAAAAGGACTGTTTTAAAAGGACTGATTACTTAAAGACAGAATTTGAGTCAATAAAGAGAGGATATATATATATTTTTTGTATTTTAATTCCAGTATAGTTAACATACAGTGTTATATTATTTTCAGGCGTACAATGTAGTGATTCAGCAATTCCATACATCACTCAGTGCTTATTGTAACAAGTATACTCCTTAATCCCTTTTCACATATTTCATCCGTCCCCCCACCAACCTCCTTTCTGGTAACCATCGGTTTTTCTCTATAGTGAAGAGAGGAAATAATAGGTTTTAATAAATGCATTAGGCTATGGTCATTCAATATAGAAAAAAAAAAGAGCTGTTGAATGTAGAAGATTTTGGTATATTCTAAGACATTTCAGCTCAATTCTATGCAAAGCTTCTAGGGACTTTTTTTTTTTTTCTCTCTGTAGCCAAGAAAAGTATAGTAGGGAAATAAAAACATTGGGAAAATGCCTGTCTTATATTGAATTTTGTAGAATGAATGGTTATTCAACATATATATTTGTATTCTAGGTTCTACGTATGTATAAGTAAATATTCTAATTTTGAGGGATGCAGAAGTGAGTAAGACAGAATTCTTGTTCTGAATGAGCTCACATTCAGAACAGGTTAATTATTAATTAGATAGCTTTTTACCTTTCCTCAGCAAATAGAAAGGCTATGGTCCCTCCTCATTTGACAAAAAAGGTTTTATCTAATTGAGGTCAGCATATAGAATAAATCTCTTTTGGAGTAAAAATAACTGATGAACAGATTTCTGTGTAACAATATTAAACACTTTTCCTTGAGTGCAGTAACTTGGGATACATGATTGTGTAGTAATTTTATACTCTTTTCTCCTTATGTAGTTCATATTATTCCCTTATTTCTGCTTCCCAGATATCTGTGGTAGAGGTGCAGAGATTTTACGTTGGAACACATTCATTCACTCATTTATTTATTAGCTTGTTTGGTCTTTCAACAAGTAGTCATTGGCATGACTACTACATGCCAATGAGACTTCATTAGGAGGAAACCATTCCTTTATGAGACCCAGAGAGAAAGATGAGAGTTTGCAGTCAGGTATAGTGGTATTCAAGTTTAAGATCCATGATTTACAAGCTGGTATTTATAATTTAGGGTAAATTACCAAACATTTCTGTGTTCTCAAATCTGTAACATATTCACAGGATTATTGCAAGTTTTAAGTGATAAGAGGTCTGCAGTGTGTGATAAAACTCTTAGGATATGAAAGGTGTTCAACAAAGTTTTGGAATGATCCATCCCATTAGGATTTGTTTACAGAGACAATTTGATGTCATGAAAAAACACTAAGGAAAAATTGGATTTAATTTTTTACTTGGAATGGTAACTTTGGTCATATCACTTACAATTTCTAAGCTTAATTTCTCATCTGTTAAACAGAAAACATAATACCTATTCTCACAAATGTAGTTATTGTAGATTACTATAGAAGAGGATGGTTAAAATGATTTACAAACAAGAAAACATACAACTTTAAAAGTGTTGGATGTTCCCTGTTTTTGTTTTTTTTTCTTTTAATTATTTTAATATAATTTCAGAATTACATATATTAAAGTGAAATTCATTATTTTCTCCTGATATTTAATCTTCTTTTATTTATGTTTCTTGTTAGCTTTGTCTTAATTCATTTACTTACCCTTTTATTCTTTGTTCTGTTTTGCATTGCTTTGTAATCTCTTTCATCTTTCATCTTAAACTAGAACATACCTTCATATCTCTCTCTCCATTTCTTGAAGAAAAAAAAAAAACATGCACATACCCATAAAGGCATAATATACCTACCAACATTCTCTTTCCCTGTTCTGTTACAGAAAATTTAGACTTCTCTTATAGAGAATGATAGCTATTTATTACATTGATAATAATGGCTAACATTTCTTGAGCTCTTATTAGTGTGGTAAGCAGTATGCTAAATGATTTTATATGTACAAATCTGATTTGATTCTTACAACAACTTTGTGAGGTTAAAGTTTAGTCATTTAAGTAATTTACATAATAATTAGATGAGAAAGTTCAGTTCTACTTGTTCTGGAATAGCATACTTGAATATTACATAATACTTATTTTTTAATGGAGGAAATTCCAATCAGAGTCATTTTTTGGCAATTGAAGTTATAATAAAAGAACAATAAGATAGTTTCATAGTATTTATTTTAACATGAATCATTTTTACAAATATGTGACATATATAAGATGTCATTTTTTTTATTTCATTATGTTTAATCTTTACCTTCTTTTCTTCTCTCTTAGTCATGGTAGTTTTTCTAAAGATGACTTTACCTTTGTGGATACCACTATAAAAGTGATTTCATTCATTGTTTATCAGCATACCAGAATAATTAAACCTAAAAGCATTTTTATTTGTATTTTTATTACTATACATAAAGACAGCTTTGAATAACATGCAGATAAAAATCAAATTCTATATAGTGGACATTTGATTAGGGGCTGCTGTATAAATTTTCATCATATTACAAAATTATATAAGTAGTCAATAATATCAAGCAATTTCTAAAACAGAATCAGCTCCCATGTAAACCTATTTTATTAATAAAAACTGCAAGGCTTTCATTTGATTTTCACTCACAGCAAATAAGACCTTTGTTTTAAAAGGTTTCATTCAAAAGTTCCCTGCACAGCAAAGTGCATGGCACTCAATTTATCTACCTAGAAGAAGATGAAGGGCTTAACTGGCCGGCCTTATGTGATTGGAAACTCTGGCTTTAGGAAGTCTCCTAGAAATACAGCCTGGTAAGCCACCCCTCTTACTCTCACATTGTTATTATATAAAATGCTATGATTTTTTTTTCTAAAGAAAGACTGAAATTGGCTATTTTTACCTCGAGACAAAGCATTTTAGATGGGAACAATATTATTTTTTCTGTCAGAAAACATTTTATCTAAGCACATTGAGTACACTTCACTAAATCAGCACAAACAGCTATAAGAGCAAAGTCAAACATCTCCAAGCCTAGATTTTATTAAAAATAGGGCATGCTCCTGCAGGTGGAAATTTTATGTAGGCATATATAAGGGGGGAAGAATTTTGACAAAAAGTAATAAAATTATGTAACACTTCCTCTTCTAATGTATGAAGCATATAGTTTTATAAAGTGCTCAGTTATTATATGTAATAGAGTATTGACTAGTGTTTTATATATGCACACACAATAAGAACACTTATAAATTACAAAATAACACAAACAGGCAATTCACAGAAAATAAATAGGCAGAAAACCTTAATTTTACTTATAGCAATGAAAATTGAAACTATAATATACCTTTTAAATTGAAATGACAAAAATTCAATACTTTTTATAATCATTGTTATTGGTGAGAGCATGTGGAAAAATGAACTTTTTTGCTTTATGGGGAAGAAATTGATATCTGGAATATTTTTGGAGGGTGATTTGTCACTAGGTTTGCCATAGTTAAAGTATAAAAACTTTTAGTTTTAGCAGTAGTTGAAACTTAATTTTCAGATATATACTCAAGTGTATACAACTGAAAGTGTTTATTTTTACATTATTGAAATGCTGATATCAAAAGTGGAAACAATGTAAATATTTATAAATGAAGGGATGATTGAATACATTGTTTTGTAATTGTAAAGTGTATTAATATGTGACCATTAAAACAAATAGACTTATGTTCAGTATGGGAAGATTGCCAGAATATATGGAAAGTTGATAATACACAAAACAGCAGGAATATTATGATCTCTTTCTGTGAAAAAGAAATTAAAAAAATCATATGTGTATGTCCTCTGAATATTTCTGCTAGGGGGTCGATGTATCTGATACAGAAAAAGGATTTACTTTAATGCATACACTGCATATATGTTCTTGTTCTTATTTGTTGTCATTGTTATTGTTTGTTTATTGTATTTGTATTGTACTTTGGAGCATTGAAAACAAATGCTTGAAAAATTGTAACTAACCTTTGATGTGTAGAATTGAAAAGTGTGGATTTGAATGAGGAATTTAACATTTCAGATAATACCATTTGGTTTACTCTTTCAAATACAATATTAAAGGGAATAGTTATTTCATTTATCCTAATCTGAAATTAGGCCTTAGTCAGCCAAACTGATATATTTTTTTTATTTTACATTTAGTATACTTGAATAAGCCATCAATGCCATATAAATCCCAAAAATTTTATTAAAAAATAAGTGATTCTTTTTTTTTTTATAAACATATATTTTTATCCCCAGGGGTACAGGTCTGCGAATCGCCTGGTTTACACACTTCACAGCACTCACCATAGCACATACCCTCCCCAATATCCATAACCCCACCCTCCCTCTCCCAACCCCCCTCCCCCCATCAACCCTCAGTTTGTTTTGTGAGATTAAGAGTCACTTATGGTTTCTCTCCCTCCCAATCCCATCATGTTTCATTTATTCTTCTCCTACCCCCTCAACCCCCCATGTTGCATCTCCTCTCCCTCATATCAGGGAGATCATATGATAGTTGTCTTTCTCCGATTGACTTATTTCGCTAAGCATGATACCCTCTAGTTCCATCCACGTCGTCGCGGAATGGCATGATTTCATTTCTTTTGATGGCTGCGTAGTATTCCATTGTGTATATATACCATATCTTCTTTATCCATTCGTCTGTTGATGGACATCTAGGTTCTTTCCATAGTTTGGCTATTGTAGACATTGCTGCTATAAACATTCGGGTGCACGTGCCCCTTTGGATCACTACGTTTGTATCTTTAGGGTAAATACCCAGCAGTGCAATTGCTGGGTCATAGGGTAGTTCTATTTTCAACATTTTGAGGAACCTCCATGCTGTTTTCCAGAGTGGTTGCACCAGCTTGCATTCCCACCAACAGTGTAGGAGGGTTCCCCTTTCTCCGCATCCTCGCCAGCATCTGTCATTTCCTGACTTGTTCATTTTAGCCATTCTGACTGGTGTGAGGTGATATCTGATTGTGGTTTTGATTTGTATTACCCTGATGCCGAGTGATATGGAGCACTTTTTCATGTGTCTGTTGGCCATCTGGATGTCTTCTTTGCAGAAATGTCTGTTCATGTCCTCTGCCCATTTCTTGATTGGATTATTTGTTCTTTGGGTGTTGAGTTTGCTAAGTTCTTTATAGATTTTGGACACTAGCCCTTTATCTGATATGTCATTTGCAAATATCTTCTCCCATTCTGTCAGTTGTCTTTTGGTTTTGTTCACTGTTTCCTTTGCTGTGCAGAAGCAGCAACTTCTTCCTAGGAACATCACCAAAGGCAAGGGAAGCAAGGGCAAAAATGAACTATTGGGATTTTATCAAGATCAAAAATAAGTGATTCTTAATGATGCTTCTATAAAGTCACTGCTGGACTTTTAAAATATACAGACTGCTGGTTAGAATACAAATATGGTATATGAGCCTCTGAGCATATGGCCTGTCTATCTTTTTTATCAAACTCTTTAGATTAATTTTAAGAAGGAATTTAAGGACTTTCATTTAAAATATCTTAATAAGGGATGTTTCAGTTATTTTTGTAACTCTCTGATTCTCAAAATACTGTAGTAGTTTGCATAATATACAGAATCAAGGTCTAACTCCCATACATACTAATTTATTTGTTATGGATCATTGGAATCTCTCTCTTTTTAGTAATTACATAAAGTATATGAATTGATTCTTATGCAAAATACAATTTAAGGTATACCATCTAGCAGAAAGTTAAATCATCAATTTTTTTTGCTAATAAAATCAGTATTGTATTTGAAAAAATTATAACAAATTCTCATTGTAAACAACTTACATCTTGGTCAATATATATGTAGTATGTTAAAGATAACCATAGTGTAAAGAAAAACATATGCACAATTGCCATTTGTAGTAAAGTTGCAAACTAGCTTATCAATAACATGGAGAAATAAGGGGCACCTGGGTGGCTCAGTGGGTTAAGCCTCAGCCTTCGGCTCAGGTCATGCTCTCAGGGTCCTGGGATCAAGCCCTGCATCATGCTTTCTGCTCAGCAGGGGTCCTGCCCCCCCATCTCTCTGTCCGTCAAATAAATAAATAAAGTCTTTAAAAAAAACATGGAGAAATAATTGACTGTAGTATATGATGGAGACTTAATCATTGTGTTACCTTTTCTGTAAAGCAATCAGAAATTTTGGTCATTGACCAGAAAATGAGTTGCTATAGTACTGAGGATGCACAAGACAGAGAGTATGCCACCGTATGTGTTATACATAGCTTAATATTCTAGCACTTATATTTCTTGAAATCACCATTGGTTACATTGGCATATATCTTCATTATAGGTTGAATACATGGAGATGAGAGAGGAGCTGAGTTTTTCCTGTCACCAAAATAATTACATTAAATTTTAATAGTTTTCCTACCATTTTAAATTTCTTCTCTACCTATGCAAATATAGATTATAATATCTATATTTAAGTATGCTGTTAAATATTAACATTATACTATTATATATCACAACATACAATTGTAGCAACTACTGGCTGTCCATTTAAACAAAGAAATTATAGGGAAACAGATCTTTGATGTTGGCCTTGGCAATGATTATTTTAAATTTGACACCAAAAACAAAGGGGACAAACACAAACCTCAGAAAATAGAACTTCATCAAACTAAAATCTTCTATACAGCAAAAGAAATAATCAACAAAATGAAAAGGCATCCTATGGAATAAGAGAAGATATTTGCAAGCCATATATTCTAGAAGTGGTTAATATACAAAATATATAAAGAACTCATACAACTCAATAGAAAAAAACAAAAAGAAAAACAAAACCAACAGCTCAGTTACAAAATGTGCAAGGACCTGAATAAGCTTTATTCTAAAGGAGACTTACAAATGGCCAAAAAGTACATGAAAAGGTGTTCAATATCGTGAATTATCAGGAAAAAGGCAAATCAAAAGCACAATGAGATATCACCTCACACTTATGGGTTTTGCTTTTGTTGCTTTTGCTTTTGGTGTCAAATCCAAAAACTCATTGCAAGACTAATGTCAAGGGGCTTTTCCTGCTTTCTTCTAGGAGTTTTATGTTTTCAGCTCCAGTTTTGGGTACATAAATATTTACAATTTTTATATTCTCTTAATGAAGTGACCTCTGTCATTACTTAATGGCCTTCTTTATTTCTTATTATAGATACTTGAAGTCTATAAAGTACTTCAAGTCTACTTTGCTTGATAGAAGAATAGCTACTCCTGATCTCTTTTGATTTCCATTTACATAGGTATATTGTTTTATCCCTCACTTAAACCTGAACTGAGTCTCTTGTAAGTAGCATATAGTCTGCCTTGTTTTTTTAATCCATTCAGCCATTATATGTCTTTTGATTGTAAAATTTATTCCATTTACCTTTAAAGTAATTATTGATGGATAAGGGCTTATTGTTACCATTTTAGTAATTGTTTTCTGGCTGTTTTGTAGATCTTTTTGCTCCTTTCTTCCTCTGAGGACCATTCAATTATCACTTTTGGGTGGATGGTGGGGATTTATTTTATTTCAGATGATGGATGGGGGGAAACTTGATCATCTTTTCTGTTTTTTTTTTTTTTTTTTTTGAAAATCTGACAATTGATTCTTATACTTTAAGCCAAATGATAAACTAATTTTCAAAACTGTCTAGCACAATTCCTCATTATTTAGGAATGTAATAAACATAAATCTGCTAAATATTGTCCTGAATACTTTGTGAAGCCAATAGATCTTTCCTAGAAGGTGTTGTGTGTTGCTGAGCAGGTTTTTCTTTTTTCTTTTATTACCTACTGTGGTTTGAATTGTGTAATCCAAAAAGGTGTTGAAGTCTTAACCCCAGTAGCTATGAATGTGACCTTACTTAGAAATAGTGTCCTTATAGGACTGGGGTGGCTCATTTGGTTAAGTGCCTGCTTTTGGCTCAGATGTCCTGGGTTCAAGTCCCACATTGGGCTCCCTGCTCAGTGGGAAGTCTGCTTCTCCCTTTCCCTGTGCCTACCTCTTCCCTGCTGGTGTTCTCTCTCTCTCTCTCTGTCAAGTAAATAAGTAAAGTGTTAAAAAAAAATAAATAGTGTCTTTATAGAGGTAACCAAGGTAAAATGAGCTCATTAGAGTGGATCCTGATCCAGTGTTATGCCCTTGTAAAAGTTGGAGTAAGTTTGGGCACAGAGAAATGCAGAGAGGGAAGATGATCTGAAGACACAGGGATAATGCTATCTACAAGCCAAGGAATGATTAAAACTGTGAGAAGCTAAGAGAGAGGCATGGAACAGATTTTTCCTTCACAGCCCTCAAAAGGAACCAACCTTGCCAACACTTTCTCTTCAGTCTTTTACCCTATAGCCCTGTGAGAAATAAATTTTCCTTTTAAGCTTAGAAACTAAAACATCACCCATAGGTTATTTTTTTTTTTTCTTTCTCAGAATGACACTAGGATCCCTACCCATATTTTGCCTTCAAAATACATAGTACAAAGTACAGTCTCCAAATTCATATTGTATGAAAAATACTGATAGAAAGAAGTCAATATTATTTCCTCTTACCTGTAAGAGCAGTTTCCATTTAGTAGATGTTTTATTTCTTCCTTAGAGCATTAGGAGATGAATGCGAAAAAAAAATTGGCCATAAAATTTATAATGACAACATTCTAAATCAGACACTTAATATTTTAATTTGCTTAATGTAGTATGATGGTCTATCAGGGAGACTTGGAAATTGTGGTCATGTTGTCAAACAATTCTCTGATCTTTTCAGAAATGACATATGATTTGATTTCATTTCTAATATTCAACATATGGTAAACTTTGTAGGGGGAAAAAATCTGTTCTTGGATTATGATGAATGACTGATTATTACAAAGGAGAATATACCGTTGGAACATATCCTATACATTTCTGAGTCATTGAATATTGCACAAACGTGGCTGCCTGTGGATCTTGGAATTGCTCAGTTCAAAAGAACATGTTAATTAAGGCAGTCTCATTTCAGCCCACAAAAGCATTAAATTATAACTCAATACAAGGTCAATGAAAGGCTATTTTCTTGTTTTATACAATAATACCTAAAAAAATAAGAATATCAAACACACAAATCTACTCTTCCATAATTATAAGGTTCAAATTCAGACTACAAATATGAAAACTTTCAGTTGGAATGTGGCCATCTACACTTATATTTCTTCCTCTAGGATGCAACAAAATTCGCACTGACATACCACAAAGCAAATGTTGATACTGAATATATACTGATTAAAAGGCTGGATCTAAATGATGCTTGTATAAGTTATAGTAGTATTTAAAAGACGGAAGAGAACATTTTGTGGAGACAAGTAGTCTCCAACTGGCTTGTAACATTTTTCCTAAGAATGCAATATATTAAGTTCAGAATTTATAAATATAACTTGAGATACAAATAACTGGTATATATTTTTTTCTTTCATAAGTCCAAGGTAATATTTCAAACTTTAAGTATTTTCTTGGTATACTTTGAATTATTATTGTCTGAAAGAAAAAAGGAAAAAGAAAATAAAAGAAAAAAAATTAGGAGAAATAAAGGAATTTGGTCATTGTCATAAAATAAGCAATTTTGTAATTTTACTCCACTCTTTTTTTTTTAAAGATTTTATTTATTTATTATTAGACAGAGAGAAATCACAAGTAGGCAGAGAGGCAGGCAGAGAGAGAGGAGGAAGCAGGCTCCCTGCTGAGCAGAAAGCCCGATGTGGGGCTTGAACCCAGGACCTGGGATCATGACCTGAGCCGAAGGCAGCGGCTTAACCCACTGAGCCACCCAGGCGCCCTTACTCCACTCTTATAAATTGATTCTACTTATAGGAATATGTCCACAGGCTATTTATGTTTGATTATGATTGCATCTTGGATTTAAGAAATAAATAGTGAGTCATTGTTAATAATAATATACTTCATGGAATGGGAAAATTGAAAATTAAATATATGACAAGCTTAATTTTAGGGATTTGTTTTTGCTTTTGTAGATAGTCTCAGAGTTATAAAGAACTTGAATACCAATTTAAAATCTAGGAGATATGTAGGTGAAATTCATGGCAGATCTCGAAGAATATTGGAGAGAAATAACAGTTGAATTTTAGCCAACAAGTATATGTATTTAGGAAGGTCCACACTTCAGTGACAAGACCTTTTGTTTGAGTTGTACATGTGTAGTGAAGTCATAGTGGGATCAGATTTTCATTAGAATTAAAGTTTGGATGGATGTGGGAGGAGAGACATTCTACCACTGGACAAAATATCAAGCCTATCATATGCAGATTCAGTTTCCTTCTTAGGCTTGGGAGACTGACAGGGACAAGAGAGCACCTAAATTTACCAAAGGATAAGCTGGAAATGTTTTCAGTAAAAATAGGAAATAGAAACCAAAGTAGAAGTTACATCGACTGGGCCATAATATTAAGTGTTAATTGAATTATTGGATTGAGAGAAAAAAAAAAGGTGATGTTAAATAAAAAATTATTCTGAAACTTGTTAAAAAGTAAGAAATACTTTATTCCAGATTATTACAGTAGGAGTATTATAATAGGGGAGATAGACCTGAGTCAACTCTAAATACAGCAAAGATAGCCAGAGATTTATGGCCAATAGCAGAGTGAGGGGTCAGTGGGTAGAAAATTACTGAAAATGAAATCATCCAGAGTAGGGAGAGTCTTGTTAATACAACTTAACAGATTGTTGATGAACGTAGCCCAAGGTGATCAGGTATCAAGGGTGGAGATAAGGAATTTGATCAGGTATCAAGGGTGATTGCGTATTAAGAATGGGTGCCTTCTCACCATACTGACTTAACAAGATTTTTGCTAAAACTGGACTCGGACAGGAGGGACATAGGAGACAATTGTAAAGGCTTGTTTGGGAAGAGGGCTTCTGAGAAGTCTCTCTGAACTTTGGTCAAGGAAAAAGTCTTCCTCAGTGAGTAGAGGGTGCTTGAGAATAAGGCCTAGAATGAGTACTTTAATAACAGATAATACTTACTGAATATTTAAGATGTTTCAGATACTATTATATCTTGTTTTTTTATTATTTAACAAATTGTAAATTAAATAATAAATTATAAATACAATAAAAATAATAAATTATAATTATATAACTTGGAGTTCAGCATTCCTAGGAGGTAGAAAGTAATAATATACTTACTTTATCTTGAGGTGTACAGGACTTAGATGAGAGAAACTTCTGCTCTCATCAAAGCAAACAAAAATACAAAAACCAAAAATGATACAAAATATACGAAACTATTTATTAAGATACTGAGTATCAGACAATGATGGAAAGTGAGCCCTGAGAGACAGGAAGAAATTTAAGTGAACCATAGAACTGCTCTAGCTTACTGCCTTGAGAAGTTTTTCAGCTAGTACTTGAGACTATAGAAAGACCGTCCATAAAGGTGAGAGAATACAGGACCTGGCGCCAAGGCTGGGAACAGTGCTTGTCTTTAGGTTGCTTTTATCTCACCTATTTAGCCTCAGTTGTCAAGCAGGCTCAACTACTTCCTTTTCTCTATGGGCTTGGACATACACAAGCTTCATTATGAAATTTAAATATTTAGCATTATTTTAGAAAGAGTTAGCATATGACAGATAATTATTTCTTCCTCAAAAAAAAATTTCATTTATCCTTTGCATATTTTTAAAAATTTATTTTTGAAAAGTATAAATATTATAAAAAGTGATGTTCCTGTATTATATTACATAGTAGAATTCAGAGACAAATTTGTGGCTCCAGTTTAGCACCTATTTAAGCCCATGGATGAATTTTGGGTTTATATTTAATTTTAATTAAATTTAAATAAATTTATTATTATTTTTAATTTATCTATTTAATATTATTTATTTAATTTATTTAATAATTAGAATTTAATTTATTGGTTTTAATATTATTAACATTAAATAAATTTTATTAAATAAATTTAAATTAACAAATTTATTTAATTGAATATACATTGTATTTCATTTTATTTATTTTAATTTGATAGGATACTTATGGTTGGCTTTTTCAATACATTAGCCAGGAAACAATGTTTCCTCCCTTCAGAGAGCTTTGATTTTAGGAACACTAAAAACATCCCTATACAGTGCAATTTATGCCATGAAGGATTATATATAGAGACGCAGAGAGAAAGACAGTATGTAATAACATTTAAGAGGAAGATTATGATAAGAAAGAGAGACAAAGAGGGAAAAAATGCACAAAGGTCCTTAGTTTCAAGAATAATAGTTCCTTCTTAGGACTTTCTATTTGTCAAGATCTGTGTGAGGTTATCTGGCTCACACAGGGAGACACACCTCACAGGCCAACCTAGATGTGAAAGGAGTAAAGCTTGATATTCAGCAATTTTGAAGTAGGGACAATAAGAATACATACAATGAAAAGGTCTTTAATAGTCCTCATCTGATAAAACTCTGTATGATTTCGAGCTGTGGATTTGGTTTTTAACAACTAAAATTTTATCGTGTAACACTTTCTTCCTTTTATATCTAGATGGATTGAAGGATAGGTAGATAAATATATATATTTTACACTAGCAAACATCAACTCTGATGAATGGTTTGGATATTTTGTTTCCTTTTAAAAGTTCTTTTCAGTGGCTTCCAAATAATGAGTAGTACTAATACCACTGCTACTGCTACAGTAGATTAAAGTGGATTGTTTTCACTATTGAGGTTTGCAGTATATTTTTTTTGTTTTCATATCCATACATCCATTCAAAATTTTTCCAACAGGTATTTTTTGAAAACCTACTATGTTCCAGACAAAAATCAGAGATTGAGGTATACACAATAGAAAAAAATATTCTGCCTTCATGGAGTTTACATCCAGGTGATAGACAACATGCTTGTGTGTTTGTTTTTCAAAGATTATATAGGTTTTCACAGATTCTGAACAAAGCCACTAAGTGCCTATAGATTGTACCTTTTCTTTTTTTTTCTTTCTTCTTCTTCTTCTTTTTTTTTTTTTTGCTTTAAATTGTTATATTTACCCTCACAATTAGGTTTTTATCAACTGTGTAACTGAGAACTCAATTCTCAAGTCACTTTCTTAAACTCCAAAATTCCCACAATAATTGGTCATCCTTTAAATATATTCTTTGAATTAATATGTACTTAAAACTATCTTTTAGGCATTTCTTCCTTTCTTTCTTTTCTTTTTTCTTTCCTTTCCTTTCTTTTCTTTTTTCTTTTTTCTTTTCTTTTCTTTTCTTTTTTTTCTTTTCTTTTTTCTTTTCCTTTCCTGTGCCCAAGTTCGAAATTAACTGGTGTCCCTTTGAAATTCAAAGTAGCTCACATATTCTAACAACAATCCAAATAAAATAATAATAATTGCTTCTCAAAATATACATCTCAACCCAGCATTTTCATCTGATCTAATGCTGCCAGGGTTTCTAACTCCTACTCTTCCAGGTTTCAATCACTGATGTCATCATTCCTTTTAGATCAATGGAATCTAGCAATTGAATAATTGCTATTATTTCTCAAGATCAAGCGATCTTGAAATACCTTGTGGCATATCTTTGGTAAGATGTTCTGGACAGGGACGCCTGGGTGGCTCAGTTGGTTGGACGACTGCCTTCGGCTCAGGTCATGATCCTGAAGTCCCGGGATCGAGTCCTGCATCGGGCTCCCAGCTCCATGGGGAGTCTGCTTCTCTCTCTGACCTTCTCCTAGCTCATGCTCTCTCTCACTGTCTCTCTCTCAAATAAATAAATAAAATCTTAAAAAAAAAAAGATGTTCTGGACAAACAACAATGACAACAAAAGTTTTCCTCCTTGTCCTGGATTTATATTAGTGTGTATTTCTTGAAAGCCCCCATGGAGCTCTCTCTCAGAAAACACAGGAATATAGTTGAATAGTGAACTCATATTCCTGGGTACATTCTAAGTTTCCTTATTGAGTCAAAGACAATGAAGACATAATATTAAGTTTAGGTCTCAGACATGTTTTCCATTCTATAATTCCGTAGAGTCACTGAAATCAAATTTCTCAGGGTATACCAAAAATACTGTTTCCTCATACTGAAGTCTTTTGTTACACAAACATGAAAGAAACATATAGCTGTGTTCCTTACAATCGAATTTCAGAAAGGCAAGTCAGGATGCTTTTGGTATTACATTTCTGTTTACAATATTCTACTATCAATATAAATAGATTTTGGTTTGTTTTCGGTGAGCAGAAATTTCAGCAGTGGTGCACTGGGTTGGACACACCAATGCAGTTAGTCAATGTCATCACAGATGAAGCTTGAAAATGGATACATGACATATTATTGATACCAATGTTATTTTCTTTGTGGCTCAAGAGAACTAAATCCTCCAAAAGTCAGCAAGATTTTTGTTTCTAATTGCTTATTTGAATGCAATAATTCTTAAAAGTCACCTTACAGTGTTACTTACTGTAAAAATTTAAAAATTACCATGAGATTTCTGACATTTCTTTTATTGAGATATAGGATCATGAGACTTCACTTTGAAATCAGGGAAATTTCATGACTTCTAAGTGCAACAGAATGTTAAGAGGTGGCCATGTGCCTGCACCTGGCCCAGTCCTTAAGAGAGTAGTAGCTATGTGTCTCTTGGAATGCTTTCTTTGTGATACAGCCCTTTAGAATCCAGCTCGTATATCATAAGAAATCAAAATCTAACGGAGAGGTCATCTAGATGCTGTAGTAGACAGCATCACAAGAGTTTCCAGGCAATACTACATATCAGCTGCCACATATGAATAAGTTCTCTTCAGTGTCTACTCCTGAGAACACTTCAGACTTCAGTATCTGGTCACAGCAACTTGATGTAACCCAGGAGAGAACCACGTAGTTGAGTTCAGTCAACCCAGAGAAGCATGAAAGAGAAGAAGTTATTTTAGCCACTGGATTTCACTTTTTTTTTTTTAAGAAAGACAACTCCTTAGATTTCACTTATTAAATTGTATGAATATTCATCAGACTTTTCCACATTCTCATTTTGAAAGCCCAACCTATGGCATAGAATAGTTTACCAGATTATATTTGTTTCCACTAACAGTTCTTTGTAGCTAACTTGCTGTGTCCATGGATCATTTTTATCAACATTGAATAATTGAGAATCACACCTGTTTCATTACCTCTGAAGGTAATTGCTCACCTTGTAAAAAAAATCTTCTAATCCACAGGGTCCAAAAGCATTTATCCTTTAGTCACTGCTTTTGTTGCTCTAATTCCCCCCCGCCCAGCTATGAACATTATTGGAGACATTTTCACCTTCATTTGGATTAGTATTTTGGAATTTGAGAAAGAGAACTTCCACAACTTTCACTCTCTCCACACAGTGAATGAAAGTCTCAAGCCATCATGTATTGAGGCAAAAGAATTACCATTATCTTGAATCACAGTCACTTTAAATGTTTGGCCCTTGAGACCATCTAGTAGCTGTCTCAGTCACTCTGTATTGATATTGGTTATAGATATAATGTTTGTGAGGATTAATTCAGCCAGCTTTTAAATATTTCTCCACCGATTTGGGGAAAATAACCCAAAATTTTATTCTCAGTATTAACATGGACTATATTTCGTATTCTTTAAACTTGTGCAAAACATTAATTTGTACATCTGGGGGATATCCTTATCCTCTATAAAGCCCTAGAAAATCTACTGTAACTCTCATTTGCCCTGGAAGGGAAGCCAGTCTTTAAAAACTTTTGCATTTTAGTTTTAGACAAGTCATCTAGCCCTGTGATTTGTAAAGGTTGGAACATCATTCATTCATCTCATCAACAAATAATTCATGAAGTGTATGCTGTGTGCCATGTGCCATCTAGGTCAGGATCTACAGAAGCTACAATACTCAGGTCATTATCAAAAGTCAAACAATAAACAAGTAACCACAGAAACAAACTAATTTTATGCTGTGAGAAGAGATGACTAGGAAATAAATGAGTTTACATGGAATAGTGCAATGATGATGATGGGCAGAGACTCTTTAATGTTAAAAAAAGAACCCAGACATAGCAGGGGTAAGAGGAGGTGAATTTCAGTCAGAAGAAAAACAAGCTTTATGTATTTGAGCACTGAAATTGTGGGTAGCATGGGTAGAGTTTGCTGTGAAAAGGGGGGAGTGTTTTCAAAGTTGAAGAAGTAGGAAGATGTTCAACCATATTAGGGATTACATTCCATAGGGACATATTTATACTTTGTTCCCCAGGCATCTTGGTAATTTAAGCAAATAGACGCTTTTTAAAACAATCTTACAAGTACATTTAGATCTTATTGTGTATATATCTGTCAGGCTGGAGCATTTGTACTGTTTCTGTTACATGGTTAATGGATAGAGATGATAATAATAGAAGATACCAAGCTGAATAGATGATAGATACAAATAGGTAGATGTGTGTCACTTTTTTTTTTTAAGATTTTATTTACTTATTTGACAGAGAGAGATCACAGTAGACAGAGGCAGGCGGAGAGAGAGAGAGGGAAGCAGGCTCCCTGCTGAGTAGAGAGCCCGATGCGGGACTCGATCCCAGGACCCTGAGATCATGACCCGAGCCGAAGGCAGTGGCTTAACCCACTGAGCCACTCAGGCGCCCCTGTGTGTCACTTTTTATGGTCAGTAAAATTGCAAGATTATTTAGGTAAGATCTGGGATTTTGTAATGTTGATATAGTTCCTAGAGTACTAGCACAGTGCTGAATATCTCATTGGGGGCATCTGGGTGGCTCAGTGGGTTAAAGCCTCTGCCTTCGGCTCAGGTCATTATCCCAGGGTCCAGAGATCTAGCCCCACATAGGGCTCTCTGCTGAACGGGGAGGCTGCTTCCTCCTCTCTCTGCCTGCCTCTCTGCCTACTTGTGATCTCTGTCAAATAAATAAATAAAATCTTAAAAAAAATAAAAGAATATCTCATTGGTGCTTATAATTAGTGACCAGTTGACTAACATATATTAATAAATATTATCTATTATATTAACAAAGAGGATATTTATCAATACTTTTTGAGAAAAAAAATGCCAACTTCAGTATTACAGTTTATTGGCAAAATAGGTTAATTAGTGGTTGTTAATATATTTGTACCAATACAAAATTCTTTAGTTCTAAAAAGGCTTATGTTTGTTCTGTAAAAGAGAAACTATTGAGTAAGTATGTAACTAAACACTTGGCTAAGTAGATATTTCAAAGTTTAAAGAAGCAAAACTTGATCCATACTAATAAAAATATATTTTAGTTAAATATTTTTATTTTGTTTATACTTAAAATGAAGCATATAGGAGCCAACAGTTGTTAGTCAACTAAAAGAATGAGTATCACTAATGCGATGAGAAAGCATAAGCTTTCCATCCCCACTAATCCTATTCTATCCACACCAATCTTTTCTCTGACATGTATATTTTACCCTGTAAATTTCTTTATATCCTTCCTGTCCTTCCTCTTAAAAGCAGATGAATTCTTATCTTCTATAGAATTTCTTTGACACTTAGAATTGAGCACTCTAAAGTCAGAACTCATTTGGCATTTTTAATTTTTTATGTCAATTTGCAAGTACGATAAGGTTGGTGTTTCTGAGTCCCAGATAGTTGAGGGTGACATTATACCTTATTATATTTTTTGGTTTCATTTACACAGTTTGCCCAAAGATTTAAGATGGTTATTAGAAAGATATCTATAGATCTAGAAAAACAGTAAGATATAAGGCTAAGTGAAAAATGAGATTTATTGGGTGACATTGTTACATAAAGGCAGGACATATCAGTCCAAAGAACCATTGTCTCTGACCTTCAAGTCTCCATAAAATGCTCAGTGCTTCTGATAATTCCTGAGCAGGAAGAAGATCTTGTTATGTTCTTTAGGAAATTTGTCTTTTTCTCCTCTCAGGGATCGCTACACAGTCCTCTGCTTCTCCTCACTTTTTTAAAACTGACAACAAGCTTGCCCATTTCCAAGTGCAAGTAACAGATCACCAGACTCCCCCAATCCTGAGTAATTACTGAAAGACTGAGTAAAAAGCAAAAGTAATTTAATTGGCTTTCTAGCTTCAGTAGGTCTGGGTTTCAGCCTGGGTCCATTTCTAGACCAGAAAAATCTAGCATGGTGTCTTTAACATATTAAGAGCTATAATGTCTGTAGGTTTGATGATAGTACGCGTTGGCAGTGATTTCTGAAAACTTGTTTCATAGAATATTCTTGCAGCCTCTTATTTACCTTATAATTTTTCCTTGTCAATTACTGAATTGGGTATCCTTAACATATTAAGAGGCAGACTTGCCTGCAAAATGAGGTTTCCATTCTTACTTCCTACCTCTCTCCACAAGCAGTCCAAACAGGACGTGACTTTCTCTGGTTAGGTTTTGAATTTTTATTTCAGATAGATAGTAAAATGTGTATTTATGTGAAGACAGCAAGGATTTAGGTATGTTGTGGGAGAATTGAGATAAAAAAATAACTTGAAAAATGCAGAAAGTATATGTATTAGTTTTCCTAGAGCTGCTGTTACAAATTACCACATACTGGCTTAAAACAACACAAATTTATTCTCTCACCTTTCAGGAGGCTGTAAGTCTGTAATTAAAGTGTTGGGGGGCTGCGCTCTATTTAAAGGTTCTAGAGGAGGATCTTGTCTTGCTTCTTCTCAGCATCTGATGGTTTCTGGAAATATGGCATTCCTTGGTTTGAGAGGTACCACTCTAATCTCTGCCTGCCTTGTCACATGGCTTTTCTCCCTGTGTGTCTTTGTGACTATCCTCACAAGGACATAGTTATATTGGATTTAAAGCTCACTCTAATAGGGACGCCTGGGTGGCTCAGTTAGTTAAACTTAACTCCAACTCTTGATTTGTGCTCAGGTCTTAATCTCAGGGTTGTGGGATCCATCCCCACACTGGGCCCACATAGGGCTCCTGGGCTCCATGTTCAGCAGAGAGTGTGCTTGAGATTTTCTCTGCCTCTTTCTCTGCTCCTCCCCCCAACTTGCACTGTCTCTAAAATAAATAAATAAAATGTTTAAAAAAATAAAGCTCACCCTAATTCAGTATGATGTCATCTTTACTAAATGCATCTGCCAGAACTGCTAACAAGCAACAATATAAAAGAAAAAGAGGGAAGGAGAGGAAGGAGGAAAGGAGGGGAGGAAGGAGGGAGAAAGAAAAAGAGAAAAGAAAAAAAAATGCTGCAGAAGAACAGTTGGAGGAAAATGTCAGAGTCTGTGTAGTTAGAATTGTTGGGAAAATGTTTAATTTGGATTGGTTTTGTTTTATTTATTTATTTATTTATTTATTTATTTATTTTTGGAAAGGGGGAGTCTTTTTGAACAGTTATGGTTTATTACAGAGGAAGGAAGAGGAGAATATGAATTTTTATCTTGGATAATTCCCAGAGAACAGGAACTTGAGCTTTCACTGCTCATCCCTTAAGATAATAAATATCATCAAGATTATATGTAGATTTTAGAAAATATCTTCTAAATGACAAATACTCATGAGTTAATAATATACTTTATGAATATATACTATGTATTATAAATGGTATCTTCATCTGACTAAAGACTGGATTAGCTTTTTCCATTTTCATAGCCAAACTACTTCTTTTAATGTCACTTCATAAAATAGTAGATTAGAAGATACCTAGAATTTAGTAAAAACTATATTAGCATGTTGATACCTGAGAATATTTACAAAATAGAAATTTAAAAAGATACTTCTAATTCTACCACTTAAACACAAAAATTGTCTCCGTTAATATCTGGTATCATTTTATGAAATGCACATATCTTTAAAGTAGTGGTTTCAAGCTTATTGTTTATTAGTTTCTGAGTATAACTATACAGTTTAAATTACATTTTAGGTTGTTTTATGGCCATATATATAATATAATCTAGTCTTATAATTATTGTTAGAATTAAGGAAAAGATAGATAAATCTTCAAATTTATTCAGTTTTGTTTTACTATAGTTTTTAAATCCTCCTATTTCACATTCTTTTAATATCATTTAACAGCATATTCATGTTGTAGTCATCAAATGAAGGAATGACATTTATAACTAATTTGAAATTCTGACATTTTGTTCTTTATTATGGGTCATTTCCACAACAAAGAAATTTAGTTTTTTTAACCATTTTATTTTATTTTATTTTTTATTTTTCAATCTTCTTATGTAAAACAAGGAAGTTAAGGTTACTTACCTGATCTTATTTTCATGATTTAAAAAATATTTCTACTTTTGTAGTTTTGATAGATGACATCTCACCTTGTAATGTAAACAAAAAGCTGTTCTTTAAACTGTTTATTTGAGATATGTCTTTGAGATAATAGATTATCACGCAATTTTAAGAAATAATATAGAGAGGTCCCTTGTAGCCTTTACCTCTTCCTCCAATAGTATTATCTTACAAAATTATAGTACAATATCACAACCAGAATAATAATATTGGGAAAAATTAAGATGGAAAATATTTCCATCACCTCAAGGATCTTTCTCATATTGCTCTTTATAACCTTGCTCACTTCTCTCCCACTATCACCCATTTCTTAAATTCTGTCAACCACTAATAAGTTTTCCATTTCTATAATTTTTTTCAGGTCAACAGTGTTATTATATAAATGGAATCATAAAATGAAACCTTTAGGGATTGGCTTTTTTTCATTGAGCAAAATTCTCTGGAGATTTCATCAGGTTTATAAATGTATCTATTGATACATTGTTATTTATTTCTTAATAGTATTCCCTGTTATGGGTATAACAAAGTTTGCTTAGCCATTCACCACTTGGAGAACATCTGGGTTGCTTCCAGCTTTTGGCTATTAAGAATAATGCTGCAATAAATATTCTTGTACAGGTTTTGATGGAAACATGTATTTCATTTCTCTGGGATAAATTCCCAGGAGTGTAACTATGGGACTGTATGGTAGTTGCATGTTTAGTTTTTTAGTTTTCTTTTTTTTTTTTTTTAACTGCCAAACTGTTTTGCAGAATGATTATTATCTTACATTTCCATCAGAAGTTTACAGGTGATCTAATTTTCCACTTTCTCTGTTGCATTTGGTGCTGTCACTATTTTTTATTTTAGGCATAGAGTGACATTTCATTGTGGTTTAATTTGCATTTCCCTAACAGCTAATAATGTTGCACGTCTTTCCAGGTGCTTATTTTCTGTTGTGTAGTCTCTTCTATTAAATATCTCTTCATGGGGCGCCTGGGTGGCTCAGTGGGTTAAAGCCTCTGCCTTCGGCTCAGGTCATGATCCCAGGATCCTGGGATTGAGCCCCGCATCGGGGTCTCTGCTCAGCGGGGAGCCTGCTTCCTCCTCTCTCTCTCTCTCTCTCTCTGCTTGCCTCTCTGCCTACTTGTGAACTCTGTCTGTCAAATAAATAAATAAAATCTTTTTTTTTTAAAGATTTTATTTATTTATTTGACAGAGAGAAATCACAAGTAAGCAGAGAGGCAGGCAGAGAGAGAGGAGGAAGCAGGATCCCTGCTGAGCAGAAAGCCCGATAAATAAATAAAATCTAAAAAAAAAATGTCTCTTCATGTCTTTTGCCCATTTTGTAATTAGATTTTTTTTTTTCACTGTTGAGTTTGGAGAGTTCCTTATGTATTCTAGATACTAGTATTTTGTTGGATATATGATTTTCAAGACATATTTTCCACTCTGTAAATTGTCTTTCATTGTATTAACAGAATATTTCAAATAGCAAACATTTTTAATTTTAATGCAGTTTATCACTCTTTCTCTTTTACTAATTATGCTTTAGGTTTCAATTCTAAGAAGTTATTACCTGGTTCTAGATTCCAAAGTTTCTCCCTCTTTTTTATTAGCCTTATAGTCTCATAATTTTACATTTTATCTTTAAATCTATGATCATGTTGGGTTAATTTTACATAAGGTGAGCTATTTGATGGAGTTCACTTTTTTTTTTTTGACAAATGGAAGTCCTGTTACCCCATTTATTGAAAAGACTATCCTTCCTCAGTTGAATTGCCTTTTTACTTTTGTCAAAAATTGAGAAAATTGGTAGGATATCTCTGGATTCTTTATTCTGTTTCGTTGATCTATGTTTCTTTCCCTCTATCAGTACCACAGACTCTTGACAACTGTAGCTGTAGAACATGTTTTAAAATTTAGTAGATTGATTTTTCTCTTTTGTACTTTTTTTTTTAAAGATTTTATTTATTTATTTGACAGAGAGAAATCACAAGTAGGCAGAGAGGCAGGCAGAGAGAGAGAGGAGGAAGCAGGGTCCCCGCTGAGCAGAGAGCCCGATGCGGGACTCGATCCCAGGACCCTGAGATCATGACCTGAGCCGAAGGCAGCGGCTTAACCCACTGAGCCACCCAGGCGCCCCATCTTTTGTACTTATTTTTAAATGATTTTGCTGCACTTATTTATTTGCCTTTTTATATTGATTTTATGGTAAATTTGCCTATATGTACCAAAAATCTTGTGGGAATATTCCTAGCAATTGTGTTAAATCTGCATATCAGTTTGGAAAGAATCAACATCTTTTACTGTTCTGAGTGTTCCAATCCATGAACAGTGGATACAAGTTCTAAACAAGGATTATTAGGGCGCCTGGGTGGCTCAGTGGGTTAAGGCCTCTGCTTTCAGCTCAGGTCATGGTCCCAGGGTACTGGATTGAGTCCCGCATCGGGCTCTCTGCTCAGCAGGGAGCCTGCTTCCTCCTCTCTCTCTGCCTGCCTCTCTGCCTACTTGTGATCTCTGTCTGTCAAATAAATAAATAAAATCTTAAAAAAAAAATTAAAAAATAAATAAATAAATAAAAAATAAATAAATAAACAAGGATTATTAGAGTTACATTTAAGTATTTCATTCCATATTGGAGTTTTCATTTCAATGTGTATATGTTCATTGCTAGCATATATTAATACTATTTTTAAAGAATTAACAGAGTCGGGAAACAGCAGCAAGATATTAGAGTAGGAAGCTTCAGGCCTTGTTCTTCCACAAAAGCATTAAATAAACAACTGGAGGCTGGTGTAAATAACTTTATAGGATCTTTGGAACTCTGTCAAATACCTAAAGCAACAACAACAACAACAAAAATGCCCAATCAAGAAAAAACCATTTGAAATGGTAAGGAACTTTTGTGAGATTTCTACTCAGACTTACCTAAACCATTTTCCATGATGGCTTGGCATGGTTTGGAGGAATTGAACTCTGCAGTATATTAAAAGGATTATAAACCAAATGGGATTTATTCCTGGAAGGGAAGGATGCCTCAGCATACTAAAATCAATCAGTGTAATACACTACATTAACAGAATGATGAAAAACAATAACAAAAATACATGATCACCTGAACTGATTCTGAGAAAGCATTTTACAAAATTCAAGACTCTTTCAGGATAAAAACAATTAACAAACTAAGAACAGGAAAACATTATATCATTGTAATAATATATATATTACATGACTATAAAGGTCATATTTGAAAAAATCCTCAGCAAACATCTTCCTCAATGGTAAAAGGCTGAAATATTTTCCTGTAATCCTATAATATCAGCAACAAGACAAGGATACTTGTTTTTGCCACTTACATCCAACATAGTAACAGAAGGCCTCACCAGAGAAATTATTCTAGAAAAATAAAGAAAATTCAAATTGGAAAGGGAAAAATTAACCCTATCTCTGGATGCAGATGATATGGTCTTCTATGGTGAAAACTATAAAGACTACACACATACTCCTGTTAGAATAAAAAAAGACAGAGAGAGAGAGAGAGAGAGAGAACTCAGTAAAGTTGCAGGATACAAAATTACTCATAAAAAATCAGTTACATTTTATACCTGAACTATGAAAAATATGACAAGGACATTAGGAAAGCAATTCCACATACAGGAGCATCAGAAAGGAATAAAACACTCAGAAATGAATTTAGCTAATGAAGTAAACAGTTTGTGTACAGAAAATTACAAATTATTGCTGAAAGAAATTAAAAAAGACACCATCAAATGGAAAGGCATCCCATGTTCATTGATTGGTTGATTCAGATTCCTTAAGATATCAGTACTACCCAAAGCAATCTGTGGTTCAGTTGAATCACTATCAAAATTCCTATCACATTTCTTACAGGAAAAAAAAAAATCCTGAAGTTCATCTGAAATGTCAAGGGAACCCAAGTAGTTAAATTACCTTGAATGAGAAAGAAAAAAAGTTAGAGGTCTCACATTTCCTGATTTCACAACTTCCAAAAAAACTGCAGTAACATAATAATACATAGTACTGACATAAAGACAGATAATCTATCTATCTAGAAACAGAATAGAGATCTGAGAAATAATTCTTCACATATATGTTCAAATGATTTTGTCAAAGTTGCTAAGATTATTTAGTGGGGAAAGAACAATCATTTCAACAAATGATTTGGGGAAAATTGTATATCTACATGGAAGAAAATGAAGTTGGACCATTACCTTATATGACATACAAAAATTAATTCAAAATGGATCAAAGGCCTAAATGAAAACACTAATACTGTATCAGCCTTAGAAGAAAACACATGGGATCCCTTAATGACATTAGATGTGGTGATGATTTCTTGGATATGACACCAAAAGCACAGGGAACAAAAATAAAAATAGATAAATTGGGCTATGTCAAAAGTAAAAACTTTTGAAAAAAAAAAAACAAAAGCAAAAACAAAAACAAAAACAAAAGTAAAAACTTTTGTGCATAAAAGTACATTATCAACAGAATGAAAAGGAAACCCATGAAGGAAAAAAAAAAATATTTGCAGAAACAATATCTGTTAAAGATTGATACCCAGAAAATAAAAAGAATTCTTATGATCAAAAATCATAATCATAATCATAATCAAATAAAAAATTAAAAAAATCCTCCAAAAAACAACAACAACAACAAAAATCTTCACAAATCTCCATTCAAAAACTAATGATGTACTATATGGTGACTAACATAACATTAAAAAAAAAAAAGAGCAAAGTGGACCACTGGGTGTCTCAGTTGGTTAAGCGTCTGCCTTTGGCTCAGATCATGATACCAGGGTCCTGGGATCATGCCTCACATAGGGCTCCCTGCTAAGGGGAGAGCTTGCTTCTCCCTCTCCCTCTGTTGCTCCCCTTGTCCTTTTTCTCTTTCTTTCAAATAAATAAATAAAATCTTTTTAAAAATGGGCAAAGGATTTGAATAGATGTTTCTACAATGAAAACATATAAATGGCTAAAAGCACATGAAAAGATGCTCAAAATCGTGAACCATTAGAGGAATGCAAATCAAAAGCACAAACAGATACCATTAACATCCATTAGGATGGTTATTATTAAAACACACACACACGTAAAAACAAAACACAGAAAGTAAATGTTGACTAGGATGCAGAGAAATTACAACTTTTGTGTATTGTTGATAGGAAGGTAAAATAGGAAGGCAGCAACTATGGAAAATGATATGGCAAATCCTCAGAATGTTAAAATCTAAGTTACCATGTGATTCAGCAATTCCACATCTGTGTCTATCCAAAAGAATTGAAATCAGAGATTCAAACAGATATTTGTGTACCCATGTTTATAGTAGCCTTATTCACATTAGCCAAAAAAAGTGGAAGCAATCCAAATTGCTTTCATTCATTGATGGATGGAATGGATAAACAAAATATGTTATATACATGCAGTGGGATATCATTCAGCCTTAAAAAGGAAAATTTTTGGCACATGCTACAAATGGATAAACCTTAAAAAGATTATGCTGAGAGAAATAAGACAATCAAAAAAGGACAAATTCTGTATGATTCTACTTCTATGATGTAGTAGTCAGGGTTCTCCAGAGAAACAAACAAGGGATATCCAATAGACTGGAGAGTCAGGGAAGAATTGATATTGCAGCTCAAATCTGAAGGGGACCTCAGCTCTTTTTCTCTTAAGGGTTTTATTTGATTGGATGAGACCCATTCATATTATGAAGAATAATCTGCTTTACTCAAAGCCTAATAATATAAAGGTTTAAATTTAAATTTGATTAGACATTTTACTTAAAGTCTAATAAATTTAAATATCTTCATACAAACATTTAGACTATTGTTTGACCAAATGTTTTGGTACTATAGCCTAGCTATGTTGACACACAAAATTAACTATTGCAAGTTCATCTCTTACCAGTTTGGCACCCATATACATTTCTTTAAATAATACCTAATTTCCAAATAAAAACAATAACAAGGTCATACTTCGTCTAACATGATACAACCTTCCTGTGTATAACCAAAACACACTAAGCCTTTTTCCAAAAGTGAATGAGAAGTGCTTGGGTGATTTTTCACTCTCCCTTGATGCCCTGTAATTTAAATGTTACAAAGTAAAATTAATGATATTTAACAATATTTAAAGTAAACAGTCATATTTAACTATAAAGTAAAATTAACAGCATTTAAAGTCATGATGTTAAGCAAAATTAAGTATTTTACAGTAAATTTAACAATATTTAATAATACATATACTATTTACTATGTACTATAAAGTAATGGTTATTTATCTGGTGATATGACCTAAACCTTCATTCTTGAAGGGTATGGGACATTAGTAGTTCTGCCTGAATTGGGTTGCTCTATTTTTCCATTACTTTAATCACAGAAAATATAGCGATACTAAGAGAGAGCTTAAGGGATCTCTTGTACCTCTACGTGTTCTTCCTTACCTCCATTGTGGAGTTGCAGTCTATTTTTCCAGTGTTAATATCACACACTCCAGCCAGCATTAGTAACTCTCTTTTTCTGTCTGCTGATTTGGAGTTAGGAGGAACCCAAAGTGACCAGGTAGCAGCAGTCTTTACTTCCAGTTCAATAGAATTATTATACCTCCTACTAGAAATATCCCACCATTTGGAACTAAGACCTCTAGGCCAGCATAGCATAAGTCAAAAAAACATGAAGCAACATTTTTCCTAGAGGGTTCCTAGGGTAAAACAAGTGTGCCACTCCCATTTCTACCCCTTTTTCCTGGACCTATGAATCTTGGCTATTGGAGAAACAGTGATATATATTAGAAGCCTATTCAAAACATTTACCATCTCCTGGAGAATCCTGACCCAGACTTGCAAGATATTTGGCATCTACCTGGCACTATAATTGAAACTTCAAAAGGCCATTCCATGGTTTCATTGAACTAGCTGCTTCAGGATGATGGGGAACATGATAAAGACCAGAACAAGTTAATTTCATGAGCATGGGCCCCTTGCTGCACTTCATTTGCTCTGAACAGTTTCTTGATCAGAAGCACTGGATGGAATACAATAATAATGGTCAAGAAATTCTGTAAATCCACAGATAGTAGGTGTTGCAGAAGCATTGCATGCAGGAAATGCAAACCTGTATCATGACTAAGTGTTCAGCAAGAACAAAATGCTGCCCTTTTCATTGTGGAAGCAGTCCAGTGTAATCCACCTCTTTAGCTGCTTGAATATATAACTTTAGCTGCTGTAATGTGTAACTCAAAATGGGAAGTTCTTAGCCACTATTTCTTCAAAAACTGTCATTTTTTTTATCCCCACCATCTTTTTCTCTAATGGCATGAAAGTTAGAATGTTATGAATGCCATATGAATATGGCATACACACACACGCACACACACATGTGTGTATATATATATTCCATTCATAACATATATAGACACATATATATAACATATATAATATATAAATATATTATTATATATAATCTGTAATAAATAATTAAATAATATATACATATATAATATATAAATATATATATTTGTTATAATTGCATGGGTTTCTAGTCTTTTTTTTGTAAATTCAATTTTCTCTTTTGCTCACATTAGTTTCTATTTTTCTATGTTCCTATTTATTGACTGCTTCCTTTTATTTCTTTGTTGAAGCTTTCTGTTTTTATTTTTGTTTCAAAGATCCTCATAATGACTCATTGAAGTACTTTTATTATAACAGCTTTAAAATAATGGTCACATAATTCTACCATTACTTTGATAGCATCCATTGATTATCTGTTTGCAACATTTTTGCATTCATATTGACATCTTCCTGTTTCTTGATAGAGCAGGTTATTTATTTATTTATTTATTTTTAGAACAGGTTTTTTTTTTTTTTTAAGATTTTATTTATTTGACAGACAGAGATCACAAGTAGGCAGAGAGGCAGGCAGAGAGAGAGGAGGAAGCAGGTTCCCCGCTGAGCAGAGAGCCCGATGCGGGGCTCAATCCCAGGACGCTGTGATCATGACCTGAGCCGAAAGCAGAGGCTTTAACCCACTGAGCCACCCAGGCGCACCAGAACAGGTTGTTTTTTATTGAAACCGGGACATTAGATATCATAAGACTGGATATTTTCAAACTTTTTATTTTAACTAGTTATTTGACAGTTCACCAGGAGTAAGGGAACACCACTTTGATATTTGCAAGTGATGTAAATGTCTAGATTCACGGTTTACCCTCTGCTATACTCAGTGTAGTAGGTCTTTTCATTGCCACTTTGCAAGAATGTGATTTCTGTCTTAGTATGTATTCTCTACTGATACCACACTGGGATTGTCCTCCTAATCTCTAAGTGATGGTAAAAGACCAGACTCTTGCTGAGCTTTCTCTGATGCCATCCTAGTGGGGATATTCATGTATCTCATTATACCCTTGTGAGGATGGAAGTCTACACTCCCCATTTGGGCTTTGTGGGCATGGATGGTAGTGAGGCAACATTTTTTTATGGTGCTCAGCAGAGTATATTTTGTATTGTCTAAGATTTTTCTTACAAAATTGTCCCTTTTCTCTGTGGTTAGAGAGAGCAGGCTTTTGTTGGAAATTTTTGTTTTTTCTATGTCCACTGTCATTTCCAGGTTGTTGGCTTCCTTAGCTCCATGTCCGGGGTATATGAGGCAAAAAGAATATCCAAGGAACACATCATTGTGTTATTTTTCTGGTATCAAGATCCCTGGTTGATTTGGTTTCTTATCTCCACTTTTCAGAATCTTCATATGTTTGTTTTGTATGTAATATTCAGGATTTTTAGTTGTACTGGTGGGAAAAATAGAGGAAAGTGTGTCTACTTCATCTTTCCAGAAGTGGAAGTGGAAGTCTTCCAATCAGTTTGAGACTTTGGATTTAATGGCACCCTCAAGGTATATAATAAATATTTCTTTGTAATTTCTTTATTTTCCTTGTGATAATTTGTTATATAGACAAAAGCATTTTTTCTTTAACAAGGGATAACCCTTATTTATTAATATTAATATTAGCTATTTCAAAATCATGATATACGTTTAAATTTAATTCATTGTAACATGTAGATTTTTATAAAATGACATTAATTTATATTTATTTACACCAAAGCAGCCAGCTTAACAATGGGAGTAATTAAACTCAAAATTTAATAATATAACATTAGCTTGTTTTATTTCTTATAATTGGACTAACTAAACATTTTTTTTAGTTAGGTTAATTTTGTATTTAATTATCAGGCCATTTTGGTTTTCAAAACTCTGCAATCTGCCAGAAAAAAAGAAACTATATATGTTTTAATGTTTTAATTTTAGTTTTTTTCCTTTGAGGGAGACCTTCTAGTTTTTATATGCAACATGTGAAATAATAAAGACAAGAACCACAAGAACAGACCAAAGCCTATTTATTTTCTGTAAGTAGGATATTGGTGACAATAAAATTACTAATGAGCTATACTTATTTTTCAAACCCAAGAACTAACCTAGGAGAATTTCACTTACTGTCTTACTGTGCTAAACTTTGTCATAAATTCTAAGGTTTTTAAAGCAAAATTTTGTTGGAACATAGTTGGGACTTATATTACCAGTGATCAAGTCTCAGAAAGGGTAAAGTCTCTTTTAGAACCCATATTCTATTACAAAAAGGGGGGGAAAGTGTGTGTAAATGTCATTTAAAAATATCTCATTAAAGAGGAAAATAAAGAGAATGTGCCAGAAGAACATCAAAGTGATTGTTAAATGCTGCTGTACAGATAGGTGTAGAATTTGGAGAATTACATTTTCAGCAGTTACATCTTGGAATCAACAAAATTTACAAAGTATTAAAGTGTTTGAACTTTGAACTTTTAATTTTATTTTCTTTAAATAATTTCTATGCCAAACATGTGGCTTAAACTCACAATCCCATGATCAAGAGGCAATTGCTCTACCAACTGAGCCAGTCAGGCACCTTCTAAACTTTTAAATTTTACTTCATTTTATAAGGATTTATTTATTTATTTGACAGAGAGAGTGCCCACACACATGCATGGAAGTAAGGTAGGGGCAGAGGGCAAAAGAGAATCTCCAGCAGATTCTCCACTGAGCATGACGCAGGGTTTGAGGCTTGATCTCACGACCTGGAGATCATGACCCAGAGATCATGACCTGAGCTCAGATCATGAGTTAGATTCTTAGCTGACTGAATCACCCAGGTACTCCAAACTTTTATATTTTAAGATTTATTTATTTTTTTAGAGAGAGAGGGAACTAGAGGGGAGGAGCAGAGGGAGAGGGAGAGAAAATACAAGCAGACTCAACACTGAGTGTGGTGCTCAATGTAGAGCTTGATGCCCTGACCCTGAGACCACGACCGAACCAAGAGTCAGATGGCCAAAAACCTGTGCCACCTAGGGATCCCTGGAACTTGTACATTTTAAAACAGCAATTGTATTGGTTCTTTTTTTCTCTTGGTCTATGACCTGAAGTCTCAATGGACCTTTAGAAGCCCATTTTTTTTTCTAAAAGAACTGTCTGAGATAACCATCTCCTTTGCGTGCACAATATCTGCTGTGTAATTTATACTAAAGGTGTATGCTAGGAAAAATATGGATGAAAATTACATTGCATTCTTCTCATTGTTTTATTCCATTGCTGCTATACTTATCAATTTCTTAATTGGATATACTCCTACTGAAGACATTTTAATGTCCTTCCATTATCTGTAGAACATCATTTAAATTAATTATTTGTTATTCCAGGCCTTCCATTAGGTTAAAATTTAGGTTAAAATATATCTTCTGATTTTACTTTACTGGTTATCTATTTGTAGTAATCACATTGATGATGATGATGAAAGTAATAATAATAATGTCCAGCCACATATAACATTTGTCAGACATTATTCTGAGCCCTTCACAATTTTAATCCTCATTTAAATTTAATCCTTATTTAAATTTAATTTAACCCTTATTTAATTTAATCCCTATTCAAAGAGGCAGATACTATTATATTCATCACTTTATATAAGAGGTAATTGAAACAAAAATTACTTAAGTAACTTGCTCAAAGTCACAGCGATTACTGGAGGAGGTAATAAAGAAAATGTAACAGCAGAAGACCCCAAACTGGACCCTTGCCATTGGAGGCTCTCTCTCCTTGGGATGTTTGTTCCATTTGCCTTACGCACTCCCAGAGACAGCTCATGTATATGTCTTGATATAGAAATGTAGTGTTGAAACTCTCTAGAAGGGTACATGACTGAATGCAGTTAAGGCTTCTATATGAATGTTGAAGTTTCTGGTGTGGAGATCTACTGGTCATATGGCCACCTGACTTAAGCCTCATAAGTAAGTTCCCTTGCTTATTAAGCCTGCTGCCTGTGGTCTGACTCTGCCCTCCAAGTATGGAGACGATAGAAGTTAGCTGAGCAGGATTTGAAGACAGCATTTCTCTCCAGAATCTATGCTATTAACCTCTACATTGAAATGCCTCTCTAAACTAAACATTTGCTGTATGTTAGTCTGTTAAAATTTACTGGTTTTTTTGTCATATATTCTCCATCTTTAATGTTTTACAATGAAAATCCTATGAGATTTTTAAGTCTTGTCAAGTTTCATCTTTTCTACAAAACCTTCCATTGTCTAAGTTTGAAGTGCTGTCTCCTTCCCAGTGATCATGTATCTATTTTAAACTTGCAGGACATATTGCTTTCTAGATTGGATATAAGTGACTTATAAAAACATTCAGTTGACTGGGGCGCCTGGGTGGCTCAGTGGGTTAAGCCGCTGCCTTCGGCTCAGGTCATGATCTCAGGGTCCTGGGATCGAGTCCCGCATTGGGCTCTCTGCTCAGCAGGGAGCCTGCTTCCCTCTGTCTCTCTCTCTGCCTGCCTCTCTGTCTACTTGTGATCTCTCTCTGTCAAATAAATAAATAAATAAATAAAATTAAAAAAAAAACATTCAATTGACTATAATTTTTCTTTGAAAGTTAGAATGTTAATTATGCATTAATTTTCTTAACCCTACACAGATAGCAGTTACTAATTCTTCATTCCTATATTAAATCACCCTTCTTTATCTTTGTTGATGGGTTAACACATTTTTGTGCTAAAATTTTGCCTCTATCAATTAAGATTCTATTTTGCCTTAATTATATACTTTTTGCATTCTATAAACTAGACAATATTATTTTACGTGAAAATTGGTAGGACTGCAACTAATTGGATGGTGGGATTATAAATTGGTTAACAGTTACTAGGAAGTAAATCACTTTAGCAATATGCATAGAACCCCTCAATGTGTTATATCCTTTATCCTACTAATTTTAAAATTTTGGTTATACTCCTAATCCTATTGTGGAATATTATCACAAAGAAATGGGAAATACAGAAGAGTTTATACATAGACATACAAATTGTAGTATTGTTTCTAATAGTGGAAAATTGAAAATAATCAGAATATCAAGCTAAAAAGAAATAATTACATTATCCTCATTTTTGTTACTATTCTGTCATTAAAAACGTTACTAACAAAGATCATTAATATCATGTAAAAATTAATTATGCTTTCTAAGTAAAGTTATGCAAGATATTTATGAGAGACCCTCAATATTTTTTCAACTGTTAAAAATATTTTTAGAACAATTGTTAAAAGTCAAAACTATTAATAAATTGTGTTTTAATCAGGATTAGCTCTTGACTTGAATCTTGATTTGATTTTTCTCCAGATGAGGTGAATTGCCTTTTCTATATAGATGCATGTTATAGTATTTATTGAGATTTTTAAAAATATCTCTTAATCTTCTTTTATTTTATTTTTTTTAAAGATTTTATTTATTTGACAGACAGAAATCACAAGTAGGCACACAGGCAGGCAGAGAGAGAGGAGGAAGCAGGCTCCCTGCTGAGCAGAGATCCTGATGCGGGGCTCAATCCCAGGGCCCTGAGATCATGACCTGAGCCGAAGGCAGAGGCCTTAACCCACTGAGCCACCCAGGCGCCCCTCTGTTAATCTTCTTTTAAACAATATCTGTTTATTGATACCTTCCAGTTCCCAGTAAGAATTGGTCATACAAAAGTTGAATGAATATATTTCAAATGAAATTAATTTAGTTATTTGCTCTAGGACTTCCGTGAAGAGATACCCTTGGGCTGCCTCAGTTTTCTAGAAAGTGTTTAACTTCTCATGGTAATTAATCTAATAATCACCAACAATAGAATGAAAGATTTCATCACAACCAATTATTAATTCCCTTTCCTTTTCAAAGCATTCAGTGTGCCCACATTTATCAAAGGTTAACTATCAGATGTATGTATCTTTCTTATAAATAAATGCATGTATTCAGCCATGAAAAAGAAGGAAATTCTACCATTTGCAAGAACATGGCTGGAATTTGAGAACATTATGCTAAATGAAATAAATCAAAGAAAGACAAATATTATATGATAGTATAATATTTGTAGAATCTGTGTAGAATCTTCAAAAATTTGTAGAATATGTGTAGAATCTTAAAAAAAAAGAAAAAAAAAAAAAAAAGCCCCTAAACTCATAGAATAGAATGGTGGTTATCAGTGGCTAGGGGAACATGGTTAAAGAAACGGGGAGATATTGGTTAAAGGGTACAAACTTCCAGTTATAAAAGAATAAATTCAGGGGATCTAATGCATAGTATGGTGATTATGGTTAAGATTACTAGATTATATACTTGAAACTTGCTAAGAGAGTAGACCTTAAACATTCTTACCACAGGGTGCTTGGGTGGTTTAGGCGTTAAGCCTCTACCTTCAGTTCCAGTCATAATTCCAGAATCCCGGGATCAAGCCCTGCATCAGGCTTCCTACTCAGCAGGGAGTCTGCTTCTCCCTTTGCCCCCACTCTCATGCTCTCTCTCAAATAAATAAAATCTTAAAAAAAAAAAAAAAGTTCTCGCCACAAGAAAGAAATGGTAATTATGTGATAAGATGGATCTGAAGGTAAGGTAATCATCATTCTGCAATATACAAGGGTATAAAATCAACAGGTTGTATATCACATTATATGTCAATTATATCTCAAATGAAACTGGGGGGAAAATTATATATGAACTGCTCAAGAAATAATTTAGATAAATTCTTCAAAATACCAAGTAAAAAGAACAGATTCAGATACAACAACATCAAGCAATCAACATTTTAGAATTAAACAACCAAAAAAAGATACTTAAGGACTGAGACATTTGAAGGGCTTACTGATTCTTAAAAGCATTGTGTTTCTGAGAAATGAAGCTCTGTAAGGAATACTCCACTAAGAAAGTGGGAGATGAACTAAAACTTGAAAGATGAGCAGGTTTTCATAAAGACTTTTAGTGATATTTAGTAATAAGGAAATTATATTTCAAATAAAATAATCCTACTCTATGTCCCTTCTGTTTGATGTTTGTAAAATAAAAAGTGAGGAGAGCATGGATTGGCATGTGGCAGCACAGCAGGTGCTAAACAAACACAACACTGTTCTCTTGCACTAAATATCAAGAAAAAATACCTTCTCCTACTTTCCACATGCATAGAAATGTATTAAGTTATGGATTACTTTCTTTTACCATATAATAAAGAAAGTCCCACATTTTAAGTATATACAAGTATGTACACATGTATTTATACTTTTATGTATAGGTTTATGTATATATTTTTAAAGATTTTATTTGTTTATTTGACAGAGAGAGAGAGAGAGAGAGAGATCACAAGTAGGCGGAGAGGTAGGCAGAGAGAGAGAGGAGAAAGCAGGCTCCCCGCTGAGCAGAGACCCCGATGCGGGGCTCGATCCCAGGATCCTGGGATCATGACCCGAGCTGAGGGAGAGGATTTAACCCACTGAGCCACCCAGGCGCCCCTAGGTTTATATTTTTGATAAAATGATCAGTGTGGAATTTCATAGGCTTGTGTGAAATTTTATAGTGGGTTTTATAGTAGTTAAGTAATTAGTCAAATAAATCTACCTCAAGATTATGGTACACTGTAAAGTTTCCTGTGATATAAAAAATAAAATGTCAATGATTCTTGAAATTTCAAAGAATAGATGCAACATACACAATATATAAAAATGCTAACGCTTTACTAAAAAAATTAGTGAACCTAAGGTAACTCAATGACAAAATATAAAAATACTTTTTATTTTTCTAGAATTAAGGCAAAAAAAGTGTCAGATACATAACATACCGGTTAAGTGATAGAAATACTCTCAGGGGCGCCTGGGTGGCTCAGTGGGTTAAGCCGCTGCCTTCGGCTCAGGTCATGATTCAGGGTCCTGGGATCGAGTCCCGCATCGGGCTCTCTGCTCAGCAAGAAGCCTGCTTCCCTCTCTCTCTCTCTGCCTGCCTTTCCGTCTACTTGTGATCTCTCTCTGTCAAATAAATAAATAAAATCTTAAAAAAAAAAAAAAAGAAATACTCTCAGGCTTATCATTTGAGAAAACTTGTAAAGCAAGGAATATGCTATATATAATACAAGCAGTCATCTTTTGTCTATACAGATGTTGAACAATGTTCTTGAAAGGTTGAATTATTTGCATGGAAACTCTCAGGACAATTCAAGAAAATTATTTCAATTATTTCAATGAATTAATGCTGGAATTTATTTTATTTAAGATACTGCTTGCAGTGCATTGGGGATTTCATGTCTCTGGAATATAAAGAAGCCTCTGGCATTTTCATCCTCCATTGCTACGTCACTCACGTGTGCACACATTTCCAGAAGGAAAGTGCCAAAAGCTAGTCAAATGGTTGAAAATGATAAGCAAGAGTGAAAGTACATGATTACCATCTCAAAGAGAGTAAGTCTCTTTCACACTGACATTTAGGCAATCTGAACTTCAATAAACTCCATGGGAAACAAAACAAAACAAAACAAAACACAACAATTTCTTGATTGATGAGAAGTTGGTGCTGTAAAAATAACTATGGCAAGTTCTGGCCAATAATCCCAATATAGTTCCTTCACAGTTAATAAAATTTCAAAACCTGAGGTTTTGTAGCAAAGTGATTGTAGGATGATTCTTGGATGATAGGAAGAACTTTAGTGAACATCCTTTAATATGTGTTTTCTTGCCAAATTTTTAAAGTAGTGTTTTTAATTTATGTATGTTCCTGATAAGAAAAATGCCAATTTTCTTCATCCTTTAGTAGTATTGACTCATACCCCCTCTACTACCACCAAATAGTTGAATTTTAATGATCTATGATATTTGTTAGAGATGTTTTCAGTAAATTAAATCTATCCCTAGTTAAAATTTGTTTTCAGTTGAATTGTTTCATGTTTCAGATTTTCCTCTTTAAGATTTTAGCCAAATATATTTGACATAATTCACTGTTCTGTGTTTTTATTATTTATTTATTTATTTATTTAAGATTTTATTTATTTGACAGACAGAGATCACAAGTAGGCAGAGAGGCAGGCAGAGAGAGAGAGGAGGAAGCAGACTCCCTGCTTGAGCAGAGAGCCCAATGCGGGGCTTGATCCCAGGACCCTGAGATCATGACCCTAGCCAAAGGCAGAGTCTTTAACCCACTGAACCCCCCAGGCACCCCTGTTCTGTGTTTTTAAAACAACAGGGACTAATCAGAAATTAAAAGCAGCTGTAAACACTCAGACTCAGTAATTTTCTCAGTCAGTGAATTCAGTGCAGTTAAAGCTGACAAATATTTATTACATTTTGGTCAACATTATAGTAGAAGTTCTCATTGTTGGATATTAATTTAGGAATATTTCCCCACTAACATTTTTGTTATGTTCTAAAAGCTGCCTGCAAAGAAGTTTAGCACTTTGAAATGCAGATTTTTAAGTTCCTCTTATAAACAATACTGTAAAAGGTGATTAATTGTTGAAGTAAGTTCACAAATCCTATTTACTATGATGATATAGAAGATTTGACTGCAGCATTTCTATTGTTACTGACCACAGATCGTAACCTGGTTTCTATTGAAAGTATATTCAGAATTCTATAAGAGCATGGAGGTCTATTTTCCTCAAGTAAGCAGTAGGAATGGGAACTCCTTGGGTTGCTTTGGCAGTAAGAAAAAGATTCCAGAATGAGCTTCCCCAGGGTGACATCTTTAGGTGAACAGAGATTGGATCACAGAGTATTGGGTTGCAGGAAGCTGATACAGCTTATTTATTAATTATACTTGTAAAAACAACAACAACAACAAAATTCCAAATGAGAATTCTTAAATGTTATTGTATATTGACATCTCCTGCTGCTCTCTGGCTGCCTGCAACCACACTGTTGGGTCAGCCTTTTACAGGGAGTGCCTCGCATTCCAAAATATTTACTCCAACTTACTGTAATAAAAACTGGCATTCTTGGGGCGCCTGGGTGGCTCAGTGGGTTAAAGCCTCTGCCTTCGGCTCCGGTCGTGATCCCAGGGTCCTGGGATCGAGCCCCGCGTCAGGGCGTGATCCCAGTGTCCTGGGATCGAGCCCCGCGTCGGGGCGTGATCCCAGTGTCCTGGGATCGAGCCCCGCGTCGGGGGGTGGGGGGTGGGGGGGGTGGGGTGGGGGGGGGTGGGGGGGTGGGGTGGGGGGGGTGGGGGGGTGGGGTGGGGGGGGGTGGGGGGTGGGGGGGTGTCTCTGCTCAGCAGGGAGCCTGCTTCCTCCTCTCTCTCTCTGCCTGCCTCTCTGCCTGCTTGTGATCTCTGTCAAATAAATAAATAAAATCTTAAAAAAAACAAAACAAAACAAAACAAAACAAAAAAACTGGCATTCTTCCAGAGAAGATGCTTTAGGATAATGTTTTGAGAAGAGATTGGTAAAAGAAATTCATGAAAATATTTGAAGGCTAGAAGTAATCTCGTACTTCCCACACTTAGTCTCTATCTGAATGATAATTTCAGAGTGGAGTTTGTACTTGTAAAAGGACTTTTGTTAGCACCACTAAAAAAATTGTACCATTAAAATATGTAGCTTAGTTATGTGCAAGGGACATTCCAATCCTAAAGTAATATAGGGTGATACCTTACAAAATAAAGAAAAGGAATTCAACACTATTATTTTAATGGTAATTGATAAAAATCTTTATGTCTTGAAACCTAATGCCTTTAGTTATAGAATAGCATGGTAGTTTGGTTATCTTGAATAAGAATATAACCAATTATAAAAATGGTAGAAATAAAACTGCTTGTGTTCATTTTATGAACAAGATGATGGAATTGATAAAGATAAAAACTTACATAGTTTAATATATTTATAACATGTAAATATCTGCATTAAGTATTTAATTTTTTTGGATAATAACGATTCTGCATGGAGAATTTCACCATATCCTCCAGCTTGTTTTTCTTTTCTTTTTTTTTTTTTTCGGGGGGAGGTCAGAAAGTAACATCTGTTGATTCATTTAATAATCCTTTTGAGTTTATTTATGAATTCATTAATTGTATATATCTATTAGCATATAGTAATTTAACATAAACTACTTTCTTAGATAATTATGAGTAAGAAGTATTTCTTGTTTTCATACACTACTTAATATTTTTATAGTGCTTAACATGCTCCTGGCACTGTTCTGTGTTCTTTAACATATAAATATATGAAATCTTCATAGCAATCCCATGTGAGAAATTGTATTACTATCTCCGTTTAATAAATGAGAGAACTGATGTACAGTGTTTAAGTAAATTGGCCAAGGTTACACAATTAGTTAATGTAGAGAGAGTATTATGTAACTTACTTATTTTTACCAAAGGTATTTTCCAGTTTTTAGGTGTATTCAGGATACTTTTGAAGTCATCTACCTTAGGAAGGTAGTCTATCCTGAAGAATAATATTCTTAAATACCTAAACACAGAGACAACAAATATGCAACCACAATGTTTTTTGGTGTCTGTGGTGAATTATATGAGATGTCAGTAAAGCAAATAAGAGACATATGGCAATTTGGTAAGAATGGCTTTGCTGAATATTTTCAAGGAAGGGGAATTATAATTATAATTTGAATAAAATGTGGAGAGTGGCCTGTAAGGGAACAGTGATAACTTGCAAAATTCAGCAGATAATTAATGATAGCAAGATGAAATTAGTGGCAAGTCGCAACAGAAAAATTAGAAAGCATTTAGAAAATAGAATCCACATTTAGTTTGTTAGATATTAGCATGAGGTAAGAAATAGGCCACTGAATAATGACACATTGGCTTCTGGGTAGGAATTAGGGTAGTTGCTGTTGATAATCATTGGTTTAGACAAAGTAAAAGTAAAAAGCACCAGCATGGCAAATTTGTATTGGAGGATAAATGACTTCAGATACAGACACACTGATTTGAGCTATAATATGGGAGATTTTGTGTGTGATGGCATGGGGACAAGTTAGATTCTGCTATTAATAATATACTATAATTAAAGTTTTAATTAAATTATTATTTTTTTAAAATTTGAATACAAATCAAAGTATTATAGAATTAATTTTGTAAAAGTTCCTATAGCTTTTGTGACATAAGGTTGTTTGTTGACTGCGTACTTCAAAAAAGTCTGCTTTTTATAATCTCTAAAAATGAATGTGTAGTGAATGTCATTTTTTAAAAGATTTTATTTATTTGACACAGAGAGATCACAAGTAGGCAGAGTTGCACATAGAGAGAGAGGGGGAAGCAGGCTCCCCGCTGAGCAGAGAGCCTGATGCGGGGCTTGATCCCAGGACACTGAGATCATGACCTGAGCCGAAGGCAGAGGCTTAACCCACTGAGCCACCCAAGTGCCCCAGTGCATGTCATTTTTAAAAACAAACTTTGCACCAGACCCTCTGTAAAACCTTCTTTTGCTCAAGGGTTTGCCTGGTCCTTGGGGCCTTCCTGTGAGGCAGCCCCCAAGCCTTCCCAAGTGGTGAGCAAGTGTCAACTCCTGGCTTGACTATGGAATTTGGATTAGGGCAGTAGCCCTCAACAGGCCTCAACCTAGGGTGCAGGAAAGAGACCACAGAAGGGACCCCAGGCTGAGGTATTGAGGCACAGGTGGTCAGCAGTGCTTTGGGTTACATAAAGGAGGCTATTTTCTTAATGTGGATTGATTCCTTTGGATAAGAAATTGTCCATCTTGCTATTTACTCCACCAGTTGTGAAGACATGGCTGGGGTAGAAGAAATCATCTGGTAGACCTGGAGGAGCAGGTAGAGAAGAGAAGAGTGGACCAAGGCAGGAAAGTAGTATGAGAAAGCAGTTAAAAGTCTGGAGTATAAACTAAAGAAAACAGGTCAATTAGATGAGCTTGACAAAACCATCACCACTCAAAATTGTAATGCTAAATATGTTACCATACCAAGCACCTGCTCTGAAATTTGGAGACTGAATACATCAAATATGATAGATCAGTGGGATAAGAGAGCCCTGCACAGCTTCTTTGAGCAAACCAGGTTTCTTGATGGTTGCCTTCAAGTATCTCATCGAAAAGGATGGCCACATTTTATGAGCTGCTGATCGTGATTCTGGCCTGATCTTCACAGTCATCATGAACTCAAAGCAATTGTAAACTGTGAATGTGCTTTTAATCTCTAAAAGAATGAAGTATGTTTACTACTACCAGAGATTTAAGACACAAGTTTTGCCTCCAGTACTGAAATCCTAACCGAACTGCCACCTCTAGATTATACCTATTCCATTCCAGAAAACAGTAATTTCCCAGTGGGAACCAAGCCACAGAGTAATTACATCTTGGAAACTTCATTTCCTGGATGTATAGGAAAGATGGAAAAATAGGTAATCAGCTGATGAACTAATGTATGGATATAGGATCTCCCGTAGAACTACCTCCTATTACTTTTTCTCTGTTAATCATTGTTTGAATTTGCAGCCAGTTACTTGGAAGCTGTATTTTGCTGTTCAGTAGCATATCATGAATTAAACCAGAGAGTTGGGAAGGCTTTCCATGCATTACTATTCTCACTCATTGTAGATGAGTGATCTAACAAACTCAGAAAGGGTCTGCACAGGATTATTCTCCAATATTAACCAAAATGCTACTGTAGAAATGAAAAGAATACATATAGGGAGAGGAGTGTTCTTATATTAGATAAATGGGGAATTTTTCACTGAGTACCTAAAGTGATAGTGTAGCCTTTGTGCAGAGCCCCAAGTGTAATCAGAGTTCAAGCTGACACACTGCAGTAGAGTGTAAAATTCCACCAGGCTGCGCTCTGAAGATCTTCACCAACTAGGAATTTACTGCTCTTCTTGCTCAGTGTGCTAATCAGAGTTTTGAAGTTGTGTATCAACTAACTAGGATGTGCACCATAAGAATGAGTTTTGTGAAAGAGTAGGAAGCAGAATACAGAAGGGCAGATGGTAATGAGCACTTGCTGGATTGAACCTAATCTGAATGGCCGTCTACAGTGGCTGGGCAAAGTATTAGCTCACTTGTGATCCCTTTGGTGTCTTACTCAAGCACATCATAAAGTTTCATCAGTCAAACCCCATCTAAAGGCTTGATGTAATAACTCTTTTAAAAGTCATAGTATTTGTCGTAGCCCCATGAAGTATCTCATTGTGTGTTATGTCCAAAAACTTATGAGAGAAAAAGCACTTAAAGTCTCATCAGTTGACTTGTAGAATAGGTTTTCTGTGTTTGACTATTACATGAGAAAATTAGTTTCAAAAATACCCTCCCATACAGGAAGAAGAGAAGATTTTAAAGACATGCTGATGTCATCTTGGGCATAAAACTGAGTGTCCCAAAGGTTTAATAATAACAGTAGTAGTTATATGTACATGTAATAAATAATGATTCAGTGTCACAGTATTTGTGCTGTTTATATACATTTTTTTAAAGATCTTATTCATTTTATATATATTTTTAATTTGGATAATTATGTATGTGCTGCTTCTGGATTTAATCATGGCTTCATAAAGTTAGTTATTTAATCTGTTATTCCCATGTGTCCATTATTTTTATATTTTTAAAATATAGAATATATATTAAGAATCTCATGTTATCATGTAGATACAGATTTTCCTTGTAGAAAAACTAATTTTCTGCCTTTTACCAAAAATAATTTTTGGGCGGGGAAATAAATAAAATAATAAAATAAAATAAAATACCTTGCAACAAAAGAAAATTCTTTCAGTCTTCAAGAAAAACAAAAATACTTTAATCTATTTACTGTATTAAGTAGTCACATTTGTAAAAAAATCAAATAAATTAATATATTAACAAATAAGTAAAAACTAGAATTCTGAATTAAAAAATAAAACATTTCGTCTGACTGTCTTACTGATTACTTGCTGCTAATATGAATTTTCCCACTATTTAACTTCACCTATCTTTGCCTGTAGAGTTTATACAAATGAATACATTTGTGACCTTTCCATCTAAAAAGTAAAAATAAAAATCTCTGAGGTGACAAAGATGCTATTTCCACTTAAATCAAATTTCTTCTCAGAGTTTTAGGATTATGCACTTTTCTGATATTTATGGTGAAACACATTTAGAAGCATCAGCTGTGGCCTACATTTTACTTTGGCCTGTAGTTTGTATTTTCTGTTATCTTAAGAAAGTGTTGAGTGATATGTATATCTGATAGTTGACCTTTAATAACTGCACAGAATGAATGTTGTGAAAGTAGGGGAACTAATAGATTGTGATTAAATCTTTCATTCTGTTATTGGGTAGTTATTAGATTAGTTATCATGAGAAATGTTTAACACTTTGCACAAGCCCGAGGCAGGTCATAGATATCTTTTATTGAAGTCCTATAGCATATATCTAAATTAATTTTATTCAAAATCTATTCATTCACCACCTTTTGTATGACCAGTTTTTACCAAGAGCAGAAAATATATTCAAAAAAGAGTGATTCTCTCCTTCCTGCCCCCAAACCACTGTGTGGTTTAACAGATAAATCTCAACACAATATCTTTAAAAGTAGGTTTTGGCTTAATAATCAGAAATTATAGTTTTAGTGTTTAGCCAAAGAATTGGGATACATTAGGCTAGGTAATAATTGCCCCTTTGAGACTTTATATGAGATACATCTGAAAAATAAATGTATTTTTAATATAGGTTCAATGCACAAAATAGACAATACAAAATGTGTTACTTATCATGAATCTGTTAATAAAAATTGAGGAAGTTGATTAATGACATTATAAACATGACCTCAATGAAGCTAGTATTAAATAAAATATCCAATTAGTTGGATTTCATTAGCTTGCTAAAAGAAATTCTCCTGTGTGCTGTAGGAAAATGTTGCAAAAAATTGGAAACCTTTGAATGATATATTATGTTCTGTCAATGGCTTAAAATTTTAGTGGTGGTAAGAGTATAATCTGATTTGAGTGTTTGGTCAGATCACTCTATTGATCTTACACATGATACCTTTCCACTTGGCAGATGAAATTGAAAATGAGCGTCCAAAATGATGCATTTTATTTTCAGTGCAAGTAGTCATTAAGGCTAGATATCAGAATGCTAGCAGCTACTATATCCTAATAGCTGTACTGTAAATATTGAAAGGAAACTCCTCATTACCACATTATGTACAGTATCCAGAGCAGGCAAAATATATGATTTATGCACGTTTATAACATAATCCAGTAAGTGTATTTCTCCACTGATACGTGGAGTTTACCATGGTTAGTTTGGCATAGTAAGCTTATTTAAAGGTATATTTACATTTTAATTTCAACTCATAAAGCCAGGAAACATATTTATATAAAGTATTACAAATTGTGCCTACACAATTTAGCTACTCTGCACTGTGTTTTTTCTACTTTGTAATTCTTGTACCTTATGTTGACTACAAAACAAGGGTTTATACTTGTCCTTTACAACTTCCCTGAATGTTTTGTTAATAGGAATGTTATTAATAATTAAGGAAAATGAAATTGCAGCATGCTAACTTGTTATTATATTTTAGGTTGTATCTTTCTTAGAAGTCTCTTGCATATATGACAGGAAGGGAACAAGTTATAATAATCATTTTGAATATGTATTTCCTTACCAAAGATATTTTCCATTTTTAAGCACAGGAAAATATGCAGAAGACTTTTGAAATCATATAATAATTTGGAAGGGATTTTAAGTTTGCAGTTTAAAGAAGTAGCATATTTGGTTAAGATGGAATGTGCAACTGGATGTAATTTTTTATGTGTCTGTCATTTAGTTTTATCACTATTTCCTTTAATTAAAATCTTAAAACATATTTACCTTCTGTATCTTATGTGTTTCTATGATCACAAGGAACCCAACCCAGATGAACCGTAGCTGTGAACTAGTGTTAAAAAATTAAACTCACCCAAAGAGAAGTTGGTCTTTGCCCTCATTTTCGGGAAGGTAATCTCTAAATGCTTGGGATATCCTGCCTGATAGCATGTCTTTATTGGCCTGGGGCTTTGAGACATGTTTGATAATATATGTTGACAGTCACTTATTGTGGGAGCTTTGGACCTCTGGAGAAGCAGGAGACTTAGGTCAGGCACATGCGCAGTCAGGCATGTCTATGTGACGAAAACCCGATTGAACTCTGGATACCAAGACTTGGATGACTTTCCTAGTTATTATACTCCATGTATATTGTTAAACCTCAATCCTGAGAGCTGTTGGTGGTGGTCATGGCTCCTCTGGAAGAGTTCTACTACAAGTTTTAAACTTGGAAATTTCATAGACTGTATGTCATAAATCTCTTCCTGTAGCTGATTATAATCTGTATCTTTTCACTCTATTAAATAGTAACTGTGAATATAACAGCTTTTAGTGAGTTCTTTGAGTCTGAGTAAATTATCAAAATGGAAGGTGGTTTTGGGGATCCCCAGACTTGTAGTTTGTGTGAGCAGTGAAGATGGCTTGGAGACTCTGAAATTTTGCAAAACTAAGTATTTATCTCTTTAAAATTTGGTTTTGGAGTAGAGCAGGAGTTAGGAACAGGTTTCTAGGATGGTGGAGATCTGGGCTTATAGAGAAGCTGACAAAATCTTGTGAAGATTACATAATTTACTGTTTTAAAGCACTTAGAACAATTCTTAAGGCAGATTAAGCAGTACATAAATGTTAGCTCTTAATGTCTTAATTCTGTGACATAAATAAAATCTTTTAAGTATGACTTTAATATAGCAAGTGCTAGTTAAAGAAATGTATATACAGTCAGTCATTATTAAGATCTTAAGTAAATTTTGGTTGACTTTTGGCCAACTGCTGTAGAGCCTCTACTCGTTAGTCTCCTCCATTCACTGTAAATGAAGGGATTGAATTTTCATTTCAAGGTAGTTTGTTCTAGAATCTCCTTTCCTGTTAATCTGATGAAGTTTCTGTTCTAGAACCTGTCATCCACAGATCTGAGTAAATCTGTTTTTCTGGATCTTTTCCTGAGGTAATGAGCCAAAGATTAGTTTCTTCAACTAGGAAAGTTATTTTCTGTCCAGCTTTTGAATATTTTCAGAAACTTATTTTTTATTCATATAAAATGCTATATTGATTTAATCTGTAATCTGTATGTAATGGGTGCACTGAACCTACTTTCCCATTTATTAATATCTTTAAAATGCTTGATAATCTTTACATGATGATTAAATTCAGTACTTAGAAATCTAATGATGCCTCCTGAATTCTTATTTATAGGAATGTCTTATGTATGGTTTATTTTGATTTTTGAAAAAATTATTTACATAATTTTGTCTTTTAATGAAATTGTTTATTAGCTTTTTTATTTAGGAAAACATATTTTTATTGGTTTTATAAATCTTGATACATATTTACCATATCACCAAAATTTTAATTTTTAATTTTAAAGTGAATTAATCCAGATACTAGACAAGTGACAAGTAATAGAACATTACCTGACTTCTTCCCAAGTTTTTTTAAAATTTATTTTTTCTTCCTTACACAACAGTTAACCCATAATGGATTTCACCAGACTAATTTTCAATTATTACTATTTCATTTAATACTGGTGATCATTTTCTTTTCATATTTGAAAAAAATAATATTTCTCATGTCTTTTGTATTGTAAAGTAGATAATGGATGAAATGTTTTCTTAGGGAGAAAGTATTCATTAGATGTGTTATTAATTAATTATCTCCAAATGATTTTCAAAAAATATTCTATGGTTTATTTCTAACAATAAATCTGAGTACTTTGAGCTCACTTATATAAAGATTATAGTATATTTTCCAATTATCTTTATTTTAGATCAATCAGGAGTTGTCAAACTTTTCCTTTAAGGATTATCAAATAATAATATTTTAGGCATCTGGTTATTTATTTTTTTTTAAGATTTATTTATTTGTTAGAGAGAGCATGTGTGCAGGGGGAGAGGCAGAGAGAGAGGGAGAGAATCTCAAGCATACTCTCTGTTGAGCAGTAAAGCCCAACATGGGGCTTGATCCTAGGACCTTGAGATCGTCATCTAAGCTGAAAAGAAGAGTTGGACCTTAAACAACTGAGCCACCCAGACACCCCATAAGCATCTGGTTTTTATGGTCTCTGTTGCAATGCTTAACTCTGACATTGTAGTACAAAAGCAGCCATGGAAAATATGAAAATAAAAGGATGTGAAAATATGAAAATAAAAGGATTATTTATAAATAAATAAAACTTTATTTAGAAAAAACAAATGGCCAGACCATGGGCCATAGTTTACCAGCTTCTGTTAAAGATTAATAATATACACATGTACAAATCAGTAGACAGATTGAAGTCATTTGAGTATGAGAACACACTATAATAAACTTCACCACTTTTAATGCTAAAATGTTATCCCATCAAAAACAACTTTGATTCTTTATTATCAGTTATATAAGCCTAGACTGATAAAGTGTTTTGGTATTTATTTATTTATTTATTTATTTATTTTTATGTGCAAATTCAAGAGAGAGTGAAAAAAATCAGTGAACAGTGTTTTAGGGACATGTGGAACAATATTAAAAACTCTAACATATCTGTAATCAGTGTCTCAGAGATATGTAATATTTGAAGAAATAATAGGTGAAATTTTTACAAAAGTATTGATAGATACCAATTTAACAAATTTGAGAAGCTGACCAAAACACAAGTAGAATAAAACAAAGAAAATGACCTAAGTATATTGTTAAACCACTAAATTCAAAGATAAAGAATGAATCTTAAAAGATGAATCTTAAAAGTAGCCAAACAAAACAAACAAAACAAAAAACAGCATGTTTTGCACAAAGGGTTATGATTTGAGCAATCATTGACTTCTTATCAGAAACAACAGAGGCCTGAAGACAGCAGAACAGTGTATTTTTAAGTGCCACTGAAATTGATTTCTGCAGCCACTGAGACTATCTTTTAAAAATGAAATTGATGTAAAGATGTTTTCATGTAGATGAAAGAGAGTTTCTTTGTCAAAAAACCTGAACTTTAAGAAATGATAAAAGAAGTTTTTTAAAATGAAAAATTTTAAAAAATATAAAATTAAAAAAAAAGAATAAAATGGAAGATAATGATATGCATTATGGAATGGAATGGAAATGGAAACTTGAATCTGGAGGAAATAACAACAGATAAAATGATTAATAAAAGGATGTACTTTCCTTTTAATATTTTTAACAATATACAGTTGTTTTGAGGCAAAACTGTATTATTGTCTTGTGGGATTTAAAACATATAGTCATAACATACATATATATAACAACTATAGTGTAAAGGACTTGGGGTAGCTAGATTGTTATATATAGTCACAAGATTTCCACATTTTCTGTTAGGCATAAATACATTTTTTTCTGGGAGACTATGAAAATATATGGAGATATATTTTAATCCATAGAACAGGCACCAAAAATTGTGCAAATAGTTTTATCTAAAATGGTATTAAGTAAGCTAAAATGAAAGTCTAAAAGTATTTCACTAGTTCAAAAGAAGACAAGAAAAGAGGGACAGAAATAAAAAAGAAAATAATAAGCAATAATTTAAAATGAAATTCTGAAATTAAATCTAACCTCAGTAATAATTGCACTAAGTAGTAATGAATGAAATATACCAGTTAAATGTAATGATGACAGAATGGAGAAAAATAATTCTACAAATGATACATTTTATTTTTTTTTAATTTTAAAAAATACTTTATTTATTTATTAGAGAGATGGAGAGAGAGGACAAGTAGGCAGAGCAGCAGGCAGAGGGAGAAGGAGAAGCAGTTTCCCTGCTGAGCAGGGAGCCCAATGTGGGACTCCATCCCAGGACCCTGGGATCATGACCTGAGTTGAAGGCAGCTGCTTAACTGACTGAACCACTCAGATGCCCAATGATACATTTTAAATAAAGTCATATAGATATGTTGGAAATGATTGGATAGAAAAATACATACCAACCCAAAGCATAAGAAGCTTAAGTAGACTGTGTGTGCTAGAATAATATGGGACAAAAGTAGATTTCACCACATATGTAAATTGCAAGAGATAAAGGGCAGTATTTCATAATGATGAAAGATGAATTATTCAGAAATTTCAAACAGTTACAAATATGTATGTTCAAATAAAGAACTTCTAAGTATATGAAACAAGAATTGATAGGTATAGAGAAATATGATATATCACAAGCAGATTATGTGATATTAATTTTGTGTTTCAGAAATTAATAAAAACAACTAGAAAAAAAAAAGCAGGGGAAACATAGAAAATCTGAAAAGCATTCTCAGTCAATCACCTGAAATTTATTGTGAAGTATAGAACATTAAACCTAACAATTTCACGATATGCAGTCATTTCAGTTGGACATGGTACATTCAGCAAGATACATCACTTGATGAAACTTAAAGCAAATGTCAAATAATTTAAAAAGCTAAATATTATACAGTTTTGTGACTAAAATGCAATTAGAGTAATCAATTACATATCTCTGAAAAATATAAATTTTGTTGAGTTTTATTATACACAAAAATAATTCGGAGATTGAAGATCTCTTTCTTACCCACACACACATAGAGAGATACACGCAATGAAAACATTTTGAACTAGAAAGCATAACATCAAAATCAGTAAGATGCAGGTATAAAAATAATTGGCTAAATTCATGTTTTAAATTTTATGTTAGAAAAAATTTGAAAGTAACTTTATAGCATTACATATTAAACTACTCATTGTATAATGAGTTTCTAGAAGAAGCCAGGTGAGTATGTGCCAGAAAATAATCAGAATTATTATTTTTTTCCATCAGGGTAAAGGGTATAGGAATTGAAAGAGAAGGGGCATGAAGGAAATTTCTGTAGCAGTGATGGTGCTCTCTTGTTTGAGATTTCAGTTGCAAATGGTATATTTATAAAGACTGTCCCTCAAACCAACAAGAAAGATTTATATTAACAAATAAAATAACAGGGGTGCCTAGGTGGATCAATTTGTTAAGCAGCTGCCTTTGGCTCAGATCATGATCCTAGTGTCCTGGGATAGAGCCCTGCATCATCATCAGGCAGGGAGTCTGCTTCTCCTTCTTCTTCTGCCTCCCCCTCCTGCCTACTAATGCTCTCTCTCATGTTCTTTCTCTCAGATGAGAAAATAAAATCTTAAAAAAAAAAAAAACAAATTAAAGAAATACTAGACAGATCATTCTGACCATAATGCAGTAATATTAGAAATCCATAACAATTCAAATTTTCATTTTTCAAATTCAAATTGAAATTTCAAAGACGTTATTAATCAACTGTTGGGTCTTTGGAAAAGTGCAGGCTAAATTTTCAGAACACTTCAAAAATAATGAAAACAAAGCAAATGGAATTTATAGGATAATAAGTTTATAAGAGAAAATTTACAATAAACAGATTTTTATTAAAGAGGTAAAAACAAAAAAGAAACATATAATGAATATAATGAATAAAGCTAGAAAAAGAAACAACTTAAGCCAATAGTGAATGAATGCATCAAATTTAGATATCCTTCAATAAGGGATTAATTGAATAAATTTTAATATATGCACCCAATGTAATACTATGGTACTTACCATAGGCAATGATATTAATAGCTTTCTGGATGTATTATTAAATAAAAAAATATTGTAAAAGTATGCTTCCACTTTATCTAAAGAAGGGTGGATGACACAATCATGCATATGTGTGTGTATACTTTATATTAAAAACAAATACAGAAACATAAACCAAAAATATAAAATGGAATGGTTATGTATGTGTATGTATAGATAGGGTAAAAAGTTCATAAAGAAAGGTCTCATTTCCCTGTTTTTGTGTAGTTAGCTTTGGATATATAAATATTTTCCATAATTTAAAGCCAAATTATATTAAGAGGTCAAATCCTAGAGTTAAATAAAGGTCAGGAATACAACAGGGATATCCACTGTCACCACTGTTGTTCAACATAGTACTGGAAGTCCTAGCCTCTTACAACAAAAGAAATAAAAATTATCCAAAATGACAAGGAAGAAGTCAAACCCTCACTCTTCACAGATGTCATGATACTCTACATAAAAAACCCAAAAGACACAAAACTTGCTAGAACTGATACAAGAATTCAGCAAAGTCACAGGATACAAAATCAATGCACAGAAGTCAGTTGCATTTCTATACATTATCACAATGCATTTCTATATCACAATGAAGACTGAAGAAAGATCAAGGAATCGATCCCATTTACAACTGCACTAAAACTGTAAGGTATCTAAGAATAAACCCAACCAAAGAGGTAAAGGACCTGTACTCTGAAAACTATGTAACTATTTTCTTATGAAAGAAATTGAGGAAGACAAAAAGAAATGGAAAAACATCCCATGCTCATAGATTAGAAGAACAAATATTGTTAAAATGTCTGGGCTGACGAAAGCAATCTACATACACAATGCAATCTCTATCAAAATACCATCAACATTTTTCACAAAACTGGAACAAACAATCTGAAAATTTGTATGGATGTAGAAAGACCCCAAAAAGCCAAAGAAATGTCAAAAAAGAAAGCCAAAGCCAGAGGCATCAAACTATATTACAAAGTTGTAATCATCAAGACAGTGTTTTGTTTTTGCACAAAAACAGACACAGATCAATGGAACAGAACAGAGAAACCAGAAATGGACACACAAGTATATGGTGAACTAATCTTTGATAAAGCAGGAAAGAATAGCCAATGGATAAAAGACAGTCTCTTCAACAAATGTTGTTGCGAAAATTGGACAGCCAGATGCAGAAGAATGAAAATGAACCACTTTCTTACACCACATATAAAAATAAACTCAAAATCGATGAAACATCTAAATGTGAGGCAGGAATCCATCAAAATCCTAGAGGAGAACACAGGCAGCAACTTCTTTGACCATGGCTATGCAACTTCTTGCTAGACACATCTCCAGGGGCAAGAGAAACAGGCAAAAATGAACTTTTGGGACTTCATCAAGAGGAAAAAAAAAACAAAAACGAAAAACAAAAACACAAGCTTTTGCTTAGCAAAGGAAACAGTCAATGAAACTGAAAGGCAGCCTACAGAATGGAAGAAAATATCTGCAAATGTCTTTTCAGATAAAGAGCTAGTTTCCAAAATCCAGAAAGAACTTCCAAACTCAACACCCAAAAAAACCCCAAAATCCAGTCAAGAAAGGGGCAGGAGACGTGACTGGACATTTCTATAAAGAAGACATACAGATGCCCAAGAGACATATGAATCCAATTAATTAAGTGCCCAGCATCACACAGAATTGTGGAAATCCAAATCAAAACCACAGTGAGATACCACATCACATCTGTCAGAATGGCTAAAATTAATAACTCAAAAAACAACAGATGTTGACAAGGCTGGGGAGAAAGGGAAACACTCTTACCCTGTAGGTAAGAATGCAACCTGGTGCAGCCACTCTGGAAAACAGGTTCCTTAAAACATTAAAAATAAAACTACCCTGTGACCCAGAAATTGTACCACATAGTGCTTCAAGGGGGCACATGTACCTCAGTGTTTACAGCAACAATGTCCACAATAGCCAACATATGGAAGGAGCCCACATGTCCATCAATGTGGTATACACACAAACATACACACATGCATACATTGTGGAATATTACTCAGTCATCAGAAAGAATGAAATCTTGCCATTTACAACAATGTTGATGGAACTAGAGGATATTATGCTAAGTAAAATCAGTCAGAGAAAGACAAATATCATATGACTTCACACATGTGGAATTTAAGAAACAAAAATAGATGAACATAGAGGAAGGAAGGGGAAAATAAAATTAGAGAGGGAGACAAACCATAAGAGACTCAATCACAGGGAACAAACAGAGGGTTGCTGGAGGGGGAATGGGATACCTAGGTGATGGGCATTAAGGAGGGCGCTTGATGTAGTGAGACTGGATGTTATATGCAACTGATGAATCATTAAATTATACCTCTGTAACTAACAATATAGTATATGTTAATTAAATTGGATTAAATTTAAAAATTTAATGAAAAGTTGAAGTAAAATAAAACATGAATTTAACTATATCAGCCTGGTTGCCTAGCACAAATAGAGTAAATATATCAACTGATTTTAAAATATAGTAATTTGATGGGACATGACTAAAAGAGAAAAAGAAGGTGTAATAAATGAACTATTCTCACTAATCATATTATTGACAATCATATTGGTGTTTTTATTCTGAAAGTGGCATACATGCAAAAAATTGCATGTAAAGCAAATGATTAATTATAAGAATGTGGTTATGAACCAAGTTTTCAAGTATAAAAAACACATAAATATAAAATCAGAAAAGTTAAGTAAAAATAAAAAAAATTATAGTATATATGATCTAGGAATGTCAGAATGAACTTACGACTCATGTGCATATGTACGTGCTCTCTTCCCTGAAAATGAATGGAAACAATGACTTAATAGCAATGAATATCACTATATACAGATTCTGGCCTCTTAATGTCATTCCCACTAATATGAATGAGGATTCCATGTAGAAATAGCTAATTCTGTTTGTGTGACAAGAAATACAGAAACATTTTGTCATACTAGAATAGAAGGAAACTGCCAAAGAGAATAGGTCATGTAAGAAGACATAATAGCTATCATGTATTTTCTCCCAGTGGCCAATGATGGGACAATTTTGAGTATCAATACATGTAATAATTAGAAGAAGAAACTTACATACTAAATACATCTGAATCCAAGATACTGTGTTACTTTAAAAAGTATGGTAATAACACAGAGGTCATCTTGAATGATTCTAGAAAGTGATTCCATATTCTGAACTCTGGCAAATGAAGAGAAATAAGCTTTTAATTTGTCTTCCTGGTACAAGCTCTGCCTCAGATTAAGGAAAAAAAATAAAATAAAATTAACATGTTATTTTTATTTTTTTTTCAATGTTCCAAGATTCATTGTTTATGCACCACACCCAGTGTTCCATGCATTATGTTCCCTCCTTAATACCCAACACCAGGTTCACCCATCCCCCTACACTCCTCCCCTCCAAAACCTTCAGTTTGTTTCTCAGAGTCCATAGTCTCTCATACTTCATCACCCCCCTCCAATTTCCCCCAATTCACTTTTCCTTTTCTTTTCCTAATGTCCTCCATGTTATTCCTTATGCTCCACAAGTAAGTGAAACCATATGATAATTGACTTTCTCTGCTTGATTTATTTCATTCAACATAATCTCCTCCAGTCCCATCCATGTTGATACAAAAGTTGGGTATTCATCCTTTCTGATGGCTGTGTAATATTCCATTGTATATATGGACCATATCTTCTTTATCCATCTGTTGAAGGGCATCTTGACTCTTTCCACAGTTTGGTGATTGTGGACATTGTTGCTATGAACATTGGGGTACAGATTGCCCTTCTTTTCACTACATCTTTACCTTTGAGGTAAACAACCAGTAGTGCAATTGCAGGGTCATAAGGTAGCTCTATTTTTAATTTCTTAAGGAATCTCCACACTGTTTTCCTAAGTGGCTGCACCAACTTGCATTCCCACCAACAGTATCAGAGGGTTTCCCTTTCTCCACGTCCTCTCCAACACTTGTTGTTTCCTGTCTCATTAATTTTGGCCATTCTAACTGGTATAAAGTAGTATCTCAATGTGGTTTTGATTTGAATTTCCCTGATGGCTAATGATGATGAACATTTTTTCATGTGTCTGTTAGCCATTTATAAGTCTTCTTTGGAGAACCGTCTGTTCATGTCTTCTGACCCTTTTTTGACATGATTATCTCCTTTTTGGGTGTTGAGTTTTAAAAGTTCTTTATAGATCTTGGGTATCAGCACTCTGCCTGTAATATCATTTGAAAATATCTTCTCCTATTCCATGGGTTCCCTCTTTGTTTTGTTGACTCTTTCCTTAAGCAAAGAATTTTTAAAGGAAAAATTTTCTTTTGTGGTATCCAGCTAAACATAAAGATAGGAAGATAGAATTTCAACATTTTGTTATCCACAATGAAATAATAGATATTGGTAGCTAAATTCATTATTTTGTGATACAGTAGGAAAAATAATGATTGCCATGTATGTGCTTCGTAATGGTAGACTACATCACCTATGAAGTAATCTTGGAAAAAGCAAAAAAGGCCAAAAAATCAAAACCAAATCAAGACTCTAGAATTAACATACAATTTAAAGAAAATATAGGATACATAGCAATATATTGAATGACACTGCATGGAGAGACTTAGTAAAATCACAACTCAACAGGATAAATTGTCTAATTTCTTAAAAAAATACCTTTTGAATTAATTGATATATAGGTAGGAATAATTATGAATTAAAAGAAATTCAAGGGGCGCCTGGGTGGCTCAGTGGGTTAAGCCGCTGCCTTCAGCTCAGGTCATGATCTCAGGGTCCTGGGATCGAATCCCGCATCGGGCCTTCTGCTCAGCAGGGAGCCTGCTTCCCTCTCTCTCTCTCTCTCTCTCTGCCTGCCTCTCCGTCTACTTGTGATCTCTCTGTCAAATAAATAAATAAAATCTTAAAAAAAAATAAAAATAAATAAAAATAAAAGAAATTCAAGAGAAGTGTAAATGGCAGTTTATTAACATTTTTGATGTGATTGTTACTGATAAAAACACATTATAAAAAATAAGATAAGAGCATAGAAAACACTGACAAGATATTTGTTATTAGAATAATTGTTAATTTATTTAGGTATATCAATGGTTTTGGGCATGTGTGTATTTTAATTAAACAGTTTCTGTCTTAAAAATGCCATGATCTGTATAGATAAACACTAACTGATGCATAACATTGATGGCCTCCAGAGTCAAGCCTTATATTTAAGCAAATTTCCAACTTAAGTTTATTAACCAAAAATTTGGGTTGTGTTTTACTATAATAATGATTTTCAAATATATCTATTGATTAGATGGATAGATGAAGGTTGGATGGATGGATACATACAGACATATATTCCTAAATGTGTGATGGATGGATGGATTAAGAAAGAGTGACGAGATGGAGGAGACTAGAGCAGGAAAGAGGAGAGAGAGGAAGAGGAGAGGAGGGGATGTGGGAAAAGGAGAGAGCTGTGTGTGTATGTGCATGCAAAGGTACGAACACCACCATTCCTTGAACTTAGTCATGGAATGACTTAGACAAGATATCTTCCTGTTTTACTATGTGATTTAATTCCCCTTGACCCCTTCCTTTCCAGTATTTCTGTGAGTATAATCCCAAGGGGAAATTGCAGAAACTTCGATCTCTTGTAAAATTGGTTTCGCATTAGAATCTGGGTTAAATGATCACAGTTGCCTTATAAATAATAACTATATATAAGGTTAACTGAAGTATTTGATAGGCAAATAGAATGATCTTTATTGAAGTTGAAAAACATGCACAGCTTAATTCCATGCAATTTAACAGAGAAATTTTAAAAACTGCTCTATATGGAATGTTGATAATTGAATAATAAAGAATGGTTGTATAGTATTACCTATATAAAATATATTCAAAACGAATAAGGACTAGGCAATTAGTTTATGGAGAATACAGCTGTGTGTGCTCTGAGGGAATTCTCTGGAATCTTTAAATAAGGTAATATAACTCTATTGCTGTGTAAAAAGATACTGAAATTATCATTATTTAATTCTATATTTGGTTTATTATATGTATTAAACTAACTGGGAACATCATAATTCAAACAGTAGTTCCTTAAGTCAAATGATTTAGGCAAGATACAATTTATTTGTTTATTTTGTACTGCTAAATATTAAGTTTGACAGGAAATTTAGCCTTGGTTATCAAAGGAATTATGCAAAAGAAATTGGTACTTTATAAATGAAACCTGAAAATTATTTAATGAACAACAGCAAAAGGAGCATGCTTTACTTTGCTGTATTAAAATTACTCCTTTTAGGAGTTGTGATGCGATTCAAGAAAAGATACAAGGCTCAAGAATAAATCCTTTATTTAATCCTATTTTTGTTCTTAATCTACCTAGCCTGTGTTTCAAACTTAAAAAAAAAAAAAAAGCAAAACATATCCATGAAGTATATAACCGTAGACACATATGATCCTATTTAACAAATTAAAACAATAAGTACAAGTTCAATTAAAACATTGCTGATTGTTTTCAGTTTAGACATTGTAATATTCTTTTTTTGTTGTTTGTTAGGTAACTGTCCTTTTATGGCCTTCTAAAAAGTGCCTAATAATGTATCATTTCTTTCAATGAAAATGAATTGGATTTTGAGAATTTCTTGGCATCTTCATGATACCTCATAGCTAACTATTCATGTGAAGTGAAAGCTTTAGGCCAATTTATTATTCTTTTTGTAATTCTTATTGCCATTTTCTCTGAAGACAACTTAATTGTAGCTCAATGAGTTAATTCTGCTCTTCATCCATTATACAATGTAAATAAATGTCTATAATTTTAACCTTTTTCAAATCTAAAGACTGTTCAAACTGTTTATAATTAGGGTCATGTATCAAGATTGAGTCCATTTTAGTCTAGCATATCCTGTATAAAAGGTGAACTCAATGCTATTTAACATTTATCTTTGTATTATTTATTTTATTATAAAAAATTGAAGTGCTTTCTTAAGGTTTACAAGTTAGTTAGAAGTTAGCACCTAAACTGAAGGTTCCATTGCAAAATAAATATTAACTCTTCCTGAAAAACATAGTACTTTAAATTTTAATGAATATGCATGAATGTTATTTATGAAGTGAATAAATTGGAGACTTAAATTGGCCTCTCTTAAAGCATTAAAATATGCCCGTAGGATGACTTTGGTAGACTACAAGAACACTTTTAAATTTTAAAATATAAATATTCCTTCTGAAATACAGATTTTCATTTATCAGGGATCTGCCACATTATGTTCTGCTCATCAAAGAATACCTATATTCATCTCAGATAATCCCTGTATCTCTCTTTCTCTCACTCCCTCCCCTTCTTTCTCTCCTCATTCCTCCTCCCTCTGTCCCATGAGATGATAAGATACTCAGTTTTGATCCCAAGTGTAAATCTTTTTCAACTCTTTAAACAATGGAAACTCTGTAAATTTAGAAAAGGGACATTTTGTGTACTTTTTAAAGTTGGGACAGAATTAACATTCCCTTGAATTTTACCAGATCTTATCTTATCTCTGAATATCTGTCTTTACCATTAAAATAGGTCTGTGTTTATACATTCTCTGCTGGTTCCCAGTGTGGATTTTTTAAATAAATGTATCATACAATTTAGATATTTCAGTCATGTTTTATCTTCTGTTCCTTTAGCATTGCCAAATCAGGTTGTTTTTGGTTTTGGTTTTGTTTTTTGTTTCTTTTTTCCTTTTTTTTTTAGGTTCTATGAATTTCAAAGCATTGTTAGGCTTCAGAAAGGAGCAGTTTACAAAGAACTTCTTAGTATTTGGAATTTTGAAAGGATCATATACATTTTAAAATTTTATAAAGTATTACCATATAGTCTTTAGTATAAAATAAATCTTGGTGTAGCTGTAAGAGCTTTCCTCAGCCTCAGTAGCTTGTTTTCTCTAGGAGACTAAGCTTAACATAATGTCCTTTTCCCTCTATTTAGCTATTTAAAATCAATGTTCTAACAAAATTTCCGAGGTGGTAAGTTTGGTCAGTGTGCAGTAGAAAGATCTTTCAGACTGTGTTTTCTTTTATCTCTTTGTTTTATGAACACTTCCACATTTAGCTGTCTTAGGCCCTCTGGGAGATCAACCAACCTCAGAGTATTTTCTTAAAACCTTTTCTGAACTTCTTCTACCTTTATTATGAGAATTGTGAAGTCTTTTCTCTGAACCTTTTCCAGTTGATGAATGTGGTCAGCGCTGTGTCTTTGTGTGAGCCACTTTGATTCCTCTCTCTGGGACTGTATTCACAATTTTTTTACACTTTTTTGTTCCTTTTTGATTCTCCTGCTAAGGACTTCTCTTTTTTTCCTAGGATATTGAGATTCCACGTTGCACATCCAATTCTTTTAGTTTTTACGTAGGTTCTTACTCAATTGTTCATTCAAAAGCAGGACTGGGAAAACCCAATACAGCAGAGGATTCCAAGTCTGAAGATAGTCACAAGAGGAAACCAAAACTACAGTAAAAATCAATCAATAAATGAACCTCCATAAATTATTTAAATCCAAGTATGGAATGTTGAGGGAAAGGTGTTGTAAATGTTGTATTATAGAATGTTGGAGACACAAATGTTTGTAAATATCATCTAGTCCAACGCCTCATTTCACAAAAGAAACTTAATGAGAAGGCCAAGTAATTTGCAAAGTCTGATCTGAAATAGGAAGATAATTATGGTAACATTATCAAAGGAAATATATCATTATCTCTCCTTCCCAAACTTTCCATGTTTTCAAACTTTAGAAGGAATTGCCAGAGTCTGTGGCATGCTTTAAGTTAAATGGTGGATCCTCTCCAACACATGTTGTTTCCTGTCTTGTTAATTTTGGCCATTCTAACTGTGTAAGGTGGTATCTTCATGTGGTTTTGATTTGAATTTCCCTGATGGCTAGTGATGATGAATATTTTTTCATGTGTCTGTTAGTCATTTGTATGTCTTCTTTGGAAAAGTGCCTGTTCATGTCTTCTGCCCATTTTTTGACATGAGTATCTGTTTTGTGTGTGTTGAGTTTGAGGAGTTCTTTATAGATCTTGGATATCAGCCTTTTGTCTGTACTGTCATTTGTGAATATCTTCTCCCATTCCGTAGGTTGCCTCTTTGTTTTGTTGACTGTTTCCTTTGCTGTGCAGAAGCTTTTGATCTTGATGAAATCCCAAAAGTTCGTTTTTGCTTTTGTTTCCTTTGCCTTTGGAGACATGTCTTGAAAGAAGTTGCTGTGGCCGATGTTGAAGAGGTTACTACCTATGTTCTCCTCTAGGATACAGGTGGATTCCTGCCTCTTTCATCCAATGCAAGTTTGTCTTTGTGTATGATGTAAGAGAATGGTCGAGTTTCATTCTTTTACACATAGCTGTCCATTTTTTCTAGCATCATTTATTGAAGAGACTGTCTTTTTTCCACTGTATATTTTTTCCTGCTTTGTAGAAGATTATTTGACCATATATTTGAGGGTCCATATGTGGTCTCTCTGTTCCACTGTTCTTTGTGTCTGTTTTTGTGACAGCACCATGCTCTCTTGGTGCTCACAGTTTTGTAGTAAAGCTTGAAATCAGGCAATGTGATGCCCCAAGTTTTGTTTTTCTTTTTCAACATTTCCATAACAATGCGGGGTCTCTTCTGGTTCCATACAGATTTTATGATTGTTTGTTCCAGCTCTTTGAAAAATGCCAGTGCTTTTGATTTTGATCGGGATGGCATTGAAAGTATAGATGGCTCTAGGCAGTGTAGACATTTTAACAATGTTTATTATTCTGGTCCAAGAACATGGATTATTTTTCCATCTTTTTGTGTCTTCTTCAATATCTTTCATGAGTGTTCTGTAGTTCTTCAAGTATAGATCCTTTATCTCTTCAGTTAGGTTTATTTCCAAGTATCTTATGGTTCTTGGTGCTATAGTAAATGGAATTGATTTTCTAATTCCCCTTTCTATATTTTCCTTGTTAGTATATAAGAAAGCAACTAATTCTGTCCATTGATTTTGTATCCTGCCACATTACTGAATTGCTGTATGAGTTCTAGTAGTTTGGCAGTGGAGTCTTTGGGGTTTTCCATATAAACTATCATGCCATCTGTGAAGAGAGAGAGTTTGACTTCTTCACTGCCAATTTGAATACCAATTTGTTGTCTGATTGCTGTTGCTAGGACTTCTAGTACTTTGTTGAACAAGAGTGGTGAGAGTGGGCATCCTTGTCATGTTCCTGATCTCAAAGGGAAGGCTGTCAGCTTTTCCCCATTGAGGATGATATTCACTATGGTTTTTTCATAGATAGATTTTATGAAGTTGAGGTATGTTCCCTCTTTCCCTATACTTTGAATCATTTTAATCAGGAACAGAGGCTGTATCTTGTCAAATGCTTTTTCAGCATCAATTGAGAGGATCATGTGGTTCTTCTCTCTTCTCGTTGATTTGTTCTATAACATTCATTGATTTGAGAATGTTGAACCACACTTGCATCCCATAGATAAATCCCACCTGGTCATGGTGGGTAATATTTTTAATGTACTGTTGGATCCTGTTAGCTAGGATCTTGTTGAGATTTTTGGCATCCATACTCATCAGGGATATTGGTCAGAAATTCTCCTTTTTGGTGGAGTCTTTGCCTGGTTTGGTGATCAGGGTAATGTTGGCTTCACAGAAAGAGTCTAGAAGTTTTCCTTCTGTTTCTATATTTTGAATCAGCTTCAGGAGAATAAGCATTATTTCTTCTTTGCATATTTGGTAGAATTCTCCAGGGAATCTGTCAGGTCCCGGGCTCTTGTTTTTTGGGAGGTTTTTGATCACTGCTTCAATCTCATTACTAGATATTTGTCTATTCAGGTTGTCAATTTCTTCCTGATTCAGTTTTGAAGGTTTATAGGTTTCCAGAAATGCATCCATTTCATCTAGGTTGCTTAACTTATTGGCATATACCTGCTGATAATAATATCTGATACTTATTTCTATTTCCTTGGTGTTAGTTGTGTTCTATCCCTTTTCACTCATAAGTTTATTAATTTAGGTCCTCTCTCTTTTCTTTTGGATAAGTTTGGCCAATGGTTTTTGATCTTATTGATTCTTTCAAAAAAAATAGCTTCTAGTTTCATTGATGTCTTCTACTGTATGTCTAGTTTCTATCTCATTGATCTCTGCTCTAATCTTGATTATTTCCCTTCTTTTGTGTGGGGTTGGCTTAATTTGTTGTTGAAAATTTCCCTGTTTTTTTATGATGTAGGTCTATTTGTTTATATTTCAAAAGGAGAGGAAGCTAATGTGAACCAAAATAAAATAGCCTTGATCCCTGATTATCATTAACTCAGAAAATATCAGTGATTTTGATAGTTAATGAGTGCAAGGACAGAACATACTTGGATACATTAATTTTCCTCTATTTCAATGTTACATTGAACAGGTAGTTTAAATCAATAAGTAAAAGTATAATTATTGTACATCCCTCCATGATATATGTTAATAACCATAGGTTGGAAAAAAGGTGAAAATAATTTCAGTTTAAAAGTCTCCAGGCATGCCTGGGTAGTTATTAAGTATCTGCCTTCAGCTCAGGTTGTGATCCCAGGGTCCTGGGATGGAGTTCTTCATCTGACTTCTTGTTCAGCAAGGATCCTGCTTCTCCCTCTGCCTACTGCTCCCCCTGCTTGTGCTTGTGCTCTCCTCCTGTCTCTGGCAAATAAATAAAAATAAAAGCTTCAAAATAATTTTAAAAAAGATATTCTAAATTGTTACTGATATGAAGGTAACTTTATTAACCACACCTCCTACAGACCAAATGAAGTTCTGTATATTAAAAATACAAAGGCATAAATGTCCTGGACTCTCAATGAGCTTCCAAATTAATAGAAGAAAGAGATCTGTTATGTTAGCTCATTCCACAAATAAATGGGGGTAACTTCTAAGCTAAGCTATGAATGATGAGTTAGAATATCCAGTTTGGAGGAGGGATGGGACAATAGAACAAGAGTAACAGCAGTGAAGCATTCTAATCCATTGTAAATAATGAGCTAATTTTCCAAGTTAAAAGAAAGAATGTTACCTTCGAAGAAAGAAAATAATTATATAACAGTTGGAGGAAGATGGGATGATAATGTGTGTGCATGCATGTACACACACACACACACACAAACACACACACACACACAGATGCACTGTCTTTTGTACTGGAGGGCTCACATGAAGGGTTTAAGAGTAACAATCTGTTTAGAAAGAGAAGCTTAAGAATATATTTATTTGCTTCACCCTTTTCATAAAATGAGTAAATGACAGTTTTCTATATCAAAGTGTTGACTAGGTCAGGGTGTTACAGTAAAACCTCTCAAACTGGCTGCGCAAAGGCACTGAGGACCTTTCTAATCCTTGTTAAAGAGGTTGGACCACATTCTGAAGGCAGAGAGGTGCCATTGAAGGATTATAAGATAAATGGTGATGATCAGAATGTGTTTTTAAAATCACTATAAATGCTGAATGAGAAAAGAATAAGATTAAAAGTGAAAGCAAGAGACTGACAATAGATAGAGTTATATAAATTAAGAGAAATCTTTCACAGATTAGTGAGAAATAGAAAAGTAGTCCTTGATATCTGAGATATGACAGGTAGGCTCAGTGTTCTTCTGTTGCACATGAACAATTTCACAGAATATCAACATCTGTAAAGTCACTTTGAACATAATGGTTCAAGATAAAAACAAGACCAGTCTCTATGCCTGTCTGAACACAGACAATGACCATTGTCCACACCATAAAAATAACCAAGCTTCTCCCTATTCTGACTAGAATGAGTGACTCTTGTCTCTACTAATTACAGTTTTAGTCTCCCTGGAGTCACACAATTATGTGATTTAATCACGATCACGGAATTGCCCCCACTTCCTGATAGTAAAACCAATCCAATCAAAGCACAAATACGTGCTTCCTAAATGCTCCTGAAAAATCACAGAAAATAAGTCCAAAACTTAGAGTGAGTTTATTCAAATACCCTCTAGTTGGGATGCTGGACAGTTCATTCTAGTGTGTGGGTAGTTCACTATTGCAACTGCAGCTGTGTTCCTTTTGGTCTTTCAAGAGAGGCCATTGATGATGGTGAGATAATGCAGCTAGGAAAATATTCAGTCACTTACTTAGTTTCTAAATTTAAGATTTAATATGTGACTAAATATCTTAATTAAACTTTCCTAGAGCTAAAGGGAAAATTTATAAGACATATGGAAATTAGAGAAGAAATTCCTTACATGACTTATTGGTCTCTCTCTCTACTGGTCCTTTAATACATCTTCAAATTTCTTTTATAATTGCATCTCAAGAATAGCAGACATATTGTTCAAACAATATGACTTTTATTATATTAATTACCATTAATGCTATAGCACTGCAAGTTTATAAGTATATTCACTAGGCTCTTTGAATAATGTTTTTTGAAGGAATAAATTTTTTTCTTAAAGTATTTAGTTATGTAAATTGCAACTTCTGTTACTTTACCATTGTAGTGCTAAGAAATATAATGTTTAAAATTTTTTTTGTTTGTTCTTTAATACCAATATTTTTAATATCTTAAATATTAAAGAGATGATTTCTCTATCAAAATGTGATTGAGCCTAGGTGAAATACAGTTTTTAAACTTTTCATATTTATTGAATATAAATGTAATTCCATTCATTAAGTTATACTGCCTTACAGTTTTTACAGTTTACTGTAGATAAATAACTGTGATTTCATATTGTTTGAAATATAAAGATGGAAAACTTTATATAGTTTTTAATTAGTTCTGAATTTGTGAATGTATCTGTTAAGATTTTTCTCTTCAAAAGTAAAAACTGGGAAAAAATAGCTTTGTTATTTATTTTGCTGAATTCCTAGGTTGAATATTCATCATTTCATGTGTATTTTATGTAGTGAAATATATGCGTATTCTGTCACATAAAACAAAGAGAGTAATATAGAACAAATTAATATAGAAAAATGTTTCAAAATATTTAAGAAATATAAAGATATGAATATATGTATCATACCTCAATATGTACTATATTAAGAAATATAAAGGTATGATTGGGAAGAATAAAGTAAAGTCTACAATCAAAAAATATTTTAGACTGTCAATTTCTTCCTGTTACACTCTTGGATGTTTATAGGTTTTCAGGAATGTATGCATTTCTTCTTGGTTGCTTAACTTATTGGCATATAACTGTTGATAACAATTTCTGATGATTGTTTCTATTTCCTTGGTGTTAGTCATGATCTCTCCCCTTTCATTCATAATTTTATTAATTTGGGTCCTCTCTCTTTTCTTTTGGATTAGTTTGGCCAGTGGTTTGTTGATCTTATTAATTCTTTCAAAGAACCAGCTCCTAGTTTTGTTGATGTGTTCTACTGTACCTCTAATTTCTAACTCCTTAAACTCTGCTCTAATCTTAATTATTTCTCTTCTTCTGCATGGGATCAGAAGAATAAACATTGTTAAAATGTCTATACTATCCAGAACAGTCTATATTTTCAGTACTATCCCAATTAAAATTGCACCACCATTTTTCAAAGTGCTGGAACAAACAATCCTTAAACTTGCCTGAAACCAGAAAAGACCTGAATAGCTAAGGAAATGTTGAAAAACAAAAACAAAACTGGGGGCATCACGTTGCCTGATTTCAAGCTTTACTACAAAGCTGTGATCACCAAGATAGCATGGTACTGGCACAAAAAAAAAAAAAAAAAAGACATATAAACCAGTGGAGCAGAGTAGAGAGACCACATATGGACCCTCAACTCTGTGGTAAATTAATCTTAGACAAAGCAGGAAAAATATCCAGTGGAAAAAAGACAGTCTCTTCAATAAATGGTGTTGGGAAAGTTGGACAATTATGTGTAAAAGAATGAAATTCAACCATTCTCTTACATCATATACAAAGATAAACTTGAAATGGATGAAAGACCTCAATGTGAGGCAGAAATTCATCAGAATCCTAGAGGAGAACATAGACGTAACCTCTTCGACATGAGCCATAGCAATATCCTTCAAGACATGTTTCCAAAGGCAAAAGAAACAAAAGTGAAAATGAGCTTTTGGGATTGCATCAAGATCAAAAACTTCTGCACAGCAAAGGAAATAGTCAACAAAACAAAGAGGCAACCCACAGAAAGGGAGAAGATCTTTTCAAATGACACTACAGGCAAAGGGCTGATATCCAAGATCTATAAAGAAGTTTTAAAACTCAACACCCACAAAACAGATAATCATGCCAAAAAAGCATCAGAAGACATGAACAGACAGTTCTCCAAAGAAGACTAACAGGCTAACAGACACATGAAAAAATATTCATCATCATTAGCCATCAGGGAAATTCAAATCAAAACTACATTGAGATATCACTTTATACCAGTTAGAATGGCCAAAATTAATGAGACAGGAAACAACAAGTGTTGGAGAGAATGTGGAGAAAGGGGAACCCTCTGACACTGTTGGTGGGAATGCAAGTTGGTGTAGCCACTTTGGAAAACAGTGTGGAGATTCCGTAAGAAATTAAAAATAGAGCTACCCTATGACCCTGCAATTGCACTACTGGGTATTTACTCCAAAAACACAGAAGTAGTGAAAAGAAGGACCATCTGTACCCCAATGTTCATAGCAGCAATGGCCACAGTTGCCAAACTGTGGAAAGAACCAAGATGTCCTTCAATGGACAAATGTATAAAGAAGATATGGTCATATATACAATGGAGTATTATGCTTCCATCAGATTGGATAAATACCCAACTTTTGTATCAACATGGATGGGACTGGAGGAGATTATGCTGATTGAAATAAGTCAAGCAGAGAAAGTCAGTTATCATATGGTTTCACTTACTTGTGGAGCATAAGGTATAGCATGGAGGACATTAGGAGAAAGAAAGAAAAAGTGAATTGGGAAATCCGGGTGGGGGGGGATGAACCATGAAAGACTGTGGACTCTGAGAAACAAACTGAGGGCTTTGGAGAGGAGGGGGATGGGGGTTGGGTGAGCCTGGTGGTGGGTATTAAGGAGGGCACATATTTCATGGAGCACTGGGTGTAGTGCATAGACAGTGAATCTTGAAACACTGAAAAATTTTAAAATAATATAATAATATCAGAAATAAAAAAAATAGTAAAATCCTTCAACAAAGTGGAAAAAACTCAGATGAAATAAATGTGGTAAAATGATAAAAAAAATTAAGAGGTAAATAATATGAAGAATATACATAGGACAAATTTTGAATGTATCCTTTGAAATGCTTATTTAGTCATCTGATTATTATTTTACTATTTTTTGAATTTTTGAATTGGCTGTGTTATGAATTCACCAGATGAATTTATTGGGTATAACATGCAGAAGTACTTATATATTAGTCAAGAGTTTTAGAGAAGCAGAATCAATATAATGTATATCTGTACATACAAAGATTTATTTTAAAGAATTGACTCAGTAATTATAGAGATTGGCAAGCCCAAAATCTGCAGGGTAAATTGACAGGCTGGAGACCTGGGAGAGTTGATTTTTCAGCTTGAGTCCAAAGGCAGTCTGGAAGAATTCCATCTTCCTCAAGGGACCTCAGTCTTTTCACTGAAAAGACAGGTCTTTTTCTATAAACCACTAATTTTAAGGAAAAATTCAACCATCCTCAAGTTTTAAGTGTATTTTTCTTTCATAAGAAATCAACTAACTGGTAGAATTAAGGTCTGCTTTTTTTTTTAAGATTTTATTTATTTATTTGACACAGAGAAAGATCACAAGTAGGCAGAGAGGCAGGCAGAGAGAGGGAGGGAGAAGCCAGCTCCCCGCTGAGCAGAGAGCTCGATGTGGGGCTTGATCCCAGGACCTCAGGATCATGACCTGAGCCGAAGGCAGAGGCTTTAACCCACTAAGCCACCCAGGTGCCCCTAAGGTCTGCTTTTTTAAAATACCTTGTTTTCTTGTTACTTTTGCCTCCATCCTTCCCTTATTTTTATTTTTTTAAGATTTTATTTATTGATTTGACAGAGAGAGAGATCACAAGTAGGCAGAGAGGCAGGCAGAGAGAAAGGGGGAAGCAGACTCCCAGAGAGTCTGATGTGGGGCTTGATCCCAGGACCCTGAGATCATGACCTGGGCCAAAGGCAGAGGCTTAACCCACTGAGCCACCCAATTGCCCCCATCCTTCCCTTGTTTCCTTTCTTTCTTATTTCCTTCCTTCCTTTCTTATTTCCTTCCTTCCTACCCTTCTTCCTTCTTCCCTGTTCTTTCTCTCCCTCCCTTCCTCCCTGTCTCCTTTTACTTTTGCAAGCATTATGCATTCATTTTCATTTTAAAGAGATACAGAAAGGCAACTTAAAAAAGGATTTTCAAAATTTTAAATGAGGATCTTTTTTCTTGATTACACCTATACACATGTGGGTAGAGTATCTAGCATCTACTTTTTTTTTTTTTTAAGACTTTATTCATTTATTTATCAGAGAGAGAGAGGGAGAGAGAGCGAGCACAGGCAGACAGAATGGCAGGCAGAGGCAGAGGGAGAAGCAGGCTCACGCCGAGCAAGGAGCCCGATGTGGGACTCGATCCCAGGATGCTGGGATCATGACCTGAGCCGAAGGCAGCTGCTTAACCAACTGAGCCACCCAGGCGTCCCTCTAGCATCTACTTTTAACAAGGTTTTATTATATCCATAGCTGAGTAAAATATTTAAGCACTTTAAATTGTTTCAGAGTCATGATACAGTTTATGTGCACTTTATTTTATTTTATTATTTTATTTTACTTTTATGTAAATAAACATCCAAACTTTATTGGCACTGAGTATCAATATCTGAATTTAACCCACAGCAATTAGAATGAATCTCACATTTTTTACATTCAGGATCATGCAGCATAATAGTGTGTACATTTATTACATGGAGTTTTCTCAGTACATTTTATTTTATCCTAAATATTTATGATCTAAAAAATGAAAACAATTGTTTAAAAGTTCAAATGATTTGTATTCAATATTCATTAGTTAGAAATAACTCTGATTGCTCTGACACATATTATTCATAGCACAGCGTACATATAACGAAAGTTCCAATTGCTAGCTCTTACTAAGGCAGTATCTACCCTGTATTGCTGATGTTAGTAAGCTAAACACAGAAAAGACAGAGCAGAAGCTTCAAATACAGTGCAATGACAATTTGATAACTCATTACATTCAATAGGAAGTGTGCATACATGTAACAAAGGGCAGAAATTTTGCCTAATAAATATCTAAGACATTTATTTTTTTTCTTTTTATTACACTCTACACATATTATTCTACATTTCAGCATCTTAGATGGGGAATGGATAGTTGGAGGCAAGACATTTTTTTAAATCTTCAAAAATTGTTGTTATCCAAAACACACATATGCACATACAAAAACACAATGAGAAGGGCATGAGAGCTTATTAAAATGACTTATTAAAAAGCTTTTTCTATTTTTTTTGTATTGGTTCTATGAATATATATAGTGGGTCCAATGTATGTGGATGCTTTCTGATAGTTTCATACTTTAGATTGGCTCTGTGTGTGTGTGTGTGTGTGTGTGTGTGTGCAAATGTGTGGGCATACTTGAATTTGTGTAGCTAGTGTTTGAGTGTATAAAAATAACCAAAAGCAGAAGCTTATTTGTGATAATACAAAAATCTTAATTTAAAAATAGTGAAGAGAAATACAACTTTTTTATTCTCCTAAGGTTTCTATTTCTAGATAAACCTAGAATATTCTCATGTTGAGGCCCATACATAAACTGCAAGAATATTTGAATTCCCTGAAGTTATGTGAAAGTTTGTTTTGTCTTGATGCACATTTTCATTTTTTTTCCAGGGCTTAAGAAAGAACTGATTTGGGGGGCGCCTGGGTGGCTCAGTGGGTTAAGCCGCTGCCTTCGGCTCAGGTCATGATCCCAGGTCCTGGGTTCGAGCCCCACATAGGGCTTTCTGCTCAGCAGAGAGCCTGCTTCCTCCTCTCTCTCTGCCTGCCTCTATGCTTACTTGTGATTTCTCTCTGTCAAATAAATAAATAAAATCTTTAAAAAAAAAAAAAAAAAAAGAGAACTGATTTGAGACAAGGCACCCTAGTTTGGTATCCAGCCAAGCTGAGTATTCTTTCTGATTCAGTGAAAGTTTTTACATACTTCAAATTCACCCTGACATTTCCAGTGTCCATAGTTCTAGCTCTCTTCTTAAGGAGAGGTCAAGTTCCCTTCAGAAAGTTATCATTGATTCATCTGGGATTTTCTGGAAAATGTTTTTGTTTGTTTGTTTGTTTGCTTTGTCTTTGTTTTGTTTTGTTTTTGAGACAGCAAATTGCTGACAATTACATAATTTCTACAAAAATATAGAAGACTCAGTAGTAATTTAAATCATTCTAGGTGTTTAACATAATTTTCAACAGAGGACAATGGCGTTTCTTGTATTTCAGTTCTTGAAGTCTAGGATTGAATAAAACCAAATCTCTTCAATAGTAAACAATGCTATTTCCTCCCTCCCTCTTTTTTTTCTCTTCCTTTTTTTCCTTTTCCCCTTTTTTCTTTTTTTTTTCCTTGCAGAATTAAAGTATACCAATTTGTAACTTTTAACGAACATACAAAATGGTCACTGCATTCCACTATTTGATGAGACAAAAATATAATTGTGACAAACTGAATAAAATATGTCACAACTATCAGGCAAGATGAATTACATCCAATATCATTAATTGTTAAGACCCCCAAAGAACACAAGGCATTATAGTGATGCATCATGCTAAGAATTTAATGTAGACTGACATTCTAACTTTTTTTAGTGAGAAATACTGACTCTTGGCAGACAACTTTGCCCAGACATCTTCAAAAGAAATGGAATAGAAGGAATATGCAACATGAAAGATGTGTAATATATTTTAATAAAATAGAAAGCCAAACAATCAAGGAACACATGTTATTCTAAAGTGATCTGTATTGTTCAATTAAGTTTTCACTCTCCCTTAATCTAGGACAAAATACTCTCAGAGATACCCACAAACAATCCAAGAACCAAAACTTAGTTAATCAGAACCACAGTCCATGATGAGAGTACAAGAGGAATGGCATACTTGCCAACTCAATGAATATGAGAGAAGAGGCACAAAAAATATTTAAGGCTTTTAGCAACATCAATATATGTAAGACTGCAGATAAAAAATGTTACTAAAACTTTGGATAAAATGGTGAGGGATTTGTTTTCTGCCTCAAGTTCTCATTACTGCTAGTGTGCCTTGTTATGAAGTGTATTTTGTTTTTGTATTTCCTAATAGTCATTTTCCTGATTTCCCTATAAAGACATTATAAATTCAACAGACAGCTTTCCTTTTTCTTCTCTCCTCTGAAGTCTCTAACTCAGTTTTTTTCTTATGAAATCAGCAACAGAAGTGACTAAACAGTGTAGAGAAACAAATATTTTTTTTAATTATATAAGCAAGAAGCAAGTAACATCTGCCCTCTCAGGGATTATTCTAAGACTCATTCTGAAACTCACACTCACACTGCTACTGTAGTCTCCATCTCCAGGAAGTAATAATGAGATAAAGGTCCATATTTGCCATGCTGCTGGGTATTTGTAGGCAGAGTATTTCCTACACTAGTATGTGCTGTTGCATTTAAAGTTTCATTCCCTATTATGTGCCAAAGTTTGCGTCTCCCCAAAATTTGTCTGTTGAAGCTATAGCCCTCACTGTGGCTGTATTGGGAAATGGGATCTCTAAGGCAATAATTAGGTTAAATAAGATCATAATGGGGAAACTTATCTCATAGGATTAATGTCCTTGTAGAGAGACAACAGAGGGTTTGTCATCTCTCTCTCTGTACCTACACACTTAGGAAAGAGAATCAGTCATCTGATTTGTCTTTACCAGAAAAAGTCTTTACCAGAAGCCAAACCCTGCTGGAACCTTGAACTTGCACCTTCCAGCCACCGGAGCTGTAAGAAAAAAAATTTCTTATGCTTAAGCCACCCAGTCTGTAGCAAGCAGACTAATTCATTCCCTGTACCCCAAATCACAACTTGGAAAATTCCTTCGGTATTTAGATTTACTCTAGCCTACCACCTTTCCTGACTAATTTTTGTTAGTATCAACACGGCCCTTCTATATCACATCACAAGCAGTTCTGCTTCTGCGTTTTCACTTGTCCAAACATCTGCTGCTCACTCTGTACGCTTAGTAATTACCACTGTGATCTGTTATATCCAAAAGGAGAAATATAAAACCGAGGGACTGACTGGTTATAGAGAAAGAAATTCCTGTCCCACAAAGATGGCTTAAGGGAGAATTGACTAGAGATAAGAAATTGCCTAGTCCTTTTATTCTAAAGAGCAATAGGCAAAAGGGAGGGCTGAGAAAGGGCTAATAATCTGCTTATATGTATAAGTATGAATCCTACGGTTTTATGCATGTTTTCTTTCCTACAGTGAATCTGAGGCATTTAATAGTTGGGTTTAGCTATCCTTTTGCCTTGTGAGCAATGAAGCCCTGAAGAAAGCAAATCTATTTCAATTCTGAGTATCTTGGTGCTATTTAAAACATCAGTGGACTTTGATAGTTTTTATTTTAAGGCACTCTGAATTCTGACCCCACCCGACGACAGCAGGTTGTTACATGTTTCATATGTTTGCTGTATATTTGCAATTTTACATATTTTGAGATTGTCTTCATTTTCTTTGGTTCCTTTAACATATTTATTATATTGTGAATTTAAATTGTTGTCATCTAAATTAGAATGTTCACTAGATTCTTCTTTACTTGGTCTTAGAGAAACATAAAATGATGACATTGATAATTTCAGTGATGTTGATTTCCTTTGAAATTTAATGAATAGTTGAGTGACATATGAAAGGAGAAGCTATATAATGTGTAGGTTTTATGAAGTGGAAAAACATAATAGAAATTCCTACTTCAGTTTTGCTTTAACTCTGACTTTAGCAGCAGCCACTCCTCTACTTGTCTATATATGATTGTATAAGTGACATGTGCCGGACATTACAGACCTTTAATATAAATGATCACATTTCAAATTAATGTGCATGTTTACTTTTAAAAGTCAAACTACTTTTTACAATTAAATAACAAAAAAAAAATATCTGACAGATCTAGTCTATCTTAGGAGTAAGGTAAATCCATCTGGTTGAAGAAGTATAAACGCTTTCCTCAGGACCAAAAGAGTTTGCTAAATTTTGGATTTAGGGAAGCAGAGAATGCACTATAGTAATTCTGTAAGAGAAGTCTGCAAAAGAAACAGCCTTCTGTGTGTTCTCTGAATCCTAGTTTACAACTTCCTGTTCCTCCAACAATCTATTAGAAAAAACTATATAGATGTGGTCAAATTAATTTTACTTTCATTTAGTAATTTACTTCGTACTATTTTTTATTATATTTTCATAAATGAGGCATAACTCAAGGGCAGATTAGTGAATAAAATGCATTTTGATTTAACTGTGTTCTCTGATGCTGTCCTTGAGTTTGCTTTTTAAGTCACTTTCCCAAAGAAAGTTATACAAATAAAATAAAACAATAGGAATCTAAAATGGATAGTTTTATCTACCTCACCATCAACTCAGAATTTTGAATCTGAAAGTGCTGTGTAATTTCACTCCTTATATGTGCCACCCAGTTTTACATGGTGTTTTAAGGGATGGAGGTACTTGTTAAAATAAATTTATTTACCTTATTTTGTGAGACTTTGCATCATACTGAATCCTGGTTCATATCACATTTTAGAAAAGGGTACCTATGGGCTAATCTTGTTTAATGGCTGTATAGCCTGAAGATACACAAGAAACTAAAATTATCATCTATCTGACATCCAGAAAGGTGAAGGAAACGCATTTACTCTCAATGTACTCACTGAAGAAAATGTCCAGGACTATTTTCTGTTGCCCAGGTCTGAGATGTTCACACATATATTTTTGTAGAGCTGTTCATGCTAATCTTTATTAAAAATTGCAAAGTTTTAGGGGTACCTGGGTGGCTCAGTGGTTTAAGCCTCTGCCTTCGGCTCAGGTCATGATCTCAGAGTCATGGGGTTGAGCCCCTCTTCAGGCTCTCTGCTCAGCAGGGAGCCTGCTTCCCCCTCTCTTTCTGCCTGCCTCTCTGCCTACTTGTGATCTCTTTCTCTGTCAGATAAATAAATAAATTCTTTTAAAAAATTTAAAAAATTACAGTTTTAATTTTTCCCAGTGTGCAGCAGATGACCAGAGACTAACCATTCCCTCTGATCTTCTTAAATTCACTTGGGTACATATCATATTATTTTTTGTTGTTTCTGCTTTGCTGAAAAGTGATAATCCTACTTTGATCTTTCAGATCATTTTTCATCACATTTTTTGCAAACAGGTTAAGTGGAAATGGAATGGAAAACCAGTTATTAAAACTGGTTCTGCCAGTCTTCTATGTCTCTGGAACTGCAAATCATCTGGGTTTCCAACAATATTTCAAGTTTTTTTTTTTTTTTTTCTTTAGAGGATCTTGGGATTAATCCATGAATATAGACAACATTTTGACCACTGAGATAAAAGTGGTTAAGAATGGGGTGATCTTGTCAGCATCACAACTGATGTACTTTTGGCTTTCTGAAACCACACAGATCTTTCACAGAAATTAAAGAAAATTTTGCCTTAATTATGGGATAATTTTCATTTCTTTTACTTAAAAATTTTTTTATTAACATATGATATATTATTAGGGGTATAGGGGTACAGGTCTGTGAATCGTCAGGCTTACACATTTCACATACTCACCATAGTACATACCCTCCCCAACGTCCATAAGCCAACCACCCTCTCCCTACCCCCCCACCCCAGGCAACCCTCATTTGTTTTGTGAGATTAAGAGTCTGTTATGGTTTGTATCCCTCCCGATCCCATCTTGTTTCATTTTTTCCTTCCCTATCCCCCAAACTCCCCACATTGCCTCTCAAATTCTTCATATCAGGGATATCATATAATAATTGTCTTTCTCTGATTGACTTATTTCGCTCGGCATAATATATGGGATAATTTTCAAATCAAAGAAATGGAAAATCAATTTGAAGTCAATAAGCTTGTGTGTTGATAAGTTCAACAAATAAGTACTTTATAAGAAAAGAGAAAAATCAGTTCTATGCTATCAATTGGAAAAAATAAATTAGCAAGTGTCTTTAGACTAAAACAATAATAACATGAAATTAATAACTTTTGAATATTTATTCTAGATAGCATATTTTTAAATCAATATTGATTATAATAAACTTCCTTCAGTGGGTTGAGTTAGGCTATATACAAATAACTTATTTTGGAGTATGAATTAATTTTTAAATATTTCTCTGGTACTTTGCTTTGGGCTTTCTTCTGAAAGAAAACTAAGAAGAAATTTTCTGAAGAGGTTTATAGTGAAATGGAAGAATTGAAGTCACAGTGAATAAAGTTAATGCAAACAAAACTTCGATTCGCTATTTAAAGCTTCATGGAATCTAACCTTTTTAAACTTGTATTTTGCGAGCACACAAATGACCTTTAAAACTATGTGGTAAAGTCTGTTGTTAGATTCATTGTAGTTTGATCCTGGTGTTGGATTTTTTTTTTTCCTTGACATATCCTTAGAAATGCTTCTGTGTTCCAATAAATGGTGATAGTTAGAAAGCATAAAAAGAAAAACAAAACGTGGTCAGAAGAAAATTTTCTGTCTATGCACATCTTAATTTAAGCAGAAAATTAAAAGAATTTTCCAGTGACACAATAACAAATTTATGTCGTACAGTATTTACAAGCAGTGGTTCAACTCTTCCCATTTAGCTATTTAGCATAGAAGTTAAGGTGGCAAGATCTAAATTCTGAGACTCTATGTGCTTCTTTCCCAACATGTAGCCTTAGAAACTTTAATTAGCCTCTCTGAGTCTTCCTTTTTTAATCTAGAAAATAAGGCCAAGACTGCACATTCCTTAGAGGGTTTTGTTGGGGATAAAATAATACAGTGTTTTTAAATCAATTTTTTGGTGCCTGTTCATGCTCCACTATTGCCAACTCTTTTAACTTTGATAATATTGAAAAATCATTGCCATTAAACAATTCAGTTGGGGCGCCTGGGTGGCTCAGTGGGTTAAGCCGCTGCCTTCGGCTCAGGTCATGATCTCAGTGTCCTGGGATCGAGCCCCGCATCGGGCTCTCTGCTCAGCAGGGAAACTGCTTCCTCCTCTCTCTCTGCCTGCCTCTCTGCCTGCTTGTGATCTCTCTCTGTCAAATAAATAAATAAAAATCTTTAAAAAAAAAAATTCAGTTAATGGCTACAAACAAGATGAATTTCCCAGTGCTCCTATTGATAGACTTCTTTCCCCCCATTGCATGATTATTCATAAGAAGAAGGTGAACTCTTGATCTCTGCTTTCCAGTTCATAGGGCAGGCAACTTCTCAGAAACTTCTATCATTCCTGCCATTTCTCACTTGTTTCTAGAAACTCACTTTATCACGAAGAAGTATTTTTACTATTTCTTTTTCTTTTTTATTGACATCCTGGGATGGTTGTACTATTGACTCCTTACTCTGTGCTTAAACTCAGATATAGAAACTATTTTAGAAGAAACATTATATAAGGTATATCATCACATTATGTAGTTTTATTTGCCCTTGAAACATAGCTCCTACATACTGTAACTTACGAATCTCTGAAATTTCAGAGAAATGATATGTAAATATTCTTACTTCTCCTTGGTCAGATATTTATCCAGAGTGATAATATTTACATGTATCAGCTATTATATATTTTAATCATATATCTCATAAAGACTATTACATAAAGCTATATATAAATACATGTACATGCATATGCATAGTATATATGGGTATATATGTATGCATGTGTATATACATATGTGTGTATATGTTTATGAATGCACATATATGTATATATTTATATGCTACAATAATGTTTTGAATGAATGTCCTTGCAAGACTCAGAATTCAAACAATCAACTATGAGTAGCCCATATGGATACCCATGGCTATATTTATGGATTGGTAGAGGTAAATTTTCTGAAAAGAACTCTTTATTTTTGTAATGGAAGTTAGTACTTCTCATTGTGAAACCTAGGACAATGATAGGTGGTATCAGTGATCTCTACATTATTACCGGGGAATTTGGAAAAGTATGGGACTAGGGAAAACATGCAAGGTAGGTGGACTAGTTATGGCTGGAAAGTCTGTTCAGCTATTACTGCTCAAAAATGACTAGAGAGGAAATTAACATGGAAAAGCACAAACATATATTTGGAAATTGTAGGAAGGTGGGGTCAGGAGAACTGAAAATCAAAAGGGTAAACATTAACAAGCCAAACCTGAGGATTCAGGGAGGGATTTTAAATATCAATCATATATAAATATTGAATAGAAAAACAAAGTAAGTTCATAAACATACTTGTTGCATACGTTTGAGAAGTAGGTCTTAATACAAAGTATTTGCCTATATCTTGTATCTGTGATGGCCACTGGAGGTGGGAAATTCCATACAAAAAGATACTAATTTTATTTGAAGAGAAACAAGCATATTTGCCTTCTGTGACTCACATGTTTTTACATGGACAAAGATCTTGGATTAGAAGTTGATAGTGAGCCACAATACACAAGATGTATTTCTCATGGGCATGTCTAAGACATGTAGAAGATCCTAAAAAAGGCTGTGAAGTAAAGGGTTAGGATAAGACCAACTTATAAGCTTCATGAGAAACAGGAAGCGATACAGAAACTTTTTAATAGACATACGGTATTTCCCACGTACAAATCTACTGAAAAGGCAAAATAGCTTAAGGCTATTTTATCACCAAAGCTATTTGTTTCTTCAGCAGTTATTTGAACTACAGAAGGTGTATAACTCCAAAGTTCATTAGAGAGTTTGTTTTCAAAGGAAAGGAGAAAAAGTAAGATTGTGTCAAGGTTATAGATAACACAGCATTTATTTATAAAGCATATTTAATATGGTACTGGGCCTAACTTGGAGAAAATATTAGCAAAAATGTGTACAGAATATTAATTGTACTCTTTTTAAGTGAGGGTCATTATAATTACTTTAAGTTATTCTAAAATATTCTACTTTGTTATGAAATATGTTGACAAAAATTTACAGGTAAAGAATTGAAATTATCTTAAATGGTGATTTAATGATTTTAATAAACTATTATTCACAGGTGGAAAAATATGGATTAATGGAGACTAAAAGTTTAAAGGGATATTAAAGATCATGAGCCCTATCTAAATACAGTTTCCTCAGCATCAGTATCACTTGGAAACTTAGTAGAAATGCAAATTCTTGGGCCTCTCCTTAGATTTAGTGAATCTGGGGGTGGATCTCAACACTCTTATGTTTTGTCAAACCTTACAGGTCCTTCTTACAAAAAATCCATTATACTTGGATTAGGACTTCCAAAAGGAAACCAAATGAGAAAAACCAATAGCAACAACAACACAAAACAGATCACCACTTAAATTAGATTTTCAGAGTAATAACAAATTTTTAGTGTAATCATGCCCTACATAGTGCATTATTTGTTGTTGTTCATTCGTTGTTTATCTGAAATTCAAATATAATTGTTTCATTTATCTAGCAGTTCCATCTTGAAGGGACAAGACTAGAGATAGATTGGTCAATGTAACCCTTTTATTTTAAACACAGAAATTTTATTTTAAACACAGAAATACTCAGGTTTAAGAAGATAAAATAAATGGTCATGTCCCAGAGTTGATTTATTTAAAAAGATAGTGTGTGTGATAATATATTGAATTCTAGCTCCATGCCCTTTCCACTACTTCCCTCTGACATACCATAAACTCAGTGGAATATTGTCTTAGTCTGTTAGTGCTGGCATCATAAAATACGTTAGGCAGGGTGGCTTAAAGAATAGAAATTTATTTTGTCACAGTTCTGGAGTCCAAAAAGCTGAGATCATGGTGCCAACATAGTCGTGTTCTGGTGACAGCTTTTTCCTGGCTTGCAGAAGGCCTCCTTCTTGCTGTGTTCCCATATGGCAGAGAGAGCAACTCTCTTATAGGGACACTAATCCAATCATGAGGGTCCCTCATGACCTTACCTATACCTGATTACCTCCTAAAAGCCCCATCTTCAGATACAATCTCATTGGGGTTAGGGCTTCAACATATGAAATTGGAGGGAGGGTATACAATGCAGTTCATAGCAAAGGTTATAGGTCTCACAAATGTTAAAAAAATGCCTTGATAAACATATTTTGAAATTTACGACAAAGAAAATGAATGTTGAAATACCTAATAAAGTCTAGTATTTCTGAGAAGAGCTTTGGAGAGTTTTTGGTCTGAGCTACCCACATTCATGAAGTTCTAAGCAGTGCAACCGTCAGGGAAGCCACATAATCCAGATTGTATACTGAGTCTGCCCATATTGTGTAATAAGCACCAGAGTGCATATTAACTAGCAAGGATTAAACTTTTATTTAATAATAGATTTTATTATTTTGAGTAGTTTTAGGTTTGCGGAAAATACAGAGTTCCAATATACCTCCTCACTCATCCTCTATTTCTTTTATTATTAACATTTTTTAATTTTTTTTTAAGATTTTATTTATTAATTTGACAGAGAGAGACCACAAGTAGACAGAGAGGCAGGCAGAGAGAGAGAGAGAGAGAGAAGCAGGTTCCGCGCTGAGCAGAGATACCCGATGCGGGACTCGATCCCACGACCCTGAGATCATGACCTGAGCCGAAGGCAGCAGCTTAACCCACTGAGCCACCCAGGCGCCCTATTATTAACATTTTTCATAATCTGCATGTTTGCTGCAATCAGTGAACAATATTGTTACATTATTATTATTATTGTTATTATTAATTATTAACTAAAGTCCCTTGTTTACATTAACTCTTTACCTAAAACTCTTTTTGTATTTCAAAATTGTATTTTGGCAAATGTATAATGCTACATATCTACTATTATAGTGTCACATATAGTAACTTCATTGCTCTAAATGTCCCTGTGCTCAAGGATTCATTTCTAAATGAGATGTTTTCATTGTTTACAAAGTGAAATCTTTACTGCAGATATCTAAAAGAAATAATTTGAATAAAGGAAGAGAAACTTCTTTCATTCTTATTCCCACAGAAGCAGTGTCTATGGTTGTATATTTGTGTTTGCATTCTTCTTTTCCTCTTTCTGTTTTCTGAAAGTTAAAAGGCCTAGGTTATATGGACTTTATTCGTCTCCCAATATTCACTCAGTACCACCAACTAAAATTAAATTAGAATTAGCTAATTAACCAATTAATTTAACAGAAATAAGAATAATTTTAAAAGACCCAGAGAAAATCTTCCTTAAGTCTTTTGGCAGCACTACGTGACATAGAGGGGATATTTATGCTACCTTTCTACTAGCAAAGCAATCTTGTTTATTTGCTGTATTCAAGCACTAGCATCTGGTTGGTTACATTTCAGCTAAATTTCATGTTGTTAATAGTCTGTTCAAAACAGCCACTTCAAAGATCTCTTTCTGTAGCTGTGTTTAATATTGGTATTTGTTCTTAGTCCTTTGTGGGGTACATTAATTGGATCATTTTACACTAATTGAAACTGTATGGCAAACAGTTACTTTGGCAATTTGGAATAGAATTTCTATTTTTGTCTTGCATGCAGGCTCTGTCTGTATCAGGGTAGATAGAAGAAAACTGATGGATATGCATTTTCTTCTTTCCAGGCCCTAATAATTTAGCTTCATGGTTAATTATGCTCAATCTGCATACCTTTATAGATAATAGGGAATTTTAGTTATAAAACTTCTGTCTAATTACTGTACTTTTTAGTTCAGCTGGCTGGAAAACTATACCTATTTGGGTCACTGTATTTCCCCCTTCTGGTTATTTAAATTCTGACAGAAAAATTGTCATTTCTTTTGTTTAACAACAGCAACAAAAAATCTTTGCCAAGTAAAAGTGAGCTAATGGTATGAGACACTCAGTACTTTTCAAACACTGAAATCTAATATATATTTTCCTAAAAAAATTTTGAACTGTGATTTGGATGTAAAGAGCATTCTAGTTAAGTTACAAAATGATACACTGCAAACAATCCATGGACATTCAACAAGGAAGAAATGTGTAAGAATAGAATATTAAATATTGTAAAATTTAACACCATAAAAAAGTCTTTAGGGTTACTTTTAAGTGAGTTCATTGTGAAATTTGAGAGTCAAGGATGTTATCAATGAAAGGAACATTTTGGTATTAATATTTTTCAAATGACACTCTCTTAAATCACATTAGTTATTACAGTTTTTACTTAGCAGTAAACAGTTAGTATGATACTAATTTTACTTGCAAAATCAGGATAGCTTTGACAAAATTGACAGGCAAAATTTGTCTATGCCAGTTGTATGGGATCTTTCATTTAGATTTTAGATTTGCCTTTATGTTGAATATCTTTTTGCTTATCACCAGTGTTCTTATTTCTTCTGTCTATTTAATCAGTATAAAATGCTTAAAATACACAGACTTTTTTTTTTAATAAACTGTCAGTTTAGTTGAGATGGTCGAGTCACCTGTCTTCTTTCTTGAAGCACAGAAATTGTATACTTCTAACCATCAAGTGTCATAATTTAATCTAGAAATGGACCTTATGGCAATACTGTCTTCAACTTTTATTCTCATTTTAAAAATTGTTTTGTAAATCTAGGAGTGATTATTTTTTTTTTCATTTCAAATTCTGATTTGTTTCTGTTTTCTTTTGAAGGTGACTCATCCCAAATGCATTTTTAGAAAAGACAAAGAAATTAGAACATCTTTTTCTTTAAAACTGCATGTCCAAAATGTATTCAATAGAACAGTAGCCCCATGGTCAAATATATTATGGAAACACTGCATGTGTTTTTACTCTTTTCTTTTTTCACTGTTAACACAGTGAACAGAACAGTTAAAGGTTCTGACAAAGTAACAGAACAGTTAAAAGTTCCGATAAAGATACAAAAAATGAATCATGATTAGTACATAATTGACTAAATATATTTATTTTGCAACATTCTTCCCTCTGTCTTTTTAAAGAGACCTGTTAAAATTACATAGCATCCATTGGAACATGCTGCTCTAAATACTGCCAGAGTAGAAAGGATACAGGACTCTGTTTTTTAACCAGACGATGTTTTTTTTTTTCTTTTTTAAGATTTTATTTATTTATTCGACAGAGAGATCAAGAGTAGGCAGAGAGGCAGGCATAGGGAGAGGGGGAAGCAGACTCCCCACTGAGCAGAGAGCCCAATGCGGGCCTCAATCCCAGGACCCTGAGACCATAACCTGAGCCAAAGGCAGAGGCTTAACCCACTGAGGTGCCTGTGATGATGATGTTCTTAAATCTTTAAACTATTGGGGCGCCTGGGTGGTTCAGTGGATTAAGCCTCTGCCTTCGGCTCAGGTCATGATCTCAGGGTCCTGGGATTGAGTCCCGCATCGGGCTCTCTGCTCTGCAGGGAGCCTGCTTCCTCCTCTCTCTCTGCCTGCCTCTCTGCCTACTTGTGATCTCTGTCTATCAAATAAATAAATAAATAAAATCTTAAAAAAAAATCTTTAAACTACTGAGCTGATCTGAAACACTGTTTTATCCTTCTTAGGAGGTCCCACAAAACCAAAGTATGTCTGCAGGCTTTATAGGTGATTAATTTTTTAAAATACTGAATAAACACCGGGGAATAAATCTAGCAAGTTCTTTGAGACCACCACTTCCTACCTGCTCTGAAATTTATGAGAATACTTATATGTTGCTTTTAAGAGGATGATAGCACTTTTCCTAAAGTGCTTGCTACTGAAAATGAAACAATACAATCAAAACATACTAAAAAAAGCAAAATTACTTATTCGCAAATAAGTGTCTTTATATTGACACAAACACTTATATCAGAAAGTAGAATATACTCAATTCCAAGGAAATGTGTGAACCTCTTCAAAGTACTTCATTCAGGGGTGCCCAGGGTGGCTCAGTTAGCTGAGCATTGAACTTTTGATTCTGGCTCAGGTCATAATCTCAGAATCATGAGATAGAGTCCCGTGTCAGTCTTTGCACTCAGTTGGGAGTCTGCTTGAGAGTCTCTCTCTCTTTCTCCCACTGCCCCTCCTCAGCTCACTCTCTCTCTCTCACTCAAATGAATGAATAAATCTTAAAGAAAAAAAAAAGTTACTTCACTCAGAAATAAGTGAGTAAAAGCTAGAGAACTGAAAAGAGAAAGGCTAATTCCAGAATTCAACTCTACGGCTTGATAGTTGTGTATCCATTGGATAACTACTTGTCTCCTCTAAGTTTCAACAGTAAAATTGGAATACAAATAGAAATCAAATCATTTGTTAACTTGGATTTTTAGATGAGATTGTTGAGGTAAAATCCTAGCACAGTGCCTGGCACGAGATAAGCACAAATTTTACTAGGTAGTATAATGAAAATGTTGTGGCAACATGTCAAAAATATAAAATTTTCTGTGCTCAGAGGAAGGCAGAGGTGTTCAAAATTCTCTTTGGCCAGAAAGCAAAAAAATTGGAAAAGATGAATGATCATCTCAAATATTTGAGTTATTCTGCACATTTGCTATTTGCAGTTGGAGGCTTGGGTAAATTTTATAAGAAGTAATATAATTTGCCATGACCTACAGTAAAAATGATTCTTAGGAATGGGAAGAAAGTACACCAATAGCATCTCTCTAGAATCAAAGCAACCTAAATCTAGAGTGGGTTCTGAGGTATTTATTAAAAAGAGGAGGTTATCGGGACACCTGGGTGGCTCAGTTGGTTGGATGACTGCCTTCAGCTCAGGTCATGATCCCAGAGTCCTGGGATTGAGTCCCGCATCGGGCTCCCAGCTCCATGGGGAGTCTGCTTCTCCCTCTGACCTTCTCCTCACTCATGCTCTCTCTCACTGTCTCTCTCTCAAATCAATAAATAAAATCTTAAAAAAAAAAGAGGAGGTTATCAAGGGAAGTACAAAGTCAGCTATTGATTTCATTTCTATACTCTACCACCTGAGCTATGGGGGTCATTTTGGGAGTAAATAGTGTTTATAATTCATATCCTCCAAATAGAAATAAGAAATAATGGGTGCCTATAACTAATGTGTTTTCTGTGATCACAAAGAATGTGTGGAAGCTTGAGACCCATCATTTTTAGCTCTTTTTTATCAGAGTTAAAGTGTTGCAAAATAGAATGAAAAAAAAAAAAAGGATATCTAACTACAAAGAGTAATGTATCAATAGAGTATACAATTATAAAAATTATGAATATAAGGTCCCCCCGGTGGCTCAGAAGGTTAAATGTCTGCCTTTGGCTCAGGTCATGATCTCAGGATCCTGGGATCAAGCCTGCCGTTGGGCTCCCTCCTTGGCCGGAAGTCTGCTTCCTCTTCTCCCTCAGCCCTTTCCCCATGCTCATGCTGTCTCTCTCTGTCTCAAATAAATAAAATCTTTAGAGAAATTATGAATACATTATAGATCATAAAAATAGGGAAAAGGAATATGGAATATTGAAGCTTTACAATAGTTATAAGCACGCCGCAATATTTAAAGTCCTTTATTTAAGTAAGTGTTGCTATAGACAAAGGGAATTGATAACTGAGGATTGTGACAGAGAAAAGAACAAATAAAAAATGACCATGGGCCACTGAATACACACAGATGCTCCAGTGTTTCCTAGTAAAGGACAGGCCTTTCTTGGGATAAAACACTGAACATGAGGTAGAATCCAAATTCTGGTGGGGTAAAGAATCACAGAACTGAGTTTATGAAGAAAACAAAAAGTGAAAAAGTAAACTGAATCACTACTATTCTGTGTGGGACAGATACAGTGGTATATAGTTGTAACTCTTCACACTAGGAGGGAAAACTGTATTTTATTTTATTTTTTTTATTTTTTTTAAGATTTTATTTATTTATTTGACAGAGATCACAAGTAGGCAGAGATGCAGGCAGAGAGAGAAAGGCGGAAGCAGACTCCCTGCTGAGCAGAGAGCCCGATGTGGGACTCAATCCCAGGACCCTGAGATCATGACCCAAGACAAAGGCAGCGGCCCAACCCACTGAGCCACCCAGGTGCCCCATAGGAGGGAAAATTTTAATAATTGTATTCACATCTCTGCTTTTAACCTTACCATATTCTATTTCTACCTGTAACACATACCAAGTACATTCATACACTTTTTAACTACATTAATAAAAAATGGATGAATAAAAAGTTCATCACTTTTTAGAAACAAAGTTCAAAATATAGCAAGATTAAACTTCACAAAGAGAATCCTGTTCATCTCTAGCAGCTATCTGGAAAGTCTTTATTAAACTTTTAATTAATCATAAATTTTATATGATCTAAAAGTGAAATATAATCATTAAATACAATGTTTTTGTTGACGCTGACAGTTAAATCCAGAGTAAGAGGCTGATAGGTCTGCATTCTTAGAATGACATTAAACCTTATCTGAATCATTATGTTAAGTTTTTGACAGGGCAAATACAATTTAGGAAATTCAAGCTTATTTTTTTTAAGATTTTTAAAAAATTTTTCATTTATTTATTTGACAGAGAGAGACAGCGAGAGAGGGAACACAAGCAGGGGGACTAGGAGAGGGAAAGCAGACCTCCCGCCAAGCAGGGAGTCCAATGCAGGGCTTGATCACAGGACACTGAGATCATGACCTGAGCTGAAGGCAGATGCCTAGAAACTGAGCCACCCAGGTGCCCGGAAATTCAAGCTTATTTACCAAATAACAAAAGTGGTGATGCAACTGAAAAATATGCCTTATTAATACAGATAGGTTAAAGATAAGATTTTGGGGAAGGAAAGCCATCAGAGCAATATTCAGATATTGAGGCATGTAGAGCAAAATATTATACTTCTTTTTACCAAGGATAAGAAATAGAAACAATAAAAAGAAGATACAAAAACAAATCTCAACTCAGCATCAAAAATATTTCTTTAATACAGTTGGGTAAATGCAGAATTTTGTACTTGGAAGGTATTCAAAAGTAGTTTGGAAAAACCATTCTGCTATTAACTAGAGAAGACAAGGTTGTGGGAGAAGATAATATGCATTTTCCCTTCTAGTTTTAAGAGTCTATGACTCTGGTGGTACAGTCACTTAACTGTCTGACTCTCAGTTTCAGTTCAGGTCTGCTCTGCCTTGGACTCTGAGGTCAGCATGGAATCTGCTTGAGATTGCCTCTCTCTCTCTCTCTGCCCTTCCTGCTTATACTCTCTCTCTCTCTCTCTCTCAAATAATAAAATAATAAGTCTTAAAAAAAAGAGTTTATGACTCCTCTAACTTGGTGAAGTAAGACTAGAAGATGCTAAGTAATTCAACTCAGGACCATCAACTGGGGAGTTAAGCGCTGGGGAAAGATGACATAAAATGGCTTCACTGAAAACAATAACCTGTGTCCAAGAATGCCAACAATGAATTAAAAAAATTCTTTCAAGATAAATTTGTCATGCTAATTCAAAACTTTAAACAGGTGTGAAAGAATACATGCTGAGTGAAATATTCACTTAAATATATGAATGCTAAAAAATTCTTTAGGTGTGGAGTTATTGAAATCACAATATATTCAAAGTAGACACTACAAGCCCATGGTTGCCTTTTTATGAATTCTGAGGAGCTCTCCTTGCTCTCCTTGGAGGACGCTGCCATTTCACTCTTTTCTGTTTCTGTGATCTGCTGTCCTTCTGTGATGTCATGATTTAAAATAGTGTTCATCAAGAAAAGCTCTTTTCTCAATAGCAGTTTATTGAAGACTTGCTTGTTCATTACCTTTACCGCTGACCTAGCAAAACAACCAATTGAACATTTTGACTTTTCACTTTTCAAACAAATATTTGACATCATATTGGTGAAGTTTTAATCCTTTTGAATTAGTTTTCTTATCTCTAAGATTGCTGTTACCTGTATGCCTTTTGGAAAGGTTCTAAGTAATAACAAAAAATATCTCTTCCTGAAGTCTTTTGGAACAAGGAAGCATACAGAAGATACTATTAATGACTTTTTTATTAATCCATATACTTCTGTAAAGAATATATCCTTGATATGCAGGTGCAAGAGGATTATATAGCAAGCAGTGATCCAGAGTGTTTCAATATAGCTTATGGAACTATAGCAAGAGTTTCCTTTCTGATTAGGTTTACTGTTTGCTGAGAGTTGCTCTTGTTAGAAATAATCTCACAAACAGATCCAAGGATTCTTTGTTAGGAAAAATATAAATATAAAATGTAAGTAAAAATAAAGTAGTTCTCCTTATAAGCCTATAAAGCCAAGTTACAGTGAGTCAACATCCCTGTAATAAGCTAACCTTAAATAATATAGTGCTACAATTAGAAAAATAAGATATAAATAATTTAAACTTTTTAATGATTATTTTTAGTTTTATGTTTATATTATGTATATTGGCAAAAATATTTCAGGCATTCATATGCTCTAATGTAAAATTAATATAAATTTGCTATTAGATATTTGCAGTTGTCTTTTGAAAGCAACTTTTCATCCATGCATTTATTTTTCTATTTTTTAACATAAACAATGTGTATAGCATTTCTAGAATTTTGAGATCAGAATAAAAATGTGGTATATACTCTCAAGGTTCTTAATATTTATTGAAATATAAATTTGGACTCTGAAATGTTTAAAATCAAGGAAATAATTATGTTCACAGAGACATGTATAGTTAGGTGTTCATGTTAAACATCGTGCATTCATCAGTAATTGTGTTTATAAGACTATCAAGTTTCTTTGTTAAGTAACCTTACTTAAAATAGAAATTATAACAGAATACTTTTTTATCAAGTAATAAGTCTGACATTATTCCATTATTTCATTTGACATTAATGAATAACACTATGAGGTATCTCACTCTAATTTAAAATTAGAAAATCATTTTATTTATATTTTTATTAAGGTATAATTAATATATGATATTGTGGTAGTTTCAAGTTTATAACATTGATTCAACAATTCTATGCATTACTCAGTGCTCACCATGATAAGTGTGGTCACCATCTGTCAGGATACAATGATATATTACAGTTTTATTGACTGTGTTCCTTATGCTGTATTTTCATCTCTGTGACTTATTCTATAATCACAAGTTTGTACCTCTTGATCCTCTTTATCTGTTTCACTCATCCCCCCACCCACTTCTACTCTGGCAGCCAGCAGTTCTCTATATTTGAAAATCTGTTTTGTAGTTTGTCTGTTTCTCTGTTTGCTCATTTGTTTTTTAGATTCCATATGTAAGTGAAATGATATGATATTTGTCTTTCTGACTGACTTATTTCACTTAACATTAATACCCTCTAGGTCAATTTATGTTGTCACAAATAGCAAGATCTCATTCTATTTTATGGCTGAGTAATATTCCATTGTGTTTACATACCACATCTTCTTTATTCATTTATCTGTGGATGGACACTTGGGTTGCTTCAGTATCTTGGCTATTGTAAAACAAAACAAAACAAAACAAAAAACTGCAATGAACACGGGTGCATTTATCTTTTCTAATTAGTGTTTTTGGTTTCCTAGGGTAGAGACCCCATAGCAGAATTGCTGGATCATATGGCATTTCTATTTTTAATTATTTGAGGCATCTCCATACTGTTTTCCACATTGGCTGCACAAATTTATATTCCCACCGACAGTGCACGAGGGTTCCTTTTTCTCCACATCCTTGCCAACATTTGTTATTTCTTGCCATTTTGATTTTAGCCATTCTGACAGGTGTCAGGTGATCATTTTAAATCATCTTAAAAGAATTTAAGTGGTTTGTCAAAATCCACACAGGTAATAAATACCCTACTCGATATTTTTAATGCCAAATACAGTGTTCCATATTCAAATCTAAATCTCTATGCTTTCTTCTTTTCTAAAGCAGCACTGATTGCAGTCATAAAAACTTGCACAGTTTTGCAAAGGCACATAAAAGGAACCAGGCAAATGAATGTTTGTGAGTCGCCAATAACTGTAAAAGCCAGTATTGACGTGTACTGACAAGAGTCACTGCTAATTTCTTCAAATAATTTTTGGCCTTTTAGGTTTTTTTTCTTAATAAATTTTCTTCTCCAGCTTTCATTTACATTTTGAAGTTGGAAAGGCATCCTGGAAGACGTTACCTTGAGCTTGATGATTAAGAAAACTGCCTGGATGGAGATTATTATGCCTGTATTGTACCCACTCTCACCTGACATTAGTCAAAGATAAATATTTAAATATCAAAGTTTTTACATCTTTAAAGCAGATTAAACATTACAATAAATACAAATCCATACCTGCAAATTAATTTAATATATAATTCAAATATTTTTGTGTCATTAACTCTTGCTGAATTGTTTGTAGTTATCTTTTTACAGTTCTTCTAGAGATCTCTCTCTATATATTTTACCATCATTCCAGGATCTATATTCATAAAACTAAACTTTCTGCTGCACATTTGGCATCTGTTAGACTATCTTAATTATCACATGTCAAGAACCTACACAACTTCAATATTGTTTTTATTTTATTTTATTTCATTTTATTTGGTTTTCAGTATTGTTTTTAGAAGAAGTTCTTGGACAGTTTTCCAAATGCCCTTAACAGTCTGAGCCTGTTTTTATATCATTCTCTACAATATTTCATCCTATGGAAGAAAGAAGACAAGCTTCTGTTAAATAGCTCCCATTTCAAAGTAGTATCTTAGTAATATTTATTTGTTTAAATTAATATTCTCAACGCTACAATTGAGGTAAGTTTAAGAACCATGCTTTAAATATAGAAAATAAATTGAGGCCTTTTTTGTTACCGGGTTCCTTACTCTCAATAATACTATGACCTTGTTCCTCTTTCCCCAACTTTGCTTATGGCCAGGATGCTTTATAATCCTTCCAAATAGTCAAATCAAGAACCTATTTCAAAGTTTAGCTTATGCCCTATTTGCTCCATAAGGTATTAATAATTTAAAAAAAGAATTTATTATCTGAAATTATGTTGCCCTTAAAATTAATTCTTTATAAATTATAAGTAAGGTGAGGACATGGAAATTGGTTTGTTCTTTATTGAATTCCTCAAACCTGATACATATTTGGTATGGGAAGAATGGATAATACACATGTGTTATGAAAGTGTTATTATGTTCATATCATTCCAGTGTTCTTGTAAGTATTAATACCTTTTGCAAAACCTGTACTATATTTTTAGTGTCAGGTTTCTCAAGATCATAAAATAAATCTAACTGAGGACGCAGCCCAAATGCTAATAGATCATGAACAAACAGCACATGATATAAGTGGTAAACCAACCCTTTTTTTACTTACAAGTTCATCTTCATCAAATCCTAAAAACACATAGACCTGTTTTATTTTTCAAATACCTTGTTACTGTTTCTGTTGTTTATATATATTATGTCTATCATCTATCTATCTATCTATTTTAAGAGAGAGAATAATAGGGAGTCCCATGGTGGGTGGGGTGGGAGATGGCAAAGGGGGAGGGAGTAGGAAACTCTTAAGCAGGTGCCACACCCAGCTTGGAGCCTGACACAGGGCTAGATCTCACTACTCTGATCATGACCCAAGCTGAAATCAAGAATTCAATCCTTACCAACTGAGATACGCAGGTGTCCCTTGTTTTTATTTTGAAATAAACCAGATCTTCTGGCTCAGAACTTGGAGAAAAGACTAAGGCAGGAAGAGTCCATTCCTTTATCTGTTTTAGAATAAATTGTCCTAGTAAGTTATTGGTGAGAAATGAAATTTTATACTAGAATCTCCTAATTATTGATTATTTATACAATGAAAAAGTGCTTCTAATATATAAGTTTAGGTTAATGAATGTGTAAAGTGTAATTATTCCTTACAAATTCTTTATGCTGTTAGTAAGAACATGAGTTAATTAATCCTTGGAAGACAGCAATTTATTTATTTATTTATTTATTTATTTATTTATTTATATTATGTTATGTTAGTCACCATACAGTACGTCATAAGTTTTTGATTTAGTGTCCCATGATTCATTGTTTGTGTATAACACCCAGGGCTCCATGCAATACATGCCCTCCTTAATACCTATCACTGGGCTAACCAATCCCCTCTCCCCACTCACTTCCAAAACCCTGTTTTGTTTTGTTTTGTTTTTAAATTTTATTTATTTATTTATTTATTTATTTGACAGAGAGAGAGAGGGAGAGAGATACAGTGAGAGAGGGAGCACAAGCAGGGGGTAGTGGGAGAGGGAAAAGCAGGCTTCTTGATGACCAGGGAGTCCGATGCAGGGCTCACTCCCAGGATCCTGGGACCATGACCAGAGCTAAAGGCAGACTCTTAATGACTGAGAAACCCAGTCACCCCTAAAACCACCAGTTTCTTTCCCAGAGTTCATAGTCATTCATGGTTCTTCTCCCCATCTGATATCCCATTAGGAGAAGGAAGGAATACACCTTTTTAAATGGATTATCTGAAGAGGTTGAACCTTCATAAATAATATATTTTTTAAATTCTTATATCATCTGCCTGACAAATTGTATTTATAAAACTTATTTTTGTTTCGTTCAATTATAAAGTTATTTCTGTTTCCTCTCCTTTTGAACTACCTTAAAATTTTAATTTTTCTTACATAACTCTGAAATTTCATTACAAAAAATCAGGAAACTCTGTAATTTTTCAGGAATCAGAATGTAGCAAGCTCAAAGAATTATATTGAGTTATTAGTGGAAAGTGATGAATACCATGAGTTTAATTTTTTTAAGATTTATTTATTTATGGGAGAGATTTATTTATTTGAAGCAGGAGGGGCAAAGAGAGAGGGGAAAAAAAAAAAAAAAAAAAAGCCCAGGCTCAGTGGGGAGCCTCACAGGCGGCTTTATCCCAAGACCCTGCGATTACACAGGACCTGAGTGGAAACCAAGAGCCAGACACTTGAACTGTGCCACCCAGGCACCCCATGAATACCATGGGTTTTAAATTCAAGTAGATTATGTATGATTTGATTTTTGTAGTGCATCAACAATATAACCATGGACAAGTTAGTTAACCTGACTAATCAATTTCAGTTCAGTTCTTCAAAAATGCTTTTTGTTTAAAAAAAAAATGAGTAAAGAATTGGGGTGCCTGCGTGGCTCAGTCATTAAGCCACTGCCTTTGGCTCAGGTCATGATCCCGGAGTCTTGGGATCAAGCCCCGCATGGAGACCCTCCCTGCTCCATGGAAGCCTGCTTCTCCCTCTCCCACTCCCCCTGCCTGTGTTCCCTCTCTTATTGTGCCTCTCTCTGTCAAATCAATAAATAAAATCTTTAAAAAAATGAGTAAAGAACCTAAAATGCTATTATGGAGATTAAAACATATAATTAATTTAAAGCAATGGTGAGAATTTAATATTTATTAGTATTAGATTTAGTATATTATTTGCTATAGCATCATGTGGAAGAAAAGATATTGATATGCAAATTTGAGGGCATTGCATTATTTTCAATTCTCTCATAATTTTGCTGTTCCCTTAGAATGTTAAATTACCATTGATACAAAAGTCAGAACACTTCCCCATCACTTACATTTCTATTTGCGAATTCTTTTGAGCACTACTGTTGTTTTGACATCCAACATATATTTAAAACTTAGATCTCTTAAATGTGAGTTTTTATATTTTTTAAATTTCTAACTAGTTTTTCAGAGAAATGCAGATCAAGTGTCAGAAAACATAGTGGGATATAAGATCCTATATTCAGAAATTGGTTTTGCAAAAATATTTTAGATATATATCAAGTGAAACATATCAAGTGATACAGTAAAACTGGTGGAAAAACAAGATTCTATATTTTGAAATTGATTTTACAGAAATATTTTAGAGATATATCAGTTTCATAAAATTATGTTCAACTCTGTCAAAAATGTGCAAACACGTAAAAGTCTGTGCAAAATATCCAATTTTGTGAGATTTATTGTTCTCAAAAATTTAAAATACACAGATGGCCAAAGTACACATGATCTTTGGGAAGTCTTGCTCCCTAATGCCTCTGGGTGTGCTGTGTTTTGTTTGTCAAAATGGTATCAAGTCTGTTAGAACAGCTTGGCCGGTTTTGACAGAATTCTTTCCTGAATTAAAGATAGCAAGATGATGCTTGTCGGAAACAAGTTCTATCACCAGTTCTCAATGAACAAAAGTTATTCCTCACTATGTAATTTATACTTCATTTTTTATTCAAAAAATGTTTAATTATTTTCATTGTTTTATTTAAAACAGTGTTTTTGTAACTTGTAAAAATTTGTATCATACACATAATAGTAAAAACAACATGACTAAATTTAGTATTTCCTTAGACACAGGTTTGATATCAGAGAAAACTATATTTGAATTCTGCTTTTGCCACTTCTTCACACATGCATGATTGTATGTTCTTTGAAAAAAGTCTTCAGATAAGGCACAAAATATTATGAGATTTTTGTCGATACTTCAGAACATAAAGTATTTACCAGTGTGCTTAACAAATTGTGTCTATGTTTGCACAAGTTGTTTCTGTTATTATCATTATGGGTATGCTGAAGTCTTCAGTGAGCCTCATGTTTATTATATTTGGTGCATAGGGAACTGATAATGACCTGGGTGTTATAATGATAAAAATTACTGTGGGGGTGCCTTGGTGGCTCAGTGGGTTAAAGCCTCTATCTTCAGCTCAGGTCATGATCCCAGGGTCCTGGGATCAAGCCCCGCATCGGGCTTTCTGCTCAGCGGGTAGCCTGCTTCCTCCTCGCTCTCTCTATGCCTGCCTCTCTGCCTACTTGTGATCTCTGTGAAATAAATAAATAAAATCTTAAAAAAAAATACTGTGAAATGAAACTGATAGTAGTGAATTATCTGCTACACACATATCCAGTGTTAGGCACTGTGTACCTATTATTATCAAAATGGTGACCATTTTACAGATGGGAGCCATAAGCTCCAAGATTAGATGTCTTGTTCAATTTTTATACTTATAGAAAATAGTTGACCCAACATTTAAACCTGGACCTCTCTGTGTCCACAGACCTTGGTTGTGCTATTGTGAAGGCTGCCTGTGATGTCACATTGTGTTTGGATTCAGAATTATGTTAAGACTTCTATATTGTGGGAAATTTTATGTCCTCTAAGATGTTATCAGATATGATACGATTAGTTTACAGACACATTAGCTTCTTGAAAATAAGTCAATTATTGTCATTTTTGGTCTAATATCATTATTACAGGAGGGATTAATTCTATTAGCTTGAATTAATTTCATGCTGTAATTGTTTACTGGTAAAATGATCTATATGACTTTGTCTGAGACTTTTTTTTCACAATGTTGTTAATCACTTTACCAAGTTTGTGCCAGAAATATACACAAATCATACTTAAAACTGCTTTTATGACAAATGGCAATCTGAATAATGACCAACGCACATAAATTACCAAAAATACAACTAATAATACAATTTACTAAGATAATATAGAGTTGACACATGTGAAATAGTTAAATTTCTAAATCTGATACTTAATAAAAATTGCTGCTTATGTATCGTAACATGGCACTAGTTATTATAAAACAAGTCACACTAGTTTCCTATTTTATATCTATTAATGAGAATTAACAGTAAAAATTGTGCTATGATAAATTTCATGCTCTGCTATATCCATACCTTATAAATACTTCTCCACAGTTAGATTTGATAAGATAAAAATTAAGTTAATTAACTTTTGGAGTCATCAGTTAATTAAGCTAGGTAATGAAGAACTACATTCTGAGCAAAGAAATCATTGACCCAGAGTCATGGAATAAAATAAAGGCTTTTAGATTATAAGTATTTGTTCAGTATTTTACACTCATCTTGTATCTTAAAGCACATTTTCATCTTTTAGCTTGTGTGTGTGAGGGGTGTACAGTTATAAATAAGAGTATCCCAATTACTTTCATTATTAATATTACTTTTTTTATATGGTGTCTGCATTCCATACAAAGTATTTAGAGATGGGGGATACACTTTGCAGGAGTTGTATAAGGTTAAAAGTTATGCAACAATAAAAATATATTTGTCTTTGATTAACTCACATTGTAAATGAAAATTTCTGTATTTTATTTTTAAGAAAAATAATTTATATGGTATCCTAGATTTAGTACAAACTAAAGAGGAAGAAAATAAGAGTATTTGGAGTGCATTGAGTCATGCATTTTGGACAGTATGCCCCCATTCTAGAGGTATTAATAATGTATTGAGCCAGGAGTACACTGCTAGTGACTACAGACCAAATTTTTGTCCTGAAATGCACTCCTCCCAGATACCTGTATGGCTCACTTCATTCAAGTCTGTTCTTAAATGGAACATTATCAGATAAGCTTTTTATGAATACTTTGTTCATATTATTCCCCTTTTGCTTTCTCTCCCTTAATCCTGTTTTGTTTTTTATTGTATTTCTTATACCAATTTACATAATACTTGCTTTGTTGTTGTTGATGATAATGTTGTATGTTTGCTTTTTACCAATTTCTCTCACCAGACTGTAAATCTATGAAGTCAGAGACTTTGTTTTTGCTAACTCTTCTCTCCTAATACCTGCCACAATTATACAGACAGCAATATTTGTTGACCATTGAATAAGAAAACACAGGAAATTGAAAACATAACCCAAAACATATCTAAATAACAAATCAATGAATATGGATATTAAAAATTGTTTGTAGAGAAGTAAGCATTTGATAAAATACAAAAATTCTTGTTATAGTTACAAAGTAGTGACAAAATTTATCTAATTCTCACCTTCATAGTGTTCTAAGGATTTCCTTCTGATAGAAATTTGTGTTCAGAACACTGAAAGTACACTTCGGTCACAATCTGCACTTGGCAGTGAGGCAGAGTTCAGCACATAAAAAGACAAAATAAGTCAGGGAGAGGGAGATTCAGGAATTGGCATTATTCTCACACCCTTGGAACAAGACAGATGCTGGGGAAGTGGCCTAGATGCCGAGCTGTGCTTCTGACAGGTGGTGGGATTCCAACAGGAGATGGCATTTGATTTACCATTTGGTTACCCAATGAATCAATCAATTGGTCCACTTTCTGCTGATGATATATACTCTTTATATCTTTCAGATCTTATTGCCATACTCATTCTCTATTAACTATCTCTGTGTCCATTAATATAGTTTATTATGGACTCTCATTTAGTTAATTCATTTCCGATGGTCTCCGATTTAGTCCCATGATTCTTTACCCGCTCCTCTGCTTCTAATCTTATATTCAAAACACATATTGTCACTTCAAGATTCCTCAGGAAATTCATTGCTAAAGATGTTATTACATTTTTTGTTGTTTTTATTGATTGTCTGTCTCCTGCCACCTAGAATGTAAACCCTAAAGGGGGAAGAATTTTTTTTGATGTTTTGTTTCTTGATATCCCCCTACTTAATAGACACTCAGTAAATATTTATTGAATGGATAGCATCATAAATGGTCAAGGAATTAATTCTAGTCTTTCTTAATTCTGATCAGGCTGAAGGTCATAGACCTGACTGTGATTTTCAAGACTGTTTGCACATATATAACAACTTTTACATCTTCTTTTACTTCATGTCTTCTCTGCCTTGATCCTAAAACCTCCTCCCTCCTTCGCTCTACCTCCACCCTGCCACAGCACACACACACAGAATAATATCTGTACTTGAGCCCACCCTGCCTGCTTCATGTTCTAGGAATGGCACCCTATTCTGAAGATCTGTTATTTAGTTAGGCACCAACAAGGCATAAAATTCATAGTATCATTTAAGAATTTAATTGAATGCTGCTGGACCTTAAAGCACAAAGGGAAGAGAGGGAGAAGATGAAACTCTACAATCATGACTGATCTTGTACATCCTGTTATAGGATGTACAGGTGGAGGAGAGAGACAGAAACAAAGAAAGAGAATCAGGAAGTTGGGACGCACATGCACAGATGGTTGGGAATGCTGAATTGGGACAGGGCTATGATAATTAGTACAGTCTCCTGAAAGATCCCTTTGTATCACACTGTCCTCATCATGTTATATCCTTTTATCATTTACTAATTCTCTTTGTCCAAAGTTTTACCTGGTCAAAAGGACCTTTCAGAATGGGAGGGGAAGGACAAGAATACTTCAGCTTTTTCTGGCTCAATTGAATTTGCTCCACACTGACTGGGAGTTAAAATCAGAGGGTTCCCATGATTTTTTTGGACCCAACTGTGAGCAGTTAGTAAAAGCAGGAGATGATAGGCATAGGTAGATATAGAATATATCTTTATTTTGCCTGTTTTGAAATTTAGAAAATTAAAATCACTTTGGGTACATAACTTAGTTACCTTCTAGAAAAATCTTGATTCAGTTTAACTAATATCAAATCACATCCAATATTGATCATATTAAAGAAAACCAAGGGGTAGGAATCAAGATACATGCCAAGCAGAACCAGTGCCACACAAAGGACTTCAGCTAAGTCGAGGGACATGTTTTCATTGAAAGGAAAGAACAAAGAAGAGAAACAGGGAGAAAGTGGCAAGAAACAAGAATCAAAAAGAAGATGGCATTCAAATTTATGAAGCTCTCATGGAGAGCTGTACCTCTTTTGAAGTTCTTTTCTAAGGCTGTTCCTGGTTACAAAACCATATGATTTATGATTTTGCTCAGTGTAAGAAAAAAAAGGATGACGTTTTCAAAGATTTTTGTTTAAGCTATCTGGAAGAGAGACACATGATTCTGTGTTCTTTTATAAATGGTACGTTGATTTTAAGATAATTTTTTTCTTACCCAGCACTTTCACTAACAACTTTGCTCAGACATCTAATATTAGACTTGTAGATGAGGTGAAGGAACACAAAATGTCTTTGCCAGAAAGAAAAAGAACTCCTTCCTTCCCTCTTTCTTCCAATTTCGTTCTTCCTTTTTCCCTCCCTGTCTCTTGTTCCCTCCCTCCATCCCTCTCTCCCCCCCTCCCTCCCTTCTTCTCCTTCCTCCCCCTCTCTTTCTCCCACCCTCCCTCCCTTTCTTCCTTCTTTCCTTCCTTCCTTCTCTCTTTCTTTTCTTCTTTTCATGAATGGAAAGCCAAAATGGTATTGAGCTGAATTGAAAGATGATATTTGTGAGTGTAATAAGCATAGAAAAAAAATAAAGTGTGTCATAAAGAAATAGCCTACTAGGACTTTCAACCAGATAATCAATCCTATCATTAAGGAATAAAGTTGCCTGAATGTGTGTAAATGTGTTTTCTAGCCAAAATCATACTATTGAAGTTTTTGCAACAGTTGACAGTTTTCTGATATAAAAGCTACTGCCTTTGTCAACAGAATGAAGCTCTGGCAGAAACGTTTGGCCACTTTTTCAAATCCTTACATGTGGGAGACATCCGAATGACTGAAGGACTAATGTAGTAATGAATGGTGCAAAAACAATGTTACAGTGCAATTGAGGGTAGTTATTAATTTGTTTCAGTTGGGTGCATATGCCAGAAAGCTTTGTTTATGCCAGGCAGTTGAGGAGAGAAAGAGATCGCTCAGCCTGCGGGAACAGAACAGCTAAACATTTCTTAAACAAGATCTGTTCTTGAGTACAACACAATGTCACTTTCACAAGTTTATAGCCAAGGTGAAAAAAAAAAAAAAAAGGAAAATTGTAACTAATCTTCTTAAGCTTTTCTCCAGATATTTAAATTAAAGAGCAACAGTGAGTGGAAGATTCCACCTACCCACCATATTTTTTCTCATGCCCATAAGAATAAGTACTTAAGAAATATAAGTGTTGGGGCGCCTGGGTGGCTCAGTGGATTAAAGCCTCTGCCTTCGGCTCAGGTCATGGTCCCAGGGTCCTGAGATGGAGCCCCGCATCGGGCTCTCTGCTCAGCAGGGAGCCTGCTTCCTCCTCTTTCTCTCTCTCTGCCTGCTTCTCTGCCTACTTGTGATCTCTGTCTGTCAAATAAATAAATAAAATCTTAAAAAAAAAAGAAATATAAGTGTTGCTGCTACACAAGGTGGCATTCTCATACTTACATGCTGGTATTTCTTATATGCCTTTGAGCTTTTAAGTACTAGATAATTAAAATATGCATTGCTCATTTTTTGATATTTAAATTTCTATTTAAAACTTATAGCTTTATCAGTTTCAAATTGTCGAGACAACAATCATCTCTGATTAAAGAAATATTCTACCCCAATCTGATTTATTTTTTTCTAATTTGAATATATTGAAATTAATTTTTATGCCATTAAACTGTTTTCATGTACAGTTATATATTTAGAACAATACATTGGAAAAGTACAACACTTTTACAGTAATTAAATAATGAGTCATCTAAATCTGCATCTTAATCATGCTGATTTTAAAGTCTCTCCTACTATTTTGGCTTTTTGCTTTATTTTGTTTCATTTTTATGTATTAACAGTAAACTTTAGGCAAAAGTCTCAGAGATTGAAAATTGAAGCTTGAGAGAATACTATCGCAAAAAAAAAAAAAAAAGTCAATTTCTTATGGAAAAGAGATAGGTATTGATGACCTCTAAAACCTGCATATAATATCCATGATTTGGGGCGCCTGGGTGGCTCAGTGGGTTAAGCCGCTGCCTTCGGCTCAGGTCATGATCTCAGGGTCCTGGAATCGAGCCCCACATCCGGGCTTTCTGCTCAGCGGGGAGCCTGCTTCCCCTCTCTCTCTCTCTGCCTTCCTCTCTGACTACTTGTGATCTCTGTAAAATAAATAAATAAAATATTTTTTAAAAAATCCATTATTTTCTCCCTGATAATTTTTTTTTTTTTTTTAAGTTTAAGTGCTCCCTTCTGGGACATTTTAAACAATAAATTTCCAAAGACAAAAAACGGTGGGCGGGGAGCCTTGGGCATTCCTGTGGGAAAGTAAGGGACTTAGAAGCAGAAAAGTTCTGGAAACATCATCCCTAGAGTCAAAAGGAGGGGCTACTGAGGAGTACAAAACCCAGCAGATGCAAAGAGGAGAGGTATTTGCATAATCTTCCCAGTATGCTTTCCATTTCAGTGTGAAAATATCAGGAATAAACCAGAAATTCTGTGATTGGATACAGTGAAGGGGATGTTTTGAAGTATCTATATTATTGTATTATCACATGACTCATTTTACTGAAGATTACAAGGTTCACTTAAGGTAGTAGCAGTATGGGAAAGGTGTTGAAGAGTTCATTCATCATTGGCAGAAAAGGGGGAAATGGGCATGACTGACAGTAAGTCTGTGGCTGATTACATCTACTGTCTGTGTTATTGGGATTATGGGTACTGTTATAGGCAGTTGCATTTGACTATATTTATAGACCAAACATAGGGCATTGGTTTAAGGCTTATTTCAGGAAGGACTTTATTACCAAGTTGCAGACTAACATGACTCTACTGGCAAGGCAAAACAATATAAGATTCAAAAATCTTATACCACATTGGTATTTACATTTTTCCCCCCAACAAACCTATGTAAATACTCTGTGAAACATTCCTGCATTAACTCAGCAAGGAATTAAGAAAACTTTGAACATGCAGAAAATATCACAGACTGAAATGCTTTTGCCACTGGTGTACAAATACATAATAAACACAAAAAAATTACAAAGGTAAAACAGTCCTGTTGTTTCTCTCAGAATGTAAGATGGCAAGTTTCTAAATAAATATTTTTGTTCTAATTCCACTCAGTCAAGTCAGGTCAAGGTGAGATAAAAATGAATGCAAACTTCATTTTTACATTCAGTTTCAATGTACTCTTTCTTCCATTTCTTTCTTTCCTTTCCTTTTTTTTTTTTTTCCCTCTGTTTCTTTGTCCTTGTAGGAGGTCTTCTTGGTCAAATAATGAATTTTTAGTATTAGTATTTTCACAAAGGTATGAAGTTCTTTGCTTTGTTTCTTATGATTTTTGAATGCTCACCTTGCATTAAGAATCTGCCCTATTTGTTTGGAGTCAATAATGCAACTCCATGAGTTGTGAGCACTAGAATATTACATTTGCGCACTAATTAATTGAATATGGTAATGAGGGCATGACTACAAAGTCAAAGTCAGAGAAAATGAGAAAGAAGGCAATTTATTTACCAAAGCAGAAACAGTGAAAGCAGGTTTTACTGTCCCTAAAATAATAGCTTTTCCATAGTTACATTTTACACATGTAGTTATATGTTCGTATTTGAATAGATACATCATGAGAAGAGTCCATTTGATTTTAGTTTTTAATTGAAAAATAGTGATAAGCCATTAAACCTAAGATGTCAAGCTAAACTATGTGACTATTGTATTAGTTCTACCAAATTACTGTTTAAAATGCTTACTTTATTTCTGCTTCATATTTTTAAGCTTTTTTTTTTAAAGATTTTATTTATTTATTTATTTGACAGACAGAGATCATAAGCAGGCAGAGAGGCAGGCAGAGAGAGAGGAGGAAGCAGGCTCCCTGCTGAGCAGAGAGCCCGATACGGGGCTCGATCTCAGGACCCTGAAATCATGACCTGAGCCGAAGGCAGCGGCTTAACCCACTGAGCCACCCAGGCGCCCCATATTTTTAAGCTTTAAATTTAACTCTACTACAGCATATTTTATGTCCAAATCTTTACATTATGAAACTACAGTAGACAGTATTTCTTGATTACCTTAACTATAATTTAAGGGCAAAAGTAAAACTGTATGCTATGAGATAGCTGTTAATACAATGATTTCAACAGACAAATGCAATTTCTCAAAAAGTTATAAATAATCAGTAGTCAATCATAGATGAAACATTTTATTTTTTATGAAAATAGATATTATCTGTTAAAGGAATTATTTATTTATTTTAGAGACAGAAAGTGGAGGGGAAACAAAGGAGAGGGAGAGAGAATCTGGAGCAGATTCTCCTCTATGCATGGAGCCAAATGTGGGGCTCAATCCCACAACCGAGATTGTGACCTGAGCTGAAATCAAGTCAAGCCCTCAACTGACTGAACCACCCAGGCACCCCTAGGTATGGTTTGTTTAACTGAAAAGGTTTTTTTCCCACCCTACCCAACCGGCTGTATGGACCAAGGGCAGACCCCTCAAGATGGACCACGTGGTGTGAATATTTTTTTTTCAGTTAAAAACAATCAAAACCCAGTAAATTTAGGAAAGACCTTTTAGTTCCCCCTCAATGACCTAAATTTACATAGGAAAGGAGAACCTATACCAAAAAGAGAAGGAACTAACTGCATATGAGGGCAACCTTTGCTTTCCAAGCATCTCTCATCTTCCTGATAATGGTCTTCCTCTTGTTTTTTTTTTTTTTTTAAGATTTTATTTATTTATTTGAAACAGAGAGAGAGATCACAAGTACCCAAAGAGTCAGGCATAGAGAGAGAGAGGAGAAAGCAGGCTCCCCGCTGAGCAGAGAGCCCGATGCGGGCCTCGATCCGAGGACCCTGAGATCATGACCTGAGCCGAAGGCAGAGGCTTAACCCACTGAGCCACCCAGGCGCCCTTCCTCTTGTTTTTATCCCCAGACCCTACCTCTCTCCTTAGCTCAGGATGTCATATAAGCCTCTTACTGCCTGACTGGAATTTCATCTCTGTGTGGATTCTTCATATGGTGTTGGGGAAGAATTTATTCTACCCTTCAAGATCCTTCTAGCTGAACTAAGAATCAAATTGACATGAGACAGATTAACAGAAGAAAGTCAGATTTACTTGTGTATATGTGGGGAATACACAGAGATGGAAATTCCACAGACAGTGAAGCAACACAATGTTTACATGAGCTAAGGAGAGGGTGAATACAAAAGGGAGAAAAACCATTAGCAGGAAGGTAAAAGGAGATGTTTGGAAAACAAAGTTTTCCCTATTACACAGATAAGTTCCTTCAATAAAGAAGAATCTCTGCTAATAGGTCTCTTCCTGTACAAGCAGACAATTGTGACACTTTTTTCTGATTTTCTGGGTTTGGACTGTTTTTAATTCAAAACATTGTTCATGCCAAAGCGGCCTATCTTGAGTGGCCTGCCCATGGCCCCTACAGTGGGAAACTAAATTTGGTTTTCTCCTGTCTCATGTCAATTCGAGCCTTGGTCCAGCTAGAAGAACCTTAGATAGAAGGAAATTTATTCCTCCTTGATACCACAAAAATAAAATTGGTAACCTTTTAACTAAAAATAATAGATTTTTATTTTTCTTTGATGGTCAATAATTTCCCTCATATTTTAGGACATTTTTCATGGAAAATTGAAGAGATCCATAAGATACATTAACTGTTTTAAGAAAATGTATATCATTAATGTCTCTGCATAAAGCAAATTAAGAAAGAGAAGATTGGAATTTATGGAGTTGGCATTTACTACCAGTGTCACATCTAAAATCTTCTATTATTTTCAGAGATATGTCACAGAGAATGACTACCAGGCTTTTCCACAAAATGTCACTTTGACCACTGTCAAAGAGAGATTATGTTAGAAAATTGGACTGATGATGTATGGCATTTACTCTGGTCATATTAAATGGAATGATGTTAGGTATTGTTAATACAATATTTTGCCATTTGCATGTCAACTTGTAGAATGTTTATCTATTTTAAAAAAATTTTAAGACAATATTCATTCACCAAGGGTAGCTGCTCCCAACATAAGGAGGGAAAAGTGCAGATACAACTGAACTAATGTAATTTTTTTCCTTGGTGAGTTACAGACAGAAACTACACCAGATGGAGTCTTCACAAAAAGGAAACTTTATTTGCAGCAAATAAGGAATTCATAGGGAATTACTTCCAAAGCTCTGACTCCCTGAACAAGGGTAAATGAGCACCTTTTACTTACGGTTATAGGATAAATATTTAGTAAGGGGATCCTTATTATCATATAAAGAGGCAGGTATGAGGTCGCACATGTGCCTTAAGGAAACATCCCTATACATACATTGTATGTTATGTAAATGAGGCTTGTGCTCCTTTTTGGGCAAAGATTTTAGTATTATAATGAGATAAAAGTAACTGTCTATCATTCCATGGTCCATCTGTGCAAGGGTGAGTTGGGTTATGTCCATACTGGTTTGAGTGGTCTGAGCCACCAGAATTCTTAATATGGTCAATCCTTATTTTTTGAGGGGTAGTTTCAATTTCCATCACAAGATGCTATGCACATTGAGTCTTACCCACGTTAGGAGATAAGCTGAAAAGAAGAGCTGAAGGAAAAATGTGAGACAGATGTTTGTGAATGTAAACAGGTGAACAGTAAAAGTCAGGTCTTGGGGTCTAGCTGGTAAAACAGATATTTAGATTTAAGATTAAACTTAATTTTTTGATAATGTTTGATTAGAATAGAATGAGAACTGTGGTTAAATCTAGAAATACTCTTATAAGTAAGGATATTATATTATTTTGTGTGCTCACTAGTAATATGTTATATAATGTAGAACCTGTCTATCTATCCATTCCCTTTACAATACCACACAATCAATTTATTTCCCTGCTTCTCTTACCACAGTTATTATTGAAAGTAATCCTTTGTGTAACTTAAGTATCTTTAAGAACCTTAATATGACTGAGTTTCTTTATTGCATTATTTATTTTTCTCTCAACTATAGGCCACTTCAGTTTACTTTCCATTTATAAATCGATCTGTGAAATTTCCAGTTTCACTGTTGTGACTTTTTGTTTGTTTGTTTGTTTTGTTTTGTTTTTTCCTTTTTCTTTTTCTGTAAACAACAGTTTTCTTCCTCCTAGAAGGTAAACTCATAGAATTTTTTTGATAATGGGTCAGTCACTAGAAGAGTTTCTGGTTGTTTCCATAGGACAGTTTGCCTCATCAGAGATAGACGTTGCTTGCCCACTGTTCATTCTGGACTTTATACATTCCCCACCAGTTCACACACTTTTTTACACCTGAAATGGGCATAGAGCATGCTCCATACCACACAGGTAGAAAGTAGCAAAAGCAGGGTTTGAACACATCTGTCTGATCTCAAATTACACTCCCTGAAGTCCTGGAGACCACAGGGGAGGGTGTCGTTGGGCAGATGGTTGGACCTGGACTCCTCACCTCAGCCTCATCTCAGCAAACATTTTTGTTTTAATAATTGATACATAAAAAGAGCAAACTTAGCTTTCTCCTAATTCAAATATGATGCTATTATGAAAAAAAAATTCTAATAATATTTTCTTTCTATATTTTTCCATTTAGTCAAATATATAGAAAATTACTTTTGAGAAAGGATTCATTTAACATTAATATTTCAGAGCAAGATTAGCCCAATGCAGTAATTTGGGGCTTTTCCCTTTAAAGCAGTGATTCATAAAATAAAATGTAGATCTGAATCATCTGGGGGTGCTTGTTAAATATGCAGATTCTTGGCTTCTCCTCCACATTCATTGAAGCAGAATTTCTGGGGGGAAATTTTTATGCAGATAAATATGGATCACGGTCTTCCAAAGCCTTAGCTAACTGAATGAAACTAGCTAGCCACTTAAAAACTACAGATTTCCATTCCTTCTGTGTTCCTTGAAACGCATCTTAAAATTCACAGAGTGCAACAAAATTAGCCAGTTTTCTTTTCTGTAAAAAAGGAACTAACATTTCTCAAAAAGCTAGAAATTGGAAGGGTAGGATTCAAATGCAGATCTGTCTCGCTCCCAAATTTGTGCACTTTCTGCAGCAATATGGACATCTATTCTAGTTTAAGAGTTTCTTGCATGAATATGTGAATTACTTTTCTATCTTTCATTGCATAATCATATAAGGAAAAAAATGTGACGTTAGATTTTGCCTATGTTTAAGTTACAACTTTATAATTTTAAAAATAATGTGAATGAAAATCTTGACTTCTTACCTTCCAAAACCCCTATGACCTTTATATTTCAATTTTTATTTACACATTCCTTTCCTCTGATTAATTCTTTTCCCATTTTCCTTTATGTTTTACTTTTTAAAACCCATTTTGTCCTGTATGTCCTGAATTAATTTTCATTGCTTTTGTTCTCAAACTTTCATCTCTAATCTTTGTGACACTTTGCTTTATCTCCTTTACAAAATGAATGGAAGCAAATAAATTGAGTGAAAAAAAATTCCACAATTCACTTAAAAATTTTATTTTGAAGTGCTTTATTTACAAAAGAGCTGTAAAAAGAATCTGACAAACTTCCCACAGTTCATTACATTTCCTTTTCCATTCCCTCTCTCTCTGTCTGACTCTTTCTCCATATATGCTTAGAATGAGTCAGTTACATATGCCTTATTTGGTCAGAGTGTAATTATCAAAATAGGAAAATTAATATTAATTATGTAGTCCAAAGATGTTCTAATTTCATCAATTGCCTCAGAAGCAAACTAATTTACTAGAATTTGATCATGGATCACATGATGTATTAGTTATCATGTCTTTTTTTAGGCTTCCTGGTTTGGAAATTTTTCTTCGTTTTTCTTCATTTTCCCAAACATTTGCATTTTGTAGAGGAAAGGACAGTTATTATACAGAACATTGCATAATGTGGGTGGCACAGCACCAATATTGAAAAGTTCATCCTTCCCACAGTGATTAGAAATTCCACATTTAAGATATATTCTCTAATATTTGATACATATGCTCAAGTTATGACTTCTCACTCATGTTGTTTATATCTTCTATATCTCATTTATATTTTGTCCACTTAGGCAGTCTTGTAGTGAAGAGTCCTTGAATTTCCTTTTGCCAAGTAGAGGTGCATGCTCTGTTACCTGGAACAAAGATACTCATCTAAATTGTGAATTGTCACTTTTAGCCTTAAAAGAAGCATCATCTGCATGAATAAAGCTATTTTGTTTGAATTACACTTTGGTACAAGATTGTTACCAAACAATAACTATCACAGCTGTTAACCCAGGAAAGCAATGAGAAGGCCATAGCACACTGCAGCAGCCAACTCCTCTATCCCAGGGAATCCCAGGGGGGCTGGACAAATCAAAAGCATAACTCCTGGCTGGGTTTGCCAACACTGTTGCTAAACGAACTTGGATAAACTTATCACAAGTGAAGCCAATAACTCAAGAGACAAGGGTTTGAAAAGGAGAAGGAGAGAAATTTATTTCAGGTGCCTAGAGCCAGGGAAAGTAGCAGGCTCAAGACTTAAATGACCTCTCTGCAGACAAGATGAACATCTAGGGCTTTATAAGGAGAGGTTGGGGGTGCTGGTGGTGTACAAGAGAGTAAGTAGGTGCATGTGATCATGGGTGGGAGTTGATATGTGTTCACCCCATAAGGGATGAATGGGATGTGGTCTTCCAGGCATCACTTTGCTATCAGGGCTTTTCTGGTCTGGTGGTTGGGGTGTTCCAGACATTGCAAAACACTTTCATCAATGCCTTAAGATAATGCAATAAGAAATGACGGGTTTTAGTTAGAACATGAGTTAATCAGTCCTGTCTCTTTCTGGTTTTAACTGTTGGGGTCTATAGTTGAGCAAGGGGACTCATTAAGAAAATAACAAACCTTGCATCTCTATTGCTTCAGTTCACCTAGTGTATCTTTGGAAATCTCTTATTTAGCCTTTTCTTAACTACTTTATCTCTTATATTAAGCAAACAGTTGAATCTTCTGTGTATGAATCAATTTGGAAACACTTTTCTTACAATGCACATTTATTGATATGTCTGCTGTGTTTAGTCTCAATTTTGTCATATGTTTTTAATCAACGTGAAAGAGAGGAAAAAATATCCTCTACCCTCCAACATTTTCCAGCTGGACTGAAAATTGACATGAGACAGATTAACAGGAGAAAAATAGCAGGGTTTTATTATGTATGCATCGAGACCAGTCATGAAATTGAGACCCAAAGAAAAGACCAAGGCAAACAGCTCATACTTTTTAGACAAATGGGCAATAAGTTGTGAGGAATTGACAAGACAAAGAAAACTTAACTTTGAGAGCCTCTGTTAATAAGGAATTCTACACAGAATTTGTGGCTGCAATATTAAATTAGTACAAAGTGGGGCTCCTGGGTGGCTCAGTGGGTTAAAGCCTCTGCCTTAGGCTCGGGTCATGATCCCAAGGTCCTGGGATTGAGCCCCGCAGCAGGTTCTCTGCTCAGCAGGGAGCCTGCTTCCCTTCCTCTCTCTCTCTCTGCCTGCCTCTCTGCCTGCTTGTGATCTCTCTCTGTCAAAAAACAAACAAACAACAACAAAAAAACCCTTAAATTAGTATTTGTTTATATAGATTTGTTTATATAGCCTTCTCAGCATTAAAATTCCCTGTCTCTAGTGATAAGAGTCTCTACCTCGTGATAAAGGGTGGGCACCTTTCATATGGAATATATATTTCCTGCTTTCATGGGGACATCAACTTTTAAGTAACTTTAATTTAAAATAATCAATATGCTAAAGTGGCACATTTTGGAGCAGCCTGCCTTTGGCTTCTATGATGATATATTTTCCATGTACTCCTTTTTTTAAGTGCATTTATTTCCCTGTTATTTAGGCTTTTAGTATCTGATTCATTACATTTCTGTTGTATCCTTTCACCCATATTTTACCTATTCAACAATCAATAAACTAATTCTGCTTTTCCCATTTCTCTCTCCCTTCTGTTCTGATACTAATTGTGTTTTTCTTCATCAGAATATGTAATATTTGCATACTGTTCTTCCACTTATATTCCATTTTTGTTTTGTTTTGTTTAAAAAATTTTATTTATTTATTTGACAGACAGAGATCACAAGTAGGCAGAGAGGCAGACAGAGAGGAGGAAGCAGTCTCCCTCCAGAGCAGACAGCCTCACCTGAGGCTCCATCCCAGGACTCTGGGATCGTGACCTGAGCCAAAGGCAGAGGCTTTAACCCACTGAGCCACCCAGGTGCCTCAGTTTTGTTTTGTTTTTAGAGTGTTTGTGAGTACAGTTGGTTTTAGGCAACCATTCTTTTCCTCAGCTACTCAGAAGATCTTGCCAGTGCATTTGTATTTTCTAATCTTTATCTTTGTCATGGTGTTTGAAATTATCCACAACTCATTTTTTATCCTGAGAAATCATCCATGCCTTTATTTTATATAGTTTCATTATTTCAATTTCATAGTTTTATTTTTTAATTTTTTATAAAGTGGCATTTTATAGTGACTTATGAGATATTTTCATGAAAACAGTCATTCAAATATGCAAATAAACAGTTAAAGTAAAATATATCTGAATGGACATGTTTTTACATATGTGATATAATAAGCATTTGATTCTAAAGTAATAAAATATTTTAAGTACATATTTGATTATTATATTGGCATCTCTGAAAGTTTAAATAAGTTAGCTAAATATGTCTTTTGGTAGATATTTGTCTTAGTAAAATGGGAGATAATCTTCTGGAGTACTTTCACTGTGTATTATACATATGATTTTCATCTATAACAGTAAAGAGCTGACATGTACATAAGTTGTAAACCTCACTGCAGCAAGTATTGCTTTCTAAATGACTTGTAAATGAGGCACAAAAGATTAAAAGACACTGTTACATTTGTTCTAATATATATCTACTTTATTTCACTGACTCTGTTTGAACACAGTGTTTCTTAGGAAGGGGGGATTTAGGTAAGAGAATGCCAATCCATGTAGCATTTGAAAATTTTAGAAATATGTCATTGGAATGATCGACTCTTCAGTGAAATATCATGGTGTCTAATAGTTTGATGTCAACTATTTAAATACTTCAGAAAAATTAAAAAGAGAATGGATAAATGTATTCAGAAGATGAGTCACTACTCTGTTAATCAGATGTGAAGTATCTGAGGGTGGATCATAGCTGATGGCCACAGAGCTGTGTCTACACACCCAAAGAGCTTTGATGCAGAACATTAGATTAGGTCTGTATAGGACTTAAATATTTTAACAAGGTAATTGGTAAAGACTTAAACAAATATCTGTGTCTAATAAAAAAATACTTTCAAATTTGATAGATTAAAAAACAAGGCTACAATATTTTGAGGCTCCTTCCTTAAGTATTGGTGTTTATTTTCCCATGTTTTGAAACTATGCTGGCTTTGTGATTTACATTAACGCTAGGACATGGTTAAATTTATGTTGTGCAAGTTCCAGAGCTTAAATCTAAAGAGACCTTGTAGATTTCATGCTTGATTTCATGAAATATTGTCCTGAGACTGATATATAAGGGAATTAGTCTTGTTTACTGCAGGCTAAAAGGTCACTAGTGATTAGGACCAGCATCCCACAGCCAACAGCTACCTTCTCTGCACATGGTGTTACTGGGGCCACCATGGATCTTCTAGATCAGCTGTTCTTTCTACAGACTGCATCCACATGAGTAAGTCTCAGCACATTCAAAAGGGACTCTATCCAGCCACCCCACAGAATGTTGAGAAATATTACATTGTTGTTGCTTTAAGTTATCAGGTTTGGAAGTAATCTGTATGTCAGCAATAGTTAATTCATGCACAAAATCTTCTGAGATATTCACAGACAAAATGAAACATTAAACATTCAAATAACACTTCTCAAAATATTCTTAAATTAGACACATGCATAGAGAAAATAGTTGGAATAAATTACTTTAAGATTACTTCCAAAACTGGAATTTTGTCATATTGTGAAGAATAGCTTTAGATCATAAGGATTTCCCTCTGAGTATTGGCATCAGCCAAAACTTAAAACATGAAGATTTTATCCAAAATATTTGTCTCTGCTCCCAAACACCCCACTTGTCAAAGGAAAATCTACCTTAGAGATCTGAATACTGATCAGTACAGAGTGCCAACCTGTGAAGTGGTCAAAAATGTGAGTTACTCAGCCAGACCATTTCTCCAAATACTGTCTCTCTACAGCCTAAAGTATACTATCTCTTGCTTTCAGGTTTAGGTTTCTTTAAAGTGGAGATAGGCTATCATGATTCTTGACACTTGCAAAACAGATCTAGTGACAACAAATCTGAATTGTAATACTAACCTTCCCAAACTCTCAGTCTCTTCACCCACCCTGAGTATGTCAGAAAATTATCTATCCTTTCAACTTTATACATTGTTTCTAAGAACTCAACTAAGTTTATATAAAATCAATATTATCTTCTTTTTCACATTCATGTTTAATGAATTTATATAATATGTACTTGAGCTAAATAATTTCAGAACATTATTCCTGATAAAATCACTTTCTGGGAATAGACACAACTGACTATTGGTATGTAACAACTAATAGTGTAAGTAGAAGTGTGGATTGTATTAGAGTAGTTTAACACTCATCAGTGTGTAGCTGTGTACTTTGGTTAGGAGTTTAAAGAGGGTGCTTAATCAACAGTTAATAAACAAAACATTTAAGTGGAGGCCAGATAAGGAATTAAACAAAGCAGAAATAGATTCATAGATACAGAGAATAAACTGGTGGTTGCCAGAGGTGGGGGGGCAAGTAAAATAGGTGATAAGAATTTATATCCAGTTATAAAAAATAAGTCAAGGGGAGGTAATGTTCAGCATAGGGAATATAGTCAGTAATATTGTAACAACTCTGTATAGTGACAGGTGGTAACTAAACCTATCTTGGTGATCATTTCATAATGTATACAAAATCGAATCACTGTTTGTACACCTGAAACTAATATAATATTGTAGGTCAATTATAATTCAATATAAAAACTCCCATATTGTATTTTGGTGAAAGAAAATAATATGCAATTATAAAAAATAACGTTAAAATATTTAAAGGTATGATGTTAAGAACCAAAAATATTGGGGGGGATTTACTTAGTAGTAATTACATACTAATAAGATTCTTATATTAACTTTAATTTCTAGAAGAAAATTTAAAAACTGACTCCAAATCAATAAAACACTAAAATTTTAATAAAGGAAGCTATTATAAACATAGGTAAATTACAACTGAGAGATCAGTATTTTAAAGATTTTGCAAATTGATTAGAGAGAATTAGTCACAGACACATATTAAGTTATTGACTTAATAGCTTCTTAAAACTCATTTAGCAAAAATTATTTGAATTATAATATGTATTATTCTAAAAATAGATTTGGTGTGTGTATATGAGTTAATAATAGATATATCTCTAAGCAGTAGGTTCAGAAAATTTATAAGTGATAATGTATTAGCACTTTACTAATGATATGATTTAAAAATTAAATAGGATGTTAATGAAATATACAGTTGTAACAAATGCTGGGAAATATGTTTTACGTTAAAAGATGGAGCAGTAATAAAATGCATGTAAAATTTTATCATAATTGTAAAACCTTCTTGGGGGAAAAAAAAGAAGGAAGCCATTCAAAAAATATAATCGTGAAGTAGATATGTTTAATCATGTGGGAAGCTTAGACGGAGATTGGAAAACAAACTAAGCCAGTATTTATAGTTCTTTTGTTTGATAGAGATTTACCACCACACTTAAACACATACAAAACACACAGACATCACAGTACTTACTGTAATGGATTTACATTTAACATAGGGGCATTAGGACAATGAAAGATAAACCCAGTTAACTGAATCATTACATTTTCCTAAACTTAGAAACACCTGTTTTCTACTATTTTCCCACAAAACCTATTATCCTGTACCCTTAAATATATTACCCCAATATTCCTTAAAAAAGAATATTTTTTATTTTAATTACAGCTACAATTTAGAGATTATGTAAAATTTGAAATCTGTCCTAATTATGCTATCTACGATTAAAAGGGAACATAAAAAACTCAATAACACACCTAAACAGAGTGGAAATAGAAAAGTTAATTGACATGATTACAAGTGTAGGAGATCCCAAAGATATGAAGTGAAATGGAAAGAATAAAATCAAAGACAAAGTACCAAACAGCATTAAAACTTATCACTAACTTATTAAGTTATTGAAAATTCTTTTTTGAGAAAACAAGAGTTTTTATTACTGGCTAGATCTATAGTTTGACAGATAATAAAGAAATGTACTAAAGGGAGTAGTTTGCTTTTGGTCCAATCATTTGAGGAAGCTTTATAATCTGAAGCATACTTTGCATTTCTAATGTGGGCAATTACTTGATACCAGTGCCTTGATTATAATTTTCATATAAAATGTAATATGATATATGAATGTAGGCATGCTGTGACAAAGTGTCTTAAATATCTGAATACTAATATGTCAAAAGGTAGGATACATCATTTTATAGGAGAAAAATTCCACATTATTCATCTCTGAAAGAAAATGAAGAATTTTAAGAAGTCTATAGGACTTTTTAATTAGCATTCACTCTTATATATTACAATAAAAGTATACTTTGATGTAGTTTAACATAAAAACAGACTCAAGGGACAGAAACACTGCAAAATCCAGCTAATAAAATATCCAACTTGAACAAAAAGTTACCCTCAAAAGAATGTTGGGATTACTTTACCTGGAATATCATAACAAGTAGATAAATGAATTAGTTTTTAGGTTAAAAGTACATTGTAAATTTTATATAGAGGAAAGGAGGAACAAAGACCTGAATGAAAATTACAGAGTTAAAAGCAAAAGGAGTAGGAGCTTGAAAATTGAACAAGTTAGGCTTTATAAAAAAATAAATGTTAAACAAGATTATTCTGTGGAGATGTCATTTGTTTAGAAATTAAACATTTGCACAATATTCAAATGTCAATTAAAATACTTTAAGGAGGTGTGCGTGGGTGCAGTCAGTTAAGCCTCTGCCTTTCCTTCGGCTCAGATCATGATCTCAGGGTCCTGGAGTATCCTGGGATTGAGCACCCCTCTCCCCCATCACCACATTTTACTCATTACTCTGCGGGGAGTTTGCTTCTCCCTCTCCCTCTGCGCTCTCTCCTGTTTTTGCTCTCTTTCAAGTAAATAAATAACATCTTTTTAAAAAGTACTTTAAGGAATGGAACAAGATAAATACTCCATCAAAACATCCTATAGACTACTAGTCAATCTATTTGAAATATTGATAATGATTTTTTTACCAAAAAAAAAACCCAAACCCTCTAACAGCTGAAATTTGAATCTCTTGTTACATCTAACACTGGCATAAGCTGATAAATATGACCCTAAGCACTGACGCCTGTTTTTGTTTTTACCTTACCTAGTTCTCAGACCCAGATTCTGAATCTAATAATTTCTTGACCCTTTCAAGCTATTCAATCTTTTGGACATACGACTTTTTACTCTTCCTCATGCTCCTTAAATCACTGTTTTTTGGGTTTTTATTTTGTTTTTGTTTTTCTTAGCTAGCTGATATTCTACCATCCACCACTATGAATTACTCCATTAATAGCTTCTTTGTCCCTTGCTCCAACCTTTTTACTCCACTGATTACTGATTAATCAACTGATTTACTAACCTGAATAAATTATTACTTCTTAATCCAGGTCTAGAGAAAGATGTAAATCCACACTGTGTACTAGAAATTTATGTCCATGTACATTCAAATGGGTTAAGAGATTAGAAGTTCATGTATATTTTCTAGTTTCTAAGTCATTTCACTCTCCTATCTTACTCTTAACAATTTCTCCATTCTTCTCTAGCCTCCAGTATATATCCTCCCTGATTACCGTCAAATATTTATCTTTATCCTTGATTCACTAGAAGGGTAGAAACAATAAAACATGAAACAGTAGAAACAATTACTTTTCTTATATTCTCATCACTAAATCTATTAACATACCTACACTCACCATAAGTATACTTTGTTTTCTGTTAAAGCAGTCAACCTCCCTATTATAACAAAGTCTGCTCTTCAACTGTTTCCTGTTTTCTGTATCAATTTGATAAGCTTATATAATATATCATATTTAAACAAAATCATTCTTTGAATCTACTTCCTCCTCCAAGATCTGTCCTGTTCCTCTGTTCAATTTAGCACAAATATTCTTCAAAAGAATAATATTAACATATATTTGTTCTCATCATTTTCTTCATTAACATTCTTTCATCAGTCAATGCCCAGTAGGTTTTCACCATGCCATTCTATCAGAACAGCTCTTGAGGATGACACTGATAACCTCCACAAACTAAATTTATGATAAATTCTTACTCAGTTTGTCAGCAGCATTTGATACTATTGATGTAACTTTAAGAAGCAGGGGAAAAAAAAACAAACAAACTCTTTTATCTTTGGATGCTGAGATGGCATCCAATCTTGTGTCTGCCTCAGTTGCATTTGTCTCTTTTTCTTAGACATGTTCACTTTTCATAATCATATCTTTCTAAATTGTTAACATGTCCCGTGGCTCAGTCCTTGGTTCCCTTCTGTATCTAGATACACTATCTAAATGTTATCATTCAGCTTTGTGGCATTAAATGCCCTCTATATATGAATGGCTCTTGCATTTTTATCTCCAGCTTAACTTCTCCTTTGAACTCCTGGTTCATATATTCAATACCCTACTCAACATTTTATCTAGATGTATTAGTTTGAATAAAGGCCAAGATGTTGTGATGGCGATACCTCAAAATGTGGTGGTGTTAGTGTATAAAGGTTTATTGTCTATTCACATTGCAGTCTAGAGATGAACAATCAGACTGTGCTCAGCAAGGTCAAATAAGGACAGTTCCCTTCTGTATCATTTCTTCACAATCATCTGGTATGTTGTCCTTATGTTTCTGCCCTTTATAACTTTCATTATGCAAGAGATAAAAAAAGGAAGAACAAGATTAGAACATTTGTATTTCAATACACAGGCTGGAAGTTACATATATCACTTCTACATACATTTCTTTAGATATGTTTTCCTATCCAGACTGAAAAACTTTGAGAAAATTAGCTAAAATATGGATGTTTCAGTGATTCTTCTACCTATTAATAATATATTAGTTCACTTGCATCAATGCTCCCACTAAAAATTGAAAAAGCTGATCAAGATTTTTAAAATATCTATCCAAAGGAATCACAAAGTTAAGAAGTAGTGAAAAATATGATGACAGGATTTGAGAATAATATTTAGACTAAAAAAAGCAAAAGTAGATTGAATCTGTATTTCTTGGATGGGAATCTTACAATTTCAAAATAAGGTCATTAGATTAAGAATATAATTGAAACCTTTGAGGGTCTTACAGGAATAGGAGTAATAAAATTAATTGGAGTCCAGTAACTGCAAATGTGAGAAAATTATGAAACCCTGCATGTCCTGTAGAAAAATTAAGAAGCCAAAACTCAGTAGCAAGGGCAAAGCAAAGGTAGAGAAGTTCATGGAAAGACTGATAACTAGTTTCAATTAATTTCAGTCCTGAAACTGCTTTCAGGTATACTTGAATACCAGGGCTTAAGCAGCTTGAAAGATTAAGATATAATTTCTCCAGCGGCTAGGTGGCTTAGTCAGTTAAGTGTCTCCCTTTGGCTCAGGTAATGACCTCAGGGTCCTAGGATCAAGTCTCACTTTGGGTTCCCTGCTCAGTGGGAAGTCTGCTTCTTCCTCTCCCTCTGCCTCTCTGTGCTCTCTTTCTCTCTCTCTCAAATTAATAAGTAAAATATTTAAAATATAAATTCTCAAAAGGGAAATTATCATCAAAACTTCAGTTTTTCATAATTTTAACACCATATATGGTAAAAAAAACAAACTTGGCCTAAGAAGAAAAGGACCATATGAATGAAGAACAGAGAAAAGTCACAAATAAAAGAGATTCATAAGAGAGTTAGATAATTGGTTCACGAGACAAAGGCCTTAAGTAAATAATCTTAATATGTTTAATGATATAAAATACTGAGAAATTTTGTAGAAGACTGGAAGCCTTTATAAAATAGTAATCAATTTTCTAGATAGAACTGAAAAAATAACTTAGTGAAGGCATTCAGCAGCCAAGTACAATTGGATGAAGAAAATACTAGCAAACTGGAAAATGGCAAGAAAGAAATAATTCTAATAAAATCCATAAAAACAGATGAAAACTACAAGTAGGAATATAACAAATGGAAAATACATGAATAATAGGCTTAGAAAACATGTGTATACAGAGTAAAAGAAATAAGAGAGGATAAAAATTTTCAGAGATTATAGTTGAGACATTTTTAAAAAAATATGAAAGATATAAAACCATACGCATAGATATTGAAGAAATAATAATGAGAATTGGAACATATCTGGACCTAATGGTAATTAAATATTTTTAATAAATAAATAGTAATTAAATATTTTCGTAAAGCCTTAGAGTACATTCTAAAAGTAATCTTGGAGAAAAAGTGAACCTCGAATGTCCATATTAGAAAAAAGTTGAGGGGTGTCTCTGTGGTGCAGTCGGTTAAGCATCTAACTTTTGGTTTTCACTGAGATCATGATCTCAGGATACTCGGATTGAGCCCCACTTCTGGCTCCACCCTTAGCATGGAGTCCCTTTAAGATTCCCTCTCTCTCCCTCTGCCTCTCCCCACCACAAGCATGTGCACACTCTCTCAAATAAATAAATCTTTTTCTAAAAAGTTGAAAGGATGAAAATAATTGAATTAATTATTCTTCCCAGAATTTAATGCAAAGAAAGAATAAAAGGAAAATAGAAGAAAGATAATAGTAAAGTAATGAATATTCTTTCTTTAATGACATTAAAGAAAGAGGGTATGGCAATTAAAATAGAGTCAAAAAGGCAAAAGTTGGCACTTTCAAAACTCTAATAAAATTGGTGGTTTTTCCAATAAAAAAGAAAACATAAATGAATAATATCAAAATATTATCTTTTATACTCAGGGTAGAGAATCTCCACATGGACTTGGCAAAATGTTTGCTTCAGAGAGTGCATGCTACAGAAATACAGTTAAAAGAGATCTTATGAAAAACTACATTCCAACAAATTGGACAACATGGAAAAAATGGACAAATTCCTAGAAATTTTTAAACTACACAAACTAAAACACAAAGATATAGAAAACTTAAACAGATGGGTAACCAGCAAGGAAATTGAATTAGTAATCCAAAAACTCCCGACAAATACAAAATCCAGGGCCAGATGGCTGCACAGGCAAACTCTACACAACATTTAAGCAAGATTTTATACCTATTCTCTCAAACTATCCCAACAAATAGAAAAGGGAAGAAAACTTATAATTTCATTCTGTGAGGACAGCATTACCCTGATAGAAAACCAGATAAAGAGTCTACCAGAAAAGAGAGCGACAGATCAATATCCCTGATGAACATGGATGCAAAAATTCTTAGTAAAATACTAGCAAATTGAATCCAATAGTACATTAAAAAAATCATTCACCACTATCAAATGTTATTTATTCCTGGAATGCAAGAGTGGTTCAATATTCATAAATCTATCAACATGATACACCACATTAATAAAAGAAAGGGTGGTCAATCATTTCAATAGATACAGAAAAAAAAATTGGCAAAGTACAACATCCGTTATAAAAATCCCCAATAAAATAGGTTTAGAGGGAACATACCTCAGCGTCATAAAGGAAGTCCATATATGAAAAATCCACAGCTAATATTGTCCTCTGTGGTGAAAAACTGAAAACTTTTCCTCCATGTGAGGAATGAGACAGGGATGTCCACTCTTAGCACTGTTATTTAACATAGTACTGGATCCTATGTACAGCAATCAGACAACAAAAATAAATAAAAAGCATCCAAATCGTTAAGGAAGAAGTAAATCTTCCACTATTTGCAGATGACATCATACTCCATGTGGAAAACCTGAGAGACTCCACAAAAATCTGTTAGAACTGGTAAATGAATTCAGTAAAGTCACAGGATAGAAAAATCATTGTACAGAAATTTGTTGCATTTCTATTCAGTAATTATAAAGCAGCAGAAAGAGAAATTAAGGAGTCTCAAAATTTCATATCTGAATCTTTTCACCTGCTTAGGTTCCAGTTTCCTTCCCTGTACTATAGTAACTGATTTTAGGTAAGATTTTTAGTGTTGTGTCCTTGATGTTTATTAATCAAAACAATTTTTACTGGTTGACATTTGCTTAAAATCTAAGTTCATTTTGGAACTATGTTCATTATTTTGTTGTTGTTGTTGTTGTTGGTATGTTTTCCTAATGTACTAGTTGGTACTCCTTGCTGTGTGTTTGAATATTCCTTAACATCTATATAAATTGTGAGGGCACTTGAACTCAGTGGCACAATGTCATTGAGGCTCTCATTAGGTAAGTGTAGTATGATTCTGTGCTTATTTTTACCCCAAAAAGGGCCATTTCAGGTAGTACTGAATACAAATAAGATATTAAAAGTTTTAGGTTTATTTACACTGCAGCAATAACCACTGTGTGTCTTAACAGTGAAGTACTATGTTCCTCAACAACTCAGCTTTACAGTATTCTATTTTACTTTTTATCTGTTTGGTCATTATTTTCTTAAAATACCCATAGCAGGTAAGTACAATTCTTTCTGCTCCCCTTTTCTGTCTTTATTTATTTTTTAACTGCTTTATTGTTGCTGTTGTTGCTCTTGAAGTCTCATCTTTGTTTACATTTGCTCTTTGTAGGGAGGTCTTCATTGAAGTTATTTTTTTGTCACAATGAAAAACTTTGATGGAACATCAAAATATGCCCAAAGAATCAATGAAAATAGGGGTGCCTGGGTGGCTCAGTGGGTTAAGCCGCTGCCTTCAGCTCAGGTCATGATATCAGGGTCCTGGGATCGAGTCCCGCATCGGGCTCTCTGCTCAGCAGGGAGCCTGCTTCCCTCTCTCTCTCTCTCTTTCTCTGCCTGCCTCTCTGTCTACTTGTGATCTCTCTCTCTGTCAAATAAACAAATAAAATCTTTAAAAAAAAAATCAATGAAAATAGAAGTATTTGGATCCAGTGGGGTTAGAGTTTCTTCTATCCTTGACAGTCCTGAAGAAATGATCAATTATAATTCTACCTAACTCCTGCCTCTTTCTGAAGTGAAAGAATGTAGAGGTAAGTCAGAAGGGGCCAATAGCAATTTATTAGTAGAAAAAAACCTGTAATTTATTTCTTCAAATTTTTATTATTTTAGATACCTGTAATTTTCAAAATCTCCATCATTATTAATTGCACACATTAGTCTTCCTCTTTGGGTCCTTTTTCATTCCATTTATTCACATTTTCTGAGTGGTTTTTGATTCCTCCTTTTATTTTTTAATTTTTTAACTTTTTTTAAAGATTTTATTTATTTATTTGACAGAGAGAGACCACAAGCAGGCAGAGAGGCAGGCAGAGCGAGAGGGGGGGAAGCAGGCTCACCAGTGAGCAGAGAGCCCAATGTGGGGCTCAATACCAGGACCCTGGGATCATGACCTGAGCCGAAGGCAGAGGCTTTAACCCACTGAGCCACCCAGGTGCCCCGATTCCTCCTTTTATTAGTTAATTTTTCTCTCTTTACTACTATGTGCTGAGAGTCAAGGACCATTTGTAATACATTATAGATGTTTGATATTTAATAGGCAGTATCTATTTTAACAAAACCAATGTGGAATATCTGGAAAATAAAGGAAAACAGAAAGTTGCAGAGACAAAGAGCATGGGTTTTGAAATAAGATAATCCCAGAATAAAATCTACCTCAGTCCTACTGTTCCTTATTTGCAAAATAGGGATTGATAGATATCATGCATGGAATTTATGTAAATGAAATGTTGTATTAAAAATAGCTGGAGCGCACCTGGATGGCTCAGTGGGTTAAAGCCTCCACTTCCAGCTCAGGTCATGGTCCCAGGGTCCTGGGATTGAGCCCTGCATTGGGCTCTGCTCAGCAGGGAGCCTGCTTCCCACCTCTCTCTCTGCCGGCCTCTCTGCCTGCTTGCGATCTCTGTCTGTCAAATAAATAAATAAAATCTTAAAAAAAAATAGCTGACAGGGGCACCTGGGTGACTCAGTTGGTTAAGGGTTTGCCTTTGGCTCAGGTCATGAACCTGATCCCAGGATCCAGTCCTGGATCAGGCTCCCTGCTCAGAGGGGAGTCTACTTCTCTCTCCCTCTACCCTTCCCCCTGCTCTTGCTCTCTTGCTCACTCAAATAAATAAATAAAATATTTAAATAATAATAGTAATCTTTTGAAAAATAGCTGACAAACGGGTATACTGTGCTTAGTAAATCTGGCAATGAACAACAAAACAATAATTATGATAATGGCAAGGTACAATATAATTTATCCATAACTTCAGTACTTTTTTTTACATTTTATTTATTTATTTATTTATGATTGTATTTATTTAGAGAGAGAGAGTACATGAGAGCAGGGGGAGAGGCAGAGGGAGAAGGGAAAAGAAAATCTCAGGCAGACTCCCAGCTGAGTGCAGAGCGTAAAGTTGGGCTCCATCTCATGACCTAAAATCTTGACCTGAGCCAAAATCAAGAGTCAGTCACTTAACCAACTGAGCCACCAGGTACCCCTAGATATGACTTTTTAATGTTTGCATTTTTATTATTTTTTACTACATATATGTATATTTATTGACAGAGTATTACCTAAGGAAATATTCTTCATTTAAAATTTTAAGTATAATGCCAATATATTTTTTAATAATCAAGGTATATACCCTATATAAATCTTGTTGGAAATGTAAGAGACTTCCAATTTTTATTATAAAAGATGTAAGATTTTATGAAATGTTTTCTTCTGACAGCACACCCTAAGAATGCCATTTTTTAAAAAAGATTTTGACAGAGAGAATGAGAGAGGTAATACAAGTAGGGGGAATGGATGGTGGTGGTTGTTAAGGAGGGCACGTATTGCATGGGCACTGGGTGTGGTACATAAAAAATGAATCTTGGAACACTGAAAAAATAAAACTAAATTAAAAAAAAAAAAAAAAACAAGGGGCGCCTGAGTGGCTCAGTGGGTTAAAACCTCTGCCTTCGGCTCAGGTCATGGTCTCAGGGTCCTGGGATTGAGCCCCCTATCTGGCTCTCTGCTCAGCGGGGAGCCTGCTTCCCTTCCTCTCTCTGCCTGCCTCTCTGCCTACTTGTGATCTCCCTCTTTGTCAAATAAATCTTTAAAAAAAAAAAAAAAAAAAAAACAAGTAGGGGGAGTGGGAGAGGGAGAAGCAGGCTTCCCACTGAGCAGGGAGCCTGATGCAGGGCTTGATCGCAGGACCCTGGGATCATGACCTAAGTGAAGGCAGGTGCTTAAGGACTGAGCAACCCAGTAGCCCCAAGAATGCCATTTTTGTTCAATCTGTATGACTTTAACTTTTATCAGTTGCAAACATTTTCCTAATAAGCAGACTTGCATTAAGTTTTTTTTCAGTATTTTGAAAATATTTCTAATATTAGTACCCATCTATATAGTCTCTTTTGTAAATAGACTGTTAATGTCTTTTGCCAAATGTTTTTTTCCCAGTTTATTTGTGAGTGCCCATTTTAATAAGAATATCAACATTTTGTCATAATTTGATTAAAGTACTTCTTGTTATTTAATGTATTTTAATTATATTTTCAATATTTGGAAACAAATTATATGTAGTTACATCTATTCAAAATTGTTATTATTCTGTGATACATATCTATAGCATTTAAATGTCCAGAGCTCATACCCACTTAAAGAAAGTTCAGGCTTTCTAAAATATAACTTTTAATTCACCTTGTTTATTTTTTTATTAAAAATACTTGTATTTCAATATTGACACATCATATATCACTATCCCTTTATTATAGTTTTCTCTAATGATTTAAGTTTTACATTACAATTAAATTTTAATCATAGAATTTGATTGTTAGAATGAGGTGAGAATCTATTTTTCTTATCTTTATCATTATTATTTTTTCTGTGCCACCTTTGCCATCAATGTTTTTGTTATTCCTACTATCATATATAGGTTGTATTTTTATGTCTACATTTAGTGCACTGTTCAGAAATTATAACAGTAATAATTAAAATTACTAAGTAGTGTGGGACAATAATAGTTTCTTCTACTTCAAATGTGAAGCTAATTAGACTCCTTATAAAATATACTATCATTTCCTAACCAGAAAATCTCATAATGTAGGTGAGACATAGCTGATTTTTTTTTTTTTTGCTCATTATACACATTCACGTAGTTTAAAAATTTTAAGGTCTTCTTAAGCAGTATTTTTCAAACTGATCAATAAATTGTATCCATCTTCTTTGTCACTTCTGACTTTGATTGTATATATCTTACCAATATAAGGATAATACGGCTTCTTTTTTCCCAATATCTTTTTCTCCTTATTCCAATCCTTCTCAGAGCTGCAACTTTTTGGTTTTAACATAGATTTATGATTATACTTTTTTCATTGAAATGTATATGCTGAATTGTTTTAGGTTTTAAAATTGGACCTTACACACCTCAATCCCCATTCCCAGATGGTCACACACTATTGACCCAGTTTTAGCTTACATTATTTCCTCAAACTGATTTTTTCTCTTTGTTCTTCATTGTTTTAAAACTTATATGCCTTCCTATTTTCCCCTTTGATAAAATTTCTTTCCAAACATTCCTTATCTTTTTCATCCCAATAAATCACCTCCTAATTTTTAAAAATATTTTATTTATTTGTTTGAGAGAGAGAGAGAGTGGCTGAGAGAACAAGTTGTGGAGGGGCAGAGGGAGAAGCAGAGTCTCTGTGGATCAGGGAGCCCTAGCTGGACTCCAGCCCAGGACACTGGGATAATGACCTGAGCCAAAGGTAGATGCTTAACTATTGAACTACCCAAGAACCCTCTTAATTTTTTTTCTTAACGTGGTTATAATGATCTCTTTTAGGACCTACATAGTATATATATATTTTTTTATATCTGCAAAGTTTCTTTATTTTTTGGGAGGGGTTCTTTTCTTTTTTCTTTTATTTTTTTCTTTTGTAATTTATTTTATTTTTTTTTCAGTGTTCCAAGATTCATTGTTTATGCACCACAACAGTGCTCCATGCAAAAGTGCCCTCCTTAATACCCACCACCAGGCTCACCCAACCTCACACTCCCTTCCCCTCCAAAAGCCTCAGTTTGTTTCTCAGAGTCCACAGTCTTTCATGGTTCATCTTCCCCTCCAATTTCCCCCAACTCACTTCTCCTCTCCTTCTCCCAATGTCCTCTGTGTTATTCCTTATGCTCCACAAGTAAGTGAAACCATATGATAATTGGCTTTCTCTGCTTGACTTATTTCACTCAGCATAATCTCCTCCAGTCCCACCCATGTTGATACAAACGTTGGGTATTCAACCTTTCTGATGCAGGCATAATATTCCATTGTATATATGGACCGTATCTTCTTTATCCATTCATCTATTGAAGGGCATCTTGGTTCTTTCCACAGTTTGGCAACTGTGGCCATTGCTGCTATGAACATTGGGGTACAGATGGCACTTCTTTTCACTACATCTTTATCTGTGGGGTAAATACCCAGTAGTGCAATTGCAGGGTCATAGGGAGCTCTATTTTTAATTTCTTAAGGAACCTCCACACTGTTTTCTAAAGGGGCTGCACCAACTTGCATTCCCACCAACAGTGTAAGAGGGTTCCCCTTTCTCCACATCCTCTCCAACACTTGTTGTTTACGGTCTTGTTAATTTTGGCCATTCTAACTGGTGTAAGGTGGTATCTTAATGTGGTTTTGATTTGAATCTCCCTGATGGCTAATGATGATGAACATTTTTTCATGTGTCTGTTAGCCATTTGTATGTCTTCTTTGGAGAAATGTATTGTTTTTATTTCATTGTAACACTATTCAGCTTGTATTGTGGCCACTTGCCATTTGTTTTTTCTTTCCTCTTCAATTATAAGTGATTTGGGTATAGGACTGAACATTGGTCCTTTCATGTAGTAAAACCTTTTAATAATTTTATTAATAAGTGTCCAGTAAAAAAATAAGTATCTAAAGTATGCAGAAATCTAAATCTGACAATCTGAAGTATCTGAAATTATATTATTATTTTTTCAGTTTAATAAAAACCTTTATTTTTCTTAAAACAAAGATTTTGAAAGTTATTATAATACTAATCATTCTATTTTTTTTAAAAAATCAACAAATGAGATATTTGCATGAATATAAAAATTTTAAATTTCTACCAATAATGTAGAAAAATATTTACATAAAAAATAAAAGTACAATAGGTAGAGGTGATTTAATTATATCTTTAATTAAGTGTGTAGCATATTTAAGGATTGTTTATAGTTGTGATTTATAATTTTCATACATTTTCAGGACAAAGAGAAAGGCAATTTATTTTAGCTCTCATTAGTAGTAGTAAGGCCGATTTCACTGATAAACAAAATAGTTTCAATTAATTAAAAATGAAAATAAACAAAGAACAAGGAACTTTTAGAAGTATGGCAAAGGAGAGGAAAGATGAATCAGCAGAGCATAGAGGATTTTTAGGGCAGTGGAAATACTCTGTGTGATATTATAATGATAGATATACGTCATTTTGTATTTATCCAAACCCATAGAATGTCCACTGCAAAGACTGAATACTAAGGTAAACTATATACTTTGCGTGATTATGATGTGTCAATGTAGGTTCTTCCTTGGTTAAAAAAAAAAAGTCTACCAATTCTGGTGAGTGATACTGGGGGAAATTATATATGCTGGAGCAGAGCATATGGGAAATTTCTGTATTTCCCTTTCAATTTTGTTGTATTCCTAAAACTGCTCTAAAAATTGTCTTGAATGAAACATAGTATGTTAAAATATCTCAAAAGCCAAAAAGCTCTCATAATAAAATATTAATGACGGTGAATCAGAGAGAAAACTCTTATTTTAAAATATATAAACATCTATAAATCTCATTTAACCTTTATGTAAAAAAACATTTTTGATAATTTAGATATATGATCAAAACATATTTTTGATTTTTTTATTGACTTCTAATTTTGATATTCAAAAAATGTGAGATAATAAGCAAGTAATTGTTGATATTAGTTCAATTTAATTACAACAGTGTTATGGTCAAATATGTGTACTGCTACTATTCTAGCTCCTTATAGGTATAATTGTTTCTGCTTCACTTTTGTTAGAAATTTTATATGCACTATATATACCTTCACCTCTGGTTCTCAACTCTCAATACTTCAATTAATATGTTTATCACAATATGTAAAGGAAAACTGATTCATATAAATGATTATTCATTTTTATTTAATATACTGTTTATATAAAATATGTGGTTCAAGTTAGATGTTATATTTTTTTCTTTCAACTTGTAATCTCTAATAAACTTCTTTTGAAACAGTTGTAAAAAGAAACAAATTATGCTTCAAAAGCTTGGAGTAAGACAAGATTTATATTGATACAATAATTTTCAATAATACACACAAAAAAGGAGAGTCTTGGCATGCAACCTAGAGAAGGCATTATATTCCAGAAATGTCCCTGGAGTGTTAGCAATGTAAATTAAAGCAGAGTCACAAGGAGACTTTGAGTACAGTATCCTGAGGGAGAAGTCATGAAAAGCAGGACTGAAATCAAGGTGAGTAATTGAAGACAAACTGAATAAAACAACCTCTTAAACCCTAGCCAGTCTTTTATCCTTAAATTCACACCATGTATCAAATGATTACTTCTAAAAATAATTCAGAAGTCTTCAGGAGGGTCAACATTTCCATTGTTTGCTGGTATCCTAGGGTCAAGGCTTCTTATTTATGCTTTTATCTGTCTATTCAACCAAAACAAAATCTGCTCATTAATATTGCCTAGTATGAATTAACTTCAGTTCAGTGGAAGATTATTGCTCTTTGAAAAACATGGTGCTGTGTCCAAAATTTGAATATAGATAAAACCAGAAACAAAAACTATGATCTGTACATTAAGCTATATATGCAATACATAGTGTAATTACTGATAGATCTAATGTAAATGCGAAGATAATAAAGTGAATGGAAAAGAAAGTAGACTATCTTTATGAATTGTCTTCAACAGGACACAAAAAATCACTAATATACAATCAGAAATTGATACATTGGACTTTATTACAATTCCAGACTTCTGTTCATCAAAATATACTATTAGTAGAGTAAAACTATAAACAGTGCCTTGGGAGAAGGTATGTGTGATATCAATAACCAACCTAAACTCACATACAAAATATATACTGTATATAGGCTTCTTTATCCTAGAACCAAAACCATAGTGTCTTAACTGCTGTTATCTCTATGTTCTCTTGATCTCTGATACCCTGTTTTCCCATATTTGTTCTTCTTTAAGATTATTAGGCTAGTATGGGTCCTTATTAGCATTTTCCACATAAATTTTAGAGTCAAATTGCTCATTCCACAAGAAAACAAAAAATGTTGAGATTCCATTTGGACTCATTTTGACCCTACATAACAATCTGAAGTAAATTGACATCTTACATTGAACCACTGAGAGTGGTTCCAGAGGAACAGAATCAGAATGAGTTTTCTGAATTGATTCTGGGGTTTCCAGAATAGGTTCTCTAATCTGATTAGATTTAAAGTCACTAATGACTATTTCCACTAGTAAGGAGGGCACTGATAGTCCATGGTGTCGTGTGCAATAAAGAAATGCATAATATTACCACTGGATACTTATAATCAAATCTTATTAGAGGGAATTCTGCCTCAGTACCACCATCATACTTGTGTTGCAAATCAGCTTTTCCTTGGGTCTCCAGACCAGCAACCCACTCTGCAGATTTCAGACTTGTCAGCCCTCATGATTATGAGAATCAATTCCCCGAAGTCCCTCTCCTTTTCTTTCTCTTCCTTTCCCCCTCTTCTCCTCCATTCCTCTCTCCCTCTCTGTCTCCCCCCACTCTCATTTCCCTCTCTTTCTCTCAGGTACATGTAATATATATATAAATATAGGATATATATCTTACTTCTTTGGTTTCTCTGGAGAAACCTGACAAATATAGGTTTTTAATTTTCTGATCCATAAATTTATGAATATAATATATCTCCTTTTCTCTAGGTCTTCTTCAATTTTCCCTAATACTTCATAGTTCTTTTGTTGTTATTATTATCTTCTTTTTAATTTTAATTCCAATGTAGTTAACATACAGTATTATATTTGTCTCAGGTGTATAATATAATGATTCAGTAATTTCATATATTAGTGCTCAAGATAAATATACTAATTTTTTCATGATTTAAAATATTCTTTTTAATTGTACATAAATTCTCTCTAAGGTTCTGCTTGGTGTTCCCAGAATTAATGTAATTCCTTAAGGATATTTGTTTGTTTATTTGTTTATCTAAATTCAGTTATCCAGCATACAGTGCATCATTAGTTTTTGATGTAATGTTCAGTGATTCATTAGCTGTGTATAACAACCAGTGCTCCTCACATCACGTGCCCTCCTTAATGACCATCACCCAGTTACCCCATCCCCCACCCACTCTTTCTGCAACCCTCAGTTTGTTTCCCAGTCAACAGTCTCTCATGGTTTATCTCGCTTTCTGTTTTTTTCCAACAAACCAGAAGCAGGTATACTCTTAAACCCATTCATCTATTTTTCCCTTCCCCCTGCCCACTGCCCACCCCTTCTCTGGCAATTATCTGGTTGTTCTCCGTAGTTAAGACTCTGTTTTCTGGTTTCTTTTTTTCCTCCCCAACCCCCTTTGTTCATATGTTTTGTTCCTTAAATTCCACTTATGAGTGAAATCATGTGGTATTTATCTTCTCTGGCTGACTTATTTTGCTTAGCATTGTACTCTTTAGGTCCATCCATGTTATTGCAAATGGTAAGATTTTATTCTTTCTTATGGCTGGAAAATATTACATTGTATATGTGCCACCTTTTTTTTTTTATCCATTCACTTGTCATTGAACACCATTATTTGGCTATTGGAAAAAATGGTGCAATAAATATCGGGGTGCACATATCCCCTCAAATCAGTATTTTTGTATTCTTTGGGTAAATTCCTAGTAGTGCAGTTGCTGGATCATAGGGCATTTCTATTTTTAACTTCTTGAGGAATCTCCAACCTCTTTTCCAGAATGACTGTATCAGTTTTCATTCCCACCAACAGTGAAGAGGTTTCCTGTTTCTCCATCTCCTCACCAACACTTGTTGTTTCCCACGTTTTTGAGTTCAGCTATTCTGGCTAGTGTGAAGTGATAGTTCATTGTAATTTTGATTTGCATTTCTGTGATGAGTGTCTGTTGGCCATGTGTATTTCTTTGGAGAAATGTCTGTCCATGTCTTCTACCCAGTTTTAATTGGATTATTTGTTTTGGGGGTGTTCATTTGTATAACTTCTTCATGTATTTTAGATATTAACCCTTTATCAGATATATCATCTGAAAATATCTTTTCCACTTCAGTAGATTGTCTTTTTGTTTTGTTGATCGTTTCCTTCACTTGGCAGGAACTTTTTTATTTTGATGTGGTTCCACTAGTTTATTTTTGCTTTTGTTTCTCTTGCCTCAGGAGACATATCTAGAAAAATGTATGACCAATGTCAGGGAAATTACTACCTATTCTCTCATATAGGATTTCTGTGGTTTCAGGTCTCACTTTTAGATCCTCAGTCCATTTTGAGTTTATTTTTGTGTATGGTGTAAGAAAGTAGTCCAGTTTCTTTCTTTTTTTTTTTTTTTCGTGTAGCTGTCCAGTTTTCCCAACACCATTTTTTTTATAAGATTTTGTTTATTTATTTGACAGACAGAGATCACAAGTAGGCAGAGAGTGAGACAGAGAAAGAGAGGAAGAAGCAGCCTCCCCGCTCAGCAGAGAGCCTGATGTGGGGCTCAATCCCAGGACCCTGGGATCATAACCTGAGCCAAAGGCAGAGGCTTAACCCACTGAGCCACCCAGGCGCCCCCCCCCAACACCATTTGTTGAAAAGACTTTTCTTATTGGATATTTTTTTCTGTTTTGTTGACTAAATAAACTTCCATATAAATAAACTCCCATATAATTGGGAGTTTATTTCTAGGCTTTCTATTCTGTTCATTGATCTATGCATCTATTTTTATGTCAGTACTATACTGTTTGATCACTGTGGCTTTGTAATATAACTTGAAGTCCACAGTTGTGATGCCTCCAGCTTTGCTATTCTTTTTTCAAGTTTGCTTTGGCTATTCAGGGTCTTTTGTGGTTCCATAAAAATTTTAGGATTGTTCTACTTCTATGTAAAATGCTCTTGGTATTTTTATAGGGATTGATTTAAATGTGTAGATACAGACATTTGAACAATATTTATTCTTCTGATCCATAAACATGGAATGTTTTTCCATTTCTTTGTGTCATTTTCAATTTCTTACATCAACATTTTATAGTTTTCAGAGTACTGGTATTTCACCTGTTTCATTAAGTTTATTCCTACATATTTTATTATTTTGGGTGCAATTGTAAATGGGATTGTTTTCTTAATTTCTCTTTCTGGTGCTTCATTATTGGTGTATAGAAGTGCAACAAATTTCTGTGTATTGATTTTGTATTCTGTGACCTTACTCATTTATGAGTTATAGTAATTTTTTAGCAGAGTCTTTAGGGTTTCTTTATGTAGTATCATGTCAACCAATTCTTTTATAGTTTTAATGTACAGGGGTTCCTGGGTGGCTCAGTGGGTTAAAGCCTCTGCCTTCAGCTCAGGTCATGATCCCAGGGTCTTGGGATCAAGCCCCGCATCAGGCTCTCTGCTTAGGTGGGAGCCTGCTTCCTTCTCTCTCTCTCTGCCTGCCTCTCTGCCTACTTGTGATCTCTGTCTGCCAAATATAGTTTTAATGTACAGCTATATCTCATCTTTGCTAGTTTTTTTAAAAGAAAGGCAACTTTAAAATTGTTAGCTTTTAAAATACAGAAAGGCAAATGTTTTTTATAGCATTGCTCAGTGACTTTGCTAAATTGACATTATTTTTTAAATATTGTAGATTCTTTTGAGTTATTTTATTACAAAATCATGTTATTTGTAATGTAATTAAATACACATATTTTTCAGTTTTTATACTTTGTTCTTGCTTTAACAGACATTCAGTATAATTTGAATGGAGATAATGATAGTCAAAATTTTGTCTTATTCATGAACTCAGGGGAATACTGTTCAATATTTCACAACTAGGTATGATGTTGGCTATACTTTATTTTCATATCTTTACTCTTTATTAAATTAATGATGTACCACTCATTCCTAAATTTCTACAACTCCTTTTATGAATAAGTGTTTACTTTGGTCTATAGTTCTATTGAAATATGCACTTTTTCATTTATTATATTGATGGGATTAATTGACTTATTTTTATTAATATTCTATGTGTATAGATTTAAATTTTAATTATCTTGTTGAGAATTTTTGTGACTAATTTATGAGAGATATTGACCTGTAAGTTTGTCTTTTTCTAATGTCCTTTTTCAAGTTTGATTTATGAGGCCTGAATTTTTCCTGATTTCATAAAGTGAGGTGGAAACTACTCTATTTATTCTCTAGAAGAAATTATTTAAAATTGATATATATTTCTCAAGTGTTAGGAAAAATTGGCAAGTAAAGTCTTCAGAATCGTAATTGCTTTGTGGAATGTCTATAGATATAAATCAGTTTTCTATAAAAGATGTGTAATAGTTTAATTTTTCTATTTTTATGTATTATTTTGGTAATTGGGTTTTTTAGACTTCGTTCTTTTCAAATTTCGTAAAACATGAAATTTATTGGATGAAGTTTCTCATCAGATATTCTCACAATCTTTTCAACTTCTAAGACTCTATTTTGATGGTCCTTTTTCATTTTTCATTTCACTTTTTCATTCCTGATAATGTATTTTTTTTTCTTTTCTTATCTAGAGCAGTCTTTTAGAGTTTTATTCTTTCATTAACATTTATAGAATAAACTTTTTGATTTTTGAAATTTTTCTTATAGGCTGATTTTCCTTTTCCTCATCCTGCCACTTTTGATTTCAACATACTGTTTTATTTTAGCTTCTTTACATTGATCTTTTACCTATTCTCATTTCTAATACAGGTATCAAAGCTACATTGCACTAGTTTTTATGTCAAATTTTCATTACCATCTAGTTAAAATTATTTTCCAATTTTCATTGCAAATCCTTTGTTATCCTTTCATTATTTAGGTTTCCCAGAGAAAAAAAAATACTAAATGATTACTGGACAGTATTTGCACTTTACACACACACCCACATGCACACACACACTTGCTTTTGCTCAGGAGTTTGCAAATTTGAACTTTAAATCATGTTCTGGATTAGTTCCGCAGGGCTAAATAAATGCATATGTTTACATTTATCCTTGCATTATAGGAAAATATAATTATATATGTATTGTGAGTAGATGGTGTAATAAGATACCCAAAACACTTTTTCATAGCAGCCAGCAATTTTCCTAACACTTAACTCACACTGAAAGAAGGGTGTGTGTCCCCTTCATTTAAAAAAAATGCACAAACTAATATTAGGAATTGTTATAATGTTTTAAATTAATTATAAAGTATGCATAGTAATTTCCTGTGTCATTCTAAGAAATCTAAAATACTCTGTTTTACCATTGATTGGAGTTGTCAATCACTTCTGATGTATTGAGACAACTTCTTCTTTCTTTCTTCTTCTTCTTTACATTTGGTTTTCTGGGTATTTAGAGACCAGAACTGATTGATAGGTATGCAAGCATACTGACAAACAGTGTGATCTTTGTGGAGTAAGCTTTTGTAACCCAGGAGTATGACTATGCAAATACTAGCAGATGGCTATGTAAATATAAACGTAGTTGTTCTACTAAAGTTTGACACAGTGACACATTTAATTAATTTTAAGTACATTAATAATTTTCCAGAAAATTTATATTAAGAAATGTTTTAGAGACTTTGCATCCATTGCAAAATTCTTACCTCTTATTTGGACTATGGGTACTGTGAAATCTTGGCAGAACATTTTATAGTTGAAAGAATTCAGTCTCTTAGAGGACTGCATGGCAGATGGCAATATAAAGGAACTACTCAACTATTTGAGTGCTATGTTTAGGTAGCCATCTGCTGGGTATTCATTCCCCTGAGTTTCACAATTTACTTGGGGTTAGGAAAGATGCCTACAGATTCAGAGTGGTTCAGGGTACAAATGTGTACCTATATATAAGAAAACTATATATATGAAAAAAATATATATGTGAAATATTTAAGAAAGAACTTTTTGACTGTGTAGCTGGTTTCTAATTTTAAATGTTGTCTTAAGACATTTTATTGAATATTCTAAATAGATACACATCAAGTGTATTGTTTAGTCTTTCAAATGAATAGCTTAAACAGGAATCCACCAATATATAATCTTAGTCCAGTTAATGTTCCCACAATGTATTTAAGATTATACTTGCAAAGATAATGTTTTATTTTATTTTTTTTAAAGATTTTATTTATTTATTTGACAGAGAGAGATCACAAGCAGGCAGAGAAGCAGGCAGAGAGAGAGGAGGAAGCAGGCTCCCTGCTGAGCAGAGAGCCCGATGCGGGGCTCGATCCCACGACCGTGAGATCATGACCCGAGCCGAAGGCAGTGGCTTAACCCACTGAGCCACCCAGGCTCCCCGAAAGATAATGTTTTATAGATAATTATTAGATGTATATTTTTAGAAGAGTATATTTAAATAATAAAATAGTTTACAAGGAGAAATTAAGCCAATAGGTTGTTTTTTGTTTTTTCCAATTTGCTATAGTTTGGTGTTTTGTTTTGTTTGTTTTAACTTTACCTTCTTCCCTTATTGAGTTGTTGTTTTGTTTTGTTTTGTTTTTTAATATTTTGTTTTGTTTTGTTTTGTTTTTTTGAATAATCTCTACACTCAAGTTGGGGGGCTTGACCTTACAGCTATGGGATCAAGAGTTTCATGCTCTACCAACTGAGCTAGCCAGGCGTCCTGCCCCCATCATCAAGTTTTTTTGAGTAAAATACAAATTCATTTATCAACCACTTGGGTGACAACTGTATTATTTCTATTAGAAAATTTGTGTTCCAATGCACATATGGTGAGCAATAGAAAATTCATAATTGTATGTTCATCTTTATACTAAAATAATCCTCAAAAATACAGATGACCCTTGTTTAAAAGTATGCAAACTCTCCTCTGTTGTACTTGAGTTAGAGTATTTTCTTATCACTGTAGTGATTCAAGTTTTTTGATATATAATTTTGGCTTCTTTATAATTAAGAAGCTTCTGTTAATGAAATATTGTAAGATTAGTTCAAATGATAAAACATACTTTAAAAGTTTCATATCTCCAATTATCATATAACAGAAGTAAAACAGGGTTTTGTGGGTTATATTGTATTTTGAAATAAGCATTTCTACCAATGATAAATATAAAGAATAATAAACACTTGTTGAAGAAAAGACAATATATGTCCTCTGAGAAGTTGAGGATGGTAACTCCCCTATATCTCCAGGATTGTAGTCAGTTGAGATGTTCAGGGAACCAATCATGTCTTATTTCCAGGCAATCAATGAATTGTTTCTAGAGTCTGAGATTAATTTTATTTTGTCATTTCCTGAATAAAATGAACATTTAAAGTTAATAGTTTTATTAGGTAAGAAGCTCAATTTATAGATGCAAAAGTAGCCTGCTCCTTTCTAGGTCAGTTGGAGTAATCCTGTAGCAGAAAAATTTTACTTGGATACTTTGTATTAACAATTCTTCATATTCACAATAACTAAGGCTATTTTCTTTTCTTTTTTTTAAAGATTTTATTTCTTTATTTGACAGAGAGAGCTCACAAGTAGACAGAGAGGCAGGCAGAGAGAGAGGGGGGAAGCAGGCTCCCTGCTGAACAGAGAGCCCAATGGGCTCCATCCCAGGACCCTGGGATCATGACCTGAGCTGAAAGCAGAGGCTTTAACCCACTCAGCCACCCAGGCACCCCCAAGGCTATTTTCTAATAGAAAATCATCATAGGGAAGTTCCTGGAATGCCTTCACCGCTTTATTTTCCAGGACATCTCTGCAGATACAAATCCCCTAGTTTATCCATTTGTTCCAAATAATTAATACTCTCCTGATCTTTGGTAAAAATTAGTTCCCGTTAGTAGCTTAGGAATCCAAACGGAATTTGTCTTAATATCAAGGTGTCTGATCTCATAACATAATGCTGCTTGGGGAAATAGGATTATTTACATGTCATAGGGAAAAAAAAAAAAAAAACCACACCCTACCAAATATATTAACAAGTATAGTTTTCTTTATTTTTGTTATAGTTGAAGTGCAGGTAATGTGCCTTAACATAAAAATATCTTATTGTTCGTTTAGTTGTGAAGTAAGAAAGACATGAAAATATCAATAATTAGATAGTGTATTCCTTTAGAAAATCCTGTCGGTATTTAGCATTCCTTGATCAGTATATGTGTGATCAATGTTTCAGAAATATTTCCTGGGAAATTTATGTTTTTCTTATCTTATAGAAACTTTGTTTTAAATAGTTTTGCAGTACATTTTATACAATATTATACAGGTATCCTAATCCACTCAACTAGTTGAGTTGACTAGTTATTTGATTAAAAAACTGTAGCTGAAAGTCAGCAATATTTAATAATCTTAGTTAATTTTTCTGCAAATTTAAATTTAAATATCAGGGTGTATATTTTGAAAGGGACTATTTTAGAGATGAAAAACATATGTATATGTTTATAATAAATGATAAAATTATTTAGAAGAGACGTTATACTTCCCAGTTTTCATTTGTTTCTTTTTATACCCCACTTCAGTTTAATTTTTCTAAAGAATTCAAAATTTTATTGTCATCTACTTACTCTCTGACTACATTTTAATATTGTGTATGTTAATATTAACATTGCATGTTAATATTTTATTATATATAGTATCACTAATATTAATATGCCTCACTTTCTTGACTGCAGATGAAATTTCTATAAATGCCCAGTTGAAGTTTTTTCCTAACCTTCAGTGTAAATCTAGAAATATATAATATGTTCAGTATTTATTGAATTGAGTTGCTTGAGATCAGAAGTAATACAAGTTCTCTTCATTAGTCATTCCCCCCAAGAATTTGAAAATTCCACTGTTGCTTAAACAATTAAATCAAGGAGGGAAAAAGAAAAGCCAACCAGGTTTAACACCATAATCATATTATAGCTAATCCTAGGCAGGGAGATAAATATCCAAGACTCCAGGTACTCTTAAGTATTTCACATTGTGCCAGTGGCATCTGTAAGTTTGTAAGTTTCCACATCCCAAATCATCCTATTTATTTCTATCAAATATTGATATACCCAGGGATCTTGTAGAACTCTCTTCCTTTTTTCTGTTTCTTTGTTTTGAATTTTGTGGTAATTTTTAGGCTAATCTGAAGATACAGGAACCACTGTGGTTGCTGAGTATCTAAATAACTACCTTAATTGAAAGATGACACTCTGGATATACAAATGATTTGTGAAGGCCAATAAGGCAAAGGACAAAATTATTGAGTGCTTATAGGCATCAGGCACTACCTCCTTTGTTTCTAGGACTCCATCTAAGAAAACAAAAAAGACCCATGATTGAAGTGAACTAACAGTTGAATAATTTCTTAAAATCTTAACTCAATATTAAAATAGAAAAAAATAATTATAGTTTGTTGTAGACATCCTTAGATTAAAAATAACTGATAGTTTACTGTTAATTTGGAATCAAATTGTTGTGTAGTCATGCTTATACTTATGCTTTTAATCAAAAGTATATACAGAAAAGGAAAGTCATGTCCATGTATTTTAAATGATAATTCTCTGAATAAATTGTTCCTTTATTAGTGAATTCCATGTGCTGTCATTCTAAATTATTCCTCTGAAATTTATACTGCATTATATACCCTTTCAGTGATTATTTCAGTGATGATTTAAAAACCAGAACTATTTATTATTCTATTATGTGAATTTCACTACTGTAGATTGCCCATTTGTAGAAATCTCTCTTTAGAGATAACTGAACCTAACTTTGATTTTTGACATTTTCATTTCCAAGAGGATATAACCTTTATCCTTTGTGCTAAGGTAGGTTGAAGGTGATATATATGACAGCCCTATTCCTTATCTTAGATGAAATAAGAAACCACAGGTTCAATTTCCAGGTTACTGTGCATTAAGAGATATAGCCCTCTGTTGGGGTACCTTGAGATTAAAAAGTTATTGAATAAAATATAAAAGTATTCACCCAGCCCTCTTTTGAAATTTTACTTACCTGTTAACAAAAATAAGTTTTACTAAAAGAAGTCAGAATGAATTTTAGCTCTAGATGAACTAAATTATTATTTTTTAAAAACTTAATAACAAGATTATATTCAGGTTTGGGGTTTTTTAAAGAAAAATTAATACAGAATGTAAATTATAATAGTAGATATAAATGTGAATATTTATTTAAAATGAGGTGATATGGCACTTCTGAGTGGCTCAGTCAGTTGAGCGTCTGCCTTGTGCTCAGCTCATGATCCCAGGATCCTGGGATAGAGCCCAGGACTCCCTGGTCAGCAGGAGCCTGCTTCTCCCTTTACTCCCTGCTTCTACTTTCTTTTGCTACCCCTGTCACTATGGCTGTCTCTCTCTCTCTCTCAAATGAATAGATGAAATCTTTATTTTTTTAATTTAAAAATGAGATGATATGTCACAATAAATTACAAATATTAAAAAAAGATAACAAATACCACAAACCTCACAAAAAGCCATAAAAGTAAGATATTTGGATGATTTAGTCATTTTCTATTTCTCTAAATTTTTTAACACTTTGATTAAATATTACTAACTGTGATATTTTCTGTGGAGAAAAGAGAAACATAATTCTTATTTTCTTTGAGCATGGTTGATCAAAATGTTTTTTTATTATTAGAAATTAGAAAACTTTTTTCATCCTCACAACGTAATAACAGCTTCATGCAAATTGTTAGGATTTATGCAAACCTGAAAAAGATTCTATAAAGTTTCTCTCATAATAGTTCCAATATTTGGAAGAATTCTCATATTCTATTTTCTGATTGTTTCAAACCTCATCTCTATCCCACAACCTGCCCTGTTATGTTTTAGACAGTAAGATCACCATTTTATATTTCATTCAATGTTAAAGTTTAATGTGTCCAAAATTAATTCTCTATAGCTTAGACCCTAAGGAAAAGAAAAAGTTTTTAACAAAATTTCAAGGAAACCATAGTCCTTGACAATCATGGCACATGAATGTTGGTGCCTCCACCCCACACTTTATCTCCAGTCATGCCAGGAGATAAGGAGGTGTGTTAGACTCTACCTGTAACTTGCCAAGATATCAACAAAGCACCAGCTCCTGATCACAACACAAGAGTGGTGCTATTGCCAACCACATACTGAGTAGTCAGGATATGGGAAAGCCATGTTTCTACCATGCTATATTGCTCTTGATCTTTATTTATGCTCTTGATGGCAAGAAAAGTCAGTGCTTCCCATTTGTGCCACATAAAATGTATAAATCTCAGTGTTTGAGATCACCCTCCCAGAGTCCAATTTCTGATTTGCCAGATTTTTTATAGTCAAGAGTGGATTACCTACTGTTGATCCTATGTCTGTAAATTCTTTCCAGTGAACACTACTACAGGTGGTCAGGTGTGTGTGCTGCTTGGCCATCTGTTCTTGTTTGGATCATGCCCATTATTTCAACATTGATTTTGATGACTTGGACAAAGGAAAGAATCTTCAAAGTTAGTAGTAACAGTTTTGTATACAACATTAACTTTTTTATAAAGAGCACATCATTTTTATATAAAATAATATAACTGAATAATTGTCAGTAATTCTTCTAAGTAAGTATTGACTCCTGAATTAATTTTTTTATTTATAAACTCAAATATTATTTCCTGGGCATCATGATAGGCACAGAAATTATCAATAAATGTCCTACTTTTTTGAACCTTAATTTTATTGGAAGGGAACAGAAAACAAACAAATAAGTATGTAACATATGTTGATACAAAGTTAAATTAAACAAGGAGACAGAGTAGGGTAGAATAGTTAGTGGAGCTTATGTGAGCTGACAATGATATTGAAAATAACTCTTGTATTGTAGAGTGAATAGTCAAACAGTGAATATAACACTAACAGTTTTGGTCAAAGTTGCTAGTTTTTGCACTGGCAAAATTAGATCATTATCATGAGATAATCCTTTAGTTCCCTAAATGTGTGTGTGTGTGTGTGTGTGTGTGTGTGTGTGTGTGTGTGTGTTTAGTTGCCCTTTATTTTTAATCATTTTTTTAAATTTATTTTCAACATAACAGTATTCATTGTTTTTGTACCACACCCAGTGCTCCATGCAATCCATGCCTTCTCTAATACCCATCACCTGGTTCCCCCAACCTCCCACCCCCCCACCTCTTCAAACCCTTCAGATTGTTTTTCAGAATCCATAGTCTCTCATGGTTCACCTCCCCTTCCAATTTCCCCCAACTCCCTTCTCCTAACTCCCCATGTCCTCCATGCTATTTGTTATGTCCCACAAATAAGTGAAACCATATGATAATTGACTCTCTCTGCTTGACTTATTTCACTCAGCATAATCTCTTCCAGTCCCGTCCATGTTGCTACAAAAGTTGGGTATTCATCCTTTCTGATGGAGGCATAATACTCCATAGTGTATATGGACCACATCTTCCTTATCCATTCATCCGTGGAAGGGCATCTTGGTTCTTTCCACAGTTTGGTGACCGTGGCCATTGTTGCTATAAACATTGGGGTACAGATGGCCCTTCTTTTCACTACATCTGTATCTTTGGGGTAAATACCCAGTAGTGCAATGGCAGGGTCATAGGGAAGCTCTATTTTTAATTTCTTGAGGAATCTCCACACTGTTCTCCAAAGTGGCTGCACCAACTTGCATTCCCACCAATAGTGGAAGAGGGTTCCCCTTTCTCCACCCCCCTCCAACACATGTTGTTTCCTGTCTTGCTAATTTTGGCCATTCTAACTGGTGTAAGGTGATATCTCAATGTGGTTTTAATTTGAATCTCCCTGATGGCTAGTGATGATGAACATTTTTTCATGTGTCTGATAGCCATTTGTATGTCTTCATTGGAGAAGTGTCTATTCATATCTTCTGCCCATTTTTTGATATGATTATCTGTTTTGTGTGTGTTGAGTTCAAGGAGTTCTTTATAGATCCTGGATATCAACCTTTTGTCTGTACGGTCATTTGCAAATATCTTCTCCCATTCCGTGGGTTGCCTCTTTGTTTGCTTGACTGTTTCCTTTGCTGTGCAGAAGCTTTTGATCTTGATGAAGTCCCAAAAGTTTATTTTGGCTTTTGTTTCCTTTGCCTTTGGAGACATATCTTGAAAGAAGTTGCTGTGGCTGATATCAAAGAGGTTACTACCTATGTTCTCCTCTAGGATTCTGTTGGATTCCTGTCTCACGTTGAGGTCTTTTATCCATTTTGAGTTTATCTTTGTGTACGGTGTAAGAGTATGGTCGAGTTTCATTCTTCTACATATAGCTACCCAGTTTTCCCAGCACTATTTAGTTGCCCTTTTTTTAAGTTGAGGGATAATGGACATATAACCTAACAATTTCAGTTGTATAATGTAATGATTCATTATTTATATATATTGTGAAATGATCACTACAACGAATCTTGTTAACATCTGTCACCAAACATATTTACATTTTTTGTTAAATTGGTTTTAATTTTGTATTCAAACCAGCAGCTTTAGCAGATAGAAATGTATTTTGTGAAATGCATCATTAATACTAAGAATAAAAAGTGTGACTCAATATATATTTGTTTGCTATACACATGGCTTTTCAATAATAATTCATATATAACTTTAAAATATCTATAAAAGAAATGGTGAAAATATCAGAATACTTTTGGAAAGTATTTCTAAGTTCATAATAAAAGAGTTCTATTATTTGGTCTTTTTCTATTTTATCCCAAAGTGGCTTAATGCATCAAATACTTTCTGTATACTCTATGTCTTTCTCACATCATTAGTCTAGAGTTACTGCTGAGAAGTAGCTTTACAATATCAGCTTCCATTGAGAGGCTATTTACACCACTGGAAATTATGGAAATTTGAAAGTTGTGACAGGTGTTCTAAAAACTCTTTTGAATTACTATGTTTACCTGCTTGGGGATGTTGTCCGAAGATAGTGCTCTTAGTTTTAATAATATGTTTTAAAAGTATTTAATTGTTTATTAGCCCCCTGATATCAATTGAAATGTCATCTACCAAATGTCAGTATAAGTAAATATTGAGATAAGAATGGAGGGATAAGCATCAGGAGAAAGTGTGAAAATATATGTGGGCGAAGAAGTTTTGAACACATTAAAATTGCAATTTCAGAAATGAGGCTTATTGAAGAAAAAGTGGGCTAATAACCTGGGAATTCCTATAGAATTTTTTTTTTTGGAAAAAACGCATAGTAAAAACTAGGCATTAAAGAATATGCTTCAACCCACTTAAAACAAACAAACAAAAAACAAAAACAGCAGTTCCCCAAAGCTCAGAAACACTACTTTTTCTGTACACACCTGTTGTCCTTATTGTAAAACTCTTGTATGTATCAGTGAGTGTTGCAGTACTGTTTTAATTGGAAAATGGTGTGTTCAGTTTTGCTTTAGATTATTAATTGCAAGTCCTTGTATATCTATTCTAGAAGACAGGAAACTGTGATAATTACAGCTGAATAAAAGTAATTTTTTGAAGCAGCTGTCCATTTGTTATCCCAGAGATAAAAATCTCCTTAAAAGAAATGAATTTGGGCAATATAAGGACTATCAATCTCTTTAAAGGCCCCTGGATTTTTTTGCACCCTCATGATTTCTATTGTGTCTAAACAAACAGAACATAAGCATAAGACCAGGGAATATAAAGCCAAAATCACCCATGTGTTTATCACATCATGCAAATCACAGACACATCTAAGGTCCTACTTCACTTAGAATTATAATATTTAGGTATTATCCATAATTGATGAAGAATTTATAAAAAGCTACAGAATAGTGTAAGTGGCTTAAATTTCACAAATACAATCTTACACAAGTGAGGGTGTTGCCACACATATTGCAATCTCCTGCAATTTGTGAATTTCTAAAAAATTACATCATAGAATGACTAATATGTAGCATGCTTGGCAGAACCTTGTACAAAATTTCTGTTATCCAAATGTGGCATTTTCTGTGTTGCATGAAACATAAGCCCTCAAATTTCCTGATTTCTGAGATTTGTTAAGTGATTAAACTGAGTTAGCATTATCTATATGCCCTATCCAGAACTTATGCAGCTCAGCTTAGATATAAAGCTCAAAAAGATCAGATCAGCATCAGCCTATAGTTTCACAGATTCAAATATTCTCCATATTCAACGAGAGTATGAATGACCTTAAGAGGCTAGGTAGTTCAGAATTAAACAGGGTAAGTCTAAGAATTCTTATAAGAGTTCCTAGGATCTGATATCAAATGTCTTGAGTACTTTCCTCCAGGGTAAGATTGTTAAATTGGATTAAAAATTATAAAATTAAGCAGATAAATCTAGACTCATGGTAGTCTAAACATTTTCTGTATTGTTTGGTTTTATTGAAGAGGTATTGGTTCTTTGACCTCAACAAACATCAGATGCTGGTCAGAAAAAAAATTGTCAGGCTCTGCAACTGTTTATCTTTCTCTCAGGCTGTATTGCAAATGTCCTAATTCCCTGTGAGAATATGTACTCATTTCTTTTTTGCTATCAATCTTATGTCTAACAAATGCTGTATTTCTAGAAGATGCTATGCTGGACATTGTGACTTTCAGTTAGCATGAAGCAATGTAATGCACTGTTCAGAACACTACCCCTTTTGCATGCTTTGGCAGAAACATAATTATTTACCAACTATAAGTATGCTGGATTCCTTAATGGAAGAACCTTTCCAATGTCAACAGAAGCATATTTAAAATAGACTTAAAAAAAAAAAGCTCACATGCCTGAAAATGTGAAAAACTTCAGAGCTTTTTTTTTAAGAACATCTTGAATTAAATTGAAATTTTTATTTTAAGTGTTTATATTTTTAGAAAGCCAAAATTTATTTGATTGACTAGTCCTACTTTTCACAATGAATACCTGAGGGACATGTAGTTTTTATTACTTATGAGATTTTATTTTTATACTTTGACAGCTCCCACTTCCTTGTTTTTCAGTTACAATTAATTATCATTTTTATCAGCAAACTTACCCTCTCTCTCCAGCCTCTCTCTTCATAGTTTCCAAATATGTTCTTTAGAATGATATAAAGAACTGTGAGAATACTTATAGTTTGTGTCTAAAGGTGTTAGTTGATTAATTATTATTCTTTCATGCTAGGAATAGGATAGATGATATGAATACCTGAGTTAAAATAGTTTATAGCCATTCATGCTTTCTCATAAGATTTGTACAAAGATCTCCCTTCTTGTAGTAGTTAATGTATATAAAGTGGGCTATGACCCATCCTTTGGCTCATTATATTTATACTTTTTTTTTCTTTAAAAATTCCCAGAGTTATATAATTGATATCTAGTGCTTTTATATCTCACCATTTGAAAGCTCTCTGGCAAGAGTTTATTTTTACTTTTGTTTCCCTTGCTTTAGGAGATATATCTAGTAAGAAGTTGCTACAGCCATTGTTAAAGAGGTTACTGCCTGTATTCTCTAGGATTTTTGTGTTTTTCTGTCTTACATGTAAGTTTTTCTTCCATTTTGAACTTCTTCTACTGTGTGGTGAAAGAAAGTGATCCATTTTCATTCTTCTACATGTGGCTGTCCCATTTTCCCAATACCATTTGTTGAAGAAACTGTCTTTTTTTCCATTGGATATTCTTTTCTGCTTTGTCAAAGACTAATTGACCATATAGTTGTGGGTCCATTTCTGGGTTTTCTATTCTGTTCCATTGATCTATGTGTCTGTTTTTGTGCCAGTACCATACTTTCTTGATGACTACAGTTTTGTAATATAGCTTGAAACCTGAAATTGTGATGCCTCTGGGTTTGCTTTTCTTTTTCAAGATTGCTTTGGTTATTTGGGATCTTTTGCATGCTATACACATTTTAGTTTGGTGGTTCTAGCTCTATGAAAAATGCTAGTGATATTTTGATGGAGATTGCATTGAATGTGTAGATTACCTTGGGTAGTATAGACATTTTAACAATATTTTTTCTTCCAAACCATGAGCACAGGATGTCTTTTCATTTCCCCTCATCAGTGTTCTTATAGTTTTCAGAGTACAGATATTTTTTACCTCTTTAGTTAGATTTATTCCTAGGCATCTTATAGTTTTTGGTACCATTGTAAATGGGATGGATTCCTTGCTTTTTCTTCATTTTTTTTTAAAGAAATCGTTTCTTTATTTGAGAGAGAGAGAGAAACAGACTCCCCGCTGAGCATGGAGCACCTGAGGCTCAATCTCATGACCCTGAGATCATGACTGGAGCTGTAAAGAGTCAGATGCTCAACTCACTGAACCACCCAGGCACCCCTCCTTGATTTCTCTTTCTGCTGTTTAATTATTGCTGTATATAAATCCAACAGATTTCAATATAATGATTTCATATACTGTGCCTTTACTGAATTCATTTACCAGTTCTAGCAATTTTTTGGTGTAGTCTTGGGTTTTCTATGTAGAGTGGCATGTCATCTGAAAATAGTGAAACTTTGACTTCTTTCTTGTCCATTTAGATGCCTTTTATTTTTGTTGTCTGACTGCTGTGGCTAGGACTTCCAGTACTGTGTTAAAGAACAATGATGAGAGTGGACATCCCTGTTTTGTTCCTGGCCATACAGGAAAACTCTCATTTTTTTCCCATTGAGGATGATATTAACTGTTTTTTGTTTTGTTTTGTTTTGTTTTTAAATAAAACTTTCAAGGCAAAGGAGATAGTCAGCAAAACTGAAAGGCAGCCTTCAGAATGGGAGAAGATATTTGCAAATGACATATCTGATAAAGAATTAGTATCCAAAAATCTATAAAGACTTATCAGAATCAAGACCCAAAAAGCAAACAATCCAGCTAAAAAATGGGTGGAAGACATGAATAGACATTTTTCCAAGACATACAAATGGTAGCAGACACATGAAAAGATGTTCAACATCACTTATCATCAGGAAAATACAAATCAAAACTGCAATGAGATACCACCTCACACCTGTCAGAATGGCTAAAATTAAGAACACAAGATAAAAAACAAGAGATGTTGGTGAGGATGTGGTGAAAGGGGAACCTTCTTGCACAGTTTGTGGGAATGCAAATTGGTGCAGCTACCATTGGAAACAGTATGGAGGGGGTGCCTGGGTGGCTCAGTGGATTAAGCTGCTGCCTTCAACTTGGGTCATGATCTCAGGGTCCTGGGATCAAGCCACACATAAGCCTCTCTGCTCAGCAGGGGGCCTCCTTTCCCCTCTCTCTCGGCCTGACTCTCTGCCTACTTGTGATCTCTCTCTCTCTGTCAAATAAATTAATAAATAAATCTTAAAAAAAAAAAAAAAGGCAGTATAGAGGTTCCTAAAAAAGTTAAAAACAGAACTACCCTATGATCCAATAATTGCACTACTAGGTATTTACCCAAAGGATACAAAATACTGATTTGAAAGTGCACATGCACCCCTAGTTTTTATAGCAGCATTATCAACAACAGCCAGATTATGGAAAGAGCCCAAATGTCCATCGACTGATGAGTGGCTAAAGAAGAGATGGTTAGCCATCAGAAAGAATGGAATCTTGCCATTTCCAGCAATGTGAATGGAGCTAGAGGGTATTGTGCAAGCAAAATAAGTCATTCAGAGAAAGACAAACATCATATGACTTGACTCATAAGTTGAATTTAAGAAACATAACAGATGAACATAGGTAGACAAAAAAAAAAAAAAGCAAACCATAAAACATACTTTTAACTATATAAAACAAACTAAGAGTTGCTTGAAGGTAGGTAAGGGGATGGTTTAAATGGGCTATGGGTATTGAGGAGGGTACTTGTTGTGATGAGCATGGGGTGATGTATGTAAGTGATGAATCACAAAATCGTACACCTGAAACTAATATTACACTAAATATTTATTAACTGGAATTTAAATAAAAACATGGAGAAAAAAAAGAAAGAAAGAAATCTCTCTGGCATAAAACAGAAAAATGGTCCCTGTGCTTGGACTGATGATTAAAAAAAAAAAATCAAGAACTAACTTTCAAGGACTACTTTCTAAACACAGTGATCAACTCCCCAAGCTGAGCCCTTCATAATAGCAAGTTTAAGCAGGACTCTTTTTTTAAATTTGTTTTTTGTTTTTAGTACTAAAGGAGTTTTTGCAAAAATTATGGAGGTTATTTTTATTCAATCTCCCAACATCTCTATAGGTATGATTTCTTTTATTATTCTAATTTTTCAGATAGTTAAAGTTGTTGTAGCGGATATGTTTAAATGAAATCCTTCTCAGAGCTTTTAGGAGTGTTTGAGAAATAATTATGTAATGAAGACCTCAGAGTTTGGTTTCCTAGGGTTTTACTCTTCCTCTGCATTCTTCATTTCTTTTTGAGGAGTTAGGCAAATCCTATGGCAAAGGCATGAAAAAATAGAATATTTTTACCACAACACAACCTTTTTGTGTGCAATGAATTATTTGACTTTATTCAATAAAATACAACCTAACAGGGAACTTCTGTAGTAACCAGTATATGTACTAGGAATAGCTATTAGGAAGAAAAAAAAAAATAAAAGTCTTCCAAACTTTTTATTTTAAAGCCTGTTTAAAATAATAATAATAATAATAATAATAATAATAATAATAATAGCAGCATCAACCTTGAAAGCTACTGTCAGTTTTAGTTTTAAGAAATTAAAAGGCAGTTTATTTCATTGATAAAGAACAAAGCAATTTGCCTGTCACCCAGCATTTGATAGATAAGAGGGTCAGTTTCCCAACAACAGAGTTATAGATGTTAACAACATAGTCACAGAACATAAAAGAGACTATAAAAGAACTTAATGTCATTTATATAAAGCTTGTGACTGCTATCAACTCCACCTAAAGATTCACAGATTCTTTCAGATACCAGTGGCTTTTTAATAATATTGACATATTTTTATTCACCCCTTTGACAAAGAAGGGAAATTGGTTATGTGTTGAAGAGCACAGTATACCCAGTGTTACCAAATTGTTATTTTTTACAAATAATTTTGTAATGAAATAAAGCAGGACAAGTGAAAGGAAGGAGGCTTAGGCTGCAGTGATGCTACAAAGCTAGACCATTCAGGTTCTAAATTTTAGTTAAAGATATTACCTGAGGAAATATGTATTCACACAATATATTAATTTTAAACTGGGGTTTTCCATACACAAAAAAAGTAAAATTGTTTTCACATGTTCTTTCTTACAAGGGATTATAACTTATATAGAACTTGAGTGAGAAATGCAATAAACACATACTCATGAGTTAAGTATTAATTCTCTGCCACTTGTCTAACATAACAGTGCATAGAATATAAGATAATTCAAATTTTAGACAGAAATAAAATAATTTTAACTAATTAAACCAAATTCAAAAACATATTTTGAATTCAGGCCAAGTTTCGGAAAGAGAAGTAAACATTTTAAATATGCATACATGTACACACATCCATATATACATGCACACACACCTATATATGTAAACACACAGGACAGTCTTATAAAACTAGAATAAAAATAGAGACAAAGTAAATAGGCCCATAAATTGAAAGGAGCCCATAACATAAACTTAACAAAAGCAGGAACTTTATTCTATTCTTTTCTGTATAGCCACAGTTTTAAAAAATATTTAATATACATTTGGTAAATGAAAAAATAAGGGTAGTTATTCAGAAAAAGAAATGCATAGCAAATGCAGTATCACAGAAAATAAAACTGAAATTTCCTTCCAGTCCCATCCATGTTGCTACAAAACTTGGGTATTCATCCTTTCTTTTTTCTTTCTTTCTTTTTTTTTTTTTTTACAGCTTTATAAACATATATTTTTATCCCCAGGGGTACAGGTCTGTGAATCGCCAGGTTTACACACTTCACAGCACTCACCATAGCACATACCCTCCCCAATATCCATAACCCCACCCCCCTCTCCCAACCCCCTCCCCCCATCAACCCTCAGTTTGTTTTGTGAGATTAAGAGTCACTTATGGTTTGTCTCCCTCCCAATCCCATCTTGTTTCATTTACTCTTCTCCTACCCCCTCAACCCCCCATGTTGCATCTCCTCTCCCTCATATCAGGGAGATCATATGATAGTTGTCTTTCTCTGATTGACTTATTTCGCTAAGCATGATACCTCTAGTTCCATCCACGTCGTCGCAAATGGCAAGATTTCATTTCTTTTGATGGCTGCATAGTATTCCATTGTGTATATATACCACCTCTTCTTTATCCATTCGTCTGTTGATGGACATCTAGGTTCTTTCCATAGTTTGGCTATTGTAGACATTGCTGCTATAAACATTCGGGTGCACATGCCCCTTCGGATCACTACGTTTGTATCTTTAGGGTAAATACCCAGCAGTGCAATTGCAGGGTCATAGGGTAGTTCTATTTTCAACCTTTTGAGGAACCTCCATGCTGTTTTCCAGAGTGGTTGCACCAGCTTGCATTCCCACCAACAGTGTAGGAGGGTTCCCCTTTCTCCGCATCCTCGCCAGCATCTGTCATTTCCTGACTTGTTCATTTTAGCCATTCTGACTGGTGTGAGGTGATATCTCATGGTGGTTTTGATTTGTATTTCCCTGATGCCGAGTGATGTGGAGCACTTTTTCATGTGTCTGTTGGCCATCTGGATGTCTTCTTTGCAGAAATGTCTGTTCATGTCCTCTGCCCATTTCTTGATTGGATTATTTGTTCTTTGGGTGTTGAGTTTGCTAAGTTCTTTATAGATTTTGGACACTAGCCCTTTATCTGATATGTCATTTGCAAATATCTTCTCCCATTCTGTCAGTTGTCTTTTGGTTTTGTTCACTGTTTCCTTTGCTGTGCAAAAGCTTTGATCTTGCCCTATTACTCAAATTTTGTTCCAATTTCTTTATGTAATACAAATGAAATACAATGAAATGAAAAATGAAATGAAAAAAAGTTCATTTTTGCCCTTGCTTCCCTTGCCTTTGGTGATGTTCCTAGGAAGATGTTGCTGCGGCTGACGTCGAAGAGGTTGCTGCCTGTGTTCTCCTCGAGGATTTTGATGGATTCCTTTCTCACATTGAGATCCTTCATCCATTTTGAGTCTATTTTCGTGGGTGGTGTAAGGAAATGATCCAATTTCATTTTTCTGCATGTGGCTGTCCAATTGTCCCAACACCATTTATTGAAGAGGCTGTCTTTTTTCCATTGGACATTCTTTCCTGCTTTGTCGAAGATGAGTTGACCATAGAGTTGAGGGTCTATTTCTGGGCTCTCTATTCTGTTCCATTGATCCATGTGTCTGTTTTTGTGCCATTGTATGCAGTTGTGAAAGCCTTGAAAAAATGTTTTATTTAAATACAAAAGACCGGGGCGGCTGGGTGGCTCAGTGGGTTAAAGCCTCTGCCATCGGCTCAGGTCATGATTCCATGGTCCTGGAATCGAGCCCCGCATCGGGCTATCTGCTCGGTGGGGAACCTGCTTCCCTTCCCTTTCTATCTGCCTTCCTCTCTGCCTACTTGTGATCTCTGTCTGTCAAATAAATAAGTAAAATATTTAAATAAATAAATAAATACAAGAAAAAAACCCTGCAAAAAACAACCATTTAAAAAAACAGAAAAATAAAAAAAATAAATTTTATTATTACTTTTATGAAATAATATTTTAATAAATTTGTTTTCAAACAAGGAAACAAAAAGTCATTTATCAGTTTAATAACATCCTTAATAAACACTTGACTGATTATAATATTGGCAAGCATTATTAGGGCGTTTTTAAACTTGAAAATATGACATTAGAATCAATATAAGGATAATGATTTACTAAATTGACATGGAAAAATGTATCTTATCATGTAGATTTCATGAATTAACTAAGATACCATGGAATTCCATATAGATTATATAGCAAGAAGACACTCCGGTCTTATGCTTGTGCTTATAAAATATTTCACTGGATACTTATTTTATGAAAACTGATATTTGTATGAATTTATTAGAGCAAATATTCAAAGTTGTGTATCACATTTTCCCAATTTGAGATGTTCTATATTGATTGAGTTAATGGCCTCTAATAACTTGGTTGCATTTTTTCATTCTGATTCCAGGTTTAACTTTGAGACTTGCCTTGGAAATTCAGTATTAGCGGACCCAACACCAGAAAAGGCTTGAGCATATTTCTATGTTGTGCTTTCTCTCTTGTGTTTCTACTGTCACCTTGAGAATGTACCCAGACTAGTCTTCTGGGTGGTAAGTGATTTAATATGAGTCAAGTTACCTTAGTTTTTCCAGCCAATGCTGGCTTAGATGCATAGATAGGAGGACATGTGAACAATCCCAGATAAGAATAGGACCCAACCAACCACCACGTAGGTAAATAATTTCTTGTCTGTGTCCCTGTACTTTCATGGAGCTTGTTTTTGTTATTCTTATCATTGTTATGTTATTGGATAACAGGTATCAAAGTAAGCACACAAAAAATTTACAATGTTTATTTTACTTGAATGCTTAGTTAGTCTTGAGGGTGGGAGGAACTTGTTAATGTTATAACATTATATAGCAAGCACAGCATTTTTCTAAAGAACTTGGCAATAATAAATTGAGCTCAACTTATTGCTACTAAATATCTGAAAAGACCACAGTAGCAGTGAGAGAATTGATAGTGTCCTTTCTGTGTCCTTATGGGAAACCAAAATTTGATCTCATCAGCTATTCTGTTCATTTCCCAAATGAATTCTCTGAAGTATTTTCCCTATGGATTTCTCTTTAGTTTGTTCTCTAAGAGCTTTTAGGAATTCATAAACAACAAATAGAGATAAATCTATTTTCACTTGCAATGCCTGATTTTGTCCTGGTAATTCCTGAGCTCTTAAACTTGAGAATTCACTGAGAACTAAAGACATAAGCAGAAAATTTCCCCCTTCTTTTCTAAAGTTATGCAATTAAAAGGAAAAAGAAACTTATCTTGAACCAATAGGTCAATATAATTTTCCATATATATATATACATATATGTATATATATATATATATATATATATCTTTCTAAGTTTTATCATTAATACCATTTTATAAATGGTTGAAATTTTGAATATGTGTGTTCATTTTTTCTGAAAGAGCAAGTTTCAATGCAGTGGCATTATGTAGTTAGTGTATTATATGGTTAGTATATATAATTAAATCTTGAACAAATTGCATCAAGTTGTTAAAAAATATGAACTTATTAATTCACTTTAGATAGATAGATAGATAGATAGATAGATAGATAGATGTGTGTGTGTGTGTGTGTGTGTGTATGCCTGTTTATACCTTGGAGTGTTGTATGCTGCAAATTGGCCCCAAAATATGTCCGCATCTTAACTTCTTGAGCCTGTGAATGTTATATAGCATGAAAAGGACTTTGCAAATGTGATTAAGTCAAGGATCTTGAAAATGAGAGATTACCCATGGTGAATCTGATGTAATCACAAGGGTCCTTATAGGAGGGATATAGGAAGGCCATGTTCAGAGGCTATAATAATGGACATAGAGATTGGACTGATGCACTTTGAAGATGAAAGAAGGGGTCACCAGTGAAGTAATACAGATGGCCACTATAAGCCGAAGAAGGCAAACTGCTTCTCTCATCAGAGTGTTTAAAGGAAACCAGCCTTGTTGATACTTAGATTTTGCCCCAGTGAAACCAGTTAGGTACTTCTTACCTCCAAAATGGCAAGAGAATACATTTGTGATGTTTTAATCCATGAAATATGTAATAATTTAATTTGACGTGGCATTAATAAGAAACTAATACATGAGACTATTGAGTTTATAAGTCTATCACCTGCTGTTTTAAGGCAGTGTTTAATTTAATTAACTAATTTAGTTAGTTAATTAGTTAGTTTTCTTTAAGGTTTTGATTGCCTCTGCTTCTGACATTCCAGCGTTGAGTTCACAAGAATTTGGACTTGAAACCCATTCCCTTTTAGTCATTGTAAAATACTAAACACAATTTAGTGTCTCCTCATATAGTCGGATCATGGACTCATACCACTGACTCTGATCCAAACATGGTTCTCAAAGCTACAAATCCTATTACACTTGATCCTTGAACAACATAGGTTTCAACTTCCTGGGTCCGATTGTATACAGATTTTTGTTTAAATAAATACAGTACAATACTGTGAATAAATTTTATCTTCCTTATGATTCTCTTAATAACATTTTATTTAGGTTATATTATTGTAAGAATACAGTATATATTAAAATAGTATACAAAAATATGTGTTAATCGATTATTTATCAGTAAGGTTTCCAGTTAACAGTTGTTCTTTAGTAGTTAAATCTGGGGGAAGCCAAAATTTATATATATGTTATCGGCTGTTCAGGGGTCAATGCCCCTAATTCATGCATTATTAAGGGTTAACTGTACTTAGAGTTCTCTGAGAAATGGAGTTCAAGAGCTTAGTTAACTTCTCTGGGGGGAACCTCCATGGGAGGTTTAGGTTTGGCACAGATTATAGTAGTTGAAAGATTATTGCCCTATTACTCAAATTTTGTTCCAATTTCTTTATGTAATACAAATTTCCTATCTGCCCACACTTGATGTAATTTGCTATAAATTTCACAAACTTCTCTACACACTTTGTGAAGCAACATTTCCTTTTATTTGTCTTTAATGTACTTTAATCTTTCTTCAGATTGCTCTCCTTGATCTTACTATGCTATTATTAACACGGAAGCCTGTGTTCTTCTACAATATAAAATATCATAAGCATTTTGACCATTTGTCTTCTTACACTTTTCTTTAGTAAACCAGTGTTAAAGGTTTTTTGACCAAACTCATAAATTTATGTCTTCCCACACTTTTCTAGAGTTCTTTATTCTTCACACAAGACTTTCAAACTTGATTTGAAGCAGAGCAAATTTTGGACAAAACTGGGTATTGGGCAAAACATGTCTTATTGCTTTTATAATTTTCTAGTCAGTTAGACATTGTTGTTTTCCTTCTTAAAACTTAGGTCTGCTTTCTGTAACACCTATCCTTGACTTCATTCTAGAATTATCTTTATGTTTGAATGAGCAAGATATGAGTTGATCTCTAGTGAACTATGCTGTTCACAGAAAACCAGAGGGGATCTCCCAGGGAGTCATTACAGTTTAAAGAGAAGTATTATAATAAACATTTTCAAAATTAAAATAGTAAAACTTCACAGCTAATCACATGTGATAAGGAGATTATTTTGGATACATTTTCCCTGTGTAAAACCTTAAACCTCTCCAATAGTTTATATAACTGAACTTGTTCCCTTTTAGGTAGCTTAAAATAATTTGGGTCCATGGGAATTCTCTTAAAAATCAGCTATATGTTTATAGTGAAAAAATTTTTTCACTACATGTAATGATTAATTCAAAGTCACAATGAAACTGCCTGGAGTAAAAACAAAACATTGGTCCTTATCTTGTGCATAATGTTAAGCAAGCACACAAAAAGAAGTGGCCTATTATACACTCATTTTATATGTTTTCCCTTGAATTACTTTTTAGTGCTTTGATAATTTTCTAATCCAATGAATTCAGAGAACTTTATCAGAGTTTTTCTAAAATTCTCAATAATTAGAAGTAAATGTTCCAGGGGCGCCTGGGTGGCTCAGTGGGTTAAAGCCTCTGCCTTCGGCTCAGGTCATGATCCCAGGGTCCTGGGATCGAGCCCCACATCAGGCTCTCTGCTCTGCAGGGAGCCTGCTTCCTCCTCTCTCTCTCTCTGCCTGCCTCTCTGCCTACTTGTGATCTCTGTCTGTCAAATAAAATAAATAAAATCTTAAAAAAAAAAGAAGTAAATGTTCCAGATAAAGGTTAAAATTTGTAACTCATTAACTAAAATTTGTTACCTAGTTAACTATTTAACTAAAAGTCATAACTAGTTAACTAAAATTTGTTAAAATGAATTTTAAATTTTATCTGGAATATTTACTTCTAATTATTGAGAATTTTAGAAAAACTCTGATAATTGTATTCTTGAAGGTTTTATAATTTCTAACAAGATGCTACAGTACCTTTGGTTGCAAGAGTTCAATATCACCATATTCAAAATTTGATAATAGAATAGGGAAACACTTCTTGACACATTCTCATTTTTAAAACAAAAATACTGTGACTCACTATCCATATTTCTGGGTCTTTATGTTTCCTACTATTTGTTAACTAAGTTCACTTTGCTACCAGTTAAATCACATATATTGTGACATGTAGAGAGCCGTAGTTCTCAAAGACATTAAAGTTGCAACTTTGGCAGAGGTAAAAAATTTTGATGTTCTGAATCAAAGAAACCTTCTATGGTTGGATATCAATAATTAAGTTCTCAAGACAAAAACAGGCATTTAGGGATTGCATATAGCACGTTCTAGGTTGCAATAGACTATTTACTCAGAAGATATATCCAGGGTATGAATACACGTATGTGTGCATGTGTATGTATGTATTCATGGCATATTTTGTCCCACCAAAAAATATTAGCCTAAAGTCTAAGCATTCATATTTTATATAAATTACATGCCACATTGCCATTTCATGATACTTGAAATCTTTTCTTGTATGGAATGATACCAGTTGCTTCTGGCTATTAATTGATCAAGGCCTCTGTTTTGCTTAAACAAGTGTGATCCAAGAGTTTGTTTAGAGTTTCAAGGTTTGGAGCAAAAGATCCCTGCAAGATGGCTTTTCAGTAAGACAAGGAAGAAAAGAAGAAAAGGGAAATATAGATAGAGTAAGGATCTAGATTTTCTTGTTATTGCTATTGTTGTTGCTATTGCTAAAGAAATATCAAATGGGTTCAAAAAGAGCGGGGGGATTTATGACTGAACATAAAATCAGAGACCACTTACCCTATCTGTCTCCTGTTCTTTTTTGACCAAAGTTCCTAAAGGACATGATCTTGCTGGTCAGAGTTTTCCTGCTGAATGTGGGGCTAGATGAAACTGGAGAAGAGTGAAATTAGAATCAATGAAGTGAGTAAAGAAGTGTGTTATTATGGATGAGATTACTGAGAAGGAGTCTTGGAACTATATTTTTCCTTTTGCAGAATAATGTTTCTGAATTTAGTAATACGTTTTTCTTCTTCCATATTAAATGATTATGAAATGGATATATGCTTTCAAAGACACAAAAATATCTTGTTTTTTTTTCTTTCAGAAGTCTTTGATTTTTTGATACTATAATGATATAGTAATATAAATTAAAATATTATATTTTATATACATAAAATATTATGTGTCATGGTCCTAAGAACTTACTTCTTATAAATAAGTAACTACCTACCTTTTCATATGCTTATGTAATTATGAAACCTTAACAATAAATCATATATATTGTTATCTGTGAAACATTCCTGCTGATAATTTTTCATCATTCATACCAGTCAGAACATTTTTAGTGTGCTCAGAATTTATAGTCATATACATAAAATATTCTCAATACATTATTGCTCATAAGATTGTGTTAACATTACAGATCACGCATAATATATGTATCAAGTAATAATGGCATCAACAGGGTGAATAATGTTTATTTACATTGGAGTAAGTTATCAGTTTTGGCAAATTTTAATCTAATAAAATATCCTTAAGCATATCCTTTAAGGATATCTTGTTTAAAAATTTAACATATAAAGCATATGACCTAGAAATCTAGTTTTGAAAGTGCTTCAGTTTCCAATGCTATTTAATAAATGCTGGCTTAATAATTAACATTTATATATTTGTTTTTCACAGAGCTTATTAAAAAGAACAGAAATTTGCATTTACTGTACTTAACATATATAGGACTACTTAGCTATTTGGATATTTCACATATAATCCAGAAACATGACACCAAGAAGTAATTTAATATTGTAATTCAGAGCATCATCTTTGACATAAAGCTACTTGAGTTGAAGTCCTGACACTGACACTTACTATCATAATGACCTTGTAAATGTGGGTAATACTATAATATATGCAAAAGCTTATTATGAGAAAGGAATTATATGGAAAATTCTTAGAAATAGTGACCAAGAGGGGCACCTGGGTGGCTCAGTTGGTGAAGCATTTGCTTTTGGCCCAGGTCATGATCCCAGGGTTCTGGGCTCCAGCCCTGCATCAGGCTCCCTGCTCAAATGTCCCTCCTCTCTCCCTCTCTTTCTTTTGCCCTCTCCCTCTGTCTGCCCATTTGCCTGCTTGTGCCTTCTCTCTCTTTCTGTCAAATAAAGTCTTTAAAAAAAAATAAAAGAAAGAAAGAAAGAACTAGTGACCATGAAAACAAAACAGAACAAGAAGCCTCTCTTAAGATACTTGGGAATAAACCTAACCAAAGAGGTAAAGGATCTGTACCTGAGGACCTATAGAACAATCATAAAAGAAATTGAAGAAGACACAAAAAGATGGAAGACCATTCCATGCTCTTGGATCGGAAGAATAAACATTGTTAAAATGTCTATACTGTCTAGAGCAATCTATACTTTTAATGCCATTCCAATCAAAATTCCACCGGTATTCTTCAAAGAGCTGTAGCAAATAATCCAGAAATTTCTATGGAACCAGAAGAGACCCCGAATCGCTAAGGAAATGTTAAAAAAACAAAAATAAAACTGGGGGCATCACATTACCTGATTTCAAGCTTTACTACATAGCTGTGATCATCAAGACAGCATGGTACTGGCATAAAAACAGACACATAGACCAGTGGAACAAAGTAGAGAGCCCAAATATGGACCCTCAACTCTATGGTCAAATAATCTTCGACAAAGCAGGAAAAAATATACAGTGGAAAAAAGACAGTCTCTTCAATAAATGGTGCTGGGAAAACTGGACAGCTATATGTAGAAGAATGAAACTCGAACATTCTCTTACACCGTACACAAAGATAAACTCAAAATGGATAAAAGACCTCAACGTGAGACAGGAATCCTTCAGAATCCTAGGAGAGAACATAGGTAGTAACCTCTTCGATATCAGTCACAGCAACTTCTTTCAAGATATGTCTCCAAAGGCAAGGAAACAAAAGCGAAAATAAACTTTTGGGACTTCATCAAGATCAAAAGCTTCTGCACAGCAAAGGAAACAGTCAAGCAAACAAAGAGGCAACCCACAGAATGGGAGAAGATATTTGCAAATGACAGTACATTCAAAAGGTTGATATCCAGGATCTATAAAGAACTCCTCAAACTCAACACACACAAAACAGAAAATCATATCAAAAAATGGGCAGAAGATATGAACAGAAACTTCTCCAATGAAGACATACAAATGGCTATCAGACACATGAAAAAATGTTCATCATCACTAGCCATCAGGGAGATTCAAATTAAAACCACATTGAGATATCACCTTCACCAGTTAGAATGGCCAAAATTAGCAAGACAGGAAACAACATGTGTTGGAATGTGGAGAAAGGGGAACCCTCTTCCACTGTTGGTGGGAATGCAAGTTGGTGCAGCCACTTTGGAGAACAGTGTGGAGATTCCTCAAGAAATTAAAAATAGAGCTTCCCTATGACCCTGCCATTGCACTACTGGGTATTTACCCCACAGATAAAGATGTAGTGAAAAGAAGGGCCGTCTGTACCCCAATGTTTATAGCAGCAATGGCCACAGTTGCCAAACTGTGGAAAGAACCAAGATGCCCTTCAACAGACAAATCGATAAGGAAGATGTGGTCCATATACACTATGGAGTATTATGCCTCCATCAGAAAGGATGAATACCCAACTTTTGTAGCAACATGGATGGGACTGGAAGAGATTATGCTGAGTGAAATAAGTCAAGCAGAGAGAGTCAATTATCATATGGTTTCACTGATTTGTGGAGCATAACAAATAACATGGAGGACAAGGGGAGTTAGAGAGGAGAAGGGACTTGGGGGAAATTGGAAAGGGAGGGGAACCATGAGAGACTATGGACTCTGATGAAAATCTGAGGGTTTTGAAGGGGCGGGGGGTGGGAGGTTGGGGGAACCAGGTGGTGGGTATTAGAGAGGGCACGGATTGCATGGAGCGCTGGGTGTGGCGCAAAAACAAGGAATACTGTTACACTGAAAATAAAAAAATTAAATAAATAATTAAATAAATAAAAGTTAAAAAAAAAAAAGCCTCTCATAAACTGTTAGACTTTGTACTACCTTGTAACATTTTTGTCCTATTTTCATTTTTATATTTTCTTTCTTTTTTTTCAAATTTGCAACTTAGGTTACCCCAAGATCTTATTTAAGATCTTTTTTATGTTGCTCAAATATGCTGTTAGCATTTGCTTGTTACCTATTCTCAGTTATTACCAACTGAGGTTGTAATGAGTCAGATGCCTGGCATGCTAAGTAAAGCATTTGAATCTAAGCAATAGGACCCTAGTATAGTTTTGTCTGTTATTATCTCATATTAACAGACCATGAATGGATATTTACTGATTATAATCAGGGCTCTACCTTCTTTATTTGAAACAAGAAACAGACAAGACATAATAGTACCCACAGGTATAAATAACATTTTAAAATTTTGATTACTGTAATTATTATCAGCATAGGTGTTGGATCTAGATTGACTTGCTGGACATATCTCGATTTTTGATGAGAATGACACAGATGATGAATCTTAAAAGCCTATTTGTTTTGGTTTTCCTTAATTTTTGATAGCCTTTATAGGATTCCTATAGTTGTGTCTGTCTTACTGCTACTACACATACATTAAATTTTCATGGGTCACTTATACACAGAAGAGACAGTGCTTTCTAATTAAAGTATGGCTTTGAAATGGAGAGCAGAACACTATTATAATTTTTCTGTGTAATGAAATGCAGGATAAATGGTAGTATTATAATTTTTCTGTGTAATGCAATGCAGGGAAATGGTAACTTACAGACTTTCAAATAGCCCATTTAACTTTTTCTAAAATTCTTTTGGTCCAGTTACTTTGACTTCTGTTTTGTTATTCATGTTTATAGATTTTAAAAATTGTATTTATTCCTCCTTTTTTACTAAAACATTTTAAAATCAAGTGAGCATTTGTGTGTCCTAAGATTTAACAATAAAATGACATATATTTTTTAAGATTTTATTTATTAGTTTTATTTATTTATTTATTTATTTATTGTTTTTTTTATTGTTTATTTATTTATTTAGGATTTATTTATTTTCTTTGACAGAGAGAGCTATCCCTGAACCCTGAGATTGATCTGAGATTGATCTGAGCCAAAGGCAGTCACTTAACTGACTGAGCCATCCAGGAGCCCCACAAAAATGTATTTTATAAATAATCTTTTATTAGTCCTCTTCCCAAATGAGAAAAAAATGCTAAGTAGTAGACTTTTACAATATTATTTTTAAAGCTATACATTTAGGGGGTGCCTGGGCTACTCAGTAGGTTGAAGCCTCTGCCTTTGGCTTGGGTTGTGATCCCGAGGTCCTAGGATCGAGCCCCACACTGGGCTCTCTGCTCGGCAGAGAGGCTGCTTCCTCTTCTCTCTATGTCTGCCTCTCTGCCTACTTGTGATCTCTGTCTGTCAAATAAATAAATAAAAAATCTTAAAAAAAAGCTATACTTTTAGTTCACAGAATTATCCTGTATTTTTAGGTTATATCTATACTTTTATAGGTGTAAGTAAATGTAGCAAGTGACAGTGGACAATATGTTTTTGTATAATGTTCTTTCTTTACAAACAAATAAGAAACAAAGATAAAACCAAAAATCCCTAACAATTACACAGGTAAATTTCCTTAGTTTTTTAGTTGTAAGGATTTTTAGTATCTCATTGCTCTAGATGAAGTAGAAGATTAAGAAGTCTTTTGCATATTATAAATGTTCTAAATTAGTATGCGTAAAGTTAACTCATGTTTCAAAACTTTTTCCTAGATAACCAACAGCTTTTAACTACTATTACAGTTATATCTGACAAATGACAAATTACAGTGAGGAAGCCAAGAAATATATTTGTAGTGATTTTTTTTTAATGTTTCAGGTATGATTCTATTGGTTCACAATCACATCAAACTGATTCCAAACAATTAACAAGTCTCTTTCATATAGATGCAAAAGCATTATCTTATGAGCACATATTGGAGTGCGTGATTAAGGCAGTAAACCATTTAATTCAAGTAGTGACTAGGTACTGAAGTGACTGAATAAAGAGTGCAATATCTGTAGAAATATATAAAAGATGGAAAACATTGCTATATTTAGTCATTGATTTAATTTGTAGTAATTTGGGGCTTTTGTGCATTACTTTCTTTAATAATACTAAATTCCTACAGTGATGTTATTATTTCAAAGAATATCATTAACACAAAAGATTTAGGTGCCACTGCGCCAGTCCATAGTGGGGCATGTGACTGTGCATGTGTGAAGGCCACACTAAAATAGCCCTATATACAATGCACAAACACACATATAGGCTAATTATTGCAAATGTATTAGGAAACTGAAATGCAGATGCACTAAAGTTAGGTGAAAAAATATGCCTTGGTGATGCTTTACACCCTAAATACTATGATACCAGAAAGCATTTACCTTGCTCTGTATGTATTGGTGGACACAATAAAGATATAGCTAGGAGTGTATTTAAAGGGATTATTGTTTCTTCAAAGCATTGCCAGCCTAGAAGAGATATGATTAACCCATTAAAATATAGCAGTGTCGGAATAGGAGTCAAGATGGCGGAGAAGTAGCAGGCTGAGACTACTTCGGGTAGCGGGAGATCAGCTAAATAGCTTATCTAAAGATTGCAAACACCTACAAATCCAACTGGAGATTGAAGAGAAGAAGAATAGCAACTCTAGAAACAGAAAATCAACCACTTTCTGCAAGGTAGGACTGGCGGAAAAGTGAATCTAAAGCGACGGGAAGATAGACCGCAGGGGGAGGGGCCGGCTCCCGGAGAGCGGCGGAGCAACGGAGCAAAATCAGGACTTTTAAAAGTCTGTTCCGCTGAGGGACATCGCTCCAGAGGCTTAACTGGGGTGAAGCCCAGGCGGGGTCAGGGCGGCCTCAGGTCCCGCAGGGTCACAGAAGGATCGGGGGTGTCTGAATGTCGCAGAGCTTACCGGTATTAGAACGGGGAAGCCAGCTACAGAGACAGAGCCGAAGAGTGACTCTCAGCTCAGGGTTGCCTTGAACCGGTCGCAGGCTCGGTCAGTCGGAGCGCGGCCGGAGGCCAGGGTGACGGGAGTCATTGGGTGCTGTTCTCTGAGGGCGCACTGAGGAGTGGGGCCCCGGGCTCTCGGCTCCTCCGGGCCGGAGACAGGGAGGCCGCCATCTTCATTCCCGTCCTACAGACTCTACGGAAAGCACTCAGGGAACAAAAGCTCCCGAAAGCAAACCCGAGCGGATTACTCAGCGCGGCCCCGGGTAAGGGCGGTGCAACTCCGCCTGGGGCAAAGACTCTTGAGAATCACTACAACAGGCCCCTCCCCCAGAAGATCAACGGGAAACCCAGCCAGGACCAAGTTCACCTACCAAGGAGTACAGTTTCAATACCAAGGAGAGCGGCGGGATTCCAGAGGAGAAGAAAGCAAAGCACGGAACTCATGGCTTTCTCCCCATGATTTTTTAGCCTTGCAGTTAATTTAATTTTTTTTTTCTTTTTCGAATTTTTTTTCTTTTTCTCTTCTTCTGCTAAATTTTTTTAACTTTTACCGTTTTCTTTTTTAACATTTTTTAAATAGTTTATCTAATATATATATATATATTTTTCATCTTTTTATATTTTTTCTTTATCGGCTTTCTTTTTTTAAAAAGATTCTTTTTTTTTTCTTTTTGAAACCCTTTTTATCCCCTTTCTCCCCCCTCACAATGTGGGATCTCTTCTGATTTGGCTAAAGCATATTTTCCTGGGGTTGTTGCCACCCTTTTAGTATTTTACTTGCTCCTTCATATACTCTTATCTGGACAAAATGACAAGGCGGAAAAATTCACCACAAAAAAAAGAACAAGAGGCAGTACCAAAGGCTAGGGACCTAATCAATACAGACATTGGTAATATGTCAGATATAGAGTTCAGAATGACGATTCTCAAGGTTCTAGCCGGGCTTGAAAAAGGCATGGAAGATATTAAAGCAACCCTTTTGGGAGATATAAAAGCCCTTTCTGGAGAAATGAAAGAACTAAAATCTAACCAAGTTGAAATCGAAAAAGCTATTAATGAGGTGCAATAAAAAATGGAGGCTCTCACTGCTAGGATAAATGAGGCAGAAGAAAAAATTAGCGATATAGAAGACCAAATGACAGAGAATAAAGAAGCTGAGCAAAAGAGGGACAAACAGCTACTGGACCACGAGGGGAGAATTCGAGAGATAAGTGACAACATAAGACGAAACAACATTAAAATAATTGGGATTCCAGAAGAAGAGGAACAGAGAGAGGAGCAGAAGGTATATTGGAGAGAATTATTGGAGAGAATTTCCCCAATATGGCAAAGGGAACAAGCATCAAAATTCAAGAGGTTCAGAGAACCCCCCTCAAGATCAATAAGAATAGGTCCACACCCCGTCACCTAATAGTAAAATTGACAAGTCTTAGTGACAAAGAGAAGATCCTGAAAGCAGCCCGGGAAAAGAAGTCTGTAACGTACAACGGTAAAAATATTAGATTGGCAGCAGACTTATCCACAGAGAACTGGCAGGCCAGAAAGAGCTGGCATGATATATTCAGAGTACTAAATGAGAAAAACATGCAGCCAAGAATACTATATCCAGCTAGGCTATCATTGAAAATAGAAGGAGAGATTAAAAGCTTCCAGGACAAACAAAAACTGAAAGAATTTGCAAATACCAAACCACCTCTACAGGAAATATTGAAAGGGGTCCTCTAAGCAAAGAGAGACCCTAAAAGTAGTAGATCAGAAAGAAACAGAGGCAATATACAATAACAGTCACCTTACAGGCAATACAATGGCACTAAATTCATATCTCTCAATACTTACCCTGAATGTTAATGGGCTAAATGCCCCAATCAAAAGACACAGGGTATCAGAATGGATAAAAAAACAAAACCCATCTATATGTTGCCTACAAGAAACTCATCTTAAACCCGAAGACACCTCCAGGTTTAAAGTGAGGGGGTGGAAAAGAATTTACCATGCTAATGGACATCAGAAGAAAGCAGGAGTGGCAATCCTTATATCAGATCAATTAGATTTTAAGCCAAAGACTATAATAAGAGATGAGGAAGGACACTATATCATACTCAAAGGAACTGTCCAAAAGAAGATCTAACAATTTTAAATATCTATGCCCCTAACGTGGGAGCAGCCAACTATATAAACCAATTAATAACAAAATCAAAGAAACACATCGACAAGAATACAATAATAGTAGGGGATTTTAACACTCCCCTCACTGAAATGGACAGATCATCCAAGCAAAAGATCAACAAGGAAATCAAGGCCTTAAATGACACACTGGACCAGATGGACATCACAGATATATTCAGAACATTTCATCCCAAAGCAACAGAATACACATTCTTCTCTAGTGCACATGGAACATTCTCCAGAATAGATCACATTCTTGGTCCTAAATCAAGTCTCAACCGGTATCAAAAGATTGGGATCATTCCCTGCATATTTTCAGACCACAATGCTCTAAAGCTAGAACTCAATCACAAGAGGAAATTTGGAAAGAACCCAAATAATGGAGACTAAACAGCATCCTTCTAAAGAATGAATGGGTCAACCAGGAAATTAAAGAAGAATTGAAAAAATTTATGGAAACAAATGATAATGAAAACACAACGGTTCAGAATCTGTGGGACACAACAAAGGCAGTCCTGAGAGGAAAATATATAGCGGTACAAGCCTTTCTCAAGAAACAAGAAAGGTCTCAGGTACACAACCTAACCCTACACCTAAAGGAGCTGGAGAAAGAACAAGAAAGAAACCCTAAACCCAGCAGGAGAAGAGAAATCATAAAGATTAGAGAAGAAATCAATGAAATAGAAACAAAAAAAAACAATAAAACAAATCAACGAAACTAGGAGCTGGTTCTTTGAAAGAATTAATAAGATTGATAACCCCCTGGCCAGACTTATCAAAAAGAAAAGAGAAAGGACCCAAATAAATAAAATCATGAATGAAAGAGGAGAGATCACAATGAACACCAAAGAAATACAGACAATTATAAGAACATACTATGAGCAACTCTACGCCAACAAATTTGACAATCTGGAAGAAATGGATGCATTCCTAGAGACATATAAACTACCACAACTGAACCAGGAAGAAATAGAAAGACTGAACAGACCCATAACCAGTAAGGAGATTGAAACAGTCATTAAAAATCTCCAAACAAACAAAAGCCCAGGGCCAGACGGCTTCCCAGGGGAATTCTACCAAACATTTAAAGAAGAACTAATTCCTATTCTCCTGAAACTGTTCCAAAAAATAGAAATGGAAGGAAAACTTCCAAACTCATTTTATGAGGCCAGCATCACCTTGATCCCAAAACCAGACAAGGATCCCAACAAAAAAGAGAACTACAGACCAATATCCTTGATGAACACAGATGCAAAAATTCTCGCCAAAATACTAGCCAATAGGATTCAACAGTACATTATAAGGATTATTCACCACGACCAAGGGGGATTTATTCCAGGGCTGCAAGGTTGGTTCAACATCCGCAAATCAATCAATGTGATACAACACATGAATAAAAGAAAGAACAAGAACCATATGATACTCTCCATAGATGCTGAAAAAGCATTTGACAAAGTACAGCATCCCTTCCTGATCAAAACTCTTCAAAGTGTAGGGATAGAGGGCACATACCTCAATATTATCAAAGCCATCTATGAAAAACCCACCACAAATATCATTTTCAATGGAGAAAAACTGAAAGCTTTTCTGCTGAGGTCAGGAACACGGCAGGGATGTCCGTTATCACCACTGCTATTCAACATAGTACTAGAAGTCCTAGCCTCAGCAATCAGACAACAAAAGGAAATTAAAGGCATCCAAATAGGCAAAGAAGAAGTCCAACTATCACTCTTTGCAGATGATATGATACTATATGTGGAAAACCCAAAAGACTCCACTCCAAAACTGCTAGAACTTGTACAGGAATTCTGTAAAGTGTCAGGATATAAAATCAATGCACAGAAATCAGTTGCATTTCTCTACACCAACAACATGACAGAAGAAAGAGAAATTAAGGAGTCCATCCCATTTACAATTACACCCAAAACTATAAGATACCTAGGAATAAACCTAACCAAAGAGACTAAGAATCTATACTCAGAAAACTATAAAGTACTCATGAAAGAAATTGAGGAAGACACAAAGAAATGGAAAAATGTTCCATGCTCCTGGATTGGAAGAATAAATATTGTGAAAATGTCTATGCTACCTAAAGCAATCTACACATTTAATGCAATTCCTATCAAAGTACCATCCATTTTTTTCAAAGAAATGGAACAAAGAATCCTAAAATTGATATGGAACCAGAAAAGACCTCGAATAGCCAAAACAATATTGAAAAAGAAAGCCAAAGTTGGTGGCATCACAATTCCGGACTTCAAGCTCTATTACAAAGCTGTCATCATCAAGACAGCATGGTACTGGCACAAAAACAGACACATAGATCAATGGAACAGAATAGAGAGCCCAGAAATGGACCCTCAACTCTATGGTCAACTCATCTTCGACAAAGCAGGAAAGAATGTCCAATGGAAAAAAGACAGCCTCTTCAATAAATGGTGTTGGGACAATTGGACAGCCACATGCAGAAAAATGAAATTGGATCATTTCCTTACACCACACACGAAAATAGACTCAAAATGGATGAAGGATCTCAATGTGAGAAAGGAATCCATCAAAATCCTCGAGGAGAACACAGGCAGCAACCTCTTCGACATCAGCCGCAGCAACATCTTCCTAGGAACATCACCAAAGGCAAGGGAAGCAAGGGCAAAAATGAACTTTTGGGATTTTATCAAGATCAAAAGCTTTTGCACAGCAAGGAAACACTTAACAAAACCAAAAGACAACTGACAGAATGGGAGAAGATATTTGCAAATGACATATCAGATAAAGGGCTAGTGTCCAAAATCTATAAAGAACTTAGCAAACTCAACACCCAAAGAACAAAGAATCCAATCAAGAAATGGGCAGAGGACATGAACAGACATTTCTGCAAAGAAGACATCCAGATGGCCAACAGACACATGAAAAAGTGCTCCATATCACTTGGCATCAGGGAAATACAAATCAAAACCACCATGAGATATCACCTCACACCAGTCAGAATGGCTAAAATGAACAAGTCAGGAAATGACAGATGCTGGCGAGGATGCGCAGAAAGGGGAACCCTCCTACACTGTTGGTGGGAATGCAAGCTGGTGCAACCACTCTGGAAAACAGCATGGAGGTTCCTCAAAAGGTTGAAAATAGAACTACCCTATGACCCAGCAATTGCACTACTGGGTATTTACCCTAAAGATACAAACGTAGTGATCCAAAGGGGCACGTGCACCCGAATGTTTATAGCAGCAATGTCTACAATAGCCAAACTATGGAAAGAACCTAGATGTCCATCAACAGACGAATGGATAAAGAAGAGGTGGTATATATACACAATGGAATACTATGCAGCCATCAAAAGAAATGAAATCTTGCCATTTGTGACGACGTGGATGGAACTAGAGGGTATCATGCTTAACGAAATAAGTCAATCAGAGAAAGACAACTATCATATGATCTCCCTGATATGAGGGAGAGGAGATGCAACATGGGGGGTTGAGGGGGTAGGAGAAGAGTAAATGAAACAAGATGGGATTGGGAGGGAGACAAACCATAAGTGACTCTTAATCTCACAAAACCAAGTGAGGGTTGATGGGGGGAGGGGGTTGGGAGGCGGGGGTGGGGTTATGGATATTGGGGAGGGTATGTGCTATGGTGAGTGCTGTTAAGTGTGTAAACCTGGTGATTCGCAGACCTGTACCCCTGGGGATAAAAATATATGTTTATAAAGCTGTAAAAAAAAAAAAAAAAAAGAAAAAAGAAAGGATGAATACCCAAGTTTTGTAGCAACATGGACGGGACTGGAAGAGATTATGCTGAGTGAAATAAGTCAAGCAGAGAGAGTCAATTATCATATGGTTTCACTTATTTGTGTTGCATAACAAATAGCATGGAGGACAAGGGGAGATGGAGAGGAGAAGGGAGTTGAGGGAAATTGGAAGGGGAGGTGAACCATGAGAGACTATGTACTCTGAAAAACGATCTGAGAATTTTGAAGGGGTGGGGGGTGGGAGGTTGAGGGCACCAGGTGTTGGGTATTGTAGAGGGCATGGATTGCATGGAGCACTGGGTGTGGTGCAAAAATAATGAATACTGTTATGCTGAAAAAATAAAAAAAATAAAAAAATATATAAAAATTAAAAAAATAAAGAAAATATAAAAAATTAAAAAAATAAAAAAAAATTAAAAAAAATATAAAAAAAAACAGAATAAACAAACAAACAAACAAACCAGCAAGCAAAAAAAAAAAAAAAAAATAGACTCATAAGTACATAGAACTAACTGGTGTTGCCAGAAGGGAGGAAGGGAGGAAGGGAGGGGAATGTGTGAAATAGGTGAAGTGCAAAACAAATAATAATAAAATAAAATAAAAATACTCTAGTATAAAATACTCTAGTATAAAAAGTTAAAAAAATATATAGCAGTGTCTGTCCACTAGAAATGGAGGAAATAGTAACTTTTGTTTTACTTTTAAATAAATAAATCAGCCTGCCTGTGATCCAGGTAAAATATGAGTTATAAATTAATATTTGGGGAGAACCAGAATCTGGCAATTTTACTTCCCATTCTCTGTCACCCCTATACACCACCACACACCCCACCCCCTCCACACACATACAGGTATATGAAAGACAGAGGGGAAAAAAATCCACGAATGTATTCACACACTTACAGATGCACATGAAAGAAAAACAAATTTTAAAAAGTCCACAGACACATATACACAACTATACAAAGAATTTCTGAACTTTGAGACCAGAAAGAATTAGAAGGAAACACAGAAAATATCCTCATAAAGACTACTATGAAAGATGTATGCAAGTCCTACCCCAATCCTGGGATTAAAATCCACAGGAATAGTAGATAATTTTCCAGGAAATTTGGGGATTCAGAGGCAGAGGAGATTTGTACCCTATTTCTTTCTCTAATTCTGGGCAATGGCAGCCTCCCAGGCATTCTGTACATCACAGTGGTATGAAATCAACAGAGGAGATGTAGCTGAGTGGGACATAACTGTGCCAAAGTGGCAATACATCACTCTGAGGAAGCACTACTGAGTGCTGGTGTTCCTCTGAGGAGAGGAGAGAGTGACCATAATTTACTATACAACCATAGATAGCACACAGAAATACCTGGGAGAGATAGCTGGCAGTTTGAGAGGTACTCTGACTATGAAAGCATATGCTGGCAGGAGATGCAGAGTGGAGGATAAACTTGATAAGATGAAGATGAGAGAATCTCAGTGCTTGATTGTGCAGTGAAGTGAGGAGAGATAAGAATTCAGCCATGTGTTCATCTCAGGTAATATAAGTTTAGAAAAATGCTGATTTTCCAAAGACCGGACACATCTATCTGATCTTACAATGCCAGATTGGACAGAAGAACAAGGAAAAGAAAAATACTTACAACTTTGAATTTAAGATTATAGGTATAACTCATGTTATGGCACTTTATTGTGCTTCTCAGATACCACATTTTTCACAAATTGAAGGTTTGAGACTCCAGTGGGGGAAGTAACTGCAGAAGTAGTGGAAACAGCAGGAGAACTAGAATTAGAAGTGGAGCCTGAAGATGTGACTGACTTGCTTCAATCTCATGATAAAAATTCACAGGATAAGGAGTTGCTTCTTATGGATGAGCAAAGAAAGTATTTTCTTAAGATAGAATCTACTCCTGGTGAAGATGCTTTGAAGATTGTTGGAATGAGGGGCGCCTGGGTGGCTCAGTGGGTTAAGCCGCTGCCTTCGGCTCAGGTCATGATCCCAGGTCCTGGGTTCGAGCCCCACATCGGGCTTTCTGCTCAGCAGGGAGCCTGCTTCCTCCTCTCTCTCTGCCTGCCTCTCTGCTTACTTGTGATTTCTCTCTGTCAAATAAATAAATAAAATCTTTAAAAAAAAAAAAAAAAAAAAAAAAAAAAAAAAAAAAAAGATTGTTGGAATGACAACAAAGAATTTAAAGTATTACCTAAACTTAGTTGATAAAGCAGCAGCAAGGTTTAAGAAGACTGACTCCAGTTTTGAGAGTTCTACTCTGGGTAAAATGCTGTCAGACAGCATCACATCCTACAGAGAAATTGTTAATAAAAGGAGAAGTCAATTGATGCTACAGACTTTATTGTTGTCTTATTTTAAGAAATTGTCACTGCCATCCCAGCCTTCAGCAACCACCGCTCTGACCAGTCAGCAGTTATTAGCATCAAAGCAAGACCCTCCACCAGCAAAATGAGGATGACTTGCTGACAGGTCAGATAATGATTAGCATTTTTTAACAATAAAGTATTTTTAAAATAAGTTCATACACTGCTTATTTAGACAAAATGCTATTGGACACCAAATAGACCGCAGTTTAGTGTAAACATGACTTTTATATGCACTGGGAAATCAAAAATCCATTTAACTTCTTTGCAATGTTTTCTTTATTCCTGTGGTCTGGAACCAAACCAGACCATATCTCTGAGGTAAACCTGTTAAATGTTTTATATTGAGGGTAAGTTCCTTTATCTCTATTCAATATTTAGGAGAAATGCTTTTAACTTACAAATATAGAAGAGAAACCAAAACATGTTCTTTCAAAAAAAGAAAAAAAGGTATTTATGGACTGGGATTGGGGGAAAAAGTCAAATGCCAATATTATTGATGTTAAAAGTGGCTACTCAGCAATAAACCTGTAAAAGTGTAAGTTAATCACTAAGATATATTTTAATGCAGATGGGTCATTAATTAATTGAGTTACACCTTTTTCTATTTAATTTGTAAATATAAGCACGAAAACTATTAATATAGAGCCATTAGAAACCACAAAAATAACATTACAATATTTAAAAAATTGTCTTATTGGAAATTAACTTGAATGGCCTGCATAATCTGGAAAAGATTCTGAATGAGTCTAGAATCTATTCTGTCAAGCTCAGGTGTCAATTTTTAGATTCTCTGTTTAGTCAATTTGAATAGTGATCGCAGATTCAACTTTTTTTTTTTTTTTTTTTCATGATCTATCCACCCCTACTCTGGTTGTTCTAGTTGTCATTTATCACACTGACAATTATTTGAGTTTCAACAAGTATCTTATATTTTTGCTAAATGATTGCTTTTGTTTCATGTAGTCAGAGATCAGTTGCAAGCAGGATATAAAACTCTGGAGGTCTTGCATTTGAGCACCATAAAATGATTACTTCCAGAGTTTTATCATCAACTGAGAAAACCAGGAGCCAAACATACATACCAGATTATGTCAAGAGAAAAGATCCCAATTCCAATATGAAGAGTTTGAAAAACCAGACATAGGGCTGATATCTGAACTATCTATTTTTATTTATTTTTATTTTTTTAAGATTTTATTTATTTATTTAACAGATAGAGAGACAGCAAGAGAGGGAACACAAACAGGGGGAGTGGGAGAGGAAGAAACAGCCTTCTGCTGAGCATGGACCCCAGGACATGACCTGAGCTGAAGGCAGATGCTTAAAGACTGGGCCAGCCAGGTGCCCTGAATTATCTATTTTTCCATGATATTTTCATCATATTAAAAATCCAGAAAGGCATTTAAGTAAATAAGTATTATATTCTGAGAGGGGAATATGTGAATCTAATGATATTACTTATAGTTTGATCAATAAGACATACTAAGGCTCTTTCCATCATGATTCTAGAGCTAATTTTCCTCTGTTCTAGAAGAACAAGAGCAGTTGTCCAGATTATCCGTCATGAATTGGTTGCCTCAGCAGATATCATATATATGTTGTGTGTATATATATATATATATACATATATATATGTATATATATATATATATCTCCCATTGTGTCTGCGTGTGTGTGTGTGTGTATGTATACATATATATACATATATACATTTTTTAATTGGATTACTCTTTTGGGGGGGTATTGAAATTTAAAAGTTCATATATTTTGGATACTAAAACCCTTCTTCAGCTATGTCATTTGCAAATATCTTCCCCCACTCCATAGGTTGTCTTTTAGTTTTGTTGATTGTTTCCTTCACTGTGCAGAAGCTTTTTATTTTGATGATGTCCCAGTAGTTTATTTTTGCTTTGTTTCCCTTGTTCAGGAGACATATCCAGAAGAAAGTTGCTTTGGCCATGTCAAAGAGGTTACTGTCTGTGTTCTCCCCTAGCATTTTTATGGTTTCAGGACTTATTTAAGTCTTTAATCCATTTTGAATTTATTTTTGTGTTTGGTGTAAAAAAATGGTCTGGTTTCATTGTTTTGAATGTAGCTGTGCAGTTTTCCCAGCACTGTTTTTGAAGATACTTTTTTCAGTTAGATATTCTTGTTGTATCTTACTGGCTGGGTGCAGTTGTAAATGGGATTCCTTAATTTCTCTTTCTACTTCTTCATTATTGGTGTACAGAAATACAACAGATTTCTGTACATTGATTTTGTATCCTGAGAGTTTATTGAATTTGTTTATCAGTTATATCTGTTATTGGTTATAATCTTATCAGTGAGTAACATGTCCTCCGTGAAAAGTGAAAGTTCGACTTCTTCCTTGCATTTTATTTCTTTTTGTTGTCTGATTGTTGTACCTAGGACTTCCAGTGATGAGAAATAACAGTGATAAGAGTGGGCATCACTGTCTTGTTCCTGACTTGTAGAGTTCCCAGTTTTTCCCCATTGAGGGTGATATTAACTGTGGGTTTTTCATATATGACCTTTATGATATTGAGGCATGTTTCTTCTAAGCCTATTTTGTTAAGGATTTTTAATCATGAATGGATGTTTTGTTTTGTCGGATGCTTTTTCTGCATCTGTTGAAATGACCACATGGTTTTTATCCTTTCTTTTATTAATGTGATGTATCACATGATTGATTTGGTAATATTGAACCATCTTTGTAACCCAGGAATAAATCCCACTTGATCATGGTGAATGATTTTTTTTAATGTATTGTTGGATCTGGTTTGCTAGTATTTTATCAAGAACTTTTGCCTCTGTGTTCATCAAGGATATTAACGTATAGTTCTCTTTTTTAGTGGACCTATATCTGGTTTTGGTATCAGGGTAATTCTGGCCTCATAGAATGAATTTGGAAGTTTTCCTTCTTTCTCTATTTTTTTTTTTTTTTTTTTTTTTTGGTAATAGTTTGAGAAGAATAGGTATTAGCTCTTGTTTAAATGTTTGGTAGAGTGTCTGTGAAGCCATCTGTCCCTGGACTTTTATTTGTTGGGAGTTTTTTGATTACTGATTCAATTTCTCTGTTGGTTATCAGTCTGTTCAAGTTTCTATATCTTTGTGTTTCAGATTGGGTAGTTTATATGTTTCTAGGAATTTGTCCATTTCTACCAGATTGTTCCAATATGTTGGCATATAGTTTTTCATAATATTCTCTTATAATTGTTTGTATTTCTGTGATTTTGGTTGATGTTTCTCCTCTCTCATTTGTGATTTCGTTTCTTTGAGTTCTTTCACTTTTCTTTTTCATACATCTTGCAATTTCAGAATATGTTGTAATCCATTACCTATAATAGGCAATGAGTCCTAATAATATTTTTTAGATGCTGACTTCGGATAGTCCTCTAATATTTAAGTGTTTCCTTGGATCAGAGCCTACCTTCCACTGACAGGAAGTGGCTAATGTCATGGAAGTTTTATAATACTTTTTTTCTTGGAGACCATGTATTCATTATCAATCTTTTAAAAGCAGGTGGTATATTAACAAAAAAATTAAAAAGAGGTTCTAGTCATTCTCCCAACTCTATAGATCAGAAGAGTTAAAAAGTCAGTTCCTCCATATTGAATCAGTATAGACCAGCTAGGAAATTAATTATTTTTTACTTTTCTGATTTAATATATATATTTTTAATGTAATGGGTGGGGGCTCCTGCGTGGCTATCTCAGTTATGCATCTGCCTTCAGCTCAGGTCATGATCCTGGAGTCCTGAAATTGCTTATCCCTCTCCCATCTGCCTGCTGCTCCCCTTGCTTGTGTGTGCTTGCACTCTCTCTATCTCTGTGTGTCAAATAAATAAAATCTTAAAAAAAAAAAGGTGATGGGATATCTTAAGCTATTCACTTTGGTATAACAAAATGCCAGAGACTATGTAGCTTATAAAAAACAGAGTATTTCCAAATCCAGGAATCCCAGAGTATTCCAAATAAGAAGATCCCAAGGAAACCAACAACAAAACACATTATAATTTAAATGCCAAATGTTAAAGACAAGGAGAAAATATTAAAAGTAACAAGAGGGTTTTGGAGGGGAGAGGCATGGGGGGTTAAGTGAGCCTGGTGATGGGTATTATAGAGGGCACATATTGCACGAAGCACTGGGTGTGGCCCATAAACAATGAATTCTGGAACACTGAAAAGAAATAAAATATAATCAAATGAATAAATAAATACATAAATATATAAACAAACAAACAAATAAGAGGAAGACTGCTTGTTACATACAAGGACACTTCAATAAGACTGCAGATTTTTCAGCAAAACCTTTTTAGGTCAGAAGGGAATGTCACAATATATCTAAAATGCCGAAAGAAAAATCTTCCAACCAAGACTATGCTACCCAGTAAAGTTATTGTTCAGAAGTGAAAGTGCAATAGAGTTTTTCAGATAAGCAAAAGCTAGAAGAGTTTATCACTACTAAGCCAGCCTTACAAAATGTGTTGAGACATTTAAGATAAAAAACAAGTGCTCTAATTAGTAACAAGAACACATATGAAAGAATAAATATCAACAGAAGGGCAAATATATAATAAAGGTAGTGGATTAATTATTTATAAAGCTAATATGAAGATTAAAAGACAAAAGTAAAAATAACTATAATTATCACAATTAAGGGATGCACAAGATAAAAAGATGTAAAATATGACCTCAGAAATATAAAATATTGTTGGTGAGGAGGAATAATTATATTGAGTTTACAATGAGATCAAACTTAAAGTTGTTGTCAACTTAATATAAACCATTACAGGTATAAGTTGTTACATGTAAATCTCATGATAACCATGAAACAAAATCATTTAGTATATACATGCAAAAAAAGATAAAGAGAAATTTATATAAGCATAACACTAAAGAAAATCATGAAACTACACAAAGGAGGAGAGAAAGAGAAGAAGAATGGAACAAAGAAAAATAAGAAAAAGAGCCAGAAAACAATTAATAAAATTGCAATAAGCACATTTCTTTCAATAATAACTTTAAGTGGAAATAGACTAAATTGTCTATTCAAACAACATAGAGTGACTGAGTGGATTAAAAAAAAAAAGTGGGGGCACCTGGGTGGCTCAGTGGGTTAAGCCTCTGCCTTTGGCTCAGGTCATGATCCAGGACCTGGGATCAAGCCCCGCATCGGGCTCTCTGCTCAGCAGGGAGCCTGCTTCCTCCTCTCTCTCTGCCTGCCTCTCTGACTACTTGTGATCTATGTCAAATAAATAAACAAAATCTTTTTTAAAAATTTTAAAAAGTGCATAAACTGCCAAGAAGAGCCTGACTTTAGATGTAAGGATGTACACAAACCGAAAGTGAAGGCATGAAAAAAGATACTTTATGTAAAAAGAAAAGAAAGAAAAAGAAAATTAGAGTAGCTGTTCTTATATCAGACAGGTTGACTTTAAAATAAACTGTAGGGGCTCCTGGGTGGCTCAGTCCATTAAGCATCTTCCTTTGTCTCAGGTCATGATTCCTGGGTCTTGGGATCTAGTCCTGTATGAGGCTCTCTGCTCAGCAGCAAGCCTGGTTCTCACTTTCCCTCTGTCTACCCCTCTGCCTATTTGTGTTCTCTGTCTCTCTTTGTCAAATAAATAAAATCTTTAAAAAAATGCAAAATAAGCTGTAAAAGGAGACAAAGAAAGGTGTTACAGAATAGTAAAGGTGTCAATCCAACAAGAAGGTATAATATTTATAAATATTTATGCATCCAACATAGGAGTGCCTAAATTTATAAAGCAAATATTAACAGTCCTAGAGGGAGAAATAGACAGCAGTACAAGAAGACAAGGGGGTTTTAATAGCTCAATTACATCAATGGATAGATCATCCAGACAGGAAATCAATAAAGAAACATTGGCCTTAAATGACACATTAGCTCAGATGGATTTAACAGATATGCACGGAACATGCCATCCAAAAGCACAGAATACACATTCTTTTCAAGTGCGCATGGAACAGTTTCCAAAAGAGATTATATGTTAGACTACTTAACAAGTCTTAATAAATAAAAGAGGATTGAAGTTAAATAAAGCATCTTGTCCAACCACAGAGGTATGAAACTAGAAGTTAATTACATGAGGAAAACTGGAAAGTTGACAAATATACGGAGTTTAAATAATCCATGGGTCGAAGAAGAAATAAAAAAAACTTGAGACAAAAAAAAAAGAAATGAAATGTAACATAACTAAAATTAATGGGATGCAGCTAAAGCAGTTCTAAGAGTGAAGATGATAGCAATAAATGCCTACTTGAAGAAACAAGTGTCTAATGATCTAAAATTACATATGAAAGATCTAGAACAAAAAGGAAAAAAATCAAAGTTAGGAGAAAGAAGGAAATAGCAAATATTAGAGCATAAGTAAACACAACAGAAACTTAAAAAATAAGGAAAGATGGGTGAAACTAAGAGTTGGTTCTTTGATAGTATAAACAAAATTGACAGACCTTTAGCTAGACTCACAATAAAAAAAGAGAGAAGACTCAGATAAAATCAGAAATGAATGAGATGTTATAGTTGATAAAACAGAAATACAGAGAATCATATAAGAATACTTTCATCAGTTATACACTAACAAATTAGACCAGCTAGAAGAAACAAAATTCTTAGAGTGTAAAATTTACCAAGACTGAATCATGATGATTACCATGACTGAATCAGGAAATCCGAATGGACTGATAACTAGAAAGGGGATTGAATGAGTAATCAAAAACCTCTCAACACAAAAGATGAAGCAGAAGATTCACTGGTGAAGTCTATCAGACATTCAAAGAATTAATACCAATCTTTCTCAAACTTTTTCAAAAAAAATTGAAGGAAAGGAAACTCTTCTAAACTCATTTAATGAGGCCAGCATTACCCTGACATCAAAACCAGAAAAGGATGCCACAAGAAAAGAAAACTACAGGCCAATATCTCTGAGGAATATAGATACAAAAATTCTCATGAAAATATTAGCAAACCAAATTCAGCAATACATTAAACAATCATACACCATGATTAAGTGGGATTTATTCCGTGGATGCAAGGATGCTTTGTCATCCACAGCAGTTCATGTGATATGCCACATTAACAAAATAAAGAACAAAAATCATAAAATCTCAACAGATGAAAAAAAACCCTGACAAAATTCAACCTACCTTTATCATAAAAACTCTCAAAAAGCAGGTATAGAGGGAATGTGTATCTACATACTAAAGACCATAAATTACAAGCTCACAGCCAAGGTTATATTCTGTAATGAAAAGTGGAAATCTCTTTTAGAATCAATACAAGGGTGCCCACTGTCACCATGTTTATCCAACATAATATTAGAAATCCTTAGACAAGAAAAAATAAATAAAAGCCACACAGATTGGAAAAGAAGTAAAACTGTCACTATTTGCAGATGACATGATATTATAGTTAAAAAACCCTAAAGACTCTATTAAAAACCTGTTAGAACTAATAAATGGATTCAGTTAAGCTTCAGGATGCAAATCATTTCTATACACTAGTAATTAATTCTCAGATAAATTAAAAAAACAACCCCACAATTTATAATTGTGTTAAAAAGAATAAAATACCTAGGAATACATTTAAACCAAGAGGTGAAAAACCTGTGTAGTGAAGGACACAAAACATTAATGATAATATTGAAGATGATACAAATAGATAGAAAGATATTCCATGCTCACAGATTGGAATAATTAATTTTGTTAAAATGCCCATATTGCCCAAAGCAATCTATGGATTCAAAGCAATTCTTTTTTTAGTATATGTGCTGCCGAAGCGAGCACTCAAAGCAATTCTTATCAAAATTCTAATGGTATATGTCTCAGAAATAGAATAAACAATTCTAACATTTGTATGGAACCATAAAAGACCACAAATAGCTGAAACAATATTTAAAGAACAAAAATGGAGACATCACTCTCCCTGATTTCAAATTTTATTACAAAGCTACAGTAATTAAAACAGGGTAGTATTGGCATAAAAACTGACATCTAGATCAATGTTGCAGAATAGATAGCCCCAAAATAAACAATTAATTTAAGACAAAGGAGCCAAGAATATACAATGAGGACAGGAGAGTCTCTTAATAAATAGTGTTGGGAAAATTGGACAGTCACATGCAAAAGAATGACCCTGGATTACTAACTTACACCATATACAAAAATTAACTCAGAATGAATGAAAGACTTGAACCTAAACCTGAACCATAGAAGTCCTAGAAAAAAACATAAGTGGTAATCTCTTAGTTCTTGGTGATGATTTTTTTAATATGACACAAAAGCAAAAGCAAAAACAAACAAGTGAGACTGCATCTAGCTAAAACCCTTCTGCACAGCAAAGGCAACCATCAACAAAAGAAAGAGGCAGAAAATACTTACAAACTATGTATCTGATCATATATATATATATATATATATATATACATATATATATATATATACATATATATATACACATATATATATAGCAATATATTGTATATATCTCATACAATTCACAAAAACTAATCATTTGCTTAAAAAATGGACAGATAGGAATAGACCTTTTTCCAGAAAAGACATGCAGATGGCCAATAGTTACTTGAAAATATGCTCTATATCATTAATGAAATTTTCAGGGAAATGCCAGTCAAAACTACAAGGAGATATTACCTCACACCTGTTAAATGACTATTGCCAAAAAGACAAGAAATAACAAATGTTGGCAAGGATATGGAGAAAAGGAACCCTCATGCACTGTTAGAAGGGGTGTAAATTGGTGGAACCTCTATGGAAAACAGTATGGAGATCTATCAAAATTTAAAAATAGAATTACCCTATGATCCTGCAGTTCTACTTCTGGCTATTTATCCAAAGAAAACAGAAATACTAACTTGAAAAGATATGCACTCCTGTGTTCATTGCAAAATTATTTGCAATTGTTAAGATATGGAAACAACCTAAGTGTTTGTCCATGGATGAATGTATAAAGAAATTGTGATAGGAAATATTTCAGATTCAGTTCCAGATCACTGTAATAAAGGGAATATTGCAAAGAGGAAGTCAAATGAATTTTTTGGTTCCCCAGTGCACAGTAAAGTTATGTTTACACTATAATGTAGTCTATTAAGCATGCAATAGCATTATGTCTAAAAACAACAACAATGTACATACCTATATTAAAAATACTTTATGGCTAAAAAATGTTATTATATGAACTTTCATCAAGTCATAATCAAGGATCACAGATCACCATAATACATTCAATAATAATAATGACGGCATGCCTGGGTGGCTCAGTCATTAAGCATCTGCCTTCTGTTCAGGTCATGATTCCAGGGTCCTGGGATCAAGCACCAAATTCAGGCTCCCTGATCAGTAGGAAGTTTGCTTCTCCCTCCCCACTCCCCCTGCTTGTGTTCTCTCTCTTGCTGTGTTTCTATCTGTGAAATAAATAAATAAAATATTTAACAAATACAATAATCATAATAATAATAAAAAAGTTTGAAATATTATGAGAATTAATGAAATGTGACACAGAGACATGAAATGAGCTACTGCCAGCAGAAAAACAGTGCCGAAAGACTTGCAGTGTTGCCACACACCTTCAATTTGTTAAAAAAAATGCATCATCAGCAAAGTGCAATAAACAAAACTACAATAAAATGAAGTATGCACTGATTATATCATCCTAATATGATCTATCTAGTCATCACTATTTATCCAGTTTTCTCATCTTATGACTCAATGAATCAAATTAACTGATAAAGATCATGCAATCCTAGGTAATATATAGGTAATACAGTTCTGAAGGCAATTGTGATTTTTTTCAAGATTTTTATTTATTTAATTGACAGAGAAACACAGCAAGAGAGGGAACAGAAGCAGGGAGAGTGGGAGTCAGAGAAGCAGGCTTCCCACCAAGCAGGGAGCCTGATGCAGAGCTCAATCCCAGGATCCTGGGATCATGATCTGAGTCTAAGGCAGAGGCTTAACAACTGTGCCACCCAGGCACCATGGCAATTGTGATTTTAATTATATCTTCTTAATTTTAGGAATGTCTTTGCAGTGGAATGAAGTCCAACCTGAGATCAAGATTTAAATTCTGATTGTACAGCATTGTTTTTTTGGCTTACTTTTCTTCAAGCAAATTTGGAAATTTCCTTCAGTAGGATTCTCTGAGAGAAGGAAAACATTGTAGTTGATCAAAGGAGTGTTAGAAACTGAGGAGGTAGAAAAAGATAGGAGGAAGAGACAGGTCAAAGAATATTATTAAAAATTTGCTGTTGGTCTTGAGAAAAAAGAAAAAAAATGCCAACAATGATACAAAAATTTTTAGGAGCAAACAAAAGGATGGAATTATCATCAATTGAGATGGGAAAGAGTGTGAGGGGAGCCAATTCAACATGTTACATTTGATATGGTACCTAAACTTTCAAGTAGATGTCCAGAGGAGGTCACTGGATAATTAAGTCTGGAGTTGAGAAGTCTGGAAATTATGGGCACAGAGATGTACTTACTACCCCAAGGCTGGATAGATCACGAAGGCGTTAAGTTCGCAAAGAAGATAGATATAAGAAACAAGCCTAGGGTCAATCCAGCATTAAGAATGTGTATTTATGTCATGAATCTTTGTGCATCCAGCTTACCCTTTCATGTCCATTTCCTCTTTTCAAGGAATGTCTTGTCCTTCCTCTTCAGCTGTCAAAGTCCCTTCATTCTTGAGAATTAATCTCTTTCATCCTCCTAATCAGCCCACCACTATTGCCTCCATACTTTTCAGCCTTATTACTGTCGTCACAAACATCCAGCAATAAAGAGTGAACCTTTTTTTTTTTCTCTGTTTGTGTATGTTATTATTATTTTTTTTCTTACTGCTAAATTTTTACAGCTTGGTAATTTTTACAGCTTTGGTAAGACTGAGCGAAAAAGGATTTTTTGTATAATCATCCAACAAAGTTATTGTATAAAAAGCAGTCAAAATTAGCAAAGGAAAATTATGTCTATCTCCCTGATTTATGACTTGAAAGAATTAGAATTATCTTATCACTAAACTAAGAATATACCTCTGGGGAGGCAAAACAATTTGTAATACTCCCATAACTCTGCCCTTGCTATTTGTAAGGTCTCTATTAACTGAGAACTGTCATCCAGTTCAAAAATAAAGGAGCAAATTCATAAAACCTTATTGCCAAAACTGGTAGTAGGTATTGTATGTTTGTGTAATGATCATTGTAAAACACCAGAGTGAATAACTCGTGAGTCCCACCAACTTGTCAGGTAGTTATAATTAAGATAAAAATATAATTTGGAAGCATTTGCTGCTCTGAACATTAAAGGGACTGTTGTGTCCTGGCAATCATAATAAATCCCCCCTTTCTACCAAGGGACAAGAGGAGAATTTTCGAGGGCAAGCATATGAAGTATTGGACTGTTTTATTCCAGTAACTAATATAGGATTCTTCATGTCAGGAGTGCTAATATTCAAAGTCAAAGAAGAAAATTGGAAGTTTTAAGGATTTTATGCTCTGTGGTTTAGAGCTATCATTTTTTACAACTTCAAACTTAAAAAAGTTCTTAATTTTTAAGAATATATGTATACATATGATTTTTTAGGAATAATTCCTTATCTGCTGAAAATAAACCATACATGCATGGTAACTAGGCTTGCTGCCATAGTAAATATGATAAAAATGGTTGCTTTTTAGAGACTGTTGCTATTCTTCTAATAAAGGATAAAAAAACAAATTTCCACCCCCAAATATTTAGAAATATGTCATTTACTGGAAGATAATGTCAAGAGTAAAATTTAGATGTGCTACAAAAAATGGTTATTTAAAATTCTAAAAGAAAATGATTTTAAAAATCAAGGTTTTTAAATCCTAGCTGTAAATAGGAATTCAGTATTTCTTAAAGTATATTAAGCATTTTTTCTAATTTGAGAATTACTTTTTTTATATGAATGCAGTGCTCTTTATGTTCTCAGAATTTAGAATTTTCTTATCCAGCTATTATGGACTGAATGTTTGTTTCTAACCCAAAATCCATATGTTGAAATTCTAGCCCACAATCTGATGGTATTAATAGGTGGAGTCTTTGGGAGATTATAGGTCATGAGGATGGAGCCCTGACAAATGAGTAACCTTGTAAGAGGAAACGAGAGGACTTGCTCTCCCTCTTTCTTGCTCTCTGCCATATTGAAGACACAACTAGAAGTTATTTAGTCAATTGCAAAGCAGGAGGGCACTGGATCTAATACTGGCCTCTTGATCTTGGACTTCCTAGTCTCCAGAACTGTGAGAATAAACTTATCTTATTTAAGCCATCCTATCTTTGGTATTCTATTATAGGAACCTGAACTGACTAAGACACCAACATAATAGAATTTACATTTATATAGATCAATAGGGTGGAAAAAAGTTGTTTTGCCTTCTGGAATATCTTGAATATGGGTGTATAAAAGTGAATATTATTTTTTATTATATGCAATCATATCACATAAAATCTATCCCTTTTAAGTTATACTCAATTTAAACACTGTTTAAACTCCCAGTCAGGGCTATGAGATTGAACCTTTCCTTATATAAAGTGAAACTTTGCATTTGAGGTACATTGGATTGATAATAATTATAATTAAGAGATAAAAATATAGGTGTGTATGTGTGTGTGTTTCCAGATTACTTTGATGTAATAATACTTCTCAACCATGACTACACCTTAGAACCAACTGGTAGTCTTACAAAAAGTATTACTTTTGCTGACAATTCACCTCTGGGGATTTAGTGGGAAGTGAAGACTTGAGAATTGGTATAATTTACTAGAACTTCAAAAGATTTCATTGTGCACTGAGGATTAAGAACCACTTGCCTAAGTACAAGTAGATAATGGCACAGCATTTTTTTTAATGTCTTGGTTTTTTTTTTTTGTTTTTTTTTTTTTTGAAGAGAGAGAGAGAGGGAGAGTGGGAGAAAGAGAGAGAGAGTAGTTAGTATTAGCTGAGGAAAACCATTTTCTCTCCTTTGGCAAAAGCACTTGATCTTTGTCCTAGTAAGGAAACAAATGTTGAGAGTGAGGGAAATTATTTGGGATCCAAAATCTATCTTGGGCTATTCCTATTCTATCTGGGTGAAACCCTGTGACCTATCACTTTCAATATCTCTTGGTAACCTCAAGGTGCTTTAGACAATGGGTTGCCACTCTTTATGTATTCTCCATTTCATTGAAAAGCCCATTTAGATTCACTTTTCAAGTTTTTCTGCTATAGCCAGAAAAGAAAGGTTTGACATCTACAATAAGATGTGCTTGTCTCTGCAGTAAGTACTAATAAGTTTGCTTTAAGTTTTGATAGCAGTTGTGAGCCATTTATTTTATGTAAAATTTGAGACAGTGTAATGACAGGACAAAAGTGCACAATCAGATATATATGATTTTTATATATGCCACAGTGGGAATACATTTTTTTTATATAAGTGCTCCAGATTTATTACTTTATGCAGATGATTTGGCAAGATTCATTGGTATTTTCTTATACAATGTAATGCTAAATTCAAATTTGTATATGTTGAGTTTGAGAGAGTAGAAATGCACTTGATGGATCTGTCAGTAAACACCATTAGTACCAACTGTATATTTGATAATAACATATCATTAAAACAAAGCCATGATAACATTTTAACAAATTCATCATGCTTCTAGATGGTGAACATGAGATTACTGCTTTAATTTAATATCATCTGCTTTAGGGAAATGATGTGTATAAATTGTAGTCTTAAGATTAACTATAGTAAACAGGGCTGTCATTTCTTCTTTTCTAATATTTTCTTTAGGAAAAAAGGATGACTGAAATTCCCTAAGAGCTGCTCCTCAAACATACTTGAAGAAAGAGAGCAGAGCAATGAAATAGACTGTGGTAGCCATGGAGATGCATTTCCCAAATTGTCTCTTCAGGTAGGGTTAGTTTACCTCATGTATGGAACCGCATGCAGGATATACTCATCAGGCAGCCTCTATGCTCCTCACTCCCTTCCATATTGACCTGGCAGGGTCTTAAGCTATAACTAATGAGGGGGAGGAGGAAAAGAGTTGACTTGAGAAAAAGAGAATGGTAATAACTGCTTTTGAATTGCGAAAATCTTTAATTATGGAAGGGTGAGATGCCGCTTCTGTCTTTCAAGGTTACATAGATACAATTCTAAGTTTAAATGTAATTTTGTGGGTAAGGAGAAGTTTTACAATTAAATATGATGGAAATGTTGAAAATCAAATGAAACTGTTTTTGTAACCTAAAGATTCTCATAAACTTTTATTTAAAATGCTACCAAAATAAGTTCTGCATTTGAGGAATTTTTATCTAGTTAAAGGGGAAAAACACCCCATACTTGATACATTTTAAAAGGATGGTAGGAAATTTAAAATGTATGCGTGCCCTTGATTAGATCATGAAACAATTCAGTATGTTCATCATTTATATTATGTTATGTGTAAATTTTATATAATATATAAATATATGTTACCTTTGATAATTATAAAATATTATAAATATCAATATAGAAACACCTTGAGAGCTAAGGCTTCTTATAATTCCATTCATTGTGATAACACCAGTGTCTAAAACACTGTCTAACAAGTGTTAGACCTTAAAAAACTATTTTTTTGAGTGATTGATAAATGATTCAAGTATATTATTGGTAACTACTTTGCATCTTTTAACCTTTGAATCAAAACACTATTTTCCCATTCAAAATAGTCTTTTTATTATTAATAATATACTAGAACATGTATAATCCTAATTTTTAATTTGTTCATGTTGTTTTCTCTCTGAACAAATTTATTTTTTTCGTGATTATCTAAACTCTTTTTGCCAATTTGTACGTCTGCAACTCAACCTACCTTTTAGACCAAACTCATTGCTATTCTGCTTCCATTTTAAATTATTTTGCAATATTATATGTTTGTTCCAAACTATGTAATACATTATAAATGCTTTCCTGTTTCCTGTTTATTTTTTTATATAAGTAGGCTCCACATGGTACTTGAACTCATGATCCTGACATCAAAGACCAGAGCTGACATCTAGAGGCAGACACTCAATAGATTGAGCCACCCAAGCACCCCTTAACAACGTAGTTTTAAATGCTATATTTTATTGCAAGACATTTGAATATTTCTGAAGTGTCTTGTAATTTGTTGTTGTTCCCATCTGTACCAGATGTTATTGTTTTAAAAAAATATCTAGTCAATCTCCCATGAGTTCATAGTGCAGCTGTGGAGAGTTTACAGACTCTTACATCAAACACCTTTGCTTCTTTCTTCTGGCTTCTCTGTCCAAAGGCTTGGTTGAGAATTTTGGGAGTTCACTTAGCCCTCATGCACAGTATTATACTAGAGATTTCATGTTCCTCAACCAATGAGAAACAAGAGTCTTCAGACACAACTCCCAGGCTCTCTGTATTCCATACAATTCTTGTATGTGCTGCTCAAATGGTTCTCAGCAGGATTGAGCTCCAGTTACTCACACTGGTACTTTTTCATAGCAAGCCCTTTACTGGGTAGTCTCTCCTCACTCTCCATTCTCTTTTCCCACTTCTAATTTCTAGTATCATCTCCCAAAGAAGTACCTGCCTTCAAATCCTTGGATGTGCTTTCCAGGGAATCCAACTAGGACAAGGTTTTTTCCTAGGTTTTTTTGTGTCACTGGCTCATTTTCCTTCAGAATTCAGCTTAATCTCATAGTAGACTGAATATTAGCCGCAAAGATGTCACATCCTAATGGATATGTGAATATATCACCTTACATGGCAAAAGGGACACATGATTAAGTTAAGGTTTTTAAATTAGAGATTATCCTGGGCGCCTGAGTGGCTCAGTGGGGTTAAGCCGCTGCCTTCGGCTCAGGTCATGATCTCAGGGTCCTGGGATCGAGTCCTGCATCGGCTCTCTGCTCAGCCGGGAGCCTGCTTCCTCCTCTCTCTCTCTGCTTGCCTCTCTGTCTACTTGTGATCTTCTGTCTGTCCAATAAATAATAAAATCTTTAAAAAATAAAAAAAAATAAATAAAATGAGATTATCCTGAATTAGCCAGGTGGGTCCCATGTAATCACAAAATCCTTACAGTGAAGAAGAATCAAAGAAGAGTAAACAGAGAAGAGAGAGTAGAAACCGAAGACAGAGTAGAAAAGGTGGTATACTACTGGTTTTAAGATGGAAGAGGACCACAAAATAAGGAATGTAGGGTGACATCTGGAAATTGGAAAAGGCAACAGATTTTTCCATAGAACCTCCAGAAGGAATGCAGCCCTATAGACCCATTTCAGACTTCAGATCTCCAGAACTATATGATAATAAATTTCTGTTTTAAGCTACCGAACTTTGTGATAATATGTTACAGCAGCAATAAAAAACTAATACAAATGTAACTTCTTTATAAAAGTTTTTCTTGATCACCTTACCTACAGGAAATTCCTTCAGACAGCCTATGGAAAATATGGTATGGTTTTATTTGTCGCATAGTAAGTGTTCTTCATTTACTCAAAAACAAGGATTTCACGCACCTTTTACTATACGTATAGATTATGATCCCTCAGTATTATGGAAAAGTTCTATGTTATCATCTCTAACTTATGAATTCACATTTAAAGATTTTTCATGTCTTACCACAATTTCTGAACTTTTTCACAGATATTATTTCCTCAGTCTATTTCAGTGAAAAGCCAATGGTTTTATTTCTCTGCTTTCTCAATCTGTGGGGCTGACAGGCTTTACAGTTCAGAGATGCGTATGATTTTCCAGACATACAGTGGTTTTGCACTTAGGTTATTTAACTAAGCTGCTTAAGCTTCACAACAAACAATATAACTGATTATCTGCCTAATATAACTCCTTTATTACACATGGCTCTAATCTCTTGTCAAATAGGGCATTTATTTTATATGTTTCCTTGTCTCCCAAGGTACATTAAACATCTTGGAGCTCTTGAGTAAAGAAAACAAAACAAAAGCAATAAACAAAGACAGACACACACATACACAAAAACCTCAATCTGAAATACTCAGGCAACCAATTTACGCCAGTTCATCACCATTACCTTTTCTACTATACACAAAACTACTTACTTTTTCCTAGTAGCAGATCCTAAAATTTGTGTCTCTAAATAGCAAGTCATGACACTTTGTCTTCCACAGATCTATATTATAGATTCAACTCTTTTACTTTTGATGTATATATTTTCCTATCTTCATAATTTTTGGATGTTCTATTAGTTAAATTTTGTACAATTTTTTAGTCCAGATTTTTTAGCTTAACATACCATATTTAGCTGATCATAAAATGTCATGATTAGCAAAAATCCCAAATATTCATTTTAAATAAAATCTCTGAAAGAGATTCTTAGTGCTAGATGTAAACCAGGAAAATGCACTTTTTCTTAGATTATTTAGTTTCTGATTAATCGCTGGAAAGCTGCTTCAAGGTTGATGTTTTTCAAGTGATCAATAAATTAATGAATACATTTAATCATTCTTTCTACAAGTATTACTGAATACCTAAGATAGTAAAGACTGTTGTTAATATCTAGGATATAGCCCAAACAAAAACAAAGTACTCTTGGCCCTTGCATTCATGAAGCAGTCTAGTGAGGCATGAATTAAAAAAAAAAAAAGCAAACAAACAAAAAACTTCCTTAAATGTGTAGGCACTCTAAAAGAAAATGATAATAGGGTGTAAGATAGAAAAATGTGAAGGAGATGTACTCCTGTATCTGTATCAAACACCGAGAATCTCTTGGAAAGTGACAGAAATTAAGAATGATAACTGAAGAAATAGAAGGATTAGGCCTGATTATCAAGAAAGAAGAGGCCTCCCGAAAGGTGGGCGCACCATATGTAACATCCCTTATTTTGGAAAATGTGTGCTCATGAAACAAAGGAAAATTAGAACAAAATGTAGAGAGAATAGGGGACAGTAGGATTTTTTTTTAATTTTTTATTTCTTTTCAGCATAACAGTATTCATTGTTTTTGCACCACACTCAGTGCTCCATGCAATCCGTGCCCTCTGTAATACCCATCACCTGGTTCCCCCAACCTCCCACCCCCCACCCCTTCAAAACCCTCAGATTATTTTTCAGAGTCCATAGTTTCTCATGGTTCACCTCCCCTTCCAGTTTCCCTGAACTCCCTTCTCCTCTCCATCTCCCCTTGTCCACCGTGCTATTTGTTATGCTCCACAAATAAATGAAACCATACGATAATTGACTCTCTCTGCTTGACTTATTTCACTCAGCATAATCTCTTCCAGTCCTGTCCATGTTGTTACAAAAGTTGGGTATTCATCCTTTTTTTTTTTTTTTTTTTAGATTTTTTTTTTTTTTTTTTTTTGACAGACAGAAATCAGAAGTAGGCAGAGAGGCAGGCAGAGAGAGAGGAGGAAGCAGTCTCCCCGCTGAGCAGAGAGCTGATGCGGGGCTTGATCCCAGGACCCTGGGATCATGACCTGAGCCGAAGGCAGAGGCTTTAACCCACTGAGTTACCCAGGTGCCCCGGTATTCATCCTTTCTGATGGAGGCATAATACTCCATAGTGTATATGGACCACATCTTCCTTATCGATTCGTCCGTTGAAGGGCATCTTGGTTCTTTCCACAGTTTGGCAACCGTGGCCATTGCTGCTATAAACATTGGGGTACAGATGGCCCTTCTTTTCACTACATCTTTATCTGTGGGGTAAATACCCAGTAGTGCAATGGCAGGGTCATAGGGAAGCTCTATTTTTAATTTCTTGAGGAATCTCCACACTGTTCTCTAAAGTGACTGCACCAACTTGCATTCCCACCAACAGTGGAAGAGGATTCCCCTTTCTCCACATTCCCTCCAACACATGTTTTTTCCTGTCTTGCTAATTTTGGCCATTATAACTGGTGTAAGGTGGTATCTCAATGTGGTTTTAATTTGAATCTCCCTGATGGCTAGTGATGATGAACATTTTTCATGTGTCTGATAGCCATTTGTATGTCTTCATTGGAGAAGTTTCTGTTCATATCTTCTGCCCATTTTTTGATATGATTTTCTGTTTTGTGTGTGTTGAGTTTGAGGAGTTCTTTATAGATCCTGGATATCAACCTTTTGAATGTACTGTCATTTGCAATATCTTCTCCCATTCTGTGGGTTGCCTCTTTGTTTTGTTGACTGTTTCCTTTGCTGTGCAGAAGCTTTTGGATCTTGATGAGTCCCAAAAATTCATTTTTGCTTTTGTTTTCTTTGCCCTTTGGAGACATATCTTGAAGAAGTTGCTGTGGCAGATTTCAGAGAGGTTACCACCTGTGTTCTCCTCTAGGATTCTGAAGGATTCCTGTCTCACGTTGAGGTCTTTTATCCATTTTGAGTTTATCTTTGTGTACGGGGTAAGAGAATGGTCGAGTTTCATTCTTCTACATATAGCTGCCCAGTTTTCCAGCACCATTTATTGAAGAGACTTTTTTCCACTGTATATTTTTTCCTGCTTTGTCGAAGATTATTTGACCGTAGAGTTGAGGGTCTGTATCTGGGCTCTCTACTCTGTTCCACTTGTCTATGTGTCTGTTTTTATTCCAGTACCATGCTGTCTGGTGATCACAGCTTTGTAGTAAAGCTTGAAATCAGGTAACGTGATGCCCCCAGTTTTATTTTTGTTTTTCAACATTTCCTTAGGTAGGATTAGATGACATTTGAGAGGCTTCAGCCAAAACTTGCACAATTTTTTTGAAGTCATAATAAAGAGTCTGAATTCTCTTATGATAGTGGAGGAAGTCATTAAAGAAGATAACCATCAGATGACACTGAACAACACTTGTGCAATCAGAGGCTCCTCGCTTCTTCCCTTTCCTTGGAATATACATTTTGCCCATTATTCTCTCAATGGGAGCCATTTTTAAGATAACAGCCTTGAAAGAACAATGTGTTGTTGAAACCATCTGGGTAGTATATATGACTGAAACTAGTTAAGGCCTCTGTATAACTATTTTTTTTAACTTTAATTTAATTTTATTTTAATCAGTGTTCCAAAATTCATTGTTTATGCATCACACCCAATGCTCCATGTGATATGTGCCCTCCATACTATGCATCACTAGAATCACCCAACACCCCACCCCCTTCCCTTCCAAAAGCCTTAGTTTGTTTCTCAGAGTCCACAGTCTCTCATGGCTTGTCTCCCCTTCCAATTTCCCCCACTCACTTCTCTCCATTTCCCAATGTCTTCCATGTTATTCCTTATGCTCCACAAGTAAGTGAAACCATATGATAATTGACTCTCTCTGTTTGACTTATTTTACTCAGCATAATCTCCTCCAGTCCCATCCATGTTGATACAAAAGTTGGGTGTTCATCCAATCTGAGGGAAGCATAATACTCCATTGTATATATGGACAATATCTTCTTTATCTATTTTTCCATTGAAGGACATCTTGGTTCTTTCCACAGTTTGGCAACTGTGGCCATTGCTGCTATGAACATTGGGGTAGAGATGGCCCTTCTTTTCACTACTTCTGTGTCTTTGGAGTAAATACCTAGTAGTGCAATTGCAGGGTCATAGGGTAGCTCTATTTTTAATTTCTTAAGGAATCTCCACGCTCTTTTCCAAAGTGGCTGCACCAACTTGCATTCCCACCAACAGTGTAAAAGGGTTCTCCTGGTGTTATCTCAATGTGGTTTTGATTTGAATCTCCCCGATGGCTAATGATGATGAATGTTTTTTCATGTGTCTGTTAGCCATTTGTACGTCTTCTTTGGAGAAGTGTCTGCTCATGTCTTCTGCCCATTTTGCGATGTGATTATCTGTTTTGTGTTTGTTGAATTTGGGGAGTTCCTTATAGATCTTGGATATCAGCCCATTGTCATTTGCGAATATCTTCTCCTATTCCATGGGTTGCCTTTGTATTTTGTTGACTGTTTCCTTTGCTATGCAGAAGCTTTTGATCTTGATGAAGTCCCAAAGTTCATTTTTGCTTTTGTTTCCTTTGCCTTTGGAGATATATCTTTAAAGAAGTTACTGTGGCAGATGTCAAAGAGGTTACTACCTATGTTCTCCTCTAGGATTTTGATAGATTCCTGCCTCACGTTGAGGTCTTTCATCCATTTTGAGTTTATCTTTGTGTATGGTGTAAGTGAATGGTAGAGTTTCTACACATAGCTGTTCAATTTTCCCAGCACCATTTGTTGAAGAGACTGTCTTTTTTCCACTGTATATTTTTTCCTGCTTTGTCAAAGATTATTTGACCATAGAGTTGAGGGTGAATATCCGGGCTCTCTGTTCCACTGGTCTATGTGTCCGTTTTTGTGCCAGTACCGTGCTGTCTTGGTGACCACAGCTTTGTAGTTAAGCTTTAAATAAGGCAACATGATGCCCCCAGTTTTGCTTTGCAACATTTCCTTAGCAATTCAGGGTCTCTTCTGGTTCCATACAAATTTTATGATTGTTTGTTCCAGCTCTTTGAAAAATGCCAGTGCTTTTGATTGTGATTGGGATGGCATTGAAATTATAGATTGCTCTAGGCAGTATAGACATTTTAACAATGTTTATTCTTCTGATCCAAGAACATGGAACATTTTTCCATCTTTTTGTGTCTTCTTCAATATCTTTCATGAGTGTTCTGTAGTTCTTCAAGTACAAATCCTTTATCGCTTCAGTTAGGTTTATTTCCAAGTATCTTATGGTTCTTGGTGCTATAGTAAATGGAATTGATTTTCTAATTCCCCTTTCTATATTTTCCTTGTTAGTATATAAGAAAGCAACTAATTTATTTCCATTGATTTTGTATCCTACCACATTACTGAATTGCTGTATGAGTTCTAGCAGTTTGGCAGTGGAGTCTTTGGGGTTTTCCATATAAACTATCATGCCATCTGTGAAGAGAGAGAGAGTTTGACTTCTTCACTGCCAATTTGAATACCAATTTGTTGTCTGATTGCTGTTGCTAGGACTTCTAGTACTTTGTTGAACAAGAGTGGTGAGAGTGGGCATCCTTGTCATGTTCCTGATCTCAAAGGGAAGGCTGTCAGCTTTTCCGCATTGAGGATGATATTCACTGTGGGTTTTTCATAGATAGATTTTATGAAGTTGAGGTATGTTCCCTCTTTCCCTATACTTTGAATCATTTTAATCAGGAACAGAGGCTGTATCTTGTCAAATGCTTTTTTCAGCATCAATTGAGAGGATCATGTGGTTCTTCACTCTTCTCATTGATTTGTTCTATAACATTCATTGATTTGAGAATGTTGAACCACCCTTGCATCCCATGGATAAATCCCACCTGGTCATGGTGTATAATCTTTGTAATGTACTGTTGGATCCTGTTAGCTAGGATCTTGTTGAGATTCTTGGCATCCATACTCATCAGGGATATTGGTCAGAAATTCTCCTTTTTGGTGGAGTCTTTGCCTGGTTTGGTGATCAGGGTAATTTTGGCTTCACAGAAAGAGTCTAGAAGTTTTCCTTCTGTTTCTATTTTTTGAAACAGCTTTAGGAGAATAGGTATTATTTCTTCTTTGCATATTTGGTAGAATTCTCCAGGGAATCCATCAGGTCCTGGGCTCTTGTTTTTGGGGAGGTTTTTGATCACTGATTCAATCTCATTACTAGATATTTGTCTATTCAGGTTGTCAATTTCTTCCTGATTCGGTTTTGGAAGTTTATAGTTTCCAGGAATGCATCCATTTCATCTTGGTTGCTTAATTTATTGGTACATAACTGTTGATAATAATTTCTGATGCTTGTTTCTATTTCCTTGGTGTTAGTCGTGGTATCTCCCTTTTCACTCATAATTTTATTAATTTGAGTCCTCTCTCTTTTCTTGTGAATTAGTTTGGCCATTGGTTTATTGATCTTGTTGATTCTTTCAAAAAACCAGCATCTAGTTCCGTTGATGTGTTCTACTATATGTCTAGTTTCTATCTCATTGATCTCTGCTCTTATCTTGATTATTTCCCTTCTTTTGTGTGGGGTTGGCTTAATTTGTTGTTAATTCTCCAGTTCTTTAAGGTGTAAAGAGAGCTGGTATATTCTGGATTTTTCAATTTTTTTTGAGGGAGGCTTGGATAGTTATGTATTCCCCACTTAGGACCACCTTTGCTGTATTCCATAGGTTTGGGACCAAAGTGTCTTCATTCTCATTGGTTTCCATGAATTGTTTAAATTCTTCTTTGATTTCCTGGTTGATCCAAACATTCTTAAGTAAGGTGGCCTTTAGCTTCCAAGTGTTTGAATTCCTTCCAAACTTCTTCTGGTGGTTGACTTCCAGTTTCAAAGCATTGTGGTCTGAGAATATGCAGGGAATAATGTCAATCTTTTGGTATCAGGGTTGAGCCCTGATTTGTGACCCAGTATGTGGTCTTTTCTGGAGAAAGTTCCATGTACACTTGAGAAGAATGAGTATTCTGCTGTTTTAGGGTGAAATGTTCTGTACATATCTATGAAGTCCTTCTGGTCCAATGTGTCATTCAATGCTCTTGTTTCTTTATGGATTTTCTGCTTGGATGCTCTATTACTAAAAGTGGCATATTAAGACACCCTATTATTAATGTATTTATATCAATATGACTCTTTATCTTGATAAACAGTTGTCTTACATAGGTGGATGCTCCTGTATTGAGGACATAAATATTTATAATTGTTAGATCTTCTTGGTAGATAGACCCTTTAAGAATGATGTAGTGTCCTTCTTTATCTCTGACTGCAGTCTTTAGTTTAAAATCTAATTTATCTGATATGAGAATTGCTATCCCAGGTTTCTTTTGAGGCCCATTGGCATGAAAGATGCTTCTCCACCCCTTCACTTTCATTCTAGATGTATCCTTAGGTTCAAAATGGGTCTCTTGTAGACAACATATAGACGGGTCCTATAGTTTTATCCAGTGTGCAACCTTGTGCTGTTTTATGGGAGTATTTAGGTCATTCATGTTGAGAGTGATTATTGAAAGAGTTTTTATTGACATCATGGGGGGGCAGAAATGTGCCCCAGTGGAGCGGTGGTGCAAGCTGTGCAACCCTGGGGGTTCTGGGACCAGGAACTGGAGGGTCCGCTGCTGCACTCTCTCTGGCATGGGTGGTCACATGCGGTGGCCATCCTGGGTCCGTGGGCTTAGGCCTGTGCCTGTGATCACCTGATTCCACCAGTTGCCCCTTAAGATCTTTTGCTTTTTTTGAGTGCTTTTAACTAGATTCCAATTTAATGCTGATCCACAATCACAGGGCACTTTTGTACTGGGGTATTACTTTCCAATGGGTTGCTTCTCGTGTCTCCCTCCACCTTCTATTTATCCTCCAATATCAGTCTGATCATTCCCACTCCACTTTACCTCTCCACTGGTGTCTTCTGCCCCTGTAGAGATCCAGAAGTGTATAACCTTACTTCTTAGGCTGATTTCCTGGGTGTTCAGAGTGTTCTAGTAGATAATTAACTCACTTTAGGGGACCAGTTGAAACAGGGTCTCTTACTTCTCTGTCATAAATTTTTAAGACTCTGGTAGGTGGGTACAGAGATCTACTTGTCTTGGAGCCGTCCAAGACAAAATTCATATGTAAGTTCCCTTGGTTTTTAAAACTGCCACCTACTAATCTGGAGTGACCTGCCTCTCAGTATACAGGGACCAATTTGAAAACAAACATACCATTGAAATGTGATATAATTTTTAATGAAATGAAGTGACCTAATTTATTTTCTTAGAGATCGCCCTAGCTACTGTGGGAAAAGAGATAGTTGTCTAGATATTTCCATTTTAAAGGCAAAAAACAAACAAACAAATAAACGCTGATTTTGTCATTGTCATTCTTATTGTCAATAAAGTGATAATATAAATTTTAAACCTGTAATTATTTCCATGAAATAAATAAGGTATTATTTTTAATTTGGGTGAAAAAGTCATCAGATTTTGGATCCATTGACCATTATATTTCCCCTCCCCTATTACATATAATTGAACCTTAAATTAAAATCCATAAATAGAATTTTTTTTTAGTTGAGATGCTAACACTATTTACATTTAATGTAAGCACCCTAAAGAACTAAATATTAATGGATAGGTAGGAACCTAGATAAATAGATTTCTCCAATACAATGATAAGATTTTGCCAAATATCTGATCTAAAAAATGAACATTGCTTCATTTAATATAAATAAATAATAAATGCTGGTCAGTAGGTAGTAATCAATCCAAAGCTCAATACACTCTATACAGATAGAGATGTAAGGATGAATTGTTTGCTATGGTATTCAGTAGCAATAATTATAGTACTGCCAGTAGCAACAACACCAGTATAAAGAGCAGCAAAAGCATCAGGAAGAGGAAGAAGATGTTGAGGAAAAAGAAGATGAAGATGGGAATGAGTAAGGATAATAGCATTAGAAGTAATGTTACTAATAATCTGAATTCAAGTAAAATGTAGACACAAGGGGAATTCTAGCCAAAAGTCATAGCTGATTGGTCTTAATTAGCTTGGATACTACATGGGTAATTTCTTTAATTCCTTTTATTGGCTTCACTTTGGTTTCATCAATTTGGATAATTCAAAATAGGTTCTGCTAAGAAGGCTTGTACTGGCCACTTGTAAATTCAATGAGAATTACTCTCAGTGACAGCCTCAGCGGTTTTATTCAGGTTGGAAGCAATGAAGTTTAAATGAGTGATTAATTCATTAAAATTATATCATGAGAAATATAGTAACAGGCTGCATACATTTCTCACGTATAAAATTAATTAATCTGAACTAGATTTGTCTTGTAAACACTTGTCATAAAAGAGAATTGACTTAAAGAATGAAAGCAGATGCTATTTTGTTTGCTTAATGATCTTTTTAGTGGGATGACTTATTAATGGAGACCATAAGACACAATTGAACAAAACTTTGTTGTGTGTAGATAGTGATATGGAGAGTTGTGCAAATTATCTTTGTTGAAATGAATGAACTCTCTTTTGGTGGAAATATTAGGTAGCCAAGGCATAATATAATTTTACATTGTGTTAACACAGTGAGTGTTATATAAAAATGCAGAGTTAATTATTTAAGGAAGTAAGCAAATGGTTTCCCCATTTTATAGAGTTCTTCCAAGAAATTATGCACTGTTGCTCAAAGTATTAAGTCCAGGTATGAAGGCTAAATACAATATCAATATAACAGCCATGTAGTTTCTCTAACATTGATTATGGTCTATCAAAATCTAATTTTTATGTTTAATTTTCTTTAGTTGCCTGGCATTAATTTGAGAGTGCTATTCTTGCAATTTTCATATTGATTTTCATTACCAAAATAAAAAGGGTCTTTTTATGGTTGTTTCCTCTTCTTGCATTTGTTACTAAAAATTACAACACTTTAATTAAATATTTGTGTTAATGGGCTTAGGACTAGTCCCTACCTCAATAAATCAGAACTACCAAATCTGTTCAGTTTACTCAAAGTGCAATCAATGCTAATTTCCTTTTGGTTCAGCAATTTCATTTACTTGTGTATTGGAAGTTCAATTATTTGCAATTACAGTTTCAGTATGTTAAGATAAATGTGACATAACATCTAAATTGTAAATTACAGGGGCGCCTGGGTGGCTCAGTGGGTTAAAGCCTCTGCCTTCGGCTCAGGTCATGATCTCAGGGTCTTGGGATCAAGCCCCGCATCGGGCTCTCTGCTCAGCGGGGAGCCTGCTTCCCTCTCTCTCTGCCTGCCTCTCTGCCTACTTGTGATCTCTGTCAAATAAAAAAAAAAAAAATCTTAAATTGTAAATTACAGAAGCTCAATTTTTATTGTTTTGTGTGTTGGAACTTATTTAGAAATAATCATAGAAAATAAGTGTAAATGTTCCTAATTCTAATATTTGTGTATTTTCCCTGGATTCTTTATGCAAATATACACAAAAAAAAATCACTTTCAACACATACATTTTAAATAATACAAATAGCAATGTAATGTAGCAAAAGTTGAAGTAATCCACATTTAAGCACTGTTATGTAGTGTGAATATTGTACCATAGATGTTAATCTCTGCTCTCTTTCCAATGAATTGTTATTTAATATTTTAGATTTTAAGCAACATTAAAGTTGTGGCACAGTAAGCAATTTCATTTAATGCCAATATGGTTTTCTGCAATTGTACCAGATTGATTCACATCTCCTTTATATATCTAAAACAAAGTTGATCTTCATATTTTATCCTCATTAAAGAAATCAGTACTTTTGTCACCTTTATTATTACAAAATAATATTTATATATAAGTAAGAAAATTTAAAGTTCCAGCTTTCTAAAATAATAAAAATGATACACAGTAAGACTAAAAAAAACTTTAAAAGCCATTGTAATGTATTTTAAATATTGCATATATATTTCCCTATAAATTATATTATTATTATTATTATTTTTAAGATTTTATTTATTTGTCAGAGAGAGAGGAGAGCGAGCGAGCACAGGCAGACAGAATGGCAGGCAGAGGCAGAGGGAGAAGCAGGCTCCCCGCCAAGCAAGGAGCCCGATGTGGGACTCGATCCCAGGACGCTGGGATCATGACCTGAGCCGAAGGCAGCTGCTTAACCAACTGAGCCACCCAGGCGTCCCAAATCATATTTTTTTTTTTTAAGATTTTATTTATTTATTTGACAGACAGAAATCACAAGTAGGCAGAGAGGCAGGCAGAGAGAGAGAGGAGGAAGCAGGCTCCCTGCCGAGCAGAGAGCCCGATGCGGGGCTCGATCCCAGGACTCTGGGATCATGACCTGAGCCGAAGGCAGAGGCTTTAACCCACTGAGCCACTCAGGCGCCCCCCAAATCATATTATTTTTGAGAATCACTGACCCTGAATATTTTGAATAGCTTCCTCCTAAAAAATGAGACATATTTTCTTGCTGATGGAGTGAAAAATGTGCTGGTCCTACCATTAAAATCAATGAAATCTTGCCCACAAGAGACTCATTTTAAACCTAAGGACACCTGCAGATTGAAAGTGAGGGGTAGGGAAACATTTAGTACACAATATCAAAAGAAAGCAGGAGTAAGAATACAACTATAAGACACACTAGACTTTTTTTAAAGATTTTATTTATTTATTTGACAGAGAGAGAGAGATCACAAGTAGGCAGAGAGGCAAGCAGAAAGAGAGAAGGGGAAGCAGGCTCCCCACTGAGCAGAGAGCCCGATGTGGGGCTCGATCTCAGGACCCTGGGATCATGACCTGACCCGAAGGCAGAGGCTTTAACCTACTGAGCCACCCAGGCACACTGACAAACTAGACATTAAAACAAAAACTGTAAAAAGAGACCAAAAAAAGACATTATATAATCATAATGGGGACAATCCAACAAGAATATATAACAATTATAAATATTTATGCACACAACACGGGAGCCCCCAAATATATAAAGCAATAACAACATAGGGGAGCAAATAGAAAATAACAAATAGTAGTAAGGGACATTAACACCCCCATTCACATCAATGGGCAGATCACCTAAACAGAAAATAAACAAGAAAACAATGGTTTTGAATGTCAAATTGAAGCCGATAGATCCAACATATATTCAGAATATTCCATCCTAAAAAGCATAATACATATTTTCTTCAAGGCACATGAAACAATCTCCATAATAGATCACATATTAGTCAAAAAAGAGGTTTCAATAAATTAGGAAAAAATTGAAATCATACATGCACATTTTCTGACCACAAAGCCATGAAAGTAAAAGTCAACCACAAGAAAAAAAAAAAAAAGTGGAAAGACTATAAGTACATGGAGGTTAAGCACCATTATACTAAAGAATGAATGGGTCAACTAGGAAATCAAAGAGGAAATTAAAAAAAAAAATACATGGTAACAAGTGAAAATGAAAACACAATGGCCAAAAACCTTTGGGTTGCAGCAAAAGCCATCTTAAGAGGGAAGTTTATGACAATACAAGCCTACTTCAAGAAGCAAAAAAAATCTTAAATAAGCATCCTAACCTTACACATAAAGGAGCTAGAAAAATAACAACACAAAAGCCAGCAGAAAGCAAGAAATAATAAAGATTAGAGCATTAATAAATGATATAGAAGCTTAAAAAGCAATGGAACAGTTCATTGAAAAAATTGTTAAAATTGAAAAAAAGGTATAAAAACTGATGAACCTCTTACCAAACTTTTCAAAAAGGAAAGAGAAAGGACCCAAATAAGTCAAATCATAAATGAGAGAGGAGAAACATTAACCAAAACCACAGAAACACAAACAATTATAAGAAAATATTATGAAAAAAACTATATGCCAACATACTAGAACAACCTAGAAGAAATGGACAAATTCCTAGAAACATATAAACTACTCAAACTGAAACACATAGATATAGAAAACTTGAATAGACTGATAGCCAGCAAATAAATTGAATCAGTAATCAAAAAACTCTCAAGAAACAAAAATCCAGGGCCAGACAGCTTCACAGGTGAACTCTACTAAACATTTATTTATTTTTTTTTAAAGATTTTATTTATTTATTTGACAGAGAGAGATCACAAGTAGATGGAGAGGCAGGCAGAGAGAGAGAGAGAGAAGCAGGATCTCCGCTGAGCAGAGAACCCGATGTGGGACTCGATCCCAGGACCCTGAGATCATGACCTGAGCCGAAGGCAGCGGCTTAACCCACTGAGCCACCCAGGCGCCCTCTACTAAACATTTAAACAAGAGCTGATGCTTATTCTTCTCAAACTATTCCAAAAAATTGAAATGGAAGGAAAACTTTCAGATTTATTCCACGAGGCCAGAATTACTTGATACCAAAACTAGATAAAGATTCTCCTAAAAAAGAGAACTATAGACCAATATCCCTGATGAACATGGATGTAAAAATTCTCAATAAAATACTAGCAAACTGGATCTAACAATACTTAAAAAAAAATCATTTAACATGATCAAGTGGGATTAATTCCTGGGTTGCAAAGTGGTTTAATATCCCCAAATCAATCAGGTGATACACCACATTAATAAGGAAGAGTGCTATACTTTGCCAAATGCTTTTTCTGCATTTATTGAGAGTTTCATATGGTTCTTGTTCTTTCTTTTATTAATGTATTGTATCACATTGATTTGTGGATGTTGAACCAATCTTTCAGCCCAGTAATAAATCCCACTTGGTCATGGTGAATAGTTCTTTTAATGTACTATTGGGTCCTATTGGCTAGTATCTTGGTGAGAATTTTTGCATCCACATTCATCAGGGATATTGGTCTGTAATTTTCCTTTATGGTTGTATACCACATTAACAAAAGAAAGGATAAGAAGTATATGATCATTTCAACAGATGTATAAAAAAAAAAAAAACCACACACATTTGATAAAGTGCAACATCTATTCATGATCAAAAATCCTTAACAAAGTAGGCTTAAAAGAAACATGCCTCAGTATCATAAAGGCCACATATGAAAAACTCACCAGCTAATATCACCCTCAGTGGGGAAAAACTGGAACTTTCCTCTACAGTCAGGAACAAGATAGGGATGTCCACTCTCACCAGTGTTATTTAATATAGTACTGGGAGTCTTAGGTACAATAATCAGAAAAAAAAAGGCATTCAGATGGGCAAGGAAGAAGTGAAACTTTCACTATTTGTAGATGACATGATACTCTATATAGAAAACTTGAAAGATTCCACCAAAAACAGCTAGAACTGATAAATTCAGTAAATTATCAGGATACAAAATTGTTGTACAGAAAACTATTGCATTTCTACAAGAATGATGAAACAGGAGAAAGAGAAATTAAAAAATCCATTCCACTTACAATTGCACCAAAAACCATAGGATAACTAGGAATAAACCTAACCAAAGAGGCAAAAAAACTGTATTCCAAAAACTGGACAACACTGCTGATAGAAGTTGAATAGCACACAGAGAAAAAGGAAAAACATTCCATACTCATGGACTGGAAGAACAAATAATATTCCAATGTCTATATTACCCGATATAATCTATACATATAGTGCAATCCCTATCAACATACCACCAGTATTTTTCACAGATCTAGAACAAACAATCCTAAAATTTGTACATAACCACAAAAGACTTGAAAATCCAAAACAATTTAAAAAGAAAAGCAAACCTGGAGGTATCACAATTCTGGACATCAAGTTATATTACATGGCTGTGGTAATCAAAGCAGTATGGTACTGGCACAAAAATGGACACTTAGATCAATGCAACAGAACAGAAAGCCCAAAAATGAACCCACAACTATATGGTCAATTAATCTTCAATGAAGATTTCAGGGAAGGACATCCAATGGAAAAAAGAGTCTCTTTAATAAATGATGTTGGGAATACTGGACAGCAGCATGCAAGAGAATGAAACTGGACCACTTTCTTACACCAAACACAAAAAACATTCAGAATGGATGAAAGACCTAAATATGAAACCTGAAATCATAAAAATGCTAGAGAAGAACACAGGCAGTAACCTCTTTGACATTGGTCATAGCACCTTCTTTCTAGATATGTCTCCTGGGGCAAGAGAAACAAAAACAAAAATGAACTATTGGGACTTTATGAAAATAAAAAGCTTCTTCACAGTGAAGGAAATAATCAACAAAACTAAAAGACCACCTACAGAATGGGGAGAGATATTTGAAAATGACATATCTGGTAGAGGATTAGTATCCAAAAAATATAAAGAAGCTCTAAATCTCAACACCCCCAAAACAAATAATCCAATTAAAAACTGGACAGAAGAAATGAAAAGACATTTTCCAAAGAAGACATTCAAATGGCCAATGGACACATGAAAAGCTGCTCAACATCATTCATTATTGGGAAAAAATACAAATCAAAACTACAATGGCATATCACCTCATACCACTCAGATTGGTGAAAACCAACAACACAAAAAATAACAGCTATTGGCAAGGATGTGGAGAATGCTCTTGCACTGTTGGTAGGAATGTAAATTAGTACAACCACTATGGAAAATAGTATGGTGGTTCCTCAAAAAGTTAAAAATAGAACTTCCCTACTATCCAGCAATCGCACTACTAGATATTTACCCAAAGAATACAAGATTGTTAATTCAAAGAGATACATGCACCCCAATATTTATAGTGGAAATATCTGCAATAACCAAACTATGGAAGAAGCCCAATTGTTCACTGATGGATGAATGGATAAAGAGAAGATGGCATATATATATATATACCAGCCATAAAAAAGAATGAAATTTGCAATGATGTAGATGGAGCTAGAGACTGTTAGGCTGAGCACAATAGGTCAGTCAGAGAAAGATAAAGCAAAATAACACATGATTTCACTCATATGTGGAATTTCAAAAACAAAACAAAGAATAAAGGAGAAAAAAAAGAGCGGAAAACCAAGAAACAAATTCTTAACTATAGAGAACAAATTGATGGTTGCCAGAGGGGTGGAAAGTGGGAGGATGGATTAAACAGGTGATGGGGATTAAGGAGTGAACTTATGATGAGCACTCAGTGTTGTATGGAAGTGTTGAATGACTATATCGTACACCTGAAATTAATATTACACTGTATATTAACTATCTGGATGAAAACTAAAAAAGTAATAAAATAAAATGGTAGGATTTTTTAAGAATTAAAAATATAATGTATGGCCATGATAAAGAAACAAAAACAAATAAACAAACAAAAATAAATAAAATCAATGACATCTTCTTATAGAAAAAATATGTGTTTAATACTCAAGGTCTCTTAAAATAATTATTTTTCAAGGTCTCTTAAAATAAGATATTTCTGCCATAGAGAAAAGGGTAAGTTTTGAGTTATTTTCCCTTACAGGACCCCTACGTTTCTTATATTTCTACGGATAATTTTTAAATCTTTTGAGATTTTACTTTAAAAAAAAACATAAAATTTTGGGGTCTGTTAAGAAAGCAGGTCTTTGAAATGGGAAGTGTAACTAATTCTGAAAGTAATACTTGAGATTTTTAATGTAGTGGAATTGTTTTCTAATATTTCCACATTTTTATTAGTATCTTTAAATTATTTTTATGCTTCTGACATTGAAATAGTTGGTTCAGTTTTTATATTTTCACAATGATTCACAACTCTATCCCTGTGAGATTTATGTTACCCACACAATAAATGGTTAAAATAATAAATGTATGACTTTAAGGACATGTAAGTATGACTCCTAATTTCTATGCCAATTCTTTTATTAAAAACTCATTGTATCATGTTGAATTGAAAGCCAGACAACTCAGAAAATTCCTAATAATGAGTTTTTAAGGGAATTGTAACATTTGGCACTTTACTGGTTAACTAAAAGTTCACTGGTTAATAATAATGAATGCCCTTATTTTAAAGCTCTAGCTTGGACTCTGTTTACATTCCTGTTAATGTGAAAAATATTTGTTTTACTGTACCTAATGTTACAAAAAATTCACTCAAGTCTTTATTTTCCTTCAAGTCAGCTTTTGACACAGTCTTAATTTATTGAAAATCTAAATATGACATGGAATTTATGATGGTTTGTTATTAGTTTTAGATGCAGTATATATAGATAATTAAGATTTATTTTTATGATTTTATTTATTTATTTGACAGAGAGATCACAAGTAGGCAGAGAGAGAAGGGGAAGCAGGCTCCCTGCTGAGCAGAGAGCCCAATATGGGGGCTTGATTCCAGGCCCTGAGATCATGACCTGAGTTGAAGACAGAGGCTTAACCCACTGAGCCACCCAGGCACCCCAATAATTAAGATTCCTAGTTTATTAATGTTAATATTTTTTGAATGTAGCATAAGTTGGCTTTTGTGTTTAAAGGGCATTTTTAAGGATTTTATTTATTTATTTATTTGACAGACAGAGGTCACAAGTAGGCAGAGAAACTGGCAGAGAAAGAAGGGGAAGCAGGTTCCCTGCTGAGCAGAGAGCCCAATGCGGGGCTCGATCCCAGGACCCTGGGACCATGACCTGAGTCAAAAGCATATAAGGGACAATTTTTAAAGCTCCTAGCATTTTATAAATACATAACTAAAAGATAAGCATATTTTATTTTGAAGAAAATACCCATTAATAATTATCTAAGAGATTATGATTACACTTGGAAATATTCAGCAAGATAGCTGGATGTAATGTAAAGCATGAATGAAGAGTACACATGGTTAATTAAATTGCATTTCTTGAACAAAACAAAGTATGCCAATCAGATATGAGGTTCCTATCCTATCTCCCTGCTAAGCATTTAAGATGTTGAAAAAAAATACAGGAATAAATTGGGTTTAGCATTATTAAAAATGTGAACCACATCACTAGGAGATAATACCATATTATTTTTCTGGAATGACAATGAGGACATTTACCTTAAGAGCCTCCCTTTGATGCAGTCTTTAAAACCGTCAGTGAAGGATGTGTTAGGAATAAAATAGAACCACAGGTGGTGTTTTCGTTCTCAAGTCCCTAATGCTTCAAATAGAAAGAGTGAATTAACAGATGAAATACAGAATTTTTATGAAGTCTGGAAGAAACTGTACAAATATTTAATTTGACTGTTTAGATCTTATTAACAACAACAAAACACTTTATCACATAAGTGAGCAGGGTTCAAGTAATTGCCAGTTAGTATCATTATCATTTGTGTGCTATTATGTTAGTTTTGAGTTTTGTTTTTTTAGGATGAGTAAACTACTTTTTTTTCTTTTGAAAATTTACCAGTGAACACTTGTTTATAATACTTTACTCACATTTTCTTTAGACTGCTTTTTTTTTTTTTAATTTTAATCCATTGAGAATTTCCTTCTAGAGTAGTGTTTTACTGAGGGGATACTTTTGTTTCTCTTTCCTCAGTATTAAGCTAATGTAGCTCTATTAGCTAAGAAGTGCTGTAGATTTCATTTCCACAAAAGTGCCCCACAGTCAATAACCTGTTTGGTATGGTGCCTGGTGGGGACTATAAATCTGACAATCAGCACAATTGCCAAAGAGCTATAGTCATGTTGCAACATTACCAGCGCTTACAAATTATTAATTGGATTTCTGAACTGTTATATTTCTAAACCATTTTAGTGAGTGATGGGAACACTGTTTGTTTTTCTGAGAGACAATAATACATAATAGAAAAGATAAATAAAAGAACTTAAGGAAAATTTTGGAGAACACTTGCCACCCCCAATAAATTAATCCATTTCAAAAAAAATAAAATCCACGAAAACTTAAGAAATATGAGCATAAAATTGTAATGAATTTCTAGGTAACTGTTTAAAAGATTGCAAAAGTCATCATTAAAAACTTACACTTGAAATCTGTTTTTTATGAATGTGTAATAGTACTCTTTGTGATAAAAGTTATGAAAATCAGGAACATTATGGTTTAAAACTTTTGTAAAGTCACATACAGGTGTCCTCTGAGACAAAGATGAAAACTTCAAAGATTTTTTCCATTGTTTCTTCAGTAAAATAATACCTAAAATCACTTTAAATGCTATGCGTTTATTAGAACATCTACACAGTTGACAATGTCACTTGATTCTATAGTGTATCTCTTTTTTTCAGTCCTTCGGCAATATGTTAAACATAAACTTTTGAATATTTAAAGAATCTAATGTATGTACTTTTTAAAAACCTAACTGTGACTTAAATAAGAAGAGGTACTACTAAGTATATCATTGCTAATTTTTAATAGTTTGGTTTTGATCCTTCCATAAACAAAAACCATAGCAGAGATGAGGGTCCCCGAGTAGAGGGTAAATTGAAGTAGCTAGTACGTCAAAAATTGAACCTTTTTTCTGTGGAAAAGGGGTAACCTGAACTCAAGTATAACCTATTGTATTGTCCTGTGAAATGTGGGTCAATGTGGCCAAATCTTCTTATTTTTTTTCTTGAGAGAATATGAATTCAGTTTCTATGTCAAGTGTCTCAAGAGTTAAATACAAACAACAAATTCATATGTTCTTGAACCTTTTTGCAAACCAAGAAATCATGGGTGAGATCTGTGTTTGCCGAGTATTTCTCCAGTTCTTCATCTCAAGTTATTAACACAAGAGGGATAAAATGTTTGTTTTGAATGTGTCATTATCTTCACTGAGATTATTTGTTTTTGTTTGAAATTTATTCAACATTTTAAAATTCTTTGATATGTTCAAAAGACTATTGTCTGATTTCTAAGTTGTAGAAATATATTTTTTTAATCATCTAGTCTTTAATTGGGTAGTGCCTAAGTATACATAAGTGCCATAATTTATAAGTAGTTTTGTGACACTGAAAAAGTCTATTTACGTGAGGTAGAACTTAAATTTGAAGTTGAATATTCTACTTAAAGATACCATTTAAACTTGAATATTCTCTTCCATCTTGATTAAACAATTTAGTTTTAACTAATACTATGGCACGTCATTGAAATAAATGGTATAATGCTAATAATAGTTGGAGCAAGATTCCTAATTTTATCCTTTAGTTAGTTTTAAGACTATGAATATTTATAAATTGTTGTTTAGAGGTAAACTGGTTTGAGCACTGATTATTCTATTAAGCCCCTATACTCATTCAAATTTCTCACATGCTGCTTCTATTTACTAAATGTTATCCTGATCTCACAAGTTCTAATGAATTTTTAATTGTGAAGTGATGACATGGCTTTCTGCTAGCACTCAAAAGCCATCCATCGTTATATTTTACAAACTGATTTCCTTCAGCTCCTGAACACCTGAAGCTTCCCTACCCCTTTGACAACTTATCATTTGACTTCTTTGAAATAAAACAAGAACCATGTTATTTTACTTTTGGATTTCTTCCTTATTATGGTAACTTAAATTGCAGTTCCACATTTACATACAGTAATAGCTTAATTGGATTGTTATCTTAGTTTCTCCTGGGAAATCGTCTCTGCATATGAAACTCTGCATTTTAGGCTCACTCCTGTTGACCATGTTTATTTGCAAACATATATCTATTTATTATTCATTGAAAACCTGCCTGTTCATATTTTTGCATATTCTTATTTTTTAAGCTAAGAGAATCTTTGCAAATTATTTAAATATGTTTAAGATTCTCTCAATTTCCCAATTAAAAAAGTGTTGTGAGTTTACCTAAAAGATGCCATAAGATTAGTTATGAATATAATTTTCTCACTCCTATATTTGAATAGTCTGTTTTATAAGTGATTATAGCTAGCAGTGAAGACTACTTTGACAGTCAGAGAATATATACACTGTATAACTAAGATCAAATTCTTTTTATTCGTGTGGAGTTTTGGATCACGTGATTTTCAGATTTTAATTTAGAACATTAGCATAGGAAAAGAATAAAGGTTGATAGAAGAAAAGGTGAAAGGTGAGAGAAATATTAAAATAAATATAGTTGCAGGACATTGAAAGAGTCATGAGCAGAGAATTCGAAATTCAATGAATTGTTCTGCATCTTGGAGTTAGATGACTTGGCCTTTTAATGCAAATTTCAATGTAAGTAAATACTGCTTCTTAGAAATAATTTCAATTAAAATTAACAGTTTTCTGTGTAGTCTTTAACCCTAAAAATGTATTAAATTTCAAATATGTAACTAGAGTGGAAAACAGAATTTTTCTGTGTTTATATGGATGTTTATTAATCTCTTACTTTGGTTAGATATGACCCTTATTTAAATATTGCAGTAGACACAGAAGTTATAAAGCAATAACTCTGAAATAGGTGCACACAGCACTATCTAAGAAACACTCTCACCTTTTATTTTTTTTAAATTTTTTTTTAAGATTTTATCTATTTATTTGACAGAGAGAGATCACAAGTAGGCAGAGAGGCAGGCAGAGAGAGTGAGAGGGAAGCAGGCTCCTTGCTGAGCAGAGAGCCCGATGCGGGACTCGTCCCAGGACCCTGAGCTTAACCCACTGAGCCACCCAGGCGCCCAACTCACCTTTTATTTTATCTGCACTTTCAATTCTTATTTCAAAACTTACCTTATGGACATATGAACCACTGCTTTCTAATAAAAACTTCCTTATGAGTTAATACCATGGTCTACTTTTGATAATCACGATCTCCAGAGCAAAGCTAGACTTCTGGTTGGAGGACTTAGTCCACAATAATTTCTCAATTCTATGCCTGCCAAAGTAAATTCTAACAACCCAGTGTCCATTTCTCTGGCTTAAAGTTTTGCTTATTGTTGGAAGGCAAATTAAGACACATTAGCCATTAGCTTCAGCTTGAGTTATGATTCCCCAAACATGTATCTGATTCACTGTCATTTTCAAATAATAATGTTGAAAACACAAGGTTTGGGGGGAGAAAGAAACATTTAATTTTAACTGGAAGGTCTTCTATTTATGTATAATCTACTTACCTATCTATATAGCCATCACTGACCCATCTATAAAACTAGGAATTCCACCTCACTTTGCAAGAGGATTGTGGAACTTAAATGAACAATATACCTATCATGGAATCTGTCCTAAATCAGTGGTGTCTCTGATTATTGATGTTGAAGAAGAAGGTTAGGATGTGTGGAGTTGAATTGGAGACAGATGTGTGGAAGTGGAGAAAGATATGAAAATAAGGAAAGGAAGAGCCATACCTAACAAGCTGAGCAGGAAGCATATCAGATAAGCACACGGAGATAAGATAATTTTGGGGGTGGGGGATGCATCTGGGTGGCTATCTTTGGTTCAGGTCATGATCTCAGGGTTCTGGGATTGAGCTGTCCTGGGTCCTGGGATAGAACCCTGCATTGGGGCAACTTCTCCCTCTCTCTCTGCCTGCTCTTCCCCCCTGCTCATACTCTCTCTCTCTCTCTCAAATAAATAAATAAAATCTTTAGAAAACTTATTTTTTTAAAAAGATTTTATTTATTTGAGAGAAAGAAAGAGAGAGAGAGAGAGAGCATGAGCAGGGGAGGGGCAGAGGGAGAGGGAAAGAAGACTTCCCACTGAGTGGGGAGCCTGCCAGCTGGGCTCCATCCAAAGACCCTGAGATCCTGAACCAAAGGCATATGCTTAACTGACTGAGCCACCCAGACACCCCAAGATAAGATAATTTCTGTTCTTTGCCTCCTTTAACCTTCTATTGCATTAAGAGTGAAAATCTATTTTCCATTCTCTGATCTCCATCACTGTGTCTATTCTCCCTTTACAAAAGTAATACTGACTTAAATTTTGGATCTTTCCTAGATATTTTTAAAATAAAAGAAAAAAGAATACACATAACTAATTTCCCAATTATTTGTTTTCAGAGAGAAGAAAGGCTGAATGCCACATGAACAAATTAATTTGGAAAATATTTGTGTTTTGCTTTTTTTTTTTTTTACCCTTTCCCACAAATATCCCCTAAATTCCTGTGTAATAATCAAGCCTGTAATGGGCCCAAAGGAAAAGGAGAGAAAAAACATTTTGGCCTCTAGTTAACAAAATTTGCAGCATTCAAAGTAAGACGCTTTCTAAAATTCCTTCCTTCCTTCCTTTCTTTCTTTCTTCCTTCCTTCCTTCCTTCCTTCCTTCCTTCCTTCCTTCCTTCCTTCCTTCCACCTACCTAGCTACCTTCCATCCTTCACTTCCTTCCTCCTTCCTTCCCTCCCTCCCTCTTTCTTCCCTTCAGATCTTGCTTTTCTTTTCTTTTCCTTCTTTCCTTCCTTCCTTTCTTTCTTTCTTTCTCTCTCTTTCTCTTCTTTCTTTTTCATTTGTCCTAGTCTCATCAGTAAATTATTTAGTCTCCAAACCTACTAAACTCAGTAGCTTAAAGAGTGATTTAAAAGAGATGATGTATAATATTATTACAGAGTTCATATATAATAAGCACTTAATAAAATAGTTAATATTAACTGAGTGTTTTACTCCAAAAAAGTGATGTTTTAAGGTCTTAGATGGATTAGTTTATTCAGTCTTGTGCCAATTTTATTAAATTAATTATAGTTAAATTGCCTGAAATAAGCCAAGATCATACTAGGAGCAAATAGATTCTTCTGAAGATAGGTCTCCACTCTTTTCATCTTCCACCAAAAAGACTCTGGGTGGCTTCTGTTCATCATTCTAGTGAAAGTAACTTTCATGTGTCTTAAATACAATTGAGATATTTTTAGTCATTATTTTATTTAACCACTGAGAATGGAAAAATGTCCTTTGCTTTGCTTTGCTAAACTTTTCTCCTCATTTGTAATCACTCTATAAATTTCCTTTGCCATTCTTTGTGCCTTCTACCAGATCATTCTCCCCTTTCTACCTTGATACATTTTAGTTCATGAAAGCCAGGTACTTGGCTATTTTCTCTGTGCAGTGTCTCTCTCTGTTTAAGAAGGATTTAATTCATCCTCATTTCAGAAGTTATTGAATGGCCTATGAAGTATTTCCATTTGGATATCTTAAAAATACTGAAAAGTCATGGCAAAAACCAGTCTTCTTATCTTAAATGGGTTATTAAAAAAAAAAAAAAAACAGAGGTTAAGACAGGGGTTTAGGAGCAGGTAGCTTATTGGGAAGTGTCCTCAGGAAATAAAGGGAAGAATTAGAGGGAGCAAGATGATGAACAAAGACTGAAGTGTGTGTAACATTGAGCTAGTCCTGCAAATGGTCAGTCAGGGATCAATTCCTCTGGTGACCTATTAGGGATGGTTTAGAATACTCTGTGAAGAGTAGGGTACTGGAAAGGAGAAATAAGAAGGTTTTTGAAATGAAATAAAAATTCTGTCTTCTAAAAACACTGACTGTAAAAAAAATTAAAGGATAGAAAAAATATTAAGGACTAAATATTGGCTGTTTTTTTTAAATTATTTTTATTAACATATATTTTATTATTTGTCCCAGGGGTATAGATCTGTGAATCATCAGGCTTACATATTTCACAGCACTCACCATAGCACACACCCTCCCCAATGTCCATAACCCAGCCACCCTATCCCTACCCCCTCACCCCTCTGCAATTCTCAATTTGTTTTGTGAGATTAAGAGTTTCTTATTGTTTGTTTCCCTCCCTATCCCATCTTGTTTCATTCTTTCCTTCCCTACCCCCCACGGCCCCCCACCATGCCTCTCAAATTGTTCATATCAGAAAGATCATATGATACTTGTCTTTCACTGATTGACTTATTTCACTCACTTATTTCACTCAGTTCCTTCCACATCATTGCAAATGGCATGATTTCATTTCTTTTGATGGCTGCATAGTATTCCCTTGTATATATATAAACCACATCTTCTTTATTCATTCATCTGTTGATGCAGATCTAGGTTCTTTCCATAGTTTGGCTATTGTAGACATTGCTGCTATAAACATTCAGGTGCACATGCCCCTTTGGATCACTACATTTGTATCTTTAGGGTAAATACACAGTAGTGTAATTGTTGGGTCATAGGGTAGCTCTATTTTCAACTTTTTGAGGAACCTCCATGTTCTTTTCCAGAGTGGGTGCACCAGCTTGCATTCCCACCACAGTGTAGGGTTCCCCTTTCTCCACATCCTCACCAACATCTGTCATTTCCTGACTTGTTAATTTTAGCCATTCTGACTGGTGTGAGGTGGTATTTCATTGTGGTTTTAATTTGTATTTCCCTGATACCGAGTGATGTGGTATGTTGCACATCTGGATGTCTTCTTTGAAGAAATGTCTATTCATGTCTTCTGCCCATTTCTTGATCGGATTATTTGATCTTTGGGTCTTGAGTTGGTAACTTCTTAATATATTTTTTTTAAAGATTTTTTTATTTATTTGACAGACAGAGATCACAAGTAGGCAGAGAGGCAGGCAGAGAGAGAGGAAGAAGCAGGCTCCCTGCAGAGCAGAGAGCCCGATGCAGGGCTCGATCCCAGGACCCTGGGATCATGACCCGAGCTGAAGGCAGAGGCTTTAACCCACTGAGCCACCCAGGCGCCCCATTGAGTTGGTAACTTCTTTATAGATTTTGGACACTAGCCCTTTATCTGATATATCATTTACAAATATCTTCTCCCATTCTGTCAGCTGTCTTTTGGTTTTGCTGACTATTTCCTTTGCTGTGCAAAAGCTTTTAATCTTGATGAAGTCCTAATATTGTTTATTTTTGTCTTTGCTTCCCTTGCCTTTGTTGATATTTCTAAGAAGAAGTTGCATGGCTGAGGTCAAAGAGGTTTCTACCTGTGTTCTCCTCAAGGATTTTGATGAATTCCTTTCTCACATTGAGGTCTTTCACCCATTTTGAATCTATTTTTGTGCGTGGTGTAAGGAAGTGGTAGAGTTTAATTCTTCTGCATGTGGCTGTCCACGTTTCCCAACACCATTTGTTGAAGAGAATGTCTTCTTTCCATTGGAAATTCTTTCCTGGTTTGTCAAAGTTTGGTTAACCATAGAGTTGAGGGTCTATTTCTGGGCTCTCTATTCTGTTCCATTGATCTATATGTCTGTTTTTGTGCCAGTACCACACTGTCTTGATGATGACAGCTTTGTAGTAGAGCTTGAAGTCGAATTGTGATGCCACGAACTTTGGCTTTCTTTTTCAAAACTCCTCTGGCTACTCGGGGATTTTTCTGGTTCCATATAAATTTTAGGATTATTTGTTCCATTTGTTTGAAAGAAAAAATTGAAAGAAAAAATCCTTATTTTGATAAGGATTGTGTTAAATGTGCAGATTGCTTTAGGTAGCATAAATATTTTGACAATATTTGTTCTTCCAATCCATGAGCATGGAATATATTTCCATTTATTTGTGTCTTCCTCAATTTCTTTCATGAGTACTTTATAGTTCTCTGAGTGCAGATTCCTTGCCTCTTTGGTTAGGTTTATTCTTAAGGTGTCTTATGGTTTTGGGTGCAATTGTAAATGGGATCAACTCCTTAATTTCTCTTTATTCTGTCCCACTATTTGTTTATAGAAATGTAACTTATTTCTGTGCATTGCTTTTATATCCTGATACTTTACTGAATTCCTGTATTAGGTCTAGCAGTTTTGGAGTGATCATTTGGGTTTTCCACATAAAGCATCATATCATCTACAAAGAATGAGAGTTTGATTTCTTTGCCAATTCAGATGCCTTTAATTGCTTTTGGTTGTCTGATTGTCAAGGCTAGAACTTCTAGTACTATGTTGAATAGCAGTAGAGATTGCGGACATCCCTGCTGTGTTACTGACCTTAGGGGAAAAGATCTCAGTTTTCCCCCATTGAGAATGATATTTGCTGTGGGTTTTTCATAGATGACTTTGATGATACTGAGGTATATACCCACAGTCCCTACACTTTGAAGAGTTTTGACCAAAAATGATGCTGTACTTTGTCAAATGCTTCTTCAGCATCTACTGAGAGTATCCTATGGTTCTCTTCCTTTCTTTTATTACTGTATTGTATCACATTGATTGATTTGTGGATGTTGAACTAACCTTGCATCCCAGAAACAATTCTCATTTGGTCGTGGTGAATAGCCCTTTTAATGTACTGTTGGAACATACTGGCTAGTATTTTGGTGAGAATTTTTGCATCCATGTTCATCAAAGATACTGGTTGGTAATTCTCTTTTTAATGCTGGCCTCATAAAATGAGTTTGGAAGTTTCCCTTCCATTTCTACTTTGTGGAACAGTTTCAGGAGAATAGGTAATAATTCTTCTTTAAATGTTTGGTAGAATTCCCCTGGGAAGCCATCTGGCCCTGGGCTCTTGTTTGTTGGGAGATTTTTGAACACTCTTCAATCTCTTTACTGGTTATGCATTTGTTCAGGTTTCTATTTCTTCCTGGCTCAGTTTTGGTAGTTTATATGTCTCTAGGAATGCATCGTTTTCTTCCAGATTGTCAAATTTGCTGGCATAGAGTTGCTTATAATTTTGTAATTGTTTGTATTTCTTTAGTGTTGCTTCTAATCTCTCCTCTTTCATTTTTGATTTTATTGATTTGGGTCTCTTCTTTTTTTCTTTTTGATAAGTCTGTCCAGGGGTTTATCAATCTTATTAATTCTTTCAAAGAACCAGCTCCTAGTTTCATTGATTTCTTCTACTGTTCTTTTGGTTTCCATTTCATTCATTTCTCCTCTGATCAATACAATTTCTCTTCTGCTGAGTTTAGGCTTTCTTTGCTGTTCTTTCTCCACCTCCTTTACGTGTAGGGTTACATGTGTATCTCAGACCTTTCTTATTTCTTGAGAAAGGCTTGTATTGCTATATACTTTTCTCTCAGGACCAACTTTGCTGTGTCCCAAAGATTTTGAAGAGTTATATTTTCATTTTCATTTTTTCCATGATTTTTTAAAAAATTTTTCCTTATTTCCTTAATTTCCTCGTTGACCCATTCATTTTTTAGTAGGATGCTCTTGAGCCTCCATGTGTTTGAGTTCTTTTCAATGTTGCTTTTGTCATTGAGTTCTAGTTTCAGAGCAGTGTGTTCTCAAAATATGTAGGAAATTATCACAATCTTTTGGTACTGTTTGAGACCTGATTTGTAACTCAGGATGTGATTTATTCTGGAGAATATCCCATGTGCACTAGAGAAGAATGTGTAATCTGTTGTTTGGGATGGAATGTTCTGAATATATTTGTGATGTCCATCTGGTCCAGTGTGTTATTTAAGCTTTTATTTCCTTGTTAATCTTTTGCTTGGATGATCTGTCAATTGCAGTGAGGGGAGTGTTAATGTCCCCTACTATTATTGTATTATTGTTGATGTGTTTCTTTGATTTTGTTGTTAATTGGTTTATATAATTGGCTGCTCCCATGTTAGGGGCATAGATATTTAAAATTGTTAGATCTGCTTGTTGGATAGACCCTCTAAGTATGATGTAGTGTCTTTTCTCATCTCTTATTATAGTCTTTGGCTTAAAATCTAATTTGTGTGATATAAGGATTGCCACTCCAGCTTTCTTTGGATGTCCATTATCATGATAAATTGTTTTCCACCTCCTCACTTTAAATCTGGAGGTGTCTTTGGGTCTTAAAAGAGTTTCTTATAATGTCAATGGGTCTTGTTTGTTTTGTTTGTTTTGTTTTATTTTATTTTTCCCATTCTGATACTCTGTGTCTTTTGATTGGGGCATTTAGCCCATTTACACTCAGGGTAACTATTGAAAGATATGAATTTAGTACCATTGTATTGCCTATAAGATGATTGTTACTGTATATTGTCTTTGTTCCTTTCTGGTCTTTACTTTTAAGCTCTATTTTTTGCTTACATGTCCCCTTTAAATATTTCCTGTAGGGCTGGTTTGGTGTTTGCAAATTCTTTCAGTTTTTGTTTGTCCTGGAAACTTTTTATTTCTCCTTCTATTTTCTATGATAGCCTAGCTGGAGATGGTATTCCTAGCTGCATATTTTTCTCTTTAAGTGCTCTGAATATATCATGCCAGTTCTTTCTGGCCTGTCAGGTCTCTGTGGATAAGTCTGCTGCCAATCTAATATTTCTAACATTGTATGTTAAAGATCTTGACCCAAGCTGCTCTCAGGATTTTTTCTTTGTCACTAAGATTTGTAAGTTTTACTATTAGATGATGGGGTGTGGACCTACTTTTATTAATTTTGAGAGGAGTTCTCTGTGCCCCCTGGATTTTGATGTTGTTCCCTTTACCATATTAGGGAAATTCCCTACTATAATTTGCTCCAATATACCTTCTGCCCCCCTCTCTCTTTCTTCTTCTTCTGGGATCCCAATTATTCTAATTTGTTTCATCTTATGGTATCACTTAACTCTCAAATTCTCCCCTTGTGGTCCAGTAGTTGTTTGTCTTTCTTTTGCTCATCTTCCTTAATCTTCATCATTTGGTCTTCTATATCACTAATTCTTTCTTCTCCTTCATTTTTCCTAGCAGTAAGAGCCTCCAATTTTGATTGCACCTCATTAATGGATTTTTAAATTTAAACTTGGTTAGATTTTATCTCTTTCTAGAAAGAGATTTTATTTCTTCAGAAAGGGATTCTCTAATATCTTCCATGACTTTTTTGAGCCCAGCTAGCACCTAGATTACTGTCATTCTGAACTCTATTTCGGTCATATTGCCAATTTCCATATTGATTAGGTCCCTAGCTTCTTGTTCTTTTTTCCTGTGGTGAGTTTTTCTGTCCTGTCATTTTATCCTGATATGAATATATGAATGAGAGAATAAAATACTAAAGGAGTGGCAAAGACCCCAGAAAAATATACACTAACCAAATCAGAAGAGAAGAGTGGGGAGAAAAAATAAAAATTAAAAAAAATTATATATATATATATATATATATATATATATACATATATATATATATATATACACACACACACACACACACACATACATACATACATACATACATTTTAGACTGGTAAATAGAACATAATCACCCACTTGATTTTGGGTGTATTTTGGTCTCTTAGAAGACACTACCTCCCAAAATTAAAAAAAAAATTATATGTATACAAAAATAAGTGTAAACACGATGAAGGGATGGAATATGACTGTAAAGATGAAGATTAAAAAAAAGATTCTAAAAAAGGAATTGATAAGGTAAATTGGTTGAAAAGAAGGGGAAAAAAAAGAAAATGAAGAACACCAGATGGAGAAAATGTGATCAGACTGGAGACTAGAACAAAGCCATGTGGTAGATTTAGGGTATATTTTGATCTATCAGAAGAAATTGTATCCTAAAATTTTAAAGGAAAAAAAAAAACCTATATGTATACAAACAATTAGGTTAAATACAATGAAGGGATAAAATATGACTATAACAATGAAAATTTAGAAAGTTTTTTTTAAATAGGTATTGTTAAGATAAAATAGTTTAAAAACGTTGAAAGAGGAAAGAGGAAAAGTTAAAAAAATAGAATAAAGAAAAAAATAAAATAAAAAAAATTAACTTTGCAAGACCAAAGGATCATGGGGAAATTGCCATGAATTCTATGTGTTGTTTTCACCTAGCTCTGAAGTTCCACAGTTCTAGTTGATCGTTGAACTTGGTCTTGGCTGGATGTTCTTGATGATTTCCTGGTGGAGGGGCCTCTTGCAGTGATTCTCAAATGTCTTTGCCTGAGGCAGAATTGCACCGCCATTGGCAGGGTCCAAGCTAAATATTCTCCTTGGGTTCGCTCTCAGGAGCTTTTGTTCCCTGAATGCTTTCTGTAGAGCTTTGGAGGACAGAAGTGAAAATGGTGGCCTCCCAATCTCCAGCCTGAGGAGCGAAGTGCTGGGGGCCCCACTTATCATTTTTCCCTCAGAAAATAGCAGTCAATTCCTCCCACCTTCCTGGTCTCTGGCTGCACTCTGTGCTCAAATGGTCTGTGACCTAGAGTTTTTATCTCTTGTGCACAGCCCTGTTATGAGTCTTCAAACCCAGCAGATTCCTCCCTGTACAACTGCACTGCTCCTCCTGGAGGAGGAAGCAGGGGTGGTCTCTCCAGATATGTTGCTTGTCAAGTCCCTGCTCAAAGAGCAGTGGCCTGACTGTGTCTTGGATCATGGCTTAGGGTAGCCCCAAGCTGAGAGCTTACTTCTTGGCTCCAACTCCATCTCTGTAACTGGCCTCTCTCCCTCTGATACCTGGCAGCTCTGCCATACTCAGACACCCCCAGTCTTTCTTTGACTCCGTGGGTCCTGAGACCACCTTGACCCGGTGAGGGCTCCACCCCTTTAGACTCTGGAGTGATGTCCCTCAGTGGAGCAGACTTCTAAAAGTTCTGATTTTGTGCTCCACTGCTCCACTGCTCCACTACTTGCCAGGAGCTGGCCCCTTCCCCTGTGGTCTATCTTTCCCTTGGTTTGGATCACTTCTCCACACATCCCACCTTCCTGAAAGTGGTCAATTTTCTGTTCCTAGAATTGTTGTTCTTCTTTTCTATCTCCTGTTGAGTTTGTAGGTGTTTGGAATGATTTGATAACTATTTAGCTGAAGTCCTGGGACCTAATGCTGTTTCAGTCTGCTACTCCTCTGCCACCTTGCTTCTCCCACCTGTATTTTTTTTTTAACATTTTATTTACTTTTTGAGAGAGAGAGAGCATGGGAAGGGAGAAGATCAGAGAGAGAAGCAGACTCTCCATGGAGCTGGGAGCCCAATGTGGGGTTTGATCCCAGGACTCCAGGATTATGACCAGAGTCAAAGGCAATTGCTTAACCAACTGAGCCACACAGGCACCTAGTTGGGTTTTTTGTTTGGTTGTTTCTTTCTTTCTTTGTTTTTAGTTAGGTTATCCTGTGAAGGATTATGCTACTTTTTCATAGACACATTTTTTTTTCATGGGGCCCATGGAGTCTAAGCCTCCCTTCAATCTTAAAAATATATCTTATAGCTGTTTACCTCTTTAGATGCTAGATGATAACATGCTTGACACAAATGGATGCAACAAGGGGCTATCTGCCTTCCCTTGTGTACAAACAAAATATTTGTACTAGATTGAACAGTGAAAAATGACATGTTGAACATTAGAGGATGATCCTTTGCATGATTTTAATAATTTGTTCACTATTTTATCATGAGAGGGAGATAACTATTTTTCCACATCTCTCTTTTGTAAATCCATTAGCAAATTAAAAATTGAGAAGTATTACATTTTTAGATATAGCAATGTACTTTATAAAACTACTTTTTGATTCATGATTTCTCTAGAAAAATGCTGCACAAGAAAATGAATAGAAAATATGGTATTTTCCATGGTTAGTTCATTTTTTTAAGATTTTATTTATTAGAGAGGGAGAGCACAAGCAAGGGGTGCTGTAGGCAGAGGGAGAGGGAGAAGCAGGCTCCCTGCTGAGGAAGGAGCCCATGCAGGGCTTGATGTGGGACTCAATCCCTGGACCCTGGAACCATGACCTGAACTGAAGTAAGATACTTAACTGACTGAGTCACCCAGGGCCCCTCTATGATTAATTCTTATTTATGCACAAGTTGACTACTAAAAATAACCATAATGATTAAAAAATTCAAAGATTTTAATATTGAAGCTGAAATATAGAAAAAAAATCTGGTATGACTAGATTTAAACTTTACTAAAATGAATTAGAGATAGTGTCATAGTTCTTACTTCATGTCTTTTTTTTTAACATGTCACTGACTTAAAATAAAAGTGAATAAACTCTTAATTTAGTGGAAAAATTCAGTACATTTCTTTGGCATTAAAAAAAAAGCTATAGAAATGTTTTCTTTTTTTAAGCTACATATTCATAATCCCTCTTAACTAATATTCACATTTTACAGGATGCTACACACTCATGGTGAAATTAAAACAAACAAAAAAATAGTCCATGTAAATTTTTCTTCCTTGCTATTACTTATAATAGTAATAATGAGATACAAGTCTCAGATTTTTAATAAAGAAATAAAGCAAGTGCATATTCAAGCAAAACAGAAAGGATATTAAGTTCATATAACAACTTATCACTACATTAAACCCTGCCTTCTACAACCATATACAATTAAATACTTCGCATAATCATTTACATTCTTACAGCACAGTTTTTAATGGTAAAAATTACAAACAAAAGAATTCAATCAAACATTTGTATAATACATTTAGTTTGTTTCAAATTATTTACTATGACAAATAATACTTTAAGGACCTACCTTTCATATTTAGTTTTGCAAACAATATTTGATAATTTACTTAGCATTTTATCCTAGCTTTGGAATTACAAACTTAAAAGGCAAGTGTTTTTTTTTTCTTTCTTCTTTTTTCTTTTTTTATTTTGTTTTTTGAGAGTGAATGAGAGCACTTGTATTTGTGAGCAGTGGTGGAGAGGCAGAGGGAGAGGGAGAGAGAATCTTAAGCATCTCCACATCCTGCTTGAAGTTCAATGTGGGCTTGATCTCATGACCCTGAGATCATGATCTAAGCCAAAATAGAGTTGGATGCCTGACCAACTGAGTCACCTAGATGTTCCAAGGCAAATGTATTTTTTTAAATATTAACAAGCACACCATATTGCCCTCCAGAAAATTTTACCAATTTTCATTCTGTAAGCTATACATTGACTATCTGTCCATCAAAAATTCTAAGACAGGATATTATGATTTTTAATTATTATCAGTTTAATAGCCAAAATACCCAGTGTAATGTTCTTGTATTAATAATATGAAATGTGATTTCATGTTTTAATTAGCCATTCATAATCCTTTATAGTTGAATTTCCAGGTCATTTTCCATACATATTTCACTTTAGTTTTCTAAATCTCTTTTTGTTTATATATTAGTATATATGTTATATATTTATATAATGTGTATATATTATATATCACTGTTCATTGATGTTAACTATGAACTCCAAACATTTTGAAGCTATGGAGCAATCAAAAATCCTATAGATTGTAGTGGTGACCTAAGATATCACAACAGCTTTGGAAGATTCTTTGCCAGTTTCTTATTAAAACTAAGCACATACCTAACCTATGACTTACAAATTCCACTCCTAAGTTAATCCTAGATAAATGAAAAGACATGCCCACACAGGGCGTATTTATAGCAACTTAATTCATAATACCTGAGAACTGGAAACAACACAGTCATCCATCAATAGGTGAGTTGAAAATGAAGTGAGGACATTTCAGTAATACAATATTATTCACCAATTTTTTAAAACCTGTTGATACAAAAAACAAAAAGCATAAATGAATCTCAAAGACAGTATATTGACTCAAAGAACCTTATGTAAATGACTATATACTATATAGTGCTATATTTATGAAGTTCCAGAAGAGAGAAAAAAAACTAATCCACTGTAGAAAAAAATATCCAGAGTCGTAGAGCTCTGTTTATTGTCAGGTGAGGAATGACTGGTAGAAAGAATGAGGGAACTTAAGATTTAATGGAAATATTCTATATCTCTGTATAATTTGTGTGCACACTGATGTACACATTTGTAACAATGCAGTAACTCATAATTACTCAGTAATTCAATATTTTGCATTCTATGTAAACTTTACCTCAAATCTACAACTGTAAACAAACATTGAAGTATAGTTAATGATATTTGTGATGAAAAATGTAGGGGGAAATATGCTTATTCCTGAAATTTACTGAATTATTCTTAAAATAAGATAGACTAATGGGTAACTAGAAGGATGACTAGGTTAATAGTTATGTGATAAAACAAACATGAATTGTTAATGTTAAAATTTATTTATTGTTCATTGTAGAAATATAAATATATATATATTAAAAAGTGTATATATATATATATATATATATATATATATATATATACACACACACATATACATACACTTTTTAGTTAACATATAATGTATTATTTGCCTCAGGGGTACAGATCTGTGAATCAACAGGCTTACACATTTCACAGCATTCACCATAGAACATACCCTCCCCAATGTCCATAACCCATCCACCCTATCCCTCTCCCTCCCCCAGCAGCAACCCTCAGTTTGTTTCCTGATATTAAGAGTCTCATATGTTTTTTCGCCCTCCTGATATATTTTATATAGATTGATGTGCTAATTATTTTTATGTGTCAACTTGATTAGGCCACAGTACCAAGAGATTTGGTCAAATATGTCTAGATGTTGCCATGAAGGTATTTTTTAAAGAGGTTAATGTTCAAATGACTAGACTTTAAGTAAAGCAGATTATCCTCCTTAATGTGGACAGGCCTTAGCCAATCAGTTGGAGGTATTAAGAAAAAAATTGAATTCCCTTGAGGAAGAGGGAATTCTGCCAGCCACTGGAACTTAATTGCAATATATTTGAACTGCAATATAATTTATTTCCTAGGTCTTCAAACTGACTAACTATTCTGCAGATTTTAGACTTCCCAGCCTCCCCATTCCCTCATATAAGGTAATTTCTTAACCATCAACCAATCATTCTCTTTCTCTCTCTCTCTCTCATTACTGTAGTTTCTGGATAACCTTCTGAGAATATGGTGCACTGCTCACAACCCTAAGTTTTCTAATTTAAATGGTTGGATCTTGGCATTTTTTATGGTTGATTTTTTTTTTTACTAAAATATTTTGCAAAAAAAATATATATATGTGCAGTGGAAATTTCTCCATAGTCATTGATCATCAGTGTATTTATTAAGTTTGGTTTATAGTAATAAATTTGAGTATTATTAGTTTGTAAAGTGTGAAAAGTTAAAATAGATAAAATAACAAAATAAAATGGATTAGAATGCAATTCATACCTCTTTTTTGCTGTAAAGGAGCATTTTCCCAGAACTCTGCAAAAAAGCTGCAGAAAAATTCAAAGACCAAGAAAAATCATGCTCTGTGAGGAAGTTCCTATCAGGTAGTAGATTAATGCTGTGGGAAGTTTGCTCAACATGTACAGAAATTTAAGACAGAATTATCAGGTATTTGAATCTTGGAGAATGGATAAGATATGAAGAAGAGTTGAAAAGTCTTTAGAGTATTTCTTTAATATTTTGTAAGCAAAAATATTCATAAAGCCAATATATTGCTCAGTAATTAGGTATTAAAAATAATTTTAGTTTTTTTTTTAAGATTTTATTTATTTATTTGACAGACAGAGATCACAAGTAGGCAGAGAGGCAGGCAGAGAGAGAGGAAGGGAAGCAGGCTCCCTGCTGAGCAGAGAGCCCGATGCGGGACTCGATCCCAGGACCCTGAGATCATGACCTGAGCCGAAGGCAGCGGCTTAACCCACTGAGCCACACAGGCGCCCAAAAATAATTTTAGTTTTAAGATTAAGTTTAGATCTTTGCTTTATGTTGGCATGTATTTGCTTTATCTTTATCCAGCATTTTACTTTTAAATTTTTTTTTGTATTATTTATGTGAGCTATTTATATGTGACATTTCATTTATGCCTTGTTTGATAACTTCTCATTGGATACTTATTTTTGAACCAATGAATTTATTTTTTTAAGTTTTATTAATATATAATGTATTATTTGCTTCAGTGGTAGAGGTCTGTGAATCATCAGTCTTATATGACACACAGCATTCACCATAGCACATACTCTCCCCAAGGTACAGTTTGGACCTGAGGAAACAACCCTCAGTTTGTTTCCCAAGATTAAGAGCTTCTTATGGTTTTTCTCCCTCCTGATCCCATCTACTTTCATTTTTCCTCTCTCTCCCCCCATAATCCCCTGCCCTGCCTCTCATATTCCTAATATCAGAGACATCATATAATAATTGTCTTTCTCTGATTGACTTATTTCACTTAGCGTAATACCTTCTAGTTCCATCTTCTTCCATTGCAAATGGTAAGATTTCATTTCTTTTGATGGCTGCATAGTATCGTGTGTGTGTGTGTGTGTGTGTGTGTGTGTGTGTGTGTGTGACATCTTCTTTATCCACTCATCTGTTTATAGACATCTAGGTTCTTTCCATAGTTCGGCTATTGTGGACATGGCTGCTATAAACATTTGTGTGCACAGGCCCCTTCGGATCACTACATTTGTATCTTTAAGATAAATAGCCAGTAGTGTGATTTCTGGGTCATAGGGTAGCTCTACTTTCAACTTTTCAAGGAACCTCCATACTGTTTTCCAGAGTGGCTGCACCAGCTTGCATTACTGCCAGCAGTGTAGGAGAGTTCCCCTTTCTCTGCATCCTCACCAACATCTATCAATTCCTGACTTGTTAATTTTAACCATTCTGACTGGTGTGAGGTGGTATCTCATTGTGGTTTTGATTTGTATTTCCCTGATGCTGAGTGATGTTGAGCACTTTTTCATGTGTCTCTTGGTCATTTGGATGTATTTGCAAAAATGTCTGTTCCATGCTAATCGACATCAAATGAAAGCTGGGGTCAAAATCCTTATATCAGACAAATTAGATTTTAAGCCAAAGACTGTAATAAGAGATGAGGAAGGAGATTATGCCACCTCGTGTTGGTGGTGCACAGGAGAAGAATGAGGCACAAACAAGTCAGCTGCAAGAGAATGGGAGCAGGGGACAGCAGTAGAAAAGAATGTCACACCAAACAACTCCTCAGTTTCATATTTATTAGAAAGTGAGTAATAACCAACAAAAAAGCTAGAGTAGATTACACATTGACCATGAGTTGCAGATACGTAAGAAGATACGTGTCTGGTCACGTAGTACATGATTTATAGTGGGCAAGCCCAAACTATAGGATTGTCTGACTAACTGTTGATGCTTCAGAGAAGGGAAGATAATGGAAAAATGAAGCAGGCGGTGTTCCAGCCAGAGTGAACCAGACATCCCCAGCTACTCGGGTTCAAGGACGTATATTGTCCTCTCCCAAAGAGGCCTGTTGTCAGTACTTGTTTTTCTTAAGGCTATATCTAAGCATGCTTGGTAACTAGTGTAATTTCTCAAAAACTATATTTTAAGCAGTATGTTGTTCTGAGGGATGGTTACAACACTGTATTATACTTAAAGTGTCTGTCCAAAAAGAAGATCTAACAATTTTAAATACCTATGCCCCTAACATGGGAACAGCCAATTATATAAACCAATTAAAAACAAAATCAAAGAAACACATTGACAATAATACAATATTAGTAGGGGACTTTAACACCCCCCTCACTGAAATAGACAGATCATCGCAGCAAAAGATTAACAAGGAAATAAAGGTTTTAAATGACACACTGGACCAATGGACCTCACAGATATATTCAGAACATTCCATCCCAAAGCATCAGCATACACATTCTTCTCTAGTGCATATGGAACATTCTCTAGAATAGATCACATCCTGGGTCACAAATCAGGTCTCAGCCAGTACCAAAAGATTGTGATAATTTCCTGCATATTTTCAGACCAGAATGCTTTGAAACTAGAATTCTACCGAAGGGGAAAGTTAGAAAGAACTCAAATACATGGAGGCTCAAGAGCATCCTACTAAAGAATGAATGGGTCAACCAGGAAATTAAAGAAGAATTAAAAAAACAAAATCATGGAAACAAATGCAAATGAAAATACAACTGTTCAAAATCTTTGGAACACAGCAAAGGTGGTCCTAAAAAGAAAGTATATAACAGTACATGCCTTTCTTATTCTTTTCTCTTTCAGCTATATGTACTTTATAATGACACATTCCTTGTGTCCTCCAAAAATTTTTGTTTTCTTGGTCATTTGATTTTTTGCTTTGAGAGAAAATCCAAAGAACTTGCTATCAGTTTATAAAGACTTGCAAAGTCTCATAATGCAGCAATTGAAAGCAAAAATCTCAAGTTACTTGGATACATTAACTATAGGAATAAAATTAACAGTTATTACAAGTTTGAAAATCATAATGCACAGCAACATATATAAAAATCTATATGCCACTATTAGATGGAATGAGTGATGAAAATGCAAGGTTAGTTTAACATTTAGAATGCTTCATAGTAATAGGATAATTAATAAGATAAAGTAAAAAATGCTTCACAGTAATAGGATAAAGTAAAAAAAAAAATAGATGATTATCTCAGTAGATGTGGAAAAATCATTTGCTAAAATCTAAAACATTCACAGTTTAAAGAAAAAACAATAACTAATAATATAAACCTAATTTTCTCAACCTGAAAAGGGCATCTACAAAACTACAATTAACGGCACACTTTGAATATTTCTCCTACCCCTAAGATTGGATAAGTGGCATGCAGGACTTTTTATCTCAGCATTTCTACCTAACGCTGTAATGGAGATTCTAGAGGATAGTAAGTTAAGAAAAAGCAGACAGATTGAAATAGAAGAAATAAAAATTGTCATTTTGCACAAACAATATGATCTTTTATGTAAATATTTTTAAATAATTTACAAATAAATGACTATAAGTTATAAGGAAGTTTTAGCTAGATTGCAAGATATGATTCCTGTAAAATGTTAATTGGATATTTATTTACTAGCAAAAAAGTATCCAAACATGAAATTAAGAAAGCAATCTTATTCACCATAATTTCCAAAATAGTAAAATATTTAAGAACAATTTCAACAAAACAAATGTAAGACAGGTATACCAGAAACTACAACACTGCTGAGAGAAATGAAATATCTCTAAATGAATGGAGTGGTATATCATGCTCCATGATTGGAAGAACAAATATTGTTATTAATGGGAATTTTTCCAAACTGATCTACAAATTCAGTGAAATTCTTACCAAAACCCTTATTTTGTAAATTAACAAGCTGGTCATAACATTTATTTAGAAAAGCAAAGGACAGGTATAATAATATTTAAAAAATAAGTACAAAATTGAAGGACTACCTGAATTCAAAACTTATTGTAAACCAAATTAATTCTTACTAATAAAGTATAATATTTTCATAAGGGTAAACACATAAAGCAATGGAAAAGTATAGAAAGTCCAGGAAAACACATGCATATTTATGGTCAAGTAGTTGATTTGGGGGTAAAAAAGAATTCAGTGATAAAGAGTTAGCTTTCAACAAACTATGCTAGAACAACTGGCTATCCAAAACATACATACATTTCATATAAATGACATGAATTTAGATTCCTACCTCACACCTTGCTAAAAATAATAATGATAATAATAATAAACAAAAATAATCTCAAAATGAATAAGAGACCTATATATAAAATCTCAAATTATAAAACTAATAGGGAAAGTGCAAGAAAATTTTGTGTGGTCTTTAATTAGGCAAAGATTTCTTATACATCACACAAGATGTATAATTCATAAAAAACAATATCAAAGAACTCAACTTTATCAAAATTAAAAACGGGCTTCTTGTTTGGAGTCTCACCTAGAGAAGATGTCATACAGATTGTTGGCAGAATTTATTTCCTTGTGGTTGTAGGCCTAAGATCTTCAATTTTTTTACTGAAAAAAAAAAAAAGGCACCTGCCCTCATTCCTAGAGGCCACATATAGTTCCTAGCCATCACCTGTAGTTTGTAATTGCTGCCTTCATTTACTTGTCATGAGGCCTTCCCCAGCATTTGCACTTAACTTAATCAAACCAGCAATGGAGCAAGTCTGTTAGCAGTAGTCATAATGTAACAGAATCATGCAAGTGTCATTCTATTAGATTTGTCTTATTCTATTCTTTAGAAACAAGTAATGGGAACTAAAAATCATTGGGGGGCACCCTAGAATCTGTGGAGACCAATTAACTAAGTCAAATAACTGGTTATTCGAATTATTAACATGTATGACTGAATGAGATAAATAAATTTAAGTATTGCAGTGATATCATACACTAAACTAATGTTCTTAACCTGATATGCATATCATTAATTATCTTTGGAGCTTTTAAAGTCAGAAAAGCTTGGGTTTAACCCCTGGGGTTCATTATACATTATTTATGTATGACGGACTTGGGCCCAATGTGTGGATTTTAGAAGTGTCACAGTTCATTGAGATGTATGCACTTCCAATTGCGAGCCATCACTAGACTAATTTCCACAAATTAAATTGTTTTTGTACTGGTGATTTTAAGAGAATAATTTTAAATTTTGAATCACCCTGATATGTTTTTCCTTTACGACTTACATCGTTTCTGTAATTCATTATGTTTTGTTTCTATTTGTGTTCTTTTGGGTGATGCTTGTCTCCTTCCCCTTCCCCAATCAACAGAGAAGACATCCTAGGAAACTTTAATGTTATCTAATGATTAGCTGCACAAACCATTTATTTTTATTTTTATTTTTATTTTTTTTAAAGATTTTATTTATTTATTTGACAGACAGAGATCCCAAGTAGGCAGAGAGAGAGGAAGAAGCAGGCTCCCTGCGGAGCAGAGACCCCGATGCGGGACTCGATCCCAGGATCCTGAGATCATGACCTGAGCTGAAGGCAGTGGCTTAACCCACTGAGCCACCCAGGCGCCCACAAACCATTTATTTTAGACTATAGTAACTGTATTCATAGGTTGACTCAGAAGCCATGCATTTCTAATGTGTTTGCATACTTGCAATGTTAGCAAAGAAATATATTTGGATATTTGTTAGATGTACTGGAATTAGTGTTTGGCCCACAACTTTCTTCTCTGAGCAAAATCTACAACCAAGTTAAGTATGACTCTAAGGGCAGAGTTCTTAACCCTAAGGCACATTTTATTGAAGTATTACAAAAAAAAAAAAGAAGGAAGGAAGGAAAGAAAGAAGGAAGGACAAGGCAAAAGTGAGCATACAGTATAAATGCTTTCTTGGTCAAGATACCAATGACATTTTTCAAAATGCTGGAACAAACGATCCTAAAATTTGTATGGAACCAGAAAATACCCTGAATCACCAAGGAAATGTTGGATAAGAAAAACAAATCTGGGGGCATCACGTTGCCTGATTTCAAGGTATATTTCAAAGCTGTGATCACCCAAGACAGCATGGTATTGGCACAAAAACAGACACATAAACCAATGGAACAGAGTAGAGAGCCCAGATATGGACCCTCAACTCTATGACCAAATAATCTTCAACAAAGCAGGAAAAAAATATCCAATGGGCAAAACAACAGTCTCTTTAATAAATGGTGCTGGGAAAATTGGACAGCTATATACGGAAGAATGAAACTGGACCATTATCTCACACCATACACAAAATAAACTCTAAATGGATGAAAGACCTCAATGTGAGTTGGGAATCTATCAAAATCCACAAGGAGAAAATAAGCAGTAACCTCAGCGACATTGGCCATATCAACGTCTTTCAAGACTCATCTCCAAAGGCAAGGGAAACAAAAGCAAAAAATGAACTTTTGGGACCTCATCAAGATACAAGCTTCTGCACAGCAAATGAAACAATCAAAACAAAGAGGTAACCCACGGAATGGGAGAAGATATTTTCAAATGACACTACAGACACAGGGCTGGTATCTAAGATCTATAAAGAACTTCTCAAACTCAACCCCCAAAAAACAGATAATCAAGTCAAAAAAATGGTCAGAAGACATGAATAGACACTTCTCCAAAGAAGAAATGCAGATGGCTAACAGACACATGAAAAAGTGTCCATCATCATTAGCCAGGGAAATTCAAATCAAAACCACATTGAGATACCACCTTACACTGGTTAGAGTGGCCAAAATCAACAAGGCAAGAAACAACAAATATTCGAGAAGTTGTGGAAAAAGGGGAACCCTCTTACACTCTTGGTGGGAATGCAAATTGGTGCAGCCACTTTGGAAAGCAGAGTGGAGGTTTCTCAAAAATTAAAAATAGAGGTATTCTATGACCCAGCAATTGCACTATTGTGTATTTACCCTAAAGATACAGATGTAGTGAAAAGAAGGGCCACATGAACCCCAATGTTTATAGCAGCAATGGCCACAATAGCCAAAATGTGGAAAGAGCCAAGATGCTCTTCAACAGACAAATGGATAAAGAAGATATGGTTCGTATGCACAATGGAATATTACTCAGCCATCGGAAAGGATGAATACCCAACTTTTGCATCAACTTGGATGGGACGGAGGAGATTAGGCTAAGTGAAATAAGTGGAAAAGAGAAAGTCAATTATTATATGGTTTCACTTATTTGTGGAACATAAGGAATAGCATGGAGGACATTAGGAGAAGGGGAAAATGAAGGGGGAGAAATTGGAGTGGGGGACGAACCATGAGAGACTGGACTCGGGAAACAAACGGAGAGTTTTAAAAGGGAGAGGGGTGGGGGGTAGGTGAGCCTGGTGATGGGTATTAAGGAGGACACCAATTTCTTGGAGCTCTCTGTGTTGTATAGAAACAATGAATCATGGAATACTACATCAAAAACTACTGATGTACTGCATGGTAACTAACAAAACACAATAAATAAATAAAGACTATTTTGTTTAAAAAAAAAAAAAGGATACTCAACATCATTAGTAAACCAGAATCCTCATTCATATTCAGTCACTACCCCGTCCCTCCTCACCAAAGGTAACTACTACATGGCATTTAACATTATAGAATAGCTCAACAAGTTGTCTAGTTTATGTATATGAAATATACAATCAATATTACATCTTGCTTATTTCATCAATTTAATGTCCTATGAGACTCATCCATGTTATTCAGGTATATTAATTTGTTATTTTACATTGCTATAAGGTATTCTATATATATACACCATTTATGAATTCATCTACCTTTGATGAGGATTTGGGTTTTATAACAATATTATAAATAATGCTCTTATATTATTGTATAAGTCTCTTATGCAGTATATATTAATTTCTGACAGGCATATGCCAATGATTGGAGTTGTTGAATCAAAAGTCGGCATAAATTTGGTCCTTCTAGATGTTGAAAAAGAGTTCACTAAAAATCTCTATAAACACTTTACATTCCCACCAGCAATGTATAAGGGCTCCTCATTATAGTTTTAATTAGCATTTGTCTGAAGATGAAAAAAAGTAAAGCATCTCTTTGTATGATTATTGCCCATCTGGATTTTTTTTTTTTCCCAGATAAAGTGTCTCCCTACTCTGTCACTGACTGGAACAAGCAGTTCAAGGACTCCTAGCTGATCCATGTGTCCCATTTTAAGTAGAAGTGTTCTAGGGGATAAGTCTTTTCTCTATTCTCTACTCTTAGGTATTGACTCCATCTGTAACTCTTCAGTGTAATTTCTCTGATGCTGTCAAAAAGTTTGTGTGTGGGGGGAGGGGGTAGCACCTGGGTGGCTCAGTGGGCTAGGTGGCTACCATGGGCTCAGGTCATGATCCCAGGGTTCTGGGATTGAGCCCCACATCAGGCTCCTTGCTCAGCAGGGAACCTGCTTCTCCCTCTTCCTCTGCCTGCTTCTCCCCATGCTAGTGCTTGCTCTCTCCTGCCTCTGTTTCAAATAAGTAAATAAAATCTTTAAAAAAAAAAAGGTGGTTTTTTTTTTTAATAGTTTGCCAGGTTTTTTCTAATTCTTCTCAGTGGGAATCTAATAATCTGATTTACCTAGACCTCCTTTAATAGAAACAGAACACACAATTCACTTTTCAACGTCAAGTGCTTTTGTTATTTCTAGAATTAATTGTCTAAAATTTTCAATTGCCAATTTGCATGTGTTGAAAAATTTATTTTTAATTTCCCATTTTATAATTTTGGATCCACTGTCACTCCTGTTTTATTCATAAAATGGAATAAAATAATATTTTTTCATCATCTTAAAATTTTTAATTAATGTTAATCCCTTATAGAAAGATGGAATTGAATTTTATTAAGATGCAGTTTTTCTTTAGTATTAACAGTTTTGGTGCTTTTAGAACAATTTCAACACCTATAAAACTAATAAGCTTAGAAGTTAAATAAGAACAAAATCTAAATGAGATATTGATCATTACTTGGGTAGAATCTTACCTGGTGAATTAGCTATGACAACATACCATATTCTGTGCTAAGCAGAAAGTATCAGTCTAAACAAGTATTGATATTAATTTTTATACCAGAGTAGCAAACAACTGGTCTTATATTACAATCATAGAATGTTGTCCAACAAAGACTGGGTTGATTATCAAGAGTGATCATTCACATTATTCACAAAGAGACCTCTGAATAATTTCCAGCTAGCTTGACCATTAAAAAGGCCAAATGTCTTTTTTTTTTAATTGATGTATAGTTAACCAAAAACCATTTTTAATTCAAGTAAGCAAGAAAAGAGCAGTTTTACAGACTATTGGATTAATTAATTTCAATAAGATTTCATTTTATAAGAGATATTTAAAAGTCACATAAGTGAATAAAATAATAGCCTTATAGATATAATTATTACAGGCAACAGAGTAGTAATTAACTGCTACTTTTGTTACAGCAGTTCTCATTTGATTTTGGGTGGTTTAAGAGTTACTTGATTTAATTATTTGTTTTTTGTTCTTGTTTATAATTTATGTCATAAGATTATTCTCTATATATCTAATACCATTTTAAAAATTAACTTTCTAGATAGGAGATAATCTTTCCATCAATTCAAAGTTCAGTCTGAACTCTTATTTTAGCTATGGCTGCATGATTTAAAAGGTTATAAGAGCTAGTCCACAGAACATAAGTAATATTTTCACCTATTTTCTCTTTAGTACAGACTGTTTTATAAATTTTATCATTTACTTTTTTAGTACATGTTTTGTTATAGTACTTCATAAAAGTTTATAATTTACAAATCATTAACAGATTTAATCTGTTATGAAAATAATTTGTGCTATAATGAACATACATATTTTTAGTATAATTGATGTAAGTTTTATCTTTGGCAACAATTCATAAAATATTTATTTGTTTTAAAAAAAACTTAAATAGGGGCGCCTGGGTGGCTCAGTGGGTTAAGCCGCTGCCTTCGGCTCAGGTCATGATCTCGGAGTCCTGGGATCGAGCCCCGCATGGGGCTCTCTGCTCAGCAGGGAGCCTGCTTCCTCCTCTCTCTCTGCCTGCCTCTCTGCCTGCTTGTGATCTCTCTGTCAAATAAATAAATAAAATCTTAAAAAAAATAAAATAAAATAAAATAAATAAATAAAAAACACTTAAATAGGGGTGCCTGGGTGGCTCAGTGGGTTAAAGCCTCTGCCTTCGGCTCAGGTCATGATCTCAGGGTCCTGGGATCGAGCCCTGCATTGGGCTCTCTGCTCAGCGGGGAGCCTGCTTCCCTCTCTCTCTCTCTCTCTCTCTGCCTACTTGTGATCTCTGTCAATTAAATAAATAAAACCTTAAAAAAAACACTTAAATATACTGGCATTTTTCAAGTCTCTAGTTTCTTTAGATTTTAATTGTCCAATTTATGTGACCTTCTGTTAGCTTTTGAAAATACGCTCTCAACACTCAGTTGACCACTGAGTTCCAATTTGTTACACACAGAGGGAGCTTTAGGAGTCCATTTAGATGATAGATAGGAACATGTTCTTTGTCTTTCACTGAATATCACTTTAAGAACGTAATAGGGGAAATGTAGCTTTCATAATATCCCCAGATTCTCAAGAATTCTGTGTTTAACTAAATCTATTGAAAATTAAGACTGTATATAGCTGATTTCCCCAACTTTACTCAAATGTATAGAATCAACTTTGTACATTCCATGTATTCAGTATCCATTGCTATCTTTTAAAAGTGTGTAATTATTGAATGCTTGTGATTTTAGATCAACTGTAATTAACCTCTTTTTATGTCCCTATTTTTATTTTTTTACTTCTATAATATTCTATTGAAATAAAGTCAATTGCTAGAGACAGTCCGTTAACATATATGAAATATTAAGAAACAGATTTATATATGCCATATCCCTGAAGAATTAACTATATTTTGAAATAACTTTTGTCAAGAAATTATTTTTAAAACTCCTCTTCCCTCCATAATTAATGAAGTTAATTAAGCCCCCTTCTCCAGTTTGGGCCTGTGTGCAATCACATTGGATTTAAAAGACACCTTTTCTGTAATCAAGCACTTTATAGTCTCAGACCTAAGGCATCTTTGTGAATAAAATGCCTATGAACAACAATGTTGGGAATTACATCTGGTCAATATGCAATCTTTGTAGCACTATGAGAAAGGTTCTTCCTCAGCAGTGAACTGGTGAGGTGAATAATTCAAGTAAGAATTGACATTGCTGGAGGCCAAATTGCTGAAATATTTCTCGATTAGAATTATAAGAACATGAGAGATTTTTGGAGAGAGAATAAAGGTCATTTGGTCCATCAAGGCATATCCTTTTTAGTACTCCATTTCCCCAAGGATGGCATCTAATTGTTTCTTGAATGACATTCCTGCTTTGTACCTCAACAACTTTGCCTGCAGGCTCTTCTAAGCATTTATTATTCTCCACATGAAAAGGTACTTTCTGAAATATGTGGTGAATTTATTTTTTAATTTCCATTTATGTCTTTCTGTCCTATAAGCTGTGTTGAAATGGAAATAATAATTTGGGTTGACATTATCTGTGGCAGTTAAGACTTTATATGCTTCAAATCAGACAGCTCCAACCCTGTCCTTAATATTATATGCCCAGATTTATGGTCCTAACAACTAGCACTGCATAACTAATAGTGGTAGGGGTCCCAGTGAGAACATTTAATACTTTGAAAATTCACAATCCCTCACGTGTATATCTTTTCCTTATAAAATAGAGATGGGCACTTACTGAAAATAACTGAAAAGTAAATTAATCAATTCGTGTGTATTCCCTGTCACTTGAATATATGCATTAATATATATGCATACATATATGTTTGTATATCCGTGTGTGTGTGTGTGTATACACATGCACATGCATATATGTAAGTGTAATGTATATATGTGCATGTATGGGTGTGGATGTGTGTATATCTTGATTTTTCCCTAGAAGAGTAATGAGAAAAACAGCTACAAGTTCAGTGCTATCTAAATAATGCTTTATTCTGTATTTTTTTTACTCAAGATCAAATAATGATTTTTTATCATTTTTGACTAAATATTTACAAAATATTAAACATAATCAGAACATACTCAAATTTAGAATTATGCATGTAAAGTACATATTTTCAAAGTTAGCTGAATGCAAAAAACATATAATAATAATTATTTCATTTGCAAAAAGAAGTCTGAAAACTCATATTTTCTAAATAGCAACTGACACCCTTTTAGTTTTTGTTTTTTGAAATGTTTGAAAGGGAAATAATTACTTAAACAATATATATCTCTCTTTTTAACCAAATTTTAGAAGATGAACCATTCTGTTGCAATGACACTATTTGGTGTGTTATTTAAGTCAAACATTTTAATGAAATCTCCAATACAAAGAGGGCTAGATCTGGAGTGAGCAGTAATCCAGGTTACCCAGTTAGTTAAACCAGTCATTACACTGGTCACAGTGATAGGTTCCAGTTGATCTAGTTAGATCAAAATTCAAGAGTTTGTTCTGACTTGTGAAAAGTAATGATTTGTTTTCCCTTACACACGAAGGAGGAAACATGTAGCTGCAACTGTGACAGCAAATTGCCAATCATAAAATAATCTAAGACACATGAAAATGTGATAGAGTCCTCTCAAAGTGGGAATTGACGCTCTGAAGATCAATCTAAATTTCCATTTTTCAGTTACATGGCCAGTGAAACTTGTTTAAACCAATTTAGTTTGGGTGTCCTTAACTACAAATGAAAGCATTCAAGCTGGTAATCTAAATTTCATTTTTATGAGACTGACGCGCTACCTACTGCGCTAACGAGGCACCTTAAATTTCATTGTTAAATTCAACTATATCACTTTCATTTATTTGTGTGCTTCATATCTGTGTAAATCTAGATATTCATAGTTATGTTACCCCATAAACTATTTTTAAAGATTATGATAAAATCATGAATAATTAAGGTACTCCAATGGCAACAGTCTAAAGGTAGGCAATATGCACACACACACACACACACACACACACACACAAACATACACAGGTAGATGGACTAGGGAGCCAGTAGATATGGTCTACTGGCTGGTCCTGACAGCATACTGACCTCAACAGTAACTAGTAAAAACATCGTATCTAACTTGGCTATTTTTTTTTAAGTTTATTTATTTGAGAGGGAGAGAATGAGAGAGAGAAAGAGAGATAGCATGAGGGGAGAAGGTCAGAGGGAGAAGCAGACTCCCGATGTGGGATCCCACCAAGCAGGGATCCCGATGTGGGACTCCATCCTAGGACTCCAGGATCATGACCTGGGATGAAGGCAGTCATTTAACCAACTGAGCCACTCAGGCACCCTATTTTTTTTTTTTCCAATTCTACAGTATGGTCCATACCAGCACAGTTACCTAAAATTAATTTATCCGTGGGACTGGGCATTCTTTTAGTTACAATATCTTGAAATAGAATGTTAGTTTAGACTTCTCACTTATGTGTTACTACTAAAAAAAGGACATAGGTGAAGAAAAATATTCTTTCTTCTTCTTCTTCTTCCTATTCTTCTTCTTATTATTATTATTATTATCATTTATTATCACGGTCCTTGGCATTAGTTTTTATTGTCACGAGAGCAGGAGAAATTTTTCTATGCTCATTGGAGATATTTTAATTACAAAGGAAGATGAAAGTTATGATGAGAGAAGTCTTTATCTTTTATCACAAGATCAGCAAGACTCTCCCTCTGTCCTGAGTAAAGTGAATCTCTTTTCCCATCTCTCTTCTTGAAACACGTTTGGAATAGAGGATCATAAATTTTAGGAAATTTTATGATTCTGAGACAATTTAGAACTTTTAGGCATATTTTATAATTTGAAAAAAAATTGTTTAATTTCTAAGATTTCTTTTTCAATTGTAAAAATCATCCTAATATTTTAATCCCTAATGGCAAAGGAATTAGAAAAATTAAAATAGAAAAATTCAGTGATTTATAAATTTGTTTATTCCTGTGATTCCCTGATTCAGCAGAACATTCCAAGAGGACTTGGATACTGGAGAAAGGACAATATAAAATCTTAAAGTATGCAATATGTGCTATGTAAAATAATGTAAGACTTTAAGGTAAAAACTCTTGAAATTTAGTCAGCAGTCATTGGTTTGAAATGACAAGTGAAAATTGACTTCTTAGTGGATAAACTATACTTTTAAATTCTTATTATACTACATACACTCTTCAAATTATCCAACTTCTGATTAAAGTTTTGGTACCCATCAATTACTTTATTTGTAGTTAAGAAAATAATGATAAGTAGTAATATACATTGCTTGAATACATTCTCAAACTTATTTATTCCTTTTTATGGCAAACTATACTATTTTTCTAAGTTATTTTAATAATAGAAAAACTGAATTCAGTGAATTTTCATCAGGCCACCTACTCTAATACATAATTGAATTGATCTTCCATTTTCAAAATATATTTTAAGTAAATTTTTGCCATAGTAATAAAACATAGAGTAGGACTAAACATGCACACTTCTAAAGATTTAAATATTACTTATATTATTCAGCTGTTTTTCAACAGTTAATAATTTCATATAGTTAATAGAGTACCACCAACTAACTATATTAACATAGTTAATAGAAAGGCATTTTATTTGTTAATATGTTTGGGAAAGCCAAAAATCATGAGCATGATTAGAAAATTATATAAATCCTTGCCTTTAATAACTCAATCTAAACAATCAGTTTATATTATTTGAAGTAAACAAAGATATAGCTGCTCTTTAGGTGTTAATTATTTCAGCACAATTTTAAATTCTTAATTTACAATGAAGTGTAAAGATTCTTGGTATACCATGAAGCTTGTGCTTACTACATACCACAGTTATTCTAATAAATGACACCAGATTTCTAAAGCAAATAATTATCTGTGAGTAAATTGCACTTTGGCTTGACACTGCCTCCCACAGAAGCTGGCATATCTCTTGCCAATCTCTTTCTTCTTCCTGATCTATCCCTTTTCAGCAAACACATTTAACAGCTGTGGATACAAACAAGGCACATTTGGCAAAAGTAGGAACCAGATGCCAAAGTCTGAATGTATGTTCTATTCAAAGCATCAGGGCCTGTTGCTAACTCCTTGGTGTCACCTCGGTTGGCTCCCTTTCTTAATCGTTGACTGGCAGGCAACAGAGACGCATCTGGAGATATTGTTGAGGTCATGTAGCTGTGGTCTGGTCTTGGCTACATTGTGAGATTGCAACCATTCTGTCGTCGTTTCCTATTTCTAAGAATGTGTTGAAAAAAAATAATATTATGAAAACACTTATATATGTGCACATGCACACTGTTAAAAAACACTAAAAGTGCTTACTGAAAATAAAATTCCCAAATTTAAGACTTTGAAAATATTGCCTAAAAGCAAAACACTGCTATCTGAAATAGCTAAAACACACCCTTACAAAGTATGTTTGAACAAATGTAAGGTACAAATTAATATTAAAATCTGCCTGATAAATTATTTCAGCTACCTAGGCAGAGGATTAGCAGCTTGTCATAGCTCAGATTCTTATGCCTGAGGCCAGCTTGCATGTGTAGAGTTTATTTGGAATTTGAGCCCAGATAGCAGTAGGGAGGAACAGAGTGGTGAGTTGGGGTGGGGAGGGGAAAGTAGGAAATCCAACAATAAGGTAGGCAACTCCTGCTTAGTACTGAATCTTACAATACTTTCCGGGGATCCTTCTGAAATACTTTTCTCAGAGATCCACATCTGAGGGAGGAAAGGGGAGACACTGATTTTCATTCCACAATGGCTAAGAATTATTTCCCGCTCTCCCGGGCTACCTCGAAGTTTTGGGTTGTGCACGTGAGAATTTTTTTTTTTAAGATTTTATTTATTTACTTGACATAGAGTGAGAAATAGTGAGAGGGAACACAAGCAGGGGGAGCGGTAGTGGGAGAAGCTGTCTCCCTGCTAAGCAGGGAGCCAGATGCAGGGCTCAGTCCCAGGACTCTGCGGATCATGACCTGAACCAAAGGCAGATGCTTAAAGACTGAGCCACCCAGGCACCCCCAACACGAGAGAATGTTGACCAGATTACTGTGGTCTTGCCATTCTATGTAAGAGAAAAAAACAAGTCTGTCAGATGGCATGAGGTTGTGTCAAGGTATTGTCAAATTATAACCAAAAGTTGCTGGATTCTGGAGTCAAAGGTGGGACTTAGGAGATTTGAATTGGTATATAAACAGTAACAAACACAACTACTATTTTTTTAAAAAACCTTGATGATCATTTGGAAAGCCATAGGCACTAGAAATCATATAGAAATACCAACCGTAAAAATGGTTTTCTGTAGATGCTATTAATATCAAAACACATTTAAATGATCTTAATTTATTGAAGACTATGTATCAAAAATTCTTCTTAGCTCTTTACATATATTTTAACATTAATGTTCACAATAACTCTAAAGGTAGATATTCTTATTATTACAGTTCTCTTCTATATTTGAGGAAACTAAGGATACTGAAAAGTAAGGCAGTTTCCCTAGATCATTCAGATAGAGAGGCCCCAAACTAGAATTTGACTTTTTCCTGGACAATGTACAAGATTCAGACGCCCTTATGCACCAGTGACTTCAAGATCTGTTCCTTAACCCAGATGAAATGCCTTGTTCATTCCACTGGATAGATGGTCTGACAGAGTTGTTCCATTCAAAAATAACTCCCTAATGCTGACCACAGATGATGCTCATGCCTCACCTTCATCTCCTCTTTCCCTTGCTCAGGTAATCTTCCTTTTTTTTTTTTTCCCTTCCTTTTTCTTTAAGATTTTATTTATTTTATTTTAGAGAGAAAAAGAGAGAGTGTGAGCAGAGAGAGGAACAGGGGGAAAGGGGAAAGAAAATCTCAGACTTTGCTGAGGTGAGATCTTAGGCAGGGCTCGATCCCACAACCCGGCCCTGAGGTCATGACCGGAGCCAAAACCAAGAGTCAGACACTTAACTGACTGAGTCATGACAGTGACCTTACTATAGTGTCTCCTAGCTCCTTCTCTTGACCTTTAGCAGGGACCCATTCACGTGATCACTTTCTTATGGTTTTCAAAAAAAGACTTGGTAAATAAGCTATTGCAAAACCAAACAAAAAAGAAGATTATATTTTAATGATAAAGTCGTAGGTGGTTACAAGCAATATTTTTTTGAAATTTTAAAATTGAAAACTTTTACATTACGAATACAAATGTTGAACTAAACATGAAGGGATGAAAAAAGGAGTAGGATGGAGATGGAGAGGATGTGAAACCAACCGTACTTAAGGAGCTGAAACCAATTAGAAAAGTATCACTGAAAGCTATTCCACAGCTGACCTAAAATGGAGAGCAAGTATAATAATAAAATGCCATGGTTGATAGCTCCTAAGGCCTGCGGAATGTCAAGAAGCAGTAAGAGTGTAATGTTAGCACCTTAATAAGCAATTTATGAGTAATTCAAAGCAAGACTGTTTCTGTTTATGGAATCTAGATTGAGCGCTGGATGAAATGGAAAACAGTTGGCAATGCTATTAATCTGTGCACTAACCACATGTTCAGAAAGCTTCTGTTGGGCTGATAATTGGCAACAGGTTAAAAATGGAAGATCATTACACGTTAAGGATTTAGAAAATGTAATGGTGTGTTCCTCCAGAGAAAGGAAAAATATGAACCTGTGGAAAAATTAAGGATTGCTGAACAAGTAGTGAATCATTTCATTATTAATTTGCTGTGGTAGACTTTAGATTTGTATTAAAAATTAAAGAATCAAATATATAGTTGTGAACTTTACAAGCTACTTTGAGGGAAAGGAAATATTTTTCATCTAATAAAAACCTTGAAAAACACATTTCAAATAATTCTTCAGTAGTTATCTTTGATGTAGATGAGTTCATATATTGTTTAGGATTTAAAATATCTATAATGTGATTTGGTTTCAGTTTGTGTTCTAAAGCATTTTTCAGAATCCTATAATAGCATACATGATGATTTTAGTTATACAATATGGCTGATCTTATTGCTTAAGAAACTCAGCTTTTGTAAAGAAGTAGAGTAACAATTAAAATGTTTCTCTCTGTTAATTCTTTGAAATAATTTTATTATATTTAATATAACTGTATTCATTTTAAGTTCTTCTGGGAAAAATCACTCTAAAGCCATACATTATTCAAATCAGTTGTACATCAGATGTTTTAAAGTATATTTTTCAAACTATTTATAATAATGTTACACATTCATATTCATCTACATAGATTGAACATTCATATGTGGAAATAATATAATTGAAATTTAAACATTGTGATTGAAAATCTTTGGGGAGAGCCAATTAGGAAAACATGTTCTACCTTCATTGACTTAATATATACTAAACTTATAATGTATTAACCAAAGATTCTCTTGCAGTGGAAAACTTGTCTTTATATGAAGATTTTAAAAACTCTGGGTTTACGTGGACACCCATTTTGCATTGAGGATTGATAATTGGCAACAGGTTAAAAATGGAAGATCATTACATATTTAAAATAAACTGATGATTACCAGAAGGGAGGTGGGAGGGGGATGGGTAAATTGGAGATGGGGATTAAGGAATGCGCTTGCTGTGATAAGCACCAGGTATTGTATGGAAGTGGTGAGTTACTATATTGTACACCTGAAACTAATATTATCCTATATGTTAACTAATTGGAACTTAAATTTTTTAAAAAGTTAATAAATGAGTTAAAGAATGTCCTTTTTAATCAAATGCCTCTCAAGGGAAAAGAAGCATGTAGCTAGAAGAAGAACTTTGAAAAGCCAGTTAGGGTAAAGGCCCATAGGATCTCTCAATGAGCATAGTCAAATAACACAAGTTTGCTCAGCTGCTTCTAAGAAGGTTGTATTTTGGCACCTATGCAACATTTGTTTGGGTAAGTACCGTATGCAGATTTGGGTCTATAATTTATTTGCTTTGGACAATATACTAGAAGCTGAGTACTTCTACCAGGAGCTCTCTCTTTTCCCCCCCTTCCTCTCATCCTCATAGTGCTTAGATTCTTTTCTCCATAAGAGAAATATTTAATAAATGCCACTTCAACAGACACAACCCATTATTAGCTTGTTTGAGTGTGTACTAGTTTGAATGGGCTCTGAATCATCTCTAAAATGCTATGGGTTGAAGATGTAATAAATGTGTTAACTACATGTCTCTTCATTTGTGAAGCATCCACAATTGCCACAAAAGCATTAGATACCTGAAAGATCCAGACCTGTATTGATAATTATTTTACCAAATGATCAGATCAGCGAAGCCTGTCTCTGATGTGCAGGGCAGGCTCCCTGTGTTCTTCAGATTCTCCTCTCCCACCTTTCCCTGGGATTAAGAAAAAGTGGAAGCTTTCTATGGATTTTAGTATTTTCATACTCTGACTTCCAGAGCCAATCCTGTCATGCTTTGTTTTGCTCTCTTTTTCATGATTTAGTGTAAAAATGTCAAAAATAATCCTTCATTTTTGAGGGCTAATTCCCACACTACTCTGCATATTCCCTTGAATTACTAGCACTAAATATGTACTTATCTCTTACCATGAAGCTGTATTTTGTATCTGCAACTATTGTGGAGAAGGACTACTGTTATTTGATAGTCTTCATTTAGAAATAAGTATAATATGATTTTCTAGCCATCTGTGACATTTAGATATTCATGAACTGGACCCTATGATTTACATATAAACATAAGGAACATCATATGTTCTTAAGGAAGATATAAGGAACTTCATTTTTTTCTCCAAGATTTTAACCATGCCATTAAAGGGAAGACTGCACTTTTCAAAAAATGGAACTTTACTAGAATTGTTCACCATATTGGAAAATTGGTTCACTTATAGCCTCTCATGGTGTTGGAGTTGTTGTGCTGTATACCACAGGTAGTCTACATTTTTACCTCCTTTAGGATGATTGTCAGTAGAAATGCAAGCTTCTGACTCTTATATCTTGTAGTAGAATCATGTCTGAGCATTATTATATATTGATGCACATTATTTAAAATAAATTATTTCCTTCTATTTATCTGTACTACTCATAGGATATTGCAATGATATTTAGGTTGCTTATATTTTCTATGAATTTCATTTTATAGTATTAAAGTGTTACCACTTTAATACTATAAAATAGTTATTTTATAATAGTTATTATAATAGTTATTATAAAATGGGACATAATAGTTATTATAAAATGAGACTTTGATACTGATATGAGTCCTAAGAAATAGTGCTCCAAATTTCTGTCATTCTCATTTGTCCCCCAAATGGTTCCACAGTGTCATTTCTAAGTAAACTCCCCACCACTCCATAACATTTTTGCTCTAATTTAAATCTGTCTGTTCCTGAATATGCTATTTCATCTATATTCCTCTTAAATAGAAATTATTAATTTCTTTCTTTCATATTCTATGTACCAATGGCATAAAGGAAATATAGGTAAAACTTTGCTTCACATTACTGCTCACCAGTGGTCTCATACCTCTCTTCTTAACATCTAGTCCAGTACATGGAAAGGTCATCAGAGTTCACTTCATTTTATCCCTTTAATGTTATTGCCATTTATGGAAGTTCACTTATAAGTTCATTACCTAACTCATCTTAGCTTTCTTCTCCACTACTCTTCTTATTATCATTGGTGACCTAAAACATCATATCAAGGAACCATCTAACCTTATAATTCCGTTTCTTTACTTCCATATCCCGGACAATAATCTTTCTTGACAAAATCATAGGCCCCCAAAACACTTATTTATGTTTATGTCTTATCATTATTGATTTCAAATATTTCCTTTTTTTAAAATTTTTTTTATTATGGATTATTCCTTGTAATGATTCAAAATATATTTTCTTTTTTTTTAAATTTTATTTTTTATAAACATATATTTTTATCCCCAGGGGTACAGGTCTGCGAATCGCCAGGTTTACACACTTCACAGCACTCACCATAGCACATACCCTCCCCAATATCCATAACCCCACCCACCCTCTCCCAACCCCCCTCCCCCCATCAACCCTCAGTTTGTTTTGTGAGATTAAGAGTCACCTATGGTTTGTCTCCCTCCCAATCCCATCTTGTTTCATTTACTCTTCTCCTACCCACTTAACTCCCACGTGTTACATCTCCTCTCCCTCATATCAGGGAGATCATATGATAGTTGTCTTTCTCCGATTGACTTATTTCACTAAGCATGATACCCTCTAGTTCCATCCATGTCGTCGCAAATAGCAAGATTTCATTTCGTTTGATGGCTGCATAGTATTCCATTGTGTATATATACCACATCTTCTTTATCCATTCATCTGTTGATGGACATCTAGGTTCTTTCCATAGTTTGGCTATTGTAGACATTGCTGCTATAAACATTCGGGTGCACTTTGTATCACTACGTTTGTATCTTTAGGGTAAATACCCAGTAGTGCAATTGCTGGGTCATAGGGTAGTTCTATTTTCAACATTTTGAGGAACCTCCATGCTGTTTTCGAGAGTGGTTGCACCAGCTTGCATTCCCACCAACAGTGTAGGAGGGTTCCCCTTTCTCCGCATCCTCGCCAGCATCTGTCATTTCCTGACTTGTTAATTTTAGCCATTCTGAGAATGTCCAATGGAAAAAAGACAGCCTCTTCAATAAATGGTGTTGGGAAAATTGGACAGCCAGATGCAGAAAAATGAAATTGGATCATTTCCTTACACCACACACGAAAATAGACTCAAAATGGATGAAGGATCTCAATGTGAGAAAGGAATCCATCAAAATCCTTGAGGAGAACACAGGCAGCAACCTCTTCGACCTCAGCCGCAGCAACATCTTCCCAGGAAAATCACCAAAGGCAAGGGAAGCAAGGGCAAAAATGAACTATTGGGATTTTATCAAGATCAAAAGCTTTTGCACAGCAAAGGAAACAGTTAACAAAACCAAAAGACAACTGACAGAATGGGAGAAGATATTTGCAAATGACATACCAGATAAGGGGCTAGTGTCCAAAATCTATTAAAGACCTTAGCAAACTCAACACCCAAAGAACAAATAATCCAATGAAGAAATGGGCAGAGGACATGAACAGACATTTCTGCAAAGAAGACATCCAGATGGCCAACAGACACATGAAGAAGTGCTCCATATCACTCAGCATCAGGGAAATACAAATCAAAACCACAATGAGATATCACCTCACACCAGTCAGAATGGCTAAAATTATCAAATATTTCCTTTTTTATCCATCATTGTCAAAAAGTGGGAATAGTCCAAATATCCATCAGCTTGTGAATGAATAAACAAAATTTGGTATATTGATAAAATATAATATTATTTAGAATATTATTTATATTAATTAAAGTACTTATAAATTCTACAATATACATAAACTTTGAAAGCATTATGCTAAGAAACCAGGCCCAAAAGACCACAGATAATATTATTTCATTTATATGAAAAATGTAAATATTCAGGAAAAGTAAATATTTAGATATAAAAATCAGTTTAGTGGTTACTGGAGAATAGAGGTGGGAATGGGGATTAATTGTGAAAAATGTGAAATACTTACCACCACTGCCAGACAATCATATTTCACTTCTTTACTAAAGTTACTTTCTGAATTTTTTTTTAAGATTTTATTTATTTATTTATTTGACAGAAACAGAGAGAGAGATCACAAGTGGGCAGAGAGGCAGGCTGAAGGAGAGGAAAAAGCAGGCTCACTGCTGAGCAGAAAGCCTGATGTGGGGATCTATCCCAGGACCCTGAGATCATGACCTAAACCAAAGGTAGACACTTAATCAACTGAGCCATTCAAGCACCCTACTTCCTGAATTTCTGTTTTACAACATCTGTTTTACATTCACCCATCTCCTCTATGCCAACTTCCCCATCACTCTCTGCTGATATCCTGTCATTCAGTTTCCTATAACGGAAACCATACACTGTGCATTCACTCTGACTAGAATGGGGAAATAAGTGCTTGTACCAATCTAAAGAAAACTTCTCTATTTACACCTGTATTGCCCCATTACCACCACCTGTTATATTACTCATCCCGTATTACCAGCAAAAGCAAAACAAAGCAAAATGAATTATCATTTTTTTTTCCCTTTAGCACCATTTTCTTCCTTTCATGGAACCATTGTCATCATTATTGTCATACTATTACCATTGTCATATACCATTCCTTAGTGGCCAATACACACCTAAAGAAAATTTTGTAACCCCCAATATTACTCACTTTCGTCCTCTCTCTCTATTCTCCTTTCCAGGACTCAAAAAGTTGTGCCTGCCCATTGTCTCCATTTCATTTCCTAATTTTTCTTTTGTGCACTATAATTAGTCTAGCAGTATACTGTAGTCCTCTACCATTAAAATTAATGGCTTTAATTAAGGCCAATGTTAACTTATTTTATTTTGTCAAAACCAATGGCTGTTTTTCTGTCTTCTTACTTAGCTTCCCAATAGTGTTTGACAGTACTAGAAATTCTCTACTTCATGAAACTCCGCATCTGATTTTCAAAATACCACGTGCACTTAATTTTACTCCTATGTCCCAAACTTACCATTTGAAATTTCAATGCTGGTCCTACTTATTCTTCCTTGACTGTCGCCAAATTTATTAGTGTCATAATTTTAAAAGTTACAAAATAAATACCATTTTAAATATTTACCTTTAAAAATAAAACTATGCTAAAAATAAAAATTAAAAATTAAACTGTGCTACACTTTTAAAAATACATCCTTTAGAATGTTAATGCATAGATATTCAATATTTATCATCACCCCTTGAAAATAAATACATCACTAAGTTCTTCCTTACAAGTAAAGAGTAATTAAATGCTTTTTCTCCTTAAGCTTGTATTTTATTCCACTTCCTCAACAAAATTTTATTCTAAAATATCACACACTCTCGAAATGCATTTACTGATTATCCTATACAATTTTCAGCCACAAAAATATGTTGCTAAATTAAAAATGATTTTTGAAAGTTTACATTATCATAAATTCCTATATGTCAAAAAAATATATCTTCCTGGAAAATTATCAGGTTGGAGTTACTCGAAACAATATAAATATATTGCACAGTTTGATATGTAAAGTTGAAACACAAAGAATAGCACCATATTTAAAATTCACTTCTTAATGAAATGGATGGATCTATTTAATATATCAGAGCATCTATCCATGCATTAATCTTGGTTATGATAGGTTGGTACAGGATTCTATTTTTATGTTCCATTTCTATAGATTTAAACACCAGGAAAATTTTATTTTCTTGTGGGGGGTAGGGAAGGAAAAATGAAACAAGATGGGAACAGAAAGGGAGACGAACCATAAGAGACTTTAATCTAAGGAAACAAATTGAGGGTTGCTGGAGGTGGAGGACTAGGGATAGAGTGGCTGGGTTATGGATATTGGGGAGGGTATGTGCTATGGTGAGTGCTATGAATTGTGTAAGACTGATGATTCACAGACCTGTACCCCTGAAGGAAAGAATACATTGTATGTTAGTATAAATAAATAAATAAATAAATAAATAAATAAATGGTGGGAATTTGAGGAATTTTAGTTGGACATTGAAGTCTTTGAATTCCTTCAGAATTATATAACAAAAATCACATCATAACTAATATAAAAATAACATTCTTTTGGCTAATGATTACTGAGGGTTTATTTTAACTGTTGAAATCAAAGAATTGGAAACCAGATAAATCACAAAAATATTTGAAAACCCAATCATTTATTCATTTTCATAGTTTCTAGGAAGTATATAAGAAAAAGTTTACCTAGACTCATCAAGTGACTTATTTGTTAACCTTTTATTTATTGGCACATTTTTAAAGCTGCCATACTCAAAAAGGATCATGAAAGTTAAAATATTATTAATTGTAAAATACCTTTAATAATATCATGTTTGATTTAAAATATTTTTAGGGGCACCTGGGTGGCTCAGTGGATTAAAGCCTCTGCCTTTGGCTCAGGTCATGATCCCAGGGTCCTCGGATTGAGTCCCGAGTCAGGCTCTCTGCTCAGCAGGGTGCCTGCTTACCCTCTCTCTCTGCCTGCCTCTCTGCCTACTTGTGATCTCTCTCTCTCAAATAAATAAATAAAATCTTTTTTTTAATAAATAAAATCTTTAAAAATAAGTAAATAAAATAAAATAAAATATTTTTTTTATATTTTTAAGTGCTTTCCCTACATTTTTGGCTAAATTTAAAAATGCAGACTTAGCTCTTCCAAGTTATGGAAAATGTTTGTCATATAACAAAAATTACAGAAATAACCAAAGCAGACTTATTTTTTACAATTTTACTATTTGAAATATTATCTGACAGGGTCTAGTTAGGGAAGATGATCAGGTCACATATTGAGCTGCAACTTCATTTGAGAGAGTACAAAGTCTTCAGATTCCTTTTATTATACCAGGTATTGTTTTCTTTTTTAATCTCATATCATTAGAAGCCAAAAGGACAGGTTGATAATCCTACCTTCCAATTTAATAGAAATTTCTTGTATCTCCTGGTAGAAAGATTATTCCCTTGGTTACCAATAAGATCTTTTAAACCAGCAGAGCTGAGATTCAGGGTCAGACTTCTTAAACCAGTAGAGCCTCTTAAACCAGCAGAGTCCAGATTTTATGGTCAGAAAAAATTACAAGTGGTTTGGGGTTGTAATAGTGAGATATACCACCCCCAGTTCTATTCCTTAGTTCCAGGACTCATGTGTTCTGGCTCTGGAAGAAATAGCATGACATATCATCCACTATTTTGGAGCATATAGGAAAAACCCACTTCTTAAGATTAGGCTCACAGTAAGTACATGGAGTACTTAATAGGCTGTTGAATAGCTCTGTAACACACATAGCAGTTGTTATGGAAAGAGTATAATCAAATTACTATGCCATTAGATGTAATCCTGGAGTCATTAGTTATGATATGCCTAATGTACAACATTGGTCACTGCTTCTGTAAGAAAAGAGACCCAGCACAGTGTCACCCAACCACCGACCAGGATAGATTTGGTAAAAGAGGCCATGTCTTTGAGTTCCTGCTTAACCTACCTCCTGCCACCATGGCTGCTTTGTACATGAATTCATGGCTGCATGTTATGGGCCAATTTGTGTTCCCCAAAAGCTTAAATTTTGAAGTCCTAACACCCAGTACTCTCAAATTTGGCTTTATTTAGTGATAAGACCTAAGAAGAGGAAATTAAGGTAAAATAAGTTCACATAAGTAGACCTATTCTGATATGATGGTTGTCCTTATTTGGGGGTGATTTGGGGGTGCCTGGGTGGCTCAGCAGGTTAAGCCTCTGCCTTTGGATCAGGTCATGATCTTGGGGTCCTGAGATTGCCTGTGTTGGGCTCTCTGCTCAGTGTGGAGCCTGCTTCCCCCACCTCTGCCTGCTTCTCTGCCTACTTGTGATCTCTCTCTCTCTGTGTCAAATAAATAAATTTTAAAAATAAAAATAAAAATTAAAAAAGAAAAAGTAAAAGAGATTCAAATACGGATAAGCTCAAAGATAAAACCAGTGAAGGCAAGGGAGAAGGCAGCCATTTGCAAGCCAAGGAGAAACCCTAAGAAAAATAAACCCTGCTGACACCTTTATCTTGGAACTCTAGCCTCCAGACTTGTGAGAAAATAAATTTCTATTGTTTAATCCACTCAGTGTGTGGTACTTCGTTAAGGCAGCTCTAGCAGACTAATAACATTGGGGTAAAAGGAAACTGATATCCACAGGTCAACTCATAGTGTGCATTTGATTTTAAAATCCATTTCAGGATTTCTTCTCAAACCCTAGGCTTATTTTCAGAGGTTTATTATTTTATCAAAATCTCTGATTTCATGAGCAGGTGATTGTTTCTTCTAATAGAGCACAATAGCAAGTCAAGGTTTATTTGGCATAAGAAGAAGGACTTTGTTCCATATTTCTCAGGAATATTACTGTAGTTTTCTTATTCAGGTTTCAACAACACTGTTTATCCTTGTTATACAGGTCAGTTACACATCTAATTCATTTCTAGGGAATAGATGATGCCACTGGATCAAACCATTTTTTTAAAGATTTATTTATTTATTTATTTGAGAGACACATAAGCAAGAGGGGCAGAGACAGAGAAAATCTCAAGCAGACTCCGTGATAAGTGCAGAGCCTTATTCAGACTCAATTTCACAATCCGGAGTCATGACCTGAGCCCAAACCAAGAGGCAGATGCTTGACAGACTATACAACCAGGCACTCCTGGATTAGACCATTCTGAATACCATTTCACCTTGCTACTTATGACAGTAACCTTGTTCTTCCTGTTCTTGTTAAATACTCCTAATTAGCTTCTACCAATTAGAGAAACTATTCCAATGGCAGCATCTTTCATTTCTACCATATATGGAAAAGAGTCACTATGGTTATTTTTTGGAAACACTGATGTAATTTTCAACAATATATTTCTCCAGTATATTTCTTCTAATGAAGTACTTTCTCTAGTCTGTATTTTAATTCCTGTGGTATGCTACATATTATATATGATAAAACATGACAGTGTTTCTATTGTTCTATGTCTTTAAACCTCTTTTTGTACATCTCAGAAAGACAGGATCAGCTTCCTGTAGTCACACAAGAACATGCACTCAGAAGGTGCCCACAATTGGCTTAATGACCTGCTGCGCAGGATAAATGCAGCATGCATGTAAACAAAGGAGATATGTACAATATTTGTATTCTCTCTTCTTTACCTCCCTATTTTCATATAGCATTTGTGAAGGCCCATGAGCACAGAATTCCAGGTGACACACAATTTATGGAATTCAATAAGACTCAAAGCAAGTACAAGGTAAGTTGTTAGATCCATAATTAAGTAAGCAGGGGTGCTAACTTTCTGTTCAAACTAAAACTTAATTCAAATGCTGAAGAAGGCAATAGAATTAAAAAAAAAAAAATGAATGACCAAGGAACCCTATCCCTTCCTATCTTGCTTCTGTTACTTCTGTTTGCTGAAAATTCACGCTGAAAATGACATCATCAAGGAATAGGGAAATATGGCATCACTCAGATTTTCCTTACCCATCAGTAATCCAAAGAAAGAGCATTTTGAGATAATATGCAAAGTATCAAGGAGTGAAATAAAAGCAGTCAAGCTAATCTTGTGCAGTGTTTCCACTGTTCTGGGAAAATGAAATGCATATGCATCAAGAGCAATGAAATGCAAATTTCAGTGATTCTTATGAGTTAAATGCTCTTATATATGTATTGAAAACTGGCATTTCACAATATCAAAATTAAGTGTAAAATCAGTGCTAATAATTTAAAATTTCAAAGAGCAAATAAAAAACCACTACAAGTCAAGAGAGAGCTCTCCCAAAAGGGGGAGGATTTATATATTAACAGGACAGTTTTTCTACTTTTTGAATAAGGAAGGGTACTTCACATTTTTATTTTGCACTTGGTACCACAAATCATGTAGCAGGCCCTGCATCAAGGTATTTCTGGGATCTCAGCCTCAATAGGCCACTATTGAGTCCAGGTTTCAGACAATCAACAAGCAAACTATTAGAAACATAATCAGGTAGTTGCAAAAGGCATGTGAAGGGGTTCAGAGCATGACACCCAAAAACATGTCACTTGGACACAAGAATAATTTTGAACTGAAGGCAACTGAAAAGAAGCAGACACAGGATAAGCTCTCTGCCCTCCCCTTATCTGCTTGAAAGCAGAACATAAATTTCTCTTGTAAAGGTATCCCTCTCCTATTTCTTGTATCAGGATGGAGATAACATCCTTCTCACTAGAGTTGAGATGGCACCGAGAAAGAGGCTACATAAACAAACCTTACTAACTAGGCCTTATCTTCCATAGTTTCCCCATGTATTTTGGCATGTATTTATTTCCCATGGCTTGCTGCCCCTAAAACTCTAAAAGCCTTTTCCTTTGTCTTGTCACCTCTCAATAAATTTTCTGTTCTTTGTTAAGATGCTATTTTAAGCCCAAGTTCTAACTATCCTTTTGAGTTACTCATCATCAAGGTTTTCTGCTGATGAGCACTGCATGCATTAATAAACTATTTTTATTTTGTCAGTCTGTCTTTTGACAGTCTAATTTGCAGGGCCCTATCTGGAGAATCAAGGAGAGTATAGGGAAAAAGTGTTTACTTCTCTACACATGTGAGCAAGACTGTTAAATATATCACAATGACATGTTCAAACTAGTCATATTTTTTCCTATCTTGGTATAATAGAGTTAGATAATAGGATTAGATTTGTTCCTACATCTATTTCTAGAATTTTATGGTGATTATACACATATAGATAACTGTATATCATATAGATCTATCTGTCAAGTCTTTGGTTGCAATTTTCTTGAATTTGATTTTGTGATCAACTATTCAAATAAATAAAATGTGATAACATCAGGCTCTAATCCTAAATGCAGAAACTTTAGTGAAGTCATTAGAATGTATTCCCCACCCCACCCAAATCCCTCCCCGCCCCCAAAAAAATCTTCATCAGATAGAAAAAAGCTATAATAACAGTCAGAAGCTTGGGATACTAGAGTTGTTTAGATCTTTCCTATATCACCATTGCAGCTTTACATGTCCAGATGTTTCTCAGTCAACACCCTCCTTCTACTACCATCACTTCTTGGTTTCCACATTGGTAGTGGAAGATTGGTAGTGAGTTACATGGGTTATTGACCCTAATCATCATGAGGATATAGAGCTACAATTACATAAGGGAGGCAGAAAAGAATGTTTTACATACAAGTGATCCCCTACAGCTTCTCTTGGCCAATTGTAACTGTAAATGATCATACAGCAGTTGTGGCCTGCTAAAAGTATAGGAATCAGTATATGGTAGGTATAAAGATGCAGCACCTAGTTCTCCCTTTAAGGACAATTTCAGGCCATGTAGTTAACAAATAGCCTGTAGCTGTCAACTCCTTCAGTGTTAACTTCAGCTGCATAGAATCTCTTCTAAGATTCCACTCTTCTGGGGAAAGCCTGAAGGTGTAGAAGCCTGGCCATTTTGTCCTGACAAAGGATAATTCCAGCAGGTAAACTTTGCCCCAGAACTCACTGCTGGGTTGGCCAAGACTTTATCATGTCTGCATTGTTCACTCTCTCTCTCTCTCTTTTTTTAAGAATTTATTTACTTATTTGACAAAGAGAGATCACAAGTAGGCAAGGCAAAGGCAGGGGGGAAGCAGGCTCTGTGCTGAGCAGAAAGCCCAATGTGGGGCTAGATCCTAGGACCCTTGAGATCATGACCTGAGCCGAAGGCAGAGGTTTAACCCACTGAGCCACCCAGGCACCCCGTGTTCTCTTTTTGTTTAATCTGCTCCCTTTTCCTTTTTTACAAGGGTCTTGGACCCCAAACTTCTTATCTTCTTTTCTGAAGAGCCCAACCTGTGACACAGAATCACTGATTTTTTGTCGATGAGAGTCTGGGTCACTCCAACAGATACACTATGTAGACCAGTAGAATTCCTAGCTGGGGATCTAGAATGGGTTTAGGACGACAATGATGAATGTCAATTATGGCCTTGGAACCAACTGCAACATTAAGAGCTATAGATAATCTTATTCATACTTCTCTTATGCTGTTTGATTTTTTTTCTACTACTGTGAAGAAGATGACAGTAAAATCCCTTTTATACATATTCCCTCAGATGATTATTGATGAGAAATAAAGACCAAGAAAGAAAAATTATTGAATCAACTTGAAAAGTATTTATAATGATTTCATATTATGAGAGGAGAAATCAATGGGTTATTCATTGTACTTAACCATGAAATTTTCTGTGGTTTATAAATATTTAGTTTTATTTTGTAATACATTTATTAAATCAGTTTTATTATTTACAAATTAATGCCATTTGAATGGCTCTAAGAACTAGATTTCTCAATTGGCATCCAAAGTAATTTATAATACTGGAGAAAAGTATGAGAAGTATGTAAAACACTTGGCAAATTAGCATAAATCTTGATAGCAATGTTCTTGTAGACTATTCTGAAATTAGGTAAGGTATTTCCAACTTTATGCTAAGAAATAATTTCTATTTTTTTAAAGTGTTGTTTGGGAAAAAAGAAAGAGAGAGAGAGAGAGAGAGAGAGAGAGAGATGTAATATGTGTATTTGTTTCTGAAAAGAAAATGCATTCAGTAAGTTCCTAGTGCAACACATATCCAGAGAAAACATTGATTAGCTTTCAAGGTTGTTATACTTCAAATGGCTTGAACTTTAGCCTGGGAACCTGAAATGATCACTCTTTTGAGCAGCATAGGCATTGACATCATGCTCTCTCATTTGGAGGCATATTAACCAGAATGATTCATCCATTTATTCTATTATTATTTAAGCATGCATGTATTCAAGCATTTGTCAATCATTTGCTTACTGCTCACCTTGATCTGAGTGAGCAATGCTGCTGGTGTGGATATATTTTGGTGAACAAAACAAAACAAAATACAATCATCTTGTTTCTGCTTTTTAAGTAGAGGTATTTTTGGTTTCATTTTGTTATTTTTTTAATAAATAATTACTTAAATATGTGATTTAGAAAAAGGAAGTTGATCTAACATCTTAATAGGGAAATTCTCTACAAGATTCTTCTCTGTTTCCTACTTAACTAAAATATGAAGCTCTAAGTCTCTAATCTTAACACTATAAATCATGAAATTATTTCATGCTATAAACATCCAGGAGAATGAATCCAGAAAATAACAGGTGGCAGTGAAAATGTATTTGTACACCTAATATGCAGTCATGGCAGTAAATCAAGACACAAATGTTGCCTGGTGGGAGGAAAGAGCATTCAAAGACAGACAGAAAGCCACAGTGTGGCAGACAGACTTCAAGATGGCCCCATGATCTCTACCTCTTGGTGTTAAATGTTTTTTGTATAATCACTACCTCTTCCACAACATCCTGACCTTGAGCTTGGGCAGGACTTGCTTCCTACCAACAATATAGAAAAGGTGATAGGATGTCACCTTCATAATTAAGTTGCCTTATATGATATTCTGTCTTGCTAGCAGACTTGTTTTAGTCTCCCTCTCTTTCTTTGTTGGCAAAAAGGAAGCTGTCATGAATCTTACAATCACAATGAACTGAATTCTGCCAATAGCCACAAAAGTGGGAAAGCAGAAGCTTTCCTAGACTGTTCTCCAAATGAGAAACCAGACCTTGCCAACACCTAGATTGCAGCCACAGAAGATTCACTACAGAGAGCATAGTTAAATGTTGTCTGAAAATCTGACCCACAGAAACTCTAAGATGATACATGTGCATTATTTTAAGCTGCAAATTTTATGGTAGTTTGTTACATGGTATACAAAAACAATACAACATGTATGGCAATCTCCAAGCTTTCACTGCATGAGCCACAAAAAATGAGAGAAAGAAAATAAATGAGTTTTGTTTAGTGCACTTAAAGCTGAAATATAAAAAATGTTTGGTAATAAGAAATAAAGAAGGTCCTAATCTCCAAGTCAGTGGTCTACCCAAGTAGACAGTATTTCACCTTTATAAACCTAATTATGTTGTTCCCATGGTTTCAAATTCTTACATAGTTTCCATTTATTTTTTTAAAACAAAATCATTAAAAAATTTCATAAAAGCCTGTATAGAGTTCTCACCCTACCTTATCAAGTACCCTTTGTGCTTCAGCCACACTTTTCTTTTCTCAGATCTGAGAAAGAAAAAATCATACTTATCTTTCACAAGATCTCATGCTTCTAATATCTTGATTAGGCTCTCTTTATTTTGCCTGATAAAATTTTACTCATTTTTTATACCCTTATAGCCAACCATCACTTCTTCATGGATACTTTTTATGACACTTACAGCTAGGACAAATGCTCTATTTTAATTCTTATTACATCATATTTCTCTATAATATCTCTTCATGATATCTTGCTCTATCAAATCTATATCTCATTACAACATCATAGAGGGTAAAGAAATAAGTGGAGAAGAAAGAAAAAAAAGCAAGGACTTGAAGATTGTTTATAGAAACTAAATATCCCAAGTTTGACTCATTGTAGCATTAGTTAAATATTAATTAATTTTTATGTACTAAATAATGGCAAGGAGACTGTTTTTCACTGTGACAAACACATCTGAAGTCATTGGGAGATTTGGAAGTTGGAAACTTTCAAAGACTTCTGATGGCAACTCAAATATATGGATATTTCACAGTCCATGTACTGTGACAATGTATAAGCATGTCTCCAGAAAAAAATATTATATTAGTCATTCAAAAATAATTAGGGTCATTTTAACATATGTTAACTGTATTAAATTCAAGAAAATATAAGACATGTATTACAATAGTGTGGTTTGCTTCCAGCACAGCAAATTGTACACTTAAAGAAGTAATACAGCATTTTTAGACAGTTGTAGATTAATATGATTCAATGAAGTATTCTTTCTCTGAGACTAGTGTTTTTCTTATTTTTTTTCTTAAATGTATATAATAAAAACTGATCTTTCAATTCACAAATGTTTTTCAATCATGTACTATGTTCTAAAAATTATGTTTTAAATTTAATTTGGGGCAGTTTTGTTTTTCACAAAAATAGTACACTCACTGTAGGGAATGACAAATGTTAAGAGAACTCCTTGACAATTGTGACCTGAGAATACAACCACTGATAAGTTCTACTTCTCTGGGCTGTGTATTCATTTTATGAAATCCATTGACTAGCTACTATTTCTATCTTTTTGTATTGGAAAGAGTCACTACTCTGACGCCTGTGCCTTAAGTGATTTCTTTCCTTTTATACTCAGTTTAGTCTGAAGTATATGGTTCTACCTGACTTCTTGAAATATGCTGATACAGCAGAAGTGAATATTTGTTGAACATTTGTAGATCTCACCATGTCATAAAAGCTTTCTTTTAAAAGGGACCACTATATATATATGATTTATTTTTGTATTTTATACTACCTTCCCAGCAAAACCCACAAACATTTGTAACATAAAACTTTAAACATGTTAAATACAAAAACAGCAAATGAAAAACCAAGGTGAATAAGGTATTCACTGAAGGAAAAAATGAAGAAGAAATAAGATAAAAAGAAGGAAGCAGTCTTGGAAAATGAGTAGATATTGCTTAGATTTCATTCAAAAAATTGCATTATTTTTGCCCACAATTTGGCATTTAGCAAGAATAAGTATATGGATATTGTTTGAAAATTAAAAGTACAAAATAGTCAGCATTTTATATGATGTTCAACAATCCTGTCAGAGCTTTGTAGTACTTAATCTGTTTAGATTCATATTTTCCACTTAAAAACTGTTTGTACCATATTCCAAAGCCATAATCAGGCAGGCTGAACAAATTGATCATAGGGGACTGCCATCTCTGTAGTTTAAACTTCATGATAAGAAAACAGAGCACAAGAATGTTATAACTTTATTTTTTAAACTGTAAAAATATTTAGATCTAAATCTAAAAGCTGTTTTCTATTGCTGCCATTACAAACTACCACAAAGTTAGTGGCTTAAACAACACTCACTTAATATCTTACATTTCTAGAAGTCCAGTGGGCTCAGCTAGGATTTACCTTGGTCTCCCAAGACAGAAATCAAGGTGTCCACAGGGCTATGTTCCTTTCTGGAGGCTCCGGAGGAGAATATGCTTCCAGGTTAATGCAGATTGTTGACCGAATTCAGTCCTAAGCTATTGTAAAATTGATGTCCTGTTTTGTTTTGTTTTGTTTTTGTTTTTGTTTTTGTTTTTGCTGACCTTTGCCTGGGATTTCTTTGAAATTTTGAATTTCAGTATCTGAAATGCTGCCTGCATTCCCTAGGTGATAGCCCTCTTCATCTCAGAACTGCAAAATTGCATCAAATTCTGTTATGCTTCACATCTCACTGACCTCCCTTTCTGCTGCTTCTCTTCTGCAGTGTCTCTCTGTCTGACTCTTCTACCTCTTCCATTTTTAAGGACCCCTGTGGTTACACAGGGGTCATGGATAATCCAAGATAATATACCTAATTAATGGTCAGCTAATTTGCAGATTTAATTCATGTAAAAAAAAAATCCCTTCTGATATGTAACTAATGTGTTTCAGTGATTCGGGTTTGGAAATTTTGGGATGGAACATAATTTCGCCTACACTCATAAGCAAATATACCACATGTATATCATATGTATATATAGATATATCTACACTTAACATATAAACTTAACATTATTCTGCTTTTATTTTAAACAATGAGCAAGTGCCACTGCTTATAATGAAAATATTTCAAAATGAAAATAATTTCAATTTGAAAATTACATAGCTATTAATAATTATGGTTTATTCCATTTCTTATCTTAAATCTAAGTAGAATGCTTTTCTTTGCAACCATGCAGAATCTTAATTATTGTGCCAAATTTCTTAGACTACTTTTATCAGCAATATGAATTTCTCCCAGAAAAATTTATACCTCCTCTCCAATAACTAATTCCTTTACCTATAAACAATTTCACCTTGAATTTCTTCATGATATTAATGTAGATAGGTATGCAATTTTAATTGATGTTATAGGCAACTTAATTTTAATAAACATCTTAATATAAAATCATTTATTTGATCACTGAATGTGAACAAAATATACTTAAAGTTTATATTTGTGTTCTGAAGTATTGGAGAAAATGATAAAAAAAGAAAAGTGTTCCTCTCAACGAGCTTACATTTGATGAATATCTGTCAAAACTATAAAGTATGGGGGGGGAGGAGTCAAGATGGCGGAGAAGTAGCAGGCTGAGACTACTTCAGGTAGCGGGAGATCACCTAGATAGCTTATCTAAAGATTGCAAACACCTACAAATCCAATGGGAGATCGAAGAGAAGAACAGCAATTCTAGAAACAGAAAATCAACCACTTTCTGAAAGGTAGGACTGGCGGAGAAGTGAATCCAAAGCGACGGGAAGATAGACCGCAGGGGGAGGGGCCGACTCCCGGCAAGCGGCGGAGCAACGGAGCACAAAATCAGGACTTTTAAAAGTCTGTTCCGGGGGCGCCTGGGTGGCTCAGTGGGTTAAAGCCTCTGCCTTCGGCTCAGGTCATGATCCCAGGGTCCTGGGATCAAGCCCCACATCAGATTCTCTGCTCAGCAGGGAGCCTGCTTATCTCTCTCTCTCTCTCTGCCTGCCTTTCTGCCTACTTGTGATCTCCGTCTGTCATAAATAAATAAATAAAATCTTAAAAAAAAAAAGTCTGTTCCACTGAGGGACATCACTCCAGAGGCTTAACTGGGGTCAAGCCCACACGGGGTCAGCGTGGCCTCAGGTCCCGCAGGGTCACAGAAGGATTGGGGGTGTCTGAGTGTCGCAGAGCTTACAGGTATTAGAACGGGGAAGCCGGCTATAGAGACAGAGCCAAGGAGTGAGCTATAAGCTCAGGGTTACCTTGAACCGGTCGCTGGCTCGGTCAGCTCGGAGCGCGGCCAGAGGCAGGGGATGGGAGTAATTGGGCGCTGTTCTCTGAGGATGCACTGAGGAGTGGGGCCCCGGGCTCTCGGCTCCTCCGGGCCGGAGACAGGGAGGCCGCCATCTTCATTCCCGTCCTCCAGAACTCTACATAAAGTGCTCAGGGAACAAAAGCTCCCAAAAGCAAACCTGAGCGGATTACTCAGCCCGGCCCCTGGTAAGGATGGTGCAACTCCGCCTGGGGCAAAGAGACTTGAGAATCACTACATCAGGCCCCTCCCCCAGAAGATCAACAAGAAACCCAGCCAGGACCAAGTTCAACTACCGAGGAGTGCAGTTTCAATACCAAGGAGAGCTGCGGAATTCCAGAGGAGGAGAAAGCAAAGCACGGAACTCATGGTTTTCTCCCCATGATTCTTTAGCCTTGCAGTTAATTTAATTTTTTTTCTTTTTCAATTTTTTTTTCACTTCTTCTGCTAAATTTTTTTAACTTTTACCCTTTTCTTTTTTAACGTTTTTTAACTAGTTTATCTAGTATATATATATTTTTTTTTTCCTTTTTATATTTTTTCTTTATTGGTTTACTTTTTTTAATTGTTTCTTTCTTTTTTTTTTTCTTTCTGAACCTTTTTATCCCCTTTCTCCCCCCTCACGAGTTGGGATCTCTTCTGATTTGGCTAAAGCATATTTTCCTGGGGTTGTTGCCACCCTTTTAGTATTTTACTTGCCCCTTCATATACTCTGATCTGGACAAAATGACAAGGTGGAAAAATTCACCACAAAAAAAAAGAACAAGAGGCAGTACCAAAGGCTAGGGACCTAATCAATACAGACATTGGTAATATGTCAGATCTAGAGTTCAGAATGATGATTCTCAAGGTTCTAGCCGGGCTTGAAAAAGGCATGGAAGATATTAGAGAAACCCTCTCAGGAGATATAAAAGCCCTTTCTGGAGAAATAAAAGAACTAAAATCGAACCAAGTTGAAATAAAAAAAGCTATTAATGAGGTGCAATAAAAAATGGAGTCTCTCATTGCTAGGATAAATGAGGAAGAAAAAGAATTAGTGATATAGAAGACCAAATGACAGAGAATAAAGAAGCTGAGCAAAAGAGGGACAAACAGCTACTGGACCACGAGGGGAGAATTCAAGAGATAAGTGACACCATAAGACGAAACAACATTAGAATAATTGGGATTCCAGAAGAAGAGGAAACAGAGAGGGGAGCAAAAGGTATATTGGAGAGAATCATTGGAGAGAATTTCCCCAATATGGCAAAGGGAACAAGCATCAAAATCCAGGAGGTTCAGAGAACCCCCCTCAAAATCAATAAGAATAGGCCCACAACCTGTCACCTAATAGTAAAATTTACAAGTCTTAGTGACAAAGAGAAGATCCTGAAAGCAGCCTGGAAAAAGAAGTCTGTAACATACAATGGTAACAATATTAGATTGGCAGCAGACTTATCCACAGAGACCTGGCAGGCCAGAAAGAGCTGGCATGATATATTCAGAGCACTAAATGAGAAAAACATGCAGCCAAGAATACTATATCCAGCTAGGCTATCATTGAAAATAGAAGGAGAGATTAAAAGCTTCCAGGACAAACAAAAACTGAAAGAATTTGCAAACACCAAACCAGCTCTACAGGAAATATTGAAAGGGGTCCTCTAAGCAAAGAGAGACCCTAAAAGTAGTAGATGAGAAAGGAACAGAGACAATATACAATAACAGTCACCTTACAGGCAATACAATGGCACTAAATTCATATCTCTCAATAGTTACCCTGAATGTTAATGGGCTAAATGCCCCAATCAAAAGACACAGGGTATCAGAATGGATAAAAAAACAAAACCCATCTATATGTTGCCTACAAGAAACTCATTTTAGACCCGAAGACACCTCCAAATTTAAAGTGAGGGGGTGGAAAAGAATTTACCATGCTAATGGACATCAGAAGAAAGCAGGAGTGGCAATCCTTATATCAGATCAATTAGATTTTAAGCCAAAGACTATAATAAGAGATGAGGAAGGACACTATATCATACTCAAAGGATCTGTCCAACAAGAAGATCTAACAATTTTAAATATCTATGCCCCTAACGTGGGAGCAGCCAACTATATAAACCAATTAATAACAAAATACAAAGAAACACATTGACAATAATACAATAATAATAGGGGACTATAACACTCCCTTCACTGAAATGGACATCTCATCCAAGCAAAACATCAACAAGGAAATAAAGGCCTTAAATGACACACTGGACCAGATGGACATCACATATATATTCAGAACATTTCATCCCAAAGCAACAGAATACACATTCTTCTCTAGTGCACATGGAACATTCTCCAGAATAGATCACATCCTCAGTCCTAAATCAGGTCTCAACCGGTATCAAAAGATTGGGATCATTCCCTGCATATTTTCAGACCACAATGCTCTGAAGCTAGAACTCAATCACAAGAGGAAATTTGGAAAGAAACCAAATACATGGAGACTAAACAGCATCCTTCTAAAGAATGAATGGGTCAACCAGGAAATTAAAGAAGAATTGAAAAAAATCATGGAAACAAATGATAATGAAAACACAACGGTTCAAAATCTGTGGGACACAACAAAGGCAGTCCTGAGAGGAAAATATATAGCCTTACAAGCCTTTCTCAAGAAACAAGAAAGGTCTCAAATACACAACCTAACCCTACACCTAAAGGAGCTGGAGAAAGAACAAGAAAGAAACCCTAAACCCAGCAGGAGAAGAGAAATCATAAAGGTCAGAGCAGAAATCAATGAAATAGAAACCAAAAAAACAATAGAACAAATCAACGAAACTAGGAGCTGGTTCTTTGAAAGAATTAATAAGATTGATAACCCCCCTGGCCAGACTTATCAAAAAGAAAAGAGAAAGGACCCAAGTAAATAAAATCATGAATGAAAGAGGAGAGATCACAACGAACACCAAAGAAATACAGACAATTATAAGAACATACTATGAGCAACTCTATGCCAACAAATTTGACAATCCGGAAGCAATGGATGCATTCCTAGAGAAATACCAACTACCACAACTGAACCAGGAAGAAATAGAAAGCCTGAACAGACCCATAACCAGTAAGGAGATTGAAACAGTTATCAAAAATCTCCAAACAAACAAAAGCCCAGGGCCAGATGGCTTCCCGGGGGAATTCTACCAAACATTTAAAGAAGAACTAATTTCTATTCTCCTGAAACTGTTCCAAAAAATAGAAATGGAAGGAAAACTTCCAAACTCATTTTATGAAGCCAGCATCACCTTGATCCCAAAACCAGACAAGGATCCCATCAAAAAAGAGAACTACAGACCAATATCCTTGATGAACACAGATGCAAAAATTCTCGCCAAAATACTAGCCAATAGGATTCAACAGTACATTAAAAGGATTATTCACCACGATCAAGTGGGATTTATTCCAGGGCTGCAAGGTTAGTTCAACATCCGCAAATCAATCAATGTGATACAACACATTAATAAAAGAAAGAACAAGAACCATATGATACTCTCCATAGATGCTGAAAAAGCATTTGACAAAGTACAGCATCCCTTCCTGATCAAAACTCTTCAAAGTGTAGGGATAGACGGCACATACCTCAATATTATCAAAGCCATCTATGAAAAACCCACCACAAATATCATTCTCAATGGAGGAAAAACTGAAAGCTTTTCCGCTAAGGTCAGGAACACGGCAGGGATGTCTGTTATCACCACTGCTATTCAACATAGTACTAGAAGTCCTAGCCTCAGCAATCAGACAACAAAAGGAAATTAAAGGCATCCAAATCGGCAAAGAAGAAGTCAAACTATCACTCTTCGCAGATGATATGATACTCTATGTGGAAAACCCAAAAGACTCCACTCCAAAACTGCTAGAACTTGTACAGGAATTCAGTAAAGTGTCAGGATATAAAATCAATGCACAGAAATCAGTTGCATTTCTCTACACTAACAACAAGACAGAAGAAAGAGAAATTAAGGAGCCCATCCCATTTACAATTGCACCCAAAACTATAAGATACCTAGGAATAAACCCAACCAAAGAGGCTAAGAATCTATACACAGAAAACTATAAAGTACTCATGAAAGTAATTGAGGAAGACACAAAGAAATGGAAAAATGTTCCATGCTCCTGGATTGGAAGAATAAATATTGAGAAATTGTCTATGCTACCTAAAGCAATCTACACATTTAATGCAGTTCCTATCAAAGTACCATCCATTTTTTTCAAAGAAATGGAACAAATAATCCTAAAATTTATATGGAATTGGAAAAGACCTCGAATAGCCAAAGGAATATTAAAAAAGAAAGCCAAAGTTGGTGGCATCACAATTCCGGACTTCAAGCTCTATTACAAAGCTGTCATCATCAAGACAGCATGGTACTGGCACAAAAACAGACACATGGATCAATGGAACAGAATAGAGAGCCCAGAAATAGACCCTCAATTCTATGGTCAACTAATCTTCGACAAAGCAGGAAAGAATGTCCAATGGAAAAAAGACAGCCTCTTCAATAAATGGTGTTGGGAATATTGGACAGCCACATGCAGAAAAATGAAATTGGATCATTTCCTTACACCACACACAAAAATAGACTCAAAGTGGATGAAGGATCTCAATGTGAGAAAGGAATCCATCAAAATCCTTGAGGAGAACACAGGCAGCAACCTCTTCGACCTCAGCCGCAGCAACATCTTCCTAGGAACATCGCCAAAAGCAGGGGAAGCAAGGGCAAAAATGAACTATTGGGACTTCATCAAGATCAAAAGCTTTTGCACAGCAAAGGAAACAGTTAACAAAACCAAAAGACAACTGACAGAATGGGAGAAGATATTTGCAAATGACATATCAGATAAAGGGCTAGTGTCCAAAATCTATAAAGATCTTAGCAAACTCAACTCCCAAAGAACAAATAATCCAATCAAGAAATGGGCAGAAGACATGAACAGACATTTCTGCAAAGAAGACATCCAGATGGCCAACAGACACATGAAAAAGTGCTCCACATCACTCGGCATCAGGGAAATACAAATCAAAACCACAATCAGATATCACCTCACACCAGTCAGAATGGCTAAAATTAACAAGTCAGGAAATGACAGATGCTGGCGAGGATGCGGAGAAAGGGGAACCCTCCTACACTGTTGGTGGGAATGCAAGCTGGTGCAACCACTCTGGAAAACAGCATGGAGGTTCCTCAAAAGGTTGAAAATAGAACTACCCTATGACCCAGCAATTGCACTACTGGGTATTTACCCTAAAGATTCAAACGTAGTGATCCAAAGGGGCACGTGCACCCGAATGTTTATAGCAGCAATGTCTACAATAGCCAAACTATGGAAAGAACCTAGATGTCCATCAACAGATGAATGGATAAAGAAGAGGTGGTATATATACACAATGGAATACTATGCAGCCATCAAAAGAAATGAAATCTTGCCATTTGCGACGACGTGGATGGAATTAGAGGGTATCATGCTTAGTGAAATAAGTCAATCAGAGAAAGACAACTATCATATGATCTCCCTGATATGAGGGAGAGGAGATGCAACTTGGGGGGCTAAGTGGGTAGGAGAAGAGTAAATGAAACAAGATGGGATTGGGAGGGAGACAAACCATAAGTGACTCTTAATCTCAGAAAACAAACTGAGGGTTGATGGGGGGAGGGGGGTTGGGAGAGGGGGGGTGGGGTTATGGACATTCGGGTGGGTATGTCCTATTGTGAGTGCTGTGAAGTGTGTAAACCTGGCGATTCACAGACCTGTACTCCTGGGGATAAAAATATATTATATGTTTTAAAAAATAAACTTTAAATTTAAAAAAAATGGAAAAAAAATACTATAAAGTGTGAATAAAGATTGATGGCTGTCAGTTTCAGAAACATTGATGAATATGGTATCAGATATAGGCCAAAAGTAATGGATACAAAAAAATATACAGATGATCCAAATGGACATTCTTGAGGAAGAAATTATCATAATCTAAAAGGTGAGAGTGAAAATATATAAAAATAAAATAAAATAAAATAAAATAAAATAAAATAAAATAAAATGTTAGAATGAGATGTCTAAATTTGCTAAAGCATAGAAAGTAGATTATAGCCATTTTTAAAGAAAAGGCTAGGTGTCCCTGGGTGGCTCAGTCAGTTAGGTGGCCAAGTCTTGATTTCGGCTCAGGTCATGATCTCAGGGTTATGAGATGGAGTTCTGAGTCAGGCTCCATGCTCAGGGGGGAGTGTGAGATTCGCTGCCTCTGTCCTTCCCCCTGTTTGTGTGCTCTCTCTCTCTCTCAAATAATATAAATAAATAAATAAATATATATATATATATATATATATATATATATATATATATAAAATGAAAAACGAAGAGGCTGAAACTTCAAAGGGTAAAAATACTCTCTGTATATTGTCACTTTCACTCCTTTATAAAGTCTACCTACTAAATAGAAATGACTCTCCTGTTGTAGAAACTTATCTCTGTGTTCTTCATTTTACCCTTACTGCTATATTCAAAACCCTGCTGGGCGCCTGGGTGGCTCAGTGGGTTAAAGCCTCTGTCTCTGGCTCAGGTCTTGATCCCAGGGTCCTGGGATAGATCCCCACATCAAGCTCTCTGTTCAGCAGGGAGCGTGCTTCTCCATCTCTCTCTCTGCCTGCCTCTCTGCCTACTTGTGATCTCTGTCTGTCATAAATACATAAAAATTAAAAAAAAAACCCTGCTTTTACAATATGCACTCCTTTTTCCTGTGTCATCAACAACTCTCTCCCCTTTACTTCTCAAAAATCTGGGATTCTAGTATCTACTTCCACTACAATCATCTGCTTATAAATTGAGCTTAGTCTTTGCTGAGATCAGGATTATTTGATATAAATTCTTTTCTTCTCAATTTCTATCACAATTCAATTTGTTCATTCTTTAATCCTTTTACACGCTTGTTTAAGTCCCATATCACATTAATTTTGCAAATCTGTAGCTGTGCTTGAATTCATTGCACCCCACTTTTGAACCAATAAGCTATGGCCAAAGTGGCAGAATCATCTGATAGAAAATATCCTTGTTTAAATCACCCTATGCAGCAGGGTTTGCAAGTATGGAATGGCCCATAAAGAGGATGTGCTAAGTAAAAGCAAATGACTGAAATTTGGACATTTCACCAGCTTGGCAATTAACAGTATATTTGAAAAATAAATGATGTTGAAACATATCAGGACCCAGGATTTTTATCACTGTTCACTGGTGTTCACTGGTATTCTGAATTCTTTTTTGAGAATAGAAAAATGATTTTTTTCATGAATTGAAAGAAAAAAATTGAAAAACAATAACACCCCTTTTTTCAAAGAAGACTTTTCTTACTAACCAGACTACATTTTCTTTATTTAAAGATTTATTTTTATTTTAGAAAGAGAGCATGAATTGGGGAAAGGGCAGAGGGAGAAAGAGAAAGAATCTCAAGCAGACTGCCCACTGATTGAGGAGCATCATCTCACAACCCTGAGATTAAGACCTGTGTCAAAATCAAGAGTCGGTTGCTTAATCGGCTGAGCCACCCAGGTGCTGCCCCAACTGGACTACATTCTAAATAAATTATTTCACAGTTAGGTGGGTTTTGTGTACAGAAATTATACTCATAATTATTGTTACTTTTTTTATTAGTGAATGAATAAATCTTATAAATTAATACTGTACCAATCTACCAGCCACGAGATCATTTTTAAAATAGAATTTCACCTTTATACAATATTATGATATCTGAGATTATCTTATGAATTTCAATATCTGAAACATAGGTCTTTCCCAGAATAAAAAAATTACTTCATATTTGCATTTATAATAGTATCTAATCCATTGTGTTATATTCATTATTTGACCTAATCTGTTCTTTTTTAAAACACTTTTTTATAATTAGAAGTGTCATCTACACTCTCTTAGGAAATAGGAGGTTATCTTCGGATTTAGCTTTCTTCTAAGCACTAGATTATTTCATCATTTTTTGACTAATTATTGGATTATTTTCTGCTCATTTCTACATGGATAATGATAAGTGGCCACCAAAGCCAACGAATGCTGTAGGTCTTAATATATTACCTTTTCATTTTAGAGATTGCCAGGTTTACTCATTAAATAATATTCTTTTTTCCCTTGAAAGACTAAAATACATAAATATAATTTACCTTGGCTTTTTGGTAACTTAGAACTCTCTCTTGATTTTCTTGTAAGCATACTTGCTTTCTGGCAGCAACAAAATATCCCAGATACATATAATTTCTTTTTACTCCCCATCATGAAACTACTCTTTACAGATTGGCTTTAGCAGTTTAGAAATTATTACTGTCATATTTTTTAAATTGTTATTCCTGTTTAATAATGAGAGCAAAAGTTATGTTTTTCAACTTACATAATAAGAATTTTAGTAATAGACAAGAAAAACATAAATATTCCTTTTAGAGCTCTTATTGTATAAGAGACATAATCTAAGTGCTATTAAAACATATTCACATTTAGGGGCGCCTGGGTGGCTCAGTGGGTTAAGCCGCTGCCTTCAGCTCAGGTCATGATCTCAGGGTCCTGGGATCGAAGCCCGCATCGGGCTCTCTGCTCAGCAGAGAGCCTGCTTCCTCCTCTCTCTCTCTGCCTGCCTCTCTGCCTGCTTGTGATCTCTCTCTGTCAAATAAATAAATAAATAAAATATTAAAAAAAAAAACATATTCACATTTAAATATCAAACCAAGCAACAAGGTGGATTAGAAAAGAAGCTCAAAGACTGCTTGAAAAAAAAAAAATATCCAGGTTAAAATAATAAGGAAACAACACAATTTTATCTAGCAGAACTTTTGAGATTCCTAAAGAGTATAGGCATGAGAGACTGTGGACTCTGAGAAACAAACTGAGGGTTTTGGAAGGGAGGGGGGTAGGGGAAGGGTGATCCTGGTGGTGGGTATTAAGGAGGGCACGTATTGCATGGAGCACTGGGCGTGGTACATAAACAATGAATCTTGGAACACTGAAAAAATAAAATAAAATAAAATAAGAGTATAGGAAGAGCTAAAGGTAGTAATTACATATTTCTTTTCAACACAATTTATTAAAAAAATTAATTTTTGACAGTAGTTGTGTTAATTCAGGATTGGAGGGGCTGATTCATTTGAGGCCTGAAATTAATTAAAGGTTGATATTTGAAAAATAAATGACTTGTGCACCAAATCTCTGCATGTGTTCTTACCTTTGCAATCTACAGACTATGCCTCAATTTATCATTACCTCATTAACTAAATTATTAATTTTACCAGACTATCTTTTTTTTAAAGATTTTATTTATTTATTTGACAGCAATCACAAGTAGGCAGAGAGGCAGGCAGAGAAAGAGAGGGGGAAGCAGGCTCCCCGCTGAGCAGAGAGGCCTATGTGGGGCTTGATCCCAGGACCATGAAATCATGACCTGAGCCAAAGGCAGAGCCTTAACCCACTGAGCCATCCAGGCACCCTACCAGACTATCTTTTATACTTTAAAAATATGAGCTGTTATTGGCAATTTTAGTTAATGCACACACACAGAGTTCCAAATTTTATTCATATTTTATATTGAGATAGAAAACAGATTCAGAAGGAAAGAAGTGGGGGGGAGAGAGAGGCAGAAAAAGAGAAAGAAGAGGAAGGAGGAGGAGGAGACTAAAGTTTTGTGATAAAGCAAAAGGAAAGCTGCAGATAACGAACAAGATAAGATGAAAAAAATAAAAAATAGCATTGTTGCAGCAGCCAAGATTGTTTGTGACAACAGAATAAGCAACAAACCAGACAATAGGGTAAAGAAGATAGTTCAGAATGATGAAATGATGTTCAGTCCTCAGCCCAAGGAAAGGACACAATCCTGTATTCTCAAGTGCACCCAGAACCCACCCTGTCAACCAGAGGAGAAAGAAGAGAAAGGGACCAGCAGTTACTTGACCTTAAACATTAACCAAGGGTCCAAACCTCTGTAACCACCAGACCTTATCTAGTGATGCTCAGTCAAAAGATTAGGAGTTATTTCCAATGGAATTATTACAATGGTTAGCTGATTATGAATCCTGCATTACATATTGTCTTCATCAACTGATATTATATTAACAAATGTGAAATAAGACTAAATGAAGCAAATAAAATATGGTTTTGCTCAATATTTTTGCCTAAAATATTAAAGTATTTAAAAAATTTAGAAAATAACCTGCTAACATTCAAACTTACCAACTTCTAACTTTTGTCATGGTAAACATTTCCCCTTTTTAGAAAATACTTTCAATTTAAACACTTATTCATACAGAAAAGCACACCAGACAGAAGAATGAGACTCTATGAGATTTTATGAATTTGAGTAGCAAATGTACCATCTTCCATCTACTATGCCTCTAACTGTAATAGTTATCCTACTTCTAAAAATAGGTGAGTTGGATTGTTTATGAACATTAAATAAAAACAATCACATAGTATAGATAATTTTTTGTCTTGCTTACTTTGTTCCATCTTATGTTTGAAGGATTCACTCTTGCTGTTGAATGTATAAATAATTTACTCATTTCCATTGTTGTACTTGAATTTGATATTCTTGTGTAAATTTCTGCCTATGTGGTGATAATAATTGAATTTGGTAATCCCAGGTGTGGTTCAATGATGTGAAAGTATAGTTAAACTGTTACCTACTGGCATATGTATATAGTTCATTTTTTAAATGAAGTGCAAGATTTTGGACATATTCCTTTATATTCCACATATATTTAAAAAAATCAATGTGTCCTGTATTATTGACTGATTTATTTGATCTACATTTTACTTAAAAATAGTGTAAAATTTTTCAAATGAGAAACAGGTAAACAGAATAATTTTTATACTTTTTATGAGTAAGATACTTGGATCTGAAATAGGTCCAATGAACCTGTGTTTTGTGAGACTTCTGTGGAATGATTGCTATAAAAGCATGGAAACAATAACTGAAGAATTAGGGAGGATGGACTGTAAAACATAGATGGACCTGATGAGCATGGAGGGGCCAATGCATTTAGCAATTTATGATTGGTACAAAGGGTAGAATTTAATTGACTGTGGTGCCTGGTTGGTAAATCTGGAATTATGAGGGAACAAGGAAGCAGGAAGCAGAGGCTAAAGTCATAAGAAGAAATGAAAAAGTTAGAGAGGCACATCGTAAGTTCATTGAAATTAAAATGAGCAACCAAGAAAAAACAGTTCCTAAATTTTGAAATTGTTCAGGGTATCTGAAATCATTTCAAAGGAAGAGTACATACATACACACACACACACATACAATCATGTAAGCATGTATGAATACATGCACGCATGTGTACACTCACACATGGACACAAGGCGATTGTCAATGCAGTGATTCAAGAGGCGAGACCTATAGTTAAAATGCGGTTAGATCCCAATTCAACCACTCTAGCAATGATACCATCACCCAGGTTACTCTGCTTAGAACATAATAGTCAATAAGTGGTTAATAATTGTTATTTTTATTATTTATTATTTTATTGTTAGCATAATTACAAATAAGTAGACCAAGGAATTTTGATTCTAGGCTTTTTAAAAAGATGAAAATCTTGATACTATTGTCATTAATGATAACAACCTAGATGAAGGTAGAGATTACAATTCATCTAATTAAAAACCTTTGGTACACAAATGTAGTCTAGAATCAGCAGCATGGGTAACACCTAGAACTTGTTAGAATTGAAGAATCTCAGGACCACACCAGATTTAGTGAGTTAGAATCTGCATTATGATAAGAATTTCAAGTAATTCTTATACACATCAAATTGAGAAGAACTAAAATAGGTTACAGAGTATATTTAATTTCATAACTTGTAAAGATCCCTAAAAATATTATAAATTACAGAATTTATAATTAGAAAGATCTACAGAGATCATTTACTTCAAAGACTACATTATACTTTATGAAGAAATTGAGACCCAGAAGGGTTAAGCTATTGCTTCAAGCCACATGGCTGGCTCGTTATAACTGCTTTAGTAATGATGGATTGTCCCAAGGTAGTTTCAGAATTTTAACTTTTAATATTTGAAAAGCATTGTCATATTCAGTATGAAACTTAGAGTTGTACTATTATATTTCATCTAGCTAATATATAAATAGAAAAGAGAAGCAATGTTATAAATTGTAATATAGAGGAAACCCAAAATTAATATTTTAATTGACTAATATTTTTAAAACCACCATATAAACATGTTAAATATGTAGGTATAGATAGATACAGATATAGATGATATATAGATATAGATATATATCCAGGTGAATTAGGTGCTAAGGCTGCCATGACTAAGTGCCACAGACTGTGAATAAACAAGAAAAATGTATTCTCAGTTGTGGAGGCTAGTAGCCTAGAATTAAGGTATTAACAGGGTTGGTGCCTGTGAGGAATGCGAGGAAAGACCTGTTCCTTGCCTCTTACCTAGCTTCTGGTAGTTTACTGGCAATCTTTCGTGTTCTTTGGCTTGTAGAAATATCAGCGCAATTTCTGCCTTTATCTTCACAAGCTGTTCTCTTTGTGTGTATCTCCATCTCCAAATTTCCCCTTTTCATAAGGACACTGGTCATATAGCATTCCAGAACACCTTAATGACTTCATCTTAACTAATTACATTTGCAACAATCTCATTTCCAAATAAGATCACATTCTGCACTACCCAGGGTTAGGACTTCAACTAATGAATTTTGAAGGGACATAATTCAACCCATAATACCTCCTATTTAAAAATAGGAGTTTTAAATCTCCTTGAGAAAAGAAGAAGACCTGTTATTAAACTTAAAATCTGAAATTGTTATAAGTGGCTGCTAAAATAAATTGAAATCAAGAAAGTTTTTTTTTAATTAACATCTTTCATTTCTATTTAAAAATAAATATATTAAAAATGAGAAAACAATTATTATAAAAATTTTTAAAAATATCTGTTTTTCCCTAAAATATCTTTATATATGTAAAAGAACAATATATAATCAAGCAAGTGAAAGCAATTGTTACATAATTACTTAAAATTCAAGTTTTTATAACATTTTTAGCATATTTCATAATCTGAAGCTTCAAAATTGATTACTCTAAAATTTCTTCTTCCTAGAATAATTATGATAATAAGAACATTCATTTCTCTAGCTAATACCTCACTAAATCTAAGTTCACATATTTCGGGAGGAAAAGAGAAAATATCTCCACTGATAATCAATGAATGGATGGTAATCCTATGCACACATTTTTCTAAGGTATTCTAAGAGGCCAGCCACACTCCCTCTCCTTTCTCTTCCTTTCCACTAATGTGGATTTAATACTAAATCCATATTAATTGTACTACTTCACTTTCTCTCCACTTATCCACTCTAGACCTGCCATAATTCCCTCAACAATATTGTAACTCTTCTGTCTATGTCAGTTCTTTACCCCTCCAGTTTTTCTCTTCTTTAGAACTAGATTGGTTTTCTAAAACATAAATATGGTCTTGTCATCCTCCTGATAAAATCCTTCAAGAGCCTATGGCATACCATTTAAGAATGTGGTTTACCTCTCTCTCTCTCTTTTTCTCTATGTTCATTTGTTCTCTTTTTTAAATTGCACGTATGAGTGAAATGTTGTATGTAAGTGTTGAGTCACAAAATTGTACACTTGAAACTAGTATTACACTGTGTTGACTAACTGAAATTTAAATAAAAACTTTTAAAAAAAGAATGTGGCCTATGAGAAACTAACAAAGCTTCAGCATTCGAATTTTAGCTTCAATGCTAATTAGCTAAATGACATTGACTTTGGAGATATTTATTTATATTTACCATATATCAATTTTCTTACCTGTGAAGCAGTGATAAAAAAAATACTACCTGCCTTATGAGGTTATTATGGGAAATGAAACATGTAATATGTATGAAACATTGAAGGACTGTATAAATGTCATCAATCATTATTATCATTATTGAAAACTTCATGTAAAATTTACTAAAAGGATATGATCAAGTACTTTTGGCTCTTAGAGCAACAATTTTAGCATCAGACCTGTTTCTGATGTTTCCCTATTTACTGAAGGTAGTCCTACTGTCACTATTCTTAACCCTAATTGTTACTAACACCCACTTTCCTTGTAAAAAGTGTCTCTGTTTAGGTAATAAAATATATGGTGACCTTATTTGTATATCCAGTTGCCCAACCCACAAGAATTTAATATGCGTGTATTTAAGAATTTTTTAAAAATTCATTAGCTAGGGATAATATGATAAATAATTTCAAAGTGAGTTCACCTAATGTACCTCTCAGATCCTGAAATAATAGTCGTAACTCAAACTTAAATTACATCTGTTTCTCCTTATACTCAACATACTGTTCAACATCTTTACAGATGCCAATTAATCTAATTATCACAGCAACCCAAGGATGAAATATGTGCTATTATTACCTCCATTTTATAGAAAAGGAGTTTAAATAACTCAAGTCTCATAGGTAGTCATTTACAAAGCCAGCCTTTGATCCCCGCAGTTAACTCTTGAGTCCACGGACAATATGCTGCTTCACTACACTGTCTGTGTAAATGGTTTGCTACCTAATGTGCTCTACCTAAAAGTAGTTGTTGTGGATATCGGGATAGATACTCTCTGATCACTTAGCCTTGCCAAACTCTTCTATTTCTTGATCTTAATTCCAGAGATGATTTACTCAGTGTCAAGTAACTTCTGTATGGCGTGCCTCTTCAGTTGTTAGAAATTTTATTTCATTCTCTTTTTGAAACCTATGAATTATTTTTTGAATTCCATATGAAATAAGCATATAATATAATTAATAAATACTCATTTTCTATGTTTCTCTTTAAATAGCACATCTGGTGGGTACATAATCTCTTCCTTGACTGTTTCAGGATATCTAAAACTTTACTGTTCTTGCCAAATGGCATCATTTATTGCTTTTTCCCAAAAAGCAAGAAAGATCTATAAACCAATGAACTGAGAATAAAATTCAAACTACTCACCTGACTTCTGAAATCATTCATGTTTGGTCACGGCCTACTTGTTTACCCTCTTTTCTCACAGCTACTTCTTCACATGTCTCCCACTGGATCTCTTTTCAATTCCTTGATTATGATCTTCTCTAGCCTCTGAAAGTTTGAGCTATTTTTTATCCTTGCAAAACTCTCCTGCACCTTCTTAGCCTAGCTAACTCTTTTTTTTTTTTTTTTTTTGAAGATTAATGAGGGGTGACTGTACCCATTACACATTTTATTTTATTTTATTTTTTTCATTATGTTATGTTGCCATCATTAGTTTTTGATGTAGTGTTCCATGATTATTTTTTTGCATATAACACTCATGCTCCATGTACTCCATGCTCTCCTTAATACCCATCACTGGACTCACTCATCACCCAAACCCCCTCCCCTCTAAAACCCTCAGATTGATTCCCAGAGTCTATAGTCTCTCATGGTTTGATTCCCACCCCCTTCATTTTCCCCTTCCTTCTAATGTCCTCCATGCTATTCCTTATGATCCACAAATAAGTAAAATCATATAATATTGTCTTTGACTTATTTCACTTAGCATAATCCCTTCCAGTTACATCTATATCCATGCAAAGTGTAAGCATTCATTCTTTCTGATGGATGAGTAATATTCCATTGTATGTATGGACCACGTCTTCTTTATCCCTTGATTTGTTGAAGGGCATCTCAACTTCTTCCAATTGGCAATTGGACATTGTGGACATTGCTGCTATGAACATTGGGGTGCATATGGCCCTTGTTTTCACTACATCTGTATCTTTGGGGTAAATACCCAATAGTGCAATTGATGAGTCATAGGGTAGCTCTGTTTTTAACTTTTTGAGGAACTCCTTTTTTTATCTAAAGAATTCTTAATGTAGAATTTGTTTTAATCTGTTAGGTCTCTGCCAGATGGCTCACTCACTGTTACATAAATCAATAGGACCACAGTCTGTGACTCTTCTATGTGACCTTCACTTCCCAAGCATTGTCAGAGCAATTGCCTACTAACTTGTTTTACCCCCTTTTATGTATGTTATGCTTCATTGGTAATTAATTATGTCATGTTTACCACTGAAATAACTCCTATTAGTATATTAACAAGTAGTCCACAAATGTATACACAGCTTATTCTGTTTATCTGATAGGCAGAAACATATGGCCAATAAACCCTACATTTACTAAGTTATTTATACACTATAATACAGCATAATGATAATCAATTGAAAAATATAGTCAAGTAAAATTTATAATTAAAGTACAATATTAATTTAAGCTAAAATATCACCATGAAAATAACTGACTATGACACATCATAGTCATGCTAACAAACCATTGTAATTGCTGCTACTTTCACTAGCTGAAAAAGGGAGAAGACAGTTGACTAAGAAGATGCTTTGAAGATTTCTAGTTTTCTTATTCCTTCTCACATATCCTCCCCTAATCTAAAACTGCTTCTTTGGCACACTTAAGGCAATCCAAAAAGTGGTTCTGAGGAAAAGAAACAAGACACACATTCTTCTAAATCCCAGAAAAGTTAGGAAAGTAAGCAGAGATTTATAAACGTCAGGGAATAGCTCATGAGTCTGCCTCTTGTGATTTCTGTGCTTTTAATCCAGTTTTAATTTTAATCAAAAAGTGAACACTCAGAGAATTGGGAGTGGATAGAAAGGAAAATAGTTAGGCTTTTCCTGTTGGGCAAAACTGATTCATATTAAAAGAATGACAAACTGATTGTGAGTAATAAATTTTCGAGAAATAAAATATAATCTTCCACTTCCTAATCTTATATAGCTTGGAAAATATTTATTAGATTATCAGTATGAAAACCACTGTAGAATAATATTATCTCATTAACAACTCATAATAACTATACCAGTTATGTATTAATATCAACATTCAAAATGGTTTTTATATAAATGAAAATAGTTACTAATCTCACTGTTAATAAGGAGCATAATCTTTAGTGTTTAAGTCAATCCTTGGACATGTCTGTATATAGGTAATAACCATTACTTGTTTGCTTGATTCTTATTAGTGCCCTCTTTTTAAAAATATGAGCATACTGAAGCTTAGGGTAACCATATGAAAGGTAATAAAACCAGGTAGTAGAGTCAAGATTGAAACTGAAGTCTCTCTGTTCTCCTAACCATTAAACCAAATATGTCTCTTTCTGTAATTATAAGGTAGTTGGAGTTTTTTGAAACTGAATACAAAACTTAATGCATAGATACTTTCCTTTAAGTTACACATGTATAACTAACAAGGTTTTCCATTTTACTTCCCACAGTATGTACAAATTAAACCACATTTTATTCCAATACTTAATTTCTCTCACTTGGCTTACTGTATACTTTTTTTTTCTAATATGAAATATTAAACAAAAAGACAAAATAAAAGGCCTATCAGGTAATATTGAGATGATTTAGCTCATCAATATAATATCAAACAACTTTGAGACATAGAAGTGTAGCAAGATGATTGGTATATAAGGTAAAAACCATGCTTTGCACCCACTTGTGTCAAGAAGGCAAAGGGGGGAAATCTTTGTGGCTCTTTTATTTATTTTCAGAAAAAAATACAAATTAAATTAGAAGAAATTATTACTAGAAAAATTTAAAATAAAATGCCTAAATGAGGATTTTTTCTATCACATTTCAAGTTTAAAGTCAAGCATATATGGTGCAATATAGAAAGTTCAACCTATTTTTATTAATTCCTAAGTAATTTTTATGACTGCAACATTATGGATGTGTTTCCAACCAGTAAAAATATTTAATAATGGTTTTGGAATTTAAATTCAAGTACCTCCAAAGTACGACTATTAGCCACTGGCACAAAATTAAATTACTTTAACCTCAGTTAATTACAGATTACACATATCCCCAGCCCCCACCTCATTTTTCTCTAGAAAAATATGTTTAAAAAAGTGGTTTACATTATTAACTCCTAGCTCAGTGGTAGCAAAAGTGGATTCTGCTATTAGAATATCTGCAAGCAGATATCTTTGGATATCTCCAAAGAATAGCTGTGGGACAATATCAACCCAGAGGAGCATAGTCTCAAGGGTTACAATCACTTCTGCCAATCTATCTCTGAATTATCGGTCAATTATAGAGATATTGATTGTTACAAATTAACTTAAAATGCCAAACAGTAAAAGAAAGAAAAAAAGAAACAAACAAAAAACCAAAGATTCATCATTTTTTTAAAGTTTTTATGTAAATTCCAGTTAGTTAACACAGAGTATTATTTTCAGGTATACAATATAGTAATTCAACATACAACACTCAGCGCTCATCATCACAAGTGCCCTCCTTAATCCCTACCATTACCCATTTAGTTTTTTATAAGTAAGAGTCTCTTTCTTGGTTTGTCTTTCTTTTATTTCTCTTTGCCCATTTTGTTTTGTTTCTTAAAGTCCACATGAGTGAAATCATATGGTATTTATATTTCTCTAACTTATTTTACTTAGCATATTATCTAGGTTCTTCCACATTGTTGCAAATGCAAGATTTCACGGACTAATATTCCATTTTATGTATATACTACCTCTTCTTTATCCATTCATCAGTTGATGGAAACTTGGGCTATTTCCATAATTTGGTTATTGTAGATAATGTTGCTATAAACCCCGGGGTGCATGTATCTCTTTGAATTAGTATTTTTGTGTTCTTTGGGTAAATATCTAGTAGTGCAATTGAAGGATCATCATCCATTTTTTATAGTCTTTTTCTGTCTCTCTTCCTTATTTTCTTTCTCCTTTGTTTCTTTTTTCATTCCAATTTTTTTTATTTTTAATTTTTTTCTACTTTGTTTCTCTTTTGTCTTACATTTATCTTTGGGTGATAAGTGACAGTTTCTCTTTCTGTTTTGCATTGGTTGGTCAGAAATCTGGTTATGAACTACAGTTCTATTAGATGTTAGATAGAATGTGAGGGAAAAAAAAAAGCAAGAGTTTTAAATTGAAGCACAAACACAGTCTCTGGATTGGAATTTTTGTTTTCTTCTCCACTTGTATAGTCCCACACCACAAACAAACCAAAAATCTGTGTTTTTACTCATGAAGCATATTTGCCTATATTAATTTTTCTTCCTGTTAATTATAGAACTGACTCTGATACCACAACATTTTTGTATGCTTCCCCAAAAAACTACAAAAATTAGTATTGTTGACATACTAGGTTTACTGACCCAGGATGTGTATTGTGTTACTTTTAAGTTATTTGAAATTGGTGGATCAAATTTGTTTTATATATGATAATAAAGATTTTTTTTTATTCATGGGTTACAAATATCAGTGAAATAGATATTAAATAAACTTCTATAAAACATTTATTTTAGGGATACCTGGGTGGCTCAGTCAGTTAAGTGTCTACCTTCAGCTCAGGTTGTGATTCCAGGGTCCTGTGTTCAAGCCACACATCAGACTCCCTTACCAGGGAGTTTGCTTCTCTCTCTCCCTCTGCTCCACACCCTAATTCATGCACTCTCTAACTCTATCAAATAAATAAAATCTTTTAAAAAAAGAACATTTATTTTATTTTGATTTATCACTTAATATAATGATGCATATACTTTTTTTTTAATTTAAATTTTTATTTTTTTTCAGCATAACAATATTCATTATTTTTTGCAACACACCCAGTGCTCCATGCAATCCGTGCCCTCTACAATACCCACCACCTGGGGCCCCCAACCTCCCACCCCCCGCCCCTTCAAAATTCTCAGATCGTTTTTCAGAGTCCATAGTCTCTCATGGTTCACCTCCCCTTCGAATTTCCCTCAACTCCCTTCTCCTCTCCATCTCCCCTTGTCCTCCATGCTATTTGTTATGCTCCACAAATAAGTGAAACCATATGATAATTGACTCTCTCTGCTTGATTTATTTCACTCAGCATAATCTCTTCCAATCCCGTCCATGTTGCTACAAAACTTGGGTATTCATCCTTTCTTTCTTTTTTTTTTTTTTTTTTTTACAGCTTTACAAACATATAATTTTATCCCCAGGGGTACAGGTCTGTGAATCGCCAGGTTTACACACTTCACAACATTCACCATAGCACATACCCTCCCCAATATCCATAACCCCACCCCCTCTTCCAACCCCCTCCCCCCATCAACCCTCAGTTTGTTTTGTGAGATTAAGAGTCACTTATGGTTTGTCTCCCTCCCAATCCCATCTTGTTTCATTTACTCTTCTCCTACCCCCTCAACCCCCCATGTTGCATCTCCTCTCCCTCATATCAGGGAGATCATATGATAGTTGTCTTTCTCCGATTGACTTATTTCGCTAAGCATGATACCCTCTAGTTCCATCCACGTCGTCGCAAATGGCAAGATTTCATTTCTTTTGATGGCTGCATAGTATTCCATTGTGTATATATACCACATCTTCTTTATCCATTCGTCTGTAGATGGACATCTAGGTTCTTTCCATAGTTTGGCTATTGTAGACATTGCTGCTATAAACATTCGAGTGCACGTGCCCCTTTGGATCACTACGTTTGTATCTTTAGGGTAAATACCCAGCAGTGCAATTGCAGGGTCATAGGGTAGTTCTATTTTCAACCTTTTGAGGAACCTCCATGCTGTTTTCCAGAGTGGTTGCACCAGCTTGCATTCCCACCAACAGTGTAGGAGGGTTCCCCTTTCTCCGCATCCTCGCCAGCATCTGTCATTTCCTGACTTGTTCATTTTAGCCATTCTGACTGGTGTGAGGTGATAACTCATGGTGGTTTTGATTTGTATTTCCCTGATGCCGAGTGATATGGAGCACTTTTTCATGTGTCTGTTGGCCATCTGGATGTCTTCCATGCTCCTGGATTGGAAGAATAAATATTGTGAAAATGTCTATGCTACCTAAAGCAATCTACACATTTAATGCAATTCCTATCAAAGTACCATCCATTTTTTTCAAAGAAATGGAACAAATAATCCTAAAATTTATATGGAACCAGAAAAGACCTCGAATAGCCAAAGGAGTATTGAAAAAGGAAGCCAAAGTTGGTGGCATCACAATTCCGGACTTCAAGCTCTATTACAAAGCTGTCATCATCAAGACAGCATGGTACTGGCACAAAAACAGACACATAGATCAATGGAACAGAATAGAGAGCCCAGAAATGGACCCTCAACTCTATGGTCAACTCATCTTTGACAAAGCAGGAAAGAATGTCCAATGGAAAAAAGACAGCCTCTTCAATAAATGGTGTTGGGAAAATTGGACAGCCAGATGCAGAAAAATGAAATTGGATCATTTCCTTACACCACACACGAAAATAGACTCAAAATGGATGAAGGATCTCAATGTGAGAAAGGAATCCATCAAAATCCTCGAGGAGAACACAGGCAGCAACCTCTTCGACATCAGCCGCAGCAACATCTTCCTAGGAACATCACCAAAGGCAAGGGAAGCAAGGGCAAAAATGAACTTTTGGGATTTTATCAAGATCAAAAGCTTTTGCACAGCAAAGGAAACAATTAACAAAACCAAAAGACAACTGACAGAATGGGAGAAGATATTTGCAAATGACATATCAGATAAAGGGCTAGTGTCCAAAATCTATAAAGAACTTAGCAAACTCAACACCCAAAGAACAAATAATCCAATCAAGAAATGGGCAGAGGACATGAACAGACATTTCTGCAAAGAAGACATCCAGATGGCCAACAGACACATGAAAAAGTGCTCCATATCACTAATGATGCATATACTTTTTAAAATTGTTCCTTCTGTTTTTTATTTTATATTTTTTCTTACTCAAAATTTTATTTAAGTTCTAGTTAGATAACATATACTATTAAATTGGTTTCAGGAGTAGAATTTGTTGATTCATAACTTACATATAATACCCAGTGCTCTGCACAAGTACCCTCCTTAATACCCATTTCCCATTTAGCCCATCCCCTCCACCTCCCTCCATGAACCCTGTTTGTTCTCTGTAGTTAAGAGTCATTATTTTCTTGCTCTATTTTTTATTTTTCAGTGTTCCAAGATTCATTCTCTATGCATGATACCCAGTGTTCCATGCAATATGTGCCCTCCTTAATACCCACCAGCAGGTTCACCCAACCCCCTACTCCCCTCCCCTTCAAAACCCCCAGTTTGTTTCTCAGTGTTCACAGTATCTCATGGTTTGTCTCCCCCTCTGATTTCCCCCAACTCACTTCTCCTCTCCTTCTCCCAATGTCCTCAGTGTTATTCCTTATGCTCCACAAGTAAGTGAAACCACATGATAACTGACTCTTTCTGCTTGACTTATTTCACTCAGCCTATTCTCCTCCAGTCCCATCCATGTTGATGCAAGAGTTGGGTATTCATCTTTTCTGACCGAGGCATAATACTTCATTGTATATATGGACCATATTATCTTTTTTTTTCTTTTTTTTTTCTTTTTAAAGATTTTATTTATTTATTTGACAGAGAGAGATCACAAGTAGACAGAGAGGCAGGCAGAGAGAGAGAGGGAAGCAGGCTTCTTGCTGAGCAGAGAGCCCGATGTGGGACTCGATCCCAGGACCCTGGATCATGACCTGAGCCAAAGGCAGCGGCTTAACCCACTGAGCCACCCAGGCACCCCCTTTTTTTTTTTCTTTTTAAAGATTTTATTTATTTATTTGACAGACAGAGATCACAAGTAGGCAGAGAGGCAGGCAGAGAGAGAGAGAGAAGCAGGCTCCCCGCTGAGCAGAGAGCCCAATGTGGGGCTCGATCCCAGGACCCTAGGATCATGACCTGAGCTGAAGGCAGAGGCTTTAACCCACTGAGCCACCCAGGTGCCCTGGACCATATTTTCTTTATCCATTTGTCCGTTGAAGGGCATCTTGGTTCTTTCCACAGTTTGGTGACTGTGATCATTGCTGCTATGAACATTGGGGTACAGATGGCACTTCTTTTCAATACATCTGTATCTTTGGGGTAAATACCCAGTAGTGCAATTGCAGGGTCATAGGGTAGCTCTATTTTTAATTTCTTAAGGAATCTCCACACTGTTTTCCAAAGTGGCTTCACCAACTTGCATTCCCACCAACAGAGTAAGAGGATTCCCCTTTTTCCACATCCTCTCCAACAATGTTGTTTACTGTCTTGTTGATTCTGGCCTTTCTAACTGCTGTAAGGTGGTATCTTAATGTGATTTTGATTTGAATCTCCCTGGTGGCTAATGATCATGGACATTTTTTCATGTGTCTGTTAGCCATTTGTATGTCTTCTTTGAGAAGTGCCTGTTCATTTCTTCTGCCCTTTTTTTTTTTTTTTGACATGATTATCTGTTTTGTGTGTGTTGAGTTTGAGGAGTTCTTTATAGATCTTGGATATCAGCCCTTTGTCTGTAGTGTCATTTGCGAGTATTTTCTCCCATTCCATGGGTTGCCTCTTTGTTTTGTTGACTATTTCCTTTGTGTGTTAAGAGTCTTATGTCTTGCTTCCCTCACCTTCTTTCCCCTTCCCCTATGTTCATCTGTTTAACTTCTTAAAGTCCACATACAAGTGAAATCATATGATATGTGTCTTTGACTGACTTATTTTACATAGTGCAATGCAATCTATCTCCATCCATGTTGTTGCAAATGTCAAGATTTATTTCATTTGATGACTGCATAATATTCCTGTGTGTGTGTGTGTATGTGTGTGTGTATGTGTGTGTGTGTCTGTGTGTGTGTGTCTTCTTTATCTATTCATCAATCAATGGACATTTGGGCTCTTTCCATAATTCAGCTATTCTTGATAATGCTGCTATAAACACTGGGGTGCATGTGCACTTTCAAATAAGTATTTTGTATCCTTTGTGTAAGTACCTAGTAGCGCAATTAACAGGGTCAAAGGGTAGTTTTATTTTTAACTTTTTTGTAACCTCCATACTGTTTTTAACAGTGCTGCACCAATTTGCATTCCCATCTACAGTGCAAGGGGTTCCCCTTCATCCCCATCCTTACCAACATCTGCTGCTTCTTGTGTGGTTAATGTTAACCATTCTGACAGGTGTGAGATGATATCTCATTATAGTTTTGATCTTTATTTCCCTGATGATGAGCAACATTGAGCATCTTTTCATATGTCTGTTAGCCAACTGTATGTCTTCTTTGGAAAAATGTCTATTCATATCTTCTGCCCATTTCTTAACTGGATTATTTGGTTTTTTGGGTGTTGAATTTGATAACTTCTTTATAGACTCTGGATATTAGCCCTTTATCGGATATAACAATTGCAAATATCTTCTCCCATTCCATAGGCTAACTTTTAGTTTTGTTGATTATTTCCTTTGCTGTGCAGAAGGTTTTTATCACAATGCAGCACCAAGAGTTCATTTTTGCTTTTGTTTCCCTTACCTCTGGAGACATGCCTTGTAAGAAGTTGCTATGGCTAATGTCAAAAAGGTTGATGTCTGTGTTTTCCTCTAGGATTTTTGATGGTTTCCTATCTCCAATTTAGATCTTTCATCCATTTTGAATGTATTTTTGTTTATGGTGTAAGAAAATGGTCCAGTTTCGTTCTTGTATATGTTGATGCCCAGTTTTCCCAACACGATTTATTGAAGAGATTGTGTTTTTTCTGTTTTGTTTTTTTTTTCCCCCATTGGATATTCTTTCCTGCTTTGTTGAAGACTAGTTGACCATATTGTTTTGGATCCAACCCTCGGTGTTCTGTTGTACTCCATTGAACTATGTGCCTTCATATTGATCTGTACTGTCTTGATGACTAGAGCTTTGTAATATAGTTTGAAGTTTGGAAAGGTGATGCATTTGGGTTTTTTTTTTTTCCCAAGATTTCTTTGGCTTTGGGGGGTTATGTTATTTCATACAAATTCAGGATTGTATTTCTAGCTCTCTGAAAAATTCTGGTGGTATGTTGTTAGGGATTTCCTTAAATGTGTAGATTGCTTTCTGTAGTATAGTGTAGTATACTTTGTATAGTATAGATTAGTATAGATTACTATAGTATAGAGTATATTGGTATAGTATAGAGTAGTATAGATTGAACAATATTTGTTGTTCCAACCCATGAGCATTGAATGTCTTTCCATTCCTTTCCTTTCTCTTCAATTTCCTTCATCAGTGTTCTATAGTTCTCAAAGTAGAGATCTTTTACCTCTTTGGTTAGGTTTATTCCTTTGTATCTTAAATTATAAATGGAACAGATTCCTTGATTTCTCTTTCTGCTACTTCATTATTTGTGTATAGAAATGTAGCAGATTTCTGCACATTGATTTTGTAGCCTGTGACTTTGCTGAATTTGTGTATAAGTTCTAGCAATTTTTTGGTAGAGTTTGAGTTTTCTACAGAATATCATGTTATCTGTAAATGGTGAAAGTTTGACTTCTTCCTTGTCCATTTGAATGCATTTTATGTATTTATTATTTATTTATTTATTTACAATTTTTTGGTCTGATTGCTTAGGCTAGGACTTCTAGTACTACTATATTGAATGAGAGTAGTGAGAGTGGACATCCCTGTCATGTTCCTGACCTGAGGGAGAAAGCTCTTGATTTTCCCCATTGAGGATGATATTAGCTATGGGTCTTTCATATATGACCTTTATGATAAGGTATGTTCCCTCCATCCTTACTTTGTTAAGGGCTGTATCAAGAATGGATGCTGTATTTTGTTAAATGCTATTTCTGCATGTATTGACAGGATCATGTGGTCCCTATCCTTTCTTTTATTAATGTTGTATATCACATTGATTGATTTGAAAATATTGAGCCATCCCTACAGCCCAGGAATAAATCCCACTTGACAGTGGTGAATACTTCTTTTGATATACTATTGGATTCAATTTGCTAGTATCTGTTGAGAATTTTTGTATGCACTTTCATCAGGGATATTGCCTGAAATTCCCCTTTTTAGTGGGATTTTTTTAGTGGGATCTTTGTCTCATTTTGGAATTAAGGTAATGCTGGCCTCATAGAATAAGTTTGGTACATATGCCTTTAATAAAATTTGATTATCATTATACTGAAAAGTACATTTCTTTATAATATTATGCTGTTTTTCTAGTAAGTGTGTTAAGATTAAGATATTGCATTCTGGGAGAAGTCTTTCACAAATGTATTTCTTAGAAAAATATTGTAGTTACACTGCAGGGGTGCTTTTCAGTGAAAAATGACAAAGCATATGTATGTGTTTCTCTACCTGCCTGGGAATAGATATTTGTTCCTGCTTTTGTTGTTTTGCTGTTGTTGTTGTTGTTGTTTGATGTTAATGTAGGTCCATACACTAATAAAAAAAAAATCTTAGAGAGAGAACACATAGTATAAAAAGCTCGTATGTAGAGGCATTGACTTTTAATTCACATAGGAAGCAACATTTTGCCAAAAGGAAGTGGAAAATCAAATACCTTCTACAAATCTTTCCAGAAATTTTTTCTGTCAGGACATTGAAACAAAATACTCATAATGGCAAATTAAAATTGATTGTAGATGAGCCTTTACATGAATCAGAAGATAAATACTATCTCTTTTGGAAGGGTTGCAAAATATATATGGTATGACCTAGTTGATAAAGTTTCAGAGATTTTTGTTTTTTCTAATACCTTTCTAAAGACTACTTCATATATATTTTGAATTTTGAAAATAATATTGATAAGCTTTCTTTTTTAAAAAACGACTAGCCTGAAATTAGAAGTTTATAGCAACATTATCAACAATAGCCAAATTATGGAAAGAGCCCAAATTTGGGCTCATCAACTGATGAATGGATACACGTGTGCGCGCGCGCGCGCGCACACACACACACACACACACACACACAGAAAATGCAATGAAACATTACTTCAGCCATCAGGAAGAATGAAATCTTGCCATTTGCAACAGCATGTATGGAGACAGAGTGTATTGTGGTATGTAAAATAAGTCAAAGACAAATGCCATATGATTTCACTTATATGTGAACTTTAAGAAATTAAATAGATGAACATAGGGGAAGAAAAAAGAAAGAGAGGGAAGCAAGCTAGAAGACTCTTGACTATAGAGAACAAACTAAGGGTTCATGGAGGAAGGTGGATGGGGGTTGGGCTAAATGATGATGGGTATTAAGGAGGGTACCTGTGCTGAGCACTGGGTATTATATGTAAGTTATGAATTAATAAATTCTATCCCTGAAACCAATATAACACTATATATTAACTCGTATATGATTATCCCTATCATCTTAATTCAATGAAAAATAATCCCCTATTTCTGGTTTTAAACTTGCCAAAATTGATTTCCCTCGTATATTCATACAATATACTTATATACTTCTAAGATTAGTTTTAAAGATAATTTTATTATTTTTTTTCCACATGGGAACAAAGTCTTCTTTCACAAACTATGGATTTATTCTACTGATTTTTGAATAATGAGCATACAGTTTTTCTAATCTTGGAAAAACTATGTTGAGTTTCTATTTTAACAGTATTAGCTCAAGAGTATTTAACAAAATGATAATGTTTCAGGAGGTTTTGATTTAAAACTCATAATTAGCTGAAATTTTGTTGAAAAGAATTATTAAATTTTTATCGTATGAGGGACACCTGGGTGGCTCAGTTGGTTAAGCCAGTGCCTTGGGGTCAGGTCATGATCCCAGGCTCCTGGGATCAAGTCCCGAATCGGGCTCCTTGCCTAGTGGGGAGCCTGCTTCTCTCTCTGCCTCTGCCTGCAACTCTGCCTGCTTGTGTGCTTTCTCTCTCTCTCTGACAAATGAACAAGTAAAATCTTTAAAAACTGTTTTGTCTTATGTAATTGTTTTCTTTTGTAACATAATGATATATATGATATAAAATATTGATACATAACCATACATGTAAATGTATATTTTCATATACAGCTATGTATTTAAATAAGTATTGTTAAGAAAACATGAAATAAGTCAAGCAGAGAGATTCAATTATCATATGGTTTCACTTACTTGAGGAGCATAAGGAATAACACCGAGGACATTGGGAGAAGGAGAGGAGAACCGAGTTGGGGGAAATCAGAGGGGGAGACAAACCATGAGAGACTGTGGACTCTGAGAGACAAACTGAGGCTTTTTGGGGGGGCAAGGGGGCTGAGTCTGGTTGTGGGTATTGTGGAGGGCACATATCGCATGGAGCACTGGGTGTGGTGCACAGTGAATTTTGGAACAGCAGAAAAAAATAAATTAAATTAAATTAAAAATATATTTCTTAAAGTCTTACAAATTTAACTACATTAATAAGAAGATGTAATATTTAAAGTAAGATTGTATACATCATTATATCTGACATTTTTTTTTTATTTTTAAAGATTTTATTTATTTATTTGACAAACAGAGATCACAAGTAGGCAGAGAGGCAGGCGGAGAGAGAGGAGGAAGCAGGCTCCCCGCCGAGGAGAGAGCCCGATGCGGGGCTGGATCCCAGGACTCTGGGATCATGACCTGAGCCAAAGGCAGAGGCTTTAACCCTCTGAGCCACCCAGGCACCCCTGTATCTGACATTCTTATAACTGTTTTGTTATCAATAAGATTTCTATAAAAATACTGCTTTAAGGGACGATTGGGTGGCTCAGTTGGTTAAGCAGCTGCCTTCGGCTCAGGTCATGATCCCAGCATCCTGGGATCGAGTCCCACATCGGGCTCCTTGCTGGGCAGGAAACCTGGTTCTCCCTCTGCCTCTGCCTGCCTCTCTGTCTGCCTGTGCTCGCTCGCTCTCTCTCCCTCTGTCCCTGACAAATAAATAAATAAAAATCTTTAAAAATAAAAAAAAAATACTGCTTTAAAAATGTCATGTTGAGTTATATCTCACATTAGTGGATAGTCACTTTACTTATTAGCTCTTTAAAGCAAGTAATTAAAAAAAAAAACTAGCAAAAAAAGGCACATTTCAATCAGAAAATAAAAAGCAAAAATATATATATATATATATTAAGAGGAGACTGACCTATGACAGAACAGTATGAGGAGTTCTGCTGGCCTGCTCTAGAGTACAACTGATGAAAATTAAAATAAAGAAAACTTTAATATCTCTGGTAATAAACATACAGAAAATAAACACTTTTTTATTTAAAAAAATCTCCAAAAACTTTGTAAGAAAATGAGAGTATACAGCATTTGAACAGACTACTCCCCCTCTCTACCATCCACATGTAGTGAGGCTGATCTGGTACTCCACTCCTGACTGCTGCAACTTCGAATCAATTTTCCCTCTCCTCTCAGTTTCCAACCAAGGGTTTTATTCTCAGGAGGATTAGGAGGTCAGTGTTATCTCCTGCCCCCAGCTACTTATTGCCAAGAGTAAATCCCAGGTGAGTGGCTGAATGGTTGGAACATCCTTTTGCCAGCTCCCCTCATGGAATGAAGGCCCCACCTTGTCACAGTTTGTTGGGAATACTAAGGCTATGACAGCTCTTGCCATCTTATGAAGTGGTGGTTTCACTACAGGAGAGGAAAGCTGAGAAACTGTGTTGTCTAAATCCGCTCACTAAACAATCACCTTCTAGATCTGGGGCAACAGTGCAAACTTGCCATTGTCCCCACTGTGGACTCCAGAGCACTGAACTGAAAAATTTGCCTGGAGGAAGAAGAAGATCATAAAACAGATAGTTCTTTTTTAATCTCTTTCCCCAAAACTAACTTTATTTGCAACAGAGCACAGAGAAGTTCAAGACAGTAGAGAGGTGGAGACGGGCATTTGGGAGGATATTCAAGAGAGAGGCTAAAATGTAGAGAACCTGGGCGTAAAGCAGATGGCAGAAGCCGTCCTTCAGGCTGAGCAAATATAAAACATTGACCTTAAAAATCTATTCCTTCAAAGGAGACAAAATTTGATTGGATTAATATGTAGAACAATTCGGTCTCTAGGGCATTATTGACAACAATAAAGAAATCAGCAGGGAATTAATGGAATTCAATAGCTGATGCCCTCTGGAAAAGCACTGCCCAACCTACTGCTACCTCAAGATTCAGGGCAACTATGGGAGTACCCAGTGGGCTGCCTCCCTGAGCAGTAAAATAAGAAGGCTAACAATGTATGTAGGGGGGTGAGAAGAAAATATCACAAAAATAATCAGCCAGTCACAGATAACAACAAAAATTGCCAGTGATAGGGAGGCAATAGTACCCAGGGTTGTTACACTATATTATCTAACATGCACAGTTTTCAACAAAAAATTTTGAGGCATGCATTTCCATGAAACATTTTTGCAGAGCTAAAGGAAACTATGATTAAAGAAGTAAAGGAAGGTATGTTAATATCACATCAAATAAAGAATATTAATAAATGATTAAAATTATAATAAAGTAACAAATGAAAACTCTGGAGTTGTAAAGGATACTAACTGAAATAAAAATTCACTAGTGTTAGGGCCAGTTTAATGTCAAAACCTGTTTAACTATTAGGGCCTGCTTAGCCAGAGCAATTCCATATTGCATAGGTAGCCATATTGTTGTTTACACCCACGGACTTCATTCCGGGAATAAATGCCCCAGTAGTTCCTGGTATGGTTCTGGGTATCGATTCTGGGAGTAAACGCCTTACCAATAGAAGCCACATTCCTTGGGTCTGTGGTTATGCCCTATAAAACCAGCCTGTGAGATCGGGAGGGGGTCGTCGCTCTCTTCAGAGGCAGCCCTGGCTGGTCAGTCTGACTTGTAATGCTTGGCATAGAATAAAGCTCTATGTAAATTTCACTTTGTCTCAGTCTGAATTCCCTTGGTCAGTCAGTCTAACTTCTAATGCTTGGCATAGAATAAGGATTTTCATAACTTTCACTTTATCTCAGTCTCATCCTTTGATAATGGACCCCAACAACTAGAGTGCCTCTGCAGTGGATTTGAAATTAAAGAAGAAAGAAATGAACTTGAAGAAAAATTGAGGAAACTCATCCAAGTTGAAGAACAAAGAAAAAAGGATAAAGAAAAATTAAGAGAGCCTCAGAGAAAATTGGGAAACTGTTAAGTACACCACATGCATAATGAAAATATCAGAAAGAGAGAGGAAGGTACACAAAAATTATTCAAAGATATACGACCTGAAAACTTCAAACATTTACTGAAAAACTATAACCTACAAATCCAGGAAACTCAATGAAGTCCAAATACAAAAAATACAAAAAGATCTACAGATATACAGATCATAATAAAAATGCTTTGTTCACTCAGCCCTAGAATGGGCAGATGCTTCCTGGAGTTATCTTTTGGGGGATCAATAAGAAATTACAAACTACTTAACTACTGCAGCAGCAGTATTTAAAATGTTTCAGAAAACCTTGGGCACCTGTCAGTTAGGCATGTTACGCATGATTTCACCTCAGGTCATGATCTCAGGGTCATAAGAGCTAGACCTACCTTGGGTTCCATCCTGCTTGAGACTCTCTCCCTCTCCTTCTTCCCCTCACCCACTTACTAGGAAGCTCTCTCTCTTAAAAAAAAAAAAAAAAAAGTTCCAACTGAAATTCTTAAGATTTATTTAAGACTTGTTCCAATTGTGTAAAAGCCAAGGATGTGATTCATATGCTCTCTAGTTAGTTTTTCTGTATTTTACAAGTATATCCTGATTTTAAATCTAAATAATCTTTCTAAAAATATATATTTACAGTCACAACCAATTAAGAGAAATATACCATTGGATAAATATAAATAATATAAATATAAATGTAAATGTAAATAATAGATCAATCAGTAAAACTTCCAAATACAATCCTCAAGAATAGCAGGGCTGTCTGTGTGGAGAATACACCACACATTAATAGTCATTGAGAAAAGTCTCTTCAATCATGTTTTAATCATGTTTTTAATTATAAGCCAAAAGAATAACTGAAAGAAATTCTTCAAAAAATGCAAAGTCCTATGATGAAATGGAAGCCCAGCTAACACTTCATCTTGTAAAGCTGGCACAGAACAGTGAGGTCCTGTCCACATGTCTAAGGTTATGGATGTTTAACTTACCACTTTATTTATAGCCTAACAGAACTTCAATATTCTATAACTGTGAAAAATAAAGAAAGAAAACTGAAAATAACCTAATGGTCCATCAATAGACAGTGGGTCATGCAGTTATTAAAAATAACTCTGTGTGTGTATGAGTGTGTTGTCTTGTTGGTATCCATGGCATAATCTTAAGTTTAAAATTCAGGTTAGAAGAACATATGCATAGTAATATTCCATTTGGGAGAACAGCTCTATCTCTTTTGTATAGGAAAGAGAAATCTGAGACAGAACTCAAACAAAGTTAATAATGGTTATCTGTTTGAAAGGCTTTTCTTTTTCATTATTTTCTATTTTTCCATATTTCTATTATTCCATATACTTTCTCTTATTTTTATAAGTTAAAACTTATTAAGTAAATCTAGGCATAGATAGGTAGGCATAATCAAACTTCTTTTTTTTTTTTACTATTTTTATTTTATTTATTTTTTTTTAATTTTTTGTTTTTTTCAGTGAAACAGTATTCATTATTTTTGCACCACACCCAGTGCTCCATGCAATCCGTGCCCTCTACAATACCCACAACCTGGATCCCCCAACCTTCCACCCCCCGCTCCTTCAAAACCCTCAGATTGTTTTTCAGAGTCCATAGTCTCTCATGGTTCACCTCCCCTTCCAATTTCCCCCAACTCCCTTCTCCTCTCCATCTCCCCTTGTCCTCCATGCTATTTGTTATGCTCCACAAATAAGTGAAACCATATGATAATTGACTTTCTCTGCTTGCCTTATTTCACTCAGCATAATCTCTTCCAGTCCCGTCCATGTTGCTACAAAAGTTGGGTATTCATTCTTTCTGATGGAGGCATAATACTCCATAGTGTATATGGACCACATCTTCCTTATCCATTTGTCCGTTGAAGGGCATCTTGGTTCTTTCCACAGTTTGGCGACCGTGGCCATTGCTGCTATAAACATTGGGGTACAGATGGCCCTTCTTTTCACTACATCTGTATCTTTGGGCTAAATACCCAGTAGTGCAATTGCAGGGTCATAGGGAAGCTCTATTTTTAATTTCTTGAGGAATCTCCACACTGTTCTCCAAAGTGGCTGCACCAACTTGCATTCCCACCAACAGTGGAAGAGGGTTCCCCTTTCTCCACATTCCCTCCAACACATGTTCTTTCCTGTCTTACTAATTTTGGCCATTCTAACTGGTGTAAGGTGGTATCTCAATGTGGTTTTAATTTGAATCTCCCTGATGGCTAGTGATGATGAACATTTTTTCATGTGTCTGATAGCCATTTGTATGTCTTCATTGGAGAAGTTTCTGTTCATATCTTCTGCCCATTTTTTAATATGATTTTCTGTTTTGTGTGTGTTGAGTTTGAGGAGTTCTTTATAGATCCTGGATATCAACCTTTTGAATGTACTGTCATTTGCAAATATCTTCTCCCATTCCGTGGGTTGCCTCTTTGTTTGCTTGACTGTTTCCTTTGCTGTGCAGAAGCTTTTGATTTTGATGAAGTCCCAAAAGTTTATTTTCGCTTTTGTTTCCTTGCCTTTGGAGACATATCTTGAAAGAACTTGCTGTGACTGATATCGAAGAGGTTACTACCTATGTTCTCCCCTAGGATTCTGAAGGATTCCTGTCTCACGTTGAGGTCTTTTATCCATTTTGAGTTTATCTTTGTGTACGGTGTAAGAAAATGGTCAAGTTTCATTCTTCTACATATAGTTGTCCAGTTTTCCCAGCACCATTTATTGAAGAGACTGTCTTTTTTCCACTGTATATTTTTTCCTGCTTTGTCGAAGATTAATTGACCATAGAGTTGAGGGTCCATATCTGGGCTCTCTACTCTGTTCCACTGGTCTATGTGTCTGTTTTTTTGCCAGTACCATGCTGTCTTGTTGATCACAGCTTTGTAGTAAAGCTTGAAATCAGGTAACGTGATGCCCCCAGTTTTATTTTTGTTTTTCAACATTTCCTTAGCAATTTGGGGTCTCTTCTGATTCCATACAAATTTTAGGATTATTTGCTCCAGCTCTTTGAAAAATACCAGTGGAATTTTGATCGGAATGGCATTAAAAGTATAGATTGTTCTAGGCAGTATAGACATTTTAACAATGTTTATTCTTCTGATCCAAGAGCATGGAATGGTCTTCCATATTTTTGTGTCTTCTTCAATTTCTTTCATGAGTGTTCTGTAGTTCCTCGAGTACAGTTCCTTTACCTCTTTGGTTAGGTTTATTCCCATAGGTTTATTCTTATGGTTCTTGGTGCTATAGTAAATGGAATCGATTCTCTAATTTCCTTTTCTGTATTTTCATTGTTAGTGTATAAGAAAGCCACTGATTTCTGTACGTTGACTTTGTATCCTGCCACGTTACTGAATTGCTGTATGAATTCTAGTAGTTTGGGGGTGGAGTCTTTTGGGTTTTCCATATAAAGAATCATGTCACTTGTGAAGAGAGAGAGTTTGACTTCTTCATTGCCAATTTGGATACCTTTTATTTCTCTTTGTTGTCTGATTGCTGTTGCTAGGACTTCTAATACTATGTTGAACAAGAGTGGTGAGAGTGCTCCCAAAATTGAACCAGGAAGAAATTGACAACCTGAATAGACAGATATCTAGTAACGAGATTTAAGCAGTGATCAAAAACCTCCCAAAAAACAAGAGCCCAGGACCTGATGGATTCCCTGAGGAATTCTACCAAACTTTCAAAGAAGAAATAACACCTATTCTCCTGAAGCTGTTTCAAAAAATTGAAGCAGAAGGAAAACTTCCAGACTCCGTCTATGAAGCCAGCATTACCCTGATCCCCAAACCAGGCAAAGACCCTACCAGAAAGGAGAACTTCAGACCAATATCACTGATGAATATGTATGCTAAGATTCTAAACAAGATCCTAGCAAACAGGATCCAACAGCACATTGAAAAGATTATCCACCATGACCAGGTGGGATTCATTCCTGGGCTACAAGGATGGTTCAACATTCACAAATCAATCAATGTGATAGAACAAATTAATAAGAGAAGAGAGAAGAACCACATGGTCCTCTCAATTGATGCAGAAAAAGCATTTGACAAAATCCAGCATCCATTCCTGATTAAAACACTTCAAAGTATAGGGATAGAGGGAACATTCCTGAACTTCATAAAATCTATCTATGAAAGACCCACAGCAAATATCATCCTCAATGGGAAAAAGCTTGCAGCCTTCCTTTTGAGATCAGGAACATGACAAGGATGCCCACTCTCACCATAATCAAACTTCTAAACTAAACTAAAATAATCAAAGTTCTAAACTTTTGTTCCTGGAAAAAGTTACCCTCATTTACATCTTTTAAATTTTAATTATACAGAAATCTGTAAAAAACTATTAGCCAAAAAGTCTCACATAAGTAGATGCCTAAATATATGCATTTTGTCACCCTATCTTATATTAGATCTTCAGATCTTATTCATCCTATTGCTCTTAAGTTTGTACCTTTTTACCAACTTCTCCCTATTTCTCCAAATCTCCCAGCCCCTGGCAACCACTTTTCTGCTTTCTGTTTCTATGACTTTTACCTTTTTTATTTTTTTTTTTTTAATTCCACCTATAAGTGATACCATACAGTATTTGTCTTTTAGGTTCTGATAGTCCCCTTGGTTTCACTTCATGCTAGAAAGACTAACTACATCCTGCAGCTGTTTCATTTCTATCACTGTTCCCTATTATTGTTACTTCTAACAAGTAAAATTTTAGGAATTTAACCAATTCCATATCGTTAAACCCATTCAGTTAAAATAACTAGTATAGCTTCTGTTTTCCTGAATAATGCTGAATGATATAGTCAATGTGTTTTATTTTATTTTTTTTAAAGATTTTATTTATTTATTTGACAGAGAGAAATCACAAGTAAGCAGAGAGGCAGGCAGAGAGAGAGGAGGAAGCAGGCTCCCTGCTGAGCAGAAAGCCCGATGTGGGGCTCGAACCCAGGACCTAGGATCATGACCTGAGCAGAAGGCAGTGGCTTAACCCACTGAGCCACCCAGGTGCCCCAGTCAATGTGTTTTAAATTATATTTTTCTTTTGCTTATTTGTATGAAATGCTTGGTAATAAAAGTAAACAAATCTAAAAGAATAAGTCTTGTGTCTAATAAAAATATCAGAGAAAACATTTAATGTGGTCATGGCACACAATAGAGGTCATCATTAATGATAAAAGAATCATTGTATAGGTCATAGGTCTTAACGATTATTTAGAATATTAGTGCCATATATTTACACATTATACATTAGAGTTGTATTATACTTTGTGAAGACTTCCCTAAATATTCTCCTTTCTATCATAAAAGAATAGATCTTATAGTTCAGTAGTCTGTATTTTCTACAGGACCAGCAAACAAGATTAGGGAGATTAATGTGCTGCTATGTTTATGTTAATTGTAGACAAAACAAAATGCCTTTACTTTCTCTATTTCTGTAAGTCATTCATATTTATATGAATATGAGTTCCCATCAAAATGAATCTTCATGTCATCTTCTATTCTCAAATACAATTAATAGGTATAGATCAAAGGTATTTGATAACATATTTCTAGGGACTGAGAGATATATTACTTTCCTAGCATTGAGATATTAAAATTCCACTAACTGGATGCCTTAAACGGAGAAATTTATTTTCTCACAGTTCTGGAGGGTAGAGCTATAAGATCAAGGTGTCAGCAGGTTTAATTTCTTCCAACTCCTTTCTTTTTCGCTTATAGATGCTGCCTTTTTGCTGTATGTTAACATGCTTGTTTCTGTGTGTACATGTGTCTGGTATTTCTCCCTCTGTCTCCAAATATTGTTTTTTAAAGACATAGACATATTGGATTGGGGTCACTCTAATGAATGTTCTTAGTTACCTCTTTCAATTCTCTGTTTCCAAATATAGTCACTTGTGAGGTACTGAAGATTAGGGCATTGACATGTGAATTTTGAGGAAACACAATTCAGCCCATAACAAGAGAAAAATTATCCAAGAAATGATTTGACAGATCTTGAAAGATAAGGAACCTATAAGATAAGCCTCTTGCTCAACTCAGGTTTGTTGAGATCATTAGTGACAGTGCTGATCCCAGAACCTAGATCCCCACACCCCAATTTCAAGATCTTTTTCATCTTATCACTTTATTTCCATGTTTGTATCAAATGCACTACTCTGACTTAGGAAATTGCAAATAATATGGTTGGCATAGTAAAAGTATTTTCTACCTTTTCACTATTTTACTTATGTGATTTAACATTACTGTAAGCTTTGAAAAATCCTCTTTTCATTGAGAATTATTGAATAGGCATGAAACTTATGAATACACTAACATGTTGGGGTTTTTTTGAAAGATTTTATTTATTTATTTGACAAAGAGCACAAGTAGGAGGAGTGAGTATAAGACAAAGGGAGAGGGAGAAGCAGACTCCCCAAGGACCAGGAAGCCTGATGCAGAGCTCCATCCCAGGACTCTGGGATCATGACCTGAGCAGAAGGCAGACACTCAACAACTGAGCCACCCAGGGACCCTGCATCAGGTTCCCTGCTCAGCAGGAAGCCTACTGTCTCTCCCTCTCTGTCAAATAAATAAATAAAATCTTAAAAAAAAAAAAAAGACTTAGCCACTCAGGCACCTTAGTTGTTCTTTCTTTAGATCACAAAAGTCATTTTAATTTTCTGGTAATGCCTTTAATATAGACTTCCTAGTCTACAAAACAAACTCTTGCCAGTTTAACATCATTGGATCTGCGGTGCCACTATTAAATAGCTTGAGTAAATAGATCTCTCAAAAAATGCATTCTGAAACAAAGACATATAAACCCAATTACTTGCCTAGTTTTCTACAGATTTTTGATCATTCACAAAATGCTTTTTCTTCACTTGGAACAAACCTCTTGAATTAATAAACACTAGGAAACCATATGCCAGCCCTGCTTGAATGTAAAGCATAGTGTTTTGTGGCAGTGGGCTGATGGACTGAAATAAGAATGTATACCTATCCAAAGGTCTGATTTGAGAATAAGGTCAAGGCTTTAGAGGCGGGAAACAGGAGTAAGCTTCCAAACAGAACCTTGAGACCAGAACCTAATTTATATGTGTACAGACAACACCTGACATTATTACCATAAGAGAAAGTTCTAAACCAAAATCTAACACCTGTAGGTCTATATTACCAGGGTCATAGAAGGCAAGCAGGGAAAGACTGGGTAATTATTCTAGAATGGTATCTCAGAAGGCAGATAATCTGTGTTGCGTGTTGTTAAAGTGAAAATGGAATCTCAATGGAAAAACTTAAATGGTAACACTTAGAATACATAAATATTTATGAGGATTGAGTACAAAGACAGAGCTCAGGTACGATCAGACCTATGATATGCTCATTTGTTATTTGACAATGTAAATAGACTTGTGTCTCATTGGATATATATGATTTATTGCACATAGGCCTTCCTGGGCTCTCTGTTGCCTGAGATGTCACAGATGCTGTAAAGGTTCAGAAGCATGCATAGGGGCATTGATCTTTAAAATGCTCTCATCATCATGGAGGTAACCAAACAAATTATCTCTCTTGTTGGAGAAGCCAAACATGATGATAAACCAAACTGCTACAGGGTCAGAAAATCCTTTCCAACAAAAATATTCAAAAGATAGTGCTTTCTTTCAGATTGTCCTAACTTTGCAAAAATTATGAAAGAGCATATTGGAACAATGCAGGACAATGGTCAGCCTCTTGACTTGATACATCTGGATATACTTATTTCATACAAAATGACCACATGGCTAAGACTCATTGAAATTGATTCCATAGCTGGGGAACCAGGTATACAGTAGTTGTGGTTCCTAGCAATAAACACTGTTACAACTTCTGCAGACTGTAAAATATGAATTAAGTGAAGTCCTTAATTTCACAAAGTTTAAGGTCTAATGAATCATAAGGTAAGCATTCTTCTCAGGGAAACTAAGGAAACAAGCCAGGGACTCAAACACAGAGAAATTTCAGAAAGATTTATTCCTAGATGTCTCCTTTTTCACCTTCTATTTTATCCTCACTATTTTTCAACTCAATCCATATATTTTCTTTGACTAATTTGATTCATACTTTATGAATCATTGATCTAAAACTTTATTTTGAGCTCTTGCTAAACATCTTCACCCAAAGGAGACACAAATACAAATACAGAATTTATATGAACTCATCACTATGCTTCCTTTCCATTCCTCAAACCAGTTTTTCTTCTTAAATCCCACATCTTAGTCAGTGGTTCCGTATGTTTGTCTACAAACTTGAAAGTTAAAGAAATCCTAGATCCCTTCCAGTCCCCATTCTCCAATTCTTTTCCACCAGATTTTTTTCTGTTAAGAATATTGTTTCATGCATTCCTTTTCCTACATCTCCTTGCTGTCCTTTTCTATAATTTCTATTTTCTGTTGGCTTTATAATGTTTTCCTTGTCTCATTTCACTTTATTCTAATCAATGCTAATCTAATCAACAGTTTTTCTTTTATTATTTTATTTCTAAAATGCAACCTGATCATTTCAATTTGACTTCAAGTTCTTTCAGAGTTTTTCACTTATGAACACAAGGAGCCCTTTGCATACGATCTGTTGTGTTATGGGTTGGTCCAGCTGTCCAATCTTAGCTGTCCTGAAAACTACTCTGTATTGTATTTAGCAGTATTGAACCACAGACTTGTCCTGAGCTCATACATTCACTGTCAGGACTTTGCATATTTCCTTTGTCTTGAATATACTCAGACTCTGTTCTACCACCAAATCTATTCTTTTTCTGTAGAGTTTTCTGTAACACCCTCCGGCAGGGACAAGATTTCTTTCTATTTTCACTCTTCCTGTGTGTTTCCATTAAAACAGTGACTGCATTGTATTAAACCAGTTCTTTTGTATTTTTGTCAGCTTTGTCTCTAGAACATAGGCTCTGGGAGAACAAGGAGTGATCTTATCATTATTGTGAATAAATAACTTTGCTTTAAGCCTGTTACTTAAATGATATTCACTAAAGCACTCAATGCAGCTAGATGTTTCTGACAGATTTTAAACGAGTGTCCTTTATTTCTCTTCTCTCTGGAAATAGGATAACTTTAAATGTGTGAAGTTAGTCAATGGAATGGGTTAAGACTCAGATCACCAAGTTGTAGGCATTAGGGAAAAGAAAATTTTATGAATCAGGATAAGCTAGGTTACACTAAGGTGACAGACAACTTCCAAATATCTGTAGTTTAAAAATTAATATTCACATTTTCCTCACCAAATCAGCTGTGAATATGAGCGTCCTTCTAGGGCAAGTCTTTTGTATGTGACATCTTTTTTTTTTAAGATTTTATTTATTTATTTGACAGATAGAGATCACAAGTAGACAGAGAGGCAGGCAGAGAGAGAGGAGGAAGCAGGCTCCCGCGAGCAGAGAGCCCAATGTGGGGCTCGATCCCAGGACCCTGGGATCATGACCTGAGCCAAAGGCAGAGGCTTTAACCCACTGAGCCACCCAGGTGCCCCTGTATGTGACATCTTAACAATCTGTTTTAAGGGAGAATTCAGAATACAGAATTCTCTATTTCCACAATCAGGATGAAAAAGAAGAGAGACTGGAGAATATCCTATTAATTCTTATGTATTTCTTCCAGGAATTGGTTTACTTTTCATTGGCTTATTATTTTTCATTGACAAAAAGGAAGTTATATAACTACACTAAACTACAAATGGGCAGAGAAATGCAATCATCCCTTACACCTAGCAGAAGAGAAAGCAAGAAATACTGCTTTCTACTATAATGATACAGGAACTAAATAACCACTAGCAATTATTAAAAAGATGTTTTAGTATTAAATATTTGCATGCCGCTTTTGCACATGACAGTGAAACCATTTCACATTGATTAGCTATCAACAGCAATACATTTTATTTTAAAGATTTTGTTTATTTATTTGAGAGATAGTGAGCTTGAGCTAGAGGGAGAGAGAATCTGAAGCAGACTCAGCACTGAGAGCAGAGCCCAATGCGAGGCTCAATCCCACAACTGTAAGATCATGACCTGAGCCAAATCCAAGAGTTGACTGCTGAAACAACTGAGCCACCCGGGCACCCCAACAGTGATATGATTTTAAAAATATGTGGTTTGCTCATTTGTGCTTCTAAGTTGATAATGTCTGTTGGAGATAGCTGATACTAAAAAAGAAATGTTGTGATTTCACATGATAGGACAGCTGCCTTCAAAAATAAGTAAGTGTGTACCCTAAAATTTTGGGCATTCTGAAAACTCTGAGTTTAAGCACTATAAAATGTATTAAATATCTGTATTAGTTCATATAATCATTAATCACACATTTTAAATTTTTCCCAACTTCAAAAACTAAATTAGAATATGTGCTTATATAGTTGTTATTTAGAAGGGACAGACTTTCATTACGCTATGATGTTAAGCCATGTAAATATAATTTTTCCCCACAAACACTGCATAAATATTTCTATATTGAGGATACCATATTTTAAAGCAGTTATTATTGCTGCATAAATTAATATGTAAATAGTGTATAATTCCTTCTAATGGAGTTCCTTTGCCTACATTTTTGTGTGTTCTTAGTGATTATGTCGTAAGAACTGCTTCAACACACTTTGTAACTACAATAAAACTACCCTTTTCTACCATCTAAAAGAACCTAAATAAGTAAATAACCTTCTTTTTGTCAATATCTCTCTAGATTGCCCACCAGTCGATTTTTTGGTGGTTTTCTACTTGGTATTAATTCATTTGAATAACTACTAAACCATCCATTTCCCCAAATACTTTGATCTGTTAGGATGACAGCAGATGTTCTATTGAGCAGAAACATCCCTCCAGTTTTCTTTCTGCCTCTTCTCCCTATTTCAGTCACACATCAAATACTCATGACAGTTAACTTTCTTTCTCAGAAGGTGACTCGAGTTTTCTCTTGCCAGCTGCTTTTAAACAATTCTATATTTCTTCCCAAACTTGATGGAATTACCAATTTTCTATTTCTCATTTCTCTATCTTCTGATTTAGGAGATTCACAGATAATGCCATTGCCCATCGTAATTTAGCTCTGCATTTCAAGCTGAGGGAAAACTAAAGTAAGAGTTGGAAGAATGTCTCCTTTAGCACTACTGAGAGTTTAAAGAGTCTCTGGAGACACAAGATCATAAAATTATTTTAGAGTGATTCTCTCTATGCTGCTCTTATTCTGCCTATTATTTATTTATCTAATGCAATTTTCTCCTTAGCATTTAATTTTCAGTATGTTACTAGGCTACAAAACAATAATTTCATCGGCCCCTAGCCAGCCCTAAATTTAGTAAACTCTTTCATGTGTGGTAAATTTAGTTCCTATTTAATATTGGTGGAAGCAATTGAGACCCTGGGTATAACTGAGGGAGATTTGCAATGTGATCAGCAAGGAGTGTTATCCAACTCCATCAATGCACTTTCACGAGGACCTCTCATTTTGGAACATTGTTGGGAAAAAAAAAAAAAAATCCTAGCATCATAAAATGCCTGCTTAGAGATTCATTTTATTTATAACTATAATTTTCCTTTGATCTCAAGTGTTGGTAAAACATATATTAAAAATAAATTACTTATTCTTAAATTTGCCTTGGTACTTTAAAAGGAGATGCTGCAAGATTTTTGTATGCTCACTATTTCTGTTAGTAAATAATAAAACATATGAAATAGAAGATATAGAATATAAATTGCTTTTATTTGCAAACAAAGTAATATGAGCATATACATGTTATGTATACTTATGTATTCACAAATTGATATTATTAAAGATAGAGGATTTTTACTCTTTTGTTAATATTAACCAAGAAAAATGGCCAACTTATAGTCCTATTACTATTTCTCAAATCAAAATTAAATTCTCTCAACTTAATTTCTAAAAAGGTTCTTCAAAACCTAGACCTAATTATTAAAAATACTGACTCAAAAATTGCCATCTCTAATATCCACTTAATGATACAATTTTACTGATTGGAAATCATTATAACATTGATTATTGCAAAACACCAGTAAAGGGAAAACTAAAGGGGGCATGTGATTATAAGTGTATACATGAAATTTAAAATTTTCAGTTAGCATAAGAAAACCTTCTAAGTTCCCACTTTATCTCTGAATTTGAGCACTGTTAAACTAATCTAGATTAGATTTTGCACTGGTGATCTGTGTACACTTATCACAAATTAATATCCCACTACAACTGAAGTAGTGTAGTAAACATTTATTTTAGTGAAATTAGTAGTGTAGTAAACATTTATTTTAGTGAAATTCAATAATAATTTTTAAAATAATAAACAATAACTAACCATTTACTCAACATTTACTTTGAAACACAAAACATGCTAATGGTTTATTTGCATGAATCCTGTGAGATAATTACTGTTCTACACAATTTTCATGAACAGAAATATTTTTAAAAACTGATTCCACAATAAGGAAAAATTCAGTAAGTGTCCATTGAGGACAAAGAAAGGGCTACATTATCTTCTGTAACAATTTCTTTTATCAAACAGCACACTAGTAGCTAACATGGCACAGTGTGGGTAGTATAATATTTTGTATTTTTCAGTACTGAAACATTCCATGCTTACAAGGAAATCAAATTTATATTTTGGTTTTCTATTTTCTTTTCTTTTTTTTTTTAAGATTTTATTTATTTATTTGACAGAGAGAGATCACAAGTAGATGGAGAGGCAAGCAGAGAGAGAGAGAGAGAGAGTGAAGCAAGCTCCTTGCTGAGCAGAGAGCCCGATGCGGGACTCGATCCCAGGACCCTGAGATCATGACCTGAGCTGAAGGCAGCAGCTTAACCCACTGAGCCACCCAGGAGCCCGGTTTTCTATTTTCTTCATGGTTAGCTTTTCCAACTTTTGAAGTATCATTTCAATTAATGTTTTCTATTTTATTTTTTTCTAGGTGATAAGATCAGGCTACAGATAATACAGTTTTTGTGATAAATGCCTGTCCTATTTTTATAGTTTGTTCATTTTCCTAAGAAAATGGTTATGACATTGCTGCTGTATTAGCCATGACTGTAAATAAGATTTTCTTTTAATTATTTAAATAATTAAATAAGATTTTCCTGTAATTATTTCAAGATAAAACACTTTTTGCAAAGCATCCACAGCATTTCTTTGTTGTTGTTAATTTTTTTTAGTTTATTGTGATCTCTTCAAATTTATTTAAGAAAGAAAAAGATCTATTATACTATGTGATTTAGTTTATTAAACTTTATTCTAACACTTACTTCTGCTCCCATAGAAACTGCATCTATATAGACCACTCCTTTGATCAGTATAACTGAATTCAATTATTATCACTCTGCTAATAAGTGTTCAATAACTCAGAATGTTTGTATCGCTTGCATGTGTGCAAATCAAGCTACTATGCACTATAGTCTTTTGCCAGAAAAAGTTTGATAAGTAATTATGTTTGAGTGGATGAGGTCCAATTTTCCCGAGATTATGAGATTTTTGTGGTCTGGAAGCTGCAAAATGGCAAACATGATTTCAGTAAGGACACTCATTTTGTGGTTCTTATTTATACAGTTTGTATCATTTCAAAAGCAATATTATGAAGAAAAAGAGGACAGGCATATGTGATTTACTTCTTAAAATAAGAATGCACTGAATTTGGAGTTTTTAAATACAATTCCAACTGGATCTGAATCTGCATTAGGCAACTTCCCCCTCAGTTTGGCACAGGCCAGCAAAGCTGGCATTCTGAGCTCTGTGAAGGCTCAGATCTTGACAAGGGCTTTTGGACGGAGGTGTAGTGGCACAGCTGTCTGGGGGAACCTGATGGGGAATGAGTCTAAAATATTTTTCTAGCCAATATTAACTACTACTTTTTCTTTTTGATAAATATTTATCAAATTAGAAACAAACAATATAAAGGAAGAAAGTGAAATTACTGGAATTGATACATTTATTATCATTACAATTTTAAGAGGAACATTAGTATCAGTACCAGAAAAAGGATAAAAAGTAACATCAGTAAGAAATAAAATAAAATAAATAGGAAGGTGACTCTGGCTATGTGCATGTGTGTGTCCTTGTAACTTTAATTACATTTTCTAGCATTCAGTTTTTTTTCCCCCGTGTTTCTTGTTAAAGTTAAGGTCACTTTTAAAATATTTCTATTCATTTTGTGTAAAACCAAAGGGGAAAAAAGATAGAATGATACTCACCCTTTTCTCACCATTCCAGTTACTAAAAGGGCTGAAATAGAAATCAAACCATTTAAAACATATTAGTTATCAATAAACAGGGACGTCAGGTAATTGAAAATAATCCTTCAACAATAGGTAAATGTTTAAATCGGTATATGTGGGCAAAAATGACTTTGGAGGGTTTTCAACCTGTTTCCTAAAGTTTCTTGGAAAACTAGGAGGATGATAGAAAATATAAATAGTAAAGAAAATTTTAATTTTAATAATTCTTGTCAGCAAGTTTGAATATAATCATATGGCAATTAGTGCTCCCTTACCGAAACTTTTAAAATTGTAGTTAAAATAGTCAACTTCAATTTTTTTTAAGGTTTTATTTATTCATTTGACAGAGAGAGATCACAGCAGACAGAGGCAGGCAGAGAGAGAAAGAGGGAAGCAGGCTCCCCGCCGAGTAGAGAGCCCGATGCGGGACTCGATCCCAGGACCCCGAGATCACAACCTGAGCCGAAGGCAGTGGCCCAACCCACTGAGCCACCCAGTACTACCTTTAATATATGACATAAGAATAAAATTACATAAATTTATTTACAAAGAAGAATTCTATTTGTTTAAAATCCCTTGAAATAAAAAATTAACACTTTTCTCGTGTATTGGCAGAATGTCTATTGTAACAGAGTATAAACTATATATTAATTTGACCTGCATATTCTGAGCATGCAACATGTCTAAGGTTCTACATTAGTTACATGAGATATAAAGATGATAAGAATTTCATGCTTGCTGCCACTGAGATTACAAACTACTGAGGACCTGTTAAATTGAAATTTTGAGATAGTTGTTGTAATAATGAAAATACAATTATGCCACAATAATAAAACATAACACCTAAGCACGAAGAAAGGGCAACACCTGGCACACCTGGATGGCTCAGTTGGTGAAGCATCTGACTTATTTTCAGCTCAGGTTTGATCTCTTGGGTCATGGAATGGAGCCCCCTCTCAGGTTTTAGGCTCAGCAGGGAGTCTGCTTGAAGAGTTTCTCCCTCTGCCCACTCCTTCCACTCTCCACCTCCCAGGCCCACACCTCTATGCACTCTCTCCTTCTTGAATAATAAGTCTTTTAATAAAAGAAGGGCAATGCCCAAAAATGAATGTGGTTTAGTCAAAGAAAAAAATCAAAGATAATAATCAAATTAAAAGAAAATAAACTTATGGATGGCAGATTGCCAAAATTTTCCTGAAACTTCATTTTTTTCCCACATCCACATCATTTGTTGTACAAAATTGCTGTACCTCCTCTGGACTCTGGGCGAACCAGTCACATGACTTTGTTTTACCAGTTGTACGCTGTCAGCAAATCATATGCAAATGAAAACTTATAAAAGCCCTAGCCTTTTTCTATTCTGTTTCTGCCTTCTAAAATTGCCATAAAAAGAAGCACAGTGACAGAATTTAAGAGGATGAGAGAAACATGTAGAAGTGTATTGGTTTCTCAGCTGGCTTAAAATAAGAGATTTATTCTTTCACAATTCTGGTAGCCAGAAGTCTGAAATTAGTACCACTGGGCTAGAGTCAAGCTGTTGACAAGGGTCACATATCCTCCAAAGGCTAAAGAGAGAATCTGTTCAAATTTCTTCCAGTTTCTGGTGGCTGCCAACATTTCTTGGCTTGTGGCCACATCACTCCAATGTCTGCCTCCATGGTCAGATTGTCAACTCTTCTCTGTGTCTCTGTATAATTTCATTCTGCTTCTCTCTTATAAGGACACTTGCAATTGCACCAAAATGATTCAGGATAATCTCTCTATCTTCCCAAAATCTTTAACTCAATCATATGTGCAAAGACCCTTTTTTTCCAAAAAAGGCAACATTTACAAATTCTGGGGATTAGTGTCTGATATCTTTTAGTGCAGTTTTGTAGTCTACAGTCTTTTCTCTGGTCCAAAAGTTTCACATCCATGACACATGCAAAATACATTTACCACATAACAACATTCCCAAGTGTTTTAATTAATTATAGCATCGACTCAATTCCAAGATGTTAGCAAAATATCATCAGATCAAATGTCTCAAAGCTCATGATTTAAATCAGATATGTGTGAGACGGTGTATGATTTATCTTGGAGCAAAATCCCTCCCCATCTGTAAACTTGTGAAACGAGAAAACAAGTTTTATGTTTCCAAAATACAGTGGAGGGGCAGTCATAGACAGTTATAAATACTCCTATGCCAAAAGGCAGAAAATGGAAGGAAGGAAAAGGTCATCAATCCCAAGCAACTTCAGATCAGCCAGCAGGGAAAATTCCATTAGATCTTAAGGCCTAATAATAAACTTCTAAGGCTGGAGGATCCAGACTCTGGACTGATGGTTCTACCCTCTGGAACCACAGCTCTGGGTACTCTTTTATAAGAATATATATGATTACATTTTAGATCCACCCAGATAATCCAGGTTAAGGTCCTCATCTCAAGATTCTTTGTCATATCAGGATCCTTAATTATATCTGTAAAGACCCTAGATCCAAATACAGCTATTTACAGGTGCCAGAGATTATGACCTGACATCTTGGGTGGGGGGGGGGGGGGATTTTTCAGCCTACCATGTACAGTCATCCCAGCCAGAGCTGTTATAGATCAGTAAGTGCATCCAAATAAGAACAACCTAAATCACAGATTCACAGACTCAAGTACTAATGAAACATTTAACCTTGAGGCCACAAAGAGTTTGTGATTTTTATGGAACATTAGTATTGTGGATATAGGTACTTGATACTCAAAGACTCAAAGCTTTGTGAGAATATTATATGTTCTAACAACTTGAAGGGATTCAGTATAGTTAGAAACTAGAATTATAGAGTGGGGTTGGGAATAGAGCTGGTTGTTGGCAAAAGATGAGATAGGAAAGTGATCAAGAGCTAGATGTTAAAGGACCATGTGAGCCATACTAAGACATTTCAAATTTATAATTATTACAAGGGCATAGGGAAGGCATTGAGGCATTTGAAGCAGAAGAGGAATATTAGATATTCTTTCAAAAACCAGATCAGACTAAGCACTAGCCAAAACTCACAGACTGGTAGCTTGAGAAAAACAGGCCACTGGTGCCCTTGTGGTGAAACAGAGGAAGTTGCATTGTAGTACCTGAGGGTCTGTAGGTTGCAGACTAAGAGCTCCATACTGTACAATTTATCCTAGAATTTCCACTTTTTTTTTTTTAACCTGGTCCTATGAGCTTTCTGAGCAGCTAACATAGCAGCTGAGAAACCAATTCCTTCAGAAAACAGTGCTTTTGGAAGAAATCTTTTTATACTTCAATGTTACTTATTCATCATATAACGAGGTATGCCATAAGTACAAGGAAGCTATAACTTCAAGTGGCAGCTTTTAAAAGTTTTATTTGTTTATTTGTTTGTTTGTTTTTCTCCTCAACAATATGAGGAAGAGCATGTTTCCAGCATTCCTGAGTAGGCCAAGGCATCCTACATGCCTTGTGTTAGATCTATAGGGTGTCTGAATGGTGTTAAATGAAAGGATGACAGAGCTTGTGTGGCTGGTTATGAGAAAAGCTAACTGGGTTGGTGTGGTACAGATAAGCCCACATGCTTGCAAGTTTATTCTGACTGCCTGCCCAAAGAAGGAAGTGTTCTTCATGAAGGACCTATTTTGAGGTTTTTATAAATTTATGTCTTATGCTCAATTCCAACAATTTAATGAAGATCTAATAAAATGATATGTTTTATCTTAAAAAAAAAAAAAAAGATGGGAGAAAATAAGACTGGAATTTGGAAGACAAACTTACCAGATATGGTAATAATGTAGGCTAGGCATATTAGAAGCCATAAATCCAGTGTATTAGATGGATTCAAATATTATTTAGGCTAAGAAATTAGTAACATTTAATAATAAGAAAAGATAAAATTATAAAGAATCATCTTCATTTAAAAACTGAAAAAATTGTGTAACTTATGGGATGTAACATTAAAGGTGGGAGAATTTTTTTTTTTAAACAAAGCAAAACAAAAACAAATACCTAAATTTTGTTTATGCTGGGTTTGGGACACCTGTGAAATTTCTAAGTAAAGATGGCCAACAGACATGAAAAAATGTTCCATATCACTTGGCATCAGGGAAATACAAATCAAAACCACAATGAGATACCACCTCACACTGGCCAGAATGGCTAAAATTAACAATTCAGTAAACAACAGATGTTGGCAAAGATTAGGAGAAGGGGGAATTCTTACACTCTTGATGGGAATGCAAACTGGTGCAGCCATGCTGGAAAACAGTATGGAGGTTTCTCAAAAAGTTGAACATAGAACTATCCTACAACCTAGCAATCACACTACTAGGTATTTATCCAAAGGATACAAACATAGTGATTTGAAGGGGTATATGTATCCGAATGTTTATAGCAGCAATGTCCACAATACTCAAAATATGGAAAGAGCCCAGATGTCCATTGACAGATGAATGACGGGGAAGATGTGGAATATTACTCAGCCATCAAAAATAATGAAATCTTGCCATTTTCATTGGACATGTATGGAACTAGAAGGTATTATGCTAAGCAAAATAAGTCAGTCAGAGAAAGACAAATACCATATGATTTCTCTCGTGTGGAGTTTAGGAAACAAAACATATGAATATAAGGGAAGGGAAGGAAAAATAGATGAAAGGGAGATAAACCATAAGAGACATTGAACTTTAGGAAATAGTGTTGCTGGAAGAGAGTTAGGTCGGGGATAGGGATAATTGGGTGATGGGCATTAAGAAGGACACTTGATGTAATGAGCACTGGGTGTTATATGCAACTGATGAATCACTAAATTCTGCCTCTGAAATTAAGAAAAAAGAAAGATGACCATTATACTACTGGATATTTGGCCATATGTTTTTTAAGAAAGATTTGTGGACTAGGAAAGAGTTTGGAGATTCATCAGTATATGGAGGGTAACTGAAGCATTGAAATTGATGAACCTGTTTGGGAAAATGTGTTAAGTGAGTCAGGACAGACTCTGATAGCATTAAATTTAACAGGATAAGTAAGGATAAGTAAAAGTCATTAGAAGAGATGAGAAGGAGTGTGAGACAGATAGAAGGAAAGCCATAAATATGTTTCCAAAACAGTTGACTGAAGATACCTTTTAAAGAGGAAGGAGTGCTTACCATCTTCTTGGTCTACATCCTCAATTTGGTTACCAAGACTGACCAGCAATTCCTCTGTTTTCTTAGACTATTCTTAACTCCATTTTCTCTAGCAACTATTTCAAATATTTATAGCCACCTTGAACTTACCATTGTTAAATCTCCATGCATTACTCATTCTCAGAGAAGGCTACCAGAGAACTTTTTTTCAGTTTTCTGTCTCTGTAAGAGTTTGTCTTGCTGGGTATTTATTAGAGATCAAAATTTATTGAAGGAAGTGGAGGAGAGCAGGATGGAGCAGAGGGAGAATTAGGATTGTGATCTTGGACAATCCTACAGAGAACTCTGGAACATATATGCCTCCACAGAGTTCTCTGATGTTTTGAGAAAATATAACTCTGCTTCAATCAGTCATACATGTGGGCTGTCCTGGGAAGACCATTCCCTTGAGCAAGGTGGTTCTCTGTGGTTGAGACCAATGCTGACACCCAGATGACAGCAGTCAATACCTCCTTGAAGGCAGATCAGAGCAGTGCATCTTCACAAGCATATTAGCAAACATACTGTCACACTTACATACACATCACTCTTTTATTTCTTCCCATTATATAGAAGAGATATCCTCTCTTAGGCTAGTTACCTTTTCATCAACTTTGCACTTTTACATTTCTTTAAGCTTTCCTTTCATGTGAGCTCTTTCCTAAACATGTGTAATAGGTTTTATATTTTTAAAAAATTTTAAAAAGAAGATCTCACTAATCTACACTTCCTGTCCCAATCACAACCCTATTCCGTAGAATAAATAGAAAACCATTACATGACTTGTAAAGTTGCATGTGACCATTTTTCATGGTTCTCTTTTTAATCCCATTCTCGCCTTATACCTAGTGCTTATTTCTGTTGCAATCATATTGGCCTTTGTTTACCATTATTTGTTTGTTTGTTTTGAGAGTTTGCCTTTCTGTTTCTTTTCCTGGATTGTTCTTCACCCAGACAGCACATATTATTTACTTTCTCCTTTCCTCAAGATTGAAAGAGGACCTCATCATTCCTGCCCCAGGTCATTCTTGATTCCTTGACTGTTTTATTTTTCTTCAAAGGATTAATCTGTACCTAAAATTATGTATCTATATTTGCTTATATATTAATTAATACTTATTAATCAGATAATTATGTACTTAAATACTTATTTGATTTTATATTAACTAATTAATAGTTTTATTGTCTCTCATTGAGTGCAAGCTCTATAAGAGAATAACAGTCTCATTCAACAATGTACCATGAACAGTAACATAATGATTCATAATACATGTTTTTATTTATATGACTTAGTCATTTAATATCAGTATCTCATATTTTAAATATATAAAAGGAAATTAATAAATGTAATAGATTTACTTGACAACTATATCTACTAAGTACATATGATATGGCAAGATTATGAATTACAAAGACTTATACAGTGTGAACTTCATCAGAGAATTCACAATCCCATGGATATAGATATATGAACAAGAAATTGCATCATAGCATAGATATTTAAAAATATACTCATTTTTACAGCATGCAAAGTGGTCAAAGAAATGAACTCTACATTAATAATCTATAGTCATTTAATATGCCCTAAGGTCAGACTTTTAACCAACTAGCTTTGTAGCATTAGCACTCTAAAAAAGGCAAGAACACATGAATAGTTGAGACACATAAATAGTTCTCCTAAAGCCCAGCCTAAAACTATGTGTACTTTAGACTAATTTAGAGACTTAATGTTTAGCCTACCACTCTTATAATATGAAGGTGCATCCTTCAGATAAAAAAGCACAGGACTAAAGAAGGGAATTGAACCATGTGCTGCATGTCTTGGTCAGAACATGGGACCATCTGGTACCATTGTGAACCTGAAGCTAGTAGCACTATGTCCTGGTCTCACATCCCTAGACTCCCTGGTGGAGAGCCTAGTGAAAATGACCAAATGGGGGGACAACATTTAACAAAGGAGCAGTGGCAGCATTTATCAGAAAAGAGGAGCCAAAATGATGCTATCAACAGAAATAAAACAATGATACAAAACATTATCATAAGATATAAATGGCAGGTAGTACAGAAACTCACAGCTTTAAGACAAAAAGAAACAGAGTCTTGGGGCCACCTGGGTGGCTCAGTTGGTTAAGCATCTGCCTTTGGCTCAGGTCAAGAGCCCAGGGTCCTGGGATCCAGTCCCACATTGAGCCCCACATCAGGCTCCCTGTTCAGTAGGAGCCTTCTTCTCCCTCTCCTCCCCACTCATGCTCTCTCTTGCTATCCCTGCCTCTCTTTCTCAAACAAATAAATAAAATTTAAAAAGAGAGAGAGAGAGAGTCTATTGCTTAATATCATTAAAGAAAACTAAAAAAGGAACATTTATTTTCCGTTTCATCTTCATACAACTCACAATAACATTTCTGGGAAACAAGGAACAACAGTGGGGAATAAAATTCCAAAGTATATTTTGAAGAAAAACATTTGTTCTGATATCCCACTGATGGTCTCCTTTCAGGCTAGTGGTAAGGAATATATATGACATGAAATCATCCTAATTCCCAACCTACAATCAAGGACAAAGTAGTAATTAGAACAATTATTCCTGAAGATTGTTAAATAAGACAATCTATTGCATGGCTTTAGAAAAAGTATTAAAGATTAACCAGCCCATGCCAATCTTACTAATGATTAATTTTGGTTATGGGGCATATAAACATGTAGTTTAGAAACCTTCATGGTAATTGAGTGGATAAAAAATCTGACTTTTAAAGGTATTAATGGGACTTGACAATGTTATAGAGAATAGCAATTAGTAGTGTAACACTGAACAAGGAAAACAATAGGAACAAAATCCAAACCTAATAGGGACTATCTAAGTATAGCCAAGCAGTTTAAAGCATTTTATGATTTATTGATGGTATTAATTCTTGTTTCATCAAAAGAATGCTCAAAATGATATGAGGATTTAGGTAGCAGAAATTTAGGGGAAACAAATACTTCAGTTACAGAGGCAAAATATTGCATCTTATACTTTAGAATGTTTCCATAAAGTCAGGGGAAGACTTACTTGAAGTTTGAAGAGAATATGGTTCAATAAAAGATCTCTTTTTGGCCTGCCTGGGTAGCTCAGTTGGTTAAGCAACTGTCTTCAGCTCAGGTCATGATCCTTGAGTCCAGGATCAACTCCCACATTGGGCTCCCTGCTTGGTGGGGATTCTGCTTCTCCCTCTGAATTCTCCCCTCTCACACTCTCTCTTTCTCATTCTCTCTCTCAAATAAATAAATAAAATATTTTTTAAAAATTCTCTTTTTCCTGAAAATTTCAAATGAATTATTCTCTTTAATTTGCCCACTAATCAAAATTATCTTATTTGTAAAACTTTAAAAATCTATGTACTTAAAAATAATAACTTCATTTATTAAATTTTAATTTTTAATAATAATATGCATTAAAATTTATTGGAAACACATTTCCATTTCATTCTAAAATATTTTGCCATAAATCTAAAGCTTGTTGAATAGCAACTGTGATAGATATCTGTGCAAGTCTCTGCCATTTGGACAAATGAATAAATCCCCTGTGAAAATGGGAAATTTTCTGCTTTTCTTCTATTCCACATTGGTTGCTTAAGAATCATTCTTTGTATGGAGTGCCTGCTGGCTCAGGTCATGATCTCGAGTCTTGGGATTGAGTCCAATATCTGGCTCCCTGTTTAGCAGGGAGCCTACTTTTCCCTCTCCCTGTGCCACTGCCCCTGCTTGTGCTCTCTCTCTCTCAAATAAATAAATAAAATAAAATAAAATAAAATAAAATAAAAATAAATAAATAAACGACTGTTCTTGTACCCCTGGTCTCCAAGACTACAGAGAAACATCTGCATAAATTCTTACAAATTACTCAAAGAATTATTTTAAAAACATTTATTTATTTATTTGTTTGTTTGTTTATTTTAGAGAGAGAGAGTACAGAAGGGAGATGGAAAGAGAATCTGAAGCAGACTCCAGACTGAACTCAGAGGCCAATGTGGGGCTCGATCTCACAATAGATCATGACTTGAGCCAAAATCAAGTTAGACACTCAACCAACAGAGCCACACAGGCACCCCAAGAATTATTTTAATTTCCTACTTAGTGTTAGAAATAATTTAAAAGGAAAATACAGGAATAAATCATATTTTATAGAAAACCAAAGTAAATTAGATATAATAATTTTCCATCCTATCTTCCACAGTTCAAATCATAACAACCCAAAACAATTAGAAATTATGAACAGATGTGATATTTGATAATTAGGTAACAAAATTTTCAAGTAAAAAACATTTTCTCTTAAAAATATGTCTTGAAGAACGTTAGGAACCTTTGAAAAATGAAAACTATATTCTGAGGCATGGGAAAATGAACAGTTGGGAACAGGCCAGAACAGTACATGGAATTAGCAGCAAGGAGAAACATTTGCCCAGACATCAACCCAAGACTGCCTAGGGGTTTGGTTGTCACAATGCAAATGAGCTAATTGTGCTGAATTCCTGAGGAAGATGAGGGAATAGAAGAGTTTTTCATGGACAGTAGTACAGCCTTAAATGTATGCATTGGTGAAACATGATTTATCTTCTATCCTGTATCTGACACCAAGTATACCTACACCCAAATAAAAGAGAAAGAGAGTAAAAAAAGCAAAGCAAAACAAACAAATAAAATGACACATATTTTAATGTGTCAAAGTTCTTAAAAACTGAAACACATTTTCTTGAGCTATGTTTTTACTTTCCGAGGCATTTTTGATTCAAAAGTTGTCATACTTTCTTTCATCTTTTTCAGGAAAATCTTTTTCAAATGAATCTTAGCAGGAGTGATAAAAGAAAAAAGAAAAAGAGTTCCCTACATGTTGGTTTTCTGTGAAAGATTTTTACTGTTCTTGATCTGAAAGAACAATTTTGAATAACCCAGAGTTCATAAAAGGAAAAAAAAAAAAGAAAAAATCTTGGAACTATCAATATAGCTCTATATTCAAAAATGTGAAAGGAAAGAAAAGCATATGGCCATGACTGAGAGACCTCAGAGTGGAGCACTTAAGGAAATCAGCATGAAAAATAAAATGCCCATTACCAAGTGATGATTTGCTGTATAATTTATGGGAGGGTAGAGTATACTTGAAACTGCACTTAGCACCTGGATGCCATGAAATATAAATTGAGATGAAATGTGTTCATGAAATTCCATTAATAAGAAGTATGATGTTGGTTTCCTTTCTGCTTTGTTTCTAGTGTAACAGAGAGCACTGGTAATCCTAGGGAATATTTAGTACCTTCTACTTGATTATTTCATAGATGCATTAAGATCTTGGTTTTCAGAATTCAGATATTATCTAACATCTTTTTTTCTGTCTCTTTCTTTTTGTGTGTCTGTCTCTCTGTGTGCTTATGTTCTCTCTCTCTCTCTCTCTGTCATTCAACATCCCTGACTTATGCAAACCTAACATAACAAACTGTGTTATTCACGTTACACCCTTGTGTAAGTCTCCCTCCACCCAAAAGGATATTTTAAGAATGACTATGTGTGCTCTCCAATAATAATAGGTCATAAAATACATCATGACTTCCATTTTGTGGTCTCTTGCATCACTTGCTCTGGGGAAAGTCAGCCACCTTGTGGAAAGGCCCATGGAGACATCCACATGGTAGGGAACTGAGACTTCAAGCCAATAACCAACCTAACTTGCCAGGCGTGTGTTGTAGCCACATTGGAATAGATTGCTTCACACCATTCAAACATTCAGATGACAGTACTCTGTTCAACATCTGACTTTTTACTGCATATGATGTTTAGTTTTATTTATTAACTTGACCAGGCTAAGGGAAGTCCAGATAGCTGGCAAAACATTATTTCTGGGGATATCTGTAAGGATGCTTCCAGAATGGATTAGCATTCAAATTGGTGAACTGAGTAAAGCAGATGGCCCTTTCCAATGCAAGCAGGGATCATCCAGACGGCTGAGAGTCTAAATACAACAAAAAGGTTGAAGAAGGTTGAATCAGTCTCTCTTAACTTGAGACAGCCATTTTATCCTCTGTCACACATTGGTGTTTCTAGTTCCTGGGCTTTTAGCCTTGCATCAGGACCTACACTGTCAGTTCCAACACTCCCTCCCAACCTCCCCAATTCTCAAGCCTTTAGACTCAAACCAAATTACACCACTAGATTTCCTAGTTCTCCAACTTGGAGTTGGTAGATTGTGGGACTTCTCAGCTTCCATAACCACATGATCCAGTTCCTATAATAAATCTAGTATATATGTATGTGTATTTATGTATGTGTTTAGGTCCTGTTGGTTCTGTTTCTCTGGAGTTCCATAACTAATACTCCAACATAAGGAACCCAGGGCCAGTATCACTTAGCTAAACCACTTATAAGTTCCTGACCCTCAGAAACTAGGAGATGCTTATTTTATTTTAAGCCACTAAGTTCTGAGGCAATTTATTACACAGCTATAGCAAAATAATACAGTTTAAAATTGTATTCAAAGCTCTTTTTAGCAAAGATAGGTTCCCATTTATGGATGATGGACCAGTGTTTCAGTTCCTGGCTTTATGCAAATAACCCTCTCTAGTTCCCTGTCTCATGTTAAACCTATGTTCTCATTCCTGTCTCAGCATGGGTTTTCAAAATCTAGTTTCTATGATCTAGAACTCCTAGTAGTTTATGCTTCTTCACAAGTAGCAAGTTCTTTTTTTATTTCTAGAATGCAACAATTTTTTATTTTTTGTGTATAATAAAACAGTCTGGCATCCTGGGAAAAGAGGTCATCTATTATCAGACTAATTAAAAAACTAATTTTCTCATCAAGCCAAAGATAAGCAGAAGATTAAAACAATTTATGAATCCACCCTCTGTTAATACAAATCTTCCAAGTTTGAATGTCCATCTTTTTAGTGATAAAGTAACCTCAACATAACATTGCACATAACATTCCATCGATTCCAGCCTTATCACTGTGTGAAGGCCACTTTCCAAAATTACTTTTTCATTTCCAGAATTGGGATTCCGATTCTATTAATCTTCCTGAGTCGGATGGAGAATATTAGGGAAGTGTTTGCTGAATGAATAACCTCATTAAAAGGAATGAATTCTTGTTTGTAATGCTGGTTCATGGGGCTCCAGTCCAGGCCCACAAAATTGGGTTATTAGATTTCTTGTGTATCAATATCATAATTTATTAATAAATTTATTAATAAATCATAATTAATAAATTTATTAATAAATCTAATTTGTTCTGGTGCTATACTTTTAGAGAGTCTAGTTTAATAAATTGGAGTGAGACTCTGGAAACCTGCATCTTAACATCAAGATAGGGGATTTTGATAAAACTAGAGCTAATGACTACTCTGAAAAATACTGCCAATATTGTTTCTTGTTTTCATTGATATATTTTTTCTTTCATTTCTTTCCACTGATTCTTTAAAAGCAGTTTTGTTTTGTTTTTTCCTGGTTGGTTTTTCTTTGCTTGTTTTATTTGATTTTACATGGCTTCCATGACTGCAGTAAATGGTGTTATGGTCATGAAAAATGAATAAATAGAAAAGAACCAGTAGTAATGATTTATGGGTAAAAGCATTTACAAATCATGTTTTTATGAGTCAGAAGCGACTGTGTAATATTTCTGTGAAAATGCAATTAAAATGAGTATAGCACAACAATACAAAATATTCTTAAATACACGGTAATATAAATAGTAGCAGACTTTTACACTTGTCTTTAGTTAACTGCCAAATGCTAGCCATATTAAAAATATTAAGAAAAAAACTCATAACAGGATTGTGAGTGTTGGGAATGTTTCAGGCAAAGATGAAGATTTTTGGTGGAGGTTTGAAGTTGGAAACACGGTCAATTTATAAAAGCGATTATGCCTCTTAGTGCACAACAGCCACCTCACGGTCATTGTAAAAAATGTTGCCTATTTGATAGGCAACTGCAAGTCCATCAGAGCTGATTTGATGTGAAACTCTTAAAGAGACATATGCATTTGTTTTTCTTTTATCTTATTGATATTGATTAGTTTATGGTCCTCATAAAGAGAGAGAGAAGAAGATTTATACTCAGGATGAGAGAGTGTCTCATTCTTCTTTCCAAAGAAAAATTCAGAAAGAATAATAAAAAAATAAATATACTATCATCTGTAAAAATTTGAAAAAAATATATTTGAATAACATGACATAGATAAATCTTACAGAAAATTAGAAGTATGCAGTGAATATTTTGATGTGTTTGTAATTTTTACATGAAATATAATTAAATTCTTATGCTATTCATTTTGATTTGGAATAGTCTGCTTATGCACTAATACACTGAGATACCAAATAATTGATTAATGAAACTGGATTTCTCTTTCCTTACTATACTGAGAAAGAGATAGGATTTTCAATAGGATTGTCATTCGAAGTACACAATTATAGTTTCAGCTATCTGTTGGTAACCTAGAAAGTTTTCGACTTTTCATAGTTGTTTGTGATTTTGCTGAGGTTAGGTAAAAAATTTAATTGCTTATGTTCCAAAGCTTATGTGCAGGAGAAAACCACATAGGAAGTGAATGAACATATTCTGCAGAGCATATCATCAACTCAAACTGCTCTTTTGGCCTCTATTAATTATGAAGTACACATTACGTAGGGGTAATGAGTTTGGATATTCTCAAAGGTTTTAAGAACATATCTTGGTTAATATTTCCTCCATTCCATAAGAATCTGCCTGAGACTCAGTTTCCTGTCATAAAACAATCTGAATATTAATAAGATCTAATTTCAGAAGACTTATATAAGGTAGAAAAAATGTATATGAAAAAATAATTCATAATCTCTAATTGCTTTAAGAAACCCTTTAATAGTATAATTTAGAAACATCACGATAATGATTCATCAGTAATGCAATTGCAAAACATTTTCAATTCTATTTATAAATAAATAATGATTCTAAGCAATAGAAAAATAGAAAATTGATTTTAATTAATTAAAGTGTCCCGATAGAGTACCAATACAGCACCAAGGAGGGAAGTTAAAATTAGAGCAAATAAGACAATATATAAGATGTTATTTTTCTTAGGTAGAATCTATTATAAATATAAATAATATATGTTTTAGAAATAATTTATTTCTCCATATAAGCATTGATTTAAGATGCCAGTAGCAAGAATGCCTCAATTATCTTTCAAATTAACACATTTATATTTTATAGAAAGGAAATCTTTAAAGTGGTAGCTACAAACATGAATTGATCTCAGAGTAGTAAACACCTCTTAACATACATTTTTCCTTTTCACCCATTTCTGGGGAAACTGTCATGTATGGAACAAATAATGTCTTTTTTTGAAAACTTCAGATTAATACATAGCAATACCTTTCTGAGTAAAACTCAGCATTTTTGAAGTACCCACTATGTGTTAAATATTAAACATAACAGAGATATTATGACCAAGTTTATCAAATAAACTTAGGGGAAAAAAAAGGTGAACATTCATGAAAAAAAACATAATTTGCCAAAACTGACACAAGAATAAATAGAAATCCAGTATAATCCTATACCCAATAAAGGAAATAAGCACAAAGAAATCTCTAAGCCCAGATGGTTTTGTTGGTTGAACTTATTCTCTCATTTAGGAATGAAATTGTACTAGTTTTTAATAATTCTTCCATATATTTACATTTCTCAATTATTTTATGAGACCAGTATAATCCTGATAGGAAAACCCTAATAAGGGCAAAATATGAAAGGTTGATTGTGGGCCCATCTCTCTCATAAACACAAAATCTGAAATTTAAATGATAACCATAAATTAAAGATTCAAACCCAGCAAATTACAAGATATCCAATCTTCAAAAACAAGTTGGATTTATTTGAGGAATGCAATATTATTCTTAATAAAATTAACCAAATAAATCTACACATCAATAGAATAAAAGAAAAAGAACTATATCATTTTCAGTGGGTACTTCAAAAGCATTTTATACAATTCAGCACAAATTTAATGACAAAGATAATGTATATGCTAAATAGGAAGAGAAGGGGGCATTCTTAACTGCTAGAATGTATTTAATCCTTCACCCCAAGAATAGGAATGAGGTAAAGATACTTGCTATCACTATTTTAATTCAAATCATACTTGAGATCTTAAAGGATCCAAAAAGGGGGAAAAAAGTAATAAAAAATGTAAGGCTGGAAAGAATGAAATAATTTTGTTATTATTATTTATGGTCAAATGTTTGTGCATGTACACAATCCAGAAAAACATAAAGAAATATTAGAATTAAAAAGCAAACTAAGTGGGGTGTCTGGGTGGCTCAGTTGGTTAAGTATCTGACTCCTGGTTTCAGCTTAAGTCATGATATCATCAACTCCATGATCAGCAGGGAATCTGCTTGAGATTCTCTCGCTCTGCCACTCCCCCCACTTGCATACATGTACTCTCTCCCTCTCTCAAATTAATAAATAAATCTTTTTAAAAAGTGTATTCAGTAACTTCACTTCATATTAGGTAATTAAAAATAAATGGCGGGCACCTGGGTGGCTCAGCGGGTTAAGCTGCTGCCTTCAGCTCAGGTCATGATCTCAGGGTCCTGGGATCAAGCCCCGCATCGGGCTCTCTGCTGAGCAGGGAGCCTGCTTCCTCCCCTCTCTCTGCCTGCCTCTCTGCCTGCTTGTGATCTCTCTCTGTCAAATAAATAAATAAAATCTTTAAAATAAATAAATAAACAAATAAATAAAAATAAATGGCATTCCTAAATAGCATCCAGGTAAAGTTAATTAAAAAAAAAAAAAGAAATTTAAAAATGATATAATTTAAAATAGCATAAAACAAATCCAGTAGACTTTTTTTTAATTTCCAGCTATGGTGCAGTAAGATCGGCAAATTGTTCCCCTTAAATATAAAAATACAGATTAAAAATTGGAAAAAATATGCCTCAAAAAATCTCATAATTTCTCATCTCTGGAAATTGAACAAGGACCAATTGGAAATTAGTAAGTGCTTCTTCAAGAAAAAAATATTAAATAATGGGTAAAAACAGCAGGATTCTGCAGCCTTCTTGCTTGGGGGCATTTTGTTTATCTTCCACTACCAAAATCTCTGCCCTGTCAAGCTTGATTTTGTAACGTGACTGTATTTAGTCTAGGAAAGGGGAAACAAACAGCTTTACTGCCAAAGAACAGAATTGATTTGAGACAGAAGGTGAATACCTGACTGGATCATCAGCAAAGGTAACCAACTCTATAGAAAACAATGGGGAAATCCTATGCCTCTGTTACTCTAGGATTATCATCTCTGTTGTGTCACTGATAATTTAGCCAGAAAACTGGTGGGGAATCTTTGAAATTAGAGGAACATAGGATATATAACTTTTCCACTTCGAAGGATATATAACTTTTCCACATCCTTGGCCTAGTGGGAAGCTATGTTCTCATACAAGGGATAGCAGAAGGCTCCAGAAAAGCCAGTATTGAGCAGGAGCTTAAAACTGCCTCTACGGTGAATATGGTCTCTAACTCATGTACAGATTTATTGGCAGACATTGGAAGTCATATAAAATCAAGTTTTTTAAGCTCAACTTCTTTCCAATTCTGGGTCAACTACTAAGCTATGCTGACCTTTGACAATAAGTAAGTCAAAATTTTTAAAAAAGTAAAAATTCAAAAAAAAATCAGAAATGATATAACCAGCTGTACACTTCAAGGGAGACAAATTCCACAGATAAGGTCCAGGAAAGTTACTTAAATAGATAAATAAATATACCTAAATTAATTAATAAAATTAAAATAAATAAATAAAAATGCAACAAGCAACAACTACCTTTGAGGGAGGAAGGGTGGCAAAATCCAGAGTTGCTACAAAATAGTAACTAAAATGTCCAGTTTTCAACAAAATTTATCAGGTTTGCAAAAAATAAGATAGGGCACATACTCAGGAAAATAGTATTGACGAAGAACTGACTCTAGGTGGATCCACATGTTAGATACACCAAATAATACCCTTACTCAGATATTATTCATACATTTTAAAAATTAAGGGAAACTATATTTAAAGAAATAATAAAAATTAAAAATATACTTCAAAAATAGGATATATCACGGAAAAATAGAAACTATAAAAATTAATCAAATGAAATAATTAAATGAAAATAAACAATTTATATTGGAATTGAAAAATACAAGTAAGAATAACAATATGAGGTTTATAAAGTATTTACAATCAGAATGTATTAAAAATAATGTAAAGGACTGGAAGGGAGGAATGGGAGTACATTTGTAATGAAAGTAGATTCTGATAGGCTAGAGCTGATTATTGTAAAATGAAACAAAAGATGCACATTGTAAAATATTGGCGTGTACAGCTAGTAAGGCCATTGAAGAGACAAAATTGAGTACTAACTACAAAGTACACATTTAATTTAAAAAAATGGAAGAAAACTCAGACATACAAGAAATAGTAAGATGGTAGGTTTAAAACCAATTATATACTTCCCTATAGCTACCTTAACAAATTAGTGCAAAATGCGTGCATTTATTCTCTCACAATTCTGGAGACTAGAAGTCCAAACTCGAGGAACTGGCAGGGCCACCCTTTCTTCAAAGGCTCTAAGGAAGACTCCTTTCTTGCCTCTTCTAAGTTCTGATGATTGTCAGTAATTCCTGGTATGTTTGGTTTCTGGAAGGATAACTATAATTTGCGCCTCCATCTCCACGTGGCCATCTCCCCTCCAAGTGTGTCTCCGTGTTTAAATTTTCTTCTTTTCATAGGAACACCAGACATACTGGATGTGCCCCTACCCTAATCTTATCTGAGTTCATCTTAACTCAATAAAATATGCAAAGATTACATTTCCAAATAAGGTTATATCCACAGGTTCCAGGTAGGCATTAATCTGGCTGAAGAAAATATTCAGCCCAGTATACCAACTATACCTGTAGTTACATTATATATAAGTGACTCAAATACTCCAAGTAAATGACTAAAAATATAAGAAAGGATAAACAAAGCCTAACTATCAGCTGTTCTTAGGTAACACAATATAAAATAAACTACACTGAAATACAATCATAAAAAAACTGAAGTGGCAATATGCATATTAGAAAAAGTTGACTTCAGAGAAAGGAATATTATTAAAGGCAAAAGGGACATTTTTAATAATAAAAGCTTCACTTCATTAAGCAGACATAGTAATTCAAAATGTATGTGTTCATAACAACAAACCTTAATAAGATATGAAGATATAACAAATCCGGAAGCAGAAGTGGACAAGTCCACAACCATAATTGGATCTCTTGGCACCCTTCTGTTAACAATTGATAGGAAGAACAACAGAAAATTCTCTAAGAATATAGAAAACTTGAACAATATTAATCAATTACTTGACATTTTAGAGTATTACAACCCAAACTACCATAATACACATTTTATTGAAGTGCATGTGAAATGTTTACAACATAGACAATAGAAGGCTATAAGAGAAATCTGAATGAAAAAAGAAGTAAATGGATTGAAATCATAAAGACAATTTTCTGATCACCAAAATGTTAAATTAGAAATCCATAAACATCATACAAAAATCTATAAATATTGGGAAGTTAGACTAAAGATCTAAAACAACCCATGCCTCAAAGTAGACAAAGACACCTAAAGAGGTAAGAAGCTGAAAGTAGTTAAAAAATATATCTTAAATTTAATAAAATAAAGAGTGTTTTTAAAAAAATGTTAAGAAAGTGATAAGGAAGCTTCAAACTGGTCAAAAAATATTCGCAATACAAATATATTAAAAAGGAGCTGTATCTAGAAAATAGAAAAGAAAAACTGAAAATTCAATAAGAAGATAAACAGTCCCCTTTAAGACTGTGCAAAAGACTTATCCAAACACTTCAAAAAAGAAGACACATTAATAGCCTCAAGGACATGAAAGATGACAAACATTATTACACAGCAAGAAAATATAAAATAAAACCATAATAATATGCAACTACATACCAACTAGAATTCCTAAAATTATCAAGTATTGGTGAGGATGTGGAGAAAGTTTGACTCATAGAACACCGATGGTACTATGTGAAATGATGGGACTACTTGGAGAACGTTATGGTAATGTGTGTAAATTTAAAAGCAAATTTATTGCATGACTTAATCATCCCAATCCTTCATTACCCAAGAGTTATGAAATATGTGTCCACACATGTATTTGTTATCTGTTTATAAACAGGCTTATTCTTAATAGCTCTGAACTGTAAACAACATAAGTGTCTACCAACCAGTGAATGGTTGAAAAAGAAAAAAATCCTGAAGTATTAGCACGATGAAATGCAACTTGGCAATAAAAAAAAAAAAAATGGACTACTTTTTCACTCAATAACATGGATGACTCAAATATATAATCGTAAGCAAAAGAAGACAGACAGAGATGAGTATATTTGGTATGATCACATCTATTTATTTATTTATTTTTTTTTTTTTTTAAAGTCCAGAACAGGAAACAGGAAAAACAGAGCTATTATGTTACAGAGTCCATCCACGATGGCCAATCTAAGATCACCCTTTGTGGACTACATAGAAAGGAGAACCAAGGTTTCTTTTTTGAAGTGATGGAAATACTTGATGTCTTGACTGAGTTTGTAGTTATGCAATGTATAGAGTTATTAGAACATGCGTATGAAAATTACAATGGACACATCTTATCTTACAGAGATTATACTGCAATTTGATTATTTTTTACATGTAAAATTTACAAATATACTTAAAGAACCCATGTTAAATGAACAATAAATAAATGGGATTATACTAATTTACTTTCAAGACCTTCAGTCACTCTAATTTATTAAAAACATATTTGAAATTTTTTTTTTTTTTGAGTAAGGGAAAGGCCGGGTTAGGTAGGGAGAGATAGATTGGGGACTATGTGATCAGACTCACAGAAATTCCCAAAATGTGAGGTGTGGCGAAACCAGAGATAAGGGTAAAAATCAGACCACCCTACCCTAGGCATGTGGGGTGAGTCCTGTGGGGTGGGTGTCTTTATGATAATCACCTGTGACCAACAAAGAATAACCAAACCCTAAAAGGAAGTAAGCCATTGAAGGTGATATCAAGAGAAATGTTAAAAGGATTTAAGTTCCTTTCTTTCCAGGTTAGCTTTCTATAAAAGACCAACCATAAAGGCCCTGGTTGATAGCCCTGTCACCACCCATCTCACTCTTGAGAGCTTTTTCTGTATCCTCACTTAATAAGCTTCTATCACTTTACTCACTCTCCATTGTCCCCAAGATTCACTCTCTGACTCCATGAGACAAGAACCTAGCTCTTCCTCTTCATAAGAAAGGCTTGAAAGAATTGACACTGCATATTTCCAATCTCTCATTAGCCACGTTTCTTTTTTCACTGTATCCCAGATATACTAGCTCCTAATTTTTCTAAGCTGTTAGGTTCTTTACATATTTCTGCAGGTAGATACTGTGCTCCCTTTGCTAATAAGTTCTCCTCCTACAACACATTAGCCTCTCCTTTTCTTGAGGTCTGCAGGCAAATGTATCTCATTCATTTATTCAACAATGTTTACTGAGTATTTAGTATGTCTCTGGTTCTTCTGGGCCCTGGTATGTAACAATAAAGGAGATAAAATCCATGCCTTCTCAGATTTTCATTCTGGTTGGTGGTAGAGAAAATAAATATATAAGTAAACATGCTACCAGTCAGCTGTCAATATGCATTATTATTTAAAAAAACTATTAAGGGAAGTCTAACCCTTTCATATTGGAGGAGGGTTAATATTTTATATAGATGATGGAGAGCCAACTTTGGAACAGAGGCCTGAAGATTTGAGAAGACAATATAATTTACCTGAGAAGGTGTGTCCCAGACCAAAGAAATAGTAGTTGGATGGTTCCCTTGAATTTCCAACAAGTTCCATTGTTCCTTTTTATTTTGTTTTGTTTCGTTTTGTTAGTGTGTTTATTTATAGTAATATCAGAATTTTTAATTGTATTATGCATGGGTTTGTCTATTTCTTCAAAGAGTGCAAACTCAATATTGTTCACTATTGTTAATAAACTTAAAAAAAGGTGAAGTCTATGAAAAGCATTAGTCAAGTATTTATTGAATGTATGCTTCTAAGTATGAATATGTACACTCTAGAACATCTCTCTCTACTACTATACAATTCACAAAGATTTGGTTTGAATAAGAGCAAATGAATTATCAGATTACTAATCCATCTCATTTAATTTTTTTTTAAAGATTTTATTTATTTATTTGACAGAGATCACAAGTAGGCAGAGAGGCAGGCAGAGAGGAGGAAGCAGACTCCCTGCTGAGCAGAGAGCCCAATGTGGGGCTTGATCCCAGGACCCTGGGACCATGACCTGAGCCGAAGGCAGAGGCTTTAACCCACTGAGCCACCCAGGCGCCCATCCATCTCATTTAATAGGATGTACAAAACAGACTGAAAAGTCATTTTGCAATGGAGATGGGAAGTAAGTAGTTTTCTTCTCAATATGTTAAATTCAAGATATCTGTGAGGCATTCAGATGATGGTACAAAAATAACATTTTCTTTTAAGGATTTTTTTGTGTGTTTCTATTTCTTTTAATGCATTATTCCTTTCACTTATTAAAAAAAAAATTCTATCTTTATTGCTTTTCACAATTCCTAAGGCTACAAAGTTACCAATTAAGTTTCCCATTTCTATTCATGTATTACTTATAACTCATCAAAGAGCAACTTTCAAACAATAGGATAAAATAAGTTGAGTTTTAACAAATACACAAGTGTCATAAGATTATCACCATTAATTAATCTTAATGGAAACATGAAAAGTCTATTTCAATGTGTATTATGATGGTCACACTCCTATACAGGAAGCAGAATGACATTTTAGAGTAGCATAGATTTTGAGGATCTTTGTGAAATAATACCAAACATTTTCTGGGGAGTTACTACACATTAGATATTTGTCTAAACAACTAATAGAGATAATCTAACTTGAATCTTACAACTCTGTTATGTAAACACTACCTACACTTAGCAGATGAGGAACTAAGGCACAAAAAATATAGAAAAGTTGTTTAAGCCTCATCACTAGAAGTGGTTGAAACAAATTTTGAAACTATGTTGCTGGATTCCAGAAACTACACTTTTCATCCCTGTATTGAATCACTGCTTCAGATTATCAGATTTTTTTTTCCACCCAAAGCTACTTATTTACTAGTGACCAAAGTTACATTATTTAAACTCTACAAGCATACATGGTGTTTGGGGAAATTAAATGAAAGTACATGTTTAACACACCCAATATAATGTCTGGTTTATCAGAGATACTCGAAATTCTTAGTCTCCTCTCCTCTTTCTTACACTCAAGGATGATACCTCCTGTTATTTCACATTCTGTTTCTGTTCTGGATCAAGTTTCCTGTGGGCTGTCAGAGCTGCTAAATCAGATATCTCTCCACACATGCCACTTAGGAGCAGGAACACTGTCTTCTTGCAGCTCTTGGGGCCTTTAAATACAGAGTGAGATCCTCTCCCTGGTCTGTCTGTGCCGCAGCTCCCTGTCAGCCTCCCAGTGCGGTCTGACCAGCATGAGAGCCTGGAGCTCCTTGATAATACAAAGAGAGAAATGTCTGCTCCCTGACTGACACTGATGGCAGAGGCTGCCACTCCCAGCGGGCTGGGACTTGGGCCACAAGCATTGCCAAAGGCTGAATCCATTTTGATGAAATCGGATTCTTTCCTCAATAGGAGGGTTCATTGGACTTATTTAAATTGGGTTGTAATTCTCATAGGGGCAGGCAGATCTTGGAAACTAACAATATTTTTTTTTCTATGCCTTTGAAATGCAATCAGCTATATAAGAATTTCATGCACAACTACTAAGTCACAAATGTGACTTCCAGTCAGAACTGCATTCAGCCATATTTTATTCTGATTTCTAAAATTTAGAAATTTCTAAAATTTCTACTGTTTCTTATAAAGTCTTAGCTCCAATTAAAAGAAATATTTCCAAATCTCAATTTCCTCCCCACCTATCATTTCCTCTTCTCTGCATTAAGCTTCCTTAAAGGAACTTTGGTTTCATTAATAGGTCATCCTATTGAATACTTTTTCTGTTGTTGTTGTCGTTGTTGTTTTGTTGTTTTTCCAGAAGCTCTAGGTTGGCTTAGAGATACAAAGAACATATTAAGCAGAAAGAAATGCATAGTATTTGATGTGTCAAAAATGAGAGACACATCATACAATTGAGAAAAAGGAGGGTGGCCCTAGTTCACACTGTTTGTTAAATCAGGGTAAACATGAGGACTTAAAAGCCCTTCCTTCCAGTCTAGTGCACTTCACTGCACTTCACACCTTGTCACACACTCTCATACAAGTGAAATTAAAGGCAGAATTTCTGAAGGCAAATTAGCATAGCAAACCCTATTTTGTGTTATCATACACATTTATGTAATCATAGCATATTTTTTTATATACTGGCCAGGTAATTTAATAGATTAAAGATGAATATTAACTAAGGAATTTATTCTCATTCATTAATGGAAGTATTAAATTATAAAGCCTAGGAAAAACAGAGTTAAAGCTGTATTAACGATATTTTTCATTTTTATTTCAAAGATTATTTTTCATTTTAAAGTATGTAATGCTGCTTATGAAGTGCTATTTTTTTGACATCTATCAAGACATAAACTGATATTATAAGTTGGAGGATAGTTACCCAGGTAAACAAAGTGGAACTTCAGAAGTAAAGGCACTAATATTCATGTGATGAAATTATATTGATTAATGATTTCATATGGTGTTATAATTTTAAAAAGTTCTAAAAACCATGTTTGCCTTTAAAAACTGTATGTCTAAATTCACATCTTTGATATATCTTTTAATCAATGAGCAAAGTTCACATTCCACATCATTTGTTTCTGAGGATCTTGAAAGAGACCTCAAGTGAAAAACCTTATGATATTGGCTTTTCCACCATGATATTTAATCTATATTATGATAACTGCCATAATCATTAGGAAGAAAATTTTTATAAGAAACCGTGTAGTAACACGATATTTAGAGGTCTACAGATACGGAAAGTTGTTGTATTCTTTTTATTCAAGTGAATAAAATTTTACTGCTTTACTAAGTTTTTCTGGGTTCTTATCATAAATCTCTAAAATCAGATATGGTTGAGATCTAATGTAATATAATAATTCAGTTATATTTTAAAATATTAATGTCACCAGAACAAAGAAAACATGTAGTTTAGATATGTATTTAAGAATATGTCAGTTGTGAATGATTAAAAACTGCATTCTAGGCAGTCTATGAAATAAAGACATTTAAACTTAGACTTTAGTCATGTCATTATTTAAAATTTAGGCTACTCAGGTAGACTTTAGCAAAACCCAAAACTTATTTATGGATAGTAGAAGCTCTCCAGTATGACATGATTATAACTTACAGTACACTATATGTCAAAAATTTGGTTGAAGGATAATACTATAAAAATGATACAAAAAAATTCTTTCAAAAGAAACAGTGATTTCAAAACTTGCCAAACCATTTGTTACACAAATCCACATAAGTAAAAATGAATAGTTAGGCTGAAAAATAATTAAAACATCAATGTAGACAAGAAAAAATAAACAACACAACAACAAACACCACAAACAATACAAAACAAATAAACCATGGGGCAAGGATGTTGAAGCCAACTAGGGACCTCGAGGTCTAGAAGCAGACACTGGGGCTTGGGATCTCAGCTTTTTTTGACCAATTGGGCTAAAATATGTTTCATGCAAGATGGATGGTCTGGAGCCCAGGCTTGATTCTTCGAACCTGATGAAGAGGTAATGCTCTCCTCCTTATGAAAGGAGGTGGGGCTATAATTTACAGCAAATTGCAGGTGCAAATGAGAGAAAGCAGAAATTCAGCTCTTGGCTGGAAATGGAGTCTCACTGCGCTCTGTTATGGTGCCCCAACAGGAGACTTCAGAATTCCTGCAGAGGACAGAGATTCCAGCTAGAAGATGTTGTCATGAAGGAGACAGGTGTCATGCTATACAGCATAGTGTCTCTAGTTAGCAGTTATGTATTATGCACTCAAAAATTTATTAAAAGGGGGCGCCTGGGTGGCTCAGTGGGTTAAGCCGCTGCCTTCGGCTCAGGTCATGATCTCGGAGTCCTGGGATCGAGCCCCGCATCGGGCTCTCTGCTCAGCGGGGAGCCTGCTTCCTCCTGTCTCTCTGCCTGCCTCTCTGCCTGCTTGTGATCTCTCTCTGTCAAATAAATAAATAAAATCTTTAAAAAAAATTTGTTAAAAGGGTGGATCTTATGTTAAGTGTTCTTAAAACACACACACATACACACACACACACACACACAGGCACAGGCACACAAGGACACAAGGACTTTTGGAGATAATGGATATGTCCATTATCTTGAATGTGGTGATGGTTTCACAAGTGTATTTATATATCTAAACTGACCAAATTGTGTATATTAAATATATGAAGTTTTCGTATATTAATCATGCCTAATTAAAGCTATTTAAAAAGACTTCGACTTGTGTATAAATGTATTTTAGACTTTTTTAAATTAAGATTTTTTATTTATTTATTTGAGAGAATCAGAGAAAAAGAAAGAGCAAGAGAGAGCACGAGCAGGGTGAAGGGCAGAGGAAGAAGTAGACTCCCTGCCAAGCAGGAAACCTGATGTGGGATTTGATCCTGGGACTCCAGGATCATGACCTGAGCTGAAGGCAGATGCTAAGTAAGTGGTAATAAATTCAACTTTTTCAAAATCATATAAAATATTTTATTTTTTTATTTTTTATTTTTTTTAGATCTTACTTATTTGACAGAGATCACAAGTAGGCAGAGAGGCAAGCAGAGAGAGAGAGAGGAGGAAGCAGGCTCCCCGCCGAGCAGAGAGCCCGATGTGGGACTCGATCCCAGGACCCTGAGATCATGACCTGAGCAGAAGGTAGCGGCTTAACCCACTGAGCCACCCAGGCGCCCCAGCCACAGCCATTCTTGCCACAAAACACTTTGACTGCTCTGCCTGAGCTTTTAACTACCTGGCGGCATCTTTACTGGTAAAAGAGCAGGTGGTGTATATCTACTGTTTCACATAGTCATTAAGAAACAGTGTGCGTTGTACAACATCTGGAAAAACACTCAAAACATTTTATTTAATTCTGTCATTTTACAAAGTCAGCTAAAAATCAAATGGCATGTAAATTGAAAAATGTATCCTGCAACAATCTGGAAAATATAAAATATTTTGTGTGTTATTAATATAAATAATCATAGAACATTTGGTATTGATAACATTTAGAAAGTCTTTTTAAACAAAGGCAAAAGAAAAAAAAAAAAGTAAGTGCAGCATTTCATCCATAACCAGATGGCCAGGCATAAGAAATCAGTAGTATGTAAATAACTGCATTGCAAGGACACATAAAAAATGACTAGCTACTCAACATCTACTTTATACATAGATGATCCCTATGTAGACAAGTCAAAAATATGTACTTTTTATTGTGACTAATGCAGTCCCCAGAGTTTCTAGTATCATTTCCAAGTTCATTTATATAAAGGTACAAAAACAGATGTGTCAGGAACATCTGGATCCTGTGCTAAAATCAACTATGAAATATAGTGCAACATGCAGTTCAAAATGCACATAAAATAAAATGGGAAAATACAGTCAACTGTTAAGTTACTGAAAAGTCAGCACCATTATTCTCCATCTTGATGCACATAGCAAGTATCTTTTCTTCTATAATATTAGCAAACATTACATAGAAAATAATTTGCATCCCCCAAGTCAGCCAATGTCATTATAACCACAAACAAATAATTTTGGAAAGAATACATGAGCACATTCTAATGTAGACATAGTTTATTAGTGACAGTTGTGTCGACCCTAAAAAGTATTTTTTCAAAATACTTGCTTCAAAATAATATTTCTGATGTATTACAGAGAGGTTTCTAGTCAAAACAGGTCATCCACAGCTAATTATATGGCTTTTGTCTTTGTGCATACACTATGATTGGCAAGCTGCCAGTGGACATGTATAAATAATGAACAAAGTGATGAATTTAAAAAATTCTGAAGCGCTGGACCAGACTGCTGTCTTAATGGCAGAATATTAACTTCCACACCTGGTCCCCATTCAGATAATCCTGAAGTATCTTCATCACATTTATTTACATTGTCTGCTCTCAAATATTAACACTAGTAATATAAAAGAGGATTATAATCCTTTGGAAAAAATAAAAAGATTATTTTGGCTGAAGAGTTATTTGCCTTAATAAAGTTCTACTTTTTTAATTGCTTTTAATATTGTTCACTTTAACTTATTTCTTTAAAACATTATTTCTCAGCCCTCACTCAAGCTAAGTCTGTCTAGTTTATTTGCACTGGCTTATCCTGCCTTTAACTCCTGCATTTTTTAAATTAGAGGATATGTTGTCTCTTCGTATCATCCCTAAACACAGCTCATTCAGTGAATTTTCAGACTTCTTTAATAGAGCAACTGCTTATGTCGTAACTTCATTGGCGACAGAAACAACTGTACAATACTCCTCTGAAATAACCTTTTATGTAGTTTTAAACCATTAATTCACTCTATAGACTTCTTTTTTCTAAGACAAATAATTCTGCTCCAATTAGTTGTGCCTTTAAGAATTTATTTAAAGACAGGTATAGTTGCATTTTGCCAACATTTATTAATTCTAGGAGTTAGTTCTTTGCCAAAAACAGTTATTTACATTTCTTTTTTCTATTAAAAAAGAATAACTAAATATAGAAGAAATCTAATTTTATAACTTCTTGTATTAGTCAAGAAAACATCTCCCATTATTTAACTTTCTTATATTTTTTATCTTTTTCTTCTTATGAATATATATAATAAAACTTTAGATACATTTGACATTTATAGAATATTTGGTTTCACTTTTGCTATAAAGTTTCATAATATGTTTCAAACTTTTTAAAATTTACTTTTAAGGAAACTTCAAAAACCTAGGAAATCGTATTCAGTTAAAGGAAAACATTGCAGATATGAATCTTACACATCTCTTTTTAAATTTTTAGCAAGAATGACACACATAGGCCATACAGCCATCACTGTAACTTTCTGCATCCATAGTAGGAGCTCTGCATCAGGTATAGTACTTCCAAATTAGGGTTAAGCTTGGCTTTAAAATCTTTTCTGTAATACAACTAAAAGCAGACTACTCATGAATTGGATTTTTTATTTCCAACCAGCTGTTATAAATCAGTTTTCTTAGGAATCATTCAGGGAAGTTTGTCATCATAATATACACTGGGAATGTACATTTTGATGGAAATCCTTAATTCTTTTTTTTTTCTTTTTTGGTTAAGAAAGTTTAGTTTTTTATTTTGTGGGTATGTGAATATATATTTTTTATGCTGGTTTTATAGATTAGAGATCTCCAGAAAAGACATTATCTCTGTCTTCTAAAATTAGAACCTCCCATATTTTATTCATTCAGAGTTTATTGTTTGGCTTTAGCATTTGTCATTTAAATTTGGAAAAATATTTGAAAGAAAGTAATCAATGTTTATTGCTTTCATTAGAACATTGTCAACTTTGAACTCTATACTTGGCTGGTTTTCATCCTTTCCTTAAATTACTTTTATTTATTTTTTTTAAATTAACATATAATGAATTATTTGTTTCAGGGGCACAGGTCTATGATTCATCAGTCAACACAGTTCACAGTGCTCACAACAGCACATATCCTCCCAATGTCCATCACCCAGCCATCCCATCCCTCCCATCCCCCTCCACTCCAGTAACCCTCAGTTTAATTCTTCAGAAGTCAGATTGGCACACATTTAAGGGCAACATTTAGAAATATCTGATCTGAAACTTTCAAATCAATGGTTCTTCTCATTTTTTTGGTCCTTATTTGTTTACACATTTATACATTTATTTGCTTTATTATTTGTTTTTATGTGAGTAAGTAACTGTATGGACCAAATGGTTGTTTACTCAACAAAGTTCATATGTTGAATCCCTGAATCCCAGTGTGGCTGCTTTTGGGGTGGGGATTCTAAGGAAGTAATTAAGGAGGGGCCTTGATCTGATAGGATCAGTATTCTCATAAGAAGCAAATCCAGCTCTCTGTCTGTCAGCATGCTTGCACATAGGAAAGGCCATACGAGGACATAATAAGACAGCCATCTGAAAGCCAGGAAAAGATGTCCCACCAGAAACCAGTCATGCCGGCACCTTGATCTTGGACTTCCAGCCTCCAGAATTGTGAGAAAACAATTTCATTTTGCTTATGCCACCTGTCTATGGCATTTTGTTATGGCAGTCTGAGCATACTAATACAAGTAACAAATTCTATGGTAATTTCTATCGTTCTCTGTATTTTAAGTCATCTGATTTATAGTGAAGCATCCCCTTTTTTCCAAAAGGAATATTCAGCTTTTCCTTCATTTATAGTCTAGAGGAGTGAAGCATAAACGAAATGAAACACAATGAAAAAAAAAAATCATATGGTTTCACTTATTTGTGGAGCATAACAAATAGCATGGAGGACAAGGGGAGATGGAGAGGAGAAGGGAGTTGAGGGAAATTGGAAGGGGAGGTGAACCATTAGAGACTATGGACTCTGAAAAACGATCTGAGAATTTTGAAGGGGTGGGGGGTGGGAGGTTGGGGGCACCAGGTGGTGGGTATTGTAGAGGGCACGGATTGCATGGAGCACTGGGTGTGGTGCAAAAATAATGAATACTGTTATGCTGAAAAAAATTAAAAAAATTAAAAAGAAAAAAAAAATAGAGGCTGAGGGAGAATTTGAAAAAAAAAATCATCCTGAATGGGTAAGTCAGTGAATCAGAGAAAAAGTCTGTACTAGTGCACAAATCAGAGCTGCAAGAAAATCCAAGAAGTCAAACAAACACATCTGGAAACTGAAGAACAATGGGGAAGAGGGATCTCTGAGCCAGGTCTGTGGAAATGGAAATTTCCAGCTCTTGGGAAGCTTCTTCTTCTTCTTCTTCTTTTTTTTTTTTTAACCCTCCACATTTCATGTAAATTTTACCCTTAGCCATCTGTAATCTGAAGGCCTGGAAAGGGAATTCAAAGAAGCAATACTCTCAGCCTTACCCAAATGCATGTAACAGACCAGAACAAGAAGAAAGAAAACTGCAATTCAGCATTCTCTCCAGGTAAGGGTTAATTTTCTTCTTTGATTCTTCATAGTAAAATAGAGTGTAATAATAAAACACTGACTTGGAATTCCAAAAAATGGGAGATAATGCTATTTATCCCTCAAATAGCTGTATACCGCAATGCAAGTCTTTCAACATTTCCAGGTTAAACATATCCATATACACAAAGTGAGCTTATCAGATTAATGATGGCTGAGCTCCTTTCCTGACCTAAAACTCTATTCCTCTCTTTATTATTGTTGTCTCTTTGTTGGCCATAGCAAAGAAAATCTAAAAATATGGTTAGCCATTGAAGTCTTTAATATATTAAGGAGGGTTGAGTCAATCAAATGCAACATGTACTGCTTATCCTTGCCCCTTGTATATCACATGCTCTACAAAGTCATACATTATCCTGCTTTATCCCAGAGAAGATTTGCTTTACTAATTCACTCAGGCTTGTGCTCCTTCCTCTGCAATATGGAGGTCACTTCTGATTATGATATTTCATCAATATGCACCCAATTTGGAAGCTACATTTGTAAAAGTTATTACAGGCCATCTGAATTTAGAAAATAATATTTTAATTATAAAGATTGCTCCATTAGAATAAAATGAAGAATAGTATACAGTCCCTTAAAGTGTCACATTATGTCAAATTGAAGAATGCATTCTTATTAATTTTCTTATTAAAAGATTATTGTTATGAGGGAGAAAAGACAAATCTTTCTTACAAATGAATCCCAGATAATTAATGAAGATACTCTCCTTTTAAGAAAGTGTAACTGCTCTTCCCACTCTTGAGTGTAGGTCCTGTTTAGTGACTTATTTTGAAAGAGTAGATTATAAAAAGGGGGTAAGTGTAAATTTACTATGAAGAAAACTGACAAACACTGCTTCAGGCAGCTAATTGTTAACATCATTAATGATTAAGTCCTGTTGATAACATGTAGTTCAGGTAATATGATGACATGTTACTTTACATATATGTAATTTCTCACAAATCATATAACCTTAGTTTAACTCCAGAAAAAATTATGAGATTACTACTACCCTAGTAGAGTGACATTGAACAGAAACCTTAACAGTATTCCTTAACAACAGCTAAGGCCATCAAAAACAAGTAAATTATGAGAAACATCATGACCAAAGGAAGTCCAAGAAGTCATAGCAATTAATTTTGTCATCTGGATGGGATCCTGGAACAGAAAAAGAACATTAGTGAGATATCAATAAATTGTCCAGTTTAGCTAATAACATTATATCAGATTTGGCTCCTGAGTTGTATCATGAAAATATAAAATGCTTAAAATAAAAATGATAACAGGTATATGGAATTCTGTATTATTTTTGCAACTTTTCTACAGATCTAAAACTAATCTAAAATAAAGTTGATGAAAATCATAGCTAATTAGGTAAGATTTGTTATTATCTTCTTTATTCATTCACTCAAGAAATATTAAATGCTCACATTTACACATCTATACACATCTAGATGTGATTTTTCACTTAAAAAATCCTCATCGCTTGCTAATATTGGGCCAGCATTCTTTATAGTAATAGTTAATTTTTTTTTTTTTTTTTTTTTTTGCCTTCAGACAGGGCATGGACCATCCAGTTTACCAGTTTCCATCCAACCCACCTATCCCATTTATTTTGTCTTCCCAGTCCTTGTAAATGTTTACATTTGTAATCCACTTTCCGGGCAGAGAGACAGAATATTAAACCCAAGTTGGAATATAATCATAAAAATTGTAAGAGTTACATGTCAAATGAAGGAAGAAGTAACTAGTTTCTTCAAATTCTAATTTGTATGTTGTGTTGAATTATATTTCATAGATATTCATGCTCAGAGGAACGTAGCAAGAAGAAATGTGGCAATAGCGCAGGATGGGCCAAGATGCATGTATAAAAGCTTTGCCCTCATCTTAGGAAACCAGCAGAATCACCGGAAAATGTGTTAAAGACACAGTTCCTCTGGTGTTTCTTAAAGTGAAGTCCCATTGCTAGTGATATTAGTATCACTGGGAATTTTTGAGAAATACAAATTCTTCAGCCTCACCCCAGGTAGAGTGACTCATTAACTCTGGAGATGAAACTCAGAAATCTGTTTTCTAAAGCTCTTTAGATAATTCTGATTTTAGGCTAAAGTTTGGGAACTGCATCCCAGATGATTTGAGTTAATTATCTTTTTCATTTAGCATTCATTTAGAATGAACTCAATAAAGAGTGTGGGAAATACTGCCTATATAAAAATGCAAATGCTATAGAGAGATCTGGATCCATTATCCTGTGGGTTAAGTCATAGAACAAAATACATTTACCTCTGATATAGAACACTGGGAGATTGATAATCAAAGAGTAAGAGATTATATCTACATATAGTGTTCATAAATTGTGTTCATTTTAGATTACTGTTATCAACAGTTGCTTCTGTAAATTTTTTTAAAACCACCTTATGAACCGTTATTTAATAAATAGGAAGTATCTGTCCATTTCTTACATCACCTAATGAATAAACAGAAAAATAATATATTTGGGCAAATTTAAATAGAAGTTTTGGAAAATATGTATTGAAAGTATGCCCTTACATTAATATATACATTTTAAATTTACAGATATATCACTGCTATATTTATGACAGTATAAATGATACATTTTCAGCCAATAAAAATTATCATGAATTCTGACCAATGAGCATTATATAAAATTAATTCCTCCTAATGAGCACAATATCAATAATTAAAAATTCCATTAACAAATTATAATAGCATACAACTTAAAATTATTTTAAATTTAAATATAATTATAGTTGTAATTTTTAAAATGAGTGGCTCAGTCAGTTCTAAGTGTATGCCTTTGGCTCAGGTTGTCATCTCAGGGTCCTGGGATTGAGTCCTGAGTTGGGTTCCCTGCTCAGCGGGTGTCTGCCTCTCCCTCTGCTTCTGCCCTTCCCCTTTGCTTATGTTGTCTGTCTCTTGCTCTCTCTTTCCCTCAAATAAACGAACAAAATCTTTAAAAACAAACAAACAAAAAATAAATAAAAATGGAAAATTCAGAATCATTTGTATTTTTAAGAAATTCCACAATATAAACTTTCATGGATAAAAAAATATTAATTTAAATTAAGTTATCTTGATGACTGTTAGGTTTTTCTAAAATAGTTTAACATATCAGTATTTGTGATTTGTACATTATTTTTCTATTTTGAGATGAAAATAGATCTTTAAAATATTAGCATGAGCAATTGTAATTGGATGCTGCTGATGAGAACTCCCTGACAGTTTGGGAAGCAATAGCTGCAGTGGGCTTTCCCATGTTGTCTTCTTCCTGGCACTTGAAGGGAGAATTAAACCACTTTAGATTAGATTGTAGACAGGACACAAGCCAAGATGCTTTGGGCAAAACTGTGAGAAGTCAGGGAAAGGGAGACAACTTTCTTTTAATGAGAACATGAGTATAGTGTAATTCATTAGGAAACATTATATGACAGAATGTGGCAATATTTTTTACTTACAGCTAAACATACGAATGTTTATGGTTTTAGTCTACAGTACAAATGTTGTTTGCTCAACATAGAACTGATGGCACCAGGTGGTTTTTTTCCTATCCTGTCTTTGTAATACTTTACCCCCCTTAATTTAACATCAAAATTTAATTAAGTTATGAGTGTTCTTGTATTTGTTCATATCTTTTTGTGTTCAAATCTGGATATATTTATCTTTCAATCAGAATATACTTTTCAAAAGTAATCTGAAAAGTATTCTGTCCATCAGCTCTTTATTGGGGAATAATAATCATTTCTATTTTCAAAATGAGAGCAGCAGTTTAATTGACCATTTAATAATATATAAGAGACAAACAATATCAGACAGTATGAAACAAGATTACCAATCATTCATATCCCATCTCCTTAGTATCTTCTTTAACTATCAGTTTTTAAAGTTTTCCATCTTTGAATTTTTCTCTATTAAATCTCAGACCAATCCTAAATTTGTTTTCATCCTTTCATCCTCCCAGTATTGATAAATAGTTTCCCTTTTTTTTTTTTTTTAAATGCCCTAAAGATTGTCTTGTTACAATGTTTAACAACAGTGGAGCTTTTTTGCATTCATCTCTGCCTTTGTGTCATTGTGAAGGTCAAAATCTTTCTGGCTGTAGCACATGTACTCTTAATAAGGCTGTCTTTCTTTTACTTCTTCACCCTCAGGCACAGTGCATAATTCCTCATGAGTGTCTTCTGTCACAAAGAAATACCAGGACTCAAAAGTACTTGAAATGAGGGTTTGGTGGCTTAGTGGATAAAACCCCTGACCCTTTACCTCAGAGAACATGGCTTAAATTCAAACTTTCAATGTAAGTGAAAAGAGATTTGTGGAGTTACTTATATTACCTGTGCAGAGTGTTCTAGAGTAAGACACAAGATATCTGTAACAAAAAAGTCTCAAGACTAAATTTACTTGCAATACGACTCATCTCCGGAGGACACGGCTTTGGAATTTGAAATTATGATTGCTCTGTAATCCAGAGTTATTTATTATCCAACTCTGCTTTTCAAACAGAGCCTTCATCTCTGAGTGCTTGTTAATTTCTTCAGCATCCCTGGAAAATATGAAATCCATAATTAAAACCAAGACCTCCTTCTGTTTTAAAAAGGAAACCACCATTTCAAAAACCACATTTATCAAATGAGGCACTCTTAGAATGCTCTTCTTTACCCAAGGTCAGGAGAAAGGGTGCATTCCTCACAGAAACTGGGCATTTGCCAACAAATGATGTAAAAGTTTTCCTGTGAGAGAAGAATCTTTAATTGATTTCTAATGGTGCCTGGGTTTTCTCAACTTCATCTTAGGCTCTGTATATGTTCCAATAGCAATGAAAAATAATTATATTAGAGTACAATGCATAGTGCAAACTCTTCAGCACTGTGTGAGAGAATCTGCGTGTTAGCATTTGCACATTGTGAACATAATAAAGCAAAGGTGACATTTGCATATGCAATGTGGAGTGGAGCCTTGAAAATAGGTCAGACCTCTATTTATAGGAGACTGATAACAAAGAAGTCTGAGTGATGTTGAAAGGTAGGTTAATATGTTGATGTCATGTGTTTTATTTGAAAACAATATTAAACACTTTTTTTTCTTTGTGACTACATTAATGCAATTATAGTGTGAAAATGAATAAAGGAAGCCTAATTCAAAATGGAGTTGGGAAGCAATGAAAAGAAGGCTCTCACTCACACACCATTCATTGAAGCTTACTTTACATACACCAGCAGGAAGAAGCTTATTTTACATAAACTAAGAAAAAGAAAGATTTTCTCTTCTGCTAGCAACAAACCAGCCAGTAAGAAACCCATCACAACTCACCCAGGGAGAGGCCTCCACAAGCCCAAACTCTTGCTCTCCTACAGTGAATTTTTGTTCGAAACAACTCCTCCCAAGTTTCTCCAATAAAAAGGATGCTCTCCACCTTTGTTCTTCAGATTCCTCTATGGTTTGGCATAGTTTGTATGTTTTCAACAGCTATTCTTATGTTAGTCCTGAATAAACTTACTTTTCCTGGTTAAATAACTAGCTATTTTATTTTTAAGGTTGATAATAGTAGCATTATATATTGGCTAGAAAATAAGTAAAAATTTTTATACCAAATAATTGGCATAAAATTTTATGTGACATAGAATTGTGTAAATTATTTTTAAAAATATCAAGGTTTTACATAGTTTGGAGTCACCATTGGGAGAGTAAGCAAAATAATTTTGTCCAGTAGTTTCCCAAAGCCTTCTGTTTTCATAACAGAAGAACAAGATAGAGTCATGGAGATGAAAAAAAGTATTTTGTCAACATTTTCATATGGGGGGATATTATTTATCTAGAAAATATTTAGTTAAAAATTGGGGATTCAGTTAAGAAAGTCAATGATGAAAATGAAAAATGTTTCTAATGGAAAATGTTGCAAGCAAGTATTGTTTTCATAGGTCAAAAATTAATATTAAAAAATGTATTTCATCAATGAAATAGAAACCAAAAAAAACAATAGAACAAATCAATGAAACTAGGAGCTGGTTCTTTGAAAGAATTAATAAGATTGATAAACCCCTGGCCAGACTTATCAAAAAGAAAAGAGAGAGGACCCAAATAAATAAAATCAGGAATGAAAGAGGAGAGATCACAATGAACACCAAAGAAATACAGACAATTATAAGAACACACTATGAGCAACTCTACGCCAACAAATTTGACAATCTGGAAGAAATGGATGCATTCCTAGAGACATATAAACTACCACAACTGAACCAGGAAGAAATAGAAAGCCTCGACAGACCCATAAGCAGTAAGGAGATTGAAACAGTCATCAAAAATCTCCAAACAAACAAAAGCCCAGGGCCAGATGGCTTCCCGGGGGAATTCTACCAAACATTTAAAGAAGAACTAATTCCTATTCTCCTGAAACTGTTCCAAAAAATAGAAATGGAAGGAAAACTTCCAAACTCATTTTATGAGGACAGCATCACCTTGATCCCAAAACCAGACAAGGATCCCATCAAAAAAGAGAACTACAGACCAATATCCTTGATGAACACAGATGCAAAAATTCTCGCCAAAATACTAGCCAATAGGATTCAACAGTACATTAAAAGGATTATTCACCACGACCAAGGGGGATTTATTCCAGGGCTGCAAGGCTGGTTCAACATCCGCAAATCAATCAATGTGATACAACACATGAATAAAAGAAAGAACAAGAACCATATGATACTCTCCATAGATGCTGAAAAAGCATTTGACAAAGTACAGCATCCCTTCCTGATCAAAACTCTTCAAAGTGTAGGGATAGAGGGCACATACCTCAATATTATCAAAGCCATCTATGAAAAACCCACCACAAATATCATTGTCAATGGAGAAAAACTGAAAGCTTTTCCGCTAAGGTCAGGAACACGGCAGGGATGTCCGTTATCACCAGTGCTATTCAACATAGTACTAGACGTCCTAGCCTCAGCAGTCAGACAACAAAAGGAAATTAAAGGCATCCAAATTGGCAAAGAAGAGTCCAACTATCACTCTTCGCAGATGATATGATACTATATGTGGAAAACCCAAAAGACTCCACTCCAAAACTGCTAGAACTTGTCCAGGAATTCAGTAAACTGTCAGGATATAAAATCAATGCACAGAAATCAGTTGCATTTCTCTACACCAACAACAGGACAGAAGAAAGAGAAATTAAGGAGTCCATCCCATTTACAATTGCACCCAAAACTATAAGATACCTAGGAATAAACCCAACCAAAGAGGCTAAGAATCTATACACAGAAAACTATAAAGTACTCATGAAAGAAATGGAGGAAGACACAAAGAAATGGAAAAATGTTCCATGCTCCTGGATTGGAAGAATAAATATTGTGAAAATGTCTATGCTACCTAAAGCAATCTACACATTTAATGCAATTCCTATCAAAGTACCATCCATTTTTTTCAAAGAAATGGAACAAATGATCCTAAAATTGATATGGAACCAGAAAAGACCTCGAATAGCCAAAGCAATATTGAAAAAGAAAGCCAAGGTTGGTGGCATCACAATTCCGGACTTCAAGCTCTATTACAAAGCTGTCATCATCAAGACAGCATGGTACTGGCACAAAAACAGACACATAGATCAATGGAACAGAATAGAGAGCCCAGAAATAGACCCTCAACTCTATGGTCAACTCATCTTCGACAAAGCAGGAAAGAATGTCCAATGGAAAAAAGACAGCCTCTTCAATAAATGGTGTTGGGAAAACTGGACAGCCACATGCAGAAAAATGAAATTGGATCATTTCCTTACACCACACACGAAAATAGACTCAAAATGGATGAAGGACCTCAATGTGAGAAAGGAATCCATCCAAATCCTTGAGGAGAACACAGGCAACAACCTCTTCGACCTCGCTGCAGCAACATCTTCCTAGGAACATCGCCAAAAGCAAGCGAAGCAAGGGCAAAGATGAACTATTGGTATTTTATCAAGATCAAAAGCTTTTGCACAGCAAAGGAAACAGTGAACAAAACCAAAAGACAACTGACAGAATGGGAGAAGATATTTGCAAACGACATATCAGATAAAGGGCTAGTGTCCAAAATCTATAAAGAACTTAGCAAACTCAACACCCAAAGAACAAAGAATCCAATCAAGAAATGGGCAGAGGACATGAACAGACATTTCTGCAAAGAAGACATTCAGATGGCCAACAGACACATGAAAAAGTGCTCCACATCACTCGGCATCAGGGAAATACAAATCAAAACCACAATCAGATATCACCTCACACCAGTCAGAATGGCTAAAATGAACAAGTCAGGAAATGACAGATGCTGGCGAGGATGCGGAGAAAGGGGAACCCTCCTACACTGTTGGTGGGAATGCAAGCTGGTGCAAGCACTCTGGAAAACAGCATGGAGGTTCCTCAAAAGGTTGAAAATAGAACTACCCTATGACCCAGCAATTGCACTACTGGATATTTACCCTAAAGATACAAACGTAGTGATCCAAAGGGGCATGTGCACCCGAATGTTTATAGCAGCAATGTCTACAATAGCCAAACTATGGAAAGAACCTAGATGTCCATCAACAGACGAATGGATAAAGAAGAGGTGGTATATATACACAATGGAATACTATGCAGCCATCAAAAGAAATGAAATCTTGCCTTTGCGACGACGTGGATGGAACTAGAGGGTATCATGCTTAGCGAAATAAGTCAATCGGAGAAAGACAACTACCATATGATCTCCCTGATATGAGGGAGAGGAGATGCAACATAGGGGGTTAAGGGGGTAGGAGAAGAGTAAATGAAACAAGATGGAATTGGGAGGGAGACAAACCATAAGTGACTCTTAATCTCACAAAACAAACTGAGGGTTGATGGGGGGAGGGGATTTGGGTGAGGGGGGTGGGATTATGGACACTGGGGAGGGTATGTGCTATGGTGAATGCTGTGAAGTGTGTAAACCTGGTGATTCACAGACCTGTACCCCTGGGGATAAAAATATATTATATGTTTATAAAAAATAAAATTAAAAAAAATCTAAAAAAAAAATGTATTTCAAATTCAAAGAACAGATTCAAATAAAAGTCACTCAGATAAATTGCAGGTTACCTGACGCTAAACATTTCAAGTCATCCCAAATCAGAAATTTCTTACATTTGATTTTACATATGCCTATAAGGAGCAGCTCCTATCATTCCCTGAAACACTCACTCTTTCTTACAGTCAGTTGAATGACAAGGTTCTTAACTCATATTGAAATGACAGTCAGAGTTGGCTTATTCACATGTGCTCAAAAATTTGTGTTGAAGGATGTTAAACTGAGAGCATAAAGCTGACCTTGGCGGGAGATTTTACACCATGGGAATTGGCAAAAACTTCAAATCAACTCCTCCACCTTCTTGGAGAGATGGAGAGCTGACTGTCAAACATTTACCAGTGCAACACTGCTTTGACTCCAACATGTGTGTGAAATATTTATTTTTCTGTCATTTTCAAGGAACTATAAACTATTTAAAATGAATATATTTTTCAAAGGCTGAAATATTTATTGATGGACTATTCTCTGTGTTCAGAATTAGTTGGACAGTTAGGTAGTTAGGGCCAGGGTCCCCAGCAAAAAAAATATGGATTTGGGACAGCACTAAGACAAAACAGAACTAGCATTTTGTTTTGCAGCTTAGGTAGGACCACACTAGCATTATGCTTTGCAGCCTTTGCGGAAATGACTTCTTCAAAATGTCGTAAAGTAAGGCAATTAACCACAAAGCATTGGTCAATATCACAGACAAGGGGCAGTTAAGACATAAGCTCCCAGAAGTCAGCAAAAAAGACCATCAGCTTGACATTAACCTAGACAGATACATGACCAAAGCCCTGATTGGCATGATTTAGTATACCCTGACTGCTTAAGATAGTTCCACAAAAGAGCTCATTAAAACCCTTAAACTTAGAAACTCCAAGGGCAAACCTATCAGTGCCCCCTCATCCCCTGCCCCCACCCCTACCCCGGGAGTTTTATACTAATGCTCAATAAAATTTTGCTTTGCTGCTCACCACTATTCGTCTGGTCTACCTCTTCATTCCTTGAAGCAGCATGACCAGGAACCTTGGGCACTAAAGGCAGAGACTTCCTGCAACATATAGACTCTGAATAAGATGGGGAGTGCAGATGTAGGATATAAATGTATCTGTGTGTGTGTGTGTGTGTGTGTGTGTGTGTGTGTGTGTGTGTTTATGTTACTAATGTGAGAGCCTGCATTGTGTGAATGGAGGAATCAGTCTTTGGATTCCCAATAAGATTTACGAGGGGATCTACAACTGAATAAAGATAGTAAAAAGGAAAGTAGCAAGCACAAAGCAGTTTATTAAAGTGAAAGTACCCTCTCAAGGTGAGAGAGCAGGCAGGTTCCAGGAGGTAGAATTGGCCTTGAAAGATTTGAGATTGGATATTTGTTGTGTCTCTCTCGGGTAGGGGGAGCTATGATGTACAGTGTGGTGGTCTCTAAGGGAGGCTGCTTCCAATCATTTGGGGGATGCTTCCCATGGGTTAAAAGGAGTTTTTGACCCTACAAGATTTGTGCCAAAACCATTGTGGCAGCCTTCCTCTGTGGGTAGGGTGTACCCACAATGCAATGCATTATAAGGAGCCTGGGGTTACCCTGGGGCAGAGGTGGAAAAGAGAGTGCATGCTCCTCACCTGTGGCTCTTGATCTTTCAGCCCTGAGATCTTGGAAGCCAAAGGGTCAGGATGTTGTACCCTAAGGGATTTTAATGTGTAGTTTATCACTGTCCTTTGCCTATAGCACTTGTCTCTGTCATTCCCCTTCAAGGACTTGGGACTCTGCCTCAGGGCATTCTTCCACTGCTCCTATCTAGCTTCTAATTCAAAAGATGGATGGATAAATTAGATAGATAGTTGATAGATAAATAGATTATTTTAAAGAATTGTTTCACTTGATGCTGGAGGCTGATAAGTCCCAAGATCTACACTCAAAAATCTAGAGACAGAGAAAATGTCTGTGGCATAATTTTAGCCCAAGTCACAAGGTCTGAGAACCAGGAGAGAAGATGGTGTTCCGGTCTGAGGGTAAGAGAAAGGCAGTATCCAAGCTCAAACACTTACCAGTAACAATCCTTTTGGTTTTATTCAGGTTTTCAGTGGGTTGGATGAGCCGCACCCACATTCAGGAGGGCTTTATCAGTTACCATTTTAAATGTTCATCACATCTAGAAAACACCCTCACAAATATATCCAGAGTAAGCTATGACTTGAAGCACATCTTCAGCACTGTAAACCTCAGTCAAGTTAACACATAAAATTAACCATTGCAAGGTTTTATAAATTTTGATTTGGTAATCATGAACTAATTCTCACTACTGAGATGACAAATGGTTTTCCTGAGGTTCAAATTACTTTTCCTCAGAGATCTTTGTATTCTTTCCCCACACTTCAGGTTAAATCCAAGGTCAACTAAAATACTACATTAAAAAATTATCTGGCAAATATTAATGCAGATATTCTTTCTCCTTATGTGGATATTAATATCTTAACTTCTTAAAAAATTCATTAAAAAAAACATTTATTTCAAATAGAGAAAAAAGTGAGATTAAAAAATAGTTCAGTGAAATTGGCAATGTATTATATTATAACTAACCCCTTTTCTGACATCCTATTTAACTACAGAATTGCTTTAAAATTACTCAATGTGTTATAATTTTTGAGTTTTTGATTATGTGTAAATCATTGTATCGGTTTGGATTATCGGCTACCTCACCACAGCAAATCTTTGGTTTGTTCTGTTGCTAGAGATGTTCTTAGTAAATTTTTCATGTGGAATAACAATTGTTTCCTCACTTAAAGCCATAGCTTGTAAGCGAGCTTTATGTCATACTTACACATTTATGTCTTACATCAAGTAGCTCACTGGCAGCAAGAGAGCTCTTAACTGACCTTTGGGGAAAAAGCAAAAAGAATGAATATTGAAATCTAAAAAATGATGTTTTGGGGTTAATTCAGTAGTTACCAAATTCTTTTCAAGATAACACTTCTGCTTTATAAATTAACAAGTAGTGTATCACTGCAGAAATTAAATAATTGAGGTCTATAACATATGCATAGGGAAAAATTAGCTAAGCCATAACATTTCCTTAGTTTTTTTTGTTGTTGTTTTTCTTTGTGTTTATTATTACAGTGTTAAAGTTTATGTAGCCTGTAAGAGAGTCACAGTTTTCTGCTAAAAATGTACTTCTTATTTATATATGGTATTAATTATATGTCATAGATTCAAAGTATTCTAAAATATTATATGATTTTTAAGAGAACACTCTGACTTTACAGTATTCTCCTTATGTTTAAAGATGTCCAGAGTTCCCTACACAAAACCATTTCCACACCATTATTTTACAACAACATTCTGGCATGTATTTAAGCACTGGAGAAACTCTTATATTTTTCTAATGAATGTTTTCCAATTTTGCATACCTGTTGGAACACAACCCAAATACTCGCCAATGTAACTGGGGTCTTGTTGGATCCTGTGAGTAAACTCTAGGAGATGGATGGCAAGAGTCTTCCTTGGCCCATGCCTGGAATAAACATGGAAGAATCCTGGAGGACTTTCATGTCCTCCTTTAGATGGATCTGCTAAGTGTGGAGAATCCTTAACTTGCTCTTGTCATTTAAAGCTAAGAGATAATCATTGTTGTTCACTTGTCCCACTTGATTGCCTGCACGTAGCCCACATCCTACACATAGCTCACATTTCACACACAGTTCAGTCCTGCATGTAAATCTTTATCCTGTTTGTAACCAGATCTTGTGTAAAGAATAAAAGAAGTTATTGTAAGAAATAAAGACGTCTACTGATCATCAGTCGAGAATCCCCCCATCATTTGACTCTGATCACTTCGTGAAGGTGTCACATACCAACGCTTTTTAGGGGAGTTCTGTTGGGGTCGGTTTCTTTCTCTCTTTCTCTCTATCTCTCTTTGTTTGATGTTTTCCCATATTAGTAGACTGAGTCCAAAGTCTTGATTCTTCCCTGAACATTTTCTTGCAGATTTCCATGTTCTCTGGATGACTGTCAAGATGCACTATACAGGGCACCTGGATGGCTCAGTTGATTAAGCAACAGCCTTCAGCTCAGGTTATGATCTGGGAATCCTGGGATCAAGTCCCACATGCGGCTCCCAGCTCCACTGGGAGTCTGCTTCTCCCTCTGACCTTCTCCCCTCTCATGCTCTCTCTCACTGTCTCTCTCTCAAATAAATAAAATCTTAAAAAAAAAAAAAAAAAAAAAAGATTCACTACCCAGGTTCTTCTTTCAAGATGAAATACTCCTCTCAGCAGCTGAAGGTGTGCTTGCTGCTAATGGCTGTCCAGAACTATGAAGAATCTAAAATTTTACTCTACTTGCAGATTAACAACTTGGCTGGCACAGTGTAATGGATGTTAGTAGAAGACATAAGACTCCTGATTCAATACAGTCATAGTTTTCAATATATCTGCACCATTTCCCAAAGAGTAACATAAAGAGTGAAAGATGATGTGTATACATGTGTTGGGTTACATCACATGAATGGCCTTTAACTAAGGGAATTTGAGTTTTTTTAATAGGTGGTAGCATGCTCACCCTTGGCTCTAGCTGGAGGTATTGTCTTCATTACACTGAACCATAAGCATCCCTGCCTTTTGTTCTGGATGGAGTTACTGGCTCTATCTTCCAAATATGCTCATTATAGAAACATCCTTGAAAAGATAATTAAGAACAAAGGGGACATATTGACTCACAAAAATATGTAGAATTATTAAAGATCAACAGAACGCTGAATTGTATATGGATGAAAATAACTGCTTTGGGATGCCTAGGTGGCACAGTCGGTTAGGCATCTGCCTTTGGCTCAGTTTATGATCCCAGGGTCCTGGGATTTAGTCCTACATCTGGCTCCTTCCTCAGCAGGGAGTCTGCTTCTCAAGCTTCCTGCTGCTCCCTTATTGCTCTTGCTTTCTCTGACAAGTAAAAATCTTGAAAGAAAACAAAAGAAAAGTAAAGAAAGGAAAAAAGAAAAGAACTGCTTCACCCAATCTTAGACTTCTCACTAGGGGCAGTTGAATTCAATATGTGATTAATATGGGAATTCAAAAATATACCTCTGACTCTCTAGTTCTAATTATAACAACTCTGCAGTGATTCCTGTAGGGTTTCCTAAGGCCTCAATTTTTTTTTTTAGATTTTTATTTTTTTTTTTATTTGACAGAGAGATCACAAGTAGGCAGGGAGGAAGGCAGAGAGAGAGAGGAGGAAGAAGTCTCCCCAGCAGAGAGCCCGATGCAGGGCTCGATCCCAGGACCCTGGGATCATGACCTGAGCTGAAGGCAGAAGCTTTAACCCACTGAGCCACCCAGGCACCCCCTAAGGCCTCAATTGTTACTCTACCAAGTTAAACTTTCCCTTCCTCCTAATCCTAATTCCACCAAACCGTTATAACTTTTCCCAGATGGCACTATCACCATTAACTGCCTGCACATAAATCTCTATTTCAAAGTGTGTTTCCTACCTAGGACAGTTTGATTTTCAGTCCTTGAATTATCCCTATCCTACACATGCTTAGCCATAGCTCTTGGAATCTCAGCTGGGAGACTGGCAAGCATTCAGATTCCATACAACTGATGTTTGAACTTGAATTATCTCAGAAATGAGCTTTATTTTGTTTTAAGATCAATTTTAAGTGGGAAAGATACAGAGATATCCCATAGACCCTGCACCCACATGTCATAGCGGTTAATGAACCTATACTGAAACTACTTTATCACCAAGTTGATAGATTAAATTAGGTTTCACTCTTGGTGTTGTACATTCAGGGGGTTTGGACAAATTTATAATGTATCCATCATAATTGTATCATACAGAGGATTTTCCTTGTTTTAAACTCCTCCATGTTCCATCAGTTCATCTCTCCATACCCCACCCCTGACAACCAGATATTTTCAGTGTCTCCATAACTCTGCCTTTTCCAGAATGACACATGGTTGGAATCATACAGTATTTAGTTTTCTCTGATTGGCTTACTTTGCTTACTAATATGGATTTAAGAGTCCACCATGCCTTTTCATAGTTTGAACTTATTTCTTTATGGCACTGAATAATGTTACATTATCTAAATGTGCTGCAGTTTATTTATCTAGTTGACCTACTGAAGGACATCTTGGTTGCTTCCATGTCCTGACATTTGTAATAACGTTGCTATAAACAACCATATGCAGCTTTCTATGTGGACATAGGTTTTCAACTCTTTGGGGTAAATACCAAGGAGCATGATTTCTGTATCATATAGAAACAATTATATTTAGTTTTGTAAGAAACCACCACTTTCAAAGTCACTGTACAATTTTATATTCCCACTAGCAATGAATATGAGAGTTGCTGTTGCTCTAAGGTCTCACCAGATTTTGGTGTTGTCCAGGTTCTGGACTTTAGCCATTCTAATAACTGTGTAGTGGTATCTCGTAGTTTTAATTTGCATCTTCCTAATGACACATGATGTGGAGAATCTTATGCTTATTTGCCATTTGTAAATCTTCTTTGGTGATATATTTGTTAAGATCCTTGGCCATTTTTAATTAAGTTATTTGGTTTCCTATTGTTGAGTTTTAAGAGTTCTTTTATATAATAGTTTTTATCAGATAAGTCTTTTGCATGTATTTCCTTCCAGGCAGTGCATTGTATTTTTTTATTATCTTCACAATGTCTTTACACAGAGCAGTTCAGTTTATCAATTATTTCTTTCTTGCATGGATCATGGTCATGCCTTTGATGTCATATGTAAAAAGTAACTGCAAAATCCAAGGTCACCTAGACTTTCTCTTATGTTATCTTCTAGGAGTTTTATAATTTTGTGTTTTACATTTATGTTTATGATTCATTTTGAGTTAATTTTTGTGAAGGAGGTAAGGTCAATAACTAGGTTCATTTTTTTAATGCATGTATGTGAATGTCTAATTCTTCTAACACCATTTATTTTAAAAAGTCATTTTTGCTTCATTGCATTGCCTCTGGTCCTTTGCCAAAGATCAGTTGGTTATATTTATGTAAGTCTACTTCTGGGCTCTTGAATCTGTTCCATGATCTAATTGTCTATTCTTTCACCAATTCCATGCTATTTTGATTAGTTTTATAGTTCATCTTGAATTTGGGTAGTGTTAGTCCAACGTTGTTCTTCAATACTGTGTTAGCTATTCTGGGTCTTTTTCTGCTCCATATAATTTTAGGAATGAGTTTATCAAAGCTACTAAATTACTTCTTGGGACTTTAATTAGAATCACATTGCATCTGCAGGTCAAGTTGGGAAGAACTGATATCTTCTTTAAAAAAAATATTTATTTATTTGAGAGATAAGCTGAGAGAGAGAGCACAGGGAGAGAGGGAGAAACAGACTTGCTAGTGAGCAGAGAGCCTGATGCAGCACTCAATCCCAGTACCCTGGGATCATGACCCAAGTAGAAGGCAGATGCTTAACCGATGGAGCCACCCAGGCACCCTGAGAACTGACATCTTAATACTATGGAGTCTACCTATCCATGAACATGAAATATTTTTTATTTATTTAAACATATCTTGTAGTTTTTCTCACATAGATCTCCTAAATGGTTTGTTCAATATACCCCTATATATTTCATTTTGGGATGTGCTAATGTAAATGGTATTATTATTATTATTATTATTTTAAGATTGCTATTTATTTATTTGACAGAAAGAGAGAGAGCACAAGCAGGGGGAGAAGGAAAAGCAGGCTCTGTGCTGAGCAAGAAGCCTGAAGCAGGACTCGATCTCAGACCTGAGCTGAAGGCAGATGCTTAACTGACAGAGCCATGTATTATGTTTTAATTTCAAATTCTACCTTTTCATTGGGGTAGATAGGAAAATGGATGACTTTTACATATTTATTTTGTATCTACAACATTGCTATAAGTTTTTATAAGTTCCAGGAGTTTTTGTTGATTCTTTTCAATTATATACATATTCATTCATGTCACTTGCAAATAAAAACTGTTTTTATTTCTTCCTTCCCAATCATCATACCTTGTATTTTATTTTCTTGTCTTATTGAATTAGCTAGGACTTATCATATGATATTGACTAGGACTGGTAAAAGGGAATATCCCTGTTGTGTCCCTGATCTTAGTAAGAAAGTTCATAGTGTGTCATCATAAAGGATGATGTTATCTCTCAGTTTTTATAGATATTATCAGTTGAGAAGGTTCCCTAATATTCCTTGCTTACTGAAAGTCTTTGTCATAAATAGTTGTTGGAATTTGTCAAATGCTTTTTTGCCTTCCATTTATATGATCACGAGATTATTCTTTTATAGCCTGTAATGTGATGGAATGTGTTAATTGGTTTTGGAATAGTGAGCCAAATTGCAGACATGAGATAAATTCAACCTAGTCATGATGTGTAATTCTTTCTATAAACTGTTGAATGTCTAATTTGCTAATATTTCATTGAGAACTTTTGTATCTATGTTCATGAGAGATATAATTGATCTGTAGTTTTCTTTTCCCAAAATGTCTTTGGTTTTGATATTAGGGTGTTGCTGGCCTTACGGATAAGCAGGAAGTATTCCCTCTGCTTGTATTCTTTGAAAGTGATTGTGTTTTTATCTGTGAATTTTTTTCCTCAATAAATCACCAAAAGATTTCATACAATTATATTTCATATGTTGGAGAATTACTTTGTCTTTTGCCCTTTCTATTTTAAATCATTTTTTAAAGTGACTATTGCCATGGTGACAGTGATATTTGGCAGTATCAGCCAAAACATTTTTTAGTAGAAATGTGTCCAGCACTACCTGTAAAGTCATTAAAAATAGATAGTCTCACAAGTTACTTGTTCATACTCCTTAGATTTTCCTCTGATAATGAAACACAAGGTATGATTTTGTTGAAATATGGTAGTTCTAATATTCTCTTTACCTGATAAATATGACATGCTATAAATTTGTAAAGAGTTGGAAAAATTCTGAACTTCATTTCATTATTTTTTCCTTCTAGCTACTCTGAGATAAAAGCTTCACTTTTTATATGCACATTGTATATTTTCTATCAGTTAAAATCAACTTAAAGCTATAAATCTTGTTATACCTTTGTATACTTAACACAAATTCCATAACAGTTTACACCTAAGTGGTCTTGAGTTAAACACTTTTAAGCACTTAATTATTAAGTTTGTGTAGACCATATATACATATCTTTAAAATTTAATTAAAAAGCTACTTGAGAATAATACCTTGTACCATAAATTATTCAAATATGTATGATAAATTCAACAGAGTGAATCATCTATGCATTAGAGTGATCACATAATTATAATTTTGTGTGATTTTCCTAGAAAAATGTTTTAGATTTTAAAATAACCAATATTTTGGAAAAGTTTTAAACATTTTTCCTCAGAGTAATACAATATCCATTATACTTCTTTCCCTAAAATAAAAATGTACTTCTATTACTGAATCTCATGATTCATAATTCTTACTCACAAGGAAAATATGTCTTCTTAACTAAGAAGAATAAATATTTATTTGTAAGGGAAGGAGAAGTGATTGTAGCTTTTTAATAACCTTGCAAATGCCTTTTCATCATCTATGGAAATGATTATGTGTTTTTATCTTTTGTTCTATTAAAATAATGTGTTCAGTTAACAAATATTCACATATTTTTTAAACAACTATAATATATATGGGTAGTTTTCCTCATGTTTACCTAACCTGGCATTCCTGATATAAATCTCATTTCATCAAAGTATATTTTACTTTTGATATGTTGGTATAATTCATTTACTAATTATGTTAATCAATAATGATGGTTCTGGTTTTCTTTCTTCTGGGAATATTGTACAAATGTACTTGCCTAACCTTTTTGAAGATAGATGTCTTAACGGAGCTTGAGAGATGGGTTTACATGTAGGTATTTTATTTTGGGAACAAATTCCAGAGGATAGGAATGAAAAAATGTGGAAGAATAAAACAAGAAAGGGAGGAAAGTTATTCAGGGATGAGTTATTGAGCTGTTAGATTTTTCCAGTGCACAACTGGGACTCAATCTCTCTGAAAACCCTCAGAGAAATCAGGCAGTCAAACATGGAACCAACTGCCTGGGAAAAAGGAGAAGGGGGTTATTTTCATCCCCTATATCTTTAAGATTGATCTGGGGGATATTATCATTTCATAGACATGGATTTTTGCATATTCCAGGATAGCTGAGTGAGCCCCCCTCCAAATGCTTTTCAGTGGAAGGGTAGGCAACCTTTATGCAGAAAGAAATATACGCACCTTGCCACTAAGCCATGGTGCTGTAAGGCTGTGCATATATTGTTGGTTACATACAACAAAAATCAAAGTCTAAAGGAGGGCTGAGGTTTTGAGATGAGGCATAAAATATGTCACACTTTAGGTGTGGATGAATGACTTTCTCTAAATAATAAAATTAGTGGAGGTGAACTATACCCCTTCCAGGTGGAAATACTAAGAGCCCTTGTGCATTTTTATATGCCATTTCTTCTCTCTTTAGCTAACAATAATCTCAAGATAACTTCTTCTTTAGCTTAGATCCATGGGTGAGCCAGATTTGAAAGGCCAGCTGTCCCTTAATAATAATGCAGATTAAGTGAAAAAAATAAAATTTTGTTCTTCAAATAATCCAATCAAGAAATGGCCAGAAGACATGAACAGACATTTCTGCAAAGAAGACATTCAGATGGCCAACAGACACATGAAAAAGTGCTCCACATCACTCGCCATCAGGGAAATACAAATCAATACCACAATGAGATATCACCTCACACCAGTCAGAATGGCTAAAATTAACAAGTCAGGAAATGACAAATTGTGGCGAGGATGCGGAGAAAGGGAAACCCTCCTACACTTTGGTGGGAATGCAAGCTGGTGCAACTACTCTGGAAAACAGCATGTAGGTTCCTCAAAAAGTTGAAAATAGAACTACCCTATGACCCAGCAATTGCACTGCTGGGTATTTACCCTAAAGATACAAACGTAGTGATCCGAAGGGGCACGTGCACCCAAATGTTTATAGCAGCAATGTCTACAATAGCTAAACTATGGAAAGAACCTAGATGTCCATCAGTGGATGAATGGATAAAGAAGATGTGGTATATATACATGGTGGAATACTATGCAGCCATCAAAAGAAATGAAATCTTGCCATTTGCAACGACGTGGATGGAACTAGAGGGTATCATGCTTAGTGAAATAAGTCAATTGGAGAAAGACGACTATTGTATGATCTCCCTGATATGAGGAAGTGGAGATGCAACATGGGGGGTTGGGGGGTAGGAGAAGAATAAATGAAACAAGATGGGATCGGGAGGGAGGCAAACCATAAGTGACTCTCAATCTCACAAAACAAACTGAAGGTTGCTGGGGGGAGGGGGGTCAGGAGAGAGGGTGGGATTATGGACATTCGGGGAGGGTATGTGCTATTGTGAGTGCTGTGAAGTGTGTAAACCTGGCGATTCACAGACCTGTACCCCTGGGGATAAAAATGCATTATATGTTTATAAAAAAATTAAAAACAAATAAAAAAAATTTTTTTTAAATTTTGTTCTTTTAAACTATTGGATTTGGAGTTTGTTCTTTTTTTTTTTTTGACTTTGAGATAGTTTGTTTTGAAAGCATGGTCCTACTGTATTTTTCAATGTAATCATTTCCTCATTCTTCACACTCATTCTGGTGAGGAACAAGCTTTCTGTTGTTTTAAAGGAAAAACTTATATATGTGTGTGTGTGTATATATATATATATATATATATATACTATATGTACATAAATTTGATGGGAAGAAGAGAGAGAGAGGAGAAATAATAGAACTGCCACATGCTTCAAGACTGACTTCTTGCTGTGTCAAAAACCGAGAGTGTGATTCTGGGCAACTCACTTTTTTTTTTTTTTTTAAGATTTATTTGAGAGAGAGACAGAGAGAGTTTGAGAGCGCAAGAGCTGGAAGGGCAGAAGCAGAGGGAGAGAGAGAATCTTAAGCAGTCTCCTTGCTGAGCACAGCTGGACATGAAGCTTGATCTCATGACCCTGCAGAGATCATGACCTGAGATCATGACCTGAGATCAAGACCTGAGCTGAAACCAAGAGTCAGAAGCTTAACCAATGGTGCCACCCATGTGCCCCCTGGGCAGGTTACTTCTAATCTCACTGGCTAGACCTGTTTCTCCATCTCAAAAAGAGGAATTTAGTGTAGATTTTGAAGTGTGGCCCTGGGCCAGCATAATTATCATCCCCTGGGAACACATTAGAAATGCAGATTCTTAGGGGCGCCTGGGTGGCTCAGTGGGTTAAGCCGCTGCCTTCGGCTCAGGTCATGATCCCAGGTTCTGGGTTCGAGCCCCACATTGGGCTTTCTGCTCAGCGGGGAGCCTGCTTCCTCCTCTCTCTCTCTGCCTACTTGTGATTTCTCTCTGTCAAATAAATAAATAAAATATTAAAAAAAAAAAAAAAAGAAATGCAGATTCTTAGACCTTGTTCAGACCGGAACAGATCAAATCAGAAATTGGTAGGGGGGTGTTGGCATGCCATTTGTGGTTTGATAAACCTCCCAGGTGATTCTGATGCTCATTCAAATTTGGGAATAGCTGTGAATAATCCCATTATAGAAGCTTCACTCCCAGCCACCAGAACTAATGCTGCAGAAGAACCCAGACAGCTTAATTTCTGTTCCTGTAGGTCACTTCTAGATAGTAAGACTATGATTCCAAGATTCTACCTGATTTTGTACATTATTGTTTCCATTTCTGTGTCAATTTAACACTTAGTGCCCATAGTAATCAAGATTTAGTTTACACTCAGCAGTTTCTAAAGTGAAACTTGTATATGTACATGTAAAATTAGACAAAGCATTGTTATGACTGGTAAGTGAACATTTAAGAAACTGTCTAGTTATATAATGTAAGAAAACTGAGCATAAATAAAGCAGGGTTTTGTTTTTTTTTTTAGCAAAAAGATATCATTCCACCAATAAAGTAACACTTACTAAAAAAAATATGGAGGAAAATTATACTCAAAATGTGGTTTTGCAAGTCTGCCTTTTCCTCTTCATGGTTATGGTAATGCCCACATTAGATTTTGTTTCCTTTTTTTCCATTTTGTATTTTTATCTTTTACTTTGGTAACACTCTATATTACATTTTCACCTGTGTACAATCAAAAATATATTTATAGTCTTTTTTTGAATTTTAAATGTGTAAGTATTACCTTTACTGTGGTCTTAATTATGCTTAATATTTAATACTATGATTGAGATAGATTGTCTACTAATATAAGGCATATTAATGAAATTTGATACATATATTATGTATCCACAATTTTTCCATACATGTGAATGAAAAAGATCTTGTGGCTGGCATTAATTAATTTAGATAATTAAAATTCAGTGGACTAAAATGTTACTCTAACTAGACTTTTTTTCCAGTTTCAATTATTTTCCCTATATTTTATGGTTTTGCTGTTTATACTCCATGTTGGGATAGAGATGAATATTGTTTATGGCTACTCAGCATCCTTTCCCCCCACCTTGTACATTTCTTCCCTTACAACAGGACAACTATATTTAAACAATCATGTTTGTCAGATCTCTGTGTAGGTAAGAGCAATTTAAGTTAGTTTTGTCAAGAAGTACTCAAGTGAATATAGAAAGTGGAAGTGATGTAGGGGACATTTTCTCATGACTGTGAGGTGACAGGGAAGATCTCAAGACCTAATTGTGGCTGCCAAGATCCATTCTGTTGTTATTGCTATTTGTTGAAAATTTGAGGGGAGATGAACCTTTTTTTTTTTTTTTGTAAGATTGTATTTATTTATTTGACAGAGAGAGAGATCACAAGTAGGCAGAGAGGCAGGCAGAGGCAGGAGGGGAAGCAGGCTCCCTGCTGAGCAGAGAGCCAGACACAGGGCTTCATCCTGGGACCCTGAGACCATGACCTCACTTGAAAGCAGAAGCTTAACCCACTGAGCCACCCAGGTGCTCCAGAGATGAGCTTTCTGATACAGCATTTTATAAATACTGGTAAATTGTTCTCAATTGATGAGTAAAAAAAGGAAATACTAGTACAAGAGGAATGCTTATAAAAGAGGGTTGATGGGGCACCTGGGTGCTCAGTGAGTTAAAGTCTCTGCCTTCGGCTCAGGTCATGATCCAGGGTCCTGGGATTGAGCCCCGAATGGGGCTCTCTGCTCAGCAGGGAGGCTGCTTCACCCCTCTCTCTCTGACTGCCTCTCTGCCTACTTGTGATCTCTATCAAATAAATAAATAAAATCTTAAAAAAAAAAAAGCTAGGTTGAACATATACTCCAGGTAAGTCTAGTTATAATAATTAATGAAGAAGCATTGTTTCTACTACTACTGGAAAAAGAAAAAAAGAATCCCCTCTTTCCTCTCTTGAATATATTCTCTGGTGGACTGAAGCTATTTAGACATGCATGTGAATATTTACTTTGAAATTTTTCATTTATAGAATGTCGAAAAATTTACTCCAGTCAAACCATTATTACATTTATTCTAATAGGAATAGTACATATTCTTTGAAAGAAAAATAAATCATCAGCTATAATTTTAAAATGTGATGCTTATTATTTAAAAATGTGACAGGCACATGAATCACAGAATACTCCTGAAACCTACAAGTATTTTTCTTTCTCCACATATCACCTGTGCATGCACATAGAATTTTCACTCAGTAATTGTAATTAGTAAAAATTAATATTTTTGAATATGTATTATATTTCAGGAACTTTATGAAATGCTCTATAGTCTATATATGGAAATATATATTTCCATAAAGAACAAATTTTCTACTTGGTTGTCAATAAATATTCAAAAATAGATATCTTAAACCCAATTTTATTCTTGTTGTTTAGAGACTAGCTCCTATGATTCCTATGTGAAATTTATTTTTATCTTGAATGTATCTTTGTTATAGAGCTAGTTTTTCTAGTATGAACGCACATTTGAACTATGAATTGTTCACTGTGTTTTCCCAACTACTTGTAATTGACATTTGACTGCATTATTTTTTTATAATGAGTGGATTATTACTACTGTTTACATTGCTAGTATTTGGGTACAAACGATTTCCTATATTTGTCAATACGGTAATACTCCTAAACAAGCTGGGAAAGTTGAGGAATATGGAAATTGACTGATAAATATACTGGTATCTTTAGAAGCATGTTCAAATCTATCTTCTTGCTGTCCTAATGAATATGGAAGCCTTCCCAATGTGATTGGACTAAAAATTCAGAGGCTTTGTAAAGTACAAATCTTGTAGGTCACTAGTGGTAACTGGAATATGGATTTAGGGGGAAAAAAACAACAACATAGCACTGTTTGTGTGTATCCATTTATATGGAAAATTTAAAATAATTGGTTAACAATATTGCAATACTGTGTTGAAAACTAAACATGAGCTGTAAGTCTATACATTCCTTCACTATGCCTAGCACAAGGATGATAAATTAGATGGCCATTAAACACACAAGAGTTGTTTGACTATAATAGGATTTTACATTTTACAAAAGTTTGTATTGTCATTATATAAACTATTTCTTTCCATCAAAGTACACTTGAAGTACGCATCCATTAAAAAACAACAGGAGAAATTATCAAAAATTATTTTGGTGCAGAAAAAAGTTACAAGTACTTGATAAATGTGTACAAAACTCAGCAAATTAAAAATAGGATACTGGTAGTTAAATTATGTTTCACCCTGTGGGTCATGCTCAGTTGTAGAATATTAGGAAATATATATGTATATATTATGGTATACTATATATATATTATGATATACGTAAGTTACTTCTCAAATGATACATATTATTTAATTGTGCTCTCACTAATATGTAAGGAAAACAAGTAATATGTTAATTAAAAGAAGAATGGAATTTGTAAAGTTATGTCTTATCTTAAATTTCATGATTTACGGGGGGGTGTGCCTGGGTGGCTCAGGCAGTTAAACATCTGCTTTGACTCTAGGTCATGTTCCCAGACTCCCTGGATCAAGACTCTTATTGGGCTCCCTGCTGAGGAGGGAGTCTGCTTCTCCCTCAGCCCCTCACCTCACTCACACTCACTCTCTCTCTGTCTCTCTCTCAAATAAATAGTCATTAAAAAAATTTCGTGATATAGGAAAAAAGATCATTCACTGAGAATTGAGAAAGACATATTAGCTATGCTGTTTTCTTTGGTCTTAATTCATTGTACTAGTACAGTAATTCTTTAAGAAACTTGCATCTTTAATTTCCATGATGCGTTTTACATTAAGAAAATGAGTAGGTGTTTAATGAAAAGACTGGTCAGTGTTAAGTAGTAATTATCTAGTTAGTAGAGTAGGAACACTTGATAGTTGTTTTCTGCAAATAGTGTTGAGAGAAAATAATGTTGAATGATGAACAAAACTGTATATACAACACTAGAATAATAGAAAAGGAACTTCCAGCAAAGTAATATTCTAATATTTCAAAATCAAAAGAGGTGTGGACAGTATATTGGGAAAATAATCATGATCCATGAAATCCAGTAGGTAGAAACTTTTTATAATTTTATTTAAAATAGTGTGTAAGTGAAAGGATTATTCAGTCCTCATTTTATATCCCAAATCCTTTTTTTTTTAAGTTTTTATTTATTTATTTGACAGAGAGATCACAAGCAGGCAGAGAGGCAGGCAGAGAGAGAGGAGGAAGCAGGCTCCCTGCTGAGCAGAGAGCCCCATGCGGGGCTCGATCCCAGAACTCCGAGATCATGACCTGAGCCGAAGGCAGCGGCTTAACCCACTGAGCCACCCAGGCGCCCCTATCCCAAATCCTTTTAACTTATACTTGTAAGAACTAATATTGCAACTAAAATAAAGAAAAATGCATATCAAGTAAACACTTATGTAGTTTAATACTTTTTTATCATTTAAATGTAACACCTAAGAAGATAATTAGCCTTTTGAACTTTAATTTTATTCATAAATCAACCATTTACAGCTTACTGAATGCATGTATGACATGCATTCAACATCATTTTTATAACTATTAGAACCTATCCCAAAAGTATTACAGGATAAATACAGGGTTCTAACATCTTTTTCAAATATTTGACAAATATTTTCAAATACTTGACAAAATAGATAAAGATAAATATACATGAGGGAGGAAATACCACATATATATCAGTCCTGAAATGATAGGATAGAGGCAGTCAGGATGTCAACCTTGAAAAAGAGTCATTTACTATAATCTTGGGAGGGGTGGAGTGTGAGAATATAAGTGTGTCTTATTGATGTTGCAAGAGTTAGTATGAGTATTGGGCGCCTGGGTGGCTCAGTGGGTTAAGCCACTGCCTTCGGCTCAGGTCATGATCTCGGGGTCCTGGGATCGAGTCCCACATCGGGCTCTCTGCTCAGCAGGAAGCCTGCTTCCCTCTCTCTCTCTCTCCCTGCCTCTCCATCTACTTGTGATCTCTCTCTGTCAAATAAATAAATAAAATCTTAAAAAAAAAAAAAAAAAAAAAAAAAAAAAAAAAAAAAAAAAAAAAAAAGAGTTAGTATGAGTATAAAGATAAGACCCAGAAATCTTAGAGGCAGAGAAAATAAATCCTAATGTCATGGCTGGCATCTTGAACGTTCAGATAGTTTAAGATAAATTCTTTTTAGTCATCTAGTTAACATTGGGCTTTCTGTCACCTCCCACATAAGCCCTCATTTATGTAATTGTGTACAAGAAAATATAGTTATATTTCTAGAAAATAAATGTGGAAAAAGAAGCTGAAAATTGCAGATTCTATATCAGTTTCTCAAACCTTTTTTGTCTTCCTAGTACAATTTCAAATACTAGGATTATTTAGTTGTTTATAAGGCAACTAAATGATTCAAGATAATCAAGGCAGTGATAATGATGTACAAATATACTGCAGCAAATGTTGCTGGGTATCCATTCTTCTCTTTATTTTCCTGAGTATTTTAAAAGCTTCTGTGAGGGAATTTTACAGCCCTGACCACAATCTTATTTCTAGTTAGAACATGAATAACTGTTGTTTCTTGATAAACTTAGTAAGGATCTTTTGTGATAATTGTGCAATATCAAGATAGTTTTCATTTAAGAACATTGTATCTATACTTCTTTTCCTTCATATATTTAGGCAGTAGTACAAATGGAGTTGATAGTGAAGATTAATGTCATGCTTTCTAATCTTTCATGATCAGTAATCTAAGGATGCTAGAAATTTACCTGGAAGAGGTAACAGTAATAAGGAAAATTGTTTAGTTTAAATGACTGAAAGCAACTATCCAAGCAGGTTTAATTTCATTTGATTATGTTTTATGCTATTAGTAGAGGAGACATTGAAACATTATTGCTAGGAGGAAGAATAAAGACTCCTATCTGTTCTTTCACTTAGCAATAATCATGATCTTACACATGGTAGAGAGATCCTGATTTATGTGCGGAACACATTAACTCCAATATTCCATGTCATTTCAATTCTCATATAATTAAAACTTATAAGCCCAAGCTAGAACATCAAGCTTTTTAACTTATTAACAACAAATCTAGGGATTTGGATATTTTAACTATAACTCAGAATATGTCATAACAAAAAACCTACTAATATTAAAAACATGGCCCTTTATATTTAACTAGACTGCCTCTCATCAGTTAAATGAAATAGTTTTGGCAGCCAAACTCAGTCCTTACAACAAGAAAAGTTAAATATTTCATGTTACTCTGTTTTATTTGCATAAGCCTTTCTACTTTGATTGCTTTAAATTTATCTTTTTTTCCTATTTCATTTAAACTCTTGATAAATGGGATTACTCTAAAGATGAAATTTTAATAAGCTTCTAGTTATATCTACTTTTGCCTTCATTTAATTCTTAGAAGCACTGAAAACACACCTTATGAGGAAAAGCAGAAGGATAAAATTCTCAATTTATTTCTGTCCATTTTTATATGGGAACAAAGGGAATGTTGAAAAGAATAAATTGTCTCTTTATTCTACCTGCAATGTGTAAACAAATGTTGGGGTAACACTGTAGGTAACTTCATTCTATATTGTTTTGACTTTCTTTTTATTAGATTAATAATGTTGTTATTAAATTTTAAATTTCTGGGGCGCCTGGGTGGCTCAGTGGGTTAAGCCTCTGCCTTCTGCTCAGGTCATGATCTCAGGGTCCTGGGATCGAGCCCCGCATTGGGCTCTCTGTTCAGCAGGAGCCAGCTTCCCCCCTCTCTCTGCCTGCCTCTCTGCCTACTTGTGATCTCTGTCAAATAAATAAATAAAATCTTAAAAAAAAATAAAAAAAATAATAAAAAAATTTTTAATTTCTTAGGGACAGATTTCTTGCTTTTACGGTAGTAATATCATAGGAATATATGTACCCAGATATACTGTATCTGTGTCAGTATAATTCCAAAAATTTATTTGAGATGGAAAGTTTTATCAACTTCTTTCCAACTGTAGCAGCTCCCCTTCCAATCTTAGTAATAACTATTGGCAATAGTTTTCAATAATTTATAAAATGTTTGGTAAACCCAGGTAACCCCCTCATCTCTTTTGAAACCTGATTACTTAGCATAACTTTCACTTACACAACAATTTGCCAACACACAAAATAATGTTTTTCCTAGAGTTATGCAATAGAACCAAGGCAAATTCAAGAAACATTTACACATGAAAAGCGTATTCTGAAGATAATCACATGGAAGCATTAAAAAGGACAATTGTATTTATATCTGTTTTCCTTTCACTGTCAAATGAAAAGAGTCAGTTACATCAGTATAAACTATGTACTTAAATATTTTTATTGCCAAAGAGAAGCAGATATCGTCATAAATTGACAGTACAAAAATAATTTATAGTGTATGAATCTAGCCAGTAGAAAACAATAGGCAGGAACACAAATAAGAATTAATGAATTTTCTTCATCTTAAGAAGTTGTAGCTTATAAGGAATGTAATCAATTTGACAACAGTTTTTATTGGCTGTATGCGGTGTGAAGATGGTGACACTAACATAGTAAAAAATTAAGGAAATACATTGATTGTACAATGCCTTCCAATTCTGAGAGCCTAGTAAGTGAAAAAAAAAAAACAACAAAAAATACTAAAGAGTCGGTGTTATCCCAAAGTCAAGCTGGGGGGGTCTCAGCATAATACTTATAAAAAGAATCCATCTTTCATTAAAATAAATATTTTAGGAATATGGTAACATACTGAAGATGAGGTGTTAATTAAGATAAATTAATAATCTTATTTTCCTTTACCACATACTAGGAGTTATATTTGTCATTATTAATTATCATCATTACTGCTAATAATCAGCAGTAAATATTACTCTAAATATTAATTTAGAATAATTAATAATTACTCTAGTCATTAATAAAAAGCAAGAGAATGTGAATTAGAAAGCTAGTTTTTAGGTGTTTTAGCTCTTTAGCTTTTTAGGTTTTTAGCTCTAGACAGATGATATACGTACATTAGGAGTTGTCATTTGCATTTCTCATTCTTAGTCTCCTGATCTCCGGAATTACTATAATGATACCTGTGCAATCCATCTGAGGCTGCTGTTAAAATTAAACGGCAAACATGCTTTACAGTACAAAAGTTCTATTCTAATTCTTTATATCAATGTACCATGTAAAAAAATAATACTTCATCAGGTAGTTAAAACATAAAAAGGAGACAATACTTGTGAAATTTCTAGCACAACGGCCCATATTAAGTATTCTCTAAGTATTATAAAGCACATGTTTGAACTTTTGTCATTTTAAATCCTGAATATTTTCCTTTATTGAACTGTTTGATCTATAAACATATTTTAAATTAGTATATTTTTTAAGATTTTATTTATTTGACAGATCACAAGTAGGCAGAGAGGCAGGCAGAGAGAGAGGGGGAAGCATGCTCCCTGCTGAGCAAAGAGCCTGCTCCGGGGCTCGATCCCAGGACCCTGAGACCATGACCTGAGGCAAAGGCAGAGGCTTAACCCACTGAGCTACCCAGGCACCCCATATTTCTAAATTAAAACAGTACTTTATTATTCCTTTGAAAATAGTTTACAGTGCTGTAATATTTATATTACTTAATTTTTGTTATGTCATTGTTCCTGTGCCCTTCACTTTACAGTCAAGTAAATTATAAAGTTATCAGCTAATGCATTAACAAAATTGTTATTTATTATTTGTAAAGTTGGCATACTTCTTGAGCTTCAAATGAGTAACTTTTCAAATTTTAACTGATATATTTTTAAGTTCCAGGCTGCTAGAGGACATATTTTTTTTTAAATGCTACATTCTAAATTGCAATTAATTTTTCAACCCCTTTGAGCACATTTAAGTCTGAATTTGTTACTTTAATTAAACTGAATAATTCAAATATTAAATGAAACTGTGTAACCTCAACTAATTGAAAAATGAGTGGGCTGATTACTGAATATGAAGACAGACTTGAAAGTGTAGAGTTCTGTATTAAATTCATATTTATTCTTAAATATTCTTAAAGATTATATGCTTATGAATCTGAAGTAAAAGAGAAATTCTCACTTTTGAGGTATGTGTGTGTGTGTGTGTGTGTGTGTGTGTGTGCGTGTAACAAAATTAGAATATTCCATCAGGTTTTCTGCTTGATATGCATTACTTTCATGAATCCCCAATAAAAATGTTCTTCAAATATATTCTACCCTCCTTGATCAAAATGTATAAGTTCAGTCTTGATAAGCATCATTGATTAAAATATGATTTTAGAGTAAAGTTGAATTTGATTAAGTTAGGACTTTTGCATTTGAAAAATCTTAACTGAATTAATGTATATGGAAGAGTAAAATGATAGAAAAGCATGCCTGTTGACTTTCTTTTTGTAATTTCAGTGACATTAGAATAATTTGTCCAAAAATGAATGTGTCTGATTGAGAAACTGTTGTCTAAAGTAGATATACAAAAACACAAACACAAATAGCTATATAGTTCCACTAATATAAAAATGTTAAATAATACAAAAGTGTTTGCCTTTTAACCTTTTTATTAATCAAAGCAAAGCATTTTATAAAAATTATAAAAAGCATTTATAAAAATTATTTATAATTTCAATAAAAGGAACAATAATAAAATTGAAGTTTTGATTCTTACAGTGAAATAACACGTAAAAATCATTAGATTCCTCCTTTCAATTTATTATACAGTCTGTGAATCTTGTTCTCACATGAAGGTAAACCTTTTATCTTGGATATTTTACTTATCTTTAAAAATGTATCCCTTTAGCTAGTTCTAATTCCTTGTTCCTTTGTTAGAGTAAAATGATTTGTTTTAACATAAAATCACTTATAAGTGACCAAGTAAATTTAAAAACTAGCTAAAGGAAAACAAAACTAGCTAAGAATTTTCAAATTCTTCTTTGTTCCATTATGTTTGCATTTTTTTTTCATGGTAGTAATTAAGTCAGAGGGAGATATAACAATGTACTATGTCTATATGTAGAACTACTTTAGGTCTTATAAACCTTGATTGTTTACCATTTTACATTTTCATGATTGCTCAAATCTAATTGTAAATGGAACCCAGCTGTTCCTAAGTATTGATTTTTTTTTATGAGTACTTATTTATTTCTCTATAGATACCATAATTGCCTCATAATCATCAACAACAATTCATCTAAGGGCTTTCAAGTTTTTCCTAGGCATTGGGTAGTCAACTATCATCTCTTCCTTTTGGTCCTATCTTCAATGAAAGTCATTCAGCCCTTACTAGTAATTTGGCAACTGTTCTTCATGCTTTCCTGAAAAAGAAATAAGAAAAATGTCCTGAATAAAATTTGTGTGTTCTATTAATTTAAGAGTCTTCAATAAAGCAGTTGAATAGGAGATTACTGGAAGACCATTTCACAAAGATAAATTTTTATCCAGATTGATGAAATCCATTAATTAGCACCTCAAGCATTGGTTTTCTTTACATAGCACTTTCTAAATTTTTCACATTTATTTTCTTAATTGGCAAATCTTGACACTATCTTGATGTAGCTAAAAACAGATCTTATTGGCATAGGGATTAGAAAACTGAAATGATCTGCTTAAGATGATGAAATAATACCTAATAGGGAAAAACATTTTAAATTTCCAGACCTAAAATCCCATGTTTTCTGAACTGGGTGAACTGTGCACATGACAATTAAAGTTCTCCCCAATGCAGTAATAAAATCCAAAGTCTTCCATTATTATACTAAGAGATAATATAAACCTCTGGTATTACTACGGGCACCATTTATACATAGAGGCAGGATATCATTGTAAAGCATTATCTTTGTGTGGACACTTAACCACTTTTCAGTCTTTAGCTCTTCATATCTTAAAAAAAAAAAAATCAGCATTCTGAGTACATTTTGACATAATCTGTCTGCTATATCCTTACCCATACCTAATAAAGTTGTATCTATGCTGAGTGGGTATCTATTAATGTCTATAGAAAGAGACATCTTTAAAGCAAAAAGCAGTTTTTACTCTTCCATATATTCTCCCTGATAAAATAATTGAAAACAATGTAAATTTATATTTGGGAGGTTTGTTGATGAATATTGAATTGCATGGGAAACCAGCTGGATGATATTAATGTCTAGTGCTATATGATTATGATGGGGGGGTTCATGTAACCATCTCCAATTTACAGAGAACTGCTGAAGGCATTAAAATTTTTCTCATGGTAGTATCTTCCTGGCCATTGCTGGTGAAACACTTACCTTCTGTTTTTCCGTGTTTTAATAATTCTGTCTTCTTCCTATTAACAATTTCTTTAAGCATTGCACAGTAAAATCATTTGGTTCATAATTTTGCTTCAATTCTGTCTTCCCCAAAATTTGCTTCAGTTGCTTTCATTTAATTTTTCAACATGTGCATTACAAGCTTATGTATATATTGGTCTGTTGTTACAGTGATCTAATGGTTTTAGCCTTTTGGGGGATAATTTTTTTTTCTAGGCTACCTCAATAATGGTTTTCATACCATGAAGGGGATATCTGTTACTTCACTAATCTTTCCCTTGCTGTTTTATGAAGCGAAGTGCAATATTGCAGAAATGAAATAATAAAATTGCATTCAAAAGAAAGGTTTTGAAATAGCAATGACATCGTTTTGCTCTTTTTCATAATGTAATTTATTTTATATCCTATTTTAATGTTTTTCATATTTTTAGAGGCAATCAATGTGCCTCTTGGATTCTGTTGTTTTTCATAATAATTATAACCAGCTACAGATTCATTATACTGGCTGAGAACTCTTTACAGATGAACACATCATGTCCTTGTGTTTTTATATACCTATAAATTTAATTTTGACTATGATAAAATAAAATGAACATTTATTTTAGTGAACAAAAATGATTGAATGTTCACCTTGTGCAAATACTACCTTAAACATTAAAATCAAAGCAACAAATTAAAGAGTAAACTTTTTTTAGCATTTTAAAATATGAGAAAGTTGATAGATGAAAGTAAAATTTTATGTCCCTTGTATCAATTTTAGTTTGAATTGGCTAAAAACTAGTGATATGTATTTTACTTCACAAAATCTTTCCTTTGAAGTGTTCATGAAAACAATATTAAAGATGCAAAAGTAATAAATTTTGTCCATATGCTTGTCAATATGAGGAATTTTCAGAAGTAACCACAGAAATATTTGTAGGGTCATTGGGAAAAATCCATATCTAATATCTGTGCATTCATATACCTCTTCTTGTGATGACTACTTTAGAAAAGGATAAAGCTCAAGAAAGAAAATACACTTCTGCCTTCCAAGTCACTTAGGACAATTTCATTCTAAAAATTGGACCATTAATATCTTTTTAGTTAAACCAGTTCTTAAATCTAAATTTGGCCTACCCAATGAATATTATGGTAAAAAATGATTTAAGGAAAATATTTCATTTCTGAAGAAATAAAATTCTGGGAAGAAAATGTTGGGTTTAAAAGAATTATGGCTAGGACTTGTTGGCTAAATATTTTTACTCAGAGTTCCTTGCAAAGTATTGATTTACATGTTCTCAGAGTATCTTTATATAAACTCTTACCCTCAAAAGTATGTAATGGATAAAGTTAATATATTAAAGGGAGGGACAAGAATATTTCCTCTTTTGTTAATAAAGCACTTAAAATTTAGGACTATATAATATCATGTAGATAGAAGTGATAAATAGCAATGAGACTTCTGACTTAAATGAAAATCCCAACAGCAAAAAGGGCCCAGTTTAAAAAAAAAAAAAAAGGATAATCTAAATTACATGTGTTTCTCATTTCCATGGAATATGGATTATTTAATCATCTTCTTAAAGATGAATAAGCAGAAGAAAAATGCCATCAAAGCACTACAAAAACATTTCATAACACAAAAAAAAATATAATATTTAAGGATGCAAAGAAAAGCTATATTCTAAACAGAAAATCTACAAGACACAGAAATAAGTTTTACTTTATAATCAGTAATATTCAGAGTAACAAGGGTTGTTTTTAAAGATTTATTTATTTATTGACATAATCTCTATACCCATTGTGGAGCTTAAACTCATGACTCTGAGACCAAGAGTTGCATGCTCCACATACTGAGCCAACCAGATGTTCCAACAAGAATTTTTTTAAGACAAAAGGGACTTTTTAAAGAAATAACAAGAGGAAAAAAGTCAACATATAAAAAGGACCCCACTATTATCAGGTAAAACACTGAGATATGCACCTCCATGTATATCAAGATGAAATTTTTGAATTTTAAATTTAAAGAATAAATTTTGTATTTCTTAGGGCAATATAAATGGTGTCAATCTATTTACAAAACAGAGATAGTTTTGATTACCACAGTTCTGTAATAAAAACTTGAAGTCTGGAATTGTGATACCCTCAGCTTTGCTTTTCTTTTTCAAGGTTGCTTTGGCTATTTGCAGTCAATTGCGGTTCCATACAGATTTTAGAATTGTTTTTTCCATTTCTGTGCAAAATGTTGTTGATATTTTGATAGACATTGCTCTAAATGTGTAGATTGCTTTGGGTAATATAGACAGTTTAAAAATATTTATTTTTCTAATCCGTGAACATAGAATGTCTTTACATTTCTTTGTGTCATCATCAGTTTCTTTCATCAGTGTTTTATACTTTTCAGAGTACAGGTCTTTTGCTTCTTTGGATAGGTTTATTCCTAGATACTTTATTACTTTGGGTGCAGTTGTAATTGGTATTGTTTTCTTAATTTCTCTTTCTGATGCTTCATTATTATTGTATAGAACAACAATTTATTTTGTATACTGCAACTTCACTGAATTAATCAGTTCTAATAGATTTTTGGTGGAATCTTTGGACACACAAATCAGTGGAACAGAATAGAAAGCCCAGAAATATACCAACAATTATATGGTTAATTAATCTTTGAAAAAACAGGGAAGAATATCCAATGGAAAAAAGACACTGTCTTCAACAAATGTTATTAGGAAAACTGGACAGCAACATGTAAAAGAATTTCTTTCACCATACACAGAAATAAATTCAAAATGTATTAAAGACCTAAATATGAGACCTGAAACTATAAACATCCTAGAAGAGAACACAGGCTCTAATTTCTCTGGTATCAGCTGTACCAACTTCTTTTCTAGATATGTCTCCTAAGGCAAAGGAAACAGAAGCAAAAATAAACTATTGGGACTTCATCAGGATAAAAAGCTTCTGCATAGCAAAGGAAACAGTTGACAAAACTAAAAGTCAAGCTACTGAATGTGAGAAGATATTTGCAAGTGACCTATCTGATATAGGGTTAGTTTTCAAAATATATTAAGAACTTAAAAACTCAACACCCAAAAAACCCAATTAAAAAATAGGCAGAAAACATGAATGACATTTTTCCAAAGAAAACATCCAAATGGCCAACAGACACATGAGAAGATGCTCAACATACTGATCAACAGGGAAATGGAAATGAACACCAACTGAGCTATCACCTCACATCTGTCAGAATGGCAAAAATAAAAAACACGAGAAACAACAAGGGTTGGCAAGGATGTGGAGAAAAGGAACCCTCTTGCACTTTTGGTGAATTGGGAATTGGTGCAGACTCTGTGGAAAATAGTATGGAGGTTCCTCAAAAAGTTAAAAATATAACTATCTTATCATCCAGTGCTCACACTAGCTGGATATTTACACCCAAATTACAAATACCCAAAATACAAAAACACTAATTCAAAGGGATACATGCACCCCTATGTTTATTGCAGCATTACTTACAATAGGCCAATTATGGGTGCCACCCAAGTGTCCACCAATAGCTGAATGGATAAAGAGATGTGATTTCATATACACACACACACACATACATATCATACACAATGGAATATTATTCAGCCATAAAAAGGACTGAAATCTTGGCATTTGCAATGACATGGACAGGCCTGGAGGGTATAATGGTAAGTGAAATAAGTCAAAGACAAATATATGTGCTTTCACTCACATGTGGAATTTAAGAAACAACAACAAAGCAAAGGATGGGAAAGAGAGAAAGAGACAAAATGAGAAACAGACTCTTTGCTATATAGAACAAACAGATGGTTACCAGATGGGAGATGGATGGAGAGATGGATGAAATAGATGATGGGGATTAAGAAGGGCACTTGCTATGATGAGCACAGGGTGATGTATGAAATTGTTGCATCACTATATGGTATTCCTGAAACTAATATAGCACTGTATGTTAACTATACTGGAATTTAAAATTAAACAAAACAAAGTGAAAAACTGCCCATATTTCTTTATAATGGCGACTAATATAATTGAGAAGTATATAGTTTTGAGAAAAGATATTGTGACATTTATTCTATATTAAGCCAAGTTGTCAGTGTTTATTAGTGAAAGAAAGATATTTTCAAAAATTCAAAGACTCAGGATATATACATCATAAAAAACCTATTCTTGTATTTTTTTTTCATTTTAAATGAGTAAACAAATATTTAACATACAAATTTTTTAAAAAAGGCCTCCACATAAACACTGTTTATTTAAAACAAATATTATACATTTGCCAGATATTTGAGCAAAATCTATAAAATCAAAGATCTGTTATCAACTCTACCTTTTCTAGCTCACCTCATAGACCAGAAATAGATGCCTATCCTATTTTGAGCTGTGTTAGTCCTATGAACTTATTGGTAACAGGTAAGATTGTTTTGTATATTTTTAAATAATATATAACTATTATCAACTTACATATCTTTTGCAATTTTTTCCTAATCTGTTTTATCAAGGATTTATGTGAAATTATGTCATTAATTTTAGTTCTGTACTGTATAAAGTTTATTAATTTTCCTATGGATGAAACATTAGGTTTTCACATTTTTTTTTTTCAAAATGCGATAGTTGTTACAATTAGCAACCTTTTATATAAATTTCCTGGTGGTCATATGCAAGAAGGTATCTCAGATACAGAGAGAGAAATTAAATTTTTGGAGTGATACAGTATTAGCTTTCGCCACACAATATGACTCATCACTGCAAATTAGCTCTAGTTGTTCATTTATAGCATATCATAATTTATTTTGAAAACACTCTTTAGTATTTTAAAATTTCTAAAAAATGTATATTAAATTAGTTCTTACCATTGATTTCAGTATAATTGCATTGCATCAGATAATGTAAATCCTATTTTATTTTACTTTATTTTTTAAAGATTTATTTATTAATAAGAGAAAAAGAAAAAGAGAGACAGTGGGGCAGACAGAATCCCAAGCAGACTCCACACTGAACATGTAGCCTGACTTGGGACTCAATCTCATGACCTAAGTAGGACCTAAGCTGAAACTAAGATTCAGATGCTCAGTCAACTGCACCACCCAGGCACTCCTAAATCCTCTTTTAGATTACTAAAAATTACTAATGCACAGACATTGTGCCCAGCTTCCTAATGATAGTTCTATATTTATATTTATTTTTCTATATCCATATTAATCTTCTTTTATCCATATTATTTTTATTGCTTGATAGTGACTTTACACATCATTTTTTTTTTAAATGAGAGGTCCTAAAATCTATCAGTATGATTGCCAGTTATTCTTGTAATATTGACAATTGTTATGCCATGTACTTTGGTCTATTTCACTAAACGCATCCAGGTTGACATTTCTTCTTTTTGGTTTTATAATGTTGTCTTTATCCTGACTAATGTGTTTTGGCCTTACAACATTTTTGATGTTTACATAGCTATGTAATTTTATCTTTATTATTAATTTCCTGAAATTTATTTCCATCATTTTACATTCAAGTAGTCTCTTTCATATTTTACTATGAGAAGGTGTTTTCAAATAACTATTAAGCACTATTTAATTTCATTACAATGTTCTAATAAGCACTGGGAATAAGAATGGATGATGGGATTACACAGGAATGGAATTAAATCTATTAAAATACTTTAGTATTCCACTGATTTGGAAATGCAGTCAAGAATAAATTGGAACTTTTCCAAATTCCATTGTCATGGAGAATTTAACAAAAAGAGTTGATGGCTGCTGTAAAACAAAAAATACACACCTTCAATTTTTAAAACAATATATGTATTCTTTCACAGTTCTGGTGCTAAGAAGTTCAAAATCATTTTGTTAACAGGACCACTCTCTCACCAGAGACTCTGGAGGAGAGTCTATTTCGTGTTTTTTCCTTGGCTTCTGGAAGCTGCTGACAGTCATCCTTGGGGTTTCTTAGCTGGTAGTTGTATGACTCCAAAACCATGTGCTTCAGATCACCTTTTCCTGGATGGATGCAACTTTTCCAATTGTCTAATTTCTTTCTGTTTCCATCTTATGGAAACACATATCATTGAATTCAGGGTCAACCCACACAGATAAATTGAGAGTAGCTCATGATCTCCAAAGCCTTAATTAATTATATGTACCGGCACTATTTTTTTCATTTAACATTCAGAGGCCACAGGTATTAGGATGTAAACATATTCTGGGGGGCTCACCATTCACATGAATCCATGAAAAACCCATGAAAACGTTACTGGTTTGGTTTTTATTAAGGAATTTTATTTTGTCATTTTTTATAGGATATTTTAAAGTAATATTTCAATACACAGAAATTTAAAGTATAATAAATCCTACTAGAAAATACTATGCAAAGATTTCATGGGAAAAATTAGCTAACAATTTCCCTATGGCATTACCTTTCTAAAAATAGCCAATTTGTATTGGGATTGTTTATTTGAGTATTTTTAAAATTATATTTTATCTCTTCATATTCCAAATATACTTGAGAATTATTACTTTTAACTCACATATAATTTTATAGTATTTTGTATTTCATTATACTTCCCAACATAAATGTTAGGATTAACTGCATTTCCTTTGCTAAAAATCCAGGTCTATATCCTTTTATTAAACTTCTACAGATTAACTATCTCTGGAATTTAACTGATTTCCAGATGAAGTGAGCTTTACATCAGAATGGTCTTTTACTTTTATTTATTTATTTATTTTTTGCCTGCTGTTTCTATATATGTCATTCCCATTAGTATTTATTTCTTCCACTCAGGTGCTACATTTGGTTTAAGTGTCGTAATTTATGTTCTGTACATTGTGGTACTGGCTTTGGGCAATGTGTACATTTTAAATAAAACTAAATGAATAAATTAGTTTTGCTGTTCTAACTGCCTCTTACCTCCAATATTTCTCTGAAAACACATTGATTGCCTAAAGGAATATCTGAAACCCTATTTAGTTAGCAATTTTTAGTAAACAATGGGAGGCAATTGCAAAATATTTATGAAATATAAATATTTAGATTGAAAATATTTGTCATAATTTATTTTACATTTACTGACATTTCAAATATATAAAGTTAAGGGACTATTTAAGGAGAAAAAAAAAAAAAAAAACAAAAAAAAAACCAAAAACCCACAACACTGAAAACCATTATACTTGGGGCACAAGTTAAGACAAAATGGAATAATAGTTGGATAAAAATAGATAAAAATCTCTTTTTACATTTCATGTCACTATAACTATTTGAAGTACAACTATGGAAAGACAAACAGTATGTTGAAATATTTGTCATGATTGCAAATAAATGTAATGATTGGAGCTAAACATCTAATTGCATGATATTTTACTTGTTTTCAATTATAATGAAAAACTAATTATTTTTATAAAGGTTAATTAAGACATTAATACCATTTAATAATATATCAGTCCCAAAACATTTTCTGATGTCACAGAGTCTTTTCCTTATCATTTGATTCTAGTTAAGAGCTTTTAAGATGTTTATCAATTGAACCAAATGTTCAAATTGAAAACCTCTAAAATGAAAGACACTGGATGAAAAGTTGGAAAAAATAGAGAGCTTGCTTTCTTTTTCAGTTACATACTTTATATAAAAGGATACGGAAAAGCCTATAAAGCATTTTTCTGGGTGGTGGGGTATACTTTTTTTTAAACATAGAGCTAAAATTAATTCTGAATTGAATATTATAGGAGTTTTCAAGGGGAAAGTATCCTCTGACCTGTGTCATTGAGAATTTGCTTTCTGGGTCTGTTAGCAAAAACACTGTTCTTTGCAGTCATAATATAGCAAATGGACACAAATACAAAGGTAGTGGAGACAAAGATTATCTTTACTTTAGCAGCTATTATCCATTATCTAGCAAATCATGCAAAGCAGTTAAAATGGATTTGACATTTAGATTCATCATAATTATGAAAAGTAGAAGATTGAATAAAATCAAGTGTTGCAGAAACATGGGAAACAAACCTTCATGACATGCTGGTGGTGAAGGTACACACAAACACAGACACACATCTGGATTTTGAAACAATATAAAAATGAACATTTTTAAAAAATTGAACATATTTAAATAAAAATATATTTTGGGAAATATTTCAAGATGTTCAGGATGTGACCACATCTCTGAATGATTTGAGAATGAGTGACTCCCCCCTGCTGTATGTTATAAACTTCTGCAATGACAGTATTATATTGAAAACTTTCTTACAAAGTTGGTTATCAATGTAAAATGCTATTTAAAAGGCCCAGGTTGAAGACGTTAGGAATATATTAATTACAATAACAATATGCAAGAGAACATTTTCAGTAAAGGGCTGAGAGAATAGAGCCAACTTATTAATAAGAATGAGAGTCTTGCAGGGCACCTGGGTGTCTCAGTCAGCTAAGTGTCTGCCTTTGGCTCAGGTTATGATCTCTGGGTCCTGGGATTAAGCCCCACATCTGGCTCCCTGTGAGCAGGGAGTATGCTTCTCCCTATGCCTCTTCCCCTGCCACTGCTCCTGCTCTCTCTCTCTCTCTCTCTCAAGTAAGTAAATAAAATATATATTTTTTTAAATAAGAGCTTTGGAAATGTGAATAATTGAATGAAAAGTTCTATATAAGTAAAGGTATACTGCATTATGCTGCTGTAACCCACAACCTCAAATTATAAGTGGCTTTACAAAATATAAATTTATTTCATACAATGTTTGCTCTGTTCTGTCTCCAAATTTTTCTCTAGAGCATCAGTGGACAATGCATTGCCACATTTCAGGCTAGTCTGATTTTATGACATTCCTATTAGCCTTCAGTTCCAATATTATAACAACAGGAACAGATAAGGAAAATCATAAAATAACACTTAAATGCTTCCACCCAGAAGTGACACCCTCCTCTTCATTTCACATTTTACTGACCTAAGTTTGTCACATATTCATATCTATTTTCAAGGGAGTAGGAAAGTGTAATCTTCCTATTTGCCTGAAAATTAGCACCCAATTTCAAATACCGATTGGAAGCTTTACAGTGTACATCGAAATCCTTTTAAAGAACTCGAGATGTAGGGGGCAAAAAAAAGAATGAAACCTATAACAAATTATGACATAATATGCACTCTTTAGGATTATTCAATATCTTGGATATTTTGTTTGGAAGGTATTGCAAAGATTAAAGTTCACTTGTAATGTTCATTTTTCTGGATTTTGATAAATGCATACAACAATGTTTCCATCTGCACAATACTAGCCAGAATAGTTCCCTCACCCGAAAATTTCCCCTGTGTATACTCTTTATGGTATCTACTCTCTGTCCTCCAATCTTTGGAAACCACAGATATCTTTTTGTCTCCATTGTTTTGTCTTTTCCAGATGGTCAAATATATGGAATTCTACAATATTCAGCCTTTGGGGGTCTAGCTTCTTTCATTTAGCAAAATGCATTTACTTTCATCCTTGTTGTTGCATGAATCAATAGCATGTTCCTTTTTTATAACAATAGCTTTCCATTTTATAGATATGCCATGGTTTTATGTGTCTATTCCCTTGCTGAAGTTTTTAATAGTTATGAATCAAGTTTCTATAATCATTCACCTATGGATTTTAGTGTGAACATTCAGTTTAAATTCTGGGGCATATATTCAGTCTTCCAAAGTGTTAGTACCTTTTAGCAATCCCACCAGTAATAAATGAGAATTCTCGTGGCTTTCCATGCTCTTTAACATTCGGTGTTGTCAAGCTTTGCATTTTAGGCAGTCTAGAGTGTGTAGTGGTAGTATCTCACTGGGAGGGGGGTCTTAAATTACAATTCCTTAATGAGAAATGATGTTGCGCACATTTTCAAATGTTTATTTGCCATTTTTATGCCTTTTGTCTGTCCAGTTCTTTTGCCTATTTTTTTACTGTTTTTTTTTTATAAATACTATTGTTAAGAATTAAGTGTTCTCTTTTTATTCTGGATGTAATTTATTTGTTAGATACACGATTTTCAAATACTTTCTCCTAGGTCTTGATATGTCTTTTCATTCTCTTAACAGTGCATTTTGCAGAGCACAAGTGTTTAGTTTTGACAAAGTCCAATTTTTTCCTCTTATGGATAGTATTTTTGATATTGTATCTAAACCTCATGGTAAAACTGAAGCACCATACATATTTTCTCCAATCAATTTTAGAGTTTACAGTTCACATTTAAATATATGACAAATTTTTAATTAGTTACAGTCTATTGCATAAGATATTATCTTTTTTGTTGTTTTTGTATATGAACATTCAATTTTTCAGCATCATCTGTAGACAATAGAAATGACAAGATGAATTGCCTTTATTCTTTTGTTAAAAACCCAATGATTAAGTTAGTCTGAATCTATTTCTGATGTCACTATTCTTCTCTGTGGACTTTCCATATAAACTTTAGAATCAGCTTATCAATATTTACAAGAAAAGTTACCAATATGTTGATTAGAATTGGATTTACTGTGTAGATCATATATTTTTTAAAGATTTTATTTATTTATTTGACATAGGGAGAGAGATAGATCACAAGTAGGCAGAGAAGCGGGCAGAGAGAGAGAGGGAAGCAGTCTCCCCACTGAGCAGAGAGCCCCATGCGGGACTTGATCTCAGGACCCCAGGATCATGACCTGAGCTGAAGGCAGAGGCTTTAACCCACTGAGCCACCCAGGTGCCCCTACTGTGTAGATCATATTGAAGAGAATTTAATCTATGTCTTTTTTGATATATTTTATTGGTGTTTTGTGGTTTTCTATGTACATATCCTGCATATATTTTGTTAAATTTTACCTAAATATTTTTTAATTTGGTGCCATTATAAATGATATTTTCCTCAAATTTATAGTTACAGTGGTTCATTGATGGCATATAGGAATGTAATTAACCTTTGCATATTCTTCTTGTACCCCGCAACCTTGGTAAACTAAGTTACTGATTGAAGGAGTTTTGTGTATGTTATTTAAAATTTTCTTAATTAGAGTTTCTCATCCTTGGCACATTGACATTTAGGGCTGGATTTTTGTTGGGGGGGTTTATTGCTGTGCTCTGTATTATAGGATGTTTACCATCACTGGAATCTAACATTGACATCTGCCCACTAGACTTCAGTGGCACAGTCCCACTTGCAATGGCCAAAATTATTTCCAGACAATTCTGAATGTCACCTACAGGGCAAAATCACCTACAGCTGAGAACTTCTCTTCTACATAGGCGATCAAGGTGTCTTCAGATAGAGATATTTCCAACCCATATGCCTTGTATTTGCTTTGTTTCATTGCACTAGCCATGATTTCTAATATGATGCTGAATAAAAGTGTTAAAGAATATTCTTGTCTTATTTAAGATCTTAGTGGGAAATCATTCAATGTCTTACCATTAAGTACAATAATTTCAGTAGGAATTTTTAGATACCATCTTTTAGGTTAAGGGCATTTACTTCTATTTTGTTGACAGGCTTATTTATCACAAAATATTTTTTCCTTTCTTGGAATGCATTTTTGACATATATTGATATGTTTATGGCTTTTATCATTTTGTTTTTTAAAATAATGATTACACAAATTTACTTTCAAGTGTTAAACCTGTCTTGCATTCCTGGCGTGATACTCAATTGGTTGTGATTCATTATCCTTTTTATGTATTATTGAATTTGATGTTCTAATACTTTATTTGAAATTTTTTGACCTAATTTTTCTATCTAACTTTTTGAATAACGGACTGAAGTTTATGTGTATATAAATGTGTAGTTTGTTTTAAATATGTTTTAAAATATATGTGTATATATATTTTAAAAATACATAAATATGTATTTTAAATATATATATATATAGACACACACACTTTTACCCTTGAAAAATGTGGGGATTAAGGGAACTAATCCTCTCTTGCAGTTGAAAATCTATGTCTAACTTCTGACTCCCCCAAAACCTAACTCCTCAGAATCTACTATTGACCAGATGCTTTACTCACAACTATCATTTGTAACATATTTTGTATCTTATATGTATTACATGCCCATATTACAATAAAGTAAGCTAGAGAAAAGAAAATGTTAAAAAAATCTTCAGGAGGGTGGCTCAGTTGGTTATGACCTGGCTCAGCTCAGGTCATGATTGTGGTTGTGGTCTTTGGATGATTTCCCATATCAGGCTCCCTGCTCAGGGCAGTCTGCTTCTCCCTCTGCCCCTCTCTCACTCATGCTCAATCTCTCTCTCTCTCTGGATCACATTATCTCTCTCTCAAATAAATAAAATCATTGAAAAATTTTTTTAGGAGGAAATACTTTTACAGTACTGTATTGTATTTACTGAAAAAAATTAACATATAAGTGGACCCACACAGTTCAAACCCATGTTATTCAAGGGCCAAATATATATATATATATATATATATATATATATATATATATATATGTGTGTGTGTGTGTGTGTGTGTGTGTGTGTGTGTATGTGTGTGTGTGTGTGTGTGGCTAATTAACTATTCAAGAGTGTATTGTTTAATTCCCAAATATTTGTGGAGTTTTCTGATATCTTTCTATTTCTGAATGTTATATTACATTATGTCCAAGAATATACCATGTATGATTTACATAAAAATCTTGGTCATTTTTAGTTTTAAAAATCTGCTGAGTGAAGTTATCATGTGCACTAAGAAATGTAGATATGTACTGCTGGTGTTTGATGGTGTGTTACATAAATGTCATTTAGATCAAATTAAATTGTGCTGTTTAGGTCATGTATGTGCATAGTGAGTTTCTGCCTTTTTTTTTTTAATCAGTTACTGAGGAAGTAGTGTTTAAGTCTCTATAATTTGGAATTCGTCTGTTTACTGCTCCCCAATCAATTAATTTTTACCTCATATATTTTTGAAGCTCTATTGTTATATGCATGTTGTTTAGGCTTATCATGTTTCTTGATGAATTGGCTCCTTTATCAGGTTATGCATAGTTTCTTTTTATCCTTAATAATCTTCCTTGTATTGAAGTTACCACATTCTGAAATTAATATTGCTGTTTCAACCCTTAATTTTTTTCTTAGTTTTTTCATGGTGTCTTGTTCTCTATCCCTTTTTTTGACCTATCTCAATCTTTAAATTTATGTGAGTTTATTATAGAAAGCATATAGTTTTTTTTTCTTTTGTGTATGGTCTGAAAATCTGACATTTAACTCATGTATTTAAGAAAATTTACCTTTAAGGTGATTGTTGATAAAGTGAAATGAAAATCATCCATCTTGTTAGCTCTTTACTTGTTGAATTTGTTGTTTCCTTGACTTCTATTTTGCCTTCTATGGTTTTGTTTGAGCATCTTTTATGATTCATTTTATTTCCTCTGTTTACTCTTATGTGTGCATTTTTATCTGCTTTAAGTGGTTTCCTTAGGGTTTACAGCATAAATCTTTAAATATGTTATTTCCACCTTCAAATCATATTTCATTGCTTCACAGGTAGTGAAACACATAATCCAATTCCTCTTCCTATTTCTTGCACTATTGTCATGTAAACTTATGTATACTATAATCACCAAACACGTTGTTACTATTACTGCTTTAAAGAATCAGTATTGCTTTTATAGTCATTAAAATACAAAAAAAAGAATATTTTATATTGTTACCTTTTGCTCCTCTTCATTTCTTTGTTTAGATCTAATATTTTATTCCATAGCATACCTTCTGTCTAAAGAACTTCCTTTAGCATTTCATGTAGGACACAGCTAATAAATTCTTGAGAAATTTTCTTGAGAAAGGCCTTATTTCTCTGTCTTTTTGCATAATATTTTAGTAGATATAGAATTATAAGCTGACAGTTATTTCTTTTTTTCCAGAATTCAAAAATGTCATTCTTTTGTCTTCTTACAATGATTTGTAAGAATCTGCTCTAATTTCTATCTTTGTTCCTCTAAGGAAAATAAATAAATAAATAAATAAATAAATAAACAAACCCTCTGTTTGCTCTTAAGATTTTCTGTCTTTGGCTTTAAGAAGTTTGGGTACTAAATGTTACACTTAGGTGTGTGTGAGTGTGTGTTTGTGTTTTGATATTTAACATGCTTGCTGTTCATGACCTTCTTAATCAGTGGTTTGGGATTCATCACCATTTTGGAAAGTTCTAAGCATTCTTTCTTCAAATATTTTTGTTTCTGCTTATCCTGTTTTTTCACTTTCTGTTACTCATTTTTTTAAACTTTTGATATTGGACCTTAGGGCTTGAATGAGTTGTTCTACCCGTATTATTTTTGTTTGTCATTTCTTTTCTTCTCCTTCCTCTCCTCCTCCTCCTTCCACTCTTCTGCCTCCCCCTCCTCCCCTTCCTCCCCCTCCTCCAAATCTCCCCCCTCTCTTTCCCCTCCCCTCCTTCCTCCTTCTCTTTTTATTCTCCTCCTCCTCTTCCTTCTTCTTCTCTTCTTCTTCTTCTTCTTCTTCTTCTTCTTCTTCTTTCTTCTTCTTCTTTTCTTCACCCCTCTGTTTGTTTGATTTCAATTACTCTACCTTCAAGTTCAAGGACGATTTTCTTGGTTATGACAAGTCTTCTTATAAGTGCATTCTTAATTTCTATTCCTGTGATCTTAATTTTTAGTATCTGATCTTAATGAATTTGATTTGATAATTTAGAATCTGATCTTAATGATTGATACTTCTCTTCAGATAATGCCTATTCTTGCATTTTTTGTATGCCTCAATTTTCTTGTTGAACCAGACATAAATATTTTATGGGATAGCAGATATGGAAGTAAATATTTATTATGCATGGAGAAGAATACTTATTTTTGTTTCTGCTGGAGCTATAATGTAGGGATTTTTGTTCTAAACAGCAGTTAGTTTCTGTTTGAGGTTCTTTGCTCCTGTTAGAATTTACTCTTTCTGTAGGCACAAGTAACTTCAAATTCCTCTAAAAGTGTATTTTTTTTTCCCCTTCCCTCCTTGTTTGACTTTGTATCTTCTTCTCCTTGGCTGCTCCTGAGAGAGACACTTTTTCTGACAGCTATTCCAGCTTTCCCAATGTCCTAGTTCACTTAAGGCTTATTTATATGGTGATGGGAATAGAGGCTTTCCTGATGTAATGATTAAGCTTGTATTTGGGAAAACAACGCATTCGCGTATCAGTTTTGGTGCTTGCAAGTTGTCCTGCCTCTCATCAAAGTATGGACTTTCCTTCCACCCAATTCCTTTCCCCCACATGCAGCTGGTAGACTTCAGGATCTTTACATTACGTAGTTGAAGCCCTTCTTTTTGAGGATTAATTATTTTGTTACTTAGGTGAGATAAGTTAAATGACTCAGTAGAGAACTTCCTTCCTCTCTTTCAACTGTGATGAAATTACAGAATTGCACTGAGCCGCAGGCCTTGGTATCCTTTATCTTACAAGTAACTTGTTCTGTGAGGGCGCTGGTGGAAAGGAATCTGGCTGGAGTTCACAATGGCTGCCATTCCCCACCTTTAGCCTGAATTAAGTGGGGGGTACTTATTCCTACTGTTCCTAATCCTCCTTTCAAGAGCCTAGTGAGATTCCTGGCAGGAAAGGCTGTATATGAGTGGGAATTCTTCTATGACTCTTAACTCAGGAACTTCATACTTTCATGCTAGCCCAACAATTTGTCAGTGTTACTGGTTCAATAGTTGATCAGACTCTATTGTATTCACTGACATTTCCTTCATTTAAGTAAATGCTCAAGTTCTGTACCTCTAGATTTTATATATGACTCTCTGTCTTGGAACCTTAGTTTTCTGACAAGTTCATGAATAGTCATTAATTTGCACTTTCCTAGCTTTTTTTTTTTCTTTTTTTTTTTATGTAGAGATGGGGAGACTACTAATTCCAGCTCTCTTCATCTTTGAGGTGGTGTGTGTGTGTGTGTGTGTGTGTGTGTGTGTGTGTTAATTTTAATAATGCAGAATCATTATTTTGTATATTTACCAATTTCTGGAACCTAGTAAAAAGGGTCATAAAATTGGCTATGCACCAAAACTGGTGATGGATATATAATTTGGGGGGGCAGAATAATATAATGCCTGAGTGTAATGAATTTGCAAATTTTGTGTTTTGGTGAGTAGAAAGACATAGGTGAATGGATTATGATTAGATCCAATGATGAAATTGTTTTTAGAGCAGGTGTGTGCTATCCAGGATGGTGCAAGATAAGAGCTATAACATAAACATTTTTTTCCAATTTCTTTTTATATAAATTCAGGGTAATTCATACAATTCTAAAGGTCTTCATTTTTTCTTGAGAGTTTGAGAATTATAAATAGCAAGAGATTACAGAACTAGTTCTTGGTTTTTAGATCTTAATCTCCGACAACTACTTCTTGGAAGTTGTGAGTAGATTTTGGATATCAGGATAAAAAGTAGTAAAATTATTGGCACAAATTGGATTAAAGTCCAAATTGGAATTAACATCCAAAATTGAATTAAATTCTATGATTTTAAAATCCCTTTTATCTTTTTTCTTAGTAATTTTCAATGTGTTACCTATTATTTTTCAAGGTTGAATATTTTATTTTTTATTTATTTTTTCAAGGTTGTACATTTTAATGTAATTAAAAGTACAACTATTGGTTTGATTAATTTTTAACTAATTAAACACTTAAACCATTATATTAAGCAGCCATTTCCTACTATCTTAAAACATAGTAGTTTTGAAAATTAGTAATCTATAAATTTGTCATTTTTTAGAATGATCAATAAATTATGTCTTGAATGCTCTTGTTTATATAAATGTCTCCCAATTTTTCTCATATGATCTACAATTGTAACAATCTTTTGAGCTCAAAAAAGTTGGAACTAGAACAATTCAGATAAATTGATGTTTCTACTAAGTCATAAAAAATTTCCATATGGTATTTTATTTCAATATTATCATGGACACTAACCTATATGTATTTGTGTTTGTGCATCCATTTGTTAAATTGGCAGCCATTAACTATCAGCAGGTTCTGACATTCATCAAAATCTTTTTTCTCCATATTGCTTATAATGCAAAACACATTTCAAGTATCTGTTCAAAAATAAAAGCCTACTGAAAGATCAAGAGAAAGTGTTGAATATTTTACTTAATTTATTTTTGCTGTTCTTAATACTAGATAATGTTTTAAACAAAGACATCATGTTTGGTTTTGTATATTTTGTTAGGACTTTTTTATGATTTCAAACAGAATTATTCTTTATTCCTTTAAACATTTTATTATGTTTATCTTTTGATTATAGAAACACAGTATGAAAAGGAAGAACTCCAAAATTCCAATCTCATAACATTAAAAAAAAAATCATCTTCAAAGCCAACATTTTGTGAAGCAGATTTGAAAACAAACTATCATCCCTATGGAGCCATTAAACATGCCTCTTTTTTTCATGCTTAAATAGCAAAGAAAATATCTTCCTTGATAAGCACTATTGAGAGTCATGACCGTCTGGCAGCTTATTTCATTAAAAATATCTGTAATTTACTTTTCTTTATTTTTACAGACGTCCAAGCAGCTGCAATGAACTTACATGTGTCGATGTGAGAAAATAAAGCTTATTTTTATGTAAAAAATATAAAAAGAGCTACTCTTATTTTAAATTTTTTTCTCTTCTTTTTATGCCATTTCATTTCATGGTTAAACTTTTGCTAAAGTTGTCATCCTTGTGAAACCTGTATGTACGTGGCCTTAAGTTATTTTTTATATTCACTGGATTTGCTGCTTTTGCCTTATTTAACAATCAGAGATATCAAAAAATTATTCTGTCATTTCACATTTCCATTATAAAATTTTAAACCCTCTATATCAACTTTCTTCCAAATTTAAAAAGTGATCACCTCTCATAATTTATTTTTTAAAGATTTTATTTATTTATTTATTTATTTATAGAGGGAGGAGAACATGTGAGAGAAAGGGAGAGAGACCATGAGTGGGGGGAGAGGCAGAGGGAGAAACAGATTCTCCACTTGAGCAGGGAGCCCAGTGTGGGGCTTGATTCCAGGACTCTGAGTTCATGACCTGAGCTGATGCAGATGCCTAACTGACTAAGCCCCCCAAGCATCTCACTTCTCACATTTTATACACACACACACACACACACACACACACATATACAAACATAAATACATATGCAGTCAATGTATATGTGTATTCATATTAAAATAAATACATATATATGTATGAATACATATGGAATCTTACTGGACACTGACTTTCATTGCCTCTGTTAAAGTATAAATAGTAATAAATAAGTCAAGCAGAGAGAGTCAATTACATTATCACAGTTACTTGTGGAGCATAAGGAATAACACAGAGGACATTGAGAGATGGAGAGACGTGAGTTGGGGGAAACTGGCGGGGGAGACAAACCATAAGAGACTGTTGACTCTGAGAAACTAACTGAAGGTTTTGAAGGGGAGGGGAGTGGGGGGCGTTGGTTAGCCTGGTGGTGGATATTATGGACGGCACATATTGCATGGAGCGCTGGGGGTGGTGCATAAACAAGGAATTCTGGAACACTGAAAAGAAATAAAATGAAATGGAAAAAAAAGTATAGATAGTAATTAAAAATTTTTGCAAGGCCTTATGAATCTTCTAAGCAACTATGAAATTAAATATACTCTTTACTAGGTAATTAAAATATTTTTTTTGAAGGAAGTGTCATTATTTTCTATAGGCAATTGTGTGTTTTTGTTAGGACTGGGGGGAAAAAAAAAGCCCAATTATCAAAAGAACTAAAACATTTATTTGCACTTCTCCCTTTAGAGATATTAAGAGTTTTCAGGCTCCCTGGGTGTCTCATTGGTTGTCTCCAACTCTAAATTTTGGCACAGGTCATGATCTCAGGGTTTTGAGATTGAATCTTATATCTAGTTCTGCTCTGGGTGTGGAGCCTGCTTAAGAGTCTCTCTCTTCCTCTCCCCCACTCCTTCCTCTTTCCTCCATTCTCTCTCCCTCTGGGAAACAAAGAAAAAAGAGTTTTCAAAGTCAGGAAATTGTTTCAATTCAATTTTATGAATACAAAAACATGAATATATGAGCAGAACACTGAAATCAATTTAGAATTCATTTTTACAGTTAATTACTTTTATGAAATTTTTATAGTTCTCCTTATTTTTTGCAAAAACAAATATCCAAATATTTGGATATTTAGAATATCCAAACTTCTATACCTTTTATACCTAAAAGTTAATTTAAACATATAGTTAATTTAGCTAGTAAGTGTATTTTGGAAAATACAAGACAGAAAAGAGGTATCTTAGATTATTATATTCTTCATTTACTTAACTTGTGATATTTGCTACTTTTTCTCTGCCCTGTGAGCTTATCAAAACCCAGGACTTTGAACTGCTTTATTCTTCAAGCTTGATAAGTTCTCTTGAAACGTGGACCTTTTTGTTTCTCAAGATGCCTTTCTATTGTATCTGCATTGGAATTAGTTGCTTTCCCCTTGTCTGGCATTGGCTCTCATAAAGCTCACAACTGGATTCAAGGAAATAAGCATCATTGCAGGTGTCCAGTACTTAAACTATATGACAAAATGAGGAAAGTTGTGTTTATTTCAAACTATTCAGGAAAATGAATGTATGTCTTGAAACATTTTGGAATGGAGTGTCAGAACAATGCCTACTCTCCCCTACATTGAGACCTAGACTTTAGTAAAGACAGATATCTCTAAATTGCCTTCTGAAGGGAAAAAATTTGAGTCATGGTGATTATCTGAGTGTGATAGGTAATTTGGGATCAGACCTGATACCAGTAATTTTCTTTTCTTTTGGCATTGCCCAGCAATAATTTCTTCTTTTAAAAATAAACAAATATACAAATAATATATTTGTGAAGTAGAGAAAATTACAAAAATATTTTGTGCACTAGCATGTTTTGGCCTGAAACACTCCCAAGAGTCCCCAAAAGAAGAGCTTTGACACTCATAACCTCCTTGACACTCAGAATGTCTTCCAGGGAAGTATTTATTATTACAATTTTCCTTCCTCATTATATATACTGAAGAGAAAATTATTTCTAACTCATAAGTGAATATAGTACTATAGAACTCAACTATCTTCTATTGGCTGATGCTATGTACCATACATTGCCTGTACATACCCCAAATTGCTCCATGATTACACAAATGGAAGAAAGAACAGAGAAAACTATGAAGTTTTTAGTTCTGTATATTAAGTGCTTGTTTTCTGAAATAAGGAATGTATTACTACTTAGGTAGTAAAATTTTTATTTTATTTGTTTAAAATTTATGTTTCCCTTTTTGTTAATGCAACTGCTTCCTTAGTTCTGCTTTTCCCTTCATATTAAGAATTTTGTTAAGTTTCATTTTCATTTCATTTTGTGCATAGTCTTTTTTTTTAAGATTATTTATTTATTTATTTGACAGACAGAGATGACAAGTAGGCAGAGAGGCAGGCAGAGAGAGAGAGGAGGAAGCAGGCTCCCCGCTGGGCAGAGACCCTGATGCAGGGCTCAATCCCAGGACCCTGGGATCATGACCTGAGCTGAAGGCAGAGGTTTTAACCCACTGAGCCACCCAGGTGCCCTGTGCATAGTCTTTAATGTTAACATTTTGATAACTAAAAAGAAATAAAATTTTATGGCATTGTTTTTGTTGTAGAATTAGTGAGTTCTTGGTGTTAAATTTGAATATAAAGAAACAATCTTCAAATTCAATGACTATAATAAATTTTTGTTCCTTCATAAAATATTGAAAACTGAATATGCTTTTTTTGCAATTGTTTAATTTTGTTTTATGTTATTTTTAAATGAAATACTATATTTACTTAGCCAAGTGATATATTCTTTCAATGAGTATGGCTATTATTTAAATATCATATTACATATTTTCATAGTATTTACAGCCTATCTGAAACATATCTTTATATTAATATTTTATATAATATATTTTAAACATTAGTTATAAATCATATTCAATGGTATCATTTTACTGGGTACAAAACATTCCACTATATTTTACCTTTATTAAAATTGAGAAATCAATTTTATTTTATAACAAAAATAACTATACATACACATATATACACATATATGTAAAGGATAGTTTGCTGGCATTATCTTTGGGATTCCCTCTTATTTGCTTCATAAATATTTCTACAAGCTATTATTTGGATAATTATTGATTCATATAGATTTCCATGCTTGTTTTGGTAAAAACAGAGTTTTATATGCTTAGTTATGTAAGTATTAGCACTACATGATTTCCTTCAACCATGAGAATAAATAAATTTTTGCTGTTTAAACCTGAAAAAAAAAAAAACTTTATGATGGATATGGAGTGTGAATACAGGAGATATTCAAACAAATAGGTGCCCTTTTGCTTCTCTTTTTGTATTCCTTCTATAATGTAATTAGGGCAAATCTAAAATATGCTAATCATACATAACATTGAGGGGTATGGTATTTGAATAATACCCTAAAGCCACAAAAGCATTCATGGAGTGACATGTTTTGTTACAATGTATTTTAAAGAGATCATCTTACACTTTTTAGATTACAATTTGTTTGATAGGGATCTCAGAAACTCAAACTACCGACTAAAAGAAATTACATATTTGCAAGATCGCCAATAATATTAGATGTAAAATGGTTACAAATGATATATCAGATCACTATCAACATTTTTTATTTACTTCTTAATTTTCCTTTTAATTCTCCATATCAATGAGTAGATTTTAGCCTATTATTTCTTTATTATTATGTTAAATAATATTTCATACAGTATGTCTGAGAATAATGAGTTCTATATTTTGGTGACATGTAAGTTGTTTTTTACTTTTTATTTTTGATAAAATACTACTAAGTATAAGACTAAATTCTTCCTGAAACTATTGATGATTTTTGCTTTATGACTAATGTATTTGTATATTTAAGGAATATCAATAAATTACCTATAATTTTGGCAATCTTTTGTAAAATGACCTTCTGTAGCTTTCTTTATGCCAAGGGGGCATATATTATTAAATAAACAGTAGTAGTACAACATAATTTCTATGTAAGAAATCCATGATACGTACTCGAAAAAAATGAGAGGAGTATCAAGACTGAAATGAGATGAGTTGTATGGGAGAAATTCTTCAAAGAGAAAACATTTTACATTAGAAGGAAGTAGAATTAGTAGCAATTATCAGATATGAATAATTGCTATTCACTGTAATAGGCAATTTGATGTCATCTCCTTCTAGCATAGTGGGAGATAATACTTTCCTGCCTTTTTGGCCAATGGATTTTTTTTTTTTTTAGATTTTATTTATTTATTTGACAGATGGAGATTACAAGTAGGCAGAGAGGCAGGCAGAGTGAGAGGGGGAAGCAAACTCCCCACCAAGCAGAGAGCCCGATGCGGGGTTCTATCCCAGGACCCTGAGATCATGACCTGAGCCAAAGGCAGAGGCTCAACCCACTGAGCCACCCAGGTGCCCCCCACCAATGGATTTTAAGCAGAAGAGTTACATGTTTCTTCCTGATACAGGTGTAACAATGCTAGAACACCACTTGATACACTTTCCTTCCTCTGACGCAGCAATCATGGAAGCATATGATATACAGACTGGAGGTTGGTTTCTTTGATGAGTTTCACCAACCAGCAGCTTAACTACACCTTCGGTGTTTTAAGTCACTCTAAATTGAAGGTTGTCTGTTTCTACATTATAACCTAGAATACCCTAAGTAATATACTAACTGAACATAATGTGTCAGGTGAACATGATAACCACTGCACTATGGAAACAACTGAACATAATGTAAAGGATTGTATGTAGGAGAGATCAGGATAAGAGAAAACTTTATGTTCAAATGTCAGGGTTGAAAGAGGAAACATGGCATTTTGTTGGAAAAAGAGAAGTTCAATATAACTTGATTTTATAGAAAGTATGAAGGTGGAGTTGAAAAATTAAGCTGAAGTGTCTTGTATACAACATTTAGAAATGATATGTTTAGATTTTATCAAGACAAATTGCAGCTAGTAAAGTATTAGAAGCAGGAATGTTATATGATTATATTTACTTATTAGAAAGGATCTTGATTATAATATGGAAAATGCATTGGATTAATCAATTAAGTATATGGGGGAATCAGTAATAAATTTCTTCCAGGGATGGAAGTATTTTATTTTGTTTTTCCTTTCCAGTATTTTTAAAATCTTGAACCATTATCTCTACCCTTATTGTCTCTGATGAATGAATAATCAGCCACTCTTTATGTATTTGGTTTCTTCTCCATATTTTATCTTGTCACTGTGAAAACTTTTAATATTTTCCCTCTATCTTTGTTTTTTGAGTTCGCCTATGATTTGACTAGGTATGGTTTTCTTTGTATTTATCTTGCTAAGAGACAGCTAAACTAAATCTGTATATTACTGATCCCCTGCCCAATTTTAGAAACATTCAATTATTATATGTTTAAATTTTTTTTTTTCCCCAAGCCCTAGAATTCTTTTCTCCCCTAGGATTCCTGTACGGGTATGTTTGACATTTGATATTCTATTACAAGATCCTAGGGCCTCTATTAATTTTCTTTAGTTTTTTCATCTGTGGTTCCTGGATTTAATCCTTCAAATTGGTTACTTCTCAAGTTCACTAAATATGTATTACTCATTCAGTCCAATGTTCCTTTTAGTGACTATACTCTTTAATTATAGAATTTCTATAGTACTTTATTTATAGCATCTGTTTCTATATTGAGATTGTTAGGTAGATGCTAGACACAAGCAGTGGAAAGAATGCCCCCAAGGAGTCCCAAGTCCTTGAAGGGGAATGATAGAGACATGAGCTGGAGTTAAGGACAATAATAAATAAGCTACACACTAAAAACCCTTGGGGCCACAACATCCTGACCTTGTGACTTCAAGACCTCAGAGCTGACAGATCAAGAGCCACAGGTGAGGCACCTGCACTTTTTTTCTACTACCTCTGCCTCAGGGTAACCCCTAGACTCATTATAATGCATTTGGATTGTGGGTACCATCCCTCCTTCTTCCGCCCTTGAAAGGCAGCCATGATGGCTTTTGTATAAACTTTGTAGGGTAAAAAACTTGTAAGAGGAGTTCCCCAAATGGCTGGAAGCAACCTCCTTTAGAGACCACCTACTGCACATTATAGTTTCTTGTATCCCAGAGAAACACAGCAACTATCCAGTCCCTGAACAACCTGGGTCTGGTTCCACCTCCTGAAACCTGCCTGCTCTTCCAAAATGAGAATATCCTTTTGATTTAATAAAGTGCTTTTGTACTTGCTACTTTCCTTCTGGCTGTCTGTATTCAGTTGTGGATCCCCATATAAATCTTCTCATGGGGAATCCAAAGACTGAGACCTACATTCACACAATGCAATGCAGACCCGTTCACAGGTAACAAGATCACTTATTTATTTATTCATTAAGATTATATTTTTTAAAGATCATGAACATATTTATAAATAACTGCTTTTAAATAGTTGTCTGCTAGTTTCATTATTTTTATCTAAGACATCTGTTGACAGTTTGAACCTTGGTGGATCACATTTTCTGGTTTCTGTGCATGTCTAATAATTTGTAACTGTGTGCTCTATATTACAGATTAACTACCGTAGAGACTCTAGATTGAACTATTTTCCTGTGGTGTATTAATTTTGATTCTAGCAGATACTTGAATTACTGGCTTATCATTTTGATCTTTTATACTCTTTAAATTTAGGATTTGTGAATTATACAGATGTGTAATTAAAGATCTAAAGTGTTTTCAAAGCCCTTCTAACTTGGCATGACTTAACAATCCAATCTCTGAATTCAGTGGAGATCTTGTCAAGCCTTGGGTTCAACTTTGTAAGAGGAGGTCTAGAAGATGAATTCTTCTTACATGGGGTAGTTGTGATTCTTACATCTAATCCTGGCATCTCAGCCAGATGTCTTTTGTGATAAACATATTGCTCTACTTTGGATGAACTAATATCTAAAATCTCTAAGCACTGCTTGACCTCTCCTGTACATACTTGTCTCTCAAACTGATAGTAGATCTGACAAATGAATACCCTTTCTGATAAGCCTTGAATTTTACCCTGTGCATACACAGCTTTGCTGTCATCTAAGGATTTATGGGGGAACTTTCACAATGATTTATAATGCTCCCCTTCCACCTACACATCTACTTTTTAAGGACTTATCCTGAAAATTCTAGACGTTTCTTCTGATCTGATCATTTTGTGCAGAGAATAACCATGTATTTTTGGAATCTAGCTCAATGCAGTTTGAAGAAATGCTAATCATGTGGTTTACGTCATGATTTTTCCTTCTATCATGAATTATAACCTTGAACTTCCTGTTATTCAATATCTGAAAAGAACTGCCTCTTATATTTTGCCTATTTTAAACATGATTTACAATGGTAGGGCTGATCAATTTAACACTTAATCTGTTATAAATGGAAGTAGAGTTCTACATAACTTATTTTTAAAAACAAATTGTGAGAACAATAGTCTAATAAAAGTAGCCTACTGATTTTTCCTCTAATTAACCCATCACTATTATGTTTTTGGCAATGCCTCTCTGTATGTCCAGACAGTTCACAGATGGGATTGAAATAGCTAAAGTCCGTTTATAGGTAGAGGAACTCATAATGAATTTTGTTAACTGCCTCAAACCTTTCCCTAGAGTTATTACTCTTCTTTTGAGCGCAGCACTGTTCTCTGTTTGCTTAGCTGGGCTTCTAACCTAGCTGAGCTTTGTTCACTTTGTTTCAGCATCATTTTGTTCTGCTCCAGTGCTCACCCTGCTCAGTTTGTTTACTTTAGTGCTCTCCAAGCTTAGCTCTGCTCCCCAACCTTTCCACATTTGTGCATTTATACTAAAGACATGAGTGGATATTGCTTCTTCAGTAGATTTTATTTAAGTTACTTAAACTGACCTGGAAAATGGTTTAGCCCACCAGATTTTAAAAAGACAAATGTATTCATTAGGATAATGACTTGTGGCAAATGCACAAATTTAGTTTTCACAATTACCTTAATCTATATGAGTGATAATTTAGATTTAGAATTATGCTGAGTGGAGAAGGAGACTAAGTGATTCTAATAATATGGGGAATAATAATGATATAGGTGAACACTATGTGAATGTTAGTTTTAAAAAAATTCTGGAGCTACTTTGAATACAAATGCACAAAATATATTTGTACACAATTTACTTCTTGAAAACCACAGTGAAATAAGCTCATTTGGTCAGTTTTACTAATGCAAAATGGGTTATAAATATGAAGTATTTGGGGTTGGTTAGAATCATCTACTCATTCATGATATCCTGGCAACAGATGATAATCCTCACAACAGGAATTGTATCCTAGCAAAGAAGCATATGGAGAACAGCAGGACCAAAGAAAACATCTATGTAGGCTGCCTGTTCACACTATTCAGGCTCAATAAAAGGCCCTCAGATGTGAATTCTCACTTGAGGTTAAGATTCAAACTGGTAATTCTGATTCAAGCAAGAAATTAAGGAGCATCGAGGAGCATCGAACTTCTATATGGTTTTGGTAACCTAGTTTGAAGACATTTTATTTATCTATTTATTTATAAATTATTTAATGCACATAATGAAATTGAGTTTACCATATCACATTAACATTAACCTATATTTTTAAAAATAATTTTGAGTGAAAGGAAGAGATTTGTAGACTTTTTAAAACATGCTCTATACTGACCAAACAATTCTTTCACTTCAAATAGTAAAGTCTTAAACACATTATGAATTTCTCAATTATACAATTACAAAAAGATGCTTTTCTACCCTCTCTATTTCAGGTGATAATTTAACTTTAAGGTAAATAAAGATCAGTTTATACCTCAGTTCACTTTAGAAATGTTTTCTTTATATTTTAAATCAACCTCTATCCTGGATTTTCAGTGTTACCTAGGCCTGTAGCAAAAGCCATAATCGGTATAAAAGGTAGAACTTCTCTTACCAGATAGCACATTGAAGATGATGAACACTGGAGACAAGCAAAAAATGAATTCTGGCCTTTGTCTGTCACTACATAATATTTGGTAATTTTGTTTATTTGCAAAAAAAAAAAAAAAAGTGGAGTATATGAGTGTATATTAAAATTGTTTCTAGAAGTTCTACAGTACCTACCACCAAAAACTGGTACTTTATGACATGAAAAATATATCTGTGATAATTATGCAGCAATTGAAGAATTTGAAATTTCAGATGAAAAGTGATAAATTCTCTACCACAGGAATCAATCAGGCAAAAACATTGGTATGTATTTTTCTGGAGTATATAAGGATTTTCTTTCTTTCTTTTAAAGAGAGAGAGAGCAAGCAGGGAGAGTCAGAGAGAGGAAGAATCTGAAGAATATTCTGCACTAAGTGTGGAACTCAATGCAGGGCTTGATCCCAGGACCATGAGATCATGACCTGAGCTGAAACCAAGAGTCATATTTTTTTTTTAAGATTTTATTTAGTTATTTTGACAGACAGAGATCACAAGTAGGCAGAGAGGCAGGCAGAGAGAGAGGAAGGGAAGCAGTCTCCCTGCTGAGCAGAGAGCCCGATGCGGGGCTCGATCCCAGGACCCTGAGACCATGACCTGAGTCAAAGGCAGAGGCTTAACCCACTGAGCCACCCAGGCGCCCCGAGTCAGATTCTTAACTGACTGAGCCACCCCGATACCTTTATCATGAATATTAGAAGGAGTTTCCTTTATAGTATGAAATCTCTGCCAGTCACAAACTCTAATAAAAACAAAAAAGCAAAACAAAACAAAAAACAGAATTGAACCACTGTCTTTATTCCTGTGAATACATTCATTACGATCATTCCCTATTGTCAAAGAATAAATTCCTTTTAATTTATCTCTAAATATAATTACTGGTCTGCTTTTCAAAGTGCCACCATGGATCCACTATTAACATAATTTCTTATTCCTAAAGCTAGTAGGATGAAAATTCTCAGGAGAAGTCAGGGTAACTAAAATTAAACTGCTTTCCATCCTAAACATAAATATTTTGAGTTTTAAGAAAAAAACAAAACAGCATTTTTGTATTCTCCAAAGTGGGCTGTTGATATGGACAACATATTTAGTTAGGAATAATTAGCACTAAAAATGTTGAATGTGAATTGAAATCACATCTAATATGGGGCATCTGCTCTTCTGTAAGGAAAAAAAAATCAATGAGATAATAATTCTCAATAAAAAGAATTTCAAATCCCACATTCAAAGCAGTCATTTTTATGTAAATGAAAGTTTATAATCTGAACATTTAACCCACAATCATTATAAATACTGATTTCCCACAACCATTTTTACTTAGTTTATTAGCCTTTTATCACTAAAAATGCATAATTCAAGAAGCATATGTGTTTTTCTAAGAATTAAATAAATTATTCTGAATATTTTCTTAATACATTTTATAATTAAGATATAGTTAACTAACAAAACTACTATATGTATGTGCTTTATATCCAAGTCTACGATATCTCCTTTAGCACAAGGAGAATTTATATTTACATTTATATACATATATTTACTTATATTTTTTCAGTATTCATGTCAACCATAAATGTGATAAATTTATTATTTTTATGTGTATGTATTGGTAGGAAACAATAGGCCATAGAGCTTTCATATTCCTACATGATTAGACATTAGCAACAAATTCCATTAGACTACTTTTTCTTTTGTTTGTCTTTATATAATGCTTAGCCTTGGAAAAATACAGTGGCTCCATTGAAGCAGATTTACTTAAATTTCCAGATAGCAAAGAGAGAGATTTCTCTCTCTTTTCCTGGAGAAGTTTCAACTGTGTTCAAAATATTAAGAAAATGTCTCTTCTCTAGCGTAATGCACCCCATTGTATGTATAGATGTATAGATGATTTAATCTTTAATCTGTCACCATGAGAAAATTAGGGCTTGCAGAACAGATGCAAGATATTATTCATACCCATTGCTGTGATCAAGAGACTGTCTTTTGTCTCTGATCCAAAGGCCTTGTATTTGTCTGCCAGGGTCTATGAATCTGTAATGGACTAACTTTTGAGCTCATTATTAAGGTAAAATTTCAGACCTTTCAAATCTTTTGACTTGACATTTTAGCATGTGAAAATAATACATATCAAAATGACCTATTAAAAATAATAATATTAATGGACATTATATCATAATTATAACATAATGTATATGGTATATAATATATAACATGTAACGTATAATACATGAATATAAATCCTGGTATACACACACACACACACATACACATATAGTCTATAAATATTTATATAGACATTGTCTATTATTATCTATATATAGCCTATATATACACCATATTCTTCCTAATTAAGGGATTCTTATACAGATAAATAGTAGTTTTAGTCTTTTTTTTTTTAAAGATTTTATTTATTTATTTGTCAGAGAGAGAGAGAGAGAGCGAGCACAGGCAGACAGAGTGGCAGGCAGAGGCAGAGGGAGAAGCAGGCTCCCCACAGAACGAGGAGCCCGATGTGGGACTCGATCCCAGGATGCTGGGATCATGACCTGAGCCAAAGGCAGCGGCTTAACCCACTGAGCCACCCAGGCGTCCCAGTCTTAAAATAGTTATAAGAATTAACTGATTTATTGAAAGGATTTTTTTAGATAAATTGCCCAGGATTTATATTTATTTATATATTACATATACAGACATGTCTTTATGTACATAAATATACATATTTAATATAATGATGGAGTGTAAAATGCAAATTATCCACAAAGATATAAGGCTTGAGTTCAAATGTAAAAGAAAAATGGGAAATTTTATCTATTACAATATTTTACACATATCTAGCAAATATTATAAATTTTCTTTTTCTTTTATTCTTTCACCTACTTTTACTAACCTTTATTGTTAGTATTATTTGATTGAAGTATAAATGGCAACAGATTCAGAATAACTGATACTGTACACTTCATATAACAAATCTAGCAACATTAGGTTAAAAAGTGAAGCTATGTAAAAATGAATACGATAACTCTAAATATCCATAATAAAATGTAAAAATAATTCCCTGTGTAATATTCCTTAATAGACTAGTGAACTGTTGATCAAAAATGCCTTGGAAGGATGACACCACCACTCTGGACTGCTGGAAGGGACCTAAGAGGGAGACTTAGTTATGACTTACAAATGTATAGCTATGCATAATAATCCACAGCAGTCGAATGAAGATGCAGACCTGTTTTCCAAAGCTGTGTGAGTAGAAGCACCTAATATTCTTGCCTTAGAGACATCTTTACCCCTTCACTGTTTATTTTTTTTTATTTTTTTTAAAGAAAATTTTTTTAAATATTTTATTTATTTATTTGAGAGAGAGGCAGTGAGAGAGAGCATGAACGAGGAGAAGGTCAGAGGGAGAAGCAGACTCCCCGTGGAGCTGGGAGCCCGATGCGGGACTCGATCCCGGGACTCCGGGATCATGACCTGAGCCGAAAGCAGTCGTCCAACCAACTGAGCCACCCAGGCGTCCCTTCACTGTTTAAACATAGATTTTTTTTCCGGGTACGAAGATACAAATGTAGGATCCCATAAAATTCTTCCTTTAGCTTCATAAAGATTAATATCCTTCTCTAGAAAGTATTAATCTTAATTTATGCTTCAGTGTGGCAAAAATAGAGCTTTTCAGGACTCCATACCTCATTTAAAATTTCATTTTGCATTGCCACCCCAAATGGGTGGCTGAACTGGTGGAAAACCTTAACTTGAACCTTACTCATCATGTCACACTACCCTGGGGGTTGTGGTAAGGTTACAACCCATGTTGTATGAATGCTTTGGGGATGGAGTGTAGTTGTTCTGCTCCTTGAGTTATCTAAAACTTTAAAACATTTTAAGTTTTCATAAAACTTCAGGTTCAGTGACTTACTGTTCATAGTCCCATCTACCTATGGGGATCATTAATACATCTCCAACTAGTTTCTCCTGATGTATTGCTGCCACCAGCTGTTCTGTCTGAAAAATAGGGTGGTTATTCTGTCTGTACAGGACACCACAAAACTATTTTCATCAGCTCTTACTAATTGAGGGACTCTTATATAAATAGTAGTTTTAATCTTAAAATAGTGAATTTAGGGGCGCCTGAGTGGCTCAGTGGGTTAAGCCTCTGCCTTCCGCCCAGGGTCCTGGGATCCAGCTCCGCATTGGGCTCTCTGCTCAGTAGGGAGCCTGCTTCCCCCTCTCTCTCTGCCTGCCTCTCTGCCTACTTGTGATCTTTCTCTCTCTGTCAAGTAAATTTTAAAAAAAAAGTGAATTTATAAGAATTAACTAATTTATTAAAAGGTTTTTGTTTGTTTGTTTTTAGATAAATGACTTTAAATAATTGACACATTTCTATATAAATATGCAGCCAACAGCTGGGTACAATTTAGAAAAACCTCTTAACCACCCTTCTCCCATATTGCACTCTTCATTTTCTTGCTGAAGTTGTAAGTTTAGGAACTACATTTCCCAGACTCCTGTGCTTACAGAGACTCCTTATTTTTGTCCCACCAATGAAATGGAATCATGTGAAATCTGGAAGTTAGAAGAAAAACTAAAGATTTACTATTCATTCCACATCATCATACAGATAAACTTGGGGTGATTTTGAAATGTTCCTTTCTGAATCACCCGCTCGAATAAGCCAGGAAGATGTGCATATGAATAGTGAAATCCTGCAATTCCTTACCTTAATGAGAGGAACAACTTTCTAATTCTCTGAAAGCTGTAGGTAAAGCAGGAAGTTAGAGGCATTCATGTTTGTCTGTCTTTATTCTTCCAGCCTATTCAGTAATTTTGAAGCACCAGATTCTTGTGCTTAATCTCACACTAAGTAAACAGGAATCCTAAAATGGTCTTTTCGTTTATCATGAAACTCTAACTAAAATGAATTTGTGCCTGGTACTGTTTCATCCCTTGCTCAACAATAATTTATAATCCACTTGAAGATACTAATTATTCATACACACAAATTGTAGGGAAAAAATGAAATATGAAATAACCCTGAAAAGTGATAGGGGTAAGTATGCTAAATTATGCTACTACCATTAGAGAACATGACAGTAAGCTATAGGTCACATCCAGAGTGTCATTTAATAGATATGCTCTTTATAGGCAGCCATCATGAGGGAAACATTACTGAGGAAGCCAGCCTTGGAGAAATGCCAAGTTAGGCTAAGTCAGAGAAGAAGACACTGCAGACTGAAAGTAGTTTCTAGATGTGAACAATGAAATTTTGGTGTATATACTGCCAAAGCAAGTGCTATGTGTGAACCATGAAAAATAAAAATGAGCTTAGTTGTAATAAAGGTTTCACTTTGGAGTTTAATGAGAGGCATAACCAGGCACATAAAATGGTATATCAGATTTTGGAAATTGATACAAACCTCAAATGTAATTTAGATTTAACATATCACTTTTAAGTTTCTGAAGTGGCATTTCCACATTGTGGAGTGGGAAGACCCTAATAATTACACTAGATCACTGAAATTTGGAAATTATATTTTATAAAATTATATAGCTTATTGTTTTCCTCTAATAATTTAAAATACCAAATGGTGGTTGACCATCAGTACCCCTAGTCTTTCTCAGTCATGTTATTTATACTAAGGATAGTTACAGCACATTTTTGAGAAGTATTTTTCAACTACCCAGAAATAATTATGGCAAAATAAGGCAGAATCATAAATTCTACCTTTACTAATACCTGCCATAATTAACTGCAATAAAAGTATTAAAACCAACTAACCAAATAGTCACACATGGGCGCCTGGGTGGCTCAGTTGGTTAGGTGACTGCCTTCGGCTCAGGTCATGATCCTGGAGTCCTGGGATCGAGTCCCGCATCAGGCTCCCAGCTCCATGGGGAGTCTGCTTCTCCCTCTGACCTTCTCCTCGCTCATGCTCTCTCTCACTGTGTCTCTCTCAAATAAATAAATAAAATGTTTAAAAAAAAAACAAATAGTCACACATGCAACAACAACATACATGAGACACAGCTCTGAGCAAAAATTCCTCCTTTATAAACAGTATTGATTTGTGTGTCGGAAGCAGCTTGGTTTTCATCCAAGTGTTATTTTTACAGCGTTTATTTATTTCTTAAAGTACAGCAGACTAAAGGATGTAGCAGTGGGGCCTCCAACCTAGATTGTCAACTCTAACTTCCCATTGACTCCAATTTCTCTCTTAGCTATCTGTACTTCATGGGGAATGACCACTCAGGTCTTTTGTTTATATCTCTTGTCACAGTTGGAAACCTTTCTCTTTTTTTAGTTGACTCTCCCCACTGATATCCCAACACTGTTTTATCCACCAGTCATTCACTGCTCTAACATTTGTGTACCAGATGGTATAAAATGGCTAAGCATGTATTTGCTGAGTGAACATAAGGAAAGCTGTCACTTGGCTTACTTCTCTTTCATTACTAACATTTTGCCATTAATGATTAGATAAGGTGATACTTGATGGAAATTACAAGACCTGAACTTTTTTGTGCTTTCAAATATAAAGTAATTACTTTTTTATTCCCATTGCTGTAGAAGATATTTTCATGAAATCAAATCAGTATTTGGTAAGAGTGATAATTTGCACATGTTGTTTCTAAAATTTTTATTAGACTAATATTCAGTTTTCTTTTGTTCAGATTGTTCTCAAGATTCTGAATAGATTGGTCCCTTCCTTCTTTCCTTCCTTCCTTTTTCCTTTTGATTTTGTGCATAACAGCCAAACTTTTTAATGATCATTATTTTAACAATATACGTTTGTAATTTCCTAGCAGGTTGGGCATAATTGGGGAAAGGAAGTTTCTGTTTTGTCAATAAATAATATCCCAGGATGCTGTGTCAGAACTGAAAAGATGAGGAGCAAATACGATTTTCTTTTAAGATTTTATCTGAGAGAGAAAGAGCACGAGAGAGTATGAGAGAGAGAGAGAGCATGAGGTGGGTAGGGGCAGAGGGAGAGGGAGAAGCAGACTCCCCACTGAACAGGAAGCCCCACTTGGAGGCTGCCTTGATCCCAGGACCCAGAAATCATTATCTAAGCTGAAGACAAACACTTAACCAATTATTGGACTGAAACACCCAGGCACCCTATAAATGTGATTTTTGAAAATCTTCTCTGGGTAAATGGATTATTGCTTCCTACAACAAAACCTCATACATTTAAATATTAACCATAATGTCACAGAGGTTTTATTTTACTTTCATTAGAACTCAGGGATAATATGCATTCTTCTTCACCAGAAAATTGTAAAATCATATATTCTCTAATTGATTGATGCAAAAAAAAAATTGTGCTTTTTTATTTATTTTTTTAAGATTTTTTTTTTTTTTTAATTTGAGAGACAGAGATACACAAGTAGGCAGAGAGGCAGGTAGAGAGAGAGGGGAAAGCAGGCTCCCCGCTGAGGAGAGAGCCCGATGCGGGGCTCGATCCCAGGACCCTGGGATCATGACCTGAGCCGAAGGCAGAGGCTTTAACCCACTGAGCCACCCAGGCGCCCCTGCTTTTTTATTTTTTATTTTTTTTCCTCAGAGCTGCTGTTATGGAGAAAGTTTATGTTTGATATGTGTTTTCCTATTTACCTTATTCTTTTTTGAGATTCATTTAAATGAAATCATTAAAATGATTTTTTTTTTAAGTTTTAACTCCTTCTTATTGTGATCAATCAGAAAAAAACATTTTGTAAGAAAGTCAACAAAAAGAAACTAAATGTTATGTTATGGAAATGTATTGATAGTACACAGACAGCTGAAGTATATAAAATTTTGTAATGGATAAAGTGTTTAAATGAATTCTGAGTACAGTATGACCAAACAATTATTTTTTCCTTTTAAAAACATTTTTTTTGTGGGATATTATGTGCTGAATGAAAATAAGTAGTCATTTTCCATGAACAGTTAGAGGAAAAAAATATATAGATTTAGTGTTCCCCTAAAACTGCGCTGAATTATTATCTTAATATTCAGACAACAACATCTATTTAAATTACCTCAACTGAAAACATGTTTGATCCCCCCCCCCCCCCCGCTTTTGGAGCAATGACACTTAAGGAAGACTAGTGTTGAAAGATAGTAGTGTGTTTTTTCAATGCTTTCTCCTTACTCTGACTTATAACACTGCAACTAATAAAATCTTCCTGAAGTTCTCTCTAAGTCTTTTAGTTTGTGAACTACCTTCTTTTGGCTAGTTCAGCCTTCACCTTGCTTTTTGCTCTCTATCTCTAAGGAAGATATTCTTTCCAATTTCTCTGTCCATTTTTTCCCCTGGGCAAGGCCTCCCCTCTACTTGTAACATACCGAGCTGGATCTCTTAGTCTTTTTTCCATAACTCATTTTTGTCAGTTATGAATAACCTTGGCTAAATCTTTTCTATTTTACATTTTTATTGTGGTTACATTTTGTTGTTATTAAAGATGACATTTTATTTTTATTTTTTTAATTTTTTTATTTTTTCAGCATAACAGTATTCATTATTTTTGCATCACACCCAGTGCTCCATGCAATCCGTGCCCTCTACAATACCCACCACCTGGTGCCCCCAACCTCCCACCCCCCACCCCTTCAAAATTCTCAGATCGTTTTTCAGAGTCCATAGTGTCTCATGGTTCACCTCCCCTTCCAATTTCCCTCAACTCCCTTCTCCTCTCCATCTCCCCTTGTCCTCCATGCTATTTGTTATGCTCCACAAATAAGTGAAACCATATGATAATTGACTCTCTCTGCTTGACTTATTTCACTCAGCATAATCTCTTCCAGTCCCATCCATGTTGCTACAAAACTTGGGTATTCATCCTTTCTTTTTTCTTTTTTTTTTTTTTCACAGATTTATAAACATATATTTTTATCACCAGGGGTACAGGTCTGCGAATCGCCAGGTTTACACACTTCACAGCACTCACCATAGCACATACCCTCCCCAATATCCATAACCCCACCCCCTTCTCCCAACCCCTCCCCCCATCAACCCCCAGTTTGTTTTGTGAGATTGAGTCACTTATGGTTTGTCTCCCTCCCAATCCCATCTTGTTCCATGCTCCTGGATTGGAAGAATAAATATTGTGAAAATGTCTATGCTACCTAAAGCAATCTACACATTTAATGCAATTCCTATCAAAGTACCATCCATTTTTTTCAAAGAAATGGAACAAATAATCCTAAAATTTATATGGAACCAGAAAAGACCTCGAATAGCCAAAGGAATATTGAAAAAGAAAGCCAAAGTTGGTGGCATCACAATTCCGGACTTCAAGCTCTATTACAAAGCTGTCATCATCAAGACAGCATGGTACTGGCACAAAAACAGACACATAGATCAATGGAACAGAATAGAGAACCCAGAAATGGACCCTCAACTTTATGGTCAACTCATCTTCGACAAAGCAGGAAAGAATGTCCAATGGAAAAAAGACAGCCTCTTCAATAAATGGTGTTGGGACAATTGGACAGCCAGATGCAGAAAAATGAAATTGGATCATTTCCTTACACCACACATGAAAATAGACTCAAAATGGATGAAGGATCTCAATGTGAGAAAGGAATCCATCAAAATCCTCGAGGAGAACACAGGCAGCAACCTCTTCGACGTCAGCCACAGCAACATCTTCCTAGGAACATCACCAAAGGCAAGGGAAGCAAGGGCAAAAATGAACTTTTGGGATTTTATCAAGATCAAAAGCTTTTGCACAGCAAAGGAAACAGTGAACAAAACCAAAAGACAACTGACAGAATGGGAGAAGATATTTGCAAATGACATATCAGATAAAGGGCTAGTGTCCAAAATCTATAAAGAACTTAGCAAACTCAACACCCAAAGAACAAAGAATTCAATCAAGAAATGGGCAGAGGACATGAACAGACATTTCTGCAAAGAAGACATCCAGATGGCCAACAGACACATGAAAAAGTGCTCCATATCACTCGGCATCAGGGAAATACAAATCAAAACCACCATGAGATATCACCTCACACCAGTCAGAATGGCTAAAATGAACAAGTCAGGAAATGACAGATGCTGGCGAGGATGCGGAGAAAGGGGAACCCTCCTACACTGTTGGTGGGAATGCAAGCTGGTGCAACCACTCTGGAAAACAGCATGGAGGTTCCTCAAAATGTTGAAAATAGAACTACCCTATGACCCTGCAATTGCACTGCTGGGTATTTACCCTAAAGATACAAATGTAGTGATCCGAAGGGGCACGTGCACCCGAATGTTTATAGCAGCAATGTCTACAATAGCCAAACTATGGAAAGAAGCTAGATGTCCATCTACAGACGAATGGATAATGAAGAGGTGGTATATATACACAATGGAATACTATGCAGCCATCAAAAGAAATGAAATCTTGCCATTTGCGACGACGTGGATGGAACTAGAGGGTATCATGCTTAGCGAAATAAGTCAATCGGAGAAAGACAACTATCATATGATATCCCTGATATGAGGGAGAGGAGATGCAACATGGGGGGTTGAGGGGGTAGGAGAAGAGTAAATGAAGATGACATTTTAAACTTATAATCTTAAATATAAAGCAAATGTGTTTAACTCTGCTAAACTCTGTGAGTATAAATACCACTTTTTATTTCTTTGTCATCCCTCCTTATTTTATCAAATGTATATAAAAAATTTGATAAATATGACTGCGTTTCAATAGCTTTTTAATAATGGATATATTTAAGGTGTATGCTCCTGATACTGTAAAGGAGAACATTAAAGAAAATACATTTTTTTTACAGCATAATTTTCTAAACCAGGAAATAGGTCCAATACTAAGGAATATATTTGAAGAAGAAAAAGTTAATTTACTTCCAAGATAAATATACAATATGGAGAATGCTATACTGATATTTATTAAGCAATAAACATATATGCCTTATATAAATTTAGGCTACTAAAGTGGAGTTGGTCATAATAGTAGTTGTTGAAAAATATTGAAGATCAATAATTAGATATCTAAGTTACTATCATCCTGCATGTAAAAACTTTTAAATATTTTTATTATCTATTATTTTGGAGCAATTAGAGCTTGGTGTTATTTTAAATGCTTTGCATATTCTATTTTTTTCTTATAAAAAACTCATGAGACAAAAATTATATGTTTATTTTACAGGTGAGTTAAACTGATGTTTACAAAATACACCTAGGAAGGTACCTGTACTCTTAACTACTAAAATACAGTGGCCTTTTAGTTTAATCAAATTGAAAATAATGTGCACCAGAAACAGGTAAAGTTAAAAGCTAGACAAAATGCTATGAATATTGTCTGATAATTTAAGCCCATATTTAACAGTCTCTGTACTCTTATTTACTAATTGTTGATAATGTTTACACAGTTTTCTATAATGATTATTCTAATGAATAAATCATAAACATTTTAATAGTCAAAACAGGCGTTTGTACAATAAAATATTGTCAGCAGTATAGTATTTCTAAGAGACAAAAATAATTTATTTTGGCTTATATCTGATTTTCCAAAGTGAATCAGTGGGATTTATTCAATTAGTGTAAGAGTTTATCTTATTTCAAATGCCAAGATCTCAAAAAGAAAGTAAACATGAAATCTTGTGAGCGTGAACTTCTCTTTTGAAAGCTATAGATACTTCATGGAGGTTTGGAGACGCTGAATTCTTTTGGGGGCTTATAGCAAATGAGAACAACTATAGGAATGGCAGGACATTGGCAGAGAAGCTGTAGTCTCTGAAATTACTTTACCTAATATACTATTTGGGTTAAGTCTGGACCTGTTCAAGATTGCATGATAGAGGGTTGCCTGAGTGGCTCAGTGGGTAAAGCCTCTGCTTTTGGCTCAGGTCATGATCTTAGGGTCCTGGTATTGAGCCCTGCATCAGGCTGTCTGTTCTGCTCATGAGACAAAAAAACTCATGAGACAAAAATTATATGTTTATTTTACAGATGAGTTAAACTGTTTATTTACAGATGAGTTAAAGGGTGAATTAAAGGGTGCCTGCTTGCCCCTCTCTCTCTGCCCGCCTCTCTGCCTACTTGTAATCTCTTTGTTAAATAAATAAATAAAATTTTTAAAAATCACATAATGGAAATGAGATTAGTACTATACATTTATCTTATCTCCCTTTTTAAAGTATAACCACCATATTAAAAAATTCCCAACTTCTGATTGTATGTTAGAAAAGATTTTTTTTTTCCTGAATATTGCCCTCAATATGGCAGAACAGACTGGTTCAAAGCGAAGTTTTGATGAAATGTTTTCTCAGGAAAATCTGTTTCTGCTGCTAAGAGACTGCCACTTACAACCATCTGTGGTTTTGTGCTCCTTGCCAAACTTTTTTGTTGTCTTTATGTAGATACTGCCATTGTAGTTTTTGTGGTATCTGAATATGGCAAGCACTTCTATCAGTTGGATTGTTTTGTTAAAAGTGTTTTACTGTCCTACTAAATATTATAGTGTACATTCACATGCACAAACACTGCCACATTGCATACTTAATATATTGGGCACTATATCACTCTAGTCAACTTATCCAAAAGAAACATAAAACTGTCTTAAATATCCTTATCGCCAACATTGGCAACAGTGATTTATATAAGTGTTCTGAATCATAAAAGAAATTAAGAAGTATGAAGAAGAGATACTATATAACTGGTACAAATGTGGTTCCAATGGAATAAATTACATAACATGGAAGATAAAGAATACTAGAAATGATAATTATTAAGTTTCTAGAATTGAAGAAAGACCTGTGTTTTTCAAAAAAAAAAAAAAAAAAGCATGCTGATTTCCAAACAAGATAAATAAAAATAAATTCTCAGCTTGGTACAAATGTAGTGAAATCACAGTATATCTAGAAAAAGTGACAACAGCCCATTAGCCACAAGGAAGGAAATAAACATTACCTAAAGAAGAAGACAGATTACTACTTTCAGCTTATATCAGACTAATCCATCCACTTAGAAAAGCTAAAATTCTAGGTGGTTGTTATCATCATTATCATTACCATCATGATCATCATCATCATCATTATTTACAACAAAAACAACACAACTCTCTTTAAGGTTTTGGAAGGCACTCAAGTCAGAGAGAACTTCAGGGACCAGAATATAAGATAAACTAAATGAGACGAACCTATTTTATTCTGCTGATTTTTTTTGTTTTATATTTTCTGATTATTGGTATAGAGAATAGTAACTAAACAGAAAATAGCAATCTAGAATTTGGAGTGGTTATAATGGCCTGGGGAGACATACATTGAAATTTAGGACATTGAAAATTAGGACATAGCCAGGGATCAGAGGACCAAATCCTAGAGGAAAGACAGCTGCAACAGTTCCGTCATTCAGAGCACAATCTTCCTAAGGCATCTATCGCCTCCAAATCTCTGTGTTTGTGTGTGTGTATGTGTGTGTGTGCACATGCTTAAGGGGGTCAGTGCTAAAAGAAATCCAGCATAAAGAAGCTGCTGTATTTTTTTAAAATCAGAATTCTAATAGTTTTTTTTCTTGACAGGAAGACAATTAGCTAGAAATAATGAGCCCTAAGAAAAATGTCTAGTTTTCATGCAAGATTCCAAAGAACCATACCTAAGGAGTGCAAGCATGTCAAGCTAGATTGAAGTAATATTCTCTACCAACCTTTCACAAGAAATATAAATACTCTTTACAGAAAGATAACAATTCAGAATTACTATTTATTTTCTTAATATATGTTTCCTGGAACAGTCAGCTATTATTCCAATAATTTTGTATAATAAAGCACACCAAGACTCATTGGCTTGAACAACAATCATTTGTTTTTTATATTCACAGGTTCTAGTATCTACAGTTTGGTCTTATCTAAGCTTTGTTCAACTGACCGTGACTCCTATTCCTGACCATTGGTGAGATTCAAGCCTTATCTATATTCTTCTGTGGCTAGTGGTCTTTCTAGAGTACACTCATGATGGCAGAAGCAAAAGACAGTAAATAACACACAAAATGACTTTGAAAACATACACTCATACCCCATCCACTAATGTTTATTGGTCAAATCAGCAACATGATCAATTCTAATTTCAATATTGGAGAAATATCCTTTACTTCTAGTAGGAGGAACTAAAAGTCAATTACATATGCTGAAAAGTAATGCAATTTACAAATGTTAACATTCATTTAATACTTTCAAAGCATGTAGGAATACAACCATATGTAAGAAAACTAAAAAAAAAAAATAGGATATGGAAAAGTATGTGTAAATGATCAAAAAAAAATAGAATTAGCAGATATTGACAAAAATATGATTGATATTTTGAGAAAATAAGGAACGAAAAGATGAAAAATATCACATGAAAATCCTAGCATTAATTGAAAAAAAACTAAAATTAATATTCATATAGTATTAACAGCATATTGAACAGAGCAAAAGAGAAGACATACCTATATTATATTCAAACAAATGAAGAGATGAGTAATAGGTACAAAGAGTGGAAGGGATGTGTGGGACATAGTCTGACATATTTAATTAGAACCCTAAAGGCAAAAAGTTAGGATGACAGAAGAATAATTTGAAGATATAATGACTGCAGATTTTGAAAAAAATGATGAACTATATGAAGGCACATACAGGAATATGGCCCATCTATAAGAATAATAAATACAAAAAAATTATCATAGCCACATCACAGTAATATATTGCAATTTAAAAACAAAGAGAAACCTTATAGTCACAATTTATTCCACTTCTGCTTAAGGTATATATAGCTTGAAAGGGTGATACTCTCAGCATAATAACAAGAAAAAATATGGATAAATCAATCATAAATTTTCTTGAACCCATGAGAGTTGCAGGTAATTAAAGTAGTCTGAAACATAAGAAATGATAAATCCTTCTAGAAGAGACAAGGCACAAGCAATTATTCATCCATGGAGAAGCATGGGGCAGGGGGAGGGTGGCTGGGTGCCATAAAAGTGGGTCAAAATAATCCAGATAAATTTTTTATAAATTGTTAAAGGGCAAGTATAGACTAAGCATAAAAGTATAAAAGCACCTAAAACCAGATATATAGTCATCCATTTTCTATGTGAACTTCCATGTGGTACTCACAAAAAGAACCTATTTCACTTGTAAAAGGAGTGAAACAACTTTTACGACAGGAAATACACTCAAACCCACACAGACCCTGACTTACTATGATGAGTCAAGCCTTATACTATGAGAAAAGGGGTAGAAATCCTGTTGCTGTCTGGACCAGGGTGAAGACCAATTGTAGGAGGGAGAATGTGAGAGAAAAATAAGCATTTACTCATAGAGGTGAAATAGGAAAGAACACTAGAGATTCTATGCTAATAAAGTTGAAAGTCTCTCACTGCTGGGGGTAAGGTAGAGGGAACTAGAAATACTTTCTTCTACAATGATAACCAAGATAAAAAATAGTTGCTGGCTGCCATTGTGAAAAATAGGCAGGGCTGAGGATACCCCTTTTTTGAGACTTGAGCACAAGTTTTGATGCAGAATACAGAGACTCACCCTCAACCTTTGCTATCAGGCTCCAAACTGTCAACTAACAACAAAACTGGTCCAATACTAGGGGAGAAAACAAAAGAGTGGAGAGGAACTACCCCTGTGGTAGGACCTGATAACGTAATATTAAGATTCAAAGCAATCGGGGCGCCTGGGTGGCTCAGTGGGTTAAGCCGCTGCCTTCGGCTCAGGTCATGATCTCAGGGTCCTAGGATTGAGTCCCGCATCGGGCTCTCTGCTCAGCAGGGAGCCTGCTTCCCTCCCTCTCTCTCTCTCTCTCTCTGCCTGCCTCTCCATCTACTTGTGATCTCTCTCTGTCAAATAAATAAATAAAATCTTTAAAAAAAAAAGATTCAAAGCAATCAAAAGACTGACTTGGAACCAAATCTCACAAATATCTCTCATGTTGACATTACCATCAAGGAATTTTTTTCTGACTAGATTACTGCATTAAGTATTCTAGGTGAAAAGGAAGACACCATGCATTAACAGGTGGTGAATTTAAGCCAATAAATAAAAAACTGTAAGACTCAGATAGAAATTCTAGAAAACAAACAACATAGGAATAAAATAAAGCATGGCTTAGTCAAGCTCAGCAGTAGACTTAATAGAAAACCCTACCTAACAACAGCAGAATGCAGATTCTTTTTAAATGTGCATGATTCACTCAGGTAGATCATATTCTATGTGATAAACACAACTCAATAAATTAAAAAGACTTTAAATTATACAAAGAATATTCTTTGGCTACATGGAATTAAGCAAGAAAATAATACTAAAATGATAACATTGATATTCATAAATATTTGGAAATTAGTCACACTTCTAAATAACTGATGGGTCCAACACAAAATTTGTATTACAAGTAAAATGGGAAAGTATTTATCATGGAATGAAAATGAAAAAAATAGTCAAATTTGAGAGAAATACATAAAGCACAAATAGATGCAGTAAAAGCTCTTGTGTGATTGAATATTCACTAATCCTAAAAAGTAGCTCAGAAAATTCAGAATTAAATGAAATTTCCTTAACATAATTAAGAGACATTAATAATCTCTATGGATAACATCATATTCAATGATTAAACACTTATATTTTTTGCCCTTACAATTAGAACAAAACCAGTATGCTTATTGTCAGCCCTCTTAGTTAATAGCTTTAAATCATCATGGATCCAATAAGGTAAAAGGAGAAAAAAAAGACATAGAGATTGAAAGAGAACAAGAAAGCTGCAACAAAAGAAACAGATATCTACTCAAATTTTCAAACAAATATGCAAATATTTTTAATAGGTGAATTTAGCAAGGTCAGAGAATATAAGGTCAATATACAAAAAGTAATTGTATTCCTCAACACAGAAAACAAATGAACATTAAAATTGAAAGAAGTATCATTTACTAAAGCATATGAAATCATTTAAAAGTTATGTATAATTCTAACAAAGGTATGCAAGGTCTGTATATTGAAAAGTGGAAAAAAACCTGATGACAGAAGTCAAGGTATAAATGGAATTTAGAATTTTTAAGTTGTTAGTTCTCCTCAAACAGATTTAAAAATTCAATATAATCTTAAAACCCCAGCAAGATATTTTGTAGAAACCAAATATTATTTTTAAAATATGCATAAGAAGCAAATGTAATAGATTAGTCCAACAGAAATGAAAATATATGTTTATACTAAAGCTTATATGCAAATACTTAGAGGGGGCTGTTTCATAATTAACAGAATCTGAAAACAATAAAATGATCTTTTAACTGTTGAATGAATAAATATACTATAATACTTCCATACAGTGCAACTCTACTTGATGGTAAAAAGAAACCAACCATACAAAATACCATCAATGATTCTTACATGCATTATAGTAGAGAAAATGAAGTCAAACTCAATTACATTTTGTATTCTTCCTTTTATTTGAATTACTGGAAAAAATGGGCTTTTGAGTAATGAGAAATTTCTATATCTGTGTTATGATGGTTATATAACTGTATCAGTTTATCAAAATTCATTTAATGGTAGACTAAAAAGGATGAGTATTACTCAGGGTAATTTACAACTCAATAAAACTAATAAAAAAAATCAGCTTATACAAAAGGACTATAATAAGGTGTCAGCCAAGTTATCATAAGAAGTGTTGGAGGCCTTCTGCAGTAACATGAATTGAATCAGGAAAAGAATACTTAACCCAGTTTATAGCCAATAAAAGATATAAAGACAGAACAAATATATTTTTTTACAAATGCAATTTTATGTATGAAATATATAAAAATGTATATATATATAAATACATAAAATATAAAATAAAATATGTAAAACATAAATATAAGTAAAGTTCCTCAACATTTGGTAGAACAAAGAAATACATTAATGTATTTCATGAATGTGTTTCTGAAATATTCTGAAATATTCATTTTTTAATTAACATATAATTTATTAATGCCCAGGGGTACAGGACTGTGAATCATCAGACTTGCACATTTCACAGCACTCATCATAGCACATACTCTCCCCAATGTCCATAACCCAACCATCCTATCCACCCCCAGCAACCCTCAGTTTGTTTCCTGAGATTAAGAGTCTCTTATGGTTTGATTTGTCTCTCTACCAATCCCATCTTGTTTCATTTTTTCCTTCCCTACATCCCACAACCCCCTGCCCTGCCTCTCAAATTCCTCAATTAGAGAGATCCATATGATAATTGTCTTTCTCTCATTGACTTATTTCACTCAACGTAATACCCTCTAGTTCCATCCATGTTGTTGCAAATGGGAAGATTTCATTTCTTTTGATGGCTACATAGTATTCCACTGTGTGTGTGTGTGTGTGTATGTACACACACATATATATATACCACTTCTTTATCCATTCATCTGTTGATGGACTTCTAAGTTCTTTCCATAATTTGGCTATTGTGGACATGACTTCTATAAACATTCAGGTGCACGTGCCCCTTCAGATCACTATATTTGTATCCTTAGGGTCAATAGCCAGTAGTACAATTGCTGGGTGGTAGGGTACCTCTATTTTCAATTTTTTGAGGAACTTCTACTCTGTTTTCCAGAGTGGCTGCACCACCTTGCATTCCCACCAACAGTGTAGGGGAGGGTTCCCTTTTCTCTGCATCCTCTCCAACATCTGCGTTTCCTGACTTGTTAATTTTAGCCTTTCTGACTGGTGTGAGGTATCTCATTGTGGTTTTGATTTGTATTTCCCTGATACTGAGTGATATGGAGCACTTTTTCATGTATTTATAGGCCATCTGGATGTCTTCTTTGCAGAAATGTCTGTTGTTGAGTTTGATAAATTCTTTATAGATTTTGGATACTAGCCCTTTATCTTATAACTGATTTTGCAAATATCTCTTTCATTCTGTCATTTGTCTTTTGTTTTTGTTTTTTTTTTTTTGACTGTTTCCTTTGCTGTGCAAAAGCTTTTGATCTTGATGAAATCCCAATAGTTCATTTTTGCCCTTGCTTCCCTTGCCTTTGGTGATGTTTCTAAGAAGAAGTTACTCTAGCTGAGGTCGAAGAGGTTGCTGCCTGCGTTCTCTTCTAGGATTTTGATGGATTCCTGTTTTAATTGAGGTCTGTTGTCCATTTTTTAGTCTATTTTTGTGTATGGTGTAAGGAAATGGTCCAGTTTCATTCTTCTGCATGTTGCTGTCCAATTTTCCCAACACCATTTGTTGAAGAGACTGTCTTTGGACTTTCATTCCTTTTTTGTAGAAGTTTAGTTGACCATAGATTTGAAAGTCAATTTCTGGGCTCTCTGTTCTGTTCCATTGATCTATGTGTCTGTTTCTGTGCCAGTACTATAGTGTCTTCATGATTACAGCTTTGTAATAGAGCTTGAAGTCTGTAATTGTGATATCGCCAACTTTGGCTTTCTTTTTCAACATTCCTCTGGCTATTCAGGGTCCTTTCTGGGTCCATATAAATATAGGACTATTTCTTCCATTTCTTTGAAAAAAAAAAGGATGGTATTTTGATAGGGATTGCATTAAATGTGTAGATTGCTTCCAGTAACATAGACATTTTCACAGTATTTGTTCTTCCAATCCATGAGCATGGAATACTTTTCTATTTCTTTGTGTCTTCTTCCATGTTTTTCATGACTACTTTATAGTTTTCTGAGTACAGATTCTTTACCTCTTTGGTTAGGTTTATTCCTAGGTATCTTATGGTTTTGGGAGCAGTTGTAAATGGGATCAACTCTTTCATTTCTCTTTCCTCTGTCTTGTTGTTGGTATATAGAAATGCAGTTGATTTCTGTGTATTGCTTTTAAATTCTGACAATTTACTGAATTCCTGTATGAGGTCTAGCAGTTTTGGAGTGAAGTCATTTGGGTTTTCCACATAAAGTATCATATCATCTTCAAAGAGTGAGAGTTTCATTTCTTTGCCGATTTGGATGCCTTTAATTTATTTTTGTTATCTGATTGCTGAGGCTAGGACTTCTAGTACTATGTTGAATAGCAATGGTAATAGTGGACATCCCTGCTCTGTTCCTGACCTTAGGAGAAAACCTCTCAGTTTTTTCCCATTGAGAATGATATTCGCTGTGGGTTTTTCATAGATGGCTTTGATGATATTGAGGAATGTACCCTCTATCCCTACACTCTGAAGAGTTTTGTTCAAGGAAGGATGCTGTAGTTTGTCAAATGCTTTTTCAACATCTATTGCAAGTGTCATGTGGTTCTTGTTCTTTCTTTTATTTTTTATTTTATTTATTTATTTATTTTTATTTGTCAGAGAGAGAGGGAGAGAGAGCGAGCACAGGCAGACAGAGTGGCAGGCAGAGGCAGAGGGAGAAGCAGGCTCCCCGCCAAGCAAGGAGCCTGATGTGGGACTCGATCCCAGGACGCCGGGATCATGACCTGAGCCGAAGGCAGCTGCTCAACCAACTGAGCCACCCAGGCGTCCCTTGTTCTTTCTTTTATTAACGTATCGTATCACATTGATTGATTTGTGGATGTTGAACCAACCTTGCAGCCCTGGAATAAATCCCACTTGGTCATGGTGAATAATGCTTTTAATGTACTGTTAGATCCTATTGGCTAGTATTTTAGTGGGGATTTTCACATCTGTGTTCATCAAGGATATTGGTCTGTAATTCTCTTTTTTGATGAGGTCTTTGTCTGGTTTTGGGATCAAGGTAATGCTGGCCTCATAAAATGAGTTTGAAAGTTTTCTTTCCATTTTTACTTTTTGGAACAGTTTGGGGAGAATAGGAATTAATTCTTCTTTAAATGTTTGGTAGAATTCCCCTGGGAAGCCATCTGGGCTTGGGCTCTTGTTTCTTGGGAAATTAGGTTGTGTATTCATTTTCATTTGTTTCCATGGATTTTTTTTTTTAATTCTTCTTATATTTCCTGAATGGTTGACTCATTCATTCTTTAGTAGGATGCTCTTGAGCCTCCATGTATTTGAGTTCTTTCCAACTTTCCCCCTGTGGTTGAGTTCTAGTTTTAAAGAATAGTAGTCTGAAAATATGCAGGGAAGGATCCCAATCTTTTGGTATTGGCTGAGACCTGATTTGAGACCCAGGATGTCATCTATTCTGGAGAATGTTTCATCTGCCCTATAAAAGAATGTGTATTCTGTTCCTTTGGGATGGAATATTCTGAATATATCTGTGATGTCCATCTGGTCCAGTTTGTCATTTAAGACCTTTATTTCCTTGTTGATCTTTTTCTTGGATGATCTGTCCATTTCAGTGAGGGGGTTGTTAAAGTCCCCTACTATTATTGCATTATTGTCAATGTGTTTCTTTGATTTTGTTATTAATTGGTTTATATAATTGGCTGCTCTGATGTTAGGGGCATGGATATATAAAATTGTTAGATCTTCTTGTTAGACAGACCTTTAAGTGTGATATGGTGTCCTTCCTCAGCTATTATTATAGTTTTTGACTTAAAATCTAATTGATCTGATATAAGGATTGCCACCCCAGCTTTCTTTGATGTCCTCTAACATGATAAATTATTTTGTACCTCCTCACTTTAAATCTGGAGGTATCTTTGGATCTAAAATGCATTTCTTGTAGACAGTTTATCCATGGGTCTTGTTTTTGTTTTTGTTTTGTTTTTTTTTTTTCCCATTCTGATACCCTGTGTCTTTCGATTGGGACATTTAGTCCATTTACATTCAGGATAATTATAGAAAAATATGAATTTAGTGCCATTGTATTGCCTGTAGGATAACTGTTACTATATAATGTCTCTGTTCCTTTCTGGTCTACTACTTTTAGGCTCTCTCTTTGCTTAAAGGACCTCTTTCAATATTTCCTATGGTCTGGTTTGGTGTTTGTAGATTCTTTTAATTTTTATTTGTCCTAGAAGCTTTTTATCTCTCTTTCTGTTTTCAATAACTGCCTAGCTGGATATAGTATTCTTGGCTGCATATTTTTCTCATTAAGTGCTCTGAATATATTATGCCAGTCCTTTCTGGCCTGCCAGGTCTCTGTGGATAAGTCTGCTGCCAATCTAATATTTCTATCATTGTATATTACAGACCTCTTGTCCTGAGCTGCTTTCAGGATTTTCTCTTTGTCACTGAGACTTGTAGTTTTAGTATTAGATGATGGGGCATGGACCCATTTTTATTGATTTTGAGGGGAGTTCTCTATGCCTCCTGGATTTGATGCTTCTTCCCTTTGCCATATTAGGGATATTATCAACTATAATTTGCTCCAATATACCTTCTTCCCCTCTATCTTCTTCTGGGGCCCCAATTATTCTTACACTGTTTTCTCTTATGGTATCACTTATCTCTCGAATTCTCCACTCATGGTCCAGTAATTGTTTGTCTCTCTTTTGCTCAGCTTCTTTATTCTTCATTATTTGGCCTTCTATATCACTAACTCTCTCTTCTGTCTCATTTATCCTAGCAGTAAGAGCCTCCATTTCTTATTGCACCTCATTAATAACTTTTTTTTAATTTCAACTTTGTTAGATTTTAATTCTTTTATCTCTCCAGAAAGAGATTTTATTTCCAGAAAGGTATTCTCTAATATCTTCCATGTGTTTTTTGAGCCCAGCTATCACCTTGATAATTCTTATTCTGAACTCTAGTTCCAACATATTAGTAATGTCCATATTGATTAGGTCCCTAGCCATTGGTACTGCCTCTTGTTCTTTTGTGTGTGTGTGTGTGTGTGTGTGTGTGTGTGTGTTGAGTTTTTCCACATTGTCATTTTATCCAGATAAGAATAGAAGAATGAGAAAAGAAAATACTAAAACGGATCAAAGACCTCAGAAAAATGTATGCTAACCAAATCAGATCCAAAACTGGAGGGAGAAGAAAGGGGGAAATATATATTCTAAGTCTATCAGTCTAACAGAGCCATATAGTTGATTCTGGCTGTATTCTAGTCTCTTAGAAGAAACTACCTCCCAAAATGTAAAAAAAAGGAAAAACTTAAATATATGTATGGAAATAAGGGTAAACACAATGAAGGGATGGAATATGACTGTAAAGATGAAAACTAAAAAGGATTCTAAAAAGGAGTTGATAAGTTGGTTGGAAAAAGAAAAAAGAAAAAAAGGAGAGAGAATGTGATCAGGCTGGAGACTAGAACAAAGCCATGCACTAGATTTAGGGTATATTTTGAACTATTAGAAGAAATTGTATTCCACAATTTTAAAGGAAAAAAAAAAACTATGTGAATATAAAAAATAAGGATAAATACAAGGAAAGGATAAAATATATCCATGAAAATTTAAAAAGATTTTTTTTAAAGATTTTATTTATTTATTTGACAGATAGAGATCACAGGGAGGCAGCAAGGCAGGCAGAGAGAGAGAGAGGAGGAAGCAGGCTCCCTGCTGAGCAGAGAGCCCGATGTGGGGCTCGATCCCAGGACGCTGGGATCATGACCTGAGCCTAAGGCAGAGGCCTTAACCCACTGAGCCACCCAGACGCCCCTAAAAAGATTTTTTAAAGGAGGTATTGATAAGATAAAAAGGTTTAAAAACATTAAAATAGGAAAGAGAAAAAGTTTAAAAATATGTAAGGAAAAATAAAATTAATAGATAAAAAATAAAAATAAATAAAAATTAAAAAAAAATAAAATTAAAAAAATTAACTTTGTAAGACTAGTGAATCATGGGAAAAAAACCATGAATTCCATGAGTTGCTTTCACCTAGCTCTGGAGTTCTGCAGTTCTTGTTGATTGGTGAACTTGGTCTTAGCTGTATGTTCTTGCTGATCTTCTAGGGTAGGGGCCTATTGTAGTGAGTCTCAAGTGTCTTTGCCTGAGGCAGAATTGAACCATTCTTGCCAGGGGCCAGGCTAAACAATCTGCTCAGGTTCACTCTTAGTAGCTTTTGTTCCCTGAATGCTTTCCTCTTTCTGTACAGCTTTGAAGCACAGGAATGAGGATGGCAACCTCCAAATCTCTGGCCCATAGGACCTGAAAGCTCAAGGCCACACTCCTCAAGTAGTCCCTCAGAGAAAAGGAGTCAATCCCTCCCATCTCCCTGGTCTCCAGCCATATTCTGTGCTGACCCAGCTTGTGACTGAGAGTTTCTATCTCTGGCACATTGTCCCATTTGGAGTCTCCAGACCCAGCAAATTCCTGTACCACGCTCCCATGCCCTCCTCCCAGAGGAGGAAGGGGGGGATCTCTCCATATCTGCCACTTGTGGGGTCCCTGCTCCAAGTACAATGGTCCAACTGTGACTAACCATGTGACTCATGGACTTTAAGGTAACCCTGAGCTGAGAGTGCACTCTCAGGTCCATCTCTGTATCCAGCTTCCCTGTTCTAACACCTGGGAGCTCTGCTACACTAAGGCCCTCCTAGTCTTTCTGTGACCCTGCAGGTCCTGAGATCACACTGTCCCCACCAGGGCTCCATGCCATGCTTAGCCTCTGGAGTGATGTCCCACAGTGGAACAGACTTCTAAAAGTTCCAATTTTGTGCTCCACTGCTCTCTCACTTGCAAGGGGCAGGCCCCTCCCTCCCTCAGTTTATCTTCCCATCAATTTGGATTCACGTCTCTGCATGTCCTACTTTCGGGAAAGTGGTTGACTTTCTGTCTTTTCTGCATTTTTTGAGGCCTATATATTTCACCATTATTCAAATTTCCAATTAAGGTTCTCAGTAGTAAATTAATTCATACAGATGAGCTCACAATATGTTAGAAATGAGCATTGCTAAGGCATTTATCTCTCAGTTTCTTATCCTGAAAATATCCACCTATTTTCATATAACTACACTATACAAGTAGATTTTAATATTTTTGTATATTTTAATTCATGTTTAAAAGAATGTAATATCATCATGCACTTCCAAAAATTTATAGTTATGTTTTAAGATTCTAACACATGTTCTTTCTTGGAGAGATGTTTTAGTTCTCAGAGCACCTGGTGGCTCAGTTGTTAAATGGCTATCTTTGGCTCAGATCAGGATCTCAGGATCCTGGGATCGAGCCCTGCATTGGGCTCCCTGCTCCACAGGAAGGCTGCTTCTCCCTCTCCCACTCCCCCTGCTTCTGTTCCTTGTCTTGTTTTTTCTCTCTCTGTCAAATAAATAAAAAAATCTTAAAAAAAAGTTTTAATTCTCTGTAGGACTTGGTAATTAGATGATATCTTTGAAACCTATGCTTTAGGATAACTCAGAAAGAAAATATGTTCAGTAAAGTTATGTGTAATATTGAAGTACAATGATTGAAATACAGTGCAATACACACATACTTATGTACATAATTGTAAGCTGGGGAAAACTTGACCAAAAGAGCTAAACATTAGATAATTCTTCCTGCTTTTTAATACATATGAACTCTTTATTAAGTGTTTCATAAAGCCCAAAGATGAAAGAGAAACATTTTATTTCCTCCATTGGGTTTATTGAAGATATGTATCTTCTTTACTTACAGAGAAGTTTATGAAGTAGAAGAGTAATGAATCAGTGGCCAATATGCTTTGGGTATATACCACAACACAGTACCATCTAACAGCCACAATTTAATAATATTGGTGATTCTGAAACAGAGATTAGGAAAAATCAATGAAACCAAAACCATTCCTGTTTATTATTTAACATGAAAGCAGCATATCATCAATCTATGTCAACAGTTAAGAAAAAGTATATTTGGGGGCACCTGAGTGGCTCAGTGGCTCAGGATCCTGGGATCGAGCCCCGCCTCAGGCTCTCTGCTTGGTGGGGAGCCTACTTCTCCCTCTCTCTCTGCCTGCTTCTCTGTCACCTTGTGGTCTCTCTCTCTGTCAAATAAATGAATAAAATTAAAAAAAAGAAAGAAAAAGTATATTTTAAAGACTGCAGTTATAATTTTTGTATCTGTATTAGTGAAAATAAATTGATTTGTTTAAGACTGTGTGTCTCAGTCTGAGTCCTTTGGGAAGCCTCGCTCTACACATTGGAATTCTTTGCATACATGAAGATATTGGGAGTTCAAAATACTTGGGGACTTTAAAGATAGATATGATTGACATCTACAAAAGACACATAAAGTATAATGTTTGCAGTGGAAAGTATACAGACTTTAGGATTAATAAATTCATTTAAAAATTTGTATTTGAGGTGTTCTTTTTTATTTTTTTATGTTTTAAATTTATTTACTTTAGATGGGTAGAGAGAGAGTTCAAGAAGGGGGAAGGGCAGAGGGAGAAAGAGAGAGAGAAAGAGAAAGAGAGAATTCTCAAGCAGACTCCTTACTGTGTGGGGACTCAAGGCATGATCCCAGGGCACTGAGATCATGACATGAGCCAAAACTAAGAGCCTGACGCACAACCAGCTGAGCCACCCAGACACCCCAAGGAGTTATTGAAATATTACTTGTTTGGTATTTAAAAGAACATGATATTTGACGTCAGTAGCCATGGGACAGAATTGTTTTCTTGATAATTTACCACTAATGATTAGATCTTGATATATAAACATGGTGTGCTGATGTGTTTTTAATATGTTGACCGGTTTTTAAAAAAATAGTACACAACAAAGTGTGTGTGTGTGTGTGTGTGTGTGTATGTGTGTGTGTGTGTGGTTGTGGTTGTTGTTGCTGTTCTCTCATAGTGTTTACATATTACATATTTGTTGAATGTCCCTTAAAACCTTTTTAAGCTTATTTATTTTAGTAATCTCTACACCTAACAGGAGGCTCAAACTAATAACCCTAAGATCAAGAGTGGCTGTCTTCTGATGCCAGCCAGGCACCCCTTATTTGTTGAACATCCTAATTTGGCACCTTAGAGAGGATGTAGTCATCATCTGACTGAAAGTGAGAATCTAAGAATGGCCTGAAAGACCTTTCATAGAAAGTGGAATATCATATAGATTCTGTTGCCACATTAGCTGCAAAATGAGCCACACTCAAAAGAAGGCAGAATTTCTCTTTATAGAACATATTTTTCCCCTTATTAGTTGGTTCTAAGTCTGGCAAAACAAAGCAATGTAGTCTTAGTGGTAGGAATGTTTTAGGCCATAATGATTATAAGATTGTGACAAGCAACCTAAGTGACCCACCAGTTAGTATTGTGAAAGCTTGATATATATCAAGCTTTCTTAAAAGTATTTAATAGAAAAAGTATATGTTTTAAAATATAAGGTGATAATAAAAAATAGTACTAGATATAAATTTCCATATTAAAAATATACATATAAGAGAGCTTTCTTTTTCTTTCTTTCTTTCTTTCTTTCTTTCTTCCTTCCTTCCTTCCTTTCTTCCTTCCTTCCTTCCTTCCTTCCTTCCTTCCTTCCTTCCTTCCTTCCTTTCTTTCTTTCTTTCTTCCTTCCTTCCTTTCTTTCTTTCTTGTAGTGGAGGGGATGGGCAGAGGGAGAGGGAGAGAGAGAATCTTAGGCAGTCTCCATGCCCAGCATGGAGCCCAATGTGGGGCTCAATCTTACATCCCGAGATCATGACCTGAGCTAAAATCAAGATTGGATGCTTAACTTACTGAAATACCCAGGTGTCCCCCAAATAAATATATTCGTTTAAAATAATTAAATAACTGGAAAAATAAATATAGATGACACATATACAGCAAAAAATGTAATACTTTTATGAAAGAAAAGTAAACTGAAAAACATTTCAAAGACTAAGAAATATTATTTTTTAAAAATTGAGGGTTTTTTTGTTTGTTTGCTTGTTTTCAAAAGCGATCAAGTATATGGGAGTTATACATCCAGGCTCAGGCATGAACAGAATAAGAAACCATATATAAATATATTATTTATATTTCTCTCACTACCAAGGAAAAGGCATTGATGTTTTACCAGAACTGAGTTGAGACAGGTTCAATTAGTCATGATAATATGAATTTAGCAGTCAAACCGAACAGGATAAATTCCTGATATCTTCAAACTTTGTGAACAATTTGGTTTAATATATTATCTAATGTAACCTTAATTTCTTCATGTGTAAACTGAATATTTAAAATTTCCATCTTGTACATTATGAGGTTAAAATAACATAACCCATGTAAAGTATGATGTCTAGCATAATCACTCATTAAGTACTATAAGTAGTTTCTAATGGTAAATTGTTTAAAAGTTAGACCAAACAAGATATAAAATTGCTTACATTTGCTATAATTAGACTTCCTAACTCCTGAGAATTCCAGCTAATTGGGTAATTAGGGGAAAAATTTAAAAAAAATTTGAGTACCTAGGAGGTTGCTGATGTAACAAAATATATATTTTCTTTCTCAATTTCTCTGCAAAACAATATTTATCTAGGACAATGTATTTACTATTTTTTCCTGTAGTATCTCATAAACAAGATAAGGAAGTATTCTCATTTATTACAAATTTCAGGTATATAAAATTCCATTAATTTTAACTATTAATTTATGTCTGACTCACTCATTTATTTTATATATTATTTTGTTTTAGTCCATAAATTTTGTATTTTTATAATATAATTACATTCATGATCCTATCCTCCACACAAGGAGAACTAGTACTAGTACAGTGTTACTATGTTACTCCACAACTCGTCATACTGCCTCCCTCCTAAAGGTTACCACAACCCTGGATTAGGTGTATTTTATTTCTATGATTTCTAAAGTTATGTTTTTTGGGGGTTGTTTCTTTAATTGTTGTTTGGATATTTAACAACTCTGATTTTTTCTTTAATTCAATTCAATTTTTCTTTAATTCATTTTTTTCTTTAATTCAAGGACATTTGAAGAAAGTTAACCCCTAGTCAAATTTTTTTATGGAATCATTGACAACTTATAAATAATGTTTTTGGTGTCATATCTAAGAAAGCTTTGCCTAGCAAAAATTACAAAATAATTTTGTAAAAATTACAAATGTATCTTTTTATGTTCTAGACATTTTATAGTTTAAGTTTTATATTTAGATTGATGGTCAAATTTGAGTTATTATCTGTATGTGATGTAACATATGGATTAAGCTCCTCTTATTTTGCATATGGATATCCAATTGTCCCAAACCCATTTATTTTAAATGATAATTCCCATCTTCATGGAATTGCATTTATACCTTGTTAAAATCAGTTTTCCATTGTGAGTTTTTTAATTACACATAATAGAATTGGATTATTTATCTAATGAGAAATTGATACTATAGTATTTTGATTATTTCAGTTTCATAATAAGCCTTAAAGTCAAGTAGTGTTGGTCCTACAACTTTGTTAATCAGTGTGTAATAGAAAATATGCACCTAGAGTAACCAAAACAGTGTTTCTGTTGCTGATTTCAAAACTAATGCTTTACCTTTGGCTTTTAAGAGCTTAAATCTAATTTTGAGTTGGCACAGTATTTTTTTTAAAAAAAGGGAGCTTTCTTGGTGTTTATTAAACATGTAAAAATGTAAGTTTATACTTTAGATCAAATGTGTTCATTTTCCAGGATTTAGTAAATGATTATCACTTCTATTATTTTTCTTCTTCTAAATGCCTAATAACCCTTTTTAGACTCTTTCAAAATACTTAATACTTCTGTGATTCTGTTTATATTTTTCAAAATTGTTTCTCCATTTCTCAGATTGGATAGTATTTATTGAATTATCATTAAATTCATCAGTTATCCTTCAATATCACAATTTTATTATTAAGGACATGAAATAATATTTCTCCTATTTTTTATTTCAAAAATTTCCATTTGGTTCTTTTTAGAGTTTTACTTCTTTTTTTATTATGTTATATTAGTCACCATACAATACATCATTAGTTTTTGATATAGTTTTTTATGATTTATTGTTTGCGTATAATACCCAGTACTCCATGCCATCCGTGTTATAGTTTTACTCCTTTATTGAGATATCCTATCTGATCATTCCTTGAGAACATGTTTTTAAATTGTTTTTATTTTTACATTATACTTCCTATTTGGATCATCATAGGGTGGCTCATATTAACTGTCTTTTTTCCCTTTAGAAAGCACTCCATTTACCTTGTTCCTCAAATGTCAAATTATTTTGACTGTATTTTGAACATTTAAAATTTTATGTTGTGAAGACTGATTTTTTATTTTCTTATAATTAATGATTTTGTTGTTGTTTTATTAAGCAATTAACTTTGTTGGATATGAACTACGAAGTCTTATTCTTGCAAAGCAGCACCAAGTTTCAGGTTTTTTTAATCTCTAGTTGAGTTTTTTTGAGTCTTTTCTGGATGTTATGTTTCAGAGATCAGTCCAGTGTTGTCAGACAGAATTTGAGATCCCCTCTCTGACTCTATTTTGTATGTTTCTATATCTCTAGTGGCCACTGCTGCTACAAATCAGTTGTCTGATTCACATGAACAGAAAGCTTGCAGTCCTTCTATCCCTTTACTCTGCAATGACTACAACTTCACCCACCTCAGAAACAATAAAAAGAGGCATACATTTTGTTTTGAGAGAGCACAAGTAGGAGCAACAAGGGAGAGGCAAACAGAGAAGGAAGGAGAGAATCTTAAGCAGGTCCCATGCCCAGCCCAGGACCTGACATGGAGCTTGATCCCAGGACCCTGAGATCATGACCTGAGCCAAAATCAAGAGTGGGATGATAACCAACTGAGCCACCCAAACACCCCAAGACACTTATGTTTTTTTTTATATATCCCCCATTCTGAAAATGAAATCCCAACCAGAATGGCCACTCTTCTTCAGGCTTTGTTGCCTCCAGATACTTGTTTTTTTTGTTTTGTTTTGTTTTTGTTTTTTTTTTTCCCTATTACGTCCAGAAGATATAGATGATATTTATGGAATTGCCAGTTCAGGGGGACATTATTCAACTATTATTGGATAAAGAGGTGGTAATATTCTACTATAGATATTTAACTTACAAAGAACTCAGCTCCACTTTTTCCTACACACATGCACACACTAGTTGAAGCTTTAGAATCTCAGCTTTTTAAAGGTTTATTTATTTATTTTAAAGAGTGTATCTATCAGTGGGAGAAGGGGCAGAGGGAGAGAATCTTCAAGCAGACTTCCTGTTTAACACAATCTCACAACCCATGAGGTCATGACCCGAACTGAAACCAACAGTTGGTTGCTTAACTGCCTGAGCCACCCAATGCCCTGATCTTTTCTTTATCCTCAACAATTAGATATTCCTAATATTTTTGATGTGATGAATGTGCCTCATATGAAATACAGAATCTATATCCCTATTCCTCAATATAAGAGACCATTTCTCTTATTTTGTCTAGTTTCTGTGGGTGAAAGAACAGAATATCAGTTCGGAGCCTAATCCTCTCAAAAACATGTATTTCTATTTGTCTCTTATATTCTGAAATTGCTATGATAAAAACAGTATTCATATTTCTTACTCCAGAAAGCAAGAGTCACATGGAACAACACCCCAGTTATCTCAGAGCTATTGCTAAAAGCAAAGTTGATCAACATGTAGATTCAGAATCTAAACCAGAGATGTCCCAGATGATCTACTTTCAGGTAAAAACAATAGTAAAAATCCATTGCTATGCTAAGTTTTGGATTGTTTTTGTCTAAATCATTAATGACTGATACCTAAAATAGTACCTTCTCTATGGTAACCTCTATCTCTTTTTCAAAAAAAGTGGCTACTAAACCTATAGTAAAGCCTACCATGTGTACTTAGGTGGTCTCTACTATGTGATATACTTCTTGTAGGCACTGGTGGAATCAAAATATTCTTCCCAAATCTATTTTAATTCAAAAGTTAACCTCATCTAGCCTCACAGTTATTTGAAATTAAATAAATTCTACCTTTTTCCTAAAATTCTTTATAGTAATTCAATTTTATACTTTTTGAAAATTTTATTTATTTTTTACAAAAGTGATTTCAAGAATCATTTGTGTTTCTAGCATGCAATTTTCATTCTTTCCAAATGTTCTGGAGGAGTTGAGTTCTATTAGTCATCCCTCATCATTTTTAATGCTCCTTACTGCATGTTATGTGGAAATGAGGGAGCTGGGAAAAATGAAGATAAATATCTCAACTAAAGTTGTCTTCTTACTTGAGTATTGCTCAGTAATACTGTTTTATAAGAACTTCATAATGACTTGAATAAAAATAGAATACAATTCAAAAATATATGAGAAAATCTTTAAAAATGAAAATTACACATAAAATACATAGTTTTATTTTTATTTACTTTACTTTTATAATTATTTACTTAGACTTTATAAGAATGGAAATGATTTACCTTATATCAACATAAATGGCAGTGTAAAGTCTCTGTAGTCTTTCAGAATCCTCGTAATTTTATGTTTGATAACATCTATTTACATGTATAAATTTTAGTTCCAGATATTATCTGATATGAGTATTCTTTTTTTTTTTAAGATTTTATTTATTTATTTGACAGAGAGAGATCACAAGTAGAGAGGCAGGCAGAGAGAGAGAGAGGGAAGCAGGCTCCCTGCTGAGCAGAGAGCCCGATGTGGGACTCGATCCCAGGACCCTGAGATCATGACCTGAGCCGAAGGCAGCGGCTTAACCCACTGAGCCACCCAGGCGCCCCTGATATGAGTATTCTAATTTCTCATTTACAAGTTTGGGGAAGTTTCTAATAGCAGGAATTATTAAATAATTGTTACATACAATATAATGTATAATATATGACAATAGAAATTAAATTTAATTTCATGAGATTTTATCAGGATCAATTTTATTTTCATTTTCATCTTTTTCAAATGCAACAACATTAAGTAAGTACTACAGCTAATCACTTGAAATGGATGGGAATCTGTTGGAGGCCACGGCACGGTTGGAGTCGAGGATCAAACCAGGCCCTGACTTGTGTCTCCTTCAAAGTCCGGACACCTTGACAAGGTTAAGGATGGGAAAGTTGAGTAACACTGAGAAAGGGTCTGTGCTATGGGTCGTGGGCTCGCCTACATGACTTCCCACACCCTCTCCCTACAGAAGGGAACAATGTGGTCAGGGTCATGAATTCTTAGTTGGTCCTTATTGTTCTGTACCTCCCATAACCCACTCCTTGGTTGATTGTCTTGCTAATGGCTTTAGCGGAGACTACCTGGCATCAGGAGGTTTGCTTGTAGTTAATGTAAACTTATAGAAACTGCAGTCATCTGACTAGGTCCTTCTATTGTGATCTGCCTTATAAATGCTTGTAAGATGTGGAATAAAATTGGCACTGTTGGACATCCTCCTCACTGTCCCTCCTGCCCCCATCTCTTTGTCTCTTAATTTCTTTTCACCATCCTCTTACCCTCACGTTTTCCTGGTCGATTTGTTGCACCGGCTGTGACAGGAATCTATCTTTCTTATATGTTATTAAGGCAACTCAGTGATCTAAGGGAATTTTTTTTTTTAAAGAAAATGCTAAAATAGAAAGTTTGTAGAAAGTGGTTTGGTTCTCTTCACCAAATAATTTTATATTTAATTTAATATGCCTTGACAGTTAATAGAATGTTACTCAATGAAAAGAAATAGTAAAGAGAAAGCTGCATTGTGTTTTCCTTAACTGTAACAAAGGTACAATCAAATCATAAAGATTTCTTTATGGTAAATGATAAAAATCTAAATGCCCCATTTAAAAATGGGGCATGTATAATATTCTAATGAGCTTAGGATAATGCTAAACATAACTAGTTGTATGTAGATCTTCCTAATTACCTAGGAGGAGATTGTCTCCATCAAGAACATAAACATCCAGAATTCACAAATTATAATACTGATGCCATTTAAATATACATGTCTCTGTAACATGCCTATGGGTTAATTTTTGCTGATGAGTTTATTACTCTGATTTCATTGCATTGCAATGAATTCCTATAGGCAAGCACCTGGAAGTAATTACCTGCAAAACTTAACTATATGCACAGGTATGGCTTAGGAGAGCAAAAACATGCTTTAGCTCATGCAAAATTTAACAGCTTGCCTACTGTGTTACTTTCCTGAGTTAGGAAAAATCATCACATATCTAAGGTCTAACTAAAGCAAATCTATATAATTCAAGATGGTTTCCTTGCATACACACACACACACACACACACACATATGTTTTTTTTTCTTCCTGTTTAGTCTTTCTTTCTTTCCTCCTTTCTCTCTTTCTCACTTTCTTCTCTTTCTTTCTTTCAATTTTAGTTAGTTAACATACAGTGCAATATTGGTTTCAGGAGTAGAATTCAGTCATTCATCACTTATGTACAACACCCAGTACAAGGGACCTTTTTCATATCTATCACCCATCCATCCCAATCTTATCCACCTCTCTCCATAAACCCTCAGTTTGTTCTATATCCTTAAGAGTCTCTTATAGCTTGTTTCTCTCTCTCTCCTTTTTTTTATCCCCCTTTCAATATGTTCATGTATTTGTTTCTTCACTTCCACATATGAATGAGATCATATGGTATTTGTCTTTCTCCAACATATTTTACTTACTATAATACACTCTAGCTCCATCCATATCATTGCAAATGTCAAGATTTCATTTTTTTTTTTTGAGGGCTGAGTAATATTACTATGTATACATATACCAGCTTTTCTTTATCCATTGATCAGTCAATGGACTTTTGGGCTCTCTCCATAGTGTGCCTATTGTTGATAATGCTGCTGTAACATCAGAGGGCATGTACCCCTTCAAATTTTTATATCCTTTGGGTAAATACCTAGTAGTGTAATTGCTGGATTGCAGGGAAATTCTATTTTTAACTTTTTGAGGACCCTCCATACTGTTCTCCAGAGTGCCTGTATCAGTTTGCATTCCCACCGACAGAGCAAGAGGGTTCCACTTTGTCCACATCTTTGCCAACACCTGTTGTTTCCTGTGTTGTTAGTTTTAGCCATTTGACAGGTGTGAGGTGGTATCTCATTGTGGTTTTGATTTGTTTTTCCCTGATGAAAAGTAATGTTGAGCATCTTTTCATATGTCTTTTTTCCCCACTGAAGAATCTCACTTTAAATTCCTTGCAGGGCTGTTTTAATGGTCATGATATCTTTAGTTTTTGTTTGTTCTGGAAATCTTTATCTCCCTTATTCTGAATGACAACGTTGCTAGAAATAGTATTCTTGGCTGCATATTTTTCCCATTCAGCACATTGAATATATCTTCCTATTCTCTTCTGGCCTGACATGTTTCTGTGGATAGCTCTGTTGTGAATCTGATCTGTCTTTCCTTGTAGGTTAAGGATTTTTTTTTTCACTTGCTGCTTTCAGAATTCTTTCTTTGTCTATGTATTTTGTGAATTTGACTATGAAATGTCTTGGCAATGTTTGGCTTTTGTTGCATTTAATGGGGGTGCTCTGTTCATCTTGGTTTCTTGATATCCGTATCCTTCCCCAGATTAGGGAAGGTTTCAAGTATAATTTTCTTCTGCCCCTCAAGTATAAATCTTCTGCCCCTTTCTCTCTCTCTTTATTTTCTGGGACTCATATGAATGCTATTCTGTTTTAATAAGTCTCTGAGTTCCCTAAGTTTACTATTGTTAGCTTCATTATTTTTCATAATTTATTGTCTATATCACTGATTCATTCTTCTGCTTCATCCATTCTCATTTTTATGACATCCATTCAGGTTTGCTTTTTGGTTGTAGCATTTTTTTAAAGATTTTATTTATTTATTTGACCAAGATCACAAGTAGGCAGAGAGGCGGGCAAAGAGAGAGAGAGGAGGAAGCAGGCTCCCCGTTGAGCAGAGAGCCTGATGTGGGGCTCAATCCCAGGACCCTGGGATCATGACCCAGTGAAGGCAGTAGCTTTAACCTACTGAGCCACCCAGGTACCCTGGTTATAGCATTTTTAATTTTGGCCTGACTAAATTTTAGTTTTATCTCTGCAGTAAGGGATTCTCCAGTATTTTCTATACTTTTTTTTCAAGTCCAGCTAGTATCCCTATAACTGTTGTTTAAATTCTGGCTCAAATATCTTACTTATATCTATATTGATTAAATATCTAGCCCTCTTTTCTTCCTTTCTTTTTATTGGTGTGAATTCATCCATCTTGTCATTTTGGAGGGGGAAAAAAAAAGCAAAATAGAATTAAATTAAAATTTTAAACAATTAATTAAAAATAAATAGAAGAAGCTAGATCCTATGTCTGTTTTGGTCTCCTTGTTACAAGAAACTTGATAGATAGCAACAAGTTAGAAAGAAAGAAAATAAAAAAGAAAAAATACAAATTAAGAAAATACTAAATAAATAAAAAATAAATAAATAATTGTTCTTTCTATTAAAAAAAAAAACCCCAAAAACAAACAAACAAAATAACCAAAGGAAGTTAGATCCTGTTTCTCCTAGAGCTGAAACTTTGTAGCACTCTGGGATCAATAGACTTGGTGCGGGTGATGGGTTTGTGCAAGTATTTTCTTCTAAGGAGGGGTTTGCTGTTATGATTCTCAGGTGGAATTGCCCTAGTGGAGATGCACCTGCAGAATTCAGTGGTTTGGGGCTTGAAGTAGCAGCTTTCTTCTCTGCTTGGTGGAACTGTTTAGCTCACTGAGGTAAATCAGGCTGATGGGCATGGAGAAAAAAAAATGGCTTTGCACCGTTCTCTCTTCTCTGTGAGTAGGGAATGTGTACCACCCCTCTTCAAGAAGCCCTCACGGGTGAACAAGCAATGACCCGCCTTGTGTCCTTGGTTTCTGTCAGGTCTCTGCCTTCTCTCTACCTGTGCTTGAGGTGTCCACCTGACAGAGGGCACAGCTCTCCTGTGTTTTATCTCAAGTGTGGCTGTGTTTCAAAACCCCATGCTTTGGAGAACCCCATGGCACAGACCCATGCTGATCTCTGGGAGAGGGTTTCACTGTACTGTACCCAGTGCTGGCTTGTCCCAGAAGACAGCTGTGCAGTTGTGCAGTGGTTCAGAGTTTGTGGTAAATCACAACACACAGCTGGCCCCAGGTATTGCTGCCCTCAGCAGGCTTTTTTATTCCTAAACTGATGAACAGGAAAGCTTAATTGCACCCACATGGTCCTTTGCCTATCGAGAGATTGTATCACCTCTCCCAAATGCTCTCAAAGTTGTGGTCACTGTCAGCTTGTCCCAAAAAACAACTGCAAAGTGGTTCAGAGTTTTGGTAAATCATAACATACAGCCAGTACCAGGGATTGCTGCCCTCAGCTGGTGTTTTTGTTCTTATCCTGGTGAGCAGGAGAGCTGAATGATGCCCACAGAGTCCTTTGCCCATGGAGAGGCGCTATCACCTCTACCAAAGACACTCCAAGCAGTGAAACTGCTTCTCCCTGTGTGACTCTGGGGATCTTCAGGCTGCCCACAGCTAGGGCTCTGTCCTGCTCCCCCAGAGCACCACTCAGCTCTCAGGTGCTACCCTGGTGATGTCACAGACTTCTGAAACTTCAGGCTCTGTGCTCCCCTGCTTATTAAAAAAAAAAAAAAAAGATGATATTGTAACCTTCACCTTTTTCCATGTCAGTGGTTTTGGAAAATAGTTTTCTTGTGCAGTCCCCCACTCATAGTTTCACTTTTGTGTGTGTGTGTGTGTGTGTGTGTGTGTGTGTGTGTGCTTTCTCTTTCTCTCTCTCTCTCCTCCCTTTCTCTTGATCAGGGCTCCCTTCCTGGGGCAGTACCCACAACTCTTTTTTCCCATGAATCAAGTCTCTGCAATTCCTACCTTCAATGAGTCATTTTTCTGGTTTGTAGACTGCATGTCTCTTTATTATCTAAGACTTCCAAATGATTTCTTGGGGTGGTCAGCAGGATTTGATATTTATCCAGCTGTGTTGGAGAGGGGAGGCAACCTTAAGATCACCTACTTCTCCACAATCTTACCTTCTATCCACCTATGGATATTTTTAATCTTCATGACTCTGCCTACCTAAGACCATTTTATAAGATGAAGCATTATATTAGAAAGAGGAAATAAGAACCTCTACCCTATGTTGTGGAATTAAGTGCCAACAAGACTTTGAGATTTTCTAGCCTATTCCAAAGTTCTCAAAAAAAAAAAAACAAAAACAGACTTTTAACATATCATTATAATTAAATAAGTTTAAACATATAAATGACTTAGTAGGTCCAGGTGCATTATATAAACAGTCAATAACTTCAATAATGATCATCACCACCATCATTCTCATTTTTTTTTTTTAAAGACCCTCTGGCCTCTTTTTTTTTTTTTTAATTTATTTGACAGAGAGAGATCACAAGCCAAGCAGATGGAGAGGCAGGCAGAGAGAGAGGGAAGCAGGCTTCCTGCTGAGCAGAGAGCCCGATGTGGGACTCGATCCCAGGACCCTGAGATCATGACCTGAGCCGAAGGCAGTGGCTTAACCCACTGAGCCACCCAGGCGCCCCATCATTCTCATTATTATAATCACTGTAAGATTTATCACCATATTGGTTTTTACTTCAGGATAGGTTTTTCTCCATGAAACATATTCTCCTCAATTAAACTTAAATATATATTCTACTTTCCATATTTGCTAAGAAATCCAAGGACCTTAATTCTTAAAAAAAAATGGTATTGAAGTAATTCAAATTGTAAATCACCTTGCAGTTCTAATTAAGCATTGTGTATCAATTCTATGTTTATTTGAGAAAAATTTCATAAGATAATCTTCATTTCATGAAGCCAATATCAATATTCCAAAATAGTTATGGTATACTGATAAACACATGCTAATACATGGTTTGGGGGCACCTGCATGGCTCAGTTGTTAAGTATCTGCCTTTGGTTCAGGTCATGATCCCAGCATCCTGGGATGGAACCTTGCATCTCCCTCTTCAGCTCCCCCTGCTTTGTTCCCTCTCTTGCTGTCTCTCTGTCAAATAAATAAATAAAATTTTTAAAAACAAAGAAACACATGTTTTATTCATCATTAATTGCTTTTTTTGGAGCTCTGATTTAGTTTACTTTGAAATCAAGTATAAAAATGGTACATATAAATATCAACAATTTAATGGAAACTATAATAAAAAAGATTATAGTTAATATGTTAACTATAGAAATTTCTTACTATCCCAGAGCCTTTATTGTGATTGTATTTTATTTATCCTTATTTATTGATCAGTAAATTATAATTTAAGTCTGTTTTTTACTTTTCTGAAAGTCTATTTTATTTTTCCTTGTTTTCTCTTAGGTTTATGTTCTCAGGATTTTTTAATGATAAACAACAAATATGTCTGCTTCTACATTAAACAAATATTAATAGGTGGTTAGCAAAAGAACATTGAATAGCAAAGAGAATTGAATGAAGATCTGGTATACTTGATTTCAGGAAGAACAGGAACTAAAATCCATTGATCTCAGCAAAAGCAATGTGTGAAAAATCTCTATAGTGTTGTGACATCAGACAACCCAGCATTAGCTGACATCTGTCTTTGAAGTCTCAACTCCGTTAAAGCTTTAAAAATAGAGAATGTGACTGTGCTATCATGAATTGCATGCTACTTCGTATGGTCAGTGAATTGATATTTATATGAGATTTTGGACTTAGAGTTGATGCTGGAATGATTAAGTCTTTTGGTGATGTTGGGACAGGATAAATGTATTTTGAACATGGGAAAGACATGGATTTGGAAGAGCAGAGGGCAGATGTTTATGGGTTGAATTGTATCCCCCCCAATTGAAATTATATATTGAAGTTTTCATCCCCATTACCTAAGGCTGTTCTTTAGAAATAGGATCATTCCACATATAATTAGATAAGATGGGGTCATACTGGAGTAGGATTAACCCCTAATCCAATATTACTAGTGTCCTTATAAAACAAAACAAAACAAAACAAAAAAGAAATTTGGACACAGAATTTTTCACAGAATGAACATCTTGTGAAGACAAAATGGCCAAACTTGCCAATCAATACCTTGACATTGGACCTCTAGCCTCCAGAACTGAGAGACCATAGATTTTGTTGTATAAGTTTCCCAGTCTGTGGTACTTTCCTTTTGGCAGTAACATCATCTAAAACAATTATAATGGCTTTTCCTATTAGTAGGTCCAGGAACAATTTAGAAATCTCACTTTTGAATATGATGTTAGCTGTGGGTTTCTCATGAGATCCTTTAGTATGTTAAGTTTCCTTCCATTCCTATTTTTCTGAGCATTTTTATCATGAAAATGGATTTTGTCAAATGTTCTTTTTGTTTTAACTAGGATGATGATGTGGGTTTTGTTCTATTACTGTGGTGTATTATATTGATTGTTTTTCATGTGTTAAACAACTATTGCATTTCTGTAATAAATTTCACCTGATAATAGTAAAAAATCCTTTTAATAGAGTGTTGGACTCAGTTTGCTGAATTTTGTAGAGCACTTTGCATCAATATTAATGAGGGATATTAGTCTATATATTTTTTTTCATTTCTTTTCCTTTTTTTTTTTCTTGCCATCTTTCCTCACAGAATGAGTAAGGATGTTCTCCCCCTCTTCATTTTCTTTCTTTTTTTTTTTTTTTAATTTTAATGGAACAAATCAACACCATGGGAGTTCTTCTGAAATGGATATTACAATTTAATTATCTCCATATGTGTGCTGCATCACATGCTGGAGCTTTTTTTTTTTTTTTTAATGATTTTATTTATTTATTTGAGAGAGAGAGAGAGAGAGCATGAGAGGAGAGAGAGATCAGCGGGAGAAGCAGACTCCCTGCCAAGCAGGGAGTCCGATGTGGGACTCGATCCCAGGACTCCAGGATCATGACCTGAGCTGAAGGCAGTTGCTTAACCAACTGAGCCACCCAGGCGCCCCTCCTCTTCATTTTCTTTTGGAAAAGTTTAAGAGAAGAGCCAATCTTTTTTTTTTTTTTTTAAAGATTGTATTTATTTATTTGACAGAGAGAGATCACAAGTAGACGGAGAGGCAGGTAGAGAGAGAGAGAGAAGAAAGCAGGCTCCCTGCTGAGCAGAGAGCCTGATGCGGGACTCCATCTCAGGACCCTGAGATCATGACCTGAGCCAAATTCAGTGGCTTAACCCACTGAGCCACCCAGGCGCCCTGAGAGAAGAGCCAATCTTTAATGTTTGAAAGAATTCATCAGTGAAATCATCCAATACTGGAATTTTATTTTTTGGGAAGTTTTTGTTTACTAATTCAATCTGGTTATTGATTCTCTTATATGAATATCTATCTATCTATCTATCTATCTATCTATCTATATATCAATCTATATCTATATACATATATATATGTATATAGATATAGATTGATATATAGATAGATAGATATTTCTTCTTGAATCAGTTTAGGTAACTTCAAGAAATTTTACCTTTTTTATGATTTATCTAATTCATTGTAGAATTTTCCATAGTGTTCTGTATAAACCTTTTCACTTTGTAAGATCAATAGTAATGTCCTCCCTTTTATTCGTGATTCTAATTATTTATTTTTTTTTTGTCAATCTGGCTAAATGTATATTAATTTTTTTAATCTTTTCAGATAACCTTTTGTTTAATTTTAGTTCTCCATTGTTTCTCCCTTCTTTATTTCATTTATCTCCACTATCTTTATTATTTTCCTTCCTTCTACTTGCTTTGGTCTAGTTTGTTCTTTTTCTACTTTCTTAAAGTATAAAGTTAGGTAGTTCATTTGAGATCTTTCTTCTTTTTTTAATGTAGGTGTTTTCCATTGTAAGTATTCTTCTGAGTATTGATCCTACTCTACGCTGTAAGTTTTGGTGTATTGTGTTTTGTTTCCAACTGTCTCTTTCCCTTGTAGTTCTTCTTTGTAGTTCTAATTTCCCTTGTAGTTCTTTTTTGACTTACTGATTTTAAGAGTTTGTGATTTAAGAACACTGGCTGGCTCAGATGGTAAAGGATCTGCCTTCAGCTCAGGTCTGCAGGGATCAAGTTCTGCAGGGATCAAGTCCTGCATCAGGACCTGCTCAGCCTGGACCTGCTTCTCCCTCCCCTCTGCTGTTCCCCCTGCTTGTGCCTTTTCATGTTCTCTCTCAAATAAATAAAATATTTTTAAAAGGTTTGTGATTTAATATCCACATATTTGTGAAGTTTCCAGGTTTTCTTTCATTATTTGAGCATTATTCCATTGATGCAGGAGAAGATTTTTTTTATGATTTAAATCTATTAAAATTTAGGGAAACTTATTCTTTGGCCTAACATATGTTTTGTCTTGGTCTGTCAATATGCCCTTGAGAAGAATGGATGGATTGTTCTGGATATATTTATTAGTTCTATCCATTATTGTTCTATCTATCATTGAAAGTGATGTATTGAAATTTCTAATTATTATTGTAGACCTTTTTCTTTTCCTCATTTTATCTTTCTGTAAATGTTTGCTTCATATATTTGGGGATTCCAGTTGGTTGCACATATGTTTATAATTGTTCTATCTTCTTGATGAATCAACTTTTTAAAAATCAGATTTTGAAAGATATTTAAAATCTTTTTTTCAGATTTTTTAAAGATATTTAAAATATCTTTCTTTCTTTCTTTTTTTTATTTTATTTTTTTTTTAATTTTATTTTTTATAAACATATAATATATTTTTATCCCCAGGGGTACAGGTCTGTGAATCGCCAGGTTTACACACTTCACAGCACTCACCCTCCCCAGTGTCCATAATCCCACCCCCCTCCCAACAACCCTCCCCCCATCAACCCTCAGTTTGTTTTGTGAGATTAAGAGTCACTTATGGTTTGTCTCCCTCCCAATTCCATATTGTTGCATTTACTCTTCTCCTACCCCCTTAACCCCCCATGTTGCATCTCCTCTCCCTCATATCAGGAATATCATATGGTAGTTGTCTTTCTCCAATTGACTTATTTCACTAAGCATGATACCCTCTAGTTCCATCCACGTCGTCGCAAATGGCAAGATTTCATTTCTTTTGATGGCTGCATAGTATTCCATTGTGTATATACCACCTCTTCTTTATCCATTCATCTGTTGATGGACATCTAGGTTCTTTCCATAGTTTGGCTATTGTAGACATTGCTGCTATAAACATTTGGGTGCACGTGCCCCTTCGGATCACTACGTTTGTATCTTTAGGGTAAATACCCAGCAGTGCAATTGCTGGGTCATAGGGTAGATCTATTTTCAACATTTTGAGGAACCTCCATGCTGTTTTCCAGAGTGGTTGCACCAGCTTGCATTCCCACCAACAGTGTAGGAGGGTTCCCCTTTCTCCGCATCCTCGCCAGCATCTGTCATTTCCTGACTTGTTAATTTTAGCCATTCTGACTGGTGTGAGGTGGTATCTCATTGTGGTTTATATTTGTATTTCCCCGATGCCGAGTGATGTGGAGCACTTTTTCATGTGTCTGTTGGCCATCTGGATGTCTTCTTTGCAGAAATGTCTGTTCATGTCCTCTGCCCATTTCTTGATTGAATTCTTTGTTCTTTGGGTATTGAGTTTGCTAAGTTCTTTATAGATTTTGGACACTAGCTCTTTATCTGATGTGTCATTTGCAAATATCTTCTCCCATTCTGTCAGTTGTCTTTTGGTTTTGTTCACTGTTTCCTTTGCTGTGCAAAAGCTTTTGATCTTGATAAAATCCCAATAGTTCATTTTTGCCCTTGCTTCCCTTGCCTTTGGCGATGTTCCTAGGAAGATGTTGCTGCGGCTGAGGTCGAAGAGGTTGTTGCCTGTGTTCTCCTCAAGGATTTGGATGGATTCCTTTCTCACATTGAGATCCTTCATCCATTTTGAGTCTATTTTCGTGTGTGGTGTAAGGAAATGATCCAATTTCATTTTTCTGCATGTGGCTGTCCAATTTTCCTAACACCATTTATTGAAGAGGCTGTCTTTTTTCCATTGGACATTCTTTCCTGCTTTGTCGAAGATTAGTTGACCATAGAGTTGAGGGTCTATTTCTGGGTTCTCTATTCTGTTCCATTGATCTATGTGTCTGTTTTTGTGCCAGTACCATGCTGTCTTGATGATTACAGCTTTGTAATAAAGCTTGAAGTCCGGAATTGTGATGCCACCAACTTTGGCTTTCTTTTTCAATATTCCTTTGGCTATTCGAGGTCTTTTCTATCAATTTTAGGATTATTTGTTCCATTTCTTTGAAAAAAATGGATGGTACTTTGATAGGAATTGCATTAAATGTGTAGATCACTTTAGGTAGCATAGACATTTTCACAATATTTATTCTTCCAATCCAGGAGCATGGAACACTTTTCCATTTCTTTGTGTCTTCCTCAATTTCTTTCATGAGTACTTTATAGTTTTCTGAGTATAGATTCTTAGTCTCTTTGGTTAGGTTTATTCCTAGGTATCTTACAGTTTTGGGTGCAATTGTAAATGGATGGACTCCTTAATTTCTCTTTCTTCTGTCTTGTTGTTGGTGTAGAGAAAGGCAACTGATTTCTGTGCATTGATTTTATATCCTGACAGTTTACTGAATTCCTGTACAAGTTCTAGCAGTTTTGGAGTGGAGTCTTTTGGGTTTTCCACATATAGTATCATATCATCTGCGAAGAGTGATAGTTGGACTTCTTCTTTGCCGATTTGGATGCCTTTAATTTCCTTTTGTTGTCTGATTGCTGAGGCTAGAACTTCTAGTACTATGTTGAATAGCAGTGGTGATAACAGACATCCCTGCCGTGTTCCTGACCTCAGCGGAAAAGCTTTCAGTTTTTCTCCATTGAGAATGATATTTGTGGTGGGTTTTTCATAGATGGCTTTGATAATATTGAGGTATGTGCCCTCTATCCCTACACTTTGAAGAGTTTTGATCAGGAAGGGATGCTGTACTTTGTCAAATGCTTTTTCAGCATCTATGGAGAGTATCATATGGTTCTTGTTCTTTTATTCATGTGTTGTATCACATTGATTGATTTGCGGATGTTGAACCAGCCTTGCAGCCCTGGAATAAATCCCCCTTGGTCGTGGTGAATAATCCTTTTAATGTACTGTTGAATCCTATTGGCTAGTATTTTGGCGAGAATTTTGGCATCTGTGTTCATCAAGGATATTGGTCTGTAGTTCTCTTTTTTGTTGGGATCCTTGTCTGGTTTTGGGATCAAGGTGATGCTGGCCTCATAAAATGAGTTTGGAAGTTTTCCTTCCATTTCTATTTTTTGGAACAGTTTCAGGAGAATAGGAATTAGTTCTTTAAATGCTTGGTAGAATTCCCCCGGGAAGCCATCTGGCCCTGGGCTTTTGTTTGTTTGGAGATTTTTGATGACTGTTTCAATCTCCTTACTGGTTATGGGTCTGTTGAGGCTTTCTATTTCTTCCTGGTTCAGTTGTGGTAGTTTATATGTCTCCAGGAACGCATCCATTTCTTCCAGATTGTCAAATTTGTTGGCATAGAGTTTCTCAAAGTATGTTCTTATAATTGTCTGTATTTCTTTGGTGTTCGTTGTGATCTCTCCTCATTCATTCATGATTTTATTTATTTGGGTCCTCTCTCTTTTCTTTTTGATAAGTCTGGCCAGGGGGTTATCAATCTTATTAATTCTTTCAAAGAACCAGCTCCTAGTTTCGTTGATTTGTTCTATTGTTTTTTTGGTTTCTATTTCATTGATTTCTGCTCTGATCTTTATGATTTCTCTTCTCCTGCTGGGTTTAGGGTTTCTTTCTTGTTCTTTCTCCAGCTCCTTTAGGTGTAGGGTTAGGCTGTGTACCTGAGACCTTTCTTGTTTCTTGAGAAAGGCTTGTAAGGCTATATATTTTCCTCTCAGGACTGCCTTTGTTGTGTCCCACAGATTCTGAACCGTTGTGTTTTCATTATCATTTATTTCCATGAATTTTTTCAATTCTTCTTTAATTTCCTGGTTGACCCATTCATTCTTTAGAAGGATGCTGTTTAGTCTCCATGTACTTGGGTTCTTTCCAAATTTCCTCTTATGATTGAGTTCTAGCTTCAGAGCATTGTGGTCTGAAAATATGCAGGGAATGATTCCAATCTTTTGATAATGGTTGAGACCTGTTTTAGGACCAAGAATGTGATCTATTCTGGAGAATGCTCCATGTGCACTAGAGAAGAATGTGTATTCTGTTGCTTTGGGATGAAAAGCTCGGAATATATCTGTGATGTCCATCTGGTCCAGTGTGTCATTTAAGGCCTTTATTTCCTTGTTGATCTTTTGCTTGGGTGATCTGTCCATTTCAGTGAGGGGAGTGTTAAAGTCCCCTACTATTATTGTATTATTGTCGATGTGTTTCTTTGATTGTGTTATTAATTGGTTTATACAGTTGGCAGCTCCCACGTTAGGGGCATAGATATTTAAAATTGTTAGATCTTCTTGTTGGATAGTTCCTTTGAGTATGATATAGTGTCCTTCCTCATCTCTTATTGTAGTCTTTGGCTTAAAATCTAATTGATCTGATATAAGGATTGCCACTCCTGCTCTCTTCTGATGTCCATTAGCATGGTAAATTCTTTTCCACCCCCTCACTTTAAATCTGGAGGTGTCTTCGGGTTTAAGATGAGTTTCTTGTAGGCAACATATAGATGGGTTTTGTTTTTTTATCCATTGTGATACCCTGTGTCTTTTGATTGGGGCATTTAGCCCATTAACATTCAGGGTAAGTATTGAGAGATATGAATTTAGTGCCATTATATTGCCTGTAAGGTGTCCTTTATTGTATATTGTCTCTGTTTCTTTCTGGTCTACTTCTTTTAGGGTCTCTCTTTGCTTAGAGGACCCCTTTCAATATTTCCTGTAGAGCTGTTTTGGTATTTGCAAATTCTTTCAGTTTTTGTTTGTCCTGGAAGCTTTTAATCTCTCCTTCTATTTTCAATGATAGCCTCGCTCGATATAGTTTTCTTGGCTGCATGTTTTTCTCGTTTAGTACTCTGAATATATCATGCCAGCTCTTTCTGGCCTGCCAGGTCTCTGTGGGCAAGTCTGCTGCCAATCTAATATTTTTACCATTGTACGTTACAGACTTCTTTTCCCGGGCTGCTTTCACGATCTTCTCTTTGTCACTAAGACTTGTAAATTTTACTATTAGGTGACGGTGTGTGGACCTATTCTTATTGATCTTGAGGGGGGGTTCTCTGAACCTCCTAGATTTTGATGCTTGTTCCCTTTGCCATATTGGGGAATTTCTCTCCAATAATTCTCTCCAATATACCTTCTGCTCCCCTCTCTGTTTCCTCTTCTTCTGGAATCCCAATTATTCTAATGTTGTTTCGTCTTATGGTGTCATTTATCTCTCGAATTCTCCCCTCGTGATCCAGTAGCTGTTTGTCCCTCTTTTGCTCAGCTTCTTTATTCTCTGTCATTTGGTCTTCTATATTGCTAATTTTTTCTTCTGCCTCATTTATCCTAGCAGTGAGAGCCTCCATTTTTGATTGTACCTCATTAATAGCTTTTTTGATTTCAACTTGGTTCGATTTTAGTTCTTTTATTTCTTCAGAAAGGGCTTTTATGTCTCCCGAGAGGGTTTCTCTAATATCATCCATGCCTTTTTCGAGCCCGGCTAGAACCTTGAGAATCGTCATTCTGAACTCTGGATCTGACATATTACCATTGTCTGTATTGATTAGGTCCCTAGCCTTTGGTACTGCCTCTTGTTCTTTTTTTTGTGGTGAATTTTTCCGCCTTGTCATTTTGTCCAGATAAGAGTATATGAAGGAGCAAGTAAAATACTAAAAGGGTGGCAACAACCCCAGGAAAATATGCTTTAGCCAAATCAGAAGAGATCCAAATCGTGAGGGGGGAGAAAGGGGATAAAAAGTGGTTCAGAAAGAAAGAAAAAAAAATAAAAAAAGAAAACCAATAAAGAAAAAGTATTAAAAGGAAAAAAAATATATATATATATATTAGATAAACTAGTTAAAAAATGTTAAAAAAGAAAAGGGTAAAAGTTAAAAAAATTTAGCAGAAGAAGAAAAAAAATTGAAAAAGAAAAAAAAATTAAATTAACTGCAATGCTAAAGAATCATGGGGAGAAAGCCCTGAGTTCCGTGCTTCGCTTTCTCCTCCTCTGGAATTCCTTTGCTCTCCTTGGTATTGAAACTACACTCCTTGGTAGGTGAACTTGGTCCTGGCTGGGTTTCTTGCTGATCTTCTGGGGGAGGCGCCTGTTGTAGTGATTCTTAAGCGTCTTTGCCCCAGGCGGAGTTGCACCGTCCTTACCCGGGGCCGGGCTGAGTAATCCGCTCCGGTTTGCTTTTGGGAGCTTATGTTCCCTGAGTGCTTTCCGTAGAGTTCTGGAGGGCGGGAATGAAGATGGCGGCCTCCCCGTCTCCGGCCCAGAGAAGCCGAGAGCCTGGGGCTCCACTCCTCAGTGCGCCCCCAGAGAACAGCGCCCAAAGACTCCCGCCACCCTGGCCTCCGGCCGCGCTCCGAGCTGACCGAGCCTGCGACCGGTTCAAGGTAACCCCGAGCTGAGAGTCACTCCTCGGCTCTGTCTCTGTAGCCGGCTTCCCTGTTCTAATACCTGTGAGCTCTGCAACACTCAGACACCCCGATCCTTCTGTGACCCTGCGGGACCTGAGGCCACGCTGACCCCGCGCGGGCTTCACCCCGGTTAAGCCTCTGGAGCGATGTCCCTCAGTGGAACAGACTTTTAAAAGTCCTGATTTTGTGCTCCGTTGCTCCGCCGCTTCCCGGGAGCCGGCCCCTCCCCCCGCAGTCTATCTTCCCATCGCTTTGGATTCACTTCTCCACCAGTCCTACCTTTCAGAAAGTGGTTGATTTTCTGTTTCTAGAGTTGCTGTTCTTCTCTTCGATCTCCCGTTGGATTTGTAGGTGTTTGCAATCTTTAGATGAGCTATCTAGCTGATCTCCCGCTACCTGAAGTTGTCTCAGCCTGCTACTTCTCCGCCATCTTGACTCCTCCCCCTCTTTCTTTTTTTTAATGAATTTTGACTTAAAGTTTATTTTGTCTGACATTATCATAGCTACCCAGCTCTCTTTTGGTTATAGTTTGCATGGAATATTTTTTCCATTTTCACTTTTATCATATTTATGTCTTTAGATCTAAAGTTAGTCATTTGTAGATAGCATATCATTGGATCATGCTTTTATACTTTCTTCTAATTGCAGCCATTTGGTTGGAGATTTTAACCCTATATTAAAAGTAATAACTTAAGAGACTTTCTTGTGCCATTTTGCTATATTTTATCTGTATTTATCATGCCTCTTTTGTCACTCATTTCCTCCATGACTACCTTATTTTGGTTTTAGTGGGGTTTTTTTAAGTCAAACTTTCTGTTTCTCTTCTCATTTTCTTTTGTGTGTGTATGTGTGCATACGTTTTTTTCTTCACCTAGATCATAATTTTTTTTTCCAATTCCAAGTCCATATGCATATATCTTATGTGTTTAGAGAAATTTTAGGTTGACAGCAAAATGAGAAGGTACAGAGATTTTCCATATACTCCTTGATCCCACAGCCTTCTCCATTGTTAATTTTATCACCAGAGTGGTACATTTGTTACAACTGATGGACTTCCACTGACACATCATGATCATCCAAAGTCCACAGATTACTTTATGATTCACTCTTCATGCATATTCTAGGGTTTGAATAAGATATATAATAACATGTATTTATCATTATGGTATAATACAATCTTGCTTCTCTAAAAGAAAAGTGTCCAGTGTTCAACTTTTATGCATGTATTTAGTTTCTTTTTGGCTACTAAGGAGATTTAACATTTAACATACTAAATATAACATCCTAAATTTATAACGATCTAGTTTGATTTGATTTGACTTGAACTTACTTTCAAGAAAATGCTCCGATATAGATTTCCCCCCATTTATGGTATTATTGTCATAAATTACATCATTTACTTTGTGTTCCACAAAACAGATACATGAAAATTATTTAGCCCTGTTTTTTTCACGATGTAGGAAAAAAAAAAGGCAGAGTTACAAACCAAAAGTTAGTTTTACTGGATTGTATATTTTCTCCTTTACCAGGGATTTTTATTCTTTTAGGGCATGTGTAGTGGTCACAGACTGCTTCAGCTTTCTTTCTTTCTTTCTTTCTTTCTTTCTTTCTTTCTTTTTTGTTTTTGTTTTGTTTAATGTACAAGAGTCTTAATAGTTCCCTCATTGGTGAAGGGCAGTTTTGCCAGAAATAGAATTCTTGGTTGACTTTTTTTTTCTTTTTCTTTCAGCACTTTAACGATGTCATCCCACTGCCTCCTGGTTACTATGGTTTCTGATAAGGAATTAGATGTTGATATTATTGAAGATTTTTTGTGTATGAGACACTTTCCTCTTGCTGCTTTTAACTCTCTTTGTAACACATTTGAGTATGGATCCTTTTGCTCATCTTATTTTCAATTTATTGAGTTTCTTGGAGTATAGATTCATATTTTTTTCAGAAAATTTTCTTCCTTTTATTATTCAAATGTTCATTTTGAACATTTTTTTTTTCTCTTTCTCTTTCTTATTTCTGGGCCTTCCATGATATATGCATTGGTCTATTGCATGGTGCCTTATAGGTCCTTTAAGCTCTATTCATTTTTCTTCATTGTTTTTTCTCTGCACAATGATTAATTTCAAGTGTCTTATTTTCAAGTCTTCTGATTATGTTTTCTGCTTGATCAAATCTGATGTTGTACCCCTCTAGTAAATTCTTTAGTTATTGTACTCTTCAACTCTTGAATTTGTTTGTTCCCTTTTTTATAATCCCACTCTCATTACTGATATTCTCTATTGTTTATACATCATTATCCTGATTTTCTTTAGCTCTTTTTTTTTTAAAAGATTTTATTTATTTATTTGACAGAGAGAGAGAGAGAGAAATCACAAGTAGGCAGAGAGGCAGGCAGAGAGAGGGGGAAGCAGGCTCACTGCTGAGCAGAGAGCCCGATGCGGGGCTCGATCCCAGGACCCTGAGACCATGACCTGAGCCGAAGGCAGAGGCTTAACCCACTGAGCCACCCAGGCGCCCCTCTTTAGCTCTTTTTCTATGTTTTATGTTTGTATTTTGGAGATATAGATAAGAAAGCTGATTTAAAATCTTTTCTAGAAAGTTCATTTCCTATGCTTCCTCAGAATAATTTCTATTTTGTTCCTGTGAATGGACCATATTTTCTTGTTTCTTAGTATACTTTGTGATATTTTCTTGACAAATATGTATTTGATTATTAAGTGGGCAACTCTGGAAGTCAAATTCTCCCCTTCCCAGATATAACTTTTTCTTTAAAAATAAAGCTGATTGTTGGCAACTATAATCGTCCATTTATTTAGTGATTTTTCTAAGCTTTTTCAGTAGAAATTATATTGCTTATTAAATGTAGTCACTGAATTCTCTGTTCCTTAGCTGTATTTAGCTAGTGTTTTAATAGATATTTCCTTAGAGCTAAAAAAACAAGCAAACTCCGTCTTTGCAAATTCACTCTCTGCTGGGGATCTCTTTCAACACTTAGCCAGGCTTCCACTGAAGCCAGAGATCAACCTGAGGTAATAACTTCGGGTTTCCTCAAGTCCACAGACCATGTATCTTGCCCTGAAAATGGGTGGGTATTCCTACAGTCTCCCATATACATGGGTTCTTTTTAATGCTCTAATTTTCCAAATAAATTCTCTCCAGTTTTTCCTTCCTGATCTTAGTCTATCAATTGTATGTTTCAACTGTGATCTTTGACCCCAAGTTTATGCAGGTTGTTCATCTGTCTTAAAATTTGTCTGAGTAATGCTCATTGCTTCTCTGGACTGAGTGAATTATGTTTTAACCAAAGCAGAGGTGAGCTTTTGTATCAGTCCTTCAGGTAACTCCTAGACAGGTTAGAACAGACAGACATAGTAATTAGTGAATAGATCTACTGTCTTCAGAAGCAGGGACAAGGATCCCGTTCTTGGAATGTGGATTACCATCTTCAAGACTGACAGCAAGCCAGGGAAGAGTGTGCCAAAGGCATCTAAATATACCATAAAGCTTTCTTATCATATTTAAGATCATTTTTCTTGGTTCTGTAGTCCTTTGGATGCTATAAACCTCTGATTAATTTTTACAGAAATCTGATGAAGCTGTTTCAACCATTTATGCTAGTTTTTTAACATTTCTTTTGAGGAACATAAACTATTGCTTCTTACTTTGTTACCTTGCTCTTGTCACTCCTAGAGATAGTCATATTTTGAGGTCTGCCTATTTAAGTCAATATTGATAGCTCTAAAATTTTTGTAATTCTCTAAGTTTTTTGGATTTTCTTCTTAGAGATTATATCTCTTAAATATTTTGTTCCATCATTTTATTCTTTATCAATGTATTAAACAATCCATGTTTTCTTGAACTTTATTGGTACAGATAATGTGAAAATTACTTTAAATACTGAGAACAAATTTTTTAAGATACATTTTTACTTTAAATTTTGAGTAGAAATGTAATATTATATTTGAGCATAAAACTTTATGTAGCTTTAAACCATTGTGAATTTAATTGGGCTCCTTTATATATATATTATGATTTTTTCATGTCTTAGGTTTTATGTTATTTATTATTAAATCAATTCTTACAGCAATAGTAATATGTGCTATTATTTTAATAGACATTAGAAAACTATAAAAAAAAAAAAACTTTTAAGTATCTGGACCAAGGTGACATAGTAACAATGTAGCAATGTTAGAACTCAACACAAACCTGCATTTCAAAATCAAATCCAATTAAACAAGAGTTACTTAAATTTTGGTTACTTTTTCTTTACTCATCTTTGAATGAATATTGGTTTATTCAATCGTGACATTTGCTCAAAAATCCTATGCATATATATTTCTTGTCTCCCAATATAGTTTATAAAACCTCTTTCTGGAACATAAGTTGGATGACTGGTTAATGTAAGTTTATATTTATAGTTTAGTGATCTGAAGACTAAGCGATTTGGAGAAAAATAAAGGATCATAGACAAACCCAGTTCTGTGTGGTTTCTTTGTGTTTAGGGAAGTCAATGTACACAAAAGCAAATTTCCATATTTAGCATTTGTTTGATCTCCATTTTAATATCTCTTAGGACTGTGTCAGGCCTCCTTCCTATACCTACCATTCATTGCTTCATGATTGAACACTTTCTTGACAGTGGTCCTGCAGATTTCTATTCTTTGTGAATGTGCTGATTCTACAAAGGATTGGTACTTCTTAAACCTTTGAATGACATTATGAATAAACCATCAAGTGGAATGTTCAGCTCCACAGGTGCCCTTGATTCTAGAACTCATCCTTTGGTTCTGGTACTTACTTCATTGCAACATTGAGTTAGTTGCCTTCTCTGGAAGAATTGCTCTGTACCTCCTGCATTCTATCTAGCAACAGGACTTAAGATATCTTTATAGTGGTAGATACCTTTCCCTGCTTTCCATCAGAGATTCATGTCTCTCCAATTTTTATATTAGTCCAATTTTTATAATAGTTTTCAGCAAAATTCTGTTGGAAAGTGGTTATCAAACATATCCTATAACCCATAGTTCTATGTTTTAATTAAACTAAATCACTTAATAGAATGAACTATTTGCATAAATGTTACTGCTGGTTCCCCATATGCTTCAGAGTTAAACACAGTCCCAGTTTTTTTAGGTACATACTTTCTAAGAAATTTTATCTACATATAGACTTTAATAAGCTATGATTATTCAGTGACTTTCCAATATCTTCCTCACAGTGATATTTGTTCACCATGATAAATTAAGCTGATATTTTGTGGATTTTTCCTTTCTTTCAGGCATTATCCTTTAGATGTTAGTGGAGCATCCCTCTTCACTCTGATTCACAGATTACTAGAAAAGATAAATATGTAAATATGTGTGAATATAAATATATATGGATATAAAACATACATGATGCAAAGCACAATATAATAAAATTATTACTGTATTATCAACAATAATCAAAATTTCAAATGTACTTTTACAATTTAGTGTGCCTTATTATTTGAGGAAATTTGTGTCCTCAATACCCCAATGGTATATCAGCAACCACTGGGAAAATCAGTGGCCTTTGTGGTAGACAATTTATTTTAATCAAACTAACCCTCTGAACGTTACTCAATTCACTCATCCAATATAGTTTCCTAAGATGGTTATATCTGAGCCTGAGTTGAGCCAACTCTGGGGCTTACAAACCACTCAGTCTCAATTGAAATCAGGCTGCTTTATGGTACATTGCACTTCTGTGGCTTAGAAATATATATCACTTAATAAAAAATACTTTGTAAGTAAAAATTCTTAAGGTAATATCTATAATAATAATAAATATTATTATATAATAATTTTCATTAATTTGTTATGGTAAGTGAAATTTGAGTCCAATAAGTTTTAAAAATATTTAGTCTGAAGATGATTTATTGCACTTGGAGAGAATAAAAAGACTAAATATTAGTTTTATTATAAATATAATTTTTTTCTTTGTTTTGGTACTTGAATATTTAATCCATTAAGTTCTTACTGATACATATGCTTTGAGAAAAACTAATACAAGTGTTTTAGCCATTATAAATACATACCTACTAAAAATAAAGACCTTTACAAGATTATCAGTATATTTTGAGTCCCTTTAGAGTCCTTTTCTCTATATTAAAACCGATTTTATTTTTCTCTAGAGGCTATCACCACTAAGAGTAAGCTACAAAATTTTCCTGATATTTGTATACTTTTTTTTAAAGAATCTTTTTTTTTTTAAGATTTTATTTATTTATTTGACAGAGAGAGATCACAAGCAGATGGAGAGGCAGGCAGAGAAAGAGAGAGAGGGAAGCAGGCTCCCTGCTGAGCAGAGAGCCCGATGCGGGCCTCGATCCCAGGACCCTGAGATCATGACCTGAGCCGAAGGCAGTGGCTTAACCCACTGAGCCACCCAGGCGCCCCTGATATTTGTATATTTATGTATGTATGCCAAACTGTTTTTTAAATAAGACAAATGTAGTAACTCCCTATACATTTTATGCATATTTTTCTGATTAATAGTTCCACTCTCAGCCTTATAGATATACACAATTATTTTTACTTGATATATAATATTTTATAGTATGTCATACATCATACTATGACATGAGAACAATTTCCCACTTTCAACATTACTAATAGTATAGTTAACATATTTTGATGTATTACTTTATGTACTTTCACAGATAAGTACATAGAAGTACAATTACCCACTAAGAAGATATTTGTATTATATCTGTCAGGGTGCTTTTGGCTTGAGAAACCTGAACTCAATCTGGCTTTTGCAACAAAGATTTACTGGCTCATATGACAAATATTATAGAGAATGTGTACAATTTGTGGTTTGGACATCAAGTACCAAGATTCCTTCTGTCTTTCTTGTGTCCCACATAGGGCTTATGTCTTCAGACCATTCTTTCTTGGTTGTAAGGAATTTGAAAGCAGCAACTGGGGCTATGTAATTTCTGATTCATAACACAATCATAACAGTTAATTGTATTTGGCTGTTTTTTCTCACTTTCAGCAGAACTGTTTACATTTTATTAGGCATTATTTATCCAGTTACTTGATAGTTATGTCCTGAAAACAAATATTGCAATGTATAAATCCCATACCAAACTGGAAATATTTATAAGCTATATTTTCAGTGAGAAGATAGTATTACTTGAACACTGTACAGTTGGTATTATCTATAGTGGAACTGAACAACCACCTGAGTATAGGAATATATTTAGTAAAACCACAGACTTCACTTCAACAATATGTCTTAGGATATATTATACTTCAAACATATAAATTGTGTCTAATTCATTTACTTTAAAATTATTTAAATTATCAAAATTTGTTAATGTTATTTTCCATTAAATATCAATGTAGCAATACGTATTTAGGGAATTTACATCATGGGTATTATTCAAGTATATTTTCAAATTATAAAATTTTAGATGGCACTTGTTTCTTAGATGGCAGATAGTAATGATGTCTACAGTTCTATATTAGACAAGAGCCTTATGAATATTTAATTCAAACTTGAAACAATAACATAGACTATTTGCATAAATAGCAGAAAAAATCATTTGGGTTACATTTTCAAATATCCAGATATTTCAATAATTTGTCTTTTATTTTTCTATTGGTATCTGAAGAATAAAAAGTAAATTAAAAAATGTGATGGGTTAAAAATGTGATGGGTAAAAGCAAAATAATGTTGAAAGTAGGTGTTTTTTTATGAATTATATGACATATTTCATTTAATTTCTCATTTCAAAGAAGATCAACATTTTGTGATTATATAAAGTCATAAATATGATTTATTTTTCATGATACTTTTTAAAATATTACAAATATTGGGGTGCATATGCCCCTTAAATCACTATTTTGTATCCTTTGGATAAATGCCTAGTGGTAATGGGTTGTAGGGTATTTCTATTTTTAACTCTTTGGGGAACCTCCATGCTCTTCTCCAGAGTGGCTATAACACTTTGCATTTCCACCAACAGTATAAGAGTGTTCCCCTTTCTCCATATTTTTACCAACATCTGTTGTTTACTAAGTCATTTGTTTTATCCATTCTGACGATGTAAGGTGGTATCAATTGTGGTTTTGATTTGGATTTCTCTGATGCTGAGTGTTTTGAACACTTTTTCATGTGCCTGTTAGCCATTTGTATGTCTTCTTTGGAGAAATGTCTGTTTATGTCTTCTGCCTATTTCTTGACTGGATTTTTTATTTTTTTCAGTTTTCATTTTGATAAGTTCTTTATAGATTTTGGATACAAGCTCTTTATCAGATAGGTTATTTGCAAATATCTTCCACCATTCCATAGGTTGCCTTTTAGCTTTGTTGACTGTTTCCTTTGATGTGCAAAAGCTTATCTTAATGAGGCCCCAATAGTTCATTTTTGCCTTTGTTTCCCTTGGAGATGTGTCTAGCAAGAAGTTGTTGTAGCCAAGGTCAGAGAGGGTGCTACCTGTATTCTCCTCTAGGATTTTGGTGGATTCCTCTCACATTTAGATCTTTCATCCATTGTGAATTTAATTTTGTGTACGGTGTAAGAAAGTGGTCCTGTTTTATTCTTCTGTATGTGGCTGTCCAATTTTCCCAAATACCATTTGTTGAAGCGACTATCTTCCCCCCCATTGAATATTCTTTCCTGCTTTCTTAAAAATTAGTTGACCATAAAGATCAGAGTCCATTTCTGGGTTTTCTATTCTGTTCTGTTGATCTATGTGTTTGTTTCTATGTCAGTATCATACTTTCTTGATGATTACAGCTTTGTAATACAACTTGAATTCCAGATTGTCTGCCTCAATTTCTTTAAAAAATGTTCTATAGTTTTCAGGGTACAGATCTTTTACTTCCTTGGTTAGGTTTATTCCTAGGTATCTAATGGTTTTTGGTGCAATGTAAATGGGATGAATTCCTTGATTTCTCTTCCTGCTGCTTCATTGTTAGTGTATAGAAATGCAACAGACTTCCATGGGCTGATTGTATATCCTATGACTGCTGAATACCTGTGTCAGTTCTTTTTGGTGCAGTCTTTCAGGTTTTCTACACAGAGTATCATGTTGTCTGTGAAGAGTGAAAGTTTAGTCAATCTTTCTTTGGTGATTTGGATCCCTTTTATTCATTTTTGTTGTCTGATTGCCAAGGCTAGGACTTAGAGTACTATGTTGAACAACAGTGGTGACAGTGGGCATCCTGCCATGGGGAAAAGCTCTCATTTTTTCCTGCATTGAGGATGATATTAGCTGTGGGTCTTTTGTATATGGTCTTCATGATGTTGAGGATGTTCCTTCTATCCTTACTTTGTTGAGGGTTTTTATCAAGAAAGAATGCTCTATTCTGTCAAATATTTTTCAGCATCTATTGAATGAATCATATGATTCTTATCTTCTCTTTTATTACTATGGTGTACCACACTGATTTATTTGTGAACATTGAACCATCCCATAGCCCAGGAATAAATACCACTTGGTCCTATTGAATAATCCATTTAATGTACTGTTGGATCTGATTAGCTAGTATCTTGTTGAGAATTTTTGCATCTATATTCATCAGGGATATTGGTCTGTAATTCTCCTTTTCATTTCTTATTTTTTTTAAAGATTTTTGTTTATTTATTTGACAGACAGAGATCACAAGCAGGCAGAGAGGCAGGCAGAGAGAGAGGAGGAAGCAGGCTTCTTCCTAGCAGAGAGCCCGATGTGGGGCTCGATCCCAGGACCCTGAGATCATGACCTGAGCCGAAGGCAGCGGCTTAACCCACTGAGCCACCCAGGCGCCCCGTGTAATTCTCCTTTTTAGTGGGATTTTTGTCTGATTTTGAAATAAAGGTAATGGTGGTCTCATAAATAAATTTTGGATATTTCCCTTCTATTTCTAATTTTTTTTGGAACATTTTCAGAAGAATAGGTATTAATTCTTCTTTAAATGTTTGATAGAATTCCCCTGGGAAGCCATCCAACTCTGGACTCATTTGTTGGGAGATTTTTGATTACTGATTCTTTTTTTTTTTTTTTTTTTTTTTCTGGTTGTGTGTCTGCTCAGATTTTCTGTGTTTTCCTATTTCAGTTTTGGTTGTTTATATGTTTCTAGGGATTTATCCATTTCAACCAGATTGTGTAATTTGTTGACATATAAATGCTCATAATATTATCTTAAAATACTTTGTATCTTTGGTCTTGGTTGTGATCTCTCCTCTTCCGTTCATGCTTTTATTTATATATTTGGGTTCTTTCTCTATTCTTTATGATAAGTCTGACTAAGGGTGTATAAATCTCATTAATTTTTCCCAAGAACTAACTCCTACTTTCACTGATCTATTCTATATCAGATCTAGTGTATCATGTTTTGATTTTTTAAAAAATTCTATATTATTTATTTCTGCTCTAATTGTTATTTTTTTTTCTCTTTTCCTGATGGATTTAGGCTTTATTTGCTATTCTTTTTCTAGGTGTAAGGTTAGGTTTTGCGTTTGAGATTTCTCTTGCTTTTCGAGGTAGACCTGTATTGTGATATACTTCTCTCTTAGGACAACCCTAGTTGCATCCCAAAGGTTTTGGACTGTTGTGTTCTCATTTTCATTTGCTTATATGTATTTTTTTTTAAATTCTTCTTTAATTTCCTGGTTGACTCATTCATTCTGTAATAGAGTGTTAGTTAACTTCCATGTATTTATGGTCTTTCTAAGTATTTCTCTTGGGATTGATTTCAAGTTTCACAGTGTTGTGCTCTAAAAATATACATGGTATGATCTCAATCTTTCTGTACCAGTTGAGGCCTGATTTGTGATCTGGTATGTGATCTGTTCTGGAGATTATTCCATGTACACTCAAAAAGGATGTGTATCCTACTGCTTTAGGATGAAATGTTCTGACTATATCTGTTAAGTCTGTCTATATGCAAATAGGTATTATTTGGAATGTGCACATGTCACCTGGAAAAGGTCAGGTTAGAGCTTGAGAAGGATTCACTTTTAGACTAAGATTAAAAAAATCTGCTTTCAGATGTATAATCGTGAATGAGAGAAGTATGGTTTGTTCTATATTTTATAGCCAGTATCTCCCAGAACAATAAAGATTGCATAGGAATTTCCTAATTGTCAATTGCATCTTTTCATTATTTTCTCCCATTTCTTTGTAGTCACCTTTGTATGATTTTTAATATTTTGTGGATATCATTCTCTACAGAAGAAAATAAGATGAAATACTATAAACCTGACTAAAAAAGAAACTATTGTGTCATTTCCACAGGAGATCTTGCAAATTCTTTAAAAAGAATGGCTTAATATGCACTAAATGGTGAGCTTTCTGCCAGTTAAATATTGAATTGTTTCAGAGGCATTGAGCTGCTGCATCATCTTAAATTTTCGCACAGTAAAACTGGGCATATCACAAGCAATTAATGATGTATTTGTTTATTGTTTTGAATTAAATATATATTTATACACTTTTTGTTTAGAATTTAATTTAATTACAAATTATTCTTATGTGGATTGGTCATTAATTCACCATATTTAGAAAAAAGAAGAGAGAACAGAAAGAAAAGGAATGGCATCTTATTCAAAAGGAATGGTACTTTGGATGTCTAGTGATTTTTGATGAAAGAAATGAACACTGATATTAAATTTATCTGAAACTGAATGGTTTTGACAAAAAGTATATTTACTCTTTCATGTGTCAGGTAATACAAAACATCCTAATGGCCTTATTCTTATAATTTAAAAATCACTGGCAAACTCATTTTAAGGATGATGATGGTAAAGCCTTTGTAGTTAAATATTCAATATTTGAAAATAATTTATGGGATTAAAATCTGTGTGGTAAAAGAGGAAAAGCAAATTTTTAAAATCTTTCAAGTAACTGGTGGTAAATATTAAAATATCAGATTTCACTGATTATTTCTAATAAAACTTCAAAAATAAGCATTGTTTATGAGTTTCTTATACTTTATTTGGCCATTTTTAGTGTATATCTTTTTTATTTTATTACTTTTATTTTATTTTATCTATTATTTATTTTAGACCATTTGTTTTTAGTTGTTCTTTTATATACACTCTCAGAACAAATCAAATAGTTTTCTAACTAAAATGAGATATGATTGTGACCATTCTATTTTTTAAAAATGTCATTTTATATAAACTAATTTTATGAATAGATTATTATGAAGTGGCATAAAACTAGTTTACAGAAACAATGTAAGTTAACTTCCCTAAACAGTGCTTTTCTCAATTAAGTATTCTCAAATAAGAATTATAATTGTCTTCAAATTTTAGCAAACCAGTAAAGTTGTAAATTAGATCACTGTTGATTCTATTCAGCTAAAGTGTTTTAGTAACTGTTAATTATTAAGAAAGATTATAGCTTCAAGTGGTATTTATATTTGTAATGGAATTGCCAGTTTTTATTTAATATTATTTTACTGGAATAATGTGGAATATTCATAACATCTGAAAAAAATTTCTTAGCATAAACTGCACTTCAATTTTGCTTCTATAGTTATTATTGCCAAGACTGTTAAAGATGTTTGCCCTATTTTTTCATGACTTTGCTGTTTGCAGATTTAATTTGATTTGTATTTTCAAAAGTAGAGAATAAAAAGAGAAGCCAATCCTATTTCATGGTTCTGCTGAAACACACCAGGATTTTTTTGACTCATATTTATTGTTATTTATTTATTTATTTACTTACTTTCCAAATTTCTATTTAAATTCTAGTTTAACATACAGTATTATATTGGTTTTAGGAGTAGAATTCAGTGGTTCATCACTTACATGTAACACCCAGTGCTCATCATAAAAGGTACCCTCCTTAATACCTCCTTAATACTCACATAACCCATCTCCCACCCACCTCTCTCCATCAACCTTCAGTTAGTTCTCTATCTTTAAGATAGATCCTTATGGTTTTTCTCTCTCTCTCTCTCTCTCTCTTTTTTTTTCCTTCTATATGTTCATCTTTTTTTTTCTTAAATTCCACATATGAGTGGGGCACCTGGGTGGCTCAGTCATTAAGCATCTGCCTTCGGCTCAGGTCATGATCCCAGGGTTCTGGGATCGAGCCCCGCATCAGGCTCCCGGCTTGGTGGAAAGCCTGCTTCTCCCCCTTTCTCTCCCCCTGCTTGTGTTCCCTCTCTCGCTGTGTCTCTCTGTCAAACAAATAAATACAATATTAAAAAAAAAATTCCACATATGAGTAAAATCATACAGTATTTGTTTTTCTCTGACCGACATATTTCACTTGGCATAATACATTCTAGCTCCATCCACATCATTGCAAATGGCAAGATTTCATTCTTTTTTATGGGCTGAGTAATATTTCATTGTGTGTGTGTGTGTGTATGTGTGTGTATCTCACCTGTTCTTTATCCATTCATCTGTTGATGGACATTTGGATTCTCTCCATAGTATGGCTATTGTTTCTAATGCTGTGATAAGCATTGTGGTGCATGTGTCCCTTTGACTCTGTATTTTTGTATCCTTTGGGTAAATACCTAGTAGTGCAATTTCTGGATCATAGGATAGTTCTATTTTAACCTTTTGGGGAACCTCCATATTGTTCCCCAGAGTGGCTGCACCAGTTTGCATTCCTACCAGTAGTGCAAGAGGGTTCCCTTTTCTCCACACCCTTGCCAACACCTGTTATTTCCTTGTTAAGTTTAGCCATTGTGACTAGTGTGAGATAGTATTTTATCATGGTTTTGATTTGTATTTCTCTAATCATAAGTGATATTGAGCATCTTTTAATGTGTTTGTTAGACATCTGGATGTCTAACAGACATCCATTTGAAAAAGAAAGTCTATTCATGACTTTTGCCCATTTCCTAACTGGATTATTTGTTTTTTGGGGGTTGAATTTGATATGTTCTTTGTAAACTTTGGATTCTAGCCTTTTATCAGATATGTCATGTGCAAATATCTTCTTCCATTCCATGGGTTGTCTTTTGGTTTTCATATTTAGATCTTTCACCTACTTTGAATTTAATTTTGTGTATGGTATAAGAAAGTGGTCCTGCTTAATTCTTCTGCATGTGGTGGTTCAATTTTCTCAATACCATTTGTTGGAGAGACTGTCTTTTTTTCCATTGGATATTCTTTCCTGCTTTGTTGAAGATTAGTTGATAATATAGATATGGGTCCATTTCTGAGTTTTCTATTCTGTTTCATTGATCTATGTGTCTATTTTTGTGCCAGTACCATATTGTATTGGTGATTACAGCTTTGTAATATAGCTTGGAGTCCTGAATCATGATGCCTCCTACTTTATTTTTCTTTTTCAAGGTTGCTTGGCTACTTGGGATCTTTCATGTTTCCATATAACTTTTAGGATTCTTTGTTCTAGCTCTGTGAAAAATGTTGGTGGTATGTTGATAAGTATTGCATTAAATGTGTTGGTTGGTTTGGGTAGTACATTTTTACGTTTTAACAATGTCCTTCCAATCCATGAGTGGGGATGCTTTTTCATTTCTTTGTGTTGTGTCCTCTTCAATGTCTTTCATAAATATTCTATAGTTTTCAGGTGTTTATTGTCATTTGTATAGATATTTTTCGTTAATGTCTTTGAATTGTGGTGCTTAATTCAATGAAGTATCATTTCCAAATCATCCCCTTTTTGTCACTATATTAATTAAACAGACTATTTCTGAAGTGTTGAATAAAGCAACTTAGATATTTTTATTCATTGTTGGCATTGAAATCAGTCACAAATCAATAGTTTTCCATTTTTTAACTATAAAATTTCTGAAATCTAAACTCTAGTGAGAAAGTACAATATTATTCTGCATTTTCATTTTACTTTTAAAATGTCAACAGGTATATAACTTGGAAATGCTACATTATACTAAATTGTGCTTCCTAATAATTAATTTAGAAGTATTAAGTGCCATAGACTCCTTCAATAATAAAGTTTAATTGCTGTAACTATAGACTTGTTCTTATGATTAGATATTTTCAGTGATTTAAATTAATACATTGTAGTGTCTATTTTGATTACATTCATTGCCAAATTGGCATTTTATTTTCAGCATTTCTCTGTGATAATCTGTGGGTTTTCCATTGCATTAGACTGAAATCATAGAAATAAGTTAAGACTATGAAGGAAGAAAGAAAAGAACAAGAAATTAGAAAGAATAAGCAATAAATGGACAGCGTTCTGAAAGTTCTGTTTTCTTTTACTCTGGGTTGATGCATAGTTTATTAAACTCCAGTAAAGCTTAAACATGCACTGAGCATTGAAAGTAAAGTTTTACTTTTAATGGAAGCAATAGAGTCTTCAATTATATAGTACTTTTATACATGTTTCTGACATCTTGTCTGAAGGCGCTTCAAAAAAATAAAAATAAAAAATCATAGATACTAATCAGATGAGTCAATTAAATGCAATGATAAATTCTAGATTTTGTGGTGCAATTAAAGTTTCTATTTTATGGATTAAAAAAGAATTCCTTTTCTTTTTGTAAATGAGCACAAAATGCTCCAAATTCATAAATTACCACAGACACTACTTAATTCAGCATACTGAGGAAAAGAAGGTATTATACAAGATAGCAGTGGTAAAATATCCATTTAAAACTCTAGAAATCAAAAATAGTGCCCTAGGGGCGCCTGGGTGGCTCAGTGGGTTAAGCCGCTGCCTTCGGCTCAGGTCATGATCTCAGGGTCCTGGAATCGAGCCCCGCATCAGGCTCTCTGCTCAGCAGGGATCCTGCTTCCTCCTCTCTCTCTACCTGCCTCTCTGCCTGCTTGTGATCTCTCTCTGTCAAATAAATAAATAAAATCTTAAAAAAAAAAATAGTGCCCTAAAGGAAGTTTGATCTTTGAAAATAAACACTGCAATAAGTCAAACTACAACAGTGAATATTTAATTGATTTAGGGTAATATAATTTTATTTTAATAGCACCTTTGAAATGAAATAATATGTGGACAAATGTTTGTGTGTGTGTGTTTACCCAAAGGTAATCATATTTTTCATTAAAAGATGAAATAGGATTATATAATTGTATCTATTTTAGGAAAGCATATCAAAAGAAATTTTAAATTCCAATTAGAAGCATAATGGGATTCAAACATTTTCTTCTCTCTTAGAATTTTTATAAAGTTGTACACCTTTTTTAAACTCCATTTTGAAAATTTTGATCACTGTGATCAAAGAGAACAATGTAGCTTTAAATTTCCCTACAGTACTTTCTCAAAATGATTATAAATTTCCAATTATTTTCTTGGTTGTCTGAATTTTATAAGTTTCAAACAAATTATTCTTGAAAGTTAGGAGTGTTTTAGGAGTATCTCAAATTTTCCCAATGACTCTCTACTAACCTCACTTCAATTTTTCTTAATTATTTTTTTCTCCCATTCTCTTTCTTTTTACATCTTCATTTCAGAAGATTATGTGGGAGAAGGTATAAGGTATTCAATTGTTTCTGTGTCTGATTTCTTCATAGGCATAAACTTATCAGTCTCTTAAATAGAGTGCTTTCTTGCATTACTCATTCTAGAAACATACTAGCTAAAAATTACTTTAAATGTCCTTTATCTGAAGGGGTGGGAATTGTTGATAAAGTTTATGGTTAAGACCAAAAAAAAAAAAAAAAAAGAGAGAGAGAGAGAGAAGTTTTTGTATTGGTGGAGAACTGACTATACTGCCCAATATCAGTAACAGAGACCTCTTACATTTCAAGAAGGAACATTTTAATAAATATGACAATATAATACAATATAATATTAAAATTTTTATATAGGGATGAGATTTTAAAGAAAATTACAAGATAAGACACCAACTGATAGAAGTCATTTACAACATAACAGAGAAAGCATTAGCAGTTAGAATGTGTAGAGCATTCTCCATATCAATAGCAGTATAAAAAGTCTAACCAAAAATCTTTTTAAAGATATAGATAGATGATTTATGTAGAGAGGAAACAAGGATGCATTGCAAATATATGACTATTTCACATCCATTTGACTTGCCAACAGTTTAAATGTTGGGATTGCCGAGATTGTGATTAAATAGCAACTCATATGCCTCTGATGGAAGTATAAACTATAAAATATTTTAAAGATATAACTGGGTAATTATCTATTAAAGTGTGAAATATGTACGACAGTGGCCACAGCTAATAACTGGTTATATAAAGACTTTCAATGTTCAGTCTCACTCAGCTTTTTTATTGTACAACACATGGTAGATTATACTTCCCTACCCTACTTGCATTTAGGTTGGGCCATGTGACTTCCTCAGGCCAATGGATTGTGAGTAGAAATGCCATATTATTTCAGTCCAAAGTATCTAACTGTTCATATGGAAATCCAATGTTTTCTTCCTCCCTCCCACTGTAGACAAAGAAAAAAAAAAGCTGCATATTCCAGCTCTGAGATTCAGTTATGGAGACATCCTGAATCACTAGTGACCATGTGAATTTCTTAAAATTGAATTTTTTTTTTAAATGAATGATATTTGAAGTTTGCTACTGTGATACAATCCTAACTAATAATAATACAAATTCTGTTGTACATATGTAAAAACAAAACATACATGATATACTTTAGAATTATCTATATACATACATATTTTGTAATTTCAACCAAGTAAACATATTTGACTCATATAATGGAAAACCATACAGCAATTAATCTATTTTTCCACACATGAAAATGGTCATTTATTGAATAATTTAGACTCCCAGGCATACAAACTAGAAAACTTTTTTTTTTTCCCTTCACAGTTTATACATGTTCTACTCAGCATTTATAACCCTTTCCAGTAAATGACAATATGGGCAGATCTCATGCCTTATCAGTTATTCTCAGATAAAAGGGTGGTTTCTTTTTAAATTTCAGTCCAAAGTAATGACAAGTTAGAACAAATACACAATTTAAAGCTCATGTCCTGCCCTTAGTTTAGGCCTTGCCAATGAATTGAGAACAAATATTTCTTAGTTTCTCTTCCCTGGGGAACATTCACAAATCTATTTGCCAATAGAGTGCTCTGGGAAACTGCTCTCCTAGGTGCAAACTCACATCTGATATTTACCTGGTAAATATTGGCACAGCTAGTTCTATTCTGATTGGTCATTGCCTTGTCAATATTTGTTAAATATTTTAAGGTTTACCTCATAAAGTTTCCTTTTTTTTTTTTTAAGATTTTATTTATTTATTTGACAGAGAGAAATCACAAGTAGGCAGAGAGGCAGGCAGAGAGAGAGGAGGAAGCAGGCTCCCTGCTGAGCAGAAAGCCCGATGTGGGGCTTGAACCCAGGACCTGGGATCATGACCTGAGCAGAAGGCAGCGGCTTAACCCACTGAGCCACCCAGGCGCCCCATAAAGTTTCCTTTAAGAAATGCAAGTCCACATGCCTTTTCTGAAAATGGTCCTTAAGAAAAACCTGTTAAGGGGTGCCTGGGTGTCTCAGTGGGTTAAAGCCTCTGCCTTCAGCTCAGGTCATGATCTTAGGGTCCTGGAATTGAGCCCCGCATCAGGCTCTCTGCTCAGCAGGAAGTCTGCTTCCCCCTTCCTCTCTCTTTGCCTGCCTCTCTGCCTACTTGTGATCTCTGTCAAATAAATAAAATATTTAAAAAAAAAAAGAAAAGAAAAGAAAAGAAAAACCAGTTAACTTGCCACACCCAATGTTGGATATGCAGCTTGATTACCACCACAGCATTACATGTTCCATGCTTGTCTTTGCATGCTGCTCCAACCCACACCAAATTTAAGGTTCTCAGATTAGAACTCAGGGATATTTAATTGACATAACATTTCAATGAGAAGAAAGATAGTCAATTGCATTATGTTTGCATACCAAATATTTATATAACCATACAGAAAGATAATTTCATAGTTAACTTTAAAAAGAAACTAATATATAGGGAGATATTATCTTGAAGTAAAACTTTCTTAATATTCATCAGACATTTTTGAAAGTTTCATTCTTCTGCATCAATGTAGTTGCTTGTTGTTTGTCATTCAAGTTGTATGGCATTGATCATCTTTTCTCTGTTGTTAAATTACCCTAAATTTAATCATCTCCAGGAATAGTTTTCTAAACTACTCCTGATTAATTTAGTTTACGAATTTTTTTCCTTTGTTTTGCTCACTTCCTTTCCATTTCTTCCCTTCCCTTCCTTTCCCTTCCCTCTGTTCTTTCTTTTCTCTCTGTCTCTTCTTTTACTTTCTCTTTCTCTCACTTATTTACCTACCTACCTACTTACTTATCTTTAGTTCTATACTGCTTTCCCCAAAAAACAATGAACATTTTGGGAGTCAAGAAGTGTGTCTTCATTTAAAGTGAAGAATATCAAATTTTTATTTTGTAAAAATTTACAAAACAAAGTTATAGTAAGTTAAAGAGAGAGAGAGAGAGAGAATGAATACACATTAAGAAAAATACAAAACTTTAAAAGAACATGAATTCATAAAAAGTGAAATATCTCTAAGCATATAAAAGTTTGTTAGAAATATGATACACTAAATATTTACTCAATTAAAAATAGAAAAAAAGGGGGCGCCTGGGTGGCTCAGGGGGTTAAAGCCGCTGCCTTCGGCTCAGGTCATGATCCCAGGGTCCTGGGATTGAGCCCCACAAAAAAAAAAAAAAAAAAAAAAATAGAAAAAAAATTATGAATGTGCTTGAAAACTTAGGAGACAAATTATGGTATTTCTAGAAAAAAATTAGTTATCAAAAGTCACTTAAATAAAATACAGAAAACTGATTAGTTTCATGAATATAAAAGACATTAAATCATAGTGCAGAAAAAAATTCCCCTACAAGCCATTACCTAACCAAGATTCAAGTTATAAATAACTCATCACTTTTACAAACATTTCAGAAAATTAAAAAAAAAAAGAGCAAAACATATTCAAGTCAGTTCATTAGGCTACTAACATATTATGAGTAAAATTACATATCACTTCATAAGAAAAGAAAGATATAAGCTAATTTCTTTTAAAAATTTAGAAAGAAAAATCCTTTAAATAACTGTTAATAAATTCTACATATCAAAAATTTTAAACCGTCATAAACAAGAAGAACTTATTCTAGGCAAACAAACATAGCTTGGTTTTGAAAACTATTAATTTATCTACCTACATTAAGCTACTTAAGTAGAAGGAACATTTTTTTAATAGATGTAGAAAAAATTCAAAAAATTTCAAAATCAGTCCATAGAAATATGACTTTAAAAAATTATTAAAGGATGGAAAATTCCTTGATTTATACCAAACAACATAATTAATATTCTCTCTTCTTCTCTATTTTTTAATCAGATTAAACCAGATTGTGGACTTTATTCTGTGACATAAATCTATATAGTATATTCTAGGAAATAGTTCTAGTAGGTTATTAATAACTAAAGTGGAGAAGAGAAATAGATCCTTTTCTTGCAAGTTACAATACAATAAATTGCTAATGAATTGGGATCCAGTAGTGACATTGGAAACTGAAAAATAATTTGAAGTACATATGGTATTTGTTTATACAATAAAAATATTCAAAATTCATTAAAATAGTAATTTGTTAAATAATAAAACATGAATAACAAATTAATTTAAAGATAAAATAAAGAGTGAATGCAAAGATTTTCATCATCATAATTGTGCAATAAAATTCAGAATATATAAAAATAAACCTCTATAAATTATAAAAAATGAACAATAACCAAAGGTAATGCATATGAAATTCAGTAAAGAGAAAATTGAAAATATTACAAGGTGTCAATTTTCAATTAGCAGAAAAAAATTCAACTAAAATAAAGCTTAAATACCATGTCATACATATCTGTTTGCTTAAAATATATAAATACATTTACATACTGGCAATGTGATAGGAAAACAGAAATGTGTATATAATTACTAGTGAAAATATTCATTAGTGTGATCAAGTAAAGATACTTGCCATTTTCTGATAATACTGATGATGTATAATATATATCTAGTGATTTCTATTAGAGAGATTCATGAGAATCAGTATCAAGTATTTATTGAAGATCAAGTATTGATTAAGTACATGAATTCCAGCGTGAGATGGTATTTGGATCTTGATACTATCAATTAGTAGTTCTGTGACCTTCAAGAAGCTTTTTAGATATTCTGTAACTAATTTTATAAGTTTCTTCACCTTTAAAATATACATGTATGTGTAGGTGCATGAATGTACATGCATATGTGGACACACACATGTGTGTATATGTTTCTTTTATAAGCTGTATAAGAGTGTGTGTGTGTATGAAAATTATAAGAATATGATTGACTCATGATGGTCATTGATTTTGGAGAGGCAGGTGATCAGTGGGTTCTGGAAAGGAAAACAGAAGAAGTTTGATATGTCAATTTTATTGTAGCATGTTACGTAAAAATAAAAGATACAAAGCAACTATACAAAATATTTACATGACACTTTTGTGGAATGTAAAGAAAGTTGTTTCCATTATTTTTTTTATAGTTCATGTGAACATTTGTTAATCATAAGAATATATAAACACAGAAAAAAAGAAGAAAAATAGGAGGTGAGGAAGTGGAAATAGTAACGTACATAACAGATTTAGGTAGTATAGTTCTGCTTTGCTAAAGATAAGGGTGTTTGAACATTGATGGAAAGTATTCTCTTGAAGAAGGATCTGATGATTCAAAAGTAAGAGAATAAAGTTTCAGGAGTAAGTTCTTGAGTAGAGTCTGTTTGTGATTAAATAGCTAGGTAGAGGTGGTGGCTTTTCATTTGTGCATGATTCACAGGCATAAAGAATACAGCCTTAGACACTGGACCTAGAGGACTAAAGTGCATTAAAAAAAAAAAAATCCTTAAAGGAAAAAGCAAGTCCCTTAAATCTTTCCTTCAACAAAGTATAGATTTTCTTTGTTTCATTACTTATTCTTGGCATAAAAAAATTGTTAAATTGGTAGTAGTCTGTGTAGGTGCAGCATCTCTATTTGTGTGTACATACATTGAAAGACCTATTCATTCTAACCATGAGGGAATAAAAAAAAAAAATAAGTTATGTTTTAGGAGAACTAATCCAAAGGGCTTCTTTGTGACTATATGCAGTTTGGAGATTTTTAATGTAACCTATTTGCTAACCTCTATAAAAAATAACTTAGTACCTGTGGTAGAAAACTATTTTGTCTTTTGTAATAAAGCTCAGTTATTTGATCTATTTTACCTTTAATGTATTGATTTGCCAATTTGATACCAAATGCTCAGTGAATTAAATTGCACTGCCTTATTTTTTAAATTTTGTTTCAATTCACAATTCATTCTCCTACATCTTGAATTATTTTGTGCATCAATTCTACCCTAAAGTTTTAATTTAACTTAATTAAAGTTTTAATTTTAATATTTAAAAGCCATGATTACAAAGTGTTAAGAAAAGTAAGAAGACTGGTTGATGAATTTGTCTCTGATATATTACAACAAACAGAATGTTTCTCTGTATGAGTGTGTGTGTGTGTGTGTGTGTGTGTGTGTGTAATTTATATTATATATATGTTATATTTAATATATTACATATTACAGACCTTTGGTATAATCTTGCATAGAATTATGAAAAAGAGCTTAAATGCCATATATACACACACACACACACCCATATATACGAAACAGTGCTTCTCTTGTTCTTTCTACCATAAGTCAATCAATACAAAATTATTTTTTATTACAAAATTAAGGCAGTCAAGCTAGAGCATGTTAAGCAGCAAGTCAGCCTGAAAGATTTTAAAAGGAAACCCTTGAATACATGATAAATAAAGCATGACTTCACTGGACAATATTACATTTATCTTTCAACAACAAACAAAACACTTTTTCAATCACATGTAACAATCAGAATCAAGATTACTGTAAGGGAACTGATTGAATCTTCTGATGCTATATCATCTTTAAATATTTTTTTCTTTCATCTTTGACTACTTTAGGGGAAATTTTTTGTGTCAGTGATATAAATATGGCAACAAAAAATCCCATATTATTGTTTATAAAAATAATAAATATAGAAGTTTAAGACAAAGTTAGCAATTTACTTTTAATGTGATCAATTTGTATCATTTTCAATTTTTCTAGATTTCTTACGGCCTAGCTAAGCAGTCTATTTAATGAATTCTCACCTATATTCTGTTTTTTAACCTTAATTTAATTCATATTTAAGATAAAATATTATATTTTGGTTTACTGTTTCAACTAATTAAAAGGGACTCAATATCAATCCTCTATTATACTCTGCAAATGCAGAACTCACTTTGAAGAACTGGGTGTATTGTGTGCAGGGATCAATGAAGTAATCAATAAGGTTGTTTTTATCCATTAATTAGAATATTGTGTATACATTAATGTATTTGTGATTTGCACATAATTTAGAGTAAACTCAAGTTTTTGAAAGTAAGTTTAAAATTTGCAAGTACTTTAGAGTATATGAGCTCAGACATAGAAAATATTAATCCTGAATGTGCATATTTGTTAGAATTTCTAACTTAATAGCAAAGTTAGTGACACAGAGCAATTTTTATTTTTAAAGTATCTTTTCCTTAGGCTTCATTATAATAAGATTTATATCATTTTAGATGCAAAATATTCCTTTAAACAGTACTCTGAATATATGATATTTCTGTGGTCATCTCACTATATTGTTTAGGCAAATCAAAGGGCATCCTGCCTTAATTAATCTTTATGATACTGTACACAATAAAAATTAACAAGATAATCTTACAAGAGCTTGAAAGTTATAAATATAATTTAACATGTTATGTTATTGTCTTTAATTCAAATACAAAACCAAAATTTTAGAAGTACAAATGCATTTTTCATGTTTAGACTGGACTTCTAATGTTTCTAAACTATAATTCAAAGTAATTAAATTGGAAAATATAGTTCCATAATTAAATATAATAGTCAGGCAAATATGCAAAATACTCCAAGGCTTGAAGAAAAACTGAATTAGTGGTTTTAATAAGCATGTGCTTCCACTAAAACATCATTATGAGTTATTTTCATGGATTGTTTGTAACCATGCTTCTAGAAAATGCTTTAAATAAGATGATAGAAGAATTGCTTTCTGTAGCACCACATTATCTTGCATTAGTTGTGGTTTCCTTCACCATTTAGAAAATAATTTCAGCATCATCATTTTGCCTTGCTACAGATGATCAACATGTGTAAACACTGTCCAGGAATAATTTGATAGTCAAGTATTCAAGGGCATAGTTGACACTATATTATGCCAAAGAAGCCTATCTCTTTCCTTCAATTTTTCTCTCTTTCTCTGTAGCTCTAGGTGAGGCATCATCCTTTCACCTTGTCTAATCAATTAATATGTCAAAATGTAGTAATGCCTGCCTTGAAATATAGCATGTACATGTTTTGAAAAAATATAGTTTTCTTATTTTAAACTTAGCTTGGTTTTTGGCTAAAGGCTGATTTTTTGAGTGGGACAAATCTAATATTCTTTTCTTTAAAACTGCTGAGCATGAAATAGTATTCTAAACCATAAACCATGATTGGCATTTCATGACAACTAGAAACAAGTTTTCTAGCATCACATAATAGTTTCCTACATTGAAAATCACCTTTGATCTTTCTTATAGACCTCTGCTATAATGTTGCATAGAATTATGAAAAAAAGCTTAAAATGCCATCTCCTTTTCATCAAATAATTGTATTGTGGAAAGATGTATAGTCCAAAAAAGCTTTTAGAAAATTATGCAGATTCATCTTCCTACATGCTAGAAAGTCACCCACATTTTTACCAGATTGTATCTCTTTTAAATCTTCCAAAAGGATTGCCAGTATATGGAAACAAGTATACAATATGTCAACAATTGTCCTTTTTACAGAGTGAAATGAAAATGAGCTCATGGATAAATTTAATGCATCTAATATTGGCTCTAGAGCTATGATAAAAAGCAAATACTCTGAGTCTGCATGATGTGTCCTTGCACACTCATAGACCACATCTAGAAACATGTAATTATCTCTAAAATATAGATGGAATCTAAAAATTATGTCTAAAACTCTGAAATAGTACAAACCATCAATCTAAGATCAAAGAACTTAAAATATTATGATAGTAATTTATAAATAAATATCCAATAGATGACATAAAATCAGGATGTACCTGATCTAAATTAATTCTAATTAATTTCATAAGTTAATTCAGTTTAATTAAATTATTTTAATAAATTAATTCTAAATTAATTATTCATGTACTATTAAGGTAAATATTTTAATGGGATCTTGGAATGGACTACCAGAATGCTCAATAAAAGATACACTGACTTTTTTTTAATTTTTATTTATTTTTTTAAGATTTTATTTATTTATTTGACAGACAGAGATCACAAGTAGGTAGAGAGGCAGGCAGAGAGAGAGGAAGGGAAGCAGGCTCCCCGCTGAGCAGAGAGCCCGACGCGGGACTCGATCCCAGGACCCTGAGATCATGACCTGAGCCGAAGGCAGCGGCTTAACCACTTAGCTACCCAGGCGCCCCTACACTGACTTTTAAAAGCCATAACTTTCCTATTACTATACAACATTTTTGCTATCTTCATTTATTTCTTTTTCATTTTTCTTGTTTGAATAAGCAAAATGCTGATCTTTTAAAATTAATTTTCCCATTTACCAAGAGAAACCCCCTCCACCCTTCTTAATGGCATATTCTACTACTACTTCCTTCTTCTCTGATCAGTGCATCTCTCCTTACTAGCTTCTCTCCATAAGAATTTAGCTATGATCAGGGTGCCTCGGAGGCTCAGTGAGTTAAGCCTCTGCCTTTGGCTCAGGTCATGACCCCAGAGTCCTGGGATTGAACCCTGCATCAGGCTCTCTGCTCAGCAGGGAGCCTGCTTCCCACTCTCTCTCTGCCTGCCTCTCTGCCTGCTTGTGATCTCTCTCTCTCAAATAAATAAATAAAAGTCTTTTTTAAAAAAAGAATTTAGCTATGATCAAGCCCTTTTACACCTAACACAAAGAACCAAAACACAGCAAAATCCACAACTAAATGTCTCCCTCTAATTACTACTCTGCTTTTCCTTCTGGCATCAAAGCTTAATATTATACAATGATAATAAAATCCACTCTCCTCTCTTTGATATCTTTTATTTACTCTGGAGGCTACTGTTGTACTATTTCCTAAAAACAATTTGCCTTCCATACCCTGTGTAAAATCCATAAGGCAATTTCTTTTCACTTGATCAATTTGCAGTATGTGACTTTGTAATTAATTACTTACTTCTTGAAATACTCTTTCATATGAGTTCATATTGGCATACTCTCTGGTTTTCCAATATCTCTTCCTCATATGCCTTCTCATTAAGCACCTCTTTTTTCTTCTCCATGCAACTCTCCATATAGTCATTTCTTAGGGATCACTCCTCACCTATTTTCTCTAGCTATATGTTATTCCTAAACAAACACATCAGGTTCTATATTTATAGTTATTAAAATACCCTAGTTTTTGTACACTGAATGTGATCTAGAATTGTTGGAGCCTAGCTGTCTTTAATACATAATTGTCAATTTTCCCCACATCTAACCAATTATAATATCCTTTCAAGACAATTTCCTAGTGGTTTCTAATTTGCCTATTTGTTATCCCATTCACTGTTACCTCTTACATAAAGGCCACATCTATTTTTATATGAATTATAATTACTATTTCTTAATTTATATCCTTGATTAAGTCCTGGCCTTCTATAATTTCTTTCATAACATTCATGTAGAATGCTCTTTCTCTAGCTTAAATCTGATTCTGATCATTTCTCTGATCAAAATAGTTCATTGAGTTTCCATTACATTTAGAATCAAGTCCATACTCATTAACAATTCCTCTAATATCTCTGTTGGCTAGGTTCTTGTGTATTCTTTAGTCATGTTTCACCCTACTTTGCAAATGATAAACCCTTCTTAATGAATTCTCTCTAATACTGAGATCCTTAGTACATTTTAGTCAACATGTTTTTTACCTTCAAATTTTTGTTTAAATTCTAGTTAGTTAACAGAGTGCAATATTGGTTTCAAGAGTAGAATTTAGTGATTCATCACTTATATTTAACACCCAGTGCTCAACATGACAACTGCCCTTCTTAATACTCATCACTCATTTAGCCCATTACCCCTCTCCTCCCTCCATCAACCTTCAGTTTGTTCTCTATCATAGAGTCCCTTATGATTTGTCCCCCTCTCTTTTTTTCCCTTTCTCATATGTTCATTTATTTTGTTTCTTAAATTCCACATATGAGTAAAATCATACAGTATTTGTCTTTCTCTGCCTGACTTACTTTGTTTAGCATAATATATGCTAGTTCCATCCATGTCATGGCAAATGGTAAGGTTTCATTCCTTTTGATGGCTGAGTAATATTCCATTGTATATACCACCTCTTCTTTATTCATTCATCAGTCAATAGAAAAATGGGCTCTTTCCGTAATTTGGTTATTGTTGATAAGTCTGTGATAAGAAGGGGGATGCATTTTTCCCTTCAAATCTGTACTTTTATCCTTTGGGTAAATACCTAGTAGGGTGATAGCTGGATCATAAAGTAGTTCTATTTTAACTTTTCATGGAATCTCCATGCTCTTCTCCTGAGTGGCTGTACCAGTTTGCATTCCCACCAACAGTGCAAGAGGATTCCCCTTTCTTCACACCTTTGTCAACACCTGTTGTTTCCTATGTTGCTAATTTTGCTATTCTGAATGGTGTGAGATGGTATCTCATTGTGGTGTTGATGTGTATTTCTCTGATGATGAGTGATGTTGAATATCTTTTCATGTGTCTGTTAGCCATCTGGATGTCTTTGAAAAAGTATTTTCATTTTTTCTGTCCATTTCTTAACTGGATTTTTTTTGGGGGGGTGTTGAATTTGATAACTTCTTCATAGATTTTGGATACTAGCCCTTTATCAAATATGTCATTTGCAAATATCTTCTCCCATTCAGCACACTGCCTTTTCGTTTTGTTGATCATATCTTTCACTGTGCAGAAGCTTTTTATCTTGATGACAGTAAACATTTTTAAAACATATTTTTTGCTTCTGCCATGAGCACCTTGTTCCTCACTTTACCAAACTCACATATCAAAACCTTTATCTGAAAAGCTTTGCTCAAGTCTCCAAGACTAGATTAGGTGTCTCCTGCATATTTCTAGAGTACTGTTTTAGTACTTAATAACATATTTTGTAATTTTCTATTTGCTTTTATCTCTTATATACTAGATTTACATTTCATGAAGCAAGGACTATATCTGGCTAATTATATCCTTAATGCTTAACATTTAGTAGTTTCTCAATAAACATCTCTTCAATTAGTTAATAAATTATCAAAAATATACATTTGTTTTCTCAAAATAATATTGTTTCATGAATCTGTTTTCATTTTGATGTATCCCACCTTCCAATATAGATCTAGTTCACATTATTTTCTTTTGTAAAAGTTCAGTTGTACTCTCAAGGTTACAAAGTTGCCAGATTCGATTCTATATGGTTGAAAGAATAATGGTAATATATACAGAAATCTGAAAGCTGAAGGAAATAAGGATTGAGAAAAATGTTAGAGATGGCTAAAATTGTCTCACAATTTTTGAGTTTGTGGAACTATGAAAGTATTTGGAAAGCAATTTTGGTAGGTAATAGACTTTGAAAGCCTGAAGCTTAGGAGAGAAGCTAGAGCTGAAGATCTGAAATTAATCTGCATCGAGTTAATATTTAAATCTGGGGTTTTAATGATATGATTAAATAAAATGACTAAGATAAATGAAACTGTGAATCATTACCTGAGTTTCTCCTTCCTCTCCCCATATTTAAGGTATGGAAATAAGAATAGAAGAAATGGAAGCAGAGAAGGAAAAATCATAAAATTCAGGGTAGAACTGGAAATACAGAAAACAAGAAAGGAACATTATAAAGAAGAGTGACATTTCCTTCCAGTATGATGCTAAAGAAGTATCAAAGTGGTAGAGTGTGAAAAATAATTTTTGAATTTGTTTGTCAGGAGGACTACAGTAACTTTTGGGCAAGAACATTCTGTTTGCAAAACATTAATTTATTTAAAAATATATATATATTGAACAACAGCTAAGTGAAAAAGTCTATTGAAGTACTATAAGGAAGGTTAAAATTAAAATTCTTTTTTTTTTTTTTTTATTATATGTGCTGCCGAAGCGAGCACTAAAATTAAAATTCTTAACACTTATTCCTTAACACTAAGTGCTTCAAATCTACTGGGAAAAATAAGTATAGTAGTGCTAATGTTTATTAAGCCATACCATGTCCAAGGTATTGTATTGAGTACTTCCTCATTATCTATCTTCATAACAAGCCTGTGAGATGGCTACTATATTATCCATGATTTACAGAAATATGAACTTCATAAATATAAAATACCTTTCCCAAAGTTGCAAAGGTAATGAATAATCTAGGCTTTATTTCAAAAGGAATATGCCTTCAACTCTGTTCCTGCGACTACACTTAATTACAGAACTATAACATATGACTGATGGCAATAAGAAGTCTCTTCTAGGGGAGGAGTCAAGATGGCAGAGAAGTAGCAGGCTGAGACTACTTCAGGTAGCGGGAGATCAGCTAGAGCTTATCTAAAGATTGCAAACACCTACAAATCCAACGGGAGAGCGAAGAGAAGAAGAACAGCAACTCTAGAAACAGAAAATCAACCACTTTCTGAAAGGTAGGACTGGTGGAGAAGTGAATCCAAAGCGATGGGAAGATAGACCGTGGGGGGAGGGGCCGGCTCCCGGGAAGCGGCGGAGCAACGGAGCACAAAATCGGGACTTTTAAAAGTCTGTTCCGCTGAGGGACATCGCTCCAGAGGCTTAACCGGGGTGAAGCCCACGCAGGGTCAGCGTGGCCTCAGGTCCCGCAGGGTCACAGAAGGATCGGGGGTGTCTGAGTGTCGCAGAGCTTACAGGTATTAGAATGGGGAAGCCGGCTACAGAGACAGAGCCGAGTAGTAAGCTCTAATCTCAGGGTTACCTTGAACCGGTCACAGGCTCGGTCAGCTCGGAGCATGGCCGGAGGCCAGGGTGACAGGAGTAATTGGGTGCTGTTCTCTGAGGGCGAACTGAGGAGTGGGGCCCCGGGCTCTCGGCTCCTCCAGGCCGGAGACCGGGAGGCTGCCATCTTCATTCCTGCCCTCCAGAACTCTACGGAAAGCGCTCAGGGAACAAAAGCTCCCGAAAGCAAACCCGATCCGATTACTCAGACTGGCCCTGGGTAAGGGCAGTGCAACTCCGCCTGGGGCAAAGACACTTGAGAATCACTACAACAGGCCCCTCCCCCAGAAGAGCAACAAGAAACCCAGCCAGGACCAAGTTCACCTACCAAGGAGTGTAGTTTCAATACTAAGGAGAGCAGCAGAATTCCAGAGGAGGAGAAAGCAAAGCACGGAACTCATGGCTTTCTCCTCGTGATTCTTTAGCCTTGCAGTTAAATTAATTTTTTTTCTTTTTCAATTTTTTTTTCTTCTTCTGCTAATTTTTTTTAACTTTTACCCTTTTCATTTTAATGTTTTTTAACTAGTTTATCTAATATATATATTTTTTTTCCTTTTTGTATTTTTTCTTTATTGGTTTTCTTTTTTTAATTGTTTCTTTCTTTTTTTTTTTTCTTTCTGAACCTCTTTTTATCCCCTTTCTCCCCCCTCACAATTTGGGATCTCTTCTGATTTGGCTAAAGCATATTTTCCTGGGGTTGTTGCCACCTTTTTAGTATTTTACTTGCTCCTTCATATACTCTTATCTGGACAAAATGACAAGGCGGAAAAATTCACCACAAAAAAAAGAACAAGAGGCAGTACCAAAGGCTAGGGACCTAATCAATACAGACATTGGTAATATGTCAGATCCAGAGTTCAGAATGACGATTCTCAAGGTTCTAGCCGGGCTCGAAAAAGGCATGGAAGATATTAGAGAAACCCTCTTGGGAGATATAAAAGCCCTTTCTGGAGAAATAAAAGAACTAAAATCGAACCAAGTTGAAATCAAAAAAGTTATTAATGAGGTGCAATAAAAAATGCAAGCTATCACTGCTAGGATAAATGAGGCAGAAGAAAGAATTAGCGATATAGAAGACCAAATGACAGAGAATAAAGAAGCTGAGCAAAAGAGGGACAAACAGCTACTGGACCATGAGGGGAGAATTTGAGAGATAAGTGACACCATAAGACGAAACAACATTAGAATAATTGGGATTCCAGGGGCACCTGTGTGGCTCAGTGCTTAAGCCTCTGCCTTCAGCTTAGATCATGATCTCAGGGTCCTGGGATTGAGTCCCACATGGGACTCTCTGCTCTGCAGGGAGCCTGCTTCCTCCTCTCTCTCTTTCTCTGCCTGCCTCTCTGCCCAATTGTGATCTCTCTCTGTCAAATAAAAAAAAAATCTTTAAGAATAATTGGGATTCCAGAAGAACAGGAAAGAGAGAGGGGAGCAGAATGTATATTGGAGAGAATTATTGGAGAGAATTTCCCCAATATGGCCAAGGGAACAAGCATCAAAATCCAGGAGGTTCAGAGAACCCCCCTCAAAATCAATAAGAATAGGTCCACACCCCATCACCTAGTAGTAAAATTTACAAGTCCTAGTGACAAAGAGAAAATCCTGAAACCAGCCCGGGAAAAGAAGTCTGTAATGAACAATGGTAAAAATATTAGATTGGCAGCAGACTTATCCACAGAGACCTGGCAGGCCAGAAAGAGCTGGCATGATATATTCAGAGCACTAAACGAGAAAAACATGCAGCCAAGAATACTATATCCAGCTAGGCTATCAGTGAAAATAGAAGGAGAGATTAAAAGCTTCCAGGACAAACAAAAACTGAAAGAATTTGCAAACACCAAACCAGCTCTACAAGAAATATTGAAAGGGGTACTCTAAGCAAAGAGAGACCCTAAAAGTAGTAGATCAGAAAGGAACAGAGACAATATACAATAACAGTCACCTTACAGGCAATACAATGGCACTAAATTCATATCTCTCAATACTTACCCTGAATGTTAACTAAATGCCCCAATCAAAAGACACAGGGTATCAGAATGGATAAAAAAACAAAACCCATCTACATGTTGCCTACAAGAAACTCATCTTAAACCCGAAGACACCTCCAGAGTTAAAGTGAGGGGGTGGAAAAGAATTTACCATGCTAATGGACATCAGAAGAAAGGAGGAGTGGCAATCCTTATATCAGATCAATTAGATTTTAAGCCAAAGACTATAATAAGAGATGAGGAAGGACACTATATCATACTCAAAGCCTCTGTCCAACAAGAAGATCTAACAATTTTAAATATCTATGCCCCTAACGTGGGAGCAGCCAACTATATAAACCAATTAATAACAAAATCAAAAAACACATCGACAATAATACAATAATAGTAGGGGACTTTAACACTCCCCTCACTGAAATGGACAGATCATCCAAGCAAAAGATCAACAAGGAAATCAAGGCCTTAAATGACACACTGGACCAGATGGACATCACAGATATATTCAGAACATTTCATCCCAAAGCAATAGAATACACATTCTAATCTGGTGAACATGGAACATTCTCCAGAATAGATCACATCCTAGGTCCTAAATCAGGTCTCAATCGATATCAAAAGTTTGGGATCATTCCCTGCATATTTTCAGACCACAGTGCTTTGAAGCTAGAACTCAATCATAAGAGGAAATTTGGAAAGAACCCAAATACATGGAGACTAAATAGCATCCTTCTAAAGAATGAATGGGTCAACCAGGAAATTAAAGAAGAATTGAAAAAATTCATGGAAACAAATGACAATGAAAACACAACAGTTCAGAATCTGTGGGACACAACAAAGGCAGTCCTGAGAGGAAAATATATAGCGGTACAAGCCTTTCTCAAGAAACAAGAAAGGTCTCAAATACACAACCTAACCCTACACCTAAAGGAGCTGGAGAAAGAACAAGAAATAAACCCTAAACCCAGCAGGAGAAGAGAAATCATAAAGATCAGAGCAGAAATCAATGAAATAGAAACCAAAAAAACAATAGAACAAATCAACGAAACTAGGAGCTGGTTCTTTGAAAGAATTAATAAGATTGATAAACCCTTGGCCAGACTTATCAAAAAGAAAAGAGAGAGGACCCAAATAAATAAAATCATGAATGAATGAGGAGAGATCACAACGAACACCATAGAAATACAGACAATTATAAGAACATACTATGAGCAACTCTACGCCAACAAATTTGACAATCTGGAAGAAATGGATGCATTCCTAGAGACATATAAACTACCACAACTGAACCAGGAAGAAATAGAAAGCCTCAACAGACCCATAACCAGTAAGGAGATTGAAACAGTCATCAAAAATCTCCAAACAAACAAAAGCCCAGGGCCAGATGGCTTCCCGGGGGAATTCTACCAAGCATTTAAAGAAGAACTAATTCCTATTCTCCTGAAACTGTTCCAAAAAATAGAAATGGGAGGAAAACTTCCAAACTCATTTTATGAGGCCAGCATCACCTTGATCCCAAAACCAGACAAGGATCCCATCAAAAAAGAGAACTACAGACCAATATCCTTGATGAACACAGATGCAAAAATTCTCGCCAAAATACTAGCCAATAGGATTCAACAGTACATTAAAAGGATTATTCACCACGACCAAGGGGGATTTATTCCAGGGCTGCAAGGCTGGTTCAACATCCGCAAATCAATCAATGTGATACAACACATGAATAAAAGAAAGAACAAGAACCATATGATACTCTCCATAGATGCTGAAAAAGCATTTGACAAAGTACAGCATCCATTCCTGATCAAAACTCTTCAAAGTGTAGGGATAGAGGGCACATACCTCAATATTATCAAAGCCATCTATGAAAAACCCACCGCAAATATCATTGTCAATGGAGAAAAACTGAAAGCTTTTCCGCTAAGGTCAGGAACATGGCAGGGATGTCCGTTATCACCACTGCTATTCAACATAGTACTAGACGTCCTAGCCTCAGCAATCAGACAACAAAAGGAAATTAAAGGCATCCAAATTGGCAAAGAAGAAGTCCAACTATCACTCTTCACAGATGATATGATACTATATGTGGAAAACCCAAAAGACTCCACTCCAAAACTGCTAGAACTTGTACAGGAATTCAGTCAAGTGTCAGGATATAAAATCAATGCACAGAAATCAGTTGCATTTCTCTACACCAACAACAAGATAGAAGAAAGAGAAATTAAGGAGTCTATCCCATTTACAATTGCACCCAAAACTATAAGATACCTAGGAATAAACCTAACCAAAGAGACTAAGAATCTATACTCAGAAAACTATAAAGTACTCATGAAAGAAATTGAGGAAGACACAAAGAAATGGAAAAATGTTCCATGTTCCTGGATTTGAAGAATAAATATTGTGAAAATGTCTATGCTACCTAAAGCAATCTATGCATTTAATGCAAGTCGTATCAAAGTACCATCCATTTTTTTTCAAAGAAATGGAACAAATAATCCTAAAATTTATATGGAACAAGAAAAGACCTCGAATAGCCAAAGGAATATTGAAAAAGAAAGCCAAAGTTGGTGGCATCACAATTCCGGACTTCAAGCTCTATTACAAAGCTGTCATCATCAAGACAGCATGGTACTGTCACAAAAACAGACACATGGATCAATGGAACAGAATAGAGAGCCCAGAAATAGACCCTCAACTTTATGGTCAGCTAATCTTCGACAAAGCAGGAAAGAATATCCAATGGAAAAAAGACAGCCTCTTCAATAAATGGTGTTGGGAAAATTGGACAGCCACATGCAGAAAAATGAAATTGGATCACTTCCTTACACCACACATGAAAATAGACTCAAAATGGATGAAGGACCTCAATGTGAGAAAGGAATCCATCCAAATCCTTGAGGAGAACACAGGCAGCAACCTCTTCGACCTCAGCCGCAGCAACATCTTCCTAGGAACATCGCCAAAGGCAAGGGAAACAAGGGCAAAAATGAACTATTGGGATTTTATCAAGATCAAAAGCTTTTGCACAGCAAAGGAAACAGTGAACAAAACCAAAAGACAACTGACAGAATGGGAGAAGATATTTCCAAATGACATATCAGATAAAGGGCTAGTGTCCAAAATCTATAAAGAACTTAGCAAACTCAACACCCAAAGAACAAAGAATCCAATCAAGAAATGGGCAGAGGACATGAATAGACATTTCTGCAAAGAAGACATCCAGATGGCCAGCAGACACATGAAAAAGTGCTCCACATCACTCGGCATCAGGGAAATACAAATCAAAACCACAATCAGATATCACCTCACACCAGTCAGAATGGCTAAAATGAACAAGTCAGGAAATGACAGATGCTGGCGAGGATGCGCAGAAAGGGGAACCCTCCTACACTGTTGGTGGGAATGCAAGCTGGTGCAACCACTCTGGAAAACAGCATGGAGGTTCCTCAAAATGTTGAAAATAGAACTATCCTATGACCCAGCAATTGCACTGCTGGGTATTTACCCTAAAGATACAAATGTAGTGATCCGAAGGGGCACGTGCACCCGAATGTTTATAGCAGCAATGTCTACAATAGCCAAACTATGGAAAGAACCTAGATGTCCATCAACAGACGAATGGATAAAGAAGATGTGGTGTATATACACAATGGAATACTATGCAGCCATCAAAAGAAATGAAATCTTGCCATTTGCGACAACATGGATGGAACTAGAGGGTATCATGCTTAGCGAAATAAGTCAATCGGAGAAAGACAACTATCATATGATCTCCCTGATATGAGGGAGAGGAGATGCAACATGGGGGTTTAAGGGGCTATGAGAAGAGTAAATGAAACAAGATGGGATTGGGAAGGAGACAAACCATAATGACTCTAATCTCACAAAACAAACTGAGGGTTGATGGGGGGAGGGGGGTTGTGAGGGGGGGTGGTTTTATGGACATTGGGGAGGGTATGTGCTATGGTGAGTGCTGTGAAGTGGGTAAACCTGGTGATTCACAGACCTGTACTGCTAGGGATAAAAATATATTATATGTTTATAAAAAATAAAATTAAAAAAAAAAGGGTGGGTTTCTAGATGGGTGCAAGAATATGAGAAATTTACATGGTTGTTAGACTCCTGTAGGTTGTGTTAGATAGAAAGTATCTTTATTTCTTTCTTTCTTCCTTTCTTCTTTTGTTTCTTTCTTTTTTTTTTTTTAAGTTCCTGAGACCCAAAAGGAAAGAGTTTAGGGGGGATAATGGGGAAGAAATTGGCCTTACAACAGAAGAAAGTGTCAGAAAATAAAAGATGTTCAAAAACTACTGATTCTTAATTTTAATAATTTTAATAGTTTAATTCTATATTTTTGATTTTTTATTCTGAATTACAATCATTTTTATAGCCTTATATTTAATACAAATACCTACTTCCCACTGCCACCACTAACTCCATTGTCTTTTTCCCTTCCCATATTAAACAAAGTATTAGTTAACCACTAATTTTACCTGTATTTGTCTTAACTCTGCCTTGGGAAATACAAAAAAGATCATGATCTTCCTGGAAACGAACAATAGCAACCAGGATGATGAGAATATAGACATAGATTAATGCAATTTGAGCCATGAATATAACTTAGTTTTTTTCGTTTTTTAAAATTTTTAATATTTATTTATTTAGGAGAGAGAGAGGAGGAGGAGAAGCAAAAGGAGAGTGAGAAGTAGAATCCCACTATCAGGAAGTCTGATGTGGGGCTTGATCCCAGACCTCTGAGATCATGACTTGAGCTGAATGTAGATGTTTAACCGACTGAGCCACCCAGGCACCTCTTAGTTTTCTGAATAAATAATATATTCCAACAGCTTAGGATTCTAAAAACATAAAAAAAAAATGCAATGAAAAAAATCCTTGCACATCCTTGACTGTTGACATCCTACCATGCAAGGGGAACTAATCATATTTTTGATGTATCAGCTGGAGTTTTCCAGGCATATTTAAACAAATATAAACATAAATTTCTAACTTCTCATAATTAAAAAGATTCCTATGTACTCTGTTTTGCCCTATATTTCTTTAATCTAAAAATATATTTACAAATCATTCCATATGATAGAATAGAGCTACATAGTAGTTGTGTATGGATATTTTATCATTTAAACCCTAATTAAAATTTAAACTACCTCCCATCATTAGCATTAACACTGATTATATGACTAATGATAATGTAAACATATCTCTATGTACATGTGCAGATACATCAGTTACTGAAAACTCAGAAGTGAATTGCTGAGCAAAGGTTATGTGAAATATTGCTACAATACTTTCTATAGGGTTTTTATTAGTTTATATGCCTATTGACAAAGCATGAGAGTTGCTCTGTCCCCACAGCATTGCCAATGATCAAAGATATGTAAATTTACCAACCAGTTAAATGAAAATCATATTTATTTTTATGAAGGAAAGAGGTTAAGCTTCTCTTCATATGTTTAAATGATTTTTTCTAATATTTCATTTAAAAATAATCATTCTTCATGTACTTTCCAGTTTTTTGTTAAGTTTCTAGAATTCTTCCTATAGTAGGAAGTATAGCCCTTAATCTGGGGTTTGAGACGCAATTTTTTTTTCCTGGCTTGTCTTTTGTATTGTGACTCTTTTTATGATATGTGTGTGTGTGTGTGTGTGTGTGTGTGTGTGTGTGTGTGTTTTAATATAGAATATCTTTTTAGAAAATTGCTTTATCAATCTTTTATCATCCTATATTAAATTTTGTATTTGAATTAGACTTAGAAAGAATTTATTTTGTTCATGTTTTTAATAACATGTTCCAATCTTTTAATTTTTTTTATGGTTTTCTTTTTTAAACCTAAATCTTTAAACCATTTTGCAGCTAGTCATGGTATATGATATGATGTATAGATCCAAATTTATTTTTGGTTTGTGGTTAGGAAAAAAGTAAGTTATGTCTATTTGATGTCCAAATTCTTCTTTTGTGTCAGGAGTAGTATTTTAAGTTTTGTTTTTGTTTTTAATTTATTGTCATATATGTCTTTAACATTTCTCTTTAAATTTATTCATAAGAATATTATATTTTTATTTATGATTGTGATATTTCCTACATGATACTCTTTGTATATACACATAGCAGGCATATATAAAATTGACTTATTATAATTCCTCTCCTGTTTTTATTTTATTTTATTTTAAAGATTTTATTTATTTATTTATTAGAGAAAGAGAGTGAGCAGGAGAGAGAAAATAAGCTGGGGAGTGGCAGAGGCAGGGGGAGATGTAAGTTCCCCACTTAGCACAGAGCCCCATCAGGGCTCAATCCCAGGACCCCAGGATCATGACCTGAGCCAAAGTCAGACACTTACCAGACTGAGCCACTCAAGTGCCCTCCTTTGGTTTTTAATAGTTTGATCATCTTATCCTGTGGAATCAAACATGGAACTAACTTCCTAGAAAGAAGGAAAAGGGGGTTATTTTTAATCCCCTATATCTCTAAGATTGATCTGGGGATATTATCTTTTCACAGGCATGGGTTTTTGCACATCCCAAGATGGCTAAGTGAGTTGACCTACAAATGCCTTTCAATGGCTGGGTAGGCAACCTTTATGCAGAAAGAAAGATAGGCACTCTGCCACTAAGCCATAGTGCTGTAAGGCTATGCATATATTGTTGGTTACATACAGCAAAAGTCAAAGCCAAAAGAAGGGCTGAGAGGTTTTGGGATGAAGCATAAAATATGTTACACTTGTGGTGTGGTTGAGTGACTTTCTTTGAATAATAAAATGAATGGAGGTGAACTATACCCCTTCCAGGTGGAAATAATAAGATCCACTGTGCATTTTTAATATCTCATTCCTTCAATTTGGAACTAACAATAATCTCAATGATAACTTCTTCTTTAGCTTGGAACCATAGGTGAGCTAGATTTGAAAAACCAGCTGTCCCTTAGTGGTAATGCAGATTGAGTGGAAAATAAATTTTATTTCTTTAAACTTTTGAATTTGGAGGGTTTTTTTTTTTAAACTTTGAGATAGGTTATTATGGAAGCATGGTCCTACTGTATTTTTTGATGTAATCATTTCCTCACTCTTCACACTCTGGTGAGGGACAAGCTTTTCTTTTTTCAAAGGAAAAACTAATATATATGTTACATATATATTATGTATTCTATACATGCATGTATTATATACATGTATATATTACACATTTCATATATATATATATTTGATGGGAAGAAGAGGGAGAGAGGAGAAATAACAGAACTGCCACATGCTTCAAGACTGACTTCTGGCTGTGTCAAAAACTGATAGTGTGATCCTGGGCAACTCACTACTTTTTTTTCTTTTTTTTTTTTTAAGATTTCTTTGAAAGAGAGAAAGAGCGTGAGCACAGAAGCAGGATGGACAGAAGCAGAGGGAGAGAGAGAATCTCAAGCAGACTGCTCGCAGAGCACAGTTGGACATGGGGTTTGGTCTCATCACCCTGCAGAGATCAAGACCTGAGCTGAAATAAAGAGTCAGAAGCTTAAGGAACAGTGCCACCCAGGTGCCCCGGGCAGGTTACTTCTATTTTTTTCTTTTTTAAGATTTTATTTTATTTTATTTTATTTTATTTTATTTTATTTTATTTATTTGACAGAGAGAGAGAGATCACAAGTAGGTAGAGAGAGAGGGGGAAGAAGGCTCCCTGCTGAGCAGACAGCCTGATGCGGGGCTCTATCCCAGGACCTGAGATCATGACCTGAGCTGACAGCAGAGGCTTAACCCACTGAGCCACTCAGGTGCCCCAGGTTACCTCTAATCTCATTAGCTAGGTCTGTTTCTCCATCTCAAAAAGAGGAACTTAGTGTAGATCTTGAAGTGTGGCCCTGGACCAGCATAATTATCATCCCCTGGAAACTCATTAGAAATGCAAATTCTTAGAACTTGTTCCAACCTACAAATCAGAAACTCATGGTGGGGCCCAGCCATCTGTAGTTTGATAAACCCCCCAGGTGAATAGCTGTGAATAATCCCATTATAGAAGCTTCACTCCCAGCCACCAGAGCTAAAGATGCAGAAGAACCCAAACAGCCAATTCTCTGTTCCTGGAGGTCACTTCTAGACAGTAAGCATGTGATTCCAAGATTCTACCTGATTTTGTACATCATTGTTTGCATTTCTCTGTCAATTTAACACTTACTGCCCATAAAAATCAAGTATCAGTTTACCTTTTGGATGCAAGGGTGCCAAGTTAAAAGACAAAACAAAACAACAACAACAACAAAAAACCTCTCCAGAAGTAGTATCATCTTGGAGCTCTCGTTTTAGATTCAGAAAAGCATGCTTGTAACCTTGAGCATTCAGTGGGTGAATAGTGTCATTGAAAAATGAATATTTGGGGCGCCTGGGTGGCTCAGTGGGTTAAGCTGCTGCCTTCGGCTCAGGTCATGATCTCGGAGTTCTGGGATCAAGTCCCGCATCGGGCTCTCTGCTCAGCAGGGAGCCTGCTTCCTCCTATCTCTCTGCCTGCCTCTCTGCCTTTGTGTGATCTCTCTGTCAAATAAATAAATAAAATCTTTGAAAAAAAGGAAAAAAAAAAGAAAAATGAATATTCATTTTGGCCATTGTTGAAAAATTATTAAAGACAATTTTGGTGATAAAAACAAACTTTAACACTTCTTGAAGTGGACAATCTACTTTGGGAGAACTGCAAAATGGGGCAGAAGGCAGGAAGCTTTTATAGTATAAAGAATAAAGGACATGATGAGAAGAAATAGAAAATATGAGTTGGAGCAATGTAGACAACTCTTCTGGGACTGAAAAAGAAGGGAATTAAATATAAAGCTCTGAGTGGGCTTTGCATTTGGGAATTGGCTGGCTGTATATAGTGCACTGCTGGTCAAGCAGAACATTTACAGGGACACAAAAGTAAATTCTAGGTTCCGTTTGCTGACATGGCACCCAGAGTAGGCGCCACTGCATCTCAGGCCTAGAAATGTATTTCAACACTATCAGCTCCTTTTTGTACTCTTGGATTTTTGTAGTCTTGGATTTTTCTCTCCACAATGGAGGCAGTATTGGAGGATAGAAATAAAACTAAACAGAGCCCACCTTATCTTTTCTAGTATTTTAATATTTTACTTAATATTTTTTTGAACCTCTTCATGAATAAATTGTGTGTGTGTGTTATAGTTAGAACAATCTTTTTCTCTGATTACATAGAGTTATCTTTAAACCCTGTTAGTATTTACTGGCAAACCATCTAACTGTATTAAGTTTAATTAAAAAATTACTTATTAATTAAAAAAATAAAAATTTAAAAAATTTATTGAGAAATTCTGTATTCCATCTGTGGAAAGTTATCTTTGTAGATGGTTTCTCATTTCTGAAATATCCTTAGGTAAACTGAATTTTCCTAGAAATTTTCCTAATATTTTATTTTTTAATTTTTTTTTCATAATATAAAAGTTAACTCAATACTTCCATCTTTGCGCTTATCATGTTTTTTGCATTTTTGTATACTTTTCCCATTTTTAAAAGTTTTTATTTTAATTCCAGTTACTATATAGTGTTGTATTAGTTTTGGGTGTACAATATAGTGATCCAACAATTGCATGCATCACCTGGTGCTCATCATGACAAGTACACCCTTTAATCCTTCATCTATTTAACCTATCCCCCACCCAACACCCATCTGGTAACTATCAGTTCTATATAATTAAGAGTCTGTTTCTTGGTTTCTCTCTCTTCCTTTTTGCTAGTTTGTTTCTTAATTTCCACATGTGAGTGAAATAATATGCTATTTACTTTTCTCTAACTGCCTTATTTTACTTAGCATAATATACTCTAGTTCCATCCATGCTATTGGAAATGTCAAGATTTTTTTTTTAATTTTATTTATTTATTTATTCGACAGAGAGAGAGATATCACAAGTAGGCAGAGAGGCAGGCAGAGAGAGAGAGAGGAAGAAGCAGGCTCCCCGCTGAGCAGAGAGCCCGATTCGGGGCTCGATCCCAGGACCCTGGGATCATGACCTGAGCCGAAGGCAGAGGCCCTAACCCAGTGAGCCACCCAGGCGCCCGGAAATGTCAAGATTTTACTCTTAGTATGACTGAATAATATCCCATTGTGTATATATACCACAACTTTATCCATTCATCAACCGATAGACATTTGAGCAGCTTCTGTATGTTGGCTATCATAAATAATGTTGCTGTAAACATAGGGGTGCATATACCCCTTTGAATTAGTATTTTTGTATTCATCAGGTCAATATCCAGTAGTGTGATTGCTGGCTCATAAAGTCATTCTATTTCTAACTTTTTTTAGGTTTTATTTATGTATTTGATGGAGAGAGACTACAGCAAGAAAGGGAACACAAGCACAGGGAGTGGGAGAGGCAGAAACAGTCTCCCCAGGATTCAATCCCAGGACCCTGGGATCATGACCAGAGCCCAAGGCAGACCCTTAATGACTGAACCACCCAGGTGCTCCACATTACCATACTTTTTAAATTATTCTAGCTTTGTAGGCTTGAAATAAGTGTGATGCCTCCAGCTTGTTCTTCTTTCTCAGGATTGCTTTGTCTATTTGGAGTCTTTTGTGGTTCTATACAAATTTTGAATTTTCTTTTATTTTTCTGTATAAAATGGCACTAGAATCATGATAGGCATTATGTTAATCTGTATTAGGTTGGGTAGTGTAGACATTCCCACAATATTAATTATTCTGATCTATGAGTGTAGGATGTCTTTCCATTTGTATCTTCTCGGATTTCTTTTAACAAATTCTTCCAGTTTTTATTTTATGGATCTTTTACTAACTTGGTTAACTTTTTTCAAGGTATTGTTTCTGTTGCTATTGTGAATGAAATAGTTTTTTCTTTTTCAGATGTTTCCTTATTGATGTATAGTGTGACTGATTCTTGTGTATTGATTTTTCTCCTGAAACTTTACTAAATTTGTTTAGTTTTAACAGCTTTTTGACTGGGTCTTTGGAATTTTCTACATATAAAATCAAAATCACCTGAAAATAAAGGCAATTTTACTTTCTTTTCAATTTTAATGACTTTTCTTTGCCCATTGTTCTAGATAGGACTTCCAGTATTGTATTGAGTGGTGAGAGTGACCATCCTTATCTTGTTCCTGATTTTACCAGAAAATCTTTCAATTTTTCACCATTGAATCTAATGTGAATTGTGAGTTTGTCATAAATGCCTTTATTATCCTGAGGTATGCTCCTCTATATGCAATCTGTTGAGGGGACTATGATCACGAGACGATTTTTTTTTTATATTTTTCTGCATCTATTGAGATGATGCATGATTTTTTAAAAATATGTTATTGATGTATTACATTTATTTGCAGGTGTAGAGCCACACCCTTGCATCTTTGAAATAAATCCCACATGGTAAAGGTGTAGTATAATCCTCTTAATGTGTTCTTGAATTGAGTGTTATTATTTTGTTGAATTTCAGCATCTATAAAAGGCAGCTCTTGGGGTACCCGCATGGCTTAGTTGGTTAAGCATCTGCCTTCAGCTTAGGTCATACTCTAAGAGTGCTAGGATTGAGCCCATGTCAGGCTCTAGGCTCAATGGGGAGTCTGTTTCTTCTCCCCACTTTCCCTCTATTCTCTTTCTCTCAAAATCGAAGAAGAAGAAGAAGAAGAAGAAGAAGAAGAAGAAGAAGAAGAAGAAGAAGAAGAAGAAGAAGAAAGAAGAAAGAAGAAGAAAAAGAAGAAAGAAGGAGAAGAAGAAGGAGGAGGAGGAGGAGGAGGAGAAGGAGAAGGAGAAGGAGAAGAAGAAGAAAGAAGAAAGAAGAAAGAAGAAGAAGAAGAAGAAGAAGAAGAAGAAGAAGAAGAAGAAGAAGAAGAAGAAGAAGAAGAAGAAGAAGAAGAAGAAGAAGAAGAAAGAAGAAGAATTTAAAAGGCAGCTCTTTCTGCTCATGGGTCCTGTCCTGGTGCTATAATGTATTTATCAGGGATATCATTCTGTAGTGGTGTGTGTGTGTGTGTGTGTGTGTGTGTGTGTGTGTGTGTGTGTGTGTTTTGCTTTGATATCAGGGTAATGCTGGCATATCAAAGTGAGTTTGGAAGTGTTCCCTTCTCTTCAATTTTTTTGGAGGAGTTTGAGATGCATTGGTGTTAATTCTTCTTTAACTCTTTGGTAGAATTTGCCAGCGAAGCCATCTGGTCCTGGAGCTTTCTGTGTTGGAAAGTTTTTTATTATGAATTCAATTTCTTTGTTACTGGTATATTCTGATTTTTTTTTTCCCTGATTCAATCTTGGTAGGTTGTATATTTCTAGGGACTTTTTAGTTTCTTCTAGGTTATCTAATTTATTGGCAAATAATTTTTCATAGTATTACCTTATGATCTGATGTATTTCTGTAGTATTAATGGAGTTGTAATGTCTCCTTTCATTTCTAATTTTATTTCAGTTCTCTTTTCTTCATTAGGCTGGCTAAAGATGTGCCAATTGTATCTTCTGGGAAACAGCTCTTAGTTTTATTGATCCTTTCTATTTCTACCCCTCTCTATTTCATTTATTTCTACTCCTGATTTTAATCATTTTTACCCTTCCGCTAACTTTGGGCTGAGTTTTGTTTTTTATTTTGCTAGTTCATTGAAGTATAAACTTATTTGGGAGTTCTCGAATTGCTTAATATATGAATTTGTTGCTATAAACTGTCCTTTCAGTACTGCTTTTGCAGCATTACTGCTTTTGCAGAATGTTTCCATTCTCACTTGTTTGAAATATTTTAAAATTTCTCATGTAGTTTCTTTTTTGACCTATCAGTTATTCAGAGGTGTGTTGTTTGTGCAAATTTAGGATTTTCCAGTTTTTCTCATTTTCTAGTTTCACACCATTATAATCAGAAAAAAATAGTTGTTATAATTTTAATCTTCATAAATTTACTAAAAATGGTTTTGCGCTTATCATATGATATATCTTGGACAATGTTCTGTGTTTGCTTGGGAAGAATGTGTGTCCTGCTGGATGGAATGTTTTTATATAAAAATAAATATAATCTGTTAAGTCCATTTGGTCTAAAGTATGGTTCAATTATAAGTTTCCTTACTAATTTTTTTTTTTTTGGGTCTGGATGATCAATACATTGCTGTCCTATTTACCGAATGAAGTTCTCTGCTATTATTGTTTATTTCTCCCTTTAGAGCTGTTAGTATTTGCCTGATAAATTTAGGTGTTCCAATGTTCGATGTGTATATCTTTATGATTATTATATCATGTTGATGTATTGACCAATTTATCATTTTATAGTGAAATTCTTCATCTCTTGTTACTGCTTTTGTCTTAAATTCTATTTTGTCTGATATAAGTATGGTTATCCTTTCTTTCTTTCTGTTTCTATTTGCATAGAATAGCTTCTTCCATCCCTTCACTTTGAGCCTGTGTAACTTTAGAGTTTAAATGAGTCTCTTGTAAGTAACACATAGATTTTTGCTCTATTTTTTTTAAGATTTATTTATTTATTTGACAGAGATCACCAGTAGGCAGAGAGGCAGGCAGAGAGAGAGGAGGAAGCAGGCTCACTGCTGAGCAGAGAGCCCGATGTGGGGCTCGATCCCAGGACCCTGGGATCAGGACCTGAACCGAAGGCAGAGGCTTTAACCCGCTGAGCCACCCAGGCGTCCCATGTTCTATTTTGTTTTAAGCTATCCAGCTGCTCTGTGTCTTTTGTTTGCTTGTTTGCTAAATTCAGTCCATTTACATTTAGAGTGATTATTGATATGTAAGGACTTAATACTTTCATCTCATTGATTGCTGATTGTTTTGTATTTACATTGTTTCTTTTCCCTTCTGTTTCTGCCCATCACTGTAAATTAGTGGTTTTCCATGGTGATATGCTCTGTTTCCTTTTTTTTTTTTTAATGTTTTGTGAATTTACTCTAGAATTTTGCTTTGTGGTTACTGTCTTTGCTTTGTGGCTTAAATACATCATAACTATAGCAATCTATTTTATGCCAAAAGCAACTTATCTTTGTTCACTATAAAGGTGTCACCCTTTACTCCTCCCCTTTTATATTTTTGATGTCACAACTTCCCTTCTTTTATGATATGTATTCATTAATGAATTATAGTAGTTACAGTTATTTTTAGAATTTTTTGCCTTTAATCTTTATGTTACAGTTAAATTATTAAAGGCTAGCCTAATAGTTTTCTAATTGTTTAAAAAAGCACCTCTAACAGTGTGTTATGTACTTTCATATGTTTTCATATAACTAGTGTTCTTTCATTTCAGCCTGAAATACTATTTCTTAACATTTCTTACAAGTCTGGTCCAAAGTTAGTGAACACCCTTAACTTTTGTTTACCTGGGAAAGCTTTTATTTCTCTTACAACATATCTAAAGTATAACTTTGCTGGAGAAAGCATTCTTGATTGGCAATTTGTATATTTCTTTCTTTTTTTTTTTAAGATTTTATTTATTTATTTGACAGAGAAGGAGAGATCACAAATAGGCAGAGAGGCAGGCAGAGAGGGGGGGGGAAGCAGACTCCCCTTTGAGCAGACAGCCTGATGTAGGGCTTGATCCCAGGACCCTGAGACCATGACCTGAGTTGAAGGCAGAGGCTTAGCCCGCTGAGCCACTCAGGCGCCCTGGCAATTTGTATCTTTCAACACTTCAAATATATTATTCCATTCTTTCCTGGCTGGTAAAGTTTCTGCTGAGAAATCTGCCCATAATTTAATAGAGATTCCTTTCTAGGTTACTTTCTTTTTTTCTGCTGCTGCCTAGGATTCTTTGTCATTGTTTTTTGATAGATTCATTATACTATGTGTTGAAGAATGTCTTTAGCTTTGAGATAATAGGTAGTACTATAAGCTTTACAGAGTTGTACTTTCAAGTCTTTCCCCAGGTTTGGGAAACTCTCCTCTTTATTTATTTTTGATTAAACTGTTTGTCTCTTTCTCCCTTTCTTGTCCCTCTGAAGTACCAATCATTTTATTTGCCTTTCTGATAAATCCTGATAGCTATCATAGACTTTCTTCAATTTTTTAAAAAAAAATCTTAGTTCCCAATCTTCTTCTAACCATATTATTTTTATATTCCTATTCCCTAAGTCATTTATGCTGTCTTCCTTTAGTCTGTCCTGTTACTGATTCTCTTTATTGAATTCTTCATCTCCTTACTGACTACTTCAAGTCCAGAATTTATAGGGTTCTTTCTTATAATTAAAATTTCTTAGGTAAAGAACTCCCATTTATTAATTTTATCTTTGATTTCATTGAGTCATCATTCCAAGTTTTATTGTACCTCACTGAATTTCTTTGTAACAGCTATTGTAAATTCTTCATCAGTTATATTGTAATATTCAGGGCTTTTGAATTTAGTTGCTGGATACTTATTTTCTTTTTGTGATATTTCCTTGATTGCTTTTATATTGTTGTAAATATACATGTCTGTTTTCATATTAGAAGTAGTAGATAGCTCCTTAATTAAAATTTTATGTGTTCTTTTGTTCTTAAAATTCAACAGGCTGGCAATTAAAAGCCTTATTTTTACCTTGAGAAGATAGTACTATAGCTCAAGTTTGTGTTTTCTCTCTTCCCCACTCACCTTGTCCTATTTGGGCATGCCCAATGTAGAACAGAGATTGTTTTTTTAAATAAATTAAGGAGTGTACACAAGGTGCCAACAGCAAAATGGGAGAAGTATAGATTTAGGGGTGCCCATGAATCTGGTGGAGATATCCTTGAGTGGGATATTCCTGGATACTTGTAGGAAGATTTCCTCCCAAAGTCCCGAGCAGATGTCAGGAAATGTATTCCTTTAATACCTGAGAGGTTAGCACTTTCTATTTTCTCTGGAGATTGTCCCCTCTGCCACCACAAAACAGCTTAGTATTGGAGCAGCATTGCCTTGGGGGAGGGGTATCTCTGGTGAGTTCTTCCCTCTTCTCTGTATCCAGACTCTTCTCTCTCTGCTTCCAATGCAATGCTGGATTCATCTCTCAAGCAGGCTGGACTTCAGACTGGACTTCTCTCACCTGTCAATATCTGCCCAGTTACCTACTATCCAAGGTTGTATTTTTGTGTGTTTGTTTGTTTGTATGTTTGTTTTTGGGTTTTTTTTGCTTATTTTTTTTTCCGTTGCCCCAGTCACAGTCCTTTAAGGATATGGCAGTCTTGCAAACTCCCTTGGATCTGTTGTCCTTACCAAGGTCTTTATCTTTGGATGCACCGGTAGGCTAGAATCCTCCTGGGACCCTTGGTATAGGGTATATAAGCACTTTTGTTCAGTTATGGATGTATATTAAAAAAAATAGAAAAGTAGACTGATTTATATCACTGTGATGCTGACATCACTCCTATTGTATTTCCACATCTTGTATTTTCTCTAATTTTTGCTATTTTATGTGGTATATATATATATATATATATATATATATATATAGTAAATGTAATATATTGACATGACATGCTTGCACTTTTTTCAAATAATTTAAAATTCTCTATAATTAAAATTTTTGCATTTTAAAAATTGTTTTGACTAGTTCAACACTTAAAGTTTCAATTTTCTACTCTATATTTTATGAAATGTACTTTATATAATACCTTTAATAATTTGTTATATGGATAATATATATTCACAAAAAGGGTGGAAAACAGAAGATGAAAAAAGTACAATCAGTGAATCATCTTTTATTGTCTTTTCATTTTTCTGTGTTCTTCCATTTCTACCATGTGTTCTTCCTACATAAAATTAATACTTTCAGTAATTATGTGGGGCACAATTTCTATCTATACCTGTGCAAATATTTTTCCGGGGTCTTCAATAATTTTTTAATATGTCTTTATATTGATATTTTATTTTTATTTCTTGGTCAATTCTGCCTTATATCACTGCTCTTTGAATGGAGTAAAATTCCTTGGTCAACTATTTGTACAAGGTTCTTTGGAGTAGACCTCTTAGAACCCAAGACCTTCTCTTTCTACAAATATTCTTGTAAATAAAGGATAGTTTTGCTCTTCATGGAGGGGATTGTTGTTCTTGCCCAATTTTAATTCAAAAAGCAGTTTTGCACAATTTGTTTTGCAAATACTGCCTAAAATATGAAATCTGCTGGACATGTACTTTGTATTTTTCTCCATTTGTTTAATTTGTATGATTTCCAGAAGAAATGGAAAGATGATAACTTACATAGGCTTATATATTTGGATAAAGACTTGGATCAAGATGTTTAATTTTCCTTACTCTGCAATCCAAATAAGAGGGCTTAGGTATGCTTAGATTATGACAAATAGGCAGAAGTACAACAGATGATATTTATTATATAAAACAGTGAAAAAGCAGATTCTAAAACTTCCTGATTTATCATTTAATGTTTACTAGTGACAAAATTTTAGAACAGCTGCTATAATAAATGATATGGCAGCACTTTGGAAGGAAAATGACAGCTAGAAGGCAAACAGCATATGTAAGTTCACATAATGCTGACATGATTTTATTTATATCTTTATTAGATTTTGTGTTCCTGGAAACATTTAATATTATTTCATTCTAGGGACATAGGTGATTGTTCATTTTATATGTAATAGCTGCTGATTAATTATTTCTACATCATGATGAATGGATTGTTTTAAACCTAGAGAGAGGAGCCTGAGGTTATGATACTGGATTTCATCATTGATTTCATACTATTTTACATGTTTATTAATGACTTGAAAGAATATAAAGAAAGTGCTTATTTAATTTTCAGAGAACAAAAAATCTGTATATTAGCTGATATATTATTTGATAAAATTAGAATTCCAAGTTGTTTTAAGTTATAAGAAACCAATTCATTCAAGAGGATTTTAAAAGTGATACACATAGGGGTGCCTGGGTGATTCAGACAGTTAAGCATCTGCCTTTGGTTCAGGTCGTGATCCCTGGGGTCTGGGATCAAGCCTCACATCATATCAGTCTCCCTGCTCAACTGGATGTCTGTTCCTCCCTCTCCCTCTGTGCTCTCTCTCTCTCTCTCAAGTAAATAAAATATTTAATAAACAAAAACAAAATATGAGTGATACACATAAACTAAAATATTTAAGTTTAAAATTCAATTAAATTGTTATCAAATTGAATAAGTTTGAAATGTTTCCTGTCTCAGAAATACTGAACATCTACTTGAACCTAATCTCCCTACTGAAAGACATGATTTAAGAATTATTAGTATAAAATTAAATTCAATTTTAGGTGTATCCAAATTTTGGTACACTGTGATGACAGGAAGTAGGAATCTCCAGGTGGGTATCAACTGAATGGGAATAATCCCCCTGTACATGTAATTTTTCAGACCATATCTACAGTTGTTTTCAAACATGTAAGGGGGGAAATAGGTTTATTCATTAAGGGGGAATGCAGACTTTGTATCCAGATTCCCAAGGGCTGAAACCTGGTCCTGCTTCTTTGTAACTGTAATTCAAGACCATTTTCAGGGCTTTGTCTCTCAAATCCTCATAGGCAAAACTAAACAAAAAATGGTGCTTATTTCAAAGAGTTTTGAGAATTAAATATAAAAGAATTAGACCAATCCCTTTTACTTAGTACATGCTTAATAATTGTTTCTTATTAATAATAATATCTCAGTGTACCTTATTTGATATTTGAAATCAAGAAGAATAATTATATAGCTATTTGGTTTTGTGAGAAATCTATAAATGTTCTCATTTAGTAATCAATTATTATTAATTAAAGACTGATTTTGATGCTCAGTTTAGTTGTTGATTTTAATGCTCACAAGAATAATAAGTTCATACATTCTGAAAAGTGAAAATTATAAAACTTAAAGTGGATGGCAGTTATGTTTATATCCTCCAAGAATTTATTCATTTTATATTACCATGGAATTACATATAGGTCTTTCTACATTGAAAATAAATACATAGATGCTTCATAATAACACTTATAAATCAGCATATTTGCTTTAGATACACTACATAAAAAAGGGGTCAAAACTTTAAGTTTCTTAGATTATATATCTGATATCTGACTTCTCCCATTTCTACTTACCCCATTTATTCACTTGTAGATTTTTGTTTCTCTTTCCTTCCTTCCTTCCTTCTTCCCTAGTTTCTTTCTGTATGTTCTTTAACAATTACCTAGGTTTGGGGTTTGAGGTTGTAGTTAGGGAAAGGAGTTTTGGGAAAAGTTATTTTTATGTTCACTTAGGATGTTTAATTTTCCATAGGAAGATTGTATTCTGTGTCCCTAAAGAGTTTAAATTTCTTATGACTTCGAGCACAGTGTTTAATGCATATATCCCTTGTGTGGATAATCATAACTATGTTTTATGTCTACAGTCACCATTTTTTTCTTCTGCTTCCATGAACATGATTTGTAGTCTCCCACCAAATAGAATTGTTGTTTAGACATTTCCAGCATATATTGTAGAGCAACATTATATTTGATATGCCATCCTTCTAAAAAATATTTGTTTTTGATAGAAATTGTTGTAATATTTTTGACCCAGTTCACCAAGAGAAATATTTGTCCACAAAGCAAGATTTTGCCAAGGTTTAGACAAATATCCTTGATTTAATAAACAGATGGTGCTATTAATTGTTGTTCTGTTAGGTCATGCTAGTATAGTATCATTTATTATTCAAGTGCCAGATATGTCTCTGACAGATGGAACATCAGTGTCACTAATGTAGGGTGATATGAGCATTGCAAGCATGATGCTAACGTGTTAGTTGTGGCATTGGCATTTGGAATCATAGTAGTCATCTTGGCAGCACCAGAGGTGCTGTAATAACTGGCTGGGTATCTGTGGCAAACCAACCACATGCCTGTCAGTCATATCATTATTTGGAAGGAAAGTATATTCACAACTTTAAAACTGGCCGCTGTATATTTCTATTTAAACCCAACTCTGAATTTTGTCAAGTCCATATGCTTTATTCTGTTTGCCTTGCTTTCATGTAACATTTAAGATAAGAGGACATCTGCTAACTTTGGCTCAGAAAGCTACATGGACTTATTCTCAGTTATTCTGCTCTTGAAACAATTTTCTACTAACAACAACAACAACAAAAGTTTTTCAGGATGCTGCTGTAGGCCTAGTCAGTCATTTCATATAATCCAATGTGTCTAAAAGATATATATTTTTTAATGATTTTTAGTGGGCTTTTCAGAGTTACAATTGCAGGTTGTTTCCTCACTGAAATTTCTGAACAAAATGGCCTTAAGCATGCTCCAAGTACAAGCTGCTCTTTGGCATAAACCATTTGACATTCATCCTACTTCCTGAAACTTGATTCATCTGGACTGTGACATCTCACTAAATTTAGCCAAAAGCTAGAAACTTTGCCTTCTAGCATTTTTTTTTTTTTAATGTACCTCCTGGACCTGGATTTAGTTTTCTTTACATTCTGACCTTCAGCTTCTGCTGAGGTTTTGTAGACTTTCTCTTCCTGAGGCATGTAAGAGTCCTTTGTGGATGCATAGTATTGATTCCAACTGACATACATAGAAAGATACTAAGTCATGCATGCTTTTTCCTGTTTAGTATGTTCATTCTATCTTTGTAAGATTAAAAGTGTATATTATGAATGAGGATTTGGTGTTTAAAGCTGGGGAAACAAAAACAAAACCTGTTTCATCACCTGATGGCATTGGATGGCACTGAAGTCTATGTCCTACAGTGAATAGGTAAATATGTTGTATTTTCAGTATCTTACAGATAAAGTTCCTTTTCAAATGAGTGCTAGTTCTTTAACAGTTTCTTGTTTTGATTTTAATGTGCTGAAAAAACCAAAAGAGAAAATAAAAATACACTCAATGTTTAAGAGATCCGATGTGGTATTCTTGTGAAATTTTATTTTTATCAGGAGAATGAAAATCAGGCAAAATATAATGCTTGTTAAATTTTCATTAATTATTGTTTCAAATACTTTAAAGATTTTCTATATTGTAAAAGATTAAGACTATTCTAAATTGGATTTAAATCATATTTTATAAACCTATTACCCTATATAGCAATTATTTTTTTTTAAATATGTTTAAATAGGGCGCCTGGGTGGCTCAGTGGGTTAAAGCCTCTGCCTTCAGCTCAGTTCATGATCTCAGGGTCCTGGAATCCAGCCCCATATTGGGCTCTCTGCTCAGTGAGGAGCCTGCTTCCCCTCCCCCTCTCTGCCTGCCTCTCTGTCTACTTATGATTTCTGTAAAAAAAAATAAATAAAATCTTTTAAAAAATGTTTAAATATATGGTTTTGTATTATTTTATAGCATCTTTAGACATTTGCTTAATTTCTTCACATTACTAGAAATATCAGAGTTAAATTTTATTATCAAATATAGTTCATATCAACCCTAACTTTTAGGGACATGATAATCTGTTCAGTCTAAATTTTCTGGAAAAGCATGCCTGACAATTGTTATTTTTGGTAAACATTTGCTTGAAACAGTACAGTATCTGATTTGAGATAGGTGAAGCAGCTGTTTTAGCTTCACAGAAAATATTGCCAGAAAGAAATCGTGTCCCTAAGGCGTGGGCTGAGTTACAGCTTTAAAAAATTAAATTAGCCCAGCACACGCTTGGCTCCCCTATTACTTGGCTTCCTTGCACCATGGTCCTCCACCATAGCTTCCTATTTGTTTGGCCCAAACTCTTCTGTAGTTTATTGACAGTAGCATGATAAATCACAGTTTCCACTGGGCACCATACCTGCTCACATGGTCTTAGTCTCTGTAAGGGGGCCAATAGTCATGCCTTCTCAGGCAGGATTGTGAAATTGCTCTTTCAAAAGCTTAGAAATCGATGTTCCATGAAACAAACTGCTCTTAATCCAGGCAGAAATTCTTAGGAAGCTGTGACTCTTCCCTGGAAAATGACTACAATCTTGAATCTGAGGTGGTATCCACTCATCTTTGTGTGAGACTCAGGTAGCCATAAATATTTCATGTATGGTGGATATGACAAATATAACTATGGAATGCAGGGATAGGCTTTCTGATATTTAATTTTTAAAGATAATTTAGGCAAATGTTAGTTTCCTAGAACTACATATCCATTTTTTAAATGACAATAATAAAATATGCTTTGACTCTGAAGCAATTTAACTAAATTTCATTTGATTTTCACTTGTGCCATGAATATACTTCATTTGTTGTGTGTGTGGGGGGGTAGTATTTTGTTACTGTATTACATGTACCAATCCTTTTACTTACCTTAGGTTAGTATCAAATTAAAATTTAGCTATACCATGTGTCTTGATTTCATGGATAACTGAAGAACCTATAATTATGAGACCATAACACATCATAAACAAAATTAAAGTCATGGTGACTTTTTGGAGAGGAATGTTATTAAATTACAATAAAATTAACCTAAAGCTGACAAAAAAGGAGAAGATGAATATAGGGATGTCTCTAAATTGGCTTCAGTGAAAGTCTTGTGTTGCCACTGTTGATGACTAGCAGAATGTTACCCTTAACCATAAAAAAAAAAAAAAATCATGATTTGTTCTATATTAACTAAATAGAAAATTTCATATGTATTTAATATTTTAGCTATTAGAAGAAAAAGAATTCATCTTTAACTTCTCAAAGCACTGCTTAAATAAATCTTTAAAAAACTGAATGCTCAAATTAGATGAAACCACATTGTTTCAAAACAATAAGTTTTCTAATAGTTTGTGTCACACTTACTAATTCAATCATGTTTTTAATAAATAAATATATAGAGAATTGCATTCCATAGTGATAGTATATCTGATAAATATATTGAAGTAAAGTAAAATTTTTATAATTTTCAATGTTAAGAGGTAAAATAAATTGAGCAAGATTCATGGCCACTTTCAACATATCTTTTGTCCCTCCTGGTTTTACCCAGGGCTAATAATGTTATCCAAAGGACAAATGTAGAGAGCACTTTTTGCTTTTTCTTGGGTAGTTTGATTTGTTTTCTCAGTGCTGTCACTAACATAGTAAATCAATGTTACATGACACTTTTCCAGTGGTATATAACATAACTCTTCTTATTTTGTCTGGATTCAGAAGGAAGCTTATAGTAGATGAATCCCTTGCAGCCTGATTCATTTCTAGTATTGATTTCCAAAAGTCTAGAGTAGGATGGCAGCATTTCAAGTTATTGAACACTTAAAGAATAATCTGCTTGAATTATTTTTTTATTTACCTTAAAACTTGATACTAGGCAGATCTTACTGATTTTTAGGTTATAAAAGATTTATGAAACCAGAAGTTAAAGATCTGTTTTCTCTCTAATCTTTTGGTCCTTTCAATCAGTTTCCTTGAGAACTGATAATTTTCTGCCCCTGTGCATGGATATGGACCATGAAAATATAACTGGGTATCTGCTGTTAAAAAGTATATCTCAAAACAAAACAAAAACAACCCCTACATTAAATAAAATGAAACTTTTTAAGTTCTTTTTCATTTTGCAATGAGAGAGGGAGGGAACCCTAAGCCATATTGTTTCATGCTGTATAGTTGTTGTTTTGTTTTGTTTTGTTTTGTTTTTTATCTTAAATAGAATCCTTCACTTAAGAGGTATTTAATATTAAAGTGTAATAGATGTTGTTAGAATTTTAGTTTTGGTAAGAGTTTTCTATATATAATCTAGGAAATAAATGATAGAATTGTAAGACTAACAACTAGGTCAGAAATATTTTTTTCAGGTTTCTTTTTGTACCATGTTTACCTTACTGATCATATCACTTAGATTGACAGGGTTTATTTTGAAAATATATATCATGATGGTATAACAGGTAGTTTTGTTGTTTAATATTTCATGCAGATTTTAAAATAACCAATTTTTCTGATAATCTCTTAGGGTAACCAGTAAATGCAAAGTTTTACCCCACACCCAGAGAAGTTTTTGTTTAGAGATAGATTAGAATATAATGTCACTGATACTTATTGAATATTCACAATAGGGTTAGGCATTCAAATACCTAATTTCATTTAATCACCAGTAATTGTGTAAGGGAAGAAGTGTAACTCTTATTGAACAGATGAGGAAATAAAAGCCTGGAAATTTGTCACTTGCCCAAGCAGTACTATATAGCTAGTTAGTGGAAGAACTGGCATTTGGGCCCTGATATTTATGACATTAAATTATAAACTTTTTTCCATTGTATCAGATGATAAAAATAGATTTTCAAGTTGTTGTTGCTATTTTTACTTTCATATTTTGTTGTTTATGCTCAAAAATTAAATGACTGACCTTTATCTCCATTTATATTGTCTGAAACAAATTTGCCAGCAATGCTGTAGCAGGAAAGGAACAGTGATGAACTAAATTGTTTTAACCCCTCCCCCACCCCCCCATAATCTAAGCACTGGAAAAGAAAATATTCTGCTAATGTAATATTATTTTTAACTAAAACCAAGACTTTTGAAAGAAGAACAATTCTTTTTGTAATCACCTTAAAATGTACCATTTGGGACATTACTTAACCTACATGCATATTGGTTAGTACCTAGAAGTATGGGATTTGGAGTCAAATAGCTCACATTCAAGTCTGGCTGTGTCACTTAATCCTTAATACTGGGCATGTGACTTAAACTTTCTATGCCTCAGCTCTCTCCTTTGTAAAGTAGGGATCAAAATGGACTGTCTCCCTCTTGGGTTTTTGTTTTTGTTTTTTGTATACTAAAACCTTTAGAGAATTTGTGTTTGAAAAATCCCTTTTCATAGTACCTGACTCAATAATGGATAACTATTATTTTTTAATGCTATTATCAGGTCAACTTAGTCAACTGATATGATTGTGGATAATGCATCAGTGGGTCGATATTGGTTCTATATTGAAGTAATATACTTAAAAGATTAAATTATATGAACATTTGTTTGATTTTATTTTATGAAATGAAAATATTTAAAATAACAGTACTGTTTTATCCTTAGTTGGAGAAATTTAGTTTTCATACACATGACTATGTATCCTTAGGAATATGGAACATAGTTATTCAGATATAGCTAGGCAAACCAAGGAAGAAACAAGAACAAGATTAAAACATTTTAACCTTTAAAGATCTCAGTAGACAATATGCATAGTTAGAAGTATTCTCATACAAATAAATAATTGTACCTGAAAACACTTTTATCTATTGTGAACATATAATTTATATATAGTAAGTTAAGTAAGTGCATTGTCTCATCTTTTTAAAGAATCTGGAACACTTGAAAGTAATATTTTTCACTGCAAATGAATTGATAACTTTATATAATTATCTCTTGAGGTGTCTGTGAATCCTATTCACTCAAGGACTTTAAGGAGATCAGGTCAGATGAGTATTAGTGCTCTGGAATGGTATGAATTTGGGTTTTTGATGGTTGTTCTCTGAATTTCCACTTTGTTTTCCATTTCAAATATCATCACCTTCTCTTTTGCTCTCTTTTTGCTTTTTCCTATAATCATATAGCTGTTAGTCTTTTGCAAACAGATTATATCCTCTTTTCTTTTACTTTTTTATAATTATCTGCAGATGTCATGGTTATGTAACCTATTTATTAAAATATTCCCAACATATGATAATTTCAGTGTTTATGTTGATGAACCTCTATATCAAGGTTTCTCAGTCCTTGATTTTTTTTTCTTGGGGGGAGGGGGTTTTCCTCTACACTGCCTCATTACCAAGAATTATATCCATATCCTAGTCTCAGTTTAAGGCATCCAATTTTCCAGGTAACCATCTTCCCATTTCTCTCCCACAAATACCATGATGCCAGTTTTTTTAGAATTTACTACATCTAAAAATCTATTGATCCCAACTAACTTTGTACTGCTTTATTTTTTCTTCTTTTTTAGACCTGACTCACATGCTCAATTCCCTTTCTCGCTCTTTCTAAAGTCCATGTATGGAAAAATATCACCCTTATTAAATCTTTCTCCCTCTTCAGTGGCTGAATATGTGTCATTATAAGCGGTCAGCAAAAGGAGCCAACATTATATTAACTGATCTTTACATTTATCGCTGCCAGTAAATTCTGGGCCCTTAATGCTGCCTGATAATCCTACTTTATTTTCTCATTTTCTTAAGACCTTGATAAACTTATATATTCTATTTTTTACTTAGAAAAATTTAGTCAGTAATTTTTTTTTTAATTTCTTCTCCAGACAATAATTATATACCCTAACAAAGGCAGTTTTATTTTTATTTAGGTTTTTATTCTTTCTTTTGGTTAATTTATTGTATTGGCTATGTTCCACTGTTGCATAGAGTGGTGAGAGAGGACATTCTTGCTTTGTTCCCAATCTTAGAATTCCATCCTTTATTTAACTTACTTCAATAATCTCAATAATCTCTCCCCCACAAGTTTTCACTGCAACTTTTCATCAAGATAACCTATGAAACCCATTTCCCTAATTCTAATGGTTAAAACTCAGATCTTTTACTTGACCTGTTTGTAATGATTAAATCCTTTAGACTCTCTTTTCCTCCTTTGGCTTCTATAATATCATACATTCTTGATTTTTTTTAAAAGATTCCATTTATTTATTTGACAAGGAGAGAGAGATCACAAGCAGACAGAGAGGCAGGCAGAGAGAAGGGGAGGCAGGTTTCCCACCAAGCAGAGAGCCCAACATGGGGCTCGATCCCAGGACCCTGGGACCATGACCTGAGCTGAAGGTAGAGGCCTCACCCACTGAACCACCCAAGTGCCCCACGTTCTTGATTTTATTTCTTCCTTACACGCTACTATTTTTTATTTATTTTTTATTTTATTTTTTTTTAAGATTTTATTTATTTATTCAACAGACAGAGATCACAAGTAGGCAGAGAGGCAGGCAGAGAGAGAGAGACAGAGGAGGAAGCAGGCTCTCCACTGAGCAGAGAGCCCGATGCGGAGCTCGATCCCAGGACCCTGAGATCATGACCTGAGCCGAAGGCAGAGGCTTTAACCCACTGAGCCACCCAGGTGCCCCACACGCTACTATTTTTTAATTTCCTATTTCTTTACCCCTTAAAATTTTAAATTTGATTTGCTTCAGGGTTCTGTTGTTCTCTGAACCAATTCTGTTCATTTACCCTTCTAGTTTTATGGCTTACATATAATGTAAATATCATCAAATGAAATTTTCCCAATTTATATATCTGGAACATATCTACCTTCCAAAGTGTAGACTAATATATCTAAAAAGACATTTTTAAATTTCGAATAGGTATAGTAAACCTAACAATCCAAATTTAATCTCATAATCTTCCCTCCAAAACTGGCTATTTTGCTTTCTTCATTCTTCTCTTCCTCAAAAAATAGCAACTCCGCTTTTCCAGTTGACAAGGCCAATGGCCTTGGAGTCATTTTCTATTGACTATCACAGCAAATCATCATCAAATCCTGTGTACTTTATCTTCAAAGCATATCAGTACCTCTCAATGCATCTGTTTCAAAATACTGGTCCAAGCTACCATTTATTCTTGCTCAAATTGTCCTATAGTCTGTAAACTGCTATTCCTTTGATTTTTTTTTTTTTCTCCTGATCCATCCCAAATATAGCAGTTAGGGCTATCCTTTACAAAAAGTCATTGTTCTAACCATAGATCTCAAATGGCTTACTGTTTTCTTCAGTTTGAAATTAAAATTTTCACAAAGTTTTTCAAGTGCTCTGACCTCCCTTTCCAGTCTGACTTTATTCCCTACTGCTTCTCCTTTAGCTCACTCTGATGCAAACACAGGAGCCTCCTTTCTATTCCTATAACATGACAAATATATGTTATAGCTTCCATACTTGGTACATACTATTCCTGAGCCTGGAATATTCATTCCCCTGATAGCCATATTAAACTTCTCATCTCCTTTAGGTGTCTTATCAAATGTGAGTTTATCTGTGAGGCCTTCCCTATCTTTAAAATAATAACCTATTATTGTAGCACTTTGCTTTATTCTGTTTAATTCTCTCCATAATATATATCATCATCTAAAATATGAATTATTAAATTGTCAAATAATAAAATTCAACTTAATTAATTTTAAAGACCTTATTGGCTTTGTTCAGTGATTCATGAAACAGGCATCATCCAATCTAACAGATAGAAAGAAGCTTCAAAAAGCTATATGAGGCAAGATATTTTACAGGCATAAGGGAGCTGGAACCAGGATGTTATACCTGGCCAAAATAGTTTGGTCATTGCCAAATCTCTTCCGTTATAGAGAGCTGAAACTATAAGTTAAGCTTCAATTTGGAGACATAGGAATTAGCATAATTGACTCTATTTGAAGTCTGTTGCCTTTAATAATGTTCTTCTTTCATGAAAATTGTAGCTAAGAAGAATAGCTTTTTGTCTGTTACTACTGTGTTCCAAGTATGTGGAAGTTTTCATGGCATGAAACAAATATTTATGAATGTATAAATGAATGAAAAGAAATATTTTCCATTTTCTTTTAAAAGCATTTCCTGTTAACTGAGCTTCTTGTGTTTGATAGCTCAATGATAATTTTTATAGAAAAAAGATGACCATGGGGCGCCTGGGTGGCTCAGTGGGTTAAAGCCTCTGCCTTCGGCTCAGGTCATGGTTCCAGGGTCCTGGGATCGAGCTCCACATCGGGCTCTCTGCTCAGCAGGGAGCCTGCTCCCTCCTCTCTCTCTCTGCCGGCCTCTCTGCCTACCTGTGATCTCTATCTGCCAAATAAATAAATAAAATCTTAAAAAAAATTATAAAAAAAAAGATGACCATGCCAAAATGTAAACAATTCAGTTGTATCAAAATAACAAAATCTGAAGTTTGAGCAAATATTTTATTGTGAGACACAATATTAAATTTTTCCTTCTATTCAGTGGGAAATAAAATTTCAAAATGTTGAATAAAAGTTCAAAATAAATAAGTGAAACCATATTATAATTGACTTTCTCTGCTTGACTTATTTCACTCAGCATAATCTCTTCCATTCCTGTCCATGTTGCTACAAAAGCTGGGTATTCATCCTTTCTGACAAATAGCATGGAGGACAAGAGGAGATGGAGAGGAGAAGGGAGTTGAGGGAAATTGGAAGGGGAGGTGAACCATGAGAGACTATGGACTCTGAAAAACAATCTGAGGGTTTTGAAGGGGTGGGGGGTGGGAGGTTGGGGGATCCAGGTGGTAGGTATTGGAGAGGGAACGGATTGCATGGAGCGGTTCTGGTGCAAAAATAATGAATACTGTTACACTGAAAAAATAAAAAAATAATAAAAAAAGAAGTAAAAAAATTTTCAAAATAAAATTTCAAAATTTCAGAAAATAACATAAAATTATGAGAGTTATTAGTCAAGTACTACATAAATCTGTGATAAGCAACAGTCATTTGATATGTGTCAGGTTTCACAAAATATATTTTGAATTGTCTTATTACCAAAAAAAGATAATTGTAGATCATTGTGCTTTTATATTGATGTTAGTTTAGTCAAATTTTTTATGTGGATGAGACCATATTTGCCAAAACAATTTGATTTTGATTTTGATAACAGCCATCTCTTAAATTTTATTACAGGTATTCAGTGCTAAAACCCACTACTTTGGAGTGCATAAGTCAAAACCACTCACAATTTGAGTTAAACCTATCCTTCCTTCCAATAAGTCAGTTCTGTCACTTTTACTGAACTCACCCTAATATCCTTGGGTGGTTAGTTATTAAATATTAATGGTTTCAAAAAAAATGGAAGCCAGAAGACAGTGGAAAGCTTAAACTACTTACTAAATTTAAAAAGCCAGTGAAAATATAAATGCTCCTATATCCAAGGTATACAGCATTATAACTTAATCTGAAGACCTTGAACACTTTATATAGCAAACTTGAAATGTAGAAAATATTTTATTTCTTTTCTCCAAATGGGAAGCACTGGAATATATAATTTCTGCTTTGTATGCTAATAAAATATGTTTGCCTCATAAAAATTTCTACATATTAACTTCTAGAATCTAAATTATTTACCAATACCAAAACCAACTTATAAACAGTACATAGAACTCCTAATTTTTTTTTTTAGGTTCCTATCTTTTAAGTAGTATTGCATTTCTGTCTGTTAAAGTAATATATCTGTTAAACCATTTTTCAGGATAGTATAGTGCCATGTTGCTAACCTTGTATTAAAATGTTATCGGAAGGATAACAATGTGAATTTAGATTAAAGAAAAAAATAAATTACCAACATTGGGAGACATTTGTAAACATGATCCATAAAGGTCCTTTGATAGCAACTTGTAAAACTTATTTATTTTTAGAATTTATTTGTAGCATGATATAAAATCTTTTATAAGTTACTTGATTTAATTGTATTTGGATTCTTGGGTTGAGTACCATCAGATGACTTATTAAATTTTTTTTTATCCATCATTAGTGATAGACTCACAGCATCTGTTCACTACTCAGTGTAGAAAAAGCACCCCAGGATATGGCACCTGTTATCTTGAATGGCATTTCTTACTTTCTCAATAATTACATGTGCACATCATATTTGCATAAGTGTTTTGATGACTTCTTCAGTAATCATCAGGTTTAGACTGTTGGCCTATTCAAATTGTTTTTCATCTTTTACCAAGAAAATTGAAAACTTTACTTCACAAGATGAACTTTTTAAAGAAAGACAATGGGGTATTTCTTTTTCTGCTGATCAACCAACTATTAAGTGCAATTTCCTCAAATATTTTTAGAAACCATTTGAAGAAAATTACTAAATCTTATTTATAAGTGAAGGCACAGTATGTGTACTGTTATTTCTTTTCCTTTTATTTAGAATATCAATCACCAAATGACATTTTGCTTTTATGAAATAGAATCCACAGTATTGGTATTGTTAGACCGAATACATTCACTCAAATGTAATGTGTCCCCTTTGTTTTGAAAGAAAATAGAGAAGTTCTCATCTGGAACACAATTTCACCATAACATATTTCATGCTAAGGGTACTTGGATGGCTCAGTTTGCTGGGCATCTGACTTTGGCTTGGGTCATGGTTCCAAGGTCCTGGGATCAAGTCCCACATTGAGCTTCCTGCTTGGCGGGGAGCCTACTTCTCCCTCTCTCTGTGACTCCCTCTGCTTGTGTGCTCTCTCTCTCTGTGTCAAATAAATAAAAATAAAATATTTAAAAATAAAAGATATTTCATGCTATCTTTCAATATGTTTTTTCTTCCCTACTGTGGAAAAGAAAAATCCATTAAGAGAACCATCAAGTACAATGATAGATCAATAGGTATTGATAGCTAGAGGAGTATCTGAGTGAGTCTTTAGGGTGTATCTTTTTCCATGTATAAATGGGAGACTTCAAATGGTCTGTCGATGACAGTAGGAAGTCTTCTAATCTTCAATTGTAATAAAAGAATGATCATTTATGGACACCTTTTGGCTCAGTTGGTTGAGCATCTGACTCTTGGTTTCAGCTCAGGTCATGATCTCAGGGTCTTGGGACCCAAGGCTCCGTGTTCAGCAGGGAGTCTCCTTGAGTTTTTCTCCTTCTCCCTCTGTCCCTCCCTACTACTCACATGTACACACACTTTCTAAAATAAATCTTTAAAAAGGAAAATTTTAATCAGATTACTAATAAAATTTATTATAATATTTATAACTATTTTACATTAGTAATTTGCAAATGATATTTGAACTTTAAGGTACAACTTTTGTAGTCCTCTTCATGATAAATATATGAAGGTTCAGAGAAACTTAGTGACTTTTTCAAGATCATAGAGTTGAATTCACTAATTTGAACCCTGATTAATACCACTGTAATTGCTATATTGCCTATATTACACTGAATCACTAAGTTCTTTCTAAATTAGAAAAATGGCAAGGGTGCCTGGGTGGCTCAGTGGGTTAAAGCCTCTGCCTTCAGCTTAGGTCATGATCTCAGGGTCCTGGGATCGAGCCTGCATTGGGCTCTCTGCTCAGCAGAGAGCCTGTTTCCCCCTCTCTCTCTGCCTGCCTCTCTGCCAGCTTGTGATCTCTTTCAAATAAATAAATAATTTTTTAAAATGGCAAAATAACATTTGTTAATTATTTTATATGTTAAGTCACAATAAGCCTAAAAGGAATTACTTTTTAAGTTACATAAAATTATAAAGTTACAAAAATGTTATAAAAATCGCAGAGGATCACACTTTGATTTACAGTTGATGCAGAACTAGATTTGAATTATTTCTGATTCTACATTTTTTCTCCATTCCCGACAGTCTATGAAAATGTGGATCATAAATATAAAGTTTTCTGATTTGTAGTCAATTGGTGCTCAAAATGGTTTATTCAATAAAAAGTTCTCAAGGAATAGAAAATGTTGATATTCTTCTATCTTTAGTGATTAACTAATGAAAATTTGGCAATATACTATAATTTAATGTAATTTTACAGAGCTTTGTGTTCTCCTCAGGAAGTATTTTTTGAAGCCCAAAATAGCATAAAAAAGGCACAAAAGAATATTGCAAGCTCTCTACTATGTCATTACTAAATTACTAAGGTATATTTTTAATTCTAAGTTGGCTATTAACAAAAATAATTTACAATGAGTAAATTAATAAAAGGATGAGTTTTATCAATATAAAATATCAGTATTTATGTGAATGCATACTACTGAGAAATAAATATTAGTGTTGGTGTCTTCTGTGTAGGTGTTGATCCTGTTAAACCCAGTATGATAAATGGGTAAAGGAATTGAAAACTTTTTCTAAGTTCCTTTTATATCTTAATGGTAAGTAATACACTACAAATGTATTTTAAGGTCAACTAAAAGAGAAATGGCTTTTTCATATGCCTGTATTAGCAAGATCTGCTTTTATTTATTTATTTTTAATTTTTTTAAAGACATTTTTTTTCTTTCTAGATTTTATTTATTTATTTGACAGAGATCACATGTAGGCAGAGAGGCAGGCAGAGAGAGAGCCGGGGGAGGAAGCAAGCTCCTGGCTGAACAGAAAGCCCATTGCGGGGCTCAATCCCAGGACCCTGGGATCATAACCTGAGGTGAAGGCAGAGGCTTTAACCCATTGAGACACCCAGGTGCCCCTAGCAAGATCTGCTTTTAAAGACAAGAGGTTATAAACAGAAATTTTACACTTTTTCATAATTACTTGAATGGTATATAATTAAATATTTAATTTCCTTATTATCTATATCTCAGAATGTTCTAATAAAGTTTAAAATTATCTGGAATTTTCATCCATTTTCAACTCCTATATTATAACATTAAAATTAAACACTTTTAGCTAATTATAGTTAATTAAGGGTGATAGATCAAAAACATAGCATCTGTTTCCTAAATAATGTGTTTTCATTAGTATTATTTTTGTATGTCATTATCAAGGAAAGGTTACATGGAAAAATGACTTAATTATAGTTGTAAACATTATATAAGCAAATTCATAATTGTGAACTATAAAAGAAATATTCTCATTTATATTCACACTGTATTTCCAAGTTGATTTTATAATATCCCACTACAGATCTGTTTTTAATAGGTATTCATTTTCATGGTAGTATCAACTTGTGGCTAGATGGCTTGGCCTCTTATGGAGCCAATGTGTGACCCTTTGGGTTTTAGATGGCCTGGAACATTAAAACACATTGAGTGAAAAAGCAGATCTTTACATGTCAGAATATGCTCATTTTTATTATACAATTTTTTTAATGTAACTTGTTTTTATATATTGGCAAAATGCAATATGTGGGACCATTTTCTTGTCCCCGTTAAAATGTTTGTTGTTGTTTTCAGTAGCACGCTGGAAGGCAACAGAATTTTGCCTACTTATCAAATCTTCAGATAGTGAGATAAAGGGAAGTAAAGAAAGTTGATATAGAAAAGTGATGTGCGGGGCGCCTGGGTGGCTCAGTGGGTTAAGCCGCTGCCTTCGGCTCAGGTCATGATCTCGGAGTCCTGGAATCGAGTCCCGCATCGGGCTCTCTGCTCAGCAGGGAGCCTGCTTCCTCCTGTCTCTCTGCCTGCCTCTCTGCCTGCTTGTGATCTCTCTCTGTCAAATAAATAAATAAAATCTTAAAAAAAAAAAAAAGAAAAGTGATGTGAAGCTTTATATATATAAGAAATTAGAACTTTTGCAATTGAAAACTCGATAACTGTTACTTGATAGCCAACTTGATGGCATATTTTAAATGATTTGATTTTTAATGGTCTCATTGATTTATGGAAGTAAAGTACAGAGTGCATTGCTTACCTAGTCTTTCTCTGAACCCATTCTAAACTACTCTTCTTTAGGAAGTGATATTTTTAACTTTAGAATGAGTAGGTCTCAATTATCTACTATCATTAAGAAACCATTGAATGGAATGTGATGATTTTTGTTTGATTTAAATCTTTATAATTTCTATGATGTAACATTTTTATTAACTGTATTATTTCACTAGCACATTCTTCAGAACACTGTGAAATTATATTATAGTTAAGTACTAGAATGTGCTTAACAAGATCCTTCAAATGTTCTTCTATATGCTTAAAGACAAGTATGAAAAAAATAATTTCAATTAATATATAAGAGGTGAAGGTGACCGCAATAAGTTGTAAAAACTCCACTTCAAACTTTTAGATGGAGTTATTTCTGAATAATTAAAATGAGACCTTCCCACCTGCACCCCATTTTTTAGACAATCGAGCCCATCAAATCTTGGTATTCACATGGAGTTTTCTCTAGAGACAGAGGTATTATTGGTTTCCTGAGAGAAACATGTCCTTCACATATTTCATGTTAATGAGTAGGGTGAGTTGAGTGGAATCATTTTAGAAAGGGGACCAATTTTGATAAAAATTGAAGCATTATCATAAAAGCTATGTTTCCATGACTGCAATGTGAAATATCCTTATTTGAAATACATATTTGATTTAGCCAGTAGTTGCTCCTTGCCTTCCAATATGAGTGGCTCAGGCTCAGAGGTTAAAGCCAATTTTAAACACATTAAAATATCACACATTACATCACGAAGAGAATGTTAGTCCAATTCCATTATGTAATTTTAAAACAAAGTTAATAGTTTACATCAGAAAAAGATTAATAGGGTTTTATTGAATTCTGTATTGTTATGCTATGCTCATATGAATTTTCCTTTATGATCAAATTATAATTTATAAGTAAAATAAGCAACATGAAAAAGTAATTTTAAAAGGAAATAACTATGCACATTTAGGAATGAACTCACAAGTTCATCATTTTAATACTGTAGAGTAAAAACAAGAGTTAAATAATACAGATTGCTATAGTAATACAAAATAGGCATTGTAAGAAATGCAAGACTAGTATTAAGTGTATAGAATGTTTAGCAGTAAGAGAAAACAAATTGTTAGCATAAACTTTATAAGCTTGATATATAAATGGTTACATGTGAATACCAATCTTTTTTCTGTAAAATGTTTTATTTTCTCTTGAATGGATGTAAGTAAATGGATGAAAGTTTAGTTAATAAATAAAATCATCAAATTATAATACATCAACTCATTAGTATTTTCATGGATAAAATAATTAAAATATGATGATCATTTTCTTTCTAAGCTGCAGTCTATATAAAATAGAACTAGAAAAGGGCAATTATATATTTGCCACTCACACGTTCTCACACACATGTGTGTTTGCAGAGATCATTTTAATGATACTACTAGTAGAAAGGTATGATTTACTTCTTTAATAGAAGATTAATTGGATCTACAGCTAATAGAATGAAGGTTTCATAAAGAAAAGTGACAAGAGCAGAATCAGTCTGAAAAATAATTAACAATAAAAAATAAATTGATGTAATCATAATTAAGTGGCCAATTTATAAACATTCTCTTAAGAAAATTAAGCAGTAATTTATACCTGATCAAAATTTTGCAATCTAAATCCAAGATTAACAATTTAATTCCGACCATATTAGTTATGAAGATTGTTTTTTTCTTTTAATACACTTAACTTTTAAAAATCCTTAACTGGTGACAACCACTTCTAAAAATATTTGAATATATTTCTTCAACTTGTATTAATATTACTAAAGTAATATTAATATTACTAATATTGAATTAATATTACTATTAATATTACAATATTACTATTGGCCAGTATCTCAAGTAGGGTTTCCTACTTGAGTTATATTGTTATAACCTATACTTATGAAAGTTAATATGTAAATAAATGCACCAGGACTTTGATGTATTTATTTTAAAATCTAAATATTAGGCACTAATGATGCCATTTGTCTTTCTATATATCTATACATGACTTCTTTCTACATACCCACGTATACAAAATGTTAAAACTAAAATCAAGACTATTTTTGGTGTGTGTGTTTTGTATGTGCTATAGAGGAATCATCTTGTTTTTATTATTTTCTAAATCCTGTCCCCCTGTCAGGTCAAAGAGAGACAGGTGTTTTAAACCTCAAGATCTACTTTATGTGTTTACCATCAAAAAAGCCCCCTGATATTTATTTATTTAGTTAGTTAGTTAGTTTTTTAAAGATTTTATTTATTTATTTGACAGGCAGATCACAAGTAGAGAGTCAGGCAGAGAGAGAGAGGGAAGCAGGCTCCCCGCCGAGCAGAGAGCCCAACGTAGGGCTCGATCCCAGGACCCTGAGATCACGACCCGAGCCAAGGCAGAGGCTTTAACCCACTGAGCCACCCACATGCCCCAAAAAAGCCCTCTGATATTTGGAAGGCCTATTACCATTATAGGTATGAAGAGAGTGGCTGTCACTGTTTCCCAAAGAAAATATCCCAAGGATTTTTCTACAAGGTTGGAGCACAATTTAGGGTTATAGTATAAATACTTAAATACTACATATGAAATAGGGACCAAATATAGTGTATAAATAAGAACCTTATATATTATAAAGTATATTTTTGGAATTAGCATAGTAAATTAACTTGCTTTGCAACTAACATATTTAAAGTCATATATATTATCAGCAACTATTAGTCAAATTATCAGGAAATCAACGTATTACTGTGGAGAAGAAATTTTCTTTAACTCATTTTGTTACATAAAAAATTATCTAGTGCCTGATAAGCTTCAGTCATTTACTAGATGTTGCAGACATATCTATTGCTCAAGAAATAGCCGTGTTTTCTCATGTATCTAGACTTTTTGTAGTTTGGGGAGGCCATGTACCACTTCTCAGTGAAATTACTTAGAGTGCACAACCTGGAAATTTGTTCTTTATATTCCTTCTGAGAGATCGAAAAGCAACCATTGATATTACAGGGTCACAAAATGAAAACAAACTAGATTCTTGAGTAACTGATTGGAAGAATATTGGTCTAAAGAGCTTTCCAATCCTCAGAAGCCTTTTATGAGTATAAAATACATTTGTTACATCTCACCATTGGGATATCACAGTCAATTTGGTACTGTAGCATATTGACTAACACATTATTAAGTGAAAAATGATGTGGTAAGAAACTATATGTGTCTTGTTTGGTAAGTGATAAGGCCGATATGGTTTCTTACCATATGGATCTCATTATCCACTATTAAAAAAAAAAAAAGACAGTAATCACAAAATACTCTAAAAAAAGTATTCAACTTAGTCTTGGCCTATGAGTAATAGTCAAAATTTGACCCAAAATTGAGCCATATATTTAACTATATATATGAATATGTAATTATATATGGAATATAACATATATAATTATTATATTATATATTATATATGTTATATTCCATATATAATTACATATTCATATATATAGTTAAATATATGGCTCAATTACATATAATTATATGTAATATATATATGTATATGTGTAATATATATTTTAATAACATATTATATGTGTAATTATTACATATATGTGTACATATGTAATATATAATCCTTGTAATTAAAACATGTCTCACATATATGTAATAATTACATATATGTGATTATTACATATATGTGAGACATGTTTTAATGATTACAAGGATTGGCTTACCCAATTTTATGGGCTGGCTAAGCAAGTCTGAAAAATGTAGGTCAGGCAGTGAGAAAGGGACTAATAGGTTCAAACTCCAGTCTTGATGACATTACTCTGCACATGAGGAATTTGTCTCTTAGGGAAGACTCAGCTGTACTTTAAAAGAAATTAAAAATAGAGCTTCCCTATGGTCCTGCAATTGCACTACTGGGTATTTACTCCAAAGATATAGATGTAGTGAAAAGAAGAGCCAACTGTATCCCAATGGTCATAGATGTAATGGCCACAGTCACCAAACTGAGGAAAGAACCAAGATGCCTTTCAATGGATGAATGGATACGGAAGAGGTGGTCCCTATATACTATGAAGTATTATGCCTCCATCAGAAAGGTTGAATACAACTTTTGTATAAACATGGACAGGACTGGGAGAGATTATTCTGAGTGAAATAAGTCAAGCACAGAGAGTCAATTATCATATGGTTTCACTTATTTATGGAGCATAAGGAATAACATGGAGGACATGGGGAGATGGAGAGGAGAAGGGAGTTGGGGGAAATTGGAGGGGGAGATGAACCATGAGAGACTGTGGACTCTGAAAAACAATCTGAGGGTTTTGGAGGGGCAGGGGATGGGAAGTTGGGTGAGCCTGGTGGTGGGTATTGTGGAGGGTATGCATTGCATGGAGCACTGGTTGTGGTGCATAAGCAATGAATTCTGGAACACTGAAAATAAATTTAAAAAAATAAATAAAAATTGAAAAAAAAAAGAGCACTTTCAACTGATTAAGTCAGGCCCAACCATGTTATTCTGGATAATCTTTTTCTTTTTTTCTTTTTTTTTTTTAAAGATTTTATTTATTTATTTGACAGAGAGAGAGAGATCACAAGTAGGCAGAGAGGCAGGCAGAGAGAGGGGAAAGCAGGTTCCTTGCTGAGCAGAGAGCCCAATGTGGGGCTCAATCCCAGGACCCTGAGATCATGACCTGAGCTGAAGGCAGAGGCTTAACCCACTGAGCCACCCAGGTGCTACTGGATATTTTTTTTCTTAAATTCAACCAATTGGGGCTTTTCAACCTGAGGTTTAAGTGACTAAAATATTTAAAGTGTTTCCTTAGGGTATTCGAGAAAGACCTTTCTCTTAGGATATCCTTTATCAGATACCCCCAAAACACAGTTAAACCATAAGGCCTTGGAAATCATTTGCCAACGTTCACTGAAAGGTTTATTATATACATATATTCCTGTTCTCATCTTGGAATGATAACATGCTTCATGAAATGGCAATCCCAGTCTAGCCAGAGCATAGTGAGTGATGTGAGAATGAGATAAGATATATTAATAGAAGAGGCAAATCACTTAGGTGTTTGTTTTGTTTGTTTGTTTGTGTTTTTAAGGTAATTAAATAAATTTACCCTTTACTCTGTAGAGACCAGAAAGCTGTCAATTCTTTAGGATTTAGTGAGCTGATTTATTTAAAAATGATGATTAAATAACATGGAGACTAGTTTGTTTGGAGTGAAGATATAAGTAGAGAGATCATCTAGGAGTCTATCCAGGTTTCTAGGTATGATCTTACCATGGCTTGGTCTAGGATGGTAAATTTTTTTTTTAAAGATTTTATTTATTTATTTGACAGAGAGAAATCACAAGTAGGCAGAGAGGCAGGCAGAGAGAGAGGAGGAAGCAGGCTCCCCGCTGAGCAGAAAGCCTGATGTGGGGCTTGAACCCAGGACCTGGGATCATGACCTGAGCCGAAGGCAGCGGCTTAACCCACTGAGCCACCCAGGCGCCCCTAGGATGGTAAATTTTAAGAATTAATTGGATTCTAAATATATTTTGGAGGTACAAATATGATTTGTACCTGAGAGAAAAAAGGCCAGCTATCACTAAGATTTTCAATTTTAATGACTACAGGCAAATTATTTTCAACAATGACATTGGAGGCCCAGTTCCAGAGTGACTATTTTTTTGGTTCCAGTCATGGGCAAATGATTGGTTTCTACCCTTAAACTCTAGAGTTTATGGTGGAGAAAAGCATTCTCAAATCCAGTTGTTCAACAAACTTGAGTTCAGGCCTTCTACCATGCAGTTGTTGCTCATTTCTCTAGGGAGGCATTGACATCACATTTCATCAGTCCACAAACCATGCTATGTCTTGGCTCTCATTGATTGATGTTATTCTATATATGTGTTTTAAGGGACAACTCTATCTTTCTGGTTTATGGGTTTTCTTTCCATTTCTTATTTTCAAATGAATTGGTGACTTAATTTCTATATTTTACTTTATATATTTCTAGAAATCAAAAAGCTCAATCCACTGTGCAGTCTTAGGATGACAAAGTTTTTGTTTCCCCTCAACATTTTTTTTTTTTAAGATTTATATACTTGAGAGAGAGAGAGAACATGTTTATCTGAGAGAGTGCTTATGCATGAATGGGGGGATGGGCAGAGGAAGAGAGGGACTCTTCCAGCAGACTCATCCTGTATTCAGAGTCTAACAGGGTCCTCCAGGACGCTGAAATCATAACCTGAACTGAAATCAAGAGTTGGAGGCTTTAACCCATTGAGCCACCCAGGTGCCCCTTCCCTCAACACTTTTTAAAAACCCTGAAGAACAGGGGTGCCTGGGTGGCTCAGTGGGTTAAGCCGCTGCCTTCGGCTCAGGTCGTGATCTCAGGGTCCTGGGATCGAGCCCCGCATTGGGCTCTCTGCTCAGCGGGGCGCGTGCTTCCTCCTCTCTCTCTGCCTGCCTCTCTGCCTGCTTGTGATCTCTCTCTGTCAAATAAATAAATAAAATCTTTAAAAAAATAAAAAAATAAAATAAAAACCCTGAAGAACAACAATTATTTCCTAATTCTTCAGTTAGGAAACTGAGGCTTAGGATAACCAGAATCAGAACATGAGTTCATTACTTAAAATATATTTGATATTTTATATACAAATTTAGACTTATAATTATCTATTTTATAATAGAACCTTAAATATGCATATTTTACAAATATATTTAACATACTTATAGATGAATTCATGTTATTATGTAACCAGTATCCAATTTTTGAATTTAGATCTCAACAAATATCTTATATTCTAACAATCCTGTGATGTAAGTACTAAATGTGCTATACTTCCAGAGGTAATGGTGGGAGAATATAGGATTAAATAAATTATTTTCAGGTAAAAGCAAGCATAATAAACATGGTTTCTCATTTAGAGAAGTAGTCAAAGTAGACACAGAGATTAGTGAGAGATAATGGGATGGAGAAATAGAGAAGAGTTCATTTAAAGGGCTACAGTAAAAAGATTTCTTCCATAAAACTGAAGAGGGTCTGAAGGTTTTACAACTGTGTCCTGTAGCCTGTGGCTGAATTAAAGACCCTGTTGTGAGATCAGTTAGAGAAAGTCTCTCTCAAGGAGCACCCCATCACCATGAGCATGAGGCCAATAGAACTCTTGTGACCTATTTTCTTCTTTCTAAAATGGCATTATAACAACAGGAGCTGAGCAAAGAGGAGATAATAAGGCTATTACATATTCAGTTCATTAGGGGAAAAGTCATATGAGTACCAACTTTTTGCTTTTCCTAAAAAATATTTTTACCTAGAGAGCAATAAGTGTGTGGAACTTAATCACAGATAGTGTTTCTGAAGATATGCATAATTATTCAACCATCTTAGGTAGAACTAATTCAAGTCTCAACTGAAATTAGAACTTGTATAAGTACTGATATTTTTTGGAGAGCTAACTTTATAGAACTTATGACAAGGTATATTTTTGTTAACAAGTCCATTTCTCAGTAGATAATTTTGAAAAACAGCAGTAAGTTTGATAGTAACAGACTATAAAATTTCAACTAGCTTTCTCTAGGAAAATGCATTAAAAACAGGTCATTTCAAAGTGGTGTATTGTTACCATTAAACAAATGTAACATCAAATTTGACCAGGTTGGTATTAACAGAACCAAATTAAAATAGTATTTCTTAAGTGTTGATGTTCAAGCCCCTAAGTACTACATTGGAAAAAATAGCCAAAATAATTTGTGCTTCCTTCCATTAAAATGTGGACTTATTTCTACACCATTGAATCTGTGCTGTCTTTGTGACTCAGTTGACCAGTGACATATCATGGAATTTTAAGTCCAGAGTCCAGGACTTGCATGCTTTTACTCTGGGTGCTCTTGAAACCCTGTCACTGACCTATGGAGAAGTCTGGTATAATCTTCAGCAATATGAGAGACCACACAGGAAGAGGTCCCAGTTGCTCCCATCTTTCTTGGACATCTCAGTCCTCTCAGGTGAAGCCATTGACATGTGGTGAGACAATCTGAGAATAGATAAACCTGGTCCCAAGCAGAAGGATTACTACCTTAAGACCCACAGAATCATTATTGAAAGAAAGTAAGTTTGAAGATAACTTGCTATTCAGCAGTAAATGGTAGGCATGTAGCACAATCCAAATTTAAAGAGTGATCTAATTCCTTCCAAGATCCCTCCTTTAATACTCAACAATTACCAAAGTATGATAACTTGGTGTTAATGTCCAATTCCGTTTACTTTTCCACTACTGAATGGTTTTCGAATTCAGATTCTTTGCCTTGAATACATATTGTACAATCAAGGATCTGAATGCTGTTTGCTTTAAACAAGTTGCCATGTTACTACTGAGGCCACATTAGTGTCAATAGAGAAACCTGGAAATTTTTAAAATGTCACTTTGGTTATTTTTTCTGACCACTGCCACTCCTGCTAGTACATGTTTGCTGTAATGGTTTCTCAAGGAGTGAAGAGTGTGACTTCTTTTTTTTTTTTTTTAATTTTTTTATTTTTTCAGCATAACAGTATTTATTATTTTTGCACCACACCCAGTGCTCCATGCAATCCGTGCCCTCTACAATACCCACCACCTGGTGCCCCCAACCTCCCACCCCCCACCCCTTCAAAATTCTCAGATCGTTTTTCAGAGTCCATAGTCTCTCATGGTTCACTTCCCCTTCCAATTTCCCACAACTCCCTTCTCCTCTCCATCTCCGCTTGTCCTCCATGCTATTTGTTATGCTCCACAAATAAGTGAAACCATATGATAATTGACTCTCTCTGCTTGATTTATTTCACTCAGCATAATCTCTTCCAATCCCGTCCATGTTGCTACAAAACTTGGGTATTCATCCTTTCTTTTTTTTTTTTTTTTTTTTTTTTTTTTTACACAGCTTTATAAACATATATTTTTATCCCCAGGGGTACAGGTCTGCGAATCGCCAGGTTTACACACTTCACAGCACTCACCATAGCACATACCCTCCCCAATATCTATAACCCCACCCCCCTTTCCCAACCCCCTCCCCCCATCAACCCTCAGTTTGTTTTGTGAGATTAAGAGTCACTTATGGTTTGTCTCCCTCCCAATTCCATCTTGTTTCATTTACTCTTCTCCTACCCCCTCAAGCCCCCATGTTGCATCTCCTCTCCCTCATATCACGGAGATCATATGATAGTTGTCTTTCACTGATTGACTTATTTCGCTAAGCATGATACCCTCTAGTTCCATCCACGTCGTCGCAAATGGCAAGATTTCATTTCTTTTGATGGCTGCATAGTATTCCATTGTGTATATATACCACCTCTTCTTTATCCATTCGTCTGTAGATGGACATCTAAGTTCTTTCCATACTTTGGCTATTGTAGACATTGCTGCTATAAACATTCGGGTGCACGTGCCCCTTCGGATCACTGCGTTTGTATCTTTAGGGTAAATAACCAGCAGTGCAATTGCTGGGTCATAGGGTAGTTCTATTTTCAACATTTTGAGGAACCTCCATGCTGTTTTCCAGAGTGGTTGCACCAGCTTGCATTCCCACCAACAGTGTAGGAGGGTTCCCCTTTCTCCGCATCCTCGCCAGCATCTGTCATTTCCTGACTTGTTCATTTTAGCCATTCTGACTGGTGTGAGGTGATATCTGATTGTGGTTTTGATTTGTATTTCCCTGATGCCGAGTGATGTGGAGCACTTTTTCATGTGTCTGTTGGCCATCTGGATGTCTTCTTTGCAGAAATGTCTGTTCATGTCCTCTGCCCATTTCTTGATTGGATTATTTGTTCTTTGGGTGTTGAGTTTGCTAAGTTCTTTATAGATTTTGGACACTAGCCCTTTATCTGATATGTCATTTGCAAATATCTTCTCCCATTCTGTCAGTTGTCTTTTGGTTTTGTTCACTGTTTCCTTTGCTGTGCAAAAGCTTTTGATCGTGATAAAATCCCAATAGTTCATTTTTGCCCTTGCTTCCCTTGCCTTTGGTGATGTTCCTAGGAAGATGTTGCTGCGGCTGAGGTCGAAGAGGTTGCTGCCTGTGTTCTCCTCGAGGATTTTGATGGATTCCTTTCTCACATTGAGATCCTTCATCCATTTTGAGTCTATTTTCGTGTGTGGTGTAAGGAAATGATCCAATTTCATTTTTCTGCATGTGGCTGTCCAATTTTCCCAACACCATTTATTGAAGAGGCTGTCTTTTTTCCATTGGACATTCTTTCCTGCTTTGTCGAAGATGAGTTGACCATAGAGTTGAGGGTCTATTTCTGGGCTCTCTATTCTGTTCCATTGATCTATGTGTCTGTTTTTGTGCCAGTACCATGCTGTCTTGATGATGACAGCTTTGTAATAGAGCTTGAAGTCCGGAATTGTGATGCGACCAACTTTGGCTTTCTTTTTCAATATTCCTTTGGCTATTCGAGGTCTTTTCTGGTTCCATATAAATTTTAGGATTATTTGTTCCATTTCTTTGAAAAAAATGGATGGTACTTTGATACGAATTGCATTAAATGCGTAGATTGCTTTAGGTAGCATAGACATTTTCACAATATTTATTCTTCCAATCCAGGAACATGGAACATTTTTCCATTTCTTTGTGTCTTCCTCAATTTCTTTCATGAGTACTTTATAGTTTTCTGAGTATAGATTCTTAGTCTCTTTGGTTAGGTTTATTCCTAGGTATCTTATAGTTTTGGGTGCAATTGTAAATGGGATGGACTCCTTAATTTCTCTTTCTTCTGTCTTGTTGTTGGTGTAGAGAAATGCAACTGATTTCTGTGCATTGATTTTATATCCTGACAGTTTACTGAATTCCTGTACAAGTTCTAGCAGTATTGGAGTGGAGTCTTTTGGGTTTTCCACATATAGTATCATATCATCTGCAAAGAGTGATAGTTGGACTTCTTCTTTGCCGATTTGGATGCCTTTAATTTCCTTTTGTTGTCTGATTGCTGAGGCTAGGACTCCTAGTACTATGTTGAATAGCAGTGGTGATAACGGACATCCCTGCCGTGTTCCTGACCTTAGCGGAAAAGCTTTCAGTTTTTCTCCATTGACAATGATATTTGCGGTGGGTTTTTCATAGATGGCTTTGATAATATTGAGGTATGTGCCTTCTATCCCTACACTTTGAAGAGTTTTGATCAGGAAGGGATGCTCTACTTTGTCAAATGCTTTTTCAGCATCTTTGGAGAGTATCATATGGTTCTTGTTCTTTCTTTTATTCATGTGTTGTATCACATTGATTGATTTGCGGATGTTGAACCAGCCTTGCAGCCCTGGAATAAATCCCACTTGGTCGTGGTGAATGATCCTTTTAATGTACTGTTGAATCCTATTGGCTAGTATTTTGGCGAGAATTTTTGCATCTGTGTTCATAAAGGATATTGGTCTGTAGTTCTCTTTTTTGATGGGATCCTTGTCTGGTTTTGGGATCAAGGTGATGCTGGCCTCATAAAATGAGTTTGGAAGTTTTCCTTCCATTTCTATTTTTTGGAACAGTTTCAGGAGAATAGGAATTAGTTCTTCTTTAAATGTTTGGTAGAATTCCCCCGGGAAGCCATCTGGCCCTGGGCTTTTGTTTGTTTGGAGATTTTTGATGACTGTTTCAATCTCCTTACTGCTTATGGGTCTGTTCAGGCTTTCTATTTCTTCCTGGTTCAGTTGTGGTAGTTTATATGTCTCTAGGAATGCATCCATTTCTTCCAGTTTGTCAAATTTGTTGGCGTAGAATTGCTCATAGTATGTTCTTATAATTGTCTGTATTTCTTTGGTGTTTGTTGTGATCTCTCCTCTTTCATTCATGATTTTATTTATTTGGGTCCTTTCTCTTTTCTTTTTGATAAGTCTGGCCAGGGGTTTATCAATCTTATTAATTCTTTCAAAGAACCAGCTCCTAGTTTCGTTGATTTGTTCTATTGTTTTTTTGGTTTCTATTTCATTGATTTCTGCTCTGATCTTTATGATTTCTCTTCTCCTGCTGGGTTTAGGGTTTCTTTCTTGTTCTTTCTCCAGCTCCTTTAGGTGTAGGGTTAGGTTGTGTACCTGAGACCTTTCTTGTTTCTTGAGAAAGGCTTGTACTGCTATATATTTTCCTCTCAGGACTGCCTTTGTTGTGTCCCACAGATTCTGAACCATTGTGTTTTCATTATCATTTATTTCCATAAATTTTTTCAATTCTTCTTTAATTTCCTGGTTGACCCATTCATTCTTTAGAAGGATGCTGTTTAGTCTCCATGTATTTGGGTTCTTTCCAAATTTCCTCTTGGGATTGAGTTCTAGCTTCAGAGCATTGTGGTCTGAAAATATGCAGGGAATGATCCCAATCTTTTGATACCGGTTGAGACTTGATTTAGGACCAAGAATGTGATCTATTCTGGAGAATGTTCCATGTGCACTAGAGAAGAATGTGTATTCTGTTGCTTTGGGATGAAATGTTCTGAATATATCTGTGATGTCCATCTGGTCCAGTGTGTCATTTAAGGCCTTGATTTCCTTGTTGATCTTTTGCTTGGATGATCTGTCCATTTCAGTGAGGGGAGTGTTAAAGTCCCTTACTATTATTGTATTATTGTCGATGTGTTTCTTTGTTTTGTTATTAATTGGTTTATATAGTTGGCTGCTCCCATGTTAGGGGCATAGATATTTAAAATTGTTAGATCTTCTTGTTGGACAGTTCCTTTGAGTATGATATAGTGTCCTTCCTCATCTCTTATTATAGTCTTTGGCTTAAAATCTAATTGATCTGATATAAGGATTGCCACTCCTGCTTTCTTCTGATGTCCATTAGCATGGTAAATTCTTTTCCACCCCCTCACTTTAAATCTGGAGGTGTCTTCGGGTTTAAGATGAGTTTCTTGTAGGCAACATATAGATGGGTTTTGTTTTTTTATCCATTGTGATACCCTGTGTCTTTTGATTGGGGCATTTAGCCCATTAATATTTAGGGTAAGTATTGAGAGATATGAATTTAGTGCCATTGTATTGCCTGTAAGGTGACTGTTATTGTATATTGTCTCTGTTCCTTTCTGATCTACTACTTTTAGGGTCTCTCTTTGCTTAGAGGACCCCTTTCAATATTTCCTGTAGAGCTGGTTTGGTGTTTGCATATTCTTTCAGTTTTTGTTTGTCCTGGAAGCTTTTAATCTCTCCTTCTATTTTCAATGATAGCCTAGCTGGATATAGTATTCTTGGCTGCATGTTTTTCTCATTTAGTACTCTGAATATATCATGCCAGCTCTTTCTGGCCTGCCAGGTCTCTGTGGATAAGTCTGCTGCCAATCTAATATTTTTACCATTGTACGTTAGAGACTTCTTTTCCCGGGCTGCTTTCAGGATCTTCTCTTTGTCACTAAGACTTGTCAATTTTACTATTAGGTGACGGGGTGTGGACCTATTCTTATTGATTTTGAGGGGGGTTCTCTGAACCTCCTGAATTTTGATGCTTGTTCCCTTTGCCATATTGGGGAAATTCTCTCCAATATACCTTCTGCTCCCCTCTCTGTTTCCTCTTCTTCTGGAATCCCAATTATTCTAATGTTGTTTCATCTTCTGGTGTCACTTATCTCTCGAATTCTCCCCTCGTGGTCCAGTAGCTGTTTGTCCCTCTTTTGCTCAGCTTCTTTATTCTCTGTCATTTGGTCTTCTATATCGCTAATTCTTTCTTCTGCCTCATTTATCCTAGCAGTGAGAGCCTCCATTTTTTATTGCACCTCATTAATAGCTTTTTTTATTTCAACTTGGTTCGATTTTAGTTCTTTTATTTCTCCAGAAAGGGCTTTTATATCTCCCAAGAGGGTTGCTTTAATATCTTCCATGCCTTTTTCAAGCCTGGCTAGAACCTTGAAAATTGTCATTCTGAACTCTATATCTGACATATTACCAATGTCTGTATTGATTAGGTCCCTAGCCTTTGGTACTGCCTCTTGTTCTTTTTTTTGTTGTGAATTTTTCCGCCTTGTCATTTTGTCCAGATAAGAGCTTATGAAGGAGCAAGTAAAATACTAAAAGGGTGGCAACAACCCCAGGAAAATATGCTTTAGCCAAATCAGAAGAAATCTCAAATTGTGAGGGGGGAGAAAGGGGATAAAAAGGGGTTCAGAAAGAAAAAAAAAAAGAAACTATAAAAAAAAGAAACTATTAAAAAAAGAAAGCCGATAAATTAAAAAATATAAAAAGAGGAAAAATATATATATATATATTAGATAAACTATTTAAAAAACGTTAAAAAAGAAAACGGTAAAAGTTAAAAAAATTTAGCATAAGAAGAGAAAAAGAAAAAAAAATTGAAAAAGAAAAAAAAAATTAAATTAACTGCAAGGCTAAAAAATCATGGGGAGAAAGCCATGAGTTCCGTGCTTTCTTTCTTCTCCTCTGGAATTCCGCAGCTCTCCTTGGTATTGAAACTGTACTCCTTGGTAGGTGAAATTGATCCTGGCTGGGTTTCCCGTTGATCTTCTGGGGGAGGGTCCTGTTGTAGTGATTCTCAAGCGTCTTTGCCCCAGGCAGAGTTGCACCGCCCTACCCGGGGCGGGCTGAGTAATCTGCTCGGGTTTGCTTTGGGGAGCTTTTGTTCCCTGAGCGCTTTCCGTAGAGTTCCGGAGGACGGGAATGAAGATGACGGCCTCCCAGTCTCCAGCCCGGAGGAGCCGAGAGCCCGGGGCCCCACTCCTCAGTGCGCCCTCAGAGAACAGCATCCAATTACTCCCGTCACCCTGCCCTCCGGCCGCGCTCTGAGCTGACCGAGCCTGCGACCGGTTCAAGGCAACCCCGAGCTGAGAGTCACTCCTCTGCTCTGTCTCTGTAGCCGGCTTCCCCGTTCTAATACCTGTAAGCTCTGTGACACTCAGACACCCCCGATCCTTCTTCGACCCTGCGGGACCTGAGGCCGCGCTGACCCCGCCTGGGCTTCACCCCAGTTAAGCCTCTGGAGCGATGTCCCTCAGCGGAACAGACTTTTAAAAGTCCTGATTTTGCTCCGTTGCTCCGCCGCTCGCCAGGAGCCGGCCCCTCCCCCCACGGTCTATCTTCCCTTCGCTTTGGATTCACTTTTCCGCCAGTCCTACCTTTCAGATAGTGGTTGATTTTCTGTTTCTAGAATTGCTGTTCTTCTTCTCTTCAATCTCCCGTTGGATTTGTAGGTGTTTGCAATCTTTAGATAAGCTATTTAGCTGATCTCCCGCTACCCGAAGTAGTCTCAGCCTGCTACTTCTCCGCCATCTTGGCTCCTCTCTTTTTTTTTTTTTTAAAGATTATTTATTTATTTATTTGACAGACAGGAATCACAAGTAGGCAGAGAGGCAGGCAGAGAGAGAGGAGGAAGCAGGGTCCGCACTGAGCAGAGAGCCCGATGTGGGGCTTGATCCCAGGACCCTGGGATCATGACCTGAGCTGAAGGCAGAGCCCTTAACCCACTGAGCCACCCAGGTGCCCCAAGAGTGTGACTTCTTAAACATGGTGATGTTAACTAGAGTTACTGGTGACCATTTTGCAACATACACAAATATCTAATCATGTGCACTTGAAACTAATGTAATGTTATGTTAGTTAGACCTCCAAAAATAAATAAAAGCATTTTTAGACAGGAATAAAGTAACTTCTCTCAGGGAACTTTAGATCTAAATTATGCCGTAGGAAAATTGGCACACTATCTTCATATTATAGCAAATTGCTTTCATTCACATCATTCACATGCACATCTTTCTTAAAGAGGATAGTTTTCTGCAACATTTACTTGGGGGATAATTAAAACTCCACTGGTCCTTATTCTTCTGACATCCCTGGGAAAAGTCCATTTCAGGGGCCTGGTTGACTTTTTTTTTTAATCACATTGTCTTAGATAGGGCCTTGCCAATACATGAAGTGTACTCCTTTGTCTTTAAACTTCAGAGAGTAGGTCATGGTATTGGTTTTCTCTCTCTCATGAGGTTTCTCTCTCTTTCTATAGAAAATCTAGAAATGTATAGAAAAACACAATAAATAGAAAATACATAAAATATTATATATATATATGTACATATATATATATAATTTTTTATAAGAAAAATCTGATATCTTTCCCCGAAAGCTTTACAAAACACTGTGTATATCAGAACACTGGTATTAGAGTTCTATATAGAAAGAGAATCAGTAGGGTATATGGGGTGTGTATATTTGACCAAATATGTATTTCTTATAAGTCACAATATCACAAATAGGAAATTTTTAAAAATCTATTATTCTTTTTCCCTTTTCTTTTTCTTTTAAGATTTTATTTATTTATTTGACAGAGATCACAAGTAGGTAGAGAGGCAGGAAGAGAGAGAGGAGGAAGCATGCTCCCTGCTGAGCAGAGAGCCTGATGTGGGGCTTGATCCAAGAACCCTAGGATCATGACCTGAGCCAAAGGCAGAGGCTTTAACCCACTGAGCCACCCAGGCACCCCTCTTTCTTCCCTTTTCTTAAAGCTCTGCCCTACTCCCAGCTTTTACATGTAGTTTAGTTTTCTTCTGATGTAAATTTTACTTATCAATTGCAGTAATTAATTACATTTTTAAAAAGTGCTATATAATATAAAAATTAGGTCATACATTAAATGTACTTTGCACTTTCTGGATTACTCATTCTGTGCAATTGATGTATCTTCTAGGAATAGTATGAGAAAAGAGAAGATATTGAAGGATACAAATATCAGAGTATATGATAAATTTACCATGGTCAAATCAGTAAGATTAATTTGCATATTTTTCAGTCTCCACTCTTATGCCTTTTTTGGCAGTTAGTAAGAAATTTTATTATCTAAAAAAAAGTGTCCTTTTTTGGACAAAAAATTACAAATACAAATTTATAACAAATTACAATTTGTTATAAATGTAGTTTTAAATGTCATTTATGTTATTCTATGAGTGAGAGTTTAATTTCTTATGTCATTCAATGAATATGGCTTGACTTTCCATTTCTGTAGATGGTGTCATGTGATCAGAGTTTCTTCATGCTTAAATGTTACACAAAGTATTACAATTTAGCATTGTTACTTTCCAAACTACAAACAGAATTCTCACAAAATGGGATTAGATGGGTCCCTGGGTGGTTCAGTTGTTTAACCGTCTGTCTTCAGCTTGGGTCATGATCCCAGGGTCCTAGGATTGAGCTCCACATCAGGCTCCCTCCTTAATGAAGAACCTGCTTTTACCTCTCCCTCTACCCCTTCCCCCACTACTTGTGCTCTCTCTCTCTCTCACCTTCTCTCTCTCTCAAATAAGTAAAATCTTAAAAAAAAAAAAAGGCATTAGACTAATAAGGAACATTTGCCTTTTTCCAAAGTTGACACTCTCCGTTTTTCCAGGACCATACACACAGAAAGGAAGATATTGAATAAGAACAAGGTGATTCATTACTCTCTGGTAACTGCTTCTCAAATAGAAGTCAGATTGATGGGGAAAATCTTATTCACCTCCTGATAAGATACTCTAGTTATGAACCAATTATGTTAACATATATTGTTATAAACATAGTGCTAAATGTAAATGAGATTGTATGGGACTATATTTTTCATTATTTTTTGAACACTTAGAACTGAGTTCTTAATTTCTTTCTTTTTTTTTTAAAGATTTTATTTATTTATTTGACAGAGAGAGATCACAAGTAGACAGAGAGGCAGGCAGAGAGAGAGGGAAGCAAACTCCCTGCTGAGCAGAGAGCCTGATGTGGGACTCGATCCCAGGACCCTGAGATCATGACCTGAGCCGGAGGCAGTGGCTTAACCCACTGAGCCACCCAGGTGCCCGAGTTCTTAATTTCTTAATTAAGAGATGTAATAGTACCTAGCTTAAGTTGAGTAGAGATCTTCTGAAGTTCAAATTATATTTAAACAAAAACAGGATTGCAATATCAAGATCATACTAACAATAGGTATATGGTTATTTAATAGACTCAACTAGATGAATAAAAGGATAAATCAGGGATTTTATTGTTCTTTCTTCAGTGCTTTAGTAATAGTCTTTCTAGATCTTCATCTATTGATTTTTTTCTTTCTTTCTTTCTTTCTTTCTGTTTCTGACTTTACCTCTTTTGATATTGTCACTATTTCTAAAGAATGATAGGATTTGATTTTTGTCCTTAACATCTAGATGGTAATAGATGTACAGTGAGGATGATAAGTAGAATCTTTTGTATTCTTCTGATCTTTATCCTAATGGAAGGAATTATGTGGTCATATCAGGCTAACATATAATCTTTAGTAGCATAGATAACTGGGGATAAGAATATAATTAATATATATTTGTTCTGTTTGTTTATGTATACAGAGAGAGTGAGAAAGAGAGGAAATGTTCTTCACAAAATTTCTCTTGTTTGGTTCATTATGTCACAAACACAAAACAAATAAAAACTAGATCATTTCAATAAAATACTATATTTAAATAAGTTCTTGCTTCTCCAGCATAGTAGAAAGAGTTCAACTCCACACACATTGAGTAAATTTGGCTTCTTTGAACAGAAACACAATGCAAATTCTTCCACTAGATGACCTGATAAGAACCCAAGCAGAAATTTTCTATTTACATAGAAAACTGTCCTGGTGGGGTGGGGTTAATGATACTAAAATATAGGTTCAACATTTTCAGAAGCACAAGAGACAGACTGGGAAGTCCCACACAGAGGCAAGCATTTGCCTTTGAATTGCTAGATTACAGAAAGGGGAGTGGGGTAAGTGGCCATAATACTTGGAAGTAGAGAGTTTAGGGAAGCAAAAATACACAAATACATTTCAATATTTTAACAATATTCCGGAGGAAGTGTGTTCTGTTTGAATAAGAGCTTTGATTATAATTCCAGTATTTCATCTCAAATATTTTATAAGCTTATTTGGGCCTGTCCCTGTCATTATTTCAACTCAGAAATCTAATATAATTGAACCATTTCCAGAAAAACAACATACTTTATTACATGTGAATAAACCCCAATAGTTTAAGTACTTTGTTGGTTATATGGCATGCTTCTGTTAAGATTTATAGGACTTATAAATATACCTTCTAAGTCCAGCAACAATTGATTCAGAGGGGAAAAAAAAAAGGCAGGAAACATGGGTATATGAAAAACATAATTTGTTGTTGTTGAAGATTCTTATAGAAAACAGAGTTTAGGTCTGCAGCTAAAGAAATGATTTCTATTATGATTTCTGAGGTATATTTCATACCATTTCTTACCCCTAAACGTCTCTCAACCTCCCATTACTACAAGAAGCAGACAAAAATAGTTGATCTGAGCAAACTGTTTCTTCTCCCAAATGCATGAGTTAAACACATCACTTTTCAAACCGTGGGAAAGACTAACCAACTCCCTGTTCTTATGGAGTTTATATTGTAATGGAGTTAAACTTTGTCATTGACTGCTAATACTCATTTTTCATTCTGTGACTGGAAGTCATGTGGATATGTTGTGAAAGCAATTATAGGAAGAGAAGATAAAAAAGGATTTTAAATAAATTACACTTTTGTTAATCTAAGAACAATATTAGTCTCTAAGTTTTGTAAATATGTTTGCTGAGTAATATACAAAACATGACACAGGATTTTGTATTCTTTAATCAGCATGTATTGTACAATGTATGATTTTCAATAATCAAACCCCTTTTGTAGATCACATGATTTATGCACATGATTCATTATCCTCTCAATGCTCCTAAACATAATTCTTGTTACCTCCACTTTACTAATGAGGTAACTGAGACTCTTGTGGGTGAAGTCCTTGGTTAAGAATCATCAGCTGGGGCACCTAGGTGGCTCAGTAGGTTAAATCCTCTGCCTTCCGCTCAGGTGATGATTCCAGGGTCCTGGGATTGAGCCCTGCATGGGGCTTTCTGCTCAGCAGGGAGCCTGCTTCCCCCTCTCACTCTGCCTGCCTCTCTGCCTTCTATGATTTCTGTCTGTCAAATAAATAAATAAATAAAATCTTTAAAAAAAAAAAGAATCACCTGCTAGTCAGATGGGCTGAATTATATCAGGGCCTGAGTGATAAGAAGATCCTTATGCTCTTTAGCAATTTCCTTTGATATTATGAGTGCTGGTGACTGAATTTTTTTCTTCCCAAAGGAACTGCAAAAAGTTCATTTTCCCCCCTTAGCATGCTCACCAATTTATTTAGGATTTTCTAATACTGTTTGTCTTACACCCTGTACCCCAACTTTAGAAGCTTGAGCTGAGAGGATAGCATGCTTTGTAAATGTTCATTCCTCTATTTGGTAACCTATGCATCTGTGTAACAGATTTAATTAAATGAAAATAAAAATAGTAAACATTTTGTTTGTGAATGTAATTATGTAAAATTGTGTGTCTACCAATGCTTTGTAAACTTTATTATATATATTAACAGCTAGAGTGGAACTGGGGATTCTGTATTTCTAGCTAGTTCCCAGGTGATACTGAAAATCTTGTTTGTGGACATGGCTTAGAGTAGCAAGACCCCCAATTTAAAATTTAGTGAAGACAGCTATATCTGGTTTTGGTTTATGTTGAAATGCACATTAGTATTTGGCTTCTGTATCTCTTGTCTCTCTCTCTTTATTACAAATTTTGATATTTTTATTAGCTACCTGGAGGTAACTGATAAAATGTTTGTAATAAGACAAGCACCCAATAATTATAGGCTGGGTGAATTAATTAGCAAAAATACTTCAGACTGAGTTAATAGTGATTACAGATTAAAATGTATACTTGTAGTTAGTCTTTCAGAGAACAAAATATACAATAAAGTGTGTAAAATAGTTATGATCTCTCTTTTCCAAAAACAAGTAATTGGGCTTTTAAAAACTTTAGATTCTTACTTAAAAAGAAAAAAAGAAATCAGTGGTATGAAATTTTAAGAAATTGATTTGGTTTTGTTTATTTAATATCAATGATTTCTAATATGATTGGTCAGGATAGGAAAAAGGAATTTTGAGGAATGTTTAAGAAAATATCAAGAACAAATGGACAGCAATAATAACAAAAACAAACCAAGACTTAAATAAAATTCTGTTTTTCTGATACTTTTTGTACTGATGAGTAAGGCTATCATCCTGCAGCATACTTGAGTTTGCTTGATAAAGTTAAAAAAAAATTGATCTACAATTAGAAGCATCCCCAGTAAATAATAATCTTAAGAACTAGGCTCCCACAGATTTCACTCTGTTAGTATTGGAAGTCTTAATCTGAAAATCTAAACTATTTCCTTGGGTGGCTCTGAGCATCAAATAAGAGAATGATTGTTCTGGTGCCATGTAAAATATGGACTATGTACAGTTCTGGGCAATCATTATAAGGGGTCAAAGGAAAATGGAGGTACTACAAAAATCATAGCCTAGAATCTTACATTCTGTTTATCTTTGTCTGATGTCAAATAATCATATAATATAGGTGATCTAATAATATTTCAGAATTTTTCAAGTAAGTTTTTGACAAAGCAATCATATTATTTGTAAGCAACTTTAAATCCAAAGGATAAATCAGGTTTAAATTATATCTGGCAGATTTGGACAAATATCTGGACTTAAATACCTGCTACAAATGATGTACATTAGCATCTAGAAATATTTTTCTTTAGATCTTATATCTAAGCAATGAGATAAGAGCAGAATCACTAGGAAAAAAGCTCTCCTTTTACAAGATCATTACCTAATTTGTGGAGGAGGCAGCATAAGTTTTAAAACTGATAAGACTACAATTACATTGTCTCTTAGGACTTTAAGTTAAGAGATGTATTAACCTAAACTATTTTATATCCTTGATATAGAAATACTATAGATTGTTACTAGAAGAGTACCTTCTCAATTCTCCCCTTTTCCTCCTCTTCACACACTGCAACCAGCTATGCATGTGTTTTCAAAATGATCAATTGAAAGTTTCTTCTAGTTACAAATATTCACAAATTTTATCATTCTAATTAAATGAAGAACACATAAATATACATTATTTTCTGAATTCCAAACTTCAAGTAACATTAAAGAGTCCTATGTTATTTAGTTACAAATAAAAATGCATTTTATTTTCCCAGTTATAGAAATAACTAAATCCCTGTCATTCTGTTTCAATCAATGATATCTCTTTACTCTGAATCCAATTTTTAAGGTCCTATGAAGATTAATTATGTATTATTAAAAGTCATCCACTAAGAACATAAAGAACACAACTACTTTACCATATAAAAATGTTTAAAAGGAGCTAAATGAAGGAGGAAAGTTATTGCCTTAAAGTAAAGGGTAAGATCCATAAATTCTACTTAGTCCAGTCTGAAAGAGAAACATTTAGAACAAAAGGAGAATACTTATAAATTCCTGAACTAGTATTTACTTGTTTTGAGGACCTGCCCTTGTGAATATTAGTTTAGTATACATGTGGTTAGCATAAAGTATCCAAGTTTTATTATTAAAGTTTGAAATGTGTTACATCTATACTTTATAGAATTTAGGCATCTATAAATACAGTATAAAAATTCTTAATAAGGCAAATAAATGATTAATAACATATGCAAATTAGAAAAAATAAAGCTTACTTCAATAGTCAAAATTATTTTGTCATCTAAATATAGTGAGCAATTACAAAAAATACAAGCAACTGATGAAAAAAATTGTATTTGCAAAGTGCTCATTTGCTTAATGTGATTTCTAAATGTATGCTGTTTATATGTACACACAGATTATACAGTGAAGACTAATTGGGAAAAGAAAATAGTAACTAAAACAGTACTTTAAAATTAACACATACCAAGATGCACTCCTTAAATGGCTTTTTATCATAAAACATATCTTGAAAGTTCAGTTCAGACGTACTATCAACTAGGGCATACTTTAAAAGCTGTAATTGGACTTTATCCCAGAAAAGGCTAAATAAATTGAAATATGTTTTATATCATTATGCATATTCTTCTGTGATAAAAATAGCTTTATTTTTCTTATCATCATGAAAAATTGTCCAACAAGGGAATAATCAAAAAAGAGGGAAAAGAAGCAATCAAAAGAGAAAGAGGAAGAATTTTAGCATCCTTTTGAAAAGATAGCAGTAAATGACTTATGTGAATAATTTCAAAGCTTTTAATAAGCCGCTTGTACCTCCCAGAAGACTTATGGGAAAAAAAATAAAGAAAGAAATGTTTTAAACCCTTGAAAAGGACATATAATACGATTTTCATTTTTTTTAATCTAGACCAAGAAGTACAATATTTACTGTACAAAGTCTTACCCAAGAAACTATTAAAAGAATATCAAAATGGCTTAATATCACAGGTCTGTAGCCCATGAAATTTCTCCAACACATAAAAGATCCTTCCTAACATGTAAATTCATTTCAGTGGTTTTCAAGGAATAAATTATCTTATTATTTCTTTAAAGATTTTGTAAAGAACTGTATTTATACATTACAAAGGAGATGGGAGCAATATTTAGCATTGTTTTCATGTTGGTTGAAGGTGAAATACAGAGTTCTACTCCCAGCCTCTCCATTCCTAAAATTTAAGTGCCTAACCATATGGAGACAAAATTATGTGAATATACTATTAACAAAATCAATATGCTTATTATACTTTGTAATATTTCTGTGTATAAGCTTAAAATAATAAACTATAATCAAATGGATCTCAAACTTCCAACACAAATACACAGTTGAGAATATTTACTCAATTATATAATATTTTATATAATACTTCAATATAATTTTAACATTTTGAATGATACTATAAAACTTCACTATTAGTAAGGTAATTGTAGTATTATTCACTGTATCCCAATTTCTGCCTTCCAGTTTTCTAAGACCACCTCTTAGCATTCCAACTCCAAAAGAGTGAGTTCTTTTTCTTGAGTGGCTTACAGTTTCTATTAGTCAAGCAAAGAAATAGCTGACAGTAATTCTCTTAATCTTAGATAAGACCCAGTCAAAGGATTATAGAATAACTTTGACAAATAGGTCTTCTTCCATTTACTTATCATTATACTCTTTACTTCCAGCCATGTTGTTGCAAATGGAAAGTTTTCATTCTTTTTTTATGGTTGAGTCTGCAATCTTTAAGTCATTTACCTTTTACCTCTTTTCCTTATTAACATTAACTCCCTGATTTCTCTGGTTGCCAAGTCATACTTTTAAATTGTTTTTTTCCTTTTTTCTTTTCTTTCTTTCTTTTTTTTTTTTTTGGTTATTGAATGACTAAGACTAATGTTAAATTATTAAAGCCGGTTTGCATTGTTTCTATTATGAATGCAGTAATGTTTCTTGCCACTGAGTTCTAGTTGCAAAAGTTTCTTCACATAAACTTAAAATTTATTTTGTACAAACACTAAATAGATATTTACATTATTCTTTAGCTCAAGAACATGTAATATATCCTTGTTGCCAGTTATTTCATATCAAAACTTTCCAACCAACCAAGCACTCATATTTGGTTATGATACATGAATATGCCACATACAAGGATATAAGGCAATATCCAAAAATGACTGACTTTAATTTTCTTTCAAAACAGAAGAGATTTCATAACAATGAACTTTATGAAAATCTGATTCAGTTTCTTAAAGCTTAGTTTAAAAAGAACATAGTTGTATTAAATAGAAACTCTTTTCTTACAAAAGAAATCAGATAATTTAGAAAAGTTCGTTTAAAGATATTTTAAACAAAATTTACGGAGGAATTTCTCATATTGTAGAAATGTCTCACCTCAGCCACTTTATCAGGGAGTCCTTATAATTCTTGGGTTGTTAAAAAGTCAAAGTGCACTAAATTAATGGAGTTGTTTTCAAAGAAGTTTACTCAACACACTCCAGATATTTTCACTTTTAGTAATTGTGTTTCTGAGGTAGTATATAGATAAAAGTTAAGTACAACAAAGGTGAAAAAGATATCTGATAAAGATTTAAAGAGGTGTCCACGGACTTGAGGGGAAACATATAGAAGGCACATGAAATAAAGCATAATAATAAAAAAAAAAACCTAAAACTTGAGGATGAATATGGATTAACTAGCCAAATTAAAAAAAAAAAAAAATGACCTGAAAGGAATGATTCATGCAAAGGTCTTTAAGTCAAGAAAAAACTTTGGAATCACTGATATAAGTTCATGCTAGTTTATAAAGTTTGAGAAAAGCATTAAACATATTACAGAAGCAATTAGATCATGTTGTTAGCACATTTAAATAATTTTGCCCTTTAGTTTTATCTTCCTAAGAATGCATAATATATTTGCTTGTCTGCTGTTTATGTCAACTTGGAAGGCACAATGCTGAAATCGTAATTTTAGAACAGTCTTCTATAATGATATAGTGAATGGATGAGAGTCATTCATGTCAGTTCTGGACACAGATTAAAGATTTAGATATTTGAAATATACTCATGGTCTGATGTTAATTTTGCTACAATACCACACAACAGTATCCTTATGGATTACAACAATAAAGGCATTTATAAAAACCTCATTTTTACATTTACATTCTTCGAGCTGCTTGTGGGTCTACTCTAAATTATGGCTTAGCATCAGGCTACAATCAACCGCAGGTCTATGTGTTTTCTTCAATGTGAGATCTAGGCTGAAGTTGCAGCCCACATGTAGGTTAGCCACTTTGTAAGTGAAGGCAAAGTACAAAATCATGTTGGCAGCATTTTGTGATATTCTTGGAGACTCCAATTGATCACTCACATTCATATTGTAGGAGCATATCCATGACCTAGTCTATGTGTAATAAGTAAGAAATAATTCTTCAAATTATTCTTTGAAAGGTAGAAATACCCTTCAAATTATATGATAGTAAATGAGAATATGTAATCTTTCTACAAGTTAAAAAGAAAAGGTTAATTGGGCAAAACGTACCATCTCTCAGACATGGTAACAGAAAATATGGTTGTAGATGATTTTGCCCAAGGATAAATTGTATGTAGAGTATAAGGAAAGAGAACCTAGAAGAGATCCTTCAGTGTGAATAATAAATGAGAAAATGGGAACAGGGAGAAGGGGATTTGAAAGATATTGAGTGGATGGCCAAAGTTTTGGGAGGGAAATAAAGAAATTGTAACTTCTTATGAACCAAGAAAACACACACTTTTAGGTTCATGTGTACACACACATTTTCATTAGTGTCAAATTCTGCTAAATTGTAGAATAAGAAAATAATTGTTGTTAAATTAACTGATTTAGTAACTGATTGAATCTACCACAGGGAGGGAAGAAGTCACAAAATTTTAGTGCCTGAAGTCTAATGAAAGGATAGTCCAAAAAAATCACTGTAAAATACTTGGAGCACTTGCCTTAAAAAAACACAAGCCCCATTTGGGCATTTCAATCTCTAGATTTGCCAACCCTTTCCTGTATCTATTGAGTAGATGAAAAGCAAACTTGGGGAGATGACAGGATGGATAATGAGAACATAGCAGTGGAAAAGACTGCACACTTACCATATATGATGGTAAAGGTGTTTTTTTTCCAAGAATTGAATATTATTTCAGACAACAATGGGACTTACTCTCTTACATTTACTCCAGCAAAAGTAGAAAAGGAATCTCCTACAATAGGGAATCATCAGTTGAAAAAGATTGTGAAGAGTGAGCTGGAGCCAGACCTCCATGTCAGAATATGTGTATTTTAATCCACATGAGAAGGTAGCTCCTTTGGACTGGCACAGACAGCAGTAACTGGTGGATAAGAAAACTGTGAAGAGTGAGAGAGGATAAACCACTACAACAAATAGTTGTCCTTTTTTATTTTCTTTCTACTAGTCCTAAAGTCCCAGAAGAACCATATCCAGAGCCGGGGGGTATCTGAGACTGATTAAATCTCTCAACTTTATACCACAGTGAATAAATATAAATGTATGGAATCTCTCATAAATATTAAGAATTAAAAAGAAAAGTTTACAGGGAACAATTGAAAATAGCATAAAATGATTTCATATTTATGACCCTCAGTCATAAATATGTTTTTATGACTCAAAAACTGCTTAGTAGCAGTTATGTTTGTAACTATACAGGCCTTTGATAATGGACACTCATGTTGACAGGAGCATGGAGGACCTGTGACCAAGAGAACTCCAACATTCTACCATTCGAGGGACAAAACTCAAATAGGTTTACCAGGACATCCATTCTAGAGGCAGGATAAGCAGGGTCTTACAGATCCATGAAGAAGCTTTAACCAATTGAGGTAACAATGAAGCAGACAAACATTAGTACTTTTGTTTTTTGACAAAAACATATGGTGATACAAATACAAAATTATCACAGAAGTCTGATTGTGCCAAACCAGGTAAAACACAAGTTCTAATTACTGGTTTTCCACCTAAGCTGATAAGGATGTGGTTTATGAGATCAATATGTTGTTTCTCTAGACAAAAATAAAATATAAAATACTAAAGTATTCATTATTATCCTTATTATGGAAAGTCTGTGGCTAAGAAATTCTCAAGGATGTAGACTCTGACTAAATTGGAAAACTCCAAGACACCTGAAGTAAAAACAAAAACAAAAAAAACAAAACAAAACAAAAAATGAGGTGATATTTTGTGCCATGCCCTTAGACCTAAAGTTAGAAGTTATTCAACTTTTTAATTACAAATTAGGGTAACATCTTTATACTGCTTTCAGATTGCTCTTTGTTAGGAAAAAAAAATGACACTTTAAAATTTTCATTGGAATTTACAGAAGAAATTAGATGAGCTGGAGGGACTTACTGCATTAGTGGAAGATAAAAGGATTACAAGTAACACTTTAGAAATGCTGGGTGAGGAATATGTACCATTGCACTAGAGGATAATTGGGATAACAGTAGATTATATTTAATATAATTAGGTTAATGACCTTTATAAGGGATCAGTCATAAATATTAAAGCTCAAAATATTAGATGGATGATTATATATTTTAGGTCATGAACTCATACTGAAATATACTTGGAATATATAAATACACAATCAAATTTTATGATGTTTATAAATTTCTGCCATTGGTTTGAATTTTCTATAAAAGTTCCATGGATTTTTTTTTTTTTAGAGCTACTTAAAGTCTTTGATGGCAATATTATTTTAAACAGTCTAGTAAATGTTTTAGTCAACTATTAATAAACTATGTTGAGTATTGAAACAAAACGTTATTAGAGCATAAAGTGAAAAAAAATTGTCAAAGAACTCTCTTAAAATTTCAGAAATAAATTCTTCCCAGCATTCAGTAAATCTTAAAAATTAGAGCATCCTATAAATATCAAGAGATATTGCAGAGAATGTGTAAACTTCTTACTATTAAATGTACTTTTGGCATTGCTAAATCCTTATAACTTAATTAATTTTGGTACCTCTATGGTATCCAGATGGGGTGGGTCACATTTGAATATCATAGCTAAAAATTCTTCTATGTGACTAGCAGTTATATCATACAGAAGAAATGATTAAGGGGAAAAATATATAACCTCTGGGCATGAAGCAATTTCCACAAGAAAATACATGGGATACAATTATTCTTTGGTACCAGGCCTGAAAAGAACCGACAGCTAGACATTAGTGCTGTAATTGTAGTTCAGAATCTTTCAATGAAGAGGGTTGATTAAGTTGCTTTAAATTAGAGGTGTTCAAATAGTGAAATATCCTTTATTCATTTATTGCCATAGGGATCAGTGCACATGGGAAAAGTAATCTAGATTAGGCATTCAGTAGCCAAATTAAATCTGTACCAAATTTAGCAAACTAGTTGCTTGACTGATACTGTGCAGTCTCCAGGAAATAAGTCTAAGTTTTAGGCTTGTGATGCCACAGTCTGAGAATTTTACCGGTATGCCTTAGAAAGAATACATTCCATATTTGACTTGACTAAGATTATTTTAATAGGTCATTTTCTTAAATATTGAGATAACTGAAAAAAAAATTCTGAGACAGGCATTCAAACTTTGTTCATGCCCTAGTATGGGCATTTATTTTGCATTTTTTAATATTTCATTGCAAATATTTTTCCTTCAATTTGATTTTTATCCCAGGCTTATTGATATAATTATCAGACAAAAAAAGCCAACCGGTTTATGTGTACAGATTGTGGTTTTTGATATTCAGCTTTGTAATCATCTTTAAAATCAAGATATTAGCATTTACATCTTTCCAAAAAACCTCCCATATGCTGTTTTGCAGTCAGTCTCTTCCCCCAACTCTACAGGTTTGCAAAGCACTGATCCGTTTTCTGTCTCCATAAATTTGTGTTTTCTTGAATTTAAAACAAATAGAATTGTTTACAACATATAAGTGCTTTTGATCTTTGTTCTTTAACGCCATAATGCTTGTGATATTTGCCTGTGCTTTGGCATCTATTAATAATTTAATTTTTGTATTACTGAATGGTATTCCAAACTACAGATAAACCACAATTTGCTTAACTGTTGACCAAGTTGTGGACATTAGGGTTTTTTCTAGTTTTTATTTATCATGAAGAAAAGTGCTAAGAACAACTTTGTGCTTTTAGTGTAGTATAGAGTTTATGTCTCATGGTTAATTATATGGGATTGTGATTACTAAGTTATTTTATTGTTATATGCATGTTTTACTTTATTAAACATTGTCCACCATTTTCTGAATTGATAGTGGATTTTTCATTCCCATTAGCAATGTATGGGAACTCTACTGTACCACATAATCACTAACATGATATTTCAGGCTTCTTAATTTTATCTACATTTGCACTAGAGTGTGCAAATGTAATGGTATCTGATTGTGATTTAACTTTTCATTTCCTTAATACTAATGATTCTGGCAAAGTTTTCCATGTGCTTAGTGTCCATTCATATATTTTTGTTGAAGTTTCAGTTCAAATTTTTTCCATTTTTCAAAGATTTTTCTTTTTTACTTAATTTTTAAAGTTCTATATATTTTCTGTGTACAAGCTTTTCCTTAGATATATGAATATAATATTTTTTTCTTAATATGTTGCTTATATTTTCATTTGCTTATTTGTGTCGTTGGGAGAGCAAAAGTTGTTAATTTTGATATTCTGTTACAACACTTTTGTTCTTTTATAATTCATGCTTTTTGCATCCTCTTTAATTAATCTTTGCCTAATACAAGGTAACAAATATTTTCCCCTGTTCTCTTATGGAAATATTATAATTTAAGTTCTTATGTTTTGATCTGTACTGTATGATGTTAGTTTCAGTATTAAAAAAAATACAGCTACCAAGTTGTTCTAGCACCTTGTGTTAAAAAGACTATAATCCATTGAATTGATGATTTCCAACATTAATTAGGCAATAAATGTTGATCTGTATTTGGATTCTTTCAGTTTCATTGATCTAGATGGCTATTTTAAAGTCAATACTACTATCTTGATTATCTTAATTTAATAAATACACTAAAAAATAAGGTCTCCCAAATTGTCTAGTCTTGATCTTTATTTTTTGACATTATAAACCTTTTGCTTAACATATAAATTTTTGGAAAAACGCTTGTAGATTTCTTCAAAATAAATGGTAGGATTTTGATTGAAAGTACTTTGAATCTATAGCAAAATTCAGGAAGAGTTACATTTATAGCAATCCATAAATATATGTATATATCTCCATTAATTTAGTTATTTGTTTATTTCCATCAGCAATGTTTTATAATTTATAGTGTAGAGGTCTTGCACATTTTTCTGTTAAATTTATCCCAAAATATTTAAAGTTTTGCATAACTAATTTCTTAAAAAAAAAAAATTGATCTGACCTGAACTCATTAGGCAGGAAATCTGATCTACACTGTTGTGAGAATATTTAAAAATTCATCCTATGTGGTGTGAATATTTATATTTTTTGCTTCATAAATTTTAATTAGTTTTGTTAAAGAATGTTCTCCTTGACCACTCTGGAGATACAGTATAGTGTATGGTATATCTCCAGTATTACTTTGCTAATTCTAAAATTCTTCCTAAATTGTAAAAATTCTGAATCTTGAGACCCATTTGACCTCAAGAGAATTGACTGATTAAAGGACTATGGGGAAAAAACTGAAAAGAGTAAGTCAAGTTTATTGACATTAAACTTTTCCTCAGATATCATAGATTAATTGAAGTGGTCCCATTAAGTAGAAACTTGATACTGGCCAACCGCTTACAAAGTGATGATTAATGGTTTGTTAACATAGTCCTGGGACTTTCAGTTGTTTTCATGCAACAAATTTAATAGATTTCTGCATTATGTCGGCTATATAAATAAAAATGATCTAAATGTATTAAATATTTAAAATATTTACCAGAAAATATTAGATAATAATATAAACCTGATGTTTTGTAGGACTGCTTAAACAAGATACTGAAGTATGCATGATAAAGAAAAGCATTGATAAATTTGACTCTATTAAAATGAATATTCAACACAATATAAAGTATAAGCTAAGTGAAAAAGAAGTTGAGTTATATACAAGGAAACATTGCTGAACTATTCAACCAATAGTGAATTTGTATTTATAATACACAATTTTTATAAGTCAACAAGTAAAAAAACTACAAAAATGGAGATGACCAAAGAAATAAATTTATAAAAGATGAGTCAAGAAAACATATTGATGTTCACTTTCACCAGGAATATAAAAATTATAATTAAATATCAATAAGGAAACATTTAGAGAAGTCTCATTTTCTATGAGCATGTAAATACTTTGAAAATCAACTTAGATTTATCTACTGAAGTTTTACCTGTGGCTTCCTATGAATAGCAATTTACTGTATGCAGATGCATAATTTGAAACTATTATATTATCTGTATAATATTTCACATTAAAACAGCAATGGATAAATTATTCAATCAGCATGTAATAAGTTAGCTTTAGCATACACCTTTTTGAGTGCTTAGTTACATTACAAATACTTTAATTATTGTTATACATATACTCCCATAAGTTCTTATTTTGCCATAAAACATGTAAGGAATATATTCTTCCATATTCCATTAATGATGGAAGTGTGGGGAGTTGGTTAAAAGACCTTAATAGTTAAACGCTGGCTTCATAGATGACGCTACTAGTCAGCCCAGTAGCCAAACATATCTGGAGGTATATTCTACATTATTTAATAACCTATTCTATTTAATAGTGAACTCTTTCACTTGAGTCAAAAAAATATTTAATCCTGCCCTCAAAATATTATTGCATTCATTTTAAAGTGACCTTTGCCTGCAATATTTATTTCAGATTATCCAAGGTTAGATAATGGTTTCATAGAACTTACTTCACTGGATGGGTTTTACACAATTGACAAGAATAAATACCCATTTTTATTAAAACAAACCATTCTAACTGGTGTAAGGTGGTATCTCATTGTGGTTTTGATGGCTAGGGATGTTGAATTTTTTTTCATGTGTCTGTTAGCCATTTACATGTCTTCTTAGGAGATGTGTCTGTTCATGTCTTCTGCACATTTCTTGACTGGATTACTTACTTTTTGGGAGTAGAGTTTGATAAGTTCTTTATAGATCTTGGATTGAGCCCTTTATCTGTTAAGTCATTGGCAAATATCTTCTCCCATGCTGTTTGTTGCTTTCTAGTTTTGTTGACAGTTTCTGTTGCTGTGCAAAGGCTTTTAATCTTGATTAAGTCCTAAAAGTTCATTTTTGCTTTTGTTTCCCTTGTCTTTAGAGACATTTCTTAAAGGAGGTCTCTATGTCCAATGTCGAAGAGGTTACTGCCTATGTTCTCTAGGATTTTGATGGATTCCTTCCTTGCACTGAACATTTTCATCCATTTTGAGTGGATACCCCATATACAAAGGGGTAAGTTAATGGTCTAGTTTCACTCTTCTGCATGTGGCTGTCCAATTTTCCTGGCATTATTTATTGAAGAGACTGTCTTTTCCATTGGACATTCTTTCCTGGTTTGTCAAATATTAGTTGACCATAGAGTTGAGAGTCCATTTCTAGGATCTCTATTCTGCTCCATTGATCTGTGTGTCTGTTTTGTGCCTGTACTATATTGTCTTGATGATCACAGCTTTGTAATATAGCTTAAAGTCAGGCATTGTGATGCCCCCAGGTTTTGTTTTTTTTTTTTTTTTTCAACATTCCCTTGGCAACTTGGGGGTTTTCCTGGTTCCATACGAATTTCAGGATTGTTTGTTCTAGCTTTGTTAAAAATGTCAATGGTATTTTGACAGGGATAGCATTGAAAGTATAGATTGCTCTGGAAAGCATAGACAATTTCACAATGTTTATTCTTCCAATCCTTGAGCATGGAATGTTTTTCCATCTCTTTGTGTCTTCCTTAATATCTTTCATAAGTTTTCTATAGTTTCTAGAGTATAGATCCTTTATCTCTTTGTTAGGTTTATTGCTAGTTATCTTATGGTTTTTGATGCTATTATAAATGGAATCAATTCCTTAATTTGTCTTTCTTCAGTCGCATTGTTAGTGTATAGAAATGAAATGGATTACTGTGCGTTGATATTGTATCTTGCCATGCTGCTGAATTGCTGTATGAATTCTAGTAATTTGGAGTTGGATAAAGAGGAGGTTTCTTAGACTATTGGTGGGAATGCAGGCTGGTAGAGCCACTTTGGAAAACAGTATGGAGGTTCCTCAAGATGTTAAAAATAGAGGAACTCTGCGACCTAGCAACTGAACTACTAGGTATTTACCCCACAGATAGAGATATAGTTGAAAGAAGGGACAAATACACCCCAATGTTTATAGCAGCAATGTCCATGATAGCTAAACTGTAGTAAGAGGTGAGATGCCTTTCAACAGATGAATGGATGAAGAAGATGTGGTTCATATATACAATGGGATATTACTCAGATATCAGAAAGGATGAATATCCACCACTTGCATCAGCATGGATGGAACTGGAGGGGATTATGTTAAGTGAAATAAATCAAGCAGAGAGACAGCTATCAAATGGCTTCACTCATATGTGGAACATAAGGAATAGAGTGGAGGACCACAGGGGAAGGGAGGGAAAACTGAATGGGAAGAAATCAAAGAAGGAGAAAAACCATGACAGACTCAGGACTCTGAGAAACAGAGAGTTTCAGTTGGGGGGTGGAGGGTGGGGTAACCGTGTGATGGGTATTAAGGATGGCACATGTGGTGATGAGCACTGGGTGTTATAAGCTACTAATGAATCACTGAACCCTATATCAAAAAGTAATGTATGATATTCTGGCTAACTGAACATATTAAAAAAATAAAGTAAAAGCTAGTTGTGATAAGCCCCTGGGGAGAGGGGAGATAAAGCGGGTATATTAAAATAATAATAATAAATAAATAAATAATAAGACTCATTTATTGCAACCTTAATTCTGACCACTCATAAAGTTCTTTTCCAAAGATTCCCTTTCCACAACGTTCCACAACTTTTTAATAAAATATTCAAATATTTCCCCATTCTATACAACCAGTCTCATTTTAGGATAAAATTACCCTTTGCCTTCAACAAACACATCTTTATCTCTTATAATTTTCTTACCAAGAGCATACATCTTACATTATTTCTGTTAGAACTCTTGGTGCTTATAAATCTTATTTTTTTGTGTGTGTGAAAACTAAGTAGTAAGAAACTGAACTGTCTGTGACATCAGAATTCTCTAGACTGGAAAATTTATAAATATATTTAGTAATTTATAGGAATATGTACATCTTTATAGTATAACCTTCCAACAAGGCCTAAAACGTGTTTACTAGCAGACCCAAATTTATCTTTAGCTTCTCTGTAATAAGACAAAAGTAGATAAATCTATGTAGGGTAACTTAGTGATGTACAATAAGGAGGGCACATGATGTGATACACACTGGGTGTTATACACAACTAATGAATCATTGAACACAACACGTCAAAAACTAATGATGTACCACATGTTGGCTAACTGAACATAATAGAAAAATAATAATAAAAACCCAAAGATATAAAATAAATAGAATGAGATTTTTTTTTTCTTAAAGATTTTATTTATTCACTTGCCAGAGAGAAAGAGAGAGAGAGAGAGAGCACAGACAGACAGAATGGCAGGCAGAGGCAGAGGGAGAGGCAGGCTCCCTGCCGAGCAAGGAGCCCAATGTGGGACTCCATCCCAGGACGCTGGGATCATGACCTGAGCTGAAGGCAGAGGCTTAACCCACTGAGCCACCCAGGTGCCCCAAGAATGAGATATTCTTAAATTAATGGGAAGATATATTTCCCTTCATTATGTATTTTTTTTCCTCTATATGCAAATTATTTCAAAATTAAACCTCAAAAGTGTTGCTGTTTCATTTCAACATGGCAGGAGTTTGGCAGTTCCCATACCATTCTAACAAGTAAAACGTTAAAGAGACTAAAAGTTCAACAATTCTTCTTGGATCCTTAAGAGATGGAAGATATAAGGCAAATTGCTTCTCCCAAGATGGGAGAGATTGAATATAGGGAGTCATAGCTTACCGGAGCAAAAAATCATGAACAAAAATCTCTGTGGAAACAAATGCCAGGGTAGGAAACCCTGAGTTATAATTGATGAATTGCTGAAGTTTTAGTGTAGACAAGTTGTAAGAGTTAAGAATTCCAAGGAGTCCCAATCATAGGCTCCCCACTGTATTGTGAGATTTTAGCTAAAGGAGGTCTACCAGGATCCCACGGAGAAAATATCAGAAAAAATTCCCATCAGGAATCTGACAGGAGAAGGCAAAGAGAACCATTTTGAAATATGCCAGAAAACTCTGCTCTTTTTAACAAGGCCTGCCTCAAGGGAAACTAGTTAATATCCCAGCAACTTAGGCTCTAATTGTCAGGCATGTGGGTGGGAAATATCCAAATGCAGCCACTCATCTTATCCTGTTACACCCAGGAAGGGAGAAAACAAACAAACAAAAAACAAACCCAAACTATTGCAAAGCTCACAGTCCAGAAGTATAAGCTTACTAAGAGACCGAGACCTAATAATAGGACTATAGAACACTTCCACTGACCTCACACCTCACTATCACATTACTAAAAGTGTATTTATTTATAGCGGTTTCTTTTGCCAGAGTACACCATGTATGGTTATTTAGAAAATCTTGCATTCCAATAGCAAAAGACACAATTTGACAAGACAAGGCAAGCATTAGAAGTAGATATAGTAGGGATGTTGGAAATATTTGTTCTGGGAATTTAAAACAGCTATGAATAATTGGCTAAGGGCTCTAATGGATAAAGCATACAGACTGTAAAAACAGATGGGCAATGTAAACAGAGGCATGAAAATCCTAAAAACAAATGAAAAAAAAATCCTAGAGATGAAGAACACTATAACAGAAATAAAGACTGCTGCCTTTGGGCTTATTAGTGCACTGGAAGAGGTTGAGGAAAAAACTCATGAACTGGAGATTATATCAATTGAAAACAGAAAGGCAAAGAGAATAACGACTGGAGAAAAAAAAAAAAAAAACACTGAAATAAACAAATCCAGAAGGGAATGTCCAAGGATTGTGGGAGAGCTACAAAAGATACAACACACGTATGGTGGAAATAACAGAAGAAAGAAGAAAGAAGAAAGAAAAAAGAAGAAGAAGAAGAAGAAGAAGAAGAAGAAGGAGGAGGAGGAGGAGGAGGAGGAGGAGGAGGGAGGAGGAGGAGGAGAAGGAGGAGAAGGAGGAGAAGAAAAAGAAGAAGGAGGAGGAGGAGAAGAAGACATATTTGATACAATAATGGCTGAGAATTTCCACCAAATTCATGTCAGACACATCAAATCACAGATATAGGAAGTTCAGAGAATAAGAAACTGGAAAAATATCAAGAAAACACCTAGGCTTATCATTTTTAGACTGTAGAAAATAAAAGGTACAGAAAAAATCCTGAAAGAAACTAGAGAAAAATTCACTTTACCTAATATACAGAAATAAAGACATAAATTATATCCAATTTCTTAGAAACCATGTATATAAAAGAGGAATAAAATATTAAAAGTGTTGAGAAAAAAACATAAACCTCAAATTTTTATAACAAACAAAATTATCCCCCAAATAAAGGCTAAATAATGACTGTCTCAGACAAACAAGAACTGAGGGCATTTGTTGCTAGTAGACATGCCTTGTAAGAAATGATAAAAGAAGATTTATAGAGAAAAGGGAAATAATATAGCTCAGAAATTTCCCATGAGGAAAGGAAGAACATTGAAGAATGTATAAGTGAGGATAAAATAACATTCGTCAATTCTTATTCTTAATGGATTTAACAGTTATGTACAAATAATGTATTTTATTTTCTTATGTACATATTTATGTGTTATATACTATATATTTATATTACATATATAATATGTGTATATAATACATAATTATCTTCCATATATATGCTTATACATGCTTATATATTTGTGAAATAAATGACAGAAATAATACAAAAGATAGAAGGAAAGAATTAGAATTATTTTTTATCATAAGATATTCCCACTATCCGTGAAGATATCTAATGTTATTTGAAAGTGGACTTGGATTAGTTATAAATGATATTAAAAATTCTAGGTAAATAAAACTATTTAAACAGAAGTAAGAAAGAAAATTTAATTGCATATAATGCTTGGCTAAAACAACAAAAGACAGAAAAAAGTAGAAGATAAAATAGGAGCAAAAACTGAAAGGAAAAAAAGAGAAAACAAATACACTTGATATTAATCCAATTACTTCACCCTTCCATCAGGAATGGACAGTTCTAGAGGAGGAATTCAGTAAGGACATAGTTGAATTCAATAACATCATCAATTAGCTAGCTATAATTGACATTTATAGACTACTGCATCCAACAACAACAATGTACCTTCTTCAAAGCTCACATGAAAACATTTACCAAGATAGACAATGTTCTGGGCCATAAAACTCAACAAACTGAAAAGAATAGAAATCCTACAGTGTTGGCTTTTAGACTACTATAAAATTAAACCATAAATAACAGAAAAATAAATGTAAAACTTCAAAATACAGAGATTAAATGACATACCTCTTAAATAACATATAGATCAAAGAAGATATCTCAAGAGAAATATTTTGAACTAAATGGAAATAAAATACATCTCATCAAAATTTGTGGAATGAATCAAAAGTCAGACTTATAGGGAAAATTATAATATTGAATACATATATTAGAAAAGATGAAAGATCTAAAATCATTAATGTAAATTTTCACCTCAGGAAACTGTCAGAAGAACAAATTCAGAGTAGAAGAAAAGAGGTAATAGGAATTAAAACAGAAATGAAAATAGAAATCAATAGAGAAAAATCAAGCAAAAAGTTTGTACTTTAAAAGATTGTATTACTTGAAAGATTATGAAATTGAGAAGGCTCTAGAAAGACTTACTGAGAGAGGACACACATTACTAATATCAGAAATGAAAATTGGCACACCATTGCAGATTTTGTGGATATTATAAGAATAATCAAGGAATACTATGAACTACTCTATGCCCACAAATGTAGCAGTGTTGATGAAATGGATCAAGTCCCTGAGAAAGAAAATTTGCCAAAATTCACACAAGAAAATATAGACAATCTGAATAGGTCTGTAACTGAAAATTTAATTAATAATTACCTTTCAGATCAACAACAAAAAATTAGCTCCAGATGAGTAAATTGGGGAATTTTAAATGCTTAAGTAGGAAATTATGCCAATCCTCTACAATCTTTTTTAAAAGGTAGAAGCAGAGGGATACTTCCTGATTCTAGGATGACATCAGAATAAAATCAGAAAGACATTACAAGGGAAAAAAAAACCTACCAGCAAATACCTCTTAAGAACATAGATGTAAAAATCCTAAACAAAATATGAAATATAGCATACCATGGTGAAGAGGAGTTTATTCCAGTATGCAAGGCTAGTTCAACATTCAAAAATCAATTAATGTCACCCATCACATCAACAAGATTAAAAAGAAAAAAAATCACATAATCATATCTGTAGAAGCAGAAAAATATTTGTGATAAAATTATTAATAAAGTAGAAATAGAGGGGGATTTCCTCAACTTAATTACTAAATCTACAAAAAAAATCTATAGTTAACTTCATAATTAATGGTGAGAGACTTGAAGTTTCCCCACTATGATCAGGTACAAAATAAAGATCTCCCCCTCTCACAATTCCTTTTCAATATCATACTGGAGTTTCTAGCTAATGAAATTAGACAAGGAAAGGAAGTTAAAGGTATATAGATTGCGAAGGAATGCATAAACTGTGTTCACAGATGACATGATCATCTATGTAGCAAATCCAACAAAAAAACAAATTTTTCTTGAGCTAGTAAGTTTTATAGCAAGTTCTCAAGCTACAAGTTTAATACAAAAAGTTAATCATTTTATTACAAATCAAGAACAAGTGAAATTTGAATGAAAAATAAGATATACATTAGTACCCACAAAATGAATTATGTATAAATTTAACAAAATACATATGAGTTAATATGAAGAAAGCTATAAAACTGTTGAGAAGCAAAGAAATAATGAAGATAACTAAATATTACATGTTAATGGATAGAAAAACTCAAAATTGTCAAGATGTTATTTTTTTCCAAATTCATATAGAGATTTAATGCAGTCCCCACCAAAATTCTAGGGAGTTATTTTGAGTATATCTACAAATGGATTATAAAGTTTATATGAAGAGGCAAAAGATACAAAATACTCAAAATGATATTGAAGGAAAGAACAAAGTAGGAGGACTGACACTAACTTTAAGACTTAATATAAAACTACAGTAATCAAGACATCATCTTATTGAATGAGTAGACAAAAATTAGTGGAACAGAATAGAGAGTCTAGAAATGCACCCATGTAAATACAGTCCACTAGTCCTTAGCAAAGAAGCAAAGATGATGCAATGGAGCAAAAATGGTCTTTTCAACAAATGATGCTGGATCAACTCAGCAACCACATACAAAAATATGAATCTATGCACAGACCTTAACATCCTTCTAAAGTAAGTCAAAATAGATCACCTATCTAAATGTAAAATACAAAACTATGAAACTTCTATAAGATAAATGAGAAAACCTAGGTGACCGTGAACATGGTGATGACTTTTTAGATACAATACCAAAAACAAAAGATAGATTTCATTAAAATTACAAATTTCTGTTCTGCGAAAGACAATGTCAAGACAAAGACAAAACAAATCCCAGACTGGGGGAAAATGTTGCAAATGATAATTCTGATAAAGGACCATTACTCAAAATATACAAATAATTCTTTATCTCAACAATAGAAAGACCTACAACTTGATTAACAAATGAACCTAAGAGCTTAAGAGAATCTTCACCAAAGAAGAAATACAGATGGCAAATAAGTATATGAAAAGATGCTTCATATCCTATGCCATCAGGGAAATGCAAATTAAAACAACAATGAGATATCACTACACACCTGTTAGAATGGCCCAAATATGGAACACTGACAACACCAAATAAGATATGGAGCAACAGAAACTCTTACAGATTGCTGGTATAAAAGCAAAATGGTACAGTAACTTTGGAAGACTGTTTAGTGGTTACTTATAAAATTAAATATGATCTAATCACAGAATCCAACAATTTCACTTTTGGCATTTACCCAGAGGAATTGAAAACTTATGTCCTTACAAAAACCTAAATGTGGATGTGTTTATTGGCTTCATGTATAATTTCTAAATCTTGGAAGCAAACAAGATGTCCCTCAGTAGGCAAATGAATAAATTGTGGTTCATCTGAACAATGGACTGTTATTCAGCATTAAAATTAAATGAGTTATCAAACCTTGAGAAGATAAGGAGTAACTTTTTTTTTTTAAAGATTTTATTTATTTATTTGACAGAGAGAAGTCACAAGTAGGCAGAGAGGCAGGCAGAGAGAGAGGAGGAAGCAGGCTCCCTGCCGAGCAGAAAGCCCGATGTGGGGCTCGAACCCAGGACCTGGGATCATGACCTGAGCCGAAGGCAGCGGCTTAACCCACTGAGCCACCCAGGCGCCCCATATTCGATAAGGAGTAACTTTAAATGCCTCTTGCTTAGTAGAAGCCAGTATAAAAAGATCGTACTGTATAATTCCAATTATATGACATTATAGGAAAGGAAGAACATTGAGGACAGTAAAAAGATCAGTGGTTCCCGAGGGTTGGGGGGTAAAAGTTAAAAAAGTAGAACACAGAAAAAATATAGGGCAGTAAAAATACTCTGTATGATACCATAATGATAGATACTCATTTATGAAAACCCATAGAACAGTGAACCATAATGTAAACTAGACTCTAAGTGACTAAGATAATATTAATGTAAGTTCATCAGTTGTTGCAAATGTTAACACTCTGTTAGGAGATATTACCAACAGGGGAGACTGTGCATATGTGGCACAAAGGATATATGGGGAGTCCCTGTATTTTATGATCAGTTTTGCTGTGAATTAAGGTTGCTCTAAAAAAGTCAAATATTCTTTAAATGATGTAATTAAAATATATTAATAATTACCAATGATATAAGGATGGCCATAATTGTAAATTTGGTTCCTACATCACTGACCTTTTGGAAATGTAAATTATGGAAATACTTCATGTATTATAGTTTTATTTATTAGTTTGAATAGTCATATTACATTTGAAACACAAAGAACTTAAAATGGTAGAGTGAGGTTCTGTAGTTCCCCTTTCACTATGTAACATTTCTATTGTATACTTTCCTTTATTGTGGATTTCTTGAGAGATGAGGGGATGTGGTTCTGGAGAGGGAGATAAAAACAAACAAACAAACAAACAACAACAAAAAATGTCAACAAGAAAACCTGCTACTTAAACATAACAGGAAATAACACCAGCTTTTAGATAACTTAGAGTCCTACTCTATCAGGGAAATGATGTTTTTAATCATTTATTGCTTTTCTTCTTTTTTTAAAGGTCTTTATTTATTTTTAAAGAGAAAGTGTGAGCAGGGGGAGGGGCAGAGGAAGAGGGAGAGAGAATCTCAAGCAGAGTACCTGCTGAGTGCATAGCCTGACTATGGACTCTAATCTCCCAACCCTGAGATCACACCCTGAGCTGAAATCAAGAGTTGGGTGCTTAACCAACTGATCCATTCAGGTTCTCCGCAATTTATTGCTATTCTGAGACCAATCACTTTCTTTCCATTCTAGAAGAGATGGGTCTCAACGTCTTTTCATAAAGCAAGGTTGTAATGTTAGTCTTAGAGCCTTCCTTGCACTTTCACAACGTCACAAGTGTGTCATTTGCACTCCTTAAAAATAGTACTACTCTATAAGGGCAAAACAATAAATTTTAATTCCCACACCTTCCAACTCTCTAGCTCTATATACTTAAAGGGCTTGCGACATTTTCTAAGCTTTGTTGCCTGATCTTCACAAAAGCGTATCCACACTGGGAATATTTGGGAGATCTGAAACCAGTCTCTGATTTTCACAGGTTGTTATGAAGGAAACATGAATTCATTACCATTATAGAAACTTACTTCTTCCTTATTCTTTTAGAAAGCACATCAAAGTTTAAATTGGTTAGTCCATAGAGAAAGTTATGAATTACATATAAGAGAGCAGGCCTGTATCCCTTCCAGAAGACTTTGTTCAGTGCTATGTACTTTATTGCTTTAATCCTCACATTGTCCCTTTGTCTCTGAGCCCCACTCAAAGGACAATTGAAAATATGTATGTGCATTTTTGATGGTCACAAAAATTGAGGGGAATTATTTTACTAAAAACTGTGAAGAGTTGTTTCACTAGAATATCAATAATTTCCCCAGAAAGAAACACTACTGAGATGGGTTGTTAGAGATTTATGTTTTTTAAAGGCCACAAAAGTACAATTAATGGCCATATGGTATAAAATCTTAAGTCATATTTAAGTCCATTTCCTTGACATGCTTCGTAATGTTTATATGTAGAAATGTCATATTGACATTCATTAGTCTTCATGTTATTTACTCCAGCATACTGTAAAAGTTTTTTTTTAATGAAATGAGGAATTGTTTTAGTTTTATTGAGATACAAATGACATATAGCACTTTATAAGTTTAAAGTGTACAGCATAATGACTTGGCATATTTATAATGAAATGATTACCACAATAATTTCAGTTAACATTTATCACTTCTTATACTTACAAATTTTTTCCTTGTAATGAGAAATATTATGGTTTACTTAGCACTTTTCAAATATGCTATACAGGAGTGTTAACTATAAATCATTATGTTGTACATTATATCTTCAGTACTTATTTATGTTATAACTGGTAGTTGTAACTTTTAAGAACCTTCCTCCAATTTCCCACTCCCCCATCTCTGGTAACCACAAAAATAATCTCGTTTTCTATGAGTTTGGGTATTTGTTTTTGGTTTGTGTTTTGTTTTGAATTAGGTTCTACATATAAGTGAGATGATACAGTATCTGATTTTTTCTGACTTATTTCAGCTATTATGATGACCCGAAGTTTGATCCATACTGCCATAATTTTTAGTGTTTCCTTATTATTTTATGGTTGAATAATACTCCATCATATGTGTATATATAGGAACACAGTTTGTTTCCTATGTGTCTTGGTTATTGCAAACAATGCTGCTTGAAGCATGAGGGTTCAGATATCTCTTTGACAAAGTTGTTTTCCTTTCCTTGAAATATATCCTCAGAAGTGGAACTGTTAAGTAGTATGGTAATTTTATTAATTTTTTTGAGGATTTTCCATACTATATTCCATGTGCTAGTTAACGGTCCCATCAATAGTGCATGCTGGTTTTCTTTTCTCCATACACTCCCTCATTTTTTATCTTGTCTTTTTTATAATGGCCATTTTAACAGTTGTTGGGTTTTATAATGGCCATTTTAACTCATTTGGGTTTTTGATATGCATTTCCTTCATGATTAGTGATAGTGAACATTTTTTCATGTACCTGTTGGCTATTCATATATCTCCCTTGGAAAAATGTCTCTTTCTGTCCTTTGGTCATTTTTATTATTATTATTTTTTAATTTATTTATTTGACAGAGAGAGAGAGCACAAGTAGGCAGAGAGGCAGGCAGAGGGAGAGGGAAAAGCAGGTTCTCCTTTGAGCAGAGAGCTCAATGCAGGGCTTGATCCCAGGACACTGGGATCATGACCTGAGCTGAAGGCAGAGGCTTAACCAACTGAGCCACCCAGGCACCCCTGTCCTTTGGTCATTTTTAAATTAGATTTTTTTTCTTATTGAATTGCAGGAGTTCTTTTTATATTTTGGGTATTAACTCTCTATCAGATGTATAATTTGAAAATATATTTTTTCCATTCCATAGGTTGTCTTTTCACTTTTTTTATTATTTATTTTGCTCTGCAGAAGAGTCTTAGTTTGATATAGTCCCACTTACTTATTTTTGCTTTTGTTATCTTTTTTTATTTTTATTAGTTTTGTTTATTTTGTTATTGTTGATTTTTGCTTCAGGTATCCTATCCAAAAAATCATTACTTATCTTTATCTCAGGAAACAAACTGAGGTTGCTGGAGGGAATGGGGTTGGAAGGGTTGGGGTGCAGGGGGATGGACATTGGGGAGGGTATGTGCTATGATGAATGCTGTGAATTGTGTAAGATTGATGAATCACAGACCTGTACCCCTGAAACAAATAATATATTATATGTTAATTAAAAAAAAAAAAAAAGAATCATCGCCTAAACACAGAACCAGGGTCTTTTTTTTCCTGAGGGTTTCTTCTAGGAGTTTTATGGTTTCAGGTCTTGCATTTAAGGTTTTAATCCATTTTGAGCTAATTTTTGTGAGTGATGAAAGATAGAGATCTAGTTTGATTCTTTTATATATGCATAACCAATTTTCAAAGCACAATTTATTTAAGTAACTGTCTTTCCTCTACTGAGTATGCTTGGCTCCCCTTGTCAAATATTAGGTAACCATATATGCTTGGATTTATTTCTGGGCTTTCAATTCTATTTGTCTATTTGTCTGTTTTTATGCCAGTATCACACTGTGTTGATTCCTATAGCTCTGTCATATAGTCTGAAATAAGGAAGTATTTTGTTTCCAGCTTTGTTCTTGGAATTTCTTTGGCTATTCAGGTCTTTTGTGGTTCTATTAATCTTAGGATTTTTTTTTTAACTTCTGTCAAAGAAAATGCCATTGGAATCTTCAAAGGGATTACAGGGTCTATAGATGGCTTTGGTGGTATGGATATTTTAATGTTAATTCTTTCGCACTGTGGACACAGGATATCTTTCCATTTACTTGTGTCTTCTTAGATTTCTTTCATTAATACCTTATAGTTTTAAGAGTGGAGAACTTTCACTTCTTTAGTTAAATGTATTACTAAATAATTTAGCGTTTTGATACTATTGTAAACAGAATATTTTTAATCTATTTTTCTAATAATTTGTTTTAGTGTATAGAAACACTACTGATTTTTGTGTTAATTTGCTATCATGCAACTATCCTGAATATGTTGATTAGATCTAACAGATTTTTGGGGGGACTCTTTAGGATTTTCTATATTTAAGATTATGTCATCTCTGTAAGTAAAAATATTTTCACTTTTTTCTTTCCAACTCTGATGCCTTTTATTTTCTTGTCTGTCTTTCTAATTAGGGCTTGCAGTATTATATTGAAGTGGTAAGAATGGGCACATTTGTCTAACTTCTGACAGTAGAGGAAAAGTTTTAAACCTTTTACTATTGAATGCAATGATAGCTGTGGGATTACCATATGTAGCCTTATTGAAGAATGTTCCCTCTATTAAAAATTAGTCAATTTTCAGGAGTTTTTTTTAATCATGCACAGATGTTGCATTTTGTCAATTGCTTTTTCTGTCTCTATCAAGATTATTATATTTTTTTCTTTCATTCAGTTAATGTGATGTTTCATGTTGATTGATTGAGTTGTGTATGTTGAATCACGTGATCACTTGAATCCAACTTGATCATGGTGAATGATCTTTGTAATATACTGTTGAATTTGGTTTGCTAGTATTTTATTGGAAGTTTTTACATCAAGAGTCATTAGTGATATTGTTTGGCCATTTTCTAGTAAGGTAATTTTCTGGCTTAGTATTAGGCTAATGCTGACCTCAGAAATGATTTTTGTAGTGTTTCCTTTTCTTCAATATTTTTAGGATAGTGTAAGAAGGATTGGTTCTAATTCTCCTTTAGATGTTTGGTGAAATTTACCAGTGAAGCCATCTGGTCCTGAAAATTTTTTTTTAAATGGGGAAATTTTTGGTTACTTATTAAATCTCCTTACTAGCAATTACTCTGCTCAGCTTTTTAATTTCTTTCTGATTAAATTTTGGTAGATTCTGTGTTTCTAAGAATGTTTCTCTTCTAGGTCATTCAGTTTATTGGCTTATAGTTGTTCATAGTAACCTCTTACAAATTTTTGTATTTCTTGTGGTATCTGCTATAATGTCCCCCTTTTCACTTATAATTTATTGAAATGGATCCTCTCTTTTTCTTGGTTAGTCTAGCTAAAGTTTTGACAGTTTTGTTTATTTTTTCAAAGAACCAACTCTTACATTGGTAACTCTATTGTTTTCTTGTTCTTTATTTACTTTTGCTCTAATCATAATTATATCCTTCCTCCTGCTAACATTGGGCTAAGTGTGTTATTTTTCATGTTTTTTTTTTTTTTTACTTTATTTTATTTTTTTCAGTGTTCCAAAATTCATTGTTTGTGCAGCACACCCAGTGCTCCATGCAATATGTGCCCTTAAAGCATAGAATTAGGTTGTTTATTTGGAATCTTTCTTGCTTCTTAATATAGATTTGTTTGTTTCAATGACTTTCCTCTTAGAATTGGTTTTGCTACATCCATAAATTTTGATATGTTTTGTTGTCATTCCCCTTTAATTTCTTCTTTGATCCATCAATTATTCAGGAAATTTCCATGTATTCCAGAATTTTCAAGTTTTCTTCCTGTTATTGATTTCTAGTTTCATAGAATCATGATATAATTTAAATTTTCTTGAATTTGCTAAGACTTGTTTTGCGGCCTATCATATGGTCTAGCCAAAAAAAAAAAAAAAAAAAAAGAAAAGAAAAAAAAATCCCATGTGTACTTGAGAAGAATGTGTATTCTATTGTTTTTGGATAGAACATTCTGTTTATGTCTGGTAGTTCCATTTGGCTTATGGTGCTGTTCAAATCTGCTCTTTCCTTATTGATTTTCTGTCTGGGATGATGTGTCAGTTGCTGAGAGTGGGATATTAAAGCTCCCAACTATTAATGTATTGCTATTATTTTCTTCTTTTAGTTTGTTTAGTTTAGTTTTGTTTAGTTTGTACTAAACTAACTTAGGTTAGTTTAGAATGTGGAGCATATAAATATTTACAATTTTTATAACTTTTTTTTTTAAGATTTTTATTTATTTATTTGACAGAGAGAGATCACAAGTAGACGGAGAGGAAGGCAGAGAGAGAGAGAGAGAGGGAAGCAGGCTTCTTGCTGAGCAGAGAGCCCGATGTGGGACTCGATCCCAGGACCCTGAGATCATGACCTGAGCCAAAGGCAGCGGCTTAACCCACTGAGCCACCCAGGTGCCCCACAATTTTTATAACTTTTGATGCATTTGTTGGGGGAGGTCATTGAGAAGACATGACTTCTAGTTGACCCATGAGCTGGACCTGGGTAATACAGATCTCTGCCCTCTTCACTATCCTTGGAATATACATTTGCCTTGCCTCCCCATTCCCTGAAGCTGCCCCAATGATATAGCCATTATATAGAAGATTGAGGTTATTGGATGGTATATATATATGACTGAACACAGTTAAGACCTCCATATAATCTTTAAAAATTTGGTAGTCATATGCAGAAATATACTTGTCTTGTGGCCACCCAAGAAAAATCTCATATGTAAGTTTTCTTCCTTATAAAAACTGCAACCACCAATTTTTTTTTTTTTTCAGTCTGTCCTTGCCCTCCTTATAAGGGGGCCTGTTTCAGATTATATCTAGGAAGTTTTCAAGGATGTGGGAATGTTGCAAACTAACATGATTGACCCTTTTGTCACTATATAATAATTTTTTTTCACCATTTTGAGTTTAAGGTCTATTTCACTTGAGGTAAGTATAGCTAGCCCTGCTTTTGTGTTGTTTTTGTTGTTACCATAAAATGTCTTTTTTCATCCCTTTACTCTCAGTCCATGTGTGTCTTTAAGATTAAGTCAGTAACATATCACTGGATTTAAAAACCAAAAAAACAAAAACAAAAACAAAAAAAAAACCAGTAAGATTTGACTGCTTTACTGTATTTTTGTGTAATTACTACATATTTTCCCTTGCGGTTGCCATGTAGCTTACCTAAAATATCTTAAAATTATAACACCTTATCTTAAGCTAGTAAAAACTTAACTTCAATAGAATTCCCAAATTTTATACTTTCACATGTTTCCCTCACAGTTTTGGTTATTGATGTTATAGTTTACATATTTTTTATATTATGTAACTAATGATGGATTATTATAGGTGTTATTTTTAATGTTTATATTTTAACTAGAATTGTAAATGAATTTTGCACAACCATTACCATGTTACAGAATCTATATATTTACCATTACCAGTGAGTTTTATACAACTTTATGTTTTTATCATATTAATTTCTGTTCTTTACTTCCACATAAACAACTCCCTTTAGCAGTCCTTGTAAGGCAGGTCTACTGGTGATGAACTCCCTCAGCTTTTATTTGCTCAAAAAACTATCTGTTCTTCATTTCTGAAGAACAGCTTTGCTGGATACAGAATTCTTTGTTGACTTTCCCCCCACCCTTTTACTATTTGAATATATCATACCATTCTCTTCTGGCCTGAAAAATTCATGTTGAGAGATACGTGGATAATCTTCTAAAGATTCATTTGTATATAAATTTACATTTTTGCTTTCAAAATTGTTTTTGACTTTTGACAATTTAATTATAATGTATCTTGGTTTAGTTCTAATAGAGTGCAAACTCTTTGAAGGTCTGTAGGCCTCATGGATTTCAAAATCTATCTCTTCCTTTAGATTTGGGAAGTTTTTAGGCAGTATTGCTTTAAATATACTTTACATCCATTTCTCTTCCTATTCTCCTATTGGAATTCCACAGTGTAAATATTCTTTCTTTTCATTGTATCCTATAAGTTCCATAGACTTTCTTCTTTATTTTTTAACTTTTTTTCTTTTTGCTCTTCTGACAAGATATTTCAAATGTTCTATTTCAAGTCTTTGATTCTTTATTCTGCATAGTCAAATTTGCTATTGTAGTTCTCTAATGAATTTTTCAGATCAGTCATTGTATTCCTTAGGTCTAGGTTTTCTGGTTGGTTGGTTGGTTATTTGATGATTTCTCTTTGTTGAACTTCTCATTTGGGTCATGCATTGTTTTCCTAATTTAGTTGAATATCCATGTGTTCTTGTAATTTACTAAACTTCTTTAAGATAATTTTTCTAAATTATCTGCCTGCCATTTCATTGATTTTAATTTCTTTAGGATCAGTTATTGGACCTTTATTAGTTTCCTTTAGTGATGTCATATTTACAAGTTTTTATGATCCTTGATCCTTTTGATAACTGTGCATTTGAGTAAGTAGTCTGGTCATTGAGACTTTGCAGGTTTGCTTAGCCAGATACAATTTTTTACCAGTTAACTATTTGGGTTTCTGAGTGTGTCTGATGGTAAGGTAGGACAGGTGGAGTTATTAGGCTCTATTTTGGGGCAAGAAAACTGCCTGAACTCTGATATTAGAAGTTGGAAGTGTGCTGCTGGCTGAAAACAGTTGGATGAGACAATTGGTTTGATTTCCTATCCAACTGAGACCATAGGTTGGGCTCCACAGTTGCCTTGGTTCACTAGTCAAGGCTTACTGGATAGTTAGGACTGGGTACTATTCTCAGCAATAGGTGGGACTATCAAATAGCTTCCTGAAGTGACAGAAGGATGAGACTCAGGGCCCATACATGCCAGTTTGGTGACTCAAATCAGGCAAAAGTTTGCACTAAATTTTCCTTTCATGTTAAGTCCCAGTTTTTCTCTGCACATGGGGAAAGCACTGGCTGTGCTGTGCTGTTCACGGGCCACTGTAAACAGGTCTATTGGTTGTATAAACAGTCACAATTTCCTATGTGGCCTGGTAACATTCCCTAGTTAAGTGGGCTGAAGGCTATATTCATCAATGGATACAACTATGAATAATTTTTTTTCCTGCCTGAGGTAAGTGGAAGAACCAGCTGCAAAACATAGGGTATTATATGGTCTTGACTTAAGCTGACCCATACCGCAAGTTCCCTGGCTGGACAGGGTCACTAGCTTTGCTTTGTTTTGCTATCTATAAACTGCGTTTGCACACTTCTCTGCCTTAGCCTACACAGTGTCCAGGCATTTCTTTCTTAAAAAAAAAAAAAATATATATATATATATATATATATATATATATATATATATATATATTGACAGAAAGCAAGCACAAGCAGGGGGAGCAGGAGAGGAAGAAGCAGACTCCCCACTGAGCAGGGAGCCCAACACGAGCTCAATCCCAGGACCCTGGGATCATGATCTGAGCCAAAGGCAGACATTTAACTGACTGAGCCACCCTGGTGGCCCAGTGTCCAGGCATTTCTACCATTCTTTCTGGTCAAATAGGCCAGGAGCCACGCACAGAAGTGCAGAAGACTGTGACTCAGCTTTCCTGCCTGGGTGGTATGGGAAGGCCCTCTCCAGGTAGCTTATAATTTTCCTGAACAGGCTTTCCAGTCAATAGGGGCTGAGTAACCAGTGTGTGGAGTTATGAATTAACTCCTTTGTCTGGGCATTGCAGGGGAACCCATCAGTCCTGGTACTGACTTTGCTCTGGGGCAATCAGCACTGCCTTCCTGGTTCTCAGCTTGAGTGTTACTGGATTATATAGCTTCCAGGTGTTCTTGCTAACCCCTTTGGTAAGACGGGCCTGGTAACTATACTTAGTAACCAGTGGCTGCACATACATTTATCAGATTACCTTTATAGGATGATTGAATTATTATTAATTGCAATGTTATGAATTATTTTTTAAGGATACTATTACTATGAAAATATCCACTAAAAATAAATTGCTTGGTGTAAATATTTTAAAATTAAAGTGTACAAATAGGAGTAAAAATATGTTGGAAAAATATAAATAGGAAAAACGTTTTGTTTTATTTGTTTTTTGCTTTTTATTTCCCATGACTTCATTATTATTTTTAAATTATTGCTAAAATGGCTTAACCTCTGAAGAATAAATTTGTTTTCTATGAAAGACACAGAATGAATCTTAATTGAGAATTTAAATAATTTTCCAAGAACAGGTCTGTGTGTAGAAGTGTTTAGCAGATTTTTAAGTTGTATCTCAATATTATGTATTATATTCACTTGCTTATATGTACACCTCTTTTTCCATCTGTTCCATTTTCATCCCAAGTCCTTGTACTACGATTCAATTCTGATGCTAATGATATTCATTTTCCAAGGTTGCTGTAACAAAATACCACAAGATGGGTGGCCTAAACAACATACATTTATTTTCTCATGGTTCTGGAGACTGGAAGCTTGAGGTCAAGATGTTGGCAGAGTTGGCTTCTCTGGAACCTCTCTCCTTGGCTTTCAGTTTATTATTCTCTTCTGCCTCTTCAAATGGTAATTCCTCTGTGTATACATATTTCTGGTATTTATCCTCTCTAAGGACATTGGACATTTTAGATTAGGACACTACTCTAATTGCTTCATTTTAACTTAATAACCTCTTCAAAGATCTTATTTCTGAATATAGTTGCATTCTGAGATTATGGTGGTTGGAATTTCAACATATGAATTTTGTGGGAACACAATACAGCTCATAGCATTTCATCCTCTGGAACCCCCAAATTCACATGCTTCTTTTGTGAAAAATACATCTCCCCCATCCCAACAGCCCTAAGATCTTAACCCATTCCAGTGTTAACTCCAAGTCCAAAATCCCTTCTAAGTATCATCTGAATCAAGTATAGAGTATTTCCACCCCAAAATAGAGAAATTAGATGGAGGAAAGGGGTTGCTGGCCCCAAATAAGTAAAAAACAAAAACAAACAAACAAACAAACAAAAAAACTTAACAGGGAAGATTCCATCAGAATTTAAAGTTTGAAAATAATCCTTTTTGCCTTGATGCTCTGTTATAAGGACCCACCTGATTGGTGGCCCCAATTTCTACCCACTGGGATTACATTGTTGCTCAAACACCTATTAATAGGAAACCCTATTCCTCAGGCCCTGGGCCATAACAGCCTAGTCTCCTGAAAACAAGGTGTTCTCATTCTCTAAAATTAAGAAGAGACTGCTTTGTCCCCCAGCTCTTAGTACTGCTTTTTAAGGTCATTCTTCCATTTTCTCTAAGGATAATATGTTCTTGGTAGCATAGCTCTATTGACCCATCTTACGGGATTTCAGAAATCTGACAACCTCCTTCATTTTGTTCCACTTTCATTCCCTTTATCTAAGCAGGTAATATTTCTGCTAATATAACCTCATCTCTATTCCTGGCTTCAGCCAAGATGGCTGATTAAATTTATGGGCAATCTTTTCATGGAGTTACTATTCAGCCATACCTTTTGTGTTCTCTCCAGAACATGTGTTCTCATTTTTTGCAATAAGGATAAGCTGAGAATTTTACAAATCTTCATTTCTCATTCCCTTTTGCTTAACAATTCCTTCAAGTTCTCTTTCTTTTGTTGCATTTTACTCTAAATAGTAAGGAGAAATCAGGTCATATTTTGAACACATGTTGCTTAGAAATCTCCTCTGCTGAATATCCAAGGTAGTAACTCATAAGTTCTACCACTTAGGCAAAGTACTAGAACAAAATTCAGCCAGGTTTTCTGCCACTCTATAGCAAGAATTATCTTTCTTCCAATATGGTCCTTGTCTGAGATCAGAAGCACTTTAATGTTCCTATTTCCATGCTATTTTGTCCATTATGACATATGTATCCTCCAAGATGATACATTCTCTACACTCTGCTCTTTTCTTTCTAAAACCTCACTAGAATCATATTTAACACTCATATTTCTACCAAAAGTCCCTTCAAGGCAATCTTGACTTCTCTAGCATGCATCTCAAAACTTTTTCAACCTCTACCCATCTCACAATTCCAAAGCCATTGCTACATTTTGAATGTTTATTACAGCAACAAGCTATTTATGATACTATAATCTGTTTTGTTAACCTGAGCTGTCATGAAAAAAAAAAATAGCACAGACTAGTTGGCTTAAAAAACAAGTTTAAATTCTCACAGTTCTAAATGCTGGAAATGCAAATTGAGGGTGTCAATAGGATTGATATCTGGTAGTTCTGTCTCCTTATCTCGCATACAATGCCTTCTCATCGCCTGTTTTGTGTGCACACACATGGAGGGGGAAGGGAAGAGAGAGGGGAAAAGCGAGTGAGCGAGCCAGAACACTTGCACTCTGGTGTCTTCATTTCTTGTAAAGGTATCAGACCTATTGATTAGAACCCCACCATTATGACTTCGTTTAACTTTATTACCTCTTAGAGACCCTCTCTCCAAATAGACACATCGAAGTTAGTTCTTCAGTATATTAATTTTGGGGATACACTGTTGAGTTCACAACAGCCAGATAAAGTATATCAAAAACACCATTTGGCATATAGTTATGCTTACAAAAATGGCAGCTGCTATTGCTGATGCTGATGATACTGTATGAGTAAAGGTGGTGACATGCTATTTATAAAAGAGAAGCATGAGTTAAAAATAATTATCACTGGAAATTTTCACTTGATTTTTCCATAATTAACTTTGGCAATTGACTATCATGGAGGTGAAAAATAAAACTATTATTGCATTAATTTGCTAGATTTGCCATAAGAAAATATTATGTATTGGGGATTAAACAACAGGAATCTCTTTTCTCGATTGTGAAAACTAGAAGTACAAGATGAGTGTTGGCAGGTTTGATTTCTTCTAAGATCACTGTCCTTGATTTGCAGATGACTGCCTTTTTGATGTGCCCTTACATGAATCCTATTCTGTCCTGTGCACCACTGGTGTCTGGAAATTTGGTATTTAAATTTCCTTCTCTTATAGATATAGTCACATTTTATTAAAACTTACCCATAGAATCTCATTTAACATCATTTATCTCTTTAAATGGGTTATTTCTAAATATAATCACATTATATGGTATTTGGGTTTAGGGCATCCACATGAAAATATTACGGAGACACAATTCAGCCCATTAGCAATTATCATTATATTTTAGCACACCATGTTGAAAAAATACTTACAAACAAACAAACTATACTATCTGCCATACTATGTATGGATTTTTAGGCAAAATTCTTGAAAAATTTGCTGTCAGAGCCTTAAATTTACTTAAGGATCTCTTAACAAGAGACAGCACATTTGTAAATACCTTCTCCAAAATTATAGGTAAATGAGCCATTAGTAAAAATGTTAATCATAAAAGGAAGGGGTGTTGATATAAACAGGAAAAAAACTAGTTAAGAACAGTGGTTTTCCCATTCTGTATAGGGAAGTTGGAGAGATGCCATTATTATTACTGAATTTCAGAGATGTAAAATGTAAGGAATTGCTGAAGTACATTTAATGATCATATTTATCCAGATACCATTTTAGGTTATATTTATGTATTTAAAAATTATTAGTCCTTAGTTATTGGAGACAGCTGAACCTAGTTTATGAAGAAGCAAATCTTTATGTTTTGGATTTTAACAAAGTAGGTCCTGAAAATTATGATAGAGTTCATGCTTTAGAAGGTTTTGATCATGAGAAAATTTCTATGCCTAAATGTTATAATTGTTTTATTGATTCAAACTGTATTTATCAAGTGTTTTTTGCCAAGCACTGATCTAGGCCCTTGGAATTTATTCAATAAAGGAAAAAAAATGCCTTCTATCCTTGAAGATGTTGCATTCTAGGTTGGCAAGGTTATAACACAAATTAACATAAGAAGTCATATAAGAGATAGAGAATAATTAATGGAAAAGTGGGCAAAGAATAGATAGCAATATAACATTTTTTTTAGTTAGGAGAGGCTACCCTGAGATGTCTGGAGCAGGGACTTAAATTAGCGTAAGAAGTTAACACAGAGAAGTGGGAAAACAAACAAATAAAAACTAAGATGGGAGTATATTCAGCTTGCTAAAAATCCTGAAGTCCATCAACCAGGCATAATATGGTGCACATATACATGGAGTGAGATCTTGACCTCAAAATGTCTCAATGTTATACTAGATCAGAGATTAAGATCATGATTCCCCTGATGTGTCTGTCATTATTGTTAGTTTTGAATAAGCAAAGGCTAGAGCAAGAGAGTCAGCCATGGTCACTTGTGTTTTGGAAAAGACTCAAAAGTAGGTAGAGTTAGAAAGCTTTATAGTGGAAAAAAAGGAAGGCTCTGTGTTTCACCCTGATTGGAAATGGTTGGCATGAAAGAGTTGCTGGAAGGCAAACTAGAAGGGCGTCCCATGTGATTTGATTTTAGATGCATATTTGATTTCTTTGGTAGAAGTGGGACAAAAATTAAAAAAGCTGTCAGTTATTAATCACATCCTGACCATTTGAGACTAATCATTTCAGGGATTATTGTTTGGTTTCCTGGATCGTTATTTGAGATAGCAGTCTAAATTCCTAGGCTGGCTTCCTGAGATGTTTATCATAAACAGAGGGGTTGGTATCCTGGGGAGTTTAATGCATGTTGTTAGAGTTCTGGTTTTATATGAAGTCTGGTCATTGTCTTTTCTGTCTCTCAGTATCAACTAAAACGCATGTCTTCCAATACTTTCTTATTTAATCTTTTGCAATGCTCTCTGTCTTGAGTCCACTGGAATCAGTATCATTACGCCTTTATTGCCTGATTATGGCAGCCACACCAAGAATACCAAGGTCTGAGTCAACCACCTTCTCATAATCTATATGGTCTGACTCTTTTCTCATCATTTCCCCTTATATAATTCCCCCCAGTTGTATTATATTCTGGAATTTATGATTCATTTTCTGCAAAACCCCATATGTTTTTAGTTTTTCTCCATATGTTTATTTTGCTTTCACCTTTCTCCAATAGGAACCAGACTCTTCCTTAAGAACACTAATTCCCCTCAAAACCTCTTAAATGGCAACTAAGTAACTCTTTTCAGACTAATTTTTCTCACTCGTGGGAAAACACACACACACACACAAAAAAAATTAGTTTTGAATCTCTTATAATAAGATCATATTACCCACTAACACTTGCTGCAGTCACTCACTCACCCATGCATATTTTCCCCTTTTTCAATCTAGAAATTTTCTCTCCTAGATCAATCTATTCTCTCTAATAATACTACTGTCTTATTTCCTGGTGTGAAGTAATATAATACATATGTGTATGACACTTCTAAATTCCAGTCTTTCAGTACCTCGAATTACTTTCCTCTAAAGGTCTTGGACTCCAAACTTTTTCAGTCCCTTACGGCAGATATGTAACACATAAATTGTCAGTACTTATCAGAACAACTCTTCTATAATAGTGACTTTATACATCCAACTCCCCAACCTACCACCTTCTATCATTCCAGTTCATTCCTTATATTAACTCTGTGAAAATCCTTATACTTCACTCTGACCATCAAGGCACTTACCTTCCCACTTTTTTAATGCTTCTCATCTTCTGTGTATCTACAGTCCTCCAGTTGTTTAAATTTTATGGTCAGTAATTATAAACACTCCTTTGTTTATATACTTGATTCCCTTGACTTTTTCTCATGTCATTATTATTGGGTTGACAAGCGGAATTTTGGTTGAATCTAACATTTCATCTAATCTGCATCTGCTCCAAAGGATATAGACTGAAAAACTGTCAGATTATTTTATTTTTTAATTAGAACATATATATTGTATAATGGCCCTCAAATGTTCTTTTGTTTGATTCACATTTTATCCTCCCCAGTATGTCAATTTTCTGTGTTTCTCTCTTTTACAAAATATTATGTTATTAATAAGTTATCTCTATTCTGTTCAAGTCATCTTTCAAAAAAATGTTAGATTCTAGGAAACTGATTTATCAATGACAGTGCTGGTTCTGCCACTACTTTTTGTGATGTTGGGGAAATTATTTAATTTTTGTCCATAAAATGAGTATAACAGTAGTTCATGTAAGGTTTTAGTGTAATATCCTAACAAATGTTAGATTTTACTAATTGTACAACTCTTACCATTCTTGAAATTATTATTGCTTGTCACTACCAATATTATCAAGCAGAAAGATTTGTAGTATTTGTCGAAAATTTAAGGTGATATTTTGTATTTTAGTTTGCTAAGGCTGACATAAGAAAATACCATAGACTGGGTTCCTTAAACAACAGAAATTTATTTTCCCACAACTCAGAAGACCAGAAATCCAATGTAAAGATATTTGCAGGTTTGACTGCTCCTGAGCCCTCTGTCCTAGACTTGTAGATGCCCATCTTCTCCCTGTGTCTTCACATGAAGTTACTCCCTGGAGTAACTTCATGTGTCCAAATTTTCTTTCTTTCTTTCTTTCTTTTTCTTTTTTTTAAAGACACCATCAAATTGGATTAGAACACACTTTAAAGTCTTCATTATAACTTTTTAATGTATGTATTTCTATAAACAGTGATATTCTGAAGTACTGGAATTTAGGGCTTCCACAAATGAATTTAGGTATGGGGACAAAATTCAGCCATAATAGTTTGTATTATGTGTTTCCTCAGAGCAATATCTTCTTATAAAATCACAACTAAAGTTTACATTTAATAATTTAGTAGGGCTGTCTTTTCTAAAAAGTGCTTACATCCAAAATCCTAAAGACAGAAACCTGTACTCTGCCCAACAAAATCCAGAAAATTAGTCTACTTTACCTCTGTCTACCTGAAAATGTCACCATTTTCATTTTATTCCTTTAAATACAGGCTCTACTATTCCCTTGATCAGAACTTCCCTGATCTGGGCCAGATTTGCAGTCTCCCCATGAAGCCCTTCTCTGATTCTTACCACATCCTGCTTGTAATACGTTTATTCAAAATTTCTCATCACTGCAGTAATTCTTGATACCTCCTCTGCAGTAACATCATACAACTTATATTGACTTGCTCTGTGGTAACATTGTAAAACTGAAAGTGATAACTTTCCATTGAGATTTTTAGAATAATACATAAAATTAGAAAAGTCTAATCTGCATTCCCCCAAAATAGCAATGGCTGTTTTCATTACAATTATGATAACTACTTTTTATTTTTTAAATTTTTTTAAATATTTTATTCATTTATTTGACAGAGAGAGAGAGAGAGAGAGACAGTAGGAGAGGGAACACAAGCAAGGAGAGTAGGAGAGGGAGAAGCAGGCTCCTCACTGAGCAGAGAGCCCAGTGCAGGGCTCAATCCCAGGACCCAGGGATCATGACCTGAGCCAAAGGCAGATGCTTAACAACTGAGCCACCCAGGCACCACTGTGGTAACTACTTTTTAGAGTCTAGAAAGTACCCAAAGAAAATAGGATTCACAAATATAACCCAAAATAAAATGACTGGACATGTCACAAATATACCATTCCAATTCTTTTTTGATAAAGAATTATTTTTGAAGCAATCTTTCAGGTATATACATGCTCCTGACCTACAAATTTTCCTCTCTTTAAGGATTAGTTATCCTGATATTCTTCCTAATTCAGTGGGAGACTGACCTTCTTCAAGGCTTTGTCACATTATTCTTGACCATTTTGGCCTCCAATGCTATTTTTCCTCCCCCCCGTGTGCTTTTTCCTCAGTCAATCTACATATTAGTCTTTCCCATGTTTAAAAAAATAAATAAATAAATAAACAAAAAAATAAAGGAAAAAAAAAGATAAAAATACTTCCTTTGAAACTATCTTACCCACATTGTTATGCCCTATTTCTTTCCTTTCATGATAAAACTCAGTGACTGCAACAGTAATTCTCAATGTCTCTATTTCTACCTCTTCCCCAGTGCATTAAATCTGGTCCATAACTCTATGACTACATAGAAAGAGCTTTTGCTACAATTACTAATGAATTCCTCATCAATAAATCCAATCCCTGGGTTTTGTTCTCATCCTACTTAATCCTGCTGCAGTATTTGGCACAGTTAGATTCACTCTTCTTTAAATCTTCTCTTTCACTACAGAGAATTTAATTTTTACATTTTTTTCTTTGCCTGTACTTTTTCTCACTTTTAATATTATGTATCTCTCTCTACTAAAAGTTTTTATTTTCCATGGATATGTTTTGATATTTAGCTATTATTGCTTTACACATCCCACCTACCAGGTAATCACATTTATTGCAAAGAGTTTATTATCCATAGAAAGAAAGCCTTAATATAAGTTTGATAGAGGCATGGTTGAAATTTCATATGTTGAAATTCTAATCCCCAATGTGATACTAATTGGACATGGAGACTTTGAGAGCTAATTAGGTCATGAGGGTGGAGCCCTCATAATGGCATTAGTGTCCTTATAAGAAGATATATGAGAGAGTTTGCTTTCTCTTGCTATCCCCTTTCCACCATATGAGGACACAAAATTGACTTGCAAACCAAGAAGAGAGCCTTCACCAATGACCCAACCATGCTGGCAACCTGATTTAGGATTTCTAGCCTCTAGAAATGTTAAGAAATAGACTCTCTCCACAGATAAATGTAGAGAAGAGGCCACATTGAAGCGTATAGGAAGGGTAGAGACAAGGTGTGGAGCTTAACAGATGGATGGGACTGTCTTTTAGAAAGAGAGATACAAGGGGCATGGAGAAGGGAGAGAACCAGATTCTCACACCAAACACCCCAGGCATGAGGAAGACAAATACCCATAACACTGGCTTTTAAAACCAGAGGGACTTAACAGGGCTCCTACTCTGGAACTTTAAAAATAAGTGGCCTTGGATCTGGGAGAGCCAAGAGGGAAGAGTTCCTGTCACTAAAGAGCCCCACTGGGAGATAGTATAGAAACAAGAATTTGAAAAATGCCAGAGCCATAGGAGATGCATTTACTAATCTCAAAGCATGGGCTAGAGGGGCAGATATCTTTGTAATATTTCTCCAAGAATTTAAAAAAAAAAAGAATAAAGAAAAAAAAAAAAAGATGACAGATGTCATTTCCTTCCCTCACTAGCCTGGCCTAGGTATACAGACACTGTAGAAACCAGTAAGGCATCTACATTTGGCACCTATATTGCTAAGATAATGCTCAGGAATTGTGTTCTGTGGGAATACTCCTTCTATCCAAGCCTGGGCAGGAGTTTTCCAGGGCATCTGTAGATCCCCTCCGGCAGCAGGCTAAAGCTGACCTTAATTATATCACACACCCTGCCCCCCCACGTTCTCTTATGAACCCACCTCCTCCAGTATGCCCGTGGGCAGAACCTATCCAAAGTGGCAGACCACAAACCTGGCAGTGCATAAGCAGCCCCAATGGGGTAGCACCACTTTAAAGTGATTCCTGCCCTGGGGAGAGGGGAACATAACCACACACCAGTCCAACTGTGACCCCAGTGGTGGGCTGGGGGCCAAACATCAGGGCTGACTACTGGCCCTAGCCATCAATGGAAGCTTCTCAAGGGACAAAACGGTAAAAGCATCCTGCAGTTTGGTGATACTGAATCTCTGAAAAATGCCTGGTCTGATCTGCTGAAGCCCAAAGTGGCCCCAGACTAACAACACAAAGACCAAGCCCTGCCCACAACAGTCAAAGAGAATCATTGCAGACAATTGGGACTGAAGGCAAACACACCTCAGCACACAACAAACATTGGAGACATACATGAAGTGCCAGGTACTGATGAAAAGAGGATATTGCACTGCAGGGCACTATAGGACCTCTGCTTCATAAAGCCACTACTTTCAAGAACAAGAGACATAGCTGGCTTTCTTAAGACATAGAAACACAGAATTAGTTCCATTTCTTTGAAAAAAATGGATGGTACTTTGATAGGAATTGCATTAAATGTGTAGATTGCTTTAGGTAGCATAGACATTTTCACAATATTTATTCTTCCAATCCAGGAACATGGAACATTTTTCCATTTCTTTGTGTCTTCCTCAATTTCTTTCATGAGTACTTTATAGTTTTCTGTGTATAGATTCTTAGTCTCTTTGGTTAGGTTTATTCCTAGGAATCTTATAGTTTTGGGTGCAATTGTAAATGGGATGGACTCCTTAATTTCTCTTTCTTCTGTCTTGTTGTTGGTGTAGAGAAATGCAACTGATTTCTGTGCATTGATTTTATATCCTGACACTTTACTGAATTCCTGTACAAGTTCTAGCAGTTTTGGAGTGGAGTCTTTTGGGTTTTCCACATATAGTATCATATCATCTGCGGAGAGTGATAGTTTGACTTCTTCTTTGCCGATTTGGATGCCTTTAATTTCCTTTTGTTGTCTGACTGCTGAGGCTAGGACTTCTAGTACTATGTTGAATAGCACTGGTGATAACGGACATCCCTGCCATGTTCCTGACCTTAGCGGAAAAGCTTTCAGTTTTTCTCCATTGAGAATGATATTTGCGGTGAGTTTTTCATAGATGGCTTTGATAATATTGAGGTATGTGCCCTCTATCCCTACACTTTGAAGAGTTTTGATCAGGAAGGGATGCTCTACTTTGTCAAATGCTTTTTCAGCATCTGTGGAGAGTATCATATGGTTCTTGTTCTTTCTTTTATTAATGTGTTGTATCACATTGATTGATTTGCGGATGTTGAACCAGCCTTGCAGCCCTGGAATAAATCCCACTTGGTCGTGGTGAATGATCCTTTTAATGTACTGTTGAATCCTATTGGCTAGTATTTTGGCGAGAATTTTTGCATCTGTGTTCATCAAGGATATTGGTCTGTAGTTCTCTTTTTTGATGGGATCCTTGTCTGGTTTTGGGATCAAGGTGATGCTGGCCTCATAAAATGAGAAATGGAACAAATAATCCTAAAATTTATATGGAACCAGAAAAGACCTCGAATAGCCAAAGGAATATTGAAAAAGAAAGCCAAAGTTGGTGGCATCACAATTCCGGACTTCAAGCTCTATTACAAAGCTGTCATCATCAAGACAGCATGGTACTGGCACAAAAACAGACACATAGATCAATGGAACAGAATAGAGAGCCCAGAAATAGACCCTCAACTCTATGGTCAACTCATCTTCGACAAAGCAGGAAAGAATGTCCAATGGAAAAAAGACAGCCTCTTCAATAAATGGTGTTGGGAAAATTGGACAGCCACATGCAGAAAAATGAAATTGGATCATTTCCTTACACCACACACGAAAATAGACTCAAAATGGATGAAGGACCTCAATGTGAGAAAGGAATCCATCAAAATCCTTGAGGAGAACACAGGCAACAACCTCTTCGACCTCAGCCGCAGCAACATCTTCCTAGGAACATCGCCAAAAGCAAGGGAAGCAAGGGCAAAAATGAACTATTGGGATTTTATCAAGATCAAAAGCTTTTGCACAGCAAAGGAAACAGTGAACAAAACCAAAAGACAACTGACAGAATGGGAGAAGATATTTGCAAATGACATATCCGATAAAGGGCTAGTGTCCAAAATCTATAAAGAACTTAGCAAACTCAACACCCAAAGAACAAATAATCCAATCAAGAAATGGGCAGAGGACATGAATAGACATTTCTGCAAAGAAGACATCCAGATGGCCAACAGACACATGAAAAAGTGCTCCACATCACTCGGCATCAGGGAAATACAAATCAAAACCACAATCAGATATCACCTCACACCAGTCAGAATGGCTAAAATTAACAAGTCAGGAAATGACAGATGCTGGCGAGGATGCGGAGAAAGGGGAACCCTCCTACACTGTTGGTGGGAATGCAAGCTGGTGCAACCACTCTGGAAAACAGCATGGAGGTTCCTCAAAATGTTGAAAATAGAACTACCCTATGACTCAGCAACTGCACTGCTGGGTATTTACCCTAAAGATACAAATGTAGTGATCCAAAGGGGCACATGCACCCGAATGTTTATAGCAGCAATGTCTACAATAGCCAAACTATGGAAAGAACCTAGATGTCCATCAACAGACGAATGGATAAAGAAGATGTGGTATATATACACAATGGAATACTATGCAGCCTTCAAAAGAAATGAAATCTTGCCATTTGTGACAACATGGATGGAACTAGAGGGTATCATGCTTAGCGAAATAAGTCAATCGGAGAAAGACAACTATCATATGATCTCCCTGATATGAGGGAGAGGAGATGCAACATGGGGGGTTAAGGGGGTAGGAGAAGATTAAATGAAACAAGATGGAATTGGGAGGGAGACAAACCATAAGTGACTCTTTTTTTTTTTTTAAGATTTTATTTATTTATTTGACAGAGAGAGATCACAAGTAGATGGAGAGGCAGGCAGAGAGAGAGAGAGAGGGAAGCAGGCTTCCTGCTGAGCAGAGAGCCCGATGTGGGACTCGATCCCAGGATCCTGAGATCATGACCTGAGCCGAAGGCAGCGGCTTAACCCACTGAGCCACCCAGGCGCCCCATAAGTAACTCTTAATCTCACAAAACAAACTGAGGGTTGATGGGTGAGGGGGGTTGGGAGGGGGGTGGGATTATGGACACTGGGGAGGGTATGTGCTATGGTGAGTGCTGTGAAGTGTGTAAACCTGGTGATTCACAGACCTGTACCCCTGGGGATAAAAATATATTATGTTTATAAAAAATAAAATTAATAAAAAAAAAAAGAAGAATCACAGAATTAGAAAAAAATGAGGAGACAGAAGAATGTACCCAAATGAAAGAACAGGAGAAAATCACAGCAAGAAAGCTAAACAAAATGGAGATAAATAATGTGCCTGGTAGGGATTTTAAATTAGTCATTATATAAAGATAGTCACTAGACTTGTGAAAAGAGTGGAGGACCTCAGTGGGACCCTCAAAAAATTGATAGGAAACATAAAAAATAAGAACCAATCAGAGATGAGGAAATCAATAACTGAAATTAAAAATGTACCAGATGGAATAAAAATTAAACTAGTGGAAGCAGAAAAATGAATCAGTGACCTAGAGGACAAAGTAGTAGAAAGCAATGAGATGAACAAGAGAGATAAAAAAAAATCATTAAAAAAAAATAAAAAAGAAATAGACTAAGAACTCAGAGACACCAACAAGCATAACATTCACATTATAGGGATACCAGGAAGAAAGAGAAAAGGTGGCAGAAAATTTGTTGAAGAAATAATAGCTGAAAAACCTCCCAAATCTTTGGAAGAAAACAGAAATCCAGATCCAAGATGCAGAGAGAGACCCAAACAAAATCAATCCAAGGAGGTCCACACCAGGGCATATAGTCAAAAATAGCAAAAACTAATGATAGAGAATTTTAAAAGCAGCAAGAGAAAATTAAAAATTAATTTTTTAAATTTAAAATTTAATTTTTAAAAATTAAAAATTTTAAAAGCAGCAAAGGAAAACTCTATAAGGGTATCAGCAGATTTTTTAACAGAAATTTTGCAGGGTGGAAGAGAGTGGCATGATACATTCAAAATTCTGGGGGGGGGGAAGCTGCAACCAAGAATACTCTGTCCAATAAGGCTATCATTCAGAAGAAAAGAGATAAAGCGTTCCTGAAAGAAAAGATAAAGGAATTCATCACCACTAAATCAGCCCTACAATAAATGTTAAAGGGAACTCTTTGACTGGAAAGGAAAGACTACCAGTAGGAATAAAGACAGTAGGAAGCACAAGAGCAATAAAATTAGGTATATCTATAAAAATCAGTCAAGAGTTTTACAGAGTAAAAGGATGTAAAGTATGACATCATATACCTAAAATGTGGAGGGGAGAGGAATGAAGGATGGGTTCAAACTTAAGCAAAAATCAACTTAAGAGAGATTGCTATATGCATAAGATGTTATATATAAACCTAATGATAACCACAATTCAAAAACTGGTGATACATATACAAAAAAAGATAAGGATAAAAGAATACAATTAGATCACTGAAGAAAGCCAGCAAATTGTTAGTGGAAAGACTAAGAGAAGAAAGAATCTGAGAACTACAAAAGCAACTATAAAACAGATAACAAAGTGACAATAAGTAGACACCTATCAAAATTACTGATAATGTATATAGACTAAATACTCCAATCAAAAGGCTAGGGTGTTGGAATGTATGAAAAAGAGAGACCCATCTATATTTCCCATAAGAGACTAATTTCAGAACTGAAGACACATGAAAATTGAAAGTGAAGGGTAAAGAAACAAATATGCAAATGGTTGTGAAAAGAGAGCAAGGGTAGCAATATTTATGTCAAACAAAGACAATACGAAGAGACAAAAAGATTATATAATCACAAAGGGAAAAATACAACAAAAATATATTGTAAATATTTATGCATGCAACATGGGAACACACAAATACATAAAACTAATAACATGAAGTATTCAATAGTCATACAATAATAGCATGATATTTTAACATGCCATTTACATCCATGGGGAGATCATCCAAGCAGGAGAGGGGAAAAAAAAAAAAAAAGAGTGGCTTTGAATGACACATTGGACCTGATGGATCCAATAAATATAGTCAGAACATTCCATCCTAAAACAGCAGAATACATATTCTTTCCCAGTGCGCATAGACCATTCCCTAGAATATATCACATATTAAGCTACAGATCAAGTCCCAACAAATTTGAAAACATCGAAGTCAAACCAAGCATCTTTCCCAACCAAGTGCTATGAAACTACAAATCAAACACAAGAAAAAAGTATGGAAAGACCACAAATACATGGAGATTAAATAGCATGTTCCTAAGCAATGAGTAGGTCAAATAAGAAATCACGGAGGAAATTGAAAAAATACATGGAGACAAATGAAAATGAAGGTACAACTGTCCAAAATCTTTGGGTTGCAGCAAAAATTGTTCTAAGAAGTTTATAGCAATACAAGCCTACTTCAAGAAACAAGAAAAACAAATCCCAAATAAACAATTTAACCTTAAACTTAAAGGAGCTAGAAAAAGAACAAAGAAAACCCAAAGTCAGTAAAAGGAAGAAAAAAATAAAGATTGGAGCAGAAATGAAGTAGAAATTAAAATGAAATAGAACAGATCAATGAAACCACTAGCTGGTTCCTTGAAAAAAATCAACAAAATTGACAAATCTTTAGCTCAACTTAATAAAAATAAATAAATAAAAGAGGATGCAAACAAAATCAGAAATGAAAGAAAAGAAATAACTGATACCACAGAAATACAAAGGATTCTAAGTGTATGTTATGAAAAATATATGCCAACAAATTAGACAACCTAGAAGGAAAGGATAAATTCCTAGAAATGTATAACCTACCAAAACTGAATCAGGAAGAAATAGAAAATTTGACCAGACCAGAGTCAGCAATGAAATTGAATTAGTAATAATAACAACAACAATAATAATAAGCAACAAATGAATGTCTGACTAGACAGCTTCATAGATAAATTTACCAGACATTTAAAGAAAAGTTAATACCTATTCTTCTCAAATAATTCTTAAAAAAAAAAAAAAAAAGGAAACTTCCAGATTCATTCTTTGAGGCCAGCACTACTCCAGCACTACTTTATACCAAAACCAGAAAAAGACACCACTAAAAAAGAGAACTATAGGCCAATATCCCTGATGAATATAGATGCAAAAATCCTCAAGGAATATTAGGAAAATGAATAAAAAATATATTAAAAAATTATTCACCACAATTAAGTAGGATTTAGCCCCAAGATACAAGAGCGGTTCAATATTCATAGATAAATCAACATGGCATCACATCAACAAAAGAGAAAAACCATCTGGTCACTTCAGTAGATACAGAAAAATCATTTGACAAGTTACAACATTCATTCATAATAAAATCCTCAATGAAATGGTATAGAAGAAACATGCCTCAACATAATAAAGGCCATATATGAAAAGCCTACAACTAACATCATACTCAATGGTGAAAAACTGAGAGCTTTTCCTCTATGGTTAAGAACAAGACAAGGATGTCCACTCTTACCATTTCTATTCAACATGGTAATATAAGTCCTAACCATAGCAGTCAGAAAACAAATAGTAAGAAAAGCCATCCAAATAAGTAAGGAATAGTAAAACTTTCACTATTTGCTGATGACATAATTCTATATACAGAAAACCTAAAATACAACCAAAAACTTAGTCGAATAATAAATTCAGTAAAACTGCAGGATATAAAATCAATACACAGAAATTTGTTGCTTTCTATACACTAATAAGGCAGCAAAAAATAAATTAAGAAAACAATTATATTTATACGTGCACAAAAATCAGTAATATACCTAGGGATAAACTTAACCAAAGAGGTGAAAACTTGTACTCTGAAAACTATAAAACATTGATGAAAGAAATTGAAGATGACACAAATGGGAAAAATATTCCATACTCCTAGATGGGAAGAGCAAATATTGTTAAAGTGTCCATACTACAAAAGCAATCTATAGATTTAGTGAAATCCCTATCAGAAAACCAGAAGCATTTTCACAGAACTAAAACAAATAACCTTAAAATTTGCATGGAACCACAAAAGACCCTGAATAGCCAAAGCAATCTTGAGAAAAATGAACAAAACTGGAAGTATGACAATCCCAGATTTCAAGGTGTATTACAATGCCATAGTAATCAAAATAGCATATTAGTGGCACAAGAATAGACACATAAGGGGTGCCTGAGTGGCATATCAGTTAAGTGTCAGACCCTTTCTTTTGGCTAAGGGCATGATCTCAGGGTCATGGGATCAAGCCTGCAGCCAGGCTCCATGCTCAGGGTGGAGTCTGCCTGGGACTCTCCCTGTTTCTCCACCCCACTGTGTGTGCTCTCTCTCTCTCTCAGAAATTAAATATAAAGAGAGAAAAAAAAAAGAATAGGCACATAAATTAATGAAACAAAAGAAAATTCAGAAATAAGTCCATTTTATATAGTCAAATAATCTTCCACAGAGCAGTCAAGAATATGCAATGGGAATAAAATATGTCTTCAACAAATGATGTTGGGAAAACTGGACAGCTAAATGCAAAAGAATGGAACTGGAACCTTTCTTACACCATACAACAAAAGCAAACTCAAATGGATTAAGGACTGAAATATAAGACTTGAAACCATAAAATTCCCAGATATGTCCTGAGGCTAAGGAAACAAAGGCATAAATAAACTGTTGGAACTGCATCAAAATAAAAAAGCTTCTGCACAGCAAAGGGAATAATCAACAAAACTAAAAGTTAACCTGCTGAATGGAAAACTATATTTACAAATTACCTATCCATTAAGGGTTAACATCCAAAATACATGAACAACTAAAACAATCCATTACCTCCCCCCACAAAAAGAAATCCAATTAAAAATGGGTAGAAGACATGAACAGTCATTATTCCAAAGAAGACATCCAGATGGCCAAAAGACACATAAAAAATGCTCATCATCACTCATCATCAGGGAAATGCAAATCAAAATCACAATGTGATATCACCTTGCTCCTTTCAAAATGGCCAAAATAAAAAACACAAGAAACAAGTGTGGTTGAAGAAAAGGAACCCTAGTGCACTGTTGGTGAGAATGGAAACTGGTGCAGCCACTGTGAAAGCATATGGAGGTTCCCCAAAAAATTAAAAATAGAAACCATATATTTATTGTAGCATGAGTAACAATGCCCAAATTATGGAAGAAGTGATCTTTATCCATTTATCTATCGATAGACATGGATAGTCTGCTTCTAAAATGTATATATGCTTATATATATGCATATGCATATATGCAATGGACTATTACTCAGCCATAAAAAAGATTGAAATCTTTCCATGTGCAACAACATGGATAGATCTAGAGATTATACTGATAAGTAAAATAAATCAGAAAAAGACAAATACCGTATGATTTCACTAATATGTGGAATGTAAGGAACAATAAAGGAAAAAAGAGACAAACCAAGAATCAGACTCAATTCTAGAGAACAAATGATTAGTAGACGGGCATTGGGTGGCGAAAGGTAAAACAGGTGAAAGGGATTAAAAGTATACTTGTCTTGATGAGCATTGAACAATGTATAGAACTCTTGAATCATATACATCTGAAACAAATATAACAGTGTTGACTATAGTGGAATTAAACATAATTTCAGTGATTTAAACATTGATGGGTTTCACTATAGTGAAATTATTATTATTGAAATTATATATAATATATATATGTATATATACATATATATAATGTTTGGCTAGTGGGAGTTCCTTTAAGATTAATTAAAAGACCTTTTGAAGCACTATAAAGTATGTGAAAATGTATTTTCTCTGGGGTCATCTTTAATATTTCCTGCTGCAATTCTGGAATCAGTAATAGAACCAAAATCCCTTTGTCATAAATGATATTATAAAATTACAATCAGCTACTGGCTTCTCATTGTTTTGTATTTTTTTAATTTAATTTTTAAGTTTTTTTTTTAATTATCCTCTTTGGAGGATAAATACGTGTAAATGTATGTATGTATTTGAATTATAGTTATTATATATGTGTATATATCATATTGGGTGATTATGTTTATCATTTCAATCAAATTCAAGAATACATGCTTACTTAAACTTCTTTACTCTAGTGATATCTCTTTTATTCCTCAGTGAAATTTATGGTGGTCAAGAATATCGGACATGATAGAATTCAAATATTCCAAATTATTCATTTGTGCTGTCCTTTTGTCCCCACATAAAAGTCTCAGAATAACAGTATTATCACCAATTAACTTCTTAAAACAAGAAAACGTGGTGCATACTCATTCACCATTCTCTTATTTTTATATACAGATTTTATGTATATTGTCATAGCATATAGCACTTACAACCCTTACTCCCCTTCTGTCCCTCTAATTTCATAGTTTATTTTAATTATATATTTAATGCTGCCCATCAATACGTGGTGCCTATGTCTCTCCAGCCATTTCTAAAATTAACTTCAAAGGGAATTATTAGAACAGTGTACCTCATACACTTGCATGTTGGTTTGTCTATGTTCTTTATGCTTATTCTGATTTGTTAGATAAAAAAATTTTTGCCTCACACTTTCTGTTTATTTATGGACCATATGGTCATCTATCATTTTTTATCTCTTTCCTGAATAATTTGAACTCACTTGTTTCTCAATTCAGGGCCCTGTCTAAGAATGGCACATAATTTTTGACAGTTAATAAGAATAGAATGATTGTGCTGAGTGAAATAATTCAAGCAGAATCAATTATCATACAGTTTCACCTACTTGTGGAGCAGAAGGAATAACATGGAGAACATTGGAAGTTGGAGAGGAGAAGTGAGTTGGGAGAAATCAGAGGGAGAGATGAACCATGAAAGACTGTGAACTATTGAGAAAGAAACTGAGGGTTTTAGAGGGGTGGGTGGTAGTGGGTTGGGTGAGCCAGTGGTGAGTATTAAAGAGGATACATATTGCATGGAGCACTGGGTGTGCTGCATAAACAATGAATCTTGAAACACTGAAAAAAATATAAATTAAATTAAAAAAAGACAAACATGGCAAAAAAAAATAGAATGATTCAGCTCTTGGTCATGTTTACTATGGGCCTCTTGAAGTCACCTGTTATTGGCTCTTTGTCATGTTTAGATGCTATTTTCAAATATTCCTGTTACATTCTTTTCAGTGAATATCCATCATTAATGTCGATGTTTTCCTCCTCACAAATCCATTAGAGCCTGTCTCTTTACTTCCTTACTTTTCTTCCCACAAAGATATTGACACCATGAATATTTTATGGCTGTTGGTGGTTTATTCTCATCTGTTGGAATTTTGAGATAAATATGCATAGTTCCCCACCTACTTTTGTTGAAAGTACTGCCCATATTTCTGACTTCACCATTTAGTTGTTCTGTCTGAACAATTACACTCTCATAACCATCATCTTGCCATAATTTTCTCCAGTGAAATTTTATGATTCTATGCCTTCACTTTGTTATTAATATCAGCTTTTGACATTTGAGGGCAACTTTGGGTATTCCAGAGTAATTGAAGTAACTCGGGTATTCAATTCATATTCATATTTAAGGTAGCACATTTAAAATCTAATTTCCATATAATTCATTCAAATTACCTGAAAGATCTTGTCATTTTAATTAGTAACCCCAAAATTTTGTATAAATTATAAACAATTATTTTCATAGGCAATTTTATTAGTGTTGCTTCTAGGAATTCGTATAGACTCATCCTTAAGTAGTTCCATTTGCAATCCTTTTTTTTTCCTTCCATTTGCATTCTTATTAAATTTCCTTACACAGGTTGACATATAGTAGAATTTTAGTATATAGTCCCTGTTAGTACTATAGCTGTCAAAGGGAGCAATCTTATATCCAAAAAGGCAACCTACCTAAACAAATATTTAACAACTTTTGTAAGTCTCTTGGGTAAATCTGTTAAGCCTAAAGAATCTAATTTATATACAGAACTTTATAAAAAATGTTCAGATGTGCTTCAAATAAAGTTAAATTATCTGCTATATTTCTACTTAAAACCTGAGTTTAGAAAAATTATACTTTTTCAACTGAAATCAAAATATTTCTCTTTCATTCATGTAATGTCACATCCCTTGAAAATTAGTGATTTTAATGCTAAACATATCATTCTTAATTTTAACATAAAGTTATCAATACTAATGATTTGCTTTATTTCATTTAATTAATTATAAATCATCACAGGATTAAAAGGATAGAGATGTTCATTAAGGAAAGACTCAAAATTTGATATCTTTTCAAATTTTGATTCTTGAATTAGCAATTCATGACCACAAAATCTCAGGTGGGCTGAAGATGTATATCAATCACAATTTTAGACTATAATTTTCAGAACTTGAGCTAGTATAGAACCAGTATGATCTATTCTGATTAGAAATACTGAGTAATTCTTATGGTCATTACCCCCAAAATTCATTATTTTGTAGACTGGTAAAGGAGTGTCTCCTTTTTTTTTTAAATAGTATCTTATTTTTTAAGATTTTATTTATTTGAGAGTGAGAGAGAGAGTGTGTGTCAGAGAAAGAGAACAGGAGAGGGAAGAGGTCAGAAGGAGAAGCAGATTCCCCACCAAGCAGGGAGCTCAATGTGGGACTTGATCCTGGGATTCTAGGATCACGACCTGAGCTGAAGGCAGTTGCTTAACCAACTGAGCCACCCAGGCACCCCATCAACTTGGGTCTTCTAAGTTTAGGTTTTAACTGTTTTAAAATGTACATTTTGATGTTTTTTGAGAGATGTGTATGTCTGTGGAACAATAGCCACCATCCAGTTATAGAACATTTCCATCATGCCCAAAAGTTCACTCATGTCACTTTGTTGTCGAAGACCTTCAAGTCAGAACCAGGTAGCAAATGATCTATTTTCTGTCATTATAGATGTGTGAGTTTGCTATTACTTTATGTAAATCTTATTATATACTATGTGTTCTTTTGTATCTCCTTTTTTTCACTAAGTACAATGTTTGGGAGTCCTACATCTCATGGCATGTGTTATTTGTCCATTCTTCTTGATCACTATATGGTGTTCCATTATGTACATATAAATACAATGTGATTATTTTTTCATGTACAATTCAATTCCTTACAGTTTGGGGCTACTACAAATAAAATTGCTAAGAATATTCTTACACAAATTCTTCTGTGGATATGTATTTTTCTTGCTTCTGGGTAACTACATAAAAGTGAATTGTTGAGTTCAATAGTAGGTACTATTTTGTGGCATAGTAAAAGTCTCTCATACAATATGACTGAGTGGTTACAATTTGTAAGTTGTGCTGATGATTTAATTTTTTAGATAGATGAGTAACTTAATGTCTGTAATCACTATATCATAAGCATTGACATTTGAGTATTGCCAAAACATAACTTTTGCTGGCATGGTACTTTTGTTTGACTAGTAAAACATAAATCTCTTCAAAAAGAAATGATAAGGCTTCCAGGAAAATGTAGAAGGTCAGGGAGAAGCATTTTAGTTGTTACCTATATTTTTCAGTTGCTATGGAACAAAATAAAATATGTAAACAATTTTCATTTTGCACAAAGCACAATGACAAATATAGTTTGATAAAATAGTTATTAAATAGTGGTACACCTAAATTTAAGCCACTATTATGAAGTAAAATAAAGGAAAGTCTAAAATACAGTGTATGTGAAAATTGAAGCTTGCAGGCATTTCCCTAAAGACAAAAATGACAGAAGAGTCAGTGGCCTGATAATTGCACCCTATGAAGTTCAAAAACCTAAAAGATAAAAAGAGATCCTCTCACAGAGCCCAAACTGGTCCTTCAGGACAGTGATTGACAAAATCATTCTTCACCTTAGACACACGTTGGGAAGATAATGAGGTCACCAGAGAGGACTGGGCATGTTTCTTGGATTTTGTATAAAGAATTCTGAGAAGAGAATTTCCTGGGAGCACTTAATCCAAACCCTTACCTAAACCACAGACACCCACCATTTTACTTATAAAAATATTCTGAATTGAATATAGTTATTTTGAGGTGTCTAGGCAGGATATTCATATATGAATAATATCAAATATATTATTAATTGAAATGCCTTGCTTTAGGTCTTAAGCCTTAATTTTTTGATGAAGAAACTGCCATTTATCACTAAGAAATGGATGCAGGATGTTGAGTTTAATGGGGTGAATGGATAAGAAATTGGATAGTATTTTGTAGTGAGAAGGTGAGTGTGTGTGTGGGGGAGAGAGAGAGAGAAAGAGAGGCAAAGAGAGAATGAGAGGATATTGAAGCAAATATTTAATGTTGAGAAGCATGAAACTTAGTCATTCTTACTTTTCACCAAATATTTCCAGAACTCCTCAGGCACTTTGAGGGTTAAACTTTTCAAACCCTTCAAGTTATGTTTGACATGTGATTTTCTTTGTACAATAAAACATGAGCATAAATGATGTTATTTCCAGGCAGAAGATAGAATAAGCTATTGCTGATTTGCCTCATTTAAAATGGGGATTATTGATAGGTTTTATTTCTCATTGAAATGTTGAGAAAAAGAAAATCAGAGCAGGTCAGCTGCTACCAACCAAGTTGATATTAAGTTAGAACAATATGATGTGAATCCAAAAGCCCGCCATGGCAGCATTTAAAGATGTCTTCATCTCCTGGAGGGTAGGGTATGCTAAAAAATTAGCACAAAACATCATTATGAGAATAGTGACATTCAAAATCCTGGCAAGTCTTTGGGAAAACTAAACTAAACTAAACTAAACTTAGTACTGTATTCAGGGAAAGAGTGAAAGCCTGAAATACAGGATGAAAATATTTAGGCAGATTCTTCTAAGACTTTTGAACACCCAAATTATCTGAACCATATGGACTGACACAGTTGTCTGTCTTCCCTTACTACAGGTGAGCAGATTCCTTCCCTTGTGTGCAATGAAAAGGAGTCACCTGAGACAGATGCCTTTAAAATATTGTTTGCATCCCTAATTTGTCCTCACCCTCTCTCATTCCTTTGACTCAAGTAATTTCTAAAGTAGATAAACAATATCAGATACACCTGAAAATATACTGGAAATCAATTCTTGGAGCCTATCCCAAACCTTGTAATGAAGAAAGGGCCGCCAATCTATATTTTAACAAGCCTTCTAGGTATTTCTGATGCATGGTACACTTTGAGCATTTCTGGTTTACACTAATACATTAACATTTCCTCTGCTTTGGAGAAGAAAGCATTATACCTTAAAGAATCTCCTGGACCTGGTTAATATAACCCTGGCAGAAAATGGGAGAAATGCCTGGTAATGAACCTTTAGGGTGTTAAATAGGAGTTGAGACATAGAATATACAGCTGGATAGTAAATAGTTTTTGATATGGGGACTTGTTTATGACTTAGAAAGCCTGGAATCATTCCTAATATTCTTCTGGATTAGTTCCTAGAAATTTTAAAAAATATGGCATATAGTAAACAAGGTGGAAATTTTGGATCTGCCTTGAAAAAAAGACTGAGTTAGCATCAAAATATGCATTTAGTGGATTTTTTTAATTTTTAATTTTTATTTATTTATTTGTTTATTATTATTATTATTATTATTATTTTAATTTTAGGTAAACCAGATAACCTACCGCATGACCATATTCCACAGGAGGGAACTATCTAAGATAGTAAGGGCTTGACATTAGTTAAAGCATCCAAACCAGAATTTATTCTATAACTATTTTAATAAGGGACAGAGATTTCAGTATAAAACTGAGCTCAATTCTGAATATAGCAAAGGCAAATGGGGATTTTTATAGCAAAGGAGTAGTGTGAGATAACCAATGGATGGAAAGTTACCAAGAGAAAACATCTAGGGTAGGAGAAATTTTGCTAAACCAACTTAATAAGATTCTTGCTGAAGGCAGACCAAAGTGATGAAATATCAAGATCAAGGAAATGGCTAAGCAGGATTCTTTGCTAAGACTAGGCTGAGCGGTTCAAAAATAGTACAAGGGCCTAGGTTGAGATCTCTTGTATGGCATAATGTTGAATAGACCTGGCAAAAAAGAGTTGTATGTCCTCTGGCTTGATGCCATGATTACATATATGGACATCAGAGAGTGAAAGAAATATTTGAAAAATATTCAGATGTTATTACATTGTTAAAATTTACATGAGCCAATTAAAGTATCTTATACTAAACTATCTTCCCTAAGGTAAAGGAAAAGGTATTGCATCTTTTTTTCATATTAAGAGGTTTTTTTAATTCAATTTTATTTATTTATTTGACAGAGATCACAAGTAGGCAGAGAGGCAGGCAGAGAAAGAGGAGGAAGCAGGCTCCCCACCGAGCAGAGAACCCAATGTGGGGCTGGATCCCAGGACCCTGGGATCACGACCTGAGCCAAAGGCAGAGGCTTTAACCCACTGAGCCACCCAGGCACTCCAGGTTTTTTTTTTTTTTTTTTAAATTGAACTATATAATTGACATACAATATCCTATTTTCTCAGGTAGGCATCATAGTAATTCAATATTTTTATACATTATATGATCCTCATTATAAGTGTAGTTGCAATCTGTTACCATATAAATTATTACAATATAATTGACTTTATTCCCTATGCTGTGCATTGCATCCTCATGACTTATTTATTTTATAACTGGAAGTTTGTACCTCTTGATCCCATTCACTTACTCATCCCCTGCAACCCATCCCCCCATGTTGACCAAGTTTGTTTTTTGTAACTATGAGTTTGTTTCTTTTATGTTTTTTTTAGATTTACATAAAAGTAAAATCATATATTCATCTTTCTCTTTATGATTCATTTCACTTAGCATAATATCCTCTAGGTCCATCCATGCTGTAACAAATGGCAAGATTTTATTCTTTTTATGGCCACATAATATTCCTTCCTTATACATTTATCTATCAGTGGACGCTTGTATTGCTTACCTTAACTATTGTAAATAATGCTGCCATGAAGATATATTGCTTGATATATTTGTATTTATACAAAGAAAATTTTCTTTGTATAAATACCTAGAAGTTGGAACAGGAAGGATTTCTGTGTTTAATTTTTTGGAGAACCTCTATAATGTTTTCTATTATGGTACATCAATTTATACTCCACCAACAATGTATGATTATTCCCTTTTCTTCATTTCCTTGCCAACATTAATTTTATGTCTTTTTGATAATACCCATTCTGACACTGTGAGGTAGAGTCACATTGCAGTTTTGATTTAGATTTCCCTGATGACTAGTGATGTTGAGAATCTCTTTATGTGCTTCTTGGCGATCTGTATGTCTTTTTTAGAAAAATATCTGTCCATGTTCTCTGTCCATTTCTAAACAGAGTTATTTTGTGGGTTTTTTTTTTTACATTAAATTGTATAAATTCTTTATATATTTTGAATATTAACTCCTTATGAGATGTTACGATTTGCAAATATCTCCTCCCATTCGGTAGATTGATTTTTCTTATTGCTGATGGTTTGTTTCCTTTGCTATGCAAAAGCTTTTTAGTTTGATATAATCTCACTTATTTATTTTTTTTATTTTTTATTTTTTTATTTATTTTGCCCTTGACTGGGAAGACTGGTCCAAAAAATACATTGCAAAGATTAGTGTAATAGAGTTTACTGTCTATATTTCCCTTTAATATATTTTTACGGCTTCAGATCTTATAGTCAAGTCTTTATTTTGAATTAACTTTTGCATATGGTGTAAGACAATGTCCAATTTCATTCTTGTGCACACAGCTGTCCAGTTTTCCACTTATTCACCATTTGTTGAAGAGCCTATCTATTCTTGTCTCTTTTGTCCTAGATTAAGTGACCATATATGCATTATTTTCTCAGCTTTTTTATTTCTATTGATCTATGACTGTTTCTATGTCAGTACCACACTGTTTTGATTACTATATTTTGTAATAAAGCTTGAAATTTGGGATTATGATTCTTCTGGCTTTTTCCTTCTTTCTCAAGATTGCTTTGACTATTCAGGGTGTTTTGTGTATCCATGAAAATTGTAGAATTCTTTCTTATAGTTCTCTGAAAAACAGTTGGTGTTTTTTTTTTATAAAGATAAGTAATTTTATTTTATTTTAAATTTTTATTTATTTATTTGACAGTCAGAGTTCACAAGTAGGCAGAGAGGCAGGCAGAGAGAGAGAGAGAGGAGGAAGCAGGCTCCCTGCAGAGCAGAAAGCCCGATGTGGGGCTAGATCCTAGGACCCTGGAATCATGACCTGAGCTGAAGGCAGAGGCGTTAACCCACTGAGCCACTCAGGTGCCCCAATAGTTGGTGTTTTGATAAAGATTGCATTGAATTTATAGATTGCTTTGGATAGTATTAAATTATAACAATATTAATCCTTCCAATATGTGAGCATGGAATATCTTACTGTTTATTTAAGCGATCTTCAATTTCTTTCATCATTGTCTTATAATTTCTGGAGTATAGGTCTTTCATCTCCTTGGTCAAATTTATCCCTATGTATTACCCTTTTTGATACATTTGTAAATGGGATTGTCTTCTTAATTCTGACACATTTTATTCGTGTATGGAAATACCAATTAATGCATATTAATTTGGTATCCCAAGGCTTTACTATATTTTTTTATTCTAATAGTTTTTGGTGGAGTTTTTAGTTTTTTTTTTTTAATATGTCATTAACAAATAGTGACAAGTTTACTTCTTCCTTACCAATATGAATGCCTTTTATTATAGTGTGTGTGTGTGTGTGTGTGTGTGTTTTCTTGCCTAGTTTCTCTGGTTAGAACATCTAATTCTAGGTTGAATAAGCCGTGGCCCTTGCTAGTGCCTCCAACCCTGGAAAAGAGTTAGCAGTTCCCCCTCAAACATTTAGCAGACAATCTAGAATTAATAAACATATTTTCTTCACCTACAGTCCTGTTGCCCTTTACACTGCTTTTTTTTCCATTGTGCTTTAGGGAGGGTAAGTCTGTGTATAAGCCCCTCAGTGATACTTCTCCCTAATATAGGTTGTTATGTCAGGGGTCCGGTTCTTATTTGTTACTTTGTCTCCATCTCTCCTACTTCTATGTGGTCCTTCTGTTTACTGTGCAGAAATTGTTTAATCAGCCTTTAGTTCTTCTTTAGGAGGAATTGTTCTATATTAGGTATAGATTTGGTGTGTTGATTTTAGGTTCTTCTTGTGCTCCCATCTTGGATGGCCTTCCACCAAAAGCTATTGAATCTTGACCCATCACTACAAAAGAGGCATATCACCTAGTAAAATTTTTCAGCTTGCTAAATAAAGCCTTGTGCAGGCCAAGCAGCAATTATCAGGGAGTTCATGTTCCCAGAAACAGCTCTCAACAAATGGCAGACATTGATTTGGTTGAAGTCTCAGACTACTTGCCTTGTTGCTGGGAAAACAAAACATGTTCTTTTCTATTCCCCCATACGTATACAGTGGGATTAAATTTCTTTTTTCTTTTCTTTTTTCCCCTCCCTGACAGTGATGACTTGCTTCATAATGTATTTTGGGGAGCTTCCTTTCCCTCCCCATCTGATTTCCTGAACTGCCCATCAGTGTTGTCTGGTGTTATATATATACTTTATATACTGTGATATTTGTTCCAGTGTTATCTCTGTGATCTCCTATATTAGACAAAGTTTAGCAGAGAATTTTATCCCTGATTATGGGAAATATACCTATATACCAACGTTAGGTTTTTAGCTTTGCTTTTAGTAAAATTTAGCAACTTTGTCAAATTTTTAATGATCAGTTGCCAACATCCCTTCCCCCCCCCCAAATGCTAGGAACAGTTGAGATCTCCTTGCTTCCTTTCTTATCATAACTCTCCATTTTACTTATATCCATCCCCTGCATGATAATAAACATCTCAAAACAAGGTTGTTTTTAAAAATGTATTTCTGCACTACTTTAGCATAGTGTTGTATACATTTTGGTGCTGTGTAGATTAGTCAGACTAAAATAAATTATCTTAATTTTAGTATTAATATTCCAATAATGAAAATGAAAGTATATTTAATATACTTTTCCCCAGAAAGCATCTTTTAACTTCGTGAGCTTGGGAATAGAAGATAAGAACTAGTTTACAAATGACCCTATGATTTTCTCTATTCTCAGTGCCTATGAAAATGATCTTGCTTTAGATAAAAGCAGGGAAGTTGGAAGACACTGTTATTATAAAAAGATGGTGACCACGACCAAAGGTTTGGAATTTAGGAGTGTGATATAGTGTTGAGTCATGGATGTGATAATACCTAGAGGGCTAGGAGTGTTTTAGAGATATGAATATAGGAAAACAATCCAGAGGAAGGGTATTATAGTTAAAAAGAGTGTGGGTGGTAAACTAAAATTGCCCAGTCCTATAAGTTACTTGCTGGAGGCCATGAGCAAGTCTACAGTGTTGTTTCAGGAATATAATAAATCATTTATGCAAGCTATTGAAAAGGAAAAACTTGACTCAAGACTTAGGGGAAAAACTGTAATTATTTTAATTTAAAATTCAGTAACCACTTAAATTATTTTAGTCTTTCTCTAAATTACTTAGAATCTACTATGATAGTTTCTTAATCTATTATTTTTTTTTAAATATTTTATTTATTTATTTGACAGAGAGAGATCACAAGTAGATGGAGAGGCAGGCAGAGAGAGAGAGAGAGGGAAGCAGGCTTCTTGCTGAGCAGAGAGCCCGATGTGGGACTCGATCCCAGGACCCTGAGATCATGACCTGAGCCGAAGGCAGCGGCCTAACCCACTGAGCCACCCAGGCGCCCCTATTATTTTTATTATTATGAGAAATTCTGTTAACAGAAGTAACCACTACCACAGGAGACCTTTCTCATATGTATTTCTGGTTTATTTACAAGCCTGAAAGGTAAATTTTATAATAAATAACCATTATGTTAAATTTTAAATAATCATGCTATTTAAACTTCTATTACATTGGATTACACATTTTATTTATATAATAATTTAAAAATAAATGTAATATATTATGTCCATCTGTATTTTCCCAATGTCTTTATTCCCAATGCCTGTTCTCTTCCTATTTATTCATTTATGTACTTAAATAAATTTACAGAAAATCATAACTATCCTCTAAATTAAGCAAAATTACAAGGAACAATGTTTTAATAATATGTGTATGTGGTAAAGGGTAAATTAATGATGTCTGATAGAAAGAGGACTAATTTTGCTCCTTAGGACCTAAAAGACATGAATATAATGATAAATATGAGTTTAAAGTTTAATTATCAGTCTTTTCCCATTCCATCTGAATGTTGTATTTTAACCAGTCTGTTGTAGTAAAATATACATTTAGAAAATGCACAGGCATTAAGAAAAGTATTCTAGGGGCACCTGGGTGGCTCAGTGGGTTAAAGCCTCTGCCTTCGGCTCAGGTTGTGATCCCAGGGTCCTGGGATCGAGCCCTGCATCTGGCTTTCTGCTCCGCAGGGAGCCTGCTTCCTCCTCTCTCTCTCTGCCTACCTGCCATCTCTCTCTGTCAAATAAATAAAAATAAAATCTTTTTTTTTTTAAAGAAAAGTATTCTATGAGCTACCTAATAAATTTACACACACATCTGTATATTTGTTACTCATAATTTAAAAAATTAGAAACAATCAAATGCCCATCAACATTAGTACGGATAACATGTGTTATATGGATTCTAAATAGCTTTAATACAGAACCACTGTTATGTTTATAACCCCAGAATAAAAGAGATAAAACTATAATGATGAAAAAAATACCATCAAATACTATATGAAGCATTATTCCATTTATATATGAACTTCAAGTTCAGGTAAAATTATTCTATCTTTATAAAACGGATTTTACATTATTGGCTGGAAAGGGACATGTGGTCTTCATATCTGATACAAGAGAAACAGAGAATGGTATTGTGACTAATTAATTAGCTGATTATGTTATTTTAGATAGATTTCTTCCAATCTAAGTACACATATTTACAATGATGAATGTTTATGTAAGTTATGTTTTTTTATTTCAGAAAATTAAACACTTAGATATCTTTTTTAAAACAGGGCAAAATCATAAATTATTTCAATCCCATATGTAAAATCGGGTATCTTTATTCCTAAGGTTAGCTAATAATGGTATGAAATTACACTGTTGATTTTAGAAATGTATCAAAATGTTTTAGTCATAGCATTTTTATTGAAAAGTTTTTAAGCTGCATGTCCTAGAAAGACTGGACAAATAACTGGTGGCATAAAAAGCTCTTCTGTTTTTCCCAACTCTATTTGTAAGATCACAGGACTGTGATGATACAGAGAAGTAAAAATACTGTCTTAGTTTTAAAACCAACTAGGGAGATGGAAACAGCTGGAAAGGAACAACATAATTCACAAGCAAATGCTTGTGAAATTCATAGAAAAGTAAAATAGGGGCGCCTGGGTGGCTCAGTGGGTTAAAGCCTCTACCTTTGCCTTTGGTTGTCATGATCCCAGGGTCCTGGGATCTAGCCAGGGTCCTGGGATCTAGCCAAGGTCCTGGGATCCAGCCCCACATGAGGTTTTCTGCTCAGCAGGGAGCCTGCTTCCTCCTCTCTCTGCCTGCCTCTCTAACTACTTGTGATCTCTGTCTGTCAAATAAATAAATAAAATCTTTATAAAAAAAAGAAAAAAGTAGAGGTAAGATTTTGTAGGTCATAAATTTGGCTCTATATGGAAAAAGCAAAAAAATATTTCAGGTAGTTTAATCAATATGAAAAAAACACCCCAAAATCATAATGATATTAATAGAACTTCCTGACTAGTTTAGGTACAACTATAAATTATGTAATGCACATTAACAAACTGTCATACTTTCATTCAAGAAGTTTCCCTAATCTAAAATTTTAATCCACAATTGCATGCATATACAAGATACTGTGTCTTGGGCAAGTGATAAATGCATTAATATATGAGTCTAAATCAAAGTGTAATACATTCAGAGAAAAGAAATCAAGAGAATAATCAACTTTAGGATAAATACATAAAATAAATATTTACTTAATATACACCATAATAAATCACTTACAAAATGAAACAGAATAAGTATTCATAAAAGCAGCTAATATTTTAAAATTCTCAACTACCTCAAAATAAAGTTAGTAAGAGCTAAGTAAAACACTAAGAGAATGAAACAGTGGAAGTAGACTGAAATGTAAAGAGTCATATATGGGAGTAGTATATATAATAATAATAAATAATATTGTAAAAGTGTTCTTTTTCCAAGTTATTTTATAAGAGGATTAACAAACCTGAAAAATGACCTAATTTAAATAAATAGCAACATATGAGATTGGCTTTCAAGCATATTGAAACATTAAGTTATAGAAATTAATTGTGTGAGCTTTGTAATATAAACAGACTGAGAAATAAAAACAAGTGATCACAATCAGATGCATAGATTATTAACAGGGATTAAGTATATGACACAGAATTTCTAATGACCAGCTAATAGAGCAGTCAATACATAATGATAAAATACTTGATAATTTATTTGGAGCAAAAATAAAATTAATGAATTTTACAATCATATGCAAATATTAATTCTAGGTTAATTAAAATATTAAAAAATTATAGAAGTCATAGAAGAAAAAGAAAAACAATTTTATAATATTTAAGTGGAAAATACCTTCCTATGTATATAAAAAAATCAAGAGACTATCAAGAAAAATATATATCTTATGGGGTGCCTGGGTGGCTCAGTGGGTTAAGCCTCTGCCTTCAGCTCAGGTCATATCTCAGGGTCCTGGGATCGAGCCCCGCATTGGGCTCCCTGCTTGGCAGAGAACCTGCTTCCACCCCTCTCTCTCTGCCTGCCTCTCTGCCTGCTTATGATCTCTGTCTATCTGTCAAATAAATAAATAAAATCTTAAAAAAAGAAAAATATATATATTTGAATGCATAACTAATTGTGCAAAGTGAAACCCACCTTATGCAAAGGTATAAAACAATTGAGTGATTGGCAAATTTTATACCTAAACAAGGAATGGATTAGTATCCTGCAAGTCAATAAGTAAAATATCCAGTAAATAAATGGGAAAACTAAAAATAAAAATAAAAATAAATGAAAATGGCTAATAATGATATAAATCATATAGAGAATGTGTACAAATCAAGGAGAATAAAATTATAACAAAAATAGATATTAACTTTGTGCATACATTTGGGAATATGTGCATTCTGATAGTATTGGGGTTGTAAGGAAAGATTTATTTTCACAGTAATATTCATTGTAGCTTTTTTTCTTATATAGAAAGACTGGAAACAATCTTAAATTTTAATAATTTGGGTATTACTAAAGAAAACTTCAGTATTAGTGTCCTATGGAATTTTGTGCATGATGATGAGGTATAATAGTGAGAAGGAGAAAGTGAATGATAAAGGGAGCGAGAGATCTCTAATACACATTGTTAAATACATTGTAAAAAATAGCAAGTAATAAATACAAAATATAGATGATGATCCTATTTACATAAACAAAACAACATATATACTGTGTGTGTATGTGTGTGTGGGTGTAAAATGCTGAGAAAGAAGGTTATGTAAAAATTGTAAGTACTACCTCTGGGGAGGAATTTTACTATGAGAATGTTCCTAATGTAAGTTTTTGCTTGTTACAGGATAATCTACAAGTAGAATTATAAAATTTGTGGTGCACAAAGAAAGAAGGAGATGGGGAAAGTGAGCAAAGAAAGAAAATAACAAGAAAGCCTTTATGAGATACACCTAGGTTGTAATATCACCAACTTTCTTTCCCCTTGGAACAGACAGATGTAGATAAGGCAGTCTTGAGGTTGTGGTTGCTATTGAACTGTAACTTAAGTTCTCTGGATTCCTGCCTTGGAATTGATACTGGGTGAGCTAACATCATAAATACTGTTGCAACACCAGATTCATATAAATTGAAGATCCTATTCAACATCAAGTTTTATCAGTAATTTCAAAAAGACAAAAAAGGGGCACAGTAAAAATGGAGAGAATGTCTGGGATATTAGGAGCTGCTTCCAAATCCCCTGGTTCCTGCACCAAAAACACATTGTTGTTGTTGTTTTGTTTGGAAAAATCAGTGCTAAACCAGGACCAAAAGCATTATATACAAAAGGATCCTTTCTTGCGTATATCAGTAGTCTACTTCTCAGGGAGTCCACTTACCATGTTTACAAGAATTTGAGACCAAACTTCTCTTCCTTTTCCTGAAGCATCAGTGTTGGCAGGTAAATGAGTCACAGGCCAGTTTTAACTTTTTTTTCCTTATTGGGTATAGAGCATGATTCAAACTGGATCTTTGTCCTGAGAATAGCATAATAAGAGCATTTCATGTTGAGATTTTGGCAATGTTTCAGAGAAAAAAGTAGCATTTATGGGCCCAAAAATATACTGTGGTCTAGCATAGCAATTAAAATGCTTTCAAACTTCAACGTTTAATAAATGAATGTGTTCTTAATTTAGGATAATGCAAATGCATGCATTATTATTGAGCCATGTCAAGCATTATTAGTCTATTAATATAAGTATGTCAAAATTGAAAGGAAGATAAGTCATATCAATTATTATTCTTTTTTTCTTTAAATTAAATAAGAGTACTTGTATCTTTCATGCTGGGAGAGGATTGGTATTAATTCAAATACAATTTCAATTTTAGGCATTTATAAGAATCATTTTTTAATACATTTCATGATAGGAATTTATATTTTCATCTTTAGTGTGACACAGATAAGATTGTTTGATGCATGAAACAGCAATAATTCACAACTCATGTCCTAAAAATAATTCTAATACAAAAATGTAAATAACACAGAGGACATAATTTAAAATATAACCCTGTGGAAAATCATAATTTACTTGAACAAGATCAAATGAATCTTTTATAATCACATGAAATTCACTGGGATAAATAAAAGAACAAGTAATTAATTCAGTACCAGAGTTTACATGGTGTTAGAAATGAAAGCAATAAATGGAAAATCTATGGACTACAATCAAATAACAAAATATTTAAAACTATAGTAGAATCAAATATACCAGTTTATCACCTCTCTCAATAAGAGTCCTGAACTAATAAATTTGAAGCTACCTTTGAATAATATGCATATTATTCATAAAACAGTATCATTAGAAAGTTTTTTAAACTATAGTAATATTTTTATGAGTGCTACTTTTGAGATTATTCTATAATCCATGATAAAATCATGAAAATATGAGGATATAGAACAGAAGGTAGTATAATCAAATACTCATAAATATGGATGTAGACTTATCTTTTATTATTATTATTTTTTAAAATAACATATAATGTATTATTTTCTTCAGGAGTGCAGGTCTATGAATCATCAGTATTACACATTTCACAGCACTCACCAAAACACACCTTCCCCAGTATCCATAACCCAGCCATCCTACCCCTCCCTCACCACCCCCAGCAACCCTGTTTGTTCCCTTAGATTAAGAGTCTCTTATGATTTGTTTCCCTCCCTGGTCCCATTTTGTTTCATTTTTTTTCCCTCACTACCCTCCATGACCCCCACCCTGCCTCTCAAATCCCTCATATCAGAGAGATTATATGATAATTGCCTTTCTCTGACTTATTTTGCTTAGCGTAATATCCTCTGGTTCCATCCATGTCATTGCAAATAGCAAGATTTCATGGTTTTCTGATGGTTGCATAGTATTGCATAGTATTCCATTGCATATATATACCATTGCATATATATACCATTATCCATTCACCTATTGATGGACATCTAGGTTATTTCCCTAGTTTGCCTCTTGTGGACATGGCTGCTATAAACATTCAGAAGCATGTGTCCCTTTGGATCACTACATTTGTATCTTTAGGGTAAATGGCCAGTAGTGTGATTTCTGGGTCATAGCATACCTCTATTTTCAACTTTTTGAGGAACCTCCATACTGTTTTCCAGAGTGGCTGTACCAGCTTGCATTCCCACCAACAGTGTAGGAGGGTTCCCTTTTCTCTGCATCCTTGCCAATATCAGTTGTTTCCTGACTTGTTAATTTTAGCCATTCTGACTGGTGTGAGGTGGTATCTCTCTGTAGTTTTGATTTGTATTTCCCTGATGGCAAGTGATGTTAAGCACTTTTACACGCGTCTATTGGACATTTGGGTGTCTTCTTTGTAGAAATGTCTGTTCCTGTTTTCTGCCCATTTCTTGATTAGATTATTTGTTCTTTGGGTGTTGACTTTGATAAGGTCTTTATAGATTTTGGATACTAGCCCTTTATCTGATATGTCATTTGCAAATATCTTCTCCCGTTCTGTTGGTTATTTTCTGGTTTTGTTGACTGTTTCCTTTGCTGTGTAAAAGCTTTTTTTGTCTTAATGAAGTCCCATTCATTTTTGTCCTTGTGTTCTGTGCCTTTGGCGATGTTTCTTGGAAGAAGTTGCTATGGCTGAGATTGAAGAGGTTGCTGCCTGTGTTCTCTTCTAGGATTTTGATGGATTCCTGTCTCACATTGAGGTCTTTCATCCATTTTGAGTCTATTTTGCTTTATGATGTAAGGATATGATCCAGTTTCAGTCTTCTGCATGTGGCTGTCCGATATTTCCAGTATCATTTGTTGAAGAGATTTCCCCCGCCATTGGACATTCCTTCCTGCTTTGTCGAAGATTAGTTGGCCATATATTTGAGGCTCTACTTCTGGGCTCTAAATTCTGTTCCATTGATCTATATGTCATTTTTTTGGTTCCAGCACCATACTGTCTTGATGATTATCACTTTGTAATAGAGCTTGAAGTCTGGAATTGTGATGCCACCAACTTTGGCTTTCTTTTTCAACATTTCTCTGGCTATTTGGGGTCTTTTCTTGTTCCATATAAATTTTAAGATTATTTGTTCCATTTCTTTGAAAAAAAAAACTGATGGTATTTTGATAGGGATCATGTTAAATGTGTAGATTGCTTTAGGTAGCATGGACATTTTGACAATATTATTCTTCCAATCCATGAGCATGGAATGTTTTTCCATTTCTTTGTGTCTTCCTCTGTTTCTTTCATGAGTACTTTATAGTTTTCTGGGTACAAATTCTTTGCTTCTTTGGTTAGGTTTATTCCTAAGTATCTTATGGTTTTGGGTGCAATTGTAAATGGGGTCGACTCCTTAATTTCCCTTCTGTCCTGCTGTTGGTGTATAGAAATACAACTGATTTCTGTGCATTTATTTTATATCCTGAATTCCTGTATGAGTTCTAGCAGCTTTGAAGTGGAGTCTTTTGGGTTTTCCACATAAAGTATCATATCATCTGCAAAGAGAGAGAGTTTGACCTCTTCTTTGTTGATTCCAATGCCTTTTATTTTTTTTGTTGTCTGATTGCTGAGGCTAGGACTTCTAGTACTATGTTGAGTAGCAGTGGTGATAATGGACATCCCTGCCATGTTCCTGATCTTAGGAAAAAAGCTCTCAGTTTTTCCTCATTGAGAATGATGTTTGCTGTGGGTTTTTCATAGATGGCTTTGATGATATTGAGGTATGTACCCTCCATCCCTACACTTTGAAGAATTTTGATCAAGAAAGGATGCTGTACTTCGTCAAATGCTTTTTCAGCGTCTATTGCTAGTAGCATATAGTTCTTGTTCTTTTTTTTATTGATGTATTGTATCATATTGATTGATTTGTAGATGTTGAGCCAATCCTGCAGCCCAGCAATAAATCCCACTTGGTTGTGGTGAATAATCCTTTTCATGTACTGTTGGATCCTATTGACTAGCATTTTGGTGAAATTTTTCACATCCGTGTTCACCAAGGATATTACAATATCCAAGGATCTGTAATTGTAAGATTGTAATATCCAAGGATCTGTAATTCTCCTTTTGTCTGGTTTGGGATCAAGGTAACTGGCCTCATAAAATGAGTTTGAAAGTCATCCTTCCATTTCTACTTTTTGGAATAGTTTCAGGACACTAGGTATTAATTCTTCTTTAAATGTTTGGTAGAATTCCCCTGGGAAGCCATCTGGCCTTGGGCTCTTGTTTCTTGGGAAATTTTTGATGACTGTTTCAATCTACTTTCTGGTTATGGGTCTGTTCAGGTTTTCTATTTCTTCCTGGTTCAGTTTTGGTAGTTTATATGTCTCTAGAAATGCATCCATTTCTTCCTGATTGTCAAATTTGCTGGTGTACAGTTGCTCATAATATATTTTTGTAATTGTTTGTCTTTCTTTAGTGTTGGTTGTGATCTTTCCTCTTTTATTCATGATTTTATTTGGGTCCTGTCTCCTTTCTTTTTGATAAGTCTGGCCAGGGGTTTATCAATCTTATTAATTTTTTTCAAAGAAGCAGTTCCTAGTTTTGTTGATCTGTTCTACTGTTTTTTTGGTTTCTATTTCATTGATTTCTGCTCTGATCTTTATTACTTCTCTTCTCTACTGGATTTAGGCTTTCTTTGCTGTTCTTTCTCCAGCTCTGTGTAGGGTTAGGTTGTGTACTTGAGACCTTTCTTGTTTCTTGAGAATGGCTTGTATTGCTATATACTTTCCTCTCAGGACCACCTTTGCTGCATCCCAAAGATTTTAACAGTTGTTTTCATTTTCATTTGTTTCCATGATTTTTAAACAATTCTTCTTTAATTTCCTGAATGGTTGACCTATTCATTCTCTAGAAGGATGCTCTTGAGCCTCCATGTTTTGAGTTCTTTCCAACTTTCCTCTTGTGGTTGAGTTCTCATTCCAAAGCATTGTGGTCTGAAAATATGCAGGGAATGATCCCAATCTTTTGGTACCAATTGAGACCTGATTGGTGACCCAAGATGTGATCTATTCTGGAGAATGTTTCATGTGCACTAGAGAAGAATGTGTAATTTGCTGCTTTGGGATGGAATGTTCTGAATATATCTGTGATGGCCATCTGGTCCAGTGTGTTATTTAAAGCCTTTATTTCCTTGTTGATCTTTTGCTTGGATGATCTGTCCATTTCTGTGAGGGGGGTATTAAAGTCCCCTACTATTATTGTATTACTGTCAATATGTTTCTTTGATTTTGTTATTAATCAGTTTATATAGTTGGCTACTCCCCTGTTAGGGGCATAGATATATAAAATTGTTAGATCTTCTTGTGGGACAGACCCTTTAAGTATGATATAGTGATCTTCCTCATCTCTTATTATAGTCTTTGACTTAAAATCTAATTTGTCTGATATAAGGATTGCCACCCCAGGTTTCTTTTGATGTCCATTAGCAAGATACATTGTTTTCCACCTCCTCACTTTAAATCTGGCAGTGTCTTTAGGTCTAAAATGAGTTTCTTGCAGATAGCATATCGATAGATCTTGGTTTTTGTTGTTGTTGTTGTTGTTGTTGTTTTAATCCATTCTGCTACCCTGTGTCTTTTCATTGGGGCAGACTTATCTTTTATTTTTTTGAAGATTTAATTTATTTATTTGACAAAGAGACAATGAGAGATGAAACACAAGCAGAGAGTGGGAGAAGGAGAAGCAGGCTTCCCACTGAGCAGAGTCCAATGTGGGGCTTGATCCCAATACCCTATGATCATCACCTGAGCCAAGGTCAGACACTTAATGACTGAGCCACCCAGGTGTCCCTAGACATATCTTTTAAAACAAGTCTAAGAAGGGCATAATATGAAGACAGAAATAAAAGCTAGCATATACATTAAATATTAATATATTTTAATATATAATCATATATTATTAGTATATTTAATTAATAATTAAATATTATAATATTTAATATATATAACCTCTCAGTTTATGCAGCACTTACTGAGTGCCTATTATGGACCAAGCTCTATTTTAGCTATTGGGTGCAGTGGGAAAGCAGTCCTTAGTTTTTTTCACATAAATTCTATCAGAGAACCATGGAAAACTAAAGAAAAGCACTCAGAAATATCACTAAAAATATCTATGCAAATATGTTATATAGAATGATATGAGACAATGATTTTTATTTTTTTCAAAGATTTTATTCATTTATTTGACAGGCTGAGATCACAAGTAGGCAGAGAAGCATGCAGAGAGAGAGGAGGAAGCAGACTCCCTACTGAGCAGCAAGCATGATGCAGGGCTGGATCCAGGACCTTGGAATCATGACCTGAGTTGAAGGCAGAGGCTTTAACCCACTGACCCACCCAGGTGCCCCGAGACGATGATTTTAGTACTTCTTTGAATAAGGAGAGGAGGTAGGCTTCTGAGCTGAGATTTGGATGCCATGACACTGGCAGTATAAACCATTCCAACTAGAGGGGATAAAAAGATCCTATAGGGAGAACATATATAACATATTCAGGGTGCTAAACTAAACTAGTATGGCAGGAGAAGGGAAACTAAAGAGTCAGGAGATGAGCCCAGAGATATTAGCAGGGCCTTCATAAGCTGGGGAGAGAATATTATTTCACTATATTCTTCAAGTGTATGGATTAGAAACATTTAGTGAGGTAGTGATAACCCCTAATCTAATCTCTTATCTGTATGGTTTTGCCTATTCTGGACATTTTATATAAATGGAATTATATGTGGTCATTTATGTCTGGCTTCTTTCAGTTAATGATTTGAAGATGTGTTCATTTTATTGGATGTATCATTAAATCATTCTTTTTTAAGGCTGAATATTCAATTGTATAGGATATACCACATTTTGTTTATCCATATATCACTTGATAGACATTTTTTTTCTACTCTTTGCCTATTATAAATAATGATTCTACGAAGATCTGTGTATAATTGTGTGTGTGTGTGTGTGTGTGTGTGTGTGTGTGAACATGTTTTCAGTTCTCTTGGATATATATATATACCTGAGAGTGAAAATGTTGGGTCATATGATTACTTTTCTTTAATTATATGAGGAACTGCCAGACTGTTTTCCGAAATTGCTTCACTATTTTACATTCCAGTCAGTAGTACATGAAGATTCCAGTTTCTCTGCATCCTCTTCAATACTATTTTTTTTCCTTTTCTGTTTTTTTTTTGTTGTTGTTGTTTTATTTGAATATCATTATATCCAATTTAGTGGATATGAAATGATATCTTACTATGATTCTGATTTCCATTTCTCCAATAAATAATGATATTGACACTTTTTTTTTCCATGTGCTATTAGCCATTTGTAGATCTTCTTTGGAGTAATGTCTATTTAAGTCCTATATGTATTTATTAAATGAACTGTTTATCTTTTTCTTTTTGAGTTTTAAGAATTCTTTATATGCTCCAGTTACTATACTCTTGCCTGATATGATTTTTAAATACTTTCTCTTATTCTGACAGCTATCTTTTGACTTTCTTGATAGCATACTTTAATACACAAAATTTTAATTTTAATGAAATCTAATTTTCCAATTTATTTTTTTGTTGTTGCTTGTGCTTTTGTTTGCATATTGCCTAATCCAAGATCATGAAGAATTGCTTATGTTCATATCTAAGAATTTGATAATTTTAGCTCTTACATTTAGGTATTTCATCTATTTTGAATTTTTTTTTTCCTGTGGAGTGAAGTAGGAGTCTATTGTCATTATTTTGCACATGAATACATGTTGTCACATGTCATAACTGTTCTTTCCCAATGAAATGGTTTTGATTCCTAGGTAAAAAGCTACTGACCAGAGGTCCATGAGCTTGTAACTGAACCCTGAATTATATTCCATTGATCAATATGTCTATCTTTATGTTATCCACAAACAGTTTTGATTATTGTAGCTTTGTAGTAAGTTTAGAAGTTGAGAAATGTGAGTCTTCCAAATCTTTCCTATTTAAGATGGTTATTGGCTATTTGGGATCCCTTGTAATTCCGTATGAATTTTAGGACCAACTTGTACCTTTGTGAAAGACAGGCAGCTGACATTTTAATAGAAATTATATATATGTTAAGGAATTTAGGAGTATTGTCATTTTAATAACATTAAGTTTTCTAATCCATAAAGATAAGATTTCTTTCCATTTTCAAGTATTTTCTTCTTTCAACAGTTTATTATAAATGTTACTGTACAAATCATTCACTTCCTTGGTTATATTTTTCCCAAATATCTTATTCTTTTTGATGATATTATAGATGAAATAAATTTTTAAATTCCATTTTGAACTACATATTGTTGCTATAGAGAAATACTAGTGATTTCCTTTATATTGTCCTTACATCCTGAACTCAATCATTAAATTCATTTGATGTTTTTGGAACTCATTTATTAGCTGCAATAATATGTGGAGATTCATTAGGATTTTCTATATATAAGATTTTTTCAAATGTAAATAGATACTCTTTCTTCTTTCACATCTGGATAATGTCTCTTCTTTCCTTTCCTTGCCTTCTTACACTTGTTGAAAATTCTAGTATAATGGCAGAAGTGGCAAGAGTGACATTCTTGTTCCTGATCTTAAGGGAAATTTTTTTATGCTTTCACCATTGTGTATAATGTTAACTGTGTTTTTAAAACACATTTATATTGGGCTAAGCACTATCTTCTACCCCAAGAGTGATTTTATTGTGAAAGTGTTTTGAATAGGGTCAAATGCTTTTTCTTTATCTATTGGGATAACATATGCCTTTTTTTTTTCTTAATCCTATTACAATGGTATATTACATCTATTGATTATTGTATATTGAATCAACCAATGCCACTAGGTCATGGTGTATAATCATTTAAATATGCTGATAGAGTTGGTTTTCTAGTATATATCTTGTTTAATATTTTTGCAGCAATATCTATAGTAGTTACTGGTCTGTAGTTTTATTTTTTTGTGATGTCTTTATCAGACTCTAGTGTCAGGGTAATATTGGCCTCATACAGTGATGAGGAATTAATTGTTCCTCCCAATTGTGTTTTTTTTTTTTTTTTAACTTTGAGGGGGGTTAAGGGGGTAGGAGAAGAATAAATGAAACAAGATGGGATTGGGAGGGAGACAAACCATAAGTGACTCTTAATCTTACAAAACAAACGGAGGGTTGCTGGGGGGAGGGCGGTTGGGAGAAGCGGGGTGGGGTTATGGACATTAGGGAGGGTATGTGCTATGGTGAGTGCTGTGAAATGTGTAAACCTGGAGATTCACAGACCTGTACCCCTGGGGATAAAAATATATTATATGTTTATAAAAAAATAAAATTAAAAAAATTTATATAATTTACCAGTGAAACATTTTGTTCTGGGGTTTTCTTCATTGGAAGATTTTCTGGTTGCAGACTAAAGCCTCTGAATTTGTTATAGGTCTCTTCAGATTTTTATTTATTCTTGAGTCAATTTTGGCAGCTATTCTGTTTAGGAATTCTTCCTTTTCATCTGGATCATCCATTTTGTGGCATACAATTGTTCATAATAATTTCTTATCATCATTTGTTTCTGTAAATTGGGTATCAGTGTCTCTGTTTTCTTCTAATCTTAGTGATTTAAATCTACTGCATTTTTCTTTATCAATCAAGCTACAGGTTTGTCATTTTCATTTAAAATATAAAATACCCCCAAACCATTGAATTGTTTCTATTCTTCTCATTTAATATTTATTTCCACTGTAATCTTCATTGATTATTTTCTTTTTTTCCTCATTCTTTATGTTTATTTGTTCTTATTTTTCTAGTTTCTTGAGATAAAATTATAGGTTATTTGAAAACATTCTTTTTAAAAAAAACTCAATCTCAACCTATCTTTGTATACAGTATGTGTCTTATATACACATTTTGGAGTTGGATCAAATTATATTTTAATCCATTCTGCCAATCCCTGAGTTTTAATAGTAAATTTTAATCTTTGCACATTTCATGTAATTAATAATAAGAAAGGGCATGCTTCTACATTTTTATTATTTTTCCCAAAAGTTTTATATCTTTTTTCCCTCATTTCCTCTATTTTTGCCTTGTTTTGCATTATAAATATTTTCTAACATACCAATTTAATTATTTTATTTCTTTTACTATATAGATTTTTAGTTATATATATATATATTTTTTTTTTTAAAGATTTTATTTATTTGTCAGAGAGAGAGAGGGAGAGAGAGCAAGCACAGGCAGACAGAATGGCAGGCAGAGGCAGAGGGAGAAGCAGGCTCCCCGATGAGCAAGGAGCCCGATGTGGGACTCGATCCCAGGACGCTGGGACCATGACCTGAGCCGAAGGCAGCTGCTTAACCAACTGAGCCACCCAGGTGTCCCTTTAGTTATATTTTTAATGATTGCCTTGTGAATATATTCTTATAATATAAAAGTATGTAATTTGGATTAATATCAGCTTAATTCCAAGTTTCTTATATAGCTCCTTCCCCCTTTTCTTTATACTGTTAACACAAATTAAATCTTTATACATTTTGTGTACAAAATATACACTGATAATTATTGTTTTATATTTAAATCAAATAGGAAGAAAGGAATTATAAATACATAAATGTTGTCTTTATGCTTACTAAAGTTTTTACCTTTATCAGTGTTTACTTATTTGTGTGGATTTATGTCAATATCTGCTGGCCTTTCAATCAATTTACCATCTCTTGTGAGAACGTGTGCTAGCAATTAACACTCTCAATTTTTATTTATCTGGAAATGCCTGAATTTATACTTCATTTTAATTTTAAAAAAACATTTTATTTATTCATTTGAGAGAGAGACAGAGATAGAACACAAGGAGGAGGAGAGGCAGAGGGAGAGGGAGAGGGAGAAGCAGACTCCCTGCTAAGCTGGCAGCCAGACAAGGGGCTTAATTCCAGGACCTGGAGATCATGATCTGAGCTGAAGGCAGATGCTTAACCATCTGAGCCACTCAGGCACACCAATTCATCATTTTTAGAAATGTAGATTTGCCAGATATAGAATTGTTATTATGTTGCTTCCTCAATTAAATGAAGAACTAATTTTCTTAAAAAAAATCCATAAGTTAGTGGAATTACATATTTGACATGTGAAAAGGGGAAGAAAAGCTGTCAAATGACAATTTTTTCTTTAAGATTTTATTTATTTTAGAGTGAGATTGAGAATGAGCACAAAGGGAGAAGAGGAGAAGACTCCACACTGAGCAGAGAGCCTGACATGGGGCTTGATCCCAGGATGCTGGGATGCTAGGATCATGGCTTGAGCTAAAGGTAGATGCTTAATGGACTTAGCCACCCAGGCAAACCTCCTTAAGGTTTTTGTTTTGTTTTTTGTTTTTTTGGTTTTTTTTTTTCGTTTTTTTAATTAACGTATAATGTATCATTAACCTCAGGGGTACAGGTCTGTGAATCACCAGGTTTACACACCTCACAGCACTCATCATAACACATACCTTCCCCAGTGTCCATAACCCCACCACCCTCTCACTACCCTTCTCCCCCAGGCAACCCTCAGTTTGTTTTGTGAGATTAAGAGTCTCTTATGGTTTTTCTCCCTCCCTACCCCATCTTGTTACATTTATTCTTTTCCTATCCCCCAAACTCCCACGTTACATCTCCACCTCTTCATATCAGGGAGATCATATGATAGTTGTCTTTCTCCGACTGACTTATTTCGCTAAGCATAATACCCTCTACTTCCATCCACATCGTCACAAATGGCAAGATTTCATTTCTTTTGATGGCTGCATTATATATATATATATATATATATATATATATATATATGAGATATGTATATATCTCACATCTTCTTTATCCATTCATCTGTTGATGGACATCTAGGTTCTTTCCATAGCCTCTGTAAGTTTTTTAGATAAGACTTCCTTCAGCTATTTGAACACATTAAAAATAGAGGAGTTAAAGTCTTTTTAGTAAGCCCAGCCTCTGAACTTCCTCAGGGATAATTACTGTCAATTGCATTTTCCCTTTGCATGGAGTATAGTCTCCTTCTTTGTGTGTGTGTGTGTGTGTGTGTGTGTGCCTCATAGTTTCTTGTAAAGAAATGGACATTTTGAATATTATAATGTGTCAGCTCTGGAAATCAGATTCTCTCTTTTCTAGGCTTGCTATTTTTCTGCCTCTTATAATCATTGTTTAGTGAATCTATATAACTAATTTATAATGTCTTTATTTTTCATTGGTGGCCGCTGAAGTCTCTGTTCTATTAGCTCATTGGTTGGCTAATCATTGACAGAAATGTTTTTTAAATCCCAGTGACTACAAAGTTCTTCTGATATTTGCACTGGGGTTCCATGTGTTACATGCCATCCACATTAATTTAGGCAGTTGCTTCTAAACATTTTCAGCAAAACCTCCTGGGATAACAGCTTTAGCACAAGGCTATTTCCCATAGAAATAGAGTCAGACCACATATCAAGCAATTACTTACAATAAGATCCATTCTGCCCCTTCAGGTGCTGGTACCTAGAATATAGTCTCTTATTTTAAGAATGCTACTGAACTGGAGAGCAAAGAAAGGGATGAGAATGGTTAAGACACCACAGCGTTCAATCTTTTTATTAAGCATCCATTGTTTTGTTGAATAAACACTAACCAGATTGTTGCAAACTTTTTTTTTTTTAATTTTATTTGACAGACAGAGATCACAAGCAGGCAGAGAGGCAGGCAGAGAGAGAGGAAGGGAAGCAAGCTCCCCGCTGAGCAGAGAGCCCGATGCGGGACTCGATTCCAGGACCCTGAGATCATGAACTGAGCTGAAGGAGCGGCTTAACCCACTGAGCCACCCAGGCGCCCCTGTTGCAAACTTTTGTTTAGAAGCAGAACTCAAAGAAAATTTGAGAGTTTCTTTAAGATTTTGTATTGCTTTATGGAGGGGTAGACTTAGAATTACTCTGTTATTTTTTTCTCCTAACTCTATTATGTATAAAATTCTCATTTGGGAGGATTTTTGTTTGTTTGTTTCTCTTTCATCAGTTTAAATATCATTCCATTGTTTTCTATATTTTCTCCCTCTTTTTTCTTTTTTCTTTTCTATTAGGAAAGTCAATTCATTATCTTTTATTTATTTATTTTTTTGCTCTAATGTTATTTTCTTTCTGGATAGTTTAAAGATTTATTTGGTTCTTTATTTAGGTTTAGTACTTTTGGAAGAATATATGCTTCATGGTTCAATTTTTAAAATACTTTATGGACTATTTATTTATTTATTTATTTACATTTACTGCTTCTGACCTCTATGTTCTTCACCCTAGGATCACAAATTATGAATATGTCAGGTTTTTTTTATCCTCTTCTGTATTTTATTCTCTGTATTTTCTATGACTTTTTAAAAATCTGTGCTTCTGTCTTGATGTTTTTTCTATATATCTTTGATTATTTTTTAATTTATCTTTGATTGTAGAGATATTAATTTTCAGTTACTGTGGTTTTTACATTTCAGAATTTGCATTCGGTGTTTATACCTTCTGAAATACTTTGCTAAAATTCTCCATAGTGCCTTTTCATATCTTGAAATATTAATTTTTAAGAAGTTTATTTGGCATATAATATTATATTAATTTCAGGCGTACAATGTAGCAACTCAACAATTCCATACATTACGTAACACTCTCTACAAAAAGTGTAGTCATCATCTGTCTCCAAACAATATATTTATAATAGTATTGACTCTATTCCTTATATTGTACTTTCATCCATAAACAATTAGCCTAGTCATTTATTTTATACACAGAAGTTTGTCCCTCTAAATCTCATTCACTTATTTTGCCCATCCCTGAACCCTCTTATGCTTAGGCAATCACAGTTACTTCTCTGTATCTGAGAGTCTGTTTCTGTTTGTTCATTTGTTTTTTAGATCCCACATATAAGTGAAATTATATGGTATTTGTTTATCTCTGTCTGACTTACTTCACTTAGCATATCTTCTAAGTCCATACATGTCAAGATTGGCAAGATTTATTTTTCTCTTCTTTTATGACTGAGTAATATTTGATTTTATACACACACACACACACACACACACACACACAGTGCATCGTCTTTAACCCTTTATCTGAAAATGGATACATTAGTTGCTTCCATATCTTGAATGGATACATTGGTTGCTTCTGTACCTGTAGATAATGCTGCATTAGAGGTAGGGGAGTATACACATTTTTTAATTAATGTTTTTTTTTTTTTTTTCCTTTGGAAAATACTAGCAGTGGAATTACTGGATCATGTGGTATTTCTATTCTTATTTTTTTTAGGTACTTGCATAGTGTTGCTCCAGTTTACATTTGTCTACATCTTTACCAACAGTTTTATTTCTTGTGTTTTTGATACTAGCTGGTCTGCCTGGTATAAGGTGGTTTTGATTTGTATTTCTCTAAGTAATGGGGTAAAGCATTTTTTTCATGTGTGTGTTGGCCATCTGTGTCTTCTTTGGTAAAATGAAGGTCCTCTGCCAAGTTTTTAATCATATTGCCTTTTTGGTGTTTAGATGTATGAGTTCTTTTTATACTTTACATATTAACCTCTTACTGGATATATCATTTGCAAATACCTTCTCCCATTCAGTAGTTTGCCTTTTTGTTTCCTTGATGGTTTTCTTCGCTGTGCAAAGACTTTTTAATTTGATGTAACCTAACTATTTTATTTGGCTATTGCCTTGGGAGACATATCCATAATAAATATTTTGCTAAGGCCAATGCCCAAGAGATTATTCTCTATGTCTACTTATAGGAGTTGTAGGGTCTCAGGTCTCACATTTAGGTCTGTAATCCATTTTAAGTTTACTTTTGTTTGTTCTATAAGAAAATGTTTTCTTATAAACAGTTTCACCTTTTGCATGTAGATGTCCAGTTTTTCCAACCCCCTTCATTAAAGAGACTTTCTTTTCCCTATCATATAGTCATGACTCCTTTGTTATAGATTAATTGACCACATAGGTGTGGGTTTATTTCTGGGCTTCATTTTCCATTGATCTATGTGTTTATTTTTGTGCCAATGCCATACTCTTTTGATTATTATAGCTTTTAGTAAAGCTTAAAATCTGGGATTGTGACACCTCCAGCTTTGTTATTTTTTAGCATTCCCTTGGATATTTAGTATCCTTTGTTGTTCCATACAGATTTTATGAGTTCTTTTCTTCTGTAAAAAGTATTTTTGGTATGTTGATAGTGATTGCACAGAATCTTTAGATTTCATTGGATAGTATGGACATTTGAACATTAGTTCTTCTAAATGTGAGCATGAAATATCTTTATATTCATTTGTGTTGCCTTCAACTTATTTCATCAACATCTGATAATTTTCAGAATTCATCTTATAGTTTTTAAAGTACAAGTCTTTCACATTCTTGGTTAAGTTCATTCCTATATATTTTATTCTTTTTGATGCGATTGTCAATGGGATTGTTTCTTAATTTCTTTTTCTGCTACTTACTTCATCATTAGTGTGTAGAAATACAACAAGTTGTATATTTTGTATCCTACAACTTTAACAAATTTGTTAGTCCTCATATTGTTTTGGTGGAGTCTTCAGGTTTTTCTTCTTCTTTCTTTTTTTTTAAGATTTTATTTATTTATTTGACAGGCAGAGATCACAAGTAGGCAGAGAGGCAGGCAGAGAGAGAGGAAGGGAAGCAAGCTCCCCGCTGAGCAGAGAGCCCGATGCAGGGCTTGATCCCAGGACTCTGGGATCATGACCTGAGTCCAAGGAAGAGGCTTTAACCCACTGAGACACCCAGGTGCCCCTCTTCAGGTTTTTCTCTATATAGTACCATGTCATCTGCAAATGACAGTTTTACTTTCTTACCAATTGATGTCTCTTCTTTTTCTTGTCCGTTTGCTGCTGTTAGGACTTCCATTACTATGTTGAATAAATGTGGTAAGAGTGGGCATCCTTGTCTAGTTCCACACACTAGAAAAAACAAAAACAAAAACTTTTAGATTGCCACCATTGAGTATGATGTTAACCGTAGTTTTGTCATATTTGTCCTTTACTATATTGAAGTAGGTTTCCTCTAAACCTACTTTATTGCAAGTTTTTGTCATAAAGGGATGTTTAATATTTTCAAATGTCTTTTCCAGCATATATTGAGATTATCACATAATTTTTATCCTTAATTTTGTTAATGTGGCTTATCATGTTGATTAATTTGCAGCTATTGAGTTAACTTTGCATTCCTGAAATAAATCATAATTGGTTGGGATGAAATGATCCTTTTAATATATTGTTGAATTTGGTTTGCTAATATTTTGTTGAGGATTTTTGCATCTGTGTTCATCAGCCTTGTAATTTTCTTTAGTGGTGTCTTTGGTTTTTGTATCAGAGTAATGCTGGTCTTGTGGAATGAATTTGGAAGTCTTCCATCCTCTTGTGTGTTTTGGAATTATTTGAGAAGGATGGCTATTTACTCTTTAAACATCTGGTAGTATTCATCTTTGAATCTGGTCCTGGACTTTTGTTTGGTGGGAATTTTTAATTACAATTCATACTAGTATTGGCCTGTTCATATTTTCTACTTCTTACTCATTTTTAAAAAGATTATATATTTCTTAAAATTCATTCATTTCTTGTAGGGTGTAGAATTTGTTGACGTATAACTTTTCATAGTTGTCTGTTATAATTATTTTGTTGTCAGTTACTTCTTTTTCATTTGTGATTTTATTTTCTTCCTCTTATCTCCTTGATCATTTTGCTTAAGGCTCATCAATTTTATTGATATTTTCAAGGAACCGAACTTAGCTTCATTGATCCATCCTCCCTTCTTCCTTTCCTCTCTTTCTCCCTTCCTCCCTTTCTTCCTTTCTCTTTTTCTTGCTTCCTTCCTTCCTTCCATCCATCCATCCAGCTAGCCAGCCAGCCATTCATTCTTTTCTGCTCTTGTTTTAGTTTCTTTCCTCCTACTAACTTTGGGCTTGTTCTTTTTCTAGTTCTTTTAGGTATAAGTCTAAATTGTTTCTTATTTCTTGAGGTAGGCCTGTATATCTCTATAAACTTCCCCTTTAGAACTGTTTTGACTGCGTCCAAAGATTTTGAACTGTTTATTTGTCCACATTTATTTGTCTCAGGGTATATTTTCTTTTTTGATTTCTTCATTAACCATCGGCTCTCCAGTAGGACGTTGTTTGGTCTCCATGTGTTGTGATTTTTCCAGTTTTTGATTTTTTGTTTGTTTTTTTTTTTGTTTGTTTTGTTTTGTTTTGTAATTGATTTCTACTTTTATAATGTTGTGGCCAGAAATGAATATTTTTTTAAGGATTTTATTTATTTACTTGAGAGAGAGAGAGAGTGAACAGGTGAGAGAAAGAGAAAGAGAGAAGGAGAGAAAGCAAGAGCAGGGGAAGAAGCAGACATCTCACTGAGCAGGGAGCTTGATGAGGGGTTCAATCCCAGGACCCCAAGATCATGACCTGAGCCAAAGGCAGATGCTTAACAGACTGAGTCATCCAGTGCCTGAAATTATTGATATGATTTCTAACTTTTTAAATTTCCTAAGACTTATTTTGTGGTCCAACATGTAATCTGTCTTGGAAAATGTTTCATGTATGCCCTGAAAATAATGTAATTATCTTGTTTTTGAATAGAATGTTCTGTATATATTGGTTATATCCATCTGGTGTAATGTATCATTTACATGATACATTAATCATTAATGTTTCCTTATTGATTTTCTAACTGGGTGATCTATCCATTAATGTTTTAGTGGTATTAAAGTCCCCCTGCTATTACTGTATTAAAGTCAATATTTCCTTTTATGTCTGTTAATACTTACTTTATGTATTTAGGCACTTCTCTGTTGGGTACAGAGATATTTACAGTTGGTATATACTCTTCTTGGATCGATCCCTTTATCATTATCTAATGCCTTTTTTTTTGCCTCTTGTTATAGTCTTTGTTTCAAAGTCCATTTTTATTTAATCTAAGTATTGGTACCCCAGCCCCCCCTTTACTTCCATTTGCATGGAATATCTTGATATATCCCTTTATTTTTAGTCTTTGGATTTTAAGGTTTGCAGTGAGCTTCTTGTAGGCAGCATGTAGATAAGGTCTTGATTTTTAATCCATGAGTCACTTTATGTCTTTTGATTGGTGCATTTAGATTATTTATATATTAATTAATGATTGCTAGGCATGCACTTAGTATCATTTTATCAATTGTTTTTGTTTGTAGTTCTCTATTCTTTTCTTCTCCTTTTGCTTTTTTCCCTGTGATTGATGACTCTGTTTAATGTTATGCTTAGATTCCTCTTTATTTTTTGTTTATCTTTTATAGGCTGGTGATTACCATGAGGTTCATATATAACATGCTAAGTAATGTTAAAATGGTGATTGTTTAAGTTCTAACACATTCCACATCATTACATTTTTATTCCCCCTTCATGTTTTATATATATGATGTCCTATTTCATATCATTTTGTTTTGTGAGTCCCATAATTAATGTTTTAGATGTAATGGATTTATTTATTTGTTTGTTTGTTTGTTTGTTTATTTTTACTGGAAAACTCTTTTTCAGTTGTTCATGATAACCCTGCTTGTAGAGTATTACTGGTTTTAACTTTTTTTTTTCCTTTTAGCATTTAGAATATAATCAAGTATTCCCTTCTGCCCTGCAAAATTTCTGCTGAAAAATTAACTCAGAGCCTTATGGGTTTTTCCTTGTATGTAACCAGTTGCTTTTCTCTTATGCTTTTAAGAGTCTCTCATTATTTTTAATCATTGACATTTTAATTGTTATATGTTTTTGTGTGGACCTCCTTGGGTTATCTTTTTGTTTTTCTGTACATCCTAGACCTAGATGTTTGTTTCCCTCCCCAGATAGTTTTCAGCTATTGTTTCTTCAAATAAGTTTTCCAACCCTTGGCTCTCTTCTTCTTTTAGGACCCCTAAAATGCAAATGTTAGTACACTGAATGACTTAATGTCTCAGAGGCCTCATAATATTTTCATTTTTTTCCCCTTCTTAGCTTTGTTACTTTTTTTTTTTTTTGATCTAATTTGTTTGACAGAGAGAGAGCAGGAGAGCACAAACAGGCAGCGTGGCAGGCAGAGGGAGATGGAGAAGCAGGTTCCCCACTGAGCAGGGAGCCTAATGGAGGGCTTGATCCCAGGACACTGGGATCATGACCTGAGCTGAAGGCAGTCACTTAACCAACTGAGCCACTGAGGCACCCATAACTTTGATGCTTTTTTGAAATATTAATTATAATCATTTCAAAGTCCATTTATGCCCCCAAACTACTTTAAAGATCTGAAATTTCTCCTAGTTTTTAGAAGATCTTCATTATTTCTAACGTTGATCTTATTTTTTTCTAATATTTTTCTTATTGAAAGTTGAAGGTTGAATATAAATTATTGTAACAATGATATGTAGTGTGCAATCTTTATGGAAGTTCTATTTTTGCTGCCAAATTGCAACTCGTAAAAGCCCACTAGATATGCTAATTCATGTTAATGTTATAAAGGGTTGAGAAAACTCAAAACCAAATTTCAGTCCTGGGATGCCTAGTTTATTGAACCTTCAGATTTATTTTCCTTGTGTCCCAACAGAATTCTGAAGCTGTTTTACAACTTCATTCCTTTTGGCAGTCTTTGAATTTCCAGCTGTGCCTCTTAGTCTAATGATTCTGATTGTAAGACTACTTAGCTTCATAAACTTTTGACTTCCATTTCAGAATAGAAATTAAAGGGGAAAGTTGACCTAAATATTCAATGCTGATTTTTTTAGTACCTATTTCTGCATTGCTTTTCAGCTCTTCAAAACCTTCAGAAATGTTAAATTTGTATTTTTTCCAATTTCTTAAATTATTCTCAGGGAAATAATTTGTTAAAATCAGCTAAACCATCACTTCAAGAAGAAGAACATATATAGCATTGATTTTGATGATTTATTGCTTAACTCTTATTTTTATAATAAATCTTTATGGTAAAATCTATACTTATTTGTGATGTTACTTCATTAAATTTGATTGTGTTTCTCAATCTTGACCAATTACCCTTACAATCTTTCTTATCCATAATAGTTTTCTTTATTCCAATTCTAACAACACCATGAATTCACTGACTTTTAAGATTTAAACTTCCATTCAACTTGAGTTATTTTTATTGTTTTATGTTTTGTTGTCAGATAATTCTGTCTCAATTTTCTAACACTTTTGAGGTTTGGTTTAATATTTTTGATCTTTTATTTCATGCATATATATTGGATTATGAGTGTCATTTTTATATGTCACTTTTTTCCTATTCTTTTTTTTTTCAATTTTTATTTATTTGACAGACAGAGCACGAGTGGGGAGAGCAGCAGGCAGAGGGAGAGGGAGAAACAGGCTCTCTGCTGAGTAGGGAGCCTGATTTGGGGCTCAATCCCAGGACCCTGGAATCATGACCTGAGCCAAAGGCAGCTGCTTAAGGGATTGAGCTACCGAGGTACCCCCTTCCTGTTCTTTTCTATTTAAGCTGTTTTTGTGTGAAGAGATGATGACAGTATTATGGAATAGCTAGGATTCCCACTGATTCAAAGCAATACTACTTTTGATGTGGGTGGGTTGTCTGTATTTCTGTGTGTACATGTTTTGTAGGATGTATGTGCATGTGTGTTTTTAATTCCATGTGTTTATTTTTTCTAGTTGAGAGTGTTCAGCTGCTATAGATCTGCTCACACGTTTCTTTTCAATCAGCATCAACTGACTGCTTCTTACAATGTAGCATACCTGGGAATTTCCACAATCATTTGTTAGGGTAGTTTTCTCTGCTTACCCTCTATTTACAAATTGAATCCAAATTATTTCTTAGAAACAGTCCATAAAATACATTTCAGCTCTTGCAAAGGAGGTTGCTTTTGATAAAAGAATCTTTTGACTGAACTGCATGCAAGGAGATATTCTCTCTTTCTTTTTGTAGCATCTGTCAACTATTTCTCTTTAACTTTCTTTATAAAAAGTCTTCTGGAGAAATTAATAAGATAGGAATGTAAGATTTTTTAAGTACCAACACAGCATTAATAAAATGAACAAATAAGGTATGTATAAAAGAGAGCATCTACATAATAAAATCTGTTGTCAATTACTGTTAAAGTACATGGAACAGGTAAATATTTTAAATGAATACCACTACTGAAAAAAAATGCAAACATGTTTTGTATTTAGGAAAGATACTTTGATGAGGTATTTTGATGTAGAAAATTTTAATTTTGAAGGGCACCTGGGTGGTTCAGTGTGTTAAGTGACTGCCTTCAGCTCAGACCATGATCCTGGAATCCCAACAGAGTCCTGCATCTGGCTTCCTGCTCATCAAGCAGTCTGCTTCTCCCTCTGAACTTCCCCTATCTCATGCCCCCCTCAAATAAATAAATAAAATCTTTTAAAAAAATAATTTTAAGGGGAGGTTTTGGAGGTTTAATTTTTTTTCAGTGTGACACTTAGAGCTATTGTGAATTGGATAGTAAGAGTGAAATGCCTGAAAAAATAACTAAGGCTTAAAGGAATAGCCATTGAGTAAGTCTCTGTTATATCAAAAAACTGGAATGATTCCAAGATTAGTTACATTATCTAGCTTCATGTTATTTGTGGTGCTGTGCACCTATAATACTCACAAAATTGTAATACAATTTGTGACATATATTCATACTCTAACAGTGGGTCTTTGGGAAACTAATGTGAAGAGGTGAGTCTGTATGTCTGAATTGAGTTTCTTAGATAAATAATAACTAAAAATGGGAAACCAAGGCTAAAATCCAGCAGAGATGAAAAATCAGTCCAGTAATGATTGACTGAAAAGTGATATAAATGCATCTGCCTTAGGGAACATCTAAGTGGACCCAATAACTTGTAAATTTGAGTTCTTTTTGTTTACATAAACTGATGTTTCCTCATGAAACTGGTGATTTAAAACACCACAGGTTATTAGAGTCAAGATTACACTTGTGCTTGCTGTTGGCAACATTTCTCAGATTAATCAGTCTCATTTATGAGTAAAATAAATTTTGTAACAATGAATGAATGAAACTCATTCATGATTAATAAAACTGCAGTGAACTGAATGACATCAGATAAATTAAAACAACAGATTTCCCAAACATTTATTATATGGTGAGGTGAAAAAGTAAAATTATGAGAAGGCTGGAGAGAATTATAAATTTAAGCATACAAAAAAGTACAATTTCATGCAATATAGTAAGTTTGTGAACTGGTGGGAAATAGTTTCAACAGTCAATCTTGAAATAAAGCAATAAGTAATCAGGTTATTCTTTTTAAAACTTAACTGTTGAAAGTATCATGAGTATCCAAGACATTTCCCCAAACAGTGACAGATTTAGAAGCTTTATTCTTTTTCTTTTTAAGATTTTATTTATTCATTTGTCAGAAAGAGAGAGAGAGGCAGAGGTAGAAGCAGGCTCCCCACTGAGCAAGGAGCCCCATGTGGGACTAGATCCTAGGACCCTGAGATCATGACCTGAGCTGAAGGCAGATGCTTAATCAACTGAGCCACAGCAGGAACCCCTTAGCAGTTTTATTCTTAAAATTAAAATCAGTCATATTAGGTTTTGAATTTATTAATCCAAGACCCACCTATGGTTCTATTGTGAAGGAAAATGATATGTTAAGTTTAAGAAATACCACTTAGCAGTAAAATTGATGTTTCCTGAAAGTACTTGAAGAAGCAAAGATAGTAAGAATTTTCCTGTAAGAGTATTTAATTCCTATAAGACAAACAAAAAACAAAGAATTTTGCTTTTTAAATGTTTTCAATATTTTAAAGCTTGTTAATAAGACTATTAATTAAATACTTGTTTTGAAGATACATTTGCCTTCATAGACATTAATAGTTATTTATACAATAATATTTTAATATTAGTGAGAATAATATATATATAGCAATCATTACTCTTTGAAATATTTGAATTTTAGGCTATTTCAGAAAGAATAGAAGAAAATGACCAGATTTGATATATGTCCGTCAGAACTGACTTCCACATGATGACATAGAGAACAAGTTATCTAAGACAAATCAGTGTTTTCTAGTTACTATTTTTTAAGTTATAATTTAAAGGAGCACCTATAATCTTTGTTTGATAATCTTGTTTATATTAATTCTTTCCAGGAAATTAAAATTGTCAAATATTCATTTTTAGGAAATGAAAACATTTTTATATTGAGTTTTGATAGGTATCTTAAGTTCCATGCAGAAATTTTATAAGGCATATATATTTTGTTGGTTGTTTAGTAACCCTACAGTATGAAAAGGTAGGGAGGGTTTTTATAATTTACTTTGTGTACAACATTTTGAAGATTTTAATAATCCCTTGTTGTTTATTAGGTACAATCTATGGCATTCTGTTATTGCCATGGCCCTTTGAGCAGTAGTTCTATTATGTTTTCTTTAAATATCCTCAAGATGGATCATTACTGACAAAACATCTTTTCAGAATGTTGTAAGTGGCCAGAACTAAAGCACTGTTTTTCCACATGAGGAAGAATAATCAAGGGCAATGTTTCTTTTGCACATTACTTTAGTTGTCGTGAATACTTGTAATTTATTTCCAAAGTATAAAAGCTGTTATCATTTTTTAATAAATGAAATTTTACACAAAAATTAAAAAATAAAATTCAGTTATCTTTATTATCTATTCATCTCCATGTATACATTTGGCCACACAAGTATTTGGCTGTGTGTGTGTGTGTGTGTGTGTGTGTGTGTGTGTGTGTGTATGTGTGTTTTAACACATTATGAATATATGTGAAACTGTTGAAGATTTCTTTAAGGGAGCTAAAAATAAATTTGCCCATCTATATATGTACTGGAGATACCAAAGAAAACAACATGGAATATTAAAAAAAAAAAAGAAGGGCCCCAATTTAAAGAATCTTAAAGTTTTCCAGAAAACTAATTAAGCAGAGCAAAAATATGTAAAGATGGGAAACAATTATTACATAATGATAGTATGCAATATATATAATTGTACAACTATAGAATTATAGAATATAATAGTTGAATATAATTTTAAATAAATATTAAGATTGAGGCTTAGTCAGGAAGGGCTAGAAAATGCTGCCATAATATCCAATCTCAAACTTTAGTGGTTTATCTCAGCAAAAATTAATTCTTCCACCATGGTACATGTACACAGCAGGGCAGGAGTGGTCCCAAAAGTTTGTTTAGGCAATTCTCATGCTAGAGATACCAAAAGAATAAAGATCTCATGATTTTTTATTTACATACATATTCAAGAGCATCTTATTATTATAATTTTTGTGATAATTCCATGCAAGAAAAAATATATTACATGGCTGAGAAAACAAGCTTTATTCTTGATGAAACCCATTTTTTGTTAGTTATCTGTTAGAAAAAGTGTAACATATGCTACTATGTTATTAAACAAACTGAACACCTCAGTGTCCAAAGACAGCGCAATTTTCTCATTCATTTTTTATTTCACTTGAGGAAATGTTAGGGCCATATTTATTATAGTCACTCGAGAAACTATATTGATGATTGCTTCATTCAACATGTGTTTTTTGTTTTGTTTTGTTTTAGTTTTTGTACTGTGGCATTTGTGTATTACACAAAGAAAATGAATAACTTGGTATTAATGGTATGAAGATATATTATTACTTTTATACATGTACATATCTTTAGTTATTTTAAGTATTTTTTAAGTAAGACTGTCTTGGTTCATATACCTATATTACATGTCACATCTATTTTCACCTGGGAATATTTCATAAATTTTGCCCTATGAGAAAAACTATTGTTGTTAGTGAAATACACAGAACAATGCTGACAGTGATTGAGAAAAATCAATTTCATCAAAACTATGTACTCCAGAGAAAACAAAAAATTGTTCTAAAGAAAAGCTGCCATTGATTTATTTTTTTTTATCATGGCACAAGCAAAATGTACAATTTCATATACTTTTTCCATCTCATTCATTTTCATTTACTCTCTACTCACCAAGGAAAAACAAAACTTCTCCATCTATATTTCATTGATATTTTACTTTAAAAAGGTTGGATGACATATTTTATTTTTGAGCTTTATAGATTGTTTATTGTAGATGATATTACAATCCTTGATGTTTTAGGCTATTTTGTAGCTAGATAGAAACTATAAATAAATCAAGGAGACTTAACATTTATAAAGTATCTCTGTATTTTTTTTAAATTTGAGAAATAATAAATACATATTCTAAAATTTAGGCCAGTACTATCAATGAGTTCATCACCATTACTTATAATATTAAATTAGTGCTTATGATTCTGTGACACTATTGCATTCTAAGCACATGCATAAAAAGAATCACATAAAGCTAATAAAAAGGATTCCATTATCTTCATGAGTACCATTTAAACCACTGGTGGAGTATGATTTTTTAAAAAATTGTGACAGAATGGTAATTCAATTGAGAAGTCTATGAGATTTTTATTCAAATATGACAGACAAGAAGCAAAGATGATGTGTCAATCAATCTTTCTTTCTTCCTTTCCCTTTCTTCTTAACTTCCTTTCTTTTTTCCCTTCTTTCCTTTCTTTTCCTGCTCTTCTTTTTTTTCTTTCTTTCCTTTTCTTTTCTTGCTCTTTCTTTCTTTCTTTCTTTCTTCTGTCTGATTCTAGTATCTGGATCGTATTCGCTTCATAAAATCAACAAACCGTTCAGTTTCTTTCTAGAAGTTGTCTAAAGCTGCTGTAAATCTTTCTTTTATTGTTTGTAAAACTGTCAACTGAAAACATTTGGGTCTGGCGGTTGCTTTGTGAAAACTTCAAATTACAAGTCAAAATAATCATAGGACTACTCGAGTTATATTTTATATCTTGACATGGTTGTGGCCATTGTATTTTTTGAGGAATTTATCCATGTCTTTTTATTTTTCAAGTTTTTATTTAAATTCCAGTTAGTTAACATACATGCAGTATAGCACTAGTGTCAGGCATAGAATCTAGTGATTCATCAGTTACATGCAATACCAAGTGCTCCTCACTGTAAGTACACTACTTAATACCAATCACCCATTTACCTGTTCCCCCTCCCACCTTCCCTCCAGAAACTTTTAGTTTGTTCTTTATAGCTAAGAGTCTGCTTTCTGGTCTGTCTCTCTCTTTTATTTTTTCCATATGTTCATATGTTTTGTTTCTTAAGTTCAACATATGAATAAAATCATATGCTATTTTCCTTTCTCTAACTTATTTCACTCAGCATAATACTCTCTAGCCCAATGCATGTTGTTCCAAATGGCAAGAATTTATTCTTCATTCTTTTTGATGGCTGAGTAATATCCCATACACACACACGTGTGTGTGTGTGTGTGTGCTATTACGTTTAGTTTCACACACACACATATACATACACCACTTCTTTATCTATGCAATAGTCGGTGGATGCTTGAATTCTTTTCATAATTTGGCTGTTGTTGGTAAACCTTGTGGTGCATGTATTCCTTCAAATCAGTATTTTTTTGTATCCTTTGGGTAAATACCGAGTATTGCAATTGTTGCATTGTAGGGTACAGCCATTTTTTTAACTCTTTGAGGAATCTCCATACTGTTTTCCAGAGTAGCTGCTCCAGTTTGCATTCCTACCAACGTGTAAGAGGGTTCCCCTTTTTCTGCATCCTTGCCAAAACCTTTTGTTTCCTCTTTTGTTAACTTTAGTCATTCTGATGGGTATGAGGTGATATCTCATTGTAGTTTTGATTTGTATTTTCCTGATGATGAATGATGTTAAGCAACTTTTCATATGTCTGTTGGCAATCTGTATATCTTCTTTGGAAAATGTTTATTCATGCTTTCTTATTTTTTGACTGGATTAATTAATTTTTGGTGTGTTGAGTTTCAAAAGTTCTTTATATGTTTTGGATACTAACCCTTTATCAGCTGTCATTTGCAAATAACTTTTTCATTCCAAATGTTGCCTTTTAGTTTTGTTGTTTCTTTTGCTGTCTAGAATTTTTTTTTTAACTTGATGAAGTCCCAATAGGTCATTTTTGTTTTTGTTTTCCATGCTTCAATAGACATATCTAGAGACATATCTAGAAAGTAGTTGCTGTGGCTAATGTGTCAGAGGTTACTGCCTGTGTTCTCCACTAGGATTTTGATGGTTTCCTGTCTCAAATATAGGTCTTTCATCCATTTTGAATTTATTTTTCCATAAGGTATAAGAAAGTGGTCCAGTTTCACTCTTCTGCATGTTGCTGTCCAGTTTTCCCAACACCATTTATTGAAGAGGCTGTCTTTTTCCCATTGGATATTAATTCCTGCCTTGTTGAAGATTAGTTTACCACATAGTTGTGGGTCTTTTTCTGGGTTTTCCATTTTGTTTCATTGATCTATGTGTCTGTTTTTGTGCCAATACCATACTGCCTTCATGGCTACAGCTTGGTAATATTGTTTGAAGTTGGAATTGTGATGCTTCAAGCTTTGATTTTCTTTTCAAGATTGTTTTGGCTATTCAGGTTCTTTTGTGGTTCCACACAATTTTAGGACACAATTGTTCTAGCTCTGCAAAAAACACTAGTAGTATTTTGATAGGAACTTAAATATGCAGATTGTTTTGGGTAGTAAAGACATTTGAACAATATTTTTTTTTCCAGTCCATGAGCATGGAAGTTTTTTTGTTTTGTTTTGTTTGTTTTGTTTTGTTTTAATTTTTTATTTCTTTGTGTCATATTCAATTTCTTTCATCAGTGTTTTGTAGTTTTCAGAGTAGAGATTTTTCACCTTTTTGGTTAGGTTAATTCCTAGGTATCTTATGTATTTTGGTGCAATTGTGAATTGGATCCATTCCTTGATTTCTCTTTCTTCTGTTTCATTGTTAGTATATAGAATTGCAACAGATTTCTGTAATTTGATTTTGTATCCTGCAATTTTACTGAATTCTTGTGTGAGTTCTAGGAGTTTTGGGGTGGAGTCTTATAGATTTTCTACATATAGTATCATATAATCTGCAAATAGTCAAAGTGTGCCTTCTTCCCTAATGATTTGGATGTCTTTTATTTCTTTTAGTGGTCGGATTGCTGTGACTAGGACCTCTAGTACAATGCTAAATAACAAGGGTGAGAGTGGATATCCTAATTCCTACCATAGAGGAAAAGCTCTCAATTTTTCCCAATAGAGAATGATTTTAGCTGTAGTATGGCATATATTTTGGTATACTTGGTATATTTTGGTATATGGCCTTTATGATTTTAAGGTATATTCCCCTCTATCCTTACTTTGTTGGTGGTTTTATCATTAATAGTTTTTGTATTTATCAAATGCTTTTTCTGCAACTATTGAAAAGATCACATGGTTATTATCCTTTATTTTATTAATGAAGTGTATCACACATTGATTTATTTGTGAATATTGAATGCCCTGGCAACACAGGAATAAATCACACTTGATCAAGGTGAATGATTTTTTAAAATGTATTGTTGGGTTTGGGTTGCTGATATTCTACTGAAGATTTTTGCATTCATGTTCATCTGGGATATTGGTCTATAGGTTTCTTTTTTAGTGGAGTCTTTATCTGGGTTTGGTATCAAGTCAATGGTGGGATCATAGAATGAATGTAGAAGTTTTCCTTCCTCATTTTTTTGAATATTAAAAAAACAACTAAGTATTAACTCTTCTTTAAATATTTGGTATTGGGAGAATTCACCTAGAAGCCAACTGGCTCTATTATCCATCAATGACAGTACTGGGTGTTTACCCAAAGAATACAAAAATACTAGTTCAAAGGGATACACGCACCCTTAATTTTATAGCAGCATTATTTACAATAGCCAAGTTAGGGAAGCAGCCCAAGTGTTCATCAATTGATGAATAGATAAAAAAGAAATGGTATACAAATACAATGGAATATTATTCATCCATTTAAAAATAATGAAGTCTTTCAAATTGCCACAACATGGATGGACCTAGGGATTATAATGCTAAGTGAAATAAGTCAGTTGGAGAATGACAAATACCATATGCTTTCACTCATGTGTGGAATTTAAGAAAGAAAAAAAATGAGCACAGGGGAACAAAGAGAGAGAGCGAGAGAAAGAGAGAGAGAGAGGAGAGAGTGAGATAAACCAGAAATAGACTCTTAACTAGAGGGAACAAACAGATGGTTACTAGAGGGGATGGCGTGGGGGTAGTGATGAAATAGGTGATGAGGATTAAGGAGTACATTTGTTATGATGAGCACCTAAGTAACTAAAAAAAAAAAAAAAAAACTACAAATAAGAGGAAAGGACAAAGAGTTATTTCTTTCTCCCCCATTTGAGAACACAGCCAGGATGATATAAAAATCATTTGACAATAGCCATCCCATGGACGTATTCTAACCAAATCATTTGGTAGATTTCTAATACACCCCCAATGATAATCATTGGAATTTGGGGGTTAAAATTACCTGACACAGTGGCTAATACATAATCTCTTAGAGTGAACAACCATTAAAACATTGCTAGGATTTTGTAGAAACAGCTATCAAGTAATTTTAAACTGAAAATGCCTATATGTCATCTATAATAATATAGAGAAGTTCCAATAAGGATTGTGCAGCTCAGCAGAGTACACTGGAAAAAAAAAAAAAAAAAAAAAAGAAAAAGGTTTGACCTTGTGAATTGTAGAAGTTTATTCTCTCACAGTTCTGGAACACAGATATCTTAAACCCAAGTATTGACAGGATTGGTTCCTTCTCAGGGCTTAAAGCATATATAGTCTTCTTCCATAAGCAGCTGATTGAAAAATACAAAATGCCCAACTATAAAGAAGACATTACATTTTCCTGGTTTATAAAAACAGGGGAACTGAGTCCTGAATAAAGTGGCCACTGGGACTTCCATGTGTAGGGACAACTTGGAAAACACAGAATTTACAATTCTAGGATAACAATTTTGGAAGTTTATTGAAAAGTATAACTGATATGCCAAGAAAGAAAAGAAAATAGAATAACATAAAATGTTTTATTAAAAACATAAAAGTTGGAAAAAGAATAAAGATAAAAAGAAACAAAGAACAAGGGCAAAAAATAGAATATAATTAAAAATTGTAGCAAATATTGATTCAACTGTATTCATAACAACTTAGAATGTCAATGATCTAAGCAGACCAATTAAGAGAGATTGCTGAAGGAGGTATATGAAGAGTAAATAAAAAGGTATATAAATAAAAATAAAATAAATAAATAAAAAGGTATATAATAAAAATAAATAAAATAAAAGGTATATAAAGAGTAAATTAAATAAATAAATAAATAAAATTTATTATTTTATTTTAAATAAAGTTATATAAATAAAAAGGTGTATAAACAGTAAAAGTACATTGTTGGAAAATAAGACCTATGGAAGACAATAGACATGAAAAAAGCCAACAAATGCATGAAAAGATATTCAGCATCACTTATCATCTTCAGGGAAATGCAAATCAAAACCATAGTGACATATTACCTTGCATCTGCAAGAATGGCCAAATTCAAAATGACATGAAATAATAAGTGTTGGTGAGGATGTGGAGAAAAAGGAACCCTCATGTACTGTTAGTAGAAATGTATGTTGGTATAGCCACTGTGAAAAACTATATGGAGTTCCTCAAAAAATTAAAAATAGAAATGCTATATAACCCAGTAATTCCACTACCGGATGTTTACCCAAAGAAAATGAAAATATAATTCAAAAAGATAAATGTACGTCTACATTTACTGCAGCATTAATTACATAAGCCAAGATATGGAAGCAACTTAAGTGTCCATCAACAGATAAATAAATAAGGAAGATGTGGTATAAATATATATAATGGAATATAACACAGCCATAAACATGGAAGAGATCATGCTGCTTGTGACATGGCTATTATGCTAAATGAAATAAGGTATTATGCTGGAGGGTATTATGGCATTATGGGTATTAGAGGGTATTATGGTAAGCTAAATAAGTAAAACTGAGAAAGACAAATAGTATATTATTTTTCTCAAATGTAAAATCTAAATAACAACAACAATCAAACAAAAGGCAGAACTAGACCTATAAATATAGACAATAAACTGATGGTTGCCAGATGGGAAAGGGTGGAGGTTGGGCAAGACAGGTGAAAGGGAGTGGGAGATACAGGCTTCCAGATATGGAGTGAATAAGTCACAGAAATAAAAGGCATAACATAAGGGACATAGTCAATGGTATAGTAATAGTGATGTGTCAGACAGATGGCAGCTATACTTGTGAACATAGCATAATGTATCAACTTGTTGTTTCAACTTTTTACCAAAAACTAACTCAACTGATGAAGAAATTGAAACTTTCCTCTGTAATCAGGTACAAGGATAAGATATCCCCTTTAACTCTGCCTTTTCAACATCACTCGAGAAGTTTTAGCTAATGCAATAAGGCAAAAATGCCAAATAAAAGATACAACAATTAGGAAGGAAGAAATAAACTCTTTGTTTGCAGATTACATGATTATGTGAAGGCATGAGAGACACAAAGAAACAAAAACACTCCTGGAGCTAAAGAGGACTTCAGGATGCAAGGTTAATATAGAAAAGTCAATTTCCAACATAACAACACTAAACAAGTGGAACTAGAAAATAGTAACACAATGTCATTTACATTAGCAAATGAAAATTAAATATTTAGGTATGAATCTCACATTATATACAAAATCTCAATACCAAAGTATAACTAAGTATTGGAGAGATGTTCCATATGCATAAATTCAAAGTCTCAACATTGTCAAAACATCTATCTTCCAGATTTGATTTATAGATTTAATGCAATTCCAACAAAAATTCCATTAAAGTATTTTGGCCGACTCAAAAACTGACACTAAAGTTATATAGAGAGGAAAATATGTGGGATATCCAACACAATATTGAAAAAGAATTGGAGGACCTACCCTACTCAATGTCAAGATTAAGTACATAGCTACAGTAATCAAGACTGTGTGGTATTAGAGAAAGAACAGAAAATGGTGGAACAGAGTAGAGAGCCCAGAAACTGACCCATATGAGTACTATTCACTGATCTTTGACAAAGGAGCAAAAATAACAATGAAACAAATACAGTCTTTTCAACAAATAGTCCTGGAACAACTGGGCATCCTCATACAAAACATGAATCTCGATAGATCTTACACTTTTTACCAAAAACTAACCCTAAATGTGAAAAAGACCTAAATGTAAAATGTAAAATTATTAAAATCCTAGATTTAACAAAAGAGAAAATCTAGATGACCTTGGGAATGATGATATCTTTTTAGATACAATAGCAAAAGAAGAATTAATGAAATAAAGAATAGATAAGTTGGACTTAATTAAAATTGAAAACTTCTACTCTGTGAAAGACAATGTCAAGAGAATGAAAAGACAAACCACAGACTGGGAGCATATATTTGCAAAAGACTCATATGATAAAGAACTACCATACAAAATGTGTAAAGAAATTTGACAATAACAACAAAAAACCCCACAACCTAATTATAAACTGCACCAAAGTTGTTTATAGACACCACACCAAAAGGTATTTATATATAGCAAATAAGTATATAAAACAATACCCCATACTATATGTCATCAGAGGAATATAAATTAAAATAACAATGAAATACAATTACATACCTATTAGAATGACTAAAATGCAAACTACTGACAATGCCAAAAAAACACCAAATGTTATCTTGATGTGGAACAGAAAACCTTATTTATTGCTGGTACGAATGGAATATGTAGTAGCCACTTTGGAAAATAGTTTGGTGGGGCCCCTGGGTTGCTCAATGGGTTAAAGCCTCTGCCTTGGGCTCAGGTCATGATCCCAGAGTCCTGGGATTGAGCCCCATGGCAGGCTCTCTGCTCAGCGGGGAGCCTGCTTCCCTTCCTCTCTCTCTGCCTGCTTGTGATCTCTGTCAAATAAATAAACAAAATCTTTAAAAACAATAGTTTGGTGATGTCTTAGAAAGCTAAGCGTGCTATTACCAATCAATAAATGCTCCTTTGTATTTCCCTAAAGGAGCTGAAAATGTATTTCCACACAATGACCTAAAAATTAAGTTTAGAACAGCTTTATTTATAATTGCCAAAACTTGGAAACAACCAAAATGTCATTAAGTAGGTGAATAAATAAATATGAGACAATGGACTATTATTCAGCACAAGAAGAAATGAGCCATCAAGCCATCAAAAAACATGGACGAAATTTAAATACATATTGCTAATTGAAAGAAGCCAATCTGAGGCTATGTCCTATATAATTACAACTACACGACATTGTAGAAAAGGCAAAACTATGCAGACAAAAATATAAGCAGTTGTGATTGGCTTGAAGGAAGTGTTTCATAGTCAGAGGGGAATATTTTTAGAGTAATGAAAATATTTTGTGTGGTACTATAATGATAAATACTTTAATGAATATCATTTTACATTTGTCAAAACCCATAGAATATACAGGATTGAATCCTATTTTTAACCATGGACTTTGGATGATTATGATGTGTTAATATAAATTCACCAATTGTAAACAATGTATCACTCTTGTGGGGGATGTCTATAAAAGGACTATGCAAGTGTGGGGGCAGAGGGTACATAGGAAATTTTTTACTTTCTCAAGTTTGCTGTGAAACTAAAACTTCTCTAAAAATTAAAGCCGTTAAAAACAATTAAGTTGCTGCCACAGAAAACTTGAGAAAGAAAAAGCTGAAAGAATAACAATTGCAGATTTCAAGCTACACTACAAAGCTGTAGTAATCAAAACAGTACATTACTGCCACAGAAATGAACACATAGATCGGTGGAATAGGATAGACATCCTAAAGAATAGGATAGATAAATAAACTAGTGCTTATGTGGTTGATTAATCTGTGAAAAGTAGACAAAAATACACAATGGGGAAAAGACAGTCTTCAATATTGTGCACTTACTTAAACCACACAAAAAAATAAAACTAAAATGGATTAAAGACCTAAATGTGAGACCTGAAACCATAAAACTTCTAAAGAAAACAAAAGCGGGATTTCTTGGACATTGGCCTTAGGAACATATTTATGGATATGGACAAAGAACAAAGGACTACATAAATGTATGTCTACCCTTAGGGGGTACCTTAGGTATTTGAAATAATCCTTACTGTTCAGGTAAGTGTCCATTTTGACTAAAAATATATTACTTTGTTGGAACTATGATTTAGTTGGCAGTTCCACAATAAATCAGATTATTTCTTTTATTACAGCAATGACATAAATGAACTAAAAAGCATGCCATGGTTGGACATATGATATTCTTTAAAACTCAAAAGTTGTTTTTTGATTCATAATAATAACTATTACAAAGTAAAGCGTTTATTAATAAAAAATGGAGAAAGGGGTCATAAGGACATTATTGGCTGATTTGCTTAATTAAGTGATGTATTTCATCTGAATGTGGTTGGTTGTAAAATAATAACTGTTTTGGAAAAGTTTCCAAAATGAATATTGAAAATGATGCAATCACTTAAAACTATGTTTTCTCTCATAGAATATATCCTTTATCTTACCAGAAAGTCTTGTACCAGGTATATAATTATTATAGTCATATAACAGGCAGAAAAATACATTGATGCTCAGTAGAGAATTTTAATTCCTCTGAATTTTTAAATATTCCTAAAGGAACAATAGACTTGATCAGGAATTTATTTCATGTGGTTAAAATGGTACTGATTGTAATAGCTCCTGCATGGCCTAATTGTAGAAATAGTTTCATTATTCTTTTCTCTTTCAATCTTCCTGGAAATAATAAAAATGGAGACTTTGGCAAGTTTATCTGTGCTCTGTCCTATAGCTGAGTAGTATGAATGAAACAAAAACTTTTTCCTGTGGATGTCAATTGCACAATGAAACATTTAACAGAAAGAAAGAAGGGAAAAATCATGGATAAAATGTGTGGAGATAAACAAGTAATAAGAAAGGGAAAATGCCACCATTCTTTTCCTGAGAGAATATTTTTATAGCAAGAGAATAATACTCAGCTATTTCTCTCATGATCAATCCTAAAAGAAAATTTCCATGCAGCTTTTTTTTTACTGTTGCCATTTTTTATTTATTTTGTTTATTTATTTTGTTTATTCTTCTCAATTCTAAGAATAGAATTAAGCCAAAATGTTAGATTTACCAAAGGTCTCTTTGTGGGGTGATTAGAAAAAATAAAATCAACCAATATGCTCTCAAAAGTCAACTTTATAATAACAGATTAGAATTATCATGTGTTCTTAGTTATATTTCTTCCATGGGTTCTCCTTTGGTCTTTAGACAGATTCTATCTTTGAAATTAAATGTGTCACTGAGATTAGAAGCCTGTAGCTGACAATTGCTTTTCTGTGAACCCAGATGGCATTGTGTTAAGGCAACTACCTAGACATGACATGAAGGAATGAGAGATGTTTATTTTCCCAATCCTTTTAGAACCAATATTTAGGTAAAATGCAAAATAAATCCTGAAGGGTCTTAATCCTATTTCTATAAAAGTTTAAAAACTACTTAGATTCATTTTCTGTATTTATCTGTGTTTCTGTATTTATCTTGTTCCTAAACCAGTTTCTGCACTGGTATCTTCCATAGGTCAAACTCAGAGTAGCAACATGCCACAGTAAAAAAAAAAAAAAAAAAAAAAAAAAAAAAAGATTGTTTTTAAACATTGAATGTATTTAGCTATATAGCAAAGAACAAGAAAACAAGAATAAAAATGATAAAATACCATGGAGACAGTAGAGCAATAGAGAAATATTGTAACACAGGAGAAGAAGAGAGCTATATTGAAAGTCTGATAAAATCAATATATTTGAACCTTTGCTAATTGTTGATAAAGAATTAAAATTAACAAATCAAAGATAGGAATTTAAGCTTATATAAGGAGGATATAAATGAATACTAAGATTATATAAAGGAGTGAAATTGTGTAGTTTGGAGAAAAGAGAAAAGGGAGTTGGTTAGAATGAGTTACTGTTAGCTATGGTATTGCTCAAAGTATTGCAAAGTATCAAAGCATGGATAAGACTAAATATATATATATATATATATATATATATATATATATATATATTAGTATAACTTCTGTTTTCAAAATAAGATGACATATTGACTTTTCCCTGATTTTCCCACAAAATACAACTAGCATATCAGAAGGTATTTGACAGATAATGGTTAAAAGACTGAAAGCTGGAAAGAAGTTGGGCCAATTAGAGACTTAAGTAACAAGAATGTAGGGAGTTTCTTGGGTTTTCTGTTTTCCATACAATCCCAAATTGTATGTCAGAGGCACCTGCAACCTGGCAATGACAATGGACATGAATAAAACATCTCCAAAATGCCTTCTATTTCTGGCAAAATGATTTGGAAACAGGAAGCCTAACAACAACTTAGTTCAGAACCTCAAAACTCACTTCAAACTAAGGTTCTATCAGGTGATTCTAGCCGGTGGCAATAGTGGCAGTAATGAAAATGCAATCTTTTAATCCTTGCTCCATAACCATTGCCCTGGTGAGTGGCCTGACCTGTCCACAACAACATTGGTATGATACCTGGTGTCTCTTGATACTCCAACCAGCAGAATAATGTGACTCAGGATCAGTGGCTTTGACCTAAATCACCTTAAAGGTTGCTCAGCAAAAACAAGTGACCCAGGGAGGCTCCTTCTACCTAGGTAAACATTATTAACTAAGATTCAAGAGAAGTGTTTATTATACAACTAGAAAAATAAAGGATACTAAAATATTCTTGGCCTGGACTCAAACAAAACAAAACAAAACAAAAATAACTGTCATGAAATTAAAGCCCATCAAAATAAGAAAGTACATATACACCAATACTGAACAAAATGACTGAATGATAAAGTAAGCAAATTCTCTCAAGGTAAATGCTCAGAATATAATTAAATGTTCAGAATACAGTTAAAAGTCATTCATCATAAACCCAAGCAGCCAGAATTTAAGTTAAAAAAAAAATCAACTGGTGTTAATATTCAGAAGAATCAGATGTTGGAATTATCTGACAAAGATGTTAAAGTGGACTTTCATAAAAGTGCTGCAAAAGTCAACTTGAGAAGCTGAATAAATCTTAATGAGTAATAATCTAAATAAATCTACACCAAGAGAAATCATAATTAAACTTTATAAAACCAAAGGGAGGAGGGGAACTCTTAAAAGCAGCAAAGAAAAACAATGTGTTCCTCATAGAGAACACCAATTAGAATAACAGATTTTATGTGACACCACAGAGTCCCTAAGACAATGGCATTTTACTTTAGAAAATAATTGTTTTTTCTAGTTAATATCCATCACTACAGTTATATATATATTTTTTGTGTGTGTGATGAAAATTTTTAAGATCTATCTTAGCATTTTTCAAATGATGAAGGAGAACTGTCAAACCCAAAACTACTCAATACTATCCTTCAGGAATGAAGGAGAAATAAAGGTATTTCCAGGCAAAGGAAAGCTGAAAGAATATTTTCCTAGCAGACCAAACAATAAAGAATGCCTAAAAGTAGGTTTCAAAACTGAAAGAAAATGATAACATAAGTTGGGTCCTTCAGAATTTAAATTAGAACAATAGAATTATATTTTTCAGTTGAAGCAAAAGTTAAACAACATCAGATGTGATACTCAATGGATATAGAGGAAATATTTAAGAAATTTAGTTTTTAAATTATGATGATAAAGAAACCTAAATGGAAGTAAGCTCCTACTCTTCACTCAAACTGGTAAAATATTAACACCAATAGACTGATAATTTATGTATGTATGTGGTAATACCTATAACAACTCCTAAGAAAATTATACAAAGTAATACACAAAAAACATTGTAAGTAAAACAAAATGTAAATATAAAAATGTTCAAATCATTTATAGGAATCTCAGAAAAAAAGAAAAATGAGAAATAGGAAATAAAAACCATCATAAAAAGGCAGTGAAACTGTAATATATTACTTAAAATAGAAGTGTCTAAATACATCAAAGAAGACAGAGATTAGCAATTGGGGGAAAAAAGAATGTAAAAAGTTATATCATGCAAAATGAGTAAAAGTAAAAATAACTATATAAATATCAGATAAAGAAAATTTCAGGTGAAACATTACTAAAGACAAAGCAGGATAACAGATAATGGTAAAAGGATCTATTTATAAATAAGGGATAAGAATTCTAAATACATATGAATCAAAGACCGAAGCTTCAAAATACATGTGACAAAAAATATAGACAATACCACATTTAGAGTTAAAGACTTCAACACCAACTCTCAGCAACTGAGAAATACTAGACACAAAATCCATAAGGATATAGGAGTACTGAGTACCACTAGAAGACAGAATCTGACTTTAGAGGATATTCCATCCATCAACAACACAATATAACAAAATTTGTAAGATGAAGAAAAAGTAGTGCTTAAAGGAAAATTTAGGTTCCCATACATTAACAAATAGTAAAAGGCTCAAACTGATAATCTCTAACCTCAAGAGCCCAGGGGAAAAGAGCAAAATTAACTTGAAACAATGAAGAAGAAAAAGAAGAGCATAACCAATAAACTCAGAGACAGAAGAATAACAACAAAAACAAAAAAAAATCAATAAATTAAATTGATACATTTCCATTTTCAGTGAGATTGATAAAGATAAAAAGAAGTTAAAATCACCACTGTCAGGAAAAACATCATTTCTATCCACAATAGATCCTGCAGTCATTAAAAAGGTAACATGAACAGTTTTAAGTTTGCAAATTGGGTGATTTAGAAGATATGGACTAGGTGGGAAGGTTTTTTAGTGGCATAACAGGAGAACCCTAGGCTTGTCTCTTTCCTCAAACACAGCTAGATAATTATCAATTCATTCTGAATACTCAAGAAATCAAGTATTGGACTGAGGACTGCTGGAACAAATTGCACAACCAGAGGAGGAGAAGAAGCTACATTATGAAGGTAGGAAGTGTGGAGACATGGCTTGGGAGAGAAACACATCATGAGTGCTGCAAAGGAGAGGGAGCCCTGGCTGTGAAGAAAGGCAATGGAGAGTGGAACACACAGGGATACAAAGAGAACATTTTCCCAAAACCATTGATGGGAAAATGAGAGAAGCTGAATTTTGGGAGTTTTTGCAACCAGTAGGGCTCAAAGACTGGAGTTTTAGAGGTCCCCAGAGGCTTGGCTGGGATAGAGACCCCATGGCACTATGCCACTGCTGGAGAGGAGGCAGGCAAACAACCCAAAGGCAAACAGCTCCATCTGTGGATTGCCTAAGGGCCACGGGGAGAGACTGTACTTTTTGGAATACATGTGTGAGTTGTAGCCTTGCCTCTCTGTGGACAAAAGAACTGGTGGTCACCAATTCCCTCTCCCACCCCTCAGTACAGGTGCTGAGATACCTGCTTAGGTCAGCTAACTGGACACTGGCTATTTAGTCTGCTTTTTCCAAATCCCATGCCCCTGTGCTCTGGAGCAATTGCCATCTGGGTAAAACCTACATCAGTTCCAGTGTGGCAAGTCCCTTTCCCAAAGTACCAATGCAGGTCCCTGCCACACCATGTTGCTGAAGTCTGGAAATTCAAAGTCAGCAGGCCTGGCTAGGGTAAAGGCCAAGATGTATCGTGCTGCTTCAGGCAGGCAAGTGACCCAGATACAGTGTGAAATCAGCAATCTGAAAAATGCCTGTGATGCAGGAGGAGAAATTATTTGCTCCTCTAAAAATGCTTCCTGAGAGCACTTTGAGAGGGACTCCCCTCTCTGGGGACAAAGGAGTAAGTTAGCACCATTTCCCTCTCCCACCTCTCAGCATAAACCAACTTCAGTAAAAAGCAAAATGCAATACTGGCGCCTAACCTGTTTACACAAAGCCCCATCCCAATGTGTTCCACTGGTACTGTTTTTCTCAAGGAATTGTGCCTAAGGACCGGCGAAGTGGGCCCCTTCCCCAGGAAACCAGCACAAACCCCTGCACATATCATGTCTACCGACCATAGAGTATTGCAAAGCTCAACTCTAGTTGAAATAGTATCAAGTCTATTTTAACATAAGAACCGAGCACACCTAGTTAAAATTCACCACACTCTGGCCAATCTCCAAACACTCTTCACTGTAGGCAAGGAGAAACCCTGCAGAGGACTGACCTGATTGTAGTGTAGTCAAAAACAAACAAACAAACAAACAAACAAAAGCCCAGCAGAGTGCATGCAACACCCACCAGAGATACTTCCTGAAGCACCAAGCCCTGGACATTATATGACCTCTTCTTCATAAAGCCATTACTCTCAGGAGGTGGAAACATACAGGCTTTCCTAGAACATAGAAGAAGACAGAGACCTGGACAAAATGTGAATATGGAGGAATTCATCCCAAAAGAAAGAAGAAAAGATCATGGCCAGGGATCTAAATGAAATAGATATAAATAATATACCTGATCCAGTATTTAGAGCAACAATCATAAGGATACTAACTGGGCTTGAAAGCATGGAAGGCATCAGACAACACTTACTACAGGATAATAGAGTTTAAAAAACAGGCTGAAATGAAAAATGCAATAACAGATTTGAAACTAATTTGTTGTAATGATCATAAGAATGGAAAAAGCAAATGAATGTATAAATGATACAGAAGATAGAATTATGGAAAATAACAAACTGAACAAAAGACAGAAAAAAGATTTGGATCATGAAAGTAGACTTAGGTATTCAGTGACTCTATCAAATATAATAGCATTTGTATTATAGGAGTCCCAGAAGAACAGAGAGAAAAGGGGACAGAAGGTGTGAGGAAATTATAGATGAAAACTTCCATAATCTGGAGAACGAAACATCCAAATCTAGGAAGCACAGAGAAGAACTATGAAAATCAGCAAACATGGGCCTCTGCAACAGCAAAGGAAACAAACAACAAAACTAAAAGGCAACCTTCAGAATGGGAAAAGATATTTGCAAATGATATATCTGATAAAGGGTTAGTATCCAAAATATATAAAGAACCAAACAAACTTGACACCCAAAAATGAAATATCCAGTTAAGAAATTGGCAGAAGGGGCACCTGGGTGGCTCAGTGGGTTAAAGCCTCTGCTTTCAGCTCAGGTCATGATCCCAGGGTCCTGGGATCGAGCCCCACATCGGGCTCTCTGCTCGGTGGGAAGCCTGCTTCTCCCTCTCTCTCTCTGCCTGCCTCTCTGCCTACTTGTGATCTCTGTCAAGTAAATAAATAAAATCTTAAAAAAAAAAAGAAATTGGCAGAAAACATGAATGAATATTTTTCTAAAAAAGACATAGAGATAGCCAACAGACATGAAAAGATGCTTAACATCGTTCATTTAGGGAAATACATATCAAAACTACAATGAAATATGTTACACCTGCCAGAATGGATAAAATGAACAACAACAAGGAACAACAGGTGTTGGCAAGGATGTGGAGAAAAATTAACTCTCTTAAACTCTTGGTGGAAATGCAAACTGGTCTATCTACTCTGGAAGACGTATGGAGATTGCTTAAAATGTTATAAATAGAACTGTCATCTGATCCAGCAATTGTGCTAGTAGGTATTTACCCAAAGAATACAAAAATACTGATTCAGTGGGATACCTGCACCCCAATGTTTATAGCAGCATTTTCTACAATAGTGAAAATACGGAAAGAGTTCAAGTGTCCTTCAAGTGATGAAGGATATAATGACTTCAACTTCACTGCTTTGTTTTTTGTTTTTTTGTTTAAGATTTTATTTATTTATTTGACAGACAGAGATCACAAGTAGGCAGAGATGCAGGCAGAGAGAGAGAGAGGAGGAAGCAGGCTCCCCGCTGAGCAGAGAGCCCAATTCGGGGCTTGATCCCAGAACCCTGGGATCACGACTTGAGCCAACAGCAGAGACTTTATCCCTCTGAGCCACCCAGGTGCCCCACTGTTTTTTTTTTTTTTTAAAGATTTTTTATTTATTTATTTGACAGAGAGAGATCACAAGTAGACGGAGAGGAAGGCAGAGAGAGAGAGAGAGAGGGAAGCAGGCTTCCTGCTGAGCAGAGAGCCCGATGTGGGACTCGATCCCAGGACCCTGAGATCATGACCTGAGCCGAAGGCAGCAGCTTAACCCACTGAGCCACCCAGGCGCCCCTGTTTTGTTTTTTTTTTTTAAAGTTATCATGATTGGGTGCCTGGGTGGCTCAGTGGGTTAAAGCCTCTGTCATCAGCTCAGGTCATGATCCCCGGGTCCTGGAATCAAGCCCCGCATCAGGCTCTCTGATCAGTGGGGAACCTGCTGCCTTCTTTCTTTCTGCCTGCATCTCTCCCTACTTGTGATATCTGTCTGTCAAATAAACAAATAAAATCTTTAAAAAAAATAGTTATCATGATTGAACAGAGTTAGAAAAAAATCTTAGTTTAAAAGTGATAAAGGTCTTGAGCTATTTGATATTTTGTCTAATTAAAATACTTTTAGGAATATCTCACAATGTGTCAATTTATCATATAGATGGTAGTGTGATTTGTAAACACATCTTTATTTTTTTTTACTAGTTAATGAAAAGGAAATATGTTTATAACTATTTAAAAGCTCATGCCAGGAAATTGGTAGTCTGGATAAAACACCACTGAAAAAAGAATTGTTAGATAATGAGTTGGTAGATCATTCTATGTAAGTCAGATAATCTGTATAGATGTGTAGAAAGGCACGTTATGATTGGACAACAGAGTTTATACAAAACAAATGTATCATTTTAGGTTAGATTTACCTTCGTATAATAAAAATCCCTGTATAACAGTGAGTTAATCAACATAGAAGCATATTTCTTCCTTAGGCAAATTGAATCTGAAAGCAGTCTAGGACTTATATATTAGGAAGACAGTTTGCTATAATCTACCTGGTCTGCTATGCTTAGCATGTTGATTTACTTCATATTCAATTTAGATAAAAAGAAAGCTGGACAAAACACCCACACATTCCTATTAAAGACACATCTTAGAAGAGACAGTCATATATTTTTTTCATTCCATTGGCCAGATTTTAGAACATGACTATAGCTATGTCTGAGAAAGTCTTGGAAACATAGTTTTTTGTTTGTTTTTGTTTTTGTTTTTTAATTTTATTTATTTGACAGAGAGAGAGATCACAAGTAAACAGAGAGGCAGGCAGAGAGAGAGGGAGAAGCAGGCTCCACAAGAGCAGAGAGCCTGATGTGGGACTTGATCCCAGGACCCTTAGATAATGACCTGAGCTGAAGGCAGAGGCTTAACCCAGGCGCCTCTAGAAGCACAGGTTTTATTCCAAGTGGTCATGTATGCAGATTGATCCAGGTCCCTAAGGGAGAAGGAAAAAAAAATTCTAGTGGAAAACTAACAGTTTGGACTCCAGAATGTGCTAACTGTATGATACTTGTGTTTGGTTTAATAGAATGTTTGAAGAGTTCTAATCCTCAGGTTCTAGGTCTATATGCAGCTGGAATCATATATCTAGTTGTAATGGTTAGTCTTAGGAGTCAGTCTGGCTCTCCACTGTATGCAGATATTTGGTCAAATATTATCTAGATATTTCTGAAAAGTATTTTTTATATAGAATGACATTTAAATTAGTAGACTTTGTATAAAGCAGAATATACTCTATAAAGTGAGTTGACCTCATCAAACCAGTTGAATGCCTGATTAGAAAAACACTGACCTCTTAAGAACAGGTGATTCTGCCAGCATATACTACCTTCCAACTTAAACTACAGCATCATCTATTTCTGGGTCTCCAGCCTACACTGAAGATTTGATGTCCACAACAGCATAAATAACTATCTCTCTTTCTCTCTCTCTCTCTCTTGTGTGTGTGTGTTTGTGTGTGTGTGTGTAATATGTGTATAATGGGGGGAAAATCAGGTGTATATATAAATATTCTATCATCTATATATCTGATGACTATCAATCATCTGTCTATGTATCTATCATCATCTTCAAGATAGAGTAGAACAGTTTCAATCTCAGCTGTTGCTTTAAGATGAGAAGGTGAATTCAGCAAATCAGCAACACTGGGTGTGAGCTATCAAGTGGTTGCTCCTTTCCTTTGAATTTCAAAATCTTCCAACGATTTCATTTGAAACTCTACCCTAAATAGATACATACAAAAAATAGACTTCAGGAAAATAAGGTTAAACCGAGTCAATGTGACACACCACCCAATAGAAAAATGGCCAAACAATAAGCATTGATAATTCGTAAAATCAAGTAAAACTGGGCAAAAAGCAAAATGGTAGTTCAAAACAACAGAGATTTTGTAAAGTAGAGAAATTAAAAATTAGGTAAAGTTGTTATATTATTTTACTACCATCAGACTTTCAAAGGCAAATGTGGGGTGCTATTATTCATTGCTTGGGAAAATGCAAAATGTACCATAATATCAAACTTTAGAGATGCATATATTTTTTTATGTATCAACCCTATTCTTATGATTTAAGGAATGAAATAGAAGCATTAATGGATATGTATGTGTACTGAAACACTGTTTACAATGACAAAAAAAGGCAACATTGTGAATTAAGACCAATGGGGGCATAATTGATTCATTTTTTTTATAGGAGCATCAAAAATAAGCAGTTAAACCTATCAAATTATTTTAAATATTTCCAGAATGATTGAATATAAAAAGAGATTACTTTCTATAGCACGAACATATTTCTAAAAGCAAGTAATAACAAATATGTTTATTTTATCATTTTTCACGTTTATATTGATGTAGAAAGATGTTATCCTTAGGGCTATTATTGAGTATATGTGGGATATAGGACAATCCTGTAGGAGATTAAGAAAAGGAGAGGAAAAAAAAAAGCAATCTCCTACATTTATCATATGATGTCATTTATGCGAAATTGTATATATGTGTGTGTGTGCATATGTTTGTGTATAAGAAGGTAGTGTTAGACTTCTGTAACTCCAAACTTGTAGATATAGCCATGATTTATCAACAGAAAAGAAAAACAAAAGTTGGGTATTATGTTTACAGTATATTTCTCTTTAGGAAAATATCAAAGAGAGCTTTATTAGTATATATGCATGTATGTAAGCATATAAACAAAGGAAAATGAAACACAACAATTTATAATAGTTATTTTAAGAGGGTATATTAAGAAAATGTGTGGAAAATATTAGAAAATAATAAAAATAATACTCAACATTCTGAAAGGTCATTATTTCTCATTTTTAAAAATATTTTATTTATTTATTTGAGAGAGAGAGAGAAAGAGAAAGATAGAGAACATGAGAAGATGAGAAGGGGGAGGGTCAGAGGGAGAAGCAGACTCCCTGCAGAGCAGGAGCCTGATGCAGGACTTGATCGCAGGACTCCAGAATCATGACCTGAGCCAAAGGCAGTTACTTAACCAACTGAGCCACCCAGGCACCCCTATTTCTAATTTTCAACTAAATATATTAGTGTGTATTTTAATATCTAGATATTATTTAGTGCTATTTAGTTACCAAGGTTTCCATCAATTCAATTAGATATTTAAGCATGGAAAAGTTACAGTATCTCAGGTACCAGATCTTTAGAAATTCAGTTTGGTGAAGGAAATGAGTTGTGAAAAAAATTGTAAAATTATATAACAGTTTAGTACATAGGATATTATATATAATTTAAGTAAAGGAAGAGAAAATGCCTAATTTTCTAGGGAATAAAGGCAATTATTTATCAATTAGGTGATGTTTGATCACAATCCTGAAGATTTCAATTACAGAACAACCGAGATACATTATGGTTGGAGTTTAAGCTACAAATGGAAGTTTGATGATAACTTTGAAAAGGTAGACAAGGTTTCAAATATCAAGGATTTTGTATAACTTACTAATGATATTGAAAACAGTTACTATTTGTTGAAGTTATAGGTCAGTCACTGGAACTGGAACCACTAGGTGGTTTATGTCAATTGTTATTTAATTCTATACTTGCAATAACTTTAAAACTGGCAATTTAAACTTCATTTTATAGGTTATAAAAGAAAACTTAACACCTTAGTTTGGGTTTTGCTTTTAGATCAGGTAAGGCAAAACACTGAGGAAATCAGTTAAGTAAATAGAGGCATGGTCACTGTTTTAGAATGTTAAGGTGATACTACGCAATAGTCCAAGAAAGAAATTTTTTAAAGCAGTTACAGTAGTAGAATAAGGAAGTGAAAATAGTGGACATCATTTAAGTGATATTTGGAATATTCAACTACCGAGATATAATAATCTGTTGGAAGTTTGAAATCAAGAGGAAAAAAAAATACAGCCACATTTGATTTTGTATTTAGGTGCCTGAGTAAGTGCTGTTGATTAAAATTATGGAAGCAGTAAAAAGAACATGTCTCATTTTTATCCTGAGGAGATTACAAGTTCACATTAAACTTAGTAAAACTGAGTTGCCTATAGGATGTTAAATTGAAAAATATCCAGGAGAAACAGTACAGAGATATGACAGGACTTGGCCATCATCTTCAGGATAGAAATAGAGATGATGTGTGTGGGTATTATTTCCTTGATTAACAATAAATTTTTGATTGAGTCAGTCATATTGCATGGATATAATTCCCAATTATATATCAATCTCAAAATCTAAAATCAGGATAGAAAGACTAGTCTTTGAGAGGCTGGTTTGTCCTCTGCTCTCTGTTAAATGTAAGTTTATTATTTGCCCTTATTTCTCCTTTTCTGGATGATATAATACCTTAGAGATATATTCATTAAAATATCTTAAGAATTGAGAGGTAGATTCACATAAAATGTATGCATTTATTTTTTGACAAAGGAGTGAAAGCTGTTCAGTTGAAGAGGATTAGCTTTTTCAACAAGTGATGCTGGATCAATTAGACAATTATAGGCAAATGAATAACCTTAAACCTCACACTAGATACAAAATTTACCTTAAATTGGATCAAAGACTTAAATATAAAACACAAGAATATTAAATTTCTAGGAAAAAGGAGAAAATATTTGGTAATTAGAATTAGTGAAAATATTCCTTAACTTTGATATCAAAAATCTAATTCATGAAAAAATATAAATTTGACCTTATCAAATTAATATTTGCTCTGTGAAAGATCCTGTTAAGAGGATGCAAAGACAGATTATAATGTGGAAGAAAATATTTGCAAGTCACATATATGACAAAGAATTTATATCTAGAATATATAAAGGACTCTCAAAATTCAACAGTAAAAAAAATACAATTCAATATGTTCAAAAAGCATAAAGAGATATTTCACTAAAGAGGATATGCAGATGAGAAGATAAGGAAAATGTCAACATCATTAGCCATAAAAGTAAAGCACATTAGAATTACCAGCAAATATCACTACATTCCTATCAGAACAGCAAAATATAAACTTAGTGATCCCACCAAATGCTGATGAGGATGCAGAGGATGCAGAGAAACCAAACCATTTACACATTGTTGGTAGGAATGGGAAAGTGTACAGCCACTCTGGAAAACACTTTGACAGTTTCTTTTAAAACTAAACTAAACTAAACAAACAGACAAAAAACAACAAAAAAATCAACCAACCAAAAAAAAAAAAAAAAAAAAAAGGACTTATATACGCCATGGTCGTTATGTTCTTAGATATCCTAGAAAATGAAAATATTTTCATATTTAAATTTGTAAGTGAATGTTCAGGACAGTTTTATTAAGAGTAGCCAGACACTGGACACTACCCAAAGTTCTTCAATGATGAATAGACAATCTGTGTACATCCATACCATGGGACACTAATCAACAATACAAATTAATAAACCTGATGCATCCAAAGACTTGCTTGGACTTGAAAGAAATCATGCTGAATGCAATCCTGGGTGACACTTGATGACTCTATTTGAGAAGGTCTACATGTTTTGTTAGTCCCTGTATATTTTCACAATAGGAATGTTTAGTTTTAATGGTTTTATATATATATAATATCATCCTGAATGTCAACATAAGGTATATTAAGAGGCACAAATTAGTTATGTACAGAAAATAATAAGGATGCCTTAACTCTTTGTCTCAATTCTTCACCCTGGGGTGAAACAAGGAGAACCAAATGTCATCCTACAAATGGTGGAGTCTACTGTAAATGAGGAATCTCAAAAAAGTAAATGTGGACAATTATATAGGAAGGAAAGTCAGCTGTCTCTCTCCCCCCTCTCAGAGTATCTCTCCAGAAACATAATGGGAAGGATTTGGGTTTCTTACTCAAACCCTTGGAATGTAATTTTTTTTTTAGGGGAAAGATGATACTGATATTGGCAAATTTATAATCCAAAGATAGGGTGATTAATCTACTATTGAAATGTAAACATAACTCCAAGGATATTTATCTCAGTAGGTAATTAGTCACAATTTAACTTTCATGTTGTTTAATTTTAGAGCATGTGACAAGTTTCAGTAAAATGTACTTGGAAAGACGTGACTGTAAAGAAACACAAAATATTTTTTCTTTTGCCTCAAAGAAGAAAGACATATAATCAAAATTTTAAAACAATTTTAGATGTACTGTTCTATATTTTCTAGAAATGATTTGTTACATTTATTTGATATGTTAAATTCAACATCTGTTTGTCACCATTTTCAGTGAACTTGAAAGATACAAAAATTATTAATAGACAGTATTTTATGCCACAAGTGGATCATTATGGCAGGCATGGGAACTTTAAGACTTTACTTATCTTCCACCAAGGAACTAAAAGAAAATTAGAAATATTATGTGGACCACTTATTCAATTGTGAAGTTGATAAACTTTTTAAAATAAATGACCTAAGCAAATCTATCTCCTCTCTTTGAGATGTACTTTCTTGAATTGTGTAGGAATGTGTTTCCTATCCTTATGCTCTCTCTTTATAAATTTGTGACTTAATCTCAATAGTATTATTTTCCCACAAGTTTTAATATTACATTCATGACTTTATTCCTAGTTATCCTTAAGAGAAAATATATCCATATGTGTATTGAAACCTTTTGGTAAGTATTTAACATACTAGAGATTTTAGGAATATTAACCATCAGTTTATTTTTCAATTTAAGAATTTTAAGAAATTTTTGATTTTAAGATATTTAAGAGTTTCATTGTAGGCCCCAGTAGTTGTTTGAAAAGTATTATTGAGTGTGCCTTTTGGCTTACCAAAGTTTGCTGTGATATTTCTTCTTGCAAAACACACAAAATGTAAATGTGATAAAAAGCAATTCTATCAGATACTCTTTAGAATAAAGTTACCTAATGCCTTCTGTAAATTTAATTTATGGGCTACTTATTTTGCAATATCTAGTTTAATGCCAAAAAGAAATTGATAAGTGCCTGAAGCTTTGACTTTGAGGGGTTCCTATCGGCAGGGATTTTTTTTTTTTTTTAAGGTGGAGTAGGTAGATCTATAAACAAAAAAGCTATTTAAAGCCTCTTACAGAGTGACTAAAATAACAACATTAATATTTCTGGCAGGTGACTTGTTCAGATAATTCACCTTCTACAGATTTGAGGTCTAAAAGTTTTGAGTGTATGCATAAGATTATGAACCTTCTTTCCTTGGGAGCTTTTACAGTATCAGTTCAATTTGACTATACATCAGAGTACCTGGGATTGGCTTGTGTGAAATGGGCTTAGAAACAATCATAAAAATTTTGTTAAATGATTTAAACAATCTGAAAACCATATTTAATTGAATATGCATAAATATACCTTTGTGAATAATATCGACAATTACTGAGGGTAAACTCCAAGGGAGGCAACAGGATTATAAAAATGTATAAAATACTGTTATACAGAATCTCCAGAAAAGAAAAGAAATAACTTCTATAGAGATAATAAACATATTTTTTGTGATTTTCTATATTATTTTCATATTGCAAAAGAAGGAAAAGCTGTTTGTACTGGTGCTGTATTAATTCAGGCATCAAAAGAGTAAACATTGGAAAAACAAGATCAACAAACACTGTAACTTTAAGTGAGTTTTAAGGAAGTTTTATGAAAGTTTCTATAATATGCAAATGTAGAGAGAATAGCATCATGAACTCCTTTGAATCCATCCTTGAACTTCAATAATGATGCATACTTTAAAATACTCTTTCTTGTATATGCCTGCTATTGCCTACCCACAAATTATTTAGAGGTAATCACAGATATTATGCCATTCTTTGATAACCAATTTTCTAATAATATCCATATCTGGTTTGTGTTTAAATTTCATTTCTTATCTGAAAATATTTTTATTTCAAATTTGAATACAAATGAGCCTCAGTTATTACATTTAGTTATATGTCCTTTAGCTCTATTTTTATCTATAGCTTGTTCACCATTCCTACCTTGTCACCTTTTTAATGTTAGTTTTTGAAAAAAAAGATAAAGGTAATATTACATTTAAAAAATATTTGCACTGCTAAAGATAACCATACCTCTGTCTAAAATGTACTATTTAAAAAGAATGTCACTTTTTAAGGTAAACTTTCCCACTTAAACGTTCACATTTTTTTTCTTTTTTTTATTTCATCAAGCTGTAATCATATAATGAAGCTTCTAAGAGTAATCCCGAAGGATATTTGTGTCCAGTCAGTTCATTGTCCATAGCTGAGTAAGTACATATTTATATAGTTTGAAGTAGACATGTAGGGTTTCACACTATTTTTAGAGTTAACAATATTTAAAATGACATTAAATATTAATTTTCAAAAGTATAAGTAATTTAGAATTTCTAATGCATTTATTTTCATTTGAAAATATATTTCTAAGATATTTCTTATTTTTGGAAGACTCGTGTCAGTAGGAGACATTATAGTTTATTTTGTTTTTATTCTTTAGACTAGATTTTCAATAGAAATTTTATCAGCATATTTTATAGGTTCAGTACACTTAACATAAAGCACTAAGTATGAATTTCAGTAACTTCTCTTTAGAGGATCACATTAGGCTGCATGAATATAAACTATGGTTCAGTTCAAGAGAAACTTACACTGGTACATTAGCATAATCCATTTGTAAATTTCAGAGTATTTTCGGCAATATTTCTGTCCATAGACCACCACCTGACATTTCTGTACACAATTATAAAACTATACAAACAAGTCAATGCTGTCTAAAACTGCACCTTAGACTTTAATATATTTTTTCTATGTACAGAATCATAAAATATTAGAAGCTAGAGAAGGTAAAGACTTCTAGGTCATCTCGTCTCTCTCAGTTCCAATATGAGCTTTTTCCAGGCAGTATATCCTTATGTAGTCCGTGTAAGAGAGATTTTGAATGATTTAAGTAAGAGAACTTCTGTTACTTCCCATGGGATGTCTTTCTGCAATCTAACACATTTCAGTAGAAACCTATTTAACATTCTCACTTACATTTTCATTTCTTCTTCTCTTTTGCTACACTTTGTTGAATTTGGTGTTGGAACGCTGTTTTGTCATGTTGTCCTTTAGATATGATGAACATTTCTGCTGCCATACCACTTTTTAATTGCAAGGGAAGGAAAACATTATTAGAATAATAAAGGAAGCCTACTGTATCATACTGTAGAAAAAACTTCAAATACAATTACAATATATTTATATTTGAGAAGTTAAATGCTTTAGTGACATATAAAATGCACTTCCTAATCTAATCTAATGTGCCTGATTGAGAAAAGTGGCAGGAAAAGCATGCTCAGCTTGTCTAATTTCTTAAAACATAGTATGAGTTTTTCCAAAATCAGTTGAAATCAATATTTCAGTTAGGTTTATGTTTCAGCATTCCCAAACCTCTAAAAATGAAAACATTAGTAGCGATAAATAGGTAAAAAAAAAAAGGGCTCATTGAAGAAGATTCCTTTGTTTGAGAACAATTTGGACTAGCCTTCACTCTAAAGCAGAAACACAATGTTGAGTGTTTTGTGCATACATGCAAATATTCCAAATATCTAATTATTCTTTAGCACACCCTAAAGTGCCCCTTTGCATGAGTACATATTTTCTCCTAAGGAAAAAACATTTTATTTCTAGTCTAGTGTTAGCAATGTATATACTGCAGGTTACTTAGGGGGAGAGTGTACTTCTGTCATTTTTAATTAAGTACTGTTGATACATTTATATTAGATATATTTTCATTAGACTCCACTTTAGATTATAAACCTATTTCAAATGTCCACATGTTCTGATCCTAGAAGATTTCAGTGAGGAAATAATTTGTACCCCCTACTTTTTTTATTTTTTTATTTTTTTTTATTTTTTTTTTATTTTTTTTTATTTTTAAATTTTTTATTTTTTCAGCATAACAGTATTCATTATTTTTGCACCACACCCAGTGCTCCATGCAATCTGTGCCCTCTACAATACCCACCACCTGGTGCCCCCAACCTCCCACCCCCCACCCCTTCAAAATTCTCAGATCGTTTTTCAGAGTCCATAGTCTCTCATGGTTCACCTCCCCTTCCAATTTCCCTCAACTCCCTGTACCCCCTACTTTTTTTAAATGAAAATTTTTGAATATCAACATTTCAATTTTTTTTTCCTTTTACACTCAGTCCTATCCAATAAAAATCCAGGGTAAATATGTGCATGTTGTATATGTATATATGTATAAATACACAGAAGAACACTTCGTTGCAGCACATACTTTTAAAAGGAAAATAAAGTCAGTATCCCTTTTCATGATATCATTGATAATACCTGAGTTCTTAAAAATACATAAATGTATTATTTCAATTATTTTATCTCACTATTTAAATTGAGATACATTTTTCCTAGAAAAGATTGAAATGGAAGTTAGAATAACCACGTTTATATCTAATTCTGCTGGTAAATAGCAGGATAACTAGATTTAAGATGTTTGTTGCTCTTTGAATTTACACTCAAAACAAGACACTTAAGTTGAATATCCACTAAGTTTTCTGAAACTTTGCCTTCTTTATAATTTTTGTTGTTGTTGTCTCTCAAATATAAACAATTTGTTGAATGTTTTTGTAACTATATTTTTTTATTTAGAAAAGGTTTAAGATATTTATTTTTTTACAATTTTCCATGAAGCATTTCTTTCGTTTGTAACACAATTCATTTTAATAATTCTGTTGACTTCCTGCATACTGACTAATCTATAACAATCTCTCTCTCAATCATTTGCATTGCATTGCTCACACTTTAAAGTGCTTTACAGATCAGAACAAATTAAGAAAACAGTATCTCAAATAAAAGTATTTCATTTGTATTTAAACTGTGACAGGGTCTATGAGAATTTAATCTTGAAAGAAATAAAATGAGGAGAATTAAATACTGGCGGTTATTATATAAATAATCGTTTATTTTACAGCTAGCCTATTTCTAAAATGAGGCACTTAAAATTAAAATAAAGAAGAAATGAGGGACAATTACAACATGTCAAACATGCAACTTTATTCTGAGGAACTGAAAACATGCCAATTTCTGTCACAGTGTGAATATTCCAAAGGGAATATTGTCAAATGATAAATTTGGGGCATGGCATGCAAAACATCAAAATTATATAATAAATTATGTAAGTATCAATATTAGAATACAGACTTTGGTTGTTAGTATTATATCAAATATCTGTAAAGAATACATTGCTAAACACAGCAAAGCTTCTGAGGAACTTACAGTGGTTAGCTTTATTTTTACATGTGTAGTTTCTCTTCATACCAGATTGTGAGGTTTTGTAGTACTATAAATGGAGCTGGGAGGAAAGGTCATGGAGGGTAATAATAAAGTAACAAACATTCAGATTTGTAGAAACTAATAATTATAGCCTAGAGGAAAAAAAGAAATCAGTGATGTCAAAAATGTAACATAAATGTTCATTTTGAATTTGTCTGCCATTTTGTATTATTCTTATAACTACCTTGATGTCCTTATCTTGGTTATTGACGTATTCAAAATATACATTTAAATTGTGTCTAACTTAGAAATAATATGTATATTTGTATGATCTTCATATATTTATATGATGTGTATATATATGTATGTATGTATATATACACATGGGATCTTTTGAAAACAAATAAGTAAATAAAATTGCCTAATCAAACTTTGAGGGAAAAAAATTCCATTAACCTTATATTTTTGGGGTCATCCTGTTCTGTCCATCAACTTGTCTACAGCAGACAATTCACTTTTTAACTTGTTTTATGAATATAGCATCATCTACCATTTCTTGATCTGCCTCTATCTCTATGCTGTATAAATTAAACATATTCCTTATGCATTGAATCTTCTTTTCCAATATGGTTATAACTCTTAATGACTTCATACAATCCTATTACAAGCAGGATACCAAGATAATATATTTTTTATCATAGTTAATTTGTTCAATATTAGTTTTCCTTAATTATGAACTGATAGTTAGCTTTTAGAATATTTAGTTCTTTAGAATAAATTCCTAGAAAAAAGGAATTTCTGTTGCAAAGAGCTTACATATATATATTAGAATTTGGAAAATATATGAAATATATTTCCAAAGGAAAGGTTAGCACATATGTAAATGGAAGTGATTCTTATTTAGAATGCTATGAATTCATTTTAATTCTCCTATGAGCAGGTTATGTGATAAATTGTGTTATAAGTTGTGTTATAAACAATTCTCCTATTGGTATCCTAAACCCCATTTGACTGTGGTGGACATTAATAGTCTACCATTAATAGTTACTAACTGATATATTATTTTATTTCTCATTTTATGTTAATGTTCATATTTGAAATACCCCTAGTTTTTCTCAGTCAAGCAGAGAAAGCTAGGCTATTACTACATCAGCATATATTTTAGGCCCTTTTATTCTTTTTTTTAAAAATATAGAATATATCAGAAGTATTTTAACTTAATAGAAAACAATATAAAAATGAACGTCTGATTATATTGAGAACTTTTTCTAAATCTCCCGTAGTTATTGGTCTAATCATTTTTGTCTTTTTAGTTATTATGCTTTATTTTTGGTGAAGTATAGTTAACAAACAATGGTATATTAATTTTAGGTATACAACAGTGATTCAGCACTTACATACATATGAAATGCTCACCATGATAAATGTAGTTACTTTTTGTCTCCAAAATTATTACAATATCATTGACTATATTCCCTATGCTGTACCTTTCATCCCATGACTAAGTTATTTTATAAATGGAAATTTGTACCTCTTAATCTCCTTTACCTATTTCTCTCACTCCAACTCCTTTCTGCTCTGGCAAACCACGGTTTGCTCTCTGTAATTGAGTCTACTTTTGTATTTTGTTTTTTTTTTATTTTTTCATTTTGTTTTGTAGATTCCACACATAAGTGAAATCATATGGTATTTGTCTTTCTCTGTCTGACATTTCACTTAGCATAATATCTTTTAGTTCCATCCATATCATCACAAAACTAAAATTCCATTGTGTATATATCACACTTCTTCTTTACCCATCTATCATTGGACTTTAGGTCACTTCCATAGTTTGGGTATTGTAAATAATGTTGTAATAAACAAATGTGCATATATCTTTTTAAATTAGTTTTCATTTTCTTTGGATAAATAACCAGAAATGGAATTACTGGGTTGTGTGAGATTTCTATTTTTAATTTTTTGAGGAATCTCTTATACTGTTTTCAACAGTGGCTGCACCAATTTACATTTCTACCAACAGAGCAGAATGATTTCCTTTTCTTTACATTCTCAGCAACACTTATTGTTTCTTGTCCTCTTGAGTCTAGCCATTCTGACAGGTGTAAGGTGATATTTCACTGAGGTTTTGATTTGTATTTCCCTAGTGATTAGTGAGATTGAGCACTTGTTGAGGAAAATAAATACAATCCCTATCTGATATGAGCTCCCCTAAACTAATGTCTTAGAGCCAATAACTTTGTGAGAGAATTTATATTTTCCACACATCTGTGCCCCTCTTAACTGTCCTTTAAAATGATAGAGCAGCATGGGAAGAGATTTGTTTTCCTGGAGCCCTTCCTATGGTGTGACAACCATGCTCAAGGCAAGCACACTTCTCTGTGGACTGATGGGAGCTTAGGAGACTGTCTGCATTTGGCCTAGTCTTTGTGTGTAACTTCCATGAAAAAAAAAACTTGGTGCCTTAGCATTAGTATATTTAAAAATATAAGGTTGATACAATAATCGATAATTTCGCTTATTGGGGTGCCTGGGTGGCTCAGTGGGTTAAAGCCTCTTCCTTGGGCTCAGGTCATGATCTCAGGGTCCTGGAATCAAGCCCTGCCTTGGGCTCTCTGCTCAGCAGGGAGCCTGCTTCCCTTCCTCTCTCTCTGCCTGCCTCTCTGCCTACTTGTGATCTCTCTCTCTGTCAAATAAATAAATAAAATCTTAAAAAAATTTTTGCTTATTATTTTAGATAGGATATGATATTGTTCACACGTCTTATATGTTTGCTCTATATTTCTTTTTGAGGTTTTATTTTTTCCATCTCTATTGAGATATCATGGACATTTTAACATTTTTTACATTTAAGATGCACCTTGTAATGACTTGATATATGTATATGTTGTAAAATGATTATCATGAGAAGGGTAGTTAACACATCTGTCACTTCACATACTTAAAACCTTTTTGTGTATGGTTTGAACTTTCAAAATCTACTGTCTTAGGAACTTTCAGATATGCAATACATACTGTATAACCATGCTGTATATTACATCCAAGGAATATATTCATCTTATAATTGGCAGTTTATTACCTTTGTCTACCTTCATACATTTCCCACAAATTCCCACCTCCCATTCCAGGCAACTACCAACCAGCTCTCTTTTTTTATGTTTTTTTGTTGTTGTTGTTGTTGTTGTTTTTTTAATTTCACATACAAATGAAATCATCCACTATTTGGGTTTCTCTGACTTATTTCACTTAGTACAGTGCCTTCAAAGGACATCCATATTGTCATAAATGGCAGATTTCCTCCTTTTTTTTTCCTTTTGGCTGAAAAAATTCCTCTGTGTGTGTGTGTGTATGTGCTTTATCCCCCCCACTCATCAACATTTAATTTGTTTCCATGACTTGGCTTTTGTAAATAATGCTACAATGAACATGGTTAGGGTGCAGATATAACTTTTAAATTGTGATTCCATTTCTCTCAGATTCATACCCAGAAGTGGTATTGCTGAATCATATAGTAGACTTAGTTTTAATTTTTTGAGAAGCCACCATACTATTTTCAATAGTGGTTGCATCAGTTTATAATCTCATCAACAGTACACAGAGTTCCCTTTCCTCCAAATCCTCCCTGCCACTTCTTAGCTCGTTTTTTTGATGATGGCCATTCTTACAGGTGGGAGGTGATTTCTCACTGTGGTTTTGATTTGTAGCTCCATGAAGATTAGTGATATTGAGCATCTTTTCATCTTCCTTTGGCTATTTGAATATCTTCCTTGGAAAAATGTCTATTCTGGTCCTTGCCCATTTTTAATCAGATTATTTTTGCTGCTATGTTACATGAGTTCCTTACATGTTTTGGATATAAGTGCTTTATTAGATATGTAGTTTGCAGATATTTTCTCCCATTCCATATACTGCCTTTTCATTTTGTTGATTGTTACATTTTGTGTGCAGAAGCTTTTCATTTTGTTGCAATCTCACCTCTTTTTACTTCTGTTGCATGTGCTTTGGGTGTCATATTCATAAAATCATTGCTGCCTGCCTTCTCTATCTGATCCCCAGTGGTCAGACCCTGAAAATTCTTCCAGTGATTTCACTGAGGCGAGGCCTGAGTGCAACTCTGAGAACTGTCTTTCAATATTGGGGAAGCTGAAAGTCCATCTTTGACTCTTTTTCCCACTGATGAAAATACAGGCCCAGCAAGTCCATCTCAAAGAGAACTTGCATAGGTAAGGGGAGATGTGGTCAGACTACAGCTGCTTTTCTTACCATTCCAATTTTAGTCCTTCTCAGTCTCTCTTACCCGTTGAGATGCTTCAGCACCGCTCCAAGTTTCTGGGTTATTAACAATGGTATCTTGTCTATGGATATTTGCTAGACAGTCTTGTGAGGGGGACTGAAGTTGGGAATGACTTATATCACCATCTTGATTGATTTTTACAATTTCTTTACAAATTTTATTTATTTATTTATTTATTTATTTATTTATTTATTTATTTGAGAGAGAGAGAGAGAGAGCATGTGCACTTATGAGCAGAAAGAGGGGCAGAGGGAGAAGCAGGCTCCCTACTAAGCAGAGAGCCTGATTCAGGGGTCCATCTCAGGACCCTGGGATCATGACCTGAGCCAAAGTCAGTTGCTAAACTTATTGAGCCACCCAGGTGCCCCCGTTATCAGCCATCTTAGGAAAATATTTTTAAGTTTTTATTTATTTTTGTTTATTTATTTATTTTACAAATTCTATAAACTGAAAAGTGTCATCATCAACTTTAATGGCTTTATAGCATACCTTGGGAAGATAATATGAAACTTCCCGGCCCTGATTTTTTGTTGTTATACATATTGGTTGATTTTCTGTTGCTCAGTTGTTTTGTGAGATGTATATTTTATTCATAAGAAAATTGATGAATTAAAAAAATGAGGTCTTACTCATATAATCCTATTCATTCACATGCATACCTTAATGTTTTTTTCTTTCCTTTTCTAAATATGAGTTTCTTATAACTTATATTCCATATTTTGTTATTAAGGAAAGATTAATAATTCAGTTTTCTTAATGTGTGGTTTTCCCATATGCTATCACTCTTTCTGTATCTCTGTGATTTGTTTTGTCTTATTTGGTAGTTTTCCTTGCTTCTTAAGCCAAACACTTATAGTGTATTTTTCATCCATTCTTACTTAGTAAGGAATTATGCCTACAAATTTTTCTTTGCACACTTGTTTGAAAACATGTAGTGTATGTAACACAAGGATTTGTTGATGATGAATGGTGCTGAGCATCTTTTCATGTGTCTGTTAGTTATCTGGATGTCTTCTTTGGAAAAAAAAGTCAATTCCTGCCTTCTGCCCATTTTTTTGACTGGATTATGAATGTTTTAGGTGTTGGATTTTATAAGTTCTCTCCTTTTTTTTTTTTTTAAGATTTTGTTTGTTTACTTGATAGAGACAGAGACAGAGCACAAATAGAGAAGTGGAAGATGGAGAAGCAAGCTCCCACTAAGCAGGGAGCCCAATGAAGGGCCTGATCCTAGGACCCTGGGATTATGACCTGATCTGAAGGCAGATGCCTAACCAGCTGAAACACCCAGATCCCCCAGATTTTGTAAGTTCTTTATATATTTTGGATAATAATCCATTTTCAGATACATCATTTGAAAATATTTTCTCCCATTCCATAGACTGACTTCAGTTTTGTTGATTATTTCCTTCACTGTGCAGAAGCTTTTTATCTTGATGAAGTCCAGTAGTTTATATTTGCTTTTGTTTCCCTTGCCTCAGTAGACATATCTAGAAAGGAGTTGATGTTCTATTGATCTATGTGACTATTTTTGTGCCAGTACCAACTCTTTTGATGACCACTGCCTTATATAATTGCTTGAAGTCCAGAATTGTGATGCCTCTAGCTTTGCTTTTCTTTGTCCAGATTGCTTTGGCTATTTAGGGTCTTTTGTGGTGCCATACAAATTTTAGGATTGTTTGTTCTAGCTCTGTGAAAAATGCTGTTGATATTTTCATATGGAGTCCATTAATGTATGGATTGCTTTGAGTAGCATAGACAGTTTAACAATATTTGTCTTCTAATCCCTGAACACGGAATGGTTTTCCATTTCTTGTGTTATCTTCAATTTCTTTCAGAGCAAATTCACTGAACAAGGTAAAGAATGTTGCCTTATAATTATTAAATTGCAATAAAATTTTAACTAAAAATGTGTACTTTATATAATAACTAATACAATACTAAAGTAGAAGAAGAAAGTTGGAAGACTGGTACTACCCAACTTAAAGACTTACTATAAACCTACCATAATCAAGGAGTGTGGTATTGCCAAAATGATAGGCAAATCGACCAATAAAATAGAACAGAGAACCAAGAAATATATTCACATGAATATAGTCAAGTGACCTTTGAAAAGGAACAAGGTCAATAAAATATGACAAAGACATTCTCCTTGATAGATAGTGCTGGGAGAGCTGGACATCCACAAGCAAAAAATAAATAAATAAATAAATAATAAATAAATAAATAATTCTTTACACTGATATTCACCCTTCACAAAAATTAATTCAAAATGCATCACAAACCTATATGTAAGCTGCTAAACTATGAAACTCCTATCCCTGACAAACATGGATACAAAAATCTCAATTGAATGCTAATAAACCAAATCTAACAATACATTGAAAAAATATATATTCACCACAATACAGTAGGATTTATTCCTGGATTGCAAGGTGCTTCAGTATTTGCAAGTCAATTGACTTGTTACACTACACTAATAAAAGAAAGGATAAGAACCATATGACCCTTCAATAGATACAGAAGGAACATTTGACAAAATACAATATCCATTCATGATAAAAACCCTCAACAAAATAGGTTCAGAGGAAACATATTTCAACATGATAAATGTCATATATGAAAAACCCAGAGCCAATATCATCCTCAATGTGGAAAAACTGAGAACTTATCTTCTATGATCAGAATGAAGACAGGATGTCCATTCTCACCACTGTTTGTTTATTTATTTGTTTGTTTAGGGAATGTGGATGGGGGAAGGGTAGAGGGAGAAAGAGAGAATCTTCAGTAGGTTACACACCCAGCATGGTACCTGATGTGGGGCTTGATCTCATAAACCTGAGATCATGATTTTAATTAAAATCAAGACTCTGACACTAAACTGACTGACCACCCAGGTGCCCCACTATTGTTATTTAACATAGTACTGAAAGTCCCAACCACAGCAATCATATGGTAAAAATAAAGAGCATCCCAATTGGCAAGGAAGAAGTCAGATTTTTACTACTTGCAGATGACATGATACTCTGTATAGAAAACCCAAAAGATAACACCAAAAAGCTGCTAGAAATGATACATGAATTCAGTGAAGTCACAGTATAAAAAATGTGTAGAAATCTGTAGCATTTCTGTACACCAATAATGGAGTAGAAAGAAAGAAAGTAAAGGGTCAATCCCATTTACAATTACACCAGAAATAATAAGATAATTAGGAATACACCTAATCAAAAACAACAACAACAACAACAACAACAACAAACATGAAAGACTTGGACCCTAAAAACTACAAAACACTGTTGAAATAAATTGAAGATGAAACAAAGAAATGGAAACATATACCATGCTTATGGATTGGAAGAACAAATATTATTCAAATGTCTATACTACCCAAAACAATCCAAGCATTTAATGCAATCCCTAAGAAAATATCAACAGAATTTTTCACAGAGCTAGAACAAACAGTCCTAAAATTTGTATGGTACCACAAAAGACTTCAAATAGACAAAGCAATATTGAATAAGAAAGTGAAAGCTAGAGGCATCACAATTCTGGACTTCAAGTTATACTACATGGCAGTAGTCATCAAAAGAGTTGGTACTGGCACAAAAATAGGCACAGAGATCAATGAAACAGAATAGAAAAGCCAGAAACAGACACAAAACTGTAAGGACAAGTAATCTTCAACAAAGCAGGAAAGAATATCGAATGGGGCAAAGACAGTCTCTTCAACAAAAGGTCTGGGGAAAACTGGACAACAACATGCAGAAGGATGAAATGAGACCACTTTCTTACACCATACACAAGAATAACTTCAAAATGGTTGAAAGACCTAACTGTGAGACAGGAAACCATCAAAATCCAACAGGAAAATACAGGCAGTAACCTCTTTGACATTGGTCATAGCAACTCCTTTCTACATATCTCTACTGAGGCAAGGGAAACAAAAGCAAAATAAACTACTCAGACTTCATCAAGATAAAATGCTTCTGCACAGTGATGGAAACAATCAACAAAACTAATACCAGCTTACGAAATGGGAGAAGATATTTGCAAATAACATATTTGATAAAGGGTTATTATCCAAAGTATATAAAGAACTTACCAAACTCAAAACCCAGGAAATAAACAATCCAGCTAAGAAATGGACATAAGGGGAGACAAAATGGCAGGGAAGTAGGAGGAGGTGCCGTTTCAACCTGTACCCTAAAGTGAGCTGATTACCTACCAAAGAACTCCAATCACCCATGAAATCAGCCTGAGATCAGAATTATACACGACTGGATTTCTACAGGGGCAAAAGACACCAGTGGGCAGGTAAAGCAGAGTGGGAATGTCAGACTGATATGGGAAGATAAACAAAAGAGGGAGGGAGCCACCAGAGGTGACCGATTGGAAACTTATACCCCAACACAAGAGTGCCCTGCATCTGGGGACCAGCATTAACTTGGAGTCTGGTTGAAAGCACTCAAAAAGAGCAAAGGATCGCAGGGGGAAATTGTGGGAATCGGGGCGACTAGGGACAGGGGCTTAAGTCCCTGGACCCAGGATAGCCTCCCCTGGCACTGAGCCAGAGATAGTGTGGCAGAGAAACCAGGTCTTGGCCCTGAGCCGCCAGCCCGCCCGAGAACGTGTGGGGTCCAGCTCCTGTGAGGGGTTGGGATCCTCACCAGATGGCAGAATGACAAGCCTGCTAACAGAGCCTGAGATGTGCACGCCCCTCACCCTCCCCTGATAGAGGTGTGCGAAGGCCCAGCCTGGCGCTCTTAGACCCACACCTTGCTATCAGAGCCTGAGACACGCGTGCCCCACACCCTCCCCTGAGAGAGGTGCACACAAGCCCAGTGCTCTTAGACCCAGAAAGACCAGGCACTCCAAGCCCAGGCCAGTGGGAAAATCTCAGTGTGTGATCCCTGCTTGGAATCTCTCTGGCGGTCTGGAGCTGCCCAGATGGCCGCCGCTGCCATGGTTTTGGGTACAAGCAGAAGATCCTGCATCCCCAGGGACCGCGACTTGTAACCTGCTCTGCCAGCAGCCAAGGGGGAATTTATATGGGCTCTGCAGCACCCACAGGGGAGCAGACTGAGGCTTCTCTCTGAGAGGGAGGTTGGGGTGCAGTTTGCTTTCCTCTAAACCTCCAAAAACCAGAGAGAAAAGAAGTGAACAAACATAAAAACCTCCAGAGAACAAAAGACTGAAAAAAACCGGTTTCCTCAGAGCCCACCCCCTTGAGGGGGGTGAGAGGACTTAACTCAGGGAACATCATTGACTGAAAACCCACGTGACAGGCCCCTCCCCCAGAAAACCAACTAGGAAAGAAAAAAAAAAAAAAAAAAGACTACAAGAGAACAACCACCACTACTTCATAGATACAATTTTATTTTTAACTCGTTCCCACTATTCTGGTTCATTTTTTTATATATATATAGATAATTTTTTAACCTATTTACCATCACAGTGAGATGTCCAGTACATCAAATTCCATAATAACTTTCTAACCTGAACTTTTTGATACATACACCTGTGCTTTTCTTTTCCTCTTCTATTTTTTAAAATTTTTTTTAAATTTTAGTTTAGTTTAGTCTAGTTTGTTCCTTTTTAATTTTTATTTTCTAATATTCATATAGAGTTAAACTTCAAGGTAATTCCCTTTCCCCAATCAATGCTACCTCTATAGGTAAACCAATTTTTAATCCCCCTTTATCTTAGGATAGTTGAGTCCTTTAATAAAGATATCAAGATACATCCAGGAAGATTCAAAATAACCTTCCTCACCCACACTGAGAATTTAAAACCACTCTCCCATCTTTTCCTTCCAACAGTGTTTCTGTGTATTTGTGTTTGTCTTGATAGTATATAAATCTTATACTTGGGGTTCTTTTTTTTAGATTATATATATATTTTTTTCTTTGTCATATACTTTTATCAGTCTTTTTGTTTGTCTGTTTTTGCTTGTATACTTCATAAATCTTACCTTGGGGCACATTTGAGCTGAACCTTCTCTTTCATATTCCCTTTTTTTCCTGTGTGTGTCCGTCTCTCTCTCTCTTTTTTTTTTTTTTCTTTTCTTTTTTCTCTCGTTGGGGTGGGGAATCCTGATTGCTCAGAAGCGTTCCAGGGCGCATCTTGACTGCACCACAGTCAATACATCCAGCTACATCCATTCAGTCATCTCTCACCAAAATGACTAGGAGGAGGAATGCCCAACAGAAGAAAAATACACAGGATGGGCCTTCTGCAACAGAGCTAATGACTATCAACATAGACAATATGTTGGAAAGAGAATTCAGGCTAACAGTTATCCAGGCAATAGCTAGGTTGGAGAAAGCCATGGATGACCAAATGAAATTGATTAGGGCAGAACTGAAAGCCACCAGGGGTGAGGTTCACAATGCTCTCAATGAGTTCCAATCTAATTTAAATTCTCTAAAAGCTAGGGTAACTGAGACAGAAGATAGAATTAGTGATCTGGAGGACAAACAGATAGAGAGAAAGGATCAGGGGGAAGCCTGGAACAAACAGCTTAGAAGCCATGAAAACAGAATCAGGGAAATAAGTGATGCAATGAAATATTCCAACGTCAGGATTATTGGAATCCCTGAAGGGGAGGAGAAAGAAAGAAGTCTAGAAGATATAGTGGAATAAGTTTTTCATGAAAATTTTCCCAATCTCGTGAATGGAACCAGCTTTCATGTACTAGAGGCAGAACGGTCTCCCCCCAAGATTATAGATTCCAAAAAAAAAAAAAAAAAAATCAAGGCACCTGATATTAAAATTGAGAAATCATAATTGTTGATACAATCTCTTGAAAGCCGCTAGGACAAAGAGACTCCTTACATACAGAGGAAAGCCCATCAGAATAACGTCAGACCTGTCCACAGAGACCTGGCAAGACAGAAAGGGTTGGCAAGATATATTCAGGGCACTAAATGAGAAGAACATGCAGCCAAGAATACTTTATCCAGCAAGACTGACATTCAAAATGGATGGAGAGATAAAGAGTTTCCAAGACCGGCAAGGCTTAAAAGACTATGCAACCACCAAGCCAACACTGCAGGAAATATTAAGGGGGGGTTCTATAAAAGAGGAAAAATCCTAAGAATAGCATTGAACAGAAATATAGAGTTAATCTACAGAAAGAAAGACTTCAAAAGTAACATGATGTCAATAAAAACATATCTATCAATAATCACTCTCAATGTGAATGGCCTAAATGCACTCATCAAATGACACAGGGTTGCAGATTGGCTAAAACTACAGGACCCATCCATATGTTGTTACAAGAGACCCATTTTGAACCTAAAGATACACGCAGACTGAAAGTGAAGGGATGGAGAATCATCTTTGATGCCATTGGGCCACAAAAGAAGGCCGGGGTAGTGATTCTCATATTAAATAAATTAGACTTTAAACTAAAGACTGTAGTCAGAGATACAGAAGGACACTACATAATTCTTAAAGGGACTATCCACCAAGATGATCTAACAATTTTAAGTATCTATGCTCCCAATATGGGAGCAGCCAATTACATAAGAAAACTATTAATTAAGATAAAGAGTCATATTGATATGAATACATTAATAGTAGGAGATCCTAACATGCCACTCTCAGAAATAGACAGGTCATCAAAGCATAAAATCAATAAAGAAACAAGAGCATTGAATGACACATTGGACCAGATGGACCTCATAGATATATACAGAACATTCCACCCTAAAACAACAGAATACTCATTCTTCTCAAGTGCACATGGAACCTTCTCAAGAATAGACCACATACTGGGTCACAAATCAGGACTCAACCAATACCAAAATACTGAGATTATTCCCTGCATATTCTCAGACCACAATGCTTTGAAACTGGAGCTCAATCACAAGGAAAAGTTCAGAAGGGACTCAAACACCTAGAAGCTAAAGATGACCTTGCTTAAGAATGCTTGGATCAACCAGGAGATCAAAGAAGAACTTAAATGATTCATGGAAACCAATGAGAATGAAGACACTTTAGTCCAAAAACTATGGGATACAACAAAGGCGTCCTAAGGGGGAAATACATAGCCATCCAAACCTCCCTCAAAAAAATTGAAAAATCCAGAATACACCAGCTGTCTCTACATCTTAAAGAACTGGAGAATCAACAACAAATCAAACCAACTCCACACGTAAGAAGGGAAATAATCAAGATTAGAGCAGAGATCAATGAGGTAGAAACCAGAGATACAGTAGAATGTATCAATGAAACTAGAAGCTGGTTTTTTGAAAGAATCAATAAGATCGATAAACCATTGGCCACACTAATCCTAAAGAAAAGAGAGAAAGCCCAAATTAATAAAATTATGAATGAAAAGGGAGAGATCACAACTAACACCAAGGAAGTAGAAACAATCATCAGAAGTTATTATCAACAGTTATATGCCAATAAGCTAAGCAACCTAGATGAAATGGATGCATTCCTGGAAAACTATAAACTCCCAAAATTGAACCAGAAAGAAATTGACAACCTGAATAGACAGATATCTAGTAACAAGATTGAAGCAGTGATCAAAAACCTCCCCAAAAACAAGAGCCCAGGACCTGACGGATTCCCTGGGGAATTCTACCAAACTTTCAAAGAAGAAATAACACCTATTCTCCTGAAGCTGTTTCAAAAAATTGAAGCAGAAGGAAAACTTCCAGACTCCGTCTATGAAGCCAGCATTACCCTGATCCCCAAACCAGGCAAAGACCCTACCAGAAAGGAGAATTTGAGACCAATATCACTGATGAATATGGATGCTAAGATTCTCAACAAGATCCTAGCAAACAGGATCCAACAGCACATTAAAAAGATTATCCACCATGACCAGGTGGGAGTCATCCCTGGGTTACAAGGATGGTTCAACATTCGCAAATCAATCAATGTGATAGAACAAATCAATAAGAGAAGAGAGAAGAAACACATGGTCCTCTCAATTCATGCAGAAAAAGCATTTGTCAAAATCCAGCATCTGTTCCTGAATAAAACACTTCAAAGTATAGGGAAAGAGGGAACATGCCTGAACTTCATAAAATCTATCTATGAAAGACCCACAGCAAATATCATCCTCAATGGGGAAAAGCTTGCAGCCTTCCCGTTGAGATCAGGAACATGACAAGGATGCCCACTCTCACCACTCTTGTTCAACATAGTATTAGAAGTCCTAGCAACAGCAATCAGAAAACAAAGAGAAATAAAAGGTATCCAAATTGGCAATGAAGAAGTCAAACCCTCTCTTCGCAGATGACATGCTTCTTTATATGGAAAACCCAAAAGACTCCACCCCCAAACTACTAGAACTCATACAGCATTTCAGTAACATGGCAGGATACAAAGTCAATGCACAGAAATCAGTGGCTTTCTTATACACTAACAATGAAAATATAGAAAGGGAAATTAGAGAATCAATTCCATTTACTATAGCACCAAGAACCATAAGATACCTGGGAATAAACCTAACCAAGGAGGTAAAGGATCTGTACTCGAGGAACTACAGAACACTCATGAAAGAAACTGAAGAAGACACAAAAAGATGGAAGACCATTCCATGCTCTTGGATCAGAAGAATAAACATTGTTAAAATGTCTTTACTACTGAGAGCAATCTATACTTTTAATGCCATTCCGATCAAAATTTCACCAGTATTTTTCAAAGAGCTGGATCAAATAATCCTAAAATTTGTATGGAATCAGAAGAGACCCTGAATTGCTAAGGAAATGTTGAAAAACAAAAACAAACCTGGGGGCATCACGTTACCTGATTTCAAGCTTTACTACAAAGCTGTGATCACCAAGACAGCATGGTACTGGCATGAAAATAGACACATAGACCAGTGGAACAGGGTAGAAGTCCAGACATGGACCCTCAACTCTATGGTCGAATAATCTTTGACAAAACGGGAAAAAATATACAGTGGAGAAAAGACAGTCTCTTCAATAAATGGTGCTGGGAAAATTTGATAGCTATATGTAGAAGAATGAAACTTGACCATTCTCTTACACCATACACAAAGATAAACTCAAAATTGATAAAAGACCTCAACATGAGACAGGAATCCATCAGAATCCTAGAGGAGAACATAGGCAGTAACCTCTTCGATATCAGCCACAGCAACTTCTTTCAAGATATGTCTCCAAAGGCAAAGGAAACGAAAGCAAAAATGAACTTTTGGGACTTCATCAAGATCAAAAGCTTCTGCACAGCAAAGGAAACAGTCAACAAAACAAAGAGGCAACCCACAAAATGGGAGACAATATTTGCAAATGACAGTACAGACAAAAGGTTGATATCCAGGATCTATAAAGAACTCCTCAAACTCAACACACAAAAAACAGACAATCATATAAAAAATGTGCAGAAGATATGAACAGAAACTTCTCCAATGAAGACATGCAAATGGCTATCAGACACATGAAAAAATGTTCATCATCACTAGCCATTAGCGAGATTCAAATTAAAACCACATTGAGACACCCCCGTACACCAGTTAGAATGGCCAAAATTAGCAAGACAGGAAACAACATGTGTTGGAGAGGATGTGGAGAAAGGGGAACCCTCTTCCACTCTTGGTGGAAATGCAAGTTGGTGCAGCCACTTTGGAGAACAGTGTAGACATTCCTCAAGAAATTAAAAATAGAGCTTCCCTATGACCCTGCAATTGCACTACTGGGTATTTACCCCAAAGATACAGATGTAGTGAAAAGAAGGGCCATCTGTACCCCAATGTTTATAGCAGCAACGGCCATGGTCTCCATACTGAGGAAAGAACCAAGATGCCCTTCAATGGACGAATGGATAAGGAAGATGTGGTCCATATACACTATGGAGGATTATGCCTCCATCAGAAAGGATGAATACCCAACTTTTGTAGCAACATGGACGGGACTGGAAGAGATTATGCTGAGTGAAATAAGTCAAGCAGAGAGAGTCAATTATCATATGGTTTCACTTATTTGTGGAGCATAACAAATAGCATGGAGGACAAGGGGAGATGGAGAGGAGAAGGGGGTTGAGGGAAATTGGAAGGGGAGGTGAACCATGAGAGACTATGGACTCTGAAAAACAATCTGAGGGTTTTGAAGGGGCGGTGGTTGGGAGGTTGGGGGATCCATGTGGTGGGTATTAGGGAGGGCACAGATTGCTTGGAGCACTGGGTGTGGTGCAAAAACAATGAATACTGTTACACTGAAAAGAAATAAAAAATAAAAAATAAATTAAAAAAAAGAAATGGACATAAGGCCTGAATAGACATTTATTCAAAGAAGACATCCAGATGACTAACAGACACATGAAAAGATGCTCAACATCAACCATCATCAGGGAAATACAAATAAAAACTACAATGGCTGTCAGAATGGCTAAAATTAACAATACAGGGAATAACAGATGGTGGCAAGGATGCAGAGATAGGGAAATCCTCTTACACTGTGGGAATGCAAACTGATGCAACCACTGTGGTAAACAGTATGGAGGTTCCTTAAAATGCTAATAATGAAATTATACTATAATCCAGCAATTGCACTACTAGGTATTTACCCAAAGAATACAAAAGTACTAAATTGTCAGGGCACACGTGCGTCGATGTTCACAGCATCATTTCCAACAATAGCAAGTTATGGGAAGAACCCAAATGTCCATCAACTGATGAATGGATAAAGAAGTTACACACACACACATACACGGTGGAATATTCTTCAACCATAAAAATGAATGAAATCTTGCCATTGCCATTTGCTATGACATGGGTGGAGCTAGACTGTATTATGTTAAGCAAGATGAATCAAAGAAAGGTAGATATCATATGATTTCACTCATATGTTGAATTTAAAAGCAAAACATGAACATAGGGAAAAGAAAAATAAAAGGGAGAAAAACCAAGAAACAGTCCATTAAGTATAGAGAACAAAGTGAGGATTGATGGAAGGGATGTTGTTGCAGAGGATGAGCTGAATGGGTTAATGGTATTAATGAGGGCACTTGTGATGAGCATTTGGTATTATAAGTGATGAATCACTGAATTCTCCTCCTGATACTAATATTACACTATGTTAACTAATTGAAATTAAAATAAAAATTTGAAAAATTAAAAAAGAACTTGCTTTGAATTCAACTCAACATCATGTAATTAGATTTTGTTGTGTGTAATTTAAAGGTTTTTTGTGATCTAAATATTGAAATGCTTATTTTCATAAATATATCTTATATATACTGTAAAATGAGATATGTTTGTTCTTGATTGTGTCATGTTCTATTTGTTACAGTATCTCTTTCTAATGCTTCCTTTGATCTCCTTCCTTTTTATATGATCTGTGGTTATTTTTGTAATGTAGATGTGAATATATTTAGAAGTTATATACATATTTTAATTTCTTATCAGGTTTATTTTTATCATTTTGATCAATAGCAAATATCTATTCTTTATACACAGTATTCATTCACTGTCAATAAAAAAATTGTGCTTTCACTTCCATACTTATCTGTCCAATTCACTTTGGTATATTTTGGTTACATTAATTTCATACCATGGTTACCAATCTATTCTTTAGCCAGGACTTTCCAAATTTATTAATTTTATGTATTTTTAATTCAATTCTCATATTTTTACATATTAAATTGGTTTACATTTTATATAACTTATTGGTTACCAAGTTTTTCTTTTTTTATTATTAAAATTATGAGGCATAAACCCTCACATTTACATTTACAAATATCAAATTTCATTAAATAGAATCAAAGAAAAAGGTCAACCTTTTCTTGCCTCACACCTTTAAACTTATATACTATTTTTAGAATTCATTTTTAAATGAAGTATAGTTAAATTCAATGTTAGTTATAGGTGTACAACACCTGTGATTTAACAATTCTATACACTACTCAGTGTTTACCAGGGTAAATATAGTAATAACCTGTCACCAAACATTATTACAATATTATTGACTATCTTCTTTATTCTGTACTCTTCATCTCTGTGGATTATCTATTTTATAGCCTGTAATTTATATAGCTTAACCCCCTTTATTTCACCTCCATCACCTCTCTTCTGATAATCATCAGTCTTTTCTATTTAGAAGTTTATTTTTTTGTTGTTTGTTTATTTTCTTCTTGGATCATTTTTTTTTTTTTTAGATTTTACATACAAGTGAAATCACATGATATTTCTGTTTCTCTGTCTGACTTATTTTACTATCCTCATGTCCATCTATGTTATCACAAATGGGAAGATCTCATTCTTTTTTATGCCTGAATAATATTCCATTGCGTACCTATTATATTATGAGGATTACTTCTGGTGTTTTTAATACAAAGTTAGCATCTTGAATCCTTTCTTTCTTTCTTTCTTTCTTTCTTTCTTTCTTTCTTTCTTTTTTTGATTGATTTATTTATTTGAGAGAGAGAGAGAGAATACGAGTCTGGGGAGGGACAGAAAGAGAGGGAGAGAAAGAATTGCAAGCAGACTGTCTGTTGAGAGTGAAGCCCAGTGCAGGGCTCAAGCTCCTCGCCATGAGTACCAACTCTACAGTTGGTATCTTCCCTTTATTATTATTTATTTTCTCTGTATCTTTACAATGCATATCAATCTGTGGCTTAAGGATTGAAACCTTTGGTTTGGTGAAGAGTGAGTATTCTTGGCTATTTTATTTTAAAAAAGTTAATTGTTCATATTTCAGGGTAGAATTTGTATAGCTGTAGATTATTCTTCCATTCCCTTTTGAAACCATAAATTCTTTTAATGTGTCAGGATACTTTGACAAAATTGGAAAAATAAAAATAAAAGCCAGATTAAGAAACTAGTTCTTTTGCATATGGAGAGAAAATAAAATAAAGTTAAATGTTTTTAATGCACATATGTTCTTAGTGCAAATATTTAAGACTGTGCAGATGTTCTCAGCTTGCAAATATTGAAAATATGATTTCCTGCTATGTATGTTTTAATTTTATAAAATCTCTAGGTTAGCTTAGTCTCAAGCATGATTACTTTAACATTTGTTAAGACTTAAAAATTTATAATTTGATTATTTTAAAAATTTATAATTTGATTATTTTAAAAATTCAAAGGGGTACAAAATAAGTAAATTGTCTATCAAAGGAAGACAAAAAATAAAAACCAAATTAATATCTCTATAAAAATATAGGCAAATTTTCAAGAGTTAAAAAAGTTAATTTCATTACTCAGGAAATTTTAAGTGTTTTTGTTGTTGCTGTTGTTTTTGTGCAACTATGTGAATTGACTGTTCATAATGATTCAAATTACTGGATAACTTTCTATATTGTCCTTTGTTTTTTACCTGGGGAAAAATAGTTTTTCTCTACATTGAAACAAATTTTTGTTTAAGAAAGCAAAAAGAAGCAAAAAATAAAAGAAATGCTTTTTAAAAAGTGTCATGAACTATTTATTTGAAGAGGCACCCAATTGAGAATACAATGTGTGTGTGTGTGTGTGTGTGTGTGTATATATATATATATATATTATTTGAAGCTTTAGATATTCATGTCTTTAAGAATAACAAGTATGTGAATTTTTATTCTCTTAAAATTTCAGATACTTTTTTTTCTATAGTGTCACATTTTTTTAAGAACAATGTTTTCGACCACTTTAGATTGCCACAATGTGAAACAATTTTTTCAATGTGACAAATAATATTCACTACTAGGGACTAGAGGGTGTCTTATTTAAAAGAACAAAATAGCATGGAAACATATTTCTTTCATTTCCCTCAGAACAGATAAACATTTTGCAGCCTAACTTTATTTATTTATTTTGTCTTTGTGAAAGTATTCATAATTCAACTGATTTCTAACATTTACTGAGTAACTACAGCATTCTGGGAGGAATGTTTCATTAAAAGAAGGAATAATTTCTAGTTTCTTATATAATATTTCTGATGGGATCTTCCCTATTACTCTCCAGTATTTATCTCCTTCCTATGAAAGTTTGAAGTAAAAATTTAGGTTGAAACATCCCATTATTTTGATAGTGTGCCTTATTTCTAATGATTTTTTTTTCTGCTACCAATTAGGCTAGGAAATTATGTTTATTTAGAATACTGATTGTTTGAATTTTCTTAATTAGTACTTCTAAGTAATGTCACATGATTAAAGAAATGTGTGAGTATGTGTGATATTATTGCCAATTCAAGTTATAATATGTAAGTTCCCATTTGAAAAAAAAATGAAAAGAAAACAGCTTGTCAAGAAAAAAATATTTAAAGAAACATATTGCTTGTGAGAGGTGATTATCATTATGCCAGTAATTTGGTATTGTGTGTAAGGTTACCATTTTTTTCTCAAAAGTCAGCCTTTCCACATTGCCTATGTGCCTGATCAATGAGGTAAAGGCAATTCTAGAAAAGACTTTGCATCTTAGAACTGGAAGCTCACTGCCTGAATTTTCTTGGTTTCTAGACTGCTATAAAATTGAATTTTATTTTAAATCTGTATCCAGGGGTGCCTGGGTAGTACAGTTGTTTAACTGTCTGACTTTTTGTTTCAGCTTAGGTCATGTTCTCAAGATCGTGGAATGGAGTCCCATGTCAGCCTCTGTGCTGAGCATGGAGTCTGATTTGAATTCTCTCTTCCTCTCTTTCTACCCCTACTACTGATGCACTCTCTCTCAAACACATAAATCTTTAAAATCAATCAATCAATCAATCTCTATCCATAGTCTCTAATTCTCTCATTTTCATATGCTGAAAACCTACATTCTATAATTATGGTTGCTTGAATTTAGCAATGGAATAATATCATCTCTTCTTCACTGTCTTCTGAAGTCACCGTGTATGGGTAATAATTATTCAATAATAGCTGCAATCTAGGGAAAAATAGGATTATTTATGAAAAGTGTTATAGATTATTGAAGCCAAAAAATTTCAAAACAATTTCTTATTTTATGAAAAACTTAAAAGAAAATTGTACTGTGTTCATTTTAGTTGTAGAAACATCTAATCAAGAGTAAATTAGAGGTCCCTGGGTGGCTCAGTGAGTTAAAGCCTCTGCCTTAGGCTCAGGTCATGATCCCAGGGTCCTGGGATCAAGCCCTGTGCCGGCTCTCTGCTTGGCAGGGAGCCTGCTTCCCTTCCTTGCTCTCTGCCTGCCTCTCTGCCTACTTGTGATCTCTGTCAAATAAATAAATAAAATCTTTAAATTTTTTTTAAAAGAGTTAATTAAACATTTTATTAATATGTTTTTATTGATTTGGTTATGAAGTAAATTTTGTAGGATATTTGAATAATACATACAACTATTAAATAAACTTTACTAGTAACCTTTCTAGCACAGAAAATTCCTCTTAAAATTCTGATACATGAAATTGGAAACTTTTTGTATGTACATGTCCCAAAATTGTTATATTGTGACCATTATATTTACTTAAAAACATGATTCTAATAGTTTCATACTAAGTGTATTTTTTCCAATGTCTTCAAATTATTTAAATATCATTATTAAGTTATTACTATCTATTAAATGATATTTCATTATTGACTGATATTTCATTTATTTTTAGTTTAACTGTAATTAAACACTGCCAAAATAATGTATTAATACAGAGGTTTTGCATATCTCTATTTTTTAAATCTTGCCCTTAGAACTTGAACTTAAAAACTCAAGGCATTTTCAGCTCAGGTCATGATCCCAGGGTCCTGGGATCGAGCCCTACATTGGTCTCTCTGCTCAGCAGGGATCCTGCTTTCCTCTCTCTTTCTGCCTGCCTCTCTGCCTACTTGTGATCTCTGTCAAATAAATAAATAAAATCTTAAAAAAAACCTCAAGGCATTAGTACATGCATATGAAATATGTATGAAATATGTCTCCACGTTATATGCATATTGGTATTATGTATTAAATTTCAAATATTTTAAAATGTGGAATGCAGTTCAAATTGTATTTTTCTTTTCAGTATATTTGTCTCTTGACATCTTTTATTATATATTAAATAACCTCAACTTACTCTATAATATTTGCATAAAGAACTTATCCTTAATAAACAATTGGATTGTCAAGATTTCTTTACCATTTTGAAATTCAACTTTCACTAATAAATGAAATATTGACACAGATTTGAAACTTCTTAGATTTTTGCCAACTGTACATTGATTAATCTGTGTTTTTAGTACTAAACACTCTTTTTAGTTTTAGATTATTTTATTGAGAAAACATAGCACTTAATCAAGTACTAGGCTTACTGTAGTGCTTAAAAAATATTGTCAGGGTGCCTTTGTGGTACTGTCGCTTGAGTGTCCAACTCCTGGTTTTGGCTCAGCTACATGCTCAATAGGGAGTCTACTTGAGATTCTCTCTGTCGTTCCCACTCATGCTCTCTTTCGCTCTCTCAAAGAAATAAATAAATCTTTAAAAATATACTATTTGTACTAATGTATTTGTAATTAGATGTTTAAAAAATCATCTCAATAATATGATTGTGATTGAATTAAACCTACCAGCTAATTGGGAATTTTGCACTGTATTAGACACTACTTCAATAATGCTGCCTAACAACCACAAAAATCCCAGAGGTTTTTAACAATAACTATACATAGTTTTGCTAACTTCTGTATACATTTTTATTTGGTTTGTTTCCTTTTTCTTTATAATTCACCTAGAGTAATTTTTGCCTAGTTTTTTTTTCCTCTTTAACTTTTTAGTAATTAAGGAATGATGTACCTATTATTTATTGGAAAATGATTGAAACATTTGGAGGTCCATCTTGAAATATTTTGGGTTCAGACAAAAAGAGAAGAAAGAGCTAAGGTAAGATATGTTTACAACTCTACTCTGCCAGTTCAGAAATACAGCAACTGGAAGTATAAGGACTTAGAAAAAGTAGTAACAAAAGGCATTATTTTTTCATTCTGAAGACCATTATTCTTCAATCCTTATAAATAAAAATTGTATATACTTAAGGTACACCACATGGTGTTTTGATATTCACTATGAAGTGATTTTATAGTCAAGCTAATTAACATGTGCAATGATGCACATAGCTACATTTATGTGTGTGGGCAGTGAGAAAACTTAAAATCAACTCTCAGAAAATTTCAAGTATATGGTACATGTTACTAACTTTCGTGACCACGTTGTGCTTTATTTAGATCTAGGATTTTACTTCTCCCACATAACTGAAATTTTGCACCATTTGACTAATATCTCACCCCTTACTCCACTGTTCACCCTTGGTAACCACCATTCTAATTTTTCTTCCATGAACTTGATAGAATCTATGAATTGTCTTATTTTATTGTTGCTGGGTTTTTTTGTTTATTTGTTTGTTTATTGTTTCTCTTTTTAAATTATGTTATGTTAGTCAACATACGGTACATCATTAATTTTTGATGTAGTGTTTCATGATTCACTGTTTGCATATAACACCCAATATAAATTCTTTTAAATTCCTCAAATAAGTAAGATCATAGAGTATTTTTCTTTCTGTGTCTGGTTTATTTCATTTAACATAATGCCTTCCAGGTTTATCCATACAGTTCAAAATGGCAGATTTCCTTCTTACTTAGGACAATAAAATTTTGTGTGCGTGTGTGTGTGTGTGTGTGTGTGTATGCATGTGTATGTATATCTGCTATCTAGATAACCTGTATATTATCAGAGATAATAGTAACAAAATTGCTTTGGCTATTAAAGTTCTTTTGTGTTTCCATACAAAATTTAGGACTTTTTTTTAATATCTGTGGAAGATGCTATGAAATTTTCATAAAGATTTCTTTGAATTTGTATGTCACTTTGGCTTGTGTGGAAATTTTAACAATATATATTAACTTCAGATGTACAACATAGTGATTCAACAATTCTATACATTATGCCATGCACACCACAATAAATTCACTTTTCTTCTTGGAATATTTTTGTTTTCATTTGTCTTAGAATATTTTCTCAAATATTTTATTTATTTATTTTAGAGGGAGAGAAGGAGGGAGGGTGGAAAGAGGGCCTGAGGGAGAGAGAGAATTCCAAGCAGACTCCATGCTGAGCATGAAGCTCCATCCAGGGCTTGATCTCATGACCCTGAGATCATGACCTGAGATGAAATCAAGAGTTGTATGCTTAACCAACTGAGCTACCCAAGTACCATTGTCTTAGAAAATTTTTAAATTTCCTTTTGATTTCATCTTTGACCCAATGATTATTCAAAAACATGCATTTTAGTTTCCCTGTATTTTTAAATTTTCCCATTTTCTCATTGTTATTAATTTTTAGATTCATTACTTTGTGATCTGAAAAGAAATACATTGAATGATTTCAGCCTTCTTAAATTTGTTGAAACCTATTTTGTGACCTAACAAATGATCAACTTGGGAGTGTATTTCATGTGCACTTTAGAAGAATATGTATTCTCCTCTTATATGAAAAGTTCTAAATATGTCTGTTAGGTCTGTTTATTCTACAGTATTTTTCAATGCCATGGTTTCTTTATTGATTTTCTATCTTGATGGTCTATCTATTATTGAAAATGGGATATTAAACTCTCCTGTTACTCTATTGCTATTAATTGGTCACTTTATGATTATAGTTATTTTCTTAATATTTCTTTTAATTTTTATATCAAGTTTAAAAATAATTCACACACTACCATTATACTACTACATTGTTCTGTGTTAACTATGTATTTACTTTTACCCTTGAGATTTATGCTTCCACATGCTTTCATTCATTGTTCAGCTTGTTTCACAATCACAGATCAAGTTATCTTACAAACCTGTAACACTCAAAACAATATGGTACTGTTAGGAATATAGACACATAGATCAATGGAACAGAACAGAAAACCCAAAAATGAACCTACAACTGTATGGTCAATTAATCTTCAATAAAACAGGAGAGAATATCCTATAGGGAAAATACAGTCTCTTTAACAAATGGTGTTGGGAAAACTGGAAAGCCACATGCAGAAGAAGGAAACTGGACATTTTCTTAAATTTTACACAAAAATAAGTTCAAAATAGATAAAAGTACTAAATGTGAAACCTGAAACCGTAAGAATCCTACAGAACATAAGCAGTAGCCTCTTTGATATCAGTCATAAGAATGTCTTTCTAGACATGTCTCCTGAGGTAAAGAAAACAAAGGCAAAGCAAGCTATTGGGACTTCATAAAATAGCTTCTGTGTGTAAAGGAAACAGTCAACATCAGTTTCATGAAGTTTAAAATTTCTGCCTGCAGCTATCCTTACTTGCTCACACACTTTCTCTCTGAAAAATAAATAAAATCTTTTTTAAAAATAAAAAAAATTTTGAACCTTTATAGAAATAATTTATTTCTTTAGGCCTGATTTCTAGCATCTCTGATCTATTGATTTCCAGGAAGATGTTGACCCCAGGCAGGATATTTTAAGAGGCTCTCTGTTAACTTTCTTGGACTGAGCATCAAGTCAATTTAATGTTTATTGGACTGAACTAGCACATTTAACCAAATGACTGTCTTCTAAAATAAGGATGACTGCCTCCAAGATCATTTTTCCTTGTAGTGGTCACAATGGGTATCTACAAGTCTACTCTGTAGTTTCTCTGAGTGGGACAGGCTATGCTTAAACAATTGGCAAAGCATAGTCTATGTAAAAGTCACAGTCATTTTCAGAATCTGAAGTAATATATTGTAACTATTATTATAATAGTTCTTTATTGATATTCAAATCACTACCACCACTAACATCACCAAAAAAGAAGCAATCTATTATATTCCTTACAAAAGTTTTTGCTTTTTTTATGGTTTTCTATTTTATGGTATGCTATTGTTTATAGCACTCTGATGCTTGAAAATACAATTTCATTGACCATTGATTTTATTCTGTGCTATTTAACAGGCACTGGGATGCATGGAGATTTACAGAACTAACTTCCAATGCAGTATGATTAGAAAATACAAAATTCTGTCATGTTATTGTTGATCATACAAAAGTAAAATATAAGTTGGTTTCCTTGCAATTGTTTCCTAAATTATTTATTGGGTTTCTCCATATTAATTAGTGTTGATTACTTTATGAATTGGGACTTTAGGAGCAACTAAAAATGAGAAGGCCTACACTTTCACAACCCAACATGGACTTTTAAATACATCTAGGTTCATAAGCTTTAATTATGAACATAAACTCAAATATAGGCTGAGTTTAAACGACAAGAAAGAGAAACACAAATATATACTTATAAAAACAATGTACTCCAGTCACCAGTGATTTTGGCAATGTTATTCTTTTTTTTTTTCACTAACTCACATGTATTTTTAAAGCTTTTTACAATATGTAAATGTGTATAATAAATGTCAGCATTGGGAAGGCTTGCTTAACCTAAGTAAGTAATTATACTCACTTTTTCTCTATGAATGGCAATACTTTCTGCAGCACACAATTTAGAATATATTTTATGTCCTCCACAACTGAATAGTTAAGGTTATACAGGATAAAAGAAAATGGCTATAATTAGCTTGTAACTTTAATGCAACAATATAAAGAAATATCAGAAGTGGGTCTTAAAGTATATGTCTCTGTTCTTTTATGAATGAATGAGATTATCCAAAGCCTGTATGTGTCCTAGAAGTTTTCTAGATGGATTCAATAATGGAAACATTTGTTACAGCATGTGAGACCTAAAGCATTAATTTATTCTTGAATAAACATAGTGGACTTAGATTGGAGTTTTGCTTCACTACAATCTATGACAAAACAATAAAGATACAATAATTTAATATTAATAATTATCAAGCCTGAAAAATCAAAGTAGACTCAGCCATTAACAGATTTTAGAAAAGAAAATCATATGTGCAAATGAATGATATACTAGTCATAATACCATATGATGTAGAAAGGATGAAAGATGGATATAGTTAGATACATATAATTTTCTTATAATTTTAATTTTTAATGAAAGTAGTATTACTTAATCTGGTGGTAGACGTGGCTTAGAGGCAGTTAGCTGCCAAAACCCAAACCATGCCAAATTTTTATGAATTAGAAGATACTTATGAATGTGAAAAATAAATTAAAAGCTAATAAAAAAGTAAGCATAGCATAGCAGATAATAATCTGGAGGGAGGTAAAATTTTAAATGACATATTTATAATACTTTATAGAAAAACAAATTCTACTTTGTTTCTTAATATTAAAAAATTAAATCAGGGGAGACTGCCAAGTTTACACAGCATTATGGGTTGAATTGCCCCATCAAAATTCATATGTTGAAGTTCCAACTCCTAGTATGTCAAAATGTAACATTTTTACTATACTCACTCTTTCCTGGAGTAAGCATCTAAAACACAGATATTTTATTATTTGGAAATTAGGTCACTGTAAAGGTAATTAGTTAAATTCATTGCAGTGGGCCCTAATCTAATATGACTGGTGTCTTTAAATAAAGGGGAAATTTAGACAAAGACACATACAGAGAAAACTCGATGTGAATAGGATCACAGCCATATACAAGCCAAGGACAGAGGTCAGGAACAGAGTCTTATCCTTATAACACCTTGATTTTATACTTCTATCTGCCAGACTGGCAAAATATAAATTTCTGTTGTTTATGCAACCTAATTCATAACACAGTTGTGACAACTGTAGCAAAGTAATACATATGGCATATTCTACTTTCAGTGTTATTTGACTTGGCAGGTGAGTTGTTACACACTCCTTAGTGGATTTTGACTTCCATGACCACCGTCCTGACATATTCTAATATTCAAATGGTGACTATACTCACCATTGAACTTCAAACTTAAATAATAAGTTGGAGAGTGGTGCCAAAGTGTCACACACACACACATACACACACACACACACATGTGTTGAGAGAGTGGGAGAGAGTTTAAAGAATTGGCTCATTATGGGGGCTGACAAGTCTGAAATCTGAAGGGCAGACTGGAATCCTGGAAACTCAGGCAAGAGGTGAAGTTGCAGTCTTTGGTAGGTGAATCAAGCAAGGTTTCTGTTACAGACTGGAGGCTGCATTTTTCCTTCTCTGGGATACTTAAGACCTTCAACTGATTGGGTGAGGCCCATACATATTATTGAGAGTGATTTCCTTTTTTTAAAGTCAACTGATTGAAAAGTTAACCAAATGTACAAAATACCTTCATAGTGACATTTATACTAGTTTTCTTTTAAATTAAATTAAAGTTTAATTTTATTATAGTTAATATACAGTGTTTTATTAGTTTCAGGTGTATAATATGGTGATTCAGCAATTCCATATATTACTCAGTATTTATAATGATAAGTGTATTCTTTTTCTAATTTAAATTCAATTATTCAGCATATCGTACATCATCAGTTTCAGTTATAGAGTTCAGTTATTCATCAGTTGGATGTAACACCAAGTGCTCATCACATTATCAAACAATTGGGTGCCATTGTCTAGCCAAGTCAACATTTATCAACAGTCATCACATGAATTGATGTCCTCCTCTTTGAATGAAATCTCAAAAGGGACCATTATTCAAAGTCACCCTCAGATAGTTAAAAAAAAAATCCATGAACAGACTCAGTTCAACTATTAAAATTCAATTTGTTAATAAAAATTCCAAATTTCATCTAACATTAATGTTTATAGGCAACCATTTAAAGATTAAAAAAATATTCTTTATCTCCCTCCTTCTCAAGTGTCCACTCAAATAACAATATATGGATTTTTTAAAAGAAACAGTCCAAAAACAAATTCACACATGCTGCTCATTTTTCCTTAAAACAAGCATGAGGGGGAAAAAAAAAAATATATATATATATATATACATATACGTATATGTATATATATATAGTTTTCAGAAATAGTACAGGTAAACTGAAAATTCAAGCAGGAAAAAATTTTCCCAAGTCATAGCTTAACAACATATAAAAATGTGAATTACATACAGATATATTGTTTATATAATTGTAGATAGTAGCCAACTGAGCTTCTAGAAGAATCTATTCATAACTTCATGTTATGGATTTAAGGAAATTGCATTCAATGTATTGAAAAAGGCATATATATTTTTAAAGGATTTATTTATTTATTTTAGAGAGTGAGTCTGAGAGGGGCAAGGGGCAAAGGGAGAGGGAGAGAGCACCTGGAGCAGACTCCCTGCTGAGCACAGAGTTTAACACAGGACTCAATCTCAAAATCCTGAGATCCTGACCTGAGCCAAAATTAAAAAGTCAGATGCTCGGGGCGCCTGGGTGGCTCAGTGGCTTGGGCCTCTGCCTTCGGCCCGGGTCATGATCTCAGGGTCCTGGGATCGAGCCCCGCATCGGGCTCTCTGCTCAGCAGGGAGCCTGCTTCCCCCTCCTCTCTGCCTGCCTCCCTGCCTACTTGTGATCTCTCTCTCTCTCTCAAATAAATAAATTTTAAAAAAATTTAAAAAAAAGTCAGATGCTCAACTGACTGAGCCACCCAGGTGCCCCAGAATTAGGCAAATATATCTTAAACAAGACACAGGAAGCATACCATGAGAGAAAACACTGATAATTGGAGTGCAATAAAAGTAAACATTCTCTTCCAAGAACATTATTTGAAGAGTTAAAGGGAGAGCATAGGTTATATTTTAATACATGTAAGTGAAAGAGTATACAGGAAACTCCAGCAAATAATAATCTAAGCAAACAAACAACCCAATAGAAAAATATGACAAATATGTGAATGAGAACATCAAAAAGATGATATTCACATAACTATTACACATGTGAAAATGTACTAAAGTTTATAAGTCACAAAGAAATGGAAAGTAACCTATGATATTAAACTTCTAGATATACCCGAGACTGCTTCCAAATTATAAAGGCTGATTATATTATGTGTTGGGTAGATTATGGAGCAACTGGAACATCCCCTTTTTAGGTTGTTTTTATTAAAAATAAATGCACTTTGGAAAAGAGTTTGATCTGATAAACCTACACATGTGCCTTTTCTACAACTCAGAAATTCCACAGCCTATTACAAAAAGTACCTATGTCTATCAGTGATGTGACAGAAATGTCCATAACAGCTTTGATAATAGCCAACTAGTCATTAGAGAGGATACGTAAAACTTGTACATTCATTACTAAACTTAAATACAATTTTAAAAGTACTGAAAGAAGAAACAAACCTAGACAGTTAAGAGTATTTACAATTTGATTTCATTTACAATATATTCAAAACAGGGCAAACCTAATTAACTGTGGTAGTAAGACAAGGGACAATAATTGAGAGGGGTTAGGATGTTGGTGGTGTTAAATTCATCAGATCTTTGTTGTTTTAGATTTTGCTAGTTCTTCTATCTATAAACTTAAGACTTACATACTTTTTAAATAAATTTTACCTAAAAAGCCATTATATTATAGAAGAGACAAATCCACAAAGATAAAAAGAATGGGAGAAGAGACTAATTTTGGAAACTGGAAAGCAGATGGGTAAGTGGTAAATATGGGTGCCATGTACTTATTTTTTATTCAAAGAATCCATTTTAGCAGGATGTACCTAGATTCTCTGAATTTTTCTTGTTATAGAGAATGCCAGTTAGAAGGATTTTGTGATCAGTCAGGTGTAGAAACAGATCAAAAACTAAGTGGCCTCTCTGGGTTACTCCGTAATGTACATATTGTGCAAAATACTTGACAAGGTATTTATAGATACATAAAACAAAAATGCATCTAATAGCAAATATTATAAATTATTTAGAGGATGAAAGGGTGCTGCTGTTCTTTTTATTTTTCCTTAAAAACACTTTAATTCTTTTACCCTCATTCTCATAGATACAATTCCTTATTCTTTGAGGATTCCTACGGTTTTTAGATGGCTTTTCATTTTTTTTTTTCTTTTTCCCATGTGCTATCCTGGTCTCTATATACTACATTTGATAGTTGTTTCGACTTCTAATACATTTATCTACCACCAATAAATTATGCCACCTTGTTAAAAAAATTTTTGATGTAAACCAAACTCCTTTAGGTGATTCTGAGTTACATGTTAACTTTTTTTCCTTGATACCAATATATATATAAATAATTAATTTTAAGTATAAGTTTGACTAATGAATTAAGTCGTGATTTTTTCTCAACTCAGTTCCTAGATTTATGTCACAGTATAAACTCCAGGTTTCATGTCTGATTAGTCCAAGAGTAAAGTCTTAACAGTATTGACATCACGGAGTTCTAAAATGTTGTAATCGTTAAGTAGAGATCTCTTAATTCTCCTGTTTGGTTCCAAGTGTCACGTATTCTCCTTATTGAGAATAAGAGTGTCATATAAAATTCTTTGATTTAAACATACTCTACATCAGAGCATAAACCTCATCCTTACAAAATATTATTTCATCACCTATGCCTTTCACACTCAGCTTCCTAACCATCCATCTTTAAATTACTTCTGATATAAACTAACTTTTACCCTTGCTGAATACCCATATATTTGTCCCTATTGATACTGTGTTCTCATAATATCTCCATAATTCTATGATGCTCTCCCACCCTGACCCTCATGCTACCTTGTCAGTCATTAGAATTATTGCATTAACCTAGCTTGTCGTGATTAACTACCACCACTTGGCTTATAGCATTTTAAAGAGAACTTAATCTCCATTCTATTAGCAAATATAAGTTTTATAGCAGTCCCTTCTATCATCAGTCTGGTCTATAGAAGACAGCCAGCAGTTGACTTTTAATAATGCTGATGATCTTCTCAACAACATACTCCTGAGTCCTAATGGCTTCCATAAATGGTGTCTTTCTTTGGCCTTTCCTGAGGAATGTAATCATTTAATGGTTTTACAGCCATATGCAGAATGCCCAATTTCTCAAATTTTAGTCCTTTTCTGACTGTGTTTAACAGCAGTTCTGCCATTTTTAAAAATTGTGGTATAATTGATGAATAATGTATTAATTTCAGGTATATATCATAATGACATAATACTTGTATATTTTGCAAAATAATCACTACATTAAGTCTTGTTAACGTCTGTCACCATATATATTTACAATCTCTTTTCTCTTGTGATGAAAACTTTTAAGATCTACTATCTCAGCAACTTTCAAGTATTCAATACAGTATTAACTATAGTCACCATACTGTACATAACATCTCCATGACTTATTTATTTTGTAACTAGAAGTTTGTAACTTTTCATCATCTTCACCCATTTTATAACTCCATCCCCACTTTCTTCCCCTGGCAACAATCAGTCTGTTTTATGTATCTATAGGCTTTTTTTTTTCTTTTAGGTTCTGTTGTGGCTGTTTTATATTCTACATATGAGTGAGAGCATATGGTATTTGTCTTTCTCTGTTTGATTTATTTCACTTAGCATAATGCCCTCAAAGTCCATCCATGTTGTCACAAATGGCAAGATTCCTTTCTTTTTTTTATGGCCGAATAATATTTCATTACAGATATATATAATATATTCCTCCAGTCATACATCATTGACCACTTAGATTGTTTCCATATCTTGTGTTTTATAAATTATGCTGCAATAAACATGGAGTTTCATCTATCTTTTCAAATTGTGCTTCATTTTCTTCATATAAATTCCCAGAAGTTAAATTTCTGGGTCATATGGTAGTTCTGTTTTTAATGCTTTGAGAAATCTTCATACTATTTTCCAAAGTGGCTGTACCAATTTATACTCCAACAGTGCACAAGAGTTCCCTTTTCTTCACATCCTTACCAATACTTCTTATTTCTTGCTTTTTTGATAATAGCCATTGTAACAAATGTGAGATGATATAGCATTGTGGTTTTGATTCATATTTATGTGATGATTAGTTATGTTGAGCACATTTTCACCTACCTGTTGGTTCTCCACCTTTGGAAAAATGTATATTGAAATCTTCCCATTTTTGAATTGGATTGTTTGGATTTTGCTATTGAGTTATATGAGTTCTTTATATATTTTGAATATTAACCTCTTGTCAGATATATAATTTTCAAATACCTTCTCACATTTGGTAGCTTCCTTTTTCATTTTGCTGATGGTTTCTTTTGCTGTGCAGACAATTTTTATAATTTGACATAGTCCCACTTGTTTATACTTGCTTTTGTTGTCAGATTCAAAATATCATTGCCAAGGCTAATGTCAAGAGCTTACTGCCTATGTTTTCTTCTTATGTTTCAGGTATCCTATGGTTTCAGGTATTACTCAGGTATTATATTCAGGTATTATATTTGAGTCTTTAATCCATTCTGAGTTTACTTTTGTGTATGTTGTAAGACAGTGGTCCAGTTTCATTATTTTTTTGAAATTTTTATATTTTTTAATTTATTTTCAGTGTTCCAGAATTCATTGTTTATGCAACACACCCAGTGCTCCATGCAATATGTGCTCTCTATAATACCCACCACCAGGCTCACCCAACCGCCCACACTTCTCCCCTCCAAAATCCTCAGTTTGTTTCTCAGAGTCCACAGTCTCACATGGTTTATCTCCCCCTCCTGTTTCCCCCAACTCACTTCTCCTCTCCATCTCCCTATGACCTCTGTGCTATTCCTTATGCTCCATAAATAAGGGAAACCATAGGATAATTGACTCTCTCTGATTGACTTATTTCACCCAGCATAATCTCTTCCAGTCCCATCCTTGTTGATACAAAATTTGGGTATTCATCCTTTCTGATGGAGACATAATACTCCATAGTATATATGGACCATATCTTCTTTATCCATTCATCCATTGAAGGGCATCTTGGTTCTTTCCACAGTTTGGCAATTGTGACCATTGCTGCTATAAACATTGGGGTACAGATGGCCCTTCTTTTCACTACATCTGTATCTTTGGGATAAATACCCAGTAGTGCAATTGCAGGGTCATAGGGTAGCTCTATATTTAACTTCTTAAGGAATCTCCACACTGTTTTCCAAAGTGGCTTCACCAACATGCATTCCCACCAACAGTGTAAGAAGGTTCCCCTTTCTCCACATCCTCTCCAACACATGTTGTTTAATGTCTTGTTAATTTTTGACTATTCTAACTGGTGTAAGGTGGTATCTCATTGTGTTTTTTGTTTGTTTGTTTGTTTGTTTTTTAATCTCATTATGGTTTTGATTTGAATCTTCCTGATGGCTAGTAATGATGAAATTTTTTTCATGTGTCTGTTACCTATTTGTATGTCTTCTTTGGAGAAGTGTCTGTTCATGTCTTCTGCCCATTTTTTGACATGGTTATCTGTTTTGTGTGTTGAGTTGAGGAGTTCTTTACAGATCTTGGATATCAGCTTTTCATCTGTACTGTCATTTGGAAATATCCTCTTCCATTCCGTGGGTTGCCTCTTTGTTTTGTTGACTGTTTCCTTTGCTGTGCAGAAGATTTTGATCCTGATGAAGTCCCAAAAATTCATTTTTGTTTTTGTATGCTTTGCCTTTGGAGACATATCTTGAAAGAAGTTTCTATGGCTGGAATAGTTCTAGTAGTCAGTTTATATTGCCTCCTGGAGTCCCTACCATGTTCATCTTGTATCTTAGGATATTTGCCATAATTAAAATAAAATTAGGCTCCATCATCCCACCACCTCTTGATTAGCCACTCAAACTTCAATTCTATGGATAATTTTCCAATTTCTAATTTCTGCTGGCACATACCGGTTATATATTTTGGTTGTTTTGGATATAGTATCTTTCCTTCTTTATAGACCCAGCAAATCTCTATGTAGATTGTGCTGACACTTAACTGTAGTCATAAGTCCATTTGTCAGGAAAGTAGCTGGGTGCCAATTGAGTGTTTTGTTTCATCTTCTTAAATTCATAGAGTAGACTCTGCATTTTCTCCTACCACAGGAGTGGGGATGATTCTTAATAGGTTAAAATGGGCCTCTTCTTCAGGTTTAGAAATTATAGAAGAGAAGGGGTGGGTCAAAACCTTTGCATATTTCCACCCAGATGTCCTGTCAATTTGCCAAGGCTTCAGATTTTTTTAATCAGAACTCTTACTTAAGCATAATTATTATTCTTTGATTGTTTAATCATCTTTGAAGTTACTTGCTCTTGATTATTAATTCTAAGAGTGCAGTGTTTGGACTTGGCTCTGTGCCCACTTATTCTGATATGGGAGATGATAGCTCCTTTGTTAGCAAACAAATATGTCCTTTGGGTTTCATACCAGACATTTAATTGCCTATTACTGACCCTTAGCACTTTATGATTTTTTAGTCCTACACTAAACATACTTATTTTTATTATTATTATTACTTTTCCATATATTCACATGCCTGATGCATCACACCAGCTAGTAACTTCCCTTCCATAGCCATCTCCTCAACTCATCACTGATTAAAGTATTAATGGAGCTTACACTGTGGACCATGATCTATCTGTGCTTACCAACCACTAGTGATTTGGTCTTCATTTCCTGGTAAACACTAAGTGATTCTCCTCTTTAACCAAATTGTATCACATATTTTCTCCATCCACTCCTGGGACCAACTATTTAAGATTGGCTTTAAAGAAAACAAAAGCTGAGATAGGTTTTGAGTAAAAAATATTTATTGGAGACCAATATCTCTAAAAGAGAGAGAAAAATCAGAATTATATATAAGGCCACATCAACCGTCAATACAGATCTGAAAAACTCATTGCTAACTGTTTAGGTAGCTCTATAGTAGTGTCCAAAACTGTGGGGAGCTATATAGCAAGAAGTTTCCACCAGAGCTATATCTGATCTTTATTACCCCATCTCTTTCAGCCAAAATGTTTGAGATTCTAAAAAGATCCGGACTCCAGGCAAGAGGTCTCTTTGCAGTTGAAGAATACCCTAAATTGCCTGATAGCTGAAGACCCACTGCTGACTACATTCTGTGTCTTCTAAATGGTTGTCTTTTCCTGTGTCTTCACATAGTTTTCCTTCTGTGTGTGTCTGCATCCTAACCTCCTTTTTGTATAAGCACAACAGTCATATTAGAGTCCACCTTAGTAACCTCATTTTAACTTCTTTATTTCTTAGATGATCTCATCTATGCAGTCACATTAAGAACTTTGGCATAAAAATATTGAGGGAACACAATTTAACCCATAACAAACATTTTTTAATTAATTATTGCGATCCAAGCCATTATAAAAGAGTTATTTCCGTTATTTATTATTGTTTAAACATAGATTTAAGACTGCAAAAATGAAGCTTCAAAGTTGTCATATAAGAATTAGTACTATCTGAAAAAGGTTGTTCAACTATTAACTTATTAATCATTCTATATACTTTTCATTTGACTTTCAGGTTATCTACAAAAGAAATTTTTGAAAAGACAGAATTGAGTTTTTCCTCATCTAGAGTCTTAATCTTCCACTGTAAAAGTACATAATTAAATTAAAAAAATATTTAACAGATTTATATGCAATGCTTTGTCTCATTGATTTTCTTCAGAACATCACTTCAGTTCTGTGCAGTACTTCAGTGTTTTTAGCAATGCCAGCAAAATGGAAGGTTCTCAAGAATGTTTGTTGAATGAGTAAACAAGTAACAAATTGAGAGACTACTTCGTTTCTCATAGAAGTAGAGTAAAACACTATTAGAAGGTTTTTGACTAGGTTTTCAAAATTTGCTAATAAGATAAAAATTTATCATTTGTTCATTTTATTTCCAAAATATACATATTACCATATGACAGGAAATATATATTTTTCAAGTTTAGAAATTATATGAAATTATATGTATTAGTTATATAAAATTATTTATTTCCTGTATTTAATGAAAAGGTTGGTTTCAAAATAATGTTTATGTATACTGTTTGAAAGAAACTAAGTTCATTGTTTACTATATATATCCTAAGCTATATTCCAAGATCCAACTGGATCCTGCTACTCATAGTGTTTTTTTTTAATGTACTAGCATTCAGTATGTATAAATATTCAATTTTAGGTTTCATCTATACAAAACATTGCTATGACATTGTCTATTTCACCTCTGTGTTACTCATGACTGAATATCCATCTGAGACATTTCAAAATTAATTTTGAAGACTTTTTTTTTTTTCTTCATAGGCCTGGATAGTCATTTCTATATGGCAATGAGAAGCACAGGAGAGGTTAAGTTTACTTTGATGTGTTAGGTTGCAATGAATCCTAGAGAAAAAATTCTAGTTCGACCTTAGGAAAGATTTTGGCTGTTTTTCATATATCTGTTCAAACTTCTAATATTTTATTTGATGGTTTATAATATCTTCTGTATGTTTTTGTGTAAATGAGTCACCAAATAAATTTACATGCAAATAAAATCTTTCAAGTGTTAGCTGTATATGTTATGATTTTACTATAATGTATGAGAAGTCTGTCTCACTGTGTCTGTATTATGTACTTTTATCATGACTCTATGTAATCCAATATTTGTTTTTATCTACTTAATTCACTGGAATGGGAGCTCCAAAACCTATTTGCCATAGCTAGATTAACACCCCAAAATCACATCAGACATATTGAAATGTAAATCCACTTGGCAATTGCTTTTGACCAGTTTCACTTTGTGTACTTCCTCCATGATGCTAAAGCAAGAAAAAAAAAGAAAGTGCCAAAGTTTATGAGTTCTCACTTCTATATTTGTGTGTGTGTGTGTGTGTGTGTGTATTTACATATATATGAAATATTTTCCACAATGTAGATTACTTTCTCTATTATACAAAAAAGGATCCATAATGGTTTTGTGATAGTACCTGGTATGTTTTTCTGTTTATCATAATACATTTGATTGGGATCAGAATGTTTTTAGACAACTTGTTGACAATATTTAGGAACTATGAATACTATGATAACTGCAAATTTTCTGGAGACTATGAAATAAAATTTTGTTTAAAAAATCCTTTACATTCTTCCATAAGCTGCTATTTGATTATTAAAGTTCTTTAAAAACAAATGAAGTATAAGAAATGAAAATAATATTAATTCCAGAACTTACACAAAGTGAATCTGTCGCTGGAATAAATAACCTAATGAATAATGCCTTAAACTCTTCTTAATTTTTAATTAAAAAAAAAAAAACTAGAAAAATGGAACCAAAGACTAACAAAATCGTAAAAAAAAAAAAAAAAAAAACCCACGAACAATGTGTTTTGAGAAATGGGAACATTTTGACAGCAGAACTGTTTATGCATAAGGTGGGATTGTATTTGCTATTCAGTGGTTTGAGGCTTCTAACTTGTAGGAGGTTACTGGAGGTCAGAAAATAGAAGCATAGCCTGATAATTGGGGTTTTATAAATGTTTAGAGAGTCTTCTAAGTGTATTTTAAAGAGGAAGTAAAGGTCTTATAACAAATGTATACTTGCTATATATGCAATTAAATTAAAAGGAGGAGTTGGAAAATAAGATGCAACCATCAGCTAATTGAATAAACAACAACAACAAACTTATTGTCTCACAACAAAAAACATTTATTTCCATGGATCAAAATATAGAAAGGGAAATTAGAGAATTGATTCAATTTACTATAGCACCAAGAACCATAAGATACCTGGGAATAAACCTAACCAAAGAGGTAAAGGATCTGTACTCGAGGAACTACAGAACACTCATGAAAGAAATTGAAGAAGACACAAAAAGATGGAAGACCATTTCATGCTCATGGATCAGAAGAATAAACATTGCTAAAATGTCTATACTGCCTAGAGCAATCTATACTTTCGATGCCATTCCGATCAAAATTCCATGGCATTTTTCATCAAAGAGCTGGAACAAACAATCCTAAAATTTTTATGGAATCAGAAGAGACCCTGAATTGCTAAGGAAATGTTGAAAAAGAAAAACGAAACTGGGGCCATCACATTGCTTGATTTCAAGCCTTACTACAAAAGCTATGATCACCAAGGCACCATGGTACTGGCACAAAAACAGACACATAGACCAGTGGAACAGAATAGAGAGCCCAGATATGGATCCTCAACTCTTTGGTCAAATAATCTTCTACAAAGCAGGAAAAAATATACAGTGGAAAAAAGACAGTCTTTTCAATAAATGGTGCTGGGAAAATTGGACACTATTGAAACTCGACCATTTTCTTACACCATACACAAAGATAAACTCAAAATGGATAAAAGACCTCAACATGAGACAGGAATCCATCAGAATTCTAGAGGAGAACATAAGCAGAAAAAAGACAGTCTCTTCAATAAATGGTGCTGGGAAAATTGGACACTATTGAAACTCGACCATTCTCTTAGACCATACACAAAGATAAACTCAAAATGAATAAAAGACCTCAACGTGAGGCAGGAATCCATCAGAATTCTAGAGGAGAACATAAGTAGTAACCTCTTTGACATCAGCCGCAGCAACTTCTTCAGGATATGTCTCCAAAGGCAAAAGATAAACAAAAACAAAAATGAATTTTTGGGACTTCATCAAGATCAAAAGCTTCTACACAGCAAAGGAAACAGTCAACAAAACAAAGAGGCAACCCACGGAATGGGAGAAGATATTCACAAATGACAGTACAGATGAAGAGCTGATATCCAAGATCTATAAAGAACTCCTCAACTCAACACACAAAACAGATAACCATGTCAAAAAATGGGCAGAAGACATGAACAGACATTACTCCAAAAAAGACATACAAATGGTTAACAGACACATGAAAAAATGTCCATCATTATTAGCCATCAGGGAGATTCAAATCAAAACCACATAGAGATAATTCTGATTTAGGTTATATTTTGTCAGTTTGGGCTCCAAACTACATGCTGGGTACTGACTTGGCCCATATGCCATTATCCTTGGACAAGCAAGCTGGCATGTTTCTCCCATGGTTTTACTAGAAGTGCAAGAAAGCAAGTGGAAATAGGTGATGCATCATATGGCTTATGCTAATTGGCATACTGTAACTTTCACCTACATTCAATTGGTCTAAGTCCGTCTGTCATGGGTAGTTCCATGTATTAAATTGTCTGGGCTAGTGGATGCCCCATAGCTCATAAAATATTCTTTCTGGATATGTCTTTGACAGTTTTGCTGGAAGGAATCAGCACTTTAATCTATAAAGTGAATAAAAAAAGAGGACCCTCATTAATGCAGGTGGGTATTATTAAAAACAATTATAATTACTCATAAATGGGTGGTATTTAGATGAAGCCTCTCTATTTTAGCTGATTCTATTATAATTAGACACAAAATTTATCCTGGGAAAATTTATCTCAAGTTTTATTCTAACTATGCCATTCTCAGGAAAATTACTAATAAATTTGAAAAATCCTATAGCCAACCCAGCAATAGATTTAGTAATCATATACAAAAAATTTCAAAATCCTTATTCACATTTTCTGCCAGTTGTGTGTGTGTATATATCATGCATTTTTATAAAATTTAATTCAATATCTGAAAATTTTCCTCAAAACAATCTGATTTTATAGTTATTTGGCCATTGTCTTTTATATAAGAAAATGTTCAAACCTAATAGTGATCATGAAAAATTAAAAAAAACTAAGACTTTTCATACATATCTGGCAGATATATATTTTTAAATCCTGAAAATATGGAACATTAGAGTACATTTGGATCAATAAAAATTGAAAGTTTAGGTTAAATTGATACCATCTTATTAAAAGCAATTTGATGATGTCTTTCTCTCTCTTTTTTTTTCACTATTTCAAATTTTGATTTAAATTCTAGTAGTTAGTTAACATATAGTGTAATACTAGTTTCTGGAGTAGAATTTAGTGATTCATCACTTACTGGTACTGGTCAGGTCTATGAAGAAAAAAATATATAAAATATTTTAAAAATACATAAAATATTATCAAAAGTTCACATCCAAAATGTATAAAATGTGTATGTATAATTTTATCCTTTTATTGTTATGTTAATCACCATAGAGTACATCATTAGTTTTGGGGTTTTTTTCCCCAAAGATTTTTATTTTATTTATTTGACAGAGATCACAAGTAGCAGAAAGACAGGCAGAGAGAGAGGAAGGGAAGCAGGCTCCCTGCCGAGCAGAGAGCCCGATGTGGGGCTCAATCCCAGGACCCTGGGATCATGAACTGAGCCAAAGTCCAGGTTTAACCCACAGAGCCACCCAGGCGACCCTCATTAGTTTTTGATGTAGTGTTCCACAATTCATTATTTGTGTATAACACCCAGTGTTCCATCAATCCATGCCTTCCTTAATACTCATCACCAAACTCACCTAGTTCCCTACTCTCCTCCCTTCTAAAACCCTCTGTTTCCTGGAGTCCATAGTTTCTCATGGTTCACCTCCCACTCCAATTTCCCCCTCCTTCATTTTTCTCCTTCCTTCTCCTAATGTCCTCCATGTTATTCCTTTTTGTTCCACAAATAAGTGAAACAATATTATGTATAGTTTTAATGCAATGATTTCAAAATTGAATATGTGGTTAATACAAACCAGCTGGTAATAAAACATTGCCAATTTCTTTGAAGCCCCTCTGCTTTTCACTAATCATATTCTCCTTTGTCACCCAAAGATAAACACTGTCCTTAATTATTTCTTTGCTTTTCTTTATTGTTTTACCACAGAAAATTATACCCACAAACATATTTTTCAAGTTCTACGTTTTATTTTTTTCAAGTTCTACATTTTAAATACACGATAATCCCTAGTAGAATTTTTATTTAAATGTTGTAAAATCTGTACAACAGTTTTAAATAACTAACATCCTTTCATTTATTAATTCCCTTTCTATGAACATAGTTTAAATTTCCTTTAATGTGTTTTATAAATTTTTATATAATTAAATATCAAAAATAATGGTATATTTTCTTATATTATCTTGTAACAGATAGGATACAGTATTTTTTAAGGAATACTTGTATTTTATCCCTAGTTTAAATTTTATTCACATAAGTTTACAACATCTTATTATCACTTTAATATTAGTAAAACCTTTAATTATGACCCCTTACATTCTTTACTCATATGTGTATAAATATATTTAAATAATCAGTCTCACAAGATGTGATTTTTGGTCTTTCAAAGACAAAATATTTTATTCTGCTATTACTCTTTATCCATCTTCTATTTCATTAACTTCTCATATGATTACTTTTTCTTTCTATTTATTTTCAATTGATTTTATTATTCTTTTTTTACTTTTGGAGATAAGTATTTATTGATTTTCTACCTCTCCTGTTTTATGATATGCACACTGAAGGATGTTAATTATTCTCTACTTCAGCTAAATGTCACATTGTGATATGTAATATTTGGGGATCATTAGTTCAAAATTTTTGTGTCAGTATTTTTTTTTCTTTGTTCTATAAGTTCTTTTGAATATATGGATATTTTATAGTATGTTCTTGTTATTTTTTTCTAGAATAATTGAACTTTGGCCAGAGAACATAATATTTGTGGTCTTTTTTTTTTTTTTTTCTTTAAGGTTTGGTATCTTCTGCCATGGTTGTAGAAGATATGTTTTATATGTTTTATATATGTTTATATATTTTATATATGTTTACTAGAATAAATTTACTTGAGTTTTAAAAATATTTAATGTATTTTTGTGTTAATTTTTTAGAAAGTCACTGAGAGAAGTATTTTTTTTAAATCTTACAATAATGTTTTGTCTATTTTTCTTTATAGTTTTGTGCATTTTTGTATAAAAATGACACAAGGTCAGCAGGTACATACTCATTTAGAATTACTGTGTCTTCCTGGTGAATTGAAAAATGTATTATTCTGAAACATTTTCTTATCTTGAATAAAGATTATGGTCTAAAATAATTTTTTCTGCAATATACCCAATTTCTTTTTATGTAGAGTTTCTTTTGTATGACTTTTTCCTTTTTTTTTTAAATTTCTTACTATCTGATACCTATTTTTATTTATTTTTACTTAAACGAAATATTTAGTTGACAGAGCATGAGAGAACATAAGCAGGGGGGAGTGGCAGAGGCTCCTCACTGAGCAGGGAGCCCAATGTAGGTCTGGATCCCAGGATCCTGGTATCATGACATGAGATGAAGGCAGAAGCTTAACTGACTGAGCCACCCAGGCACCCATCGAAACCTACTTTAAGATATATTTCTTATAAATAACAAAATAGTACATATCTGGAATTTGCTTTTCTTTCTTTCTTTCTTTCTTTCTTTCTTTCCTTCGTTAGTCTTACAATCTTTATCTTTTAGGTAGACTATTCAGTCAATTTGTATTTATTTATTATTGCTGAATTGTTGAACTTAAAACTTCTAAATTCCATGCTTTCTGCTTTTTCTGTCCTTTTTCTTCCCTCTCCTGTCCTTCTTCTATTAAAATGACTATTTTATATTTCTTACCATTAACTCAGAAGTTACTTACTCTCTTTAGTTTACCCTACATATTATTTTATGTATCCTTGACTAATAAAATCTAGCATTAATTGGCACCTTTTTCCTCTTAACAAATTACATAATAAACTAAAGCTTTAACTATTTTTATTTCTTACTGATATATATGCTATGCTTTTTGGTCTTATTTTTATTTAATAAGTTACACTTCATTATATTTATCCACATTGTTATTAGAACTATTAATCTTCATTTATTTCAACATTTCCAAACTTTCTTCTTCCTGCTAGAAGAATTCCTTAATTTTCTTTTAGTTTTTCCTATAGTGCATATCTGTCAATGATAAGTGGTTTTTAAAATGTCCTGGGAATTTTTTAAATTTTCTTTTCTCTTTATCTTTTTTTCTTTCTTTTTATTTGTAGTTTCAAGTTTTTATTTAAATTCTAATTAGTTAGCATTCAGCATATATTAGTTTCAGGAGTAGAACTTTCATCCTAAAGACTAACTACCTTGAAAAAAATCTCATGATTAAGGGAGATAATGTACAAAATTTACAAAATAATTTTAATTTAAACATTTAGTATAGAGAATAGAAATTTGCTATAAATGTCTAGTAGTTTGAACAGTACCTGGTGTAAAGTTGGAAAGAAAAACTTCAGCATAGGGAAAAATGTCGAAAAATCTATAGTAGTTAAAACAATAAAGAGAAGAGTGGTAGCTGATTGCTAGAGGATTATAAGAAATATTAACATTTAGGTAATTAAATAAGTGCAAATAAAGTTGTTATTCATCATTCATGGTCCATATATGTGAATTTGCTTACTCACTAAAATTTGTTTACAAACTTCAAATCAGTGCTCCTTGCACTTTCATGGTCATTGCAAATATGTACGGAGACATAAGGAACACCTGGTTGCACATTCTCATCTGGAATCAAATATGGAGACACTGCCTTCTAGTTTTAGGCCTTATAATGTAAAGAAATGTTTACAAAAATTTTTGTGGCCTTTTTAATGTCATATTTTTACATTTCTCAATTTTTGTTGGTGGTTTTACTGTTTAAAATGCCTCCCAAACTGTGGAAGTGCTGTCTATTGTTCCCAAACTCAAGAGGACTGTGATGTCACTTATAGGGAAATTATGTGTATTAGGTAAGCTCCTTTCCAGCACAAGTTATTGTGGTGTGGATCATGAGTTTAATATTAATGAATTAACAATATATATTAAATAAGCATCTTTATTATTTTTTAAAAGATTTTATTCATTTATTTGACAGAGATCACAAGTAGGCAGAAAAGAAGTCAGAGAAAGAGGAGGAAACAGGCTCCCCACTGAACAGAAAGCCCAATGCGATGCAGGGCTTGATCCCAGATCATGACTTGGATCATGACTCAAGCTGAAGGCAGAGGTTTTAACCCATTGAGCCACCCAGGTGCCCCTAAATAAGTGTCTTTAAACAGAATGCAACCCATAAAACATAATAATGAACAGATCGGTTGTTGAAAAGGTGACCAGAAGTCCTCAGGAAACTAACTTTGTATTTCCTCTGTAAGCAGTGGTTCTGTGGTCATCAATTCAGTGTTCATAGGGACTTCATAGAACATAACTGCCATATAAAACAGAATCTATTATGTTTTTTTGTTTACAGTGATTTGATTATCATTTCACTATATCTCAGTATGTTATTTATATCAGGTCATGAGTTAAATAATTTGAAAGAAATACCACAAATATTTACAAACACTTTTTTTTTCAATATTTTATTTATGTATTTGACAGAGAGAGAGGGAACACAAGCAGGGGGAGTGGGAAAGGGAGAAGCAGGTTTCCTGCTGAGCAGGGAGCCCAATGAGCAGGCCCAGGGACCCTGGGATCATGACCTGAGCTAAAGGCAGATGCCTAATGACTGAGCCATCCAGGAGCCCCTACAAACACTTTTTACTGAAAAATATCAGTATGCCTTTAATATATGTGATAGCTCTATAAGTATATTTTATTTCTACTTGTGTTATTTAAAAAAATGCAGGGACCTTGGTAATAAACTAAAAATCCAAGTTCAATGAAGATATGTGGGAAAATATTCAAAAGTAAAATAGCAACTACATGTGGGAAATCAGTGTAAGAAGACTTGATAAGAGATATAGTTTTCAGTATATATTTGAGGAATTCAAGGGAGTTCACTTAATTCTCTAGTGGGCAGATGTTTTCTAAATGGGATGTCAGAAAAATGAGGCTTGCTATTCCAAGTAGGATGGGGGAATAATGGGAATTGTTGAACATGAGTTAGAGGAAACATTTGCATAGAATTATAAGGAAAAGTGATATACTATAAGAAATATGAGAGATGATAAAAACACCCAAAGATATAAATGAGAATATTCATAATTAATGTATAGAAAACAATGATCAAGAGGGTTTTGGTTAAAAAGTATAGAATATCTATAATATATGATTATAAGCTTTCTGTTTAGAATTTGTCTCAAAACTCTTCCTGTTACCACAGGCTGGAAACAGTTTCCCAATAGTTCAGACAAGTGGTCATGAAATTTATCTCTATGTTAGTACTTTGGGTGGGAAATTACCATACTCCAGGCAAACGGAAACAGTCTTTCCTATTGCTGGCTTCTGGTGGTTTAGAAACTCCGAGTAGGAATTAAACATAAAGAGTGACATCATTGTTTCATTGATAGCCATGTAAAACTACTGAAACGATGGTAAAATCATGACAATGAAAAAAATAGAAATATATGAGAACACCAAACATGATGAAGAAAAGCTAAAGGATTCAGTGAATTAAAACCAAGAGATTAACTTCCAAGGAAAAAGGCTATATAGACATAAAGATATATTTTATAAATAATAAAAAAAGAGTGCTCATCATCTTTGTTATATTTTTTTAACCACTGAGCCACCCAGGCACCCCATTTGTTATATTTTTTTAAATTTATTTTATTTATTTGACAGAGAGAGAGAGATCACAAGCAGGCAGAGCAACAGCTGGGGAGAGAGGGGGAAGCAGGCTTCCTGCTGAGCAGAGAGCCCGATGTGGAGCTTGATCCCAGGACCCTGAGATCACGACCTGAGCTGAAGGCAGAGGCTTAACCCACTGAGCCACCCAGGTGCCCCTCATCTTAGGTATATTATTAATAAAAAATAAGTTAAAACCAGAAATCAATATTGAAGTATAAGAAATATGATTAAACGAAGAAGCTATTCCATATATGGATAATTTTAAATTATTTGCTATGGAAAGTAAAGTTACAAACTTAAGAAAATGCAGAAAATAAGATTCAAAGGAAATTTTCCTCAATATTACATAAAAATATTGATAGCTGTAAGTAAAGGTTAACATATTCTTGTTGTGGTTTGGGAAAAAGATAGATATACTGGTTAAATCACACATACAGAAAAACAAAAAAACACACACACATAAAACCAACACAATAATCTAAGGGTCTGAGACAGTAAAAAAAAAAACAAAACAAACTTCTCTAAGATACATAGCCAGTAAGTGGCCAAAAATGCCTGAATTAAAATAAAAACTTGTTCTACTTTTTTGATGATATACCAAAAAAATAACACATACATATATTAAAATTTTGTAGGTACTTAACAAAATATTCAAATTATAATCTATATAGTCCAACAGGGAGGGAAAGACAGGAGTAATAAAAACTGTTTCTGTGCTGGACAAGGGGGAGGAAAGAATGAGGGACATACTGAGTAAGAAAGAGATGACTGAGTTCACAACTTCTTCAGAATTCGACTGATAAAGGACGTTTCACTCAATTACCAAATTGTTGACAATGCACATTTTGTACATATTCAACTTGGTAGGGTATAAATTATAATTTAAATGTAAACTAGTTTAAATTTATATTTTGTAATGTTTTCCTAGATGTTGCTTGCCTTGGTTTGCTACAGATTTACTGCATAGAAAGTGTCAATAGCCAGATTACAAAAGTTGGTCTTCTTTATCTTAGCATATTTTGTAATAAATCTAGGGTACTATTCTTACTTGTTCATTTCGCTAAACATATAGATCACCCTGGAAGTGGTAGTAAGAAATAACGTTCATAGATTTTTTTATTTAAAGTGCCAATAAAACTGAAAAGAGAGGCTGTAAAATCTTATTTATTGCAGAATGACAAAGATTATAAATAATTGTTTTCCAGATGGTTTTGGTCATTATTATTTCCTGAGGCCTAAGCAAATATTTTAGATGGATTTTATTAATGCTAAGAAAAAAAGGAAATGATGAATGTAGAAACCAACAGATTTTTGTTTCTGCTAATATTTTATATATTTGTATGCTTTTAAATACATTTAAAATTTACATTTTAAAATCAATATAATGAAAATTTATGTGAATAACATAATTTTTTTGGAGACTGGAGAGAGAAATTTAAATCTTTCTTTCTTGTGGCAGTTTGAAACAGAAGAATTTGCCTTATTTTAATTAATTTATTAACTTGGTTAATTACCAAAGATATCATTTTCCAAATGTTTTATGAAGAGCCATTTCTGAATTTGATATCTCATACATTCTTCAGTAATTTCTTCTATAATTTTTTTAGGGATGTTCATTTTAAAAATAGTATTTATTGAGATATAATTGACATATAATATTGCATAGATTTAAAGTATACATTCATATATTCAATATGATGACTACCTCAGTGCTAGCTAACACAAGGTTTTTATTTCTTTTTTGTAGTGAGAACAATTAAGGTCTGGACTATGAAGTCTATAATACAGTATTTTTGTCCATAATCACTACAGTATGGATCTCCATTATATCTTTGAAATTAGTTTTGCTTATTTATTTTAAATAACTTGCTTCTTTACCATATTTCAGTATCTTTAAAACCTTATTTCCACTTCAATTTTATTCCATGGCTTTCTGTCCTATGGTCCTTTTAGTTTTTTAAATTACAAACTAACTTTTCCTAATATATTTTAGAAGTCCTATTATACTCTAGAGTTAATGTTCCTGGCTTTAGCTCTCCATAATATTTTGTAATACAACCTCAATGCTTAACAATTAAAATGAATAATAGTCATTTTCATGAAATATCAGTTTTTAGAAGTACAGCAGTTACAACTGCTTGAATAATGAATTTATTCACTGCTAAGTTGTTGTCAATGAAAATATACCTGTGGAATTGATTTCCTCCACTTTAAATAAAACTATAATTTTATCAATGATGTTTTTGAACCATGGAAATGGAATGCACAGGGATCTTTAGAATAGTAGAATATTACTCTATAATAATATGATGATATCATTGTCTTGTTTTCAAACTTTTTCCATATTTGTACTTTACCTTGTTTTCCATTAGTATAAGATAAAATTTATACTGTTTTTATATTTAATATGCAGTTTGTTATGGTAAGTAATTATTTATATCTATGGCATTTTTATGCTTTATTCAGTTATTATTATATTTTAAAAATTCTCATTACAAGTTTTGTATGGACACATGATTATTAATGGCTTTCAGAAACACGAAGTTTACTTTGTGTTAGATCTTTCAATGATATAAATTACATATTTTTACTGTCCTAATAAAATGTAAACATCTGGGGCACCTGGGTGGCTCAGTGGGTTAAAGCCTCTGCCTTCCGCTCAGGTCATGATCTCAGGGTCCTGGGATCAAGCCCTGCATAGCTGGCTCTCTGCTCAGCAGGGAGCCTGCTTCCTCCTCTCTCTCTGCCTACTTGTGATCTCTGTCTGTCAAATAAATAAATAAAATCTTTTAAAAAAAAGAAGAGAATACTAGAATTGATCTACATACCCATTCAAAGTAGTAGGATAGGCTTATTAACTAATGGCTTTTTTTTTTAAATCATGAAATTCCTATACTTATGTTTCTCATAATGGAAACCAATCTATATATTCAAATTTTAACAACAATAAAGGAAAAACTATAGAAAAATAAATGAATACTACCTTATCCCCCCTCTCCACCTCCATACCTGATATTCTGTCAATCATTCCAAGACAGAAAATGTCCAAACTTTTTACTGGAAAATGGGAGAATATTTACTACTCTGAACATAATCATGAATCATGAAATCCTATGTGTGGGACTGTCCAGAGGCTTTCTTTTTTATTGAGATATAGTTGGCACATAACATTATATTACTTTTAGATGTACACCATAATGATTGATATTTGTATATATTGTAAAATACCCACCACAGTAAGTCCAGTTAACATCCATCATTATAGAGTTAAAATTTTTTCTTCCTTGTGACGAGAACTTTTAAAATTTCTCAGCAATTTTTTAAGTATGCCATACAGTACTATTAACTATAGTTAACTGTTGTACATTGCATCCCCAGGGCTTGCTTAGTTTATAATTGAAAATTTATATATTTTGACCCATTTCACACACTTTACTCACCCCAAGCCCCTTACCTCTGGCAATTACCAATCTGTTTTCTCCATCAAAGAGCTTTTTTTTTTTTAATTCTACACAAAAGTGAGATCATACAGCATTTGTCTTTCTCCTTCTGACCTATTTTACTTAATAAAACACCCTTAAAGTCTACCTATGTTGTTACAAATAGCAAGTGTTTTTTTTTTTTTTATGGCTAGATAATACTTAATACATACACACACACTACATTTTATTTATCCATCCCTTAATGGACACAGGTTGTTTTCATATCATGTAAGGCTTAAGAGAGAAGTCCAATTTCATTCTTTTTCATGAGGCTGTTCAGTTTTCCCAACATCATTTATTGAAAAAAACTGTCTTCTCTGTATAGTCTTGTTTCTTATGTCCTAAATTAGTTGACCATAAATGAAAATGCATGGGATTATTTTTTAGTTCTCTGTTATGTTCTATAAATCTATGTGTCTGTGTTTATGCCAAAACTATACTTTTTTGAATTCTATAGTTTTGTAATACAGTTTGAACTCAGAGACCCTGATGCATCCAGCTTGACCTTTCTCAATAATGCTTTGGGTATTTAAGGTCTTTTGTAGTTCCACAGAAATTTTAGGACAGCTTGTTGTATTTCTGTGAAAATAGCCATATAAACTTTGATAGAGATTACGTGAAATATGTATGTTCCTTTGGGTAGTATGACCATTTTAAAAATAACAATTATTTCAATTCATGAGCATGGAATATCTTTGTGTTTTCTTTAGTTTCTTTCATCAATGTCTTCTAGTTTTCAGAGTACATGTGTTTCATAGCCTGGTTAAATCTATTCCTAAGTATGTTATTCTTTTTGATGTAATTATAAATGGGATTATTTTCTTAATTTTTTTGATAGTTCAATATTAGTGTATAGAAATGAAACAAATTTTTTGTATATTGATTTTGTAACTGTAGCTTTACTAAACTTCTTGATTAGTTCTAACAGTATGTTGTGGAATTTAATATATATCATATGTGTATATATATATGGATATGTCATATGTGTATATATATTTATATATGAATGTAGTGTTGAATTTGGTTAGCTACTATTTTCTTGAGGAATTTTGAGTCTTTGTTTATCAGGAATGTTGGCTTGTAATCTTCCTTATGGTGTCCTTGTCTGGTTTTAGAATCAGGGTAGTGCTGGCCTCATAACATAAGTTTGAGAATGTTCCTTCCTCTTCCATATTTTGTAAGAGTTTGAGAAAAATTTATGTTAATTCTTCTTGAAAAGTTTGGTATAATTCACGAGTGAAGCAGCCAAGTCCTGGACTTTTGTTTGTTGGTAAGTTTTGATTATCAGTTCAATCTTACTAGTAAATGGTCTGTGCAGATTTCTGTTTCTTCATGATTCAGTCTTAGAAGGTTACATGTTTCTAGGAAATTATTCATTTCTTCTAGGAAATTTGTTGGAATTTAATTTCTCATAGTAGTCTCATATGATCATTACTATTTCTGTGATATGAACTGTAACAACTTTTCGATTTTTGATTTTGAGTCCTTTCTCCTTGGTGAGAGTAGCTAAAGATTAAAAATTTGTCAGCTTGTGTTCCCCCTCACCAAAGAACCTGCTCTTAGTTTCATTGATCTTTTTTTTTTTTAATGTGTGTTTAGTCTCTATTTATTTCCATTCTGATCTTTGTTATTTTGTTTCTTTACTAGCTTTCGAGTTTGTTTTTCTTTTTCTAGTTTTAGGTATAAAGTTAAGTTATTTAAGATTTTCCTTGTTTCATGAGATAGGCCTTTGTTGCTATCAATATACCCCAGAAAACTGCTTTTGCTGCATTCCAAAGTTTTAGTATGTCATATTTCCATTTTTAGGTGTCTCAAGGTATTTTTTGGTTTTTCCTTTAATTTCTCCTTTAATTAAACATATTTTTTTTAATACTACATCTTTTTGAATTTTCCAGGTGTTTTTTTTTGTAATTTATTTCTAGATTCATACCTCTGTGATTGGAAAAGATGCCTGATATGATTTCAATTTACTTAAACTTATTGTCTTGTTTGGGGTATAAGATATGATTTACCTTAGGGGCACCTGGGTGGTTCAGTTAGTTAAGTATCTGAACTTGATTTCAACTCAGATCATGATCTCAGGGTTCTGAGATCAAGCCCCACATCAGGCTCTTCACTGGGCATAGAGCCTGCTTAAGAGTCTCTCTCAATCTCTCCCTCTGCCCCTCCCTGCCACTCATGTCTTCTCTTAAACAATAAATAAATAAATAAATAAATAAATAAATAAATAAATAGATAGATATGGTTTAGCCTAGAAAATGTTCCATGTGCATTTGAAAAGAACATGTATTCAATTTCTCTTGATTGGAATGTTCTGTATATATCTTTCAAGTCTGTCTGATCTAACATGTTTTAAGCCAAATTTCTTTATTAATTTCATCTGAATGATCTATTCATTAATAAACTAGGATATTAAAGCCATATCCTATTATTATAGTGCTTATTTCTCTCTATAGGTTTGTTAATATTTGCTTTACATTTTTAGGTGCTTCTACATTAAGCCCATAAATATTTATAATTATACTTCTATTGACCTCTTTATCATTATGTAATTCCTTCTTTGTCTCTTTAAAGTCTGTTTTGTCTGATATAAGTATAATGCTATTTATAAAGTCTGTTTTGTCTGCTATGACTTTGCTCATGCATTTTAGTCTCTCTGTACAGTGCTTGGGGGAGAGGGTGTGGTAGCCTGCCAAGAGCATACTTTCTGATTATTTCAATCCCATGGGACCCAGGAAAGTAAGCCTCTCTTTTCACCAGAGCCAGGCAATCAGGAGGTGTTCCCTGGGCAATAGCCACAAAACCCATGACACCAGATATAAAAACCAGGGTTCCAGATGCATCTAAAAGCTCTCCTCCAGGAGATACTGGCACTTCAACAAGGCAAAGGAAGAGCTTGAAGATAACACACCCTCTGAGGTCTCTGGAAAGGATTACAGTTAGCCTGTAGATGTGTTTTTTGTTTTTGTTTTTAATTTTTTTATTTTTTATAAACATATAATGTATATGTGTTTTTAATTAGAAGCCTGCCCCTCAGGCTGCAGCTATAAAGATGAGTTAATAGGCCTCTTAACAGAAGGAGTGGGTTCTTTGGACAGTTGTCTGCTCCAGTGACCTGGGGACATAGATATTTAAAAACTTTTTCCATTTGTAATAGTCCTTGAGACCCTTAAGCATAAGCCTCACTGGCCGCCAAAACCGGATGATCTAGAGGTGTCCCTTTGGGTGGCAAGCCCTGAATCAAGGGCACCAGTGGCAGTAGAAGGTTCTTTCGGGAGATAGAGTAACCCACAGTGAGGTAGAGGGAGATTATAAAGTTGGCACCTCTTAGCTAAAGTGAAGAACAGGGAGAGCACTAGCAGCCTTTGTCACTGGAGTGTGTCAGGAGACCCTGAGGTGTATTTAAATTTGATGCCTGTCCCACAGATCAAAGCTTTAAGATAAGAAATAAATCTCTTTCACGTAAAGCCTGGGTGCCTCTTAATTTGTTGCCTCTGCACCAGTCCCTGGTGCAAGTGAGTCTGAGCATGCAAGCCCTTTATAATGTGGTTTGCATTTGCTATAGTTTCATAGGTCTGGTGTATGGGATTTCCACTGGTTCAAAACTAGATGTTTTGGTGCAAGTTTTTAAAATGTAGGGTGCCAGCTGTGGGTTTCAAACCCTTTGCTCTTCAGGACAAACTCCTGGGTTTTGAATTCTGTCCTAATTGTTCCTGTGCTGAGGGTGGAGTTTATTACCACACTGTATCTCAGCCTCTTCTATTTTCTTCAATGTTTTTTTGTTTTTGTTTTTGTTTTCCCTCAGTTGCCTGGCATGTAGAAGTTGCTCAGCTAGTTTTTAGTTGTTTGTTGTTGTTGTTGTTTTCCAGAGAAACACATTTCATATGTAGCTGTAAATTTAGTGAGTCTAAGAGAGAAGGTGACTTTAGAATCTCCCTGCATCATCATCTTCAATGGGAACGCTGGAAACTATCGTATTTGAAGGCTGAACAAAACTTCAGTACATGGAAGGGGTTGAGACATACAAATATGGTGGTTGTACTAAGTATCTGAGAAACCTGACTAATTTTACAGCTACAGTGCTGCTATGGACTATATGTTGTGTCCTCCAAAATTAAAATCTTGATGCTTAATTCCCAGTGTTCTGAATTTTGAAGATGGGACCTTTGGGAGGTAATTAAATCATGGGGTGGGAAATTATGACAAAATTAGTGATCTTATAAAAAGAAGCATGAGAGAGTCTGCCTCCCCTCTCTTTGGGCTCTGTTGTGAGAAGTTATTGAAAGAAGATGGCCAAATGCAAACTAGGAAAAAAGGCTCTTACCAGAAACCAACAATGTCAGTATCCTGACCTTACTTTTTTCAAGCTCCAGAACTGTGAGTATTTCTGTTAAGTTATCCATTCCATGGTAATTTTTAATAGCTGCCCATACTGATTAAGAATTTAAATTACTAATCCTTTATTAATGGATACAAAGTTCCTACTGTATGTTATAAGATTGCTATAAGATTCTGGAAACAAAGTGTTAGAGAAACAATGAGAATAAAACTAAACAGTCCAATAATTAAACTAAAAACAAAACCCCGAAACAACTCCCCCAAGACCAAACCATAATCTCTTTCCTTATCAGATTTGAAATTTAGTGGCAGAAATAAATGCTGAAAAAATAATCACACAAATGTAAATTTCCAGTGTAATACATCTGCAAAAAGTGAGCCTCATATTATAGTAGAACAAGACAGAAGGGAATGTGAAAGTAAGAAAGTGGAAAGTATCCAGAGGATGCCAGTATGGCTGCAATGCAGAGGAAGGTTCCATAAGGTAGAAAACAAAGTTGGAGAGGAATACAGTATTAGAGAAATGAGATCTTAAATGGTTTCACTTAAGGGAAAGCATACTCTGATATAATATATACCATATATAATATACTATAAATGTAAATAACTATATTAAACATTAAGAGTGGAAACATAAGTTTTGTGAGGTCTCCCAAAAGCAAAACATACTATCACAAAGTCAAGGACTGAAGTAAAGATTTATGAAAGAATAGTAGAAATGTTTATATTTCAGGCTAAGATTAATTTTTTTATTGATTGTCATACATATATAGTAAAATGTACAAGTCTTAAGTGTAGGGAAAATGAATTTTAAATATGTAAAAATTTCTGTTATCACATCAAAACTCATATTATAGAATATTTCTATCTTCCTTTTAGAAAAGTGGGTCCACTTATAACTTGACTGCCTTAATCAATAGAGCAAGTGACCCTTGATTAGAGCGTTATAAGTTCAAGCCCCATGGTGGCATGGTGGGTGTAGAGATGACTTAAAAATAAAGAAGTGGGTTCATTTTTCTCTTAGTGGACACTTGAATTGTTTCTACTGATGACTATTTTAAATAAATCTTTACAGAACATACTCAAGTCAATTTTATAGACACAGGTACATACTTCTCTAAAAAAAATAAAAACTTAGTAGAATTCCAGAGTCATAGGGAAAGTATGTGGTTACTTCCATCAAACATTATCATTTTTTCCAATTTAATTGTACAGTTTTACAACTACACTAATAATGAATGAAAGTCCATCTACTGTATATTCTCAATATTATATTGTATTTCATTTTCTTAGTTTTAGTAATTTTGGTAGATATATAAAGTATTCCACTGTGGTTTTAATTTGAATTCAACAAAAATAGCAACTTTCCCTATATTTATTGCCAACTTAGATACATAATTTTGAAGTACCTATTCAAATAATTTCCCCATTTTAAATTGTTTTGTCTTTTTTCTTATAGGATTATAAGAATTATAATATTATAACTGTGAGTCATTTTTCAGATATTTATTTATTTGTTTATTTATTTACTTATGTATTTATTTGACACAGAAGGAGAGCACAAGCAAGGGTAGTGGCAGACAAAGAGAGAAGGAGAAACAGGGCCCTGCTTAACAGGGGGCTGGATCCCAAAACACTGGGATCATGACCTGAGCTAAAGGCAGAGGCTTAATTGACTGATCTACTGAGGCATCCCTCAATTTTTGGATTTATGAAACCTAAGTACCTTCTCCTAGTTTGTTACTTGATTTATGACTTGTTAATTTTTTTAATAGATTAACATAACTTTTGAAGTTTTAAGTTCTTAATTTTCAAGTAGTCTGATTTATCCTTTATTTTCTTTTATAGTTGTTTGTTACTAATAAAACATGTACTCTAACATCAGGTAGTCTATCTTTTTAAATATTTAGGTATATAATCCACTTCATATTATTTTTTCTGTGGTGTTAGGTATTAGACAAGGTTTGCTTTTTTCCTATATTGACATCCAATTACTCCAGCACCATATATTGAAAGGGTACATTTTTCTTATCCAGTCTATTTCCTCTTCCTCTGCTGAGAATTTCTTTTTTATTTGTTTTTTAAATCACAACTAGTCATTACATTTTATCAATTTTTTTTATCATTCTCTTAAGGTGGTAAATTACATTGATTTAACATTGTCCTTGTGTTCTTTGCATACATCTTTTTTTTTGTCTTGAAGTAGTATGCATTTTACAAATTTTTTTTTTAAAGATTTTATTTATTTATTTGACAGAGAGAGATCACAAGCAGGCAGAGAGGCAGGTAGAGAGCGAGGAGGAAGCAGGCTCCCTGCTGAGCAGAGAGCCCGATGCGGGGCTCAATCCCAGGACCCTGAGATAATGACCTGAGCCGAAGGCAGCGGCTTAACCCACTGAGCCACCCAGGCGCCCCACATTTTACAAATTTTTTATTCAATGTATTAAAATATTAAAAACATTGTATTTATGAAGAATACTATGATATTTAATTTAATATCCTTTAAGAATCTGTTATTAGGGTTAGTCTGACTTCATTAAACAAATTGTAGTGTGTTCTATTCTAATTTATTATCTGAAAAATGTACTAAGTGGATAGTGTACGTTGTGACTTAGCTGAATCCTACAAATTTTGCTGTTTTACTTTTATAATCATTCAGTTCAAATATTTTCTTTTTTTTTTAATTTTATTTTTTATAAACATATAATATTATTTTTTATCCCCAGGGGTACAGGTCTGTGAATCGCCATGTATACACACTTCACAGCACTCACCATAGCACATACCCTCCCCAATGTACATAATCCCACCCCCCCTCACCCCAAAACCCTCAGTTTGTTTTGTGAGATTAAGAGTCACTTATGGTTTGTCTCCCTCCCATTCCCATCTTGTTTCATTTACTCTTCTCCTACCACCTTAACCCCCCATGTTGCATCTCCTCTCCCTCATATCAGGGAGATCATATGATAGTTGTCTTTCTCTGATTGACTTATTTCGCTAAGCATGATACCCTCTAGTTCCATCCACGTTGTCGCAAATGGCAAGATTTCATTTCTTTTGATGGCTGCATAGTATGCCATTGTGTATATATACCACATCTTCTTTATCCATTCATCTGTTGATGGAGATCTAGGTTCTTTCCATAGTTTGGCTATTGTAGACATTGCTGCTATAAACATTCGGGTGCACGTGCCCCTTCGGATCACTGCATTTGTACCTTTAGGGTAAATACCCAGCAGTGCAATTGCTGGGTCATAGGGTAGTTCTATTTTCAACCTTTTGAGGAACCTCCATGCTGTTTTCAGAGTGGTTGCACCAGCTTGCATTCCCACCAACAGTGTAGGAGGGTTCCCCTTTCTGCGCATCCTCGCCAGCATCTGTCATTTCCTGACTTGTTCATTTTAGCCATTCTGACTGGTGTGAGGTGATATCTCATTGTGGTTTTGATTTGTATTTCCCTGATGCCGAGTGATGTGGAGCACTTTTTCATGTGTCTGTTGGCCATCTGGATTCTTCTTTGCAGAAATGTCTGTTCATGTCCTCTGCCCATTTCTTGATTGGATTATTTGTTCTTTGGGTGTTGAGTTTGCTAAGTTCTTTATAGATTTTGGACACTAGCCCTTTATCTGATATGTCGTTTGCAAATATCTTCTCCCATTCTGTCAGTTGTCTTTTGGTTTTGTTCACTGTTTCCTTTGCTCTGCAAAAGCTTTTGATCTTGGTAAAATCCCAATAGTTCATTTTTGCCCTTGCTTCCCTTGCCTTTGGCAATGTTCCGAGGAAGATGTTGCTGCGGCTGACGTTGAAGAGGTTGCTGCCTGTGTTCTCCTCGAGGATTTGGATGGATTCCTTTCTCACATTGAGGTCCTTCATCCATTTTGAGTCTATTTTCGTGTGTGGTGTAAGGAAATGATCCAATTTCATTTTTCTGCATGTGGCTGTCCAATTTTCCCAACACCATTTATTGAAGAGGCTGTCTTTTTTCCATTGGACATTCTTTCCTGCTTTGTTGAAGATTAGTTGACCATAGAGTTGAGGGTCTATTTCTGGGCTCTCTATTCTGTTCCATTGATCTATGTGTCTGTTTTTGTGCCAGTACCATGCTGTCTTGATGATGACAGCTTTGTAATAGAGCTTGAAGTCCGGAATTGTGATGCCACCAACTGTGGCTTTCTTTTTCAATATTCCTTTGGCTATTTGAGGTCTTTTCTGGTTCCATATCAATTTTAGGATTATTTGTTCCATTTCTTTGAAAAAAAAAATGGATGGTACTTTGATACGAATTGCATTAAATGTGTAGATTGCTTTAGGTAGCATAGACATTTTCACAATATTTATTCATCCAATCCAGGAGCATGGAACATTTTTCCATTTCTTTGTGTCTTCCTCAATTTCTTTCATGAGTACTTTCATGAGTACTTTATACATAAAGTACTTTGCTTTATAGTTTTCTGTGTATAGATTCTTAGCCTCTTTGGTTAGGTTTATTCCTAGGTATCTTATAGTTTTGGGTGCAATTGTAAATGGGATGGACTCCTTAATTTCTCTTTCTTCTGTCTTGTTGTTGGTGTAGAGAAATGGAACTGATTTCTGTTCATTGATTTTATATCCTGACACTTGACTGAATTCCTGTACAAGTTCTAGCAGTTTTGGAGTGGAGTCTTTTGGGTTTTCCACATATAGTATATATCATCTGCGAAGAGTGATAGTTGGACTTCTTCTTTGCCGATTTAGATGCCTTTAATTTCCTTTTGTTGTCTGATTGCTGAGGCTAGGACTTCTAGTACTATGTTGAATAGCAGTGGTGATAACGGACATCCCTGCCGTGTTCCTGACCTTAGCGGAAAAGCTTTCAGTTTCTCTCCATTGAGAATGATATTTGCGGTGGGTTTTTCATAGATGGCTTTGATAATATTGAGGTATGTGCCCTCTATCCCTACACTTTAAAGAGTTTTGATCAGGAAGGGATACTGTACTTTGTCAAATGCTTTTTCAGCATCTATGGAGAGTATCTTATGGTTCTTTTTATTTCTTTTATTAATGTGTTGTATCACAATGATTGAATTGCGGATTGAACCAAGCTTGCAGCCCTGGATAAATCCCACTTGGTCGTGGTGAATAATCCTTTTAATGTACTGTTAAATCCTATTGACTAGTATTTTGGCGAGAATTTTTGCATCTGTGTTCATCAAGGATATTGGTCTGTAGTTCTCTTTTTTGATGGGATCCTTGTCTGGTTTTGGGATCAAGGTGATGCTGGCCTCATAAAATGAGTTTGGAAGTTTTCATTCCATTTCTATTTTTTGGAACAGTTTCAGGAGAATAGGAATTAGTTCTTCTTTGAATGTTTGGAAGAATTCCCCCGGGAAGCCATCTGGCCCTGGGCTTTTATTTGTTTGGAGATTTTTGATGACTGTTTCAATCTCCTTACTGGTTATGGGTCTGTCCAGGCTTTCTATTTCTTCCTGGTTCAGTTGTGGTAGTTTATATGTCTCTAGGAATGCATCCATTTCTTCCAGATTGTCAAATTTGTTGGCATAGAGTTGCTCATAGTATGTTCTTATAATTGTCTGTATTTCTTTGGTGTTCGTTGTGATCTCTCCTCTTTCATTCCTGATTTTATTTATTTGGGTCCTTTCTCTTTTCTTTTTGATAAATCTGGCCAGGGGTTTATTGATCTTATTAATTCTTTCAAAGAACCAGCTCCTAGTTTTGTTGATTTGTTCTATTGGTTTTTTGGTTTCTATTTCATTGATTTCTGCTCTGATCTTTATGATTTCTCTTCTCCTGCTGGGTTTAGGCTTTCTTTCTTGTTCTTTCTCCAGCTCCTTTAGGTGTAAGGTTAGGTTGTGTACCTGAGACCTTTCTTGTTTCTTGAGAAAGGCTTGTACCACTATATATTTTCCTCTCAGGACTGCCTTTGTTGTGTCCCACAGATTCTGAACCGTTGTGTTTTCATTATCATTTGTTTCCATGAATTTTTTCAATTCTAAATTCCTGGTTGACCCATTCATTCTTTAGAAGGATGCTGTTTAGTCTCCATGTTTTTGGTTCTTTCCAAATTTCCTCTTGGGATTGAGTTCTAGCTTCAGAGCATTGTGATCTGAAAATATGCAGGGAATGATTCCAATCTTTTAATAATGGTTGATACCTGATTTAGGACCAAGAATGTGATCTACTCTGGAGAATGTTCCATGTGCACTAGAATAGAATGTGTATTCTGTTGCTTTGGGATGAAATGTTCTGAATATATCTGTGATGTCCATCTGGTCCAGTGTGTCATTTAAGGCCTTTATTTCCTTGTTGATCTTTTGCTTGGATGATCTGTCCATTTCAGTGAGGGGAGTGTTAAAGTCCCCTACTATTATTGTATTATTGTCGATGTGTTTCTTTGATTTTGTTATTAATTGGTTTATACAGTTGGCTGCTCCCACATTAGGGGCATAGATATTTAAAATTGTTAGATCTTCTTGTTGGACAGATCCTTTGAGTATGATATAGTGTCCTTCCTCATCTCTTATTATAGTCTTTGGCTTAAAATCTAATTGATCTTATATAAGGTTTGCCACTCCTGCTTTCTTCTGATGTCCATTAGCATGGTAAATTCTTTTCCACCCCCTCACTTTAACTCTGGAGGTGTCTTCGGGTTTAAGATGAGTTTCTTGTAGGCAAGATACCCATATAGATGGGTTTTGTTTTTTTATCCATTCTGATACCCTGTGTCTTTTGATTGGGGCATTTAGCCCATTAACATTCAGGGTAAGTATTGAGAGATATGAATTTAGTGCCATTGTATTGCCTGTAAGGTGACTGTTATTGTATACTGTCTCTCTTCCTTTCTGATCTACTACTTTTAGGGTCTCTCTTTGCTTAGAGGACCCCTTTCAATATTTCCTGTAGAGCTGGTTTGGTGTTTGCAAATTCTTTCAGTTTTTGTCTGTCCTGGAAGCTTTTAATCTCTCCTTCTATTTTCACTGATAGCCTAGCTGGATATAGTATTCTTGGCTGCATGTTTTTCTCATTTAGTGCTCTGAATATATCATGCCAGCTCTTTCTGGCCTGCCAGGTCTCTGTGGATAAGTCTGCTGCCAATCTAATATTTTTACCATTGTACGTTACAGACTTCTTTTCCCGGGCTGCTTTCAGTATCTTCTCTTTGTCACTAAGACTTGTAAATTTTACTATTAGGTGACGGGGTGTGGACCTATTCTTGTTGATTTTAAGGGGGGTTCTCTGAACCTCCAGGATTTTGATGCTTGTTCCCTTTGCCATATTGGGGAAATTCTCTCCAATAATTCTCTCCAATATACCTTCTGCTCCCCTCTCTGTTTCCTCTTCTTCTGGAATCCCAATTATTCTAATGTTGTTTCGTCTTACGGTGTCACTTATCTCTCAAATTCTCCCCTCATGGTCCAGTAGCTGTTTGTCCCTCTTTTGCTCAGCTTCTTTATTCTCTGTCATTTGGTCTTCTATATTGCTAATTCTTTCTTCTGCCTCATTTATCCTAGCAGTGAGAGCCTCCATTTTTTATTGCACCTCATTAATAGCTTTTTTTATTTCAACTTGGTTCGATTTTAGTTCTTTTATTTCTCCAGAAAGGGCTTTTATATCTCCCGAGAGGATTTCTCTAATATCTTCCATGCCTTTTTTGAGCCTGGCTAGAACCTTGAGAATCGTCATTCTGAACTCTGGATCTGACATATTACCAATGTCTGTATTGATTAGGTCCCTAGCCTTTGGTACTGCCTCTTGTTCTTTTTTTGTGGTGAATTTTTCCGCCTTGTCATTTTGTCCAGATAGGAGTATATGAAGGAGCAAGTAAAATACTAAAAAGGTGGCAACAACCCCAGTAAAATATGCTTTAGCCAAATCAGAAGAGATCACAAATCGTGTGGGGGGAGAAAGGGGATAAAAAGAGGTTCAGAAAGAAAAAAAAAAAAAAAAAGAAACAATTAAGAAAAGAAAACCAATAAAGAAAAAAGATAAAAAGTGAAAAAATATATATATATATATTAGATAAACTAGTCAAAAAATGTTAAAAAAGAAAAGTGTAAAAGTTAAAAAAAATTTAGCAGAAGAAGAAAAAAAATTGAAAATGAAAAAAAAATTAAATTAACTGCAAGGCTGAATAATCATGGGGAGAAAGCCATGAGTTCCGTGCTTTGCTTTCTCCTCCTCTGGAATTCCGCTGCTCTCCTTGGTAGGTGAACTTGGTCCTGGCTGGGTTTCTTGTTGATCTTCTGGGGGAGGGGCCTGTTGTAGTGATTCTCAAGTGTCTTTGCCCCAGGCAGAGTTGCACCACCCTTACCCGGGGCGGTCTGAGTAATCAGATCGGGTTTGCTTTCGGGAGCTTTTGTTCCCTGAGCGCTTTCCGTAGAATTCTGGAGGGCGCGAATGAAGATGGCGGCCTCCGGGTCTCCAGCCCGGAGGAGCTGAAGGCCTGGGGCCCCACTCCTCAGTGCGCCCTCAGAGAACAGTGCCCAATTACTCCCGTCACCCTGGCCTCTGGCCGCGCTCCAAGCTGACCGAGCCTGCGACCGGTTCAAGGTAACCCCAAGCTTAGAGCTCACTCCTCAGCTCTCTCTCTGTAGCCGGCTTCCCCGTTCTAATACCTGTAAGCTCTGTGACACTCAGACACCCCCGATCCTTCTGTGACCCTGTGGGACCTGAGGCCACGCTGATCCTGTATGGGCTTCACCCCGGTTAAGCCTCTGGAGCGATGTCCCTCAGCGGAACAGACTTTTAAAAGTCCTGATTTTGTGCTCTGTTGCTCCACCGCTTGCCGGGAGCTGGCCCCTCCCCCCGTGGTCTATCTTCCCATCGCTTTGAATTCACTTCTCCGCCAGTCCTACCGTTCAGAAGGTGGTTGATTTTCTGTTTCTAGAGTTGCTGTTCTTCTTCTCTTCGATCTCCCATTGGATTTGTAGGTGTTTGCAATCTTTAGATAAGCTATCTAGCTGATCTCCCACTACCTGAAGTAGCTTCAGCCTGCTACTTCTCTGCCATCTTGACTCTTCTCTCCAGTTCAAATATTTTCTTATTTTTATTTTGATAGTTTGCCCTGTGAACTCTTTTGAAGTATATGATTTAATTTTTATATATTTGGGTATTTTGGGGTTTTAATTTATTTCCAGTTTTTAGTTGTTGAAGTAAGATAGCAAGTTCTGTGTGATTTTAAGCTTTTGAAATTTGTTAATTTTTTTTTTTAAGTAATCCTACACCTACGTTGGTGCTTGAACTCATAACCTCCAGATCAAGAGACATGTTCTACTGACTGAACCAGCCAGGCACCCCTTATAAATTTGGTTCTGTTGCATAACATTGTGGTCTATTTGGGTGTATTTTTCATGTATATTTGAAAATACTTTCTATTATTCACTTATTTCAGTGTTCTATGAAAAAACAATTAGAAGACTTAATAATGTGGTTAGTTGTAGCATAGAATACACATAAGGGAGAGACAGAAATCACAATGAATCCTCATCGTTCCTCTGGGGCTAAAGAAGATTAATTTTAGAAATAGAAAACTTTGAGTCATTTTAAAGTAACATTTCAATTTATAGTTTTCTCAGTCAGGATCCTGTTATTTTGAAATATCCTTATTCTCATGAAGATGAATTTTATATTGTAACTGTTAATGTTAGTCAAACAATTACTACCTAAGACATATTTGATTTCACCAATTTTATATTGGTTGCTTCCCATATTCTTCATCTCAATCTCATCCTCTTCTCGCTATTTACAGCCATTGCTTATTACCACAATCTTTTCATGATAGCATCCATATGTCTGCTGCAATTTGAATGGCTTTTACTGGCATGTAGAGATTTAAGTGGAGCAATTTACTCCGTGCTATCTAACTGCAATACCTTTGAAATACACAATATGTTTCTTTTTATATTCAATGCAAGAACCTAATGAAAGTTGTCTTTTCCTAAAGTGAATAAAAAGAAGCAAAAATATGGTTATTATTTTTAAGACAATAAAAGGGAACTTAAATGTGGATAAATTATTGTTTTAAGATACTCATGGGATATTTAAAATATTATATTGGAACCTATCAAATGTGAAAATATCTGTAGGCTTAGCAAAATTAATTGGTATTTTGATTATATGCATTGTTTTATAATCAGATTGTCCTTTATTCATAGAAATATTCACCACTGTAATCCCTATGTGATAGTACAAAAGCACTCATTCACTTATATGCTTAAGTACTTACTATATGCAAAGCATCATGATAGGCACAAAATATTAGCAGTTTTCTTGACTTACACCCTGGGAAGATGAATTATATTCCAATATGATGATGATTGCTCTGGTAGATGAGTAAAAACTATTTTAGTTAAGGTTTTTTCAGCTTTCTACTAGTAACTTAATACCATTTCACTTTTTCCCAAATGTAGCATTGTAAAGCAGCTCTTATTATTTATAGTTTCTTACATCAATAATTCAGCACCATCTTATATTAATGGTTCTGGCTCAAAATTATAGATTGCAGTTAAGAAATCAACCAAGGTTGTAGTTATAGAAAAATGTGAATGTTGCTGATGTAGCTCTGTCCAAGATGGCTTACTAACATGGTTGTCAGCGGCTTCTCTTGGTTTCTCACTGGTTATTAGCAGGAGGCTTTTATTCCTAAGTGGACATATTAGAGGAATGCCTGGGTTTCTTTTTAACATGGCAGTTGACTTATCCCAGAGTGAATGTTCTGAGAGAGCAAAATCTTTTAAGACTTAGCCTTAGAAATCACATATTATTTCTGCTATAATCAATTGTTCATAGGCACTAATCCTGATATAAAGAGGAGAAGGGACAACACAAGAGCATGAAAACTGGGAATTAAATTCATTAGGGACCATCTTAGTGTGTGTCTTCTACAGACTTAAATCATTCTTATATGCAAATTCTACTTTTTATTCTCATGTCTCAAAGAATTTCACAATTTTTCAAGGCTAAATAAAATTTAACTTACTTTTTAAGGTTAAAAAAGACAATTATTTATCAAGTCCCTTTAATGAGTCTTATTTTCTACCCCATCAATGACTACCAAATCTCTATTTTATCACCCCTCCAGTTTCTTGCATAAGTAATGATGATGATTATATTTTCCCAAATAACTTAGTAGTTGAATGGCATTTGTGTTAGACACCAGTGTAATCACTTTATGGGCATTAATTAAATTTAGCTTCCACAAAATCTTTGAGATTTGTACAATTAATATTCTTAATTTTTATTCCTATGTATTTCATCATTTTGGTACAATTATTAATGGGATTGTTTTCTTCATTTCTCTTTCTGCTATTCTATTATTAGTGTAAAGAAATGCAACATTACTGATTTACCTTATCAGTTCTAGTTTTTTAGTGGGTTTTTTAGGGTTTTCTATATATAGTGAAATCTGCAAATAGTTAAAATATTAACTTCTTTCTTTTTTTTAAGATTTATGTATTTGGGGGTGCCTGGGTGGCTCAGTAGTTAAAGCATCTGCCTTCAGCTCGGGTCATGATTCCAGGGTCCTGGGATTGAGCCCCACATTGGGCTCTCTGCTCAGCAGGGAGCCTGCTTCCTCCTCTCTCTCTCTGCCTGCCTTTTTGCCTACGTGTGTTCTCTGTCTGTCAAATAAATAAATAAAATCTTAAAAAAATTTATTTATTTGTTTTAGAGAGAGACTAAGGGGAGGGGCAGAAGGAGAGTGAGAGTCTTAAGCAGAATCTGTGCTGAGCACAGAGCCCAACACATGGCTTGATCCCATGATTCTGAGATTACAACCTGAACCAAAATCAAGAGTTGATCACTTAACAGACTGTGCCACCAAGCACCCCCATGTTTTACTCCTTTCTTACTAATTTGGATGCCTTTTATTTCCTTTTCTGTCTGATTGCTGTGGCTAGGACTTCCACACTATGTTGAACAAAAGTAGCAAGACTGGGCATCCTTGTCTTGCTCCTGATCTTAGAGGAAAAAATGTTCAATTTTTCATCATTGAGTATGATATTACCTGTGGGTTTTTTATATAAGAACTTTATTGTGTTGAGGTATGTGCCCTCTAAACCTACTTTGTTGAGAGTTTTTAATCATGGATTAATGTTGTACTTGGTCAAATGCTTTTTCTGCATACACTGTGTTGATTGTATTGTTTTAATCCTTTCTCTTTTTATTGTAATGTATCATGTTGATTTATTTATGAATACTGAACCACTCTTGCATCCCAGGAATAAATACCACTTGATTGTAGTGAAAAAAATTTTAATATATTGTTGGATTCAGTTTTCTAATATTTTGTTGAGGGTTTTTCCATCTACATTCATCAATGATATTGACCTGCTTTTGTTCTATTTTTGTTTTTTTGTACTGTTTTTACCTGGTTTGATATCAAGGTAATGTTGGCCTCATAAAATGAATTTAGGAGCTTTCCTTTTTATTCTTTTTTTTTTTTTTTTTGGAGTAATTTGTCAAGAGGAGGTACTAACTGTTCTTTAAATGTTTGGTAGAACTCACTGAGGAAGACATCTGTTCTTGAAAGTTATATGTTTCTAGAAATTTATCAGTTTTTTTCTAGGCTGTCCAATCTGTTCACACATAAATTTTTATATATTCTCATGTAATCCTTTGTATTTCTATGGTATTAGTTGTTATTTTGCCTTTTTCATTTCTGATGTTATTTATTTTAGTCCTTTTTCTTGCTGAGTTTGGCTAAAAGTTTATCAGTTTTATTTATCTTTCAAAGAACCAGTCTCCTGGTTTTATTGACTTGTTCTTTTTGCTTTAGTCTCTATTTCCTTTATTTCCATTCTAATCTTTCTTGTTTGTTTTTTTAATCAGTTCTTTTTTAAGTCTGTTATTATTATTATTACTGTATTATTATTATTTGGTAATCTCTACCCCCAGCATGGGGCCTGAATTCATGACCCCAAAACCAAGAGTCACATGGACTTTCACCTGAGCCAACCAGACAGCTCTGGTCTAATCTATATTATTTCCTTCTTTCTACTGGCTTTTTTTTCCCCCTAGCTCCTTTAGGTGTAAGGCCAGGTTGTTTATTTAAGATTTCTCTTATTTATTTAGGTAGGCTTGTATTGCTATAAATTTCCCTCTTAGAATAGCTTTCGCTACATTACAAAGATGTTTGACCATTGTGGGCTTTTTTTTTTTTTTTCATTTTAATTTTCTCCATGAATTTTTGGATTCTCTACTTAATTTTTTTTTTTTAGCTTGACCCATTTGCTGCTTAGTAGCATGTTATTAGCCTCCATGTATTTGTGTTCTTTCCATATTTTTTCTTATTTATATTCCCATTTTGAAGTTGCAAAAACTAACACTTAATGGTGAGTTTTATAAAACTAATAAGTAATAGAAGCAAATTGAAGAGTCTAAATTGAGAGCTGTTTTCAGTTTTACTCAGCTAAGTATAATGTTTATATCATGCCAATTATCCTCCGTCTTACTCATAAGCCAGTTCTTTTTTCCAGAAAAATCATCTAAGTCTTTGTCTACTTGGAAAGTTCTATTTACTTATTTATCAAAGTTTAATTTAAACATTTTTCTATTATTCCCAAATGCAAACATATTTTTAATTATGATCCTCTGCATTCATGCATATCCAATTATTTTACTATCTATTTTTTTACTTATAAGATTTACTACAAGATTATCAGTTCCTTTCACTTGTTTAAAGGACCTAGGACATAGTACATAATTAATAAATACTTGTTGAGTGATTGGAAGTTACAGTAAGTTGTTCTTAAAAGATTGGTAGTAGATGAAAAAATTGAGACATAACACAATAGTATGTGTATGAAAACAGAAAGGTATTTGGAATGCTAATGTTTTGAATAATTATAAGTAATAACCATGGTTCCAGGCAATATTCACACATATCACTTTAGATTTTCCCTAGCATCCTATGGAATGTATATTAGTTTTATAGGTGACAAATGATCTGAAGTCAGGACTCAATTCCAAATCAATACTCTTTTTTTTTTTAAGATTTTATTTATTTATTTGACAGAGAGAGATCACAAGCAGACAGAGAGGCAGGCAGAGAGAGAGAGAGAGGGAAGCAGGCTCCCTGCTGAGCAGAGAGCCCGATGCGGGACTCGATCCCAGGACCCTGAGATCATGACCTGAGCCGAAGGCAGCGGCTTAACCCACTGAGCCACCCAGGCGCCCCAAATCAATACTCTTAATCAGAAAGGTATCTAATAAGTTTTATTTGGACTTTGGCCTGGACTTTATTCAATAGATAATAAAAAGTCATAGAAGATATTTTAACATGAGAGTGACATGTTCAAAAGATACATGATAATTTTTTTTTTTCAATGAAGAATGGACTGAGTTAAGGAAAATGCTGAGGCATGGTGATGATGCAGTTGTAAGTCATAAACTTTCACAATAATGTATTTCATTACTAATATATATTATAGGAAAAGCATTTAAATTCTGTGCACCTTAATGGACTTATATTTCATTATTTTATGTATCAAGAAGCACACAATAAAGGTAAAAGACTGAATGATAAAATAATAACCTTAGTTTATATAGTCAGAGAATATTGAGGCCCAGATCTTGCTGGAGATTGTGTGGCTATTTTAATGGGAAAACCTACATAAGGAGAACCCAGTGCTTTTTCAATCCTAGTATATTTCTTCCCACTAAAACCCAATTAGTCATTAAGAAGAAACTTCTTGCAACAGAAAGGAACATTTAACTTTCAGATCTATAAAAATTATATGAAGACAAGTTGGTATTTAGAAAGTATCTCTGGTGAATAATTAATAGCATTTCAATTTAGATACCACACTTCAGACTGAAAAATAAGATAGCACATTAGATATACCTCAAATATTTTGTTTTCATTTTTACCATTGGACTAGTTTTTCTAATATTAAGTTTCTAATTTTAAAAGCTCTTAAAATTTATTATTATTAGCTTTATACTTTCAAAATATGGGAAAAATGCACTTTTTGAGTATAAAATTTCTCTAACCTATTGTGTAAAATAACAGTACAATGTCAAATAAGGAATATCTTAATAATTTCCCAACACATATTCTAGCAACCCTTTTATTATAATAATGAATCTTATGCAGAAAAACTAAAATACCAATCACTGACAAGATGAAATCTGATTTCTCTTCTCTGAAGATGCAGAAAATGAAAGTTATTAGTGATATTTGAACTCCTATGCAGTCTCTCGTTTCTAAGTTTTATCCTAGTAATACTAAAAAATCATATGCCATAAAAGGAAGTCTTTTACAAGATCCATGGACTTTGCTAGTGATCTTGTCACCTTTCAGACTTTTTCATATATGGACCATATCAACTGTGACAGAAAATCATTATGAGATAATCTTTGTTCATAGGAAGTGAACAGGTGGTCTCTGTTAAGTGTCCCCACACAGCTGACTATATAATAAGTACAAACATGGCTTGTTTCAACTCTGAAGTCAAAGGTTGAGTCTGGATAGAGATCAAATTCTATTATACAACTTTGAGGGAATATCAAACCCACCAGGCTGGACATAATATCTTCCTCATCAGAAATCTCACAGTAAATTTTTATGTCTAGTTTTTATTGTGCTTCCCATTTTCTACCTTAACTTTCAGTTATTCATGGATGTATTTTCACAGGGACCTCTTCAGGACGGGATCTTTGTCTTATTTACCTTTGCATTACAATGACTACGTAGCATAGTAGACCAAAAACATTGTTTATATCTCAACCAAACTTTGTTAAATATATGTGAATTAATTTTGCTGAGATGAAATTTTGCTTCTACAAATATACAAAGGATGATTTCAGGGGCACCTAGGTGGCTCAGTTGGTTGGGCAACTGCCTTCGGCTCAGGTCATGATACCGGAGTCCAGAGATCGAGTCCCACGTCGGGCTCCCCGCTCCATGGGGAGTTTGCTTCTCCCTCCGAGCTTCTCCCCTCTCAGGCTCTCTTTCACTCTTTTTCTCAAATAAATAAAATCTTTTTTTAAAAAAAGGATGATTTCAGATAGCTTATTCAGCAGACAGTAGAAGACAAAAATATTGTTTTACAAGTTGAATCATTCAGGGTTCAGTGAGAGAAACAATCAGTAGGAGACATATATTGAGAGGCTTATTATGAGGAATTGGTATACACAAATGTGGAAATAGGCAAGGTAATATAAAATCTGTAGGCCGGGATGTCAGGACTTACAGGCTGGGACTCTCAGACATAACCTGAAGCTACCCTACAGAAGGAAATTTCTTCTTCAGGGAATTCTTAAATCTGATTTTAGTGTCTTTCAATTTGTCAAGTTAGGCTCATCCAGTTTGCCTAGGTTAATCTCCCTAAATTCAACTGACTATGAACTTTAATCAGGTTAATAAAATATCTTTAGAGCAAATCTCAATTAGTCTTAGAGTAAATAGAGATCATAGTTTAGCCAAGTTGATACATAATGCTGACAATAATGCAGGTTGATGAAAGTGATGGTGTCATCTGTATCCAAAAATATACACTACTTGGGAAATGTGAAACAGTTATTTGACTAACATGACTATTGGAATGCCAAATCATACATAGAATCGTTAAATAACTCTTCCACATAAGACATTATCCAGTGTTAGCTAAACTGTTAAGATTTTCTTTTTTCAGACTTTCAAGTTGGTCCAAGACTTCTGATATCACCTATCAGTTGAGGGGTCTAGAGGGTTACCCTCACTTTGGAGCAACATACTGTTGAGATATCTTTTTCTTTTAAGCACATGTCAGCAACCCACTTCCTACTTGATTTCTCCCCAACCCTCCTGATGACATCCTTCTGGAGCCTCCTAATTTTATCCTGGAACTACTTGGACATATAAGTATTAAATTTTACTTGATGCCCCAGAGTATCTCCAAGTTTTGTTTTGAAATTTATTTTTAAAGGTTTTATTTATTCATTTGGGAGAGAGAGAGCATGAACAGGGATCAGGGCAGAGGGAGAGGGAGAAGCAAACTCCTTAATGAGCAGGAAGCCCAAAGAAGGGCTTGATCCTAGGACTCCAGGATCATGACCTAAGCCAAAGACACACACTTAACAGATTGAGACACACAGGAAACCCTTGTTTTGAAATTTGTAGTGACTGATTTCCAACCAAGTGGTACTGAATATTCTTGTTTGTCAAAAGGAGGCCTTCTTTGAATTAACCTATTTGTTTCTGGAAATTTGAAAACTCTCTTCCTCAACTATGGATTTATTATTGTCCTTAAACATTTTGATTTATTCAGCCTTGTTTACCTTTAATAGGATCAAGTGACTACAGTTTTTTTTCTTTTCTATTAGTTTTTGACTAGGTCATTTCCACAGGAGAAAACAAATTCTAGTGGAAGTTAGAAAGAGTGCTATTCCTTTCTCTTCCATTAGTGAAAAAGGCCCTGCAGAACAATCAGCAGAGTGTGTCCACAAACAGGCTCTGCAGTCATCATTAATTCTGTGCTATCCAACTGAAGTTTCATATCTGGTCATTGAATCTCAAGCAGAAGATGAAAAATATTCAATAGAAACTCTGTAAGGCTGATGCACTTAGAATATGTTGAGCCTGTGAATAATTATTTTCTCTGCTCCTTTCTGTGGAAAATCATAGATATCATAAAAAGCAGTCCTTTGACTTTATTATTAAGTCTTTGAAAATGACTTTAAAAATTTCAGAGGTTAGGTCTGTTTTTATATACCACAAAACATTATCATCTTAGGTGTCAGGTCATAAAATTAAAGCCTTTATAAATATTCTGGTATGGTGTTTGTCTAACTTTGCATAATTGATATTTTCCATTTGACCCTAGTGGGAAATTATTTGTTATGCCTTTATACATTGATGTACCTGAAATTAATGTGTTTTGTCAATGATGGAACTGTGTTTTTAGTGATCAGTGTCTGTAAACATATACAGCACTAAGAATGCAATCTTTGCAAAAAATAATACCACTTTATTTCTGGGCAAATGAGGATATTACAGAAATATGGGAAATAACAAGTGATATATATTATGGGATATGTTTTCATCTTAAAGGAGGTAGCAGTTACTTATGTTGAACAAAACTACCCAATACCTAATTGAGACTACAGTAAGAGAGAAAAAATATATGTATATATTCCTGTTAAGACAATGCATTGTTAGATACCACAAGGTGGTTATAGGAACAAAAAATTGCATGTACTTTATTCATTTCTTTAAAAGACAAATAATATTTTCTGCCATTTTACTATTGGTAATTATAAGATCTTTTGTCTTTTTTAATCTAACCAATAAGATCCCAGTGCTTAGAGTCCATAATTCTATTCTTTCTGTTAGCAACAGGTAGTAAAAAGAAAGTCAGAAAATCTTGAATAAGATTAAATTATCTGTATTATGCTCCTGCTACTTTTGCAAAAAAGGCATGCAATATTCCTCGTAATTATACATGTTCTGCTAAAATGGCAATTGGCAGCTTCCATAAAACTGTCAATGTTATTCTCCAGTTCATTGTGAATATATGTAATCTGCTGTTGCCTGTTGTAATAATTGTTGCTGTATTGTTCTCCAAGGCTTGAATTTTCATCTTATTAATGATGCCTTTCAATGAGTAGAAGTCTAATATATTAATTATTTCTTTTGTTGTTCATGCTTTTTGTATCCCATCAAAAGGAACCTATCCCCATCTCAAGTTTACAGAGACTTTCTCCTATGTATTTTAAAATTTTAATACCTACATGTAGATATTTCATCAAATTTTAGTTAATTGGTGTGCATAGCCTCTGTTAAGGGTTGAGATGTATTTTTGTCCATTAAGAATTTTAGTTTTGACTCCATTTGTTGAAAAATATTTCTTCTCCCATTGAATTACTCTAGCAACTTTGTCAAAACCTATTGGTAACACATGCATGAGACTATTTTGGAGTCTTGTGGCAGATATGTTGAAAATATCCACCCTTATTTTAAAGGAAGCTTTGAAATCAGGTAGTAGAAACTTAAATCTTCATCATCAGTATTGTTTTGATTATGCCACTTACATTTTCATAAATATTTTGAATCAATTATCGATTTCTACAAATGCCGGGCAGAATTTGGGAATATGTTGAATTAATATATCAAAGAATGATATCTTAATCAAACTGAGCCTAGTGATCTTAAAAGTATGTATCTCTATTTATTAGGTCCTCTGTAATATCAAACTTAATTTTGTAGTTTCACTATTCAGTTAACATATTTTTCAATGTATCTATAAATATTAAAAATTATTATTAGAACTTCCTCTTCCAAACATCTATTGCTTATTTAGAAAATTAATTTTGGTAAATTGGCTTTATATTCTGTGATCATGATAATTTAAAATATTGGCTCATTGAATTTTATTGACTATTTAAAAATATTTTTTCCCTGTATAACCTGTGAATTAAAACAAGCTTAATTCTTTCCAATATATATACTTTCTATTGTTGTCTTACTGAACTGGAAGAGAATTCCACAAATACTGAAGTGAAGAGATTGGAAACCCTTAGCTTGATCACTACCTTACAGAGAATATTTCAGTCATTTTTTCCTTAAGTATGATGTAAAGAATAAGTATTTTCAGAATTCCATGTATTAAGATGAGAAAGAATTTTTTCCTAATTACATTATGCTTCTGATAGCATACCTAATACCTAAATACCTAAACTTTTGCCTAACTCAAGTTTAAGAAGATTTCACCTATGTTTTCTTACAAAAGTTTTATAGTTCCAGGTTTTATTTATTTTTTCTTTTTGTTTTTCATCATAATAAGTATACTCTTTTAATTCCCATCCACTATTTCCCCCATCCCCCCCACACACCCTCCTCCCATCTGGTAAACATTAGTTGTTCTCTATAATTCAGAGTTTGTTTCTTTGTTTGTCTGCCTTTCTTTCTTTCTTTCTTTTTTTTTCCCTTTGCTCATTTGTTTTGTTTCCTAAATTCTACATGAGTGAGATCATAAACTATCTGTTTTTCTCTGACTGACTGATTTTGCTTAGCATTATACTCTATAGCTCTATCTATGGTGTTTCAAGTGGAAAGTATTCATTTTTTATGGCTGAATAATATTTCATTGTGTATACAAACCACATCTTCCTTATCCATACATCTATCAATGGACACTTTGCTGTTTCCATAGTTTGGCTATTATAAATAATGCTACAATGAACATAGGCATGCGTGCATCCCTTTTAATTGCATTTTCCTAATTTTTAGGTAAATTCCCAGTTCAATTACTAGGTCATAGGGTAGTTCTACTTCTAATTTTTTGAGTAATCCCCATACTGTTTCCTACAATTGCTACACCACTGCCTTCCCACCACCAGTGCACAAGGATTCCGTTTACTTCAGATCCTCACCAATATTGTCCTTTCTTCCATTTTTTATGTTAACCATTCTGAGAGTCCTGAGGTGATATGGTGGTTCTGATTTGCATTTCCCTGATGATGAGTGATGTTGAGCATCTTTTCATGTGTCTTTTGGCCATGTGGATGTCTTCTTTGAAAGAAATGTCTATTCGTGTTTTCTGCCCAGTTTTAAACTGGATTATTTGTTTTATGGGTGTTGAGTTTTGTAAGTTTTCTTTATATATTTTGGATACTAATCTTTTATCAGATATGTCATTTCCAATTATCTTCTCCCATTCTGTAGGTTGTCTTTTAGTTTTGTTGACTGTTTCCTTTGCTATGCAGAAGATTTTTATCTTAATGAAGTCACAATAGTTTATTTTTGTTTTTGTTTCCCTTGTCTCAGGAAACATCTAGAAAAATGTTGCCACATCTGATGTCAAAGAGATTATTACTTGTGCTCTCCTCAAGGCTTTTTATGGGTTCAGGTCTCACATTTATGTCTTTAATCCATTTTGAGTTTAATTTTATGTACTATGAAAGAATGCAGTTCAGTTCCACTCTTTTGCATGTAGCTGTCCAGTTTTTCTAACACCATTTGTTGAAGAGACTGTCTTTTTCCCATTGTACATTTATTCCTTCTTTGTTAAAGATTAATTGAACAATTTTTGTGGGTTTACTTCTGGGTTTTCTATTCCTTTCAATTGATCTATGCATCTATTTATATGCTAGTACCATACTGTTTTAATTACTACTTTTCTGTAATATTACTTGAAATCTGGAATTGTGGTTTTGTTGTTTTGGGTTTTTGTTTTTCCACCTTGGTTTGGTTATTCAGGGCCTTTTGTGGTTACATACAAATTTTAGGATTTTTTGTTCTAGTTCTATCAACAATGCTGTTGGCCTTTTGATAGGAGTTGTATTAAATGTGTATACTGTTTTGGATAGTATAGACATTTTAACAGTATTTGTTTCTCTGATCCATGAGTATGGAATATATGTTCATTTCTTCATGTCATCTTCAATTTCTTTCATCAGTGTTTTATAGTTTTCAGTTTTTGCCTCTTTGGTTTAGTTTATTCCTAGGTATTTTATTGTTTGGGTGCAATTGTAAATGGGATTATTTTCTTAATTTTACTTTTTGCTGTTTCATTATTATTGAAATTTATATTATATTGATTATTATCATATCAATTATTATGTTAGTTATATTAATATATACTATTTTATTATATAGGAATAGAACACATTTCTTTACATTGATTTTCTATCCTATGTCTTACTGAGTTAATTTATCAGTTTTAGCAGTTTTTTGGCGGAGTCTTTAGGTTTTTCTCTGTACAGTATTGTGTCATCTACAAACTGTGAAAGTTTTACAATTTCATTACCAACTTGGATGCCTTTTATTTCTTTATGTTGTCTAATTGTTATGGGTAGGACTTCCAGTTGATGTTAAATTGCAGTCATGAGAGTGGACATGCTTGTCTTCTTCCTGACCTTAGGGGAAAACCTCTCAGTTTTTCACCATTATGATGTTGGCTGTGGGGTGTTCATTTATATGCTGAGCTATGCCCCTCTAGACGTACCTTGCTGAGGGTTTTTATCATAAATGGATTTTATAATTCTAGCTTTTATACTTAGGTCTGTGATATATTTTGCATTAATTTTTGTGTATGATATATAGTGTTTAAAATATTTTATATGTGGATGTACAACTATTAGATGTATTTCTTTTAAAGACAACACTTCTCCCACTAACTTTCTTAGTACCTTTGTTGAAAATTAGTTGATTATGTTATGAGAATGTAATTCTGGACCTTCAGTTCCATATATCTATATGTTTATCTTTATACTATTACCATTCAATGTTGATTACCATGGTTTCATATTTTAAAGTTCTGAAATCAAAACATTTAAATCTTCGGGGCGCCTGGGTGGCTCAGTGGGTTAAGCCGCTGCCTTCGGCTCAGGTCATGATCCCAGGTCCTGGGTTCCAGCCCCACATCGGGCTTTCTGCTCAGCAGGGAGCCTGCTTCCTCCTCTCTCTCTGCCTGCCTCTCTGCTTACTTGTGATTTCTCTCTGTCAAATAAATAAATAAAATCTTTAAAAAAAAAATTTAAATCTTCTAATTTTGCCTGAAAAAATTTCCTGCTGAGATTTTTATAGTGATTTCATTGAACATATAGATCAATTTGGGGAGAATTGCCTTCTTAACAATATTGATTTTTCTAATCCATGAACATAGAATAGCTTTCTCTCCATTTATTTATATATTAAGTTCTCACAATGTATTGGATAGTTTTTAGTATACTAGTCTTATAATTTCTTTGTTAAATTTATTCCTTATTTCATTCTTTTTGACTCTTATATGACTGGTATTAATTTTTAATTTGATTTTCAGATTTTTTATTGCTAGTATATAAAAATGTAGATTCTGTGTAGTGATTTTGAATGTGGTAACATTGCTGAATTTGTTTAGTATTTCTAATAGGGAATATATTAATATTTGCTTCATCTAGGATCAAGTTGTCTATAAATAGTGGCATATTTACTTCTTTCCAATATGGATACCTTTTACCTTTTTCCTTTTTCTTTTTCCTTGTACTCCCCCCCTTCACTTCCTATTCCTCTCACTAATAATATGTACTCTAGCCTTCTGTACAATACTGAAGAGAAATGGCAGAAGCAGACATCCTTGAACCATTCTTTATCTTAGGGGACAAGTATTCAGTCTTTACCTTTAATGATATCTATAGAATCTTCAAAGATATCTATTGTAAAGTTGAGAAAGATCCTTTGAATTCTTAGCTTGTTGAGGCTTTTATTTTTAGAGTAGTTTAAAGTTCACAGGAAACTGGGAAAAAGGTATAGAGATTTCCCATTACTACTGTCCATGCACATGCATACATAGCATCCTCCAATATGTACATTTTCTATGGGAGTAGTGCATTTTTTGCAACTGCTGAAGCTACATTGACAAATCATAATCACCCAGAATCCTTTGTTTATAATATGGTTCATTCTTGATATTGTCCATTCTGTGGGTTTAGACAAATGTATAATGACATGCATCCACCATAATTGTGTGATAGAGTAGTTTCCCTGCCCTAAAAATCTTCAGGCTCCACATATTTATCCTTGTTTCTCCTCTAATCCCTGGCAAACCCTGATCTTTATACTATCGCTATAGTTGCACCTTTTCTAGAACGTCATCTAGTTGGAATCATACAGTATGTAGCCTTTTTAGACTGGTTTCTTTTATTTAGTAACATACATTTAAAGTTCCTCCATGTCTTTTCATGATTTGATGACTCATTTCTTTTTAGTGTTGAATAATAAGGCATTGATTGTTTGGATTTATCAAATTTTTAAAATCCTTTTACCTGCTGAAGAACATCCTTCAAGTTTTAACAATTATAAAGTTGCTATAGACACCTGTGTGCAGTTTTTTTGTATGGATATAAAATTTTAATTCTTTGGGTAAATACCTAGGAATGTAATTGCTGGATTGTATATGTTTATCTTTGTGAGAAACCACCAAACTTTCTTCCAAAGTAGCATTCCATTTTGCATTCCCACTAGTAGAGAATGAAAGTTCTTTTTGCTCACATTATCACCAGCATTTGGTATTAGCAGTGTTATGGATTTGGCCATCCGAACAGCTTTCTGGGGAGTGATGGGAGTTTTTGTCCTTTATTCTGTTGTACCATAATTGTTTCATGGATATACACCAACTTTGCATTGCTGTGACAAATCATATTTTGCTATACTGTATAACACTAATAGGTTGCTGGATTTGGTTTAATAATATTTAAGGATTTTTTAACCCATCATTATGAGAAATATCCATCTGTGTTTTTGTTACTACTAGTATTTTCTTTGGATTTTCTTTATGTTTCTTTAAACATCACTGTGACTTTGGTCTCAGTAATACTTATCTCCTACAAGATATTGTGAAGTGATGTATTCTGCTCTTTTTGTTCTCTAATGTTATGATTGCTACTCTAAATGTCAGATAATTCAGATATGAACCACCTGAGCCTAGACTTTGTGGGGAATTTTATAATTACTAGAGCATTTTTAAATTTGTTATGGGTCTGTTTATACTTTCTATTTCATATCAAGACAGTGTTAGGCATTTGTATCTTGAACTTGTCCATCTTATTATTTAAGTATTTTTAGGCTATTTTGTTCATGGTACTCCATTATAATATTTTTAATTTCTATAGAGTAGGCTACAATGTCTTCTTTTTTGTAATTATTTTGTTATGTTTTATCTTCTCTTTTTCAGCTTACTTCATGTTTTTTCCCCCCCTAAAAGAATTCACTTTGGTTTTACTGATTTTTATTAGAATCTTTATTATTTTCTTTCTTATGTATCCTTTGGCTGTAATTTGTTCTTTCGTTAATTTCTTAAGTTAGGATCTTTGGTTATTGCATTTAGATTTTCCCTCTGTTTTAAAGAGATATTCAAAATTGAAATTTCCTTTTGGGTACTGTTTTTACTGCATTCCGTAAATCTTGATATGCTGTCCTTTCATTTTCCTTTAGTTTAAATTTTTTCTACATTTTTCTGTGATTTTCCTTCTTACTTATGGGTTACTTAGAAGTGTTTTCCTTTTTGTTTTTCCACCCTATTATATGTGCATTTCTCTAATTCCTAATGCTGTTAATTTCTGATTTAATTTAGTTTTGGCTAGAAAACCTATTTTGTGATTTCCACCCCTTTGAAAATTTACTGGGACTTGTTTTATAGTCGAGCTGTGTTCTATCCTGGAGACTGTCCCATGTGCAGTTTAAAAGAAAAATATTCTGCTGTTGTTTGGAGTATTCTATTGATACCAGTTAAATCAAGTTGGTCAATTCTATTGGCCAAATATTCTGTATTCTTGTTTATTTTATCATGAATTTTTCTATCCACTATTTGGAGTCAAATATCAAGGTTTCCAACTATTTTTGTTGAATTATCCATTTTTCCTGTGGTTCTTTTAGTACATGCTTCATCTAAAAGTTGAGACTCTGTTGCTGCTTACATACATGCTTATATTATTGATCTCTGATGTATTGACCACTTGATCATTCAAAAATATTTCTCTGTAAGCCTAATGAAATATTTGCTTTAAAGTCTGTTTTACCTAATATATGTACAGCCATTTCAGCCCTCTTTGCTACTCTTTTGCATGTTTATATTTTTTTCATCTTCTTTTTTCCAACCTATTTTTGACTTTGAATATAAAACATGTAAATTTTAGATACTATATACTTAGATCTTGGTGTGTTTGTTTTTTAGTCAGTCTGACAATCTCTGCCTTTTCCTTGAAATGCTAATCCATTCATTACAACTGTAATTATTAATATTAGATAATTTATTTTTGCTATTTTGCTTAGTTTTCTACATGACCGATGGCTTTTTTCTCTCCTGTGGTTTCTTTTATATTAGATATTTTTTTGTGGTGCACCAATTTAATTCCTCTGCTGGTTTTCTTTTTTCTTTTCTTTTTTTTTTTTTTTAAAGATTTTATTTATTTATTTGACAGAGAGAGATCACAAGTAGACGGAGAGGCAGGCAGAGAGAGAGAGAGAGAGAGGGAAGCAGGCACCCTGCTGAGCAGAGAGCCCGATGCGGGACTCGATCCCAGGACCCCGAGATCATGACCTGAGCCGGAGGCAGCGGCTTAATCCACTGAGCCACCCAGGCGCCCCTGCTGGTTTTCTTAAATCATTTTTTAGTTATGTTCCTAGTGATTGCTCTCTACTGATTATAATAAGCATCTTCCTTGATCTTCTTCAGAATAATATTAAATTAATTCAATAAATTATAGAAACTGGTACAACTTTAATATAAAGAATCTAGCTTGAATTTTTTCCCCCTTTATAACTTTAAATGTCTTGTCCTATTGTCTTATGCATTGCATATTTCAGTCACAAATTTTTTGGTCATTCTCTTTTAGTAATTTAATTTTGAAGAGTATCTTGAAATGTGTTTATGTGTATTATATTCTACTCAGAATTTGTTAAGTTTCCTGAACTTACAGGTTTACAACTTTCACCAATTTTATACAATGTTTTGATTTTATATCTTAAGTATTTTTCCTCTCCTCCATTTTCTGGTATTCAAATTATGTATACAGGTGATTACATATATGATGGTTAATTTCATATGTTGACTGGATATGGCCAGATTAAACATTATTTCTGTGTGCATGTTTGAGTGAGTGTTTCTGGATGAGATTAGCATTTAAATTTTAGTGGACTGAGTAAAGTGGACTTTGAATCTTCGGACTCAGTCAAGTGCCCTCCCCAATATGGGTGGCACAATTCAATCAATTGAGAACCTGAATAGAACAGAAGGCAGAGAAGGAGGAATCAGTTTTTTGTTTGTTTGTTTTGTTTTGTTTTGTTTTGTTTTTGCTTTCTCCCCACTTCAGTGATTGAGTTAGGACATCTCATCTCATCTTCTCAGGGCCTTAGACTGGGATTTACACCATTGATTCCCTGGTCTAAGGCTTTCAGACTTGAATTTAAATCTGGGTGGCTCAGTCCAACTCTTGATAAGCCTCTGACTCTTGATTTAGGCTCAGGTCACAAACTCAGGATGGTGAGATTGAGCCCTGCACTAGGCTCTGAACTGGGCATGGAGACTACTTAAGATTCTCTCTCCTTCTCCTTCTGCCCCTCGCTCCCTGCTCACCTGCATGCCATCTCTCTCAGAAAAAAATACAATAAGATATAAATAATTGAATATATTTAGATAAATATTTACATATTTTATATACATACAAAGTCATACACACACATATTCATACTGTTTTTATTTCTTTGGAGAACTTTAATCCAGCATAATAACGTCTCATATTATTAAAGTACTGGTGATTTTATTTTCACTATCTGTATTTCTAACTTTTAGTTCAAAACTTTCAATTTATTGTATCTTTAAATTACTGATGTTTTCTTCAGAAACATTTAATCTAATATTAATAACACAATTTTTTTTCAGATATTGTAATTTCTATCTCTAGAGGTTGGATTTTTTCATGTTTTATCATTTTTTTTTCAGTTGACTTTCTGGTAGTTCTTTTGATGTTGCCTGCTAATTTTATTATCTTTATTATTTCCAGTTTTATTTCTGATTATGACTTTTTCCCTGCTTTCTTGAATGTCTAATTTTTTTGGATGATGTACATTGTAATAACATAGTTGGTTAGTCATTTATATTTATTTTTCTCTCAGCAAGCATTATTCTTACTTATACCCCAGTTTTTTTTGTTTTTTTTTTTTGTTTTGTTTTTTTTTGAGATTTGCTTCATGATTTGTTAGAACAGATTAATAGTGTTCTTTACTTTAGGACTAGTTTAGATGTGAATCTTACATGTGACCCTTATGTTATCTCCACTGAAAATCCTTGGTGTTCAATATGGATTCACCCATCTGGCTGATTGGACCTTAAGTGCCTCTGACATCTGTGAGCTCTGGAAAATTTTCAACTTGGAGCAATACAGTCATTGTTTGGCACTTAGAGTTTCATACTAGGTCTGTAGGACTGAACAAAAGGATTCATATCCTCATTGTTTTTTTGTTTGTTTGTTTGTTTTCTTTTTTCTGGTACTCTGACCACAATTTCTAGCTTCCCTTTATCTTTCTAAATTCTATTCTCTGGCTCCTCCACTCAGAGAGATTGATGTATTCTGCTTGTAGTCACCCTCCTTACAAAGTGGTTTAGAAAGCAACTTTAGTAAAAAAGGCAGATCGATTTTTCTTAAATATATTATTTATTTATTTGACAGAGAGAGAAAGATCACAAGTAGACAGGCAGAGAGAGAGAGGGAAGTAGGCTCCCTGCCAAGCAGAGAACCCGATGAGGGGCTTGATGTTAGGACCCTGAGTTCATGACCTGAGCCCAGGGCAGAGGCTTAACCCACTGAGCCACCCTTGTGCCCCAAGGCAGAAAATTATAAGTATTTTAACTTTACCTCCTTTTAATTTCCATAATACACAGCTTTTTGTTATTAAGAGTTCCACAATAATTATCCTAAATATTTTGTCTTATGTTTTATATCTTTGAAAGGCCAGTAATTTATCATGACTGGAAGCAATTACCTATATCTTTGTTCATTCTTATGTTAGTCTCAAATATGGGTAATTTGTAAGCCATAAAATAATTAACCCTATTGATAATATATTTTCTGCAGAATTTTCCAGTTTTTTAAATTCTTTCTGTATTAGATTTTCTCTTCTATTTAGCAAATATAAAAGTTAGCAAATATTCAACAAATATAAAAATCCATTGATATTTTTCTTTGGAAATGTTTGTTTTATAACTGTCGTTAGTTCTAACCTTGAAAGTAATGTATACATATATTTTTAATTTTATAATTTTTTTTTCTACCAGTATGTCTTTTTTGCTACTTGGCAGTAAGGATTTTCATATTTAAATTTGATTTTGCCTTATTCCAAATACATAGAAAATGACTTAGAATAATTTGTTGAGAAACTGTTTATTAATTTAAAATGTTTCCTTTAGGGCACCCAGGTGGCTCAGTCAATTAAGCATCCACCTTCAGCTCAGGTCATGATCCAGAGTCCTGGGATCGAGTCCCATGTCAGGCTCTCTGCTCAGCAGAGAGTCTGTTTCTACGTCCTCTTTTACCTGCCACTTCCCCTGCTTGTGGTCCCTCTCTCTTTTTCTCTCTGTCAAATAAATAAATAAAATATTTTAAAAAATAAATTAAAAATGTTTCTCTTTATATGCAAATATATTCCTATAAATTTATGTCCAGTTTTTTTTAATATTTTAGTTACCCAGTAAATATCAGTCAGTTTCCTGAAGTTTATCCTGCTACTTTAGACCTAGCATAATATGACACCAGGTAGACTATTTATATCACATGGATATTTAAAATTATAGCTGTATTAACCTAGTTCATGAAATCTTAGTTATATACCATGACATATTTTGCTCACTTATGGAATTGAATGAAAGATTTTAATACCATTTGCAGCACATAGTTATTTTTTTAAAAGATTTTATTTATTATTTATTTGACAGAGAGAGACCACAAGTAGACAGAGAGGCAGGCAGAGAGAGAGAGAGAGAGAGAGAGAGAGAGAGGGAAGCAGGCTCCCTGCGCACATAGTTATTTTAACTTCATTCTTTTTTTTTTTAACCTTGACTGTCATAAGAATTTTTGCCCTGAAGAAACACATGTGAATATTTTTCCTACTATTACCCTGAATAATCACAATAATTTGGAAAAGCTACTAAATGCTAGCTGAGAAATTTCCTCCTTGCACTGTCCACATTAATGTATCTTAAAAGAGCATTCTATCACAGATATTGATACTTGAAACATGAATTTTTGACCTTTATTTAAGAACATATGAAATATTCTGGGTGCCTGGGTGGCTCAGTGGGTTAAGTCGCTGCCTTCAGCTCAGGTCATGATCCCAGGGTCCTGGGATCGAGTCCCGCATCGGGCTCTCTGCTCAGCAGGGAGCCTGCTTCCCTTCCTCTCTCTCTGCCTGCCTCTCTGCCTACTTGTGATCTCTATCTGTCAAATAAATAAATAAAATCTTAAAAAAAAAAAAAAAAAAAAAGAACATATGAAATATTCTATCTGACAGAGGTGAACATACTCAGAGGTGAACATACTCCGATTATAAGAGGATCAAGTGCTTTTGCTAACTTTCTCAATCTAGGAAACAATTTCTTTTCAAACAAATATATATAGATATAGAGATATTATATCTCTCTATATATATATTTGAGAGAGACAGAGCAAGAGAGAGAGAGAGAACATGAGTGCAAGGAGGGGTAGAGGAAGAGAGGGAAGCAGACTCCCCACTTAGCAGGGAGCCCAACGTGGGACTTGATTCCAGAACACTAATATCATGACCTGAGCCAACAACAACAATAGATGCTCAACTGACTGAGCCACCCAGGTACCATTATGCATCCATTTCCTAAAGTAGGCTTAAAAGTACTGTAACTTGTAAAAACCACTTGGTCATCTTATTTGGTCATTGCATGTTTAAAATCATGAGCTCCATAAAATTTTCAAAAAATTGTTGCCATGAATGAGATATTTTTGGGTGAAAACAATTACACACACACACACACACACACACACACAAATGCATTTTGCTACATATCTTTCTTACATTAAGGGAACTATAATAAACTTACTTTTGACAGAATAAAGAATCATTTCCTATTCTAAAATAAAGCAATTGGGTTTATTTAGAATAGATATAATGATAAGCAATCAATAATGACTTAGTGGGTAAAAAGTAATTTGTTGGTGTTACACTGAAATATTACTAAAATGATTACTTGGAGCATCCTAGTATAATGAGACCACTTGTTTAGCTTCTAAGGAAGAGCCCACTAATAATGATGTAGTACCTCTATAACAGAAATTATCTTAGAAAATTTGTAAGAAATCCTATAATTCTGCTTTAGGATGAAAATGTGTAATATTGAGGATTCAAGAATTCTCTTTGTGATTAGATTTTTGGCAAAGCTTTGACCTCTTACATGCTAAGAATTGGGTCAGGGTGAAAATCAGAGAAGATAAACAGGAATGGGGTGAACAGTCTACAGAACCCTACTGTTTGATTAATATCATATATTGAATGGCAGTGAGTTTTAGTCCAATGTATATAGACTCATCCAGGAATGCAGCAGGGTTCTGAATGATTGGTATAGACTCCTGTTGAGTTTATAATCTGTAAATGTTAAGTGTTCAAGGCATGCTACCTGGCTGTTCTTAAAGACAGAATTCTATTAGAGTTTAGTTCATTGTACATCATTTAAGTTCAATAAATATTTCTCAAGTGCATTATGTTGCAAGTATTACACTAATGGAAATGTACAAAGATTTTAAGTCATAATCCATTGTGACCCTTTGTAATTGAAGTGCATTATGGTTCATTAAGGATCAGACTGTTATCAATGCTCCTCTTTGGTATTTTATTCTCCTACATAACATGAAACATCCTTATCAATGCAGAGAATAGAAAAAAATCTAAATACTCTCTGAGATACATTTATTATGGAAAGATCATTTAAGTGTGTAAAAACAAGATATTTGTCTATTTTATATATTCATGCATTAAAAACTATGTAGCAAGCATTACATGTTTTAAATAACTTTTCTCCCTACTCTTTGGAGACTTAATTTTAATGTATTAGGTATGAAGATGACACTAAACTTCTTCACTGTTATCTGAAAAAAATGGTTGGTGTATGAAAAATACAAATTCCTAAGGAATATAAGAGCTAACTTATCTGCGATCTTAAATATGCTATGAGAAGTATTCATGTGAGAAAAATCATACTTAGATGATTGATTAATGTTCCTAGAATTAGAGCAACAATTTTTAAGTATAGGAATTACACATTCAATGGCCTTGGGTAAGGATCACCTATTTCCACTAAGATATGAAAACGTTAGTTTTCTGGCTAGAGTTAGTTCTACCAAGGAAACTGGTACACTAGGCTTTCCTTAGTTCTGCATTTCCTCTTTATTCACACTATTTTTTATGATTAATCCTTTATTAAAATGAATACTTTGCTTTATAAGTTTTAATTTGTAAAAATTAAAGTTGTTAATAACCAAATGTTGCCTATTTATGTATGTATGTGTCTATAACTTTATCAAACTTTGTGCTACATAGACATCCTTGTATGAACATAGAACAAGCAGACTGCCTACCTTATATTAAAAACTTTGCATGTCTATTGAAATACAGATTTCCTACTATGACAAAGTAACAGAGAACAAACTTAACTTTTCTCCATTAAGTATATACAGAGTTGGACAACCTATATGAAACAGTAATATTCAGATGGGACAGCAGACAGTTTGGAAAATGAGTAAAGCAAAACAAAAGAAGTGAGTCCTAGGATTTTTCCAGTTTACTGTGTGGAGAGCAATTCCATGCTGCAGGGGCAAAGAACTCCAAGACTAATGGTCTGACTGAATTTGGAGTTAAGAGTCTACAGATTGGAGAAACTAAAGAAGCAGGAATTTGTAAAACAAATACCAGAGATGCAGAATCTGCACATGAAGCTCAAAAGAAGTGCAGAGGAAGACATTTTTATCTCTGAGATTTGAACTGTATTTTTGTGAGAATAAACTACCAAGACGTGGGAAGAACAGGCTGAATGTCACTGATAGAATCATCCCCAATCCTCAAACATGTCTGTGTTCCAACCAGCAAGACTTTTCTTTTTTAAAGATTTTACTTATTTATTTATTTATTTACAAGTCAATTTTTTTTATTTTATTTTTTATAAACATATATTTTTATCCCCAGGGGTACAGATCTGTGAATCTCCAGGTTTACACACTTCACAGCACTCACCATAGAACATACCCTCCACAATATCCATAACGCCACCCCCCCAACTCCTCTTCCCCCATCAACCCTCAGTTTGTTTTGTGAGATTAAGAGTCACTTATGGTTTGTCTCCCTCCCAATCCCATCTTTTTTCATTTACTCTTCTCCTACCACCTTAACCCCCCATGTTGCATCTCCTCTCCTTCATATCAGGGAGATCATATGATAGATGTCTTTCTCCGATTGACTTATTTCGCTAAGCATGATACCCTCTAGTTCCATCCATATCGTCGCAAATGGCAAGATTTCATTTATTTTGCTGGCTGCATAGTATTCCATTGTGTATATATACTACATCTTCTATATCCATTCATCTGTTGATGGAGATCTAGGTTCTTTCCATAGTTTGGCTATTGTAGACATTGCTGCTATAAATATTCGGGTGCACGTGCCCCTTCGGATCACTGCATTTGTATCTTTAGGGTAAATACACAGCAGTGCAGTTGCTGGGTCATAGAGTAGTTCTATTTTCAACCTTTTGAGGAACCTCCATGCTGTTTTCCAGAGTGGTTGCACCAGCTTGCATTCCCACCAACAGTGTAGGAGGGTTCCCCTTTCTGCGCATCCTCGCCAGCATCTGTCATTTCCTGACTTGTTCATTTTAGCCATTCTGACTGGTGTGAGGTGATATCTCATTGTGGTTTTGATTTGTATTTCCCTGATGCCGAGTGATGTGGAGCACTTTTTCATGTGTCTGTTGGCCATCTGGATTCTTCTTTGCAGAAATGTCTGTTCATGTCCTCTGCCCATTTCTTGATTGGATTATTTGTTCTTTGGGTGTTGAGTTTGCTAAGTTCTTTATAGATTTTGGACACTAGCCCTTTATCTGATATGTCGTTTGCAAATATCTTCTCCCATTCTGTCAGTTGTCTTTTGGTTTTGTTCACTGTTTCCTTTGCTCTGCAAAAGCTTTTGATCTTGGTAAAATCCCAATAGTTCATTTTTGCCCTTGCTTCCCTTGCCTTTGGCAATGTTCCGAGGAAGATGTTGCTGCGGCTGACGTCGAAGAGGTTGCTGCCTGTGTTCTCCTCAAGGATTTGGATGGATTCCTTTCTCACATTGAGGTCCTTCATCCATTTTGAGTCTATTTTCGTGTGTGGTGTAAGGAAATGATCCAATTTCATTTTTCTGCATGTGGCTGTCCAATTTTCCCAACACCATTTATTGAAGAGGCTGTCTTTTTTCCATTGGACATTCTTTCCTGCTTTGTTGAAGATTAGTTGACCATAGAGTTGAGGGTCTATTTCTGGGCTCTCTATTCTGTTCCATTGATCTATGTGTCTGTTTTTGTGCCAGTACCATGCTGTCTTGATGATGACAGCTTTGTAATAGAGCTTGAAGTCCGGAATTGTGATGCCACCAACTGTGGCTTTCTTTTTCAATATTCCTTTGGCTATTTGAGGTCTTTTCTGGTTCCATATCAATTTTAGGATTATTTGTTCCATTTCTTTGAAAAAAAAAAATGGATGGTACTTTGATACGAATTGCATTAAATGTGTAGATTGCTTTAGGTAGCATAGACATTTTCACAATATTTATTCATCCAATCCAGGAGCATGGAACATTTTTCCATTTCTTTGTGTCTTCCTCAATTTCTTTCATGAGTACTTTCATGAGTACTTTATACATAAAGTACTTTGCTTTATAGTTTTCTGTGTATAGATTCTTAGCCTCTTTGGTTAGGTTTATTCCTAGGTATCTTATAGTTTTGGGTGCAATTGTAAATGGGATGGACTCCTTAATTTCTCTTTCTTCTGTCTTGTTGTTGGTGTAGAGAAATGGAACTGATTTCTGTGCATTGATTTTATATCCTGACACTTGACTGAATTCCTGTACAAGTTCTAGCAGTTTTGGAGTGGAGTCTTTTGGGTTTTCCACATATAGTATCATATCATCTGCGAAGAGTGATAGTTGGACTTCTTCTTTGCCAATTTGGATGCCTTTAATTTCCTTTTGTTGTCTGATTGCTGAGGCTAGGACTTCTAGTACTATGTTGAATAGCAGTGGTGATAACGGACATCCCTGCCGTGTTCCTGACCTTAGCGGAAAAGATTTCAGTTTTTCTCCATTGAGAATGATATTTGCGGTGGGTTTTTCATAGATGGCTTTGATAATATTGAGGTATGTGCCCTCTATCCCTACACTTTAAAGAGTTTTGATCAGGAAGGGATGCTGTACTTTGTCAAATGCTTTTTCAGCATCTATGGAGAGTATCTTATGGTTCTTGTTATTTCTTTTATTAATGTGTTGTATCACAATGATTGAATTGCGGATTGAACCAAGCTTGCAGCCCTGGAATAAATCCCACTTGGTCGTGGTGAATAATCCTTTTAATGTACTGTTAAATCCTATTGACTAGTATTTTGGCGAGAATTTTTGCATCTGTGTTCATCAAGGATATTGGTCTCTAGTTCTCTTTTTTGATGGGATCCTTGTCTGGTTTTGGGATCAAGGTGATGCTGGCCTCATAAAATGAGTTTGGAAGTTTTCATTCCATTTCTATTTTTTGGAACAGTTTCAGGAGAATAGGAATTTGTTCTTCTTTGAATGTTTGGAAGAATTCCCCCGGGAAGCCATCTGGCCCTGGGCTTTTGTTTGTTTGGAGATTTTTGATGACTGTTTCAATCTCCTTACTGGTTATGGGTCTGTCCAGGCTTTCTATTTCTTCCTGGTTCAGTTGTGGTAGTTTATATGTCTCTAGGAATGCATCCATTTCTTCCAGATTGTCAAATTTGTTGGCATAGAGTTGCTCATAGTATGTTCTTATAATTGTCTGTATTTCTTTGGTGTTCGTTGTGATCTCTCCTCTTTCATTCATGATTTTATTTATTTGGGTCCTTTCTCTTTTCTTTTTGATAAGTTTTGCCAGGGGGTTATCGATCTTATTAATTCTTTCAAAGAACCAGCTCCTAGTTTCGTTGATTTGTTCTATTGGTTTTTTGGTTTCCATTTCATTGATTTCTCCTCTGATCTTTATGATTACCTTTCTCCTGCTGGGTTTAGGCTTTCTTTCTTGTTCTTTCTCCAGTTCCTTTAGGTGTAGGGCTAGGTTGTGTACCTGAGACCTTTCTTGTTTCTTGAGAAAGGCTTGTACCGCTCTATATTTTCCTCTCAGGACTGCCTTGATTGTGTCCCACAGATTCTGAACCGTTGTGTTTTCATTATCATTTGTTTCCATGAATTTTTTCAATTCTTCTTTAATTTCCTGGTTGACCCATTCATTCTTTAGAAGGATGCTGTTTAGTCTCCATGTATTTGGGTTCTTTCCAAATTTCCACTTGGGATTGAGTTCTAGCTTCAGAGCATTGTGGTCTGAAAATATGCAGGGAATGATTCCAATCTTTTAATAATGGTTGAGACCTGATTTAGGACCAAGAATGTGATCTCCTCTGGAGAATGTTCCATGTGCACTAGAAAAGAATGTGTATTCTGTTGCTTTGGGATGAAATGTTCTGAATATATCTGTGATGTCCATCTGGTCCAGTGTGTCATTTAAGGCCTTTATTTCCTTGTTGATCTTTTGCTTGGATGATCTGTCCATTTCAGTGAGGGGAGTGTTAAAGTCCCCTACTATTATTGTATTATTGTCGATGTGTTTCTTTGATTTTGTTATTAATTGGTTTATATAGTTGGCTGCTCCCACGTTAGGGGCATAGATATTTAAAATTGTTAGATCTTCTTGTTGGACAGATCCTTTGAGTATGATATAGTGTCCTTCCTCATCTCTTATTATAGTCTTTGGCTTAAAATCTAATTGATCTGATATAAGGATTGCTACTCCTGCTTTCTTCTGATGTCCATTAGCATGGTAAATTCTTTTCCACCCCCTCACTTTAAATCTGGAGGTGTCTTCGGGTTTAAGATGAGTTTCTTGTAGGCAACATATAGATGGGTTTTGTTTTTTTATCCATTCTGATACCCTGTGCCTTTTGATTGGGGCATTTAGCCCATTAACATTCAGGGTAAGTATTGAGAGATATGAATTTAGTGCCATTGTATTGCCTGTAAGGTGACTGTTATTGTATATTGTCTCTGTTTCTTTCTGATCTACTACTTTTAGGGTCTCTCTTTGCTTAGAGGACCCCTTTCAATATTTCCTGTTTGGTGTTTGCAAATTCTTTCAGTTTTTGTTTGTCCTGGAAGCTTTTAATCTCTCCTTCTATTTTCAATGATAGCCTAGCTGGATATAGTATTCTTGGCTGCATGTTTTTCTCGTTTAGTGCTCTGAATATAACATGCCAACTCTTTCTGGCCTGCCAGGTCTCTGTGGATAAGTCTGCTGCCAATCTAATATTTTTACCATTGTATGTTACAGACTTCTTTTCCCGAGCTGCCTTCAGGATTTTCTCTTTGTCACTAAGACTTGTCAATTTTACTATTAGGTGTCGGGGTGTGGACCTATTCTTATTGATTTTGAGGGGGGTTCTCTGCACCTCCTGGATTTTGATGCTTGTTCTCTATGTCATATTAGGGAAATTCTCTCCAATAATTCTGTCCAATATACCTTCTGCTCCCCTCTCTCTTTCTTCTTCTTCTGAATCCCAATTATTCTAATGTTGTTTCATCTTATGGTGTCATTTATCTCTTGAATTCCCCTCTCGTGGTACAGTAGCTGTTTGTCCCTCTTTTGCTCATCTTCTTTATTCTCTGTTATTTTGTCTTCTATATCACTAATTCTTTCTTCTGCCTCATTTATCCTAGCAGTGAGAGCCTGCATTTTTTATTGCCCCTCATTAATAGCTTTTTTTATTTCAACTTGGTTAGATTTTAGTTCTTTTATTTCTCCAGAAAGGGCTTTTATATCTCCCAAGAGGGTTTCTCTAATATCTTCCATGCCTTTTTTGAGCCTGGCTAGAACCTTTAGAATTGTCATTCTGAACTCTAGATCTGACATATTATCAATGTCTGTATTGATTAAGTCCCTAGCCTTTGGTATTGACTCTTGTTCTTTTTTTTTGTGGTGAATTTTTCTGCCTTGTCATTTTTTTTTTAGCTTTTTTTTTTTAAAAGATTTTATTTATTTATTTGACAAAGAGATCACAAGCAGGCAGAGAGGCAGGCAGAGATTGAGGAGGAAGCAGGCTCCCTGCTGAGCAGAGAGCCTGATGCGTGGCTCGATCCCTGGACTCTGAGATCATGACCTGAGCTGAAGGCAGCGGCTTAACCCACTGAGCCACCCAGGGCCCCCCTGCCTTGTCATTCTGTCCAGATAAGAATATATGAAGGAGCAAGTAAAATACTAAAAGGGTGGCAACAACCTCAGGAAAATATGCTTTAACCAAATCAGAAGAGATCCCAAATCGTGAGGGGGGAGAAAGGGGATAAAAAAAAGGTTCAGAAAGAAAAAAAAAAAAAAAGGAAACAAAGAAAAAATATAAAAAACAAAAACAAAAAAATATATATGTATATTAGAAAAACTAGTTAAAAAAAGGTTAAAGTTAAAAAAAATTGGCAAAAGAAGAGAAAAAAATACTGAAAAAGGAAAAAATTAAATTAACTATAAGGCTAAAGAATCATGGGGAGAAAGCCATGAGTTCCGTGCTTTGCTTTCTCCTCCTCTGGAATTCCGCTGCTCTCCTTGGTATTGAAACTGCACTCCTTGGTAAGTGAGCTTGGTCCTGACTGGATTTCTTGTTTATCTTCTGGGGGAGGGGCCTGTTGTAGTGATTCTCAAGTGTCTGTGCCCCAGGCAGAATTGCACCGCCCTTACCAGGGGTAGGGCTGAGTAATCCGCTAGGGTTTGCTTTCGGGAGCTTTTGTTTCCTGAGCGCTTACCGTAGAGTTCAGGAGGACAGGAATGAAGATGGCGGCCTCCCAGTCTCCGGCCCAAAGGAGCCAAGAGCCCAGGGCCCCACTCCTCAGTGTGCCCTCAGAGAACAGTGCCCAATTACTCCCGTCATCCTGGCCTCTTGCCACACTCCAAGCTGACGTAGCCTGCGACCGGTTCAAGGTAACCCCGAGCTGAGAGCTCACTCCTCAGCTCTCTCTCTGTATCCGGCTTCCCCATTCTAATACCTGTAAGCTCTGTGACACTCAGACACCCCCAATCTTTCTGTGACCCTGTGGGACCTGAGGCCACGCTGACCCCACGTGGGCTTCACCCCGGTTAAGCCTCTGGAGCGATGTCCCTCAGCGGAACAGACTTTTAAAAGTCCTGATTTTGTGCTCCATTGCTCCGCCGCTTGCCTGGAGCCGGCCCCTTCCCCCGCAGTCTATCTTCCCATCACTTTGGATTCACTTCTCCGCCATTCCTACCTTCAGAAAGTGGTTGATTTTCTGTTTCTAGAATTGCTGTTCTTCTTCTCTTCAATCTCCCATTGGCTTTGTAGGTGTTTGCAATCTTTAGATAAGTTATCTAGCTGATCTCCTGCTACCTGAATTAGTCTCAGCCTGCTACTTCTCCACCATCTTGACTCCTCAGGAAGACTTCTTAATACATAAAATGATGAGTGCTGTCTATAGAAGAATAATGCATCATTATTGGGAATAAATTGCTCTTGATAAAAGCTGCCCTAAACCCACTACCTACCAAAGGCTTAAAAGAAGACTTGGGAAGAATCAAAACAATTCATTGGTTTTATCCCAGAAAATGTGCCAATAATATTTAAACTAATAAAACCAAAATTAGCACCTGAGAATGAAAAATTCAGAAAGCACACAAAAAACTGGGGTGAAGGTGGAATTCAAATAAACAAGAAAAGTCATAATAATAATAAAAAAAGCATCAGTAGAAATAATCCCAGAATGACATAGATGATTAAATTGGCAATGATATTGAGTACTATTATAAACATACTGAAACTATTACCTATAAATATACACTAGAACTTTCTTATTTATATCAGTAGCCTAGGCTTCTCCTCTGAGATCAAAATGCATAACCAATTGCCTACTCAAAATTTTCACTGCTGTGATCATTCTTATACATACCTTGTTCTAGTGCAAGTGTTTGTATTTTGCTGGAGCTAGATCTAGGAAAGGAATCAATGTATCTTGAGAAATACATATGACTAACACATTTTCCCTAAAAGTTTTTCCCAAAAGTGTTTTCTTTTTTTCTGAAAGTGGAATGATAAACAAATCCACCAGCTGCGTTATGAGAGTTTGTGCTACTCCATATACTAGCTGAGTTATTTTTTTTTTCTTCAGTCTTTCTTTTTAGTCATTCTAACAGGTACGTACTTGTACGATCATGTGCTTTAATTTGTATTCTCAGATGACTTAATGAGGTTACCTTTTCATGGATATTGAGTATTAGATTTGTGATTCTCTTGCTTGGGTCTTTGCATCCATTTTCATATTTATTTATTTTTTGATGTTTTCTCATTTATTTATAGATGTTCATATATATTTTGAATACTATAGTTTTCACTAAAAGTACTGAAAATTTTTCTCCTCTCTGCTCTTTTTTAAGATTAATTAAAGCCTTTATTTTTAGAGTGGTTTAAGGTTCACAGCAAAAGGAAAAGGAAGGTACACAGATGTTTCATTTATTCCCTACCCATGCATATGTATAGCCTCCAGTACTATCAACATCACCCTCCAGGGTGATATATTTATTAAAAGTGAAAAATTTTCATTGATATATTACAATCACTGAAAGTCCATAGTTCACATTAAGGTCCCCTCTGGGTGTTACGTAGACAAGTGTATAATGAAATGTATCCACCATTAGATATTATACCAAGTTGTTTCACTGTCCTAAAAAATCTTCTGTGCTCTGCCTATGCATCCCTCTCTCCTCTCCAACCTTGGCAACCACTGATCTTTTTACTGTATACATAGTTTGCCTTTTCCAGAAGGTCTTAGATTTAAAATCATACAGTATATAGACTTTTCAAATTGGCTTCTTTTACTTATTAACATGGGTATAAGTTTCCTCCATGTCTTTTCATGGATTTATAGCTCATTTCTTTTTAGCACTGAATACTATTCTGTTGTCTAGGTATCCTAAAGATAATCCATTTACCTACTGTAGGACATCTTGTTTGCTTCCAAGTTTTGGCAGTTAAGAATAAGCATCCATATACATCCATGCACAGGTCTTTGTGTTAATATATTTTTTTCATATTTTTCTTCAAGTTTTTATTTAAATTTCAATTAGTTAATGTACAGTATAATAATAGTTTCAGGTGTAGGATTTAGTTATTTATCACTTACATACTACACCCAGTGCTCATCACAACAGATATCCTCTATAATCAAGAGTATCTTGACTGGTTTATCTCTCTATTTTTCCTTTTCCCTCCCATATATTCATCTATTGTTTCTTAAATTCCACATATAAATGAAATCACAGGTATTTGTATTTCTCTGACTTATTTCACTTAGCATAATATTCTCTAGTCCAGTGCATATTTTTGCAAATGGAAAGATTGCATTCTTTTTTTTGGCTGAGTAATATACACACACGTTTTTATCCATTCATCAGTTGATGGATATTTGGGCTATTTCCATAATTTGGCTACTGTTGATAATGCTGCTATAAACATCAGGTGCATGTATCCCTTCAAATCAGTACTTTTTCTTCTTTCCACTAGTTAGTGGAACAATTGCTGGATCATAGGGTAATTCTACTTTTAACATGAGGAACCTCCATACTGTTTTCAGAGTGGCCCCATTAGTTTGCACTCTTACCAACAGTGTACAAGGATTTCCTTCCTCCAAATCCTTATCAACACTTGCTATTTTTTTTCTTTTTGATAATCGCCATTCTAATGAACATGAGGTGATACTGTCTTGTTGTTCTGATTTGCATTTCATAATGATTAATAATATTAAGCAGGTTTTCATGTACCTGTTAGCAATCTATTTGTCTCCTTTGGAAATTTTTTATTCAGATCCTCTATCCTCTATCTTTTAAAAGATCCTCTATCTTTTAAGTAGATTGTTGTTGTTGTTTTCTATTCTTTTATTTTTCTTTTTTGCTATTGTATATGTTGTTCATATATTTTGGATATTAACTCCTTATTAGATATAGGATTTGCAAATATTTTCTCCCATTTGATATGTCATTTTAATTTTATTAATGGTCTCCTTTGCTGTTTAGAAGCTTTTTAGTTTGAAATAGTCCTGCCTATAATTGCTTTTGTTACTTTTGTGTTTGGAGTCAGATCCAAAAAACCATCACCAAGACCACTGTCCATGAGTTTACTGTCTATGTTTTCTTCTAGGAATTCTACAGTTTCAAGTCTTACATTCAAGTCTTTAATACATTGTGAGTTAATTTTTTGTATGGTGTAAGGAAGTGGCCCAGTATCATTCTTTTGAATGTAGCTTTCCTGTGTTCCCAGCACCATTTTTTTTAAAATTTTTTTTTTAAGATTTTATTTATTTGACAGAGAGAGATCACAAGTGGGCAGAGAGGCAAGCAGAGAGAGAGAGAGAGGAGGAAGCAGGCTCCCTGCAGAGGGGAAAGCCCGATGCGGGACTCAATCCCAGGACCCGAGATCATGACCTGAGCCGAAGGCAGAGGCTTAACCACTGAGCCACCCAGGTGCCCCCCAGCACCATTTATTGAAGAGACCGTCCTTTCACCTTTATATATGCTTGACCCCTTTCTCATAAATTGACCATTTATGCTTGGGTTGATTTCTGGGTTCTCCATTCTGTTACAATGATCTATGTTTCTGTTTTTATGCCAATATCATACAGTTTTGATTATTAAGGTTTGTTTTATGGTTTGAAATCAGAAAGTGTGATAACTTCAGTGTTGTTCTTTCTGAAAATTATTTTGGCTATTCAAGGTTTTTTGTGGTTTCATACAAATTTTGATTGTTCTGTTTCTGTGAAAAAAGACTATTGGAATTTTAATAGGAATTACTTGACTCTACAGATTTCTTTGGGTGGTGTGGACCTTTTAACAATATGAATTCTTCTAATGCATGAGCATGGGATATCTTTCTGTTTGTGTCTTCTTTAACTTTTTTCATCAAAGTCTTATGGTTTATAGTGTACAGATTTTTCACTCCCATAGTTAAATTTATTCTTAGGTATTTTATTGTTTTGATGTGACTACAAATAGGATTATTTTTAAAAGTATCATTCTGATAGTTTGTTATTAGTGCATAGAAACAGACTATTGTATATTCCTTTGTATACTACACCTTTACTGAATTTGTTGATTAATTCAAACAGTTTTGGGTGGAGTCTTTTGGTATTTTGGTTTTGTTTTGTTTTGCTTTTAAATATTTATTTATTATCACAAGAGAGCACAAGCAGGGGGAGGGATAAAGTGAAAGGGAGAGAAAGAGACTCCTTGCTGAGCACAGAGTAGAGCTGATGTGGGCTGGATCTCAGGACCCTGAGATTATGACCTGTGTTATACGGATAGAGGTTTCTGTGATTTGTCTGCAGGCAGGCTAAAGAGTGTTGTCTGTGAGACTTGTGCTGCTTAAGTGACCTAAGGAACATGATGAATTGACATTAGCTGGACTCCAGGTCAGAATTTGTCCTTCTTGTCTGGGACACCAAGAGCTAAACTTTGCTTTACACCCCCTTGGGGGTCCAGGTTGGGTTCCTCCCAACACCCCTGGAATCTGGGAGGGGAGGCAAGTGCACCTAGCTCTGACTCCTTGAATATGTAAAGACATGATAACACAGAAATGCAACCTGCTCCAAACTGCAGGTAGGTAAGCAAATGTTTAACTTCAGACCCTTCATTTGCCCTATAAATTTGGTCCTTTTGAGGATGGTCAGTTGGAAGTCTCACCGGAGGGGAAGATGCTCTTCCCAGGCCTCTCAATCCAGACTCTAGCCTGGCTCTCTCCTGAGGGTTTCCCAGCTAATGAGGTTGGATGTTGCAAGTATCCAATTTGATATAACTCTGTCTTCTTCTTCTTTACTGCTTACTATCATCCTCATCTATGTGTAGATTTCCCTTTTCTTTTTTCTGTTACTATCAGATTTGTATATATCAGTAATGTGTTTTATCCCCTTTGAAACTGAAAACATGGCTGTTACAAATCTTTTCTTTAGAACATAACCTGTGCCTAAAGCAAAAGTTGATGCTTAACCAACTGAGCCACCCAGGAGCTCCTGGAGTTTTTATATATAATATCATGTCATCTGCAAACAGTGGCCTGTTTTATTCTTTCTTCCCAATTTTGATGACTTTTATTTCTTTTTCTTACCTAGTTTCTTTAGTTAGAACTTCCAACTAGGTTAAATAAAAAAGTGGCCAGAATGGATATCCTTATATTATTCCTGATGTTAGGGGAAAACCTTTCAGTTTTTTACTGTTGTGTATGATATTAGCTATAGGTTTGTCATACATGGCCTGTATTCTGTTGAGAGACATTCCCTCTATACTTACTTTGTTGTGAATTTTTGTTATCAATGGATGTTGAATTTAGTCAAATTATTTTTTGAATCCTTTAAAATGATATGATTTTTATCCTTCATTTTAATGTGATGTATCACATTGATTTTGGACTTTTTTTAATGTTTCCAGTTTTTATGTATATTCTAGTTAGTTAACATATAGTGTAACATTAGTCTGGGGAGCAGAATTTAGCGATTCATCACTTACATACAACACCTAGTGTTCATCACAAATGCCTTCCTTAATACCCATTACCAATTTAACCCATCCTGCTGCCCACCTCCCCTCCAGAAACTCTCAGTTTCTTCCCTATAATTAAGAGTCCTTTTTATGGACTTTGAGCCACTTCCATCCCTGGAATAAAAGTTAGCTAATCATGGTGTATGTTATGTTTAATGTGTTGTTGAATTTGGTTGCTATTAATTTGTTGAGGATATTGGCTTTTATGCTCATTGGGGAAATTGTCCTTTAATTTTCTTTTCTTGTGTCCTTAATCTGGATTTGGTATGAGGGCAATGCTGGCTTCATAAAAGTAGTTTGGAAGTGTTACCTCCTCTTCTCTGTTTCAGAAACATTTGAAAAAGATTGGTACTAAATTATTTTAATGTTTGGCAGAATTCCTCAGTGAAACATCTGGTCCTGGTCTTTTGTTTGTTGGGAGGTTTGGATAACTGATGAAATCTTATTGGTAATCAGCCTGTTCAGATTTTCTTTTTCTTCATGATTCAGTCTTGGTAGGTTGTATATTTCTAGGAATTTACTCATTTTTTCTATATTGACCTATTGGAATATAATTGTTTATGGTAGTGTCTTATGATCCTTTGCATTTCTGTGGTATCATTTTTAACATCTTCTCTTTCATATCTAATTTTATTTGAGACCATCTTTGTTCTTTATGAGTCTGGCTAGTTTTGCTAATTTAATCTTCTGGAGGAGCCAGCTCTTAGTTTCTATGATTCTTTCTATTGTCTTTTTTGTCTCTATTTCATTTATTTCATTTCTAATCTTAAGTTTTTCCTCATTTCTACTGATTTTGGGCTTTGTTCTTTCTTATTCCTTAAAGTATAAATTTAGAGTATTTGAGATTTTTGTTTTGTTTTGTTTTTTGGGGGTAGGTATATATTGCTATTAATTTCCCTCTTAGAATTGATTTTGTTGCATCCCATAAATTTTGTCATATTTGCTGTTCTCTGGGGGCGCACTGAGGAGTGGGGCCCTGGGCTCTCGGCTCCTCTGGGCCGGAGACCAGGAGGCCGCCATCTTCATTCCCGCCCTCCGGAACTCTACGGAAAGCACTCAGGGAACAAAAGCCCCGAAAGCAAACCCGAGCGGATTACTCGGCCAGGCCCGGGTAAGGGCGGTGCAACTCCGCCTGGGGCAAAGACGCTTGAGAATCACTACAACAGGCCCCTCCCCCAGAAGATCAGCAAGAAACCCAGCCAGGACCAAGCTCACATACCAAGCAGTGTAGTCTCAATACCAAGGAGAGCAGCGGAATTCCAGAGGAGGAGAAAGCAAAGCATGGAACTCATGGCTTTCTCCCCATGATTCTTTAGCCTTGCAGTTAAATTAATTTTTTTTCTTTTCTTTTTCAATTTTTTTTTCTTCTGCTATTTTTTTTAACTTTTACCCTTTTCTTTCTAAACATTTTTAACTAGTTTATCTAATATATATATATTTTTTTCCTTTTTATACTTTTTCTTTATTGGTTTTCTTTTTTTAATTTTTTTCTTTCTTTCTGAACCTCTTTTTATCCCCTTTCTCCTCCCCATGATTTGGGATCTCTTCTGATTTGGCTAAAGCATATTTTCCTGGGGTTGTTGCCACCGTTTTAGTATTTTACTTGCTCCTTCATATACTCTTATCTGGACAAAATGACAAGGCGGAAAAATTCACCACAAAAAAAAGAACAAGAGGCAGTACCAAAGGCTAGGGACCTAATCAATACAGACATTGGTAATATGTCAGATCCAGAGTTCAGAATGACGATTCTCAAGGTTCTAGCCGGGCTCAAAAAGGCATGGAAGATATTAGAGAAATCCTCTCGGGAGATATAAAAGCCCTTTCTGGAGAAATAAAAGAACTAAAATCTAACCAAGTTGAAATCAAAAAAGCTACTAATGAGGTGCAAACAAAAATGGAGTCTCTGACGGCTAGGATAAATGAGACAGAAGAAAGAATTAGTGATATAGAGGACCAAATGACAGAGAATAAAGAAGTTGAGCAAAAGAGGGACAAACAGCTACTGGATCACGAGGGGAGAATTTGAGAGATAAGTGACACCATAAGATGAAACAACATTAGAATAATTGGGATTCCAGAAGAAGAGGAAACAGAGAGGGGAGCAGAAGGTATATTGGAGAGAATTATTGGAGAGAATTTCCCCAATATGGCAAAGGGAACAAGCATCAAAATCCAGGAGGTTCAGAGATCCCCCCTCAAAATCAATAAGAATAGGTCCACACCCCGTCACCTAATAGTAAAATTGACAAGTCTTAGTGACAAAGAGAAGATCCTGAATGCAGCCAGGGAAAAGAAGTCTGTAACGTACAATGGTAAAAATATTAGATTGGCAGCAGACTTATCCACAGAGACCTGGCAGGCCAGAAAGAGCTGGCATGATATATTCAGAGTACTAAACGAGAAAAACATGCAGCCAAGAATACTATATCCAGCTAGGCTATCATTGAAAATAGAAGGAGAGATTAAAAGCTTCCAGGACAAACAAAAACTGAAAGAATTTGCAAACACCAAACAGGAAATATTGAAAGCAGTCCTCTAAGCAAAGAGAGACCCTAAAAGTAGTAGATCAGAAAGAAACAGAGACAATATACAATAACAGTCACCTTACAGGCAATACAATGGCACTAAATTCATATCTCTCAATACTTACCCTGAATGTTAATGGGCTAAATGCCCCAATCAAAAGGCACAGGGTATCAGAATGGATAAAAAAACAAAACCCATCTATATGTTGCCTACAAGAAACTCATCTTAAACCCGAAGACACCTCCAGATTTAAAGTGAGGGGGTGGAAAAGAATTTACCATGCTAATGGACATCAGAAGAAAGCAGGAGTAGCAATCCTTATATCAGATCAATTAGATTTTAAGCCAAAGACTATAATAAGAGATGAGGAAGGACACTATATCATACTCAAAGGATCTGTCCAACAAGAAGATCTAACAATTTTAAATATCTATGCCCCTAACGTGGGAGCAGCCAACTATATAAACCAATTAATAACAAAATCAAAGAAACACATCGACAATAATACAATAATAGTAGGGGACTTTAACACTCCCCTCACTGAAATGGACAGATCATCCAAGCAAAAGATCAACAAGGAAATAAAGGCCTTAAATGACACACTGGACCAGATGGACATCACAGATATATTCAGAACTTTTCATCCCAAAGCAATGAATACACATTCTTTTCTAGTGCACATGGAACATTCTCCAGAGTAGATCACATTCTTGGTCCTAAATCAGGTCTCAACCGTTATCAAAAGATTGGAATCATTCCCTGCATATTTTCAGACCACAATGCTCTGAAGCTAGAACTCAATCACAAGAGGAAATCTGGAAAGAACCCAAATACATGGAGACTAAACAGCATCCTTCTAAAGAATGAATGGGTCAACCAGGAAATTAAAGAAGAATTGAAAAAATTCATGGAAACAAATGATAATGAAAACACAACGGTTCAGAATCTGTGGGACACAACAAAGGCAGTCCTGAGAGGAAAATATAGAGCGGAACAAGCCTTTCTCAAGAAACAAGAAAGGTCTCAGGTACACAACCTAACCCTACACCTAAAGGAGCTGGAGAAAGAACAAGAAAGCAAGCCTAAACCCAGCAGGAGAAGAGAAATCATAAAGATCAGAGCAGAAATCAATGAAATAGAAACCAAAAAAAAAAAAAACAATAGAACAAATCAACAAAACTAGGAGCTGGTTCTTTGAAAGAATTAATAAGATTGATAAACCCCTGGCCAGACGTATCAAAAAGAAAAGAGAGAGGACCCAAATAAATAAAATCATGAATGAAAGAGGAGAGATCACAACGAACACCAAAGAAATACAGACAATTATAAGAACATACTATGAGCAACTCTATGCCAACAAATTTGACAATCTGGAAGAAATGGATGCATTCCTAGAGACATATAAACTACCACAACTGAACCAGGAAGAAATAGAAAGCCTCAACAGACCCATAAGCAGTAAGGAGATTGAAACAGTCATCAAAAATCTCCAAACAAACAAAAGCCCAGGGCCAGACGGCTTCCCGGGGGAATTCTACCAAACATTTAAAGAACAAATTCCTATTCTCCTGAAACTGTTCCAAAAAATAGAAATGGAATGAAAACTTCCAAACTCATTTTATGAGGCCAGCATCACCTTGATCCCAAAACCAGACAAGGATCCCATCAAAAAAGAGAACTACAGACCAATATCCTTGATGAACACAGATGCAAAAATTCTCGCCAAAATACTAGCCAATAGGATTCAACAGTACATTAAAAGGATTATTCACCACGACCAAGTGGGATTTATTCCAGGGCTGCAAGGTTGGTTCAACATCCGCAAATCAATCAATGTGATACAACACATTAATAAAAGAAAGAACAAGAACCATATGATACTCTCCATAGATGCTGAAAAAGCATTTGACAAAGTACAGCATCCCTTCCTGATCAAAACTCTTCAAAGTGTAGGGATAGAGGGCACATACCTCAATATTATCAAAGCCATCTATGAAAAACCCACCGCAAATATCATTCTTTAGTTTTTTTTGTTTGTTTTCTCTCAGCACTTTGAATATATGATGCCCTTCCTTTGTCACCTGCCAAATATCTGCTGAAAAATGTGCTGATAGTCTTATGGCTAATCCCTTCTGTGGTTTTGGAATATGGGTGAAGTTCTGTGGGGTGAGTTCAGGAGCTGATGACCAAGAAGGAATTCTTGAAACATCTTTGGTGCAAATTGGTGGCTTATTAAAGCATAGGAACAGGACCCATGTGCAGAAAGAACTGTTACACTGGGGTCTTGAGGAGTGGCTGATTATATACTTAGGAGTTGGGGAAAGTAAGGAAAAGGGAGGTTTCAAAAGAAGTTCATATGCTAAAGAGGATGAACTGCAAGATAATTCATAAGATATCAGAGGTCTTGCCATTGTCAAGTTAAGGTTGTTTTCCCCTCTAGCAAGGCATTACAATTTATTTGGGAGATCCCTGGAAAAATGTCCCACACATCCCACCCTGGTGTTAGGGGTGGGAGGAGGTTGCAGGGTGTCAGCTTGTGCTTTGTCCTCAGCTTGCCTTCTGCTCCCTCATCACTTGTATATGACATGTTTTTTATTACTGATTTTAAGATTCTTTGTCTTTAGCTTTTGACATCTTAATTATAATGTGCCCTGGTGTGTGTTTTTGAGTTCCTCTTATTTGAGCCTCCCAGGGCCTCCTGGATCTGGATGTTTATTTCTTTCCACAAGTTAGGGAAGTTTTCAGCTATTATTTATCAAGTAATTTTTCTGTCTCTTTCTATGTGATATCTCTTTAATGAAAATGTTAATCTACTTGATGTTGTCCTGTAAGTCTCTTAAGCTATATTCATTTTTAAAAAACAATATTATTTTGATGCTCTGATTGGATGAGTTCCTTTTTTCTGCTCCATCTAACCTGCTATTGAACCCCTTCAGTATGTTTTTCTCTTCAGTTATTGCATTCTTCAGATCTGTGATGACTATTTGGTACTTTCTTATATTTTATATTAGTTTGTTGAAGTTCTCATTGTATTCATCCATTCTTCTTCCAAATTTGGTGAGCTACTTTATGATCATGACTTTGAACCCTTTATCAGGTAAATTACTTATCTCCATCTTATCCTCCCACCCTTAGGCTTTATCTGGATATTTCCTTTAGAACATATTCTTCTTCTGTCTTCTCATTTTGTTTGATTTGTTGCATGTTTTCTATATTTCATGAGAAAGAGTTAATTACCTCTTCTTGTTTTGACGCTTGGTCTTGTATAAGAGATAATCTTTATCTTTCACCTCTGCCTTAGCACTTATCTCTTATCTTTGAGACCTTTGTGATTGCTCAGGAAGCTTATTCTATTTTTAATAGCCCTATTGGTAGTTGAGTATGTGCCAAAATCTGTCAGCATCCCAAAGGAAAAGATCTCACTCAGCACCTAGTTTCAGCCTGATTGGAAGCCAGACATTCATACAGTAGCTTTTAAGGTATGAAAATTCTTTAAATTCTTCAAAACAAAATGAAACAAAACAAAAAACCTCTCTTGGTGTATTCAATAGGGTTCAACATGGCTCTATAGATGACATAACAATAGTCATTACAGTGTATGCATATACATAGCTGTGTGTGTATTTGTAAATGTATTTTTTTTCTTGATTTATTACATTAGCTCAGACCTAAAGTGCAATATTGAATAGAAGCCATCCTCACTCATAACTCAGGGAAAATATATCAATATTTCACTTGCTCTTAGCCAAAAGGCCAAGAAACAATATTAATATTTCAATAAGTAATGATTTAACAGGGCATTGCCCATAGATACTATCACATTAGAAAGTTTGTTTCCCTCATTTGCCAGCTTTTTTTTTTCCTTTTACAAATGCATTTTGTATATAATAGTATTTCCAGAAAAGTTTATGGATAAAGGAAAAAAAAGTATTAGATTTCAGTATGTCAATATAAGACAACTATCTAAATTTAATTGATCAATGACAAACTTGCTGCAGTACATGTGACTCTAAAAACCAACCAATCAATGAGAGACTCAAAGTTTTAAAGGTTAGACAATTAGCAGTGGACTCATTCCTTTGAACATCCTTCTAAATTAAAAAAGAGTCTCATCAAACAATAAGTCTTCCAAGGTTGACATTATTTTCCCTGTCATTGTACAACTTGCCCCAAGCAATTGTTCAACTAAAATGTTCATTAAAAAATTTGGGACGCCTGGGTGGCTCAGTTGGTTGGACGACTGCCTTCGGCTCAGGTCATGATCCCGGAGTCCCAGGATCAAGTCCTGCATCGGGCTCCCAGCTCCATGGGGAGTCTGCTTCTCCCTCTGACCTTCTCTTCACTCATGCTCTCTCTCACTGCCTCTCTCTCAAATAAATAAATAAAATCTTTAAAAAAAAAAAAATTAGAACCCTGGGTACCTGGGTGGCTCAGTTGGTTAAACGACTGCTATTGGCTCAGGTCATGATCCCAGAGTCCTGGGATCCAGTCCCACGTTGTGCTCCCAGCTCCACTTCTTTTGACCTCTCCCTCTCATGTTCTTTCTCTCTCTTCAAGTGAATAAATAAAATCTTAAAAAAAAAAATAGAACCTTATTGTGTTTTAAAAGACTGTGCTTAACTATTATAGACTTCCTTTATTTAAATACGTATAAATTTTTTGTTGTTTCAAATATCTTGTGGTAGTGTCTATCTGTGTCTATTTAAATAATCATGAGTGTTTTTCCTTTATCGATTTATTTTAAATACTAATATTCTGTTCTTTTTTACACTGTAACTGGAAGCTTATGTAATTTTTCTTAACCTTACTTCTACCCGTGCTGCACTGTAGTCTGTTCTTTACTTAGAAACCAGAGTATTCTTTATTTTTACCTTGCCTAACCTCCTTCCACCTCTTTCTCTCCAATAACTTCCATCAAAGATAAACTGAAGTATTAGAATATAATGCAGATTTAGATTTCCACAGTACTCTAAAGGCAGTGATAAGTGGGTAAATTTAACCAAATGCTTATATATTGTATAACATAAAAATAAATTTACATTTGGAAATCTGAAACACTTAAGCAGAAGTAAATATTTCACAGAAAATGTTCCAGCCATTTCCCAAACTGAGAGAAACATTATAAAATAATTATGTGATTCAACATATCACAGAAATGCAGAAAACTGTAAATCACCAGGGTTTCAAGAATCTCTATTTTACAAAATGTTTAGCAATATCTGTATAATATGTATCTTTAGTGCTGTACTTCTTTTTACATTTTATGAAGTGTTTTGAATATTAATTTTTGAGGTTATAAAACAGTGTTTTAGGAGGTATTTTTTTCAAACACACATTTCTATAAGGATGAAATATATCTTTCTTCATTGTCATGTACTGGTTTTTGTCACAAAGAAAATCCATATTTCCATTGACTATGTGTGCTACTCTAAATTTTTTTCATCTTTATGATTTATTAAATTTGGGGAAAATGTGGTTCTTCAGCAATTTATATTAGTATGCTCATTTTGAAGGATATGAAAGAAAGCATGTAGAATGATTGTATCAACTCAGCAAATAAATTTACCTTGTGGACCATAGCACTGTGTATAGGAAAACAGCTAATATTTACCATGTGGACTAAAGTGAAGGTATAATTAACATATTTCTGATAACCAGATATTAAAGGACAACAGAGCCAAAGAAAAATAAATAATATGGCTACAAAGGACAATTGATAGTATCACTTCATTACAAATTATGAGGATGTGCTTTTTTTAATGGACATGGGGAAAGCTGTTAAATGAGGATATTGATCAAATAAACATGTGGCTGGTTTCATTAAAATGGAAGGCAGAGAAAAAAACTCTGATATATGTCTGATTACAATGGACAGTATTTAAAGTAAGGTTTTAGATCAGTTTGATTAATTTACTTATACAGTGTATTTTCATTATTTTTAGGTTTGTATTAGTATTATCTGCATAAGGTGATTTTTATACAAAACTTCTAAAAAGAAGTTGTGTTATCCTTTTGTGTTATATATCCACCTACAATTTCTCTATATTTTGGTCCCATGTCAATCACATTTAGGACCAAACATTTAGGATGATAGTAATTTATTATCAAAGTTACTACTTAAAGTAACACTTTGCCAGTGCATTTTGAGTCCGCATGATTATCTATGGATAAATATGGTAGAATAGAAATAATAATCCCTATCATACAAACAGCATAGCTAAAACAAAATTAATATTTAAAGTTAAGTGCTGTGTGATTTTTGGCTCAGGTCATTTATAACATAACTCCTTCCAATCCAAGCATTAGAAAAATGTTGTTTTCACAGATTGTGTACTTAAGGCTGCAAGATTAGTAGTGAACATATATTTCTTAAATCTTGGATCCCTACTAATTAGTTATGGCTTGTTTGATAAACTTTAATTCATCAAATATAAGATTTAATATGATTTTATTTGCTAATTTCTAATGATATTTAAACTATCATTATTTAAACTAAAGATGATTTTTAAACTATCTAAAAATCATTATTTAAACTACCTAAAGATGATTTTTTAATGGAATAATGGGCTTATAGTGACACAGGCTATACAATATAGAGCATTATGTAAAGAAATGGAAATTACATATGTTTCTGTGTTTGGGGAGTGGTAAGTGGTGTTCCTCAAAGTGTTGTGAGTTCCATATATTTCAAAGTATGGATATGTTGCCAGTGTGAATTCCTAGACACAAAAATCTCTCTTAATCAAAGAGAATTATTATCATGCACAGCACATATTGCTTTGAATGTAAGTAATGAATATGCATTACTGAGGATCCATTAGGGGGCCAAAGATATTACTTTCATATTGATCAATAGATCAATTGAATTCTTAGCTGAAATAATTGCACTCACATCTATATATGTCATTTACAATATTAGGAGATGGTTTCCCCATACCAACAAGCAACTCTCTGACACCAACTGGGTGTCCTACAGTTCAACTCAATTCTGACACTATGTATTGGAGGTTCCACAGGTTAAGCATTCATTCATACAGGACCTAACCCCCACACCCAATTCTGATACCAGTCACAAGCCCCAGGTGTAAGTTGTGCTTCCAACTTGCCAGCTACAAATTAGAGGTTCTAATCACCTTTTCTAACTTCGTTGTTAGCTCTACTTCTACCACTTGGCTATAAATCAGAAGTTCCCCTGATCCCCTCCTTGAATTTGATTAGTTTGCTAGAAGGGGTCACAGAACTCAGGAGAAAATTTATATTTACTCATATTTAGAGAACATAATAAAGAATGCAGATAAACATAGAGGTGGAAGAGGGCAGGGTACATAGGAAGGAGTGTGGATATTCCACATCCTATTCAGTTATATCACTCTCTCAACACTTTTACATGTTTACCAACTCAAAAGCACTCTGAATCCTATAATTTGTTGTTGTTTTTTTAAGATTTTATTTATTTATTTGACAGAAACCACAAGTAAGCAAAAAGGCAGACAGAGAGAGAGGGGGAAGCAGGTTCCCTGCTGAGCAGAGAGCCTGATGCAGGGATCGATCCCCAGGACTCTAAGATTACGACCTGAGCCAAAGGCAGAGGCTTTAACCCACTGAGCCACTCAGGCGTCCACTATAATTTGTTTTTGTTTTTGTTTTTTGAGGCCTAACCATATAGGGATGCTTGATCATTAACTTTATTTTCAGCCCTTCTCCAGAATATGGGGGGCTATGGAGATGAAAATTCCAAACTTCTAATTATGACTTGACTTTTCCTATGACTATTCTCATTCAGGAGCCATCCAGATCTACCTCATTAGAAAAAAAAAAAAATAGATACTATAATTTAAGAAAATAATAGGGTTTTAGGAGCTCTGTGTCAGGAAGCAGGGGCAGAGAGCAATATATATTTTCTAGTCTATCAGAAGTCATTCACTATATTTTAGGATTGGTTGTATTTAAGAATATGTTATAATCTATAATGTGGTATATAATAGGGGAATCTTAAAAAGTCAACAACAATCTTTTGTTGTAAAGTCCCATGTTAAAAGATTTTCAAGTAGACTCAAGTGGAGACCAGAACTATGTAAATCATAGTAAATCATGTAAATCATTACTATTCCTCATGTCAAAATGTTGTTTAAACTGGAAAAAAAAAGATTTAGGAAAAATGATAATAAAGGCTTAGATAATACCATATAACTAAGTTGTTCAAAAAATTTCAGTTAGGAAATGGGTACTATTATTTTCAAGCCTATTTTAGAGCAAATTACTCTGAACACAAATCATAAATGTTAGCTGCCCAAGGTCACTGAGTTTAGAATTGGCAGAGCTGGGATTTGAGTCCAAACAATCTTCCTCAGAATTTGTGATCATAATCATTACACAACGCAAATGACATTGCATTTTTATGAGCTATATTTTACCTTGTGAATATGATGTGGGCAGAAGGTTAGAAGGTGAAGTACCTTTGGGAAGGGATGAGGATCCTTAGTTGTAAAAACTGACCTGTGGAAAAGAATAATATTCTCCTGCTGAGCATGTCTCTTATGAGGGGAGGTGAGCTATAAACTTGGGCAAGAAAAGTCAATGCATCTTGAGGGAATATATAGTTCCCAAGAATTCTGGGAAGCCTCGTACTTAGTTCATAACCTTTATAATAAACAATGCTGGTCCCATAATTACATTTAAGGCTTATTGCCCTGTTACAGAGAAATATATGTATCAAATCTAAAATTAAGGCAGCAGAATTACAAACCATGTTCTAGCTACTTCTAGGTGTGTTTAACATCTCAGACAAGCAGAAATATAATTATTTCTGGTTTGCTACAGAAAGGGCCACAGAAAGCCTACTGAATTGGAATCTCAAGGGTGCTACCAACAGATCTGTGATTTCAGAAGTTTATCAAGTGACTCTAAACAGTCATACAAAAGCATTGCTTTAAAACAGAGTAAGGTCTTTCTCAAAAAAGAAGCAGTACTGTATTTCTCTGTGGTGAAAAATAGAAGCTGTCATACATGAGATTTCTTGACAGTTGCTACAAGGAAGAATTTCTCCATTAATTTGTGAAATATCTAAACAATTCCACATACACACACAGACACACATACAAGTGATTGCCAATGATCTTTGATATGAAAATTTCAAGGGAAATGTTCATAACAACTATTAGATAAGTACTTACTAAACCCCACATTGCCACTAAACTATAAAAATTACTCTGCAGGTTGCATATTTCAAGTTTTTACCCACAAAATAGAACATTCTGATAAAAATCATGCTGCATGTAAGCAGAATTTTAAAAATTGAAAGTATAATGTACATAATTTCTGGTTGCCTTTAAGATTTCTTGTATATGAATGATTCTATATAAAGATCTAGAAGCAGGGATGGTTTTAGTGGAGATAAAACATTTCTCCAAAGTAAATTAATTCAAAGATTTACATTTTAATGTGCTTTAAATTTTCAGTTTATTTTGTCTTGCCATTATGTTAATGAAAATGTCTGTGTTAATGTTAGGGGAATTTTGTTGACAAAATTTTATGTTCTTTAAAATATTAGTATTCAAAGCAAATATAGGTGATAATGAAAATTATGTCAGGGTTTATCAGGTGTGATTGCGATCAAATCAGAACAGTTCTTGATACAATAAAATTTCAGCTGTCTTAAATGTGAAGAGGGGCACTTAATTAACATTAAAAATAGTATCACTGCACATCAAGAAAATTCAAATCAAAGCTACAATGCAATATCACCTCACACCTGTCAGAATGACAACAAAAATAACAATAAGTGTTGGCAAAGATATGGAGAAAAATGAATCTTCTTACACTATTTGGGATACAAACTGGTGTAGCCACTCATGAAAACAGTATCAAGGTTCCTCAAAAAGTTAAAAATATAATTATCTATGACCCAGCAATCACACAACTGGTTATTTACCCAAAGAATACAAAAAACATTAATTCAAAGGGATACATGCACCCTTATGTTTATAGCAGGAGCATATACAATAGTCAAGAGATAGAAGCAGCCCAAGTCTCCACTGACTTGGATAAATAAATGGATAAATAAGAGGTGGTGTATATATGGCTGAATGGAATATTATTCATCCATAACAAAGAATAACAACTTGCTATTTGCAAAAACATAGAGTATAATGCTAAGCAAAATAAGTCATAAAAAAACAAATACCATATGACTTCATTCATATGTGGAATGTAAGGAACAAAACAAATAAGTAAAGGGAAAAAGAGAGATAAACCAAAAAGCAGACTCTTTTTTTTTTTTAAAGATTTTTATTTATTTATTTGACAGAGAGAGATCACAAGTAGGCAGAGAGGCAGGCAGAGAGAGAGGAGGAAGCAGGCTCCCCCGCTGAGCAGAGAGCCCGATGTGGGGCTTGATCCCAGGACCCTGAGATCATGACCTGAGCCGAAGGCAGAGGGTTAACCCACTGAGCCACCCAGGCACCCCCAAAAAGCAGACTCTTAACTATAGAGAACAAACTGATGGTTACCAGACGGGAGGTAGATCGGGGAGGTGATGGGGATGAAGGAGTGAACTTGCATGTTGAGCACCAAATGATATATGGAAATGTTAAATCACCATATTATACACCTGAAACTAATATAACACTGTATATTAAATTAAAACAAAAGCTTTATAAAATAAAATTAGCACTCTCACCAATATCTTATGAGTCCCAATATACAAAAAATATGAGCCTTAAATGAAACAGTTATCAGTTAAATATATAAAACAAATGAATTGGTTATCATCCTGGATATAAGTTGAAATGATTCTCAGTCTAATTATATATAATACTGAAGTTTCAGATTTTCAGTCACTGGTTAGTTTAGACATAAAAAAATCAAGAGTTTGAGAGAGAGATTTTGAAATTGTCAATATCATATGCCTTTAGGTACTAACCTGCCTGTAATTAAGGTAATTAGCAGCCATATTTTTCCTACACAATAGACATTTTATTAATAGGCCGAGATGCTTTGATAAAAGGCACATTTGTTCATATTTCTGACTAACACATCTAGAATAAAAACTAGTTCACCTTTTTTATTTGTTCTCTACAGTATTTCTCATATTTTTCTACATTAAGTGAAACATTTTAAGCACAACTATTTCATTATCTCTAATAAGATAAACTATAATAATGTCATCCATATTCTTTGTGAACACTTTGCTACACATGCCCATGTCTTGTTTACTTCTTAAATATGATGCCATATGGAAAAAAAAAATTGACATTAAGTTACTAAATAGACATGTGTATTTTTTGAAAGCTTAGCTAATGATTATTTGTTAACCACTTTATTATTTTTTTGTAGTTTAAGTTTTTATTTAAATTCCAGTTAGTTAACATACAGTGTAATATTAGTTTCGGGTATAGAATTTAGTGATTCATCACAAACAACACCCTGTGCTTATCCCTTTTTAAGTTTAAAATAGTCACTAATGCTATTGCATTGCTTTTACTATTTTTATATAAGGAGAATCTAAAAACATAAAAATGTGGGGCCCATATAGATTTGGTGGGTTTTCTAAAATCAGGAATATTTATGTTTAAACACTGTTGAAGACAAGAACAGTAGTATGTGTTATATGATTTCATTGTGTAGACTCTTTGGCTCATTGAACATCTATGTACAAGTCTCCACAGGAGTAAAAGTATGTTATTCTCATCAAAATACCTACATTATTAGGTTAAAATTTGCTTAAAGGAATAGCTTCTTGGCTCATTTTAACATTTTAGGTTTGTCATGATTTATTTTGATACTTTATATGCAAAAGGCATTTAAAATTATCACATTCACAAAGTTCCAAATAATCTAAATGTCAGCTTGTCAACAAAAAGTATTTGAGTCTATCCATAGTCTAAAAGTATAATGGTTATATTTTTCTAATGATATATCTATTGGATGAGAATAAGTAGACTGGTCTGGATATCAGCAATAAGGAAGAAGAAATGCTGTAGAGTGTAACTTATTTGGGATCACCTAAGAACATCAGACATTCAGCTCACCATAAGTGCTTGCTGAAGCACAACATCTGACAATATGGGACAGTAACCCACTGCTGAGAATCAACAAAAGCAGCGTTGTCAGAATTCACCAGTGCGGCTGGCAAATCTTTCAGATTGTCATACTCTTTTCCCCTCAGGGAGGGCCCTTAGAGATTGTACATGTTGTCACTTGTAAAATTAGAATTTTCTTATGGATGTTCATCTTGATCCCATGCCTTTAAGTGAATGCGGAAGATAAAATAGAAATCAGAGAAAATTAGAATATATGGTTTTCTAGGAGAATAAATAAAACAATTAAGGAAGAAATAATAATTAAATATTATGAGAATATTGTGTTGACCTGAGAAAATACCTCAGGGTAAATTGATAGTACTCACTAACAGCTTCAAGACAGACTGATAAAAAAAAATAAATCTTGGCATTTCTGTTAAAGTTTTGTAAACTCTAAGTATAAAGAATAAGTCATACAAGCTTCTAGGTAGAAAGTAGAGGTTATCAGCAAAGTAATAGTTTTGGTTTTTGTTTTGTTTTGTTTTTGACATTAGACTTCTACCTGGAACACTGAGAGGTGGAATAAAGGTAAATCAGTTCTATATCCCGATAAAATAATTTGTCATAAAAATCATGACTAACAAGGTCATTGTTAACCTATTAGGAAGAACTAAAGATACCAGGTAACAGGCATGGAGTCAGATCTTATATTAATTAAGTACCTGATCTAAGGCAAGTTTTATAAAATAATCAAACAACAAATGATCCCTGAAGATTTCAAAAGTGGAAAAAAATGAGCAGAAGAACCAAGAATGGTGGTAATTGAATCTTGATAACATGTGAGTATCTGTATATCTTTCTACAGCCATAGCATATATATGATAAGATTATATAAATAAAAGGGAAAAGTAAACATAAAATTATAGTAAATATATAACTAACTTAGCAAAATTGGAGTTGAGAAAGAAGAGTTATGGGGAATCTTCCAAGAACCTCATTGAAGAAACAAGGATGAAAACAGAGGAGGGAAAGTAAATGCCATCTAATCTTTTTGTGCGTATATAATATAGCATGCAGGAGCTAGAGCAATACTTTGTGTGAAGTCAGTCACCTGAAAGGGAGAAGTAGTTCTATGTTTTTACAAATAATAATAGAATCATCTGTATCTGCACAAGAAGGCAGAGAAAATCATTTTATTCATGAGAAAACAAGGTACAAGAATGGAGAAACAACAAAGTAATATATCTAAGATTTCACAGGTTTCAAGGTTATTCTAAAAATAACATTATTCTGTTAAAGAAATAAGGACATACCTAAGAGTACTGGTCATGAATTTAAAAGGAGACCACTCAACAGGGCTGGTTTTCTTCAGTTACAGTTAGAAGTGGAATAGACAAGGCTCAGAATTTAGCAAAGGCCAAATTGCCAGGAAAAAATACACAAAGCAGCTGACGATATATGCATGGAGGAGATTATAATAGCTTGACTGTAGAACAAGTGTGTCTACGAGATGGGAGAGGATGAAAAAGTGGTGTTTTTTTTTAAGTACTGATAAATACAAGTGTTAATGGATTTGAGGTACTGGAGAGTGTGAGCTCAAAATAAACTAGAATATGGTCATTCCAAATAGAAAAAATAAAGTAAAATTTTCAAAAATAGACAGAAACAGAGATACTTGGTGTGAAAAACTAAGGTAAAGAAGTAATTAGAGAAAAGTTTATAGTTCTAAATCTTTGTTTTTGAAAAACAAAACAAAACAAAAACAAAAACAGAACTATAATCACTTTTTGGAGACCAAATGGCAAAATACATCAACACAGATTTTTAAAGTAGAATATATGAATCTAAAACTAAGGGTTTTTGTTTTGTTTTGTTTTGTTTTTGTTTTTGTTTTTTAATAAACTAACACAGTAGAAAAATTGCTTGCTACTGGCACATTGGTGTCAATGGAACAGAGTAGTGAGCCCAGATATGGACTCTCAAATATATGGTCAAATAATCTTCAACAAAGTAGGAAAAAAATATCCAGTGGAAAAAAGACAGTCTCTTCAATAAATGGTGTTGGGAAAATTGGGCAGCTATGCACAGAAGAATGAAATTTACCATTCTCTTACATCATACACAAAGATAAACTCAAAATGGATGAAAGGCCTCAATGTGAGACAGGAATCCATCAAAATCCTAGAGGAGAACATGGGCAGTAACCTCTTCAACATTGGCCAAAGCAACTTCTTTTAAGACATGTCACCAAAGGCAAAGGAAACAAAAACAAAAATGAACTCTTGGGACTTCATCAAGATAAAAAGCTTCTGCACAGTAAAAAAACAGTCAACAAAACAAAGAGGCAACCGACAGAATGGGAGATGATATTTGTAAATGACACTATAGACAAAGGGCTGATTATCCAAGATCTATAACGAACTCAAACTCAACACCCCAAAAACAGATAAGCGTGTCAAAAAATGGGCAGAAGACATGAACAGACACTTCACCAAAGATATACAAATGGCTAACAGACACATGAAAAAATGCTCATCATCATTAGCCATCAGGGAAATTCAAATCAAAACCACACTGAGATACCAACTTATGTCAGTTATAATGGCAACAATTAACAAGGCAGGAAACAAATATTGGAGGGGTTGTGGAGAAAGGGGAACCCTCTTACATTGTTTGTGGGAATGCAAGTTGGTGTAACCACTTTGGAAAACAGTGTGAAAATTCCTCAAAAATTAAAAATAGAGCTACTCTATGATCCTGCAATTGCACTACTGGATATTTACCCTAAAGATACAGATGTAGTGAAAAGAAAGGCCTTATGCACCCCAATGTTCATAGCAGCAATATCCACAGTAGCCAAATTGTGGAAAGAGCTGAGATGCCTTTCAATAGACAAATGGATAAAGAAGATGTGGTCCATATATACAATGTAATATTACTCAACCATCAGAAAGGATAAATACCCTACTTCTGCATCAACATGGGTGGGACTGGAGGAGATTATGCTGAGTGAAATAAGTCAAGAAGAGAAAGTCAATTATCACATAGTTTCACTTACTTGTGGAACATAAGGAATAACATGGAGGACATTAGGAGAAGGAAAGGAAAAGTGAAGTGGGGAAATCAGAGGGGGAGATGAACCATGAGAGACTGTGGACTTCAAGAAACAAACTGAGGGTTTTAGAGGGGAGGGGGAGTGGGGGGATGGGTAAGCCTGGTGGTGGATATTAAGGAGGGCATGTATTACATGGACCACTAGGTGTTGTACATAAACAATGAAATTTGGAATACTGCATCAAAAACAAATGATGTATTTTATGGTGACTAACATAACACAATAAAAATTAATGAAAAAAGAAAAGAAAAGAAAATTGCTTGCAAGCTTGGCCAAGGTGAGAACAGAAAGATACTGACAGAGGGTGGATTGTCATACCATGAAAAGAATAAAGCAAGCCTAATGTGAAAAAATAAAACTGAAAAATGTTATAAAATGATAATGTAAGAAAGTGCTAGGTCCATGAAACTTAGTTTGCAGTCCCTTTTGAGGTAAATTAGCATCTTTACAATACTGAAAGTCCTGGGAAGGAAATAGAATGGCCCTTATTTTATTATCAAATTACTAAGAATATATGTCATTTTTATGTAAGAAGAATATTAGCTACTTTATTTTTAAATAGTGACCTTTATTAAATGTTCCTTTTCAAATCATTTTTCAATATTGGGGATTTTCAAAAGAATTAATGCATTCTGAGGAAAATTTTAAATTACTGCATGTTAATATTTACATTTTTTTTCTTGCCTACTTCTACTGCCCACTCTATCTAAAACAAAGCCAAGTAAGAGTTGTAGAAATGAGTACCCTTGTTTCATTCCTGATTGAGTATTATTTATGTTTTAAAATTTAGGAAAGTTTGGAAGTTTTGTACAAATGTGCATATGTAATTTTAATGGCATAAGTACTCAATATATTCTAACAAAAATTATTAGTACAGTTTAATATCTATTTTCTCAAATGACTTTTGTATATTGTTTTTCTTGATGTAACATTATATAAAACACTCAATATATTTCTCAATATTGATATAAATTCTAGAATTAAGGAAGACATTTTTCTTGTTAATATACTGACAATTATTTGATGATGTTTATTAGATATGTGTTCTATATTCATAAATGGGATTATTTTTTAGTGGTCAAAATTGATTAGGGAGCAATTTATATTTGAAATCTAGAAATGTATTTTATACTTTGAAGTAAAGGAAAAAAATTGTATCAATCTTATTTTATAGAAATAAAGGTAATTATGTTACTATTAGAAAAGCCAGGTCATAAAATTGGAGGAAAAACTAGCAAACATTTGGTACCTATGAGGTGGCTTGTGCAGGAAGAGATGAAATTTCATAAAGCCCACAGATAATGCAGTTACTAGCTTCCTTACCATGGAGACCCAAAATATGATAATGATCTTTGAATGAGAAAAAAACTTGAATAAAGTAGTACATAAATTAAAGCCAAAATCCACTTGGAACTCCATGTTCAAGAACACTGGGGAGACATTAATAGAGGAGTTTTTAAACTGGTTGTGCCTAAAACTCAGCTTGTTATACATTGCTTGTTTTATGTACTGCTTTAACGCTATAAAAATAAAATCTGGCTGAAAAATAACTGGGCTACATCTTCTTTATAACACACTGTGCAGTCTATTTGTCCTGGTATCTTCCCTTTAAGTTGGCCAGGAATTTCAGACTTCTTGGTGAGGGAATTTTAGATATAAAACAATCTTGACAGTTTTCATTTGTATCCTAACTTTTGTATGTTTTCAAGTCAAATTAGGCTAATAAAATCTTTGAAATAAAACAGGCATTAGATCTATACTGATTTGCATATGCTGAATTATTTTTAGAGAATTCAAGGCTAAGTTCAGAAAATTATTTCATTTGTATATTTTAAAATAACATGGGCTCTATGAAAAATAGCACAGCATTATAATGGACAATAAAAATGGACTCAAATCTAAGGGAGGTACTTAAGGACCTACATGATATCTGCTCATAATTAAAAAACATAGCAATAGCTTTTTCGCAACGGGTTTGCCGCCAGAACACAGGTGTCGTGAAAACCACCGCTCAACCTAAGCCAGAATGGGGAAGGAAAAGACTCATATCAACATTGTTGTCATCGGACACGTAGATTCGGGCAAGTGTACCACTACTGGTCATCTGATCTACAAATGTGGTGGGATCGACAAAAGAACTATCGAAAAATTCGAGAAGGAGGCTGCTGAGATGGGAAAAGGCTCCTTCAAGTATGCCTGGGTCTTGGATAAACTGAAAGCTGAATGTGAACGTGGTATCACCATTGATATCTCCCTGTGGAAATTCGAGACCAGCAAGTATTACGTGACCATCATCGATGCTCCAGGACACAGAGACTTTATCAAAAACATGATTACAGGCACATCTCAGGCTGATTGTGCTGTCCTGATTGTTGCTGCTGGTGTTGGTGAATTTGAAGCCGGTATCTCCAAGAATGGGCAGACCTGTGAGCATGCCCTTCTGGCTTACACACTGGGTGTAAAACAACTAATTGTTGGTGTTAACAAAATGGATTCCACTGAGCCACCCTACAGCCAGAAGAGATACGAGGAAATCGTTAAGGAAGTCAGCACCTACATTAAGAAAATTGGCTACAACCCCGACACAGTAGCATTTGTGCCAATTTCTGGTTGGAATGGTGACAACATGCTGGAGCCAAGTGCTAACATGCCTTGGTTCAAGGGATGGAAAGTCACCCGTAAAGATGGGAATGCCAATGGAACCACACTGCTTGAAGCTCTGGATTGCATTCTGCCACCAACTCGTCCAACTGACAAGCCCTTGCGTCTGCCTCTCCAGGACGTCTAGAAAATTGGTGGTATTGGCACTGTCCCTGTGGGCCGAGTGGAGACTGGTGTTCTTAAACCTGGCATGGTGGTCACCTTTGCTCCAGTCAATGTTACAACTGAAGTCAAGTCTGTTGAAATGCACCATGAAGCTTTGAGTGAGGCTCTTCCTGGGGACAATGTGGGCTTCAATGTCAAGAACGTATCTGTCAAAGATGTTCGTCGTGGCAATGTGGCTGGTGACAGCAAAAATGACCCACCAATGGAAGCAGCTGGCTTCACAGCTCAGGTGATTATCCTGAACCATCCAGGCCAAATTAGTGCTGGATATGCACCTGTGCTGGATTGTCACACAGCTCACATTGCTTGCAAGTTTGCTGAGCTGAAGGAGAAGATAGATCGTCGTTCTGGAAAAAAGCTGGAAGATGGTCCCAAGTTCTTGAAATCTGGTGACACTGCCATTGTTGATATGGTTCCTGGCAAGCCTATGTGTGTTGAGAGCTTCTCTGACTATCCTCCTCTGGGCCGTTTTGCTGTTAGTGACATGAGACAGACGGTTGCTGTGGGTGTCATCAAAGCAGTAGACAAGAAGGCAGCTGGAGCTGGCAAGGTCACCAAGTCTGCCCAGAAAGCTCAGAAGGCTAAATGAATATTATCCCCAATACCTGCCACCCCAGTCTTAATCAGTGGTGGAAGAACGGTCTCAGAACTGTTTGTGTCAATTGGCCATTTAAGTTTAATAGTAAAAGACTGGTTAATGATAACAATGCATCGTAAAACCTTCAGAAGGAAGGAGAATGTTTTGTGGACCATTTGTTTTTTTTTGTGTGTGTGTGGCAGTTTTAAGTTATTAGTTTTTAAAATCAGTACTTTTTAATGGAAACAACTTGACCAAAAATCTGTCATAGAATTTTGAGACCCATTAAAACAAAAGTTTAATGAGAAAAAAAAAACATAGCAATAAATTTCCATTTTATGTTCTTTATATTTATCATATTATTGGCAATCACTTTACCTTCCCTTGATTTTCTACTCGCTTCAGAGAAATTTTTCTCTAGTAACCTAGCTACTTTACTTTAGAATACCAATTATTAAAGTTTTACTTATATTGCTTCATTAACTATTTCTTCATTGTGTGTAATTTTTGTGTTATTGTCTTATGTCTGATGATAGTGTCTGCCCTTATATTTTGTAGTTTCTGATAGTTGGTTTAAATTTAAAATTTCACCCCAGGGTAGCTGTATGTACTTGTAGTATTCTCCTGAAGTGGAACAGCACTACAGTTTTAAATTACAGTCCCCTCTACATATTCCTTCTTAACAGTTGAAGAAATAGTTCAACTATTTAGCAACAATGTCTAAAAATTTTATATATATATGCTATGAGTGTGAGTATACATAAAACTTTTGTTGCAATTTCTCTCTCCATTTTTCCTAACTTTCTGAACTCAGGAGTAGTTCTTCCTGATCTTTTCTCTCTCTACTCAGCATATGCTGTGTAAGCTTTTAATTCCCTATACTACATCCCTTCCTCCTAAAATACTTAAGGGTATTTTCTGTTTTATTGAGCAAATCCTAACTAATAAGTACTTAAGTCATCTCATTTTAGCTTGTACCCATCTAATCACCTTCTTTTATCTGGAGTACATGTCACTTAATGCTCATGTTCTCTCTTTTCATTTAAAAGTGTGAAATAGGAAGGGATATTAATACATGGTTGCTCCAGAAATAAAAGAAAAATGAAGTTAATCCATCTAGACATGAAACAGTCTAAACTGGCTTAAAGACAAAAGGTTACCAGGCTACAAGATCACAAAATATTTTAAATATAAACCTATTATTTGAACTGATGTGTGAAAAACATCTTTGATGACCTAATGTACTTATGTGTGTAATAAATGTATTCCTTGCTGCCTAATTATAATAATTTCTAAGGTGCCCAGCGAAAAACACTCTCCTGGATAATGTAAATTATAATAAACAAACATTAATCCAAGCTGGGCATAATGCCCAGAGAACCAGCTAAGTGAAAATGGTCAATGAGCTCCAAAAAAGGGAAGCTGTTGAAAAAGAGGTTGCTAAATATGAAATAACTACAGGTATACTCACAATGTTTCCATTTAAAAATAACCAGGAAGCATTTCTGCATAGTGTGGAGCCCAACAATTATTTATTTAAAACTGGCTTTGCTCTTTACTCTTGCCTAAGTTTATAGACCCCTCTAAAGACTGAAAGCTAAATATTTAAATTATCATAAATCTGGGGAGATAATTCTGCAATTTTATGAGAAACATGGTTTCTATTCACAATTTATAATAGTGGGACACAAGACGTAGTAGACAACCCAAACTAGCACTGTTAGCAACTAGTAGCAAAAATATCATAGAGAAATGTAATTTCTCTCCTGAATCTTAAGGTATCAGAGCAAACTCATCATTGCTTTTCTTTCCCTATATACTTTGAGTGATAGTAGCCTTGGTATCCCTGGAATATCATCCAGAAACCACTTGAAAACAAAGGTTAATCTGAAGTGTAATGTAAAGAGGGAAATTACAAGAAAGAATCATGAAGTTACTATTATTCATTCCATATGGAGCTGAATACATTCATATCCAAAACAATATTTTAACCTTAGCTACATTGTTAAATCATGACAAATCTGATGTAATGTGCAAATGAAGGCTTTTTGAAATAAGTCTTAACTTGAATATGTTATTCCATTTGAAATGCATTTGAAATATTCAGAAAAAGAGAAGGGGAGAGAGAAGAGGATGGGGGAATAACGGAGAGACAGAACAGTAAGGTAAAGAGAAGGGGAAAAAAAGATGGAAGCAGAAAGAAAAGTTAAAACAGTTAAAAAGTATTTAAGACTAGGAGTACTAACTATAAGAAATAATTAGAATAATAATAAAAAAAACAGTAGGAATGCAGGGTGGGGATCAAAATTGCCACCAATAATCCCACTGGTAACTAGTGACAAAAATAACCTGATTTATAATGTGACAATTTTTAAAAGATTTATTTATTTATTTATTTATTTATTTATTTGACAGACAGAGATCACAAATAGGCAGAGAGGCAGGCAGAGAGAGAGGAGGAAGCAGGCTCCCCCCTGAGCAGAGAGCCCGATGCGGGGCTCCATCCCAGGACCCTGGGATCATGACCTGAGCTGAAGGCAGAGGCTTTAATCCACTGAGCCACCCAGGCACTCCTAAAATGTGACAATTTTTAAACAAAAAAGTTAATGCAGATGAAGGATAAATATATGTCCACATAAACCTGAATCTGCTACAGATTTTCCAGAGTGAGAGAATTGGTACAAGTTAATGTGGCATAGTATTTCACTCATAGATACAAACTTTAAGTAACCACTGAGAGACTATGGCAAATGTCATGTGGATAATTTTAAAATGTTATTCTTGTTATTCATTTTATTTCTAAAATAACAATTTTCTTATAAAATTATATTCACTTTATTTTCGCTAAAATAAATCAGATACTGTGATCTCTTAGGCCTCAGAAACACAGGTAAGTTAAAGTTTGAAAAGTGAAAAAACACCAAACAAATTATAAAGTGTTTATATATGAAACTGTTTAAGTGAAGTAGTAAACATCTTATCATAATGTAATAGAATATGCCAAAATTTCAGTAGCTTTTTCAGGCTTTATCAGCTTTTATTCCCCTAGCGATCATAGAAACTCATGCTAGATAGTCATGTCTCTTCTATGCAACCAGATGGGAACATGTTTATGCTCTGCAAATGTGAAAATAATCTTTGTGAAATGTCACCAGTCATTGGGTAAACCAATGAAAATTTAAAATTTTTAGATTAAGTGAACATTATATGAAATTTTAATTAAAAAATATATTGCTGGGGTGCCTGTGTGGCTCAGTGGGTTAAAGCCTCTGCCTTCAGCTCAGGTCATGATCCCAGAGTCCTGGGATTGAGCCCCACATCAGGCTCTCTGCCTGGCGGGGAGCCTGCTTCCTCCTCTCTCTCTGCCTGCCTCTCTACCTACTTGTGATCTCTGTCTGTCAAATAAATAAATAAAATCTTTAAAAAAAACAAAAAAAAAAGAAAAATAATTGCTGAAATCACTAATACAAAGTAGTTTTTAGATGATGTTAACTTTGTGTAGAATTAGTAACACCCAACTTCGTTTTTCCTGTATCATATCTATAAATTGTTTAAGCATTTCAAGCATTACTTTTCTAAATAAAATTAGTTTTAGATTATAATTTAATCTTTTATAATAGTACCATTGAGATAATATACATTTAGTGAATTAATATAATATAATAAATGTGCACATTATAGATATGTATAAAATATATAATATATATATTTTATATATATAAATATGATATAAATATAAAGCAGAGGCTTAACCCACTGAGCCACCCAGGCGCCCCTAGAGATATTTTTTAAATGTTCCATTCAATTCAAATATATGAATAATGCTTTAAAATAGAAACCACAAACTACTTCAGAAATCTTTTACTTTCTTACAAAATAATGAAATTGAAAAAAAAAACATAAAATTCCTGTCTTACCCCAAAATTTATGACAGCTATATCAAATTTTCCATGATGTCCATGGCACTATTAGAGTTCTAGCTTCACCTTTAATAGAAATGCAGGGGATTTTTTTTTTTTTTTTTGATGCTGGTTAAATTAGACTTAGTTCTTTTAAATATCAAAGAAAACCAAAAATCTATTTTGTAATTAGGTGACTGTCAAAGATGTCTGTTTATTAATTGCCTTTGCACATGCAAAGTTTCCTACGGCCAATGTAAAAAATTACCCCAAATTTAGTAGCTTAAAAATAAATTTGTTAGCATATAGTGCCAGAATTAGAAGTCAGAAATGAGTCATATTGGCCTAAACCAAGGTGTCAGCATGGTGTGTTCCTTCTGGAGGCTCTACAGAACAACCCTTTCCTTGCCTGTTCTGTCTTGTAGAAGTTGCTGGCATTCCTTGGCTTATGTCCCCCTCAATCTTCAGGGTTAGGATATGGATACTTTCAGGGGGAGGGGGACATTTTTCTGCCTAACACACTGAGTCCACGTGGACCATACTTATAATGTCCTGCAAATGTAAGGATTGTTTTCCAACTACTTAATTTAAACTTTGTAATTATTAATACAAATTACTTTATAATGCTGATTCCTGAAAGATGTGTTAACCTTTATTTTCTGATATCAAATTACTCCATTTTTTCTGTTCATTAACAGATTAATACCATGTTAATAACAGAAAATAGTGCCTTATAAAACCTTTTTAAAAATTAATTTGATGTTTATGAATTTAATATTTTAAACTCATTTCAAATAAGCAAATTAATCAGCCAATTTCACTGGAAAATCAGTATTTTCCAGTGAAAAGAAACACATTTTCAACTATTCAAAATGCAACTTGTGGAGTGCCTGGGTGACTCAGTCAGTTAAGCATCCAACTCTCGATTCCAGGTCAGGTCATAATCTCAGGGTGCTGAGATCAAGCCTCATGCTGGGCTCCATGCTGGGCATAGAGCCTACTTAATATTCCCTCTCACTCTCCTTCTGCCACTCCCCCTATCTCTCTCTCTCTTAACAGTAAAATAAAGTAAAATGTAATTTGCTTCTGTATAAATTTTACCATAGCTTTTTGACAACTAGAAACTTCTCGAGCTACTACAGAATGTTAACCTTAACTTTGATTTACACACCTTTATATGAATTTTAGTGTTTTATCACTTATAATAATATATTCCAGCCATATATTTTAGGTATTTAGAAGGGTGATATTATTTAATAATTCATTTACTTATATTTACAAATTTAAAAGGATTGAGGTTCCTGGCTTTAAGCTATATCACATTCTATATCTAAATTGGGACTAGATATATTCTGATTAACTTTTGATAAAGATTAAAAAATTAGCAACTGCATTCAAACACCATCATATTTAAGAAACTCATGAACATTCTGTAAAACTGCATTATAATACAGAGGTTTATTATAATGTAATTTTGAATGATTATTGTTATTAAGGCAATGAAAATAGAATTAATTATATGAGAAATAGCAAATGACAAAATAGAATAGTGATTTTACTATTGAGAGATAAAGAGATCACCATAGTCCAGATGTTTGTTTTCCCTCCAGATTTACATGTTGGAACACCACGGTTCAGATGTTTGTTTTCCCTCCAGATTTACATGTTGGAAACCTAATGCCCAATGTGATGGTGGTGGCAGTAATTGGAGGTGGAAGTAATTACTTCATGAGAATAGAGCCCTTAAAAATGAGATTAGTGCTCTTATAAAAGAGATCTCACAAAATTCCCTAGCCCCTCTGTCATGTGATGATACAGTAAGTCTGTAACCTGGAAGAGGGCCATCACCCAACCATGCTGGCACCCTGATGTTGGGCTTCCAGCCTTCAGAACTGTGAGAAATAAATTTCTGTTATTTATAAGTTATCTAGTTTGTGGCATTTTGTTATAGCAGCCTAAACTAAGATAGATAAACTTAGATAAATGAATGAGATAGTCAATATAGGGGACTGAAAAATATCAACCAAATATATCATAAATGAACTGTTATTTTCATTGATTTACACCAATGTATTCAGGGTCTTCTTTATATTTTTAATTTTATATTTGAAGATTTGTTATATTTACCTTGTCATAGATCAACAAGAATTATGATATGTCCTTCTTAATTTACATAAATCATATAACACATTCTTTGACAGTTTCACTGTATTACATTTCTTGGCATAAGGCGTTTCCTCCCATTTAGGAAGTGAGAGTCACAAGTCCTGTTCCTACTTTAAAACCATACTCATGATGATGTATTATATAAGTGAATTTAAAATCCTAAAGCATCGGACATTTCTCAGAACCTGGAGGATGTGGTCCTTGCAAGTTACAAAATAATACCTAAGAAGTCAACTCACAATCACAGATAAGTAAAAGAACACTTCGCTGACTCAAAGGTGGTCCCAGAGCAGAGTTGCCCAGCGAACAAGAATAGCAAAAACAAAAAACAAAAAACAAACAAACAAACAAATAAACAAAAAAAAAGAGGGGAAAAATATCTGGTCAGAGCACTAGGAAAAGCAGTCAATCTCAACGAGTGTATATGGGGGGCAGCTTGTGTCTCCATAATTGTAATAAAATCTTTGTAAGTGTTGAGCCATGCAATTGGTATGCTTGGAGTTCCATAAACTGTGAACTTGGCTGGGTAATGAGTAGCATATCTGACATAATCTTCACAGGGTCAGACATCCAAACAGTTGGATGATGGTAACATTGATTTGGTCAGTTAGCTATTGTTATGTGACAAACCTGTCCATAATTCAGTAACTGGCTTAAAGCAATACTTGCTCTAATTACTTATGACTACTCTGTTGGTTGAGGAACAGCTGAAGTGGAGTGAGTAGCAAGGCTGCTGAACTTTAATCTGTGAATCTGAGTACAGGTCCTCATAGAGATATAGGCTCATGTTTGTTCTATGTGCAGTCATTCTGTGGCCAGGTCAAAGGAACAGCAGCCCACCAGGAAAATCTCTTCTTAGGGAGATGAGAGAGACATTAATAAAACAAAAACAACCAGAAACATCAAAGGCCCCGTAAGACTGATACTCCACAAAAGCATAGCTGCTCGTCCACCCACGTCATTCAATAGATCAAAGTCAAAGGGCCAAGTCCAAAATCCAAGCGTTAGGGAGACATGCCCTGTTTTCAGTAGGAAAGCACTGCAAAAAGTTATATAGTAGACCTATGTGAGGCTATCTTTCCTGTTATTTTTCATCTTTCATTAACTATGCTACATTTCTGTAGGAATCCTTGATCAAGAATCTGGCTTTTCTATTATGTGTGTGTGTGTGTGTGTGTGTGTGTGTGTGTACACGTGCATGTGTGTGTGTATGTGTGTGTAATGTGAATACATATATTTCTCCTTCACATTATTTGGACTAGTAAAATTTATATTGAATTTGGAAGACTAATCTTTTCTGGTGTCTAAGTGACTGATTTACCATTCTTTTCACATTACTTTAACCAATATGTATGTGAATCCTTGAATATGTATGTATTTATCATTTATTTGGTCATGTATCTATTCATTTATTTGTTTATATTTGCTTTTAATGTTTAAAATGTATGTCTGTTATATAAATCCAATTTCAGTGAGCTCTTATTTTTGCAGTTATCTGAAAAGGAAGATAAGAGAAGAAAGAGATAAAACACACATTATATTCTAAAAATAATTAAGTATTTTTGGTAGGGCCAACTACTACTCAATAGCATTCAGTCTTGCCATCCTCTCCTTCTATCTAGGCATTTAGTCAGACAACATTCATCAGTATCTCTTTAAGATAGGTGTCATCATGGTCTACATTCTTGCACAACATAAAATTTTTAAGGGGAGACATCTTGGACTGTGGTGTGGATGCATGCTTGTATGCATTATGGGTCAAAACACATAAAACTGCATACAAAAATATTAAACTTTTTATGCATATTAAAAAATATTGCCAAGGTATCAGGGAATTCCAGGATGGAATGCAGGTTGGGACAAATGAAACCAATGACAAATTCACAATTGAAGAGAGTAGGGCAAAATGTGCTAGCACTCTGGAAAACAAAGTATTGAGTGGGTTTGTAAAGCCAAAGACAAAAAGAACTATACCCACATGCTATTTTGTAGTTAGGAAAATTTGTGTGTTACAGGGATATATGCATATAATTCTGCACTTAACTTCCCATGTTAATATAAATTCATATATTATCTAATTGTATACTGAAAGAGCCTTAGAGGCATACAAAATCAGCCACTGTACCTTGAAGTGCCAGAAAATAGGAAGAGGAAGAAGAAGAGAGAGAAGAGGGAGAAGAAGAGGGAGGAGCAGGAAGATGAAAGATGAAGGAAAAACAAGAACAAGAACAAGTGGAAGGAAGAGAGGAAGGAGGAGATAGAAGGGAAGGAGGAGGGAGGGGGAAGGAGAGGGATGGGACAGGGAAGAGGAAGGAGGAGGAAGAAGAAGAAGAAAGCAAGAAAGCATATGAAAAAAAGAGACAGCATAAAAGAGTTGCCAGAGGTCAAGCCTGGAATAACTTGGAAAAAAAAAATAATAATGGTCTTAGACTGTAATCTAAAAAAAATAAGTGTCCTAGAGCACTTGTTGATATATTATGGCTATTTTTTTTAAGTTCTTATTTACTTTTTTGACAGAGACAGACACAGCAAGAGAGGGAACACAAGCAGGGGGAGTGGGAGAGGGAGAATAGGCTTCTTATGGAGCAGGGAGCTGGATGCTGGGCTTGATTCCAGGGTCCTGGGATCATGACCTAAGCTGAAGGCAGATGCTTAATGACTGAGACACCCAGGCACCCCCATATAATGGCTATTTTTAAGTGCAGGTGTTGTCACTCTTTAAGCTATACCAAAGGGGAATATTTTTGTAGTTTTGTTTTCTTCTCATTATGTACTTTTTTTTTTTTAATGAGAAAATGTATACAAAGGCAAAGAGCAGCTCCTATTTATAATTAAAGTATGATTCTTCTGAACCAAAATAGCAAAAGTTGTTAGAGCTAAATGGGACATCTATGTTCAATGATTTTAATAGGAAATATTATCTTCAAATGCAGTTTTTTAAGATACTATTCAAATAGGCACAGCCCTAAAATCATACACTTGGAACTTCTGAAAATACACTTATGATATTTTATAAAACATACTCCAGTTTTCCCTTTCCTTTCTCACTATATCAATTGTTACCCACTAGTGGCTGTCACACTAATACTTGCATGGGCATCATGAAAAAAAATAGCTGTTTATGGGTTTCTTGCTTACACTAATTCAAATTGAAGCAGAGAATCTGAAAGTCAGTTAGTAAATGAAGTACTTCAATTTGCAGGGGAAATTGATTTACAATAAGACCCATAACCAGAGAGATTTAACAGAACTCTATTTCACATACTGGAAACTCTACACTCTGAGTGAAAGGGGTAATATGACCAACAGAATCTCTTTCTGATCCATGTCCAAAATGTCCCCAGGAATAATTATATTGGGTTTCTTTTTTATTTTTTTGTTTTCAAAAAGCTGATATATACCTGTGACAAAAGATCATTTTTATTTTTATTTTTATTTTATACCTTTTGGATGTATACCAGTTTATACCAGTTTGGAGGTAGTATCTAACAGCAAGTATGCAGTTTCAGTGTAGAGATGATACAAAACAGCATGTTGGATTTGCAAATCGATCAATCAACACAGTATGAGAGACAAAATGAAAATTGTCATTATTAGTGAAAAAGGAGGTAAAATAAAGGAGCTTTTCTGGAAGGGATGGGGCCTCCAACACTAGGAAGAAGTTGTTGTGGCTATGGCTCTCTGAAAGAGCCTACAAATTCTGTCTCTTTAGATAAAAGCCAATACCCAGGTCCCACGTTAGTGACAGTGGGAATGAGATACATGGACAGCCAATACAGCTTCCCTAGATCTGGTCTGGATCTGAGAATCTGAAAAAAAAAAAAAAAAAAAAAAAAAGGAAAGAAAGAAAGAATGAAAGAAAATAAGTCATAAAAACAAACACATTTTCCAGAAACAATATTTCTCTGAAGTAGCAAGAAAAAATGAGTTTTTGCTATGAAAAGTCTTGAAATGGCTTTTCTCCATTTGTTGATAAGAAGTGAAAGCCAAAGCACTAAATATAAAATCCTGTAAGTTTTTCTTAAACATCATGGCCTTTTATATAAACTTTATTGAGGTAGACACAAAATGGCCACCCAAAAATGTCCACACCCTAATCCCCAGAACCTGCATTTTACTTTACATGGAAACAGGAACATTGCTGATGTGGTTAAAGATTATAGATCTTGAGATGGGTGGGTATGAATTAACTAAGTAGGCCCAATTTAGTCACATGAGCTCTTTGAAGCACTCCTTCAGGGAGAGTTGTGACAACAGCAGAAGCATCCAAAACTGTAATGGCAGAGGACTCAACTCTTTCTGGCTTTGAAGATGAAGATGTGACAAAAGTCCAAGGAAATCATGGGAGTATTATCTCGGAAATGCAAAGAAGCAGATTTTTTTCCTTAAGCTTCCGGAAGAAATGCAGTCCTGATGCCATTATGATTTTAGTCTAGTGAGACCCATGTCAGACTTTTGATTTTTAAAACTATAAGTAAAAAATAAATTTGTGTTGTTTTAAGCCACTAAGTGTGATAATTTTTACATTGGCTATAGAAAATAGTCTGCAAGAGCTGAATCATATAGCATCTCTACTGGCTCCTACAAACCACTGCTTCCTTTTCTAGTTGTTCACAATTAATTCCATAGGTCTTTAGGATTTTGAAACAAGGCTATGCCATCTTCTGCAGGTGATTAGTCTATTTTTGAGAAACATCTTTTAGCTACTAATTGAGAGTTAGTGGACTGAATGTATGACAATTAACCACCAGGGTTCTATACAACTTTAAGTGCCCATCATAAACTCTGTGGTTAGATGCACTAAGCCATGAAGATGGACATGCAGAGCAACCAGTATCACATTCAAGCAGGTCCTGACATTATGAATAAGTTACATAAACAAGAGGACCAAATCAACAATACAGCGAACAATATGTGTTGGAGAAGATGTGGAGAAAGGGGAACCCTCTTACACTGTTGGTGGGAATGCAAGTTGGTGCAGCCACTTTGGAAAACAGTGTGGGGATTCCTTAAGAAATTAAAAATAGAGCTTCCCTATGACCCTTCCATTGCACTACCAAGTGTTTACCCCAAAGATACTGATGTAGTGAAAGAAGGGCCATCTATACCCCAATGTTCATAGCAGCAATGGCCACAGTCACCAAACTGTGGAAAGAATGAAGATGCCCTTCAACAGATGAATGGATAAAGAAGATATGGTCCATATATACAATGGAGTCCACAATGCCTCCATCAGAAAGGATGAATACCCAACTTTTGTATCAACAAGGATGGGACTGGAAGAGATTATGCTGAGTGAAATAAGTCAAGCAGAGAGAGTCAATTATCATATGGTTTCACTTACTTGTGGAGCATAAGAAATAACACAGAGGACATTGGGAGATGGAGAGGAGAAGTCAGTTGGGCGAAATTGAAGGGGAGACAAACCATGAGAAACTGGACTTTGAGAGACAACTGAAGGTTTTGGAGGGGGTTGTTGGGGGGGTGGGGTGAGCCTAATGTTGGTTATTGTGGAGGGCACATATTGCATGGAGCACTGGGTGTGGTGCATAAACAATGAATGCTGGAACACTGAAAAGAAATAAAATAAATTAAAAAAATAATAATAATAAAAAAAGAGAGGACCAAATGTTGATGACAGCTATTCCTGATACCTTGCTTTTTCTTTCTCATCCTAAACCTATTGCTTCAATAGGAACTGATTATAAATAAATTACAAAGGATGAAACAATTTAAGCTTGTTTATTGATGGTTTTTCAGATATGGTGACATCACCAAAAAGATTATCTGCAGCATTACAGCCTTACCATGGTGGTAATTAAAGACAGTGGTGAAGGCAAATCGACTTCACAGGCAGATATTTTTCCTTTTAACCTGAAGATTCAGATCTATAATTGTTCATGGACAGTGACTAACTGTATGACTAGATGATGAGGGACCTCAGAGAAAAATGATTAGAAATTTAGTAGGAAGACATGTGGTTAGACTGAAAAAGGTAAAAAAAAAAAAAAAGTTTTTGTTTTCCCAAAATATTTGTTGAATATTATTATTTTTAAAATATTTTATTTATTTGTGAGGGACAGAAAGGGAATGAGTGAGAGAGAGAGAGCACAAGCAAGGGGAGCAGCAGGCATAGGGAGAAGCAGCCTCCCCGCTGAGCAAGGAGCCTGAAGCAGGGCTCAAGCCCAGGACCCCAGGATCATGAGCTGAATTGAAGGCACTTCTTAACAGACTGAGCCACCCAGGCACCCCTATTTGTTGAATATTAAGTGAGTAATCAACAAAAAGCACCTCAGCAGAAGAGACTCTTAAAAAAAAAAAAAAAAGAAAAACAGGGTGTACCAGATGATCTCTGTTGTGGACAACAATCCACCTTTTCCCCTAACCATTCAATCCTCGGGAATAGATTCATTAAAAAATGCAGGAATGGGGGAGCCTGGGTGGCTCAGTGGGTAAAGCCTCTGCCTTAGGCTCAGGTCATGATCTCAGGGTCCTGGGAGGAAGCCCCACATCAGGCTCTCTACCTCACAGGGAGCCTGCTTCCCCCTCTCTCTCTGCCTGCCTCTCTGCCTACTTGTGATCTCTTTGTCAAATAAACAAATAAATAAATAAAATCCTTAAAAAAATGCAGAAATGGCAGTGCATGGGTTCAGAAACATGGATGTTATTCATTAGGGCTTCACATTCTGTCTATAGTCACTGTTGAATGCCTTTTAGTGACCATCTGACTTTCTCCAGTGTGGTCAACAAACCACCTGGAAACAATTTTATTACATTGGGATTACACTGAAGTAACATTATCAGTTTTGCTTTTCATAAGGATTTCTTTAGCATCAGCAAGAAACTGAATTGAAAATGAATAGGGTTTTCAGAGATAAAAATTGTAATAAATGCTACATATTTACTATCATTTGGTCATAACCATGTTGTATACCATTACTTTAAGCCCTTGTTCATTTACAAAGTTGACTTTTCTAATTTAAACATAATGTATATTTTCATTCTGAAACAGTAGCTTGCATTTGTTTGATATTTAACTCAATTAAGTTTATTATTGCCAGTTAAAAAGAATTTATGTCAACCACTTAACCCCTCTTTTACTTTCCATTGAATTTGTTTCTGTAATCTTCTTCTGTTCCTCCATCTATGAATATTTTAATGATGTAAAAGATGGCCAACAGTTAAACATGAAGAATGGAATGATATCCATCATCTAGAAGGCAATGTAAAGCATATAAATCAAAATTAAAAAATGGATACATGGGAATGGATACATGGGAATAATAAGGCAGATTAATAAGGTATAAGGAGGAGACTTAAAAATAAAATAAAAGATAGTAAATTTGAATAGTAAACAAAGAAACAATCTAACAGCAGGTAACCATGAAAAACATTTGGTTAGGTTTGACTTTAAAGTAGAAAATAAATCCAAAATAGCCAAACTATGGCAAGAGCCTAGAAGTCCACCAACAGAGGAATAGATAAAGAAGGTGTGATATCATACACACACACACACACACACACACACACACACACACACACACATGCATACATATATGTATATGATATGTATATGTACATATGTATTATATATTGTTGTGATGGCTGCCTAGCCATATATATATATATAACAACCACCACCACCACCACCACCACCAAAATCTTGCCATTTGCAGTAACATGGATGGAACTAGAGGGTATCATGCTTAGCAACATAAGTCAATCAGAGAAAAACAATTATCATATGATCTCACTGATATGAGGAATTCGAGAAACAACACAGAGGATCCTAGGGGAAGGGAGGGAAAAATGAAACAAGACAAAACCAGACAGGGAAACAAACCATAAAAGACTCAATCTCAGGAAACAAACTGAGGGTTGCTGGAGGGAAAGGAAGTGGGAGGGATGGGGTGGCTGAGTGATGGGAGAGTATGTGCTATGATGAGTGCTGTGAATTGTGTAAGACTGAAGAATCACAGACCTGTACCCCTGAAACAAATAATACATTATATATTAAAAAAATAGAATACCTGAAAAAAAGAAATAAAAATGACTTAAATGCACAGCAAGACTATAGAAACTAGATTAACATATTTTGATCCAAAGGTTGTATATTACATAAGGAAAGGGGAAGATGAAATTGATGAAATATTTTCTAAGCAAAGAGAGTAGTCTAACACAATTGACAGCAAAGCACTATATGAGAAAGCATAGACAACACATTGATAATTCCTTGCCATTTGAACTCAGAAGTGCCTTTTTAATTGAATAATCAACAAGATTTACCATTCATCTGTCCCTTTACATCAATATCATCAGAATCATCAGTTTCAGAATTTCCTGGGTTCAGTAATTTATGCATAAATTTCTTATCTCCTTTTTCATTATTCTCTTCTATAATTTTGCCATTATTTGGGATGGAAAATTGATCCATTTCTCTCTATTAGGTTTGCAACTTGAGTGACTGTTAGTGAATAATTTCTAATCACAATTAAAAACTGATCTGAGGGATCATTGTCCTGTGATTCTGCTGATATAATAATAAATGGTAAGCTTAAATACTATGGCAGGAGTATATTCCTTGCCACAGGAGGTTAGATATTTTTCTTAGAGAAAGCAAGACAAATTTTTAAATTTTTTAAAATGAAATTTTTGGGCTTCCTGCAGGGAAAACAAGGACTTGTAAATGCACGTTGTCTGAAATTTATATACTTTTTCATGTAAATTGTTAGCTACAATATTTCAAAAATTCCTTAGAAGAGGAATTAAACTCAACTTGCATAAGGGCTGTGTTTTAAAATGAATGTATTTTTACAGAAAAAATTAGTTAGTCTCAACTATAAAGCAACATTCTATTTCTTTTTTTTTTTTAAGATTTTATTTTTATTTATTTGACAGAGAGATCACAAGCAGGCAGAGAGGCAGGCAGAGAGGCAGGCAGAGAGAGAGGAGGAAGCAGGCTCCCCGCTGAGCAGAGAGCCCTATGTGGGGCTCGATCCCAGGACTCTGAGATCATGACCTGAGCCGAAGGCAGCGGCTTAACCCACTGAGCCACCCAGGCGCCCCAACATTCTATTTCTTGACCTGGGTGGTGGTGATATGGGAGTTCAATTAAGTCATTAGCTATTCACTTATTTTTAGGAAAATTACTGCATGCCTGTTATATGGTACTTTTAAATGTTATATATTACTTGCCTATAACAAAGTATCAATTAAATACAGAAGGTACATAAACTTTCTCATTGTTAATGATGTTTCCAACCTAGATATATAAATAAATATATTCTAAAACCCCTTTGTTGTCATGAGTAAATGCATGTAAAAATAAATTTGAAGGAACACAAATAAGTGTAGAAACATATTAAAAAAATACAAAAACTTGGGTGCCTGGGTGGCACAGTCAGTTAAGCATTCAACTCTTGATATCAGCTGGTTTTGATCCCTGTGTTGTGAGATCAAGGCCCAGGTTGAGCCTCACATGGAGACCCACATTAGGCTCTGTGCTCAGCAGAGAGTCTGCTTGAGATTTTTTCCTGTCTCTCCCCCTGCCCCTCACTCCCATGCTCATGTACATGCTCTCTCTCTCTCTAAAATAGGGGTGCCTGGGTAGCTCAGATGGTTAAGCATCTGCCTTCAGCTCAGGTCATGATCCCAGCTCATGATTGAGTTCCATGTTGGGCTCCCTGCTCATCAGGAAGCCTGCTTCTCCCTCTCGCAGCTCCCTCATTGTGTTCCCTTTCTCACTCACTCTCTCTCTGTCAAATAAACAAATAAAACCTTAAAAAATATTCAAAAACATTTTTTAAAAAGTCTTAATAGAAAATACTTTAGCAATATTATTTTTGCAGCATTGTATTGTGCTTATTAAATATGAAAGGGATTCACATAAGCATTCAATTGACTATGAATTTTCAAAATATATGAGGATATGAATTTTTATATATTAAATAAAAAATACAGAAATCAGTAGCACATAAAACAACTTAATGCCTAATTTTATACAAACTGAGAAAATATCTACAGTATTTCTTGATTTGCTTTTTGAAACTTTGTGAAAATATAACCCCTTTCAGTTTTACTTGTGTGTGTGTGTGTGTGTGTGTGTATGTGTGTGCTCCACAGCCAGTGTGAAGTTTGAACTCACAACTCCCAAGATCGAGTTGCACACAACACCAACGGAGCCAGTTGAGAGCCCTTCAATTTATCTTGACACAAAGTTTCAGATTGCCAAACCTTGAAGTCCTCTATCATAAAATGTTTTTAGAAGACTTTGGATCATATAAAAAAAGTTGGTATTGACTTGCCATCGCAATATACTTTCTTGCTGCATTTTGTCAGTTGGTGGCTTAACTAGTTCTTACAAGAACTATTTCTCATTATTTGAATCATTACTTTTAGTTTTCGCCAACATTAGATGAAATTGTCATGTCAAATGTTAGAGTCACATGCAGAGAACAATTTTAGGTTCATGAAGTTTATGTCATTCTTTAACAATCATTAAATTACTTAATTATCATTTTACCCCATACACATTTTCCTTTTGTCTATTTTTAGTAGCTATAGTGCAATATACTTAAAAGTACTTCAAATTGAAGCAGACCTAGATTTAAATTCACTGATATGTCCTCTTTCTGGCTAATTTTCTTATTTCTTCAAACACTCTGGTCATATATTCAACAATGGTGCTGATACTTCAAAAGACTGTGTACATATGTGTGTGTGTATATATGTTTCCCTATATATCTCCATATATATAGCCATATATATGTGTGTGTGTGTGTGTGTATATATATATATATATATATATATATATAATCTTTGGAGAAATGTTTATTAAGTACTTTGCTCATTTTTTAGTCAGTTTATTTGTTTTCTTTTCATTGTATGGCTCCTTTTTAAGACCTTCCTTAAATGCATAAGTCTTCTACTATACTCACTATCAGGATACTCACATCTTTTGTCTTTACCTAAAAAATTTTTTGTTGCCTTGTTCTCATTTGTTCTTTTATTCTATCTGCAAGAAAAAAAAACATAATTCCTCATATTTATAGTTAAGTGTCATCTCTACTTATACTATCAATTTCATTTTCCCTTTACATTAACTGTTGCCTTTTTTTTTTTTTTTTTTGCTGAACTGTATACTCCAAAAAAAATTTTTATCTATATGATGATATTTTTAAAAATTCATCTCAAACTTTAGGATTCAGCAGCATAATGGTTAATATATTCTGGAAACTTACTGCCTAACCTCAAATTCTAATCTTGCTCCTATCTATATAATCTTGGGCAATTTACCATTCTCTATGTCCTGTGAAGGTACTGTGAGATTGTACCTATTTCAGAGAGTTGCTCAGAGGATTAGATGATTTTGTAGGTCATCGAATAAGAGTGGTTAGAGGATAACCTTGAATAGAAAAAGCACTATATATTTGTTTAAGTAAATGATATTTAGCTACTGCACATCTTCTATGTTTCGGTATCATAGCAAATTCAATTCCACCCAACTTAATTGTTTGTTCACAAACATAGGCAATCTTGAGTTCAAATATTATTAAGGTGTTTTTCTTACAAACCATTCTAAGTTATTTATAGTAGCCGAACTGACATATGAATAAGCTTGCCAATGTGGAAACCCCATTATAACTTTTTAAATAATAAAAATAAAATGTATTATAGACTTTTTGTTCTTATACAGCTGCTAAGTTAGGAAATTTTAAAAGTGCTAAAAAGTACTTTTTTTAAAAAGTTAAACAATTTTTTTAAAGTCAACTGTAGTCTAACTAGATGGAGTTAATCATTGTTAACATAATTTCATCTCTTCTCAGATTTTTTTGCCTATTTTGTCAGAGTCAGTAATGCATACTAAATATCATGATCGTATATTTTCAGGTCTCACATAATTGAGAGAGGCCATATAACTAGCCCCAGTCAATGGTATATTATGGGTGGGAGGTAGAAATGGGGAGCAATTAGTCAAGGGATACAGAATTGCAATCATGCAAGCTGAATAAGTTCTGGACATCTATGTATAGCAAGGTGACTATAGTTAGCAGTACTGTATTGTATACATTAAATTTGTTAAGTGGGTAGATCTTGTGTTATCACCACAAAAAAGCAAATGAACAAGAAAATAGAAACTATGTAAAATTATGGATATGGTAATTAGCTAAAATATAGAGACTATAGAGAATATAGATTATTTCACAATGTAGACATAGATTGAAACATCAAGTTGTACATCTTGATTATATACAACTTTTATTTGTTAATTATACCTCAGTAATCTAAAAAATATGAAGTATCATGTGTCACTATGTGAAGAGAAATTTAAAAATCCTTGAGATTATCTGCTGTGTTCCTCTATTTGTGCATGTGAAGATAGTTCATGGATTCTATGTGAAGTGGAGCCTCCTATTCCAATCCATGTTAAATGTATAAGAATATGGACTGTAAATACTCACTGTATAATTCCTGGGATTATTTATTCTGGTGTGCATGTGTGTGTATGTGTGTATAGTTTTATAACATCATGTTGGCTTCTACATTTTTATTTTAAATTTTTATGTCATGATAAACTCCATAAAGTCATGCTTTTATGATTTTCACTATCAGTACCACAAGTTGAATTAAAGTGAATTTATATAATTTGAAAGCATATATGATTGAATGTTTCTTCAAGTCATTCTCTGATGAGTGGATAATATGTGGATAAAGTCAGAAAGTATAAGAAATATGTAACCTATATTAAGTGGTATTTTGTATAAGAAGGAAAGTTATGTTTTAAAACATAGGTAATACTTGCTCTGATGTATTGCTATAAACTTATATCCCTCCTAGTTTTACTTAATGCTCCTCATAAGTAAAATAGTTTTTCAACATTCTTGACATATAGTGGGTGATTTGACAGTACATTTACATTCAAAGAACAACATTTTTTTTTCTTTTGCTTCTTCTTCATTAAAAAAAAAGAACTAAATAACTGATTTTCAGTGAGTACAGAGATTTTGCTAGTAAGAAAAATTACTTTGAAATTTGACATTTTAATGAGTTCTGGGAAATCTTAAATTGTAGACCCCAAAGACTGAAGATAGATGAGAGATGTTTTCAGGTATTGGAAATTTGAACTACGATATATTTTGTGAGCCAGCTGTCATTATAACATTATAAGTCCTTTTGCTTTCTATCACATATTTCAGAATAGAAAAATCAAGTTTGTGACATAGACATAATTACCTATTGTATATACAGTTCATAGTAAAAATATTCCTATAATGCCATCATATCTTGGGCATGGGTGAGACATATTCTCATTTACTCAGAAATAGTTTACTTTTGAGAGGATAATTTTACTTCTCTGAAATCTCTGAAAATTTTTAGGTCCCAGTGAGCAATTATATTTACAGCAATGAATTTGTTCTTTGATCCATTCTATTAATATTAACAAAAGAACAATGGGACATTTTCTTCCTTCTTGTTACTTTGCAAGACTCTGGCTATAGATTATATTTCAACTAGTCATTATCTCAGTGCTATCTTAATTATTATTATGCTATTCCTTAATGAAATATCCACTTTCTCAAGTACAAGAAGGCCTGCTGTCACATAGATAATTTAGGTAATATTTTAATAACGTGTCTGGTTCTAAATTCATCAACCTATTTGCAATGATTACCATTATCATTGATATCATTATGACAATCAAATATTGATACATGTTTTGTGGAAATTAGGTATAAGTGATATAAAGCAGGGCCATAACTTGCAATCACTTATAATCTAATGAAAAGAAAAGGAAAAAAAAAAAAAGAAAGAAAAGAAAACAAAGCAAAACAAAGAATGGTCAGTTCAAGTTGGTGAGATAGGAAGATCCTGAATTCACCTCCTCCCATGGGCATACCAAATCTGTAACTACATATGAAACAATTTCCTCTATTAAAACAAACAAGAAAGAAAACTAGCTGAGCAATTCCTACATATCAAACAAGGAAAAAACCTATACCCAAGAATGTAGTAAATGCTAAAATGCAATCTCCCTGTAAAGCCCACCCCAGCATAGTGAGCCACAGTTGGCAGGGATCTCAAATCTGGAACTTCTCCCTGAGGGGCAAAGGGATTGAACCCCATATTGGAACACCCCAACTTTTAAGAACTGCACATGAGAGACAAGCCTCCAAAACATCTACCTTTAAAAGCCAATGGGAGCATTCACAGAGACACCTCTCTGGAGAGAAAGGAGCTAGTGATTACTATTTCCTTCCCTCATCCCTCAATGGTAGAACCACCTGTGAAGGACAGCTCAGCCCAGACACTGGCTGCCTAGCCTGTTTGCTCTACCCCATGCTCTGGCATGGTGGCCCTGTTTCGTCAACGCCCATCTCATTCCCTACATGGCAAGACCATCCCCAGGAAGACCAGTGAAATCCCCTGCCGACACCATGTCCCTAAAATTTGGAGTTTTAAAAGTCAACAGGCTTGGCTGTGATAGAGTCCAGAAGACAGTGTGTTGCTTCTGGAGAGGGCAGGTAAATAACCCAGAGGCAGAGAGCATGGAAACAGTGATTTTTTATTTTTATTTTTTAAACAGTGATCTGAAGAATGCCTGAGACACACAGAGGGGAGATTGTTCACTCTTCTTGGAGTGTTTTCCTGGAAGAAGCAAGCACGGAGACCCCCTCTCTGGGAACCAAAGAATTGACTAGTGCCATTTTCCTTTATTGCTCCCCAGCTTAAAAACAAAGCTACCCACTTGTGGTAAACACCACAGTACCAGTACTAGCTGCCTGATCTGCTTAGACTAGGTCCCATGTCTCTGCACTCTGCAAGCACTTCCCTTCCCAGTCAAATTTGCCTCAGTCCTACATCAGCAGGTACCTTCCCCAGAAGACCAGAAACCCATGCACACATCCTGTCTCCCAACCAGACAATTATGCAGGGCTTCAGTTCTAATGAAATAATATCAGGTCTCATTTAACAAGCAGAGAAGAGCACACCTAGTTAAAACTTGTCATACTCTGGTCAAGGATCAAACACTGCCCACTGCAGACAAGGAGAGCCTCTGCAGACAAAGGGCCTGAAGTATTAAGCCACCAAATACAATGGCAGCACACACCAGAAACACTCTAAAGTGCCAGGCCCTGGGCACTGTATGACCACTTCTTCATAAAGCCATTACTGTCAGGAGTGGGAAACATAATAGGCTTTTCTAACACAGAGAAGTCAGCAACTTTCACAAAATGCCAAGACAGAGGAATTCATCCCAAGAAACAAGCTCATAGTCAGAGATCTGAGCAAAACACATATAGGTAATATGCCTGAGGGAGAATTTAAAGCAATAGGGAACCTTCTGGGTCTGAGAAAAGAATGGAAGACTTCTATGTGGTCCTTACCATAGAGATAAGAGTTTAAAAAAAATAGAACTGAAAATTACAATGACTGGGATTTGAAACAGATTGGATGCAAAGGACACAAAGATGGAAGAAGTGGAGGAATGGATAAATTATGCAAAAGAGAAAATAATGTTAAACAGTGAAGTGAACAAAAGAGAGAAAGAATAATTATGGAACATGAGAAAAGACTTAGGAAACACAGAGACTCCCTCAAATATAATAACATTAATATAATAGGAGTCCCAGAAGAAGAGAGAGAAAAGGGGACAGAAATTTTACTTAAGGCTGAAAACTTCCCTCATTTGGGGAAGAAAACAGACATCTAGATCCAGAAAGCACAGAGAACTCCTATCAAAATTAACAAAAGAACCTCCTAACAAGGACACATTGTAATCAAGTTTGTAAAATACAGTAATAAAAAATCCTAAAAGCATCAAGACAAAAGAAATCCCTAAATTATAAGGAAAGTCCCAAATGGCTAGCTGCAGATTTCTTGACAAACTTGGCAAATCAGAAGGCAGTTGCATGAATATATTCAATGTACTGAATAAGAAAAACCTGCAGCCAAGAATACTCTGTCCAAAAAGACTATCATTCAGTAGATGGAGAAATAAAGAATTTTCTAGACAAACAAAAACAAAGGGAGTTCATGATCACTAAACCAGCCCTGCAAGAAATATTAAAAGAAACTCTTTGAGTGGAAAGGAAAGACCAAAAGTGACAAAGACAAGAAAGAAAGAGAAAGTATCCAGAAACAATGACAAAACAAATAACAAAATGACACTAAATACATATATATCAGTAATTACTTTGAATGTAAATGGACTAAATGCTCTAAGCAAAAGACAAAAGGTGTCAGAATGGATTAAAAAAAAAAAACAACAACTTATTTATATGGTGCCTACAAAATACTCATTTGAGACCTAAAGACACCTTCATATTGGAAGTGAGAGGATGGAGAAACATTAATCATGCAAGTGGACATCAAAAAAAAAAGCAGGAGGAGCAATACTTAGACAAACTCAATTTTAAATAAAAGACTGTAACAAAAAATGAAGAAGGGTATTATATCATAATCAAGGGGACTATCCAACAAGATCCAATAATTATAAATATTTATGCCCCCAACATGGGAGCAACAAAATATATAAAACAATAACAAACATACAGGAACTCATTGATAATAATACAATAATAGCTGGAGACTTCAACACCCCTCTCTGAGCAATGGACATATCATGTAATCAGATCAACAAGGAAACAATGGCTTCAAATGACACACTGGACCAGATGGACCTACTATTCAGAGCATTTCATCTTATATCAGCAGAATACACATTCTTTTCAAGTTTACATGGGACATTCCCCAGAACAGATCTCATATTGGGTCACAAATCAGGCCTCAACAAGGACTTAGGTTTGAGATTATACCATGCATCTTTTCTGACCACTTGACTTCAGGTCAACAACCAGAAAAAATATGGAAAGACCACAGATACATGGAAGTTAAACAATATTCTACTAAATAATGTATGGGTCAGTAAGTAAATCAAAGAAGAAATTTAAAAAGTATATAGAAACAAATGAAAACATGACAGTCTAAAACATTCAGTATGTAGTAAAAGTGGTCTGAAGAGGGAAGCATATAGCAATAGAGGCCAACTTCAAAAAGCAAGACAAGGGCGCCTGGGTGGCTCAGTGGGTTAAGCCGCTGCCTTCGGCTCAGGTCATGATCTCAGGGTCCTGGGATCGAGGCCCACATCGGGCTCTCTGCTCAGCGGGGAGCCTGCTTCCCTCTCTCTCTCTCTCTGCCTGCCTCTCCATCTACTTGTGATCTCTCTCTCTGTCAAATAAATAAATAAAAATCTTAAAAAAAAAAAGCAAGACAAATGTCAAATGTAACCTTACACCTAAAGGATCTAGGAAAAAAAAAAAACTAACAAAGCCTAAAGGCAGTAGAAGAAGGAAAATAATAAAGATTAGAACAGAAAGAAATGATACAGGAACTGAAACAAACAACAAACAAAAAAAACATACAGAAAATCTAATAGAACAGATCAATGAAACCAGGAGGTGATTCTTTGAAAATTTTAATAAAATTGATAAGCCCCTAGCTGGAATTATCAAAAATAAAGGAGAAAGGAACCAAATAAATAAAATCACAAATGATAGAGAGGAAATCATAACCAACACCAAAGAAATACAAATAATTGTAAGAAAATATGATGAAAAATTATATCCCAATAAATTGGACAACCTAGAAGAAGTGGATACATTTTTACACATACATAATCACCAAAACTTAAACAGAAAGAAATGGAAAATTCAAACAGACCAATAACCAGCAAAGAAATTGAATCAGTAAGCAAAATCTCCCAAAAAAACAGAAGTCCAGGGTCAGAAGGCTAACAACAGGAATTCTACCAAACATTTAAAGAAGAGTTAAAACTTCCAAAAATAGAAATCTGAAGAGAAGTTCCAAATTCATTCTATGAGTCCAGTATTAACCTGATACCAAAACAAGACAAAGACTCCATTAAAAAAGAGACCCAAAGGTGAATATTCCTGATGAACATGAATGCAAAATTTCTGAATGAAATACTAGAAAATGAAATCCAGCAGTATGTTAAGAGAATTATTCACCACAATCAAGTGAGATTTATTCCTGGGGCCCAAGGGTGGTTCAATATTTGCAAATCAATCAATGTGATATACCACATTAATAAAATAAAGGAAAAGTAACTTATGATCCTTTCAATAGATGCAGAAAAAACATTAGACAAAGTACAAGATCCGTTCATTATAAAAACCAACAACAAAGTAGGGATAGAGTGAACGAATATACCTCAACATCCCAAAGGCCATATATGAAAACCCACAGCAAATATCATTTTCAATGAGGAAAAAATTGAGAGTTTTTTCTCTACAGTGAGGAGCAAGACAGGGATATCCATTCTCCTTATTGTTATTTAACATAGTACTAGAAGTCCTAGCCATAGCAATCAGACAACAGAAAGAAATAAAAGGCATCTAAATCAGCAAGGAAGAAGTCAAACATTCACTAATTGCAAATGAATGGTACTCTATATAGAAAACTAAAAGACTCCACCAAAAACTTGCTAGAGCTGATACAAAAATTCAGTACACAAAATCAATGTACAGAAATCTATTACATTTCTATAACCAAAAGGGAAGCAGCATAAAAAAGAAATCAAGAAATCAATCCCATTTACAGTTGCACTAAAACAGTAAGATACTTAGGAATAAACTTAAGTAAAGAGGTAAAAGATCTTAAATCTGAAATTTTAAAATAGTGATGAAAGGAACTAAGGATGACATAAATAAATGGAAAAAAAAATCCAGACTTGTGGATTAGAAGAGCAAATATATTAAAATAACTATACTACCCAAAGCAATCTACACATTTAATTTAATCCCTATCAAAATACCACCAGCATTTTTCACAGAGCTAGAGCAAACAATGTTAAAAATTTGTATGGAACCACAACAGAGAATCTGAATAGCTAAAACAATCTTTTTTTTTTTTTTTTTTTGAAAGAGAGAGGAGAGAGAGAGAAACCATGATCAGGGGGGAGGGGCAGAAGGAAAGGGAGAAACAGACCCCACTAAACAGGGAACCTGATGCAGGGCTTGGTCTCAGGACCCTGAGATCATGACCTGAGCTGAAGGCAGATGCTTAACTGACTGAGCCACCCAGGTGCCCAGCCAAAACAATCTTGAAAAAAAAAAAAAAAAAAAAAAAGAACAAAACAAAAAAAGCTAGGCATCACAGTTCTGCATTTCAAGTTATATTACATAGCTGTAGTGATCAAGACAGTTTCACTCATCCATGGAATTTAAGAAACAAAGCTGATGAACACAAGAGAAGGGGGAAAAACAAACAAACAAACAATAAGAGACACTCTTAGAGAAAAAACTGAGGGTTAATGTAAGGAGGTGGCCAGAGAATGGGTTAAATGGGACATGACTATTAAGAATATCACTTATTGTGATGAGCACTGGGTGTTATATATAAATGAGGAAACATTAAATTGTATACATGAAACCAATTTTACCATACATGTTAATGCACTAGAATTTAAATAAAGCAATGAAATTAAAAAATATATATATATATGGTACTGACACAGAAAATAGACACATAGGTCAATAGAACAGAAAAGAAAGCCCAGAAATGAATCCACAACTATACAATCAGCTCATCTTTGGCAAAGTAGGAAAGAATATCCAATGAAAAAAGGACAGTCTCTTCAACAAATGATATTGGGAAAACTGAACAGCAACATGCAGAATAATGAAACTGGGCCACTTTGTTGCACCATACAAAAAAGTAAATTCAAAATGGATTAAAGACCTAAATGTGATACAGAGAACTATTAAAATTCTAGAGAACAACACAAGCAATAACCTCTTTGACATTAACCATAACAACTTATTAGATAAGTCTCTTGAGGCAAGGGAAACAAACAAAAATAAACTATTAGGACTACACCAAAATAAAAAGCTTCTGCACAGCAAAGGAAACAATCAATAAAACTAAAAGGCAACAGGCAGAATAGGAGAAGACAGTTGCAAATGACATATCCAAAAAGGGTTAGTATCCAAAATATATAAAGAACTTTTAAAAGTCAACACCCCAAAACCAAATAATCCAGTTAAAATATTGGCAGAACACATGACTAGACATTCTTCCAAAGACATACAGATGGGTAACAGACACATGAAAAGATACTCAACATTACTGATCATCAGGGAAATACAAATCAAAACTACAATGGAATGCTACCTCATATCTGTCAGATGGCAAAAGCCTTCTTGCACTGTTGGTGGGAATGCAAACTGGTGTAGCCACTCTAGTAAACAGTTTGGAAGTTACTCAAAAAATTAAAAACAGAATTTCCCTATGATCCAGCAATTGCACTACTAGGTATTTACTCAAAAATGCTAATTCAAAAGGATATATGCACCCCAATACTTATAACTGCATTATTTACAATGGCCAAATTATGGAACCAGTCCAAATGTCCATTGACTGATGAATGAATGAAAAGGTATACACACATATACAATGGAATATTAGTCAGCCTTAAAAACAATGAAAATCTTGCCATTTGCAATAATGTGGATAGAGCTAGAGGATATTATGCTTAACAAAATCAGTCAGCCAGAGAACGATAAATATCTTTTTATTTCACTCGTATGTTGAATTTAAGAAACAAAACAAATGAACAGAGAGGGAAGAAAAAGAGAAGAAATCCAAGAAATAGACTCTTAACTATAGAGAACAAAGTGATGGTTACCAGAAGTGGGGGGCAGGGGGTGTTAAATAAATGAGGGTATGATGAGGGCACTTTCTATGATGAGCACTAGGTATTGTATGTAAGTGTTGAAACACTAAATCTTACACCTGAAACTAATATTATACTGTATGTTAACTAACTGAAATTTAAATAAAAATTTGGGAAAAAAATAAAATCCAGTGGGGCTCAAGACCCTTCCTTTCTCTGTAACTGAGAACTAATTCTTAATGGACTTAGGTGAGGATTCATCCACCCCTAGGTAGTCAAAAAACTACCTCTGTGCTAGGTAGTCTTTTGAAAAGTACCCAGACTTGGTGTGAAAGAAGTTTTGTTTTTTGTTTTTTCTTAAAGTGTCAGTCAAAATCTTAAGCATCTAATTTAACACATACCTAGGAGCACTCTCCAGGAATAGAGGTTGGCAGACACCATTTTTGTGCTATTTGCTCAGCTCCAAATTTGGGTGTCATCTTCTAAGTAACAACAACAACAACAACAACAACAATATGTGTGTGTGTATACTGGTGTTTATCATCTTTGTGCTCTCCCTCTTCTGAACATCAGAATAACAGCATCTTACAGAGGAGAGCTTTTAAATGTGTCTGATGATCCCCTTTTTATATCTGGTGTCACGATTTTGTGACTGCTGCCCAATGATACCACATTTTATTGCATTCCTGGATCCCACAGGAATATAACATCAGGAATATTTGTTGGGTGGTTACTACCACCTGGGCACTGTGGAGACAGCAGACTGAAACACACCTCCAGCTATTATGTGAAAAAGCCCTATTTGCTTGCCCCAGAGCTTTGGCCTAAGTGTTAGGCTTCTGATTTGGCACACACCTAGGGACCTACTGAGGCACTCCCAGGGAACAGAAGCCAGTAGAGGTCATCATTGTGCTTTCCCTCTGCCTTGATCCAGCTCATCAGTGTTTTCCAAAAAGGAGCTTATACCCTTATCCTCATTTCACACCACAATTTTTGCAGTTACCACCAGGAGACATGTCCAGATGGCTTGGTACTGGTAGCCAGGAGGACATAAGCCCATGAGTTTCACAAGACTGTAATCAACTGAAAATGAATTTTTAACTGAACACAACAAGAGGCAGCTGTCTCAGGATACCAGTCTTTCTGTATGAAAGGCCTACTGGTTTATCTACATTGTTATAACCTTAGGGGTAAAATTCTAATCAAACACACATCTGAAGACTGACTGTAATTCTTTCGATAGACCTCAGAGGATGGATGCAATCTTTGCACTCTTCCTTTGCCAATCTCTAGAGTGTTAGTGTCTCCTGGAAGAGAGTTTTATGGACCTTTTGTGCCCTGATTTTTACATCTTGTGCCTAAGGTTTTTGTGGCTGCTACCTAAAAGACATTCCTTGATTGCCTGGCTCTGGTGGCCAGTGGGGATTTCACTCCTGGGTCCCATGAGACTGACAAATGGAGAAACAGTTCTTGACTGATTACCATCCCTCAGGGTACAGCAAGCGGAAACACAGAGATGTCCAAATATTCTCTGAAAGAAGTTTACTAGCTTATCTTCAGAGCTATGAACCAAGGAGTCAGGTTTAGAATTGAACACAAATCTAATGACCCAATATAATCCTCTCTAAATATCTCAGAGGGCAACTTCTCTATTTGTGTCCTCTTTCAGCAATGATCTAGAATGCCAGTATCTCCCAGAGAAAAGCTTGTACATGGGTTGGTTTTCCCCCACATTTTTTTATCTGTTGCTGCAGTTTATATGATGTTGCCAAGAGAATGCGCCTTGATAACCTGGTTTCCTGGCCAGTGGGGCTTATATCCCTGAGTGCCGTGGACCTATAACAAATGGAGAGATATTTCTTGGCTAACTACCATCCTGGACACTACATAGAAAGTAAACTAAAACATACATCCAGTCTTTCTGTGAAAAGACCTATTTGCCTCTTCTTGAGCTTTGGTGTGGGGGAAAGTGTTTTTGGTATAGCACACATCTAGGGTCCTACTAAGATACACTTCAGGGAAATCAGTGCTGATAGATGCCATCTTTGTGCTCTCCATCTGTCTCACTCCAGGTTGTTGGCATCTCTTAAAATGGAACTTGTACACTCATTTGGCACTCCAGTTTTTGTGGCTGCTACATAGGGGACAGTTCTAAGTTGCCTATTCTGGTGACTTGTGGGACTTAGGCCGATGATATCACAGGACTGTATATATTTGTATACTTCAGAAACTTTTGCTTGAGGATCTGGCTCCAAATCAGCCAAAATCTAGGTGCTAAGAGCTTCCTTTCTGGGACACTGATAGGTCATATCACACCCTCAAAATTTGGGAGCCACTGAAAATAAAATAGTTTGCTTGTACAATCACAAAGGTTTCATAGAAAACCAATAGTAAGGGCTGTGATGAACAAATAGTTTCATCTCTTACATGAGGTCACTTCCTCAAGACTGTGAGAAGTAAAACCAGAGAATCAAAATAAAGCGGGATATTTTCTGAACAGAAGAATAAGACAAAACCTCAGGCAGAGTCCTTAATAAAATGGAGATAAGTGATTCACCTGATAAAGAGTAAATAATGTTCATAAAGATGCTCAATGAGATCAGGAGAATAAGAATAGAATACTGTAAGAACTTCAACAAAGAGATAGAAAATATAACATAGTAGCAAAAAGAGAAAGCACAGATCTAAGAATACAATAATTGACTTGAAAAATGCACTAAAGAAGTTCAACAGACTAGATGAATAGAAGAAAGGATCAGTGAACTCTAAGACTGCACAGCTGAACTTATCTAATCAAAGTAGCAAAAAGAATGAAAAAAGGTAAAAAAGTAAAGGACTTATGAGATAATATCAAGCTGGCTAATGTTTATATTATAGGGTTCCCAGAAGAAGGGAGAGAGACAGAAAAATTATTTGAAGAAATAATAGCTAAAAATTCCCCTAATCTGGGTGGGGAAGGAATGGACATACAGATTCAGAAAACCCATAGAGACTCAAATAAGAGGAACCCAAATTGTCCCATATCAAGGCTCATTAAAATTAAAGTGTCAGAAGTTCTAGACAAGGAGAAAATCTTAATAGCAGCAAGATAAAAACACTTTGTTATATATAAGGGAACCCCAATAATACTATCAGTAGATTATTCAGCAGAAACTTTGCATACCAAAGGAAATAGCATGACATATACAAAGTGCTAAAATAAAGAAAAAAATCCAATTAAGAATATACTACCCCAAAGTTGTCATTCAGAACTGGAAAAACAGAGTATTCCAGACATACAAAAACTAAAGCAATCAATTGCCAGTAGACAAGTCTTACAAAAGCTTTTAAAAGAAAAAAAAAAAAAGCTGTAAAAAAAGAGAGAGTGAATTAGTATTAAGAAGCTATCTGGGGGCACCTGGGTGGCTCAGTGGGTTAAAGCCTCTGCCTTCGGCTCAGGTCATGATTCCCAGGGTCCTGGGATCAAGCCCCTCATCGGGCTCTCTGCTCCGCAGGGAGCCTGCTTCCCTTTCTCTCTCTGCCTGCCTCTCTGCCTACTTGTGATCTCTGTCTGTCAAATAAATAAATAAAATCTTTAAAAAAAAAAGATATCTGAAAATATAAATTTCACTGGTAATAAATCTATAGCAAAGTTCCAAATATCTAATATTGTAAAGGTGATGACTTAATCATTTGCAAAACTAATATGAAGGTTAAAAGACAAAAATAGTAAATGTAGCTGTAACTACAATAATTTGTTAAGGGATCTATAAATAAAAAGATGTAATATGTCATATCAAGAACATAAAACATAGTGGCGGGAAGAGAGTGACAATATAGAGCTTTAGAGTGCTTTCAAACTTAAGTTGTTATCAATGTAAAATAAACAGTTATAAATATAAAATTTTACATAACCCACATGGCAACCACAAAGCAAAAACCTATAGTAAATACAGAAAGAAAAAAAAAAAAGAGAAAGCAATCTAAGTATGCTTCCACAGAAAATTATCAAATCAGAAAAGAAAAGGCAAGAGAAGACAAATGGGATAGAGGAATTACAAAACAGAAAACAAAAAATGAAATGGGAATAAATACCTATCAATAATTATTTTAAATATATATGGTCTAAGTTATCTAATCAAAAGACATAAAGTGGCTAAATGGATAAAAAGATCATGCAGGGCCCCTGGGTGGTGCAGTCAGTTAAGTGCCCGCTGCTTGGTTTTGGCTCAAGTCATGATCCCAGGGTCATGAGATAGAGCCCTCCATGATGCCCCATGTTGGGGACTGAGCATGGAGTATGCTACAGTTTCTCTCTCCCTCTCCTTCTGCCCCTACCCTTCCTGCACTCACTCATGTTCATTATCTTTAAAATAAATAAATAATTTTTAACAAGAGCCACTCATATGCTGCCTATGAGACTCACTTCATATATAAGGACACACAATTTGGCAGTGAAAGGGTGCAAAAGATATTTCATCAAAAAGGAAAGTGAAATAAAGCTTATATGAGGCAAAATAAACTTTAGAACAAACACTGTAACAAGAGACGAGGCCTTACCTAGTGATATTTAGGAGCAACTAAGTGTGATAATATGTCAAGTAAGATAATATGTTAGGCCGCAAAATAAATCTTAATAAATTTAAGAATATTGAAATCATATTGGAAATCAAATAATTCCTGACCACAACAGTATGAAACTAAAAATCAATTACAAGAAGAGAACATAAAAATTAACTAATATGTAGAAAGGAAACAACATGTTAGTGGAAAAACAATAGGTCAAAGAAAAGTTCAAGAGAAATAAAGTACCTTGAGACATATGAAAATGGAAATACAGCATAGTAAAATATTCCATACTTATGAGATCCAACAAAAGCAGTTCTAAGATGGAAGTTTATAGTAAAAAATGTTTACCTCAAGAAACAGGAAAAAAAAATAACCTAATACTAGGAACTGAAGAGCTTGAGAAACAAAGGGGGAAAATAATAGAACAAAAAATTAGTGGAAGGAAGGGGGAAAAAAAGATGATAAGAAAGATCAATAAAATCAATAAGGGATATAGGTGTCTCAGTTGATTAAGCATCCAACTATTGATTTTGGCTCAAGTCACGATCTCAGGGTTGTGAGATCAAGTCTCATGTTGGGCTCTGCACTCAGCATGGAATATGCTTGTCCCTCCCCTTGCCCCTGTTTGTTCTCTCTCTCTAAAATAAATAAATGAAATTTTTAAAAAATCAATGAGACTAAAAGTGTTTCTTTGAAAAGATGAAAATGATTTTCCAATCTTTAGCTAGACTAACCAGAGAGAGTGAGAGAAAGAGAATGCATGAGAGAGAGAGAGAGAGAGAGAGAGAGAGAGACAGAGCCAAATAAAACAAAATAAAAGAGGAGATGCAGAGGAGATGTTACAATTGATATCAAAAAATATAAAGAATCATAAGAGATTATTATGAAAGATTATACACCAACATATTGTGCTTGGTGGGTATAATCTTAAAAACATCCAACCTATAAATAAATCATGAAGAGCTAGAAAATCAGAACAGATTAATTATAAGAAATGAAACTGAATATTAATTAAAAAAAAACAACTTTCAATATGCCAAAGTCCAGGATCAGATAGACTCCCTGGTGAATTACCAAACATTTAAAGAAGAAATAATACCAATTGTTCTTAAAATCTTCCAAACTTTGGAAGAAAAAAGAAGACTTCAAAATTCATTTTACAAGTCTAGAAGCACCAAAACCAGACAAGGATGCCACTTGAAAAGAAAATTACAGCCCAATATGCCTAAACATTCATATAAAACTCCTCAGTTAAATATTAATAAATGGAGTACAAAAAATATATTAAAAAGATCATAGATCATAGTTAAGAGTGATTTATTCCAGGGATGCAGAGATGGTTCAACATTTGCAAATCAGTGTGATACATGCATTAAAAAGATGAGAATCATATGATCATCTTAGTAGATGCAGAAAATGCATTTGACAAAATTCAATATCCATTTAAGGTAAAAATGTGCAACAAACTGGGTATAAAGGGAGCATACCTCAATATACTAAAGGCATATATGTAAGCCGCAGTGAACATTACACTCAATAGTGAAAAGCTGAAATCTTTCCCTCTAAGATTAGAAACAAGATAAGAATGCTCAACTGGACAATTTTATTAAACATAGAATTGGAAGTCCTAGCAAGAATAATAATGAAAAAGAATTAAAAGGCATCCAAATTAGAAAGGAAGAAGTAAAATTGTCTCTATTTGAAGATGACATAATATTATATATGTTTAGAAAACCCCAAACTCATTAAAAGTCTGTTAGAACTAATCAACAAAGTCAGTGAAGTTGAAGGATGCAAAATCAATATACAAAATCCTTTGCATCTTATTAGATTAATAATGAACAAGAAGAAAGAGAAATCAAGAAAACAGTTTCATTTACAATTGCATAAAAAAATAGAATATCCAGGAATAAAATTAACCAAAAAGCTTTTCAGGAGGTGAAAAGCTTTTATATTGAAAATTATAAGACATCACTGAAAAAATTAATGACACACATAGAAAGATATTCTGTGCTCATGAATTCAAAGAATTACCATTGCTAACATGTCTACCCAAGCCAGTCTAGAGTCAATATAATCTTAGTCAAAATTCCAATGTCATTTTTCACAGAAATAGAACAAACAATTCTAAAATTTGTATGGAAAAATAAGAGGCCAAAAAGCCAAAGCAATCTTGAGAAAATGAACAAAGCTAGACATATCACACTCCCCGATATCAAACTATATTACAAAGCTATAGTAATCAAAACAGTATGGTATTGTCATGAAAACAGACATGTATATCAATAGAACAGAGTAGAGAGCCCTAAAATAAGCCCGCAGATGTTTAGTCAATTAATTTATGATAAAGGAGCTAAGACTATCCAATGGGGAAAGGACAATCTCTTCAATAAGACATGCTGGGAAAACTGGAAAGCCACATACAAAGATAGTCATCCAGCTATCTTAGTGGGGATGCAGCAACCATGGAGCAGTACAGAGGTTCCTTAATAAATTAAAAATAAAATTGTCATATGATCCAGCATTTCCACCTTTGGTTATTTATTCAAAGAAAATAAAAACATTAGCATAAAAAGATATATATACCTCCATGTTCTTTGCAGCATTATTTATAATAGGTAAGATACAAAAACAATCTAAATGTCCATCAGTGGATGAATAAAGAAGGTATAGAATATATATATACAATGAATATTATTCAGCCACAAAAAAGAAAAAAAAATTTGTGTCAACAGTGATGAACTTTGAGGGCATATGCTAAATGAAAGAATTCAGACAGAGATAAATAGCAGATAATCTCACTTCTATGTGGAATCTAAAATAAACCACAACACAAAAAACCAAAAACTGAGTTCATTGATACAGAGAATAGACTGGTGGTTGCCAAAGGCAGTGTAACTGGGACTTGGGAAAAATGGGTGAAAAGGTTTGAATAGTACAAAATTTCAGCTATAATAAAAGTAGGTACTAGTAATGTAATGTCCAACATGGTGACATAGTTAATACCATTCTTTATATATGTGAAAGTGGCTAAGCGAGTAAATCTTAAAAGTTCTCAACACACAGAAAAAATTGTAACTATGTATTTTTATGCATTTTAATTAGACTTATGTGATCATTTTGCAATATATAGAAAACTGAATCATTATGTTATATACCCGAAACTAACATAATGTTATCAATAAAAATCACAAATAAATTACAGCACATTCATTAATATTGTAAAATATAATTGAAATATGAGGATATATTTTTGTATCAATTCATTTATAATCATATTTATTTAATTTTCTAAAGTTTATTTTTTCACAATTAAAAGTCAAGGATTATCACTTCACCTCTTTTTTTCTTAAAATTCAAAAATACTATTATTCATGATAAAGGGAGATAGCTATGATTTCCCATAGTAGCTAATAACTATTGCTTAATATTTAGAATGAGTAATTATTTTCATTAACAAAGGACAGTTTATATAAGTTATCTCTATGTAATTATCAAAACTATCAAAAATATAAATACAGATTGCATCATACTCTAAACATACTTTAAACTCTGGATATTACAATTTATTTCCTCTGTAAAGGTGTTTTTAATAGCTACAAAGCAAAAATTCAAATAATGAGAATCTTGGCCTGCAATTGGCAATTCTTCAAAGCTGTGAGTCAGAATATATTATGTGTTGTTATTACTATTACATTAAGCCACTGTAACTGCACATGCACAATTGTTATGATGGGCTATACCATATAGGAAGAACAGCTGGTTGCCTGGGGCAGCAAAATATTAGAGAAGTAAAGTGTTTTATGGTAATTTATTATGTGAGTGATTACTTGCTAGAAGGAGGAGACATTTTTCATATTGCCTAGGGCAATAAAAATCCTCAAATTGACATTAGTCTTATTTTTTTATTAAGAGATACAGGCATACAATACATAAATGAACATCTCAATTTGACATTAGCTTTTAGTCTGTGTGTTAACTTTGGGTCTTCTTTGGTGAGATACATGGCTCCCAAGAGTTTCTTTTTTTTTTCTCTCTCTTTGTTTGTTGTTGTTAGTTTAACTAGTTATTACATGATTAGTTAATGTTACTCTAAATCATTACTCTAAAGTGTGGAACTTCTATGATGTCTCTATAGAGTCACATTCCTTAGTAAGCTGACACAGTGATGTCATCTTCAAAGCTTTCCTCTCAGACATTATAAAATTTGTATAGTAATATAAATTTAAAATTGGTCCATAAAAGCACTTCAAATGGAATATGCTTGAGGATGATTTTTGTTCATCTTCTACTAGAGTTAATCTTCATATTTCTAATTCTAACGAACAGTGCCCAGACTTGCTTTTTACATCAAAATATGCTGACTCATGAGTGACAAATCTTTGGCATCAAGGCCTGCTTCAAAAGATAGAAAATCACTGCAAGTGAATGTGTTTTGATTACTACCTGAAGCTAAGTGATTTCCTGCAAAAACAAAATGACTGGACAAGAAATGTTTCCTGAGAATAGCTTACAGTAAGAAAGAGATGCTTTTGCCCACAAAATAAAATACAAGAGGAATACCAATTTAGGCTATGTCTCTCTCTTAATGTAGAATGAACTTAAAGTTTCAGTGTGGGTGTTTCATTTAAGTTCACAATGCCCACATCAATTAGGTAACCATAGAAATTGTTGAGAAATCACACGGGAAAATAGGAAATTGCTACTTTAAAAAACTTAGTTTCACTCTTCATTTTATTGTGGATGAATGTACTGTTGACCCTTAAACTGGTTTGAACCCCATAGGTCCACTTATAAGCATTTTTCCCCAATAAATACAGTGAATCATTATAAATGTATTTTTTCTTCCTTATGGTTTTAATAACATTTTTTTCTGTAGCTTACTTTATTGTAGAAATATATATCATAATACAAATAACATAAAAAATATGTGTTAATCAGCTGTCCAGTTTATCAGTAAGGTCTCTGGTCAACAGTAGGCTATTCATAGTTATGTTTTGGAGGAATCAAAAGTTATACAGATTTCTGTCTGTACAGAGGGTTAGTGCCCCCTACCCCACATTGTTCAAGGGTCAACTGTAATTGAATTAAATCTCACTTTTACTAACTAATAAACAACCTCAGATTTTATTTAAAAAAAAGTCTTTTGTCACCCACCAAAGAATGAGGCAAAGTGTTCTATATGTGATAGTTCTATACAGAATGTAGTAAAATATATACAGAAGTATGATGATATTTCAGTCAGTGCCATACATAAGATACTTTTGCCTATCTAGCATGAGGCAGAGTGCAAGTTCTTTGTTTCTTAAAAGCACTTTAGGAAATACAGACTGATTAGAAGAGTGACAATGATTCCTATAAACAGGTAAACAAAAGCTAAAAAAAAAAACATTGTAATCCCTACTATGACAGATGCTGACCTGACTATAGATGCTATTTCTGATGAGTGCTATGATGATGTTGATAGACAATCAATTCTGTTAGTCATCATGGAAGTGCTTGTTGATAGGTTTTATTGTCTTGGATTCAGGGACATCATCTTGGGAAAAAACTTCTCCCCAGATTGAAATTCTTGACATGCAATCAAAGTTGTGGGAGCACCGAAAGAACTGTCACTAAAGAACGGTTGCTACAGAACGATCCATATCAGGTCAAGGATTTGTGAAATGTTTACACAAGATGAAATGTCAGAGTTCTAAAAGTATTTATGTGTAGCTGAGAAACTTTATTCCCAAAGTGCCATTTATATCTGTGTTGAGATAAAAATCAAAATTCAAATATAATTTGTCGGTACCTATCTTTTAAATAAAACACTGCCAAAGATAAAAAAAAAAAAAAACAAAACATAAAGACATATTCCTGGAGTCTTCATAAGGTGCTGAATACACTCTTAATTAATTTGGATATGGATATATGCATAAGGCATATTCTCTGTCATTCATAATAAATATTTAATAAAATACTTTCAATATGTAAGAACTTGGTAAGTAACTGGAGATAAACACTGAAGGAATAGATTTCAAAACTTAGAGGCATGGGGTGTCCTGGTGGTTCGGTTGGTTAAGCAACTAACTCTTGATTTTGGCTCAAGTCATGATCTTAATGTTGTGAGATCAAGCCCAATATTGGGTTCCACATTCAGCAGGGAGTCTGCTTGAGATTCTCTCTCTCCCTTTCTCTACGCCTCTCCCCCTTACTCTATCAAGTAGTAAATAAATCTTAAAAACAAACAAACAAACAAACAAAGGTAAAGATGTGAGGGATTATGTTAACCTAAAGATTTCTGGGTCATATCCAATAAATCTTGATTTAACATTATCTGTTGTGGGGATAGGAAACATCATTTTGAAATATACCAGGTTAATCTGTTTCACTTAGTTTCTGCAATGAGTTTGCCAAACTTAGTTAAGAGAAGAGTCTTCCACAAGACTGCCTTCACTTTAGACACCAGGCACAACTTTGAATGTCCCTAGGGCCTCCCTTATATCTGGCCAACTCGCTAAGAATTTGAGGGTGCCTATCAACTCCTCAAGTTTAATAATTCATTAGAACAACTCTCAGGACTCAGGAAAGGAACTATAATTATGACTGCTATTTTACTACAGCAAAAGGATACAAATCAGAACCAGTCAAGGTAAGAGAGACATAGGGTGAGGTCTGGGAGGATTTCAGATATTAAGTCTCCCTCTCCTCCAAGCAAACTGATATGACAGTACATGAGTATTGCTGAACAAGGAAATTCACCTAACTTCAGTGTCTAGGATTTTTATTGTGGTTTCATTACTAGGCATGACTGACTGAATCATTACTATGTGGTTGAATTCAATCTCCAGTGCCCTTACATGACTCAACGCTCCAACCATCTATGAATATGGGTAGTCCTCCTGGCATGGCCTTCCCCTATCTTGAATCATTTATTTTGCAGAAACTATGTGGATACCCACTATGAATCACCTCTCATATGGGAGTCTCTCATGTGGTATGGTACAAGGGGGTACACCATGAATAATAAAGCCATTCTTAACATTCTATAAATGCAAGGGGTTTAGAGTTTACCTTCCTCCTGGAGACAAAGGTCAGCTTAGTTCTTTCTTACACCACTATTCACAAACTGAATTTTGAGCAGAGTTCTCATTATGTAGTTAGCATAAACAAAGGGATTGATGGTCTCTCTTATAGAGGACTTAATATAGGCGATATTTGATATGGCTTTGATTTATGAATAAGAATTTAATAGTTTTAATTGGAAAGCTTTTCAGGAACTGAAAATAACTTAGATGGAGATAAAGTGTATCTGGGGTGAATGGAGAATAGGAGACAATGGATAAAGAAAGCTGAAAAAATAGGATGTTATGTGGGTCTCAACTAACATACACATTTATAGGACATAATAGGGATATAGGTTTGGAGTGATATGCTTACATAAAACATCTGTTTTAGCTTTATTATGTTGCCTTGAAAACCACCTTGGTATAAAGTATTGATTCTTACAAAAGAAGGCCAATTAATAGGGCTTTCATTTCTATATTTTTCTTTCTTATGATTAATGGTGGGTTGTGCATTTGTGTGTGTGTGTGGTTGTGTATGTGTGTGTGTGGTTTACATTTGTTTTGTTTTGTACTTCCTCAAGGCTAAGATGTTTCAAAAACACACTATCATTCAACAAGAGTTAATTCACAGTCTCCAAATTCTGAAAAATTGTTACCTCCCAAACTTCCCAGAAAACAGGGTTTCTGAGGTTAGGCCCTGGAGCACCATTAACAAGTTTGAGGGAAACAAGAAATGTGGTAAATATTTTAAAACATCTGTTTGAAGAGTCAAAAGTAGATAAAAAATGCAAAACAAACAAACAAACAAAAAAAGAAAGGAAAAATAATGTGCACACATAAACATAATTGGGGTCAGGGATTTTAATAATATTCATTAAGTTATTATAAGGAAAATAATTGAAATCATGTATAGTAAATTGAAATCATGTATAGAAAATACTTAGTGCATTGGTACTCCAAAATGCTATCTGATATACTCTAGTTTAAAATCTTTAAGTAGCATATGATAAAACAATGTCTGGTGTATCATAAATTTAAGGTTTTGAATTGTCTTGGTTTGAGATTTGCAGAAAGATTTATTTCAGGAAAATGGTGCCAGAAGTGAATAAAAATCCAGCCTATATTTGGAAGTTATGAGTACATCATATTAGAAAATGTTTAATAATAGGGGCTGAAGAAATAACAGTAATTGCATCCACATGAAGTTGAAGAAGACCATAGTATTTGATATTATTCATTCGGTATTTCTGATATAATTAGAAAGCTCTAATATGAATTGGAGCAGGGAATACCAATGGATACTAAAATAAAAAGGATGAAAAGCTGTTGAAGAACAAGATATTTAGATCACATCAAAGTATTACTTTCCAGATTATTTACTATGAGCAAAGTGAAAAAATGTACTTTTATACTAGAGAATTGGTGGTTACCACTTAACATAAAGATCAAACTTAGAATTATCAGTAGTGGAGCATTCTGACATTATGTGCATCCTGATTAAAATGAAACTTACAACGTAACCTATGAAGTATCTTTGCCAAAACTAAGTTAAGGGATAGATAGAAAAAATTTCAGACAATGGAATATTCTATAAGACAATTGACCTAGATTTTAAATATCAATGTAATAAAATCTGTAAGGAATTGTAATGTTCTAGATTAAAAGTGACTAAAGAGACATTAAAAAAATGCAGCTCATGAACCATGACTAAGTCCTGAATTAGGGAAAATAAACACTATAAGGACACGGTGGGGAGGCTGTTGCTGAATTATAAAATGGCTATTATACAATATTTTAAAATTATTTTAGATTTTCTTAGGTATGACAATGGCATGGCAGGTATACATTCTTGTTCTTGGGGTGATACATGCTAACAAATGTGATTTTTATAACTCACTTTAAAATAATTCAGAAAAACAAGAAAGAAAAACAAATATGGCAAAATATTAATAATTGGTGTATCTATTAGTGTTTGCTTTACTGTTTATTTCAATTACCTGCATTTCTAAAAAATACATTTTGGAAATCCCTAATCCCTAAAATTAATATTAAAATAATAAATTGTTTATTCTTAAACTATAGGGCAATCTCAAAAAACTAATATAGAAGTGTAGACAGAAGGGGAGAGATCAAGAATATCGTCAACAGCAAAAAATGGCATTGAAAACCATGGGATGGATGAGACTGCTTCAAGAAGAATTATCAGGACCAAATCTGGGTCAGGATACCAGTTAAGCATACAGATTATAATTATCGCCAAGTTATAAGAACATTCTGATTTACTAGGTTTTGTCTAAAACCTAAAAAGCTGTGTGTTTCATGAAACTGAAAGCAATTCTTGTCTTCAGGGAGATCCAGGAACTTTTCCCTAAGATTTTCAAGGTAGGTTCTCTGGACCAACAACATCAGTATAATAGGGCAACTGTTAGAAATGAACATTGTTGATTCCATTCTGTACAGAACAATCTGTGCTCTTACAAGCCAGGCAAGTGATACTCATAGATGCTGAACTTTGAGAACAATTTGCCCAAGAGTTTAAGAAGAAAACAAATTAATTAGCATTTGAATTAAAATTCACAGAAAGATGAAAATTCTTTAAGTGGGAGGTTTAAGAAAGGCATACACTTCTGCAAGAATGGGCCAGAATCCAGATTCTGAACCAGAAAGCATATTAAGTAGATCAACTTCATTCAAACTAGTCTAATCTAATCTTTCCTTTCTCTTTTGTTCTAAAAAACATTGTAGTCTGTATTACATGCCTTATATGGAGTCTGTATTAGATTTGCTTGCATTATCTTTCCTTCCCCGACATTCCCCCACCAACCACCTTACTCCTACACACACAGACACACACACATATGCTTTCTTGATGAAGACTATGGAAGGTTGCTATCCCCAAAATGGCACCTAGGATCCATTATTATAATTCATAGTATTGCCATAAAAATATTAGCTTTTTTAGAATTGCAATGTGTCTTGTTCATCAATGCCATCTCAACACATAGCAGAGAGCCAAATGCATAATGTTGTTCAATAATGTTTGAGGAAAGAAGGGATAATGTAATTAATATGTTATAATTATATAATATGTTATAATTATATAATAGCATATTATTAATTAAGTGTATGGTGTATATCCATTATTCCCCACTCTCTAATAATTCCCGGTAATTTGAGTGCTATTGACTAGTTGGATACTAAGTATAAATGAATTTATTTATATTTAACAATTTAATTTCTCAGCTTACTGCCTACCAAAGAGGTATAAATGAGTAGACTAGAAGCTTTCATCTCTTGATTTCTTGATTGAGTTTTTGAACTTTAATCAGACATGGCATGAACTGAGAAGACTAAGGAAATTATTTAAGAAGACAGCACTCATCAGTGTGTCGAAACTTAAATTGTTCTTTCATAACCAACTTCCAAAGTCATATGCATGGTCTGAATGAGGTCATATGGTATTGAAGCAGGAAAAAAAAATCATGCTACAGGCAGTAAGGTCAAGGAAAGAGATTACCATATATTCACTTCGTAAATTGATTCCTTTTTTACCTTTTCCAGGACTATAACTAAATGTCAAAGTTTTGGTGGCAGTCGGGAAAGAGTTTAGAATGGAAAATTTAGGGAACATTCTTGTCTTTCATGTCTTGAAGGGACAAATGAGTGACTCACTGATTCCAAAAAAGAGAAAACTAAAATCCTTGGGATAATTCAATGGTTCTGCATATCTAGCTTAAATTCATGCAGTTAATTAATATACTGAAATAATTTGTTTTGCTTGGAGAAATTGCATGGAGCATTCAGATCAAACACTTGAATGACTTATATGTACTACACCTAATTCAAAATTTTATCCATTGTGCTTGCCTCAGCAGGTACTAATGTGTATGCTTTCGGCATATACTAAAATTTAATGCATTATAGTTTTTTTTAACCTTTCTCGTTTTCTGTCTTCTTATGACCTTGATTGACTAAAGCTACAAATTAGGCCATTAGAATACCTTCTCTTGATTGGGATCACAGAAATTACAATTATCTAATTTTAAAACAAAACACATTTTAATTTTAACATTTTGTATATATAGCCTACTGTGAAAAATTTTAATCTGAATTAGAACCAGGAGAAAAATTTCAATTTGATAGAACTGGAGAACATAAAATGGGTACTTCCATTCACCATAGGATGAAAAAACAACAACAACAACAACAAAACAACTTAAGGACTAAAAGACTGATTTCCCATAAATACTGTATTTACAGAAAACTGAGTGTTGGAATATCTTGGGTTGTGGATGTTAATCAGAAGCTCATCTTGGACTTCTGGGTGGCACAGTCAGTTAAGTGTCCAACTCTTGATTTAACCTCAGGTCATGTTCTCAGGGTCATGGAATCACATGGGCTCCATGTGAGTCTGCTTAAGAATCTCTTTATCCCTCTCTTTCTCCACTCCCCCATCTCTCTCTCTCCCTTGTACCTCCCCCACTACTCTCTCCTCTGTACCTCCCTCTGCACTCTAAAATAAGTAAATAAATCTGAAGAAGGAGGAGGAGAAGAAGTAGTAGTAGTAATGGTATCAGTAGTAATCGTAGTAGTAGTCATCTAAGTCCTTGGGAGGTTTTGCTGGAGGCATGAATAGAAATGACCCAGGTTGGATTGGTCCCACAAAGTAGGTTGAATTGAGGTTTTCTATGTGACTGGACTGATTTTGTCTGCTCAGAAATTTTTCAAGACTTGTCTCCATTTGTTTTAAATTAATTGGCTTTAACTGAACTCTCTCCTGTTTACATTTCCTGCCCATAATTACAGCCCACCCCAGTCCCTCAAGTGGCTTACCTATAGTCTACTACAGTTTGCTTGTCCCAAATTGCAATTCCTCTGCTATTCCTGAATAAATCTATTTGAGCTTGCCTCAATTTACCTCCTTATTTAGGTTAACATCACTTAACTGTCTCTTAAATCAGAAATTTATTAGGAAAAATACTATAAAACCTTCAAGCTAGCAAAATCTGTCTTTAATTGCAATGTCCTTTATTTCTTTCATTATGAGATGTCTATAAAAATATTCTTTTAGGGTTGCCTGGGTGGCTCAGTGAGTTAAAGCCTCTGCCTTCGGCTCAGGTCATGATCTCAGGGTCTTGGGATTGAGCCCCGCATTGGGATCTCTGCTCTGCAGGGAGCCTGCTTCCTCCTCTCTCTCTCTGCTTGCCTCTCTGCCTACTTGTGATCTCTGTCTGTTCAAATAAATAAATAAAATCTTTAAAAATATATGTTATTTTAGTGTTATTGGACCTAGAATGGGAAAGAAAAGAATTCTCAAAGTTTCTTCAAGATTATCATAAAACAGAGAAAGTTGTCATTATGCATTTATAATATATTGAATTTTAAATATTTAAAATCTGGCTTACATGTTTAGAAGAGCCTATTAAAGTCATCAATATTAAAAGAAAAATATTAAAAAGTGAAAAATATTAAGAAACATCCAAGTAAAAATAATTGTTAATATAAATTTCATAATTTTTTCAAACTTGAGTATATAATACTGCCATTTATAAATAATGTATAATAATTAATATTAATCTAAAGACTAAACAGATATATAGCCAGAATCATAAAAATTAGAAGCTAAACATTTTAAAAATGAATTTCAAATTGTGATTAACACATGTGATATTTGTGAACATTTTTTTTTTAATTTTTTATTTTTTTCAGCATAACAGTGTTCATTATTTTTGCACCACACCCAGTGCTCCATGCAATCCGTGCCCTCTACAATACCCACCACCTGGTGCCCCCAACCTCCCACCCCCCACCCATTTGTGAACATTTTATATGTCTTTCTAATAAAAAAGGTATAAGTGATAATTGTTTTCCTCACCCTACTGTAATTTTTTTATCTTGAACATTAAATGAAAAGATATAAGCCACAAATTATATTTTGTAGCACATTTTTATTGCTAATTTTCATTTTTGCTATAGTTTTCATTTTATGATAGGTGTAAGTATAAACTCGTTTAAAGACTATGAGCAAAAAAAAAAAAAAAAAGATAAAGCTCAAGATAATTTACTTCTTTTTTATTGTTCCTGTTACACATGAAGGATTGTTTCCTACTAACAAAAAGTCAGTTCGTGATCAAACTTCAGTCTCTTCTGAATTCTGTTCTTGATTAGATGTTACCCTTCACTGCTGAGTCCTGTTTTAGCTAGAATCTTGGTAAGTCTTTTTAGGGAGACTCCCACTACCCCTTCACCAGGCTAAAAGACAACTTTTATATGCAGACTGTTCAGATAAGACTCGTGGGGTTTATAAATCCCAGCCCTCTCTGTCTTAATTAGCACAAACTGACGGAGATGATCAAGCAGCACTTTAATGACATTTAACATCAGATGTGTTTGGTAATCATACAGTCACTCTTCATGGAATCACATTTAGTTTTGTTTAATAGAAACTAAGTTGATTTTTTAATATTTGACAGAGGCCAATATCTGGGCAAGAAACTAACGGATGCCAAAGAGAAATGCCCATTTGTAAATGAGAGAATACCTTTGTACACAAGAAAATGGTGAATTCAAGCTCTCCAAAACTTCGCATTCAACCTAATTTACTGTATAAATAGCATCAATAAATATTTGTGTTAATGAGAAAAAAAAAAACCCACTACCCTTAATCCCACTACCCTTAGGGAGAATCCCACTACCCTTAATATGTCTAATCATGTTCTTTGACCCCCTCCTCCATTTTATATCAAATCAAGTTACTCTTAACAATTTTTCATCCACTAACCTCCTTATTTTGCCCACAAGCTAAAAATCACCAACTCTACAGCTGTATTTAGAATTGTGCTCCATTCTATATTGAAGCTTTTCTATTCTACTGCAATAGCTCAAATAAAATCGGTCTTGCTGTTTTTAACAAGTGTCTAGGGCAATTTCACCAATTTAGCTTTGAACAGCTTTTTATTCTTTCTTTTTTGACCTACACAGTTTAAATATCATAGAAATTTTTATTTTAAATCTCCATTAGTATTCAACTTTATAAAGAGATAGTAGAGGGACACCTTGGTTGGTTCAGTTGGTTAAGTGGCTGCCTTTGGCTCTGGTTGTGGTCCCTGTGTCCTGGGATCCAGTCCCACATTGGTCTCCTTGCTCGGTGGAGAGCCTGCTTCTCCCTCAGCCTCTGCCTGCCACTCTGCTTGCCTGTGCTCTCTCTCTCTCTCTGACAAATAAATAAAATCTTAAAAAAAAAAAAAAGAAATTGTAGAATATTTAAGAATCAAGTTTAAACAAACAAACAAAAAAAACACTATTCCATGATCCTAATGGTTGAAATGAAAGGGTGGTCACTTAATCTCTCTTAGTCTGTAAAGCCTATGGTATAAAAAGTGTCATAGGAAGAATAATTTAAAAGGAGGAAGAAAGATTTCATGAAATAGAACAACAAATGTATTGCCTTAACATGGTAGAACATTTACATTATTCTCTGAAATGACCCATACAGTAGTTTCATGTTGCTTTTATCCTGATTCAACTAAAATTACATAATTATCACTTGCAATTAGCTTTATGATTAACAGAAGATATCACTTAATTTACTCCAATAAAAGAAACTAATGCAATTGCTTTGGATAAACTTTATTTTTTTAAACTTCTAAGGCAGAATTCTAAAATAAATAGAGTATCAGACATGCCATTTTAAGATAAAATATCTTGAAGATTTAAGAGTAAATTCCTTACCTTTTCCTATTTTTTTTTCTTTTGTGTTTTGGCTGTTTATTAAGATATTTACATTTTTCCTCTGTTCAGCTACTTTCTACTTTCTAATTTTTGCTTTTCCACACAACTGTCTCTCTCCTTCCTTTTGTTAAACAAAACTTCAAACCACAAAAGAAGCTGCTGAAATGCAAATGAATAAAATGTTCCAGGCAGGTGTTTTTATTTATCTGACTAACTGCATTGAATGTCTAAGAAGTACGGAGGAAAAAAAAAAAAAAAAAAAAAAAACACACATTGAATCCTAGATACAATAATGTTATATAATGTATAATGCTACTTGTAATTTGAAAGAAATTGCCTAGCTATTATATATTAAGTTCTTATGATATTGTGGTAATTATGAAATACAAGAGCTTTCACTAACCATTGCTTCATTATTTAGTCAGGTTTGCCACAGTATATTTAAATAATAGTTGTTACATATTTACCCATGTAGTCATATTTACCCCCATGAGCTAATAGTAATATTGAAAACATTTATATCAAAGTTACTGATTTCTCTATAGCTCTGTCTTTTTTTCAGAATACCATGCTGAGATATCCATATAATAAGTGTGTGAGGCTGTGGCCTAATTTTTGGAAATATTTTGAACTTATGAATTAACATTATAATGTTAACATTAATCATAAAATTTACAAATCAAGATCAACATCTATATTTAGACTTATTATAAAAATACAAAGATGTCATCTAGTATATTTATATACTATTATATAAGGCACTTATGTTTAAGTGTCATAAACACTTATGTTTAAGGACTCTTTGTCTTGGGGTCCATTCTCCTCTCCCCTGTGTCCCCTCTGTAATGCCTTTCATTCATTCTTTCCATTGACCTCAGTTACCATGCCTATAATCATCACTTCCAAATTCTAATCTTTGGCTCAGGCTTTTTCTGCTTTATTATTGTATATCTGATTGTCACCCTGAATCTCTACTTGAAAGTTTTATAGGCATCTCTTGTTAACATAGTAAAAATGAAATGCTTTGATAAATGGTTTTACCTGAGTAGTCTACCTCCCCCATGCTCCCCATCACAGTAAAGAAGGCATTAACTGACTTCTGAGTACACAGTAGATAGATACTGAGTACATACCTATTGATTGGGTGAATTATTGCATAGGACATGATTCTGATTATCCAAAGGTTAAGTGACCTGAAATCATTCCTATTTTTTTAAAAAATGTGGTTTTATTGTTGTTAAATGAAAGAATTAAACAACCTTTCAAGGAGTCAGTCAGCATATCTGCCACATAAGGGGCAAGTATGCTGAATATTTATTTTTTCCTACAAGAAGCAAACTCCTATGGTATTTATCATTTGAAATGGTAGAAACCATTTCTGCCTTTTCAACATACTTTACTGCTCAGGTATCTGTCTGCTGATCTCAGCATAAAAATTTTGGGCATGGAATATGTTGGAAAATATAGAGGAGAAATGATTTCTTATTCTAGTGTAGTGAGAAATTGATAGACTTTGGAATCAGATCTTGCTTTGAATTTGTCTTCATATCAGTAGTTGTGTGATCTTGAACAAGTAACTCTGCTTCTGAACATCACTTTTCCTATTTCCAAACTGGAATAATAACTCCTGTCTCCATTAATTAGGAGGTACTACAAAATTTCAGTGAATGATGTCATGATTATAAATATAACATCACAAAAATTCATCAGTGAAAGTACTTTGGGCAGCCCAAATATATCAACAAGTAATTTTAAGATAGGGTCTCTCTAAGAATATCCTTTGCCATTAAAATTGGTTTCAAATTTTCTATTCTCTTTACACTTTATAGAGTTGTTTATGGATATTGTGAAAGTAAGATGCCACACTCAGCAGAACTCTATTTATTAAAAAAAAAAAGTAAAGTGAGCCAAAGGAATTATAAATTATTTTGAAAAATCAAAATTGTCAATTCAAAGTATAAAAGTGACCAGGAGGGCATCACATTTAGTAGGACTCAATCCAAGTGCATTTCACAGCCTGCTCCTAGTCTAGAAAATTTCATAAAGACTAATTAGGAAACATGTACAGCCCTCACATAGACCACTCAGGTAATCTGAACACATCACACCAGTGTCACTGTTTCCCTGCTATTATGCTCGAGAAAAGAAAGAAACTGCAATGGAGTAAGTTACACAAAGATTATACATTAAAAGAGCATATTTTCATAGTTTGTTTTTGATGAATTTTGAATGTTTTTCACTTTGTTTTTATTTTTAATTATTTGCCTTTCCTTCTCTCTTTCTCTCTCTCTCATTCCTTCTTTCATTCTTTCCTTGGTATCTTTATGACCTTTTTCCATGCAAGGTATTAAAAAAAAAAAAACTACATTTTAACGCTGTCACTACTAGAAATATTATTTGGAGAACAGAATGAGAGATTTTTGCTTTTTAAACAAAACAAAACCCTGTGGGCAGTCCCAGGCATGTAACCAATTACTTATTCACTTGTCCATATACCTTTTGTTATATGAATATTTTTCACAGTATGAATGTCTTTAAGACTCACAAAGATGCTTTTGGCAGATCATCAAATATCTGCTCTGTTGAAAAAAAAAGTGATAGCTACTCATAATAGGGGCACTGAAATCTCAATAACTGTATAGAAACCACTGTGCACCACAAAAGAGGATAGACAGATATCTGCAGCAATTATTTCTGCTGTAAATATAATAAACTTTAAGATAGCTTGGAGAGTGCATGCATTTGAGTTTTCTCATTTTAGCCATATGCTCTGTAAACTAAAGAGGAAGTTGAAGACCCAAGTAGCAAGACACAAAAAATATTTACTTAGACTTCCAGAGGGAAAAATCTTGTAATTAAAGAGTAAAAAATCATCATAATACCGATTTCTTCAATTAATATGATATATTTACATTTTGTTTGTATTCAAATCTAGTTGTTTAAAATCTGTACTTCTCTATACAACCTTGTCAAAGTTAATTTTTAGGTGAAGAAATTAATAAACTTATTTTTTCTCCTCACAGTTTCTCTCTCTCTCTCCCCCTCTCAACACACACACTCACACATGCACATGCAGATAGATGCACATATATACAGCCACACGAAGCCATTGGACAGGGTGATAAAATCCTGTCCAGTTTTAATGACTGTAAAGGAGGTAAGGTTTTAAAAATATGACAATTATGCAGTCTTTAGATTCTCCAACATAGATTGGATCCTACTTCCCATGTTCCCCTCTGGTCATTTGCCATAATAGACTTAGCACTTTTAAAAATAATAATGAGTTGGGCTCCTGGGTGGCTCAGTCAATTAAGCATCCGACTCTTGATTTCTGCTCAGGTCATGGTCTCAGTGTTGTGCGATCAAGCCCCACTCAGGCTCTGTGCTGGGCATAGAGCCTGCTTAAGATTTTCTTTCTCCCTCTACCCCATTCCCTCCTTTCCTTCTATCTCCCACTATCTGAAGAAAAATAATAATAATGGTGTCACTGGGGCATTTTCCAATAGCTTAATAGAATCACATTCTCTCTTTTCCTACTCTTAGCAAATAATGTAGACTTAATACTTATTTCTTGGGTTTATAACTTATAAGTGATTCTTTCTAAAATATGGAAATAATTCTTTCTTAGAGAGCTGCTTGCCTGATTATGCTATATTGCCAAGGGCAAAATAAAAAGAAAGACTCAAGTAGCTTAAGGGATTTTTAACTAATTCTGTAAATTTTGCTCAGGTTAGAATTTTTGTTTTCTCAAATGATGAGATACCTTACTCTTTTTTCATGTGGGGTCTAATTCAGGGAATATTTTTTCAGATAGCTTAACTTCATAATCAAAGAGGCTGGTAGTAACGACCTTTCCTCTGATGCTACATCATGGTCTGTTATAAAGTATCAAAGGAGGATTGGAGTGATATGTCAATCTCAAGATGTTTTTTAAAGTGTTAGTCTATTTCTTTGTTTGTTTTCCCTACCCTTTTAAAAATCAGGGTAAAGTATATATAACATATAAGTTATTATTTACCCATTTTTAAGGGTACAGTTTAGTGGTATTAAGTGCATTCATGTTATACTATAATCACCATCCAGTTCCAGATTTCTTTTTTTTTTTTTTTTAAATCTTTCCAAAAGAAACTCTCTACTCACTACAAAACAGACTCCCCATAATTCCGTTCCCCTAGTCCCTGGCAAACACCATGCAACTTTCTATTTGTATGAATTTAGTTACTCTAGGTACCTCACATAATTGGTGTCATTTAGTATGTGTCCTTTTGTAACTGATTTATTTCACTTAGCGAAATGTCCTCCAAGTTCTTTCATGTTGTAGCATGTGTCAGAATTTCTTTCCATTTAAGGCTGAAAAAATATTCATTGTATTTAAATACTACATTCTGTTTATGTATTCATCTGTTAATAGATATTTTGTTGAATTTGAAACTAAATTTCAGAATTCTATATTTGAAGTCTTTCCAAATGTATAGCACTCCTACCTCTCATATAGGCTGTGTCCATTTTGTCTTAAGTCTGAAGCATTTCTAATTTTTAAAATTACAATTCTGGATAAGAAAGATATAAGTAGAAAATTAGAAGTTACTAGTGACATTACTTTGTGAGAAGAACTATCAAATATTACATACAAGTCAGCAAGATTCATGTGGGAGCAAATAATATTTATTAAACACCTGTGTTTTATTTTGTTTTTGTTTTGTTTTGTTTTATTTTATTAGGCTAATTTAAATTGACATTTCTCTTCCATAGGAATTTGTATATTATGGGATTTACACAGTATATTCAGATGTGTAAAAATTTCTAATAGGTGCTAGATCTGCCTCATGAAACCTCAATTAACCTGGGGGGACAGAGGAAAAGGAGTAGATTTAGGCCAGTCTGATAAATTCAGACCAATCCAATAATTTGCTTTAAAGATCTCTTTAGAGAATATTTTCCCCTTGAATTTCAAGTTGTCTTTTTTGTATGTTTATGTCCACTCTTCTCTCTCCCTTTCAGATGTTGACAGGATATAAAACAGCTGATCAATTCTAATGGAAGCAAAAGTGAGAGGTTTGAGTTTGTCTCTGATATTCTTCTTCTGGTGTCTAGAACAGGATTCTCTGTCTAGTGGATAGGAGATGTGTTGGTATCTAAAGTTGGCCAATGATTAAATTGTGATCTATTCTCTGTGTTTTAGGCAAAGGTGGAAAGTCTACAAAGAGATTTCTAACACAGGCTCACTGCTAGACTGACCTCCAGGGTAAGGTCTCCCACCAACCATCAGTTAACTTCTCAGTCTCCTTTAGGAACACACAGTACCTTTTCAACCCCTTCCTCATCCCACTCCTTTCATCTAACCATAGCATACTGATGAGTTTTCTTCATTGAATTATCTTTAGATCCAAACAGAAAGTTAGGCAAATACTTTATGACCTTGTCATTCCTCTCAACCGACATATTTGGTTTTGGCCTAAAAAAAGGGAGAACAGAGCCAGATGGCTTCCGAAGGGAATTCTACAAAACATTTAAAGAAGCATTAATACCTACTTTTCTGAAGCTATTTTAAAAAATAGAAAAGGAGGGAACACTTCCAAACTCATTCTATGAGGCCAGTATTACCTTCATCCCCAAACCAGAAAAAGACCCCACCAAAAAGGAGAATTACAGCCCAAGATCCCTGATGAACATGGATGCCAAAACTCTCACCAAGATACTAGACAATAGGATCAACAGTATATTAAAAGAATTATTCACCACAACCAAGTGGGATTTATTTTTGGGCTGCAAAGGTGGTTTAACACCTGCAAATCAATGAATGTATGTGTCCCATTAATAAAAGAAAGGACAAGAACCATGTGATGCTCCAATTGATGCAGAAAAAGCATTTGGCAAAATACAGTATCCTTTCTTGATTAAAACTCTCAAGAGGGCACATACCTCAATATCATAAAAGCCATCTATGAAATGCCCACAGCAAATGTCATTCTCCATGGAGAAAAACTGAGATCCTTTCTCCTAAGGTCAGGAGCATGACAGGAATGTCCACTCTCATCACTGCTATTCAACATAGTAAGAGAAGTCCTAGCCTCAGCAATCAGACAACAAAAATAAAAGGCATCCAAATTGGAAAAGAAGTAGTCAAACTCTCACTCTTTGCAGATGGCATGATACTCTATGTGGAAAGCCCAAAAGACTCCACCCCCAAACTGCTAGATCTCATACAGGAATTCAGCAATGTGGCAGGATACAAAATCAATGCACAGAAATCAGTTGAATTTCTATACACTAACAATGATTCAGAAGAAAGAGAAACTAAAGAAGGGAGATTCGTATACAGAGTATTCTTTATCTATTTACCCAAACTTTTTGACCTCTCCAACCAACAATTCCCTGTGTAGAAAAGGCGGCACTTCCATTTCTAAAAATAACAAAATATTATTAAAAATCATACCTAATACAATTTTAAATAACTCCATAACATTAATAGATTATTCAAATAGCATAAATCTAAGTATACACTAATCCAAGAAGTAACATGAAAATAAATCTGCACAGTATAATATTTAAGTCTGAAGTTTTGTTAACCCAATTTTAGAAAACTGAATATTGAACATTGAATTTTTAGAAGCAATTTTAAAAGCAAATAACTATAGCTTGTGTTCAAAGTCATTATCTGGCTTTGGAAAATTATAAGAATGAAATGAAACAAAGTATATTAATACCCATATTTTTATAAATCAAAGCAAAGTATAGGAACATTTTACAGATTTCTTTTGACCTAGGAAACATCTCATACTGTAATAATAATTAAATAACATAAAACAAATGTGATAAAGTTCCAATGTCTGCAATGCCACCCACAGTCCTCTATTCATTTTACCTAAGGAGTGATGTTTGGATGGATCCAATACTTCTCTGAGGATAGAAGCCATTATCAACCAATTAGGCTTCTATGTGAATGAGCTTTCAGTTCTTAAATGTAAAGAAATGCATTAGAACAATGGGGAAAGAAACAAACATTTCTGTACTTTTAAAATCTGATTTAAACAGATGAAGTTATTTTAAAATGACATTTATAAAATAATTCTGATTAAATGAAACCTCTGCTTTACTTTAAGGATTTATTTATTTATTTGAAAAAGAGAGGGGAGTAGAGGGAAAGCGAGAGAGAATCTTAAGCAGGCTCCTTACTGTGTGCAGAACCCAATCAGGAGTTAATCTTGTGACCCTGAGATCATGACCTGAGCCTAAATCAAGAGTTGGATGCTCAACTGACTGAGCCACCCAGGCACCACTGTTGTACTTTAGACAAAGTTTACTTGTTTCATTTTATTTTCCAAAAGCAAGCACTACACCACAGGTGAAATATAAAATGTATATAAGACTTAGATATCTTGTGATCATCTTGCATTTTTCAAGTCAGATAACTATCATTTGTCTTATTTGCTGGTATTTTTACTTAATATGTTCTCAAACCAGGATAGCTTTACTAAACGGATTTTGGTTTTAACACATTCTTTTTTCTTTCATTTAATACTTTATATTTAGAGAATATTCCAAGAGCTTTTTATAACCAATCTTCTGATTTATTGTTAAAATTGTATATACATATATGCTACACAGTATACCCCAAGGCAGCTAACAATGGACTTTTGCCAATATCTCCTCAAAGTAAAATGTATAGAGTATATTGCTATGATGGCAAAGCATTCCAATTATCCTAAATAGTTAATACCAATGGAAAGAACTCTTTTGTTTTAGACACTTCAACACACCCTCCACATCACGCACACATATACAAACAAACAAAAAAACCTTTCCTTGAAGATTTGTTCTTAGCAAAGAACATGCCAGTATTCAAATTAGTATAGTAGTATTGCATTTCTGTACTTTTCTGAAAATAAGGAAAAGTCTAAAAAGCTGTAAAACTTATTTTGTCTAGAAGTGCAGGCATGTGGTAGGTAGTATTTTACTTCAATTGAAATAAATGCAGATTGAATCAGATATGTAGCAACCCAAAACATAAAAATAATTACGGGTTAACTTGCCTTACTGAAAAATATGGCTACAAGTTACAAGACTATTTTATGTTCTAAATTCATTACACACATACATGAAGTTGCTAAAATTTATAAATTCTTCTCCTCTGAGGTATTTTTAATCATTAAGTAATGCCTGTCAAGTGACAGTAGGTGCTGATGATACTATCAGGAAACAATAGGGCACACTTAAAAGACTATTAGATTTAACAACAATTGATTTGCTGAACCTGGGAAGAGTTGTCATACACCCTTGCACAGATTGTGGCTACAGTCTCAAATCCAGGGCAATTACATCTTAGAGAAGAATTTAAATTAGAAGGAGGCAAATACTTTTTTGTCCTGGGTGACAACCTGTTGGTTAACCCTAAATAGGATATAAAGTATCAGTACAAAATGCAAATACATGTAGATTATTTTACTTTATTTCTTTCCCAATTCTTTTGCTTTAGGCATAACCTCATGTGCTAGATTATTCATTGCATTTAGTTCTTACAAATTAGTGGACTGGTGGAGATTTGTAAGTCAATTTGTAGATTTTCTGGAAATAAATTCTCTTCAGAAGGGGCTGATTCCTATACATACAGCTTCTGCAACAGTCTTCACAGGTGGGAGCTATTTTCTTTTTAACTCTTTTTTTATGTTAGGCTTAGTCTGCTAGTTCACTGACCTCTTATTGCTCCCCAATGACATTTCCAAATGATATCTTCTGTTCTCTTTTTCAAATGCCTTTGTTTCAGAGGGATTCTTCTATCCATTTCTGTCATCTTCTCCCTCTTTTAAGTTGTCAGTTGACATCCCTTCATTAACTGAGGACATTAGAAAACAGTCCCATTTCTCTTTCTTCATTCTTATTCCTGTCATCTTTACCTGTGTTTTCTCTAGTTCCTAGTTCCCTATTTTGTAAGGCAGCATTTCATGATGGTGATCTTCAGCTTTCAGTTTATGTTGAAGATTGAGACGTGGCCAGGAGCTTGTGATGGGTGTGCTTATGGTGGTTTGGTCAGCAGCAATCTTTCCTCTCGTTATCTAAGAGGGTACGAATATGGCAGAGCTTTTCATTGGGTCCTTTCAGATTTCAGCTAAATAATCCTCCATGTGTCAGAACAGTGTATATCTCAACACCAATACCTGAGCAGTTGAGTCAAGGAAATAAATTGAAAGTCTGGCTCTTCCACATGCAGTTTTATTTAGTCTCCCAGCTCTCCCAGATAACCTCTGCTTCTGCTTGGCTTTCCCATTCAAGAGCCTCCCTGGGTCTGTCTTAATGGGACTCCAGGTTTTCTAGAAGAGGATAAGGACCTTCAGTTTTGTGGTTTCACAGATTGAGGAAAGGAACCAAATGTTATACTTATTTTACATTGAGATTTATAACCAAACTCCTTATTTTAGCCCCATGAGTCATCTCAATTTTCCATCGTGGCTGGTGACTCAGGGCTACATTAGGCGAATCCACATACTTCTTATTTCAGCAAGTACGTTATGTTTTACCCCCTTCATCCCCCTAGTTAGTTATAGCTTCTTGGCCTTTTTACTTCCTGACATATTTTTCTGTTGCCATTCCTGCCCCTTTTCTGTTCATGTACATTTACAGAAATTTTATTTTATTTATATATGATTCATTTAGTGTAGATGCAAAGATGACAGTGATATATATGGCTAGTATGTCATATTTGCTAAGAGACTAGCCAGTGGTTCAGTAGGTTTTTAATTTGAGGAGATAAAATATTTGTATACTTTCTAGTACATTGTGCATATCACTAGAGATTATTAATATTAACCATAAAGAACTGTTTATGAAAATATTTATATATTAATAATACCATTATTAATGAAATTTATCCACATTAATTCTTGAAACTTTTTATACACAATTTGATTTTATGTAATTTTTTAAGATTTGTTTTGTTATGTGCCAAAAACTTCCTAAAAATCAAGATGCAGATATTTAAATATAATTTTCCCACTTCCAAAATAAAATGTTTTTCCATGAAAATAGAGGTATTTTATTCCCATAAATCTAATAAACTGTATTCCTTCACCTTTATATCATCCACACCATTGGTGACCAGAGAAATTAGAGCTTTCAATTATTTTATAACAAATCACAAACAAGAAGTACCATAGAAATTTTAGCCTGAATGTGGGATTTTTCCTTTGGATTTGGATTAGATTAATGAATAAATATTATTTGATTTATCACTAAAATACTTCATACAAGTGGTGATTTAAATAACTGTGGCTTTGAATTAATTTCTTACTAAAAGCATGACTCAGCTCTTACACTTTAAGACACCCTTTATCAATGGAAGCATTATGACACTTACTCATCAATTCCAGATGCTAAAGATGTCACTTGTAATGAAAAGAAAAATAAAATTTTATTTTCTTGATCATCATTCTCCCATTTCATAAAACAGACATCATCTGAAACCCAGTGTTATTTGTGTATTTTACAGAGGATCATATAAAGTATATCTTATATATCCAAACAATCTCTACATTACTCTCTAGGGATACATTTCTCATTAAAATGATTTAAATGTATAGTGTATTCTCCAGAAGATATCAAGATTATTTCACTGTATATTATTTATAAAACAGGAAAGCAAAATTTTTCAAATCTGAAATGTGGATTGTTAAGAATTATCTCTCTGTGTGTTTGTCCTCAGATCCCCTCAACATTAAACACTAGGATCTATAATTCTATAACCAGAAGCCAACATTAGCAATCAATCAGGTTTAAAATCCAGCAGTCCTGAAAACCATTCTAAATGATAGCTTCATCAGAAAGATGTGACTGCCATTGGGAACTAGACAAAAGCAAGTTCTCAAGTCCTGAAGAGAGATAAAGCAATGTATTTGCTATGGATGCTTTCAGTTTCCCTTAGGAAAGAATAACTACTCTAAGCTACCCCTTTCTGGTAAGTTTTTATGGGAAGGAGTACAAATAGAGTATACCCAGGAAAGGCCTGTGTAAAGTGACAGAAATTGAACTTATGTTACACTTAGGGCACTCTCATTCCTCACTTAAGGCACTTCAAGTGAAAAACTGACAGGTGAGAGCATGTCTTTGTTAGGATATAAAAATCCACTGTAATGACAAAAAGGAAACTTGCAGTATTTGCCTTACTTGAAGCAGAAATTCTTGAACATGACAGATGAAAATTCTAGCTAATACTTTGATTCTTAAATACTCTTGGGGATTGTAAAGGTGAGATAAAGTTATTCCATTCAGTGCCTAGCCTAATGCAATGAAAAACTTCTAAGGAAAGTTTAGGGACAGTAAAGGATATGTGTAATTAATAATCACCCAGATGTCATTATAAGTAGTGGTCTAAGGTTTTAGTGATTTTAGGGGAACCAACATGAAGTTTGTCAAGCATAAATTATTAAAATAACTAAGGCAACTCTCGCCTTAGGTTTAGGATTACAAAGGATAATCAAACAGAATTTATATTCTAGAGAATATATTACAGCTATTTTATGTATAAAAAGCAACATATGAGAGCAGAAATGGCAGATACATAGTTGTATGAGCAGGAATAGTCAGGAGGACAAATATATATTTTTGAGTCATAATCTTGTGCCTCAAGTGAAAAGTGTCCATAGCCAATATAATGAATCCATTGAATAGATTACTTTTCTGTCTAGTAGGAGTTCATGTAGTAGAAAAGAGGACATTTCTGTTAATATTTATATAATCCCAAATTCTGAATCTCTACCACTGGCTTAAAAAAATAGAAGTCAAATTCTTACCATATGTTCTATTTATAACATCTTTATTTCTAAGGCAAAAATAGCTTCCTTAGTTGGGAATAATTTTGTAAGGAAAGGGAGATTGGACAATCATGAAAATGAAATTCTTAAGTATGTTAATGAAAGTATCCTAAGTATTTTATAATTTTTATAAATTTTCAATAGGAAATATTTTAAAATGACATTCAAAATTTGCCTTAACAATAACGTGATGATAAAGGCAATGCTATTATGATTAAATTTAATGAAAACTTAACTATTTGCAATAAAACCTGAAAATAGTATACAGGTGTCCCAATGTATAATTGAGCATTTTTCCAAGAGATAATCGGGCAGTTATTTAGAGTAGAAATGATTAAAAGAATAGTAGCTGTGAAATATTATTTAATTCCATATGCTTATGATTAAAATAAACTTAAATATCTTTGTTCTTCATCTTAGCCAAATACGCTGTTGCTAAAATTGCAGAGTAGCTTTAGTTTAGTTTACATATTTTAAAAGTGTAGCACAATCATCAAGAAATCCCCACTAGTTCATGTTCATACAGAATTACCAAAACAATTCTTCCTTGCAAATATACTTAGAACCATTGCATAGGACAACTCATCATGTGTTGAAAAATGTAAATTATTCACTTGGACGTTATTTAGCCTATTGCAATGTCGTTTTCAATAATTACATAATCAAACCAAGCCAAGTATATGTGTGCACATATACGTCTCCCAATTTTATAGATTATATTTAAAGCCAGGTAATATCTGAATGACAAATTTCTCTCACTGATTTATTAGGTAATATATAGCTCTTGAGTCAAAAAGGTAATTGTTTCACATGCAAAGATAAATGCATTATCTTTATTCAGTTCCTGTTGGTCCCTGTATGCTTTTTGCTCTTTCTATGTATTAATTCAGGCCTCTGGGGACCTTGCCCCAGGTAGAAGGTAACCAGTTTTTTCTATCCTTCATTAAGCTCCCTACTTCTCAGTACTTTTTTCCAAATTTGGCTCAGTCTCCATTAGGTCCCTTCCACTTATGGAAGAATTCTGCCTGCTTCCTCCATCTCTGAGAGGAAAAGCATTTCTGTCATGGGTGGGGGAAACCGTTTATAACACAAGGGAACAAAATCGCCAGGAAAAGGCCAGAGACTTTCCTAAAAGAAGTTTATTTTGTTCATATTTCAAAAAGCAGAAAAAAAATCAGGCTACAATTTGAATTTGGAAAAGTAAGTATAGACTTTATGATAGCATTTAGAATATAACAGAGTCTTAAACACCTATAATGATCCTACATGTTTAAACTTCCCCACTTTAGAAGGCATAACTATATTCTTATTTCTTCTTACTGTATTGGTTTGCTTTGTGGTAATGGATATGTGTGTTAATAAAATAAATAGCTTTATTTACTTTGTGAAACACTTTCTGTGGTCAGACTTTCCACTAATGACATCAATTTCCTATGCTAGTACCTTCATACACTAATATTTTCTACATTCTTTTTTCTAACACTAGTACTGTGTATGTTAAAGGAAATATATCACAGAATTAGCTAAGACTCTAATTCTTCATTGTAAAATGTAACTCACTAAGTTCTCCCACAGGTTTCTTCTGGTTATTTATGGTCTGAAAAAAGGCTTGAAGCAAACTGTATACATTTTTGTGAGCATGATGGATTTAATGACATGAGTGCCACAAGTCTCTAGTTGCTGCCATGAATTTGAGTTTGGTGTGATTTCTATTCTGATCTGTGCTCCTATAAATGCTGACTACAGACTGAGGAAAAGTGAATCCATTTACGTAATTCCTGAAGTCTGAAATGTCAGTGGATGAAGAAAATTATTTTGCATATAAATTCATATAAAGTGCCTTGTATTTTTTAATATGACTGGGATGAACTAAGGCAAATACCTCTAATATTCCTTTTGCATAAAACTGCATTTGCATGAAAGATTGTGTATATCATTGTTATAAATATTTTATATTTTACAAAATGTATTGCCAGTGGCAACCATCCAAAGTATCTATGAATATTTTTATATCATAGTTTGAGTTATCATGATTTTAAGTAAAAAAAAAAAATACAAAACTAAGGCCAAAGAGATTTGTTCAATGTCCAGAATATGTCTGCCATTTGACATGCATTATTTTATGGGATCTTCACAACACAGTTTTGAGGTGAGTAATATGTGTTCCTTACTTTATATATCAGAAAATAGAGGCTCGCAGATATTAAGCAATATGCTGTGTTTGCACAGAGATTACATGGGAGACTGAATTCATACCAGCACTAGTCTGTTGTAACTACCATGTCAAACAGCACCATTCACATACACTGTCTTTGCTCAGTCAAATTCATTAAACATTTCTTCACTCACAAGGGGCAGGGGATAGTCTTAGAAAATATCTTGGTTGAAATTCAGTTGCTTCATGAACTATTATGTTGATCTAGACATTGTTATGGTATTTAAGATAGCAACTTGAAGGGACTTTATTCAAGTGACTTAGGTATTGCTGAGAGCAGGTTCTATCACCAAATGCACTCTTCCATGAATGTCCCTCTCAGGACTGGTCAGGAAAATATGCACTTTGTACACTGCCACTGCCACTTCCTCTTTTGTCATTCCATCTCAGCTAAGTCCCTGGGTAGCTTTTTGGATCATCTCTGAGTGTTTTCCTCATCTGACACCTTTTAAATCACTTGTGCTAAAGATTTAGGTGGTTTATTGATCTGTAGCATTTTTGTTTATAAAGTCATTTATAGAATGGCTTCTCTGTCCTTCAACAGTTTTTTGAGTGAATTTATTCCATATCACAGATATAATACAACCTTTTACCTGAACTGTGATAAGGCCTTTTAGATAATCCCCTCTATCTGGTAATAAACTGTAATTTCAGTTTAACCACACCCACCTCAGATATCTGAAAACATGCTCAGTTAGGGATTATGTTATTTTTTCCATGGGTTAGTAATTATTATGTATTAGTTATTAATTACATTAAATTATCTCACATAGGGCGCCTGGGTGGCTCAGTTGGTTGAGCGACTGCCTTCGGCTCAGGTCATGATCCCGGACTTCTAGGATCGAGTCCCGCATCGGGCTCCCAGCTCCTTGGGGAGTCTGCTTCTCCTTCTGACCTTCTCCTCTCTCGTGCTCTCTCTCACTCATTCTCTCTCACATAAATAAATAAAATCTTTAAAAAAAATTATCTCACATAGTCATTTTCTTTTCATTTGTTCTGTGATACCTATGCTACTAAGGATATCAGTGGGGAAGATGGCAGATTCAAAGTGATAGCAAAAGATAATTTAGCAAAAGGACTATTTACTAAAGGATTATAAGGGAATGAAGCATGCAGAAACTAGCTATGGTAGAGAGTTGTTACTAAATGTAGGCTGGAGGGAAAGTGGGGAAAACAATGGTATCATTAGATCCTTAGATAACTAGAAGCACAGCAGAAGAGTTGTAGCCCAAAAGGATTTTGGCTGTAGAGGCTAGAAGCCAATGTCAGAGTCATGTCAAGGCTCTGTGGCATTTTGAAACCTTCTGCTTTTCATTGGCTGAAAGAAGCTCAGAGTCTAAAGGCAAGTGGTTTCAGGAAATATTGGTTATAAATATTCATCTCTTGGGGCACAGCTCAGGACACCAAAGGTGAGAATATGGATAGAAGAAGAGAGTAGTAAATGTAAAATAGTCAAATTAATGCTCAAATGAGTATCTCAACTCCAATCTCTTGAAGGAATTCCAGACTTCTCTATTTAATGGTTTACTAGATGTTTCCACTCAGATACCAAATAGTCATCTGTGCTATGCAGATTTCTATGATTCTGAAGACTGCTACTCCCTGGTGAATGTGTTCTGATTAACCATCTCTTTTTGTGGAAGGACTTGTGAAAATGATGGGATTATTACTCCCTTAATTAGGTTATCTTGTATTAACAGGATGATGAGTAGTCACTCTGTGATTATATTACTTAATGTAGGATTCCTTGATAGCTAACTAGAGGGATTCTCCTGTTGGCTATTAACAACCAACATCCCTGTTATGGAGAAGACCACCTGGCACGGGACAGCATATGGATTCTAGGAGCTGAGAACAGCCCTGAGTTAACAGCTAGGAGGAAAGCAGAACCTGAGTCCTACAGATTTAAGGAAGCAAATCCTTCCAGTGACCTACATAAACCTTTAAGAAAATGTTTTGCTGCAGATGAGAGTCCCAGAATGGAGGACACTTTGATGTTAGCCTTTCTGCTCTCTGAGCAGAGAATCCTGTTGAGTCACTTGCAGACTTCTGACCCACAGAAACTCTAATAACAGTAGATGTTCTAAGCTGCTAATTTTGCTACTATCACTAAAATCCAGTAATATGTAACACATTGCAAGTAAACTTCTAATTCTTCTCTCTTAAATATTATCTGCTCTTCCCCATTTTCCTCAAGAAATGGTGACTCCGTATTCCAGTGTAATGAGGTTAAAAAATTGTATTCATCTTTGATTTTACTCAATATTTCATATCTTATAAAGTTCATCTCTAAATCCTGTTGGCTGTATCTTTAAAATATATTCATAATGCCAACATTCCTACTTTGTTGACCAACACTTGCATTAGTGTTACCACTTGCGTTAATGCTACCCTCATGCCTTCTTTGAGTTATTTCAAAAACTTCCAAAGTGGTTTGCCTGCTTTCATACATACTTACCCACAGAAATCTATTCCTCACAGAAGTAGTCACAGTAATATGCATAAAATGTAAATTGAGAAACATCTCTGTTAAAAACCTCGCAGTGGATTCCAGTATCAGAAAACAAACAAACAAACAAACAAAACAAACAAAACACAAGGCCCAAGGTCCTTTGGTTCATGGACATCAAAGTGGGGTCTGTTGTCTGCAAACTGTTGTTTCCTGTGTATGCTATCTTCATGAATAGAATATGTCTTTTGTAACTTTTTTTATTGTTTATCCTGTTATGTTTGTTATCCTTGTATTTATTGAAGTTTATTTTTATGTTGACTCTTAATATTAGAAAGTTGGGCTATATTTTGTATATCTTCTACAGTTAAATTTGTTTCTAGAAAATAAGTGTGTTTTACAAAGAATATTGGCTGTGACAAAAGTAAATTTTTAAAAATCCAAATAAATGTGTTTTTTTTTGTTTTGTTTTTTTGTTTTTAACCACAGGTAGTTTGGAAACCTCTCAGATTCCCTATCGCCATGTTCCTTGCTCACTTTGCTCCAGGCTCACTGGCTCCTGGATATTCCTCAAACTCCCCAAGGGCACTCCAATCTTTAGTCCCTCTGCCTGAAATACTTTTGTCCTAGATATCCCTAAGGCTTAATTTTCTCACTTTATTCAGGTCTCCACTGAAATATCACCTCATTAAAGGGTTTTTTAAAATCACCTTATCTATCATTAACTCTTTAAAAAATTGCAGTTCCTTCACCTTGCCAATTCCTATCCCTTATCTGATATTCTTTATTTAAAGATATATTAACATTGTGTGTGTATTCATAAGTACATTTATCTGTATATAAATGTGTGTATATATAAATACATATATACATATTTATATTAGTTTTCTATTGGTGCTGTAACAAATTACCACAAACTTAGTGGCTTAATGTAACAGTTATTTTTTTTTTAAAGATTTTATTTATTTATTTGACACAGAGAGAGATCACAAGTAGGCAGAGAGGCAGGCAGAGAGAGAGAGAGAGAAGCAGGCTCCCTGCTGAGCAGAGAGCCCGATGTGGGGCTTGATCCCAGGATCCTGAGATCATGACCTGAGCCAAAGGCAGAGGCTTAACCCACTGAGCCACTCAGGTGCCCCATGTAACAGTTATTTTGATATTTATTAGGCCAGGTCTTAGGACATGTACATTTTTGGGTGGCTATTACACTGCCTGCTATAATATGTACATACACAAGCATGATTATTGTTTACTTTTTACCTAAAATATTATGATTGTGAGCTTATTGAAACTGGAATTTGGTGTCATCAATGCCTAAAACATTTCATGACTTGTATGGCTGGTATGTAAAGTTAGTTCAACCCATATAGACAGAGATTTGATGAGATTATATTTTACATAGTCAACATTATTTTTGTGTATGTGTATGTGTGTGTGTGTGTGGTCTGTATGTCCTAAAAAACATAATGACAGAAGTTTAAGGTAACTCAATTCAAGCACACACCCACACTTTTCCCTTGAACAATTACCCCATGTAGATTCTAAATATTTTTCAATTGATTTCACATTCTTATTTCACAAAAAATAAAAAAGAGTTCAGGTGATAAGATAATTGAATGTGTTTTAGATAGGTTTCAGCCTATTTAGAGGACTCATTTGCTTATAATTTCAAACCATTAATTTGAAAAATATTTTATGTAGTTTAATCAATAAGTCTTCATTTCTATGATAATGCTAAAAATTAATAGCCACACAGTAATTTGAAAGGCATAGTATAAAGAGCTAATATAGGTATTATAGAGATCCCACTTCTTTCCCTGTACTATTAGTTATTCAATCGCAGGTAGAATGAATACTAAGTTATATGTTTTTCACTAAAGAAAATTTGACCATTCTTCTAAAAAGATTGTTATGTGTGCACAAGCACTTCAGAAGGTCTTTACTATTAAAGGAGAGAGGAGCACTGGCTTTGAAAGAACATTTTCCATTAGTTATAGAAGCCACTTACAAGTAGAGTTAGTATGATATTAATGCCTATTTTCCTATGTTAATCAAATACGTTTTTGAATTTTCTCATCTATATACTGATCTAAAAAAAAAAAGAAAGCAAGTTCTTTTTATGTAGAGTGGTTATTAGGCAGGATCTTCATTGAGATTCCACATGATTACTTGTAAAGCCAATTGCAAAAGAAAAAAAAGATAATTTTTTAAAAGTCTATTTGCTTGCTTACATTTTAAACTTTACCTAATTTCTAAAGTAATACCAACTATCCCTCAATTGGACAACTCAAAATTCTAAAATTTCCATATTTTTTCCAAAACTGGATATGCAGTAAGAATGACAAAGTAGAGTATATCTGATTTTTCTGTGAACAAATATATCTTTGTAAAAACCTTTAAATATTTTTTCTTTGTATTACCTAAAGAAAGGTGTTTCTACCTTTTCCTCTGCCAATAAATACACTAAAACAAATTCATATTTGTAATTAGCTCACTTTTTTTTTCTCATACACCTTTTAATTTTATTTTTCTGTATTTTTGTAACTGTATTAAGGAGAAAAAGTTGCTAGACAAATATATGTTAAATGTTCCAATTTTTAGTACTCAATCCTCAGACTATCACTTTTTGTTCAGCTAAGAAAAAAGGTTGGATTTTGTTAGTACTAAAAGTTTTCAAATATATTTTTCTCTACCTCTTGAAATTCTATCAATTAAGCCTCTTCTTTAGGTATTAAAGTATTTATTGGCACTGATATTCCTTTAGGAATTCTAATAAAAATCACATGGTGCTGAAACAATTGAATGCTTTAGCAAATATTTCCTCTGGGCATAGAGGAAAGGAGAAAATTCATTCATTTGGTCAACAACAGCCAGACACTGTGCTAGAACAGGAAAACAGGCATGAATCAAATAGACAAACACTTTGTTTTTATGGAGCTATGTCCAACTGGGGGAGATACCATAAACAGGAAATATGCCTTATGTCAAGTGGGGATAACTGCTGTGAGATGGAACAAATGAGGGTAAAGGAACAGAAAGTGATCATGATGGAAGAATGTCCTTCCATATAAGAAAGAGAAGGTCTATCATAGAAAGTAAGATGTAAGCAGAGGTCAGAAAGAACTGAGATGTACAGGTATTTGGGCAAACAACTTTCCATACAAAAGAAAATTTTAAATAGGTTACAGAAGAAAAATAAAGATAATTTTCTACCTTAATGTTTTAATCCTTGGAAAAGTGTTTCCCTGATATAAATAAAATTAGGGAGATTTTTAGTAATACATAGTAAGGTCATCAAGATGATTTTAGCAGAGCTGTGTGGCTAATGTTAGGTTGCAGCAAAAATGACACTTTTGGGCAAAGATCAAACTCACCTGAGTATCCATGAATGCCTGTCTGAGCAAAATCAGAGAACTTTGTGTATGTTCTCAGAGAATTTTCCAGAGTACAGATAAGAACACTTTGACTGCTTAAGATTCTATTTCTCTGACCCTTTATGACAGCTGTTACCTACACTCTTAGGAAAGTACTTCCCATTCTGTTAAACAGGACAAAGTTCTCACTGACACATTTTCCTTTAAAATTGCTATTTATTTTCTGACTTATTTTATCTATATGCCCAAAGAGTCTAATTATCAGTGGCTCAAATTTTACATTTTATTTAGCAAAGACAGGTTTGTTAAATGAGATTCATGTTCCTGAGTCAGGTCATACAATTCATGACAATACTATCTCTGATTTGATACATTCCATTGTTATAGCTTTCCATTTACCTTTTCCTCTTCTAAAGGAAAAGAAGAAATATAAAAATATGCTATATGAAAAGCCCCCCCCAAAAAAGAAAAGCCCCAGTTTGCTGACTGATATGGTCCTTTTTTCTTTGTCCCTTGCTTCTTGTATAAAACTCTTGGAGTTATACTGAATTTGATAGAATTTTCTTTATCCTCAGACTGTTTCAATACATTCAACAAATTGTCTGGAAACCAATACATGTGCATTAATGTGTAATTAATACAACACCCAAAGTACTTTGGTGGATGCATACTCTAAAAAGCATGCATCATACATCAATGTTTCCTAAGTATCATCATTCTCCTTGTCTCTGAATGTGGGAAGCCAGATACATGTTTCTGCCTGCCTCCTTCCAGAGGTACAGAAAAACATATAGACAATCAAAATCCAGTATAATGTGTGGTTTTCTAGGTTACAAGGAATAACATGCAAATTTGGTGTTGATCATGGAATCCTATTACTTCAAGAAATTCACAGTTGGGATGGGTTCAAGGTGGTGATGTAGGAAGATTGTGAACTCACTTCCTTCCGTGGACACTCTGAACTTACTACTATATATAGATAGAACAATTTCCTCTTGGGGGAAAAATAAAAAAAAAACACACACCTAAAAACTAGCTGAGTGACCCTTTCATATCAGGAAACCATATCAAAGCAGGTAGGAAAGGCTAAGACAAAGCCTTACCACAAACCCCACTCCTGACATGGCAACCCACTATCAGGAGGGTACTTAAAACCTGGAGCTTCTCTCTAAGGAGTGAAGGGTTTGAACCCACATTGGGAAGACCAACTTTTAAAACCTGTATCTGAAAGATGAGCCCAAAAAACACCTGTTTTTGAAAGCCAGCCGAGATCACATACCCAAGACCCATAAGACTATAGCAAACTAAAAGAAGATTGTGCATGGACTCACCCACCTCAGAAGCAGCCATTTGAAAAGTGCCCAGATTTTCTGTAAAAGAGGCTTATTTTCTGACTTTGAAGTGTTACCCTGAGAAGCAGACATCTAACTTAACACAGAAGGAGTCTGCTGAGACTCTCCAGCATTAGATACCAGCAGTACTCCAATGGAGGGCACTATTTTTTTTTTCAAACTCTATAATTTTTAATCCCCCAATGAGCTCCATCTTTGTACTTTCCTGCTATACACTAGAGCACCATCATCTCCAGGAGGGAGATGCCTGGTAGCCTTGGTATACACATGCCTGGTAGCCTTGTTTTTACATCTACTGCTCTGGTATTTGTCACTGCCATGTAGTGGATACCATTTGATCAGTTGGATCTGGTGGCCAGAAGGAGATATGTTCCTGGGTCCCACAAGACTGTAAGAAATGGAAGAAGTGTTCTAAACTGGCATCATCCCCATGGAATAGCAAGAGGCAACTCCCTGAGGAAATCAGGCTTAGGGATAGGCTTCTAATTAAACACACATCTAAAGGCCAACTGTAATTCTTTCTGGAGGCCTCAGATCACAGGCACTATTTTTATGCTCTGCCTCTGCTGAGCTCCATTGAGATTGTATCTCCTAGAAGGAAGCTTTTACATGTATCTGGTGTCTTGATTTTTACTTCTGGTGCCCTATAATTTTGTGACTGGTGCCAGGAAAACACACCTTGATTACCTCTGGTGGTCAGTAGGTCATGTGTTCCTGGATCCCCTAGGATTGGAAAAAACAAACAAACAACAACAACAATGAAAAACCAAAAAACAAAAAACAGACAGAGCTCAACTGGCTACTAACCCCAGGGCACAGTGCAAATAGCAAACTAAAACAAGATCCAATCTATGAAAAAGGCCCATTTGCTTATCATCTGAATTGATGGACAGGCTTCTGATTTGTACACACCTAGGGGCTTATTGAGATGCTCTTCAGGAAAGGTGGATACACTATCTGTTTCAATCTGGGCCACTGGTATCTCCCAAAGAGGGGCTATACAGTTGCTTAGAGCCTTGGTTTTTCTAATTGCCACTCTAGAGGACACTTCGAGGTCACCTGGATCTGGTAACTAGCAGGACTTATGCTTGCAGTCACACAGTACTATATATATTGCATACTTTAAAAGCTGCTGCCCTGGGGTACCTAGGTGGTTCAGATGGTTAAACATCTGTATTTGGCCCAGGTCATGATGTCAGGGTCCCAGAATCAAGCCCTGCATCAGGCTCCCTGCTCAGCGGGAAGCCTGCTTTTCCCCCTCTCTCTGCCTGTATCTGCCTACTTGTGATCCCTCTGTCAAATAGATAAATTAAAAAAAAAAAAAAAAAAAAAAAAAAAGAAAGCTCTGCCCAAGGATCTAGCTTTCAGTTATCCTGAATCTATGAGCTGACCTGAGATCCTATTCTTTGGGATACTGGATTGTCTTGACACAACCTCAACTATGGGAGCCACCAAAAATAAAATATGTTTCTTGGAAAATCATAAAGAAGACAACAAAGTGCTAGGGCAGTATGGAGTAATAACGTTCATCTCCCGCACGAGGTCAACTCTCCAAGAATGGGAGAGGTGACAGTTTTATCTTATCCATAGGAACAAAAACAGAGTCAAGGAAAATGAAGAAAAATAAGAATATGTTTCAAGGAAAGGAAAAGATAAAGTCTCTGAAAAAGTCTTAATGAAACAGAGATAAGTGATTTATCTCATAAAGAGATTAAGAAAAAAAAGTGGTCATAAAGACTCACTGACCTCAAGAGAAGAACAGATGAACTCAGTGAAAATTACAACAGAGACAGAAAATATAACAAGGTACCAAATAGAAATCACAGAGCTTATGAATACAATAAGTGAATTGAAAAATACAATAAAAGGATTCAAAGGTAGACTAGATAAAGCAGAAGAAAGAATTGGTGAACTCAAAGACAGTGAAATGCAATTCATTTATACGGAACAGGAAAATAAATGAAATGAAAGGAAAAAAGTTAAAAAAGAAAATTACAGATGGAAGCATAGCTTAAGGAATTTATGGAAAATATCAAGTGGAACAAAATTCACATTATAGAGATCCAAGTGTAGAAGAGAAAAAGCAAGTTGTAGGTAACTATTTAAAGAAAAAAAATGGATGAAGAATTCCTTAACCTAGGGAAGGAAATACTCATTCAGATCCAGGAATTCCAGAGAGATGTACATAAGTGGAACCCAAAGAGATCGATACTAAGGCGCATTTTAATTAAAATGTAAAAAGTTAGAGACAGGAGAGAATCTTAAAAGCAGCAAGAGAAAAACAACCTGCTATGTATGAGGAAAGTCCCATAACATTATCAACAGATTTTTCAGCAGGAACTTTGCAGTCATAAGAGAGTGGCATAATATATTCAAAGTGGTGAAAGAAGAGAAAAAAGAAGAAGAAACAAAACCAACCAACCAAACAAACAAAAAACTCCCAACTTTGAATACTCTACTTGCCAAGTTACAATTCAGAATTGTTGGAGACAGTTTTTCAGACAAGCAGAAGCTAAAGCAGTTCATCACCGCTAAACTTGCCATAAATGAAATGTAGACTTGTTTAAGTTGAAACAAAACGTGTTAATTAGTAACAGAAAAATAGATAAAAGCACATCTTGTTGGGGTGCTGGGGTGGTTCGGTGGGTTAAGCCTCTGCCTACAGCTCAGGTCATGATCTCAGGGTCCTGGGATCGAGCCCCACATTGGGCTCTCTGCTGGGAAGGGAGCCTGGTTTCCCCCCCCCTCCCTCTGCCTGCCTTTCTGCCTACTTGTGATCTCTCTGTCAAATAAATAAATAAAATCTTTTAAAAAAGAAAAAAAACACATTTTGTCTCACTGGTAAAGGTAAATATATAATAAAATTCAGAATGATCTAATGTTGTAAAGGTGGTGAATTAATCACTTATAAAGCTAGTATGAAGATTTAAAGACAAAAGTAACAAAAATGTAAGTATAATAATTTGTTAAGGGACATAAAAGATAAAAATATACAAATTGCAACAACAAAACTATAAAAAGGGGGAGTAAAAAGATAAAGTTTAGATGCACTTAAAATTAAGTTTTTATCAGGTAAAATAAACTGTTGTAAATAAAAGTTATTAAATGTAAGCTTCAGGGCACCTGGGTGGCTCAGTGGGTTAAGCCTCTGCCTTCAGCTCAGGTCATGATCTCAGGGTCCTGGGATCAAGGCCCGCATCAGGCTCTCTGCCCAGTGGGGAGCCTGCTTCCTCCTATCTCTCTCTGCCTGCCTCTCTGCTTATTTGTGATCTCTGTCTGTTCAATTAATAAATTAATTAATTAATTAATTAAAAATCTTTTTAAAAATTGTCACATTATAAATCAGGTTATTTTGTTATTTTGTCACTAGTTACCCAGTGGGATTATTGGTGGCAATTTTTATGCCTACCCTACATTCCTACTGTTTTTTTTTTTATTATTATAATTATTTCTTATAGTTAGTACTTCTAGTCTTAAATAGTTTTTAACTGTTTTAACTTTTCTTTCTGCTTCCATCTTTTTTTCTCCCTTCCCTTTACCCTATTGTTTTGTCTCTCCCTTATTCCCTCATCCTCTTCTCTCTCTCCCCTTTTCTCTTTTTCTGAATATTTCAAATGCAATAACATATTCAAGTTAAGACTTATTTCAAAAAAGCCTTCATCTGCAGGGAGCCTGCTTCCCCTCTGTCTCTGCCTGCCTCTCTGCCAACATGTGGCTTCTCTCCCTGTTAAATAAATGAATAAAATCTTAAAAAAAATAAATAATAATAAATGTAAGCTTCATGGTAATCACAATGCAAAAACCTACCACAGCTACATAAAAGATAAACAGAAAGGAATTTACACCAACTACTCTGGAAAATCAACAAATCACAAAGACAACAAGAAATGAAGAAAGAAATAGAAAAAAATACACAACAGCCAGGAAACAGTTAATAAAATGGCAATGAGTATATACCTATTAATAATTATTTAAGTATACATGGACTAAGTTAAATTCTCCAATCAAAAGACATAGAGTGGCTGAATGCATTAAAACAAAAATAAGATCCATGCATATGCCCACTGCCTACAAGAGAATCACTTCAAATGTAAGTATACACTTAAATTAAAAGTTCAAGTATGGGAAAATATATTTTATATAAATGAAACCAAAAGAAAGCCAAGGTTACCATATCTATATTAGATAAGATAGAATTAAAATAAGGAATTAATTAAGAGACAAGTCTTTTTTTGGTGCCATAATTGACTGATTTTGGTGTCAGTTATATATATATATTTTTTTTTTTTTAACTTTTTTTCTTCAAAGTTTCTCTTCATCACCAAAGTCTTAAATAAGCAAAGATTAACATTTAAGATATCATAGATAAGGGGTGCCTGGGTGGATTATTCATTAAGTGGCTACCTTCACTTCAGCTCAAGTCGTGATCCTAGGGTTCTGGAATCCAGCCCTGCATCAGGCTCCCTGCTCAGTGGAGAGCCTGCTTCTCCTTCTCCCACTTCTGGTGCTTGTGTTCCCGCTTTGTGTCTCTCTCTGTCAAATAAATAAAAACATAAAATTTTTTTTTAAGATTTTATTTATTTATTTGACAGACATAGATCACAAGTAGGCAGAGAGGCAGACAGAGAGAGAGAGGAGAGGAAGCAGGCTCCCTGCAGAGGAGAGAGCCGGATGTAGGGCTCGATCCCAGGACCCTGGGATCATGACCTGAGCCAAAGGCAGAGGCTTTAACCCACTGAGCCATCCAGGAGCCACATAAATAATATTTTTTAAAAACAGATATCATAGATAATTGTGATACCTGCTTATTTAATTAAATCCAGCATTGAGATCTTATCATGTGTATTATATTATGTATATTAAATCAGGCACCATGTTTATGTATGTATTATTATTGTTATCCAGCATCATTCTAATAAAGGATTTGAGGCAGCTTCCAGCAATGCACACTTAAAAATACATTTAAAAATTAAACATGAGAAAAAATAGATAGAAGCCCACCAAAAATAGAAGAATTTAAGCCATATGGTAAGTTTGTTAAGCATGCATATGCTAAGTACTATATCATTGAGATAAGCCATGAATTTGTTTTTTAGTTCTGAGTAACTAGAATGAAGATAAATTATGGAATGTTAGATGAATGACAGAAGGATTCATCATATCCATCAATTTTGTTAGGAAAAGCACAGATTTGCTGGTACTGAAGAGGGAGAAAGTTCTTCATGAGCCCTTGTAAATAGGTCATTCGGAAACAATGTGAACAATGGTCTCAAAATTATCCTTACTACAAATGTAGTAATGATTTCTTATGGCTGAATGCTAAAATAAGCCTTAATCCAAATTCAAGGCATGATGCAAAAGCAATAGTCAATACATTTGATTCTGTAAGAAATTAATTTGACTTAAACATGGAAATATCTTGATTTCTGGATATGTCAAATTATAAAATTCAGAACTGATGGACCACAGAGATTTCAAGCGGTATCATTAATATTTTTCATGATTGAAATTTTATGGAAAATTGATAAGCAAAAAAAAATTGATTTTATACTCTGTGGAAACCTGAAGTAAGGGAAATATATATTGCTGTTGTGTTCATCCAACAAATATTTAATAAATATTGTATTATAGTCTTTGAAAACAAAAACTTGTATTTGAATGTGACCTGACATTAATGTGTATGTTCAGTTAATATACTACTAAAGTGCTATATCTTTTATATAATCTTAAGTGCCATGACCATTTATCAAAAGCATTCACAATCATAATGTGTACCTTTCCATATAATTTTTACTTTTCTTCCATATACACAAAAAATCAGTATCTCACTTTTGAGAAGTATTTTCTTCTTGTATGTAGCAAACAGCAACAGCAAGAAAAAGAACTACGTCTTCCTATTCTTAGCTTAGTGAGCAAGTGAATGTGTTTAATTGTGTTTTTTAGCTCAACCACTGGAAACAGAGCCAGGTTGTTAGACACGGAAGATTGCTTAGTACTAGTTTTGTCCCCAGTAGGGGTCTCAGAAGACCTTGTTGCCAGGAAACACAGAGCCAAGGGTACCACAACAGACACAGACAGGGTATAGTTGCTTTCAGTGGAACTCTCCACATCTTTAATTGCTCCGAGAAGTCTATGTTACATGTTTATCCATTCCCATCTCTGCAGCCTCTGCTTGTTTTTTCTTTATCTTCGTAATTACATGATACGTTTTATTGCTCTGATGGGTGTTTTATAATAAATTCTATCATTTATATTTTCCTATATTAATTCATTAATTGCAGTCAATTAATGTGCTCCCTACCAAAATATCTTAAAACCACTATTCACATTGAATTTTGTTTTTCCTCCTGTATTATTTACAGAAATTGTATATATTCTATGTTACTTTTAAAGGCCTGAGTCTAAATAAATAGATCCTTTTGAACAAATCTTCTTTCCCACAGTAATTCAAATACTATATAGTGGATTTATTCGCAGATTTTTTGACAGCCTGAGTATATTTGCAGATGGTGGGTAATCACTATTTCTTTTAAAATCTGGTTTTATGGGGTGCCTGGGTGGCTCAGTGGGTTAAAGCCTCTGCCTTCAGCTAAGGTCATGATCCCAGGGTCCTGGGATGGAGCCCCGCATCAGGCTCTCTGCTCAGCTGGGAGCCTGCTTCCCCCCCCCTCCGCCTGCCTCTCTGTCTACCTGTGATCTCTGTCTGTCAAATAAATAAATAAAATCTTTAAAATAAAATAAAATAAAATAAAATCTGGTTTTATAATGAAGATAATTAAGAATTATTTTCCTAGCTTTAAATATAGTATATTTGGTAACTGCAAAGGTAGTCAAGAAAAGAGAGGCATACAGGTGAGGAGGACAAATTTCTATTTGTGAGACAGTTACAAGAAAAAATTACCTATAGTAGTACCTATGATACCAATAGTATCATGCTAATCTGTTGTTTTTGAAAAAGACATTGATTTAATGTATCTTTGATGAGGAGAAATTTTGTCCTTCTGTGTTCAAGTAAGTAATTTGAGTGCTAGACCTGCCAAAAGACTATTTTAACAACAAAGTGACCCACATTTTATGTAATAAACTATACAATGAATACAAAGACCTGTCAAAATAAATATGAATCATTTTATGCTTTTGAGGATTCTTGTACTCAAAAAAATTTGCCATATAATACAAAAAAATGTTTCACCCAATTTTTACAATAACCATATATCTTATTCTACAACTATCAATTTTATATTGATATAATTAGATATAAAATAAATTTTACTATCAAAAAACAATCAAAATTCAAATTTTATTAATAAATTAAGGTTTATAGAATAATGATTAAATTATTTTAATATTATCCATTACACTTATGTGAACTAAGGGCACTAGCATATAGAAACTAAAACATAATATCTTTTTAGAAGCTGAAACTTATTAAACACCACATAGCTTTCATATTGTAAATTCCAAGTTACCTTAGAAAGATGCAAGAGGTTTTAGAAGTAAAGTATTTGTACTTTTTGATTACTTTTTCATGCTAATGACCAGAAAGAAATCTTTCAAGTAAAAACCTTCATTTACTATAGACCTAAAATGATAATGCATTTTTATCAAACCATATAAGTTAAAGATTTTATTTTATTTATTTTTAAAGATTTATTTTTATTTATTTTAGAGATAGCAGGGAGGGAAGAGCAGGAGAGAAAGTCTTAAACAGAGGGGCTCAATCTCATGACGCTGATAATCACAACCTGAGCCAAAATCAAGAATCAAATGCTTAAGTCACTGTGCCACCCAAGCTCCCTGAAAGATTTTATTTTTATTGAATTATTTTTTATAAAGTTAACTAGTTTTATAAGTCCGACAAGAAAGGGCACAACTACTATTTTGATAGAGAAACCATGGTAATCCTTAAAAAGTTTCAATGGATTTTGAAGATAGTAGTTAGAAATTTTGAAACAAAAGGAAAATTTTCTTGTGTTGCTGTTACTAAAGAAAGGCAAAAATACTCAGTATGTAATGGGTTAGGTTGTAAATAGCAAGCTTCGAATGAGAAGTTCAAGTTATATATCATAATTTATCATACATTTGGAAAAAAGTAAATCTTGGATGACCATCATCAGAGCTAGTTCTATGTAATGTTTTTCTGTCATTAGTGTACAAGTGGGTCATCACAGATCCACGAAGATGGGTACATGAGGGCTTTAGCCACTGAACAAGCAGACAAACACATATCCACACACATACACAGACCCAGAGTGAGTTAAAAAAGGAAAATCTATGAAATGGAGACACAGAAAGTTGAATCATGGCATGCCATCTGTTCCAATAGAAAAGCATCTTTGCATGAAAGCTAGTGTGTGACAGACATCAATCTTTCCTTTGAGTCAAGCATGTGTTACCTTATTGGCCTATGCCCAGCCTTACGCAGTAATAGCCTCTGCTTGTCAGAGCCAAAATTGTGGTCCTGAACATGTTTCTGTGTAATAACCATGAAGTTGTTACATTCATGACACACCGATCTTCCACGTTAGCAGAGAGATCTCTACGGCTTGAAAAAATCTGACAAAGAGGGCACCTGGGTGGCTCAGTTGGTTAAGCAACTGCCTTTGGCTCAGGTCATGATCCAGGAGTCCTGGGATCAAGTCCCAGGATTGAGTCCCATATCAGGCTCCCAACTCCACAGGGAGTCTGCTTCTCCATCTGACCTCCTCCTCTCTCATGCTCTCTCCCACTGTCGCTCTCTCAAATATTAAAAAAAAAAAAGAAAAATCTGATAAAGATACTTTATATATTTCCAAGAGGTGGCTGGTTATTGCTTCCAGCTTGTGTGGATGACATTACTGATTATGCTGAAAAGGTCAGGCTTCCTACTATATATGAAGGATCCCACTGTCACCCTTAATGAATGACTAGTTTATCTATGTTATAACTGATATGTACCTTGTTTCTTAGTAATTTAGAGAACAAATTCTTTGGATATTATTTCCCAAGCTTCTTTATATTTTCTAATTATTTCATTGCTTTTTTAGACCAGCACTCTGATATATGCAATATTCATATATGCAATACTCATACCTGCAATCCTGCAGTGTCATTGCATTTGGGTGCCGTCATTAAGAGAATCTTTTTTAGCTTCTTGGCTTCTCATAGAGGAGCAGGTGGCTTAGAATCAGAAAAAAAGAAAAACAAAGGTGAATAAAGGAGATGCAAAAGTAAACAAAAATGTTAACTATATGTTGAAATCCTGGCCCTTTAAGGAAGCCTGCTGTCAAGTTCATGACTGGCTAAACCTCCAGCTATACATTATTAGGGTAGAAATCCCAAATTCAAATGACTGTGGTTGAGCATGGAGATGTTCAGTTTTAGATAATCAATCACTTAAAATTCTGCACTCCTGTGCTGTTACTCATTTAGGCCACTCTCTCATGCTGCAGTCCTCAAGTATCATGAATTTATAAGTCTTAAGGGACATTCCTTGAACCCAGCAAAACTGGACAGATTTAAATTCATGTTAATGAGTGAAACATAAAGAAAATTTGGGAAGTCTTCAATTACTTTTATTTCTAGGGACAAAGAAGGAATTGATAAAAGAGTTTGAAGAAATTTAAGAACTCCTAGGAATGTATTCTTTATATTAAACAAAAATCATTTGCATACTTCTGAATTTGAAATGTTGAAAATATTAAGTCTACTTGGTCCCTACATTTATTGGAGGATTCTTTTGATATTAGAGAGTGAAACATATTTGGATATGATTTATTGTAACTTCATTAGAAAATGTAGAAGCTGAGAACATAAGACAAGGTGGGATATTGCCATGTTCTTTAAAGATTCCAAAATGCCAGGAGATTTTCTAAAATATATTAAAATCTAAAATAAATTAAAGCATAATGACCTCTGGCAAAAGAAAAGGTAAGAGCAGGAGGAGATGTCAAGTTTTGAAAAAGTACAAAGTCAGGGAAAGATATGGATCTTGATTCCATTGCATCCAATGGGAAGCTCCAAGTCTGCCTTGTTAAAATACAGGTTGGGTAATTTGCACTGCTTTTCAGATCATGGGATCTACAGCTATCTCCATGGGGCTATCTTTTCCTACTTAAAATATTGTACCAATAATTATGTATCTAGAAATTTAACCACTAACTATTAGTTTTCTCTTACATAGTCTTCTGAAAGAACAAATTGCAATAAACTGAAATCTTGTGAATTAATTCAATTATTTTTTCTATTATCATCAGGATGAAATTGTGAAATATTAATGAATGGTTCCCCATATCATCTATCCCGTCTTTTTAATCCCATGGCTCTCCTCTGAATAGTAACATATAAGTCTTTAATTTCCTCTAACACAGATTTCCATTTAATGGAAAATTAATGGTATTCTTAGCTTTAAGATAAAACCCATAATCCATGTATGAAACAAAGAGATTTTGGTAGAATCGTATTTAAAATATCCAGTTCTCCCTCCCACATTTCCATTTTGCTTAAATAAACATTTCTGTTTTCCTCCATCCTAGATAATGACCTTTTTGTTGGAAGAGAGACAAAGTTAGATGTTGAAAAGGGTCTATAAATGTCTTTCTCTACCTGGTCCATTTACCTATCCCAGGTTAATACAAAAGTGTGGGGATGTTAAACATCTGGACCCAATTAATAATTTGAGAATCATATGATCTATAGCAAATTTCCTGTCTGAAACTTTGAGAAGTGTTTGCTCCCAAAGTTTCTGACATTGGCATGATATAAGGACAACAGACTCAGCATAGCTGAGGGGTACTTCAAGGGCAGAATAACTGTTTCTGGTGCCCTGTAAACTATCACAGAGATAGAAAGACAGAAGGCCCAAAGAGGCCTGTATTTAGGTATAGGAGAAAATTCTGAATTGTCAGGTTAAATGTAAAATGACTTGAGGAAACAAGAAATTTGCTAATAATGATATTTATTTCCAGTATGCAGAGGAAGCCTCAGAACAGATTCAGAAACCAAAATTAATTACAGAAAAAAATTCACATCTAAATATGTGATTTGAAACTTTACATGGTAGTTTAATATCATTTTATTTTTGATGTTATGGTTTATGTTAAGTGACTTCTATTCATTTTTATTTCTCATTAATGGTTTATTTCCACAGTAAATGTAAGAAGTATTACTAGATTGCCAATTAAGAGAATAGCCTAGTCCTCAAGGGAGGGTAGAAATCTTTTTTTCCTTGGTTAGGTATTCACTGGTCTCCCTGCATTTCAAAATTTATCACCTATCATATTTTAAATAAATTATTTAATCAAGGGGGCGCCTGGGTGGCTCAGTGGGTTAAGCCTCTGCCTTCGGCTCAGGTCATGATCTCAGGGTCCTGGGATCGAGCCCCACATCGGGCTCTCTACACAGCGGAGAGCCTGCTTCCTCCTCTCTCTCTCTGCCTGCCTCTCTGCCTACTTGTGATCTCTCTCTCTCTGTTGAATAAATAAATAAAAATCTAAAAAAAAAATTATTTAATCAAAACCTTCATTGGCAAGGAAAGAGTACAATGTGAAGAGTGACTATTACTCTTCCAGGTAACTCTGGAAAACAAGAAGTCAAATTGTCTCCTCAGAGTAAAAATAAGAGTGACCCTAAAGAGAGTTCAGGGAAATCAATAGAAAAATGTAATTGTGTTTATAGTACAGTTTATAGATTCTATGGGAGATAAGAAGGTATGATTTTTCTTCCATATACATAATGATATTATATTATCCAATTTCCCTGAGCTACAAATGGAGCAGGTTATACACAGGGTAATTTATCAATGTAAGGTCTGCACTGTAATTTTATATTGAAAATGATAGAAAATATTGTTTTGAATATCCCTTTAAGTTTTTTGCTTTTTGAACTATAGAACAGATAGAATATTTTTGACCTGCTTATACAACAAAACCGATGAACTGCTTCATTTGTTTTCAAATACAGAAAAGAGAGGGAACATTACAGGTATTTTAATTGATAATTTCCTTGTTTTATTTAATTTGGCAAAGTGTGTGATTATTTTGATATTATAGGTATGTTTTTTTTTCTTGGATCACATTTTCTCAATCCCAATATTATCTTCTATATCGAGCAACATATTATAAATGCTTATATCAATAGTAAAATTATAAATTATCAGAAAAATATTAGATAATAGTAGCTGAGAATGTACCAATTATCAGCCTTTGTCTGTAACTTCCCTTGAACCAAGTAAATGATTTCAGGGATGAATCTCATCTTGAAGTCTGGGGCTAACCAAGGTTTTGTGTAAATCTTCATGTTTTAATAGAGTGAGCCAGCATAATGCAATACTCTGAGGTTTAGGAAGAAAAATAATGAATAAAATAGGCAAATGCCCACTTCCCCCCCCAGCTCATAAGAGAAGTGAATGTACTTTTCCTGTTCATTTTTATATCTCCCGTTTTTAACACATACCCTGGTACAAGTTAAATATTCAGTAAAACATTTTTTAATTATGGAAATAAGACTGTACTTAATTAGATATAAGGTATATATTAAAAATATTTTAACAACTTGAAACCACAGTTTGATAAGTTACATTGAAGACATGGTTGTCACTGTTTATTGTTATGGTCATTGCGGGCAGAATAGGTATAAGTAGCTTTGAAGTTCATATTGGAAAAATTAATGGAATTCTCTTTAAAAATATACATCATTAATATCCTTGCAGGTAGAGAGCATAACTCTTACTAATAATAAAAAAATTATAACTCTGAAGTAGATAAATGTAATCGATTGGGGCCTTAGTTTTTAAAAGTTTGAGGTTTGCTCAAATCTATTTATTTTACTGATGCTATCATTCCTATGTGTACATGTATAAAATAATCTATAAAAATGTGAATGAAAGTTATCCTTCAATAACAATAAACTACAAATTCCAAATGAAAAAAACAAGACAGGTCTTTTATGAAAATGTAGTCTTTTACAGATTTACTAAGCAATGATAATAAATAATTATACTACCTTGTAAAATGTAACAGAATAACCAAAAGGAATGATAACCACAGAACTAAAATCAGAAAGTGAAAATAAATTAAAAGCATATAGTAAAATTGAATAAAAATTTCTACCAAGAGCATTAACATTGTAGATGAATAGAATTTTTTCCTCCAAGCTCTATAATAATGGGATACCTTAGAAGAGGAGCTTTAAGGCAGTATCCTTATCTTTGCAGCTCTGGAAAAAAATAATGTACCAGAGACCCTCACTCAACTCTGATAATTCCAGAGCAGTCAAAGCCAAGGTTGTGTGTTTTCTTCTTTTTTCCTTCCATGTGTACTCAGACACTAAAACTTTCATATTCCGAATTTCAAGAAAAAGAAAAAAGGGGAATAAGAGGAAGAGGATGGGGAGGAAATCATGCTAACACTTTAGAATGCTTTCTCATCTAAATAAAATGTCTGCAAAATAAGAAATTTGGGGCTTATAATTTATATAGAAGTAAAATGTATGGCAGCAAAACATGGAAACCTAGAGGAAATAATTAAATACTATTTTAATATTCTTATACAATGTTTGAAATAGACTATAATAGGGGCATCTGGGTGGCTGAGTGGTTTGAGCCTCTGCCTTTGGCTTGGGTCATGATCTTGGGGTCCTGGGACCGAGCCCCACATCGGGCTCTCTGCTTAGCGGGGAGCCTGCTTCCTCCTCTCTCACTGCCTGCCTCTCTGCCTACTTGTGATCTCTTTCTCTGTCAAATAAGTAAGTAAAATCTTTAAAAAAAAAAAGAAAAGAAATAGACTATAATATAGTACTGACCAAAAGCTACCAATAAAATAACAAAACAATATGTTGTAGCTAATAAACCAGCAAGGAAATTAATTGAATTATAAAATGTGGTAAGTTACTTAAAAGAAATCCAGAAGGGGTGCCTGGTTGGCTCAGTGGGTTAAAGTCTCTGCCTTCAGCTCAGGTCATGATCTCAGGGTCCCGGGATCAGAGCCCCACATCAGGCTCTCTGTTCAGTGGGGAGACTGCTTTCTCCTCTCTCTCTCTGCCTGCCTCTCTGTCTACTTGTGATCTCTGTCTGTCAAATAAGTAAATAAAAATCTTAAAAAAAAAAAAAAAAGAAATCCAGAAAATATGGAAAGAGAAACAATAAGTGGAATTAATAGAAACCAGATAGAAAATTTTAAGATTAAACATCCTATCAATAATTGTATTAAATATAAATGACAAATAATACATTAAATGCCAGAAGTTATTAGATTAAAGAAAAAAAGCAAAATCCAACTATATGCTACCTCTAAATATCTATTTAATTATAAAGAATCACATAGGTTAACATAGAATAATAATATGCCATACTAACATTAATATGTATTATTGTATTGTTAATATTAATAATAGATAATATATTAGATAATAACATATAATAATAGATAATTAGATAATAGATTAATTGACATATTAGATAATAGATATTATAACATATTATTTATATATTATCTATTATCATTATTAATAATATACTATACTAACAGTAATCAAAAGAAACTAGAATGGCTATATTTATGTTAGAAAAAATAAATTTTGGAGCAGGAATTAATGAAAGCAATAAGGAAAGTCATTTTATAATGGTAAAATGGTAATTTCATGATGAGAACATAAAAATCCAAAATATTTAGCATGTATTAGCAAAGCTTCAAATCACATAAAGCAAAAAAGGACATAGAAAATCCACAGATGTAGTTGAAGATTTCAATACTCCTCTGAATAACTGATATAGGAAATAGAAAATCAGTAAGGATAAAGACTTGAGCAACACTATTGATCAGTTCACTTAACTGCTGTTTATAAAGCATCTCACCCAACAGCAGATTATATATATTTTTTTCAAATATCCATGACATATTTCAAGTAAGGTATGCTTTGTTTAATAAACCTAATCTCAATCAACTTTATTTGAGTCATGTACCACAAAACATTTCTGTTGACCAAAAAGGAATTAAATTAGAAATCATGGGAAAAATATAATAGATATATCTATTTGGAAATTAAAGAATATACTTCTAAATATTACAAGGGTTAAAGAAAATAGAAATTAGAGAGTAGTCAGAACAAAAGAAGAATTTAAAAAAATTTAAATGTGTGGGGTACAAATAAAACCTCAGTAAAAAATTCTAACACTAAATTTCTATTAAAAATGAAGAAGGGGCACCTGGTGGCTCAGTTGGTTGAAGCCTCTGCCTTCAGCTCAGGTCATGATCTCAGGGTCCTGGGATCGAGCCCAGTATCGGGCTCTCTGCTCAGTGGGGAGCCTGCTTCCCCCTCCTCTCTCTCTGCCTGCCTCTCTGCCTACTTGTGATCTCTCTCTGTCAAATAAATAAATAAGATCTTTAAAAAAATATGAAGAAAAACATAAATCAATTACTTCAGTTCCTATTTGAGAATGTAGAAAAAGAAGAAAAATCCATGAAACAAGCAGAAAAAAAAATAATAAATGTCAGAGCAGAAATCAATGATACTGAAAACAAAGAAAAAAGAAGAAAATCAATGGAACCAAAGGCAAATTCTCTGAGATCAATAAATTTGATAAATCTTTAGCTAGAATGTGAAAGAAACAGAGAGAGAGAGAAAAGGAAAAAGAAGGAAGGGAGACACGGAGGGGAAAAAGGAAAGAAGTAAACAAATAAACCCAGAAGACACAAATTTCCAGAATCATTAAAGAAAGAAGTAGCATTACTTCACATCTTCTCATGTGTATTATGCACATTACTGTATATTACATGTCTAAATAATATTTTAAAAAGGGAGATATTATGAATAAATGTTTACCAATAATTTCAACAACTTCGATAAAAGAGTCAAACTTCTTGGATGATACAAACTATCAAATACTATGAACAAAGTAATAAATTCCCAGAATAGTCTCTTATCCATAAAAAAAAAAAATTTAACTTGAAATAAAATCTTTTCCATAAGAGAACTTCAGACCTACAGGGCTTCACTAGTGAATTCTATGAAATATTAAAGGAAAAAAATATCAATTCTATACAAACTTTTAGAGACAAATATATTTCAATTCATTCTATGAGGCTATCCTACCCATATGCCAAAACTAGAAAAAAAATCAAAACTCAAAATGATATTGCTCATGAACATAGTAACAAAAATTATTAATAAAATTTATCAAATCCAATTTGCCAATTCTAGACTTTAGGCAATTATGCAATGTAACAGTACAGCATGACAAATGGGTTTTATTGTAAGACGACAAGTTTGGTTTAATATTTGTAAAACAGAATTAATGCACTTCACCAGATAAACAAATGAAAGAAAAAATAAGTTATGGCAAGGTACATAGAGAAGCTGTAAATCTCATATACTGCTGGGGGGATGTAACTACATAGCCTCTTTGGAAAACACATTCGATAATTTCTTAGAAAATTAAAAACCAATTCATCACACATCTAGCCATTTTACTCCTAGATATTACCTAAGATAAAACCAAGCCTATGTCCCTTAAAAGATTTATATCTGAATATTCATAACAACTTTGTGTCTAAGAGCCAAAACTATAAGAAAGGAAATGTCCATGAGGATGTGAAAGGATAAGAAATTGTGGCACATTATACAATGGGATGCTACTCAATAATTAAAAGGAAATGTGCTATCTGCACACACAATAACATGTTGAATCTCAATACAATTACGCTGAATAAAAGAAGCCAGACCCCTCCTCCCAAAAAAGTACATATCATATGATTCCAATTATATAAAATCTTAGACTATGTCATCTAATATGTAGAGACAGAAAGCAGGTAAATGATTGCCTGGAGACACAGGTATGGGGAAGATCAAAAGAAATGGAGATTACAAAGAGACATGAAACTTTTAAAGGTGATGGATACATTCATTATCTTCATTGTGGTTATATTTTTATTATGTATACATATATCAAAATTTATCACTTATTATACATTAAATATATGTAGTTTATTATATGTTATCTATATCTCAATAAAGCTATTAAATTGTTATAGTTACAAGAGGGTTCCCATAGATATTAATCAATCTTGTTACAATATTTCTGAGAATGATGACAAATTTCTAGGTACGGCTTTGGAAATGAAATTTTTAATTGAAGAATTGTTGAGATCAAGAGGCACTGGAGATAATAATTTGATTAGGCCATTGGTATGAGCATTAAAGTCATGTTAAATGATGATAAGACTTTTAGTAATAAGGAGGAATATGTTGCCAGAATCCTCAATGAATATCTGTTTGAGGAACAAAGACAGTATCATATTACATGCCTACTACAAAAAAGAGAAAGGAATAGTATAGTAAGAGTTCATAAACTTTGTCTACAGAAAATCCTGCATGAAGTTGGACAAGTAACTATCTGGAGGTGGTAATAGGGAATAAAGGTATTTATAAAATGTTATGGTTTGTACAGGATGGGGAAGAATGAAAAGCCTCACCTCAGGGAATTTCGGGTAAAGCAACGTCTTTCTGAGAGAAAGTTACGTGAGTGCATTTGAAGGTATTTGAAAACGTAAGAGAATCTCTTTGCTTCTAGGTCCATATTCAGGTATACTTGTAAGCAAGTTGTTCTCCCGTATCTAGGAATTGTAGTCTCACTCAGGATTTCTGGACACATCCAATACCCTATCACTTTAGTTAACAATTTAGTTTTGGATATGGAACTTCAAAAGATTGCTTTAAGCCCCCTGTTCAGAAATTTCCACCATATTTGAGTGTTGATGTAATTCCTAAAAAAACTTATTTTAATTTAATGATGTAAGAGGGCTTTTTTCTTTCCATTCTGAATCTGCTTTGATCCCATTTAAAAATATATATATGTTATAGTAAATATGTAAATATATAAAATATTATACATTTATATATCTGTATACTTATATATTTATACATATTTATATATTTATATTTGACTAATAATAACCTTCCTATATCTCACTAATTCTCTTTCTGAAGACTGCAAGACATCCTCTAAAAAATGCCTATTTGGTCAAATCAGCTGGAAAAATATCTATCATCAGAATTCTTTATAATCTGTCCCATCAACCTGGTTACAAGCAGAATATAAAAGAAGTCTCCTATACAAGTTCAGACACTGCCTAGGTGGCCCAGCTGTTCTGTCTCATTCTAGCTCATGTTGCTCAATGTCCTTAGCACTTCTGTGCCTTTGAGTTTAAGACTCTAGTAAATCTTCCTCAATCTGTCTCTACTCTGACATCTATTTCCTCTAAAAATATTTAAAGTTAGACCATTAAAAAGAACAATCCCAGAAATAACTTTGAAAAAAAAAATAACTACCAGTCAGATCATCTTTCTTCATTATTGTAGCAATGTAGAAGTTTGGAGAATTAATCTATCCTAAAGGTCATTGAGTAAAAGGAAACAGTGAACATTAAGAATTGGCCGAAGATTTTTTTTAAAGCTTTAAATGAATGCTGATTCCATGTGTATGGAAACCAAAGTAAAGTTCTTGGAAAAGGGAAAAAAAATCAATCAAACAGTGTTAAGGGATATAGAAAAATTGTGTTTGTTTAATTGTTGTTTTTTAATATGTAGCAAACCAAAAATAAGGAAAGGATAATTTAGTAGTTTGTACTGATACAATGAGTTGGTGATAAAGAAGGGAATTGACCATGGTTTTCTGATTCCTCTATTATAAACAAGTTTATAAAGTTCCTATCTAATAATAAAAGTAAGGTTATCAATATGCAAGTTTACTTAAGAACATAATTCTTCTAATCCTTAGATTTTTTGCAGACTATTGATTTAAGGACTGTGGCTAGGATAAAAAAAGCTTATATTTCCGATAAAATTAGGGCATTGTGAAGGCTCAGAACTTGCAGCAGGACTAAAATCCTTAAAAGGAAAAATATTAAAGAGGGTCGGGGTCAAGAATATCTTGAGGAAAAATATAAATGTCTCAGCCCACATTCTACTTTTACTTCTACTGTTTTGTTAAATTTTTATTTATATGTAGGTCGATTGGCATATATTTATACATTTAGACCTCACTATAATTTTGTGAGTTAAGTGTTTACATCCTCCATTTTAATGATTAGAAAGCTGAGATGTAAGATTCAGATGGAAATTTAATTTTCAGGGATTCTAATATGAATCTCTCTTATACCAGAGTCCACATTCTTCCATTACATCCTTCTATACCTGAAGTGCATCTTTAAAAAAATAAAGAAAAATACCTTAATATGAATCCATGATTTATAGCATGATTTCTCACCTCAATTTTGTTTAAACTTTTTTTAAGCAAATTCTGACAAGATTACCTTGGAATTTGAGGATGGGTTTCCTGGTGAGTCGGGATCTAGAATTACATTCAACTCTGCATATTTCTATATGTGACTATTATCAAGTTCTTTAACATTTTAGAGCTTTAGTTCATAGATCTGAAACACAGATATTAAAACAAGTGTTTTACACACACACACATATACATATCTCTCAAGGTGTTATTTGAGGCAAGTAACAGTTTCCTTTGCTCAGTCTTACCTGCATGTATTTTGCTTAACATATCAATGCTCAAATCTTCATAGGTGTTCAGAAATATTATTAATCATAATGTTAGTAATAACTTCACACTCCTGAGCAAGGTACTAAATTAAATGATTGTAATAGGATAAAAAGTATCTCTTCACCAGATGGCTGTTCTCTCAGGGAGCAAAGACCTGCCTTCAAAATTAGCAAGGCTGACAATTTCTCTTTTCTTTGACCTCAGTTAATACACTCTCGCTCCAACCTACTTTAAAAGATAAAAAGTCTCCCAAATATTTCTCTTCCATTACTCTTCAATCCACAGAGTCTATTCATACTAAATTAGATTCTTTCAACAAATGGTAAGAATAAGTCAGCTTATTTGCTCATCCTAGTTTTATTGCTACAACTTCAATAGCTTTAATCTCTTAAAATATACAAAACTCTATATACGCTTCTCATCCTCCTGATTGTCATCTTCTGTGGCAAGTAGACACAGAGATGCCTTGAAACTTCCACTCGTTGGCCAGATTTCTAAGGAATGGATCTGTAATATGTTAATACCTTTCACTCTAACAAAGGTCATTTTGGGTTTGTAATTATATAGAGAATTTTAACCAGAGGTTCTTTAGTACCAACATGTATTACATTAAAATATTTTCATAAATTCACAAGTAAATATTTTTGGAAGGGTATCTTGCAACATTTTCTTCTTAAAAAGATGATTTTTTTAAATACAGAAAAATTACCAAAAAAAGCAAACAGATGTTTATATATAATTCATAATTTATACTCATTAGCTTGTGTACTACTTTTTTATATCTGTGAAATAAAATATTCAGTTAAGGGCGCCTGGGTGGCTCAGTGGGTTAAGCCGCTGCCTTCGGCTCAGGTCATGATCTCAGGGTCCTGGGATCGAGTCCCGCATCGGGCTCTCTGCTCGACAGGGAGCCTGCTTCCCTCTCTCTCTCTCTCCCTCCGCCTGCCTGCCTCTCTGTCTACTTGTGATCTCTCTCTGTCAAAAAAAAAAAAAAAAAAAAAAAAAAAAAAACTTAAAAAAAAAATATCCAGTTAAATTTAAATTCTGCTTTGCTCATCCTAGGTTCAATCCCACATTCATCTACAAACCTCAGGTGACCAGAATAATACTTATCTTACATATATCAATATTGCAATTTGATATTTTAAAAATTTATATAAATTATTTTTTGTGTATCATTAAGCAACTTTTTTTAGTAAACTTTGTATTATTAAGGTGTTTCCATGTTGACATACATAAATTTAAGTCACAGATGTTATCTTCAATGTGGTATTGCATTGTATGGATAATTATAAATATGAATGAAACAAATGTGAAAATAATATTTCTGTTATCTATTCACTTATGGATGGCCAGTATTTTTCTAAAATACATTTAGGGAAATTAGTAATAAAATTATCAGTAAATTCTGTTTAATTTTTAACTTGGTAAAATTTGAGGTTGCTTGGCTAAGCAAGTAGTACAAATATTAATAGCACATATCTAAGTCCTCATATGTATGCCCTTCTAGAATATTTTATTGGCATATATTTATATATAAATTTATCTGAAATATATCAACATTCAGAAATTCTACTAGGTATTTCTTTAGATATATGTTAAGGAGAAAAAAACCCCACTTCATCATTTGGGAAAATTCCACTGAAGTTCATATATAATAAGTCACAGTGACAAAACAATTATTGTTGAATGCAAAAACAATAAAATCAAACAATGATTGGTAGTCTATATATATGCTCCACAACCAGTGAGGACCAAGTTGGGAAGAGTAGCTGGCTCTTTTAGAATTGTGTTGTTCTGTCCCATTCATTCTTCTCAGGTAAAACCATAATACTTTGGAATATTTCAATTCTGATATTTTTGGCCAGATTAGTGCACAGCCTACAAAGTGGACTTTCAGAAAGTTCTTTATATCTATATTATCTTCAGCCAGTTTTTCTCCTTACATTTCAGTTCTATTTATTTTTCATAGTTGAATCATTAAATTATTTAGTGACTGACCACTGTTTCAGATTGACTGAGAATACAAAAAACAAATACTTGTAAAATAATTATTCCTTTGGGGGCATCAGGGTGGCTCACTTGGATAAGCATCTGCCTTCACTCAGGTCATGATCTCTGGGTCCTGGGGTAGAGTCTTATGGGGGTCTCTGGGTAGCAGGGAGTCTGCTTAACTTTCTCCCTTTGTTCTTCACCTCACTCTTGATCTCTCCCTCTTAAATAAATAATTAGAATATAAGAACAAAATAATTATTCTTTTGTTTTTGTGATAGGAATGTGTATAAAATATTTTTTTTTAAAAATGATGATCCTTATCAATTTTACCAAAACATTCAGTTAAAAGAAAGTGCCATGTCTCAAATTTTATATTTATCTTTCTAGACACATAATGTTCTCACTCACTTACATTCACACACACTTACCAAATCCACATACACTAAGGTTAATATCATGTGACTGGGTTTTGGCTTGTGTAATTGGAGCAAGTGAGACATCACTCTTAGACTTTACCACAAATGCAATGCAAAACTGTCCATATCATGTTATTAATAATGATAATGTCACAAGATAAAACCTGGATAATGGAGTGAACACTTACAGAACATCTGGACCCACATGTGATTTTTGACATGATAAAGAAATAAACTATCTTCATTGACTGAAAAAAAAAAGTGTCTTAAATGTTTATTGTCATAATAACAGAATATCCTAGCTTATTCTAATACAAATTTGAAGTTGATTGGCCCTGTTAAATTAAATACATAAACTGAAATTATGTGAAGTCGAGGGGAAAAAATAAAATTTCCCCAGCTACGAATACCAAATACCAACTTTTACCAATGTATGGCAAAATTTAAGAATTTGTATTTAAACATTATTAAAAGTACTGATCAGGAAAAAATATGTTTTAATGTTTTCAGATATATAGAAGGACTAAATTTCAAATATTTTCTTTTAAAATAAACACATTTGTAAAGTTGAGAAATTGGATTTTTCTTTATCCTTACAATGAACACAATGACTGTTCGATGGAAGTAGAACTATACCATAGTGCAATAGTTACAGATTAGATTTTTTCTCTCCATTCAGCAACTTGCTAAATGTGTAATTTGGGGAGATTTATTTCACATCTTTAAGGCTCAGGTGATTTTTATGATTATTTCATTAATTTCTATGTAGATCATTCTAATGATTACTTTATTAGTGTAGAGACCAGATCTGTTTTTGTTCATTATTTATTACTACTCCTAATCTAGGGTATGGGCCATAAGAAGCATTTGTCAAATTCTTAAAATACAACATAGGATTTTGTGAAAATTAGAGATTAAAATATATTTAACTGTGTGCCTGGTACATGGTATTAAACTAGAAACACATGGTGTTTAAATAATAAACCAAAAATTATAACTTCAGGCAAAACAAATGTTGCAAATAGAAAATCACAAATAGGTACATGGTGACATGTATAGTTACTGCTCTTCCATATTCAAATTTCTTACATGACTGCACATTCTTTGATGGTCCAAATTGAATTGTTACAGCTTCTTTAGAATTCCATTTTTGTGATACTAACAGACTTAAACATTTTTCATTAAAATTCAACAGGCAGTTAATCCAGCCTATCATAAATATATCTATGAAATCAAACTAACAGAGGTTGTTTGTATAGTTTTCAGATCTTCAACCTCAAGGGATCTACACTAGATTATCATTGTGTAAAGACTAGAGATAGGACATGAGTATTTTTGCCTACATTTGTTAGTGATCTTATGTCTATAACTCTCTTACTATGTAGTGATTTTGATAAAAAGGAAAAAAAATACTGCTAACTAAGAGCTTATATTAGTTACTAATGGATTACTCACATCTAGCTGACCTCTTTTATTTGTGCTTGGCACAGAATTTTATATGGAAGTTATAGCTGTGACTGCTAAATAGTTGGCCTATGATACTTCAATCATACTGATCTTGATTCTAACTACTGCTTCCAATATCACAGTAGTTCATGCCATATTGAAAAAAATGTGCACCTCTCACTCCTCCAATAAGTTTCCTATGTTTACTTTGTTTTGTAGTTTTCTTGAACATTTAAGCTAAGAGTATGTTTCATTTTGGTGAGTAATACTAACAGAAAACTCTCAATGCCAGTAATCTTTAAATCTAAATATTAAAATTTATCATAAAATAAGTAGAATTATTTTATTCCCTTGATAAAAACAGCATAACTATATCTTCTTCCCTAAAATAAAATAGTTCTTAAAATAAGATAGCACTAGTTTGCAATTGCCCATTGGTTTGATTCCCCAAAACTGTTGAAAAAGACAAATGAAAATAGTTCAAAAAATGATACATGATTTAGATTTCATCAGTTTTAACCAACTTTTACCTGTACTCACAAGCCTGTGGAACTCAATCCCTTCAGTGTTCAACTTGATACAGGCACTATATACTAGAGAGAGGGAAGGAGTTTCATTACCCATTTATTATTTTTACAGTTCAATATTTCTTTCTAGTGCCTAACTTCCATAGTGAGCAGCACTGCAAGAAAACATAGATCAGTGCCACAGACAGGAATATGACCTAGGAATACCAACCAGATTTGTTCTGTTTTGTTTTTTGTTTTTATAATTTTTATCTGGCTTAAGCTTCCCTCTACTTCTCCCTACAAAATATTATTCCTTTCATTTATTTAAAAGATAAATAAATCTGGGGCACCTGGATGGCTCAGTGGGTTAAGCCTCTGCCTTCAGCTCAGGTCATGATCTCAGGGTCCTGGGATGGAGCCCCATTTCAGGCTCTCTGCTCAGCAGGGGACCTTTACCCCCTCCCCCTCTGCCTGCCTCTCTGCCTACTCGTGATCTCTCTGTCAAATAAATAAATAAAATCTTAAAAAAAAATAAAAGATAAATAAATCTTGCTTATTACTAGGTGTAACTCATGGGTTTTCTGTGTGATAAAAATGGAATCTATGAAAGATAATTTAAAAAAAATACAAACTGAAAAATGATACTCTTAGGTGTATATTTTTGTCATCATTGTTAATTACAATATAGAAACCACTAAGCAAGTTACCAGTTATCAACCTCCTAAAAATATCCAATAAAAAGGATGTCCATCAGGCTTGAAAATAATTCCTTCTGCTGTACAGCATGAAAAAAAAGGGGGGGGGGACTTATCAGTTCAACAAAATCAAACATAGAAGTAAATTACAAGGAGAATTCATGGTAAAATAGCAATATATAATGTGAAGCTATAAGATAACAAATCTTACACCATGACTAATATTTTGCTTTTCTGTGCTTCTAATCTACTGAAGAAATAATATAAATTGTGATGATCATGAATTATCTGAAAAGGAAAGATGAATATTTCTAAGTTCTCATCTAATCTGACAAAATTTTGATACAGTTGACCCTGCATTTTTACTGAAACTCTCAAAGTTTGACTCACAGAACATTATTTTCATTTGGTTTTGAATCCTTGGTCTCCTATTTTTCTTTCGGATCTCTCTGACCCCTTATTGTTTTAGAATGTCTAAGGATTTAATCCTGTGTAGCTGCTATGCAGATTTATTTTCATGATGGTCTTCTAAATGTTTTCTATAAACTGTTTTGTGTTTTTGTGTGTGTGAAAATGCAGATACCCTTAAATTAGTGGATTGTGAAATCAATTTAATGTATAAAGACAAGCAAGCTTTAATGAAAGTTAAAAAAAAAAAAGAAGAAGAAATGATCAGAAAAAAAAAAAAAAAAAGATCAAACCCAAAGTGGTACTTCAAAGAACAAGAAAAACAGTTCACAATATGGGGGGGGGAAATATTTGAAAATCATATATTTGATAAAGGACTTATCTAGAATATATAAAGATATATAAAGAACTCTTACCAAAAAAAAGAAAAGAAAAAAGAAAATAGGAAAAGGAAAAGTCAAACCACCTAATTAAATAGCCCAATTAAAAATAGCCAGGGAGATGTTAGCATTATGGCAGCATAAATCATTTCTGTTTTCTCTCGCCTTCAGTTTACAATGAGTTGGACATCTGTAACCAAGAATGAGTGCCCTGTGCACAACATACTAGGATACCCAAGAGATGTATCCAGCTGTGCACCTGAAGTGGATTTGATTTCAGAAGAAGATGCAGAGTGAGAGAAGACAGGGACAATCTGGCAGTAGGCCAGCATGGCCTCCCTGGAAGAGGAGGTAGAATGTGAAGGCAGTGTGTATGAGGGGTCTGTCTAGCTATGTGTACTATAGCTGAATGGATCCACTGCTCTGAGGAGAGACTCCAGTGGCTGTGGGGAGGAAGAGGAAAGAAAAGTATACAGATAAAGAGAACTGAAGTAAAGTGTTTCCTATTGTCTGCCCCAGGAATCTGGCAAGAGGACTACCATGGATCACTAGGATGCCCTCATGCAAAGACAGAGGATCCACCTACCAGGCCAGGGAAATATCAAAAACTCCAAATGTTAAGTATGTACCTTCCTCAACTTTTCCCACCTCTGTCTCCCAAGAGCTGTTGTTTTTGTTTGTTTGTTTGTTTGTTTGTTTTTGTTTTGTTTTGTTTTTCCCCACACACACTCCAACCTTAATAGCCAGTCAGTGCTGGTAAGTGAAACAAAAAAAACTTATGTTATAGAGTCACCTCTTCTGGCAAAAAAAAGGAAGGCTTCTAACTACCAACTTGTTAAGCTGTTAGAATTGAAGTAAGCAAAACCTTTCTTCAATAAGAAAGGCTTTTCTATTTTAAATGCTACAGCAGAGGTACTTTTCATCAGACACTATGAAAAATGGCAATAAGGTATTTCAAAAAGAAAAACACAATTTCCATCAACTGAATCCAAAAACATGGATTATTATAATCTGACAAATAATTCAATATAGCTGTAATGAAGATATTCAGGAGTTACAAGAAAACTTAGAAAGACAATACAATGACCTCCGTAGTAAAATTAATGAACAGAAGGAGTTCTTTATCAAAGTATTGAAATTCCAAAGAAGAACCGAACAGAAATTGTGGAGGTAAAGAACTGAATAAGTAAGATGGAGAATGCATTATAATGCATTGGAAGTACAGCAGATAAGATGGAAGAAAGAATAAGTGAGCTTGAAGATAGAAATGTAGAAATGATTCAGGTATAAGAGGAGAGAGAACTAGAATTTAAAAAGTAAAGAAACACTATAAGAACTATTTGACTCCATCAAAAAAGAGAACATAATTTTAATGGGTATTCTAGAAGAAGACAGAGAGGGAGAAGAGAGTGTATTTAAAGCAATATAGCTGAGAACTTTCCAAACTTGAGGAAGGAACTTGATATACAAGTCCATGAAGCTAATAGAACACCTTATTATTTCAGTGCAAAAAGATCATCTCCAAGACATACTACATAAAAATTGTTAAAAGTCAATGCTAAATAAATAAAGTTAAAAGAAGCCAGGGAAATAAAGATGGTAAGAAACAAAGAAATATCCTCCACCCTTAAGCTATTGACAGATTTCTCAACAGAAACACTACATGCCATGAAACAGTGCAATGATACATTCAAAATAATAAAAAATAAAAACTATCAGTCAAAAATACTCTATCCAGCAAAATTATCTGTTAATATTAAAGGAGACATAAAGGCATTCCTAGATAGACAAAAGCTGATGGAGTTCAGCATCACAAGACCTGCCTTAAAAAAACTGAAAGGAGATCATCAAGGTGAAAGAAAAAGATGAAAGTACACAAAACAACTAAGATGATAAACAGAATTAGAAAACTGTAACTATTTTTAGAAGAGTATATTAAACTCTCAATTATAGCATAAAGATTAAAGGAAAACACATTAAAAATAATTATATAGCTACTAAAACTGGACAATGAAATCACAGCATAAAAGAGATAATTTATGAAATAAAAATATAAAATGGTAATGGTAAAATAATAGAACTTTTATAAGCAATTAATATAAGTTGCTCTCAGCAAAAAGGATTATTTTACCTATAAGATATTTTCTGTATACTTCATGGTAACCACAAAGAAAAAATCTAGAGCAGAGAGAGGAAACGAAAGGAGAAAATAAACAAGTCACCTTGGCATACCACCAACTTATAAGGTCAGACAGAAACAGAAGGAAAACCAAATAATGGAAAGACAGGATAATCAGAAGACTGGAGAGGGGCACCTGGGTGGCTCAGCTGTTAAGCCGCTGCCTTCGGCTTGGGTCGTGATCTCAGGGTCCTGGGATTGAGTCCCGCATCGGGTTCTCTGCTCAGCAGGGAGCCTGCTCCCCTCTCTCTCTCTGCCTGCCTCTCTGTCTACTTGTGATCTCTGTCTGTTAAATAAATAAATAAAATCTTAAAAAAAAAAAGAAGACTGGAGATAAAAAATGGCAGTAGTAAATCCCTACATTCTGATAATCACCATAAATGTGCATGAATTGAACTCATAAAGTCATGGAAGGCTGGATGGATTTAAAAAAAAAAAAAAGTGAGACCCAAGTTTATGCTGACTATAGGAGACTCATTTCAGCTTCAAAAACACAAGTCTCTAAATAAAAGATGGAAGATGATATACCAAGCATGCAGAAACCAAAAGGAGCCATACTTATATCAGACAATATATACTTCAAGCTGAAAAGGGTAACAAGAAACCAAAAAGGTCATTGTATAATGATAAAAGGATGAGAGCCTCAAAAAGCTATAAGAATTGTAAATATATGTGTAACCAGCACCAGAGCATCAAAATATAATAAACAAATAATAACAGATCTTAAGGGAGGGAAAAAAAAAACAAATAATTATAAAGTAATTAAATAACTCACTATCAGCAATGGATAGATTGTCCAGTGAAAATCAATAAAGAAAGGTTGAATCTGAATCATACTTTAAAACAAATGTACCTAATAGGCATATAAAGAACATTCCAACCAGCAGCAGCAGTGTACACATTCTTCTCAAGTGCACATAGAACATTCTCCAACATACATAATAAGATAGACCACAAATCAAATCTTAGCAAATTAAAATGACTGAAGTCAAACCAACTATCTTCTCTGATGGCAATATTAGAAATTAACAATAAAAGGAAAGTTAGAAGATACACATATATGTGAAAAATACACAAACACAGTTCTAAACAATCACTAGGACAAAGAAGAAATCAAAAGGGAACAGAAAAATTATCTTGAAAGAAATAAAAATGGAAATATAACAAAATAAATATTATGGGATACAGCTAAAGCAGTTCTGAGGGGAAAATGTATAGTAATACATGCAAACCTAAATTTATACCTCAAGAAATTAGAAAAACAATGAAAAATTAGGCCCAAATTAGCAGAAGGAAGGAAATAATAAAGGTCAGAGTGCAAATAAATGGAATAGAGACCAGAAAAAACAATAAAAAGGATCCAGAAAGTTAAGAGGTGTTTCACTGAAAAAAAGAGATAAATTTGCTAAACTGTTAGCTAGACTAAGAATAAAGAAAGAAGATTCAGATAACTAAAATTAGAAACAAAAAAAAGACATTACACCTAATACTACAGAAATACATAAAATCATAAGGACAACTATGAATTATGTGCCCAAAATTATATAAGTAAGAAGAAAATGATACATTTCTAGGAAGACTCAACCTACCAAAACTGAATCAGGAATAAATAGAAAATCTGAACACATCAATAATGAATAAGGAGATTAAATCAGTAACCAAAAGCTTGCAGCATAGGAAACTCTTAGGACCATTTGAATCACTGGATAATTCTACCAACATGTATTTGCTTATTTTGTTTTATTTTACTTTACTATTTTATTTTATTTATTTTATTTTATTTACTTTTGAGACAGAGAGAAAGAGAGAGATACAAAGACACACATGCATGGGTGGGGTAGGAGTAGAGGGAGAGAGAAAGAAACTCTTAAGCAGAGTCCATGCACAGCATGGAGAAAAATGGAGGGATCTAACTCTTGTTTCTGAGATCATGACCTGAGCCAAAATCAATAGTTCAATGCTCAACCAATTGAGCCACCCAGGTACTCCTCAAACTTTTCCAAAATATCAAGGAGGAAAGAATAGTTCTCAACTTATTCTACAAAACAGTATTATTTTGGTATCACTTTGATTCCAAAATATACTACAAGAAAATGAAAGTATAATACCTAGAGTCTTGATGAATATACATGCAAAAATTCACAACAAAATACTTGACAACAATAAAGAACACATTAAAAGAATCTACACCATGATCAAGTGATATTTAACCCTGAGATGCAAGGATGGATCAACACAAAAAATTAACAAATGTAATACATCAGATTAATAAAATGAAAGATAAAAATTGCATGAACATCTCAATACACACAGAAAAAAAAAATTTGACAAAATATAATATTCTTTCATGGTATAAGCCTTAAGAGATTAGGTATAAAAAGAACATATATAAACATAAAACAAAACAAAACAAAACATATACGACAACCCAACACTAACATACTTAATGGGGAAAAATTGAAAGTAACTTTCCTAAGATTAGGAACAAAATAAGGATGCCCACTTTGACATCTCCTACTGAATATTATACTAGAAGTCCTAGCCAGAGCAATTAGGTAAGACAAATAAATAAAAAGCACTCCACATTGGAAAGAATGAGGTAAAATTGTCACTCTCTGCTAATGATACAATCTCTTTTTTTTTAATTAACATATACTGTATTATTTGTTTCAGGGGCACAAGTCTGTTATTCAGTGGTTTTGTACAATTCACAGCACTCACCATAGCACATACCCTCCCCAATGTCCATAACCCAGCCACCCTATCCCTACTCCCCCACCCCCGACAACCCACAGTTTGTTGCTTATGATTAAGTCTCTTATGGTTTTTCTCTGTCTCCAGTCCCATCTTGTTTCATTTTTTTTCTCTCCCATCCCCCCATGACCCACCAACCCTGCCTGTCAAATTCCTCATCAGAGAGATCATATAATAATTGTCTTTCTCCGATCGAGTTATTTCATTTAGCATAATACTCTCTACTTCCATCCACATCATTGCAAATGGCAAGATTTCATTTCCTTGATGGCTGCATAGTATTCCATTGTGTATATATACCACTTCTTATTTAGCCATTCATCTGTTCATGGACATCTAGGTTCTTTCCACTGGCTACTGTGGATATTGCTGCTATAAACATTTGGGTGCATGTGCCCCTTTGGATCACTACATTTGTATCTTTAGGGTAAATACCCAGTAGTGTGATTGCTGGGTCATAGGGTAGCTCTATTTTCAACTTTTTGAGGAACCTCCATAGTGTTTTCCAGAGTGGCTGCACCAGCTTGCATTCCCACCAACAGTGTAGGAGGGTTCCCCTTTCTCCGCATCCTCACCAGCATCTGTCATTTCCTGACTTGTTAATTTTAGCCATTCTGACTGGTGTGAGGTGATCTCATTGTGGTTTTGATTTGTATTTCCCTGATGCTGAGTGATATTGAGCACTTTTTCATGTGTCTGTTGGCCATCTGGATGTCTTCTTTGCAGAAATGTCTGTTCATGTTTTCTGCCCATTTTTTGACTGGATTATTAGTCCTTTGGGTGTTGAGTTTCATAAGTTCTTTATAGATTTTAGATACTAGCCCTTTATCTGATATGTCATTTGAAAATATCTTCTTCCATTCTATAATTGTCTTTTGGTTTAGTTGACTGTTTCCTTTGCTGTGCAAAAGCTTCTTATCTTACCAAAATCCCAATAGTTCATTTTTGCCCTTGCTTCCCTTGTGATACAATCTTATATAGAGAGAAATCCCAAAAAGTAAATAAAAAATTGTTGGAATTAATCAATTTCAGTAAAGTAGCAGGATACAAAATCAACATGCAGAAATAAATTACATTCTTTCACATTAGTGATGAAGCATCTGAAAAAGAAATAAAAAAAGACTACCCCCTTCAAAATAGCAAAAAAAAAAAAAAATAGGAATAAATTTAACTAAGAAAGTAGAAGATCTATACAATAAAAACTGTAAGAGTTTAATGAAAGAAATTGAAGAAGATACAAAGGGGAACACTTTCATGTTCACTGAGAATTAATATTGTCAAGGTGGCCAAGCTACCCAAAGACAGGAATAGTTTTAATGCAATCCCCATGAAAAGACCAAAGGCATTATTCACAAAATAGAAGAAACAACACTAAAATTTGTGTGGAGCCACAAATGACCCCACATAGCCAAAGCAATCCTGAGAAAAAAAGAAAGTAAGAGGTATCATCATTCTAGATTTCAAACTACACTACAAAGCCATGGTATTACATGATATGGTACTTGCACAAAACAGACACAGCAGCCATTTGATCAGAGCAGAGAGACCAGAATTAAATCTCAGCATATATGGTTGATAAACATACAACAAGAGAACCAAAAATACCCCATGGGAAAAGGATAATCTCTTCAACAAATGGTGTTGGAAAACTGGAGAAATAAATGCAGAAAAATGAAATTAAACTCTATCTCATATTACACAGAAAAATTAACTCCAAATATTACTCAAAACCCTCTACCATAAAACTTCTAAACAAAAATATAGGGAAGATGCTCATTGATATTAATCTTGGCAATACTTTTTTGGACATGAAGCTAAAAGCAAACAACAACAACAAAAACATTAATGAATGAGACTACATCAAACTCAAAAGCTTCTGTACCACAAAAGAAAAAAATGAGGATAAATAAAGTAAAACAAATATTTAAAAATAGAAATAAATAAATAAATAACCAACAGAATGTGAGCAAATTTGAAGGGAGGAGCAAAATGGCAGAGGAATAGGAGACATAAATATCTCTAGGTCCCAGGAGTTCAGGTAGATAGTTATCAAACCATTTTGAACAGCTACAAAGTCAACAGAAGATAGAAGAGAAGAAGAGCAGCAATTATAGGAACAAAAAATTGACCATTTTCTGGAAGGTAGGACCTGCAGAGAAGTGAATTCAAAGCAACACTCAGGAAGATAGATAGCAGTGGGAGGGGCCAGCTCCCAGCAAGCTGTAGAGCTATGGAGCACAAAATCAGGACTTTTAGAAGTCTGCTACACTGAGGAACATTGCTCCAGAGGCTAAATGGGGTGGAGCCCTAATGGGACAGTGTGGTCTCGGGACCCACAGTGTCACAGAAAGACCAGGGGTTTCTGAGTGTAGCAAAGCTCTCGGGTATTTGAGCGGGGAAGCCAGCTATGGAGACAGAGCTGAGGAGTTGGCTCTCAGTAGGGATTACCTTAAACCATGATCTGGGGCACAGTCTGGCCACTGCTCTTTGGGCATGGACCCAACAAGCAGAAGATCCAGGGAGACTCACCTTCCTCCTCTGGGAGGAGCAGTGTGGGAGTGCACTGTAGGAATCAGCTGGGCTTGGAGACTCCAAACAGGACCATGCAGCAGAGATATAAATGCTCAGTCACAGGCTGGGTGAGCTCAGAGTGTGGCCAGAGACCAGGGAGATTGGGGAGATTGCTCTTCTCTGAAGGCATTGAGGCGTGGGGCCCTGAGCTCTTGGCTCCTATGGGGCTGGAGATTGGGAAGGTGCCATTTTCATTACCATCCTTCAAACCTATATGGAAAACATTCAGGGTACAAAAGCTCCCTGAGACCAAAATCAGGCAGATTACTTAGCCTGGACCCAAGCAAGGGTGGTGCAATTCTGCCCCTGGTAAAGACATTTGAGAATCACTGCAACAGGCCCCTCCCCCAGAAGATCAGCAAGAACACCCATCCAAGACTGAATTTACCAATCAGTGAGAACTTATGGAACTTCAGAGCTCGGGGAAAGCAACACATAGAATTTGTGGCTTTTACTTAATGATCCTATAGTCTTTCAAAGTTATTTTTTTTATTTTATTTTTTTCTTATTCTATTTTTAAAATTTTTTCTCTTTCCTATTTTAAGGTTTTGAAACTATTTTATCTTATCATACCTTTTAAAAAAAATCTTTTTTTTAATTTTCATGCTTATAGTCATATTTCATCCCTTCATTGTATTTAACCTTATTTTTTGTATACATATGGTTTTTTTTTCTTTAAAATTGTGGGATACAATTTCTTCTAATAGATCAAAATATACTCTAAATATAGGATATGGCTTTGTGCTAGTCTCCAGACTGATCACATTCTTTCCTTTTTTTTTCTTTTTTTAACCAACTTCTTATCAATTCCTTTTTTACAACCTTTTAAATTTTCATCTTTGAAGTCATATTCCATCCCTTCGTTGTGTTTACCCTTATTTTTGTATATATATGTTTTTCTTTCTTTAAAATTTTGAGAGGTAGTTGCTTCTAACAGACCAAGTACACCCAAAATCATGTGTGTGGCTCTCACCAGTCTAATATATATGTGTGTGTGTGTATACACACACACACACACAATACACACACACACACACATTCCCCCCCCCTTTCTTCTCCCCCTGGATTTGGGTCTCTTCTGATTTGGTTAGTTTATATATATATTTTCCCCCCCTATGGTCACTGGTATCCTTTTAGTATTTTATTCTCTCATTCATCCATTCTTAACTGGATAAAATGACAAGGCAGAAAAATTCACCACAGGGGGAGGACAAAAAAAAAAAAAGAACAAGAGGCAGTAATGATGGCTAGGGACCTAATCAATACAGGCATTGGCAATATGTCAGAACTAGAGTTCAGAATGATAATTATCAAGGTGCTAGATGAAACAAACAAACAAAAAAGCATGAAAGATACTAGAGACTCCCTTTCTGGAGAAAAAAAATCTCTTTCTGGAGAAATAAAAGAACTAAAATCTAACCAACTTGAAATTAAAAATAAAAAAGCTATTAATGAAGTGTGATAAAAAATGGAGACTCTTACTGCTAGGTTAAGTGAGGCAGAAGGTAGAATTAGTTATATAGAAGACCAAATGATGGAGAATAAAGAAGCTGAGCAAAAGAGAGACAAACAAATACTGGACCACGAGGGGAGAATTTGAGAGATAAGTGATACCATAAGATAAAACAATATTATAATAATTGGGATCCCAGAAGAAGAAGAAGGAGATGGGCAGAGGGTATATTGGAGCAAATTATAGCAGAAAATTTCCTTAATTTGTGGAAGGGAACAAGCATCAAAATCCAGGAGGCACAGAGAATCACCTTCAAATTCAATAAAACTACGTCCGCACCCTGTCAACTAAAAGTAAAACTTACAAGTCTCAGTGACAGAGAGAAAAACCTAAAACCAGCTCAAGCAAAGAGGTCTGTAACATACAATGTTAGAAATAATAAATTGACAGCAGACCTATCCACAGAGCCTTGGCAGGCCAGAAAGGACTGACATGATATATTAGAGCACTAAACGAGAAAAATATACAGCCAAGAATACTATTTCTAGCTAGGCTGTCATTGAAAATAGGAGAGATAAAAAGCTTCTAGGACAAACAAAAACTAAAAGAATTTGCAAACACTAAATCAGCCCTACAGGAAATATTGAAAGGGGTCCTCCAAGCAAAGAGAGAACCTAAAAATAGCAGACCAGAAGGGAACAGAAACAATATTCATCAAGATAAGAAGCTTTTGCTCAGCAAAGGAAACAGTCAACTAAACCAAAAGACAATTATATTTCAAATGACATATCAGATAAAGGGCTAGTATCTAAAATCTATAAAGAACTTATGAAACTCAACACCCAAAGGACTAATAATCCAGTCAAAAAATGGGCAGAAAACATGAACAGACATTTCTGCAAAGAAGACATCCAGATGGCCAACAGACACATGAAAAAGTGCTCAATATCACTCAGCATCAGGGAAATACAAATCAAAACCACAATGAGATCACCTCACACCAGTCAGAATGGCTAAAATTAACAAGTCAGGAAATGACAGATGCTGGTGAGGATGCGGAGAAAGGGGAACCCTCCTACACTGTTGGTGGGAATGCAAGCTGGTGCAGCCACTCTGGAAAACACTATGGAGGTTCCTCAAAAAGTTGAAAATAGAGCTACCCTATGACCCAGCAATCACACTACTGGGTATTTACCCTAAAGATACAAATGTAGTGATCCAAAGGGGCACATGCACCCAAATGTTTATAGCAGCAATATCCACAGTAGCCAGTGGAAAGAACCTAGATGTCCATGAACAGATGAATGGCTAAATAAGAAGTGGTATATATACACAATGGAATACTATGCAGCCATCAAGGAAATGAAATCTTGCCATTTGCAATGATGTGGATGGAAGTAGAGAGTATTATGCTAAATGAAATAACTCGATCGGAGAAAGACAATTATTATATGATCTCTCTGATGAGGAATTTGACAGGCAGGGTTGGTGGGTCATGGGGGGATGGGAGAGAAAAAAAATGAAACAAGATGGGACTGGAGACAGAGAAAAACCATAAGAGACTTAATCATAAGCAACAAACTGTGGGTTGTCGGGGGTGGGGGAGTAGGGATAGGGTGGCTGGGTTATGGACATTGGGGAGGGTATGTGCTATGGTGAGTGCTGTGAAATGCGTAAGCCTGATGATTCACAGGCCCCTACCACTGGGGCAAATAATACATTATATGTTTAAAAATCTGTATGTGAGAGAATATTTATAAACCATATGTTTGATTAATATCCAAAATATATATAGACCTCAGTCAATAACAACAACAAAACAACCCAAAGTTTAAAAAAAAAAAAACCACTGAAAAACTAATAAACATTTTTCCAGAGAGGACATCAAAATGGTCAGCAGATGCATGAGGAGAACTTCAACATTGTTAATCATTAGGGAAATAAAAAGCAAAACCAAACAAGGTATCACCTCATACCTGTTAGAATGGGTAGAATATAAAAGACAACAGACATTGTTGAAGACATGAAGGGAAACCTTATTCACTGTAGGAATATAAAATGGTCCAGCCACCATGGAAAACAATATGGAGATTCCTTAAAAAATTAAAAATAGGGGCGCCTGGGTGGCTCAGTAAGTTGAACCTCTGCCTTCAGCTCAGGTCATGGTCTTGAGGTCCTGGGATCGGGTCCTGTGTTGGGCTTACTGCTTGGCAGGGGGCCTGCTTCCTCCTCTCTCTTTCTCTGCCTGCCTCTCTGCCTACTTGTGATCTCTCTCTGTCAAATATATAAATAAAATCTTTAAAAAAATTAAAAATAAGGATACCTGGTGGCTCTGTTCATTAAACATTTACCTTTGGCTCAGGTCATGACCCCATGGTCCTTAGATCAAGTCCCACACTGGGCTTCTTGCTCAGCTAGGAGCATGCTTCTCCCTTTGCCTGCCACTCCTCCTGCTTGTGTGCTTTCTTTCTCTCTCTGACAAATAGATAAAATATTAATAATACATTAAAAATTTAAAAATAAGGTAAAAATAGTTCTACCCTATGATTTAGCAATTACACTTCTGAGTATATACCCAAAGGAAATGAAAACAGGGTTTCTATGCAGTATATGTGCTCCTGCATTTATTGAAACATTATTCACAATGACCAATATATTAAAAAAACCCAAATGCCCATCAATGAATGAGTGAGCAAAAAGGATGTAGTATATATATACAATGAATATTCAACCTATGAAAAAGGAGGCTATCCTCTCATTTGGGAAAATACAAATGGATTCTGAATACATTATGCGAGGCAAGATAAGTCAGACAGAGAAAGATAAGTACTGTATGATATCACAGGTAGAACTTAAAAATGTTAAAGTTGTAAAAAAAAAAAAAAAGGAGTAAAAATGGTGTTTACTTACCAGGTGGCAAGGCTGGGAGATAAGAGTGATAGTGTTTAAGGTACAAACTAAACTTATAATAAGTAGTAAATAAACCATAAAGACCTAAGATATAATATAATAAATACAGACAATAATATTGATTACTACATATTGATATTATTTTATACTATATTTTTATAATATTACTGTCTTTAATATATACATTATATTATAATTATGTAATATATCAATATCAGTATATTGGTGATTATATTACAAATATAATTATAACAAAGAAAAATTCTGTACACTTAAACTTATACAATGTTACATGTCAAATGTATTTAATTAAAGAAAAGAGAAGAGGGTTTGAATAGCCATGTGACACACACACACACACACACACACACACACACACACATCTATATACCCATTATTTAATATACAGTAAATATAATTATATTATTCAACATAATATTTTATTAATGATTATATTATGTCTGTTATGTTAATATAATTATGTTTATAATAATAGACATTATTATATTTGTATAATTTAATATAATTAACATAACTATATTAATATATTCTATTGATTTATATATATGATCACAAAAAAGAAAAAGTTGCTCATCATTATTAGTCATTAGACATATGCAAATTAAAACCTCAATGAGATATCACTACTTACTTAGAGGAAGGTCTTTAATTAAAAAGACAGAAAATAGAGAGTTTTGGCAATCATGTGAGAATTGGAATGCTCATATATTGGTGGTAGGAATGTGAAATGCTTCATTTTCTTTGGAAAAAAGTTGGAAAATTCCTCAAAAAGATGAACTTAAAGTACCATGTGGCCCGGAAATATACCAGCCTTCTATGTATATACCTAGGAAATCTAAAGATGGAACTCCACAGAAAAACTTGTACACAAATGTTTATAGCAATATTCATAAGAGGCCAATAATTGATAATGTCAATCAATTGAGGAAGGGATAAACAAATATGGTATATCCATGGAATGATTATATTTCAGCCATAAAAAATAACAAATACATACTAGAACATAGATAAATCTTGAAAATATTATATGCTAAGTGAAAGAATCCAAATACAAAAGACTGTATGTAATAGGATTCTATTAACATGAAATGTTTAAAACAAGCAAATCGAGAAAGAAAGATAATAGATTAAAGGTAGACAAAAGTTGATTTCGGAGGTTGGAATAGACAGTGATACTAATGGGTATTTGGTCTCTTTATTGGGGTGAGAAAAATATTATGGGATTATATAACAAAGTTTATACCTTTATGCATATATGAAAAAAACTGGATTGTAGGTTTATAAAGATGATTTTTATGCTATGCAAATTTTATCTCAATTATTAATATAGATAACTTACTAGGTCGCAAATCAAGCCTCAATAAGTACAAAAAGATTTAGACCCTACCATGCATATTTTCTGACCACAATGCTGTGAAACTTGAAGTCAACCATAAGAAAAAATTTGGAAAGACCACAAATACATGCAAATTAAAGAACATCCTACTAAAGAATCAGTGAGTTAACCAAGAAGCTAAAAAATAAATATGAAAAATACATGGAAACAAATAAAAATGAAAACAACAGTCCAAAACCTTTGGGATGTAGCAAAAAACAGTCATAAGAAGAAAGTATATGGCCATACAGGCCCACCTGAAGGAGCAAGAAAAATCTCAAATACAGAACCTAAACTTACATCTCAAGGAGCTAGAAAAAACAATGAGTGAAGCTTAAAGCTAGCAGAGGAAGGAAAATAGTAGATTAGAGCATGATAGAGGATAAATGATAGAGGAGTGACAACAAAAGAGCAGAACAGATCAGTGAAACTAGGAGCTAAGAGCTGTTCCTTTTTTTTTTTTAAAGAATTGATAAAATTGACAAAACCCTAGCCAGACTTATAAAAAGAAAAGAGAAAGGACCCAAATAAATAAAATTATGAATGAGAGAAGAGAAATCATAACCAATATCACAGAAATACAAACAATTATAAGAGAATATTGAGAGAAATTATATGCTAACAAATTGGGCAATCATGAAGAAATGGATAAATTCCAGGAACTTATAAATGACTAAAACTGAAACAGGAAGAAATAAACATTTTAAAAGGCCCATAACCAATAAAGAAATTGAATTGATAATCAAAAATCTCCCAATAAACAAAACGTCCAGGGCCAGATGGTTTCCCTGAGGAATTCTACCAAATATTTGAAAGATAGTTAAGAGAATTACAGACCACATCCCTGATGAACATGGATGCAAAAATTCTCAACAAGATACTACCAGATACAGGTACATTAAAAGAATCATTCACTACAGTTAAGTAGCATTTATTCCTGAGGTGCAAGTGTGGTTCAACATTCACAAGTCAGTCAAAGTGATACACCAAATTAATAAAAGAAAGGATGGGAACCACATGTTCCTCCCAATAGATGCAGAAAAGAAAAAAAAAAATCACTTGACAAAGTACAACATCCATTCATGATAAAAATCCTCAACAAATTAGGGATGGAGGGAATATACCTCAACATCATAAAGGCCATATATCAAGAACACACAGTGAATAATATCCTCAATAACCAAAAACAGAGCTTTTCCTCTAAGTCAGGAAAAAGACAGGGATGTCCACCCTCACCACAGTTACTTAACATAGAACTGGAAGTCCAAGCTTCAACAATCAAACAACAAAAAGAAAAGAAAAGATAAATAAATTGGCAAGGAAGAAGTCAAACATTCTCTTTTCACAGATGACATGATACTCTAGGTAGAACCACCCCCCAAAAAAGAAAGAAAATCCAAAAGACTTCACCAAAATTGCTAGAACTGATACACAAATTCAGCAAAGTCATAGGATACAAAATTAACATACAGAAATCTTTTGCATTTTTATATAACAATAATGAAGCAGCAGAAAGAGAAATCAAGGAATTGATCCCCTTTACAACTACGCCCAATCCATAAGATCCTAGGAATAAATCTAGTCAAAGAGATAAAATATCTGTACTCTGAAAACTATAAAACGCTGATGAAAGAATATGAAGATGACACAAAGAAATGGAAAGATAGTCCATGCTCATGGATTGGAAGAATGAATACTATTCAAATATCTCTACTACACAAAGCAATCTACACATTTAACACAATCCTCACCAAAATACCACCAGCATTTTTAACAGAGTGAGAACAAACAATCCTAAAAGTTGTATGGCACCACAGTAAAATCCCAAATAGCCAAAGCAATCTTGAAAAAAAGAAGCAAAGCTAGAGGGATCAGAATTCTGGACTTCAAGCTATATTATAAGGCTGTAGTCTTCAAGATATTACAGTACGGACACAAAGATAGACACATAGATCAGTGGAGCAGAACACAAAACCCAGAAATGAATCAACTATATGGTCATTTACTCTTCAACAAAGCAAGAAAGAATATTCAGTGGGGAAAACAAAAAACAACAACAACAACAGTCAATTCAACAAATGGTGTTTTGGAAAAACTGGATAGCAACATGCAGAAAAACAAACTGGACCACTTCCTGACACCAAATACAAAAATAAATTCAAAATGGGTGAAAGACCTTAATTTGAGACAGGAAGCCATAAAAATGCTAGAGGAGAACACAGGCAGTAATCTCTTTAGCACTGACTGTAATGGCATCATTAAATACATCCTCTGAGGCAAGGGAAACAAAAGCAAAAATTATCTTTTGGGACTTCATCAAGACAAAAATCCGCACAGCAAAAAAATCAACAAAACTAGAAGCAACTTTTGGAATAGGAGAAGATTTGCAAATGACATATCGGATAAAGGGTTAGTATGCAAAATCTGTAAAGAACTTAAGAAACTCAACACCCAAAAATCAAATATTCCAGTTAAGAAATGGGCAGAAGACATGAATAGACATTTTTCTAAAGACATCCAGATGGCAAACAGACACATGAAAATATACTCAACATCAATAATCATTAGGGAAATACAAACAAAACTACACTGAGATATCACCTCATTGTAAGAATGGCTAAAATTAACAACACAGGAAACAACAGATGTTGGTGAAGATGTGGAGAAAGGGTAACCCTCTTACACTGTTAGTGAGAATGCAAACTGGTGCACCCATACTCTGGAAAACAGTGTGAAGTTTCCTCAAAATGTTAAAAATAGAACTATCTCATGATCCAGCAATTGCACCACTATGTATTGCCCATAGGATACAAAAATCCAGGTTTGAAGGTATACATGTACTGTGATATTTATAGCAGCATTATCAGCAATAGCCAAATTATGGGAAGAACTCAAATGTCCATCAACTAAAGAATGGATAAAGAAGAGGTGGTAATGGAATGTTATGCAGTCATCAAAAAGAATGAAATTTTGTCATTTGCAATGATGTGGATGGAGCTAGAGTATATTATGCTTAGTGAAATAAGTCAGTCAGAGAAAGACAAATACCACATGATTTCATTTATATGTAGAATTTAAGAAATGAAACCTAGGGGGAGGGTAGTGTTGGTGCCTGGGTGGCTCAGGTGGTTAAGTATTTGCCTTCATCTCAGGTCATGATCTCAGGGTCCTGGGATCAAGGCCCACACTTGAGCTCTCTCTTACTATATCTCTCTCCCTTTTCTCTCTCTCTCAAATAAATACAATCTTTAAAAAAGAAATGAAACAGAAGAACAGGTGGTAAAGAGGCAAACCAAAAACAGACCCTTAACTGTGGAAAACAGATTGAGGGTTGCTGGAGGGGGAATGGTTTAAATGATGGGTATTAAGGAGGGCACTTGTGATAAGCACTGGGTGTGGAATGTAAGTGATGAGTCAATAAATTCTACTCCTGAAACTAATATACTATATGATAACTAGTTGGAATTTAAATGAAAACTTGAAATACAATAAATAATAATAATAACAATAATAACAATAATAATAATAATAATAATAATAATAATAAATAGATGGATAAAAGAAACTATCAAATTCCCCAACTTCTTGATCCACATGATTAATAGACACCTTAAATTTATATTTTGAATTCCATTTTCTCCATAAAAATAAAAATATAAAGGGGCACCTGGGTGGCTCAGTGGGTTAAGTGTCTGCCTTACACTCGGGTCATGATCTCAGGGTCCTGAGATCAAGCCCCACATTTGGCTCTCTGCTCAGCGGGTGTCGCTTCCCCCTCTCTCTCTGCCTGCCTCTCTGCCTACTGTGATCTCTGTCTGTCAAATAAATAAATAAAATCTTTAAAAATAAAATAAAATAAATAAAAAAACAACACTAATAAGATTGGCATACTTCAGGCTTTCTGGATTTAGTAAATTACAACTCTATTTTGCTAGTTTAAGTCAAAATCTTGACGCTATTGCTTGCTGCTATTCTACCATATCCTCAAGGCAAACAAATATTCAAAATATCCATTTTTCAAAAATGGAGATATAATTCTCATACCATATAATTCATCATTTCAAATTATACAGTTGAGTGGGTTTTGGTGTACTCACAAAGTTATGCAACCATCACCATTGTTCAATTACAGAACATTTTTGTCAGCAAAATAAATAAAAACAAAATAAAAAACCTAGTTCCAGAAAGGACATTCTTCTCTTTTTCCTGGCTTCAAGGAAAACTCCAGTCTTGAACCATTATTTCTATCTTATCTGTGATTTTTTTCCTTGATGTCTTTTATTAGGTTGGAGAAGTTTCCTTTTTTTTTTTTTTCTAGTGTTTAGGGTATTCTTATCAAAGAGTAGTGTGGTGCTTTATCAAAAATTTTTGCACCTATTGAGATGAGTATGTGTTTTTTGGTTTTCTTTTTTTAATTCTATTCTAACTACTTTTAATTATTCTAACTACTTTTCAGCAACTCCACAAGTACCACCTGGATCAAACTATTATTATTTCTACACATGTAATGACAATAGCCCAATAAATAGACTTCCTTCTATTCTCTTGTCCCATTACAGTGTAGTCCTCAAACCATATCCAATGTTCTTCTAAAACATAAATTACATTATGTCGCTCTTTTGCTCCAAACTTCCAATGACTTCCCTCCCATAGAGTAAAATCCAAATTCCTTACCATGACCTGAAGGAGCTTGCACATCTTGCCACTTTTTTTTTTTCACATAACTATTATCATACAACTTGTCTTAAACACTGTTTTGCAAAGCTATTTGTGGCATTATTATTCAGGAGTCATTTATTGGACATTTAATAAATGCAAAACACCCATGACTCTTAAGAAAACTCTTAAGAAAGTTATAAAAGAAGTCCCAGATTCTAGGCTTAAAACATTTTTTTGTTTTTTTAAGGAATTAGATATACAAACAACAGTTGTAAAAAAATTTAAAAAAAATCAATATGCCACAAACAAGCAAAGAAAATATTCAGTGAGGTCACAAGTAATATCCTATACATAATTTTAAATAATGTTTCAAATATCAAGATTTTATATACTTTTGGGAAATCAACTAAATGACTGAGAGAAATGTAGCAAAGTATATAACACAAAATAATGCTCAGAACACATTCATTATTATGATTTCTTTACATGACTTCTACAAAAACCATTTCCAGAAAACAATTAAGAATATCATTAATAAGAAAACATACCTGCATAAAATTATTTAATATATATTGTTGTATAGACAAATCAGAAGATGTTGGTTGTGCTATTAATTGACATTTCTCTATGTGGCATATTGGATAAGGAGAGTATTTTAATGCAATGATAATGCAAATTTATGCTTCACTTTCAGAGCAATATTTCAATATTTAGAAAATGTTCATATTTCAGTTTAATAGATTGAAATGAGCAGAGTTGTAGTAGCAGCATAAATGAAAGGGAACATTCATTTGTATGTAGCATCTACACTGTAATTTTGGCTAATATGAATGTTACTTGAGCTGAATGAAAATGTGGATTAGAATTTATTATCTGATTTGCAAAACAAATGATTATGATGAAATATTAGTAAAGATATCTTGAATGAGCCAAGTGGAAGAAATTGACTAAAATAAGAGTTGTGAGGTTTAGATAAAGTACCTATGGTCAATAAGAAGGGCCATTCTTAAGATTATACATTATACATACAGAATTATCATAACAAAAATGGGTTTTAGATGAATATATGCACCAAGTTTTTGCTTCTTTGCGCATGGATTGTCCTTTTGCTGGACTTGCCTTGGCAAACCAAAGTTGATTCTTACTAACAAATGTGAGATTATGGGATTGGTCCAGGTCATAGAGTTTATAGAATGCAGATGGGTATTGCCATGTTGATAAACAACAAAGGGTTGACTATATAAGTATCACAACAATGATCTCCCCTAGAGCCATCTGGCATTGTTTTCAGATGTACCTCTTAGGACTCATCAGAGCTTCAAAGTAGTAACTCTTCTCTTACTCTTCCAACTACTATAATAGAATCTGCTGTTATTTCCACACCAACAGTCTTCAGAAAGTTTCCCTTTAAAATATATGTTTTCCAGGGACTGAAGTGGGTACTGTTACCATTTTACTTTTCTCCCTTAATTCACATTGGAGGTTGTGTGGGAAGTTGATCATGAAATGGAAAGACCAATAATAAAAAAAGTTACCTAAAGTATGGGAAGATAGACATGTTTTTGTGTGTGTATATGCATTTAGTGTATAAGTATACACACATCATGCATTATATTCTTAGAACATTAGAAATTAGGGATTTTCATTATTAAGGGTAGCTCCTCTAGTTATTCACAGAGAAATGTAGTCCAATAACTATCTTTGAAATCCCATAATATATAATACCATGCTAACTTTTTGAATACCTGGATTTAAAAAGACATTAAAGTAAATCATTCAAATAAAATAAAGTTGAAAATATTAGAAAGATATAACTACCCTCTCTGAAAAATAACATTATAGCATTTTAGGTCTAATAGTAAATTGTAATCATAGATTTTCAAAAGCTTATATTTCAAAATGATTCTTAGATAAAATCAATATTAAGATTTTCAACAATACTTCTGAGAGAAACTAAATTCACTTGCTGCAAAGGTAACAGAATGCAAGGAAATCAACAAATCAATGCCTGATTTTAGAACTGAATAGTCATTTTTTTCCTATTACATGAAGAATTGACAACTCTTTAAATGAAATGATAGATAATGATGAGAATAACTATTTAAATTAGACAATTCTGGGATTATCTAGTTAAAATATCTTGTAGCCAAAAAAGAAAAAAAAAGAATCCTACTTCTTTGAGTTTTATACATAAATGGAAAACCATTTAAATCCAAAAAGAACCAGAAGATGAAAACTTCTAAATGAAGCCCTTAAGAGTTGTTTGAGGAAAACTTGGAAAGGAAGTAACTTCAACTCTTACACCATGTCAATACCATCAGGATGAAAAGGTTTTTCTTGTTGTTGCTGTTGTTCTTTTGTTTTGTTTTGTTTTTAAGGAAAATAAAATAAAGCTTAAAAAAGAGAGAAACATTGTTTTGTTTGTGACAAAGTTGATATAAAGGAAGCCATTTTAAAAAATGACAGTAGCATCCAAACAACAAAACATGTATAAGACATTTGCATTCAATGTTCCCAAAGGGTTTTAATTAAAATTCTAAGGTACTATTTAATGAAATAATTAATGCTTTTTAAATAAACCAGTATTGGAATCATAATTAAAAATAATTTTTGGGGTATAAGATTTTAAAATGTTCTAAAATGCCTTTCAAATATTTTGTGTGGAACATTGGCAAAGATAAAATGATGCATATTTTTTTCCTTTTTAGAAATAAATATAAAACAATATTTTGAAAGAAAATGTAACTTTGAACAGTATTTTTATTGTAATACATTGCTTTAATAAGACAACATTTATGCATGATTTATGACCCATCTATGATTGCTGGTTCTTAGATTCAAATATTTTACATAATATGTATCTGTGCTTCTCATCATGTAATTGGCACAAAACTCAATTTTCCAGGGAAGTGAATTGACAGTGTAGTAAAATGGGTAATAAAATATTAAATCATCTGTACATATATACACAGCCACTATATTAATATGTATATTTTGGTGCATGTTGTTTTGAGTCTTACTTATATATACAAAGGATTAAATACAGAGATGAGATGGAAAGACATGGAAAAAAATAAGTTATAAGTAACATGCAGGTTTATTTTTAGACTTTTAATTAAACTTAATAGCATGCAGTTTTTTTTACCATGCATTTGAATATATCTTTTATCATTTAGGTTATTTCCAGCTTTTTCATGAGTAACCAGAAATTACTTTTCTAAGGATAAAGTAAAATATAAAATATTTTTATTTTATGAAAGAAAATGGTTTTGAACTTGAATCTGAAGCAGACAAAACGGATTGAAAAAAAACAGCATAACAAAATTTTTATTGAGAGAAAATAGTGTTAGATTTTCATAAGAACATGGACTTAATAAAGACTTATTAGGGACTCATATGCTGAGGAGTAATAAGGGAAAAAAGTGGTTTATTAGGTAATGGCAATGAAAGAAAATTTTATATTAGACTATTTTGAAAAATGTTGGTAAAAATATATATATTTATCTAAAGTAGGTTTCTCTGGTTGTGAGGGTGATTGGAAGTAACTATAAGCAGCAGTGGATCTGAAACTTGAAGGGCAAACAACAGTTTCTGAAAGTGTTTGTTTTCTGGGATGAAGCTAGAGGAAGAGATTTGGCGGCACATAAAAAGAGATTTTGGTCTTGTTATGCCAGAGTTTTCATGTCTGAGAGACCACCGAGGAGCCAAGCACTGATGCAATCACACGAGGGTTTATTTGACAAGCTTAAGCTTGGGCCCAAGTATACCCAACATAGTGGAGTAGGGACTTGGACCCCGAACCAGATTACAGTCAGAGTTTTTAAAGCCAGAGTAGGGGTGACAGTAGGTGATTGGGTCACAACTGCATCCCTATATTCTTGTGATTTATTAATGTTAAGCTATCCTACTTCTTACATGACTTATTACTTCATTAAGCTATCCTACTCCTAACATGACTTATTACCTTGTTAAGCTATTCTATTTCTAATTGGGTTTTGGTGTTTTGTTTTTAAAACTTCTGGTCAGTCTTCCTGGAGCCAGGGGACATTTACTGGTCACAGAGACCTAAGATGGCTGCCTGGGCCAAGATGGCTGTACTTATGTCAAGGCTAGACTCGAGGTGGATACAGCCTTGTTTTTCTTGGCCTCCATATTTCCCCCTCTCAGAGGAACCTAAGGAAGGACCCAATCATGGGTCCAGGGTGGTCTCAGCAACAAGGTCCAGTGGTTGGTATTACTGTCTAAGTACCATGAGCTGAACTCTACTGACTCTGTCTCTGACAAAAGATACTAATCTATTGATAATGCAGGCCTGAAGGTAAGGAAGAGACGGAGGATATATAACCTCTGCTATAGAAACACTTATTACCTGCCATGTTAGGTTAAGTGGTTGGTGGGAATTGGCCCTGGCATGAGGGGAACATAGCATAAGGAACATTAGTGGGGTAAGTGAGAGCAGCGCAGTCTTAGCTTTAGGGGATTGTCCTTGTTGGGCTGACTTTTCCATTCTAGAACAAAGTCCTTGAGAACAGTGTGTGGGTCAGCTGGCTGGACGTGGGTGTAGTGGACCCAGGGAACAATTCCGTTGACCTTGAGAGTGGTGGGAGTGGTCAGGATCACCATGAAGGGTCCCTTCCAGTGAGGCTTCAAGTTTTCCACTTGGTGGCAGTGCATCCAAACCAAGTCCCCAGGTTGGTAAGGATGTAGCGCCAGCTCCATCTCCATCTCAGTGTGGGCAGTTAGGATCCCTGCGTGGGCTAGACAGATAGACAGACTGTAATGCCTGCAGTGACTGGAGTACAGATTGATCAGTCATCATTAAGGAGGAGGGCCTGATACCCTGTCACTCTGGCATTTGTCATCCACCTGTCTGGTGGAGTCCGGAGAAGGCCCTTGATAGCGTGAGTGGTGGTCAAGATGAGGTTTTAACTTGGGGTGCCTGGGTGGCTCAGTGGGTTAAAGCTTCTGCCTTCAGCTCAGGTCATGATCCCAGGGTCCTGGGATCGAGCCCCTCATCGGGCTCTCTGCTGAGCAGGGAGCCTGCTTCCCGCCTCTCTCTGCCTGTCTCTCTGCCTACTTGTGATCTCTGTCAAATAAATAAATAAAATCTTAAAAAAAAAAAAAAAAAAGATGAGATTTTAACTCAAAGTCAATTTACTTGCATCCTTGACCAGGAAGGCCATGGCAGCAATTATGAGGAAGCAAGGGGGAACCCAGCCACTACTAGATCTAGTTTCTTGCTAAGAGAGGCTACTGGCCTTTGCCAGGGCCCCAGAGTCTGAGTCAAAACTCCTTTGGCCACCCCTGCCTCTTCATCCATATACAAGTGGAAGGGCTTGGTAACATCTGGGATGGCCAGTGCTGGGGCACTCAGTTAGGCTGTTTGTAACTCCAAAAATGCTCCTTATATCTGGGGCTGACTGACTGGCAAAGGCAAGATCATCTAAACAAGGTATCGTGCAACTTCTCTGAAGTTTACCTCAAGTTGTCTAGCTTAGGCAAACAAACAATTAAAAATAATTAAATTTAGAATTTAGCATCCATAAAGGTGTGATTAAAACATATTTTTTCTCTCTAAAATAACCCTCATTTCCAGAGATAGTCAAATCAGGACTAATTCATTTTAAAAACAAGTCCAGTTTTAACAAACTTGGCCTAATTATTTACATAAGCTCAGCAAGAACAGTTAAGTGTGATCATATAGATCTTTCAGAATCTGCTTTGCTGGAACTTCTTATAAGGAATCTCGAGGTTGATCTTTTAGTAGCCTCTCCAGGCCAGATGCCAAGGCACATAGTTGCCATCAGACATGCCTGCAATACCTGTCAATTTGGGTGAATTCCTCTTCCTGAGGTTCCCAAAGTATCCTGCCAGGAAGTGACATTCTTTACTCACCTGGTGAGGCTGCTGGGAACTCTGTAAGCAAGGTATCAGGCCAACAGATCCAGAGGGCTTTATGGCTCCAGGTTTTATAAAGTCAACTTTAGTTCCTTTAAGCTGTATGGTCATATCTGAGTCTTTTCAAATATGACATTCCAGTCAAAGCCTAGGTAAAATAACCAGTGTTTCCAATGGTGTCCTGTTACAAGGAGAACAGATTCTTTTTTTTTTCCTTGATAAGCTTAGAAATGTATTTAATTAAAGTCAGCACCTAAGGTCACAAACACCTTATTATTATTTTTTTATTTCTTTTCAGCGTAACAGTATTCATTGTTTTTGCACAGCACCCAGTGCTCCATGCAATACCTGCCCTCCCCAATACCCACCACGTGGTTCCCCCAACCACCCACCCCCCCGCCCCTTCAAAACCCTCAGGTTGTTTTTCAGAGTCCATAGTTTCTAATGGTTCACCTCCCCTTCCAATTTCCCTCAACCCCCTTCTCCTCTCCATCTCCCCATGTCCTCCATGTTATTTGTTATTCTCCACAAATAAGTGAAACCATATGATAATTGGCTCTCTCTGCTTGACTTATTTCACTCAGCATAATCTCTTCCAGTCCCATCCATGTTGCTACAAAAGTTGGGTATTCATCCTTTCTGATGGAGGCATAATACTCCATAGTGTATATGGACCACATCTTCCTTATCCATTCATCTGTTGAAGGGCATTTTGGTTCTTTCCACAGTTTGGCGACCGTGGCCATTGCTGCTATAAACATTGGGGTACAGATGGCCCTTCTTTTCACTACATCTGTATCTTTGGGGTAAATACCCAGTAGTGCAATGGCAGGGTCATAGGGACGCTCTATTTTTAATTTCTTGAGGAATCTCCACACTGTTCTCCAAAGTGGCTGCACCAACTTGCATTCTCACCAACAGTGTAAAAGGGTTCCCCTTTCTCCACATCCTCTCTAACACACGTTGTTTCCTGTCTTGCTAATTTTGGCCATTCTAACTGGTGTAAGGTGGTATCTCAATGTGGTTTTAATTTGAATCTCGCTAATGGCTAGTGATGATGAACATTTTTTCATGTGTCTGATAGCCATTTGTATGTCTTCATTGGAGAAGTGTCTGTTCATATCTTCTGCACATTTTTTGATATGATTATCTGTTTTGTGTGTGTTGAGTTTGGGAAGTTCTTTATAGATCCTGGATATCAGCCTTTTGTCTGTACTGTCATTTGCAAATATCTTCTCCCATTCTGTGGGTTGCCTCTTTGTTTTGTTGACTGTTTCCTTTGCTGTGCAGAAGCTTTTGATTTTGATGAAGTCCCAAAAGTTTATTTTGGCTTTTGTTTCCTTTGCCTTTGGAGACATATCTTGAAAGAAGTTGCTGTGGCTGATATCGAAGAGGTTACTGCCTATGTTCTCCTCTAGGATTCTGATGGATTCCTGTCTCACATTGAGGTCTTTTATCCATTTTGAGTTTATCTTTGTGTATGGTGTAAGAGAATGTTCGAGTTTCATTCTTCTACATATAGCTATCCAATTTTCCAAGCACCATTTATTGAAGAGACTGTCTTTTTTCCACTGTATATTTTTTTCCTGCTTTGTTGAAGGTTATTTGACCATAGAGTTGAGGGTCCATATCTGGACTCTCTAATCTGTTCCACTGGTCTCTGTGTCTGTTTTTATGCCTGTACCATGCTGTCTTGGTGATCACAGCTTTGTAGTAAAGCTTGAAATCAGGTAACGTGATGCCACCAGTTTTATTTTTGTTTTTCGACATTAAGAAGAACAGATTCTTATTGAACTTATGCAAATGACTGATTGTCATGAAAGAAGAATACTTACTAAGACCTTTTGGTTTCAGAGGGTTCAAATAAAGAGAAAAGTTGAATGCCTTGATTTATTTACAAATGAGTACTTTTACATCTCTGTAAGTTACAGATAACTTAAGAAAAAGTTTCCCTAGTCTGGAGGAGCAAACATTACAGAACCAGTAATGTTTAAAATATGACAAAACATCAAGGGACACAACATTACAATCTTTCAGTCATCTAGTCCCATGTTACTAATTCTGGTTTAATCTGAATGCAGCTTTTACTTCTGTAAATTCTTACCCATTTCAGTTCCAGGATTTTAATATATCAAAGACCTGTATATCTCCTGGAAGTCTCCCATATGAATTTCCTTAAAGGCGGAATTTATCTTACAAGAGAATTAAAACAATTACAAATGACAAAAACTCAGAATAGATATGGTAAAGAGCTGATAAGATGAAAGTTTAAAATTTAACTGGCAAGAAAATCAGGTTACTTATGTGACACATAATATTTCCATAATCACAATATCAAGTGATGATCTATCAAGATATTAAAACTTTAGGAAATGCATAGAATCTTTAGAACAGTTATAGCATTTTCCCAAATGTAACCCAAGTTTTATCATTGGTTTAGCAGTACTTCATGAGTAGCTTAGTATACCAAGGAAAAGCCTTATGAGTCAAAGAGATCTTATTTACAATTTAAATCTTGTTGTCAATTGTTAAAACCTTAGAAAGTTTTAAAGCACACGCCTAAATATAATTAGGGATGTTAAAAACCTGATAAAACAAAACGTTAGAAACTGAATTTTCTGGGCAGGCAAAGAGAAAACCATTCACATTTTTTTTTTTTAACAGATCAATTAACCTAAGAAAACTTTGCCTTTTTAAACAGAGAGAAAACCAGCTTTCTTTTTTATACCAGTGACTTTCCCCTTTTTCTTTATTCTTAAGCATGCAGTCTTAAGATAGTAAGTTCATGGGGTTTCCCTCCCATCATAAATGATGTGGCAGACAAAGGGAGGGGGATCTTTCAGATGCTGTCCTGCTCTCGTCCCTCGAGGGAACTTAGGAACGTCTTAGCTAAGGTCTGTCCGTATAAGCCCCGGACCAGCTACTCCATGGAGTAGATGACCATTACGCTATATGACTCCCCGCGAGACTCAGGGTGCAGCCCACTCAGACTCCATGGCCAAAGTGGTGGATCCATACAGACAGATTCACACAGTCAGGCACTCTTCAGATTCAAACAGGTTGTACATCCCCCCTCTGGGTTTTCACAGTCTCTCAAGGCCAGGAGGCTTTTTCAATCTCCCAAAACCAAATGGCCCTTTCACTTAGAAGTATAATCTATGTGGGGGGTATGTCAGGAGAGTGCTAAATCACCTTGGGGGCTGTTTTTCTTTCTTTCTTATTTAAACAGGATCAGGCATCTGGTCTTCCTCTTTCTCTCTCTCTCTCTTTTTTTTTTTTTTCCTTAAGATTTTCCTTCACAAACCTTCTATAACTTTCCTTTACATTCAGGTTTTGTCCCAAGTCATTTTTTCCCAAACAACCATTTCATTTAGGACAAAATTATCTTCTCTTATTTTTAACAAAATGTATTCCCATTCCTTACCTCTTTCTTGCATATCTCCTACTTTCCTACATAAAGAGTTGTTTCCCTTATTTCTATCAGTCTTAGTTACACTTAGCAGAATTTTGTACTCTTAGAAACACCTTAATCTCTAGTGAAGGCTAGATATAAACCAATTGTGAACTATTACAACACAATTCTTTAGATGCCAATTTATGAATCAGTTAAGTGTAAAACATGTTTACCAACAGATTTAAATATTCTTAGTTTCTTTGCAGTACGAAGTCAAAAGCACAAACCTACATCCAGTAATTAATGACTTAGCATTTTATCCTGTTTGGTTAAGATCTAGATGTCCATAATTTAATTGCATTTGTCATCCAACCAAAACTTTAAAGTTTCAGGTAACCAAAGACTTTGAAAGCTACTTTAACAATTACCCATTAAAACTTTGAGACAGACAATTAACCATCAGCTTAGTCATCTCTTTGCTAATAGATTTCAACAGATTTTAACATAGATTTTAACAAATAACACGAGCTTATTTGACCTTCAGTAAACTTTGAAGTTTCACATTTACTGCTGATAACTTAAAAGACATGTCTATCTTAATTAAACCAACAAACCTAACTTAATTCAAATTCTGATTTATGTTCCACCTGGCCCACTCCACTTTGAATGTTTACCTGAGACATGGGTGGGAAGGTCCGGAGTAGGGGTGTTAGGTCCAGGGGGTGCTCTTCTTGCTCCTTGACAATGAGGAGAGAAGGAGCCATGGTGCATGATCTAGAGGCTAGTCATGCAGGCTGCACACACGTTGGTGCAGAAGCATGAGAAGGGGGAGACAGAAGAAACAAAGTGCTACCAGGAGGAAGAGAAAGGATTCCCGGTTTTAGAGCTCATCAGTCCCAACAGAGGAGCAGACACCATGCTTTCCCACCAGCAAGGGGGAAGGAGTTAGGCAGTCCATGTCAGGCCAGAGAAGACAGGAAATTCCCTGAAACAAAGTGAGTTTCAGCAGCTGCTTGGGAATATTCCTTATGGTCTCTGTCTCGAGTTAGACCAACCACAGTTGGCTCCAGTTATAGCCAGCCATTAACACAAGAAAGGAGTAAGGGAGAAACCCCACATCTATTAGAAGGAACAGAGAGATGAAAGTCAGAGTCCCTTTACTCTCTGCTTGCCCCATTTCTTTCAAACACAACAAACAATACAACAGACAACAAAAACACAAGACGAAGACAAACACAGACCCAGCAGCCCTCCTGGGGCCATCCAACATTAAAAGATGGCCATTCAGACACGCAGAAAGTCTGAAATTTCCCTTTCGTATGTCCATGCTCAGGTTATGAGCTCTTTTCCTAACCTCCGAGAAGTGGTCAATCACCAGAGACAGAGGAGTTGTCTGCATCTGCCCCATCACGTCCTTAGTCCACAACAAGACAAATACACTTACGACAATTAACAAGAACATACTCCCAAAGACAAATGATCCGCTGCGGCCTCAAAGACAAAACTGGAAGGAAGTTAAGCCCCAACTGCAACAGCAGCCGAGCCTCTAGGCAGGGCCCGACTGCATCAGCAGCCAAGCCTCCAGGCAGGGGCAAAGGGATGTCTCCCAAGACCCCCCAGTCAACGGCCCACCATGTGTCCGCTTGAGCCAATGTCGACTCCTGTACAGATTTGGAATTCCTACAGGTAAAAATGCAGATTGGAGCTCCCTGAAGGTATGCGCGCAAACAGATAAAAAACGAGTGCACGCCCCAACCATCGTAAGACCCTCCAGGTTGGGGTCCTAGGAGTCTCCCAGATCTCGGTGGGACCTCCAATCTTTTTAGCCTAAATTTAGTAGTACTGGGCATGCACACACACGCACACACACACCTCAAACTATGTCAGTGACAAATATCTTAAGAATTTGCAATCTTGCCTTGTAGAAAAGTAGAGTAACATCCTTTAAGTCCATTCCACAAACTATTATCTTTACCAACCAATGGATACAAGAGTGACAATGATTCCCATATATATATCCCGCTGAACAGAAGAAGGCCAAGTTATAAACTCTCTTACTGATAATAATGTGGATATAAACAAATAATAGCAATGATAACAGCAAAGAGCCAATGTGCATTAAATTTGGAAGCTGGAATCCTCCTATGCTGAGAGAAGCAGATCTGAGAAAAATGGAAAAGTATTTGACTGTTTACTGACAATCTTTCTGTTTTTAGTTCCAGCAAATTCAAGGTCTAAAGAAATTTTCTTCTTTCTCTCTCTCTTTTTTTTTAAGTTGGATCCTGATAAAACTTTGATAAATGTCCATTTATGCTTGAGGTTATTTGAAGGAGGTCAATGATTCTTCCAACCAAAAGAATCTGTACTCAATAGTTCAATTAGTACAGAGATGATATGTCTGGGTTGTCTTAATTTGAGGATAAAGATGAACTTATCCTAAATGCAGAATATAGAATAATATATTCAGTGTTTCTAAGTTCATCCAATTATTCACAAGGGCACAGTAGAATTACAATCTGAAAATATAGATAGTGAATTCAATTTACAGTGAAGCTGAGAACAGTGATTAATAAACCAAACAAATGAATTGTTCTACCAAACATACAACAAATGATATCTGACATTTGATCCCAAATCAAGGGTTACTCAAATTCTGTGTTACTTGTGTTTTTCCTAGTGTTGTTTAGAGAAAAATAAGTAGCAACAAATGTTGTTTCTTAGCATGAAGTATAAGTCTGCAAGTGTGGGGGTTTTCAACAAGTATCAGATTCTCTTCAGAGACCATGAAGATTTAAAAATTACTTTTGGGGGCACCTGGGTGGCTCAGTGGGTTAAAGCCTCTGCCTTCGGCTCAGGTCATGGTCCCGGGGTCCTGGGATCGAGCCCCGCGTTGGGCTCTCTGCTCAGCAGGGAGCCTGCTTCCTCCCCTCTATCTCTGCCTGCCTCTCTGCTTGCTTGCGATCTCTCTCTCTCTGTCAAATAAATAAATAATCTTTGAAAAAAAAATAAATAAAAATAAAAATTACTTTTGGAGGCATTGCAATGACATTAGAGCTAATACTAAGCTACTAAATATTATATACAAGTTACATTAGAGAGTTTTACATATAGAGTTAATTTAATTCTCATAACAAATCTATAAATTACTGTTATTAGTCACCTTTAGTGGTAAAATACTTTGAGGCATAGGGAAGTTAGATAAATTGCTCAGCTAACAAAAGGTAGGTAGCAAATCATCCAGTCTGAGTTCAAACCAAGGTCTCCTGCCTCCCAACTCTATCTCTTTAAACCCTTAGGCTATATCCTCTCCTTGCTACTAGAAGGAGGTATGACAGAAAGATCACTGAGCCTAGAGTTAAAATACTTAATTTCTTTTCTTAACTCTCTTAATTACTATCTCTTGATCTGTAACGGATCACTTAAATCTGCTTCATTTTTCTTTATCTGTACACTAGGAGCAAGGCTTGGTCTCTCGAGGATCAAAATATGGTGACATAATTACAAAGTGTTCTAAAAAAAGCAAAAGTTTATAAAAACTGTTTTGTGCTTCTATCGGATCTTCCTAGGTAATACCACACTGTTTGGAAATATAATTTTAATAAATACTTGTGATAGACCAGTTAAGCTAGACACAAGCTGGAGGCAAGGATGGTGATCAATAGCTTACACATTAGAAATCCAGGGATACAACATCTTGACCTTGTGGTTTCTAAGACTCTGGGACTAATAGACCAAGAGTCACAGGTGCAGAGCATGTGCTTTCCAACTGCATATCTAACCCAGGGTAACTCCTAAACTCATTATAATGCATTTGCATTTCTCCTACAGCCCCAACATTCCACCAGGAGAAAGACTGCCATGATAGTTCAGGTATAAACCTTGTAGTGTCAAGACACCCTCCTCTTCCCGACATGTTGGAGGAGTCCCTCAAATGATTGGAAGCAGCCTCCATTAGAGACCACCCCCCTTGCAAGTACCAGCTTCTCCCAGCACAGAAAGACCCAAGAAATTTCCAATCCCAAAAGCACCTCAGGGTGGGTTCCACCTCAGAGGAACTTGCCGGTTTTCGCCTACAGAGTGTACTGTTTCTTAAAACTATCTTCTGCTTTCACTAATGGCACCTCTAATACTTTATTGTGTTAGTGCCAAGAGCCAAGACACATGTTGGCTTTTCATGCCAACACTTGTGAATTGATTATAAAGATTGTGTTGAAGCAGAGAAATTATTCAGTTTTAGCCCAGGAGACAGGAAGAATTTTTGCGTCAATAATAGAAAACTAGAAGAGTTAGTTCTCAAGAAAAGGTGGAGGGCTGCCATACAAATATACAATTTCAAATACAGAGGCATACATGTGGAGTTTAAAGGGACTTTGAGATGCTGCCAAAATATGACTGGACCTTCTTGGAGAGGTTGATATTGGAGATGGATTTAAGACATGCCAAAACTTGGGACGCCTGGGTGGCTCAGTTGGTTGGACGACTGCTTTCGGCTCAAGTCATGATCCTGGAGTCCTGGGATCGAATCCCGCATCGGGCTCCCAGCTCCATGGGGAGTCTGCTTCTCCATCTGACCTTCTCCTCGTTCATGCTCTCTCTCACTGCCTCTCTCTCAAATAAATAAATAAAATATTAAAAAAAAAAAAAAGACATGCCAAAACCTCTATTCAGTTTCTATTGCTATGGACAAATTACCACAACTTTATTGGGAGGAAAAACCCTCATTTATTATCTCAAATTTTCCCTGATTGGGGGGTGCCTACATGACAGAGTCAGTTAAGCCTTGACTCATTGTTTGGCTTAGGTCTTGATCTTAGGGGAATGAGATCAGGTCTGCTTGAGATTCTCTCTCTCTCTGCCCCTCCCACTTGTGCATACTCTCTCTCTCTCTCTCTAAAATAAATGAATAAATCTTAAAAAAAAAAAAATTCCCGGATCACGATTCTAGGAATGAGTTGGTTGGGTCCTAAACTCAGAGTGTCATCACACTGAACTAAAGATACTGTTTAGGGCAACTGTCTCAGCTGCAGCTGGAATCCTCTTCAAAGCTCAGTGGTTGTTGTCAGAATTTCATTCCTTAAATCTACAGAACTAGGGAATCTCAGTAACTAGAGAATACCCTGCCATATGACACTCTCAACCACATGACAATGCGCTTCTTCAAGACCAATACCAGAGCTCTGCTGCTGCTTTTTGTCTCTTTTCAGGATTTATCTGATTAAATCAGGGCTACCAGAGGTTATCTTTTGATGAACAGAAAGCTAACTGATTTTGGAATTCAATTATATCTGATAAATATTTGTTTACCATATAACGTAACAAAATATGGGAGTGAAATTCCATCATATTCATCAGTTTCATATTCCTTTAAGGGGAAGGGATTATACAATGGATGTCAGGTATCAGGGATTATTTTAGAATTCTATTATAGGAAAATAAAATATTCCCCTCTTATCCTTTCTTTTCTGATTTATCTGAAAAGACAGTCAAGATAACAAATCATAAACAAAGAAATCAAATTATTTCAGTAAATAAAGGAAGATGCCTATATCTTAAATGAGGTCTATATAACGAGAAAATTTGTATTGTAAAACCACAAATAAATTTTATTTTAATTTTGCTTGATGATACATAGTACAGTATGAGAATAAATGTTATTTGCAAAAGAATATAATTATCAATGTATTATGAATATTTCATAAGTTAAAAAAAAGTCTTAGATTTTGGACATTTCCCATATTTAGAAAATATGTTTAAAACTAAGCAAAATAAGTCAATCAGAGAAAGACAATTATAATATGATCTCTCTGATATGAGGAATTTGAGAGGCAGGGCAGGGGTTTGTGGGGTGAAGGAAGGGAAAAATGAAACAAGATGGGACTGGGGAGGGAGACAAACTGCAAGAGATGCAATCTCAGGAACAAACAGGGCTGGTGAGGGGGAGGGATGGGTGGCGGGGTGATGGACATTGGGGAGGTTATGTGCTATGGTGAGTGCTGTGAATTATCTAAGACTGATGAATCACACACTTGTACCCCTGAAACAAATAATACATTATATGTTAATAAAAATAATAAAAATAATTGAAAATTGGAAAACATTCTATGAAATATGGTTTATACTTTCAAAGAGGAAACTCAATCAACTAAGTTGGAAATGGCTACATTTTGTCTTAAGAGTTTTGCTTACTCAATGAAAATTTCAAAAGGAATTAAATAAATGCTATAAATTAAGTTTTGAGTTCTCAAAATTTACAAACTGGCTCTTGAAGAATATTTATAAAGATGATAATTTGAGTTGATAAAATATCAGAGCAAAGCTATCTAGTAGACCTCTCAAAGAAAAAGAAAAATAGCAAAAAATCACACAAAAATAAGAATAGAATTATTTTCAAAAATGGAATTAGCAAAATACTTTAATGCTATATATTCTTTAATAATGGTTGCTAGGGAAAGACATGGGAACATTCTTGGAAAAAAAGGTAGCACTTACTAACCACCAATTATTGTTATCTAGAAAAATATAACTACAAAATTCTGATCTCATTATTAGGACAGAGAAAGTATATGAGAACAGATAAACAATAGCACAAAATTTTCTTCCTGCCACCATGAATATTAAAAAAAGAGTACAACTGTCAAAATATATTATTATAATTACAATTTTCTGTTCTTCCACATAAATATTTTAAAGAAAAGGCTAATGTACAAATGTTCTTAGTTACCCCAAATTCTACTATCTTGAAATATAAATAGACTTACAAGAACTGAAAACTAAAGACAAATTAAATATGACAGAACTAAGGAAGGTGGCAGCCTACGAAGCCAATAGTATCTTTGCTTTGTTATGGTTTAATCAACAATGGCCCCAAATAAAAAATGTTAAGCATTATTTACCTACTGTTCATTTAAGGGTGTGTACTTTCTAGGGAGAGACTAGTGAAAAAGGAAAAACAAATAATTGGAATTGAGAGTATTTCTAAATCAAAGATACTAGGGATTAGGAAATTAGGAAAAGTGAATTGGGAAAAGAATCCAACTGAATCCAGATATAAAATATCCCTGAACAGATGGAGTGAAATCTGGTATGAAGATTTAAACAAAACTGAATAAGGGAGAACAACACTCATAAGGAACAAAAATGATTGTCCACATAGTTTCTCTCATATCAAGAATCTGTATCTATTAAGAATCCAGGTGAATTTACTTTTTTGCTTCTGTGCTGTCAGATAATATAAAGACCAATAAGAAATACAATACTCTGCTCTCAGGAAAAGATCTGAAGGCACAAAAAGCAGATTTTAGATATGTTGGAAATGTTTCTAAAGGGATTCTCCCACTTTAGATTAATTGAAGTCAAAACAGGGCCTTCCTATTAAATATGAGTAAAAATAAAAACAAATATAGTAAACACAAGCCATAGAGAAAAAAAAAAGAAAATATGACGTTATAGAAAGTAAGACAGATAATTGAATAAATAAAAATGAAGATTTGTTTTACTGTACTAGGGATCTAGACAATAGAACAGATTTTTTAAAATGAAGAAATTGTTTCTTAACCAAAAGAAGAAATGATCTTTCAGATCAAAAGAATTTATTAAATCTATTAATATATGGTAAAATTATGCAACTTCAAACATAATAAAAGAGGACTTTGATTCAGGTCATGACACAGTGATTGATACAAGATAAAAGCCTTTTCTATGTAAACAATTATGCTAATTATACAAGAAAACATTTCCAGGCATTGGCTAACAGTTAGTACAAGGTTGAGGTCTCCGAAATAAGAGGAACCTATGAGCCTTAAGACAGCTTAGAACTGTCATGGAACAATTTTCCAATTGCAGCAGAGGGAAATAGAATAAAAGAAGAGCACTGCTGTCCTGAACCAGAGAATCAGAGATTGGATTTTGGGAGTTCTAAAACAACTGGAATTTGTGAGGCAGGACATTAGAGGAGAGGGAACTGAACAGAGGTAGGTTCTACAAGTCTGTGTGGCAGTACTTTTCAGGTCTCTGCTAAGGGTCTTGTTGTCAGTGCAAATGGCAAGACATGAGGCCTATCAGATGCAGGAGCTATGGGGCTGAAAGGAAACAGAGATGTTGGAGCATTAAAAATAATACATAACAAACCCTGAACAAACCAAAGAGAGATATAAACCAAACTATAAGTATCATTGTAGATTTTGATAACACACTGAGAAAGTAAGTGACAAAACAAATGCAATAAATGAAGACTAAAGAGAATTTGTGTATCACCATCAAATAATTTTTATCAAACTGACAAAAAACTAAATACAATAATTCAGAATATGCATTCTTTTCAATTGTACATGGAATTTTCACCAAGACAGGCCATGTTCAGTATATACCAATGCATAAAAACAAATCTTAGAAGACTGAAATGAAGCAAAACGTGTTTTCTGACCACAGGTAAATTCAGCTAGAAATCAATAACAATAAGATTTTTTCTTTTAACTCTCAAATTTTTAGAAATTAAAAAAAAAACTTCTAAATAACCAAAGTTCAAAGAATAAGTTACAGTAGATACTTACTGCAAATTGAATGGTATTACAACATACCAAAATTTATCTACAGAGTTAACCAGAGAAAAGCAAGTTTATAGCTTTAAATGATTATATGAAAAAGAACAGTTTAAAAACAAAATGTCACTTCAGGTTCCAGCAATGTTGGTATAACTTTTACCAGTTATTTCTTTCACCATAAGCCTAGAAAAGTAGATAAGACATATGAAACTGTTATTTTCTTACAGAAGAATGAAAGCAGTTGAGGTGAGTCTGTGATGGCCTCAGTGTTTTTCTGGAGGTAATTTCCAGAACTAAACACAGGAAAAGGGAACTCAAGAAGAACGTAGTGGTCTTGCTGAATTAAGAAGGAAGGGACCAGATTGTGTTAAAGCTGGAATTGGTGAAGCAGCTTATCAACAGGAGGACCTTATGCAGAAATAGCTCCAGAAACAGGCATGAGATCTATTTTGCTGAATATGATTTGATCATGGGCTTAGTGAAACTCCATAAGGCTTGGTAGGATATACCAGGAAGATCTAAACTGAGAAATTCCCAGATTCTACACACTGTAATCAAAAATCAAATTTCAACTAGCAGAGTTAATATTCAGTAGAAACACCAGAATGTTCATGCCTCAATAACTGGGCTAAACTAGCCTTAGAATCTAATTCAATGGAGAGCTACCTTAAGAAAACTTCTAAAGGGAATTGAAAGTATAAATCTGATATGCAGTTTTCTTACATATCTACCCCCAATTTTCATTTGTTAAAGAATGACAGCAAAATCCATTCTTTTTTTTTTTTTTAAGATTTTATTTATTTTATTTGACAGACAGAGATTACAAGCAGGCAGAGAGGCAGGCAGAGAAAGAGAGGAGGAAGCAGGCTCCCTGCTGAACAGAGAGTCCGATGCGGGGCTCTATCCCAGGACCCTGGGATCATGACCTGAGCCAAAGGCAGAGGCTTTAACCCACTGAGCCACCCAGGTGCCCCAAAATCCATTCTTTTTTAACTCAATACCCTGAAATCAAGACCTGAGCTGAGATCAAGAGTCAAAGACTTAACTGACTTAACCAGGAGCCCTAATATTCAGCAATATTCAGTAAAATTGTTACTCCCTATAAAAGAAACAAAATCTTACCCAAAGACATTAGGAAAAGACAAACCTAGAAATGCCAGAAAAGATGGATTTAGGTGACAAAGAGTTTTAAAACTGCTGTTATACATTGCTAGAGGATTTAAAAGAAAACATGGACAAAATATGGAGAAAAATAGAAAGTATAAAAATGGAGAGGCACCTGGGTGGTTCAGTCCCTTAAATAACTTTCTTTCTCTCAGGTCATAATCCCAGGGACCTAGAATAAAACCCTGTATTCAGCCCCTCTCTCTCCCGCTCAGTGGAGTGTTTGCTTCTCCATCTCCCTCTGCCCCTCCTTCTGCTTGTGCTCTCTCTCGGTGGCTCACTCTCTCTCAAATAAATAAATAAAATATTTTTAAAAAAGGAAATTGTAGATGTGAAAACAGAATATGGAAGATCTTAAAATAATTACATGGCCCTAACAGCACATTAGGCACTGCAGAGAGAAGAATGAACTATACACACTGGGGTACAGAGGGAGAAGAAAAAAAGAGTCTCAATGACTCTTGAGAAGTATGAAGTACATGTAATTGGAGTGGCAGAGAGGGGAAGAAAAAGCATGTGCATAAGTAATGATAAGAATTGTTTCTCAATTTCATAAAAACTGTAAACCCATAGATCCAGGAAGCTCAAAAAAGCCCAAGCAGAATAACCACAAGAAACATGACCTCAGGATGTATAATAAGGAAATCCTGAAGATAATTAACCTGAAGGGAAAAAAAAAAAGGCTTAAAAACAACAGGTATAACAGCCAGTGCTTATCATATCATGTAATGAATCATTGAACATTATATCAAAAACTAATGATATAGTATACATTGGCTGATTGAATTAAAAAAAAAAAAGGTGTAGGGGGACGTATGAGTATAAGAAAAACAAAAGATCTCTTTAGAAATGATATAGTCCAGAGAAGAAGATCAAGAAAAAATGAAAAGCCGTAAACACATATGAACATTGGAGATGGAACTTGTAAAAGATAAGGTGATTAAAAAAAAAATTAAGTGCTTTTTAAGGGCGCCTGGGTGGCTCAGTGAGTTAAGCCTCTGCCTTCAGCTCAGGTCATGATTCCAGGGTCGTGGGATCAAGCCCAACATTGGGCTCTCTGCTCAGCAGAGAGCCTGTTTCCCTCTCTCTCTCTCAGCCTGCCTCTCTGCCTACTTGTGATCTCTGTCTGTCAAATTAAAAAAAAAAAAAAAAGTTTAAGTGCTTTTTTGAGAGAAAGAATAAATTCAGTTAGAAGTTTAAAGTTTGAAGATGTACTATAAAAATGTGATTTTTTATGAGAACTTTCAAATGTTAAAGGTTTTTCAATATATTTTCATATTTGCAATTCCTTAAAATCATCCTTATTTTGTTTTTGTTAATGTAAGTTAAGTTACACGTATTTATGTTACTCAGAATGTACATATTATATTCTAAAAAGCCATTTTGTCTGCCTATTACTCTTTCTATACATGTCCATCCATCTTTATATACTTGCTTTTCTATCATTTCTCTTTACTTATCCACTCTTCCATCCATTCTTCTAGTTGTATTCAACTATAAAAAGTCTATTCAACTATATAAAGTCAACTATTAAAGTCTATTCAACTATATATATAAAGTCTATTCAACTATATAGTCTATTCAACTATAAAAAGAGGGTCATATATGAATATATGATGTTTTTCTGATGATAAAATGCTCATATCTGCATGCTGATAATCTGAAGATTATTTTTTTTACAAAATACTTCTCATGTATGTTTTTACTGCTTTTACTTAAGTGCATTTTGGTCTTACTAAAATTATAGTATTCTTAAAAGTATTGCATATTTAGTCATAAAAATTGGGTATGTTCATTTTCAAAACATGAGTTTTACTGCCCAAAGCTAGTGCCTCAGAAAGGGTTACTTTCTGCCTAGTATATGGAACAGCATGTGTCAATATTCCTGTTATGCACACGGTAATTCCTTGCTAAATGCGAAAATATGTTTTTAGAAAATGTTGCTCAGAGGAAAAATGCATTAAACAAACACAGTGAGAAGCTGGAAGGAAGAGCTGCAATGAGATTTTGCTTCAGAATATGTCTGCAATCACTCTTCATATGCTTAGCTTCCCATGCTGTTCAATACCTGGCTTAGAAGATACTTTATTTTTACCTGTTCAGGAATTAAATACAAATGAATTTATTCAGCTGCCTGAACTAAGTGCCTTGATATTCTAAGAAGCTTTAATTCCATTTTGAAGGGAAAAAAATAAATAAAGGACATTACTGATAATACATTTCATGCTTGCTACTTATTGATATCTAAGGTGAATTTGGTCAGTAACTTTTTTTCCCCCCTAAGGAATTAAATCTGTTTAAACAGAGTAACCTCAGTAAAATTTCTAAACTGTTATTTTTGAGAAGTGAGCTCTGACATTTCTTGAATTATGCTATTTTGACCAAGCAACTTTCAATTTATAAAAAGGTTGTTTATGTGAAAGTGTAGATTATAGTTCTGTTTGGTTTCTAGGAATATTTATAATATTGTAAATATGGTAAATGGTTATACTACATATCAAGCTCGTCAGCATAATTTGCCACTGTGGGTCCTATGCAAGAAGACCGGGTGAAGTCTTCTTTAAATTGTCTTTTATTGTCTTTAAAAATGATCTTTATTCAAGGATTCTTACAATCTTTCCCAAATGACTTGTAGTACTCTTATTTTCACATAACTGCAACAATTTGCAGCTCTGGACTAGTTTTCAGCACATACTATTTTCAGCACATACTGTCAGGCACTATTATTTTAGACAATGAGTTTGGATTTCATATTTATTTTTGTGGTGTTTAAGGACACTATTGAAGGAAGCTTCATCTACCATATGAGGAGGAAACTCTATATACAGGGAAATATATCCTAAGCAGTTTGCTGATGGGGACTAAATAACATGACTAGATTTTTTTTTTCCTTTCAGTAGATTATTGATAATTAGCAACTATATTAAGTTTTCCAAACTTATAAATGAAGTGAGCTTTCTATTAATTTTCTATCCAAACTTAATAAGAGTCACTTCAATGTAATTTACTACATGCAGGCATTGAAATCAAGCTGACTAGATTTGGAATCTGATTTCATCTTATCTTCCTGTTGTGGTGATTAGATATTTCCATTCATTTTAAAGTGCCTAGGTCTATATATCTCTGGATTAACAAAGATTAAGCCCTTTCGCTTATGACACTGATTTTTACCATATCTGCTAATATATGTCATAAGTGACAAAGCTAAGCCAAGACTTCCTTTTCTATAATTAGAGATATGGTCAAGTTTGTTACCCAAGTTTAAATTCAATAATCGTATGCAAGTAAATAGAAATTTCTTCTATAATACCTGACATTTATAAAACCATAAAACACAAGGCTTTAGAGCTCACTGAAAATTATTTGATCTGGCAAGATGATCTTACTATTATTTCAATACCCACTAATATAACTCAGGTGTCTTTGAAAAATGATACTATTTTCATACAAATAGATGGGAGAAATACTGTGTTTTATTTATAAAATATTTTTCTGGTTTTATTTTGTTTTGTGTTTTGTTTCTTTTTTTCTCTCTTTTTGAAGCATTGTAACTGTGTGAGTATAATTTAGAAAACTGTCTTATTATTTATTTTTTTAAGAATTTATTTATTTATTTTAGAGAGAGTATGTGAGAGAGTGGGGGAGGGGCAGACAAAGAGGAAGAATCCTAAAGAAGACCCCCTGTTCAGCACAAAGACAGACAGGAGTCTCAATCCCAGTACACTGAGATCATGACCTGAGCCAAAACCGAGAGTTGGCTGCTTAACCAACTGTACCACCCAGGTGCCCCTAGAAAACTTTGTTTTAATACAAATGTTGCAAAATGCAGAAAAGCTGAAGATTCTCAATATGTTTACTGACTTTCAACAAAATGTCATCTAATTCCTTAGGAACGTTAAGTATTTTTAAGGGATTTTAAGACAATCTTGAACATCTTCATATCCATTTTATTCCTCGATATTTGTAATGTTTACTATGAAAGATTTATTTATAGAAAGATTTCATTAAATTATATCTAGTTCAATAAAGTCATGAATTACCCTCATATGACAAATAGGATTGTGAAAATATATTTTGTAAACCTATTTCCAAATAAACTTATCTAAGCACAGTGCCTCTGCAAAATGACTTTTAACACTCTTTTCAAGTAACAAATTTAAATGGTAAAACTCCTAAATTTTAAATATCTTGCAGTTTGTTGACATTAAAGTTTTTTAGTGTAGTTAGTAGCAATCATACATAACTTTACATGTTTTACTCAACTCTCCAAACTAAATATTTAATTTTTTTAGTCCTAACTTGACATGACTTGCAAATATTCAACGAAAGTAAAGAATCATGACAAATGGTATGTGCATAATTTTCCCACCTAATTTTACTATAAAAGTGTATTTATTAACCACTTTTCCAGTGTTACTGAAGAGACACGTGTGTGTGTGTGTGAATGTATGTGTGTGTGTATGCCCTAGTAAATCTTAACTTTGTCATTTTTGCCCAGACCACTAGCAACATACAGATATGGCTGCTTCATGTCTTTTTAAAATAGGAAAAAGAAAAAAATACAGATTTGTGAATCTTCTGAATGGATTTTTTTTTACATTTTTTAGTACTCAATTATCACTTAAAATTGCTTTACATCTCATTCCTAATAGAAACATTTTCTTAAAAATAACTTTTTCACATTCCAAAGCACTACATATATTTCTTTATAAAACCAGATACTTAAAAATGGTCATACATATCTCATTGGTTTGTATAATATTTAATGTAATGATATAATAAGAATAGCAACTGCATTAAGAATAAATAAATTTGAAAATACACACAAATAACTCTTGGTAAGCATACAATTCAGTTAGTGGGATCAGAAGTTGGTAAAAGAGAAAAGGAGTAACCTACCAAGGGTAATCATTCATCCTGACATAGACATAAAGCTACTTATTTTATAAAGAAGTTAAAAAGATTTAGTTAATCTGTCATATTCTTCACATGGAAATGAGAGGTTTTGCTGTATTTACTATGGATATTCTGAATTTATGTACTGTAATTCTTATTTATATGAAATATTTCTCCATAAAATATTTTACATTTTCATAGTTATTTTTTGTTTAATTTTAAAGACAAAGCAATTATTTTGAATATTTTGGATACCTGTAAGCTAAAACTGTTCTTTAATTTACCCAAGTGTGGGAACTAATGGTTAGAAATACTTAGTTTTGAAAAAGAAATAGTTTTGATCAAGATTGGAAGTACATACTTGTCTATGATATTAAAACTAATGATACATTCTTTTATGCAGCCTTAAAGATGCTAACACATAATGCTTTCTTGAATAAATCCCAATTCATCATGATGTATTATTTGTATACGTAGTTGGATTCAATTTTTCCTACATTTACAAGAAATTTTATAATTTCCTTTCATGTGATGACCTTTCAGTTTTGCAGTTAAGATAACGCATACTTCACTATTTTCTGAAAGACTATAAAATATTAGCATTAATTTTTATATGTTTGATTAAAATTATTTAAGACATATTAGCCTAGAGTTTTTGTCGTAGAAAGGCTTTTAATATTAAATATAACTTCATTATTTGAAATGGAAAATTTTTTTTTTGGCAGAGTCAGATTAAGTAATTCATGTTTTTCTAAAAAAGTTTTTTTCGGGCACCTGGGTGGCTCAGTGGGTTAGAGCCTCTACCTTTGGCTCAGGTCATGATCCCAGGGTCCTGGGATGGAGTACCGAGTCTTGCTCTCTGCTGAGCAGGGAGTCTGCTTCCTCCTCTCTCTCTGCCTGCCTCTCTGCCTGTTTGTGATCTCTGTCAAATAAATAAATAAAATCTTTAAAAAAAAGTTTTTTTTTCATTTCAGTTGTCAAATTTATTGGCATAAAATACTTCATAATTGTCCGTTTTTATTATTTTTGGAAAGTTCTAAAATTATGTCCTTTATGTCATCTGATTTAGGTAATTTGTGTTGCCTCATTTTTTTCTCTTCATGAAGAGATATATTGTATTTTTATATATTTTTTTTCGGAAGAACTAGATTTTGGTTTCAAATTTTTTTCTATTGATATTTTCTTTCTATTTTATTTGTTCTCCTATATTTGCATTTTCCTTTTTTTTTTTTTTTCTTAACATGTTCTTTTTTATTTTAAAATATTATGTTGGGGGGCGCCTGGGTGGCTCAGTGGTTAAAGCCTCTGCCTTTGGCTCAGGTCATGATCCCAGGGTCCAGGGATTGAGCCTCACATCGGGCTCTCTGCTCAGCAGGGAGCCTGCCGCCTCCTCCTCCTCTCTCTCTGCCTGCCTCTCTGCCTACTTGGGATCTGTCTGTCAAATAAATAAAAATCTTTAAAAAAAATTATGTTGGAAACTTACAGAGACTTTTGTTTCCAATATAGGCATTTCAAACCATTAATTTCCCTCTATACATGGATTTGGCTGTTATACGTTTTGATATATTCAGTTCAAAATATGCTTTAAACAATGATACAGTTCATAAATAAAAGGGGCAAAAAAAATGTATTTTCCCACTAATATGAATACTTCATTTCTGATGTTTTCCAGTCTTTTATGAGGATATCTTTCCCCTGTCATTACATTTAGTGTGAAGAATTACCTTATTTATAGTGCAACTATGCTGTTGACTGATTCTCTTATTTAGTTTTATCAATTTTATTTAATTTTTGAATGACACATTTTCTGGATATAGAACTCTGGGTTAACAGTTTTTCTTAATTCTTTATTTTCTTAAATTGTTCCACTCCCTTCCATCACCATGGGTTCTCACAATAAGACAGCCATTAATTGAATCATTGTTACCCTGGATATGTTATTTTTCTCTTGTTTCTTTCAAGCTTCACTATATATTTTTGGGTTCAACAGTTTGAACATGATGTATCTCAGCATGAAACAAATATTTATATTTATTTTGTTTGGTGTTCATCTTGTGTCTGAAAATTTCTTTTAACAAATTTGGAAAATATGACCATTAGTTTCCTGATTTTTTTTTTCATTTCTTGTTCTCTTCCCTCTGTTATTCCAAGTACAAATAAACCTGATTGAGATAATTTGATATTCTGTCCATATTTTTTCATTATTTCTTCTCTATATTTCTCATTGTGCATTATGTCCATTGATATATGCTCAGTTTATATTTTGTTATGTCCATTTCACTAAGTCCATCTAGGGCATATATTTTTCAGAAATTGCAATTTCCAGTTCTAGGATTTCCATTTGATTATTTTTGTTGTTTTCATCCTTTGTTGAGAGTTTGTTTTCTACTGAGATTTCATGTATTAAAAATGTTACTTTAATTAATTTAATGTGGTTATAATAGCCACTTGAAAGTATTTGTCTCTTACCTAATAACTACTTCTTCTCAGGGCCAGTTTTGTTTGCTTTTCTTCTCATATTAGTATATGTTTTGTATTCTGGCTTTTCATAATTGAATTTCATCCCACACATTATTAATGACTATTATTTTCTCTTCTGGCTATAGAAATAATTAGTAGGAGTAGGAGTAGTAGTATTTGGTGAATATTTTTTATTTTAACATGTATTTTGTTGACTAGGTTTGAACTATATACTCTTTTCTTATATTCCATCTCCTCTGTCATTTGTAACTTTTGTCTTTGGTTGGACTGTTTGGGTCTTTTAAAAAATGTAGGACTCAGCATCTAGACAGAGATGTGAGTGGACAGAGCATGGGGATCCTTATTCTGTTCTGTTTTGTTTTGTTTTTGTCTTGAGGTATTTCCCCCATTCTCTTCAGTGTCATGCTTTCTACTTTTTTCCTCATTCTTCAACCCACAAGAATTATGAGATTTTTATTTGTGCCCTCATTTGAAGCTATATAAAATGTGTGTACTGTCCATGGCCATAAGATAAAAAACAAGGAGATGGGAAATATGCATAGTTTCATGCTTCTTTGCCTTCAAACAAATATGCATTTCCACTAAAATCTGTCTGCTTTTTTTGTGTGTGTTAATGTTAGTCACCATACAGTATATCATTAGTTTTTGACGTAGTGTTTCATAATTCATTGTTTTCGTGTAACACCGAGTGCTCCTTGCAATCTGTGCCCTCCTTAATACCCATCACCAGGCTCACCCATCCTACAACCCCCGTCACTTCTAAAACTCTCTGTTTCCTGGAGTCCATAGTCTTTCATCGCTCATCTCCTTTGTCTGTATTTGCAAATATCTTTTGCAAATATCTTCTCCCATTCTGTAGGTTGCCTCTTTGTTTTGTTGACTATTTCCTTTGCTGTGCAGAAACTTTTGATCTCGATCAAGTCCCAATCATTTTCGCTTTTATTTCTCTTGCCTTTACTGATGTGTCTTGAAAGAAGTTTCTGTGCCTGTTGTCAAAGAGGTTACTGTCTATGTTCTCCTCTAGGATTTTGATGGATTCCTATCTCACGTTGCGGTCTTTCATCCATTTTGAGTTTATTTTTGTTATAGTGTAAGAGAATGGTCTAGTTTCATTCTTCCGTATGTAGCTGTCCAATTTTCCCAGCACCACTTATTAAAGAGACTGTCTTTCTTCCATTGGATCTTCCCACCCTTGTCAAAGATTAGTTGACCATATAGTTGAGAGTCCATATCTGAGCTCTCTATTCTGTTCATTGTTCTATGTGGCTGTTTTCGTGCCTATACCATGCTGTCTTGGTGAACACAGCTTTGTAATACAGCTTGAATTTGGGCAACATGATGCCTCCAGCTTTGTTTTCATTTTTTTTTTTTTTTTCAAAATTTCCTTGGTGATTCAGGGTCTTTTCTGGTTCCATATAATTTTTAGGATTACTTGTCCCAGGATTTTGAAAAATGCTATTGGTTATATTGATTGGGATGGCATTAAAAGTATAGAGGGCTCTGGGCAGCATAGTCATTTTAACAAGATTTATTCTTCTAATGCATGAGCATGGACTGTGTTTCTATTATTTTATCTTCTTCAATTTCTTTTATGAGTGTTTTATAGTTCCCAGAGTACAGATCCTGCTTTTGTTTACTCTTCGGGACCTTCATACAGTTGCTTTTTGTATTATGACCCTGGAATTATGGTTGTTCTCTGCAGGGGGAGAGGTCTTTAGTAGAGTCTTAGTTGGTCATACTGAGGAAAAGAACCAGTCTCATGTGTTATTTTTTGCATGTTCTGACTCCATTCTGAAGTCTATTAGTTAGAACTAAGTAATTAAAATCTAGTACATGCAAGGTTTAAATGTGTATAAAATTAGCTAATAATGCATTCACACAGTAGAAAATATAAAATACTGTATGTGAGAAGAAGAAATAATCATCATTAATCATTATAACATGTGAAGGTAACTACTTTTGAGATTTTGGTATATAATTCTTCGTTCTTGTTTTCCTTACCGGTTGTAGCTTATATTTTCTATTTATTGTGATATAATTTTAATTAAATGAATACATTATTTCCTTTTAAATCTAAATTATAAAAATATCAAATTATGCTTAAATATCAATGCTATTTCAGCTGAAATACATTACTACATTTACCATAAATACATATATGCATACATATGTTTTATAAGATATGCAGAAATGCCAAATTTCCATCTTTGACATTAAATGCTCAAACTGATTAGCATGAAATTTGTTGTGCTAAATAGCCTGAGAAGAGGAGAGCATGAAATTGACTTGACATGTTAATATCATATTTTACAGTGAGTCACAGTATAATTAAATAGGAATTTTATGTAACTACACATGGTGCCTTTGCCTTCAGAAAATACTCTTACTTTGAACAACTCTGTGGGAATATCATTGGTCCCATAAGGATATATGCTTATTTGAAACCTGCTAAATTTCTGAGATTTACATATGTTCAAATTTAGAGATGATCCTCCTTCTTCAAGTATTCAGAGTGTGAATTTAAGACAAATTACTGACAAAACAAGAAGACATTTAATATTTGAAATCTCCAAATGGTACTTGTGTTTTTAACTGAAGCTGGTAAATATTTTGTGTCTGGTCCAGGAAACTTACATGTGCCAGAATAAATGGTAAATTCATATTAAAAGTCAAATTCCAAACAAAAACAACCAGCCACTAACACAAAGAAGAATATAATTAAGTTTGTACAATGAGGGAATTATTTAGTTTCTTAGAAATATTATCTATGCTTTACTTCCACTGCAGTTAAATTTTAATCAGGATTTTTTCAATGTTTTCAAAACAGGTTAATACCTCACTTATATAAGACTATATTATAAATATTTTTTAACATAAGAATTGGATAACTTTTTTTAGTTATAGTGTGGATCCTCATAAAAAGGGTTACATATACAACAACAATTCCTCTGCTCAAAATTAGAAGCATGCAAATAATGTTGACAGCTGGGTTTAATGCCTTTTTATTTGATTTTAATGGGTTTATTCCTAAGAACAAAGTGATGATCAAAAAAAGTTATAATTTTGTCAAGGTCACAAATTGATTTGCACATGGTTATGATGCAAGCCATAAGTTCAATCCCAACTTTTTTTTTCTTCTTCCTAAACCCTTAAAGATGTTTACCTGTAATTGTGCCCAGTAAAACTACATCTTCTTCAAAATTCATATATGTTTTGGCTGATTTCTTCATATAAACACCATGTTAGTGTAACATATTTTAAATGGAATATTGTCAGAGAGAAATTACAACAGTTGACCATAAAATAAATATAAACAAATAGTAGCTGCGTATTTTTTCTTCACAAAGCCAGTTAATGACTAGTCCATTATACAGTACAGTATAATGATTAGAGTGTGATCTCTGGATTTAAGACTTGGCTCTACAAATTACTAGCAGTTTGACATCAGGCAAGTTTCTCTGTGCCCAAATCCCTTATCTGTAAAATAGGTATAATGGTGTCATACACACTTCAAAGTGTTATGGAGATTAAGCCAAATTAATATTTCAAAAGTATCTAAAATGTTAAATGGTGTTATTCTGATTAGGAAGTACAACATTCTAAGTCAGGTATGAAAATAGCATTAGTGTCTTGCTTGCTCCTCTAACTCTTGTGTTTGGCCAGAGTATTTACAAAATCTCTAATAAGCAAATTGCAATCTACACTAATTTAATACATTACTTAAAGGACACAACACTGGGTAAATATTTGATGATTCTATTCTGTTTTTATATCCAAAAGTCTCTGTTCCAGAGTGTGTGCTTGTGCTTATAAATAGCATACTTAAATTTGAAAGATGAAATAGTTTAATTCAGTTGATTGTGAATAATGGCAGTCAGAATATTGAAAACTTTGTACCAAAGATATGTGAGAAAAAAAAGGATTACCATTCAACACTATCAGAACTCTGTGTGGATTTGTTTGTGGGTATGGAAAACTAGTCAATACTTCTATATGCATTCAAGAACTCTGGCATTATAGTGGCTTCATACCAGGATAGCAATGTCTAAGAACAGGTGGACTTAAAGCTTGGAGGCTACATCTGGCTAGTAATAAATGGATTTCACCCAAAACAAAAACAAATCAACAAAAGAGTTTGTCAATGGCACAATACCAAGCCACATGAAATTATGTGAAAAATACACAAGACTCTGGTTTAAACAACTAAATTCAAGAAAATATTTTGTGCCTATTTATATTTTTCAAAATTTTGTCCAGGTAGTCAAAAATAGTTACTCAGCATTTTTTAAGACCTGTAGAATTACAACAGTTGATTTAAAACATATGCATGGAAAATATAATACTGAGAAAACCCTAGGAATACACTTTTCATTTCTCAATTTAAGAAGCTCACTATTAAATTTTATTCATAAAAAGGAGTTCAAATATATAGTATAAACCTGACTTTGGACATTAAAGATACTTGTCCCTCAATCACAACAAAGAACTATAGCTTTGATGAAAGGTCTTTTTAATTCACAAAATAGTTCTGCTGGCTTGAATTTTTTCATCCACTTGAAAAACTGGTTGAAATTCTACATTGAAGGTTTTAAAGATATGAATATCAACTCAAAATAGGCTTTTAAAATTATTATTATTACATTTGATATTTGAGAATCTTTACCTTATTGATTTATATATTTTTTTCTAAGTAAATACTCTTTTAAAATAGGTAACCTCTCTTTCTATAAATGAGAAACTTTGGGAATCTACATTTTAGGAATCAATTAATTAAAATTGTCCAATTACTGTTTTAGGTAACTTCTGTATATGATGCACTGCTGTTAACATTATGAAGAAATTGATTTCGATTCTCTTCTTTGGAGCTGGCCATACATAACCCTTAGGGAGTTTCCTGATATGAACATATGTGCGTGCTCTCTCTCTCTATATACACACACACACACACACACACACACACATATTTAAATATTTTATTTATTTATTTGACAGAGAGAGAATGAACACAAGCAGGTTGAGTGGGAGAGGGAGAAGCAGGCTTCCCACCGAGCAGGAAGCCCAATGTGGGGCTCAGTCCTAGGACACTGGGATCATTACTTGAGCCAAAGGCAGATGCTTAATGACTGAGCCACCCAAGTGCCCCTCTCTATATATTTTTGAAAATTCTAAATTCATTTTAAAATGTGAATCATGTCAGCAGGGAGCCTGCTTCCCCCTCTCTCTCTGCCTGCCTCTCTACCTACTTGTAATCTCTCTCTCTGTCAAATAAATAAATAAAATCTTTAAAAGAAAAGAATATTAAAAATGTGAATCATGTTTTTTTTCTGAATTGAGGTTCTTTCAACTATAGATTATATTCTAATAACATTGTGGACATGTCAAAATTCTATCTGCTTACAAAGGTGCTAAATTCATCATAGATAATTAATTCTGGCAGTCCTAGGGAAAAATTTAAATGAATGTAACTGACCACTGGCCTCTCTCAAACTAGAATAAAAATGATTATAACTAGAAGCATCTCCAAAATGAGAACTTAATACAGTGAAATAATAGAGAAATACAATCAAGAATAAGGAATAAAGAGTGCAATGAGAAACCCCTTGGATTATCCCTCACTCACTTATATATTCATTCAACAAATATTTATGAAGATCTAGTTTTCTGCCAAAACTTTGCTAAGCACAGAAGACACAGGGGGAAGAATGTGTATATATTTACTGCTTTATGAAAAGTACAGCTTAACAGGGAAGAGATTGGGGAATGGCAAAAACATGTGACAAAGTAAAATTAACTGCAGAATATCATAGAACATTTACGCTGTTGGTTAATCTATGAAATACAACTTTTAATTGGGAAAAAAATGAAATCAAACATTGGTGGTTTGACAGGAACAACAACAAAAACAGTAATAAGTATTTAGAACATTAAAGGTCAAAAGAGAGCATATTCTTGCAATGATCTAAATGAGTTTATCTCCATCCTTTAGTATATTCTTACATGTACCTAATCTTTGAGGTCAAACTTCTTTATCACAGAGAATCTGTACTCTTTTACCCAATGATTTGTAAAACTCAGTTTCTATCAATTTACTGTTTGTTGAGCAACCTGGTTTTGTGAACTACCATTTTTTTTAAATTTTTTATTTCTTTTCAGCTTAACAGTATTCATTGTTTTTTGTACCACACCCAGTGCTCCATGCAATCCGTGCCCTCCCTAATACCCACCACCTGGTTCCCCCAAACCTCCCACCCCCTGCCCCTTCAAAACCCTCAGATTGTTTTTCAGAGTCCATAGTCTCGCATGGTTCACCTTCCCTTCCAATTTCCCTCAACTCCCTTCTCCTCTCCATCTCCCCTTGTCCTCCATGTTATTTGTTATGCTCCACAAATAAGTGAAACCATATGATAATTGGCTCTCTCTTGACTTATTTCACTCAGCATAATCTCTTCCAGTCCCATCCATGTTGCTACAAAAGTTGGGTATTCATCCTTTCTGATGGAGGTATAATACTCCATAGTGTATATGGACCACATCTTCCTCATCCATTCATCCGTTGAAGGGCATCTTGGTTCTTTCCACAGTTTGGCGACCATTTCTTGAATGGAGACCCTATATTACATGTTGATGCAAATACTTCATAATTTCTGTTTCTGGTAATACAGTTTGTCTATAAACAAAACCACACGATTCATAATTTGACCCTGAACTATGTCAAATGTGTACATCTAAATTTAGATAATATAAGCTCAAGCTTATATTGGGAAAAGCATGATTTACCCATATACCTTATTTAGTATAAAAAGATTTTATGGATATCATCAAGTATATGCAATACTATAATGTCAATAATGTATGAATTATTGAGTTCATTATAAACCTAGTTGAATTTGCAGTTATTTCCCTTAACATGTTTAGGTTAATAATAATCTTAAAGAATAAGATGAAAATTCGCAAAATCACTCATAAAACTTTAAAAGAAGCCATGTTTTCTAACAAGCTAATTTTTTCCCTTAAATGTGCTTAGAAATTAATACACTAAAATATAGGTTTCATCCAAGGAAGCTTCCCAGATTTGATTTACATTAGCCCAAGTTTCAGTGGTAATTATTAGAGATGGGTCATTTAACTGGCTATAATTAGAATACCAATGAGCCAGTTCTCTTAGAAAATTTCCCCGTTGTAGACAGACACCTTTTCAGCTTGAATATTTTAGCAATAAAAAGCTGTTCTCCATATAAGATATATTTTTTTCCATCTTGAAAAAGGAAAATGTGTATGCAGGCCATCATTAATAGCCCCAAAGGAATACTGCCCATAGTATTTTAATACATTTATTCAGCCATTACATAGAACTGATACCCTGAGCTTACATGGTTGATGGGCCAAACTTTTCTGAGCAAAGTGCAGAATTTTATTTTAAGAAACAAGAAGGAGGCAGGTTTTTAGACATTGTGTCACTTTTCACTGGGGCTAGAGTCCAGCATAAATATTCTGATGGAGTGGCATTTCTTGTGGGACTGGTAAAAAAAAAAGTTTGGCAAACAATAAATAAATGTCTAGCTTGGAAATGAGATTCCAAAAATAAAACTTAAGTCATATCTCAATTAATGTATTTTTTTCCAAAACATTTAAGTACTATACAGATATATTGTGACTTTGGAGAAATGACCTGTTAAAAGAACAATGTATATACAACTGTCAGAATGACTTCTTACAGTAACAGTTCTCAAGATGATTTTGTACATAGTCTATCTCTCCTACTTTTTTTTTTCTCTTTGTTCCTCTCTTCTTCTTCAGGCTAGTGTGTGTGTGTGTGTGTGTGTGTGTGTGTGTGTGTGTGTGTGTGTGTGTTTCTCTTCTGCTTCAGTCATAAATATAGTAAAGCAAGGGCATATGAAAAATGGTTAGATTTCATTCATTCTAGAGTTGTTATCCAATTCAATTTATCTAGACTCTACAAAATAGCTTGGTTCTTGCCTTGTACAAATCTAGGTTTCAGCCTTCCATTTGATTCTGTGACCCCCTCATACCATCAACATCTTCAATAGATTTCCCTTTTGTGTTAGAGTCACACTCTTTCTTTTCAACAAGCAGTCTAAGTGACATGAAAGTCACTAATTGACTATATTATTTAAATAACATGTAAAATGAATAAATATGTCCATATTTAGGGCATGAGTAGAAATAAATCTTTTCTTAAGAAATAATTTGCAGGAGTAAATAACATCCTTACAAGGACACCATTACTCCCTGTCTACTACCCAGGCTCTTCTCTGCACCTTTTCTGAGTAATCAGAAAAGGTGACTGCAGGGATTCTCTTGTCAATCTTCTCATTTTGAAAGTCTTACTTTATCTAAGTCAAATCCCTTATGGTAAATGCCAGACATATGCCCTCATTTTGTCTCCAGTAAAAGCAAAATTCCTAAAACATACTTTTTCAAGAACAGCTGTATATTGTAGTGGTTAAGAGTACCTGTTTCTGGAGTCAGTACCCTACCTCTATCTTGAGTTATCTTTGTGACTTTGTGCAATCTATTTTACCTATTGGTGTCTCCATTTCTCACATTATATGGCAAGTATATTAAAGGCACTTACTACATCCAGAAATGCCTGTCATGATCAACTGGAATACTCAAGATAAAATTATCAGTACATTCCTTGATTAGTATGTACTCAAAAAGAGTTGGCTATTAACAAATTGTAATTATATAGCCTGTAAATAAAACAAATGAATCGGTATATTTTTTATTATCCTAAAAAATCATATTCCTTGAAAAGACAATCTAGGGAAAAAATGCATTATTCTTTCAACAGCACAAATATTTACTAGGTGTCACTGTACAATGGACACTTTTAGAACTAATGATATTTCATATAGGAAGAATAGATCATGAGTGAAAATTTCTAACAGGGTAATGACTTACTGTATGATTTTTAAGATGCTTTTAGCATCTACCAGGACATACTGATTTTCAATTCTCAAACAGGATTTGAAGAGCTAGTAACTGAACAAGCACAGCATAAATTCCTAACCCGATATTTTCTTCTAAATCAAAGGACATTATACATTTTAGCCACTATAACAGTACAAAGCCTTTTTGAATACAAAAGCCCCTAGTGCATGAAATGATTGATGATGATACTTCTGATGTTGTAAAGTTATAATCTGTCTCTTGTTCAAATGGGATGCCAAGACAACTAATAAATTCCCCAACACTGGAGAGAAAGGCCTGAGGCATGTAGAGGGTCAGTTGGAAGAGAATAGATTCCTTTTCTGAGCTTGCTAGAGTACAGCTCCAAAATCCCTTATCCACAGAAGTGTTTTTCTTATGTTTGTTGCAATTTTATTTGGCAGCAAAACTTGATATGAATGATGAGATGATAAATAATAATGTTTAGTCTATGGTCCTTGTGGTGAATATCATATTAATATTTTTTACTAGAATGTGCTGCTATAGACCCCACAGAGAGTGTTACACATTACACAGTAAATGGATTGCTTTACCTTTAAAAAAATGAAAAAATGTTAAATTCTGAATTGTGACTCAACTTCCTAGATATATAGTTGTGGACATGTTTTGAGAAAATGGAAGAGTCATTTTCCTCTCCAAATTTTACTTCCCCCATTTTTGTCAGTTGCTACATGTGTGTGTTTTAAATATACTTTATATTCAAAGTGTATATATATATATGTGTATATATATATATGTGTATATATATATATATATATGGATATATATGATGCATATTTTAATGTAGGAGTGGAAAAAACACAAGATAATTTTATAATTCATGGAATGCAGTTTAAACTGCTTTTCAGAAAATTCATACCATTTTTAATTTATTTTATTTTTGTTATTATACATGTGATTAATTCATCTTTCCATTGAATTCTAAGATTTCCAGTAGATACCTTTTATATCATAATAATTCATTTTGTCTTTTGTGATTAATTCACTCATATAATTTGCCCTTTAAAAATTTTTGAGTCTCATTAACTCATTAAAGCTATATTTTAGGTCAACAGCCATTTCTCATTCTTACTATTTTACAGTTATGTTATCTCAATATTTGCATTATAATTTTATAATACTTTTGAATACAGGTAACCACTACAGATATTTAGATTAAAAATAATTTTTTTGTTATTTTTTCCTAAAGTTTACATTTTTGGTGTTTCTACACAAATTTCAGTTTCACAGTCACCAGTAGATTTTCTCTTATATGAAATTATAAACTTTACTTATTTTAACTATATTGACACTTACTGTTGTGGAAAACATAAAGTGACAGAATTACATTTTCCCCCAAATAATTGTTTTCCCAGGAGTCTTAATTTAGTCCTCATTTGGGATATTTCATTAAATCACTATATTTATTAAATTAAGACAGGCAATGCTATAATAGACTATTTCTTGAGAGCCAGTTTTGATCAAAAGACAGTGACTGAATATGCAATATGGTGAAGGCAATTGGAGTTCGTTTTTAGACTTCATGGCAAAGCGAGACAGAAGGGATGATCCAAATCTCCTGTTCATGAAGGGTAGGAAAGTCCTGGCACAGTTACCTGTATTTAAGCATATGTGTTACCATACTGAGTGTTAACTTTATATTGTATTTTAATATCTAGTATTAAAATTATCACACTACTTTCCCAACATGTACTTTAAGTTCTCACATTTCATGTGTTCAAAAGAACCTTAGACTAATATGTATTATAATACATTATTCATAATGTATATTAGAGAATTTGATTGAAATGTCTTTAAATCTGTTGTCTAATTTATGGAAAACTGACATCTCTTCAAGATTCAGTATACAAATATTCATGTTATTTTGTTTCTCAGGAAATGTTAATAAGCATTGTATGGATGCTTTAATTTCATATATCATTCTCATAATGAATAAGATCTTTTATTATCTTTTTAACCATTTAATGAAGAGAAATTACAATTTTTTCCTGCTGGTATATATAGGAAAACCACAAGATCTTTTGGTCATTTTATGTCCAGTGAATTTACTGAATGTTTTATATTCTAGCTGAATATATTTGGTTTACAAGGTAAATAACAGTATTTTCTGTGAAATGCCATTTTCTGTCCAGTAGTGGTTTATTCTGCTTCATATTCCTACAGACTTGTGGCAAAAATGTCTCTAATCATTTCTGTTAAAATAGTAAGTATGGATATGTTTATTGCCTTCCTGATTTACACCAAGAAAACTGCAGTTATTTATGGCAAACCTTACTAAGTTTAAGGACAGTTTCATCCTACTAAAAATTTCAGTAGAAAAACTTTAGTAGACTGTATCAAAGATGTTAAGGGTTATATATTATGATGCTATCTTTCTTTATCCCTTAGTTTACCTCAGTAATGTTTATATCTATTTATTACTGTTTACACATACAAACACACAGTAGTCAAGGTAAATACATATATGCCTTTATGACAACTGCCTCTTTCTCTCATGCCTTGCCAAACTAGAAACAGTCTTTGTGTTCCATCTCTCCTCATAGGTGTTGAACATTCTTTAGAATTCAATTCTTTTATTTGCATGGTGGCATTAACTCTTTAATGGGTTCAAATAAGTTATGAGTTTTTAGATTATGTAGATTTTTCTCATTGTTAAACACAACATCAGTGTTTTAGTATCTGAAGCAGAAGCAGAACTCTACACATTGGTGATGCAGTCATTTTTCATTATAATTTACTGCAAAATTTCCTCTAGTTTTCACCTGGATTCTTTTTTAACCATGGTCAACCTACTTAGGAAATAACTGCTTAAACCAAAATATATGGGAATTTTCAAACCATATTTGTTTTTTGTTGTTGTTTCAGGCTTAATTCTACAATGCATTTTAATGCTTTTATATTTATTGAGACTAGCTTTTTGTATCAATATATGGATAAGTTTTGTTATTTTGTGTGTGCTTAATCATTCTTCATGTGTGTGCACACATACATACATAAACATACAATTACATACACAGAAGAGAAGAGATATTTAAAGAGGTCATCATAATCCACCTTATCAGGTAAAATTGTATATGTGCAAGACTACTGTTATTTACATGGTTTTTGCTTTTTAGACAATTCTAGATGCCATGTAATTTAATGAATTAATCTTCTAAATTACTTTTTAAAATATGTGAGTACACTTACACATATTTAATCACATATATGTGAATAGAAATGCTGTGATTATGATTTGTAAGAGTTTTGACAAAAGTTAAAAAAAAATAACAATTTCAGTTTCTACTTAGAACATATAAATTTAAAATATATAGTATGAACTATTACTTGACACCAGACTCACTCCTTAATTTCCTGTCATTCAGATGAGAGGCAAGAAATCCTTTTCTAAGCTAATTCAAGTTGAGTTTATGTGACATAGAGTTAAAACTCTTCTTAATCAAGTGGCTATACAAAGTGTGAAAACTCCTTTTTAATTAAGGTAACCAAATAATTTACCATGTAAGTGGGGACAGTTGTGAGAATAAAAGAAAATATTATTGGAAATTTATACTTAGAAATAGGCATACACAGAAGCTGTTCAGGGAAATTGGAATGTCTCTCCATTCTACCTGTAATCTACTTACAATCAGCTCTAAGAGTGGTAAGGACATATTTTGCCACCAGTTTTAATATCACTGTATGTACTAAAGGAACACAAGTATGTACAAGTGGAAATTGTATAATTTAATAAATCTTGGGGCATCTGGGTGGCTCAGTGGGTTAAGCCTCTGCCTTCAGCTCAGGTCGTGATCTGAGGGTCCTGGGATCAAGCCCCGCATTGGGCTCTCTGCTCAGCAGGGAGCCTGCTTCCCCCTCTCTGCCTGCCTCTCTACCTACTTGTGATCTCTCTCTCTGTCAGATAAATTTAAAAAATCTTAAAAAAAATATATTAAATATACTTAAAATAATAAAAGTAAGACATGTATCTTTTCTGCTTCCCATTTCCTCTTCCTCCACTTTTAAAATTCCCATCAGCATTTTTTTTCCTAGCAAGCTCCCTTAATTATGAAATTCAAGACCAAGACTTTCTAGGCACACTATTGTTTAAGTAGATCCTCACTTTGTATGAAGGTAGGATACAATACACTTAATATCTGTTCCAACTGTGAAAATCTTATTAAAAATCTTATTGAGGAGGTTAATAGTTACTCTGAAATTATACAAATGGAAATTGAACAAAAGAATCAATAATATACTCATTAATTGTATGCATAATCAGGTTGAATATGACAAATGACTTTAAACTAAATATGACATAATGACTGAATAATTGAAAATTTACTCCATGCTAGGTGCTGTTTTAAGCACTTTATATGAAATTTTTTAGACTCAGGATCATCATATTTTAAAACTCCAGGGAACAGAGACACATGTAAATGGTACTTTTAGGACTGTGCAATTCTGTAGTCTTATTTAAGCTTCCTAAAAGCCCTGTAAGTTGATACGTTTTTTGTTCTTATATTATGAATTAGTACAATGAAAAAAAAAATTGAATTTATTCCAAATATTTCACCTAGTAAGTAGGGGAGCTGGTTTTAAAACTTATACTTGTAATCACATTCATTCATGAAACAATTATTTATTGAGCACACTTTTTTTTTTAATTTTTTTTATTTTTTTCAGCATAACAGTATTCATTATTTTTGCACCACACCCAGTGCTCCATGCAATCCGTGCCCTCTACAATACCCACCACCTGGTGCCCCCAACCTCCCACCCCCCACCCCTTCAAAATTCTCAGATCGTTTTTCAGAGTCCATAGTCTCTCATGGTTCAACCTCCCCTTCCAATTTCCCTCAACTCCCTTCTCCTCTCCATCTCCCCTTGTCCTCCATGCTATTTGTTATGCTCCACAAATAAGTGAAACCATATGATAATTGAATCTCTCTGCTTGACTTATTTCACTCAGCATAATCTCTTCCAGTCCCGTCCATGTTGCTACAAAACTTGGGGATTCATCCTTTCTTTCTTTTGGTCAAGGCACTGTACTAAGCACTGAGAATATGATTGGGATTGGCTATTAGAATGGGACTCTATCTATCACATTTGCATATAGAAACACACAGACATCTTACTTACATAATCACACACCTATCTTTATATATCCTTAGATAGATGAAAGATAAATAGCTTATATTTATATGTTAATATATATAACTGAAATTGTGATATAAGATGGGTGCCAGGGGAAAAATGACAAAATAGAAGAAAATTATCCAATAAGCATGAGTGTGGTGGGGAGCTTTACATTCTTTGTTGTATGAAAATTGAGAAGGAACTATACACCATTAAATACTAAATTTAAATATTAAATACAAATTAAATGTACTTATGTGTATTTGAAGATGGGAGGAAAAGTGAAACAGGGAAGACAGTAGCAGAATTGTCTGTGAAGTACAGTGTGACGTGAAGATGAAGCTGAAAATATATGCAAAGACTAAATTCAAATCAAAAGTAGTCAAAATTACTGTTTGTTGTCGTTACTTATAATTTCCCATTAAGAACAGCCTGCCTTTCTAGTTACTGCTTCATCAGTTATTAAAAAACCAATGGATAGCTGGCCAGTGTAATGCTAAACCTGAGTAAATCCATTTAGATGGAACTGGAGGCTGTTAGAATTTTTATTGCTCATCTAAACTCTACAACAAATTCAGAATTCAGCAACTAGGAATACTGTATTTTTTTTTGTCTTATTGCAAGGAAGCATTTTTATTGTTCCAGCAAACATTTTTATTATTGATATATAAAAGGAATTTTCTTGAGTATATTTAATAGTCATGTAAATATATTTTCTATACATAGTTCTCAATTATAATTTAAAATATTTGACATTAAGAATTTTGTATAACGTATAGAATGGAAACATACATGAGAGTTCTCTTAGTTCTTTTCTCTCTTTTTTAAATTTCCTTTATGTCTGCTTTAATGTTAAATATTAGATTAAAAAGTTACATCTTGAAAATCTCACTGTAATTGAGGGGCGCAAAAAATAATGCCCATAAACATGTTTGATTTTAGTTTGTGTTTAGGGATATGATAATGGCTTTAACAGAATTTAAAGTGGGATTCCAAGATCATTAGTTTGGTTAGAAGGAATATCATGCAAATTATTATTTGTCAAAAATAATATATTATGCTAAGAAAACTTGCTTCTCGAACCTGTAATTTGAACAAATCAATTAGTTCTAAGTAATGAATAGTTCAAAAGAACTGCTAAATATCTTCATTGTACGTTGCCATAGCCATAATTTTTTCTAGCTTATATGGCATTTTTCTATACAAAAATGAGAAAACAAGGCTTTTCTATTTCTTTATAACATTTGCAAGACTGCGATAGTAGTGTTGAGGTAGAGTAATATGAGAACTCTGGTAAAAGAAATTATCCTTTAATTCTTGAAAAAAATCTTTACATAATCAGAATTTATTTCAGATCCAAATGTAATAAATTGTCTGAAACAATGTTTCATTATCATTGGTATTTTAAAATCTTCCTATAAAATCCACAAAGGTTTTCTTCAGCTTCTTAAGCATGTATTATTAACCTTTGTATGATTCAGTGCCTGAAAGCTTGTTAGCCACAATATACACTAACTGCAATTTCTTTTTAAATACATTCAATGACTCAGCTCATTTTTCTTTTCTAATACAAATTAGAAACAGATTATTGGCAATTTCCATTTATTGCACTTTGTCAAATCTTTCATTGACTATAATTTATTAGATTTTCACTCTAAATGCAGATATAGTAGGTTTGGAGAAAATATACTAATGGTTATTTTCCTGAAAGATTATGGAAAAAGTGTATTTTGTGGAAATGTAATACTTATTATTGTATTATTGTACATTGTATTGTATTATTATTGTATTATTGACTAAATTATTGTATAGAAATATTACTGTAGGTAAATTATTAAATATCAATATAGAAAAAATACTAGATGTATGATGTTTAACTTAAACTGTTTAATAGTTTTCAATGTTAGCAATAATTTATTCAATATATGTCAATATATTTATTTCAGAGAGAGATAAATACCTCAAAGCTTCCAAAAATAGTTTTATCATTGCTATCTCGGATACATGCTGTTTTTCTATTCCCACCTGTTTCAGTTTGTTAAGTGATACTTATGACAAGTTAATCTCATTGTGAGTACCTGTAATAGTTATATCTAGTGCCAAGAATATACTAGGACCTTGATAAACCTATGTGGAATTGAATTGAATCATGGATGTTCTAACTTTGTTTTTATTTTCCAGAGCAGAAATATTTATAGTATTTTCCTCCCAACCTCTAATTTATTTATTTATTAGTCCCAGATATATTAATTGAATATTATCTATAGAGAAATTAGATAGAAATTCAGAGATTTGTGAAAATATGTAATATTTCTCAGAATAAATAGATAACTTTAAAAGAGGAGAACATATATGAAGCATGAAAAAGAAATATGACAACAAAAGGAAATATGCTTTAAATATTCATTTTCTGTGGGTATATGGCCATTGAGGATTATGGTTAAAATATTAAGTCAAAATTAATTTTCTGTTATAAAAGTAATTATAGTTGGAAAAAAGCCAGTGCCACAGTCCTTCAACATTTAACAAGTATTTTCTGATCACCTAAAAAAGTATATATATAATCTCAGTTTATCAATTCACTTGACTACTTCTACAGACAAATATTGTTTAATGATTCTATTTGTTCTACTGTTAATTAAGATACTTCTTTTTTTTCCCCTCTTTAACTAAATACTCTTTGTTTAGGTTAATTTAACTCCCTAACTACTGAAAACTGGGGTAATGTTTCTGCAATCTATGAACCATGTTAATATGATGTCTAAAACTTCTATACATTTGGTTCTTAAATAATCTATAAAGTCAGAATTATTAGAAAATAAAGATATATTTTAAATTGTTTAATTATTTGCCTGATTTATTTTCTAACTCTACACTCAAATTCTGATTTTTTTTTTAAATGAAGCTAGTATCCTTTCAGATTACAACATAGTACTGCAATTTCATTAGTGTAAGAGCATAAAAAATTCTTAGGTCATCAACACATTCAGTGAATAATGTAATTGGCTTATTTCTAAAGAGTCATTGGCTCCATGGATGATTTAATCTCAAATCTCAAACTCTCTGTGGAAGTTCCAGGCATATTGAATATCTAATTGGTCTCATGCTAATTTAGCTCATAAATTTCCTTTCCTATTTTCCTTCCTATCTAATTTTGAAATGTTTCCCCCTTGAAAATATGTAAAGGACCTTGAAGAAAACACATGCTTTCTCTATTCCTTCAGGCTTTGTCTTGTTACGATTGATTTTAAAATAACATATACTTAGGTCAGTTATGACCCTTAGCTATTCTCTTGGGAACAGAGGATGGCATAAGTACTAGAAGAGGAATTGACAGAAACCAAAAAACTAATGGTTCAAGAGAACCAGGCATAACCACATGTCTAGGGGAAAAGTATCCAAGAGCATGAAAAGTAAAAACACAAATTAATTTAGGGAACAGAAGTTAAAGGTCAAGGACATGAAAAAGGATGCAAAGACTACAGGAAATAATATTTATTGATCCTCAAAATTGAAAATCTTTGAATAAAAATGAGTTACCTCTAATCTTTTTTCTCCTTTCTTCTATGTAAGATTTAAACTTCTTGAAGAAACATACCAAAAGGCTTTATTATGATAGAACAGAATAACCTAAAAATATCCCAATAGTGATATGTTCTATTCTAATAAAAAAAATTGCTTAAAAATCTAGAGTTAAAATGAACCTATTCTACTTGCAGGTTCAAACTATTCATTTTTATTATTTTTTTTAAAGATTTTATTTATTTATTTGACAGACAGAGATCACAAGTAGACAGAGAGGCAGGCAGAGAGAGAGAGGAGGAAGCAGGCTCCCTGATGAGCAGAGAGCCCGATGCGGGACTCGATCCCAGGACCCTGAGATCATGACCTGAGCCGAAGGCAGCGGCTTAACCCACTGAGCCACCCAGGCGCCCGTAAACTATTCATTTTTAATAGGGGAGTTTGCCTAGACCTGATAATATGAAAGCATATAAAGTGCTTTAAGCTTTTAAGTAACCCAAATGTTACAAATTTATATTGTTCATGGCTACAGTTATCAAAATATTTTTCAATAGTCTGAAAATGAAACCCCTCTTTCAAATACTCCACCCTGGGGCACCTGGGTGGCTCATTGGGTTAAGACTCTGCCTTCGGCTCAAGTCATGGGTCTCATGGTCCTGGGATGGCCCCACATCAGGCTCTCTGCTCAGCAGGGAGCCTGCTTCCCCCTCTCTCTCTGCCTGCCTCTCTGCCTACTTGCGATCTCTCTCTCTCTCTCTCTCTCTGTCAAATAAATAAATAAAATCTTAAAAAAAATACTCCATCTAAATTGTGAAAAAAATTCAAAAAACAATAGAAGATGTATTACATGCAAAGCCAAGGAGGGAAACATTCCCTCTGCCCCATAGAAACCCAAATATATTTTTGAAAAGTATTCTAATAATGAAACATATGATTGGTGTAAAAAATAAAACAAGTATTGATTAATCTGTGATGTGGCACAACTTAAGAAAAGCTCATATGGGGCACAAGATTTTAATAGCTGGAAGATTAAAAATATATTTTTGAGGGAGGGAGGGTGAGGAAAATAAGTTTTCTTTTTTTTTAATAACTTATTTTTTATTTGACAGAAAGAGAGATCAAAAGTAGGCAGAGTGGCAGGCAGAGAGAGAGAGAGGAGGAAGCAGGCTCCCCACTGAGCAGAGAGCCCAATGCGGGGCTTGATCCCAGGACTCTGGGATCATGACCCGAGCCAAAGGCAGAGGCTTTAACTCACTGAGCCACCCAGGTGCCCCAAGAAGTATTCTTAATTATGAAAACTTAGAATTGCTGAAATTGAAACATACCTAGATATATACTAGTGAAAACATTTTTAAGATGTCAATTGTATCTAGATAATAGATATATACATTCAAATATACATAGTTAAAATAGAGCATCTCTTACACTACCCACATATGCTCTACTTTTATGCAATATCAGAGACCAAAATAACTAAGGTAGAATACCTGGCTACATTATTCACTAAGGACAAAATTCTTAAACCAAACCTATACCTCACTTTCTCAAATTTAAGCAATTCAGGGTTAATAACAACAATATAGGAAAACCCAATCCATATGTGTTTAGTATAAATTTTTTGTCATTAATGTGCCCACAATCTAATGAAAGAGAGTCTCAAAGTGCAGGCAGCTATCTCCTAGCACAACAGGGCATGTCATGTCAAACCATTTTATCAAGTGTTCCTCCTGGATAACCTAGTTCTCTACTCTCATTTGTAACCATGATCCTGACAGTTGTGATAACAATGTCCTTATTTCCCTTTGTATTTTACAGCTATATATATGCACGCACACACACACACACACACACAGATATATATATCTAAGACATTATACATATATACATATATCTACATATATATGTAGATATATTACTGAATCTAGTTTCACTTATTTTTATCTTACAAGAATGGAGTTACTCTTTTTTATTTTGGTCATTCACTTTCTTTGAATAATTTTTTTGGGTGACATTGATTTAAATAGTTGTATGTGTGTCTCATTTTCTAGTGTTGCATTCTATTGTGAGAATTCTATTGTGAGAATATGCTATGTTATATTTTCCATTCTCATATAGTTGAACTGTTTCTATTTCAAGACTATTGCAAATTTTGTTCTGATAGATATTCTTTAAAGTGTATGGGCATAATTGAAAACAATTGTTCTTTGCCACGCGTGCGCGCACGTGCGCGCACACACACATGCACACACACACATAAATCAAGGCCTTTCAGAAGTTGCAAAGACACAATATTGAAGAGAATAACAAAATTGGAGGATGGACACTACCTGATTTGAAGACTTGCTTTGAAGCTATAGTAATCACAATAGTGTGGCACTGGAGAAAGAATAGACAAATAAATCGATGGAACAGAATAGAGACCTCAGAAATAGACTCTCATAATCAACTGATATTTGACAAAAAGCAAAGGCAGTACAACAAAGTAAAGGTAGTCTTTTCAACAAATGGTGATGGAAGAACTGGATACCCACATCCATAAAAATGAATCTCACTGTAGACCTTATGCCCCTGTCAGAAATTAGCAAAATGGATTAAAAACCTAAGTGTAAAATTGATGAATATAAAACTCCTAAAAGATAACATAGGAGAAAACCTAGGTTTCCTTGCTTATGATGGTGACTTTTTGGATACAGCACCAAAGGCACGATCCATGAAGGAAAAAGTGATAAGCTAGACTCCAATAACATTAAACATTTCAATTCTGTAAAAGACACTAAGAGAATGGAAAAAAAAAAAAAAAAGTGACAGACCAGGAGAAAATATTTACATGCCTAATCAAAGATTTTTATCCAGAATCTACCAAAAACTCATAAAATGTCAAAATAAGAAAACCACCAGATTAAAAAATGGACAAAAGACCTTAGTAGACAGTTCAGCAATGATGATATATACTGCAAATAAATATATGAAAAGACAGTCCACATCATATGTCATGTTTCTGGAGGACAGTCATTAATAGCCAGAAAACTTCTAATATTTCCTGTGTTAGTGTCTGTGCCTGACATTTCCTGTCTTTGTTTTTCTGTCTTCTTTAACTTCTGAGCCCCCACAATGTGTTGACATATGTATGTAGTTTTCTCCTTCGTGTCTCCTAACTTTTATGTTTTTCATTTTAACATTCTTCTTTGTTGAGTTCTGCATAATTTCCTCTAACTTCATGTCAGTTGATCAATTTCCTTTTAAAAAAATATTTATTTATTTATTTGACAGAGAGAGAGATCACAAATAGGCAGAGAGAGAGTAGGAAGCAGGATCCCAGGACCCTGAGATCATGAACTGAGCTGAAGGCAGAGGCTTTAACCCACTGAGCCACCCAGGCACCTGATCAATTTCCTCTTAACTATGTCTAAGCCATTGGTAAAAAATCCAGTATTACATTTCTATTTTATGTTATAATTCTATAGAGTTATTTGATTCTAAAACTGTTAGAACATATTATTGAGAATTTCATCTAAATTTTTGTTCTAAATAAAGTGATCTACATATAATAATGATCTATACAAATATTGTCTTGGTGATATAAATTATCAACTAAATATATTTATGCATTTTATATTATAAAATTAAAGAAGGTCTTAATTAAAAAATAGGATGAATTGGGATCTTACCATATACAGATGCCATATTGAACAGTGGGATAATAAATATAAATAATACTATGTAATTGCCCTCAAATAGTTTCCTATATTGTGAATGAAACGCAGAAGGAAACAGATTTATTTACAGTCATAAATTACATAAGCCCCAAAATAAAGGTGGTAAGTACTAAGATTGCATATCAGTACCACCTCTGAAGTAAATGTCTCAACAGTTTGATTCATGTACAGACTAGCTTGGTCAGTAAGTTTTAATAACACATGAGTTTCAAGATATATATTTTTAATTAAAAATGCTGGATTAAGTAGATTATAAATCATATTTTGAGGTATGTGTTTAGGTTCTATTGCTCTTCTTGCCTCCTTGTGAGAGTTGTCTATATATATTTCAGATAAATGTTGAGTGGATTGCTTTCACAGTCAATTGCATTTACTGTGCAAGTATTGGATACTTGGGTTGAATGTGGAATTAATGATAAATTAAACTGTATCTAGATGTAACTAGAATAAAAGAACAAGTAAGTGGGGAGACTAGTGCTGAGAAATATGGAGAAAATTGATTGTTGTTGCTATATACAGCTGAGAGGATTATAGCTCTTAGAGACCAGACTATTTGCCCAACTCCCCAGATGTCAAAGGAGTGTCCGCTACTATCACTGCTCACTTAGCTACTCTGACTCTTTTCACACAAATGGGACAGATATTTCTTAAATAGTCGTAGAATTTTGAAGTTAATATCCTCCACCCTTTGATGTGTGATTAATATAATATAGTATAATACAATACAATAAATATAAATATTGCTCTATTTTATATACCTCCCATAGAAATCATTTATCTTTTTAAATTTATTTTTTGTTAAGATTTTATTTATTTACTTGAGAGAAAGAAAGAGGACAAGCAGGGGAAAGAGCAGAGGGAGAGGGAGAAACAGGCTCCCTGCTGAGCAGAGAGCATGATGCTGGACTCAATTCCAGGATGCTGGGATCTTGACCTGAGCCAAAGGCAGACACTTAACCAACTGAGCCTCCCAGGCACCCAAAATCGCTTCTCCTTAAAACTTGCTTAGACAAGGAAATTTCCAAAGAATTTCTGAATTTTGTAAACTAGAATGGAACACTGAAAGGAATAGAATGTGTCAAGGTAAAATAAATGAAAAAATAACCTTTAAAGTCAGTAAACCAGAGGGAAGAGAAGGCTGAAATTGAATTTTTGGTTACAATTTGTTCCAAATGGCAATGTTTAAAAATTTTAATGTAATATTATAAAATATTCTCAAATAACTCTAAAAAATTTAGAGGTATCTAAAGCATTGTGATCTCCTTTAAAATAACAGATGCTCCCCAAATTTCCCTTGTGGTACACAATCTAAGTTTTGATTTTGCAAGCATAATTTTATCAAGCTGATAAACACAGTCCCAAATTCCCTAATTTTATATTAGCTGCTAGACAATTAATTCTCTTACACATGTTTCTTCTTTTAGTGAGACTTTTCCTGATCTTCATCAGAGATAGCACATATTCACGTAACATGGGCTCAATTTTATTCCTGCCAGGATGACACACATATTTTTCACTGGAATAGTAGTAAAGTAAAATATATCAATCTTAATAGTGGTCATTGTGTGAGCCAGCTATAAAGTATCATCAAGTGCTATTGACCTATATATTTTCTGAATCATAAAGCCCCTGGGTTTTAGTAACCAACTATATAATAACTAGAGAAATAGGAAAAATGTTTTTTAAACATATAAGTAATCATATTTTAAAGTGATATTTTTAAGATTGATGAAGAAACAGTGAAACTGGCATTTTACTAGTATTCAGACTAAGAAGTAGGAAACTTTAAAAAATAACATGACAATATGTATCCATAACAATACTATTTGTGCTCATTTATAATAATTTATCACTGGACAATAATGAAAAACTGTATAAAAATCTCAGATTTGTTGATATTACATATATATATATATACACAACATATACATGTGTGTATATGTATATATATACATATACATGTGTGTATATGTGTGTATATGTATATATATATATATACATATATATTCTCTTTTTAGCATAGTTTTTAAGGCCCATAATTTGATGTCAGATATATATACATATCCCACTCAAATATACATATCCTACCCAAACATAATATATATTACATATAATATATATAATATGTATATTATTTTTAAAACTATGTTATATTTGCCTAAGTACAAATAATATGCATGTATAATAATATTTTAGGTGAGAAACCAGGAGAAGGTTCTACAAATATGCAATGACATAAGCTGATTGGAAGACATGGGCAAAATACATGTTAATGTCTTAGAATTTTAATCATATTTTTATTTCCATATATTCTAAAAATAAAAAAATAATTAAAATTTGAACTACTTTAAATATTCTAAAAATTTTTAAATAAATAAAATGTATATGACAAAAATAGGTATTTCTTACTGTTTTTATTTTCTAGGGTTATAACAAACTACCACAAAAAAGGGGGGGTTGTTAAATAACAGAAATTTATTTTCTCCCACTGATTTTGGAAGTCCAAAATCAAAGTGTCAGTGGGGTTAGTTCATAATAAATCTTATGAGGGAAAGATCTGTTTCAAGCCTCACTCCTTGGTTTATAGATATGGTTCTTCCTCTGTCTTTGCATCATTTTCCTTCTATACATGTCTGTGTATGTGTCCAAATTTCCTCTTTTAAAAGAGCATCATACTGGAGTAGGGTCTATCCTAATGACCTCATTTAATTATATTTGCAATGACCCTATCTCCAAATAATTTCATATTCTAAGGTATTGGGGATTAAGACTGCAACATAAGAATGGGGTAGGGGAGACTCTATTCAACCTATAGGCCCATATATTCATATTCTTCTAACATGAAAAATGCATTCACCCTATACCAACATTTCCAAAATCACCCTATTCGAACAATCCCAAAAGTTTTAACCCAATTTGAGATTGACTATAAGTCCAAGATCACATCTAAATGTCATCCAAATCAGGTAACATTAAATGCAAGATATGATTCATTTTGCATTCACTCCAGATTAAAAACCTGTGAAGCCAGACAAGTTAAATGGTTCAAAAATATAATGGTGGGGCAGACATAGAATGGACATTTCAATTCCAAAAAGGAGAAATTGGAAGTTATGGGCCCTAAGAAAGTCTAAAATCTAGCAGGCAAGTTCCATTAGATTTTAACATGAATCTAATCCTTTTTGGCATGATGCTCTGTTTTCCAAGTCCAACAGGGTAGCTGTCCTGCTTTCTAAGACTACCAGGGTCTCTCTCTTTTTGACAGTAGCCTCCCTTGAAACAGGAGATGGTGGGGCCCCTGGGTGGCTCAGTGGGTTAAGCCTCTACCTCTGACTCAGGTCATGATCTCAGGGTCCTGGGATGGAGCTCTGCATTGGGCTCTCTGCTCAGCAGGGAGCCTGCTTCCCCCAACCTCTCTCTCTGCCTGCCTCTCTGCCTACTTGTGATCTCTCTGTCAAATAAATAAATAAAATCTTAAAAAAAAAAGAGAGATTGGGGATGGAGCAGGACTTTTGATGGCCTGAGAGCAGGTCTTTTGATGGCAGTGGTAACCTCCCTAATTTTTAAACTATCTTTGGGGTTATTCTTCCTTTTTCTTGAAGGATAACACATGTTCATGATTGAATAGCTCCATCGGCCCATTTTCTGCCTATATACTGCCACAAATACAACAGTCTTCCTTCATTTTATCCCATCGTTTCCTACTTCAGTCCAAGCTGGCAGCATTTCAACTGAAATGGTTCACTGGATTCACAAGTCACATACCAGATCTCTTTAGCAAACTTCTGGCTCACCATACCTGGCATTATCCCCAAACCATTCTCTCCTATGATATGTATGTATATATATGTATGTATGTATGTATGTATATATATATATATATATATATATATATATATATATATATATGTACATAGATATATAGTTGCAATATAGATAGGGTGATAATTTCCAAATCTTCATGTTCTAGTTTATTTTTGCTTAACAAGTTCTTCTTCATGTTATCTTTCTCTTCTGTTATTTTAATACAAGCAGGAAAGAGGAATCAGCCCCCAGCTCTTAACAATTTGCTTAGAAATCTGCTCAGCTAGACATCTAAGTTTATCTCTTACACATTTTACTATCCATTCAACAGAACACTGTTTAGCCAAGTCCTCTGCCATGTTATAAGAACATTTATTCAAGAAAATGTTATTTTCTAAAGAAGGTAAAAAATAATTCCTACAATATATTTTGTAAGTGCAATGCAGTTGCTGCCCTCCCTTCCTTCCTTCCTTTCCTCCTTCCTTCTTTCCTTCCTCCATCCCTCCCTCCCTCTTTTTAGGAGTTCCAAATGCACCTTTCATGAAAGGGGTACTCAAGAAAAATGCACCTATGTGTCAGAAACAGGGGACTATTGATCTTATGTGTAATACTGAGCAGCAATCTCAGGAACCCCATCATGGAAATGAGCATTATATCCACCAGTATAATGCATTTCAAAACAACTGTAAATGTCTGTCTCTTCGATAAAAACTAACCAATTATTTTTGGGAAACTAAAAATTTATGGAATATTTTAAGTGATGGAAATGTTATGTAAATTTACTTACTCATTTATAAATTATTCTACAAATCTTACCAAAATAAGTGAAAAATAGATCTAATGATTAAACACAATTTTATAAAAGTCAGTATTACAAGACAAGCATTATATGTTTATAACTAACAATCTTATTATAAGATGACTAGAATCTAGTGATATACTCTAATGCTCATATTGTTTAACTTTAATAAAACAAATGTGGCATATGATCGATTGTTAACTGAAATCATTATAACTACAAAACTATTGTAGGAATTAATGAATTCTCAAGTATGCACAACAATGTGAACAAATTATAGTATCCAAGGTAATTGTACTCTTCACTAAAATAATATTCTGAGCAGGCAGTTGACTTGCTTACTAGCTTGAAATGTAAAGTATATATTTTTTTTATTTTGCATTATATAAATATCTTTAAACTTCCACAGCAACCAGGTCCAACTATGCTTTTGATTTTACATCTCTAGTAAAGTTCTAGCTCTTCACTTCACTGTCATACCTTGGAAGTGTTTTTGAAAATATACTGTGGTATATCTATTTATCTTCTATTAATCATCTATTATCTATTTATGTATCTATCATCAGTCAATAATGTATCTTTAGTTACTACTGATGACTTGGATTTTAACTACAGAAAGGAGCAGAGTCAAATTAAAGCAATTACTGCAGTTTGGAGCTTACTTTTATTTAGCAAACAAAACTTTCTGGATGTAAACCGTCTCCATTATATTCTTCATTAAACAGAATTAGAGTAGTAAACTTAAAATATTTATAAAATATCACTTATAAAGTGAAATATTCTTATAATTACTTTAAATCATTTTTGAAAAATTAAAAGAGTAAAATCTGTATTGTATATTATTTGATATTAAGAAGACTATGTGAGAAAAGCCTGATAATGCTTCAGAATTCTTTTGAGAGATTTAGTCAGGTGCTGGTTTACTTTGGCTAACTCTTTTAGTACATTACGTTAGAACTATATTCCTATCCAATGCAGCCTGAGGATTAAAAAAAAAAAAATCTTTAGATGCTAGCTTTGATTGTAAGGAAGCAATTAGTAATAGAATCTAAATTGCTATTCTTTAGTGGAGAAATAAAAATGTTGTGAGAGTAATTCAGTAAGCTACAATTCTAAGAGAAACATACCTAGAAGAGCAGAAGCATACTGGAAAACAAGTGTGATACCATCAGTCTGTTTGGATATGCTTATTTAATTTATCTCTTAATTTCATTTTTCTACGATAGTCTAATCTAACATATTAGAACAATTAAGATTAAATTTAAGTGTAAACCATGGGACATATTATTTGATTATATATGCCACTATTTTGAAGGATTTTCTGTGTCTTTGTGAAATGTTACCCTTTTTCATGTGTATCTCAGGAAGAGTAGATTTGAAATACCTACAAAGAAAAGAATGCCAGAAAGAAAAGAATATAAAAAAGAAAAGAATGCATGAAAGAAAGAAAGAAAGAAAGGCTCTAATCAACTTTCTGCTCATTAAAGGGTATTAATTTATTAACACACTTTATTAAAGATATATTAAGGATTTAATTCATGAGAATTTTAAAAAAATGTAAAATTTTACAAAATCAGTGGAATACATTATACTGCTCAAACTGTATTGCTATATTACATATAGTATATATAAATAATAACAAATACATTTAATGGGAAATTGTGATACCTATCCCATCTTAAAGATCTTGTTTTAAGTATTAAGTTACAATATAAATGTCAATTTGATTAGTTCAACATAAGTTATTTTCCATAGGCACAGTACACATTTTATCTAACATTCACCATCAAACTGCCTCCTAGTAAAGATAAACATCCTCTCAGATTATATTATTAGGACCATTTTGCAGATGCGCAAACAAAGATTGTTTAACTAATTATTTAGTCAGTAAGGAACACAACAGATGATATTAAGCAATTAGCATACAAAAGTTCAGGCTGAGAACTATCACTGCTCTACCTCTTTACTGGTCTCATTGATAACCATCTAAAATATTGGTTTTCTTTTCATGTCATCCTTTCCCAACCACTTGTTCACACTTTAAACCACTGTGATCTGGATTTACCCAATTGCTCTGCTGAAACTACTTGTACCAAAATCATCTATCTGCTTACACACCGATATCCACTGGAAAAATTCAAATTTTTTTTTAACTTTTAAGTTAATTGATCTCATTTTTGAATTTTAATACTGGTGGACACTACCTCTTTATTAAGGGGTGGGGGGCAGAAGGTGGGAAAGAACCTCTTCTGTTATTTCTATACTATCTCTTTTTGTTTGAAGTTTGAAGTTTATGCCAAGTGTCCTTTCTGTACTACATTTTTAAATGCCAAATACTTAAGTCGTTAGTTTTCTCTACTGTTCTCTACCAAATTCTGGCACGCCCAACTGAGTAATATTCCAAACAATAGTGAAATTAATCATTTATGTAATAAAAACAATTAATTCTTTATGGTCAGTATAGAGTATACAGTATCTCACTGGGACACCTATATATGTATCTGTCTTTTCTCTACACGGATCCTCTGACTTTTTAAATTCTATTCCCGGGGAACCTGGGTGGCTCAGTGGGTTAAAGCCTCTGCCTTCGGCTCAGGTCATGACCCCAGGGTTCTGGGATGAGCCCCGCATCGGGCTCTCTGCTAGGCAGGGAGACTGCTTCCCCCCGCCCTTCTCTGCCTGCCTCTCTGCCTACTTGTGATCTCTGTCTGTCAAATAAATAAATAAAATCTTTAAAAAAAATTCTATTCCCATTTCCCTATTCCCAACCCCCAAAACTACCATTATGTTAAAACATCCGCATGAAAGTTAATATATTATCACATGCATATTTATTGTAACATATTATTTATCATCCAGAAATTTTGAAAGACCCTTGTAATAGTTGTACAACTCTCAACTGATTATTGTTATAATATTCTTTTATATATTTGGTATTATATCTAACCTATAAAATATACTAATGAAACTAAATTTTAATGGACTATAAAACCTGGTTTTTAGTATTGTATTTATAAGATAGGAGTGCATAGACTGTGAAGTAAAACAATTCTCTAGCACAAAATCTATGCACATTATTTTGATCTTTGTACAAAATTTTACCTTCTCATGTAAAATACAGGGGATTAAGAAATATATCAAATTGGCTTAACAGCTAGGGCAGTCAGTCTTTTAAAGATGTGAACCATTGTAAAAATACTGCTTTTCTATGCCTGGAGAGTCATATATATATATATATATATATATATATATATATATATATTTTTTTTTTTTTTAACAAGACTGATGTTTCTTATTGTGGGTTTTGCATTATTTCAGACAGTATCAAATCCTCACAGATTTTATATAAATTTACTTTCATATCTTTAAACCAAATTTAATTCAAATGCATGAAAACAAATGCTTCTTCCTGGCTTTCAGCATTTACTAAAAGGCACTATGCATACCTCAAATAAATGTACACACAAAAAATTAAAACTTTTCAATCAAGGGTATAAGGATATGTGACATAAACTGATGTTTAGAGGAGGTCGTGTGTAGAAATTAAATGACTGTAAAAATTTGTAAATTTTGTAAAAATTGGATATTTTTGGATTTGTAAAATTGGATATTGGATTTGTAAAATTGGATATTATGGAGTAATGTTCCTTTCTCCAGGCTACCTCAAAGTTTTCTTTTAGTCAGTCTTTTTCTTTTAGTCAGGCTCCAAGAGAAGAGCAGATGAGATTAAGCTCATTAACATTAAATGGACTGTTCAACCCATAAAACTAATAGCCATGTTTTATATATCATTTTCCCTAGGCATCCCTATCTAATCCATCAACATGTTTACCTCTACTTTCAAAATAGTAACAATGGTGACCACTTACCAGCTTCACTATTAGCTACCTACTTCAAGCTATCACCATCCCTCCCTTGAACTACTGTGATAGCCTCTATGGGTAACCCTACTTCTACTTGTAACTCCCTAAAATCCACTCCCCACACAGCAGCCTGTGTGTTCCTAAAAGTAATGAGGTCTTGTCACTCCCTGCTCATAAGTTTTACCAAGACCACCATGAACACTGATAGGGGCCAGGGTAAGACTAGAAATGGTAGCAAATATACCATATACTGAAATTTTTCTGACTATTTTAAAGTTATATGTAATACTAATAAAGTGTTAATTTAAATATGTTGTCTGCCTGACTTGACAATATGTCATCATATAGTTTTGAATTTTGAACTTATGGATTCCTCAGAATTCTATACCATATATAGTCCTACATGGGACACTCAGGCCAAAGAACCTCCCCAAAATTCTGCCCCAAATTCTCCCACAGCCCATTACTTTGTCTCAGATCTCAAGGAATATCCCCTGCATAAATTTGGACATTTCAACTCTTACATTCTAGCTCTGTCTATATCCCTTGAAAATAGCCACAATTTGGCCACTCATTGAGATCAGAGTGAGCACACTGTTTATGTGGTATGCTTTCTGGAGTATGGACCTCACTCAGTAGGCCTTTGAAACCAGTTTAGGGAGACTTGGGCAAGAATTCTGGAGTCTCAGTTGTCAAAAGCCTCTGGGGTAAGGAGGGAAAAGCATATGGAGGTTCGCATCTCTTGTTTCTATGTGTTCCTCTCACTTAATGAGAACATGTCTGGGGGGAGAACCAAGGGACCTTTTTAAATAGCAAGGAACAGGGAAGGAATGTCTCTTGCCCTGGGCTAAGAATGACACCTAGAATAAAATCCAAACTCTTCATCCTGATCTATAACACCATACTTTATATGACCCTTCTCCAGCTCTCAAAGCTCCTTCATTCATTTTATTGTTTGCAGTATCTGTGAATCAGGAGTCTGTGCACAGCTACACCTGGTATTTTGCTTAGATATCAGGAGGCTATAAACAATATATCATCTGGGTATTATTTTCATTTTGAAATGAGTTTGTAAATATATTGGTATAAGTGGAAAACATGGCAAGGAGGGTGCCTGGGTGGCTCAGCCAGTAAGCATCTGCCTTCAGCTCAGGTCATGATCCCAGTGTCCTGGGATGAGTCCCACATCAGCCTCCTTGCTCAGCAGGGAGTCTGGTTCTCCTTCTCCCTCTGCCCCTGCCGATGCTTGCTCATTCTCACTCTAAATAAATAAAATATTTTTAAAAATGGCAATGAAATATGCACAGCCAGCAAGATCTGAGGACAGCTTCAAGTTGAAAGTCAGGTAGGTAATTCTGTCAATAACCTGAATGAGTTTACAAGTGGATTCTTCCAAAGTCGAGTCTCCAGATGGGAATGCAGTGTGGCCAAAATCTTTACTGAAACTTCATGGTACTCTGAGCAAATGATTCAGCTAACAGGTGTTGAGTCCTTACCCAAGGATTGTGAAATACTAAATGTGTTATTTTAAACAGCTAATTTCATGGTAATTTGTTGTGAAGAGTAGAAAACTATTATAAACTCTGTTATACTGCTTCTCTATTTTCTTTTCTTTGTATTTGCATTCTTTATTTCATTCTTTTTTTTCTTCTTTCCAAAAATATTACAAAGTATTCTTTGTGTGCCAGCCCACAATTTTATGTCCTAGAGGCCCTCACAGTTGGACCAGGCTTTGAGAATTTTCTAACAAATTTAGACTCAGTCCTCTGTTTATACTTCATCTACTTCTAGAAAGAATTTAAGGAAATTAACAATGGAAATGGATACTTAAATGTAAGTGAAATAATTACAATGGAAACTAACAGATAAATCAGGAATATTACCAAGAAGTATTATAAGTTATTAATCTAGTTAGAATGATTTACTGAATAATAAGAATTGGTTTAAAAATTATATAATCATATGAATTTTTAAGTTTCTGAGATTTCAAAAGTTATTTTATTTGTTTTTCTGCAGTGACCTATTAGAATTTTAGAATTTTAAGATTTTAATTTGTTTTTGCTTATCTTATTTGGAGCTGAGTTTCAAACATTTTTATGTAAGACATTTTCATAAGTTTGTGTCATTCTGTACCTTAAAACAAAATTTGGGTTATTTCCTATCAATAATGTGTCAATTACTGAATTTTACCTTAGTCTAAACAGAGATTCTCTTCAGGAACATCCTAATTCATGCAGTATTCTAAAAAGAGATTAAAATCAATTTTGTTGGCATAATTCATAGAGAAAGGTAGCATGGAATAATAAGAAGAATAGCAGACTTATTGTCATAAGGTTTGCATTCTGTCTCTCACTTATTAGCACTGTAACTTTGACCACATATTTTAAATTACTGAAGCCTTGGTTTTACACCTATTTTTTGAGTTCTTCATCTATAAAAGAGATTATATATAATGTCAAGAAAATTCCCAAGTTTATATGTAAATGCAAATACAAATAGCAAAATACTAATCACGTTATGTATAAGTTAGAATTTTGTTCAGAAATGCCATTTAAATACCTCCAAAATTATCATCTTCTAAAAAGGAAGAGGCAGTGTAAATCTTACTCTGGCTACTTAAAAAATGTCAATAGAGATAAAATTAGAAAATGCTTAAAGCCTGACTAATAGTGTACTTCTATGAATCCAGGGAGAAAAAGGCAGAAATTCTTCTTTTATTTAATTTGTTGACCAATAACTCATCATGCAATTCTGGACAGGAACACTGGGCCATTCAAATTGGAAGAGTGAACTCTTGAGAGAGAATAGACCAAAAAAAAAAAAAAAAAAAATTGGGGTTTAATGGGGTTACTAGAAATACAGATATGATAATCCTCAAAGCTACTCGAAATTTCAGTTGATTTTTAGGTTGAAAGGCCCTAGCTGATGACCACAAATCAATTATAGTTAACTTATTTTTCCCCACTGTTCAAAGATTAGACTTGAACAGCAAGGGGCTTGTTTCTATGAACAGAGGGTATCACAAACACCTGGGAAAGTTATTCTCTCAGTAGGGAGCATTGGCAAATTGAAATAGTACAGAAAAAAAAAAAAGAAACTAAAAAAATAAAAATGCTTAGAGAAAATTCTGAACACTTTATCTCAACAAATATACAAGCATTTGTCTGGAAATATTTCTAAATAAAATCTCAGTAACTAAACCAATCTCAAAATTTTCCAGCATATATATATATATATATATAAATGTAATTTGCCTATTAAAGGCATATTTTTCAATCTTCTGCCATTATAATAAAACAGCTTGTTGGGGAGGAGGACAAGATGGCAGACAAGCAGGAGACCTTGTTTCAACTAGTCCCTTAAAGTGAGCTAAGTATCTACCAGAACACTCTGAACATTCATGAAATCAGCCTGAGATATAAGATTATACACTTCTGGATCTCTGTTAGGGCAGAAGACACCAGTGGAGAGATAAAGCAGAGTGGGAATGCTTGGACTGATATTGGATGATAAACAGAAGGGGGAAGGAGCCACCGGAAGTGACCCATTGGAAAGTAGCACACCAATATGAAAGTGCCCTGTGGTTGGGGACCAGCATTAACTTGGAGTCTGGTTAAAAGCACTCAAAAAGAGCAAAAGATCTTAAGAGGCAACTGGTGGAATCAGGAGGTCATGGGCACAGGCATAAGCCCACACAGACCTGGATGGCCACCACCAGCAACCACCTGTGCCAGAGAGAGTGCAGCAGAGCCCCCAGTCCATGGTCCCTGAGTTCACAGCTTTCAGGTGCTTGCACCACAGCTCAGCTGGGTGCACTCCCACCACAGTGTGGGCACCGGCTGGCACTCTGTAGGTCCACAGACTTCTGTGCTCTGCATGCCTTGTGTGATGGCCAGCTGTGAGTGCTCTCTATATGTGCCTGAGAGAGCTTGGTGTGGACACCAGCCAGCACTCTGTAGGACCCCAGCCTCCTTCCACCAGCCAAAGGTCTGGGCGCTCCCAGCCCATGCCAGGGAGAACCCAGAGCAATCTCTGGTTGGGTTTGCCTTCTGCAACCTGTCTAACAGCAGGGTCTGAGTCCTCCCTATGTGGGCCTGGACTCCAGACAGCAGTTCTGGCAAAGGCAGCCACTGGAAGCGAGCTCCCTGAACCAATATCACCCACAGTTTTTGTGGCACAGGGGTCCAGAGATAAGCGGGCACCTTGGGCGATCACTGAGATAGTGGCTGGGAGTGCACACTGCCTGTGGGAGGTTGCGCTGTTCAGCAGAGTTTGCAAAGGGGGAGTCTGTGTGTTCTGGACCACCCAAAGGGGAGCAGACTGAGGCTTCTATCTGAGGCCGAGGTCTGGGTGCAGTTTGCTTTCCACTAAACCTCCAAAAACCCACAAAAAGTTGCCAAAGAACAAAACTTCCAGAGAATAAAAGTCTGAAAAGCAGGTCTCCACAGAGCCCAGCCCCTTGAGAGGGGTGCGGGATGACTTGACTCAAGCAATACTGGCTGATAAAACAATGCAGCAGTCCCCTCCCCAAGAACCCAAGCCAAAAGATCAAGGGGAAAACTACCACAAGGTCCCCATAAAACTGTAAAACCCCAACATCAGGGGAAAACAATATATTAAGCTCATGGTATTGCCGTAAAACCTGTGTATTTCATAGATACAACTTTTTTCTTTTTTTAGTTCATTCTCACAATTCTTGTTCTTTTAATTTTTATAATTTTTAGCCTACTTACATTACAACTAGAGGTTTAATACAACATATTCCATAATAAACTTTTAACTTGAACTTTTTGCATATGTATACCTGTGTTTTTCTTTTTCTTTTCTTTTCTTTTCTCTCTCTTTATTAAATATACATATATATATGAGCTTCAAGGTAATCCTTTTTCCCTATTCAGTTCTACCCCTATATATAATCTCCTTTTATCTCTGGGAAGTTGGGTCCTTTAATAAAGATATCAAGATACACCCAGGAAGAACCTAAATAACCTTCCTCGTCCACATCAAGGCTTTATAACCACCCTCCATTCTTTTTCTGCTGTCACTGTTTCTGTGTATATGTTTTTGTTCAGAGATTGTATAAATCTTATTCTTGGGGTTCATTTTGTCTGGGTTTTTTTTTTTTTTCCCTTGTCATTTGTGTTTGTTGGTCTTTTTGTTTGTCCATTTTGTTTATATACCTTATAAATCTTACTTTTGGGGATAATTTTGGATTTTTTTTCCACTCTCTCTCTTTTTTTTTTCTTTTTTCTTTCTTTTTGGTGGTTACTTCTGATTGCTCTGAAATGTTCCAGGTACACCTTGCCTGAATTGTGGTTGAATATATTCAGCTATACATCCTCTCAACCACCTCTAACCAAATGACTAGAAGGAGGAACACCCAACAGAGAAAAAATTCAGAAACTGTGTCCGCTCCATAAGAACTATTGGATATGGACATAAACAGTATGTCAGAAAGGGAATTCGGGTTAACAATTATCCAGGCAATGGTTGGGTTGAAGAAAACCATTAGTGACAACATGGAATGGATTAGGACAGAAGTGAAAGCTACCTGGGAAGAAGTTAAAAATTCTATCAGTGAGATCCAATCTAATCTAAATACTCTAACAGCTAGGGTAACTGAGGCAGAAGATAGAATTAGTGATCTAGAGGACAAACTGATAGAAAAAAAGGATCAGGAGGAAGCATGGGATGAACAGCTTAGAAACCATGAAAACAGAATTAGGAAAATAGATGATGCCATGAGATGTTCCAACAACAGAATTATTGGGATCCCTGAGGGGGTGGAGAAAGGGAGAAGACTAAAAGATACAGTTGAACAAATTCTGGAGGAAAATTTTCCCAGTCTGGGGAATGGAACCAGCATTCATATCCTAGAGGTGGAAATAATACCCGCAAAGATCAACAAACCTAGAAAGATCTCATGACATTTGATTATGAAACTCACAAATCATAATTTTAGATAGGAGCTTCTGAGGGCAGCTAGAGGAAAGAAATTCCTTACATACAGAGAAAGGTCCATCAGAATAATGTCAGACATGTGCACAGAAACCTGACAAGCCAGAAAGGGCTGGCAAGACAGATTCAGGGCACTAAATGAGAACATGCAGCCAAGAATACTTTATCCAACAAGGCTGACATTCAAAATGGATGGAGAGATAAAGAGCTCCCAAGACTGGCTAGGTTTAAAAAATTATTTGACCACCAAGCCAGCACTACAAGAAATATTAAGGGGGGTTCTATAAGAGAAGAAAGAACCCAAGAGTGACATAGAACAGAAATTTGCAGAGGCAATCTATAGAAACAAAGACATGCTTAGCGAAATAAGTCAATTGGAGAAAGACAACTATCATATGATCTCCCTGATATGAGGGAGAGGAGATGCAACATGTGGGGTTGAGGGGGTAGGAGAAGAGTAAATGAAACAAGATGGAATTGGGAGGGAGACAAACCAGAAGTGACTCTTAATCTCACAAAACAAACTGAGGGTTGATGGGGGGAGGGGGGTTGGGAGGGGGGCGAGATTATGTACACTGGGGAGGGTATGTGCTATGGTGAGTGCTGTGAAGTGTGTAAACCTGGTGATTCACAGACCTGTACCCCTGGGGATAAAAATATATGTTTATAAAAAATAAAATTAAAAAAAAAAAGACATCACAAGCCACATGATGTCAATAAAAACGTATCTTTCAATAATCACTCTCAACGTGAATTGCCTAAATGCTCCCATAAAATGGCACAGGGTTGTGGACTGGATAAAATGACAGGACCTGTCCATATGCTGTCAACAAGAGGCCCATTGGAACCTAAAGACACATATAGACTGAAAGTGAATGGGTGGAAAAACCATCTGTAATGTCAACAGGCCTCAAAAGAAAGCTGGAGTAGTGATTTTCATATCAGATAAATTAGATTTTAAACTAAAGGCTATAGTCAGAGATAAAGAAGGACACCACATCATTCTTAAAGGGTCTATCCAACAAGAAGATTTAATAATTATAAACATTTGTGCCCCAAAATGGGAGCAGCCAACTACATAAGTCAACTGTTAACCAAAATAAAGAGTCATTTTGATATGGATACATTAATAGTAGGGGATCTTAATATGCCACTATCAGTAATAGATCATCTAAGCAGAAAATCAAGAAACAAGACTTTTGAATGACGCATTGGACCAGATGGACCTCATAGATATATACAGAACATTCCACCCTAAAACAACAGAATACCCATTCTTCTCAAGGGTACATGGAACTTTCTCCAAAATAGACTACATACTGGGCCACAAATCAAGACTCAAACAATACCAAAATTTGAGATTATTCCCTGCATATTCTCAGAACACAATGCTTTGAAACTGGAACTCAACCACAAGAAAAAGTTTGGAAGGAATTCAAACACTTGGAAGCTAAAGACCACCTTGCTTAAGAATGTTTGGATCACCCAGGAAATCAAAGAAGAACTTAAACATTTCATGGAAACCAATGGGAATGAAGATACATTGGTCCAAAACCTATGGTATATAGCAAAGACAGTCCTAAGAGGGAAATACATAGCCATCCAAGCCTCACTCAAAAAATTTGAAAAATCCAGAATACACCAGCTCTCTTTATACCTAAAAGAACTGAAAAATCAACAACAAATTAAGCTAACCCCATGCACAAGAAGGGAAAAAAAAAGATTACAGCAGAGATCAATGCGTTAGAAACTAGAGATACAGTAGGACACATCAACAAAACTAGAAGCTGGTTCTTTGAAAGAATCAATAAGATCGATAAACCACTAGCCAAACCAATCCAAAAGAAAAGAGAGGACCCAGATTAATAAAACTATGAATGAAAGGGGAGAGACCATGCCTAACACCATGGAAATAGAAACAATCATCAGAAATTATTATCAATAGTTATATGCCAATAAGTTAAGTAACCTAGATGAAATGGATGCATTTCTGGAAACCTATAAATGTCCAAGGCTGAATCAGGAAGAAATTGACAGCCTTAATGGACCAATGTCTAGTAACAAGATTGAAGCAGTGATCAAAAACCTCCCAACAAAATAAGAGCCCAGGACCTGACAGATTCCCTGGAGAATTCTACCAAATATTCAAAGTAGAAACAATACCTATTGTCCTGAACCTGTTTCAAAAAATAGAAACAGAGGGGCACCTGGTTGGCTCGGTGGGTTAAGCCTCTGCCTTCAGCTCAGGTCATGATCTCAGGGTCCTGGGATTGAGCCCCACATCAGGCTCTCTGCTCAGCGGGGAGTCTGCTTCCCTCTCTCTCTCTGCCTGCCTCTCTGCCCACTATGATCTCTGTCTGTCAGATAAATAAATAAAATCTTAAAAAAAAAAAAAGAAAAGAAAAAATAGAAACAGGAGGAAAACTTCCAGACTCTTTCTATGAAGCTAGTATTACCATGATCCCCAAACCAGGCAAACACCCCATCAAAAAGGAGAATTCCAGGCCAATATCCCTTATAAATATAGATGCCAAGATTCTCAACAAGATCCTAGCAATTAGGATCCAACAGTACATTAAAAAGATTATCCACTATGAACAGGTGGGATTTATCCCTGGGATGCAAGTTGGTTCAACATTCACAAATCAATCAATGTGATAGAACAAATCAGAAAAGAGAAGAACCACATGGTCCTCTCAATTGATGCAGAAAAAACATTTGACAAGATAGAGCATCCATTCCTGATTAAAACTTCAAAATATAGGGATAGAGGGAATATTCCTCAACTTCATAAAATCTATCTATGAAAAACCTACATCGCTTTAAAAAAAAAAAAGAAACAAGCAAAAACACAGCGAACATCATCCTCAATGGGGAAAAGCTAACAGCCTTCCCTTTGTGATCGGGAACATGACAAGGATGTCTACTCTTGCCACTGTTGTTCAACATAGTACTAAAAGTCCTAGCAACAGCAATCAGAAGACAAAAAGAAATAAAAGATTTTCAAATTGGCAATGAAGAAGTCAAACTCTCTCTCTTTGCAGATAACATGATACTTTATACAGAAACCCCAAAAGACTCCACCCCCAAACTACTAGAACTCATACTGCAATTCAGTAATGTGGCAGGATACAAAATCAATGCACAGAAATCAGTTGCTTTCTTATACACTAACAATGAAAAAATAGAAAGGGAAATTATAGAGAATTGATGCCATTTACTTTAGCACTAAGAACCATAAGATAACTTGAAATAAACCTAACCAAAGAGGTAAAGCATCTATACTCAAGGAACTACAGAACACTCATGAAAGAAATTGAAGAAGACACAAAAAGATGGAAAGGCATTCCATGAGAATGGATTGGAAGAATAAACATTATTAAAATAAAACATCATTTCTCCCTAGAGCAATTTATACTTTCAATGCCAACCTGATCAAAATTCCACTGGCATTTTTCAAAGTGCTGGAACAAACAATACTAAAATTTGTATGGAACCAGAAAAGACTCCAAATTGCTTAGGAAATGTTCAAAAAGAAAAATAAAACTGGGGTATCATGTTGCCTGATATCAAGCTTTACTACAAAGCTGTGATCACCAAGAAAGCATGGCTGTGGCACAAAAACAGACACATAGAATAGTGGAACAGAGTAGGGAGCCCAGATTTGGACCTGCAACTCTATGGTCAAATAATCTTCGACAGAGCAGGAAAAAATATCCAGTGGAAAAAGCCTCTTCAATAAATGGTGCTGGGAAAATTGGACATCTATGTATAGAAGAATGAAGCTTGACCATTCTTTTACACCATACACAAAGATAAACTCGAAATGGATAAAAGACCTCAACGTGAGGCAAGAATCCATCAGAATCCTAGAGGGGAACATAGGCAGTAACCTCTTCGACAATGACCACAGCAATTTCTTTCAAGACAAGTCTCCAAAAGCAAAGGAAACAAAAGTGAAAATGAATTTTTGGGACTTCATCAAGATCAGAAGCTTCTGCACAGCAAAGGAAACAGTCAACAAAACAAAGAGGCAACCCACAGAATGGGAGAAGATGTTCACAGATGACACTACAGACAAAGGGCTGATATTCAAGATCTATAATGAATCAAACTCAATACTCAAAAAACAGATAATCATGTCAAAAAATGGGCAGAAGACATAAACAGACACTTCTCCAAAGAAGACATACAAATGACTAACAAACACATGAAAAAATGTTCATCATCATTAACCATCAGGGAGATTCAAATCAAAACCACATTGAAAAAAAAAATATTAAAATTAAAAACAAAAACAAAAACACTTTGAGATACCACCTTACACCAGTTAGAACGGCCAAAATTAACAAGACAGTAAACAACAAGTGTTGGAGAGGATGTGGAGAAAGGGAACCCTCTTACACTTTTGGTAGGAATGCAAGTTGGTGCAGCCACTTTGGAAAACAGTGTGGAGATTCCTTAGTTAATTAAAAATAGAGATACCTTATGACCCTACAACTGCATTACTGTGTATTTACCCCAAAAATACAGATGTAGTGAAAAGAAGGGCCATCGTTACCCCAATATTTATAGCAGCAATGGCCACAGTTGACAAACTGTGAAAGAGCCAAGATACCCTTCAACAGACGAATGGATAAAGAGAATATGGTCCATATATACAATGGAATGATATGCCTCCTTCAGAAAGGATGAATATCCAACTTTTGTTCAACATGGACAGGACTGGAGGAGATTATGCTGAGTGAAATAAGTCAAGCAGAGACAGTCAATTATCATATGGTTTCACCTACTTGTGAAGCATAAGGAATAACATGGAGGACATTGGGAGAAGGAAAGAAGGAAGTTGGGGGAAATCAGAGGGGGAGATGAACCATGAGAGACTATGGGCTCTGAGAAACAAACTGAGGGAGTTTGGAAGAGAGGGGATTGGGGTGTTGGGTGAGCCTGGTGGTGGTTATTAAGGAGGGCATGTATTGCTTGGATCAGTGGGTGGGATGCATAAACAATGAATCTTGGAACACTGAAAAAATAAAAAGAAATTTAAATTTAAATAAACATCAAGCAAAGAAATAAATAATTTTGTTTGTTTTTAAAGAAAACAGCTTGCTTACCAAAATATTTCTGAAATAGCACAACCAAAGACCATTTAGAATTAGGAAAAAATAAACTATTTCAGGACATTGGATAACATGTTTTTTAGTGAAATTTCATAAACTAAAAACTTCATTTATTTTTATATTTAGAGTTTTTTAAAGAAAATATTCAGAATTATGCTGAGATGTAAACTTAAATTCCATGCATTCATGCAGTAAAATGTGGGTACAGAACTGGAGGAAGAAAAGATAGAAAGCGAGAAGACTTAGGTAAACATTACCTCCCTTATCAAACGTTGCCTATGAGATGGTCATCTTGTTATTTCCAAATCTTATCTGTCTATAAGATAAAGATGCTGACAACTGCTCAACAGGATTATAGTATTAGAAGGAGGCAATGGTAGTGTAGGGTCATTGTTAACTAGAAAGCATATCATAAATGTAAATTTTCAAAGATACTATATTTTATGTAAGCCTTTATGAAGTGTTATATAAATTATTCTCTGCCAGTTCTTTTTCTGTGTTTGATTATTCATGACTGGGATTTTTCAGGCTTTTTTGTCACTTTAGTGCATGCTTTTCTAATAATTCCATTAGTCATTATATCCTATCAGAATAATCAACATTTAGGAAAAAAAGAGTCTTTTACAAAGCATTCACGTAACTTTGGTAAGTGTAGTAACAAACTTACTTATGAGGCTTGAGAATAGCCAAAAGAATTCATATAGTCCACATTTAGATCAATAACCTGTGTAACATTAGGATTGTGCCTATAATGAGGAGAGATGCATTTTTTATCATATTGGTTAACGAATATTATCTTAAAAAATCTATCACTAAGGAAATGAAATCAGCAATATTATTTGGATAAATGATTTTAGAATACTCTTCAATGTGTAATTGGAACAAATTAAAAATCATATTTCAAATAAGGTGATTTTTTTATTGTTCAAAACATGATTTTGCCATGGGTGTTATATTCAGAGAATAAATGGGGACAAAGTCAGACTTTTTTCACATACTGGATTTTATAAAACAACATTTAGATATTCAATTGTGTCTAGGTGCTTTTTGGTATTGCACCTTTTTAAAATGATTGTATGCATAAATGAACTGCAAAAATAGACATTTTCTCTACATCTTAAAATATTCCCAGAAGTAACAAGATAGTACTTCAAGTGAGTCTCACAAGAAGAAAAATGGAAGAAAAGATGCTTTCAAAATGCATAATTACTACTGATATGTTATAATGTTTCAAGTGACAATATTTTTTTTTAAAGATTTTGTTTATTTATTTGACAGACAGATCACAAGTAGGCAGAGAGGCAGGCAGAGAGAGAGGAGGAAGCAGGCTCCCTGCTGAACAGAGAGCCCGATGTGGGGCTCGATCCCAGGACCCTGGGATCATGACCTGAGCTGAAAGCAGAGGCTTTAACCCACTGAGCCACGCAGGCGCCCCTCAAGTGACAATTCTTAATAAACTGATATGGCATAATAGCAAATGCAGCTATAATATGCAATTTGAAGGATATTTCTATAATAAGTCATTGTTTGGTTATTGTTAGGAGAATTTAAAAAATCTAAATAATATTAATGGACTGAGTCCATATCTGCCTTATATATCAAGCTTATTACCTTCACATTCCAACAAAGTTTCTTTGTTGCAAGACCGTAACAAGATGATTCATATCTGACCAACACACCTACAACAAATTGGTTAAAACAATTTGTTGATGACAAATTTAATGCCTTTTCTTAACCATTTATAATTGCAGTCTCATATAAAAATGGTTATAGATGTTAAAGAAGGAGTTACAGAGATATATGCGTTGTTCCTTAGACTTTTTCTGCCATGCTAATGAATAAATTTGAAACAAGAAATAGAGCCAGATTACCCTATGACTTATTGTTAGCAAAAATAAAAAAAGCATGTAGCCAAATATGGGTCATTAAATTCTGTAGAAGTAACATGTTATTGGGGTGCCTGAGTGGCTCAGTCAGTTAAGCATCTTTCTTTGGCTTAGGTCATATTCTCAGGATCTTGGGATGAAGCCACATATCAGGAAGGTGGGGAGTCTGCATCTCCCTCTGCCTCTGCCCCTCCCCCTGATGCTCCTGCTCTCTAAAATAAATAAAATCTTTTTAAAAAAAGAGAGAAAATATTGTCATATTATATATTTGGTTATTTATAACCTACATGTATAAGGTTCTTTGACTAAACGTAATCCACTTGTAAAATCATGCAGGCTTTTATAGTTTTAAGATATGAGTATTATTTGGAAAACTTAAAGAATCAGTTTCTAACTTATTTTCATAGTTTCTTTCACATGGATAATATGAAGCATTTAGAAATATTTGATATAATACATACCTTCACTGATTCTGAGTCTAATAAAAATTAATATTTTTAAAAGGTGCTAACATATTTCTCAGTATTTTAAAAAATAGTGGCCAATTTAATATTTAAGTTTCTGTCATTTAAGATCACAGTAGAAAATGATCTAGAAAAGTAAATTGATCTAGAAAGCAAAGGACATTATTCATAACTTAAAATTAGTTATACCTGCTAGACTTATTTAGCATGCATGACAGCTGGTATTAAACACTGAAGACTCTGTAATTTGATAACAAGGAATATTATGAACAATGGGCAGTTTTCTGTTCGAATGTCAAGGGTGAAGATGGTTAATTAAGCTGTTCAGATGTCTACAGACCAGATGAAGTGAAATACAAATGAGTAGATGCAAATAATAAAGCATATCCTAGAAAGCAGTTTATGTGATTACTACTCATAAATGCAGACCAAGGATAATATTTATCCACTGTTCCTTTTGGAAATTATGTTTTAAAATGACACCATAAAAAAAGCTTAAAAAAAAAACAGATATTAAATCTATAGTGAAAATCTCAAGAAACATTACTAATACTCTCAAAATAAGAAGGAACATGTGATAATAAAAATATTACTAATACAACAGCAAAGCATTAAAAATTCCAAGGCAAACACTGTTTCCATAATTATCACATGATTTATTTAAGTATCATTAATTTAAAAAAATGTTTAAGAAACTGAAATTTATCAAGGAGGATATGTGCATAGCATTTTATAATGCAATTTAGCAATAACACAAACCTATATGACATTTAGAATTTTGAGCAAAGAAATTATAAAGGAATGACATTAGCTATTGTAGCATGATATATTTAGAATTAATATACTTTTAAAGTAGCTCTTTGAAGGTTCTAGAGTTGGAAAGATAGTCTATAGGTATGAATATCTGAGAATAAAAAATTATTTAACCCAAAAACATTGGTCAATTACAGAAACAAGACAGAAACTCATATTATAAGTTCATTAAAGAAACACCATTTATTGAGTAACTACTGAAAAGTAAGCACTAGAGACCTGAGGCAGAAAGATGATTAAGTCATAAGAGAAGTTACTCTAGGAAGGATTACTCTGCAAGTTTAAGAAGCATCCAACTAAGTATTATAAAATGATATAAAAATGGACTTCCACTTCAGAGAAGACAGTATAGACTGCTTGTTTTTTAAAACTTTTCATATTAAATACAACTAAAAACTCTGCAGATTAAACTTACACACACACACACACACACACACAATTTCTCTGAAAGGTGGAGAAAAGATGGTAGAACAACTAGCAACTTCAGAACACAAAGAACAGCAAAGATTTTTGAGCTACCTAAATTTTATTTTTGCTTCAGGTCTCCCAGAATGGGTGCTGGAGAAGCCAGCAATTAACATATGATAATAAGCACAGACATAAATAAATAAGTAAGTAAGTAAGTAAGTAAATAAATAAATAAATAATCTTAGCAATGAGACAATATCTCATCATGACTTTGATTTTACATTTTCCTGATGACTAATGATGCTAAGCAAATATTCATATGCTTGTGGGTCATTTGTGTATCTGTGGCAAAATTTCTACTCAAGGCTTTTGCTAATTTTTAATTGGATAGATTTTTCTTAAGATTTTATTTATTTATTTATTTATTTATTTGACAAACAGAGATTGCAAGCAAGCAGAGAGGCAGGCAGAGAGAGAGGGGGAAGCAGGCCCCCCGCTGAGCAGGGAGCCCAATGCGGGGCTCAATGCAGGGCTCGATGTGGAGTCCATCCCAGGACCCTGAGATCATGACCTGCACCAAAGGCAGAGGCTTAACCCACTGAGCCACCCAGGTGCCCTTAATTGGATAGATTTTGTTTTTGCTGTTAAATTGTAGGAAATCTTTATATATTTTGGATATAAACCCTTTACATTTGTGGTTTGCATTTTTTTTTTCCATTTCATTGGTTATCTTTTCATTCTGTTGATTGGTTCCTTTGTAGCATGGGAGTTTTAAAAGTTGATGTCACATTTGTTTGTCTTTGCTTTTGTTGGATGTGCTTTTGATGTCATAAACAAGAAATCCACCTTGGTTAAGTTTACCCTAAGCATTTCATTCTTTTTGATTCTATTGTAAATGGGATTCTTTTAATTGCTTTTTTCAATTGTTCATTGTTAGTATATAGAAATACAACTGATTTTGTATGTTGATTTTTTTTTCCTGCAACCTCACTAAATTTGCTAAGAGGTTCTAAAAATGTCTTGTGCAATCTTTAGGGTTTTCTACATTTAAGCTCATGTCATCTGTGGATAGAGAACAGCATTACCTCTTTTCCAATTTGAATGTCTTTCATTTCTTTTTCTTGCCTAAGTACTCTTCCTAGGACTTCCAATGCTATGTTGAGAAGTATTAGAAGTCAAGTAGTGAGAGCAGGCATACTTACCTTGTTTCTGATCTCAGAGAGTAAGTTTTCAGTTTTTTACCATTGAACTGGATGTTAGCTGTGGGCTTTTTCATAAATGACCTTTAGTATGTTGAATGAATTTCCTCCTGTTCTTAGAAGTTTTTTTTTTTTTTTTAATGGAAGCTTGGATTTTTTTCAAATGTTATTTCTATTCATTGAGATAATCCTGTGTTTGTTATTCCTCATTCTGTTAATGTGTACATTGTATTGATTGATTTTCATATGCTTAAATATCCTTGCATTCCAAACAATAAATCCCATTTAGTTATGACATATATAACACTTTTAAGTGTTACTGAATTTTGTTTGCTTACATTTTGTTGAGAATTTTTTGATCAATATTCATCAGGGATGTTGGTCTGTGGTATTCTTGCAATATCTGTCAAGTTTTAGCATTACAGTAATGATAACCTAATAAGATTTTAAAAGTATTGTCTACTCTTCAGTTTTGAGGGGAACAATTTGAAGACGATAGGTGTTAATTCTTTAAATGTTTGTCAGAATTATGTCAGAAAAGTTGTCTGGCCCAAGACTTTTGGGAGGAGAATTTTTATTTTTGATTATAAATTCAGTCTTGCATTGTAAGCCTGCTCAGATTTCTGTTTTATTTCTTCAAGAGTCAGTATTGGTAGGTTCTGTGTTTCTAGAATTTTTTTTTTTTTTTTGCTATGTTATCTAATCTGTTGGTGTGTGATTATTAACAGTTGCCTATTATTTTTTTTAATTTCTGTGCTATCTATTGTAATGTCTCCTCTTCCATTTCTAATCTTTGTTATTTGAGTCTTTTTTAAAAGATTTTATTTATTGGAGAGAGAGAGAAACTTGAGCAGGGAAGGGGATGGGCAGAGGGAGAAGGAGAAGCAGACCCCCTGCTGAGCAGGAGCTTGACAGAGTGGTGGATCCCAGGACTCTGAGATCAGGGCTGGAGCCAAAGGCAGAAGCTTAACCACCTAAGCCATCAAGGTCCCCTGTCTTTTCTCTTTATTCTTCATCTAGTTAAGGATATGTCAACTTAATATATTTTTTCAAAAAAATAAAGTATTATTTTGTTGATTTAAAGCTATTATTCTATTTTGTTGATTTACCTGTTTTGTATTCTCTATTTCTGCTCCAATTTTTATTATTTTCTTTCTTCTGTTAACTTTATTTTGTTCTACTTTCTTGTAGTGTAAATTTAAGATTGTTGACTAGAGATTTTTGTTCTTTAATACTAGTAAGGCATTTGCCACTGTGAACTATGTTTACAAAAAGGGAGTGAGAGTGTTCATGAGTGTGTATGCACTCTTACTGTTTTTGCTGTGTCCCATAAGTTTTGATATGTTGTATTTTCATCTGTCTCAAGGTATTTTCTACTTTTCTTTGTGACTTCCTCTGTGATCTATTTGTTGTTTAAGCATGTATTGTTTAATTTCCATACATTTGTGAGTCTTCTAGTTTCCATTTTGCTATTGATTTTTAGTTCCATTTCACTGTGGTCAAAAAGGATGTTTAGTATTGGGACGCCTGGGTGGCTCAGTTGGTTAAGCAGCTGCCTTCAGCTCAGGTCATGATCCCAGCGTCCTGGGATCGAGTCCCACATCGGGCTCCTTGCTTGGCAGGGAGCCTGCTTCTCCCTCTGCCTCTGCCTGCCACTCTGTCTGCCTGTGCTCACTCTCGCTTCTCTCTCTATGACAAATAAATAAATAAAATCTAAAAAAAAAAAAGGATGTTTAGTATGATTTAAATCTTCCTGAATTTGTAAAGACTTGTTTGTGGTGTAACATATCTATCCTGGAGAATATTCTATATACTCCTGAGAAGAATATGCATTCTACTGCTTTTAGATAGAATGTTCTGTATATATTTACTAGGTCCATCTGGTCTATAGTATTCAAGTTCTTTTGATCATCTGTCTGATTGAACTACCCATTACTGAAAGTGGAGCATTAAAATCTACTTTAGTGTTATGATTTCTTCCTTCTATTCTTTCAGTTTGCTTTATATATTTGAGAGACATTCTGATATAAAATGCATACATATTTAAAATTATTGTATCTTCCTGGTGAATTCACCCTTTTATCATACTATAATATCCTTGTCTCCTGTAACAGTATTTGACTTAATGTATATGTTGTCTGATATAACTATGGCCATCCCTATTCTCTTTTGGTTATCATTTGCATGGAGTTTATTTTTCCATTCCTTCACTATCAGTGTATGCATGTCCTTATATCTAAAATAATCTTTGATAGATATCATATAGTTGGATCTCATTTTTTTTATCCATTTAGTAACTATACGCCTTTTGAATAGGAGATTTAATCCATTTATATTTAAGATAATTACTGGTAGGGAAGGAACTACTATTGACATTTTGCTAATTATGTCCTATATATCTTCTACTGATTTTGTCCTTTCCCTTTCTTGCTGTGCTGTGTTTCATTGTTTTTTGTGTGTGTGTGTGTGTGTGTCTTTGCATGCTTTGACTTTTATCTCCTATTTTCTTTTGTAAATCTTCTATATGTATTTTCTCTGTGGTTACCATGGGGATTAACTAAGACATCTTAGAGTAATATATTAATTGTTGTAAATTTATACATTAAATCATAACAAAAAATTCTACCCTTTATATCTCACCCACATTTTCACTGATGCCACAAATTACCTCTTTTTATATCTTATATCAATTAATGTAGTGTTATTGTCTGTATGCTTTGAACTTTTAAATCTGTAACTATATTAAAAGTGAGTTGTTGTTTGGGGAGCCTGGGGAGCCTAGTCCGTTAAGTGGCCGACTATTGATTTTGGCTCAGGTGATAATCTCCATGTTGTGAGATTGAGCCCTGAGTTGGTTTCCATGCTCAATGGGGAGTCTGCTTGGGATTGTCTGCCCCTCTCTCTCCCTTGCCTCTCCCCCAACTTATGCACACTCTCTCACTCCCTTTTTGTTAAGTTTCTGCTGAGGTACCTGAGGATAATCTTATGTGAGTTCCCCTCTACATGACAAGTTTTTCTCTCTTCCTGCTTTCAAAATTTTTCTTCTTATTTTTGACTTTTGACAGCTTGATTACAATATATTTCATTATGTATGCTAGTTGGAATCTTTTTAACTTCTTGAATTTGGATCTTTATTTCCTTCCTTATATTTTGGAAATTTTTGGCCAATATTGCTTCACATTTTCTCTCTGCCCCTTTCTCTCTCCCTTCTCCTTGGACTTCCATAATACATAAAGTGGCCTGCATGCTGGGGGTCCCATTATTCCTTTGGACTTTTTAACTTTTCTTAGTTCTTCTTTTCTGGTTTTCTGATTCTATAATTCCAAATATACTGTTTTGAGTTCTGCTTGATCAACTGTGCTTTTGAAACTCCAGTTTATTTTTCAATTCAGTTATTGTAATTTTTTTAAGCTCCAGAATTTTTCTTTGCTTTTTTGGTAGTTTCTAGCTCCTTATTAATATCATTGTCCCATGCTCACTTTTCTTGATTTCATTTACTTATGTTTCTGCATTCTCTTGTGGTGCATTGAATCTCTTTAACGTGATTATTTTGGATTTTTTTGGTCAAATAATTCATAGATGTCCATTTATTTAGGGTTGATTTATGGAGATTTATTTTTGTCTTTTAGCTGGGCAATGCTTTCCTGTTTCTCTCTTGTCATATGTGAGGTAAATTTGTATTTGAAAAAACAGCTACCTCTCCCACTCTTTATAGACTGATTTCAAACAGAGGAAGACCTTCACCAACCATCTTAGCTAGAGACTCTGGCAGCCTCTCAAACCTTTTATTTAAGATGCATTTTCTCTGGGCTTATGTGTTCCAGTTTATTCTCTGGTGCTTGTACTCTCTTGCCCTTTCTAATGTACAACAATGAAGGTCCTTTGGGCTAAAATAAGCCAGTGAGCTCTCTTTTTGTTCTCAGCAGTCCCAAGGCATTCAGAGTAAGCTGAGTCCTTCTCAGTACTTTGAGTCAGGCAAAACATAAATCAGTCCTTCTGGAAGTTTTCTGAAGACCTGGAATGTTGCATATATGCATGTACATTTTACTCTTCTCTTTGTCTTCCTAAGGAGAAGCCACAAGCTGGGTACTTTCTGATTGATCTGAACCATGCAAGTGTTAGGGAAGGGCTGATATGGTAGAAATAAAACATCTTTTCTTATCTATTTCATTGTGGCTATTCTTGGCTTTGAATATGCTAGAGGCACTCTTACTTCTTAAATGGTTTCTGGAGTTCTCATTATAAACTTTTGTCTCTGTAAGGGAATGAGAGCTAGGCCTTCCTCTTCCACCATCTTGCTGGCATCACTTTCCACTTACAACTGACTTTTGACAAATGTGCAAAATCAATTCAAGGAAGGAAAGATGATCTTCTCAACAAATGGTACTGGAGAAATTGGACATCTTTAAGATAGTATACATGAATATAAGTCTATTTTACATAAAAAATAAATCATTGTTATGGACTAAATGTTTTTGTATCTCCAAAAACATATTTTGAAATATTAATAGACAATGAAATGGTATTAAGAAGTGGTACATTTGGGAGGTAATTAGAATTAAATGAGGTCATAAAAGCACATCTCTCATGAATGGATTTGTGCCCTTATTATAAGAGATATGAGAAAGCTTGCTCTGCTGTCTGCCATACTAGGATACGGTAAGTGAGCAGTTTGCAACCTGAAAGAGGGTCTTCACAGAACTGGATCATGCTGATTCCTGATATTGGAATTCCAGCTCCTATTACTGTGAGAAATAATTTTTGTTGCTTATAAGCCATCTAGTCTGTGGTATTTCTGTTACAGCAGCCTGAACAAATGGAGGCAGTCATGTAATTAAACAAAATATAAAAATAAAACTTTGAGAAAATATATAGGAGAAAATCTTCCATAACTAGGTCTATACAAATTTTTACAGATGAACATTAAACATGATTTATAAAAGCAAAATCTGATACTGTGGACTTTCAAAATTTAAGCAAAATTCTGCTCTGTGAAAGATTCTTTAGGATGAAAATACAAGCTATATGCTGAAAGAGAATATTTGGAAACTACATATTTGACAATGCACAAATATCTTGAGTAGAGTAAGAACTATCAAACTCAATTGTAAAAATAAAGCCAATAATGAAATTAGAAAATGGGTAAAAAATATGATGGGATTTTTCAAGAAGACATACAGGTGGAAAATATGCACATAAAAACATGTTTGACAACATTCACCATTAGGGAAATGAAAATGAAAACCATAGTGAAATATTACTACACAGTTACCAGAATGGCTCAAATGAAAAATAGTGACAACACCAAATACTGAAAAGAACATGAAAAAATTTTATATGAATTTTTAGATAAATGTAGAAAGCTATAGCTACATTTTTATTTGAATTTTTATATGAATGTAAATTGTTTTTTACACTTTTATATGAATGTAAAAAGCTATAGCTACTCTAAAAAATTTCACAACTATACAGTTGTCTCAGCACCATTTGTTGAAAATCAGTTGAATATACATTGACCTGTCTCTGTGTTTGCAATTATGTTCCATCAGGCTATTATTATATTCTATTGCTGATGATGCACTATCTTTAATACTTAAAGTTTAGAATAAATTTTGAAATCAAATTGTATGATTTTCTACAGCTATCTTTTCTTCTGCAAAATTGTTCTTTATTATTCTAGTTTGATTGCATTTGCATATAAATGGTAGAGTTTTAATTATACTGTATTGAATCTACAGATCTACCTTAGGAGACATGACATTTTAATACCATTGAGTCTTCCATTTTATGAAGGTGATATAGTTCTCCATTCATTAAGTTCTTTGTTTTCTTTTAATAGTGTTTCCTAGTTTTCAATGTGGAGGAAATATACCTTTACTTTTCTCAAATTTATTGCAAAGTTTGTTCTATTTTTGATATTATAGTAGGTCAAATAGTTTTTAATCTCTATTTCCAATTGTGTCTATTTACCAATAAATCTACTACCAAAGCTTCTCACACATTTACGTGTATCATGATTGACACCATAAACATATCCCTTCGGCTAGAGAAAACTGAGTTTTCTTGTAGTGCATGCAGGTGTGCTGGCAATAAATTCTCTAAATTTTTCTTTATGTAAAAATTCTCCATTTTGCTTTTATTTTAATGGATAATTTCACCATATATAGAAATTTAGGTTGTGTAAGAACAAAAAAAATGAAGAACAAAAAAAATGGTGTGTTAAAAATGATATCAATATTATGTATATTATTACATATAGGTTGTCCCCCCCCCTTGGTGGGGGAGAGAGAGAGAGTGCACAGTGGGAGGGGCAAAGAGAGAAGGAGGGAAAGAATCTTAAGCAGGATCCATGCTTAGTGCAGAGCCCATCAAGGGCTCACTCACACAACCCTGAAATCATGACCTAAGCCAAAATCCAGATGCTTAACCAACTGAGCCACCCAGGTGCCCTTATATACAATAATTTCTTAATATTATTCTCATCACTTTGAATATGTCATTTTTATGTCTTCTGAGCTGATTAATTTCTGATAGAAACTGAATCATTAATTATAATGTTTCCCAGGGCGTCTGGGTGGCTCAGTGTGTTAAAGCCTCTGCCTTCAGCTCAGGTCATGATCTCAGGGTCCTGGGATCGAGCCCCACATCAAGCTCTCTGCTCAGTGGGGAGCCTGCCTCCTCCTCTCTCTCTCTGCCTGCCTCTCTGCCTGCTCATGATCTCTGTCTGTCAAATAAGTAAATAAAATCTTTTTAAAAAATTATATTGTTTCTAAAAATACATAGAAAAATATATTTTTTGTTTTTCTATAAATTTTTAAAGTTTCTCTTAATTTTTAGTACATATATTATCATTTTTGTGTTTTCATCTTACTAGCTATTTGTTGAACTTCTTGGATCTGTAAATTCATGTGCTATGACAAATTTGTGAAATTTTTGGCTCTTTATATTACTTATCTTTCCTTCCTCTAGCTCTTCTCTTTCTGGAACTTCAGTTACTTAGATTAGATACTTGACATTTCCTTACATGTCTTTGAAACCCTGTCATTTTTTTCTTTAGTATTTTTTCCCATATTTTTAGATTGTACACTATATTTTTTACTTGTTTTTATGTTTGCTGATTTATTCTATTATCTGAAATCTGATATTAAGCAAAAGTTCATTTTTCTTTCACAATTACTGTACTTTTCAGCATTTGATTTACTGAGTTCTCATTTGTCTGTTGAGATTCCCCAAATATTCATATATTAAAATCTGTTTCCATTAACTTTATACATATGTCACTATAACTCCTTGAATATATTTATATAATAGTTGCTCTAAAATTTTTATCTGATGAATTCAATCTGGGTCTACTCAGTTTCTGTGGTTTATCTTTCTTCCCTGTTACAAGTGACACTTTCCCTTTCTTTGATGTAGCTATTTGGGTTGAAAAATGGACATTACAGATCATGGATTGCTGTGGCCCTAGATTCTGTTTTATGCTCTCTATGGTCTTTTTGCTCTTAAGAGATTTACCCCTGATTCTCAGATATTCTTCCAGCCTCAGGATCTGTCCACTGAGATCTTAAACTTGTAAAGCTTCTACTGTCTTTTGCCTTCATGGTGCACAGTTGGGAATTGCACTCGGTTAAAAAATGAAACAAAGCAATAAAATCTCAAATTTCACTCAATACAACTCTATCTTTAAAAAGTAGAGTCCTCATTTTCTTTTGCATAAATATTGCTGTCCATTCTGCCATCCATTCATGAGTCTGTAGTGTAGATGACAACCAGAAATATGGCCAAGTTTATACACCCATTTTGGATCTTACTCTTTCTGACATTCTCCAACTGCCACACTTCTGCTTTTAACTTTTCAGTGACCCTTTTAACACTAAACCCTGTTTTCCAGCACTTTCAGTGGATAAAGATGAAGTTTTCTCTACTTATTTTATAATAGCCTTGGGGGTTGGGGAAAGCACTCAGGCCAGAAAGACATAGACTTGCAATTCTCATATCTGGTTGCAGTATTTTAAAGAATAAATTCTAACTGTATATTTCTTCTGACTGCTTTCCAGTTTGTTGTAGGTTTTATATGTGTGAGTAATTAAACTAACAATCTTACTGGAGGTTCTCTAGTTATTAAAATTTTATGCCAATTTTTTAATTCTCATATATACTTGATTTAGCAAATATTAGGAGAATTTTCACTTAATAATAATCTCCTGGAAATGAAGACAGGGAAGAGTGAGTGAATTCTATAATTCATTATTAAAATTTACAATGAAAAATAAAAAGAATTTACACATTACATACAACCTAGTCCTGTGAGTCTTTAGGTTCTCTGCCTGAAAGAGAGACTCCTCAACTTGCAGGCCATGAGAGCTTCCCAATAGTTGTTATAGGGGATTTCTGCTCTTCTCCCTATGGTTCTGCAAGCTGGAGTCTGGAAATATTATCTTATGCCTGATACTGCAGACATATCAAGATCTATAGAGAACACTATTATTATATTGAAATAAGTGTATGGATAGGAAAAAAAAAAGAAAATAATATACTTTAGACATTCTTCTTCTCTAATGCTAACTTCACTACTTTCTCTTTCCCAAGTCCATTGGCAATCTTTTTACAAATGTGCCTAATCTTCTTCATATTTCTAATCTGAAACACCTTTACTACTCTTTCCTCAACAGTTCTTGTGAAGGGCATAACAATGCATATCTCAGATTTCTAACTGCAGGATATACGATTAAGATAGTTCTAGCTACTGCACTCTGATATTATCACCATGTTCACAGTGAGGATATGGGTCCCATGGGCTGTTCTTAGCCCATGATTGAGCACAGAAGAGATGCTAAGGCAGGCCCATTGCTAGGAAATGCAGGACTTCTTTGATGAGCAGTGTTGACTAGAGAACTCTCTAATGGCTCTTCTGAATTCTTTTATACCTGCAGTACATTCTAAAGTATTAACAACCCTCCTTCCTTCCTTTCTTTTCTTTTTCATATAAGGTCAGACCTGAATCATAGGCTAAAGGTTTTCATAGCTTCCCCTGGCTGTCTTCCTGTATTATCTAACATATATTTTGCACCCCTAATTCTGTCTTGATGTCTGCATCATGAAGGATCCAAAATAATGCAGACCTTGATCTATGCCAGCACATCAGGAAATATTCTTCTAATAAGGTGCATTTTAATCCTTATGTTAACTTGTTTTCTCTCTCTCACCCCCTACAGACATTCGAAATGTAGAAAATAGAGAGCTAATGGAGTGAATAGGAGGGAAATTTTTTTTTACTTTATCTTTCCAAAATACTGACACTGAAATCCTCAGAATGTGTGTATTTGTTTAATTTCAGAAAAATATTAGGTCATGAGAAAATTTAAAAAAAGAAAAAAAAAAAGAAAGAAAGAAAAGCACTTCTGTTGGCAGAGAATGAAGTACATGTTAAATAGACCAACTCCTAAAGTCTAAGTATTAAAAAAAGGAAATGTATAGGGCACTTGCCATGAACTAAGATACACCCTATTTATTTCATCTTAAAGTATACAATGACATAATTTATTCTTTGGGTACTTATTTTTTCAAGTTCATCTTGGTTGTTTCCTTAGTAACTTGTTGAAATTAAAATATCATCAAGAACCAACATGACATGAACACAGATAAAAGATGGCACCCAAATTCTGTTTGTGTTTGGTTAAAAGTGGTCAGCCTCAGATGTTTCAGACTCTATTAGTATATTTTAAGGTTAAAATAATTTTACAGACAATTCAAGACAAACAAGAATATATTTCTAGACCTATAGGTATACAGGGACCATAACTTGAAAATCAATGGTGTAGAACTGAGGCCATTTTAAATCCAAACTCTTCAGTATCTGGCTATCACCTCCTTTTCCAACTTATGTCTATCTGAATCAGGGGAATGTTTATAAAAATTGTAGTACATAAACTAGGACATAGCCATTTGAAATTTTATTACAGAATGATTTTATGACCCAGAAATGTAATTTTTGCTAAAAATGAGACTATAAAATGGTTTAGCTATATGATCTTACTTGTGTAAGATACACAAACAGTGATAATCACTGTTGATGGGATCAAGAAGTTTTTCCCCTATTTTCCCATATTCTGAATTGTTTTCTAAATTTTCTACAAATTTGTGATGATAAGATTTTTTTTTAATTTTTATTTAATAGATAAGATGCCAGTTGTTCCAGGAATGTTAAGGAACAGAATCTCAACATGCTTGGTTTACTGAAATATTTTGGAATCCAGTGATTATATTTTAAGAAAATTCATGTAAATAATTCATATAATTTATTCAGCAGGATAAAAAAATGTATAATACCTTGCAGATATAGATGGTAGTGCCCTTACTTCATGGAGTGTATTGAATGAGGTAAAAATGATAGGAATAGAGGATAACGCTAAAAGGAATGTAATGAATTCTATTAAAATACAAAGAATGGAACAGCTAAGTATCTCTGTGAAGAATGATTCAGATAAATCTTTATAAATGGACAGCCATTTACACAACTATTTAGAGAAGAAAAAGAAAAACTCATCAAGATGTGTACATTTGTATGAATACATTGTATACATATAAAATGTGTCCAATTTTTTGAATATTATGATTCAATAAACTTTTGTAAAAAATAAGGAAGGTGGAATTAAGATGGTGGAGTATTAGGAAGACCTTATGCTTTTCTCATCCTTCAAACACAGCTAGATAATTATCAAATCATTCTGAACACCTAGGAAATTGATCAGAGGATTGAGAAAACAAATTGCACAACTAGAGGTAGAAAAGAGGTCACATTGTGGTAGGTAGGAGATGTGGCAATGTGATTTGGGGGAGTAAAAGAATCATGGATGCTATGGAATGGAGGGAGCTCTGATCATGGAGATAAGAGAGAGAGAGAGAGAAGTAAAGACAGATAAAGAAGTATGTAGGGGACTGCACAAGAATAACACTTCCCCAAACAACTGACTGGGAAAGTGAAAGGGGCTGATTATTGAGAGTTTTTCTAAGCAGCAGAGCTCTAAGTCTGAAGTTTTAGAAGTCCTTGCTGTTGGCAGGGTTGAGCCTGGTGGATGTAGTGGTGCCCTGTGGAGAAGAACAGTAGAAGCCTAGGAGTGGAGAGCATGTTCTGAGGATCCCTGGGTCTCAATGGAAGACACAGTTCCTCTTCTTGGAGTGCACTGTAGCTCTCTGCATGGTCCTGAGGCAGAGAGTGGCCATTCTATAGGGCCCAACATTAGGCAACTTTGAGCTACCCCATTCATTAGCATATGAGCAGAGACACCTGCTGAGGGCAGCAAACCTGGACGCTGGATTTTTGCTATGCCTTACCATAAAATCCAAGCCTCTGTGTGGTCATACAACTGCTTTTCTGGGACCAAAAAGTACCAGCCACAGCATGATAAGACCCTACTCCAAAGGATATATGTGATTCTGCACCATGCCATGTCCCTAAAATTTTGAGTTTTGAAACCCAGCCATGTGCTTGAGATTTAAAAAAAAAAAAAAAAAAAAAAAAAAAAGTTGGGACTACAAACAGCTTGAATACAGGATGAAGGCAGGGAAGAAAAAGAAAAGGTCCCAGCCAGGGAGTTAATCAAAATAGATATAAGTGCCATGCCTGAACCAGAATTTAAAACAATCATAAGGATATTTAGCTGGGTTGGAGAAAAGCATGGAAGAAACTAGAGAGACTCATACCACAAATATAAAAGACCTAAAACTAGTCAGGCCAAAATTAAAAAGGCTGTAACTGAGATGCAGAACTGACTGGATATAATGACCAAAGGATGGAAGAAACAGTAGAATGAATAAATGATACAAAAGATAAAATTATGGAAAATAATAAAGCTGGAAAGAAGAGGGAAAGAAAACTATTGGATCATAAAGGTAGATTTAGGTAACTCAGCAACTCCATAAAGCAAAATAGCATTCATATCATAGGAGTCCCAGAAGAAGAGTGGGAAAGAGGCAAAAGGTTTATCTGAGCAAATTTACATAAAAACTTTCCTCAGCAGGGGAAGAAAACAGACACCCAAATCCAGGAGGCACAGAGAACTCCCATCAAAATCAAAAAGACATATCACAAGGTTTGCAAAATGCAGAGATAAGGAAATAATCCTAAAACAACAAGAGAAAAAAAATCCCTAGCCTACAAGGGAAGACAAATCAGTTAGCAGCAGATCTTTCCACAGAAACATGGCAGGCCAGAAGAACATGGCATTATATACTCAGTGTGCTGAATGGGGAAAAAATATGCAGCCAAGAATACTTTATTCAAAAAAGATGTCATTCAGAATAAGAGAGATGAAGAGTTTTCTTCATCTCTTTAGTTTTAGTTTTTTTAGTTTGCCCAATTTTTGGCATATAATTTTTCCTAATATTATCATAATTGTTTGTATTTCTGTGGTGTTGGTTATGATCTCTCCTCTTTCATTTGAGACTTTATTTATTATAGGTCCTTTCTCTTTTCTTCTTGATAAGTTTGGCTAGGGGTTTATCATTTTTATTAATTCTTTCAAAGAACCAGCTCTTGGTTTTATTAATCTATTCTACTTTCTGTTTTGTTTTGTGTGTTTTTTTTTTCTGTATTATTTTATTTCTGCTCTAAACTTTATTATTTCCTTTCTTCTACTGGCTTCAGGCTTTATTTGCTCTTCCTTGTTTAGCCCTTTTAGGTGTAAACTAAAAAAACTAAAGTTGATGACCAATAAACCATCACTGCAAGAAATATTAAAGTGGACTATTTGAGTGGGAAAGAAAAACCTAAAGCAACAAAGACTAGAAGGGAACCAAGAAAATCTCCAAAACATCAACTTTACTGGCAATACAATGACACTAAATTCATATCTATCAAAAATCAACTTGAATGCAAATGGACTAAATATTTCAATCAAAAGACACAAGGTATCAGCACAAATTAAAAAAAAAAAAGACCCGTCAATATGTTGCTTATAAGAGACTCATTTTAGAACTAAAGTCACCTCCACGTTGAAAGTGAGGGGATGGAGAATGATCTGTCATCGTAATGCATATCAAAAGAAAGCCAGAGTACCCATACTTACATTAGACAAACTAGATTTTAAACAAAAGACTATATAAAGAAGGACATTATGTCATAATAAAAAAGTCTACCAACAAGAAGCTCTAAAAATTGTAAGTAATTATGCCCCCAACATAGGAGCATCAAAATATATAAATCAAGTAATAACAAACATAAAGAAACTCACTGATAACAATACAGTAATAGTAGGGAACTTTAACACCCCACTACAGCAAAGGACAGACCATTGAAGCAGAAAATTGACAAGAAAACAATGGCTTTGAGTACCCTTGGTCCAGCTGGACTTAACAGATATATTTAGAACATTTCATCCTAAAGCAGAATACACATACTTTTCAAGTGCACATGGAACATTCCCCAGAATAGATCATAAGAACTGGTTATAGAGCAGTCCTCAACAAGTACAATTAGTTTGAGATCATACCATGTTTATTTTCAGACCACAAAACAATGAAACTTGAAGTCAATTACAAGAAAAAATTGGAAAGACCACAAATAAATGGAGGTTAAAGAACTTCATATGGAAGTTCTTCATATGGAAGTTCTTCATATAGAAGAACTTCATATGGAAGTTCTTCATATAGAAGAACTTCATATGGAAGTTCTTCATATAGAAGAACTTCATATGGAAGTTCTTCATATAGAAGAACTTCATATGGAAGTTCTTCATATAGAAGAACTTCATATGGAAGTTCTTCATATAGAAGAACTTCATATGGAAGTTCTTCATATAGAAGAACTTCATATGGAAGTTCTTCATATAGAAGAACTTCATATGGAAGTTCTTCATATAGAAGAACTTCATATGGAAGTACTAAAGAATGAATGGGTTAACCAGGAACTTAAAGAATAAATTTAGAAAAAAAAAATGCATGGAAGCAAATGAAAATGAAAACAGGACAGTCCAGAACCTCTGGGATATGGCAAAGGTAGTCATAAGAGGGGAGTATATAACAATACAGGTCTTCCTCAGGAAGCAAGAAAAGTCTCAAATACACAACCTAACCTTACACCTAAAAGGGCTAAACAAGGAAGAGCAAATAAAGCCTGAAGCCAGTAGAAGAAAGGAAATAATAAAGATTAGAGCAGAAATAAAATAATACAGAAAAAAAAACACACAAAACAAAACAGAAAAGTAGAACAGATTAATAAAACCAAGAGCTGGTTCTTTGAAAGAATTAATAAAAATGATAAACCTCTAGCCAAACTTATCAAGAAGAAAAGAGAAAGGACCTAAAATAAATAAAGTCTCAAATGAAAGAGGAGAGATCATAACCAACACCACAGAAATACAAACAATTATGATAATATTAGGAAAAATTATATGCCAAAAATTGGGCAACCAGGAAGGAATAGATAAATTCCTAAAAACTTATAAATTACCAAAACTGAAATAGGAAGTTAGAAAACTTGAACAGAGTGATAACCAGCAAAGAAATTGAATCAGTAATCAAAAATCCCCCACAAACAAATCCAGGGACAGCTCGCTCCCTAGGGGAATTCTACCAAACAAAGAAGAGTTAATACCTATTCTTCTGAAGCTGTTCCAAAAAAATAGAAATGGAAAAAAAACTTCCAGACTCATTCTGTAAGTCCAGCATTACCTTGATTCCAAAACCAGACAAAAACCCACTAAAAATGAGCAATATAGGCTGATATCCAAGATGAATGTGGATGTGAAAATTCTCAACAAGATAATAGTAAAGTGAATCCAATAGTATATTAAAAGAATCATTCACTACAATCAAGTGAGATTTATTCCTGGGCTGAAGGGTGGTTGAATATTTGCAAATTAATCAAGATGATACACCACATTAATAAAAGAAAGGGTAAGAATGATATGCTTCTTTCACTAGATGCAGAAAAAAAAAAACATTTGACAAAGTACAACATCCGTCAACAACCCTCAACAAAGTAGGAATGGGGAACACACCTCAACATCATAAAGGCCACATAACAAAGACCCACAGTGAATATCACTTCAGTGAATATCATCTTCAGTAAAGAAAAACTGAGAGCTTTTCCTCTATGGTCAGTGATAAGACAGAGATGTCCACTTTCACCACTGTTATTTAACATAACACCAGAAGTCCTAGCTTCAGCAATCAGACAACAAAAAGAAATAAAAGGCATCTAAATCAACAAGGAAGAAGTCAAACTTTCTCGCTTCACAGATGGCATGATACTCTACGTGGAAAACTCAAAAGACTACACCCAAAAACTGCTAGAACTGATATACAAATTCAGCAAAATCACAGAATAGACAACTAATGTACAGAAGTCTGTTGAATTTATATACACCAATAGTGAAACAGTAGAAAGAGAAATCAAGGAATTTATCCCATTTACAACTGCACCAAAATCCGTAAGATACCTAAAAATAAATGTAACCAACAAAGCAAAAGATTTGTATTCTGGAAACTATAGAACACTGATGAAAAAATTGAAGATGACACAAAAAATGGAAAAAAATTCCATGCTCATGGATTTTAAAAACAAATATTGTTCAAACATCTATGCTACCCAAAGGAACCTACACATTTAATGCAATCCCTATTAAAGTATTACCAGCATTTTTCACAGAGTGAGAACAAAAAATCTTAAAATTTGTATGGAACCACAAAAGACCCCAAATAGCAAGAGCAATCCTGAAAAACAAAAGCAAACCTGGAGGCATCAGAATTCTGGACTTCAAGCAATCTTATGAAGCTGTAGTCCTCAAGACAGTATGTTGCTGGCCCTAAAACAGACACATAGATCAATGGAATAGAAGAGAAAACCCAGAAAAGGACCCTCAACTATATGATCAACTAATCTTCAACAAAGCAGGAAAGAATATCCAATGGAAAAAAGACAATATCTTCAAAAATGGGGTTGGGGAAACTGGACAGCCACATACAAATTAAAACTGGGTCACTTTCATACACCATACACAAAAATAAATTTAAAATGGATAAAATACCTAAATGCAAGAAAGGATGCCATCAAAATCCTAGGGAAGAATACAGGCAGCAACCTCTTTGACATCTGCCCTAGCAATCTCTTACTAGATACATCTCCTGAGGCAAGGGAAACGAAAGCAAAAATGTTCTATTGGGACTTTGTCAAGAGTAAAATCTTCTGCACCGTGAAGAAAACAATCAACAAAACTAAAAGGCAGCCTACAGAGTGAGAGAAGGTATTTGTAAAAATGACATATCTGATAAAGGGCTAGTATTCAAAATCTGTAAAGAACTTATCAAACCCAACATCCAAAAAAAAAAAAAAAATCCAGTTAAGAAATGTGCAGAAGACATGAATAGACATTTCTCCAAAGAAGATATCCAGATGGCAAATAGACATATGAAAATATGCTCAAAATCACTCATCATTAAGGAAATATAAGTCAAAACCACAATGAGTTACCACCTCACACCTGTCAGAGTGGCTAATCAATAACACAGGAAACAACAGATGTTGGCAAGGATGTAGAAAAAGGGGAACTCCTTACACTGTATGTGGGCATGGAAAGTGGTGTAGCTACTCTGAACACCAGTATGGAATTTCTTCAAAAAGTTGAAAATAGAACTACCCTATGACCTAGCAATTACAGTAGTAGGTATTTGCACAATGGATATAAAAATATTGATTTTAAGGGGCACATGCACCCTGATTTTATAGCAGTGTTATCAACAATAACCAAGTTATGGATAAAACAGTAACATCCCTTGACTGATGAATAAATAATACACACACACACACACACAATGGAGTACTACTCAGCCATCAAAGGAATGAAAACTTGTCATTTGCAAAGATGTGGATGGAGCTAAAGTGTAATACACTGAGTTAAACCAGTCAGCCAGAGAGAGACCAATACCATATGATTTCACTCATATGTGGGACATAGGAAACAAAACATCAAAATCCTAGGGGAGAACACAGGCAACAACCTCTTGACATCAGCCATAGAAATTTCTTACTAGATACATCTCCTGAGGCAAGGGAAACAAAAGCAAAAATGTTCTATTGGGACTTCATCAAGATTAAAATCTTCTGCACAGATGAACATAAGGGAAGGGGGGAAAAAAAAAAAAAGAATGGGAGCAACCATAAGGGACTCTTAATTATAGAGACCAAACTGAGGGTTGATGCAGGGAGGTAGGCTGGGGATGGGCTAAATGGTTTACGGATATTGAGGATACTTTTTGTGTTGAGCGCTGGGTGTTATATGTAAGTGGCCTGAAACCAATATTACACTATATGTTAAGTAACTAGGATTTAAATAAAAATTTTAAAGAAATAAAAAAAAATTAATTAAAAACTTGCCATGATTAGGTGAGGGTTTTTTTTTTTTGGCTTAAAAAATAAAAACAAATGAAAGAATGAGGAAAAAGAAAAAGAACAATCAAGCCAGAGTGAAAAAAAGTGTTCCAAGAATAAGAAATTAAAGTGATAAGGATGGCTGTTTTTAATATAAGAAGAGATTTTTCTCATTACATATAAAATAAATGGAAATACTAATTACATATAAAATAAGTGGAAATTATACATGAGTATGGCCTCTATTCAGGTTTTTATAGTTAAAAACCTGAATAAACATTTTGAGGAACCTCCATGCTGTTTTCCAGAGTGGTTGCACCAGCTTGCATTCCCACCAACAGTGTAGGAGGGTTCCCCTTTCTCCACATCCTCGCCAGCATCTGTCATTTCCTGACTTGTTAATTTTAGCCATTCTGACTGGTGTGAGGTGATATCTCATGGTGGTTTTGATTTGTATTTCCCTGATGCCGAGTGATATGGAGCACTTTTTCATGTGTCTGTTGGCCATCTGGATGTCTTCTTTGCAGAAATGTCTGTTCATGTCCTCTGCCCATTTCTTGATTGGATTATTTGTTCTTTGGGTGTTGAGTTTGCTAAGTTCTTTATAGATTTTGGACACTAGCCCTTTATCTGATATGTCGTTTGCAAATATCTTCTCCCATTCTGTCAGTTGTCTTTTGGTTTTGTTCACTGTTTCCTTTGCTGTGCAAAAGCTTTTGATCTTGATAAAATCCCAAAAGTTCATTTTTGCCCTTGCTTCCCTTGCCTTTGTTGAAAATAGAACTACCCTATGACCCTGCAATTGCACTGCTGGGTATTTACCCTAAAGATGCAAACGTAGTGATCCGAAGGGGCACATGCACCCGAATGTTTATAGCAGCAATGTCTACAATAGCCAAACTATGGAAAGAACCTAGATGTCCATCAACAGACGAATGGATAAAGAAGATGTGGTATATATACACAATGGAATACTATGCAGCCATCAAAAGAAATGAAATCTTGCCATTTGCGACGACGTGGATGGAACTAGAGGGTATCATGCTTAGCGAAATAAGTCAATCGGAGAAAGACAACTATCATATGATCTCCTTGATATGAGGGAGAGGAGATGCAACATGGGGGGTTGAGGGGGTAGGAGAAGAGTAAATGAAACAAGATGGGATTGGGAGGGAGACAAACCATAAGTGACTCTTAATCTCACAAAACAAACTGAGGGTTGATGGGGGGAGGGTGTTGGGAGAGGGGGTGGGGTTATGGATATCGGGGAGGGTATGTGCTATGGTGAGTGTTGTGAAGTGTGTAAACCTGGCGATTCGCAGACCTGTACCCCTGGGGATAAAAATATATGTTTATAAAGCTGTAAAAAAAAAAGAAAGAAAGAAAGAAAGAAAGGATGAATCCCCAAGTTTTGTAGCAACATGGACGGGACTGGAAGAGATTATGCTGAGTGAAATAAGTCAAGCAGAGAGAGTCAATTATTATATGGTTTCACTTATTTGTGGAGCATAACAAATAGCATGGAGGACAAGGGGAGTTGGAGAGGAGAAGGGAGTTGAGGGAAATTGGAAGGGGAGGTGAACCATGAGAGACTATGGACTCTGAAAAACGATCTGAGAATTTTGAAGGGGTGGGGGGTGGGAGGTTGGGGGCACCAGGTGGTGGGTATTGTAGAGGGCATGGATTGCATGGAGCACTGGGTGTGGTGCAAAAATAATGAATACTGTTATGCTGAAAAAAATAAAAAAAATTAAAAAAAAAAAAACCTGAATAAAGGCCGTAGTCATATATAATCTAAATAAAAATTGCTATTTTCATTTACAAATAGATTTTTTTGTTGTTTTTTTTTTTTAGCAGACCAGATACAGACCATTAAGATGCAATGGTTGGAATACCAGATAGGACATTAGCAGGAATCAAATGCCAGGGATTAAAAAGAAAGTAACTTCATATTTTTAGAATAATTACATTTTAAACTATAACATCTATGTTTTATTTTCAGTTCAATAAATTATATGAAAAATATTAATGGAAAGCATTTATTATTTCTGTTGCACAGAAAAGTTTGCATTCCAACTCACTTTTCACAAGAATACATTTGTATAACCTCCATATAAAAATGTTTTCAATGGGTGGCTTAGTGGGTTAAGCCTCTGCCTTTAGCTTGGGTCATGATCTCAGGGTCCTTGGATCAAGCCCCGCATTGGGTCTCTGCTCAGCAGGGAGCCTGCTTCCCCCTCTCTCTGCCTGCCTATGCCTACTTGTGATCTCTGTCAAATAAATAAATTAAAATCTTTATAAAAAATGTTTTCAAGTAACTGGTAAACGGATTTTTAAGCACATAGTAGCTGCTTAATAATATATGTTAAATAGCTTATGCTATAATCATAAGATTATTATTTTGGAGGGTATCCAAATAAATTCAAGACAAGTAGTATCCAAGTTGTGGGCACTGCTAAAAGACAAATAGCACACTTCAGATTTAAATTTGAATATGTGCTATAAGATTTGATATTTTATTTTATTTTTTAAAAGACTTTATTTATTTGACAGGCAGAGAATACAAGTAGGCAGAGAGGGAGGCAGAGAGAGAGGAGGAAGCAGGCTCCCCTCTGAGCTGAGAGCCTGATGCGGGACTCGATTCCAGGACCCTGGGATCATGACCTGAGCTGAAGGCAGAGGCTTTAACCCACTGAGCCACCCAGGCACCCTAAGATTTGATATTTTAAATGTATAAGATCATTAGGATTTTATAGATTAGATTAATTGTGAATGCATTTCTTACCTGTCATCACACAAATTTCTCTCACAAATAATGGAAAGACATTTTAAAGACAGTTTAAATGTCTAATAGGTAAACAAGCATATCTTTCCTGAACCTTAAATCACATTATCTATTGTTCAAGCAGAGTAAAAGGGGGAAAATGTATCATGTCAAATAAATCTTTACAAATTGTATTCTGTCATTAGAGGCTGGAAATTATCTTATGAAACTATATAATTTATCTTTTGCCTTGGCAATACACAAATGGTAGTTTTCAAGAAAGCCAAAAAAATACAGATACTTATTATGGTATTCTACTATATTTCACTTAATATTGTTACAATAAAACACAAACCTTTTTTTGGCTCCTTTTTTTGCCTTGTTTTCCTCTATTTATTTTGAGGATATTTTAACTGAGAGGAAAATATATTTTAACATTTGGACACATATTCTTTATTAAAGGATTCCTGTGCAATATATACTTTGGAGATGTGGATCATGGGGCAAAGAAAAAATAGCTATGAAGTTAATAGAAATAATTGGATGAATTTTCTTGAAGTCTTATTCAACTATAGATATGACAGCTCAGTTCATTTTGTGCACACATAGCCAGCAATGATGGTTATATTATGAAGTCTGATTCAGATTGATAATTCAAAGAATCTCAGGCAGTTCAGCATTTATTTTAGAAATATCAAAAGCAATCAAGTCAAGGGTTTAGCATTTCATTAAAGCATAGTCTATGAGAACTTTTTACACACATAAGAAAAGGATCTGCAATCAATAGATATCTGTTTTATTAAGCTCTGGAAATTCCTGCTGATTTTGATACTCAGACAGAAAGAGAAATTAGAAAATAAACTTGTAATTATAAGAGCACATTTTAGGATACAGAGTTCCCCACTCCACCCTTATTTTCTTTTCTAGGAGGAACTGATTAAAGGACATGGCATAAAATTGGATATGGGAAGATATGTTTCTGTAAGGCAGTATGTTTATCAATACTGTTATCTTAGCAACATCCTATTCTGAAGTACTTAAAAAGATTTATGGACTATACATTGAGGAACTATAGAAACTGGATAACTATCTTTCTAAGACCTATATTCAAAAGGGAGGCTGGACAACTGAGTTCCAGGGCATGGTCATGTAGAATTCCATGACAGAAACATGCAAAACCATATAAAAAATGGAGTTCCAAACTCAAAGGAATGCAAAACATAAGGAAAGAGGGAAACACTAGAACAGATATCCTTCTAGATTTCTTTCTGTTCTAGAACAAATTTCCAAAGACCCTATAAAGGGAAATTCCACCTAATACAAAAAGAACATGCTCTGTATCATGCACTCATCAAGTTTAATCATTTTCAGCTACAAATTAGCCACTTACTATTTATGGTAAAGTACTACTGGAACCCATCAATGTTAGGACTGACCAGAAAATACTTTAGAAGCCTAAGACTCATACCCTATTCCTGATTTCCCCATATGTACTCTCATATGCATCTCTCCTTAGGAGTAACAATCATGTTAAAATTAACAAAGACTAATAGAAAGATATGGGAATATCAATGATTTAAATCAGAGTTTGGCAGATTATGGCTTTTGGAGTAAATCTGTCTGATTACTCATTTTTGAAGTAAAAATATAGTGGAACATAGGGGGTGCTTGGGTGGTTCAGTTGGTTAAGCATCTCTCTTCATCTCAGGTTATGAGCCCAAGGTCCTATGATGGAGCCTTGTGTTGGGCTCCCTGCTCAGTGGGGAGCCTGCTTTGCCTTCTGCCTCTGGCTGGTGCTACCTTTGCTGTGCTCTCTGTCAAATAAGCAAAAAAATCTTAACAAAAAAAAATATATATATACATACAAAAAATTATATATATACATATATACACATATATGTGTATATATGTATATGTATGTGTGTGTGTGTGTGTGTGTGTATATATATATATATATATATATATATATATATATATATATGAACATAGCCATGCTTTTCATTATATATTGTTTATGGATGCATTTGTGCTAAAATGTCCAGGGTGGATAGTTGTGACAGAGATTGCATGAATTTCCAAATTCTAATATTTACAATCTATCCCTTTACTGAAAAAGTTTACCAACCATGCATAATATGGTAGAGTCAAACAACAGGTAAAGGGCCCAAAGATAGAGCTCAAATCTGAGAGATTTAATGTTCATTAGTCATTGTGGGGCTCTTCCTTAATCCAAAAGTCACCGCAGCTCTAATCTGAGTTTACTGGTCTAGGCATAAAGTGTTGCTAAGGATGCCATGATTTTACTTCCTAATTATTAATAACCAACAGGGAATATCAGCTTCCTTTGACCTATTTTGGGATGAAAAACAAGGGAAAAGATGTGGAGTGCCTCACCTTGCACACAACTAAATTACAGAGTAATATTTAATCAGAAGATAAAACCTACATCAGCAGGTGATAAAAGTAATGTGGCATACCACTTTGAATCTGCTATCAATAGCATTACCAACTCAAAACTTAGTGATTTCAAAATTCCAGTAATAAATTTTAATTATTCTGTGAATTTGCTATTTTCTCTGGGTTCAGCTAGGCGATTCTGCTGATCTTAATCATGTGTCTATTGACAACTGAGGGTCAATGGCCTCATTCTATGTCTGATGGTTGGTTGCCTCGGATGACTTGGTTAACTGGGATACAGGCTCTTAACCTTCCACATATTTACCTTGGCTTATCCACATAGTTATGATCGCAGGGTTCCAGAAAGAAAGCAAAACTCAAAGCTAGGGCACTTACAAGTCTTTGTTTCCATCAAATTTGCTATTTTTCTGTTGATCAGAATCTAAACAAATGGCCAGGCCAAGAATAAATATCAGTGAGAACCACCCAAAGACATGGATTATTATAACAATTTACCACACAGTATAGGTCTAATAAGATACAAAAAGTTGTAAGGAAGTTATAGGAACATGGTTTTAGATGTATAAAAATCAGTGGGATTTACCCATTGAGGAACTGACAGGAGATCGGGGATCCACACAGGTGCATAAGGCATGACTTGAGTAACAGAATTCTTCAGTAAATCAGGGAAAAGTTTCTCCCTCATACTGAGAAAGGGAAAGGAGTAGGAACAAAACACTGGAAACATGTACATTGAGATGTTCAAGATACTCTTCACACTGGGAGGAAGAGTTCCCTCCTGAATTCCTTAATCTAGAATTCTCAGAATTGGCTAGTTTAGAATCTCTGCAAGGAGAACAGCATCATAAAAATAGGAATGAATATTCTGAAGCAAATGGAGATGATCACATTGGAAATGAGAGCAAGAACAAGCGAAAAAAGAGAATCCACTGGTATACAAATGATAAAACTATGCTGAGTGTTCTAGGACACCTTCTTGTACCCATGACACATGTAGTGAATGGCATATATAGTATGCTTGTTCTGATTTTTATGTGTAGTAATTGAAATACTCAAGAGAAATTTCTGTCTCCACTCTAGAGATACTGAAAGACTTTAAATATGTTCCCTTGGTAAGCAGGATGGGAATGGTTATTCCATCAGATTTAGTTATAAAGGCCACACACTATAAAGGATAATCCAGGGGTGGGCAGGGGACTAGGGGGAAAAAAAGGGGTTTGTAGACCAATTTCGAGTAGAATATTAAGTTCTCCTCCAAAAGCTAATTGGTAGAGCCTGAAAGAAATAACTAATAGTTGTACTTATTTTCTGCTTACATGTATCATTGATAAAACTGAAGTTCAGGGATAAATTTGGTCTAAGGCTCCAAACAAAATAAAATATTTATATTTATATATATATATATATATATATATATATATATATATTTTTTTTTTTTTTTAATTTTCTATAAACATATAATGTATTATTAGCCCCAGGGGTACAGGTCTGTGAATCACCAGGTTTACACACTTCACAGCACTCACCATAACACATACCCTCCCCAATGTCCATAACCCCACCACCTTCTCCTTACCCCCCTGCCCCCGGCAACCCTCAGTTTGTTTTGTGAGATTAAGAGTCTCTTATGGTTTGTCTCCCTCCCGATCCCATCTTGTTTCATTTATTCTTTTCCTACCCTCCAAACCCCCCACGTTGCAGCTCCACTTCCTCATATCAGGGAGATCATATGATAATTGTCTTTCTCCGATTGACTTATTTCGCTAAGCATAATACTCTCTAGTTCCATCCATGTCATTGCAAATGGCAGGATTTCATTTCTTTTGATGGATGCATAGTATTCCGTTGTATATATATACCACATCTTCTTTATCCATTCATCTGTTAATGGACATCTAGGTTCTTTCCATAGTTTGGCTATTGTGGACATTCCTGCTATAAACATTCGGGTGCATGTGGCCCTTATCTTTAGGGTAAATACCCAGGAGTGCAATTGTTGGGTCGTAGGGTAGCTTATTTTCAACTTTCTGAGGAACCTCCATGCTATTTTCCAGAATGGTTGCACCAGTTTTCATTCCCACCAACAGTGTAGGAGGGTTCTCCTTTCTCCGCATCCTTGCCAGCATCTGTCATTTACTAACTTGTTAATTTTAGACATTCTGACTGGTGTGGGATATCAAACAAAATAAAATATTATAATCACTTACCAGTTACTATTCTCATTTTTTTATTAGCATTATCTAGGCCCCTACCTTTAGAGATTCTGATCTAACTGTTGTGGAATGAGGCCTGAGAGCTAGCTGTTGTGGAATGAGGCCTGAGAGCCTGTGACTGTTTTTAAAATCAATCCTGGTAATACTAATGTGTTATCATTTAAATTAATCCTTATTACAGTCTATTCAGGAGACACTATGATAGTCCATTTTAAAGGTATGGAAAATGAAACAGAATGAGTTAATAAGGTACATAGACCAACCAGTTTATTATACAACTACCCTTCATTACAGAACTAGTAAGCGTCAGAGCCAGGATTTGAACCCAGGCAACCTGATTATAGAACCTTGACCACCACACTCTCTTCTGATCAGAAATGTTTACCTCAAAGCTTTTTCTTTTTCTTTTTTTCTTTTTTTTTTCCTTTTCTCTCTCTCTCTCTCTTTCTCTCTCCTCTTTTTCTTTCTCTCTTTTCTCTTTCTTTCTCTTTCTCTTTTGACTGTATTACTTTCAGGAAGTCAAGACCTAGACTATTTTAACATTTAGCAATACATTTCTGAGTGATGGCTATTGTCTGTTTCCTTCCTGGCCATGACTCAGCACTGATAATTTGGAGATCATCAGCCTACATCTTCAGTCATCTGGTCTCTACAGCTGTACTGCAGAAGCGGTAATATGGTAGCATCCCTGGTAGCTGGGAAGCTTTGGATTTCAGGACGTTGCCCAGATCATAGATTATCAGTGTGTACCAAAGACTGGGTAGGTTTTCTCTCAGAATGACCTTAGGATTTATAACTTCAAAACTAGACAAAACTTTGAGAAATATAGAATTCAACTGGACACCATTTTGGCATTCATAAGACTCTAATAGGTAAAATGAGAAAATAATGAAAGAAGCATAAATAGATTATATCAACAAGGTTTAGATTCAGTGGGGTTGCATTTATGAAGCATTATTTGATTTGAATATTAAATAATAATGAATCAAATATGGTGATGTGACCACCCACCTCTTTATGATTTTAGTCTATGATATGATGGTTGCAAACATCTCAGCATGGTAGTTAGGGTCAAAAAAATGTCTTGATGTTCATAATTATAAATTATAGACCAGATTGAATCTCTAAGAAATAACCTCAAGAACCCACCGCCCAATTTTGCTTGAGGAGGTCAACATTTTTTAAGATCAGAACTTTCATTAATGAATTATTATTAGTAACTTCTGTGAGATTTAGAATTTAGTATAGTAATGAATTAAAACAAACCTATACTGTTAGTATTTTTGTATTGAGAAATTATGTATATTTGCTACATGAGCATTTATAATTTATTGTAGAATTTTTGACATTTTTAGCATTCAAACTGATTAATCTTATCATTTCAATTTTAATAAGCATAATTGAGAAAGTAATGTAGATATACTAATTTCATATTTAGTATTGTAATATTTAAAGGAACTTATGGTTAACTTACCATATTAAATTTATATGAGTTACTTAAGTATTCAGGAAGGTTTTATTTGTTAATTAGACAATTTGAATACTTAAAAAGAAATTGAATATATTAAATTTATAAATGCAGTTTAAAATGTTGAAGGTGTTTAATTAACTAAGTTTGTAAATATGACCAAATACTGTTCAAAGTCCCATTAATATAGGTAATGAAATTTTATTAGACTTAGAAATACAACTTTCATATACAGCTTAAAAGCTTAAGACTGGTTTTGGGGTTTGTAAATTTAATAAATTGAATATTAGTTTTGAAACCAAAAATAAACTCTAAATAATCTTCTGAACATAAACCTCCTTTGAGAACATAAAGAATTTTTCACTCATAACTTAATTTTGTGGTGTTTTTGGGTAATTTATGCCAAGTAGCTTGCTCTATGGCTAGTTTTTGCCTGTGGTTCCAAGATAATATTCCTATTACATCAATGTAAAAAAACCCTATATTAAATCTTAGCACTTGGTAGGGATATCAATCCCTATGTCGCCCTTTTAACCATTCTTTCTGGTGGACTTGATGGTTCTTCTGTCTTCCAGAGGTTTACAGACTCCCTGCTTCAAACTAAATAAATCAAATAGAACCAGAACTTTCCCACCTATTTACTAACTCCTTGATTTCTAAATGATAATTTAGCACATCAGCTACGCTAGATATAAATGGTTTCCTGGGTACAGAGGGAGTCCACTCAATTGCAGTGGATCATTATTAAACTCCACATGGCGCTTCTCACCAGCCCTTTATGGCCTTGCTTTGACTTTCCCCTCCCCCACATCACATCCATATATGTATGGCTGAGGTTTTGGTGTTACATGTATCTCAGACTATAACAGAATAAAATATTTTTTTTTACAAATATGTTAACATATATATATGGGAAAACTAACATCGTAGTAAATTTTGTATGATCTCTGTGCCTGAATTTGAGATAAGCAACCATCTCCAGTATCAGCAGGAAAAGATGATAATAAACTCCTAGTTAGATTTAACTGTTTTTTTCATACTCATTTTTGATCAATTCAATGGAACATTAATTATTCCTTATAGGCAAAGTACTCTTTTAATAACTTATCTGGTCAAAATAGCCTTGTTTGTAAAATCATTTAATTATTGCCCTCTTTCTAAATAATAATTCCAAAATCTTCTTGATGCCTACAAGGGCCTACATATTTGGTCCACATCAACAGTGTTAACCAACCTCTTATCATGTGACCTCTGGTTGTTTTCCAATACCTTGAATAACTATGCCTCCAAAGCCTCTGACTAAACCCACAAGTTTTGTACCTTTCCACCAACCATCCACACGTATGTGACTTAAGAGATCCAACTTTGTGGCTATCTGTATGACTGCACTTCTAACAAGTTTTACCTATTGATTTCTGTTAGGAGGAAATTTTCCATGGATTTCTCATGTTCCTGAATGGTTTAGGCCATCTGAGAAAAGGACAAGCTTAAATAACAAACTGCCTTGGAAACTGGAGATAATGTAATCCCTCCAGGGAGATGTAGAGCTGCATCTACTCAGAGATGTCCCAAAAATGTACTAAAAATAATGTTTTCCAGAGACACTTGCTCATATTCAAGGATAATAAGCCTGTAAATGGGTCTCATCTCTACCCACAGGTTATTTGCCCTCTCTTTGTCTCAGTAGAAAGAAGGATAAATAGATGTACCAGCAGCCCTATAAAAACTGACAGTCTCCAAAAATCTTGAATTTCCCTCATGTGATGCATCTCACTGTACATACATAAAACAACTGACTTTTTGGCATCCCCCATGGGGATTGGGACATGAGATCTGATATGAGATGTTACTCTAAATCTGTTGTGAGAAATAAACTATGTCTTCGACCCAGAGACTTTGAGTTTTGTGTACATGTGTGTAACATATAATATATATACATATATTTATGTGTATTTGTATATTTATATATACATATATATTAAAATTTTATGACTTAATATTCTCCCTTTTATATTGTAATCACTTTGGGAGCCTTATATTATTTGGATTTTTATTCCTCATTTATATATAATGTTCCAAGGAAAGAACTCAGGAAATAGATGAATAAGTATATATGTCTTCACAAGTGTTAACAACTGCTACGTCACGTATGACAGAGTACAGATGTTTATAAAGACATAGCATGTATAAAACTCAGTCCACAAAATTTAGAAATGCAAAGAATATAGCTTCATATCTTTTCAGTCAGAGTAGTTCTGACTCAAAACCCATTTTTTTCTGCCAGGTTTTTTAATTATTTTATCTTGGTTATTGATGAGGCCATCTTCATTCTCCCAGGGCCACATCAGAATGCCAGGGTTTATTTAATATCATAAAAATTAAGTAAAGAAATCTGATATTTCATCTACTTAAGTTACTACTAACAACCCCACTGCCTCAGCTTCCCATGGAATCTAGTGAATTTCTGCTTCCATGTGGACTTCCTATCTTTTGTAAGGCAGAGAAACACCTACACAGCCACTGCCTCTGAGGTTTTCTGCCTCCTTTCATCTCGGTCTCAGAACAATGAAATTCCTGATGTCTAATGAAATCTTAACTGTGGGCTCAACGTTTTAGAAGCAAATCCATGAGGCTCTACCGTAGTCCTGAAAAGGGAGCTCAGTGGTTATGGTATCTGTTAGAATGGATGGTGATAAGGAAAAATATATATAACTAGGAGAAAGAGAGAGAGAAGGAGGTGGAGGGGGAGGAAGGTGAGGAAGGAAAGAAGGAAAGAAAGAAAGAAGCAAGCAAGGGAGGTATTGAGAGATGTTGGAGACCAGGTTCCTGCTTCTTCCAACCTCTCATCAGCTTCCCATGTGTGTACTTCAGGGGCCCTACAGGGACCAGGGGTTTAGCAAGACCTCTTCTTGACTTTCATCCTACACAATGTCCTGGAACCTTCACAGACAAAGCCTTACATAAAAGTGCACTATGTTGCTGCAGAGTAAGGTCCTTCAAACTCCCAGTTTCCATAGTACTTACAACACTGCCTGAATACACTCTTGTGGCCCTATCTATCTCAGAGGCCTAGGCCGTGGAGCTTTCATTTCTTGGGGTCTACCTAATGTGAACATCCTGTGTCCTGAGCCTGGGATACGCTGTGGCACCTTCACTCCCACTGCATACCACCCACAAACCTTGATTCACCTGAGCCTTAGAGTATTTTCTCTGCCTGTTCCTGTAACTATGAGCTAGTCCTCCAGTAAACCGCTCCATCGTCCTGATAGCTACAATCATATCTTTCTGTATGAGGTCTGAAATCCCTTCCAGGTTCCTTGTTTAGGAATTTTCCCTCAGATTTAGGATACTCTTGGGAATTTTTTCCATCTTCATAGTTACTCTATCATGACTTAATCATTCTTTAAATTAAACTCCCCTTAATTAAACTAGTGATTGAACCCAGGCTATTATACTAGTCTTTTAACTGATATACTAGTCTTTTAAGATGCATTGTCAAAAGCTTAATACCTGGATGAGTAGCTCCTTATCACTGAGGAAAAATTCTGCAGGTGTACTAACATCCAGAAGAAATAATTCCTGCTAAGAACCTAGCCACATCTTTCTCCTGGGATATAGTATGATTATTTTCATAGGAGAGGGTGTCAGATTGCAGATTCAGAAAGAAAGGACATTATAGAGATTCCCTCCCCTGAAAGACTTCGCAGGTGTTAGAAATTCACCTGCCTCCAGAAAGTAAGCTGAATGTCATCTCACACACTTCTATATATAAGACACTCAGTATAAGTGTAATACCAATACATGTGGAAAAACTAAAAGTGATCCACAGGAAAGAAATACAGGGTGTGTGGAAAGAGAGAGAATATTTCAGACCTAATGTTATCTCTTTTCATTTGTCAATGGGGAAAAAAAGTATAACCATTGTCCATTAACCTTTAAATTGGTGATGTAACAAGAATAAGAATTGTACTTCATACAGAATACATTTTTAAATTAAAAAAAATATCAGTGGTTGGCTCAACTGGTTAAGGATCCAACTCTTGATTTTGGTTTGGTTTATGATCTCAGGGCTATGGAATATAGCCTCACAACAGCCTTCACAATCAGTGGGGAGTCGGCTTGAGATTCTCTCTTCCTTTCCCTCTCCCCTCCTCACTGTATTCACTTTCTGTCTAAAATAAATAAATATATATTTTTTAAAAATTAGTGTGATTCAATAAAGTCTTTTTAATAATTTGTCTTGGTTTTAGAAGTATATTTGCCCTCTAATTACTGAAATTTATACATTATCATAGTTAGTAGATGGTAATTATTTTGGGATAGCTTATATGACTAGGTATGGACTTATATACAGATACAAATATATTTCTAAATCACCAAAAATTAAGAAAAAGATTTTCTGGTTTTAATGGAAACTGAACCTCGTAGTCAAAATTATTTCCTGCAAATCATAAGTCTAATTATAAATTAGGAATTATTTAATCATACTGAATATTTATTTAGATATATTTTGATTCAGCTATCAGTCTCTGGATGAATTTGTATACTTTGATGATAGGAGTGATTCATTAAAAGTTGCATTGAACTGAAATCATAGGGCTAGGATAAGTCCCCAATTGATTTGGATTCCATAAATTAAAAATATATGATAATATAGAAACAGATTGAATATGCATAGTTAAAAATAAGTTTTTTTTAAAAAAGTTAATGTATATGATGTAGCAGGAGAAATATTTTAACTAGGAAAGAGACAATTTTCTAGTTCTTAGTGATGTTCATTTGTGTATGAGTGATGTGTTATTTTACAAAAATATTTAGTGTTCACTAAAGTTGGGTATCTAGCAGAATACTGTGTCAAGAAGCTGTTGGCCATTTATTTGCACTTGTTATTTAAAATATGGACACAATGCTACTCTTAACATATTGCATTCTTCAAACTTATGTTTACCCCAATTAACCTAAATTAGCTGTGAGATTTAATTATTGGCCTGATGATATTCCAAGTACCACTTAATGCTTTGTCTTCAAGAAATAACTGCCAGTTACACAGTACCAGTAGTATCATACAGGCATTATTTGAAAACCACCACTACTATTTAAACCTTGTTTGAACTAGAATGCAAAAATGTATTAATGTGAAACTGCATAAATACAATTTGAATATAGTTTATGTGAAATGTGTTTTATTTCCCAAGTTTGGTGCTTCAGGTTTATGTTCATTATCATAATTTGGTTTACTATCAAGAAACTATAAAATTGGCATAGAATTTATTTTGTAGCAAAATTTAGAGAAGAAAATAAAAATACATCTTTCAAAAGCTTTTTTAGGAAATGTGTTCCTTGCAAATTCTTAGGTATCTTTAAATTACTTCTGCCAAATATACTAAAATCTAATCCATCGTATAGTATTTTCCAAAAGCTATGAATATATCTTGCTGTAAAATAGGGCAGGAAATAGGAAGTTTTTTATAATTATTTTTAAAATTAAATTGTTGAGAGTTTAGCTCCAAATTACCATAATTTTAGAAATGACATTCTGTGTAAATAAACTGGAACTCATAAAGCATAATTTTTAACTAATACATGAATGCTGAGAAATGACCATAGTAAATGAAGATCAATTAGAGAATAAAATTGCTTAGGTTTGGCCTTTAAGTGTGAAAGTTAGTTATTTTTGAATTTTATTTTGTTTTAGTGATATAGCTGAAAAATGAATACAGATGTACTGGGGATATAAATGTGTTTTAACTGCACAATTTAATCCATTTTATGTATACTTAACTCTGATATTTCAGTAGGGGTCAATATGACCATAGAAATTGAGGTTTAGGAGCACCTGGGTGGCTCAGTTGTTGAGCATCTGTCTTCAGCTCAGGTCATGATCCCACGGTCCTAGGATAGAGACCAACATCAGGCTCCCTGCTCAGTGGGAAGCCTGCTTCTCCCTCTCCCACTCCCTCTGTTCATGTTCCCTCTCTCACTGTGTCTCACACACTTCTATATATAAAACACTCAGTATAAGTGTCAAATAAATCAATAAAATCTTAAAAAAAAGAAATTGAGGTTTATTTTATATGTTCAATAATCCTTTAAGTATTATTTTCCAGTAATAGGAATATTTATGAAAAATCTATTAGGGAGTTTAATATATTATTTTAAAATTTTGACTCACTTAACATCCAAATTAGCTAATACTTTTTATCCAGAATTCATGTTTTCAATTGTTAAATTGTTTTAAATTGCTTTTCTGAAGTATAAATTACAGAAAATCAAGGTATCCATTTTGAAGATATACTTCAGTGCATTTTAACAAGTCTATACACCCATGTAACTACCACCAATATAAAAATAGAATATTTTATCACCCCAAAATGTTCTCCCATACTCATTTTCAGGCAATTCTCATGCCTTCTCTCTGACTTAGGCAAAAGCTGATCTGTTTTTGTTCACAATGGATTAGTTTTGTGTGCTCTAGAATTTCATGTAAATTTAATTTTATAGTATAGTCTCTATTGCTCAGCAAAATTTTACACTTGAGATGAATTCATGGTGTTAAATGTTTTGGTGAGTCTGTTTCTTTTCATTTTAATTACCACCACCACCCCACTATTTAATCCCTTTTACTTGTTAATGAACATTATATTAGTTTCATTTTTTGACTATTATGACTAAAGCTGCTATAAACTCTTCTGTACAACTTTTGTAGTTTTAAGTTTCATTAGTTTCATTTTTATGGTAAGTAACTGAGAGTGGAATTTGGGGGTTGTATGGTAATTGTATCTCTAATTTTAGCACAATCTGTCAAATATTCCATTTTCTGATGAGAAAAAAAAATAGAAGATACCAGTGAAGGACCCAAAATAAAATTTCTTTACAGAAAGAACAAATGTATTCCAAGTAAAAAAAAGCCCAGAATATAGTTTTATGGGAGAAGGCTTTATTCTAGCAACATGTGTCTAAGGATGAATGACATCAGAACCCAAATATTTGGATTATTGAAGATATAAAATACATTTGTTTAAACAAGTGTATTCAGTTGAGTTAATTTATGAATCCACTGCAGGTGTTGGATAGCCTGATACAGTGCTGTTTTAGAGAATTACTCATGATAATGCAGTAGCTTGAGTCTCAATAGTGATGGTATGGTAGCAGTAAACAAAACAAAATATAAAAACAACAACAACAACAACGAAAACAGAACAGTGTAGAATAAACACTACAAAACAAAGTAAAAAGCAAAGAAAGAAACAAACAAAAATACTCACCATAGTGAGCTAGCTAAACACTCATGCTCCTTAGGTTGTACATCTCCAGATGATATGCCCCTTTTCAGGTTTAGTACACCATAGGATTTTTTTTTTTTTTGATAATTCAAAATAAGTCTATGTGAGAAACAATGTCAAATGGGGGGTCATTGGAATTCTTATTAAGAATCAAATTAAAAGATATTCAATATTGCTTATACCTGGAATTTATGAACATTTTACAAGTGATTAAAATAGAATAAAAAAATACACTTCCATAAGAGCAATTAGGAAAAGATAACTTTTGTCTTTTCAATGTATAATATAATCTTTGGGATGGATTGTATTTGGGCTTGAATTCACTACTACTTACTCTGGGCAAATTATTTAATCTAGAGAGCTACCTTTTGAGAACAAAACTGTAAAATTAATGTAATGAATCAGAGATGACTTGAAACAAAAATTTTAGGTCTACCTTTAAACATGGAAACTTTTTTTTTTTTTAAGAAAGCTTTCTTTTTCAAAGGGGTGGTGCAGAAATGGAAACAGAAAAAAATAAATGAGTCATGGGGATGCTTCAGCAGAGTCTAGCCATGTCTAATATGTCCAGCAAGGGTAAGGAATTCATGCCAACTGTATAGTTTGTATTAACCATGTTTATATCTTCTTTAAACTAAATCTACCCAACATGTACAAGTTGGACTTGTCTTGTTCTGGACCACCCCATAATAATGAGTCACTCTGCCTTAGCATTATGCCTCCCTTGTCACTCCCCTCCCCAGGAATTATCCTCCTCCTGAGTGCATGCTTTTCAAATACAAACTAGAGTCTCTACTTTCACCCACTTTCCTTGTCAGAATCTCACACTTAGGGCCACCATAATATACCTGCCTTGATCATCCCAGGCCCTGGTACCAGGCAATGATGGACAGTTCCTATGCCCCAGAGACCACTGAAATTATTGAGATGAGTCCATCTTAAAGCTGTTTATCCACCTCACTTGTTCATTCCTATATAAACCAAAGTAAACAATCTTACTAACCCACAGTTTCCCCCAGCTTCTGCCTGCCTCCAGCCTGTTTTCCTGTGTGGCCCTATGTAGTGTGGTATGCCTTCTCCTATAGGAACTGGGGGTAATAAAATGTCTTTTCAGTGGTAATTTTCTCCTGACCTGTTGGCATTGCTACACCTCAAATTTTCTAATGCATTATATTTAAAAACAATGATGTACTTTTATCTACTGCTACGTCAAAGGCTATAAAAAGCATGAAACCAACTTTCATAATACAAATTTTTTGCTCAACTTTGTTTTTAATTTAACCTCTCATTTGGTTTGTTGATAAAAACTAATTAAATTTTTGGTCTTCTAAAGGCCTTTTCTTATCATATATTAATTTATCATATTTTTTTTACATTGGTTTGTGTAAGTCAAGCTATATATAAGTCTGCCCACAGGAGACTGATTTGTTTGGCTGAGAGTAATTTGGATAGTAGCAATCTAACGTAGCCATGTTAAGGTCCTGTCTGGTACCCTACTCTGTTTCTACTGCTTTGTTGATGGAGTTTCTATTCAAATTATTTCAGAATTGAGGTAAAATTGGAATTATTTTTGCCCAGAATAAGCATTAAATATTATGATAATCACTACTGTTATTATCTATGTGAATTAAAGCATTGATCTTAATAACTTTAATCTTTCTTTACTTCTGGTTGGTAAATGTATTATTTACCAAGTAATTTCTATACAATCAGATTGGTTATTCTGCTCTATACTATCATTAGCCCTAAATACTTTAAACTGATAGTTTTCCAATATAACATACAATGCATTTCCTACTTGTGAATAGAATGCATATAGATGTGTTTACAAATATCACCTCAAACAATATCACTGCAAGTAATAAACAATGAAATTAGTATTGTGTCAATGTTAAAGAATCACATGGAATCTGGTGATCCACAGTAGTAGAAAGTATTAGTACCTAAAATAATTTAAAATATTTTAAATGGGCACCTGGATGGCTCGTTGGTTAAGCATCTGCCTTCAGCTCAGGTCATGATCCCAGGGTCCTGGGATCAAGCCCCACACCAGACTCCCTGCTCGGTGGGGAGTCTTCTTCTCCTTCTACCTCTCCCCCTGCTCATGATCTCTCTCTCCTCATTCACTCTCTCAAATAAGTAAATAAAATCTTTTAAAATTTTTTAAAAATAAAAAAAATAGAATATTTTCATTGAAAGTTAACTTCTGAAAATCTAAGTAAAACAATGGATAAGAGTTTTCCAAGCATGAAGATATGCCAGTATTATAAAATTCATTACACAACTACATATTATGCATCTATAACCAAAAAAATTATACTGATACAACTTAGAAGAGAAGCAGACACAGAATTTGATTGTGAATATTGACTTGTGTTCTTATATTTAATGCATTTAATTTATATATAGCTATATTTTTTTTAAAAGTGCATATGTATTTTGAGGACAAACTTTGGAACATCTTACAAATATAAGTAGTTAGTTATATTAGCAAATAGTAAGGGTCTTTTCTTAATATTTTATTTATTTATTTATTTGAGAGAGAGAGCAGGGCTTGGGGGATTCAGGGAGAGGGACAGAGGGAGAGAGAGAATCAATCTCAAGTAGACTCTGTGCTCAGCACGAGCCCAACCTGGGGCTCAATATCATGACTCTGAGATCATGACCTGAGCCAAAATCAAGAAGTGAACACTTAACCAACTGAGCCACCCAGGAGCCCCAACAGTGAAGTTTTTTTTTTTTTTTTTTTTTTTTTTTTAAGATTTTATTTATTTGACAGACAGAGATCACAAGTAGGCAGAGAGGCAGGCAGAGAGAGAGTAGGAAGCAGGCTCCCTGCTGAGCAGAGAGCCCGATGCGGGGCTAGATCCCAGGACTCTGAGATCATGACCTGAGCCGAAGGCAGAGGCTTTAACCCACTGAGCCACCCAGGCGCCCCAACAGTGAAGTTTTATATGTAAAATGACATTGTGGGGCACCTGGGTGGCTCAGTGGGTTAAAGCCTCTGCCTTCGGCTCAGGTCATGATCTCAGGGTCCTGGGATCGAGTCCCACAGCAGGCTCTCTGCTCAGTGGGGAGCCTGCTTCCACCTCTCTCTCTGCCTGCCTCTCTGCCTACTTGTGATCTCACTCTCTGGCAAATAAATAAGTAAAATCTTTTTAAAAATAAATAAATAAATAAAATGACATTATGCAGACACTTCCTTAAAAAATACATGTTTGTGGGGGTGCTTGGGTGGCTCAGTGGATAAAGCCTCTGCCTTCAGCTTGGGTCATGATCTCAGGGTCCTGGGATCGAGTCCTGAATTGGGCTCTCTGCTTGACAGGGAGCCTGCTTCCTCCTCTCTCTCTCTGCCTGCCTCTCTGCCTACTTGTGATCTCTCTCTGTCAAATAAATTAAAAAAAAATGTTTGTGGCTTTTATATATGACATATCTAGTGGAAACATGCGTATCATTTGTATAATAAGCCTTGAACAGGTTTACCAGATTCTGTTAAGAAGTTTAAAAAACATGGTATTCTTATGCTAGCATAACATTCTTTAATCACTTTTTGTTTAATTTGTCATTTTATCTTTGTTTATTATTTTCAACCATTTCCCCTCAAATTGCTTGCATAGGTATATTTTTCCCCAGTATCTATCCTTATGTTTCCCCTTCAATAAAAAACATTTATTTTTTTCCAATTGTGAAACATAACATCCTCATCAAAAAAAGCATGAAAAATATGTAGAATTAAAACATATTTATAAATAAAAAAACATATTTATACCTGTCCATTAACTACATAGATGAAGAATCATTTTTTTTTTCATACCAAATGCCCCCTCCAATGAGATTTGTAATATACAGCTAACCTGGTCCTTCTGAAACCAAGACAGAAATAACAACTGCTTGGTAGAGCAGTTGCATCCCCCAAATGCCTTTCTTACTTATTCAGACAGTTTGACTTTGTCTTAACACAGTTATCTCCAAATTTGAAACAGCCAGAATGAAAGAAACCTTATTACCTTTAGTGACTCTTAAAACTATATCCACTAGCATATAGAAGTATCTCAGTGTTAAATTTTGTGCACTATTTTAAAGTCAAATTGGACTTATTATGTAGTAAAAATTCACATTACACATTATCTCTCTATTTTAAATTAAAAACTCCACAAGGATACACAAAATTTTGACAAAATTAAGATAATGTATACTAAACTGAATGTTGATAAGGATGAGTAAACTGAAGAAAAAAAAACCAAAACATTTTTTTTTTGCCATATGGAATTAGAGCCCCTAGGTTCCCAAAATTAAAAAAACAATAAAGACAGTATTCTGAAAAATTAGACTAAATGTGTCTATCTAAAATAATATTGCTTTTAAGAATTTGTTTTACTTTAGGCACCTGGGTGGCTCAGTGGTTTAAAGCCTCTGCCTTCCGCTCGGGTCATGATTCCAGGGTCCTGAGATCCAGGCCCTCATTGGGCTCTCTGCTCAGCGGGAGCCTGCTTTCTCCTCTCTCTCTCTGCCTGACTCTCTGCTTCTTTGTGATCTCTGTCTGTCAAATAAATCAATAAAATCTTTAAAAAATTTTGTTTTACTTTAACCATGATTTTTATAAGAAATCTTTTGTTTTAAATAAATTTAATTAAAAGTTAATGACTAGAATTTTTTAATTTGTATAATTATATTTTTGAGTACTGTCTGTTATCTAAGTCACCTTTAGAATAAGGAAAGTAATAGATGATAGATATACAAACAGACAGATGGACATATCCACCTCTTGCCTATGTCTCCATGTTTCACAATGCCTGATATGACACATTTCAGAGATATAGCAGGGTCTATTTATAGCCTGTACTTGCACCCTACAATCTTCCTGTACTTGCACCCTACAATCTTCCTTACAGTTATAAAGAATAAATTTCAAATGCAAAGCACTTATGTAAATCTAGCTAATAAAATGTCCAAAACTGTGTATGTTTGTATTGAGTACTGAATCAGAATCTTTTGTATCTTTGCTGATTATGTATCCTTAATTTAATCATTTAATTATTCTGAGCCTCAATTTTCTTATTTATTATAAGGAGATAATTACATTTACCAATTCATGATGAATGCCTGGTAAGAAGAGAAAGAATATGTTTCATAAATATTGATCCTTATTGGCTATACACAGAATACCCGTTCCCCCCACAGTTCATTCATCTCTCCACATGCTCCTTTCAGAAAGAAACTAGAACAGGTAACTTCATTTCTGATAACTCTTAGGTACTTAAAAATTATTTGGTTCGGGGGAAGAGTCAAGATGGCGGAGAAGTAGCAGGCTGAGACTACTTCAGGTAGCAGGAGATCAGCTAGATAGCTTATCTAAAGATTGCAAACACCTTTTTTGCAAACTCCCTAATCCAACGAGAGATCGAAGAAAAGAAGAACAGCAATTCTAGAAACAGAAAATCAACCACTTTCTGAAAGGTAGGACTGGCAGAGAATTGAATCCAAAGCAACGGGAAGGTAGACCGTAGGGGGAGGGGCCGGCTCCCGGCAAGCGGCGGAGCAATGGAGCACAAAATCAGGACTTTTAAAAGTCTGTTCCGCTGAGGGACAACCTCCAGAGGCTAAACCGGGGTGAAGCCCACGCGGGGTCAGTGTGGCCTCAGGTCCCGCAGAGTCACAGAAGGATCGGGGGTGTCTGAGGGTCGCAGAGCTTACAGGTATTAGAACGGGGAAGCCGGCTACAGAGACGGAGCCGGGGAGTGAGCTCACAGCTCGAGGTTACCTTGAACCAGTCCCAGGCTCAGAGAGCTCGGAGTGCGGCCAGAGGCCAGGCAGACGGAAGGAATTGGGTGCTGTTCTCTGAGGGCGCAATGAAGAGTGGGGCCCTGGGCTCTCGGCTCCTGCAGGCCAAAGACTGGGAGGCAGCCATCTTCATTCCTGTCCTCCGGAACTCTACGGAAAGCGCTCAGGGAAAAGCTCCTGAAAGCAAACCCGAGCAGATTACTCAGCCCGGCCCCTGGTAAGAGTGGTGCAATTCTGCCTGGGGCAAAGACACTTGAGAATCACTACAACAGGTCCCTCCCCCAGAAGAACAACAAGAAATCCAGCCAGGACCAAGTTCACCTATCAAGGAGTGCAGTTTCAATACCAAGGAGAGCAGCGGAATTCCAGAGGAGGAGAAAGCAAAGCACAGAACTCATGGCTTTCTCCCCATGATTCTTTAGCCCTGCAGTTAATTTATTTTTTTTTAATTTTTTTTCTCTTCTTCTGCTATTTTTTTTAACTTTTACCCTTTTCATTTTAATGTTTTTTAACTAGTTTATCTAATATATATATATTTTTTTCCTTTTTGTATTTTTTCTTTATTGGTTTTCTTTTTTTAATTGTTTCTTTCTTTTTTTTTTTTCTTTCTGAACCTCTTTTTATCCCCTTTCTCCCCCCTCACGATTTGGGATCTCTTTTGATTTGGCTAAAGCATATTTTCCTGGGATTGTTGCCAACCTTTTAGTATTTTACTTGCTCCTTCATATACTCTTATCTGGACAAAATGACAAGGAGGAAAAATTCACCACAAAAAAAAGAACAAGAGGCAGTACCAAAGGCTAGGGACCTAATCAATACAGACATTGGTAATAGGTCAGATCTAGAGTTCAGAAAGACGATTCTCAAGGTTCTAGCCAGGCTCAAAAAAGGCATGGAAGATATTAGAGAAACCCTCTCGGGAGATATAAAAGCCCTTTCTGGAGAAATAAAAGAACTAAAATCTAACCAAGTTGAAATCAAAAAACCTATTAATGAGGTGCAATCAAAAATGGAGGCTCTCACTGCTAGGATAAATGAGGCAGAAGAAAGAATTAGCGATATAGAAGACCAAATGACAGAATAAAGCAGCTGAGCAAAAGAGGGACAAACAGCTACTGGACAACGAGGGGAGAATTTGAGAGATAAGTGACACCATAAGATGAAACAACATTAGAATAATTGGGATTCTAGAACAAGAGGAAACAGAGATGGGAGCAGAAGGTATATTGGAGAGAATTATTGGAGAGAATTTCCACAATATGGCAAAGGGAACAAGCATCAAAATCCAGGAGGTTCAGAGAACCCCCCTCAAAATCAATAAGAATAGGTCCACAACACGTCACCTAATAGTAAAATTTATAAGTCTTAGTGACAAAGAAAAAATCCTGAAAACAGCACGGGAAAAGAAGTCTGTAATGTACAATGGTAAAAATATTAGATTGGCAGCAGACTTATCCACAGAGACCTGGCAGGCCAGAAAGAGCTGGCATGATATATTCAGAGCACTAAACGAGAAAAACATGCAGCCAAGAATACTATATCCAGCTAGGCTATCATTGAAAATAGAAGGAGAGATTAAAAGCTTCCAGGACAAACAAAAACTGAAAGAATTTGCAAACACCAAACCAGCTCTACAGGAAATATTGAAAGGGGTCCTCTAAGCAAAGAGAGACCCTAAAAGTAGTAGATCAGAAAGAAACAGAGACAATATACAATAACAGTCACCTTACAGGCAATACAATGGCACTAAATTCATATCTCTCAATAGTTACCCTGAATGTTAATGGGCTAAATGCCCCAATCAAAAGACACAGGGTATCAGAATGGATAAAAAAACAGAACCCATCTATATGTTGCCTACAAGAAGCTCATCTTAAACCCAAAGACACCTCCAGATTTAAAGTGAGGGGATGGAAAAGAATTTACCATGCTAATGGACATCAGAAGAATGCAGGAGTGGCAATCCTTATATCAGATCAATTAGATTTTAAGCCAAAGACTATAATAAGAGATGAGGAAGGACACTATATCATACTCAAAGGATCTGTCCAACAAGAAGATCTAACAATTTTAAATATCTATGCCCCTAACGTGGGAGCAGCCAACTATATAAACCAATTAATAACAAAATCAAAGAAACACATCGACAATAATACAATAACAGTAGGGGACTTTAACACTCCCCTCACTGAAATGGACAGATCATCCAAGCAAAAGATCAACAAGGAAATAAAGGCCTTAAATGACACACTGGACCAGATGGACATCACAGATATATTCAGAACATTTCATCCCAAAGCAACAGAATACACATTCTAATCTAGTGCACATGGAACATTCTCCAGAATAGATCACATCCTCAGTCCTAAATCAGGTCTCAATCGATATCAAAAGTTTGGGATCATTCCCTGCATATTTTCAGACCATAATGCTCTGAAGCTAGAACTCAATCCCAAGAGGAAATTTGGAAAGAACCCAAATACATGGAGACTAAACAGCATCCTTCTAAAGAATGAATGGGTCAACCAGGAAATTAAAGAAGAATTGAAAAAATTCATGGAAACAAATGATAATTAAAACACAATGGTTCAAACACTGTGGGACACAACAAAGGAAAATATATAGTGTACAAGCCTTTCTCAAGAAACAAGAAAGTTCTCAGGTACACAACCTAACCCTACACCTAAAGGAGCAGAAGAAAGAACAAGAAAGAAACCCTAAACCCAGCAGGAGAAGAGAAATCATAAAGATCAGAGCAGAAATCAATGAAATAGAAACCAAAAAACCAATAGAACAAATCAATGAAACTAGGAGCTGGTTCTTTGAAAGAATTAATAAGATTGATAAACCCTTGGCCAGACTTATCAAAAAGAAAAGAGAAAGGACCCAAATAGATAAAATCATGAATGAAAGAGGAGAGATCACAACGAACACCAAAGAAATACAGAGAATTATAAGAACGTACTATGAGCAACTCTACGCCAACAAATTTGACAATCTGGAAGAAATGGATGCATTCTTAGAGACATATAAACTACCACAACTGAACCAGGAAGAAACAGAAAGCCTGAACAGACCCATAACCAGTAAGGAGATTGAAACAGTCATCAAAAATCTCCAAACAAACAAAAGCCCAGGGCCAGACAGCTTCCCTGGGGGAATTCTACCAAAACATTTAAAGAAGAACTAATTCCTATTCTCCTGAAACTGTTCCAAAAAATAGAAATGGAAGGAAAATTTCCAAACTCATTTTATGAGGCCAGCATCACCTTGATCCCAAAACCAGACAAGGATCCCATCAAAAAGGAGAACTACAGACCAATATCCTTGATGAACACAGATGCAAAAATTCTCGCCAAAATACTAGCCAATAGGATTCAACAGTACATTAAAAGGATTATTCACCATGACCAAGTGGGATTTATTCCAGGGCTGCAAGGTTGGTTCAACATCTGCAAATCAATCAATGTGATACAACACATTAATAAAAGAAAGAACAAGAACCATATGATACTCTCCATAGATGCTGAAAAAGCATTTGACAAAGTACTGCATCCCTTCCTGATCAAAACTCTTCAAAGTGTAGGGATAGAGGGCACATACCTCAATATTATCAAAGCCATCTATGAAAAACCCACCGCAAATATCATTCTCAATGGAGAAAAACTGAAAGCTTTTCCGCTAAGGTCAGGAACACAGCAGGGATGTGCATTATCACCACTGCTATTCAACATAGTACTAGAAGTCCTAGCCTCAGCAATCAGACAACAAACGGAAATTAAAGGCATCCAAATCGGCAAAGAAGAAGTCCAACTATCACTCTTCACAGATCATATGATACTATATGTGGAAAACCCAAAAGACTCCACTCCAAAACTGCTAGAACTTGTACAGGAATTCAGTAAAGTGTCAAGATATAAAATCAATGCACAGAAATCAGTTGCATTTCTCTACACCAACAATAAGACAGAAGAAAGAGAAATTAAGGAGTCTATCCCATTTACAATTGCTCCCAAAACTATAAGATACCTAGGAATAAACCTAACCAAAGAGGCTAAGAATCTATACACAGAAAACTATAAAGTACTCATGAAAGAAATTGAGAAAGACACAAAGAAATGGAAAAATATTCCATGCTCCTGGATTGGAAGAATAAATATTGTGAAAATGTCTATGCTCCCTAAAGCAATCTACACATTTAATGCAATTCCTATCAATATACCATCTATTTTTTTCAAAGAAATGGAACAAATAATGCTAAAATTTATATGGAACCAGAAAAGACCTCGAACAGCCAAAGGAATATTGAAAAAGAAAGCCAAGGTTGGTGGTATCACAATTCCAGACTTCAAGCTCTATTACAAAGCTGTCATCATCAAGACAGCATGGTACTGGCACAAAAACAGACATAGATAAATGGAACAGAATAGAGAGCCCAGAAATAGACCCTCAACTCTATGGTCAACTAATCTTCGACAAAGCAGGAAAGAATGTCCAAAGGAAAAAAGATAGCCTCTTCAATAAATGGTGTTGGGAAAATTGGACAGCCACATGCAGAAAAATGAAATTGGACCATTTCCTTACACCACACACGAAAATAGACTCAAAGTGGAAGAAGGACCTCAATGTGAGAAACAAATCCATCAAAATCCTTGAGGAGAACACAGGCAGCAACCTCTTCGACCTCAGCCGCAGCAACATCTTCCTAGGAACATCGCCAAAGGCAAGGGAAGCAAGGGCAAAAATGAACTATTGGGATTTTATCACGATCAAAAGCTTTTGCACAGCAAAGGAAACAGTTAACAAAACCAAAAGACAACTGACAGAATGGGAGAAGATATTTGCAAACGACATATCAGATAAAGGGCTAGAGTCCAAAATCTATAAAGAACTTAGCAAACTCAACACCCAAAGAACAAATAATCCAATCAAGAAATGGGCAGAGGACATGAACAGACATCTCTGCAAAGAAGACATCCAGATGGCCAACAGACACATGAAAAAGTGCTCCACATCACTCGGCATCAGGGAAATACAAATCAAAACCACCATGAGATATCACCTCACACCAGTCAGAATGGCTAAAATTAACAAGTCAGGAAATGACAGATGTTGATGAGGATGCGGAGAAAGGGGAACCCTCCTAGACTGTTGGCGGGAATGCAAGCTGGTGCAACCACTCTGGAAAACAGCATGGAGGTTCCTCAAAAGGTTGAAAATAGAACTACCCTATGACCCAGCAATTGCACTGCTGGGTATTTACCCTAAAGATACAAACATAGTGATCCGAAGGGGCACGTGCACTCGAATGTTTATAGCAGCAATGTCTACAATAGCCAAACTATGGAACGACCTAGATGTTCATCAACAGATGAATGGATAAAGAAGATGTGGTATATATACACAATGGAATACTATGCAGTCATCAAAAGAAATGAAATCTTGCCATTTGCGATGACGTGGATGGAACTAGAGGGTATCATGCTTAGTGAAATAAGTCAATTGGAGAAAGACAACTACCATATGATCTCCCTAATATGAGGGAGTGGAGATGCAACATGGGGGGTTAAGGGGGTAGGAGAAGATTTAATTAAACAAGATGGGATTGGGAGAGAGACAAACCATAAGTGACTCTTAATCTCACAAAACAAACTGAGGGTTGCTGGGGGTTTGGGAGGGTGGGTGGGGTTATGGTCATTGGGGAGGGGTATATGCTATGGTGAGTGCCTGAAGTGTGTAAACCTGGCGATTCACTGACCTGTACCCTTGGGGATAAAAATATATTATATGTTTATAAAAAATTAAAAATTAAAAAAAATTATTTGGTTCCTCCATGCATTTGTTCAATAGTGAATTTCTCCATCCAGTAAGCAATTAAAATTTAAATCTTCATTCCAAGCAAATTTTCTCTCCTTCCCCTGCTTAGACTGCTCCAGGTAAGTTGTCTACTGTGAGGTAAGGACACATTGACATTTTTTCTCTACTTTCCTAACTTGAATTCCCCCACCCCTTTAAAAGGGTAGAGAGAGAGAGAGAGAGAGAGAAAGAGAGAGAACAGATACATGTGCAAGTTGGGGGCGGGTAGAGGGGAAAAAGAATCTTAAGCAGGCTCCACACTTAGTACAGAGCCAGAGGCAGAACTCTACCTCTCAACCCTGTGATCTTGAACTAAACTGAAATCAGGAGTCACTTGTTTAACTGACTGAGCCACCCAAGCAACCCTCTATCTTGCATTTCTTATCCAAACAAGTTCTTGGAGAACTTAGCCTCCAAAAAAGGTGTTTGCCACAGGTGCACAGTCTTTAGGTTAGGCATGTCTGACACCAGCCCACGAGTCCCCCAAGATCCAGGAAGCGCATGTCAAACTCTGAGGGCTTTATTGAAGCCCCTTCTCTAGGTTTCAGACAAGGTTGAAGGATTCTCACCACACATCAAGAGTCTGCTAAGAAGTGCCTCTAAGGTCTGAATTTGGTGAGCCTTATCCTCTTAACAGAACTAAAAATCTAAAAGACTAAGTAGAGTGATTTAAGAAAAATTTTTAGAGGGCAATGAGACTCCTTACCCTTTTACACTTTTAGTTTGGTAAATTCTCTTACTTTACTTTAATATGTTAATATTAGTGTGCTGATATGCTAATAGTTACCCTCTCTGTCTTGAGGGTCTTTGTTGAAATTACAAAATAGTGCTATCCTAAACATTCAGTTAAGGAAAAAAAAAAAGTTCTGAGTAGGGTGTCTAATACATAATGCATATTTAGTAATTAATAATTATTTTTGGATATAATTAAACCATTATGTATTATAATTTTATATTAAATACATCTAAGGGAAACATTCAGAAAAAGTTTCACAAAAAAATGATAATGATTACCTCTTCAATGTAGTGGTGAAAATAGACTTTCATGAACTGAAATAGACATTTTACCCTAAAAGAACACATGGTTGTTTTCCTAGGAGTTTGACTATGTAGAGCCCTAGGAAATAGAAAATAAATCAAGTTATATTTTTTAGAGTGATAAACACAAAAACATTCTCCCTCTTGGTTCTGTATAGTTAGTAGTTTTGTGGTGTACAAAAATCTGCTTGAGCTACTAATATGATACTAAATTACTGTAATATTAATTATATATATTAAGGTTCTTTACATGTTTTTGTTAGAAAAGAACTCAGGCTCTAAGAGCACCTTAACCCTAAGAAAAATAACTTTTTATAATCATTATTATTATACTAAAATGTGAAATTAGGGAACCCCTTTAGAAACATAGGGCTATTCTAATGAATGGATTTGTGAGGGAAGGTCATTTTCCATGATAAGAATCTTAATTCCATTGGAAACAGTTTTGAATACAAATTTGATAAAATGCAAATTTTAAGGAAAGAATAGAAAAACCTATATGAAGAGGAAAAAATGCAGAACCTTCCCAGATTGACTAAACTTTAAAATAGGAGAACTCTCATCTCTAACTACTACAAGGCACCCTTTATAATTATAAACCCATACAAAGCAGGAAATTCTTTTATTTTTTTTAATTTATTTGACAGACAGAGATCACAAGTAGGCAGAGAGGCAGGCAGAGAGAGAGAGAGGAGGAAGCAGGCTCCCTGCTGAGCAGAGAGCCCAATGCAGGGCTCAATCCCAGGACCCTGGGATCATGACCTGAGCTGAAGGCAGAGGCTTTAACCCACTGAGCCACCCAGGCGCCCCACAAAGCAGGAAATTCTGAAAGTACCTGTATCACTGTAAAATGAGATAGGACATCCATCTAGCCAATACAAAAATATCAGTGCTTTACTTTATAAAATCTGAAATTGATATACTCCTAGATAGAAAAGTTTATATCTGTAAAAAAATTAAGCAAGCAGATCCCAATAAAATATATTTGTAATATGGATTTGTAATAAGATCTAATTATACATATCAGATCTACCTGAAAAATTTCATAGCCCATTAAAATAATAGAATGTTCCCATAGTTTACTTTATTGACAGGCCAACACCAGTAAGATATTGGTATGGACACATCTATAATAAGAAAAGAATGAAGTCATAAGCAAGTATCTTTATAATTGCCTTGTAGTAATATTTTATGCAATTTTTATAATTGTAGTAATATTTTAATATGCAAACTTGCTGTGTCTATGAGTGTTTATATTATATCACAGCATGTGAGTCATGAGCATAAAATTAGTTCACTAAATATTACTAATAATATGATTTTAATGAGTGAATAATCCATTACATACAATTGGTTTTATTAAAAGTAATATAAATAATGCCATTATAAGTAGTGGTAGACACAAATCATTCATTTCTCATTTTCTTCTCATAGAAGTTACTCTATAAATGGGAGAATTACCACGCAATAGGATATAAACTTTTAAAGATACTAGATCTGTATTGTCAAATTGCTTTTTAGAAAAGCTATACCAATCTAAACTGTCAATATGAAAGTTAGGATCTATTTTGTTATACCACACATAAATATGTATATGAAATTTTTTAAAAAGATTTTATTTATTTTTTTGACAGACCGAGATCACAAGTAGGCAGAGAGGCAGACAGAGAGAGAGGAGGAAGCAGGCTCCCTGCTAAGCACAGAGCCCAATGTGGGGCTCGATCCCAGGACCCTGGGATCATGACCTGAGCCGAAGGCAGAGGCTTTAACCCACTGAGCCACCCAGGCGCCCTATGTATATGAAATTTAACATGAACTTCTTTAAGCACTAAATAAATGAGACTTTTATTAATAATTTAATTTTCTTCTAAGAAGTATTCTGGATTCTTTTTTATGCCTAACTGTACTATTTTGGTATTGATTCATCATTGTATTTTATTTTATTGTTTTTTATTCAGAATTTCACTTTTTTATATGTAAAATATTTTTTTAATTTTTTATAAACATATATTTTTATCCCCAGGGGTACAGGTCTGTGAATCGCCAGGTTTACACACTTCACAGCGCTCACCCCAGCACATACCCTCCCCAATGTCCATAACCCCACACCTCTCTCCCAACCCCCCTCCCTCCAGCAACCCTCAGTTTGTTTTGTGAGACTACGAGTCATTGTATTTTAAAAATGTCTAAACTTTGTTATAATTGCTGAGAAGTTAAGGAATGTTTTTAATGTTTTTTTTTTCAGGCTTATATTTTAGAAAATAATTAACCACAAAATTTAATTTAAAAGTGGTTTTGTTATTTTTCAGTATGAATTAAATGATTAGGTTTCTTTATGCTAGCAATAAACTGTTAGAAACCATTATGGAGAATTATTCCCTTCACAAAAGCAATAACAAAAATTAGATAAAATTAATATATGTACTAACAAATAAACAAGAATTACCGGCCTTACCATTGGGAAATTGTGAAAGCCATGACAATTATTTTACTATTTGGAAAAAAAAACTTAACTTCAATTGAAAAAATTATGAGTACTATCTAAACTATGGTATCCAAACAATATTACAAACTGAAAAGTATAACAAATATACTTTACACAGTAGTAAGCAATATCCAAAAAATTCAACAATTTGTAGATAAACATAATGTAGTAAAAGTTCATCTTATTCAAGGAGGAAAAAAAGAATAAGATAATGGGTAATGGTGAGTAGAGGAAGTTTAAGAGCAATCATTATTTAAAAGATGCATTATTTTATTATATACCATTTTCTATATATTAACTTAAAAAAAAGACTCATAGTTTTTGCCCTTAAAACAAACTCAAGGGAAAAAAAAAAAGCTTAGTACAGAAAACTACACTTAGAGCAAATAAAGGCTGAGCAACAAAAATATTTTGGATATGGTATGCGTAGAAAATGGACTGGGAATTTAAAGAAGATGCCACCTGTCCATCCCTTTCAGTTGGTGTAAATATACAAAGCAGAGTATCTTGTGTCCACGTGAATATGGTGCACAATTCACATTTGTCCCTTGTGATATTCTTAACCAGAGACTGCTATGCTGGGTATAGTGGAGTGTGTGTCTTTTCCTGAAGTTGAATTATTAAAATATGACTTATTTTCTTATTATGTCTAGTGTTAAAAAATTATATTTCCAAACAAGAAAATAAAATAAATTCCTGTTCAATAGAAGTTTTTTTTATTAAAAAAAGTTTTTAATTGCAATATATGCCTTACCATTATTTTACTGATTTTAAAGCAAATATCACATAACACTTCATCATTAAGTAGTTTACTATGCAATTCTAGAGACATTTTCTAATATAAACAAAACATAACATACTTAAAATATGTGAATTACCTAATATGTATTTTATATTAAGTTTTCCCTAATTGCTCCTCAAATGCCTTTTTAATCATTGATGTCAGTAGTGATTTTGACTATCAGAATATTTGTTTGGTAGAAAGGGATTAGACTACACTGGAATCTCACATGTCAGGTTGAAGACCAGTAGGTAAAAATTATAGGCAGACATATTTCTGTTTAGGGAATTTTCCAGCATTATTATGACCTGTCTTTTGAAATAATAAACTTTTAGACATTGAAAATATAAGCAAAATTTGGTTGGCTGCATGCTAAGGATAAATTAATGAACATATTGAGTTAGAAGTTGAACAAAATTATCTTTACTTCCACTCTAAGAGTCAATGATTCTGTGACAAATGTCACAGTTACGTGACATTTAAAAGCTTCCCATGATTAATATCTCTTTTAAATATGTAAGTTATGTGAACTGTGAGATTTGTGGTTAACAAGTAAATGTTATAGAAAATAAATATTCTATTGTTTCACTTGTGCTTCACTAGTTTAGATGTTATTATCTCACTGAATCTTATTAGTTCTTTAAAACTGGTTTAAGAAAACAATTATCTCATAGTTTTATCCTAACTAAATACACACATGCACACACACACACACACACACACTCTTCTTAATATCAAGAGGAAATCACTGAGTCACTTCAATGTGCAGGTCAGACTATGTATTCAAACTGAGAATTATTTAACTACTACTGTTCCTGATATATTGAAGTTATGCAGTCTCTCTGAATTTTCCCCATTTTAATATTAGTTATTTTTTAAAATAATTTAATACTTCTAGTAATGTACTGAGAGGTTTACAAAATATATAAATGTTAAATGGATGACAATAATCAAAAGTCAGGAGGCTAGAACTAGAAGTATACAATAGCAAATACATTATTGTTCTTAAACTATATATGGAATGGGATAATATAACCTAAATGTAGACTAAGATGAGTTAATACTGTATATTGTATACTACAAAACTTTAAGCAATTACTAAAAAGAAATACAAATAGTCAATAAGCCAATAATATGAATAAATGGTATTAATTTTGTACCATTAATACTAAATTAGGGAGAAAATGGGAATAAGGGGGAAATAACAGAAAGGACCAATAGAAAATAGAAAATGATAGAAGAAAATTTACCCTTATGAAAAATCATATTTAATTAAACAGTTAAGTATTCAATTAAGTAGAGAATATCAGATTTGATCCTATTAAAAAACAAGATACAATTATAAGTTATCCAAAGGAAGACACAACTATGTTGAAAATGAAAGGATAGAAAAGCAAATATCACACTGATTGAAAGAAAGCTAGAATTACTATAGACATAACAGACAGAATAGATTTCTGGACAAATAATATTGCCAGTGACAAGCTTATTTCATAATGATAAAGAAGTCAATTTATCTACTGGACATTATATCCTAAATATTTATCTACCTAATAACAGAGCTTCAAAATACAAGAAAAAAAATCTGATAAAATGACAAGGAGAAAGAGACAAATCCACAATTATAGTTAGGAATTTCAATAGCCCTCACTCAATTAATTACACAGTAGAGAATAGATCAGTAAAGATATAAAGGATATAGAAATTTCAACAACACTATCAGTTAAATTGAGCTAAATGACATTAATAGAACACTACATTCAAAAACAACACACATTATTTTCAAATGCATATGGAACACTTACCAAAATACAACATGTTTTGTGCCACAAAAGAAGTTACATTAAATTTGAGAGGATTCAACTCATTTAAATAATGTGTTATGGCCACAATGGTATTAAATTTGACATCAATAACAGACAAACATCTAGAATTTTCCCATGTATTTGGAATCGAAAGTAATACGATGCAAAATCTCACTTGGAATCAAAGGGGAAAGAAATTAAAAAAAAAAAAAAAAGAAAAGATAAGGAAAGAAAAGAAAAGATACCACAATTTAGGAAATAACTTTAGAACATTATATAGCAAATGCATAAAACATAAAATATCTTTTAAAGATTTATTTATTTTAGAGAGAGAAAGGGCATGCTCACACATGTATGTATGCATGAGTTAGGGGAGAGACAGAGGGAGAGAATCTTCAAGCAGACTCCCTGTTGAGCTTATGGCTCTACCTGGGGCTTGATTACAATCCATGAGATCATAATCTGAGCCAGAACTAAGAGTCAGATGCTTAACCGACTGAGCCACCCATGCACTCCAATGAATTCTACTTTTATTTTCAGAATGAGAATAAGAACAGCAAACACATTTTTTTTTAAGTATAAGGAAATACATCTCAGAGCAAAAATCAACAAAAGGCGGCACAAAATAACAAAAAAAATCAATACATTCTAGACATTATTTGTTGAAAACATCAATCAAATTCTTACATCTAAGCAGATGTTAAATATATATATATATATATATATATATATATATATATATATATAAAGGGACACCTGGGTGGTTCAGTTGGTTAAAGGTCTGACTTCAGCTCAGGTCATGGTCTCTGGGTCCTAGATTGTAGCCCTATATGGAGTCAGCTAGGAGTCTGCTTCTCTCTCTCCCTCTACCCTTCCCCCCTGCTCTTGCTCACTCATGTGCATGTGCTTGCTCTCTCTTTTCCCCATAAGAGTAAAATCTTAAAAAAACAAAACAAAACAAAACCACTCAGGTCACAAATAAATAATATAAGGAATAAGACTGTCTGCATCTCTATGAATTTTAGAGATATTAAAATGATATAGGTGTATTGTGAACAAATAAAGGCATATTGTGAACAAATTTATGTCAAGAAATTCAACACTTACATGAAATGGAAAGTTTCTTAAAGAAACAAATAACTAAAAGTCATTTAAGAACAATTAACCTAAATAGTTTTATATCTACAGAATCATTGAGATGCATAGGAAAAATAATTCTCACATACAAAAACCTAGGCTTAGAGAAATTCACTCTCAAAATCTGCTGAATGTTTCAAGAAAAAAAAAATTCTACAAAAATTTTCCAGGATGTGGAAATAGAAGAAGCAATTTCCAACTAATTTAGCATTGGCATGATGCCAAAACTATATAGCAAAAGTATAAGAAAATTATAGACAAATAATTCATGAACATAAATTCAATAATTTACAAAATATCAAGTCCAACAATGTAAAAATGGCACCCTCATGACCAAGTGGATTTTATCCCATATTCTAAATAATTTTACATTAAAAAAAAACAAGAATTCTCTAAGAAGACATAAGCATCCCCAATGTGTTTACAACTGACAACAGAGCATTAAGCTAGATGAGAAAAATATGATAAAACTCTCTAAAAACACATGAATCCACTATCATAGTTGGAAACTTCAACACCCTTCTCTCAGAAATGGACAGATCCAGCAGGCAGAAAAATCAGTAAAGACCTAGTTGAAGTTAACAATATCAATCAACTGCATAAAACTGATATTTATAGAGTGCTTCATGCAACAACTGCAGAACACACATATTTTCTCAATCTCACATGGCACAGTCACCAAGTCAGACCATATTCTAGGCAGTAAAACACACCTTAGTAAATTTCAGAACAGAAATCATTCAATGCCCATTTTTCTATCACTGTGATTACATTAATATAATGGAATTAACTGGAAAATCTCAAAATACATGAGATTAAACAACATGCTTCTAAGTAACACATGGATCAAAGAGAAAAATCTCATGAAAAATTAAAAATAATTAAAATTTAATAATATTTTGAACTACCTGAAAGCAGAACTTATAATTTCTGGGACATGCAAATTTGAGGAAAATTTATAGCATTGAATGCATATTGGAAAGGTCTAGTATCATTAACTTAAATTTCCACCTTAGAAAACCAGAAAAAATAGAACATATTCAATTCAAAAAAAAAAAAGCTAAAGAGGGTTAAAACAAAAACAAAACAAAACAAAAACTAAAGGAGAAATCAATGAAACTGGAAAAAAAGGAAAGCAATACAGAAAATCGATAAAACCAAAAACTGGTTCTTTAAAGAGACCAAAAATATTGATAAAAATCTAGCCAGGTTAAGGGGGGAAACAGGATAAAAACTATCAAATGAAGAGGAACAGCACTACAGATCCCATGGACATTAAAAGACTAATAAAGAAATATTATGAATAACTATGCCCTCAACTATGATAACCTGGATGAAAAGCACCAATTCTTTGAAAGACACCATCTGCCAAAACTCAAAGAAATATGTCTGAATAAGACTTGATCTATTTAAGAAATTGAGCCCATAATTAATTACCTTCCAAAAGAGAAAGCATCAGACCCAAATACAATACTATGTTCATTTCTTAATTCTACCAAACATTTAAGGAAGATACTATACCAGTTCTCTACAATTTCTACAAGAGGACAGAAGCAGAAGCATTATTTTCTAAGTTGTTTAATGAGAGCAGAATAACACTAATACCAAAATCAGAAAAAGACATTATAAGAAACTTGCAAAACAATATCTCTCATGTACATAATATAAAAGTCCTCAACAAAATATTAGCAAATAAAATCCATGAAAGTATAAAGGATTTTTATACCACAATTAAGTGGGATTTACTTCAGTTATCGAAGGATAATACATCATTCAAAAATTAATTAGTCCATCACATAGATTAAAAAAAAGAAAAAAAAAAACATTAAAGGGACACTTGGGTGGCTCAATCAGTTAAACAACTGCCTTCAGCTTGGGTCATGATCCCAGGGTCCTGGGATTGAGTTCCACATCAGGCTCCTTGCTCAACAAGGAGCCTGCTTACTGTTGTGCCTGCTGCTCCCCCTACTTGTGCTCTCTCTGACAAATAAATAAATATTATTTTAAAAAATGAAAAAAAATTCCATTAAAAAATGAGCTAAATGGTGTACCGGAGTGACTGAGTCAATTAAGTGTTTGCCTTCAGCTCAGGTCATGAGCTTGGGGTCTTAGGATTGAGCCCTGCATTGAGCTCCCAGTGGAGAGCTTGCTTCTCCCTCTGTCTGCTACTCCCCCTCATTTTCTCTCTCTATCACGCTCTATTTCAAATAAATAAATCTTTAAAAAAAGGGGGGGGGGCTAAAGGCCCTAACGCACTGAAAAAGATGTAGAGATGGGAAATTTGCTTATGAAAAATGCTCCATATCACATCTCATTAGGAAAATGCAAACTAAAGGAAGCTCTGCTACGACATGCCTGTTAAAATGGTCAACACCAGAACACTGACAAAAACAATTGCTGACAAGGATGTGGTGCAATAAGAATGCTCATTCAGTACTGGTGGGAATATGAAATGGTACAGCCACTTTGGAGGACTGGCAGTTTCTTAAAAAAACTATACATACTCTTTTCATAAAATTCAGCAATCATACTCCTTGACACTTACCCAAAGGTGTTGAAAACCTATGTCCACACAAAAACCTCCACATGGATGTTTGTAATAGCTTTATTTATGATTTCCCAAACTAGGAAACAACCAAGATGTCCTTCTGTAGGTGAATGGATAAATAAACTGTAGCATATCTGGACAATAGAACATGATTTAGCACAAAAACAAAACAAAACAACAACAACAACAACAACAAAAAACAAAACCAAAACAAAAACACATCAAGTCTTAAAAAGACATAGAATAAACTTAAATGCATATTATACGTGAAAGAAGCCAACCTGAAAAGCTGTATTCTGTATAATGCCAACTATATGACATTCTGGAAAAGGTAAAGCTATGGAGACAGTAAAAATATCTGTTTGCCATGAGTTGGAGTACTAAGAAAGATGAATAGGCAGAGTATAGAGTCTTTGTAGGGCAATGAAACTACTCTGTGTGATTTTATAATAATAAATGTATGTCATACACCTGTCCAAACCCATAGACTTTTTAACACCGAGAATAAATCCTAAGGTAAACCATGGAGTTTGGGTTTTTGTTTGTTGGTTGGTTGGTTCGTTTGTTTTAAGTACCATTGATGCTGATTACAGGGTAGGTTATACCTGTGACAAGGATGTTTGGGAAATAGCTGTACTTCCCTCTTGATTTAATTGTAAACTTAACATGGCTGTTAAAAAAAAAATAAAGTATTAAAAAATCACTCATAGTAATTCATTATTTATATTAGTTTGCTAAGACCACCATATAAAGACTCAAGACATGGAGGTCTAAATACAGAAATTTATTTTCTCACAGCTCTGGAGATTGGAGATCTAAGATAAAAGTGTCAGCATGTTTGGTTTCCTTTGAGACCTTCCTGTTTGGCTTTTGAATGGCCACTTGTCACTTTGAGACCTTCCTGTTTGGCTTTCGGATGACCACTTGACACTGTGTCCTCAAATGGTCTTTCCTTTCTGCACAGGTATTCTTGTTTTTTCTCTGTTCCATTATCTTTGCCTTATAAGGATATCAATCAGATTGAATGAGGGCCCACTCTAATGGCCTCATTTTAACTTAATCACCTCTCTAAAGGCCCCATCTACAAGCATAGTCACATTCTAAGAAACTAGGGTTAGGACCCCCACATATGAAATATTTAGGGGGCAGAATTCATCCATAACTCCATGTTAAAAATTTTAAATTGCATCACATTGTCATCTCAACACACACACACACACACACACACACACACACACAAACACACACAATCAGAATTCAAATTCTAGTCCTCATAAAACCTCGCAGCAAACTTAGAAGGAAGTTTCTTAACCTTTATAATAGCTATTCTATTAAATCATGAAAAACTGATTGCTTTCTCTCTCAAATTAGGACCATGACCCAGCATATTAAGTCTTTTTAATCCTGTTTACCATTGCACTAGAAGCTCTAGTCAGGGCATTGAAAAAAGAAAAAAGGAAAAAATGTGTCCAGATTGAAAAGGAGTAAAATGGTTTTTATTCACAAATGACATAATATCAAGTAGAAAGAAATCTACAAAAAAGAATAAGTAGACTTAACAATATTGCTGGATGCAATATGCAAAAATCACTTGTATTTTTTTATACTAGTATAAGAAATTTGAAAATGAAATAAAAAAATACCCCCCACACACACACAGAGAAAGAGAGAGAGGAATATTACTCAGCCATAAAAATGAATGGAATCTTGATATTTGCAACAATGTGGATGGAGCTAGAGCATATCATGCTAAGCAAAGTAAGTAGGGAAAGACAAATACTATATGATATCACTCATACATGGAATTTAGGAAACAAAACAGATGAACATGGTGGGGGAGAGGCAAACCATGAAACAAACTCTTAACTACAAAGAACAAACTGATGGTTGCTAGTAGAGGGGAAGTGGGGGAGGGGATGTGCTAAATGAGTGATGGGTATTAAGGAAGGCACTTGTTATGATGATCACTGGGTGTTGTATGTAAATGGTGAATCACTAAATTCTACACCTGAAACTAAGAAAAAAACAAAACAAAACAAAAAAACAAAAACAAACAACTACTTATAGGCACATTAAAAATAGGAAATTTTTAAAAAATTACAAAAGATGTGAAACCACTATACCGTAAACTATAAAACATTCCTAAGAGAAGTCAAAGAAGACCTAAACAGAAATACATGTTCATGAATCATCCAATGTAGTACTATTTAATATCTAAACAGTCCTTTTTTTAAAAAAATTGGCAGTTATTCCAAAATCCATTAAAAATTCAAATAACCTAGAATAACTGAAACAACTCTGAAATAGAACAAATCTGATTTTACTACCTGATTGCAAGATTTATTTTAGTGCCACAATAGTCAATAGAGTGGCATAAGGTAAGCAAATAGAACAATGAAACAGAACTGAGTGTCCTGAAATAGTCCCATACATATGGAAAATTGATGTCTGTGAAAGGCATAAAGGCAAATCAGAGGGGAAATGTCTTCCAATCATGCTGGAACATTTGGATATCCATATACAAAAAAGGTAAACTTGGATCCATCCTTCACAACATGTACAAGAATTAACTCAAACTATCATAGACCTAAATATTAAACTAAAACTATATAATTTCTAGGGAACTTCTTTGAACCATTTTAGGAGAACATTTTTATAACCCTGGTTGACACAGATTTTTTTTTTTTTTAGGCTATGACACCAAAAGCATTATTTATTTAAAAAAACAACAAATATTAAATTGGATCTCATCAGATTAAAAACTTCTGCTACTTAAAAGTTACTGTTTCACTTATTTCATTCAGCATAATCTCCTCCAGTCCCTTCCATGTTGATACAAAAGTTGGGTATCATTCCTTCTGATGGAGGCATAATATAGTCAAGCAGAGAGAGTGTGGAGCATAAGGAATAACATGGAGGACACTGGGAAATGGAGAGGAAAAGTGAGTTGGGGGGAATTGAAGGGGGAAACAAACCATGAAAGACTGTGGACTCTGAGAAACAACTGAGGGTTTTTTGGGGGGGGTGAGTGGTTGGGTGAGGCTGGTGGTAGGTACTAAGGAGGGCACATATTGCATGTAGCACTGGGTGTGGTGCATAAACAATGAATCTTGGAACAATAAAAATAAAATAAAATAAAATTACAAAAAACTTTTTTAAATAAAATTTACTGTTAAGACTATATAAAGATAAACCACACATTGGGAGAAAATATTTGTAAAGTACATATCTAAAGGACTTCTATTCAGGATATATAAAGTATACTCCAAAATTAATAAGCAAATGATTAATTCAATAAAAAATATAGCCAAAAGATCTGACCAGCCATTTTAATACAGAAGATGACAAATAAATGCATGAAGATCTCAACAGCACTAGTCATTAAGGAAATGGAAAATTAATTCATGATGTGACACTACAAAAGATCTATTGAAATTGGTAACATTTAAGAAGACTGATCTATTGGTAGATACCATGTGGAGGAATTTAAATTCTTATACACAGTGGTAGGAATGCAAAGTAGTGCAATCACTTTGAAAATTTGTTTGGTATTGTCTTAAAATTATACTCTTACCTATTATATGATCCAGACGGTCCACTCCTAGGCATTATCCAATGGAAATGAAGGCATGTATTCAGGCAAAAACTTGAATATGAATGTCTATAGCATCTTTATTTATAAAATCTGGGGGGAAATATCAGAAGTCTTTCATCAAGTAAATGAATAAACAAATGTTGTAAACCTGTAGAATGTATTAGTATTCATGATTTTTTTTTAAAGTAATGAGCTGCAATGAGGAGAATTTCAAACAATTTTGTTAGTGAAAGAGACTAGACAAAAGAGTGCACTTTTTTTGGGTAATAAAAAAGGAATAATTTATTTTAATAATTTACTACATATTGCCTGTGTCCTTAAAGAAAGAAAAAAAAATTTTAAACATGTTCCCATTACTAATAAACTAAAACCTTCCAACACTATAAAAATACTTGCATGGTGTTAACCTTAAATATTTATACTATTAAGAGTACACATTTTTAATTCCATTTATATAAACTTCTAATATATACTGGTACAAATCTTATCAGTGCCTGCCTGGAGGGATTCTATGCTGTAGCCTGAGATATTCCCAATACTCAGAAAGGAGAAGAAGAGGCTGGAAAAAAGTTGCTACTGGCTGAAAACTTGTCATGAATCAGCTTAGGGTTAGTTTTTTGTTTTCTTTTCCTTACCACAGCGGAAGCATAGAAACAGCTTTTGCTAATGTTTGAACCACCACCACTTCCCTGAACTTCAAACCTTATCTCACCACAAAGAATTGGGCAAACTATAATCCAAATTAAAAAAAAAAGTCAAAACAGGGTTGAGGATTTAAGAGAACATGGTGACAAGAACAGGAGATTTACTGGGTTGGAGTGGTACATCATTATCACGACTTTGCTGTTTTAATTCCAGGACCAGAATGATAAGAAAATTCAGAAAACATTTATATATAATTTAAATATCTTTAAGGGTGGAGTCCTGGTTGGCCAAAAGGGAGAAATAATAATCCAATCAAATATGAAGTGTTTTGTTTTAAAATGATTAAAAACAACAAGAATAACAACATACACAACTTGAGTAAGTGGTAATGGGGGTTAGATAAAAGAATAGAGTATTATTGACTTGGGTGAAGCACAAATGATTTTTAAGAATATTTTCATTAAACATTTTTAAAAACAATTAAACTGGTAATTAAGAGTTAAGCAAAGGCATTTATCATTTCAGAATGAAATTTTAGATAAATCAGTCAGAATAGGTAATGACCCAAACTGAACTCAGTAGTTTTGAAATCAATCCTTTTTGAAAATATATGCTTAAAGTACCCTGCTTACATAGAAAATGGTAGAATAACTGTGAAATACATATTTTGAAGCCCAATAAGTGCATCACACTATCTGGCTAGTTAGCTGATTAACAAGCCCTCCTTTGTTTACAGTGACACCCTCAGCTCCCTTGAAATGATCAAGCCCTTTACTTACATACTTTTAATCCCAGAAAACCTTATTAGTAAATAGGATTAAAAAAATAAAATATTCCCATAGTGTTAGTAATTTTGTATTCAGGAGGAATCTGTTTAAATTTGTTATACAACATAATAATAACTTATAAATATAAAGAATCTGATGCATTAAGCTTCATATTGTTTTTAAGATATTATTCATTTATTTATAGCAAGCACATGAGCAGGGGGAGGGACAGAGGAAGACAGAGAGAGAAAGAATCTCAAGCAGACTCCATGCTGAGCACAGAACCCTCACGGGGAGCTTCATCTCATAACCCTGAGATCATGACCTGAGCCAAACTGAAGAGTTGGATGCTTAACCAACTAAGCCACCCAGGCAGACCTTTTGGTTTTCATATTTTAATGTCAAATGTGCAATTCTGTATTTTTTTAAAAATTTGAACTTAAAGTATAAGATAATTTATTTGATTAGTCTATAAATAGTATTAGACTATTTAAACTTTAATTCAATGTATTTATAAATTTGATGTAGTAAGCTTAAGAGATGTTTAATACCTACAAGATTTTACTAGCATGTCATACAAATTGAACTGTTTGAAAGAAAATTCAAATATTAAATTTTAAAGTTTGAATTATGAAGAAGTTTAAGTTGTCAATTAAGAATTATTATCTAAAGGAATATAATCTGCTTAACTTGAGGTAAGTTGATTTAATTATTTTGACTTATTCAATTACTTTGAAAAAGTCAAATGTAGTTTTCTTCATTAGATTTGTAATCTAATTTACAAGCTGAATTTAAATGCTTAAAGAATATTTCTAGAGTTGTTTTAATAACATTAATTTAAAACTTAAATAACTTTAATTCTAATCTCTACAAAAAATTAACCTAAGATTTCAAAAATCTCAAAATAAAATGGTCACTATATGAAAAACAATGTATCTCCAAAGAGAAAAAAATGTATTTTTAAAAGGAATCAACAACAAACTGGCATAAGGCCAAACTTAATTTCTAGATAAAGAAATATTTTGTTAAACCAGGGGAAAACACTCAGGTGGAAGGAAAATGATGGAAAACAAAATTAGTGCAGAAAATATGTAGAATTGAAGAGGTGGTTAAATATAAGAGGTTATTAGGAGGAAAATCGGTAACCTAAATTATGAATTAGGTTAAAGGAGTAAGAAAGGTTAAATTTAGTTTCCCAATATTAAGCTTGAGGTTGATCAGTGTTCAGGGTTCAGAGAAGATACCAGAGCTAGAGACATAAAATGAGAGTCGGGGCACCTGGGTGGCTCAGTCATTAAGCGTCTGCCTTTGGCTCATGTAATGCTCCCAGGGTCTTGGGATTGAGTGCCACAATCCCTTGGGCTCCCTGCTTGGTGGATAGCCTGCTTCTCCTTTTCCCACTTGCCTGCTTCTGTTCCCTCTCTCACTGTGTCTCTCTGTCAAATAAGTAAATAAAAATATTTTTAAAAAATGAGAGTCATTTTGATACGGATGTTTACCCAAATAAATGAACCTACCCAGGATAAATTGTGTACATTGAGATGAAGAAAGTTCAAGGTAAAAATCTCAAAGAACTCAAACATTAATGCCTGAATAAATGAAGTTGTGATAGCAAAGAAGACAGAGTTTGACCATAGTTAGGAGGAAAATTAAGCAAACTTTGTAAGGAAATCCAATAGAAGCAAAAATTTTGCTTCAAATATTCCTAAAAAGTCAAAAAAACACAAACAAATGAAGAACTCTTATGAAATTCCAAGTGCAAAGTCATAAAAGTACTGTTCACTGGTAACCTTAATAAGACTATAAATCAGGTTGAAATCAGATTGGGGGTGTCAGGGAAGTTAATGAAAGAATAAATTCATCTATAATGGGAAGAAGACAGGTTAGGGAAAAGGAGGACAATGTGTGCTCAATATTTTTTGGTATTTTTAGTATCGGAGATCCTCTTCTGGGGGGAAATGGAGGTACTGAATGTATGAATGAAACTGCTGAATTTTAAATTTTTGTGGTCACAATAAGAACTGTAGTCTACTGTAGAGTTTAAAACAATCACCTGAAGTATTTGGTGTATTGTACCAGATAATAAATTGTAGACATATGGAAATTGGTAGAAGGCATTCTTATTTTAAGCCTTCATGGAGAGGACCTAGTGGAATAAGTTTAGGTATTTATAAATAATGCAAAAACTTATAAGTCATTATTTTGGCAAATTAAGGCATTAAGTTTGAACACAAAATTTTAGTAGTATTCACTATAGAAATAAAGCATCAAACTGTTTCACTGGTTTAAGATATTGACTTCGCATTTATCATGTTTGAAAAATATCCTTTATTTCTAACTCTATATATATAACAAAGCACAGAAGCAAACATAGATTTTTCCACAGTTAGTGTTTTTGCTATGCAAGGGAAGGCAATTTAGATTGCTAATGGATGAATGTCCTATAAACTTTTTCTTGGATAAGATGTGAAGAAAGGATTGACAGAAGAACAATCCATGAACTGTGTGTCCTAATAAAAAGGAAAATTATTTACGATTTTCCTTTTGATTAAAGAAGTCAAAAAATTTTTTTTTTCCAAAAGAGACACATGTTTGAGTTGACAACTTTAGAGATTAGTATGGCAGCAGGAGAATCAAAATTTCTGTTGCTGAAGAGCTATTAGGGGGGAAAAAAGAAAACTGTCCACAAATCAGGACATTAAGAAACAGTGGGAAGGAGCACCTGGGTGGCTCAGGGGGTTAAGCCTCTGCCTTTAGCTCAGGTCATGATCCCAGGGTCCCGGAATCGAGCCCCACATCGGGCTCTCTGTTCAGTGGGGAGCTTGCTTTCCCCACCCCGCTTCCCTCTCTGCCTACTTGTGATCTATCTGTCAAATAAATAAGTAAATAAATAAATCTTTAAAAAAAAACAGTGAAAAAAAAATCAGAAGAAAAGTTATTGTATAATGTTAGAAGCCATTCAAAGAACTGGCCAATGTCTTTTGTGGAAAAGAGATAGTTTTTGAGAATTTACCAGATGTTAATTATTAGGAATGAGGGAAAGATTGGTGGGGAGAGAGTGTCTAAACAATGGCAAGGGTCACAAAGCTTTATGTTTTATTGTTATGGTGCTGTTTGTTGATTCGTTTTTCTAGAAAGTGGTAATTAATTGAGCTAGAAGCAATAGTGGAAAGCCACACTTGGAGGGTGGAGAAAGAAATGAATGGTGTCTCTAAGGAAGAAACCGTTTTCATTTATGAAAGAAGGAATAGGAGTTCCTTCATGAGAGGGTGATGAACTCAGGGAAAGAGGAATATAGAAGTATTTGAGAGGTAATGGCTGAACAGAGGTCATTATTGAGATAGAGGATAGTTGAAGAGATGTAACCCCCCGAACTTAATTTTTTAACACTCATTTATGAAAACTGGAATAAGTGACCTACAGATCTGTTTTAAAGTATTTTACGAGGTCTATATTTTATTTTTAATTGTTCAATAACAAATTAGTACTAATCTAGTGACTTAAAACAGCACAACACCCATGTATTAACCTACATTTCTGTAGCTCAGAAATCCAAGCGAGCTTGATTGTTCTAAGCTTTGGATCTCATAAAACCAAATTCAGGGTCTGATGCAGGCTAGGTTCCTACCTGGAGAAGAATTTGCTTCCAAACTCATTCAAGTGTTTGGTAGAATCCAATTGCCAGAGTTGTAGAACTGAGGGCCCGTTTTTTCACTAGTTCTCAGTCAAGGGGTACTCTCAGTTTCTAAGGGCTATCAGCCAGAGTTCCTTTGCATAGTGCTTCTTCCATCTTCAAAGCCAACAACAGCACATTAAATCATTCTTGTTCTTCGAACCTCTGCTTTTCCTTCTGTTACCAGCTTTTAAGCTTTTAAAAGCTCATGTGATTAGCTCAGCTTTTAAGAGCTCATGTGATTAGATCAAGTCTACCAGGTATTCTGCTTTTCTTAAAGTCACACATGCCATATGATGTAACATAATCACCAAACTGATATGTCATCACATTCTCAGTTTCTAGGAATCAGAGTGGGATACCCTTGGTGGAGATTTTTACCAATTCTGCCTACCATAAAATTTTTGAGGAAGGTAGGCATTGGGTTTGGAGTCTGAATTTGGAGGATAGCTCATCTACATCAACAGGGTCAACCTGGAGTGCACATTAGAACCACTCACTGCTCAGGCATGGGCTCTTCTCCAGAACAATCAAATTAAAGTTTCTGAGTGTGTGGGGTAGGGGTCAGTATAAATCTTCCCAATCACCCTAATTGTGATGGTGGTCTCCACAGTTGCAGGTTAACAGTACAATATATGTGGTGGCAATACCAGAAAGAGTTTGAGCTGACACCAGATATTCTAACCTTATTTGACTCTAATTAATGCTTTCCTGGTGTCTCTAATTTCAAAGATTCTAAGAGTTCTAATTAAGTTGAATATTTGTGTGCACATTATGGCCCCATATGAACAATGCACTTTGCACAGAGGAATTAATCTACAGCTATGGACAAGTAGGTCTTGCCAAATTTGGAGAATGATTTAAAACATTCAAAACCTGCTGAAGCATTAAATCACTTTCACAAGTGGCTTATGGAATAAAGTTACAGATCTCTGAGTGAGACAGTGGATTCACTAAAGATACCTATAAATTATGTAAGCAATAGGAATATTTGGATATGTTAGGCATACATGTAAGGCTTTGTAAAATTGAAAGACTTTCTTTTTTTTTTTTTTTTCTGGACTTATGTTCATGTCAAGTCAAAACTTATTATGTAATAACTCTTAATAGTTCCAAATTATTCTCCAAATTTGAATTAAGTCCATATGATCATTCATAGATAATCATTTATTTTTAAAGTGACTGACTCTCTAGAGACATTTCTAAAGCCATCACTGACAATGGCTTTAACTTATAAAAAATTAATTAAACATATTGAATGTATTAAGAATATTTAGTTCCTAAATATATTTTAATTTGGAGCATTATCCCCCATGAAAAATAGGTAACTGGCCTGTCTAAATTTTGAAATATTATTCTAAACTTCTGAAAAATTAAAAGACAATTATTGCCCTCAAAGGTTTCACAGTCTAATATTGGGGGGGCAGATACAAATGAACAATAATAGTGAAAACACGGAGTGATCTTGGTCAAAGGGTTCATAACCATTAAGCAGTTAAACGCTTATGCTCGCCATGATGTTACTACATTTTTTTAAAATTTAATTTTGCAAACTAGAAAATAAAGTCCAGAGAGTTTCAAAAACTTGGCTAAGATCACACAACATTTTCATCACTGTGGGGCTAAGATTTTAATTCAGGCAGGTAAGCTACACAAAGCATCTCCTTAGCCACTTTGTGCCACAGACTTCTATACTGCTAGAACTAACTCTAACAAAACTACAGTGTAGAACAAAATGTTTGCAGCCCACATTCAAAATGAAATTACTCACTTTTACTTGGAAGCTGACATTTGAATTGAAGGTAGAATTTCACCAGGTATAAAAATTGAGGAGGCAGAGTATTCAAGATATTGGCAAGCTCATGAAATCTTAATGAGTAGTTTGAAACACTGAAACTACATTACTATCTTTCTTTCAGAAATCTCAAAATGGTGTTCATTATCTGCTGCATTCATTATTTCATCTCTTACCTATTCTTAAAATATTTTAATTTTCCTTGTAATCATTCCATAGAAATATTTTCTCTACATCATTTTTCTCTATTGAAATTACTAGGTAAAAGCATATGAAATTATGTTGTCAAGCAATTTTACACAAAATTGTATATATTTGCATATCTACCATAAACATGCAAGGGAACCAAACACTCAGAAGCATTTAAAAAAAATTTCATTATGTAGAGTTACTAATTGGTATCTTGTTTTGATAACTTTTCTCAGAATGGAGATTTTTCAACATAATAAAGGGCATCTACAGAAACTAAAACTAACATATCTAATAGTGAAGTATTGAACACTTTCCCATAATAATTGGAAACAAAAAGTATGTTAACCGTTACCACTTCTATTCAAAATCTTACTGGAGTATGTAATTGGTATAATAAGGAAAAAATGTATAAAGTTTCAAAAGTGAGAAGTAAAATTGTCTTTATTCACAACTGGCATAATGTTTACATACATTATCCTGAAGGATCTCGGTATACATAAAATGTAGAACTAATTTGGGGCTCTTGGTAGGCTCAGTATGTAGATCATGCAACTCAATCTCAGTAGAGATTACTTATTTTTTTTTAAGTAGAACTAATTAGTGAATTTATCAAAGAATTATGATAAAGGGCCAATAGACAGAAATCAATCTTATTTATTGCATTTTATATAAAACTGTCAGATATTTTGATAAAATAAAAGATAAACAGTATTATCCAAAAACAAATAAAATACTTAGTGTAATGAGTTAAATTGTAGGGCCCCCCCCAATACATGCCCTTATTCAAATCCTGAAAACCTGTGAACGTTACATTTTTGTAAAAAGGGTGTTTGTAGTTGTAAGTGAATTAAGGATCTCAAAGTGAGATTATCCTGGATTACCCAAATGACCTAAATATACTGATAAATGGAATAAACGTCTTTAAAAAAAAAAAAAAAAAAAAAAAAAAACAGAAGAACCCACAATGTGAAAATGAAAGCAGATTGGAGAGATGCTGCCATAAGCCAAAGAATGCTGACAGCCAACAGAAACTGGAAGAGGGAAGGCATAGAATCTTCCCTAGAGCCACCAGAGAGAGTGCAGGGCTGGTAGACATTTTGATTTTAGACTTCTGGCCACCAAGCTATGAAATACAAAATTCTCTTACTAAAGACAATGAGTTTATAGTAATTTATTATAGCAGCTCAAGAACCAATATACTTAGTCATACATTTAACAAATGGATGCAACATACACATTGAAAATCGTAAAATATTATAGAAGGAAATTGAAGAGTAATAATTTAGTGAAATCTCAAATTTGAAATGTTTGATATTGTTAACATTGCCACAAATTTCAGAAATTGATTTACAGATTCAATCAATTCTAAATCCCCAAAGCCTTTCTTTTCTCTCCAAATTCACAACTTTATTTTATAATTTATGCAAAAGTTGATACAGAAAGGACAAAAAAAGTAGAATTAATAGAAAAGAAAGAAAAAAAGGAAACAGGAAAGGAAAGGAAAGGAAAGAGAAAAGTAAAAGAAAAGAAAAGAAAGGATGAAAGAAAAGAAAAGGAGAGAAAGAAAAAGAAGAGAAAAACTAAAAGAAAAGAAAAGAAAAAAGAAGAAAGAAAAGATAAAGGCACTTGAACAAAAGCAACCTGTACCAGCTGCAAACTGGCTTTGTGTTGAGAAAAGCCTCTACTTATTATTTAAGTATACTATGATCCTTGGGATCAGCTAAAATGTAAGCTTAAGGTCTTTTCAAGTCTTTATGAGCATGCCTCGTGTGTAGTGTGTGTGTGTGTGTGTGTGGTGTGTGTGTGTGTGTTTGATTCTCCATATGCATAGCTGCAATTGAATGTCTTATTTCCCAGTGTCCTTACAGCTTCTCCTCAGCTCCTAGATATCTATTGTATGTCTCTACAGATATTCTCTTATCTCATTCTGTGGGTATTTGTCTCTTTGGAGGGGTCTCAAGGAGAACCCACTGCTTCCCTCCGTCTGACATAATGTTACACCTCTTCCCCAAACCTCTTTGCCTGAACTTTAAGTTAGATGAAGAGAGCCCCCTCCTTCCAGCAGTCCCCAGACAGATAAGAATATTACAAATAATGTCTTTGCTGGCTTTTCCCATTCAGAACAGGGTATTGGGAACTAAGCTGGTGCCTCATCTAGAATGATGTCCCACCATACTGGGAAGGTGGGACAAGTTAGTAATAACCACATGAAATTTCCTACTATTTTGAATGTGGCTTTTTTTTGAGAGTTTTCGTGTGTTTGCTATAGACCTTTGTTTTCAGAACTCTTTAAAACTATTTTAGCCAGTCTTTAGTTCAGTATCTTCTGTTTATTTGATTTTGTTTTTTATTCTCTGTCTTTGTTTGTTTTTAAATGCTCAGTGGTGTGTGAAGGCTTGGAGCTTCTAATCCACTATTTCTGATGTAACTCTAGCAGTGTCATTTGCAATATTCCATGTTTAACTTAAGACTTCTTGATATAGTTTACTTATCAGCAAATGTTTAAATTGTTTTAATGCATTGTAACCATCATTTATTTAATAGATATCAAGACCTACACTAATATTATTATAATTTCTTTCCTTTCAATTCTTGGATGAAAAAAAGATGAGGTACAAATAGTTAAAGCAATGTTTTCCTAACATTAACTTTCTCTGGTATTTACTAACTTTAATATTGGAATTATTCTTTATAAATATTTCATAGAATTATTGCATTAATGCCATGATTCTTGAAATGAATGCAGTTCAGTGTGTAAAGTATTGCAATTGTTCAATAATCTTAAATTAATAATGTTATTTTTATATAGCTATATAACAAAGCTTCCAGATTTTGAACTCAATTTGATTTCAATGTATGGGCTTTTACTACAGTATAGTTTGGCCAATATTTAATATAATGTTGAGACATATAATATTTTTTCTCTGTGATAGTAAAACAATATTAATGTAAGAGCTAGCACCCATGTTGATGCTAAACACTGGAAACATAGCTGTCAATTTTCATTCCCACTTGTATGCCATTATCAATAAATTATAATAAAGATATATATAAAAATACATTTCTTTGGGGGGAAGCTGGGAAAGAATAAGGTAGAAATTTCTTTAGAATACTATGATTTCCACAGATATATTTTTTAAGAAATATTATGAACATTATCATTTTAATTTTCCTAAGCTGAACATTTCTTACTGTAAGCAAGCTATAATCCTGACAAATAGAAGAAAAATATGTTAACTAGTTTTATTATATTTTGCATAAATATAATCATGTCTTTCTGACTTACCATGGCATTTCAAATGCTACAAACATTTTTAAAAAGAAAAACAAAGAGAAATATAAACATGTTTAATACATACACCTTGAAATGCAAGTAAATTTGGCTTTAAAGGGCAAAACTATACTGCATGCTAGTACTTTCATCTATTTTAACATATTTTGAAGTTATTAAATTAGATGTTTCTATATTCTAGACATGAAATACTTGAGTCAAATAAACATACAAACACAAATCTTTTAAAATCAACTTTTATATGCAATAGTACATATTTGGCATTTAAAACTAAAATAAATAGATTCAAATGAATTAAGTCTAATTACTACATATAATACTTCAACATATTTCTCTCAGAAATATTTGTTAAATAATGGTTACTTAAAAATCTTCAGATAAACAGAGAACATCATTTTTATGGTGACTTAGACTTTAGGAATGCTATTAAAATTAATTCAGATTAGGAAATTGAATTACTTGTGAAACTGAGTCATAATGGGTTTTTTTTTTTTTGTCTTTTTGTTAGATATTACAAAGAGGAGTTGTTATTATAGGGAATTGGAAGAATGGGCAATAGTTATTAGGAGTTAGAAGTGGCATTTAAGATTATAGCCCAGTTCTCTCTGGCTCAACAATTAAGTGGCTCCCCTAAACTTCTCATATTGTCACTAGATACTGGAATGTATTCTAAATGTGAATCTTTAGTAAAGATTTCTTTTTTTCCTACTGAATTATTCTATTTTTAAGTACTTTTAAAACTCTATCTTTGGGGCGCCTGGGTGGCCTCAGTGGGTTAAAGCCGCTGCCTTCAGCTCGGGTCATGGTCCTAGGGTCCGGGATTGAGCCCCATGGAGGCTCTCTGCTCAGCAGGGAGCCTGCTTCCTCCTCTCTCTCTCTGCCTGCCTCTCTGCCTACTTGTGATCTCTGTCCTGTAAAATGAATAAATAAAATCTTTAAAAAATAAAAATAAATTAAAAAAAAAATAAAACTCTAGCTTTTAAGTGTTCTTTTACTTCTCCCAAAATTTTTCTGGAATAATCAGAGAATAAACATATTTGATATGTAATAAATATTAAAAGATTAACAACCAGCTTTACTTTTTGCCCCCTTCCCTTCCTTCTTAAATCCAGTGCAAAAAGACTTGTCTCCATCATCTATTAAGTACATATATGCAAGGTCACAAAATACCCTAAGTGACAATGATCAGTTCTGGATTTTCATCTTACCCTGCTTTTCAGGGTTATGTGACATGATTGATAAGTCCTATTTTCCTTAAATACTTTTTCACTTGGTCTTTAGTACAGGTACTCTTATTTCCTTTTACTTCTCAAGTCATTCTTTATAATTCGAATTTTTCTGGATATCTTGTCTTCAACTCTGATTGGTAGACTACTCCATAGCTTATTCTTTCTATCACTTTCTCATCTATAGTATACCAAGGTATTCACATCAACTCCCCTAATTTTAAATAGCATATAGTCATAGATTTCCAAATCCTTTTTCAACTTTCAGCTACCAGTTTTAGGTGAATTCATGTAACCACCTATGAAGCACCTAACTAGTCTCCTTGCTAATTATTAATTATTAAATTCCGTGTAGTGTATTTTCCATGGTCAGCAAGGATTCTATAAATTAGTAAATCATATTGCATTATTTCTCTGCTTTATTTATTCTAGCAGATTTCCATACTGTTAGAACAAAAATCCGAGTACTGTGAGGCCTTAGATGATATGCCCTGTATTAGCTTCCTATTACTGCTATAACAAAGTATCCCAGAACAGTGACTTAAGCAACACGAATTTATTATCTTATAGCCCTAAAGATTTGAAGCCCAAAATTAATATCCCTGTGCTAAAATCAGGTTTTCTGGAGGGAGATGTTCTTTCTGGAGGATCTAGGACAGACTACAAATTCTTGCCTTTCATAGTATCTCTTGGATGTCCGTATTCATTGGCCTATAGCCTTCTTTCATCTTCAAACCCAGCAATAGCCAGTTCAATCTTTCTTATTTTGTACCACTCTGACACTGATTCTCCCACAACCCTCTTTTTTACTTAGAAGGACCTTTGTGACCCACATTGAGACCAGACAGATAATTCAAGATAAATTCCTCAACTCAAAGTCAGCTAATGAACAACTATAATTCTATGTGCAATCTTAATTCCCCTTTCCATGTGACACAACTTATTCACAGGTTCTAGGAATTAGGATGTGGACATATTCATGGGTCCATGATTCTGACTAGCATATGGCCCTTGGGTACATCTTCAACCTTCTATTCTAAAATCTCTGCCTTTATTCCATGTATTCATACTAACAACCTTATCTTCTAACATGTCAAATTTGTTCCCATGTCAGGGTATATTAATTTTTGGTTCTTTCTACTTGGAAAAGCCTTCTCATAGGTTTTCAAATGGCTTTTTCTTTATTGATTCAGATTCTTTCCAAATTTACATCTCAAGAAGTTTTCCTTCATCATTCTACTTATAATTATCTTCTACTCCTTTAATCTTTTCCCTAACCAGTATCTATCATTATCTACCATTATATTTTATTTTTATATAGTACTCTGTATGTTTGTACAAATTTTTCTAGCTCCCAAATTAGAATATAAACTCACTGAAAGTAATAAATAGTTCTGTATTATTTATCAATATATCCTCAGCAATTAAAACAGTATTTGGTACATGGTAGGTGCCCAATAAGCATTTATTGAAAAGAAAAATATATATCTTTAAAGGATACTTTGCAATTATAGACTACCATCTGTTAATCCACATTATTTCTTATATCATTTAAGGGGGGAAAAAAGTCAACTATGACAAACTTATTGCAATACTAGAATTGGGGAGGGGAGCAAGATGGCAGAGAAGTAGGAGACCCTGTTTCAATTAGTTACCTGAAGTGAGCTAAATATTTACCAGAACACTCTGAACACCCATGAAATCAGCCTGAGAAGTAAGAGTATACACTTCTAGATCTCTACAGGGGCAGAAGACATCAGTGGAAAGGTAAAGTGGAGTGGGAATGCTCAGACTGATATTGGAGGATAAACAGAAGGGGGAGGGAGGCACCAGAAATGACCCATTGGAAAGTAACACACCAATACAAAAGTGCCCAGTGATTGGGGACAAGCATTAACTTGGAGTCTGGTTAAAAGCACTCAAAAAGAGCAAAAGATCTTAAGGGGCAAGTGATGGAATTGGGTGGCCACGGGCACATTCCTAAGCCCATGGTCCCAGGATGGTCACTGCCAGTGAACACCCATGACTGAGAGAATCCAGTGGGGGCTCCAATCCCCCTGGGCCTGCAACTTCCTGCTCTTTGCTCCACCGATTGGGCTAAGTGCAGCCTCGCCTAAATCTGAGAAAGCCTGGTGTTGGCACCAGCTGGTGGTCTCTGAACCCACAACTATCCACCACCTGCACAGCTGCTGGGTTGTGGGCATGGACCCCAGACAGCAGTCCCAACAGCCACCAGGATAGGGCTCCCCTGGACCAACATAGCTCATGGTTTTAGTGGCACAGGGGTGCAAAGACAAACAGGGGCCTCAGAGAACCACTGAGATGGTGGCTGGGAGTGTAAATAGCCTGTGGGAGGTTGTGTAGTGTTCAGCACAGATTGTGGATGGGGAGTCTGTGTGTTCTGGACCATCCAGAGGGGAACAAACTGAGGCTTCTCTCTGAGGCCCAGGACTGGGTGTAGACAGCTTACTTTTTGCACTAGCTCTCTTAAAAGTCACAAAAAGCTGCCCAAGAACAAAAAACTCCAAAGAACAAAAACCTGAAAAACCAGTTTTCACAGAGTCCAACCCCTTGCTAGAGGGCAGGGCAACTCAGCCCAGGCAAGACTGACTGAAAAACAATGTGGCAGGCCTCTCCCCCAGAAGACAATCCCAAAACAAGAGGCCAATAACTACAGGGTCCCCATAAAACTGTAAAACGCCAACATCAGGGGAAAACAATATAATAAGCCCCCGGTACTACCCCAAAACCTGTATATTTCATAGATAAATTTTTTTAGTTAGTTCTCATGATTCTCCATCTTTTTTTTTTAACCTGCCCGCCATTACAACAAAATATTTAATACAACATACTTCATAGTAACTATTTAACTTGAACTTTTTTCATACATATGCCTGGGTTTCTTTTTTTTTCTTTATATAGATAGATAGATAGATATAGATATAGATATAGATATAAGCTTCAAGGTAATCCTTTTTCCCTATTCAATACAACCCCTATATATAAGCCAGTTTTAATTTCCCTTTATCTCTGGAAAGTTGAGATCTTTAATAAATATAACAAGATGCACCCAGGAATTACTGAAATAACCTCCCTTGCCCACATCAAGGGTTTATAACCATCTTCCCATCTTATTCTTCTGTCAACATTTCTGTGTATTTGTTTTTGTTCTTGTACTATATAAATCTTAATCTTGGAGTTCATTTTAACTGTTTTTTTCTTTCTTTTTTTTTTTCTGTCTTGTTCTTACTTTTGTCAGTCTTCTTGTTTGTTCATTTTTGGTTTATGCACCTTATAAATCTTACTTTTGGGACTAATTTTGGATATTTTTTCTCCTTTTTCCTCTCCTTTTCTCTTTCTTTTTTTCATTTTCTTTCTTTTTGGTGGTGACTTCCAATTGCTCCAAAACATTCCAGGGTGGACCTTGCCTGGATCAAGGCTGATATATTCGGGTATACATCCCCTCAACCACCTCTCATCAAAATGACTAGGAGGAGAAACACCAGCAGTGGAAAAATTCAGAGACTGGGACCTCTGCCACAGAACTATTGGATATGGACATATACAATATGTTGGAAATGGAATTCAGGGTAAAAACTGTCGAGGCAGTGGCTAGGTTGGAGAAGACCATTAGTGACATATAGAATCTCTAAAGAAGAGTGAGAGCAAATCTGGCAGAAATAAAAAAAGGTATTGAGATCCAATCCAATCTAAATACTCTAACAGCTATTGTAACTGAGGCAGAAGACAGAATTAGTGATCTAGAAGACAAACTGATAAAAAAAAAAAAAAAAAAAAAAAAAAAAAAAACAGGATCAGGAGGAGGCCTGGGAGAAACAACTTAGAAGCCATGAGAACAGAATTAGGGAAATAAATGGAGCCATGAAACATTCCAATGTCAAGATTTTGGGGATCCCTGAGGGGGTAGAGAAAGAGAGAAGACTAGAAGATATAGGTGAAAAAAACTGGATGCAAATTTCCCTAAACTGGGGCCTGGAGCAAGTGTTCATGTCCTAGAGGCAGAAAGGATACCCACCAAGATCAACAAGTCTAGAAAGACATCCAGACACGTGATTGTGAAACTCATGAATCATAGTTTCCGACAACAGGTCCTAAGGGCAGCTAGGGGGAATAGATTCCTATGTACAGAGGAAGGACCTTCAGAATAACATCAGACCTGTCCACAGAAACCTGGCAAGCCAAAAAGAGCTGGCAAGACATATTCAGGGCACTAAATGAGAAGAACATGTGTCCAGAATGCTTTATCCAGCAAGGCTAACATTCAATATAGATGGAGAGATAAAGAACTTCCAAGACTGGCAAGGTTTAAAAGAGTATGCAACCACCAAGCTGGCACTATAAGAAATATTAAGGGGGGTTCTATAAAAGAAGAAAGAACCCAAGAGCGACATAGAATAGAAAGTTACAGAGACCATGTATAGAAACAAGAACTTTATAGGCAACATGATGTAAATAAAAATTTCACTCTCAATGTGAATGGCCTAAATATTCCCATAAAAAGGCACAGGGTTGCAGATTGGATAAAATGACAGGACCCATTCATATGTCGTCTACAAGGGACACACTTTGAACCTACGATATATCCAGCCTGAAAGTGAAGGGATGGAGAACCATCTTTCATGTAAATGTGCCTCAAAAGAAAGCTGGAGTAGTGATTCTTATATCAGATAAATTAGATTTTAAGCTAAAGACTGTAGTCAAGATACAGAAGGAAACTGCATCATTCTTAAAGAGTCTATCCACCAAGTAGATTTAACAATTGTAAATATTTATGCTCCCAATATGGGAGCAGCCAACTACATAAACCAACAAAATAAAGACTCATATTGATATGAATACATTAATTGTAGGGGATTTGAAAACACCACTCTCAGCCACAGACAGATCATCTGAGCAGAAAATCAATAAAGAAACAAGAGTTGTGAATGACACATTGGACAAGATGGACCTCATAGATATATACAGAACATTCCACCCTAAAACAATAGAATACTCATTCTTCTCAAACACACATGGGACTTTCTCCAGAATAGGTCACATTAGGTCACAAATCAGGGCTCAACTGGTACCAAAAGATTGGGATTATTCCCTGCATATTCTAGGCCCACAATGCTTTGAAACTGGAACTCAACCACAAGAAAAAGTTTGGAAGTAATTCAAACACTTGGAAGCTAAACTACATCCTGCTCAAAGAAGAACTTAAGCAATTCATGGAAACCAATGAGAATGAAGACACGTTGGCCCAAAACCTATGGAATATGGCAAAGGGTGGTCCTAAGAGGGAAATACACAGCCACCCAAGCTTCACACACACACACACACACACACACACACACACACACACAAATTGAAAAATCCCCAAAATCCCAAATACACCAACACTCTTTACACCTTAAAGAACTGGAACATCAACAACAAATTAAGCCATCCCCTTGCACAAAAAGGGAAATAATTAAGAATTGGAGCAGAGATCAATGAGTTAGAAACTAGAGATACAGTAGAACACATCAACGAAACTAGAAGTTGGTTCTTGAAAGAATCAATAAGATTGATAAACCACTGGCCAAACCAATCAAAAGGAAAGAGAGGACCCAGATTAATAAACTTATGAATGAAAGGGGAGAAATCATGATTAACACCAAGGAAATAGAAACAATGATCAGAAATTATTTTCAACAGTTATGTGCCAATAAGTTAAGCAACCTAGAAGAAATGGATGCATTCCTGGAAGCCTATAAACTTCCAAGACTGAAACAGGAAGAAATTGGAAACCTGAATAGACTAACATCTGGTAATAATATTGAAACAGTGATCAAAAACCTCCCAAAAAACAAGAGTCCAGGACCTGATGGATTCCTTGGGTAATTCTACCAAACATTCAAAGAAGAAATAATACATATTCTCCTGAAGCTGTTTCAAAAAATAGAAACAGAAGGAAAACTTCCAGATTCTTTCTATGAAGCCAATATTACCTTAATAGCCAAACCAGGCAAAGACACTACCAAAAAGGAGAATTTCAGACCAATATCCCTGATGAATATGGATACCAAGATTCTCAAAAAGATCCTAACTAACAGGATCCAATAGTACATTAAAAAGATTATCCACCATGACCAGGTGGGATTTATCCCTGGGATGCAAGGGTGGTTCAACATTCACAAATCAATCGATATGGAAAAATCAGTAAGAGAAGACAGAAGAACCACATGGTCCTCTCAATTGATGCAGAAAAAGCATTTGACAAGTTACAGCATCCGTTCCTTCAAAGTACAGGGCCAGAGGGAATATTCCTCAACTTCATAAAATCTATCTATAAAAAAACAATAGCAAATATCATTCTCAATGGGGAAAAACTTGCAGTCTTCCCACTGAGATCAAAAACAGACAAGGATATCCACTCTTGCCACTGTTGTTCACCATAGTACTAGAAGTCCTAGCAACAGCAATCAGACAACAAAAGGAAATAAAATGTATTCAATTTGGCAATGAAGGAGTCAAACTCTCTCTCTTCACAGATGACATGATACTTTATATGGTAACCCCAAAAGACTCCACCCCCAAACTATTAGAACTCATACAGTAATTCAGTAATGTGGCAGGATACAAATTCAATGCACAAAAATCAGTTGCTTTCTTATACACTAGCAATTAAAATATAGAAAGGGAAATTAGAGAATCAATTCCATTTGCTATACCACTAAGAACCATAAGATACCTTGGAATAAACCTAACCAAAAAGGAAAAGGATCTATACTCAAGGAACTACAGAACACACATGAAAGAAATTGAAGAAGACACAAAAAGATGGAAAAACATTCCATTTCATGCATCAGAAGAATAAATATTTTAAAATGTCTGTACTGTCCAGAACAATCTATACTTTCAATGCCATCCCAATCAAAATTCCACCAGCATTCCTCAAAGTCCTAGAACAAATAATCCTAAAATTTGTATGGAACCAGAAATGACTCTGAATCACTAAGGAAATGTTCAAAAAGAAAAACAAAACTGGGGGCATCATGTTGCCTGATTTCAAGCTTTACTACAAAGCTGTGATCACTGAGACAGCATGGTACTGGAACAAAAACAGACACATAGAATAGTGGAACAGAGTAAAGAGCTCATATTTGGACCCGTAACTCTGTGGTCAAATAATCATCGACAAAGCAGGAAAAAATATCCAGTGGAAAAAGATAGTCAATAAATGGTGCTGGGAAAATTGGACAGCTATGTATAGAAGGATGAAGCTTGACCATTCTCTTAACCATACACAAAGATAAACTTGAATGGATAAAAGACCTCATATGAGGCAAAAATCTATCAAAATCCTAGAGGGGAACATGGGCAGTAACCTCTTGACATTGGGCCACATCAACTTCTTTCACAATGCATCTCTAAAGGCAAAGGAAACAAAACAAAATGAACTTAATGAACTTTTGGGACTTCATCAAGATCAAAGGCTTCTGCAGCAAAGAAAACAGTCAACAAAACAAAGAGGCAACCCACAGAATGGGAGAAGATGTTCGCCAATGACACTACAGACAAAGGGCTGATGTCCAAGATCTATAATGAACTCCTCAAACTCAACACTCAAAAAACAGATAATCACATCAAAAAATGGGCAAAATACATGAACAGACACTTCTCCAAAGAAGACATACAAATGGCTAACAAACACATGAAAAAATGTTCATCATCACTAGCCATCAGGGAAATTCAAATCAAAACCACATGGAGATACCACCTTACACCAGTTAGAATGGCTAAAATCAACAGGACAGGAAACAACAAGTGTTGGAAAGGATATGGAGAAAAGAGAACCCTCTTAAACTGTTGGTGGGAATGCAAGTTGGTGCAGCCACTTTGGAAAACACTGTGGAGATTCCTCAAAAAATTAAAAATAGAACTATCCTATGACCCTACAATTGCACTACTGGGTATTTACCCCAAAGATACAGATGTAGTGAAAAGAAGGGCAATGGGTACCCCAATGTTCATAGCAGCAATGGCCCCAGTTGCCAAACTGTGGAAAGAGCCAAGATGCCCTTCAACAGATGAATGGAAAAAAGAAAATATGGTCCATAAATACAATATAGTATTATGCCTCCATCAGAAAAGATGGATACACACTTTTGTATCAACATAGATGGATACTGGAAGAGATTATGATGAGTGAAATAAGTCAAGCAGAGAGAGTCAAGTATCATATGTTTCACTTCCTTATGGAGGACATTAGGAGAAGAAAAGGAAAAGTCAACTGAGGGAAATTGGTGGGGAGATGAAGCAGGAGAGACTGTGGACTCTGAGAAACAAACCAAGGGTTTTGGAAGAGAGAAGGGTGGATGATAGGTGAGCCTTGAGATGGATATTAAGGAGGGTATGTATTGCATGGAGCACTGGGTGTGGTGCATAAACAATGAATCTTGGAACACTGAAAAATAAAATTAAATTAAGATGTTAAAAATACTAGAATTAGGAGATTAATACTTGAATTGTTCAAATTTACATCAATTTATCTCTTGGATATGACTCAAATTCTTTACCTTGGTATCTCAGAAAATTTTAAATATAATATAGTACATATTACAATTAAAGCCCTGCTAATGCTGATTTCTGTTTGATATGACATATTCAAGTTTGTGTGAGAGGCTCTCATACCTCATCTTATCACTAAAACAATATAAAAATTAATATATTAATTTTAGAAAAGCCTAGCTCAAACCAGAGGAAACATTAAGACAGAAAAGCAGAAATCATGGTCTCATAGTCAAAATTCATGAGTAGAACTTAAGTTTAGAAAAGTCACAGGTAAATCAGAACTAAAGATCTGAACAACTGTAATTAAAGATGTTAGCATCTGCACAGGGAAAAGAAACAAGTAGTTTATCTTTTGCTATAAATTCTGTATCTGTGTTATCACATAAAGACAGTGACTATAAATAGCTGGCAGAACTCCTTGTTTTATCCTGGAAGACTGCTAACCATTCAAAATTATAAAGAAATAAAGAAACACTGAGAACTCAGGGCCTTAAATATACATCATGTTTGGGAATGGATTCTAAATTCATATTACTGAAGGATGCAGGAACTTCAGAGAAATTTACATAACAATGTGAATTTGTAAAATTACTAATCCCTGATAAGTGCAAATGTGAACTCAGGGAACTCGGAAAAATAAAAAAAAAGTACATTGCAATAAATTTGAACTCAACGCATAATAATAATGTGAATAATGACAGCAGCATAGAGTCAAGTTATTCCAGAAACAAATAAATAATATTTCTTGTGATGAATAATAATAAATATTTAAAAGTTATTGAAATAAATATTTTCAGAATATTCACAGATATAAAAACAGCAAGCTCTGGGGAAGGTAGAGAGTGTGATATCCATTTACCACATTATTAAACATTCAGTTTTTTAACAACAACAAAAACCACAATGCATACAAAGAAAAGGCAGTACGGACCATTTGAAGAAAAGATTAACAGAGATTGTTCCTGAAAAAGGCCTGATAGCAACTATACTAGAAAGAAATATTTTAAACAACTATCTTAAAGGTGCTAAAGACCTATAGGAAGATGGAGAGAAAAGAAAGTCAAGAAAACAGTTTATGAAAACTTGGAAATATCAATAAGGAGATAGAAAACCTAAAAAAGAAGCCAAAAATAATTCTGGAGCTATATATTATAATAACTAAAACCAAAAATTACCAAAGGAATTCAAATTCAAAGTAGAATAGACATGAAAAAGAATACACAAACTTGAAGTTAGGACCATGAAAATTATTGAGTCTGAGGGAAAAGAGAAAAATGATTGAAGAAAAGTAAACAGCCTAAGGTAACTAACTGTAGGGCACCAGCTACCAAGACCAACATACGCACTGTGAAAGTCCCAGAGAGAGAAGAAAAAGAAAGAGGCAGATAGAATATTGTAAGAACTAAAGTCTAAAAATTTCTCAAATTTGATGAAATGTATGATTATTAAAAATTCAAGTTCAACAAAACCAAGTAAAATGAACTCAGAGACACACAGAGAGACATCCACACACACTATGAATTCTATATCCAGCAAAATTGTCCTTCAAACTGACAAAGAGGGATACCTGCATGGCTCAGTCAGTTAAGCATCTCCTTCAGCTCAGGTCATGAACCCACAGTCCTAGGATCAAGCCCCACATGAGGTTCATTGCTCCATGGAGAGCCTGCTTCTCCCTCACTCTCTTGTTGCCATGCTCCTGCTTGTGCTCTCTCTTTCTCTCTCTCTGATTAAATAATAAATAAATAAATAAACAAATAAATAAATAAAAATCATCCTAAAAAAAACGTGACTTAAGTGAAATTAAGATATCCTAGATAAAAGCTTAGAGAGCTTTTTATAACTGGACTGACCCTGTAAGAAATGCTCCAGGGAATTCCTGCAGCATAAAATAAAAAAACTCTAGCATTAGTAACTTGCAACCATATGCAAAAATAAAGATCTCAATAAAGGTAAATGCATGGGCAATTATAAAAGTTAGTATGATTGTAACAACAGCTTGTGGCTCCAATTTTGTTTTCTACATGATGCAAGAGACCAGTTTTAAAGCCAATAATTAGTCTAAAAACCAGTATTACTGGTAATTTTCTTCAGTGACTCCACATTTTGCCTTCTACATAATTTAAGAGCCTAATGCACATAAAAGAATTATTAGTTTATGTTTGGGGGCATACAGTGTAAAAATGTAATTTTGTGGGGGCACCTGGGTGACTTAGTCAGTTGGGGGACGGATTTAATTTCAGCTCAGGTCATGATCTTGGGGTCCTGGGATTTGTCATCTATTTGGGCTCCATGCTCAATGGAGAGTCTGCTTGAATATTCTCTCACTCTGCCTACCTTTCCCTTAGCCTCTCCCCCTGCTCATCTATGCTATCTCTCTCTCTTAAATAAATAAATAAGTTTTTAAAAAGAAAGATGTAATTTTGTGACAAGAGCATCCAAAAGGAGTAGGGACAGACGGGTAAAAATTTTATATGTTATTAAAGGTAAGCTGGTATAAATTCAAATTAATATGTTATAACTTAGAATGTTAAATATATCCCATAATAACCACAAAGAAAATAACGATAGACTATGCACAGAAGGAAATGAGAAAGAGACTTAAACTTTTGCTACAAAAAAAGTAATTAAACACAAAAGAAAACAGGAATGCAAGAAATGAGGGACAAAAATCATAAGACATATAGAAGTAAGTCCCTCCTGACCCATAATAATTTAACTGTAAATGGATTAAATCCTACATCAAAGAGAGATATTGGCAGGACAGATAAGAAAACATGATTGAAGTATATGCTGTGTACGATTGACCTATTTTAGATTCTAAGAAACAAACAGATTGAACCTGAAAGAATGGGAATGGTAACCAAAAGAAATCAGTAGTAGCTATACTAATATTAGACAATTTTAGACTTTAAATCAAAGAAGACTGCTAGAGACAAATAAGAATGTTATATATTAATAAAAAGTACAAATGAGCAAGAATATATAGTAATTATAAATATTTTTGCACCTAAAAGATGCCATCAAAATATATGAAACAACGGGTGCCTGGTGGCTCAGTGGGTTAAGCCACTACCTTCAGCTCAGGTCATGATCTTGGGGTCCTGGGATCGAGTCCCGCATCGGGCTCTCTGCTCAGCGGGGAGCCTGCTTCCCTCTCTCTCTCTCTGCCTGCCTCTCCGTCTAATCTTTAAAAAAAAAAAAAAAAAAATATATATATATATATATATATATATATATGAAACAAAACTGACAGAAATGAAAAGTAGAATAGTTGACAATAATAATTGGATACTTCATACCTCACTGCCAATAAAGAAAGGATAGAATATCCTGACAGAAGATAAAAAAAGAAATAGGGAGTTAAACAACACAATAACCAATCAAATCCAACAGACATAGAGAACATTCTACCTAATTACAACAGCATACACCATTCTTCTCAAAGTACAAAGGACATTTTACAGTATAGATCATATGTCAGCCCACAAATTAAAAAAAAAAAAAAAACTTAAAAAAGATCTCAGGGGTACCTGGGTGACTCAGTGGTTGGATGTCTGCTTCTGCTTTTGGTTCAAGTCATGATCCTAGAGGGCCTGAGATCAAGCCCCACATCTGGTTCCCTGCTCAGTGGTGATCCTGCTTTTCTCTTTCCCTCTGTCACTTTCCCAGTTCATTCTCTCTCTCTCTCTAATTAATAAACAACAACAAAAAAAAACTTTAAAAAAAGATATCATACAAAATATCTTCTCTATTCACAAAGGGTGAAATTAGAAAAGTTGGACTTCCTGATTTTCTCAAAATTATGCATCAAAAGATGCTATCAACAGAACAAAAAGGAAATCCGCAGAGTGGGAGAGTAATTTACATATAATATATTTGATAAAGGATTAATATTCAGAATATATAGAGAATTCCCAAAACTCAACAACAACAAACAACTCAATCCAAAAATGAGCAAAGGGCTTGAATTGACATTTCTCCAAAGAGGAAATACAAAGGATAAACATGCATGTAATAAGATGCTCAAAATCACTAGTCATTTGGGAAATGCAAATAAAAAATACAATGAAATACTATTTCATAACTATTAGGATGGCTGTTATAAAACAAACGGAAGATAAGTGCTAGTGAAGATGAGGAGAAATTGAACCACTTGTGCACTGTTGATGAAATATAAAACGGTACACTTACTGTGAAAAACATCATGGTGATTCCTCAAAAAGTTAATAATAGAATTAACATAAAATCCAACAATTGATACTTCTGAGTATATAACCAAAATAATTGGAAGTAGTGTCTCAAGGAGGTGTTTGTAATCCTATCTATATTCATTGCACCAACGCAATGTTTACTGAAGAATGGATCAGCAAATGTGGTGTATACATTCAGTAAAATATTATTCAGTTTTTAAAAAGAAGGAAATTCTGACACATGCCACTGCGTGGATAAACCTTCAGTACATCTTAAATGAAATAGGTCAGTCGGAAAAAGATAAATATATGATTTCAACTAAATAAATATTTACAGTGGTCAAAATCACAGAGACAGAAAGTAGAATGGTGGTTGCCAGGGTCTGGAGGGAGGAAGCAATGGAGAGTTATTGTTTAATGGGTACAGAATTTCAGTTTTACAAAATGAAAAGAGTTATGAAGATGGATGGTAGTGATGGTATCACAAGAATTTAACATTACTGAACCATGCACTTAAAGGCTAAGATGGTAAATGTTATAAGTATTTTACCACAATAATACATATATTATATTACTGATATTAAAGAGATAATATATCACAGATATTAAAAATTCATTGGTTAAGTTAAAAAGTTAAAATACAAACAAGTGAATACATGAATAGCTTCGCTTGCTAACCAAAACTTCCCCACCTACCATAGACAATAAGATAGTCACTGCCTTGTTTAATGGTTCTGACTGGCCTTACCTCAACAAGTTACATATGAAGAGAAAGCCAAATCTCAAGGTCCAATTCCATCATCTAGCAGATGTATAATTAGAGTCACCTTCTAGCATGCTTCAGGAAGCCAATAAAGCTAGAGGAGATAAAGGGGTGCCTGGGTGGCTTAGGTGTTAAGCATCTTCCTTTGGCTCAGATCATGATCTCAGGGTCCCTGGGATTGAGCCCCTTATCAAGCTCTCTGCACAGCAGGAAGCCTGCCCCCTCCCACCTCCCAAATAAATAAATAAAAATCTTAAAAAAAAAAAAAAAAGCTAGAGGAGATACAGAACACAAATAAAATTGCAAGACATTACCAATTTATGTTAGAACATTTATGGGGAATATATATGGATATATATTTTGACAGGGCTTGACCACAAGGTGTAAATAAACAAACAAATAAATAAATAAATGGCTGTAGCTGAGTGTATTGATTTCACTCAGTAGTTCTCATTCTTAGGCAATTTTTCCCTTCCAAGGGGACACTTAGCAATATCTGCAGACATTTTTGGTTGTCAGTCTGTTTACCCATTGCCATCAATGGGTAGAGAAGCCAGAGGTGCCTGGGTAGCTCCATCAGATAAGTGTCTAATTCTTGATGTTGGCTCAGGTCATGATCTTGGGGTCCTGGGATCAAGCCCTGCATTGGGTTCACACTCAGTTGGGAGTTGGCTTGAGATTCTTTCCTTCTGCCTCTCTCTCACCTCACTCTCTCTTTCTCTTGAATAAATAAATCTTCAATAAAAAAAAATGGGTAGCAGTGAAGGAGGTTGCTAAATATCTTACAATGAACAAGGGTAATCTCAAAAAATAAACAAAACAAAACAACAACAACAAAAACAAATGTCAGCTGTGTTGGGAGTAAGAAACCATGATGTAGATGTATTTGCCAGTTTGGGTTTAATGTGCTAAAATAAGCAGCCAGTTTTAATTCTTTTGTGGTTGGCTCACTGTGAGGAGGTGAAACAAGACTAAGTTGTCATAAAATCCCTAAAATGATATGATAAATACAAATAAAAGACTATTGGAATGGATTATACTATATAGCATACCTATTCTACTATATTTTCCTCCTTGGAAGCTGAGGAAACTATCTTTTAATGAAAGCACTGAGAAATTAAAAACATTGCTGGGGCAGTTTCTAACAGGCTAGAGAAATTGTAGATGTGGTGATGGAGATGGAAGATCTTTTGATGGAAATGCCTCAATCCCAGAATGGCAGAAACATAGTAGAACATTAAACTGACAGAGTTAAGAAATTGGACAGTAAGGTCAAAATAATGATCAAATAGTCTAACCCATAAGGATGCTTGGCATGAGGAAATTGACCCCTAAGACAAAAATATATGGATATCCCCTTAAGTTCCTATTTTAATCTCTTTTTTCAAGATTCATTTATTTATATTAAAGAAAAAGAGACAGAGACAGAGAGAGAGCTGGAGAGGGGTAGGGGGAGAGGGGAAGGAGAATCTCAAGTTGACTCCTTGCCCAGCACAGAGCTTTACAGGGGACTCAATCTCACTACCCTGAGATCATGACTGAGTTGAAACCAAGAGCCCCATGCTTAATCAACTGAGCCACCCAGATGCCCCAAGTTCCTTTTAATTACTACAACCAAAAGAATATTCTAGACTTTTATGATTAAAGAGGTCAGGCTTGAACCACCCCAGTGCTCAAATGATTTTACCCAAATTCCAAATCTGAGCCATTTCACAGCTTGGGGTCATTCAAATGAAAGGGAAAGGAAGTATTAAAAAAGAAACCTGCAATGATACCTCTGATATTTTTTTTAAGATTTTATTTATTTATTTGACAGACAGAGATCACAAGTAGGCAGAGAGGCAGGCAGAGAGAGAGAGAGAAGATGAAGCAGGCTCCCTGCGGAGCAGACAGCCCGACGTGGGGCTCGATCCCAGGACCCTGGAATCATGACCCGGGCCGAAGGCAGAGGCTTCAACCCACTGAGCCACCGAGGCGCTGCCCTCTGATATGTTTGATGAATTTTCAACCTAACATGTCTGGAAAGGTATCTGTAGCAATTGAGTATTTGAATGACAAAACAAAAGGAGAATAGTTTTATCCCTTTTGAAATAAAAGGCCTGAAGTATACAGAAGATTCTTAATATTCATGAGAATAGACTGACTTGTTCTAAGGATATTAGTCATCCTACTTCCTCTAAAACTTCAGTGCTTGATGAGGTTTTGAGACAAAAAAACAAAGCGACTCTGGTGGGGAGGAGCGGGACAAGCAGACTCCCATCAAGCAGGGAGCCTGATGTGGAACTCAATCCCAACACCCCAAGGTCATGACCTAAGCCAAAGGCAGATGCTTAACCCACTGAATCACCCAGGTGCCCATGGTCCATTTTGTTTTAAATTACACATAGGATTCATTTATTTATTCAATATATATTTATTAAGTTCCTACTATGTATAAAGGATAGTTCTAGTGCCTTAGGATAATTACAGAAAAAAATGCAATACAGAAAAAAATGCAATTTAAATTACCAAAAGTTTTTCCTTGGCAGAACTTATATTGTCATTGGGAGCAAGGCAAAAAGAAGCAATAAATATCATAAGAAAGTATGTTACAGAATATATTGTAAACTGATAGGTATGATGGAGACAAAAATGTAAAAAGTAAGAGAATCGAGTGTCTGAGTTTGGGAACTAGCCTGGTTAAAGTAGTCCCCTCAGAGATCATAACTGAATGAAGATTTGAAGACAACCAGTGGTTAGTCAGGTGGGTAACTAAGAAAACACTGTTTGAAGCAGAGGAAACTGTGCATAGCCAATGCAGTAAGTAGGAATGTGACCTGCAGATATCAGAACAACAAAGAGGCCAATGTGAGGGGGGCCAATATTAGAAGACAAGAGGGACAGTAATTGGAGAAGTCAGAGAGGTGAAATAACATGTGGCAAGAACCTGTATTTCTGCTATGTTCCTGAAACTTTGGGTACCAAAAATATTCAGCTAGTAGTATTGGTGACTACTGTTGTGTGTTCATCTGTTCTCCAAATACTTAACTTGATCTCTTTCTCTATGTTACATACTGTTACCCCTTCACAAAGGAAAAATCCTGAAAGTTATAACTAGCTATAATTTCAATCTCAAAGTTGAAGACCTCTGTGTGTTGTGTGGTAGTTTTGCTATCCAATCTAGGTGTTTGATCTGGTGACAGTGAATTTAAAGGACTGGTCATGGTCCATACATTCTAAACACAGTGGGAAAACAAAGAAAATGTAACCATAATATGTAGTTTCCTTGATAAAGAGGAGAACGAGAGATCGTCAATAATGTACTGGTGTCAGATTACACTGGTTTGTAAATCCCAATTGTTAAATTTTCAGGAAATTTGTAAGTTCATTAACATCATATTGGGAGCTTGAAATTAACTTTCTTGGGGATATATACCAGGGAAATTGGCCAATACTACAAATAAGGATCATTTTTCCCAGAGAGCTGGTTGTTAAGCACTGAGGCATACTATAATCATTTCTAAAATTTTACAAGACAGGTGTTTGGAGGTTTCACAACCCTAGCAGTGGAAATGATCTTTTGGTAATCTTTGATTTTTCTTCTGGAAATTAGAGAAGAGCAAACTCTCCTTGACAGCAAATTACTCAATTAGCTTTCTGGACATCCAAGGTTAGGGAAATAAGAGGTTGTCTTTAGTCTCAAACCATGCAAACTGCTAGTTTGTTTTCTGAAAGCACAATTCTTTCAAAAATCTAAAGTGATTGTACTTTTAAAATTCCTATATATAGTCAATGTACCAGAAACAACACATAACTTAATTTTTCTTTGATAGCTAACTCATGTGTCTTTTATCTCTTTTTGACTATAACTTTCTAACTATCTAACCTTTGATGCTTTAGTGGGATAGCTACATACCTATTCTCTTTCCCCTGAGATATTTTGTACATTGGAAAGGATATAAACTCAAGTAGTCTCTATATTCTTAGCTTGATCTCTGCTCTGAGACAATCTAATCCAATCAATGGTTTTAAAAGTGAAAGAAAAAGGTCAGCAGTTACCTGGCAAGGGGGTAAAAAGGAGGGATGGATTACAAAAAGCACAAGAAAACTTTTGGGGGTGTTGACATTGCTTCTATTCTTGTTTGTGGCAGTGGTTTCTTGGATTATGTATATGTACTTTGAAAATATGGAAGTTATTATATTTCACTTTTACTGCAATACATTTGGGAAGAAAAATAATAAATGTGAAGTCCATACCCTGATTTAATCTTTATAAATAGGGTTCTTCAGTTTTATCTTTTTATAGTTGTTGGGGGAGTGTAGAAGGAAGGGGAAGGGGGGAAACTGTCCCTTCTTAGGGCATGTCCTCTTTACACTTACTGATAAATGAGCTGATTATTTTCTGAAGTCATCTCTGTCTTGTCTGTCAATAGTAACCAATACACATTTTTTAATTTAATTTTTTAATTTTTAAACATCTGTTTTCTAAGAGCTACATTTCAGTAAGCCAAATCTTTAGCTACTTCCTAACATGGATAATCTTCTGAGACTTTAGCATTGTCTCTATCACCAGGACTTTTAGCCATAGTCACATTTATTAAAATTTTTGACATCACATTGCACTTCTGGGAGACAGTCTATCTTTCAGTCAAAATAGCCTAGGTTATGCAGTGGTAACAAATAACGTCCTGGATTTCAACTATTTTAAACATGAAAAGAGTATATCTTATTAACTTTTGCACTTAGTGCAATTGTCTTAGATTAGGAATTTGCTTGATAGACATCAAAACAACAAGGGGGGTGTATATGTACATAGGTCATGGGTTAGTGGAGACTTAATTACAAGTTTTAACTTCAAGGTTCAAGTTTCCAGGACAACTGCTATCTGAAACACTGTTGGTAGCTCCCTGTATAGGAAAGCAGTAGGGACAGGTCTGCCATAGGAGGAAGACACCTGGAAAATAATAGATGGTGTTTAGGTTGTAAACTGAAATTATGGAAAGTTCATGGTTATTGATAATTATAAGGTGTAGAGTATGACATCAAGACTGATGTAACTACTGGATATTGAGAGACTGGAGGATGAGATCATTACATGTGAGTGTTTCAAATGACTGAGAAGCTGAGGCATTGAAATTATTATCCAGGTATATATTGAATTTGTTAAAAATTAATATTGGAATAAAATCAGGGATAGTGATATAAAATATGCATTAAAATTATTGAGAAGTGAGTTGAATGAGCTCATAAATAAATATTCACAGTTGTTTCAAAAATAAAAGTAACGAAAACAATAGTAATAGCTACCCATATTTTGTATCTATGGTGTGTTAGCACTATATTTAATAAATTTTACATTTACATTAAAATATTCCCTATTCTCTCCATAATTTTTACACAGTTTAGGTGATGGTTAAATTAATATCCTAGCTCATAGATCACAGTATATGGAGCTAAAATCATAAAAGTGACATGGCAGAAAATGGAAATTTAGATCAGAAATAACAAGCTGTAGAGTTGTGGAGAGGGTGTGCATTTTTGTTTATACTAGGGAATGGTATCTTACATTTAGAAATATTATTTTGAAAAGAAGTATCCAAGGTGTTGAATTGTAGTTACTCTTTTATTACTCAGGGACCTGAAGGTCTGAAACTACTTTGTATTAAGAAATGTCCCACATTATTGGAATTGGTGGAAGGTAGAGTCTATATCTCACTACATACACTGAAAAGAAAAAAAAAATGTTATTTCTTAATCCTTTCTTGCAGTGAGGGCATGAATCTACCTCTGAGTGGGCTAACTCATGCACACTGGAAATAAAGAAGGAACCATGAGCACAAGAGCATCCTGTCTCTAGAATTCTGTAGAGCAGGTTGTAAAGCCAGTTTCATGTTCAGCATTGGTAGTGATTGTGCAAGCTACCAAGTCAAACGCTCAGAAATGGAGCCAGTGGTCTTTCCAGGCACTTTTTGTGGCATGCTCTTGCCCGAGTGCTGATTACCTTGCTTTCCTAGACTTCTGCTCATTTTCTATTTCCATTTTTCCACCCCACCATCATTTTCCCCCTTTAATCAGGTAATTTATTTATTTTGCTTGCAATTAACAACACTTACTGTTAGGAAACCCAGAAATAAATAGAACAGGGAGGAGAAACTATTCATATAAATAAAGTCTGAACATTTTCTAGAATAGAAGAAAGACATGAGTCCTCAAATTAAAAGATCACATCAAGTTTCAGGATATACAAAAACAATTTCACACTGAGCCTCACCAGTCTGAAACTGCAGAACATCAAAGACAAAAAAAAAAAAGTAATGTAAAGGGTACTTTAAAAAGACTGACAGACTGACAGATTTCTCATTTATAACAATGCATGCCAGAAGACAGTGAAATAATGCATTCAAAATAATATATTCAAAATAACTGTCATCTAGAATTTGATTCTCATTTTACCAGCCATTCAAGAATAAAAGGAATTAAAGATTTTTCAGATCAAGATTATAATGTTACTCCTCATAGGCCTTTATTAAGAAAACCACTAAAATATCCATTTCAGAAAGAAGGAAATTAAAACAGAAAGGATGGTGCTTTTTAAAAAAAAAGCAACAAAATTGGTGATGAGCAACAAAATTGGTAATATGATGTGGCAAATAAGGATTCACTGCAAAAATTAAAAATTAAAAAAATAAAAAGAGTAATATTTTGAAAACATTATTTAAATATGGTTTGTATATAAAAATGCATGTACATTAAGTATATATTTTGACACATTTTGAAAAATATGCAAAGTTTTGTAACCACTAGAACAATTAACATATAGAGCATACCCATCATTTCAAAAGTTCCTTTGTGTCTAATTTATTTCAGATTTTCATATAGATATAAAATCATATTATTGAATATGTTTCTCTAAAATTATGCTTACCCTATAATCCCAATATCTCAGATTCTAGCAAACCACATCCTTTCCCTAAGTCACTTGAAAAGAGTATTCTTGCCTCAATGGACTTGATGGTTAAGAATACTTCTTTTATTTTTTATGAAGATTTTTATTTATTTATTTGATGGAGAGAGACACAGCGAGAGAGGGAACACAAGCAAGAGGAGTGGGAGAGGGAAAAGTAGGCTTCCCACCCGGCAAGGAGATCAATGTGGATGTGGGGATAGATCCCAAGACCCTGGAATCATGACCTGAGCTGAAGACAGAGGCTTAACGACTGAACCACCAAGGCGCCCCAAGAATTATCCCAGTAAGACATTCCCTCCAAAGAAAGTAGTTATTACATAAATAAATGCCACTTTTATTATAACAATAATGCATAGAAGAATTTCGTGACTTTAAGCTTAAATGATTAAATATAGTTTTGTTTTATTTCACTTGTTTTTAAAAACTGGACTGTTCTGTCTTGCTTTTTATCCTGGTGTTTTTTGGTTAATATTGTGATGGACAATGAATTCTTAAAGAAGCAATACTTTGGGGACACCTAAGTGGCTCAATCAGTTAAGTATCTGCCTTCAGCTCAGGTCATAATCCTACAGTCCTGGGATCAAGCCCCACATCCTGCTCCCTGCTCAGTGGAGATCCTGTTTCTCCTCCTCCCTCTGCTATTCCCCCTGCCTGTGATCTCTTTCTCTCTATCTCTGTCAAATAAATAAAATCTTAAAAAAAAAAAAAGACGTAATACTTTGAGTCCATGTCCAAAGTTGGTTTAATATAGAGGGGTTATTTATAAGCAGTATTGATCCAGTATTATCATTTAACAATTCTGGACAGCCATTTTATTCAACAGTATTTTTTGCCAGTACATATTGACACTTGAGTTTTAGGGTTTTGCTATTTTTGTTTAAGGCTCATTTTTCTTTATGTAAGAAGTAAACTGGACACCAAAGCACCTTAAGTCATATTGAAGATTTACAAAGTAGAAGCCTGGAGAGAACAAAAGAGCACTGTTTACTGAACAAGAAGAACCTTAAATAAGGTGGATAAAATTTTACAAATGAGACACCTGTGGAACATTATTAATAGCAACAACAGAAATACAACTAATTTGCTTATTACTGGCCCTTTTTGTACTTTAAAGTTAAAAGTAAATTCCCTATTTTTATTTTATTTTTTAAGATTTTGTTTATTTATTTGACAGAGAGAGAGAGTAGTGAGAGAGAGTGCACATAAGCAGGGAGAGCAGTAATCATAAGGAGAGGGAGAAGCAGGCTCCCCACTGAGCAGGGAGCCCCACAGGGACTCAAACCCAGGACACTGGGATCATGATCTGAACCAAAAGCAGATTCTCAACCAACTGAGCCATCCAGGAGCCCCTAAATTTGCAACTTTTAAGTAATCTGTCAAAGGTTGTTTTTGGGGGCGCTTGGGTGGCTCAGTAGGTTAAGCCTCTGCCTTCGGCTCAGGTCATGATCCCAGGGTCCTGGGATCGAGCCCCGCATCGGGCTCTCTGCTCAGCAGGGAACCCGCTTCCTCCTCTCTCTCTGCCTGCCTCTCTGCTTACTTGTGATCTCTGTCTGTCAGATAAATAAATAAAATCTTTAAAAAAAAAAGAAAAGACCAAACTTTAAAAAAAAAAGGTTGTTTTTGTTTTATAAGAATCAATTTACTTTTTATTTAAGCACTTCTTCGTCTTCCCTTTTTTTTTTTAATTGAAAACTGTATCTTCTTAGTTATTGGGAAAATATAGGTCTTCTTCAATTGCTTAAGTACAAAAATATGTTCTAAAATATCAAATAAATACTGATATTCATTTTACAATCACACACAATATATTGCTTTTTGTAAAACAGTTAAGTTCCCTGATGATAAATGTTGCAAAAGTAATTCACGTTCAGGCTAGAACAAAATTGGCAGTAAAGATTAAACTCACATTATACTAGAGAGGCAAGGGATTTCAACTTGAGTCTCAAGCAACTAGAAGTTCTAGTTAGAAATGTGTCAGTAAGATTAAATAGTTCAGGCTGTCCTCTGGGTCACGTGGACAAGACTGAATTTTCAAACATATATTATTATTAGAAAAAGGTAGTTAATATCAGAAAGGAGTTAATACTACTAATAATACTATAATAGTATGTTATAGTAATTCTAATAATTGGTATACTATAGTAATACTAAAAAGGCTTTATTATGTGCCAGAAACAGTTCTAGGTTGCAGGATTATAGCAGAAGGACAAACTCAAGAAAACCTTTACAATGTGAAGCTCATATTCTAGTAATTCAACTTCTAAGTCAAGACAAGAATTTCCAGTGCATGGAACTTCATATACTTTCAAATGTATATTAAATTTAGGTAGATTTCAAACATATTCCCTAGGTCTTGATGAAAATATAATTCATATTTTTTCATTATAAAACCAAAGAATTCCCTCATATCTAAACATAATTACGTACTTCTCAAACAAAAATAAAATTCCCTAGGAAACTTCTTATCAGGGATGTGTGTGTGTGTGTGTGTGTAATTGACTGAATTACAACTTAGTGTTTAAAAAATATATATTGTAAGATGTAGGGCTAAAAAGGAACTCAATAAAAGTAATATATAGTTTGAAATTCCTGTATCACCCAGTGACTATTTTGAGGTAATCAGTTTATTTTTATAATTTTTAATATAATGTTATTTTAATTCTAAAGTGCTGGGTACTTAATTTATCTGAACAATTAACTGTTATATCCATTGCAAATCATCTAAATTAGTACTAATAATTAGTAACTTTAAAAGATTTTCTTCACAAAACAGATTGTCAATGAGTAGTAGTAAAATTAATGAGTAAAATATTTTTAATGGCAGTACAGGTTATTTTTTCCAAAAGAAAAATGCTTAAGCCTCACAGTTATAACTGTTTTATTTATAAACCTTAGGATAATTTTCCATTTAAGGTAACTCTGCAATGTTTATGTTTGTAAACTGGACTTTAATAGGACCTTACTGAGTGTAAAGAATTTGAATCATTCATAAGAGGAAAACCATATTTTTGCAAACGTCATTAGTAGTTTCTGATTAATAATAGGTCATTTGAATTTCAGCTTTTTTAAAAAATAAGTTATATTATTTAAAGTAAATAATCAAGTGAATTTAAAAAAATTAAACTATAGAAATATAGACAAAGAATAAATGAGAATGTCATGTTGCAGAAATAGCGTTCCAATGTTACTGATTTTTGAGATAGATTATATATTATACTGAAAAGGCTTTCTAAGTTGGCTGGTACGGTTAATGATGGAGTGTTGATTTAACTCTGCATTTCCTTTTTTCTCTGGTTTTCATTTAGACCTTCAACGTCATTTACAGAACAATTATTTTTTTCGTGTTTTTTTTTTGTTTTGTTTTGTTTTGTTTTGTTTTGTTTTGTTTTGTTTTGTTTTCCATTCAGTGCCTTCTTGCTAAGTAGCTCAGAATTTCCTCCAGGGTCCCTATGGACTCAGTGCTGGGCCCACTAAAACTTTCTTTGATAAATAATCCTCAGGTAAGTGTGACTTGTGTGACAAATGCACACTTATTTATGGCTGAAATAGTCTTGTGCCAAAACAACATAAAACTGAAGTTATACTTAATAACCTGCCACTAGGTATTATACCTGAATATTTCCTCATTTGCAGTTAAGGTTGTATGAATATTTCCATTAAAATTGATTTTCAGTGGTTTGTAACTTATAACTGCAAATGATCTGCTCATGAGAGATGAAAACTGATATATGAGTGCATCCCTTAGGAACCAACACATAATTAAATTTACATGGTTGTTTTAAAGTTAAATTGCAGTAGGTTAAGGGTGATATCAAAAAGCCATGGGTTTAGGGGAACATTGTAAATTAAATTTAGGTTGGATTCTTTTCATTTTTAATTAGCAAATACTATTAATTTAAATAATCATTTTGATTTCATAGAAATTATAAAAACATCAAAGAGCATAACATTTTTGCCTTGGAGAAAGTATAGGTTTACCTTTTGCTAGCTATCAAAATTAAGTACACAATATACACACCATGTTTTGGATTTTGTTGTCAATATTCACTTTGTATCCATGTATCTTATTTGTAATTTTAGAAAGCATTTAGTCATTTGAATCAATAAATAATCATAAATTACTTTCTCTCCTGAAGATACTCTCTCAGTTGCTGAGGGTTCAAAGATAAATGATACTGTATTTGCCTGGAGGGGCTAACAGTCCATTATGGTAGAAAAGAAAATGGCATATATGAGTGTATAAATGACAAACGCATACAGAAAGTGTCTCAAAAGAGGTAGGCAGGGCTGGAAGCTGTTAATGAAGGATTTCTATTTGTCCATGAAACAAGAGAAATCTGGAGAGAGTAGTTTCAGTAAAGCCATAAAGAAGGGAAACCAAACATGTTTGAATAATGTAGGGACACAATGAAGGAAAGGAAGAATCAGGATAAAAATCAGGTTTAGGGGGCGCCTGGGTGGCTCAGTGGGTTAAAGCCTCTGCCTTAAGCTTGGGTCATGATCCCAGGGTCCTGGGATCGAGCCCCCATCAGACTCTCTGCTCAGCAGTGAGCCTGCTTCCCCCCTCTCTCTGCCTGCCTCTCTGCCTACTTGTGAACTGTGCCTATCAAATAGATAAATAAAATCTTAAAAAAGAAAAAATCAGGTTTAGGACCATAATTTCATCACTGGGCAACAGGATATTGCTGAATATTTTTAAGCAATATATTGTCTATGTCAGGAGAATATTTGAAAAAGATTAATCTGGAAATGCTGTAAATTGACATTATTGTATTTTGTTTGAGAGTATTCACTCAAGTCAGATTCCTGGGTTTTAATCCCAGCAGCAATATTCCCTTGCTTTGTGAATTTGAGGAAACCTTTTATCTCTCTAGTTTACATGTAGCTTAATGCTGAAATGCAGATAAAAGATGATAAAATATAGTACCTCTTGTGTGAAGTTGTGAGAACTAAATGAGAGAATACACGTAAGCACTTGGAACTATGCTTAAAATACCTTATAAGTATTAGCTGTTATTGTTCTTAAAGTGAGGAATGGAGGGAAAAAATATATAAGACAAACAATTTGTGAATAAACACAATTGTTTAAGATGGAATTATTGATGAACCTGAATGAGAGTTTTAATTAGCAGGAGTCAAAATGAAATTATGCATTAAAAATAGAAAGTGTGAATGTGGGATAAGCAAGAGTAGGAAGTAGATTAGATTTGAGTGGTGATAGAATTTCAAGTAAAATAATTATTTCCAGATTTTGAGCCTGGATGACTAGGAGTATTAAGGTAGTTTCATGATTATAAAAGGGACATCATTAATCATGATATGGCTAAAGGATGAGCTTAAATATAAATGTTAAGACCTCAAGTGCTCATTGCATATATAACTATCCAGAAGGTAGTTATAAATATGATGATGAACTTTAGCATAAAGCTCCCTTTAAAATATGTAAGAACAAAATTTAAATTTATAACTGCAAATTATGGAGATGCACAACCACCATTTTAATACTTCATTGCTCATGTTCATAATGCTTACATTACAACACACATAAATAAAAGTAATATGCAAGCTAAATGTAGAAAACTGTTTTTGAAAAATATGCACATAACACAAACTATTACTATGTAAATCATATTTTTAGTCAATTGGGAAAAAATTGGGGAAAATAATAATGTAACTTACAAAGATGAGACACAAGTGGAAGAATAAATACACAGCCAAAAATATTCTTCCTAGAAACAAAGACATACAAAATAATACAGTATATATACATGTGCAAAACTTATAAATAATTACCTTTGACAAATAACATCCAGAATTATCAAGCTTACAGGGAAATCAGTATTCTCCTCCAACATATTATTTTGGATTTATCAGTGATGTTTTACAACATTAGCTCTTCAATCTCCTTTTATCCTTTTGGATATAGTTTTGCTATCTATCGTTTCTTTATCAGCAAGTTCAAATGTTAACCCTCTTAACTATTTTCTGTGATTCTAGTTTATTTTCTGGTGACAGTTTTTGGAGAATTTTTCTTTAAGTTACGTATTGAATTCATTCCTTATTTTCCATTATCTATCCTACTATGAAATGTAGCTCTAACTTTGTGCATGGATGATTGCAGATTTTTTAAGCTTTTCTTCTCTCTAAAATGTTCTTGATCCAAGTTACCTTTTATTTTGTTCCAAGAACAGTATTTCAAGAAGATTCCAAATGCTTAAATAAGGTCTTCTTCATAGTAATATGTGTGTTGTAAAGGGAGAAACCAAGAGACATCATAAAAGGGAAGATTCATTCTTTGCTGTATTTATTTATCTTGAAGGGATAATAGTAGTAGTAGTAATAATAATAATAATACTGAAAGACTTATTTAGCCCTTCCTTCTTACAGAAAGTAACAATGAGAAAGATGTGCAATATTACTGAAGGAGTTCTTTAGCTTTTCCTTCTTATAGAAAATAACAATGAGAAAGATGTAACCATTGATTTAAAAAGTATGGCTGAAGAACCCAAACACATAGTTAAGTTTCCCTTGCTGTTATCAATGGCAATCGTGGAATACAGATTGATTCACCTAGATCTAGTCACTTTTTCTCTTTAAATGGCACATAGTGGTGAAGCATGTAGATAAACTAGTCAATAACTAAAGGGAAAACAAGTGCAAAGAATAAAAACTTCAGTGAACAAAACAAAACAAAAACAATGAACAGCCATTACAAAATTTAAGAATTAAACACAACTCAAGTTGGAATAATTCTGACATCAGTGTTTCTTAAAAAACATGTCCAAACAGCAAAATATTGTGCAGTGAAATGCTGGAAGATATACCTGCAGAAAGTGAAGGTATGCAGGAAATGAAGTGAAATACATTTAAAAAATAATTGAGAGGAGTTAAGAAACATATAAAAAATTGCTATAATTTCCTAGTAGAAATTATAGTGAATAGACATTAAATGTAAGGTAGTTAATGACCATGAAAGACAGAAAAACAATGAAAGACAGAAAAAGGAACAAGTCAAGGTAAAAAATAGAGATGGGTGGTATGGAAAGAACACAGGATGGGAAAGGAAGCAAGATGGCAGAGGAGTAGCAGACTCAAACAGCATTAGGTTCCAGGGGTTCAGCTAAATAGTTTTCAAATCATTCCAAACACCTACAAACTGAACAGGAGATAAAAGAGAAGAGCAGCAATTTTAGGAATAGAAAATTGACCACTTTCTGGAAGGTAAGATGTGCAGAGAAGTGAATTCAAAGCAACGGGAAGATAGACCGCAGGGGAGGGGTTGGCTCCTGGCAAGCAGTGGAGCAGCGGAGCACAAATTGGAACTTTTAGAATTTTGCTCCACTGAGGGACATTGCTCCAGAGGCTAAGAGAGAGTGGAAATCTTGTGGAGACAGTGTGGTCTCAGGACTAACGGGTCACAGAAAGACCAGAGGTGGCTGAGTGTGGCAGAGCTGCCAGGTATCAGAGTGGGGAAGCTGGCTACAGAAATGGAGCTGGAGTGGAGGAGATAACTCTCAGTTTGGGGTTACCTTAAGCCATGATCCAAGGCACAGTCAGGCCACTGGTCTTGAGCAGGGACCCCAGAAGTGGCAGATCCAGGGACAACACCTCTCCTTCCTCTGCTGGGAGGAGTGGCATGGGAGTATGCTCCATTAATCTGCTGGGTTTGGAGACTCCAAACAGGGCCATGCACCAGAGATAGAAATGATAGGTCACAGGCCAGGTGAGCATGGACTGTGGCAGGAGACCAGGGAGATGCGAGGGATTGACTGCTTTTCTCTAAGGACACACTGAAGGGTGGGGCCCCCAGCTCTTGGTCCTCTGGGCCAGAGAATGTGAGGCTGCCATTTTCAGTCCCATCATCCAAAGTTCTATGGAAAGCATTCAGGGAACAAAAGCTCCCAAGAGTGAACCCAAGCAAATTACTTAGCCTGGTCCCTGGCAAGGGCGGTGCAATTCCACCTCAGGCAAAGACATTTGAGAATCACCACAACAGCCCCCTCCCCCAGAAGATCAGCAAGAACATCCAGATAAGACCAAGTTCAATGATCAATGAGAACTGTGGAACGCCAGAGGATGGGAAAGTATTGCATAGAATTCATTGCATTTTTCCATGATCATTCAGTCTTGCAAAGTTATTTTTTTTCTTATTCTATTTTCTTATTCTATTTCTGTTAACTTTTCCTCTCCTCTTTTAATGTTTTTTTAACTATTTTACTTAACAATACCATTTTAAATAAAATATTTTAAAAATTTCATTGTTATAGTCATATTTTGTCCCTTCATTGTATTTAACTTTATATATATTTTTTCTTTAAAATTTTGGGATACAGTTTATTCTAATAGATCAAAATATACCCTAAATATAGCAGTCTAACACATGGTTTTGTTCTAGTCTCCAGTCTAATCACACTCTCTTTTTTTTTTCTTTTTCTTTTACAATAATAGCAGGGTATTTTAACACCCCCCCCCCCACAAAAAAATGGACAGATCATCCAAGCAAATGATCAACAAGGAAATAAAGTCTTTAAATGACACACTGGACCAGATGGACACCACAGATATATTCAGAACATTCTATCCCTAAGCAACAGACTGCACATTCTTCTCTGATGCACATGAACACTCCAGAATAGATCATGTCATGGGTCACAAATTAGGTCTTAACTGGTACCAAAAGATTGGGATCATTCCTTGCATATATTCAGACCACAATACTCTGAAGCTAGAATTCAAACACAAGAGGAAAGTTGGAAAGAACTCAAATACATGGAGGCTAAAGAGCATCCTACTAAAGAATGAATGGGTCAACCAGGAAATTAAAGAAGAATTGAAAAAATTCATGGAAACAAATGAAAATGAAAACACAACTGTTCAAAATCTTTGGGACACAGCAAAGGTACTCCTGAGAGGAAAGCATATAGTGATACAAACCTTTCTCAAGAAACAAGAAAGGTCTCAAGTACACAGCCTAACCCTACACCTAAAGGAGCTGAAGAAAGAACAGCAAAGAAAGGGGTGCCTGGGTGGCTCAGTGGGTTAAGCCGCTGCCTTCGGCTCAGGTCATGATCTCAGAGTCCTGGGATCGAGCCCCGCATCGGGCTCTCTGCTCAGTGGGGAGCCTGCTTCCTCCTCTCTCTGCCTGCCTCTCTGCCTGCTTGTGATCTCTCTGTCAAATAAATAAATAAAATCTTAAAAAAAAAAAAAAAAAAGAACAGCAAAGAAAGCCTACACCCAGTAGGAGAAAAGGAATAATAAAGATTAGAACAGAAATCAATGAAATAAAAACCAAGAGAAGAGTAGAACAAATCAACACAACTAAGGAGCTGGTTCTTTGAAAGAATTAATAAGATTGATAAACCCCTGCCCAGACTTATCAAAAAGAAAAGAGAAAGGACCCAAATTAATAAAATCATGAATGAAAGAGGTGAGATCACAAGAGATCACTACCTACAAACAAATATAAGAACATATTATGAGCAATAATATGCCAGCAAATTCGAATTTCTGGAAGAAATTGATGCATTTCTAGAGGCATATAAACTATCACAACTGAACCAGGAAGAAATTGAAAACCAGAACAGACTCATGACCAGTAAGGAGATAGAAGCAGTCATCAAAAATCCCCCAACAAACAAGAGCCCAGGGCCAGATTGCTTCCCAGGGGAATTTTACCAAACATTTAAAGAAGAATTCATACCTATTCTCCTGAAACTATTCCAAAAAATAGAAATGGAAGGAGCCTGCCAAACTCATTTTATGAGGCCAACATTACCTTGATTCCTAAACCAGACAACGACCCCACCAAAAAGGAGAATTGCAGACCAATATCCTTGATGAACACAGATGCAAAAATTCTCACCAAAATACTAGCCAATGGGATCCAACACTACATTAAAAGGATTATTCACCATGACCGAGTGAGATTTATTCCTGGGCTTTAAGGTTGGTTCAACATCCACAAATCAATCAATGTGATACATTAACAAAACAAAGAACAAGAACCATAGGATACTCTCAATAGTTGCTGAAAAAGCATTTGACAAAGTACAGCATCCTTTCTTGATCAAAACTCTTCAAAGTGTAGGGATGGAGGATACATACCTCAATATCATCAAAGACATCTATGAAAAACCCACAGCGAATATCATTCTCAATGGGGAAAAACTGAGCTTTTCCCCTAACGTCAGAAACATGGCATGGATGTCCACTATCACCACTGCTATTCAACATAGTACTAGAAGTCCTAGCCTCTGCAATCAGACAACAAAAAGAAACAAAAGGCATCCAAATCATAAAGAAGAAGTCAAACTCTCACTCCTTGCAGATGCTATGATACTTTATGTGAGAAACCCAAAAGACTCCTCTCCAAAGCTGCTAGAGCTCATACAGGAATTCAGTAAAGATCAGGATATAAAATCAACACACGGAAATCAGTTGTATTTCTATACACCAACAGCAAGACCAAAGAAAGAGAAATTAAAGAGTCAATCCCATTTATAATTGCTGCAAAAACCACAAGATACCTAGGGATAAACCTAACCAAAGAGGCAAAGAATCTGTACTCAGAAAACTGTAAAGTACTCATGAAAGAAATTGAGGAAGACACAAAGAAATGGAAAAACGTTCCATGCTCATGGATTGGAAGAACAAATATTGTGAAAATGTCTATGCTACCTAAAGCAATCTACACATTAATGCAATCCCTATCAAAATGCCATTAATATTTTTTGAGGAAATGGAAGAAATAATCCTAAAATTTATATGGAACCAGAAAAGACCTCAAATAGCCAGAGGAATGTTGAAAAAGAAAGCCAAAGTTTTTGGGCATCACAACTCCAGATTTCAAGCTCTACTACAAAGCAGTAATCATCAAGACAGCATGGTACTGTCACAAAAACAGACAAGTAGATCAATGGAACAAAATAGAGAGCCCAGAAATAGATCCTTAACTCTATGGTCAACTAATCTTCGACAAACAGGAATGAATATCCAATGGAAAAAAGACTGTCTCTTCAACAAATGTGTGTTGGGAATATTGGACAGCCACATGCAGAAGAATGAAACTGGACCATTTCCTTACATCACACACAAAAATAGACTCAAAATGGATGAATGACTTCCATGTGAGACAGGAATCCATCAAAATCCATGAGGAGAACACAGGCAGCAACCTATTCAACCTCAACCGCAGCAACTTCTTCCTAGAAACATTGGGAAAGGCAAGGGAAACAAAAGCAAAAATGAACTATTGGGAATTCATCAAGATCAAAAGCTTTTGCCCAGCAAAGTAAACAGTCAACAAAATCAAAAGATAACTGACAGAATGGGAGGAGATATTCGCAAATGACATATCAGATAAAGGGCTAGTATCCAAAATCTTTAAAGAACTTATCAAACTCAACACCCAAAGAACAAGTAATCCAATCCAGAAGTAGGCAGAGGACATGAACAGACATTTCTGCAAAGAAGACATCCAAATGGCCAACAGACACATGAAAAAAGTGCTCCACATCACTCAGCATCAGGGAAATACAAATCAAAACCACAGTGAGATACCACCTCACACCAGTGAGAATGGCTAAAATTAACAAGTCAGGAAATGACAGATGTTGATGAGGATGTGGGAAAAGGGGAATCTTCCTATACTATTGGTAGTGTTGGTGGGAACGCAAACTGGCACAACCATTCTGGAAAACAGCATAGAGGTTCCTGAGAAAGTTGAAAATAGAGCTACCCTACAACCCAGCAATTGCACTACTATTTACCCTAAAGATACAAATGTAGGGATTCAAAGGGGCAGGTCCACCTGAATGTTCATAGCAGCAATGTCCATAATAGCCAAACTATCGAAAGAACCTAGATGTCCATCAACAGATGAATGGATAAAGAAGATATGGTATAGATATACAATGGAATATTATGCAGCCATCAAAAGAAATGAAATCTTGTCATTTGCAATGACATGGATGGAACTAGAGGATATTATGCTGAGTGAAATAAGTCAATCAGACAAAGACAATTATCATATGATCTTTCTGATATGAGGAATTTGAGAGGTAGTGTGGGGAGCTTGGTGGGTAGGGAAGGAAATAAAACAAGATGGGATTGGAAGGGAGACAAATCATAAGAGACTTAATCTCACGAAACAAACTGAGGGTTGCTGGGGGTTAGGGGAGTAGGGTTAGGGTGGTTGGGTTATGGACATTGGGGAGGGTATGCGCTATGGGGAGTTCTGTGAAATGTGTAAGGCTTATGATTCATAGACCTGTATCCCTGGGGCAAATAATATATTATATGTTAATAAAAATAATCTAAAAAAACAGGTTAAAGTCAATGCTAAAGAAAAGGAAGAAGAAGAAGAGGAGAAGAAGAAGAACGAATACAGGTTAGAAAAACAGAAAATCTGAGTTTGAGTTCCTGCTCATGACATATTCACTGTATGACATTGGAGACTTCACATCCCCTGAATAAATACCCATTTACATACCCATAAGGTAGACTATAAAAATGTTTTAGTTAGTATGAGATAAAAATGGAGTTATGGAGCTAAACAATTCCAAATCTCACAATAATATTACAGCTAGGTTGAGGTCTAAGTTGGTCTAACTATAAAGTCTGTGCTCTTTCTAGTGCTGTAAACTGTGATGAATAAAATAGCAAGAAGGAAGATTTTGCATGAAAAATGAACAGACCTAAATGGATATTACACATCACATGGTCACTGTCCAAGGTGCCCTAGTATTCACTTGTTAGGTTACTCACCAAACATTTATTGGACAACTGCTATAATAAAACATTGTATCAAACAGTAACAGGGAACTGTCAAGGGCAGAATCAGGTGACTCCCAGCTAGATGGAGGAAAGGCAGAGTGTACTTTGTCAAAGGGTGGACACAGAAAGGACAATTAAAAAGGGATGCTTCACTAAGGATGATACCCTCTAGTTCCATCCACGTCGTTGCAAATGGCAAGATTTCATTTCTTTTGATGGCTGCATAGTATTCCATTGTGTATATATACCACATCTTCTTTATCCATTTGTCTGTAGATGGACATCTAGGTTCTTTCCATAGTTTGGCTATTGTAGACATTGCTGCTATAAACATTCGGGTGCATGTGCCCCTTCGGATCACTACGTTTGTATCTTTAGGGTAAATACCCAGCAGTGCAATTGCTGGGTCATAGGGTAGTTCTATTTTCAACATTTTGAGGAACCTCCATGCTGTTTTCCAGAGTGGTTGCACCAGCTTGTATTCCCACCAACAGTGTAGGAGGGTTCCCCTTTCTCCGCATCCTCGCCAGCATCTGTCATTTCCTGACTTGTTAATTTTAGCCATTCTGACTGGTGTGAGGTGATATCTCACGGTGGTTTTGATTTGTATTTCCCTGATGCCGAGTGATATGGAGCACTTTTTCATGTGTCTGTTGGCCATCCGGATGTCTTCTTTGCAGAAATGTCTGAACTAGAGGGTATCATCCTTAGTGAAATAAGTCAATCGGAGAAAGACAACTATCATATGATCTCCCTGATATGAGGGAGAGGAGATGCAACATGGGGAGTTGAGGGGGTAGGAGAAGAGTAAATGAAACAAGATGGGATTGGGAGGGAGACAAACCATAAGTGACTCTTAATCTCACAAAACAAACTGAGGGTTGATGGGGGGAGGGGGTTGGGGGAGGGGGTGGGGTTATGGATATTGGGGAGGGTATGTGCTATGGTGAGTGTTGTGAAGTGTGTAAACCTGGCGATTCGCAGACCTGTACCCCTGGGGATAAAAATATATGTTTATAAAGCTGTAAAAAAAAAAAAAAAAAAAAAAAGGATGAATACCCAAGTTTTGTAGCAACATGGACGGGACTGGAAGAGATTATGCTGAGTGAAATAAGTCAAGCAGAGAGAGTCAATTATCATATGGTTTCACTTATTTGTGGAGCATAACAAATAGCATGGAGGACAAGGGGAGATGGAGAGGAGAAGGGAGTTGAGGGAAATTGGAAGGGGAGGTGAACCATGAGAGACTATGGACTCTGAAAAACGATCTGAGAATTTTGAAGGGGTGGGGGGGTGGGAGGTTGGGGGCACCAGGTGGTGGGTATTGTAGAGGGCACGGATTGCATGGAGCACTGGGTGTGGTGCAAAAATAATGAATACTGTTATGCTGAAAAAAATTAAAAAATTAAAAAAAAAACATGGAAAAAAAAAAAGGGATGCTTACTCTGAGATTAGAAGTGACAGCATTGTACATGAAGACTTCACTAAGGTGAGAAGAGCTGTAACAACTATATTTTTTTTTAATAATCAATTCATTAATTTAAGTCATCACTACACCCGACATGGGGCTCAAACTTACAACCTAGAGATCAAGATTGCTTGCTCTTCTGACTGAGTCACCCAGGCTCCCCAGTACTGTGACAACTTTAATGGAAATTTCTAACTCTTTTAAAGGTATCTGGGAAGTATCTGAGATTAGACTAAATAATCTGGTGTTACGGAAACTTTTACTATTTGGATTCTTAAGGTAAATGAATCATGCAAATATTACTTTTCTGCTTAAGAAAATATTAAAATTTGAGAAAAATTAAAATGTGTGTTTTGCCTAGTCTTAATTATTTTTAAAGGAAGCATGAGCTTGAAAAACATAAAAGAAACAGAAGCCTGGCAGGTTCTGTTGGTAGCAACTCTTGACTTCGGGTTGTAACTTGAGCCCCATATTGGGTGTAGAGATTACTTACAAATAGAATCTTTAAAAAAATCAAATAAAGGGGCGCCTGGGTGGCTCAGTGGGTTAAGCCGCTGCCTTCGGCTCAGGTCATGATCTCCAGGTCCTGGGATGGAGCCCCGCATCAGGCTTTCTGCTCGGCAGGGAGCCTGCTTCCTCCTCTCTCTCTCTGCCTGCCTCTCTGCCTACTTGTGATCTCTGTCTGTCAAATAAATAAAATCTTTAAAAAAAAAATCAAATAAAAATAAAATATGCTGAAGACACTGTATTTTATGAAAAGAGAAGTTATCTGATAAGATAGCCAGTAAGCACAAATGGAAGATTATTTTTATTGGTATAGATGTTTGGAAAATTTATAAATACTATCAAAAGGAATATATTAGGGATATTATATATTCTAAATAAAACTTTCAATGTAATGATTTCTTAGAATTTACTCAAGCTTTCCAAGCCAAAATTCTGTTATTGGTGTTACCAAAAATAAATTTTCTTTTTTTACAATGCAAGTGCTCATAATTGGATATTAAATATTTTTTCAACTGGGCCTGACATAATATTTATATTTTCCAAATAACTTATAATATCACATTATTCTTTAAATATTTTACATATAAATGGTTATACATGAGACACCTATCATTCTCTGTAAACCTGTGACTGTTTTTGCTTTTGTTTTTCCTACCATGTTACTTTTTTCCTTTTTATACTCATAACTAGCATTTTCAATAAACTGAGGAAACTTCAACACAATTAAACTTAAATAGAGTAAAAATCATATGCAGAATTACTTGAATTCAATCATTTAATCATTTTGATCTAGGAGTTGTAAGTCCTGTTTTAATTATTGTTATTTTCTTTTAGTTCTAAACCTGCCAATTCTAAGACCTGGCTTGTAATATTATGCATCCTCTGGATATTTGATTCTTGTTCCAGCATTTAATATTTTTTTAATTAACTCATGTCAAATTTTGGTACTTTGTATTTTAAGCATACACTTGACATGTAGCACAAAGTAGTTTCATCATAGCTTCCTTCTTTACCACCTTAGCTGCCATCTCCTTATTTTCTGTTAAAAACAAAAACAAAAAAACATGATTTTTCTGTGACCAATTCTCTATTCCATGGCATAAGCCCTATCACCAGGCAGCTCCAATGATTAAAATATTCTAGAAATATATATCTATGGTATGTCCCTGATATTTCCCTCTCTGTCATTACTTTATTTAATAAGAAAAAAATATCAATAGCTTTTTTTTTCCAACCTAAGAGAGGTTTGTTTCCCTCCTGCTAGTAGTGTCTGAGTCTATAATTCCCTAATCATTTGTTCTTTGGATATAACCTGATGTGGTTAAAATATTTACAACTAACAGAAAATATTTTCCTTTGGAATAATCTTAAGATTTTACTATTTATTGATTTACCTTCCTATAAAATATGTAATAATACTTGACTAACTTGCATGGCCAGCAGGCTTTTTTGACTTTACCAAGGTCTTTGAGGCACTTGAATGCAAAAAGAAATTGAAATCCAGGACATTATTACTGTTGTTATGTAGAAAAATAATATTAAAATACAACTATATCTTTACGCTTCCTCTGGGCCATTGTCCTTTATGTTTTCACTTTATTCACTTTTCTCTGTGTTAGACTGTCATGAATATAAATTTCATAGGAGATCAAAGGCTACTAAGCACAATGTGTGCGCTTGAAACACCCCCTGTAAGGCAAGAATTAGTTAAGCTTCTTGGTCTCCTCCTCCTAAATTTATATAAAGGTCTATGCCTTTGGTTACGTATATTTTATTTTCATGGGAGTATGACTTAGTTGGCATATGTATAACTACATGGAGATACAGAGTGTGTTGGAAAGATAAAATATGTTAGCTTAAAATCTAATTTTTCACATGAATTACTTGCCTTCGTAGAGTGGATGGTGCTTTCTTAAATCATGCATGAAAGAATTTTATTTTCTCTTTTCAACCATTTACAATAAATGTTTTGTCTTGTAATGGTTTTAATGTCAGTCTTTCTAAGTTAAAATGCAATTTTAAAAATATATCTGAGAGAGAAATTTGTGTATGTGCATATATTTAGGTTACATTCTGACCCACATTTTCTAGAGATAGTACATGACATTTGGTTATTCCCCTGGTTTTCTTTCAGAGCAATGGGTCCTAATTACTTGGAACAAAGTGATACAGTTTTGTGTAAAATCAGTTGCCATGTTGCTTAGATAAAGACCGCAATCTCTTCAGCCTCCTGAGACTTTCCAATGAGGTTAAAATGTGCCTACAGATATCAGAAGAGTGTATGCAAATTAGGGAAGGAACAGAGTGAGAAATATATGCAAAGATCTTCATATGGTGATAGGCAGTAGAATTTAACATTAGCAACTGTTTTGAGTGGACAAGTTTTATAAATTTACGAAGAAATAATGTGCATATTGTTAATTAATACAAAGGCTTGCATCTTGCAATTGCATTTCCATTTGTGTTTGACATCCAGTAATTTGAGGTCAGAAAGAAGTATTATTTTTTTCAGAGGAAAAAGTTATTGCCATAAATTTATTGTTTCTTTTTTCTCAAATATGTTGGCATAATTTCGAATGTATATATTTAACTTATATTGAAAGAATAACACAAAGTATTTCATTAATTTCTTTCCCCATGTGTTAACATTTTAGTATGTTTTAGAATAAGTTACAAATTTAGTGTTCCTTTACCACAATATTTCAGTATACAGTTCCTAAAAACAGGGTCAACAATGTAAAACTCTTATAATATCACAGCCAAGCATGAATTTTAGGAAATTAACTTCAATATGGTACTATTATCTAATTTATAGACATTATTTACATTTCACCAGTTGTCCTAATATTGCCCTTCAGAGAAAAGAAAAATGCAGGATCATAACTGCAGTCCATTGCCATGTCTCTCTAGTCTTTTAAACAGGACTAGTTTCTCAGTTTTTAATTCTATTTCATGGTATTGATATTTTTAAAGTGTACAGGCCATGCATTTTGTACAGTGTCCTTCAATTCATATTTGTTTAATGGCTCATCACTATTTGATTCTAGGCATATAGTTTAGGCAAGAATACTTAGAAACAGTACTGTGCTCTTCTCTCAGGAGGCACATGAGTTTGATTTGTTCGATTACTGGTGATGTTACCACTGACCTCTCTGTTAGATGGTGCCAGGTTACTCTACCATAAGGTTAATTGTAAACATCTTTGCACACAGACTAAGTATAAGGTTTGCCATTTCTCTTCTATCACCCCTGCTAAGATCTTACCTAGTTTTACCCAAAGTGTATGTAAAGTAAGTTAAAACAAATATATATTTTTAAGGATTATAGTGTGATGAAGTAAAAAAAAAAAGAGAGAGGGAGAGAGAGAGAGAGAGAGATAAGGAAAGAGAAAAGGGAAACAAGAAACCTAAAAGAAAAAAGAGGAGCTTTGGTCTCAGGCAGATATGTATTTTAAATTCTGTTTCACTATTTATTCTCTGAGTTTTGTTTCCTCTTGTGGTGTATGGGATGAGATTTTCTATCTTTCTTTCTTTTTTTTTATTTTCTATCTTTCTTAATTATAGATTGAAAATCAGATATATCTAGGTCATAGAATGAACAAGTGCTATATATTAGCTATCATAAATATTCTCAATTCTGATCACTTCCCAAAAATAATTAGGAGAAATTAGTGTGAATTTATAACGGAACTCTGATGAGGCAAAAGGACATGCACATATACTATCTGGTAAAGCTCTTATCTGTTGTGGCATCCTTTGCCCTCACAATTCAAGACTGGAAAATATCGGTGTATTGATCAGAGTCTACTAGTCTTCCTTTAAAGACAAAAAAAAAACAAAAACAAAAACAAAAAACCGTCTTTACCTCTGCTGCATCTGACCTATTTAAATACGCCAAAATATGCAATTTTCTCCATGCTTACTGTTATTACATTATCAAAATCTCATGATAGATGTCTTCCAGCCATGAAAGATTTGGGACATTTACACTCAGTATCTTCCCTCACTTAAATTTCCACCTTGGCACTTGAGTAAAAGACAGCTGGTACACCATTTCTAAAGTATTATCTTCTACTATGAAAATATTAAAAGTATAATAGAATAAAATTAAAAGACTGACATCCAGAGTCCATGGGAACAAGGTAGTACTGTCAGTATAGGGTTGCCAAACCTATTTTTATTTTGAGCCAATTTTTTTTTTTCAAAAACTAATGATGTATTTTATAGTGCCTAACATAACACAATAAAAAAATTTTGTCTTATGCTTTTTCTAAGAGTTTTACAATTTAACATTTTACATTTGTCTGTGATACATTTTAGGTTGATTTTATTAACTTAGTTTTTATGAAGTGTGAAGCTTAAATCAAGTTTCATTTTTCTTGCCGACGGAGGTCCACTTGCTCCAACACCATAGATGGAAAAGATTATCTTTCCTCCATTTAGTTTCTTTGGCACTTTTGTAAAAGAAAAAAAAATTCAGTCTGGTATATTAGTGTGTAGGTTCTCTAGTTTTTACATTGATCTATATCTCTATCTCTGCACCAATAACACATCATTTTGATTACTGTAGCTGTGGCTTAAAGCCAAATAGACTGATTGCTCCCACTTTATTCTTCTTTTCTCAATATTCTTCTAAGTATTCTAGTGTTCTGACTTTTCATATAAATTTTAGAATAATCTTGCATATATGTATAAAAAACCCTGCATGGATTTCAACAGGAACTATGTAAAATGTATTTATCATTTTGAGGAGAATTGACATATCTATCATTTTGAGTCTTTTAATTTACAAACACAGGAGGTGTCTTCATTTGTCTTCTTTGTTTCCTTCATCAACATTTTGGAGTATTCGGCACAAAATTTTGATAAATGTTTTATTAGATTTACACCTTGGAGTTTGGGATCCTTTTGAAGCATTGTAAATGGCATTATATTTTTAATTTATGTGTTCACATGTTCACTGCTAACATATAGAAATGAATTTGACTTTTTTTTTTTTGTTGTTCTTGTTCTTTTTTTTTTAATTTTTTTATTTTTTTCAGCGTAACAGTATTCATTATTTTTGCACCACACCTAGTGCTCCATGCAATCCATGCCCTCTCCAATACCCACCACCTGGATCCCCCAACCTCCCACCTCCCCACCGCCACTTCAAAACCCTCAGATTGTTTTTCAGAGTCCATAGTCTCTCATGGTTCACCTCCCCTTCCAATTTCCCTCAACTCCCTTCTCCTCTCCATCTCCCCTAGTCCTCCATGCTATTTGTTATGCTCCACAAATAAGTGAAACCATATGATAATTTACTTTCTCTGCTTGACTTATTTCACTCAGCATAATCTCTTCCAGTCCTGTCTATGTTGCTAAAAAGTTGGGTATTCATCCTTTCTGATGGAGGCATAATACTCCATAGTGTATATGGACCACATCTTCCTTATCCATTTGATTTTGAGCCAATTTTTAAAACTGTATAAAGTTCTACTTTACAGATACTAATAAACTGCATATATTTAAGAGTGAACAAGTTTTGACAAGGATATGAATCATCATAATCCTGATAATGACCATGTATGTCATGGTATATTTACCTCCTGCCCTATTATAATCTCTCCTTACCCTACCCACCTCTCCAGGTAACAGCTGTACTTTGTTTTACGATGGAAACCACCACATATTTTATTTATATGTTTGGAACCAAACTGTTTACTCCTTTTTCCCCCTGATTTTCTTTGTGTTTCATAACTACTTTGACTTTCATCAGTGATGTTATACAAATAGCTCACTTTTCTGACCAGATAACACCTTATGTTTGCATATGCCGCTATTACTTTATTCATCTTTTTTATAGGCTTTTAGGTTATTTCTAGATCACAACACAAACAAACAAAAAAGTAATAGAATAGCAACTTAGAATAATAAATTTTAACATCTTAAGAGTAATAGAATAGCAACTTAAAATAATAAAGCTGAAAAATAAGCAGGTGGGTTCTTTAAATTTCAAAGAAAAAATATATAAAAATGTGCATTGTTTGGTGATAAGAGAAATATGTTCAGTTTTCAATAAATAATTTTATTATCTCAACTAAAATTGGTAAATTCATTATCTCTCATTATTACAGTTTAAATAATCTAATATTTTTATTTCCTTGCATTTCACTTACATAGGAGAACCTATTTTGTTTCAGTTTAGATGTTTTATTAAAAAATAGAACATGTGATTACCATAATAGTGTGTACTCTAGAATTCTTCTGAAGCCAAATGACAAATTAAGAATAGGAGTATGTCATAAGAATATAGTGTCTTTCTGGCCAATGGGTCAGGAGGGGCCATTTGCTAAGACTTTTTGGAAAAGAGATAGAAGGTATGATATTTGATTATGACCTTACCTGGGCTGCTGAAATTTTTGTGGCCACAAGAAAACAGCTAGAACATAAAATCTGTACACTGGGAGGCAGTGTGTAGGGATGACAGAAAAGAAAGATTAACGAAAAGCAAAGCAAAGCAAAGCAAAGAGACAAGTAAAAGAAAAGGATAAAAGAGAAAAGAGAGAGAAATAGAAAGAAGCATGATAACATTGTAAAGCTGTTCAATTAACCAATCCTGGATTTGCAGACTTTTTGTTATGTGAGAAATAATGCAACCTTAGTGTCATTGATGATTTGTATTTACAGTAATTAAACCACAGGATAAGCCATCCTATTTTAGGTGCTTTGACAGGAAAATAAAGAGAGAAGTAACATTATTCATTCAAAAAAAAAAAAATTTGAGCACCAATACTACTTCCAAATCACTGTTCTGGGTGTTAAGGATGCATTTAGATCAAGACACCCTTTTAGCCTTCAGTATATTTTTGGCATATGGTAACCATGAATAAGTTAACTAATAAAATTAGTATTTTAAATGTAAATATTACTAGAATAAAGCTTTGTAATATAACAACATATTCTGAATTGTAATAAGGAAGAATAAGGAAGAAATTTTAAATATAAGGAAAAGATATGCAAAATTGTAAACAAGTGTTTAACCTTTAAATTTTAAATTTCAAATCAAATGTTGCTTTTGAAGTAAAATAATCGTCACTTTGAATTACCCTTGAAAAATAACCATTTAAATTTAAGCACTGAAATAAAAATGTCTAATCTCTTAAATTAGGGTGGTGTTATTGTGCTACTACCTGATGTTCTGGAAACTTGAAAATTAAGAAACTCTGAATTGAATATAGATTTACAAAAGGACCCATTTCATCTGTGGTTACCTCCAGGTAGCCTTCTTCATTGAATAAGCAACATTTCTTCAAAATATTTTTCCAAAATCTTGCCTAAGCAAGTGAAATTAGGCACTCTCTGATCCTTGCAAAAAGAAATGTCACAAAAACAGTAATATCAATGACTATTAATAAAATGTTAATGAATCACTAGCCCATGGGTGGAAAGGTAATCCTACCACATATTCTTGAATCCTTCATCAGAACGACCCAAACATCAGAATTTGCATTTCTGTTTATATTTCCCTCCATCATAATTGGTACTTTGTCACTATTTCTTTACTTGCTTGGAGGCATTATTCTAACTGAATACATTCTGTATGTAGAGAAGAATCCTCACTCGTCAAGGCTGTCAATTTTGCCACTTCTCCTTTTAGTTAGTCTTGTTAGTTACTCTCCTTCTGCTTTTACTTACTTAAGACATGTCACTCATTCAGCAGATGCACTGACAGATGCTTGACTGACGTGTAAATTTATTCACAGGAAAGAGAAGAACATTTTTGTTCTGACGTTTTATTTTTATCTCTGCATGCCATCTTTATTTGACAGATTATAAAGCCATATTCATATTAAAAAGCATCTTTAAATAAAGAGCAATTTGCCATATCAATATTGTCTTCCCACATCTTTTATTTCCATGGCCTTATAAGGCTTACTGAAAATAACACTTTCTCACATGTGGAGACAGTAATCTGAGTAATGGTGAATAGCCACCTTCTTTTTTTATTATTATTATTATTTTTATTATTATTAAGTATTCATGTACACAGGGAAAAATGTATTGTCTTCCTATATTATGGAGAGAAGGGAATTGGCATATACCGTTTGTCCTTTTCTGAAATGCTTAAAGAGATTATAATTTGTGATCAATAGGAAATAATCAAATTCAACAATTCAAGAGCTCTTAGGAGTCAAGAAGAAAATCTCTATTAAAGAAAAACCCCACATAAAAATGGCAAATTCTTTACATGTCAATGACATGAGAAAAAAAACTTAATGTAGTTAGAGTGTATAGGCTCTACTTATTCTTTTAACAGTGTAGATAATTGAAATCTAATAAAGCTTTTGTAAAATGCTCTTTGAATACACACACTTTACCCATATTAAAGTGTATATGTGTTTAGTGTAATTTTCTTATTTTAAAAAGATTTTATTTATTTATTTGAGAGAAAGAGAGAGAGAACATGGGGGGTGGGGGCAGAGGGAGAGAGAGAGAAGAAGACTCCCCATTGAGCAGGGAACCAGCCATGGGGCCCAATCATGACCTGAGCAGAAGGCAGAGGTTTAACCAACTGAGTCATCCAGGCATCCCATGTATTGTCATTTTTGAGGAGAAAATAACACAGAATAACAATGCCCATAGAACCAGTCATCCTGGGACACCTGGGTGGCTCAACCAGCTAAGAATCTGCCTTTAGGGAGCGCCTGGGTGGCTCAGTGGGTTAAAGCCTCTGTCTCTGGTTCAGTTCATGATCCCAGGGTCCTGGGATCGAGCCCTGCATTGGGCTCTCTGCTCAGCAGGGAGCCTGCTTCCTCCTCTCTCTGCCTACTTGTGATCTCTGCCTGTCAAATAAATAAATAAAATCTTTAAAAAAAAAGAAAAGAAAAGAATCTGCCTTTGGCTTAGGTCATGATCCCAAGGTCCTGGGATTGAGTCCTCCAGTGGGCTCCCTGCTTAGTGGGGAGCCTGCTCCTCCCTCTGAACCCCCCCCCCCACTTGTGCTCATTCTCTCTCACAAAAATAAATAAAAATACTTAAAAAAAAAAGAAAAGAACCAATCATTCTGAATGTTAGAAATGGACCATGTAGTCACGTTCACTGAGCACATGGGAAGCCAAAAGCAACCCACCTACAACACTCACAGATAGCCTAGTAGTTTTAAAGATAAGTAGACTAAATAATATGATGTCATTCAAATCCTGTACATGATATTTTATCCCATTAAACTAGTTGTTTCTATGAAAAGTAATGCTCCAGTGGTCCTCAAAAACTAGAAGGTCTCCATTTGCAAGCTCACTTCCTTGTTTCTAAATCTCTTAGATGTTATTCATATCAATATGATAACTAGGGTGTGTAAATGAACATTCTACTGATACAGGCTACAAGTATGTGTTAGGTGTCAGGATACCTTATCACTTATTAAGCCTTCATAGTCATATTTACTCTTGAAGCATGTTTATTTGATAATGTTGTAAACCCAGAATCTGTACTCTGGGATCAAGAGTTATTCAAAGTTTTACGTAAGTGTTTTATATCACAAAGTAGATTTTGGAGAGTGAATTAAAAAAGAAAAAAAAAAAGTGAAATTAATATAGATAAATGTTACAGTCAGAGTTTAATACAAAGAAACTAAACTAAGGTTAAAATTCAATGTTTGTTAACATATGATCTTTAGTGTCTAGTGCAGATGGGATTAGCACATAGTAGTAATTAATGATAGCTGAGTGAATGGACCAATAAATGAATGAATAGCTAAAAGCTACATTTTTTTTTTAAGATTTCATTTATTTATTTGACAGAGAGAGACCAAAAGCAGGGGGATCAGCAGGCAGAGAGAGAAGCAGGCTCCCCACTGAACAAGGATCCTGAGGTGGAACTTGATCCCCAGACCCTAGGTTCATGACCTGAGCCAAAGGTAGACACCCAACTGACTGAGCCATCCAGGCACCCCCACTAAGAGCGACATTTTTAAAAGACCCAGAGGAGTCACTGTCTAGGTTGTGCTCTTAATGATATTTTTCATCTTTCCAATTTGCGGTGTTGTTTTGCTCTTATACCTAAATAAACAGTCATTAGTTTATCACTTTCAGCTGGGTGGGTCAGGAGCAAGATAATGTGCACTCTTTTCAGAGTATATTATCTCTGGTACTCTTAAAAGAAAGTTAAAATCACTGCTCCAATAACTACTCACTCACATTGTAAAAACCTAATTAATCTATTTTTAAGAATTCTTGGACACAAAGAGCAAAGCAAACAACAAACATAACTACTTGGATGCTGTATCTTTTCAATATATTATTTATTTATTTATTTATTTATTTGACAGACGGAGATCACAAGTAGGTGGAGAGGGAGGCAGAGAGAGAGGGGGGAAAGCAGGCTCCCCACTGAGCAGAGAGCCCAATTGGAGCTTGATCCCAGGACCCTGGGATTATGACCCAAGCCGAAGGCAGAGGCTTTAACCCACTGAGCCACCCAGGTGCCCCATCTGTCAGTATTTTGTTGAGTTATTAAAGTTAGTCTTCATAGGGTGCAAAATAAAAAGCACAAACATGAGGTAAGGAAAACATTGCTAACTATACACAAAGTTACTTTGTGGCTCTGTAATGGTGAAACAATTTGCATCTATGCTTTTAATTAAATCATTTTTTTCTATTACCTGGGGGACACCATTATGAGCTGACACCTGTCAAAAGAAGTTTTTCTGACCCTTTCAGCTCATTCTTCTGTTATATTTGTAGCCACTCACCAGATGTGCTCACTGGACAACTAATTCCCTGGACATGGCTATAAATGCTTCATGAAGTACTTGGAGATGAGCTTTACATACAAAAGTCTGAGGCAGTCACTTCTTTTGCGTGAAAAATATGAGTCCAAAACCTCACCATTTCATGAGAAGCCAAGATGATGAATCATAATTTCTCAGAAAAACTGACTTAGAAACAATAAATGTACCTCAGGACACTTAATGCCTTCCCAGTTTCCTGATATTTATAGCTTATCTGTCCCAAATGCCTACAATAAATCTATCTCATTTGTGACCATTTCATAGACAAGTGACCTAGAAAGAGCCTCATTTCCTTTCACCAATATTTTTTTAATACTATTTGTTCACCATGCCTTAAAATATTGACATTTCTGTGTAATGTTTCTACAACAGTTCTTTCTCAAGAAAGTATTCCCTGAAGAATTTGAGAAATATTTAAAAAAAAATAATGACCTAGTAGAGAAAGAAAATATTGTTTTATAAAAGAGTTGAATGATTTATGTGGGTAAATGCAACTTCTTAACCTTTATTGCACAATATTTATTCGTTATAGAATATGAGAATAATAAAGAGTAGTAAGAAAAAAAATCTGTATGTTCTACATGTTTGCTCTTTATTATCCTTCTATTTATAGATTTTTAAAAAATGTAGCTCTAGTTATAATGTGTAAGTGGGTGGGTACATCTCATAAAAACTCTATTATCATTTTTCCATGTTATTACATATTTCCATCAATGCCTAAACATTTTATAGCATTTTTGTTACATATGCTGGCAACATTTTCCTAGCTTTCCTTGATGTACAGCAACTTGTCTATGTCTTTTGTAATCAAATTTATGATTTTTAAAATATATTGTTTTAAAGGTTTTATTCTTTGGGAGAGAGAACATGAGCAGAAAGAGGGAGAAGCAGACTCCCTGCTAAGAAGGGAGCCCAGTGGGGGCTTGATCCCAAGACCCTGAACTGAAGGTAGTCGCTTAACTTACTAAGCTACCCAGGTGCCTCAATTTTTAAAATATGTTTATATTTGCTACAACCTTTATTCCTAGAAATTCTACTTTCTTCAATTGCATTTTATCTTATTATGATAATTTTATTTTGAGATAATTATTAAATACATGTGAAGTGTTTTAAACTACATGGTGTGAATAAAAATTGAATTAATATAAGTAACATACATTTTCCTCTTCCCTTACACTAAATTACATAGTCTATTGCTGTTTTGAAAATGTTTAACAGTACAATCTTACTGTTTAAATGTTTAATGTATGTAAAATTATTTTGCTTCATGTTTGTTGAATTTATCTTATTAACCAGATTCATATTGCACTTGATTAAGGATTTTTTGGACATAAAGTCACATAATGTGCAAACCACATTAAACCCCTTCCATTTTTACACAGTATTCATCAGCATTCAAAAGACAAGACTCCAGTTTTTACTGCATAAATCCACCCTTACTTTTATTCTCACATGTTTGTGGCTGCTTATTTTGTGAATAATTTCATTGGGAAATTGGATTGCTTGTCTGTATCTGGAGTGTATTTCACTTCTCAAAAATTGAGAACTATAGTGTAATGAGCAAACACCCCCATATTTGTAAATAAACTTGTAAAGTAAAAGAAATCAGAGTTTTCATTTTTTAAGGTGGGTATGCTAACTTACACATGGCAGACTTGTCATTTTGTCAGCCTCGCCAGCATACCTTTATCATTTTTTTTACTATCTGTACCACAATATTCCTTTAGGTACCATTATACTAGAGGCTTCCTTAAGCATAGCTATCTAGACTGCCAGTCAAGCTATCCTTCTCACTCTGACAAAATCATGGACACAGAACATAGGCAAGAACAATCAGCATCCCTCAATCCTAAAAATTTGGATCTTGAACTATGTTACCTATGGCTGGAAAATGATAGGCTTGTTTCATTAATATGGAAGATTCCTGGAGCCATTTCCTGCCACATGTAGTCCCTTTCCTGAGCCTCTCTGTTCAAGAATTGTTTTTGAATTCTATGAGCTACTTCTAATTGTCCAAAATTTTCTTTTTTTTTCTTTCTTTTTACTTACTGTTTATGTTTATGTCAAACTTAGCCAGAGATGATATCTGGTGCTAAAACACAGAAAAGCCTGAAACACATTTGAAGAGAAAATTACACAGAAAATGTAATAACCTTAATCTTTCAAAATCAATGCCATTTCACATACACTCTAATTTAATAGATATTTTGAAAAGAATTTCAAGAAGAAAATTTTAATTGCTAAATTATAAGACCCTATATTTAAGATTTTAAAATATCTTTTCTAAATATGCATATACATGCACATACTTGTGTGTATGTGATGTGTACAGATGGGTCCGTTTTGTCAGATGTGCTTAATAATGTTCAATAATATTAAGTATAATTTCATACATTTTACATACATAAACAACTTGTTATATATATATTTCATAATTGTATATGTATCATATATTTTATATATTTACATATACATATATACACATTCACTCACATATATTATGCTATATGAAATTTTGTAATCTCTTCTTTTCATTTAATAATGTACTATGTATTATATAATAATGTACAATTTTTAATGTACAAAATGTGCAAAAATACAATTTAATAATGTACTATGTAATAATGTACAAATTGACTTTACCTTTTCATATTAATAGGTATATATTGTTCAGTTATCATTGTATTATACTGTAATTATATATTTTATACTATATAATAATGTACCAATTGCCTTTGCCTTTTCATATTATTTTATATTTCATATAATTTTAATTAACTGGCATATTATATTATACTGTGATTATATATTTTATAATTATGAATACTTAGAATATTTAAAATCAGATTTTATTTTATTACAATGTGATAAGTATTAAATGAAAATTAATATTAGATAGCTATGTCTCACAAGTTTTTGAGAGTTAATTATAACGTGAATTGCTTAGTTGAAGAGAAGGCATTTTTTTTTTTTATTTAAGAGAGTTAGCTTCTGATCTCACACATAAAGGAGCAATGCTAGTTAATTTATAGGTAAATTATTTCACATTTTTGTATATCAGGACAAATAAAATAATAGAGTAAAGGAATAAAATATTCTTCATATTTTTAAAATCTTTTTTTTTTTAAGATTTTATTTATTTATTTGTTAGAGAGAGAGAGGGAGCGAGCATGAGCACAGGCAGACAGAGTGGCAGGCAGAGGCAGAGGGAGAAGCAGGCTCCCCGCTGAGCAAGGAGCCCGATGTGGGACTCGATCCCAGGACGCTGGGATCATGACCTGAGCCGAAGGCAGCCGCTTAACCAACTGAGCCACCCAGGCGTCCCTTTAAAATCTTTTTTTAAGAGCTTATTTAGACAATCAAATCCATTGAAGAATTTCAAAAGAGATGTTTGTGATTTTACTATATTATTAAAAAAATATAAACTTTGTGATCAGGAACTCAATTCAAGCTGGATCTTCCATAGGTCTAGAAGAAATAAAAATGTTATTTTGTCAATTATTATCCAATTATTCTATGTGTGACTCTATCTATATGTGACTTTATGCATTTTCACCAAATTATGTCATTTTAAAATAAATTAAAATATATTTTTAGAAATACATTGAAATTTTTAAATTATTGGGTATTCTCAACCATATTAAATGTTTCAAACACCTTATAGAAATATTCAGATATTAGTTTTTAGCTAAAGGAGGTGAACAATAGGTACCACATAGTAAATCATAAACTATTTTCAACCATGCCTCAGGCTATAGAGACTTTCTGAAAACATTTATAGATTCTTTTCAGAAATTTTGCATTTGGATTCCATTGTTAGCCTCTGTATATGCATTCATATTCTCCTCTATGGGTCTCAAATCTCTCTATATAAATAGTTTCTTTAAAAAGCATTACTTAATAGATATGTTGCAAGTATTGTGTTCCTGTCTGTCTGGTGGGTCTGCCTCAGGGCTGCCCATTAAACCGCCAATTTCTACACTGAAAAGGCTTCCCCATGATGAAATGTTATTGTTTCAAGTATGCTAATGAGTTTTCTTGAAGGATAACATGTAAAAATAAAAATGAGCTACCAATTCCTGGTTGTATATGTGTATAGAAGTTTCCCAATTATATCTTCTCCAAATGACTCTTATATAATTTACAGAAGTAATATTTTCTGATCACTTTCAGCTATTGCATTGGTTTAATTTCTCAATCTGAAATAAAATTAGCTCTTGACCAATCCAAAACTTGAAGAAAATCAGAAGAGTCCTATAATCCAGTAGCCAGAGTGTGTGTGCCTCTATAAAGGTTTGACGAAGGATTGATACTGTCAGTCAGCTTTCTAATTAAGGAATAGAACAATGTGAGGGGGAAAAAAGTTTCACAAGGTTTTTGTTTTTTTTTTTTTCTTTGAAAGTTTTCTATATGCCTTCTTGTTATGGGTGATGTGAAAGACAGAGGAAGAGATGATTATGAAAAAAACATTCAACCTTTCCACTCAATATTTCAGTCTTTGGATTACAGTTGTCATTTAAAATCCACATATTCACACTTGGGTTTTGAAAAATCTTTCACATGGAAGTATCAATTCTTTTTAATTTATAGAAAATATTGAATTATATTAAATTAGTATCAGATAAAGTATTACTTGGTTAAAATAAAATTTTATAAGTATACCAGACTGGCTCATTAATGTGAAGCACAGTTTTTCTTCATTTTAGCATTTTGTTTTAAATTTTGAGGATATATTTCTAATATTTTCTTGTCTGTTACCATTAAAAAACAGAATTTGAAAAAGAACTTTTTTCTTTAAAACATATGCAATATTTCTCAAAATCACTACTATTAAAATAAATTTACTATGTAAGAATATTTAGTTTTGAAATTTACATTATAAAGCTACTGCCTGTGGATCATCGTGATTAAATAGGGAAAGCGCTTATGTTGTCCATCACTAAATAAGGTTAAAAAATTATATTTGATAAATTGCAATAAAAGACATTTTAACATTATCGTAATGCTCATTAAAGATTCTGTTATCAATATCTAAATATGTTTTGCTGATAAGGCTATCAATACACTAGATGAACCAAACTACTCCTTTTTGGAAACAACTTACTTCTTTGGTAAATATTAATTGCACACCTAATAATTACCAGTGACCATCTATGCTCTGGGAATATAGGGATACATGGAATAAATAAAGCATGGAACACAGGATGTAAATTTTCTACCAAGATAATATAGAGAATAAAAGAAACATAAAAAAATTGTGGCAATTGCAGATAATAAGAGTGATATTAGTTTTGGAGTTGTAAGATGAGAACTAATTTATATAGAAAATAACTGCTGTCTAACAGATTTGAAACTTAAATGATAAAAGATAATAAGTGAAAATCATTCCAAAAGAAAGAATTGTAAATTCAAAGGCCTTGAGGTAGATTAATGTAAAGTATATTTAACGCACAGATACAAGACAGATTTGACTAGAATTTCATGGAGAGAGAAGAATGAAAGGAAGTGACATTGGAGAGGTAGTCAGAAATCAAATCAGGTGAGGCATTTCAGGCTTGTGTCTGGTGCTTGGAATTTGTTGTAAGCCCAAGAAGAAGTGATAGCTCTAAGCTCTCAGTTTCTTCTGGGCTATTTCACGGCAGAGCTAATCAGAAACTGTGAGATTCTAGATAAAATTTAGAGATATTAGCATTTGTTGAAGAGATAAATAGGAACCAAATAAGAGTTGGAAGGTATAGCAAGTTAAAATAGAGGTCTAAAAATAATATTTTTACTATAACTATTTCCAGTTCAATATATGGGACATATGTGTATCAATATATTATTTGCTATTTATCTAAAATTCCATTTTCATATAGGTATTTTAATTTTTATTTGGTACACCTAAGATCCCCAACATTCTTTGAGTATCTAGGGGAAGAAAGTTTCATGGACTTAGAAGGGGAAGACTGGAGAAAGAGCATGTTATAGGATGTAGGAGAGGAGGGAATAATATTCTGTGTTGAAGATGTTTGATAAGACTTCCAAATAGAGCTACTAAAACGAGCTCAGAAGGAAGTAGAGAGTTGGAAATAAAGATAAAGTAGTCCTCTATATGTGGGTGATATTGAAAGTGGTGGGAGTATCTGAACAGTGGAGATGAAAGCAAGAGAGCAAAGAGAAGGGGGAGAAAAAAATAAAGGTGTGATTACATGGAAATCTAGGGAAAGTGGTCAACAGCCAAATGAGTAGAGAGGTTAAATAAAATCAGAACAAAACTTGAGTATTGGGGGGCACCTGGATGGCTCAGTGAGTTAAAGCCTCTGCCTTCAGCTCGGGTCATGATCCCAATGTTCTGGGATTGAGCTCTGCATAAGGCTCTATGTTCCGCAGGGAGCCTGCTCCTCCCCTCTCTCTCTCTGCCTGCCTCTCTGCCTACTTGTGATCTCTGTCTGTCAAATAAATAAATAAAAATCTTTTTTTTTTAAAGATTTTATTTATTTATTTGACAGAGAGAGATCACAAGTAGACAGAGAGGCAGGCAGAGAGAGAGAGAGAGGGAAGCAGGCTTCCTGCTGAGCAGAGAGCCCGACGCGGGACTCGATCCCAGGACCCTGAGATCATGACCTGAGCTGAAGGCAGCGGCTTAACCCACTGAGCCACCCAGGCGCCCAATAAATAAAAATCTTTAAAAAAAAAAAAACAAAAAACAAAAAAACTTGAGTATTGGGCTTCACAAAAGGAGACTGTTGGTGTGTAAGTAGAGTAATAAGGGGGAAAGGCCAAACAGAAGTGGGTTAAGGTTGAGGTGAGGGGGTGATTAAGAATAATATTAACTATGTCATGGAATTGTGCCATAAATGGAGAGCAAGGAAAAAGCAAGGATGAGATCAAAAAAAGTTTCTAAGTTTGTTGTTTGTTCTTGTTTGTTTGTTTGTTTGTTTTTCACGCTGAGGAGGTGTGTGATACGTTTCCATGTAAGTGAGAATTTTTCATTAGCAATGGAAGGTGAAGCAGGTTATATATATTTCCAGATGAGAAATCATTGCCTAAGCCAGTGTGAAGTCCAGAGTTCCGGAAGAAAGTGTGCCCTTAAGGAGAAAGAAAAGTGCTTTTGTTTTACTAGCAGGAAATGTAGACTACGTGGGTAGAGATCAGTGAGGTAGTAACTTCAATGCTCAGAAGATGAGTAGTTCTTACCTCATTGTACACATCTTCTAACAGAGGTACATTTTGGAGGATTTTAGATGTGATCCATAAAAAAACAAAACAAAAAACATAATGTCTTAGGGAACACGATGTCTTAAGGAAAACATGCACCCACAAATATTGATAACATAAGGAATATTTCTTCATTTTATTTTTTAGTCTGGATTAGAGAAAACTCCTTGAAATTTTCAGAACACTATCATCACAACACAAATTATATTGCATCATTAATTATCATTCTATTTATGGAAACTAAGTATAATTTAATGTTCTTTGAATCTCTAGTTAGGCCATTAGCCTTTGGAAATTTTAGTGCACAATAAATATGTGATGAATGAAAAAGTCAAAAATTCAAACAAAAAAACAAATGTATATATTTCTGGAATTTTGGACAAATCACTGTTTATCCTACAGCCTCTAAAGAAATTGATTTGTTTGTAACTCAAAGATGGAGAACATGGAAAAATATAAGCAACCTTCATGTTCTGTATCTTTGGCAAGTCACTTCACTTTCCTGGGTTTCAATATGTGTGACAAACTTAAAAAAAAAAAAAAGTAAGAAAGTACCCAAATTGATTCAAATTACAGTATCTTATATCATAGTGGAGTTTATCATCTAATGCTTTTATTGACTAACCAATTATGTACAAAAACAGTGTTTGTTTTCAAATAATATTGTTCAGATTTATGGTTACAAAGCCAAAGTATAAGGTGTTATATTCCACTTGATGACATTATGTGTTCAAATGCTGAATGGTTTTAATTAATGAATATCATGTTCTATTGGTGTGTTTTGTTATAACATAGTTTCCAAAGATATGCATTGTACTAACACTGTTATAACTTGAAGATATTTGCAAGTCATTACATAATGTTTTTCTTAATTGGCCTGTAATACATTAGGGGGCCCTCTGAAATGAAATCTATGTTTATAAAGATATTTATAGAATATCTAGTTTATATGAAATTGACCTATACATATTAAGATCACTATTACATTGAGATATGAAAGAAATTCACATTTACATCATATGCCACAAAATTGTCATGATTTACTAAAATTTGGAAGGAGTTAGAAAAGGCACATTTGGTGCCAGACTTCAAGCTATATTACAAAACTGTAATCATCAAGATAGTATGGGACTGGCATGAAAACAGACATATAGATCAAGGGAACAGAATAGAGAAATGGACCCTCAACTCTATGGTCAACTAATCTTCAATAAAGCAGGAAAAAATATCCAATGGAGAAAAAAATAGTCTCTTCAACAAATGGTCTTGGAAAAATTGGACAGCCACACGTAGGAGAATGAAACTAGACCTTTTTCTTACACCATACTCAAAGATAAACTCAAAATGGATGAAAGAGCGAAATGTGACATAGGAATCCATGAAAATCCTAGAGGAGAACACAGGCAGCAACCCATTTGACCTTGGCTACAGCAACTTCTTGCTAGACATGTCTCCAAAGGCAAGGGAAACAAAAGCAAAAATTAACTATTGAGACTTCATCAAGATCAAAAGCTTCTGCACAGCAAAGGAAACATCAACAAAACTAAATTTGTCCCTAAGGAATGGGAGAAGATATTTGCAAATGTCTTTATCAAATAAAGGGCTATATCCACAATCTATAAATAACTTATCAAACTCAATACCCAAAAAAACATACTCCAATTGAAAAACAGGCAGAAGACATGAACAGACACTTCTCCAAAGGAGACATACAAATGACCAACAGACACATGAGAAAGTATTCAACCTCACTCAGCATCAGGGAAATACAAATCAAAACCACAAAGAGATACCACTTCACACCAGTCAGGATGGCTAAAATTAGCAAGTTAGGAAACAAAAATTGTTGGTGAGGTTGTGGAGAAAGGGTAATCCTCTTACACTATTGGTAGGAATACAAGCTGGTACAGTCACTCTGGAAAACAGTATAGAGGTTCCTCAGGAAGTAAAAATAGAGCTACCTTATGACCCAGCAAATGCACAACTAGGTATTTATCCCAAAAATACAAATGTAGTCATCCAAAGGTATACCTGCAATGTCCACAATAACCAACCTATGGAAAAAGCCAAGATGTTCATTGATGGATGAATGGATAAAGATGTGTTGTATGTGTGTGCATGTGTGTTTGTGTATAACATTACACAACCATCTGAAAGGATGAAATCTTACCATTTACATCAACACGGATGGACCTGGAGGATATTATGCTGAGCAAAATAAGTCAATCAGAGAAGAGCAATTATCATATGGTTTCACTCATATGAGGACTATAAGAAACAGTGCAGAGGATCATAGGGGAAGGGAGTTAAAAACAGAATGGGAAGAAATCAGAGAGGGAGAAAAACTGTGAGAAACTCAACTACTGGAAAGAAACTGAGGGTTGCTGGAGGGGAGATGGGTGGGCAGAAGGGGTAACTGGCACAGTCATTGAGTAGGGCAGGTGATGTGAGGAGCACTGGGTGTTATATGCAACTGAAGAATTACTGAATTCTACATCTGAAACTAAGGATGTTCTATAAGTTGGCTAATTGAATTTACATTAAAAAAGAACTTCAAAAACAAAAGGTATGTTTGGAGACAAAAATCAGAAAATTTATGATGCTGATTTTTTCTCTGTTCTATTTGATATAAAAAAAACATGAAATTTTGAAACTCTGATATTCTAATGAAAATGATTCATATTTAAATATTGAAATTAATTTGGCAATGCTATGATTATATATATTACTGCTTAGTATTTCAGAGAAATTAGACATTTCTATATCAGAATTTTGAAAAATTAAACTCCTTCTGGAATTGTGTTTTTCCTTCAAAAATACTTTCACAGGGGCACCTGGGTGGCTCAGTGGGATACGTTTCTGCCTTTGGCTCAGGTCATGATCTCAGGGTCCTGGGATCGAGCCCCGCATCAGGCTATCTGCTCAGCGGGTAGCCTGCTTCTCTCCCTCTCTCTCTGCGTGATTCTCTGCCTACTTATGATCTCTCTCTCTCTCTCTGCCACATAAATAAATAAAATCTTTAAAAAAAATACTTTCACAGTAGTATGAATCAATGATCTTTTTAAAATGTTATCTAATCTCATAAGGAGGATCGGTTAAGGAATATATATGCTTTAATAGTCCTACATGGTTAAAATTACCATTTATTTCACTTCAGCACATTCATATGGATGAAAATGGAAGTGTGTGGTCTGATAACTTACATTTCCTATATTGAGTGGTGTCTTGTCCTGTATTTATAGCTATGTATATAGGCAGTCTGTAAGAACACCACCATTCTTCTAAGTCACTCCCCCGGAAAAGTTTGCAGACTAAATTCTGCTTCCTAGAAGTCAGTGAATATTTTATAGCTCCAGTTGGAATATTGCTTATATTCACTGTTCATGTTCTATTTATGTTGGTATTTAGAACAGTACATACTTGGATATCATGTGCCTCAATAGTTTTTTACTTAATTATACCTAGAAACACCAAGCTCTCGCAAGATTTCTATTTGATGTTATTATACATGGATTTAGGAGGACTTTTTAAAATTCATCTTTTCCTATAATTGATTTTGAAAATATGCAGTAGATGCTAAAAGCATTTTAAATGCCTAGAAATAACTTCTATGTCACCTTAAGATATCACAGATTTAAAGCATATTTATATGAGCATTCTAACTTTCCCTTTGGTTTCTCATAATATGAAAAGAAATGCACCTATCTTCAACCATTTTTTCATTAGTGCGTCAGACTTTTACTCATGTAAAACTATGTGGCAAGGTTAGAAGATGAACTGGCCAGCTTTTCCTTCAAAATCAATTCCAAGCTCAAGTCGTCCAAGAGTTCCTCATTATTAGTAATACACTGTGTTCTTCACTCCTGTACAGATTAGGAGTTTAGTCTATGAACCCTCTGTGCTTGTGTTTGTTTGTTTTTTGTTTGTTTTTTCTTTCTTTGACACAGCATTCTTATTCACAAAACAGTTTGTATGTAATCACCTTTCCACATATCTTTAGGTCCTGTCAGTTAAAACACAACTAGTTTGTTATCTTTGTAAGAAAACTAATCTAGAATCTGGGCTTCTCTAAATTTATATATTATCTAATAAACGAAGTATTTGCAATAATAACTTCTATGTAATTGAGGAAGAATCAATGTTAATTAGCTGATTAATCTGTATTTGGCAGATTTGTTAATATCCATTTTTTTCTCATTTTGTGATACTTTATATATTTTAAAAATATTTTCTTATCTAGAAAGAGAATTTATAGCTTTACAGATAAATCTAAACTAATTTTACATGACATAAAAATTTAATTTACATATTAAATAAGACTCTAGGAATGATATTCTTAGCACTGATCATTAAAAAAGGAAAATCTGTACCTTTTCCATTGTCAAGTTACATGTTAATGTGTGGTTATAAATAGGACACTGTTCAAGGATTTTATTTTACATTTCCTTCACATATGATTATTACATAATTTTTTCAAGTTGAAGAGTCTTATTTAGACTCTAAAGTTAAGAAAAATATAATTTTATATTTACTGCTTCAGAAATTGTAGATAACAGATAATAAAGGAACTTGTAATCAGTATCTAACAAATAGCAAAATATATAAATTTAATGTATTATTTTCATTTCTGTTTAAGAATATGAGGATTTCATATCCAAGCAATTCCATCAAATGATTCATGTTTCATATGGCTGAATATTTTTAATCATTTAGTTCTCTCATTTGGACATAAAAATCACACAAGAAATTCTTACCTTTGACTTGTTAATAAATGGTAACAAAGGTTGAGAAGCAGGGAAAAAATTTATAGAAAGGAAATACTTTCATCTAGACAAAAAAGCAAAGCATTAGTCACTCCTTGATCCCAGAAAATTACTGTAAGTTTTCAAGAGCAGTAAACCTGTGTTTCAATTTTTAAGTAATTTTCTTTCCAGTAAAAAGCTTAATTCTCCTCATCCTAGTCATGTATTTGTATGACATATCTGAGATATAGATATACATAATTATAAATATAGAAGTATAAATACCATAGGTATAGGTATATATCTATAAATATATAAATATTAATTAACAAATAAATCAACAATAAATAAATCAATAAACATAAATTTATAAATGTATATATCAGTAAGTAGCAGTTAGGCAAAGTGAAGTGATCGGGAGGAGAAATGACCAAATGAGTGGCTATTCAGAAGAAACAGGGTCCCAGAGAAGAAGCCAAAGCCTAAAATTTAGATAACTCTCCTATTTTCTAGAGAGATGATAGGAATTTAACCATTGAATAGGGAGAGGATCAAATTCTCGATTAGATCTTATAATTATAGCTAGACTATCACTTTGTTTATATCATTATTACACAGAAATGATATTAGTATCTTCTATGTTAGTTGAGTCTCTATTACTAATGTAGAACATCTGACTCATAATCCCGGTTTTATCACTCTGCACAATGGGGGTTTGTTATTCCATCTTTGAAATCAGTTTCCAGTTTAGTTAGCATTGTCACAGAGTTCTCATAAGAAACAAATGAGACAACGGGTATATATACATCTTGAAAACTGTGCAGTGAAGTTAAAGGACAATATGCTATAGTATATTTTTATTAGTTCATCTTCTCTGATAGACATCAATGGCTTGAAATTTTCAGTAGAAGTCTAAACTCTAATCATTATACTTATCCTTATTGCTGTTTTTATTAGCATTTAATTGTTCCATTTATTGGCATAACTCCTTTCATTTGGTGTAAAAATATTCAATCTAGATCAGTTTTGAATTCTATTAGACTTTTATGATCTTTCTTTTCTTATCATTAATCATTAATGTTCATCACATTTTAGTTAGTCTAATTAACATAATTCCACATAATTACAGGTGTGGAACTGACACAAGTTATTTCCGAGTTACTTTACTCATAACATATCAAAAGAAATCCTAAAATAATGTCATATCCCAATTTAATTATATATCATAAGAAAATATGAATTTTTAAATTGTGATTTTTTCTTAATTATGTTATAATTTTTCCTATAGGCAAGAACTTGGAACTCTCATTTATATAAGAAAATAAATATTGAATATTTTCCTCAAATTTTAGTCAGTTTTATATAAGCTATGAAATAAGAACTTTTCTTCCAGTAATCCAGAGACATTTATTTTTCCACAAATACATACAGCATTTTGTCTGGCAGTTAAAATTTCACAATATAAGGTCATAACAAAAATGGTTTAGTGCAACCCACTGCAATTCCATTCAAGCTCTGATATTTAGGCAAAATTGAATAGGGATTTCCAATGGTAATCGTTTTTCAAACTACCATTTTCCAGACTGTTTAAATAAAAAAATAATAATAATAATAAAATAAAAAGAAGAAGAAAAAAAAAAGGAAATTTAAAAAAAAAGGAAGGGACGCCTGGGTGGCTCAGTTGGTTAAGCAGCTGCCTTCGGCTCAGGTCATGATCCCGGCGTCCTGGGATCAAGTCCCACATTGGGCTCCTTGCTTGGCGGGGAGCCTGCTTCTCCCTCTGCCTCTGCCTGCCATTCTGTCTGCCTGTGCTTGCTCTCTCTCCCTCTCTCTCTGACAAATAAAAAAAAAAAAAAAAAAGAAAAAAAAAAGGAAAAAAAGCAACTTCAACTTCAGAGACACGGTACAGACTTGAAAGGAGAAAATCAAAAGGTTATTTGCTGATTTCACTTTAGGCTAACAATAACTGTGTAACTTTATGGACTAAAAACATTTTAGTAGTTTTTAAAGGCTTTTTCTCCTTATACAGCCCATCACCCAAAAAAGAAACAATACACCAAGTAACTTAATTATAAAATGTCAAATCTTAAGAGCAAGCATTCACAAAGCACCATTATGAGATTTCAATAGCACTGAGACCTGCTCAGGTTAACCTGCCAACTATGTCCTATTTGCAAGTAAAATTTGCCCTCTTTCCTAATCAACTGCTCTAGAGCTGAATATTTCCCATTTATTTAATGCTATCTGCCAGGCCTCCCAAATGTTTTAGTCCTTATTTTAGGACCATCTCAGACTCATTAGCCTTTTTCCTGACAGTGCCAATGCGACTGTCTGACAGCCTGAAACCTGGAGATGTTATGCCATTGAGTGTCAAGATCTTTCCAGGAAAGGTATTAAAAAAAAAAATATATATATATATGTATATATATATATGTATATGTATATATATGTATATATGTATATGTATATATACATATATATATGTGTGTGTGTGTGTGTGTATCCATATTTAAATAATGCCAATTTATGAAGCAAGGTAACAAAACCAAATATTCCATATTGTATCTGATACACCAGAATATTATTTCTTCAAATGGAACTAGGGAAAAATTATGTTTGTTTTCCATGATTCTGAAAGTGATATCCCTTCTGAAATTTTTCATGACCTAGTGTTCCTTTTACAATAAGTTATACATCATGAACCCTTTCTAGAAAAATTATCTTTTATTATATTTAGGTGAACATGAAATTAACATTTTGATCCTTATCAAAAATGATCAAACAGCAGTACTTTCAGATGGTTTAATATAGAATAAAAAGGCATTATATTATAGAACCATACTTTTCACATTGTAGATAAATTTTAAGTTCACAAGGTCCAAATTAAATCTCCTATTTGCTAAGTAATTATTTTATATTTCTCAAAGAATCAAAATGAATTCATCAGTGACTTAAACTAACAAGGACTAAACTAGTACAAAAGAAAAAAAGATTGGCTTCTCTCAAAAGAAATGAAATCTTGCCATTTGCGACGATGTGGATGGAACTAGAGGGTATCATGCTTAGCGAAATAAGTCAATCAGAGAGAGACAACTATCATATGATCTCCCTGATATGAGGGAGAAGATGCAACATGGGGGGTTGAGGGGGTAGGAGAAGAGTAAATGAAACAAGATGGGATTGGGAGGGAGACAAACCATAAGTGACTCTTAATCTCACAAAACAAACTGAGGGTTGATGGGGGGAGGGGGGTTGGGAGAGGGGGGGTGGGGTTACGGATATTGGGGAGGGTATGTGCTATGGTGAGTGCTGTGAAGTGTGTAAACCTGGCGATTCACAGACCTGTACACCTGGGGATAAAAATATATGTTTATAAAAAATAAAATTAAAAAAAAAGATTGGCTTCTCTAATCAACTGTGAAAACATATCAACTGGCCAAAAAGTTAATTTTAATATTGATCTAAACTGGTAGAATGTAGCCATGTCTTTGGTTCATTTAAAGGCTTTCATGCTGTTTTGGGTGCCATTGGCATTTAGCTTGGATTGATAACATAAATTGACTAGGCTACCTCAGAGAAAACTTAAACCTTTCCACACTATTTGATCTGGAGGGAAAGTACAACAACTGGAGGAAGATAGAGCCTTATACTAGGTCATACTTTAACATAAAATATCATAAAAATCCCATTGCCATATGATTTTATGATAGGCACTTTGAACACAATTATGTAGAACCTCAGAAATCTCTTAAAGAACCCATGAGAGGTCATACAGGTTATCACAGATGAAATTAGAAACCAGGTGATGACAAAGCCTTCAATCTCTCCTTTATCTTATTGTTTTCTTAAAATACTATTTGCACATCTAGCAAATGTTTAGCCAAGCTGCTCCCTAGTATTGCTATCCTGTTATACATTTGGTTTGGCCAAGTGGCCTTTCAGGGATCTTTAACTAGCCCCAGACTCTCATGCAAACACATGCCCTAGATAGTGGCCACAGAGCCACAAGTAAATGTAAGTGCCTCATGGAACTCCTCAGTAGTTCTTACGATCAACTGCCTTCCTTACCTTCTAGCGCCTGTATGCCTTATGTGACCCTTAGATAAGACCCCAGGAGCACTTACCAAAATTTCACACTTTTGGTTTGAATTGACCAATCTATTCTGGGAACCCCAATGCACTCTATCCACAGACATTAATAAAGGCATGTGCCCCAAGGCCTGTCTCTGCACTCTTGACTTTCTCATGCAGCCATTCAGGGCATGCCATTTACTTTCTACGGGCCCATAAACTGTAATAAATTTCTGTGGGGTTTTTTTGTTTTGTTTTTGTTTTTGTTTTTTTAAGATTTTATTTATTTGTCAGAAAGAGAGAGAGAGAGCACAAGCAGGGGGAGCAGCAGACAGAGGGGGAAGCTGTCTCCCCTCTGAAGGGAGAGAATCCCGAGACAGGATTCAATCTCAGGACCCAGGATTAACAACTCAAGACCATGGCTGCTTAACTGACTGAGCCACCCAGGTGACCCATAAATTTATCTTTCAATTTATCTTGTGGTCTGTTGTTGAACTGTGTGACTCACCATCCATTACTGTATGTTCTACTTAACAAATGTTAATTTGACAAAATCATAAGAGCATCCTTATATTATTATTATGGTTATTATTATTATCATTGGTATTATACATAAAGGAGGAAAAACCTCAACTGACCTGGTAACTACTATGTGTATAAACATAATTAAAATCATTTCAAACACAGGTCAAAAAAAACACACTGCACCTCAGACTATGAATTCTCAAGGCTCATTTTGTAGGCTTTTCAAATAAATCTTATTTTATCAGTTAAATACATTTAGACCAAGATTTCTGTTTGTTATATAAATTTTGGATCATGTGTCTATGACATACTGGCACATAATTTCAGTGACTAGATAAAATTAACTGGTTAAAATATATTTAAAAAATCACTTTCAAGTGGAACACTTAGGAGTAGAGTTACCAGATATCTAGAAGAAAAATATATTTTAGGGGTGCCTGGGTGGTTGGTTAAGCATCTGCTTTCATCTCAGGTCATGATCTCAGGGTCCTCAGATGAAGCCCTACATTGGTCTCTCTGCTCAGGGGAGAGTCTACTTCTCCCTCTCCCTCTGTGCTCTCTCTCTCTCTCTCAAATAAATAAATAAAATCCTAAAATAAAAAGGAAAAAGAAAAAGAAATTCTAATAACAGGAGACAATGCTACTAGTATAAATTCAAGATACCATAGTTAACAGTATTAAAAAGTTTCACAGAATGGTCCCCAAACAGCTTCCAATGTGATTCCAACATGGCTACATGTAAATGTCATCCTACTCACCGAAAACAAGCTTGTGATCAATAACAGCAAGGAAGTTAAACTTTAATTTCTGAACAGACCAAAAGTTAAAATAGGTAAGACAAGCTTAAGGAAAGGAAGAAAGTTAGCAAGGTTACTATCAAAAGTTTTTAAACACTAAAACTTGTCACCAATTTGAAGCCAAGTAGTTAATGGGTGGAGTATGAAAAAAGTGAAAGATGTCAACATATCTCAAATGGATTTCAATACATCCAGCACACTTATGTGTGTGTATTATATGTGTGTGTATGTGTATATTATATATATATAAAACATATAATTATATATAATTAACTTAATTAAATATTAATTAATTAATAATTGATTATTATATATAATATTATAATATATATTTATATATATATACACATAATCTGTGAGGTAAAGGGAAAGATAATTATAAAAACCCATTTCAAATACTGATTGGTATAGTACTAATAGCACTTCACAATATATTATATTTACAATGCCTGAGCTATGAAACTGACAAAAAAAAACATAGACCTGGACTTTAACATATTTTAGAGGCAATAACCCAGAGAAATTGGCTCCAACATGATAAACTTAAAATATGGGCCCTTTTCAAAACTCTTTTGTGCTTGCATTCTATTTCATTTCCTTTACCCTTCCATTCTATGTTACTGCTTTGTGTTGTTTCATAGTTTTGTTTTCCTTATATAAAAATTATATACCAATGTTGGGAGGGTTTTTGGTGTCCCTTGCCCTTCTTTCTTTTCTTTTGGTCAGCACTAGACGCGTGATACCAGGTCATGAGGGGGAGAAAAAAGGCTAGAGCCAAACTCACCTTTCTGCTTTCTGCACAGGCATTATAGATAGGCTTACAACAAGTTCAGTCTACAGAGCTGTGACCACCCTGCTCTCACACTGAGAACAAAGTCACCTTCACAGTGTGAAGAAAACTTCTGCCACTCTTTCTTTCCTTCTCTGTGGGGAGAAACCTCTCTAGTGAGCCTTCTAAACCTGACCTTCCAGCATGACAAGACAATCTTCAGGATACCATGCTGCTTAGATGGCTAAAGCCACTGCTTCACACAGTTTGGAGTTTCACCCTTTGACATTCTACATTAACTTTAAAGTTTAGAAATTTAGTCTTATAACGGTTTTGGCTCTCTTCAAATTAGTTCAGGTTAGGTCTTTTGCCTTTCATAAATTTAGTGGTTAGCCAAAGTATTTCACATCTTGCAGGGATGGTGCTGAAGTAACCATTTCATAAGAAGATAGATGGCTGTGGCAAATAATACGTTTCCTTATCATTTTTTCCTTATCATATAATTTTTTTAAATTAAAAGAAAAAAATACAAAACAGAACTGCTTTCATTGAAGATAGAAAAACAAGTGTCCATTTCTTCTTTGCTTTAAAGCTTTGTTTTAAAGCTTTAAAGCTTGTTTTAAAGCTTTAAAGCTTCTTTGCTTTGTTTAAAAAAAACAAAAACATAATAAAGCAAAATATATAAAATAATAGTTTTCTTCTTTAATTTTTTTAAAGATTTTATTAATTTTTTTGACAGAGAGACACAGCGAGAGAGGAAACAGAGCAGGAGGAATGGGAGAGGGAGAAGCAAGCTTCCAACTGAACAAGAAACCTGATGCAGAGCTTGATGTGGGGCTCAATGTGGGGCTCGATCCCAGGATCCTGGGATCATGTCCTGAGCAGAAGGCAGATGCTTGACAACTGAGCCACCCAGATGCCCCTAAAATAATGGTTTTCAAGACAATGGACATTAAACAACAAAAGACACTGAATCCTGAAAATGAGGTGAATCCAAGTATTAACTTCTTGCAATGGGAGAGTTTTAGAAATGGCACCAAGAAAAAAAAAAAATCTAAGACCACCCAGGGATCATAATATTTTAAAAAGATAAAGTTAAGAATTCAGCAAACCAAAGAAGGTGGATGCAGGATATTAGTACCAATTAATAGAAAGCTACACAAAGAGATCAAATATTTAGCAGAATGTTAATCAATATATTGCATAAAATGAAACCACCTAAAAACTTGGTATTATAAGCTGGATTTGTGTTTCTTGAATATTCATATGTTTAAAGTTAATCCTCATTGTGATAGTAGTTGGAGGTGGAATATTTGGGAGGTAAGTAGGTCATGAAGGTAAAGCCTTCATAAGTGAAATTACTGCCTTTATAACAACAGGACAGAGAACTAGCTCACTCTCTTTCCTCCATGAGAAAATCCAAGAAGTCTAGAGTCTGCAAACTGGAAAACAGTCCTCACCAAAACCTTACCATGATGGCACACTAATCTTGGACTTCTGGCCTCTGGAATGATGATAAATAAATGATTATTTAAGCCACCCAGTCAATGATAGTTTGCTATAGCAGTCCAAACCAAGACTGAAATTGGTGCTGAGAAGTGGGGTGCTGATATAACAAATACCTAAAATTGTGGACATGCCTTTGGGACTGGATAATGGGTAGAGGTTGAAAGATTATTGAAGGACATGCTAGAAGAAGCAAAGATTGTTGTGCAGGGGTTTTTTAAAGGAAAAACCTGGTGAGGCCTCAGAAACATAGGGGAAACTTTTGTCTTCTTAGATATTATATAAGCAATTATATACAGAATGTTAGTAGAAATATGGACAGTAAATTCCATTCTGACAAAGGATCAGGCAGAAATGAAGGACTTATTAGACAAAGGTGATTTCTGTTGTAAAGTGGTAATAAAATTGGATGAATTGTATTTCTGTTCCAGTTTTTTTGTGGAAGGTAAATCTTGCAAGCAATGAAATGAGACATTCAGGGGAGTAGAAAATTACTTGAGGAACATTTTGGTCCTGACTGTTTATAGTAAAATGCAAGAAGAGAGAAATTACTTGATGATGAAAATATTCAGCAAAAAGGAACGAGAATGGAAAGATTCAGAAAGTTCTCAGCCTATCTATATCACAAAAAATGAGAAACCATGTTCAGAAGAGAATGCTAAGGGTATGGCCAAATAACTATTTGATGAGGAGATTAGTATGAGTATAAATTGTGAACTTAATCAGCTAGCCCAACCAAGAAAACTAGCAGTTCAAAATGAAGGGGAAGACAGGAAGGAATAAAGAAAGGTCGCCAGACTCATGGTTTATTTATTTATTTTTTTAAACAGGATGAGATTATCGAGCTGTATGCTGTGAACATGCTCTATTGTTCAATGAAAGGAAAGAATGACCCCAAAGGTGATTCAGAGATTATCAAGACTGCCTCCTGTTTCAAAAGTGAGGGCCACTACCTCATTTTCAATTGTGCATCCCACCTCTGTCCCAAACCATGGAATCTTGAATCCTGACCAGCAGAGATCTTGGGGCAGGAACCTCTCCCATCTCACCATGACAGCAAGATCATAGCCCCAGTGGGCCTGGAGGTCAGGGCAAAGAACCAAATAGAATAGTTCTTATGCTTTGCTAGGTTTCAGGCTTGCTTGGGACTTGTCACCCTTTTCTTCTTCCCTATTTCTCTTTTTTAGAAGGGGAATATCTATCATATTCCTGTCCCACATTTGTATTTGGGAAGCACATAACTTGTTTGGTTTTACAGTCTGACAGCTGGGGAGGAATTTTGACTGACGGTGAATTGTAATTTGAACTTTACCCATATTTAAGTTAAATTATATTGAGGTGAGACTTTAGAGTTATTTCTGGAACAAATTAAGACATTTAGGGATGCAGGGATGAAATTAGTGTATTTTTCATGTAAGAAGGACATGTGTTTTTGGTGGCCAGGGACAGAATATTATAAATTGAATGTTTCTTCCCTCAAAAATTTGTATGTTAAAATTTAATCCTCGGGCGCCTGGGTGGTTCAGTGGGTTAAGCCGCTGCCTTCGGCTCGGGTCATGATCTCAGGGTCCTGGGATCGAGTCCCGCGTCGGGCTCTCTGCTCGGCAGGAAGCCTGCTTCCCTCTCTCTCTCTCTCTGCCTGCCTCTCCGTCTACTTGTGGTCTCTCTCTGTCAAATAAATAAATAAAAAAAAGAAAAAAAAAATTAATCCTCAATATGTGATATTTGGAGGTGAGGCTTTTCTGAGGCATTTAAGTCGTGAGGGTGGAACCCTCAAGAATGGGATTAGTAAGGTAAGTAGATAATTAGATATCCGGTAAGAAGAGGCCAAATACCTAAGTTAGCAGTTTGTAAACTGAAAGAGAGCTCTGACCAGAATTTGTGCTGGAACTCTTATTTCAGTCTTCTCACCTCTAGAACTGAGAAATAAATTTATGTTGTTTTGTATGCCACCCATTCTACGGTAATTTGTAATTGCAGAACAAACTGACTAAGGCACATAGAAAGAACCATCCAAAAGTATTAAGAAGAACAGTACCTGGCACTCACTAAAGGAAGGCTTCAAAACTCACAAGATATGGGGAAAACTACCCAAAAAGATTTGCCCCTATAGGGGAAGATTATTAGCCCTAGATTAAACTCTATCCTGGTCCCACCTGGCAACTTTTAAAAGCAAGAAACTACATAATTAAATGTAATTAATTAATTAACTATATCTGAGAACAAAGATCAATAATATGAGGTAAGAATACAAAATACCAGAAAAAAATAAAAATAAACACATAATATTTGGTCTATTGAGCTTCTCTAGAGAAATAAAAGATGATATGTATGTACATAGTTATCTATGTGTATATCACCTATCTATCAAGGGACAGATTCATTTTTTTATTATTATTTGTTTATTTAAAGAGAGAGAGAGAGTACAAGTGGAGGGGGGAAGGGTAGAGGGACAGAAAGAGAGAGAATCCCAAGCAGGTTCCAAGCCCAGCACAGAGCCCAATGTGGACTCCCACACCCCAATACCATGACTCAGAGATCACGATCTGAGGTGAAATCAAGAGTCAGACACCCAACCAAATGAGCCAAACAGGCACCCCAAGAGACAGATTTATTTTAAGGAACTAGTTTAAGTGATTGTGGAGTTTTGGAAAGTCCAAAATCTCAGGGTAGGCTGACAGGATGGGATCTCAGAGCGAAGTTACAGGTTGAATCCAAAGGAATCCCCTGGCAGAATTCTCCTTGCTTGAGAAGGTCAATGTTTCTTTTATTAAGGCCTTCAACTGATTGAAAAGGATTCACTGCTATTATATAGGGTAATTTACTTTACTCTAAGTTTACCAACTTAAATGTTAATGTCATCCAAAAAACATCCTCATGAATATGTTCACAATAATATATGAACATATATCTGGGCACCATGTCCTAGTCATTTTGACACATAAAAAATAACCATCACATCAGGCATACAATAAAATATTATTCAAAATGCAAAGAAGCAAGAAAATGTAACTGTATAATGGAGAAAAAAAAACAAATTAAGATAAATCTAGATATCCTACATATATTAAATATAATAACCAACATTAAAATAATTTTTATATATCTATTCTATATTTTTAAAAAGTTAAGTAGATTCTCAGGGTACCTGGGTGGCTCAGTCAGTTAAGTGTCCAGCTCTTGATTTTGGTTCAGATCATGATCTCAGAGTCATGAGATCAGCCTCCAATTTGGGCTCCATGTTGGTTTTGTAACATGCTTAAGATTCACTCTCTCCTTTTCCTTCTGTCCCTCCACCTACTACTTGCACTCATTCTCAAAAGAAAAAAAAAAAGTTAAGTAGGTTTTGAAAAGTTAAGCAAAATTTATAAGCTCCTATCTAGGTTGACTGCTTAAAAAAAAGAGGATACAAATTATTAAATATCAAAAAATGAAAGATAGGACATCACTGCAGAGCCCATGGACATAAAAATGTAATGAAGAAATACCATGAACAATTCTAAACCCACATATTTGAAAAACTTAGATGAATTGAACCCATTCCTTAAGAGCCACAATCTGCCAAAGTTCATACAAGAAGAATAGAGAATCTAAATAGGATTTGATCTATTAAAGAAACTAAATCAATAATTAATAACCTTCTAAAAGAAAGAAAAAGGCCCAGATAAGGTCACTAGTGAAGGCAACAAAACTTTTAAGGAAAAATTGTTCCGATCCTCTATAATTTCTTAAAGAAGATAGAGACAAAGGAAAATGCTTCCCCAAACACTTGATGCGTCCAAAATAACCGTAATACAGAATGCAGAAAAAGACAACACAAGAAAAAAAAAATGCAGTCTAATATCTCTCATGAACATAGGTACAAAAATCCTCAAAGAAATATTAGCAAATCAAATCCAACAACAACAAAAACAACAACAAACAAGATAGCCAGTGACCAAATGAGATCTAATGTGGGCCTGCAAATCTCACTCAACATATGTAGGCCAATTAATCCAATCCATCACAACAGCAGGCTAAAAAAAAAAAAACAACAAAACAAACAGAAACAACAAAACACATGATTATATTAGTAAAGCAGAAAAAGCTTTTGATACAATATAACACACAGTCATAATAAAAACTCTCAGTAAACTGGGAATACAGAAGTTCTTCAACTTGATATTATATAGACTATTATAAATATAATAACATAAATATACACATAATATATATAAACCTACAGTTAATATCATATTTAATGATGAGAAACTAGAAGTTTTCCCACTAAAATCAAGAACAAGGATAAATGTTCCTTTTCAACATTCTTTTTTGGCATTGTACTCAAATCCTTGCTAATGCAATAAGACATGAAAAGGAAATAATAGGTATATAGATGGAAAGGAAGAAATAAAACTGTCTTTGGTTTCAGATGACATGATTGTCTCTGTAGTAAATGCAAAATAATTGACAGAAAAACTCCTGAAACTAATTATAGCAATGTTGCAGGAAACAAAATAAATACAAAAATCAGTTATCTTTAACAACAATGAACAAGTGGAATTTGAAATTAATATCATAAAACCATTTATGTTAGTGTCCCTCAACATGAAATACTTAGTTATAAACCTAATAAAAAATGTACAAGATCTGTATGAAGAAAACTCTATAAACTCTGATGAATGAAATAAAAAAATTAAATAGAGAGATAGTCTATGTCTATAGATAAGAAGATTCAATATTGTCAAAATGTTAGTTCTTTCCAATTTGATCTACAGGTTTGAGGTAATCCCAATTAAAATCTCAGCAAGACATTAATAAATTGTGATTTTTATATGGAGAAAGAAAAGAATCAGAATAACCAACACAAATACGAAGGAGATGAACAAATTTGGAAGACTGACACTACCCAACTTTCTTATTTTTTTTAAAAGATGTTATTTATTGATTTGAGAGAGAGAGAGAGAGAGCATGAGTGGGGGGAAAGGCAGAGAAAGAAGCAGTTCCTGCTAAGCAGGAGCAAGATGTGGGCTCAATCCCAGGATTAGGAGATCATGACCTGAACTGATGGCAGATGCTTGACCATCTGAGCCATCCAGGTACCCCAACACTACCTGACTTTAAGGCTTACTGTAAAGCTGTAGTTATCAAGACAGTGTAGCTTTCACAAAATTTTAGGCAAATAGATTAATGGAACAACATATAGAGTCCAGAAATAGACCTCTATGAATATAGTCAGTTGATCATTGGTAAGGGAGCAAAGAAAATACAATGAATCAAAACAGTCTTTTCAACAAAGGGTGCTAAAAAACTGGGCATCCACATGCAAAACAATGAATCTATATATTGACCTATAATGCTTCACAAAATTTGACTGAAAATCGATCACAAGCCTAAATGTAAAACACACACCTATAAAACTCCTAGAATATAACACAAGAGGAGACCTGAATGTCTTTTGGTATGTGATGACTTTTTAGACAGAACACCAAAGCCTGGGACGCCTGGGTGGCACAGTCATTAACCAGCTGCTTTCAGGTCATGATCCAAGTGTCCTGGTATTGAGCCTTATATTGGACTCCTGTTCAGCAGGGAGTCTGCTTCACCCTCTCCTACTCCTGCTGCTTGTGTTCTCGCTCTCATTTCGTCTCTCTCTGTCAAATAAATAAATAAAATCTTAAAAAAAAAAACACCAAAGCCATGATCCATGAAAGACATTTTTAATAAGCTGAACTTTATTAAAATTAAAAATTTCTACTCTGGAAAAGCCTATGTCAGGGGAATGATAAGATAAACTCAAAAACTTGAGATAATATTTGCAAAAGACATATCTGATAAAGGACTGCTATTCAAAATACAGCAAGAACTCTTAAAACTCAACAATAAATAAACAAACAACTAGATTAAAAATGGGCAAAACACCTGAATAGACTCTCACCAAAGAGGATCTACAAATGGCAGATAAACACCATATGAAAAAATGTGCTACATTATGTCATCAGAGAAATGCAAATTAAAACAAGGATGAAATACCATTACATACCTGTTAGAATGGTCAAAATCCAAAACTTCAACACCAAATGCTGATGAGGATGTGGAGCAACAAGAACTTTCATTCCATTGCTGGTGGGTATGCAAGATGTACAGCCACTTTGGAAGACAGTTTGGCATTTTGTTACAAAGCAGAACTAGATTCTTACCATACATTACAGCTATTAAACTTTCTGGTAAATACACAAAGAAATTAAAGCATATGTCCACACAAAAACCTTCACAAAGATGTTTATAATACCTTTATTCATACTAAAATTTAGAAGCAACCAAGATATTCTTTTGTAGGGGTGTGGGTAAATAAACTCTGGTACATCCAAACAATGGATTATCATTTAGTGCTAAAATAAATGCACTATCAAACCATGAAGAAACATGGAAGAACAATAAATGCAAATTACTCATTGAAAGAAAGTAATCTACAAAGACCACATAAGATAGGACTGCATAAGATACAACTACATAAGATATGACTTCAACAATGACATTTTGGAAAGGGTAAAACTATGGAGATTATGGGGGCCTGAATGGCTCAGTCAGTTGAGCATCTGACTCTTGATTTTGATTCAGATCATGAATCTCAGAGTTGTGAGACTGATCCTGGCATTGGCCTGGGTGTGGAGCCTGCTTAAGAGTCTCTCTCTCAGGGGCGCCTGGGTGGCTCAGTGGGTTAAGCCGCTCCCTTCAGCTCAGGTCATGATCTCAGGGTCCTGGGATCGAGTCCCGCATTGGGCTCTCTGCTCAGCAAGAAGCCTGCTTCCCTCTCTCTCTCTCTCTCTCTGCCTGCCTCTCCGTCTACTTGTGATCTCTCTCTCTGTCAAATAAATAAATAAAAAATCTTAAAAAAAAAAAGAGTCTCTCTCTCATTTTCCATCTGCCTCACCCCCCCAAAATAGATAAATAAATAATCATAAAGACTTATGGAAACAGTAAAAAGATCAGTGGTTGCCATGGTTTGGGTTGCAAAGGGATGAATAAGCAGAGCTCAGACAATATTTTGAGCAGTAAAAAATACTCTGTAGGATATTATAATGATGGATACATGTTATTATACCTTTGTCCAAACCAACAGAATGTACAATATCAAGGTAAACCCCTAATGTAAACTATGGACTTTAGTTGATTAGGATGCATCGATATAGGTTTATCAAGTGTCATAAATGAATTTCTGATCTCATTGATAATGAGGCAAGCCAGTTGTTTCGTGAGGTACCTTTACAATTTTGCTCTGATCCTAAAGCTGCTCTTAAAATATAAAGTTTTAAAGATAAAACAAACAAACATCAACAACCACACAGTCATTCATAGGAATAGAGGAAAGGAACTCCTTTGTTATTTTTTTTCTTTAAGGATTTTACTTATTCATTTGAGGGAGAGAACAAGAGCACAGGAGAGCACAGAGGGAAAGGGAAAAGCAGACTCCCTGCTGAGCAGAAAGCCAGAGCGATGTGGAATTCAATTCCAGGACCCTGAGATCATGACCTGAGCCAAAGGCAGATGCTTAGGCAATTGAGCCACCCCGGCGCCCCAGAACTTCTTTAATTAAAAAAAAAAAAAAAAGAAAGAAAGAAAAAAAAAAGGAAAGATCTGTGAAAAACTGCAGATAATATCATATTTAAGCGTGAATATTTAAAAGTTTTCTGCCTAAGTTCAGTAAATAAAGTACACGTGGCTGCTCTCATCACTTTTATCCAACCTATTATTGGAGGTAATACCTGGTACAATCAAGCATGAAAAAAAATGAAAGCACATATATTTGAGAATGATAAGCTAACTGCTCTTATTCAAAGATGATATGGTCATCTACACAGAAAATCCAATGGTGTATGCAAAAAAGCTGTAGAAGTGAATTTAACATAGATATAGTATATATAATCAATATAAAATAACCAAATATATTTCTGTGTACTTACTGGCAGTAAATTACTGAAAACTGATTAAAAATCAATTTATAATTGTATCTAAATATATGAAATAATCTTGGGAAAATTAGACCAAAAGTATTCAAAACCTATAGATAAACAGTACAAAATATTGTTGAGAGAAATCCTAGGTAAAAGGAAAGATGTAACTGGTTTATTAGCCAGAATACTCAAGAGTTGTTAGGATTTCAATTCTTTGTAAATTAATCTATAGAATAGTAGGTATCCCAATGAGAATTCAAATAAATGCCTTTGTGGAAATTTTAAAGCTGATTCTAGAATTCATATGGAAATGCAAGGGATTCAGAATAATTAAAAAAACCTTTAAAAAAATAAATTTGGGAGGTTAACAGTATCTAATTTCAAGAGTTCTTCTAGAGCTGCAGTAATCAAGATTTTGTGGTATTGGCATAAAGGGAGGAAAAAACCATCAATGGAATAAAGTAGAGAATCCAGATGTATACACAAATATATATATACACACACACACATGTACACACATATATTATATATGTGTGTATATGTATATATATGTGTACACACATATATATACATATACACACATGCAAAGAGAAATAATATATATATACATATATGTATATATATGCAGAGAGAGAGAAAAAGGTGCTTTTTAAAACTTTTTATTTTGAAATAGTTGTGGACTTATAGGAAATTGCAAGAGAAGTAGCTAGTTACTTGTACCCTTCACCTACTCCCACAATGACGACATCTTACATAATTAGAGTACAATGTCATGACTACATAATTGACACTGACCAGATATGGTTAACTAGAACACAGACTTTAGTCAGTTTTACCAGTCTTAGATAATTTTTGAAAAAAGTGCAAAGTCAGTTTGGTGGAGAAAAAATAGTATTTCAAGAAAAATTTAGTATTCTTAAAAAAATATGAACTTGCATCATATACAAAAAGTAAAATGCAGGAAAAGCCTAAAAATAAAACTGTAAAACTTCTAGAAATAAGTGAAAATTGTTGTGACCTTAGGTTGTATGTTATTTCTTACTTACAACAATAAAGAACATTCCATAAAAAAGTGAATTTTATCAAAATTTAGAAGTTCTGCTTTTCATAGGACACTATTAATGTATTTAAAAACAAGCCATGAACTGGGAGAAAACATTTGCAAACCATATATCTGATTTACATTTTTTATCCAGAATATTTTATCCAAACTTATTCATGAGAAAACAAAGCTCTTAAAACTTAGCAAAATATTAGGGGCGCCTGGGTGGCTCAGCGGGTTAAAGCCTCTGCCTTCGGCTCAGGTCATGATCTCAGGGTCCTGGGATCGAGCCCCACATCGGGCTCTCTGCTCAGCGGGGTGCCTGCTTCCCTCTCTCTCTCTGCCTGCCTCTCTGCCTACTTGTGATCTCTCTCTCTCTCTGTGTCAAATAAATTAAAAAAAAAAATCTAAAAAAAAAAAAAAAAACTTAGCAAAATATTTGAATGGACCTTTACCAAGATCTGTGGATGGCATATAATCTGATGAAAAGACATTCAACATCATTAGTAATTAGGGAAATGCAAAATTAGACACAATGATTTATCTTTGCATAGCTATTAAAATGTCTAAAATAAAAATCAAGTTGTCTGCTGGCTCTGTCAGAGGAACATGTAGCTCTTGATCTTGGGGTTGTAGGTTGAGCCCCATGTTGGGTGTAGAGATAACTAAAAGCAATAAATAAACTAAAATAAAATAAAATAAAACAAAGTTAAAGATCAAAGACACCTAGAATTTTCAAGGATGTGGAAGAATTGGAACATTCATATACTAGAATAAAAATGTACACTGCCACAAACTTGGAAACTAGTTTGGCAGACTCTTTTTTTTTCTTTTTATAAAGATTTTATTTATTAATTTGACAGAGAGAGAGAGAGCACAAGTAGGCAGAACAGCAGGCAGAGGGAGAGGGAGAAGCAGGCTCTCCACTGAGCAGGAAGCCTGTTGCGATACTCAATCCTAGTCCCCTGGGATCATGACCTGAGCTGAAGGCAGAGGCTTGGCCAAATGAGCCACGCAGGTGCTCAGTTTGGCAGTTTCTTAAAGAGTTAAATATACATCTACTATATATGTAAAGATACATTATTCTTCTAGGTTCTTTCTCAAGGTAAAAGAATGTGCATACTCACACAAAGTCTCATATGTAAATGTCCCTAAAAACTTCATTGTAATAGCCAAAGCTGAAAACAACTCAAATTTCCATCAACAGGTAGATGGAAAAAATAATTTTTGGTGTGTCCATACAATGGTGTACTACTCTGTACTGTAAATGAATCAACTACTGAAACATTCAACAATATGGGTGAATCTCAATAGAATTATGTTGAGTATAGAAGCCAGACCTTAAAACAAAACAAAACAAAAAAGGACAAAAAGGACATCTTGTTTGATTCCACTTAAAACTATGTCTAAGACACCAGCTAATCTTTGGTGACAGCCAATCAGTTCTTAGAAAGGGGAAAAGCAGGAAGACGGGAGTGATTATAAAGAGCATAAAATAATTTCTAGAGTTGACAGATAAAGTTCACTACTCTTATTGTGGTGATAGTTTCATCACATAAGCCAAACTTATCTTGTACAATGTAAATATAATGCATTTTATTGGATAATTGTATTTCAATTAAGCTGTCACAAAATACTATTTAATAGAGCACTTACTTGCAGCAAGATTCACATATATTATGTTTTCCAGCAAACATTTATTTCATTTCTTTTTCTTAGACAAAATCATTTATACTCATGTTACTTTCAATCATCCTTTCAATGGAGTAAGATTGTTTTAAAGGCTCATTAATATATCAAAATAACATACACTGAAGCATAAATTTCATAAAAAATTGTCCCTTTACATGGTCTAAAAGGGAAAATAAATATTTATTATAGTGACTTTGGAAGGCATTTTCTCTAAAAGGGCAATGTATAATAACTACCTTTTATAACAACTGCATGAGTTTTATTGTTTAAATAAAATATTGAATAAATTATTAGCTTATTTTTTGTCTACATCATAATAAATAAAAGGGCATGAAAATCTGGCTATAACAACATCTATTATAGAACACATAAACTAACAAGATGATTTCTAATTCCATGAGAAAGTACTCAATTTTTACAAGCCCAATTTATTAATAGAATAGTAAGTCATTAAATATACACATCTTCTTCATAATTCATTGACTTATTGCTAGTTTATGATTTTAAATTTTAATATCTAAGATAATACCATGAAAAAATAGAATTAAATTGGATAAACATTCAGATATCTTAGAGAGAACAAGGATGCAGCCATTATTCCTTTGTTAGTATTTAAAAAAAAAAAAGATAGGGTGAGATATTTAGGTACGTTGTCAAAAGTGTGCTTTTCAAATTAAAGAAAAATGGGCGCCTGGGTGGCTCAGTGGGTTAAGCTGCTGCCTTCGGCTCAGGTCATGATCTCAGGGTCCTGGGATCGAGGCCCGCATCGGGCTCTCTGCTCAGCAGGGAGCCTGCTTCCCTCTCTCTCTCTCTCTGCCTGCCTCTCCGTCTGCTTGTGATCTCTCTCTGTCAAATAAATAAATAAAAAATCTTTAAAAAAAAAAAAAAAGAAAAGAAAAATCTCCCAAAGGGGAGGGAAAAAACTCACATTGACTTGAAAGTTAAATACACACACACAGACACATGTGCACACACACATTTCTATTAAATAAAAATATTTATGTTTATAGGAATTAACATACAAATAGAATTATACAAATATAAACACATTGCAGGATAGTCAGTTTCTGTCACTCTATATAAAGAGATCACCTTTTACACTGTACATATTTTGCAAGTTTATATGTTCGCTAGGCTGTATTTATGCTACATCAAATGTTCAGTTATTTTAATCCTATATACATTTTGTCTATGATAAGCAAAACATTACCTTTTGAGAGGGTTGCACTGTATTGTGTTGAAAATTGGCATTGTTGATAGTGCTTAAAACCAATGTGATGATTTTCTTTTCTCAATATATCATGGATATTTCTTCAAAAATTTATTGTTTTTATCCTCACTTAACATTTTTAATTCCTTAAGTCCAAATACATTAATACCCAGACTCATTATTTCAGTATTTTCACTTCATAGCACATCAATGTCGTTGTGTTTGGGTCCCAAAATGCTAGTGTTTCACATTGGGAGAATGAGATGTCAGGAATATATATTTTTAAAGACATTATTTATTTATTTGTTGCAAGAGAGAGTGGGGGAGAGAGAGAGAGCATGCACAAGCAGGAGGGTCAGCAGGCAGAGGGAGAAGTAGGCTCCCCATGAACAAGGAGCCAGATACAGGACTCAATACCAGAACCCTGGCATCATCACCTGAATTAAAGGCAGATTTTAACTGACTGAGCCATCCAGGCCTCTGAAGGAGCCCAGAGTATTTTTTTTTTAAGATTTTACTTATTTATTTGATAGACAGAGATCTCAAGTAGGCAGAGAGGCAGGCAGAGAGAGAGATAGGAGGAAGCAGGCTCCCTGCTGAGCAGAGAGCCCGATGCGGGGCTCCATCCCATGACCCTGGGATCATGACCTGAGGGGAAGGCAGAGGCTTTAACCCACTGAGCCACCCAGGTGCCCCCGCCCAGAGTATTCTTAAGGATGATGAGAAATATACTGTGAAATAGAAACTAAGTATTACCTAGGTTTGGGTGTTTTTAAATTTAGCTTTCATCATTTCTAATGCTTTCAGAGGTCTAAGAAAAGTGATTGCTTGATATTTATATAAATATTTTCTTATATTTTTAGTGTTAGGCCTTCTTTAAAATTGACAAAATCTTTGGTTTTCCAATGAAAATAAAGGAACTTAAAGAATAAGTTTTTTTTTTCCCTTAAACTTCCTTAAATATAAGACTAAGTCTGAAAATAAGCAACTAAAGTTTATATTTATTTATTTGTTTGTTTGTTTTTTAAGATATTATTTATTTATTTGACAGACAGAGATTACAAGTAGGCAGAGAGGGAGGCAGGGAGAGAGGAAGAAGCAAGCTCCCTGCTGGGCAGAGAGCCCGATGTGGGGCTCGATCCCAGGACCCTGGGATCATGACCTGAGCCAAAGGCAGAGGCTTTAACCCACTGAGCCACCCAGGAACCCCTAAAGTTTATATTTAAAATAGAATTAATGGATAATTTTAGGAGAAGACAAGAGAGAATAGACAGATTTATTTACCTTTTGTCAATTCTGCACTCTACTTTTTGATCTGTGATACTATACTTCAGTTGACTAGTATTTATTGAAGAATTAAATGCAAAAAACTAGAAATTGTTCTCAAGCATTCTATATAAAGTACTGAATTTTTCCTGTTAGAGCATCATCTGCCATGACCCAGAAACCGAGCAACAGAAAAAAAATAAATAAAACCCTTTTATTGACATGTGCTTCACATTATCCGATATGCAATCTGAATCCCATACCAAGATATCACGTGTGACATTTTCTGCTTTTCATTCTTTCATAAATATTCTAAACACTAACCAAAATATCAGGATTATGAAAGGGATTGTCAGCTCTAAGAAAATGCATTTCTGTTGAGTTCATATTCCTATAGGGAAAAATAATCATCTGAGTCACATTAGGTGTATTTGTAACCAAAGCTAGATGAGGATTTCTAGTGGTGATGAGTATTAGCACCCTATAGATGACTTGGAAAACAAGCTGATGGACAGAATTTTTTTTTTTCCACATTCACAACTATCAGATGGTTAAGAAGAAATAATTTAAAACAAATTTGAATATGTTGCTATAGATTTTTTAAAAATAAGTTAAATTCCATATCAATTAGAACAGTTTACAATTGACAGTTTTTTGCTTAAATAGGATGATTTACACATAACTTGAAGCTTCCAAATCTAAAAGCTTGAATGAAATTTTCATTTGAAGTGAGCTTGTTTTTGTTCTCTGTGGCTTTCACATCCTGCCTTTCAACTCCTCTAGGGCCAGAGAAAGTGGGAAGCACAAACATGAAAGCTTTGTGTCTTGTCTTCAATTTCTGAGTGATCCGGAGTCATCCACATTAAATGACAAGTGTCTATACATGGTCTCACAGAAACTATTTAACCAAATTAATAAAAACAGTGATGATATGAATTCAATATGATAAAAAAAAAAGAAAAAGGATTATATGGGCTAATTAAGTAAGAGCTGAAATCCTATGTGTGATTTTTCAGGCCTGAGCAGAGACAATTACCAAGGCTTTACCTGGCTGGTTCAGGGGCAAAAGTGCCTTCCTCACACCAGACTCAGTGCACAAGTTTGTTAGAGTCACTAGAGTCGCTGAAGTGAGTGGCAACCCCAGCCAACCATGCTCTAATGTGTTTCTGCATTCCTTCCTCAGGGAACTCTGTTGAGACCTCCTTACAGAGGGTTCTAACAGGAATCATGGAGACATTTTCCCACTGTCTTGGTGAGCGTTGAGTACTCCTCTAATCTTAGCCCTCATCTCTCACTCTTCCCACTGGCCATCAGATGCCTCTTGGCCATGAAAATTTCCCTTTGTCTGTGCTAACCTTCCTGTCCCTTGCCTGGTGCAGTTCCATGGGGAAAATATGGACAGTGAGGCAGCCGGTGTGTCCTTTAGTTTAGCCTCCTGCTAAATTATGGGAGAACATGATTGAAGACTCCTGGCATGTTGTTGTAATTTACTACTCCTACACCTGTAGCTCTTTCCATCTCAACTCAGCTCCTGACAATAAGGAACTACAAAAATCAAACTGATTGAAATAAAATATTTAACAACCACCAAAAAGAAAAATAGTTAAAATTCAAAACTGTGAGGAAATTAAAATTAATGAAACTCAGATTTTAAGACTGATACTAAAATTTTCAGGGAGAGGAAATGAGAGAGAATACTTTATTACAAATAATTAAATGTTATATTTTTAATTAAACATTCTACTTTGAGACAACTGTAGATTCACATGCAGTTGTCAGAAATAGCACAGAAAGATTTGGTCCATTCTTCTCTCAGTTTCCCTCAATGGTAATGTCTTGGGAAACTAGTAAAATATCAAAACCAGGATATTGACACTGACATTGATGCAGTCCAGATGAACATTTCCATCATCCCAAGGATCCTTCACGTTGTCATTTATAGATTCACCCTTACTCCTTTATAATCCTGGACACCACTAATCTCTTTTCCATTTCTATAACACTATCCTTTCAAGAACATTATATAAATGCAACCATACAGTACATATGTAACCTTTTGGGACTGGCTTTTTTCACTCAGCATAATTCTGGAGAAATTGATCCAGATTGTGATATAGATCAATAGTTCTTTCCTTTTCATTACTGAATGGTATGGCTGTACCACAGTTTGTTTAATCATCCACCTTTTGAAGGACACCAAAGTTGTTTATAGTTCTTGGTTGTTTAAAGCAATGATTAGAAATAAAGCTCCTAGAAACATATTCTGGAATAAGTGTTCAGGAGTTCAGTTGCTGGATTGTATATTAGCTGCATGTTTAGTTTTCAAATAAATTGCCAAACTCTTTTCTACAGTGACTATGCTATTTTGCATTCCCACTAGCAATGTGTCAGTGATCCAGCTGTTCCATCTTGTTGTCAGCATTGGGGGTTGGTGTTGCTTATTTTAACAGCTGATAGGTGCACTGTGGTTTTCTGTTACATTTCTTTAGTGGTTATTGATTTTAAATATCTCTTCATATCCTTCTCTGCTATGTGTACATGTGTGTGTGTGTGTGTGTGTGTGTGTGTGTGTATCTCCATCTTCTTCAGATAAATGTCTGTTCATGTGTTTTACCCATTTGCTAGTAGGACAGTTTGTTTTAACTGTTGAGTTCTGAAAGATTGTTAGATGTTCTAGATACTAGTCCTTTCTTGGATATATGATTTGCAGATATTTTTTACAATACTGGAGTTTGTGTTTACATCCCTTAACAAGATTTACACACAGAATTTTAAAAAAAATTTATTAAGTCCAATTGATTAATTTTTCCTTTAATGGACTATGCTTTGTTATCACATCTAAAAACTCTAGATTCAGAAGATTTTGTATATTTTTCTAAAAGTTTTCTAATTTGGGGCCATTGATTTTTAGTTTTGGGTTTTTTTTTTGTTGTTGTTGTTTTTTAAGGTAAGACTCCATTGAAGGTTTATATATTCATATTAGGCTATGGCTATTTATAGCTCCAGACCATTTCTTGGAATGGCTATCTTCCTCTATTAAAATTGTTTTCCCACCCTGTCAAAAATCAGCTGGACAAATTTATGTGGGTCTGTTTCTGGATTCTCCATTCTGTTCCACTGATCTACATACTTATCTCTAATATCATATGGTCCTGATTACTATAATTTTATAATAAGTCTTAAAGTAAAATAAACTGCTTCCTCTCACTTTATTCTTCTTTTTCAATTAAAAAAAAAAAAACAAAAACAAAACTATTCTAGTCTCTTTGCTTTTCCATACAAATTTTAGAATAATCTCTATATCACCGAAAACTTATTGCTCAGATTTGGATAGAAGAGGTGTGAAACCTGTGTATCAACTTGGGAAGAAGTGACGCCTTTATTATGTTGAGTCTTCCAATCCTTCAACACTGCATGCTGTTCATTTATTTCGATCTTGTTTGATTGGTCATCCGCATTTTGTAGTTTTCAGCATACAAGTTACATACGTGTTTTTATTATTAGACTTAACTCAAAGTATTTTATTTTTGAACAAATATAAATGGTATTATTTCATAATTTTGGTGCCTCTGTGTTCATGTCATCACTAGTATATAGAAATAAAATTGATTTTTGTATTTTTTATCTTGGTATCCTTTCACCTGCCTGAACTCACTTATCAGTTGTAGGAAAGTTTTTTGCAGATTCCTTATATTTTTCTACACTTTCATGCCATATGTAATGACCATATGTATCTGATACATATCTATTACATTTCATTTATTAACATTTTGCATTTAGTGAAACTTCCATCACTGTATTGAATAAGAGTAGTAAAGTGGGCATCCTTTTGTTTGTAATCTTAGGGGAAAGTATTTTTCTTTTTTTTTTTTTTTAAAGATTTTATTTATTTATTTGACAGAGAGAGATCACAAGTAGGCAGAGAGGCAGGCAGAGAGAGAGGAGGAAGCAGGCTCCCCGCTGAGCAGAGAGCCCGATGTGGGGCTCGATCCCAGGACCCTGGGATCATGACCTGAGCCGAAGGCAGAGGCTTTAACCCACTGAGCCACCCAGGCGCCCCGGAAAGTATTTTTCCTTTATTTTTTTCTTTGTCAATCTTTCTAAAAGTTTGCCAAGTTTATTGATCTTTCTCTCCCAATTTTTTTTTGATTCATTGATTTTACTATTGTTTTTCTGTTTTCTACTTTATTGGTTACTGCACTTTATTATTTCTTTCCTTCTCCTTGCTTTGCTTTTTATGTTCCTCTCCATTTTCTAGGTTCTTAAAGTAGAAGCTTAGATTGGCAGCTAATTTGAGATTTTCTCCCTTTCTTATATATGTATTTAGTGGTACTAAGTTCTTCTGAGGAACACTTGAGTGGCTCAGTTCTTCAAAGGTGTCTGCCTTTGACTCAGGTCATGATCCCAGGGTCCTGGGATCAAGGCCCACATTGGGCTCCTTGCTCAGTGGGGATTCTGCTTCTCCCTCTCCCACAGCCTGCTACTCCCCCTACTTGTGCTCTCTCTCTCAAATAAAGTCTTAATTTTTTTTTTTAGTTCCCAGCACAATTTCACCTATGTCCCACAAATTTTGATATGTTGGATTTTTAAAAATTCAGTATCTCTATAGATAGACAGATAGATAGATACATGTGCAATTTGCTTTGAGATTTCATCTTTGACCTATGCATTATTTAAAAGTGTGTGGTTATTTCTGGCGTATTTGGAGATTTCCATGTTATCTTTTATTGATTTTTTTTTAGAATCCATGTGGACAGATAACATACTCTGTATGATATCAATATTTTAAATTATTGGTTATAAGACCCACAATATGGTCTCTCTTGCAATATAAATACCTCAAAAAATGTGCATTTTTTATTGTTGGGTGGAGTGTTCAAAAATGTTGATTAGATACAATTAGGATGATATTGAGACATCTAGCTGTAAATGTGGATTTGTCTATTTCTCACTTAGTTTTTACATCATGTGTTTTGAAATTGTGTCGCTCAGTGCATACACATTTTGGATTGCTATGGGGAAATTGTCTCTTTTCAACACTGTAAAATATCTCTCTCCTTTTAATAATAATAATTTTCTTTGCTCCAAAGTCTACTGATATTAATAAGACCACTCCTAGGTTTTTGTTTTATTTTTTGTTTTTGTTTTTTGTTTGGTTTGGTTTGGTTTTTTGGTGGTTTGTGTGTAATATAATTTTCCTTCTTTGACTTTGAACTTAGCTAAGCCATTAAAAGTAAAGTGAGTTTCTTATAGATAGCATTTTTTTAAAAGACTTTGTTTATTTATTTGACAGAGAGAGAGAAAGAGCACAAGTAGGCAGAGCACCAGGCAGAGGGAGAGGGAGAAGCAGGCTCTCCACTGAGCAGGGAGCCCAATGAGGGGCTCAATCCCAGGACCCTGGGATCATGACCTGAGCAGAAGGCAGCCACTTAACGGAATGAGCCACCCAGGTACCCCATAGATAGTATTTCTTGTTTGGGATGTGTTCAGCCTTGAATCTGTAAATTCAAAACTTTTACCAAACTTAAAATGATTTTAGTCACTGTAATTTTTAGTGGTAGTTCAGTCCCAATCATTTTCTCCACTCCTCCCAGCACTTCACTGACTCATATGTGAGATCTTTAGCTACAGTCCCACAAGTCTCTGAGACTCTGTTTTGTTTTGTTTTGTTTGTTGTTATTTGTTGCTCTGATTGGATAATTTCCAGGGGTCTATTTCAAATTCATTATTTTTTCCAGTTCCTTCCATTCCCCTGTTCAGCCCATCCATAGAGCTGTTCATCAATGTTTTATTTTTCAGTTCTGAAACTTTCATTTGGTTCTCCATTATGTATTCTATCTCTTTGCTGAGATTTTTTTTCCCCTGAGACTGGATATTTTTTTTTTTTTTCATTTCAAACACATTCATAATTGGTGGTCAAAGCATTTTTTATTTTTTTAAAATATCTTTGTCAGATAATTCTAGCATCTCTATCATCTTGATGTCAGTAACGACCAATTGTCTTTCTATATTCAGTTAGATCGTTCTGGTTCCTAATATGAAGAGTGATTTCTTCTTTTTGAAACCTAGATAAGTAGGTATAATAACATGTGCCTCTGGATTTTATGTAAACTTTCTATTTTAGATGGCTTTCTCTAACTCTGCTCAGGCAGGGAAAGGGAATAGCATCCATTTGCTGCCCAGCGGGGATAGAAGCTCAGGTTTTCTACTCAGCTGCCACTTAGAGGAAAAGAAACTCCTCATCATTGTTGGGTGGAAATTTTATTTTCAGTTCCTCATTAGCTCCTCCACTGATACTTCCTAGCTTGGAGAGTTAGGAATGCCTTGCTAGTACTCCCCATTGCAGCCTACTCTGACATGAATGTAAGGGAGAGGAGTTCCAGGTGGAGGAGAGAGTCCAGACTCCCATTCCAGTAGTCTACAACACTATTCTTGAGGATGGAAGACTGGAGAATAACTTCTACCTAGGAAGAATAGAAGTCTACATTCCCCACTTAACCACCCATGGTTTGGGTGGCCTTCAATAGTTTTGTTTTGGTATTTGGTTGCAATGGAGCAATTTTCTATCTGGCTAAGTTTATTTCCCAGCCCTTTAGCTATAAAGAAAATGCTTCTGTTGGGCTTTTTTTTTTGGTCTGTATTGGCATTTCCAGATTACTGGATTCTCCAGAAACTCCTCAGGTTAAATAAAGGGGGGAAAAAGCTAGAAAATTCAAAACCATATTGGTCTTGTGTCCAGAGGTCACTAGTTTTTCCAACTGCTTCTCTCCCGCTTCCTCTGTCTTATGTTTGTTTTATATATATAATATTCAGGGCTATCATACTAGAGCAAGGTTTTTTATTTGTTTTACTAACAGGCAGAATGAACTCCTTTTTGGAAGCAGTCAATAAATGGTATTTTTAAGTCAAAACAATTAAAACTGTGCAATTGTATTTAAGTATAATTATTCACTCTTTTGAATGAAAAGTTCAATATCCTCAACTTATATGTGTTTGAAAAGACTCCAAAGTCTTTTGGGTTATTCCAAATGCATATAATAAAAACTAACAATTCTGAAAAATATTTCACTCTATTCATGTGTGTGTGTGTGTGTGTGTGTGTATACCTTCACAGAATATTTAAAAATTCCTTTATTCACTCTATGTACTCCACAATAAAAAAAAGAAAACTTTTTTGTTTCCTTATTTGCATCTATATTGACAATGAGAATAAAGGATTTCATCAGCATTTTCTGGTCTAATTTAGAAGGTGAAGTACTCATCACTTCCATTTAGAATTATCTCACAACTAATCAGGTAAAAAATTGGAAATCTATTATGGAACTGAGCCAAATTTTTCTATTCATAGTTTTCCTCTGCTTGAGAACACATAAATCTTCTCCTTACTTTCTGCTGCCACTATTCAATTATAAGTGTAGTGACTTTCACCTTTTAAAATAAGAAATAAGGAAAACACTGCCACTTCAACCAAAAAAAAAGTTACTATTGCTTTAATTCAGCAACATGATATAAATAACAGGTGCATCTAATTTGGTTCAATTCATAATAACTATAACAACATTAGAAAACAAACAGAAGTCTTAGAAATCAAATCCAAATGAAATGATAATATTATGTAAAAGTATTTTACCCTTTATATATGAACACATGATTTCCACTTTTGTTTGGTCTTTATTTGATACTTCAGTTCTTTGATCAGAACACAGAAATGTGTGTTTAACTTGATCACACGTTTGAAAAATCATTTCCAACTTGTTTTATGTGCAACTGGTAGAGTTTATTATGTACTTGTGAATGTAAATCAAAATCTTTAAAGCTAATAACTATAATAACAATTATTATGCCTTTGACTTATCATAGTAATCATGGGTATTTTTGGTATTACCAGCACATAATATAGAGCAGAAAAAAATGTACAAATGCATAAAGACCTACTGTAGTGAAACATCTAACTGTAAAGCCTGGGCAGGAGTGTAAATTTTACTTAACTACATTTAGGCAAGATTTTTCCGGCCCCAGTTCTTTATCTATAAAATAAGTTTATGACTTATCTCATCTATAAAACAAGTTAATGATCTACAATGACTTGTGTATTTCTAGTTAAGTTGAAAACTCTGAATTTAAGAGATTGTTTCTATTCCTATCACTATCTTAGCTTGCTATGTCACTACTGGGGGAAAAAATGCTTTCTAGGACAAGAGTCCTCTGTAACTGTGAATTTGAGATAACAGGTAATCCCTCCTTACTCTGCCTGTCAGTCTGTGATACCTATGGAACACCATGGAGGTAAGGATTTTTATTCTCCTTCCACAGGTAGCTCTTTCCTATCCTGTAAGACTTTTTACTCCCTTTGTATAACAAATACTTTGTAACATCCTTTTTCTATTCTGAAATATTAGTCATAAATACCATAATAAACCTGTACAAATAATTAAAAAAATCAATATAACATTGTGACAGTAAGATAAAGAATATATAGAAGGACAGTAATTGAAATTAAAGTAGTATAAATTCTAATAAGCAACTGCTCAAACATAGTATAATAGAAAACATAATGACATAATGAAATGTTCACAACTAATGCTATAGGTACCAATGCAGACAGGTGCACTGTTTTGATCATTCAAATATGAACATAGATTCTTTTCATGACAGGACTTTATAAAATAGTGATAAACTTAGAGAACAAATTGAACAAAATCAAGTAGAAGTTACCATTAATTTTAGTTGTATTCTTGGGAAATTCCATTTATTAAAATGATACAAAAATACTTGACTTTAAAGTAGGAAATATTGTTATTTTCTAGTCTTATTAAGCAACATTTTCACAGATGATTAGTGGTTCTTTATTAAGGTAGTCTACCATGATCATTGCAAGGTATCTAGTAATATTGCCCTTCAAACGATGATAATCAGAAACATGCTCACAAATTCTAAATTCTATCCTTAGGTAGTTGTCCTAGCTCCATTTGTTGTTATTGTTCTAAAAGGACACACGATCCTTGCAAGTCATAGAGATTCTGGGCAACATGTGTAGAAAAGCAGAATAAAAAGATAAATTTCTAACTAAATGTTTTCTATTTATCTATTTGGGGGGCAGGGAGGACAGATGGAGAGGACCTCAAGCAGACTCCCTGCTGGGCACCAAGCCCAATGCGGGGCTCCAACTCACAACCCTGAGATCATGACCTGAGCCTAAATCAAGAGTCAGACACTGAACCAACTGAGCCACCCAGGTGCCCCTACTTAAAAAATTTTAAATGAGACTGCACATTCTGGTAAGCAGTGTTTTTATATTCCACCTTGTCTGGGTTATCCATTTTGGTGTGGATTTCTATGTACCAGTATTTCCTAAATTGAATATTCTCAGTTTTCACTACACATGATAATTGCTCATATATTGTGTTAAAGGATCCTCTGGCAATCTACTGTTCAAAGCCCTTATAGGATTTCTCCAAACCACTGAGGACTTTTCTGCATTCCTTACATTTCTAAGATGTAATTTTAAAAATCTTCATATATTCAACTTGTTCCTTTATCACCCAACATAAAAGAACCCTTTTCTTGGAAACACATGCTCAGGAAAAAATAAATAAGAAGAGAAGAAGGAAGAAGAAGAGAAGGAGAAAAATGATGAAGGAAAAGAAAAGGGAGGAGGAAGAATAGTTGTCATCAAAAGAGGAGGAGAAATAATATATAAATGTTTGTGTGCATGTGTATTTTATGTTACCATTTAAAAAAAAAGACATAATGAAAGATTACTCTTCCTCATATTCCTCATAAAGGCTTATGGACAAATAAGTTGAGGGAATACAGAATACTAAATATTATAGTTTACCAAATTTGTAATATTGAATCTGAATACTCTCATACTCAACACACTCATACTTCTTCCTTTCTCCTTTACAATCAACTGGCTCTCTCAGTTTTATGCATTCCTGTTTGCTGCAATGTAATACCCCACTATATGAGGTCAGGGACTACATTTGATTCATCTTACTCATACACCAGCCCATGGAATTATGTTTTATATTCAGCAAGTACTTACTAAAAATATGCTAGCTGTAAAGTGATTCAGAAAATGTCAAATTCAGCATCTTTCATTTTGTTATAAATGTAGAACACCTATGCCAACTGTTTCCTCTCACCATGTGCTCCACTGATTAATACAGGAGCTCTTGACAATGGCCAACATGAAAAATTACAATACCTTTGGGTCCAGCATATATGGTGAATGGAGCTCCTAATTTATGCAGTCTGCCCTTTTAAAAAGATATGTTTTTAATATTTTAATTAGATTAAGTTGCTTAACAAAGAGCTCATTAATCATAGTATGCTTATTTAAATAGAGCAGTTGAGGGACAGAGTAAGCAGGTTTTTAAAAAAATCTACAAAAAGGATGGGGCACCTGGGTGGTTCAATGGGTTAAAGCCTCTGCCTTCGGCTCAGGTCATGATCCCAGGGTCCTGGGATCGAGCCCCGCATTGGGCTCTCTGCTCAGCAGGAAGCCTGCTTCCCTCTCTCTCTCTGCCTGCCTCTCTGCCTACTTGTGATCTCTGTCTGTCAAATAAATAAATAAAAATCTTAAAAAAAAAAAAATCTACAAAGAGGAAACCATAGGAACAAGGGAGTATGGCATGTTAAATTCTCCATAGCAAACCTTAGAAAATAGTGCATTTCGAAGAGACTGCAGATTTTCTAACATATATACAATGATAGTCTCAATAAGATCATATGGTCTTAAACCTCGTATGCTAATTTTCATAACAGCAGTATTCCTAATAGTCAAAAGGTAGAATTAATTCTAATGTCCCTCAGCTGGATGGATAAACAAAATGTATATCCACACAATGAAACATTCAATCATAAGAAGGAATGAAGTACTCACTCATGCTACAACATAGATGAGCTTTGAAAAGATTATGCTAAGTGAAAGAAGCCAGTCACAAAGGACCACACAGGAATAACTCCATCCATATGAACTGCTCAGGACGGCAAATCTATACAGATTAGTGGTTGTCTTGGGGAGTGGGTACAGAGAAGGTGGAGGAGATGGGGAGTGACTGATAACAGGTTCAATGTTTTAGGAGTGATAGGAATACTAATAATATTGAACAAACAAAAAAGAATTGTATACTTTAAATGGGTAAATTGAGTGGTATGTAAAATATATCTCAACCAAGCTGCTATTTTAAAAAAAGAAAAATGTGTGAGCCACCACCACCTGTCACAGAGTTACCAGGCTGCCAAATAAGAATCCATCAGAATCTTGTTCAGTGGGCAAGACCCAAGGATACATTTTCCCCGAGCACACTGAATGAAGTTCAAAGTTATGCAGAACCTTAGAAGACAGTGACTCAGAGTCTTATTGTCCCCAGGCTTCCCAAAATGAGTAAAATGGAAGGTTTGTAACTAACTCTGAGAAGGCAGTGGCCCAGGCATAGGTGGGTCCCCTTCCTGAAGTTCTTTCTCAATAGCTTCCCCATCAGAGAGGGGAAGAAGGCACTGGGAAGGGAAGAGGAAGACTTCTCTCTTCCTTCGCACGTGGCAGCTTACAGATGCTGCTCTTGAAGGAAATGAGCTCTTTGTTTTTGTGTCTTCAATAGAAACATTTGCCCATCATTTGTAGTTTTTCAAGAACCTGGGAGCTGCATGTTTGAACTATTTCTGGAGATCACTTATGTTCTCCTTTGTTATCAGTAGATAATAGGGCTGTAAGTCAGCATGTATAATCCCTGGGACAGGGAGTTGGAACTAAGACATCCAGTCTGATGACCTGGAGGTTGATTTATATATAAACATGCTGTTCTTTCTATTTGCATCTTCACCTATAGAGGGATGAAGTATAAACATGAAACAGCGAAGTTTCAAGATTTTCTAGGATGGTTTTGGAAACTATTGGTTGAAATTGTGTTGGAGTTGTCTGTGTACCTGATTTATCAATGCTGTTAATAACTCAGAACCTTTCCACTTTCCCTCTACCTTCTTACACATTTATATAATGGAGTCGACTTAGCCTGACGTGCGAGAGTGAGTGGCTGAGAAGTAGTAAGAAACTTCAAAGACTTGGACCACTTTCTGCTTTGTGGTGCAATTTCTTTCAGTAATTTTGTAATTCTAAGAAAACAAAAACTATTGATTATAGAGCAATGTTTTCTTTCTGCAAGAACACACTTTTTAACATATATTTTTGGTTTTGCTTTTTTGTCACACTTTTCCTTCAAGGAACTCAAGGTATTATGTAAAATATGTAAGCAAGCCTAATAACATTCCTACTGGGTAGGTGGTAGGAGTGGTTGTGGTGGTGGCTGTGTGTCTGTATATATGTATATTCAACATAGAAGATTTGGCCTCAGCCACATCTATTAAATATTACTACCCAAATGATCCTATGTCTGTAAGTCTAAGTCCTTCACAGAGGTGCCCACATTATTAAATTGCGAAGGGAAGTCCATATGCCTGTGTGAAGAATTAGATTTTTTTTTCCATGCTTCACTTCCCTTTCCACATTGATTTATTTATATTATTGCTTGGGGAAAGCAAGATACTGGAGATCTAAAAAGCCTCTCAAGTAGATGTTATCTCTTTTTCCAAATAAGCAAAATTAGGATCAATTTTTACTAATCATGTTGAAAGCCAAATTGGCATGCTACAAATTTTACTTATTAGTTTTTTTCTCATATATTCTCCTTGTACAAGGATTCAAGTCTCTTGTCCTCTTTCTTAAGAATATCCTACTAATTCACACAGCTTTCCCAAGTAAATCTTATATGTTTCATTGACTCATAACTTTTCTAATTATAAATATAACTATTTTTCTTTATTGTGTCTATCCATCCTAGGGATGGATTACATACTATAATATAATAATAACCAAATAGAGCAAAGGATAAAGATATATGCAAATTGTTTTAGTGGCTATGTGAAAGTTCACAGAATCACTCGAATATAGTTAGAGTTAAAAATGTGTTGTTACGACATGTGCAAAATGTTGCAATGGGAATCTGCTGGTTCTTTGATACTTGGTTTTAAAGGCATAATTTTATATGTCCTACTCAAAGAAGTTTAGGAAATACAAAATACTAATCAGTTTATCTGATATCAATATTTTAAAAATGTAGTTAATTTGACAGACCTTATGACATCATCTAAATTGAGTCTAGTGAATAGGTAGTAATTGTATTGTAATCAAGTTTAAGTGGAAAAGAAAATCAGATATGGGTTTATTTGCATTATGTGTTCTTGACTTTGGTCTACTGCAATGGGGAAAGGAATAAAGTTTCAGACACAGCCTGGTGAAATGTAATTTTTTTTTTTTTTTTATGGTCCTAAGTGTCATACCACTCCAAATAGCAAAACAGTATTTTCCAAACAATTTCATACAAAATTCAGAATTTCATTTGTGTGCACAGCACAAGTGAATGTGTACAGTTTTCTAATCATTAAATCAGTGACTCCCCACCTTAATCTGACAACTGAGTGGACATGTTAGTATATGTTTGCTGTGATATAAAACATGACAATCTCATAAAATGTATGAAACTAATCTGAAAACTGTGGTCCTCCCTCCTATCCCTCCTATTATTTTTTTAGTAGTGGTACATGATCCATAACTGTCCTAAATTATTATGATCTATTATGAATAGAAAGTTTTTCAATGGTTGAACCAGGTATAAGATAAAGGCTGTCTGATGACATAAAAACACCATGACAATATGTATTACAGAGACTGAATTTACTAAACACAGAAAATATAAATGGATAATGTAGGAAAAGGGAACCCAAAGCATAGTATATATAAATGTCATAAAGGAAACTAAGGTTCAGAGAGGATCCTTTCTTGAAATAGTCACCACTGAGATCCCCTAATGCCAGGTTGAGGGCGTTATAGAGTGAAGATGCAATGTAAGTGGGAATGGATGTGATCCATGCTAGTGTTTAGCCCATACATAACTGCTTCAAGGGACAGGGCATAGTAACTTTGAATGCACTTTGAAGATTCAGAAAAGATAGGAATTTGAAATTCATGTTAAAGAAGATTTTATTTTCAGGAAAAAGCAAGTGTTTGAAACAAAACCTAAAAGCATATAAAAAGTTGGGCTTTTTAAGCACAAACAAGAAAATTGTGTGTGAATTGGCTTCCTACAGAGAGTGATGCATCTGAAGAAAATTTAGAGTATACACTTTGGATTGCTAAATGCTGTAACAGTTGTGTTATTTAGATAAATAGAGGACTAAGATAAATAGAACATATCTGTACAAAGGAAATATTTGTATGTGTGTTAAGCATATCCTGTACAAACAGTTATAAAACCGCACTGACTTGCCTTTTCCAACACTCACTGATTTAAAATACCCCAGGAGTCACAGCGATATCACCTAATCTACCAGTGGTCAGAACAATTTTCAATTCATTGACTCCTTGCCAAAGAAGAAAAAGTCAAAGTATCTACTTTCTTACATAGAACAAAATAAAAATCAAAGAACTCTGTAGGGGGGAAACTTTTTATGTTGACAGTTCTAGGACATGCTTGCTTTTCTTTCAACTTTTAATAAGAAGAGATCCAGTAATGTCTGACAGCTGTAACTCAGCTAATTAAATGATTTAATCCTACATCTCAAAATCAATATTCAGGAAATGTTACATTTTATTTGAGAAATCTATTAATAAGGCCAACTTATATCTTGCTTGCAAACTAAATTTAACCAGTATTGTGTGTGTGTGTATGTTTCAAAACTGCATGTTAAAAAAATGATGTTTCACTCAAAATCAAAGGTAAGCTCATCTAGATACTTTATTTTCTTTGCTAATAGGAAAATACATTTATTTTGTCTGGAGAAAATTGAATAACTATTGTTATCGGTTATACAGAAATACTGAAAAACCCTAGACCATGGGTCAGCAAACATTTTCTGCAAAGATTCAGATAGTAAACAAGGCTTTGCAGGCCACTGTGGGTAAGTTGAAGCTATTATGTAGACACATAACAAAAGATAAAACAAATTTCTTTTTGCCTCAACAATATAGAAAATCTATTCTTAGCTAATTTTTTCCTAGACTCAACTACCCAGTTTATAGATCAAATTATGCAGGTTTTTGAATTGGCATTACTAGTTTTCTCATGTTTATACAGCTTATTTATTTTGAAAAATTAGAATTTAGATTTTTTTTTTCTCTTTACCACAATGTTATATTCCTTCCCCTCCCAACCCCATATAATTGGATTTTTGTATACTCATATATAAAATCATTCCGTGGCTTTTCTGTATACATTAGGACTAAAGAAACATGATATGTGTGTATACACATACAATTATGCAGATATAATACACATATATAATTATACACATGTAATTCTATATATGTATATACAAAAATATGTGCTTAATATTTTAATTTACAGTTGATAACTAATTTTCTCCAGTTTAATTACTAGTGCCAGAGCTCCTTAGGTCTCAGTTCTGATAAACCACATCAGAGAAATCGTTACTGATATAAATGTTATTTTAATGATAGACATTATTAATAGTGATCCCATAAAAGTGTTACAATATTACTTTAAAATTTACGTTTCAAAATATATTTTGGATCTCATCTGTATTAAAAATAGCAAGTAGATTGCAGCAATAAAATCATTATCTGCATTTGAATTGCTCAAATATTTTTGATATTTTGAAACCCAACAAATCTTTAAAGGTTAACATATTATTGTTGTTGAGATTTGCAACACTTATTCATTTAAACCACACAGAATATTTGGAATAGATTTATTCTATGACCTAAATTCTAAAATGCTCAGATTTGCCAGTAGAATGATCTTCAGAGTTTTAACGTGCTTTATTACATGTAGTGGTCTCAATTATATTTGAAATTATACAGTAAGTGAAAAGATAAGCTCTTACAGCATTCAATTTATTTTTTTAAAAATGACGTTTTGAGATTAATTGCTTGGCTACCATGGTTAACAATTAGATTTTCTAAACAGCAAATTTTCTTTCCAGAAATATTTCAAATTATTGGAATAAACTTCCTGACGTTTTGGATTGAAAATATGTAATTTAAATTATAATTTAAAAAAAATTAAGTTTGTTGTGGTCAGACAGATGCAGAACACAATGGGGGGGGAGTGTTTATGACTAGGATTTTCCTAACTCTAAACCTTAGATGTTCTGTTTACCTTTAATAGTATATGTGCTTTCTGCCTTTTAAAATATTTTTTACACAACATCTAAAACAATGCCTGACATACAGACAGAGGTTGTTAAATAAACACAGGTAATTGCAAACAGAAATTATGAGTTGTTAAGACCCCCGCCAGTGATCGTGATAATAAGTAATGATAATATTCACAAAGCTCCCCCCAAAATAAATATATTTTTCATTTAAGACCCAATTTAAAATATACTGCCTTTCCTCAAGTTTAAACTCATCAATCTCCCCTAACCCTTATAATTCCAAACACCTTTTATGTTTTTTAATAGACCATAAGATTTTAAAAACGTGTTCATGTATTTTTCCTTTTATTTGCTTGGCTTTCTAGGAAGTATAGTGCCTCATACTCGCCAGTCTTTTTATTCTTGGCATGTTAATGGGTTATTCTCAGAATTTCTGTAAAATGAGACTTATTGATAACCTAATCCTGCTAGAATTTGTAAAGAATATTGCTTTACAATAAAGAAGGCTTAATAAATTATTTATTGTGGAGCAAGGAGGTTAAATGAATGAATAAATGACAAAAAGTTAATTTTCAAAGTGAGGCAACAACAATGCAGAGAGGAGGCAGTATTTGGCAAAAACATAAATAAGATGTTGCTGCAGATAATACTATATCATTTCTTGATTTATTTGGACATTTTGGCATCTTTTCAGGAAAATCGGAAGAGAAGGTGATAAAGACACAGATTGCAGGGAGAGAAGCCTGCCAGGTGCACCGTGAGTTCCTTCACTCTCCAGGGCTTACCCCTTACCCAGCTCACACATAAACCTCACTCACAGACTGAACTCCCATCACAGATGGGTTTATGGAATTATACAGTCTATAATAGGGACATTTGTAAGACTTCTTGGATATTTGGTTGACTAGTTAACATCTTCGCTTGGATATATGAAAGTATGCCAAATTTCATGTTGTAAGGAATTCTCAATACCTCACACGGACTGCAAACTCATTCCTTCCTCATTCTGACATATCCCAATTGCTCCTTTTTCCAGTTGTTATGTCAAACTCCATTTTCCAGTTGTTATGTCAAAAACATCAGATAAATCTTTGACGATGAATATCTATTCCACCAGAAAATCTTATGTTTGCTCTAATAGCTTTCCTGAATCCGACTATGACTACTTATCATTTCTACCATGACCACCATGACCACCTTAGGCTATGATGTTATGTGCTGAGCTATTTCCCCTCCAAAGTCCTATGTCTAAGCTCCAACCCCTTTGTACCTCTGAATATAACTGTATTTGGAAATAGGGCCTTTTATAGTTAAGACTATTACAGTGGGCCTTAATTCAACCTGAAGTGTGTCCTTATAAAAAGAGGAGATTAGGACACAGAAAGAGACACCAGGGCTGTTCAAGCATGGGGTAAAGGCCATGTGAGGACACAGCTAGAAGGCAGCCATATGCAAGCTAAGGGGAAAGGCTTCAAAAGAAACCAAATCTGCTGACGCCTTATTCTTAGACTTCTGGCTTTCAGAACTCAGAAAATAACTTTCTTGTTTTTTAAGCTCTCAAGTCTGTAGCATTTTGTTATGGAAGCCCTAGCGAAGTAATATAGACACCAATATATCCCACAGATACTGGTTCTTTTCTTCCCAAGTTTTTATTTAAGTTCTAGTTAGTTAACATACAGTGCAACATTACTTTCAGGTGTAGAATCTAAGGATTCTTCACTTACATACAATACCTGGTGCTCTTCCCTGCAGGTGTCCTCCTTAACACACATCACCTATTTAACCCATCCCCCCTCCTTCTTCCAGCAGCCCTGTTTGTTCTTTATAGTTAAGAGTTTCTCTTATTGTTTGTCTCTTCCTTTTTTCACCCCCTAGGTTCATCTGTTTAGTATGTTAAATTCCACACTGAGTGAAATTATATGATATTTGTCTTTGACTGACTTATTGTGCTTAGCATAATACTCTGTAGCTCCATCCGTGTTATTGCAAATGACAAGAGTTCATTCTTTTTAATGGCTCTGTAATATTCCATTGTATGTATATGTGTGTGTGTATCACCTCTTCTTTATGCATTCATCAATGGACATTTGAGCTTGTTCTATAATTTGGCTATTGTTGATAATGCTGCTATAAACACTGGGGTGCATGCATCCCTTGGAATCAGCATTTTTGTACCCCACCACCCATACCCTTTCAATGTTGCCACATGCTTTTTTTTTTTTTCCCCCAGACTGTAACTATTCACCACACAATATCTAATACTATTCTTTTGAAACAAATGTTACCACATGACATTTTTGCTTTTGGGAGGCCAACTATATCCTATCTCATGCAGAATAAACCACAAAGTTTATTTCTTGGAACTGCTGGGGTATACAATCTTTCTTAAAGCTACCTCTCTGGCCTCAGATCATTCCCCAAGTCACCTCCTCTCTCTATTCTAAGCACACTGGAGTCCTAGGTGTTCAAAATACCTAGCATGCTCCTGCCTCAGGGCCTTTGCACAAACTGTTTTTCTATCTGCTTTTAATTCTTTCTCTACAGTTTTTCATGCCCTGAACCTTAACCTTAATTTTCTTTCATATTTCTGTTCTAATAGAAACTTATCAGAGAGGCCTTTTCTGACAACTTTCTTTAAAATAATAAATCACTCCCTATACCTTCTATGAGATATATATAAAGAGGTCTCTGCCCTCTTCCTGGCAAAGAGCTCCTGAAGTCCTTCTAATTTCCTAGGTGATCAATGTGCTTTTTGCTCTGTTGAGGCAACACTGGTTGGGCTCTTGGATAAGCTAGTCATGGGAAAGACTAAGCCATAATTAGAAGCTTGAAATTTTCAACCCTTCCCCTCATTCTCTTGAGAGGGGTGAAGGGCTGGAAATGGAGTTAATGACTGATCCTGCCTATATCCTCAAATCTCCATAAAATCCCAAAGGTATTCATTTAGAGAGCTTCTGGTTTGGTGAACATGTAGAGCTGCTGAGAGAGTGTTGTACCACCAGAGCCTGGAAGCTTTGCACCCCTTCCTACATACCCTGTCCTATTCCATCTGGAGGTCCATCTGTATTTTTAATCACATCCTTTATATACTGATAAACTTAACTGTTTCCCTGAGTTCTGTGAGCCACTCTCACAAATTAATCAAACCCTAGGAGGAAAAATCAAACCAAACCAAACCAAACCAACCAACCAACCAACCAACCAAACAAACAAAAAAGGAGGGGGTCTTTGAAACCATTGATCTAAAGCTGGTTGGTCAGAAGTACAGGTGATGGATGACCTGCGTTTGCAACCAGAGGATGAAGTTGGGGTTGTGGAGGGCGGGGAGGAGGGTGGTCCTCTTGTGGGACCTGGCCCTTAACCTATGGAATTGGCCGCTGTCTCCAGGTAGAGAGTGTCAGAATTGAGTTCAATTGTAGGATATCCAGCTTGGATCTCAGAGAGTTGCTTAGTGTGGGGAAAAACCCCCACACATTTGGTGACCAGAAGTGTCAGAAGTGAAGTGCTCTGTTCTAGTAAAGGAGACATAAAGGGAAGAACTGGGTTTATCAAAAACACCTGAGGTTCTCCCATTTACACATGTAGTTCATATATCATGCTCTTTTTTTGCTTCATTTTCTTCAGAACATATATTATTTACATATTAACATATTTCTGGACTCTTCTATCACCAAACAAGCTGTATAAGAATAGGGACTTGTTATTCACTTATGCTGATTCCCAATGTTTAGAATAGTTCATAGCATACATTTGATAATAATAATAGCATATTATTAAATGCATGGATTATCCCCTTTTTTTTTTTTTTTAATAAAATAGGGGAACACCTGGGTGGCTCAGTTGGTTAAGCATCTGTCTTATTTTCAGGTCATGATCCCAGGGTCCTGGGAGTGTTAGCCACATGGGGCTCCCTGCTCAGCAGGGAGGTGCTTCTCCCTCTCCCTCTGCCTGCTGCTCTCCCTGCTTATACTCTCCCTCTCTCTGAGAAATAAATAAGATCATAAATAAGTAAATAAATAAAGGTATCGATTTAAATCACCTCATTTATCAATGGCTCAGCTTCATTTTCATTACTGTTTCCTGCCCTTTTCTGTCTGATTAGGCAGTTTTTTTTTCCTTCTATTTCTCACCTACTTTGTATAGAACTGAATTTCATGCTTTTGCCTAGCCATTTTTTTTCCTTTTCTTTTTGTGCTTCTGTCTCAATTTAGAATCTATTTCTGCTATGGTTTGTCTCCTTGGTTACAATTATTTATAATTATGAAATATAATTTTAATTCCTATTAAGTTAATCTAAAGTTTATTTTGTGGCAATGTTCAATATCAATAAGCAGCTTTTCTTTTTTCTTTTTTTTCCTTCTATTTTTGTTGCACTATTGTTGCCTGCTTGTTTTTTTGTTTTCTCCAAAAAGACCAAAGTATCTGATTGGAAAGAAAATGTACAGAGACTGGAGATAGCTAACTAAAATACAATAAATATATCTCTTTTTTCCCCCTCTCTTCATCCAATATAACCTATCTTTCAAACATTTCAATTTCCTCATGCTGTTTCCTAGCTCAAGATTGTTTCCAACATCCATCACTTTTGGCACATGTCTCCTCACTCATATTCAGTATCCCTAAAAGGAAATATAAAAGTGTTGCACATACAAAAGCTGTGTCTATTCCTAAGAAGAAATCAGAGAAGTGACTATTTAGCTTAAATATAACAATTGTAAAATATATGATGTAAATAAGTATACTGTGCAATGTAGGTCTGACCTGAGGCTGACACCTATTTCCTGTTTACATTTCAATATCTCCTGAAATTGAGATTTTATTACAAAACAAAAGTGAAACTTGGGAATGTACTTTCGCTGGAAATTAAATTCTTAGCCTGTTGCAAGTAGCCAATATTTTACTAGAATTACTATATTATGATCTCATCCTTTCATAATAACAAATATGAATCATTTTTATCTAATTTATTTGGTTTCACATTTCAAATAACATTGCATCATTGTAGCTACATTATATCACTGAGTTTTACACATAGATGAGAAGAAATAAAATCACCTATACAAGCAGCATGTTCAAAATATCACAAAAGTTAAAACTTAAATTTTCAGATTGAAAGTTCAGCAGCATCAAACAGTATACTACACATGAGTTCCATAATTAATCACCCACAAAATTATGACAACAGTAGCACCAAAATATCTACACCATTCCTAGGAAAATGACTCCTAAAGTCATGCCAGGCAAGGCTGACTTCATACATTGTGCCACTCCTGCAACGAATTACCACAAGCTTAATGACTTAAAATGACACAGATTTATTTTCTTACAGTTCTAAAGATCAGAAGTCTAAATTCTCCGTGTCAGTGGGACTGCATTCTTTCCAGAGGCTTCAGGAAAAAGTTCTTTGTCTTTTTCAGCTTGTAGAGGTTACCTGTATTCCTTTGCTCTTGGCTCCTTCCTCACTCCCTCCTGAGTCTATCTCCTTTTACTGACTGACCCTCTTGGCTCCCTCTTAGAAGGGCGCTTGTGATTACATTGAGCCCACCTGGATAATCCTGTAAAATCTCCTCATCTCAGATCCTTACCTGCAATCCTTAATCATACCTGCAAAATCCCTTTTACCTTGGTAAGAGAATATACAGGCTCTAGATAGTAGGAGTATATCCAGCCTATCACACATGTGAAAAAAGTTTGAATATATACACATGCATGCATATGTATAATTGTTTATATATATATATGTATATATATATACATATATATATGTATCAAATTGCTCAAATAAAGTACTAGATAGATTCAGTTGATTCAGTTGCATTATATAGTACTAGTAGATAAAAATGCCAAACATAGATACTCTTTTTTTGGGAGTGTACATCCTGTGCTGTTCTCAGAATCAGCCAGTCTGTAACTGATTTTCTCTTTTCCTCTTTTTGCCACTGACAGCCACACTGACAATTTTCTTACTGTGCTAGAAGAATTTTAATGTTGGGGCGCCTGGGTGGCTCAGTGGGTTAAATCCTCTGCCTTCAGCTCAGGTCATGGTCCCAGGGTCCTGGGATCGAGCCCCACGTCTGGCTCTCCGCTTGGTGGGGAGTCTGCTTCCCCCTCTCTCTCTCTGCCTGCCTCTCTGCCTACTTGTGATCTCTCTCTCTGTCAAATAAATAATAAAATCTTAAAAAAAAAGAATTTTAATGTTACATGCTAGGCACACTGGGTAGTCAGACTCATTGGTCACTCTCTGATATTGATTTAATTTCACTATATCAAAACTCACACTATATCTCAGCCCTTAGATTTCAGCACATCACCATGTTAAAACTACTTCAACAATCTTGTCATTTCAATTTTTCACACTTTTTCATTTGTTTGTTATTTTGACAATCATAAATCACAACACATAACAATAGTAGTACTGTAGAAAAGTAACAAAAACTTCAGTATCAATATTGTCAAACCTCTTTTTATAGGAAATTCACTTTAAAATAACATCAATCCAATAATAATTCACAATCATATTTTTAATAAACCTCTCTTAAACTATCATACTAAGTTTCTACTACTTTTTAATTTTTTTTAATAAAGAAGAATGCTTTAAACCTCAATACTAATGGTTCTTCCTTCTAGTCCACCCCATATTTATTTGAAAGTTCTATGGTTTGGCAACCTGCATACAGGGCAATTCTGCCTATTACCATTAATTTAAATATCAACAGTGTCTAATTTTTTACTATAGTAACACAGTTGAGTAATCATAACAGAGACTCTGAACCTTAAGCTGAAAACATTTACTCACTGGTGCTTTACAGAAAAGTTTCCTGACTCTTGCTCAAAAGGACCGAATCTCATCAGTTAGTAGGTAGTGTTATTTTTAATGCACTTAATCTATATTTCTTATATACACACACATATGTGTATATGTGAATCTATATCTCTTTGATACCAAACTATAATTATTTTAGTACAGCCACTTGATACCAAGTAAGAGAAACAGTTTAATGTAATTTAATATGGTCAGTCCAAGTTATCCATCAAGCAAACTTGGGTAAATTTTTACCTATTCTTGTGTGCACCACTGAATTCTATTGTCTTTTCAACTCTCAAGTTCTGCTCTGATTCTCTAGGGTTTGACTGGGAAACAGAATAATTTTTGACACTTCTATTTGTTTCCTCTTCTAATTTTTTTTTTAAATTTTATTTATTTATTTGTCAGAGAGAGAGAGGGAGAGAGAGCAAGCACAGGCAGACAGAATGGCAGGCAGAGGCAGAGGGAGAAGCAGGCTCCCTGATGAGCAAGGAGCCCGATGTGGGACTCGATCCCAGGACGCTGGGATCATGACCTGAGCCGAAGGCAGCTGCTTAACCAACTGAGCCACCCAGGCGTCCCTTGTTTCCTCTTCTATATCATCCACCCTGCTGACACATCCAGTCGTGTGTGTGTGTGTGTGTGTGTGTGTGTGTGTGTGTGTGTATGGAGAATATGTATATAGCTCCATTTCTACAGCTACCACTCAGGTTCAAACCAACATTGTCTTTCAGTTGTACCATCACCTATCCACTCAATGCTCCTATCCTCTGACTGCTGCCATAGAAGGCCAATATAAAATCTATAAAACTTAAAGCTGATGTGTTCTCTTCTGTTAGCTTAAAATTCTTGACTGGATCTTCTTGTTATTAGGGTAAAATACAAAATTGTTAGAACAAGTTATAATCCCCTGAATCACAGAGCTGTTTGTTCTGCCTCTCCACATTTCGCTTTCCCATGCTCCGGATAGTGAAGTTACACCACCCATCTATTATTTTCTAGAATGACCTATTATCTTTTCACTCCTGTGAGCCTTCCTTTTGCTAGTGTTTCAGGCCTCAGCTTAAGTTTCAGTGAGGGAAAGGTGCTTTCTTTTATTCTTAAAATACATTAAATCATTCCATCAAGTTTTCTCATAATATTAGTTCTTTTCTTCATAGCACTTAAAATCATTTTTATTACTAATATGTGTGTATTTCTTGAATGTGAATATTTCCCAGTAGAATATAGACTTAACAAGGAGTAACTAAGTCTGGTCTACTTTATCCCCCACTCCATGCCAAGACCTATGATGAGGCACTACATCTGGTAGACATTCAATAAATAATTGCTGAGTATTCCTTTCACTTGTAGTAAATATCTAGTTTTCTTCTGACTTTACTTTTATGCTTGATATTTTGGAAATTATTTGCAATTCCCAGCAAACCCAGAAACATTCTTTATTATATTTTTAGAATTTGTCTTCTGCTCAGCATGGCATTTTTATCCCTGTAAACCATTGGTTACCTTGGAAATCCTTACTACTATTTGATTTCCTGTATCTATGTGTGTCAGGTGTCCTAGTACTAATTAGCTTGAAGTAATTTGTTCTGGCAGAAATATATGGTGAATTAAGATATATATTTCCACTTTCTTTTCATTGAGGCAAATGAAATCAAACCTAAATAATACAACATAATTATTTTTCTATTGACTTCTTTTTATCTGAATGGATTTTATTTATTTTATTTTTTATTTTTTTTTCAGTGTTCCAGAATTCATTGTTTATGTACCACACCCAGTGCTCCATGCAATATGTGCCCTCAAAAATCAGGTCACCCAGACCAGTATAAAAAAATTGTTACTCTAATACTTGTAGATATGGACAAGCCACATTTAGTAATTATAACACTCCAAAGTAGTTCACTTTTATTCACAAAAAAAACATAGATTTTTAAATGTTCCACATAACAAGCTACGGAATTTTATTATTTTTATTTATTTATTTATTTTATGTGAGAGAGCAAACTTTATTAGGCAAAGATTTTTATTTGTTTTATGTACCATTATGTGTAAGGCCAATGGGACAATAACTAGTACATAGTGGATGCTCCATGAATTTTTGTTGGAGTTACCAAATTAATGTTAATTTTGTCACATTTAGCATTTTGTCTCTTTCATATGAAGAATTTTTTTGCGAGGAGAAAAAGTAAGCCTCATAAAGGTCAACAAACACATAAATAAACTTCTTTTTTCACAACTCTTTCCATCACAGGTTTTTCTCATACAATTAATTACAATTTTAGGGACACTTAAAACAAATGGCAAATGTGATTTATGAGCCTGTGACACTTACAAAGGATTCCCTTGTTTCTACAAAGTCAAAGATGCCTAAATCTATCTGTGTGAATTAAAGATTCAATTATCTAAGAAGAGTGTCAACTTTTCTCAAAACTATGAACTTTGAGAAGTGGGTTGACTCCCTCATTTTCACTGAGCTCTGATATCTTCTTCTAGATCCAGGGGACGTGAAGACAAGGAGGAGGCACTTTCATATCTCTTCTTCTTTTAAAATGCATCCCCAAATCCCTGGAGCAATGGCATTTCAAGTGAAATTCTTACTCACACAAGCCCTATACATAAACTATGCCTATAAAGTGCCATTATGACTTGATGAATAGTAAAAAGATGAATGTTTTGTTTGTGTGCCAACTATCTCATCAGTTTTGAAAAGTGGGAAAAAAAACAAACAACTTTTCTGTCCTGAGATTATATTAATTATCTATTAATGACCCAGAAAGCACTCAAATGACAAGAATCCATTAAAATGTGGCCTTTTGTTGTTGTTGTTGTTGTTCACATGGAATAAGAGTTTAAGCAAACATGAACCAAAAAAAGGTATTTGAAAATAACAATGTCCTGGCTCTAAGAATAGGATGAGTATACTATCATGAGTACACAGAACAGGTTCTCCTGAGTTTCTGTCTCACCTCTCTGGCCTAACTCCTGGACAGCCAGAGAGACCTTCTTGGCTTCCAAGAGAAGCTTCAGGCAGTAATGCAGATACTGGTATGGAAAAGTGGCAAAGCCCAAGGGGGTGGGTGAAGAACTAGGGTCTGTTATTCTATATTACTAGCAATTCTTTAAAAAAAAAAAAAAGAAAGAAAAAAAGAAAACAACAACAAAACAAATTTTAATGAATGCACAATAATTCATTATTTGGTTAAACCAATGTCTTATTTTCTTTCATAAGACTAAGACTATCTGAGAAAGTGTTAATGCTCAGTTTTATATAATAGGAAAAAAGCTTTCTATCAAAATTAATGAGTCAATATTTAAAAGAAAGTCATTCTTAAATCTTTTGATATGCACTCCAAAGTTGTCTTCCAGAATGTTTGTACCAAACAGTCCCTACACATACAATTGTAACATATGAGAATATGGCTTTTCCAATGTACACAGTGAGCTATGTATTTTGTCCTTGCCAAACTGAGAAAATTTATCTGATCAATGTTTTAATTTGATTTCATTTGATTACTTGTGTCTCCTGTTGCTGGCGTAACAAATTTCACAAACTTGAAAGCTTAAGATGGTAAAAAATTATTCTTATAATTCTGGCAGTCTGAAGTTTTGAAATGGGTCTCAACAGGCTTAAAATCAAGATGTCAAAGGTCTGCACTCCTTCGAATGCTCCAGATAGAAGAGAATCAGTTTCTTTGCCTTTTCCATTTTAAACACTGACCACTTTGCTAGCCCTATGTACACATCCATCCTCAAATCCTTTCCATCTCTCTGAGAGCACATCACTCTGACTCTCTGTTTTCTTTTTGGTCTTCTAGACCCTTGTGATTACATTGGGTCCACTCACAGGATAATCTTATTTCAAAGTCAGCTAATTAGGAACCTTAGCTTCCCCTTGCCCTTGGAGAGGAGGCAAAATTTTACCTCCAACCTCTTAGCATCTTTGACTGGGCCTGAAAATTAAGCTGACATAAGACTGGTTAATAGGAGAGAAGCATATATGTTATTCAGCATAAGTATTATGTAACATGGGAGCCTTCATAAGGAAACAAAGACTCAAAGAAGGGCCAAAACCTAAGTGCTTATATATTAGGCTGAACAAAGAGAGGCAGTTGCAGAAATGTAATTAAACATATGGAGAGACTAAAGGTAGATAAAAGTTATTTTAACAAGGTGTGTTTGAGCAGAATTTTCTTGGTCATTTCTCCCCATCTCTGGTGATAACATGTCTTTCCTCCTGGAATAGGGAGGCCATCTTTCACAAAGTAGTTCTATATCCTGCTTTCAGAAAGAAGATGGGAGCTCAGAGTGTTCTCCTTGTACCTGCTGTTTTCAAAATAATTCTTATACCAAAGGGTATATTTTGGAGTAACAAAGTGGGTCACTCCACCACATAACATAATGCACAGGTTCCAGCAATTATAATGTGGACATTTCTAGAGAGGTTTGTGATTTCGCTTACCAAAACTACTAAAGCTAAGTATTTAGCCTACTTTACTATAAATTTGAACATTTTTTTCTGTGAATGCTCTATTGATAGCTTTTGCTCTTTAGTTAGGGAGTTTATATTTTTTACTTTATTTCTAAATGTGTTCTACGTTTTATATATAATAATCTTGTTAAATATCTTTTTCTCTACGTTTTGCACTTTCCTTTAAATTTTGTCCCATTTTCATTCTGATAAATAAAATTCTTTATCTTAAAACCCAGTGCTTTAAACTATATTTTTAGTCTTTAAATTTTTACTTTATTTTCACACAGTATCATAATAATTCTTAATTCCATCTTACTTTTTCTATTGTTCCTTCTAACTTCTATTAATTCTACCTAGACAGTCTTAATCCAGGCCACAAACTTATCATACGTTTCCAGAGGCTGCAAAACAATGTTTTCTCTACTGGATAAAACATTTGTAGCTGTAGATCATATTCATTTTAAGGCTATACTGCTCTAATATTTTTTTTTGCTCCAATTTTTATTATATTCATTTTGTCTGATACATAAATTTCTTCTTTCACTTAGTCTGCAAGTTCATTAAAGATACATAATGTGCCTTCTACATTGTTTTTTTTTTCTCTTTACTACTTGATAAACAGATCACATAAAAATTATATTGATATATTGAAAAACATTAGCAGAGTCACAGAATTTCTTAGCTAAAATGTGGTAACCAATCTTACACCTCCTGTTAAAAGTAATACCACATCACACAGAGACTATGTGGTGTGATATCATTGTGTCTGTTGTGATTATGTAAACAAGACACAGTGAGAGTAAATTTAAATAACATTTATTTAAGGTTTAAGCTGAGAAACTGAAATGCAAATGAATTATACATTATCAAAAATAGGCAGTCTTTTGAAGTGAATATTGTCATTCTTAGTTGATTTCATTTTAATTTGAAATTAATTCAGTTCCATAAGAACTTTATTTTAGGAATTATAATGAGCAAATTAATTTAATACATACACATTTGCAGTTAGAATTCGAGTTGCAGAAAGCTGTCTGTTGTACAAAGAATAGTCATACTAAAACTACAACTTTATTGAGATCTCAACATTTTGCAAGCTCATGTGTTCTTTGTTTAGCTTTGTCCCTTTTGCTTCCAGTATGACTTGTAAATTCCATCCATTAAATAATTCAGTTTCTCTTCATGGCTAGTTAGATTGGTCAAGAGTTTAAAGCTATACTAGCTATCCTCTACTTTTTAACACTTTTTGAGTTCATTTTTAACTTTGTTAATCTCAGTATATTTGTTCTCTGTGTGGTTTAAAGGAATAGTTATAATTATCCTCTGACTTGAAAATGAGAGATGGGAGAATTATTTTCAACCCAAAATAATAAATTTCAATGAGTACTGTGGCATGCTCAAAGCACAATCTCTGTGATATTTATTTTTGGAATATGAAAATGGCAGATGTTTCAGAAAATGTCCCTGAATGAAAAGTTAAATGTGATTTTAACCAGATTTGTGTGTGTCTGTGTGCATGAAAAAAAAAAAAAAAAGAAAAAGAAAAAAACTGTGTTGGTATAATGCATTTTCATGATAAATTTAAAATCATGAATGAATAAATTAATGAATTTATTTAATTAAAATTTGTTCATACAACTGATGACATAGCTCATACTCTAGTGAAGAGAGCAACATAAATATTTAGAATATAAGTTGGAAAATGAATAATGATGTTATGTACAAAAGTCTAGGAATATGAGACCTGTTTTTTGACAAATTTTCAAGTCTACAGCATACTATTGTTAACTACAAGCATGTTGTACAGGTCTCTAGACTTTTTCATCTTGCATGACTAAAATTTCTACAACTATTGAACCACAATCCTCCTCCTCCCAGCTCTTACCAAGCACACTTTGATTCTCTGCTTCTATGACTATTTTATAGCTCATGTGAATGGAATCATAGAGTATCTATTTTTCTGTGATTGGTTTATTTCATTTAGAATATTGTTCTCCAGTTTTATTTGGAAATCAAGAAAGGCTTTGTGTCAGTCTGGAACCTCACAAAAGTAAATACCAAGATAGAGTTAAGTTAGAAACCCAAGAGTGTACTGGGGATAACCCTGGTGAATATTAAGGAGTGGAAGGAGTAAGAAGAGTCAAGGAGAGCTTCAGACCCTGATGGTGAACTGACTTCTTTGAAAGCGGAGGAGAAAGAAAGGAATATTGGATAGGGAGAGTTCGTAGTTGAGTGTAGCTCTGAGAAAGTCCCAACCACCCCCAGCAGATTGCTCCAAGGCCAAGATTGCCTATGAGTGCCCTGTAGCGGGCAAAACTGACCAGGCACTGGTATGTTTGCTGTGTGCCATCATTGAGTAGAAAACATTCAGAGAAAAATGGCCTTAACTTAAATGCTGTGATAGATTCCTAAAGTACTACAGCTGGAGGCTCTTGGCTAACTTCATTCCGTGTGGCAGGTTATCTCTTAAAGAGAGTTTTGTGTGGTACAGCTGTGTGGTTGCCAGAAATTTATAGAAAACATAGAAAATATCTAAATTTAATATTTTTCATCAGTAAGTATTTGTTGAATGTCTGCACTATGTCAGATAAGAACTATTTTTTTAAGTAGTTCTTCATCTGTCTACAAGGGATACAAAAGTGTTTATGAAGAGAAAGTATGTACATTGTCAGTTTTACCGAAGATCTCATATGTTATCATGTGGTCTATAACTTTGTGTAGTGGGAGAAACCATGGGATAAGAAGTTATGAATGTAGTTTGACTCTAGATGATGGGAGACCTCATAATCTAAGACAAGAGCATTGGTTCTTATATTGAAGAAAACTGTAAACCATTTCAAGAAAAGTATGATAAAATCAGGTTTGGTTTTAATGCTGTATTAGTGGCTGTACAGAGAGGAAAATGGTAGTTATGTGAATATCGGTTAAAAGTTATTATTCCAGGAACAAGATAAAACAGGGCATCAATAAGGAAATATCTGAGAAAAAGAAAAGACAGACTAGAGAAACATACAGGATTTATTAAATGAATAGATGGTAACACAGCTAATTAAAAGAGGAGATCTAGAGAGAATGGCAGATCTGTTTTGAGTCTTCATCATTGTCAGCATCAACATCTTCATCATCATCATTATCATCAATAATGTTTGACTGAGAAGTGGGCCAAATGGAGGAAATTAGTTTTTTGATGCACCAAGTTTGAATTATCAGCTAGACATGTAGGTGGAGATGCTAATTAGACAGGTGAAAATACAGCCTGTATCTTAAAGTAGACATTCAATAATATTTCTGGCAATGTTTGAAGTATAATTATAATTAAATAACACTTTGGAAATAAATATAATTTACTATGGAATCTAGGCAGAGGAAATGAGTGTTAGGCACTACTCTTTAGAATTCTTATGTATGTAGAAATGCAAGATGGAGGTCATAGGGGAGAATAGCATTGGTGAGCTTTTAGAGAGCTCACTCTCACTGGCATTGCAGTGAACACCAGCAATTGGTAGATTAGGTACTGAACATCAACAATTGTGAGATTCACGGTGGAAAATCATGATCCTTTTTGAAATTTAACAATAAGAATATATGTGCTATGGTGAGTGCTGTGAAGCGTGTAAACCTGGCGATTCACAGACCTGTACCCCTGGGGATAAAAATATATTATATGTTTATAAAAATAAATAAATAAATAAATAAATAAATAAATAAATAATGATAATTTAGTGTATACTGCTGTAGGGATAAAATTAAATGTAAGCATTATTATTATTAATCATATTAGTAACATGATAAAGAGGAATTAATGAAGGACAGATTGTAGATACAAAAGAGAGGAATGACTAACAAATTAAGTTCCATAAGAGACAACACTGAGGGGATCAAAATTTAGTTTCCAGTCTCACAATTTTTTTTTTAAGATTTTATTTATTTATTTGACAGACAGATATCACAAGTAGGCAGAGAGACAGGCAGAGAGAGAGAGGAAGGGAAGCAGGCTCCCTGCTGAGCAGAGAGCCCTATGCGGGGCTCAATCCCAGGACCCTGGGATCATGACCTGCTCCAAAGGCAGAGGCTTTAATCCACTGAGCCACCCAGGAGCCCCACAGTCTCACAATTTTAAATGAAATTTCTCCTCATGTTTTAAATGTCTTTTTTTTTTCCCCCATGATCATCTCACATGAAGAAAAGATTTGGATTTCTGTTCTTGATAAAAACCAATATTAGATTATGTCAAAACATCTTGAAATTTTACTATGTGAATTTATACGATAGCAATCTTTGTATAATAACAGGCATTGCTCTGAAGAAACTGTGTTTCAGTTTCCTTGGGTACAAATTGAGCTAAGAATATAACACAAGATCAATTATTAAAATATTTTATAGCTTTACTATATACATATCTATTAAATAATATATAACAAAGCATTGCTCTTGGAAACTGTGCCCTGGGCTATGTGAGGATTAAATGAATTTAGTAGATATATAGAGATTAAAACAATGACTGACACATAGCAATTTGCAGATAATTATTGCTGATTGTATTGACTAACGTACTTAACACAAAATTTAACAGTTACATTTCTAAGTATTTACCAAGAGAAATGAAAAACACATGTACGCACAAAGTTTTGCACACAAATATTCAAAGTAGATTTATTCATAAAATTCCCAAACTAAAATCAAAAGATAATGGACATAGTATAATCATCAATGTAATACTGTTCAGCAACAACAACAACAACAAAAAATAAAAAAACAGTAACTAGCAATGCACACAGTATGGATGAATCTCAAACACGTTATACTGAACAAAAGCTAGAAACAAAAGAGTACATCCATTATGGTTTCATTCTTATGACACTGCACAAAATACAAAAACTGCTTATAATGTAAGAAAGATCGGGGGGGGGGGGGGGCGCCTGGGTGGCTCAGTGGGTTAAGCCGCTGCCTTCGGCTCAGGTCATGATCTCAGGGTCCTGGGATCTAGTCCCGCATCGGGCTCTCTGCTCGGCAGGGAGCCTGCTTCCCTCCCTCTCTCTGCCTGCCTCTCTGTCTACTTGTGATCTCTCTCTGTCAAATAAATAAATAAAATCTTAAAAAAAAAAAAAAAAAAAAAGAAAGATCGGGGATAGCCCGGGGTAAGGTGAGAGTGTGGATGAAGGAAATATTTTTCGAAATACACCATATCATTTACATAGTAGCATTACTGAGATATAATTCCCATCTTACAGTTTATGTATTTGAAGTGAATAATCCAATGTTTTTTAGCTATTAGTAATATCAGATATTAGATATTAGATATTAGCAATACAGATATTAGCAATCATTATAATAGTCATCCTCAGAACATTTATTTCATCACAACAAAAAGCAACCATGTAACTTTAGCTACTGCTTATCTCTCAGCTTCTCATTCTTTTGCCACCTGACCCCCTTCATCCCTACCTCCCAAGTCCTAAGCAACTGCTAATCTACCATCTCTATAGATTTGCCCATTCTTGACATTTCATAAAAAATGAAATCATATATGATCTCTTGTGACCACTTTCTTTCACCTAGCATAATACTTTCAAAGTTCATGTTATAGCTCATATCAGTGCCTCATTTCTTTTTTATGGCTAAATATCACTGCTATGGACTGAATTGTCCATTATGTTTAACTTAATCCACAATATGATTAATATGCTTGGAGACAGGACTTTTTCAGAGGTAATTAAGGTTAACTGAGGTTATAAGGTTGTATCCTAACATGATAGGATTGGCAGTTCAACAAGAGTAAAAGAGAGGGGCGCCTGAGTGTCTCAGTTGACTGGGTGTCTGCCTTCAGCTCAGGTCATGATCCCAGAGTGCAGGGATTGAGCTTCGCATCCAGGCCCTGCATCTGGCCCCACATCAAGTCCCCCTCATCCTCCTGCCTTGCATAGGCTCCCTGCTCAGCAGGGGGTCTGCTTCTTCCTCTCCCTCTGCTCCTTCCTCCCCCTCATACTCTCTCACTCTCTCAAATAAATAAATAAAATCTTTAAATAAAAAGAAGAGTTAAAAGGAGAGCTTTCTCTCTCCAAGGGCATGCACAGCCATTTGAATACACAGTGGGAAGGTGGCTGTCTACAAGCTAGGAAGACAATTCTCAGCAGAACCTGATTGTGCTAGCACTCTGTCTTGGAGTTCCAGCCCCCAGAACCACAAGGGTGTGTGTGTGTGTGTGTGTGTGTATGTGTATCTATATATAGATATATATGTATATGTATCTGTATATATTTGCATGACAGCCTAAGCAGGCTATGACATCCTTTTTTGTTTATCCATTCATCACTTGATGGAAATTGGATTCTTCCCACATTTAGCTGTTATGTATAATGCTCCTGTAACTATTTATATACAAGTTTAGCACCGACATGAGTTTGATATTTCATAGGTATATACCTCAGATTGGAATCGTGGGTCTTAGGATAACCCTATGATTGATTGCTTAAGGATTGCCAGACTGTTTTCCAAAGTTGTCACTCCCTTTTATCTTGCCACCATCGGTGTATGAGAGTCCCAATTTTTCCATATCCTCACCAATGCTGGTCATTATCTGACTTTTTTTTTTATTGTAGTCATTCTAGTGATTGTGAAGTGGTACCTCACCATGGCTTTGATTCCCATTTTCCTGATAATTAATGATATTGAGCATCTTTTCATGTGTATACTTTCCATTTGCATATTCTCATTGGATAAATGTCCACTAAAATTTATTACCCATTTTTTAACTGGGCTCTTTGTCTTTTTATGGTTGAGTTGTAAATATTCCATATATATTCTGGATATAGGTCCCTTATTAGATATATAATTTGTATTTATTTTCCCTCATTCTGTGGGGTTGCTGTTTCATGTTCCTGGTAGTGTCCTTTGAAGCACGAAAGGTTTTAATTTTCATGAAGTCCCATTTATCTATTTTTTTCTCATGTTTTTAGTGTTATATCTAAGAATCCATTGCCATATTTGAGATCTTGAAGATTTATACATCTTTTTTCCTAAATGTTTTATAATTTAAGCTCTTACACTTGCTCATGATAACATTTTGAGGTATTTTTTATACAGTATAAATAAGGTTCAACTTTATCATTTTATTTATGATTGTCGGTTGTCCCATTACCATTTACTGAAAGCTCTATTGCTTCGTCATTGAATGATCTTGGTGTTCTTGTCAAAAGTTTGACCATAAAGCCAAGAGTTATTTCTGGAGTCTCACTTGTATCCTGTTGCCTATCCTCATGCCAGTACCACACTGTTCTAACTGTTGGTTTGTTGTGAGTTTTAACATCAGGAAGTGTCAATCCTCCAAACTGTTCTTTTTCAAGATTGTTTTGGCTATTCTCAGTCCCTTGCATTTCCATATAAATTTTAGGAACAGCTTGTCAATTTCTACAAAGAAGCCAGCTGGGATTCTGATAGGGATTGGATTAAATATATAGATCAATTTGGGCATGTTGGCATCTTTAAAATATGTCTTCTTATCCATTACAGTTTTTATATAAATTTAGGAAGATTTTCATTAATTTTTTTTCTTCTTTCTGTCTCTTCACTCCTCTGGTATTCCCAATGTGTGTATGTTGGTGTGCAAATTATGTCCCACAATTTTCTAAGACTCTATTTATCTTTTCTTCATTCTTTTTGTCTGTTCTATAACCTCATGTGCCCTATGCCCTATTTACACATCTTCAAGTTTATTAATTATTTTGCAATTCAAATAAATTATTGAGTCCCTCTGGCAAATTTTTCAGTTAAGTTTTGTACCTTTTTTTTTTTTTTAATAGGCTCCATGTCCAGCATAGAGCCCAGCTTGTCTGAACTCATGATCCTGAGATCAAGAACTGTCCTGAGATCAAGAGTTGGATGCTTAACTGAATGAACCACCCAGACTCAAGTTTTGTAGTATTCAAATCTAAAATTCCTATTGGGTTCTTTTTTTTTTTAATTTCTTTCCTAATATTCTTTATTTGATAGGATAGTGTAATCATACCTTCTTTTCATCTTATCATGGTTTTCTTTAGTCATTTGACATATTTATCATGACTGCTTTGAAGTCTGTTTTTCTCTTATATCCAACTTCTGGCCACTTTTTTCAACAGAAAAAGTGGATTATACTTTTTCTTTGCATGCTTTGGAATTTTTTTGTTAGAACTTGGATATTTTAGATAACATAACTGTAGCAAATTTGTGCACTAGTCCTCCTCCCCTACAGATTTATTATTATCATTTCTTTAATTGGTGACTAGATATTTTAATTTAGTTATATTTATATATCACCCTGCAGTGTACCTTTAAGGGTGTGCAGTTTGGGTATGTCTTAGGATGACTAATTTAGCAGAGATCTCTTTTACTATTTTTTTTTTCCCTTGACTACATCTGCCTACCAAGCTCCATAAAGTACTAGCTCTTTCATCTATTGTTTTCCATAATATCCTAGAGCATTAATAACTTCACAGGCTAATCTCATTAAACCGGGGCTTCTATAAAGTTTCTGAGACCAGTTCGAAATTTGTGATGACCCAAGAAGGGTTTGGAGGGTGGGGTCTTCTCTGTTTCTCTCCAGCAAACTAGCTAGCCTATAACTTAGCTTCTATCTCCAACAAATCTGTCAATCCCTCCCAATTGTCATTCACCACAACTTCCATTGTTTTTGAATTACCTTACACTTGAACTTTGCATACCAGTTGGAAATAAAGTTAATTCCTTTTGGAAGTGATTTGGAACTGTCTGTTTTGAAGGTTGATTCTCTTCCCAGGCATAATTCTGGTCATGGTTCTGGTGCGGGGAGCAGAAACAAGAGTGTATTTCTTTCTGAGTGATACTCTGTCTTTAGAAGTTGAGTTATTTGCGTATGGTGGAAAATAGTCCCAAGTCTCTTCAACTTGTCTCTCACTATGTTTAACCCCCACCCCATGAGCTGAGGAATAACAGATCATGACTTCAATAGCCTTGGTGTGATTCTTTTCCTAAAGTAAATCTCTGCATACATGGAGTTCAATTGATCTATTATCTGTTTTCTCATGATTTTGATGTTACATGGAAGAATCCACTGACAAACATGAGATCTTGGGGCCTGGATGCAAGAAGGAAAACCCTACCTCTTGACTGTACTCACTCACAATGGGGCCTTAGCAATAGGTAACTAGTGATAGAATGAGAAAAGTTGCTATCTGGCCTCTCTTGGGAAGATAACCCACTGACTGGGAGCCAGAGGGAGAAGGCCTGTGTTCTCACTGTATCAGTCTAACATGGAGTTTCTGCCTACCTGAACTTGGAGTACAGAGGGAGAATGCAGTCTTGGTTTAGACACCAGAGAGTCTCACAGTTCTTACTGATATTCAAGATATTCTTGAATGACTGTTTCTTCATTTGTTATATACATTTAGGGCTAACAAACACATTGAGTGTTTGTTTTTAAAATAATTTTCATCATCTTTTGTGGGGAGCAGGCCTACAAAACTCCTCAAGCTTTCACAGCAATAGGGGCTATCCTCCATATATTGAATGTATTTATGACTACACAATTGTATAAATTAGCAAAAAAAAAAAAGGAAATATATACCTAAATAGAGGTGCATTTTATTGTATTTAAATTATACTCTAACAAAGTTTATTTTCTTTTTAATTACCCATTTAAGAGAAAAAGGAAGGAACATTATCTTAAAAAACACCAAAGTAGCACTGCGTTAGTAGTTTGAATAGTAGCATAATTTAAGAATTTTAACTCATTTTTCTGTGAAATCAAATGAACAGGCTTTAATTTCTCTCACATTGCCAAGAGTATATGGTGTTGTTGCTATGTTGCTGAAACATGCTATTTTCATACCCCAGATATACCAGATTATATGTCAAGGAGTCAAGTTTAGAACCAGAATTTGTGGGGTTGAATTTTGTACAACTTGAGAGTACTCTTTAAGAAAATAATCCAAAAAATATCATACATTGTAAACTGCAAATATATTTTTGGTAGTTATTTGTTAAGAATATATGTTCACATAAACACAACTGAAGCGTGGGCTCCATGTCGTATCTGCCACTGACAGGAATGATTCCTGTGGTTATCTTTTGTCCCAGGATTTCTTTCTAATCCTATGTATTTTCCCAAAATGTTGACCACTTGGAATAGTTGATATTGTAATTTGCAGCCTTGCTCTTGGTAAAGATATAAACAAGAAACATGATTCTGTGACATCTCTAACTGACTTCCATTCTAGTGTTGCATTTCATAAGGATATAAATAAGAAAATTATTTATGTGACATCTTTGATTTGCCACCATTTAAGCGAGTTCATTTAAAGAATATTATTGGTATATATGGAGTAAATAATTTTCAATTTTACTATGGTGGTAGGGATGTCATTCATCTTGATTTATTTTTAACCAACCTAATGTGTTCTACTTCTCCAGGAGAAATAAAACATTTATTAAAGATTTAGAATTTTTAGTGTAATATATCTCCTTTTAATATGGATGAAACCACTTAAAAAAAAAAAAGTATATGGGGCGCCTGGGTGGCTCAGTGGGTTACAGACTCTACCTTCAGCTCGGATCATGATTTCAGGGTCCTGGGATTGAGCCCCACATTGGGGTCTCTGCTCAGCGGGGAGCCTGCTTCCCTCTCTCTCTCTGCCTATCTCCTCTGCCTACTTGTGATCTCTGTCTGTCAAATAAATAAATAAAAATCTTTAAAATAAATAAAAATAAAAATAAATTAAGAATTAAAAAAAATAAAAAATGTATATAACATTTAAAGTTGTTGATAGCCATAGGCTAAGACCAAACCATAAGAATATTTAGAGAATGGGAGGGTAACTTTCCAAAAGAGGTAGAAGTACCTATATAACACAAGAAAGAGTTTCATAGATACAAAATAAGAAGTTTAAAGACTTCTAATACAGAAAAATAGGGCCTATTTATTATGTTCCAGGGGAATAAAGAAAGGAAAACTGATAAAAGGATACTTTCTTCATTTTTAGTAACAAACAAAAACCAGATACTGCTGAGCAAATACCATTTATATATGACCTGAGACATCAAATAAACAAATAAACCTGAAGACATGAAGTAAAGTAAAATTCTATTTAAAAATATATTAGTACTTATTTTCTGCCAGATTCTCTGCTACTTGTGGTTTGCCCACAGTAAAATCCTATAAGGCAAAGGTTAACTTTTTTCCTCTGATGGGACTATTAGTATATAGTTCTATTCTAAGAGATTCATATATGATTTCTTAAAAGGACTAATGAATGACTAATGAATCAGTAGGCAATTATGTTGTTACTATTTGCTTATTTTTATTTCTGTTTCCACTTCTGTCTTTTTCACTGAAAAGCATAAGATAAAAAAGCAATGGTTCTCCATTATAAAATTCATAGATATTATGTTTCCACTGGACTTGCTATTAGGTTATTAAATCTATATACTCTCTAGGGCAAGGTACTTTAAATAGATAATTTGATTATGCTTCCCCTTGTCCTTTTTTAATCAAATGCCCCCAGCAGGAAATATACATTTAAATAGTGTGTGTATTATAAATTATAATATCCACTGTTAGATATATATAAATCACTTTTATATTTTCATTTAAGTCTTGCTAGGCACTTGCTGTGTGACCTTAGGCAAGGTACTTAACCACTTCAAATCTCATTTTTTTTCTTTAAATAAGAAAAAAGAATTCTACATATTTGCCAGTGTGCTTGAGCACCTTTATTTATTTTTTATTTTTATATTTTTTTGGTGAAATGCAATTTGCTGCTTAAGTGTAAATACTATTTATTTCTGTGGAAGCATGGAGTTGCACTATTATATAAGCTCCTAGGAGACTAAATAGCATGGTAATGAGCACAAGCTTTTATGTTTAAGTTGCTTGGGTTTGAAATGTAGCCTCAATATTTATTAAATTTGTGATTTGGGGAAATTAATTAACTTCGATGGAGAATATGTTTTATATTAAATACAGGCAAAATAACAGGTGTTGAAGGATTAAATAGGCTTAAGTATGAGAGTTCAATTCAGCTAAATGTCAATAGGTCTTATTGTTGTCATTACATCCTATAGTCCATATAAAATATGCTTTATGAAAAAAATACATATTTTGTCTTTGATTTTAGACCATATTGATTATAGAAAAGAACAAAGAGTTGGAGGATAAAAAGGTCATTTTTTTTCCTTCAGAACTTCCTGTCTCATCTTTTTTAACTAGAAGATTTTGCATGGGATATTAACGGTATCTGCCTCTAACTCCTCAGTGTTCACCACAGAAATTTACTAGCTCGGAACCATAGGAAACTGCTTTTTAGCCTTGGAAATAAAATAACTATTCTTAGAATTTTAAAGAAAGATGTCACTCAATTCCATATGTCATATTTGTTCTCAGGCACAGAATTCTTTAGTAACTCGTATTTGGCTTGTACTACTTCTGCTTCACATCTTCATATTTACTTTAATTTTAAACTCCAATGCAAAACAATGTTACATCAATATTTAGAGTGCTGATGATTGGTGATGTCCATACTCAATCTTATGTCAAGAAGATATGTCATTTGATGGGAACCAATTAAGATCAATGTCAACACATGGCTCCCCAACAAGTGACATGATAAATCCTTGGCAGAATAATAAGCAATACCTCCCATTCATTGCTGAAAAGACATGTATCTCTTTGCAAGTTGTTTTGGGTAGGAATCTGATACTGTCAGATCTAGGTCCTTCTTTAGTTAATTTCCAGTCAATGACAAGAAAGATAATTAAAAGGAATGTGCTATTTCCTGAATTAGATGAGGGACTAACATAATTTCCATATTATAAGCTAATTTGAACTCATAAGAAACTGCATGTTAAAAAAATTAAGCACTTTGAACTTAAACAGCCATGTTTATGAACACAATTATGGGAAAGGAACAATGACATCAAAACAGACTGAGATTAAATAAGGTTTTACTGAGCAGGAAAATGCATAGATATTTTACAGGAATGGTGATTGAAGATAGTTATGAAAGAGAGAGGAAAAGGAAGAAATCTTTCTGAAAATAGAGCAAGGCAACCAACTCCATTTCACTGGGAATCCCTTTCCTCATTCAATCCAATATTCATGTAGCATACCTATACCCTCACTCCTTTTATAATCCACTTCTAAAGTTCCAAGAATTGGAGCAGTAAAAAGAAATGAGATGTATGAAACGCATATAGAAGTAAGAAGTGCAAAAGGGTAAAGAAATTAAATCATTTTAAGGCTTATTCCATTTTTAAAGCCAGGTAAAATTGTCTCTTTGGACTCTGTATTTCTGTTCTTTGCCCTTCCTATTAGAAGGCCTAAAGTTTTCATAGTAATTTAAAATATTTTCCCTTAACATTTTTTTAAAAAGTTTCTTTTTTACTAAATTGAATGTTTCTTTTAATTTTCATCTCATAGTTACTCTTTTTAATTCTGTAATGTATGTTTAATTTCACTTTTTTTTTCACAATCTAGGAAATATTGTACCACTGCTGAAAATACTAGTATGATCACTAATAAATTCAGTATGTTAGTTCATGTATTAAGGACAAAGTTATCCATGCTTTTCTGCCAATATTTAATTTTCCAGAAGTTAATGTGATATCTATTTGAGATATGATTTACTGTATTGATATACTATTCTAAGAAATGTTTTTCCCTTATACAAAGATAAATCCATGTTAATCTATAATTTCAGCAAAAGGAAAAATGAGTGGTATAGGTTAGTTTACCAAGTGGTTACTAAGTAAGCCAAAAGATATAATACTTTAAGATCAGGACTAGACTCCCATGATTTGTTTGCATGGAATGATCTCCAATATGAAGATAATATTGAGTAGCTCAAAATAGATTTGTGCTGAAAATTTAAGGGTGGCAAATATGAAATAATCATGTAATATTGGTTAATTATATTACAAAAAGGATATGTAAAATGTGATTAAGTTGTTGGTGAACCAGGAATTTGCTTTTTATCCAAAAATCTTAAAAATGACTAAGGTGAATTACTTACTGAATTATATGATAATTATAGTACAGTTTCTTTTTTTCTACTTGGATTAAATGTAGGTCCAAATCTAAACATGTTTGCAATAAAGCAGCATATTTTTATATGCAGCCCACACTCTAATTAGCACAATCTAATTTCTAGCTTTAAGGGAAAAAAACACAAGTAGCATATGGCTTAAAATGCTTTATTGTTAACCACTAAGTTGTATGCCTCACTGTAAAACAAAAATTAAATCTTTCTTTGCTTTGATTCAGCCTTGCTCTCTGACTTTTTATTCTTATCGGATAATTAAATAACTAAACAAGATGAAATGAGTTACTTAATTTTGTTAGAAATTAGAGGTAGTTTAGGTTTGAGAAACTACTTCCCCAAGTATTGGAATGTTGTTCTCATGTCAACCCCACTTAACTTGCTAGTACCTAATTTCTCTTTATCTCTGACATTTATATCAATATATATATTATGATGTATACACTTATAGTAAATAAGTGCATTTGTGTGTAGATTTCTCCTGAAGATATATTTAATGCCCTAGGACTTTCTGTCTCACTTAAACAATACGATAATTTGATGTACTATGATCCTCAAGTATGAAGAATAAGCCTGAAAGTTATTTCATCCTTACAGCATGCCTTTTGTAAAACAAAAACAGTTTCAAAACAATAATTCCATACAATAGCATTGCATAAGTGTGGGCACCCCATTATGCCCCAGAGTGACTGAAAGAATGTACTGATATAAGTACAACTTATGACCAGAAATAAACAAGTTGTACAGAGAGCCAACCATAGAGACTAGGAAAATGCCTTTTATTTTAGTCTCCCTTCTATTTTCTTTTCTACTTTGCTTGCTCTGCTTAGATCACTGAAATTTTTCCTATTACTTCCCTTTCCAACCATGGGGAGATCTGGCCCATTTCCTTTCCCAAATTTGAAAGGCAGTTGTTGACTGTTATATTGTTTCAGACAGGAGTGTCTATGAAAATAACCCAACTTTTCACTTGCAAATATGGATCACCAATCCTATTATTGAAGAAAAAAATGTCGCCTTCCCACCAGACCTGAAGGTACAGATGGTACAGCCATTTTGGAAGACAGATTGGCAGTGTCTTATAAACTAAAGATACTCTTTTCCATACAATCATGCTCCATGGTATTTACCTAAATAATTTGGGAACTTATGTCCACACAAATACCTGCATGCAGATGTTTATAGTAGCTTTATTAAAAATTGTCAAAATTTGGAAACAACCAAGATGTTTTTTAATGGATAAATGAACTAGTTCCTGAAGATGATATAGAATATTATTCAGTGTTGAAAAGAAATGAGCTATTCAGGCATCAAAAGACATTGAGGAAACTTAAATGCCTATAACTAAATAAGAAGAGTCAATCTAAAAAGTCTACATAATATATGACTTCAACTATATGACATCCTGGAAAAGACAAAACTAGAGGCAGAGACAGTGAAAGGACTCATGATTGCCAGAGGTTAGTGGGGAGAGATCAATTAGCAGAGAATTTTTAACACAGTAAAACTATTCTGTATCATACTAAAGTAATAGATGATGTCATTATACATTTGTTCAAACTCATAGAATATACAACACCATAAATGAACCCTAACATAGACGACAGATTTCAAATGATAATGATGTGTCAAAATAGTTTATGATTACATCAAATTATATCACTACAGAGTGGGACATTGATAGGGAGGGAGATTTGTGCATGTGTGAGGGTAAGAAGTATTGGGGTTTTCTGTACTTTCTACTCAATTTTGTTATAAAACTAACATTTCTCTAAAAACAGAGTTTATTTTTTTTTACATAAACTGCTTATCTACACAACATGAATGGTTCTTACAATTTAATGGTGAGCTGAAGAAGACAAAGAAGAGTACATGCGTATTTTTATATAAAGCTTTCATTTATATAAAGCTCTAGGACAAATTAATTCATAGAAGGAGAGAATACATATATGCTTCTCTATGATGAGGGAAGAAGTGAAAGGAATTACACAGGGTATGTGAATATTTTTAGGGCAATGAATATGCTCTCTTTCTTGTCTGTGATGATGATTTTTATGACTGCCTGAAAATATCAAAGCTTAAACTTAAATATGTATGATTTATTTTTTGTCAATTATACTTCAGTAAACCTGTAAAAAAAAAATGTGTTGAAAGCACACTATGGAGTGTCATATAGTAATTAAAAGTAAAGTGGCTGGATCTTAAAACAACGCTGAACAATAAAGAAACAATATGAAAAAATAATTGATGGAATTAAAATACAATACAATAGTAATAGCTAAGTCACCAGAAGAATACAAGTTACATTGTTCTAGCTTATACACATTTCTAAGAAGAGAGCAAAGATTAATTATTTAGGAAATAAGTAAACATGTTGTTATTTATTGAAAACCTTAATGGGGTGCCTGGGTGGCGTAGTGGGTTAAGCCTCTGCTTTCAGCTCAGGTCATGATCTCAGAGTCCTGGGATCGAGCCCCGCATCGGGCTCTCTGTTCATCAGGGAGCCTGCTCCACCCCCCCTCTCTGCCTGCCTCCCTGCCTACTTGTGATCTCTCTCTCTATCAAATAAATAAAATCTTTAAAAAAAAAAAAAAGAAAACCTTAAGAAATATAAGAAGGGGGTGCCTGGGTGGCTCAGTGGGTTAAAGCCTCTGCCTTCGGCTTGGGTCATGATCCCAGGATCCTGGGATCGAGCCCCGCATTGGGCTCTCTGCTCAGCAGAGAGCCTGCTTCCCATTCTCTCTCTCTCTCTCTGCCTCCCTCTCTGCCTACTTGTGATCTCTGTAGCCTTATAAATAAATAAATAAATAAATAAATAAATAAATAATCTTAAAAAAAAAAAGAAAGAAATATAAGAAGGAAGAATGGAAAAGATTGCTAAAAAATAATCCAAAACAAAACACATCTTAGTTTGTGCTCCCACAAAGCAGATAATGAAAAAAGGATCTGGGTGAAAGTGGTACATTGGGTAGGTGAGCTGAGGATACTCTATTGGAAGGGAGAAGTATAGGTTAAGAGTTGATACTGGGGTGTTAATTTCCCTCTCCTTCTTACCTTCCCTGTTGAGTGGAGAATAAGCACTCAGTTGAAGAAAATGTCTTCCAGCAAAGATAAAAAAACTTAATAATAAACTTTCAAGTGAATTTTTGGACTCTTCTAGAAAAATATGGGCATAATTTTTTTAATAATTTCTTTCCAATTAAAAATTGTTTTGTTCTTTCTTATATGCATTTTATAAAAATATTTCTAATTTCTCCAAAATACCTGTAGAAGTTTTCATTAGATTTGCCTTTTATCTATAGTTCTATTTGGATAGATTTTATACTTAAATAATATTGACTCTAAGTTTTTTTTAAATTAGGAAAACAATTTCAGGAATTCAATAAATTGGCAGATTAAAATAACCAAATAATTATATTGATAGCATCAGAAAAGGGTTAGCTAAATCTAAAATATTTAAGATAAACATCCATAGAAAACTTAGAAAATTATCTGCTAATGATTATCTATGAAAAACTTAGAGCAAACATGCTCGTGATGGACCATTAAAAAAGTCAGGAACATGACATGAATGCCTACTTCCACTGCTTCTTTTCCGCACTCCACTGGAGATCCAAGGCAGTTAACTAAGGCAAGAAAATAAAATTAGAAGTACAAAAAATTGCAAGGAATAAATAAAACTGCCATTATTTGCAGAGGATACAATTATGTACAGAGAAATTCCAAGGATCCATAGATAAATTATAAGAATAATAAGAAAGTTTATCAAGGATGCTGGATACAAAATCAATGTAGAGATCTATTTATTTTCTATCTACTAGCAATATGCAGCTTACAAATGAAATTTTGAATGATACTGTTTACAATATTATTAAAAAAGATACAAATTGTCCAGAAAGAAATCTCATAAGATCTGTAGGTGTCCTCCAGGGAAAAAAAATCACAAAACTTTATTGAGAAACATTTAAAAAGATGCAATTAAATAGACAAATATGCTTATGGATTGGAAAGTGTAATGTAATGAAGACAAGCCCTTTCCAAACTGATTTATAAATCCAATGCAATTACAGCCAAAATTCAAAAAAGTTTTTAAAGAATATTCATTTTGTCTCTTGAAGAACAACATGGAAGCATCAATTTTCTTTACAGATAAAAGATTTAGTCTTAAGCTACAACAATTAAAACAGTATAGAAGTCCAGATGCAAGCCCCCATGTATATGAAAACAGCATATGACAGAGGTGACACTGCAAACCAAGGAGGAAATAATAACTTTTCAATAAATGGAATGATGAAAATTGGTTTTTCTTATGGGATAATATGAAACTTGACTACTATGGTACATCATAAATAGCAACAACAACAAAAACAGATATTGATAGTGACACAAATATCTCTTACAGCATTCTTTGAATAAAGAGTTGGCCTACAGTTTTGTTTTTTGTTATTTTTTTGGTTTTGGTTTTGTTTTTTTTAGGCCATTAGCAAACACTGGATTTTCAGTCCATTCACAAAAATTGGCTACCTACACGGTTTTTGGACAGATACTGCAAAACTCAATACTTCAACTTGTTCTGGTACCTCATCCCAATCCACATATATGAGAATCTTAATAACTATTATAATTTGATGCCAGAGGTTATCACTGTCTCAGTCCATTTGGGCTGCTATAATAAAAGACCACAGACCAAGTGGCTTACAAATAATAGAAATGTGTTTTCCAAGCTTCCAGAGGCTAAAAATCCAGATTGGGGTGTCACCATGGTCAGGAGAGGACTCTCTTCTGGGTCACAGACTTCTTGTTGTATCTGTAGATAAGAGAGGGGGAAAGTGAGCTTCCTAGGGCCTCAGTTGCAAGGGACATAGTCTTATTCAAGAGGGTTCTGCTCTCATTACCTAAATACAGCCCCAAAACCTCACCTTGCTTATTACTATCAACTTGGGCATTAAGTTTTCAACATATAAATTTTGGGAACACATAAGCAGTCAGTCTATAGCAATCATATAACAATCACTTCCCACCAGCAATAGGGCACTAACTGTTGCTTCCCAGTGAGTGATCTAGTTTTAGAACCCATCAGAGGGTGTCCTTTCAATAGTTACTTTTTATGGTAATTTTCAAAGTAAGTCATCTCTGTGTGCAGTTGCTTTATTTTGGGAACTTTTATTTTTTATTTCCTCAGGAATGGAAATAAGGAAGTGACCAGCATAAATCTGGAGAAAGATGAGCATTCAAAGTTGTGTTACCAGGCTGGTCAATGCTGGGATCCTGGGCAACTGGGACTTTCTCCAATGGGGATCCTCTGAGAAGCCATTTAGAAGGAGTCTTGGAATTGCCCTCTCAAGTGAGATCAGGAAATAAAATACAAAACACACAGTTAACTTTGAACTTCAGATAATCAACACTTTTCATGTGAGTCCCAAATATTGCATGCAATTTATTTACAGAAAAATTTCATTCTTGTCTGAAATTAAAATGATTGGTATCTGGCATTCTTATTTGCTAAATCTGGCACACTTGCCTATAAGGAAAATAAAAGAGTATTTATATATTAGCTTTTCCTCTCGCTTGATCATTGGTGGCCCCTTATGGTGTTATCCCTTATGGTGTTATGGTGTTAATCCCATTGAATTTTCAGACCTACAGATGAGTCAAAATGCTCCTTGAGTAGGTTCTCATAGGTGTTCCTACTAGAAAAGTCCACAACAGAAAGCAACAGGCACATAACATAACTGAGGCCTATTGTAATCAAATTATATCTCCACACAATTGACAGCCCTAGCTTAGTAGTAACAATGGAGGCCAAAAACCATGAGTTTAGATACAAAACTCTACCATTCACAGGTACTTAAAATTCAGAATTTATAAGAAATAGCATAGTTACATGGGTCAGATTTCTAGCAAGAGGATTTTCCTTTTGTGGCCCAGCCAGGTGGCATATTCTGTGATATATTCCCTAACACAATCATAGAGTTTTCTAGGTCCACCGATGGACTGTACAATGTCCACAGTTACCAGCCTTATGAAGGGACCTCTATTCCAGATCCCTGAGTATGTGTGGCTGTTTTCTGACTTCCAGCACCCTGAAAACATGTAGGACATAGCTAGATGATTATCATTTCTGTGTGCCTGTTGCCTTCCATTCTCTCCCACTGCTGTGACTTGGAGTTATTTTTTGTTTGTTTCTTTCTTTCAACCAGGATTCTTATTCTCACTATGGAGATCAACCTAAATCTTTTTAAATGTGCAGTATTTTCCTGGTAGTGGCTTTTTTTTCCCCACCCTAGCAGTTCTATGGTTGGAATGGGATAGTGGCCTTTCCATTTTAGCTTGGTCTTTTTTTTTTTCTTTTCTTTTTTTTTTTAATTTTCAGCATAACAGTATTCCTTGTATTTGCACCACACCAAGTGCTCCATGCAATCCGTGCCCTCTCTAATACCCACCACCTGGTTCCCCCAATCTCCCACCCCCCGCCCCTTCAAAACCCTCAGATTGTTTTTCAGAGTCCATAGTCTCTCGTGGTTCACCTCCCCTTCCAATTTCCCCTAACTCCCTTCTCCTCTTTAACTTCCCTTGTCCTCCATGCTATTTGTTATGCTCCACAAATAAGTGAAACCATATGATAATTGAATCTTTCTGCTTGACTTATTTCACTCAGCATAATCTCTTCCAGTCCCATCCATGTTGCTACAAAAGTTGAGTATTCATCCTTTCTCATGGAGGCATAATACTCCATAGTGTATATGGACCACATTTTCCTTATCCATTCATCCGTTGAAGGGCATCTTGGTTCTTTCCACAGTTTGGCGACCATGGCCATTGCTGCTATAAACATTGGGGTACAGATGGCCCTTCTTTTCACTACATCTGTATCTTTGGGGTAAATACCCAGTAGTGCAATTTCAGGGTCATAGAGAGGCTCTATTTTTAATTTCTTGAGGAATCTCCAAACTGTTCTCCAAAGTGGCTGCACCAACTTGCATTCCCACCAACAGTTTAAGACAGTTCCCCTTTCTCCACATCCCCTCCAACACATGTTGTTTCCTGTCTTTCTAATTTTGGCCATTCTAACTGGTGTAAGGTGATATCTCAATGTGGTTTTAATTTGAATCTCCCTGATGGCTAGTGATGATGAACATTTTTTCATGTGCCTGATAGCCATTTGTATGTCTTCATTGGAGAAGTGTCTGTTCATATCTTCTGCCCACTTTTTGATATGATTATCTGTTTTGTGTGTGTTGAGTTTAAGGAGTTCTTTATAGATCCTGGATATCAACCTTTTGTCTGTACTGTCATTTGCAAATATCTTCTCCCATTCCTTGGGGGTGCCTCTTTGTTTTCTTTACTGTTTCCTTTGCTGTGCAGAAGCTTTTGATTTTGATGAAGTCCCAAAAGTTTATTTTCGCTTTTGTTTCCTTTGCCTTTGGGGACATATCTTGAAAGAAGTTGCTGTGGCTGATATCGAAGAGATTACTGCCTATGTTCTCCTCTAGGATTCTGATGGATTCCTGTCTCACATTGAGGTCTTTTATCCATTTTGAGTTTATCTTTGTGTACAGTGTAAGAGAATGGTCGAGTTTCATTCTTCTACATATAGCTGCCCAGTTTTCCCAGCACCAGACTGTCTTTTTTCCACTATATATTTTTTCCTGTTTTGTCGAAGATTATTTGACCATAGAGTTGAGGGTCCATATCTAGGCTCTCTACTCTGTTCCAGTGGTCTATGTGTCTGTTTTTATGCTTGGTGATCACAGCATTGTAGTAAAGCTTGAAATCAGGTAACATGATGCCCCAGTTTTATTTTTGTTTTTCAATATTTCCTTAGCGATTCGGGGTCTCTTCTGGTTCCATACAAATTTCTGGATTATTTGCTGCAGCTCTTTGAAAAATACCAGTGGAATTTTGATTGGAATGTCATTAAAAGTATAGATTGCTCTAGGCAGTATAGACATTTTAACAATGTTTATTCTTCCAATCCAAGAGCATGGAGTGGTCTTCCATCTTTTTGTGTCTTCTTCAATTTCTTTCATGAGTGTTCTGTCGTTCCTTGAGTACAGATCCTTTACCTCTTTGGTTAGGTTTATTCCCAGGTATCTTATGGTTCTTGGTGCTATAGTAAATGGAATTGATTCTCTAATTTCCCTTTCTATATTTTCATTGTTAGTGTATAAGAAAGCCACTGATTTCTGTGCATTGACTTTGTATCCTGCCATGTTACTGAAATGCTGTATGAGTTCTAGTAGTTTGGGGGTGGAGTCTTTTGGGTTTTCCATATAAAGAAGCATGTCATCTGCGAAGAGAGTTTGACTTCTTCATTGTCAATTTGGATACCTTTTATTTCTCTTTGTTGTCTGATTGTTGTTGCTAGGACTTCTAATACTATGTTGAACAAGAGTGGTGAGAGTGGGCATCCTTGTCGTGTTCCTGATCTCAATGGGAAGGCTACAAGCTTTTTCCCATTGAGGATGATATTTGCTGTGGGTCTTTCATAGATAGATTTTATGAAGTTCAGGAATGCTCCCTCTATCCCTATACTTTGAAGTGTTTTAATCAGGAACGGATGCTGGATTTTGACAAATGCTTTTTCTGCATCAATTGAGAGGACCATGTGGTTCTTCTCTCTTATCATATTAATTAGTTCTATCACATTGATTGACTTGTGAATGTTGAACCACCCTTGTAGCCCAGGAATGAATCCCACCTGGTCATGGTGGATAATCTTTTTAAGGTGCTGTTGGATCCTGTTTGCTAGGATCTTGTTGAGAATCTTAGCATCCATTTTCATTAGTGATATTGGTCTGAAATTCTCCTTTTTGGTAAGGTCTTTGCCTGGTTTGGGGATCAGGGTAATGCTGGCTTCATAGAAAGAGTCTGGAAGTTTTCCTTCTGCCTCAATTTTTGAAACAGCTTCAGGAGAATAGGTGTTATTTCTTCTTTGAAAGTTTGATAGAATTCCCCAGGGAATCCATCAGGTCCTGGGCTCTTGTTTTTTGGGAGGTTTTTGATCACTGTTTCAATCTAGTTATTAGATACCGGTCTATTCATTTTGTCAATTTCTTCCTGGTTCAATTTTGGGAGTTTATAGTTTTCCAGGAATGCATCCATTTCATCTAGGTTGCTTAGCTTATTGGCATATAACTGTTGATAATAACTTCTGATAATTGTTTCTACTTCCTTGGTGTTAGTTGTGATCTCTCCCTTTTCATTCATAATTTTATGAATTTGGGCTTTCTTTCTTTTCTTTTGGATTAGTGTGGCCAATGGTTTATCGATCTTATTGATTCTTTCAAAAAAACAGCTTCTAGTTTCATTGATACGTTCTACTGTATCTCTGGCTTCTACCTCATTGATCTCTGCTCTAATCTTGATTATTTCCCTTCTTATGTGTGGAGTTGGTTTGATTTGTTGCTGATTCTCCAGTTCTTTAAGGTGTAGAGACAGCTGGTGTATTCTGGATTTTTCAATTTTTTTGAGGGAGGCTTGGATGGCTATGTATTTCCCCCTTAGGACCACCTTTGCTGTATTCCATAGGTTTTGGATGGAAGTGTCTTCATTCTTATTGGTTTCCATGAATTATTTCAGTTCTTCTTTGATCTCCTGGTTTATCCAAGCATTCCTAAGCAAGGTGGTCTTTAGCTTCCAGGTGTTTGAGTTCCTTCTGAACTTTTCCTTGTGATTGAGCTCCAGTTTCAAAGCGTTGTGATCTGAGAATATGCAGGGAATAATCTCAGTCTTTTGGTATCGGTTGAGTCCTGATTTGTGACTCAGTATGTGGTCTATTCTGGAGAAGGTTCCATGTGCAATTGAGAAGAATGAGTATTCTGTTGTTTTAGGGTGGAATGTTCTGTATATATCTGTATATATCTATGAAGTCCATCTGGTCCAATGTGTCATTCAATGCTCTTGTTTCTTCATTGATTTTCTGCTTCGATGATCTGTCTATTTCTGCGAGAGCTGTGTTAAGATCTCCTACTATTAATGTATTCATATCAATATGAGTCTTTATCTTGATTAACAGTTTTCTTATGTAATTGGCTGCTCCCATATTGGGGACATAGATATTTACAATTGTTAGATCATCTTGGTGGATAGTCCCTTTAAGAATTATGTAGTGTCCTTCTGTATTTCTGACTACAGTCTTTAGTTTAAAATCTAATTTATCTGATATGAGAATCGCTACCCCGACCTTCTTTTGAGGCCCATTGGCATGAAAGATGCTTCTCCATCCCTTCACTTTCAGTCTGGGTGTATCTTTAGGTTCAAAATGGGTCTCTTGTAGAGAACATATGGATGGGTCCTGTCGTTTTATCCAATCTGCAACCCTGTGCCATTTTATGGGCACATTAAGGCCATTCACATTGAGAGTAGTTATTGATAGATATGTTTTTATTGATATCGGGTTACCTTTGAAGTCTTTCTTTCTGTAGATTGTCTCTATATTTCTGTTCAATGCTGTTCTTAGGATTTTTCCTGTTTTATAGAACCCCCCCTTAATATTTCCTGCAGTGTTGGCTTGGTGGTTGCATAGTCTTTTAAGCCTTGCCGGTCTTGGAAACTCTTTATCTCTCCATCCATTTTGAATGTCAGTCTTGCTGGATAAAGTATTCTTGGCTGCATGTTCTTCTCATTTAGTGCCCTGAATATATCTTGCCAGTCCTTTCTGGCTTGCCAGGTCTCTGTGGACAGGTCTGACATTATTCTGATGGGCTTTCCTCTGTAAGTAAGGAGCCTCTTTCTCCTAGCGGCTTTCAAGAGATTATATCTATAATTATGATTCCTCAATTTGACTATCAGGTGCCTTGATGTTTTTCTGGAATCTATAATCTTGGGTGGAGACCGTTCTGCCTCTAGTACATGAACTCTGGTTCCATTCATGAGATTGGGAAAATTTTCATGAAGAACTTGTTCCACTATATCTTCTAGACCTCTTTCTTTCTCCTCCCCTTCAGGGATTCCAATAATTCTGACATTGGAACGTTTCATGGCATCATTTATTTCCTTGATTCTGTTTTTGTGGCTTCTAAGCTGTTTGTTCCAGGCTTCCTCCTGATCCTTTCTCTCTATCTGTTTGTCCTCCAGAGCACTAATTCTATCTTCTGTCTCAGTTACCCTAGCTTTGAGAGAATTTAGATTAGATTGGTACTCATTGAGAGCATTGTGAACCTCATCCCTGGTAGCTTTTAGCTCTGCCCTAATATTGTGAACATCAACTCTGTTTGCTTTCAGTTTGGCCCTAATCAATTCCATTTGGTCATCCATGGCTTTCTCCAACCTAGCTATTGCCTGGATAATTGTTAGCCTGAATTCTCTTTCCGACATATTGTCTATGTTGATAGCCATTAGCTCTGTTGCAGAAGGTCCATCCTCTGTATTTTTCTTCTGTTGGGCATTCCTCCTCCTAGTCATTTTGGTGAGAGATGACTGAACAGATGTAGCTGTATGTATCGACCATGGTGCAGTCAAGGTGTACCCTGGAACACTTCTGAGCAATCAGGATTCCCCACCCAAACAAGAGAAAAAAGAATAGAAAAAGAAAAAAAAAAAAGAGAGAGAGAGAGACAGGAAAGAAAGGAAAGATAAAAGAGAAGGCTCAGCCCAAATGGGCCCCAAGGTAAGACTTATGAAGTATACAAACAAAAACAGACAAACAAAAAGACTGATAAAAGTATATGACAAGAGAAAAAAAAAATATATATATATAAGCAAATAAAGGAAGAACCTCATCAAAAAGAACCCCAAGTGTAAGATTTATATACTATCAGGACAAACACAAAAACACAGAAACCCTGCCCACTGGCGTCTTCTGCCCCTGTAGAGATCCAGACATGTATAATTCTGATCTCAGGCTGATTTCATGGGTGATCAGGGTTCTTTGGTAGGTAATCAGCTCACTTTAGGGTACAGGTTGAAAAGGCGCCTCCTCCTACTTCCCCGCCATCTTGTCTCTCTCTTAGCTTGGTCTTTTATATTAACGGGAAACTCATCTAATGTATCTTTGTTGTGATCTAGACCTCCGAGAACAGGGCCTGGAGTTGCCAAGAGGTGTTTTCTTGGGTAGTTTGGAGAACATGCATGAATTTAGATTGTAGTGTCTGATGGCCCAGCCACACTAATCCTGGAGCCTGAGCCCATTTCCTGATAGCTCTAGTACTCTCAGTGTCTCTCAACAACACACAAAATTATGCAATGACAGGATATATCCCTCTTACTTCTCTTGGCTGAAGATGTTTGGGTGTAATTGCCAATGATATTCACTCCACCTGAAAGGGGCAGAGCAAAGGAAAAAAGTGCCTGTTCAGAAAATGATGAAATATAACTTTTGGTTCACATAAAGCAAGTCTCCCCTGGGACCTCGCAACTTTCTTTACCAACCATCCACCCTCGACAGCCTCATTGTCCATCCTGTTATAGCCAGATTGGATAGGTAACGTGTATCATTAGATTCTGAATGACCACAAAAAGACAGTGACATTTATCTTGCTAATACTAGTAGTCATCATGATATAATTAGTTGGTGATTATCTTACTAAAATCCACCCTCTGTCAGAGGATGTTATGAAACTCTAATACAACCAAATATTCCACACTGTGTATAAGCATATGGTTCTATATGTATTCACACATACACCCACATATGTGTTTATACATACATATTATACATATAGATATGTAGTTAATGCATGTATAAAGGATATAGAGACCGACTCTTAAAATATACTCTTTATCATTTGGAAGTTGTCATATCTATGTCATTTGTTTACAACACAGAAATAATATTTAAACTTCTTAAATGCTTTTTCTTACCACAAAAATCTATTTTATCCAAATTATTGCTGAACTATACAAATTCCAGATTTTTATTATTATAAGTAATGCAATTTTAATGTTGCAAAGTGTATAAAAAAAAGGACATGTTCTCCTTTTGCACTTGATCTGGGGCCTGTAACAGGAACTTGACTGATGTCAGTGCCTGGAATATTATCTAAAATGAGAAAGGAGATTGGAGATGATTTTTATAGACTTCATTGTGTCATAATCATTCTAAGGTTTTGAGAATCAAGGAATGGCAACCCTTATGAAACATTAGAAGTGAAAGGCCAGAAGGGCTTCTATTCTTATAAATGTATCATGCATGAGGTTGGGAATATATCTATGCTGTTTCTCTTTCGTTACACACACACACACACACACACACACACACACACACACACAGAGTATAGAAAAGGCAAGTAAAATTGCTATTTCCATATCTCAAACTATGGAAAGTAAGGCCTGAACTACAGAAGTTGAAGTAGAAATGAGTCTAAAAGTACAAGGTTTGGAGTTGGAATAGAAAGGATAGTTAACAAATTGGATACCATGTTGAGGGAAAAAGAGAAGTTGAAGATTAAATTCTGTATTTTGAATTTGGGGAAGAAACAATCCAGTGATGTCTTTGTCTAGGATTGAGTGCATAAGAGAAATATGTTAGGAGGATTAACAAAGTTAGTTTTTAATTTTAAAAAAGACTCATAAAATAAAGAGTAAATAATTTATGGGACTATAATGTACAGCATAGCAACTACAGTTAATAAAACTGTATTGCGTATTTGAAAGATGCTAAAGAGAGATCTTTTTTTTTAAGATTTCATTTATTTATTTGACAGAGAGAAAGAGACTTTGAGAGAGGAGATCAGGCAGGGGGAGTGAGGGGGAGAAGCAGGCTTCTGGCAGAGCAGGGAGTCTGATGTGAGGCTCACTGGGATCATGACCTGAGCCAAGGCAGAAGCTTAACGACTGAGCCACCCAGGCACCCCACTAAAGAGAGATCTTTAAAGATCTTATCATAAGAAAAAAAATTGTAATTATGGATGGTCATGGACATTAACTAGATTATTTTTGTGGTGCTCATTTCTTACTGTATATAAATATTGAATCATTATGTTGTACACCTGAATCTAATATAATGTTAAATATCGATTATACCTCAATATAAACAAAAGACAAACAAAACTAAAAATGGGACAACTATGTCCTGTCCTACATAAGGAGGCATTATTCTGAGGACTGCAGCAGAGTCTTTATAGCTCCCTTAAGAAAACAAGAGTCAGGATGAAATCATGTACTATAAAGGAAGCATTGAAATTTAGACAACTAGAGGAAACTCTGCTACCATTTGATTACTAATCTGAGACTAACACTTAAAATGTTATCTATAAAAACATAATTATGTTGTTTCCAGTCCATAGATGAGAAGCAAGTAAAGTTTTTTTAGGTGATGGAAGTATTGTTAAATATAAGCAACCAAAATAAGTAGCAGCTAATTATTAATAGTTATAAATAACCATGAGTTTGACTGGTTAACACTAGACATTAAATGTTTAATATGAAACTGCACTGATCTAAGTACTCACTTATATTCATAGTTTTAATTCTCACAACTCTATAAAGTAGTTAATCATATCCTCATTTTACAAAAAGGGAAAGTGAAATAAAGGATGCTAAACAATCAGAATCTTATAGATAAGACATAGTGTGTAATGCCTCTCTTCAAACACAAAACAAATCCAAGAATAATTAAAGAACAAATGATTTTGTTCTCTACCTATGTTAGCTCTTGAAAGCACTGCACTTCTATAAAATGTAAGCATTAATATGCATAGTAAGTTATAATGTTAAGATTTTTAAATGTTATAATATTGTTTAACAAGTGAAAATAAAATGATAACAATTTAAGATCTGAAATAAACAAAAAAGTATTGTCATAAAGGAGAAATAATAATTCAAAAAGATCTAAAAATTTAGGGTCAGCTGGTATAGGGACCAACAGCTCCGTCAACATCTATAGTCACTACAGAGTTATTATTTTTGCAAAATATAAAATTAAAGTTTATAAAGGTTATCCAGAGTTAAGAAAAGCCTAAATTATAGTCACAACATTATATTTAAGAAAATAGAGGCAAAGTTTATATACACAAAACATATTTAATGAAAAGTCCTGCCCCTCACTATGCGGGGTGGGGGGTGGGGCTGGAATTCATAGAATTTGTATTAGTTTCTTAGATATGCTGCAACAAACTGCCAAAATTTTGATGACTTAAAAGAACATAAATGTATTGTTTCATAATTCTGGAGGCCTAACGTCCAAAGTCAAGTTGTCCACAGGGCTGACTTCCTCCAAGGGAAAGAATCTCCTCCCAAGGGAGAATTCTCTGGGATAGAATCCTTCCTCGCTTTCAATTTCTGATAAGTCCCAGTGTTCCTGGTGGCTGAATCACGGTAATCTCTGCCTCTGTCCTCACATGGCCTTCCCCTCTTTGTATCTTCTCTCTGTCTCTTATAAAAACACTGGTCATTAGATTTCAGACCCACCAGGATAATGCAGGATGATCTCATCTTGAGATCCTTAAACTCATTCAAGAGCAAGACCCTTTTCCCTAGTAAACTCACATGAGTTTCTGTGGACAACCTTTTGGGTGGCCGCTCTTCAAGCAACTACATATTTAAAAGGATAGCTTAGATAAAATGCATTGTTGCTGCAAAGAGCAGATATGGTCAAACTAATTCAAGTAGGAGATATTATTATAATGATGGATGTGACTCGGAGAGTCCTTTCACAAAGATTTATGAAAACAGGACAGGTCAAAGAGAGTCTGGAGCAAGAGGGCAGTTTTAGATTCAGACAGGTTGAATGCAACCTAGAGAGAGTTCACCAGTTTTTGCTCTAGTCCTCTGTTGATACATGATCCCACTGACACTGTGTGCCTGCTTTATTTATTACTCTGTGAATTGACTTGCTCTGCTTTCTCATTAGTTTGGCTTCTACATGATACATACTCTGCCTAATCATGTGTCTACACATATTATTTTTCCCTCTTACTTCTAACCAGCCAATTCTTCCTTAGATTTTGAATTTAAATTTCTGAATTAGAGAATTGGGTTAACTCAACTTAATTTTACTTGTCAAGTGACACAGAGATTGCTAGCCTATAGATCAGGTTTCCCCCTCTAGTCCCATTAGCTAGAGTAAAGAGGTGGATTTGATGATTTTATGGTATAAGACCTTTATATTGCAGGAAACAAGAACTGTGAATCCATAATTGGAGGATGGCCAAGACAAGTAATAGTATTTTGACATCTATGGTAAAAAGGGTAGGAAACAAGTTTTCTAAACATCTTATGGAACCTCAAATTCCCTGATGATATTATATAGGTATTAATATATTTTGGCATAATGGAAATATATTTTTCAATATAATAGTAACTTTTACCTTTTCAAAATTTGAAGGAGGGAAGAAAAAAATGTAATTTCTAGTACATAACATTATCTAAGTTTCAAATCTTTAAATATAAAATAAAATGCCTATATTAAAGACCATTAGGAAACTATTCAACACTTTTTTTTTTTTTTTAGTTTGAGCTTACTTTTATAGCCATGATAAGAGTAATAATATACAAATTTGGTCTCAAGATCATGTTTTAAATTGAAGGTAATGTTAAAACACATACTGATATTTACCGTTAGCTTTAAAAGTATAAAAGGAATTATTTTAATCATTTTGGTTAATGTTATTGCTAAAAATTTGTTTTTAGTGCAGTTTTGGTTGTTGTTTTGGTCATAAAAGAAAATTTAATGAAAAATTTAATACAGAGTATGTTGATGGATATTCAGGAAAAAAACACTATAAAAGAGATTTAATTCTAAAAATGTATAAAATCATTTGGGGGAGATATGAAATGTATATGATTTGTTTGTCATGAAATTTAGGCGTATGGGGTTTTTTTCCCATATTGTAGTATTTTTCTATTTTTTATATAATTTTTAAATTTCTGTTTTATTTTATGTTATTACACTCCAAGTCATTTATAAGGTACATACTAAATTTCTGATTAATCAGTGTTATTCTTTAATTATTCCTCACCCTCCTTATCTTATGAAAAGCTGTATCTCAACCCTGTATCTTAATTCTCTCAACCATTTTCTTAGACATTATTCTCAACTAGCTCCCTTTTTCATGCTTTAAATGTCAGATATTTCACATATTGGAATAAATATGTTAATATACTAAATATGGGTCAGTTGAAATAATTTGATATTAATTTTTTAAAGACTTTATTTATTTGACACAGAGAGAGAGATGACAAGTAGGCAGAGAGGCAGGCAGAGAGAGGGGAGAAGCAGGCTCCCTGCTAAGCAGAGAGCCCAATGCGGGGCTCCATCCCAGGACTCTGAGATCATGACCTGAGCTGAAGGCAGAGGCTTAACCCACTGAGCCACCCAGGTGCCCCAACATTAAATTTTCTTTTTTTATTTTTTAAGGTTTTATTTATTTATTTGACAGACTGAGATACCAGGTAAGCAGAGAGGCAGGCAGAGAGAGAGGAGGAAGCAGGCTCCCCGCTGAGCAGAGAACCTGATGTGGGGCTCGATCCCAGGACCCTGGGATCATGACCTGAGCCAAAGGCAGAGGCTTTAACCCCCTGAGCCACCCAGGAGCCCCCCAATATTAAATTTTCTATATGGAGTTTCCTTATGTACCATGGACTCTCTTATTATTGTTTGTTCCCCCTTCTCTGTCATAATGGAGAGGATGACACAAGAGTTCTATGCCTTTAGTTCCTACCATTAGTTCTTTTCAACATAGTATGATATTGTCATACAAAACAAATTATTTTATTTGAGATCTATAAGACCCCATTTCTACAAGAATTTTGATAATTAGATCAGCTATACTGGATCATATCAAATAACTGTCAAGCTATCTGAAAAAGATAAAATTCTTTCACCAAATAATTAAATCTGTGGTGTTAACATTAAAAATATTGATTCAATGAAATAGATACAACCATCCAGGAGAAAGGAGAATAAGAGAGAAAACAAGTTTTTGGAAAAGGGCTTCCAAAACTCCTTAACAAAAAACACAATTCACTTCAACAGAATAAACAGATTCTTAGAGACATGGTAAGGTCCAGGGATGCTTTATTAGACTTACTATAATAAGGCTTAAGTGTATTTAATGACTTTCCACCTCCATTGTCCTTTCAAAGTAACTTTCCATTCAATAATTCTACCTCTCAAATAAATTAGTTGAATTAAAACAAACAAACAAGAAAGCATATATTAAGAGCTTACTATGACCTGAATGATGTCCAAGCAGTGTGCTACATTCTTGCCCTCGTGAAGTTTGCATTCTAGCATGAGCATATAGGTAATAACAATTAATAAGTCACATTAGTAAAGTATATACTATGTTAAGAAATACGTGTTATGAAAAAATTATATCTGAGTGAAGGAACATCTGGAATGTGGTGTAAAGAGCTGCAATTTAAAATGGAATGAGTAGGATAGTCTCACTGAGACGGTACTTTTAAGTAAAGTCCTGGAAGATGGAAGGAAGCTTCGAAGCTCTGTGGCTGTTGGAAAGAACAGTGGATAGGCAAAACAAACGCACAAACAAGAAGCTGGAGATCAGGAGGATATTTGGTGTGTTCTAAAAACAATAGCTATGAAGCTAGTGCAGCAAGAAAGGAGTGTGTGAGGACAACCAGGTAGAGTCTTAGCAGATGAGGTCAGGAAGGCAATGAGAGGCAGGGCATGCAGAGCCTCAGGGCCATCATGAGGCACACAGGCTTTTACTCTCAGAGGAATAGAGGCTACAGAGGGCTTTACATAGAGAAATGACATAGTCTGCACTAGGTTCTAATTTATTAATAAGGAAGAGGGTGGCTTGCAGCATAGTAATCTTGATTCTCATACTAGTTTGTTTGCTTGATTAAATTTAGGTTAGTGTATCTAGATGAATAAAATCTCTGAGGTCACTGACAAGATTGAGTTTTTGGTTTTGAAATTTTGAGTGAGGCTCTGCACCCTAGATAATGCTCACTGCATTGCTACGCAAAGTATGATGAGTGGAACTTCAACCTTGGCAATAACTTGGAGCTTATTAGAAAAGTATAATTTCAGGTGCCACCCTAGACCTTCAAAGTCAAATTCTCCTTTTTATCAAGATCCCTGGGGAATTCTTTTTTCACAGTACATTTGAGGAGTCCTGTTCTGAGATACTGCTACTCTTTGAAATTTCTTGGCAGGCATCCAGCTTGTCATGGAAAGACAATCTAGCTTATCACAAAACCTCAAAAGCACAGAACTGGTTCATTGAGATATCTCAACACTGTACCATGCCCTTAGTCTCTCATAATACATATTTAAAAAATTATCTCATCATGCTTAAGCCAGGTGGTAATAAAAGAGTAAAACTGAAGTAAAATAAGTAAAACAAATACTCATCCAGTGAACAAGATGCCTATCACCCAGGTCACTATATTCAAATTGCCATAGTTAGCCAATAAAAATGCAGGGTGCCTAGTTACACTTGAATTTTAGATGAAGAGTAACAATTGTTTACTGTGAGCATATCTCAAATATTGCACACGGCATGTTTGAAATTAAAAAAAATTGTTGTTTATGTGAAATTCATATTTAACTAGCTTCCTATATTTTATGTGACAACCCTACTATAATCTTTTCTCCAGGCCTTTCTAATTTCTGTAAATGATGTTCTTGGATCCTTCTTCACTTGGCTCAAGGTAGAAAAGCTGACATGAAACAAGGGAATAATATACTTTGTGGGATATCAGCATCTTCCAAAACACAACCACAGTGTTTATTTTCACTCCTTATTTCCTGGGGAGAGGTTTATGGATATGGCAAATAATAGGGCTATTTATGTCAGCTCTCAGGAAGGCCCATAAGAGGGTAACATATTCCAACCTCTGGCAACTTTTTTTTTTTTTTATTATTGGAAAAAGAACACTTCAAGATGTTTGCCCTTTGCACTGTTCCTTAGTTGCAATTTAACTGGATAACACACACTCATATCCCACTAGACAACCTATTCTACACACAGTATCTCCCCATCCTGAAGCATTCGTTATTTTAGGAAAATCGAAGAGGAAAATTACCCAGAGCAGGCCCAGGTTGGCAGGCCCCAGTAGATGGGAAGTTACTAACAATAAGCTAGAGATAACCAGAAGCCCTACTGGGAGCAAGAGATAACCAGCTGTTGCTGTTTCTGCAAATAGGCTTCCCACCACAGGCTCCTTGCACTACTCTTCCCGCCTAAAGCAGCCCCGGCTCCCCCAGTTTAAACCCACCTACCAGCAGCCAGCATAACCCTTGGAACCTGACCCCCTGCACATCTCTATAAAAAGCTATTTAACTCCACTGCCCCGGGGCCCAGAATTTTGAGGGCCAGGTGGTCTGGGCCCACTGGTATAAAATAAATCTGACTTCTCCAAGTGTCACTTGGTTTCTTGCTGTTCTGATTTTTATTTTTCCCCAACATTGTTCAGCTCCTAATTCAGACAGACAACAGCTAATTCATTTCTGGTATAATTTTTATTCCAAACTCATAATTAATGACATTTCTATTCAGCAAGAAGGCAAGTAAATATTATTCTCTTTCCTGTGCTCTTCAGAGTGTCTTCAAGTCTTGCCAAAACTTTCCCAATTTTTTTACAAAACTGCCATTCATTTGTGTTGTTTCAGCCATAAGGCAGAGCCTTCATCCACCCAAACTCAACCTGATTCTAAATGTCTATAAAGCACTGCCTTTCTAACCTCTCCAGAACCAGCTTCTGCTACTCTGATCTGTCACACCCAACAACACCAAGAACCATCTTTTGAAAGTATCATTTTGATAATGCCACTCCTTTTCTCAAACTCTGAAGTACATCAGAGCAGACTTTGAGGCAAAGGAACATAACTTTGAACTATGATAAGCTTTATAAATTGTATCTTCTGTACTGAAATAACTTGCTGGTGTGCAATCTGGAAGTATCTTTGATCAATTATTGGTCATTGAGAGCCATTAGTCAGTTATAAAGCTCCTCTAGTGAAAATCCATAATCAGCTTCATAAGGCACTCCAAGTAACTACTAAATGTGTCTTTACAAGGAAAGACTGAGTTACCCCTTCCAAATTGGTTTTAAACAAATATTTATACAATATGGTCACAGTTCAAGCATTTGATCTTCTGTCACTGTCATGAAAAGGAAAAGATGATTCTGTCACTAACAGTAAAATAGTTGGTCATGTCTCTTAAACAAACAAACAAACAAAAAACAAACAACAACAACAAAAAAAACCCTATCATCAGGGAATATTCCAGTAGTCTGTTTTCACTCTCACTGACAGGAATTAGGTGACTGTTAACAAGCTCCAACTTGATGTATGTTGTCAAGATATTTTATGGAGATTTATCCATAATAGCACTGCCTGGGTAAGAAAAATGTTTATTTTAATATAGTTGTCACCTGCTACAATTGCAAATTATACCAGATAGTTCATAGATAACATATGCAGAAACCAGTTCACCTACTGAGAAGCCTGGAGGACTGAGGTATTCTGTATAAGTGCTTTTCCAGGCAATAGAAGTTAACTGACTTAAGTTCCAATTTGTGTTTAAGTGTAAGTGTATTAAGTATAGGGATTACTCTAAAATGCATTAGACACATTCCTGCCTTAATACATTTAATGTACCAGACATAGGTTTGTGCTTTTGTATTTTCATGACTTGAGCTTATAACTACACACTCAATTATTATCTTCTATGGAAATACATAACTTTTAAAAAGATTTTATTGATTTATTAAAGAAAGAGAGAGAGAATGAGAGGAGGGAAGGGCAGAGGGAGAGAGAGAAACAGATTCCCTACTGAGCAGGGAGCCTAACTTGGGGCTCAGTCACAGAACCCTAAGACTATGACCTGAGCCAGAGGCAGACAGTTAACCAAACTGAGCCACCCAGGTGCCCCTGCACATATATAAATTACTGCAGACTTTATATAACAGATGTATAAGACTGTGAGCCTGCTAACTAAAAGTTGGCAGATTGACAAGATTTATGCTATTCGGAACAGCTTTTGTTTTTTCCTGTCTTCTGTATTTCTTTCAGCTTTTACTCATTTTGTTAATATGTCTACCTCTGGAACTATTACCATCACACTTTATTTAATTAGCAATAATCACACCTTGGATTAACCTCATTGGCTATGATACCGCCACTGCACAAAGCTGACTTTCTTTAAATCTCACTGTTATAAGATGAATAAACAATGACCCTTATGTTTGGCCTGGGGAGATGGCCAGTAAGTCTACAATTATTGGATTAAGCATTCTTGGATGGCTATTTTTTTCTTTTAAGGATGAAAAAAAGTTTAATTGGTTTAGTAGAGGGAGTCTAGCCAGTCTAGGTGCTTCCTTTAAATTATATGAAGAATTTCTGGTTTCAGTTACAACATGTAAAGTCAGAGCTCTTATAATAAGAAAAGAGGCTAACAAATTGTATATCAACTAATTTTCTTGGATTCATCAGACTGTCAGACTGCCACCACAAAATCTAGAGTGGTAAATAAATACAGAAAATCACAACAGAGATCTGCTTACCTGTAGCAGAAGCTGCTGGAACAGCTTAAATGGTAGGAACACTTAAGTTCTAATTTTGACAAATTGCTAGAGGTTGAGTGTGAACTAGTAGGAGAATGAGAAAATCCTGGGGGCCTCAGTGTTAGGAGAAATTCCACATATTCGTGAGTCCTGTCTCCAGGAACTCCACTGGGTTCTCATGGTGAAGAATCAAAAAAATACTCTCATGTTTTGCCAGGAGTAGGGAAACCATTTGAAATTATACCAGATCATTCCCCATAACAAAACCCTATCTTGCAGGAAAGATTTCATCAGAGACTTATTCATCCAAAATGAGTGAATTTAGCAAAAACAAAGATACAGGGACAGCATCTAAGCCTGGTACTCTAGCAGATAAATTGTTTTCCACAATTTATCCACAAGGGTATCCACAACACTCAGTGTTGGAGTGGGAATTTACAGATAAGCAAAGGAGTAGGCTAAAATAATCCATGTAGTAATGGATTAATGTTGGAGGTATCATTAGTAATTCATGTTTAGCTTAATATAGATATGAATAATAATATATACAGCTTAGTATATATAGACTTAGTATACATACACACCTTAGTATACATAGATATATTTTATTACTATGTCAATGGAGAGGACCTACAAGGAATAAATATCCACTAGTAATGATCATACCTAGTATCCAAATCTTAGTTTTTAATACTATTATCCAATAAAAAGAAGAGGCCTCCTTGGAGAAATTGTTGATTCTAGGACTTAGGCAAGAAATAAACAAGATGAAACTGGAATGTCTTGTAGTATCAGAAAATAAAGATATGCCTAAAACAAAACAACTACATACCACACACACACACACACACACACACACACACACAAATAGGAGTATGACAAAGGAGCCTAGATCCTATTGAAAGAGCTCCCAGGGGCCAAAGCTGATACAATTTGATCAACAAAAAAAAAGGAGTAACATAACCATAGGATATCATAAATACCTACTAACCCTTAGTGATATAATTAGACAATTAAGCAAATTAATAAATGAGGGAGAAAAGACAAATTTCCCATACCTTGGAATTCCAAATATTTTATATAGATAATCTTCCCTCAAGAAAGTAATATAACTCCTGACTTCATAAGTGAGGACAGAACACAGTTAATTTCTTCCAAAGAGCACAGTATGGAAAAGGGGTGGGTGAATTTTATGGTGGAGAATCCTGACAAACACCGCATCAGCCAGAGGATCAAGGTCAACATCAATAGTCATACAACACAGTGATTTCTTTACTTTTGATACTATGTGAGGAAATGGCACTTTGCCTCTCTGATCTTCCTCCAATAACCCACAACCTTAGACTTCTCATGAGAGAAACAGCAGACAAATTTGTATAGTGGAGCATCCTAAAACATACTGACCATTATTTCTCAGCTCTATAAAGTTTCGAAAAACAAGGAAAGTTTGAGAAACTGTTCCAGTTAGAAGTAGCCTAAGGAGAGGTGCCTTGGTGGTTCAATGGGTTAAGCCTCTGCCTTCAGCTCAGGTCATGGTCTCAGGGTCCTGGGATCGAGCCCCACATTGGGCTCTCTGCTTAGCAGGGAGCCTGCTTCCCCTTCTCTCTCTGCCTACTTGTGATTTCTCACTGTCTCTCTCTGTTAAATAAATAAAATATTAAAAAAAAAAAAAGTAGCCTAAGGAGACATGACTAAACTACATGTAATTTGATATACTGGATGGAATTCTAAAACAGAAAAAGGACAGTGGATAAAAACCAAGGAACTCTAAGGAGGAGGAGTCAAGATGGCAGAGAAGTAGCAGGCTGAGACTACTTCAGGTAGCAGGAGATCAGCTAGATAGCTTATCTAAAGATTGCAAACACCTACAAATCCAACAGGAGATCAAAGAGAAGAAGAACAGCAATTCTAGAAACAGAAAATCAACCACTTTCTGAAAGGTAGGACTGGCGGAGAAGTGAATCTAAAGCGACAGGAAGATAGACCGCGGGGAGAGGAGCCAGCTCCCAGGAAGTGGCGGAAGAATGGAGCACAAAAGCAGGACTTTTAAAAGTCTGTTCCGCTAAGGGACATCGTACCAGAGGCATAAGCAGGGTGAAGCCCACACGGGGTCAGTGTGGCCTCAGGTCCCGCAGGGTCACGGAAGGATCAGGGGTGTCTGAGTGTCGCAGAGCCTACAGGTATTAGAACGGGGAAGCCGGCTACAGAGACAGAGCTGAGGAGTGAGCTCTCAGCTCGGGGTTACCTTGAACCGGTCACAGCCTCGGTCACCACGGAGCGCGGCTGGAGGCCATGGTGATGGGAGTAATTGGGTGCTGTACTCTGAGGGTGCACTGAGGAGTGGGGCCCCAGGCTCTTGGCTCCTGTGGGCTGGAGACTGGGAGGCCGCCATTTTTATTCCTGTCCTCCAGAACACTATGGAAAGCGCTCAGGGAACAAAAGCTCCCGAAAGCAAACCCGAGCAGATTACACAGTCCAGCCCCTGGAAAGGGCAATGCAATTCCGCCTGGGGCAAAGACACTTGAGAATCACTACAACAGGCCCCTCCCCCAGAAGATCAACAAGAAATCCAGCCAGGACCAAGTTCACCTACCAAGGAGTGCAGTTTCAATACCAAGGAGAGCAGCAGAATTCCAGAGGAGGAGAAAGCAAAGCATGGAACTCATGGCTTTCTCCCCATGATCCTTTAGCCTTGCAGTTAATTTAATTTTTTTTTCAATTTTTAATTCTCTTCTTCTGCTAAATATTTTGTAACTTTTACCCTTTTCTTTTTTAACATTTTTTAACTAGTTTATCTAATATATATATATTTTTTTCTTTTTTATATTTTTTCTTTATTCATTTTCTTTTTTTAGTTGTTTCTTTTTTTTTTTTTTTTTTTTTCTGAACCTCGTTTTATCCCCTTTCTCCCCCCTCACGATTTGGGATATCTTCTGATTTGGTTAAAGCATATTTTCCTGGGGTTGTTGCCACCCTTTTAGTATTTTACTTGCTCCTTCATATACTCTTATCTGGACAAAATGACAAGGCAGAAAAATTCACCACAAAAAAAAAAAAAAAAAAAAAAAAAAAAAAAAAGAACAAGAGGCAGTACCAAAGGCTAAGGACCTAATCAATACAGACATTGGTAATATGTCAGATCTAGAGTTCAGAGTGACGATTCTCAAGGTTCTAGCCGGGCTCAAAAAAGGCATGGAAGATATTAGAGAAACCCTCTCGGGAGATATAAAAGCCCTTTCTGGAGAAATAAAAGAACTAAAATCTAACCAAGTTGAAATCAAAAAAGCTATCAATGAGGTGCAATAAAAAATGGAGGCTCTCACTGCTAGGATAAATGAGGCAGATGATAGAATTAGTGATATAGAAGACCAAATGACAGAGAATAAAGAGGCTGAACAAAAGGGGGACAAACAGCTATTGGACCATGAGGGGAGAATTTGAGAGTTAAGTGACACCATAAGATGAAACAACATTAGAATAATTGGGATTCAGAAGAAGAAGAAAGAGAGAGGGGAGCAGAAGGTATATTGGAGAGAATTATTGTAGAGAATTTCCCCAATATGGCAAAGGGAACAAGCATCAAAATCCTGGAGGTTCAGAGAACCCCCCTCAAAATCAACAAGAATAGGTCCACACCCCGTCACCTAATAGTAAAATTTACAAGTCTTAGTGACAAAGAGAAAATCCTGAAAGCAGCCCGGAAAAAGAAGTCTGTAACGTACAATGGTAAAAATATTAGATTGGCAGCAGACTTATCCACAGAGACCTGGCAGGCCAGAAAGAGCTGGCATGATATATTCAGAGCACTAAATAAGAAAAAAATGCAGCCAAGAATACTATATCCAGCTAGGCTATCATTGAAAACAGAAGGAGAGATTAAAAGCTTCCAGGACAAACAAAAACTGAAAGAATTTGCAAACACCAAACCAGCTCTACAGGAAATATTGAAAGGGGTCTTCTAAGCAAAGAGAGACCCTAAAAGTAGTAGATCAGAAAGGAACAGAGACAATATACAATAACAGTCACCTTACAGGCAATACAATGGCACTAGATTCATATTCTCAATACTTACCCTGAATGTTAATGGGCTAAATGCCCCAATCAAAAGACACAGGGTATCAGAATGGATAAAAAACCAAAACCCATCTATATGTTGCCTACAAGAAACTCATTTTAAACCCGAAGACACTTCCAGATTTAAAGTGAGGGGGTGGAAAAGAATTTACCATGCTAATAGACATCAGAAGAAAGCAGGAGTAGCAATCCTTATATTAGATCAATTAGATTTTAAGCCAAAGAATATAATAAGAGATGAGGAAGGACACTATATCATATTCAAAGGAACAGTCCAACAAGAAGATCTAACAATTTTAAATATCTATGCCCCTAACATGGGAGCAGCCAACTATATAAACCAATTAATAACAAAATCAAAGAAACACATCAACAATAGTACAATAATAGTAGGGGACTTTAACACTCCCCTCACTGAAATGGAGAGATCATCCAAGCAAAAGATCAACAAGGAAATAAAGACCTTAAATGACACACTGGACCAGATGGACATGACAGATATATTCAGAACATTTCATCCCAAAGCAACAGAATACACATTCTTCTCTAATGCACATGGAACATTCTCCAGAAGAGATCACATCCTCGGTCCTAAATCAGGTCTCAACCAATATCAAAAGATTGGGATCATTCCCTGCATATTTTCAGACCACAATGCTCTGAAGCTAGAACTCAATCACAAGAGGAAATTTGGAAAGATACCAAATACATGGAGACTAAACAGCATCCTTCTAAAGAATGAATGGGTCAACCAGGAAATTAAAGAAGAATTGAAAAAATTCATGGAAACAAATGATAATGAAAACACAATGGTTCAAAATCTGTGGGACACAACAAAAGCAGTCCTGAGAGGAAAATATATAGCGGTACAAGCCTTTCTCAAGAAACAAGAAAGGTCTCAGGTACACAACCTAACCCTACACCTAAACAAGCTGGAGAAAGAACAAGAAAGAAAGCCTAAACCCAGCAGGAGAAGAGAAATCATAAAGATCAGAGCAGAAATCAATGAAATAGAAACCAAAAAACCAATAGAACAAATCAACGAAACTAGGAGCTGGTTCTTTGAAAGAATTAATAAGATTGATAAATCCCTGGCCAGATTTATCAAAAAGAAAAGAGAAAGGACCCAAATAAATAAAATCATGAATGAAAGAGGAGAGATCACAACTAACACCAAAGAAATACAGACAATTATAAGAACATACTATGAGCAACTCTACGCCAACAAATTTGAAAATCTGGAAGAAATGGATGCATTTCTAGAGATATATAAACTACCACAACTGAACCAGGAAGAAATAGAAAGCCTAACAGACCCATAACCAGTAAGGAGATTGAAAGAGTCATCAAAAATCTCCAAACAAACAAAAGCCCAGGGCCAGATGGTTCCTGGGGGAATTCTACCAAACATTTAAAGAACTAATTCCTATTCTCCTGAAACTGTTCCAAAAAATAGAAATGGAAGGAAAACTTCCAAACTCATTTTATGAGGCCAGTATCACCTTGATCCCAAAACCAGACAAAGATCCCATCAAAAAAGAAAACTACAGACCAATATCCTTGATGAACACAGATGCAAAAATTCTCGCCCAAATACTAGCCAATAGGATTCAACAGTACATTAAAAGGATTATTCACCATGACCAAGTGGGATTTATTCCAGGGCTACAAGGTTGGTTCAACATCCATGAATCAATCACTGTGATAAAACACATTAATAAAAGAAAGAACAAGAACCATATGATACTCTCAACAGATGCTGAAAAAGCATTTGACAAAGTACTGCATCCCTTCCTGACCAAAACTTTTCAAAGTGTAGGGATAGAGGGCACATACCTCAATATTATCAAAGCCATCTATGAAAAACCACCGCAAATATCATCCTCAATGGAGAAATACTTAAAGCTTTTCCACTAAGGTCAGGAACAGAGCAGGGATGTCCATTATCACCACTGCTATTCAACATAGTACTAGAAGTCCTAGCCTCAGCATTCAGACAACAAAAGGAAATTAAAGGCATCCAAATTGGCAAAGAAGAAGTCAAACTATCACTCTTCGTAGATGATATGATACTATATGTGGAAAACCCAAAGACTCCACTCCAAAACTTCTACAACTTGTACAGGAATTCAGTAAAGTGTCAGGATATAAAATCAATGCACAGAAATCAGTTGCATTTCTATACACCAACAACAAGACAGAAGAAAGAGAAATTAAGGAGTCCATCCCATTTACAATTGCACCCAAAACTATATGATACCTAGAAATAAACCTAACCAAAGAGGCTAAAAATCTATACTCAGAAAACTATAAAGTACTCATGAAAGAAATTGAGGAAGACACAAAGAAATGGAAAAATGTTCCATGCTCCTGGATTGGAAGAAAAAATATTGTGAAAATGTCTATGCTACCTAAAGCAATCTACACATTTAATGCAGTCCTTATCAAAATCCCATCCATTTTTTTCAAAAAAATGGAACAAATAATCCTAAAATTTATATGGAACCAGAAAAGACATCAAATAGCCAAAGGAATATTGAAAAAGAAAGCCAAAGTTGGTGGCATCACAATTCCAGACTTCAAGCTCTATTACAAAGCTGTCATCATCAAGACAGCATGGTACTGGCACCAAAACAGACATATAGATCAATAGAACAGAATAGAGAGCCCAGAAATAGACCCTCAACTCTATGGTCAACTAATCTTCGACAAAGCAGGAAAGAATGTCCAATGGAAAAAAGAGAGCCTCTTCAATAAATGGTGTTGGGAAAATTGGACAGCCACGTGCAGAAAGATGAAATTGGACCATTTCCTTACACCACACACGAAAATAGACTCAAAACGGATGAAGGACCTCAATGTGAGAAAGGAATCCATCAAAATCCTTGAGGAGAACACAGGCAGCAACCTCTTCGACCTCAGCCGCAGCAACATCTTCCTAGGAACATCACCAAAGGCAAGGGAAATAAGGGCAAAAATGAACTATTGGGATTTTATCAAGATCAAAAGCTTTTGCCCAGCAAAGGAAACAGTCAACAAAACCAAAAAAAAACTGACAGAATGGGAGAAGATATTTGCAAACGACATATCAGACAAAGGGCTAGTATCCAAAATCTATAAAGAACTTAGCAAACTCAACACCCAAAAAACAAATAATCCAATCAAGAAATGAGCAAAAGACATGAACAGACATTTCTGCAAAGAAGACATCCAGATGGCCAACAGACACATGAAAAAGTGCTCCATATCACTCGGCATCAGGGAAATACAAATCAAAACCACCATGAGATATCACTTCACACCAGTCAGAATGGCTAAAATTAACAAGTCAGGAAATGACAGATGCTGGCGAGGATGTGGAGAAAGGGGAACCCTCCTACACTGTTGGTGGGAATGCAAGCTGGTGCAACCACTCTGGAAAACAGCATGGAGGGTCCTCAAAAAGTTGAAAATAGAGCTACCCTATGACTCAGCAATTGCACTACTGGGTATTTACCCTAAAGATACAAACGTAGTGATCCGAAGGGGCACGTGCAACTGAATGTTTATAGCAGCAATGTCTACAATAGCCAAACTATGGAAAGAATCTAGATGTCCATCAACAGATGAATGTATAAAGAAGATATGGTATATATACACAATGGAATACTATGCTGCCATCAAAAAATGAAATCTTGCCATTTGCGACGACGTGGGTGGAACTAGAGGGTATCATGCTTAGTGAAATAAGTCAATCGGAGAAAGACAACTATCATATGATCTCCCTGATATGAGGGAGAGACATGCAATATGGGGGGCTAAGGGGGTAGAAGAAGAGTAAATGAAACAAGATGGGATTGGGAGGGAGACAAACCATAAGTGACTCTTAATCTCATAAAACAAACTGAGGGTTGATGGGGGGAGGGGGGTTGGGAGAGAGGTGGTGGGGTTATGGACATTGGTGAGGGTATGTGCTATGGTGAGTGCTTTGAAGTGTGTAAACCTGGCAATTCACAGACCTGTACCCCTGGGGATAAAAATATATGTTTAAAAAAAAATTAAAAAAAAATAAGAATCCAGACCAAAAAAAAAAAAAAAAAAAGAAAGAAAAAAAAAACAAGGAACTCTAAACTAAGAACTTTAATAATAATATATTAAAATTAGTTCACTAATTGTAACAAAAGCACCATATTAAATGTGGTAAAAATAAGGTAAACTGAGTGTTCTGATTATGAAAATTCTATTTTTTTAATTTTCCTCTAAAACTGTACTAAAAATTTAGTCTATGGGTATGTTACATATGCATACATAAATATATGTTTATTCCTGTGTGTTTGTGTGTGTGTGTGTGTATGTGTATGTACACAAATGGGTATTCTAGAGTCTGCTTAGTAGGGTGAAGGATTTATCAAACTTAATGTGCTATTGCTGTAAGTCAATAGTTGTACTAAAAGAAAGAAAAAATATAAGAGGCATTGCGATCAGATGAAAAAGGCACTTGACTCCACTTGGATGGGGGTCAGGAGGTCAGGATAACAAAACTAAGATCTGCTCACAGCCTGAGTAGAAGTTCATCAGACAGAAGAACATGGAAGCAGAACAGAAAGAACCATAAAAGGAGGGAGAAGATATGAGTTTCAGTTTGGTAGAAGTAATCTGAAGGCTTTTCTGTTTGATTATTTTCCTAATGTTATTGAATTAAGAATACAAATCGTGGGCTGAGAATCAATAAGGATATCATAGGGTCAGAACTTTGAAAAAGTGAAAAATGATTTAATAGGATAGTGTTGTCAAGGGACTGGAGAAGATTATTGGGTAGAAGGAAAGAAGAAAAGAGTGAGTTAAGGGAGCCAACGAATATGGAATGTTAGAGTGGGATTCTGACACTAAATCCAGTGTTGCTGTTGTTATTTTTCCATACAAAGCAATTCTTAGACACCAGCTGGGTGTCCTATAGTGGAACTCAATTCTGATACTACATATCTGGAGATAGTTACAGGTCCCACAAATTAAGGCCTCAGTCCCACAAGATTGGCCCCCTTCATTCCCACTTCCAATGCCAATTACAAGCCCAGATTGTCACCTGTGCTTTTAACCAACTGATAATAGAATGAAGTTCTACACACCCCTTCTTTGGGTTCAGTTCTTTTGCCCAAGTGGCTCTCAGAACTCAGAGAGACATTTTACTTACTTGATTACCAGTTTATTATAAAAGGGTATATCACTCAGGAACAGCCAAATGGAAGAGATGCCTAGGGCAAGGTATGGGGCAGGGGCTCCAAGCTTCCATTCTGTTTTTGAGTGTGCCACTCTCCCCAAATCGCCACATATTCACTAACCCAGAGGCCCCTGAATTCAGTTCTTTGGGGTGTTATGAGGGCTTCATTACATAGTGATGATTTAATTAGATCATTGGCCATTGGTGATCAAACTCAACCTCCAGCATGTCTCCCTTCTGGGAGGTGGGGAAAGGGGTGGGACTGGAAGTTCCAGTCCCCTATTACAAGGTGGCTCCACTGACCTGCCCCAGTCCTTAGGTGGGGTCCAAAACTCACCTCATTAACATAACAGAAGACACACCATTAAGACTCCTGTCACAGGAAATCCCAAGGGTTTTAAGAGCTCTGTGCCAGAAGCAGGACTAAATATACACACACACACACACACACACACACACACACACACACACACACACATATATATACATATATGTATATATATATATATTTATATATATATATATATTTTATATATATATTAAATATATATTAAATATATATATATTTGTTATTATAAATCACTTCATATACCTTTATTATTTCAGAGGTATAATAGTTTGAGGGAAATGACAAGATCTTAGTTTGTTGGCACAAAGTTTGTGGCTGAAGTACTGTGGAAGGGAACATTGTACTCAAGTGGATGATTTACAGTGCCTGCATTACCTGTGTGGAAAATAATGTCATCCAGCTGATACAGGTGGTAAGATAAATAGGAAGACAGACAATGCATCTCTAAAACTGAAAGGGAGTGATTTAGAAGGTGATTGAAAGGGAGTGATTTGAGTGGAGGGAGGGTATTGGGTGTAGAGCTGGCGGGACATAAGGGCATAAGAACAGATGGGACTTTATATAAGAATGGTAGAGTAATAGAAGGGGCAAGGGCAAATCAGAAGAGTACCCAAGTGTTCTCCCAATTTAAATTACATGACTTTGAGAGAATATATATATCCCTCATTACTGTACAGGAAGTGATAGATCCCAGGAGAAACCAAAAAGATAGAGAAAATACTTTGTGGATGTAGAGGGGCTACAGTGTGGATATTTTTTGTGTTTGTGTTTGTGTATATGTGGTGGGGAGGAGTCTAGCTACCTATCTTTTTGTCTATTTATGTTTCACAAAGACATTAAATTCAATTGTATGAAATATACCTTAAAAATTTAATGTAATATACTTTTATTATTCAAGATATTTAATATTTCTGAAAGATAACAGGAAATTTTGGAAAATACATTTTCTGTTTAACTTTAGAACATTGTTTTATTCATAGACCCAAATATGTATATGAGCAGCTTCTGCCATGCTGAACATAAATTAATATAAAGTTATAATTTTGGAGGGTTTATAGTGTGATTTTCAAAACACTCTTTTTGAAAATGGGCATAAACTTTATTCCTAAGTAAGAAGAGCCAGTTGTCCAGTTGCATAAAGGATGTCAATGAAGGCAAACTTGGAGAACCATCATCAGAAAGGATAGCTTTTTCCAATAATACACAGAATATATTCGGTGTGACTTTTAAAGTGTTATTAAATTTTTTAGCGGCAGCGAACAAAGACTACCTGATTTAAAAAAATAAAAAAGATGCCTTTGGGTAATTAGGAATTCAATAAGTCTGTGCATACCTACAGAGCTGGCAAGCCCTTTCTATTCTTGTTTTACCATACTTCATAGAGAAGTTCCCAAGATGTTTTAAGCTATTACCTTAGTTCTTGACTGGGTAAACTGGCATGTCAACTGGATTTAAAAATAAATCTTTCACACTCTCCTCTTTGACTTACATCTCCTTGTTTCTTAAGCATTTTGACTTTTCTGGTGGTTAATAATTCTTCAAAGTTAAACCAGCTTGTCTTCATTGATTCTTTTCCCCATCAGATGCTCTTGTTGCTCTCCTGTGCTTTTGGGTTGTTTCTGTGAACCACTATGGCCTTAAGGTGATCAACTTAAAAGGAAGGGGAAATGAATGCTTGAATCTTCTACTAAATAAAAATGAATTTGGCTTTTCTACTGTGCTGTGCCTGCCTTTTGTTTTCCACGGGTTGTTTTTTTTTTTAAAGATTTTATTTATTTGACAGAGATCACAAGTAGACAGAGAGGCAGGCAGAGAGAGAGAGGGAAGCAGGCTCCCCACTGAGCAGAGAGCCCGATGTGGGACTCAATCCCAGGACCCTGAGATCATGACTTGAGCCGAAGGCAGCAGCTCAACCCACTGAGCCACACAGGCACCCGGGGTTTTATTTTTTAACTTGGTCTTTACATCCTTTCTAGGTTTCAGTTTTCATTTTTCTTCCTTCTCCTCCTGTAAGTTTTATCTGTTCCAGGAAGAATTGTACAGTGATCTGACTGACATGTGTAGCTTTCCTTCACTGCAATGCTGAGCCAGGTCAACCATTTATGTTTGTCTTTTTGCTTTCAATAGCTTGCAGCCAATGCAGCCTTGTTTGACTTGACAACTGGTTTCAGAAGTATATCTAGTAGAGAGCAATTTTGCAAAATCAGCCCAGACCCCAGGCTCTTGAGGGCTCCATGTTGTTGAATCCTATTTAGTCATTGAAGGAGTTGAACCATGAGGGCTTTGCAAACTGAAACTAAAAAACTCAGGTGTATGACACCTGAACCTTTTAAAAGTCAGTCCAGAAACTCTGCCATCATTACCAGAATAAAGAAATTATTCTTCCTTAATATATGTGTATCAGGTTTCATTTTTAATGTATTATTTTCTTTTCTTTATGGCCACTAATATTGTTAATTTTGCTGTTATTGAAATGACAGGGTGAAAGAAATTATCAGGAGAATCATAGTATGATTTGCTTCAGTGTTTGTCAGTCTTTAGCTGATACTTAGTTTTTAGAAACTGATACTTAGTCTTGACTATATTATTGTGTTCCTGTGAGTTATTTTCATTTTCTCTATTCCCAACATATTTGAATACATAACATCATCACCTTTATCATAAATAGGTACCACATATGCATAGCAAATTTTCTCATTTCTAATTTCTCTTCTCATTTTTAGACTATGTCTCAAAACAGAACATTTTTTTTAATTCTTACATAATTTCATTGCTCAAAATCTGTAATTTAATTTCTCTTTTCCATCATACTCAATTCAGTATATCTTTACTTTTAAAAATCTTCTCCCAAACTGATTTCATCTTATTATCCATCTTATTTCATCTTATTATCTTATTATCCAAAGATATTTCAAATATTTATTTTTATTTTTTGTTCATATCAGCTGAGTATCATTCTTGTATGAGAAATCAAAGTCCTCATTTTTTTTTCTCAATCTTTTTGGATTTATGCATTCATGAATCCTACTCCATTTACCTGTGAGTTTCTCCATCCAACATTCTGCTTATCTGAATCCTGTATATCTCCAAGCCTCCCAGAGAACCTCTGTGTAGTCCTTCCCACTACTTTATTTTTTATTGCTTTTAACATCCCTGAATACTCAGCTATAATAACTGAACAATAGTAGTTAACAAATATATTTCTATATCTTCAGTTCTTATATATGATATATTCTGTTCTGTTCTTGTATACTGGATCTACAATTATATTCTTGGATCTTGGATCCACAATTATAACTTGTGCTCTTTGACATAATATTCCTATGTCTTAATTTTTCATGGTAAGTTTCTCTGTATATATTCTACAGATCTTGCTGAAAGTGAAACATATACCAATTATAATATATTCTACCTCTTTAAAAAGTGTTTCCTTATATATTTTCTTCATTACTGTTCACCCAGACTTTGGGATAGGTAAATATTACTATTCCCATTTTACAACTTAGAAAATGGAGTCTAAAAGAAGCTGAGTGAATTGTCCAAAGCCCAGGGTTGATACTTAACCAGTAAATACTAAGTAATTTCCTTGGAAAAAGGAAAGCTATTGGGCCCTTTGGAGCAAAAATTAAACCATCGCTAGTTTTACTTAGGAAATCTTAGGCACTTTAATCATTAATATTAATATCTTAAAAATTCAAATGTATCAAGTGCAAAACATATCACCCTTTTTTCTCTTCATCAAATACCTTGATGCAGACTCTGAAGCCCTTTTTTCCTCTTTGTGTTTTGTAATGTCTGGCTTAATAAAATAGAATGACAAATGTGAAATATTAAAGGAAGACAGCCTCCCAGTAAGACTTCAACTTTTCATGTTCTCTGGTTGTCTGGTATCAGGGAATTTTAGCCCTGGGCATAGGAAGTGAGAATACACCAAGTGGCAACATCTCAGCATCAGTGAGCAAACTAGCAATGAAATTGCTTATAAGGAAATTTGAAGAGCTATTCAGCTGACACAGAGTTCAATGGGAGCTTGACATTGAACTGAAAAGGTATGTGTATCAACTCAGCTGGAAAGAGTTGTGTGGCAAGAGCTTTTGATAGCCTCCTACTCCCTTAGGGAATAACATAGGGATTATCCATTTTTACAGCATAAAGCTACAAAAAGCAAGATTTTCCTTTACCCTGTAACATCTGACTAAATAAAGTATACAATAGAGTTTCTGGAGGATAACTATAAATGCTATGGGAAGGCTTAAGTTTGGAAGACATGACCCCAACTGTTTTTCTCAATTCCTCAGAGTCTTTTTCTTATTTGTTCCTTTCAGAATATATTTTTAACAAGAGTATACTGCATTTGTCTAGGTTCGTGGTCTATAAAGTGCTTTCATATGCACTCTTCTTTGTGAGGTAGCTAGGGCAGGGATTATTAACTGTGTTATTATATATTATATACATATATTTATTTATTTATTTATTTATTTTTTTAAGATTTTATTTATTTATTTGACAGAGAGATCACAAGCAGGCAGAGAGGCAGGCAGAGAGAGGAGGAAGCAGGCTCCCTGCTGAGCAGAGAGCCCGATGCAGGGCTCGATCCCAGGACTCTGAGATCATGACCTGAGCCGAAGGCAGCAGCCCAACCCACTGAGCCACCCAGGTGCCCCTATATACATATATTTATATTTAATATTTATATTTATATTGTTTACATATTTATATTTATTTATATATTATATTTTTATTTTATTATATATATTATGTCTATAGATCTCTATCTATGTCTGTCTGTCTATTTATCTATCTATCTATCTAAAGAGAGTGATTCCAGGATCACAAAGATACAATTTAACCCCTATCCTCTGGTTTCCAAATCAGAAATCCAATATTTTTTGCCCCCAAAAAGAGAATGTTTCTGATGAAATTGTGCCACTAACTCTCGCCCAGGTAAAATTCTGGCTTGAATACAATAAAAGTATTTTAAAATTTCTCTTACTGGGAATTCATTTTGATGAAAATCCCATTGTGTCACTAAATTCAATGTGAAAATATGCTTAGAAACTGAATAATAGATCACTGAATTAAAAAAAAAAAAAAAACAAAAAAACAAAAAACCAAAAACCCTGCACAAGATAGAGAATTCAAGGTCAGGTGAAAAAGTTGAAATGTCTAATAGTGGACTTATTTAGGTTTAATGTTGGAAGGCCAGAAACAGAGAGGAAATACCCCTAACACAGACCATAAAAAATTACCTCTGCATCCAAAAAAGTATGTGAATATATTAAAAAAAAAAAAAAAGAAAAGAAAAAAAAAAAAAGAAGCATCAGCAGAAATTACCTTCCTTTGACAGGTAAGGAGAAACACTGACCATAGACAGCAATAAAGCTTTTAATGTTGGAATAAACCTGTTACCTGTAGCATGGAATGAGAATCAGGCTGAAATGAGAAAATATCTCCTGGAAAAATTGAGAAGAATTCAAATCAGAACATCTTCATATCATGTGCCCTGAGGGTAATTAAGGAAATGTCAAAAGTCTTTGATGAACCATTTGCCATTATCTTGAGGAAATCATGCAGGACAAGGAGTTCCAAAAGACTGGAAAAAGGAAAATGTTGTGGCCATTTTTATTTTTCTTTAGTGACTTTGTTTATATATCGGTCAGTTGAAAATCCATTCTAGAATAAATCATTAATCCCGAAGAGTCACAGTTAAATTTTCCTGAAAAACTTTATATAATATGTCTAACTTAAAAGCTAAACAACAACAACAAAATTTGTGTTATTTGATATTCTGTGCAAAAGCATGGCTTGCAAAACAAATGTTTACTAAAGTAATTTTTGAAAACAACTTATTAAGGGATGTTTATATTTACAATAAATATTTGCAAGAGGAATAGATTATGCTACCTCAAAATAGGCCATTTTGGGATATTGATTATTTTGAGTTAAAGCTATTTACTTAAGAAACAGCCAGGGCAAGGACACTCTGACCCTTCTTTGTCACCGAAAGCAGGAAATGAACCTGCCATGTGAAAGGTACATTCTTTGTGCCATGAGAGTAGAAAACATCTTTGTTACCAGAGATAGGAAATTTTAGGGCCAAGAAGGCTGGCTGTATAATAAACTTTGTTACTTCTTTACTAATTTACTATCCCAAGCCCAAACCCCTTTATTTTATTAATTCTACACAATTTTATTGTTTCTTTATATAAAGGTATGTAAGATGCCTGCTATGGTCACTTCTTTGCATCTCATATTTATATGGGTTCCTGCATATATGAAATTAAATTTGTTTTTCTCCTTTTAATCAGTTTTATGTCAATTTAATTATTAGGCCAGCCAAACCTAGAAGGGAAGAAGGGAAAAGTTTCCTGCCCCTACAATTCTATCAAATAATTTGAACATTAAAATAAAATAAAATATATAAAATGCATCAAAAGGTCTTATACATTAATTAATGAGCAAATATCATGAGGAACATTTTAAAAACACTTAAAGGCAACACATGCTTTAGTTATAAATTATATTAACTAAAAATGAACTGGAAAACCAATTCAAAAAAATACAAAATTACAAGTAAACTAAAAAGAATGTCCAAACCTAAATGTTACAATAATTAAAATAAATTTATAAGAGCTGCTAAAGATAACTAAATGCATTTCTATAAAGGCAATTAAAATGAAACATGATCTGTGAATCCCCTATATTATCTAAATATGTGTGTAGATACACATGCAAATGACAGTAATATAAATGTGTACTATCTTTGTGTGTATTAAAGACCATAGCAAAAATAATATGGTCTTAGGAAATTCATATTACAAAGATGAACTTTTAAAAAAATATATAGAAAAGTCAAACAGAATCTAGAAGGCAAAGTTACATGCAGATAATACTGATGGAATCAGTTAAAGGAACTATAACTACAACTTAACTTTCTAAATTTAAAAAAAAAAGTTTATGGGCCGCCTGGGTGGCTCAGTGGGTTAAGCCGCTGCCTTCGGCTCAGGTCATGATCTCAGGGTCCTGGGATCGAGTCCCGCATCGGGCTCTCTGCTCAGCAGGGAGCCTGCTTCCTCCTCTCTCTCTCTGCTTGCCTCTCTGTCTACTTGTGATCTCTCTCTGTCAAATAAATAAATAAAATCTTAAAAAAAAAAAGAAATTAAAAAAAAGTTTATTGTAATTATGATTGCTGTCATTAAATAAAATATTTAAAGGAATTGAAGGTTTTATTGAACATAGTCAATAAATTGTGGTGATCTTTATTATTTATTATCATTCATTTTCCTTTATAACTGCCACATAACACAGAGAAGAACAAAGTAATCAGTTTAACTGAATTCTTGAAGTTTGCTTATTTTGATGCTCTCAGGAACTTTCATCCTAACTTTTGTTTCTGGTTGTGTTTATATTTTAGTAACAGGTTTTTGTCCTAACTCCTAAATCTGCTCACTAAAAATATGGAGACATTTGATGATGAATTATGATGAATTCTTGCTTCTTAGATGTTCTGACATATACTCCTAAGATTCCTTCATAAACAGAGAACCATACACCTACCACATTCAATCTTGATCTTAAAATATGAAAATCACATTTTTAGAACCTTCTATGTCCCTCATTATTTTAGCCCCTTTCTTGAAAAGCTATGAGAATTTGTTTTGCTAACAGAGCTCAATATGTAAATGTGTGCCATATTACATTAAGGTTGTTAATGACTGCTGATCAAAGTCTAGAAAATATTTTGGCCTCCATCTTTCCTTCCCACTAGATCTGTATATATCAGTGCTGGTGGTTAGACTAGTAATAGGCTTTGGGGCTGAACTGCAAGATAGTTGCCAATAGCTAAATGTGGGTGGGACATTGTGTGGTATCCAACAGGAAGCATTCTTTATTTCTGTTCTTTCAATAAAAAATAGCTGGATGATTTGGACACAGGAATTGCCAATATGCTCACTCAATTCACAGACAAGAATGATGTGTCAGGGTGCGCCTTGGTGGCTCAGTGGGTTAAAGCCTCTGCTTTCGGCTCGGGTCATGATTCCAGGGTCATGGGATCGAGCCCCGCATGGGGCTCTCTGCTCAGCGGGGAGCCTGCTTCCTCCTCTCTCTCTGCCTGCTTCTCTGCCTACTTGTGATCTCTGTCTGTCAAATAAATAAATAAAATCTTAAAAAAAAAAAGAATGATGTGTCAGGAAGCTAATATTGTTAAAGGTAATAACAAAATCTACATTACCTTTAAGATTTAGTCAACTGTCCAAAAGAAATAATAAAAACCAATCAAGATCAAAAACTTAAAAATAACATATAATATTGCATAGAAGACTGGCATAGCTCAAGTACAGATTAAAACAAGAAACTGTCAAAACTGATTATAATATATTATAATTATAACCAATGTAATATTTTTCATAGCTAGGAAACAATATAAATATTCAGAAAATACAGAGAGTAAAATAAATAACAGTGTAATTTGAATAAAGGTTAACAAAATTTTGTCATATTCACTTTAATTTTTGTACTAAAAAATAAATAATTAGATATAAGAATGAAATCAAACTGGTAACTACCTCATTTCCTTTTTCCTCTATCCTTTAACCACTATAGTTTAGCTCTATTATGAATAAGGTTTTTGAAGTCCATCCTCTGTATAATATATTACACACAAACACATACATGCACAAACCTCAAAAGCATTTATACCACTCTGTGTTATACAAATTTTCCATAAATTGTATGATACCATACATACCTTTCTGAAAGTTGCTTTTCACCCATTTTATGATTTTGACAATTATCTTTATTACTCATATGAATATAATACATTCTAACAGCAATATTTCTATATTACAAACCCCATTTTTCCTAAACTTTTCTATGTTGCTTGATTTCTTTCAAGTTTTCTTTATTACAAAACTATTAAAATTATTATTCTCTTATGTACATGAACATAATTATTCCAGAAAAGATACCCAGAAGATACTTTTATGAGTCTCCAGAAAATTAGTATCTCTACTAATTTAAATTCATGATATCAGAATATTAGAGATTCTTTTACTCCACATTCATTTTAATGTTTGATATATACTTATAAATAATTTTTATAACACAGTTTATATAATAACACTTGGTTTATTTTATTTTGGTAATATATTCTTATTAGAACATTAGTTTTAATATTGATCATATTTTAAGATAGACAGAAAATGAGAAAGTCCAGATAAAAGTAAAATGGTTGGTTAATTTTTATTAACAAATAGATTTTACAAGCATAATCTGTTCATGTTGGAATATGTAATACAAATATTTTATTAGACATTCTAAATTTTAGGGCATGCATTTAATCATATCCCTTCATATTCATGAACAAAACAGGCAAAAGACCTGAATTAAAAGCAGAATTAGAATTTGCTTCCTCTTGGGATGTAGAAAGGTAAAAAGAGCATTGCCCCCATCCTTATTACAAGAAAAAGTCAATTTTAACCTTTTTTTTTTTTTTAATTAAGTAGTACTAATTCAAGGAAGGGAGACCAGCCTCTCCAAGGAGAAACAGAACATAAACACTGGCGCATCTGTGGAAAAGTATGGGAGGAACAGCCTCTGGTTGCCACATAGTCAGAATAAGAATATAATTCTTATTACTCAGAATAAGAATGTTACTCTTATAAGAATAAGAATCAAATTCTTATTCTAAAAAATTTAACAAAGAGTTAAATGCCAAGTATGTGCTAAGCATGAAAGCATAGAAGACCTTAAGCTAAGATAAAAAGGGAGTTTGTATTGGCATGTATATTTTTCTCCTCTACAGGGGAATCATGAAAAAAAATTGAGAAAGGGAGGAAAATTGGGAGTCCCCTTTTATGGTTCAAACTTGAGGGAGGGCACCAATTACTGAGATACAGGAAAGATTTTAAAATGGACCTAGACCCTTCTCTCTTAAAGAGCAGAAACCAGAAGGGGAACAGCCATTTTTTTTTTTCACTCTGAAGGCATAGTTGAAGAATTATTGCCACTAGGGGAAGGAAGAGTAAAAAGATAACAAATAAAAAGCCTCTACATTGGGACGCCTGGGTGGCTCAGTTGGTTGGGCAGCTGCCTTCGGCTCAGGTCATGATCCCAGCATCCTGGGATCGAGTCCCATATCGGGCTCCTTGCTCGGCAGGGAACCTGCTTCTCCCTCTGTCTCTGCCTGCCTCTCTGCCTACTTGTGATCTCTCTCTCTGACAAATAAATAAATAAATAAATCTTTAAAAAAAAAAAAAAAAAAAGCCTCTACATTTGTGTGGCGCCTAGGTGACCCAATCAGTGAGGCAACCAACTCTTGATTTCAGCTCAGGGCATGATCTTGTGGTCATGATCAAAGGGCTGTGAGATCCATCCCCACATAGGACTCTGCACTGGGCAAGGAGCTAGCTTAAGATTCTCTCTCTCCCTTGCTTTCTGCCATCTCTCTCTCTCTCTAAAACAAAACAAAACAAACAAAAAATGGCCTACATGTGGGACAGTAGTAGGGACAGGAAACAATTATGGGCCCAGAATTCTATATTGGATAACTTTCCTTTTGCTGCTGTAAGAAATTATCACACACTTTGCATTTTAGCAATACAAATCAATTTGGTTATATATGTGCAGGTCAGAATTCCTATACATATCTCACTGAACAAAAATCACAGTGTCCGTAGGTCTGTGCCTCTTGGAGGCTCTAGGGGATAATCTGTTTCCTTGTCTTTTTCAGCTTTCAGAAGGCAACCACATCCCTTGGCTCTTGCCCCTTTCCTCCATCTTCAGAGACAACATGTCAAATCTCTCTCTGATCCTCCGTCGGTTGTCATATCTCTGACTATAGTCAGGAAAAGCTCTTCACTTTAAAGACTCATGTGAGCAAGTCAGACCCACCTGGATAATCCAGGATAATCTCTCCTCTGCCTCTGTAATGTCCTTCTTAACATTTAAGGTAGCATATTCACAGTTCTAGGGACTAAGACATGGACATCATCTTATCAGCTAGGGCTGCCATTACAAAATACACAGACTGGGTGGCTTAAATAGCAGACATTTATTTTCTCACAGTGCCAGAGCCTTGAAGACTGGGATCAGGGTGCCAGTATGGTCAAGTTCTGTTGATACCCCTTTTTGGCTGGTAGAATACCACTTTTTTGCTGTGTCCTCACATGACGAAAAAAGAGATCACTCTCTCTTTCTGTTCTTATAAGTCACAGTATTATCAGTTTAGCTTGAACACTTATGACCTCAGTTAAACTTGATAACATCTTCAATTCCTTATCTCCATATATAGTTACATTGGGGGTCTGGGCTTCAACATATCTAACATATTTGGACAAACACAGTTCAGTCCATAGAAGACACCTCTGGATGATCTTTTTTCTACTTATTACACACAGTTGACTCTTGAATAACACAGGGGTTAAGGGTACAGACCCTTGCAAAGTCAAAAAGTTGTGTATAACTTTTGATTCCCTCAAAACTTAACTGTTTATAGCCTACTATTGACCAGAAGCTTTACTGATAACATACATAATTGATTTAACACATACTTTGTATGCTGTGTGTATTATATACTATAGCCTTACAATAAAGTAAGCTATAGAAAATAAAATATCATTAAGAATATCATAAAGAAGGGCATCTGGGTGGCTCAGTCAGTTAAGCATCTGACTCTTGATTTCAGCTCAGGTCATGATCTCAGGGTGGCAAGATTGAGCCCCACATCAGGTTCCTCACTCAGCAGGGAGTCTGCTACTCTCTCTTTCTTCTTCTCCTTCTGCCCCTTCCCCTCTTTTAAAAATAATTCATAAATCTTCTTTTAAAGAAAATGAAAAGAAGAGAAAATATATTTATAATACTGTACTATAAAAAAAATCCATGTATATATAGATTTGCACAGTTCAAATCCAAGTGTTCAAGGGTCAACAGTATACAAATACCATTAGAAATTTCTCACAGCTGGCAGAGGAGATGGAAATTCTCCTACAAAGGTCCCCAAAATTTATAAGATAGATTTTGACAGCAATAAGGAGGAGAAGCAGGATCGTTTAGAAAACCCCACACTGGGATACAGGCAAACATACCTTGCCTGACTGGGATGAACGATGACATCAGATAATGACCAGCTTGACCACCAAGCTAGTAAGCATGAAGTAAGCATCAACAAATGAACCACTGGGAGTGGGGCAAGTACATGGAGAAAGCATCCCTTAATGGCAAAGGTGTTCAAGAAAGGCTGGACATGTTGAGGGGAGAAGGAAAACATTAATCAAATCTCTCAGAAAAAGGAGCAATCATCCTATGGCATCCAGAGCTAGAGGAATTTGAAGCTTTTGGCATTAATAAACAGCAACACAAATATTCAACCCCAGCTTAACTCCTGAGTAGATTGACATAGCCTGCCTCAGTGATAGCCTAGCAAAAGACATGTCCATTTCTAGGTATAAAAATTCTTTACCTTAGTCTCTGCCATTCTCTACATGATTTGGGGCATTCAATTAAAAAATCAACCCTGTGACACATACAAAAAGCCATAAAATATATTCCATTGTCAATATAAAAGCTACAAACAGAAACAGGCTCAGAGATAACTCAGATACTAGAATTCATAGAGAAAATTTAAACATCATTGTCATCATCTTCATCATCTTTATCACCATCCCCATAACTGATTTATAAGTTAAAAGTTCTAGTGGAAATGAGACAAAATGCATGATCAGTTTAGCAACTCTGATTCAAAGAGTTGCTAGAAACAAAATAAACAGTAAAGAAATGAAGAATTCCTTTAAAGTGTTCATTAGTAGTATTAATACAAATGAGGGGAGAATTAGTGAACTTGAAGGTGGTTATCAAAGTGAAAATTTAAAAAAGCACTGAAAAATATCAAATGAAGTAATATACATGTAATGGAATCCTAGAAAGTGAAAACTGAGAAAGAACAGTACAAAAAATAATACTTGAAGAGATTATGTCTGAGAATTGTCCAAAATTAATGAATGATGTCAGAGAATTATATTTTGTAGAAGTACCAAAACAAACGAACAACACACATGCAAACACATCATATTCAATATGGAAAGCAGAAATAAAGAGAAAATAATGAAGGCAGCTAGAGAAAATAAGACATTCCTTGCAGAGAAATAAGGATGAGAATTCTAGGAGGTATCTCATGAAATCAAAGACAATGGAGTTTCTCCAGCAATGGAGTTCTCCAACACAAGCTTGATATCCTATAATTCAACTAAATTCTGACACTATCTACTGAGAGCAACAGATTCCACAGGTCAGGGCACAGTCCCATAAAACTGTTTCCTCCTCTACCCCTCCAATACTTGAGACCCCAGTAGCAAGTTCAGGTTGTTACCCGTGCTTCTGACTGCTGGCTATAAACTGGAAGAACCAATGACCCCCTTCATGGTTTCAATTAATTTATTAGAGTGTCTCACAGAGCTCAAAGAAACACTTTACTTAATAGCTCCGTGATTTATTATAAAATAATATAACTCCAGAATAGCCAGATGAAAGATATAGGGCAAAGTATACCGAAGGGGCCTGAAACTTCCAGGAGTTCTCTTAGCATGATACTTTCCCCAAATTTCCACATGTTCACCAATCCAGAAGTTCTCTCAACCAAGTCCTTTTGTGTTTTTTTATAGAGGCCTCATTACATACACATGATTGATTAAATCATTGGCCATTGGTGATTGATTCAATCCCCTAAGCGGGGGATTGAACGTTCCGACTCTTCAATTACATAGTTAACGCCTCTGGCAACTAGTGCTTGTCCTGAGGTTGCGTCCAAAAGTCACCGCATTAACATAAACAGATTGAAAGGGGTTTGTTGTGAATATCAGGACACCTTTATTGTTTTTATCACTTAAGAAATTCTGCAAGTTTGGGGCGCTTGGGTGGCTCAGTGAGTTAAAGCCTCTGCCTTCGGCTCTGGTCATGATCCCAGGGTTCTGGGATGAGCCCCACGTCGGGCTCTGCTCAGCAGGAAGCCTGCTTCCTCCTCTCTCTGACTGCTTCTCTGCCTACTTGTAATCTCTGTCTGTCAAACAAATAAATAAAATATTAAAAAAAAAGAAAGAAAGAAATTCTGCAGGTTTTAGGAGCTCTGTGCCAGGAACTGGGAGGAAAACCAAATGTACGTTTCCAGTTATAAATCACAACATCACATCTATCAGTCCCTGAAGTCATTGATCTGAGACTTTTCTTTTATGATATAAACCTTTTGTTCTCTACATTTCTCTTAAAGTACTGCTTTAACAACTTTCCACGTAGTTTGATATGCTGAGTTATTGTTCCCATTCAGTACAGACACTTTCTAATTTTCATTTTAATTTCATCGTTTTCATTTAGAAGTGTACTATTTGGTCCAGATATTTGGAAATTTTCCAGATATAATTATATCATGGAATTCTAATTAAATTTCACTGGGGTTAGAGAGCATACTTCGGGTAATGAATAATATTAAATTTATTTAGACTCCTTTTATGTTCCAGAATATGTTCTATTTTTGTGAATGTTCTTTGGTGTAATTGAAAACAAAATATATTCTCCTGTTTTTAACTGAAGTGTTCTATAAATTTCAGTTAGGGTAAGTTGGTTGATGTTAAGTCCTCTAAACCCATACAGATTTTCTCTTTACTTTTTCTATCAGTTATTTAGAGAGGAATAGTAACTCTCTAGCTATAATTGTGGATATGTCTAATTCATCTTGAGTCTATTTTGAATATGTATTAATAGGTAGCATATTATTTTTTAGAATTGCTATGTGCAATTGATGTATTTACCCCTTTATGATTATAAACCAAAACTCTTTATTATTAGTAATATGCTACTTTGTATGAAATCTACCTGGCCTGATGTTTTAACATAGGTATCCCTGCTTCTTTTGTTTGGTGTTAACACTTTATACTGCTTTACATCCTTTTACGTTTAATGTATTTGTATTTGTTCTTTGTATTTAAAATATGCTTCTTATTGACAACATATAGTTAACTATTTTTTTTTTTCTGATAATCTCAGCTTTTAAGTTGGGTGGCTAGATCATTTATATGTAATATGATTATTGCTATAGTTGAATTAAAATTAAAATTATGTAGTCTTTTGTCCCCTTCCTACTTTTCCTACCTTTTTAATTTTAATTAGATTGTTTTTATTTCTTATTATCCTATTTAATTTTCTTTATTAATTATGTTTTTGTTTTATTTTATAGTCGTTGCTTTAGATTTTAAAGCATACATTTTATACATACCACAGTCCATCCTTAACCACATCCGTAGTTCATGTGCCTACACATATAGTCTAAAATCCTTACAAATTCTTTTCCATTTTTCTTCTCCTGACCTTTGTATAATTATTGTTATATATCTTATTTCTATGTATGTTAATGAGCAAAAGGACTTCACAAATATTTCTATTGAAATAGTCAATTATCTTTTTACAAGATACCTTTTATGGTTATCCCACAGCATTTCTGATGTAATTCTTCCTTGTCTAGGTGTAGATTCCTGAGTGTTTCTTTTGCCTAAAGGATTATCTTTCACAATTTTTGCATGTCAGGTCAGCTAGTTATCAATTCTTTCAACTTTTATATGTCTGTAAAAGCATTTATTCCATCTATATTTTTGAAAGATGTTTTCACCATATGTAGAATTCTAAGTTATCATTCTTTTTCTTTCAGTTCTTTAATGATGCTGACCCATTTTCTTTTGCATCGCTTTCAATGATAAAACATTGCTATCATTCTTTTTTTTTCCCAGTGTTCCAATACTCATTGTTTATGCACCACACCCAGTGCTCCATGCAATGCGCGTCCTCCTTAATACCCAATAGGCTCACCCAAGCCCCTATCCCCTTCCCCTCCAAAACCCTCAGTTTGTTTTTCAGTGTTCACAGTCTTTCATGGTTTGTCTCCCCCTCTGATTTCCCCCAATTGATTTCTCCTCTCCTCCCAATGTGTGTCTTTCTTATTTTTGTTCTTTTGTATATAATTTATATTTTGCCTTGCAGACAATTTTATGATTTTGTATTAATTATTGGGCTTAAACAATTTGACTCTGATAGGTCTATGTTTTCTTTTTCTTTTCTTTTCTTTTTTAATTTTTTTAAGGTTTCTTGTACCTGGAGTTTACTGAGCTCCTTGACACCGAGGAATTACAGCTTTTATAAAATTTGGATAATTTTCTGCCATTATTTCTTTCTTCTATTTTCATAATCCAAATTACTTATATTCAGGTGCTTGATGTTATTACATAACATATTGGTGTTCTATTTTTTCAGTTTTCTTTTTTAGTACTTTACTTAAAACAGTTTATACTTCTGTGTCTTTAAGTTCATTGACCTTTTTTTTTTTCAGTTACTAAACAGAATACCATAGATTATACATCAGGTATTATATTTATAATATTTATTAAATTGAATCTGATTTATACATATGTGCTATATTACCCATATTATGATATAATATATGATATAAAATACAAATATAATGTCTTTTGTGTCTCCACTTAATCAGCTCAAACTTTTCTAATTTTCTTATTTGAAATATAATTGCATTAATTGTGTTAACGTTTGTCTATTTATTCTATTTCCATTCCCTCAACACATAAATCCTGACAGTCTCCTCCAACTTCCCTTATCTTACACTATGACTTGCGGACTATGTCCATTCAGTATTTTGGGTTGATCATTAGCACTTATTTTATTTGTTTCCACTCTCTCATATATTAGAGTCCTGCATTGCCTAATGAATTAGGTACTAAATTTAGTACCTAAATACCATTTTGTTGTCACCCCTCACCCAGATTTTAAGTTGTACTTTAGGCAAAAAAAGCGAAGTTGTTCCCTGTTACTCTGTTGACCAGAAAAAGTCCCCAACTGGTGAATATTTCTATAGGTAAATCATACTTCAGTAAACATTACTTTAGAAAATAAATAGGTGAGTAGCTTTTAATGGGAGGGTGGGAAGGAAGAGATTAGTTGCTTTGTTGTTGCTGTGAAGAATAATTTCTTGAACATCTAGGTGAAAACTATGAAATAAGACAATGCATATGTCTTAAGGAGCAATCTATGTGAAAAGACCCATATGGTCTAGATGGTTTGATTTAGCTGTCCCTAGTTTTTAGAAATGAATTTTAATAGCACAAAGACAATTAGATGGAGAGCAAACTCAGGGACACAGAGAAATGAAAGATTCAATAGATTCAATAAAAGATTATTTGGGCTGAAATAATAAGCTTTTCATTAAGTAAGCAAACACATCCCAGATGTTTAAGCCTATCATTCATTGCTACTAAGTAGGAATTATTTACTCCATATAAAAATATTGACTTTTCTGTAAATTGATTTAAAGTAGTATTAAATGAAGTGAGTTTTATCTGGAGGAGAGGCAGCAGAGATTGGGTTGTCTTTGTAAAACAATCAAAACAATGGGGTGGGTTTGGGGAGTCAGAGGGAAGAACTAGAGAAGTTGGACAGAGTTGCACTAAAAGGATTGAAGTCTATCTTAAGCCTGTGCAATTTTTCCAGGAGCATTGACAGTAAGAATTTGTCTACTGAGTTGTTTCTCAAATAATCCACAACATTATACACAAATTGTTTACTAGAACAAGATTTGAACTCATGGAGTTAGTACCTACACCTTGACCCTCTTGTTTATCTCCTTTTAAAAATTAAGTAAATCACAGCTGCTGTTTTCTCCCCTGGCTGTGCAAGGAAGACATATTCATTGTTAATAATACATCATGACAAGTGTATAAATTAAAAAAATTAAAGTCACCTACAATCTCCTCTCTGCCACCACAGAAGTAGCTGTTATTGCATCTACTTATTCTAGTATAAATAATTAGTGCATTTATATTGTAAATTCAGTTAATGTCCTGATTTTTGCAATTATTATAACAATTTCTTACAGCACGTATATGTTTCATAAGCATTTAAATGAGTACATAATTATCCATCCCCTATTTCAGGACATTTAGATCATCTTCATTTTTCAATTTTATTAATAAAACTGTGATAACTTATAAATCTTTATTTCTTCCTCCCCTTAATAGGAAAATTTATACATTCTGGTTCAAAGTTAGAATCTGATAGAATTTCTGGGATAATTTGCCGGTTTATTGTTCTGCTATCCTCAAGTATTCCTATCATTAATGACTATATGTGATTTACCTGTATATATTTAATGAGATTATTTTTTAAATAATTTACATGGAATTTTCTTAAAAATTAAAAAATCTACACCACTACATAATAATTTACCTTTTATGTCTGGGGCCACATTTATTAGAATTGTAATGTCACTGTAAAATCATTGACAATTAACAGTAGACAGAACTTCTGACCCACACAAATAAATTAATCTCATAATTTCAGAGACACTGTTTCTGATGGAAGAGGGTTGTAGATTTTGGTAAGAATTTTTAGTTATTTCAGAAAGTGAAAGTTATCTTTTAAATATACAGAGCTGGTTGTAACCAAAAGAACATTCTGGCAGTTCTGGTAAAAAAAAAAAAAAAAAAAAAAGTTCCAAAAATAGCTTGAGAAATTTAGCACACTAACAACTCCCAAAACAATTACTCAAAGGGAAAGAAGCTTACATGAATATATGGAATTTTGAGTGTACGTTGTTCAGGTCACTCTTTTATAACATTATAATGTTAAGCAATGTTACAAGCTATAAGAATTAAGATTATTTGGGTCAAGGATATTTGACTTAATCTCCTGAAAATTGTGGACACTTGCAATATTCCAAGTTGCTTGAGTGCTTATTTGCAGAAATATGTTTTCTTGGACCTCATTAAACAAATTACTGTTTTTTAGCCTACACATAGTTTCATTGTGCTTACCCAGCTACCTTTAGAGAGACAATTCCCAAAAAAAAAGCAGGACAATTGTGTAGCTCAATGAGTGGTGAGAACAAGTAACTCCCAATGAATCATTTAACAAAGCATCATTACACATCTCTAATTTGGCTATCGGAGAAGAGGGAACAAATCCATGTTGGATACCTAATTTTCCTACTCTTACTTTGTTCAGTTTCTTGTTTGCTTGCTCTTTTTAAACTAAATTTAAATAACATATTCAGATACTCTGAATAGAATATTTTAATATACCTTACTGCACTCTACTTTTTAAATTGTCATAAGTCCTGTATATTCAGAAAAACTTTTCCAACATAAATAACAAAAGGGAATGAAGAAACAAAAGACTTCGCGGCACTTTTCAGAATGTGGAATGGTTCTTTTTACATTGTTTTTCACAAGGGGTATATAGATATTTATCAATTATTTAGGAGTATAAAAATCAAGATTTATGCATATTTTTAGCAAGAAAAATAGACAAATAGGCTTGCTTGTGCAAATTCATCTATAGATGATTAATTATGATTCCACATTTAAATGCATGCAATATTATTTTCTACTTTTACATGTAATTTGATGTCCTGTGAATATTACACAGTTGGCATTGGTTAAATATAACTAATAACAAAAACTCCAAGTTGAAATTGTATTTCAGATTTTCTTGTGTCAAAAGGTGGTATCTCATGTATACATAAGGTAAAATGTTCATATGCTTTGCCTATCATGAAATCTTACCAGCATCATCTCTCCAAATTTGATAATGTAGAGTAGCACAATTTTAGAAGATTTCAGAGAAACTAGAAATGGTCTTTGTAACATTTTACTTGGTAAAGTAATCCATTGTAAAGTAATTCTATTTCATCTGGGTAATCTCTGTCCTGTCTTTTAATAAACCAAAATATGACCGGATGCTTAAAATATGAATGTTAACATATCAAAAAACATCTTTATGGTGTAAATATAGGATGGAAATAACATAAGAAAGAAATATTTATATAATAAAAACTTACAGATGGGTGAAGTATTTTCAGTAAATTAATCATAACTGTTCCTCTAAGTCACTGTTTGCAATCCACAGTATTTCAGGCTTCTCTTCAAGCTGGCCACCTGTTAATTTACTTGATTTCTTGTTTTTGAACTACTCTGTGACTTGCCATTCCCCAAAAAACTGAAAAATAGAAGTATAGTTTTGATTTAACCCTCACCTCATGTGACTTCTCTGTGTCTACTCTCAATATCAAATGACTCAGTGTGAAATATAGAGTTCCCTCTTCATTTATTTGGTCTACATTCTTGCTCTTTTAGCCTTTGTGACACACATGATGTAGCTAAAAAAGGTCTGTGATTAGAAGATGGGCTCCAGCAATAATATGACTTTAGATGAGTTTGTGTTTCTGTCACACCTTCCTCATCTACAATATGAGAGATTGCAGTGAACATTCACTAAGCTTCCTCTTATTTCCAGTATTCTAAGATTTACTCTTCTCTCTCATAGAATCTTGGAAATGCCTATGGAAAATTTCAGGAAGCTAACGTTAAAATTATTTCCCAAATCATATTGCCTTTGTAATGAGAAAGATTTAAGCACAGGGACACATGCTTCTTTTATTTTCTACCCTTTTGTAGGTAATACCACAACAGATACTTTCAGGATGAATATTAAAAAATTTCCCACTAGCGTTTCATCTTTTAAATGTATATATTAGCATAAGTGAATTTCAATAATATATTCTGGCTGTGGTTCCTGTGTACCTAATAATAGCCATTCTTACTTTTAAAAGAGTCATAACTGTGGGGACATCTGGGTGGATCCGTCTGTTAAGCAACCAGCTCTTGATTTCAGCTCAGGTCATGATCTCAGTGTCATGGGATCAAGCCTTGCATCAAGCTCTGTGCTCAAAAGGGAATCTGCTTGAGATTCTCTTCTTTTCCCTCTGCCCTTCCCCCTGACCCTGCTTTTTCTCTGTCTCTAAAATAACTAAATAAAATCTTTTAAAAAATTAATCAATCAATTCTAATTGTGACAATAAATTATATAACCACCTAACCCTTAATCCATAGATTTTTAAAATTCCAAATAATCTTAAAACCTTAAAATACATCTCACCTCTAGTAGAAGGTATCATTTAAAACATATCTAGCTTCATCTTGACTATCTTCACCAAGCAAAAACAATTTGTGGAAAGAGAAAGAAGAATTTACAAATGTAAGATTTTGTCTTGAAGGAAGGGAAACTTTTTTTCTAATAACTGTAGCTTTCTTTCTTTCTTACTTTCTTTTAAGATTCATTTACTTGGGGGAGAGAGAGAGAGAGATACCACGAGTGGAGGGAGGAGCAGAGGAAAAGAATCTTCAGGCAGTGTCTCCACTGAAGACAGGGCTCAAAGCCGAGCCCAACTCATGATCTGAGCTGAAACCAAGTCAGAAACTTAACCAACCTAGCCACCCAGGTGTCCCTAACAGTTCTAAAGATGGATAACAACATCAAAAGTAACAACAATGACAGTGACAACAATTAATAATTATTCCATGCCTATGCCATGTTAAGTACTTTCCAATTATTATATCGTTTAACCCTAAAAACAGCTATGCAGTAGGCACTACAGTCATTTTAGAGAGAAAAGAACTAAATCTTGAAGATGTTAAGAAACTCTTTCAAACTTGTCAGGTCAGCAAGGATAGAACATGAATTTGAACATAGGTTATCTTAATGAGGACTCAAGTACATTGAAAGTTTTCAAGAAAACTTGCACATTTGCTAATATAATTATTAATATTCATAATTCTGATATTATTATTAACTCCTGAGTTTGGGAGATAGAAATTTTAATGTAAAGATAAATCATGGATTTCTTGATTTTCCCTCACTCTACTTATAGGACACTTATAGATGTTAAAATTGGCTTTCCTTTACTAGAAAAATAGTAAATTCAACTTACATTATATTATATTTCAAACAGACGGTTCCATAGTAATTGGCAACTACTGAAATATAAACTTAATTGAGAACTAGGCTAAACAGTTAAGCTAGAAGCAAACCATTTATGATACTGTAAAATAATAAAATAATCATAGTAACCAAATAGCACACCTTATTATATATATTTATTCTGTTCTCTATTTTCTCTTGCCATTAAATGGAATTTTAAGAAATTTTAATTTAAACACATAATATATGATAATAATAAAATATTAAACGGTAATAATGAAATTACTCCTTAAAATGTCAAGTGGTGTGTGAATATGGTTAGAAAGAAGGCAATAATAAGGCTTTTTTGTGGGTAATAGGAAAGGCAGGAAATTCTCATAGGGGATGCTGGAATATCTCTAGTAGCTCCTCAGTGCCCTCTGTACACAAGGTATTGTCACATCATCAGCATCAAGAGAAAGTATCCAACCTCCAATGTACCAAAGAAACAAAGGGCCTAAAGTGAGGTAAGTGAGGCCATTGTAACTGATGGCCTTTGAGCATTCATGGGACTCCTACCCTAGGAAAAGATAGAAAAAGGTATTGACATACATACACATTCACACATGCATATCTATGCAAACAGACAATGCATACCTGCATACATACATAAGCAAGTTTATTCTTTCAGAGTACTTACTTTGGTCAATCTAATGCACATGAAGGAGGGAGTCTAAAATCAGAGTACATGCTTGGTACATTTTAGTCATGTCTTATCCAAATAGACCCATGCATATCAGAGGGAAACATGCATTATGACTTTAATTGGCATTCTTTGTTTTAAGCACCAGACTTCAGAATTTCTAACATTGCTATCATCAAAAGCTAAAAAATAAAAAGGATTTGTTTTCCAATCAATTAATACAAGCAAACTAGATTTGAGGATACATTTAACTAGGAAGTTAATGAAGATAAATTAGGTCAATATACATGATAATAATTTGTGAAAATGAAAACAGTTTAGGAGAAAAGTGCCTGAACCATTGATTTGCTAATTTGTTTTGGATAGTTTCATTTAAACTCATGAGTATGTGTATACATATGTATGTATGTATGTATGTATGTATTCATTCATTCATTTAGTGGATGATGAGTTATAAGTGCAAGGATCTCATTCAGAAGTATCTGCAGACTGTTTAGGGTTTAAAACATCTTACTCACTTAACAGTGGTTTGCTTATGAATTCTTGCCAATACAGATCTGAAAAACTTACATCACCTTTCAAAGTGAGTTCTTTTTCTGCCCTTAAATTTACTAAATAATTATAAGAAATGGTGATTTTCACCTGTTTCCGGTGAATTTATATATTTGATACTTTATTTGACTCAGCTATTCTGGTCAGACAATATCATAAAGAATAAACTGAACTGTGAACCATATTTACATGGACCCAAAATGGTTTTCTCATATGCCTAATCCTAGTATGTGGGATAAAGAGGTAGCTTCATTGCAGTCTGCTCAGATTCTGTTTCCATATATTTTGGAATACTCTTGTATTTAATCTCTTCTTCCCCACCCCACTTTACCTTCACTTAAAGATGTTTTGGCATTATACATTTATTTTTAAGATCAGTTTGAGTATAAGATAACCATAATCTTCAAGGCATAAATGTTGCCTGCCTGAAAATTGTTCATCTAGTTCTCTATCTCCTTCCAAGGAATGGCTATCTCACAGCTCTCCTTCACCAAATCAATATTAAGTTATTCCTTCAATGCCATAAATATTATTATGTAACATTTCTGCAATAGACATGTTTACTTTCAAGTTATTTATTGTTTACATAAAGGTCATTTTCTTGGTTCAACTGACTTTATTGATAAGTTACTGGTAAAAATTATTCAGATATTTTGGGTTGGATAGTAATTCATTCCCTTAAAGTGTATGGAAATATCTTATTCATTTAATGTATTTTTAATTTGTGGCAGGTATTTCAGAAACAATGTAAAAAATTGAGAGATAGGGGCATCTCGCTGGCTCAGTCAGAAAAGCATGCAGCTCTTGATTTCAGGGTCATGAGTTCAAGCCCCACACTGGGTCTAGAGATTACTAAAAAATGATTTTTTTTAATTTATTTTAGGGGTGCCTGGGTGGCTCAGTGGGTTAAAGCCTCTGCCTTCAGCTCAGGTCATGATCCCAGGGTTCTGGGATCAAGCCCCACATCGGGCTCTCTGCTCAGCGGGGAGCCTGCTTCCTCCCCTCTCTCTGCCTGCCTCTCTGCCTACCTGTGATCTCCGTCTGTCAAATAAATAAAAATAAAAATCTTAAAAAAAATGATTTTAAAGTAGTCATAGTGAAAAATAGCACAAAATACAGAATTACAACTACAAAAAGAAAGGTACATTTATGATAGGCAGGCTTGAAAGGAAATAATGCTGTATTTTGGGAGGAAATATCCAGGGAAATTAACACAAACACAGCTTTTATGTTTATAGAAATAAATATTCAGTTACATTCAGCAGAATAACAAAAAGAACGAGAAGTCAATTCCCTAATGCAATGAACTACTGAAGTTCTCAGTTTATAAAATTCAAAATCCATTGATGATGTACATAATGTCTGAGTACATATTGAAATTCAGAGCAGTATTGGTTGCATCCTGCTCCAACAAGATTCCTAGCTATTCCTTGAACATAACAGCTGGAAGACACTTTACTGCTTTGGTGTCTTTGTTTATAGATTCCCTCCTTTACCAAATATCCATTTGATCTTTTCCATCACCTCCCTCAGGTCTTTGCTCAGATACTAACTTTTAAGTACGGCTGAGGCAGATGGTCTGTTAATACTTCAACTTGTCCTTCTCCTACCATGTCTAGCATTTCCAAACCTTCTTTCCTCTTCTATATTTTATTTTTCGATAGAATGTATCACCAAGTTACATACTATATAAATTATAGTTAAAGCCTATGAAGGCTTATATAAAATAGTTATTGTGATTAATAATGAGGCCTATCATTTAATATCTGGCTTCCTCATTAAATGTACTCTCACTGAGAGTAGAAATCCTTGACTTTTGGTTAATTCACATTGTTCGAGCACTCGAAGCATAGTTGTTGACTCAATGAATGAATAGACTATTCAGATTACTGGGTAATAAGACTTCATTTAATGATATTTATAATCAAATCCATAGCTGTCATTTAAGATATAATAGATAAGGGCTAGAATAAAAACTAAGGATAAGAAAGAAAGATTAATATAGAACCTAGGATAATAGTGGACAAAATATATACTTGTTTTATTTAAACAAAAAGCGAATTTGAGTTTCCAAATTAAAATAGGGAGTTGAACACATATTTTAGATCTCTTCTCTCTTGAAACTCAGGTTGAGAGAAAAAAATCTTTACCCTACTTCAAAGGAGTGTAATAGGATAAAGATAACTGACTAATATTTTGAAGGATGATAATAATATGAAGAAATAGCAGAGAAGAAAGCCTGAACACCAGACCAGAACAAGTGAGTTCTAACAAGAAGCAACATGAGTTTCTCTACTGAAGTCCCCAAATCCCCAGGCTTTGGATGTGTCTAATAAATAGGAAGGAGAAATAGAGGTATGACTGAAACAAAGGATTTGTTAGAAAGTCTATAAAGGAACAGACCATGCTATCTTCCCCATGTCATCCCCATGCTGTCTTTTAAGTGTGGAGCAAATTAACTATTTACTCTCAATTCCTGGCTTATTCTACAAGAGATGTAGCTAGAAGAGTCCAGACTCAGGGATCTCTGTTACAGAAGGAGCAGGGGAAAAGCAAGTTCCAAAAGACTGGGATTAAATGAAAATCTTTACATCAAATGATTAAAATTTCTGCCTTTCTTGGGGCTGCTCAGTTTTAGGATGATGATAGTCACCTGTCGACATTTATTCTCTTCCATTACTTCACATTAGTCAGCAACTATATGGTCCCAGAGGAAAGACTAACACATGCTCACATTTGGGAATCACTTGCCCAGAAATCCTAACAATTGCCAAGTCCCTGACACACCCCTATTTTTTCATAAAGTTTATGACTAGCTATTTAGTGTCTCAGAATCTCATATGAGTGGACATTCAAAAATATTTGGAGATTTGAGGAATGTCAGTGAGAAACAATATCAAACAGGAAAAAAATTCTTGAATAAAAAGGTAGAGATAGGGGCATGTGGGTGGCTCAGTGGGTTAAAGTCTCTGCCTTTGGCTCAGGTCATGATCCTAGGGTCCTAGGATTGAGCCCCACATCGGGCTCTCTGCTCAGCAGGGAGCCTGCTTCTCCCCTCACCCCCGCTTGCCTCTCTGCCTACTTGTGATCTCTGTCTTTCAAATAAATAAATATCGTAAAAAAAAAAGGTAGAGATAATCTCTGAGAATATGATATACTACAAATGGTGAGATATTTTTATTCATGAAACAATAATTAGCTATTTAAAAAGCGGACATTAAAGAAACCATTTTAAAATTAAAATTTGAGTCAAAATATAAAAATCTTGTTTTTTATATTGCTGAGAACATTAAATACAAGTCATACTGTAGAAATTATAGCAACCCCAACGGCAAAAACAAAACAACATAAAACAAAAACAAACAAACAAAAACCAGAAGAAAAAGAAACATGCAAAGTTGGAAAGAAAAATAAGAAAAGTAGAGTCTGGTCTAACATACAACTAATAAGAATCACAGAAAGAGGAAATGGAGGAAAGAGAATCATCAAAAGCCAATACAGGGAAGTATCTTAGACTAAATGACATAGATTTGTAGATTGAGGGTATCCAGAACAAATAATGAACAAGCGACTCACACTGAGCATATTGTTCCACCTGAAATCAGGAAGGCCTGAGATTTTACCCACTTAAACGCTTGTCTGCCTGCAGATCCCCAGGTAAGAGATTGAACCTTTTAGTACTCATAGCAGCAGGCAGAGTAGCATCAAAATACCAGTTCCCTACACCCCAATTCCCTGAAGAACGATTCAAGGGACAGAGCCAGCTCTAACCTGCATGTGCAGTAGTGTTGCACCACAATGAGGAAAAAAAAAACAAAAAAACTCCAAAATCTTGTAGCTTATACGGGGAGGATGAAACATCTGGCCCTCCTACCTCTTAGGAGATTGAGAGAAAGGACAGTGATAAAGGCCTTTGTTTTGGAATATAAACAAATCCTCTCTAGAAAAAGGAGAATATCTACCTTTAGTTCATCTCTTTGGAATCTAAAGAAATGGCTTCAGGAAAGAGAAGGCTTTAAATTCCCCCAGAGAAGTAGACATTTACTATGTCCTATGCATGTTTGCCATTCAAGCATACCTTTAACCTTGGTTGTTAGTAATCCTTGTTCAGTAAATCATGATCAATGTAAAAATATTCACAGAGAATTGTCTTCCAACACATATTTTCAAACTTCTGAAAAATAATGGTAAACTGAAGAGGCTAATAAGCAGTGGGGGAAAGAGATAAATACATGTAAACAATTTATGGCATTTGATTACCCAATAAAATGATCAGAAGTGAAATGTCAAAGGCATAATGCCTTCAAAATTCTAAAGGAAAATAATTTTCAACTAGGATTCTTTATTCATTAAAATCTTCAATTAAAAATGATGGTAAAATAGAAATATTGTCAAGCTTACAGTATCTCAAAAATGTACCATTTATGCAAATCAATATCAGTACTTTCCTGGAAGCCACTTTCTAGCAAAATGAAGGAGAAAACTGATCCAAAGAAGAAGACCAGTAAGAGGAAGAGCCAGCTGGGCTGCTGGCCTACAGAACTAGAGTACAAATAAGGGCAAAAGAACAGAGAGCGCCAAGAGGACCAACTCCAGGAAAGAAAATTAATTGGAACTGATACATCACCTGATGTGCTTCACCATGTGGGAAATTGTATTCTGATAGAAGGTTTGGGAGAATTATAAATAGTGTTATAAAATACGCAAGAGATGAAAATTGAACTAAATAACTCTAGGAAAAAAAATGTACAGAAAGAAAATGATGTCCTGGTACACTACTTGGTACCACACTAAAAATGTCCACATCATCATTTGAATTCTGATTCCACCACTCATTCAGAACACTGAATAGTTTCATTAAATTCCCTGGGTAAGTTATCTAATATAAAAAATGAGGAAAATAATTTACCTAACATAATGAGTATTGTGAACATTAATGATATAATGCACATTAAGTGATTAAGAATGTTTAAGTGTTCAATAAATATTAGGTTAATTAGTAACAGTAGTAGAAGTAGTGGCAGTAGTAGCAGTTAATTTTTTTAACCAGAACTAACCTTTTTCTCTTATTTAAATATTAGAATTGTCACCTGGAATTTACTTCAGTGACACAACTAATCAACAGAAGATGCTCTGGAAGAAATATATCACCACTTCCTTATTTATATGAATAAGCACAGTATAGTTTCTATGGCATTTGGATTGATAATGATCATATATCATATATTTTCATGGTTCTGTCCAAATTATTTATGGAAAAATGTAAAAACTATTCATATTAGTATAATTGATCTCTTCCTTTTTGTCAGCAATACCACTAATTCTCCAATATAGTAATTAGTTGTGCTATTCATCATAAAGTAAAAAAAGCTCAAATGATAACTCTTTTTGAAGACTCATGGATAGGGATGATATTTTCAAAGTTCTGGAGACATTAAATCAATTTTTGAGAGAATTGCATATATAGCATTTCTGAATTTGGAATTTTGTTCCTTGACATGATTTGACATAGCATTTCATTCCTTTCAAAATCTCAGTAGTGGTAGTTCCATCCACCCAAACTCCTTTTTTTAAGGCTATTTTCTCTAAGGAACTTCTTCCAATTAAGCATTATGGAAAAATTAAACACATTTTTTTCACAGATAAAAGCACAAAACAAATTACTTCCCTGTGAAATCTATAATACATTTTAATTGGATATGAAACAAGGAAGCATAAATATGCATCAGGATCACAAAGATGTGCTATCCTTGTCTTCAGGGAAGGCGCAAATATAGATTGTTGTATAAAGCGCAATGCTATGGATTCACTCAAAGGGTAAAAACACAACTTATTTTGATTGTTTTTCAGTGAATTTCGCAAGATTAAATTAACAAAGTATAGATAATGTGCTTGGATCATTCAGATCAAAAACAGTTGCAGTATATTACAGTCAACATTATAATTGATAGATTTGATGTATTTTAAACATCCTCCTGTAATATTCTGTACACTGCACTAAGATAAGTAACCTTTAGGATGAAGTTAACATCAACCACTTTAATAAAGTAGCTCTAATCTTTCCTTGTGAATGCCAAAAGACAGAGTAGGAAGTGCAATGCTTCTAGGGACCAGCAAAAAGGAGCAAGCATTTGGAAAGCACTCCTTTAATTGGAATTCAAGGGTTGGCATATTATTTAGTGTTTTGGTTCAAAGTTACATTCACCAAACGTCCCAAACAGAATTTTGTACAATGTTATTAACATTTCTATTTTAGCACTTATGAAATATTATTATTGCACAGTTTGTTACAGACTTTTCAATTTTTTCTACTTACCTTCTATTCTGAGGTTAAGAAATAGATCTTCAATTTCTTTGTATCCACAAAATTAGATGAGTTATTATATGCAATAGGTGTAAAATAAATACTTGGTAAAGGATGAAAAATATATAGAGAGGGTTATTTTATAGGAGGAGTATCTCCAACTCATCTTAATATATTAGAGAGTTTCTGGTGTCTGAATCCCCAACAGATAGCAATGTAAACATTATTTAAACAAACCCAGATTTCAGTCACAAACTGGCTGAAGATTGGGTTTGAGCTTTTCACTTACTACCTTTGAAGGGCTCTTTTTCTCAATGTGAACTCCATTTAGCCACGTCAGATGGATATATTTCTATCTTGAATCTACTCTAAGTCTCAGCAGTATATTCAAAAATAGGTGATCCTGCTCTTTAGAAAACGTTCTTCTATCTTACCGTCTGTGACCTAACTTTTTAGGACCTCCTTCTCATTTTCTGTTTTTTGGTTTTTACTCCTTTAAAATTCATGAAGCTTTTGATTTTCTCCACATAAGTTCTTTTTGTTTGTTGTATTTTCTCTGGTCTTGCTCTAAACATCACTGTCATTGAAGACTCATCCTATTTTCTTGGGTGAGAATCAATCATTGATTTGACATTTCCATTTTAAAGTCTAGCAGACCTCTGAAACTTATGTGGAAAATAGATCATTTGATTACCAATATTAACCCTGAGTTTTTCATTATACATTCTCCTTAATTTTAGGGAATTCCTTCACTATACAACAGTCACTTGGGTCCAAAACCTAGGAGTTCTTAATTTATACCATATCTCATTCTTCACATTGAATCTATTAGTAAGTCTTCTGGGTTCCACCAAAATGTCAAATTCTAATCCATCCACTTCTGTATGCATACTGCCACCCTTGAATTTAAGTCAAGATTTTCTCCCCTGAGCCTTGAAAATAATCTCCTAATCATGTTACCTGCTTTAATTTTTGCCCCCATCTTCAACTTTTTTTTATACAGAAGTCAGAGTTTTTTTTTTTAAACGTAACTTGGTTATTGCCTTCCCAATTTGCAACCTCTTAAATGGTGTGTGATATACTAAGAATATAGTCCACATCCCTTACCTAAAGGACTCTATATTATCTGGCTTCTGCTACTTTTCCAACCTTATCTTGAACTGTTAGCATCCTCACTCACCAAAATCAAGACACACTGGCTTCGCTGAGTTTTTCAAGAACTTTCTGGATTCAGAACTTAGCTGATTTTCTATTGGACTGATCTTTGTCTGAATCTTTGTATAGTTAGCTCTTTAGTTGTTTTTTTTTTTAAGATTTTTTTATTTATTTGATAGAGAGAGACAATGAGAGAGGGAATACAAGCCTAGGGGGTGGCAGAGCAGGGAACCTGATGCAGGGCTGGATCCCAGGACTCTGAGATCATGACAGAGCCACCCAGATGCCCCTTAGCCCTTTAGTTTTATTCAGGTCTTATGCCAAATGTCATTTCTGAAATAAGCTTGCCAGGTAAAACACTGGATGCTCAGTTCAATCTGAACTTCAGTTAAACAATATTTTTTGGTGCTATGAATATTGTATAGAACATAAACATACAAATAGAAAATGGTTATTTGAAATTTAGATTTAACTGGTATCTTTTGTATTTGTTTTTGTTTTTTTCTAAATATGGCAACTCTATGGCCACAGTCCATCTCTGGTGTCCTATAATTCACAATCTGTATTGGTTGTATTGTACTTAATACATTGTGTGATTATTTCATTTATTTGTATAATTGTTTCATTAGGTTACAGAGCTCAGGACGAAAGCGACCTTTTCAATCATTTTTAGCAGAATATTCTTTCTTGACACATAGTAGGCACTCAATACATAACTCAGTCCTAATGAATTAAACCAATACATTGTTTTGAAAAGTATGCCAGAGTAGAGCCCAGAGGCCCAAGTTCTGGCCTGGCCTCCTGTTAACGAGCTTATACGAATTGCATAATTTTTCTTAAGGTCAGATTTTCACCTCTATATTGAGAAAAAAATAATACTGGTTCTTCCTGCTTCCCAGAGTGATTGAAAAGACTAAATACATGTTTGTAATATTTTTATATTTTCTACAGTGCTGAAAGTAAAAATGTAGCATTATGAAAACACAATGTATATACAATAGTAATTTTTAAATGTCCATTTTGCCTGCTGACATGTGATAAATGAGACCAGATAAGGTACAGCTGAATGTAATTCAAGACTAAAGATATAGCCTTACTAGGTGAATCTGTAAAATACTGTTTAAAGAAAATGTAGACTATGTATTTCATTTACTTTAACTTCTCCTCTGTCATCTTGAAAATAATCAACTGAAGATTGTGTGGAACTAAATTGAATGTGGTATGTTTTTCTGACCATTCATTAGCCATTAAGGGAACAAGAGTTACACTAAAATTTTAGTTCAATAAGTAGAAGAACTAACTTCTGTCAATGTATGAGCATCACAGATCTGCCGTGAAGAGGAAAGGTACTGTTGTAAAACCCTGTGGAGCCCAGAAGGGACGAGTCTACAGGAAAGATATACAGTCACATATTCCCATATTCTCTGGGCTTTTTTCCAACTAAACTTGTGGAATGAGACAGCTGTGCCCTTTAATCTGTTCCCTATTGCCTCTTTATATGGTTAGTTCCAAATGAGATATTTTGCCTGGTGCTTCTATTGTCACTTTATGAATTCATGTCTAGTTTTGTGGAAGCACAATGTGTTGGCTTAATATTTATTGATCTCACACAATATGTTAGGAGTGAGACAGAAAATACATACAATGTGGTCCTCAGTTTCTAAGAATTTTTATTTTAAAGTCAAGTACTACACATATCTGCTGCGAATATATATCACATATACAAACACACTCTACTATTTTGTTAGTGACTATTTTTTAACTGTATTTGTCTGTATGACAAATCAGCATAAGCACTTTGGAAGACACGTGTGATCAATATTTTTAATGAAACCAATCTCTTTAGCCAATGTGGTTAGATTTTTTGATGGCTTGCTGTCAGAAGTTTCTTGATGGAATTGCTATTAGACAACATACATTTGGTAAACATTAATCAAAAAGAAATAAACCAAATGTGCTTCCTTCAATATCTTTGGAGGTTAGACAGTTTTTCTTTTAAGGAATTTATTCCCAAGGTGCAGTGTTTACAAAGAAAAATAGAAATTGTTTCTTAATTGATGTCATTAACAATTAAAATGTGATAGAACAGAAAATTAAATGAGAAAAAAGAAAAATATCCATGTCTCAACATTGTGGTTAATACATTAATTAATCTATCTCTTACTCTTTGAGGTAAGTATAATTATCACTTTTTTTCAGAAAATATAGCTGAAGTTTCTGAAAATTATTCAAATTCTCACATCAAATAAATCACCTAACCAGAAATCAAATCCTATCTTGCTGACTTCAAACTGAAAATTCTCTGGGAGTATTTTCCTAAAGAAACGCAAGAGAAAAGATCTGATGACATGTTGGATTGAAAGCTAGATTTGAGGGGCGCCTGGGTGGCTCAATGGGTTAAGCCGCTGTCTTCGGCTCAGGTCATGATCTCAGAGTCCTGGGATGGAGCCCAGCATCGGGCTCTCTGCTCAGCGGGGAGCCTGCTTCCTCCTCTCTCTCTGCCTGCCTCTCTGCCTGCTTGTGATCTCTCTGTCAAATAAATAAATAAAATCTTTAAAAAAAAAAAAAAAAGAAAGAAAGCTAGATTTGAGGGACGCCTGGGTGGCTCAGTGGGTTAAACCGCTGCTTTGGGCTCAGGTCATGATCCCGGGGTCATGGGATCAAGTCCTGCATCCGGCTCCTTGCTCGGCAGGGAAACTGCTTCTCTCACTGCCTCTGCCTGCCTCTCTGCCTGCTTGTGTGTACTCACTTGCGGGCTCTCTCTCTCTCTCTCTCTCTCTCTAGCAAATAAATAAAATCTTTAAAAAAAAAAGAAAGAAAGCTAGATTTGAATGAGTAATGTACTACCATAGTTTAAAAAGTAAGTGAGCAGATCGGGAAAAATGGTCATTCATTTGTGTTTCTAAATTTCTTCAAATATCCCCACAGAAACAGACAGGCCAATTAAGGTGACAATAGAGAAAAAAAAAATCAATAAAACCAGTGACATAGTATGCTGAAGGTTCTCAGAATATAAGTGAAGAGAAGATTAAGAAGAGTCCTGCATTCAGGCAGCAGGAAATGACATCAAATGCTAGACAGTGGTTTAAGGCCATACCCCAGCCACACAAGATGCGTCTCCTGACTGGTACCATCACTGAGCTCTCAGCAGACCATTCCACTACTCTGTCAACACAGGTGTTTCTGAATGTGGGAGTATGTGGTAGGAGCAGTAAATACTATGAACTCAATTTCATTGTTGCCTTCTTTCTTTTAAATGTTCTTTGGTTAGAAGTGATGTTGTACGGAACACGATGGCTATGAACTAGGCATTTCTGTTAAGTCTATGCAAACTGATGTTGGAGAAAGAATTGAAAACCACAAACAAAAATTCATAACTGGGATGCATTTTGTAATCCTATATGAAAAAAAAAAAACTGTCCTCACCAGGTTGCTGATTTCTAAAACAATACTTTGCCATAGTAACTAAAAGTTAAAAGTAATTTGAAACCAATGAATAGAACTTTTAAATCAAATTGGTGCTACAACAACACAGATAAAAATTATTTCAAATGACTCTCTATCCTTACTGAGATTTACACTAAAACAATGATCAAAATATCTTAAATAGCATCATAGTCTTCATTTTGGTAAGAACAATAGTATTTAGAAATATTAAATATTTAAAAACAGGTTAAAGCAAATAAGGAATGATGTAGAAGTTATTAGGAGCAAAGATTTTGTGTGTAAGCAAAACAAATATAAATAAAAGTAGAAGACGGGCACCTGGGTGGCTCAGTGGGTTAAAGCCTCTGCCTTCCGCTCAGGTCATGATCCCAGGGTCCTAGGATCGAGCCCCGCATCGGGCTCTCTGCTCAGTGAGGAGCCTGCTTCCTCCTTTTTCTCTCTGCCTTCTTCTCTGCCTGCTTGTGATCTCTGTCTGTCAAATAAATAAATAAAATCTTAAAAAAAATAAAAATAGAAGAAATTAAGAAGTTTAAATTGGAATTAGAAAAAATATAAAACACATGATTTTTTTTGTTTTTCTAATTGTAATTATTTTCTGCTTTGTCTTTTTAAATATTTATGACAAACCAGTAACAATGAACACATGAAATCTTCAGATTGTGATCTCTAAATGTGGATTAAAAGAACAAGAGCTCTTTGGAGAAATGAGTAAATCTAGATCTGGGGCAGGAAATATACAGGATGTGCCTGGGCTTTTGTTTTTTCAGATAGTATGGTAAGTATCAATCTCCCTAAAAGATCACAGGCTCCAATTTGAAGTGATAGGCACAGGCCAAGTCTTAGAGAATTGAAGCAACAAACAGAATATTGACTGTAAATCAATGAAACACATACAATTAATTATTAAAAAAATAAATGCATAAATATAACCAGGTATTGATATGACATTTCCTTTAAAACTCAATTTCAGGGTAACTGTAGCTGATGAATAAGAGTTCTTAAAAGAAGGACTAAAAGTAATTGCAGAAGCATTGATAGAATTAGAAAATCATCATTTGCAACCTATAATGAAATAATTAACTTAGAAAAAAACACATCAGTAGTTAGCAAAACAAGTTGGATACATTATGATAGAGAACAATGAATGAATCAGTATGACAACATCAGAAGTTACTGATCAAACTTAACAAAGTAAATGTCAAAAAATCAGAGACTGTGGACACCTGATTTGCTGTAGCAAAACATACCCAGAACTTTTTTTTTTTTCCAGAACTTTTAACATGAAGTATTTTTACTTTACTTTTACAAAAAAGATATGTAATATTAATAAGGCCTCTTTATTAAACAACCAGTTCATTAGAAATATAAAAAATAGAGGTACAATTTCAAATAAAGTTGAAATTAGACAGATGCTACAGGAAAAATTGTCCAAGTTCTTCAACCAATAATAACATAAAAGCTTAGGAAAGGGAAATCTGTTTTAGAATAAGGAGATAAAAAATATATCAAATGACATTGGGTGGCTCCAAAGAAGAGCTATAAATGGCCAACAGGTACTTGAAAAGATGTTCAAATTCACTAATTGTTGGGAAAATCATCACAATATCACCTCAAAGCTGTTTACTATTGAAAAGACAAGAGATAAAGGCTGGGATGATGTGGAGAAAAGGAAACTCTTGTGTACTGTTGGTAGGAATGTAAACTGGTGCAGTCACTATTAAAAAAAAAAAAAAAACAACAGTATGGAGTTTCATCATATATCTGAACTCCCATATTCACTGCAACATTTTTCATAATAGCCAAGTTATGAAAACAACCTAATGGCCATTAATAAATAAAAAAATTAAAAAGTGATTGACTATATATATCCATATTTCATATATATTATAGCAATATTATTAATATATTGCTATATATATGAAATGTGGATTTATAAAATATGGCATATACATATTTTCTATGTAAAATGGAATGCATATATACACACTGAATATATATTAATATTAATTATATATTATATACAATAAAAATATATAAATGTGATATACATATATTATCTATGTATATAATGGAATATTGTTCAGTCTTTAAAATGAAGAAATTTTGTATCTTGCAACAATATAAATGAAAGTGGAGGACGTTATGTTAAGTGAAATAAGCCAGGGAGAGAAAGACAAATACTGCATGCTGTCACTTATATGTGGAATCTATTAAAAAAAAAAAAGTTGAACTTCTAGAAATAGAATAGAAAAGTGGTTGCCAGGTATTGGAGGGTGGGGAATAGGAGGTGGTTGGTAAAAGGGAACATGCTTTCAGTTATAAGATGAATAAATTTTGAGGATCTATGTATAACACAGTCACTATGGTTGATAACACTGTATTTTATAATTAAAATTTGCTAAGAGAGTATAACATATATGTGTTCACTAAAAAAGAAAAAATAAGTAAATGTGTGAGATGATGATGTGTTAATTAACTCAAGGCGGGGAATCCTGTCACAACGTAAATGTATATTAAATCACCACCTGGTACAATTAAAGTATCTTACAATTTTGTTGGTTATATCTCAACAAGCTGAAAAAAAGCTGAATAAAGGACATATTAAGCAAATGTAAACTTGTTCAGATTTTAATTTAAATATCAAGAAGAAAAAATTAATTTTTGCAAATAAAATAAATACAGAAATTTTAACAGAATCAAAACCTTAGATAGCATTGAATAAATACTGTTAATCATATTGAATCAATAACTTGTGAGACTGTTTTTAGAGTTTTACTTGTTGGAGGTGAATGCTGTAATATGTATCAGCAAAATTCAACCATATCTGGGGTTTGTCTTGAGACTAAAACAGCAAAAAACAAATAAATAATTCTAGTAACTGAAGGAAAGTTTTCAAAATACTAGCAATTGTGAAAGCTGAGTGATGAGGGTTTATGACACTATCGTCTAATTTACAAATTTTTTAAATATTCAAAATACAGTGGGAAATTTACAAAATACCAAAAAATGGAAATTCTGAAGCTCCTATGGGTGAGTCATTCTAAAGCTGCACCTTGATAATGCTGTTCTGTTTAGGAACCCCTAAACTGAAGGATTATATAGAGTTCAGGCAAGAAAATAAATATTTAAGAAAATCTGTGGAACAAGTCATTATAAATGAGAGTTGGTAAAAATTTTAAAAATATATAATGTTAAGAAAATAGAGGTGTAATGTCTTTCCATTTTGATTATTTGGTCTAATTATTATTATTGATCATACCACTGGTAAATAAAGAACTAATGAAACCATTCCTGACTGTGGTGCTACATAGCCAATGTATCTTGTGAATTTGTTTTTTTCTTTGGAGACGTACTTTGATCTCTCACTCATGAAGCTGATCTCTTCTTTCAGTTATCTTTGTCCCACTCCTCTTTTCTTCAAGTTTAAGGCCTGCGATCCCCATGAAATATTTCCTGACTGGTACAGCTGCCATTATTTTCCATTTTCTTTGATCTCCTTATACAAGTAGTTATACAACTACTTACTACTAGATTTACTACAATATCACTATTTAATTTTATATCCCCTATGCTATTTTAATAACTCATGAATTACACTTCTCACCTACTATTATCAGAATCGTAAATTTAACGTTTAGTGTTGTATTGCTTGTTTTTTGTTAACATTGTGTGTATAGTGTTTTTTTTCCATACATTTATTTGAATCTATTTTCAGTGAATATTTATACAGGGAGTAATTTTCAACAATTTCAAAGAAGAAAAACAAAATATATGGAACCCTAGGATACCAAACACCATGCTTGGTTCTTTACTTATGATGAATATTATTACATAATTTTCCCAGGTTTAGAGAAGAATAAACTAATGATCTGAAAATCTATGGAATTTTTTCAGTGTTGCTATTAAATGGAGAACCTAAGATTTGAATCTCATATTTGAATGACTAAAAGTTGTATTTATTTTATTGTTTTTGTTGTCTTTATACGTGTGTTAGTAAAACGAAGCATGAAAATTTAAGGATAATGATGACAGTAACACTATCATGGTATGAAATTCTTTTTATTAAGATTTTATTTATTTATTTGAGAGAGAGAGAGAGAAAACAAGAGGAGGGAAGGGACAGAAGCAGATTCCTGCTCAGCAGGGAGCCCAATGCAGGGCTCCATCCTAGGACCCAGAGATCATGACCTGAGCTCAAGGCAGATGCTTCACCAACTGAGCCACCCGGGCATCCCTAATTCTTTTCTTATTTAAGAATGTTTTGTTCTATTTTCACACAATTTTTTGTTTTTCTCATTAAGTTTTATGCCCTTTTTGACACTTTCTCTCTAAAACCTAGTTGCCGGGGCACCTGGGTGGCTCAGTGGGTTAAAGCCGCTGCCTTCGGCTCAGGTCATGATCTCAGGGTCCTGGGATTGAGCCCCGCATCGGGCTCTCTGCTCAGCAGGGAGCCTGCCTCCCTTCCTCTCTCTGCCTGCCTCTCTGCCTACCTGTGATCTCTGTCTGTCAAATAAATAAATAAAATCTAAAAAAAATAAAAATAAAAAAAATAAAACCTAGTTGCCACCTTATTCATATATATTTGTTTAGCCTTGCTTCTGGATCAGTGACTCACCCCAGGAATATATGGGTAAGAGATCTTTGACCTTTTAATTAAAAATTGTAGACGCAATCAAGCTTTAAGAGATTAGCACTGTCATGCTAAGACCCAGAACAGTGGGAGTATCAACAGTATTTTCTTCTCTGTTAAGGTGTCCACTAAGTTACCTGTAATGTTTTCCACAATTCAAGGCATCTCTGTGAGAAAGCACATGGTTTCCTTGCCATCAGGAAAATAAATAACTTGTAGAAAACATAAATAGGTGATAGATAGATAGATAGATAGATAGATAGATAGATAAAATAAATTTGCTTCATGAGAAAGACACTCATAAACTCTGGATTTTCCTCTAGGATTGTTCAGTAATCAGAAAAGGGAACTCTTCTTGTGCAGTCCAAGAAATACATCCAAACTCTCTTATTTCCTCTCCTGCCAAGCCTATTTTACCTTTGATATAAAGATATGCCATACTCTCCATTAGTTGCCCCACCCTTGGTTCAGTGGGAAAATACTATTACTCCCACTGCTCTCCTTCACTTTCTTCTGTGCTCAGTACCACTGGCCCTAAATAGTGCAGGAATTACTGCTACTAAATGGAGCATGTGATAACAGACCAGGAGGAATGACAGGCTATAACAGCAAAAACAGAGGTGATGCTCCTCCACTCACATATTTTATTTTTTATTGAGAATTTCAGAAGCTTAATTACAATTTATTTTCTCCTATGCTTCATTCATAATTTTCTATAGCTTCTCCATTGTATTCATTTCCCTGAACCCCAATCTTTTGATATTTTTTCCTACAAAATTGATAGAAGCACACAATTTTCCTTTATCTTTTATGTTCCAAACCAACACCCTGAAATGAAAATGAAAGACTTGGTTTGCCATTTTAAATCAGTCCACACTAAATTAATATCATCCAGCTACTATAGGAGAGCCATGGAAGAATAGAATATAAGTAATACATAGCTTTGATTATCAGTGTATCAACAATTTTGAAAATTCATTGGACAAACTGATTAGGTTTTGTTTACCTTTCCCCCAGAATCAGAATTCATAAGTCTCCTCTTTGTTTTCCACTGAACTAATAGGTTTGCAGAGAAAATAAAATACAGTATGAATTTCAACCATTATACTTTTTTTAAAAGATTTTATTTACTTATTTGACAGACAGAGATCCCAAGTAGGCAGAGAGGCAGCAGAGAAGAGGGGGAAGCGGGCTCCCTGCTGAGCAGATAGCCTGATGTGGGGCTCGATCCCAGGACCCTGGGGTCATTACCTGATCCAAAGGCAGAGGCTTTAACCCACTGAGCCACTCAGGTGCCGCATCAACCGTTATACTTATATGAGTAATTCCCTATGTCCACTTACAAAAGAACAATCTCCATGTATCACCTTATGAAACACGCTACTATAGAGTCTCAGGATCATCTTTCTTTACCATTGCCCTCATGTCAAGCCTTGACAGGTGTGGCTTTCTAATTGAAGCAGTTAGGTTTCTCATTTTACCCATGATATATAGAAAATACCTTAAAACATAATAGAGTTTAGTAAATATTAAATTAATATATAATAATATCTATGCTTTAAATATCTGTTGACAATAAGAATATTAATTTTACTAGATTTGCAATTCATTATGTAGTTAGAAATTACAAATTAAGATCTGAAAAATGAAGTGTGTTAGGGAAATTAGCATTTTGAGCCTTTCTGGAACATGTGTTTTCATATTGAACAAATACTCAACTTCTCTTTTCTGTAATAAAACTATGACACTAACAAACTAAAGAAATTTTTTCCCAGAAATAACATAGATTCTGTCTCAGTTACTTAATGTATTTTGATTTCTCTTTTTTTTTTCTTTTATGAGATTTTTGCTTCTTGAGAATAGTTAACACATCTAACTCATATTTGTATATACTCCATCACTTAATTTCATGAATCAAATAATTATATTGTCAAATGTTCTGATAACCTAAAAAAAAAAAATCTCTTCTGTAGTAGGATGTTTAATATTGTACTTTGTTATAGTAAGTGTCTATAGCATGCTTAGCTGATGAAATATATAGGATATATATATTTTTAAATATCAGTGCTCTAAATAGTCCACTGATGGCTAGCTCCCTGTTCTATCATCAAGATTCAAGTCATCTTAATAATAGAATCTATTTTGTATATTTATAACCCTGTAAGGAAAGTTATGATATTACTTGACTTTGTGGGGCTTCTCTTTTATGCTCATGTTTCATTTTTGCAGGATAAAAAAGCAAATATTACTGTTGGTTTTGATTATTATTAACTATTAAGATATACATATGAGAAAACAAAAAACTTTTTCTATACATTTAAAGTACAGAATTTCCAATTCTGATTTCAAAATTATTTAATAATCTCTATAAAGAAGTCTATGACTAGGGGAGGAGTCAAGATGGCAGAGGAGTAGCAGGCTGAGATGACATCACATAGCAGGAAATCACCTAGATAGTTTATGAAACCATTCCAAACACCTACAATTCCATCAGGAGATCGAAGAGGAGAAAAGCAACAATTCTAGAAACAGAAAATCCACCACTTTCTGAAAGGTAGGACCTGCGGAGAAGTGAATCCAAAGTGACAGGAAGATAGACCATGGGGGGGAGGGGCCAGCTCCCAGAAAGTGGCAGAGCAACAGAGCACAAAATCAGAACTTTTAAAAGTCTGCTCCACCGAGAGACATTGCTCCAGAGGCTAAGCCAGAGTGAAGCCCATGCGGGGACAGCCTGGTCTCAGGTCCCACAGGGTCACAGAAGGACCAGGGATGTCTGAGTGTCACAGAGCTCGCAGGATTAGAGCACGGAAGCTGGCTATAGAGACAGAGATGAGGAGTGAACTCTCAACTCGAGGTTACCTTAAACTGTGATCTGTGGAACAGTCAGGCCACTACTCTATGAGCAGAGATCCAGAGAGACCCTCCCCCCCAGAAAAGTACAAGGATCTGCTGGGTTTGGAGAATCCAGGTGGGGCTATGTGCCAGAGACAGAGATGCTTGGTCACAGACTGGATGAGTTCGGAGTGCGGCAGGAGACCAGGGAGACGGGAGTGATTGAACACTTTTCTCCAAGGGTGCACTGAGGAGTGGGGAGCCGAGCTATTGGCTCCTCTGGGCCAGAGATTGGGAGGCTGCCATTTTCATTCCCGTCCTCCAGAGCTCTACAGAAAATGGTTCCCCAAAGCCAACCTGAGCAGATTACTTAGCCCAGCCCCTGGTAAGGGCGGTGCAATTCCACCTCAGGCAAAGACACTTGAGAATCACTAAAACAGGCCCCTCCCCCAGAAGATCAGTAAGAAATCCAGCCAAGACCAATTTCACTTACCAAGGAGAACAGCAGAATTCCAGAGGAGGAGAAAGCAAAGCATGGAATTCATGGCTTTCTCCCCATGATTCTTTAGTCTTGCAAAGTTAATTAATTTTTTAAATTTTTTATTTCTTATGCTAAAATTGTTTTTAACATTAACTCTTTCCTCTTTTAATGTTTTTTAACTAGCTTATCTTAACATTACCTTTCATTAAAAGAATCTTTTTTAAACCCTCATTATTATAGTCATATTTTATCCTTCATTGTATCTAACTTTATTTTTTGTATACATATAGGGTTTTTTTTTTCTAAAAAAAATAGGGATACAACTTCTTCTAATAGATCAAAATATACCCTAAATCTAGCACAGGGCTTTGTTCTAGTCTCCAGCCTGAACAAATTCTCTCCACTTTCTTTTTCTTTATTCTCCCAACCAACTTATCTTAAAAACCCCTTTTTTTAGAATTTTTTTTAAATGTTCATCTTTATAGTCATATCCCATCCTTCCATCGTGTTTACTCTTATTAGATATATATTTTCATTCTTTAAAACTTTAGGAGGTGGTTTCTTCTAAGAGACCAAAATACTCCCAAAATTAAGTGGGTGACTCTGTCCTAGTCAGCAGTCTAATATATATTTTTTCTTTTTTATATTTTTTTTCTTTATTTTTTTTTCTGAACTTCTTTTTACCCCCTTTCTTTCCCCCACAATTTGGAGTCTTTTCTGATTTCATTAAAACACATTTTCCTGGGGTCTTTGCCACCCTTTTAGTATTTTATTCACTCTTTCATATATTCGTATCTGATTAAAATGACAAGGCAGAAAAACTCACCACAAAGAAGAAAAGAAAGAAAAAGAACAAGAGGCAGTACTGAAGGCTAGGGACCTAATTAATATGGACATTGATAATATGTCAGGTCCACAGTTCAGAATGGTGATTCTTAAGGGGCTAACTGGTCTTGTAAAAGAACTAAAATCTAACAAAATTGAAATCAAAAAAAGCTATTAAGGAGGTACAATAAAAAATGGTGGCTCTTACTGTAAGGATAAATGAGTCAGAAGAGAGAATTAGTGATATAGCAGACCAAAGGACAGAGAATAAAGAAGCTGAGCAAAAGAGAGACAAACAACCACTGGACCATGAGGGAAGAATTCAAGAGATAAGTGATACCATAAGATGAAACAGCATTAGAATAATTGGGATTCCAAAAGAAGAAGAAAGAGAGGGAAGCAGAAGGTATATTGGAGAGAATCATTGTAGAGAATTTCCCTAATATGGTAAAGGGAACAAGCATCAAAATCCAGGAGGGGCAGAGAAGCCTGCTCAAAAATCAATAAGAATAGGTCCACACACCATCATCTAATAGTAAAATTTTCAAGTCTTAGTGACAAAGAGAAAATCCTGAAAGCAGCCTGAGACAAGAAGTCTGTAACGTACAATGTTAAAAATATTAGATTGGGAGCAGGCTTATCCATAGAGACCTGGCAGACCAGAAAGAGCTGGCATGATATATTCAGAGTACTAAATGAGAAAAATATGCAGCCAAGAATACTATATCCAGCTAGGCTATCATTGAAAATACAAGGAGAGATAAAAAGCTTCCAGGACAAATGAAAACTAAAAGAATTTATAAACACAAAACCAGCTTTACAGGAAATATTGAAAGCGGTCCTCTAAGCAAAGAGAGAGCCTAAAAGTAGTAGACCAGAAAGGAACAGACACAGTATACAGTAACAGTCACCTTACAGGCAATACAATGGCACTGAATTCATATCTCTCAATAGTTACCCTGAATGTAAATGAGCTAAATGCCCCCAATCAAAAGACACAGAGTATCAGAATGGATAAAAAACAAAAAAACAAACAAACAACAACAACAACAACAACAACAAATCAATATGCTCTCTACAATAAACTCATTTTAGACCCAAAGACACCTCCAGATTTAAAGTGAGGGTTTGGAAAACAATTTACCATGCTAATGGACATCAAAATAAAGCTGAGGTGGCAATCCTTATATCAAATCAATCAGATTTTAAGCCAAAGGCTATAATAAGAGATGAGGAAGAACACTGTATCATACTCAAAGGGTCTGTCTAACAGGAAGATCTAACAATTTTAAATATCTATGCCCCTAACATGGGAGCAACCAACTATGTAAACCAATTAATAAAAAAATAAAAGAAATGCATCAATAATAATACAATAATAGCAGGGTATTTTAAAACCCTCCTCACGAAAATTGGACAGATCATCCAAGCAAAAGATCAACAAGGAAATAAAGGCCTTAAATGATACACTGGACCAGATGGACACCACAGATATATTCAGAACATTCCATCCCAAAGCAACAGAATACATTCTTCTCTAGTGCACATGGAACATTCTCCAGAATAGATCACATCCTGGGCCATAAATCAGGTCTCAACCAGTATCAAAATATTGGGATCATTCCCTGCATATTTTCAGACAACAATGCTCTAAAGCTAGAACTCAATCACAAGAGGAAATTTGGAAAGAACTCAAATACATGGAGGATAAAGAGCATCTTTCTAAAGAATGAATGGGTCAACCAGGAAATTAAAGAAGAATTGAAAAAAAATTCATGGAAACAAATGATAATGAAAACACAATGGTTCAGAATCTATGGGACACAGCAAAGGCAGTCCTGAGAGAAAGATATATAGTGATACAAACCTTTCTCAAGAAATAAGAAAGGTTTCAAATACACAACCTAACTCCACACCTAAAGGAGCTAGAGAAAACAAGAAAGAAACCCTAAACCCAGCAGGAGAAGAGAAATCATAAAGATCAGAGCAGAAATCAATGAAATAGAAACAAACAAACAAAAAAGAACAAATCAATGAAAAAAGGAGCTGGTTCTTTGAAAGAATTAATAAGATTGATACACCCCTCACCAGACTTATCCAAAAGAAAAGAGAAAGGACCCAAATTAATAAAATCATGATGAAAGAGGACAGATCACAACCAACACCAAAGAAATACAAACAATTATAAGAACATATCATGAGCAACTATACACCAGCAAATTAGACAATCTGGAAGAAATGGTTGCATTCCTAGAGATATATAAACTACCACAACTGAACCAGGAAGAAATAGAAAACCTGAACAGACCCATAACCAGTAAGGAGATTGAAGCAGTCATCAAAAATCTTCCAACAAACAAGAGCCCAGGGCCAGATGGCTTCCCAGGGGAATTCTACCAAACATTTAAAGAAGAATTAATTTCTATTCTCCTGAAACTGTTCCAAAAAATAGAAATGGGAGGGAAACTTCCAAACGCATTTTATGAGGCCAGCATTACCTTGATCCCAAAACCAGGCAAAGATCCCATCAAAAAAGAGAATTACAAACCAATATCCTTGATGAACACAGATGTGAAAATTCTCACCAAAATACTAGCCAATAGGATCCAACAGTACATTAAAAGGATTATTCACCATGACCAAGTGGGATTTATTCTAGGGCTACAAGGTTGGTTCAACATCTGCAAATCAATCAATGTGATGCAATACATTAATAAAAGAAAGATGAAGAACCGTATGATACTCTCATTAGATGCTGAAAAAGCATTTGATAAAGCACAGCATCCTTTCTTGATCAAAACTCTCCAAAGTGTAGGGTAGAGGCATACCTCAATATCATCAAAAACATCTATGGAAAAACCCTCCATGAATATCATTCTCAATGCAAAAAAACCCAGCTTTTCCACTAAGGTCAGGTACACGGCAGGAATGTCCATTATCACCACTGCTATTCAACATAGTACTAGAAGTCCTAGCCTCAGCAATCAAACAACAAAAAGAAATTAAAGGCATCCAAATTGGCAAAGAAAAAGTCAAACTCTCACTCTTTGCAGATGATGGGAAAATATATGTGGAAAAACCAAAAGACTCCACTCCAAATCATCTAGAATTTATACAGGAATTCAGTAAAGTGTCAGGATATAAAATCAATGCACAGAAATCAGTTGCATTTCTTTATACCAATAACAAGACAGAAGAAAGAGAAATTAGGGAGTCAATCCCATTTACAATTGCACCCAAAACCATAAGATACTTAGGAATAAACCTAACAAAGAGGCAAAGAATCTATACTCAGAAAACTATAAAGTACTCATGAAAGAAATTGAGGAAGACACAAAGAAATGGAAAAAAGTTCCATGCTTATGGATTGGAAGAACAAATGTTGTGATAATGTCTATACTACCTAAAGCAGTCTACACATTTAATGCAATCCCTATCAAAATCCCATCCATTTTTTTTCCAAAGAAATGGAACAAATAATCCTAAAATTTATATGGAACCAGAAAAGACCTCTTAAAGCCAGAGGATGTTGAAAAAGAAAACCAAAGTTGGTGGCATCGCAATTACAGACTCAAGCTCTATTACAAAGCTGTCATCATCAAGACAGTATGGTGCTGGCACAAAAACAGACACATAGATCAATGGAACAGAATAGAGAGCCCAGAAATAGACCCTCAACTCTAGGGTCAACTAATCTTCGACAAAGAAGGAAAGAATGCCAATGGAAAAAAGACAGTCTCCAACAAATGGTGTTGGGAAAATTGGACAGCCCATGCAAAAAAAAAAAAAAAAAAAAAAAAACGAAACTGGACCATTTCCTTACACCACACTCGAAAATAGACTCAACATGGATGAAGAACCTCAGTGTGAGAAAGGAATCCATCCAAATCCTTGAGGAGAACACAGGCAGCAACCTCTTCGACCTCAGCCGCAGCAACATCTTCCTAGGAACATCACCAAAAGCAAGGGAAGCAAGGGCAAAAATGAACTATTGGGACTTCATCAAGAACAAAAGCTTTTGCCCAGCAAAGGAAACAGTCAACAAAACCAAAAGACAACTTACAGAATGGGAGAAGATATTTGCAAATGACATATCAGATAAAGGGCTAGTAACCAAAATCTTTAAAGAACTTATCAAACTCAACACCCAAAGAACAAATAATCCAATCAAGAAATGGGCAGAGGACCTGAACAGACATTTCTGCAAAGAAGACATCCAGATGGCCCACAGATTCATGAAAAAGTGCTCCACATCACTTGGCATCAGGGAAATACAAATCAAATCCACAATGAGATACCACCTCACACCAGCCAGAATGGCTAAAATTAACAATTCAGGAAACGACAGATGCTGGCTAGGATGCAGAGAAAGGGGAACCCTCCTACACTGTTGGTGGGAATGCAAGCTGGTGCAACTGCTCTGGAAAACAGCATGGAGGGTCCTCAAAAAGTTGAAAATAGAGCTACCCTAACCCAGCAATCACACTACTGGACATTTACCCTAAAGATACAAATGTAGTGATCTGAAGGGGCACGTGCACCTGAATGTTTATAACAGCAATGTCCACAATAGCCAAACTATGGAAAGAACCTAGATGTTCATCAACAGATGAATTGATAAAGAAGAGGTGGTATATATACAATGGAATACTACGCAGGCATCAAAAGAAATGAAATCTTGCCATTTGTGACGATGTGGATGGAACTAGAGCATATCATGCTTAGTGAAATAGTGAAATAAGTCAATCGGAGAAAGACAATGATCATATGATCTCCCTGATATGAGGAAGTGGAGATGCAACATGGGGCGTTAAGGGGTAGGAGAAGAATAAATGAAACAAGATGGGATTGGGAGGGAGACAAACCATAAGTGACTCTTAATCTCACAAAACAAACTAGGGTTGCCGGGTGAGGGGGGTAGGGAGAAGGTGGTGGGGTTATGGACATTGGGGAAGGTATGTGCTATGAAGTGTGTAAACCTGGCGATTCGCAGACCTGTACCCCTGGGGCTAATAATACTTTATATGTTAATAAAAAAATTTTTAAAAAGATGTCTATAACTAATAAGCATACTATTTTCTGTTTTACTCACACTTGCATCATACATCCCTGTACTTCCTTAAATTATAAAATGGGGTGATCAGTTCAAGGCTCACTTTTCCTTATAAACTATCATTTTAGAAAATATCATAAAAAGTTATAATAAATGGAATTTGAAACAAACATTACATAGTGTTAATACTCTATTTTTCAAGAGTACAAATGCAGTGTATCTGTGATACTCATAGGTTTGGACAAACTTAGGTATAAAAAGAGCAAAGTTTTCTATGTGAATTTAAAATCAGCTCCACAGGACACTTTGACTATGGTTTCTTTACTAGATAATATTATTGAATCAATGATAAATTTCCTGGGTCTGCTTATAAAGTAGTATATAATTTAAAAGCTGCAGTATTTGGGAGTGAGGTCATAAGATGTTTGCAAAAGGCTTCAAATGATTCAGCAAACAGAGAAAGAGAGCAAGAGAAAAAATGTGTGAATATGAGTGAAGGTGTGTCTATACATCTTTTTTCACCATTTTGGCAGGATTGGGAATTTATAAAGTCAAATTCTAGGTAGAAAAGCTTAAACTATATATCCAGAATAATTTGTAAAAATGAGACCACTGTTATTTTTTTTCCATTTGTTTGGAAACCTTTCCTAACTGCACACCACAGAATTTGATAATGACAAATGCCAGTGAGGTTTTTCATAATATACATTGAATTAGCACAATACTATTATGACAAACAGTAAACAGTAAGTTTCCTACAAGTTCTGGGTGCAAATGTCTTGCTTTTTTAAAATATCTTTTTTCTGATATTGAAGAGCTAATGTTAGACAAATCACTTTTCATAATTTCCCACTGTGCTTTACATAAATCCGTCTAAATAAAGTTGAGACTCTTATTTATATTAAGTTATGAATTATATGCAAATGGATATTTGACACATGGCCACATTATAATGAAAGCATACAAATCTAGGTAATAAATAAATCAGACCTTCTTGAAGTATGACATTGGAATAAGAAGGAACAACTGAAAAAACAGGCTGGTAGTATTGTCTTATGCTTAGCTGGAATGTAGGACATAATATTCCAAAAAGCATTGCAACATTTATTGTTCTTTATAGGGCCCTCTGTACATGGTTTTTTTTTGTTTTTGTTTTTGTTTTGTTTTCCAGAGGGAATCTCAGATGTCTGCTGTTGAATCTCAATGTTCACGTTTGTAAATTAAAGACATTAGACTAAACTATTCCTTACTTAAAAAAAAAAAAAAAGAATAGAAAAGAGAAAGAAGAAGAAAACAGAAAAATTCTATTTCTAGTATCTTTAATCCTGTGAATTATAGTAAGCATAGCAGGCTTATACTTGTTGTATGTGGACATCTTTATTAAAGATAAACTAAGCATAGGGGCAACTGAGTGGCTCACTGGGTTAAGGGCCTGCCTTTAGCTCAGGTCATTATCCCACAGTCCTAGGATCTTAGCCCCTAGTTGGATCCATGTTCACAGGGAAGTCTGCTTCTCCCTCTCACTCTGCCCCTCTTGCTCCCCCTCCCCATGCTCCTGCTTTCTCATTCTTTCTCTCAAATAGATAAGATCTTTTTTAAAAATTTAAAAAGTGATAAACTAAGCATATATTCCTTGAATAATGACTATGTGCTACACAAAGCATTTTTCTTATTTCCTCTTTAAAACAGCTTTGTGAGGTCTGTTTTATTATTTATTATTTTATTATTTATTATTTATTATTTATTTTCCAATTTAAAAACTTAAACTCAAACAGAAAGAATAATTGGCTTAAAATCTCACAGTACATTAATGGAGGGCCTGTGATTTAAATCAAGATATATCTGGTTGCAAAATAAATAAAAGCATGGAGGACAAGGGGAGACGGAGAGGAGAAGGGAGTTGAAGGAAATTGGAAGAGGAGGTGAACCATGAGAGACTTTGGACTCTAAAAAATAATCTGAGGGTTTTGAAGGGGCGGGGGGTGGGAGGTTGGGGGAACCAGGTGGTGGGTATTAAAAAGGGCACGGATTGCATGGAGCACTGGGTGTGGTGCAAATACGAGGAATACTGTTATGCTGAAAAGAAATTTAAAAATATATATATATTCCAATAATTTCTATAATACAAAACCATCCCTCCCTTTAGGTCGTATTGCATCCACCGTATTTACTTCACAATTAGAAATTCATTCTTCTTATCTAGTTCTGGAAGCATTTAATGTGTTTATTTGGCAATTATAGCAATAACTTAACTTCTTTTCCAGCTCATAACACCTAACACAGTTTTGTACTAAGGGAAGCCATTAAATAAACAATTGATGATTAAAATAATTGTTTCCATTTCTATTTACCACAGGAGGCAGTGACACTCCTGATTATGTTTTAATGTTAACATTCAGGCAGTTTTAGATTTAAGATATCATTATTTTTTTTACAGTTCAAAGGTTTGAGTTTTTAAATATCAAATTGTCAGCCAGTCGCCAATCAACAAGTATACATTGAGCAAACTCAGGGTACATTATCAGAATCTTCAACAGTAATTTCCATAAAAATGTAAGCTTTTCCAAAAATGGATGAAATTGGTCTAAACCTGCCTTTCCCAACAGATCAGCACTTTTCGTATATACTTATGTAGATGTTTATTTGAAATAACTGCATCATTTCTAAATCACGTTACCCCAATTCTCTGCATGTCCTTGAAATTCCTTTATCTTCCTCATCATTGTGCTGCATGTTCAGCCCTATTAGTTTTGAGCTTAATGCTGTGCAGTTTAGCTGGCTGATAAAAGCCTTATTGTAGTGTTTTTAATACCTACAGCGCCTCTGTGATTTTGCACAAATTAATTGTTCTTTTGTAACTATTTTAGCTTTTTAGTACTTTGAAGCTGTTACTGAGGAGATAGACAAGGGGGAACTGTGGTTTACAGCACGACAGCTTAATTTACATAGGCAATGTGAAGTGGAATGATGAGGAAATTAAATTGAGAAAGAAAAAAAAAGTCTGCATGATTGAAAAACATTTGTATTTGACCTGAGTGATCCAGCTTGAAAAACTACCTAAATGGAACTACACAGATGATTGCTGTGGCCTTCGCTTAAGTTTATTTGAATAATAGACTAAAAGAAACCTCATATTTCTTTAAAAAGCAAAAACAAACAAGATTTCTGATTAACATTCAATTTGTGATTAACACTCAATTCGCAGTAAAGGATAAGGAGACAACTGATAATATTTGAATATTTTCCAGAAAGTGATTAAAGAAATATGCTAGTCTATGTGCCAGTCCTTATACAAGGTGATATAGAAAGAGACGTCTTTTCCAATCCATTCTTTATTCGGCGACTGTATCTTCACAACCCTAATGTTATCATAAGGGATCATGTATACCGTCATGTGGAATGTTTTAATACTCTTTTCATATCATTAGGTATTCTTGTAATACATTTTTTAAATTAAACAAATCATGTAGGTCATTGAACTCTGAACTAGGACAAAGGCATGAACAAAAGAGGCACAACAGTTGCCTTATAGGAGCTAATATAGTATATACATATAAAATAATGTAAGTATGGATATATACTTACAAATTTAAAAACACAAAACTTAAGGTATAAATAATAATATCAATATTAAATGATATAATTAATATGATGAAAGGCATTGGCTGTGCAGTTTATAGAATCAAGAAAGAAGTTAGGGTAAAAGAAACTTAATGGTGGGGTGTGGGGTTTCCCTTGTGTGACTTGGAGGTAGAGGGGAATAGAGAGATGACTAAGGCTAGGGATATGTTTCAGTGATCATCATTTTCCATTTTCTTACTGAAATGTTGTGTATGTTTTTTCTACTCTTTGGGGGATGAGAGATAATCTTAATATCCCAGATATGGCTGGGATCCATCAGTTTAATTCATATTCAGTGTCATCATGATGAGCACTGTAGTTTGAAGCACGATTATTTCTTAATTATCTTTTGTTTCTAGAATGCTGGGACCCCTGTGGTACCGGTTCCATTATTTCCAGGATTATTAAAGAAGGTGAAGAAAGAGACAGTGTTGGAAAAGAGAAAGAAATGGTGGAAAGATAGAAAAGGAAAAAAGACAAGAGGAAGCAGAATGAGATGGAGAAAGAGGAAAGGAAAGAAGGAAGGAGGGAGAGAAGGATGACGTGAAAGAGAGAGAGAGATAATGAGATACAGAGAGAGATGGAGAAATTTTACAGAAAGTTTGGCAGTGATTTGGGTAAGGTTGACAAGAAAATTCTGATATGGAGGTTGCTACATTACCTCATATATAGGTTTTCAGTTTAATCTTAAATTATAATCTTACAGCTTACTATTTTCTTGACTCTTATTTCCCAAGGTTAGTCATTCTGAAGAGCAGTTAACAGCAGAGCAGGCTTACTGAAACAGATATGAAATTAAAGAAAGAAAAGCTGTCTAAACATCTATGAAAACCAAAAGTGTTGGTTTTAATGAATATTTGCTCTTAGGAGAAAGAAACTCATTTGATAATATTAATGGTTAGCCACTCAACTTTTCTAGATCTGGACATGGGACAAGTGTGTTAACTACTATGAAATACTTAAAGTATTGACTTAAAAATGGATTTTACTTATGAAGTGATTCTGTTTTTTCTTTTTCCTTTAAACTACAAGATGCATTTTACTAGTAGAATTCCCTGAACATTCTGATGCAAAATTTCTACATTTACTTAAACAATTTTCACAAAGTTGTGAATTTTTTAATATTCTGTGTCATCGTGATTATACTTATCCACCATTATGAATTAATGGTAAATATCAAATTAACAAAACAAGACTAAGAGTAGGCAAACTTTTTCTATAATATGCCAGATACTAAATATTTTAAGTTTTATTATCATATGGTCTCTGTCATAACTGTTTAACTGCATGATTGTAGCACAGAAGTAGCCACAGGCAATACCTCAACAAATGGGCTTGTCTGTGTTTCATTATAAGTTTATTTACAAAAACAGGAGGCATATTGGATTTAGCCCTCAGGACCTAGTTTGGTGACTTCTTTATCAACTATCTGTAAAATTCTCTGAAATTTTTATATATCTATAAGTGTATGTTTTAATTTACTTTTATATTATTTCTCATTTGAGAGGTGCTAGAGGTCAGGTGATAAAGAGAAAATTTGAGATAATTGGACAATCTGGAATTGTTAAAAATACAAAGCAGTTTGAAATATGCAAACACTAGGCAGTTGTGTTCATTAGCCCAAACTACTGGTGTTCTTAACCATTTTATTTGCAACATTTTTATGAAACAAATATTTTTTCATTCATTACTCTGAAGTACTCATAAATCTTTTATGTTTTAACACTTTTTAGGATATTATGTTGATAAAGTATTTTATACCTATTTTGAAATTAGATCGATTTCCTATAATAAAGGACATTACTCTGTCGTTGATGTTTTACCCTAACTATGCTCCCTGTCTCCCTCTTCATTCCTAACACCCTGTCACCTCACCACCTTTATAACTTAAAAAGACCACCCACTTGTGAATGCTGTCTGCCTATGCAGGCTGGTGGGAATTTCAAACAGCCAAGCCTCTAGTTCACATGAGAAGCCCCATTCAAATTTCATCTCCTACTCACAGTAAAAAATCTGAAACTATCTGTCACCCTTTTGTTCTTCAGACTCCTATGTGAGCTCTTTCCTTTCAGAAAATCTTCAACTTGATGTGAGCACTAAATGTATTTCATTTATATTTGTTGGTGAGTGATTTGAATCCTCTGACTCCACATCTAAATAAATTTTAGGATGGGTGACCATGCCAGCCTGTGGGTTGACTTATCAAAACTGTTTTATGAAAATATCTCCTTATATCAAAGAACCTTGCACATGATTTTCCATCTGGTTGGGGCCCTTTTGCATCTGAGACTCAAATATTTTCTACCTCTTACTTTAGGTCTCTGTTCAGTCATCCCCTTACTAAGGAATATCCCTAACCACCCTCTATTAAACAATAATTTCTAAAGCTCCCTTGCCCCTTCTTTTTCATCAGAGCATTTGCCATCTTCTAATATATATTCTACATTTATTTATTTGTTTATTGACCCTTTTAGAATAGAGGCTTTATAAGGACACACATTTTCTTTTTTTTTTAAGATTTTTATTTATTTATTTATTTGTCAGAGAGAGAGAGGGAGAGAGAGCGAGCACAGGCAGACAGAATGGCAGGCAGAGGCAGAGGGAGAAGCAGGCTCCCTGATGAGCAAGGAGCCTGATGTGGGACTCGATCCCAGGACGCTGGGATCATGACCTGAGCCCAAGGCAGCTGCTCAACCAACTGAGCCACCCAGGCGTCCCAAGGACACACATTTTCATCTGTTTTGTTTGTTGCTAAATCTCTAGCACCTAGAACATAATGCATAATAAATCCTAATATGCCCTTTGTAACTGAATAAGTCAATATATTCGTGTTGATGCTACATCTAATTTTTCTTATATAACTCTCCAATCCCCCTGTGGCATTCTAATATTATTCTGTATATTAAAAAATAAATAAATACATGGAAAGAAACACAAGATAGCTTTTAGATTTATGAGAAATTAAATATAGCAATTCCCATCAATGTCACATCTATTTATTCTCCTCTTAGTAATGCAGGCATTTTTTTTTACATTTGGTTCCATAAATTATTTTCCTGTCATATGTATTTTTTAAAATATAAAAGTACTCAACTACTCCTAATATACCCTGTTCACTCCCATATCCTGTTTCATCTTCATATTAGCTTATTATTTTTGTTTCTGAGTGATGCTGGAGCAAATACTTTGAGTAATAATAATAATACCAAGGCTTTTTGCATATATCACTGTAATTTATAATGTAATTTTATTGTATTTTATGAAATTAAAGATGACATCAATTATAAAATATACCATTATTATACACCCATTATAAAAGAAAAAGAATAGTTCTATCAAGAAAACATGACATACACTTTCATTAGGAAGTAATTATACTTACAATATTTTATATTTGTCAAGAAAACTCTTTTAGTTGAACTTGCATAAATTTAGACATAGATATAAATATATACTATTGATATAGATATTAGTAAATACACTAGATAAGGTATCCCTAAAATATTTTCTTTGGAATCTAATTCTTCTAAATTACTTCTCTACTTAGGGTCATCTTATTTATATTTCTTCAGAAGATATTCTCTGTAAAATTGAGATGCAAAATTTCTACAAAAGTTGTTTTTTTTTTTCATTATTGTCAACTGGAAATTTTTTCCAAGCTGTTAACTCTCATTCTGCAAAATTTGAGGATGATAATTTATTTATTAGACCAGAAATTTTCATCAGAAGTCAACAGTCAAGAATCATGTTCCTTCTTCAAATGGTTTTTAAATTATGTATTGATTGAAAGTTAAGTGTTTACATTTATCCTTTTGTGACAAGAAAAGTACCATCCTTGGGCACCTTGGTGGCTCAGTTGTTTAAGCCACTGCCTTCAGCTCAGGTCATAATCCCAGAGCCCTGGGATTGAGTCTACATCGGGCTTCCAGCTCCACGGGGAGTCTGCTTCTCCCTCTGACCTTCTCCCCTCTCATGCTCTCTCTCTCTCTCTCAAATAAATAAATAAAATCTTTAAAAGAAAAGAAAAGTACCCTCTTTTATGCATGTACAAACAATGGCAGTTACAAAATGGCTGCTCCTAGACAAGAACAAGGGAAATTCAGAGATGTCAAATGAGAACTCTTTGAATGGACTATCTATATCACATCACATGTCATTAATTTTAACAACCTAAAAGATCATATACTAAAACCCATGTAGGTAAGAAAATCAGGGCCTGCCGAAATTCAAATTAATTTGCCCAATAAGTAATCTAGGACTAATTTTAAATCCAGTACTCCTACACTGGTAATTTGAAATAAATTGTGAATATGCTTAAATTATTTAAGTTTAAATTATTATGCAAGGATTTCTTTATATTTGGTCATGTGGTCCCAATGATTCTTCTTATAACTTTGAAATTCTACTTTTCCTACTGATGCAGTTCTTTTTTAAAAGCACAGGTTAAAGTATAAAATATAAATTTAACTTTTATTACTTGTTTATATTTTAATCTCAGTTAAAAAACATATTTGACTAGAAAAATTGAAAAACCTATGTATTATCAATCTAGATGATTCATCTACTGGCAAGATGCAATCTTATAAAAATTTCAACTTTTGTTAAGTTGTTACCTAAGTAGAGACAATTTTGGATGCCATTCATTCATGGTTAATATTTTAAAACTTTAAAATAAGATGGGATTTTCCAGATATATACTCTCTAATATAATTTACCATTTTTTCAGGGCAGACTCTGTGAACAAGAAATGTTAATTAACTCTCTCAATGTTACACTGCTGGCTAGTATCTGCATCCAAACAAAATCAGAATCCTTCATACAAAGTTCACCTGTTCTTTCTACTACTTTGTTTTGGATGTATTATACCTGTGGATTTTTATTTCTGTAAGTACAAGTATTTTGTATTCTTCCTCTAAATACCCCTAGTGCCTAACTCTATGTACTGTCATACAACAGGTATTCTCTGGATTGCCAAATAAATGAACATTATGACCATCTGATCCCAAGCAAGAATTTAAAATAGAACAAAAACTTTAGAAACACCAACAAATTTTGTCTAGAACCAAATGACATCTGCATATGTGTGTGTGTGTATATGTGTGTGTGTGTATAAAATCCTATATATATAGGATTTTATTTGACAGATAGATTTATTTGACAGAGGGATCACAAGTAGGCAGAGAAGCAGGCAGAGAGGCAGACAGAGAGAGAAGGGGAAGCAGGATCCCCACTGAGCAGAGTCTGACATGGGTTTCATCCCCGGACCCTGAGATCATGACTGGAGCCGAAGGCAGAGGCTTAGCCCACTGAGCCACCCAGGCACCCCATCATCTGTATATTTTTTAAAAACATAGTATAGGGATTTTTTTGTCATTGCCTAAGTATAATAATAGACCAGTCAAAATGTGGCATCTATCTATAGATAATCAGTGTGTGTTCATACACACAAATACACACACACATAATGAAATGTGGTGGAATAGATGCAAGGCTGGTTCCTAGAACCTAAAAGTTCCTACATAAACCTCCAGGTGCCCTAGAATATGGTGAAACAATAGGGTGGATTGAGTCTGGGATCTATATAGAGTAGTCCCCCATGTCCTCCTTAGCAGAAGATGTAATACACCATTAGGCTACTATTGACCTTCCGACCATACATCAGAAGGAGTATCATCTGCTTCTGGACCAGAGTTGACAATGGATAACTGAACTGTGGAAAGTAAAATCTGGAGAAGAGGAGACTATTATATAAAATGCATAAGATAGATATAAAGATATTCTCTCTATATAGCATATATATGTTATATGTAACATATTTACATATATATAACTAGTTTGATTATTATTATGGTTAAGCAATTAAAAAATTAAAACACTTTAAATGATAAATATGCTATTTCAATTTTAGCAATTGAAGTGACAGAACTATATATTTATACACATAACACTGTTTATGTGTGCACAATTAAAGTATTGGTTTTGTTTTCTTTATGCCATTATTGGCTCATTGACTTGAACATTTCAGAATGTATATATTTTACTAAAAGCAGATAAAAACTGATTCTTTCCCCAAAATAATATTGAATCAAGACCATGATTTAATTTTATGTATTGTGTTTATGCACTATTCAACTTCAAGTTATTTATTACCAATGTATTTAGTCCACATCAGTTAAAGAATCAAATCCCATTGCACAAGTATATATAATGCTTTTCTGTAACATAGTAAAATTTAAATTGCAGTGCCTTCCAATCAGACCATAAGCAATGTGGTAATCAAGCATTAATTTAGCAAGTTCATTTTTCTATTACACTGTTTTCAACACAAAGTTAGTGTTAGTATTTCCATAGCTCTGAGGTCAAATTGAAAGAGAGTTTGCAAGAGTAACTATATGAAAACACCTTGAGCTAAGTGTAGCGGAGGTTGACTTTGAGACTCCCTTGGTCAAGCTTAAAAATTGGTCTCTTATTTAATCACAGTCAAAAGAAAAGGTAACAGTATTTTATTAAAATATCTAAAGCATTAACAACTTAAAAACTTACAGCAGAGGCAGATGTTCAGGGAAAATATTAAAACTCTAACATTTTCAAAAGTTCTTATTCAATCTCTCCATTGACTTATTTCTCCTACATTTTATGGTAAAATAATTTCAAAAATATACTTTTCTTAAATATTAAACCAATCTTAAGGTAATGTGCTATTTCAGTCTGATTATTCCTATCAGAGTATGAAGTATGTTGCATTGTCTTAAATATACATTTGTCAGGCCAGTTAACAAATTCTATGTTAAGCATAAAATAATTTGTTTGAGGGCGCCTGAGTGGCTCAGTGGGATAAGCCTCTGCCTTCAGCTCAGGTCATGATCTCAGGGTCCTGGGATCAAGTCCTGCACCAGGATCTCTGCTCCGCAGGGAGCCTGCTTCCTCCTCTCTCTCTCTGCCTGCCTCTCTGCCTACTTGTGATCTGTCAAATAAATAATTAAAATCTATTTTAAAAAATAATTTGTTTGATTGAAAAGTATGATGAGGAATAAAAAAGAAAAAGATACTAGAACTCCATGCATCTTGTAGATGTTGCTATAAAATAGGAGTGCGAAAACTATAGTCTGTGATCCAAATCTGGCCCTCTGCCTATTTGCTATATTAAGTTTTATTGGAACACAGTCATGCCCATTCTTTTTAGTATTTGTCTACAGCTGCTTCCACACACATAATGACAAAATTGAGTAGTTAAGACACACATTCATGTAGCCCATGAAAATGAAACTATTTACTATTGGTTCTTAACAGAAATATTTTGCCAAGCCCATAGTGAGACCTTGAGAAAAAGAGATCTAAGGACTATAACTTTTTTGGACTTGAACTGCCTGTCTCAAAATACAGCCATTTTATTCTTTCTAGAACACAACCCATGACTTTCCTCTATCGACGTTATTATGGACTGCTCTTCCTCCACTTATCTGAATAGCTTACTTACTCTTTCTTATTCAAGTTGCTACACAAAACTCTTCCAGTCAGGCTTTCCTTACAGATCATACTTAAAATATTGTCTACACATTTTCTGCATTAATCTTTATCATATTAATTGACTTTTTTGTCTTTATAGCAATTGTCACCATGTTGTTGAACATAGTTAGATGCTCACCAGAGCTATTTTCTGTTGCCCTGGGTAAGAAGATCATATTTTTCAGTCTTCCTTGAACTTAATGAGTCCTTGAGTTCTGAAATAAAGGGAATAAAACATAATATATAGACTTGTCAAATCACTATGTTGTACACCTGAAACTAATGTAACATTGTGTATCAACTTTACTTCAATTAAAAAGAGCAATAACATAATATTATTACACTGGCAACATTACCAACTTTCAAATTGTAAATTTAGTCAAAGCAGGTTTCTTTTAATGACTTCAGGTATCTTTCCTACTCTGACCATCTCCAAAAGATTTTATCAAATATCTGGGAGGTAACTGTCCACATTCAAGTCTTGTCTGGATTTCCTGCCCTTGCTATTCCACTCTTCTGCTCCACTAGTTACTGGTATTTTTCCTCTGGATTTCATCATTCCTATCTGGTCAAGAGCTCACACATACCACTCAGCATCCTCTTTATCCTGACTATAGACCTCTTAAAATCTATAGACATTCTCCATATATTTCTGTAGCTTTTTTGGAGAACACAGAGAATTATGAGACACTTTCATGTAACTATGGGTCTATAGTAAATTCAGAAGGTTTGTTTCAGGACTTCTCTACATGGATAGACCCTGCCAATGTCACATCCAGTTGATCATTAATGAATCATGTTAATCATGAATTAATGAATCATGGCAAGACGTGAGGGAATTCTAGTAAGTTGCTGATTTCCTCTGTCCCATCTGGGGGGAAAAAAAAAAAGCAGCTCTGGATTCCTCTGCCCAGGTTCCAAAATTTAGTTGAGAATTTTATCCTTCTCTAGGGGTTTTGACCTCATAGTGGGTGAGAAATCATTTCCAGAACTCCTGATGAATCTTCCTGAGCATCTAACTGGTTTTGTTGTTGTTGTTGTTGTTGTTGTTGTTGTTGTTGTTTTAGCCTCTGCTTTTATCATATAGAATCTGATTTTCTCTGTGGCAGGAAAAACCTGCCTTATGTTTAGATCTTTTGAAGGTCAAAATCCAATAGTACCTCCTATTTTTCTCTGTATTTCTGTGTATCAAACATTCTTTCAGTGCAGTGAGCACAGAACATTCTCTCCTCACATCTTCCTAAATGGGACTCATTATCAAAATGGGTTCCATTCTCAAAACATTTCTGAGACAAAAATAAATTATTAGTATCAAAACAAGAACAAAGAGTCTATGGCATTCACCCAACTAATATGAAAATCTCATCCATTAGGAAACAGTTTCATTAATCCATTGGGATTAACCTTAGTGTGAATTCTGTTCAGGATTTCAAAAACAAATAATAGCTGTAAATAAATTCCATGAGCCTTTTCTTACATAAATAAATATACTTTATATATATATATATACACACACACACATATATATATTTGCATATATATGTATATATATATGTGTATATATATATATATTTAGAAAGAGAGAGAGAGATAGAGGAGAGAGAGAGAGAAACAAAGAGAGAGAGACACATAGAAACAGAGAGGAAAATTGTGAATATGAAAGAGAAATCAAGGAGGACATCACAGAGCTATCGGACCCACAACTAAGCCCTTTTATGTGGTATATCATCTATACCTTAAAAACATCATTTGCAGTAGATTTTATTGTCCTCAAATTAAATGTAAGATAAAATATGGATTTGAAATTCCAATGAGGCCTGCCTGAATGTAAACACTGAACTTATATTGCCTCCAAATAAGTTGGAGTTAATCAAAAGTTAATAAAAAATGACAAATTTAATTCAATGTAATTTCTTAAAATTATAAAATATTATTATATTTTAAGTCTAAGAAAATCAAATAAAAATCAATCATTTCATTTTGGAGGAATATATCAAAATTTCACATGCATTTAAAATAAAATATGCAAATTTCAGGATTGTTTTTTCCAGCACTTTGGAAAATGCCAATAGTATTTTGATCAAGATGGCATTGAAAATATACAATCCTAAAATTTGTATGGAAGCAGAAAAGACCCCGAATCACCAAGGAAATGTTGAGAAAGAAAAACAAAGCTGGGGTCATCTTGTTTGCCTGATTTCAAGCTTTATTATAAAGCTGTGATCACTAAGACAGCATAGTACTGACACAAAAACAGACACATAGACCAGTGGAACAGAGTAGAGAGGCCCGATATGGACCCTCAACTCTATGGTCAAATAATCTTTGACAAAGCAGCAAAAAATATCCAGTGGAAAAGACAGTCTCTTCAATAAATGGTGCTGGGAAAATTGGACAGTTATGTATAGAAGAATGAACTTGACCATTCTCTTACACCATACACAAAGATAAACTTGAAATGGATAAAAGACCACAACGTGAGGCAGGAATCTATCAAAATCCAAGAGGAGAACATAAGTAGTAACCTCTTCAATATCAGCCACAGCAACTTCTTTCAAGACATGTCTCTAAAAGCAAGGGAAACAAAAGCAAAAATGAACTTTTGGGACCTCATCTAGATCAAAAGCTTCTGCACAGCAAAGGAAACAGTCAACAAAACAAAGAGGCAATCCATGGAATGGGAGAAGATATTCGCAAATGACATTACAGACAAAGGGCTGATATCCAAGATCATAATGAACTCCTCAAGTTCAATACTCAAAAAACAGATAATCACATCAAAAAATGGGCAGAAGACATAGAAATGGCTAACAGACACATGAAAAAATGTTCACCATCACTAGCCGTCAGGGAAATTCAAAACTACATGGAGATACTATCTTACACCAGTTAGAATGGCCAAAATCAACAGGACAGGAAACAACAAGTTTTGGAGAGGATATGGAGAAGGGGGGGCCCTCTTACACTGTTTGTGGGAACGCTAGTTGGTGCAGCCACTTTGGAAAAGTATGGACGTTCCTCAAAAAATTAAAAATAGAGCTACCGTATGACCCAGCAATTGCACTACTGGGTATTTACCCCAAAGATACAGATGTAGTGAAAAGAAGGGCCATATGTACTGCAATGTTCATAGCAGCAATGTCCACAATAGCCAAACTGTGGAAAGACCGGAGATGCCCTTCAACAGATGAATGAATAAAGATGATGTGGTCCATATATACAATGGAATATTACTCAGTCATCAGAAAGGATGAATACCCAACTTCTGCATCAACATGGGTGGGACTGGAAGAGATTATCCTGAGTGAAATAAGTCAAGCAGAGAAAGTCAATTATCATATGGTTTCACTAACTTGTGGAACATAAGGAATAACATGGAGGACATCAGGAGAAGGAAAGGAAAAGTGAATTGGGGGAAGTCAGAGAGGGAAACCAACCATGAGAGACTGTGGACTCCTAGAAACAAACTGAGGGTTTTAGAAGGGAGGGGGGTGGGGGTATGGGTGAGCCTGGTGGTCAGTATTAAGGAAGGCATGTATTGCATGGAGCACTGGGTGTTATACGTAAACAATGAATCTTGGAACACTATATCAAAAACAAATGATGGGGCGCCTGGGTGGCTCAGTGGGTTAAGCCGCTGCCTTCGGCTCAGGTCATGATCTCAGGGTCCTGGGATCGAGTCCCACATCAGGCTCTCTGCTCAGCAGGGAGCCTGCTTCCCTCTCTCTCTCTCTCTCTCTCTGCCTGCCTCTCTGTTTACTTGTGATCTCTCTCTGTCAAATAAACAAATAAAATCTTTAAAAAAAAAACAACAAATGATGTATTGTATGGCGACTAACATAACACAATAAAAATTTTTTAAAAAGAAAAATGAAAATTTTAAGGAAAAAAAAAGAAAAATAAAATATAGTATGGAGGTTAAGAACTTTGGCTCAACTGATCTAAATCCTTATATTACCATTTGTGTAACCTTGGGGAATTACCCAAGTTAAAATTATTCTCCTTTTTAATACATGGGAGTAATAATTTTGAAATATCTGGATGAGATATTAAGTGTACGTTTTTAAGGTATCTGGCACATAGAAAACACTCCATCAATATTAACTACTGATATTATTTAGCTCAAGTAACAAACCCTGAAAGTTAAGCTATTCCATCATACCAGTACTTAATTTCTTACTCTGTCCAATGATACTTCCAACCATGTAGCCCCTCTAATAGGCAGATGCTTACTCTCTAGGTGGTGACCATAGTGAATGACATCGTGGATCGGAACAATGTCATCATCCCATGTCACATATGTCTTCAGAGCTCTCCTCCGATCCTGACTGAGTCAGCAGTTGATTATACATTCAACTCCAGGACCTTTATTTATTTGTTTATTTTTATTTTTGTTTTGTTTGCACTTTTTTTTCATTTAAGGATATTTCCTTGATATTCCTTCTCTATATAAAAGCATAATGTAGGGGCGCCTGGGTGGCTCAGCGGGTTAAAGCCTCTGTCTTCGGCTCAGGTCATGATCTCAGGGTCCTGGGATCGAGCCCCACATCAGGCTCTCTGCTCAGTAGGGAGCCTGCTTCCCTTCCTCTCTCTGCCTGCCTCTCTGCCTGCCTGTGATCTCTGTCTGTCAAATAAATAAATAAAATCTTTAAAAAAAAAAAAAAGCATAATGTAGTCTATGTCAGTTCAATATGTGTTTACCCTTTCTCCAGGACACTTGCTTAGCCTTTGGTGAAATTCCTACAACATGTAGAGTATTCCAAAAAAACTTTTATTCCAAAAGTAAAATTTAAAATATATTTTTAAAAAGATTTTCAAACTCCCTTAAAGGAGGAAAAGATCTTTCTCATCAGGATGCATGAATCAGATAATAGCAGTACTTCTCATTGAAGTGCAAGTGGCAGAAGCTCAGCCTGCCTGTATTGTTCCTCCTTTCCCTCCCTGCCTGGCAACTGAGTAGCCCAAGAGACACAGCTTTAAAACCCTTGCTCTCAGCCTACTTCTGTCTTTCTTCCTAGCTTTCTGCTGTTTCTTCAGTTTCTTTAATATTATCACAAAGAACAAAGAACTCTCAAACTGCCTCTGATTAATTCAAATGTAAGGGAATGGAGACATAAAAATGCTGACCTTATGCATTGACTAAAATCTATTTTTCAGTTTAAGTGATCATCATCAATTATACCCGTATTTCTATTTATCTTAATACTTTTTTTTATTAGGGGTAGATAATTTTATATTCGACAAACAATGTATCACTTTGAAAATGTTTTTTTTTTTTCTCCATTGGTCATAATCCTACAATTTTTGAAGCTTGTATTGTGACTGAAGGCAACTTGTAAAACATTTCAACCTAACTTCCCCTGCCAATATTCAAAAAAGCAATGCTTCTCCAAGAATGGGAAAATAATTCTCTCCATTCTGAAATGTTTGTCTTATTAAACAAAAGGTCTCCAACAACATGATGATTCATTAATTATTTTTATCTGCAATGGTGAAAAAATGCTAATAAATAGAGATTTCTGAAATCTGCACTCTATCACAGTGCTGAAAAGCAAGCATGCTGCTTTATACTTCACAATAAGGAGATGACATGATTAAGCAGAGCTTATGTGTTCATAATATTTTACATTCATCAGTGTTTTGTTTACAGTGTCTAATTTTATCTTTAATATAACCCTTTGATATAGATAGCATGTACATTAATATTCTAGTCTGAGAAATAATGAAATTGAAGTCCATACAGCTTAAGTGGCATGCTTAAAACCACGCATCTGCTAAAGCATGACACTTCAGTTACCTTAATCTGGATCCTTGTTCCTTCTACTAAGCACCCTGCCAATTAAATCTTACACATTCGGCTAAATATAGATAAGCTTCCAAGGTCAAAAAAGGAGGAGGTGATTAAATGTACTATTTAACAGTCCATTTAAGGGAAATATGTTTTTTTACTTTGTTAAAGACAAAAGTAGCTTATTGAGACTGAGAAGAATGGGCATTAAGGTAGAAAACTTATTTTGTTAATAATATCAAATCATTATAGTAGAGAAATATTTTTCTAAACAAAGGGTTTTACCAGAGCTTTATATAGAAAGCCATATATCTGTTCAGATTTTTTTTTTAAGTTTAAAGGAACAATCAAATATCTGTGTAATTAATTTGATTTTATCAGCATTTATTTACATCCTCCTCTAAGCCAAGTACTGAACTAGGGGCTTTGGAGTAAAGATTAATAAATTCTAGCCTTTTGTGGAGGATTTTGTGAATGAATTGCCAACAGTCGAATCTATAATCCTGTTCCTTCTCTTGATCACAGAGCAAGATATATCTGATCTTTCTAGCCTTTAGGTGTGGCCATGTGGCTAAGTTCTCCACAGTGGAATGTGAGTGGAAACAGTGAGACTAACCATTTCTATCCACAGCTAAGGGGATTCCCACAATGTGGGAAATTCAGTGCTAAAATCAGGAAAGACCCATGCAAACTGAATTTAGTCACCTAAATGGAAATGGTGTTCCTATTTTCAAGCCTGGTCTCTAAAAACCTCACATATGAACTTCTCCATGTTCTTTTCTGTTTCTAGCAGACTCTCATGGACATAGCTATGGTGACCTTAACAGTCACAGCTTTGCAATGCTAAAACCTCTGTCAGCCTGGGTTCCTGTGTGATCACATATAGCAAAACCACCACAGATGAGGTCTTAAATTCAGACTCCCTAGGCTAGACTTGTTTTTATTTTTTAGTTTTTTTTTTAAGACTTTATTTACTCATTAGAGAGAGAGAGAGAGAGAAAGAGAAAGAGAGCAAGAGCAGGGGGAGGGACAGAGGGAGAAGCAGGCTCCCCACCAAGCAGAGAGCCATCCCAGGCCATGAACTGTGCCAAAGACAGATGCTTAACCAACTGAGCCATCCAGGTGGCCCTCCAGCCTAGACTTGTTGTAAATGATGACAATGAACTTTTTACAAAGCCCTTAACTTCTGTGTATCCCCTTTTTAACCATGTCTTATCTTTTCAAAATAAGATAAAACTCCTGATCTTAAATTACTTAAAGTCATAAGAAACAAATACCAGGGGAAAGGAGAGTAGTCTATAACAAAAAGAGAATTAAAAGAGTAACAAATTGAACTTTGTGTTTAGTGATATTTAGAATTAAAATAGAAACTTTTTTATGGTGTATTCAAGTACATTCCTAGAGACACATGATTACTTAAATAGATGATGGATGTAGCTAATGATTACTCCTTGACCCAATGTTTCAGTGAGATTATCACAAAAAAGTACAATTTTTGTCTAGATTTTTCTTTAATAAGTGGAAAATGGAAATGGAAGAGTTGAAATGACCCTCTACGGTGAAGATATATTATTTAATTCTTAACATTAAAGCACAGTTAAAATGAAAAAAGGTTTATTTAAACAGTCTCATTTCATAAAACTCCTGTTCTTTGTGATCTATGGTTCTTTTATTGGCAGCACAAATAAAAGGAGAGTTTTATTGTTTTAAAAAATCATTAGTCTTGGAGAGTTTTTTTTTTTCCAGCAAACTAGGTAATGGTTTTGTGAGTACAACTTATTTTTCCTAATGCTAACCATCCCTTCACACTAAGAACTATATAATTCTCATATTACTTGTCTCATAAAGAAAAGCTGTCTTTGGATATGTTGGATATCAGGATATGCTTCTTATAATTGAGCAACTTTAATTCCTCTAATTGTTTTCATAACCAGGGGAATTTGATTTATTTTATTTTCAAACAATATGGAGATTGTCAGTAAAATGTTGGATTTCTCTTCTATAACCAGATACAACCCCACAAAATTTGATTTTGTTTTTTAAGAAGAGACTTTCATAAAGACCTATTATCAAAAAATGATTAAAAGTGACCTAAGAATAAGACTCTATGGACCTCTGACAATTTAAAATACTAATTAATTAAGAATTGATCCATCATTACCTCATATAATCACTTTCCAAACAATGTTTGGTCAAGATACAAAAAATGATGTTGGTATCTCTTAAACAGTGTACTACTAATGGTTGATTTGCTCTGTCAAACTCCAGATATTTGTTTTCCTCATAATGAGGAAATATGGACTATGAAATTATTAATATATGAGTGTTTTCTTGGAGTGCTAAATTCATTAGAGATTTATGTAAAAAGAAAACTAGGTATGCAGAAACTTTTTGGAACAATCAAATAGTCACTGATATACTTTCCTCTTCATCAATTATCTCAATAGAATCCTTCAGTGAACATTACTTTCATAAAATATGTTTTCTCTTCAAACACAGTTTCTCTCAATACATATGAGTAAAACTTGCATGAGAATGAGTCCAGGTAGTGCATGAGAGTGAGCCAAGTTTTTATATGTATAACTTATGTCCCTGGTGATTTTCTCTGAACTATGTCCATGTATATGCTATGTACTATATCAGAATATAAATAATACAGCAAAATGCTTTGACCTGTTTTCAAGTTATAGAAATTATTTAAGAAGCAGAAGATAAAAATAAGGATGGCATATCAAGATATGTGGAAGCTCAAAAATCTCCAAAGAATAACACTGATAAGCTGAAAAAGTAACCAGTATGTTATCCAATTAAAATAGCAAGAAAATGTAAAAAAAAATCATTAAATTGCAATAATAAGTTCAATACAAAAATGATTACATAGGTTAAGACATAAAAGCCTACTTAGTTTGGGGCTGATGAAAATAGTTTATTATAATTAGCCTGGATCAAAAATATATTTAATAAAATAAATCAGTATTAGAAAATATAAAAGTAGACATTATAACTTTATATTGAATACAAATTTCTCTTTCTTTCTCCCCCTTCCCCCATATATACCATGATAAGAATGTAAAATTCAGAAAGATTAACTAGAATAAAGAGCTCCCAGCTAGCAAACATAATATCACCATACTTGAAAAACAGTATTCTATATTTGCTAAGAAATTATAGATGTTTTAGGTAGAAATTTTTAATTTCATCTAAAACTTATATATGTTAGGAAGAATAACTCATAATCTGAAAAATGATTGTTTTATTATACATCTTTTTGTAAAATAGACTGTGTTACTAAGGCTTCTTAATTTCCAATTTCCTTTTTGTCATTTAATTCTTCCTAACAAAATCAGCCAACATAGATATAAAAATATCTCTACAATATGAAAAGTTGAATGGTCTCTGAAACAACTGTTGTAAAAGTTCCTCTGCATATGTGCCTTATAAAATGACTGATCACAATAGTTTATCTTATGGATATGATCTAGAGTGCCATATCATTTAGTAAACCTCATCTTAAGCTCTAACAAATATATTTCACTGGGTTTAGCTTCATTATGTCTAAATTGACCCTCCATAAATTAAAATACAACTAAATCACAGATAATTCTACTAACATATATGATAAAAGATCAAATATATAATATCATTATTAATAAATAATGATATTTGGGGGGAATGTGAAATGAAGCTTCTTTTATTATAAAGAGATGTTTCTGTAAATTAACTGGTTAAATTATATGTGAACTTAATAGATTTTATATAATTTAATATATATATATAAAATATAATTTATTTCATGGTTGAAATATTGGCATAAGCTTGTTAGTTAGCAATGCGAATTTACACATTCTCTCTCAAGATTGTAGTATATTTTACTAGAAATATTTTACAAGAAAATTATATTTAAAACTAAAATACCAACATAAATACTGAAAAAGATGAAAGGTGTGGGCATTTTTCTGAAAAATTTATAAAGTCAGGCAGGATAACAGAAATCTAAGAAACCATTTTCTTCTTAGAAAACAATGTGTTTTCCTGAATTAATCTAGATAATTGCCTTAATTTTACTCTGATTTTGTAGACATATAATGGGATTTTGGGAATCATTTATGCACATAAATTAATTTTAAAGGAAAAACAGATCTTTTTAAAATTCAATGTAATGCTTTAATTCAGAATCTTTCTAAATATTTTATCTTTTCTTTTTAAAGATTTTATTTATTTATTTGTCAGAGTGACATAGAGAGAGAGAACATGCATCAGCAGGGGAGAAGCAAGCAGAAGGAGAAGCAGGATCCCTGCTTAGCAGGGAGCCTAAGGCAGGACTCAATGCCAGGACCCTGGGATCATGACCTGAGGCAAAGACAAACACTTAACCAACTGAGCCACCAAGGTGTCCCAAATATTTCATTTTTTAAAGGATTTTATTTATTTATTTGTCAGAGAGAGAGAGAGAGATTAAATCAGGGAGAGCAACAGGCAGAGGGAATAGGAGGCTCCCTGCTGAGTAAGGGGCCCAATGCCAGACTCAATCCCAGAACCTGGAGATCATGACCAGAGATGAAGGCAGACATTTAACTGACTGAGCCTCCAGGCGTTCCAAATATTTTAACTTTTTTAAAATATGTTTGGGTAAAGAACAATATTTTTATTTAAACACATTTTTCAAACAAAGCAGTCAATAAGAATTTTAAATCTCCTGCATATTTGGACATTATGTTTTTGGACAGTGAATAATTATGGTTGTTAAATTATTATTTTAAGGGAAAAGAGGATAGCATTCTGGCTCTCATTTTTATTGAACTTTTTTTTTTCTTTAAAATGAATTGTCCTTAATATAACCTCAGTTCCTCAACACTGATTAATCCTCTATGGCTAATCTTCTACATGTAGATGTAGAGCAAAACAAAGTAAAACAAAACAAAATCAGCATTACCAGTAATAAAATAAATTTATGTTCTAGATATCTTATAATAAATATGTTTGAAACAAAGAAAAATTTTACAATATAGAGTCCATGTTGGTAGCAATGGAAAAATATATGTGACTAAAATGATTTGTGTTTCTCATAAAACAAAAGAAATTAATAGAAAATGTGGTTTTGAACTGAGATCATTATCCAATGTGTTCTTCTAGGGGCGCAAGTGACCTCCTGCTTGCCTCCTATTCTCTTGATTTGTTAACCATCTATTTGTAAGCAGCAGCATTTCTAATCCTGACCTCAGGAGATATTACCAATTGCTTAGAAATAGGAAAAATTCTACTTTCCTGCTCCCAGCTAAATAGGTAAATGGACAAGTGTCTGAAGGATTTACCCTCTTGCTAAGCATGCTTTGCTAGACTTTCTACCAAAATCCAGCCGTTTGTGTTTAGATGTATATTTGCTTCTTTACGGAGAGATAGTTCTTTTCCCTCTTTCTGATAAGATTAATAGATCCAATTAGTCATGCTCCTTTAAAGGCAAATAAAGTTTGCCTTTGATGGCTAGAAACTCAAGACAGGTATGTTTCAATGCAAGGCATAATAGAATGGAGATGATAAATCTTGAGTGCTACTGTGCAGATGACAGAGTGCCTAAGGTAAAAGATTAGAGCGAGGTGGTGTGTTACAGCTTTAAGAGCACAGGGAAAGGAAATACCAGCTCCACATCACATGACCTTAAGAATAGTAAATAATGTTTCTGGGGTTCTTCCAGTCAAATGAAAAATATATATATTCTGCTTTGCACATGATTATAAGCCCAAACTTCTAAGCCAGTCTGCCTGGGTTCAAATACCAGTTCTACTACTTACTACCAGTAAGACCTGAGGCCCCTTACTTAAGCTCCCTGTAACTCAGTTTCCTTCTCTACAAAATGAAATAATAAAATATTTAATGAGTTGTTAAAGGATTAAATAAGTTAATTCATACAAAGTATTCAGGAGAGTAGCTGGCACACATTAACTACTCAATAAATATTACCTATTTTATGACAGATCTTGGTAAGGAAATTTCCCAAAATTCCTTTTAATTCATGATCAAAGTTTCTATGAGTCTGAGAAATTAATAAAATATAAGGGGACACTTCTGGGAGAGTCAAAGGGAGTGGTCATCAAACAAAGAATTATTGATAAAGTTTGTCTTCTCAGTTTTTTTTGCCTAGGCATAGTTTTGACTTTGACGATGATGGAATGATACACTGACTTAAATTCTCCAATATTGCTGTATTCAAAATTACTTTATGCTCTAGAGATGAAAATGCTGTGGATGAGCTTTTGCTAAACTGTGATTTCAGTGCAGTGCAGTTTCTTGGGTGATTTCAGAAATCACAACAGGCTTTTACCCAGAATCTCAAGGTTACATACATACAAAAGCTGAGATATAGAAAAGTTATTTTATTTTCTTAAATTTCATTGAATTTGGTTTCTTATAATGTCATAATGAAGTTTTAAGACATTATGTTATTTAGATAACACAAGTTCATAACATGAGTTGGGTGTTTTATTTCCTAGCAAATGGGCACAGTCAGTGGCCTCATAGAATTTAACTTACCCTAAGACATAATTTTAAATTGTCTTTAGCTATAATGAGCATGTTTCTATTCCTCATGAATTCCAGGAAATGCTTATTCAATAGGTTTGTAATGGGACCTAAGCCCATGTATTTTTTAGCAGGTCCCCAAAAATTTATCATCTGTACCCCTGGTTAGAAACACTGACTTATTTGATTTGCTTCAAATCTACTGAGACAAAAAAAAAAAAAAAAATCTACTGAGACCTTATTATATATAACTTACCCATGTCTACATTAGAATCAGCTTAGCTATTTTCAGTTCTGTTATATATACATCTACTTGATAGATAATCTCTATCAGTTTTCTTCTCATGACTCCTGTCTATTGGCAAAAGAGACAGTGAGAAACTTTATTTTCCCCTTTTCACTCTGCATGCCATTGTTTTGATGTTCTGGAGCTATGGTCTGGAAGTTATAAATGTGTGTTAGTGTGTCGAAGGACTGAAAATAATTATTTGTTTATAAGAAAAGCTCTATTTGGTTAAAAAGCATTTCATATTTGAAATATGTCACTAAGAAATAAAAGGAGGTTAAATATGTCAAAAATACATTTTAAAGACAATATAGGGATGTATAAAACATCAGAAGCAACATTAATTTGAGATTAATTTATAATCACGTTGGTAAACCATTTGGCCAACATGGAGATGGAATCACCAAAATCTCTTAAATTTGACACTGTACTGATGTAAATACACTTTGAAAATTGCTATAAATATTTCAAGAACCAGAAATAGCTAAACAACTATTAGATATGTTAGATGAAAACAATTGACTTGATTTAAAGTTATTATAAGACAGAAATAGTAGGAAGAGAAATTAAGGAATCAATCCCATTTATAATTGCACCAAAACCAATTAGTTACGTAGGAATAAACCTAACAAATGAGGTGAAAGACCTGTACTCTGAAAACTAAAGCACTAATAAAAGAAATTGAAGAGGACACAAAGAAATGGAAAGATTCCATGCTCATGGATTGGAAGAACAAATGTCAAATATCTCTACTACCTAAAGTAATCTATAAATTTAATGTAATTCCTATAAAATACCACCAGAAATTTTCACAGAACTAGAACCAACAATCCTAAAATTTGTGTGGAACTATGAAAGACCCCAAAAACCAAAGCAATGTTAAAAAAGAAAACCAAAGCTGGAGACATCACAGCTCCAGACTTCAAGCTATATTACAAAGCAGTAGTCTTCAAGACAGTATGGTACTGGCACAAAAACAGACTCAGAGATCAATGAACAGAATAGTAAAACCAGAAATGAACCCATAACTATATGGCCAACTAATCTTCAACAAGGGATATCCAATTGGAAAGTTTCCAATAGGAAAAATTCTCTTCAACATATTGTGGAGGAAAAATGGACAGCCACATACAAAAAAATGAAAACCCAACTGCTTTCTTAAACCATACACAAATATAAATTCAAAATGGATGAAAGACTTAAATGTGAGACAGGAAACCATCAAAATCCTAGAGGAGAACACAGGCAGCAAACTCTTTGACCCAGGCCATAGCAACTTCTTACTAAACAGGTTTCTAGAGGCAAGGGAAACAGAAGCAAAAATGAACTATTGAGACTTCAAGATAAAACCTTCTGCAGAGGGGCGCCTGGGTGGCTCAGTGGGTTAAGCCGCTGCCTTCAGCTCAGGTCATGATCTCAGGGTCCTGGGATCGAGCCCCGCATGGGGCTCTCTGCTCAGCAGGGAGCCTGCTTCCTCCTCTCTCTCTGCCTGCCTCTCTGCCTGCTTGTGATCTCTGTCTGTCAAATAAATAAACAAAATCTTTAAAAAAAAAAAAACCTTCTGCAAAATGAAGGAAACATTCAACAAAACTAGAAGGCAACCTATGGAATGAGAGGAGATATGTGCAAATATTTTCAAATATTTGCGAATGACAAATTTGATAAAATGTTAGTATACAAAATATATAGAGAACAAATCCGACACCTAAAAACCAAATAATCCAGTTTAAAAATGGGCAGAAGACATGAATAGACGTTTTTTCCAAAGAAGACATTCAGATGGCTAACAGACACATGAAAAGATGGTCACCATCATCACTCATCATCAGGGAAATACAAATCAAAATTACAATAAAATATCACTTCACATCTATCAGAATGGCTAAAATTAGCAACACAGTAAACAGTAGATGTTGAGAAGGATGCATAAAAAAAGGAGCCCTCTTACACTATTGGTGGGAATGCAAACTGGTGTGGCCACTCTGGAAAATGGTATGGAGGCTCCTCAGAAAGTTAAAAAGAGAACAACCCTACATCCCAGCAACTGCACTACTAGGTTTTTACCCAAAAGATACAAAAATACAGATTCAAAGTACACAATCACCGTGGTGTTTATAACAGGGTTATCAGCAATAGCTGAATTATGGAAAGAGCCCAAATGTCCATCAACTGGTAAATGGATAAATAAGGGGTGGTATGTATATACAATGGGATACTACTCAGCAATAAATAAGAATGAAATATTGCCACCTGCAATGAAGTGGGTGGAGCTGAAGTGTATTAAGCTAAGCAAAATCAGTGAGTCAGGGAAAGACAAATACCATATGATTTCACTCATATGTGGAATTTCAGAAACAAACAAAAAAGATAAACATAGGGGAAAAAGAGAGAGGCAAACCATAAAACAGACTTTTATAGTTAAGAGAACAAACTGAATTTGTTCAAGATGAGGTGGGAAGGGGGATGGGTTAAATGGGAGCTCTCTGTAAGTGTTGAATCACTAAATTCTACACCTGAAACCAATATTACACTGTTTTTTAACTAACTGGAATCTAAATAAAAATTTGAAAGTATTAAAAAAAACACTCATTCTTAATTAGGCATATATAATATGTACTTTCCTTGGTAAATATCAAACAACTTTTCACTCTTCTAATTCTCTACACATTTGTGGCTGCTTTGCTTCATCATTCCATTTATGCACAGTGTGAAACTAAAAGGGCAAGCATACAGAGTTTTAAAATACTATGGGTTTTCATTATGATCCCTACTCTGTCCTTTACTAGCCATTGGAAATTGAGCAATTGGTTTAACCTAAACCAAGTCACTTCATTTGTACAATGGGCAGGAGTACTAATGGAGACCCAACTGCCATATGTCTGATTTTAAAGTACTAATTCAAACTAATAAATGGTTAAACAAATTATTTTATATCCTCTACCATCATAAGTATAGTACAAGTTCATCACAAGGTGATTTGAAAGATCAGGTTTCAATTTAAAATTCTCAGGACTCTCAGAATTCTATGCCATGTGCAGTAGAGTGGGGAAATTGGTCCTCAGTCCATCTCATTTTTCTTTGGACACTAGCTCTGCCTTAGATGACATTGGGCCTTTCAAGGCATGTGAGGGAACGTCAGCTAGAACCTTCACCCTCTAGCTACAGTTGTCTCAGCAGCTACCACTTGGTCTTCACATGGACCTAGAGTTGTACACACCAACTCTGGCAGCACAGTAAGCATTTAGGAGAATTAAAACTAGGGAGCGTGGTTGTGGAAGTGGAAGTGGACATTGGCATTTTGGACAGACATTTAGAGTCCAGATTTACTCAGAGCATAGTCTGTAGTTGAAAAATGTGAGGGACGGGTAGTGATATACCACTGAGCCCTCAGACTTCCCACCTTGGAGAAGGGTGTGTTCAGAGGAAGAACAGAATAGAACCTGATAAAATGCAGGTCCCAGGTTATAGATTATAGGTCCCCATAAAATGGGTAATAATCATATTTAACTCAAGTAAGTTTTGAAAAAATTAGAATGGATGCAAAATTTTTATGATATTAAATATTTAACTAACATTTGATATTAAATATTTAGCAAGGAATTTTTTTTAGCACCTGGTTTATGTGGATATGTGTCCATCTTATTTCTGGATAACCATCCTTAAATATTCATATGTTTATTATAATATGGCTTATTTTTATCCTCTGTTATAAGAATTAGGACATGATGAAATAGAACTTGTAAGAAAATGTCTGGATTTTTATTTTGTAAGAAAATAGGCATAAAACTTTAATACTTGAAAGAATTTAGTGAACAAAATAAGGCTTATACATTATATCAAAATGTTCTAATTGCCTGTTTAAAGAAAATAAAGCATTATTGTTTATCTTAAATACATAGCTATGAGATCAAATTTGAAATACTTCATCAGAGCATGAGAAATTGCTTATTTATTTTTATTTTATGCTATTTTTAATTGGCTAAGTATCTTTATAACAAATTGTCTTATTGCCAATTCTGCTTTCTCTTTTTTTTAATATTTATTCATTTATTTGACAGAGAGAGATCACAAGTAGGCAGAGAGGCAGGCAGAGAGAGACGGGGAAGCAGACTCCCTGCTGAGCAGAGAGCCTGATGTGGGGCTTGATCTCAGGACGCTGGGATCATGACCTGAGCCCAAGGCAGAGGCTTTAACCCACTGAGCCACCCAGGCACCCCTTGCTTTCTCTCTCTATTATAAATTAATATAAATGATTATAATCTTTTTCAGACTATTCCACATTTTATTTTTCCACATTTAAATATTTTACAAAAAAATATTTTTTTTTACCAGTTAGGATGGGCTTAAAGCCACAATATTTATTTCTCATTTCTGCCCAATGCTTATGTTGATTCTCCAGTGGTTTTGCTTTATTTCTCTCCACTTACAGATCCAAATTGATGGTTCACACTTCTGTTGTGACACAGAGAGATTTGCAAATTACATATCAGTTCCTAAAATTTCATTGGCAAACCAAGATACAGTGTCATAGCTAGATTTAAAATGTCAGAGACATGTCATGACTATGTGGATTAGCTGGGTGAAGGCTAATATAGGCTGCACTTATCTGGATGTCTCCCCTGATTATGATTGGGTTTAATCATATCTCAGAGCTAAGCTCTGCCTCACACCTCTCTCTCTTCCTCTTCAGGGACATAGCCTGTTCAAGCATGTTCTGCTCTTAGTAGTGGTAGAAGTATAAGAAAGCAAATAGGGATATAAAAGTCCTTCTAACTTGAAACTGGGAAAATATTTTTATTTTATTCAAGAGGTCCAAGCAAGTCATATGGCCAAATACCAGTCCAAGGAGGAGGAAAATCTATTTTGCCTCTTTAGTAGGAGAAACTGTGACATCACATGGCAAAAGTCCTGGATACATGAATGGATGAACAGTGTCAATTGTTACTGCAATCTACCATACCTACCATCTTCTCAGGGACAAAGATTGGAAATATTTACTAATATCCCTTTACATACTACAGTGCTCTTCTTTCACATTGATTATAAATATTAAAATTTAATTTACCAAGGTTTCAGCAAAAATCTTCCTAGTTAAATAAGTAGCAATACTTGATTTGAAGAATAACTCTTTGCATCTTCGTAAGTAACATATGTATATAGAATGGGGGAAATGTTTCCTCATTCAGTACTTTTTAATTGCAAATGGCAAAAAAACTGACTTTCAAGGCTTTTACTCTGTGATGACCCTTTTGTCCCCCATGGTATCTTCTAAAATGGAAAATACAAAGAGTGGCTTTTGTGGGGACTCTTCTTTCAGAGTACATTCTTCTTTAACACTTAGTGTTGGTGGTGTGGAGATGCAGGACTTCTCATACAATCTGAGTATCAATTATTTTTTTTTCCTCAGCTTAGGGGTCCCCTGGCAATAGAATTCCATTAATTATTCCTTTGATACTTTTCAGTATTTGTATCTAGTCAATTTCTATTCAACTTCTAATCAAAGGTGGGCGAATTTGTCAAATCATGGACTGGACTAATTGTGGCTTGGGGATTTCAATCTAGTAATAGGGGCTCTGCCCATCTCTTGATCTCAGCTTTCTGATTTCTGCCCAAGGGAAATTTGACCCCATGACCAAGGGATGGCTAGGCATATTTGCTATTTGCTTGCCTAAAGGTATTTCATCAGCATTCTTTTTGGTAATTAAGGTAAACTTTGTAAGACATTTCCACTTTTATGGGCGGAAAGCTAGCTGGGAAAGATACCTGTCCCCACAGATGGCATAATCTCTAATGCCTGCTTCATTTTTGACAAAAAAAAAAAATGAAAAAAGAAAGAAAGAAAGAAAGAAAGAAAGAAAGGAAGGAAGGAAGGAAGAAAGAAAGAAAGAAAAATAGAACCCTCCTGCTTCATTTTTGACAAAAAAGAAAATGAAGAAAGAAAGAAAGAAAGAAAGAAAGAAAGAAAGAAAGAAAGAAAGAAAGAAAGAAAGGAAGGAAGGAAGGAAGGAAGGAAGAAAGAAAGAAAAATAGAACCCTCCAAAGGGCAAAGCCAAAAGCTAATCACAAGACATATAATCTGGGTCACAGGAAGAAATATTTTATACAGCCTAGAGAATGGGACATCAAAACATCTGCTCAGCAGTACTTTAAATTTGCTATGAATCAGTAACTATTGTCTACCTTTAACTAGAATAAATCATAGTATTCACGACAATTATTTATCCCTCTTGGGCTACTCTATATTCTCATATTTTAGTTCTTAAACATCTAGGTCAAGAGCAGCACATCTAGACCAGATGTATAGATTACTGTGAAACCTGAGACTTTGAATCTACATCTTGATGGGATGAAACTTTTACAGTATCTTCCCTGAATATGTGCAAATGTGTTTTGCATGCAGAGGTAGGAAGTGAATATAAAAACATGACAGTAGAGAGTAGTTTCCATTATTGCTTACAGGCATTTACTTCATTACCAATAAAGAGATTTTATATATACATATCCTGGCCATTCCTACCCCTATGCAAGTAGTATATCTCCTTGCCTTGTGGTCATGTGATTTGATTTTCTGGCTAATGGAAACTAAGAAGTAGAAGTAAGGTCTGCTACATCCAAGCAGTAGATTTAAAAGCCATTCGCATCCCTTTTTCCACATCCAAGGTAAAGACTACACCCCAAGTCTGGATCCCAAGTTGAAAGAAAAATGAATTAGAGCCAGAAAGCTGCAGCCAATATAGCCAACATACCACATGAGTAAGCTACAATTATTTTTTAACATGTGACACTAAAATTTAAGGGCTGTTTGTTACCATAGTCTTACCCAATAAAAAATAATACTCCTTGCCCTTTTAAAAAAAAAAATAAAATCATCTATGCTAATAGGTGTTACTCTTCAGGTAAGCTTGTCTCTTTCTATTAAGACCTCACCAAAAAAATTACAAATTGAAACTAACATAAACTAATAGCCTCACTTTTTCTTACGAGTTTTCTAATGTTACAGCTTTAGTAGGTACAAGAGTCCAAGTCCTCAGGTACTACAGAAAATACCAAAATTATTTTTTTATTAGTGTATGAAAATTATTTTCTGTTCTAGAAAGAACTTTGCTTCTTTAGCCCTACTTAATCTCAGCCAATTTCACATTTTGGCACATGTCATTTACAATTAAAATAATATTAATTTGCATACTTGGCTAATTGTTATAAAAATATATAATAAATAATATAGAGAACTTAGTGATAACTAAGAAAGCCCAATTATAAGTAATCTTAAAATAGCCTGGATTTAGATATCACATTCCTTCATATCTGTTAAAGTTTCTTCATTTTCTGGTTTCTTGTAATTATCAATATATATTTTTAATATCTAAACACTTCATTCTACATTTCTGACTTAATAAATTTTATCTTCTTTAGATTCTATAGTACATTGACCATTCCATTTTTATGTTTGAACTACTCTATTAATTTTTCTCATGCTTATCTATGATTTTTTTTGTGCCTATGACAGAAAACTAAGTCTTCAAATTCAGGAGGAATATTTCTATTTTAATTTGCTTAACAAATTACTTGACTTTACAATATATAACTTGAATTATAACATACATAATATGTATAATACATATAATCTCAAATACTGAACAAGTATAAGACATTAACAGGAATTTTATTTGGAGATTTAGTCATGGTCTTTAAAATGGAAATATTAAAATCCGGTTCATAGGATGGTGCTACAAGAAGTCAATGAGATAATGTCTCTGATATACAATGAGTCTTCAATTTTTGTAAGAACAAAATTATTTCCATTAAAAACAGTAATGTAAGTATAGTTCAGTTTGTGGTAGGAGGCCAAAACAGGGACTTAAAGGTTAAGTCCAATTTTCAAAAACAGTTCAGGAGTTTCAGGAAGATCTGTACAGAGTCCAAAACAATGATATAAAGATGGGGAATTAGTTTCAGGAAAAACCAGCAACTAGTACATGGCATACATGCATTCCCAATAATCTAAAACTTCAAGGGGTACTTGAGAATAATAGACTGGAAAACAAAGAGTGGTGGGGATTTGGGGAAAAAAACTAAGGAACCAAGCAGATCTCAAAGGCAAGGACTGAGACACAAATTTAAATTCAAGTAAAGAAATAAGCAAATGAAAAACAAGTTTGCAAATAGAAATCAGAAAGCAAGAAATTGGTCTGATGCTGGGGATCTTGACAAGAGCCTGTATATAAGAGCCAGGTGAAAAGAGAAGTCCAAATCTGTAGTAAAATAGATTAGCTCATAACATTAGAAGCTACTGATCTAGATGTCCTTCTATTTTTACTGCTTAAAATAGTTCCAGTTTCAAAGATTAAGCTGATCATTACAATAATCTCTTATGCACATACTTACTGTCAAATGTAATCACTGGATAATGTGTCTTTGTTGATATACTCTATTGTAAATGCTTTTTTTTTCTCATCTTGTTCAAATAAAGATTATTCTAAAGACTTTAGATATTTCTGTCTTTTCTGTTTACATATACGCACATAACGTGTGTGAATTTTTAAGTTTGTATGTGAATGGTGAGAAAATCTGTAAGAGAGATTAAAAGAATGCATGTGTATGTTTGGGTGCATGTGTATATGAAAAAGAGAGAGAGAGATGAGCTCTAAAAATAACATGAGGTCACCCAGTCTACCCACCCTCCCAACGCATCAGTCTATACTGCAACAGCTCTGAAAGTTCATTTGCTACCTCTAAGTTGAGTATAGTCAGAAAGAACAAGTTTAAGAGAAGCCTCTTCAATTTCTGAACAGTTCTAATTATTAAAAAACAGCTTTCTGTTATAACAGGAATATCCTTCCTACAGTGTTCCAGAACATCTTAGCTCTACACTTTGCAAGTGCATGGATATATTTAAATGTGGCAATTCTTAAAATATTGGAAAATCGTGTTCATTTACCCATGTACCCTTCATATTAATTTCTTTATATGAAACAGTCCCATTCTTTTAAACATATTTCAATGTCATAATGTCATCAATTTTTATTTTCCTGAATACCATTCCTAGAATTGTCCTACTTAGTTTTTTCTATCCGTTTTTAAACATATCTTTTTTTTTTAATTGAGGTATAGATGACACATAATGTTACATTAGTTTTAGGTTTACAACACAGTGATTCAACACATGTGTATGTTATACTATGCTCACCAAAAATGTGATCATCTGTCACCATGCAACACTAATATAACACCATTGGCTGTATCCCCTAAGCTGTACTTTTATCCTTGTGACTTATTCATTCCTTTACTGGAAACCTGTATATAATAGCTGGGTGATAGTCCAGATGTGGTCAAATTTTTAAATTGTAATTTAACATGATTTTCTTCTCATTTCTGGGCACTAAATATACACAAATCCAGACTAAGTTTTTGTTTTCTTTTTTGGCAGTCATCACATTGTTCACTCATATTGAACTTATAATCAATACATACTTCTAATACTTATAATCAGTACATGAAAATTATAGGATCTTTCCTTATTCTTCCTCTGCATATTTTACTATTATTATATTACTTTGTTATCATTTACTATTACCATATTACTATATCACTATTACTATACTACTACTATTTTACTATTGCTATAAGAAGAGAAAATACTATAGTTTGGTTGTAAGGTAGTTGACATGAAGGAGAGAAGTACAAAATAAAGTCAGACAATATAGACTGGTTTCCTTTCTTTTTCTTTTTCTTTTTTTTCCTTTTTTCTTTTTGCTTTTTGTTTGTTTTATTTTTTGTTTTGTTTTGTTGTTTTTAAATCAGGGAAGGATTTTCGTCTTTACATATTTCAAGGAAGCTCAAAGTCTCAATATCCTTCTGTGTCCATCAGTTTTAAAATCTAAACCTAAGGGTAATTTGTCAAATAACACCCCCCCAACATCAGTGTTCTGTTTCTCTCCGCTGTCTCAACATCTTACCTCATGTACTTCTAAAGAAAGGATTTCTTCCTTAGTAATTCCTATTTATGTTCCAAACATAATCAAGGAGCCATTAACTTTCTCAGCAGTCGAACATCATAATTACTTTTTGTAATTGTACTTTATGTACAATTACATTACAATGTAATTTAGTACTCTTTAGTACTAAAATACATTGTATTTTATTTATTGTATTTAGTACTCTTTAGTACTCTTTACTACATATTTCAAAGTTTCATGATTTTTTTTTTTTTTTTTTTTTTTTTTTTTTACAAACCATACCAGTGTATGCTGGCTGGGCCACTGTTTAACAGGTAAGAATACCACATTAACCATCACTGCTTACTACATACTGCTTACTGTTATACTACATTCAGAGGCTCTACTTCACCCTCAAGAGTGGGGAAAGCAAGTTTCTGAGAGAAAGAAAAGAATCGTGATACTGGGATTTCCAAAACATCACCTACAGAGGTTGGGGATGGCGTGTGTTCACCAGAGATTAAAAGCAGAGAAGTTTGGCTGTGACCTTAGAGAAGCCCATAGGTTACACAATCAAGGGACAGATTACTCATATCTTTATAAAAAAAAAAATCGGACTGAATCTGACTTTTCAGAAAGAAACAGATAATGTAGGGGACCCAATAAATGATGGTGTTAAGGAATAATGAAGTTATACTTGTAGACATCTTTAGGGATTTGGGAGGTGGTATTTGCTGCTAGCAGATGTGTAGGTGTTGGGAACATTGCTTGTGATGTAGATATTGATAAAATATGGAATATTTGTCCTCACTGAAAGGCAAACCCTTAAAATATTAGTCATATACCAAATTATATAGCGTTGCCTTTTAAAGATCAGGCTCCAGAGCTAGGAGAGCATATCAGTAATTCCTTCTTGTGTAGCTCTCTTTCTTCAAATATTTGGGATAAGTATTTAAGGAACTTTGATCCTATTTACATGTCTACAGCTCTACAGGTCATACTGTATACATCTGCTGTCAGATTTTACTTATTATTATGGCTGTGAATAATCACTAAAATGACCAGCTTTTTGGACTTCTGGTAAATATCATTCTCTCCCAACTGTCAGACCTAGAGCTGTCAATTCTCTTTCTTATATCTGTTGGCAATCTCCTATCAATAGAGATGGGAGATTTCTTCTAAAATTATTTATAATAATAATAATTATGGGCATGATGATAATAATAATAATGCTACAGGAGATTCAGACAATGTATTGTAGAAGGTATACTCCCTAGCAAAAACAAACATCTTTATAACAGACTAGCTCCCCAGTTCTCTTAGTGTAAAATAGGTATGCTAATAATACCTGCTTTTTGTGTTTGCTATTATGAAGTTTTAATGGCATTTAATAAGGGCACAATAGATGGTAGCTATTGTTACTCTATGATCTTTGATGTTTCTTTTCAAAATTGAGCACCTTCTCTCCCAGCTGAGGATTAAGGAGCAAAATAATATATTTAATTTTGTTCAAATTATTTGTTTTAGAATAGAAGAATGAAGGGAGGCTTTAAAAATATGTTTAAATCATTTTGCTCTGTTTTACTCATATTAATTTTGAATACACACATATGCATATTTACTTAAGTACTTTGAGTGTAAACACATTAATAAAGTACATTTTCTGTTTTAGTACACATGAGAATCTCCTCTTGCATAAAGGGTAATATCTGCATTTGTCTCTAGGTAAGTTATTTCTTTAATAAATATTTGATTCCTACTATGTGCTGAACAAAATAAACATGGTCTTTTCATAGACTGTGCTTTCTAATAGATAAAACATATGATAATTAAATAATCTCAAATAAAAACAAAATTACACATAGAGAAGGAATGATAGAGTTCTAGTAAATTACCTGATTAAGAAACCATCTTGGACTCTGGAAGGTCAGGAGATGAAGAGATGGGAGCTGAAAGATTATAGACTGTAGCTTCTGCTCCCTATTTTTATACTGGTTTTATAAAGTAACTCTTCTGTGATGAAAAAAAATGATCGAATTATTTATTTATATTTTTGGATTCCAAATATGTGTGTTTTTTATGCTATGAAGATGTGGAGAAAACAAGGGGAAAGCTTTAGTACTACCCCAAATTTGGAAACTACAGATTTATTAATATGAATTGTTTCATTCTGTGCCTTGGTAAAGGAAAACATTATTTATCAACAGTGCAAGGATTAATTAGCAAATGTTTGTAAAATGTTTTGAATAGTTGATTACTGTTAACACCATTACTTGTAATATAGTCTTGCTAAAATTAACTTGAATTTTGTGTTTTGTTCCCAGTCGAATTATCAGAGGATATTAAACTTTCTTATAGTCTCTATGAACACACTGTTCTTAGCTGACAGGTCACCTGTCATTTATAATTAATGTCAGAAAAGCAATAAAACAAAATGATGAGTTTTTGCACCTGATATAACTTATCTTCTGTCAGGTCTCTCTTTAAATCTCTCACTGTTCTTTATCTTCACGGACATGTACTTTCTAAATTTTGTTTCATATTGTGTTGCTCTGTTGTTTTTTTTTTTTTTTCTTTTTTAATCTCTTCAGCCATTTGATTCTATTTTCTTGTATTGTGCTTTCGTATCATGAAACAACATTTCCTTAATTAAGAAATAATTAAATTCAGATTTCACTTACAAATACCAACTTCCTATCACTTCTTGTACTTCACTGAAGAAGACAATCTGTTGGAACAGCTGCACAACCACAAAATAGTCTTTGTACTTAGAGGCTAATAACTGCAATAAAAGTTGCACTACAATTGTCAATACCCAGAAGGACATTTTGTTTCATGGCCTTATCTATTTTATATCTTTGAGTAGCAGGAGATCTCAACACCCCTCTGCCAGACCTCATTTCCATATTGCCAGCATTTCTTATGAGCTTTAGAAAATCAGCAAAGAGAGCTAAATTCAAAAGACAAGGCGAAAATTTAACATAAAGGATAGGAAAATGTACCTTTTAATAAATAGACCTGCCGAGAAGATAGCATATATCCAAAGAAAGCAATGGGGAAAAAAGATGCTTAAGAACTATTTAAAAATACACCAATCCTTTTTTTTTTTTAATTTTATTTATTTATTTGACAGACAGAGATCACAAGTAGGCAGAGAGGCAGGCAGAGAGAGAGAGAGTGAGAGAGAGAGAGAGAGGAGGAAGCAGTCTCCCTGCTGAGCAGAGAGCCCGATGCAAGACTCCATCCCAGGACCCTGGGATCATGACCTGAGCCAAAGGCAGAGGCTTTAACCCACTGAGCCACCCAGGTCCCCAAAATACACCAATCCTTTGATATATTTTATGCAATTTTCATCTGTCAATGGAATCCTACATCCTTCAGGTAGAATACAATATGTGAGAAGAAAAAGAAAAGAAAAAAAAAGCAAGATGCATGGGGCGCCTGGGTGGCTCAGTGGGTTAAAGCCTCTGCCTTCGGCTCAGGTCATGATCTCAGGGTCCTGGGATCGAGTCCCGCATCGGGCTCTCTGCTCAGCAGGGTGCCTGCTTCCCTTTCTCTCTCTCTCTGCCTGCCTCTCCGTCTACTTATGATCTCTCTCTGTCAAATAAATAAATAAAATCTTTAAAAAAAAAAAAAAAAAAAGCAAGATGCTGCAATCAGTAAAAATCAAATCCCAATCTCTAATTTAAGTAATGAAGAGATAGAGAAGAAAATATAAACATCCAGAAAGAAAATTAGTTATGTATGTTAGCTTATTACAAATGAGATTTTATGCACATCAAAGTCACACTTCACATCTGTTTGAATGAATATCACCCAAAAGACAAGTGATAACATATGTTGGCAAGGATGTGGAGAAAAAAAGGCTCATGCACCATGGATAGCAATGTAAACTGATGTAGTCATTATGGAAAATTGTATGAAGTTTCCTCAATCAATCAATTGATCAATAATACTGCTATATGATTCAGCAATACCACTTCTGGATATATATCCAAGGGAAACAAATCCATTATCTTGAAAGTGTATCTGTACTCCCAGGTTCATTGTAGCATTGTTTATGATAGTCAAGGTACGGAAAAGCTTAAAAATCAATGGATGAATAGATAAAGAAGATATGAGATATGTACATGCAAAGGAATATTATTCAGCTACAAGAAAGAAGGAATTCCTGACATTTGCAATAACATGGGTGGATTTTGAAGGCACTATACTGAGTGAAATAACCCAGACAGAGAAAGACGAATACTACATGGTATCACCTAAATGTGGAACCTTAAAAAAAAATGTCAAATTCATAGTAACAGAGTAGAAGAGTGGTTGCCATGAGCTGAGAGTAGGGGAATTAGGGAGAGGTTAGTCAAAGGATACAAACTTTAAGTTATAAGATGAATCAGGTCTAAAGATTTAATTTATACTGTGGTAACTATAGTTGCTAACACTGTATTGTATAATTAAAATTTGCTAAGAAAGTAGAACATAAATGTTCTCACCAAAAATAAAAAAAGATAAATATGTGAGGCGATGGATGTGTTACTTAATTACATGGGAGAATCCTTGCAAAATGTATATTTTTATCAAGTTAAGATGTTTACTTCAAATATCTCACAATTTTGTCAATTATACTTCAATAAAACTGAAAAATATGAGATTTTTTAAAAATTCTGGCAATGAGATGTAGTAGGTTGGAGTTTATATTTTAATTTTAACAAAATTTCATATAAGCTGTTAGAAATAGGCAGGCTTGGATACAAATTTATCCAGTAATCAGAAGGAAAAGAGATATATTAATTATATGTTTAATACTTTTATAATTTTCTATGAGACTACCAAAGGCCAGAGCATATTATTTTCTTCTTAGCACAAGTTTTTAGTGAGAAGAGTAGGAATTAATGTAAATAAGTATTTACCTTTTCAATAAATGACAGTCATGTTGATGCATCTGTTAAGTCTAGGGACTTCTAAAATTCTATGTGCAGGTTATCTTCTAATGCAATATCTTCACATATTTTAAAGTTATATCTAGGGGCACCTGGGTGGCTCAGTCAGTTGTGCATCTGCCTTTAGCTCGGGTCATGACCTTGGGGTCCTGAGATCGAGTCCCTTATCTGGCTCTCTGCTCAGTGGGGAGTCTACTTCTCCCTCTCCATCTCCCTCTGTAATCTCTCTCACTCTTGCTCTCTCTCAAATAAACAGATAAATAAATAATATTTAAAGTTATATCTAAAATTAAGTCTTCCAGTCAAGAAAATCATATGTAACAATAACGTTCAGAGAAGAAAGTCATGACTATTCATATGGTTTTAAGGTTTGTATTTAAGTTATCGTTTCATTCTTCATACACTTCTCAATGAACTATTACAGATAATATTCAGTATATATTCAATACTATAATTTTGAAATCTAATATAACCCAATTATCTCGTTCTCTAGCTACATTTGATCACTCCTTTTAAAACACATATATTATAGGGTGCCTGGATGGCTCAGTGGGTTAAGCCTCTGCCTTCGGCTCAGGTCATGATCTCAGGGTCCTGAGATCGAGCCCCTCATCAGGCTCTCTGCTCAGCAGGGAGCCTGCTTCCCTTCCCCGTGCCTCTCTGCCTACTTGCGATCTCTGTCTGTCAAATAAATAAATAAAATCTTAAAAAAAAACACCACATATATTATGTATCCCAAACTTGTCTGTAAGCATTTTAATATAAGCATCCATAAAATTTCTTCCTTGTGTGTCACATTCAATAAAATATTTTGGAACTGGTATATGCATAGTACATATTATTGACTGAGTGAAATTATACATTAAAGTTTTAAAAATTGTCAAAAAACTCTGAGTATAAATTTAATTAGGATGATATTTACTTGTTAGAGGAGGCAGGATCACCTACAGATGACATCAGTGTCATTTCAGGATAAGAAATATGAATATTTTATTTGAAAGAATTGCTATAATTGTTGAGATTATTTAAATATGAATGTAATTCCTGCTTTTGGGGGAAGAAATAGTGATGCTTCTAGCTGAGGGAGTAGAAAGAAAATTTGTTTAGGACTAAGTTAAATATTAAATTAAAAGTACACATCCCAAGTTTTAAACTCTCTCAGTTATTAACCTTATCTGGAAGACCCTATGTTATTTTTTTTAACAGTCGATTAAGAAATGCCTATCATAGCAATATCTCAGCAGAGTGCCAAATTTGGTCAGTGACCATCAATCTGAATTCTGCTATACAACCATTTGAGTGTGTTCAGGGGTTACTCAGTACCAAGTGCCATCAGCCTTTTGAGTTATATCTCTCAAGGCATAATTTCTCAAGGCATAATTCTTCTGCCAGAGCTCCAGATGGAAGTCCATTTAATCATAATGTATCTTATAATTATCACAACTGACACTTTGACATTCCATTTTGGCCTGGAAGATTGACCCAGCTGTACAGTATATTATCTTTTCAGCATATCCTCTCTAATTTTTGTGGCATGAAAAAATAGCATCTCCAGATTCTTTATCTCACTGTGTGCTTGACAAATAATATTCTAACATCTGCAGTCTTGCTGTAAAAAGTAGGTACATGGGTGACAGCAGGTTCAATCAAACCAGCTACCAATTACTCTCAACTGGATGCTAGATTCTAGAACAACTTTAGTGCTAATAAATGGCAGAGATTGAAAAATTTGGAGGCTGAAATTCTCCCCTCAACCCCAGGAACATCAAAAACCAAGCTTACCCATCATCTGGGTAAAGTACATGACATTCTCCTTACAAGTATGCTTTATTTTTGCTCAAGAGTCCACCATCTACCACGTCATTCATCAAATGAAGTAATAAAGTTATTTGGCCACATTGGACTGCACAGTAAATTAATGTTTCATTTCATTAAAAAGGACAATGGCAACTTATCTAATATCCCTATTGCATCTCATCAAGATCCTCACTGAAATCTTGCCCAAAAGAGAAGCCGTTCTCAGTCAGAAACTATAAAGGGTTTGAGGTTTTGCCATACTTGCAAGCTACAAATATACCCTGTTACAGTGTCATAGATGATGCCTGAGGACATGAAATTTCTGGTTTAGAGACAAAGGATTATTACCTATGGCACAACAAATAGCAGGAGTTATGTTCTCATTGGTTCACCTTGCTGGCCCAAGTCCCATAAGGGGAGATGCAGAGTAAACAAGACAGATATTACACAAATATCCTTAAAAATATATTCTAGTGCAAATGTTATAACAAATATGTAGAAATGCAATGAAGACTTGCCCCCTCCTACCAGACACTTCTCTGTATTAAACATTTTCACTGGAAATGAGATTTCAAAAAACTCTTCATACTAAGCAAATATAACAGAATATTTCTCACATTTCCTTAGAACATTTAAGGGATTTTTAAAACTCCCTTCCCTTTATTTCATTCACTTTTCCTTCTCCTTTGCTTCCTTCCTTCTTTCCCTTCTTCCTTCCTACCCATCTTCCTTCCTTCTTTCCTTTCTTTCTTCCTTTCTTCCTTCCCTCTCTCATCCTCTGTTTCCTACTCCTCTTCCCCTTTTCCTCTTTCTCCTCCTTCTTCTTCCTTCTTTGTGTATGTGAAAAATATTTTATATTAGATTAACTATATCAGTTTGGATAAAAGCTGAGTTTGGATATGTTAGAAAAAGCACTAAAATGGAAATGTGGATTCAATAGATGGATAGATGATACAGATGAATAGACATAATAGAGATGATAATGATAGAAAGACAGATAGATATTGATATAGAGGATATAGTTACATACTTTTTTCTAATTTTCAGCTTTGTATTGCATGAATTTTCTTGGAAAAGATATGAATACTTACTCTAGGCTTCTTTTTTTTTTTTTAACCTATAATTCAAGATTGACCAGGTAATCTCTTCTATTTCTTCCAGCTCTAGAAATCTGAGAATTTTTCTTTTTCTTTTGTTAAATAGAACGACATAATTTTAATGAGGGATACTTCACTTTCTTTGTTGTAGTTTTAGAAAATTGTTTTGTGTATCTGAATAAGACAGACACATTTAGTAAAGTTTGTTTAACTTAAGCGTTAGAAGAATATAAACAATAAAAATTAACATAAGCATTAGAAGAATATAAACAAGATTTCAACTAAAATTTCTCTGGTTATCTTTCTTAGTACCTCTAATTTTGGTTGCTATATTTAAGAACTGCCTGGTTAGCTACAGTAAATGTTTTTGACTTCTTATTAAAATGAGTGACAGAGGGGTGCCTGGGTGGCTCAGTGGGTTAAAGCTTTTGCCTTCCGCTCAGGTCATGATCTCAAGGTCCTAGGATAGAGCCCCATATGGAACCTGGCATCAGGCTCTCTGCTCAGGGGGGAGCCTGCTTCCCTTCTTGTCTCTGCCTGCCCCTCTGCCTACTTGTGATCTCTATCTGTCAAATAAATAAATAAAATCATTTAAATAAATAAATAAATAAATAAATAAATGGCGGAGAGGAGAAAAATGGGTTCATTCTTTTAACTTTTCTCCCTTAATTTCCCACTCTCTTACTTTTTGATTTTCAAAAGTTTGTGAATTCTCAGAACCATAAAATGACATTTTGAGAAAGAAATAATTGTTTTAATGCTTTGAAAGAGGATTCAGATAGAAAAAAAAATGAAGATAAAGCAGTAGAGGAATAAAATGGTCTACATAAAAAAGAAGAAGGGGAGCATTTTATTTCATTAACAATGCTAATATATGGAGATAGTGATATCTTTAAGTTTAGAAGCTTAAAGAAAATAGTCTGCTACTGGACAAAGATGAATTGGAAGAAGGAAACAAAAGATACTCCTTATAACTGTCATGCTGTTGTCTTAATTTTAACTTCAGATGGAAAGAAGAACATTTAAAACTGGGTGGTGCAGTCAGAGGGTAAATTGACAGCAATTTCAGATTATTGGTGTTTTTCATAACTAATGATAGGAATTCATATAGCAAATTTGGCAGCATTCCAAGGCTCATTCCAACTCAACCGGTGTTTCATGAAACAAAGTGAAAGAAGTCACCCTTCTATTCTGAAATACTTTCTATGAAAACATCTTTGTTTTCTCAGTTCTTAGAATCTATATTGTCTGGTTTCTTCCAGGAGGATTCCATATCTTATATCTAAAAGAACATTTAGAATAAAGAAGCAGTTAGATACATATAGTCATGTCAGTTTTCTTATTTCTATAATCCTAGTAACCTTTCCCCCACATACTTTGCACTCTATCCTATCTCTGCGATGCCCTCACTTCTCTATTCCAATACCAACAATCCTCCAGAATCCATTTCCTCTGTGAAGCCATTGTTGAGCTTTCCTACTCTTCAGCCTTTTACTTAGAGATCAGATTCTTCACGGAGAAGAAATATACTAGTTTATAGTAGTAGAATATGGTATGCTAGCACAGTGCTACCCTGTATCAAAAAATGCAGTTATTTGAATACAAAATTTTAATTTAATTTATCCTATCTCTTCAAGTAGATTATAAATTAATGAATAGGGAATACTATGTTCATTCTACCACAATGCAGAGCACATTAGTATTAGTTTGTACAGCAGTTTCTAATTTGTGTAGTTCTAACATTCTATGTGATATTTTATTCAATAGATATTAAATTTCCTAAACACATTTTACTTATCTTCCAAGTTCTTTTATTTTTACCTAAATATAATTTATTAAAATAATATTAACACTGATATCTTTGATAGAACAAAAATAACTCATCAATAAGAATGCTTAATTAAGAGTCATTCCTGCCTTTTCTTGCTCTTAATTTATAAAAGCCTAAAAAATTACATAGGGTTTTTTAAATATTTATGCCTTATACCTAGTATGATAAATTTTATTTCACCTAAAGAGAAAATTCACAGTGACATACATGAATTAATTCAGGAACATCTGCCTCCTTATAGATAACAGTCTCTTTTATATCTCAGCACTATAAAAGTTTTGACTGGTGAAATGATATTATTTCTTAATATCAACTTACATAGAAGTGTTCTTTTAAAAAATCTATTTACTTTTCCATTTTATTTCAATTATATTGGAATATTTCAGCATAATTCTTTCAATTAATTTCTAGAATTAAAACAGAAAAATAATTTTATAAAATTTGGCCATTTGTCTAGAAGTTGTCAAAAATATTAGCACACATGACTTACATCACATCAACATTATTATAATTACTTTAAATTATATAAACTCTGAATTTAAAAAAGCAGAACGGTTTCACTGAGACAAAGCAAAAAGAAAGATAAAATCGCATTCAGAAATGTGCAATTTTATTATTTCTATCTTTAAAATAATTCCCTAAATTTCTCAGTGTACATTCTGAAGCTGATTTGATACTAAGAAAAACTTCTTAGTATCACTTTCTCAAGGGTCAATCTTACAATACATGTTAAATGCTGTCTTTTTAGAAAAGCAAAATCAGTAAGAAGTCCATACTTAAAGTACTTTTTAATTTTAATTTAGTTTCTAATTTCATGCAGCATATATAATAAGTCTATAATAAATGGGGAAAGGGAGCAAAAATGTAGATAAAAAAAGAATAAAAAACCTTAAAAAAACCTCCATAAAAAAACAGAATGTCCAGGTGCTCTTCTAATTATTTCTTAGACATATCAACATCTCTAAAACATATTTTTTATTCCATTGCTAGAAAACAATTGAGATACAACTATAACAAATGTGTTTTTATTAAACCAATATTAATATACTGAAATACCAAGAATGAAATGTCCTTTATTTGGGAAACTCTGTCACATGTGTGTTTTATTGAACTCATACTGAAAGGCTGATCAGTAAAACATAGCCCATTTAGCCATCTAAATCAAAATGCTCGGTCTAATAATGTTTTCTGTGTATTTGACATGCTGGCCATTATGTGCCAGGTTTATGTTTCCAGTCATTAAACCACCTTCAACCAGACAGAGGTGAAACATTCTTTAAAAAAGTGATCTTGACTTTCTTTAAATTATGGATTTGAACGCAATGGGATGCTCTTTCTTTCACTCGGATTAAGTTTGACCCTTTTAAATGATTGCCACTAATTATTCCTCTTATAGAGAACAGTTGCCCTGTGCTTCTCCCCCTGTGTAGGCAGCTGAGACGTGTGTTCTGTCTGGACTGCTGCTTGCACTAAAAGCGAGCAGTTCATCAGCCAACAGCCGGGTGCTTGGATATTGAATAGCTAAGAAGGAAAAGTAGATGCACCGGTGGACTACTTCACAGAAACTGAAGTAGTAATAGAGCCCTGTTGACAGATGCATCTTTTCCCAATCCCACCTGTTTTGGAGGTAGAACTGGGAAGTTTTCCAAAATACTGTTCAAGAAACGAGGTGTTAAAACTATCTCACTGAACAGGGATCTTCAGTTTGAAATGCTGCCACCAGCCCCATCAAAAGGCTTCTAATACAAATGGTTGTGACATACAAAATAAGGAAGTAAAGAAAGATACCATTTGGATCTGAGTAAATCAGGTAAATATTGTAGTTTCCAGAAATATATTTATGAACATATATTTATTCAACTACAAACATTGACTGAGTATTTTATGGGTCCAGGAACTACAGATGTAGAAATGAATAAGCAAGTAAAACACAAACACAAAATAGAGTTTGGGTTAATCATATATAAAATATTATGTCCATACTGTGAATGCATGCACTAAGTTTTCATATTTGGGGATGATTACCTCCAAGTGATATGGAATGCTGATCTTAACAGACTGACAGTATTTCCTTCTGGGCCAATGAGAAATTTCATGCGCTGACTTCGTGATATACTACTCCAAATAACCATGCAGGTGTAAAGCATTTGGCAGCTTCTGCTAACACTTTGTATTTGGGATACAATGTTCCAAGTTACAACTGGCAGTTATTATGATCTCATGTTGTCTATATCTGTTTGGTAACTGGAGAGAAGGAAGTCATCAGGATATAGGAGAATATTTGATTTACATTTACTATATAGATATGTAACTCCCCTATACTATGGACACATAGACTATACAGGTCAGGTGTTTTGTCAGTATAAAGTCAGATTTCTCAAAATGGTATCAAAAACACCTTTGTAATTGTTAAAAACACTGAAACGCAGGCCACATCTGCATTGACTAAATTTACATTTTTGGGGTGTGGGGAGACCTTCATTTTGAACAATGCCTTGGGTAATGCTTAGGCACTCTGGAGGATGAGATTAAATAGAGATTTAGTATAATAACAGGGAGTCATATGAGGTTATTTAACTAAGTTTTAAATTTCTACTTCCTAATTTGAATCGAGAACATTTCATTAGCTGCCACAAGATTTCTTTTTCTATATCAGAATAGAACTTATGTAACAGATTTCTTTATAAGGTAAAGCTAAATTGATCGGCTGTTTGAGAATGGATAGAGAAAGGATTAGACGTGGTAAGAAAAGGAGGTGATTAAAATTCAGATTACATAGTGCCTGTGGTAGAAAGATGCCATTTCTGCAGCTTGAAACTGGTGCTGATGGACTGTTCACTGGAGCTCCTGAAAGGGCTTCCAGAGAACTTGTGCAGAGCTGCAAGAAATATTTTTCCTTTGCCAAGTAATTTTAGAGATTCTCTTTAAGGGGCATATATGCCTTTCATTGAGCTATTGGATTTCCTGCATTAGGATATGAAATGGGTGCAGCTATTAACATATTCTGACTGCTTGAATCTAACTGTTAAAGTGAAGATATGCAAATGAACAGCAGGCAGTGGGTTATTTCAGGTGAAGAGTTTTCTTTTTTATATGCAAAGTTCTCTAATTACCAGTTTTATATTCAAACAGAAATGTATTTCTAAGTATATTTTACTCTAATGGCATCTAGATTAATTTTTCACTCAAGAAAAATCAGCTGAGTGAATACTGCATAATTTTAAGAGCATTCCTGAGACTGAGGAAAAGACAGAAATCAATGCCCCACTCTCCCAGACCAGTACCCTGGAGCATACAATCATTGGAATCACAATTATGGGAAGTCTAAATTGAGATAAGATCAGAAACCAATAACTTCCTTGGAAATGCTACTCCTGGGTACCAAAGGAAACCAGCTTCTTCCTCCTGCAAGAGCAAACCTGAAAGTGTAATGGAACTAACACCCATAAACAACCCCTGAATAAAGGGGATAGGGACTTCTTTGTGCAGAAGATTTTGAGGTTCATGCCCAGTTGCTTTGATAGATCTGAATGGAATTGAATCCATGGGCCCCCAAGCAGGACCAGCTCTTTCATCTATCTTTGTACTGGTTTTCTCTACTTGCAGCCTTCATTCTTCACAGTTTTCTATACTTTTCTTTCTCCTGGTATTACTTTCCAAAAGAAAATAATCTCAAGCATGATATATTTCTCAATCCACAAAACACCCGCCTTTTAGCACCTTTTCAAACCTCACACTAGTACCTATACCTTAGAAACCTTTCCTGAAATTTGTATTTTTCTCTTTACCATCTCTTCTCATAATTGGTAGTAAATATCGTTTAAGTCAAATGCAGATTATTAGTATGTGATATATACCATAATTTAATGACAATTATTTTCATTGTACTATGTTGATGTTCTATTAAGAATGCAAAGATCAATCCTAGAGCAAAAAAAATGTGCACATTATTATAATGTATAGTGATGATTTTTGATACAATAGATTTGGTTAATTACAATGTCTGCTTGAATTTATTGTCTTAGAATATAAACAAGGGCAGAGAATGTGCATACTGCTTTCCAAAACACTATTCTAACACTTCATACAATATTTAACATAGAGTAAATGATGTTAAAGTTTCAAATACGTAAATGATAGAAGAAAATTGTTAGTTTACGTGCACTAACTTTGCAGGCTCACAATCTGCTATGGAACCACATGGAGAGTGTCCTTTTTTGAGTACTGTCCCATGGTTACTTCCACAATGAGAGCCCATTTAAGTGACACGGTCTCACACCAACATTCCTGGCCTACAGAATGTAGTCATTGTGTTTTTCAGAGATGTTTGCCCTAGCCCCAATGAAGTCTTTTTCAATATCTTGATAAAGGCTCCTCTGACACACTACTAGGAAGAGAATTAGGATTAGTGGGTAGTTGGGCAGATGCATAAGATAAATCTATTCTAACCGCCTGGCTCCTTAAAGCTTTGCATACCTTCATTTACATTATATCACAAGATTTCTAATATATCAACTTTGTTTTTGGTAGGTTACCAAAAAAATCTATGCTTAATTCAAAATACTGAGAAAAAAAGAAAAGAACTATGATGAGCTCCTTGAGTTTAAGCATCGATTCTGGGATGTCTGGTAAATGTACCCTTATGGCTAAATTTAACCTGAATCAAAATTAAATTATTTTTTCCCCCTCTGGTCTTCTGAATCTATTCATAGGTACATATTTTATGATTGTTGTAAAATCTCATAATTCTTTCCATGTGTAAGCCTTTTTCCTCTAAGATTTGACTTGATAATTGGCCTCATGGGTTATGTAGGCAATTATCTCTAGTTATGAGGTTAATAAAAGGCATCAGGGTGGGAAGTAAGAGGTGGCTTTCGAAGGAGAGTAACTATATCATGGGATGTCATTAGGGTCATTAGGCAAAGGAGAATCAGCATCATCAGCAAGGGAAAGAGGTGGCATTTTTGCTGGCAGAGGAGAATCAGGGAGGTCTGGGGGGTTAAAGTACTCTGGGTGAACTGAACACTCCTATGCCCCCATTACAAATCAAAGGGCCCACTCATTTCCTACTAATGCTTTCTCTTTCACAGTGAAATTTGATGAGTCTGAATTCAAGTCATGATCTAATTAAAAAATAAAACATGGGACATTTTCAGGTTGACTTTTGACCATGTCACCTTTTCAATCTTACTTGAGATTCTTTTACACTAATTTTAGAAAATTCTTATTCTCTGACAGTTCCTGATGCTAGGATTTTGGACTTTGAGCTCATAACTTTCAATCTTTAAGCTATATACAAAACTCCATAGTCCTTATATTCTTCTTGCTAATGATACTGCTTCAAAAGCTTTTCTTTCAATGTATATTCCTTTCCAGATAAATCAGGGACGACTTTAATTAATTATTATAGCATTTCATTCTATAGGCTGATGGAAATCAATTTTTTTTTTTTTTTTTTTTTTTTTTTTTTTTTAGTTATAGCCACCATCTCACTGCTCTGGAACCCAAACAGACCTGATAATAAATTCTAGATTCCCATATTCTTTAGGCTATTTGATTAGAAACCACTTTAAGTACCAATTTCCATAGCAGTAAAAGTTTTTCAGTTGGAAAAAAAAAGTCTGTATTTCTAATTTGTCACTAATTCACTCTGGGAAGTAATGAATTATGTTTCTAGATAGCTCATAGAATAACTGAGTGGAGCAGAGTTTCCTAGGAAAAAATGCCACATCACAATATATGGATTTACTATAACAAAAAATTTACCATTACCACCTTCTGACACTGATAGATCAATTTCTATAGACAAGGAAATGACCATTGATATTGTTCAGGACTGGGATCTACAAGTTTCACAACTGTTACCTCTTAGAATTTAGAAATATATCCCATCATGTGTGACAAAAGATAAATTTACCCTTACTTCCTCATGTTCCTCTCTTCAAATTATGATTTTTGTCTGAATGATTCGATTGTGGAACCTAAAAACATGCCGACACTCTATCCATAACAACGCTTAGAAGAATGAATTTTAATTGTACTTTAAGATGAGGGGATTCATGTATGAGCTAAATAATGGACCTACCAAGGATATTCATATTCTAATTCTGTGGATATGAATCTGTGGATATGTTTTGGAATGCCAAAGAACTTTATAATTGCAAGTCTCTCTCTCTCTCTCTCTCACACACACACACACACACACAGAAACACACAGAAACTGAGGGAAGGAGAATTCAGAAAGGAAAGATAACACTATATTGCTGCCTTTGAAGATGGAGGAAGGAACCACAAGCTGAGAAATACAGTGGGCTTTCTGGGGTGTTTGGGTGGCTCAGTTGTTAAACATGATCCCAGGATCCTGGGATCAAGCCCCACATCTGGCTCCCCGCTCAGCTGGAAGCCTGCTTTTCCCTCTCCCACACCCCCCGCTAGTGTTCCCTCTCTTGCTGTGTCTCTCTCTGTCAAATAAATAAAATCTTAAAAAAAAAAAAAAAAAGAGAAAGAAACAAAGAGAAATACAGCAGTCTTTTAAAAGCTAGAAAAGGCAAGGGAATAGGTTCCTACTCCTATTCCTCCAATAAGAATGCTGCTCTGAAGACCCATTGTAGATTTCTGACCTCCAAAACAGTAAGAGAATAAATTTATGTCACTTCAAGCAATAAGCACATTGTGCTCATGTGTTACAATAGCAACAGAAAAAAATATAACTCACAAAGTGGGGAATTCTATGGACACCAAAAGGATGTTCAAACAAATGTGACAGTCATAAATAGCTCAAATATCCACTATGAACAAGAAAATAATGGAAAGTCTTTAAATAAGAAAGTAATAAAGTGTTCCTTTAAAAACAACTACAGCTATAGATCTATGCAACAACATGGAGAAATTTCACAATTATTACACAGTGTGAAAAAAAACAGGTGGAAGTGCATGCTCTAATTCATTTATTATTCTATTTATGAATCAATTTATGACCTTAAGAGATAGAAGACAGATTAGTAGTTGACTAGGGGTGGAGCAAAAGCAGAGGAAGGCAGAACAGGAATGAGGATTTATAAAGGGAACTTTTGGAGCTAGAGGGTATGTTTATTTTCTTGATTTTGGTGATGGTTTCATGGATGGTTTCATGTTGAATCAGCAAATTGTACACCTTAAATGTGCAGTGCTAATATTTAAAAATAATTATATTATTCATTAAATAGTATAGGGGAGGAAAATATTTTCTTCAACTTTCTTAGGGTTACTGGATGTTTATGAAAATTATAGTGACAAAGATTAAAAGGAGAGAAGCATAACAGATTTAAAAAAAAATCCACATACATGGGAGCCTTCACAAGAGAATGAAGACCCATAGAAGTGACTATAGCAGGAAGCTTTTATGCCTTTAACACATTAAACAATAAATTTGTGAAGAATTGGCAAGACATAAGGGTTTGAGCTCTGGGTTGTCCAACTAGGGCTAGGTAGTCCTCTTCCTTAACTAGGAAGGTAGGGTTTGTTTGCAAATGCCTTTGGTATCCTCTCTGGGATGATAAGTCTCTCTCTATTAAAAAGAGAATTTATTTTCTATCTTTAAACAAAAAAGGGAAGCTTTTGCTGCATTCACTGCTTCTTACTTGCCTTCAGTTCAAAATAGTTTTTGTATCAAAGAGGCATACTTTGTGGTGATATATTCTCATTTCTTTCAATAGGGAAATGAGAACATAGAGGAAAAGTGAATCACTTAGGGGTATATTATGGTGATTGACATGACATATGATGGAGGCTTGGATAAAAAGACCGTAGTACAAATATAAATCATGCATTAATTCAAAATACTTTGGCAAGTAGCCAAAAGGGCCTGCTGATATCTTGGACATACGAGATGATGGATATATAAGCATCAAAAGAGACTTCTACATTTCCAGTTTGACCCCAAGATAAGGAAGAACAGATGAGAAGCATTTTGGGTGGTAAGATGCAAATATTTTGATTTAGCCATAGTAAATTTTTGATGCCTAAGCAATATATAAGTGGAAATATCAAGTAAGTAGTATGGCTGAAAACCTAGAGCTTAAAGGAGTGTCTGGCCTCAGATTAAAAATTTGGATGTCAATGATGCATAGAAAATACTTAAAGGCATGAGAATGGATATAATACAAAAGGAGAATCAAAAGGAAAGGAAAATATATATAAAGATATATAAAAATTGACTCAACCTTGGAAGATCATAAAGTAAGCCAGAACTTAAAAGGCTGTGGCTATTGTAGCAGCAGTGGAAATAAGAAGGACAGAGCCTAGATGTGCTAAGAATGATCACTTATTCAACCATTTATTCAACAGATATCTATTCAAAGCAGTAGAAACATCGGGATAAACACAAGAGCTATAGTCCATCCCTTCATGGAGGTTATATTTCTGTAATCACTATAAAGTATAAAAGACATATATTAAAAAGTAAATGTAATATGTAACACCTGTTTTGATGTCTAAAAATTTGCTATATAAACAATAATTTGCCATTTATGCACATAGATGAGGTAAAGATAAAATCAGAACAATCCTTCTAGCAATATCTTCCTCAAATATATTCAATGTTTTTCTAGTGCAGTAAAATTAGTAATACAAATGACCAGGGCATGAAAAAATTAAGGGCTGAATTTAACAAAAATAGGAATACTTGTACCTAAACTTTTATTTGAGTTCTGAGGTTCTTTCTAAGAACTGGGGGAAAAAAAAGTACATGTGTATCCAAAAAACATCAGACAAATAAATATAACTCATTATTCTGAATACTTATGATCTAGGATCTGATTAAGCATATTTATTTTCACCTCAACATTTTTTGATATTTTAAAGAAAAATCAAGGTTTTTAACATAGAAGGTAAAGCAATGCAAGTAAAACAATAAATCATAATTTTAGTGCCATATATATTGAGTGAAGATTTAACAAAATCATACTTTAACTTTACATATAGAAAAATATAGTGCTGTAAATCTGAAGTTGCATTTTAATATTCCTAATATCTATAGTACCTAACTTTTTTTTTTTTTTTAAGATTTTTATTTATTTATTTGACAGAGAGATCACAAGCAGGCAGAGAGGCGGGCAGAGAGAGGAGGAAGCAGGCTCCCTGCTGAACAGAGAGCCCGACGCGGGGCTCGATCCCAGGACTCTGAGATCATGACCTGAGCCGAAGGCAGCGGCTTAACCCACTGAGCCACCCAGGCACCCCAGTACCTAACTTTTTTTATGTTTATCACCAAACATTAAAATAATATGTCCATTCAAAATGTAAAGATATTAATCCAGTTTTTTGGAGTCAAGTAGTATTTTTCAGAGTCGAGTCTATAGCAATTAAGTATCTCCTGTAGGAGTACAAAATAATCCCCAAATGTACCTCCTTCTATCAATTCTTATAAGTCAATAATAATTACTTATATTGCAAATTTATGTATAACTAAGAGCTATTTACTATTAACCTATGAAGTAAGTTACTGGGAATTCCAAAAGTTGTTATTCATACATTAAAATGAGTGTGTAAAAATAAATAAATAAATAAATAAAATGAGCATGTTCCTAGTGTTTCCTGAGATTTCTCAACCAGTATTTTGCCTGGAAGCCAGGCTGCCACTTGCCAAAACATTTCCTTTATGTTTGTACCACAGCAAGAGAGATGGTTCAGATAAGGAATTGGGATATATGTGCATTATTTTAAGCAGACCATGGTACTCTAAATTTGCTACATCTATATTACACATATTTTCAGGGATGACATTAGATAGGCCTTTTAATCTCTTTCTGTTATATTTTAGATACTTTGTTATATTTTAGATAGAGTATCTAACATCTTGGCAATTATGTTAATTATCCAGTATATAAGGTCTTCACTACTCTTTTCTTCTCCACTTTCCATGCAGTGTATTGTCTTTGCATTTCTCTTGCCCTCATCAGGTCAGCCATGATCAAGTTTCTCTTTATTAAAAATAGTATCTGCAAAAGACTGAGATTTCTCTGCCAACTGTGACCCCTTATAGCTCATAAAGAAAGACTTGACATGTGGTAATGTCAGTCATATTATATGAGGTAATATACAACTTGCTGCTTGGTTGCTGTTACCACCAACCCCAAAGTATATTTTTTCATAGTCAAAACCACTAGAATATAAGCAATAGATTATGTATTTACTCTGAAGCTATTTGAAGTAAAATCAGATTTTATCACTCTAGTACTGCCCCACTCAATGTCCCCCAATACCTTCTCTTCATAATTAGTATAATTTCTAAAATCCTTGCCAGTGGCTTGCAAGTTTCCATGTGACATGGAACTATGTCTTTAGGACTTATCTTAAACCTACCACATTGTTTCCTTTTCCTCTCTGGTACAACCGTACTAGGCTTCTAATTTTCCACAAATATGCAAAGCATTTTTGCATCTCAAAGTTTCTGACCTTGCTGTTCCCTCTTCCACAAATGCTCTTCTCCTATACATTTATATAGCTTGCCTCCAACCTCTTGCGTCATTGTTCCGATGTCCAGTCTTTCAAGAGAAGTTTCTCAGTTGCCATCAGTAAGAGCAATTTCTTGTCATATTTTATCCCTGTATTCTGCTTTTTTTTTCTTTCACAGCACTGTTCACTGTTTGACATTAAATTAAAGACTGATTTATATGTGATTTTTTTTTTCACTATAATGTAACCCTTGAGGACAGGGTCTATCCTATGTTCACTCCTGTATTCACAATACATAATACGGTTTCCACAAAAATGCAGTCATGGAACCTATGCTTAGTGAAAAAAGAAATATCCTAATATTTAACACCTGGCACTTTGCATGTTCTTAAGAAATATTTATAGAATATGGAATGTACTAAATTCATTGGGAAGTGTTCACATGGCCCTCTGTTGTCCCCATGCTTTATTAGAATGGATAGAAACATCTTACACTTAAGATCACCTTGTCTAACCTTCACTTAATACATGTCCCAGGTCAATCCCTTTAATTGAATGCAAATGTACTTAATGAGCAATATCCATGAGAAAAATTTTATCTATCTTTGCCCAGCTCCTCTTAAAAGAAATTATGCTATTTATTGTTTCAAAATGATTTTATTTCTGGTTCATCTTATTCTGCACTGTCTTTCCTGAAGGTCAGACTGGTCTCCCTTTAAAAATATCCTCAATCCCTGATATCGATACTTCTAAGAGTGTGGCTCCATTTTAATATCAGCTCGTGTGAATATCAAATAAGTGTGCATAAGCTTCTCCCACAGCAGAGTTTTGACATTAAGAAAATTAAAATATGCCCTAATCATAGAATGTTTTAACTGTTGTCTGACATTTTAAAGGATTTTCTCATGAATTTCAGAATAGATTATACTCCTGCCTGGCTTCTTGGGTATAAAAAATAATCTTCTGAGTGATTTAAACTTTATTTCTAATTTATAATAGAAAAAAATGCAAGAGAGAGAAAGAGAGAGAGTCTGCATGATGAGAAGCTTTCTTTGTCTATTTGCCTTTTTGCCTCACAGGAAGCCAAGGAATTTTTTTTTCTATTATAAAATCATATATAGCTTGTTATTACAATTAACTTGAGTCCTGCAGGGATATGGTAGACTTATTTAACAGGAGTAGGCTTAGCTCTTTGCATAGGCTCTAAGGAAAAGAAATTCCTAAAAATTTTTCATATTTCTGTATGAGGCCAGGCACTTAATTATCCTTAGGACATTCTTTTTTTTATGTGAGAATATTTAATATTTAATATTTAAATATTTCTTGTTAGCCAGCGCTAAACAAGCTGAGACTATTATATGTCATGTGACCATTTTACATCTCTGAGTGATCCTTGGTATTTAAAAATACTAATGTTTATCCTTTAACATATATTTTTCATGTTTTAATATGAGCCTGAGAATTTTCTATCTTATTTACCTAAGATAAATCTATTTCTTACATTTGACCTATGAGACAGAAAAGCCTTTGCACAGTTTTTAAAGTGATCTCCAATCTTGACAGTCAAGCTCAAATATTCTAGCAATTCTAAACCACTTGAAGTTTTCAGATGGTCACATGGCCACTCTTCTGTAACTTTTTACACATAACATTCTATTCTGCTACATATTTAATAAATATATTTGAGCACTTACTATAGGTGAGACCAAAAAAACCCAAAAAACAACAATAACAAAACAAACAAACAAAAAAAACGTTTGGGCATTTGGCATGCACAAATAATATTTTTAAAAAAAGGAAATATTTATGGCTTCATATAGCTTAAAATCTTGGGTGTAGGAGATAAAGCATACAAAAAAGTAAATAAATATAATAAGCAAGTGGAGTGTATACTGTGTTAGTTGGTACTAAACGTTATTAGGAAATGCTATGGTGAAAAAATAGAGCAAGGTCAAAGTTCAAAAAGAACACTAGTACCACAGGAGGAATTTCTGATGTAAATTCAGGTGATCAAGTTGGGTAATATTGAGAAGTGGCATCTAAGTAAAGAAAATTAGGAAAAAAATCAAGTAAAGACAAGTGAATAAAATACCAGGTCCAAAGGTCCTGAGGAAAAGTCTGTCTATCATTCCCTGAGGCAAAACAGACCAGTCTTCATGGAGTAATGTGAACAAATAAGAAACAGAGAGGTAAGGAGAGGCGACAGGAGTCACAGAGGGCCTTGTAAAAACTTCCTCGTGGCTGGGTAGAGTTTTTTAGAGACATCAGTTTGTGTATTAAGAACTGGTTGTAGGTAGAAGTGGAAACAGGAGGACCAGATACTAGGCTATTGCCATAATCTGGGAGAAAGATATTAGTGATTTGAACAAGGTTCATAGCAGAACCTTGTTCTGCAATTTCCGTTTTTACCTACAGTCTCCCTTACCTTCATTAGTTGCTCTCCCTATAAAATTCTGCTTCTTCACCTCCTTTGTGAATCCTTTTCTAATGTCAGTGTGCATATAGGCATACATACATCTGATAAAATTACTCATCATATGGGGTTTCCTAACACCCTATATTTATTTTGGTCAGAATGTAACTTACTGTATCTGTTATTTGTTTCCCATTATAGATTATGGTCCCCTTGGAGTCAGTAATGCTTTCTTCCAAATCTATATTTCTAGTACTTAAAATAATTAATTCAATGTAAAAGTTAAATTAATGTTAACATAATGCATTACCTATCCTAATCAGAATCCATATAATAGCGCTATAACTTTTTGATAACTGTCAAATAACTTACATTGCCTTCAAGAAACTACACTTGATCATTTAAAAATTTTTAATTAAATGAATATTCAGATATTGTGATATCTTAGCCTAAGCCTATAAAGTGTATTTTCTTTTAAAAATCATATCTTAATTTTTCTGTTCTTGCCTTTCCATCATTTTCAAAATGGTGGAATTTACCAGGGTAAATATCAGGGTTTGTCATAATTTGCCATAAATTTACCAGGGTTTGCAATACTTTTAAGCACTTTTACTTCATTTTTTATGAAAAATATAAATGACAATGAATTTGTTTCATATAATTCAATAATGTAACAATTGAAGAAATATTTAAAATATTTTAATAATATAAGAAATATCTCTTCTGTTGTAAGGCAGATTACATTTCACTTAATATTTGAATTCCCTTATTTATTACATATTATAAATTACATATATATTTTTCAGCAATATATTATATGTAAAGAGAGTAGAGGATATGTGCATATACACATATGTATGTAAATTTGTGTAAATAAGTTGTCATTAATATTTTCAATGTCAGGTTATAACAGGAGTCTACAAAATTTTGCGAACTTGGCTTTTTTACCGTATGTTTTATTTTATTTGCCAACCAATGTTCCTTAGTATCTGTTCCTCTTTTTTCCCACATCCTCTGTATTGGACCATGAACTGAATTTTCCTTAAATAAGGAATTTTCAAATAAATTAAATGGAATATTTCTTTAAATAACAAATGTCAAAATTCCAAATGACTAATAAGCTGATTTTTAAAATTATATGTGCAATGTTGTGTACTAAAAAAATGCATGTTTATATATATATATAATATTTGCACATAAATTTTTACTATGGATATGAGCTTGTTGTTAGACTTCTCTTTGCTTTAATTTGTAAAATGGGAAAATTTTAGCTCCAATTTTAGATTGTTGTGTACTTCAAGTAAGAAAATTTTTATAAAAGTGCTGAAAAACAGCATCTAGAATATGAGTTCAGTAAATGTGAGTGACCAAATTTAATTGCTGAGTTTTCATTTTTTATATTAAGTTTCAGGCTGACTTCTAATATTTTGTACAAAAATGCAGTTTTATCTTATTATCAATTAAAATTTAGATATTTTTGGATCAATTTTAGACATAAAACTGAAGCTATGCCAAACATTGCACTGTTTCTGAAAGAAACACCATCTGTAAAACTAAACCTAAAATATCATGGTGATTTTTCACTGGTTGTTCTGTTTGTCACGTATATGAACATCAATAGCAACATTCAGACTAGCCTTTTAAAGAATATATCAATAGAAGTAATTTTTTCTCACTATTTTTTAAACAATAGAAGTAATTTTCTCTCACTATTAACACAATTTTTCTGCTGTATTAATGAGAAAACATTGTAAAAATATATTTGCTATAAATCTGGTGAATGAGAGTCCCTTCAAAATGTTTACCTACTTTTGTCTAATAGAACTGGAATGAACTTGCAAAATATTTTCATATCTAGTACCATGAATCTAATTAAGTGAAAACCTGGATATGATTAAATTTTGAATTTCCGTTATCTAGATATTTTTTACATTCTAAACATCTAGACCATTATTTTGTTTCTCTCCTCAGAATCCATATAGTCACTGTGGAAAAAATCTAGTAGAATAATTAAGCAAAAGGACTTTGAAGCCAGATAAATGGGAGTAAGGTCTCTGATCTTGAATCACTCTCATTTTGATTAAACCACAGTCCCGGTCAAATCTAAAGCTCTGTCACATAGCTGCATTCATGTGTCTGAAAATGGCTAGAGTAAAAAATGATGATACTCTGCTGACTGGTCTCCATTTATATGCATTTATATCCATTATCCTGAACTTCAAGTCAGCCTTAATGCTGCAGGGCGACTATAAACATCCCTACTTTATTCAGTTTTCTACCTTCTTAAGTGACGCTTTCATAATTATCCCTCTCTTTTCAAACTTCTCAACCTCCTACCCCAATCTCACTCTCAACTAATGAATTTCACTCTCATGTTATTGAAAAAATAGAAATCAGATAAAGATTTCTATGAGCTGTGGCGTATCTATTTACCTGTTTGTATTTGTAGGCATAATATCCTTCTTTCCTTTTTTGGGTGAGATGACCATGCCTTAGGTAAGACCAATATCTATATTTGTAAGCTTGAACACAATCCCTCTTCCCACTTAAGGATATGATTCCAGCAATTTTCCCTTATTTCTTGTTACTTCCAAGTGTCCTAGCCTAGTAGTTCATTCCTATTATCAAAATAATAAGCTCTTTGTTCCTGCTTTAAACAAATTGTTTGGCCTAGTTTCTTCTCCAGGTGGTGATACAATTCTCTTTATACCTTTGGAGAAAAACACTGGGAAAGAATTGTTTTTATTCACTTTTCACAATTTCCCTCCCCTCACCTTCAATTTCTTCCAATAAGGTTTTTACTCCCAAGTGGCCAACATTAACCTAATTTCAGTGTTGCTAAATGTTGTCTGTCAAGGTTCATCTTTCGTGGCATCTTACAGTAATTTAGATGGCTAATCACTCTGTCTTCCTCTGTTTCCCCTCCATATCCTGGCTATTCTCTGTTTCTTTTACTGAGACTACATCATATCCCCAACCTCTAGCTTTGAGAATGCCCCCACAGTTTAGTATTTTTGTCTCCCATTCACTGTCTACATTCTTTTTAAGGGATAACACATAGCTCTATACTTTTAAACATCATACATAGAGATATATAGATACATGAACATATAGGTTGATCTGATATAGTTTGATAGATGTTAGATGCTAGATAGTTCCACACTGATAATTCCAGCACAGACTATTCCACTGAATTTGACACATTTATCCAACTGCCTATTTGACAGGTTCACTTGGGTGTCTAATAGAAATTTCAATTTTATAGAGTTCTTGTTAGACCATATCCAAACATGTTTTTCTTTTGACCTCTTGCATCTTAGTTAATAGAAAATCCATCTTCTCAGTTTAGGCCAAAACCTTGGTATCTTCCTTGCACCCCCCTTCTTTCATGGTGAACATCCACTCATCAGGATATGCTGTTGGCATCAGTTTTATAATATATCCAGCACATGCTCACTTCTCAGTATCTTTGCTGCTATCGTCTTGGTCCAAGGCACTGTGATCTCATAATTCTATCATTGAATGAGCCCCAGGCAGGTTCCCTGAAATTGCCTTTCCCCTAGGACTCTCTATTCTCAACATTGCAGCCAGATGGAATTTATAATAGCTTTTATTGAAACACATTTGACTTTTAAAAACTACATATATTTGAAATGTTCAATTTGGTAAGATTTGGCATATGTATATACTCTTTGAAACCATCACTGCAATCAACAGAGTTATCTGTTTAAAACATAAATCATATTGTGTTTTTCATATGCTTTCCTCTTCAAGTACCACCTGGAATCCTTTGACCTAGAAAGCACTATGTGATTTGTCTTGTCACTTTCAAGAGTTCATTTTTTTATTCTACTACTCTCTTCCTCCTTCACACAGCTCTTACGGAATTGCTTATTATTCTTCCTTAAACATATCCCATTCACTCACAGCCCATTCACTTGCTGTCCTTTCATCTAGAATACTATTTTCCCACAACTTGCAGAGCTAGCCCCTCAGTGCCCCTAGTCTTCATTCAAAATGCACCTTCTCAGTGACAGCTTTCATAATCACCATACTAAAATTGAATTTCCATACCTTTTCCCTGCTTTGTGTTCTCTATTTAACACTCATCACCCTTTATACTGAATATTTACTGTATACAGTAACTCTGTTAGGTAGAAGCTACATAGGAGCAGTAGAAGAAATACCCTGAGGCAGAGTTCTAACTCCTAGAAGGGGAATGATAGAAACATGAGGTGGAGACAAGGACCTAGACAAATAAGCTACACATTATAAGCCTGGGAGCACAACATCTTGACCTTGTGGCTTCCAAGAACTTGGGCCTGATGGTTCAAGAGCTACAGGTGCAGAGCATGTATTCTTCTCTTCCCACTCTGTCCCAGGGTAGGTAGCCCCTAGACTCATTATAATAACACACTTGTGTTGTGGGAAGAACCCCAGCCAGTGAAGAAAGGTTGCCATGAGGGTTCCTGTACAAACTTTGTAAGGTCAAAAACTCCCCCTTCTAAACTGTGGGAAGAGGTTCCCAAATGTTTAGAAGCACCCTCCATTAAACACCACCCCACAGTATGTCACAGATCCTTCCATCCCAGAGACACCTACTAATATCTAATCTCCAAACAACCTAGGGACAGGTACCACTTCCTGGAACCTGCCAACTCTCCACCTTGATAGTGCTTTGTTCTTGCTGCTTTCCTTCTGGCTATCTTCATTTTGATCAGATACCCATGTAAATCTTCTCATGGGGAATCCAAGGACTAAGACCACCATTCACACAATGCAGACTCTCTCTACCTATAAAAACTCTATATAAATTTCTGCTATTGTACAAACTATCTCTACATGCTATATAAATTACCATAAATTCCACTTAACCAACTTATTCATTGTCAGTCCTCCCTCTAGAATGTGAGGTCCATGACAACACTTATTTTGGTTCTTTTTGCTCACTGTGTTTTCTTAAGTGCCTAGAATAGAGTGTGGCATATAGCAAGCACTCACTTAATATTTGTTGGCTAATTAGCTGAATAAAAATTTCATAAAGTAAATCAACTAAAGTGTTGAACATAATTTCTTCATATACAATAAATATTCTACATGTTATCAATTTGTTATTAAACATTTTACTAATCTGTCAATTCCCGTGTAGCTGTTACCACAGATTGACAGATATCATATTCTTAGATTTTATTTGTAACTCTCCCTGCCTATTAGCACCTCTTCTTCCTTCTTCCTCTTTTGTTTTTATTCCATGCCCCAATATTTAATTTAAAATAGCATATGATTTTTTTCATAAACAATAACTTTGTGGAAATTCCGTACCTTTATTTTTTTTTCCTATTTCATTTATTTGCCAGAAAGAGAGAGAGTGAGAGCACACAAGCAGAGGGAGAGGCAAAGGGAGATGGAGAAGTAAGCCCACCGCTGAGCAGGGAGTTTGATGAGGGACTCAGTCCCAGGACCCTGGGATCATGACCTGAGCTGAAGGCAGATGCTTAACCAATTGAGCCACTCAGGTGTCCCAATTCCTTACCTTTTAATGATAACTAAGCTTAGGCATGTATCCACCACAGTCATAAACACAATTTCCATTAATTAGTTCATTTATACTTCCTGTTCCCTCTTATTTTTACTGTGCAAATTCATATGTATGCATCTATACATGTGTCTGTATACATGAGGTGTGTATTCTAAAAAATCACAACTGACATAGTCAGACAAGCTTCCATAAGACATGCCTAAACTCCATATTTGTCATTTCATACACAGCAAACCAGAAAAAGACCTGCCTCTTTTCAGCAGTTAAAAAGAAATCCCCTCTGATTTACTCAAAGCAGTAGCTTTAGGGAACAAAAACCTTTGGTAAGCTTTCAACACCATTACAAAATTAATAAGATTTCTCAGAGTTCTCTGACCATTTTATTCTTTTAACATTTTGACTCAACTATGGAGTTTAAACTATATGAGAGCCAGCAAATAAATACCTGAGTTAATAATTTTTCTCTGGAGCCAACTGAAAGGCAGTAGTTTGAGGAGATTGAATCTGTCATAATACTGGACAGCTTTCTTATCAACAAGGCATTCCTTTTTAATAGGAATAGAATCTTTAAAGGGATGGAAACAAATTAAATGATGTTTATCAGTACTTTCTTCAAGATGTTATTGTGCTGTCTTCATTTGGGGACAATTTCAAAAGAGAAAGCAAACAGAATGTTGTATCTGAAAGAAGTAATTAAATCCTCAATTTCTCTACAATCATTTATTTGTAATGGTAGCAAATCCAAAATTTGATTAATTGCATGATCTTCATCTGGTAATTAAACATTCTGCCAAATTTTCTAAAATCAAGATGTTTACAGATTTCCAAAGCTTTAAGAAGAATTTCTCAAGACTGAGGTTCTACTAAAAAGTTTCAAAATTCTTATAGCACTATGTGCTTCTAAAAAAGAGCAAGATGACTGGAGTTTTCTATTCCACTGAAGATGAAGCCTGATATACATTTTCCTTATTCCATGTGACTTTTCTTTCTGACTGTGACATCATGCAACCCAGATATCCAAAAAAGTAGTCTTGATCATATCAGTGGGTTGAAAAATGCAAGTCATAATAATAGCATAGAAACATGTACAAAAGTCTTGTATTACAATTCGCCTTAGAGTTGGTGTTAACTTTCTTAGGTTCTTTAATGATTTTTAAACCATATGGTTCCACAGAAAAACTTTTAATATCTTTAAGGCAAGTAATCTTGAAAAAGACATAAACATCTGACTTGAATTCAACTTTGCAGAATGTTGCTGAATGACAGGAAGTAAGAGCAGAAATGGTAAGGTGTAGAAAACAAAAAACAGAATAAAAAGAATTAGAAGTGATTTGATGAATCTTGGAACACTGAAAAAATAAAACAAAATTAAAATAAATAAATAAATAAATAGCTCTTAGTTGGGAAGAAAAAAAGAATTAGAAGTAAATGTATTAGGGTGCCTGGGTGGCTCAGTGGGTTAAAGCTTCTGCCTTCTGCTCAGGTCATGATCTCATGGTGCTTCGATGGAGCCCCACATTGGGCTCTCTGCTCAGCAGGGAGCCTGCTTCCCCTCTTTCTCTCTGCCTGCTGCTCTGCCTACTTGTGATCTCTCTCTGTCAAATAAATAAATAAAATCTTAAAAAAAAAGTAGATATATTGAATGAAGAAAGCAGAGGTTGTAGCAAAAAAAAAAAAAAAAAGAAAGAAAGAAAGAAAAAAATCAAGTACATATTGTATAGAGGCATATTATCTCCAGAACTGACATATGTTTCTTTTGCAAACACAAGAATTATATGTTGCCTACATCTGGCCTATATTATCTGATTGTTATTAGTTATAGATGCTATAGGATTTGTGTTGACCACAAAGAGTCTCATTGACTCTTCATGGATTTGACTAGGAATATTTATCTCAGTAGGTGGTAGTGAGTTATCAACCACCTAGTAAAATTATTTAAAAGTAACTAATTAAAGAAAGAAAAACTTGACATGGGATGTTCTGTTTGTAAAAACACTTTCAAAATAGTGCAAAAGTCTTAGAAATAAAAATTCCATAAATATGAGTTAATTATACATCAACAATTTTACTTTGCTTTTTGTTTTGTTATTAAAATGTAGACTGACTGGGAAGAAATCCAAGAGAGAGACAAACCATATGAAACTTGAGTCCAGGAAACAAACTGAGGGTTGTGGAAAGGGAGGTGGGTGAAGGAATGGTGTAATTATGTGATCGGCATTAAGGAGGATATGTGATGTGATGAGCACTGGGTATTACACTCAACTGGTGAATCATTGAACATTATATAAAAAACTGATGTACTATACCTTGGCTAAGTGAAATAAAATAAAATGTAGACATTTAAGTAGATCACCTAATGGACATTTTTAAAGAGAAGTAAGTATTTGCTTAAGTAAAAATCTAAATATGGATGAAGAGAAATGCATGGAATAAAATATAATTACAGAGAATAAAATTTCTAAATAATTAATGTGAAGATTAATGCCTGATCACAAATATCATTAATTTCAAATGTCTTCTCCCAAATAACAATGGTCATTGTGTAACTAGAAATAGAATGAGCTTGCCTTGCAGGTCATGAAGCTGTCTTCTCATTTCTATATAGAGCTTTATTTCTGCTCAGTTAATTCTTGATTATCTGTACTAATAGAGAAATGCATTCTGTAGAATCTATAGTTAGTATATATTCTAGTAGATATTTTCCACTTAAATCTTCACCCAGGAATTAAAAGAGATATTGAGTCTACCTATTGAATTCACATATTTCCCTTCATCTGCTTTGATATTTGGACTCCCTTTGTTTAAATTCAAGGAAAACAATGAGGCTTCCAGAGAAGTAAATATTATGTTCTGGATAGACAATCAAAGATAAACCTAAGGAAATAACAATATTTCCAAGCAGAAAGAGATGAAATAGTAAGGAAAATCCATGCTTTATTATTATTTTTTCTTTTTTTAACTCCAAACAAAAATTTTTGAATAATAAATATTGGCAATTGAGTCACTGGAGAGTAAATTGTCAAGCTGACACTTCATCACCTTCCAAAACTTTTGTGTACAATTTTTATAAACAAGCTATTTTCTTTCATAACCTTGAAACAGCCATCAAAATCAAGAACTTAGCAAGGATATGCTATTTAGTAACTATGTTTAATAGTTATCTCTATTGCATAAAAAGCCCTAAAATATATTTACTTAAAATAACATTTTTTATTTCACAATTTCTGTGGGACAGGAATCTGAATGTGACTTAGCTGGATCTTTCCACTGGGTCATAATATTGCAGTAAAAGTATTACTTGAGCTGTGGTCTCATTTGAGGACTCAGCTGAGGAAGGACCTGCTTTCAAGCTCACTCACATGGTTTTTGGCAAGATTTAGGTGCTGATAGTCTCTTGAACTAAGGGACTCAGTTCCCCACTGGCTATAATGATCAGAAGCTTCCCTCACATTGCCACATGAGCTTCTCCGAAGAGCAACTGACAACACATCAGACACCCTCCCTCAGAGTGAGAAGGTAAGAAAGCAAGAGATGGGGCAAGTTGGAACCCCCATTCCTTTTGTAACCTACGCTTGAGGGAAGCATCTTATTTACTTTTGCCATTTTGTTTTCATTAGAAGTGAGTTTTTAGGTCCAGTTCACACTTAAAGGGAGAGGGTCACACTGAGATGTGAATAGTAGGATCAGGAGTCACTGGGAACATCTTGGAAGCTGTTTGCTATATCATCTAATTCTCAGACTCTCTTCAAGTTTTGTCAAAAATTTAAATAATGTTATTTATACCAAAAAGTTTCCATTTAACATCATCTACTGCAGTTAATTATCTTGTTGTCTTAGTCTCTTTAGTATGGAATATCTCGTCAGTCTTTCCTTGATTTGCATGACCTTCACACTTTTGATATTATAGGCTACTTCTTTTGTACAATGACTCTTTATTTGAGTTTGTCTAACATTTTTCTCATAAGATTTATGTCATACATGTTTGTCAGAAACATTACAGCAGAGATGGTACTTTTTTTAACGACTTCTATCAAGTGATATGCAATATCAATTTGTCTCATTATTAATGATGTTCATTTTGATTGCTTAAGTGTTATTTGACAGGTTTCTCCAGTATAAAGTTACTCTTCTACTCCTTTGTAATTAAATATGTCTTTTATGAGGCAAAATTTTGAATTTGTAAAAATATCCCATTTATCATCAAATTTTCAATGTATTTATTTACTTATTTACATCTGTATAGACTCATGGTTTCTTAGTTTATTCAGTGCAAAATAATCTATTGTTACTATTATTCTAATGCTTGAGTTATTCCAGTTTGGCCAGAAAGAAGAACATAGTACACATGGCTTTTGTGTTATTTAGACATGTCTCCTTCATTCTTTAAACACTTTCCTGTTTGGGGGCAAAAGATGTTGCAGTCTCATCTTCTTGTCTCATCATTTCCCCTCCCCAATCTTTAAACTAGACATTTCTATAGGAAGCCTTGCTTTACTTCACAATGAATAACTGTATGCATTACTATTGAAGTGTCATTATTCCCTAAATCTCCAAATAAGTAAGTCTACAAGATCTTATGTGTATGTGTGAATTCATATGTACACACATATGAATTCACATATACATATATGTATATATGTTCCAAGAATACATAGAAATATATATGCAACAAATATATGTATCCAACAAGTATATACAAATATAGAACTAACACCACAATTTCGATGTTCTGCCTTTCTATAACTAGAAGGTCTTTCTTAAACAGTAAGAAAACTGGTCATTATCCTTATTATATTTAATTTCTTGATCAATTTCTTCATATGTAACAAATGTCCTGTTTTCATTGTCACCTCCTCCCCTCATGAGTGGTTACTTTCCATGCCCTCTTTGAGTTCTGACCTCCTGGGTCAGACCATGTATCATTTAGAAACTGCCCACTTTGCTTGGGATTTGATACTCCCTCTGAGTAGTTTCTGTGGAAATGTCCTCCTCACACTTCTCAGTGACTGACAACCCATATTGGTATCACCAGTGGATGAATGAATGACTTTCTTACTATTTTAATCTTATATCACCATACCAGCCTGACCTCTCTGCATCAAAACTGCACTCCCTACTACAATCCAAGATCTTCCAATCACATGGCGGTCTCTGCTCTCTGATCAGGTTATAACACCTTATGTTGGGTCACTGATCCAATACAGAGGCCCCTGTGGCTATTTTTTGGATTCCAATATCTCAAAACAGTTAACTTCCCACATGCAAACCTTTCTTGCAGTGTCTGGGATATGATACCTCAAAGCAGACCATCTTCTTCAAATTACTTTTCCTACTACTCTGTGTGGACTTTCAACCCACCTCCTGCAAGCTCTTACACCCTGCTCTAGGTCCCTGTGGCTTCTGAACCCCAGAACTTGCACCATGGACATCTTTGTTGCTTTGTTCATACTAATGCTTTTAGAACTAAATTGCTCAAAAGGGAAAGAAAAAAGTAAAGATAAAGGAAAGAAGAGCAAGGCAAGAGGAAGAGAAAGAAGATAAAAAATACTTTAAGGGACGCCTGGGTGGCTCAGTTGGTGAGCCTTCGGCTCAGGTCATGATCCCAGCGTCCTGGGATCGAGTCCCACATCGGGCTCCTTGCTTGGCGGGGACCCTGCTTCTCCCTCTGCCTCTGCCTGCCATTCTGTCCGCCTGTGCTCGCTCTCTCTCTGACAAATAAATAAATAAATAAATATTTAAAGGGGCGCCTGGGTGGCTCAGTGGGTTAAGCCGCTGCCTTCGGCTCAGGTCATGATCCCAGGTCCTGGGTTCAAGCTCCACATCAGGCTTTCTGCTCAGCAGGGAACCTGCTTCCTCCTCTCTCTCTGCCTGCCTCTCTGCCTACTTGTGATTTCTCTCTGTCAAATAAATAAATAAAATCTTTAAAAAAAAATACTTTAGATTATATTTTATGAGAAAAAAGAAATCTGCAACCCAGTGATTTCACTCAGAAAAGAGGGTTGCCAAAACACAAATTTGTATAAATAGTTCAAAATTGATCATTATTTAAAAGACATCAACTGTTAAGTTTCAAATATTATTTATAAAAGAATGCAAATTAAAACAAATCCTTTACCAATTTGGGCATACAGGAGAACTTATTAAAAGTCTTTTCCATGAATGTCCACTCTATAATAAATCATTCCCAAGGGCTATGCTGGTGATGACAATAGGCATTGTAAAGCAGCACAACGTATAATTTCAAGCATTTTTTTTCAAAATTCTGAAAAAGACATCCATCCTTTTGCTCAGACTACACATTAGAAAATTGACTCAAGGAAATAATTAAACAATTGCACAATTTCTACACTGCATTGCTCACAATAATAAAGAGACATTGATAGCTATTGCTTAATAATATGGGATTACTAAATAATTAGGTTACATATGTATAACATAATGCTAGGAAGTTATTAAAATCATGATGAAAGTCTACAGTTAATGGTAGAGATAATTTGATTTTGTTTATTAAAAAAAGCATGGAATAAAAGAATATCTATATTGTGTTAAACAGATATTTTTTCATTACTATATACCTAAATAAATTCTACAAAATTATTCACTAGTCTGTATGTGTGTTGGCCTCTAAGTTGTTGTTTCTAGCTAGCTTGTATCCTATTCAAAATATTAACTCACCTATACTTTTTCTTCTTGTTATTTGATGTGTGTTTTAAATTAATTCAATTAACATGAGATTCAAGATCTAAATTTGGTCTGAAACCCTTTCTATTTAATAGTCTCTGGAATACAATGTCCATTAGTGTTCTTGGAGGTTATTATTACATTGGATTAATTTTCCACATGATACTTAAGAGGTCGCTATCATCTCAGGAAACATTTATTCATTTAACTTCATGTTCAATAACTGAGAATAAATAGTCATAAGAGCACTATACCACCACATATTGATATAAATAAGTTAATGAGCTCATAAGAAAATGGTTAGGTGAGATAAAAGTGATGGAGCAGGAGATCCCTAAATTACCAGTGAAGTTTAGAGATACAGTTTTAGATATATTTTTGTTAATTTGTTACTTTAGACAACAAAACTAAGTTGAAAGTTGGAGAATTAAAGAATATGAATTGTATGTTGCATTTTTAACTACTCATGATATTTGAATTTTTGTTCACATGATATCATAATAATTTTTATGTGTGTTCCTGTGGGGCATAAAGGACAATGTGATGATGCAGATATTTTGTTTGGCATAATTATTTAATTTTAATTCCAAGTGATATTTTGGCAGATTTTGAATCATTTATAAAGAATCAGTACTAAACAAACACCTTTTCTTGGTAGGGGGAGGAGTGTCACCCTAATGGCAATTATAATAACTCATGAAACAAAGCAGAAAAGTTCCTTCCTTTGTTATTTGGATCCTACTCATGATGCCACAAGAATATCTGTTAAGAGTAGTTTCCATGAGGAGAGGAGTCAAGATGGCAGATGGCAGAGGAGTAGTAGGCTGAGATGACATCAAGTAGCAGGAGATAAGCTAGATAGTTTATCAAACCATTCCAAACACCCACAACACCAACAACAGATCAACGAGAAGAAGAACAGCAATTCTAGAAACAGGAAATCGACCACTTTCTGAAAGATAGGATCTTCGGAGAAGTGATTCCAAAGCAAAGGGAAGATAGACCGTGGGGGGAGGGGCTGGCTCCCAGCAAGTGGCGGAGCAATGGAGCACAAAATCTGAACTTTTAAAAGCCTGCTCCACTGAGGGACATCACTCCAGAGGCTAAGTGGGGGTGGAGCCCTCACAGGGACAATGTTGTCTCAGGTCCCATGGGGTCACCAAAGGATCTGGGGTGTCTTGAGTATTGCAGAGAGTGCAGGTATTAGAGCAGGGAAGCCAGCTACCAAGACAGAGCTGAGGAGTGAGCTCTCAGCTTGGGGTTACCATAAACTGTGATCCATGACACAGTCAGGCCACTGCTCTTTGAGCAGGGACCCCACAAGTGGCAGTTCTGGGGAGACCCCCCTGAAAGAGCAGCAGTGATCTGCTGGGTTTGGATACTCCAGGCAGGGTTATGTGCCAGAGACAGAGATGCTCAGTCACAGGCCAGGTGAGCTTGGCACACAGCCAGAGGCCAAGGAGATAGGAGAGATTGAGCACTTTTCTCCAAGGGTACACTGAAGAATGGGGCCCTGAGCTCTCAGCTATTCAGGGCCGGAGATTGGGAGGCTGCCATTTTCAATTCCATCCTCCAGAGCTCTATGGAAACTGTTCAGGGAAAAAAAGCTGCCCAGATCGAATTGGAGCAGATTACTTAGACTGGCCTGTGGCAAGGGCGGTGCAATTCTGCCTCAGGCAAAGACACTTGAAAATCACTACCACAGGCCCCTCCCCCAGAAGATCAGCATGAAATCCAGCCAACACCAAGATCACTTATCAAGGAAAACAGTGGAAATCCAGAGGAGAAGAAAGCTAAGTATGAAATTCATGGCTTTCTCCCCATGATTCTTTAGTCTTGCAGTTAATTATTTTTTTTAATTTTATTTTTAATTTTATTCTCTTTTTTAACTTTTACTCTTTCTTCTTTTAACGTTTTTTAACTAGTTTATCTTAAAAATACCTTTCATGGGCGCCTGGGTGGCTCAGTGGTTTAAGCCTCTGCCTTCAGCTCAGGTCATGAACCCGGGGTCCTGGGATTGAGTCCCACATCAGGCTCTCTGCTCAGCAGGGGGCCTGCTTCCCTCTCTCTCTGTCTACCTCTCTGCCTACTTGTGATCTCTCTCTCTGTCAAATAAATAAATAAAATCTTTAAAAAAATAACTTTCATAAAAAAAAAACTTTTTGAACCATCATTATTATGGCCATATTTTATCCTTCATTATACCTAACTTTATTTTTTGAATACACATGGGGTTTTTTTCTTCTAAAATATTTTGGGATACAACTTCTTCTAATAGATCAAAATATACCCTAAATCTAGCACAGGGCTTTTTTATAGTCTCCAGCCTGAGTAAATTCTCTCCACTTTCTTTTTATTTCTTTCATAACCAGCTTATCTTATCACCTCCTTTTTTAGAATTTTTAAAAAAAATTTCATTTTTGTAGTCATATTCCATCCCTTCATCATGTTTACCCTTATTTGTGAGGGTGTTTATATATATATATATTTTTTTTTTCATTCTTTAAATTTTTGGGAGGTAGTTTCTTCTAAGAGACCAAAATACTCCAAAAATTAAGTAGGTGACTCTGTTCTATTCACCAGTCTAATATTTATATTTTCTTTTTCCATTCTTTTTTTAAATTTTTTTAAACTTCTTTTTTCCCCTTCCTTCCCCCCATGATTTGGAGTCTCTTCTGATTTGGTTAACACACACTTTTCTGGGCCCTTTGCCACCCTTTTTATATTTAATTCTCTCCTTCATATATTTTTATCTGGATAAAATAACAAGGCATAAAAACTCACCACAAACAAACAAACAAATAAACAAAAAAAAAAAAAACCAAAACAAAACAAAAAACAAAAGGCAGTACCAAACCCTAGGGACTTAATCAATATGGGCATTGGTGATATGTCAGATCTAGAGCTCAGAATGGCTATTCTCAAGGTGCTAGACGGGCTTGAAAAAGGCATGGAATATAGAGAAACCTGTCTGGAGAAAGAAAAGCCTTTTCTGGAGAAATAAAAGAACTAAAATCTAGCAAAGTTGAAATTTAAAAAGCTATTAATGAGGTGCAATCAAAAATGGAGGTTCTTACTGCTAGGATAAATGAGGCAGAAGAAAGAATTAGTGATATAGAAGACAAAATGATAGAGAAAAAAGAAGTTGAGCAAAAGAGAGACAAACAACTACTAGACCACGAGGGGAGAATTCAAGAGATAAGCAATACCATAAGATGAAGTAACATTAGAATAATTGGGATTCCAGAAGAAGAAGAAAGAGAGAGGGGATCAGAAGGTATATTGGAGCAAAATATTGTAGAGAATTACCTTAATATGGCAAAGAGAACAAGCATCAAAATCCAGGAGGTGCAGAGAACCCCCCTCAAAATCACTAAAAATAGGTCCATATCCAACCACCTAACAGTAAAATTTACAAATCTTAGTGAATAAAAGAAAATCCTGAAAGCAGCCCAGGACAAGAAGCCTGTAACATACAATGGTAAAAATATTAGATTGGCAGCAGACTTATCCACAGAGACCTGGCAGGCCAGAAAGAACTGACATGATATATTCAAAGCACTAAATGATAAAAACATGCAGCCAAGAATACTACATCCAGCTAGGCTATCATTGAAAATACAAGGAGAGATAAAAAGATTCCAGGACAAACAAAAACTAAAAGAATTTGTAAACACAAAACCAGCTCTACAGGAAATATTGAAAGGGGTCCTCTAAGCAAAGAGAGAGCCTAAAAGTAGTAGGCTAGAAGGAACAGAGAAAATATACAGTAACAGTCACCTTACAGGCAATACGATGGCACTAAATTCATCTCTTTCAATAGTTACCCTGAATGTAAATGGGCTAAATGTCCCAATCAAAAATGAAACAAAACAAAACAAAACAAACAAACAAACAAAAACCCATCAATATGCTGTCTATAAGAAACTCATTTTAGACCCAAAGACACCTCCAGATTTAAAGTGAGGGATTGGAAAACAATTTACCATGCTAATGGACATCAGAAGAAAGCTGGGGTGGCAATCCTTATATCAGATCAATTAGATTTTAAGCAAAGACTATAATAAGATATGAGTACTATATCATACTCAAAAGGTCTGTCTAACAGGAAGATCTAACAATTTTAAATATCTATGCCCCTAACATGGGAGCAGACAACTATTTAAACCAATTAATAATAAAATAAAAGAAACACATTGATGATAATACAATAATAGGAGGGTATTTTAACACCCCCTTCACAAAAAATGGACAGATCATCCAAGCAAAAGATCAACAAGGAAATAAAGTCCTTAAATGACACACTGGACCAGATGGACATCATAGATATATTCAGAACATTCCATCCCAAAGCAGCAAAATACACATTCTTCTATAGTGCACAAGGAACATTCTCCAAAATAGATCACATCCTGGGTCACAAGTCAGGTCTCAACCAGAACCAGAAGACTGGGATCATTCCCTGCATATTTTTAGACCCCAATGTTCTGAAGCTAGAACTCAATCACAAGTGAAAATTTGGAAAGAACCCAAATACATGGAATCTAAAGAGCATTCTACTAAAGAATGAATGGGTTAACCAGGAAATTAAAGAAGAATTGAAAAAAAATTCATGGAAACAAATGATAATGAAAACACAATGGTTCAAAATCTGTGGGACACAACAAAGGCAGTCCTGAGAGGAAAATATATAGCGATACAAGCCTTTCTCAAGAAACAAGAAAGGTGGGGCGCCTGGGTGGCTCAGCGGGTTAAAGCCCCTGCCTTCGGCTCAGGTCATGATCCCAGTGTCCTGGGATTGAGTCCCGCATTGGGCTCTCTGCTCAGCGGGGAGCCTGCTTCATCCTCTCTCTCTCTGCCTTCCTCTCTGCCTGCTTGTGATCTCTGTCTGTCAAATAAATAAAATCTTTAAAAAAAAAAAAAAAAAAAGAAAAGAAACAAGAAAGGTCTCAAATACTCAACCTATCCTTACACCTAAAGGAGCTGGATAAAGAACAACAAAGAAAGCCCAAACCCAGCAGGAGAAGAGAAATAATAAAGATCAGAGCAGAAATCAATGAAGTAAAACCCAAGAGAACAGTAGAACAAAGCAACACAACTAGAAGCTGGTTCTTTCAAAGAATTGATAAGATTGATAAACCCCTGGCCAGGCTTATCAAAAAGAAAAGAAAAAGGACCCAAATAAATAGAATCATGAATGAAAGAGGAGAGATCACAACCAACACCAAAGAAATACAAACAATTATAAGAACAAATTATGAGTAACTATACACCAGCAAATTAGAAAATCTGGAAGAAATGGATGCATTCCTAGAGACATATAAACTACCACAACTGAACCAGGAAGAAACAGAAAACCTGAATAGACCCAAAACCAGTAAGGAGATTGAAGAAGTCATCAAAAGTCTCCCAACAAACAAGAGCCCAGGGCCGGACAGCTTCCCAGGGCAATTCTACCAAACATTTAAAGAAGAATTAACTCCTATTCTCCTGAAACTGTTCCAAAAAACAGAAGTGGAAGGAAAACATCCAAAATCATTTTATGAGGCCAGCATTACCTTGATTCCCAAACCAGACAAGGATCCCATCAAAAAAGAGAATTACAGACCAATATCCTTGATGAACACAGATGCAAAAATTCTCACTAATGGTTCCAATGGTACATTAGAAGGGTTACTCACCACGACCAAGTGGGATTTATACCAGGGCTGCAAGGTTGGTTCAACATCCACAAATCAATCAATGTGATGCAATACATTAATAAAAGAAAGAACAAGAACCACATGATACTCTCCATAGATGCTGAAAAAGCATTTGACAAAGTACAGCATCCCTTCCTGATCAAAACTCTTCAAAGTGTAGGGATAGTGGGTACATACCTCAATATCATCAAAGCCATCTATGAAAAACCCACAGTGAATATCACTCTCAATGGAGAAAACCTGAGAGCTTTTCTGCTAAGATCAGGAACACAGCAGGGATGTCCATTATCACCACTGCTATTCAACATAGTACTAGAAGTCCTAGCCTCAGCAATCAGACAACAAAAAGAAATTAAAGGCATCCAAATTGGCAAGGAAGAAGTCAAACTATCACTCTTTGCAGATGATATGATACTTTATGTGGAAAAATCAAAGACTCCACTCCAAATCTGCTAGAACTTGTACAGGAATTCAGTATAGTGTCAGGATATAAAATCAATGCACAGTAGTCAGTTGCATTTCTTTACACCAACAACAAGACAGAAGAAAGAGAAATTAAGGAGTCAATCCCATTTATAGTTGCACTCCAAATCATAAGACACCTAGGAATAAACCTAAGAAAGAGGCAAAGAATCTGTACTCAGAAAACTACAAAGTATTCATGAAAGAAATTGAAGAAGACACAAAGAAATGGAAAAATGTTCCATAATCATGGATTGGAAGAACAAATATTGAGAAAATGTCTATGCTACCTAAAGCAATCTTCACATTTAACGCAATTTCTATCAAAATACCATCCATTTTTCCCAAGAAATGGAACAAATAATCCTAAAATTTGTACGGAACCAAAAAGACCTCGAATAGCCAGAGGAATGTTGAAAAAGAAAGCCAAAGTTGGTGCCATCACAATTCCAGACTTCAAGCCCTATTACAAGGCTGTCATTATCAAGACAGTATGATACTGGCACAAAAATAGACACATAGATCAATGGAACAGAGTAGAAAGCCCAGAAATAGACCTTCAACTCTAGGGTCAAATAATCTTCGATAAAGCAGGAAAGAATGCCAGTGTAAAAAAGACAGTATCCAACAAATGGTGTTGGGAAAATTGGACAGCCCATGCAGAAAATGAAACTGGACCATTCCCTTATACCACACACAAAAATAGACTCAAAATGAATGAAGAACCTCAGTGTGAGAAAGGAATCCATCAAAATCCTTGAAGAGAACACAGGCAGCAACCTCTTCAACCTCAGCTGCAGCAACTTCTTCCTAGGAACATCGTCAAATGCGAGGGAAGCAAGGGCAAAAATGAATTATTGGGTCTTCATCAAGATCAAAAGCTTTGCACAGCAAAGGAAACAGTCAACAAAACCAAAAGACAACTGACAGAATGGGAGAAGATATTTGCCAACAATATACCAGATAAAGGGCTAGTATCCAAAATCTATAAAGAGCTTATCAAACTCAGCACCCAAAGAACAAATAATCCAATCAAGAAATGGGCAGAGGACCTGAACAGACATTTCTGCAAAGAAGACATCCAGATGGCCAACAGACACATGAAAAAGCGCTCCACATCACTCGGCATCAGGGAAATACCAGCCAAAACCACAGTGAGATACCACCTCACACCAGTCAGAATGGCTAAAGTTAACAAGTCAGGAAATGACAGATGTTGGCGAGGTTGCAGAGAAAGGGGAACCCTCCTACAAGGTTGGTGGGAATGCATGCTTGTGCAACCACTCTGGAAAACAGCATGGAGGTTCCTCAAAAAGTTGAAAATAGAGCTACCTACGACCCAGAAATCACACAACTGGGTATTTACCCTAAAGATACAAATGTAGTGATCCAAAGGGGCATGTGCACCCAAATGTTTATAGCAGCAAGGTCCACAATAGCCAAACTATGGAAACAACCTAGATACCTAGATGTCCATCAACAGACGAATGGATAAAGATACACTGATAGATAGATAGATAGTTATAGATCTATATCTATCTATCTATCTATCTATCTATCTATAATGGAATACTATGCAGCCATCAAAAGAAATGAAATCTTGGCCTTTGTGAGGACATGGATGGAACTAGAGGGTATTATGCTTAGTTAAATAAGTCAATAGAGAAAGAAAATTATCATATGATATCCCTGATATGAGGAAGTCAAGAGGCAACACAGGGGGTTTGGGGGGTAGGAAAAGAATAAATGAAACGAGATGGGATTGGGAGGGAGAAAAACCATAAGAGACTCCTAATTTCACAAAACAAACCAAGGGTTACTGGGGGAAGGGAGGGTAGGGAGAGTGTGGTTAGGTTATGGACATTGGGGAAGGTATATGCTATGGTGAGTGCTGTGAAGTTTGTAAGCCTGGCAATTCACAGACCTGTACCCCTGGGGCTAATAATAGATTATATGTTAAGAAAGAAAGAAAGAAAGAAAGAAAGAAAGAAAGAAAGAAAGAAAGAAAGAAAGAAAGAAAGAGTAGTTTCCATGAAGCTTCACCCACAATAAATAAATAAATAAATAAATAAATAAATAAATAAATAAATAAATAAAAGCATCCCCAAGAGCTATAATGGATCAAAGAAAATAAGTACCACTGGTGGGCTAAAGTTGGCTTGGTCAGAAAAATCCAAGTCCTAGTCTGAAGAAAAAGAAATAGAAAAGTGCTATCAAGCATGAAGACTATACAATATCATGAGAAAAAAGAGGAAAGAGAGTAACTTAAAGCCTTAGAATAAGGATCAAATTATGAAACATATTTGATGTTTATCTTAGAAGGTATGAATATCTGCAAATGTTCTCTTTAAGCAGGTGCCCTTTGAGTTACCACTGTTCTTAGTCTACTTGTTCTGTCATAACAAAATACCTTACATTAGGTAACTTACATGACAAAAATTTATTTCTCACAATTATGGTAGCAGGGAAGTTCAAAATCAAGGTGTCATCAAGGTAAGTTTCATTCTGAGATCTCTTTTCTTGATTAGGTGTTAGCTGCCATTTTGTTGTATGTTCACTTGGCCTTTTCTTGGTAGATGCTCATAAAGAGAGAAAAGCATCTTCATCTCTTCCCTAAGATGACTAGATCTATTGGATTAGCGCCCCACCTTTATGACTTTATTTAATTTACCTCCTTGAGACCCTATCTTCTAATATAGTCACACTGGGAATTAGGGCTTCAATATATGAATTCAGGTAGGAGGGGGGAGCAGAATTCATTTCATAGCATCACTTGAAGGAAGAGAGAGTATACTAGAGAGATTTTTAAGGAAATAATAGTCTAAAGATTTTATTTATTTATTTATTTATTTTTCAGAGAGAAAGGGAAGTTAGGGCTGTGGAAGGAGAGAGGGAATCCTCAAGCAGACTTCCCGATGAGCATCAAAGCCGATGCAGGGATGATCCCAGGACTCTGAGATAATGACCTAGCTGAAACCAAGAGTCCAATGCTTAACAGACTGAGCCACCCAGGTGACCCCACTTTTTGTTTTAAGATTTATTTATTTATTATAAGGAGATAATATTCCAGGAAGAAGAAACAGGAAGGACAAAAACTTAAAGGCTTGAATCAGCTGATATGTCCCAGGGACAGGAAAAAAAAAAAAAAAAAAAAAAAAGCCTGTGTAGCTAGAGAAAAGAAGAAAAATCATAGGTAAGAAATAGAAAGGTATAAGGTCTAGTACATAACCTAGCCAATATTACAGTGGGGCTTATTAACATAGTTATCAATGAGTTTGAACTTTATTCTACACTAATGAAAGTTATTAGAGGGTTTGATCTAATCTAAGTTTAAAACAACAAAACAAAACAAAAAACTGCTTGTCTATTAAGGGAGTAAAACCAGCAGCATAAATATCACTGACCTTTCTACTAGTGGTTAATATTCATCTATGATTAGATATTTTTCTTACAATCAATCCTTTTATGATAAATATATTTTGACTGAAAATTGATTTTAGAAATCCAGTAATTCTAGTATAATTTAGGAGTTCATAAAATCATGTCATTTTTTAAAATAATAAAATAATTATATTGCATTAAAATACATTTGAGTACAGTAGATATTTGTGAATCCAAACCATTAATGATTTGGACATCTTGCTGAGCTTTTTAACCTCTTGTTGAGGAAGTTGCTTAATTTGGGCTGTTTGTAGACCTCTTGATAAGGTCTTGCCATTTAGTATAGTAACTTTCAGGAGATGGAGGGTTGGCTTTGGGGAAAATATAATGTTTATAAAATGTTTACAAAATACCTTACATTAGGTAACTTACATAACAAAAATTTATTTTCTCCCTTTTCTCACATCCTTTTTCTCACATCCCTCCCTTTTCTCACATCCCTAAGGAAACTGGAGATGGTACTCAACTGGTATTCCCTCCCAAACCTAAGGAAGAATTGTACCAAAACCTTCTGAAATATGTGGTTATCTTTCAAAAACTAGTATTAACATCTCAGTCCAGTTGGATATATATTTATACATGCCATAGATTAATCTCTTCTAGTTTAGGAAAAGAACACCGTAAACAAAAGACTGTCCACTGTGATGAGACAGAGGAGGACAATTACCAGTCCTAATTCTCTTGTCTTGAAGAGGTAAAAAAAAACTGATTCTACTTTTGCCTACTATCCTCTGAGTTAGAAATTTGGAGCTGGTTGAGATTGGGCACTATGGAATTGGTGGGGATTGAGTCTATACCACTATGTAGTATGATGTTATCATATGGAAAACATATGATATAGTCCCATCTCTAAAGGAATCTCCAAGGCCTAGGGAGATGTTCACCAGCAAGACCTGCTAGGGGTTCACATCCACACCCAGCTATAGGCTGAGTAATGAATTATATCACCACTGGAGTCAATATGAGGAATTTTGCAATTATTCACAAAATAAATAGTATTTATACTAGTGTGAAATATAACCTACTCACCAAGGGTGGTGGTATAAGGAATCTTCTTTTCTTTATTCTCTTCTCACTAACAGACAGGAAACAAGCCCTGGAAAGTTGGATGAAATTGAAAGAGAATAACCAACACTATACTATGCCTTCAGTTCAGAGCTATGAGTCTCACCTCAGCTGTGCTAAGAGGGATTACTAAAAAGATTAATGTCAGATTGAAATCGAATTATCTACACAAAGTTCCAAATCCAAGTTACATTTAAAAATCTAATCAAAATCAAATGCATTAATGAAACTCATTTCCCACTAGCAAGGTGGATTTGACACTGTATAGCTATTAGCAGTTATACAAAAAAATAAAGCATTTTGGGGGGGATGGGAGGGATGGGGTGACTGGGAGATGGACTTTAGGGAGATTATGTGCTATGGTGAGTGCTGTGAATTGTGTAAGACTGATGAATCAGAGACCTGTGCCCCTGAAACAAATAATACATTATATATTAACTTAAAAATATGAAAAAAAGTAAAGCATTTTTGTGTGTATCACTCCAATTGGTTGAAGCACCTCTGTGAAATCAATTAGAAGGATTTGTTAAAATGTGATCAATTAAGTATGAACCATCTTTGCTTATCCCACCTGCAACCCTCTGTATCTATCACTTTTTGCAAGAGGTATAAATAGCATAACCATGTATTGTATAATGGCCTAAGGTATACTATTGAAAACTTTTTTATAAAAATGAACTGACTTAAAAGAAAATTCATTATTATGAAGAAAATGCAGTTTAAAAAAAAATTACTGCTTATTTTTTTTAAGATTTTATTTGTTTAAAGCAGAGAGAGATAGCAAGAGAGGAAACACAAGCACAGGGGAGCAAGAAAGGAGAAGCAGACTCCCCGCTGAGCAGGGAGCCTGATACAGGGCTCAATTCCAGGGCCCTGGGATCATGACCTGAGCCAAAGGTAAGTGTTTAACAACTGAGCCACCAGGCACCACACCTTTACCTCCTTACTGAGTGGAAACAAAGTTGATCGGTAAGAGGACTTGAGAATTACCATTTAGCCCTCATGTGGCAGGCAAATCCTTCTGCTCTTGAAAGACTGTTTCAGTTCCTACACTTCTCTCACATCAGTTCTTATAGACACAGTAATAATAACTCCTAGCTCTGAAGGCCTCAATGAAGGGGGTAACATCCTCCATCCTCAGGTGGATTCTTCTTTCAAAGATTAAGTTGTAAAGGGAAATTGGGAGGAGGAGGATGGGGCCACATAGAGTGTGAAGATGTAGCACATACCCATTTATTAGTTGATTGTAATACAAGAAATCCATCTCACAGAAACCTGAAAGTTCCTCACCAGGGCAAGTCCCTATGGAGTAAGCTTACTTGTTTCCGAAGAGACATAATCACAAACTCATTAAGGGTACAAAAATAAAACAAGCACACCAAGTATTAAATGCAAATATAAAGGAAATAATTGAAAAGATGTTTGAAGTATTTTAAGAATTTTACAAAATACCTGGTATTATATAATATATATATATATATTTTTTTTAATTAAAGACAGAAAAGAAAGAAATCTCACTAGGACAAATAAAACTGTCAGAGACCTATGGCTATGAAAATTAAGCCAAAGAGCATCCAAATCTCTCAGTGGCTTAGTGCATTCATTTTGGAATTTGGAAAGAATTACATATTAAGGAATTGCATCTCATCATTTTTAAAATACATTTATATATTCTAGATTTCCCTAAAGCGTGAGTAAAAGCATAAAAACAGGCAACATGTAATCACCAACAATATTTATATTTTGCTTGTGTAAATCAGATTAATAAATTAATTATTCCACTGATTAAGACCATATGCATGTTCAACTTTCCTGAAATTTGAAAGGTTATCATTCTGTTCATTGTTGCTAATAATAATAAAAATAATAACAACAGAATGGATGGATTTCTGTATAAAATAGCTTATAGTTTATAACTGAAAGAAAGGATAAAGCCCTGGACAGTACAGGATGAAGAATGGGAAGTGATAGGAAAGATCACTGGGGAGAAAAATTTTAAGGTTGAATTGCTTTTCTGAGTCCATTCAGATTCCTAAAGAAATTGTTTTCAAGGTAACCTTTGGGAAGCACTGCCCTAGTAATTTCTTCAGTGTCTTCTGTGACTACAGTCTCCATGTAACTAAAGAAAATTTTACCTACTCCAGATGATTTAGGTCAATTAGATGTTATGTTATTTTGTTATTTTCCCAAAGAGCCTCAATCCTTCTAACACCCCAACCTTTGGTACCTCTTCTCTCATGTATTTCTAACTGATGAATTTCTTTTCTTTTTTTTTTTTTTCCAGGACAGAGATCCCCAGGATTGAATGTGCAATGTATTCCCAATGCTCTACCAGAACTTAGTAAAGAGGAACTATTACCTTCCTACTCCCTGATATGATTGCTCTCTGTATGAAGTCTCAAATTATATTAGATTTTGTTGCTGTATAATATTAAATTGTAATGCCTCCTGTGCTTTCCGTGTTCACACATACCTTACTTCAAATGTAGGATTTTCAGGAACACTAGTTTTCAGTTAATTCATTTTAGGTGTGTGTGTGCATCTGTGTGTGTTCCTTTATGTTGTTAAAAGTTAAAGTGACTTTATTTTATACGTTATATATAAATGTTTCTAAGAAGTAGAAGTCTTCTCATGCCCTCAGGTGCTCTTTCCAAAATAAAGATGGCAATTAGTAGCCTGTCCATATCTCATTATGGGATGAAAAGTCCTATTAAGTGCATGTTAATTTATCCTACTTGCTCTTTTCCCCTTTTAACTTCAATCTTGTTTGCTTAAACCTATACATTTATGAATATATACACTCTGATAAAAGTATTACACCCAATCCTGTTATTTTCTCAGATCCATCCCAATATTTTTTTTCTTTTTTTTAATATTTAAAGTTCTTAGAACAATAACATTTGCTGGCTTATATTATCCATAAATTTATCCAAGTAAAAAATGTATGGTCTATTATACAGATATTAGGCAAATACTGAGAACACAAATACAACTAAGACAAATCTCTACCCTCAATGAAACTACAAATAAATAAAAATATATATATTCATTAATACTAAAGGGTAACTTTTTGAGATATTTTCTCCCCCCCCCCCAGCTCTTATAAGAAGTCTCCATCTTATTTCTCTATGATACATATCAAAGTATCACAATCAGGAGTCCTTAAAAAGTATATTGTCTCAGGACACCTGGGTGGCTCAGTGGGTTAAAGCCTCTGCCTATAGCTCAGGTCATGATCCTAGGGTCCTGGGATCAAGGCCTGTGTCGGGCCCTCTGCTCAGCAGGGAGCCTGCTTCCTCCTCTCTCTCTCTGCCTGCCTCTCTGCCTATTTGTGATCTCTGTCAAATAAATAAATAAAACCCTTAAAAAAATACTGTCTCACTTTTTCTATAGATCAGATATCTGGATTCAGTGTAACTAGATTTTCTTGTCAGAATTTCACAACGCTAAAATCAATGTCACCCAAGTTGTATTCTCATCTGGAGCTCAGGATCCTCTTCCAAGTTCATTGGCTATTTTTAGGATTTATTTCCTTGAAATTTATTGATAGGTATCTGTTGAAAGTACCTCTCATATCTCAGAGACCACCCAGAGTTGCCTGTCACATGGCCCAAAATATGGCAATTTGCTCATTTAAGGTCAGCAGAAATCATTTGATGTAGCTTTAAATTGCTCTGGTTTCCCCTGTCTTGGTCCTTTAGACTCTCTTTTAAAAAGTCTCATCTTATTAGATCAGGCCAACTGACACTCAAGGAGAGTTACCAAGGAGAAGTCATAGTGCCATCTTAGAATTCGACTAGCAATATCTTCATCCCAATAGGTTGTTAAAGTCTTTGTTTTTTGTTTTTGTTTTTGTTTTTCTTTCTCCAAGAGGTTGTTAATGAACTTAATGTTTGAGAAACAGAGGAAAAATTGGCAAGTATCTACAATTTAATCCCTATCCTGAACCCTAGAACAGGTGGAATTCAAAGGTCCTGGAAGGCTAAAATGCTAAAGTTTAGAAGTGATGTAAAAGTGTCAACTTGAGGGGAAAAAAATCACATTTTTAGGTGACTTTCTTGAGCAAGAGAGAGAGGATGGCTATATAGTGTCACTAATTATAGAGAAATGGCCCATAGAAGCTATCAGTGAATACCTTGAATGAACTGTTAATGGACACTGGATTTTAGGCTTCAGGCTTCTGACCTCAGCTAAGGTAGTCCAAACTTGACAGAGACCAGAAGAATATCTCAATGAAAATTATCAGCAGTGATGACTGTTGATTAAGAAGAATATCTGTCATTGAGTATATCTGATCTCATGGGGATCTTTCCTGGCTTTCAGGAGAAAGTTCCTTTTTAACAGTCCTAAAATTAGCTTTTCCCCTGGACAGGAAGTTGAGGCCTTAGAACAGATGATCTGGCTTAAAGACCAAATTTAAAGAAAATGGAACACTTATTATTGCTACATATAATACATAATACATAAAGTTCAACCCCTTCATTTGTGAAAACCAAAACATGATAATGCAGTGTGATAATGGCTATAATAGTGATATGTATAAAATACCTGTGAATACAGAGAGGTCTAAGTATAAATAGAGTTGGAACATATGCTCCAAAAGAAATAACAAATCTTATTTTTAAAAGTAAGGAGAGATTAAAGAATAGGTAGAAGGAATCATGGTGGAAGTGGAGGTAATGAGGTGGGGAAAGGGGAGTTCTAACAATCCAATTTCTTTATATTTATATTTATAGATATAGACATAAAGGTTCAAAAAGATACAATAAGAGGATCATATGGCCAGTTGAGAAACTAGAATCAGCATTCCACATTTAAGAAGTTTTCAGGAAATGCTTGGCCTGGAGATAACAACTTCTATAAACAGATGTTCTATTTAACCACTTTCTTTTTTTAAGATTTTGAAAGGTTTAAGTGTTGAAGGTTTTCAAGTACTTCTTATTAATATGTACCAGTGGGAGATATTGTCTTATCAATGAACATGTTAATTGGGCTTAGTTGACAGTTCAGAGAGAAAGTTATATAATAGGGGTCACAAACTCAAAAGCCCACAGGGGCCATGCTGTTAATGTAAATGAGAGAAACAGCCTAAATCCAAGTATAATACAAAAGACGCTTGAAGAGCCTGTGTGAGCTGGGGACTACCTAACCTTTCTGGAGGGGCAACTACTATTCAGCGCTCAACAGTTATGACCATATGAGAAGGTAGATTTAACAGTCCCAAAGTTTCTAATTGTTTCTGAGAAAAGCTGTAAATCAAGATTCAAGAATTGGTAGTGGCTGTTAATGTTTTTTAGCAAACATCAAGTGAAGCATCTAAAACCTATATATGAGTTAGAGCCAATAGTTCATAAACTATTGTTTATAGGTAATGTTTACAAACTTTAAAAATGTGTCCAATGCAGCACTTGCTAAGAAAAAAAAATTAAAAGTTTATTATATCATTCATTGCAACTCAAGTTTTCGATACCAACTTGTAAATGGATCACATTGCAATTCTGTCAGATAAGTGATGGTAAAATCTATTTAATGTCAGATAAAATCTAAACACAGAGTCTGTTGAAGTGTCTCATAGATGCTATCTCTGCCCCAGAAAAGAACAGGATTGGGATATTGGATAAACAAAAATGTTTAAATGTTTTCCATTCCTTGTGTTTGTGTGTGTGTGCGCATGTGTGTGTATCTGTCTGCATGCCTGCATGTTTGTCTTCAATTTTCAGTTCTTTTAGGAAAAAAAATTAAACCTCTATTTATGCACAAAAAATTAAGTACATTTTAGTCTTATTTCTTACTATGTCCGTGGATACTATGAAGACAAAGCGAATAATCTGTGCTTTTTTAAAATTTTTTAAATTTTATTTTCAGTGTAACAGTATTCATTGTTTTTGCACCACACCCAGTGCTCCACTCAATCCGTGCCCTCTCCAATACCCACCACCTGGTTCCCCCAACCTCCTGTAGGCCATTTTGGCAGCCAGAGTAAAAGTGAAATTTACCTACCCTCTTGTTTCAAAATCACAGGAGCCTTTGTATGCCTGACAAAACAAAATTCTTTAAACTTTAAGCATTATTTGTTTCATAGGATTACAAATCAGAGGAACTACCAGTGTTAACTCAGATTTGTTGAAAATACAAAAAATGTAGGGCTAAATATATTAAGATCTAGTTGGAAATTTGTAATATTTGGACTGGGAAATCTTAGTTTTCTTTTACAGAAAGTGACTATATATTTTATACATATATATATATATATATTTTAATTATGTAAGACTTTTTAGAAAAGTCAAAGAAAAATGATTCCAGGACTTCCAGGATGGATCCTTAAGAGAAAAATATTTGGGAAGTTCCATTCATGTCAAAGATTAGACTCTGGTTTAGTTTAATCAGGCAGCTTGCCTTCTACAGCTCATTTATTCTCTCTGCTACCTCAGATAACGGGAGAAACCTCACTTAGTTTAACCCTTTCTTCTCTCAGATTGATAGGTAAGAAAGCCATCTATTTTTAACATACTTTTTAGGTGATATTCATTTAATAAATTATACGTAAAGTAGAAGGAATAGTCTGATGATGTATAACTGATTTTGTTAGTGTGCCTTGTTATGAGGGCAGGACATATATTAAAAATGATGGCAGAAGTGACACTTTAACATTAAAAATTTCAAAAAGAAACAAAATCACTCCTAGAAACAGTAAATTACTTTATTAGATTATCAGAGTTTCTGAAATCAGTGTTTTCCAATACATGGATTCAAATCACTGAAGAGAGGCAAAGGGAGACAGGGGAAGTTTCCAAAGGAGTTAAAAAATGACTCTAAGGAGGCTAGGTCGCAGAGAAACTCTGAACTCATTTATCTGGCCAGTGCTTTTCTTGTTTCCTCCTTGATAGCTGTGGGACTCCTCATGTGGAAACAGGGGTAGTCAGGGCCCCACCCCCACTGTCATGTTGGGAGGATTACAGATGATAACTCAGTTAGCAAGTAACTTGGCTAAATTTCTGGCTTTGAGACTCTTGCCTGTTTTCTCTAGACCCTAAGTGGACAACATGATAGAAATTGCAGTCCTAAGCAATGAATGCCCTCAGCTATCTTGCATCCGTTTTATGTGGACAGAAGATCCATGCTGTAGCCCACTATGTAAAAATGACTTTGGTCACCATAATCTCAATAGGGACATTTCAATTACCAATTATGTCACAGAAAATGAACTGATACACTTCTTTCTTTTTGCCTCAGGCATTGCCGTCCTGTTGGCTTCAGGCATTAACCCTACTACCTTATCGAGTTTCTGTTTTATTTCTAATAGACTGGGATGTTTATCTTATTTTGAAATATAGTCTTGCCATTTTTTCCCTTTTATAAATAATTCATCCATTACTACCATATGCTGAAAGGAAGGGGAAATTTTTAAACACATTTCAACAGCATCTGACTAAAAGGTTAACGTGCTTTTATGATAGGTAACTGCAAAAAGTTCATTTCCTTTCTTGATATATTAGAAGAATGCCTTCAAATTTGTGAGGACTATATCAGAAAAATGTGCCTTTATTTTATTAACTGTAAGATGGTTTCAGGGCAAAATAACTTGTTAAAATTGGACTCAATCTATAAATAAAAGAAGCTAAAGATAGTGTGTAATACTGTATATAATGCTAAAAATACTAAAATTCTCTATAAGTTTGTTTCCACAGTATTAATAATATTAACAGTCACTGGTTAGCCATTTAAAAATTTAAACATGCCCTGTGGCAAACACTGCAGGTTGCATTCTGGTCTTCCTTAATGAAAAAATCTTGATGTAGTTTTGAGTACTAATGTGCTCAGGTAGAAAACTTTTACCTACAGGCATCCTTGCAGGTAGTGGTGACCATGTGACATAACTCTAAGTATAAGATAAAAGCATGAATCTCCCAAATGAGGAAGATTCTGGGAAGGCATTTTCTTTTTCATGATAAAAGGAAAAAAAAGTCATCAACCCTCTTTACCATTTACCGTTTTCCCTTTCTATCTAATACAGAATCTCACGCCTGTAGTGTAGCTGCCATCTTATAACCATGGGGAGAAACGACAGGCTAAGAATAGAGGAGAAGAAAGATAAAAAGAGACTGGGACTTCGAGCAGCAAATCCAGCCCCATAATACTGATTCCTTAAACTCCACCTCAGTATCTACTTCTGGAGGCCCAACTTGCAATAGATGGCACTGAGAGTAGTCCAAGAAAGCGTGACAAATGAGGTTTTAGAGGTGGATGATTCACTACCTGCCTGGGAGTGAGAACCCTATGACTGGTGATAGATAGACCACAGGCAGCCACTGGCACAGTATGGCAGCCCAATTGTTAAAACTTCCCCAGTGATGAATTGTAAAGCAATTCCAGTGTTTCTTTCTTTGTTTTTTGTTTGTTTTTCTTTTCTGTTTGTTTTTTTTTGTTGTTGTTTATTTGTTTGTTTTTGGATTTATTTATTTGAGGGAGAGAGAGCATAAGCAGGGGAGAGGGGCAGAGAGAGAGGAAGAAGCAGATTCTCTTCTGAGCAGGGGTCCAGCACAGGGCTCTCTACCCCAGGACCCTAGGATCACAACCTGAGCTGAAAGTAGATGCTTAACCAACTGAGCCACTCAGGTGCCCCTATTCATGTTTCTAATATATAACACATGATGTTATAGGTGATAGGTATAACACATGATGTTATACATTAGAAATGTATTAAAGACATACTAGGTGTAAGGATAAGGAATTGGATGGCTTTGCTAGGCACACTAGGCCTCTACTGAAAGAAAGTGAAGAACTTAGGGTGGGTGACAGGTAACTTAAAACCCTCCATGAAATCCAGAGTCCTCTTTGCACATAAGAAAGATTATCTCCTCTGATGGGAGGTCAAAGGCCACAGAATGTCAACCATAAAACTGGATAGAAAATATATTTTGATTTAGGGGCACTCTCCAAGGGTCAATATTTAACATCGTGAAGAAGATTCCAGAAAATGGTGTTAATTCATTACTAGGGTATCTCATAGATGCATGGAAAAGGTGATGCTAAATTTGGTTAAATAAATTGAAATACCAGAATTGCTATGGCAAAATAAAGGATGCGATGAACAATTTGGGGGAATGAGATATCCTTTATAGTGTAAGCTATATGCAGTCAAAGATAAACCAGATTATCATAACTCCCAGGAAGACCCAGAAACCACATTATTTACCCAGGCCATGAGAAGTGCTTTATAGAGGTGCTAGCATGAATTTGAAAAGTCTAGTGATGGGGAAAAAAAAATGTTTAGTGAGGGCTCTCCTTTGTAGGCCAGGGCTGGTGGTATGAAGGATGACTAATTCTCTTAGTTTTAGCACTCTACATCCCAACAAACCATTCAGTTTCAGAAAAACCCAAGTTAATATTAGAGACCGTTACAGAACTGAGCTTAAGGATAGTGTGGGGATGATAGAAAACATAGAAGCCAAGTGGAGGGAGGCATTTAACCTCCAGAAGTCAGAGGCGGAGGGTCACGACAATTACAACAACCTATAAGGTGAAAGTGGCAGCCCAAGTATTCTGACCCACAGAGTTATGGGTATGTTTAAAAAATATATAGCATCCCTTGAGGCAGATAAATGGGTAATACTAAGTAGAAAAATATCAAGGATGAATGATGGTTTATTGAGGAATGTGGCCCCAATACAAAGTTAAGCTTTCATGTCTGATTTCCACAGTTGAGCCATTTGACCACCCTGGAATCCATCAACTGAAGATGTGTTTGGGTATTCAGGAAGAAATATCCTACACAACACAGCAAATATTCAAGATAATGGTTCCTTCAGTAATTCTCTTAAAGGGCTATATCACCACTTACACAACTTATTGCGCATTGAGCAAAGGGAAATACCCAGACATTGTGAAGACTGATGAACACTGAATCTGAGTGGACTTTGATAGCTAGACACCTGAGGCATTATAATGGTACCTTTAGAATGAGAATACATGGGGCTGAGAAAATAAATAGAGTGTTGATCAAAGTCTGGTTTATAATGAATACCTTCATTTTGTAAAGACAGCCAGTTATCACTTTCCTGGTACCCAAATATACAATTAGGACTGGCATACTTGGAAATCAGCACAATCCCTTCACTGGGTTCTTAGTCTGTAGGACACAGGCTATCATAATGGGTAAAGTCAAGTGGAAGACTTTGTAATTATTTATATCCAACAAGATAGTAAATCAAAATGAACATCACATTCTGGGCAAGACTTTGGCAGAAATTAGTGCCACCCTTAAGTATCCAAAAGGATTTAGGCCAGTGGTTTGTCATATCTTCATGTGATTCACCAGCATGATCACTGCAGAAAGAAAACAGGCCCTGGAGAATTGTTAGAGATTATTTCAAGCTCAACCAAGTTGTACCCCTGACTACAGCTAACATGCTAGATATGGTATTTTTCCAGAGTATATTAAGAATACTCAGAAGTAGAGTATTAGCCACTGATTTGGCAATTGAAGTCTTTTCCATCATTATTAAAATAGAGAAACACTTTAGCATTCACATGAAGCAGAGAACAAGATATATTTTCACCCCCCCGAGGCTATGTTCATTTTCTGCCATGTAATAATATAGTACAAAGTGATCTGGACTATCTGAATATTTTGTAGAACATCAAATTGATCTTACACTGATGATGTATTGATTGGGTAGACTGAGTAAGAATTGGACATACTAAAGGTCTTGGTAAGACACATGTACTCCAGAAACTAGGAGATTAATACTGTGAATACCCACATGTTCGTCATATCCATAACGTTCTTTAAAACTATTTATTTAAGAGAGTGAGAGTGTGAATTAGGGGTGGAGCAGAAGGGAAGGAAGAGGGAGATGGAAAGAATCTCACTGCTCTCACTCTATACTGACCAAGGAGTCCCATGCAGGGCTTGATCCCGGAACCTGAGATCATGACCTGAGCCAAAACCATGAGTCAGATGCTTAACTGACTGAACCACCCAGGAACCCCAATCCATGACTTTTTTAAGTGTCTAGTGGTCCTACCCATGTCAAGACATAATCTCCAGAGCCATGGCTGCTGCCACAACGAGTGGCCCTGGGATGCCCCTGTTCCAGTATGAATGCTTCTGAAAGGCAATGCTAGGAATTCTGAGGAGGACCTGGAGGAGGAAGAAGGAAGGAGCTAGAATAAACCCTGTGGAAGAGACTGTGGGGTCTGACAGAGATGTTCCTAGAGTGGGTCTGGTCCACAGCTAGAGCCATTTTTGATCTTTCCCTCTTTGTAGCTCAAAAAATGTACAGGTTTTCCAGGGCAGCTTTGTCAACTGGGACCACTTTCCTTCAGATCCTGTTTCTTCCTGCTGTCTTTGAGACTGAGAAGTTTCAAATGGAGCAGCAGCAACAACTGTAGCAAGAGCAGATGCTTCTAGGGAGGAACACAGGGCTCTCAGGAGGAATACCAGGGGTTCAACATTCACTTCCTTGATAGATCTAGATTATTTCTGCTATATGACTTGTCTTGGTGAGACAAGTTTGAAAATTCAGTAGTGTTTGACCTGCTGATTATTTGGATTTATTTTTGGTTTTTGGTAACTTCAGCACATTGATGTATCTAAACCTGGTGGGGAGAATTCTCCCCAGTTTCTCCTGGAGACTGCTAACTTACAAATGAGCCCTCCACAATGTCCCATTTTTTCTGTCCTCCTTCTGATACCAGAATGCAGCAATGCAGACGATTATGCCAGCTCTGGCCAGTCCACCCCTTTTACTAAGTAACTTGTGACTGCAAAATCTTTTCACTCTTCCATTGTGGCATAGGAAGTGATGCCACTGGGAAGGAAGTACCTGTGAATATTTTTGTTTTTCAACACGGAGATGTTGGCAAAAAACATCACAAAATATGCAAAACATAATGCATTACAGCTGTAGTGTAGAATAGCCACTGCAAATTTCTATGTTGGAAAGGAAAGAGGGCTGGCAGCAGATTCAACCATGGGGGTGGGGGGGACTGTGGAGGACAGAGCAAGAGATCATTTCTTCTGCCATTTTTTTCTATTGACCCTGTGCGTGTGTCTTAAAAGAGGAAAAAAATGTGCTCACTTTTTGTATTTAAATGTTAAAAAATGATTCCAATGGGAGAAAAAACACATAATCTCCAAAGTAAAGGCTAAATTATTGTACCTTGTGCTGCCTATTGCAAAGAAGGAAGCACACTTTCTGGTGGACCTTCTCATGGTTGGGGATAGCCAATTCCACACCTAGAAATATGCTCTGGTCAAAAACCAGGCATGCAAAAGGCTTCCATCTCTGAGTGGGTTTTAAAAGAGGAAATTCCTCTGCAGTAGATCTAAGATATGGTACATGCATCCCTGTCACAGAGGTCCAGTAATCCGGCAGAGTTTATGAAATTAGTAGTATCAGTGGAGGGAAAAGATTCCATTTGGAGTTTATAGCAAGTAATTTTTTTTTTTTTTAAAGATTTTATTTATTTATTTATTTGACAGACAGAGATCACAAGCAGGCAGAGAGGCAGGCAGAGAGAGAGGAGGAAGCAAGCTCCCTGCTGAGCAGAGAGCCCGATGCGGGGCTCGATCCCAGGACCCTGAGATCATGACCTGAGCCAAAGTCAGCGGCTTAACCCACTGAGCCACCCAGGCGCCCCTATAGCAAGTAATATTAAAAGTATTATGACACAGGCCTGAGCTTCTTAAGCAAGATCATGAAATCTCCACAAGAATTTTATGCTTCATGAAAAACAAATCTTACATGTCTCTGGACCCTGGTAGGTATAGAAAAAGACTTGACCATGAGATACTAAATGACCAGATGCTGGAGCTACCATCATAAGCTGGGTCCTGCAGATCTACCAAGTCATGTGGTCACAAAGGTCCAACATTAATCCATTATAAGATAAAGTGGGGCATCCATGAATATAAACAAGACAAGAAGTCACAAGCAATATGGTATCCACCAATTCTACAGTAGCTGTTCCTTCAGTATGTGCCTGTGGTTTTATGGAAGAATTCCATATGAAAAGCTGAAGGAGGAGGAGAATGAAAATGTGTTTAGTTTATATATTCAGTATGTGGGTGCTAACCAAAATTGACAGAGGTTTCACTGTAGTCTCATATATGGGTGGCTATGAAAAGCAAAGGAAAGCTTTTTCCAGGACTGGGAGACAAGAAAGGCTGAAGTGAATACCTGAGTATGGACATATATGAGTGGGCATAAAAAGTGAAGTACTTCACATTATCATTCTAGTACCCATCAGAAAGCATGCACTATAGAAAAAGCAAAATGATTCAAGCCATTGACATAAGCCCCTCTCTCTTGGGCATCCCAGTCCTGCCTAATGAATACATGAATGAGGTGGCCACACGATAGAGATGGAGGGTACCAATGGCCAACACCATGGATCCATTCTTATCAAAACTAAACCATCCACTGCTGATGCCAAACGTACAACCTGTCAAAAATAGTGGAAAGTGCCAAGCCTCTCATCTTGCACAATTTCTCAAGGAGACCAACCAACTACATGGTTTTAAATTGACTACATTGGGATTTTTCTACCCTGGAGTAACACTTTATTCTCACAGAGATTGTCACATATTCCATCTATGGTTTGGTCACCTTCTCTGGCTGTAGAGACAAGTCAGCACCCTAATATGAGAGCACGTGAAAGTGTTTGTTTTATTCAGTGTGGAATCTTACATAAGAATGTTTCAGAAAAAAAAAATGAACATGTCATACCAGGGGAACCATTTAATAGGTTGTGTGTAGGATCATGAACATAATACACATGTATTGTTTCATATACTTGATGTTGTTACAGCACTGCCTTGCCTATTGAAGACATAACTGAACTACCAGCTCAGAGACAACCTCTGTGAGGATGTTTTGCCATCTTCTAGCACGCAGTATATTCATATAAATTAGAGAACAAAAAGTGGTACTATATCCCCAAAAGGAAATATACATAGGTCTGGTAATAAGAGATATAAACAGGAATGGCCTCATTTATAATTCTCTCATAGCTACTGTATCTGCTGGAAGGTTTTGGGCTTACCCTCGCTACAACTCTAGCTCTGGTCTCTAGTGAAACAGGGTATAAAATCTTAGTCACTTCTATCTGAAATAGGACATTCTGATGGGCAATAGTCACTTTAGAGTTCTTGCTAAATTAGCCAATACTACATGGGGCTTGTATCATGGCTTAAATTCTTCCTCTCCCTCATCTTTCCCTTTACTGATGTTTCTCTCTCTCTCTCTCTTTTTTAAGAGTTTATTTATTTATTTATTTATTTATTTGAGAGAGAGAGAATGAGAGAAAGAGCATGAGTGGAGGGGGAGGGGCAGAGGGAGAGGAAGAATCAGACTTCCCAATGAACAGGAAACCTGATGTGTTGCTTGATTCCAACACCCTTTGATCATGACCTGAGCGGAAGGCGGACACATAACTGAGCCACCCAGGCACCTCCTTTACTGCTGTTCCTTAACATATATCTTAGATATGAAATTCTACTCCAATATATTCTAGAAAATCTAACCTGTGACAGAATGTTCAGTAATATTTTTGTGCATGAGTAAACAGAAAATCAGGTTGTTACAGGCCTCTTGGTGATAAAAACTGCGCAAAATGCTATGCATTATACTGAAGGTACAGCAGAGTACCACAGACTGAATTTTGCTTATGAGATGACACGGCTTTTCTAATAGTGACTATTGAATATACAACTGGATATCACAGGAAAAGTACTGAGGGATGAAAATGAAGGATGAAGAAAAATAAATAATGGGGAAAGGTTGAAAGTATAATTCTGGAAGGCTTATTAAGAAGACTGTTCTTGTTTTAATATTTATTTATTCAGTTAGCATCCAGGATCCTGCAACCTAAAGATGTTCTTATACCTCTCATGGGGTCCTATAAAGATGTAAGGAAGTGTAACACTTGTGATTATTCTCACGAGAATCAATTACTTTAAAATTGGTTCTGGAGCTATAGCACTTTTCCTTTTGCATTCCAAATCCTAACATCCCTTTTAATAATTCTTCTGTTGCCTGTTTTGGGGGGTCTTTGTTTTAAAGGAATGATTAGAAAATGCTCACAATTTAATGTCCAATATACTAAATGCAGCATGAAGCCCATGTGTTACAGGTTGTCCCTCACACTACACAATAGGAGTGTTCTGTATGAAGCTGCAAAAGTATTGAAAAGATCCTTAAAAACATTGGCTAAGATAAGCAAACTTCAAACTCTCTTTGCATCTACTGAAGGTAATTCTAGAGTCTGTTTTTTTCTTCACATTTCTACTACTTTTCCAAAAAAATGTTAAACAAAACCATCATTGGAAATTTTCCAGTTATTTTCTCCTGCTTTTCATCTACTCACTTCTCAACATATAAAACTCTAAGCAAACTTTTTAATTTTTATTTTATCTACTTTTTACTTTTGGTTTTGTCTTTTTTTTTTTTTTTTTTTGGTATAACTTACATCTAGAACATTGAACCAAGTATGTGTCTTGATACAAATTTATTTTTGTACATGATGGAACAATTTCAGTTTTCCAGAAGGCATCACTGTGCCACTTATCAATAACCACCTACAGGTAGCTGATTTTTTTTTTTTTTACCTTTATCACCATAAATTGTCTCCTTCTCCCTCAATTTCTCTCCCATGTACTTTTCTCTTTGTGGCTTGATTTCTCCCCATTTCTCCAGCCTCACTTCTTCTGTTCCTGGTACCGTATCAGTGACTTTAAATTCCTATAAAACACCACTGCAGGACCTGTTCAAGCATCTTGTTTCTGGATCACCCTCATGATCTCCTAAGCAGGGCACCTTTCACTAATTTTTTTTTTTTTTTTATAATTCTCATGAGCAAATTTTCTGAGAAATCCTGAAATACATAAAACTATTTAACTTTTTAAACCAACACTTCTCAAACTTATCAATTATAGTCTCTTTTACCATAGAATATTTATTAACATCGCACTAACAATTTAGAAAAGATATTCTATTCCTATCTACAAAACTGCACAATTTTTAGTAGTCAGAGTGGAAAGAGTTGGATGTGATTATATAATGTAATTCAGACTATTGTATCTAGATATATTAGAATATACTTGATATTCTGGCCAGCCATCAAATATGTATCTATGTGTGTGTGTTACTATAGTGAAAACAATAGGACTTGAAAAGCGTTATGTATTAAAATGATTACAATAAGATTTTGGTAAAATTTAATATATACCCTAAACACATTTTTTTTTTTCTCATTTTGGTTACAAGTTCTCCTAAACCCTTTTTAACCTTTCTACTTTTCTCCTATTTTGAGCTGAAGTCTTCTTTTTAGGACCTGAAGTCCTAGAGAAGGTAATGTGTATTTGGATTCCTCAGAGTGACTAAAATCAAGTAGATTACTATTGATATTATTGATAAAGTTAAAAAACAAAGCATGATGCTGACATTTGTGGAACAGCATTGCCAATGGACATGGGTAAAGGTGTTCTATATTTAGCAGAGGTAAATCGTGATATTGTGCTTGCTGCTCAAGGAAGTTATGATCTTTTCTGCCCTTTAATAAACAGTCTATAAAGAATACAGAAGCCTGAGCTTGGAAAAATTTCCTGAAGTAGGTGATTATTGTCTCACGGTGAATATTATTGGTTTACTATTTCTCATGATTTATAGTTGCTATTATTTCCTTTTTTAAGAATATCCACAGCAAAGCATGATGATGCCCATAGTAAAAAAAAAATTAATAATAATAATAAAATAAAAGTTATGGGGTCTGGATCCTGTGTGCTTTGGTGTCATTCATTAATCATGAAACATCTTATTTATTAACTCTCTCTTCCTCTACATCATCACACTCGAAACTTTTTGTCACATGCTGATGACATTTTGTTTCATCTATTCATATATATGAGTATTTCTACAGACTTCATATTACCCTGGAAGTACTCTATATTCTCTCACATATATTGATCCCAATGCATTTCTTACACCTAACCTCTTAGCTTAAGATTCACTTACCTAAGTGGAAGAAATAGAAGTCTTCACTGTCACAGAGAATTTAGAAATACAAGCTATTAGGTTGATAAAGCCAGAAATATTGAAAAAGGTCATAAGGAGCCCAAAGTAGAAGCAACACATGTTTTCTCATGTTACTGAATCTCACTTTTATAACTGGTATAAAGTGGATAAGTACAAGTCAGATATACACAAATAATAATATTTTTATTAAATAAATTAATTAATTTCCCTTAGGGGCTACTTTTTGCTTTTGGTAATAACAATGACATAGTTAATTATAATTTAATGGTTTTTTTGTTTTGTTTTGTTTTTCCCCTTTTTTTCTCCTAGTCTCAATCTTACTTTTTGGACAAGCTATGTAATCTAATTCAAGAACTAACATTGCAGTCATGATTAGAAGCTTCCTTTCTGAATTTATATGATGTTTGAAGAGCTCTTCCTTTTTCTCCTCTATCCTCCATCTTCCTGGACCTTCACCTGGAGGAAATGGGGATAGAACTGAGGGTCATATGTGAATATATACCATGGTGATAGGAGAACCACACCTGGTCTTAGGATTCATCTTAGTTGGCTTTCTCTGCTTAATTTCTACCAAATCTCAGCTATGCATAGATGATTTCCAGGAGTTTAGGCTCTGCCGTCTCACTCACTCTCACTCATTGCAAAGAACATCCAGTGATAGAATGTAATAGGACATGTGAGAGAGGCTTAGGAGATCTTGGCTGGTAGCTGCTTGAGTGGAAGACTAGCATCTTTGTGTACCGAGATAACTTCTGTATCTTTTCTAAGCTGACCATTAGGTCAACCACTTCCCCATTATGAGACTCCCGCTGATCAAGGGAAAAAAAAAAAAAAGTTCTGGATTTATCTACAGAGTTTGCCATTCAGCAAACTACAAGTGGGAAGTCACCAGTTCCACAGTATCAGAATCATCGTTTTATATTCTGGAATTAATTGGGTGCATTCTCAATTTTGTGGACTTATCTTTCTCAAATATCTCCTAACTACTTTCTTTTTTGACTTTTTTTCTACCTCCTCTTTCAATAAGAAGTCTTTACTTAATCATTTCCACAGCAAAGCAAAATAATTGGCTCTGCTTCTTCCCTCCTGGGAATAGAGTAGGAGATCATGATTGACGCTGGTGCACGGCTCCCCTTACTTTCACCTATTCTGATATAGTGTCCTGATATAATATTCTAATACAGAACATCCTCAGATGTTCTTACATAGGCAGTGGTTGATGGAAGTAGGAAAAATAAACCAAATATTAGTTTCATGTCCCATGTTATGGCCACATGTAAATATTTGCACTGTCATCTCTAACTTACACTTTCTGGACAAAATTCACATTTCTCACCTTCTGATTCACTTTTTACCATTAAAAGAGCAACATATTCTAGGAAGCCTAACTTTCAAGGTTAAATATTTTTTATTCCCCTAACATTAACTATATCACATAGATATATCTTTCTTTTCAGTCCTTATGAGCTGGAAATCAAAATAAAAAGTTTAATCAAATGCAAATAGGACTGAGAAATAGGAGTATACAATTATATCTCCCATTGTATCAAAACAAGAGTTGATAATTTGTTCCTTCTGGCAAGTTTTAATTGGAAAAACTGTGTGCTTAAAAATATATCACCCCTACAGTATATCAATCATTCATTCTGCAGGGTGTATTTCCTTTTTTTCAATGCAAATATGGGGGGATTTTTAAATTGATTTTCCTAAACCAATCTCAAAGGAAGTCTTTCTTAATTCAGCAAAGGACAAGATTTATATTGAGAGCAAATAACTATTGTTTTCTATTTTGTAGGTATTTGACTTTAATAGACTTTTGATTGGAGTCTGGTCTTGCAGAGAGAGAGCCCCAGGGAAACTATACTTATAAAGAATGATTCTTTATATACTAACTACCTTAAAGAAAAGTGAACTTTTTACACCAAGACCTCCAACACTGAACTTCATGGAAAAACATAAAACTGATGATTGAGAACCAAGAGTAACATCAATAAAGCAATAACAACAAACTCTGAGTACTATTGCCAGTGGCACAAATTATACTGCTAACAGTAGACATATTTTTTATGATAATTAATAGCGCCACTTTTGTCATAAATTAAGTTCCTCTGTGTGTGTGTGTGTGTGTGTGTGTGTGATTGTTTCCAGCTTTCTATTATCTTTCTTTGTTCTGTATGTCTGTCCTTGGCTTGAAGCCCTCTAATACAAACCCTCAAACTTTATTCTTCAAAGGTATCTTAACTGTGTTTTGTTCTCTTCATTTCTGAATACATTTTACAAATGACTTCTTAAAGATATTCATATCAGGGGCGCCTGGGTGGCTCAGTGGGTTAAAGCCTCTACCTTCGGTTCAGGCCATGATCCTAGGGTCCTGGGATCGAGCCCCACATCGGGCTCTCTGCTCAGCAGGGAGCCTGCTTCCTCCTCTCTCTCTGCTTGCCTCTCTGCCTACTTGTGAGCTCTGTCTGTCAAATAAATAAATAAAAAATCTTAAAAAAAAGAAAAGATATTTATACCAGCTTTGTTCATAATAGCCAGAAACTACAAATAGCCCAAGTATCCACCAATAAAGGAATGGCTAAAGAAACTGCAGTAAATTCATACAATGAAATACTACTCAGCATCAAAAAGAAATAAAATACTTATATACAATGACCAGTATGAATCTCAAAATCATTCTACTAAGTGAAAGGAGCTTTACATTAAAAAAAGTGAATGCACTAAGATTCCATTTATATTAACTTCTAGAACAAGCAAAATTAAATTATGATGAAAAATTTTAAAAGTGATTTTTTTTTTTTTTTGGTGGAAACAGGAGTGACTAGAAGGGAACATTAGGTAATATTCTATAACTTGGTAGCATCTAGGGTTACACAGGTATATACATTTGTCAAAACTCACTGAATAGTCTCTTAAAAGCTGTAAAATTCATTATAAACAAGTTTTCCCTCAATATAAAAATGTATATAAAAATTTAATTCTAGCTAATAGCATGTATGATACTTAGAGGAAATTGTTCCAATGTTCTTGATTTACTTTCCAATGTATCGAAAATAAAATGGGCTTATGACTAGCAAGAGGAATGTTTAAAGAGTTAATGTGATAAGACAAGTATAGTAAAATATTAATAACAAAATCTAGGTGGTGAGTATATGTGTATATACTATGAAAATCTTGTTACTTTTCAATATGTTTAAACATATTCATAACAAACTATAGAGATTTAATTTTCTATATATTATTATGCTTGTTTAGACAAGTTATAGTAATTTCTCTAGGAATTCGCCCATTTCTTTTAAACTTTCAGAGATATTACTAGTTTTATCCAAGTATTCTTTTAATATACTGTTAACATATGCAAGTCTAGAGTGAAATCCCTCTTTATTTCCAACATTGACTGTTTTTATCCTCTCATTTTTTATGAGTATCATCTAGTCTTTTTAAAGTCATAGGTAGCTTTGTTAATTTTTTATTAAGTGATTTCTTTTTATTTTATTACTTTTTTCTATTTGTATATATATATTTTTAAATATGTATCAGTAACTCACTGATTTTATGTTTTACATTTTTCTAATATATATATTTAAGCACACAAGTATCCTTCTATGTTCTGTTTACCTTTCTACCACAAGTGTTAAGATGTTGTATTTCCAATAACAATCAGCGTAAAATAATTTCATGTTTTAACTGTGCTTTTTAAAAAATTTACCATGAGATACTGAAAACTCCATCTTAATATTGAAACAGATGATGGATTTCTAGTTATTTTTTGCTCACTTAACTTTATTTCTGATTCCATTTACTTCTAATAATGGTAATTTTAATTTTATCTTAATTTTAGTAAATAAATTACTTTTAGAATTTCTATTTAGTACTTTTTCAAATTTATTTCATTTTTATAGTTTCCAATTCTCTATTGTAATATTTAATTATTTAATCTCATTGAATAAAGAAAGTATAATTATTTTGAATTTAATTGTTTAATAATTACATATCACAATTTATTTAATAATTACAGTCTCTGGATGTATTGATTGTGAGACAGTGTATTTTGAGAAATTGTAGAAATAATTTGAGGTCTGGTAGGATGTCATTCTCTAAAGAAGATTCTCATTTGCTTCTGATACATGCTCAAAGACAATAAAAAGGCATTCTCCTTGCCAGGTTTAAATTTTCTGGGTCATCCTGTGACAATCACAGAGGAAGTCTGGTGAATTTGAGTGTTTTTTTTGTTCTGGTTTGATTTGTTTTGTGGTTTTGGTCATTCCTCCTATTCCTAGAATATAAGTTTTTTCAGGATTCCATTCTAAATTAACAAGGATTCACTATGGCATTTCCTGGATTTCAATTTGTGCCACACTATAACTTGAAGGCTTCACACAATCTTAATCCATGTCTTTGAGACCAGCATTTTCCAAAGGCAAAAAAGGTCCCAAGTCAAGTAAATAACTTTGGATTTCTGTCCATTTCTCAATTTGGATCAGTATTTATTCACAATCTCCTTTGTTTGCTAGTTCTTTCAAGATGGCATTTCTTAAACTTTGCACATCTTTCCTAAATGTCCTCTGAAAAAGGGATTGGTCTATGTCACCAAGTCTGTAGAGTCTTAATTGTGTTTATTACTGTGTATTGAAGTTTAAAATATACTGAATGCTACTGCTCTTTTTCAATGCTTTGACTACACAAAGATATTAAAGTTTAGATTTTATAAATATCCTGGTTACAGAGTGAATTTGTGATATGTCCAGGACTCCCAGGAAATGATGTTTACAGTGAAAAAATCAGTTTTGTTACTGCTTCTACTTTTGAAAATCATCTTATAAGCTTCTGATCTTTCTGTTAAGGTAGTCTTTATAAAAAAGAAAGGAAGAATGTCAAACTAATCATGATTCACCTTCTTCATTCTTCAGTAGCCAGGAGAAAAAATGAATTGTTTTGTTATTGTTTACACATTTTTGATCTTTTGACTCAGTGAGAAAGAACATACATTTTATATCATAAAGAATAACAGTAAACATGTTTGTAGACACTCTCTATATATTCATAGATAAAGAATGTATTTAATGTCCACATACACTTACACATGCATGATATATATGCTTGTGTCTGCATATGAATGTGGGTAGGTATGTGTATGTTACTTGAACTAATATACTAAAAATGTAAGTATTAAACTTTGATAAATTAACATTTATATTTATTCCATTACAATTACCAAGGAATTAATTTTTCTACATTTATTTTGAAACATAATATTCTAAATATATTACTATAACATTAATTTGCTTATACACTTATTTGAGAAGTTTTTTTAAAGATAGGAAAATTTAAATTATGTTGTATTAAAGCTATATATAATGAAAACCTGAAAAAAAAATGAGTTCCTCAGAATAATATGCCATGCAGAAAAGAAAATTGCAAATGCAGTTATGGGTTTACGAATAAAACAAATAGCCTCTACTTTATTTTAACAACAGAAACACTCATGATTTTAATTTCCTATGTTTAAAATATATTTGTTTATTTTATTATTTTAAAGAGAGAGACAGAGCAGGGGCAGGAGCAGAAGGAGAGGGGGAGAGAGAGAATCTCAAGCAGACTTTGTGCTTCATGGAACCTGACATGGGGCTCAAACACATGACACTGAGATCATTACCTGAACTACAATCAAGAGTCAGATCCTTAACTGACTGAGCCACCCAGGCACCCCACATGTTTCTAATTTCTAAAATGATGCCTTATAAAAATTATTTGATATATGAAAATAACAATAAGTGGTTAATGTAAAAATAATCCTATATTATTCTGTTAGACAAGTTCATCCAGTATATATTTTAAAAATCTAAACATGTAAACAAACTAAGTTAATTATACTACAGTTTCAGGACTACCCCATGATCCTTCCACCTTCAGCTATGGTCACAGTGAATCACTAAAGACCTTAAGAATATTAAAGCACTGGGGCTGCCTGGGTGGCTCAGTGGGTTAAGCCTCTGCCTTCAGCTCAGGTCCTGATCTCAGGGTTCTGGGATCGAGTCCCACATCAGGCTCTCTGCTAGGCAGGGAGCCTGCTTCCTCCTCTCTCTCTCTCTCTGCTTGTGATCTCTCTCTCTCTGTCAAATAAATAAAATCTTAAAAAAAAAAGTCTCTTAAAAAAATATTAAAGCACTAACAGACGATCATCAAATAATGTATGCAGTGTTTGTTATTTTAAATGTCCTAAGATATTTCTTATAATTTACAGAGCACTTAAGTGGGAATTACAGATGGTACTTAAGCTTTAACTCAGAGTTCTTCTTAGCCAATCAAGTTTATTTACTTATTTTATTTTATTTTACCTATTTTTTTTTTAATTTTTTTTTAACACAGGGCTTGAATTCATGACCATGACCAAGATCAAGAGTCAGATGCTTAACTGACTAAGCCTCACAGGTGTTCCAAAATTATATAAAAATTAAGGTAAATATTTTATAAATAGAAAGACAAAAGACCATTATAATGGGAATGGCCATAATATATTTTCCTGATCTTAAATTATAATCATCATCCATTTTTTTAATGAGGTTACCTCAAATATAAAACTGTATTAAAGGTAAGATACATTTAAAGATTTAAAACACATATTTTTCTTTAATTTTTAAAGTAATACCAAAACATTTTGATGATACAAGTTTCTTTTCACTTTGCCATTCATCACACAAAATAACTATAGAAGAAGATTATTCTTATAGTTGTTTTACCATGAACTTAAACATAAATGATCATTATATATGTTGGATAATACATTTTGCTTTCTGCTTATTTTTAACCTGATAAGAATCTATAAAGACCATGAGAGACTGTGGACTCTGAGAAATAAACTGAGGGTTTTGGAGGTAAGAGGGGTAAGGGGTTGGGTGAGTCTGGTGGTGGGTATTATGGAGGCCACGTATTGCATGGAACACTGGGAGTGGTGCATAAACAATGAATTTTGGGACACTGAAAAAAAATTAACTTAATTTAATTTAATTAGAAAAAAAGAATCCATAAAGAATACATTTTAACCAATCCATTCTAATTAGAGCAGAAAATATTTCTCAGAATTTTAAAGATTTTTATTTATTTATTTGACAGAGAGAGATCACAAGCAGGCAGAGAGGCAGGCAGAGAGAGAGGAGGAAGCAGGCTCCCCACTGAGCAGAGAGCCCGATGTGGGGCTCGAACCCAGGACCTGGGATCATGACCTGAGCCGAAGGCAGCGGCTTAACCCACTGAGCCACCCAGGCGCCCCCTCAGAATTTTATATTGGTAGTTATTTTTATACATATGATAGAAAGATATGTAGGTTAAAAACTGATCTATTCCTGCTATTAGGGTACAACATGGGGATTGTGGAAATAAGAATGAAATATTTTAATGACTGGGATATTAAAGTTTAAATTTCTTGGGACAAGAATGAAATAAAGTTATTTTTCCTATGCCACATAATATCTAAAATAAGACACAGGTTATATTTTCTATTAAAATTATAATAAAAATTTTATTTGACAAAAAGGAAAGGGACAAAAAAAGATGCAGGTTAACTATGAAATAGCTAATAAAATTACTATTTTTCTTGCTATTTACAATGAAATGGATGGAACTAGAGGGTATTATGCTAAGTGAAATAAGTCAGTCAGAGAAAGACAATTACCATATGATCTCACTGCTATGAGGAATTTGAGAAACAAGACAGAGGATTATAGGGGAAGGGAGGAAAAAAATGAAACAAGATGAAACCAAAGAGGGAGACAAACCACAGCATACTCTTAATCTCAGGAAACAAAGTGAGGGTTGCTGGAGTGGAGTGGTGTGGGAGGGATGGGATTGCTGGGTGATGGATATTGGGGAAGGTATGTGCTATGGTGAGAGCTGTGAATTATGGAAGACTGATGAATAACAGACCAGTATCCCTGAGATAAATAATGCATTATATGTTAATTTTAAAAATTGCTATTGCTGACATCAATATACTGTAAGTTTTTGGTATAATTTCTGAAGTATTAAAACATATATATGAATTGTATATGTTTGTTTAGTGTTAGAATAGTGTCATAATTTGTTTTATTCATTGAAATCTGAGAGTTTATGTATAGATTATGTTCATGAGAAAACTATTGACAGAAATGCTTAATTCCTTAGGAAATCTGATTGACTGACCATGCCAGAGAGGGGGAAAAAAAAAAAAGCAATCATTTCTGATGTCTAGAAAAAATTTATTGATAAGAATTTGGTTCAATAATATCATTTTGGTGTTATTTTAAAAAGAATAGTTTCAGTAAGTTTTTTTTTTAGTTGTTTTGTAATAATTCTGGTGAGGGGGGAAATGTGATTCAAAAAGGGGCAAGAATAGATCGGGTCAGAAATAACTGGGACTACAGATGGCTTCACAGAAATACCAGCTTTCATCTCAGTGGTGACTATAAATGTAGAGTAAAACTAAAGAAATCTTTTTATACCCAGGCCATCAAAACAAAAATTATTTTTTTAAGTATTAATCAATTTTATAATGTTATAAGTACTCTCCTAGTACATGTTTGTCCAAAGAACCGGAGGTCTTATTACAACTACCAATCACCAACTAGCTGTTAAGCAAACGTAGTGATAAGCAAACATCATTTTGATGATGTTAAAGCAAACATTGAAAGAAGCAAACATTCATTTGAAACTGAATGGCAAGATGTTAAGTTATATAATATCTTAACAGAAATTTAGTTGTTCTGACTTTAAGTCAATTTAATATTTTTTTCTGGTTGAATCTTTGTAAATTAATTATGAATTAGAATTATTAAATATATAAAGGTGATTGCACATGGAACATGATAATTCACCAACATACTGTATTTAATTTTAACTTGAAATGGTACACATCTGCAATATAACAAAGAAACTCTTCTTATAGAAGCTGTCTAAATTGGAAAGTAGATTTAGATTTCCTAAACCACCTCATATTAGTTCCTACTTATATATAAAGTGTTATCTATGTTAGGAAATTTAAAATAGCATTTTAAAATTAATTTCAGTAACTTGAATAAGAATATAGTTTTGAGTGTGTGGGAATAATTTAGTCTAATTTTAATATACTGTTTACATGTCTTATTATACAAGTAGAAAAAGAAAAGAGTGAGGAGCATATATTATGCACGTATAGACAGATTGACAAGAAAGGGAAAGAACTTTTCAACTTCATTAAGTTTAAACCATACTACAAATACCTTAATTCATATTGACTAATTGCATGTGAAGAATTTGACAATATGGAGCTCAACTTTTAAAAAAGTTAGGTAGCAGTGCTTCCAAGGTATAGTGTCTTGATTTGTTTGCAGGTTTCCTATCCAGTATTGAGATTAAGTTCAAACACCTGATGCCTAGTGGATGGTGGGCAAGAGGAATTTAAATCACAATGTTGAAAATGCAGGACTTGCTGGCTCTGACAAGTAGAAAACAAAAGATAACATCTGCTACTCCTATTTTCCAATTCTATTTACTCTTTTGTTAATATAATCCTTTACAATATTCATCTTCTCCCAGAAATAATTTCCACACTGAATAATTTGCATATTTTAATGCACAATCAACATTTCTTTACTCTTTTTATTCTGAGCCACCTTGGATATCTATTGACAAGCAATTTAATTGTGTTGGTGTTTGCTCCTCCTTAACTGGTTCACTAGATTAATTTCATCTTCGAACATGCAGTTGAAATGATGTACTCGACACACTATAGAGAAGTTTCACAGTGAACAAATATTCTGTATACTTTCCTCATTTGTTTCCTCTTTGTCGTCAATATCCACCTTATGTGCTATTAAAGTCTGTTCATTTAATATTCAATTTGCCTATTGAATAGTCCCATCATCTTTACTCATCTGCTGGTACCCTTGTTCACAAGCTTGTTATCTCACAAAGGAAGTATTCAGTGATTTGCAACAGTCTCTTCCTTTATCCAGTCTATCAAGTACAGAGCAGGTAAATTCATCTTCTTAAAATATGGTTTTCATCATGTCACTCCATCTTCATTGATTTTTTTTTTTTAAGAAAGTAGAGATTTATTTGCCTGGATTTCAATTTCTATCACATTGAATAAATGATTTTTTCCATTTTATTCATGCAATTAAAATATGTTATGAGACAGATGCAATGATGGATTCTGGCTGTCCAAGAGGAAAAAGCAGGATTGCTGTCATTAAATTTTTTACCGTGTTTTGAGTGAAACAGACATATGTAGCACTATTTTTAGATAAGCACTATTACAATGTAATAAGTAAAGTGAATAATTAATTCTGTCTCAAAAGACAAAAAAATAAGTATTTTAGTTAGACCTACATTTTTACAGTTGGGGAAGGTTAGTATATTTTACTAGTTCTCTATAAATTATTTAAATAACATATCTTTTTACCACTTATCACTTCACTGTGTTAATAGTTTTGTTAACAATGTGTCCTTTTAACTAGGATACTATTTTCTTACAGTATCTCCATAGAAATTATTTCTCCTTTGTCATTTTGTATGCTTGGTGATGCCAGTTAGCCTGCTTTGTATTCTTCAACTTGATAGCTTCTGAGGTTCTTAGTACAATGCTTTATAATAATGAATACTCAGTGAAATAAGTGTTGAATAAGTTTAAAACACATGGAAAATGGGGTCTCCTTATGGTTTTAATTTGCATGTCTTTGATTATCAGAGAAAGTAAACTTTGTATATGTTTTTGTTCTCCACTAGTTTTTCATCTTCTGAAAAAAAAGTGATTCTTCATATTTTTTCGTTTCTTCTTCCTATATTATTTTTCTTACTGACCTGTAGAATTTCTTTAGAGATCTGACACACAACTTTTGCTGATATATATTATATAACTATCTTTTAACCAGCTCCACATTTTACAGTGCTGTTTATGTAAATAGAAGTTTTGTTTTATCAATATGTTTAATTCATTCCAGAATAATTTTTATTGATTCTACAAATTCCTCAGCTATTTTTTACTGTTTTTCCCTCACTCATTCTCTTTATTATCTAATTTTAGAAATCTAACTTAATGTATGCTGTACTTCATTTTATGCTCCATGATTAGAAACTTGTCTTTCATATTTTTCATCTCCACATTTATCTCTATTATATATGGGGTAATTTTTTAGTTCTGACTTGAATTTTACTATTCTTTGTGTGTGTGTGATCTGTTAAACTTTTTTTTTTTTTTCTTGCATTTCAGTCACGAGGGAGGTTCCTGATTTGGGTCAGATGGAGTAAGTATATTCTGCCTTTTCTCTCCCACTAAATGTAACTAGTAGATATTATTTTTTTTTTTAATTTTTAAAGATTTTATTTATTTATTTGACAGAGAGAGATCACAAGTAGATGGAGAGGCAGGCAGAGAGAGAGAGAGAGAGGGAAGCAGGCTCCCTGCTGAGCAGAGAGCCCGATGCGGGCCTCCATCCCAGGACCCTGAGATCATGACCTGAGCCGAAGGCAGCGGCTTAACCCACTGAGCCACCCAGGCGCCCACTAGTAGATATTATTATGAGCTATTTTGTAACTCTAAAATGTGAGTAATATCAGATGACCAGAGAAGAAGACCACAATTCAAACTATCACTAAACTGGCATAAAATTACTGAAAGAGGAAATAAAGAACAGAGAGAAGGGAGGATATAAATAATAATGAAATAGTGAAGTTTTCTGATTGAAAGTTTTACCAAATTTATAACAGAGAAGATTAGAAAATGATAAAGCCCTTGGTATAATCTTGAAAATACAAATAAGAATTCTGACAAGTTGTCAGGGGGAAAAAAAATCACCATTTAAATAATAGCAATCTATTATTATTATTTTTTTTTTTTTTTTGAGAAGGACAGTAAGGAGAGAGAGTAGGGAGGGAGGAGCAGAGGGAGGGTAGAGAGAGAATATTAAGCAGGTGCCCTGTGCAGCATGGAACCTAATGCAGGGCTTGATCTCACAGCCCTGAGATCAAGACCTGATAGAAATCAAATATCAGATGCTTTACTGACTAAACCACCCAGGTGTCCCAGCAATCAATAATTTATAAGAGGTATAGCATAAGGAATAATATTCATAAAACACTTGGGAAAAAGGAGTTAGTTCCCAATAATTCTTTTTTTTTGTTTGTTTGTTTTTTTAAAGATTTTATTTATTTATTTGACAGACAGAGATCACAAGTAGGCAGAGAGGCAGGCAGAGAGAGAGGAAGGGAAGCAGGCTCCCTGCTGAGCAGAGAGCCCGATGCGGGACTCGATCCCAGGACCCTGAGATCATGACCTGAGCCGAAGGCAGCGGCTTAACCCACTGAGCCACCCAGGCGCCCAGTTCCCAATAATTCTATACCTATTCAAGATGTCATTCACCTATCACCATGAAATACAAATGTTTGCAGGTATGTAGGGAAGGAGAAAGATATCAGCCTGCATTCTTTTGGGGAGAAAAACCTTCCTATGCCCTTAAAGGTACTAGCTGGACTAAGAATCAAATTGACATGAGACAGATTAGCAGGAGAAAATCAAATTCCCTATGTGGAATCCACACAGACATGGAAATTCCAAAGACAATGAAGCAACATGATGCAAATGATGGGTTCTGTCAGTCCAAGATGAAAAAGTAGGAATGCTGTCATTAATTTTTTTTAATTTAATGACAGTTCATATGAGTTAAGGAAAGGGGTCAGGGTCTAAGGATACAAAGAGGAGGAAGACCATTAGCAGGAAGGTTCAAGGAGATGTTTTGAAAAACAAAGGTTACCCTGTTATGCAGATAAGTTTCTTAGGTAAGTTCTGGGAGGGGACAGGTTTCTGTTAATAGCTCTCTTCATGATACAGGCTCTCTTTTCGAATGTGAATTAGGCAGTTAAGGACCAGGAAGAGAGCTTTTCTTGGATCTACTATGTTTTGATTACTAACTCAAAATAATGTTCAGACAGATGTGGTCCATCTTGGGGCAGCCTGACCTTGGCCCCTACACTCTCAAAGAGCAATATCTAAGAAGACTTTACTAAAAAATAAATGTGTCAGAACAACAAATTAAGTATGGGGAAATATAATAAGAGAAGAAACAAATGTGAGCAATAGACTTTTTAAGAAATGTAGATAAACCTAAATGGTAATTATAAAATGACTGAAATATTAGTAACTTGGTAATATGTTTGAAGTCCAAATATATATAACAGACTAAGTGTTCTTGTATAAGAAAGCCTAATTCAAAAGAAAATTTAACAATGTTTTAAAACTAGAAGTAGTTTATTATTATAATAAAATTTAAATGTTAAATAAATAGAGAATTGGCATTAAAAAGTAAAAGCTACAGAGGCAGCTGGGTGGCTGTGTCAGTTAAGCATCTGACTCTTAATTTTCGTTCAGGTCATGATCTCAGGGTCCTGAGATTGAGCACGGTTTTGGGCTCCTTGTTGAGCATGGAACCTACATAAGATCCTTCTCTCCCTTTCCCTCTACATCTTCCCTCCACTCAACTTCCCTCTCTCCCTTAAAAAAAAAAAAAAGTAAAAGCTACAATCCATTAGAATGGAAATAGGGAAACACTGAGGAAAATGTCGTCTTGGTGAGGGATATAGGTCATATGGAAAAAGAGAAAGAAAAGAATAAAGACAATAAAGGATAAATGAAAAACAAAGTCAAATTTATCAATTTTTACAGTAAATGTAAGTAGACTGCATTTTTTATTAACAGAAATTTCAGCAAAAAATTGAAAACTAGCTCTCTGCTATTAAAGGAAAATGCTAAAGAAAGTAAGTTTCAAAATAGAAATTGGATGAAGAGATACTAGACAAAGGCAAATAAATAGAAAGAAGCAGAGTCAATACTTGATAATAGTAAAGATGAATTTTAAGTAAAGTCTTGCTAAACAGAATGAAGAGTGACATATCATAAAAAGTAACAATTTGTGTAGATATAACAGTCAAATTTGTACACAATTTTAAAAAGAAAACAAAACTATGAGATAACTAAACTGTTCAAATCCAATTGTAAAGGAAGAGTAATAGAGAGAGAAGGAGAAAATGAGAAGAAGAGAGAGGAAGAACTACAATTCCCAAACAATTTAATTGTGAAAGAAAAGAATGTGGTATGCATTTAACAATAACACTAAATCCCAATTACCTGGTGCATATTATTTAACAGGAATCAAAGCCCAAATTTTTCAAAAGATAATATAAGTAAATGAAGAAAGAAAAATAAAATAAGGAAAGAAATGTAACGATATTTGAGAATAAATGGTGTAATAAAATAAGTAAAACTTTCATAAATTGTAGTAATATTTAGTTAAATAACTTACAAAAAAAATCAAGAAAGTAACACCCCAGAACAGATGGCACATACAAGCCAATAAAATATTGTGCCTTTTCTCAGAATAAGAGTAGAAGACAAAATATTTCACACAAATAAACTTGAAATTGGTAGGATAGTAAGTGAAAATAGATGCCATAAGAAACAATGTAAAGTGCCCCAAGATACAGATATTCTAAAGACATGGAGAAAGGAAAAGCACAAATATCTCGAATATCATGAAAAGAAAGGATAAACAGAAGGAGTTTTCCTATCAGTTATAAAGCCTCAATAATTTTAAGAACATTCTAATGGTATATAAATAAACCAGTAGGTTCCAAGGAGCAGAGTTGAAAGTCCATAAAAAAGCTAAAATATATTCTCACCATTTCTAATAAACTCAAGTCACTGAAGGAATAAATGATGTTGGGATATTTGAGTGAGAACTGGAGCTCAGTTCCATGTCATATTTATTATACCTGGACCATTTCCAAAGGATTAAAATCTTAAGTATAATAAACAATCATAAAATACTAAATAAAGTCATGGTGGCATTTTTGTATAATGCCCAAGTGGGAAAGACTTTTCTTTCACGCAAATCCCAGAAGCCATAAAACATTGATAAAATCAGCTGGATAAATTTTAATTTTCTGCATAAAAATTATCATGTGACAAATTAAGTGACTAAAAAGTCTAGGAAAACAATATTTACAAACTTTATACTAAAGTGCTTATATCTATAACTTTTCCATGTCACATACCCTTCACTAAATGGACTGATTGGTTTAGACTCAAGCTAGAACCCAGGATTTCAGGACAACAGGAAACAGAGAAGATAGATATTTTACCACCCCCAAACCGATCCAGGCTGCTGTAGTATACTAGTTGGGAAGTTCCTTTCATACTGAAATCCTACATTTAGTTAATAGAAATGTTAACACCTCAAGAGTGGAGAAAAAAGACAAAGGATATGAATATATATTTTATAAAAAATAAAATTTAGATGGTTACAGGAAACAATTAAAAGGGAGGTTTGTCACTATATGATCTTTTTTTCATTTTTTTTTTCCAAGTTAATTAACATATAGTGTATTATTACTTTCTGGGTAGAGCTTAGTGATTCATCAGTTGCATATTAACACTCAGTGCTCATTACACCAAACGACTTCCTTAATGCCCATCACCCAATTGTCCCATTCCCCAGTCTCCCCACTACCCTCAGTTTGTTCCCTAATGTCTCTTATGGTTTACCTCCCTCTCTGTTTTTATCTCATTTTACTTTTTCTTCCCTTTTCTATGTTCATCTTTTTTGTTTCTTAAATCTCACATATATGTGAAATCATATAGTATTTGTATTTCTCTGACTGACATTTCATTTAGCATAATACATTCTAGTTAAATCCATAGTTACACCCATGTTGTTGCAACATGATCTTTTATATATTTTGAACTTTGATCCTAAATGAAGATGCAAAAGTATTGAAAAAAAAGTCTCAGATTAACCTTTGATCAAAGAGGTGATCAAAATATGTATATTTGGATGAAGTATGCATTATCTAGGACTCAGTACAATATAGACATTAACAAAGCAAAAAACTAAAAATATATTCCAGTATAACATAGAAATTACAAAGCTACTAGACTTCTTTGGCTCAACTATGCCACTTATTAAGTGTGTGAACTTGGGCAATTAAAAAAAAAATCCAATCTAATTTTCCATTGGCAAATTGGGGAAAATAATATTACATACTTCACAAGGATTTTGTAAGGATCAACTAAGGTAATAAATACAAAGTGCTAAATGAGTATAATCATCAAATTAATCTGAATTTAACAAGCAATAAAATAACATTTCATACAAAAAAAATGGGTTACAACAAAGCTGTTCTTAAGTTATTTCAGAAAGAAATGCATAGCCTTTAATAATTTTAAAGAATGAAAACTAGTCATTTTATATGCATGTATTTGCAATTATATATTTAAGTATACTTGAGATGTTGGTATGATCTTTTATCAAAATTCTGACCCACTAGTTACTCCTTGCTAATCAGGTTACTTCCTTTCTATAATGGGAGCATTATTTGTTTTCCACTATAATATATGATAATTGTTTTATTATAATACAATTAGAATATTATAACTATGAATAGTTGAGTCTTTCTAAATGTTTGTGGAAAAGAAAATAGAGTACCAAGTCTGAAACATTAAAAAAAAAAAATTCTAACCTACACCATACAGAAATGTTATGTATAAATATCTGTTAACTTGGATTAAGGAATGCATTTATTGTGATGAGCACCAGATGATGTGTGGAAGTGTTGAGTCACTATATTGTACACTTGAAACTAACATTATTACACTGCATGTTAACTAACTGGAATTACAATAAAATCTTTTGGAAAAAAAAAGAAAAAATATGTTACTTAAAATTGAATGTTACACTCTTAAAATATCCTAAATGTATAATTTTTTTCTTTGTAATAATGATATAAGTAATACATGCTAATTGTAAAAATCTAAATCTAAAAAAATGCCCTAAAAATAATTATGTAAGTTTCATAATCCAGAGGTAAATATTATTAATGTTTTAGTATATATACTTTGGTATTGTTTTCAGGTCTATGAAATGAATGTAGAGATATATAGATAGATATCTATCTATATATCACATATAATTGAATTAAGTGTTTTTAATAGAATAAGTTCTACTAAAATATGAGCCTACAGCATATTTTTAACAATTTAATATATTTTAACTCCCAAGGAATGAAGAATACCAAATTATATAATTTATTCTGAAACCTAATCCAGAGTTACATTGGGCAATGATCTAAAGCTAAATTTTGAAGATAATATACAGATTAACATAATCACTTAGCACATAAAGTACAAAATATTTTATAATTTACACACTCAAAATAAATTAAGAATGCTATTCACAAAACTTTAGATCTTCAAATATAAACATCAACATATCCTAATATTAAGTATTCTAAATTATGTAAATATTGTATAATAATAAACTTGAAAACACAAAAATCATCTGAAGAAATTGGAGTTGTTTATTTCACATAGATAATACTATTTTAATTTTAAACATGAGTAAATTTGTAAGAAAGTACCAATGTGATGTTTGTTGTGATATTTGTTATTATTTATTATGGTAGAAAAAATGCTTTAATAATTTGAATATTGATAGATGGTGCTCTAGATGGCATCCTTCTAAGAAGGCTAGATGTATTACAGATGGCATTTGGCAACAATTAAAGAAAATACAAATTCATTGCAATACTGTAACATGTATATTCTATAAATAAACTGAATTTCTCAGTAAAAGAATAGAAACATCAGTAAGTTAAAGAGCTGAAAGCAAAAATGGCACTTCTCCAAGAAATATTCTTATAGATCAGAGGAAATATTGAAGCAGGGATTTAGAGGTCTAATTTCTTTTAATTTAACACCTCTCAAGAAGGCATAGCAATAATTCTAATTTATAGGAATAATCTCTTATATGATTAGCTAATGGTAGATAACTCAGGGGGGTTTATGCAGATATGAAACAGAATGAAAAACAACAAAACTCACCAACCTGTGATGCTAATTATTGTTTTAAAACATACCTCTGCCACCATTAAATTGTCCTTTTAAGATTTGTATCTAGAAGTTAATTTACAAGAAATAATTGCCACTGATGTTAACTACATAATAAAGCTGAAAATTATTTCTCTATAGAAAAATATCCATGGGATTAAGTAGTTAGAATAAGAAGGGACCAACAGAATTAGAAAGAAAAAAATATGTGTACCTTACTGCAGCATCACCACTCAACTTCAATCATATGGAGGTCTCATTTAAAAAAAAAAATAAAATAAGATATTCAACTTAAAGGTGGATCTATTGAATCAATATTTCAAGGAGAAAGACCAAGCTATCTATAAATGTCCTCCATAAGGAAGAGAAAACATTTGATACTAGACTCTCTCTGTTTGACTTACTTCACTCAGCATAATCTCCTCCAGTCTCCATCTATGTTGATACAAAAGTTGGGTATTCATCCTTTCTGATGGAGGCATAATACTCCATTGTATATATGGACCATATCTTTTTTATCCATTCGCCCATTAAAGGGCATCTTGGTTCTTTCCACAGTTTGGCGACTGTGCCCATTGCTGCTATGAACATTGGAGTACAGATGGCCCTTCTTTTCACTACATCTGTATCTTTGGATCAAAATTCCACTGGCATTTTTCAAAGAGCTGAAACAAACAATCCTAAAATTTGTATGGAACCTGAAGAGACCCCATATTGCTAAGGAAATCTTGAAAAAGAAAAACAAAACTGGGGGCATCACATTGCCTGATTCAAGCTTTACTACAAAGCTGTGAGTACCAAGACAGCATGGTTACTGGCACAAAAAAAGACACATAGACCAGTGGAACAGTAGAAAGCCCAGCTATTCTAGAAAGCCCTCAATTCTATGGTCAAATAATTTTCAACAAAGCTGGAAAAATATATCTAGTGGAAAAAAGACAGTCTCTTCAATAAATGGTGCTGGAAAAATTGGACAGCTATGTGTAGAAGAATGAAACTCGACCGTTCTCTTATACCATACACAAAGATAAACTCAAAATGGATAAGAGACCTCAAGGTGAGGCAGGAATCTATCAAAATCCTAGAGGAGAACATAGGCAGTAACCTCTTTGACATTGGCCACAGAAACTTCTTTCAAGATATGTCTCCAATGGCAAAGGAAACAAAAGCAAAAATGAACTTTTGGGACCTCATCAAGATCAAAAGCTTCTGCACAGCAAAGGACACAGTCAACAAAACAAAGAGGCAACCCACAGAATGGTAGAAGATGTTTGCAAATGACACTGCAGACAAAGGGCTGATATCCAAGATCTATAAAGAACTCCTCAAACTCAACACACACAAAACAGATGATCATGTCTATAAGTGATTCTTATCCTCATGAATGTTTACAATGCTGTCTTATATAGCAGTTATTGAAAAATCCTAGATTTAAGATTCTGTGAGATCATTCAGTGACCCATTGCAGAGTATCAGAAATTTTATTTAAAAAGCATTTATTTCATTAATTTATATTGATTTATGTTCTATAATTTATCTTTTTATCTTTTATCTTCTCTATCCACTCCTCCCCCCAGCCCGGGTAAGCCCAAGATTATCTGTCATCAAAGTAACAATATCAAAATTTGAAAAAAAAAAAAATCATCATGCATTTTCCCTATTACTTCAATGATTCTACAAATTCCATTAATTATTTCTGGTAAACCTTTCCTTCTGTATCTGAAATAACAACTTCCCCAGGTATAGTAGCTGCATTCAGTTCTCCTGTCTTTTTTTTTTTTTTTAAATATTTTATTTATTTATTTGACAGACAGAGATCACAGATAGGCAGAGAGACAGGCATAGAGAGAGAGAGTGAAGCAGGCTCCCTGCTGAGCAGAGAGCCTGATGTGGGGCTTGATCCCAGGACCCTGAGATCATGACCTGAGTGAAGGCAGAGGCTTAACCCACTGAGCCACCCAGGCACCCCAGTTCTCCTGTCTTTTAATTGCTCACGAAAGGATTGTACTTTTGGCTCCTTGGATTTAGGTCACCATATGACTAAAAACAATCATCTAATAGGAAGTAACATTTATTATTTCTAAGTCAAAACATTTGATTGTCACTGAGTGACTCTCCAGAACTCTCTTTACCCACTGTCTTGCTGCAATAGCAGAATCAAGTGTTGAGACAGAGGTGGCGGTACAGGACTGAAACACACCTGGAATCACTGTGTCCTAATGCAGAGGACAGCTCTTGTGTAGAAATGCTCCGACCTATGCAGAACTTACATGAACAAGTGTATTTGCTGTGTTTGCTACTGAGATTTTGGAGTTTATTAGTACAATAAAACGTAGGGTATGTTAACTAAACTACTGGGTCACTGTTGTAGAGTTACAGTAAGATTTCAAATGAACAGACAACACTTTTCACATGGCCTCCATATTCTTTCAAGTTAAGGAGTGGCTGAACTAAATGTCCTTTGTCATCACACAGAGCTATCCACAGAATCCCTGAGCTACTGAAGAGTCCATACCCATCTGTGGCTGCCAACATCACTTCGTCTTTTCCCGGGGCCTTGAGAGTGTGTACTAGGCTCTGTGTCAAACCCCTCTTTTGAAACAGAGGAGACAGTGACAGCAAGAAGTGGTAGAACCTTATGCCACAGGCAGGAATTATGAGGATTTCCTACAGTGTGACAGCTGCTATCAATATGCTTCTCAAAAATACAAGGGTGTAATAATTTCATCTTGTCTCCCTCCTACCTAAAGGCAAGGGGACTTTGTGTTAGCTTAGATTCACAGTGAGAATTTTTCTCTGGTCTCTTTCTTATTCATGTCCTCCTTATATTTATTTCTATTTCTTTGTTATGCTTATTCTGTTCTATGTATACAATAAGACTCTATTTTCCTTTTTCTACCAAAACTCTCAGCCTTTCTCATTTAAAGGACTGTGGGATAGGAAAATAAATGATCTGATCAATTTTTTTTAAATATAATTACCATTTTGAAAATATCTATTATGAGATACATGTAAATTATGTAAGAAATTATAGTTATACCAACATCCAGGCTTTCAAATTTGGACACATCACTCCATTTCTCTGAGTCTAAAAAAGAAACTAGATGAATATGGTGTTTATAAAGATACATATAAATTACACTATGCATTTCATGCACTGTTTTTCAATATATCAAGACAATGTTTCCTGGATTCATAATGTTAATAACCTACCTGATTCCCTTTAATTTAAATTTTTTTGTATCTCTTTTCCATTTTTTTTTAAAGATTTTATTTATTTATTTGACAGAGAGAGATCACAAGTAGGCAGAGAGACAGGCAGAGAGAGAGGAGGAAGCAGGCTCCCTGCCAAGCAGAGAGCCCGATGTGGGGCTCAATTCCAGAGCCGAAAGCAGAGGCTTTAACCTACTGAGCCACCCAGGCGCCCCTCTCTTTTCCATTTCTTAAGTAAAATTGATTCTCTAATTGTATTTAAAATTATGTATACAAAATTTGGGTGGAATCTCTGAAATTTTCTTGGGGTTTGTCACCTGATAAGCTTCACTCCAGTTTTATCAAGGGTTGTACCATAATTTGTGGCAGAAAATATTATTTTTTTTCCTTTACAGAAGTTTAAGCTTCTTTTGATCTCTCTTTGGAAAACAGCTATGAGAATTTGGAAAATAATATGCTTGGATTGCAGCATTTTAAAAGCAGAGCTGGGAAAAAAACTTAACTGCATCATTTACACCTTTTAGCAAACTCCTTGGTTTTAATCCCACACTTCACCCATAATCTTCTGTAAATGGAGAACACAATTCCAGAGCCTCTTTGGATTCAGCAGTCCAGAGAAAAGATTTCCAGTCATTGCTGACAGAGATGGAGGCAAGGCAATTCTTTGTAAATACCCAGGAGAAGTCTGTATTCCAGTCACCCTATCTAAAGACATTTTCACATAATGTTCCCATTTTCAGCTCTATGTCTGACCTTACTATACTAGGGTACCTGCTCGTTCCAATTGCCTACCTTTTTGGTGGGCAAACTAGCTTGCTTCTACTCAGTGTCAAGCTCTACCAAAATTATTGTTTCCTAAGCCTCACTAAGCTATTATTCCTTATATTCTTTCAAAAGTTATTGATATCTCCCTTTTCCATTTGCTCCCTCATTCACTCTCTTAGTTCATATGGATAAATACCTTTTTAAAAAACTTTGTGTATGGGACTCATTTTATTGTGTTCTACTGGGAATCCCTTCTGGGTTTTTCTTTTTTTTTTTTTTTTTTTCTTTTGAAAAGAGTTCCAGTCAATGGTTTTCATATTTATTTCTAGGAAATAATTTAAAAGGCACTGAAATGCTTTGATTAATTATTAATTTTTATTTTTATTTATCTCAGGTTAACCTAGGTTTCTACTTTTTATTAGTTGTATATTTGCTAACTCCATAATGACAGTTATTCTTAGACAAACAAAATTTTAACTTTTCTCCTAGTACTATAACAAATTGAAATGTATTTTAAAATGTTAAGGAGTATCTATTTGGGTAAATGGCTGTGGTTTGGTAATTCATGGAATAATCATTACATATTTAATAAAAGGGAAATTTTAGCCTGAAATATACACATAATACAGGTAAGATGTTTTGCTTGTTTGTCCAAAGGATAGAGATTATGCCCCTGTTCACCAAGTATGTGTACAATATTTCCCCTAAAATATTGTTCTATTATTTAATTTATAGACTTCTGGTTTTCAGCTCCCTATATAAGGTAAACAGCTGAAGAGACTGGGGAAAAAAAAAAAAAAAAAACTATTTTCAGATCCATAGGAGAGGTAATAACAAAGGCAACCACTGTCCCTGAGATTGAAGAGACAGGCAGGTGAACACAAGGATTTGTGCCTTACCAGAGCATTGATCCACAAGTGAAAATCACTGTGGGAACCAGTGCCAACGTAGGAAAACCTCAACTGCAGTTGACAATTTGCTAGAGGCTCTGTGTGACTGAAAATTAAAATCCTCAGAAGGAACCAGTCATAGGGTGCCCCCACAAAATTGTGAGATTTACCTCCAGAAGCTCTACCAGGTTCCCACAGTAAATATCAAAGAAAAATCCCTTTAGTTCTGGCAGGGGAGGGGATAAAAGAACCATTTTTAAATACAACAGGGCACCCTGTTCTTAAAAAGTCCTACCCTCAGAAAAACCTAGTTACCAAGAGCCTAATCTGCTGGATATTAGCAGAGCCTATCTGACTTGAAGGTAGAAAAATAATGAACCCTAGCTGTAGCGATCCTGTCCCACCCAAGAGGGGAGGAAATAAAACAAAGAAACAAACAAACAACCAAAAAATCAAAAACCATGAGAAATTTTTGTGAATTTCACAGTCCAGAACATAGGCTTACTAAAAGACTAAGACCTAATTTTAAGACCATGGCATGCTTCTCCTCCCTCTATACCCCACCACCACACTACTAAAGATGATTTACTGCAATTTTTTTACTCATTACATCATGTTTAGGTATCAAGAAAAAAAATGACAAGGCATAACAAAGGGTAAAAAATGCAATTAGAAGAGACAGAGCAATTATCAGAACCAGACACAGCAAAGATGTTGGAACTGTCACACTAGGAATATAAAACAGCCATGATTATTGTGCCAAGCACTCTAACAGATAAAGTAGAATGCATGAACAGATGAGCAATATCAGCATCACTAATCATCAAAGAAATGTAAAATTAAAACCACAGTGAGATATCACCTCACACCTGTCAGAATGGCTAGAATCAAAAAGACAAAAAATAACGAGTATTGGTGAGAAAGTGGAGAGAGAGGAATCCTCATGCACTGTTGATGGGAATGCAAACTGGTGAAGGTATGAAGTTTCCTCAAAAAATTAAAAAAAAAAATAGATCAACCATATAATCCAGTAATTCTACTCCTGGTTATTTATCCAAAGAAAACAAAACATTGCTTTAAAAAGATAGCTGCACCCCTATATTTATTTTAGCGTTTTTTACAATTGCCAACATATGGAAGCAATCCAAGTCTCTGTTGATAGATGATGAATAAAGAAGATGTTGTATACATACACAATGAAATATTATTCCACCATAAAAAAGAATGAGATCTTGTCATTTGCAACAACATGGATGGACCTACCGGGTAACACGTTAAGTGAAATAAGTCAGAGAAAGACATATACCATATGATTTCAATTTATACGTGGAATCTAAAAAACACAAATGAAAAAACAAACAAAAAGCAGAAATAGAAAATAACTACAGAAAAGAAACTGATGATTACAGAGGGGAAGAGAGTGGGGGGGGGGGGGTTAGACAAAATGGATGAAGGGGAATGGGAGATACAGACTTCCAGTTATGGAATGAATAAATCACAGGGATGAAAGACACAGCAGAGGGAATATAGTCAGTGGTATCGGAATAGTGTTGCCTGGTGACAGATGGTAACTAGACTCATGAGCACAACACAGCATATAGAGTTGTTGAATCACTATGTTGAGCACCTGAAACTAAGGTAACATTTTGCATTTACTACAACAAAAAAAGAGAAAAAAACATATCTAAACTGATTATTTCCTAATTGAAGATCCTAAGTGAATGGAATTAAACATTTTTGTTCTTACAAATTAAGACATTTATGTTTCCTTTTTTTTAATTTGGCAAGTTAGGCACATCTATAAATAATTCCCCTTAAGAGTTAGTACCCAGGGTGGATTCCAAACTTCTGTGGAAATAATTTCATCCATGGAAAATATGTATCTTCTACATGATTATTATGTATAAACCTTCAAATAACATGGGCTAAGGAAGAATTTTCCAGAGAAATTAAAAATATACTGAACTAAATGAAAATGAAAACATAAACTTAAATTTGTAGGATACAGCAAAAGCAGTACTTAAGTGGAAATTGATAGCCTTGACTGCATTTAATAAAAAAAGATCTCAAGTTAGTAACACAAGTTTATTTCTTAGAAAACTAGGAAAAAAAGAGATAATTAAATCCAAAGTAAGCAGAAGAAAAGAAATGATAACAAATACATAAAAAACAACAACAAAACTAAACCCTGGCTCTTTGTGAAAAGACAAGTAAAATTGATAGTGTCTACCTAGGTTTCTTAAGAAAAAAAAGAGGACACAAATTACTAATATCAGAAATTTGAGAGGAATATCACCGCTGGCATGGATATTTAATGGGGAAGGCTAAAACATGTGGGGAGGCGGAGGGCATACGGGAAATCTCTGCACCTTTTCTTCAATTTTGTTGTGAACTTTAAACTGTTTTAAAAAATAAAGTCTTAATTTAAAAAATAAGGTTAATTTGCACAACTGTATAATCTTTTTTTTTTTAAAGATTAAAGATTTTATTTATTTATTTGACAGAGATCACAAGTAGGCTAAGAGACAGGCAGAGAGAGAGGAGGAAGCAGGCTCCCCGCTAAGCAAAGAGCTCGATGCGGGGCTTGATACCAGGACCCCAGGATCATGACCTGAGCCGAAAGCAGAGGCTTTAACCCACTGAGCCACCGAGACGCCCCACAACTGTATAATCTATTTTGGATAAATGATAATGCAAGGGTCTTTTTGGTGACTACAGTTTGAAAGAAGATGAAATATTTTGAGATTTTAATATGATTTTATATTTTGACTCTCCAATATAATATTTTTAAATATTTAAATATTTTTAATATATTTAAATATATTTTTAAAGATTTTATTTATTTGTTTGACAGAGAGAGAGCGATCACAAATAGACAGAGAGGCAGGCAGAGGCAGGGGTGGGGAGAGCAGGGCCCCCTGCTGATCAAAGAGCCCAATGCAGGGCTCCATCCCAGGACCCTGAGATCAAGAGCTTCACTGAAAGCAGAGGCTTAACGCACTGAGCCACCCAGGTGCCCCCACCCTCCAATATAATTTTTACTCACTACCTTCAATAATGTATCTTTAAAAGTTTTTGTATTATTCTGTTTTTCTTTCTATTTGTAATATATCTTCAATGAATTGTCTTCCTTAGTACTTAGATTATGTGTTCAATGAATTTTGTAAGAATGAAAACCTCATCATAAATTAGTACCTGGATAATAAGTGAAAGAATACAGTTGAGATGAACTAATCAGAAAATATAATATGTAAATACATAGTTTAAATTAACTACGTGCACATTACATGTGTAAAATATAATGGCGCTTTGATTTCTTTTTCACTTTGGTTCTGATTCAAAAAAGTGACATAATACCAAAGAAGGAAGTCTAAGCAGTTCCACCGTTATGTGTATACTCTTGAGAAATGACTGACAAAAGACACATGCCACAATGTCCATAGAATTAAGTGTCAAATCTCCAAGCAGAAAACTAGAAAATGTTCATCCACTGTGGTATGGCCAAACAAATTGTAGCTATTATACAATGGAATACATATCACTAAGAATATATAAATTTATACTACACACAGCAATATCAGTGAAAATTACAAACATGGTATCAAGCAATAAAGTCAGTCACAAAAGAAAGAAATTCATTTATGTATAATCTAAAAAAAGAAAAACCTGAATAGTCAAGAAAAAAGACCCTTGTGAAGACTGATTATGGTTGGAAAAGGAGCATAATGTGGCTTTCTGAGATGCAGGCCCTGTTTTATTTCTTGATCTTGGTGCTATTTTCATTGGATGTGTTTAACTCATGAAAATTGTAAAATTGATTATGTGATTTTTCCCCATGTTATTCTACAATTAAAATTTTTTAAATGTCTACATACCCATTTACATCTTTAATTACCTAACTTTAAAATATACGAACAAAAATGTCCATGATTTTTAAACATTACACAAGTCTAGCAGATCCAAATATAATAACTTACATAAAAGCACAGGCCTCAAAGTAAAGCTGAATTATGCATATTTTTGAGAATTATGATATTGATTATATGGCTCTGTTGTTGAAATGCTTATTTACCAAATCAGATATTAATCTTTTATATATTTCTTGGTTAGCTAAAAATTTCTTTCTTTTTTTTTTTTTAAAGATTTTATTTATTTATTTGACAGAGAGAGATCACAAGTAGACAGAGAGGCAGGCAGAAAGAGGGAGGGAAGCAGGCTCCCTGCTGAGCAGAGAGCCCGATGCGGGATTCGATCCCGGGACCCTGAGATCATGACCTGAGCCGAAGGCAGCGGCTTAACCCACTGAGCCACCCAGGCGCCCAGCTAAAAATTTCTAATAAAAAGCTAGACCAATATGATAACATGATATTTAGAAGTATGTATTCATCACCCTTTCTTAAGCACACGTGGTTTATTCCTGTATTTTTTGTCAGAAAACATGCCAATCTCTGCCCTAGATCACTAGACCTGAAAAGAAAAAAAAAAAAAAAGAAAGAAAGAAAGAAAAAAAAAAAGAAAGAAAGAAAGAAAAAAAAAAAAAGACACGCTTTTGAGTTCAAAATCACCGGCCTTAAAGTCCAACCTAAAAACCACAGGCTGTGGGGTTTGGGGGACCATAAAGAGTTGGTGAAAGTTCAATTTTGTTGAAATGTTTTCAGCACTGATCACTTTTTTTCTTTCCTCTGCCAGGGAGCCTTGTGAAAGTCAAAGACCAGTGGCCTCTTTTTACTCCTTCTGGGGTTGACCATAAATACCCCAGCCAGCTTCCTTCCAGCTGGCTGAATCTATCAGTCCCTTGAGTGCTTCACATCTATTTGATCCAACCTGCGCAAAAACCACGTTCAGTCAAAATCTTGGGCATCCTTAAGCTCATCCAAAAAGGAGGATGGAGCTTAGGTGCCTACATGGTTTATGATGACCTAAAAGGAAGCCCCTGACTACATCAGGACCAGAGAAAATCAGCCTAAGATTTCTTAGATCTGGAAGAGCACAGGAAGCCATGTTACATATGACAGACATAACACAATGTTACTGGGTCTGTATCTCTTGCAAGTCTGGGAAGATGAGTGAAGACCATTAGACATGACAAGATTTTTTATGCACCCAACTCAAACAATTGTATATAAATACAAAAGCAGCATATTCATTTCAATATCATTGTATTTTCTGAAGGAAAAAACAGAGATATTTAATCGTTCCTTGATGTCAGGGACTATATATACTCATTAACTGACATATCATGCATACTGAATGCATGCTTATTGACTAAGTGAATAAAGGAAGGAATGAATGAAGAGGAACGGATAACTGGCTTTCTATCAGACTTTGCGCAAATCCATGTATAATTATTAGTCACGAGAAATACGCATCGGATGACAGCGGTTTGCAGATTCTGAAGAGGTATGCTCTGAGTAATTTACCCTTGTGATGTATTATTACATTACCAAAGCATTGCAAAGCAAATATAATTTTGATTACAGTACTCATCCAGAAAATAAGGGATAAATGGTAGAAGCTAATGAGTTCAGAGTTTCCATTCAGAATTTTAATACATAAAAGAAACTTCTGGGACTGAGGGATTATTTTAAATGTTTCATGAAGGAAAATTCTGTTTTGGTGTTACAGAACCATGTGGTTCTTTCACTGGGACTTTTAAAGCAAAAATTATGCTGAGAAACCTACTTATAACAATATCACTTGCAACAGTTTCTTTTGCATTAAGTCTTTTAAAGTCCCAGGCTAATAAAAACAATTGCATTATTTTGCCACTCTTAGGCTTTTAAACCAGTACATCACACAAATATCTGTGGAACCAGAGGAAACATTTTAAGTTTAGCAAATGGGGCAAGATTTTTAGTGAAAATGCAAAACTCATTATGAAGTTTCACCAAGAAGGTGCAATAGCATAGTTATGAGAGTGTCATATAGAAACCATCAAATGATGGATTTTAATACTTTGTTTGATATTTTTCTTGGTACCAGTAGATTTGTTTTCTTTATCTTTCTTTCAGAATTACTAATACTAAATTTACAAATCACGTTCCAAATGCATTCCCTGATTGGATTGTTTCAGCATTTCCTCTTTACAGGTGCACTCCCTCTTCCTTAATAAATCTCTTAAACTTCTAAATTTGCCTCAGTTTCAACTTCCCTGGCTTCTTGCAGGACCCAACTAAATCAAAAGGAAAGAGTATAGGCTTCATATTTATAAATTCCATTGATACATTTATAAACTTGAACAGATAGTTGTGACGTCGCCACAGACAGCTTAAAATAGAATTATGTTTTAAAAGGAAAGAAATGGGATTCAGGGTGGGGTGGGCAGAATGGCCAAGGAGAGCCCCAAGCCATACTGTAGAAAGGACACTCTTAACCCAATAGGATTTCCAGAGCAAAGATTATCTTTTTTTCTTTCTTTCTTTCTTTTTTTTAATTATGTTATGTGAGTCACCATACAGTACATCATTAATTTTTGATGTAGTGTTCCATGATTCATTGCTTATGTATAACACCCAGTGTTCCATGCAATACGTGCCCTCTTTAATACCTATCTGGGTTAACCCATCCCCTGAGTACTATCCATTGTATATATGGACCACATGTTCTTTATCCATTCATCTGTCGAAGGACATCTCAGCTCTTTCTACAGTTTGGCTATTATGGACATTAGAGCTAAGATTATCTAACAGAAATTCCAGTATTGAGCAGATGTAATTCAGCCCTAGGACTTCTATCACACTAGCCTATTGGTCAGGAGCTTCTCCAGAAGAGTGCAGCCCCTGCTTAAATGCTGAAGTAGGGTCATGATGGTGCTAACACATAAAAGACCAACTGAGCCCTCTGCAGGTGAACAGCAGGCTGTTTCTGAAGGGAAACATGAGTTACACAACCCCATGGCTTGTCATACCTCCAGTCTTAAGGATGCCTGAGACTTTGATCCTTGGTTAAATTCCTTTCAATATCAATTCAGTCAATATATGGGAGTGTACCAGTTCTAAAATAAGCAAGGATTTTTTTTAATCTTGCTATGTATTCTGCATCGTTCTAAATAAACCTCTAAATTCACTGTACTTGAAGGATTCAAGATTGACTTTATGACCTGTAGTTGAGGAGCACTGGCTGAAGAGGTATGAAAGCTGAAAGAACCCCATCGACAATGCATTTCCTGAGCAGAGCTGGATCTTGCCTCCTTCTTCACTCATATATCTTGTAACCAAACACACCTCTGAACAATGTGTACTTGGGATGCTGAGCTGTATCTGAGAGCTAAAAGACGGTGATGCTCTGATGCAGTATATGCTGTGATTCTTAACCAGTCTTTTCTTAAAGTTAAATGGACCAATGCATTCAAATAATGTAGAGTAACTGGGCCAGATTTACTCTCCAACACCAAACAAAAATCCGATAGGAACTTAGGGTAAACAATTATAGTGAATTCATATAATGGAATGTTCTCTGAAAATTAAAAAAAAAAAAAAAAAGAATAAAGTACTGATCCACATAATAATAAGGGTGAATCTCCAAACACATTCTGAGTGGAAAAAAACTAGACTCAAAACTGTACCTATTGTATAATTGCATGCATGTGATGTTTTGGAAAAAGCAAATTTAACCCAGAATGATAGAACCAGAAGAATAACTGTCTCTGCTGGAGACAAGAACTTCATGTAAAGGGGCAAGAGGAAACAGTTGTATCTTGATAGGCCTGCAGTTTATTCAGATGCATGCCTTTGTCAAAAATCACACTGTGCATTTCAGATTATTAAGCATTTCACTGAATAAAAGTTTTACCTCAATTAAAAAAGAAAGTCTCCGGGGCACCTGGGTAGCTCAGTGCGTTAAAAGCCTCTGCCTTCAGCTCAGATCATGATCCCAGAGTCGGGGGATCGAGCCCCGCTTCGGACTCTCTGCTCAGTGGCAAGACTGCTTCCTCCTCTCTCTCTACCTGTCTCTCTGCCTACTTGTGATGTCTGTCAAATAAATAAATAAACAAATAAATAAATAATCTTAAAAAAAAAATCTCCAAAACCATCTATTGAATGGAAGTAGAATGGCATTCAGGTGTTTCACTTTTAATAATAGTCATCTTGTGTAGTATCTAAAATGTTGAATTATTGGGATCATCTATAATTTTAGCTTTAATGCATGATGATAGCCCTGATTTAAAAAAAAATATCTGGGCGAGCTTATATATTTTGTTTTAAATTAATATTTTATATAATCCAATGTGCTCCACCATGAATAATAAAAATAATTCAAATAAGGGGACTAATATACATGCAGTGTTCTGTTTCTTTAAGTCAGTTATTTGAGGTAATTAAATTTTGGTAATACTATGATGTTCCATCATTGCTCTTTATATCTTTCTTTTTCTCCATAGAAATTAGCAGGAAAACACTGAAGATTAAAATAAAAGAGATATGCCTATAAAATGAAGCTTCTCCTCAGAAATCACTGATGTGATAGATGTAAAATGGATATAGAGGACATAACTGTTGACAGGTCTTGGAGAGTGCATAGCATCCATGAGCATATTGAACCTTTTGTGGACTGATGACAAAACTTCCAGAAAAACTGATAACCCTTTCAGTTGAATTACAAATTCCCTTCCTGCTAAATCAAAGGGAGGTCCCCGGTTTATTGATGAAACTTTCTGAAATTTAATGAAGTAAATCCTCCACCACTCTTCCAGCAGACACTAAAACCTGGTTGGAAATGGTGTATGATAATTCTACATAGTAGGCAGAAGGGACAGCATTATATCACCTAGTGCAGAAATAATTAGACACCTGCCTTTTTTTGGTTTTGTCCAGAAGATACTTATTCTACTTTATGCAACACCTATCCTACCCAAAGTTAGAGTGGAGAATATCTCTAAGAGTTTGCAGTAATGGATTGCAGACAAATTCTGCAAACATACTAAGAAGCACATCAATGGGAATTACCTCCTCTACCATGACATAGTAGTAATTTGATTATGAAGTGGAATTAAGCACCTGTTAACGAGAATGAATAAGTGAAACCAGAAAACAACCAAGATGTCCTTCAAAAGGTAAACTGGTGAACTATGGTTTTTCTATATAGTAGAATATAATTCATTAGTAAAAATAAATTAGTTATCAAGCCATGAAAACACACGGAGAAACCTTAGAAGCATATTGCTTAGTGAAACAAGCCATTCTAAAAAGGTTGCATGACTGTCCAAATCCAATTATATGATATACAGGGAAATACAAAACTATAAAGACATTGAAAAGATTAGTGGTTGTCCAGGGTTGAGAAGGAGAGATGAAGACTAAGCACGGGGGATTTTTAGGGCAGTGAAATGATTATATGTGATACTGTAATATTAACTATAGACATTATGCAATCATCAAAACTGTAGAATTGTACAACAGGAAAAGTGCACCCTAATGTAAACTATGGGCTTTAGTTAATAATAATAATAATATCAATATCAGCTCATCAGTTGTAATAAATGTATCACACTAATACAAGATGCTAATAATAGGAGAACAAAGGGGGGATATATGAGAACACTGTACTAGCTGCTCAATAATCTGAAGTCTAAAACTGCTCTGAATATAATCAATTAATTAATAAAAACAATTCTCTGACATTCTTGGAATCAATGGACCTCAGCAGCCAAATGCGACAGTTAAAGCAACATATGTTACTGATGGAAAAAAGATGTCCGGAGCTCTTCCTCTGTGTCCATAGGTATGAGTAGTGGGTTCACATGTAACTTATATGTTTGTAGATATGTTGTCATAAAAACACATGACAAATGGTGCCAAATAAGAAAAAATGATGGGCATGACATGAAGAGCTGAATTTCTATGCTTTCTGAATTTGAAGGGATTTTCCTTGGAAAGATCTCTGGAATCTAGAGGTAGAAATCAAAGGACAGGAATGTGAAATTCTAAAGCCCTTTATCATTTTAACTCCTAATGTCTGTCTCTCATTTTTTTGGATGCGTTGGTGGTGGGAATGGACAAATGAGGAAAGTCTTCTAAGTGTATTACAGCTACCTACATCCTGGATTAGACAGTACAAAAGGAAGTATAAAAGGAAGTGGATATGCATGTATGTGTGTGTGTGTGTGTGTGTGTGTGTGTGTGTGTGTGTGTGTGTGTTGGGGGATGGGTGTCCCAAGAGTTAAAGTCATTTTAGAAAACTGCTAAGGGATTATGGCCACAAGTAACACGTTTTTTGAGAAGGAAAGTCCAAAGCCTTATTGGATGGTTCAACTCTTGGTAATTATTAATGTTTTACCATACCTGTTTTCATGCATCAAATATTGTAAATGATGCTGTTATGAAAATCATATATATGCATGAGGAAATTATAAATATGCAACCAGCCATCTGATTGAATGGAATGAAAGAAAAAATTAAAAATTAAGAGTGACATTTTACTCCTTCTTTCTGTCTTAGAAACACCTGACAATTTTGCCATTGCTTGGCAACTGGTTACATCATTAAGTTAAGGAATATATAATATTGTGTGGAGTAAGGTAAATGAGGGTTTTATGGGGGTTGTTACTCTCTGTGAATTGTGGAGTAAGGTAAATGAGGGTTTTATGGGGGTTGTTACTCTCTGTGAATTGTTCCAACAATGAATCTAAGCACACAATATCTGGTTGTCAGTATTGTTTGTCATGAAATATGTATTTAATGAAATGCAAGTGCACCCCCTCTCCCCAAAAAGGAAGCTCATCACACAACCCTGAGGGAACAGTATGATTAAAAAAGCTTTAAAAGCTAAAGGGAGAGCTGTTATCTTCCCTGAGTTGATGCAGTGTGTGCTCTAGTAAGCCTAATTTCTTAGGAGTTATACAGAGCTGTGTCTGAGAGTCATGAGAACTGAGTTGATTTTAAGGACTCCTCCATGAGCCTGTGGGCAACACTCTGGCAAGGAGATGAAGGTGCTTGTTGCTGAGAATAAGCACACATCAGGATAAAGTGATCCGAAGTATAGGAGCAGAGCAGAGCATTGACACCACTGCAACAAATTCAGTGGACCTACAGCCAGGGTCCTAGAGGTTGGCCTGCCCTATTCCATCAGGCCCATAGACAGTTCATCACCAAGGTCTATGGATTTTATTTCTCCAATATCCCCCGCACCCATCTATGTATTTTTTTCTCCTGTTGCTAACCACGTTGTATGAGATATGACTTAAATAGAGTACTGCAATACATACATGATTAGTCCACTTATCCTTTTTGCCCTATCTCAATCAATTTCTCAATTTTCAGCCAAAAAGATATTTTAAAATTTCAAATCTGAGCATATCATCTCCCTGCTCCCACATCTCACCTCCTTGTCTTTCCTTTGGTTGAAATATTTCACTGGCTTTCTATTGATCATAAGCAGGGACCAAAAGCTATGGTAGCCTGCAATGACTTGGCCTGCATCTCACTAGATCAGCCTCATTCATCATCGTAGTGTTACCTTCTTTTTCTGAATCAGCCCCATCAGACTTCTCATATGGACAATAGGAGTAGTAATTGCTAGACATGGGACTTGATCTTATCATGCAATGCTCTCTTACAAAGAAAATCAATCACTCTCACTTCCCCTGTTTATTTCCTGCTTAATTCTCAGAAGGAAATTCCTCAGACTGTCATATCCTCTGCTTCATTTCAATGTGTGTCTATGTGTGCATAAATGCGTGTGTATATGTATATGCATGTCTCTCTGTGTGTATGCGTGTGTGTTTTTTTTTAAGATGTTATTTATTTGACAGAGATCACAAACAGGCAGAGAGGCAGGTAGAGAGAGAGAGAAGAAGGGAAGCAGGCTCCCTGCTGAGCGGAGAGCAAGACTCAGGGGCTCGATCCCAGGACCCTAAAATCATGACCTGAGCCGAAGGCAGAGGCTTTAATCCACTGAGCCACCCAGGTGCCCCTGTGTGTGTGTGTTTTTTTTTTTTTTAAAGATTGTATTTATTTATTTGAGAGAGAAATAGTGCTAGAGAGTGGGGGGAGGAGTCAGAGGGAAAAGGAGATTCCACTCTGAGCACAGAGCAGCCGCAGGGCTCAATCTCATGACCTTGCGATGGTGACCTGAGCCAAAACCAAGAGTCAGATGCTTAACTGACCAAACCACTCAGGTGTCCCAAGTATGTGTGTCTTTTTGATTATTATTTTTCTTCACTCTGGACTTTAAGTTACATGATGTAGTATCAGACAAGATTAGGTCTGTTAATGCTCACAATCGAGTCCCCAGTGTCAAATATAGTACCTGGATTATATATTCTACAAGTCCACAAATGTAAGTAAATATTTGACTTGAATGAACAGATAGACAACATCACTTACATATGTATTATATTTCTGTTTTCTGTTTTCCGTAATTATCATATCCTTGGTCATTATAATTTTGAGAGCACCTTACAGGAAGATGAACTGCAATGCTGATATGATTACCGATTGTCCAAATTTTACTTTAATAATGTTTCTGATATATTCCATAAAAGCTGTCATTGCTTATTTTCGTAATATCTTTAAATCGTTTTTCCCATAGTAAGTCAACTGCTTTTCTTTCTCATACTGTTATTGTATTATCTCCTCTCTAATGCAAAATTCAGAATTTTCATTTTACTGTAGAGTACACAATTATTGTGGTCTAAAATTATTTCTTACTCCTCTAAAAATATTTTCATATTTTCAAATCATTTCTTATTTATATGTGTTTATGTTATTGAATCTTAATCTTTTTTAATGACTTTATCAGTTTTTTCTAGTTATTTGTTATTGAACAATGATAATTTTGTACAGTTTTGAGTAGATTTCTCTCACTGACATTAGGATTAGGCCTTTCATTTTCCCCTACAATTCTTTTACAGCCTTTTCTTCTAGAGATTTTTAACTACTCAAAAATTCAACTGAAATATGGAAAAAGAGGAGCAGCTGGGTGGTTCAGTGGGTTAAGCCTCTGCTTTTGGCTCAGGTCATGATCCCAGGGTCCTGGGATCAAGCCCTGCATCAGGATCTCTGCTCGGCGGCGAGCCGTCTTCCCCCTCTATCTCTGTCTATTTATAATCTCTCTGCCTCTCTGCCAATTTATAATCTCTCTCTCTGTCAGATAAATAAAATCTTTAAAAAGGAAAAAAATATGGAAAATGGAAAAAGTTGTAGACTTGAACATCCTAAGAGGAGAATTTCAAATCTTAGTACCTTTATCTTTGGTTTGGGTGAAAACACTATAAAAGCTTTATGCCAAATATGGTTTTCTTTATTATGTTGCCTTCTGTTACAGCACACATATGCTTTGAGCTAGGTGGGGTTTGGGGTAATCTGGCCACAAATTACCTTGTACCAGTCTTGCTGACAATATCCTCGAGTACCTGTCTTTTTTTTTTTTTAAGATTTATCTATTTATTTTACAGAGAGAGAGAAAGAAAGACCCACACACACAAACACACACACACCAGAGTTGGGGGAGGGACAGAGGAAGACGGAGAGAATCCTCAAGTAGACTCCCTGCTGAGCTCAAAGCCCAACATGGGGCTGAATCTTAGGACCCTGAGACCATGACCTGAGCCAAAACCAAGAGCTGGACAATTAACTAACTTGAGCCACCCAGGCACCCTGATATCCTCAAGTATCTTGACACAACTATCCTATCCCCTTGTTCCTGGTCTTACTGCCTCTTTTATATGCTTTCATGGTAAATGTCAGCTTCTCAACTGGCATTACTACTTAAATGATGCTTTGGGTTATGTGTTCTTTGCTAGGGCTGCTGTAACAAAACTCCACAGTCTGACTTGCTTAATTGACACAAATTTCTTTTCTTACTATTCTGGAGGCTAAAAGCCCAAGATCAAGGTGTTTGTAGGTTTAATTTCTCCTGAGGCCTCTCTCCTGAATTTGCAGATAGCTCCCTTCTGTCTATGTCCTCATATGGCCTTTCTTCTTCACACAAATACTCTTGGTATATCTTCCTCTTCTTAAAAGGACAATAATACTTTAGATTAGGGTCTTACCATTTAACCATAAAATTACCACCTTTAACGCGCTATTGCCAAATCCAGTCATGATTGGGGTGAGAACTTCAATCTATGAATTTTCAGGGGACGCAATTCAGTCTATAAGCAACTGCCCATATCTTGTGTTTACTAGTACAGTGGTCAGACAGTTATGTCTCACCTTTGTCTAGGCACATCAGTTCTTGAAAGAGAGAAGAGTTTTATAGACTACTTCCGTAAACCACCAAAAGCTGCTGGCCTGGTATAGCTGTTTGTGACGCTGAAACAATGTTCACAGTTCTCTCTATTATCACACTAAAGAAAAGCCATGTGGAATGTTCAACTTTTTATGACACACTGTCATAACTATCCTTCAATCTTCTAAAACAGGTGGGGTGTGTTTCAGCCAATAACTCTTCTATTTGCTTTGATGGCTTTTGCCTCATACTCAGGAAGTTCCAAGTTGATTTTATAAACTTTTGTTAATCATTTATTATATGTACAATGGCAATCTGAAATTCTTCAAAGTTCTTGGAATTTGGATATATCAGCCCTGAGATTCCAGCTCTGATTTTTTATATTTAAAGTCACTTTATTATCGGGATTTTTAAAATTATTTATTTGGTTAAGAAAATGCTGGATAGGGGCACCTGGGTGGCTCAGTGGTTAAAGCCTCTGCCTTCAGCTCAGGTCATGATCTCAGGGTCCTGGGATCGAGCCCCATATCGGGCTCTCTGCTCACAGCAGGGAGTCTGCCTCCTCCTCCTCTCTCTCTCTGCCTGCCTCTCTGCCTACTCATGATCTGTCTGTCAAATAAATAAAAAAAAAAAAATCTTTAAAAAAAAAAAAAAAGAAAATGCTGGATAGATAAATAACTATTTTCAAACTTCCTGCATTATTTAACCCACTTTTATTTCATTTTCACTTTTTTTTCAGAGTATATTTTAAACTTTTTTCAAGAAAAGGCCATGTCTTCTTTGATATTCGCCACAGCACTTGGCAAAATTCTATAAAGTTATATTGAAATCATTAGTGGAAATGTTTATACAGAATTAGAGCCCTTGGTTATGTTAAATTTAATATTCCAACTACTCCAAATATAAATATAGTTGAATTAAATACAAGAACTGAATATTTCTTATGTAATAATATTTCAAAGAAATGTTCTATTAGTTGGTTTGATAGGAAAAAAAACACAAACAGAAATCTCTGGTGTTTATAAAGCAATCACAAAGTTTATTCATCCACTTGATTCTGTGGTATGGCTTGAAAGGGATTATTATTTCCAACTAACAAAAGATGTAACTAAGTCTCTTAAGGAGGTAAACAGACTTCCCAATATAATACAGGAAGCAAAGGGGTAAAAGCTCAAACTCAAACACAGGTTTTTCTACCTCTAAATCTCCTGCATTTGTCACTAAAATTTTACACCCCAATGTTTTGCATAGGAGAAAAATAAAGATTTCTTTAAACCTAGAGAAAGATGAGAAATGAGTACTTTTTTGTTGGCTCATTAAATCACACTTCAAATACAAATTTATAGAATGATACCTGATTTAGAAAGTTAGCATTTGGATGTATTTTGGGGAAGAGAAGAACTTAGATGGTAAATATAGTAACACAACTTTATAAATATATAAAACAAGACATAGAAATGTAAAACTAGGAGAAACATTTGTATGAACTATATGAAAATAATATTATTTGGGGGGCATCTAAATGTCTGAGCTCTGTAGTCTTCTTATGCCAAGAAAGCATTTATTTAACCTATAAAACGATTAAACATCTACTATGTCAGATACTATTGTAGTTGTTGGGCTGCAAAAGTGAACAACAACAAAAATCCCTGTTTAAGTAAATTTACATTCCAGTGGAATTGGCATAAATAATGATTTTTAGGTAGTGAGAGGAACTAAAGAAAATAAATTGGGAATGGCAAAGAATAGAGGGGGCACACTCATGGAAATTCTTTTTCTGTTATTTGATAACTGCTTTAACAATTTGACTCTATTAAAAAGATTTCTAGTTCTACCAGCCGACAAGAAATTCTTAAAAACAGTCTCTATTTTGACATGAAACATTGAAGAGTCTTCTTAAAATAGAAACAAGCTCAGTAAAGAGGTAATTTAGAAACTTTACTTATTTTATTAAATTATTTAGCCAGTCATCTAGCAAGACTCAGTTAAAATAAAATAGAAAGCCAGTTATTTCTGATGAGAAGGATGTGAAGAACACAAGAGAAAAGAAAATGACTCTGTTGGTATTAGCTGATAGTTCAGTACAAACGGAATTCAAGAACAAAGGGTATTGTTCTTCATTCCAAAGTCAATGCTTATGAAATCTGCCCTCCATGATGACAATGTAGCTCTGTTATGACATTCTCACATGCTCTTTTAATTTCTCTAATTGTGACAGTTTGTATTAAGTGGCATGCCTGTTGATGTTTGTATCTAAACCTACCTTGTATTGTCTGGAACACTATAAGTTAGGAGAAAAAAATTCATAGTAATTTGTTAGGCCACTTCATGCTTCATTATCAATGAACTGTTCCTCTGAAGTTCTGCAGAGCACATAGTGAAGTGTATAATAAGGGAAAAGTAAATTCTCTCTAGGGAGTGTTATAAATCAGAATTATTTGTATTTTTGCCCAGAAATCTCTAGTTTGAGGAAAATGTTTAAAATCCTGAAGGAAATGGTGCATAAAATATTTTATGAATCTGGTCCTTACAATGTAATCTAACTTATGGGGAATAATTAAGGCATTAAATAGACTCAAGGTATTTGTTTGTCATTTTTATTGAAACAAAAGCAATTAAGACAATTTTAATGAAAGACTTACTTATATATACCTAATTATGAGTATTTCAAAGAAATAAAAGCTAAAGAAATGGAGTCCTTATAAAGCTAGTAATGATCTTTTTAAACCATAATCAAAGATTTTTAGAAGATTCAGCAAAAGAACTTTCAAAAGCAATAGCTCTAATTCCTAATTTGGCAGGAAAGGGGGAAAAAAAAGAACAATTTACTCCCACAAACAGCTCCAGTAAATAAATAATTCAATACAATGTATAGTATAATGTAAAATATAAATATATTTGAACAACTAAATTTTTTCTAAGAAGAAGGATGCAAACTGGCAAACAAATTAATTTACCTACTTTAAAAATGGTGGATCATCTGAAATTGTCTGAAAAGTTTTCAATCAATTTTACATTTTTCTACATCATCACATGCAAGAATATAAAATTTAGACAAAGTAGTTTTTTTTTTTAACATTTTATTTATTTATTTGACAGACAGAGATCACAATTAGGCAGAGAGGCAGGCAGAGAGAGAGGAAGGGAAACAGGCTTCCTGCTGAGCAGAGAGCCCAATGCAGGGCTCGATCCCATGACTCCGGGATCGTGACCTGAGCCGAAGGCAGAGGCTTTAACCCACTGAGCCACCCAGGCACCCCTAGACAAAGTAGTTTTATGGTACAAATGTACTTAAAAGTCAAAGAACTTGCTAGAAATAAGAAATTATGTATATTTCATTAAATCTTATGGGACCAATATTTATGAACAGTGTAAAAAATACACTAAATAAATCTGAAATGTAAAGTCTCAAAGTCAGAATAGCAGAATAGCATGACTGTGATAGCCTACAGCATAAATGAACAAAAAATCACAAATACAGAGTCAAAAACCTTGTCTTCTTACTTCGTAGTAATACTAGGAAAACACTGAAAATAGAACTCTTGAAGAGCAATTACAATGTTGACTATGAACCTAAGGAAAATAATCAAATAAATGTATTTCTCTGTGTTGAGTAAATTTCTTATTTTCATTTCAATGAAAACAAATCACTTTGGTGGGTAGAAACACAGTTCAAATAAACACTGAATGTAATTTGGTTGAAAAAGATTTTAGAAATTTAGAGGTTTTATATCCTCTCAATTCTGTAAGTGGAAGAATCACAGTACAATACATCTGGCTCTAGTCTTAAGAGAATTTGCTATAGTCACACTAGAAATAAATGCCTCTTGTTTCATGTGAATGTTTGCAATGTCTTTGCATTTTATAAGTATAAACACATTGTTAGGACTTGGGTTGGGGAAATTATCGTAACAGGATTTAAATTTTTAAGATATGGGTTTCAATACAACCTTATTTCAGAGCAGAATACACTAAGAACTTTACCATTTGCATTTTTTATATATAATTCAAACTATATTTCTGAATATATATGAAGGGAAGAAGACTAAAAACAAACCAGTAAAAACACTCAGAAACAGATTGGAAGCAAACACATGCTCTGAAGATTTGGGGGTATGCAGTGTGTTTAGTTTGAAAAAATAATCAGTGACAGAAGAGTAAATAACTGAAGCTTGGATGTATCATTTAGAGAATTACCTGTAAGTCTTGAGAAAATAATAAGTTCATAGCTGATAAATGTGACAGAGAAAATAGTAAGCAAAAGTAGGTATGAAGTAAAAACTTTAGAAGAGATTGACACATAAAAATGTAGGCTGGAGAGAATCCCTACATTAATAGGATAAGTCAAAGTGTGGAAAATATAGAAATGTTAAAATTGTTGTCAAAATATGTATATATATATATATATGTCTAATCTATCTCCTTATTTATCATCACCATCATCATCTACATTCTTCTCACCTCATCTTAACATGTAATTATATAATTTACAGTGAAAAAAAAAGATCACTCACTCAGATATTCATTCATATCAGAATATAGGGAATAGTTTTGTTCAGGTTATTTTGTACTATGAAAAATTGTATTTCCTATTTATAAAATCACATTTTATTATGTATATATGAATACTGAATAAATCTTTCCAAATACCATATCCTCCTCTTGTGAATATTTTTGTAATTACCATTGTTGTACAGTAATTTTTAGATGAGTAAACACAAGTTTTTGTTTTAAATAAAATGAACGCATTTGCAAAATGATGGCTTTACTTACTTTGAACTATTTTCCATTTGAAGTGAGGTGATTTAAGAGCAGAAACACAAGTAAATTTGAAAGTAGGTGGATACAGGATAAGTTCCTTGTCCCATCTACTTATTTGAATAAAAGACATCACATTAAAGAGAAGAATAGGAGCATTATAAAGCAAATATCCCCTTAGAAAAATGTGTGAAAGGGACAGAGTTCTTGGTTTATCTTATAGTATAGTTGTATGGGTTGATGTGATTGGCTGTGGTGTATGAACTTCTGACATCATGAGCACCCATGTGAAGATTCACCATCACCTTTTCTAGTTCACCACTCACCTTCCTAGGCCAGGCACAAAAGTCCATGTATAGAAGAGAATATTCCCAATCCTCCATACACTTGAGACAGCTTTATAAAGAAATCATGTCTAAGCCAGGTGCCCTGACAAGATCCACCTTACCATACTCTGAGCCTTAAAGAACAGAAAAAAGAAATGCAGGAAATATGTTTTTGAGGGTTCAAAGGAAAACAAAATAATCTCCCGGCTTATGGTACTTCATATATCCTAAAGCTATGTACTTGAAACTACTTAAGATATCCCTTATTTTGCTTGTTTTGATAATAGTCATGGTTACATATTCTATTAACATTTACTATATAATTGAACTTGAAAATATAATGCTAATTTATTTTTTTTAATTTTTTTAAAGATTGTATTTATTTATTTGACAGACAGAGATCACAAGTAGGCAGAAAGACAGGCAGAGAGAGAGGAAAGAAAGCAGGCTCCCCACTGAGTGGAGAGCCTGATGCGGGGCTCGATCCTAGGACCCTGGGATCATGACCTGAGCCGAAGGCAGAGGCTTTAACCCACTGAGCCACCCAGGCGCCCCTAATGCTAACTTAAATAATCACAATAAAGAAATAATAAACATTGAAGCTTAAAAGTAAGCATTAAAACAGTAAAAGTTTACATTTTCACTCAGAAAATTGACATGAGGCAGTAGAGAAATCAACAAAGCAGATATTTTCAGTGTATTACAGTGATTCCCCTAACTTTGACAAAGAGATTCAGCTCACATGATGGCTCCGAGTCTTGCTTTAATTTACACTGTGACCTTGACCTTGGCTAGTTTACTTGGGTTTTCTTGTTTCATAGTTTTCTCAATAAATTAAAAAGAAAAGAATAAGTGGAAAAAGGATTACTAAGCCTTATCACTATATAACATTATGGAGGGCATTAAGAAATACAGTTAGAACTCACCATGCCTCCTACAAAAAACTCCATGCATATAAAGACTTAGTGTATCTTCTTCTTCTTCTTCTTCTTTCTTTCTTTTCTTTTCTTTCTTTCTTTTTTTTTTTTCAAATCTGTGACATTTTTCCCTTGTTGTTGTTTTGGGACACTTCTGAGTGTAGATCTCCATGATTGGTAATTTGTGTGGTATATGTGTGATTTCTGGAACCACTATACTTCCCATTTGTAAGCCAATATAAGAAAATGTGACCTTCAGATCCTCAGAGATGAAGAGAGATAGCCTTAAAGTTAATTCATTGTGTCACCTAACCTCTCTCCCCTTCAGGTGGAAAAATATATTGAGTCTTCTATTTTAGTGAGTTCAAATGTGTTACAAATAAAGGGCATTTTGCATAACATATTAAATATACTTCCAATTGAAATTTAATGCTGGTAAATTCTGTTTAACAATGCATGCTTCAAAAACAAAAAAGATTCTTCTGATAAAGAATAGGCTGAAGATGTAAAATTGCTTATATATACATACAAATGTGAATAATATTTATCATTAATGAGATGGTCTTTGGAATAAAAGTCTTATCATACCAAGCCATAACCAGCCATGAAAATAATCCTCAGCTATTTAAAAGTGCCTCAAAGATGGAACAGTAGTGTTAACTTTGACAAAATCATATATAAAGGAAAAGGTAACACTGAGCATAGAGGTTATTTATTTTCAGCTTCTCTCTTTTTCAGTGTTTGTCACTGAAATTTCTATAGTATGTGATCTTCATTAGATATATCAGCATTAGCAATCTGGATAAATATATTGAAAAATTAGTTAGGTACCATGGAAGATGTGATAATACAATAGGCAGGTAGTGGAATACTATCAGAAATTAACCTTATGCCAATGTATAAAGGTAATAGTCAAAATAAAAATTTTTAAAAACCTAGAATGAAAACAAAACAAAACAAAAAACAAACAAAAAACCTAGAACGATCATTGCCTAAATAATTACATAACAGTATTTTTATATAAAATTCTTAACTTGAATAAGATACTACAAAAATAATATTTGAAGTACTTTAAAAAGTATATATTAGAGAATATTATTTTAAAGGTATAATGATGAAAATGATTATATACTGAGCATGATTGTCCTAAGGTGATACATTTAGATACATTGTCTCCTTCTATAATTAACATAAATCATTTGGCTAATTTTTACTTTCTCTTTTATCTACAAAAAAACTGAGATCAGAGAAATGTTATTTTCCCAAGATCATACAGCAAATTAAAATTACACCAGAATTTAAAATTAGATCTACTTGTTATAGGCAGTCTCTTTCCACTAACTCACACTGTCTATAAACATATTTTTAATTTATATGAACTCTTTTCATTAAATTGGAAATACATATGGGTTATTATAAGCTTCAGTGGTTATCTTAAAAATAAAGTGCATCCTGGTTTTAATTTTATAACTGCCCCAGTATATTACTGGACATGTATTCTGATTCCTGTTCAGATATGCTATCTACATGATAGGCACAGATAGTCCAACTTCATGAGATGATAGAAGTCATTATTTATATGAGTCATAACAGGGAGAATTTCCCATCTCTATACACAGTAATTACCTATCAAGATATTTTCCAATCACATTCCTGCAAATCCTTAGCTCCAAAATATACATATTTTTATCTCCTCTTGGTCCACTTAAAAATACATTTATATATGAATATATTTGAAATATATTAAATATATTAGAATATATGTAGTATATTCTAATAACTCATGGAACAACTCAGAAATAAATATTTTCAGAATTCAAAACAGAGTGCAAATAAAGTTTATTCATATACAAAGGTCAGTAGTGTAGATTGTTTCACCGAGAAAAAGCAAAATCGGGCTTAAACGGTTTAATCACAGATGATCTGTGGAAATAGGTCTTGTTTTATTCCGTTTGTTTTATTTTTCCTCTGAGTAACCTGATTGGTTGGAAATCATCATGGAGAGAAGTTTGCCATTAAAGTAAGCGAAGGCAGTTTCAGGTTGTGTTTCCTAAGAAAGCATAAATTTCACCTATGAAATAAACACAACATGCTCTTCAGCTGGAAAAATGGTAGTTGTTGTCATTTGATGGTCCCTTCTATTTATTTAATCTGGGTCTGCACCCAGACCCTTGTTATGATTTGCCAAGATATGCATTTTTGAGTAGTTATAAAAAATCTAACTTTTTCCTACAACTTTTTCTCCTCTACTCTTTACATAGCCAAATAGATTTTTAAAAGATTTCCTGAATTAAGATGCCCAGAATAATTGCCTAATTCAAGACATATAAAAGATAGCTCTCTGGAGAAATTATAAGCCACATTGCTAGTGAACCTTTTATTGGCCTTAATTGATTTTGCCTTATATCCAATACTATTCTCACTCTGAATGGGTCCTATAGAATAGGTCCTTTTTAATATCTTCCTGCATATTGCTTCTTTTTTTTTTTTTTTCAAATGAAATTTCCTTTAAGCAAACCCTTTGATTTCTTTAAGACTTTATTTTTTTAGAAGTTTTAAGTTCATAGCAAAATGAAAGGAGGTAGAGCAATTTCCATATGTCCTCTACCCCCATAAACACATGGCTTTCCCCATTATCATCACCCCTCACCAGAGTAGGACATTTACTACAACTGATGAGCCTATTTTGACACATTATAATCATCCAAAGTCCATAGTTTTCATTTATCACAGTTCACTTTTTTTTTTTAAAAAGATTTTATTTATTTATTTGACAGACAGAGATCACAAGTAGGCAGAGAGGCAGGCAGAGAGAGAGGAAGGGAAGCAGGCTCCCTGCTGAGCAGAGAGCCCGATGCGGGACTCGATCCCAGGACCCTGAGATCATGACCTGAGCCGAAGGCAGCGGCCTAACCCACTGAGCCACCCAGGCGCCCCTCACAGTTCACTTTTGATGCTGTACATTCTATGGGTTTGCACAAATGTATAATGACATGTAAATATCATTTTGTAGCATACAGTATTTTTACTGCTTAAAAATTCTCTGTGTTTCATCTATTTATTTCTCCCCATCCCAACCCCTGACCACCACTAATCTTTTTACTGTCTCCATAGTTTTGCCTTTTACAGAATGTCATATTTAGAATCACACAGTACGTAATGTTTTCAGATTACTTGCACTTAGTAATATGCATTAAAGATTCCCCCATGTCTTTTTATGACTTGATAGTTTATTAATCTTAATGTTGATTAATATTCTATCATCTGGGGCGCCTGGGTGGCTCAGTGGGTTAAGCCACTGCCTTCGGCTCAGGTCATGATCCCAGGTCCTGGGTTCAAGCCCCGCATCGGGCTTTCTGCTCGGCAGGGAGCCTGCTTCCTCCTCTCTCTCTGCCTGCCTCTCTGCCTACTTGTGATTTCTCTCTGTCAAATAAATAAATAAAATCTTAAAAAAATATATTCTATCATCTGTATATAGCACAGTCCATTTATCTACTCAGCTATTGAAAAACATATTCACTCCTTCCATGTTTTGGTAATTAAACATCCCTGTGCAGGTTTTTGTGTGGACATAATTTTCAGATCTTTCAAGTAAATACCAAGGAGCACAATTGCTGGAACTTATATAGTAAGAGTATCATTATTATTTTTTTTTAAAGATTTTATTTATTTATTTGACAGAGAGAGATCACAAGTAGACGGAGAGGAAGGCAGAGAGAGAGAGAGAGAGGGAAGCAGGCTTCTTGCTGAGCAGAGAGCCCGATGCGGGACTCGATCCCAGGACCCTGAGATCATGACCTGAGCTGAAGGCAGCGGCTTAACCCACTGAGCCACCCAGGCGCCCAGGAGTATCATTATTTTTGTTAGACACTGCCAATCTATCTTCCGAAGTGGCTGTCCCATTTTGCATTCCTAACAATGACCAGTGGGAATTTCTGCTATACCATTCTCATCAGATTTTGGTGTTGTCAGTGTTCCTACTTATGGACATTCTTATAGGTGTATAATGGTCTCTCATTGTTTAAGTTTACATTTTCCTAATGATATATGGTATGGAGCAACTTTTGGCATGCTTGCCATCTATGTACCTTTTTTGGTGAGATTCCTGTTAAGGTCTTTGACTCATCTTTTAATTGTGTTGTTTTCTTATTGATGAATATTAAGAGTTCTTTGTATATTTTGGAGAATAGTCTTAATCAGAAGTGCCTTTTGCAAACATTTTCTCCCATCAGTGGCTTGTCTTCTCATTCTCTTAAGTGTCTCCCACAGAGCAGAAATTTTTAATGTTAATGAAGTCCAGCTTATCAGTTATTTCTTTCATAGATCATACCTTTGGTGTAGTATCTAAAAAGTCATCACCATATCCAAGATCATCTCGGTTTTGTTCAATATTGTTTTCTAGGAGTTTCATAATTTTGCATGTAGATTCGTGTTCCATTTTTGAGTAATTTTTGTGAAGTGTAAAAGGTCTGTGTCTAGACTCTTTGTTGCATGTTCTGTTCACTTTTTCCAACACCATTTGTTGAGGAGATATCTTTGCTCCAGCATTGCCTTTGCTCCATTGTCAAAGATCAGTTGACTATATTTATGAGAGTCTATTTCTGGACCCTCTATTTTATTCCATTGGTGTATTTGCCATTTTTCATGTGTGCCATTACTAAACTCTCTTTATTACTATAACTTTATAGTAAATCTTATAGTAGAGTAGTGTCAGTACTTCAACTTTTTTCCTCTTTCAATATTGTTTTTACTATTCTCTTCACATAAACTTGAGAATCACTTTGTGATATCCACAAGCCTCTTGCTTTTTTTAATACCCGAACCCAAAAAATTGCATATACTCTCAATATAGCCTTTCAGTTATTTTTATAAGCTTATACAAAACAATGTTCAAGCTGAGTCCTGTGCTATGTTCTAGATACAACTGATATAATACAAGAATAACATGTAATTTTTAAAACACCAGATGTCAACAAAGGAGAATGTTACGGCTCTAGGAGAGACTGTATGCCACATTATTACACACAACCCATTGTTTATTAATGACCATACTAAACTGTGATTAAGAAGTGATTAAATATGTTACTTCCTAATATCATGAGATCTTCCTACCATTAGAGATCGTTATCTTAAATTCCTCAGTCTGTTTTCTACTATCCAATTAACTGGGTCTCTTTGGAGCAGAACCATAATCCAAAATTAGAATTTTGCAATACTTTTCATCAGATTAAAAAAAAAAAAGCACAATTGGGAAACCTAGGGCAAAACATATTACCCTGGGTAGTACCTGCATTAACACTAGATACACCAGAGGATGTTTGGCAAATCCTATTAAAGCAAGCCTGAGGGGATTTTTGCTATATGCCATGTGGCAATATTTTACTTAGCTCTAAACATATGGAACTTGCTAACTCTTATGTGGAAAATATGGTCCAGACTATTTCAGTTATCATAGGAAAATATATAAAAGTTGTAAGGGAAGAAAAGGTAAATTTTCTGTATATTTTAACTGTGTCATGAAAATTTTTACAAGCTTGTCATTTTGTAATAATTCAATCAGAGAATAGAGAAGGCTTACTTCTTTGTATCCAAATAATAAAGGGAATTTTGTTATTAAATTTCACTGCCATCAATTCTTAGGTATAAATAAGGCAAGTGAGTCATTCTAAACATAAGGAAGCACCAAAGAGCTACTGTTTACAGATATTGACCACAGATTAACATATTTTATCTACCCAATATTTCAATGGAGTGTAGAATGAGGAGAAGAGTCTGCAGTATTTCTCAGTCATGAAGCAGTTCAAGAAGAGAAAGATTCCTAGTAAAGAGTTAATTAAATCTGTTATTCTCATGAATAGAAAATAAGATAGCACTGGAGGAAAAAACCTTCTAACCAATACCTGTCACTTAAGACTTGCAACATGCTTGTTCATTGACTTATAAAGTGAATCTACAAATTATTTTATGAATTGAAAAATAAAAAGGATCAAAGGATACCTTGACATTTAGCCCCAAATTCCCTAAATATTTGGGTAAGTAGACTCAGTGTTTCCCTTAAGTACTTCTAAATAATCTAGAAGTCCCAGGAAATGAGGAAAATTGTCAACGTATCAGTTACATTATTCTGAAGGCATCTGTTGAACACCTTCAATATAAATGGTACAATGAGCATAAATTGCTGTGAAAATCAAACTCCTGTCTTTCATAGAGCTTACATTCTGGTAGAGTATATTTTGCTATGGAAGAAACCACATTTTCCCTCAACTGAACTTACTATTTACTTGCTATATATTTTGCTTTATTTTTTCTTTAAAAAAAAAAAGGTAAAATATTTTCCACCAAGGCAAAATAGGAAGATGACCGAGTAAGCAGGAAATCAAGGAGATGGTCATATGAGTTAATTTGTAGGGGAAACTATATATATATATATATAAAGCTGGGTGCAAAAACAGTATTTTTAAAGAAAGATAAGGCAACAGAAATTGGAAAATACATAATAGAAAATAGAAGAAAATTCTCACTGATGCTTAAGAATATGCTTGCATTTTCGCTTAAAGCCACCAAGAATTCTGTAGACCATTTTCTTTAATTTATACTATTTTAGAATATTTAGTTCAGAACTTTCAGTTCTCAAAAAGAAATCAAATCTAATAAACTTTGTGTCCTTTGCAAGTGCTTTGATAAATTCTTCCCTATGATCTCCCAGTGTATCTATATTTAGAATGTTAAAGAATATTTTTTGAGAGAGGGCAAAAAAATCACATTGAAACTGCAAAAAATCTTCCCAAAATGAGAGTCCAGAGTTAAAGATTGACTCATCCTGACTCAAGAAAACCATCTACATTGCTAGATTACAATAAAACTCACCTGCAGATCAGAAATATATACAATAAGCTTCAGTATTGGTCTAAAATTTTACCTCAATAAAATTGTGTCATGATGCCAAAATGCTAACCACTGGATCCTCCCAGATTTCTATTAATTTTATCTGTTATTACCTATTCTATTTACTTAAGTAGTTCTGTAATACATAGTTGTTTAAAATTTAACATGCGACTAGAAATCAATTATATTCTAAACTAAAATTCAATAAAATCTTCTATTAGAATATGTTTTTTCATTAATCATACTAGGTGGAATAAATTAGAAGCTGAAACACTAATTTCTTTACAGTTACAAATTGTGAATTTGTTGCATATACCAAAAATTATAGACCTTCCCAAACTCAAATCTATGTTTGTCTTATTAGGTGGCTTGATTCAGTTTCTGGTTGGGAAAGATTTCAACAGGTTTAATATGACACAGATACCGTTGAAAAGTTGGAACTACTGAAAATGCCTATTCCTGGGGTGCCTGGGTGGCTCAGTGGGTTAAGCCTCTGCCTTTGGCTCAGGTCCTGATCTCAGGGTCTTGGGATCAAGGCCCGCATTGGGCTCTCTGCTCAGTGGGGAGCCTGCTTCCCCCTCTCTCTCTGCCTGCCTCTCTGCCTACTTGTGATCTCTCTCTCTGTCAAATAAATAAATAAAATCTTTTAAAAAAAAGTGCCTACTCCCTCTAACATCTATCAGTTTTCAACAATTTAAGTTAGTAATATAATAGATGTATAAAGGTTATGTTTCATATTGAGAAAGAGGCAAACAAAATGAAGAACGATTTTTTTTTTTAATTGGCACTTTTGCCCCAAAAGCAATCTTTGCAGTGTATCATGTATGGAAGAGTTATGTGAAAATTTGTATTTTCACATGTGGCTAGAATGATTCAAATTACACACATTGTAGCTGGCCAGTGGAGCAGTTATACCAAATTCACAAATTTTGTTCAAGTATATTACTTTCTAAGTACAATGAACCACAAAGTGAAGACTTGAAATTGAATACCTGAAATTTCTTTCTTTTTTTTTTTTTTGAGGAACAGTTGTCATTGAAATAGGGAAAGATGAAGTAGCTAATTAACCTTTAAAAAGGCTTTTCTATCCATGCTTAGTAAAAAATGTTTACAGTATTCTGATTTATAATGTTTTCTTACTCTTTGAAAAATGAAATAGAAAGTTTAACTGTGATATTGAGTTTGAGTTAGTCTGACTTTGATACTGAGTTTGTGTATTTCTTTGTGACATTTCATCATACATTGGATGATAGCTTTTTATCAGCAGTTCTTCTCAAGTCAACTCAACTCATCACTTCTTTATTTTTATTCGAAACTCTATCTCAGCTAAATAGAATGAAAACACTCTGTCATGCTAGCTCCTCTCTGTTTTCCTCTTTCTATGTTTAAAGAAGTAGACATGTTTTGTTTTGCTCTAATTTATTTTGACAATTATTCCTGTAATTGTTGAAATACAAATACTCCTATAACTAAATAATGCTATATAAAGTTGTGTGGGTTTCTTATGATTTGTAGCGCTTTCTTTTCTCTTTTGTTTGATGTCATGTCATAGGATTTTTTTTAAAGCGAAAATTAACACTAGTAGATGCCTTGGAGATCTTCTGTTTAAATGCCATTTTTTTTTTCCCTCCATAAAATAATCTAAAGCTATGGGTTGTGAATGCACAAAAGCATCAAGATTTTAATGGACAGAATGAAGCTTGACCTCAGTATCCCAAGTATAATGCTCTCTTCACCTTTAGTTAATCGTGATACCAAACACTAATAAGGTGGCAAGGACATCTCTCTTTCCTAAAATATTCCCTTTAACTGAATAGTTAGCCTCAACACGGAAATATACATGGATGCCTAAAATATGCTGAGACATTTTCCTTCATAAGTATATAAAATTCCCCCCCTTAACACAATGGTAAATTGCATTTTTTTCTTTCTTTCCCTGTTTTAAAACTGCCTTTGTTATGATTATTGCTATCTCACCATTCTATAACACTGACTATTTCACTTGGCTGACTCTTTTCTTGTATTTGTATTAACTGCATTTATTTTTAACATTTTTTTAACCCAGAAGGAAAAAATATTATTGTCCTCAATCAGTACATCAGAATACCTACAAAAATGAGGTCTTTGAAGATACTTTATTTCTACGGATTTCTCTTAGCTTTAATGTCAAATATAGTAAATGAAGATTTTTCTTTTCAGTATTTTAAAAAACTACTTTAGCTCATTTTTAAGAAAAAGTCTTTATGTTCCAATAGAATTCTCTTGTCTTCATTTATTCATCATTAGACCAAGTGCTGGAAGGAAATCCTTTGTGATTTATTCATTTTGAAATCATCTTTTATTAATTAAGGTGGAAGTACATTTATAACAATCACTGGTAAATGATGTGAAAAAATATTTAGCCTACTCTTCTTGATTATAATATATTTGTTGAAGACTTTTCATGGTTTTCAAATTGGCATTTAGAAACTTCACTTGGTTTAAGTGCTGAATATTTTGCTTAATATAACAAAACAAAAGGTAACCTTGTGTCTTCCCTCATCTCCATTTTCAATATGTTTTCTAAGTGCTGCTTGCCTACACCTTTAGTATGACAAAGGAGAGAATATGCATTTCCCTGAAATACATACAGAACATTAGGAAACCTTGAGTTTCAACTTAGGTAATTAGTAACCCAACTAAATGGCCCCCTAAATGCTCACTGTATAATTGTACTGCTTTGTTGATGTGAGTCTAATCTAATCTCACTTATTTTTATTTTGCTATACCCAAATTCATACTTCCTAGCATTCAACCTACTTGATTTAAGCCTTTTATCCTCCTAACATGTTGCCTCAGTGGAGGGAGAATGGAATATTAGACTATGACCAGAGATCTGACAGAACACTTGAAATGCCAAGCAGAACTGCCTTGGTTTTTTGACTTATTTCTAATAAACAAGTAACCTATTATTATAACTATTCAGTTGGGGTAGCTAGAGTTTTAAAGGCAGTGTATTTATCTAAGATCATTATCATTAAATACCCATATAGGGTAATCATTAAATACCCATATAAGGTAATTGTTGTTTGTGTATGTATTATCTTAGGATCTTTTTGCTACCTATAACACTCAGATTTTTCCATTTTACTGAAAGGTTACACATACTATGAAACTGATCAATGCAGTTCCTATCAGAGTCAATAGAAATTATGTGGAGCTACTATTCTACGTTACTTTTTGAAAATGGCAAATTATAGTCAATAAGGGAAAAAAATCATACAGCTGCTCTGAAATTGATTTTATCTCTATTTGTCTGAAGAAAGTAGTTATCTCAATGGAGGCAATATTTGAAGCCTGAAATGTGAGACCAAAAAAAAGTCTCAATCAAAAGTTGCCTATCTATCATTCTTTATCATGAAAATGAGACATGAAAGGCTGAAGAGGATAATTATATCATACTGTTTTTGAACTAATCATTTTAATAATATTTATAGTTAGTCACTGAAACCCGAACAATTCCTTGTAAATATGTATTTCAAAAAAACAATGGCTTAACCCATATGTTGTAAAATCATAATCGTTTCCATCACTTTATCCCACTTGCTAAGGCTCTGTTAAAATTATTTAGACCAAGTCATTTCTTTTTCCTCTCTTAATATTCTTGAAACTATTCAAGAATTAACGATGATTTAATATATACATATGTCTTTCTTCAGAAAACATTTAATGTATAAAAGACATATTTTTCCTATAAATCAAATAAATATTTATTATTGCTATTAGTGAATCACTGAAGCTTTTGAGACCATACATTTATGCTTTTGTGTCTTCTAAGAAAGTAAAATGATATTACAAACCCATTTTATTGGCTCTGCTATGTATTATATCCAGTTGCATTCAGGTAATTTCCGAATAGTCTGCAGAGTAACCTGGGCTAAGTTGTTGGGCAGTGGTTTTTTTGTTTTTTTGTTTTTTTTTTTTTTTTTCCTATAACACCATTTTGTTTCATGGAGAGATAAGTACAGAACCTTTTTCACTTTGGAATAAAAATAAGTTGCTCACTGAATTCAGAAAATCATTTTCCAAATTCCTCTGTTCTTTTTTTTCCTCTGTTTTTTTATTTATTATTAGTTTCTTAAATTCAGATCCTATACACTGATGTTCCTTAGACAAGGTTATGAGAAACAAAAACATACTGGATAATTAAATAATTTTATTTAGGCTTTCACAATAGACTATTAATTAGAAAGATTTTAGTAAAGAGGAATAGGGTCTGGGCTTTCACAGAAGCAAATAAAATGAGGACGTTTGGATAGAAATCTTAGGAGACCAATGAGGACGGGTGAAGATAAGGTACAGGTAATAAGTTCCCATAATATGTGGGGAGTCTTTTGTAGTAAGCAGTTTCTCAGAACAAAAGTCTAAGCTATTTCTCATCCATCCCTGAAATCAAGGTGACAAGACCATGTATCTCTAAAGGCTTCTAGGAAGGAGTACTTCTGTCTCTTCCTAGCTCCTCATCGCTCCTTACAATCTATGACCTTCCTTAGCTTATAGACAATTCACTCCAGTCTCTGCCTCATTTTTCACATGACCTATAAGTATCTCTGTGTATCATCTCCTCTTTTTAAGGATACAGGTAATTGCATTTAAGGCCAAGCTCAGTTCAATATGACCTCCTCTAACTAATTATATTTGCAAAGACATTTTTTCCAAATAAAGTCACATTCTGAAGATCCAGGTGGACACGAACTTTTGGATTCATTATTTAACCCACTACAGATGGGACTATAGGTCATGAAGAAGTAGTACTTGGTTACCAATTTACTCAAAATGACAATAAAAGATTTTAAAAGCAATCATAGGAGGTTACAGGATAGTAAAGAACATTACCATTTCTGAAAATGAGAACTTTGTTTTCATAAATAATGGGGGACACAATAAAATTATCATAAAGCTCAATCATTCAGATAAGACACAGGATCTTCTCTCCTACCCCATTGTTCAAAGTATCTTATTCTTGCTAAATAATGCTCTTTCAGACTTTCCTGGTTCAAACAGTTTTCCTTCTATTTTCATTTTAACTATTTAGTTAACAGTTCTGGTACCCTATTAAATCATGTCTTTATATGACTTTATTTATAAATAAATGACGAGTCTTTCAGATTAGCATTATTCTTTTTCTTTTCCCCAAAATGGCATCTGGTTGTTTGAAGGTGCTATTTTTATACCTCATACCTGCAGAAGTCATGTGCTGTTCTCTGTGTCCTTGGTGGTCTCTTCCTTAGAGTAAGTAGACCAGTCAGTTGCATGGTTAGTCACTGCTCTGAATATTCCTGCCATTTCCGCTGGTCTCAGGCTCTGCCTCTTCTTTCTAACCCCACATCTCTGCTGGTCCATTGTAGTCTGATCACCTCCATGTTCTTTCACTGGAAAAAGCCAGAACTTCTGAGTCCCCTATGTTCTGTGCTTGTTAGAGGACAGAGTGTTGACTCAGGCCCATCTATCACTTAGCCTATCATTCTTCTCTTCAAACATGATGGATAAACATCTATATCCCAGTCTACAAATATAGATTGAATCAGATAGAGACTTTTTCAAAGACAGTTCCATCAACTCACCACTCAGACTCCTCTAAAGCAAAGCGAAGACAACCATTCTAGAATACAACAAAAGATAAAATATATTTCCCTTCTGTCTTCTAAACTGAACTTCTCTGGTTACATACTCAGAATGACAGGTGTTTTGCACAAGTTTGCCATTTTGTTTGTAATCCCACCCCCCCACCCTGCCCCGCTGAAAGGGGTTAGATATCTTTTACTGCTTATCTATATCAACTCTTATCTCCTTTCTATCTTAAAGTCATCTATTCTATTTTTTTTTTTTCAAGTAAAGCATATCACCTCTCTTTTTAATCCCATTTTCTTCTTATACTTTGTTAATGAAACAACTGCTTTTCCTATTCTGGATCAATTCCCCCTCCTTTTTTCTTTTTCTGGATAGCATATATATTGTTCAGATTTCCCAACCATAAGAAAAAATATCTACCTCATACTCTGTAACACACACTTTATGTAAAATAGTTATCTTTAAGTTGAACTGGGAAAAGTCTATGCTTCTTTTTGGGGACATTTGGAAGTCTAGTACTGACTGTTGGCCAATATAAAAATAATTAGGTAGTTAGATAATAATCTGTAATCTGCTGCTTAAAATTGAGAACTTCTCTGGCGAACCTCAGAGTCAGTTTTCTTTACATTTTTGGGGATGCATAGATTTATGATTTATTCCTGTTTTAACTGATTACACAGTCTGGCTTAGCTACCTAATCAGTGGGGGGATAAAAGACACTACTGGAAATGTTTGTGCAATGTCTCCTTAAACCAAGATGCCTTGTAGGTATTTTGGTGATGCATAATTTAGAGACAAGCATTTTCTGTGCAATTGTAAAAGGGTCCTTCCTAGGTAGCTACACCCAGATCTTCAAGGCCATGATTCTCACTTGTTCCTCTTAACATACCATATCCTTGTCTTGATTAAAGCTTCATGTAAATATGCCTTATAGAGACTTGTGAGTTCTTTTAATTATCTGGACGTGTATAATCATTGCACCCTTTAACATAGATCTCATTTTCTAGCTGTAGACACAATATTCCACAAAAAGCAACAGTGATAAGCGTAAAACCAAGCCAGTCCAATCTGATTTTTAAGGACATGCTAAAAGAAAGAAAAGCTCCCTCTTTCTCTGGGATTATAAATAGAAATGATGTATTTCTAGACTTTTTGCTACAATACTGTCACTTTTACCATTCTGATGGAATTCATTTGCATGGAGGCAAAAGGTGATTAGGACAATACACAAGGAAATGATAAATTCTGAGGGAAACGGATAATGAGAAAAAGAGACAGAAATAGAGAAAGGTATAAAAAAGAACCCTGAAGCCCAAAAGTAAGCTCTACTACTGGATTCCAGTTATTTGAGCAATGAATTCCCATTTATGTTTAAGTAGTATGAGTGGTGTTTCTGTCACATTTAACCAAAACAACTTTGGCTAATATATTATTTAAGGACAAAAGGCACGTTTTATTCATATATTTGTCTCCTGGCATATTCTGGTAAGCTACTTAGTAAATTTTAAATCAAAGAATTAAACAAATATTCTTAAGACCACCTTAGGCAAATACTTTCAGATGTCCCCATGAAATGGCAGGCTGAATTCAGCCTGAAAGTTTCCATTAAAACATATATAAACTTATTGTATTAAATTTAAAGCAATTTGAAATATGTATAGTAGAAATACCTTAATTTTGTAATATGTATAAGCACTACCCTTGAAATATAATATATAGAGATTATGATCTCTCCTTTCCCATTTATATTAATTTGTAGAAATAAATTTTTTAATAATTCCAGAAGAAATTTTGGTGAGGACTATTGAGTTACTAGTTACTTCCTTGTGATACAATGTCTTCTGATCAGTGATAAATATGTCTCCAAAAACACTAACAATACCAAAGTCTGACAAGGATGTGGGGCAACAGGAGCTTTCATTCATTGCTGGTGGGAATCGTAAATGGTACAGCCATTTTGAAAGACAGTTTGAAAGTTTCTTACATAATTCAATATCCTCTTACCATAAAACTCAGCAATTGTACTCCTTGGTATTTACCCACATGAACTGAAATATATATCCTTATATCCATACAAAAAGTTGAATGGATACAAGTACAAGAATATTTATACTTGAATATTTATAGCAGGTTTAATCATAATTTCCAAAACTTAGAAGTAACCAAGATGTCCTTTGGTAGGTGAATAAGCTGTACTATATGCAAACATCGGAGTATTATTCAGCACTAATATGAAATAAGCTATCAAGCCATGAAAGACATGAAATAAAATTAAATGCATATTATTAACTAAAAGAAGTCTATCTAAAATGTTACATTCTGGGGCTCCTGGGTGGCTCAGTGGCCTCTGTCTTCAGCTCAGGTCATGATCTCAGGTCCTGGGATCAAGCCCCACATTGGGCTCTCTGCTGAGCAGAGAGCTTGCTTCCCTGCCCCCTCTCTCCGCCTGCCTCTCTAACTACTTGTGATCTCTGTCATATAAATAAATAAAATCTTTAAAAAAATTTAAAATAAATAAGTAAATAAAATGTTACATACCATTCTAATTATGTGACATTCTGGAGAAGGAAAAACTATGGCAATGAAAGGATTAGTTGTTGCTAAGGGTTAGAAGGAGAAAGGGATAAATAGGCAGGACACCGAGCATTTTTAGGGCAACAAAACTACTCTGTATGCTACTATCATGGTTACCACATGTCATTATACATTTGTCAAAACTCATAGAATGTACAAAACTAAGAACACTAATGCAAATTATGGACTTTTGGTGATACTGATGTGTTAAACAGGTTCACTGATGTAGTAAATGTACCATTCTAGTGTGGGATGTTGATAGTGGGGGATGTTGTGTATATGTGGGAGTGGGTCATTTATGGGAACTGTCCGTATACTTCACTCAATTTTGCTAAAAATGCTATAATTATAAAATCTATTAAAAGTTATTTAAAAATAATTATTTTGTCCATTCCTATAAAATCCTTAAAAACTTAAACTTCATTTCAAGGTGAAACTTTCCTACTACCTTAAACCAGACTTGTTAAGTCTTACTGTGTATAGTGAGGTGGTGGTGTGTGAGGTTTGAATTTTTTTTTCTTTCCACTTTTCATATCTATATGCTCATTTCTCAGTTTTCCAACCTCTATTTTGTATCTCTCCAGGATAAAAAAGGTCTCAAGAGGATAAAACTTTCATAGGAACAGGGACAGAAAGATGGCAAAAAGTTCCAACTTGTTTAAAATTGCAATGGTCCAGTACCATAATTGCTAGATGTGATTGTGTTTTCAAAGCTAGATGAATAATCATACTTGTTTGTGATTTTCTCTATCGCTGGGATCTCTCATTTGGTGTTCCATTGTCTATTATGGCTGGTAGCGTTTTCTTGTTTTACACACTAAGCTTCTCATCTAAGTCAGATGAGGCTTCTTTTTGCTGAGGTTCGTTTCTCTCTGAAGCTGCACTCTTGAAGGACTGAGGGATATACACACAGCCTCTGTAGTATGTAGAATCCTCAACTTCTTGTGCATTTTAGAAAAACTCTGAGCATGAAGATTTCTCTGCTCTTTTGTGTTGTCAGACATGAATTCAACCCCAGTCCTAAATTGCAGAGGGCAATTTTGAAACATCCCGATTTTTCTCCATATGGCTTCTTGCTCTTGATTTGAATATAAGAAAAGCAAACCCATGCCCACAACAAAATTTAGCTCTTGCTAAAACTCCACTTAAAAAACAAAACAAAATTTTTCAAGTTCCCCACAATTTATACACTTGATATTGGCAAGGAGATTTAAACATGACATTAGGTTTTTATCATTTCTTTTGGCATGTACTGCTGGTGCCATCAAAATTTACTTTGTCCTTAGTTTTTTTGTTTTGTTTTTAAGATTTTATTTATTTGACACAGAGAGAGAGGGAACACAAACAGGAGGAGTGGGAGAGGGAGAAGCAGAATCCCCACTGAGCAGAGGGCCTGATGAGGGGCTCCATCAGGACTCTGGGGTCATGACGAGAGCCGAAGGTAGACACTTTATGACTGAGCCACCCAGGCACCCCTTTGTCCTTAGTTTTAATGGAAAATTCTACCTGAATATGGTGTTAGTATGCTCAAAAAAATAACTACATAAAAATCCTGTTTCACCAAGTATTTAGAAGTCCAGATTCTAGCAAAAAGAGAGCATGGATTTAAATCCCAGCTCTGCCACTTTTGTCAGATTTGTGACCTTCACGAATAGTTTTAGAATTCTAGCCTTCAGTTTTTTTATTCCCAAAGGTGAAGATAAAACAGCACATAACCTCACAGGATATTGGTAAAATAAGTAATTTGATCCACTTAAAGAAACTTTAAAAGGTATCCTTAACATGGTAAATTCTCAATTAATATTAACTAAATAATTATGTATTATCACTAAAACTCCCCTTCTGTATCAATATGTAATGTCATCAAGTATCATAAATTTGAATATTACTGAAAACATGATGAAGGAAAACTAAAAGAACATCATCTTGTTCAAACCAATATTTTGATGTAATATTTCCCATTTTCTACTCTCTATTTCTCTATCTTCTTATTTTTAATTTCCTTTTTTTGTCTCTTCATTTTCCTTACTTTCATTTCTCCTCTTTCCCTCCTCTTCCTTGCATATAAACCTTATATTGATACAAAAATCAGTAAACATCCAGCTGTTAAAAGTTATCAACAAGTACTTCTTTCTTAAATATTTTGTGAAAATATTTACTTTCAATGAATTGAAAATGTCAGTGAATTTTGTGTCTTACCTGAGAACCCAACTGTTTACAATGTAGACTCATCAGCTATGGAGAAGGAAAAACTACCACAATTCAATCTCTGTTAGAAGACCCATAAATGTAGATCTTTATATAACAAAGGTTTTCCCTCTATTTCATAAAAAATGTAACATCCAGTGTCTGTCTCTGAAAGCTGTCTGAATTAATCACAATAAACAGAGGAGAGCTTAGTAGAATGAATGTCTTTCATAATCAGGTATTACATGGGTGTTGGAGGAGGGTGATAACTTCCTGTTCTATTCTATTTTATTAAAAAAGGAGAAATTACATGGACAAAAGAAGATCAGGTAGCTTATTCCCTTTAGTTCTCCTAAATTTCTTATGCTTAAGAATGGTATAAGACAGAGAGATGAAGAAAAATCAAGTTAGACACAACATTGAAAGCATGGCATACTAAAAGAAGAGTTCTTTATGATCAAAGCTGAGAAAAAAAAAATTTGCAGACAAGAAATATGGAAATAAATGACCAAGTCACTTAACATAGTTTTAAAATTTATATTGCCCAGACTTGAGTGAGGAAGAGGATGTAGAATTCTTTTCCTTCAAGCAAAGGACCAGAATAGAACTAATCTTTCCCTAAATAATCCCTGACTTACATTTTAAATAACAAAAGTTTTCCTTTAGCTACTTCCACTCAGCTTGTCCCCATGTTTTTTCCCCATGAGCAAAATACTTAACAGCTTTTAAAAAATGAATATAGTTCAACCTAAGGGACAACAATGCAAACAGCTCTGATGTCATCAATAATTTGTGAGAAATAATTTGCAAATAAAGGCTTTGGTCTTCTTCCATTTCAACTCCATTGTACTGATTAGTTTTTAATACTCATATATATTCATGTTATCCTAAATGTAAACACTTGATTTATAACCACATGGATTCCTTTTCTCCCATTCTTTCTTCTTTCTGTGGCAAAATGAAGATAGCTAGGTGATCAGGCCTGTATATATAAAGTGGTTTAAATTGAAAGGGAAGAACTTTAAAAATATGGATATATGAGTTTCTATACACTTTGCCCCAATCTCCCTCTGAGGGAGGAAGAGAAACTCAATCTTCCTGATGGAAAAAAAAAAATATCTTTCAGAAAAGATGGGTAAGGATCCTGGCTTTTTATGCTTTGGAATGTAAACAAATGCCTCTGGGGAAAGATAAGACAAGTGTTTGAATGTTTTAACTGCTAGAATGTTTCCTTGGTTCTGGGTTTTATCCCTCATTGACATTTAAAAACACACCTCCACTAATGTAAAATTCCTTAGTATTTATTCAGTCATCTTCCAGGTAAAGTCCTGTTCTTTAATTCATTTTCCATGTTTCTGTTTTAGTTTTGTTCAGAAAGCACTGCTGTGCAGAAACATGAAAATACTCTCTCTACAGTCTCATAAATATCATATTTCATATTCCATGCCCTTTTTTTACACATTTATGTTATGAGGCTCTTTTTTAAAAAATCTGACTTTTTTTTCCCCTCTCATAGCAACTCTCACTTTTTGTTGATCAAAAAGTTAACTTTTCATTTTAAATGTCTCTCGTTTTTGCAAAAGCTCTTCTTTTAGCCACATGTATAAAGCTCTAAGGCTTAGGGTGCTTTTTTCCTTCTAATAATATCAGAAGAGGAAAGGGATTGAAGATATCAAGTTAAACAGAAAATGATGGAAGTAAAAGTGGGCCATAGGCCACACAATGCATCTAGAGATGACCTGATCTCAACACTTCATCAGGAAAATGATAATAGAGGAGGAGCAGGGATGAAGTACTTTATCCAGTGTTGCTGTTTGGGGGTCAAAGCTAATATCAATTTGTATTGGGAGGTTTTGGTGTCATCTTTATACTCAAGGTCTTTAATCCCATAGACTCAGACTGAGAGAAATAATATTACCTCAGTAGAATACCATTAAGTACAAAACACTCCAACTTCCAATTGTAAAACTCAGAAGTTGTATCAATTTAAAAAAATGCCAAATTATCTGAAAGATGAGTAAGAAACTATGTCATCAGCTAAGGGTATGGGCACTACTCCTGAAAGTGATCTAAAAGACTAATATATTCTTCCACGGGATAGGAAAAGAATACAGCACCATGAACTGATATAGACACTGTGATGTCAACTTTTCCAGGAGTCACTCGTAGATACTTTTATCCTAGTTGCTGTCCACAGGACATCAGACATTGTATTATTATACTATCTCTCTCCACGCCATATCCTCCATATAGTTTCTTAATATACTATACTTAATATACTAATAAATTATAGTATTAGTGAGTAATTCTCAAGTGCTGAGCATGGTTCTAGGACTCTATGTGTATTATTTTATTTTAATATTCATAACTTTATTATTATCCCTATTTACAGATGAGGCTCAAAGAGACTAAATAATTTGCTCATAGTCTGCTAGCTGAGACCTGGTTTGAGTGCAGGTTTTCTGGCTTCAGAGTCCACATTCTTTACCATTGTTTCATACTGACTTCCATTAAACACAACCCTTAAGTAATGTTAGTAAATACATTATGCCAATTCAGAAGAAGTGGTATAAAACAACTTAAGAGTTGTATTTCAGAGGAATTCAGATGTCAGAGATCTTTGCAAGAAATAATTTCAAAATGTAGTATGTGTATAGCCTGCAAACTAGCCATTGCCCTTATTTTTAGCTGCTGAAGTCATTTGTCTGGGGAAAAGAGTCAAGAATTTCAATCTATGAGGATCATGTTATTAAAACCAAAAAATGTTTTTGTGCTTTTCTTACTTCTTCCACTACTACCTATGCTCCATTAATATTGTACTTAAATGTGTATATATATATATATATATATATATATATATATATATAATTTCATAATATTAATATCCCTTGCATCACTTAATTTTATAAGCAATTTTAAGAAAAATACCCAATATTCTAAATTGTGCTCTATAAAATGTTTATACAGAGAAGATAACTGGATGGTAACTAGATAATTTGGATGGTAACTGGATAACCCCTAGGCTTTGATGACAAACCTAAAGATTCTTTTTATTCTCATAGCATGTCATTTTTGATAAATGTTAATACAAAATTAGTTATTTGCAAAAATAATATCCATTTATCTACCTATTCATTTACTTTATTAAAAATATTTAATACCTCCTATGCGCAAGCAATGGTCCTAAGAATACAATGTTAAACAAGGCAGACAAAAATCTGTGCATCTTGGAGCCCACATAGTGAGTGAATGTGGGAAGAACTGAAACATAGTTGCTTAAGGATAATAGAAAATGAAAAATATAACAAAAAATCAGAGGATAGTATATTCAAAGCCAAGTACATAGATTTTGATACCATACTAACAAAGTAAAAATATAAATGACAAATATTCTCTATGGGAGGATACATTTGACTGCTGCTAATGCCAGAGAGGTGCACCATCAAATATATTTTCTACACACACTTTTATCCTTAAGGACTGATCATTCTTATTTGTTTAGGAACTGCCTCCAGCATGCATGGTTCCTGATATGTATCATTAGCATATTAAAGGCAGCCTCAATTTATGAACTGACTTAGCTAAGGTATTAAGAAATAATTTACTTCTATGGAGGTAAAACTCTAAGGAAAAAGTCACAAAATTACTGAACCAAGAACTACTACTAAACCAAAATGAACCCCAATAGCTCTCTCCTAGTACCCTGCTGCTGGCCACCATCTCTGCTCACTCACTTCAAGCTAGAGAGAGGGTCACTTGAAAAAATGAAGAGTTCCAGAGTGCTAGACTGCCCCTGTTCTTTTATGTTTCCTATTTGTATAGAATTTTTAGAGCCAAAGCTATATGCATGTAGGAGACTAGGACTGGGAAAGAAGGGTTGGGGAGGCAAAGGCAAGTGGAAATTTTCTTCTTTCCTTGTCCTTCAAGCTTGATGAGAAAAATCTGTCCTGCTCTCCTAAACCTAAATTAAACAATCCCTATTCCACTTCATCCTAGGGGTGTCTGGCCAACTGAGGCACTTCAGTGTCTCTTTTTGTTTCTCATAAGAAGAGTCTGTACTCTTCTTTCTATCTAAAGTCTAGACATTTTTCTCTTCTCCTACCCGTATTAGGGTTCTCTTTGCTTTGGCTCTCTTTCCCAGAAACATGCCCTTTATATACAGCTGGCCTCTCTGTATAGGAAGTGACTCCCTTACTTTCAATGCCAGTCTATGGGGATATTGTTTCCCATATGACTTGCGTTTGTGAGCAAAATTATTGAGGGACAAGTCTGATATTCTGGTTTTATATCTTAGGGAAAACTAAAAGGACCCTGTGAGGATACCATAAATCTCTTACTACAAAGGAAAGGAAAGGTAAGGAAAAGAAAGGAAAGGAAAGGAAAGGAAAGGAAAGGAAAGGAAAGGAAAGGAAAGCAAAGGAAAGGAAAGAGAGGAGAGGAGAGGAGAGGAGAGGAGAGGAGAGGAGAGGAGAGGAGAGGAGAGGAGAGGAGAGGAGAGAGGAAAGGGGGAAGAAAGAGGAAAGCAAAAAGGAAAGGGGAGGAGAGGTGAGGGGAGGGAAGGGAAGGGAAGGGAAGAGAAAGGAAAGGGTGGGGAGGGAAATTCATAATGAGTAAAACTTAAAAAATAACCATTTTTATAGCAAATTTCAATTAAAGTAGGTATGAACTGTGCATACCCACAGTTCAGTATCAGGGTTTTGATGTCATTATGAATGTGTTCACAGTCTGTTCTGTTTTGTAATGATATTTTATGAACCTTTTAATGGACTGTAATCATGATAATCTAGAGTTACCTAATAATTATACTATGTATAATTATACTATGTATAATTGTCATACATTGAATTATTTCAGCAGAAAGTATTAATTTTCAGATTCTATTTGTGAAAATACCCTAACAAATCATAACAGGTGAGAAGAGATGGAATCTTTCTTTGTGGTTATTTATGTTTAAGATCAAAACTAGAAATAATTATAATATATATTTGAAATATATCCATATTTATAAGAATTGGATTTATACTCATAGAAATTAAATGGCTTTCAATTTAAAATATTAACTGATGAAATAAAGTAATATATAGTTTTGTAAATTTATATGACTGTTAAATACCAAATATGGCAAAGTTAATGAAGAACTCTGTGAGACAAACTGGTATAAATAACTCTTTTTTTGTAATCATAAACTCCTAAAAAAGTTATATTCTCATTCTCTAGCTCAAAAAGAGGGACAAGTCCTGTGTGTTCTCCTATAAATGGAGCACATTAACAAGATGCTATTTAAACCAGTCCCTCCCACAGCTCTCTAAAATGTCAGAACTCTGGACACATGCTCCCCTCTTCTCTCTCTGTCAGGTGGGGAAAGCCACAAGTTGAGTGCCTCCTCCCAGTCATGATGGACTGTGCAAACCTCTGTAGCAGATCCACCTGTGCCACCAGCTGCCTGTGCTCTCCTTTGCTCTCAGCAGCCCCCAAATAGCCTGTACATTAACAATAGACTGTACATAAAATAGACTGTACATTAACACTTCAAGCCAGATGAGGCACAAACGGTTCCTTGGATAGCCTTCCAAAGAGCAATACTGGGCACACACTCCACTTTCCTTTTTCCTCCCCAAGGGAGGAGCCACAAACCAGGCTGGGCTGTGCCAGCTTGGAGTTGGGGCAATCCCAGGTAGAGAGAAAAAGCCTATAAGCATTTCAATGTAGCTATTCATAGCTTTGTACTTGCCTGGGGTACTCTAACTTCTGGTTCCTGGAGTTCCCATAAGAGTTTCATAAAGCCTTCACCCAAAACCCTCTCTTGAGTTGAATCACAGTAATACCAAACCAATCTTCTGTAACTTCTCCAAGGTCCAAATCTCCTTCCTCCCATACCTTCTGTCTTATTCCAACCAGACCATCTTCCTCTTCCTGTTCCTTGATCATGCCAATACCTGTTTAACCTCTGATCATTCACTGTAGCTGTTCTCTCTGCTGAGATGTTCTTCCTCCATATAACCCTGTGGTTAACTCTCTTATCTCTTTCAAATCTTTGCACAAGCGTTACCATCTCAACATGGCTAACTCATAAATCCAAACTCAGGACCCCAATCTGGTTTACCCAGATCTATATTTTCTTTACTTCACAGTCAAAAAACAACCTCTATTATTAGCACTAATGAAAGTAGGAAGTGGCACCTTTTATAGGTAATCCTACCCTGAACTTCGAACTTCATTATTTTAAAATAGATTATAACTGCTATTGGTATTTTATTTTGACTGACAATAAATCATTATCATTGTGTATATTATATCTGATAATAAGCAAACATGTGTTTGTGGCTGCTGCAGTAGAGTGTACATGAATCAATCCAGAAAGATAGTATCTGCAAACAATCATCAAAGATATGCCAGTGTCTATAGGAGAAAAGCCTCTTGTGGTAGGAAAATACCAGTGGATGGTTTCAAGTATTCTCTCTGTTAATATACCATCCATACAGGAAAACTTAAGTTTTAAGTATCTTATACAATGTTTAAACCAATTCCCTGTTTCTTGAATACCTGTTCCTTTCAGATACTCCTTTTCTGATTCCTGTGACAGTAAATCAATGTGTTTCAATTGCTAAAGAAAAGAAAAGAGGTATGCAGCAAACATCCACAACATCTATTATTTTAATAATTCATTCAACAAACCCATTGAGCACCTTGCATGTAATAGCTTCTGGGATTGAAACTTGAACTATTGAAAAAATTAAGATATTGACTCAGTTAGGGAACTTACGAGGTAGCTGGGAGACAGTCCTATACAAAACTGGGTGTAAATTAACAAAAGTTTCTATACTAACAATGTGAAAAAAGTGGTAAGGAGTCACAAAGTGGACAAATGTTAGAATGATGTTATAGGTTTATAAACATTTTAAATTTCCCCAAAGGATCCCTGAAACAACAGTGATAATCAACATTAATGTTTGTCCTTTTTCATAATTACCATTTTCCCCCTGTTAGGTTAGAGTTTTATTATATACTACCTTGTTTTTCACTGTCTCATAACTATTAAAGAGAATGAACATCAAAGGAAGTATTGATCCCAAGAAAAGAAAGTATTAAATCCTACCTAGGAGGAAAATGCATGCATTCTTGCAGTGTTGTAACTAAAAAATCAATAGATCTCTCATCTCCTGGCACTGTGGACTGTGGCTACATATGTAACTGCATGTGGTTTCTATAGCCTGAATACTTTGCTGAATCCTGAGTGCCCACGTATTTAAGATGACAGCCCTGTACTTACCCTGTCAAAAATTTCAGGTCCAATATTTGGTTCACTTAGTAACGTCCTATTATTGCTAATATGATATGATAGACAATTCAGAATGGCATATGGTAGAACAGTGATTCTTTCTTGGGGTATCTGGGAAATAGGATTTAAAAAAGTATATTCTAGAAAGCATGGAAAGGAGATGTTGTTTAATATATTAAATGAAATGAATTATATGAAGGAATTTTCTGAACACTAGCTTTTGCTGATACTTTCTCACAACTGAGCTTAACAACAAAAGCAAAATATATTATGAACTAGTAAAGAAAATAAAATGAAATAAATAATGTAAAACAGGTTTTCCGTAGCTTCAAAAATGTATATTATAAAAAACCCCTCTCTGCTCTCCAATTTTCAGAACTAAACAATCTAGTATCTAATTTAAATTTTATTTGTAGTGTTTTCTAATTGCTCATGAAATTTTCATATACAAAAAAAGTCCATTTTTTTTTTCTTATATGACTCTTTGAGAATAAAAGTAAAATTTTACGACAACCCATTGCTTATAATCAGGGTATGGATTCTAATTCCACTGAAAATTTATTCATAGTATAAATCATTTTAGAAAGAGTTATCAAAGTATTAATTTTAAAAAAAGGGCTGCATAAATCATTTATTATAAAACAAACAAGTCCTCCTATGTCATGGTTCCCATGCCTACTGATTACAGTAAAAACCAGAGACACTTGGGTGGCTCAGTTAGTTAAGTCTTTGACTCTTGATTTTGTCTCAGGTCACGATCTCAGGGCTGTGGGATTGAGCCCTGCTTAGGGTTCCGCACTACGTCTGCTTGTCCTCTCCCTCTGCTCCTCCCCTGCTTGCTCGGTTTCTCTCAAATAAATAATAAAATCTTAAAAAAAAAAATCCTCCCCAATCATATCATCAGCATTCAGCCCACCTGTACAGTCGGAAAATTTTCCATCCTAGATGTGACAAGAGGCAATAGTAGAAGAAATTCCAAATCAAAGGGTCAGAAGAGCTTAAATGGAGGCTACTTACAGCATGTTAAATTCTTCTCTCTAACAAAGACTTGCTCTACATTCAAATATGATTTCTTTTAGCTTGAGTCTGACATTAAAATATCTATCCAGTTCTCTACAAAATACGGTTAGTGCCTTTAAATTACTGAAAACAATTTTTTAGCCAAAAAAATTTACAGCATTTTAGATCAAAATGTTTTTCTTAGTTTATTTTCCTGTTCTTTTTTTCCCTCTCTATGAATGGTGTATCAGTTTTAATTAGATTATAACTCTATATTACTAACCACACGATATATCTTAGAGCAAATAATTTAAGTATCATGATTGTTGTATGATAATAGGTCCTAACAAAATTTCCTACTAATATATATGTGTATATATAATATATAATAATACATTTAAAATAATTAAAAGTGAATATTTTACTTCATATTCATATATATATATAAATTAAGAGTGAATATTTTATTTTTTAAGCTTGTATTTGTTACTTATAAAGGCTTACAAAATATAAGAGATTCCTACATGTTTTTGATGATTTCATCTAGAGATGTATGCATCTGTATTCGTTCACTTTATATTAAATCTATCATCTTACTTATTTAATTTTATCTGAAAGTATATTTCAACCTGGTTCTGCAACACAAGCAAAATTATCCTGGCTTACAGGTAGAAAAATAGCATGCTGTCTGCTCCAGACAAAGTTTCTTCAAAGAACCATTCAACATAAATTTTCTTGCTATAATCAATAAAATATGGGTGTAATAGAAAGTTTGCTTATAAAATTTAACCAAATCAATAAAGTAAAGTAAAAAAGGCAATTTCTGAGATTAATCTGGAGGACATTTTGTGTGAATTCCTGAGATAATTCTTGTTCTTAATTTTTGCCTACTTAAAAATTTCACTGTTTATTTTTTTAGATTTTTTTTTTCTTACTGAAGACATTTTAGCTAGTTATGATAGTTTTACCTGAACCACAGAAGTAAGAGGAGGGTCATAAATATGATAACCTAAATCTTAGGGGCCTCTTATATATTGTCAAGTGAGATTGTCCACCTTCATTAAATAAGTAAATAGTAACATATTTTAGAAAGCTTAATACATGAAGGTATCTTCAGTAGTTAATTAATATGAAAGATTTTTTTAATCCATGAATTTGAAAATACATGTATTTGAACAAACATGAATTTGAACATCCAAGTTAGGAATGCTATGGGAAACTTAATACCATGTCACTTCTTAGCAAATATCTAAATAATTCTATTACAACTTTGGAATTTGTCTAGCTTTATCTCCTTTAACTTTGAAATAGCTTCCTTTTAAATTTATTAATTTATTTTCCATGTATATTTTGAACGTGAAAACTATGAATCTAGCACTAAAATTTCCAGTCCGGTATTTTAGTCATATATTCAAGAGTTACATAATATGTGCTTCATAAATCAGCTTCAGTACACTCCTAGGTACCGTAGATATGACTCTATGTGCTAAGACATTAAATTTGAGTGAGAGACGGACAACAGACAAGTAAGTGAATAAAAAAAGGACAGTGTTTTAGTAAGATATGCTGAGGAGAAAGGTAACAAATTCTGAAAAATGGAGAAAGTGATGGGAGTGGGAAGATTTGAATTATTTTAAAAAATCAGGGAAGATTTATCATAGGAAGTAGCATTGGACCACTGTATGAAATGAAGACCAGAGTACCGAAAAAACAAAAACTTGAAAGAAAAAAAATTCTGAGCAAAGGTTAATGGACAGAACTCTTGAACTTAGTGTGCCTGAGAAGCAGAAAGGAGACTAGACACTGGAGAGAGGAGTGAGCATGGGGAGAAGCAGGAAGTCAAGACTCTGAGGAGTGCACAAAGTTGGAATCAAGCAGGGAAGTGTGATCAAAAATAGCCAAGAGTTGTGATTTTATGTATTTGAGGTGACTGTAGAATTTGAACAGGGGAACGATATGATTTTTTTTTTTTTTTAGTTCTAATCAGGTTAAAGTTTACTTACCTACTAGTTATGCAAATGAAATATTGGGTAGTAAATCTGAAAATCTCAGTAGTTTCATAAAATCTCATCTAAGTAGTTTGAATAAAATTAAATTTCAGTTTCAAGAAAGGAAGGAAGGGAAAGGAAGGGAAGGGGATGTGTTTTACAAATTTGAAGTAAACTTATTTTGCTCTACTCCCAGTCGTCCTAAATGTCCTGGGAATTCTGACTCTTTTCATTGATATTACAGTCACGAATGGGCTTTCAACATTGTGATTTCATTATTGCATTTTGCAGCCTTTTAAAGTAATTAATTGTATGTCATTTTCTGAAATAACTCTCTTCTTTCTGTACAATCAGGTAGAATTAATTCTATTTATCTGAGAGTGAGCTACTTAGAATATTTTCTCTCCTAAGTGAATGTAAAGGACATCTGCTTTCATAGTCTACATTTTTCACTTAGGAATATGAAGATGTGTGATCCTCCACAAAAAGAGAAAAAGAAGAAAGTATTTTTCTTAATTATCATAAAGAAAAATCTGATTTATATTATACTCTTTGGGGGCATTCCCATCCCTTTTCTTTTCAAAATCAATGGCAAATAAAATTTTGTTAAAGTTAAATGAGTACATGATGAAATTCTTTAATTATAGATATCTTATATGTGCTAAATTAGTGCATTGGGTATTGTAATGACAAAGAAAACCTTGTGATCCAGAAATAAGAGTTTGTCCTTTTTTAGAAAATCTGCATTTACACTCTCAACACACACACACACACATTTCCCTAGAGAAGAATATTTAATGAGGAAAACACTGAAAATCAAGTCTGATGTGACTCTTTGTGATCTTCTAAGACAAATGTCTTTGGCATGTCATGTAACCTCTGAGGTTTATTACCATAATGAAATGATGAGATATAATGAAAGCTTGTTCTATTACAACACACTTAAGACAAAAAATGACAAAAAATAAGGGCACCTAGGTGGCTCAGTGGGTTAAGCCTCTGCTTTCAGCGCAGGTCATGATCTCAGGGTCCCGGGATCGAGCCCTGCATTGGACTTTCTGCTCAGCTGTGAGCCTGCTTCCCCTCTCTCTTCTGCCTGCCTCTCTCTGCCTACTTATGATCTCTGTCTGTCAAATAAATAAATAAAATCTTAAAAAAATAAGTAAATGACAAAAAATACTAAAATATTGCTGGGATTAGGTACAAGTTATATGAGAGATAATTTATTAAATTATTCAATATATGTTATTGATTACCTATAATAGTCTAGTACGTATTTTAGGTATATATATCTAGAAATAAACAAATGAGATGAAATTTCTGTTCTTGTGGTCTTTGTGTTCTACTGGGAGGAAACAAACAAAAAAAGAAATAAGAAATACGTCAGATAGTAATTATGTATGAGAAGAGGGAGAGACAATACAGGGCAGTTGGGTGATGTTTCAAGTTTAATAGGGTAGTCTCACAGCTAAGAAAACATTTGAGCAGAGAACTATTGGAAGTGAAGAAGTAAGCCCTGTGGAGAGCCCTGAGGCAGGAACCTGATTCCAATTCAAAGGAACACAGCAGAAACCAGAGTAGCTGCAGTAAAGTGAGAGAGGATTGAGTGGCAGAAGAGGAATCCAAAGTGAAAGCAAGGTTCCAGAAAACCTAACGCTCTTAGGCCATTGTGAAGACTTGTAATTTAGTTCTGAATTAATCAATAATCAGTAGGAAGATTGGAGAAGGAATGATCTGGTTTCACGTTCATTTTAAAAGGATCATTCTAGCCTTTATAGGGAAAGTAAAATCCAGGGAGATAAATAGGTACGGAGATCAGATTATTCAAGTCATAGCTAGCAGAATCATCATTTGACTTAGAAAATGATCCAAATAATGAAAGCCAATTCTATTATGACACAACTACTATATTAAAACCATATCTTTTCCTACAATTAACTAAGGCAATGTAAAGACCGATAAATTCAGAAGAGAGAAGATGGAAATAGGCCCAAATATATATGCTGAGTTGAATCTAGGAAAAGATACCAAATCAATTCAATAGAGAGAAAAAAGTGTTTAGACATTTTTCTGAAACAAATGAGTATCTATGTTAAAAAAAAACAAAAAACATGATGCTTCTCTCACTCCATACACAAAACTTAATTTGAGAGGGGTCATAAAACCTGAATACAGGACCCAAAATCTTAAAGCTTTTAAAAAGAAACCATATAGAACTATAACACAATCCCCTACTTGGACTACCCTTTGTTTTGGACTGCCTTTTAAAGGTTTTTTTTTTTTTTTTTTTTTTCAAAATATTTTATTTATTTATTTGACACAGATATCACAAGTAGGCAGAGAGGCAGGCAGAGAGAGAAAGGGGGAAGCAGGCTCCCCAGTGAGCAGAGAGCCCAATGTGGGGCTTGATCCCAGGAAGCTAGGATCATGACCTGAGCTGAAGGCAGAGGCTCAACCCAGTGAGCCATCCAGGCGCCCCTAAAGGTTATTTTTATAGTAATCAGTCTTAGAAGATAAAAGTAGTGTCTCCTCCAGAACAAAAGGGAGGCTTGCTTATAGTCTTGGAAGATAAAGAAAATGTCTCTTCAGGAACAAAGTTATGCTTACTGATGAGTACAATTAAGATAATGTCTCCCTCTGGAACAAAGAGCTCACAAGCTTACTCCCCATTATAAAAGATTCAGATTTACTGAGCTCAGAGTTTCTCTTTTGTAACTCTACCCTCTGAACTTATAGACTCCAATTTTGGTCTATCTTTATCACTTCATGGAATTTTGAGGTCAAAGGAATTTGACAAAAATATGTGAATGTTGATGCTGTTCATTGTTTCTTGACTAATAAAATCCTTTGTACTGGACACCTGAGTATTGAATATTCTACTAGATTCTGTAAAACTGTAGTGTTTTAATTTATTAGCTTGCAAGTAGGATAAAACCTCAGACCTTCCACATTTCTTGAAAAAGATAACCTCAGAGTAGGCAAACAATTATTTTTCCCATGTCAAAAAAACCCCATACAAATCATAAAAGAAAAGAAATAAATTGGACATGTTCAAAATTAAATATTTCCCCTCATCAAAAAATATGTTTAAAAAAAGTATTAGACAAAGCAGACACTGGAAAAAAAATTAAAAAAAAAACAACCTCACAGAACATATTCACAAAGGACCAGTATTCAGAGTTCATAAGGAAATCTTAAAAATCATCAGGAAAAAGATAAACAACCAATTTTTTTTAAGGAAAACAACTGAATAGCCATATTACTAAATAAAATATACAAATTATCAGTAAGTACATGAAATGCAGCTAATTATCATTAACCGTCTTGGCTCATTGGTTGGGCATCTGCCTTTGGCTCAGGTCATGATCTCAGAGTCTTGGGCTCCCTGCTCAGCAGGGTTCTGCTTCTCCCTCTGCCCCTCCACCAACCTGTGCTTGCTCTCTCTCTCTCCTTCAAATAAAAAAAATAATAATAATAAAATAAAAAATAAATAAATAAAAAAATTTTTAAAAGAAAGAAAAGAAAATGAGACTGTATTTTATAATCCCTGTAAGGGAAAAAACAAAACCTTACAAAGCCAAGTGTTAGAGACAATATGGAACAACCACAAGTCTCATACATTGTTGATGAGAATGTTAAACAGCACAACAAATTTGAATAAATATTCTGGAACCTCTTTTAAATAATCATTCTAATCCCATTTATTAAAGACAAACATGAGAATATAGCCACAAAAAGATATATTTATAGCGTCTATACCCAGAAAAGCCAAAAAATGAAAAAAATTTTCATCAACAGAAAACCAAATAAAACATTTTAGTATATACATACAATGCAATACTAATTAATAACAAAAGGAATGAACTACTCATACACCCACCTCATCAAGTTGAATAGTTACAACCTGTATTTTATTGTGTGTTTATTGTATTTCAATAAAAATACCCATTTATAAAAAAAATAAGATTACAAAAGAATATTTCTATAAGATAAATGGAAACACATTGCATAACCTCACTGAACCTTGGTTTCTCTTTCAATTGTAATATTAAAAAAAAATACATCTGAGCCTTGAACAACATAGGTTTGAACTGCATGGGCCCACTTACTTGCAACTTTTTTTTTTTTTTTTAATAAATACAGCACGTCACTGTAAATGTATTTTTTCTTCCTTATAATTTTCTTTTTTTTCCCTTTATGATTTTCTTAACATATTCTTCTCTCTTGTTTACTCTATTGTAAGACTATGGTGTATAATACATATAACAGAAAAATATGTGTTAATTGGCTTTTTGTTAAAGTAAGGCTTCCAGTCAATACTAGGCTGTTAGCAGTTAAGTCTTTAGAGAGTCAAAACTTATATATGCATTTTTGATTTTGAGGGTGCTGGTGCTCCTAACCCCTGCATTGTTCAAGTGTCATCTGGAATAGTAAAATAATGCAGGGTTTATTTGTATATTTTGACCAGGGGTCATTTATTTTTCAGAAGCAGGAACATATTCATTATGTTAAATTTGAGATGAAAATAATTAGGAAATGTTACAAGGCAGGGAATAGTGTAAATGTTCACAAGAAACTAAGTAAATGAAATTCAACTGGTATAAAAAATTCTTTTTCCCTCTGTCTCTGTCTCTCACTGACTTTCTGTCTCTCTTTCTCTCTCACTCTATCTCTCTTTCTCTCTGTCTCAATCTCTCTATCTCTGTCTCTCTTTCTCCTTCCACTCTCCACTCTTCCACTCTTCCACTCTCCTCTTATGGAGAGTTTCTCTTTCTCTCTTTGTCTTTTCCCTATAGTCTGTCCCTTGCAATTTACCTTTTCATAGACCATAATGGCTTCCCCAAATTGACTGATATCATCAGATACTAAGTTGACATAAGATAACAAATTCTATGCTTACATTTAACTATCCCAGTTTCTTCAATTACTAATACTCAGCAAAGAGAAACTTACTGGACCAGTTTACATTCTAGGACATCATATGCTCACCTCTCACCCAATCATTTGAATGCAGAGAAAGCAAAGGTAAATTAAATACAATGGGTTGGTCAGTAATTCCAGCTTTAGAGCAACAGAGGGAGGAGCAGGCTTTTCAGAGACCTCAAACTAATGAAAACAATAATAACAATGCAAATAAAGTAACATAATGATACAATTATTTTAATTATATATATTTAAATATTATATGTGAAATAAATTTATATATATTATGCTATTTTTACATTTATTATATGTACCTCTTTGATGCTCATAGAACTATCAAAATAATAATAATAATAGAAGAAGAAGGACAAGAACAAGAAAAAGAAGGAGGAGGAGGAGAAATTATATTTTAATTATATGTAATACTACTTCTTGAATCTAAGCTTTGGGCTCATATGTTTGTTTGGCTGCTTATACAAATAAATAAGTATTGTTCATTCACTTCTAAGGAAGTCAGATTAAAGGGGACTATTCTTTAGTATATGTAGTAATTTAGTAATGTAATTACTAGCACCTCATTTCTAATGTATTGGTTAACAAATTATTTTAAAAATTAATAAAAGCTAAACTCAATGTTGTTCTTACAGAAGCAATACAATGGCTAAATGAAAATAAGAATCAGGACACACTTTTCCTGAAGTCCAAACTTACTCATCCAAGATACAGGTGCAGGGGAATATTAACTTATACAATGCTTTTTAGTCCATTTTAAACTTCTATGGGAGAATTCTCTATTGTTTGTGAACCAAATGATGTCTGAAGTAAGATCTAAAACTATTGATTTTTTTTGAGCTTAGAATTTCTCCTCAAGAATAATAAAAAAAAGAAAAACCCCACAACTTCTGTTCTTTTTGAAGCTAAATATATCTAAGTCATTCTAAATGAATTCAAGCTTATTTTTTGTGTGTACATTAAACAAGTATTTTATTAAAAGTGAGACTACAAATCAAATCGCGGCAGAAAATGGATAGAAAAAACTGTACCTCCTTGTGCTCAAATGGTAAATTTGCACCTCACTTTGCATGATCTACCAATAATCTTCATAAGCATATGAGTAAAGTACCAAAACAATACCATGAAGACTATGACAAGGTTAATACAAAAAAGGTGACCTGAGAACTTCCAGTTAATTAAACATCTTAGTTATATAGGGGCTAAACATATATTAACTAATTAACTAACATATATAGGGGCTAACATATATTAACTAATTTGTCTCAGTTTTACTTAATCTGAAAGTTTCTATGTAACAGATTTAATTTATATATGAATGTGAACCAACAGAAAAGAAGTTAATATTTAAAACAGAAATAGCACTGCTTGATCTGGAAGAAACCATGCAGTCTTCTGGTTCAACTGTACTTTGAATACTTGAATACTGAATATATTATCTTCACAGTTTGAACACTTCCAGCAGTTGGAAACACTGGACCTTCTGAGGCAGTTCACTGAGTCTCCAGAAAGCTCTGCCATGCATGCAGAGGGCATCAGCAAAACAGGGTCGAGTAATGCAATCATGTTTTCCGAAATAACTCAGAGTGTTGATGTGTCAACGTATTATTAGTAGTAAGAGAAAAAAAATAAACAATTGTTTTAGACGTCCATTCACATCTTTCATGTTTCAGGGCTGTTATTTGTTGAATTACTTATGAGAGATTTGGGTCCATAACGTGCTTGGGTCCTCTGAAGTACATAGTGTGGGCCTATTTGCTGTTCCATAATTTTCCATTCTTCATATTAAATGTTTCTGTCTCCTCACATCATTCCTCATATGCCACTGCTAAAATCCTTGAAAGCACTGGCTACTTGCCTCTGCGTTATGTATCATGTTTTTGCCTCTTAAGCTGTCATATGACAAAAACTGAACACAGAGTTCCGTTTGTGGTCTGACAACAGATTGTGGAGTGGGACTGCCACTCACCACTAATTAGTACTAATAATGAAGTCTAAGAGCGCATCAATTTGGCAACAGGATCGCATGGTTGGCTCACATTTACTTCACAGTCAGAAAGTTTCCAAATGTATTTATATGTATGTACACTGGTCTCTCACATACTGTATTGTACAGATGGATTTTTTGGACACAAGTCTGATGCTAAATTTACTTCTATTAAACTTCATTTTGCTACATTCAGTCTTTTAGCATATCTTTGACATCTTTTTGATTGCTGAGTCTGTTATGACTTAAACAACAACAACAAAAAAATCCACATTCTGTTATAATATTCTGCTATAACTCAATTCTGCAATGAATCACAAAAATCTAGCAACCCACATTTTTTATGCTTATAACCAGAAATCTACTTTATAAATTGGCTTCACATAAAATTATCCAGTGTTTAATCAGTGGCCTTTTGGAGAGAAATTTCTATGATTCTAAAATTTAAAGTTCTCTCTCAATTGTTTTGTCTCTTTTTAACTAAAATATAAAACTCCATAACCATAGTATAGATGTTAGGACAGAAAATACATCCCCAGTTCTATCCCTTTCTGCTAAGTAATCCAAGATATTACATAAGTCTCTTGGGGTGCCGGGGTGGCTCAGTGGGTTAAGCCTCTGCCTTCAGCTCAGGTCATGGTCTCAGGGTCCTGGGATTGAGCCCCGCATCGGGCTCTCTGCTCAGTAGGGAGCCTGCTTCCCTTCCCCTCTCTCTCTGCCTGCCTCTCTGCCTACTTATGATCTCTGTCTGTCAAATAAATAAATAAAAATCTTTAAAAAAAAAGATATTACATAAGTCTCTTGAATTAGAAAATGAAAAGATTGGAAGAATAAAATGGAGAACATTATCCTCATAATTTAATGAAAACAATTTGGTTGGAATAAAAATTACATAAATTAATTTAATTACAGCTGTGCCTGGGGTCAAATAGGATTTTGTGGATTATCCTACAGATAAAATATCACTTAATGCATTTTTAAGGAAAACATGTTTTAATTTTTAAATCATTTTTTGGGATAGAAACGTTCTGTTTGAAGATTATATTTGAGCACACAATAATACATATTCTAGCATACTTACATGTCAGTACTAGTTTTTAATTATAGAACTCTTAACAGGTTGTAGCTTTCCGATGACTTCTTCATGCCAGGATTATTTTCTTGATCTTAAGTTCTGTTCTCATACCTGTAACTTTGCAGTTTTTTTTTTTTTTCTCCTAAGAAGGTAATTTCAAAAGTACCTCCTCATAAAGCAATACTGGATTTTCTTTGTATTAACAATCACTTGGGTGGTCAAAGTGAACTTCTACCATTAGAATATGTTTTGTGTTCTGCATAAATTGTTATGATCCTTTTAGTTTCAGGAATGTATCCATGATTTTTATTTTACAATTAGGCTTCATTTGTTGCATTTAAAAAAAAATATATTTATTTCCCTCCAGACAAAGAAATTCTCCCTAGTGGTATGATTCATGTTGTACATCCAAGAAAGACTAGCTGTTTTAAAATGACCTCATGGCACATTTGCTCAAAGGTCCAGGAAGTGCCTGTTCTCTCTGGACACTGGGCTAAGATGCTTCCTCCATGTAGAACCCCCTGAATTGACTGATGTTGAAGTCAAGCTCTGTTACATGGAGCACTTCCTTTCTGTGAAAAGATTTCTCTTTCAGATCTCCTGTTTCCTCTTCTGGGGAAGCTCATTCTCTGATCTACACTTGAATATGTGTTGACCTCTAGGTCTCATAGGTGGACCTTCCTCCATTTGCTGTTAGTTTTCTTCTGGTATGATGTTGCTTTTATCATATTTTCAGAAAAAGACCAGTTTTTCATCTTCCTTTTCTCTACTGAATGTGTCAGATCCTAGAAATATTTCCCTGAAGCAGTGTTACTGAGACCTCTGGTGCCACCATCTCATCTTGAATGTCTATAGAAAGGAAATGTTTCTTTTTGTCTAGAAGAGTTGAATTAAGTTACTTTAAAAGTAACATATGAACTTGTTGAAAAATACTATGTCAACTGAAGAACAACTAAAACAGAGAGCATGCCATAAATACCTATGGTCAGAAAGAGCAACATATGGTCCTATAATTTTGGAGAAACAGCCAGAAATAACATCCTCAGGACATTTAGATATATGCCAACAAGAGGTCTTCTATTTAGGGGGTACAGCAATGTCACCAGGGATTAAATATACTGATGTCTCATAAAACCTATCAATGAAACCACCTTTCTTCTGAGCTGTTTCCAGAAATCATTTGAAGAAGCCATTGTATCATACGAAAGATGTGTTTTTGCTTTTTGCTTGTTCACAAAGTAAAATATTTCACTCATGATAAAACCAGTACAAGTAGCTTGACCAAAATTAGACAAAATAACCAAAAAGTCCTCTATGTTCCCTTGTTTTCTAACTTGGACCTCAGTTCTACTTCCTAAAAATTTCTTCCTCTGAATCTTTTCTCCTTTACTTCCTTCATCCAATCAGTTGCAAGCATTGCCAATTTAATCTCCAAAATCTATTTCTTCTGTTCTCACTGCCTTTTTTTTAGCAAATTACCAATAAATCTGAAAATAGTTAGAAGAAGATGTATTGGTATGGATTAACAATATAATTTGAAAATTATGGAAGATATGATATAGCATGCCATTTAAACAAAATTTAAATTGTGAAAAGGAATAAGAAAACAATTTACCCAAAGCTTGTATCATAGAGGTTAAATTATCAGGTGATGATAAGGGTAGCTATATAAGCCTTCATTTTTCCCTTGTCTTTCCTGTCAAGGAGAATTATATTGAGGGGCACCTGGGTGGCTCAGTGGGCTAAGCCTCTGACTTCAGTTTGGGTCATGATCTCAGGGTCCTGGGATCGAGCCCCACATTGGGCTCTTTGCTCAGCAGAGAGCCTGTTGCCCACCCCTCATCTGCCTCTCTGCCTACTTGTGATCTCTGCCAAATAAATAAATAAAATCTTTAACAAAAAAAAAAAAGAAAAAGGAGAATTATATTCAGTTAGAACTATCTTTCAAAAGGGAAGTGAAAGTAAACCTATGTGAGTCATAGAATGAGTGCACATAGCTTTTCTAAAGACAGTTTCCCCAGGCAAAATATGTCTTAACCTATGAAATTCATAGATAAGGTGAGCGATGCTTAGTCGTTAACTTCTGAGGAAACTTTGAAAGTCAAAACATCTTCTCCCTGTAGTTCCTATTTCAGTTAATAACTTCACCATCTTACTCAGAAGCCAAAGTCAAAAACCTGAGTATTATTCTGGGTACTATCCTCTACTTACCTATTTCCCTCTCCATACCCAACCAAACTTAGTTGTTAAATTTGCTCTGATAATTCCACTACTAAACATTTTTTCACAAGTTTTTTTCTGCTTTCTCTTAGTAACAATAGCCTTACTAGTCAGGAGCACAGTATTGTGATACATATTTAAGTATTTATTATGTGTCTACTAATATGCCAGGCACTGCTCTAGTGCTGTACGTATAGTAGCAAAATAAATAAATAAATAAGAAATAATGAAGTTCTGCACTCTCAAGAATCTTTTAAAGAATTTCTTTTCTTCAACTTCATATCTTTTAATATACCTTACATTCTATAGGCAGTTATCATTGCCCACCTAAAAATCAACCTAGTATGTAGTTCAATAATCCTTCAGGACACTGACTATTGGTTATGAGGATTCGAAATAATATTAGAAACTCTATGTTCAAGTAAATACAAACAAACACCCTCCTCCCACCAAATAATTATAATTTTTGGCTCATCCGTAATTTTTGGCTCATCCATTTTTACCCTAGGGTAAAAATGATGATGATGATGATGGAAACTACAATATGTTCCTTATTAATATCTTCAAATACATTTACTGCGAGGATTCTACAAACACTTTAATTAAACCTTTCTAGAAATATCATAATAAGTTGTTTTCAGGTTCTTTATATTCTGCCATATAATTGTCTATCAATATTCCCTGCTAACTCCCAATAGACTCTCTCAGTGTTTCCACAACTCCCTAGACAAGTGTTAATGCAGAATATATTATGCTTTAATATAATTTTTTAAATATTTTTTTATTTGAGAGAGAGAGAAATGGGAGAGAAAGAACATGAAAGGGGGAAGGTCACAGGGAGAAGCAGACCCCCTATTGGGCAGGAAGCCCGATGTGGAACTCAGTCCAGGGACTCCAGGATCATGACCTGAGCTGAAGTCAGGCACTCAACCAACTAAGCCACCCAGGCTCCCCCATTTTAATATAAATTTTATTTATATCAGTCTTACTCACAAATTTGTAGTTTTTGAATGGAGGAATAATATCTTCTTCATTAGTGCATGGTCAACCCTTAAGTTGTATAAATGTATGATATTGCATAGATGTATAATAAATTTTGGTTGAAGAAATGAATCAGTGAGTAAATTCAACCAGTAAACTCTCACTATATTTTTCTTTTGTCCTAGAAATATGACACTTCTTATTAAATTTTTCAAGCTTACTGGGGTCAGTTTATTGTGATGAATCATTTACAAACATACTACTTTGCAGTGCTTAATTCTAATTCCTAAGGGGGCGCCTGGGTGGCTCAGTGGGTTAAAGCTTCTGCTTTCGGCTCAGGTCATGATCCCAGGGTCCTGGGATTGAGCCCCACATAGGGTTCTCTGCTTAGCGGGGATCCTGCTCCCCACCCCTCTCTCTGCCTGCCTCTCTGACTACTTGTGATCAATAAATAAATAATAAAAATTGTGATCTGACTACTTGTGTCAAATAAATAAATAAAATCTTTAAAAAAAACAAAAAACTCTAATTCCTAAGCACAAAATACCATGTTGAATAAACACTTTCTTCAGTTCATATGGTGGCAACAGATAAGTAAAATGAAAACTATTCAGGTTAGAAAATGGCAAAATTCATTGATTCTTCCCACTTTACAAGAAGTTGTGGAATCTCAGAGTCAAAACTCCTTTTTTTTTAAACTTCTTTTTTATATATGTTAAAGACTTTAATAAAACAAGTTTAATAAGTTTAATAAGACAATTTCCTTGTCTTATTAGATACCAATGTAAGAAAAGCAATCCACAACACTTACTTAACATCTTGCTCACAATAAAAGACCAGAAATAATTTTGACTTACATGACAAATTCTTCAAGAAATTAGAGAAATAAAACCCTTTACAGTTTATTTTTATTACTGTATTTTAATGACAGACTCATCTTTGAGGTGAACTTGCTCATACATTTATTTCAGGTCTAACTGTTCAAATTTTTGCCTCATATTATCCAAATTTTATTTAGAAATTCCATTTATAAAATGTATGTAAGAAGACTTTCCATTAAAGCATTATACCTCTCATTTAAAAATAATTAAAAATTGTTGTGAATATTCTACTTTGTTAAGAAAATGGTTTCCTGTTTTAGCAATTTCAGGTTGTTAAGTGTTGCGAGAGTAGTTCAACTAAAAGCTGTTACTTATATAATTAATCACCATTGAAACTCAATTTGCTGTATAGTTGAATAACTTCTTTAGAGGCAAAAAGTCTATAGAAAACAAAACAAATATCATTTAAAAAATAACCTAGGCATTAGGTTGTATTGTATCAACCTATGTATATGTGGTTTCTCTAAATAGATAGATAGATAGATAGATAGATAGATAGATAGATAGATAGATAATGAAGGGAAGGTGATGAGTAATTACTTCAGTAAGATTCCTTAAACAAATGAGTTCAGGATGGCATTTTCAAATTCAGGTTGTTTCCAAAGACCGAGCAAACTAAATCTGCAATAACAGCATAATGATAACTGATATTTTTGGTTCAGTAATAGGCATAAGATTCACCTGAGTTATAGATAATCCTGGAGAGAATTAACTTTCATTCATTAAATTATGAAGTGATAGTGTAAAATACAGAAACTATCTCTACTCTTTGAGAAGGGTGAGGCTGCTCCTTTTTGGAGGCATATTAATTCATATAATCCACAAGGGGCCCATGTAACCACTGTGAAATATAATCAGTACAGTTAAAATAGGATAGCTTGATCCATTATAACCTCCCTGCACTCCATTCTAATAATTACCTGAGGTATTTGGGGGTTGGTACTTCATATGGAAATAATTCTCTACCAGTTACTCGTCCAAAGTGCTGTGCTACAAAGCCCATTACAATAAAATCATAGTAGAAATTTAAATGCAAAAACCATGTAGGGGAAAATATTTTTAGAGTCATAAAAAAAAAGAGATGAGGGGTGTGTGTGTGTGTGTGTGTGTGTGTGTGTAACCTGATAAAATGGTGGCCAAAGACATATAACAAGAGGTTTACCTTTACCATGGGTAAAGGTGATGTAAGAAGCCAGCAAGCAATATTCTGTCTTAAAATATCTATAATTGATATTTCTACTCTTTCAGTTTAATTTTATGTTCTCAGATCAGCAAAATAGTCCTGATTATTAAAGAAACATGTTGGGAGAAAGATGAGGATAGAGATCTTTCTAAAGTTTCAGAATCAAGCTTTAGACTCTAAAGATGGAAATGTATTACATTTCTAATATAAAACACAAAGAATAAGATTTTGTAGTCATAATAGTTTTCATGGGTACAGTTAAACATTAAGTATTGCTCCTGCCATTTTCTGCTTCCTAGCTTTGTATCTGCTGTTTTATATATAAAAATCTTTTTATTGCATTTCATTATGCAATTAAGAAAATGTTAGCCACTGAAATCAAATTTGTATTGTTAGGTGTTTCGATTTAAAGATATTGAAACTCACTTTGCTCAAACATCTCTGTAAAGGAAATTTGTAATCTTTTCTTTATATTTTGAAGTCCACAGACACCTGCACAAATGACAGAGAATTGAGAACTTAATAAAATTTAATATGAATGTAGAATTTACTGATTCAATATAACAAAGGTTGTAAGTATAATTAATTGGTGGTAATAGTGACCCATAGATCTTACCTACTGAATCAAATGGTCAAGTTATGCGTGTGTATGTGATTTCCTTAGGTCATTATTTAATAATTCTACTCTATTAAAGATGGTCTTGATACTAGCCAAGAATACTTGCTTTTTATATCAGTATTTAGCTTGATAATTTCATTTCTTGCAATGAGAGGTGGAGAAAGAGAATATACAGAAATCAAATTCCATCTCAGATCCCATATTTATCTTTATGCTGTGGTTATTTATTAAAGGCTATGCAAAAAATGAAAAGAATAAGAATGAAAAATTGAAAGGTAAAAATTATAAAATGAGCAAGGCCTTCAGAAATCCTTTTTTTCAAAGTAAAAAAGGTTGATTTTCATTCAGAAAATTAGAAAATCAAGGTAAACCAGTTAAGAGATTTTGTTGCAAATTTAAGCAACTGGAAAAAAACACAAAAAGCTGAAAATGGGAAATATTCTCTGGCAGCATGATTTCAGTACTATAATTTCTTTTTTCATCTAAATAAGGTAATAGTGGTATTATATTTACCAGATAAGTATTGGAATGACAAAATTCTATGAAAAAATTATTCAGATCAGTCAAAAACACTAGATTTTAAATAATATGTCTTCCTTTTCCTTTCCTACCACTTTTTCTTTCTATGTTGAACACCTTTTCCCTATCATTTTTCCTTTGAACTTCTCTGATTTTGTCCTGATGGCTTACTTCACTTACATAATCTTCACTTAACCTTTAATACTGCACATCCCAAATGAAATCAAATCACTCAATTTGTCCAAGAGAACAAAGGGAAGATGGAGCAGAAAACATGCTGAGGAAATGTGTGTTAAGAATATGATAACTGGGGACGCCTGGGTGGCTCAGTTGGTTAAGCAGCTGCCTTCGGCTCAGGTCATGATCCCAGGGTCCTGGGATCGAGTCCCACATCGGGCTCCTTGCTTGGCGGGGAGCCTGCTTCTCCCTCTGCCTCTGCCTGCCATTCTGTCTGCCTGTGCTCGCTCGCTCTCCTCTCTCTCTGACAAATAAATAAAATCTTAAAAAAAAAAAAAAGAATATGATAATTGAACAGATGTTAAACTACATCAGAAAAGATCAAAATGTATTAATAAATCAACCAAACAGAAATCATCCAGACAGAAAGTTAAAAGGTGTTGTTTCTACTGAGTAAACATGTCTTTCCCCCCTCATTTTTCATTCCTACTCTTAAACATTAGCAGTTCCTTAAAATGTTGATGAATTTCCTAAGTAATATATACAAAACTACAATCTGAGACTCTGTTGCTGATATCTAAACTGATGAATACTAGAAAATAATCAACTGAATTAAAAAAAAAATTACCTAAGCCTCTATAATCAGTGATTGTGATCAACAAAGTTTGCACCAATTCTTAAAACATTCAAATATTTCCATACTGATTGATTTGCATAGGGTTGGCCACAGCGGCAGTAATGGGTCCTGGCAAAGAGGCTGTGAGTGATCACTTAGTAGCACAGGTGAATGAATGCATGTGCTGTGTTCACCCACGTTTCCAAAGGAGCTCAACTTCCTGGGGACAGTGAAGCAGGTGACAAAACAGGCAACATTTTTGTAAGCTTTATCAAGAGTCACAAAGGTCTTTCTGAGACCAGTTATTGTGGGAAGTACTGACGTAAAGTAGGTACCATCTAGGACAGGTGGCAGAGCACCTGGGTGCTCTCTGGCTGCACAAAGTGCCAGAAGCTGGGAAAATGAGAGGATAAGTAGTTATTATACAATTCACAATTCCTTTTGTCAGACTGGAGACCAGAGAAGAGCTTGCTTTACCTAGTGATGTTGCTTCATACACTTTTGAAAAATCAACAAATGATTTAGAAATTATTAGAAGGATTTGATGAGTGATTTTGACTGTAATGGATATCTTTGATAATCAGATTTCCAAAATATGTGGTTCAGTTTTTAAAGGTGTATTGTCTCATAGGGACGGTACCGATAACATATGGTGATTTCAATTCCAATTTAAATTAATTAAAGTGAAATAAAATTAAAATTCATTTCCTCAGGCACACTAGCTACATTTCAAATGTTCAATAGCCCCCATGTTGTTAGTGGCTACCATATTGTATGGTGCAGAAACATTTCTATCATTGCAAACAATTCTCTCAGCAATGATTTAAAGATTAAAATGGAATATATTTGTATGTAATAACATATATCAATCTATATTATTGTCACAATTGTTGAAAATTTAGTATATCCTTGTTATATAATTAGCAAATCACTGCTGGGAATGATACTACTTCACAGTAAAGAATCTTCTAATATACATGATGTGATGAGCACTGAGTATTGCATGCAACTAATGAATCGTTGAACACTACATCAAAAACTAATGATGTACTAGATGTTGGCTAACCGAACGTAATGAAAAAAAGAATCACCTATATATTTTTCAAAACAAAAATAAGGGGTGCCTGGGTGGCTCAGCAGGTTAAGCCTCTGCCTTTGGCTCAGGTCATGATCTCAGGGTCCTGGAATCGAGTCCCACATCGGGCTCTCTGCTCAGCAGGGAGCCTGCTTCTCTCTCTCTCTCTCTGCCTGCCTCTCTGCCTACTTGTGATCTCTGTCAAGTAAATTTTAAAAATCTTAAAAAAAAATAATTAGAAGAAAGCGTTTTCAAAAGTTGCTTTGTTATGCTGTATAAATGTATCTACAAAATAACTGTATTCATTAGCAGAACTCAGAGTCTATCACATCATACTTTGGAAATATTAGCAATTCTCTCACTGAAAAACAGAAGTTCTCACAGGCTCAAAAACTTTCTTTTTCGGGGCACCTGGGTGGCTCAGTGGGTTAAAGCCTCTGCCTTCAGCTCAGGTCATGGTCCCAGGGTCCTGGGATTGAGCCCCGCATCGGACTCTCTGTTCAGGGAGTCTGCTTCCTCCTCTCTCTGCCTGCCTCTCTGCCTACTTGTGATCACTGTCTGTCAAATAAATAAATAAAATCTTTAAAAAAATAAAAAATAAAAATAAAAAAACTTTCTTTTTCACCATTCAAATTACGGCCCCTGTGTTAAAAAGCTGTTGATCTTCATGACAGCCTAAATTAAAAAAAAAAAAAGCAAAAAAAAACAAAAAAAAAGTCTTTTAGCTATTTGTACATGATAAAAGCCAGTTGAAATAGAATGTTTCAACCCTCACTAAAATACTTTATAGCTTTATTAGAGAAATGTAGCATCTGAGCTCTTTTCCTACTTCCCCGCTATAGATTTGTTTTCTAGTTCCCACTTACAAGCATGACAATAGGCACGTATTGTTATTTGAACATTAGTTATTATCTTACATATACTAATAAGTGATATTATATCTCCTAAAATCCTAATCATACTTTTTTTTTTTTTAGATTTTGTTTATTTATTTGACAGACAGAGATCACAAGCAGGCAGAGAGGCAGGCAGAGAGAGAGAGGAAGGGAAGCAGGCTCCCTGCTGAGCAGAGAGCCCATGCGGGGCTTGATCCCAGGACTCTGGGATCATGACCTGAGCTGAAAGCAGAGGCTTTAACCCACTGAGCCACCCAGGCGCCCCCTAATCATACTAGTTTTGATATAATAACAATAATCTATTAAATCTCGCAAGGCTAATAATCATTATCCAGATAGCCAAACTTTCATTTCTATAAAAATTATTCTTTGAACTAATACTGACTGTAAATAATTTTCCTTTTAGAGTTTAAAGGTATATTTGCTTTTGCCATCCCTGTGTTAGGAACAAAAGAAAATAGATATTTAATAAATTAACACCCTAACATGATATTTTTAAATCTTATTTTTAAAATCAGTGCTTTATTTTTATCAATTTCTGGTTTTGAAAATTTTCTGTTTTCCCATGTATTTATTTTTTTTTTCTTGATTCAATTTTTACCTCCTTTGGCTATAGAGATTATGAACCCTTTTATACAGAGTTTTTCAAAGTCATAATCACTAGGGATACAGGCAATAATGAATTACTCATTGGAAAGATAATCTAGAAGGAGAAATATCCATTCCCTTTTATGTTCTGTTTTTCTCTCCACCTTGATTTTCACCTTTATTAGTTTTGCACTGAAAGATTAGCAGGGCAAAAATGGAGACAGAATTCTAACTACTTTTTGCAACCTATATCAGAATTTCAATTTGGTGGGAAACATTAGTAGCAAAATATGCAATATTTTATATGCTTCCACGTGCCAGACTCTGTCAACTTTACATAAATTGTGTGGAATTCTCACAAAGACACTGTAAAATAGTTTCATTCTAGCTATATATATTAGAACACTGAAACTCAGAAAAAGATGTTAGGTCCTGTACCCAGGTTGACACAGCAAGTATAGAAGAACTAAATATTCACTTGAAAACCTGTCTTTTCTATGAGAGAATCCTCAACACATGTCTACAAATTTCATTTTTTAATACAAAATTATTCAAATGCATTTGAAATGATTGCCTTATTTGTTCACAGACAACTGTTAGTTATCATCTGAAAACCCAGCATATTGTATTGTAAAAAAAATATAAAAAAAATACAAGCGCTAATTACTATATTTGAGGACCCTATAGTATAATAACAGGAAGTTAAATAGGACACATCCTTGGCTTAGTTTAGGCTGAAGGCATAAGGACAGTGCAGTCTATACTTTAAAGAAAACTACCTTTCATTGGGATGCCTGGGCAGCTTCATTAGTTAAGCGTCTGTCTTCAGCTCAGGTCATGATCCCAGGGTCCTGAGATTGAGCCCTGAATTGGGCTTCCTGCTCAGTGGGAAACCTGCTTCTCCCTCTCCCTCTACTTGACACTCTGCCTACTTATGCTCTCGGTCAAATAAATATATAAAATCTTTAAAAAAATAAATAAAACTACCTTTCAAAATGCAAATGGGTGTTCGGGTGGCTCCGTCAGTTGAGCGTCTGCCTTAAGCTCAGGTCATGATTCTGGTGAATCCTGCATCAGAACCCCTGCTCAGTGGAGAGCCTGTTTCTCCCTCTCACCCTCCCCCTTTTCTTGCTCTCTCTCTCTCTCACTCTCTCTCAAATAAATAAAAGATTTTAAAAAATGCACTAATGGAAGGAGCTGAGAATCAGCCTTAAACCCCTTCCTCATATTGAAGCTAAAGATGGGATGGGATGTTGTAAAACAGAGGATTTGTAAGGATTTCTTTGCAGAAAGTTCCTGTGACTCTACTCCACTAAGTGGGAGAGAAGATAAATGTTTTTCCTTCACCTCATGTTAGAAGAGAAAGGCCTTAAGGAGAGGACAGGGTTTAGTATGTTCCCCATTCAGTTTCAGAAGCAGAGGCACCTGGTTTCTAACTTTTCCTTGAGAAATCTAAGGAGAAGATGTGCTGCTGGGTCGATGTTGGGAGATGAGTCAAGGAGAAGTGGCCCAGTGAGATCTGCTTGTATCCTGAAACTTGGCTACATCAAAGGTTTTGTGACTATTCATCAATCAAACATGTGCTACACTTAAGAACATCCCAGCATGGGTGCACCTTAGGAACTGTATAACAGAACGGACTAAAACGGTTATACAACTCATAGAAGTTAAAGTCATTTTCAGCTTTTCTAGGCGCTGTAGGAGGAGTAAAGCAACCTGTTGAATTAAGAGGGCATTTCCCATGGATGCAGTTAAGACATCTCCAGAAATGATATATCTATGAAGAATTCCCCATCCTCATACACAGGAAAGTGCCACTCAAGATAAATTCAGCTTTAACTACTCGCAGGACCTGGCAATTATGAAACTGCTGATAAAGCAAAATATTTGCTGCTTCTCTTACTTATTCCCCCCCCCCGCCCCCCCAGCTTCAACTTTGGAGAAATAAAGCTGTTGAAAAATTTTAGAGTTGAATAACACAAAAAGGAGTAAGTAACTATTTCCCTTTTCTGGACATCACATGGCTATGTTCAGTGCTTTTTACATGAAGGGAGAATATGTATGTATAAAGTTGGACCCACGAACTATTACAGAGGACTGAATATTTCAAATAGGGAACTCAAATTGCCATTTGTTACCTCATGCTTATTTTTATTAATTCTTATTAACCTTAAGATCTTGCCTAATGATAGGAGAAGGAAAAAAAATTGAATTCCTAAGTTTTTAATCCAGAGGCTAAGGGATATTGGAAGACAAAGTAAAATAACTTTATGGTTGAATTCTATGAGCCATATTTTTCAAAATATGTTACAGTAGAGTTGGGTGAAAAGAGCATAGTCTAATCTGTTATATTCTATATTTCAATATTATCTACTTCTAAAACAATGTTGGATTAAAAGAGAGGTAATATAAACATAGAAATCATCCTTATCCTCTAATAGTTATTTGGTTTTGTTTCTTTGTTTTTCCCCTGGCATGTGAACCAACCCATTTCAAATCAGACTGCCAAGCAAATTCTCATTGTTTTGAAATAACTCTACTTTCTGTAAATATTTTCATGTTTCTGCCTGGTGAGGACTGAATGATTAAATTGTAAGCATGATTTGGAAGTTAGAGATCCGTGTTGCTCTGGAGTCATTTGCTAACATTTCAGGGAAGAGACATTTTCTATCCTCAGAGAGGATTTGTTTACATTCCAGAGCAAATCTCTCTTTCAATCTCTCTCTCTCTCTCTCTCTCTCTCTCTCTCTCTCTGGAAGAGTAGATGTGCCAGCCACCCTGTATATGCTCTGAGTCTCCTTATGTTATGATTCCTCTCCAGTGGTACAACTCCCATTTGCACATAGAGGTGACATCTAGGTCTCATTGTCCGGCCCCTTGGGAAATTGGATCATGGGGATCCAGTGCTATAAGATTAGTCTGTGAGCAAACACAAAGTCTGTTCTCTGATGCAGAGGTCTGGGGCTCTTCTACATGTACGTGTACAAGTGTGATTATGTGTGTGTTTGAGAGAGAGATAAAAAGAAAGAGGGAGAGAGAGAGACAGAGAAAAGGTGACAGGCTAACTGGTTAGCTTGAAAATAGGATAACATCTCAAACCCTTCACAGCTTTGCACTTAATACTCTTACTCTAATATTTATAGCCATCTCTTTCAGTCAGTTTTCCAGGCAAACCTAGCTAAGTACTTATTTTGATTCTATCTGTTATAAACCTGAAACCATTTAATCTGTTATATTCACTCCCTTAATCCTCAAACTACTTTTCGCTTTCCTATAATTTCAACCCATGCTGTGTCCAAGTGTACCAGCCCCTACATGTTGAATGTTCTCCCTATATCTACCCTCTATAAAAAAGATGAACACAGTTCAAAATGGTGGCTGCCATTTTAAGGGATAAACATATCACCTTGGGTGTTGCATGAGAAAAGAGAAGTAGATATGATTTCCTTCTAAAGGAGATGAGGGGGATAAGAGTTGATTACATGCATCACAATTTAAGCATAATTTTAAATACTGGCTATTTCTCCCATATTTCAGTTCCCCTTTTGATGGTAATCCTGAAACAGCTTGGATACCAAGGCACAGGGGCTGAATAAATGGTAAAATCAGCTCATTGTGCACAGACTTCAGGACACTCAGTTCTAATCTACTCACGGATTAGTTTACATTGTTTTATATTCTGAGCATTAGTCAGATTGAGAATCTTCAGCAGGGCGCCTGCTATTTTGCTTCTACTTGTGAAATCTACAGCATGAGAATCAACCACTTCTATTTTGCTCTTGTTTCTACATTCCCCCAATAATGTGGCTCCTGCTGCATGGCAAGTACGGTAAATCCAGTCAGAGGACGGGCTCATCAATGGCCACTTCAATAAGCAGTTACTTTGGCTATTGCTTTGCCACTTATTAATAAGGTAGAATTCTAACACCATATACTCTGATGCCAAACATTCTTCACAGGGATTATCTTTTGAAAGCAAAGGGAATACTAATAATATTTCTTAAATTACTTCACTGTTGACCTTGAAACACCTTATGTTGCAAGCATTGGTGAATCACACAAGTTGTCATTTGGCCCCGTTTTGCTACTTTGCTGCCAGCTCACAATGGCTGTTTCCATCAGCAACTTCGCAGCTCTGTTTCTTTGTTTATCAAAGGAGGTGTTTGGAGATGATGAGGCTGTGCCATAGTCTAACTTAATACGACCATGCTTTTAGGTTCTTTTTAGTTTTCTCTTTAAGAAAAAAACATGTATTGGGGCGCCTGGGTGGCTCAGTGGGTTAAGCCGCTGCCTTCGGCTCAGGTCATGATCCCAGGTCCTGGGTTCAAGCCCCACATTGGGCTTTCTGCTCAGCAGGGAGCCTGCTTCCTCCTCTCTCTCTGCCTGCCTCTCTGCCTACTTGTGATTTCTCTCTGTCAAATAAATAAATAAAATCTTTAAAAAAAAAACAAAAACAAACAAAAAAAAACCATGTATCTATACTACCCAAGATTATATACTTGCAGATTTGGGGGTTTTGTGTATTATTCTTGTTGTTTTTACTCTGAGATTACTCCTGAGAATTATATTAATCAACTTGTGAAGAATCATGCTATTTTCTCTAGAAGATCTACAGGGTCCTAGTTGGTTACTGATGTTTTATGCTATCTTTTTTTTTTTTTTTAAATCATGTCATGGATTGTTAATGAGTTTCTTATTTGTCACTCTAAGAACTCAATAATAAGGAGAAAAAACAGATCTAGGAACATTAAACACAATTCCTTCAGTGAATAAACTCATAACACTCCTCCAACTTGGTCTATATCTTAATTCTTCATTTTTAATTCAGTGTTCTCCAGGCGATATCTTTCCCACAATTGCAGAGATGATCAACTTATCGACATTGTTCTGTTATCTGTGGAGCAAAATACTGCTTTCTATACTTCTCATTTAGAGAGATCAGAAGCTGACGTGCAGCAAATGCCTGACATGTGATCTTTCCTACTCCATTTACATATACCCATCTGTGTCTCTTAAGCCACATAAGTATTAATGCAGATTTTCCAGATGCTTACAGTGGATGAAAGGTTAGTGAAGCAGCAAAGCAGAAGGCATTGTAAGCTGATTCCTCTCTAGGCAGCAGCCTCAGGATACTTCTGCTTTGGGACTTTCATAGAGGGGGAAAAATACCAAAAGAAAAAGAATTTAGAGAAATAAGGAAGAAAAATATAAATAATTCTACCTGTCTGTGGTCAGCATGGATTCTATACATATAACGTCATTCTTTTTGTTTGTTTATATTTTCTTATTTAAATTAAAAAAAATCTTCTATAATTCCTAGGTATTTATTGTGTAATTGTATAGTCCAGAAATATTCCACTCCCACTCTTTCCCCTATGCTGTTAAGCGAACACAATTGGTCTGATATGTCTCTTGTGCCTATGGCTTTCCAATCCAATGTGGCAGGTCAAGCCTGTAATGCCTCCTTCCCTCTACGCACAGCACAGAGTTCAGGCGAGGACCAATTGAGAGCTCCAAAAAATAGTTCATGTTGTTCTAGAAAACAAAATGATTTTTAAAATATTATTATGTCATAAGAATACAGTTCTGTATTTAACTTCTTTTAAAGCATTTCCATGACTCTCAAAAAAAAAAAAAAAAGAAAGAGAGACTGGATTTCTTCAAAATCACTGCTGGTTAAAGCGAAGGATGCTTAAAGTAGCTGCCATTATCCTTGCACTAGGAGACAGACTAACCCTATGTTCACTTGGATTAGGTTACTGGGTAGATTAGCAAAGAAGATAAAGTTCAAGCACCAAACTGTGTTTTTTTGCAAAGAATAAACAAGTAAGTTATTCTTTTTATTTTTTAGAAGTTCAAATGGGCCTGAAAATGAGTTTTTAGGCAATACAAACTGAATATCAAGTTTACAGTTTAGTTACAAAGACACAGTTTATGATCTCTGGCAAAATACATACAAATAACTAATATATAAATATCAGTGAATGCAAACCTGTTTGGTAACAATTCAAATGAGCTTAATGTACTTTTTGATAAAGATGTGATAGTGAAGATATGTTTTCAGCAATTGTCATAGAAAAATGTATACAGTTTAATATTTTACCATTCAGTCCTTTAATTATATAATTTTAAGTGGTATCTATAGCTTTAAAATAATAATGGTTTGTGAATTTCATTTTTAAAAGCATATTTATGTTATATTTTGCTATTTAGTTGCTATTCTGTTCTCTGTATATATATATATATCAATATAACTATGTTAGGGAAAATATCTCTTTCTAGTTAGATTCTCTAAATGTCACACTGAACATGGCATATTGCTTACCTAACTTTCATTTAGACATTTAAATGAAATTGTTAGTATCAATTAGTATCTATGCAAAATGGCAAAAATAGCTTGTGAATATCAAATATCAAAAATCAAAATCTGAATATGTGAATATTCAAAACCTGAATTGTGAATATCAAATATCAAAACCTCAAATATCGTTTTTTTTTTAAGATTTATTTATTTATTTGTTTGTTTGTTTGTTTATTTGAGAGAGAGCATGAGAGAGAGAGAGAGAGACAGTATAAGCAGGCAGAGGGAAGAGAGAAGCAGACACCCTCTGAGCAGAGAGCCTGTCAAGGGGCTCAATCTCAGGACCCCGAGATCATGGCCTGAGCTGAACGCAGATACTTAACTCTCTGAGCCACCCAGGCACCCCTCAAATGTCATTGCTAATTAATAGTAAATTATATAAGCAAACTAGAAAAATTACCTGCCAGGAAATTTAAGAAAGTTGGATTGCTTATACTTACTTTAAAAGTGAATGTTAAATTTTAAACTGTGGAGTTTTTGCCTGTACTTATAAAAAAATAAAAGACCAGGGACACGACAGACACTGAGATGGGATTAAAGAATGTTCTATGCTGTGATTCAGTCTTCGTATCTGTAAAATTTAGACTATATTACTTGAACACTAAAATTCCTTTAAGATGTAGATATTTAAGAATCTCTATACTTAGGATATATCTTGATTAGACTTCATTGAATCATCACTATAAAACAAAGAATATTCTCCTAATCAGATACAACAAATGTTACATCATTTTCATTATAAATTAGTGCTCAAGATGAACAAGTTATGTAAGGACATTTCTCTAGGATTATGCCATGGGTGCAAGTTACCAAAAGAAGCAGTAAAGTGTAAGAGATAGACTAAAGTCTCACCAACTGGATGCTCACATTCTCAGTTTTCAATCCCAGCTCTGAGCTTCTGGGCTGAGTTATAAAAGGATTAAACTAGAGTTCAGAAGTAAAATGCTAAACACGGAGTCAACACTTAGGGTTTAAAACAAACAAACAAACAAACAAACAAAAAAAGGAAGGAAGGAAGGAATAAAAGAAAAGTTTTATTTCCCCCTTTTTCTGTTTCTCTGCCTCTGCACATTGTTTCCTAGTTTTCACCATAAGATTATTTTCTATGACCACCTATAATTACAGCTCTTGATGTAATGTTTCTTATTTTTCTCTCCTTGTCAGCATCTGCTTTAAGGAATGAATCAGTTGAAAGAACAATTATTGACCTTATGATAACAACCTCAGTCTGGCCACTGTGTCCACATTTTTAAACCTGTCGATATTCTCAAGATCTGGAATTTATTAACAAAGTATTAGACAGTTAATACTGAATAGACTTGGAATGAGAGAGAAAGAGAGGATGAATTAACCCACAGATTGACATCTTCATGGATTGCAACCTAATCATTTCTTAAGGATATTTCTCAAAACAAAATCAACACTATGATGTGTCATATTATTATTCTAAAATTTTCATCTAACATTAGTCCAATTTATTTTCTTATATTTTGAAAGCATATTTATCATAAACTAGTGCTAGAATTTTAGTGTTGTAATTTTATTATAAATATCATTTTGCCATAATTTAATTAACAAATATTTATGCTTTGTGGAAGACAAGCTCTTTATAATTGTTTCCCTTTTTTGGACTACATCAAATAATAGTGCCACAAATATTTTTCAAATAGTTTCTGATTATGCCCTTTATATGTAGTGGTAGGAAAAAAAAATCAAGTGGAAGGGCATGGACATTTCTAAATCTCTCTACAAATATAGACAAATGGCTATCTATAACTTATATACTAGTATAAAGTCACCTACAGATTAGTACAGGTAGTTTTATCATTTTCTCCTGTGAGTGGATATTATGTTGCCATTTCTTAATTCAGGTGGGGCATAAATTTTAAGTAACTCTACAAAACTTTTGCATTTCTTATGTAATTTGTTAAGTGTTTTTGTCCTCATTTCCATCACAGAATTTTCTCTGCCTTATTGATATATATAAGATTATTTTATTAGAGTTTATATACTTTTATTTATGTATGTTTCAAATATCTATTTCTAATTTGTCATTAGTGCATTAGATTAATTTTAATGTTTAATATTTAATATTAAGACAAGTGAAATACATATTTAGGCAAATACTTTTCAAGCCTTTATGTATCTTTCTTTTGTGTTTTTGCCTCATATTGATATTTCAATCTGAAACTCTGCAAAACAAATAACCCAAGTTACTATAGCAAATTAAATTTGTCTTGGTCACCACAAATTTAGCCATCATATCTTCAATATTAAAATTCAAAGATAAGATAAAAATTTATTTCATTTCAACTTTGAAATTTTTTGCTTCTTAAGTTTATTAACAAAAATGTTTTTTTTTAAGTACCAAGGTCAGCTTTAGATAATATAGAGGTAACTTGTTACACTCTTCTTCACTTTCCCTCCTCAGTGTCTTTCTTGACATCTCCTAAACTGATACCGACTACTCATTTTTTCAGAATTCATTATTTTATTTTAAGATTTTATTTGCCTATTTGTCAGAGAGAGAGACAGAGTACAAGTTGGGGGAGCCAGACTCCCTGCTCGAAGCCTGAACTGGGACTCAATCCCAGGACTCTGGGATCATGAACAGAACCAAAGGTAGAGGGTTAACCAACTGAGCCACACAGGTGCCCCAAGAATTTCTTATTTTAGAAAAGTTTTGGGTTCTCAGCAAAATTGAGAGAAAGGTAAAGAGATTTCCCATGCACCCTGGCTCTAGGACATGCCTACCTCTCTTTTACCATCATCCCTACCAGGTGGTATGATTATTACAATTGATGAAACGTACATTGACAAATCATAATCATCCAGAGTCCATAGTTTATATAAGAGTTCACTTTTAGTATTGTACATTCTATGGGTTTATACAAATGTATAATGGTGTGTATCCATTATTATGATATACAGAGTATGTTCCCTGCTCTAAAAATCTTGTGTTCTATTTATCCATCCCTCCTCTGCCTATCCCCAAATTCTTGTCAACTTTTATCTTTTTATTATCTTATAGAATATTGCCCAGACTATCATACAGTTGGACGCAGATACTGTGTAGCCTTTTCAGATCGTCTTCTTTCACTTTCTAGTGTGCATTTCTGTAGTTTGAAAGTTACATGCCTAGATGTAGGATTTATGTCTCTTTCTTTTTTCCTTCTTTCTTTCTTTTTGTCTTTCTTTCTTTCTTTTTTTTTTATAGTTTTTTCGATATTATCCTGGTTAGTGTTCTCTGAGCTTCTTTGATCTGTAGATTGGTATCTGATATAATACGGCAAAATTTTCAGTCACAATTGCTTCTAATATTTTTTCTGTGCTTTCTTTTTATTTCCCTTCTATTATTCCCATTATGTGTGGTACACCTTTTATAATTGTCCCTTAGATGCTCGCTCACTCTCTCTCTCTCTCTTTTTTTTTTTTGTTTTGCTATTTTGTTTTGGTTTTTCTCTTTATTACATTTTTTTAATTTTTTAAAAGATTTTATTTATTATTTATTTGACAGACAGAGATCACAAGCAGGCAGAGAGGCAGGCAGAGAGAGAGAGAGGAGGAAGCAGGCTCCCCGCCAAGCAGAGAACCCAATGCGGGGCTCGATTCCAGGACCCTGGGATCATGACCAGAGCTGAAGGCAGAGGCCCCAACCCACTGAACCACCCAGGTGCCCCTCTCTTCATTACTTTTAAGTTTGGGAGGTTTCTTTCCATATATCCTCAAGCTCAAAGATTCTTTCCTCAGCCATATCTAGTCCACTAATAAACCCATCAAAACCATACTTCATTTCTGCCATAGTGTTTTGATCACTACCATTTATTTTTATTTTTTCTTAGAATTTCTAAATCTCTGCTTACATATTCCATGATCGTATATGCTTTCTACTTTTCCCCCCCAATTAGATCACTTAAGATATTAACCATAGTTGTTTTAAACACCCAGTCTGTATTTCCAACATTTTTGAGGTGTTTAATTCTGATTCTAGCTCTGTCTCTTCAAACTGTGTTATCATTTGGCATGCTCTCTGATTTTTTTTTTTTCTTGATAGCTAGACAAGGTGTACTGAGTAAAAGGAACTGCTGTGAATAGTCTTTTGTAAGGTGGTAGTGACATGTGGGACAAGTGGAAATGTTTTATAGTCCTATGATTAACTCTCAGTATTTTAGTGAGCTTATGAATTCACTGAACTATGAACTTCACAAATGTTTCTCAGTTGTTTCTGTTTTGTTTTGTTTCGGTTTAGTTTCCCCCCCACTTATATGGGACAGGATGACTACAATGGGTTAGAGTTGGGTATTTCTCTTTCCCTCTGTCAGTTAGGCTGTGAAAATACCCCAGCAAATTAGGCTTTGGTTAACTAATTTCCTCTGAGGGCAGGTTTTGTTAGGATGATCAGAGTGTTCTTTCATACTTCAAACTTGTGTTTATTTATTTTTGTTTTGTTTTGGAATTTTTTCCAATATTTATTGTGAGAACCTGGTTGAGCTCCTAGACATAAAACACACAAAAGTGTGAAGGCAGCCCTATGATCTGATCCCCCTAGAGTTCTTAACTCTCAGATTTGCCTGCACTGAGCCTCCATCAGTTTGTCTATTACAGTTCAGGTTTTCCCCCGACACTGGTTCCCCTAGTGACTTCTGCTTATGAGCCTCTGTTCAAGTTTAGCCTTGACTCCCTATAGTCACCTGTCTGTCTCTCCAGTCTCAAGGGCAGCAGATTGTCTTGTATCCTCACCCTTCTTATGGATTCAAAAATAGTTGTTTACTTTTCTGTCTGTTCAGCTTTTTATTCGTTTGGAAGGAGTAGTGACTTCCAAGCCACTTTTATATGGAACTGAGAACTAGAAGTCTATATTGTCCCTTTGTGAGCACAGTGTCAGTCAAAATCCTCATGTCCTGGGACAAATGGGATATGGAGTGTATAGTTAGCTTACATCTTGGGGCTTTTGACTAATACATGTCTTTGCAAAATCATCTGAAACCACTTTCTATCTATGGAATTGAATGTTCAGGTATTTACAAATAAATACATACCATTTTTTCTTTAATTATAGAAATAAAATACATATATTGATTTGGGGAAAATATATACTTAACAATGCAAAAATAATATCCATATAGCTGTACACTTAGACAATTTCTTCTCAAAACCAAGAGTAGTCACATAATCACTTAGAGATTTTTTTTCCTTTTATTCTTTTTTCCTTCCCGAAATCCATCTTTCTATTTGAAAAAAAAAATAATTTGTATTTATTTTTGCACATGATATTTTTAGAGATTTTGTTCATTTATATCCAAGTGGTCAAAAAAATGTACCCTGGCACCATTTATTCAAAAGTTGTTTGTCATGAGTGGTTTAATTCTAAATCTTATCACATAGTATGAGCTATATCTAATATCCCTTTTCGGAGATTTTTATTTGTGAAACTTATCCTTTTATAAAAAATTAATTTCAGATATGCAACATGGTGATTTGACAAGTCTGTATGTTATGCTATGCTTATCACAAATGTAGCTACTATGTTCCAATTTATAATGCTATTACAATACCACCAATTTGAAGGCTCCTGAGTGGCTTACCATTAAGTGTCTGCTTTAGGCCCAGGCCATGATCCCAGGGTCCTGAGTTTGAGCGCTACATTGGGCTCCCTCTCAGTGGGGAATCTGCTTCTCCCTTTCCCACTCCCCCTACTTGTGCTCCCTCTCTCACTATCTCTCTGTCAAATAAATAAATAAAATCTTTTTTTTTAAAGTACCATTGATTTTATTCTTTATGCTATACTTTTTATCCCCATGACTTATTTATTCCACAACTTAAAGCTTACAACTCGCACTCTCCCTTCACCCCTTTTTGCCCCATCCCCTTCATCCTTTTCTTTTTCTTTTTTTAAAAATTTTAATTAAAGTATAGTTAACACGGAGTGTTGTACTAGTTTCAGGCATACAATATAATGATTAAAATATTATCTATAAGGCGCCTGGGTGGCTCAGTGGGTTAAGCCGCTGCCTTCGGCCCAGGTCATGATCTCAAGGTCCTGGGATCGAGTCCCATGTCGGGCTCTCTGCTCAGCAGGGAGCCTGCTTCCTCCTCTCTCTCTGCCTGCCTCTCTGCCTGCTTGTGATCTCTGTCTGTCAAATAAATAAATAAATAATTAAAAAAATATTATCTATACATCAACCAATGGTCATCACAAGTGCACTTGCTAATCAACATCACCTGTATCACTCACCTCATCCTTTTCCTTTTTTTTTTTTAAAGATTTTATTTATTTATTCAACAGAGAGAGATCACAAGTAGGAAGAGCAGCAGGCAGAGATAGCAGGGGAAGCAGGCTCCCCACTAAGCAAAGAGCCAGATGTGGGGCTCGATCCCAGGACCCTGAGATCATGACCTGAGCTGAAGGCGGAGGCTTAACCCACTGAGACACCCAGGTGCCCCGACCTCATCCTTTTCTTATAGAAGTTCATAAATCATCTTTAAATGAGTTATATCATATATCTATTATATAGAACAAGTGTCTCATGTCTTCAATTTTTTTAGCTGTTTCTCCATATTAACTTCAGATTACTATTTCTTATTTAAATATATTGCTATATTTTTCAAAGTATTCATTTATTTTGTTGAAGGATTTTTATGTTCTCAGTTTGTTGAATTCTGGTTAGAAATTTATCCACACAATTCTGGTTGGTAAAATAATTGGCAAATTTTCACTTTATTGTGTTCATTACAAGGGTTTCTAAATATTGCATTGATTCTTGAATGTTGATTAATTGTTAGGTTTTACATTATAAAATTTAGTGTGCTTTACTATTAGTTTTGCCCAAGATTCAAGAATTGTATTAAAATTATATTCTATGCTATTTCTCTTTCCTTCATTCTTTAAAATTATTTTTTATTAGCCTGGTAGTTTTATTCAGTATTAAGCCTTTATAAAATATTTCTTTAGAATTATGTCTATTTCACTATATTAAAATATTTTTGTGCTCTGCAACAATTTTTGTTTTAAATTCCTCTAGTATTACTATTTCATCTTTAACTTTATGCCTGTATGCATTCATTTTACTTTTGACTTTTAAAAACTTTCTGTGCCCCTTCGGTTTAGATCTATCTTTATTTTTTTTATTTTTTATAAACATATAATATATTTTTATCCCCAGGGGTACAGGTCTGTGAATCGCCAGGTTTACACACTTCACAGCACTCACCATAGCACATACCCTCCCCAATGTCCATAATCCCACCCCCCTCCCAACCCCCCCCATCAACCCTCAGTTTGTTTTGTGAGATTAAGAGTCACTTATGGTTTGTCTCCCTCCCAATCCCATCTTGTTTCATTTACTCTTCTCCTACCCCCTTAACCCCCCATGTTGCATCTCCTCTCCCTCATATCAGGGAGATCATATGATAGTTGTCTTTCTCCGATTGACTTATTTCACTAAGCATGATACCCTCTAGTTCCATCCACGTCATCACAAATGGCAAGATTTCATTTCTTTTGATGGCTGCATAGTATTCCATTGTGTATATATACCACATCTTCTTTATCCATTCGTCTGTTGATGGACATCTAGGTTCTTTCCATAGTTTGGCTATTATAGACATTGCTGCTATAAACATTCAGGTGCACGTGCCCCTTCGGATCACTACGTTTGTATCTTTGGGGTAAATACCCAGCAGTGCAATTGCTGGGTCATAGGGTAGTTCTATTTTCAACATTTTGAGGAACCTCCATGCTGTTTTCCAGAGTGGTTGCACCAGCTTGCATTCCCACCAACAGTGTAGGAGGGTTCCCCTTTCTCCACATCCTCGCCAGCATCTGTCCTTTCCTGACTTGTTAATTTTAGCCATTCTGACTGGTGTGAGGTGATATCTCATTGTGGTTTTGATTTGTATTTCCCTGATGCCGAGTGATATGGAGCACTTTTTCATGTGTCTGTTGGCCATCTGGATGTCTTCTTTGCAGAAATGTCTGTTCATGTCTTCTGCCCATTTCTTGATTGGATTATTTGTTCTTTGGGTGTTGAGTTTGCTAAGTTCTTTATAGATTTTGGACACTAGCCCTTTATCTGATATGTCATTTGCAAATATCTTCTCCCATCCTGTCAGTTGTCTTTTGGTTTTGTTGACTGTTTCCTTTGCTGTGCAAAAGCTTTTGATCTTGATAAAATCCCAATACTTGGGGCACCTGGGTGGCTCAGTGGGTTAAAGCCTCTGCCTTCGGCTCAGGTCATGATCTCAGGGTCCTGGGATCGAGCCCTGCATCGGGCTCTCTGCTCAGCCGTGAGCCTGCTTCCTACTCTCTCTCTGCCTGCCTCTCTGCCTACTTGTGATCTCTGTCTGTCAAGTAAATAAATAAAATCACCTTTAAAAAAAAAAAATCCCAATAGTTCATTTTTGCCCTTGCTTTCCTTGCCTTTGGCGATGTTCCTAGGAAGATGTTGCTGCGGCTGAGGTCGAAGAGGTTGCAGCCTGTGTTCTCCTCAAGGATTTTGATGGATTCCTTTCTCATATTGAGGTCCTTCATCCATTTTGAGTCTATTTTCGTGTGTGGTATAAGGAAATGATCCAATTTCATTTTTCTGCATGTTAGATCTATCTTTTGATAGCATCATATTTTCCTGTTTTGTTTTGATTTTCTTGGTCAATAAATAGTAGGACATCGAAAAATGGGTTTTCAGGAATTCTGGAAAGCCACAGGCATAGATATTTTTGAAAAACAACTAGTCATGGATTCTATTTCTTCCTGTGGGAAGATAATGTGAACTTATTATGTCTGAATTTCTTTCAGGGAATAGGACATAACAATATTTATAAGCAACCCCTTAAAGGGAAGCACTTAGGTGTTTAGTATAAATTCTTCCAGAATCATAATTTAAGTACCAAGAGGTATGATAAAAATGAAGATTTCTAGGAGTGTGAGAACTTCAGGTCATTGGTCACACTTAGGGACTATAAACCAAAGGAAACCACCCAGATTATGTTACATCTACTCTTACCGTTTGTGAGCAAACTGTTTCTCAACTGATACTATATTATTATATTACATCATTTTTTAATTGGAAACTATATGAACACACAGTGGTTGGATATAAATGATTTCTTCCTGCCAATCAGGAAACTGCAGAAATTTTGAATTATTTGCATTTACTCAGATTACTTATATGGTTTGGTTTTATTTTATCATGTTATCCTTTCTTGATATTTCATGGACTGTATAGATATTTTTATTTGGCCTTGTCTTCTTCTTCTCCTTTTCCTCCTCCTCCCACTCCCCTTCCCATCCCCTTCCTTCACCTTCATGTCTTCTGCTTCTACAAATCCAGCAGACACTATACCATTTTAATTTTAATAGTAGTCATGTGTAATTATTTGTATTAAAATTATGAATCAATAATAGTATTGGGTCCCATAAGGGCATTACATTACTAAGAAGTGGTAAAATTAGAGACTCCAGTAAGGCAAGAATGCTTATTTTAACTTCCACTATAACAACTAAAATAAATAAACAACAGCAAAAATAAATAACCTGATTCAAAAATGGACAAAGGACTTGCATAGACATTTCTCCAAAAAGATACATAAATAAATGGCCATTGAGCACATGGAAAGAAGGTCAACCTAACTTATCATTAGAAAAATGTAAATCAAACCATAATGACATATCACTTCATACTCATTATGATGGCTATTCTCAAAAACAAAACAAAACAAAACAAACAAAATCCAGGAAACAACAGGTATTGTTGGAGATGTGGAGAAATTGGAACCCTATACGTACTGCAGGTAGGAATAGATAATGGTGCAGCTGCTGTAGAAAATGGTACGGTGGTTCCAAAAAAATAAACATAGAATTATCACATAACCCAACAATTCCATTTCTAGATATGTACTCAAAAAAACGGAAAGCAGAGAATCAAAGAGATATCTGTGCATCATTGTTCATTGCTGCATTATTCACAATAGCTCAAGGGTAGAAGCAATCCGGGTGTCTGTCTCTGGCAAATGTGTATGTGAAATATAGTATATGTACATACAGCAGAACATTATTCAGACTTGGAAAGAAAAAATTCTAATATATGCAATAATATAGATGAACCTATTATGTTATCTGATTACACTTATATGATACACTTATATTTGATTTTAGAGAGACAAGGCTGAGTGAAGGTGGACAGGGAGGAGGGAAGAATGAGCGTTATTATTTCATGGATAGAGTTTCAGTTTGGGAAGATGAAAAAGTAAAGATGGATGGTGGTGATAGTTGTACAAAAATGTGAATGTATTTAATGCCACAAAACTGTACACTCAAAAATAGGTTAAAAGATGCATTTTATGTTATGTATATGTTTTCATTATATTATGTATATGTATATGTTTTCACAATAATATATATATAACATATAAAAATATATATAATATAACATATTATATAACATATATTACGTATGTTATATATTTAAGTATATATATATATATCACATGATATTTAGGTAGAATTAAATATATGATCATAGGCTTTAGTCAAATTTCTGGTTTCTGACCAAAAACCTGTTTATTCTGACTTATGGACAGAAGAAGGAATTCTTGGTACTTCCTTATTCTCTTGAGAAAATATGGTGGAAAAATCAATATTTAAGTAGTCTTTAATCAATTCCTTATTGAAAAAAAAATCATGGCTAAAATGTGTCAACCACATAATGCATGATTTCTGTGGCTTTTCCTGACCCAACCAATTTCTTTTCCTAACTTTGCAACAATGGATGCTTGTGCTCTTGTTTTTTCCTGCTGCTAAAAGGTATGTGGCATTTATGATAATTATAGTGGTAAAATGAATATTTAAAAGTAAAAATGGAGAGCATTGGGGGTCAAAATGCTCTTAGCCACCTTAAAAAGTAGTTTTCAGTTTTTCTATTGGTAAAGACTATATCAGAAGTAAATGTGAATAAGATTTTATTGTCCCCCTTAGTGTCCTTCCAGCCATAGTTCTTGCTCTTCATCAAGGCTAAAGGGTGAATCCTTATCAGCTACAATGGACTTATAAGATAATAGCTTGATTTAGGGTAAAGTTACTGTATTTTTCTGACACATTGTATTTCACAGTGGGAAGTTGTAAAGAGCTGAGCTATGAAGTTTATATAAATTTATTTCTTTCCTGATGCATTTTATCTGAATAGATCCTTATTTTAAAATTAAACTAGAATGAACTACCTGCTTGACGTGATTTTTAAAATAACAAAAAATCAACAGTATTTTGCTATAATAACTTATTCTTAGAACTTTTGATATTTACCAATTATTTACCTTTAATCTTATTTTCAGAATTCATGTTATGTGTCAGTCTATTGGGAGGGATTGTTGAAAGTGAGTAAATTCCTGGGCTTAGAAAAAGATGAACACTTTGTATCTGTATATAGAGGTACTGCATTTATGGCATAATCTTCCAACTTTACTATTGACCCTTGAAAAAAACTCTGACAGAGCTAAGATTTTCTGTAGGGACATCCTCACATTTGGAATTTTTAAGCCATATTTAAAGATTAATGATTTTCTAAAAACAAAATAAGGTTCTATATACCCAAATAATTAGGGTGGGACTGCCACATACATCATTTATCCATTAAAATACGCCTTCCCCACATCACTCCTCTTGTCACCAGTATGACCCTGTATGTGGGATATGATCTGATCCTTCTCTCTATTCATATATGCTTACTTTGCCTTTTTTTCCTTTTGAACAGGCATTGTAACACACTAATCCATGGCTAAACTGCAAAATGTAACAATAGATTATTTACTATCCTTTAGTGGGTCACATTTTAATCAATCCTGTAGCAGGATGTTTGTCTGTTTATTTTCCTGGATTTGCAATGCGTTCATCCAGAGGAGTTAATCATCTGATAGAAAGTTAAGGCAAGACCCCTTGTCCTGTGGAACTGGGAGAATGGGCATCCCTTGATTCATAGCACATGGGGAGATGCCACAGTCTAGCTTCCCACTCTGAAGCTGCCTTTTGAAGAGGAGAAGCATTAATATTCTCCTGGAACAATAATTATCACCTTCTGCCAATACAAATACAAATGTGCCGTCCTGCTATTCTGAGTCTGTAACAATACCTCGGACACTTGTAAGACAGCTCACCTTCCCACACGGAGGAATGAATCAGATTCACTGTATAGAGGTGATTATCCTTTTCTATATTTTGCTCTACTATCATTTAAGTCTAAGGTTATCACATATCCTCCCTGTCATTTTTATGTAGGAAATCCTCAGCGATAAGGTGACAAAGTTTGACAACACATTTACCTCCGTGGTTACTATCATTCATTCTACTGAATGCTCTGTCTTTATTGTGGAGATATATAGGTAATTGCCTCCTTCTGGAAGATTTTGCAAGATAATCTTGCAGATATTGGACAAAAAATTACAAATGAGATTCCCTCGTCCCAACCACCTGCTCTCTCAATGTTACTTCAGAATCATTCCTTATATAAATATGACACTTTTTTAATATTTTACAGAATGCAAACTGGTAGATGAGATCTTCACAAAAATTGGAAGCAGCATATTTGAAACAGTTGTAGTTGTAGATTTAAAAAAATATACATAAAATAATCATTAGGTTGAAAAAGAACAGAAAATATTCATTTATCCTTATCATTTCTGAATAAATTTACTTTATTAACAAACTTATAAGTTTTTAATAAAGCAGTAATTTTGAAAACTTCCTTAGCTTCTCTTAGTGTTAAAGCATTTAGCAACATAATAGTTGAATGAAATGTAGTTACTCTAAATAGCACATCATTTCAAATATGTCTATTTATTTGTTATCTAAATAGACTTCTTCAAGTAGCTTCAAGGTAAATGTTAGAACATATGTATTTCTATCCTTAGCTCTTTATTATATTTCACACATTGTATTTTACCTACTATAAAACAATCATAACATATATGCTAGCTCTTGGAATCTCAGAGTTGCATTTTAAACTCAGACTAATATTTCTATCCTTTGTGATCAAAATAATTAGATGGACCAGTTCTTTGTCTGAATTTTTTGATGATTTAGGGTAACTGAATGTTAAAATAATTAAGTCAGTTGTGTTAAAAGCTAAATCCCACTATTAATGTAACTGGTAAATAAACTGAGAAAAAACTTCTCACTTGTTGAGAGAAACTGAGTTCATAAGGTTTGTTTTGGGGATTAGGTCTCAAAAAGTTCTTTCCATGCTGAGAAAGAAAGACAACATGTTTCTACCATATATATATATATATATATATATATATATATATATATATATATATAATATTGGTGGGAGTATGTGTGTTCTATTATATTTTTTAGTTCGGTTTCATGAATGGAACGTTATTATAAAGTTATAATAAACTTCTCTTAGCTTTCTCACTCAAATGACATCCCCTTGAGACTTGTCTGCCACCTGATAAAATTGGCCCTAATGTCCATATTTATAAAATAAACACAACCATTTGTTTCTTCCCACCCCACACCTATCACCCAAACAGAACTGATAGGGTAGGGACCAAAATCAATATAAGCCAATCAGATTGTCTTTCCAAGTAAATCAGAATTAGAATCCTGCTACTTAATGCCAAGTCCCATGACTGAGAGATCAGAAGGTAAAAATAATCTGGGTTAAAATGATATTGAAAAGAGAGTCAAAAGTTAAGCAAAAGTAAATTGAGAACCGTCACTATAAGACCATGTGGAGGAAAAGAAAAAGTAATTGGATCCAGATTCTCTGGCTCCTATTTCCTAAATGTATTTCCATTCCATTTCATTTTCTCTTGTTCTCTCTTATGCAAAAATGTAAGTTTATTTATTGCTTTATAATAATTGAACTCATATTCTTTTTAAATAATGGCACAGATCATAATCATGACAATTTGTGATATATTTTATCACTTTTTGCTTAAATTTCCATTTTTGTTGAGTAACCATTCAGAAGAATTTCTTTCTTTCATATTTTCTCAACCTTCTACCTGACAGTGATTAAATGTCAAAGGTTCCTGACATGTTGCTTGGTATTGAAAATGAAGCCTATGAAGCTGATGGTTATTCCAGTTATTTAAAAGATTTCCACTTGTGAGATTTTCAAATAATCCGGTCAGGTAACTTGTCTTACAAATTTCTGCATTTTTTTCTCACTAGATAGTTCCTGGGTTAAACTTGACATCCAGGTTTAGGGCTGTTTGTCATCCACACAATGCTTTGGGACTTTTGTCACAGAGTCTGGATTTTACAAATCCAAAGTAGTTTGGCTTTCAAGCCTCTTAATTCTGCTATGATTTTCAAAAGGCTATCTGACATTTTATCCTTACCAATACCAGTCTCCTCTTGAAAGCAATGCTTACAGAATTCTGCGGTTACTCCCAGAAGCATTGATGAAGTGTTGGTGTTGTGGAAGGACTCAGGGAATGGAGAATAAATAACATCTCAAGAAGTTATCTTCAAGTATCTTCTAGTGGGTATATATCATTTTAAATTTGTTCAGACCCATAGAATGTACAACATCAAGAGTGAACTATGTAAACTGTGGACTCTGGGTGATAACGGTGTGTCAGTGTAGGTTCATGTGTGAGTCTGGTGGGATATGTTGATAATGGGAGATGCTAAGCATGTGTGGAGGCAAGCGTTACTTATATGTGAGTTTCTCTACTTTCTATTTGATTTTGCTATGAATCAAAACTGCTTTAAAAGTAAAGTATAGTAAAAATTTAATAGACTTAATCTTATCACTAAAATTAAATGCACTCATCATAAAGCACAGACCCTGGCACACAGTATTCATTAAATGTCTGGTGGTAGGCTAGAGCCATAAGCAAATTGATGGATAAATTAAAGTATAAATAAAGATCAGACAAACACAGGCATAGGTTCAAGAAACAGTCAATAATTTTAGTAATGAAATAAAAAAATTAAGTATTTTATTTGTAAAAAGTAAATGGACAGACCACAATAAAAAAGAAAAGAAAAAAAAGATAGGGTGAAGTAGAAGTAAGATGATTCAGTATAGCATCTTTCCTGGTAAAGATGTTTAAATCTGTTTCCCAAGCCAAAAAATAGTAGGTGACATTAATCTGTATACATGTATTCCTCTCAAATAATTTTGTATCATTAAATCTAATTCCCAAGTTGCATGTGTTCAGAGATTTTCATTTTATATTTAACACAAAGTAGAACATTCTGAACACAAACACACACGCAAAAAGTAAATGGACAGAGTAGAAAAAAGAGCTCTCAATAATTTCTAAAAAATTATTTCATTTAAAAATGTGTTATTTGATCCAAAGGGTCTCCAAGTCCCTTTCCAACTTCAACAGTTTGTTATTGAACTATACTTGAGTTTGGGTAAACAGCAGAAAATTGTAAAACAGATGTAAGTCTTACTCTCTTGAATTTTTAATTTTGTAAAATATTTTAATTTTTTAATGCATTCAGTATTACAGAATTAAATTTTACTCGGTGGATATAGAATACATGAAGATGATCATGGAGAGAAATAGTGCTGGCAATGAAGATGAGACAGAGAACTAAGAGTTACATCATTGTTTCCTTTTGACATTCCTTCGTAACTTGCTATAAAAAGAACAAATAAACTATTACCTTCTTTTCATAAAATCACCATTGAGGAAGCCCTTTCCATAATGCATTGCTTCTTCTCTATCATCCCAGCAGCATGATGCATTAGAAGATCCAAAAGCAATTATGTCATGTTGGCAAGAGTGTCAAGACCATTTCACCTTTAAGGAGAGGAGGACAAACATATTGTGAACCTATGGTTGAGCAACCAGGGATCATTGCCACTGGAAATGGCAAAGAAAATGTTGCTAACAGCCAGTATCAAACACTGTGAAGCCTGTGTTGTTTTATATGCATACACTAGTATTGAGTTCAAGTCTTTTTTTTTTTTTTTTAATTTGTTTACTTTTCATATTTAGAGATATGCCTTACAAACTTCTACATGACTGGATAAGAAATACTCTATTTGAAACTTGTAATATACCTCAGGGCTTTTTCTGATTTTCAATCACAAAATATTGTTTTCTTAGAAATTTTTATATTGAGATTAATGCATTCTGAGACTGAATTGACAAACAAAAAATTGACCATTATAGTTCCAAATGGTAACTATTAATTTACCTATTATTGTTCATCAACTGAAGCCAAATTGAAGCATTTGCTCTTCAGTAAAAAAAAAAAAGGCATCCATGTCCTAGTTTGCCATACTATCCCTCAAAATTCAGGGAGGTTTACCTCTTAATTTTATACCTTTACCCCGAATATTCTACCCCATTTTCAACTCTTTTTATTTATCAGTTTTTCTCAGAATATTTTGGTGTATTAAATTCTTTACAAACATATATTTTTAGATCCTAATTTTTTTTAGAGTTTGCCTATTTTTTTTTAAAGATTTTATTTATTTATTTGAGAGAGAGACAGTAAGAGAGAGCATGAGCGAGGAGAAGGTCAGAGAGAGAAGCGGACTCCCCGCGGAGCCGGGAGCCAGATGCGGGACTTGATCCCGGGACTCCAGGATCACGACCTGAGCTGAAGGCAGTCGTCCAACCAACTGAGCCACCCAGGCTTCCCGAGTTTGCCTATTTTCACATAAGTCCTAAATTTATCTTTCTTCTGTCATATTTTTGGCCTTATTCAGTTCAAATATTGAGCTACATACAACATGTCAGTAAGGTAATAGCTTGAGCATCTTCTTTCTTTTCTGTCATTTAAGTTATTATCTTTCTTCCTAAAAAAATTAATTTTACTCTATCCTTAACCTTAAAATCTACTCCTTTATAAAGCAAATCTAAAAATATATGACTTTTTCCTTATCTCCCAATATATAATTTCATTCAGTAATTTAGACAGTTTCAACTCTGCTTGCCATCTGGCTGTCTTTCCTCTGTATTTTGGAATAGTTAAACAAAGTTTGTAGGACGTAGATTGCAGTATAATGAGCAACCATATTCTACAGTTCAGGATAATACAATTCTGTATTCAACTATTTTATAAAGAAATTTAGTTACTGAAAAAACTCTGCCCATACATTAATAGACACAAGAATCTTGTGATTCTAGAATGAATCAGAAGATGATTTTATGAGTGGACATGGTGTTTATCCCCAATCATTAAATAAGAAACTTTTGTCCTTTTATTTTTCTCTTAAGTAGATTATGTTTACCCCACTAACCGTAGCTATAAATATGTATAGAAATAGAATATCTACTTATTTTGTGATAAAGCATTAAATTAGCATATTCTTATAAAAAGAAAAAAAATTACAGTGCTTAGAACTGCTACAATAGTCTCAGACTCCCACTCAGCTCCTCCAATGTGCAAACTAATAAATGATAATATTATTATTATTTTTTTTTTAAGATTTTATCTATGCATTTTACAGAGATCACAAGCAGTCAGAGAGGCAGGCAGAGAGAGAGAGGAGGAAGCAGGCTCCCTGCCGAGCAGAGAGCCTGACGCGGGGCTCTATCCCAGTACCCTGAGATCATGACCTGAGCCAAAGGCAGAGGCTTAACCACTGAGCCACCCAGGTGCCCCGATAATATTATTTTTTAAGTTGGTTCAAGCTACTGCTACAACTTTCAAAGTGTGATATATCATATTTTAGAGGTAAATAGGAATTTTTTTGTTATTACAAATTAAAAGCATTTGTAAAGAATGTCATTCTGTCCCTCTGCAAAGTTTATTGGTTACATTCTTGCTATTATTGAAAAACAATGGTTATACTCTTTTACATTTATTTTGATCTCACTGAGCTACCTGTTTGAACAATAATGCTTTCTTGAATCTCATTATTAGATGATGTGATTGTGATGCTGGATTTCCCTGCTATAATCAACATAAACATTACTGGAATTTATGCATAATTTATATTCCTGTTGTTTTTAAAATGTCATAAAAATAAAAATTTTGCTTACAGTATGGTGTTATATTTAAAAATAAACCAATATCAAGCACTTTTAAAACTTTTATTAAATAATTTAAGAATACTTTTTTCTTCTCTTTACAATCCCTAGATAAGGTGTCTAGATAAACAAAATTATATGAGATATACTATGCTCTGTATTACTGTTCATTAAATTCATGTAAAAATCATGATAGCAAATCCCAGGTAAAAATTAACTAGATATGTCATTTTATTTTTCTCATGTGTCAAGTTAAGCATTTATATATTTAGACATGTGTATGCTCTTGACTTCTGTTTCCCTCCTCTCAGCTGTTTCTTACAGAAAATGCAAAGATGTATAAGTTATAAAATCATGGGTGTCTGTCCATTAAAGTTAACATTTTTTTCCATTGTGAATTTCCTCTATCTTAATGAAGGGCATCAAGCAAACAATCTGAAGTAACTTCATACTTCTAAATTTGTTGTCTAGACATCTAGAAACAATCTCTAGAATTTTTAATAGGAATGTGCTTTGCACCCCTTCAAAAAAAATGGTGGAACATGCTTAACATGGTAGTCATGTTCATTTTCATGCCACAGGTTTACCCTACAAGTATATGGTTTGATTTTAAAGAAAGGACATTAGGAAACTTTCTTCTACTGGTTTGCAGAGTTCCTTCTCTTGCTGAGAGAGGAAGAAGGGGAAGGGAAAGAGACGGAGTGATGAGCACAGCATGAAACTGATGTCAGAAAGGTTAGAACTGTGCAACATCCAGTTATAAGTGCCCACTAGAAAAACCTGTAAATATTCTATGTTATTAACAATGGAGCCACAAGCGTGTATAACCGTATGGGATTTGTATGGGATTTGGGGGTGAGCAGTCTGTCAAAGTGACTAATGAACTCAGTTCACTGAGTGTTCCTTAAGTTTCTAATAACCCCAGGACTGCAGGAGGCCTTCCCACTGTTTTGTCCCTGATGCTGCCTAGCTATATCCCTGTGTCAACCTAGTTTTGAAACAGCTGCCTCTCCACAAGAAATTCAATTACCTCAAGACTTTTGTAGGAACACTGAAGATTTTGGAAACAGTGGGGAAGAATCCCTGGTGTAGCAATCAGCATTATATCATCTGGCTGCCCCTCCAACGCTCTTTCTTAAACCTTTACCTGCCCCATGCCCCAGGTCCTAATTCTTCTCATTGTATTATGCAGAGTTCCGTCTATCTTGCCTGGAATCCTGGCAGTCAGCCACTCTTAGTTCTATATTTCAACCTACAGGCCAAGGAAGTTTATTTAGGCTTAGTCTCGATATTGGCAGGTGCCTCTGTAAGAGAAATTATCAGGGCAGCTCATCAGAAAAATAACTTTAATTCTTTATATAAATAAACATTTGCTTCAAAATATATTTAGAATCTGATCTCTTCTTACATTTTCCACATCTCATTTGTAATATTGTGATTTATAACAAGAAATATGTATTTGGTCTTCCTCCCTGTTCCTGGCACAGAGCTCATAAAACTCTTGGAATTTCCTAAGTGATAAGAGAAATAAGGGCACCTTTGTTGGATTAATGAGGTGACTCAGGAAGTTCCTGGGTAACCTAAAGATGGGGCTGGCTGCCAAAGAGAAACAAATTGATGATTAGAGGGTTGGAACTTTCAGTTTTACCCCCTCCTAAGGTAGGAGAGAGGTTGTGGAGGGCCAGAGGTTTAGTTCAAACATCAACGGCCAACAATTTAATTCATCATGCCTAGGTGATCAAGCCTCCATAATCACCCAAAGGATGAGGTCTGGAGAGCTTCTGAATTGGTTAACACATAGAGATTTGGGGAGAGGGGCATGCTAAGAGAGGGCATAGAAATTCTCCTACCTTGTGTTATACATCTCTTTGATCTGGCTACTCCTGAGTTATATCCTTTCATAATCCTCCAGAAATCTACTAAGTAAAATGTTTCTCTAACTTGCAAGCCACTCTAATAAAGTAATCCAACCCAAGGAGGACATTGTTGGAATCTCTAATCTATAGCCAGATGGTCAGAAGCACAAATAGTAATGTGGACTTGCAATTGATTTCTGAAGTAGGAGTAGAGAATGGGAGCATCTTGCAGGACTGAGTCCTAAATCTATGGGATCTGATGCTATCACCAGGTAGACAGTGTCAAAACTGAGTTGAATTGTAACACTTAACTGATGTCTGAGAACTGTTTGGGGTGGGGGGAAAAATCACACAACAAAATTGGTGTCAGAATCCTAACACTGATCCAAGCTGCCATCTATCTTTCCTGAAAAATGACAAGCATCTTCTGACTGCTTTGCTTGCTTCTACTTTTGCCCCTGAACTACACACAGCAACCTGAGTGTCCCTTATAAAGCAGAAGACAGGTTATGTCCCTGCTGTGTTCAAGATGTCACTTATATTCCATCTCACCTAGAATAAAAGAAACTGTCTTCACTGTTCTCATTCTCTTCACCCTAGCTCATGCCTATGTAGCAACTTCTAGCACCATCAAACATATCAACCCATCAGGGTCTTTGGATTCGCTGTTCCATTGCCTAGAATGCTTTTCTTCAACACGTCTGCATAGGTCACACACTCACTCTTTAACTTGTTTCATGCCTCAGTTCTGTGTCACCTTAACAAAGAGAACTCCAAAAAACAGCAAGCAATTTCTCACCCCTTATCAGCAAACACACTCAAGAGTACACACACACTCATATCCCAATCTCCCTTAATAGGTTTTCTCTTTCTCCATAACATTTATCATCTATCCATTATTTCTGGCATCTTAATATTGTACTGGCTTAAATCTCAGATTTATTTCTTTTGTATATAGGACATAAAACATTCTGCAAAGCATGCAACTTATATTTTATTTATTCATTTACTCTTCCAATTTCTTAATTTCTGTTTGCCTCAGTTTATTCAAATGTAAAATAGTAAAAAATTAGCAACTGCCAATTATAGTGTTTTAGGTGATATAAATTCAGAAGGTATATTTATGTAATTGGCTTAGTGCATAGAATTGAGAATCAATAGGTAATCAATATTACCTATTGATATTGTAATTTTCTTGAGAACAGTTAATTATATAAAGACTAAAATACATAAATAATAATATCGCTGCTTCTATTAGTAGGTATTTTTAGGTCTTAAGAAGCAGAGACTGAGATGGGTATTCCTATTGAGGAAATTAACTGGAGGAAATCTCACAGGAGAAGGAGTGAGGAAAGTAGGACAAAGTATATGTGGGTGTGTGTTGGAGGGGTTGTTAAGTAATGTGTTATCTGCTCAGCTATAGCTGAGTTCCCACAGGAACCTCTGATCCAAAAATTACACCACAGAGTTCTATCTTGATGCAAGGTGGCCAAATATTTGTACCTCATGACAGGCAGGCATGACCACAGGAGACACAGGGTGGGATGGAACTGGGGGTGCAGGGGAGCTCAAAAGGAAGGCTTCCTGGCAAGGAGGCCCACCTTCACAACACTTGTGAGTTTTTAGTGACCAACATTCACAACTCCTAAGGGATGGATGTACCCCTGTTAATGGGGTCCGGGTAAGGTTTTTTGGGGGGCGGGGACGGTAACTATAATTTTTAATTGAAAAACAAACATACAACTTTGGATTTGGTGCAAATTGTGCCATAAGCAGACTTTCTTTAAGTGGCTAAATAAAGTTTAAAAAACAAGAAACAATGAAAGAAAATGTTTCTGGTATCAGAGCAACATACAAAAAATAGTATCGAGTGGATAGTATACCCATTTTGCAATAGTGTAGCTTATAAGTAAATATTGTTGACTGTCCATAGTCCACAACGTTATACTTCAACAACATGCTGATGGTCCATAAGGAAGCTACTTAAAACTTAGATGTTCCCTCTTTAACTAACTCTGTCTTTGTCTGGTGAAGTAGGGTTTAGATATGTCCATCGCAAGCCACATGCAACATATTATTTGACTAATTTTCTAAAATAAGTTTTCAGGCCAATCCCATAAGATAAGGAAAGAAACATCCACTGCAATTTCCAAAAATTTATCATAATTTCAGACATTAAAAATAACTGGTTGCAGAGTTTGAAATTCACTCACAAATGGGGCTCCATATATGTTTCAGTAGTGATAATGCATGTCCTTCCTATTCTCTTCCTACCTTGTAATTGAACTCCAATTTTAGATTGGTGATCACACTCAATTTTGTAGCCTCCCAGGAATCCCTGAAACTCATAGAGCATGCTGTGGGATGGTGATTGATTTCTTTCAGTTTGTTTATCTGAAATATCAAGGAGATTAACAGATGGAATGTCAGATTCAAATGAAGCTTTATTGCTTCAAGCAAAGGAGCAGCAATTAGATTGTTGTCTAAGTAGATTAACACTCTGAACCCCTACCTGCTCCAAATACTTACCACTAGGACAGCAACTATAGATTCTAGGCAGCCGAAACAGCAGCCAAAACATCTTTGGTCATTGATAAAACTTTTTATCCTTGAATTATACTTTCTGTTGAATCCACCTGCCAATAATAATAGCTCTTCTTATACTTATTGCCCAAATAGATGCTGAATAGAATAATTTTTAAAGATTTTGATGCCCCATGGTAAAATATTATAAACTAAGAAACATTTAATGATTAAAGTGCCAACAAATGCAATGCAGAACATAAAGCACCTGATGTGGTAAATAAATAATAGGAAATGTCCCTGGGTTATTGAGAGCTCTGACTATTTTTTAAAAGGTACATCTTAAATAATTAAAAATCCACTAGATTTAGCACCTCATGAACCTCTCCCTGACTCAAGCTTAGTTCTTCAGTGTTACAGAAATGGATGTAGTGAAAAGGGTTTTAACAGCCAAACATACAATAGTTTGTAGTCCTGTGTATTTTAAATCACTTCTACATAGACAACCATTCTTTCTGTGATATATGGACCAGCAATTCACGCTGAAGAAACCCATGACACCTTCCTCTCAGACAGGCATACACAAGCACTAGGAGAAGAGGTTACAACATAAAATACATGAGAATAATTATTTTTATACACTTGATAGAATTATAATACTTGCTAAGTACTGAATTCAAAGCGGCTAACAATATACAGTATATTTTAGCACTGTTTCTCAACCTTAGCACTATTGATATTTTTGGTCAGATAATTCTTTGTTGTGGGAGGTTGTACTGTGTGTGCATTTTAGGGTGTTTTGCAACATATCTGACCTCTACCCTCTAGATACTAGTGGTAGAACCCATCTTTCCAAGTTGTGACAACAGAAAGTATCTCCAGGTATTGCTAAATGTCCCACGGGGGGCAAAATCTCCCTTTGAGGACAATTGCCTTGTAATATGTTGTATTTGACAACAGATATAAAGTCATGTTAATTATTGAGGACACAAAAGAAACAAATCATGAACTCATCAGTATTCAGCCATATTAGTGTTACTACAAGGCTACGTGAGACTCTTTGCAGCTGAAAGTGTAGTCTTAGGCAAACTGAACAAAGAAAACTGGGTTGTAGAGAAGGCACATGATAAGAAGGTTAAGCCTACTTTCCTGTTCAATGTACAGTCTAACCTCCCAGAAGCAATTCTGAGACAAAATAAGAAGCCCACTTGCATTCACAGGATTTGCTATCATTTCAAAAGCAATATGAAAACAACTTAGAAAGCTCTTTACTATTTTTATATGTATAAATGCAGTATCACTGTCCTCGAACCACTCCTGACTCTGTGGAACGCAGTCTGTATGGATTCTGAAGTCATGGTTGTAACTTGTGTTTATGTGTGACTAAGAGCAATTTTATTTTCCTAGATCCCTGTCCTAACTCCCTACATAGCTATTCTTTATGTCAAAGTTTTATAATAACTATGCATTTCATAATTAAATTACAGAAGAGAAACAATTGAATTTCCTTTCTCAAGATTCCTTCAAAATGCTACAATCCATTCCATAACAGGTTTAAAAGTCTAAAAAAATTGTTGGGAGACAATTCTCCATGGGTCTGTCGCAGTTCTGCATGTCTTGCCCTCAGAGACACTGACTACCTATTTTCCTGATTATCTGTTTATGGAAATTTGTCTAATGAAAATCTTTAGAAGGTAGAGATAATGTTTTCATCCAGAGACAAGAAGAAGTATGATTACTGTCCAATATAATAAACATAATATTTCTCTCTGGAACAAAAATCAGGTTTACTACCTATTTAAAATTTTTTGGTTCCCTAAGCCCAGAGTTCCTTGCTTGTAACAGAACTCACTGTATGTGCAGGTATACCCTTACACTTTTCATATCACACTGTGGGGATTAAGACTCAGGTCATGAATACATGAAAATACTCATATTCATATATTCTTTGTGAGTAAGAGAGTCCTTTAATCTCTGACCCAGGAATGGTATGTCTTTCTTTCAGCATACAGCCTTGATGATGCTTTTCTACACACATTCTTTCTCAGGTATTCAAATGAAGTGACCACTGTCCCAGACTTTCCATTTTAGCTCTGAAAATTCCACATGTAAGGAGGTTCTAGAGAAAACAGGACAGTTATTCACACTACAACACATATGAAAATGTATGTTTTTTGTTTGTTTGTTTTCTTTCTTGTCCTTCTCTCTGCTTTCCTTTCCTTTCTCTTCTTTCTTTCTTCCTTTTTTTCTTCTTTTCTTCCTTTTTTCCTTTTTTTCCCTTTCTCCCCTTTCATCTATCTCTCTATTTTTATATCTTTCTTTCCTACTTTCCTTCCTTTCTTTCATTCTACCATTTTTCAATTATGACTTTAAAGATTATAAAAAAAAAGACTGTGAAGAAGAATCAGTTTCAAATGTCAGGCATCAATAGAACATGTTTATAGAATGATAACGGCAGGTTTCATAATTAATTAGAAAACTGATAGAAGCAAATTAATGATATTTTAATTATTTTAAAGTTTATTACATGACTATATGCACATATTTTTTTTTTCATATATGTTCATTCTGGGTTCTAAAATTGATTCTGTAACTCTTCTCAAATATTTTGCTACCCAAATTTGTAGAAGGGTCCAATCCCTTATGCCATTCATCAAGTCTAGACATGATATTTGGATGCTTCTTTCTTTCTTTATTACTTCCTACTTCATTAAAATCAGAATTATCTCTGTTGTTTACTTCAGACAAATAAATGTAAGCAGAATATCACACAGCCCTTCCAAGGAGAACTTTTAAGAACCAGAGTCATTCCATCATTGCCATTTGTTCCCAGACTGGCAATGTGTCCCATAGGACCATCCAAAATCTGAATCAGGTTCTCTGTCTTTCCTGTGCATTGATGCAATCACACAGGCAATGAAGCTATCTTCTCTCTTTGCTAATGTCTTTCTCATTTTCTGGCCATTTCAGCTTAGGAAAGAAAATTATTAGCCACAAGAAAAAGTTAGAATTATTGCTAATTAGTTGCCATAGGTCACTAACATAAAACCAGGAAAGTCTCTAAACTGATAAAAATGTATTTCTATATAGTGAACCATATATTTTTTTTCAGGACTACTCTATGAATTTGAGGAAATGTAGTCTCTCAGACATACAGAAAATAAGAAAAAAAAGATAATTGTGAAATTTTAAATGAAACTATTATAAAAGAATCTGGGCAGGACTGTTGTCTATAAGAAATTATGATATATTTATGAAGAAAATAACATAATGGTGGGGAACTATATATACACAAAGAGGGTATAAATTACTAATATCAGAAATGAGAGGGGACATCATACAGATCTCATGAACATTTAAAGGATAATAAAGGAATGCTATGAACAACTCTATGCTCATAAATTTTATAACCTCAGTGAAATGGAAGGATTCCATGAAAGAAATAATCTGCCAAAGCTAACAGGAATAAGTAGACAATCTGAATAGGCCTGTATTTATTAAAGAAATTGAGCTGACAATTAATAACTTTATAAAAGAGCAAGTACCCAGCCCAGGTGGGCTCACTGGTGAATTCTAACAAATACTTAAGAAAAAATTATATCAATTCCCTACATTTTCTTTCAGAATATAAAAGCAGATGGATTACTCCTTAACTCATTCTATGAAGTTAGTATTACCCTATCCTAAAACCAAAGAAAAACTTTATAAGTAAAAGCATCTACACACCAATATCTCCCATGAACATAGATGCAAACATTCTTGACAAATATTATCAAATCTAATCCAACAATATGGAAAAAGAATTATATACCACTACCACCCACATAAGATTTAGTCCAGTCATGTAGCACTCATTCAACATTTGAAAATCAATTAATATAATCTATAACATCAGCATGCTAAAAAAGAAAAAATAATAATCATAACAATAGATGTAGAAAAGCATTTGGCAAAAATCCAACATCCATTTGTAATAAAAACTCAGTAAACTCAGGGGAGAACTTCAGCTTGGTAAAAATATTTCTACAAAACAAGCAGTGCTCTCTCTTCAGAATATTAACTTTTGTGAGGTAACTTTCCTCTTTTATGAGGAAAATATATATTTTACGACATCATATTCTTTTTTTTTTTTTTAAAGATTTTATTTATTTATTTGACAGAAATCACAAGTAGGCAGAGAGGCAGGCAGAGAGAGAGAGGGAGAAGCAGGCTTCCCGCTGAGCAGAGAGCCCGATGCGGGGCTCGATCCCAGGACCCTGGGATCATGACCTGAGCCGAAGGCAGAGGCTTTAACCCACTGGGCCACCCAGGCGCCCCACGACATCATATTCTGATAAATATGGGTTATGCCACTTTTCTCTAAAATCCTTGAATGTTCTCGTTTACTTAATATATATTGCAATCGCTCAGTGGATTTATGCAAAATATACAATTTTAGGGCTGTTTTTAATAACATTACTGTTTGACCAGCATAGAAAGATTAAGTACAGACCGAATATTGTTCTTTATAGATAAGTGTGGACATACTTCCATGCAGAGTTCAAACTCTTTATTGCCATTGTTTAGAATCAAGTGAAAAGGTAAGAATTCAATATTATGCATCATTTGTCATTTCTGAAGGAACATAGTTGTCATGAGTCACCATTTGAGTCAATACTAATTAAGTCTCAAATTACCAGCTTTTTAAATGGCATGCTGGCTGGCTCTCCATGGGGCATAACAATAGGCTATATAAATGTGGAGTCAATTCAACTTGTACTTCATATGCTGTGAATCATTCTCATTGTAAAAGAAATTTGCATATAAATCAGGGTACCTTTAGTTCTTTCTCCAGATCATAGATGGCTGAAGATTCCAAATGAGGTGTTCCTCCAAAGACTGGTAACTAGTAGGAGAATTTCATTCTGATATTGAAGCTGGAAAGATTCAACATAAATTAATGAGATTGGCCATCTGCAGAAGTGACCCATTCTAACAGATGGTTCCTAAATGTGAGAATAATTACACAAGGGTGCTTCTCAAATCTCATTAAAAAGACTAAAATAAAGCCAACGTAGGATAAACTGTGACCTAATTAATTGTAACTTCTTCTAGTAATGTCAGCAGAAGGCTAAGGCATGCCTGAAGTCTAGGGGAAGAAAAGGAGAGAGCCAAAAGGCCACAATTTGTTACTGGCATCCATTCAGGCAACATTTATTGAGTGCCTACTTATGGGCTAAACATTATGTAATATGTTGGCTCTTACTTTGAAAATAGGAATCACAACACTGAAGATAAATATTTGTATTTGATTGGCAAGCATTTCTTTTTGGTGTAGACAGTTGGATTAAATTACTAGATTTTAGTAATGCTACTAATTAAAATTCTCTAAATTCCTCCAGTCAAGTCTTTTAATAAATTTGTGAACTGATTAACTGGCATAACTATTTTGTTTGCCTGTTTTTTTTTTTTTTTAATGTCAGCATATGTAATAAAATTATTTTACTGAGAATATATTAAGTGTAAGAAATTTTGAATAAAACTATGAAGGATGTGATAATAAATATGGCTTGATGCTTTATTTACTCTCTTTAAAGTATATAATCATAGGGTAAATAAAATGTGAGATAAAATAAGAGCTATAATACTAAGTAAAAGGATCTAGAAAAGAGGTAATTCTGGGATGTCCAGGTGACTCAATTGGTTAAGCTGCTGCCTTTGGCTCAGGTCATGATCCCAGGGTCCTGGGATCAAGCCCCACATTGGGCTTCTTATTCAGTGGGGAGCCTCCTTCTCTCTTTGCCTCTGCCTGCCACTCTGTCTGCTTGTGCTCTCTCTCTCGCTCTCACTCTTGCTCTCTCTGTCTTTCTCTCTGACAAATAAATAAATAAATAAAATATTTAAAAAAAAAATAAAAAGAAAAGAGGTAATTCTTCATTTGGTATTCGGAAGCTGTGGGTAGAATAGGAGAAACTTTCATAAAGGAGATAACATGAGCTGAATTTGAAAAGATTCGAAAAGCTCTAGAAAGGAGGAATAGTGCAAATACCTTTTGGAGGGTATAGTTAACATACAATATCAGGAAAAGGTAAGGCTGGTACCAGGTAAGAGGAGGCATAATAGCAGATGAGGTTAGAAATACATTTGGAATAAAGTCCCTGAGTCCTATGTGCCAAGATAAATATAATAAACTAACTCTATAATGCAGAAAACTACTGAGATATTGTTAGGATATAAGTGGAGATCATGGTTAAACATTTCAATGACTCCATGCACAATTATAAAATTGCTTTCTGACTTCTAAGCTAATTTATTGTTATTTGGATGAATAAAATAGCACATGAACCTTCCCTAGATAGACTGATTAGATCAATATCCAGATTATAAAATACTGAGAACCAGAGTCTGGTTCCATGAAATAAATATTTCATGAAGTCATAAGATAACCAAAAAAAAAAAAAAAAAAAGGAGATATTTCTACTCATCCTCTTTCTTCCAGACTATGATAAAGTCCAAATTTTAAAAGCTGAATTATCACTGAATGAGAAACTGAATTTAGTCAAACTATGATTCATTTAGTGAAATAATACGTCTTTACTAAAAGAAAAACTTTTCCCCTCAAATCTACTAATATTAGATAATTACATTGTTGCACATGTATTCTCTTTAGAATTTGAAATTTCACGTACTTTGAGATTGGAACATTGTTTTAGCTATCTTCTTTCTAATGAAAAACCCAGAGGTTGAGAGTAAGTAAGTTATTAAAGTTTATTTTAATGTAGAGTTTTTATGTCGGGGATAATAGTTTTAAAGCACTTTTCTACTTAAGTTTTCTCCAATGAAGATTTATGAACAACGTTGACATTAGTAATTTCTACTTAGGTGCTTCTCTTTTTCAATGCACCCCTGAATTAGAGACCAAAGTGTCAAGATATGTGCTCATAGAGACCATTTTTAAGAAGGATATCATAAACATTGAAAAAAGAAAAATGACCACTTTTTTTAAAGTAACTTTGATGTAAATGGAATCTTTATTCTCTTCAGTTCCTTTAATTACTTGATTCAATAAGAAATTCCTGCTTAATATCACAGATTTCAATAAAGTGAAACAGAAAATAATTTCATTCTTATGTATTTCTATGTTCCACATATTATCAAAAATATATTTGTATAGAAGTACTTTTTAATTTTTAATTTCCTAATGAAAGGATATAAGTGTATTACTCTTTTCTTCTAGATAAGCTCTAGCACCATAGAGATTCTCATGGAAATAAATAATAAGAAGCAAAAATAGAAAATTAAAAATCAAAAAGTACTTCCATACCACCAAAGAAATGGGAGAATAGGATTTTGTCATAAATCATGTATTAGTATGTTGCCAGATGGTGCTAATCCTAGATTTTGGTTAACTCTTACCCATGTCATATTTAGGATTAATTCAGTACTTACGTTCTCCAATGATCCATTGTGATACCTTGAGCTACATGTATAGGCTTAAGTGGCTCTCTCCCATTTCTTTCTTCCACTTTCTTTCTTTCTTTCTTTCTTTCTTTCTTTCTTTCTTTCTTTCTTTCTTTCTTTCCTTCCGTCTTTTTTTTATGGTTTTATTTATTTATTTGTCAGACAGAGCGAGAGCGTGCACGTACAAGCAGGCAGAGGGAGAAACAGGTTCCCTGTTAAATAACGAGCCCAATGTGGAACTCAATCCCAAGACCCTAGGATCATGACCATGATGTTTAACTGACTGAGCCACCCAGGCATTCCTCTCCCATTTAATTCTGACATGCTGCCATCACCCATCAGCAATACCCAAAAGCAACAGGGGTAGTAGTAGACATCTTTTCCCTATATGTGGCCCATCATTAGCATCAAGGGCAATTATGCTACCTTTTCTGCAAGCTCCTGGGCAGACTTTAGCCAGTCTTTCAAGCATAGTATTCTAGGTTGAATTGTGTTCCCCCCAAAAGATGGTGAAGTCCTAATGCCCAGTATCTGTGCTCATGACTTATTTGGAAACAGAAGCTTTACAGATAATCAAATCAAGATGAAATCATTAGGATGGAGACCAATCCAATAAGCTTGTGTTCTTTTAATAAGGCAAAACTGAAGACAGAGACAAAGCGACAGAGACACTGAAAAAATGCCATGTGAAAAATTGGCATTATTCTGTCACAAGCCCAGGAACACCAAAGACTGCCTGAAAACTACCAGGAAGCAGGAAACAGGCATGGGTTTCTCTTTACCATTCTTGGAAAGAAAAAAATCCCAGTCTCTACAATGGTAAGAAATAACGGTTCATTGTTTAAGCTACACAATCTGCTCAAAGATGAAACATTCTCTACTTCTGAGGAGTTTTTGTTTGTTTTCTTGGGGATTTTCCTGTTTTGTTTTGTTTTGTGGGTCAAATGGTAGTGGAGCACATTCTTCTAAGTTAATGTGTTTTCACAGAACATTAGGTTACTGCCTCTAGCACCCCAGGGTTTCACAGCCTTCTCCTTTAAAATTCAGTGGTTTCATGATATATTTTTGCAGATCTGTATCACAATTCTTTAATTCAGCAGTTGAAGTCCCTCATAAATAATGACTGGCATGGGCTGGAGAATATCTGTTCCGTATTAAAATGATCTCAATTTCAGGTCTCTGAAAATTGCTGATTACTTGGTGATCTTGACTAGAATCTGAAGGTTCATTTCTCCAGCATACTTTCTATAAATGCTCTGGTTGTAATGACAAGACTTTCTTTCATTATAAATCAGTACATACATGGGATGTTTTCCTGTGTCAATAGTCAGTAGCTATCAGGCATACTTTACCTTTAAGAACTTCAGAGAACAGTCATTCTGTCTTGTCTTTATCCTCTAAGAGAAAACTGTGACCAAAACTAAGTCTCAACAACTTAAGGTTTTTCATGGTGCAGAGAGGCCATTTTCAGGAGTCACAGAGATGTAAACTGCTTTGATATCATTGAATCTTGTAAGAAACTAGCCCTAGAGCCTGAGACAGACATTCTCACATACATCTTCCCAATGATTTTTTTGAAGATTGTATATTTGTATGTATGTATTTATAGCACATGCAAGTAGGTGGGAGAGGCAGAGGGAGAGAGAGACTCTTAAGCAGGATCCATACCTAGTGCGAAGCCAGCTACAGGAGTCGATCTCATTACCCTGAGATCATGAACTGAGCTGAAACCAAGAGTCAGACACTTCAGTGACTATGCCACCCAGGAGCCCCATCTTCCCAATATATATATATTTTTTTCTGCTTCTGAGAATTCAACTAATCTATTAGACAAGTGCTAATTGAACTCCAGCAAATGCAAAACTGGGTTTAGCAATGTAGGGAATACAAGAGAAAGATCAGGTTCAACTCTAGCCTTTACAGAGTCTATGAGAGTTCTCTTAGCTGATTCCCTCACTCTTTTACCATTTGTTTAGACAAGATTATTTCAGGGATACCAAAGACTACATGTTTGGATGTATTATTTCTCTCCTAAGTTTGGAAATCCTGAAGTTCCAGTTTCAGACAGATACTAATAACAAATTTAGGTGCATTCTCAATTTTTAAAGTTGAGAGCAGTTTGCAGAATATATCTGAATACTGCCAAGTTTCTGGTCACAGATACTTGCTTTTAACCACTTTGTTATCACTATACAATCTAACCTTACAATTTAAAATAATGAATCTCCTCATATATATCCAAGAAACCTAAGAGACTATGATTTCCAAAGTTGCTTAAAGAATAAGACTTTGTAGGTACAATTTTGTGGAATTTTTACCAGTCAAAGGCAAGAACAAACATTGAAAGTAATTGACACATTTTTAAATGAAATGTACATTATCCAGGGAATTTAGGGGTTTTAATTAATTTCTTTTAAAGGACGTTATTTCTTTCTTTCTTTCTTTCTTTCTTTCTTTCTTTCTTTCTTTGAGATAGAGTGAGAGAGAGAGTGAGAGAATAGGAACACCTCCATGATGAGGTATTAAACTAGATAACATTTCAGATTTCTTACTGATTTTATATATATAGCATTTGGTTGGGGGCAGATAGTAGTTTATGTCTAAAGTGATGGAAGCTCAGTTGGCCAAGAAGATCTCAAATAATAACAGAAACCACTGGAAATGGTCAAAATTAAGCAGCTATAGTTCAGCCTTGGCTTTTCTAAACCTTTTTCTTATTTTCAGCTATTATTTGAAATAATTCCCATTTATGTTTTTATCCCCAATTAGATGAAAGTCATTCCACAACAGATACATTTGTTGATTATTTATGATACCTAATTGAAGGAATATTCCATAGCGATTAGTTATGATGTCCCTGGATACTGAATGATGACATCAAACCAGGTACATGATTATAGTTGGCAGAATAATGACCACACAATTATTCCCCTATTCTAATCCCTGGAAACTACAAATATGTCACCTTGTATGACAGAAGGGAATTTGCATATGTGATTAAAGAGGTTTGAAGAAAAAAAATCCTGGGGCCTGAATTATTCATGTGGTCCCAATGTGATCACAAGAATCCCTCTAAGGTAAAGAAGGGGCCACTAGACTCAGAAAAGGAAACGTGACAGGCAAGCAGATGTTGGGTTGATATACCATGAACCAAGGAAGGTAAGAAGCCTCTAGAAACTGGAAAGACAAGAAATATATTATTCCCTAGCATCTCTAGGAAGAAATTAGTGATGCTGAGACTCTGTTTTTAGCTCCATAAGACTCATTCTCAGATTTCTAACCTTCAAACTATAAGCCAGTATTTGTGTTGTAAACCATAAGTTTGTGGTGATTTCTTGTAGCAATAACAGGAAACCAATGCAATCTTGGAGTTTAAAAATCATGTTAGAAAATTTAGTTCAAGATGGCAGACAAAACAACCTTATCTGCCTTCCAGTTCCCCCTAACTCTTACTGCAATGAAGTACAATTTGTTAAAATTTGTAATAGTGAGGAGTACAGCATTCATAACAGAAATTGGTCAGAAACATACAAACAGAATTAAAATATTTCCAGCAGGTTGAAAATTGAGACATATATATTAAGAAATTACTCAGAATAGAAGAAGCTACAGTCTAGCATATAAACATAAGAAGTCAAGAAGATAGATGGGAGGAAATTTTTTAAAAGCCTGTAACTTTGGGACAAATAAGCTTTGAGAATGGAAGCAGTGGAACAAAAAACATGTTGATCAATTTAAAGGTCTTTTGTACTCAAAGTTGCTAAGTCATCTGGCCCTACTTATTCTCCATCCCCCAACTAATCTTATGCAGGGATTTAGCCCCTGGTATTTTTGTCAAGGGAAAAAACTGGAGCTCTGTTTCTAGAAATTGCATGTCTAGGGGAAAATGAAGTTTTCTAAGACAATGTTAAGATTTCAGAGTATTTCATCTCATCTAAGATTTGCAAGGGAGGAGTGTGAGCAACAGTGTGCCTCCTTCTGGTCTCCATATAAATTTACCAAAACTTGCCTGTAAAGTCTCATAGCTCTCCCACAAACCTTCAACTGCCAGTCAGCTTTATGATCAAGGAAAGAAGACCTTTGAGAAAGTGAACCTCATTACATATTGACAGGGGAAACCCAAGATACCTACATATATTGATGAACATGCAAATGCTATTAAAGTATTTCTGACTGATTGAAAAGCAAGGCATACATATTGAGAAACTAATCTAAATTAAAGAAGCTGTGATCCCAACTAACTCTTTGTTCTTCAGTATTAACAGAAAGTCAAGGTCACTGGAATTTTGAGAAAATAATATTTCAGATAATAAGGAGAAAATTGGAGAAATTTTTACATATCTTAAATTTATGACTTAGAGTTGTTTAATAAGTTATTGAGCCCATAAAATATAAAAAAGAAACGTTTGCTGAAAAAAAAGAATTGCAGAGAGCACAAAAGAAATTTGCAAATTTTGAAAATATAATTTATAACTTTAATAATAAAATGCAGTCCATTGGAGATGGCAAAGAAGAAAGCTTATGAAAAAAATAGTTAAAAAAAATAGAGGGGACTTGGTGGGGGAGATAATATTAAATTATTGGAAGAATCTTCCAAATTGAACAGGAATACCAAATGCCCAGAGAGGTGAAGAAAAGACTTAAGCTTGGACACAGTCTTAATGATATCATAAAACCAAAGAGAAGACCCTAAAAGCTCTTAGATCGAGAACAACAAAAGAGAAGAGATTCTAACTTGTATCCAATATTTCTGTAACTTGCTGACAAGAAATTTTAAAATGGTTATTTATAAAAATTATAAACTTATAGTTGGAAATAACTTTTGGTAACACTTAAATAAGTTCATTTTCTAAGCAATTATTAGTATACTGCAGCTAAACACCTCTCCCTCACACTTGGCTCTGTCTTTCCTCACTTCTTTGCAATTTGTCTCAGCTACAAGCTTGTTCCCAACTAAAATGCTGCTTTTGTTTACCATCTAGCTCTGTCCTCTGGACTTGGCATTCAGGTTGGTTTACTCAGCAGGTTCCTGGTTCCCCTCAAGGATTCTGGCTCAGTTTCACACACTGACCTTCCCTACAGTGAATCACTACTGAGAGCACACGTCCTCTCATATCTTGCCAACCCAATAACCAACCAGAAAATCCTCTACCACAAGGAGAACACAAAAGTCTTATGTTTTTTGCTTGAAATGGCCAAACTCATTTTAATCCATCAGGTGGATATGACAATTTTTTTGTTGTTGTTGGGAAGCAGGTTCTTATTGTTCCTGTTGTTTTTATTTTAATTTATTCCCTCAGTTATGAAAATGATATACAATTTCTCCTCCTGGTATGTCTGTCAATTTTCTTTCAGTTATCCAAAGTTTGCTCGCTGTAAAGTATGTTTCTGAGCCATCTGCAGCTACAATTCACAGCCCATTTATGTCCAGATCAGCAAAATGTATTTCAGTAAACATAAGTTGAATGATGATGGATTCAGAAGTGACACTAATGGAAATGCTCAAAATATAAGATTTGTTGCCTGTTGTGTAAGCCAAAAATTACAGCCATATTGAAAATTAGATATGCATACCACACAAGACCTCAAAGCCTGAAGAGGTTTTTCATCCTCAGATGGATACTAAGAAAATGCTACATGATTTAAAAATGCAGTCATTCAAGAACGTAGGCCAGACACTGACCTCGCAACTATTATATGCGGTTTTATGTGTTACCATGGCAGTCACTTCTTCCTGTAGGAATGAGGTGGTAGAGACCTCCCCAAGAATAATTCCTAAATGGACCAGAAGCCTAAAATCAATGTTTACCCATGTTTTTAATAGCACTTTGCTTTCAACATTGATTGAGTTTATTGAATACTCCCACTGGCCATTTAAGTATCATGTTAAATGGAAAGTTACCAATGGTGTTACTGAAACCTACAACTAACAGGCACCCTTGGTTTTTCAGAGAGCCAATGACCCTGAGTATCATCGGTTACTTAAACCTGTGGAAAGAAGCCACAGGATTTCTGAAATTAGCTGCTTTTCTGGCCTGTTTTCATTGAATTAAAAATAAAAAAGCTTTATAGAAAGTAATTACAAAGTCTTTACATTAATTCTAGTAATTAAATGTGACTGCACCTATTATTATTAGCTTCTGTTCTTTTCTGCATTACTAGAGGCAAGGGGAGCTCAACACAAAAGTTTATGCCTAGCTGGGCATGAATTATTTAAATCAAGTAAATGGACATATTACAAATGTACTCTACTTGAACAACTAGGAAAAAAATGAAAATTTTTGCTTTGAGTGCAAAGAAACACTAATTTCATGATGAAAGCAAAATTGTATGACCAGGTCAAAGAACAATGAAATGACCAAATCCTTTTTCTCCATTCAAGTATTTTTTTTTTTTTTTTAAGACAAAACTAACATTGGAAATAGCAAGAATTGAGAGACCAGTAGAACTGGATTCTCTTTCCTATATCATCACTACCTAAATTTGGAAAAATGCACTCTGGAGAAAAAAAAGTGAGTGTCTTCTCTTTGCTTTCTCTATATGGTGTTTATGGCATTTTGATTAACACCCAGGTATTTAAGAACATCATCCATCTATTACTGGTGTAGTATAAGAATGACTGGAAAGAAGATTAGAAAAACCTCTTTATATGGTCCTTTTACAATAATTGTATTAAATTGATATCTAGAAAGTGATTGTCTCTTTCTATAACATCTGTGAGTCCAATGTGGAGAAGCATGAACAAATTATTTAATATTTTAATAATTATTTATATATTGTTTATCCCCTCTGGTCTTTAAGCTATTTAAAATTAGAGGGTTTACCATAGTATTCTCATTGGGAGACAGTAGAAGTTTAGTAATTGCAGCAGATATATGTTTGTTTTCTCCTAAGCAACTGCTGTTACTGTCTGCTCATTACTATTGTCCTAGTTTCTACCTGTTATTTGAGGGAACGTAACCTAACTCTCTTCTAGGAAAGTAAGCATGAATCCTTGACTACACCAGTCTTCATAGTCCATTCCCTGGTGACAGAATTTTCTTTAGAGTAAAGAATGTGATTATATTGGTTCAATCAAAGTGAAGCATAGAACCTCTGCTGAAAATTCTGACATATACTCGCTCCAAGCAAGATGCTATATTGGAAAATGGCACTACAACCATTTTGCTATTGAATGGATGCCAATCTGAAGGCGAGCTAATACATGAAGGAGGCAGAGTCTTGGAGACTCATGGAGCAACAGAGATGTAGCCAAGATTAAGCCAAGCCTGGATCCCGCTATTTTTGTGGATGTGTGTGTGTGTCTTTTGAAATGTTAAATCAATTTGAGTTGGATTATGTCTTTGTGACCAAGTGTCTTGACTGTTAAAATAACAGGAGATAATAATAAGTTACCTGTGAAATTAACAAAACATTTTTAAGCCAAAAGAATCCCATCTTAAATATTCTATGTTATAGTAGTTCTCAACTGCAGCACTATGGCACAGTGATGAACTCCAAGCTCTCTAGTCATATCAATACATTTTTGTTAATACATAATATGTATCTTTGTAAACAGAGTATATCCATTTGTTTTGATGATACTTAAACTCTACTAATGCACTAGATAAATTATACTACACTTCAGTTTAGTCAGCTGCCCTAATCAGGAATTTGAACTTTAAGAATGTTCAGTTATAATTAAATTTAGGAAATCTAAAATGGGAGTAATTGTTAAAAGCACTTCTACTATTCACATGTCAATCAATACCAAGGCCTTTTCCAAATAGCATAATGAACCTTAGAATTATGTTTCTACTGGTGAAATTAATGGCTTGTTCATCATCATCCTGAATATTAGCAATGGGTTCTCAGTAAAATTAATAGTATTCAAAATATGTAAATTGACTAAAATAATTAAAAATCACTCCTCAACTTTACATAATGAGAGGATAAAATTATCACAAAACTTGATTATTAAATGGTCTGTGTCCAGTCATTAGATTCAAAATTTCTAAATTTCTATATCAACTAAAGGAATATAGAATCCCTTCTCTGTAATATTAGCATGTCTGCCTCATATGAACATCTCATTCAAGGTGTGGCTGAAGCATCAAAAGATTAGAGACCTTTTGGACTTACAAAGCAAGTGACATGAACTATTTCATGTCTAACTTCTTAATGGTTGCTTAATAAATTTATATATATATAGCTAGAATTGGCCTACAATTTTCTTTCTTTTCAAGCTTGTAGCAAGACTATAGGATAAAGCTAATTCTCACCCACCTCAGAATTCTCCAGGGGCTATCATTATCCAACAAAAAGGAACCTGTGCATTATGCATAACCAAAATGACTAAGAGTATTTTATAATACCAATTATTAAAGCAGTGTTTCTCAGAAATAGCATTGTAATGCATGTGTTTGAAAGACATAGTTTAGAGAGAGACATAATGTGTTTCAAGATAGAAATAAGAATTATAATTTTGTCAAAGATGATCTAGACCTGAAAAGTTATATTCCAATGTTGACACAAAGTTAAATGTTAACTAAATGAATGTGATTGTCTCTTTCTATAACATCTGTGAGTCCAACGTGGAGAAGCATGAACAAATTATTTAATATTTTAATAATTATTTATTTATTGTCTATCCCCTCTGGTCTTTAAGCTATTTAAAATTAGAGGGTTTACCATAGTATTCTCATTGGGAGACAGTAGAAGGTTAATTATTGCAGTGGATATATGTTTGTTTTCTCCTAAGCTCCTGCTGTTACTGTCTGCTCTTTACTATTGTTCCTAGTTTCTACCTGTTATTCAAGGGAGCGTAACCTAAATGAAGGACATTAGTCCCAGGATTATATTTTTTCTTCTTAAATCTATTATTGTATTTATTTAAACTGATTTTTAAATGAAAGTTATATAAATAATATATATACACATTTTTGTGGAAAAAATTAAAACATTGTACATAAGAATATAGTCACTACAAATATTGCTACAAAAAAAAATTTGGTACAAATACCAATCTCAATCTTCTTGTTAGTAAGTAACTGTTGTGTGTCTCTCAGAATTTTTTTCTATGTATTTATACACATGCATACATGCACAGTCATGGGAAATATATATATATATTATTTAGGAGAAATGAAAAAAAGTTACAAAATTATTTTTTTATATTTAGTATTGTCTTAGCAAAGTAGTGCACTTGATTCCAACTTCTTGTTTTTAGCTTAGTTATATTAAGTGATATCTACTTGCCCTTTCTTTTTCTTTTGCAAACAATGCTATGGTGAATATTATTATTTTTTCTTGTGTTGATATGAGAAGATTTCTTCTTATGTTCATATAGGAGAATCCCCCTAGCTTAAATTCTAAGAATTCAAAGTAGAATTGCTGAGTCATAGAGAAAGTACATATAAAAATTTAATGGATATTGTCAATTGTCTTTTAAGTGCTTCTCCATCAGATGAGAGAAGACCTGTTTCTTTATACTGACTTCTTTGTCAACACTTGGCATTATCATGTTTTAATTGTTTGCTGATCTCATGGAAAAAATCACTAACCCATTCATTTTTTTTTTTAAGATTTTATTTATTTATTTGTCAGAGAGAGAGAGAGCGAGCACAGGCAGACAGAGTGGCAGACAGAGGCAGAGGGAGAAGCAGGCTCCCCACAGAACAAGGAGCCCGATGTGGGACTCGATCCCAGGATGCTGGGATCATGACCTGAGCCGAAGGCAGCTGCTTAACCAACTGAGCCACCCAGGCGTCCCACCCATTCATGTTTTAATTAACATTCTCTGATTTCTAAAAACAAACAAACAAAAAACAAATTCTCTGATTTCTTACAAGGTTAAAAACTGTTTCTCAAATATATTAGTGATTTGACTCTCCTCTTCTATGACTGTCCTGTTCATATTTTTAGCCTAGAATACTTTCATAGATAATTATAATCATTGCTACACAGCATCAGTAATTAATAATGATTTCCAACATGCTTGGTGTTTTGACACTCTTAATCCCTTAACTATATCACATATCAAAACAATCTAGTGTTTTAAAGATAGGCAAAAAAAATATTGTGAATCATTGCAAAAATTTAATAAATATTTATGTAAATTCATTTATCTATAATAAAAAGTGTGCAACCAGGGAGCCTGGGCAGCTCAGTCAGTTATGTGGCTGCCTTCAGCTCAGGTCCTGATCCCAGGGTCCCAGGATCGAGCCCCACATGGGGCTCCCTGCTTGGCTGGGAAGCCTGCTTCAACCTCTCTCTCTGCCACTCCCTCTGTTTGTGCTTGCTCTCTCTCTCTCTATGTTAAATAATAAATAAAATCTTAAAAAAAAAAAGTGTGCAACCTCCCTGAAGAAGGAATTGTGGCAGGCAATCACAAAAATTATTTTTAACTATTTTCCTATTTTATATTCAAAGGCACAAAAGAGAGCACTTGTTTTTTCCTAAATTCCAAACAACAAATCACAGATATAGAAGGTTTATTTTTCAGGAAAAAGAAATAAATAAAACAGACATTTCTCATTTGATTGTCAAAAGGACATTTAAAAGGAAAAATAGGCTCTTAAACAATAGTCAATGAATTTCATTTCGTCCATAGTACAGCAGTATCAAATATGGTTATCTAGCATTGGATAAAAACTATTTAAGTATTTGGAGTCTTAGTTAATTTTAAATTTTCTTTCATGGCTTAAGCAAATAGTTTAACTTCTCTGGTTTTCATTGTCTTTGTTTACAAAGTGGGAAAATATTTAGCACATGTTTTTCTTTTAAATTGTACTAAATTATTGATGCAAACAACTTAAAAACTACAGACATGATTTGAGTAAATCAGAGGCAAAAACCATCCTTATTATATTAAAGAGGGTTAAGGAAAAATATAAGAAAGTATTATTAGGGAAAAAACGAAAAGAACGTAATCTCCTTTGATTTTTTTTTTATCTTCCATAAAATTCTAGATAATAATTGTTTTTAAAAGATTTAGACTTTTAAAAATGATGACTTTTAGGTATATTCTAGCACATTTTATCCTAGCACATCCTTAAGACATTTATCTTTTAGTTTGCTCCAAATATTTCACAAAAGAGACACTCCAGTTACTGAAATGTCTTATAGATTTTTATAATAGGAATTTAAAATTAGGGCTTAATTGAAAAACTTTCAACAAGTTTCATGTGTCTCAGTGTTTTCTCCTCATTTTATGAACAATGTCATTTTCTACAAAAAAAAAAAGTCCAATTCTTTCATTATCCAACAAAAAAGTATTCAATTTCAACCTATTGCTTTTGTGGTTTCCTAAAGTCATTGTCTTCCTATCTATTGGTTTACATTACCTAATGAAATACTATGGTAATTAAGCAACATGCTGTTTTCTTTTCAAAGTAGTTTGTTGAGAGTTTTAGCTTGTAAGTCATTCCCCCACCTCTGTCGCAATATTTTTATGTGCCCCATTCAGTAGGATTTCTGATTATTAGAATGAATGGTAATACCATAATTTGTTTGAAAAGCATTGATTTATCAATCATGCAACCATTGCTTATGATGAGTCTCTGACTGTTCAGAGTGATTTCCAAGGAAAGTCATTGTTTTAGAACTGTTTTATTTTTTTATTTTTTTTTCAGCTTTAAAAATAATTTATTTCCTCCTTTACAAACACTTGAGCCTTCTGACCATTATGCAAGGCACCACAAATTAAATAAAAGCATGTATTAGAATATATTTGTCTCACATGATTCAAGATAAATGGGGCTTTAAAAGTGAAGAGGTGCCAACTGTGGGGAAGGTTGGAAGGGCATGAAAGCAGGCACCAGTCCGTGGGCACGTGCTTCCCACAGCGTCTACTGCAAAGGGCAGCGACCAGCACGTGTCATCAGATGAGCTGTGATCCAAAATTAGCACGTCCTGGAGAGGTGCTGTAGCCCCCCCCCCACCCCGGGTTTTCGGTCTATGGGCACAAAGTTCTTCCCTAAAATACAAAGACTTCTCTCTAAGAGTCTTGGAAGCACTAAATCTTCAATGTGGTTTTCATAACAAAAAAAAAAAAAAAGTTTCACATAAATGCTTCATAATATAATCCAGAAACAGAATTAGTACATGTTTAAAATCTGAAGCCAGGCTGTTTAGCAATTTCTGATCATTTTTTTTTTTCCATTTAGAACTGTTTTAAACAACATAAATAAAAATTCCACACTATCGACCAATATACCAAGCTGATATCTCTATAGATTTTCAGGAAAAGATTGAGGGATTTGTGAAAGCAATTTAAGTTATACCTCCTCCTCCATGTATTTTGTCTAACTCTCAATAATACATCTGGTTGGAAAATCTTTGACTGTGTCAAGAACTTACAAAACAACTAGGAAAGTTAAAGAAACAGATTTAGAATTGGACATGGAAAACATAGTTATGAATTAACTGATTACCCTTTATTTTGACTTAATTAAATACAAAGTTAATACCAGTAGGAAAACTAAACCCTCATTTGTACCATAAATTAATATCAAATTATTAGAGGAAAATTTCAAAGATACAATGATGTCTTTATTCTTTGCTGCCAGAATGTCCTTCACTGAGAAGTTTTGTTTTTTCGGCAAGGTGCTTCAGATTCAGGAATGATGATTCATGAATTCTGGAGATTCACATTATTAAGCAACAAGATTTCAGAAAGTATTACATCATCACAACAAAATATCCAACCAAGGATGAATGGCTAGTTTAGTACTTTAGACAAAGGAAATAATACTCCCAAATGTTATATGTAAATTGCTTTTTTCATAAATTTAGTTCCTATGTAGGATGTTCTTGAAAAATGATTTAAAAACATACAATCATTATGCTCTACATAAATGACTTTTTAAAAGCACTTTATATTTTCCCATGATGTTTGTGGTTGTTTTCTTTCAGATTTTTCCTAAATTTTTAAATTAAGCTTTATTTACTTCTATTTTATTTTATTTTATTTATTTTTTATAGGAAATAGAAGGAACCTGGGGAAATGTGCATATATTGTAACTAACATGTTTGCCACAATCATTTGTGTCATTTAGAAATAAAGATGGCATATTATTTTTCAGATATTTTTCATGCTAGATGTTAAATTATAGCACTGATGGCAGCAATCCATATATTATTTTTTACTTATTCTTAATAGGTCATAGTAGTAATAAACTAGAAATAGAAACTACTGATGAAAATATATATATATATGTATATATTTGTACCAATCTGTGCAATTTCAGAAAGGAAACCAAAGATTAATGCAATCTTTTGGTGTAAATTATATACTTCTGACTTACGTCTCTTGTTTAAATTCAGAAAAGTGATAATAATGTAGATAAGCCTAAAGGGATGCTAGATCTCACAATAAGACCAGAAGACAAACAACTCCAAATTAAAATGGCATTATCATGATTTCAGTTCAGTCAGATTTCCCTTAGAGGTTTCCTATAAGAATTATATTTTTCTGGGAGAACTCAAGATGGCAGAGGAGTAGGAGGCTGAAATAGCATTAGGTTCCAGGAGCAGCTAGATAGTTATCAAACCATTCCAGACACCTACAGACTCAACAGGAGATAGAAGAGAAGAAGAGCAGCAATTCGAGTAACAGAAAATTGACCACTCTTTGGAAGGTAGGATGGGTGGAGAAGTGACTCCGAAGCTACAGGATTAGAGACCACAGGGGAGGGGCCAGCTCCTGGCAAGCAGTGGAACAGTGGAGCACAAAATCAGAACTTTTAGAAGTCTGTTACACTGAGGGACGTTGCTCTGGAGGCTAAGCAGTGGGTAGAGCTCTCACATGAACAGTGTGGTGTCAGGACCCACGGGGTCACAGAAAGACCGAGAGTGTCTGAGTACAGCAGAGCTGTCAGGTTTGGACCAGGGAACCTGACTACAGAGACAGAGATGGAGCCAAGGAGTGACCTCTCAGTTCAGGGTTAGATTAAACAGTGATCCAAGGCATGGTCAGGCTACTGCTCTTTGAGCAGGGACCCCACAAGTGGTACATCTGGAGAGACCCCCTCCTTCTTTCTCCAGGATGAGTGGTGCAGAAGTACATGGCAGAAATCTGCTGGGGTTTGGAGACTCCAAGTGGGGCTGTGTACCAGAGATAGCTCAGTCAAGGGCTGGGTGAGCACAGAGTGAGGCCAGGGACCAAAGTGGAGGGATTGACTGCTTTTCTCTGAAGGCACACTGAGGAGTGGGGCCCCAAGCTTGTGGTTCCTCCAGGCCAGAGATTGGGAGGCTGCCATTTTCATTCCCATCCTCCAAAGCTGTATGCAAAGCGGTCAGGGAACAAAAGCTACTGAAACCCCAACAGATTACTTAGCCTGGTCCCTGGCAAGGGTGGTGCAAAGCTGCCTTGGACAAAGACATTTGAGAATCACTGCAACAGACCCCTCCCCAGAAGATCAGCAAGAACATCCAGTCAAGACCAAGTTCACCAATTAATGAGAACTGCACAACTCCAGAGCTAGGGGAAACCAATACACAGTATTCATGGCTTTTTCCCCATGATCCTTTAGTGTTGCGAAGTTGATTTTTTTCTAATTTTTTTTCTTATTCTATTTTTTAACTTTTCCTCTTTCCTCTTTTAATATTTCTTAACTATTTTATCTTATCAATATCTAATTTAAAATTTTTTATATTTTCATTGTTATAGTCATATTTTATTCCTTCATTGTATTTAACCTTATTTTTTGTATACATATAGGATTTTTTTTTAAATTTTGGGATATAATTTCTTCTAATATATCAAAATATACCCTAAAACTTGCTCTAGCCTGATGACATACTCTTTTCCTTTTTTTTTTCATTTTCCAAACAACTTATCTTATCAATTCCTTTTTTAGAATATTTTTTTATATTCATCCTTACAATCACATTCCATCCCTTCATCATGTTTACCCTTTTTTTAAAAATAATTTTTCCTTTCTATAAAATTTTGGGAGGTAGTTTCTTCTAAGAGACCAGAATACACCCAAAATCAAGTGGATAGCTCCATTCTATTCACCAGTCTTATATATATATATATATATATATATATATATATATATATATATATATATATATATTTTTTTTTTTTTTTTTTTTTTTTTCCTTCTCCCTTTCTTCTCCACCTGGTTTTAGGTCTCTTCTGATTTGGTTACTGTATATTTTTCTGGGGTCTTTGCCACCCTTTTAGTATTTTGTTCTCTCATCCATATATTCTTATCTGGATAAAATGACAAGGCAGAAAAACTAAAAAAAAAAAAAAAAGAACAAGAGACAGTACTGATGGCTAGGGACCTAATCAATTAGGACATTGTTAATACATTAGAACTAGAGTTCAGAATGACAATTGTAAAGGTGCTAGCTGGGCTCAAAAAAAGCATGGAAGATATTAGAGAATCCCTATATGGAGAAATAAGAGTGCTTTCTGGAGAAATTTAAAAAAAAAAAAAAAAAAAACAACTAAAACCTGACCAAGTTGAAATAAAAAAAGCTATTAATGAGGTACAATAACAAATGGAGGCTCTTATTGCTAGGATAAATGAAGCAGAAGAGAGAATTAGTGATATAGAAGACCAAACGAAAGAGAATAAAGAAGCTGAGCAAAAGACAGACAAAAAATTACTGGACCATGAGGGGAGAATTTGAGAGATAAGTGACACCATAAGATAAAGCAATATGAGGGGCAGAAGGTATATCAGAGCAAATTATAGTAGAGAATTTCCCTAATATGCCAATGGAAACAAGCATCAAAATCCAGGAAGCACAGAGAACACCCCTCAAAATCAATAAAAATAGGTCCACACCCCATCATTTAATAGTAAAACCTATAAGTCTTAGTGACAAAGAGAAAATCCTGGAAGTAGCTCGGAACAAGAGGTCTGTAACATATGATGGTAGAAATATTAGATTGGCAGCAGACTTATCCACGGAGACCTAGCAAGATAGGAAGGACTGATATGATATATTCAGAGCACTAAATGAGAAAAATATGCAGCCAAAATACTATATCCAGCTAGGCTGTCATTGAAAATAGAAGGAGAGATCAAAAGTTCCTAGGACAAACAAAAATTAAAAGAATCTGAAAACACCAAACCAGCCCTATGGGAAATAATGAAAGGGGTCCTCTAAGCAAAGAGAGAGCCTAAAGGTAACATTGACCACAAAAGAACATAGAAAATATACAGTAATAGTCACCTTACAGGCAATACAGTGGCACTAAATTCATATCTTTCCATAGTGACCCTGAATGTAAATGAGCTAAATGCCCCAATCAAAACACACAGGATACCAGAATAGATTAAAAAACAAACAAACAAACAAACAAACAAACAAACAAAAAAACAAGACTTGTCAATATGCTGTCTGCAAGAAACTCATTTTAGACCAAAAGCCACCTCCAGATTTAAAGTGAGGGGGTGGGAAAAAATTTACCATGCTAATGGACATCAAACGAAAGTTTGGTTGGCAATCCTTATATCAGATCAATTAGATTTTAAGCCAAAGACTATAATAAGAGATGAGGAAGGACACTATATCATACTTAAAGGGTCTGTCCAACAAGAAGATCTAGCAATTTTAAATATCTACACCCCAACATGGTAGCAACCAATTATATAGATGAATTAATAACAAAATCAAAGAAACACATTGACAATAATACAATAATAGTAGGGGAGTTTAACACCACCCTCACTGAATTGGACAAAAAATTTAAGCAATAAATAAGGAAATAAAGGCTTGGAATGACATACTAGAACAGATGGACATCACAGATATATTCAGAACATTCCATCCCAAAGCAACAGAATACACATTCTTCTCTAGTGCACACAGAACATTCTCCAGAATCGATCACATCCTAGGTCACAAATCAGGTTTCAACTGGTACCAAAATATTGGTATCATTCCCTGCATAGTTTCAGACCACAATGCTCTGAAGCTAGAACACAATCACAAGAAGAAATTTGGAAAGAACTCAAATACTTGGAGACTAAAGAGCATCCTACTAAAGAATGAATGGGTCAACCAGGAAATTAAAGAATTGAAAAAATTCATGGAAACAAATGATAATGAAAACACAACGATTCAAAATCTGTGGGACACAGCAAAGGCAGTCCTGAGAGGAAAATATATAGCGATACAAGCCTTTCTCAAGAAATAAGAAAAGTCTCAAATACACAACCTAACCATACACCTAAAGGAGCTGGAGAAAGAACAAATAAGAAAACCTAAACCCAGCAGGAGAAGAGAAATAATAAAGATCAGAGCAGAAATCAATGAAATAGAAACCAAAACAAACAAACAAAACAAAACAAAACAAAACAACAGTAGAACAGTGAAATTGGGAGCTGTTTCTTTAAAAGAATTTATAAGGTTTTTAAACCCTGGCCAGACTTATCCAAAAGGAAAGAGAAAGGACCCAAATTAATAAATCATGAATGAAAGAGGGGAGCTCCCAAAGAAACACAAACAATTACACGAACATATTATGAGCAACTATACACCAGCAAATTTGACAATCTGGAAGAAATGAATGCATTCCTAGAGGCATATAAACTACCAAAACTAAACCAGGAAGAATAGAAAACCTGAACAGACCCATAACCAATAAGGAGACTGAAGCAGTCATTAAAAATCTCCCAACAAACAAGAGCCTAGGGCCAGACAGCTTTCCAGGGGGAATTCAACCAAACATTTAAAGATTAATACCTATTCTCCTGAAACTGTTCCAAAAAAAAGAAAAGAAAGGAAAACTTCCAAACTCATTTTATGAGGTCAGCATTACCTTGATCCCAAAACCAGACAAAGACCCCATCAAAAAGGAGAATTATAGACCAATATCTTTGAGAAACACAGAAGCAAAAATTCTCACCAAAATACTAGCCAATAGGATCCAACAGTACATTAAAAGGATTATTCACCACAGCCAAGGTGGATTTATTCCTCAGCTGCAAGGTTGGTTCAACATCCACAAATCAATCCATGTGATAGAATACATTAATAAAAGAAAGAACAAGAACCATAGGATACTCTCAATAGATGCTGATAAAGCATTTGACAAAGTACAGTATCCTTATTTGATCAAAACTCTTCAAAGTATAGTGATAGAGGGTACATACCTCAATACCATCAAAGCCATCTATGAATAACCACAGCGAATATCATTCTCATTGGGGAAAAACTGAAAGCTTTTCCCTTAAAGTCAGGAAAACAGCAGGAATGTCTATTATCACCACTGCTATTCAACATAGTACTAGAAGTCCTAACCTCACCAAACAGACAACAAAAAGAAATAAAAGGCATCCAAATCGGCAAAGAAGTCAAATTCTCACTATTTGCAGATGATATGATACTTACGTGGAAAACTTAAAAGACTCCACTCCAAAACTGCTAGAATTCATATAGGAATTCAGTAAAGTGTCAGGATATAAAATCAATGCACAAAAATCAGTTGCATTTCTATACACATACAGCAAGACAGGAGAAAGAGAAATTAAGAAGTCAATCCCATTTACAATTGCCCCCAAAACCATAAGATGCCTATGAATAAACCTAACCAAAGAGGCTAAGAATCCGTACTCAGAAAACTGTAAAGTACTCATGAAAGAAATTGAGGAAGACACAAAGAAATGGAAAAAAGTTCCATGCTCATGGATTGGAAGGACAAATATTGTGTAAAAGTCTATGCTACCTAAAACAATCTACACATTTAATGCAATCCCTATCAAAATCTTATCCATTTTTTTGAAGAAATGGAATAAATAATCCTAAAATTTATATGGAACCAGAAAAGACCCCAAATAGCCAGAGGAAAGTTGAAAAAGAAAGCCAAAGTTGGTGGCATCACAATTCCAGACTTCAAGCTCTATTACAAAGCTGTCATCATCAAGACACTATGGTACTGGGGTGCCTGGGTGGCTCAGTGGGTTAAAGCCTCTGCCTTTGGCTCAGGTCATGATCCCAGGGTCCTGGGATTGAGCCCCGCATCAGGTTCTCTGCTTCTCAGGGAGCCTGCTTCCCCCTCTCTCTCTGCCTGCCTCTCTGCCTACTTGTGATCTCTATCTGTCAAATAAATAAATAAATAAATAAATCTTAAAAAAAAAAAAAGACACTATGGTACTGGAACAAAAACAGATGCATACATCAATGGAACATAATAGAGAGCCCCGAAATAGACCCTCAACTCTATGGTCAACTATTCTTGACAGAGTAGGAAAGAATGTCCAATGGAAAAATGACTGTCTCTTCAACAGTTAGTGTTGGGAAAATTGGACAGCCACATGCAGAAGATTGTAACTAGGCCATTTCCTTACACCACACACAAAAATAGACTCAAAATGATGAAAGACCTCAATCTGTGACAGGAATCCATCAAAATCTGTCAGGAGAACACAGGCAGCAACCTCTTCGACCTCAGCCGCAGCAACTTCTTCCTAGAAACATCACCAAAGGCAAGGAAAGCAAGGGCAAAAATGAATTATCGGAACTTCATCAAGATCAAAAGCTTTTGCACAGCAAAAGAAACAGTCAACAAAACCAAAAGACAACTGACAGAATGGGAGAACACATTTGCAAATAACATATCAGATAAAGGCTGGTATCCAAAATCTATAAAGAACTTATCAAATTCATACCCAAAGAACAAATAATCCAATCAAGAAATGGGTAGAAGAAATGATAGACATTTCTGCAAAGAAGATATCCAGGTGGCCAACAGATACATGAAAAAGTGCTCCACATCACTCAGAATCAGGGAAATACAAATCAAAACCACAGTGAGATACCACCTCACACCAGTCAGAATGGCTAAAATTAACAAGTCAGGAAATGACAGATGTTGGTGAGGATGAAGAAAAAGGGGAACCCTCCTACACTGTTGGTGGGAATACAAGCTGGTACAGCCACTCTGGAAAAAGCATGGAGGCTCCTTGAAAAGTTGAAAATAGAGCTACCCTACAATCCAGCAATTGCACTACTGGGTATTTACCCTAAATATACAAATGTAGTGATCTGAAGGGGCACATACATCCGAATGTTTATAGCAGCAATGTCCACAATAGCATGAATAAAGAAGAAGTGGTATATATATATATATATATATATATATATATATATATATATATATCATGCAGCCATCAAAAATGACGTCTTGCCATTTGCAATGATGTGGTTGGAACTAGAGGTTATTATGCTGAGTGAAATAAGTCAATCAGAGAAAGACAATTATATGATCTCTCTGATATGAGGAATTAGAAAGGAAGGGCGGTGGAGGTCATGGGGGTTAGGGAAGGGAAAAATGAAACAAGATGGGATCAGGAGGGAGACAAACCATAAGAGACTCTTAATCTCACAAAACAAACTGTGGGTTGCTGGGGGTAGGGAGGTAGGAATAGGATGATTGGGTTATGGAAATTGGGGAGGGTATGAGCTACGGTGTGTGCTGTGAAATGCATAAGCCTGATGAATCACAGATCTGTACCCTTGGGGCAAATAATACATATAGAAATGAATTATATTTTTCTGGTATGCTTTTTTCTATATTTGGGCTGTACTCAGACAAAAAAGATTTTGGGCCAGAAAGTATCATTCAATATACCTCTATTTTTATCCCAGGAGTCTTATGCTAAATTGTGAAGAAACAAAGCAATTAGTATGAGCCTAGTCTAATGCAGACACCATATGAAAAAGGAGACAGGTTTATAAGCAATTAACTATACAATACAATACAAGTACAAACCTAACACTGTGACTTAAGTAGATATAGAATCATAAGGAAAAACATACATTAATATCTCAGTGGATAGAATGAGATTGTTAAGACTTCATAGAAGAAAGAATATATGTGCTGGGGTTTGAAGGGCCACCAGAATTTGACAGGTGGAGAAAGCATAGAAGTGTGTTCTAAGCAAAGGGAAAAGCATTAGTAATGATATCTAGATGCATAGGGCGTTTAGGGCCACAGGTCCTGTGGGAAAAGTTTTAAAAAATGAAACCAGATTATGAATGGTAATGAAATCATCTGGGCTATGATTAATCACAGAAGAATTGACACATTATGATAAATTATCATAATTACTGTGGATATTGGAGAGGAAGAAGGACTGGAAGAAAGGATGCCATTAGGAGGCCACTGAAATTATGTGAACAAGAGATGATAACAACTGGATAAAGACAAGTAGAAATAGAATGACAATGGATTTTTAGAAGCATTTTAGACATTGATTTACAGTGTCTAGGGTAAAATTCCTTCTAGAGAGTGAAGAAAAGGAATCAGATATCATAGGATTATCTTTTGGGTTCGGGTACAGTTACATTTCCTGAAATGAGTAATCTAGGAGAGGGCATTTGTGAAGGTGAGGAAAAGAGAATATACTTAATGGTTGAACTTGGTACACCTGATGGGTCTATACATACTTAGATGAAGATAGCAAGTGTCAGTTGCAAATACACATCTGGACTCAACAAAAATATTTGATTCTTCAGCTACTGCTTTGGAAGTCATTGGCATACTGGCAACAGTAGAAAAAGGCTAAAATTAGGAATAAAATTATTTAAGATTAGGAATAAAAAAGTCTCAGCTGAAAGCTTGGGGACTTTACCGGACACCCTCTTCCTTTACATACCACGTATTCCCATTTTTCTCCCAACACTGGGAGATTGCTGAAATCTTTGGTTAGCTCCTAAGCATCCTGATGGCTGCTTTTGGTCTTTCTTGGTCTTGCCCCAAATATGTAGCACCGGATTCAGATTATTAACTCCGCCAGTCTTGATTGTTTTGGTAGCCTTAAATCCAATATTGTTTTTTTTCCTATTCTGATCAGTGAGATGCCACAAACTTGGGGTTTTTACTGCCTCTCTGTCTCTTGTGGTGAATAAATAAAATCCTTGACAGGGAAAGTCTATAGAAAAATTTCGCTCATCTTAACACATTTTCTTTCTCTCTGAAATATTTACTGACTGGTAAATTCTTGACTTTTTTTTCTCCTATGATTTCAGTCTTAATAAGAAACACTATATCCAGATTCTATAGTTTGTCATGGTCAGAGATTAACCCAGTAATGAGGACTTTATGGCAGGCAGATGTGAAATTCTTCCTCCAGAGCATCTTGTATCTAACTCTACTAGAACATTTACTGCAGTGTGTTTTAATTATAGATATACTCTTTTCTCCCATTTGACCTATGAATAGTGAATTATTACAGTCATATATAATATATGACATATATTATATATATTACACTCAATACTTATTATCTGGATCAATAAATGATGCTTGGATAAATAATGAGCTTTTAAAGAGTATGCAAAATGCAAAATTTCCTCAGAACTATAAGGGAAGATCATCTATCTGTGAAGAAAAAAAAAAAAAGGAGCTGTCTTTACATCCCCCTTTGTGGAATATATTTGACTCCCTCACACTTTACCTTCCCATCATTCTGAATCTGATGGCTCCTACCACCCCATTCCATGCTGCATTGCCCCTCCTTGGCCCAACCACATTTCATCAGTATGAAATAATTTGTTTTGCTTTTTTTTAATCTCTCTGTGAAACTCCTTTCCTCCCTCAAAATCTAATTAAGCAGCATCTCCTCAGTTAAGAATTTCTCAACCTCTTTCCTCTCTGTGTTACTCCAATATTTTGCATTTTTACTCTTACTCTTATTGTTTGTTTACACACCTGCTTCTTTTGTGAAAATAGCTGAACATGGAATCTACCTTTAACAAGTTTTTCTAAACTGCTGTGATTATTATCAGCCAATCTCCATGGAGGGCTTGCAGGCTATGGATAAGAGATTTGCTTGCTTTACAAACACACACACACACACACACACACACACACACTATTATGTTGATATTATTAGTCCATTTTATATATGAAAAAGACTGAGGTTTTGAGAAGTTAGGATAATTATCCAAATCCATAAAGACGGTAAGCAATATAACAGACCAAATAGTTCATATGGTCTCAAAACTTTTTTCTATTCTTGCTACCCATAGCAATGTCTGGAACAAGGCAGATGCTATATAAATCTTGTGGAACGGAATATAATTATCATATCATATTACATTATATTATAGTTATATTACATCATATTGTATTGAATTATACTGTAATGAGATATAATGTCAGGATTATTTTATCATCAAGATTAGCTATTTATAGGTTAATCACCCAGCAGTAAATCTGATTTGTTTTCAGTTATTTCAGGCAAAACAATAAAAAGACAGCACTGAATCATTTACTCCAAAAAAATATGAAAGCGAGAACATTTTAATAAGAAAAGCTGTATCAGTCTGTGTTTTTCTTAAAATTAAAGACTTTACAGGGCGCCTGGGTGGCTCAGTGGGTTAAGCCTCTGCCTTCGGCTCAGGTCATGATCTCAGGGTCCTGGGATCGAGTCCTGCATCCGGCTCTCTGCTCAGCAGGGAGCCTGCTTCCCTTCCTCTCTCTCTGCCTGCCTCTCTGCCTACTTGTGTTCTCTGTCTGTCAAATAAATAAATAAAATCTTTAAAAAAAAATTAAAGACTTTCCAGATACAGGCAAAGTCTTAATAAAATATTTCATTTCAACAATTTGGTAATCTGTAAAAAGGAAGTTAAAGGCAGACCTCATTTATAGCTCAGAAGTTCCATTGTTGAAATAACCAAAGAGATGACAACCTGTGATAATATATATATATGTAGACAAGAGAGTGGGGCTTAGTTATAGCACTGCATCCTGATTTTTATTAGACTTGGTGCCTTTTACATCATGTTAGCCATTTGCATTGTGGCTACTGAAGGAACACTTCATATTAAAAAAAAAACAGAATTGTTTCTTGAGAAATAATCAAAGCTAGACAGAGGAAAAATTTTCCTTCCCTGTGGACTAGAATAAGAGATATATTATCATGAGCTCAACAGAAAGAATCAATTCAGAGAGTAGTGAATTATTACCTTCATGAAAATCTACTGTATCTAATCATGTATTATGTATTAAAATACAATTTAAGTACATAATACAAAGGATGCCAAAGAGAAATAGTATTCCCAGAATCACTTTTTATGCCATCATACTTTGAGTCACATAGAAAGAAGAGTAGTATTACGTGGTACTTCAGGATCAAAATTAAAGGATGTGTAATCAATAGAATTATACACACATACACACACACACACACACACTCACACAGAGTCAAATCCTTAAAACCAATGAGCAAATTCTGTGGTTGTGGTAGATGGTATCTTAGTTCTCTTTTGCACTGTAATCTAACATTTTATCAGGCTGCCTTATCCCATACCTATTTTGTGGATATTGAAGTAATTCAAAGTAGTTTTAGTCATTCAATCAATTTAATCATACTCAAGTAGATTTTAATTTTTTTCTAAGTAGAAATAGTCTGATTATTGAACCCCATATTTTTATTCTTAACAATAAACACATAATTTCACTTTATGAAGAGATTAGTTTCAGGTCAGCACTGTTAGTAGTAGATTTCAGTTTTACACAAGTCAGTCATAGGCTTACTTTTTTTTAAAGATTTTATTTATTTATTAGAGAGAGAGAGATAGGGAGAGAGAGGATGAGCAGGCGGGGAGAGGGAGAAGCAGGCTTACTGCTGAGCCGGGAGCCTGATGTGGTGCTCCATCCCAGGACCCTGAAATTATGACCTGAGCTAAAGGCAGATGCTTAACCAAATGCCACCCAGACACCCCTCAGGTTTACTTTCAGAGACAGCATACTGGCTTGAATGGGGCCATTATGGGAGCTTAAAAAGAAAGTTTAAGGAAATAACACATAGATAAAGATTTTGAAAGTGCTTTCACTTCTTGCACAGTTGGATTGCAAACATGTATATAATAGTCACCAGGGCAGGCCAGTTATAATGGGACATGTTAATCTGGGGTAATTCTAAAACGATGGAACATGTTAAATAGAAATTTAATGTCCATAATCTATTCAGTTCAGCCAAATTTCATGAAAGTTCACTGATACTCAGACATTTTTTATGATAGATGCTGTAAGAAAATAAGAAAATAACAATATTCTGAAACAAAACTGGGTTTTTCAATACTGCAAATATTTTTATATTTAAAATGTATGAGGGGTACCTGAGTGGCTCAGTGGGTTAAAGCCTCTGCCTTCAGCTCAGGTCATGATCCCAGGGTCCTGGGATCGAGCCCCGCATTGCGCTCTCTGCTTAGCAGGAAGCCTGCTTCCTCCTCTCTCTCTCTCTCTCTCTCTCTGCCTGCCTCTCTGCCTACTTGGGCTCTCTGCCTGTCAAATAAATAAATAAAATCTTTTTTAAAAAAGTATGAAAAGTGCTTTTTGTTTATTTTATTTTTATAATCATTTTTTAATTTATTTTCAGCATAACAGTATTCATTGTTTTTGTACCACACCCAGTGCTCCATGCAATCCATGCCCTCTCTAATACCCACCACCTGGTTCCCCCAACCTCCCACCCCCCCACATCTTCAAACCCTTCAGATTGTTTTTCAGAGTCCATAGTCTCTCATTGTTCACCTCCCCTTCCAATATCCCCCAACTCCCTTCTCCTAACTCCCCATGTCCTCCATGCTATTTGTTATGCTCCACAAATAAGTGAAACCATATGATAATTGACTCTCTCTGCTTGACTTATTTCACTCAGCATAATCTCTTCCAGTCCCATCCATGTTGCTACAAAAGTTGGGTCTTCATCCTTTCTGATGGAGGCATAATACTGCATAGTGTATATGGACCACATCTTCCTTATCCATTCGTCCGTTGAAGGGCATCTTGGTTCTTTCCAGTTTGGCGACCATGGCCATTGTTGCTATAAACATTGGATCAACTATATATACATATATACATATATGTACATATACAAATATGTACATATATACATATGTAAATATCTTCAGGTGCACAGTGATTTTATGTTGTTTTACCTTTATTTATAATATACACACACATATATATTGTATAAATAGTTAACATCTTTCTGTGCAGTGATTTTTAATCTCTTCTTTAGAATTCTTTATTTATTTATTTAGAGGATGGAGATGAAGGGAGGAGAGTGGCAGAGCGAGGGAGAATCCATGCTGAATGTGGAAGGGGACACAGGGCTGGATCTCAGGACCCTGAGATGAGGAACTGAGCCAAAACCAAGAGTAAGATCCTCATCCAACCATACCAGCCAGGCACTCCTGATTTTTCTTTCTTTTTAAGTTAGTGTTATCAATGTGGTAACACTGACTAAACCAGCATAGGGAACTAGCTAATAAATGTATCCCCAAACCACTCCTGGTAAGTGTTTCCTTGCAATAAATACAACAGTATCATAATATTTGCTAAGGAATTATATACACACATGTTATTTTCTCCCTAGTTCAACCTCCAATGGGAAGAGAATTCCTGTTTGCATCAGAAATTTAATAATGTAACATTATTGGTTCCCTTTCCTGAATATCATGACTAGGATAAGGCTAGGAGCAAATATGTGAACCCCAATATAAAGAAATCAATCTAGCACAAAGAATATGGTAATCAAAAGACCTTTCTTATTTTTTTTTTCAAGGGCAACACTCGCATATATTGCTCACCGATACATTCTTCTTAACAGAAGTGAAGCTATTTTAAGAATATGAAAAGCTTTTCAAGACATCTGTTTTCAGGGACACACCAGAGTAACAAATACTTCTCAGGGCTGGTTTGTTCTAAAGTCTATCCCAAGAATGAGGGCAGCCAACTTTCATGAGGTACCAAGACAGGTTTCAGCAAAAATATTTTCACTTTCCTAAAGTTATATGCCGTTTTTCAAGTCCAAATATATTATAAATATCTGATCCTTTTCCGCCGGCAAAGAAGGAACCTTTTTTTTTAGACGCCAACGTTGGTAATATTTGTGTAGAATGAAGGTAGAATTTTAGTTGTGTACCTTTCTTATTTTTAACACTACTTCCTCAACCAATACAGGCTGGAGTGATGAAGTTTTGACTGATGGTGAATTCCTCTTAGTCAGCCCTTTGTTTTGGAAGGTGAAGCAAGACTAGGGTATGATACAAGTTCTAACAGAGGCATCTCAGGTACAGACTTGAGGGAGGGAAGTCAAGTAGGACATTCAAGGCTTCCATGATATCAATTATATGAGGTTGGAATAGGAAAGTAATTAGGATTCAACAAATTACTCGACTTTTTTAAAAAGTACATTTTAAAAGGAAAAAGATTTCTTTTTCCTTAGTTCTCAGTTACTTAATTGTAACATTGGAAGAGTTACAGAAAACAGTGAAATAGAGGAATTCTGGAGCCTAGAAACCCCAGACATTGCATCAGTTTCCTAAAAATAATTAACAGCAATTTATTAGCATTGAAATACATAGTAGTTAAATTTGTCATAGAAATATCATGTCTTCAAGGTATACAAATTTTACAGAGGCCCTATATATACAAATATTTCTCATACAAAATAACATCTCTAAAATTGATGTGTAGTCTTTATGCTGCTAATGACTCTGATTATAAACAAAATAAGATATTTACAAGCTTAAAATATTAACTCATGCAATGAGGTTATGTTAGAGTAGAACATATGGTAAGACACAGAAGTAGAAATTCCTTATTATTACTGTAAATTTTCACAACTGCTTAAATATGTTTCTCTATTTTTTGTATTTATGGAAACTTATTCTTCATTCCTTTTTGTATTTTGTATTTCATAGTGCTAATATTTAGCATAATCACAAGAATAACTTAATAAAAGTCAAGACTATCCATGCTCCTAAATTTTTTACACACACTTTTTGTAATTCTAAAACAGCAAAATGATAGAGACATCTTTATTAGCTGTATTTAGTGATTACTTACTGCATATGACCCATATACTATGTTGCTTATTCTATATATAATAACTCTTTGAAACCTCATAACAACCCCATGGGACAGGAAATACTATATTTTCATTTTATAAAGTATCTTGTCTAAGTTCTTATAACCAGAGAATATAAGTAAATCCAAACAATCAGGTTATTAAGTCTGTTCTCTTAAGTGTTACTCTAAAAAGCCTACATTAATAACTACTCATTATATAATACATACTACACAGCCATGTATGTTTACCATTTTTATTTCCCTTTTATTTTTCTTATTATCCCAGTTCTACAAATTTAGATTTGAGGGTTAGAGACTTCAAGTTCAAGTGATCTGTTCACAAGTTACAGTGACTATCCCAGTTCCTGACAACTAGAAGTTTTTTGGGTTTTGTTTTTAAGTTTACAATCACATGAATCAATGTCATTGCATTTTTAAAAACTCATTTACTTAAAAAATATATTTGTCATGAAAAGTTTTTTTTTAATGTTAAATTGTTAAGTCAAATTCTGCAGTCTTTTTCTTTCTACTCTGAGAAGTACACATAAACCATTGCAGAGGAACAATGACCATGGAAAGCAGTGAGAACATGTCAACATTCTGTGGGAATGATACATGAGAGTTATTTCAGAGATCTGGACTGCTACGTAGACTGTATTTTAATAAAACTGGGTGCATTGAAGTGTCTTAGGGCAAGGATATCCACCTGAGTTCAAGAGTAAGGGCATACCTTGGCAGGCAGACAGACAAAATCCTAACTTAGAATGCAAGTATCATGAATCATAATTTAAATGCTGGTAGATTTCACCAGTGCTAAATTGCTAAAGACATTGTGCTGGGGAGGGAGGCGATTGTGAGGAAGAACTAATTTTATGTTAAAATGAGTTACATATATTTTGAGGACAATAACTAAAATAATTGTCCTGGCAAACTAATATCATTATAAAATATAAAAGGAAAATGGTAGTATAAAAGATTTCTATGCTGTCTGATAATTAAACACCTGGAGAGTGAAGGAATAGTTATTTATAACATATTCATTAGACATTAAAATTATGGACTGGGAAAATTGTTCAAGTCTAGCAATAAAGTAACAAAACACAATGGAGAAGAATTGGAATACTATGTTTCTTCCCCCTTAATCTCTTAAGCTTTCTTTCTTAAGGAAAAAAACGATATTTTGTAGTTATGATTTGTCTCCACATTAGGTCAGTAACAAGACCATTAAGAGATAACCACACATACAGTATCTTGGGTTATCTTAAAAGCTTGCAGCCAACACATCTACCCCCAAATTAGGTTTATCATTCTAGAAATAGCTCTTAAAATTGCTTCCTCAAAATCCAGACCATGAACCCAGATCTCTATATTGTACTTTAAGGATTGCAAGAAAAGTGAGAAACATTTTTACCTAGTACCTAAACCAATAATCAGTTTTAGTAGCAAAATAAGATCCTAGGGCAGAGAAATTTGTGGGGATATTTAATCAGGACTATTAATACCCGAATACAACTAAAAAACTGAGATAAAAGTTTCAATATAGTATACTAAAATGCTGCATATATGAATAGTCTTCAAAATGGATGTCATTTAGGTTAGTTAAATGTTTGTTCAAGTTGGGGAAACAATTTAGTTCCTTTGCATGTAACGGAATGCAGCCTATAAAAATTTTATTTTTTAACTGCTAGAAGGAGTATCATGTGGATTTCCAATTTTACATTCTATAATTATAGAGTATGACTAGATATTCAAATGCTTAGACACTTCCTATGGGGGATGAGGTTAGAGTATAAATGAGAATTAAGAATGAAAATCACATTAATATTAATTTGACAAGGAAGGGAGTCTAATTGACTAATGACTGTTTTAGACAGGACAGATTTACTTTCAAAAGAGTTTGTAACATGGGTAATATATTTTTAATTTAGAAAAACAAAACAATTCTATTTACTTTATGATATGGATTTATAATTTTAGTCCAAAAGCTTTAATTTTTCTTCCTATTTTTCTAGAAGACTAGATACACAAAAGGAGAAAAAAAATCTCTGGAAAGCATATTTAGAGGACTTTATATTTACTTTTTACAAGAGCAAACAATATATGCATGCTATTGCTCTAGGTTATAAATTACTCATTAATCATATTTGTAAGAAAGATGGGAAAAACTTCCATGTCATTGGATACAGATAAAGAAAACCCATCACATTTCTCTGATAAATAATAACATAATCATAAATTCTGCAGCACCTACATAAATCATTTAGGTAAATTATTCTTTCAAATGTAACACATTATGTTCAAAATATCCTGTTAGCTATTTCACAATTAAGTGGCTGATTTTTCTTTTTAAGTGTAGCTCATATTTTCATATAGTTACTTTTATTTAGATAAAGTAATTCTTGATGCTGAAACATATATTTCAATATAAACATATGTCTTTCCCATTAAAAATTACATATGATTTTTATAAATAAGGGCACTATAGTATATTATGATATGTTATTTTCACCACAGCTTGTAACTGGTATTTCAAAATAAAGTGAATATGAGTGTTTTTAATTACTTTATAGTAACATAAAATTAAGAATTATGTTAGCAATATATGTTTTCTTTTTTATTTACCCTAATTTTGGTCCATGTTTATTATAAACACCAGTGTGTCAGCTAGAATGAAGTTTAAAGGTTTTTTTTCTCTTTGTCTTTATTAGTAAACCAAGTTCAAAATTAAATGTGTTTCATGTACAATTTAAGCAGTTTTCTTCTAATTCTTTATCAAGATAATTTTTTTGTATTGGTTATTCTTTTAACTACTTTATAATTAAATTTTTAATTGACTATATGACATTAAAATGGTATCTTTTCTAGAAAATGAGAGCCAGTTAGTACCTTTCAGACTTTTCCTATAGCTATTCCCCTTAATAAGATGACAGAATCGAACTCATTTTTAGTTAAGATATGATTTATATGTATATTCACAAGGAATAATTTTACTACAAAATTTTAAACATACTGTGAGAGTCTATTATTTATTTTTATAATGGTTTGCCAGTGGTTTTCATTTTAAATATGTTTAAGTGGTATCTATTTCTGTTTTCTTTTAATGAAATATGCAGGGATAAACTTTAATGCCTTGACATTAAAGTTGCCTCTGATGATTTGTTATTTGAGTTCAATATCTTAACTACACTAAAAAACAAACAAACAAAACCACATACAGATGTAAGAACATCCTTTTCTCCATTGTCTTCTGAATATACTGGTGGAGAAAGCTTGTCTGCTGTATTTAGCAACAGATGTAAGTTGATGAGACTCTCAAGTCCCCTGGTGAAATGAATTTGTTAGAAATACTTTTTGTTCCTTACAGAATAATAGTATATATCCTTTCTTCTAAATTACTCCTTATTCTTTCATACACTATACACTGAACTACTGTGCACATAAGTAGCTGGAATTTTTAATGAAAATTCTGGGTAGTAAATATAGGTTAAAAGATACATTGCTTTATGCAACAGTATCTTAGCAACCAAAGTTCTAAACTAAAGCAATCAGAATGGCAAAATGATGTAATCCAGACAAGTATATCAGAACAAAAGAGTATGACAATAACAAATCACCACCAAACTTGCTAAGTTCACACCCCATGCCAAGATCCCACAGGAATAGACAATTTCTTTCCCCAAATTTCAAATATTCCCACTCCTGGAGTCTAGAATGGTGGACAGTATAAAGCTGGAAGCTTATGTCTCTCTAACTATGGCCTAAGAAGGAAGGATCTAACTGTATACATATGCCAAAGTAGCCACTATATTTTTTAAGATTTTTCAAATTTAAGATTTTAAGATTTTAAGATTTTTTAAATTTAAGATTTTTAAAATATTTTTCAAAATTTATTTGACAGAGAGATAGAGTGAGAAAGAGAGAGAGAGAGCACACACACAAGCAAAGGGAGAGGGAGAAGTATACTTCCCACTGAGGAGGGAGCCTGATGGGTGGCTGGATCCCACACATCAGGTTTGGAGTGCAAGGCAGACATTTAATGGACTGAGCCACCCAGGTGCCCCTACATTTTTAATACCTATATACAAATTACTTCTGTAATGGGGAAAGATATCATGAAAGAAAAAGCCAGAAACTTCATTTAACTGTGCCTATAATAGGGAGGGGGTAAAAGGCACTATAAAGACAAAAGTGGCTGTTAGAGTGAAAATACTTCCCTCTTTTCATTTTAGAACTCTGGTTAGTTCACTTTGGTATTTTTTTTGCAAGCCATGCTTTACAAACTAAACATTCTTTTGGAAAATGAGTTTAAACACACTAGCAGTCAAAGAAGGAAGCATACCGGGGTAAGTGCATAAGATAAAATCAGTGAAACCATTCCAAAATGTAGTTAACAAACTGAAGGTGGCTGTTGCTGTTTAGAAGCAAGGAAAACAGACCCATTTCCAATATGTCTAAAGTAATAAAAAGAAAAACTAGCACTGGTTTAATTTTCCTTTTCTGACTCTCTAGAGACTCAAGATACATCTGCTATATCAGGTTGAAATGATGTAGGGTAACACGATTACCAATGATCAACCAGTCACAAACAGCCAAAAACCTTAAACTTCATTTGGGTATTTTGTCTTTTTTTTTTTTTTTTCCTATTTACAAAAAAAAAAAAAAATGTTTAAATTAACTAAATATCAATACTACTAAAAAAGTGAATTCATGCTCACAACATACTTTGTATCAAGATTTGTTCATTGTTACAAGACAGGGCATCGGTACAAATATATTACCAAGTGTTGAGTAAAATAATTTAAATATGCCAGGAAATGTGAAAAATTAACTGGAGAGTCTAGAGACAGAATTAACCAGAGGAAGGATTCATGAAGCCCACTGTTAACAGAGGAGTGGAAAAAGAGAATGAGAATAGATTCCATTGATCTTCCTTCCATCTTTAATGAACACTCCCCTAATTTTATATAACTCCTTAACTTTAACTCATTCATTGCCAACTTAGTGAAGATTCTACAATTCTTATTCTTCCTTATTCACCTCTCATTCTTGATTCTCTAAATGTTGTCATGATCTCTCTCTCTCTCTCTCTCTTTTTTAAGATTTATTTGTTTATGTTAGAGATGAGGGGGGAGTTGGAGGGGCAAAGGGAGAGGGGGAATCTCAAGCAGACTCCGCAGAGTTCAGAGTCCATGCAGGGCTTGCCCTGGGGCTTGATTCCAGGACCCTGAGACCATGACCCAAGCCGAAACCAAGAGTTGGCCACTCAACCCACTGTGACACCCAGGTGCCCCTGTTGGCAGCATCTTTAATACTCATGCAAACATTTAACAGGATGACAAATAGCCATCAAAAATACTTTCGAAGTATGATTTTAGTCTACTCCTTTCTTGAAATTTCCAAGATGTCTATTACTTTCATCTTGAAACACTTTCCTTCTTTTAGTCTGTATCACTTTTTTAATGTTGTTTTATGCATGCTTCACTGTTTTTAACTATCATTCTTAGTACTCTAGGTGGGCTGCTATTGGTAAACATTCCATAAAAGTTGGTGTTCCCTGGGTCTCTGCCTTCTTTCTGCCTTTCTCCCTAGTTATTTCATACTGTCCTTCAGCAACCTGGTCCATAGTCACAATTACAAATGTTGTGGTAATTTTCTACAGGGAATCTTCAACCTGCTGACTTATTTAATTCAAGTATCCATCATTGCACTAGTAATGTAACCTATAAAAATCTCTTTCTCCCTTGTAATATTTTTTGCTGTGGTAGAAGTCTCCATGATCAATTTGGTGGCTCAAGTCAGAAACATAGGTGACAGAGATTCATTCATTTTCTTGAATGCTTATATCGAGTCCATATGCTTCCATGCCCATTTATTGTAGTCATCTTGACTTAGCCATTATTATCATCTTTGTCTTCAGGTTCTTACTTCAACTTGCATCACGTCCTTTAGAGAAATTTCCTGTTTCACATGCCTTTAATTCTAACCTGCTTTCTAATTTATTCTCCTCTCCCCCAAACCACAGCCAGAGGGATGTTTCTAAAATGCATAATTATGATACTTTTTTACTTTAAATTTCTTCAACACTCCACTTGCATATAGGATTAAGTTCAAATGCCTTTGCATAAAATAAAAAAGCTCTTTACCACAGTCATACAGAATAATTTGGTTTTACCACAGTCATACAAAATAATTTGGTTTCCCTAAATAGACTATATAATGTCTTCTACCTGTTTCTTATGTCTTTAATGACCTTTTACATGCATCCAGGCTGATTTACAAACATAAAACCATCTTTTGAATTGCAACTTATTTGACATCTATTCAAGGGAAACACTCTGGTATATCTAGACAGTTAAATTCTTCTTCTTCTAAGATTCCAGTCATTTAGTCATGGCCTTTCATAATATTTATTGCATTCAACAGAATTTACAGTATTGTACTATGTGCTACCTATTTAGGTATCCTTAGTGGTGTTTTACCAAATTATGTTGAAGAAAGGAAGAGAAAGGAAGATTAAAAAAAGGAAAAATAAAGGTAAAAAGAATTTAACTATTAATTCCAATTGCAGGATTTGTCTCAGTTCTCCTTAAATTCTACTAACTTAAAGATATTTGATATCACTTTTATTGCATATATGCACTGTGGTGGTTAATTTTATGTGTCATCTTGATTGGGCCACAGGATGTCCAGATATTTGGTCAAACACTATTCTGCAGGTGTCTATGAGGGTGTTCCTAGATAAGATTAACATTGGAATGCATAGACTGAATAAAGCAAACTGCCTTTCCTAATATGAACTGACCCTATTCAATCAGTTGAAAGCTTGGATAGAAAAAAGACTGACACTCTTATGAATAAAAGAGTTTCTTTTTGCCTGACTGTCTTGAACTGGAATGTCATTTTTTTTTAATTGCCTGTGAACTTGAACAGAAACATTGACTCTTTCTGAATTTTGAGCCTATCGCCCTTTGGGCTGGAATTACACTCTCTCTCCTGGATCTGCAGCTGACTGGCTCAGCCTCCATAAACTCAGGAGACAATTCCTTATAATAAGCCAATCTCCCCCTACCTGGATCTAGAAATACACATCCTATTAGTTCTATTTCTTTGTATAATCTTGACTAATATATACATACACATAAAAATTTAAATGTACAAAAATGACAAAGGTACATGTTTGAATATATTATATTCAGACTAAACTATAATCAGTTTTTCAAGCCATAAGAATTAATGATGCATAATGGCTACTGGTTTCTGTCATTTTGAACTTCAGAAAGCAATGGGAAAAATGTGCACAGGAACACTGAAGCAAAGACATAAAACAATTCTCTGATCCTACCATTTTCCTGTGTTAGATCGATTCATCTTCAACCATTTGACCTTAATTTTCATAAGTTTTCTAATGAAGTATTTTTCCCCTGGGAAAATTCAACAAATGGGAAGACGTATATATACACAATTTCATAGGGACTTTGCTTTGTTCCTTTAATGCAAGTGAACATAACCTCCCATAATGTATAAAGTTTTTGGTGCTTTGTATAACAAAGCTAACTCTACAAAGTGCTTAGATTTTAGAGGGATCTGTAGTACATCACTTGGTTACATCTGGTTGCAGGAATTGAAGGAATTGCAAAAACAGCAGACTGAATAAGAAAATGAATAAGTAAACACCATTTGTTCTCCGACTACATAAAAAGAATAAATGTGAACTTCCTTGTAACTGTGCTTGTGATGTATAATTATAACAAAGCAAGACAGGTAATAGTAATATTATGAAGAATAAGAATAATAGGTAATACTAAATAATTAATAATATTTATTGAGTGCTCACAATGTGTAAAAACTGATGTCAACATATTTTATACATGTTATCTAATTTAGTTAAAAGTATCTTTAAAAGATAATACGACTATTATCCCTATTATACAGACAAGTTGTCTAAGGCACAGAGAAATAAAGTACAATTTTTTTACTAGGTAAAAGTAGAGACAAGACTGAAACTCAGGGCCTGTGTTCTCATCTCTATTCAATTCTACTGCTTAGATCATAACAAGTCTACCAAGTAGGTACATAACCTCAAAGACAAATTATAGGACAAACCAGAGTACTGAGATTTCAGGGTTCTAAACGTAATATGTATTTAAATATTATTATAATAAATGAATATAATGGAACCAATTATCCATTTATGTGAATAAATGGTGAAATGTAAATTGTTTCTATTTCTACTAAAGCATATTAACTTCACATGGAAGTTTATTATTATTTTTTAAAAGACCATTTCTGACACTTGTGTTGCCACCACTGAATAGATATATAATAAATATTTAAGATTCTCGAAATGAATAGCCTGCAAAAAGTGTCAATTTGTGGTAGTTTATCCTCATTAAGATGTCTGCCCCAAAATACAAAGGAGTAGACAAATTATAATTTTTATGATGAGCTGCTGACAGCATTACATAACAGGGAATTTTGTAACCAGAGGGTAAGAAGAAAGTGGCAGATAAAGAGGACAGCAAGAAAAGCACATGAAATTTCAGCTGTAATGTGCATTTGTTGAATTATCTACAGAATTCTGACTTTATCTTCTGAATAAATATGGGACTGGAAGTGGTAATAAATGAGTTTTCCATGTTGCTGAGAGAAACCTGGAAAACACATAGCACAAAACATTTCTTGAAACAAGGAAAGATCCAAAGCAAAAATACAAAGGAGCAAAACAGAGGAGAGAAAACATGAGATCTGAAGTAAATAGGCTTCAACAGAGTTAAGAAAGAACCTGAAGATAAATTCTCATAGCTCTCTACACACAGAAAAGCCCTTTTGTAAAGGGCTTGTGCATAAACTTGTAGGACTCTTTTAGGTGAATTATCATTTTTTTAAAGATTTTATTCATTTATTTGTCAGGGAGAGAGAGGACAAGCAGGGGGAAGAGTGGGAAGAAGACTCCCTGCTGAGCAGGGAGCCCAATGCAGGACTCGATCCTGGACCCTGGAAACATGACTTGAGCTGAAGGCAGATGCTTAGCCAACTGAGCCAGTTGCCCAGCTGCCCTGGGTGAATTATTTCAGATTTGACTTTGTGGAGTATTCTAGAAAGAAATGTAATTCCAGTTCCCTTAGCTTGGGAAGCTTGATGAAGTGGAACATTTTTTTTTTTTAATGTGAAATACACAGCTTATTATCTTAAACCTTAACACTGTCATTGGACAAATACCACTATGTTAGTTTTCTATGCTACATAAAAAAATCACCACAAATTTAGTGGCTAAAGCAACACACATTTATTATTGTGCAGTTCCTGTGTCAATAGTCCTGGAGTGACATAGTGGGTTCTCTTCTCAGAATTTCACAGAGCTGAAACCAAGGTGGTATAGGCTACATTCTATACCTGAGGCTTGAATAGGGAAAAGGTCAGCTTCAAGTTCCCTCAAGTTATTGGCATACCCATTTCCTTACAGTTCAGAACTCATGGCTCCTTCCTTCTTGAAACCAGCAGAAGAATCTCTTCTGCTTTGGGTCTTGAACTACTAGCCTCTCTTCTAAAGGGCTCACCTTGGGTGCCTGGGTGGCTCAATTAATGACTTTCGTTCAGGTCATGATATCAGGGTCCTGGGATTGAGCCCCACATTGGGCTCCCTACTCACAGGAAACCTGTTCCTTGCTTTCTTCCCTGCTTGTGCTCTCTCTCTCTCAAATAAATAAAGTCTTTAAAATAAATAAACAAATAAATAAAGGGTTCACCTTTTGATTAACATAAATAATCTCCCTTGATTAATATCTCCTTTTATTAATACAAAGTCAATTGATTTGAGAACTTTAGACATTTGCGTAATTCCTTCACTTTTGTCATGTTTTTTGGTTAGAAGGAGTAACAGACATAGGGGAATGAATTATATAGGATGTGCATCATTGGGAGTCATTTTAGGATTTTCCTACCTATACCTACCATGACAAGTGGACTAACTAATCAATACAAAGGATTATCATCTCCAGATGCTTTATTATAAGGGTCAAGATTATCCTGGGACACAAGGAGCCTGGGTGGCTCAGTCAGTTAAGCACTGGCTTTGGCTCCGGTTATGATACTGAAGTGCTGGATGGAGTACCAAATTGGGCTCTCTGCTCACTGGGAAGCCTGCTTTTCCTTCCCCCTCTGCCTGCTGCTTTGCCTACCTGTGCTTTCTCTCAAATAAATAAGATCTTAAAGAAAGGAAGGAAGGAAGGAAGGAAGGAAGGAAGGAAGGAAGAAGGAAGGAAGAAAATTGGGAAAGGAAAGGAAAGGAAAGGAAAGGAAAGGAAAGGAAAGGAAAGGAAAGGAAAGGAAAGGAAATATAATCCTGGGTCACAAACTGGAAGCATTTTCAAAACCTATTTAGTGCAGACACAAATTCAACTAAGCATGGTTTTGAAAATTTCCAAACAGAAGAGGAAAAACTTCCCACCTCTAATCCCTAAATCACAGAACTTTTCCCTTATGAAACCTCCCAATTAAGTTTAATTTATTTTATTTTGACTTTCATGGCAGCAGAAAACACTCAGCACTTTCTTAAAGCATGACTTTGTTTATTGTTAGCTTCAAACACTCTTATATCACCAAAGGATTATATATTTTTGTAAATATAGTTATCCATTTCTTTCTATTATTTCTTCCATTTTTGGAGAAAGGTGCTCAAAATGTGCTTTAATAAATCAAACCTTCAACTAAATATAAGAGTTTAAGAGGGTTTAATATGGGGCACCTGTGTGGCTCTTTTGCTTAGGCATCTGACTCTTGGTTTTCGCTCAGATCATGGTCTCAGGGTTATGAAATAGAGTCCTGTGTGGGGCTCCATGCTGGGTGTGGAGCCTGTTTAAGATTCTCTCTCTCTCACTCTCTATCTCTCAAATAAAATAAACAAACAAATAAATAAATAAATAAATAAATAATAGGGTTTAATATATATGTTTGCATTCCAGCAAATTGCTTTCTGGTTTTTATAAACAGTAGCATAGTGTTAACATATCTTCAACTTACATTCCACCAAGGAAGTGAATTCTTCTGCCATATTAGTACAAACCATTTTCCAATTTTTATTTGTTAATTACTGACTTATAGTTCATCAAACAATTTATGTTGTTTTCTGGTAATTTTTTTCTAATATTTTTTAATAGTTTAGTATACTAACCCCATGCTTAGGTAAAGAGTACATTCCCATGTTGTTATTTCAGTCATGAATGAAAATGTTAAGTAGAATTGGGCCAAATCTCTATAGCGCATTTGTCTTCCATTCTCACCTCAACTATTGATAAGTATGGTTTAGATAAACCACCCACACACTCATTTTATAATTAGCTGTGAGTCTAATGGTTCAGTTGAACAGTGAGAATTTTCCAATGTATTGATGAATAAGTCATGTGGAACAAAGTCAAAACTCTCACTAATATGAAGATTGATTACATTTATTATTTTTCTTGGATCTTCCAAAGCCATTATTTGGTATGACAGGGGGTTTTAATTTTAAAATATCTTATGGTCCATTCTCTCTATAACTACTAGAAAACAAAACAAAACAAAAACCCCAACTTTTGTTAATTAAGGTGCAAGCACAATTTCAAGATTGTGATAAGATGAATAATATAGGGGTCCCTGGGTGACTTGGTTAAGCGTCTGCATTCAGCTCAAGTCATGATCCCAGGGTCTTGAGATAGAGCCCCGCATCCTGCTCCCTGCTCAGTGCGGAGCTTGCTTCTCCTTCTCGCTTTCCCTCTGTCCTTCCCTCTGCTCCTGCTCTCTCTCTTTCAAATAAAAAATAATAATAAAATCTTTTAAATTTTTTAAAAAGATGAATAAAATAAATATATAGTTTTCAACATAACCTTCTTCATTTTTCTAGTTTACCTACAAAAGACTCTTTGGATGTCTTTCTGATTCTCAATGAATTACAAGAAATAAAGCCCACTAGCTCCTTTTATGATTCAAATCATCAGTGCATAACAAGTTTGACACATCCAGTATCTACATTTGTGTACTTTCTCCATCACACTCCTTCCCCTATTCCATCTCAGTCTTTTGACCTTTATTCTATAGGTTCCCATTTCAAGTGTTTTTAATGGCACAGGTTAAAATAAGCAATATCTGGTTTTTTGTTTGTTTGTTTTTAGTGTTATCTGTTATTAACTTTACCTTTTTTTCCAGTCTTGAGGCCTGCTCTATGAAAAGAATGATTTACAATTCCCTTTATGTCAAGTGTAACTGCATCTCATTTTGTTTTGATTTTTTTACTTTTTTCTCTTTAAGCATTTACTAATTCTTTTTCCTGTTTTTTGGTAATTTAGTAGCTTCCTTTTTATAGTAGTTGCCATGTGTTAAACTTTGATTATATCATTTTACAGATACAATGGCTGAAACTGTAAAGTACATGCCTTTCTAAATACTAACTGTTGTTTATACCAAAACATTTTCCCAGCTTTAGTGAGGATGGAGGATAAAAATCTTACTCTGTGAGAAAATGTTTTTTAACTTGGAAAAGAAAAGGGATGATGACACACTTAGCAAGACAGAACGAATTTTGTTTATCCTCAACATATCCTCAATGAAATTAAATAATTTTAGCATGCCAAAATATGTATTTGTTGCTGCACAAACAGAACCTTCCATACAGAAGGCAACATGGTAAAAATGCAAGTCAGAAAGAGAAAAAATAGATTCCTGAGCTCTCATACCTAATATTTACAATGCCACCCATTCAAGATGACTTGCTATATAGTATATACTAAATGGGAAATAGAATGTGATATGTTAGGCATACGAAATTATCCCATAATTTAAAAAGAAATTTAATATCTAAGCAATTAATACTATACCTAGTATAAAAATGTATTGATTAACAAATGACTCATTATTATGGAACACACAATGAGGCATGACAATTTGGTGCCTGTAGGTGGTGGTGGTATGTATCTACTTAATTCATGAAGAAATCAAAAATTTGATATTTCTTAGCTACTGTAGTTTGTCAGATAGTAAATAAAATATTTTGTACTTTATTTTTCATGAAAATTATACTTTCCTGAGTTTTTAAAGGTTCACCTTTTATGTTCATATCTATGTACTAGAGATGTGTTGGTCCATGAGAAATTACAGAGAATATATATATTCATGCTTAACTGCCAAGCTATTATTCAAATTTCAGTTGACCATACATTTGGCTATTTTTTTAGTATGCAAATTATTTGTTTCTATCATGTATTAAGTATTTTACAATGTTATTAATTAAAACATTGCAATGGTGATGGGCAATAACAAAATGAAACAATAAAATAAAAAAGAAAGTTTGGGGTGCCTGGGTGGCAGTCAGTTGAACTTTTGAATCTTGGTTTCAGCTTAGGTCCTGATATCAAGGTTGTGGGATAGAGCCCCAAGTCAGACTACGCACTCAACCCTGAATGTGCTTGTGACTCTCTCAACCTCTCTCTCTCCTTTTGCCGCTCCCCCCAAACACAGTCTCTCTCTCTCTCTCAAAAATGAATAAATCTTTCCAAAAAAAAAAAATAAAAGAAACTTTTGATAAGGATATGAAGCAATAAGAACTCTCATTGTAAGTGCAGGAATTTAAATTGTTAAAACCTGACAAGAAAATAGAAATTAGATTTATTTCTATTTATGTGTATATATACCTCAATAAAATATTTGAAGAATGAGGACATTTCAAAAATGCCAAAAAAAAACCCCCAAAAAACCCTTTTGGGTATCTGTTTAGTCATATCGCTTAAAGTGTTCCTTATAACCCCGTAGTTCTACTCCTAGATATTTACAAAACAAAATGCCTACATATGTGCACCAAAACCTTATTCAAATATGGTCAAAGTGGAATTAACCATAATACTCAAAGACTAGAACTAAGAACATGCCCATCAACTGTAGATTAGATTAAGAAAATAAGGCTAATTGAACATAGTAACAAAAAGAGAAAATAATGTGTATTAATTTAGAATATTTACAAGCACTGAAAAATAATTATATTACACACAGGGTCGTGGATGAAATCTTATAAACATAAAATTGAAGAAAAAAGCTGGATATATAAGAATATATATGTTATGATTTTAATTATATAATTTTTTAAAACAGAGAAAAATGATTTTTGGTGTTGGAATTCAGAATAGTGATTTCTTTGGTGGAGTAGGAAAGTTGGATAATACTGAGTTGACAGTGATAAGGAAGGAGGTTTCTGGGTACTGAATATGAGCCTTAACTTGGTTACATGGATGTGGATACTCTGTGAAGCTTCATTGAATTCTACTCATTTGTAGGTATGTTATATTTTAATAAAAAGGAATGTTATGTATTTATAGAATTGTAATCCATTTGAAGGAAAATTTCTAAATTGAATAAAGATTTAAAGTGTAAATTGTATAAGATTATGATGGCCATAAAAGTGCTAGGAGAAAATATAAGTGAATATCTTTATAATTTCTAATTAAGAAAGACATTCCAAGATTTAGCAAAAATTGGCAAAACCAGCAACCATGAGAAAAAAGAAGAAAGGGCTTAATTTTTGAAAGATCAAGAAAACAGGGAGAATTAAAAATAAATAAGGAACAAAAGTAATTGTATATGAAAGATGTGGAGTTAACCAATCACTTCAGAAAGATTATAACAATTCATTGTCTAGAAAACTAGTAAATAAATATAAAGAATTAAACATTTCTCCCTTTTTTCCTTGTGTAAATGCTTCTCTATAATAAAAATTGTCGATTGAGGGTAAACTCCTTTTTATAGAATATTATGTTAATAAATGAAAAATACTGATATAATTAGATCAGCATTTGGTAGTACTCTATGAAGTAAAAAAATCCAGATATTAGCCATCAATATTAAACTAAAAGTGCATACTGGGTAATACCATTATAAAGAAACTGTAAGATTCAGAATAGAGGTTTCATTGGCAGAGGAGCAGAGAAGTTGTTACGGGGATGGATCTCATGGAATATCTCACAAAGTTCTATTTCTTAACCTATGCACTTGGATAAATTGTATAAGGATATTTACCTCAGCTAATCCATTAAGTTATATGTTTATTTTATATAGTTTCCTGTACTTCAGTTTTATCATATAATAAAAATATTTAAAATAATTTGACATTAAAATGTATATAGGAAAAGATAAAGTTAGAGTAAAAAGTTAAACACTTCATGTAAAGTCAATAAAACTAGAGTCAACTCAGAAACAAACAAAAACTAATAATAAAATTTTAAAACAGTTCATGGAAACACTATATAATCAAATTCTAAAATTTCATCTATCCACTGTAAAAAATTAAAAACACAGATGTGATACAGAATTAGATGCACATTTAATCCTTCTGACAGGCATTTGATCATGTGTATTTGCAAGGAAACTGCATACACATTGAACTGACAATCCTCAGAAATGACCAAACAACCATGTTAAGACTAATATACAAAGTTTCCTCCCTACTGGGCTCTAGAACAACAAATAATGGGGAATTAATGTGGGAAGCTTTGACCTAGAAGGGAGATATCGATGGGTGGGGTGATATTGACCAGAAATAGTGAAGCTCCAAATAAGTACTTCAGACTATTTGTCAAGGAGAATGTTATATGTGAAGTATTATAGAACCATTCACTACCAATTAGGAATAAAACAAAACAAATATGAAGATTACATTTTCATTTCACAATATATACCAAAACAAATATCAAGTAAAATTAAAAGGTTAATTATAAGAAATAATATATCAGGAAAGCTAGATGGAAGTGGATATTATTATACTCTAGGTACAAAATTTCTAAGTGCCAACATTATTGGAAAAATCATAAAAAAATTGACTATGAGAGATTTTAATTTTTCTTTGTTAAATTAGTCAATCCACTCACATTTACTCCAAAAGAGTTACAAAGAAAGCTTTCTAATTACAATATAAATGGTACTAATATAGGTATATGAAAAAAAATTAATAGGTTGAGTAGGCACATAAGGCTTAGACAGAAACAGATACCCCTGATAATAACAAACACAAGTGGTAAACAAATATATGAAAGGAAGTTCATCATAGTAACCATAGAAATGAAAAATAAAATATGTACAAGTTTTCTCATATAGCATATTAACAAAGCTTGAAAAATTCTAAAACCCAAATCTGACAACATGAGATAAACAACTTACTTTCAAAAATTAATAAAGGAAAAGTAAATTTGAGAAACCCGTTTAGGAAAGTATATATTTAGGGGCACCTGGGCAGCACAATCATTTGGGTAACTGACTCTTGGTTTTTGGCTCAGAGCAGGTCATAATCTCAGAGTCTCGAATTTGAGTCCTACATGGGGCTCCACACTCAGTGGGAGGTCTGCTTGGAGTTTCTCTCTCCCTCTCCCTCTGTCACTTCACACTGTTCTCTCTCTCTCTTTCAAATAAATAAATAAATAAAATAAATCATAAAATAAGAGAAAGATTGTCAATTTCTAAAAGAAAGTTTTCTGGGATTTTAACTGGGATTGCATTTAACAAGGTTGAATATTCTTATCTGTGAATATGGTTATCTCTCCTGTAATGTAGGTCTTTCAAGTCTCTTAGCAGAGCCTATAGTTTTTAGTATAAAGGGTCTACACATGTATTTTGGATATATGACTATTTTATGTTTGTGATGTTATCACGTATGATGCAATATTTTGCCAGCTTGCTAATCTCACTTATTATATCTAACAGGTTTTTTTTTTAATAGATTTCTTTGGATTTCTACATAGATAATCATGTCATCTGAGAATGAGCACAGTTTTAACACTACCTTCAAATCTGGATGCACCTTTTGTTTTTTCCTATTGTGTTGAATGGTGAGGACCCAGTACAATAAAGCTATGAGAGCAGACAATTCAAGGTTGAAAAATGCAATATATATATAGTTTGTCATTTGTAGAGAAAGCATTTGAGAAATTGGGTAGAAATATGCACTAACTATAAAAGTGCTAAGTCCCACATTATTAAAAGCACTAAGTTAAAATCTATAGCAATTGTATTTTAACTTTCAGTGTCAGGGAACTGTGTATAAGACTGGAATTTCCTGCAGCAGAACTGACTTTATGAAAGGAAGCATTAATAATATTTCCTTAAAGCACTAAAATGGGGGGGGGGAGAGGAGCTAAAATATGCTGTAAAATTGAAGTCCTAAAGTCTTACCGTAACTCTGTTAGCTAGAACATTAGCATTATAGAATTTAGAGGAAGAAGAGTCTTTAAATTCAGCTAGTCTTACAGCCTATTTAATGCTTGATTTCCCTCTACCAAGTGTTTGAATATCTTTGTTGACAAACAATTCACTTTTTCTAGATTCTTTCATTCCATCTTTGGATTTTGCTAATTGTTAGCATATCCATCATTAACTCTTTTTTTTTTTTTAAAGATTCTTATTTATTTATTTGACAGACAGAGATCACAGATAGGCAGAGAGGCAGGCAGAGAGAGAGAGAGAGAGAGGAGGAAGCAGGCTCCCCACTGAGCAGAGAGCCCCATGTGGGGCTTGATCCCAGGACCCTGGGATAATGACCCGAGCAGAAGGCAGAGGCTTGAAACCCACTGAGCCACCCAGGCTCCCCCATCATTAACTCTTTAGTTGATTGTGTATCTCAGTATTTTTTTACTCATTGGTCTCTTTTCTAGTCTTTCCCTTTCCTGCGACATCTATTCCCAATGTTAATTATAAGTGACATCAAATATTATTATGATGTAATTATGGGTATAGTATAATTATTATGATATAATTCCATGTCCTCTCTCTATCCTGATTTCACTCTTCTGAATATAGTTCAATTTTTATAAACCCATGGCAAAAGTGTGATGTGCCAAACGAATTCCACTTTACATATGGAGAAAAAGGTGCCAGTTCTTTAAAATAGAATACCAGTTTGATTTGCATGCGTTCTGGAGTAGCTTTTCTCCATATCTGTTACTTTCTGTAGAAAAAGCTTCTCTACATTAAGTTTTACAGAAATAACAGTTTCCTCTTTGGCTAATTTCTATTGAGATGATGTTCCTCATTCATTCATTCATTAAATATTTATTGAACTTAAGTTGAACAGGCTCAGAGCTAGATAGAAGAATTATCAAGTCAAGAAAGCAAGCTCATGCCCTCAGAGGTTCAAAACTGAAGTGTTCTTTACATTATAATATAGTAAGTGCTTATGTAGAAGAATATAGATAAAGTTAGTAACAAATAGAGAAGGGGCTATATCAGTCTGCCTAAGGGAACTTAAAAGAGGAGAGAACATTTCATCTGAAGAATTTATTGGAATAATTAGAAGTAACCAACTTGAAAAGGGATGTGAAAAGGCAGTCCAGGTCCAGGGAGCTATACAGATAAAGAAATTGAGGTGTGGGAACTGAGGAGTGGTTAGAGCTGAGGTCTGAATTCTTCTTTTATACCTCATGTGTGGATTTTTAGGTTTCTTGTTTGTTTGCGGGTATTTCCCTTTGCTGTGTCTCTTTCTCTAGACAGCACTTTCAAGACGAGCTGTTTGTGAAAACACTGAAGGTAAGGCATTTCCCCCCACTCTTAAGGTTTTACATTTGGAGGAGTTTTTCTTTTGTCTTGAGAATAATAGCCTATATGAAAGATTCTTTACATGTTTTTCACTGATAAACCACACAAAATGAGGGAGAGTGTAGCTGGAGTTCCACTAAAAGGATACAAATACTAAACTGGACCAAACTATGACGTGGGCAGAGGCCTTGTGAAGAGCCCAACTGAGATAGGCGTGTTACTGGATTGTTGCATATCAGCACAGTGTTATATTAAGGAAAATAAAAATCTTTGGATAGAAGCTTTTTAGCATTGGTACTTTTAGGAGCAACAGCTGCTGTAACTGTCTTTGCTTTAACAGCTGTTTCATGTAGGTGATAGGCTGACAGGAGAACAATCAGGGGTTTATTTCTGGTTGAATTTTTAGTTTCTTCTTTCATTTGCGGGCTATTGTTTGAAAAGAAGTGTCCGCGTATTCTCTGCTTTGTCAGCAGTCTCCCTTTTCAAGTTTTTGAAGCTTGTCACAGATAGCTAGCAAACAACTGAACTTTTTAAAGCTTTTTATTGTATGTGCATGATGTCCTCAATGACTTTGGGTTTGAAATAAGTAAAATGAAGTTGCTGAAAAATTGGGTTTTGGCATATATGTAACAAAACTAGTTGAACCTGCATAATTACTGATATCGCTAGAGAATTGTGTTACTCCACCCTGGCATATCTGGTGCCATTCGGCGAATTGACATTCGGTGAATGTTGAAATAAATCATAACAATGGGCCTGCAAATCTGACCACAGTCAGAGTAATTCCACTGATTTTAAGAAAGTGGGTTACTTTAAGTGTGTCTGTATATTAATCTCACATCTTCATTCGATGGCCAATTTATTCTTTTGAATTTTTCCTGGAAGTAATGTAAGGCATTTTTGAAGGTACATTAATCCTCTCAGTCTAGAGTGCCAGTTAATTCACTTCAGAGGTACTTTCCCAAACGGCACCCTACTAAACTGAAAGAGTTAATGCTGTGCCTAATCACCGCTAAAAACAACATTCCAACAGGAAGTTTCTGGATGTCTTTCAAAGCAGAATGATTTAAAGCACTAATTATTGAAAACTAAAAAACAAAACAAAAACCTGGTTAATATAGGTTCCTTTATAAGTCAGGAATAACTCCTTCTAAGACCTCAAAGAGCACAGGTAAAATATTGGAATTTTAAACCTCTATAGACATGGTGGAGAAGAGACTGTCATGACATTATACAATGAGGATTATTTCATAAAACAGAAAAAAGAGAAACCCTTGCTGAGAACAATGGGCAGGATGCTTTTCCTCACTTTGATAGCTATTAAGTGCTTATTATGTATGATGTATATTATTGTTTTATATGTACCACTTCATTTAATACTTTCAAGAAATATAAGGTGGGAAACTAATTATCTTTATTTTATTGATAAGTAAGTTGTTGCAGAGAAGTTAAGTAATGTAAAATAGATCAGAGTTACTGTCGATGCTTTTAAGCATTATATTATATCAGGGCAAAACTATGCTGAACATATAGTCAATGATGCTGTATAAACTCATTTTCTTATTTGATTAAGGATATACTTGTCAGCTAGTAATATTTTGATAACTTACTCAGTTATCAGATACTTATTAGGCAACAATAAACTTGCTGATAACTCAAAGGGGTTTAAAACTAAGGAAAATTTTATGATCATGTAATCTTAAAAAAAAAAATTAATAGCCCAAGAAGAGTAAAATTGTAGAGCAGCCAAGTTTTCAATGAATATAGTTTATAAGGTAGAGCTTAGGGAAGAAAAAAATGGGATATTAAGATCTTTTTTAAAAAGATTTATTTATTTTATATTAGAGAGATAGGGGGACCAGATGCATGAGCCAGGGGAGTAACAGAAGAAAAGGGAAAGAGAGAATCTTAAGCAGACCCCCTGTTGAGTGAAGAGCCCCAATGTGAGGCTCAATCCCATGGCCCTGATATTATAATCTCAGCCAAAATCAAGAGTGGGTCACTTAATGAACTGAGCCACCTCGAGGCCCCTAAGAATATTTTTAGACCAGTATATTTATAATATATATTTCTATGATAGCATTGAAAGAATGAGTATATTCAAAGTAAATTTGACTTCTATTTTACATAGGATTCAAAAATTAAATTAAGAAAGGAATACCATAATATACTATTTTTCTCACATATTTCTCACATTTCTCCATTCCAGCTGAAAGAATAGTCATAAATATGCTTAAATTAGGATGAAAGAATAGCAAACAGTAATAATATAATTAGCTCATATTTGTATAAAAACAAATATGGTAGTCCACTTTATCTCAGTATACACTTTGAAAACCTGAAGCATGCAGAAAATGCTATATTTGGATTAATCAATATTTAAGAAATATATGTGCATGTGTGTCAGGGTTCTGCAGAGAAACAGAACCAATAGAAGATATATATGTTGTTTTGCAAAGAGATTAAGTAATTATATATATATACACACACACACACACACACACACACGTAATTCTATCATAAGTAATTTAAGATTTACATATAGATGTCTATATATAGAGAGATACACAATGACAGAGATACACAAAGAGGGAGATATAGATAGATATTTATCTATCTATCTATCTATACAGAGAGATACATATTGACAGAGACACACAGAAAGGGAGAGACAGATTTTATTATAGGAATCAGCCCATGGGATTATAGAGAACTGTTAACAAGAAATCCCATGATCTTGATCTGCAAACCAAAGAACCAGGAGAGTTGATGGTATAATTCAGTCTAAGTCCAAAGGCCCAGGACTGGAGTCAGTGGGGTAAGTCTACTTCCACTTGCCAGCTGGAAGACCAAAGAACCATGAGCGCCAATATTTAAGAGCAGGATAAAATGTATGTCCCAGAATAAATAGCTGGCGAATTTGTTCTTCCTCCACCTTTTTGTTCTATGCAGGCTTTTGATGGACTGGATGATGTCTATCCACATTGGAGAAGTATTCTTTATTTAGTCTACCAATTCAAATGCTTAGCTTTTCAGAAACACCATCATAGACACACCCAGAAATAATGTTTTAGCAGCTATCTGGGCATCTGTTATCCCAGCAGCTATCTGGGCATCTGTTACCCCTTTCAAGATGACACAAAAAATTAACCATTGCAACATGTTAATTGAAAATATTTAGTTAATGGGACACCTGGGTGGCTCAGTTGGTTAAGCAGCTGCCTTCGGCTCAGGTCATGATCCCAGCGTCCTGGGATCGAGTCCCACATCGGGCTCCTTGCTCGGCAGGGAGCCTGCTTCTCCCTCTGCCTCTGCCTGCCTCTCTGTCTGCCTGTGCTCGCTCACTCTCTCTCCGTCTCTGACAAATAAATAAATAAATAAAATCTTAAAAAAAAAAAAAGAAAATATTTAGTTAAGATAGAAAAGCAAATGGCGGACTACTATAAATCCTTACTCAAACTGCCCAAAGGTAATCTCAATTAACATTTTGCTATATATCCTCAGTCATTGAGTCCTACATTCAGGACTATTCATAGAGCACTTAGAATGTACATTCACTTTACCAGTCAACAGGAAAGTATCCTCGTCCTCACAAATATTACAGTCTAGTGGAAAATGTAGGCACATCAACAGACGATTTAATGAATGCATGGATGGAATTTCATGAGGCCTGGGTGCATAAGGAATGAAAACCTAACCCAGATTTTCTGATCGTAAAACTTCCCAGATCAAGTAATGCCAAAACTAAGACCTGGGGATCTTAGCTCAGGGAAAGATTAGGGACAGGGAAAGGAGAAAGAAGGGCAGACAGACATGTTTCTCAGACACAGAATAACTTGTGGGCAGAGGTCCATCTGGAGATGAGACAGAACAGTATTGTATTCAAGAAAGTAAAAAGAGGGGCACCTGGGTGGCTCAGTGGGTTAAGCCGCTGCCTTCGGCTCAGGTCATGATCCCAGGTCCTGGGTTCAAGCCCCGCATCGGGCTTTCTGCTCAGCGGGGAGCCTGCTTCCTCCTCTCTCTCTGCCTGCCTCTCTGCTTACTTGTGATTTCTCTCTGTCAAATAAATAAATAAAAATCTTTAAAAAAAAAAGAAAAAAAAAGAAAGTAAAAAGAAAAAAAGAGAAAGGGAAAAAGGTTCAATTTTTGTAAGAAAGTTTTCTAGGAGTAAGATGGAGAGAAATCAAACCAGAGAGATAAATATGAGAAAGTTCACCACAGGTTTTTAAAATCATGGTAAGAACTTTGAATTTCATCCTAAAAGCAAGGATACCATGAAAGTTGTTTAAGGAGGCAAGTAACTGTGAGCAGTTTTGCATTTGAAAGAAATTGTGCTAGAAGATGGTAAATAGTGAGCAGTTAGAAAGTGAAAACATAATTCAGACGTGAGAGACAAAGATGACTTGAACTAGGTTGATGATAGTGGGGATAGAAAGAAATCCATGGATTGGAGCACTTACTTTTTGAGTTAGAGAGAACTTCTTGACATGTAGAAGGGAAAGAAAGGAATCAAGAATAAAAGCAAAGTTTCTGGTTTGAATAAATGGGTAAACAAAGTCATTATTGGCTGCGATGGATGATCTTAGAGGATGATCAGATTTGACAAGAAGATGGTAAGTTCAATTTTAGAGATGCTGAGTTTGAGGTTTTGACACTCAGGAATATCAAGCAGACAGTTCCAAATAGAGTTACTCAGAGAATTCATCATTCTCATATGTGTTATTGGGATTGCTGGGGGTGGGTGGAAAAGACCTAAGACCTGAGTCCTGTTTAGAGCTGGGCAGACTAAGAAGGAATTGCCAACGGTAATACTACAAAGAGAAGTCAGAGATATAAATCATTTATTTTCTATGGATTTATCAAACATCTATGAGATAGACATTGTTTTAGGTGTTAGGAAAATAATAATAAATCAAAGAGTCTAAGGTTCCTCCCTTTAATAGAAAGCTTTAAAAAATCAAAAGAGGGAGACACAGTTCTTCAAGAAATAAGTGGTTAGTATTTAAATTAAAAAAAAAAAAACTATATAATAATTTTCCCCCCACATGTTCCATTTTTACTCATGGAACAACATGAGTCTAAATCTAGTATTTTTCAAAAACAGGAGGACTGGGCATTTCATTCCTTAGAAGCCTTCACTCTTTTCCTAGATTTTGGTTAGAATACCTGTCAGATCTTCCTAAAAGGTTGACTAATATTAGTTGAATTTCTGTAATGGTTGGGTCTGTGGGAATTGTAGTGTTGGCACCTCTGTCTGTTTGGAAAATACTTTTTGTTAGGAACACTTTTATGTGTTTTTATTGACTCGGCTCCCATTGCAGAAGCCAAATTGTAAACAGGATCTGTGATTCTAGAAGAATCACTCACTGCGCTTATGCTTTCTGACACTGACCTTCCTCCTGTTACTGCTATCAACATGCATGTCTTTAAGGGCAAAGACAATCTAAGATGAATGTTCTCTATCATGTAGCAAGTACTAATAATCCCCTTTGTCCTTCCAACTATGGCTAAGATCTCTGCTCATGCTCTGTGATAGTGTGCTCCTTTCTCAAGGAAGACACAATTTTACTAAGCTTTCACTATATTTTTTCAATCCGGTTCAACTTAAACTATTTTTGGTTGAAGTTCTTCATATTTCAGACACAGGAATGACATATGACCTTAGTTTCTAGAACTGGTCATATTCCTCTCCCCTTACTTTCAGATCTTTGGGATGGATATTTCAATGTTAGTCCTGTTCCAATACTGGGGAAGGGATGGTATAGCAGATGCAAGAAGGAAAATCCTAACCTCTGTTATCTTAAATTCCTCAAATAACTGCAAATTTGACAACAAAACTCATGAACACCAATAGGTCCAACAGTTAAGAATTAAAGCACAATATCAAGGAGAATAAGAATTTGGTAATAAAGATTGTTATATTAAATTATATAAGTACTATTCTCCATTATTATCTTCATAAGTGTAAAATTATAATACAACTTGTATATTGATGTGAGTGAACATGCCAACACTTTTGCCATCAGGGCCTTTGCACTTGATTTTCCTTCTATCGTGGGCAGTTTTCTTTCTGAAGCTTGTTTGACTTCTTCTATCCCTTTCTTAAAATATTTATTCAAATATTACCTTTTCAGAGAGGGTTTTCTGGATAAACTTATATTTCTTCATAACATATCATAGACATATGTATTTATTTTAATTTTTAAAGATTTTATTCATTTTTTGAGAGCAAGATAGAGCATGAGTGAGGTGGGGGAAAAGAGGCAAAGGATGAGGGAGAAGCAGACTCTCCACTGAGCAGGGAGCCTGATGTGGAGTTCAATCCCAGTACCCTGGGATCATGACCTGAGCTAAAGTTAGATGCTTAACTGACTGAATCACCCAGGCACCCCTATGTTTATATTCTACCTCTAGTAGTCTGTACATCCAAGGTAAAACACATGTTGGTTAGTTTGCTCATTTTTCGACCCACAGTGTCAAGAACAGAGCTTGACTCATAGTAGACACTCAATAAACCTTTGAATGAATTAATGTTACTTACCTTCTATTGTATAGATCACAATGTTATTAATTTAATTAATTAAACAAAATCAGACAGCTAAAGAAGATTGTATTTTAATATCTTAAATATGGGTTATTATACATAAGCTACTTTTTGGAGCTCAGAGAGAATCAAATTCTCCATGAAAAATATACAAACATTTTTTAAATGTGCAAAACATTAAGAAAGACCAGCCTAATCCCACTGCTAAGTAATTTTATCATGTTCATTTGTTATCATTTGAGGTTAGCCCTGATTTCTCAACTGTGTTTTGTGTATCTCTTCTCTGCAAGAAATTCCAAGGTCTGCTCCCATTTATTTATTCAGATTTTATGCACAAGGATAAGTTATAACTCCTTGAGACAGAGCATCTCATTTTCTAAGATGCCCCACAGATATCACCAATTACACTGCTATACAGAAGATTTCCATCCAAGCAAATAATTTGTTTTCTATTGAAAAATAAAAGATATCTCACCTCTGAAGAGAGAATTTTTTTTTGTTGTTTCTTTCATATCTGTGAATGACCTGTGAGACCCATCTGGTCTTTCCATAAATGAAAGAAAGAAAATCCTTCAACGGTAAAATATTATTTATTCTATGAGGAAACAATTTTAAATTAAAAAAAAGAAGAAGAAAGTGTTTGGCTTATATCACGGCATGTGTCTGATTTGAATCACTTTCAGTGAGTACTGTTGTACCCACTTAAAATGTTTTTGTTGTATAATACATATGTAAGGGGAAGAAAATATTTTATTTCAGGATAAGCATTTGCAGTAAGCATGAAAACTATTCTCACATTATCAGAATAAATGAAATATTGTTGTGCATGAATATTTTATAGCTCACTGACAAAGTCAAATGACACCTTTGTACATGTGCACATTTTTCAATGAAAAATTTCCAAATCTGTGCTGCAATATATCTCTGCCTCATATATAGGATGGAAATAGTAACACAGCCATTTTGCCAAAAAGTCAAATATTTGAATGAGCCAAAATAAAATACAGTGGTCGCATGATTGTGGAAATACATAAAACAGTTTAATTAGCTTAATTTTAATCTATCTTTCACTAGATTATTTTTACATACAGGTAGTAATCAATTTCCCATCAAATACTGTTTAAATTAATTTTGAGGGCATTCAACACTCTAAGTGACAATATAGATTAGAAGACATACACAAAATTGTATGCCATGGCATCCATTTCTCTTCTTTTTGTAGTTACTTCGTTGCTTCAAATCTTCATTGTATTTAATCTGAATTTTTTAAAGTTTTTCTAATTTGTCATACCACTAATTAATTTCAACTCAGTGCTATTCAATATCAAAAATGGATTAGTTGGGGAGACAAGATGGCGGGGAAGTAGGAGGAGGTGCCCTTTCAACCTGTACCCTAAAGTGAGCTGATTACCTTCCAAAGAACTCCGATCACCCACAAAATCAGCCTGAGATCAGAATTATACACGTCTGGATCTCTACAGGAGCAGAAGACGCCAGTGGGCAGGTAAAGCAGAGTGGGAACGTTGGACTGATATCAGAAGATAAACAAAAGGGGGAGGGAACCACCAGAGGTGACCCATTGGAAAGTAATATCCCAATACAAGAGTGCCCTGCGTCTGGGGACCAGCATAAACTTGGAGTCTGGTAGAAAACACTCAAAAAGAGCAAAGGATCACGGGGGAGGAGGGGAATTGTGAGAATCGGGGTGGTTAGGGACAGGGAGGGACTTAAGTTCCCAGACCCAGGACAGCCACCCCTGGAGCAGGGCCAGAGAGAGTGCGGCGGAGAAACCAGGTCTTGGTACCCGAGCCACCAGCGTGCCTGAGAGCAGTTGGGGTCTGGCTCCCATGAGGGGCTGGGAGCCTCACCAGCCAGCAGAAGCACAGCCTTTTTGTAGTCCCCACGTGAGTGCCATGCCCTGCTATCAGAGTCCAAGTCGCGCCCCATGCCCTCCCCTGAGAGAGGTGCGCACAGGCGCCAGCCCGGTGCTCTCGGACCTGGAAAGACCAGGCACTCCCAGCCCGGGCCAGTGGGAAAATCTCAGTGTACTATCACTGCTTGGAACCTCTCTGGTGGTCTGGAGCTGCCCAGACAGCCGCTGCTGCTGTGGTTTTGGGTACAAGCAAAAACTCCTACGTCCCCAGGGACCGCGACTCGGAACCTGCTCTGCCAGTAGCCAAGGGGGAATTTATTTGGGCCCTGCAGCCAGACTGAGGCTTCTTTCTGAGAGGGAGGTCAGGGTGCAGTTTGCTTTACTCTAAACCTACAAAAACCATCAAAAGCATTTCAAGGCGAGAGAGAAAAAAAATTTAAAAAGTGAACAAACATAAAAACCTCCAGAGAACAAAAGCCTGAAAAAACCAGTTTCCTCAGAGCCCACCCCCTTGAGGAGGGTGGGAGGACTTAACTCAAAGAACAACATTGACTGAAAACCCACGTGGCAGGCCCCTCCCCCAGAAAACCAACTAGGAAAGAAAAAAAAAAAAAAAAAAAAAAAAAAAAAACAAGAGAACAACCACCACTACTTCACTACTTCATAGGACAATTTCTATTTTTAATTCATTCCCACTATTCTGGCTCATTTTTTTTATATAGATAATTTTTTAACCTATTTACCATCCCAGTGAGATGTCCAGTACATCAATTTCCATAATAATCTTCTAATCTGAACTTTTTGATACATACACCTGTGTTTTTCTTTTGCATTTCTATTTTTTAAATTTATTTTTTTTAATTTTAGTTTAGTTTAGTCTAGTTTATTCCTTTTTTATTTTTATTTTCTAATATCCATATAGAGTTAAACTTCAAGGTAATCCCCTTCCCCCAATTAATGCTACCCTTATAGGTAAACCAATTTTTAATCCCCCTTTATCTTAGGAAAGTTGAGTCCTTTAACAAAGATATCAAGATACATTCAGGAAGAATCAAAACAACCTTCCTTGCCCACACTGAGAATTTATAACCACTCTCCCATCTTTTTCCTCTACCAGTGTTTCTGGGTTTTTGTGTTTGTCCGGATAATATATAAATCTTATACTTGGGGTTCTTTTTGACGAGGTTCTTCCTATATTTGCATATATATATATATATGTATATATATATATATATATATATATATATATATATATATACATATATATATAATTTTTTTCTCTTGTCATATACTTTTATCAGTCTTTTTGTTTGTCTGTTTTTGTTTGTATACCTCATAAATCTTACCTTGGGGCCCATTTGGGCTGAACCTTCTCTTTTATCTTCCCTTTCATTCCTGTTTCTCTCTCTCTTTTTTTTCTTTTTCTTTTCTCTTTTTCTCTCATTTGGGTGGGGAATCCTGATTGCTCAGAAGTGTTCCAGGGTGCATCTTGATGGCACCATGGTTGATACATCCAGCTACATGTGTTCAGCCATCTCTCACCAAAATGACCAGAAGGAGGAATGCCCAACAGAAGAAAAATATAGAGGATGGGCCTTCTGCAACAGAGCTAACAGCTATCAACATAGACAATATGTCGGAAAGAGAATTCAGGCTAACAATTATCCAGGCAATAGCTAGGTTGGAGAAAGTCATGGATGACCAAACGGAATTGATTAGGGCTGAACTGAAAGCGACCAGAGGTGATGTTCACAATGTTAGGGCAGAGCTGAAAGCTACCAGGGATGAGGTTCACAATGCTCTCAATGAGTTCCAATCTAATCTAAATTCTCTCAAAGCTAGAGTAACTGAGACAGAAGATAGAATTAGTGATCTGGAGGACAAACAGAGAGAAAGGATAAGGAGGAAGCCTGGAACAAACAGTTTTGAAGCCATGAAAACAGAATCAGGGAAATAAATGATACCATGAAACGTTCCAACATCAGAATTATTGGAACCCCTGAAGGGGAGGAGAAAGAAAGAAATCTAGAAGATATAGTGGAACAAGTTCTTCATGAAAATTTTCCCAATCTCGTGAATGGAACCAGCATTCATGTACTAGAGGCCGAACGGTCTCCACCCAAGATTACAGATTCCAGAAAAACATCAAGGCACCTGATAGTCAAATTGAGGAATTATAATTATAGATATAATCTTTGAAAGCCGCTAGGAGAAAGAGGCTCCTTACTTACAGAGGAAAGCCCATCAGAATAACGTCAGACCTGTCCACAGAGACCTGGCAAGATAGAAAGGGCTGGCAAGATATATTCAGGGCACTAAATGAAAAGAACATGCAGCCAAGAATACTTTATCCAGCAAGACTGACATTCAAAATGGATGGAGAGATAAAGAGTTTCCAAGACCAGCAAGGCTTAAAAGACTATGCAACCACCAAGCCAACACTGCAGGAAATATTAAGGGGGGTTCTGTAAAAGAGGAAAAATCCTAAGAATAGCATTGAACAGAAATATAGAGACAATCTACAGAAAAAAAAGACTTCAAAGGTAACCCGATGTCAATAAAAACATATCTATCAATAATCGCTCTCAATGTGAATGGCCTAAATGCACCCATAAAATGGCACAGGGTTGCAGATTGGCTAAAACTACAGGACCCATCCATATGTTGTTACAAGAGACCCATTTTGAACCTAAGATACACCAAGACTGAAAGTGAAGGGTTGGAGAAGCATCTTTCATGCCAATGGGCCTCAAAAGAAGGCCGGGGTAGCGATTCTCATATCAGATAAATTAGATTTTAAACTAAAGACTGTACTCAGAGATTCAGAAGGACACTACATAATTCTTAAAGGGACTATCCACCAAGATGATCTAACAATTGTAAATATCTATGCCCCCAATATGGGAGCAGCCAATTACATAAGAAAATTGTTAATCAAGATAAAGAATGATATTGATATGAATACATTAATAGTAGGAGATCTTAACATGCCTCTCCCAGTAATAGATCATTGAAGCAGAAAATCAATAAAGAAACAAGAGCATTGAATGATACATTGGACCAGATGGACCTCATAGATATATACAGAACATTCCACCCTAAAACAACGGAATACTCATTCTTCTCAACTGCACATGGAACCTTCTCAGGAATAGACCACATACTGGGTCACAAATCAGGACTCAACCAATACCAAAAGACTGATGTTATTCCCTGCATATTCTCAGATCACAATGCTTTGAAACTGGAGCTTAATCACAAGGAAAAGTTCAGAAGGAACTCAAACATCTGGAAGCTAAAGACCACCTTGCTTAAGAATGCTTGGATCAACCAGGAGATCAAAGAAGAACTGAAACAATTCATGGAAACCATGAGAATGAAGACACTTTGGTCCAAAACCTATGGGATACAACAAAGGCGGTCCTAAGGGGGAAATACATAGGCATCCAAGCCTCCCTCAAAAAAATTGAAAAATCCAGAATACACCAGCTGTCTCTACACCTTAAAGAACTGGAGAACCAACAACAAATCAAACCAACTCCACACATAAGAAGGGAAATAATCAAGATTAGAGCTGATATCAATGAGGTAGAAACCAGAGATACAGTAGAACGTATCAATGAAACTAGAAGCTGGTTTTTTGAAAGAATCAATAAGATCGATAAACCATTGGCCACACTAATCCAAAACAAAAGAGAGAAAGCCCAAATTAATAAAATTATGAATGAAAAGGGAGAGATCACAACTAACACCAAGGGTTTGAAACAATCATCAGAAGTTATTATCAGCAGTTATATGCCAATAAGCTAAGCAACCTAGATGAAATGGATGCATTCCTGGAAAATTATAAACTCCCAAAATTGAACCAGGAAGAAATTCACAACCTGAATAGACTGATATCTAGTAACGAGATTGAAGCAGTGATCAAAAACCTCCCAAAAAACAAGAGCCCAGGACCTGACGGATTCCCTGGGGAATTCTACCAAACTTTCAAAGAAGAAATAACACCTATTCTCCTGAAGCTGTTTCAAAAAATTGAAGCAGAAGGAAAACTTCCAGACTCTTTTTATGAAGCCAACATTACCCTGATCCCCAAAACAGGCAAAGACCCTACCAATAAGGAGAATTTCAGATCAATATCATTGATGAATATGGATGTTAAGATTCTCAAGTTCCTAGTAAACAGGATCCAACAGCACATTAAAAAGATTATCCACCATGACCAGGTGGGATTCATTCCTGGGCTACAAGGATGGTTCAAAATTTGCAAAGCAATCAATGTGATAGAACAAATTAATAAGAGAACAGAGAAGAACCACATGGTCCTCTCAATTGATGCAGAAAAAGCATTTGACAAAATCCAGCATTCGTTCCTGATTAAAACATTTCAAAGTATAGTGATAGAGGGAACATTCTTGAACTTCATAAAATCTATCTATGAAAGACCCACAGCAAATATCATCCTCAATGGAAAAAAGCTTGCAGCCTTCCCGTTGAGATCAGGAACATGACAAGGATGCCCACTCCTACCACTCTTGTTCAACATAGTATTAGAAGTCCTAGAAACAGCAATCAGAAAACAAAGAGAAATAAAAGGTATCCAAGTTGGCAATGAAGAAGTCAAACTCTCTCTCTTCGTAGATGACATGATTCTTTATATGGAAAACACAAAAGACTCCACCCCCAAACTACTAGAACTCATACAACAATTCAGCAATGTGGCAGGATACAAAGTCAATGTATAGAAATCAGTGGCTTTCTTATACACTAACAATGAAAATACAGAAAGGGAAATCAGAGAATCGATTCCATTTACTATAGCACCAAGAACCATAAGATACCTGGGAATAAACCTAACCAAAGAGGTAAAGGATCTGTACTCAAGGAACTACAGAACACTCATGAAAAAAAATTGAAGAAGACACAAAAAGATGGAAGACCATTCCATGCTCTTGGATTGGAAGAATAAACATTGTTAAAATGTCTATACTGCCTAGAGCAATCTATACTTTTAATGCCATTCCGATCAAAATTCTACTGGTATTTTTCAAAGAGCTGGAGCAAATAATCCAGAAATTTGTATGGAATCAGAAGAGACCCCAAATCGCTAAAGAAATGTTGAAAAACAAAAATAAAACTGGGGGCATCACGTTACCTGATTTCAAGCTTTACTACAAAGCTGTGATCACCAAGACAGCATGGTACTGGCATGAAAACAGACACATAGACCAGGGGAACAGAGTAGAGAGCCCAGATATGGACCCTCAACTCTATGGTCAAATAATCTTTGACAAACCGGAAAAAATATACAGTGGAAAAAAGACAGTCTCTTGAATAAATGGTGCTGGGAAAACTAGACAGCTATATGTAGAAGAATGAAACTCGACCATTCTCTTACACCATACACAAAGATAAACTCAAAATGGGTAAAAGACCTCAACGTGAGACAGGAATCCATCAGAATCCTAGAGGAGAACATAGGTAGTAACCCCTTCGATATCAGCCACAGCAACTTCTTTCAAGATATGTCTCCAAAGGCAAAGGAAACAAAAGCAAAAAAGAATTTTTGGGACTTCATCAAGATCAAAATCTTCTCTTCAGCACAGGAAACAGTCAACAAAACAAACAGGCAACCCATGGAATGGGAGAAGATATTTGCAAATGACAGTACAGACAAAAGGTTGATATCCAGGTTCTATAAAGAACTCCTCAAACTCAACACACACAAAACAAACAATCATATCAAAAGATGGGCAGAAGATATGAACAGACACTTCTCCAATGAAGACATACAAATGGCTATCAGACACATGAAAAAATATTCATCATCACTAGCCATCAGGGAGATTCAAATTAAAACCACATTGAGATATCACCTTATACCAGTTTGGCTAATTGCCAAAATTAGCAAGACAGGAAACAACATGTGTTGGAGAGGATGTGGAGAGAGGGGAACCCTCTTACACTGTTGGTGGGAATGCAAGTTGGTGCAGCCACTTTGGAGAACAGTGTGGAGATTCCTCAAGAAATTAAAAATAGAGCTTCCCTATGACCCTGCAATTGCACTACTGGGTATTTACCCCAAAGATACAGATGTAGTGAAAAGAAGGGCCATCTGTACCCCCATGCTCATAGCAGCAATGGCCATGGTCGCCAGACTATGGAAAGAAACAAGATGCCCTTCAATGGACGAATGGATAAGGAAGATGTGGTCCATGTACACTATGGAGTGTTATGCCTCCATCAGAAAGGATGAATACCCAACTTTTGTAGCAACATGGATGGGACTGGAAGAGATTATGCTGAGTGAAATAAGTCAAGCAGAGAGAGTCAATTATCATATGGTTTCACTTATTTGTGGAGCAGAACAAATAACATGGAGGACATGGGGAGATGGAGAGGAGAAGGGAGTTGAGGGAAATGGAAGGGGAGGTGAACCATGAGTGACTGTGGACTCTGAAAAAACAACCTGAGGGTTTTGAAGGGGCGAGGGTTGGGAGGTTGGGAGAACCAGGTGGTGGGTATTAGGGAGGGCATATATTGCATGGAGCACTGGGTGTGGTGCAAAAACAATGAATACTGTTATGCTGAAAAGAAATAAAAAATACAAATTTAAAGGAAAAAAAAAAAGAAAAACTGGTAAATATGTTTATAAGAAGTTGGTAGGACCTTGATTCCCAACACCAGTCTTCACAGCCAGGAAATTATTCTCTGTATCTCACACCAAGAAGATCCAGGAGTTTTACGCTTGGAAGAGACTAAGACAGGAGGGGACAGTAGGCTCAGACTGATGCTGATGGAGTAAGTGGAAATCTACATGGTGAAAAGTGAGATCTCCATTCTTTTTCTCTGTTAAATGGATTAGTGAATCAAACTGCTTTAAATAGTGGAAACTTTTGTTAGAAATACGATTTTAGGTAAACCCATTAATCTGTCTCATTTGGTACCCTCATCTCTACTTGAGATGATATCAGCTCTGGAATTTCTGAGAAAATACTATTAAGTACAACTTGGCAAGAAGCATCAGGGATCAAAGACAGCAAGTAAGGACTGAATGCTAGTCCTCTTCCTCCTTCTGCCTGGGATGTAAAACTTCTTACATTCTCTCATTGGTGTCCTCCCATCTCCTACATGATAAACTCCAAAAGCACTAAAGTGTATTATACAAGCTCCATATTTGTCTATATTCTCAAATCATTTCTCACAATGCTAACTCCAAAATAAATCTGATTAGCTACTGCAGTTGCAGCTACACAAAATACTATGTTTTGTGTTTCTTTTTCAATAATCTGTAAGTTCTTTGTGGAGAGACACTATATGTTGCACTCAGATATGTCTGAATTCAACACTTCCCACTCTGGCTGATTATTTAGAAAGTTATCCCCTTGAAACTATCTTTGTTTGTTCATCCCTCACAATTATTGTCATGTATTCTCAAGGTACACTTATTCCATTTAAAGAAAACAGACCTAAAGAATAAGCCAGTAGTATTCTCTTAATAGATAATATACATCAGTTTAATGCTAGAATAATAATTTTTAAATATGAAATGACTATACAATAGTCTTCTTAAAAATCAGATGTAAGGTCAATCCAGGCAATTAAAATATTTAATTTTACTATTTTCTCCACAGAAACCAAAGCGTAAATTATGAAACAGATAATTCAGTATACTTTCTTAAACTTATGGTAATAGACATCATTAAAATTTCCTCCATACTTCTTTTTTCATCTAAGCCATTTCCAATGTAACTTGGAAACCACATCATTAATAAGAAGAGTGTATTTCCCCACTTTTGAGTACAGTCTAACCTTGTGGCTTGCTTTGGCCAGCAGAATATTTTTGTGAAGTTCTAAGCCTTGACCTCAAAATTCTTTCTTTCACTTGGAACCAGGCCACTGCCAATTTAAGTCCAGAAAATTCTACTGGAGGATGAAGATGATGTAGAAAAGACTCTAATTGTCATAGATAAGGAAATAACAGAGTAACCTAAAGATATTTAACAAACATATGCTATAGTCCTTCTAAAATTAGAAGAGCTGGCTGCACAATACCATGTTGACCACAAACTGATGAGTGAGCTCAGCAAAGATATTTGCAAAGGACAGTACAGACAAAAGGCTGACATCCAGGATCTATAAAGAACTCCTCAAACTCAACACACACAAAACAGACAATCATATCAAAAAATGGGCAGAAGATATGAACAGACACTTCTCCAATGAAGACATACAAATGGCTATCAGACACATGAAAAAGCAAACCAGGTGATCCATCAATTCATGAACACTAATCAATGAATATTGTTTAAGCTACTGCATTTTGAAGTAGCAACTACTAAACTGTCTTCATTTCATCCATATTCTTAGGACAAACTAAATATGATACAATATTTTAAGTGTTGTATTGAGGAAGGAGAGAAAAATGTGAAAATAAATTATTTCTATTTCCTTACACCAATTTTAAATGTCTTAGTTCTATATATGTTTGGCATTAATTTTTTATTATAATTTATACTGCATTTTGCTGTTCTTTATTATATTTTATACTGCTTCTGTTATCAGTTCACACCAAATATGGAAATAAATATGCTATCATTCATAATAATTTATTCAAAAGATATGTCTTGAGTACTTGCTAAAGGCAAAGGCAGCCTGCTTTCTAGGAAGAGTGGAGGGGTTAAACAAAAACTTTCCTGAGAAATATTGCTAATGAAACATTTTAATGAAACATCAGGACAACCAAGAAGTGTGTGCTGTCTATAGCTTTGGCAAATGGGCAATCATTTTCACTTCAGACTCCAGTCAGGAAATTTCCTTCCCATCAAAACAGAAAGAAAGTCAAGGACCAATAACATCTCAGATCCCTCACTGTCCTGTGACACGTTGATACACACACCAGAGCATAACAGAGCACAGTGCTTCAGGACACAAGACTCAGATCAAAAGAAACATATACTTTTGAGGTTCTAATAACCCTTCCTAGTATAGAAAAGCAGAGCAAGATTTTAGCAGTTTGAAGTGTACAATGTAAAAGGGAAACCTTCTTCAACAGTGATGTTGTTCTATCATATAATATTAAGGAATATGTGACCCCTACATAAAACACATAAAAACAGATTAACAAAATTTGGAGACTTCAGAAAAAAAAAGTCATTATGTATTATACAAAAATATTACTGTTCCAGCTATACTAGCTTAAGGATTCCCAAAAAAATTAATTAGGAAATAATACTATTGAGGAGAAGATGAGAAATTTTATTAGCAACCCACCACATAGATTCTATAATTTGTTGTAGTTATGCTTAAATTGACAGAAAGTAAAGTTACACTGTACATTATATGAAGATTGTTCTATAATACAGTGTGATATTTGGTGTCTTTTTTTAAAATTTGTTTTGTCATCATAAAGTTATGAATCAACTAAATACTTCAGGTAAATTATAGATATCTATCTCAGTTTGGACCACCTAACAACAATTATTAAGAACACACTATAGGAAATCTTCTTTGAGGACTATAGTGGACTTGAAGGACCGTGTTTTAGTACTTCTTAATTTTTTTTTCTTTTTTTTTAGTTTCAGGTGTAGAATTTAGAAATTCATCATTTACATACAATACCCTGCACTCATCACAAGTGCCCTCCTTAATCCCTGTCACATTTAAACCATCCTTCCCACACATTTAACCCATCCCTCCCATGTACCTCCCTTCCAGTAACCCTCAGTTTGTCCTCTACAGTTAAGAGTCTATTTTATGGGGGGAGGAGTCAAGATGGCGGAGAAGTAGCAGGGTGAGACTACTTCGGGTAGTGGGAGATCAGCTAAATAGCTTATCTAAAGATTGCAAACACCTACAAATCCAACGGGAGATTGAAGAGAAGAAGAACAGCAATTCTAGAAACAGAAAATCAACCACTATCTGAAAGGTAGGACTGGCGGAGAAGTGAATCCAAAGCGACGGGAAGATAGACCGCAGGGGGAGGGGCCAGCTCCCGGCGAGCGGAGGAGCAACGGAGCAAAATCAGGACTTTTAAAAGTCTGTTCCGCTGAGGGACATCGCTCCAGAGGCTTAACTGGGGTGAAGCCCAGGCGGGGTCAGCGCGGCCTCAGGTCCCGGAGGGTCGCAAAAGGAGCGGGGGTGTCTGAGTGTTGCAGAGCTTACCGGTATTAGAACGGGGAGCCGGCTACAGAGACAGAGCCGAGGAGTGACTCTCAGCTCGGGGTTGCCTTGAACCGGTCGCAGGCTCGGTCAGCTTGGAGCGCAGCCGGAGGCCAGGGTGACGGGAGTCATTGGGCGCTGTTCTCTGAGGGCACACTGAGGAGTGGGGCCCCGGGCTCTCGGCTCCTCCGGGCCGGAGACAGGGAGGCCGCCATCTTCATTCCCGTCCTCTGGACTCTACAGAAAGCGCTCAGGGAACAAAAGCTCCCAAAAGCAAATCCGAGGGGATTACTCAGCTACTCAGCGCGGCCCGGGTAAGGGCGGTGCAACTCCGCCTGGGGCAAAGACGCTTGAGAATCACTACAACAGGCCCCTCCCCCAGAAGATCAATGGGAAACCCAGCCAGGACCAAGTTCACCTACCAAGGAGTGTAGTTTCAATACCAAGGAGAGTGGCGGAATTCCAGAGGAGAAGAAAGCAAAGCACGGAACTCATGGCTTTCTCCCCATGATTTTTTAGCCTTGCAGTTAATTTAATTTTTTTTCTTTTTCATTTTTTTTTTTCTTTTTCTCTTCTTCTGCTAAATTTTTTTAACTTTTACCGTTTTCTTTTTTAACGTTTTTTAAATAGTTTATCTAATATATATATATATATTTTCCTCTTTTTATATTTTTTCTTTATCGGCTTTCTTTTTTTAAATAGTTTCTTTGTTTTTTTTCTTTTTGAACCCCTTTTTATCCCCTTTCTCCCCCCTCACAATTTGGGATCTCTTCTGATTTGGCTAAAGCATATTTTCCTGGGGTTGTTGCCACCCTTTTAGTATTTTACTTGCTCCTTCATAAACTCTTATCTGGACAAAATGACAAGGCGGAAAAATTCACAACAAAAAAAAGAACAAGAGGCAGTACCAAAGGCTAAGGACCTAATCAATACAGACATTGGTAATATGTCAGATATAGAGTTCAGAAAGACGATTCTCAAGGTTCTAGCCGGGCTTGAAAAAGGCATGGAAGATATTAAAGCAACCCTCTCGGGAGATATAAAAGCCCTTTCTGGAGAAATAAAAGAACTAAAATCTAACCAAGTTGAAATCAAAAAAGCTATTAATGAGGTGCAATCAAAAATGGAGGCTCTCACTGCTAGGATAAATGAGGCAGAAGAAAGAATTAGCGATATAGAAGACCAAATGACAGAGAATAAAGAAGCTGAGCAAAAGAGGGACAAACAGCTACTGGACCACGAGGGGAGAATTCGAGAGATAAGTGACACCATAAGACGAAACAACATTAGAATAATTGGGATTCCAGAAGAAGAGGAAACAGAGAGGGGAGCAGAAGGTATATTGGAGAGAATTATTGGAGAGAATTTCCCCAATATGGCAAAGGGAACAAGCATCAAAATTCAGGAGGTTCAGAGAACCCCCCTCAAAATCAATAAGAATAGGTCCACATCCCGTCACCTAATAGTAAAATTTACAAGTCTTAGTGACAAAGAAAAGATCCTGAAAGCAGCCCGGGAAAAGAAGTCTGTAACGTACAATGGTAAAAATATTAGATTGGCAGCAGACTTATCCACAGAGACCTGGCAGGCCAGAAAGAGCTGGCATGATATATTCAGAGTACTAAATGAGAAAAACATGCAGCCAAGAATACTATATCCAGCTAGGCTATCATTGAAAATAGAAGGAGAGATTAAAAGCTTCCAGGACAAACAAAAACTGAAAGAATTTGCAAATACCAAACCAGCTCTACAGGAAATATTGAAAGGGGTCCTCTAAGCAAAGAGAGACCCTAAAAGTAGTAGATCAGAAAGAAACAGAGACAATATACAATAACAGTCACCTTACAGGCAATACAATGGCACTAAATTCATATCTCTCAATACTTACCCTGAATGTTAATGGGCTAAATGCCCCAATCAAAAGGCACAGGGTATCAGAATGGATAAAAAAACAAAACCCATCTATATGTTGCCTACAAGAAACTCATCTTAAACCCGAAGACACCTCCAGGTTTAAAGTGAGGGGGTGGAAAAGAATTTACCATGCTAATGGACATCAGAAGAAAGCAGGATTGGCAATCCTTATATCAGATCAATTAGATTTTAAGCCAAAGACTATAATAAAAGATGAGGAAGGACACTATATCATACTCAAAGGAACTGTCCAACAAGAAGATCTAACAATTTTAAATATCTATGCCCCTAACGTGGGAGCAGCCAACTATATAAACCAATTAATAACAAAATCAAAGAAACACATCGACAAGAATACAATAATAGTAGGGGATTTTAACACTCCCCTCACTGAAATGGACAGATCATCCAAGCAAAAGATCAACAAGGAAATAAAGGCCTTAAATGACACACTGGACCAGATGGACATCACAGATCTATTCAGAACATTTCATCCCAAAGCAACAGAATACACATTCTTCTCTAGTGCACATGGAACATTCTCCAGAATAGATCACATTCTTGGTCCTAAATCAAGTCTCAACCGGTATCAAAAGATTGGAATCATTCCCTGCATATTTTCAGACCACAATGCTCTAAAGCTAGAACTCAATCACAAGAGGAAATTTGGAAAGAACTCAAATACATGGAGACTAAACAGCATCCTTCTAAAGAATGAATGGGTCAACCAGGAAATTAAAGAAGAATTGAAAAAATTTATGGAAACAAATGATAATGAAAACACAACGGTTCAGAATCTGTGGGACACAACAAAGGCAGTCCTGAGAGGAAAATATATAGCGGTACAAGCCTTTCTCAAGAAACAAGAAAGGTCTCAGGTACACAACCTAACCCTACACCTAAAGGAGCTGGAGAAAGAACAAGAAAGAAACCCTAAACCCAGCAGGAGAAGAGAAATCATAAAGATCAGAGCAGAAATCAATGAAATAGAAACCAAAAAAACAATAGAACAAATCAACGAAACTAGGAGCTGGTTCTTTGAAAGAATTGATAAGATTGATAAACCCCTGGCCAGACTTATCAAAAAGAAAAGAGAAAGGACCCAAATAAATAAAATCATGAATGAAAGAGGAGAGATCACAATGAACACCAAGGAAATACAGACAATTATAAGAACATACTATGAGCAACTCTACGCCAACAAATTTGACAATCTGGAAGAAATGGATGCATTCCTAGAGACATATAAACTACCACAACTGAACCAGGAAGAAATAGAAAGCCTCAACAGACCCATAACCAGTAAGGATATTGAAACAGTCATCAAAAATCTCCAAACAAACAAAAGCCCAGGGCCAGACGGCTTCCTGGGGGAATTCTACCAAACATTTAAAGAGGAACTAATTCCTATTCTCCTGAAACTGTTCGAAAAAATAAAAATAGAAGGAAAACTTCCAAACTCATTTTATGAGGCCAGCATCACCTTGATCCCAAAACCAGACAAGGATCCCAACAAAAAAGAGAACTACAGACCAATATCCTTGATGAACACAGATGCAAAAATTCTCGCCAAAATACTAGCCAATAGGATCCAACAGTACATTAAAAGGATTATTCACCACGACCAAGTGGGATTTATTCCAGGGCTGCAAGGTTGGTTCAACATCCGCAAATCAATCAATGTGATACAACACATTAATAAAAGAAAGAACAAGAACCATATGATACTCTCCATAGATGCGGAAAAAGCATTTGACAAAGTACAGCATCCCTTCCTGATCAAAACTCTTCAAAGTGTAGGGATAGACGGCACATACCTCAATATTATCAAAGCCATCTATGAAAAATCCACCGCAAATATCATTCTCAATGGAGAAAAACTGAAAGCTTTTCCGCTAAGGTCAGGAACACGGCAGGGATGTCCGTTATCACCACTGCTATTCAACATAGTACTAGAAGTCCTAGCCTCAGCAATCAGACAACAAAAGGAAATTAAAGGCATCCAAATCAGCAAAGAAGAAGTCCAACTATCAGTCTTTGCAGATGATATGATACTATATGTGGAAAACCCAAAAGACTCCACTCCAAACCTGCTAGAACTTGTACAGGAATTCAGTAAAGTGTCAGGATATAAAATCAATGCACAGAAATCAGTTGCATTTCTCTACACCAACAACAAGACAGAAGAAAGAGAAATTAAGGAGTCCATCCCATTTACAATTGCACCCAAAACTATAAGATACCTAGGAATAAACCTAACCAAAGAGACTAAGAATCTATACTCAGAAAACTATAAAGTACTCATGAAAGAAATGGAGGAAGACACAAAGAAATGGAAAAATGTTCCATGCTCCTGGATTGGAAGAATATATATTGTGAAAATGTCTATGCTACCTAAAGCAATCTACACATTTAATGCAATCCCTATCAAAGTACCATCCATTTTTTTCAAAGAAATGGAACAATAATCCTAAAATTGATATGGAACCAGAAAAGACCTCGAATAGCCAAAGGAATATTGAAAAAGAAAGCCAAAGTTGGTGGCATCACAATTCCGGACTTCAAGCTCTATTACAAAGCTGTCATCATCAAGACAGCATGGTACTGGCACAAAAACAGACACATAGATCAATGGAACAGAATAGAGAGCCCAGAAATGGACCCTCATCTCTATGGTCAACTCATCTTTGACAAAGCAGGAAAGAATGTCCAATGGAAAAAAGACAGCCTCTTCAATAAATGGTGTTGGGAAAATTGGACAGCGACATGCAGAAAAATGAAATTGGATCATTTCCTTACACCACACACAAAAATAGACTCAAAATGGATGAAGGATCTCAATGTGAGAAAGGAATCCATCAAAATCCTCGAGGAGAACAGAGGCAGCAACCTCTTCGACGTCAGCCGCAGCAACATCTTCCTAGGAACATCACCAAAGGCAAGGGAAGCAAGGGCAAAAATGAACTTTTGGGATTTTATCAAGATCAAAAGCTTTTGCACAGCAAAGGAAACAGTTAACAAAACCAAAAGACAACTGACAGAATGGGAGAAGATATTTGCAAATGACATATCAGATAAAGGGCTAGTGTCCAACAGCTATAAAGAACTTAGCAAACTCAACACCCAAAGAACAAATAATCCAATCAAGAAATGGGCAGAGGACATGAACAGACATTTCTGCAAAGAAGACATCCAGATGGCCAGCAGACACATGAAAAAGTGCTCCATATCACTCGGCATCAGGGAAATACAAATCAAAACCACAACGAGATATCACCTCACACCAGTCAGAATGCCTAAAATGAACAAGTCAGGAAATGACAGATGCTGGTGAGGATGCGGAGAAAGGGGAACCCTCCTACACTGTTGGTGGGAATGCAAGCTGGTGCAAGCACTCTGGAAAACAGCATGGAGGTTCCTCAAAATGTTGAAAATAGAACTACCCTATGACCCTGCAATTGCACTGCTGGGTATTTACCCTAAAGATACAAACGTAGTGATCCGAAGGGGCACGTGCACCCAAATGTTTATAGCAGCAATGTCTACAATAGCCAAACTATGGAAAGAACCTAGATGTCCATCTACAGACGAATGGATAAAGAAGATGTGGTATATATACACAATGGAATACTATGCAGCCATCAAAAGAAATGAAATCTTGCCATTTGCGACAACGTGGATGGAACTAGAGGGTATCATGCTTAGCGAAATAAGTCAATCGGAGAAAGACAACTATCATATGATCTCCCTGATATGAGGGAGAGGAGATGCAACATGGGGGGTTGAGGGGGTAGGAGAAGAGTAAATGAAACAAGATGGGATTGGGAGGGAGACAAACCATAAGTGACTCTTAATCTCACAAAACAAACTGAGGGTTGATGGGGGGAGGGGGTTGGGAGAGGGGGGTGGGGTTATGGATATTGGGGAGGGTATGTACTATGGTGGGTGCTGTGAAGTGTGTAAACCTGGCGATTCGCAGACCTGTACCCCTGGGGATAATAATATATGTTTATAAAGCCTTAAAAAAAAAAAAAAAGAAAAGAAAAAAGAAACGATGAATACCCAAGTTTTGTAGCAACATGGACGGGACTGGAAGAGATTATGCTGAGTGAAATAAGTCAAGCAGAGAGAGTCAATTATCATATGGTTTCACTTATTTGTGGAGCATAACAAATAGCATGGAGGACAAGGGGAGATGGAGAGGAGAAGGGAGTTGAGGGAAATTGGAAGGGGAGGTGAACCATGAGAGACTATGGACTCTGAAAAACGATCTGAGAATTTTGAAGGGGTGGGGGGTGGGAGGTTGGGGGCACCAGGTGGTGGGTATTGTATAGGGCACGGATTGCATGGAGCACTGGGTGTGGTGCAAAAATAATGAATACTGTTATGCTGAAAAAATAAAAAATTAAAATAGTCAAAAAAATAAATAAATAAAGAGTCTATTTTATGGTTTGCTTTCTTCTCTTTTTTCCCCCAATGTTGATCTGCTTTGTTTCTTAAATTCCACATGTGAATGAAGTCATATGATATTTGTCTTTCTCTGACTAACTTATTTTGCTTAACATAATACTCTCTAGCTCCATCCACATCATTACAAATATTTCATTCTTTTTGATGGATAACCTTCCATTATATATATACTGCCTCTTCTTTATCCATTCATTAATTTACAGATATTTGGACTCTTTCCATAATTTGACTATTGTTGATAAAGCTGCTATAAACATTGGAGTGCATGTATCCCTTCAAGTTACTATATTTTTTTATTCTTTGGGTAAATACTTAGTAGGGCAGATGAAATATCTAATAAAGGGTTAGTATCTAAAATATAGAAAGAATTTATAAAAGTCAACACCCAAAAAACAAATACTCCCATTCAAATATTGGCAGAAGACATTAATAGACATTTTCAAAGAAGACATATATACAGTTAACAGACACATGAAATGATACTCAACATCATTCATCATCAGGGAAATACAAATCTAAACTACAATGAGATATCACCTCATACTTGTCAAAGTGGCTAAAATTAACAGCACAGGAAACAACAGATGTTCTTTGTTTGTTTCTGTATATGTGATGTCCCATTTTACATAAAACAACTGTTGGGCAGTGAGAAAAGATAGGATTAACAAGATACAATCCCCTGCACTCAGAAATTCACAATCTAAGTTTTCTAGAATACTGGTTTCTTCTCAGTTGGAAGTAGCATTGCATTTTGAAAATAATTAGAATAGTATTAAAAGTATTTAGCATTTTATAATACTTCCTGTGCCTCAGATTAAAGTGCATTACTTAAAGAGGCTTAATTAATTATCACAACAAATCTATGAGCTAGAAATTATTGTAAAGCTTATTTTGCAGTTGAGGAATGTAGGGTATAGACAAGTAATTGTCACTAGAAGTTCAACTAGGAAGTAGATGGACCAGAATTTAAAGCCAGTCAAACTGCTTCTAGAGTGTGTGCCCTTAACCACTATACTAAACAAACTCTTGTTACCTTTAAAGCACTTTGGAGAATAGTTATTGCTACAACTTGTTCAACATCTTTCCAAGCAAGAACCTATATATGTTAGTCTGTATTATTAAAGATCTCTGATTTTGAAGCTGAATGGGACAGATTTTGAATCCTGGATTTACCAGTTACTAACTCTGTCACCCTGCATAATTCACCTCTGTTAACTCTAGAAAAGCCTTTTCAGCTCTTAATTACTGGTAAAATAGTACCTTCTTAGTCCACATGATTTCAGCACAGCAATCAGGGGAAGTTACCCACATACAACTGCCATTCCACTTTGATGGTTGTAAGAATCTTCTTTTAAATCTTGTCTTTCTCCAAAGTGAGAAGACGTCTCTTACAGTAAACACAAGGCACAGTTTGGAGGTACAAGGAAACTCCCAATCAGTACATGCTTCAATTTCTCATCCTTTGGATGGAAAATTCTGAGGTGCATTCTACAGAATTCCTCAAAAGTCCCTATGAGATTGAACACCAACTATCCATTGTAATAAATAGCTCAGTACCCATCACTACAGAATTTTCCTTTTTTTTCCCCCCTCTGTTTTACTTTCCCTTCTCCCTCACCTTTTCTACCCCCACCAATAATTTCTAAAATAAGTTACTTGTGCACAGTAATGTCTTTTAGGCACTGTTTCAGGATGATGAAAGGAAGATACAAAGACTGGAGGAATAGTCCATATAAAGTATTTAGTTCAGTAAATAGTCTTAGTATCCACTCAATAATGATTGAATAATAACACTATCGTTATCTGAAAATTTAGGGCTTTGAAGAACATCTGTGTATCAAGATTTTAGCATGAACATTCTCTAAAAGAGGAAGCCATGAACCAAAGTGATGATGACTACAAGATTAGTGAATTAAAGTGAGACATTCTAATACAAAAGGAAAGTCAGTTCTGTTCTTAGGAATTCTAATAATCATGATCATCAAAAAACTACAAGAAAAGTCTGAAAATCTAAAGTTATTTGCATGATATTAAGCTATAGTGAACTTCACTATCAATGAATATATTCTGAGGAAAGAAACAACTATGCTTTAAGAGATTTTACTTATTTATTTAGACAGCTGACATCAAGATAAATTATCTAGGATATTTTAATATAGTTAACTACAGAAAATCATTTTTGTGGCAGATAGTCTGAATTAGAAAATGTTTTTCTTTATTGACTATGAAATTGGATTTAAATTTATGAACAATCCAATGAAGCTAATTTTCAAGTTGTTGTCACATGATTGTATCCTAAATTTGAAATGTGTTATCAAACTATAAGAACAGTTTTATATTCCTCCTTAAATTTTGAGAACCTTTCTCTTCTTCTGTTTGTTTCTTGTTCTGTTTCTTCTCAGAACACTTTTTAACTTTGTTTTGTTGTTTTTTTAAAATATTTTCTAACTTCAAGGAGTTTACAACCTAGTTGGAAAGATTAAAAAACAACAATGTAGGGGCACCTGGGTGGTTCAGTGGGTTAAGCCTCTGTCTTCAGATCAGGTCATGATCTCAGGGTCCTGGGATCAAACCCCACTTCGGGCTCTGCTCAGCAGGGAGCCTGCCTTCCCCTCTCTCTCTGCCTGACTCTCTACCTACTTGTCATCTCTCTCTGTGTGTCAAATAAATAAATAAAATCTTAAAAAAAGAGAGAGAGAGAGAGAGAGAAACGATTTATTAAAAAAAAAAAAAGAAGAACAATGTAAGACACAGGACCCTATAAATACTCCTTACTATAGGAATTAAGAATAGACCAAAATGTTATGAAGTAATTAAGGTAATTATAAAGATAAATTACTGTTCACTGAACTCATAATACAAACATATAGAAGATTAAAAAATTAGCTGGAAGGAGAACATGAACAAATAGAAAAAAAAATAATTTGTTTGTCTGCAGCCAACAGTTTGCCCTGTGATTATAATCGTAGAATAGAACAAGATCATTAACGGTTGTGAAAAACATTTCAAAGAATTGAGGCTATTTGTCAAAATATTTAATTGCCAACAATTTTGGTACAAAATGTTTACACATACACTATATCTATATCTATATCTATCTATCTATCTATATATATATACTCATATAAAATTAAACTCCATCATTATAAATTGTATTCTGTGCATATGCTAATAAATACAAATTTAGAAAATAAAATTATTACATACAGTAAAGCTAAGTTATATCTTAAAATATGCAGCTACATATGATGTTACCTTTAGCTAGATATCCATTTGCTCTTAAAGAAACTTTTGTGCTTGTAAAAAATATTCAACAAACCCTCTTGAAAACTGCAATGTTGGATAAATTTTTGTCAGATCACACTGTTGTTTTAGAATGTATATTAACATACTGGCTGAATTCATAATCTAAGTGAAATGTTAGTTCTGCTAGTGTCTTGTTCAACTCAGCTGATTCAACCTGTTACTTCTCCAGAGGAATTCTTTTAGACAATACCAATATGTTGTGATGATGTTTTCATTTAAAATACATAATATAGGAGTACCTGGGTGGCTCAGTCCTTAGGCATCTGCCTTTGGCTCAGGTCATGATCCCAGGGTCCTGGGATTGAGTCCCTCATTGGGCTCCTTGCTCAGGGGGAGCCTGCTTCTCCCTCTCCCACTGACCCTGCTTGTGTCCCTTCTCTTGCTGTGTCTCTCTCTGTCAAATAAATAAATAAAATCTTTAAAAAAATAATATAACTTTAAATATCACTTAATCAGACACAGGAAAACCCTAATACATAGAAATATACTTAAGGCAAACAAAGGATGGAAGTATCACTATCATTACCTATGTATTGCTAAAACTTCACCCATGTTTCAGGAAGCCTTGGATAGCTTGTGGGACACATGCAATAACATCTATTTGTATATAACTTATTAATAAAGAATAATTATATATTTTAAGTCAAGATATGGATGTAAACATAAATTTAAAAGTTTCCTTCCCACACTGACAGAAATAGACTAGGTAGCCAGGATTTAATGCATTCAAATTTAACATGAAAATTTAGAAGGAGACAATATAAAACCAGCAGGTGACTATGGCTTTGGATAACAGAAAATAATTATAAGAAATTTATAAGTAAACAGCTTACCCTCTTAAAAGATTAAGAAAAAAGTGTCATGTAGGATTTGATAGAGAAGTGCTCAGGAAAATAAAATCTGAATGAAGAAGGACAGTTGATTACTGACTCCTGACTGAATACACTTCCTTTGACATTTTCTCCCAGCAGTTTTTGTATTTTCGTGAAGATTATTAAATATTAGCATGGCTTCTCCCAGTTTTGAAAGGAATGTTGAATCTCATTTATAATTTTAGTTTGGGATCTTTTTTTTAAAGATTTATTTATAGTTATTTATTTATTTGACAGAGAGAGAGAGATCACAAGTAGGCAGATCAGCAGGCAGAGAGAGAGAGGGAAGCAGGCTCCCTGCTGAGCAGAGAGTCCGATGCAGGCTCGATTCCGGGACCCTGAGATCTTGACCTGAGCAGAAGGCAGAGACTTAACCCATTGAGCCACCCATGCAACCCAGCTTGGGATCTTTAATTTAAAGTCATTTTCACTTAATACACATATTATACAAAAATAATTAAAATGATATAACCCACAAAGACAAGACTGAAAGATGATCCACATGCAGAAAACAATGTTTGGGCTATGCCAAATGACTTTGCCCTTGGGACAACTTGGAGAAACAGTTTTCATCCTTTGCCAGAATGAACATTTTTTTTTTTTTTTTAATGAAATGTAAGGAAGGGGACAGACCTGATTCTATAAAGAAGACTTTGTCTTTGGTGCAAGTTGGAGAAAGAGTTTCATCCTTCTCCAGAGTGAAAAAACAAAAATTTTTATGCACTGTAGGGAAGGGGAAAAACATGATTCTGGAAATTAGACATTAGTTAATTTAGAGTAATATGAGACGAAACAAAAAGAGGATTCAGGAGACACATGAATTGACACAAGATCTTTAAACATGTAGCAGAGGTAGAAAAGAAAGAGAGAAAGAAAGAAGGAAAGAAGGAAAGAAGAAAAGAAAGAAAGAAAGAAAGAAAGAAAGAAAGAAAGAAAGAAAGAAAGAAAGAAAATAGAAAAGGGGGGAGGGAGGAAGAAAATATGAAAAGGAGAAAGAAGAAAGAATAAATCAATCATATCTACCATGTCTAAGACAAGCTAAGAATGGGATGTTGAATGTATTTAATATGTGTGTTAAATTGAGATGACAGACTAATTTTTTGCTTTCCTTCCTATCAATAGGTGAGGTCTAATTTCTCTTCACTTGAAGACTTGTTTTGTTGACAGAAGTCATCAGAGGTGATTCTAGGGATGCTAATATTAGGTTATAAGAAGTACAGATTCTGCCTGGCTCTCATAAAACACCAACTATGGGAACCCCAGCTTTCATGCTACAATTAATCCATGCAGCCCTAAGTAGAGTTTCACACAAAGACAAACTGACACCTGTAAACAACTGATCCCTCCAAACCAACTGAAGCTGGGCTTCAGATTGACAACATTAATTTGATAACATGTCAGTAAGCATATTTCCAATAGATCCTCTAGTCTGAACTTAATTTGTGCCACATCAAGCATCCCAGGGCTCACCACTGAATTTAGGATTTTCCCAGTCATGGACTCAACATACAATTCTGGGAAAGTTGAGACAGCCAGTCTACTTTACCCCAAAGCACATTCTAGACATTGACTAAAATTAAAGGAAACAGCTGAACAAAAAGTATATAGGAGTTGGAAACTACAGAAAATCAATGACAAGAAAATTATTTTCCATATAAAATGAATATGAACCCTAGTCAAAGGGAGTAAAAACAAACAAATGAACAAACAAAAACAGAAGACAGGGATCTTGCATGCCCCGTTTATTGTTGACTATGCAGCACATAGCACACTGAGACATAGAATATATTATTCAATGGCTACTTACTGAATGGATGGATGGATCGATGGATGGATGTTATTCTCAAAAGCATAATTCAGTGACCAGTAGATTCTATGAAATAAGGAATAGGTTTACAATTACTTTAAGTCTCAAAATGACTCTCACTTTTAGGCATTCACAGATATTGAATAAGCCTCAGTTTATTTTGGTACAGCCACTATGATATAGCCATTTTGATGATGTGGCCATTCAGAAATATTAGAATGTAATGAACTCAAAACAGAACTCTTTTTACTTATATGTGGTGATAGTCTCCTTCAGTCAATCAAAAGTGAAAACTAATTAATGAACTTGATCTAAATTCTAGAATCTATCAGTAAAAATCTTTAATACGATTTATACATTTTGAAGACATTAATCAAGTTGTGAATGTGACAATCTCCACCTTCTTTACTACTAAATGTTGGAAACAGATTTTAACAAGACATGATGAATTATAATGCCTTTTAAAAACATAGTTGAGTAAATCCACTTTCTTCTGAAAATTAGACCTTTATTAATGTAAATTTAGAATTCTACAATGAGTTTTTGAATACCAGGCATCACACTTCTCAGTCTAAGAACTTTTTTTAAAGGTACACATTTTAAATACTTTAGAAGGTTAACAACTAGTTTTTATCCTATGCAATTTTATCTTTTTTCATATCTGTAGAAGGACTTCATGAAGTCAGATACAACTATTAAATGTGAAGCAAAATACAGTTTGCCAATCTTCCACACTGCAAAGTGTGAAATACTTTCCAAATGTATAAATGTCCTAGTGGGGATGATGATTTTTACAGTAAAAATAAGGATTTTCCATCTTAAAATTTGGTTATTTTAAAATTCCTAGTAAACACTTGAAAGTACAAAGTAATTTCACATAGATATGTAATATCTCAAAGAAAGACATAGTGTTGATATACTATTTTCTATCCTAGCTTCCCTTTGTGCCTATCCTTCATCTCTTGTATTGCTAAAACCAGTTAATTAATGTTTGCTGACATGGCAGTATTTTTCAATGTTATTTATAACATTTTCAAGTGTCTGAAATAAATTTACTAGTAAATTCTACTGATACTACTAATAATGCTAGTATGTTAACCATAGAATGCATAATACAGTGAATTAGAGTACAGATGGATTCATGACACTTTTGTTTCACTTTGTGTGTGTGCATGTTCATCTCATGTGCACTACAAATGAATATACTTGAGTAAGTAAGTAAAAAAATTTTGAAAGCCACTATGTTAAAGAACGAGAACAAGTTGAGTTGGATATTCTGCTTGCTGTTATAATTAGAACTTGTGAAAAAGCCAAGTTTACCAAATAGAAGCCAGCTGATATTCTTTCCTAAGTTTCTTGTTCTTAGAGAGGAAAGTTACTGCCACTTATTCTTAATCATGATTTAGTCTATTTCTGTACTCCAGATATCTAATGAGACTATTTTCAGTGTTGCTTTGAAGTTAAGTGAGTCACAACTTCAATCTAGTAATCTTTGGTCTAGTTACAAAACTCTTGGAAATGTACCCATGTTTCAAATATTTTCAATTCTATCAAGATTGAAGTCATGCACTAGGAAAAATCCCCAAAGCTTAAGAGGGAGGAAGAAGCAGGCAAGTCATCCCAGGTCCTAGTCAAGGGTTCTATAATAGGTGAGCTGGTTCAAAGTGTCTTGTGCCTTTTATCATAAAGGAACAGAATTAAAGAATAAGAAGGACTTACATATTTAAAAAGAGAAATTACATATTTAAAAAAAGGAGCAAGATGGAAGAGGAGTAGGAGACCTAAATTTCATCTGGTCCCAGAAATTCTTCCTGTTAGTTATCAAATCATTCTGAACAGGAGATTTAAGAAAAGAATAGCAGCAATTCTATGAACAGAAAAGCTACCTTACACTTTCTGAAAGAGGATATGCAGAGAAGTGAATCCAAGGCAATATATGGGAAGAAGATAGACCACAGGGGGAGGGACCAGCTCCCAGCAAATGAGAGAGGAGTGAGGCACAAAATCAGAAATTTTTGAAGTCTGCTTCAGTGAGGGACATCAATCCAGAGGCTAAGCATGGAGTGGAGCCCTCGTGGAGACAGGGTGGTCTCAGGACCCACGGGGTAACAAAAAGACCAGGGTGTCTAAGTGTGGCAGAGCCTCCAGGTATTGGAGAAGGAAGTCCAGTTGCAGAGATGGAGCCAAGGAGCGGGCTCTCAGCTCATGGTTACCTTAAATCATGATCCAAAGCACAATTGGATCACTACTCTTTTAGCAGGAACCCCATAAGTGGCACATCTGGGGAAAATCCCCTTCCTCCACCAGGAGGAGCAGTGCAGGAACATGCTGCAGGTATCTGCTGGCTTTGGAGACTCCAAACAGAGCTGTGTGCCAGAGACAGAAACACTTGGTCACAGGCTGGGTGAGCATAGAATGTGGCCAGAGACCAGGAAGAAAGGAGTGATTGACTGCTTTTCTCTAAGGGCTTGCTGAAGAAGGGAGGGTCCCCAAACTCTTGGCTCCACTGGAACTGGAGATTGGGAGACCTCCATCTTCATTCTTGTCCTCCTAGATGTATAAAAAGCATTCAGGCAACAAAAGCTCCCAAGAGCAAACCCAAGCAGATTACTTAGCCTGACCCCTGGCAAGGGTGGTGTAATTTAGCTTCTAGCAAAGACATTTGAGAATCACTGCAAGAGGCCCTCCCCCCATAGATCAGCAAAGACCTATGATTAGTTTACTAATCAATGAGAACTGCGAAACTTCAGAGCTAGGGAATACAGTGCATTGAATTCATGTTTTTTGTTTTGTTTTGTTTTGATTTTTTGTTTTTTTTCCCATGATTCTTCAGCCTTTCAAAGTGAAAATTTTTAAAATATTTGTTATTTTTTTCTTTTTCTATATTTTGAAAGGTTTTTCTTTCCTATTTTAACTTACTTTAACTTTTTTATCTCATCAATATCTTTTTTAAAAATCATTTTTGGGGGGCACCTGGGTGGCTCAGTGGTTAAGCCTCTGCCTTCAGCTCAGGTCATGATCTCAGGGTCCTGGGATCGAGTCCCGCATCGGGCTCTCTGCTCTGCAGGGAGACTGCCAGAGAGCCTGCTTCCTCCTCTCTCTCTCTCTGCTTGCCTCTCTGCCCACTTGTGATCTCTCTCTGTCAAATAAATAAAATCTTTAAAAAAAAATAAAAATAAAAAAATAAAAATAAAAATCCTTTTTGGGGTGCCTGGGTGGTTCAGTGGGTTAAGCCTCTGCCTTCGGCTCAGAGCATGGTCTCAGGGTCCTGGGATCGAGTACCCCATCAGGCTCTCTGCTCAGCAGGGAACCTACTTCCTCCGCTCTGCTTGCTGATCTGCCTACTTGTGATCTCTCTCTCTCTGTCAAATAAGAAAATAAAAACTTACAAAAAAATCCCTTAAAAATCCTTTTTTAATTTTCATTGTTATAGTCATATTCTATCCCTTCATTGTATTTAACCTTATTTTTTGTATACCTATAAGTTTTTCTTTCTTCAAAATTTTGGGATACGATTTCTTGTAACAGATCAAAATATACCCTAAATCTAGAATATAGCTTTGTTCTAGTCTCCAACTTGATCACATTCTCTCCTTTTTTTTTTCCTTTTCTTCAAACAAATTCTTATCAATTCCTTTATTAAAATCTTTTTTAAAAATTTTCAACTTTGCAGTCATGTTCCATATTTTCATCATGTTTACCCTTATTTTTATGTATAAGTTTTTCTTTCTTTAAAATTTTGGGAGTCAGTTTCTTCTAACAGACCAAAATACACCCAGAATCAAGTGTGTGGCTCTGTTCTATTCACCAGCCTAATCATCTTTTTCCCTTTCTTCCCCCCGGCCCTGGCAGTTTCAGGCCTCTTCTGATTTGGTTAGTGTATATTTTTCTGGGGTCTTCATTACCCTTTTAGCATTTTGTTCTCTCATTCTTCTATTCTTCTCCAGACAAAATGACTAGGTGGAAAATCTCACCTCAAAAAAGGAACAAGAGACAGTACTGACTGCTGGGAACCTAATCAATACAGATATTAGTAAGATGTCAGAACTAGACTTCAGAATGACAATTATAAAGATGCTGGCTGGGCTTGAAAAAAGCATACGATACTAGAGAATACTATCCTGGAGAAACAAAATCCCTTTCTGGAGAAATAAAAGAACTAAAATCTAACCAAGTTGAAATAAAAAATGCTATTAATGAGGTCACATAAAAAAATGGAGGCTCTTATTGCTCAGATAAATGGGGAAGAAGAGAGAATTGGTGATATAGATGACCAAATGATGGAGAATAAAGAAGCTGAGAAAAAGAGAGATAAACTACTACTAGATCAGTAGTAGCTAAACTACTACTGGGAAGAATTCCAGAGATAAGTGATACAATAAGACAAAACAATATTAGAATAATTGGGATTCCAGAACAAGAAAGAGAAAGAGGGGAAGAGGCAAATTATAGCAGAGAACTTCCCTAATATGGGGAAGGAAACAAGCATCAAAATCCAGGAGTCACAGAGAACCCTCCTCCAAATCAATAAAAATAAGTCAACACCCCATCATCTAACAGTAAAACTTACAAGTCTCAGAGACAAAGAGAAAATGCTGAAAGTAGCTCAGAAAAAAGATCTCTAACATACAATGTTAGAAATAATAGATGGGCAGCAGACCTGTCCACAGAGACCTGGCAGGCCAGAAAGACCTGGCATGATATATTCAGAGCACTAAACTGGAAAAACATGCATCCCAGAATACTATATCCAGCTAGGCTGTCATAGAGGGTGAAATAAAAGGCTTCTAGGACAAACAAAAAAACTAAAAGAATCTGCAAACATCAAATAGCCCTACAGGAAATATTTAAAGAGTCTTCTAACCAAAGAGAGAGCCCCAAAATAATAGACCAGAAAGGAGCAGAGACAATATACAGTAACCATCACATTACAGGCAATACAATGGCACTAAATTCATATCTTTCCATAGTTACCCTGAATGAAAATGGGTTAAATGCCCCAATCAGAATGCCCAAATTATGCCCGGGTTAAATGCCCGAATATCAGAATGGATTAATAAAAACAAGGCCCATCAATATGCTGTCTACAAGAAATTCATTTTAGACCAAAGGACACCTCCAGATTTAAAGTGAGGGGGTGGAAAATAATTTACCATGCTAGAGGACATCCAAAGAAAGCTGGGGTGGCAATCCTTATAACAAACAAATTAGATGTTAAGCCAAGGTTTTAATAAGAGATAAAGAAGGACACTTTATCATACTTAAAGGGTCTGTCCAACAAGAAGGTATAGCAATTTTAAATATCTATGCCCCTAACATGGGAGCAGCCAATTACATAAACCAATTATAATAAAATCAAAGAAAACATTGACAGTAATATAATAATAGTAGGGGACTTTAACACCCTCCTCACTGAAATGGACAGATCATCTAAGCAAAAGATTAACAAGGAAATAAATCTAAGCAAAGATTAATAAGAAAATAAAGGTTTTAAATGACATACTCTGTTTCTCCAGATGGACATCACAGATATATTCAGAACATTTCATCCCAAAGTAACAGAATACACATTTTTCTCTAGTGCACATGGAACATTCTCCAGAATAGATCACATCCTTTGTCACAAATCATGTCTCAGTCAGTACCAAAAGATTGGGATCATTCCCTGCTTATTGTCAGACCACAATGCTTTGAAACTAGAACTCTACCACAAGAGGAAAGTTGGAAAGAACTCAAATACATGGAGGCTAGAGAGCATCCTATTAAAGAATGAATGGGCCACCCAGGAAATTAAAGAGGGATTCAAAAAATTCATGGAAACAAATGAAAATGAAAACACAACTGTTCAAAATCTTTGAGATGCAGCAAAGATGGTCCTGAGAGGAAAATGTATAACAATACAAGCCGTTCTCAAGAAACAAGGATGGTCTCAAGTATACAACCTAACCCTACACCTAAAGAAGCTAGAGGGAAAAAACAGCAAATAAAACCCAAACCCCAGCAGAAGAAGAGAAATAATAAAGACCAGAGTATAAATCAATGAAAAAGAAACCAAAAGAACAGTAAAACAGATCAACAAAACTAGGAGATGCTTCTTTGAAAGAATTAATAAGATTGATAAACCCTGGCCAGGCTTATCAAAAAGAAAAGAGAAAGGACCCAAATTAATAAAATCATGAATGAAAGACCAACCAACACCAAAGAAACACAAACAAGTATAAGAACATATTCTGAGCAACTATACATCAGCAAATTTGACAATCTGGAAGAAATGGGTGCATTCCTAGAGGCATATAAACTACCAAAACTGAACCAGAAAGAAATACAAAACCTGAACAGACCCATAACCAGTAAGGATATTGAAGCAGTCATTAACAATCTCCCAAAAAACAAGAGCCCAGGGCCAGACAGCTTCCCAGGGGAATTCGACCAAACATTTAAAGATGAATTAATACCTATTCCCCTGAAACTGTTCCAAAAAAAAAAAAAAATAGAAATGGAAGAAAAACTTCCAAGCTCATTTTATGAGGCCAGCATTACCTTGATCACAAAACCAGACAAAGACCCCATCAAAAAGGAAAAATACAGACCAATATTCTTGATGAATATGGATGTAAAATTCTTACCAAAATACTAGCCAATAGGATCCAAGACTACATTAAAAGGACTACTCACCACGACCAAGGTGGATTTATTCTTGGCCTGCAAAGTTGGTTCAACATCTGCAAATCAATCAATGTGATATAATACATTAATAAAAAAAAGAACAAGAACCTTATGATACTCTCAATAGATGGTGAAAAAGCATTTGACAAAGTGAAGCATCCTTCCTTGATCAAAACCCTCAAATTGTAGGGATAGAGGATTCATACTTCAATACCATCAAAGCCATCTAGGAACAGCACACAGTAAATATCATTCTCGGGGAAAAACTGAGAGCTTTTCCCCTAAAGTCAGGAATGCAGCAGGGATGTCCACTCTTACCACCACTATTTAACATAGTACTAGAAGTCCTAGCCCCACCAATCAGACAACAAAAAGAAATAAAAGGCATTCAAATTGGCAAAGGAGAAGTCAAACTCTCACTCTTCACAGATGATATGATACGTTATGTGGGATACCCAGAAGACTACATTCTAAAACTTCTAGAACTCATACAGGAATTTAGTAAAGTGTCAGGATATAAAATCAATGCACAGAAATCAGTTGCATTTCTATACACCAAAAACAAGACAGAAGGGAGAGAAATTAAGGAGTTGATCCCATTTGCAATTGCTTCCAAAACCATAAAATATCTAGGAATAAATCTAAACAAAGAGGCAAAGAACCTGTACTCAGAAAACTATAGAGTTATCATGAAGGAAACTGAAACAAAAACAAAGAAATGGAAAAATGTTCCATGCTCATGGATTGGAAGAAAAATATTGTGAAAATGTTTATGCTACCTAGAGCAATCTGCATATTTAATGCAATCCCTATCAAAATGCCATCAACTTTTTTATTTTTATTTTTTTTTTAAAGATTTTATTTATTTATTTGACAGAGAGAGAGAGATCACAAGCAGGCAGAGAGGCAGGCAGAGAGAGGGGAGGAAGCAGGCTCCCCGCAGAGCAGAGAGCCCGATGCGGGGCTCGATCCCAGGACCCTGAGATCATGACCTGAGCCGAAGGCAGCGGCTTAACCACTGAGCCACCCAGGCGCCCCGCCATCAACTTTTTTAGAAGAAATGGAACAAATAATCCTAAAATTAATATGGAACCATAAAAGACCCTGAATAGTCAGAAGAATGTTGAAAAAAGATAACCAAAGTTGGCGGCATCACAAATCCAGACCTCAAGCTCTATTAAAAAGAGATAAGACAGTATGGTACTGACACAAAAACAGACACATAGATCAATGGAACAGAATAAAGAGCCCAGAAATAGACCCTCAACTCTATGATCAACTAATCTTCGACAAAGAAGGAAAGAATGTCCAATGGAAAAAGACAGTCTCTTCAACAGATGGTGTTGGGAAAATTGGAGAACCGCATGCAGAAGAATGAAACTGGACCATTTGCTTACACCACACACAAAAATAGACTAAAAAATGGATGAAAGATGTCAGTATGACACAGGAATCCACCAAAATCCTTGAGGAGAACACAGGCAGCAACCTCTTTGACCTCAGCCACAGCAACTTCTTCCTAGAAACATCACCAAAGGCAAGGGAAGCAAGGGCAAAAATGAATTATTCAGACATCATCAAGATCAAAAGCTTTTGCACAGCAAAGGAAACAGTCAACAAAACCAAAAGAAAACAGAAAGGGAGAAGATATTTGCAAATGACATATCAAATAAAGGGCTAATATCCAAAATTTATAAAGAACTTATCAAACTCAACACCCAAAGAACAAATAACACAATGAAGAAATGGGCAGAAGACATGAATAGTAATTTCTACAAAGAAGACATCCAGATGGCCAACAGACATGAAAAAGTGCTCCATATCACTCGGCATCAGGGAAATACAAATCAAAACCACAGTGAGATATCACCTCACACCAGTCAGAATGGCTAAAATGAACAAGTCAGGAAACAACAGGTGTTAGTGAGGATGTAGAGAAAGGGGAACCCTTGTACACTATTCGTGGGAATGCAAGCTGGTGCAACCACTCTGGAAAACAGCATGGAGGTTCCTAAAAAGTCAAAAATAGAGCTACCCTATGACCCAGCAATTGTGCTACTGGGTATTTACCCTAAAGATACAAATGTAGTGATCTGAAGGGGCATGTGCATCTGCATGTTTATAACATAATTGTCCACAATAGCCAAACTATGGAAAGAGCCTGGATGTCCATTAACAGTGAATGGATAAAGAAGATGTGTTGTGTGTGTGTGTGTGTGTGTGTGTGTGTGTGTGTGTGTGTGTGTAATGGAATACTATGCAGCCATCAAAAAATCAAATCTGGCCATTTACAATGATGTGGATGGAACTAGAAGGTATTATGCTAAGTGAAATAAGTCAGTTAGAGAAAGACAATTATCATATTACCTCACTGACATGAGGAATTTGAGAAACAAGACAGAGGATCATAGGACAAGGGAAGGAAAAATGAAACAAAATGAAACCAGAGACGGAGACAAACCATAAGAGACTCTTAATCTCAGGGAACTTTCTGAGGGTTGCTGGAGGGGAAGGGAGTGGGAGGAATGAGGGGGCTGGGAGATGGACATTGGGAAGGATATGTTCTCTCAAGGAAAAAAGTGTGGTTTGTATATACACAATGGAATATTATTCAGCCATAAAAAGAAGGAAATCTCACCATTTGCAACAATGTGTATGGACCTTGAGGGTATGTGAAATGAAATGTCAGAGAAAGATAAATATTGTATGATCTTATTTCTTTGTGAAATCTGCCAAACAAAACCAGGGGTGCCTGGTTGGCTCAGTTGTTAAGCATCTACCTTCAGCTCAGGTCATGATCCCAGGGTCCTGAGATCAAGCCCCACCTCAGGCTCCCTGCTCATCAGGAGCCCTCTCCCCCTCCCCCTCCTGTGTTCCCACTCTCAGTCTCTCTGTCAAATAAATAAAATCTTCAAAAAAACAAAAACAAAAACCCCAAAACAAACCAAACCCTCCCCTCCAAAAAAACCCACCATACATACAATAAACAAATGGGTGGTTTTGTGTGTGTGTGTGTGTGTGTGTGTGTGTGTGTAGTGGGGGATAGGGTTTGGGTGAAATGGGTGAACTTATAAAATAACAATGTCATGGAGATGTAATGTGCAACTTGACTACTATAGTAAATAATGCCATATTCTGTATATTTGGGAAAGTTCCTAGGAAAATAAACTTTAAATGTTCTCATAAGTAAAAAAATATATATAACTATGTATAGTGATGGGTGTTAACTAGATTTACAGTGGTGATCATTTCACCATATATACAAATATAAAATTATTATATTGCACAAGAAAATAATGCCATATATTAATTATATCTCAAATTAAAAAAGAATTATATAAAAAATAAAAAGAGAAATTAGACTGTGAGTCAGCAGGTGAATCAAAGTCACTCATGAAATGTCACATTAAGTATATGGAAAGACATTTATAAGAGGACAGAAGTTAATAAATTTAGATAAACACACAATTTATATTAGTAAACAGATACAGACACTGAAATAAATTTTAAATTAAAAGAGGAAGCTTTGAGGAAAATATAATAGGTTTTGACTATGAGGAGGTTATGTGAGTCTGCAATCATTCATTTATTTTTTTACTTGACAAATATTAAAGACTAAATATCCTGTGGAAAATATAATGATGGAAATTTCTAACTTTAAGGAAGTTTTGATAAAAATATGAGAGAAATAGAACCAATTGCATGTAATCCCAATAAAACCTAGCTACCTGCAGTCTAGTCTGAGCTTAGTACAAAATTCAAAGGAATGCCAATCAGCTTAACCTCTAACAAAGATTTGAAAGCCTCTTACATATTTAGTATTCTTTCAAAAATGCAAAATCCATTATACAATTTATTATAGATGATAAAAACATATCTAACATATGTTCAAGTTTCCTTTCTTTTTGTAAAAGAAAGGAAAACAATGTTTTGTTTCCAAAACATTCCCCTGAACTAAGTACATACGAATCCCAATCTTTCTTCTGTTCTTTCCATGTTTGGATCTGTTAATTGATCTTCTGATCAAGACTATCTGCTGTATTTAAACCTATCAGAGCAACAAATACTTATAAATACATATTTCATGTCCCATGTAAAAATAAAGAAAATACAATATGGAAATATTTATATAAGAATGTATCTAGTAATATAAATTGAAAGAATTGAAAAAAAAAGGATTGAGAGAAAAAAAAATTCATTCAGTGCCAGATGCATTAATGTAAGTTGTTAGCAAGATTCAAAATGTATATTTCCAATGAAGATCTTCAAGTGTTGGATAGAACTTCAGAGAAAAGGTATGATTGGATAAAATAGTCAGATATGTAAGGATAGGGAAACATTGCTTACATCACAAACTGTTCTGAGATTGAAAAGGGTAAGAGTTTTGTTGAAGAAGAGATTAACCTTTTTTTTCTTTAAGTAAGCATAAATAAATATAATTCATTCAGTATTACATGCTGTATTAAGAAATAACAATTGATAAAGATCATCAATTATCTGTAAGTCTCTCCTCCTCTTCCTTCATATAAAATAATGAGTACCAGAAATTGACAAAGTACTATGTACTATTTAACATAGATATACTATTTATCCTAATATCTGAAACACTTGATTTAAGCAAGTATGTACATTTTTGTCCTGAAATATTATTTCTCACCTTATTAAAACTAGTGATCCCTTCTTTGTTATCAGATGAATTTACAGAAAGCAAACATAGTTGAGCAACTCTTAACAGGTATCTAACACTTAAAGAAAAATGATATTTATGGAATTTCTTTAGCTAAAATGAGGCAAATTATAAGGCCAGGTGAGAAGAATAGGAAATAAGGAATACTTTCTCCTAATCTAAGTAGGAGCCTATAGCCAGGAACTTACTATGGTAATTTTTTTTCCTTATTTTTTTTCCTCTATCTTCAAGCCATTTAGCTTAGTTGGTAGTTGAGTAAATTTTAAGCTTAATCCAGTTAATTTTGAACTCACTAGTTGGCTGAAAAATAAATGCTGTTGGTAAACAAAAGGACTAGGCATTACGATGTGAAACATTCACTATTATGGGTCAGGCAATTTAAACACATACTACATTAACAGAATTTATGTTTAAAAATATTATTATTTTTATTACATTATGTGCTGTGTTCCTTGAACTTATAAAAAATTAATCTTTGTGAATAAATGATGGCTTTATAGGCAAAATGTTTATATATATATTATATATAATATATTATATATATATTCACAGTATACAACCTTTTTTTGTTTTCAAAAATGTCACTTTTCCATTTTTTTTAAGTCCTTGTTCATACATCATTAGCTTTAAGTCCCTCCTTTTTCAGTTTCAGCTCAGTTTTGTCTTTCTAAATTTTTGGTTTTGCCTCAGTGGGATTCAACATTTCCAATTTCATATATCTCATTGTATTGACCTTTAAGAGATTTCTGTATCTATCTTTTCATACAGAGACCAGATTGCCAACTATAGTACCAATTTGGAAAGCACCTACTTCTTTAAAACTTCTAACACAGTTATGCTTCAGTAATTACTTTTCCCCCTATTATTTTCCTAATATAGGAGTCCAAATGACTAAGATCACTATATTCAAAAATCTGTAGTTTGAAGACATTTTTTTACCCTCATGGAGTTATAATGGCTTTAGCAAGATTCTGTAGTTACTCTTAAAGGCATTTCAACCTTTTTTCATTCATTCCATACATCTCAAATGATTCTAGACTTAAACTTGAGATATCATAACAGATAACCAATTTTAACAAAAATTGTTAACTAAGAATCCAATGTCTGTATATCCAGAAAAACGATTTTTGTTTTCAGTCTAATCGACATATTCTTATTTTGCCAATCTTCTTTCTAGCAAGAATAAAGTCTTTTTATTACTTTAAAATGCTATTTGTGATAGAATACATTTTCTTTTGTTTCATAAAAAATTGATTTATGAAAATAAAAAAAGAAGTATTCAACTAGTCTTCAAATGATGCATTATCTTTCTACTAAACAGAGTTAAGAGTATGACTTTAACTTAAAAAACAAAAACAAACAAAAAAAAAAACTTGAGAATAATACCTAAAAGATAAATTGCCACATTTGACCTTTACATCAAAAGGCCCAAAACTTCTGCTCTTTTTAGATGATGGGAAAAAATATATGCAAATAGCATAGTTCTTAAAAATTCATTAATGTATTCAATCATTTAATAAATTGTTGTTAAACATTTCTAAACAGTCTAACAAATATCTATACAATCACTTAATGAGAAAAGTGTCATAAAAGAAATGATGATGATTCTATGATACACTGTTTCAATTGTGACTCATTTTGGGAGGGAGAAGAAGCAAGCCATCTCTAAAATGTGATATTGGGCGGCGCTTGGGTGCTCAGTGGGTTAAAGCCTCTGCCTTCAACTCGGGTCATTATCCCAGGGTCCTGGGATCGAGCCCCGCATAGGACTCTCTGCTTGGCGGGGAGCCTGCTTCCCTTCCTCTCTCTGTGCCTGCCTTTGCCTACTTGTAATCTCCATCTGTCAAATAAAATACATAAAATCTTTAAAAAAAATAAAAAAATAAAAAATGTGATATTGGGATAATTTTGTTAGGGCAGAGGCAAGATGGTGGAGAAGTAAGAGACCCAGTTTCAACTGGTCCCCTAAAGTGACCTAATTATCTACTAGAACACTCTGAACACCCATGAAATCAGCCTGAGATGTAGGATTATACACTTCTGGATCTCTATGGGGGCAGAAGAAGCCAGTGGACAGGTAAAGCGTACTGGGAACAATTGGATTTATATCAGAGGATAAACAGAAGGGGGAGGGAGCAACCAGAAGTGACCCATTGGAAAGTAATACCCCAATACGAGAGTGCCCTGTGATTGGGGACCAGCATTAACTTAGAGTCTGGTTAAAAGCACTCAAAAAGAGCAAAAGATCTTAAGGGACAACTGATGGAATTGGGCGGTCATTGGCATGGGCCTAAGCCCATGGACCCAGGACGGCCACCACCAGTGACCATCCATGCCAGAGACAGTGCGACAAAGCCTCCAGGCCTTGGTCCCTGAGCACCCAGCTTTTAGCTACTTGCACTGAAAGGTCCCCCCAATGATAGGTCTGTGATCAAAGGAGTGAGACTGATACAAAGCGAAGGTCAAGCAAAGCTTTATTTCACACCAAGCATTGAGAATCAAACCGACCGTTTGGAGCTGCCTCTTACAGAGAGGGCAACCCCTCCCAGCCTTACAGACTAACTTTTTATAGAGCAAAGGCCGTGTGGTTGAGCCCGGCCACACACAGGTGGCCAATGAGATTGTAACACACAGAGAAAGCTGCATAGTCATGCTAGGTCACACATGGGTGGCCAATTGAATTACAATTCACCCCATAGTAGCTATTTGAACTAGCCTATCACCTTGGTCAGAATTGGCACCCAACAGGTGCCCAAAAGGCGGGGCCACACTCCTTGGTAGCTAGGGAGACAGTATGTGCCCCCCTGATTGGATGTCTCCACATGGCCGGACTCATCCCTGCATTTGGGCTCTGTTATCTCTACCTGACCTGACCCGCCCTTGTATATGGGCTCTGTTATCAGGGACTGGTCAACCATATTTTACTGGCTTCCCAGACTTGCTTTTAAGTAAGTTCTCCTTGGGGGGGGGGGGGGGTGCAGGGTCAGTTTAAGTTTTCTTGCATAAACAACAAAATCACTGTTTAACTGGATGGAATCGCTCTGGCTAAATAGGCCCTTACAGCACCACCCTGCTAGGTGTACTTCCCGCTGGCACACAGAGAGAGTCTAGTGTGGACAAAGCCAGCGCTCTTTAGAACCACAGCCTTTTGTGCTCTGAATGCACACTGTGTGATTGGGTCCTGAACCAAGCTCCCCACCATCCCCTGAGAGAGCTCCGTGCAGGTGCTAGCTGGCGATCTCTAGGACAGGCTGAGAGTCTGAACACTCCGAGCCCAGGCTTGAAAATCTCAGCGTGCTATCTCTGGTGGGATCTCTCCAGTGGTCTAGATCCCAGACAGCAGTCCTGGAGAAGGCAACCACTGGAACCAGGCTCCCTGGACCAATATAGCTTGCAGTTTTAGTAGCATGGAGGTGCAGAGAGACAAGCAGGCGCTTTGGGGGCAACCCCTGAGAGGATGGCTAGGGACGCGCACTGCCTGTGGGAGACTGCATGGCTCAGTGGAGTTTGCAGAGGGGGAGTCTGTGTGTTCTGGACCACCCAGAGGGGAGAAGATTGAGGCTTCTCTCTGAGACTGAGTTCTGGGTGCAGTTTGCTTTCCACTAAATCTCCAAAAAGCCACAAAAAGCCACCAAAGAATGAAAACCTCCAGAGAACAAAAGCCTGAAAAACCGCCTTCAACAGAGCCCAGCCCCTTGATAGGGCGCAGGAGGACTCAACCCAAGCAAGACTGACTGAAAAACAATGTGGCAGGTCCCTCCCTCAGAAAGCCAGCTGAAAAAATAAGAGGACAACCACCACACGGTCCCCATAAAACTGTAAAACCCCAATATCAGGGAGAAAGAAGATATTAAGCTCCCAGTATTGCCCTAAAACCTGTATATTTCATAGATAAAACTTTTATTTTTTATTTGTTCTCACTATTCTTGCTTTTTTAAATTTTTTAACCTATTTACCATTACAATGAGAGGTTCAATACAACAAATTCCATAATAACCTTTTAACTTGAACTTTTTTCATACATATACCTGGGTTTTTCTTTGCTTTTCTATTTTTTTAATATACATATAGATATAAGCTTCAAGGTAATCCTCTTTCCTTAATCAATACTACCCCTATATATAAACCAGTTTTAATCTCCCTTTATCTCTGGAAAGTTGAGTCCTTTAACAAAGATATCAAGATACACTGAGAAAAGAATCAAAATAACCTTCCTTGCCCATGTTGAGGATTTATAACTACTCTCCAATCTTTTTCTTCTGTCTGTTTCTGTGTATTTATTTTTGTTCTGGTATTATATAAATCTTATAATTGGGCTTCATTTTGGCTGGGTTCTTTTTTTTTTTTTTTTTTTTTTCCTTGCCATTTGATTTTGTCAGTCTTTTCATTTGTCTGTTTTTGTTTGTATACCTTATAAATCTTACCTTTGGGACCCATTCTGGCTGGGTCTTCTCTCTCTCTCTCTCTCACAATCTCTCTCTCTCTGTCTCTCTGTCTCTCTCTGTCTCTCTCTTTTTTTTTTTCAATTTTTCTTTCTTTTTAGTGGTAACTTCCAATTGCTCAGAAGCACTCCAGGGTGCACCTTGCCTGGATCACAGTTAATATATTCAGCTATGTAACCCCTCTACCACCTCTCATCAAATGACTAGGAGGAGGAATGCCCACCAGAGGAAAAATTCAGAGACTATGCCCTTTCCATCAGAGCTATTAGATATGGACAAAAACAGTATGTTGGAAAGGGAATTCAGGGTAACAATTATCCAGGCAATGGCTAGGTTGGAGAAAACCATTCAGTGACAACATGGAATCTATTAGGGCAGAAGTGAAAGCCACCTGGGAAGGAGTTAAAAATGCTATCAATGAGATCCAATCTAATCTAAATTCTCTAATAGCTAGGGTAACTGAGGCAGAAGATAGAATTAGTGATCTAGAAGACAAAATGATAGAAAAAAAGGATCAGGAGGAAGCCTGGAACACACAGCTTAGAAGGCATGAAAACAGAATTAGGGAAATAAATGATGCCATGAAATGTTCAATGTCAGAATTATTGGGATCCCTGAGGGGGAGGAAAAAGAAAGACTAGAAGATATAGTTGAACAAATTCTCCATGAAAATTTTCCCAATCTGGGAATGGAACCTGTGTTCATGTCCTAGAGGCAGAAAGATCTCCCAAGATCATAGAATCTAGAAAGACCTTAAGACACCTGATTGTTAAACTGATGAATCATAATTTTAGACAGGACCTCTTGAGAGCAGCTAGGGGGAAGAGATTCCTTAGTACAGAGGGAGATCCATCAGAATAACATCAGACCTGTCCACAGAAACCTGGCAAACCAGAAAGGGCTGGCAAGAAATATTCAGGGCACTAAATAAAAAGAACATCCAGCCAAGAATACTTTATCTAGCAAAGCTGACATTCAAAATAGATGGAGAGATAAAGAGCTTCCAAGATCAGCAAGGTTTAAAAGAGTATGTGACTACCAAGCCTGTACTACAAAAAATATAAAGGGGGGGGTCTATAATAGAAGAAAGAACCCAAGAGAGTCATAGAACAGAAATGTACAGAAATAATGTACAGAAATGTACAGAGACAATCTATAGAAACAAGGACTTCACAGGCAACATGATGTCAATAAAAACGTATCTTTCAATAATCATTCTCAATGTGAATGGCCTAAATACTCCCATAAAATGGCACAGAATTGCAGATTGGATAAAATGACAGGACCCATCCATATGTTGTCTACAAGAGACCCATTTTGAACTTAAGGATACATTCAGACTTAAAGTGAAGGGATGAAGAAGAATCTTTCATGCTGATGGGCCTCAAAAAAAAGCTGAAGTAGCAATTCTCATATCAGATAAATTAGATTTTAAACTAAAGACTGTAGTCAGAGATAAAGAAGGACACTACATCATTCTTAAAGTGTCTATCCACCAAGATGATCTAACAATTGTAAATATTTATGCCCCCAATATGGGAGCAGCCAATTACAAAAGACAACTGTTAATCAAGATAAGAGTTATATTGGGGTGCCTGGGCGGCTCAGTGGGTTAAGCCTCTGCCTTCAGTTCAGGTCATGATCTCAGAGTCCTGGGATTGAGCCTTGCATCAGGGCTTCAGCTCAGAGGGGAGCCTTCTTCCCTCTCTCTCTGCCTGCTTCTCAGCCTCCTTGTGACCTTTGTCTGTCAAATAAATAAATAAAATCTTTTAAAAAAAGAGTCATACTGATATAAATACATTAATAGTAGGGGATCTTAACAAGTCACTCTCAGTAAAAGACAGATCATCCAAGCAGAAAATCAATAAAGAAACAAGAGCATTGAATGACACATTGGACCAGATAGACCTCATAGATATATACAGAACATTCCACCCTAAAACAACAGAATACCCATTCTTCTTGAATGCACATGCAACTTTCTCCAGAATAGACCACATACTGACTGCGTCACAAATCAGGGCTCAACCAATACCAAAAGACTGAGATTATTCCATGCATATTCTCAGACCACAATGCTTTGAAACTCAACCACAAGAAGAAGTTTAGAAGGAATTCAAAGACTTGGAATCTAAAGACCTCCTTGCTTAAGAATATTTGGATCAACCAGGAAATCAAAGAAGAACTTAAACAATTCATGGAAACCAATGAGAATGAAGACACTTCAGTCCAAAACCTATGGGATACAGCAAAGGTGGCCCTAAGGGGGAAATAAATAGCCATCCAAGCCTCCTCAAAAAAATTGAAAAATCTAGAATACACCAGCTCTCTTTACACCTTAAAGAACCAGAGAATTAACAACAAATTAAGTCAATCCCACACACAAGAAGGGAAAATAATCAAGATTAGAGCAGAGATCAATGAGATAGAAACTAGAGATACAGTAGAATGCATCAACGAAAACTAGAAGCTGGTTCTTTGAAAGAATCAATAAGATCGATAAACCATTAGCTGAACTAATCCAAAAGAAAAGAGAGAGGACCCAAATTAATAAAATTATGAATGAAAAGGGAGAGATCACTACTAACACCAAGGAAACATAAACAATCATCAGAAATTATTATCAAAAGTTATATGTCAATAAGTTAAGTAACCTAGACAAAATGGATGCATTCCTGGAAACCTATAAACTTCCAAAACTGTATCAAGAAGAAACTGACAACTTGAATAGACCAATATCTAATAACAAGATTGAAGCAGTAATAAAAAACCTCCCAAAAACCAAGAGCACAGGACCTGACAGATTCCCTGGAGAATTCTACCAAATATTCAAAGAAGAAATACCTATTCTCCTGAAGTTCTTTCAAGAAAAACAGAAACAGAAGTAAAACTACTCTTTTTATGAAGCCAGTATTATCCTGATCCCCAAACCAAGCAAAGACCCCACCAAAAAGGAGATTTTAAGACCAATATCCCTGATGAATATGGATGCTAAGATTCTCAACAAGATCCAAGTTAATAGTATCCAACAGTACATTAAAAAGATTATCCATCATGACCAGGTGGGATTTATCCATGGGATGCAAGGGTGGTTCAACATTTACAAATCAATCAATGTGATAGAACAAATCAGTAAAAGAAGAAACACATGGTCCTCTCAATTGATGCAGAAAAAACATTTGACAAGATACAGCATCCGTTCCTGATTAAAACAATTCAAAGTACAGGGATAGAGGGAACACTCCTCAACTTCATAAATCTATCTATAAAAAACCCACAGCAAATATCATTCTCAATGGGGAAAAGCTGACAGCCTCCCTTTGAGATCAGGAACATGACAAGGATGCCCACTCTCACTACTCTTGTTACTAGAAGTCTTAGCAATCAGACAATAGCATCAGACAACAAAAATAAATAAAAGGTACTCAAATTGGCAATGAAGAAGTCAAACTCTCTCTTCATAGATGACATGATATTTTATGTGGAAAACCCAAAAGACTCCACCGCCAAACTACTAGAACTCACACAGCAATTCAGGAATGTGGCAGGATACAAAATCAGTGTACAGAAATCAGTTACTTTCTTATACACTAACAATGAGAATGTAGAAAGGGTAATTAGAGAATCGTTCCCATTTACTATAGCACCAAGAACCATAAGATACCTGGGAATAACCCTAACCAACTAGGTAAGGGATCTGTACTTGAGGAAGTACAGAACACTTATTAAAGAAATTGAAGAAGACACAAAATGATGGAAGACCATTTCATGCTCATGGATCAGAAGAATAAACATTGTTAAAATGTCTACATTGCCTAGAGCAATCTATACTTTCAATGTCATCCTGATCAAAATTCCACTGGTATTTTTCAAAGAGCTGGAACAAACAATCCTAAAATTTGTATGGAACCAGAAGAGATCCTGCATTGCTAAGGAAGTGTTGAAAAACAAAAACAAAACTGGGGGCATCACGTTGCCTGATTTCAAACTTTTCTACAAAGCTGTGATCACAAAGACAGCATGGTTGTGGCACAAAACCAGATACATAGACCAGTGTAAAAGAGTAGAGAGCCCAGATATGGACCCTCAACTCTATGGTCAAATAATCTTTGACAGAGCAGGAAAAAAATATACAGTGGAAAAAACACAGTCTCTTCAATAAATGGTGCTGAGATAATTGGACAGCTACATGTAGAAGAATGAAACTCAACCATATTCTTACACCATACACAAAGATAAACTCAAAATGGATAAAAGGCCTCAGTGTGAGGCAGGAATCTATCATAATCTTAGTGGAGAACATAGGCAGCAATCTCTTTGATATCAGCCACAGCAACTTCTTTCAAGATATGTCTCCAAAGGTAAAGGAAAGGAAAGCAAAAGTGAACTTTTGGGACTTCATCAAGATCAAAATCTGCAGAGCAAAGGAAACAGTCAACAAAACAAAGAGGCAACCCACGGAATGGGATAATATACTCGCAAATGACACCACAGACAAAGGGCTGATTTCCAAGATCTATAAAGCACTCTTCAAACTCAACACACACAAAACAGATAATCATGTCAAAAAATGGGCAGAAGGCATGAACAGATACTTCTCCAAAGAAGACATACAAATGGCTAACGGACACATGAAAAAATATTCATCATCATTAGCCATCAGGGAGATTCAAATCAAAACCACATTCAGATACCACCTTACACCAGTTAGAATGGCCAAAATTTACAAGACAGTAAACAACATGTGTTGGAGAGGATGTGGAGAAAGGAGAACCCTCTTACACTGTTGGTGGGAATGCTAGTTGGAGCAGCCACTTTGGAAAACAGTATGGAGATTCCTTAAGAAATTAAAAATAGAGCTACCCTATGACCTTGTAATTGCACTACTGGGTATTTACCCCAAAAATACTGATGTAGTGAAAAGAAGAGCCATCTGTACCCCAATGTTCATAGCAGCCATGGCCACAGTCACCAAACTGTGGAAGGAACCAAGATGCCCTTCAACAGATGAATGGATAAAGAAGCTATGGTCCATATATACAATGGAATATTATGCCTCCATCAGAAAGGATGAATACCCAACTTTTGTATCAACATGGACGGGACTAGAGGAGACTATGCTGAGTGAAATAAGTCAAACAGAGAGAGCCAAGTATCATATAGTTTTACTTGTGGAGCATGAGGAATAACACAGAAGACATTGGGAGATGGAGAGAAGTCAGTTGGGGGAAATTGGAGGGGGAGACAAACCATGAGAGACTGTGGACTCTGAGAAAGGAACTGAGGGTTTTAAAAGGGGAAAGGGGTGGGGGGTTGGGTGAGCCTAGTGGTGGTTATTATGGAGGGCTCTTACTGCATGGAGCACTGGGTGTGGTGCATAAACAATAAATGCTGGAACACTGAAAAGAAGTAAAATAAAATAAAATGGAGAAAAAATAAAATATGATATTGGTTTTGGATTTGGGGAGTAAATTTATTATCTTAGCAAATGTATCACAGTTACATTTCCTTACACAAAGTTCATATTTATATATATTTTTAAAGAAGTTATAACACAAGGACTAGTAACAAAGATTTAAAAATAATAGAGCAATGTCATATTACACAGGACTCTTTCAGCTGCAAGTATAAGAACACAATTCTGAATAGGCTGGAAAACAATAGAATGTTAATGATTGAGATCCAGGTGTGGATCTCCCAAGATTAGTGCCCTGGTTCCTCTTGTTATATCCTGAACTAGTCACTGTGTGGTAGGCACCATGATGTACCACCCAGATCCCTTTTGCTGAAGGGCTTGAGTCCCCAGTGGAGAGTGTCACTGGTGCCCTTACTTGTTAGTACTTTTAAGGTGAAGTAGTTTTCAAGTGAAGAGATCTATCCTGTCTAAAGCCACATTCTCTTCCTTAGGTGGCCTACATCTAAAAATGGATTAAGTGGGCTATAAAGAACCCCTTTCTCCAACAGGACATCTTTGAAGTGACATTATAACCCCAGAGCTCCAGGAAACTCCCAAGATTGTCTTCAGGTCTTCACTGCAGCTCACCTTCTCTCTCTCCCTACTTTTACTGGTTTCCCTTCCATAGGTATCGGTCCAAGAACACAGCTTAAACATGTGGGATACTAAACTTCACCCGGTGGTGTTTCCTGGGAAATCCAATCTGTGACAACTGTCCTCTTTAACCTATTTTCTGATCCATAAACATGGATAGTAAAACCTTTCTTCCTGGATTATTATGCAATTTATTGAGAATATTCACAAAAGGTACTTAATCTTGTGATTTACATATAGTAAATAGTGTATACATTTTATCTATAATGATAATGATTATGATGATTGGGAAGGAGAAATGAGGTGGACAGGAATGATGTGATTTCAGTATTCCAAATGATGTCATTATGTTCTATCACTTTCTTGCTTTCACCAGTTTATTTATTTATTTATTTTAAACAACCACATTTTCTCAGTCAGTTTTGTGTGTTTGCCTCATTTTCTCTTACTACCAACCAGTACCATCCCGGTGGTAGGAAGAGACCAGAGTGAACTGAATGATAAAATAAATCTTTCTCTTCCCTTCAAGAAGGACGCCCCTCAATTTTAAGCCCTAGACTGATTCTCATAATGTTACTTATTACCCTCCAAGCCAAATCTACCTGGCATATTGACAGTGGTCAAATTTTTACTAAAAGTTAAGGCTTGTGTCCTTTTTGAAATGTTTATCTTCCAGAAAGGGTTAATTCCTTACATACTTTAAAAGATGAATGAAACTTTTTTTTTTTTTCCTCAGATCTTCTCCTGAGAGTAGACACTGACCAAGAGAGTAAGGAAAGAGAAATGAAGGGCACCACAGAGAAGGGCTGGAAATAGGAAAAAGAAAAGAAGAACTGACAGGCTTAAAATTCCTGAAGATACATGCCCTCTACTTTATAATACTGCATTGGGCCAGTGTCAAATATAAATATTTGGGCATAAATATGTTCTTCTTGAAGGTGATATCAAAACTGATATTATCATTATATAGTAAAGTAATATTTAACCAATCAGAAGATATTTACGTGTTTATCTGTTGGCTATTTGGAAAACAGCAGATAAAATAATGTAATAAAATGGAAATAATTATACATAAAAGTGTTCATATAGCTCTTCCTTCTCTGCACCAACAGAGTGAGGACACTGGAGGAAAAAGGCAGTATTAAAAGAGACCTCAAGGGTCCTGAATAGGCTTTCATCAAGGGAAGGACCCAGAGGAGACCGCTGCCCTTTTGAAGGATGCACAAGTCTTACAGACGTCAATTGGAGGATGAACACACAATCTCTGGCCATAGAAAGTTGAACTTGTTTTAACAAACTCTCCTTTCAAAAATAAAAATTCCTAACTTACAAAATATTTTTTATCTCAGACTATAGAGTGTTTTTGCTTTCTACCTCAATAAATCATATAACTATCAAGTAAATTCATTACTATTTCCCTAATTTCCCATTATTGGACAGTTTGATTTCTTCTAATATTCATAATTATAATCAATATTTAAGCAAATATTTTAAGCATAGAGCCTTTTTCATTTGTCCATTATTTCTTTAGGATAAAGGCCTAATAAGATATTGTTAAATAAGAGCTTTTTAAAACTTGATAGATGAGAAAATCTGTGTGTAAATAAAGCTTCCTGCCTGATATTAGAGTGAAAGCACATAAGCTGTCCCATACTGTCCCACACGCTCAAGTGTTGCTTGTCATAAGTATGCTGTAAGCTATGCTCCTTTCTTCTGCAGTTGCCTCCTGCAGTCTCAGGGCATGACTTCTCTCAGTCTGATCCTGATCTTCGCTATGGCACTTAATTTCCAACCATGGGTACAGACCTGCCCCTCGGCTTCTTTCAATACCACACATTTCACCAGAAGCTTAGAAAAAAAAACACAAGTGAATTACAACACAGATATTTTTAAATGTCACATTCAATAGGACTTCCTTAAGAGTTCAAAGGCCCAATCCCTTCTACAGCATTTTCCAAAGGTGTGCAATTTATAACCCAGCTCCTGGCTCACTTCACTGTAGTAGAAGGAAAACAATCCCATCAGGTCACCGTTCCATTCATAGTGAGGAAAGGACTGGGTATTCCCTCCTCCTATTATAGTTCAAGAACCTGTCATTCTAAGGTTTAGAGAAAGAGTCAACTCTTTATGCTTCCCGGGAACATAGTCCTATGATCCAAATACTAATGCCCTAGTACTGAGGATTTGTTTTGGATCCCAGCATAATTGTCAGGAGACAGTAAATACCACTTCCCAGCCTCAAGAGTATGGTTTTAAAAGGAAATTAAAAATTCAAAGTCCAGGGGCGCCTGGGTGGCTCAGTGGTTTAAGCCGCTGCCTTCGGCTCAGGTCATGATCTCAGGGTCCTGGGATCGAGTCCCGCATCGGGCTCTCTGCTCAGCAGGGAGCCTGCTTCCCTCTCTCTCTCTCTCTGCCTGCCTCACTGTCTACTTGTGATCTCTCTCTGTCAAATAAATAAATAAAATCTTTAAAAAAAAAATTCAAAGTCCAATCTCAAAAGTTTGTAAAGGGTGGGTTATGTTCAATATGAAATAATTTCACATATGAGACTCAACAGTATAGTCCATACTGTGCTGCGTCAAGCTCTGTTCTGCTTCTATTCAGTTTTCTCCAGGTATCATGTGAGGAGAAGGTAAGACTCTACACCTTCTGCTAGTCCCTCCATATGATGGCTCAATAATGGCACACAGGACACTAAATAGCATGTGATCATACACAATCATGGCTGGTGTGGGGAGGGGAGGTGTGATTCCATATTTAAGAACACATGTATATAACAGGAACATAATCTACGAAGGGAGAATTGCTTAAAAATATGCAAACAATTTCTGTTACTAAACAGAACTCCATTTTTTTTTTTTAGATTTTTATTTATTTATTTGACAGAGAGAGAGCTCACAAGTAGGCAGAGAGGCAGGCAGAGAGAGAGGAGGAAGCAGGCTCCCTGCTGAGCAGAAACCCCCAAGGCAGGACTCAATCCCAGGACCCTGAGATCATGATCTGAGCCAAAGGCAGAGGTTTAACCCACTGAACCACCCAGGCACCCCCAGAACTCCATTTCTTAAAGAGATTCAACATTAATATTTAAATTTCAGACACACTTAAGTGATATCTCAAAAACAGACACTTGATGAGCTCCAGAGTTAAAGATCCACTCATAGTGGGGTGCCTGGGTGGCTCAGTGGGTTAAGCCGCTGCCTTCGGCTCAGGTCATGATCCCAGGTCCTGGGTTCGAGCCCCACATCGGGCTTTCTGCTCAGCAGGGAGCCTGCTTCCTCCTCTCTCTCTGCCTGCCTCTCTGCCTACTTGTGATTTCTCTCTGTCAAATAAATAAATAAAATCTTTAAAAAAAAAAAAAAAAGATCCACTCATAGAAAACAGAAGATGCTTACAACTTTATCTTGAAAGTTTTCTTTTCTATTTTTTTCTGTTATGCCTGACAATGTTTAAATTATAACATAATAATGACAACAATAATAATGAAGATATCTTGCTATATCAGGGCTTTTCTGTGTGGATAAATATGTAAGAAATTTGAAGTTTCAAAATGAATAGCTGTCTGGAAACATTAAGTGGAGGTGATGAAACCTGCATAATTTGAATACAAACACTGCTGAGAATTCCAATATATTAGAATGTTCTAAAAGTTGATATTTACTTACTTGAGGACCAATTGGGTCAAACACAATTCTTGGGCTTTTGGGTAAGCTACTGTTGTCAATGAAAAATTTAAGGCAGATAAAGATTGCTCATACCCTACTATATATCTTACTGTTAAATTATAATTAAAATATATATCAGGAAACAAGATGGGATTGGGGAGGGAGACAGACCAGTAGAGACTCTTAATCTCAGTAAATAAACTGAATGTTGCTGGAGGGGAGAGGGGTGGAGGGATGGGGTGACTGGGGGATGGACATTGGGGAGGGTATGTGCTATGGTGAGCGCTGTGAATTGTGTAATACTGATGATTCACAGACCTGTACCCCTGAAACAAATAATACACTATATGTTAATTAAAAAAATACATTTCAAACCAAAGTTTGCCACATTTATTTTTACCATAGAAACATTCAAACAATATTAGCAAGTGAGTTTAGAGAAAAAAACCACATATAAAGAAATAATAATATATCTTGTTCTATATACCAGAGGAAGTTGGCTTTTGACCATTTTAGTTGTTCTGACCACTACCTTGCATAAATGATTTATTTATGACAAACTATCCAATGTTCTCAAAGGAAGATTTTATTAAATTTATAGCCGACATCAGGTATGCAGCATCTTCCACATTTGCAGCCAAAGAAAACTGGGAATTTAGTTTGGAATATCATCCTTAAAGACACATGCTCTTTGCCTAGCAGAATTATTTGTTCCTTTCATGCAGTGTGGTGAGTGCCTCTAGCTATTTCAGTCATGCTCATATGTGGGATCCCATTCATTTCACAAATGAAAGTTCATTTCTGACACTTGTTATGGTAATTAGCAAAATAGTGCCTCTTGCTTGAGATGTAGATATGGATTGCAAAAGCAATTTGTATAGCCACCTCTGGATTGGATCGAATACTAGAGAACAATTTCTGAAGTTTGATTGTCTTTATGATGAATCTTGAAATCAGGTAAATTAAGTCTTCTTCCTTTGTTTTTTTATTCAAAGTTGTTTTAGCTATTCTAGATCCTTACATTTCTACATAAATATTAGAATTAGAATCTGATTCTAATAAATACCTAATGGGATCTTGATTTAGACTGCTATGAATCTAAACATTAATTTAGAGAAAATTGGTAGTTGAACAATATTGAATATTCTGATCCATAAGTGTGGTGTGCATCTCTATTTATTTAGATATTCTTTCATTTCTCCAAGAAATATTTTGCAGTTTTCAATGTATAAGTTTGTAATTTTATCATATTTATTCTAAAGTATTTCATATTTTTGATGCAGATGTAATTTTATTGAAATATTTAAGTTTTCAAGTATACACTGCTAGTATATAAAACAATTTATTTTTTATATATTGATACTTTATCCTATAAAATTATTAGTTTATACTACTAGTAATACAAAAATACCTTTTTTTTTAAAGCAGGGTTTTTTGTTGTTATTTTGTTTTGCTTTTTGCTCATTCCCTAGGATTTTTATATAGATGACTTCTTGAGAATAAAGATAATTTGAATCCTTTTATGCAATCTGAGTGGCTTTTACTTATTTCTCTTTCCTTGTTTTATTAATAATGTAAAATAGAAGACTTGAAAGCAAATATCTTAGTTTTTTTTTCCTTTCCTTTTCTTTTTTAAAAATTCATTTTTATTGAGGTGTAATTGACATATGAAATTGTAAGATAATTAAAATGTACATTATGGTGTTTTGCTGTATGTATACATCATCAAGTATTCCCCCTAACTAGTTAATGAACATGTCCACCACCTCATATAATTGTCTTTATCAATGAGTACTTCTGATATTTTATTTATGCATTTATTTTTTCCTTTTAAGATCAGGCATCATTTTAAAAATTTAATGGTAAAATTGTTCATTGAAAGTAACAGCTTCCATATGTAGGCATACAAGTAAAATACCTATCATCTTTCCAGCCTTTAAAAAGAACAAAATTAGCTTGTTGTATTTATATCTTACTAAAAGGAACATAATATTTTTAAATACTTAAATATTTTCTATTTCACATGCCAAAAAACAAGTGGCTTTAGAACTGTTTTCTCAGCTCCATATTTGTAGTTCAACAACACCCAGTGTTTCTGTTCAATTTCACTACTCAATATAAATTTGCAACTTCAACCTAGTATTTACTAATTATCCACTACCCTGACATCTAATTTTTAAAAATAATTTGAATTTCTAAATCACTTCAAAACCTAATGGAACTCAAATGCTATTATAGCTGAAACCACTTAATAGGGCCTTGTTAATAAAGACAATCTAGTTAAATTAGGCACTTTCAGTGAACATATTTTATCTTGGCCACTTGATGTAATCCAAAATAATAATGATAGCTAATAAGTATGGTCTGATAACAGGGACATTTACTCCATTAACAATTTGCCTGGGCTGTTCTGATTTTTCTGTTTCAGAGTTAGTAAGAGTCACTGATTTGAGAGCTTCTATTATAAATCCTGATTTGTGGTTTATATGAAGGAAAACAAGTACCCATAATTCAGTCAGATCAATATAAATAACTATGGGTACAAAACCATGTCAAATAATATAAGTCCTTTACACCCTTGTCCAGAAAACTAAAACTAGACCCTTTTCATAGTGACCATTACTATTTTTATTTTAGTTCTATTAATTATCAGAACTGAAATATCACAAACTCTCAATAACATTAAATTACATGTTTGAAACACTTTGAAAACTGTACAACATTATCATCAGTTTTAAGGAACTTCAGAAAAAATACTATAGGCTTACAGAGCAGGTGACAATTTTTTTTAAAGTTATCATCAACATTTGAAAACATGTCTTGGAGGGTTTTTTTTTTTTTTTTTTTTGGTGGATGAGGGGCAGCAGGAGAGAGAGAGAATTTTAAGCAGGCTCCACACTAAAGTGCAGATCCCAACATGGGGCTCGATCTCATGACCCCAAGATCATGACCTGAGACAAAATCAAGAGTCTGAGGATCAACCTACTGAGCCACCCAGGTGCCCTTTAGAGCTTGTATTTTTTTTTTTTTTCTATTCATCTCCAGTAAAATTTAGTCAGTCAGCAGTTTCTCTAAACAGCGTGACACATCAAGTGTGTGTATATATATATGTTTATATATATGTGGATACACACACACACATACACACACACACACACACACACTCTGTATAAGAGAAATAATGGAATAATTTCATTCATAGGTCAAAAAAATTTGCTCAGTATCCTTATGGCATATTAGTTCCTTATTCCAAAGTTCTTAAACCTTTAGACTAATTTGCATATCCAATACCTTACCAGAACATTTCCTTTATTTCTTCAATAGATATCAAATACCAATTACATGTCAAATATTGTAAGATACTTTATTGACACAAATATGAATTCTGCCATATTTTCCATTGTCAGTTTGGCATCATCCTTCCCATTCTGTATTCTCTCCTATAGAGAAGCTCAGAACTGCATTTGTCTGAATTCTCTTGCACTGTGGTTCTGGGTTGGCTCTACCGATAAGGGCCTCTCTCATAAAATCTTTAGGAGGAAAATAAGCCATTTTTCTATAGTTGCTACTGTGTTCATGCAGTTAAGATTATCTATAATGACTTCTGGCTTTCAGGGGGACCTGCTAGAAATCACATATTATGAGCAGCCAGCTAATATCTCTAATGTAGACTTCCCTTGTATTTCAACTTGGTAAGGTAGGGTCCTCTGGAAAATCACTTACCTTGGTGGTGGAGGTGGATGACACTTCTAGAAGAAACCTACCACCATTTCTTTTACTTAGGTTATCTTGGAAATGGCTTTTCTAATCTCATTCCCCCAACCTCCCAAATTTGAATAATTTTCTAATTCCTGGTTAAGTCATTTTTTTTTCTATTTCCACTTTTGGCCACGATAGAGCAACATGTAATGAGTTTACCTTCTCATCTGAAACAAATAAAAAACCTGAATGCAGTAAGGAATGTGTTTTTTAAGGATTGGGTAGCAGGCAGTCCAACAATAATCCTTTAGATACAGAAAACAAAGTGCATCCTAAGATTACCCCACTTTACTGCTTAAAGAGAATTTCCAAGCCACAATCCAGGAAAGGAGAACACAGATGGAGCCTGGTGATATCCCTGAGTTGAGAATATAAAAGTGTTCTCAAAGGCATTGGTGGCTAGAGTTTGCAAGCTAGCATACCAGAAAAGAGAGACATACACAGAGAGGCTGATTCAGAGATCTACAGAGAATCCCTTTTGAGTCTTCAGTATTGATGAATGAATGTGCATGAGGAAACTACTTAAAAACTACCTGAAAGGAAAAAGTGGAGCTATCTCTACCACTTACATGGGGCTAGGAATAGTTTTTGTTACCACGAGCCTGAGTAGAAAATCTTCTAATTCACAAGACTTTGTGTAAAGTACTCTGAATGGCATTTTCATGATATTAAGAACTTAGAAAGAAAGGCCTACAAGACTGCTATGGTTCCACTTTACAAAGTTTAAAAGCAAGCTTCAAAAGGGTCATACTGTTTTCAAATAACTTAATAGTGTCCCAGAACAGAAAGCATTCAAACACTTATAGGAATACAAAGGCACTTAAAAGGTAAAATTTATGTTGTCTGAGGTTGAATAAAAAAAAATTACCAAGCATAAAAGGGGGGTGGGGATATAACCCATAATGAGAGGAGAAATCATATAAGTGATATTGACCCCAAAATAACACAGGTTCAGATGACTTCACTGGAAAATTCTACCAAATGTTTAAAGAAGAAATAACACTATTTCCACCCAAGATTTTTTAAAGGAAGGTATAGAAAAAAAATAAGAAATGAGCAATAAGTAGGACAAATAACAAATAGCAAAATGGTAGAATTTCAACCATATTATTAATCAAATTAAATATATGGGGCCTAAACATGACAATTAAATAATAGAGTCTGTAATCTGCCTATAAGAAAACAATTTCAAGTGTAAAGACAATATAAGTTAAAAATAGGAGCACCTGGGTGGCTCAGTGGGTTAAAGCCTCTGCCTTCGGCTCAGGTCATGATCCCAGGGTCCTGGGATTGAGCCCTGCATCGGGCTCTCTGCTCAGTGGGGAGCCTGCTTCCTCCTCTCTCTCTCTGCCTGCCTCTCTGCCTACTTGTGATCTGTCAAATAAATAAATAAATATGTAAAAAAAATAAATAAAAGGATGGAAAAGTTAAACATATTAGTGCTAATCAAAAGAGTGCTGTACTGCCTATATAAATATTAAACAAACTATATATCAGAGTAAAGAATATCCCTTTGGATATAAACAAGTATTTGATAAGTTTGAATGGAGCAATTAATCAAGAGAACATAGCAATGTTAAACACTTAGGCATCCAAAAAGGAGATTAAAAAAAAAAAAAAGGTAAATCTGGTAAAACTGAAAGGAAAAGGGCGCCTGGGTGGCTCAGTGGGTTGGGCCGCTGCCTTCGGCTCAGGTCATGATCCCAGGTCCTGGGTTCGAGCCCCACGTCGGGCTTTCTGCTCAGCAGGGAGCCTGCTTCCTCCTCTCTCTCTGCCTGCCTCTCTGCCTACTTGTGATTTCTCTCTGTCAAATAAATAAATAAAATCTTAAAAAAAAAAAACTGAAAGGAAAATAGAAAAAAATCCACAATTATAGTAGAAGATTTTAAAATTTTCAGTATCTTATAGAACAAGCTAACAGAATTTAGAAAGACCACAAAAGACTTGAAAAACACTACTGACTTGACTTAATTCATGTTTATAAAACATGTCAATCAATAATAGTAGAGGGGTGCCCAGGTGGCTCAGTCATTAACCGTCTGCCTTTGGCTCAGGTCATGATCCCAGTGTCCTGGGATGGAGCCCTGCATCAGGCTCCCTGATCAGTGGGAAGCCTGCTTCTCCGTTTCCCACTCCCCCTGCTTGTGTTCTCTCTCTCGCTGAGTCTCTCTCTGTCAAATAAATAAAATCTTTAAAAAATTTTTTAAATAATAGTAGAATACATATATATATTTTTCAAATTCACATAGAATACTTAATATGACTGACAATAAAATAAATTTTATAAATGCAGTACTAATCAAATCATACAAAGTATACTATCAAGAGAGTAAATAAAAGGTCAAAACAGGATAATAGATAAAAAAATGCACCCTTTTTAGAAACTAATTAACAGACTTGTAAATAATATGGATCAAAAAATCAAAAGTAAAATTAGAAAGCATTTTGAACAAAATGCCAAAAATAACAAAATATATAGAAGTCTGAGGAATACAAATAAGACAGTGATTAGATAAATATTTATAGCAATAAATGTCTGTATTAGAAAAGAAGAAATATCTCAAATCAATGACATCAAATTCCATCTTAAGAAACTAGAAAAAGAACAAGACCAAATTAAACAGAAAAATAATAAAGTAAATAAAACAACAATAAATTAGACAAAAAATGGGAAAATAATAGAAAAAATCTCACTCAAACCAAAAACTGATACTTTGAGAAGATCAATGAAATTGATAAATCACTATCCAGACTGATTGAAAGAAATTGACACAAGTGGCCTATATGAAAAGAAAGAGAAGTGATTAACTAAAACTTTTACAGGACAAAATGACAATAAATAAATAAAAATATAAACAATATAATAAATTAAACAGCTTAGATGATACAGACAAATAATGAAAAGGCATAAACTACCAAAGCTCACAGAAAAAGAAATATATAACCTGAATAACCCTGTATTTATTAGTAAAATTATAATTTTAGTTTAATACCTTTTAAGAAAAATCTTCAGATAACTTCACTACTGAATTATACTACAAATTCTAGGGAAATATAATATCAATATTTCATAAACTTTCCCCAAAAATTGAAGGGGAAAAACTCTTCTTATCTATAAGGTGAGCATCAAAACACTCCACATAAACTATGTAGTTATAGCCTTGATGAACATAAATGCAAAACTTAACAAAAGTTTAGCAAATAGAATCCAAAAAATTCTTGAATAGAATAATATATCCTGACCAATTGAATTTCATCCCAATAATTCAAGGTTGGCTTAACATTAAAAAAAAAATGATATTCACTATATAAATAAGATAAAAGAAATTACATATGTTCACCTCAATAAGATGAATCTTTTGACAAAAGTTAACAATGATTCATGATGAAAACTTCCTATATATATATATGTATGTATGTGTACACACACACACACACACACACACACACGTATAATCAATGAAATGTTGGCAATGATGTAGAGCAATTGAATTCTCTTACACTGCTGTTTGTTTTAACACACTTAAACCACCTTAAAAAACACTGGAAATTCCTCAAAACATAAACTTACACCCACCATACCATCCCACCATTCTAATCCTAGATATTTATCTAATTGAAATGAAAGCATATATTCTTATGAAAACATGTACTCAAGTGTTCATATCAATTTTATTTGTAATAAAAGTACCATAACAGGGACGCCTGGGTGGCTCAGTTGGTTAAGCAGCTGCCTTCGGCTCAGGTCATGATCCCAGCGTCCTGGGATCGAGTCCCGCATCGGGCTCCTTGCTCGGCGGGGAGCCTGCTTCTCCCTCTGCCTCTGCCTGCCATTCTGTCTGCCTGTGCTCGCTCTCTCTCCCTCTCTCTCTTTGACAAATAAATAAAAATAAATAAAATCTTTAAAAAAAAAAAAAAAAAAAAAAGTACCATAACAAATAACAAGGAGGACATAGGGAGATGGAGAGGAGAAGAGAGATGAGGGAAACTGGAAGGGGAGATGAACCATGAGAGACTATGTACTCTGAAAACCAATCTGAGGGTTTTGAAGGGGCAGGGGGTGGAAGGTTGGGGGAGCCTAGTGGTGGGTATTATGGAGGGCACGTATGGCATGGAGCACTGGGTGTGGTGCATAGACAATGAATTCTGTTATGCTGAAAAGAAATTAATTTAAAAAATTTTTTAAAAATTCCTCAACAGTAAATGAATAAACAAATTGTGTTATATCCATTTGATGAAATACTACTCAGCCATAAAGAGAAATAAAATGCTGATACATCCAACAGCATGGATGATATAAAAATAATTATCCTGAACTAAAGAAGGCCAAAAGAGCTCTAGTATATAATTCAATTTATAAGAAATTCTGGAAAATGCAAACAATTCTGTAGTGACAGAATTCAGATAGTCGCTTATGGACAGGGATGGCTGGGAAGTTGATGAAGGGATGTATTACAAAGGGGCATAAGAAATCTTTAGTGAGTGTTAGTCATTATTTTGAATTTGTGGATGGTTTTGTAAGTGTGTATATAAGCCAAATTCATGAAATTGTACACTCTATAGCTCAATAAAACGAAAACAAACAAACAACACTTTTTTTTTTTTAAGAGAGAAGCAAGGAAGGGACAGAGGGAGTGGAAGAGAAGGGAAGAAAATACCTTTTGACTAAAAAACCTTACTTTGCTTGCCTATTTTCTTGATTTAACATTTACTAAGAGAGAATTGTCATTCTCAAATAACTTGCAGTCTAGCAAATAAAATAGAAATGTAAAAAGTTCTATATACTAAATTATATACAGCACAATATATTACAAGAGTAGTCTGAACAATATGAGCTCATGAAACTAGCGTCTAAAAATAAATGGCTAATTCAAAATACTTGTTAAAAGTCTACAGTCTCTCATGGTTTATCTCCCCCTCCAATTTCCCCCAGTTCACTTTTCTTAATTTTTCTTATAGAAACCTTACCAGGACAAGTTTAAATATTTCATTTAATAAATAATTTGTACCTAAAAGGTTGAAATTCTTATATGTCAAAAATATATAAAAATAAATAAATAAATGGCTAATAGGGAAAAGGTAAATATCTCAGCATAGCTGACATAGAGAGGAAAAGGAGAAGACAGAAAAATATAAGCCTAAATAGAAAAATATGAAACCAATCATGAGTGGTTTTTTTGAACAAAGAAAGCCTATAGATATTAAGTCATACAGGGTGTTTATAGGAAAACAACTTGAGGGTGTATTTTGACACACACAGAGATATTAACTATAGCTGAGAAACTTTCAGTTACAAGTGATAAAAAATCCAATTCAAATTGTCTCTAGTAAATAAGTAAAAAATCAAATACATGTATTGGTTCACATAATTAAAGCTAAACTGTTCAGCTAAGTTATAGCTTGATCCAGAGACTAAAATTAGTTTCTTGATAGGGTTTTTCCACATCTTTTTGCTCTTTTCTCTTCCAAGCTGACTTTCTTCTCAATCTACAAATAGTAATATCTACCAGCAGTTCCAATTCTATAAATTCCAAAATATAAACCCAGTGGGAAAAAGTCCATGCTTCCTTTTCAACATTCTGTCAAACATGTATTTGATTCTCAGTAGATTCAATTGGGTCGAAAGTCCATGAATTAATTATTTATGTCTAAGAGAGAGGAATGTTAAGATTGTCTGATTTGCAAACAAGTCATAAACCCACTCTTGTTACCAAGCAGTTGGGAAAGGAAGTGGTTGCACAAAGTGAAATTTGATAATCTTAGCAGGAAGAATGAAATCACATGTCAATGTAAAAAAAAAAAAAAAAAAAAAAAAAAACCACAAGGAAAAATAAAAGCTTTTTGTAAAGAAAAAACTGTGTCATGAGTACATGTATAAAGATATTTGTAGATTCAGAGGTGACTAACTGTAGGATTTCCTTTTGTCAGGGATCTCTAGGAAGTAAAGATGACAAATATTATCTCAAAAAATATTTATTGAGGACCCATTGAGAGTTAATCATTTTGCTAGGCACTAAAGATATTGAATCAAGCAAGATGTGGTTACTGTCCTCAGTAAATTTATAGCTTAGTGTAGGAAATAAACAATTTTGTTAAATGCTACAAATTTGCAGAGTCATGGGAGCCCAAAGAGGGGCTTCAAGATCATATCAAGAATTTGCACTGATGTTGCTTGAACCAAATCTGAAAAGGCAGGAGTTAACTAAATGAAACAATATTATAGGACTAGGGTTAATAAGACTATTAGAGCAGAGAGATCAATGGGAAGAGGGACCAGGAAATGGAGAAAGGCTTGGTGCATTAAGGACACTTAAAGAACACTGGAGTGTGGGAACATGAGAGTAAATAAAGTTCTTTAGCTAGACAGTGAACTTATCAACAAGGGCTTTGCATACTGAGCTAAGAAGTTTGCATTACTTTAATGCTGCATTTATCACTTATAACCTGGAAACCAAAGAATGACAACAAATTTCAGGTATTTCCTTAAAAGTAATGTGTCTCCCTGTCTTTGTGTCTAGGTTCCTGGGAGTCATTTTTTTTTTTAAGAGTTTATTTTACTAAAAATAAATAAATAAATAAATAAATAAAAGTTTTTATTTTACTTATTTGACACAGAGAGAGAGAGAGATCACAAGAAGACAGAGCAGCAAGCAGGCAGGGTGGTGGGGGGCGGAGGTAGGCTCCCTGCTGAGTAGAGAGCCCATTGCAGGGCTTGATTCCAGGACCCTGAGATCATGACCTGAGCCAAAGACAGAGACTTAACCTACTGAGCCTCCCAGGTGCCCCGGTAGTCATTTTTTTTTAATTTAATTTTATTTTTTCAGTGTTCTAAGATTCATTGTTTATACAACACACCCAGTGCTCCATGCAATACATGTCCTCCTTAATACCCACCACCAGGCTCACCCATCCCCCCACCCCCTCAGTTTCTCAGAGTCTACAGTCTCTCATGGTTTATCTCCCCCTCCAATTTCCCCCAGTTCACTTTTCCTTCTTTTACTAAAGTTACATACTTTGAAAATGTCACCTATGGAAAGCTCTTGCCTACGGGGTTGTGTTCTTACCATAATATCTCCATTGCCTGGAGTCTTGGTCCTAAAGGATGACAGAGTATGATTCAGGAAAAGGTGCCAAGCTTCCACTTTTATAATTAGTATTTCTTTGAATACCTTTGTGCAAGTAGCTAAACAGACAATGTTATGGTAGATTCTAAGTTGAAAAGAACTAAAATTCTAATAGAGACCAATTTTTCAATAAGTGGAAAGAATGAGTTAGTTGGGAGAATTTAAGAGGTGTTATAAAGATTGTGGAAGGGATTTAGGGAATTTTTTTTTTAATTTTTAAGATTTCATTTATTTATTTGACAGAGAGAGAGACAGATGGAGAGAAAACACAAGCAGGGAGAGTGGGAGAGGGAGAAGCAGGCTTCTAGCCAAGCAGAGAGCCCAGTGAAGGGCTCAGTGTGGGGCTCCATGTGGGGCTCCATGAGGGTCGTGATCCTGGGATCCTGGGATCATGACCTGAGCTGAAGGCAGATGCTTAACCACTGATCCATCCAGGCGCCCCAAGGGAATTTTCTTTTTAAGAATACAGAAGACCTAGGCATCCATACAAATAAAATGATAGGAATTATGGGAGAGAAATTTTTTGAAAATATATGAGAGTTTAGATAATTGAAGGAAAAAAGTTTCCCCTCAGTCTAGAGTAAAGATAAAAAGAAATAGATGATATTGTAGAGAAATTTCAAGGTGGAATGATAGGAAGTTGCAGTGACTAATTTTGAGTGTTTTCGATTTTCTTAGTTAAGAAGGAGGCAAATTCTTTCAGTTATATTTTGCATAACTGAAGTGTGCTTAAAAAGCTGAGAATACAAATGTAAGCATATAATTACGTTAATGGGGAAAATTTCTGCATTCCGGTTAACAAAATCTCTTGTACTAATCTTTCTTAATAACAATCTTTCTGAAAAAAATCAGTGTTCTGACTGCAAGATCTATATGAGCCAAAATGATGACGTATCTTTTTTCTTATAGCCATAGTACTACACTCTTTGTGAAGGTTTAGGAAAATACACCAAAAATAAAAAGAAGATAACAAATATATTGCATGATTGCATCAACCTGAGATGATGACTAAAGAGAACGAAGAGTGGGTAAGACCACAGATTATTTTGCAAAATCTGCCAAACTAAGAGTCTGTACAGATTTTCTCTAATAATTGGGATAAATCCTTCAAGTGGTCAAAACTTCAGTTCATCTGTAATCTGCAAATAAAGGATAAGCAGATCAATAGATTCTTTTTAATAAACATAAGTGTGTGGTAGAATCTGTTATTTCTAAATACGTTTGTACTTGGAAATCATATTCTCTTTGGGGAAAAAAAGAGCAGAAATTAGATTAAAATATGACAATATCTTTTAACAGACTTCACAGATCTTTAAAATAAAATTTAAATTTCAGTGTTAAAGAGAGACACTCAATGTCATTTGTTTACTATAATTATTAAAAATTTTACAAAGCATAAAAAATAATGTGGAATATCTTTCTAGTCTTTTCCTTAATGAGAACAATAATACAGAGACATAGAAAATCTACTTCTAACCTGAATTGAACTTCTATTATTAAACTATATTGGACACTAAATCATTCAGACAATTCTGCAATCATTTTCTCATTGCACTTAGGTCTTTTCTAAGAATATTAGGTGGAAATTTGCTTATCTCAGAACCCAAAATTTCATACTTAAGGGCATCTACCCCTAAAGAGACAGTGTACCTCAAAGAAAAATCCAACCTTACAACTCTTAATAGATGGAAAGTTGCTACAGTTTTTAAGTAAATATATTTCACTTATGATAATCAAGATTTGAACGAAAAATGTTAGACCTCAGTTTCATCCAGGATATCTACATTTGTTGTTATGTGTACACATATTTGCATAAAGATCTTACATGTTTTACATTTTTATAATTATACTTCTATTGTTTATTCATTTGTTTAAGGTGTTAATTATCAAAAGTTCATGTACAAAATGTATAGAACAAGTGTGAACAATTTTAAAACAATAACCTAAAATTGAATATGTGGTTAATATAAACATGCTGGAAATAGAACACCGCCAGTTTCTTTGAAGCCCCTCTATGCTTTTCACTAATCATATCCTCCTCTGTCACCCAAAGATAGCTACTGTGCAGGATTATTTCCTTGTTTTTCTTTATAGTTTTGTCACAAAAAAATTATACCCCCAAACAACATATTTTTAAAGTTTTACATTTTTAAACATGATAATCCCTGGTAGAATTTTTAAGTCATTTAAAATCTATACAACAGTTTTGAAAGAACTAACTTATTTTCATTACTGAATTTCCTTTTTATAAATATAGTTTAGGTTCCTTCAATGTTTTTCTATAAATATTTATATAATTAAATGTCAAAAATTGTGTTATATTTTCTTATATTCTCTTGCAACAGATAGAATACAGTATTTTTTAAGGAATATATGCATTTTATCTCTAGTTTAAATTTTTAATCACATAAGATTGTAACATCTTATTATCACTTAAATACTAGTATAATCTTTAATAATGACCCTTACATTCTTTTTTTTTTTTTTAAGATTTTATTTATTTATTTGACAGAGAGAGATCACAAGTAGATGGAGAGGCAGGCAGAGAGAGAGAGAGAGAGGGAAGCAGGCTCCCTGCTGAGCAGAGAGCCCGATGCGTGACCCTTACATTCTTTATACTATATTCTTTTTTTAAATCATCAGTCTCACAAGATGTTTACCTTTTTTTTTCCCCTTTGGTCTTTCAAAGACAAATATTCATTTTGCTAATCCTCTTTACTCTGTCTTCTATTTCATTAACTTCTGATAATCATTTTTTTCTATTTACTTTGCACTTATTTTATTGTTCTTTTTATACTTTGATGAGATAAATATTTATTGATTTTTTACCTCTCTTGTTTTCTGATATGCACATTGAAGGATGTATTTTTTTTTTCTATACTTCACCTGAATGTCATAATTGTGATATGTAATATTTTTGCTATCATTATTTAAAATTTTTTTGGTGTCAGTGTTAATTTTTGCTTTGTTCTATAAGTTATTTTGAATATATGGATATTTTACAATATGTTTTTGTTACGTTTTCTAGAATAATTGAATTTCGGCCAGAGAACATAATATTATGGTCAATTTTTTTTTTTTAAGTTTTGGTACATTCTTCCACAGTTGGTACCATATTTTGCATATGTTTACTAGTATAAATTTACTCCTTGAGTTTTTAAAAAAATATTTAATATATTTTTGCAGTTTTTTCAAGTAGTTATTGAGAGAAGTATTTTTTTTTAAATCTTATACTCATGTGTTGTCTATTTGTCCTTATAGTTTTGTGCATTTTTGTTGAATAAAAATGAGACAAGACCAGCATTTGCATACTCATTTAAAATTGCTGTGTCTTCCTTGTGAATTGAAAAATTTTATTATTCTGAAGCATCTTCTTATCTTGAATGAAGATTATTCCCTAAAGTCATTTTTTTCTGAAATATAGCTACATTCTTTTTATTTAGAGTTTCTTTTGTATAACATTTTCCATTTTTAAAAATTTCATCCTATTTCATATATATTTTTATTTTTATTTATTTATTTATTTTTTAAAGATTTTATTTATTTATTTGACAGAGAGAGATCACAAGTAGGCAGAGGCAGGCAGAGAGAGAGGAAGGGAAGCAGGCTCCCCACTGAGCAGAGAGCCTGATGCGGGGCTCGATCCCAGGACCCTGGGATCATGACCCGAGCCGAAGGCAGAGGCTTTAACCCACTGAGCCACCCAGGCGCCCCTCATATGTATTTTTAGATATGTTTCTTAAAAATAACAAAATAGTATATATCTGGAATTCACTTTTTTTAAAAAGCAGTCTTGCAATCTTTGTCTTTTAGGTAGAGTACTTAGTTAATTTGTATTTATTATTATTGCTGATTTATTGAACTTAAAACTTCTATATCACACATGCTTTCTGCTTACTCTACCTGTCCTGTTTCTTCTCTCTCATGTCTCTTCTATTAAAATGACTATTCTATATTTTCTACCATCAAGTCAGAAGTTATTTACTCTCTTAATATTTTTTAGTTTATACTAATATTACTATATGTATCCTCAAGTAATAAAATCTAGCATTAGTTGACAACTTTTCCTCTTAAGAAATTATATAATAAACTAATATTTTAACTATTTTTATCCCTTATAATATATACGCAATACTTTTTGGTGTGATTTAATACTGATATATCTCAAGTGCATTCGACATTATTTTTATTTAAAAAGTTATCTCTTCAGGGTGCCTGGGTGGCTCAGTGGGTTAAGCCTCTGTCTTCAGCTCAGGTCATGACCTCAGGGTCATGGGATCAAGCCCCGCATCAGGCTCTATGCTCAGCGGCGGAACCCCGCTTCTCCCTCTCTCTCTGTCTGCCTCTCTGCCTTCTTGTGATCTCTCTCTCTGTCAAATAAATAAATAAAAATCTTTTTTAAAAAGTTATCTCTTTATTATATTTATCCACATTGTTATTACAACAATTACTCTTCATTCATTTCAACATTTCCAAACTTCCATCTTGACTTTTTTTTTTCTGTTAGAAGAATGTTCTTAATTTTCTTCTAGTTTTTCCTGTAGTTCATACTTGTCAGTGATAGTGTTTTTTTTTTTAAAGATTTTATTTATTTATTTGACAGCCAGAGATCACAAGTAGGCAGAGAGGTAAGCAGAGAGAGAGGAAGAGAAGCAGGCTTCCCGCTGAGCAGAGATCCCAATGCAGGGCTCGATCCCAGAACCCTGGAATCATCACCTGAGCTGAAGGCAGAGGTTTTAACCCACTGAGCCACCCAGGCACCCTGATAAGTGCTTTTTAAAATGTCCTTAAAATGTTTCCTTATTTTCTTTTATTTTTTTTCAAATTTTTATTTAAACTCTAGTTAGTTAACATACAGCATGATATTAGTTTCAGTAGAATTTAGTGATTCATTACTTACATACAATATCCAAAGCTCATTGCAAGTGCCCTCCTTGCAACCTTAATACCCATCACCTATTGAACCCATTCCCCTATCTCCCATCTAGCAACCCTCAATTTGTTCTCTCTAGTTGAGTCTATTTTGTGCTTTGCCTCTCTTTCTACTTTTTTCCCTATGTTCATCTGTTCTGTTTCTTAAATTCCACCTATGAGTGAAATCATATGTTATTTGTCTTTTTCTGACTTATTTTACTTAGCATAATACACTCTGGCTCCATCCACATTGTTGCAAATGGCAGGATTTCATCCTTATTTTTATGGCTGAAAAAATAGTCCATTCCTCCTTCATCCATTCATCTGTAGATAGGCATCTGGGCTTTTTTTATAATTTGACTATTGTTGATAATGCTGCTATAAACACTGGGGTGCATGTATCCCTTCAAATCAGTATTTTTGTGTCCTTTAGGTAAATCCATAGTAGTGCAATTGCTAGATCATAAGTTAGTTCTATTTTTAACATTTTGAGGAACCTCCATACAATTTTCCAGAGCAGATGCACCAGCTTGCATTCCCACCAACAGTGTGAGCAAGTGCCCCTTTCTCCACATGCTTGCCAACATTTGTGGTTTACTGTGTTGCTAATTTTAGCCTTCTGACAGGTCTGAGGTGGTTTCTCATTGTAGTTTTGATTTGTATTTCCCTGATGAGTGACGCTGAGCATATTTTCATGTGTCTGTTAGCCATTTGGATGTCTTCTTTGGAAAAAACATCTATTCATGTCTTCTGCCCATTTTTAACTGGATTATTCATTTTGGGTGTTCAATTTTATAAGTTCTCTATGTTTTGAATACTAACCTTTTCAGATATGTCATTTGCAAATATCATCTCCCATTTTGAAGGTTGCCTTTTAGTTTTGTTGATTGTTTCCTTCACTGTGAAGAAGCTTTTTATCTTGATGAAGTCTTAGTAGTTCATTTTGCTTTTGTTTCCTTTGCCTCAGGGATGTATCTAGTAAGAAATTCCTACAGCTGATCTCAAAGAGGTTTCTGCCTGCGTTTTTCTCCAGGATGTTGATGGTTTCCTGTTTCACATTTAGGTCTTTCATCCATTTTGAATTTTTTTTTTTTTTTTTTTTTTTTTTTTTTTTTTTTTTGTGTGTGTGTATGGTGTAAGAAAGTGGTCTAGTTTTAGACCTTTTTTTTATTTTCATTTTTTTTTTCTGGACAGTGTTTTATGCATTAGACAGTCTTAACTGCTTTGTCCTGCTTAAAATGTTTTTAATTTCTTTTATTCCTGAAAAATATTTTCATGAGTTCTATGTCTAGGTTGTGTCTTACCTAATTTCAAAAATATATAAGTATCCATTGTCTTCTTGATTTCGATGTTTCTGCTGAGAAATTAATTGCCAGTTAAAAATTTCTAATCTTTTGAATCTAATTTATCTTTGTTTCCTCTGGGTAAATCTAAATTTACTTATTCGTCTTTATGTTTCACTTAACAGTTTTATTTGTATGTCCTTGTGTTTGGACTTCTATTTATTTTTCTTGGGGCATTAGAAATCTGTAAACTTAAGGATTCATATATTTCACCAGTACTGGAAAATTCTCAACTATCCTCTCTTCAAATGTTGCTTTTGCCCCATTTTCTAATTTTGTTTTGCTACTCCAGTTATAGTCAATTCCCATTATTTGTGGATTCTGCATTTGTTAATTTGCCTACTCACTAAAACTTATTTTTAGTAAGCTATCAACTGAATGTTTGTATTTCCTCTAAATCCATAGTTTGAAACCTAATGCCCAGTGAGATAGTTTGGAGATAGGGTCTTCGGGAGGTGAATGTAATTAGTACCCTTATAAAAGAAACACCAGAGGCATCTGGTTGGCTCAATGGGTTAAGTGTCTGTCTTCTGCTCAGGTCATGATCTCAGGGTCCTGGGGTAGAGCCCTGTATCAGTCTCCCTGCTCTGTGGGAAGTCTGCTTCTCCTTCTCCCTCTGACCCTCCTCTCCATTTATGCTCTCTCTCTCTCTCTCTGTCTCAAATAAATAAATAAATAAATAAAGTCTTTTAAAAAATAATAAAATAAATAAAATAAAATAAAATAAAATAAAATAAAAATAAAGGAACCCCAGAGAACATCACCACGACCATCATGTGAGGAATCAGCAAGAAGACAGATATGTATGAACAAAGCAGTGTTTCTTACCTGACACTGAATCTACTAGTACCTTGATCTTGCACTTTTCAGCTTCCAGAACTATGAGAAATAAAGTTCTGTTGTGGTTAAAGTCACTGAGTCTATGGTATTCTATGACAGCAGCCAGAATAGACTAAGACATAAACCTGAAATCAATACTCACGGTGCTTTCATGCCTATTTGCTGGCATACACAAAGGAGTAAAATACTTGAGTCTCTGATGTTCATGTTTCCATATGAGTTGAACAAGGTGAACTCTGCCTTCTTGTTTCTGTTCTCAGCACATATGTAAATAAGTGCCATTTTCATGGTCTACTTAAGTGACATGTTTTACATATGCTTTTGATTTTCATTGGTGATTTCGTTGTTTAAAAGGGCCCCTTAGCATAGTGGCAAAATGTTGCTTAGTGTTACTAAGCCTATAAAGGCTGTTATGTGCCTTATACAGAAAATATGTGTGTTCAATAAGCTTCACTCAAGCATCAGTTATAATGCTGTTGGCTATGAGTTCAATGGTAATGAATCTACAATATATACTAAGCTATCTTTAAACAGAAACATACATAAAACAAGGTTGTACATTGATCAATTGGTGAAAATATTGTGATCAGAGGCTCAAAAGAATCTAATCCCTGTATTTCCCTTTGGAAAATAAATGATTCTGTATCCACTAATTCAGTTTTGCAAAAAGTTTATAGAAGAAAATTACTGTGAATAATTGGAATCAACTGCTATAGCTTTACCAGTATCTTCTATGCCACATCCTCTCCATTTTTCTTTCTTTTGTCTCTATATTCTTCTGGATATTTTCTTCTGATTTATTTTTCAGTTTTAATTTGCTATTGAATTTCTAATTCAATTATCTTACTTTTTGGTCCCAGAACATCTATATTGCTCTGTTTCCTGTTATATATTTTCGATTTCCTTAGGAAATCCACATATTGGATGGAGATCTGGGTGTGGTGAATAAACAATGACTCTTGAAACACTGAAAAAATAAAATAAAATTTAAAGAAAAGAAAAGAAAGTCCTTAATCTTATCCTTTTTAAAATGTGAAATTTAATTTGTTTCAAACTCTGTGTTTGATAATTCCAAATAACAGCAACTGTTGTGAGTCTTTTTTATTGGCTATTGTTTCACCTGGATCTCACTCATTTGTATTATCTCACAGAATGCCTGGCTATTTTATATTTTTATTATTATTGTTTATAAGGCACTATTTGAAAAATTATAAAACTATTGCAAGACTAGGATGATATTATCTCATTTCAGAGAGAATTTTTAAATTACTTTTCATATGCTCCTGGAAAAATAGCAATATCTTATTATCTGAGTTTAAGTTCAAACATTGAAATTATTTACATTTGGTCTGTAGTCCTTGTGGAGACTGGATTATCTAAGGTGCACTGTTATATCTACTGTGTACCTCTTTGGAGTCCATAGCAGGTACCAGTATTTAGCATGTAGACTGACAAAATACTATGCAACCTCTTAGACTCTCAACCACCAGTTGCAACATCAGCAGTCACCCCTAGGTGAAAAGTAGTTCCAATTATTACGCTTATCTCTCTGAGTTTCCATCTTACTTCAAATATTGGCCTTAAAGAAGACTTTTTTAAAATACATATATCAGGGTGACAAGGTTAGTACAATTTACCTAATTAGTTATTATTGAAAGCCTCCTTGAATTTTTAAATTATTTATTACTTCTAGATGCTCTGTTATTTATTAAATTTACTAAACTTAATTTTTTTTTGACCTTAACCTTCACTGGAATTCTTTTTCAAACTAAAATATTTACCCTAAATTCTCTAATAATTCTAATATTTGAAGTATTTGTGAGTGTCAGTCTATTGCTAATTCTGATGACTCTTGCTTATGCTGGCTTATTAAATTTTGAATTTAGTAGTTTTTACTATAAAATTATGTTTCTTTGAAAAATATTCAAGGAAGTCCTATTATATTTGTGTTTAAATTGTAGTACAGGTCAGATATTTTTATTTTATCTAGCACTTTCTTTTTTGAAATAGCAGTATAATGAAAAGTGCGTATATTTAAATATTTGTCTACAGATTTAATAATTTTCTTAGGATGAAATCCTATACTTGGGACTAATGAGTCAAAGTGGTAAATATACTTTAATATGTATTACCAAATTTATTTCATAAAGGTCACTGTAATTTATATTGCAGCAATATTTGAACTCCATATTTTAAGATAAATATTGGCAAAATTACTTATCCTGAAAAGGTAGCTAAGATGATGACAGGACTGAGACCCAAGCTCCATGTAAAAAGATAAAAGAATATACATGCACATGCATAAACACTCACACACACACACACACACAGTTTTACCTGCTAACTTTTTCAAAGATAAGTCCACACAATAAACATGCCAAGCATATGGTAGGTTCCCCTTTCAAGTATTGATTAATTCACTTGCTTTTTCATTCAACGTTTTCTGAGTGACTTCTATATGTCAGGCAGTGAATTAGACAGGCGGGATTTAACGACAAGTGATTATGAAACTTATAGTTTATTGGAGGAGATACTTAATAAACAAGTTAAAATCAAAATATATGAAGTGAAAAAAAAAAGAAGCACTAATGAAGGGACTTTTGTTAGCTTCCTTATCTAAAATAGTTACCAAAAGTCTCTGTGTTAAGTGTCATTTAAGTTGTGTGCTGGTGATATGTTATGCATAGAAATCAGCTCTTAGAAAAAGTCCAATGGTTTTGAAGAAAGATGTCTGTACAGTGGAAGACTCTGTGAGAGAGTAACAATGAGGTACAATTGTGAAGAGAACCACTAGCTAGGTCAAAGTTCTTTAGATCAAGCAAGAAATTTGGATTCAATTTTGAAATCTTCAAAAGTTTTTTCATCAGATTCGTCATGCAAGCTGACATATTTTTAGAAGTTTAGTCTACATTCTTTGAAGAAAATGGCTTGCGGGCTATCAAGAGTGGAAACAAGAAGACAGAGTAGTGAATTATTGCAGTAGTCTAATTGAGAGATGGTGATGTGTTGGAATGTGGAGTTTGTAATGATATTCAGAGAAATGGATGTATTCAAGCTACACTTTAGAAGTATAGTTAATAGGGATAAATGATAGACAGAATAAGGAAGTGAGGAAAAAGGTAGAATCTAGAGTGACTTTTAATTTTCAGGTTCAAATAACTGGATACCTAATGGCTGAATATTAATATATGGAAACAAAAAAAGGAGGCACCTCGAATCTTATATTTCATACTGTTTTGTTGTTTGTGCCTGTCTAACACAATGTACTCTGAGTTTCTCCCAGACAAGAACATTCCTTTATCCATTCTTGCATTCCTGTTGCCTAGCAAAATGACATTAATGTACCCAAGAAGCATTTGCTGAATGAATGGATGGATGAATGATTAAGGGAAAAAAGATTGTCCTTTGTCTTTTCATACTGGACAACTAGAAATAATGGCTCATAATTATAGGCAGACAGATTTTAGTTCCATGTAAATATTGCCAGATAATTAGAACTCCACAAATGAAAGAGTCTCATTTCAGAATAGCATGTTCTCTGATAACTGGAAATATTTAAGCAGAGTTTTGTTGAAAATAAGACAGGTGTCTAATTTTGAAATAGAATTGGAAATTAACTCAGGCAGAAAATATTAATTCTTTTAGCCCTTCTACTAATCCCTCTTTAAGTTCGGAATACTTTTCATTGTCCATACCTCTGAACAATGACTTTTTATTTCTTGTTAATTGAGTTAGTGAACTTATGTTAAAAGAATGTCTTCAAATACTAGAGAGAAAATTAAAATAACTGCTTTCTCTTTTCAGATACATAAAATCTAGGACTTATACCTCCCAATGTTCAGCCAGGGTACCAAGATGTCTGACCCAATTGATCCTGACTAAAGAGAAACCATGAAGTATCTATTTGCTTCTCCTGATGAGATTCTCTTCCCATACTTTACCAGGTAATAAGAATACAGGAGGTTAAGGTGTTTTTTGTGTTTTTTTTTGTCTTGTTTTGTTTTGTTTTAAGATTTTATTTATTTACTTGACAGAAAGAGAGAGAGAGAATACAAGCAGGAGTGGGAGAGGGAGAAGCAGGCTTCCCGCTGAGCAGGAAGCCTGATGTGGGGCTCGATCTCAGGACCCCAGGGATCATGACCTGAGCCAAAGGCAAATGTTTGATGACTAAGCCACCCAGGCATCCCTAGGGCGCTTTGTTTAAAAGAATATTGGTTGTTAGAATTTTTGAGTTTAAGGAATTTTTTTTGAAAGCCTTTTTTATACTAGACCCAAGACTACTTAAGTCTCATGGCAGAGAGAAGGCAAAGGGCCTTTAAAAAAAAATCTGACTCTTCTGGAAAAAGTATTTCTTTCTCATGTATGCTTACTTATAAAACTAGAGACCATCAGCTCTAAAAACAAATGCTGGTAGTCATAATGATTCTGGCTGAATAAATACCATGCAGAATTTTTAGGTAGCTGTAGTGTAGGGGACAGTAGAATGAGTAGGGATCCCAGATTGCCACTAACTTCTTCACCTCAGGTAGTCTTAATTTACAGATTATATTACATTCCCCAGCAAATTTATTTTGAAGAAAGGGACCTACACCTAGAAAGTGTCTCAACACCAGTGGAAAATTCACTTATAAGACTTTTTGTATCAAAAAACCCCCACATTTTTTGTATTTTGACTGTTCCATGGACATATCTCACTATTTAATTTACCTAATTACTCAGACAAGGTAGCCCCTCTATATAAATACTACATTGATGCTTTGATTTGGATGCGTTGAACCTAGAAAATTACATGCGGAAGATAACTTAGAAATTCTTGTTCTTTTGCTCTTACTAAATTGAATCAGGAATTCTTACAAACTGTGCATGAAAGAAAAAGCTCAAAAAATTCAACAATTAAGAGTCTGGCATACTAAGCTGAAACTCCTGTACATCAAGAGTGTGAAATAAATTCTTATTAAAATGATATTTTTGCAGCTGTGTTACTTTCATTTTGTGAATTTGTATAGTTGATTTTTTTAGATCATCTATACTTTTAGTTTTTATATCATGATCTAAGTTTTCCAGATGTTCTTTTATATAATAGAATTTTGTCTAGGTTTTAATCTATATTTCAATCATACAATATGAAAAGCATTCACAGACACAAGGAAAAGCTATCCATTAACATCCTTTCATTCCCAGTCAGCTACATATTGCCTCATATTTATGGATAAGCTCTTAACAATTACTTTTGGGATTATTAAAAAATGATTCTCTCTTTCTTTCCTTTGTTCTTATCTACTTATAATACCTTTAAATTCTCCTCTAATTTCATTTTATTTCTGTGGTCCTATCCCCCAATTTTACTTCTTCTCCTTTTCTCTATGCTGCATCTCCTTATAGCATCTTTCCATGGAACTGACAATACCCTACAGGAATGTTTAATGAGTGCTTTAAAAACAAAGTCCTTAAAATGTATATCCTATCTCCCCATACAGTTCCTTTTGTAGAAGACTTCTGTCATCAATTATTATAAGAATAATACTTAGTGAAGATTAGGAAACTCTGAGAAAGACTCTTATTGAAATAACAGATGTCATATAATGCCTTGAGAATTAGAGCAACGATAACTATAACACCACCAAACACTAAACCTAGTTTGTAAGAGCAAATCAATTAATTGGTTAATTTATTTAATAAAAACATATTAAGCACACTTTTTATATCAGGTACACCTTCATATCGTGGTGACCAAGCCCCACTTATACAGACCTTATCATCTAATGATACAAGATAGGTAGACAATATAATATCAGTTCAGGATAAATGCTAGAAAGGAAATAAATCAGGTTCTTGGTAAGAAAGGTCACAGGAATTCAGTAACTAATGGAGTCACTTTGAAAATGTGGAAGTGAGAAAGAGAAGACAATAGCCACAATCACTGACAATCATTACTAGGAAGGTAGGCATACCAGTTCACAAACTAATCTTGACCAGAGAGTAGGTTCACTTTTTATACTGCACAAATATTTTTAAATACAACACTTTAGGCTTCCAGACCCATTTTCTAAGGGAAGTGATGTAAAGAGAATTTCATTAGGAGAAACAACTTGCTGATTTATGCTTGTCTTTTTAGTCACGGACAGATGGGTCAGATTCTAAGGCTCTCAGACCAAAATATACATCCTAGAGTTTATGGATCTGACAAGAAAAAGCAGTCATTTTAAACTTTCTCCAGTACTATAAGACATTCTTTTAATATAAGTTCACTAATTCAAATCCAGGGAAGAGTCTCAGGGGATTGGTCACATACTCTTTGCTATAATTTAAAGAAGACTACCAAGAATCAAGTCAATCTTTTTTCTGTATTCAAGCTTTAAATTTTTTTTTTGTCTAATAGAAAGTTTTACAAATCACACTCATTTTGACATCAATTTGCTATAATTAGTTCAAATATGCTTACCTTTTGTTCAGTTGATAACATTTTGCATTTTATTTACTTTACAATTTGCTTGCTAGTTTTTCAAATTCTTACAAAATTCAAGTGATTTTTGCATTTGTACATTTGAACTTTCAAAAGACAATAAAGTTTAAGGAGACATTAATAACTTAAAAGGAGCCTATATGGGGTGCCTGGGTGGCTCAGTGGGTTAAAGCCTCTGCTTTCGGCTCAGGTCATGATCCCAGGGTCCTGGGATCGAGCCCCGCATCGGGCTCCCTGCTCAGCGGGGAGCCTGCTTCCTCCTCTCTCTCTGCCTGCCTCTCTGCCTACTTGTGATCTCTGTCTGTCAAATAAATAAAAAATCTTAAAAAAAAATTAAAAAAAAAAAAAGGAGCCTATATGCTTTTGAGAAAAAGGAAGTGTTTATTAAGAGAAACTTGGTACTTGAAATTGGTTTATACATTTAGAATTTCTATTATTTTTCTCTTTTGAAAAAAACTTGATATTACTTATTTGATCTTTTTAGTTGGGAAAGTTTTGTTTGTTTGTTTGTTTTTAAATAAAATTTTCTTAAACACTTCATATTTGATGCCATCTTCTCCACTGCTGCCAAAAATAACAAAACAAACATTGCAAGTACATATTTAAAATCTTGAAAGAACTGTATTCCCCCCAAAATTCATACTCTGAAGCCCTAACCCCCAGAGTACCTCAGATTGTGACTGTATTAGGAGACAAGACTTTGAAAAGGTGACTAAGTTAAAAATAAGGTCATTAGGGTTGGCCCTAATCCAATCTCATTTGTGTCCTTATAAGAAGAGGGCATTTGGACACACAAAGAACATCCAAGTCTGCACACACAGGGAAAAGACCATGAGATGACACAACAAGAAGGTGGCCATTTGTAAGTCAAGGAATGTATCCTCAAAGGAAACTAGTCTTATGAGTACTTTGATCTTGAACATCAAGCCTACCAAACGGTGACAATCATATCTGTTGTTTAAGTCACCCAGTCTATGATATCTGTTATGGCAGCCCTAGCAAATCAGTATGAAGCAGAATCACAGACCAGTGTTCACAAAGCTATCCTAAGCAAAAATAACCTCATAACCACTCTGCTGAAAAGCACTAACTGGCTGGACAATTTCTTCAGCACTACACACATTGCTTTGAAATAGCATTGTGTTGCTATTTAATTCATAATATTATTTGTTTGAGATTCTCCCCAATGAGAGTGTCTTGCATAGTCTTCAGCAGTTGTATTTTTTAATTGGTTGATCTTATCCTATCCCACCACTATTTCTTCTTACCTGTGAAATGAGTTCCTTAAAACAAAAGCCTTGTGCATCACTTCCTCAACCACAAATATTGCCTCATGTCTATGACAAGTGTAGCCCAAGAATAAACAAATATCCATAAAGATAGATAAGAAAGACTTCAAGTTTATTACTGGAAATGTCAAAAGCAAAGAGTCAAGCATAAAGCAAAGACATATGCATGTGCCAGACCACTTATTAAAAGCTTGTTTTTGGATTGATATTTGGGATATTTAACATCCTGACACACATTAACTCCATTAACTCCTCATATTTTAGGAATTATTGTCAGAGATATTACAGTGCCATAAAAATTCTCTTTTATTTTCTTAGCACAGGGTTCATGGAAGCTGCTATCCATGCATGGCCTTATAGCTAATCATCTTCCCAGAATCCCTCATAGGAGTATAGTCATCTAGCTGTTAGAACAGATCTGGTCTGTAGCAGTATTTTCAGTGAGCATTGTTTATCACTAACAAAATACAGATTTTCATGCTAATTTACAATGGGATATACTCATCCTTTCCCTTCATGGTTGTTTTTTCACTCACAGCTTATATGTTGTGGCTTTAAGATGCAAATAATTTTTTTAGTTTAATTCATTGGCATTCCAAAAGACTTTGTAGCAGTTCAAAAACACTTCAGCTGTTTCTTAACAGATTTTTTCTTAAAAAGCTTTCAGAAATATTTGACTCTATGCAAGCCTAACAATTTGTCTTATATCAACAGATATAAAACCAGCCAACAACACATCAAGGCTGGGCAAATCACCCACAGAATTGCAGACACTAAGTATTAATGTGGTATTAGAAAAGAACTTTCTATATTGACAAGATTCAATAAATTCGATTTTCTTATGTGTCCAATTATTAATTTTTATATTAGCTATTATTTTATTGATATAAGACTTATATAAAATTATCACTATATTAATATTATTAGATCATGGTTTGATTTGAAATAAACCCTTTTTACTCAGTTTTTTGCATGGACCATGAACATCAACGTCAACTACAAACTATAAACACAGAATCTCAGGCATCACCTTAGAGTAACTGAATGAAAGTTTCCATTTTTAACAATATTCTCCGTGCTTAGTCTATACTTTTGTATCTGAAAAGCACTCAGTGAAAGATTTAGTCTTTGTGTTTAATAAATAGTCCTGTAATTTCCATTACAAATATATTAATGTTTAAACATAGAAAATGATAGGGACACTTTAAAGAAAAAATACATTAAAAATTGATGTTACAATAAAAAGAAGATATCCATCAGAGTTATATTCATTGTAAGCACCTAATATTAAAAAACAACTCTAGGGGGAGAAAGCAAGATGGCATAGGAGTAGAAAATTGAAATACCATTTGGTCCCAGGAGTTCAACTAGATAGTTATTAAACCATTCCAAACACCTACAAATTCAACAGGAGATAGAAGAGAAGATGAGCAGCAATTCTAGGAACAGAAAATCGACCACTTTCTGGAAGGTAGGATGTGTGGAGAAGTGAATCTGAAGCGACAGGAAGATAGACAGCAGCGTGAGGGGCCAGCTCCCAGCAAGTGGTGGAGCAGCAAAGCACAAAATCAGAACTTTTAGAAGTCTGCTCCACTGAGGGATGTCGCTCCAGAGGCTAAGTGGAGGTGGAGCCCTTGCAGGCACAGTGTGGTCTCAGGACCCACGGGGTTATGTAAAGACCGGGGTGCCTGAGTGCAGCAGAGCTATAGTCAGAACAGGGAAGCTGACTACAGAGACAGAGCTGAGGAGTGCACTCTCAGCTCTGGGTTAGCTCAAACCATAATCTGAGGCAAAGTTAGGACACTGCTCTTCATGCAGGGACCTCACAAGTAGGAGATCTGGGGAGACTCCCTCCTTTCTCCTCTGAGAGGAGCAGCACAGGAGCATGTGGCAGGACTCTGCTGGGTTTGGAGACTCCAAACAGGGTCATGCACCAGAGATAGAAATGATCAGTCACAGGCTGGGTGAGCACGGACTGCAGCCAGAGACCAGAGAGATGGGAGGGATTGACTGCTTTTCTCTGAGGCCACACTGATGAGTGGGAACCCAAGCTCTTGGCTCCTCCAGGCTGGAGATTGGGAGGCTGCCATTTTCATTCCCATCCTCCAGAGCTTAGGGAAAGGGTTCAGGGAACAAAAGCTCCCAAGAGTGAACCCTAGGGGATTACTTAGCCTGGCCCCTGGCAAGGGTGGTGTAATGACAAGACAGTTGAGAATCACTGCAAGAGGCCCCTTCTCCAGAAGATCAGAGAGAACATCCAGCCAAGACCATGTTCACTAATCTGTGAGAACTGCAGAACTCTAGATCTAAGGGAAAGCAACACACAGTATTCATAGCTTTTTTCCCATGATCTTTTAGTCTTGCAAAGTTAATTTTTTTATTTTAGTTTTTTTCATATTCTATTTTTTTAACTTTTACTCTTTCATCTTTTAACATTTTTAACTATTTTTTTCTTATCAATACCTTTTTAAAAAATCTTTTTAAATTTTCATTGTTATAGTCATATTTCATTGTATTTAACCTTATTTTTTGTATACATATAGGTTTTTTTCCTTCAAAATTTTGGGTTACAATTTCTTCTAATAGATCAAAATATACCTTAAATCTATCCCATGGCTTTGTTCTAGTCTCCAGGCTGATCACATTCTCTTCTCCTTTTTTTTTTCCTTTTCCAATGAACTTATCAATTCCCCTTTTAGAATTTTTTTAAAATTTTCATCTTTATAGTCATATTCCATCCCTTCATCATGTTTATCCTTATTTTTGTATCAATATAAACTTTTCTTTCTTTAAAATTTTGGGAGGTAGTTTCTTCTAAGAGACCAGAATACACCCAAAATTAAGTGGGTGGCTCTGTCACCAGTCTTATATATATATATACATATATATATGTATACACACACACACACACACACTCATATACATACACACGTGTATGTGTATATATACATACGTGTGTATGTACATGTATATATACACATACACGTGTGTATGTATATGTGTATACATATATACACACACATATATGATTCTATATATAAATATAATATGAACACATATATTTGTATATATGATTCTATATATAAATAGAAATATAATATAAACATATATATTTATATATAAATATAAATATAAAATAAACATATATATATTTAAATAATTTTGTTTTTGTTTTCCCCCCCTCTTTTCTCCCCCCAGTTTCGGATCTCTTCTGATCTGGTTAGCATATATTCTTCTGGGGTCTTTCCCACCCTTTTAGTATTTTTGTTCTCTCATTCATCTATTCTTACCTGGATAAAAAAAAAAAAGAACAGGAGGCAATACTGAGGACTAGCGACCTAATCAATACAGACATTGGTAATATGTCAGAACTAGAGTTCAGAATGATGATTATCAAGGTGCTAGCTGGGCTTGAAAAAAGGCATGGAAGATATTAGAGAATACCTATCTAGAGAAATAAAATCCCTTTCTGGAGAAATAAAAGAACAAAAATCTAACCAAGTTGAAACCAAAAAAGCTATTAATGAGGTGCAATAAAAAATGGAGGCTCTTATTGCTACTAGGATAAATGAGGCAGAAGAGAGAATTAGTGATATAGAAGACCAAATGAAAGAGAATAAAGAAGCTGAGCAAAAGAAAGACAAACAAGTATTGGACCATGAGGGGAGAATTCAAGAGATAAGTGATAGCATAAGATGAAGCAATATTAGAATAATTGGGATTCCAGAAGAAGAAGAAAGAGAGAGAGGGACAGAAGGTATATTGGAGCAAATTATTGTAAAGGATTTCACTAATATGGAAAAGAGAACAAGCATCAAAATCCAGGAGGCACAGAGAATCCCCCTCAAAATCAATAAGAATAGGTCCATATCCCATCATGTAATAGTAAAACTTATGAGTTTTAGTGATAAATAGAAAATCCTGAAAGTAGCTCAGAACAAGAGGTCTGTAACATACAATGGTAGGAATATTAGGTTGGCAGCAGACTTATCCACAGAGACCTGGCAGACCAGAAACAACTGGCATGATATATTCAAAGCACTAAACAAGAAAAATATGCAGCCAAGAATACTATATCCAGGTAGGCTGTCATTGAAAATAGAAGGAGAGATAAAAAGCTTCTAGGACAAACAAAATTTAAAAGAATTTGCAAACACCAAACCAGCCCTACAGGAAATATTGAAAGGGGTCCTCTAAGCAAAGAGAGAGCCTAAAAGTAGTAGACCAGAGAGGAACAGAGACAAAATACAGTAACAGTCACTTTACAGGCAATACAGTGGCACTAAATTCATATCTTTCCACAGTTATCCTGAATGTAAATGAGCTAAATGACCCAATCAAAAGACACAGGGTATCAGAATGGATAAAAAATAAGACCCATCAATATGCTGTCTATAAGAAACTCATTTTAGACCCAAAGACACCTCCAGATTTAAAGTGAGGGTCTGGAAAACAATTTACCATGTTAATGGACATCAAAAGAGCCAGAATGGCAGTTCTTATATCATATAAATGAGATTTTAAGCCAAGACTATAATAAGAGATGAGGAAAGACATCATACCATACTTAAAGGGTCTGTCCAACAAGAAGATCAAGCAATTTTAAATATCTATGCCCCTAACTTGGGAGCAGCCAATTATATAAAACAATTAATAACAAAATCAAAGGAACACATCGACAATAATACAATAATAGTAGGGGATTTTAACATCCTCCTTACTGAAATGGACAGATCATCTGAGCAAAAAATCAACAAGGAAATAAAGGCTTTAAAGACAACTCCATAATTTAATTTAAATGTATAATCCACATGCTATTACTGTAAGATATAAAGTCTCTTTGGTAAAATGAAGGAAAGTAGCAATTTTGTCTCTATCTCTCTTTCTCTTTCTCATACTCATACAACAAAGGGGAATTTCTGATAAATATAGTAAACTTATGTAATGGTCTCATCCTCCCCTTTATACCATTTAACATCTATCCATCTATGACATTAAAGCTTGATGTCTTTAAAAAAATGTTTTAAAGTTAAAAATGTTATATTGCCTCTGTAGCTATATTTATCATAGAAATTTTTCATTTCTCCTTTCAGAACTGACATATTATAAGTTAATATACTGAATATTTTTCAGCTTTGTAAGTATGAAGAAGGAGATGAAAATGGGTAGGGTTACTATTTATACTGAAAATGAAGGAAAATTGTTTTTTTGTCTGCCATAAACCTGGAAAGTCAAATTACATGTAGTCATAAAAATGGTTGCTTGTTACTTTAGGGTTCTTTTCTTTTTTTATAATGAAAAAATAATACCACAATATTTTATAGTTATAAACTCTCTCTCTTTCTCTCTCTCTCTCTATATATATATGTATGTATATATGTAAACACACACATATATACTCTATATATGCATAAATTCACACTAAATATACCTATTTATATACACACTAAATATATAGTATAAAAATGAGTATGTGTATGTACATATACAATAGATATATAGATATCTATATACAGATCCATTTATATATGTGTATATATACATGTATCATATAAATATGTACATATATACTATGTATATACTCAAGAAATTATCAGTAAACCAACTGTATTTAAAATTGAAACATCTACAATGAAACATTATGAGATATCTGTAATTAATTTTAATACAAATGAAAAAAGAGCCAAGTTAACTGTACTAACATTGTAATGCTTTGGCTACTTCCCTCTGCTTTGTATGCATGTGGGTAGTTTCTGAAGCACTTATAACATGGCAAAGATATGGCATGTCATATTGCCATCATGAACCAAGGTCAATCAAGCAAGAAAAAAAGTTTAACAGGCAAATTGAGCATAACTGTGATTCAGCAGTCCATGTAAGTGGCTGATTATAGTTTGCCTGTCTAGTTAAACTCATAGCTGTGCTTAGGGGAAAAGGATGGAGTGGGTAACCACTTGTGAAAAGGCCAGCAAATACACAGCTTTTGACATTTGGCTTTATTTTCTACTACGTTGGGTCTCCTTAGCAGTTCCAGAAGGAAATGCTTCATCAAGGAATGCTAAAGTGATGTGAGCAATGTGGTAACACCCAAGACAACAGACCTTTAACTTATCATCATCGGCTAGATTTCTATCATAACAATCAAAAAAGTCATTCCTATCTGAAATCTGTTCTGTTTTGCTTCCGTTTTAGTTTATTTCTTTAACATGTTGTAAGTCTCAGGAAAATTCTTTATTCGTATTTTAAGTAATTTTGTTTTTAATTTAAGTTCTTTCTCCCTATAGATTATTTTGAATATATTTAGAATTGTATGCCTTTTTTATACCTGAGTGGGCATGGTTGTGTGTGTTGTGGCTAGGGAGAGAGCTGGATTGGAGAGAAATGGGTTAGCCAATTTGACAATATAAATATAGAATATTAAAACTGGCTAGAGGATTAAAGAATAAGTTCCACCAATCAAGGCAACAGTCTGAAATAGGTAAATAACCCTCATGTGTATATATGTCATAGTTAATTGTGATCTTGCAAAGTTAATCGAATTGTGACTCCCAACTATAGAAGATGAAAGCTTATTTTTCCTAAATACCTACTCTTTATCATGCATTTATTTTAAAAATAATGATTTTTTAATTTAATGAATTCATCTTACCAATATGCCACTGTTATCACTTCCTTTTGACAAATGGATAATTTACAACAGAAAGCAATTAAATAACTTGCCCAAGGTATAATAGTTAAAAGTATCAGATCAATAATTTAAACCTAAACACTATCAAACACCGAAGCCCTTGTGTATCCCATCAAGTCAAGCTGCTTTGTTTGAGTATCGGCCCTACTCACAAGAGACAGTGATACTTTGGAGGTGTAGTAGGTATCACTGGACTTTTAATTGACCAATCCATTTATTCTTACATTCAATATTCAAGTGCCTCCTATGTACCATAAGTATTAGTTGTCCTGAATATGACCATACCTGACAAATACCTTACCTTTAAGAAAGTCATCATGTAGTAAATTTCCCTGCGTGGATTACATGCCAGTAGTTGTCAATGCATAGGAGTATTTTAGATGGGGGATTATCACACTATAGCCCAAGGACCAAATCTAGCCTGCTGCTTGTTTCTTTTTTTAAATTAAGTTCTAAGAAATGTTTATCTATGGTTGCTTTTGTGTTACAACAGAAGAGCTGAGTAGTTACTAGAGACATTATGATACACATAGCTCTGACCTCTTACAGAGAAACTTTACTAACCTCTTTCCTAGATCATGTTATGACCTGAATTAGGCATGCATCTTCTAATTTCTCTTATCAACCCACATGATATATATCATCCCAGGACAAAACTTTCATATCTTATTTTTTAATACATGCCTTCTGAGGTAAATCTGTCCTCAGGAGCAATAGTTATATAAATCTGGTTTCTATGATGATATTAAGTATAAAATACCCTTATAAAATATTAAGAACATTTTAAATGTATAAAAAGTATATTTTATATCCAAATATAATTACTGTATTTTATATGTGGTTTGTATACTTTTGTGTCTTTTGTTCTTTTACCATTACTGTATCATGAGGATTTCCCCAAAGAACTATACTTTTTGATTATCATACAATTCTGCCCTGAATCATTAAGTTTTTGTATAATTATATATAATTAAACTTATATATTATTATATGTACAATAATATATAATGATATATTTATCATTAAACATATATATCATATCTATCATTAAACTTACATATATATCATTAAACTTACATATATATATCTACACACACATACACACACACACACAAGAAAGAAAGAGAGGAAGGGAGAGAGAAGAGACAAAAAAAACATAAAAAATCATACTGACTTTGGCTTTGAATATTACTCATGCTTTGTAAGTTCAAGTTCATATTAGGTGTATAAAGTCCAAAGTAAGGAGAAGCAAACTCAATTTCCTACATGAGCCACACAAGTAAAGATATTTAAATCATGATATATATATAAATGTACAGAGGAGTCAAGTTTATGGTGAACAGAAAAATACTAAAATACTGTTAAGTATTGTTGAAGACAACCAAAACAAATTTGTAAGTTGAATAAACTACAAGATTGCAGTTCCTACAAAGAAAATATTGGTTTGTGTTCCTGTCTAAACTCTCTGTCCACATGAACTACTATTTATCTCTCGTTTATTCTCTTCTCTCAACTGTCATTTATCCCTCCACTTAACTACTGTGAGTAGATTATTAGTAATTTTTCTTCATCCCAACATAGACAATTCAAGGACTTCCTGATTAGGTTGACCTACATAAACTGTTTGTGGATGGCATCCAACTAAAATATAAGCATCTCCAGTTAGTAGATCATATAGCTTCTTGTATCACCTGAACTAATGTTTGAAATGTCAAAAACAATGATGAGGGGATTTTAAAAACATTATGAAATAGCTAATTCCCTGTTTTGGTCAATAGCATCATTGATCAGTCAGCAAATCATGTTCAAATTTTTGTATTATCGCTAATCCAATGAATTTCTTTCTCTTCAATAGTCACACAAGTTGTCTTCAACAGTCACACATTACTGTTTTCTAGGTATTCAAAATACTTGTTAGGACTCCTTTATGTTAGATCAATATCTCTGAATTATAATAATTACAAAGTATTTTTTGCACTTCACAACCTTTTCAATTACATAAAATGGAATATACCAGTGAGGCTTTCTATCTCATTTTAGCTTTTAGAAACTTTGTCCAATTATGTGTTATTCTACTCTGGAATAAAATTTGAGTTGTTGTTTCATAAATTTTGGTAAACTTTTTTTCTAAAATTACAAAATTGATTTTATATACATTTATTTTAAAATTTGGTTTTCCCTACTCATGTTATTTGACTCCATTTTTGAAACACTATACTCTATTTTTTCATGGACTTTAAGATGTTGAAATTTACTCATATTTACATCCAGAAAACAAATTTGTGTGGCTAATTAATATAAGCACCATTAGTTGTTAATAATTTCAATAAGTAATTCTCAAAGATTTTTCACTTTTTGACATCTATCTTATGGATCACTTTAGTATCTAACTAAACTCCTCACACACCTGCAAAATATCCCCTATTCATTCCAATAATCAGAATTTTGCTCCTTCAGTTTATACTACTCAGAATAATTTAATGAATGCAATAATAAGCTGGTAAAACAATGATCTGCGCAGTGAGTTTAGGAAAACCTGCAGTGTATACTATATTTGAAGAATCTTGCTATACAATAATGCATACTTCTATGGTATTTTGTAGTTTGAACAAAGCACCACATAATTAAATGACCACTACTTTCAATCTCCAGATTCATACTAAGAATTCTTTCACAAAATGTAGAAGTATAAAATACAGAAAAATGTCTATTAAATTAAATTTTAGTGTAACTTAGTTATCAAACTTGACAAGAGAGACACACATGTATAGAGCACGTGTAGGAAGCTCCACTCCATCATGGGAAGCATGACATCCTGGTCTGAAGTATGAGGTAGGAGAAGCAAAGAAAGTGTGCATCGGAGGCAGCCTCTGTGACTTCATGAGGGGATTATATGCCACCCCTCCCAAGCAAGGCAAAAAATTCCGACAAACACTATTTTTACAATCTCTTTTTAACCACTGCACTGAAAAGAAAGTGGCCTTCAAACTTTCAAAGTCCCAGATTCAATTAAAAATAAAACAGAACAGTTCCCTAGAGCTAAGAAGTGTCCATTACTGAGCTAGCACATCAACAAAGAATGAAACTGCCCAAAGAATCAAAATTAGGATATGGGAACCCAGATAGAAAAAAAAGTTAAAAATTTCTATCACTTGAGGAAACTAGTTTTGTAGCCATTAGTTTGACTTACCAACCATTTCTAGAAGGAATGAGGAAAGGATACTGGACAATATTTAACATGGCTTTTCTTTCTGGTTCTGATTCTTTCATTTAACTTCCTTCCATAATTTTATTTTGGCACAATGGGGTTTGGAAGTAAACTTTCATAGTGGCAACACCCTTGGACTTATTTTTTTCTTCCTTATTCACATGATTTCTTAAATTAGCTCATAAAATTTCTGATTTTATATATCCTCTTTATTCTAATTATTCCAAAATACATATAAGATAAAACCTCTTCTCTGAAATCCATCTTTGACTATCAACTTAACTTGTAACTTATGTAAAACGAACTCTTGCCTGCACTTTAAGGTTTCCCACTTGCCTAGTTCATTGACATCCACCCAGTAGAAAGAATCCTAATATTAATACTATATTTGACTCCTCTTTTTTCTTCATACCACATATGACAGTCATGACTTTCTGCTGACTAATCTGTCACTTTGCACTGGAGAGTTATTATGGGAAAGTGGCTGCCCAAGGCAACTGTATCTTTCCGCCCCTATGCATGTAACTTGGGGCACAGTGGCCTCATTTTCACCACTAGAAAGTTATATGTTTGCTTTCTTGGGCAACATTGTTAAGAAGTAAACCTGGTTTCTCCATTGTCTCTTTCCCCACCAACCAGCTGAATGTCAGTATCTGGGCCACCACAGAAGCCACATGTTAGCAGGGCCTCCACCAACCTAGCTCCCTGAATGACTGGCTAGAAAGCATTACTACCACCACCACCATCACCCACACACGCTGACCAGAAACATCCACATTAGATTGTCTGGAGAGCAACATGAAACTTTAGTTGTTACAAGCCACTGTTAAAATAGAGTGTGTTTTTTATAATAGCCTCGTATTAAAATAACCAACATAATTCAGATCTAACCCAATAGCAAATCCTTCAAAATATATCTCAAATCCAAACATCTCCCTCTACTTCCACTGCCACAATAGTGGGATAATTCCCCCAAGCCACCATTGATTTCCCCCTAAATTATTGTAATAGTCTATTAACTGATCTTGCTTTGACTTTACATGATTTTGTCTTGTATCATTCAGTAACTAAAGTGTTTTTTTTAAAGAACAGAAATATGCTCATGAAATAGTTCAATGGATTTCTAGTACATTTAGAATAAAATCTCAATTCCTTACATGATTTCAAGGCCCTATGCTACATCTACAATATTACCCCTTTCATGTCCTCTCACTTCCAACTAATCCTCAAACAGACCACACAGTTCTTACTCCAGATCTTTTTATCTAAGTCCTCTTCATAGAACTCACTTTCTTCAGGTACTTATGTGATAGGTGTTCTCAATTTCATTTATGTCTCTCCCCTAACCTCCCTTCATTAGGGAAGAATTCACTGATAAAATGGCACCCATCTCTTTTTATGCAGCACGCTATCTCCTTACCCCATTTTATTTTTCTTATTAGTATTTAGTACCACTTACTATATATTTATTTGCTTATTCATTTTTTTTTTCTTTTTTCCCCAGTGGAACAGGAGGAGTGTATATCACCTGTCTTTGAAAAGATCTAAAAAATACCAAATGTCATGGTTGCCAGGCCATGGAAAATGGATATGGTACTAGCAGATGATGCATCTCTGCTTTGTTTGTTGAATGAATGAATCAGCTAAAGAAGGAACTAATATCTTAAAATGTTGCAGATTACACTGAATTGAAATTAATTAAATTAATATTGAAAGTAATTGAATTAATTACCTGAATTAGTACTCTTGTTTCTACCTAAGGCTTAAAAATATGTCCCTTCAGAGATTCTCTTTGTTAACCTTCACTATCTAACAGAAGTTCTCAAATAAAAGTATTTGAATCAACTGTCAATAATCTGAATCATAATCTTTAATACATCAACTTTTTAAATAGATAATATAGGATATAAGAAAGTTTTTATAATGTTGAACAAATCTCTAAATTTGTATATATTATGTTAATCTTATTTTTCTACATGATTTGAAAATATAGTATAAAGGCATATGTTCATATCAATACATGCAGGAGGAGCATTTGACAAAATCCCATTAATGGTTAAAAAAAAAACTCTCAGGAAGCTAGAAATAGGGGAAGTTCCTCAACTTGATAAAGCTTATCTACAAAAGCCTACAGCAAATATCATAATTTAATGAGAGAATCTAGATGCTTTTTCACTAAAATTTAGAACAAAATTTGGAGCACCTGCATGACTCAGCTTGTTAGGCATTCCGCTCAGGTTATGATCTCAGGGTCCTGGGATCAAGCCCTGCAGGGAGTAAACTGTGCCTTGGGGATTCTCCTTCTCCCTCTCCATCTGCCCCTCCCCCTGCTTGGGTTCTCTCTTTCTCTCTCAAATAAATAAAATCTTAAAAACAAAACAAGATTCAACACCATACCGAAGCTCTAGCTAATATAATAAGCCCTAGCAAAAATAATACAAGAAAAGGAAATAAAAGTATATAGACTTGGAAAGGAATAAAACTCCTTGTTTGCAGACAGGATGATTACTTATGTAGGAAATCCAAAAGAAATGACAAACTTCTGGAACTAATGAATTATAGCAAAGTTATAAGACACCTAGTAATACATAAAAGTCAATTGTTATATACTAGCAATGAATAATTGGAGTTTGAAATAAAACACACACACACACACACACAATGCCATTTACATTAGCAGCACACAGAAATTATACTTCACAAAAATGAAATACTTAAATATAAATCTACCAAAGTATGTATGTAATCTCTGTGAGGAAAACTATAAAGACTGATGAAAGAAATAAAAGAACAAATAAGATTTAAAGAATGTTTGAATATATTGCATGTTCGTGTATAGGAAGATTCAATATTGCTATCGTGTATAGGAAGATTCAATATTGCTAATGGCAAAGTATATTCCATAAATTGTTGTAGGATTTTATTAAAATTAAAACTGCCCACTCTGTGAAAGACAGTTAAAAGAACGAAAAGACAAACTATGTATTGGAAGAAAGTCTTTGCAAAACACTATGTAATAAAGTGCTCATATGTAAAATATACAAAGAACACTTAAAACTCCATAACTAGAAAACAAACAAATCAATTTAAAATGGGCAAAATATCTGTATAGACACCTCACAGAAGAAGTTATACAGATGGCCGATGAAGATATTAAATGAGGCCCAACCACATAGGTCATTAGGAAATAGCAAATTAAAATGACATGAGAGGCCACTACACACTTATTAAAATGTTTAAAATTTGAAACCCTAACAATATCAAACACTGGCAAGGATGTAGAGGCACTCTCATTCACTGTTGGTGGGAACACAAAATATTATAGCCATTCTGGAAGACCATTTGAAAATTTCATATCCATATATTATATATATAAAAACATACATCTTATACATAAAGAGTGTGCATATACATATGTGTGTGTTGTGTGTGTTTCTGTATATTCATCCCAGTAAAATATAAAATCCAAAATATATAATCCAACAACTATGGTCCTGAGTATTCACCCAAATAAGGTAAAAACTTATGTCCACACAAAAACCTGCACAGAGATGTTTACAAAATCTTTATGTATAATAGCTAAAACCTGAAAGCAACATGGCAATCTTTCAATAGGTAAATGGAGTGCATCCTTACAATTGTACATTATATACATATACAATGTGTTATAATTGAGCAATAAATAAAAATGAGCTATCAAGCCACTAAAATACATGGAAGGAACTTAAATGCATATTGCTAGGGAAAGAAGCCAATCTGAAAATACTTCATAACATATGATTTGAACTACATGACATTCTGGAAAAGGCAAAACTATGGAGATGGTTAATAGGGATTCAGAGAAGGGAGGGGAGATAAACAGGTGAAGCACTGATGAATTTTAAGGCACTCAAACTGTTTTATATGATGCAATAAAGGTGGATATATATCATCAGACATTTTTTTAAAAAACCACAGAATTATCGCACAAAGATTAAATCCTAATGTCAGCTATGGACTTTAGTTAATAATAATGTATCAATATTGGTTCATCAGTTGCAGTAAATGTACCACATAGTTTTTCTCCCTATTACAAAGTAGAATAAGACATTTTCTCTTATCAGTTGAGTTTTATGATGGGTTTCTATTACCAAGCACCATGAGCTATTTATAACTAAAACTGGTTCGTTTCTTTGCCCTTTTTTCTTACATGTTTCACCAGATTAAGAAATACAACCTATTTACATTACAATCAAAACAATAATTCATACAAAATAACTTGGTATATTAGCTGATGTTTATTTTTAAGGAGTGTGTATCACTAAAATCAATGACATTTGATAGTAGGGAGAGGACTCTTAGTTAAAATATGCAGTGTAGGTTGTTTGTACTGAAAGTAATTTTCTTAAGTTTATAGCCACATTTTAAGGTCTTATGAAAAAAACATACCATGAACCTAAAAATAACTATCCATTTTTATTCATAAGTTATTTTAAAGGAAAGAAACTGGTCAAAGTGACCCTATTGCAAACAACCTCAATTTCTCTAAAGTCTGTGATAAAAGTTTAATATCTATGAAAGAGCTTATTTTAATTATTTTCTTAAAACCAGATTGACTCATTCAAATAATTTAAACTTCTATCCTTACTACCTTTTTAACAGTTAATCAAAGTGGAAAATGATTTTACAGGTTACTCTGGCTTCCCTTAATATGTTTTTATTGTCTTTTTTAAACCATTATTTCTATAGGACAATTTCTTGCAATGTCCAATTTAATGAATACCAAAGCATATAAGAAGCACAAATATAAATAAATAAGCACATAAATAGTTCTCTGAAATGGTTTCATATCCTTAAATACATACATACCTAGTATGTATGAAAAAAATATATATATATTAATATATCTGTTATGTTTCATAAAAGTAGAATGATAAATGTTATTTTATCATCCAATATGAAATATGTTTACTTAATCAGCATTTGGTTCCCAGGGAAAACATCTAATTTACCAAGCATCTCTAATCTCTTTTGTTTTATCACCAAATTGAAGAAAATCATTGTTGTTCATTAAAAAAAAAAAACAAAAAAAGTTTGGGTTCCTGGGTGGCTCAGATGGTTAAGTATCTACCCTCAGCTCAGGTCACTATCCCAGGGTTCTGGGATTGAGCCCTGTCAGGCTCCCAGCTCAGTGCAAAGTCTGCTTCTCCCTCTCCTCTGCCATTCCCTCTGCTTGTGCTCTCTGGCCCTATCTCTCCATCAAATAAATAAACAAAATCTTAAGGAAAAAAAGGGAAAAGAAAATAAAAAACAAAAAATAGCAAAATATGTCATTTACTGGGTACCTACTATTAAACAATTAGTAGTCATGATTTCTAAGAGACTTTTAAAATTTTTCCTTGATTTTATATATCATTGTGTTACAATATAATTAATATATATTATTTACAACCTACATTAGCTTAACTCAGAAAATTGTTACATTCAGATAGTGTATATTAGGTCACTCTTTCATGATTTAAATGAACTGTATTCAACTTCATAATGAGATCAAATTTTTAAAACAAATTTGAGCTAATTATTTCTAAAAGATCCCAAATAAATGCTGTTAAACAAAATGTGTCTAAAATTAACTCGATTTTGAAATAATTGTTCTATATCCAGTAACACTTATATATGAAAATTCCCCTTTATTCTTGCCTCTGTGGTTTGATTCTAAATTAGTCTCCCACTTCATGCAAAGCCAAGTAAATGAATCAGTTGATAAATGGAAGCAATCTTTATTTTTTTCATATCTTATATATTTATATAACATTATTTATTATATTTATAATTTAAGAGTAAAAAATCAAAGTAGTCATCTGTTTCTTTTAAAAGAGTTAAATTTAGTCACTTTACACCAACCACAACACTGTTTCATTTGTGTTTTTTTTAAGATATTAATAATCTCAATCTGATAATACCCAGAACAGATAACCAGAAGTAATGTCAAAAAATAATTAAATTTACAACCAAATAAAAAATACTTTAAGTGTCCATGAGTTTTCTTCTAGAGGATTGAGACCTCATTTTCAGAACATGACCAACTAAACAGGAAGAAGTCAATGTGTAAAAGATCAATTTCTATCTTATTCTTTTGTGTTCAGAGGTTTTTCTGTTTCTGGTGATCCCTACATAGCCTTCACCTTTGAGAAGGTGACTCCGTGATGCTGATAGCTCTTCTATGTAAACGAATGGGACTGATGGCTTGGGAAACTCAAGCCTGATTGCGGTGATCTTAGAGCCAACAGAGAAAAAGAATGGAGATCTCACTTTTCACTATGTAGATTTCCACTTACTCCATCAGCATCAGTCTGAGCCTACTGTCCCCTCCTGTCTTAGTCTCTTCCAAGGGTAAAACTCCTGGATCCTCTTGGTGTGAGATAGAGAGAATAATTTCCTGGCTGTGAAGACTTATGTTGGGAATTGAGGTCCTACCAACTTCTTATAAACATTTTTACCAGTTTTTCTTTTTTTTTTTAATTTTATTTTTTATTTCTTTTCAGCTTAACAGTATTCATTGTTTTTGCACCACACCCAGTGCTCCATGCAATATATGCCCTCCCTAATACCCACCACCTGGTTCCCCCAACCTCCCAACCCTTGTCCCTTCAAAACGCTCAGGTTGTTTTTCAGAGTCCATAGTCTCTCACTGTTCACCTCCCCTTCCATTTCCCTCAACTCCCTTCTCCTCTCCATCTCCCCATGTCCTCCATGTTATTTGTTATGCTCCACAAATAAGTGAAACCATATGATAATTGACTCTCTCTGCTTGACTTATTTCACTCAGCATAATCTCTTCCAGTCCTGTCCATGTTGCTACAAAAGTTGGGTATTCATCCTTTTTGATGGAGGCATAATACTCCATAGTGTATATGGACCACATCATCCTAATCCATTCGTCCATTGAAGGGCATCTTGTTTCTTTCCACAGTTTGATGACTGTGGCCATTGCTGTTATGAACATGGGGATAAAGATGGCCCTTCTTTTCACTACATCTGTATCTTTGGGGTAAATACCCAGTAGAGCAATTGCAGGGTCATAGGGAAGCTCTATTTTTAATTTCTTGAGGAATCTCCACACTGTTCTCCAAAGTGGCTGCACCAACTTGCATTCCCACCAACAGTGTAAGAGGGTTCCCCTTTCTCCACATCCTCTCCAACACATGTTGTTTCCTGTCTTGCTAATTTTGGCCATTCTAACTGGTGTAAGGTGATATCTCAATGTGGTTTTAATTTGAATCTCCCTGATGGCTAGTGATGATGAACATTTTTTCATGTGTCTGATAGCCATTTGTATGTCTTCATTGGAGAAGTGTCTGTTCATATCTTCTGCCCATCTTTTGATATGATTGTTTGTTTTGTGTGTGTTGAGTTTGAGGAGTTCTTTATAGAACCTGGATATCAACCTTTTGTCTGTACTGTCATTTGCAAATATCTTCTCCCATTCCATGGGTTGCCTGTTTGTTTTGTTGACTGTTTCCTGTGCTGTAGAGAAGATTTTGATCTTGATGAAGTCCCAAAAATTCTTTTTTGCTTTTGTTTCCTTTGCCTTTGGAGACATATCTTGAAAGAAGTTGCTGTGGCTGATATCGAAGGGGTTACTACCTATGTTCTCCTCTAGGATTCTGATGGATTCCTGTCTCACGTTGAGGTCTTTTATCCATTTTGAGTTTATCTTTGTGTATGGTGTAAGAGAATGGTCGAGTTTCATTCTTCTACATATAGCTGTCCAGTTTTCCCAGCACCATTTATTGAAGAGACTGTCTTTTTTCCACTGTATATTTTTTCCGGTTTGTCAAAGATTATTTGACCATAGAGTTGAGGGTCCATATCTGGGCTCTCTACTCTGTTCCCCTGGCCTATGTGTCTGTTTTCATGCCAGTACCATGCTGTCTTGGTGATCACAGCTTTGTAGTAAAGCTTGAAATCAGGTAACGTGATGCCCCCAGTTTTATTTTTGTTTTTCAACATTTCCTTAGTGATTCGGGGTCTCTTCTGATTCCATACAAATTTTAGGATTATTTGCTCCAGCTCTTTGAAAAATACTGGTGGAATTTTGATCGGAATGGCATTAAAAGTATAGATTGCTCTAGGCAGTAGAGACATTTTAACAATGTTTATTCTTCCAATCCAAGAGCATGGAATGGTCTTCCATCTTTTTGTGTCTTCTTCAATTTCTTTCATGAGTGTTCTGTAGTTCCTTGAGTACAGATCCTTTACCTCTTTGGTTAGGTTTATTCCCAGGTATCTTATGGTTCTTGGTGCTATAGTAAATGGAATCGAATCTCTAATTTTCCTTTCTGTATTAGTGTATAAAGAAAGCCACTGATTTCTGTACATTGACTTTGTATCCTGCCACGTTGCTGAATTGTTGTATGAGTTCTAGTAGTTTGGGGGTGGAGTCTTTTGAGTTTTCCATATAAAGAATTATGTCATCTGCGAAGAGAGAGAGTTTGACTTCTTCCTTGCCAATTTGGGTACCTTTTATTTCTCTTTATTGTCTGATTGCTGTTGCTAGGACTTCTAATACTATGTTGAACAAGAGTGGTGAGAGTGGGCAGCCTTGTCATGTTCCTGATCTCAATGGGAAGGCTGCAAGCTTTTTCCCATTGAGGATGATATTTGCTGGGGGTCTTTCATATATAGATTTTATGAAGTTCAGGAATGTTCCCTCTATCCCTATACTTTGAATCATTTTAATCAGGAACAGATGCTGGATTTTGTCAAATGCTTTTTCTGCATCAATTGAGAGGACCATGTGGTTCTTCTCTGTTCTCTTATTGATTTGTTCTATCACATTGATTGATTTGCGAATGTTGAACCATCTTTGTAACCCAGGGATGAATCCCACCTGGTCATGGTGGATAATCTTTTTAATGTGCTGTTGGATCCTGTTTGCTAGGATCTTGTTGAGAATCTTAACATTCATATTCATCAGTGATATTGGTCTGAAATTCTCCTTTTTGGTAGGGTCTTTGCCTGTTTTGGGGATCAGGGTAATGTTGGCTTCATAAAAAGAGTCTGGAAGTTTTCCTTCTGCCTCAACTTTTTGAAACAGCTTCAGGAGAATAGGTGTTATTTCTTCTTTGAAAGTTTGGTAAAATTCCCCAGGGAATCCATCAGGTCCTGGGCTCTTGTTTTTTGGGAGGTTTTGATCACTGCTTCAATCTCATTACTAGATATCAGTCTATTCAGGTTGTCAATTTCTTCCTGGTTCAATTTTGGGGGTTAATAGTCTTCCAGGAATGCATCCATTTCATCTAGGTTGCTTAGCTTATTGGCATATAACTGCTGATAATAACTTCTGATGATTGTTTCAACCCCTTGGTGTTAGTTGTGATCTCTCCCTTTTCATTCATAATTTTATTAATTTGGGCTTTCTCTCTTTTCTTTTGGATTAATGTGGCCAATGGTTTATCGATCTTATTGATTCTATCAAAAAACCAGCTTCTAGTTTCATTGATACGTTCTACTGTATCTCTGCCTTCTACCTCATTGATCTCTGCTCTAATCTTGATTATTTCCCTTCTTATGTGTGGAGTTGGTTTGATTTGTTGTTGATTCTCCAGTTCTTTAAGGTGTAGAGACAGCTGGTGTATTCTGGATTTTTCAATTTTTTTGAGGGAGGCTTGTATGCCTATGCATTTCCCCCTTAGGACTGCCTTTGTTGTATCCCATAGGTTTTGGACCAAAGTGTCTCATTCTCATTGGTTTCCATGAATTGTTTCAGTTCTTCTTTGATCTCCTGGTTGATCCAAGCATTCTTAAGCAAGGTGGTCTTTAGCTTCCAGATGTTTGAGTTCCTTCTGAACTTTTCCTTGTGATTAAGCTCCAGTTTCAAAGCATTGTGGTCTGAGAATATGCAGGGAATAACATCAGTCTTTTGGTATCGGTTTAGTCTGGATTTGTGACCCAGTATGTGGTCTATTCTTGAGAAGGTTCCATGTGCAGTTGAGAAGAATGAGTATTCTGTTGTTTTAGGGTGGAATGTTCTGTATATATCTATGAGGTCCATCTGGTCCAATGTATCATTCAATGCTCTTGTTTCTTTATTGATTTTCTGCTTCAATGATCTATTACTGGGAGAAGCATGTTAAGATCTCCTACTATTAATGTATTCATATCAATATGACTCTTTATCTTGATTAATGGTTTTCTTATGTAATTGGCTCTCTCATATTGTGGGTGTAGATATTTACAATTGTTAGATCATCTTGGTGGATAGTCCCTTTAAGAATTATGTAGTGTCCTTCTGAATCTCTGAGTACAGTCTTTAGTTTAAAATCTAATTTATCTGATATGAGAATCGCTACCCTGGCCTTCTTTTGAGGCCCATTGGCATGAAAGATGCTTCTCCATCCCTTTACTTTCAGTCTGGGTGTATCTTTAGGTTCAAAATGTGTCTCTTATAGACAACATATGGATGATGTTGTTTTATCCAATCTGCAACCCTGTGTCATTTTATGGGCACATTTAGGTCATTCACATTGAGAGTGATTATGATAGATATGTTTTTATTGACATCGTGTTACCTTTGAAGTCTTTCTTTCTGTAGATTGTCTCTATATTTCTGTTGAATTATATTTTTAGGATTTTTTCTCTTTTATAGGAGCCCCCCTTAATATTTCCTACAGTGTTGGCTTGGTGGTTGCATAGTCTTTTAAGCCTTGCCGGTCTTGGAAACTCTTTATCTCTCCATCCATTTTGAATGTCAGTCTTGCTGGATAAAGTATTCTTGGCTGCATGTTCTTCTCATTTAGTGCCCTGAATATATCTGAATATATCTTGCCAGCCTTTCCTGGCTTGTCAGGTCTCTGTGGACAGGTCTGATGTTATTCTGATGGGCTTTCCCTCTGTACTTAAGGAGCTTCTTTGTCCTAGCTGCTTTCAAGAGGCTCTGCCTACAATTATAATTCTTCATTCTTACTATTAAGTGTCTCGAGGACTTTCGAGAATTTATAATCTTGGGGGGAAACTGTTCTGCCTCTAGTACATGAACACTTTACCAGTCTTTTATTTCAGCAATTCTCCCCTTCCTTACTCCATATATCTACCAACCCAAAGAGGCATGTAATGCTTTAGATTTTAGAGTTTTTTCTCAGTCCCATAGCCTAAGTAGGCTTGCATATTGACTTTTCCAAACTTCCACTCCTATTTGACTTTTCCAAGCTTCTGCTCCTATTTGACTTTTCCAAGCTTCCACTCCTATTTGTTTCCATGAAATTCTTCATCTGTTATCCTCTTTCTAGCCTACACGTCCTTCCTTCTGAGTTAATAATATAAAAGAAGTTTCTTTGTTCTGAATGCGTGGGAGTTGGGGAGTTAGAATGGAGCAAAGGTAAATAAATGAGTGTTCAATGTCTGACGTTTATTCAGCATTCTCACCTACCAAATTTGAACATATAAAATAAATATTTGAATATGTAGTATAAATATATAAATACTAAAATAAAGAGACATAAACCCTATTTGCATATAGTAGGAAATGAATACTCAACTATTCAGTTTTAGGTGACAGAGAAAATTGATAAATCATCCAAATTTACTAGATAGAATAAAATAAAATTTCTGATAGTCCATCAAGCTGGATTTCAAAAATACAAAAACAAAACCGAACAAACAAAAAAAACCCACAAATATACTGGCAATATTTAAAAAATTAAAAAATTTTAAGTGATAGTCCAAAATATTTAACACTAGACACTTAAAATCTCTAATCTGAGTAACACCAGTAAAAACAAACAATAAAAATAACAGTGAGAATATGGCATATAGAAACCCATGACAAAATTCAGCCAAAATTATAATCTCAGAAAAATATATATCAATGATTTAATTATTAGAAAATAGAAAGACTATAAACCAAAGTATTCATGTTAAGAAATAATAACAAAAATAAGGAAAGATTCAAAATTATTACAGTTATTAAAAATGAAAACATCAGTCAATGAAAAACCAATTTTATAGTTTATATATATAACTTTCAACTTTCATCTGAGTTCCAGAATCCCATTTCTAAAGGTCTACTCAATATTGCTCCCTGGATACTTGGCAACATCTGTAACTCTATAGGTCCACAAATAAACTCATTACCTTCTCTTCAAAAACATGCTGCTCATATTATTTTCACTGTCATGTTAATGTCCTAAGCACCCATTCAGTTTCTCATTTTGAGAGCCTCTAAATCATCTTCAGCTCATCCTCTTCTTTATATCATGAGACCAAATTATTAACCACATGTGCCTTATTCAACAACTAAAATCTCCTGTGAATATGAATTATTATTTTTCACATAATCATTGCAAAACACACTGCCTCTAGTCTTTCTCCCTTCTCCCAGAGGACCACCTGTGCTCTCTCAAAAAAAAAAAAACAAAAACAAAAAAACAAACAAACAAAAAACGGAGCTGGTTTTGTCATCTCCACTTAAAAAAAGAAGAAAAGAGGGGCCCTGGGTGGCTCAGTGGGTTAAGCCGCTGCCTTCAGCTCAGGTCATGATCTCAGGGTCCTGGGATCGAGCCCCGCATCGGGCTCGCTGTTCAGCAGGGAGCTTGCTTCCTCCTCTCTCTCTGACTGCCTCTCTGCCTGTTTGTGATCTCTCTCTGTCAAATAAATAAATAAAATCTTTAAAAAAAAAAAGAAGAAAAGAAAGAAGAAAAACATCCAGCTGGAAAACAAAACAAAACAAGCATACATATAAGAACGCACATACATGTAAAGAATATTTCTAATATTTGTTCCTAATTCTATAAAAATGCATTTAGGATCTTTTAAAGGTAAGTCTGATTTCTAACTTAAAATTTTATGATTCTTTGATTCTACTTCTCGATAGATTTCCAGGGATCTTTGACATACACATGCAGCTTTAATAAAACAAAACTACTTACTATTCTCGGATTGTTTTGTCAGTATAATGAAAAACCTTTCTTTCTTTTTCGCCTCTGGTCACACTGAATTCATGTTTGCAGGCCTACCTCAGTTCCCTGTAGTGAAGAATTTTTCTTGTCTATTGCTCAGTCCTAATCTTTCTTTTGTTTAAGGCCAAATTGTAACATGTATGCGTACATAGATGTATACATGTAAATTTCCAGAAGGCAGACATGTTGTTTTGTTCACTGCTGTATCACCACAACTTTGATCAGTGTCTGGTCCATAACAGATATTCAATAGATATTATTTGAACTAATGAGTGACTGAATGATAGTTGTAACTTGTACTCTGAGGACTTTCTTCAGTTTCCTGCATTTGAAATTGCCCCTTACTCATGCCATCAAAATGTTATGGATATAAATAAGTGTTAGGAGACAATTCTCAATTGGTTTCTTGCTTTTCTGCATAACTTCTGAGAAGATTCACTATCTTTGCCTTGGATTAATTTTCCAAGGATGTTTGTAAATCGCCTTGAAAGACAGAAGCCATTTCTCCCTCTGGGGCAGAGAACAGACTTATTTCCTGACAGAGTAATAAAGATCTTTTCTTCAGGACAAAATTTGGACACACTCTCTGTTCATAGTAAAAGATTGGAGTGCCCTAGACTCAGAATTCCTCTCCTGTTGCCTTCTGGAAATTTATATTCTACAAAGAGGGTACTAGAAAATAAACATGGGAGGCATGCATGGTTAAGGTGTTAAATCTGTGAGAATATAAACAAGGCAAAGGAATGCAAAAGAAAAATAAATGCTTATTTAAATTGCATGGTTAGGAGTGCATAGTTCAACTATGCTCCTTATGTTAGTTAAACATCTAACTGGTTTTGCCTCAGGTCATGATCTTGAGATGGGCCATGCTGGGCTCCCCACTACATCAAAAACTAATGATGTACTGTATGGTGACTAACATAACACAACTTAAAAAAAAATTCTCTCTCCCTCTGCCCCTACCCCTACTTCCATTGACTCTGTCTTTCAAAAAGAAAGGGAAAAAAAAAAGGTTAATTAATCTGATTAATCTCGTAGGGGAAGCCTTTTGCTTAGAAGGACTGAAATTCGAGGCTCAGAAGGAGAGTGTGCTTGGCATATTTGAGGAATATTACAGAGTCCAGTGCAGCTGCTGCACAGTGAATATGGGAGTCAGGAAGTAATAAAAGGTGCTATTAGGTAGCTGGTGTTGAGGAGATCATGCAAAGCCTTATAGGTCTTTGAAGGACTATTCTAATATGGGAAACCATTGGAAGCCATTGGAAGATTTGACCAGAAAACTAAAAATGACATAAATTTGTAAAGGATTGTGTTGGAACAAGGGTAGGTGAGAGGACTGGGAGCTAGAAAATCTGGAGTTGACTGCAGTAGTCCAGATAAGGCACGATGGCGTTTGGATTATGTGGTATATGTGCTGAGTTGTTAGATTTGAAATATATATTGAAAATGGACCTGGCAAGGTTTCTTCAGGTTGGATGATAGAAAAAGGAGAGTCAGCTTGATTCCAAAATTTCTAGTGTAGTCAATTATAAGCACTAAGATACTTCATAATCACCAATTTTAATCATATTCTTATACTCTGCCACTATAATTTCTGAAGGTATATTTTTTCAGTATTAACTAGTCATGTTCAGTTTTTTTATTAAATTGCCAGCAATCATCAAAGTACCTAGAAAGCTCAGAGCAAACTTTATTAAATGGAGAATGTCCTAGATTCTAATTTCCAGATTGAAATGTATAAATATTTCAGCCCAAGTATTTTTAAAGGTATGGTCTTTTTTTGCTGCCATTAAAAGTACAGCTCTTTGACAAATACTTTTGCAAGACAAAATTTGTCAAATAAATTATCTTTATCAATAATTTAAAAATATTTTACCAATTTCAGAGGCTAAAAATCATAGGACTTCTCAACTTAATTCCACTTTTATATAAGACATATATTCATCCTAACAAAACAGACAGTATCAAAATATTTTCCTACAAGCTGATACATTGTAAATCAAAGTCATAGAACTTCAAGGGCTCAAATAATTCTAAAATTGTAATGAGAACCAAGCAAAGAAAGTATATACTATCACACTGAAAGTGGTTCTCATCTTAAAAAATCAGCTTTCTGGGGCACCTAGGTGGCTCAGAGGGTTAAAGCCTCTGCCTTCAGCTCAGGTCATGATCCCAGGGTCCTGGATCGAGCCCCCCATCGGGCTCTCTGCTTGGCAGGGAGCCTGTTTCCTCCTCTCTCTCTGCCTACCTCTCTGCCTACTTGTGATCTCTGTCTGTCAAATAAATAAATTAAAAAATATAAAATTAAAAAAAATCAGCTTTCTACTTATTGTTGCTCAGTTATTCATTATATGCATAAAAATATTTCTTTGAAAGTCACAGCTTCTATTTTAATTGGTAGCAAGTACCTTCATGTCAGTTTAGCTCCTTTGAAAATTCGAAGCCAAGATAGGATAGATGAGCAAGAGAATAATTGGGGAATCTCTGGCAAAGGATACAGGGCAGAGGGCAAGAGAAGGCAAGGAGAGCCTTCAGGCTATAATGCATATCTGACACTTGTGAATAGAAAGTGTAAAGGCAGGAGAAGTGGGTAGAAAGAACTTCAATATGCACTTTATTGCTGTGCTGAGAGTCTCATCCAGGCCAATGGGGAGTCAAAGATTGTCCAACAGTTGCCCTATGCTGGGCAGGAATTATGTGGCTCAGGTACCATAGCCATGCTCAGACGTTGGATGGAAACAAATGGGAAGAAGCATCTTTGTCAGGAATGTCATGGTGGATCTTAGGAAGCTTAGTTTAAATTATGCTCCTTATGCCAGGCTTTCTTGAAGGGATTGCTGAGCAATGCACCCCAGAGCTGCAATGGCCTCTGATTGGAATTCATTCATATTTTTTTGAAACATCAGGTTACATTGAGATAAGCTCCTAATTACTTATTTCTTTTCAAAGGTTTTCTTCTGCTAGTATAGTCAACTAAGTAACAGTTATAGATTCACTTATATATGAACCAAGAAAACGTGGCATCATCAATTAACAAAAATAATTTAGAACAACATTTTTGGGACTAAATGAAATATGTTTCACAGAGTGATGAGTAAACACAACTTCTTCAGCTGCATGTGTTAAATTGTCATCTTCAGACACATTCTTCTAAAATAACTGATTTTTGTAGTTGGATTTTATATTTCTCAAACAGATTTGTGTCTTCTGATTCTCATGTGGCCATTGCGCTCCTTATGTTGGATCATAAATTTTGAGGTGCATTTTGTGCAAGTTACTTTTTCATCATCAAAGCTTCCTTACTCTTGCATTATAAAAAAATCACTTTCATTTTTCTTATTACTTACTGATGGCAAATAGGTTTATTACAAAGTAAAAAAAGTATTAGTAGACATTAAAATTAATAGTTGCAGATTTATTCCCCTGTAGTGAGTATAACCAGATTTTTTTTTCTATATAACCACATCATGACAGCTCAGCTTTTATTTTTCACACATATTTCATGTACACTTAACCTGTCATTTACCAAATTTTTCAGTGACCCCACTGACTGCTGGCCTTGTGCTTTTTTGCATTTGCTGGCCCATGTATGTTTCATACCAACTGGCTGGTTTGGAAAAAGCCAGGAGGAATGCAGTAACATCCATTTCTCTCAACACTGCCATAAACCAGACACCGTTAGGTGTCCCCACTTCTCCTATGTAAGCAACTTTCCTTCAGTTAGAGTGCTTACTGTATGCGGTCTTGAAAGGAAGGACTTAGTTAAGCAGAGTAAATGTGGTCAGAAAAACAGAGAATTTACTCTTTCAGATTAAACCATGTGTTAGAAGTGAGAATTCTATTCCTTGCAATCAAATATCACAAACTAGCAGGTGATATTGTGGCAAAGGCTACAAGTACATGGGGAAAGGTCTTGCAAACCTATCTGGGCTTATTTTAGTGCATCAGTTAATAATAGTAATACATTGTTTAAAAATGAACAATTCAGAAACAATCCTAGTAGACAGCAGACATAAACAAAGATGATCTCTGGCAAACTGAGGCATACAGTCTTGCTAGATGCCACTAATGCTTTCTGGACAAGAAATTTATATACTCCATAATAATTGAGGATGATTTTGAACATTGTCCGTAGAAAGGGGGAATTAAGCAAGAGAAACAATGCTGGTAAGCCCTGACCTAAAATTTTTTACTCCAAAATGAAAAAAGAACGTCAATGAGAAAATTCTAGCAAGTTTGAAAGACATTTAAAAATGAGGGGTATGTTGAGGTATGGCAGGTGTGTGGGGTTTGGGCCAAGCATTCCTGGGTTTTAATTCTACCTCCTTTTCCTACTACACAGGGGAAAGTGAATTGATCTCCCCAAACTTTAGTCTTCATATGTAAAATGAGATGATAATGACAACAGCAAGGCTGTTGCTATCTATAAGTAGATAATTCTCCTGACACTAATTTGTAGCTCTAGAAAATATTAAAGTATATATGTACAATTTTATAGATCAGTAGTATTAGAAGTTGTTGAATACAATCAGAAAGTTTGGCAGTTAGGAATTTTAGATTATTTTATATTTAGATATTGTGATTTCACTTTCTCTGACTAAAAAAAGAAAAGCTAATACAGGCAGAAGTTATAAGCATCATTAAAGGGTATGACATAATCAAATATAGTATAATTGCACTTGAGAAATCTATAGCAAAACTAATAGATAAATGTCTTTCATTCAGTAAATCCTGTTCGGCTTAAGTTTGGATCCTCTGATCCCTGTGAAGGAAGTCTATCCTTATAAAGATTCCTCATCTTCTAGTGGGTAGTAATAATTTTTCAGAGTCCTATAACAAAACCTACTTTAAAAAGACTTTCTCAGGATAATATAGTGCAGTATCATATGGAACTTTCAGTTTGAATAATAATTTTTCAACTGATATCCTCTGCAGCCAGCCTTTCACAAAGCAACGCATCCTTTGTCCAGCCTCATGCTCCAATGGCTTTCAAATGTCTTGCACTAGTGGCTCTCTGAATTTAGCTGTTGTATCTTTAGTTAAAGTAATTCACAAAGGACATGACTTTCTGCATAATATTACTTCTTTAAACCAACTCAGACACAACTTTGCTCCCTAGGTTTTCATCAAGCAAGCCTGTTTTGCTGCCATTAGCACATTGATATTAAAACTACAGGAGTAAAACAAGAGTAATATCTACCTTTACTTAGAGCTTACAGTGTGCCACTGCCCTGAATGCTGGCCTTCCTCATCTCACTATTCTTGCACATATTTTACATAAGTAAACTGATATTTAATGAGGGGAAATAAGTTGGAGGATATTATAGATCAGTGAACTGTGAAACCTGGGTCATAGGAATCTAGTCCTGACTTCAAAGCTTGGACTCAACACCAAGACCACTTGCCACTCTTGTTTTTGCCCTTTTGTCTGACATCCAAAGGAAATATTCTCTCAAAATCCTAGAAAAAAATAAGTAATTTAATTAAAAATAGTGATATAATTTTTCAAATAATACATAAATAAAAATAGTGCTCCATATTCTTATGAGAAAGAGATTATGTGATTGTAAAAAAAAAAAAAATGGATTGAGATTTTAGAAGTCTGAGGGTTACCCACAACTCTGCCCCTAACCAACGAGAGTCTGATTTACCGAACCTAACTAAAAACAAGTTTATACCACTGTAAAGTGAAAGGGTTATATTCAATAATAAAAAGCTTAGAGGGGCACCTGGGTGGCTCAGTGGGTTAAAGCCTCTGCCTTCGGCTCAGGTCATGATCCCAGGGTCCTGGGATCGAGCCCGGCATCGGGCTCTCTGCTCAGCAGGGAGCCTGCTTCCCTTCCTCTCTCTCTCTCTCTCTCTCTGCCTGCCTCTCTGCCTACTTGTGATCTCTGTCAAATAAATAAATAAAATCTTTAAAAAAATAGGCAGTGTATAGGATTACATAGTACATGGTATACATTTTTTAGTGGTAAGCATCTGTTTACCTTGATGTCACTCTCACACCAGGTCCTTTCACTTGTGGCACTTCCTTTAAACTTCACAACAGTAGTAGGAGGCAACAACATAATTTGTATTTTGTGATTGGGAACATTATATAATCTGTTCAACGTCAAACAACTAGCTCAGAGTATAGATGTGCATTTGAAGTTAAGTTCCTATCGGATGAGATATTTCCACTGTGGTATAGAAACATTAGAAATACAGAACTCCATGATACATTAAGTACAGTGTCCTTGTGCTGTGTCATTTTAGGGTTGGCCATTATAGAAATCTGCCTGAGACTTGGAAAGCAGAAGTGAAGCAGTCACCATATTTAAGAGTCACTGTCAATGCTGTTTCTCATGACCTTTTTCATTATTGCTTTCCACAAGACTCTTCTTTTGGCTTCTGCTTTCCTGATTAAACCTCCCATCTTCTTGAAATTAAATACTAAGGAATAAGACTGTGTCCAGTTGGGTTAAGCTTTGGAGGACCAAATACTACTATAATAAAATGTTTTTCACTCCACCCCTGAACCAGTTTTTGTCCCCTTGGAAAGGATATCATATGCATTAATGCAGGGTCAAGTAATGCTGCTGCTTATGAACATTGCCATCAATGCAAGCTTGTCCTGTTGTCCTGAGGACAGCAGCTCTGTCCATTCTTGCTACGTTTCCTCCTTCACCTTCTGTAAGGCCTGGGCGAGAAGTGATGATGGAGAGTACTAGCTTACTCTGCACATCACCCATGTGATCAAGGTTTGAGAGGTGAGAGGGGGAACACAGGTTTCAGATCATCTTTTTGGGTTTCAGTCTATTCTCCCAAATTTGAGGCTGTTATTCATTGACTGACTCCACTTCACATCCATTTTTCTTTCTAACTGCTGGCCCTGTCGACTTCCTCAACCCAAGAAGCAAAAGCAAGAACTTGATTTAGACTGCTTTACCACCCCCCACAATTGAGTATGGACAAATACCTATAAGAGATTTTTCTAAATATTATTCATTGTTCTTTTTGTCTGATGGAACTTACCTAAAATAGGGGATATTTTATAATTTATCAACTTAAATGTATTAATAGAAATATGAATGTATATTATTAGTTCTTTTTTTCATTACCTGTTCCAAGTTCTTTTAAAATTAAGTCACCAAAAATGGGACGCCTGGATGGTTTAGTCCATTAAGCATCTGCCTTTGGCTCAGCTCATGATCCCAGGGTCCTGGGATGGAGTCCCTCACTGGGCTCCTTGCTCGGTGGAGATCTTGCTTTCCTTCTCCTGCTTCTCCCTCTGCCTGCTGCTCCCCTTGCTTCTGCTGGCTCTCTCTCTCTCTCTGACAAATAAATAAATAAAATCTTTAAAATAAAATTAAGTCACCAAAATGAATAAACAGAAAACAAAAGTAAAAAATATCCTGTATATACCATTCTCACTTTATTCTTCATGCTTCTATTTACTATTTCATTCAGTATTTAATGCATGGTTCCAATGCCATTAACACATTCAAAATGATCCAGAGAAGGAACATTCTTTGATACACATGTTCTTTCTAATTACAACACCATTTGTCATCAGTGTTTGTAAAATTACTCTTTCATCTCTCAGTTTATCTTTTACATAAAAGTATTTCAAATTAAATAGATCTCAATTTGCATTACTTCTCATTGAATAATAATGTCAGATTTTTCCTGATTTGTTTTTCTTCCTTAAACTCTTGGGACCCAGCACTTAGATGAGACACACTTATCCCAGTACTTAACTGTTTCCTTAAATCACTCATGATGTTCAAAATGGCCAAATAGTTACATTAAAACAGTTTTTAAAAGGAAAGAAAAAAAACACAGACATTTTCTAGGAAGATTTTTTTTTTTAATAAGGTACAAGATCAAATGGGTTAGGCAAAGAAAAAAATATTTTCATAATTTTACATAATTCTATGAGGAATTAGTCTCACATGCAGTCAAATGCTCTACCACTGAGCTATACCCCCTGGAATTAGTCCCACATGGAGAAAAGTTGAATTAGTCTGTCTACATGACAATTCAGTCTCAAGACAAGAATCTCTGTTCAGAGACCACTGAATGAAGAAATGTATAATAAAATAAAATATAATTGGGGGCACCGGGTGGTGGGTATTGTAGAGGGCACGGATTGCATGGAGCACTGGGTGTGGTGCAAAAATAATGAATACTGTTATGCTGAAAAAATAAAAAAATTAAAAAAAAAAATAAAATATAAGATGGGATCTGCTTCTCATACAGTTTGTGTTTTCATACAGTTTGAATGAGTAATCAGAAATTCAAATAACTTAACTGCATTTATTTAAATATCTAATCATTGCAATAAATACATCTGTGTTTTTGCAAACCCCAGAAATATCCAAACTCCTATAGAGCTATTATGAGTTATTTTCTTTTATACATTGTTTAAAATTGGTTAAAAAACATTGAAGATATCCTTCAAAATATTATACATGTGTGTATATATATATACACACACACATATACATACATATGTACAAAGACATATATAAATATATAATAGATGTTTTTAAATTTTACAATATGGTTTAATTTTATCTTAGTCAAAGCTCTGAAAATTAACTAAAACGTTCTTATTTCTCTGATTTTTAATTTAATTTTAAAACTATATCAAAAGAATTGTTTTTAGAAAATTGGTCATTAAGAATAATTTCTTCCCATTCCTAATTATGGCACCATTCTTCTAGCAAGTGATTTTTGAGCGTTTACCTTCAGATCTGGGTTCTAATATGTAAAATGTGCCTATATGTACTTACTTGCATTACTGACCCTTTGGTGATATGATATTTCAGCAACTATGACAGGAAGATATTCAGATATTTAGGAGAAAATGTTACCCCATGGACTCATTAAAAACAAACAAACAAAAAAAGGATTTGTTGTTGTTATTGTTACTTAACTCGTTAAAAGACAGATTTCTTTATTTTAAGATTGACTGAGTGAGTGAGTGAGTGGGTGATTTTAGAGAGACTGTGTGAGCAGAGGAAGGAACAGAGGGAGAGGTAAAGAAAGAAGGAGTCAAGGTGACTGCCTCAAGAGCATGGATCCCAGGACCCCGAGATTATGACCTGAGCCAAAATCAAGAGTTGGATGTTTAACTGACTGAACCACCCACGTGCCCCCAAAGAAAGATTTCAATGAATATAGTCCTGAATGGAAATCCATCTGTGGACGGGAAAAACACTCTTTAGGGAACCATTTTGAATCATGCTACAAGCAATTAAAGAAGTTCAAATTTCAAATTATCTTCATTTTGTTTAAAATATACATTAATTAGAGTATTTTTCTCTAAACTCTACTCTAAAATGACATTCTACTACAAGTCTGATTTCTGTACATTCCCTCTTTAATTATCCTAACTGTAGCTATTTGATTATTTCCCAATATTCAATTTGAGCAAATCAAACATTTCAAATACTATCTTTCTCATAATCTCTTATAGACAGAAATGAAATCAGATAGTATATTAAAAATTGAAAACATGTTCAACCCTGTATATCCTATACCACTACCACAGAGGATATTAATAAAGAGTAGAATTTAGAGAGCTTCAGGGAGTTTTGAAGCAGATTTTCCCTGGGAATAACTTCTCAGAGAGTACCCACATTTTGTGCACAACTATGGGGAGCTTAGTGCTTTTTGATATGACAGAATAGTTTGTTGTGACAATGAAAATCAGACTACATGGAGAGACCCTGTAGTCTGGACAAAAAGACCCAAGATTAGGTAGAGCGTGGGTCAAGGAACTGGGGAACAGATGAAAATGTTACTGTCTACACATACACACACACACAAACACACACACACACTCACATAATTATGAATTTTCATTAATTTTTGTTTTGTTTTATTTGGTTTATAAAATTATTAACAATACATGTACATATCATCAAATAAAAAGATCTGGCAGATGGTTCGAAATGTATATTTAATGAATCAACATTGATGGAATTGGAGGGGATTATATTAAGTGAAATAATTCAAGCAGAGAAAGATAATTATCATATGGTTTCACTCTCATGTGGAACATAAAGAATAGTATGGAAGACCACAGGGAAAGGGAGGGAAAACTGAATGGGAAGAAATCAGAGAGGGAGAAAAACCATGACAGACTCTGGACTCTAGACACCAAACTGAGAGTTATAGAAGGGAGGGTCTGAGAGGATGGGGTAACTGGGTGATGGGTATTAAGGAGGGCATGTGTAGTCAGGAGCACTGGGTGTTATATGCAACTAATAGATCGTTAAACACTACATCAAAAACTAATGATGGGGGTACCTGGGTGGCTCAGTGGGTTAAAGCCTCTGCTTTCGGCTCAGGTCATGATCCCAGGTGGGATCGAGCCCCGCATCGGGCTCTCTGCTCAGTGGGGAGCCTGCTTCCTCCTCTCTCTCTCTGCCTACTTATGATTTTTGTCTGTCAAATAAATAGGTGAAATCTTTAAAAAAAAAAAAAACTAATGATGCGCTATATGCTGGGTAACTGAAGATAGATAGGTGATAGATAGATGATAGATGAAAGATAGATAGATAGATAGATAGATAGATAAATGCAAATAACCAATAACTTGAGTCTCATTTTTGCTTCGAAGTAATCTCTACACCCAATGTGGGGCTTGAATTTACAACTTCAAGATGAAGATCACATGCTCTACCATCTGAGCCAGCCAGGTGCACTCTTATTATTGCTTCTAAAGTTTTATTTACTTAAGAAGAGGCAGGTGTTCCAACCACATATCTATATAATAATATACCTAAAAATGCAATGGCGTAGAAGACTTTCTGTGTTCATGAATTCTTAACACTGGGAATTCAGACGAAAGAGGAATGTTTTCTTTGTTCCATACTGCTTGGGGCACTCACTGGAAGACTGAAAAGCTGAGGAAAGAAAGAATCTTGACGTTTGTTCCCTCATGTTTGGTGGATGATGGTGGCTTTTGGCTGGGGGTCTCAGTTCCGCTCTATGATTTTTTCAGGTAAGCTAGGTTTGTCTTCTTCACAGCATTAATCCTTGGTTTCCAAGCAAGTTTCCCAAGAGAGAATCATGTGGATCTCTATTCTTCACAAGTCACATAGCATCACTCCTGCAGTACTCCAATGGTCAGAAAAATCATAACTCTTCATCCAGATGCAAGGTGAAAAAATACAGACCTCAACTGTCAGTGGGAGGAATGACAAACCACCTTGTAAGAGCAGGTGTGGTGGGAGATAATAATACAGTTTTTATTTATTTGTTTGTTTGTTTGTTTGTTCTTGGATAACATATACTGTATTATTAGTTTCAGGGGTAGAATTTAGTGATTCATCAGTTGCATATAAAACCCATTGCTCAGTATATCAAGTGCCCTCCTTAATGCCCATCACCCAATTACACCATTCCCCCCCAACAACCTCCCCTCCAGCAAACCTGTTTGTTTCTCTTTTAGTGTTTGCTTCCTCTCTGTTTTCATCTTATTTTTCCTTCCCTTCCCCTATGTTCATCTATTCTGTTTCTTAAATTCCACAAGTGAAATCATATGGTATTTGTCTTTCTCTGACTTCTTTCTCTTAGCATAATACCCTCTAGTTCAATCCACCTCATAGCAAATGGCTATGAGATTTCATTCTTTTTGATGTTGACTAATACTCCATTGTACGTGTATATCTATACCACACTTTCTTTATCCATTCATCTGTTTATGGACATCTGGGCTTTTTATTTTAAAAATATATAATATTCCACAACACTCAAAAAATACAATATAAAGTCTAAAATTGGAACTTACCCTTCTTTTAGTGAGTCTCCCAAACTTAGTCTTACAACTTTTTCTTTCTGTTTACTACACTTCTTCAAACAGAAAATGATTCATTCTTATATTTTTAATTATGACATGATGTGGCTGATTCCCTTTTGCTAAAGAATTATAATTCTAACCCCTGAAGAAGGGCTAGTTCTAGTTTAAGACTTTATAATATCCCATATTTATGAATATGTGAGTCAGAAGTACTTTGTTATCATGTGGGGCTACGATCAAACAATGTACTTTATAAAGGCATTCAGTTTTTGAAATTTTATAGGTCTTAGAACACCAATTTATCAGTATAAATAAATGCCCTTGTGAGAGAGAACATAGGATGCAAGTAGCTGAGGAATTGCTTTGATATTTTTGCAAAATTATGAAGCCATTTTTATTGCCTTTTCTCTTTGTAGATCTTCACACCTTCATGATGTTTATGCTTACACGACACCTTCTTTTGGGCATAAACATCATTGAAATGTTTTGAAATTTTCATATACATCATGCAAAAGACAGGTAGATAGATAATGGGGTATTTTGTAGCATTGGCAATGACAAATTTCCATTGTGTTCTAGACAAAGGAACTCTGTTTGGAACCAGGGGACCAGCCACAGGTAGCAATCTCCTCTTCAGCTGTCTGAGAGAAACTGACTGCTCACCTCCCTGTAAACAGGGAGGGGAATCAGAAGGTCCCAGGAATTATGACAGCTTACAGTATCAATGAATATTTGGGAGTGGATTGTGTTGCAGAGAGAAAGTATAAAGAGAGACAAGTGCTTAAGGGCAGACACTTAGGCAATTCATACATTTAGAGAGATGGAAAAAGAGAAACTATATACATAAATTGTATATATTTAATCAGACAATCTCAGGGCCTAACATAATACTTATCTCACAATAGGACTATTTGACTCTAAAATGCCTGTGTTTAAAATACACACACAGACACACACACACACACAACACACACACAAATACAAAGTGTAAGTTTTGTGTGATTATCTCTCATCTTCATACTTCTGTCATGAAGGAAAATAATAATTAATGAGAAAAATAACTTTTTACTGTCTTTATTCCTGACTTGCTTACAATGACCAGGATGATTTGTCAATCTTATTGTTTTCTAAAAAAGATTTGTAACCTAACAAACTGATAAAATATATTCATGTCTGAGTTCTTAAGTGATTAAGATATAAAACAAATATATTTTAAATGAACAATAAATAATTTCACCTTGAAAGAGAATTTCAAAAACGTTTTTAACTTTAAATTTTAATCTTCCTCTACTAAATATCCTTCGTTTAGGAGAAGAATTCAGATAGAAAACATAATCAAAACTCTCTTTATTTCTTGCTTTTTTTCTGCTGTTTATAGAGCCTCACCTAAACAACAAAAAAGGAACTCTGAATATAAGTTGTCAAAAAAAAAAATGAAATAAATGAAAAAGCATGAAAGGGCCACCACTCCACAATGTCAGCTTTCTCTTGCAATGGCAAGCCACTTAAATCACCAAAAGACAGTAGCAGTAGGAGAAGAATCCCTGGTGTTCAGGTTCTTTCTGAAAGAAAAAATATGGTCCGCTTGACTCTAATAGCTGTCAAGCATTTTATCACCATTTTTTGCAGCATCCCATATAGTTAAAAGCATTGCCATTAATGGGTAAGGACAGTTTTAAAAACAAACAATACAGATTAACATCCCTTATGCATGCTTTTGAATGTGCAGTCATCAGAAAAAATCAGGCAGGTGTGTCAATATTCAAATCAGATCTTGATGAAAATAGAAGTATGCATTTCATTAATATATAAAAGATAGATTAGGTAGACAGAGAGAGAGTAAAGAGAATGGAATGTAATACCTAAGCCTGACCTATAAAATTATTTTATGGAATAAAAATATACTTTAAGAAAATCAAGAGAAAATTGGCATATAGGTTTCAGGTGTACAAGATTATAATTTGATACTTCCTTATAGTACAAGGTGATTACCAGCATAAGTCTAGTTACTATCCAACACCATATATTTGAGCCTTTTCACCCATTCTGCCCACTCTCAATGCCCTTCCTCTCCGGTAACCACCAGTTTGTTCTTTTTATCTATGAGTTTGTTTTTGTTTTATTTGTTTTGCTTTGCTTTTTAGATTCTATAATAAAAGAAAGCATACAGTATTTGTCTTTCTCCATCTGACCTGTTTCACTTAGCATAGTAACTTCAAGGTCCATCCATGTTATCATAAATGGCAAGATTTCATTCCTTTTATAGATGAGTCATAGTTTATTGTATACTTATACTACATTATTTTTATTCATTTATCCATCAGTAGACATAGGTTGCTTCCATATCTTAGCTATTGTAAATAATGCTGCAGTGAACATCAGGGTGAATATATCTTTTTGAATTAGTGTTTCCATATTCTTTAGATAAATACCCAGAAGTGGAATAGCTGGATCATACAGTAGTTCTATCCCACCAACAGTGTGCAAAGGTTTCCTTTTCTCCACATCTTGCCAATACTTGTTACTTCTTGTCTTTTTGATGACAGAAATTCTAACAGGTCTAAGCTGATATTTCATTGCATTTGATTTGCATTTCCCTGATATTGAGTGATGTTGAATATCTTTTTATGTGCCTGCTGCCCATCTATATGATGTGTTTGGGAAAAGGTCTATTCAGATTCTTTACCTTTTTTTAAATTTTAATTGCAGCATAGTTAACATACTGTTTTAGGTATATAATATAGTAATTTAACAGTTCCATACATTACTCAGTGCTCATCATGATAAGTGTACTCTTAATCCCCTTCACCTATTTCATCCATCCTCCCCACCTACCTTTCCCTCTGGTACCCATCAGATATTTGGTAAGAATATTTTTTATTTGTTTCTTTCTTTTATGCATTCATTTTGCTTCTTAAATTCCACATATGAATGAAATCATATTGTAGTTGTCTTTCTCTAACTGATTTTTTTACTTAGTATCACACTCTCTAGATCCATCCATGTTGTTGGAAATCTACCCACTTTTTAATCAGGTTTTTTGCTGCTGTTAATAACATGTGCTTTTAAATTAGTATGCTGGATGTTGAACTTATAGTGCTTATTCTTTTTCAAAGGGTGGATCACAAGAATATTTTTGAACTTTACATGGTCAAATTTATCTGCTCTCAACACAGAAATGTGTGATATCTGCATTTTTATGGAGAAGGGTGTGCTGTTGCTGTTAGTGACACCAATAAATATTACTGGCTTATTAAATAATTAATTCCTTGGGCAAAAACTATTCATGTAAAATACAAAGTCTAAGGAGTCTTTTCTAAATGTGAAGTCTTTTTATTAACTTGAAGGGTTTGTCTTCCTTTCCCCACTGTAACTAGAACAGTGATTATTCTGTTGAAGTGGAGAAAGCTTGTTTATAAAGCTATCAGTTATGTGCCATGACTTTTTGTGTGCATGGAAAAGTCCTTTTTTTAAAATTTTTAATTTTTTAAAAATTTTTATTTTTAAAAAATTTTATTTATTTATTATTTTTTTGACAGATGGAGATTACAAGTAGGCAGAGAGGCAGACAACGAGAGAGTGGGAAGCAAGCTACCTGCTGAGCAGAGAGCCTTATGCAGAGCTTGATCCCAGGACCCTGAGATCATGACCTGAGCCTAAGGCAGAGCCTTAACCCACTGAGCCACCCAGGCACCCCCGTCCTTTTTGTTTTTAAATGAACAAAGGCTGAATATGTTCTAAACAAACTGTCCCTGGTTAAATAACAGCACAAAAATTCAGGGCAGAACTCAAGAATGAATATACTCAATATACTATTCTGAAACGCCGTTACTTAGAGGGAAGTTGGAAGTGATGATAAGCCCTGATAATGTGAAAATCTCTCTTTTCACTTGTTGTCCTCTCTATATCATTATCTCATCTTTCTTCCCTGTGATTTTCCAATATATCTCTGTGTGCCTTCATTATGTCGTAGTTTCTCCTCCACTATAATTTAATGAGACACAAGCAAAAAGAAATGGAGAGAAAACCACTCAGCTTTTGAGATTATTTAGTATGCCCTAAGTTGGCAGGCATTGGGCAATTAACAATGAAACTTGTGAAAAATACAAATTTTCAGAGGTTTATTTACTGAGGTAAATTATATTGTCTGAAGTATCTTTAGGATAGGAAAGGGTAACATGCTTAGAATGCACACAAAACTGAAGGAGCAATATTTTGGGAATTACATGGCAGTAGTCAGCACAAAACAGCTAACCAGCAGTAAGCTGCTATCTTAGAGGATGATTTAGACTCTGTCTTAACTTGACTTATTCTATCCTAGCTGTTCATAATTTTAAAAGACACCCACGTTTGCTTTCTTAGTGTGTGCACAGAACAAACCAACGTTTAAGTATTTACTCTGCGGGCTCAAATCCACGGCTCTACAACTACTGATGCCCCCACACCCATTAAGCAAGTGCCTAAAAAAGTATAGAAAGGAAGCAACTAGAAGCATCAACAAATAAGTACAATGCTTGGCAAAATGATGTTCATCTTTGGCCTTCCAGTTTCCTATATAATGTCAGGGTGGCAATATAGAATGATTGACAAGCTCTTGTTCTCTGTGGATGACCATGAATTCCTTTGATTAATCTTTTGGTGCCTGATTAGCCTCTATTACTGGCTTCCATAAACTATGTCATTTCTATCAATGCCCTTCCACATATGTACACTTCTATTTCTGAATATTTTCTATTGTTAAGCTCCTAGGTAATCTCATGCCCCTAACCACCAAAAATTTCCATTGTTTCAGGCTTCTTTACCCTTGTAAAACTTGCATGGCTTATAAGCTATTTTCCCAGGATTTGTAAAATAATTGTGTATATACAGAAAAATTTGAGCATCTATTAAAGGTTAGCATGTTCTTGGTAATTTACATACATTGTCTCACTTATACCTCAAGGAATACTTTAAGAGAGATATTATCCTGAGTTCATATATAAAGAATCAAGAGGCTCATGAGATTAAGTAGCAGGCACAATATCAGAGCTGGTTGCTGATAGATATGGAACTCAAAATCTCTGCAGAGTATGTATCTAAACCTTACGTTCTTTCTATAACACCAGTCTGGAAAACTGGTAAGTTCTTTTGTAATGTAGAGGACTGTGTCCTTCTTGATTATATTGGTACAATCTGTGACAGCCAAAAACTAAAAAAACAAAAAAACAAAAACCAAAACCAGAGTAGCAGAGGTGACATCTAACTCCAGAAAAGTCACCTTCTTTATTACTGATGTGCGCTTCTATTTTGAATCCCTCTCCTCTCCTCAACTCCATGCATACCTAGCCTGGGCAGATCCTTCTATTTCTTTTCTCTTCTTAGCCACATCAATGGCCAGCCTCTTACCTTGCTTTCATTCATATTCTCTAGAACAAAGGTGGCTCTAATGGGCTGAATTATGGCACCCTAAAATTCTTGTGTTGAAGCTCAACCCTTCAATACCTCAGAACATGACCATATTTGCAAAAGCTTTTAAAGAAGTAACTAAATTGAGATCTGATCCAATATAAGTAGTGTCCTTATAATAAGAGATTAGGAAATACAGCGACACCACGGATGTGTACACAGAGGGAAAGACCATGTGAGGACATGATCCATGTGAGGACACAGCAAGAAAGAAGCCACCTACAAGTTAAGGAAGGCCTCAGGAGAAATTAACCCTGCTGACATCTTGATCTGGGATTTCTAGCTTCTAGAATTGTGAGAAAATAAATTTCTGCTGTTCAAGCCACCCCGTCTGGTATTCTGATATGGTAGTCTTGTGAGCCTTACACAGTGATTTTCAGACACAAGGCTTACATGGGCTGAAAACAGAAGGGGGACATGAGAGGCTTCCTTGTGAATTCATTGTTGAACTGTCCTCTCAAGAGCTTTGAGTGAGGCTGGAGACATTTGTGTGTGGCTGGAGAGTAATGACTAATAATGTAGTAATGCATCATCCCTGGTATTTTAACTACAGACTCCTGGCTATATATCTTGAACACTGAGGAACATTACTACTAATTTATTTTCAGGCACTTAGCCTTAAAGAAGAGTGAGAAAAAATTAGGAAGAAGAAGAGCTCCTCAAATATTCCTATTCTGTGGGATGCATCTGGTGGTAATTCATAAAACTGCTGAAAGGAGGTAGAATGAAACTGTCTTATGATTTCCATGTCTACTGAAGCTCTATGTCCATGAAATTCAGAAAATAATGGAAGAAGAAAGACAACTCATAATTTTAAAAAATTGTAAGTGATAAGTGCATGCTATCATAGAAGAAGAGTATTCTTGTGGCTTTCCCAAAAGAGGTTCTGAGCCAAGAACTTTGGTTCAGGTAGTCTATTTAGGAAGCGATGCAGGAAAACACAAGGAGAAGGTGGAGAAATGGGGGGATACAGTAGGTAGAAAATCCAATAAAGTGTGCATCAACTGGAACTCCAAAACATAGTGCAATCATCATAAGGATAGCTAGGGAGATTGGAGCATTTTTCTACAGATTCCCATCCCCCCAGGCATTGAGCATTCCTCTGACTTATGTTATTCCTTGAAAATTCCTTTAATACTGCAGAAATCCTTTATTGGAAAAGATTAACAGACAGGCCCTTGGGGTGGCATGAGTTTACAGTACACTGTCCAAAACTATAACCAAACTCAGGTGGATCAAGGAATTTGAGGGCTGGGCATCAAAAGAACTTGATAAATTCTGAGTATACTCAAAGTTTATAAATTAGCAAAAACATGAAAATTGCTTGTTATAATCATCATTTTAGTTGAATACCTTTATTTTATATGGAAATGATAAGATTGGTAAAGTAAGACATTTAACATTGGGTAAAGCTGAAATCCATGGAAGTTTTCACATGCAATTTTGATATTCATTAGGTTAATATTTACAAAGCTTTAATTTGCATGGCTTGGTACAAACTATATAGGAAAAAAGAAATAGCTGGTTGATATGATGATGGCAATGAGTATAAACTGGTGTGTGTATATGTGTAATTATGAAATATAAGTCATTGTGTTAATGGTCAGTTCTACTTCATTGGCAGAATTCAAATTTTCAAATTTGAAAGATTTGGGGTATGTGGAGAGAGAGCCACATGTATGTATTTTTATTGCAATAAAGGTAGTCACAAAAGGTAAACAAACTGTAATAGTGGATCACAATGAATTTATACAGTTCAATACCTGTGATACCAACACCCACAACAAGAAGTTGAACAGGATCAGCACCACAGAAATGCCCTCATCCCTTCTTCCTGTCATTATTCCTACAAAGGATAACAGCTATTCTGACTTCCAACATCATAAATTAGTTTTACCTACTTTAAACACAATAAGTAGGATAATAAATATATGCTTTTTAGTTTTGTGCTTCTTTCACTATTATTTTCATGAGATTCATTCATATTGTTTCATGGAGGAAAGTAGTTCATTTATCCTCATTGCAGCTTAGAATTCCATGTGTAAGTATAATAATTTATCATTTTTTCTGGGCAAATGTAAACTGCTACCACACAGAACTGCAGTGTTTCTTGAGAACTTTAAATTTCACAGTTTAGAATAAAATTGTTTTTCCAGCTACATGCAATCAAAAGAAGCCACTATTCCTTGTTAAATTGAAACAATAATGACTTTTTTCAACTCCAATTTAATGTTCTCAAAATCACTTTTTGGCATACTATCATTATTTTTTATGTAGCATCTACGTCCAGTGTGGAGTCCAATAAAGGGCTTGAACCATGACACTGAGATCAAAACCTGAGCTGAGAACAAGAGTCAGATAGATGCTCAACTGACTGAACCATCCAAGCATCTCAATTTTTTTTGCTTTTATATGTAGGTATTTGGATATATTCCACAGAACATAAGATTATATACACATGCTTTTAGGAAGTAATTCATTCAATATATAAATATGTTTGAGCACCTACTATGTGCAAGCTATTTTACTATGCACTAGAGTTATAACGAACAGAAGAAAACGGAGTCCCTAAACTTCCCCAGTGAGGTTTACAATCTAGAGGGCCACAGAGAAAAGCAAAATAGCATTTTTGAACCAATGTGTTGACTAACAAAAGAAATGGCATACAGGTTTCTCTCAAAGAACAAAGAAAGAAACCGAATCCACACTTGTATGAGGTAGGGTTCAGGGACAGCTTCCTGGAGAGAGTGAGTTACCCGCAAATTGGGATGTATGCCAGCAAAAGGCAACAGCATGTATTCTGGTCCTGAGGTGAGATTGAAATGTTGGGGAAAATGAGAGCACTTCAGTTTGGGACTGAAGAGGTGCTAGGTTTCCTCCTTCATAAAATAAAAGGAGTAGACTAAGTGATCACTCTTCTAGCTCTAAAACTTATATAAAACATTGGTGCCCTATTGGTCTGGCCTCCAGAACTACTTCAAACACTGACAGAAAGAAATGTTGATTGTTTTAACCTTCTGCAATGCTAATGGAGTAATGTGATATCCATAGAGGTCCTATCCAGTGGTGTTGAAATGGCATATGGAGCAAAAGAAAATAAATCTCCATAAGTAAAGTTTACGACATGACCTTCTCTTACCTCAATCTTGAATCTCTTACACTTTAAGAACTCAGTATGGTTCTCAAATATTTTTGACATAAAAACCACTTGAGCAGAACAAATTCATTTGTTTGACTTACTCCTAAATTATCACAGGGAGGGGCTGGGGAAGCTAGAGACATTGGGAATAAAAAAGAATGTCTCTAGCTAGCAGAGCTTCTCATTAAGATGATTACTTCATAACAAAACAAAAGCAGGTTCATTTCAAAAATATTAACACTACAAGAGACCAATCATGAGCCAAATAAAGAACACTTTTCAATCCAACACTAATAAAGCTTTGGAATATTTTGTGAATCATTTCTGTGGAGTGCTGATCAACATAATAACCCCCTTTCCATTCACCTTGCCACCACCCTCACTTATATTTAGGAGCATTTATTAATTGTCCTTGGACATTGCTAAACATAATGTGCTACAAGGCTCTATACTGATTTAATTTGTAAACAACCTATGAAAGAAATAGAGGAATTTCATAGTTGCTCTGCTTAAATTCATTGACTTTTCTTTATTTATACATTTGTTTAGACTTGTTTGGGCAGACTCTCACTATGTCCAAAAAATATATTTGTTTCCTAATAGACTTTTCTTTGGTAAATAAGACATCATAGTCTCCATGTTTTTAAATGTATATCTCATCTGTGTCATGATAATATATAGGTATATAAACTTTGTCACCCTACAAATCTACACCTTAAATAAAAAATATATTTACTTTTAATATACACAAATACAATTATTTTTAATAGTAAAATAAATATCTCATGCATGCTTAGAATTGTGTAGCAAAAAGAGGATTGTAGTTTTCAAATTGCCTGTAATCACAACACACAGGAATTATAATTAATAATTGATATATTTTCTTCCATTTGTGTATTTATTTACTTTTAGAATAGAGATCTATATCAGCTAGAGATTGTGTTCAGTAGCATGCAGTGAAAACTGATTATGGTAACTTAACAAAAAAGCTCTTCCTAATATATCTCAAAATTTTAGTTATTATTTTGCTTGTCTTGATATAACAAGATAGGCAGTCCAGGGTTGTTACAGCGCCTACAAGGATAACGCCTCTTCTCTCTACTCCTCCATCCTTAGTGTGCAGCTTTATCGACATAGCAACTTAATGCTGGCAAGATAACTACACCCAACATTCCAGCCAGGAAGAGGGAAGCATCAAAGAGCATGAGACAATGCTTATATTAGTAAAGTGGAAGTTTTCCAGAAATTACAGAAGAATATCATTTGGGGCAAGATAGTATTTAGCTGGGCATTTTCCCCTTAAAACAGTGTAAAGAAAAGAAAAGAAAAAAAGAAAGAAAAGGAATACATTGGATATTAGGCAAACAACTCACAATGTCTGCTACAAGACTATACATACTACAAATGTAATTTTTGCAGATTTATTTAAATTATCCAATGCATAGTTTTTCATGATCAAAGAGTTTTCATAAACATTACTATAATGGTTATATGTCTGCTTGGTCATTCATTTATTCATCCCATTATTGTTGAACAGACATTAAAGTTTTTCATATTAATATTAAAATATTTTAATACTAATTCAAAATATATGTGGTTCATAATATTCTATACAAAGTATTATGTCAATTAATATGTCAGTATTTTAAATTTATAAGTATTATTTTATATTCTGTCCTCTTTCCAGTAACATGAAAAATACATTATTTTAATAAGAAATTTTCTAGTAAATACTCTATAAGCATATTTCACTGCTTAGCTTTATCTTTAGTTTTTACATCATTTCAAATTATTGTCTTAATGAATATTCTTAAAATCAACTTGGGATAGGCAAACTTCAAAAAGGTTTAGGTTTTTTTCAGCACCATTAAATATAGAATTCATGTATTAAAAATTACACTATGATTTAATATATTGTATTAGCTAGAAACTGCAATAGAATCACTAATATTAGATAAAGGCAACATGAAAATAAAACTTAATTGTTTTTTCATTATGAAGGAAAATGAATTTTAAAATTAAACTTTCATCTGTTTTAATAAATAATTAAGGATTTTAAATTTTTTTAAAAGATTGTATTATTTGAGAGAGGAGAGATAGTAAGAGACAGCATAAGTGGGGAGGAGAGGGAGAAGTAGGTTCCCTGTTGAGCAGGGAGCCCAACACAGGACTTGATCCCGGGTCTTGGGATTATGACCTGAGCCAAAGGCAGACACTCACTTGCTCAATATACTGAGCCAGCCAGGGGCTCCAAATAAATGATAATTAAGCATTTTAGCACTCTATTTTGTTGCTACTGATTTGAAAGATTCAATATGAGATCAAAAAATTAAAAGAGACATAATTCTCCGCCCTGTGTTAATGCTGGGCCAGATATGTTCTCCCATCTCTGTGGTACATAATGCTGAGACAAAGCTTGATTCCTTGCTCCATAAAGTATCTGCTACCTCAAGGTAAGAGTGTACTAACTGAAGAATTTACTTATCAAAACTAACAGCTTGCTCATCTATCTCTTATGAATGATATCATCTCCCATTATCTACCAATACAAACATATTAATCCTAAACTTTGGACAACCCCTACAAGTTTCCCAACTTCGCAAGACTTGCCTTAAAATCACCCAGCCCAGGGACATGTGGGTGGCTCAGTCAGTTAAGCATCTGCCTTGGCTTGGGTCATGATCCCAGGGTTCTGGTATCAAGTCCCACCTTGGTCTCCTTGCTCACCAGGAAGTCTACTTCTCCCTCTGCCTCTGTCTGCCACTCCCCCTGCTTGTGCATGCTTTATCTCTCTCTCTCTCTTTCCGACAAATAAATAAATAAATAAATAAAATCTTAAAAAAAAAAAAAACCCGGCCCACACTTGAAACTCTATAAATATCTTTTAAGTTTATTTAAATTCCAGTTAGTTAGCGCAGTATAATATTAGTGTCACAGGTACTCCTAGAACACAGGCAGTAACTTCTTTGACATTGGCCGTAGCAACTTTTTTTTCTAGATGTGTCTCTGAAGGTAAGGGAAATAAAAGCAAATATAAACTATTGGGATTACATCAAAATAAAAGCTGCACAGTAAGGAAACAATCATCAAAGCTAAAAGGCAACCTATGAAATGGGAGAAGATATTTGTAAATGACATATCTGATAAAGGGTTAGTATACAAAATTTATGAAGAACTTATCAAAGTCAACACTCCCCCCCCCAAAAAATAATCTGATTAAAAATGAGAAGACATGAGTAGATATTTTCCCAAAGAAGATATACAGATGGTCAACAGACACATGAAAAGATGCTCAGCATCACTTATCATCAGGGAAATGCAAATCCAAACTACAAGGAGATACCACCTCACACCTGTCAGATGCCTAAAATCAACAACACTAGAAACAACAAATGTTGGCGAGGATGGGAAGATAGAGGAACTTTCTTGCACCCTTGGTGAAATTATCTTCTTCTTATACCTGAAACATTAAGACCCTGTCAAGATGATAGTCTTACTCACTGCGACATATCTACTAAACTTTGCTCTACTTCATTTACAGATTTCCATTACAGTCTTTCAAGAAACAAGTAAATAATGCATACTATTATGAGTAGGCATCAGAAACATCAAAAACATCTAACAGCATATGTATTAGACATAAATTTGACCAGCTTTAAATCTAGAATATTTCACTAGTAATGAGTAACAATAAAAATCTTAAGGTGAAGTTAACTTTGATATAATTTAACAACTAAGAAAATTTGGAAGGATATGCTTGCATTTGCTTTCCAAAAACAAAAAAGCTCTATTACTTTGTAAGCATATTTTGATCACTTAGAATATGCTCTTGATTGATAAAGATAAATCTGTCCCTAAGGTTTGGTTTTAAACTAGAATGGCAAGCTGAAGACCAAAATCGGTAAAAATCATCCAGCACAGTATTTTCCAAAATTAATAAAGTACGATGAATAGATTAAAAGAGATTTTTATTGTTTGGATACTGGAAACTGGAGTGGAAAGTTTGACAAGCCATTTGGGGCAATTTTTGCTTTTCGAGTCAACTTTCTCTATAATGTAAAGTTGGCTACCTTGACGCAGGGAGAAGAATGCATAGCTACCTTTCCCAGTAGCTCTCCTGTGTTAAACAACCATCACTGTCAGAAATGTCTACTTTATACCAAATGAAAATCCTGCTTGGCAACTTCTGACAAGCTGATTTCTCTCATTCTAACATCAGAAGGCAGTGGTACCAATCTCTGAATATCTCTTTGCCATAGTGCTCATGGGACAGTTTGTCAGGACAATGTTTCATTCTGGATGGAAGTGGTGAAAGGATAGATAGAAAGGAAAGGGGAAAAATTAGATTGAGGAGTCCTGAGAGCACTATCAGGAGGTGAGATAAAGGAAACCCTGGGAAAGTTGCCCACGAACAGACATTCTATCATCCTGTCCTTCTCCACACCTACCCCCCCTTCTCTTACTTAAAGACACTGGGACAGAAATCAAAATTGCCTTTGAAAAAGGTTAATTCATTTTGACTCAATTACAAAACTTCTATATAACTTGAATTCCATTAATAAGACAGTCTTTAACCTTCCAACCTTGTCTCCAGACTAAAGAATTCAAATTCTTTCCTTTGTTGTTTTGCTCTATCCCCCAGGCTTATCGACATTCTCCATCTCCTTCAAGCTCTGTAGCAAAAAATCAGGTAGTAATCTTCCAAAGACCTAGACTGGATTTAGAAGCATGTGCTGTTTTTCTACACTGTCATCTTGCTATAGAAAACATAGAATAGGATATTCACAAATATGCCTTTCCAGGGAAACATCACAACACATGGCAGAGGTGATTTTCTCCTGACACTAGCAGTCCAAGTACACACAGCATGTGTCTGGGGCAGATGTAGTCAACATGATAGAATATAGAGGGTGTCTTTCTGAGAAAACTGTGTCCAGCATTTCTTGGAAATATTCAAAAAAATGCATCTTTACAGAAGGCTCTAGGTTAAATAGGCCACACGCTAAGAGAGCCATCTGATTAAAAGCAGTGCTTGAAAACATGCTGCTTTGTTTGTAATATAAATGCTAGCATAACACATAAAACATAAAACCTTTAAAAAATTACCCTTTTTTTGCAGATGAGTTAAATTCTTTGGGAATCAACACAACACAGAAAAGCAAGTGATAAGAATAGTGTGTTCATATAATGAGCCCTTAAATCACAGATCTAATATTGTTCCCCAAAGATCTGTCAACAGGAAAAAGTATCAGGAAAATTAGATAATGGCTTTTTCACTAGTGGGTTACAGCAAAGATTGATTGTCATAGGATGAGAGAAAACATGTGCCTTGATTGAAAATACAATGAATAAAAAGTTTGAATCTAGTCCAAAATGTAAAATATTTCTAGTTTTCAAGCTTACTGGAGGTCTGCTTGGCCTAAATAAACAAAATGACAAAATGCACTGTCACCCTGTTATCTCCTCTTTTTCTTCAACTTTAAATAATATGGTAAAACCAAGAGCATATCAAAATCGAAGTGATATTTCTGTTAAAATAATTACATACATGGAAGGACTAGATCCTGTCATAATCAATCATACTTGATTTAGAAATATATGCCTCAGTTGTGGAAACTTCAATATAATGAGCTTTATTTTTTTTTAATATTTTATTTATTTATCTGACAGATAGAGATCACAAATAGGTGGAGAGGCAGGCAGAGAGAGAGGAGGAAGCAGGCTCCCTGCTGAGCAGAGAGCCTGATGCGGGGCTCAATGCGGGGCTCGATCCCAGGACCCTGGGTCATGACCTGAGCCGAAGGCAGAGGCTTTCACCCACTGAGCCACCCAGGCACCCCTAATGAGCTGTATCTTAACAAACCAGTAGATATTTACTCATAAGAGGCAAACACGGTGAGAAAAATAAAAAACACTCAATCTTATTAGAATCAGAGAAATAGAGATTAATGAAACAAAGAGATGTTTCCACCTATTGCATTGGACAATTTGTGCGACAATCAATGCCCAGTGCTGGTTTGGAAAAGAAATTTGATAACATGTGTCATGAGTTGTTAATATGTTCATATTTTTAACTTTAAAAAATCATAGTAAAAGTATATGGATAAATATATTTATTGTCTGAGTTCCATGTCTTTACCAAGAGGCTGTGAATTTTCAGGGATTTGGCTTGATTTCATTTTATATTATAAGGAATTGATTAATTAATAATTATACCTTCATGCTAACCAATACTCCCTCCCTCCTTCCCATTTAGCTGTTAAAACCCCCAAACCTAATTTGAGTACAACTCTAATGAATGTATAAAACTTCATGCATGCATTTCATACTCCTTGCTTCAGTTTTTGAATGCTTAGTTTCCTAACAGTGATTTTTATGAGGTGCTATTTTCATCATGCTATTTTACATTTCTTGTAAGCTACTTTATTTAAGCATTTTGGAAGTAAAACAGGCTATTCAAATATTAAATGTTCATCAAATGAGATGCTATAGGGAAAATAATTTTAACAGAACCTACAATGTAATGAGTACTTACTGAATTTCTATGATTGTAACTTTATGAAAACCAAAAATTTAAATCAAAAGAGAATTGTTAATAGAACATAATGTAAGCATTTACAGCTAAGAAAAAAACTGAAATAAATGAGATTATACTTATAATAAAATTAAAATTATGATATAAAATATAAGTGAAAAAGCAAGGAGTAATTAGAAGAACACAATTTTGTGCATATGAAAGGAAGTGGGAAAGAGAAAGAGAATATATTTCTCTATGTACCCATGCAAAAATTTTCCAACAATCTTATTACAAGATATTTGCTTCTTATTTTATATATTTTCAAAATACTGTTTTCACATTCCTACTATAACATAAAATGTTATCTTTTTAACAGAATTAAATGTCAAATTTTGTTAAATGTTAAATATTTTTCTCTTGCTTTTATAATGAATTTAATTTAAACCTTTACCTGGCAAAGGCCATGATCCTTAGGCAGACAAAATTTTACAATTTACATTTTATTAATGAGGCATTTGAGACCTGCATCAGCAAAGCGACTTCCCAAGGCCAGAAATGTTGCTAAAGTTAGGGGAGAAATTAGAGAACCAGTACCCTGGCATATTTCAGTTCTTATTGTAGTGCCTTCTCTACTGCAATTATGCTACCTATCTCTTATTATGCTTGTCTTTTAAGCCTGCTGTGAGATAACCTTTGCATCTGACTTAAGTATGATGTAGGCATATTTTTAATGCTTATTTTCACAAAATTCAAATTAATTTGAAGCTTAGTTGAACAACATTGTCAACTGCGCTGTGGAGGAGCCCTGTACAGCTCATTTCCTCCTCTGTGGAGGAGAATTATTTCTCTCCTTAGAGATGAGAGTGGGCACAGTCCAAGGAAGTGGGCAGCCATTAAGTTGGGAGGCATCAGTGGGCAGATGGGGTGTGTTTGAGAATCTCCAAAGCTCCTAACAGAGGCAGGAGGCCAGCAAAATGGACTGGGGAAGTTGTGAAGTCTGGCGTCAGGCTGACAGCAGAAATGTGAGGGGAATCTGTTAAACTCAGTGCTCAGGCTGAAGGCAGCTGGACGATGACAGGGAAGCCACAAGGGTCACTGCTCACACAGCACTTGTGCCATGACTGAGGGAGCTATGGGGCCTGGAACAGAGGAAGCAGCTGGGTTGTGAGGTGGAGCCAAGTGCTGAGGCAGGAAGCAGGTGGTCACAGGAGGAAGAAAAGATGAGGCTTGTGCTGTGGAGCATCTGCCCCTCACATTGGCTTCTGTGGAAAAGCTCTACAAAGATTAAAATGTAGGGGGGAAAGCATTTATTTTGACTAATCATCCTCAAAAGCATTTTTGACACCTACAATGCTGAAAGGAAGGGCTACTGTGGACGACAAAGCAAGAAACGTGGATTTCCCTAGGGCTAAGTTGTCTCAGACAGAGCAACATCCACAAACACATTTCCACGAGAGGCCAGGCCGTCAGTCAGGAATTGTTCCCTTACTTCTGACTTTTCCATTGACTGATGTGTGCCTCCAAGCAAGTTGCTAAATCTCTTTGAACCTATCTTCCTACTGGAAAAAATGGATATCTTGCTGTAAAACATATACCACCTTCCAGAGAGTAAATGTTTCTAAACAGAAGTGCTACATATGCAAAATACGCTAATTTTCAAGGGAAAATGTGTTTGTGTGTTTGTTACATAAACAATTAAATTGAAATCCTCTTTAAAAAATTTTACCTCTAAGAACACATTCTGAAATTATTAAATGGATGTGCCATGTCTTGGTGGTTGCTTTAAATAATTTCTATTTTATTTACCATTAGAGAATATCAGACATGGGAAATGCCCTTAATATTGGCTAATTTAATTGAGGTAAGTAAAAAGCCATATTTTAGATCATCCTTTACCCCTTATCAGAGGAAGATAAAATTTTAGAACTTACCTAATCTATACAAGCTTGAATGCATTATTAGCTAATGAGAAGGCCCTATTCTCACTCCACAATAGATGCTCTTATGACAAAAAATAACATAAAAATTAAAAGCCAGAACTATCATTACATCTGTAGGAAAATCACTGAAATCACTTGAGTATTAAGTAGATTGTTCCTGAAGTCTTGAGCATTTTTAGGGAGATATTTCAGAACTAAAGTCCTACTTTTTATAAAGTACTACTACTACTACACACACACATGCAAACACCTATATGACTAGTGCTATGCTAGTTCCTCTATTACCTTTCTCCAGAGCAGAATTCTGAACTTAGCTAATAATGAATACAGATTCCAAAATTCCTACACCATATATTCTGAATTGGTAGATCACAGGCAGGGCAAGGTAATCTGTATTTTTATTTATTTATTTTTAAAGATTTCATTTATTTATTTGATAGAGAGAGAGCACAAGAAGGAGGAGCAGCAGGTAGAGGAAGAAGCATACTCTCCACTGAGCAGGGAGCCTGATGCAGGGCTCGATCCCAGGACCCTGAGATCATGGCCTGAGCCGAAGGCAGACACCCAACCAACTGAGCCACCCAGGCACCCCTGTAATCTGTATTTTTAATAAGTACCCTAGGGAGCAAGAAAGTTTATGAAACACTGCTTTAAAAGACCTTTTGGTACTGTGGTAGGTAAATAACTCAATTCACCTAGATTCGATCTTAGAATAGACTATCTATGACAGCACTAATAAATTGTGCATGAAATTGATTTCACCTATATAGCAGACTTAATTTGTCCTGAAGTATGTCCCGTGTGCTTCTGACTCATGCTTTGACTTCAGTTGTTGCTCATTTGTCGTCTGATGTTGTGCAACCCTCACTTACAGGGAGGATTTTAATTTTTCCCAATTAAGAAGTTTGCTTTTCTCCCTCCCTTCTGTTTACTGATTTTTCAATGAGGAGATCTCAAGTCCTAGAATCTAATTTTTTCTAACTGATTTCAGTCCAAAGTAAAAGCTTAAACCCAAATAAAACTCACTGCAAAGAACATGGTCAGAAGAATGAGTTGCATTTTTCTAATTCTATCTTTTATTTTGTGTTTGTAAATACTTTTTCACTTAATGTCAATTAGAACTGATGTCTTAGTGAATTTAAGACACAAGTAGAGTGTTGGACTCTTATTATCTTAGCCACCATGTTTATTGGTGCTGTATCATAATGAGATTAGACTAAACAAGAAATAACCATTTGAGTTTGTTTCCTTGTTTTACAACCTTTTCACATTCCAGCTTCTCAGCATAAAAAGGATTAGCAGAACAGAGTGCACTGTACCAGAATACTAAATGTCCTCACATTCTATGTCCTTGAGCAAATTTGAAGTGAAAGACAAAAACTCTTTGCTAAAAGATGTACAATGAAATAACATACATTTGCACTAAGCCAAATTCTACCACTATCTAAGCTATGTATCGTGCATAAATAATGCACTTTAAGAAACTACACAAACTCCCTTTGATCACTAGATTTATATTCCATAAATTGCTGCTGTGGATTTACATGCTTCTTAACTTACAACCAGTGAATGTATGAGGCAATGAGAGAATGAAGTCATATTATGATTGCCATATTGTGGGTGCCTCCAAGTTATACATTATGTTAGAAATTATTTCCCTTACAAGGATAAGGGTGGTGTGATAGGTAACATTCTGTTATTATGAAGAGGATTGTGAATGTTAAACCAATTGAGATGTACCTAAATAACAACATTTTAAGTTTTGTGGAAGAAGTGTTCATTTATTTTCAATTAATAATAAATAAGCTATCCTATAACCAAAACTATAGTCCTTGCTTCTTGAACGTCTATAAAATGAAGAGACATGAAGAAACATCCAAGAACATAGTCCATTATAGTTATAAAAATAAAGCTGAAATAGCATCATTCTAAATCCTCACAATCTGCACACCACAAATATAGGAGAAAAATATAAGCTTCAAAGTAAAATCTTGTCAATTATCATATGGTTTCACTTACTTGTGGAGCATAAGGAACAACACAGAGGACATTAGGAGAAGGAAAGGGAAAGTGAATTGAGGGAAATCGGAGGGGGAGATGAACTATGAGAGTCTGTGGACACTGAGAAATGAATTGAAGGTTTTGGAGGGGAGGGAGGTGGGGATTAGGTGAGCCTGGTAGTGGGTATTAAGGAGGGCACTTATTGCCTGGAGCACTGGTTGTGGTGCATAAACAATTAATCTTGGAACACCGAAAAAATAAAATAAAATTTAAAAATAATAATAATAAAATAAAATCTTTTTCTTTAACACCCTAAGCAAATGTAAATTTTTAAACCTCCAGGTAAATACTATTTAAGAAAATATTTTCTTTTTTTTTCATTATTTTTATTAACATATAATGTATTATTTTCCCCAGGGGTACAAGTCTGTGAATCATCAAGCTTACACATTTCACAGCACTCACCATAGCACATACCTTCTGCAATGTCCATAACTCAACCACCCTATCTATACCCAAGAACACATATTCTAAATGAAATGAGTAAGTACTGTGATTTCAGTACAGTAGATTTAGAGGCCAGAATCATATTTTGTTTTCTTTTCTTTGTGACTGTGATAAGTGCACAGATTGAATAGAATTTTTTTTTTTTTTTGGCACTTGATACCAACAAGTTTCTTATGAAGCTTGAGAGACTGATTTTAAAATTTATATGAAAGATTAAAAGGTCAATAATAGCTAAGAATTTTTTGCAGATAAAGAATAGAATGGAGACTTGCTCTACCATATATCATGTTTTATTATGATGCTATAATAAATATGGTAGTATAGTCTTGTGTTGGGGATTTACAAACTAACGGATAAAATATTATAAAGAATTTAGAGACACAACATACATGGAAACTTACTATGTGACTCTGGTGGTATGAAAGATCAGTTAAAAAATTAGTCAATGGAGGTGAAGAAAAACGATCATCTATGTGTAAAAAATATATAGGAAATTAGATGCCTATCTCATAGTTACACACTATAACCAGATAGGTTAAGAACATAAGTATCAAAAACAAACCTTTAGTATAAAATATAAGTTAATACATTTCTGACCTTGGGATAAAAAAGATTTTCTTAAAGAAGACAGAAAAGATGTTAGTTATATAAGACAGGACTGTTAAATTGACTATTTAAATGAAAACTCCTACTTTTTCAAAAATAGATTAAGAGAAAATACAAAGTAGAAACTGGTAGAAGATATTGGCAATAATGTAACTGACAAGGTAATAGGATAAAGGGTACATAAAAAAGGAAAGAAACTCTTCTAAAAATCAATAAGAAAAAAAGACAACATGGAAAAATAGGCAAAAGACATGAACAGGTATTTCAGAGCAGACAAAACACAGATGACCAGGAAGAATATAAAGAAATGCTCAATCTCTTTGTGATTAGGGAAATGAAAATCTACACCACAATGAAACTATTTCATATCCATTTGATTGACAAATATTAGGAACTGTAATAATATCTTATGCTACAGTGATTATCTTCAGCATTACTGATCAGAATTTAAATAACTAAAATGACTAGAAAATAATTTGGCAATATTATTTAAAGTTATCATTCTCATATCCTATTAGTCAACATTTTCACTTCTAGGTATATATCCAAGAATCTCCCTCATATATGTACACTTGGATGCATATGCATGAATATTACCAGCAAGGCTATTTATGAGAGGGGATACTAGAAATAAACCCAATTGAAGAAAAGAATGAAAAATTAAATTATAGTGTATCATTTTAATATAATCTTATAACTGTGAAACTGAACAAATACACCTACAACAGTGAAAATGAACAGGTAAAAGGTTATTTGCAGCAATTTGAAATAAAACTCAATACGATGTTGGCATTAGGGAAAAGGAAATGAGCAAATCCTAGAAGACTATGAATAGTCTGATACCCTTTTTATAAAAGGAAAGTTCTAAACAGTAAAAGCTATACACACACACACATATGGCTGCATATACAGAGAAATATACACATGTGTGTATGTATGTGTATATATATGTTATGTGAATGTATTTCATATATAAGAATATATAAGTAGATATTGGCTGCTGTCAGTGTGTTAGTTCTTGGTTTGGTTGGTGAGTTCAAGAGCATATAATGTATTTTAGATGATAGATATAGATAGATGATAATGATGAATGATAGATAATAGATAGATAGATAACCCCATGAAAGCAATTATAAATAAATATGACGACTGATTATTCCAGTTCTGTGATTCTGAAAGCCACTATCTTTATCAGTTTGGGCTGATATAACAGAATACCATTGACTAGGTGACTTATAAACAGAAATTTATTTCTCACAGTTCTGGAGGCTGGGTAGTCTAAGATTAAGGTGCATATCCATTGATGAAAGCTCATTTCCTAGTTCATAGACTGCCATCTTCTCACTGTGTTTTCATATAGTAGAAGGCGCTAGGGAGTTATCTAGTACTTTATAAGGGTACTGAGGCCTTGCCCTCATGACATGGTCACCTTCCAAAGGTCCCACCTCCTAATACCATTGCATTGGGAATTGAATTTTGATGAACATATGAATTTTAGGGGGATACAAAATTTCAGTTATAGGAGCCATTAAGTTAAAAAGTGGAAGAGAGGGACGCCTGGGTGGCTCAGTTGGTTAAGTGACTGCCTTCAGCTCAGGTCATGATCCTGGAGTCCCAGGATCAAGTCCCGCATAGGGCTCCCTGCTCAGCAGGGAGTCTGCTTCTCCCTCTGACCTTCCCCCTTGTCAAGCTCTCTCTCTCTCTCTCATTCTCTCTCTCTCTCAAATAAATAAAATCTTAAAAAAAAAGTGGAAGAGAATAAATACTATTTGGTTACAGAGCGATTCTCAAATTGTTATTGCCAGCATCACGTTTTATAAGAATTCAGGTAATTGGGCCCCTACCTCTAGAGATTCTGTGTAGTGGATATGAGTAGAGCCAAAAAATAGCATTCTCAGTGATTTTGATGTGATACATGGATCACAGTATTAGAAAAACTGCTTTATAGGAAATGCTATTATTGGTTCTATCATAATTTAAAAAATTAATTTTTTAATTTATTATTTTTATTAATATATAATGTATTATTTGCCCCAGGGATACAGATCTGTGAATTGTCAGGCTTACACATTTAAAAATTTAATGTTCTTTTTTTTTCTTTTTTTTTCTTTTTTTAATTTTTATTTATTTTTTTAAAGATTTTATTTATTGATTTGACAGAGAGAGATCACAAGTAGACAGAGAGGCAGGCAGAGAGAGAGAGAGGGAAGCAGGCTCCCTGCCGAGCAGAGAGCCCGATGCGGGACTCGATCCCAGGACCCTGAGATCACGACCTGAGCCAAAGGCAGTGGCTTAACCCACTGAGCCACCCAGGCACCCTAAAAATTTAATGTTCTTTATGATGTTAACTCTGTGGCTTGAATTTCCTCCTGCCCTTAAATGACAGTCCATTGTTCCAACCATATAGTTTATATTAACGCATACCACATACTAAATTTTAAAATTTTTAAATCTGTAGCAAGAATAACTAAAATAATATGTACTTAGAGCCATATACTCAATCTGCTTCAACTATGTCATGTCATGGGATGAATTGTGTCCTCTCCAAAATTCATATGTTGAAGTCATAACCCCCAGAATATGACTGTATTTGGGGATGGGCTTTACAGAGATGATTAAGTCAAAGTTAAAAATAATTTTTAATATGGGCCTTTTCCAGTATGAATGGTATCCTTATAGAAATAGGAAATTTGGGCACAAATCATACAGAGGGAAGACCGTGTGAGGACACAGAGAGCAGACAGCCATGTATGATCCAAAGAGAAGGTTTCATAAGAAAGTGACCCTGACAATACCTTGATTTCAGAATTCTAGTTTCCAAAACTTTAAGGAAATAAATTTCCATGATTAATGCCACCCAGTCTAATATGTTGTTATAGTAGCTGTAGCAAACTAATACACCTGATAAAAGCTGACTTAAATAGAGAGTTCAGGGAGAACTGGCAGTACTATATCACAGAAAATCATTTAAGCCTTACCAACTAAATTCTGGTATTAAATACAGAGGAACAAATTGGATGAAAAACTGGTTTGTCTGTATTTTTCCATGTCCAGTTCAAGCACAGATAGCAAATGTATCTCTCTTATCATCCTTTGCCAGAAACACAGGCCTAATAATGAGAGGAACTGACAGTTTTCATCCAATAATTTCTTAAATTTTGATACAAATGCAGATCTATTTTCAAGATTTGTAATGTTCAACCACTAAATGAAATAGATTTTTGTTGCAATTTTTGACTTGCTTATCATCTGGTTTCCACCTCACTTTTTAAACTGTGCCTTAATTTCAAACTCTGGTGGCACTTGGCCAATCAGATGGGCATGTATGAGACACTCTTACCAAGAAGTAAATCTCCTCCAGTGACAACAAAGTCTCATTATGATTGTCATTGGTCTAAGAACCATTGTTTTTATGGTCTTTTTTATTTAAAAAAATATTCTATTTTATAACTATATTAGTATAAATATTACCTGGCTGGATTGTTTTTTTTTTTAAGATTTTATTTATTTATTTGACAGAGAGAGACATAGAAAAAGAGAGAACACAAGCAGGGGGAGTGGGAGAGGGAGAGGTAGGCTTCCCATTGAGCAGGGAGCCCAATGCAGGGCTCGATCCCAGGGTCCTGCGATCATGAACTGAGCCAAAGGCAGACGCTTGACAACTGAAGCACCCAGGCATCATTTTTTTTTTAATTTTAAAATAAACTAAAATATATTTTGTGGGCACCCAATAGCTCTGTGCCTAGTGAATAAGTCAGTTCCAAGAAGAAGTCTAGAGATAGGAGGACTTCCTTCATCACACTGAAGTGCTCAGGGAAATTTCCTTACCTTGACCTTACCAGAGTTCCTACTATTTAGCCTTACAGAGTTTTTGTTTGTTTGTTTGTTTGTTTGTTTCTAATGACTTTTCAACTCAGAATAATATATTATTAGTGGAATTAAGCCTTGACAGTCTATGTATCCTGAAACAAGTTTGCTGGCAGAGAAATCTCCTGTATGGCACAAATCAGTATATTAAGCACCAGAGATGTTTCAGGCTTTAGGGGAGTCTATATGACTTTCAAAACACACACCAAGTAAGTGAAATTTCACCTTGCGTTAAAAAACATTTTATCTTTATCAAATGTTTTCTTTAGTTTCCGGAAAGAAAAATCAGGGAAAAACAGATATCCAAATACAAATTTTCTGAAAAATCTATGCTGAACTAATCATATTATAAGTCAAGACATACAGCATCCAAATATCCCAACTTGTGAGAAACTCCGATAAGAACAGTGAAAGATGAACAACGCTATAGCAATTTGTTTTTTTGTGAGTAAGATGTTCTAATGCTAACCATTAATATATTAGCCTAATTTCAAACGCAAGTGTGCTTTTACATTACGTGGTAGTCTAACAATAATGCAAATAGAGTCAAAGGGCTGAGACCCAGGTGAAGGGAATAAGTTAAGGACTCCCTTAAAGTTTGTACAATAGGCCCCTCCTATCTTTGTCCCAGACCTCATATGCCAGCATATTAATGTACAGAGCTTTAGTGACTGTCAGAGTTACATCCTAATAAACCCATCCTAAGCTAAAAATATCATAGGTTGAAAATGTCTTTAATATGTCTAACTTATTAAACATCATAGATTAGCCTCACCCCACTTAAGCAGGCTCAGAACATTTACATTAGCCAACAGTTGGAAAAAATCATCTAACACAAGGACTGTTATATAATAAAGTGTTCAATACCCCAAGTAATGTATTGAATACCATACTGAAAGTGAAAAACAGAATGGTTGTATGAGTACAGAATTGTTGTAAGTGTACTATGTTTACCCTCAGGATCACATGGCTGACTGGAAGTTAGCATTGCCCAGTGTCAGGAGAGGGGATCTTATGGTGTATCACTAGCCCAAGAAAAGATTGAAATTCAGGTTGGAAGTAGTGGTTTATAGTGAATGCATAGGTATTACTTTCACATGATTGTAAAGCCTAAAAATTGTTGTCAACCATTGTTAAGTTGGGAATTGTCAGTATTCACAAAGGAAAGCCAAAAAGCAGCGCTTGATTTGGTTAGATCAAAGTCTATTTTTTTTTGATCAAAGTCTATTTTAAAATTAATTCCTCATTCTCTAGAACATGAAAATGAAGCAAGGGTAATGACCATTCCTTTGCAAATTTTCTTCTAAAGTAGTAAAATAAAGAGATATTGGTTACATATCCTTCCTTATTCATTTCTTTCAAGTCTTCACTACTTTCGTGTTTTGTTCTGTGCAATCTTTTCAGATGTTGCATTGGTTTAGTGAGTAGTTAATACTGCTAAATTATAGATGAAGAAAATCACTAAACTATAAAAGGTCCAAATGAATATATAACATGTATTGCAGGTATGCAGCTCAGTCCACAAAATCAGAGGTTAAGACATAGCACTTTTCTAATTTTTCTATAAGGAAAATTAATTTGGGTCTATGCATCCATTCTTTGTTTCTAATGAAAAAAATAATTTTTCATGCTTTAATAGCTCTCTTCATCTACCCCAGGATAATTCCATAATTCTAGGGTCTTAAATAGTGACACGCATTGGGATAGAGATTGGGAGGCACTCTTAAAAGAGGTCTCAACCAGAGTCCACAGAGTTTATCCAACCTCAACTTTTAAGGACAATTCAATAATTCATTTGGTTATAATATAAATAAAACACAATAAAATCATGTTTCTTGAAAGGCTTTGGTACAAGGTCATACTTGGGGAAAAAATCTTTGATAAAGAAAATTCATTATAAACCAATAAGGAACGTGAAAAAGAAAAAAAAAGGAATTAATAAGGAAGAGCAGGCAACAGCTAACTGAAACACTAAGCAAAGGTCAATCATGGAAAATGACTGTAATTTTCCTGAGTATTGCTAAAACAAAAGCTCTATTTTCTCTACACCAGGGCAGTGGTAATTAATTTTCATGCTGGGAGGAGAACTTAGGTGACTATGCCTTTTTAATTCATAGCTTAGTTCCATTGAATCAGTGTTCCTCAGAGTGGGCCTCTAAGGGAAGTTCAAAATGGTGGGATAATTTCTCCATTAATTTAAGAAACAGCCTGAGGATTTAATTCAGTTCCCCACTTTTCAAAGCAAGGGCACTAATGAAAGGATTGAAGAAAAAGCAAGTAAAGTTAGGCTCCGTCTCTTGCTGCCAATCTTGTAGTCTAATTAGATATTACCTCTTTCCACCTAAATTCCCAGCCTTTTTCTAACTGTAGGGAACTTTGCCTGTTGATTTACAAATACATTTCCTAAATTTGCTTTTGTTATCACATGGTTCTACCAGTTTGAATGGATGATAGTGAATACTCTTGGTTGTTCATAGTTTGAAGAAGAACTACTTAAGAAATAACTTCATAATCAGTGGGAAAACAGTGGAGAAGGCGTCAGGAATAGTTGAGGTGAATCAAACATAATGCAAGTCAAAGACATGAGTATCTTCTGAATTACTTTTAAGAACACATTTCCATCTCTCTTCACTTATTATAAATCATAAAACTGAAGAATCAGTAAAGTGGCAGTTTCCATTTAGTTCAAATTAGTCACTACCACAAAGTAGTGAAAAAATGACATGTGGTTTTAAAATCATGATGTGATGTGACTTTAGAAATATTTATAACTGGCATGGTTTGGTTTTAACAGCTTTGGTGTAAGTGTAGGAAAGCAGAAAGACACATTTCAGAAGTAATTTAACATAGGCTATAAATAAAATTTTAAACAATAATTAGCAACATCTCAGAAACTCAGAAACACTATTTTTTCATTATAATAAGTAATTTATGTAGAATTTATATGTATACTTAAGTAAATATATACATACTCACACACATGCACAGGCATATTACTGTAACAGGTGGACTTTTTTTCTCCCACCACAAACAACACATTTTGCCGGTTTTTGTTATTTGCAATATGATCTCATGAATACAACTTTAAAACAAAACTACTTAAAGTTAAAAATAAAACACTATTTAGAAAGGAAAAATAATACTTTCTATATACATACTAGTTATTAGTATAAATAAGAGAAACATTTAGAAAGAATAGAAAGAATGGAATAGCATTTACTCATTAAATCATCTGCTCATGTACTTATATTGAAGAAAAATATCTAATTATAAGGTGAGGAAGGAAAATAATATATTTTCTTCCACGGACTTATCCAAATCTAATATCAGTGTACCAGGGTAGGTGTATGACATTGGAGTGGTTACTTGGGTTTTAGTATTTGTTTAAAACCATTTATGTCACTCATATGATTAAAAATCCATCTTCACTACAGAATTATAAAATCATCTTTTGAAGTTTGGCTTAGGAATTTGCATTTTTAACCCACTGAGCCACCCAGGGGCCCAGAAATTTGCATTTTTAACAATGAAACTTGAGTGTTTCTTATGCAAAGTTGAAGAACGATTTATCACTAGGTTATTCTTTCTTTTAATGTAAGCTTTGCATCACTTGACTTAAATACAACTAGGTTCAGAAACACTACTAAAGCAATTACCTATGTCACTGGTGGACAGAGCAGAGAGAAGTAGTCATAGTTAAAAGTCCTGCTTTATCAAAACTATCACTACCAATTTAAGAATATCTAAAATAAATTAAGGCATGTTTCAAATTTATGTATTGTGTTGTGACAGCACACTTCAAAGAATGAATTTCTCTGGAGACCTTTGGTTTTGTGTGGACACCATTCATTTCCTCTATGCCTCCCTTTGACATTGGGATTAGATATTACTTAACCAGGTGTTAGCTCTTCAAACTTGAAGGTTAATTAAATTCAGATAAAAAAGAAAAAAAAAAGAAGCATCATAGAGATAAAATAATATGACAAAGAAATTGATCAAGTCAGTGAAAGACCTAGTGCATTCTATGTCATTACCTCATGACCATAGGAAAACAACATACTGTGAAAACATTCAGAATTTGTGGAGACTGTATTTTTTTTTTCAATCTCTATGTGATCTTCCAACTCTTGAGATTGACACTTTTAATGTTTCCCCAAGGGTATTCTACCATAAAGAATCATTGCCATAGTGAATATACATCATAAATTATTTTCCTTATTTGTTTATTGTAGTAAAATATACATAACACAAACTTCATCATTTTAACCATTTTTAAGTTTACAGTTCAGTGGCAGTAAGTACATTTACATCATGAAGTTTTAAAAATACCCTACATCCATTTTCTTATAGTAGGTCATTATTTAGAAGTAGACATCCACCTTCAAAAAAATTGTTTTAAAGGTGACTCTGATGAACAACCACAGTTTACAACCACTAATTTGATTTAATTCCCTCATTTAATTCAGTTACTCATTCACTTAATCTCTTGATTATTTATTGGAACACCTGGAATTTGTCAAAGCTGAGCTGAGTATTAAGTATACTGAAATTATAATTAGTAGTATCCTTGTCATTTTATCTATCATTTATTAAGTTTATATAATATGCCAGTTGCTTTTCTGAGGGAAATATATTTATTTCCCAAATTGTTTTTTTAATGTATTTGATTTAATAGTATAACCAGTAGAAAGGATTTTTTTTAATTATTACATTTCTAGAAATGATAGAACATAGAAATTGGTCTAATTATATCATATAACTTTTGAAAGGCATATATTTACCCTTTCACAACAAAGGAAAGTTTTATGCAATGCCAGAAATGGAAATATCAAAGCCATTGGTAACAAGGGGTAATACTGCTGATAAAAGCAGAACCTGTAAATTTTTAAATTTTTCTTCTCTGCCACGAATTAATGAGAAGTAAATACCAGTCCAGTGAAAAGAATTTTGAATATAAAAGGTAAAAATTAGACCTTAACTAATAAAATGAGCTGCACATGTGTACATCAAGAAAAAAAGCCATTCTACTCTCAGAGCAATTCTACTGCAAAGCCATAACATAATTGTAAAATCAGCAAAAAAGTCTATAATTGCTTACCTGAAACTGGTGCTTGTGCTCGCTAATGACATACATGCATGTTCCTTCCTACTCAGGAATTATTATCCCATTTCTAAGATGGCGAAGCAACTTGACCAACGTCAAAGAAGCAGTACCAAGGAATACAAGCTTTTCCATTGTCATAGTGGATGTTCTTTCTAGGTGTTACAAAGACTGTATAATAAGACATATATAATGCTCACAGTCCCTTAGTTTATGAGATGTGACAAAATAACCATTATTCGAAATGAAAGGAGCATAAAGAAAGAAAACAAGAATTTGTGTAATTCAGGGAATATTTTTTAAGGAATTATTAATGTGGGAGCTGTGGGATTCATAAAAATATCTAGGACATAAAGAGTACTTAAAACAGATGGACAGATCTATGGAAAATGGTGGAGTTCTGAAATGATGATTGAGAAACAGTAAGTAGTTGAGAATGACTACAACTAAAGTATAGGAAGACAATCAGGAAGTAGCAATAGATGCAACTAGGTTTTAGAGGTATAGATGATACTTTTGGCAATGAGAAACTGCTGACATTTCTACTCATAGGGCAAACATGAAAATAGCATGCATTTCAGAAAGATAATTTGGGTACCTGTATGGAGAACTGTTGGCGGAAGAAAGCCTGGAGTGTTGGAAGGTCACATAACAGAGTATTTAAGTGCCATGCTACACAGAGTAGAAAAAAGATTTAAGATGTGTAAAGGGACATGAATGAGGAAAGTAAGGTACATGAAGATTAAATGTTTTGAATAAGGTCACATGCCTAGTTAGTTCCAGGTATCAGGGCTTACTCCAACTTCCAAAATAATTTCATTCCTAATATATTTATTTTTTAAAATCCAGAATATAGCTTAATTAAAACAACAGAAAAAAAGTATCAAATGTGACTACTGCCTTATAATTTTTCTCCACAAAACTAATCTCTACCTAATGTAGAGAATAATAGAGTTCCACCAGTAGATTAATCCTCTTAACTCAGTATAATAATCCTAAGAATAAAGACACAAAGAATACATTTGTTATACCAGGAGAGAATTGTATAATTGCTGAATGGGCAGTGTGTTTTGCCAGCTACCTAGATAATTACACCATGCAGACAGAAAAAAGTAAGGTTTATTTTTTTAATGCCATAACAAAAAATATGGCTATGTGGTTTTCGGTATTCTGTTTACCAAAACTAAGATCACAAACTTTATAGGAATTTTCCTTTGGTGAGTAAATAAGGAATTAAAAAATGTGTATTTTTCATAGTCTATGCATTATAATTTTTTTCTCAAATACATTGGGTTTTCAAATGTACATAAGGTAAGTGTAATGGGTTTATTTATTTTTTTAAAGATTTTATTTATTCATTTGATAGAGATTATGAGTAGTCAGAGAGGCAGGCAGGGAGAGAGGAGGAAGCAGGCTCCCCGCTGAGCAGAGAGCCCGATGTGGGGCTCAATCCCAGGAACCTGAGATCATGACCTGAGCTGAAGGCAGAGGCTTTAACCCACTGAGCCATCCAGGTGTCCCTAATGGGTTTATTTATATGAAAACAGATGCAGGGACTCAAGATTATAAAATGTATTCCACTTTATTCATTGAGGGCTTTCTTTAAAGGACATCCATAATAAGTTTTGGCTTTTTTTGTTTGTTTTGGTACCTAAATTTCATCAAAAATAACTAAAAAAAAAAAAAAGTGAAGGTAATAAAACCCACATAATGAAGGGATGCTTGTACTTTTAGCCACAGAAATGGATTTGAACTTAGAAATTTGGATACTGTAGAAAGTAAATCACTTTGTAAGTGATCATTTTTATTAAATCCTCATAATAATACAGAGATAGGGAGAAGGGATCCATCCTGATTAATTTCATCCTGATTACCTTAAAGTAGTAGCCACAAAATGACAGGAACTAAACAGTCATCTAACATGTAAAATGTGTCCAAGGTTAAGCCTGGAGAACTGGAAAGGATAACTCTCACCTACCCTCATGTCACACATACAGACCCAATTAGCATTAAGAAGACATTGAACTCACTCTCTAGACCACATACCTATACGTACATAATTATGATATAGATAAGTTTCCAGATCAGACCAGTTGGACCTGGTCTAATTAGATTAGTCTAATTGAGTATCTAGTTAGTTGCTAAAAATGTGGGATACAAATTAGAAAAGGTATTTTCTAAGCAATATATTTGGACCAAAGAATATAGTATAGGAACTATGAAATATGTCCAGCTATTTAAATTCTAGAATCTATCAAATAAATAAAAGTTAAAAATCAGAAAATTGAGGGACACCTGGGTGGCTCAGTTGGTTAAGCAGCTGCCTTCGGCTCAGGTCATGATCCCAGTGTCCTGGGATCGAGTCCCACATCGGGCTCCTTGCTTGGCAGGGAGCCTGCTTCTCCCTCTGCCTCTGCCTGCCATTCTGTCTGCCTGTGCTTGCTCTCTCTCCCTCTCTCTCTGACAAATAAATAAATTTAAAAAAAAATCAGAAAATTGAAAGCTTGCCATTAATTTTATCCCATGGTAGCTGAATTCCCCATTATACAACTGGTTTTATTTTGTGTTCACATCTTCCTAATTTTACGTATTTTTCTTTGTAAACAAAAACAGATAAGTGTTTTGAATTATGATATATTTTATCAAAATGTATCACAAGAAACAACAGATATGGGTGAAAATGTGGAAAAAGGGGAACTCTCTTACACTGTTGGTGGGAATGCAAACTGGTGCAGCCACTCTGAAAGTAGTAGGGAGGTTCATCAAAAAGCTAAAAGTAGAACTACCCTATGATCCAGTGATAGTACTACTAGGTATTTACACAAAGGATAGAAAAAAACTAATTTGAAGGGATACATGTACCCCCATTTATAGCAGCATTGTCAACAATAGCCAAATTATGGAAAGAGCTCAAATGTCTGATTAACTGATGAATGGATAAAGAAGATGTGGTATATACATACCATGGACTATATTACTCAGTCACAAAAAAGAATGAAAACTTGCCATTTGCAATGACACGAATGGAGATAGAGAGTATTATGCTAAGCAAGATAAGTCAGTCAGAAAAAGACAAATACCTTGTGATTTCACTCATATATGAAATTTAAGAAACAGCCAAAAAAACTGAACATGGAGGAGAGGTAAACAAAGAAACGGACTCTTAACTATAGGAACAAACTGATGGTTACCAGAGGGGACATGGTAGGGAATGGGTTAAACAGGTGATGGGGATTAAGGACAGCACTTGTGAGGAGCACCGGGTATTGTATGTAAGTGTTGACTCACTAAATCGTACACCTGAAACTAATATTACACAGTATGTTAACTAACTGGAATTTAAATAAAAACTTGACAAAATTAAAACTAAAATTGTGCCAAATAATTTAAAGTTGCATTTTAACATTTTTATACTTCTAAGCATGTGACTATAACTAGCCTACAGAGTTGATTAAGATAAATTTATATTCTTGATGTGTTTCATCTTATATCAGAGGATAAAATGTGAAAAGCTACAACTAAAGTGTTGAATAATCATGAAATACCTGTCTCAAGCACAAGAATTTGCAGGGAGCACTTGTGTCCCCCAACAAACTTGGTTATATAATAATTTGTTCAGTAACTTTTACATGCTTGAGTAATAAAAAGATATACATAAACATTTATCTAAATGAATCTTTCCAGGTCCCTCCAAAAAGCAGATGCAGAGATAAATATAGTAGCTTTGAGATGGGAGGGAGAGAGAATGTCTGTGGAGTATAAAAGGGGTGAAACAGAATTGGGCTAATCCAAAAAACTTTCAGCCAACCCAGTAGGGACCTCTGTGCTGCCCTGTGCCACCCAGCTGCGGGCTTCTTGTGCCTTGGCAAGAAAGTCAAAAGGATCCCATACGTGGCTGGAAAATGTCAGCCAGTGGCACTGCACATAGGTAAAATGCAAGTGCTTTCTTTTCACACCAAATAATAAAACATTTCTGTATTAGTAAAGTGTATTTTGGAGATGTTATAATACTTACCTAGTGTGAATTTTCAGAAAGGACGTTTGCCTTACAATTATGAGATCTAGAATACAAATGTGTTCCCCAAAGCATTTATATCACTTGTCTGGTCTAGTTAGTCACAGAAACCACTTATATAAATGAAATATCACAAAAAACTCCCATGCTGTAAAAAAAAAAAAAAAAGAGGAAAGTAAGAATTACTTTATTAATATAAATCTTATTCCATAAAATCAAATTTATATGTATTTATTGTAAATTTAATCATTGAGAACCATGAGACTGTTTTAGTGAAAACAGACATTTAGAATTACAAGTTATGAATGACAGTGATAGTCTTATAACTACTCCAACATCAATTATAATTTTGAGTTTTTTCCCATTGTAAAGAATCTAGGAAATCTGATGATCAGTTGAAACTTAAAACTGTATTACTTTCTAAATAATTGATAACATTGTTCAAAAAGGTAAGAACAGAAAGACAAAATTTTCCATGCAGATAAAACAATATATCAATAGTTTTTAAATTGTAAATATTTGAGAATACATGTTACTTTCATCATAATTTTTAATAACTACAGTATATATAAAATTAAAACTGGGTTAAAAGTATGCAGAATCTCTGAGGTACACAGCTCCAAAGAAAATAATTTGTAAATTATTCTTGATGATAGTAGGAGATCCATGGCAATATTTTCCTTTAACTCACAAGTGTTCAAAAGGCTTGAATACCCCTGAATAGCAATTTACATGCTGAGGAAAATGATAAAATAGTGGTCAGTAAATTTTCCAGCTTCTGTTAGCTTGACCACCTCTTAAGTATCGTGTCTGCCTTTGGCTCTAATCATGATCTCAGGGTCCTGAGGCCAAGCTCTGTGTACGGCTCCTGCTCAGTGGGGAGTCTGCTTCTTCCTCTCCCTCTGCCCTGCCAGGTTCTCCCTCAAATAAATGAATGAAATCTTTAAAAAAACTAAAAATAAATAAATTTACACAAAAAAATAGCAAATAAGGTACATTTTTTGGTCTGATGCCTCCAGAGATTTAAAAACAGTGCTGTACTGCTTTACTTCTCTTTAAAGTGTTTCAAGGTCATTTGCTGTAATTAGAAAAATTATCACTTTCTACATTTGGAGAATCCCTAGCATACATTTTCTAACAATAATTCTCTGTTCACTAACAGCAAAGGGTCATAAACTCATCTATAACTATACAAGATATGAATCTCAGCAGCTTTTCTTACCTGCAGACTTTATTAACAAATGAATAGAAAAAGAAATATTATAAGCCTGTTAATGTGTTACCTAAGTAACTAGGGGCTGCCTATTTGTTTGCTTTCAACTTCATAGGGTAGATTAGTAGACTCTCTACAGATTTGCCCCTGCGGCAGGGGGCGGTCTTAACATGATTATCTACTGAAACTAAATTTAGACAGTAGTGGTAGGTCACAACAGAACTGAACTTCTATGAGCCTGAATTCACCCAGTCCCATTGTAAGCCCAAGCATGCCAGGGTCTCTCACACACACACATGAACAATTTTCTTACCAAATTTACTTTTGTCATTGTATTCTACTTATTTCCTGAACCATGTTTCAAAGAGGAACTTCTCAATAAATTTCAAGTATGTTGAACTATTAATCCCTTGATAGACTTCAAACAGTGGTGGGGCCTGGGGCAACCCTGGCAAATGAAGCTTTACTCAGCCATGCCTTCACAGTTCTACCCGATTAGTACATCTCCTTCAGTGTACCACAGTGTACCATAGAAACATTCCCATTCTCCAGTTCTATGTTAACTTGAGAAATCTTGAAGAGCATCAACTTAATTGTGCAACTTACCTGCTTCAGTGTTTATTTCTTCTTTTTACTTCAAACTGTGCACATCACATTATAACAGGTAAGTTAATACAAGCAGAAGTCATTATGTGCATATTTCCTCAGTGTTATTGCATAAGTCATAAAGATCAGATTTAGAATGATTCATTTCTTAAATGCTTTCTGGAGATTAATCTAAATGCTAGTTTATTGGCAAGCAAAAATTAGATATTAACTATCATTTTTATGATTTCCTTAATATAAGAAAATATAACATTATAAAATTTTTAAAATATAGGAAGTAGAGTAAGATCTCCATTAACTCATTACTCTCTTAATTCATCACTATTATTATTTTTCCATAGTACATTTTTATTTTTCTAAATATTAGAATATTAACTTGCTAATATGAATTGACATTCTCTTAATTCTAAAGAGCATTTCTTTGTTTTTGTGCTTAAACTTGTTCATCTGTGTGTCTTTTCTTTTTATTCAAGTATGATTAACACGCAGTGTTATTTTAGTTTCAGGACACAATGAAATGATTCAACAATTCTATATATTACTCATTATTCATCATGATAAGTACCCTTAATCCCCTTCATCTATTCATCAGTGTTATTTTGCTTGCTACTAACATTCCTTTTCTTTAAATACCCACATTTTTTCATGCAATTTAAACCATTGTATACCTGCTATCTATATAATGCCTCTAAGCATTGCTCTCTAAGCATTTTCTGTGTTTCTATTCATTCTGCCTACTCCATCAAATTGATATACCATGTTTTCATTAACCATTGAACAAATATTCCTGACTCAAAGTATATTTACTTAACTTCCATTTTCCCAGTATGTAACACCAATGTATTTGGATCTGTGTAGACAGCATTTTATACATACCAAAGTACGTGAACATACATATGGATGTTGGTAGCTCTTGTCAAAACACTTTGCAAAGGGTTGTAGTGAATATCACTCCACTGGTGATATCTGAGCATCTTATTTTAGTGGCGCTAATGTCATCAGTGAGTCTTTGCTACTAACTTTTGAACCACATTTGGGTTTAAGAAAATTGGAGGTAAACAGAACTCTAATTCTCCTTCTTTTCTCATACCTCATGCTGAGTTTTTTCATCAGCCTTTCTCTCTGACCCTTCATCATAACAAGAGCAGCAAGAGCGACTGGTCCTCTGTGCCAACCCTTTCATTTCCTTATGATAAAATTATTTTTTTCCCTTTTAACTCATTTGAGAAGCCAAACTATTGTCAGCTGGATCCTGAGTGCTGCTGAGCAGCAACAAGAAGACACCAGGAGAGCTCAGGAAGTGTGCACAGCAATGCCTGACTTTGCAATGGTAAGTTTCTTCTCCTCCAGGATTTGTCAATTTTGATTTTACAGCTCAGTCAGCAATGCCATGTGCTGTTTGCCTCCTGTCTAAGTTACAAAATAAAGAGTTATTTTCTCTTCCAAGGTGACAAGCTTGAAAAAATAGAAATAAAAATCTCCATCTCTCCCTATCTATTATATTTTCTACCTGGATGACATGAACTTTTGAAACATGTGAACCACAGAAACTGAAGAAAAGGTAGTAGCTGAGCACGTTATATCACTTTTCCTGCATGAACAAAACTATCCTCAAATATTACTTAGCCACCATTATTACAGAATAGTAGTAGGTAAGAAAACATGTGGAGAAAAAGGACATATTTTCTTATGATTCATTATTAATATAGAAATCTGCAATTCTAAAAAGTCCTATAACTACTTTGTATAGGAAAATATTTATTATTCATCACTAATATAATGATAAAAATTTTAACACCAATCTCTTAGCATTTCCTTCTGGGCTTGGTTGCTCATAATATTGTTTAGAATATAAGGTTTAAGATTCTTTTCCTCTTCATTTATGTTTTTATTATTGTTATTTTCAACATAGTTTTTAACTGTTAGAATCACAAATCATATACATGCATTGTTGAAATATCCACAAATTCAGAAAACCCTAACAAAATAAGAAAAAAATGTCAACTATAACTCCTAGGTTCAGAACTAAACACCATTAGACATGTGGGTATAATCCTTTCATTTTTTTCAACACAGATAAAAATAATATTTGACAAATTTGGATCAAATGGAACATATTTTTTAGTGTTTTTTTCTTGAAAATGTATAGTGAACATTTCTCTTGTCAGCATACATTCCTCTACTGTTTCATTATTAATTGCTAATTCCATTATGTTACAGTAAAAAGAGAGAAGAAGAAAGTGGGGAGAGTCAGTGATCATCTACTTTGGAATCAAACAAATCTGGATGAGAATATGGTGTCTGTCACTTGAAAGCTATGTGATCTATACTTCTCTACATCTCAGCTTCAGACAGGGGTTCGATATACCCTCAAGTCCACTTTCTTCAACCATGTCCAGTCTAATAAGGAGCCTACTAAAGGCATTCTCCATTTTGATTACAGTGTTTTTTTTTCCCTAGCATTTCTTTTTGATCCTTTCTAAGAATGTCCATCTCTCTGCTTATATGCCCATCTCTTCCTTAATATTGTCTACTTTTTCCCTTAGCACCCTTAGCATACTTATCATAGTTATTTTTAAATTCCCAGTCTGATATTTCCAACATCCATGCCATCTCTGAGTCTGGTTCTAATGCTTGTTTTGCCTCTTCAAACTGCTTTTTGCCTCTTAGTATCCACTGTAAATTTTGTGAAAGCCGGATATGGCCTACTGAATAAAAGGTACTCTGATAAATGGGCCCTTATTGATATGGTGGTGAGATGTGGGGGGAAAGGCAGCACCTACAGTCTTGTGTTTAGGTAGTCTTTAGTGAGTATGTGCCATTGGACTATGGCCTTCACCAGTGTTTCTCAGTTTTTCCCCCCTTACAAGGGATATAATGGCAAGAAAGGGCTGGAGTTGGGCACTGCCCCTCTCCCAGATCAGTTAAACTTCAATAAAACCCCAACAGGTTAAGCTCTAGTAAAGTAATCCTCCTGAGGGCAGGCCTTATAGAGAAGAACAGAATATTTCCCATGTATTTCAAAATGGCTATTTTCAAAATGGCTACTTTTCTTCTTTTCCTGCCAGAAGTATGAAGGGATTTTTTTTCTCCAGTCTTCACCATGAGAAATTGGGTTCCTGGAGATAAAACTCACAAAAAGATTGAGTCGTGCTGGAATTCTCAACTTTCAGACTCGTCCACACAGAGCCTTGAGAAATATTTCAATCACGGTTCAGGAATCCCTCCCCTAGCACTGCTTCTCATGGAGGTTTCTGCTCCTGAGCTTCTGCTAAGTTGTAACTCTGCATTTGCCTGTCTGTTATTCCAAATTTAGGGGCCCTGTGACCTCAATTTCCTGACAAATCTAAGAAGAGTTATTAATTTTCAATTTGTTCAGCTTTTTACTTGTTGTTAAGATAGAGTGGAAATTTCTCAGCTCCTTACATGTCAAACAGGAAACCAGAAGAGATGAGGGACATATAAAGATTGTGGGAAATAATGCAGGAAAGGGGCTAGTCAATATTGGGAAATATACTAATAACAGAAAATGTGAGAAATTATTATATAATTTTATATTTATTGTCTATATATAAAAAATCTATCTTATAATAAAATTCCAGTAAAATTGTTGCCTATATATCATAAGACTATTTATTGATAAAATACTTTCTTGAAAGTTTCTAAAAATTTAGACTTTTCATAAATTTAGTTACCATTATTTTTAATACTAGCTAATTTATTAACAAATGAATACATCTTATTGTTTGAACATTTCTCATTCATTACTAATAAAACTGAACAGGTTTTCATACATTTGTTGGGTATCTGTTCTGTAAATACAGCCCAAGCCGATATTTTAACTAAGGTAATAAAGACTTCACTTTAATCATATTTTATATGATTCCATGAGGGTCATAATCCCTTAATGCTATATAATACAGTAGAATTCAGTAAAGCCATAATTCAGAAAAATGGAGGCATCTTCACATTTGATATAGATAGTAATTAAAAGCCAGAACATTGTCTTTTAGTTTGACTGCATAGTAAAAAAAAAATGTTTTTATGTTTTATTTTTTTTTTCTTTTTTTAGTTTTTATTTATTTATTTGACAGAGAGAGATCACAAGTAGGCAGAGAGGCAGGCGGAGAGAGAAAGGAAGGGAAGCAGGCTTCTTGCTGAGCAGAGAGCCCGATGCGGGACTCGATCCCAGGACCCCGAGATCATGACCTGAGCCGAAGGCAGCGGCTTAATCCACTGAGCCACCCAGGCGTCCCTATGTTTTATAACATAGTAATCATGTAAAGACTTATTGAAATGAATCTAGTTTTCATTTGCTGAATCAGCCAAAAAATATGAGGCAATATAACTTCTTTAAAATGATGTTTTAAAGAAGGGAACTGATTTTGATATCAAATATTGATAAGAACTTTACTTTTATTAGCTAGCTTAGTCTAGTCACAAAAGAAAGTAGAAACCTCCTGTTTTTAAATATTTCTCTGAAGAAAATGCTACTAATATTTCATTTTCATTTCTTTTTCACCCCAGGATGGATTCTAAGTTATTGTTTTAAGTTTGAAATATGTACTTGTCATAAGTGAATAAGAAATGCTCACCCCTGATGTTAGAGAGGAACCCCAAGTAAATTGACTTCAAATTGAATAAAATCCTGGTTTCTTATGCAAAAGCCTTAAGATGGGAAAAAAAGGGGGTGCCTGGTTGGCTTAGTCAGTTAAGCTTCTGCCTTTGGCTCAGGTGGCTGTCTGGTCCCAGGATCAATACCCCTGTCACTCTCCCTGCTCAGTGGGGAGTCTGTTTCTCTCTCTCTCAAATAAATCTTTTAAAAAATGGATAAGGAAGGGAAGGGTAGCGTAGGGCAGGGGAGAGGAGGGGAGGGGAGGGGAGGGGAGGGAAGGGAAGGGAAGGGAAGGGAAGGGAAGGGAAGGGAAGGGGAGTGGAGGGGAGGGAAGGACAAGGAACGACAGGAAAATACAGGGCAGGGCAGTGAAGAAGGGAAGGAAGGAAGGGGGAGAAAAAGGAGAGCAAAGTGCCAAACTTTGTACAAGCTACAAATAATATGATTTGCAAAAGATAATGAAAGTATTGAAAAATGATAGATTCTTCACAAACTAAATAATAGTTTCCAATATTTAGCCAATAAAAGGTAAAATAAATAAATAGCTGACAGACTTATTTTCTTCTCCATATGAGATCTAAGAACTTCTACTAACTCCTTCTCTGCCTGATTCCCTGGTGGAGTTAGCCCCATGCAAATTGGGCTAATTCGGTTCCCTTTGAGATTCCTTGTAAAATTATGCCTTGTAGATTCCAGAGACTTTGCCAAAAGCTTTCAGCTGATGCTTTGGTATGTAAAACTTCATCCACAGTGGCACAAACAGATCTGCCCTCTAAAGAGATTGTTGCAAAAGTCAGACAGGTCTTACAACACATTTTTCTTTTAGAATCATAAAGTGGTGGAGCTAGGAGCCCTTTGGATTTATCAGAAAGATTAGGTCAAGGTTATGTGACTATTTAGGACTCCAAACAGAAGTTCTGATTCCATGTTCTTTGTTCTTTATGGAGTTTTTTGTTTTTTACTTTTTTTTTCCCCTGATCATGTCACACTAAGTCTTTTGCATGTAAGACAATTGCCCCAGTGTATTATCATATTGCAAAGCGTCAGAAAAAAAAAATCATTTATGGCAAATGGAAATGGCTGTTAACATGAAATATTGATACTTTCCAGTGATATTTTCTCTTTTAACCCAGAGTAATTTAGGACACCATACCGAGCAGTTAGTCAAGTCAAAGGAGTTATTCTACCTAAATATAAGATTGATTATGCCTTTTAATGTTGCTATTTCTAATTAGGCTCACTAGGAGATTTCAATCAATCATTGATTCTGTTGTATAGTATTGCTAATGAGGAAAAAAGGGTAAATTTAAGTCTAAAATTAAGTGGACTATCCTGTGAATTTCAACTACACATCTCATCCTCCTTAATGTAATTTCTTGGAAATTCCTTATATTTTATTTCATGTAATCAAGAAATATTTCATTTTTTATTTGAATTTCAGTTGTAAATTAAATGTCACCTGGCCTTACAAGGCTGTGGGGGAAAAAATGGGTTTACCATGACACTTACTCCCTTTTTCAGTGGATCTGTGCTCACCGCTTTCCCCCTTCAGTTTCCCTGTCACTTCAGAAAGTCCTGAGAAACCCCTCTTCTCAGTTGCAGTCTCCTCAGGTGTCCACCAACCAACTTCTTTTCCTGCTCAAACTTTACCCACATCCTCTGCCTTGAAGCTGTTAGAAGGAGCATCACTAATGTTACTGTACTTTCTGCCACTGAAAGAATACTAATGTCCATACAAAAGGCAATATCTCCTCTTGCTAGCAAAGTCACCATGCCTCTGGGTGCCAGACTATTGAATCCCATGCAATGATGGAGAGAATAACTCTGTCCATTCCATGCAGTACTTTTCATCTAGAACCCAGAGCAGCTGAGTTTGTACTCACACTCAGTCTCAAAATCTTATAAAATTAATTAGCCTCACTTTGTAGTGAGTTGAATAGTGGTCATCAAAAAATAAAATAAAATAAATAAAAGTTCAAATCCTAACCTCTGTATCCTGTGAATGTGATCTTATATGGAAAAAGGGTCTTCACACATGCGATTAAGTTAAAAAGAGATCTACATGAGGTCATCCTAGATTTAAACTGTACCCTAAATTCAATGACAGTTATAAGAAAGAGAAAGAGGAAGATCTGAGATACAGAGATACAAGGGAAAAAGCCATTTGAAGAGGGAAATAGAGGTTGGAGTTATGACATACAAACCAAGGAATGCCAGGATCCACCAGAAGCTGGAAGAGACAAAGAAAGTTTCTCCCCTACAGAATTCAGGGTGAGCATTGCCCTGCCAAGACCTGATTTTAATTTTCTGGCTTCCAGAACGGTGATAGAATAAATTTGTGTTGTTTTAAGCCACCAAGTTTTTGGCAAATTTTTGTGGTAGCCGTAGAAAGCTAATACATGCCCCTTCCAACACAGCACAAACCTAGGCACAAGAGCAGGGCAGGAGGAAGAGGACATATTACCATTATGGTGTTTATTTGTTAAATACATATTTATTGGGCAGTTAGAAAGTAATAGAGCTAAAGCATGAACCACGTAGACATAGTTCTTTCTCTAAAATCATGTTCAATCATGTAATGAAGGTAGACATTAAATTAGTGAAGTGAGATGATTTTTATGACAGAGGTATTTAGCATATTGTGGAAGACTAGAAGAACAAGAAAGACTTCTGAAGAAAAAATTAATATTGACATTTGGACCTAAAACACAAAAAATCTTGTTTTGTACTTCTGGAGCCTGAAAGTTCAATATAAAGATGTTGGCAGGGCCATACTGCCCCTGGAGGCGCTTGGGAAACTGCTATTCCATGCTTCTCTCCCAGCTTCTGGTAGCTGTAAGTATTCCTTGTCTTGTGGATACATGATTCCAATCGTCTGTCTTCATGTAGCATCCTCCAGGTAGGTCTTCTCTTGGTCTTCCCTATGCATGTCTCTATGTCTAAAGTTCCCCTTATTGTAAGAACACCAGTCATATTAGATTAGGGCCCACCTTGTTGGTTTCAATTTTACTTGATTAGTTCTGTAAAGACCCTATTTCCAAATAAAGTCACATTCTGAAGTACTCAGCATAGCATTGCAACATATGTTCTTTTAGGGGAGGAGATACAATTAGAAAAACAAGAACAGAAACAATTAGAGAATTCTGTAAGAATGAGAGAAATGACCAGATTATTACAAAATGATGACTGTAGGGTATTCTAACATTAGAAAAGAGTATGAGTGAAAAAAAGGGGGTTATTAGAGTTTCCTAATCTTGGTTCTTGTATAATAGGATGGTGCCCCCAGATGATACCTAAATTTTCCTCCTTACTCAAAGCCCTAGCTGTAAGGAGAATGCCTATCCTCTCCTAATTATGAAACAAAAGCTTCACGAACTCCAGTGATTGCTAAGAATAGGCTTGTATGAAGGGAAGAGAGAGAAAAGAGAATGTTATCTCTGCTATTGGTATCACCATAGTCCTTAGTTTCCTTTTCTAACAGTATGAGAGGTCTATTCCCTTGTAGTTTATCAACAAAAGTTCTTTGGTTCAGTATTCTAAATATATTCTAAACTCATAGAATATATTAGCTATTTTAACCAATGTATTAGCATATTAAACCAAGTTTAAAATGTGATTATAGCTCAGTAAAATTAATTTCTCCCACATGATTTTCTTAAAGGATTGGACAATTTCGAGATTATCTTCTTGAAGGTAGAATGCATTTTGGATTCATGTCAGGTCACTTGCCATTCAATTCAACACAATAAAATGGTCATTTTCTGTTTGTATTAGTGTGTGTATGTGAACTAGAGGATATTACAATATTCAGGGAGTAGGCACAAATGCACAACCATGTTAGGGAAGTGTCCAATTTATAGGGAGATAATGAAATGTATGTTTTATGAAGGGCAAGTGAATTTTCTCAAGGCTTATTCTTAAGGGAATCGTGTCTGCTTGAAAGAGTACACTCAGAAAGCAAAATCTATACTGTTCTACAGCAGACACTATAAAAATGCAAATTAAGGTTGAAGCATGCCTTATTCATGAATTTCTTAAAGTATTAAATTTGAATCTCTTAAAAATACAAAGCTAAAGATGGTTTTCATTTAAAAAGCCAAAAAATAAAATATGTATTTAAAGGGATAAATTATACATAAGCATGATTTATAATTTATTCCCCATAAAACTTTTATCAAAGAAACAAGGAGAGTGGTATGTATGCAAATACAGGGAAGCAAAATAAACATATTTCTATAAGCTGTGTGCCAGAAAAGAAAGGGCACTTGACTTATATTAGTTTTCTCTTTTAAATGTGGCTACAATCCAAATATGTTTTTAATAGTAAAGCTTAAGGTATTGCTAACACTAGAGATGTGCTTTTTTTGTGCTTCGGTATTAAAGCCAAATATTTTGCTCTAGTAGGGGTACCTTCTGTTCTGTTTCACACAATCCAGTTAGTGACAGTGACATGTGCATTTATTAAGTCTTTAAAGACCATTTATTTTCTGTTGTTTGTACTGTTGTTGAGCCCTGGTTCCCTCCTGACTTATTTCCATAAGTGTCTCACACTTGAAAGACCTACATATTTAATAGTCAAAGAGGATATCAGAACCATAAAGCAGGTTTAGATTTTCTAATCCACTACTTCTGGCCTTTTAACAAGAACCTTTGTGAGAATCAGGCAACCTCTGTAACTTTCCACTCTCAGTCTGCTCTTCGGGTTTATGATAATGAAAAAATATATCGTGTATCTAGTTCTGCTAAAGAAAATTATAACCATAGTTTGAAACTTAATGGACTATAGCTTCGGTTCAGATTCACTCAGGATTAGTTATTACCTTCAAGAAATTGGTTACATTTATTACACTATCTCACATACATTTTGACAATATACAATAAATAGAAAGAACATAAATAAAACTAATAACTATTTTTACTTTTATTTTTTAATTTTTTTTAAAGATTTTATTTATTTATTTGACAGAGATAGATCACAAGTAGGCAGAGAGGCAGGCAGAGAGAGAGAGAGAGGGAAGCAGGCTCCCTGCTGAGCAGAGAGCCCGATGCGGGGCTCGATCCCAGGAAACCTGAGATCATGACCTGAGCCGAAGGCAGCGGCTTAACCCACTGAGCCACCCAGGTGCCCCGATAAAACTAATAACTATTTTTAAACTTATATTTCCTCCTATCACAACATGAATGAATTTTCAGGATCTTAAACACATCACAATGAGAATACAGCATGCATTAACAAAAATCTCTCTTGAAGTGAACTTATCAAACACTCCTGTCTTCAAAGGGTATGTTGCCCATGAGAAGTATATATTCCATGCCAAACCAAAATTCATCTACTTCTGCTAACTTTGTACATGAAAATAGATGGTACTTAGAAACTATCAAAAAGAATTACATGAATTACAGAATAACAATAACAGTGAAAATTTATCTCCCATATATCAAGTGCCAAAGGAGGGGGGAAAGGGAACAAACTTAAAGAACATTTTCTTCTTCTCTCTCTCTTTTTTTTTAATTTATTTGAAAGAAAGAGCATCAATAGGGTGAAGGGCCGAGGCAGAGAATCTTTAAACAGACTCCTCGCTGAATGCAGAGCCCAAAGCAGGGCTCATCCAGGATCCTGAAATCATGACCTGAGCTAAAACCAAGAGCCAGATGCTCAACCAACTGAGCCACCCAGGTGCTCTTTAAAGAACCTTTTCTAACTGTAGTGCCTAATCTTTACCCCTCTTAAGGATTGATCTGATTGCTGAAATCAAATATACAGATAATTCTCTAAATTACACTAATTTTATAATTTGACCAAATGATATTTGAAAGACTTACCTGGTCTCAGATACTATATATATTAACTATTCTTAATAACTCATTTCACTTTATCATACTGTCTAAAATTTTATCTTACATTCAACCATAAATGGTCTATTTCACATTGCCATAACTCCTAGTTACCAGTTACATATTAGTGGGTTACTTGACTATTTCCTTGAAATAAACATTGAGGGAATGAGGCATGTGATGAAGACAAGGCAATTTCACTGCTTGTCTATGAGTCTGTGAGTACGTAAGTATAGATAAAAGCTGAGAAAAAGATGAGTGTAGCTTGCAAATATATACCAGGATAGAAGAATTAGGGTATATGGCACCTAAAGATTGTGAAATAACAATTCTAGGAAGTTGGATATCAGTACACAATGAAGCGGACAGTATAAACAGTACATAGACACGGTGTGTGTTGTTTAGCATCAATTTTCTTCATATGCATATCTTTGAATTACTTCTAGTAACTTTTGGTTAGTACCAAATTATATTTGTACAATATGTACTTCCAATCTTCCCTTCCAAATTTCCTTGCAGTTTCATTTTTCTACTTTCAATGTTGTGATCAGTTTCTGTTATTGGTTTAGTTCACTCTGATCCTTCAATTTTTACTCATTAGTCATTAATGGGAACAGTGACCCTGAGTATACATAAATGAGTACCAAACATGCATTAAGTCTTTTATGTTATCAAATAGTGAATTATAAGAAATAGCATTTTAAACAGGTCCTCATTGCCTGGTTTCAATGACAAATTTACTTCTCCCTTAAGAAAATCTTACACATAGGAAAAAAATGCTGCTACCTAAGTACTATAGATTGACAGATTCTGGTAAGGATATCCTCTCTATTGAAAAAAAGTTTCTATTTTTATTTCTACATTAAGTAATCATTTCTTTCTATTTATCAGTTTTATTGGAATAAAACCTTCTTTTAAGAGTTTATCTATTGAGGGATGATGATGATGAAGAAGATTAAGATAATAATAACTATCTACATTTGCATATCCCTGAATTATTTACAAAAGCCTTTATCTATATCATTTGTTTCATCACTATGAAGTAGGCAGGGGAAGTATTATTACACCTAGTTAATATAAATAAGCAAAGATTAGAGGGATTAAAAGGCCTGTCCTGGAGTGTAAGTATATATGTAAAGCAGAAACAAGCTTAGGTCAATTATCTGATATTCTACCACAAGATCCCCATTACCTTGATGAAGTGTTTAAATGTTATTTATGGTAGAGAAAGATGCACTGGGGAAAAAACCAGTGTTTAATTTTCCTAGTAATTCCCTGGTGTTTAATTTCCTAGTAGGTGTTTAATTATCCTAGAAAAGGACACTAAGAAAAAGATACATCAAAAATCAATTTAACCGTCTTTTCCATTTTATTTAGACCAGTTTTGGGGGACTTTCCAAAAAACAAAAACAAAAACAAACAAACAAACAAACAAAAAACAAGAGAGAGTGTTAGTTATTTGTTGTATTATATTGTGAAATTGAAATGAATCACTTTGCCCAGTGCTTTCTCTCCAATATCCCAGAAAAGCAATCACTCTATCTTCACATGACTTCCATGAGAAGCATCTACCTAGAAGGAAACCGAAAAAATTTCTAATTACTAATTTCTTAATCAGTTGAGAGTGGGTCTTTTATACTTGTTCTACCTCTTCTTTCTGGAGACAACTAAATACTTATAATCCCTTTTTGGCTGGTGTAGGTAGTTATCTGTCTCCCCCAGGCCTTCTCTTAACAAGGCTCTAGTGTGGCAAGCGTCTTAACTAGCCAGGTAGCACCATGGAAGTTTCACGTGGCTTTTCCAAGAGCCTAATCTCCATACCCTATCAAGATAATTTCCATGGGATCTGTACTTTTTCATCAGTCATATTTTTCCAGGGAAGTTTTCAATAACAATCTCCAAATTTTAGTGGCCTAACACAACAAAGGTTTATTTATTCCTCACTTTGTACTTTAGCTGGGCATGTGTAACAAGTTTTCAGTTATATTCTATTTCTTGAAGACCAAACTTGTGTACAGTTCCTATTTTGTTCTCATGGAAAAAGGAAAAATGAAGTGGCTGAACCTAATAGCCCTTAAAACTTCTTTCCAGTTTTTCATGTCACTTCTGCTCATATTCTATTGATGAAAGCAAGTCACATGGCCAAGCCCAAGTAAAGGACACTCTTCTCACAGGGAAACACTACAAATTGTGTAGCTCTCCCTGAAGGAGGATTATATATCTCAACTGGTTGCCATATGACTGCAGTACCTCCCTGGGAGAGATGTACCTTAAATGTCAGAGATGATTTTTCTGATAATTGGGAACAATATGTAATCTACCACAGTTGGAAATTGTCAGAAAAATTATTTCTGACATTTAAGGTATGTTATTGATAATTCTTGGCTTCCCTGCAGCAACTCACCTATTGTCACTTTAATTATGTTGTTCCCTCTGGGCAGTCTAGTCTCAACTGATAACATCTGTGACTAAAAGACATTTCTTGAGCAAAGTTGTCATTTGATGGGCATGGATTTTAAATATTCTGTGTTTCTTCCTGGCATGATCTTATACTTAGGCCCAGTGAGTCATTCACTGTGTCCTACTCACTAATCCCTCAAGCCCGATACTTGCCACTTCTCCCATACAAAACAATTAACATATGCTTCAATATCTATTTCATAGGGGTATTCCATATAGTACCATTTTTTTTTCATCATCCTAAGTAATCTTTACTATTTTTGCAATTCCCTTGAAGTGTGATTCAAGTAACTGGACACAAAGTAAAAGAGAGTAAGTTCATTTTAATTCTATGCACCCTATTTCCAAGAATGCACTACAAATTTATTAATGGTGATCATAGTAATGTCTCCATCAGTGCATCCTAAATTTATTTGTGGTAGTCATAGGTCATATTAATTTGTAACAATCTTGGAGTTAACCAGGTCCTCAAAATCATAAAATGTCATTAGTTCATTGATGTTAATTTCATTATAACAGACTTGTGGTTCTGTTTTTCTTTTTAATGTGTATCAGACTAAGTATGGAGTTCTGTATTCTCAAGTTGCTTCTTGTTTGATTCAGGGTGTTCTTCACACTTGTCAAGATCTTTAGAATCTGAATTTAGCACATAATGTATTAACTACCAATCTAGATTTGTGTCATCCACAAATGACTTCTGTGTGTTCAGAAAAACCATTGATAGAACTGTTGAGTGGGACATTTTTAAAGTAACAGAGCTCTGAAACATATTGTTGAAGACCTTATCTTAGTAGACAATGATGCATTAATCAGCAATCACCTGTCCTTCAATCTACAGTCCTTTACCAGCATCTGGTATGTTTCTGCATCTTATCCACAAAGATATCATGACAATGCTGTGAGGGCTGTTGCACTGTAACCATCCTATCTTTTGCCAAAATCAGTTCAGTTACTCTAATAGACACTAGATATTCCCTCTCCCTTCCTTGTTCTCTGTGTGTTCTTTCCAAAGCTCTGTATAAACTTAGTGGAAAGAGACAATCCTTCAAATGTTCATCAATTACCATGTTAAAAAAAGGGGGCCTTTTAAGTGTGAAAAAAAAAAAAAGACCAAAAACAACAAAGATGAGAAAGGAACAGAGACAATCTACAGGAACAGCAACTTTCCAGGAAATATAATGGCATTAAATTCATATCTACCAATAATTACTCTGAGTGTAAATGGAATAAATGCACCAATCAGAAGACACAGGGTATCAGAATGAATAAAAGAAAAAAGACCCATCAATATGCTGCTTATAAGAGATTCATTTTAGACCCAAAAACACCATCAGATTGAAAGTGAGGAGGTGGAAAATCATCTATCATGCTATTAGACATCAAAGGAAAACTGGAGTAGTCATACTTATATCAGATAAACTAGATTTTAAACCAAAGACTGTAATAAGAAATGAAAAAGTACACTATATCATAATAAAGAGGTCTATCTGACAAGAAGATCTAACAGTTGTAAATATTTATGCCCTCAACTTGGGAGCACCAGAATATATAAATCAAGTAATAACAAACTTAAAAGGTGCCTGCATGGCTCAGTCAAGTGACTGACTTCAGCTCAGGTCAGTCGATCCCAGGACCTGGGATCGAGCCCCCCATTGGGGGGGGGCTGGGATCGAGCCCCCATTGGGCTCCCTGCTTAGTGGAAAGGATGCTTCTCCCTCTCCCTCAGGAAAAAATAGATATGGGCAAAGATGCAAAGAAAGGGGAACACTTTTGCACCGTTAGTGGGATTGCAAACTGGTGTAGTCACTCTAGAAAATAGTATGGAGGTCTCTCAAAAAGTTAAAAACAGGGGCGCCTGGGTGGCTCAGTGGGTTAAGCCTCTGTCTTTGGCTCAGGTCATGATCCCAGGGTCCTGGGATCGAGCCCTGCATTGGGCTCTCTGCTTGGCAGGGAGCCTGCTTCCCCCTCTCCCTCTCTGCCTGCCTCTCTGCCTACTTGTGATCTCTGTCTGTCAAATAAATAAATAATCTTTTTTAAAAAAGTTAAAAATAGAACTACCTTGTGAATACTGGTTATTTATCCAAAGGCTACAAAAATGCAGACTCGAAGGGACACATGCACCCTGCTGTTTATAACAACACTATCAACAATAACCAAGTTATGGAAAGAGCCCAAATGTCCATTGACTGACAAATGGATAAAGAAGTTATATATATATATATATATATATATATATTATATGGTGGAATATTACTCAGCCATCAAAAAGAATGAAATTTTGCCATTTGCAACAATGTGGATGGAACTAGAGGGTATTATGTTAAGCAAAATCAGTCAGAGAAAGACAAATATTATTTGACTTCACACATATGTGGAATTTAAGAAATCAAATGGATGAACATAGGGCAAGAGAAGAAAAATGAAATAAGATAAAAACAGTGAGGAAAACCATAAGAGACTCTTAACTACAGAAAACAAACTGAGGGTTGCTCGAGGCAAGGTTGGGGGGATGAGCTAAATGGGTGATGAGCACTAAGGAGGGTACTTGTGATGAGCAATGAGGTTGTATGTAAGTGATGAATCACTAAATTCTACTGAAGACAAAACAACACTTTATGTTAACTAACTTGAATCCATCCTTGAAAAGTATGTGATTATACTGATATGTAAAATTTGCCTGAAATTTTTATTTTAAATGTAACTGATAACCCATTTCTCAGAAAATACCAAAATGATTTGATCATTATCATAACTGAATCCATATATTCTACCATTAAAAATAAATGATATAGTCATATTAAAGTCACTGATTTTTTTTTTCTTCCCCTAATTTAAGATTGAGTGTTTGCTGCTTTAATAGCTTGTGTCCAGAACTGATGGACAGGTATGATAATGAGGTGCAAATGATATGCAAATTGGGTCATTTAATTAATAGTTTATGTAAATATGTTTTTACTCAACTCACTTCCTATATATATTATCTTGCATATTTATGAGAAATAAGTTGTATACCTTCCTCAAAATAGAGAAATATATGTTTTCTCTTAATATTATTGTTCACACCAATGTTCAGGTAAGGAGCACTGCCTGCCTCCCTTTCAATTCCTCTAAGACCTTTCCTTTCTTATAAGTCAAATTCTTACCTATTTCACAAGAGTTTTGTAGACCCTCTCCAGCCCACTTAATTGGAACTTAATATTGATTATCTCATCTCCTTTCTTAAGTGTTAATGATGATACTATTAACTATGGATTCATTTTTGTGAAGAAATTACTGATTACATATGAGGGTGATCTCTCAAATCCCTTTGAGAGATTTGAGAGCATTGGCTATCACTACTTGCCATTCTTCTTCTTCCAACATTGCTACTTATATGAAATTTTCTCTCGATTCCCATCTTTATATTACATTGCAAGTCAGCAAAATCAGTGGACATAATTAACATTAAAATAAACGTAAGAATAGATGGGTATTCTTTTCAGTCATGCTAATTTCATCTTTATAATTAGTTAACATCACAAAACCTATAAGGAGAATTCTAAGAATCTTGATCATTTTAAGTCCACCTAGCTCCCATGGCAAGAACTACAATTTTAGTGATATTCTTCACTTATGTGAACTGTCTTATTTATGCATATTGTTCATATTTTTGGATTCTTTGAAAGTTTAACTATTGATACAAAAATTTAAAATACTTATTTTATTTTAATTTTGGATAATATAAAACTATAGTATTTTTTTTCATCAGCTGAAAAACATTTAACATATGTCAGAAAGATTTCTATCAAATATGGTTAACACTTTAAAATTTGGTGTTCACTGGGTTATGGACTTTGGGGATGGTATGTGCTATGGTGAGTGCTATGAAATGTGTAAGCCTGATGATTCACAGACCTGTACCCCTGGAGCAAATAACACATTATATGTTAATAAAAAAAAAATTGGTGCTTAAAGTGGTAAGAGTCAGGATTTTAAAATTACCATTACCTTAGTCCTGAGGGCGTCAAGTCAGGGAGACAATAATTTTATATTCATACCTGTGACTTAATATTCTTTAGAAATATTGAACAATCTAATAACTTAGATAGCAGCAGAATTCCCTATACCTTTTAAAATCCTGTCTAGTTATTTTCATTCCTGGAAAAAGCACATTTTTTTAATAATTAAGGAATTATATTTAGCACAAAGTAAGTTACATTTACTTTATCCTTGTGTCACATAAGGTCAAATGCCATCTGTTCATGTTCTCTACTCTCCAAAATGAATTGTGTTTAGGTTTCCGAAAGATATACAGATGTTGACAGCCCGTGGGACACCAACCTTTTGTTTTTCCAACAATTTTTAGACATCTATTCAATGGATTTTGGCATGAACATGGGGGAGCATGAGTTCAATTTATGGTCAGTATTGGCACCTTAGTACTGGATGTAATAAATGGCATACGAATGTTTTATTCATTATGATGTGCTCATTGTTTTAATGAACAGAAGTAAGAGAGCAAGTAAAAACCATGTTCCATAACAAAATGCTACTTCACATAATGTAGTTCATTATGAGCTCACTAGCCATACTAGGTTACAAATCTGTGTATGGAATTGACAATCCTTTTTTGTTGTTCTTTTCAATTTGGACAATAGTATTTTAACAGAGGCCATGAATATAATGGGGGAGGATTAAATGGAAGTATGAGGCTTTTATCTAGGTAGATAGATAACAGTTAGCTTGTTTTTTAGATTAATGTTCCTGAATTCATTTTATTTTGCTAGTGAAACCTGGTATATTTTGGTAATTCAAGAAAATTATCAGAAGTTAATTTTATATCCCATGTCCCTCCATTATGAATTTCCATCAGTGTGGAAAATATGTGTATAAATGTAGATGAGAAATACCATCAGAAATTCTATACACTAATAAGAATAAGCCTATTAATAAGCCCATAATAATTCTCTCTCCATTTGTATATAGTCATACTTATCACCATGTCACCTGTCCCAGATTTCTTTATATAGTGATATCTAGTAATCTTATACACTATATAAGCTGTTACTCAATCATTACATGTTATTTGCAAAAAAAAAATCTCAAACAGATTCTTTCTGATTGTCAAACTTTCAAAATATATTGCATTTTAAAGATGATCAATATCACAAGAAATAATAATAGAAGACATGGTCCTGCCTTGCATAAATTTCTATATTGATGGAGAAAACAGATAAAATGAACTTTATGTGAAATACAGTTGAAGGTCATTTATTCATATCACTGTTAAATTTCTAGTGAATTTAGATAAATTCATTTAGGAACCCAAATGAAATTAACAGGAAAGTTTCATCTTCTTGTTTGGTTGTAGAGGAAAAATACACTGTATTTTACTGCTTTAAAATCCTCAGGTAACAAACTTTACTCATTTTTTAATAAGACTGAATTTATTATGCATCAACTGTGAAAGGTATCTTTTTTGATATGCTAGGTTAAGCAAAATCAGTCAGGAGGACTTCTGGCTCCTGGTCCAACATGTAAGAAGTTTGGAAATCTCCAGTCAGTACTACTAACAAGTGAAAAGCCAACCAAACTAAAAAACAACTTTTTTTTAGATCCACAAGAAAAATGAGGTCACGAGGTAAAATATGCCCTCAAATTGTAGAGTGCTGGTGAATACAGACAATCACAACTTAGTAGAGCAGAAACACACTAGGAAAAATCTCCACAGGAACCAGTGCCATGCACATTATGTCTTGCTGGACAGGATTTAAGAGATTCTAAAAGCAAAAAGAATTTGAAGACACAGAACAAGCATTGGAACCAGGTTCAGACATGAAAAAGATGTTGAAATTATCGGGCTGGAAATTTAAAACAATTATGATTAAAAACATAAGACTCTAATGGATAAAATAGACAGCATGTACTAACAGATGGGCAAAGTAAGCAGAAAAAAATGGAAATTCTAAGAAAAAAAAGAAATGTTAGAGATCAAAAACAAAAATGAAGAACAATGTCAATGGATTTATTTGTAGACTGCACATGGCTAAAAAAAAATCTCTGAGCTTGAGGACATCTTAATTAAAAAGTCCAAAACTATAAACAAAAAAGACAAAAGACTGAAGAAACAGAATATACAAAAGTTGTGGGATGCTAATAACAAAAGGTGTAACATATGCATAATGAAAATATCAGGAGAAGAAGAAACAGAGAATACGTGAAATAATGACTCAGAATGTCCCCAAATTAATGCTGGACATCACTGCCAAGTCCAAGAAGCTCAGAGTATAGCATGCAGAATAAATGAGTTCCTCTTCCCATTCAAAAAAAAAAAAAAAATCTAGGCATTCATTTTTTAAAACATCTTACAGTTTTTTTTTTAAGATTTTATTTATTTGAGAGAGAAAGAGCATGAGAAGGGGAAGGGTCAGAGGGAGAAGCAGACTACCTACTGAGCAGGGAGCCTGACATGGGACTCAATCCTGGAACCTCAGGATCATGACCTAAGCTGAAGGCAGTTGCTTAACCAATTGATCCACCCAGGTTCCCCAATATCTTATAGTTTTATTTGTCAATTATACTTAACTAAAGGTGGATTTTTTAAAATTAGGCTCTAGGATCAATAGGAAATGGTCATTTGTCATACATGCACACACATATACAAATCTACACATGTATATACACATATACATACATACATGTTATATGTAGTGTTGTGCAGTAGAAAAATCAGGGCTTTTTCTTCAATTTAAGTTATAACTGACATATAACGCTGGTTTCAGATGTACAACATAATGATTCTGTATTTGTATACAATGTGAAATAATCACCATAACAACTCTAGTTAACATCTGTCATCATGCACAGTTACAGAACTTTTGTTTTTCTTGTGATAAGAACCCTCAAGATCTACTCTGTTAGAAATTTTTAAATAAACAATACAATATTGTTAATTATAGTTGACATGCTGTACATTACACCCCTATGATTTATTTATTTTACAACAACAACAAAAAAAAAAGTTTGTACTTTTTGACTCCTTTCACCCATGATATATATATATTATTTTGAAGCCACAGAAAGTCAAAGTTAAAGAAAAATCCAGAGGTAAAAAACACTTTACCTAGAAAGAAGAAAATACAGGAATTATATATGAACCTCAGAAACCATGCAAGTGAAGAGAGTGAGATGAAATATTTAGTGTTGAAAGGGAAAAAAAAATACTACCTACATCCTATACCCTTTTAAAATTATGAAATCATCCTTTAAAAATGATGAAAAAAATAAAGTCTTCCTCAGACAAATGAAAATTGAGGGTATCTGTTGCCAGCAGGTCTGGCTTGCAAAAAAAAAAAAAAAAAGAAAAGAAAAGAAAAAAGAATTAGAGGTGGGGAGCGGCAGAGGGAGGGAGAAAATCAAGGGGCTCAATTCACAACCTGAAATCATGACCTGAGTTGAAATCAAGAGTCAGTCAGGTGCCTAATTGACTGAGCCACCCAGGCACCCTTGCTTGTAAAACATTTTAAGAAAAAAAAAAAGTTATTTAGAGAGAAGATAAATAAAATAGGTCAGAAACTCACATCTACATAAAATAAAGAAGAGCACTGCAGGGGCACCTGCATGGCTCCTTTGTTGTGTCTGCCTTCAGCTCAGGTTGTGATCCCAGGGTCCTGAAATCAAGCCCCACATTAGAGTCCCTGCTCAGTCAAGACCCTGCTTTTCCCTCATCCTGCTCCCCCTGCATGTGCTCACTCTCTTTCCCTCTCTCTCTGTCAAATAAATAAATAAATAAAATCTTTAAAAAAATAAAATTAAAATTAAAAGAGCATTGGAGAAGAAATAAGTGAAGATAAAACAAAAACTTATTTTTCTTAATTGATCTGACAATAATTTGTCCAAAATAATAATAGTGACAAGGTATTCAGTTATGTATGATTATGTATATAGATATCCTTATGTGTGTTTATGTAAAAGGAACATGAGTGACAGTAATGATACAAGGGAAAAGTTAGGATTATTTTGTTACAATGTACTCACACTACCTATGCAGTAATACAGTACATTTGAAAGTGGACTTGGATTATTCATAAATGTAAATTGAAAATTCCAGGGCAACAACTAAAAACAGTAAAAAGAGAATTACAAATGAAATACTAAGAGAGGAGAGAAAGTGCAATCATATAAAATGCTTAATTAAAATCACAAAAGGCAAAAAAGAAAGTGGAAGACAAAAATAGAAACAAAGAAGAGCATACAGGAAAAAGTAACAAATATGATATCAATAATTACTTAGAACATCAATGGTCTGAATGCATTAAGTAAAAGGGATTGCTAGGGTAGATTAAAAAAAAAAACATATACGGACATATATAGACTAAAAGCAAATGGAAGGATGGAGCTAGAGTGTATTATGCTAAGTGAAATAAGCCAGTCAGTCAAAGACAAATACCGTATGATCTCATTCATATGTGGAATTTAAGAAAGAAAAGAGATGAACATAGGGGAAGTGGGAAAAGAAAAAAAGGAGAGGGAAAGAATCCATAATTGATTCTTAATGACAGAGAACAAATAGAGAGTTAATGGAGGGAAGTGGGTAAGAGATGGGCTAGGCTGATGATGGGTATTAAAGAAGGCACTTGTGATGAGCACTGGGAATTATATGTATGTGATGAATTACTTAATTCTACTCCAGAAAACAATATTGCGATATGTGGTAACTTAAATAAAAATAAGAAAATAAAAATAAGTGGATGGAGAAAGAAAAACTATGCTAAACATTAATCATAAGAAAGTGGGAGGGGCTATATTAATTACAGGCAGAGTGAACTCCAAAGCAAGGAGAGTTTATGGAGAAATAAAGAAGAGAATTACACAGTTGTAAAAAGAATCAATTCCCCAAACAGCTATAAAAAAATCTTTAGATGTATATGCCCAACAATGAAGCATCAAATTATGTGAGGCAAAAACTAATAAAATTGCAAAGAGAAATAGATGAATCTACTATCATGGCTGGAGACTACAACACCCCTCTCTCAGAAATGCACATATCCAGTGGTCAAAAAAATCAGTCAAGATACACTGGACTCAATAACACCACCAACCAGCTGAATATAATGGACATCTATAGACTCTTTCAGCAAAGACCAGCAGAACACAAATTCTTCTGAAGCTCACAGAACATCCACAAAGATACACCACATTCTGAGCCATAAAGCACATTTTAACAAATTTAAAAGAATAGCAATTATACAGTGTCTGCTAACAGACCACAATGGAATTGAACCAGAAATCAATAACAGAAAGACAGCTGGAAGATAATCAAATAAGTGGAGATTAAACAACACATTTTAAAGCAAGAGGTAAAAAAAAAAAAAATCCAAGAAAAAATTTAAAGTACTTTAAATGAGAGTAGAAACACAACTTATAATTTGTGGGATGCTGCAAAAGTACTGTATAGAGGGATATTTTTAGCACTAAATGTATATGTAAAGAAGAAAGATCTAAAATCAATAAGCTAATCATCCACTTTAAAAACTAGAAAAAGAAGAACATATTAAATCCAAAGTAAGCAGAAGAAAAGAACTGAGAAGAAATTAGGAGGGTTTTGGTCACTGCTTCAATCTCATTACTAGATATTGGTCTATCCAGGTTGTCAATTTCTTCCTGACTCAGTTTTGGAAGTGTATAGGTTTCCAGGAATGCATCCATTTCTTTTAGGTTGCTTAACTTATTGGCATATAACTGTTGTTAATAATTTCTGATGATTGTTTCTATTTCCTTGGTGTTAGTCATGATCTCTCCCTTTTCATTCATAATTTTATTAATTTGGGTCCATTGGAGGCATCACGTTGCCCGATTTCAAGAATTACTACAAAGCTGTGATCACCAAGACAGCATGGTACTGGCACAAAAACAGACAAATAGATCAGTGGAACAGAGTAGAGAACCCAGATATAGACCCACAACTCTATGGTCAAATAATCTTTGACAAAGCAGGAAAAATTATACAATGGAAAAAAGGCAGTCTCTTCAATAAATGGTGCTGGGAAAATTGGACAGCTATGTGTAGAAGAATGAAATTCAACCATTCTCTTACACCATCCACAAAGATAAACTTGAAATGGATAAAAGACCTCAACGTGAGGCAGGAATCTATCAAAATCCTAGAGGAGAACATAGGCAGTAACCTCTTCAACACCAGCCACAGCAGCTTCTTTCAAGACATGTCTCCAAAAGGAAAGGAAACAAATGTGAAAATGAACTTGTGGGACTTCATCAAGATCAAAAGCTTCTGTACTTCAAAGGAAACAGTCAACAAAACAAAGAGGCAACCCCATGGCATGGGAGACAAACCATGAGAGACTGTGGACTCTGAGAAACAAACTGAGGGTTTTGGAGGGAAGGGGAGTGAGGAGTTGAGTGAGCCTGGTGGTGGGTATTAAGGAGGGCACGTATTGCATGGATCACTGGGTGAAGTGCATAAACAATGAATCTTGCAACACTGGGAAAAAATTAAATTTAATTTTTTAAAAAAAGAAGAAATTAGAAATCAATGAAACAGAAAATACAAAATTAGTAAAGAAAATCAATGAAATAAAGAGCTGGTTCTATGAAAAGATACAAAAAACAATAATCCCCTAGCTAGGCTAAATAAGAAAAAAAAGAAAGAGGACACAAATTACTAGTATCAGAAATGAAAGTGGAACATGCTTATATATCGCATGGACATAAAAAGGATAATAAAGGAATACTATGAATACTATAGGTCCACAAATTTGATAACCTAGGTGAAATGGACCAATTCCTTGAAAAACACAATTTGCTAAAACTCACACAAAAATAAACAGTCTGAGGGTTCCTGGGTGGCTCAGTCCACTAAGCTTCTACCTTTGGCTTAGGTCATGATATCGGGAGTCCTGGGATCCAGCCCATTATCTGGCTTCCTGTTCAGCAAGAAGTCCACTTCTCCTTCTACCTCTCCCTTGACTTGTGCTATCTCTATCAAGTAAATAAACAAAATATTTTTAAAAACTTCTTTTCCCTATTTCTCTCCCTCTGCCCCCTCCCACTCTCTCTAAAATTAATTAATTTTTTAAAAGAATAGACAATCTGAATAGGCTTATATCTATTAAATAAATTGATTTAAATAAATAACACCTCCAAAACAGAAAGCACTAGGTTCAAATGTTCTCACTAGTGAATTCTACTAAATATTTAAAGATAAAATGTAAACCAATTTTCTATAATCTTTCATAGGACAAAAGGAGAGAGATTACTTCCTAATTCATTCTATGAAACCAGCAATATCCTAACGCCAACTCAGACAAAAACATTACAAGAAAAGAAATCTACAGGCCAATATCTCTCATTAATACAGAAGCAGGGATCTTAACCAAAATATTAGCAAATCAAATGCAACAATGTATAAAATAATTATACACCATAATCAAGTAAGACTTATTTCAGATATGCAAGGCTGATTCAACATTTGAAAATCAACTAATGTGAACCATCACATCATCAGGCTAAAGAAGAAAAATTGTATGATTATATCAATATGCAGAAAAAGCATTTGATAAAATTCAACACCCATTCAGGATAAAAACTCTCAGTAAGCTAGGAATAGAGGAAAACTTCTACTTGATAAAGAATAGCTAGGAAAACCTAATACGTAATTTTATAAAATAGAAACTTTCCCATTAAGGTCACAAGCAAGGCAAAAATATACCCTGTCACTACTGCTTTTCAATGTCATACTCTAAGTATGAGGGAATGCAATAAGAAAAGGAAATAAAATGTGAGCAGACTGGAAAGGAAAAAATAAAACTCTCTTTGTTTGCAGGTGATATTATTATCTATGTAGAAAATCCAAAAGAAATGATATTTAAAACTCCAGAGTTAAAAAGTGATCATAACAGGGGCGCCTGGGTGGCTCAGTGGGTTAAAACCTCTGCCTTCGGCTCAGGTCATGATCTCAGAGTCCTGGGATAGAGCCCACATCGGGCTCTCTGCTCAGCAGGGAGCCTGCTTCCTCCTCTCTCTCTGCCTGCCTCTCTGCCTACTTGTAATCTCTGTCAAATAAATAAATAAAATCTTAAAAAAAAGTGATCATAACAGTGTTGCAAGATATAAGGTTAATATAGAAAAATCCATTTCTTGGCTTATATATCAGCAACGAACAGGTTAATTTGAAATGAAAACCATAATGCCAATTACATTAGCATTGCAAAAAAAGACATTCTTAGATTTAAATCTAACGAAGTATCTGTATGGCCTATATGAAGAAAACTGCAAAACTTTAGTAAAAGAAATCAAAGAATTAAATAAAAAGAGAGATATTTTATGTTCATGGAAAGAAAGACTCAAAATTGTTAATATGGAAGTTCTTTTCAACTTTATTTATAAATTCAAAACAATCCCATTCAAAATCCCAGTAAGTTATTTTGTGAACAACAAACTGATTCTAAAGTTTATAGGGAGAGACATAAGCTCCAGACTGGCCAATGCAATATTAAAAGGAAAGAACAAAATTAAAAGACTGACACCCTCCAAACTCTAGGCTTATTATAAAGGCATAGTAATGAAGACAATATTGATAAAAGAATAAATAAACAGATTCATGGAACAAACTAAAGAACACGAAATAGATCCATATGAATATAGTTAATTGACCTTTAATAAAAGAGCAAAGACAACACAATGGAACAAATACGGTCTTGATATTGTGCATTCTTTGGTTTTGGACAAATGTATAATGACATGTACCACCATTATAGAATCACATAGAATAGTTAGTTGGTAATAGTTAACATTGATAATCAGTTTTCTTAATTCTTAATTGATTCTTTTAACAAATAGTACTGTGTTCAACATATAATGATAAAAAAGAAATAGTCTCTATCTTATAGAAACTTAGAGTTCTTTTGCATGAAAGGGCTTATACATCTGTGAAATGTACAGATGACATTAATGAGCTTTGTTTAGTCCCTTTGTTTGCATTCTCTCATTAAGGATGTTTTGATATCTCTAAATGATTTTAGAAACATGGAAAATATTCTAGGAGGATTAGTGGACAGTTATTTTCCTCATTTGTTAGAAAAAACTAATTGTATGTTTTAAATTATATTATTGTTGGAAATGTTGCAGTTATTAACATGGACCGTTAATGTCATTTTCAAATATCTCACATATTATTATGAATTGTCATAATTTCATTTTTAGAGTTATATCATGGTAATATCTTTGAAATAAATGTTTCCTATGTTTTAGGGTTTTAATTATAATTATCTCTATATAGTTATATATATTACTTCATGTTAGGTCAGATTATGTAGGAAAGTAATTAAAATGTTCCACTTGTACATAATTAGTCTAATTAAAACTTGTTGAGAAGTTTTTAAAAAATGAATCTAGAGACAAACCTTACACCCTTTCCAAAAATTAATTCAAATACATCACAAATGTAAATGTAAAAAGGAAAACTATAAAACTCCTACAAGATAACATAGGAGAAAATCAAATGACCTTGGGTATGGTGATGACTTTTAAGAAACATCAATAAAGACATAATACATAAAGGAAATCATTTCATAAGCTGAATTTCTTTAAAATTAGACATTTCTGCTTTGTGAGAAACATTATTAAGAGAATGAAAAGATAAATTCAAGAGAAAATACTTGCAAAAGACATATGATAATACGATGTTATCCAAAATATACAAAGAATTCTTAAAACTCAACAATAAAAAAAAGCAGCCTGATTAAAAAATTAGTCAGAGGGGGAGGAGTCAAGATGGCAGAGAAGTAGCAGGCTGAGACTACTTTAGGTAGCAGGAGATCAGCTAGATAGCTTATCTAAATATTGCAAACACCTACAAATCCAATGGGAGATCATAGAGAAGAACAGCAATTCTAGAAACAGAAAATCAACCACTTTCTGAAAGGTAGGATTGGTGGAGAAGTAAATCCAAAGCGATGGGAAGATAGACCGCTGGGGGAGAGGGCCAGCTCCCAGCAAGCAGCAGAGCAACGGAGCACAAAATCAGGACTTTTGAAAGTCTGTTCCACTGAGGGACATCACTCCAGAGGCTAAACTGGGGTGAAGCCCAGATGGGGTTAGCGTGGCCTCAGGTCTCGCAGGGTCACAGAAGGATTGGGGATGTCTGAGTGTCGCAGAGCTTGCCGGTATTAGAATGGGGAAGCCGGCTACAGAGACAGAGCCAAGGAGTGAGCTCACAGCTCGGGATTACCTTGAACCGGTTGCAGGCTCAGTGAGCTTGGAGAACGGCCAGAGGCCATGCAGACGGGAGTAATTGGGTGCTATTCTCTGAGGGCGCACTGAGGAGTGGGGCCCCAAGCTCTCGGCTCCTCCAGGCCAGAGACTGGGAGGCTGCCATTTTCATTACTGTCCTCCGGAACTCTACGGAAAGTGCTCAGTGAACAAAAGCTCCCAAAAGCAAACCCTAGTGGATGACTCAGCCCGGCCCCTGGTAAGGGCAGTTCAATTCCACCTGGGGCAAAGACACTTGAGAATCACTACAACAGGCCCCTCCCCCAGAAGATCAACAAGAAATCCAGCCAGGACCAACTTCACCTACCAAAGAGTGCAGTTTCAATACCAAGGAGAGTGGCGAAATTCCAGAGGAGGAGAAAGCAAAGCACAGAACTCATGGCTTTCTTCTCCCCATGATTCTTTAGTCTTGCAGTTACTTTAATTTTTTTTTCTTTTTCAACTTTTTTTCTCTATTCTTCTGCTAATTTTTTTAACTTTTACCCTTTTCTTTTTTAACGTTTTTTTTTTTAATATTTTATTTATTTGACAGAGAGATCACAAGTGGGCAGAGAGGCAGGCAGAGAGAGAGAGAGGGAAGCAGGCTCCCTGCCAAGCAGAGAGCCCAATGTGGGGCTCGATCCCAGGATCCTGGGATCATGACCTGAGCCGAAGGCATAGGCTTTAACCCACTGAGCCACCCAGGTGCCCCTCTTTTTTAACGTTTTTAACTAGTTTATCTAATATATATATATATTATTTTCTTTTTTATATTTTTTCTTTATTCGTTTTCTTTTTTTAATTTTTTTTTCTTTCTTTTTTTTTTTCTGAACCTCTTTTTATCCCCTTTCTCCCCCCTCACGATTTGGGATCTCTTCTGATTTGGTTAAAGCATATTTTCCTGGGGTCTTTGCCACCCTTTTAGTATTTTATTTGCTCCCTCATGTACTCTTATCTGGACAAAAAGACAAGGTGGAAAAATTCACCACAAAAAAAAGAACAAGAGACAGTACCAAAGGCTAGGGACCTAATCAATACAAACATTGGTAACAGGTCAGATCTAGAGTTCAGAATGACGATTCTCAAGGTTCTAGCCGGGCTCGAAAAAGGCATGGAAGATATTAGAGAAACCCTCTCGGGAGATATAAAAGCCCTTTCTGGAGAAATAAAAGAACTAAAATCTAACCAAGTTGAAATCAAAAAAGCTATTAATGAGGTGCAATAAAAAATGGAGGCTCTCACTGCTAGGATAAATGAGGCAGAAGAAAGAATTAGCGATATAGAAGACCAAATGACAGAGAATAAAGAAGCTGAGCAAAAGAGGGACAAAGAGCTACTGGACCACGAGGGGAGAATTCGAGAGATAAGTGACACCATAAGACGAAACAACATTAGAATAATTGGGATTCCAGAAGAAGAGGAAACAGAGAGGGGAGCAGAAGGTATACTGGAGAGAATTATTGGAGAGAATTTCCCCAATATGGCAAAGGGAACAAGCACCAAAATCCAGGAGGTGTAGAAAATCCCCCTCAAAATCAATAAGAATAGGTCCACACCCTCTCACGTAATAGTAAAATTTACAAGTCTTAGTGACAAAGAGAAAATCCTGAAAGCATCCCGGGAGAAGAAGTCTATAACATACCATGGTAAAAATATTAGATTGGCAGCAGACTTATCCACAGAGACCTGGCCAGAAAGAGCTAGCAATCATCATCTGAATATATCATCTGAATATATCAATATTCAGAGCACTAAATGAGAAAAACATGCAGCCAAGAATACTATATCCAGCTAGGCTATAATTGAAAATAGAAGGAGAGATTAAAAGCTTCCAGGACAAACAAAAACTGAAAGAATTTGCAAACACCAAACCAGCTCTACAGGAAATATTGAAAGGGGTCCTCTAAGCAAAAAGAGACCCTAAAAGTAGTAGATCAGAAAGAAACAGAGACAATATACAATAACAGTCACCTTACAGGCAATACAATGGCACTAAATTCATATCTCTCAATACTTACCCTGAATGGTAATGGGCTAAATGCCCCAATCAAAAGACACAGGGTATCAGAATGGATAAAAAAAACAAAACCCATCTATATGTTGCCTACAAGAAACTCATTTTAAACCCGAAGACACCTCCAGATTTAAACTGAGGGCGTGGAAAACAATTTACCATGCTAATGGACAGCAGAAGAAAGCAGGAGTGGCGATCCTTATATCAGATCAATTAGATTTTAAGCCAAAGACTATAATAAGAGATGAAGAAGGACACTATATCATACTCAAAGGATCTTTCCAACAAGAAGATCTAACAATTTTAAATGTCTATGCCCCTAACGTGGGAGCAGCCAACTATATGAACCAATTAATAACAAAATCAAAGAAACACATCAACAATAAGACAATAATAGTTGGGGACTTTAACACTCCCCTCACTGAAATGGACAGATCATCCAAGCAAAAGATCAATACGGAAATAAAGGCCTTGAATGACACACTGGACCAGATGGACATCACAGATATATTCAGAACATTTCATCCCAAAGCAACAGAATACACATTCTTCTCTAGTGCACAGGGAACATTCTCCAGAATAGATCACATCCTGGGTCCTAAGTTAGGTCGCAACCAGTATCAAAAATTTGGGATCATTCCCTGCATATTTTCAGACCACAATGCTCTGAAGCTAGAACTCAATCACAAGAAGAAATTTGGAAAGAACCCAAATACATGGAGACTAAACAGCATCCTTCTAAAGAATGAATGGGTCAACCAGGAAATTAAAGAAGAATTGAAAAAATTCATGGAAACAAATGATAATGAAAACAAAACAGTACAAAATCTGTGGGACACTACAAAAGCAGTCCTGAGAGGAAAATATATAGCAGTACAAGCCTTTCTCAAGAAACAAGAAAGGTCTCAGGTACACAACAAAACCCTACACCTAAAGGAGCTGGAGAAAGAACAAGATAGAAACGCTAAACCCAGCAGGAGAAGCAAAACATAAAGATCAGAGCAGAAATCAGTGAAATAGAAACCAAAAAAACACAATAGACCAAATCAACGAAACTAGGAGCTGGTTCTTTGAAAGAATTAATAAGATTGATAAACCCCTGGCCAGACTTATCAAAAAGAAAAGAGAAAGGACCCAAATAAATAAAATCATGAATGAAAGAGGAGAGATCACAACTAACACCAAAGAAATACAGACAATTATAAGAACATATTAATAGCAACTCCACGCCAACAAATTTGACAATCTAGAAGAAATGGATGCATTCCTAAAGACATATAAACTACCCAGCTGAACCAGGAAGAAACAGAAAACCTGAACAGACCCATAACCAGTAAGGAGATTGAAACAGTCATCAAAAATCTCCAAACAAACAAAAGCCCGGGGCCACATGGCTTCCTGGGGGAATTCTACCAAACATTTAAAGAAGAACTAATTCCTATTCTCCTGAAACTGTTCCAAAAAAAAAGAAATGGAAGGAAAACTTCCAAACTCATTTTATGAGGCCAGCATCACCTTGATCCCAAAACCAGACAAGGATCCCATCAAAAAAGAGAACTACAGACCAATATCCTTGATGAACACAGATGCAAAAATTCTCATCAAAATACTAGCCAATAGGATTCAACAGTACATTAAAAGGATTATTCACCACGACCAAGTGAGATTTATTCCAGGGCTGCAAGGTTGGTTCAACATCCGCAAATCAATCAATGTGATACAACACATTAATAAAAGAAAGAACAAGAACCATATGATACTCTCCATAGATGCTGAAAAAGCATTTGACAAAGTACAGCATCCCTTCCTGATCAAAACTCTTCAAAGTGTAGGGATAGAGGGCACATACCTCAATATTATCAAAGCCATCTATGAAAAACCCACTGCAAATATCATTCTCAATGGAGAAAAACTGAAAGCTTTTCCGCTAAGGTCAGGAACATGGCAGGGATGTTCATTATCACCACTGCTATTCAACCTAGTACTAGAAGTCCTAGCCTCAGCAATCAGACAACAAAAGGAAATTAAAGGCATCCAAATCAGCAAAGAAGAAGTCAAACTATCACTCCTCACAGATGATAGGATACTATATGTGGAAAACCCAAAAGACTCCACTCCAAAACTGCTAGAACTTGTACAGGAATTCAGTAAAGTGTCAGGATATAAAAGCAATGCACAGAAATGAGTTGCGTTTCTCTACACCAACAACAAGACAGAAGAAAGAAATTAAGGAGTCCATCCCATTTACATTTGCACCCAAAAGTATAAGATACCTAGGAATAAACCTAACCAAAGAGACTAAGAATCTAACACAGAAAACTATAAAGTACTCATGAAAGAAATTGAGGAAGACACAAAGAAATGGAAAAATTGTTCCATGCTCCTGGATTTGAAGAATAAATATTGTGAAAATGTCTATGCTACCTAAAGCAATCTACACATTTAATGCAATTTCTATCAAAATCCCATCCATTTTGTTCAAAGAAATGGAACAAATAATCCTAAAATTGATATGGAACCAGAAAAGACCTCGAATAGCCAAAGGAATATTGAAAAAGAAAGCCAAAGTTGGTGGCATCACAATTCCGGACTTCAAGCTCTATTACAAAGCTGTCATCATCAAGACAGCATGGTACTGGCACAAAAACAGACACATAGATCAATGGAACAGAATAAAGAGCCCAGAAATAGACCCTCAACTCTATGGTCAACTCATCTTCGACAAAGCAGGAAAGAATGTCCAATGGAAAAAAGACAGCCTCTTCAATAAATGGTGTTGGGAAAATTGGACAGCCACATGCAGAAAAATGAAATTGGATCATTTCCTTACACCACACACGAAAATAGACTCAAAATGGATGAAGGATCTCAATGTGAGAAAGGAATCCATCAAAATCCTCGAGGAGAACACAGGCAGCAACCTCTTCGACGTCAGCCACAGCAACATCTTCCTAGGAACATCACCAAAGGCAAAGGAAGCAAGGGCAAAAATGAACTATTGGGATTTTATCAAGATCAAAAGCTTTTGCACAGCAAAGGAAACAGTGAACAAAACCAAAAGACAACTGACAGAATGGGAGAAGATATTTGCAAATGACATATCAGATAAAGGGCTAGTGTCCAAAATCTATAAAGAACTTAGCAAACTCAACACCCAAAGAACAAATAATCCAATCAAGAAATGGGCAGAGGACATGAACAGACGTTTCTGCAAAGAAGACATCCAGATGGCCAGCAGACACATGAAAAAGTGCTCCATATCACTCGGCACCAGGGAAATACAAATCAAAACCACCATGAGATATCACCTCACACCAGTCAGAATGGCTAAAATGAACAAGTCAGGAAATGACAGATGCTGGCGAGGATGCGGAGAAAGGGGCACCCTCCTACACTGTTGGTGGGAATGCAAGCTGGTGCAACCACTCTGGAAAACGGCATGGAGGTTCCTCAAAATGTTGAAAATAGAACTACCCTATGACCCAGCAATTGCACTGCTGGGTATTTACCCTAAAGATACAAACGTAGTGATCCAAAGGGGCACATGCACCCGAATGTTTATAGCAACAATGTCTACAGTAGCCAAACTATGGAAAAAACCTAGATGTCCATCAACAGATGAATGGATAAAGAAGATGTGGTATCTATACACAATGGAATACTATGCAGCCATCAAAAATTGAAATCTTGCCATTTGCGACGACGTGGATGGAACTAGAGGGTATCATGCTTAGCGAAATAAGTCAATCGGAGAAAGACAACTATCATATGATCTCCCTGATATGAGGAAGTGGAGATGCAACATGGGGGGTTAAGGAGGTAGGAGAAGAATAAATGAAAAAAGCTGGGATTGGGAAGGAGACAAACCATAAGTGACTCTTAATCTCACAAAACAAACTGAGGGTTGCTGGGGGCAGGGGGGTTGGGAGAAGGGGGGTGGGGTTATGGACATTTGGGAGGGTTTGTGCTATGGGGAGTGCTGTGAAGTGTGTAAACCAGGTGATTCACAGACCTGTACCCCTGGGGATAAAAATATATGTTTATAAAAAATAAAAAATAAATTAATTAATTAAAAAAAATTAGTCAAAGACATTAACAAACACCCCACTAAAGAAGATGGACAAATTGGCAAACAGGCATATGAAATGAATCTCCACATCATATGTCATCAGGAAAATACAAATTAAAACAACAAGATACTACTATACACCTATTAGAATGACCAAAATCAATGAACGCTGACAACACCAAATGCTGGTGAGAATATGGAGCAACAGAAACTGTCATTTATTATTGCTCGAAATGCCATATGTATAGTCAGTCTGGAATGCAGTTTGGCAATTTCCTATGAAACTAAATATACTTTTATAGAAGCCAGCAATCACACTATTTAGCATTTACCCAAGACTAGTGAAATCTTATGTCCTCACAAAAACCTGCACCCGGATGTTTATAGCAATTTTATTTATATCTGCCAAAACTTAGAAGGAACAAAATATACTTCAGTAGGTAACTGAATAAAGTGTGGTATATGCAGACAATGGAATATTATTCAGCAATAAAAAGAAATGAGCTAACACTGATTTCTGCATGTTGTTTTGCATCCTACAACTGTACTAATCTTTGAAATAATTCTTTTTTAAAGATTTTTATTTATTTATTTAACAGAGAGAGAGACACAGCAAGAGAGGGAACGAGCAGAGAGAGTGGCAGAGGGAGAAGCAGGCTTTCCACTGAGCAGGGAGCCTGATGGGGGGCTTGATCCCATGGAAGAAACTTAAATGCACATTACTAAATAAAAGAAGCCAATTCTGAAAAATCTACATACTGTCATTAAAATCCTATGACAGTCTGTAAAAGGCAAAACTATGGAGACAATTAAAAGATCAGTGATCACAAGGAGTTAGAGGGAAAGAAAGGATGAATAAGTGGTGCACAGATTTTTAAAGCAATAAAATTTTTCTGTATGATACTATAATAGTAAAGATGCATCACTATAAATTCATGCAAACTGATAGAATATAACACCAAGAGTGAACCCCAATGTAAACTATGGAATTTGAATCATGATGATGTGTCATTGTAGGGTTATTGATTCTAACAAATATACCATTCTGGTGGGGGATGTTGATAATTGGGGAGAACATGCATGTTGAAGGGCAGGTGGTTTATGGGAAATATCTATGCCTTCTGCTCAATTTTACAATGAACCTAAAAGGGCTCTAAACAATAAAGTTGACAAAAAATCTTGGTGAGGGATGATACTTGTATTTTTTAAATTTTTTAAACTTTTTTATTAACATATAATGTATTATTTGTTTCAAGGGTATGGGTCTGTGAATCAGCAGTCTTATACAATTCACAGCACTCACCATAGCACTAAACGTGATAGTTTTTTATAATCCACAATAGAATGAAACTTATTCACATATTAGAGTAAATTAAAACACTGTCACTGATTTGAATATATAGTTCAAATTAATTCAGATTAATTATATTTGTATTATATAATTCTTTACATTTTGTAATTGTTTTTCCCATGATCATACTCAGAACAGATTCTTTTTTGGTTATTATTATCATTTCCATTTTATAGGTTAATAAAAGTGAAACTCAGAATATTTAAAGGAAACTAGAAAGTGAAGAATCTGAATTTAAGTTTTTTGATTCCTGATTTTGTTGTATTTCTGCATATATACCTGGCCATTAGAAGAGTTGAGAAATACTTCTAATTTGATCCTACAATTAAGTGGACTCTTAAAAACCAGAGGACCCAGTGGAAAATCTATTAGTGCATATAATTAGTCAAGGAGTTAAATAGCTTTCATTTCCCTTGGGGGGGGGCCTTATTCTGTCTGATTTTTTTCAAATTCTGCTGATATGTTATTGAATGCTATTTTATATGGTCCCTTGTTTCTCTCTCTTTTTTTTTTTTTTTTGGATGATTGAACATCTAGACAAATTAGTCATAACCAAGAGGGTTTTGCTCTGAGTTTTTAAATTAAAAAGTATTCCTTTCCTCTTAATGAAAAATAGTTTGGGGAATGTATTCTTACTGAAATGTAGGACTGATTTAGTATGCATGTGATTTTTTATGTAACATCCTGATACTCTGGTAAGAAAAAAATTCTAAGACTATTGACCATAAATATAAATATCTCACTGTTACTGCAATGGTGTGTAATTCTTTTTTTTTTTTTCCTACCACCACTCATAGTCAGAAGGAGTTAACTGACTGAGGCCCACAATGTCAAAGTGAATTTTGTTTTAGCATCAGCAAGAACCTCATATTATGCCCTTGAAGACAGTGTTTTATGTTTGGGAGGAGTCAGGAAAGAATAATGAATTATTGTTGATCATGTTTTCTATTCAATTACATGTTAAAGAAGAACACTGACTGTTGCTTCACATGCAAGTAGATAAAACTTGGCAGAAGTTGCCTGAAAGTCTACCAAACCTATTCTGTCTTATTTTAATTTATTTATTTATAAGTCATACTTCATTACAAAATTAACATTTCAGGAACGTACAATACAAATGAATACAAGTGTTGACAGGATTGTCCCAGGCAAAGCAGGATATTTAGTTTATTCTATGATAGTGCCTTGGCAACAGGTAAGACTCAGAAATAGTTGCATGGTGTACTAAGAATGCTGGCTACTAGGCTTGCTTGTCTTGTCATATAATCCTGGAGATTATGCTGGACAGGAAGCCTATTTATTTATTTAATTTGATCATTGTCTCACTTTAAAAATGATCTGTGGCAGCTTGAAGAAAAAACACATTTATATAGAAGTAGAAATTTTTACAATATAAATAATGAATCTATTTTTCTAACATAATACAAAGTTCTCTGGTCAAGTGAGAAAACTGTATGGGTTTTTCTTTCTCTCAAGCTCTTTATAAAGTTTGCTTCGTGATGATTTAGAATATTTTTGCACAGGCAACTTCTTAATGGTTGCTTTGCTGCATGTGTTCATTTCCATAAAATAGAATCCATGGTCAATTTTAAGTGTCACATCTTAGCCTAGTTTTCTCTAATAGGAATCTATCATACCTTGTGCATTGCTTAAGAAATATGATTTTTCAACATGTACATGACTTTTACTATTTATCCATTCATATCTTGCCTTGTTCCATAAACTATTTGAGGTAATCATATGCATGTATATAATTTTCATAGGATTAGCATATTATCAGGTTCATGGAACAGGCTGAACAACATTAAACCATGACTTTTTTTTAATTCCTTAAGTAAGTAGAAGAGAAGAGATGATAGTTACTTATTTTGAATTGGAATTGAGATTAAAAGATAAAATATACAATCTGACCCATTTGTCAGCATCTTCATTCTTTTATCGAATATATATACTACTCCCTCTTAACACAGACTTTAAAATATGTTCAACTTTATCAGTTCTCTAAAACCATATCCAAGCTTGTTAAAAAAAATGTAATAATCAGAAAATTGAATGGTAAATCAGTGTAAACATACATTTAATAATTTAGAGTAATTCTTGATCCATTAAAGAATGAGATTTTTTTAAATGATCATTTCTTTAAGCCTTAAAAGAGAACCAAACTTTTTATACAATAGGACTGTTACATGTTGAACTCTGGCCCCCACCAAAAAAAGTATCCCAAGTTCCTGGAATCAAGCCCCTCATTGGCTTCCTAAACAGTGGGGAGTCTGCTTCTCTCTCTCCCCTCCCCGTGCCCCTCCCCCTTGCTTTTACACATGTTCTCTCTCTCACTCTCAAAATAAATAAATAAATAAATAAAATCTTTTTTAAAAAATAGATTGAGCTCCATTTAATGATTATCTCTGTCATTTACTTGAGTGGGCATGCAGGCTTCTTTTGGGGGTAGGGGATGGTGGGAATATGTTCACATTCAGAATCCTAGCTCCAATTAAAGACACTAAAGGCAGAGCTGTTAAAATGCACCTGAACCACATGTGTGGGCTTGGACAGCAAACTTTTTTTTTAAACGATTACACTATTAATTCCTAACCAAATAATAGACATCTGACCACCAGGAACACGAGTTTCAAAGAATTGCAGAAATGAAGGAATTATCCAGTTTTGAATCTTTTAACTAGCTAGCTAGACTCCTCTTGATTTTATGTAAGAAATTAGTACTTGATGCATGCAAAAAAATAACTGATACTTTCATTTGTGATTAATTGCTCTGAGAAATTATTCTAAATTTAGATAATTTTTTTTATTTCTTCAAGTAATGAAAGAAGAATAAGCTCTAGATCATTTAAGAACATGGCATAACCTTTTTTTTAAGATTTTATTTTTTTAAAGTAATCTCTATACCTAAAGTAGCACTCGAGCTCACCATCCCAAGATCAAAAGTCACATGTTCCACCAACTGAGCCAGCCAGGTGCCTCAAGAGCACAATATATTCTTTGCTGAAAGTATCACTCAGTGTGGTAAGTAGACTAAGGCAACCCCCACTTGAGACAATGAACATCTTAATACCAGTAACCTGTGAATACTGGTACCTATATGAGAAAAGGACTTTGCAGTTGTGATTAGATTGAGATGTAGACATAGGGTGACTATCCTGAATTATCCAGATGTGTCCTTAGAATAGTTCTATAAAATCAGAAAAAAATATTTGAAAGGTAGAGACTGAGAGAGAAAGAGAGATGTGACTGTAGAAGTCTGGTCAGAAAGATACCACATTGCTGGCTCTGAGCCTGGAGGAAGAGACCATGGGCCTAGAAATGCAGGTGGCCTCTAGAAGCTTCAAAAAACAAGGTAAGAATTTTTCCTAGAAGCCTGCAGAAAATACTGCAGCCTTGCAAACACCTTGATTTTTAGCCCATTGGGACCTATGTAAGACCTTCTGATTTATAGAGCTATGAAATAATAATTTAATATTGTTTTCTTCCACTATATTTATAATTTATTATAAGAAATTATAGGAAACTAATATTATATTATAATTTTCCTATAAGTTTAGTTTATAGGAACTTATAAGTTTCCTATAAGTTTCCTATAATATTATTATAAATAATATTATAGGAAACTAATATACCTTGGTCAATACCTTATTTCTAAATTCCTGATTATTCCTTAGATGTGCTATATAAACTTCAATTAACTAGTGTGTATTTTATGGAAATATTATTTTGAGTCCATCCTCCCTGGTTAGTAGGATATAAAAACATTTGGCTACAGAACATAGCATTTATAAATTATGCACATAACATTTAATTGTAGTGCAAATACTGCTTGTACCTAATCACTCAAAAGCTGAGTTTCAGCCCTCTAATAAATTCAGTTCAGTGAGACTACAAAATATTTTTTCAACTGTGGTAATTTATAAGAAATTGATACTGTAGTCTGCTTCACTTCCTGCCTAAACTGGTATTTGTAACACAGGACTCTAATGTACCAAGTGTCCAGCAGGATCAGCAATATGGAATTATTTCTTCCCTACCACACATACCCACCTGAAGTTAGCTAAATCTAAACCTGCTCACATGTGAGTACATTGATTTTACTATCAAAGAGCACTCAGCATGCCATCCTTGAAAGAGAAGTATAAATTATGGTGTGTGGGGGAGGGTACAGGAAGAGAACATTGGGTGTTGCTGGTCATCTTTTTTTTTTTTTAATTTAATCACATATCCAGAGAGAATGCTGATTGCAGCATATGTGCTTTACACACTATTAGGCAAAATCAAGGTAGAAGCTGCAAGTAAAAGTTGAAGTTCTCTCCTGGGTGGCTCAGTGGGTTAAGCCTCTGCCTTTGGCTCAGCTCATGATCTCAGGGTCCTGGGATCAAGACCTGCATCAGGCTTTCTGCTCAGTGGGGAATCTGCTTCCCCTTCTCTTTCTGCCTGCTTGTGATCTCTCTCTCTCTGTCAAATAAATAAATAAAGTCTTTAAAAAAAAATTGAAGTTCTACCAAACCCATCCTAATTTTAATGCAACCATTAATTTTATTTGTAATTTATATTTTATTTCAAGGTGACTTTTTCAGGTTTAAGTGCTCAACAGCACAGGATACTGGCATATTGGGTTATTTACTAGGATTGTCCTGGCCAAACCAGCATGAGTTGTTCACCCTGACCATGAATGACTCTAATGAAGAATCCTTTTCAAGTGGAGACTTTTCAGCAAGGCAGAGAAACATGCTGTGCCCAGAAACAATTCACGTTAGGGTTTCTTGCAGTCATGTGCTGATGAACATTTAACAACCAGCTCTACTGATAGGGTGCATGGGTGGGGAAATTGGACTTGTACTATTTGCCAATTTCTGTGGCGTAAATAGTCCCACCAAGGACAAATTCAGGCTATCAAATTGAAATCAGTGAATGTGGAGTTAGGAAGAGATGTACATATCTGTTTCAGCAAGTAGGTAAGAGCTGACTGTAGCACACCCCTAGCTGTCTCTGGAACCACACAAACAAGGAATGGAGGAAGAGTCACGTATGACTGGATTCTAAGGATACCATCAATGAGTACTCTAGACTAGATATTAGAAGTTCGTCCTTTTTCTGTTGGCCCACTTAAACTTTACAGATTCTAACATGACTCGTGGATGGAGAGAGTAAAGGAGTACTTGGATAGCTTTTGAACATTCACGCAAAGATTAAAATACTATATTATTTTAATGTTATAAAATCATTTAAAAACCTCAAATTGAATATCCATTTATTACTTTTGTGATTATTATGTGAATTCAAATTTAAGATGACCATAGCTCATTGGGGGAAAATATTCTTGCTAAATAAGTAAACCTATAGAGCAGAAATGAACTTAGAAGGAATTGTGTGCTCTCTGTCTGTTGCCCAGTATCAATCAGATTTTAGAATGTTTGAACATTTTAACAATGACTTTATAATTCACTCTAATTTTCCTACAATGGCAATGGATTTTAGTTGTACTTTCTTTAAGGTTAGCTGTCAATTCTTACTCCTAACTATGTAATAAATGTTAGGGTCCCCTCAAAATCCATATGTTGAAATCTTAAGCCCCATTGTGATAATATTTTGAGGCAAAAATTGGGGGCGGTAATTAGATCATGAAGGTGGAACCTTCATGAATGGAATTAGTGCCCTTGTAAAGGAGCTCTCTTACCCTTTCTGCCATGTGAGGATACACTGAGAAGACAGCCATCAATGAAATATAAAGCAGGTTCTCACCAGGCACTAAGTCTGTTGTTGTCTTAATTGTGGACTTCCCAGCCTCCAGAACTGTGAGAAATAAATATTTGTTGTTTAAGGTCTACACTATTTTTGTTATAGAAGCTCAAATGGACTTAGACAATACATCACTAAAAATCTCCAACTTTAAATCTTTTGCAAACTAAAATTACTGAACAAAAGCTTGCAGGCAGAACGACGTTAAAATTTATCCCCACATTTTTAAAATCCCCATTATTTAATGTGTTTGGAGGTGCCAAACACATTAAATAATGAGAATACAAAAAGTATATATAATTTAATTTTGAAAATTCTGTTTTTGTGCTTCAGAATATATCAATTCATAAAAATGACTTTTTGATGGAGCTTCATTTTTTCATTTGAAAATTGATATGCTCAACCTAAGTGAAATAAAATTGAGATTACCTAAAATATATTTTGAAGAAAGGGCTTTTGATTGGTGGTAAAAAGACACTAACTTTGAAAATATTTAGTCTGAAATAATCACAAATTTCAGTGTGAGAAGACTTAGAATTTGAGAATAGCCTCCATTTAGCAGAATGCTCATCAAACTTATGTGTACCTCAGTACTCACAGAAAGAATATTTCTTCAATTAAGCATATCATAGTTCAGAGAGAAGTCACTTGAAGGTATGACGACTGGGAATTTTAATTAAGTAATTAATAATAATTAAACCTGTATTTTCAGAAAAATGCCAAAAATTTAGGATTTGAGAATAAAATGAATGAAAGTATATGATTATGTTCTAAGAATATTCTGTTTAGGGCACCTGCGTGGCTCAGTTGGTTGAGCGACTGCCTTCGGCTCAGGTCATGATCCCAGACTTCCAGGATTGAGTCCCGCATCAGGCTCCCAGCTCCTTGGGGAGTCCTCTTCTCCCTCTGACCTTCTCCTCTCTCATGGTCTCTTTCACTCATTCTCTCTCAAATAAATAAATAAAATATTTTTAAAAAAGGATATTCTGCTTATTTTTAATACATATATAATCAATATAAAGATTTTTAACTTGGATTTAATATATCCAGTATATATTATTTTTATCTTTTAGAAAGGTATAGGCAATTTTTAATAAAATTATTTAAGAGCCAACCAATATTATGAGCCAATTGATCAATTGCTAAGTAAATATTTCTAAACTTGAATTTATTATTATTATTGTTACACCAGCTTTCACTGTCAAAATTGTCTCAGTCTGGATGACCTATAAAGGTTTTTTCCTACTCTAGGGTACACTGACTTCTATTACACTTTAGTACAGGATAATCCTCCCTCTATTCCTTCTCTTATCTCAAAAGTACTCCCCAGTTTGCTACACTGTCTCCTTCCTCACATACTCAGCCCCATCAACTACCACCCCTTCAGGTCCCCTAGCATTACCTCTCCAGAAAGTTTTGGATTCATAAAATGGTAGAATTGTTGACTTCAGGCAGCTTCTATTTTTTAGTTAACAGAGAGACCACATTGTGCACTGATTTAGAGAAAGAGGAAGAAAATGTCCTACAGAGGTGATGTAAATAGCTACCATAATTGTTGTAGCATTGTTACTTGCCCTAGCAATTGTTACTTGTAGGGAGGAGGTGCCTTGCCGATTTATGAATTTATGCTAGGGTAATCAGGTTTGCCTTTATTATAATCCAGAGGTACTCAAACTGATTGACAGTCAATCTTTATAGAAAGAATGTATCTTGTCCACATAAAATTATTACAAAATTCGTCAGCTACATTGTTTATACTCTATTATAGCATATATTTCATACCATAATATTTCTGTATATGTCAGTTTCTCCCACTAGAGTCTGAGCTGTTCAAGAATTAGGATATTATTTTATTAATTTCTATATCCCCAGGGCCTAGTGTACTCTGGCCACAAAATAGGCACTCAGTGAATAGTTGCTGAAGGAATCATGAATTCAATCATATCTATAAATTTTCACATCACAAATACTACAGATGCTTGAAGAATATAATAAATTATTTGCATTATTGTTACATGGCCTATATAGCAAGTCATCTTCCATAGAGAAATCTTTCTTTTGTCTCATTAGCATTAGTGAACATTGTTCATACTAATTGCACCTATTTTTAGGATGACCAAACCCGTACCCCATAGGATTCAAACATTTCTTTAGTATTTTCCCTTTGTATTCAGTAACTCTGTAATCTGAACTGTAATGACATTTAAAGTATAAAAACATAGTGAAAAGGAGAATATTTAGCCTGCAAAGTTCCAAGATGCTTTAAAGATCAATCACCTAATACAATCCTCTCAATGAATAAGTGAATCAACTCTTGCCCAGGGAAACTTAACTCATCCAAGTTCACATGACTGGTTAGTGATGAGGCCAAGGGAAAAACAAAAAACCAAAACAACCTTCTAAATTTTACCTTTTTCCAAGATGTTTGAAGTTAATTGAATTGGCAAAAGGAAAATAGAAGCAGGAAAATAACACAGAAAAACCCAGAGTAAAAACTACATCAGAAGAGAAGTTTACTTTATACAATCGATTTACTTTTCAACATTTATGCGCGAAACTTCTTTTTAAATTATTTTACATTAAATGAATCCTGCAATTTGAAGAAATCCTATCTTAACTCAACTTCCCCAGAGAATGGACTTTGAACATCAGAGATTTGTAGGTAGGAAGTTTATTGGGGTGTGGTCTCAGAGCAATATCTGGGAATATTTGAAAAGCATCAGATTGGGCAGAGGGAAAAATTAAGCTGTCACACAGTTGCAACAGATTCATTTAATTGGATTGGATGTTATGGAGCTTGGATGTCCCTTCAGAACTGTTCCCATTTAAGGCAAGGGGACTAGGCTTTGTACTCCCACTTCAACCAATGAATGGACTAAGCTGAGGGAAATTTTGAGATATTCATTTGCCTTCAGCAGCAGTTCTTCTTGGCAACAGATATAGTATGTCTCATTCCTGAAAAGGAATCTGAATAATGCCCCATACTATCCACTACTGTCCTCTCCTTATGCCCCTCAGAGTCACTTAAGTCATGTACCCCACCTGGGTAAATGTACCCCACCTGGGTAAAGCTACTCCAAGATTCAAGTTTGTCTCTTTTTTGTCTCTTCTAGGAAATTTTGTGGTAACAAAGCTAGTGGAAATAATTCCAGTTCCTGCTGCTATAGGGAACTATAGCTGATATTCATTATTTCCCTCTTCTATTACCCATTTTAGATTAATTCCTTCCAATAAGAGTAGCTTATTTGGTGATCTAGACCCTCAGCCCTTATGAGAAAGAGTCCCTAGCCTTATATGTGCTCAGGCAGTTGCCCATTTGCTCTCAAAATTGAGCAAAGGAGTACTAAGAGATGGCCTACTATATCACCAGAATATGAAACATATCCTCCCCAACTCTATCCATTGTATGTCACCAATTTTATCTTCTCCTGGTGTTGAGCATCAATTTCCCCCTTTCCCTAGGGCCTCTTTCTATGCTTCTGGTCTTTTAGTAAAAGAACCTCAAAGCAATGAGGTAACAGCCATAGGTTAAAGTGTAATGGGACACTTACTGTTTCCCTAGTAGAGGCATTCCCCTTTGGAAATCAGGACCTCTAGACCTTCAGAGTCCAAAGTTATGAGGATGAGAGGATGGAAAATACAAATTCCCCATGTGGGTTATTGGGAATAAGTTATACGGAGCCATTCCTTCTCCTTTATTCTCAAATGCATGAATTATTATTGGATATATAGCATCATATAATGGCAACTGATTTAAATTCTTTGCTGAACTTTGGAGGATGGAATACCAGTATTAGATGACCTCATCTCTAAGCTGGTGCCTCAGATACACTTTCAAATGTCTATTCCGCTGCTTAGTCATGCTGAAAAAATTGAATGGTATAGTATATGATAAGACAAATGACCCAGTGGCCATATGCCCACAGTCACATTCTGCATGCTATACAGTGGGTTCATTGATCCAAAACAATATTAAGAAGAATTCTTTGCTGGTGAAACAAATAATCTATAAACCTTTGGAATGTGGAGCTGGATGAGGGCTTGTTGATAAGGAAACCCCAATATCTGGAGCATGTTTTCCTGTAATTAAGTTGAATTGGTGCCCTACAGAACTAGGGGTCCAGTGAAATCACTTTGCTACCAAATAGCTTGTTGGCCTCCTGAGAGAAGGTGCCTTGTTAATGGTTCAGCATCATTCTTTGTTGCTGGAAAGTAGTATATTCTGCAGCAGCAGTCACTGTATCAGCCTCAGTGAATGGAAGCTCATTCAGCTGAACCCAGGCTTGATCAAAATCCCTGCCACTCATGACTATTCCATTTATGCTCCTCCTTTGCCAAATTAGGTGACTGATGTCCACTGCCAAGATATCCTGTAAATTTGATTATTTTTTGTAGTGTTTCTTCTATGATGGATCACTTATGGCAGGAATTATCATGTATTACAGTTTTTATTTTCCTATACTTTGTGCCTCCCATAGGCCCATTTATATACCTCATCCCATCAAAAAATCATTTCTCCCAATCCTCATTTTTTCCCTCCTTCCAAGCCCCTAATCAATCCTCATTCATTCATCACTGCCCATGAACCCACATATATTTTAATATCAAGCCACTTTTTTCTTCCACTTATATGGGTACTGCTCAAACTTATACCCCCTGGGAGGATTTCTCCTCACCTTTGTCTTTCAGGCCCACCCTTATGTTGGTTTATAGAACAGCACATTGATTTTTAGCTAACATACAAAACCAACCCATCTATGACTTAAGCTCAGCCTTTACCTCTTTTATGAGCTATTCATAATGAATTCCCCATACACCATAGGTGCATGCTAAATGAAACACTCCAATGCAAAAGTGGTAGATGATGCTTAATCAACCTAGGACTAGATGAGTTTCACAGGTTATTTGATTTCTATTTACATTCTCTGTCTCTTCAAGATCCCCAGCATGTCACAACGGTTAATCTAATAGAAGTTAATTTTCTTTTGCAGATGGCAAAGCCTTGCTCCAGAACACTAAAGGGTGTACATTAGAACTATCCACTTAAGTCATGCCATAACTCTACATGGTGATTCATGCCTACTATAGACAACTTTAATACCATAGAGCCTTCTGTATGATCTTCAAGGAAGGGGTTCATGTAGCAGGGCTACTTATACTCTAGCCAGAAACTCCAGCAGAATGTTTTCCTGTTTCCATGTTCAACTCAAAGCTGTTAGCCTTCCATGTCATTTGTTTACCAGGACTGTATCTTCCTTCTTAGTGGTGTAAGATAAAAGACACAATAAATTGTCTTTTACTGTGGAAATGATCTGGCATATATATGAGGTCACTGAATACAAACTTCATTGATATAAGAAGTCCCTGAATCTCCACTAGGTTTATTTCCCACACTCTGGAATACATGAGTCTCAGCAAGGCCACCAACACAAACATTTCTGCTTCTTGTAGTCTGCTTAATATAATGACATTGAAAGAGAGGACCAATGTGATATCATATGGATTGCCAAAATTATCCAATTGCCTCAGGCTCTATTTATGATGTAGGGTAAGAAACTATTAATATAGCACTGGGAAAGAAATATAAATGTTTATTTTTGCCTATCACACGTGAATGTTAACTTCTAGTTCTCCTTCCCATTAGAACTGAGAAATAATGCATTCGTCAGAACAATGGCTGCTTACCAAGTTCCTGAAACCCTGTTATACAAAAATAAAACAGAGTGAGGTGAGTAAGACACTTGCATCAGTAGCAAAATTTAAGGGAACATTAAAAATTCAACAATCAAGATAAATAATATTTCAATGCAAATAAAAAATCATCAATCAAAAAATCCATGAACAAAGTATCATTTTTTTTAGTAAAGACAGAATCAATATTACTTATATCCTTTTGCCTTGGCATCGTCCTGTTTCTGATTTTATTCTAATTTAAAATTTCATTATATCTGGTAAAGAACCTGCAACTGGGGCTGTTGCTTTTGTGGTAGTTTATGGTCATCTACCATTACCTTACTTTTGACCATCTTGGACATCTTCAGGAATAGTTTCAGAAGTTTCTACTCGGTATTCTTCATTCTAGTAGTTCTTATTCCACAAGACAATGAAGTTAAATGTAGTCTTTGCATTTTAATTATACATTTGAAGACCAGAGAAATGTCTAGTAGGTGAGCTGATGTACTTAGTATACTCGAGATTCTGTTTATTATCTGACTTCTATATGCTCTACTCTAACAAGGAGATCAGGCACTTGTGTATTAACATCAACTCAAAACTTATGCCTTACTGTTCTCTAAACGTCTGGTTATTTCCCTTTCCTCAATGTATGGTTATCCAAGTAAATGGATTTAGGTCCCTTTGAATAAGGACTCTGAATCATTATAGCACAGTACATTTGCTTCAATCTTATAAATCCCTTCCTTCTGGGCAACTGGCCTTTCTTTCACTGTGTAATGTGGAACTTAAAATTGGCTCATATAAAACTGGGCAGGAGATTATGACATGTTATGACATGTTACCCTCAACCTCCTGATCATTCATTTTTGAATTCCTTTGTTTTTTATAAGTTGAGCAATATCCTTGCCAGTTACTCCTTCATGGCTTCCTTAAGCCTACCCATGTTCAATCAAACATCTCTATATTTCCATGTGACTCAAACTCCCAGGCTGCCACTCTGACGTTGTAGTACTGCCACCTAACTTGTATTATTTCAAGATTCTGTATTTCTTATTTTATCAGGGGTGTTTCAAATCCCCAGCTATCAACATCAACTCTGCTCTCTTTCCAGTGTTAGGTACCAACATCTTCTGCCATCAATCTTGGTCTTCAGAAGATAGTCACCACTGATCTTCACAACGATTGGAAAGTATCTCTCCTCTTACCACTGTGGAAAACACTGTCCTCCAGACTCTTGCAGAATATAGCTGGTGAGTTTGTCAGCCTTATGCAGTTTATCCAGTCTAAGGGGCCAACTTCTTTGACTCCTTTTATCCTTTATTCTACCATCTGCCATCTTAGTTTTGGACTATGCATCTCACTGAGAGCTATCAATTTCTTTCAACCTTCAAGAGCCCACCTAGCATGTTAGCTGTATCTTCTCTCATCCTTCTCAAAATGCATTACCTGTGTCATGGGAGAGTGCTTGCCATTCATCTAGCTCTTTTAAGATCCACTTCCATATATTCCTGCCAGTACTATTAAATTAGTTAACTTAAGCTAGTTCGTTAGCTAAATCCTACAGTTCCTTTGATATGTCATCCCTTCTTTTTTTCATCAAGTCCAACACATATCTCGGTACATTATATTGTATTTAGCCCTAATTTTTAGTATTTGGTCAGGACTGGAGGTAGAATACATCCTGAGGGGATGGGATATGCATTTTCTTATAAGACAGAGCCTTGCACTCTCTTTAAGCAAAGGGGAAAGACTGACATTTAATATGGAAGAGTAACTACTTTTGACGACTCAGGCAATACAGATGAATTTATGGATGTGAAAATTTTCCAAGTGCATTCACCTAGATTGCTTCATCTTAAGATTTTGTGAGGAGGTGGAACAGTGATAGCTAATGGATGACAAAATAGGCCATTCCCAATTTTGGCTCTCCTCATAAGAACAACAACTAGCGACTATCCACAGACAAAACACCATTGTGAAAATCCCCAAACCCAAGGGGGAGGCTGAAACATTCACCCTGGACCACAGAGACTGAGAAGGACTACTTTAGTAGGATAAAAAGAGAGTTTGCACTTTAACCACATCATCTCTCCTCAGTCGAATACAGTACCACACTGAGAGAATCTCCTTGGACATGCAGTTTCTCTGGTAGGAAAAAGAAAGACCAAAGTGGATGTTCAGTTTCCCTCGCTTTGAAGGATGCTTTCTGGGAGCTCACTTGGGTCTCACATCCCAGGGATCACTGGGGGAATGTGCAGGACTCAATCACTAATGATCAGATACAGATGAAGATGGAGACAAGGCTTTCAGCAACCAGCATTCAGATGTTTGTGGGTCACATTACTGCTTGCAGTTGCACCCAAACAGAGATCTCAGCCAGTAGCTCTTCTTATTTTCAGAGCCAAGTCAGTGGCCCCATCTGCCTAGGGTGCTTGAGCTATAGTTCTGCCTGATTTGGGTGTCCAGACAATAGGCCATAAGCAGCTGTAGAGCCCATTCTGTGGCCCCAACTGGGCAAGGAAGCAAGTTCAAAGCATTGTCCAACTGCTAATCATTGATTCCAGTCTTCCCCTGCTGGAAAACTTGACCATAGACACCCAGCACCCAAAGAGTACACCCTATGGCCTGCCTGAACAGGGGGGGTAAGTCAACAGCCTCACCCAATTGCTGAGCATAGCCTCCAGTCCCACCTGACTAGGAAGACTGGCCAGAGAGCCCACATAGTGAAGTTTCATCCTACAGTTCTGCTTAGGTAAGGCATAAAATCAGTTGCCCTAACCAAAGACTGAGCATAGTTCTGGTTTTACATGACGTAGGAGTCAGAACAGTGACCTCAGGCAGCCTTGGAGCACCATTTACACCCAGTTACAGAGCCCCACTGAAAGTTTCACCCAACAGCAGAGCCCAGCTATGGCCATAATATATTGCAGAACATAACCTGAAGCCTAATCTAAGCAAAAAGCCCGGTTGGTGACCTCATCCAATTACAGAACTTAGCCTGCAGCCCTGCTCAATCAAAAAGCCTGGACAGTAATCCCACTCAATCAGGAGCAGTCTCCAACTCCATCTAACTGAAGGATATAGGAAGGGCTAAACAGAGAGCCAGGTCAGCAAGCTCACCTAACAGCAGAATACATTCATCAGACAGTCTGATTATGAAGCACCTCCACCAGCCCCACCAAAACACTGGGAATGGCCAGCAATCCCTGTGCCAACAGATGAAAGATTACTCCATACTTTGATATGAAGGAGAGAAGGCAAAGGCATTAACCCTCAGGCATGGGAGCCTGTATTGATCCCACTTTTATTGGTCCTTCAGGACAATCACAAATCCTTATCACTGTTTCTCAAACACAGGATGTGTGACAAGGGGTCTTATCAGAACTAGGAGGATCCATTTATGGGAAAAATATGATATGTTAATCTGTGTGTTCTACAGTTCTGCTAAACATAGCCTAAGAGACAAAGCATACATCTCTTAGATCACAGGGTAGCTATTTGGGCTAAGAAAGCTTGGATGAAAGCAATTCCCCAAGGCATTGTAATGGCAGAGTGGTGTGTAGGCCTTGGTATTCCAAAGGCTTACACCCTTCTCCAAAACTTTCCCTGCCTTCAGTGGCCTCTGTGTTACATTTTACCAAGCCAGATATTATGACTGGATTTCATGCTCTATATTAATTCAAATACTCAAATTCATAGCACAGTTTGCAGCCCCCATTCACAAAGTTCAACCTCAGTCCTTGTCTGACCATGAAGCCCCTCCATGGAGTCCAACCAGTGGCAATTTCCAGACAGAAAACACAGCCTGGAGCTCCACCTGGCCAGGAGCAATTTTTGAGCCCAGCCCACAGGCCTGCCTGATTACAGAATCCAACAAGTTTGCACTGCCCAAACAGACTTGATTGCTGAGACCAGTTCAAGGGTCCACCTAACAACAGAACACAGCCAGCAGTCTCTCCCATCCAGTGGCACCCTCTACTAACCTCAGAACCCAGGTGGTAGACTTGTCCAATTAAAGACCCTGTTAGAAAACGTCAACCAGATGCTACCAGCTGAACTGTCCAGAACACCAAGCTGATCTGAGTGGTGAAGGTCTTTCCCCACCAAAGCAAACCTATAAAGTCTGGAAGAAAGAACTACTTCTTCAAATGCACAGATATCAGTGCAAGAATCCAAGAATCATGAAGAATCATCTAAACATGAAATCAAGAAAAGAAACTAATAAAACCCCAATACTGACACTACAGAAATGGAGAACAGTGAACTGTCTGGCAAAGAATTCAGATTAATATTTTAAAGTTCAATAAACTACAATAACACACAGCTAAACAAAATATTAAAATAATGAATGGAAAATGTGATAAATTCAAAGAAGAAAAAGAAACTGTCATTAAAAAAAAAAAATCTAAGAGCTGGAAAATACAATGACTAAACTGAAGAATTCAATAGAGATATTCAGTGCCAGATCCAATAAGTAGAAGAATCAGTGAACTCAAAGATAGATCATTTGAAATTAACCAGTCAGAGAAGCAAAAGAAAAAAAAATGGAAAGGAAAGTAGAATGCCTATGGACGCCATAAAAGGAAATAAAATACACATTATGGGAGTTGTATAGGAAGAGAAAGAAGAAAGGACAGAAATTCTATTTAAAGAAATAATGGCTAAATATATCAAAAACTTGGGGATAAAATATATACCCAGATTCATGATGTCCAAAAGACCCCAGATAGTTTGAACCTGTAAAGGGCCACAAGACACATAATTAAATTGTCAAAAGCCAAAGAGAAAGAATTTTGAAAGCAACAAGAAAAAAATCAACTCATCACATACAAGGGAACCTTCATAAGATTATCAGGAGACGTCCCAGCAAAAATTTTGCAGGCTGAAAGAGAATGGGATAGTACAGTCAAAATGTTGAAAGAATAAAACTGTAAACCAAAATACACCATATGGCAAAACTGTCCATCAGAAATGAAGGAGAGATAAAGAATTTCCCAAACAGAAAAGCTGAGAGTTCATCACTGCTAAACTTGCTAACAGGTGTTCTTCAACCTGAAATGAAAGGATCATTAACATCCCAAAACTATATGAACATGTGAAAGGTAAATGTAAATATATAAACAGATTTTCTGGTATTATATTGGCACTGCATTAATCACTTGCACCTCTAGTTTAAAAGCTAACAAACTTAATAAAAGCAGTTATAAATAACTTATTAGCTACACAATATAAAAAATTATAACAATAACCTAAAATGTAAAGCCCAGAATATTAAAAGTATAGTTTCTATATTCTATCAATGTTAAGTTGTTACCAGTATAAAATAGGATGTCATAACTCTATTTCACAAGAAGGAAACATCTCTAGTAGATACACAAAAGATTACAAAAAAGGAGTCAAATCACACCACCATGAAAAAAAAATCGAATCATAAAGGAAGACAACAAGAGAGGGAGAAGAAGACAGGAACTACAAAACAATCAGAAAACAAATAAAAAAATGGCAATAATAAGTTCTTACCTACCAATAATTACTTTAAACATAAATGAATAAAACTCCTCAATCAAAAGATATAGACAGTCTAATTGGATTTAAAACAACAAAACCAAGAGCCAAAGAAACGCTACCTCAGACAGACTCACTTCAGCTTTAATACAGATAGGCTGAGAATGAAGAGATGGAAAAAGATACTCCAAGCAAATGGTAACCAAAATAAAGCAAGCATAGCTATACTCATATAAGACAAAATAAACTTTAAGCTAAACATGGTCAAAAGAAATAAAAAATTAATTACATAATGATAAAGAGCTCCATATTGTACATATTTATGTCCAATTGTACATATTTATGCACCCAACATCAGACCACATAATTATATAATGAAAATACTAACAAAACTAAAAGAAGAAATAAACATAATATTTGAGGCCCACTATCAACAATGAATGTATTCTCCAGATATAAAATCAATAAGAAAACAATTTATTTGGAAAACACTGTAAGCCAAACGGACCTAACAGACATAAATAGAACATTCCATTTGCAGCAACAGAATACATATTCTTTTCAGGTGTACGTGAAACATTCTATAGGATAGATCTTCTGTTAGGACATAAAACAGGTCTCAATAAATTCAAAAATATAAAAATTATATCAAGTACTTTTTCCAATCACAATGGTGTGAAATTAGAAATCAATTGCTGGAAGAAAGCTGGAAATTTTTCTTTAAAAATGGAAATTAGGGGCGCCTGGGTGGCTCAGTGGGTTAAGCCGCTGCCTTCAGCTCAGGTCATGATCCCAGGTCCTGGGTTCGAGCCCCACATCGGGCTTTCTGCTCAGCGGGGAGCCTGCTTCCTCCTCTCTCTCTGCCTGCCTCTCTGCCTACTTGTGATTTCTCTCTGTCAAATAAATAAATAAAGTCTTTAAAAAAATAAATAAATAAATAAAATAAAAATGGAAATTAGAAAGTCTCCCAAAACCCACAGGATCAAAGAAAAAGTATCATAAGGAAAATAAAGAAAATATCTTGAAACAAACAGAAATGAAAACACAGCATACCAAACTTATAGAATGCAATGAAAGCAATTCTTGGAGGAAATTTTATAGTTATAAATACATACAATAAGAAAAAAATCCCAAACAACCTAACATTACATCTAAAGCTAGAATGAATGAAAATGAACTAGAAAATGAAAAACAAATTAAGTTCAAAATCAGTAGGAGGGGGGAATGAAGATTAGATTATAAATAAATGAAATAGAGAATAAGAAAACAAAAAATATTTTAAAAACATTGACAGTTTTTTAAATAAACAAAATTGACAAACCTTTAACTAGACTAACCAAGGAAATAAGAGAAGACTTAAAACAAAATTATAAGTTAAAGAGGAAACATTAAAAATGATACCACAGAAATACAAATGATCATGAGACTACTATGAACAATTATACACTAACAAATTGGACAACCTACGAGAAATGAATACCTAGAAATGTAACAACCTACCAAGACTAAGTAATGAAAAAATAGAAAACATGAACATATCAATAATGACTAAGAAAATAGAAGAGTGATCAAAACCTTCCTAACAACAGCAACAAAAAAGCCCAAGATAAGATGACTTCATTTAAATGTTTCTACCAAACATTTAAAGAAAAATTAATACCATTTTTCTCAAACTATTAAAAAAACACACACAAAAACCAGAAGAGAACACACCCAAACATTTTATGAGGCCAGCATTATCCTGATTCCAAATATAAAAGAACACTATAAGAAAGAAAATTATATGTCCATATCTCTGATAAACATAAATGCAAAAAGTTCTAAATATACTGGTAAACCAAATTTAATAGCATATTAAAAAAATACACCATTATCAAGTGGGATTTGTCCCTGGGATACAAGGAGGCTCACAAATCAATGTGATACATCACACTGATAGTGTGAAAGTTAAAAATCATGAGACCATTTTAATAGATACAGGAAAAGCATGACAAAATTCAACATCCTTCATGATATAAACCCTCAACAAGTTTTGCACAGAATGTACCTCAACATAATAAAATCCACATATAACAAGCCCATAGCTAACATCATACTCAACTTTTTGAAAACCTTTCCTCTAAGATCAAGAACAAGGCAAAGATGCTCTTTACCACCCCTCTTCTACACAGTGTTGGAAGTCCTAGTCAGAGCAATCAGGCTAGAAAAAGAAATAAAAGACATCCAAATTATTTACATATATAAAAAATTGTCTCTGTTTGCAGATGAGATAAACTTACATGTAGAAAAACCTAAAATCTCTACCAAAAAAAAAAAAAAAAAACCCACCCTGTTATAATAAGTTAATTCAGTAAAGTTGCAGGATACAAAATCAAATACAAAAATTAGTTGTGTTTATATACACTAACAAAGAACTATCTGAAAAAGGAATAAAGAAAACAATCCCACTTATAATTGCATCAAAACCAATATAATACTTAGAGACTAATTTAACCAAGGAGGTGAAACCTCTGTAACTGAAAACTGTAAGACATTAATGAAAGAAATTTTAAAAGATACAAATAAATGAGAAGTTATTCTGTGTTCATATATCAGAAGAGTTAATATTGATAAAATGTCCATAATACCCAAAGTGATCTATGGATTCAGGGCAATCCTTATCAAAATTCCAATGGCATTTTCCACAAAAATAGAACGCAATCCTAAAATATATATGGAACCACAAAAGAACTCAAATATCCAAAACATTCCTAAGGAAAAAGAACAAAATGGGAGGGTTCAAAATTCCTGATTTCAAATTAAACTACAAAACTGTACTAATCAAAATAAAATACTGGCATAAAAACAGATCCACATACCAATGGAAAGAATAGGAAGCCCAAAAATAAACCCATGCACATATAATCAATTAATTTCTGACAAAAAGTCCAAGAACATGCAGGGGGGAATGATAGTCTCCTCATAAAATGGTGTTGGAAAAAACTGGACACCTACATGCAAAAGGACAAAACTGGTCCAATATTTTAGACTATAACCAAAATTAATTCAAAACAGATTAAAGACATGAATGTAAAACCTGAAATAAAACTCCTAGAAGAAAGCATAGGGAATAAGCTCCTTGACATTGTATGGGCAATGAATTTTTGGGTAGGACACCACAATCACAGGAAGCCAAAAAATCTGTGGGATTACACCAAGCAAATAATTTCTCTACAGAAAAAAAGAAAGGATCAATAAATTGAAAAGTCAACCTATAGAATACAAGAAATAATTGCAAATTATATATCTCAGGGGCGCCTGGGTGGCTCAGTGGGTTAAGCCGCTGCCTGCGGCTCAGGTCATGATCTCGGAGTCCTGGGATCGAGCCCCGCATCGGGCTCTCTGCTCAGCAGGGAGCCTGCTTCCTCCTCTCTCTCTGCCTGCCTCTCTGCCTGCTTGTGATCTCTCTGTCAAATAAATAAATAAAATCTTAAAAAAAATTATATATCTCAAAAGAGGTTAATATCAAAAATATATAGACATACACACCCATACACACACTCTTCTGGATATATCAGAATGAAAAAGAATTACTTTCTGGAACAGTTATCAGCACCCTCCCGTTCATTGCAGCATTGTTTCCAATATCCAAAAACTAGATACAACCTAAGTGTCTATGGATGAATGGGTAACAAAAATATAGTGTAAAAAGACTGTATTCAGAGATATAGAAGGACACTACATCATTCTTAAAGGGACTATCCACCAAGATGATCTAACAATTGTAAATATCTATGCCCCCAATATGGGAGCAGCCAATTACATAAGAAAACTGTTAATCAAGATAAAGAGTCATATTGATATGAATACATTAATAGTAGGAGATCTTAACACGCCTCTCTCAGAAATAGACAGATCATCGAAGCAGAAAATCAGTAAAGAAACAAGAGCATTTAATGACACATTGGACCAGATGGACCTCATAGATATATACAGAACATTCCACCCTAAAACAACAGAACACTCATTCTTCTCAACTGCACATGGAATCTTCTCAAGAATAGATCACATACGGGGTCACAAATCAGGACTCAACCAATACCAAAAGACCGAGATTATTCCCTGCACATTCTCAGATCACAGTGCTTTGAAACTGGAGCTCAATCACAAGGAAAAGTTCAGAAGGAACTCAAACACCTGGAAGCTAAAGACCACCTTGCTTAAGAATGCTTGGATCAACCAGGAGATCAAAGAAGAACTGAAACAATTCATGGAAACCAATGAGAATGAAGACACTTTGGTCCAAAACCTATGGGATACAGCAAAGGCAGTCCTAAGGGGGAAATACATAGGCATCCAAGCCTCCCTCAAAAAAATTGAAAAATCCAGAATACACCAGCTGTCTCTACATCTTAAAGAACTGGAGAATCAACAACAAATCAAACCAACTCCACACATAAGAAGGGAAATAATCAAGATTAGAGCTGAGATCAATGAGGTAGAAACCAGAGATACAGTAGAACGTATCAATGAAACTAGAAGCTGGTTTTTTGAAAGAATCAATAAGATCAATAAACCATTGGCCACACTAATCCAAAACAAAAGACAGAAAGCCCAAATTAATAAAATTATGAATGAAAAGTGAGAGATCACAACTAACACCAAGGAAGTAGAAACAATCATCAGAAGTTATTATCAACAGTTATATGCCAATAAGCTAAGCAACCTAGATGAAATGGATGCATTCCTGGAAAACTATAAACTCCCAAAATTGAACCAGGAAGAAATTGACAACCTGAATAGACCGATATCTAGTAACAAGATTGAAGCAGTGATCAAAAACCTCCCAAAAAACAAGAGCCCAGGACCTGATGGATTCCCTGGGGAATTCTACCAAACTTTCAAAGAAGAAATAACACCTATTCTCCTGAAGCTGTTTCAAAAAATTGAAGCAGAAGGAAAACTTCCAGACTCTTTCTATGAAGGCAGCATTACCTTGTTCCCCAAACCAGGCAAAGACCCTACCAATAAGGAGAATTTCAGACCAATATCACTGATGAATATGGATGCTAAGATTCTCAACAAGATCCTAGCAAACAGAATCCAACAGCACATTAAAAAGATTATCCACCATGACCAGGTGGGATTCATCCCTGGGCTACAAGGATGGTTCAACATTCGCAAATCAATCAATGTGATAGAACAAATCAATAAGAGAAGAGAGAAGAACCACATGGTCCTCTCAATTGGTGCAGAAAAAGCATTTGACAAAATCCAGCATCCGTTCCTGATTAAAACACTTCAAAGTGTTGGGATAGAGGGAACATTCCTGAACTTCATCAAATCTATCTATGAAAGACCCACAGCAAATATCATCCTCAATGGGAAAAAGCTTGCAGCCTTCCCATTGAGATCAGGAACATGACAAGGATTCCCACTCTCACCACTCTTGTTCAACATAGTATTAGAAGTCCTAGCAAGAGCAATCAGACAACAAAGAGAAATAAAAGGTACCCAAATTGGCAAGGAAGAAGTCAAACTCTCTCTCTTAGCAGATGACATGATTCTTTGTATGGAAAACCCAAAAGACTCCACCCCCAAACTACTAGAACTCATACAACAATTCAGCAACGTGGCAGGATACAAAGTCAATGTACAGAAATCAGTGGCTTTCTTATACACTAAGAATGAAATTACAGAAAGGGAAATTAGAGAATCGATTCCATTTACTATAGCACCAAGAACCATAAGATACCTGGGAATAAACCTAACCAAAGAGGTAAAGGATCTGTACTCAAGGAACTACAGAACACTCATGAAAGAAATTGAAGAAGACACAAAAAGATGGAAGACCATTCCATGCTCTTGGATTGGAAGAATAAACATTGTTAAAATGTCTCTACTGCCTAGAGCAATCTATACTTTTAATGCCATTCCGATCAAAATTCCACCAGTATTTTTCAAAGAGCTGGAGCAATTAATCCTAAAATTTGTATGGAATCAGAAGAGACCCCCGAATCACTAAGGAAATGTTGAAAAACAAAAATAAAACTGGTGGCATCACGTTACCTGATTTCAAGCTTTACTACAAAGCTGTGATCACTAAGACAGCATGGTACTGGCATAAAAACAGACACACAGACCAGTGGAACAGAGTAGAGAGCCCAGATATGGACCCTCAACTGTATGGACAAATAATCTTTGACAAAACAGGAAAAAATATACAGTGGAAAAAAGACAGTCTCTTCAATAAATGGTGCTGGGAAAACTCGACAGCTATATGTAGAAGAATGAAACTCGACCATTCTCTTACACTGTACACAAAAATAAACTCAAAATGGATAAAAGACCTCAACGTGAAACAGGAATCCATCAGAATCCTAGAGGAGAATATAGGCAGTAACCTCTTCGATATCAGCCACAGCAACTTCTTTCAAGATATATCTCCAAAGGCAAAGGAAACAAAAGCCAAAATAAACTTTTGGGACTTCATCAAGATCAAAAGCTTCTGCACAGCAAAGGAAACAGTCAAGAAAACAAAGAGGCTACCCACAGAATGGAAGAAGATATTTGCAAAGGACAGTACAGACAAAAGGTTGATATCCAGGATCTATAAAGAACTCCTCAAACTCAACACACACAAAACAGACAATCATATCAAAAAATGGGCAGAAGATATGAACAGATACTTCTCCAATGAAGACATACAAATGGCTATCAGACACATGAAAAAATGTTCATCATCACTAGCCATTAGGGAGATTCAAATTAAAACCACATTGAGATACCACCTTACACCAGTTAGAAGGCCAAAATTAGCAAGACAGGAAACAACATGTGTTGGAGAGGATGTGGAGAAAGGGGAACACTCTTACACTGTTGGTGGGAATGCAAGTTGGTGCAGCCACTTTGGAGAACAGTGTGGAGATTCCTCAATAAATTAAAAATAGAGCTTCCCTATGACCCTGAAATTGCACTACTGGGTATTTACCCCAAAGATACAGATGTATTGAAAAGAAGGGTCATCTGTACCCCCATGTTCATAGCAGCAATGGCCATGGTCGTCAAACTGTGGATAGAAAAGATGCCCTTCAACGGACGAATGGATAAGGAAGATGTGGTCCATATGCACTATGGAGTATTATGCCTTCATCAGAAAGGATGAATACCCAACTTTTGTAGCAACATGCACGGGACTGGAAGAGATTATGCTGAGTGAAATAAGTCAAGCATAGAGAGTCAATTATCATATGGTTTCACTTATTTGTGGAGCATAACAAATAACATGGAGGACATGGGGAGATGGAGAGGAGAAGGGAGTTGAGGGAAATGGAAGGGGAGGTGAACCATGAGTGACTATGGACTCTGAAAAACAACCTGAGGGTTTTGAAGGGGCGAGGGGTGGGAGGTTGGGGGGAACCAGGTGGTGGGTATTGGAGAGGGCACGGATTGCATGGAGCACTGGGTCTGGTTCAAAAACAATGAATACTGTTACGCTGAAAATAAATTAAAAAATTAAAAATAATAATAATAAAAAAACATAGGGTATATATATCAATGGAATATTACTCAGCCATAATACAAAGGAAATCCTGACATTTGCAACTACATAATTGAACCTGGAGGGTATTATGCTAAGTGAAATAAATCAGACAAAGAATGATGAATACTCTATAATCTCACTTACATGTAGACTCCTAAAGAAATCATAAAAACTGAGAAATTGGTGATTGTCTAGGGCTGGTAGGGATAAGGGCAATGAGGAGAGGTTGGCCAAAGTGTACTAACTTCTAACTATAAAAGGAACAAGTTCAGAGGTTCTAATATACAGCACAATGACTAGAGTTAACAATATTATTTACTGGAAGTTGCTAAGAAGTAGATCTTAAAAGTTTTAATCACAAAATGAAAAAAAACTATATGAGGTGATGAGTGCATTAACTAACTTTATTGTGGTAATAATCTAGTAATACATATGTATAACAAATCATCATGTTGTGCATTTTAAATCTAACAATGTTATATATAATTCTAGCTCACTAAACCTGGGAGGGGTGGGGAGACAGTTTCCACTCTTCCCTAATTGGGACCCCAAGCTTGCAATAGATTATTTGCTGAGATGGAAAATTCAGTTTTCTCTAGAGCTCTGCTACCCTTAAAATTGAATCTGATCCTCTGTTTTTTATATTTAGCTGTAAGAAATGAGAGTTTCTTCACATTTTGCCAAGACCCACCCTCTGGTTTTCATGTTTCACTTTAAATTGGTGACTAATAACCTAAGCCTTTGTGTTTCCCAGTAAATTCTTGCCAGTTGGCTGTAGACTTCCAATTGTATTGCCCTGTATTTACTGCGTGTCCTAAGCCTCTCACACATTGAAGTTACTGTGCCCACTTGTGTGTTTCCTTCTACTGGTATGTTATCTCAGTTTACCACTAGTAAAACTTTTTAACAATTGTGCTGCTTTAGTATGCCCAGAATATCTGCACTCCATTCATCATTCATAATGAAGTATGCATTGCCCTCTGACTGGTAGGTGACCAAACTTCAATATCTCTTTCAGAATCAGTTGCCTTGAACCACCCCAATTCTGGTACCAACTCTCTTACATCAGTCTTCATTTACTGGAGAGCAGAGTCTGGAACAAAGATTTGAATGCAAAAAGTTTAATTTGCTTAGGATTAACACCTGTGGAGGAATGAGGGCAGCAAGAATGGACAGAGGAATAAACTGAGCTACAGTGCTATTCTAACAAAAACTCAGCCAGTTCCATGGAGACTTCTGAATTTGTAGTGGTCCATAATTGTCTCCCCCACCACCACCAAAAAAAAGGAGAGGGGAGCAGCACATATTTATTCCCAACATGAGTCAGTCAATACAAATAAACCACCCAAGGGAAAAGAGCATAAACATGAGTGACACAACTCTCTTCAGCTGAGAGCAACCCTTAAATGTGGAATTAACTATGAACAGTAAGCAAGTAACTCTTAAAATAGCAGAGGAATTGATCCCTGAAGGTTTTCTAGTTGACACACCATAGCATTCTCTATAAATCACTTGGCGGAAACTTTTCACTGAAGTGATAAACTCCTAATTTCTTACATCTATATATCTGTCTCCAGATGCTGAATTTGTTTAAAGGATAACCTATCCATCCTAAACTACTTTTTAAAAGTGTGTTATATCTGACCAAGAGTAAACTTTAGTTTACAGATAACCCCTCTAATCTATAGAAAAAAGACCTTCTACCCTAGAGTAAAATGCTTTTTTTTAAATGTCTTTGTTTTTTATGAGTGAAGAACCAAAGAACAGAGCTCTACCTATGAAGACAATATGAATTCTGCAAGAAATGTGAGTGAATCTGTTTCATTTTTTTATTAATTAGTATGTTTTCACTCATATTCCCAAACATTTAAGTATTTAAAATTAGAAAATCCCACTCCACTCATTATTAGGACTTAAAATATATCTGTATGGAATATAACAAAGTTTTAAGTAGAATAATAGATTGATTTTTTTTATAAATGTTTCCTTTTTCTATGAAAAATGTTTTCTTAGATTAGCTTCTATAGCTTTTAGGCCTTATGAGAGGACTCTCTGGGCTAAGAAAAGCTAAATAGGAAGGTGGGAAAAAAGGAAGTAGAGGTTTCTCATTCAGAAACTTAAGTTTTCTGAATTCTAAGTTAAATGTCTGAGTATATATGGGTTCAGGATCCATATCCTGTGATAGATGATGCATTCTTTATACCATTCTAAAACCATTCTCACATGACCCCCCTAATTTCATGAAGTCAGATAAATTACCTGAATATATCTTTATGTTTTGCTATCTTCTAAAGAGTCTAGAAGCTGCAAGGGTTTGACAGTGATTGTACTTGAAAGACTTAAAGCTTCCCATATTAAAAAAAAAAAAAAAGATCCATCCAATTCTAGTCCTTAAATCCATTACAAAGGGTCAGACAAAAATAGACATAATATCATCCTGTCTAAATTTTTAAAATCCATTCTAGTTAATTCCCTCCATCCCCATACAAACTTCTTCCTTCTCTTCTATTTTAAAATAATTAATTTTTAAATTAAAATTTAACTAATTTTTATTTTAAAACAAAATTTCCCATAAATACCAATAAATGCAAAATGGTAATGGAGGAAAAAGAATATACAAGAAAAAAATGGGGAAAGCTGAGAAAGGCAGAGCCCACTCTCTGTTTTGTTTTGTTTTCCCTAGGAGGTTTCTATGTAAAATAACTCACAAAGACTATATTTATATCTATCTATCTATCTACCTATAGATAGATAGATAGATAAAACCATCCCTCAATAGAAGAACAGCTAGGTGAAGATGATCCCTGCCCTTAAGAGTTGTAACAACACTGGGGTGCCTGGGTGACTCAATACATTATATGTTTGTCCTCAGCTCAGGTCACAATCCCAGGACTCTTGAATGGAGCCCCAGTGGGCTCCCTGCTCAGTGGGAAGTCTGCTTCGCCCTTTGCCCTCCCTCATTCATGCTTGCTCATGTACTCTCTTTCTCCATAATAAATAAATAAATAAAGTCTTAAAAAAAAAAAAAGAATTGCAACAAGATTAAGCTAAATGTTAAACTCTATACTGCCCAGAAAAGGTAACTAACTCCTCCATATTCTGAGATCTCCCTGACTCAGTCCCCCATCCTCAGCAGTAATGAAAAAGCAAGTGATGCAATTCCTTCAAGGCAGAAGTTTCATGCAAACATCAGTTGAACAGACTACTTCACCCCAGGCAGCACACTAAGCCAGACTCTGTATGGTTTTGCTGGGGTTAGGAATTCAGGTCAGAGTACTTTTTTTTTTTTTTTTTAAGATTTTATTTATTTATTTGACAGAGAGAGATCACAAGTAGATGGAGAGGCAGGCAGAGAGAGAGAGAGAGAGAGAGAGAGGGAAGCAGGCTTCCTGCAGAGCAGAGAGCCCGATGTGGGACTCGATCCCAGGACCCTGAGATCACGACCCGAGCCGAAGGCAGCGGCTTAACCCACTGAGCCACCCAGGCGCCCAGGTCAGAGTACTTTTGAAGAATGGGCATTCACTCTTTCCTTCCTCTGCCTCAAAATAAATGCTCTCTCTGACCAACCCTGCTTACCACAGAGGCTGGATGGCAGGAGGACCTTTGCCCACAGTGATGACCAAGGGTCATAGCTCTAATCACACTTCCAGCTCTAGTTCTCCTACATGCTGCTTCTCAACCCCAACAAATGTAACCCAATGGTGGCTGAGCACTGATAACTGAGGTATCAGAGAATTTGGCTCATAAAGTCTATGCTGCAGATTTAGAAAGAGAATCCTTAGATAAGTCATATTCAGCATATTACACTGGAAAATATTTAACTGTGAGAAAGAATTTAACTCAATGAAATTACGAGCTGTTCAGCAATTGCAAATATATGGAAAGACCATTTTAGGTTTTGTTTTAGAACCACAAACAGAGGAAGAAGCTTAGATTAGCATGGGAAAGGAATAGGTAGAATAGAGCCGGTTATCAATAATCAATTAATAACAAGGAACCTGATAAACTGTTCTTCTGCCAAGAGCTTTAGAAAACTTAGTCCCAGTCAGCTAAGCTCAATTGAAACTGTCTGCATAAACATTTTATTGGTTGTCTAAATTGCACGAGCAAAGCCCATCAGGTCTGCTAAGCTTTGCTTAACATTAATCAGTTTTGGATAACAACCCCTAACTTCCCAAGGTCACATAGATTCTCAAAGGTGTGCGGTTGCTTCCTGAACACCCACCTGTTAAAGAAGATAGTTCCCTGCACCCACGATGTTAATTACACTGAAAAGACCCTTGAGATAAGTTAGTGCTTAATAGCATTTACATTATGTAAAGAAGCAGGTTCTCCAGACAGACTTCAATGGATGTACAAGAACAGCATAAAACAAAACTAAGAGTACACATAACTATTACAGTTAGTGGCATCACTAATAGTGAACCACTTTACTATATGAATGAGTGCTATAGACTGAATTTTTATATCATCCACACCAAATTCGTATGTACAACTTAAACCCTAATGTGATAGAATTTGGAGATGTGGACTTTGGTGGGTGATTAGATTATAAGAGTGAGTGGAGCCCTCATGAATGTATCTAGTGCCCTTATAAAAGAGACTATAGAAACCTCCCTTATCACATCAATGCTGTAAGGGTACAGCAAGAAGATGGCCATCTATAAAACAGAAAGCAAGTTCTCACCAGATGCTGATTATGTGCCTTGATCTTCAACTCCCCAGCCTCCAAAACTGTGAGAAAAGAACTTTTTTGTTTGTTTGTTTATTGTTAAAATCACCTAGTCTCTGGTATTTGTGTTATAGATATCCAAACAGACCAAGAGAGTGGGAACCCTAGTTTTTAACATTTGTCAATATTCATTGTGTGATTACTTACATCAAGGTCAATTATGTAGGTGAAGTAAGTATGTAAAAATATTCTGAATATTTAACACTTGATCCTGAGAGCTGGAGCAATGCACAAGGCATCTCTGCTATGGTGCTAATATAACCTAACGGTAATAAAAGAAGCAAGACAGAGACAATTATCTTGACTAAAGATACTGCCCTTTTTCTAAAGCAGCAACAATAATAACAGAGGAGTGCTAGTTCAGGTTATAACAGAGAAAAAAATGAGAAAGGCAATATAATTATCCCAAAGATTGTGTAAAAGGAGGTAGGGGACGGTAAAAGAGATGTGCTCTAAAAATTATAAAGAAGCTGAGAAAAAGAAAGATAAACAACTATGGGATCACAAAGGGAGAACTCAAGAGATAAGTGATACCATAAACTGAAACAATATTAGAATAACTGGGATCCCAGAAGAAGAGAGAGAGAGGAGCAGAAGGTATATTGGAGCAAATTATAGCTGAAAACTTACCTAATCTGGGGAAGGAAACAGGCATCAACAATCCAGGAGGCCAAGAGAACCCACTTAAAATCAATAAAAATATGTCAACACCCTGACATTAAAATAGTGAAACTTAAAAATCTCAGAGACAAAGGGAAAATCCTGAAAGCAGCTCGGGACAAGAGGTCTGTAACCTACAAGGGTAGAAACATTAGACTGGCTGCAGACCTATCCACAGAGACCTAACCTGTCCAGAAAGGATTGGCAAGATATACTTAGGGTGCTAAGTGAGAAAAATATGCAGCCAAGAATATTTTATCCAGCTAGGATGACATTCAAAATAGAAGGATTGATTAAAAAGCTTCCAGGACAAATAGAAACTAAAAGAATTTGTGTACAGACAAATTAAGACAGACAGACCAGAAAGAAAGAGAGACAATATACAGTAACAATCATTTTACAAGTATTACAATGGCACTAAATTCTTATCTTTCAATAGTTACTCTGAATGTAAATGGGCTAAATGTCCCAATCAAAAGACACAGGGTATCAGACTGGAAAAAAAAGCAAGACCCATCAATATGTTATCTCTAAGAGACACATCTTAGACCCAAAAACACCTCCAGATTTGAAGTGAGGGGATGGAAAACTATTTATCATGTTAATGGACATCAAAAGAAAGGTGGGATGGCAACCTTTAGATCAGACAGATTAGATTTTAAACCAAATACTGTAATGAGATAAGGAAAGACATATCATAATTAAGAAGCCTATCCAACAAGAAAATCTAACAATTATAAATATTTATGCCCCTAATATGGGAGCAGCCAATTATATAAACCAGTTAATAAAAATATTAAAGAAACACATCAATAATAATACTAACAGGGGACTTTAACACCATCCTCACTACAATGGACAATCATCTAAGCAGAATATCAACAAGGAAATAAAAACTTTGAATGACACACTGGACCAGATGGACATCACAGATATATTCAGAACATTCCATCCTAAAGCAACAGAATACACATTCTTCTCAAGTGCACATGGAATATTCTCCAAAATGCATCATATTCTGGGTCACAAATTAGGTCTCAACTGGTACCAAAGATTGGGATCATTCTTTGTACATTTTCAGACCACAATGCTTTGAAAATAGAACTTAGTCACAAAAGGAAATTTGGAAAGAACTCAAAGACATGGAGGCTAAAGAACATCCTATGAAAGAACGAATGGGTCAACCAAGAAATTGAAGAAGAACTTAAAAAATTCATGGAAACTAATGAAAATGAAAACACAATTTTCAAAATCTTTGGGATCCAGCAAAGGCAGTCCTAGGAGGGAAGTATACAGCAATGCAAGTCTTTCTCAAGAAACAAGAAAGGTCTCAAATAAACAACCTATTTCATGTGTAGAAAAGTGCCCAACATCACTTGGTGTCAGGGAAATACAAATCAAAACCACAGTGAGATACTACCTCACATGAGTCAGAATGGATAAAATTAACAAGTCAGGACATGGCAGATGTTGGTGAGGCTGCAGAGAAGAGGGAATCCTTCATGTTGGTGGAAATGCAAGCTGGTGCAGCCACTCTGGAAAACAGCATTGAGGTTCCTCAAAAAGTTGAAAATAGACCTACCCTATGACCCAGCAATTGCACTACTGGGTATTTACCCTAAAATTATAAAACGTAGTGATCCAAAGGGGCATGTGCACCCAAATGTTTATAGCAGCAATGTCCACAGTAGCCAAACTATGGAAAGAACCTGATGTCCATCAACAGATGGATGGGTAAAGAAGATGTGATACACACACACACACACACACACACACACAAACACACACACACACACAAATACTATGCAGCTGTAAAAAATGAAATCTTGCTATTTGCAATGACATGGATAGATCTAGAGGGTATTATGCTAAGTGAAATAAGTCAATCAGAGAAAGACAATTACCATATGATCTCTCTAATACGAGGAATTTGAGAGCCAGGACAGAGGGGTCTGGGGTGGAGGGGAAGGGAGGGAAAAAAATCAAACAAGATGGGACCAGGGAGGGAGACAAACCATAAGGCATTCTTAATCTCAGGAAACAAACTGAGGGTTGCTGAGGGGTGAATGGAAAGGAGAGCTAGGGTGACTGGGTTATGGACATTGGAGAGAGTATGTGCTATTGTGAGTGCTATGAATTGTGTAAGACTGATGATTCACAGACCTGTACTCCTGAAGCAAATAATACATTATATGTTAAAATTTTTAAAAATAAGTTTTATAAAAAAGAAAATATACAACCTAACCTTATACCTAAAGAAGCTGGAGAAATAACAGTCAAATAAAGCCTAAACCCAGCAAGAGAAGAGAAATAATAAAGATTAGAGCCTAACTCAATGAAATGGAAATCAAAAGAATAGTAGAACAAATCAACAAAACCAGGAGTTGGTTCTTGAAAGAATTAATAATATTGATAAACCCATGGACAGACTTGTCAGAAAGAAAAGAGAAAGGACCCACAAAAATAAAATCATGAATGAAAGAGGAGAGATTATGATCAACACTGAAAAAATACAATTATAAGCACATATTAAGAGCAACTATATGCCAACAAGTTAGGCAATCTAGAAAAAATGGAGGCATTCCTAGAGATGTATAAATTACCAAAACTGAATCAGGAAGAAATAAAAGTTGAAGAGACCCATCACCAGCAAGGAAATTAAAGCAGTCATCAAAAATATCCCAACAAACAAGAGCCCAAGGCCAGATGGCTTTCCAGGGGAATTCAACCAAACATTTAAAGAAGAATTAATACCTAATCTTCTGAATCTGTTTCAAAAAGTAGAAATGGAAGGAAACATCCAAACTCTATGAGGCCAGCTATACCATGATCCCAAAACCAGACAAAGACCCCACCAAAAAGGAGAATTACAGACCAAGGTCCCTGATGAACATGGATGCAACAACTCTCTCCAAAATGCTAGCCAATAGGATCCAACAATATTATTCATCATGACCAAGTGGGATTTATTCTTGGGCTGCAAGGGCAGTTCAATAACCACAAATCAATTAATGTGATATACTACAAAAATAAAGGAAAGGACAAGAATCTTGTGATCTTCTTAATGAATGCAGAAAAAAGCATTTGACAAAGTGCAGCATCCGTTTTTGATTAAAACTCTTCCCAGTGTAGGGATAGAGGGAACATACCTCAACATCATAAAAACCATCTATGAAAAACCCGCAATGAATATCATTCTCAATGGGGAAAAACTGAGAGCTTTCCCCTAAGGTCAGGAATGAAACAAGGATATCCACTATCACCATTGTTGTTCCACATAGTACTAGGAGTCCTAGCTTCAGCAATCAGACAACAACAACAACAAAAATAAATAAATAAATAAATAAAACCCAAATTGGCAAAGAAGTCAAACTTTCACTCTTTGCAGATAATATGATACTTTATGTAGAAAACCCAAAAGACTTCACCCCAAAATTGCTAGAACTCATGGAGAAATTCAGTTAAGTGTCAGAATATAAAATCAATGCACAGAAATCAGTTACATTTCTATACACCAACAACAAGACAGAAGAAGGAGTTGATACCCTTTACAATTGTTTCCAAAACTATAAGATACCTAGGAATAAATCTAACCAAAGAGTCAAAGAATTTGTACTCAGACAACTATAGAACATTCACGAAAGAAATTGAGGAAGACACAAAGAAATGAAAAAACATTCCATGCTCATGGGTTGGAAGGAAAAATATTGTTAAAAAATCTAATCTGTCTAGAGCTATCTACACATTCAATGTAATCCCTATCAAAACACCATCAACTTTTTTCACAGAACTGGAACTAATAATCCTAAAATTTGTATGGAATCTTTGACAAAGCAGGAAAGAATATCCAATGGAAAAAAGACAGTCTCTTCAACAAATGGTGTCAGGAAAATTAAACAGCCACATGCAGAAGAATGGAATTGGACCATTTCCTGATGGAAAATAGAATCAAAATGGATGGAAGATCTAAATGTAAGACAGGAATCCATCCAAATCCTAGAGAAGAACATAGGCAACAACTTCTTCAACCTTGGCTGCAGCAACTTCTTAGAAGAGATGTCTCCAAAGACAAGAGAAACAAGGCAAAAACAACTATTCATCAAGATAAAAAGCTTTGGCACAACAAAGGATATGATCAAGAAAACCAAAAGACAGCCAACAGAATGGGAGAAGATATTTGTAAATGATATATCAGATAAAGGGCTAGGATCCAACATTTATAAAGGACTTATCAAACTCAATGCCCCAAGAAAAATAATTCAATCAAGAAATGGGCAGAAGACATGAACAGACATTTCCCCAAAGAAGACATCCAAATGGTCAACAGACACATGAAAAAGTGCTCAGCATCACTTGGCATCAGAGAAATATAAATCAATACCATAAGAATGGCTAAAATTAACAAATCAGGAAACAACAAATTTTGGCAAGGTTGTATAGAAAGGGAACACCTCCTACGCTCTTGGTGGGAATGAATGCTGGCGCAGCCACTCTGGAAAACAGTATAGAGGTTCCTCAAAAAGTTAAAAATAGAGCTACACTACAACCCAGCAATTGCACTATGGTATTTACCCCAAAGATACAAAGGCAGTGATCAAAAGGGGTACCTGCACTCGTGTTTATAGCAGCAACGTCCACAATAACCAAACTATGGAAAGAGCCCAGATGTCCATAAACAGATGAATGGATAAAAAAGATGTGATGTATATATACAACAGAATATTACACATCCATAAAATATTAAATGTTGTCATTTGTAATGACATGGATGGAATTAGAGGGTATTATGCTAAGCAACATAAGTCAATCAGAGAAAGACAATTATCATATGATCTCACTGATATGTGGAATTTAAGAAACAAAACAGAGGATCAATAGAAGAAGGGAGGAAAAAATAAACCAGGCAAAACCAGAGAGGGATATAAACCATTAGAAACTCTCAATCAGAGGAAACAAACAAGGTTGCTGGAAGGAAAAGTGGTGGAGGGATGGGATAACTGGTTGATGGATGTTAAGGAGGACATGTGATGCAATGAGCACTGGGTATTCTATAAGACTGGTGAATCACAGACTGTATCTCTGAAACCAATAATGCATTACATATTAATTAATTGAATTTAAATTAAAAGGTTAAAAAATAAAGGTAAAAATTATAATAATGTCCAATAATCAGAAGTCTTAAGTCTCATGGTTAAAAGTTTGTGATTTTTCTATGAGTGATGAGAAGCTTCTTAAAATTATATGATCTCATAGCTGTGAATGTATAACTTTATGCAACAATATTTCTAGTTCCTGAAATAGAATAACAGTGATGGTAATGTAAAATTTAGGACTACTATTTGCAAGTAGAATTTATTGCATCAAGAAACTGAAAATCAAACAACTGCTTTATTTAGAGGCTCAAAAGTTATCACCTGGACACAATTTCTCTCCATATCTTTATATTTGTCAATGTTCACTTGATTCTCAACTTCTATATGATTATGAGGTATCAATAATAGGTCCAGGTATACATCATCTCAGATTCATGACCTATAGATGGTTGAATAAAACATAGAAATTTTTTTCAGAAAATTGAAAAGCCTATTCCAATGTTTGTATAAAAAAGGAAAAGGATTTTTTTTTAATGTTGAAAGGAAGAACAGAGTTGAATAACTTAACTACATAATAGTAATCAAGAAAAAGTGATATAGGATAAAGGATAGACCTGGAGGTCAGTGTAATAAAATAGTCTAAAACTAAATCTATGTTTATAAAGTCATGTTACCAAAATAATTCAAGGGAGAAGGAATAGTCTTTTTAACAAGTGGAATTGGAACTGAATATCTATATGGAGAAAAAACGAACCTCAAATTTTACCTCACCATATATACAAAAATTACCCCAAAGTATATCTTATTCTAAATATAAAAACTGAAACAATATAATGTCTGAAAAAAATTTAAAAATCTCTATGACATTAGATTAGGCAACAACTTTATGAATAAGACATAAGGAGCATAAATCATAAGAAGAAGGAAATGATAAATTGGATTTCATCAAAATTAAAAAAAAAAACAACTTTACTTTTTGAAAGATGCAGTTAAGAATACAAAACACAAACTATAGCCTGGAAGACATGTTTTCAAAACATATCTGGAAAGGTGTGTGTGTCCAGAATACATTAAGAACTCCTATGATTCAATAATAAGACAACCCAATTAGTAAGTAGCAAAAGATTTGAAAAGATACTTTACTAAAAGAAAACACCCAAAAAGACAACAATCACATGAAAGATGTTTAACATTACTACTAGGCAGGAAATACAAAGAAATGTCATAATAAGATATCATTATATACTCATCAGAATGACTGAAATTAAAAAGGCCAACATTACCAAGTGCTGGAGAGGATGAAAAGCACAGGACTCTCAGACAGTATAGGCAAAATCAAAATAGTACAACCACTCTTTGCCAGCATCTTATAATTTAAGTATACACTTATGATACACCCTAGAAATCATACCTCTAATTACTTGCCCAACAGAAAGAACATATGTTCTCACAAAGACTTGTATATAAATGTTTATAACAGAATTATTCATAAAAACAAAACATAAGAAGCCCTCAAAGAGTTAACAATTGATGAATAGATAAACAAATTGTGATGTATCCATGCTGTGGAATACCACTCAGGAATAGAACTATTGATAGATGCAAAAACATGGATAAATGTAAATTGAATTATACTAAGTGAAAAGGTCAAACACAATAATCTACATGCTGTAGCATTCTCCTTGTGTATAATTCTGGTAAAACAAAACTAAAGTGAAAAAAAGCAGATTATTAATTACCTGGGACCAGAGGTCAGGAAAGGCTATTACTGCAATAAAGATGAAGGAACATCTGAAGATGAAGAAAATGTTATCTTGAACTTAAAATGGAGAAATTTTCTTGTACTTATATTTTACCTCAATAAATGTGAGGGAAAATTATTCCTGAGATTTCCCTTTTTCTTTCCCCTCTCCTCATCCTTCTCCAAAAGTTCAGTCCTAAAAAAACTAAAATGTGGTACTGAGCTTGAAATGATAGGTCAGTATCAACACATAATTTTTGATAGCAGGGTGTGTGTGTGTGTGTGTGTGTGTGTGTGTGTGTGTGTGTGTATTCCTTATTTCTGTTCACTGAGAGATTCTAAAAGTAATGTAACCCTAAGAGCAATAAACACACTTAACATTCAGATAATTGGTCTCTGATTATCATTTTCTAATAAAATGAACTAGTGCCAGTTGGAAAAATGACTGATGTGACAGCACAGCTAGAAAACACAGAGGTACTCAAAGCACAATAGGGTCATGAAGATACTAACCCTTTAAAGGCATTTCCACTGGATAACTCAGAGAAAAAGTGAGCTTCAAAATAATTACAGTAACAGATTGTTAACCGATTAAATTAAATAGTAATTAACTCTCTACCATTATATCCCTGTTGATAAAAAGACATTAATAAATTGAAAGTTTGATGAGGAAGGAATATTTATATACTCCCAAAATGCCTCCACACAGAATGATTATTAATACCAAAAGGAAAAGGAGTAACTCTAAAGTAGAGAATTCTAGAAGATACCACTTTAACCAAGTGATCAAAGTAAATATTATCAGCAACATGAGTAAAATAAATTGTTACCTGAGAGGATGCAAATGAAAATGTCCTCATAAAGATTTACAGGCAAAGCCAAATTGAGGAACACATTTCAAATAACTAGACTCAGTCTTCAGAATTGTCAAGGACATGAAAATTAAGGAAAGACTGAGGAACTCTCCCAGATGAAAAGAAACCAAAGAAATGTGAAAACTAAATGGAATGCATGATTCAGGACTTATTATTTTGCTCTAAATGGTGTTATTGGGTGGGACAATTGATAAAAGTTAAGAAGGATCTAGAGATTAGAAACTATTCCCTTATAGATGTACACTTTGAATCCCCAGAACCCATGATTACGTTACTTTGCATGGTAAAAGGAACTTTGCAGATGTGAGTAAATTAAGGATATTAAAATGAGAGATTACCCCAGATTATTCAAGTAGGCCCATTATAATACTTGTAATTGAAAAAGGGACACAGGAGAATCAGAGTCAAAGGAAGATTAAAAGATGCTCTGTTCCTGTCTGCAAGAATGGAGGAAGGGAACCACAAGTCAAGGAACGTTGGCCAACTCTATAGTCAGAAAAATCAAGGAATAAGATTCACTTCTAGACCTTCCAGAAGAAATGCAACCTTACCAATACCTTCATTTTGGCCCAGTGAGACCCATTTGGCTTCCAATCTCCAGAACTCTTACATAATGAATGTGTGAAATTCATCTAGCAACTATAGCAGTCTAATATAAGTGGTGTTAATGCACTGATGTTTATTTCTTGATCTTGATAGTTGTACTGATTCTGTGAAGGAGAATGTTCTTGTTTTATGAATTACATGCTATAGATTTAAAGCATAATAGTGCATTATCAACAACTTAATCTCAAATGATTCAGAGGGAAAAAAAAGAAGCTTTGAACTGCACTTCAAACTCTGTAGGTTTGGTATATATTTGGTTTAAGTTCTCAAATATCTCTAACTAAATTAGTTATTATGGACAAAGGGATAGCTTCCCATGTTAATCCCCAGATTATTCATAATATTAGTACCCATGAATAAAGAAGTGTTACCTTATTTCTACAAAAAGTACTGAGTATCTTGAAGTACATTTGGAATAGAGAAAAAGGAAGGTAGGCAGAGAAACTATAAACAAAAATTTAACAAGGAGTTAAAATGAAGAATAATGATTAGAATAGCATTTTACCAGAAGATTCAACTGGACTTAGGTCTTTTTTTTAAAATTAACATATAATGTATTATTTGTTTCAGGGATACAGGTCTATGAATCATCAGTCTTACACAATTCACAGCACTCACCATAGCACATACTCTCCCCAATGTCCATAACCCAACAACACTCAACTGGACTCATGAAAAAATAGAAAAGAGAATTCAAACATAATTCCATGGTTTTCAAGCTGGGATAATTTATTTTTATGCCACTCACTAAAATATGGACTTCAGGAGAAAAATCAAATAAATACAAGTAGATGATAAACCCATATTTTGGCATTTTGAGTTTGAGATGCTAGAGATAAACTTGGAGTTAGCAATCAGATAATTAGAAATAATAGAACAAATATGAGAAAAATGGGGAAAGACTGTTATTCAGATTAGATGTTAGTTGATAGAGAATAAATGAGAAAGCAAGGAACAGATAAATGTAAAGGTAAATTTTAAAAACTGATCATTGGAGACAATGACCATTAGATAGACATATAAGAAGAGCTACTGAATAGTATACAGTTAAACATGAGCATAAGAAACAAACTGTCAAAAAAAAAGAAAGAAAAAACTGTCACCAATTACAGTAAATAAAACTTAAACAGAATTAAAAAATGAAGAAATCATTAATTTTTATATATGAGGAAACACTGATGGCTTTTATTAGAAAGATTTTAGTGATGTCTTTGTGAAAGGGTAGAATTAAAGGGCTAGTATATATTGAGGAAATAAAGCCATCAAATTTAAAAAAAATTGTCTTGGATATGAAAGGAAAGAAAAAAGATGAAGGAATATCAAAAGGTACAAGTGTCAATGACAGCATTTTTTGTGTTGTTTTGTTTTGTGTTTAAGATAAGAAAATTTTATTTTAAAGGACATAGCCAATATAGAGAAAATAATAAAAGAGAAAGATTGATAAAATCAAGTCCTAGAAAAATGAGGAGGAAAAAGATGAAGGACAAAGCCTATAAAGGAAAAGAGGTCTAAACAGATAGCAGAGGAAGAAAATACTGTAAAAAAAAATGAGGCAAGTTTTGAGTTTGAATAATTATGAATTATTTGTGGTGTCTACCAATATTCAAAGTTCTTTTTCAGAGCACTTTCCTGCCTCTACAGTAGATATTACCATAATTTCCTTTAGGAAATTAAATAAAAGCAAAGCATTAGGAGCCATTTTGTCTTTAACCTGCCTTTCTTTTTCTGTCCATGACATCTTCTATAAACATGGTAGTGCAGATGATGGCTGCTGTATCAGATAGTTCCTGGATTGAGGAATACATGCAGCAAAGCTACCAAGTACCCATAATAGACATGCTGTGGGAAAAAGAAATAAACCTTATTGTTTAGGGCACTGAGATTTGGGAATTATTTGTTACTGCAGCATAATTTAGCTATCCTGACTGATAAGAATTCCAAATGCAACTAAGAGTGGTCAGAGATGTAGAAGAACATCCAGTGGGATTATTATTTGGATGCCCTTGATTTTCTGAGTTGAAAAAAGGAATAGTTGACAGTTGTAATGGAGATTTCCACAATCATCTTGTTATAGAAGTATAGGCCTTCTTGACTACTTAACTACTAATAGAATTGAACATTTTTATATATTTATTGGCTACTTTCTTTTTCAAAATATTTACATAAATATTTTCCACATTTTTATTGTTTCATATATTTTAATTCTTCTCAATCAGTTTCACCTGGGCTTAATTTTATTAGACTTTTAAAATGAACTGCATTTTCACCTGTTCACATTCCCTTTTGTATGTTTGCTATTTTATTTATATTTCATTTCTTTCTGCTATAATTTTATTTCATTCTATTTTGCATTCCTTAATATAGAATGGATTATTAAATTATCAATTTTTCTCTTTTGCTATTTTCTAATATATGCATTTCAAACTGCACATTTTCTTTTTTTTTAAGATTTTATTTATTTATTTGGCAGAAAGTGAGACAGTGTGAGAGGGAATACAAACAGGGGGAGTAGGAGAGGGAGAAGCAGGCTTCCCACCGAACAGGGAGCCTGATGCGGGGCTCAATCCCAGGACTCTGGGATCATGACCTGAGCCTAAGGCAGATGCTGAATGACTTAGCCACCCAGGCACCCCTGAAACTATACATTTTCTTTTCAATGAAGTTTTAGTTGCATGTCACATATTTTAATTTTTATCCATTATCATTCAGTTCAAATATTTGTTACTTTATTGTTATTTCTTGATCTATACATAACTTAGAAGTACATTGCTTAATTTCTAATCATATGAAAATTTCTAATTCTACTTCATTGTACATTACCAGCTTAATTAAACTACAGTCAGAAAGCATACTCTGTAGGATTTCAATTCTTTAAAGATAATTTTTCTTTTTATTTTAGCTATCTTAATATTTTTGTATGTCTTTGGTTATCATTTGTTTGCTCTTATATAACTGGATACAGTTTTGTGTTTATCCTTATTTATTCTGCATAAATTTTGATAGACTTAATGTCTATCAGTTTTGGAAATTTTTCAGTGGTTATTTCTTCAAATATTGCTTCAGCACAAATAATAACAGCCCCTTGGGAGAGTCATTTAAAAAAAGTCACAGCTTCTCAATTTATCCCCTATATCTCTCATTTTTTCTGTCATTCTCAATTACTTCTTTTCTCCTTTTTATTCTTCATTGTCGATATTTTCTAGTTCTTTCTTAAAATATTCAACCTTGAAGTGTATTTCTCTGAACACATTAAACAGAGATTTCTTTAAGTCCTTGGATTTTATCTGAATCCCTTCTACTATCAATTTTTCTCTTTGTTTTTGATTGTGTTCATTGTTGTTTGTTTTGTTTTTTTGGTTGGTGATTTTAAACTAAATGCTAGCCATTATATGTGAAAAGTTACAAAATTATTTGTGTCCTAGCATGATGGTGTACTTTCCAAAGAGAATTTAAATTTAAGCTGAATTTCATTTTCTACCAGGAGTATTGCTATAGTGTAGCCTGTCAAAATCCCAATCCATAGCATGGGGTGATTATGGAGGTTTTTTTCCCCAGTGGGCCCTGGATTTTCACTTTTGTCTCACTATCCCCACAAAGGTGTCAAAAATAAATCTTAGAATATTGGACTCTCCATATCCTTTCTGGAATTACCCGATAACAAGGAAAAGGGCAAATCCAAATGTCAATTTAATCATTTTGTATTTCCTTCTTTCCCTGGAACTTAGCCTTGTAATTCTCCACTGCTTTGTGAGATCTTTCTATGCCAGGTGAACAGTGGTCACAATATTTTACAGCTCCTCTAATCAAGAGATGGAATCACAAATTCAATGCCCCCCACCTCTTGAATCTTATCTGGCTTTTTGCCTTGCTTAGGCTAATCAAATGGTATTGGAGAAATGGTACTGTACAAGTTCAATGCCCAAGACTCAGTCATCCCATGCAATATAGTCTTGCTGTCCATGGGAACCTTATAATGAATATGGAAGCAAGCTCAGACTATCCTGCTGAGGAATGAAAAACATGGAAAGAAACTCCAGTCATCCCACCCATTCCAGATGAGGTAAATAAGCCAAGAAGCTTCAAGTAACAAAATATCTGAAAGACATGAGTTTCACCATGATCACCTAACCGTGGCTCATACCAGAATGACAGCCTAAATTCCAAACCAACAGAATTGTGAGTTAAATAAATTGAAGCTGCTTTAAGCCATTAGATTTGGGGTTCATTTGCTATACACCAAAATGTAAATAATATGTCTGCAAATAAATTGTTTTAATAAACATTTTGTCCAATTTCTAATTGATCCCTGTGGGGAATTAGTCCTAGTTATTTCATTCTCTATCACCAGAAGAAATCACTGAAAAACTTTATTATTTAAAAATTTTAAAATTTCAGAGGAGTCAAGATGGCGGAGAAGTGGCAGGCTGAGACTACTTCAGGTAGCGGGAGATCAGCTAGATAGCTTATCTAAAGATTGCAAACATCTACAAATCCAACGGGAGATTGAAGAGAAGAAGAACAGCAATCCTAGAAACAGAAAATCAACCACTATCTGAAAGGTAGGACTGGCGGAGAAGTGAATCCAAAGTGACTGGGAGATAGACCGCGGGGGGAGGGTGCCGGCTCCCGGCGAGCGGCGGAGCAACGGAGCACAAAATTGGGACTTTTAAAAGTCTGTTCCGCTGAGGGACATCGCTCCAGAGGCTTAACTGGGGTGAAGCCCAGGCAGTGTCAGTGCGGCCTCAGGTCCCACAGGGTCACAGAAGGATCGTGGGTGTCTGAGTGTCGCAGAGCTTACCGGTATTAGAATGGGGATGCCAGCTACAGAGACAGAGCAGAGGAGTGACTCCCAGCTCAGGGTTACCTTGAACCGGTCGCAGGCTCGGTCAGCTCAGAGCGCGGCCGTAGGCCAGGGTGGCGGGAGTAATTGGGCGCTGTGCTCTGAGGGCGCACTGAGGAGTGGGGCCCCAGGCTCTCGGCTCCGCTGGGCCGGAGACCGGGAGGCCGCCATCTTCATTCCCGTCTTCCAGAACTCTACAGAAAGTGCTCAGGGAACAAAAGCTCCCGAAAGTAAACCCAAGCGGATTACTCAGCCCGGCCCCAGGTAAGGGTGGTGCAACTCCGCCTGGGGAAAAGATGCTTGAGAATCACTACAACAGGCCCCTCCCCCAGAAGATCAACAAGAAACCCAGCCAGGACCAAGTTCACCTACCAAGGAGTGCAGTTTCAATACCAAGGAGAGCAGCGGAATTCTAGAGGAGAAGAAAGCAAAGCACGGAACTCATGGCTTTCTCCCCATGATTCTTTAGCCTTGCAGTTAATTTAATTTTTTTTTCTTTTTCAATTTTTTTCTCTTCTTCTGCTAAATTTTTTTAACTTTTACCGTTTTCTTTTTTAATGTTTTTTAAATAGTTTATCTAATATATATATATATATATATATATATATATATATATTTTTTCCCTTTTATATTTTTTCTTTATTGGCTTTCTTTTTTTTAGTAGTTTCTTTTTTTTTTTCCTCTGAACCCTTTTTTTTTTTTTTAAAGATTTTATTTATTTATTTGACAGACAGAGATCACAAGTAGGCAGAGAGGCAAGCAGAGAGAGAGGAAGGGAAGCAGGCTCCCTGCTGAGCAGAGAGCCCGATGCGGGACTCGATCCCAGGACCCTGAGACCATGACCCGAGCCGAAGGCAGTGGCCTAACCCACTGAGCCACCCAGGCGCCCTCCTCTGAACCCTTTTTTATCCCCTTTCTCCCCCCTCACGATTTGGGATCTCTTCTGATTTGGCTAAAGCATATTTTCCTGGGGTTGTTGCCACCCTTTTAATATTTTACTTACTCCTTCATATACTCTTATCTGGACAAAATGACAAGGTGGAAAAATTCACAACAAAAAAAAGAACAAGAAGTACCAAAGGCTAGGGACCTAATCAATATAGACATTGGTAATATGTCAGATATAGAGTTCAGAATGACGATTCTCAAGGTTCTAGACGGGCTTGAAAAAGGCATGGAAGATATTAAAGCAACCCTCTCGGGAGATATAAAAGCCCTTTCTGGAGAAATAAAAGAACTAAAATATAACCAAGTTGAAATCACAAAAGCTATTGATGAGATGCAATCAAAAATGGAGGCTCTCACTGCTAGGATAAATGAGGCAGAAGAAAGAATTAGCGATATAGAAGACCAAATGACAGAGAATAAAGAAGCTGAGCAAAAGAGGGACAAAGAGCTACTGGACCATGAGGGCAGAATTCAAGAGATAAGTGACACCATAAGACAAAACAACATTAGAATAATTAGGATTCCAGAAGAAGAGGAAACAGAGAGGGGAGCAGAAGGTATGTTGGAGAGAATTATTGGAGAGAAATTCCCCAATATGCCAAAGGGAACAAGCATCAAAATCCAGGAGGTTCAGAGAACCCCCCTCAAAATCAATAAGAATAGGTCCACATCCCATCACCTAATAGTAAAATTTACAAGTCTTAGTGACAAAGAAAAGATCCTGAAAGCAGCCCAGGAAAAGAAGTCTGTAATGTACAATGGTAAAAATATTAGATTGGCAGCAGACTTATCCACAGAGACCTGGCAGGCCAGAAAGAGCTGGCATGATATATTCAGAGTACTAAATGAGAAAAACATGCAGCCAAGAATACTATATCCAGCTAGGCTATCATTGAAAATAAAAGGAGAGATTAAAAGCTTCCAGGACAAACAAAAACTGAAAGAATTTGCAAATACCAAACCAGCTCTACAGGATATATTGAAAGGGGTCCTCTAAGCAAAGAGAGACCCTAAAAGTAGTAGATCAGAAAGAAACAGAGACAATATACAATAACAGTCACCTTACAGGCAACACAATGGCACTAAATTCATATCTCTCAATACTTACCCTGAATGTTAATGGGCTAAATGCCCCCAATCAAAAGACACAGGGTATCCGAATGGATAAAAAAACAAAACCCATCTATATGTTGTCTACAAGAAACTCATCTTAAACCTGAAGACACCTCCAGGTTTAAAGTGAGGGGGTGGAAAAGAATTTACCATGCTAATGGATATCAGGAGAAAGCGGGAGTGGCAATCCTTATATCAGATCAATTAGATTTTAAGCCAAAGACTATAATAAGAGATGAGGAAGGACACTATATCATACTCAAGGGAACTGTCCAACAAGAAGATCTAACAATTTTAAATACCTATGCCCCTAACGTGGGAGCAGCCAACTATATAAACCAATTAATAACAAAATCAAAGAAACACATCGACAAGAATATAATAATAGTAGGGGATTTTAACACTCCCCTCACTGAAATGGACAGATCATCCAAGCAAAAGATCAACAAGGAAATCAAGGCCTTAAATGACACACTGGACCAGATGGACATCACAGATCTATTCAGAACATTTCATCCCAAAGCAACAGAACACATTCTTCTCTAGTGCACATGGAACATTCTCCAGAATAGATCACATTCTTGGTCCTAAATCAAGTCTCAACCAGTATCAAAGGATTGGGATCATTCCCTGCATATTTTCAGAACACAATGCTCTGAAGCTAGAACTCAATCACAAGAGGAAATTTGAAAGAACCCAAATACATGGAGACTAAACAGCATCCTTCTAAAGAATGAATGGGTCAACCAGGAAATTAAAGAAGAATTGAAAAAATTTATGGAAACAAATGATAATGAAAACACAACGGTTCAGAATCTGTGGGACACAACAAAGGCAGTCCTGAAAGGAAAATATATAGCGGTACAAGCCTTTCTCAAGAAACAAGAAAGGTCTCAGGTACACAACCTAACGGAGCTGGAGAAAGAACAAGAAAGAAACCCTAAACCCAGCAGGAGAAGAGAAATCATAAAGATCAGAGCAGAAATCAATGAAATAGAAACCAAAAAAACAATAGAACAAATCAACGAAACTAGGAGCTGGTTCTTTGAAAGAATTGATAAGATTGATAACCCCCTGGCCAGACTTATCAAAAAGAAAAGAGAAAGGACACAAATAAATAAAATCATGAATGAAAGAGGAGAGATCACAACGAACACCAAAGAAATACAGACAATTATAAGAACATACTATGAGCAACTCTACGCCAACAAATTTGACAATCTGGAAGAAATGGATGCATTCCTAGAGACATATAAACTACCACAACTGAACCAGGAAGAAATAGAAAGCCTGAACAGACCCATAACCAGTTAGGAGATTGAAACAGTCATCAAAAATCTCCAAACAAACAAAAGCCCGGGGCCAGATGGCTTCCCGGAGGAATTCTACCAAACATTTAAAGAAGAACTAATTCCTATTCTCCTGAAACTGTTCCAAAAAATAGAAATAGAAGGAAAACTTCCAAACTCATTTTATGAGGCCAGCATCACCTTGATCCCAAAACCAGACAAGGATCCCAACAAAAAAGAGAACTACAGACCAATATCCTTGATGAACACAGATGCAAAAATTCTCACCAAAATACTAGCCAATAGGATTCAACAGTACATTAAAAGGATTATTCACCACGACCAAGTGGGATTTATTCCAGGGCTGCAAGGCTGGTTCAACATCCACAAATCAATCAATGTGATACAACACATTAATAAAAGAAAGAACAAGAACCATATGATACTCTCCATAGATGCGGAAAAAGCATTTGACAAAGTACAGCATACCTTCCTGATCAAAACTCTTCAAAGTGTAGGGATAGATGGCACATACCTCAATATTATCAAAGCCATCTATGAAAAATCCACTGCAAATATCATTCTCAATGGAGAAAAACTGAAAGCTTTTCCGCTAAGGTCAGGAACACGGCAGGGATGTCCGTTATCACCACTGCTATTCAACATAGTACTAGAAGTCCTAGCCTCAGCAATCAGATAACAAAAGGAAATTAAAGGCATCCAAATCAGCAAAGAAGAAGTCAAACTATCACTCTTTGCAGATGATATGATACTATATGTGGAAAACCCAAAAGACTCCACTCCAAAACTGCTAGAACTTGTACAGGAATTCAGTAAAGTGTCAGGATATAAAAGCAATGCACAGAAATGAGTTGCGTTTCTCTACACCAACAACAAGACAGAAGAAAGAGAAATTAAGGAGTGAATCCCATTTACAATTGCACCCAAAACTATAAGATACCTAGGAATAAACCTAACCAAAGAGACTAAGAATCTAACACAGAAAACTATAAAGTACTCATGAAAGAAATTGAGGAAGACACAAAGAAATGGAAAAATTGTTCCATGCTCCTGGATTGGAAGAATAAATATTGTGAAAATGTCTATGCTACCTAAAGCAATCTACACATTTAATGCAATTCCTATCAAAGTACCATCCATTTTTTTCAAAGAAATGGAACAAATAATCCTAAAATTGATATGGAACCAGAAAAGACCTCAAATAGCCAAAGGAATATTGAAAAAGAAAGCCAAAGTTGGTGGCATCACAATTCCGGACTTCAAGCTCTATTACAAAGCTGTCATCATCAAGACAGCATGGTACTGGCACAAAAACAGACACATAGATCAATGGAACAGAATAAAGAGCCCAGAAATAGACCCTCAACTCTATGTTCAACTAATGTTCGACAAAGCAGGAAAGAATGTCCAATGGAAAAAAGACAGCCTCTTCAATAAATGGTGTTGGGGAAAATTGGACAGCCACATGCAGAAAAATGAAATTGGATCATTTCCTTACACCACACACGAAAATAGACTCAAAATGGATGAAGGATCTCAATGTGAGAAAGGAATCCATCAAAATCCTTGAGGAGAACACAGGCAGCAACCTCTTCGACCTCAGCCGCAGCAACATCTCCCTAGGAACATCACCAAAGGCAAAGGAAGCAAGGGCAAAAATGAACTATTGGGATTTTATCAAGATCAAAAGCTTTTGCACAGCAAAGGAAACAGTTAACAAAACCAAAAGACAACTGACAGAATGGGAGAAGATATTTGCAAATGACATATCAGATAAAGGGCTAGTGTCCAAAATCTATAAAGAACTTAGCAAACTCAACACCCAAAGAACAAATAATCCAATCAAGAAATGGGCAGAGGACATGAACAGACATTTCTGCAAAGAAGACATCCAGATGGCCAGCAGACACATGAAAAAGTGCTCCATATCACTCGGCATCAGGGAAATACAAATCAAAACCACCATGAGATATCACCTCACACCAGTCAGAATGGCTAAAATTAACAAGTCAGGAAATGACAGATGCTGGCGAGGATGCGGAGAAAGGGGAACCCTCCTACACTGTTGGTGGGAATGCAAGCTGGTGCAACCACTCTGGAAACAGCATGGAGGTTCCTCAAAATGTTGAAAATAGAACTACCCTATGACCCAGCAATTGCACTGCTGGGTATTTACCCTAAAGATACAAACATGGTGATCCGAAGGGGCATGTGCACCCGAATGTTTATAGCAGCAATGTCTACAATAGCCAAACTATGGAAAGAACCTAGATGTCCATCAACAGACGAATGGATAAAGAAGATGTGGTATCTATACACAATGGAATACTATGCATCCATCAAAAGAAATGAAATCTTGCCATTTGCGACGACGTGGATGGAACTAGAGGGTATCATGCTTAGCGAAATAAGTCAATCGGAGAAAGACAACTATCATATGATCTCCCTGATATGAGGAAGTGGAAATGCAACATGGGGGGTTAAGGGGGTAGGAGAAGAGTAAATGAAACAAGATGGGATTGGGAGGGAGACAAACCATAAGTGACTCTTAATCTCACAAAACAAACTGAGGGTTGATGCGGGGAGGGGGGTTGCAAGGGGGGGTGGGTTTATGGATATTGGGGAGGGTATGTGCTATGGTGAGTGCTGTGAAGTGTGTAAACCTGGCGATTTGCAGTCCTGTACCCCTGGGGATAAAAATATATGTTTATAAAAAAATAAAATTTAAAGTTCTCTAAAAAAAAAAAAGATTTTTAAATTTCAACTTTAAAATATCTTTGATTGGGAAGTTTTTAAAGTTACAAAATAAAGTTAGAATACCTATGTGCAGCACATTACAACTCACAGCAAATTTTACTGATCTCCATAAATTCTTTTTTGTTAATTTTTTAAATTTATTTTCAGCGTAACAGTATTCATTGTTTTTGCACCATACCCAGTGCTCCATGCAATCCATGCCCTCTCCAATACCCACCACCTGGTTCCCCCAACCTCCCACCCCCCACCCCTTCAAAACCCTCAGACTGTTTTTAAGAGTCCATAGACTCTCATGGTTCACCTCCCCTTCCAATTTCCCTCAACTCCCTTCTCCATAAATTCTTAAACATAAATGACTGTTCCTTTCAAATTCTCCCAATCATTAACTAGTATTACAAACTACTAATTATGTGATTTTTTTTTTTAGAATTCCAAGGTTGCCAAAGTATTGAAAGGGATTTTTTTTACTTTTTTTTAAAACGTTTAGAAAGAGGAAAAAAATCATGCAATAAAATAGGTATAATCAAAACCACAATAGTCATATTACACAACAAATAATCAGGGTGCCTGGGTGGCTCAGTAGGTTAAGCCTTTGCCTTCAGCTCAGGTCATGATCTCAGGGTCCTGGGATGAGCCCCACATTGGCCTCTCTGCTCAGCAGGGAGCCTGCTTCCCCCCCATCCCCTGCCACCTGTCTCTGCCTATTTATGATCTCTTTCTCTCTCTCTGTCAAATAAATAAATAAAATCTTTAAAAAATAATAATACTCTAAGGAGCCATAGATCACTTGGCATAAGGAAAAATAAATAATAAAAACACAAAAAGAATTTATAAAATCTCAATAATTTTGATGGTATATTGTCAGAAGTAGGTTAGAGGGAAAATAATTGTTGCTGAGTTTGAGGACAGCCAAAAATGATACAACAGCACAAAAACAATCATAATAAACTAAAAAAAAAAGTTTTTAAATGAAAGAACTGGTGAGAAATTTTCTTCACTTTTTCTGAGGAGAATACAATGATAAATGTCCAGAAAAGCAATAGCAAAGGCTTTGTTATTTTGAACTAAGAAATAACCTCATAAAAAAGGATACAGAGAAGAATCTACTGGAAAAGAAAATTAAAATAAGCAGTTGTAGGAATGCAAAAATAATTATGCCAAATGACCTATGCCTTTTATTTTATGATGCCTTTTATGAAATACTCTAATACTGCTTGTTCAGTCTGACACTAACAATCCCAGGCTTTAAATAAAATAATTAGGGACAAAGAACATTAAGAATTAACAATATAGCCAGCTTGCCACAGGAAGTAAAATAAACTCTGACTTATTTCAACTGTAATTTTTAAAAATGGCTATTGTATTTATAGACTAATGTACTTTACAAATTTGAATATCATCACCAATGGATAACCTGTTATTGATGTGAGTAAGATACAACCAAAGCCAATTTTGAACACCATATCAAAAACAGTAATTCACTGACTACCCGTGTCATTTACAAGCTCTAATTTAGGTTGTAAGAACAACTGCTCCTGCTGTAACTAATTCTGGCCAGGGAGTTAATCAGGCATTCATTTTTATTGGTTATTTATATGATTAATATGATCTTGTTTGTTAGGGTGGAAAAAAACAACATTCCTGGTTTGGACAGGTCAGATCTTGTGGCTCTTTCAAGCTTTAAAATAAACCAATAAAAAGGCTTTGCTTTATTTTATGTGAAAAACTATGGAGAAAGTACTTCTGAAAGTGTATGAAAGGGAGACAAATCATAAAAAGCATTTCAGATTTCAAGTGTAGATGGAGAAGAAAGAACTTAAGTTAGATATCTTCCACAAATTATATGATGAAAGGAAAGTGATATTGGTATGTAGATAAGAATGAGCCTATTAAATTGCAATATCTGAAAACATATCCCTATTTGTAGAAATAATTAGGGCTGAAATATGGAAGAGAGGTGGGAGGGGGTAAAAGCACTATAATGGATCCTAATAATTTTTAATGTTTGAAGGATGCCAACAAAGTAATGTTGAAAGGTGAATTATTCCATTTATCCTGCTAGCTAACTCACATATGGGCTTCACTAAGGAATATTGCTGAATATATCTAGAAGTTTTCAAATGAAATCAAAGCAAATTAATTCTCATAGGGTGGTAATTTTTCTTTGCATTCATTTTCCCCAGCATAACACTCTCCCCATCAAACACTTTGGAGGAATGTCTTTTGAGGGCTGTGATGTATTCTCACATCACAAGACAGTTAGTGCATGTAGATAGATATGAGTTCATAGAGATCATATATTTATTTCACTAATGATCTGTCAACTACTCTCCCTATTGTTATAAATGGCTAACTGGTTACCTAAGCAACAGACAAAAAAAAAGATTTTTCAGGAAGGGCGTGACTACCTTGTCTATTTTAAAGAAATCTGGAAGGGAATATATTATTCCAGGTTTAATATAATCCTAATAATAGATCAATTAACAAGTGATTACCTGCTTTATATAGCTCTTATTGCCTCATTAATTTTTTGAAAAATGCTTGGGGATATAATATCTTTTTCCATTTGTTACTGTTGTAAAAGTAGTCAATTAACTTTTAAATCACTCATTAAAAGTAATTTAATGTTATCATCCTGGGGTTATATTAAAGTTGCTAGTATTTTCAATGTATTAATCAAGGTTTACATATAATCCCAGGAATATTTCTGTTTATTTGTGATTTATGCAGCATCTAACAAATGCCAACAAAGTCCAAGTGAATCATAATTGTCTTAAAATATTAATTATAAGATCAATTATTAGGAATATGTATTTAGTTAATATGCAATAGAGGATCAAAAGAACTTTTTCATCATTTCAACTCCAGCTGATTTGATAAACAAACTATGAATGACAGTTTAATAACTCTTGAGGAAAAGAGATTAGTCATGTCCAGAGAAACTTCAAAAGGTCCATATGACTAAGGGGCATTTACAGATAATCTTAAGCAACAGAACTAAGATATACTGGAATTTCAGATTTATAAATACAATTGATATATTGAAAGGTAATAAGGAATTGGACAAAATCAAACAAACAAACAAATTATTTTACCAGCTTATCTAATCCAAGACCATATTAGATTCTCACTATTTTTCTACCATTTTAAATTGCTCTTAATCCTGGAGGACCTTTTATATTTTATCCCAGTTTAGTTATGTCTATTGCCTACCAAGATAGAATTTAATTTACATTATGCTACTCTTTGATCTAGTTAATATCTCATGGAAATTCAAATGGTGACACATTGTCCTCATGAAATAAATTCACATCATGTCAAGCTATGGATGATATGTTAAAAAATAACTTCATCTTGTAATGAAATTATATTTCTATCCCCTATATTAGAATATTTGCTATTTACTATGGTAAATGAGCTGCTGTAGTAAATCATTACCAACAAATTAAGTTGCTTCCCATCTAGTCTTAGCTCAAATTAATACCATAAGTCCTCCAAGCTACACCAGCCAAGAACACATATCAATTATACCTTAAACATTAGTTTTATTTTTGTAGTCTCTTTCAGATATATTGAACTATTAGAGAAGAAAAGCAAAATAGAGTTTGTTTGTTAAACCTGTAAGAATAGAGTATACTTTTTGTATAATTGTCTTCTATAAAAATGGAAACATAGTATGTAAATCTCAAATAAAAATTACTTTTATTTTTTATTTTTATTTATTTATTATATTTATTATGTATATATATTATATATATTATTATATATAATATATATTATATATATAATTATATTTATTAAATATTTATTATATTTTATTTTAGATGCCAGGCCGCAATTGAACTATGTCCTTGCATGGCAGTACATTTTCCAGGGAGTTAAATGTAAAAATCAAGTTTAGAAATGGCTGTAAGGTGTTCTTTTGCTTGATATTATGGTATATTGAGACTATTAAAATAATAAAGTGAAATCTTTTTAAAAAGAGTAAGAAAATTAATGTAATTAGCTATGCTCTTTTGAATAATATACAAAGTAAAATTATTTTATACTTGGAACTGGGAGAAATGTAAAGGGTCTTTATTTTTAAAAAAAAATTTTCATTACATTCACAGTCAGATTCTACAAATTGACAGAAACCACGATTAAACTGCCACTTAAAATAATTTTAAAAAGTGTGTTGTATTACATTCTGCACAGTGTCTGTTAAATGTTATATTTGAGAATGGTCAAAAATATATCATTTTATGAATTGACATGTGAAGAATCTCTTCTTTTGCAATAAATAACTAGATAATAAAAGTATATTTAATAAGCACTTTAATAATGTTATTATATCATTCTAGAGTTAAGGACCATTGATACAAATTATTCTGCTGTTATTTGCTAAAACGTGAAAAGTATGTTATAGGACAAATCAGTTCTTATTTAATCTATTTTCTTTTGTTATACAGAAGGTCACCTTGTATATGTGAGGCTCAGAAGTTGCATCTATCTTGATAGAGACATTAAATGAAAGAGAAATAGTCATCACAAAGAGAATTGATAATGGATTTGTAAATACATGGAAGAACAAAAAAGTAACCTAGTTCCATGTTCAAGCTCAAAGAAAAGGATGGACCTGTAATAGCAAAATTTCATGGATTCTTTCAATCATGAAATATCCTATTCTCATAAAAGAGGGCACAAAGAATTCCATTATATCGTATGCACATCTTTAACTTTTCCATTTTCAAAGTAGGCTTAGAAAGAACAAAGGACTTGGAACTGTTCAATGACATTATGCTAGGGGAAGTACTGTACTTGGGGTTCCATTCTGCCATCTCAAAGGGATTTTTTTTTTTTTTTTTTTTAGCTCTCAGAGCTTTTTAGCCTGTAGGTAGTGTATGAGCAGGGAGAATTCTGTTTGTTCTTTTAAAAATAGTCCAAAACATTTCAGTCTTTGTGAAAATTTCTTGAAGCTTAAATAGGAAATAAATTCAAAGTCAAATTCCCTATTAAGCCATCCATGTTACTTGTTTCTTATTCCACTGAGAACAGTATATCATAGTTCTACTGAGACTAAAATAAGCTCAATATAAAAATGGGAATAAACTATAGATAAGTCTTTGATTTTACCTGAAAGTCAAACAGATCTTGAAGTTACACAAGGACACTTCTAGTTTGTTCTTTATTTTTAAGGTTAAAAAAATGTTACAGTTACCTACTTTAGCGGTCATGTCTTATTTAAAACCACCTGGCAGGAAAAAAATTAACAAGCACATATACATATTTGTCTGTTATGTATGTGTGTGTGCATGAATAAATTTGGAGACTTATGGAAAACATAGACAAATAAAAAATTCTCTGCTATTCATTTATAAAGCATTTCTTTGAAATATCATTTTCTTAATTGTAAAAATGGGTGGAGAAATAGAGTTGTTGAATCAGTGGAGTTGACTTCAAGTAACAAATATGCTATTCTCACATTTCTAAAGTATCAAAAACTCAATTTTAATATTTATTGTGCTCTAATATCTAAGGTACTCTGTGATACTGGATTTTTGGAATTTTGAGGGATCTCATTATCTTACACTACATATAGAAAATAAAACTAAAATAAAGAGATTAATTTGGTACAGATTTGATATATCATTTCTGGTCATGCCATAGTTCACTCTAGTAATTTCATTCTAGTTACTACTTGACAACAATAACGCCATGGTTTATGGAATCTAATTCTGAATAGCATTGAACATTCTTATGCAAAAGAGGCAAATTGGGGCATCTGAGTGGCTCAGTGGGTTAAAGCCTCTGCCTTCGGCTCGGGTCATGATCCCAGGTCCTGGGATCGAGCCCCGCATTGGGCTCTCTGCTCAGTGGGGAGCCTGTTTCCTCCCTCCCTCTCTGCCTGCCTCTCTGCCTACTTGTGATCTCTGTCAAATAAATAAATAAAACCTTTTAAAAAAAGAAAGAGGCAAATTAATGTGTTTTCCATAAGCTATCTGACAAAATAAAGTAATTTGGGGATATTATACCTTTTCAGGTCCTGTATTAAGGCCCTGGTATTTATCTCCAAGGAAGGAGTATTAGCATATAATGTTGAGATGGAAAGAACCCAATGAAACATCAAGTTTTAGATATAGGAAAGTGAACATTATCTATTATTATTAATTTATTATTTTATTGTATAAATGTTTTCTCTTAGAAAGGTGGTATTAGAATATTTTAATGATATTATTTATGCCTCATTATGTTTTATAGATTTCTTATATTTTTCTCTTTTTTTGCTCTCCCCCTCTCCTCCTCCTTCCCCCATCCCAACATGTACACACATGCACACACTGATAGCAGGAGTCAGTATTTTGTTTTGATATTTTCCCAAGAACTAAGTTTGTCTCTTTTTCTATTTATTTATTTATTTAAGATTTTTATTTATTTGACAGAAGTAGGCAGAGAGGCAGGCAGAGAGAGGAGGAAGCAGGCTCCCCACTGAGCAGAGAGCCTGATGTGGGGCTCGATCCCAGGACCCTGGGATCATGACCTGAGCCGAAGGCAGAGGCTTTAACCCACTGAGCCACCCAGGTGCCCTCTTTTTCTATTTAAATATTTAAAATAGTTTAAGCTTTCTTATTATTTCCCTTCATTATCTTTTAATCATATAACATTTAAAACACTCATCAAACATTCAAAAGAATATTTATAAGTAATATATGAAGTACAATAACAAAATGAACATTTGTCAAACATCACCCAAAACAAGAATGAGAACATTACCATGAACTTTGATTACCCATGTATTCCTTCCCTATTCCAGACTCCTGATCCTCCACCCTAGGAAGAAGTCCACAGCACACCTTTCCAAGATAATTTCAAGCTAACTTGCAAAGCTGTTGAGCCAGTTTGCATTTATAAGAAAATGAAATGAGTTCTACTTTACCCACCAGTATATTAGCACTTTTTATTTACAGATGTTTACATTTTTCCAATATATTAGATAGGCAAAAAACATCTAACTGTGGTATCGATTTGCATTTTCCTAATGATTAATGAGATCAAGTATATTTCTCTTGTCCATATGTCTTTCAAGTTTCCATGAAGTACATGCTGTATCAGTAATCTATTGCTGTGAAACAGCTTACCACAAATTCAGTATTTTAAAAGAAAAACATCATTATGTCCGAATTTCCATGAACCAGGACTCTAAGCATAGCTTAACTGGGTCCTTTGCTTTGAGTCTCAAAAAGCTACAATCAAGGTGATAGACTTCATTTTCACCTGGGACATTCAAAATTGGAAAATAATCCATTTTCAAGCTCATACAGGTTGTTGGCAGACTTGTTTTGTTTGACTGTAGATCTGAGGATCTGGGCTTCTTAATGACTCACACCTGGAAGATACCCTCAATACCTAGAAGTTACCCCAGTTCCTTAATGCTGTCAAGAGTTCTTTGCCATAAGGACTTTCTCAAAATGGCAGTTTACTGTATTAAACATACAAGAAGAGTCTTTAGCACAAGTATGCTAACAAAAGAGTCTCACGTAATGTAACATAATCCTGGGAGTGACATTCTATCACCTTTGCCAAATTCTACTGGTTAGAAGTTACTTGCCCCACCTATTAGGGACACAAATGCTTGAACACCAGGAGGCAAGAATCCTGGTGGAGAGCTACACCTGTCTACCACATCTATTTATGCCATTAGCCCATTTTTCTATTAGTTATTTTTCTTCTTAGCAATTGGCATGTTTTTATGCTGTCAGTTACTTAGTTTGCTACATTTTCTATTTCACAACTTATCTTTTCATTTCTTTATAATGAAACATTCTTCATTTTAATGGAATCAAATTAATAATTTATGTTTCTATGGTTATTGCTCTTTATAACTTATTTAAAAAGAAAGTTTCCTAATTCTAAAATTTTTAGGTATTGCATGTCAATTTCAATTGAGCTTATATGTTCTGGGTCCTATAATCTGTTTTATTGGTCAGTCTGTCCATTGGACCTAATGTTACTCTATACTAGTTCTATAAAATGTCTTGATATCAGATAAAGCAAGCTTTCCCTTATTCTTCTTAACAATCCATAAGTACTTTTTTTTTTAAGATTTCATGTATTTATTTGTCAGAGAGAGAGAGCACAGGCATACAGAGTGGCAGGCAGAGGCAGAGGGAGAAGCAGGCTCCCTGCTGAGCAAGGAGCCCAATTTGGGACTCGATCCCAGGATGCTGGGATCATGACCTGAGCCAAAGGCAGCCTCTTAACCAACTGAGCCACCCAGGTGTCCCCCATAAGTACTCTTTTAACAGTTTCATCAACTCTAGAGGTCAAAACAGGAAGTTATAAAATTTTTGTTATTGAGTCTTCTTTCCATGAACATGAGATATCACTTGTTATTAAAGTCTCCTTTAATATCTTTTAGTATAACTATTATCTTTTGGTCTTGCACATGGTTTTTGGTTTATTTTTCAAGATGAAATTTTGTCACTATTATAAATTGTGGGTTTTGTTTAATTATGTTCAATAATTTCTGTTTGTTTCTTTTGGTTGTTGCTGGAGGGTAGAGATGTAATAATGTGTTTGTATGTACTGATGTACTGGTATTATAGCTAACAATTTGTCTAAACTCCAGTATGTCTAACAATTTGTTTGTAAATTATTCCATTTTATAAATTATTTGGTCTTCTCTATGTAGAGTTATACCATTCCTAAATAATAACTCTGATTTGTTCTTTCTAATCCTTAAGCTTTACATTTTCTTTTTTTTTTTAAAGATTTTATTTATTTATTTGACAGAGAGATCACAAGCAGGCAGAGAGGCAGGCAGAGAGAGAGGAGGAAGCAGGCTCCCCGCTGAGCAGAGAGCCCGATGCGGGGCTCGATCCCAGGACTCTGAGATCATGACCTGAGCCGAAGGCAGCGGCTTAACCCACTGAGCCACCCAGGCGCCCCAAGCTTTACATTTTCATCTTATTGTAATGCCTAGTATAGTGTTAGGTAATAATACAGCTATTTGGAACTTTGTTTTCCTGATTGTTCAGGGAATGCTATTGGTAATTCTCCCATTTATTTCTTTTTCCTTCTTGGTGAGAGAGAACAAAGTGGGTGAAGGGTGGGGGATTTGGCCCAGTAGGCCAAAGTGGACTGCCAGAGTTCTACCATAGTGAGAAGGGGGTCCACACTAGGTAATCCTGGAATTGGGTTTTAGAGCCCAATAAGGGTGAGTAGAGAACCTTCTCAAGGGGGTGGACCTCTTCAGGGTATTGAAACCCATATGGCGGTGAGGAAGCTATCCACATAGAACAGCTAGGTTATGGGGTACCACAAGTAGGGTGAGAATAGCATCCATGTGTGAAGGGATCAAGATACTGACTTTCAGAATCCTTTTAGAGTCCTCCTCTGCAATGAATAGTGATAACTTCTATTACCAATATGATATTGCAGAAGTGACGGAGTGTGATATCTGAAGCTGGATCACAAAAGACATTGAAGCTTCTATCTTGTTATTTTGGATTACTTGCTCTAGGACAAACCAACATCAATACTGTGAGGACACCTAAAACCATCCTATGGAGAAACTCACATTGAGAAAAACTAAGGCTTCCCAACAAGAACCAACATAGAACTAACACTACCTGCCAACAGTCATATGAATGAGCCATCTTGAGACTGAATCCTTCAGAAAACTATAAACCAGGCAATATCTTGACTTCAACTTCTTGATCCAGAACAACCCAAATAAGCTACCTCTGAATTCCCTACCCACAGAAACACTGAGCTCATAAATGTTTGTTGTTTTAAGCTTCTAAATTTGGAGACAATTTGTTATACACCTTTCAAGTAGGTTAATACAAAAAGAAAGAGATAATTTAAAAAGCATATAAAATATTAATCACACTCATTCTATAAAATCCAAATTTATATAAGACAAAATAGACAAAATTTTTGTCTATGACATTGCACATTGGAATATGTGAAGGTGTAGATAAATAAGCAGTTTTATGCATTGTTTATGGGAATATAAACCATAAAATCCTCTGAGGCAAAGCCTTAATATGTGCATACTGACTTCTGGCCCAACTGGGAGTTTGAATCCATGTGTTAAACTCTCTTCCCTTTGTCACCAAAATGCTAATTAGAAAGGGGCGCACACAGTATTCTAACTAACTTCAGATTGCTGCAACATAAATGGAAAAGAAAATTTTCAGAACAGCAATGAAGATCCCTTCCAGAAAGGCACATATAACTAAAGTTCCTTCCTTGCTTCCTTTGGGCAAATTGACCTATAGTGCAGCAAATTAAGACTCCAGCAAATCTTGACTTTCCCTTCTCTTTTCATTATGGACACATTTGAATGAGGACTCACATACTTTTGGAGCCAACTTGTTTTAGCTCCACTTCTGAAGATAAGCCTCCCTATCCCATTAAAATGAGCAGAAAGAGACACATGAGCAGGGACCAATATGAGAATCAAAATAAATGTTTCCCCGTGAAATATTTTCACTTTACTTCAAGAAACAGAAGAAAACATTAGAAAGTCAATAGCATATTCTCAGTGATTTTAGAGGCTTTGGCATCGTTTAGCAATCAAGAAATGAAATTAAAACTACCATGTCATAGCCATCCACATTCTTAAATAATTTTAACTGCTACTGTCCTGTGTTAAGAGAAATAGAAATTCTTATGCAATGCTAATTGGAGAATAAATTGGCATGTCCATTCTGAAAGAAAATTTAAAATATGTAGTAAAATATTTCTATAGAGAACGACCTGATAGTTACCAGAGGGAAAGTTGGTGGGGTCATGGGCAAAATAGGAGATGGGGCTTAAGGAGTACATTTGGGATGTATGGAAGTTGTCATATGGTAGTGTTGAACCACTATATTGTACACCTGAAACTAATATTACACTGTTTGCTAATTGGAATTAAAATGAAAACTTCAAAATAATTTTTTAATTTAAAAAAATTTTTCAAATAATCAGATTTTTTATCCAGTAATTGCACTTCTAGAAATTAACCATTATAAATAGGTGAGACACACTAAAATGTATATGAGATATTTATTGTAGATTAATTAAAACAAAAATAATCTAAAATGTCTTACATTAGAAAATTAATAACTGATAATATTGGGATGTCATACAATTTTTATTTGATGAAAACTGAAAGTAACTTAGCTCATAAGTATGCATTTCAATTTGGAAGCACAGAAAAAGATAATTCAAATTAAGGTGGACAATAACTATTATTATTTCAGTTTATTTCTGATCAATTTATTATTTCAACCAAGTTAAATCAAGATTCTCTTTCTCCTCATTCTTTATTTTTCACTGCCAGAATGGTCTAAGTTCCCAGGTGGCTTTCTTAATGTCCCTGATTCAACAGATAATATTATGTTTTACACACAATCCTCTGTCCTACTTCCTTGCCTGGTCTGATCTTTGGTGTGCCTGGTATCCACTGTATCCATTGCATCTATCACTTGTATCCATGGTTCCATCATACCTTCTTACCCTAAAGCTTCATTCTCTGAGATTGCCTCGTCACAATGCCAGTTCTCTACTGAGACCTTCTTGCCATTTTCTAATCCCTTCCTAACCTGACACTCTGGGAGCCTCAGTCACCTGTACCATGTTGAATATTCAAGACTTTCAACATAGACCCCTCTCTTGCCATGGCTTATACTGCATTTAAGTACTGGCTCCTATGTGAAAACTCATAGCTCTGCAGCCTCCACCATTCAACTCTGCAAAGGCTTCTATTCAGAGCCCCATCACCTTCACATCCAGAGTTTAGTATTAGAAGGGAGCTACAACAACATTGTTTGCCCTATTGTCATGCTCTCTGATATTACATCCCTTGTCAATTAATTGTACTTACATGATTTGGGAAGGGAAAGTTCTCTTCAGGAAATTACTCTGAAGTCTATATTATAAATTTTCACTTCCAGGCTTCCAGGCTTTGACTTCTTGAAAACTTGGAATCTGGTCCTGTCCCATGAAAGCCTGGTACTTTCAATTAAAAGCTCTCTTCTCAAGATTTTAATACACTCGAAAATCCCATTTTTCACTTAAGTTAACATAGTATTTTTGAACTATGATATAACCTCACACTTGGTGCAGTGTATATTTAAAGTAACTCTGCTGTCTGAATGGTGATATGGGATAATAGTGATAATGAAGGATGGGGAGAAGCAATTTTTCATTATTCCATTCATGAAAAGACACAGAAATGAGAATGAAAGAAAATATGCTAATGTTTGAGTGGTTCTCTGTGTACCTATATTCTATTTTCCTTTTTTGGTTTTCTATAGTGATATTTCTGTAATGAATATGTTGTTTGTATGATCTATTAAGTTATTATCAAAGATACTAATTGGTTTGGGGAGTTTGTTTTAGGGGTTGTTTCTTGTATAACAGTTTTGAGAAATCTCTTAACCTCTCTCTTTTTGGTATTATTAATACATTAGAATCTCTGGTTCTTTAAGATCATTTCTCACTCTTTCATCCACCATTTGAATCTATATTATTCTGGATCAGGAATAAAATTTTCTAATTTTCCTCTGCAGCATCATAGCATATAGTGTATACTCAATAATTCCTTGTCAAACAAAATAAGTTTGGACCTGAATCCCACCTGATGAACTGTTACTGAGAACTCTGCTTCCAGTTAAGACATTCCCCTCATAAGCCCTTTGTTTTTAGTTTGTTCATTGTCCTATTTTTCAAGAATCAAATAGAATGTCCAATATTCCTGTGATTTTATCATTTGAAAGCTTTGCAACCAAGATCCACCATGAAAAGATGCAGGCTGTTAAAATCCCTACTCCCTAGTTCAACAGAGGAAAGACATAAAAACATTCAGGAAGAAATTCAATACCTCTTTCTTTGAAGTATGTTTTTGTTTCTCTTAAAATACTCTATTTTCCTGGGTCCCTAGAGTCTCTTGGACAATACCCAAGAGAGAATTTTTAAGTACCTAGTGCGTTTCTTATTTGTTGACTGCTGTTGCAGTTTTCCTCTTTAAATTCAATGTGGCTAAGAACAACTTTCTTCAAGACAACAGGGAATTTGCTTTATTTGAAAGGAGAATATAGAATTTTAGTATATGATTTCGATGGAAAAACTAAAGTAAGGAAACTAATACATACTGAAAATAGGATGTTTAGATCTGCTACATTGCAAAAGAATGATGTATCTTCCCATGGAGGCTGAGGTTGGCTACCTTATCTCTTTCCCTCTGAAATAATGTAGTTTGAGTAAATCATTTAAACAAATTAAAATGTTTTCAAATTCTTATGTGAAACTTGTACTGTAAATTTTTAAGTGAGACATAATAAGTGGGGTATCGTATAAACATTTGTCCCTCTGACACACACAAATATATCTTATTTACTATAGAATCTTTTAGAAGATATTTATTTTATTTCTATTTCTTTTAAAAAATGTTATTGTTTTTTTTTAAAGATTTTATTTATTTATTTGACAGAGAGAGATCACAAGTAGGCAGAGAGGCAGGCAGAGAGAGAGGAAGGGAAGCAGGCTTCCTGCTGAGCAGCAAGCCCGATGCGGGACTCGATCCCAGGACTCTGGGATCATGACCTGAGCCGAAGGCAGCGGCTTAACCCACTGAGCCACCCAGGCGCCCCTAAAAAATGTTATTGTTAAGGAAAACTTGGTAAATATATGGAAAAGGATTTTTAGAGAGGTCAGTGCTGCTTTTCAGATAAAATTATCTCAATCCTCTCATTAAAATTTAGTGAAAACTAGAACCAGAGAAGTGTCCTGATACTTGGGTTCATTGTGCAAAAGTAGATCTCTGGAAACTGCCAAGACCGTTTATGTTACACAGACTCTTTTTCTTCTCTCTCCTTCTTTTTTTTTTTTTTTTTTTTTTTAATGAGCAGTGAAGCTTTTTATTTCCCCCATTCCATGTTTTATAGCTGAGTCACATTTTTTATTTACAAGACACCTGCCTCCCCTGTCACACATCTCTGAAACAAAAATCAGGGAATAAGAAAGTCCAATTTTAAATTCAATCAGCACACCAGCCATCTTATGCAATGGATTCCATTTCAGCCACTGTCTCTGCCTATGTGTCCCATGCAGTTAAAAAAATTAAATTAAATTAAAAAAAAAAAAAAAGCCTTCCTCTGGAGAACTGATCATGTACACAAGATGACTAAAATCCAGTTTAAGTCTGCCCAGGTGTAGGATTATTGGCAATAGTCCTCCTCCCAGTGATTGACTTTAACCCCTCAGAGCCTCTTCTGTATTTCTAAGAATGCTGATGTGTAATATTTTAATTTAATATTTCACTGAACTCCAAATTTTAGACACCAAAATGCTTTACAGAAGAGAATTTTTACACAATTGCAAATACACGACATGTCTGTGTGGCTCTTGAAAGTTAAAGCGTGCTGTGAATTTTACATGAAAATGTAATTTTATAGAAATCTCTGGAGTAAAGAGGGTAAAAAAAGAGGACAAATAAAGCAGTCATGTTCTAAAGAGGAGAAAGTTGGTTGGTGTTTAGGTATAGGATTTCTTCTGAAATCAGTTAGTATTGATTTCTTGAATTTGTCATTCTTCTAACTTTGAGCCTAACTAGAAAGTGTTACACGGTAATCACAATCTAAATTAGCTTTTTTTCCCCCCTAAGTTGGCTTTTTAAAGGAGATACAGGTTTCTCTTATTGTTGACACATAAACTGACATTCTATATTTTATTCAAAAATCAGAAGGCCAGAATTTCCAAGAAAGTATCTGATTAGAGAAATTCCACAAAATGAGTAGAAATGACAACTCATTATATGTTCCCTTTCCACAGGTAGAAGATTGTAATTACTATGGAAATGCCATTTCTCATTGCTCACAGAGGAGCCTAAGAGACAACTTCATCCCATCCTCCACCTCAATCTCTAACCGATGTCTGCACCTGCCCCTCTGTTCCAAATACTTCTGAAGTCAGTTCCAAGAGCATCTCAATAGAATGCAACTTGGGATGAAATAAAACCAAGGCTCTTTTAGGGATCCAGCTGAGTTATGAGTTAAATTTAAAGGGATATTAAATCAGATACTGTGACCCTTGATTTTCTAATGCTCAATGTCAATCTAGAAACTGTTTTAATTGAATTGAATGGGCAATCACAACGTGCATTGTGAAAAAAAATTCACCTGGTGATATTCAGAGAGGGAGAGCGTTGAGGTAAATGCCTTAACAAGTAGTTTGGTACAATGAATAAAATGTACCATTTTCCCCTACATATACATATTAGCAAAATAATTTTATAAAACATCTTAATGAATAATTATAGAAATCTGAAATTTTTCATTTGTTATATAATTTTAGAAGTTTTAATAAAATTAGCCTTTTAACTATAATTCGTAATGAATTAGTTTATATTAGAGTAATAGTTGAACCTTCAAATCATAAAAAACATCTACAATAAAAAGTTGACTTTTAATCAAAAAGCTAAGAGGAGTCAGTATCCTCCAATGTAGAATTAGCATTTAGCCACCCACAATAGAATTATTCCCAATAGTACTTTTTTTTTTTTCTTCTTATATTTTTCACCTGGTACTAGAATGGCAAATTTAGGAAGAAGACATGAATGACTTTAAGAACACAAAACTGTTGAAGAATATGAGAAAGAACAACTAATTTTATCCAAATCTGATATGGTACAAAGCAGAAACAAACAAATCATCATATCCTCCTTCTTGCTTCATAAGTTCGTAGTTTAAATAACTAAAGAAAAAGGAAGTTGGGGTGGAATGGAGTTGTACTTAACCTTCAATAACCATGGTTTAAACAATAGCTTCCTTATACCTGTATGCTGGAAATTTTAAACACTTGATTCCTTTTATATCACTGGGGTTCAATACAAGACTTTTGAATACAAAAACATGACAGCAATCAGTAATACATATTTAGAGAATGCAGTGACTGGTCCTAGAGAAAAGAGATCAATTTATTGTCAGCCAATAGATTAGAGAGAGGGAAGGAGAGAGAGAGAGAGATAATGAATGACTAGACTTTGGGGAAAGAGTGCCAGGAAATTTCATTTTAACTAGGCATTATTCTAGCAGTTTTCTTCTTGTGAAAACTAAACAAGGAAGAATATAAGTGTTAAAGACATTCAGTTTCAACCTGTATATGCCCCGTTAAAAAATATTAAAAAGAGATAGGGAAAGATTTTTAAATTTGATTCTTAACTCTTTATCTTCCCCAAAAACACTGACATTTTGAATTGTGGTTTTGCCAACCACAGACCTTGTCAAGGATGAAAGAAACCTCCAGGTTTAGCAAGGGTGAATTGTATAGGTCCTGACTACTACTGGTAGTTACACCAATTTTTTTCTGACATATCTTATGTTTATGTATCCAACTTCTGGTTATCATACTCTAACACTTAAACACTTAAAACTCTAAGCCCTCTCGTCACTAGGGTAAAATTATCTCATTGTTTTATCTAGTGCTTATTAACCTATTTTCCAAAGTTTTCACTTCATAGGGTGGTAATGAAATTTTACATGAACAGTAAAATTAGTACTCAATATACTGGAGTATTAGAATAAGTAATGCTGCTTATCAACACTTGATCATCTTGTTTTATACAAAATAATATATTTTGAAGATTTTATGTGTTTATTTGACACATAGAGAGACAGTGAGAGGGAATACAAGCATGGGTAGTGGGAGAGGGAGAAGCAGGCTTCCCGCTGAGCATGGATCCTGATTCAGGGCTTGATCCCAGGACCCTGGGATCATGACCTATCTGAAGACAGACACTTAATGACTGAGCCACCCAGGTGCCCCTCTACAAAATAATATTAAAAGTATTTTGACATCTATTAGGATAATTGCATCAGATTAGATACCAGTTCCATCACCATGAACAAGAAGCTCTTGTACCAGGGCATGACTGCTAAATATGAATCTGACATTAAACACTAAATTATATAGGTATATACACACATGTAATTATATGAACACACATGCAAAGATTCACACATATCTTGGTAAATTTTACAGTGATTCTTGTAGCATCATGTAACTGTGACCCTCATCTTTGTCATGTGTTATTACAAATTAGAAGCCAATTAAGAAGGATCATTAAATTATGAAAGTACCTATAACATCTTTCTAAGAAATTGACAATACTTTGTTTGAAAAATGTTGTGTTGTGCACACGTGGAGGATTATTGTTTCATTCTAAGAAGACTTTACATATTTTGCAAATGATAATTGAATTGATGCTGTTAATAATATGATATATAGATCTTTAAACACTTGGAATATATTTTCGGCCACATGTTATTTTAGTATAAGAATTAGTTTAGATTTATGTGAGCAGACCAATATTATCGTCTATATGTTTTCCTTTTAAAATTAATTCAAAGCCATAATTCATTCTTTGATACTTCATAAGATATGTGTTCTATATCTTGTTGTTTCACAACTTATAAAACATTAATCTTACTAAGAACATATAAAACAAAATATTTCTATACAATAATCTGTCAGAGTCTAGAATTTTGAATTTTAAAGATGAAATTTAGAAACTTTCCAGGAAGCCCCTTCTAATCAGTCCATTGGTAACATATCGCAGGCCACCCAAGTTTTTTTCTTGACAAATACATGCTGCACAAGGAAGGCTTGCCCCTAGATATCTTTGCAGAAGCATCATTCATGGTTTAGTTTTATAACTTCATCCCATGCATATGATCCTTGCAAGTCCCATAATGCCTTGAAGGAAGGTCCTGCTTCTTTAAAAAGTGACATTGCCTTGGCCAGTTTGCAACTGATTAAAACTGAGCTCTAATTGAGTGAATTTATTAAAGTTTTCTATTTAAAATAATTGAGATATGGCCCTGTAAGCAGTGGGCCATATCATCAATGTCATATTATAAATGGAATGGAGCTCATGTCACGGTTGCTTTTGGATAATTTGTGCAATTGTCTGTGAAGTACTGCTACACAATTTCTGAGTGACTGTTTTGTCTCTTCATTCAAAAAGCTTCATAATGGGCTACTAAGCTTGTTTTCTGGAGATATACATGGATACTTTAATAGCAGTTTAGTCAAAACAGGTCCATCACTTGTTTTTAGCAATACATATTTCTAGAAAACTTAATTTTTTTAATAAACTCAGCAAACATAGAAAACTCCTCCATAATTTCTGCCCCAGAAAAACTGAAGCACATTTAGTGGTATGGGAAGGAGCAGACTGAAAATAAAGGATAGCTAACAAAAGATAGAGCAAAAGTTATAGCACACAGAGGGAAAAAAAAACACTTTCTGACAAAAAAAGTTTTAAAGGTCCTTCAATTTCATATAATTGGGCTTTCACCGTGCTCTGATCTTCACCGCTGATTTTCGAAAATCTCACATTTTTCTTATCCCCTGCTGAGAACTGCTCTGTCCTGTTTTTAGTCAGAGGTAATTTTATGTTGAGGCTATGAAACCTCTTAAAATAACTTTTTATTATTTATGATCCACAGATGCATATCAGAGGTATTGTTCTGTTCAGTGTGGCACACTGACACCTCACATAGGGATGCCTCAGATTACCCTGAGATTATCAATGCTCTCCAAAGAGCTGGCTTCAAATCATTCTGGAAGCTTCTTCAGTAAATATTTCACTATCGACCTAACTGTGTTTAAAGAGATTGCTATTATTGAACAGGGTAGTCAGCTGCTTTAAGTTCAAATTCTATGCCCCTCCCCCGCCAAATAATGAGGTGCCCTTGATTGTCTTTGTCCAGATCTTTTTTTTTTTTTTTTAGGAATGGTCTTCAGGCCATAAGTGAACAAATAAACTTCTTAAAACAAGGATATGAACAAATTGTCTTCTTTTTCATTACAACACTTTCTGTTTCAACAGAATGAGCACTTCAGAAGTAAATTGATAGCCTTGGCAAACTCTGGGTTTTAACCTGGAGTTATGCCTCCCATGGTGTTCCGTCAGACAGATTTTCTGAGTTACCTACAGAGAGACGCAGAAGCCACCAAGCGGAGACACAACACCACAGAGGCTGTAGCAGGATACAGCTGTCATCTTACCACAAGGGTTACTGTGCAATATCTTAAAGTTCTATATGATGTGGCTGGTTTCAGTTCACAGTTTAAGACAAGCTTTGTTTGTACCACACATCAAACTTTTAATGTGAATTTGGGATTCTAATAAATTTAAAACCACAAAATGAAATTTGGCAGCCACATGTATGATTGGAAAAATCTCTCCACTGGCTTTAATACAGCTTAGCCTTGAACTTGTACATCAGACAAATGATGTGGCTATTTAATTATTTTCAAGACCATCAATGCATTTAATTATGTTAATGATACTCCCCTACAATGGGTTCTTTGGAAGTCTCATACTCAATAATTAGAGTCCACACGCCTCAGTTGATTATCAAAAGATGACTTCCTTTTTAATGAGTAAAAATTATTTCTCTTTCTCCATTTAATGTAAGCAAAGGTCATTTCTGAGGGAGGAGGGAATAAAACTAAAATTTTTGCTACTTTTAAAATGTTATTTTGCTTTAGGTGATAACTCAGTAAACAGACTTTGGGGTCTCTTAACATAACTGTCTACATGATCATTTGAAGAAATTACACTAGTTAAATGTCAGGTCAGGAAATGTGGAAGAAATTCAGATGAAAATTAGTCTGTAAATAACCTCATATACTCTCAAAGGAAGCAATTACTACCCAGAACACACTTTCAGTGACTACTGGGGTGAACACAATCTTGATCAGTGTGTTGACAGACCTTGATTCAATACAATCTCGCCTTCCTGCGAAAGTGATCACAAGATTCTGTGGTGAATCGCTTGTATTCCAAAAGGATTTAGGTTTCTCATGCAGATAGTTGCCCAGCATGTGACCCTAAAACAAATTGCCCCTTCTTCCAGAAGAGAAACTGCCCTGAAATAGATTGCCCATTTATTCACCCACTCTCTAAACTGCTGTGCGCCAATTGAAAATTCCAGAGCATGACTTTTCCTGGAGCTGTCCTCTATCTTAATTTTAGCTGTCCAGAAAAAGATGGGGCATCTAAGGCTTCCCGTCCCCTCCTCGGCAGTCCCACAGAAACTGCTGTCATTGTGTTACTTTCTGCTGGCCAGGCAGGTATGAGGCTTCCACTGAGGTGGATGTTAAAACAGCCACATGGGTCAGCAGGCAGATGGAGAAAAGGACTGGGGATAGCGAAACAGAGCATGCTTTTTAAAAGACAGCATACCATGGGGTCACACATGTGGTGCTGGGTGATCTGACACTGCAGTACTGACAGTTGTGGGATAGAAATTTAAAGCTGGATGTTTTTCTAAAATTATTTTGTCTAGTTCAGTGCTTCTAGATTATTTTACAGGGTACTCTGACATATTATTTAAACATCTTAACTAAGACTTTCTTTGGAAATCTGACAAAGATATGGAGATTTTATAATAAACCAATCAATCCCATCTTTTTCAGAATAATTTATCAGAATTGTGAGTTCCGTGCTAAATCATTTAAGTAAAATGAACAAAAATCAGGAAGAGCGGGGGGGGACAAGATGGCGGGGAAGTAGGAGGAGGCGCCTTTTCAACCTGTACCCTAAAGTGAGCTGATTACCTACCAAAGAACTCTGATCACCCATGAAATCAGCCTGAGATCAGAATTATACACATCTGGATCTCTACAGGGGCAGAAGACGCCAGTGGGCAGGTAAAGTGGAGTGGGAAAGGTGGAACTGATATTGGAAGATAAACAAAAGGGGGAGGGAACCACCAGAGGTGACCAGTTGGAAAGTAATACCCCTAATACGAGAGAGAGTGCCCAGCGTCTAGGCACCAGCATTAACTTGGAGACCGGTTGAAAGCACTCCAAAAGAGCAAAAGATTGCGGGGGGAAATTGTGGGAATCGGGGCAGCTAGGGACAGGGGCTTAAGTCCCCCGTCCTCCCCGTCCCAGGACAGCCTTCCCTGGCACTGAGCCAGAGAGAGTGCGGTGGAGAAACCAGGTCTTGGTCCCTGAGCTGCCAGTGCACCCGAGATTGCATGGGTTCTGGCCCCTGTGAGGGGATGGGAGCCACGCGGGATGGCAGAACACGCGAGCCCTGCTACAGAGCCTGAGATGCGTGTGCCCCTCATCCTCCCCTGAGAGAGGTACAGAGGCCCAGCCGGCGCTCTTTGACATGCGCCATTGTTTCAGAGCCTAAGATGCCTGCCCCAAACTCTCCCCTGAGAGAGGTGTGAGAAGGCCCAGCCTGGTGCTTTAGGACCTGCGTCCCGTTCTCAGAGCCTGAGATGCGCGTGCGACCCACAGCCTCCCCTGAAAAGGTGCATGCAAGCCAGGAGCTCTTAGATCCAGAAAGACCAGGCACTCCCAGCCTGGGCCAGCGGGGAAAATCTCAGTGTGTGATCACTGCTGGGAACCTCTCTGGTGGTCTGGAGCTGCCCAGACAGCCGCCGCTGCTGTGGTTTTGGGTACAAGCAGAAGATCCTGCGTCCCCAGGGACCGCGACTCTTGAACCTGCTCTGCCAGTGGCCAAGGGGGGATTTATATGGGCTCTGCAGCACCCACAGAACAGACTGAGGCTTCTCTCTGAGAGGGAGGTCAGGGTGCAGTTTGCTTTCCTCTAAACCTACAAAAACCATCAAAAGCAGTCAAGGCGAGAGGGAAAAAAAAAAAAAAAAAGGTGAACAAACGTAAAAACCTCCAGAGAACAAAAGCCTAAAAAAAAACCGGTTTCCTCAGAGCCCACCCCCTTGAGGGAGACTGGAGGATTTAACTCAGGGAACATCATTGACTGAAAACCCACGTGGCAGACCCCTCCCCCAGAAAACCAACCAGGAAAGAAAAAAAAAAAAAAAAGACTACAAGAGAACCACCACCACTACTGCATAGGACAACTTTTATTTTTAATTTTTCCCACTATTCTGGCTCATTTTTTATATAGATAATTTTTAACCTATTTACATCACAGTGAGCTGTCCAATATATAAATTCCATAATAACCTTCTAACCTGAACTTTTTGATACATACACCTGTGTTTTTCTTTGCATTTCTATTTTTTGAATTTTTTTTAATTTTAGTTTAGTCTAGTTTATTCTTTTTTATTTTTATTTTCTAATATTCATATAGAATTAAACTTCAAAGTAATCCCCTTTCCCCAATCAATACTACCCCTATAGGTAAACCAATTTTTTTTTTAAGATTTTATTTATTTATTTGACAGACAGAGATCACAAGAAGGCAGAGAGGCAGGCAGAGAGAGAGGAGGAAGCAGGCTCTCTGCTGAGCAGAGAGCCCGATGCGGAGCTCGATCCCAGGACCCTGGGATCATGACCTGAGTCGAAGGCAGAGGCTTTAACCCACTGAGCCACCCAGGCGCCCCAAGGTAAACCAATTTTTAATCCCCCTTTAGCCTAGGAAAGTTGAGTCCTTTAACAAAGATATCAAGATACATCCAGGAAGAATCAAAACAACCTTCCTTGCCCACACTGAGAATGTATAACCACATCTCCCAGCTTTTCTTCCACCAGTGTTTCTGTGTTTTTGTGTTGTCCTGATAGTATATAAATCTTACACTTGGGGTTCTTTTCGACAAGTTTCTTCCTTTATTTACATATATATAATTTTTTTTCTCTTGTTATATACTTTTATCAATCTTTTTGTTTGTCTGTTTTTGTTTGTATACCTCATAAATCTTACCTTGGGGCCCATTTGGGCTGAAACTTCTCTTTCATCTTCCCTTTCTTTCCTATCTCTCTCTCTCTCTCTTTTTTTTTTTCTTTTTCTTTTCTTTTTTCTCTCATTTGGGTGGGGAATCCTGATTGCTCAGAAGTGTTCCAGGGTGCACCCAGACTGCACCACGGTCGATACAACCAGCTACATCTGTTCAGTCATCTCTCACCAAAATGACTAGGAGGAGGAATGCCCAACAGAAGAAAAATACAGAGGATGGACCTTCTGCAGCAGAGCTAGCGGCTATCAACATAGACAATATGTTGGAAAGAGAATTCAGGCTAACAATTATCCAGGCAATAGCTAGGTTGGAGAAAGCCATGGATGACCAAACAGAATTGATTAGGGCCGAGCCAAAAGTGACCAGACAGGATGCTCACAATGTTAGGGCAGAGCTAAAAGCTACCATGGCTGAGGTTCACAATGCTCTCAATGAGTTCCAATCTAATCTAAATTCTCTCAAGGCTAGGGTAACTAAGAAGATAGAATTAGTGATCTTGAAGACAAACAGATAGAGAGAAAGGATCAAGAGGAAGCCTGGAACAAACAGCTTAGAAACCATGAAAACAGAATCAGGGAAATAAATGATGCCATGAAAGGTTCCAACGTCAGAATTATTGGAATCCCTGAAGGGGAGGAGAAAGAAAGAAGTCTAGAAGATATAGTGGAACAAGTTCTTCATGAAAATTTTCCCAATCTCGTGAATGGAACCAGCGTTCATGTACTAGAGGCCGAACGGTCTCCACCCAAGATTATAGATTCCAGAAAAACATCAAGGCACCTGATAGTCAAATTGAGGAATCATAATTGTAGGTATAATCTCTTGAAAGCCGCTAGGACAAAGAGGCTCCTTACTTACAGAGGAAAGCCAATCAAAATAACATCAGACCTGTCCGCAGAGATCTGGCAAGCCAGAAAGGGCTGGCAAGATATATTCAGCGCACTAAATGAGAAGAACATGAAGCCAAGAATACTTTATCCAGCAAGACTGACATTCAAAATGGATGGAGAGATAAAGTTTCCAAGACCAGAAGGCTTAAAAGACTATGCAACTACCAAGCCAACACTGCAGGAAATATTAAGGGGGGTTCTATAAAAAAGGAAAAATCCTAAGAATAGCATTGAACAGAAATATAGAGATAATCTACAGAAAGAAAGACTTAAAAGGTAACACGATGTCAATAAAAACATATCTACCAATAATCACTCTCAATGTGAATGGCCTAAATGCACCCATAAAATGTCACAGGGTTGCAGATTGGATAAAATAACAGGCCCCATCCATATGCTGTCTACAGGAGACCCATTTTGAACCTAAAGATACACCCAGACTGAAAGTGAAGGGATGGAGAAGCATCTTTCATGCCAATGGGCCTCAAAAGAAGGCTGGGGTAGCAATTCTCATATCAGATAAAGTAGATTTTAAACTAAAGACTGTAGTCAGAGGTAGAGAAGGACACTACATCATTCTTAAAGGGACTATCCACCAAGATGATCTAACAATTGTAAATATCTATGCCCCCAATATGGGAGCAGCCAATTACATAAGAAAACTGTTAATCAAGATAAAGAGTCATATGGATATGAATACATTAAAGTAGGAGATCTTAACATGCCTCTCTCAGAAATAGATCATTGAAGCAGAAAATCAGTACAGAAACAAGAGCATTGAATGACACATTGGACCAGATGGACCTCATAGATATATACAGAACATTCCACCCTAAATCAACAGAATACTCATTCTTCTCAAGTGCACATGGAAGCTTCTCAAGAATAGACCACATACTGGGTCACAAATCAGGACTCAACCAATACCAAAAGACCGAGATTATTCCCTGGATATTCTCAGACCACAATGCTTTGAAACTGGAGCTCAATCACAAGGAAAAGTTCAGAAGGAACTCAAACACCTGGAAGCTAAAGACCACCTTGCTCAAGAATGCTTGGATCAACCAGGAGATCAAAGAAGAATTGAAACAATTCATGGAAACCAATGAGAATGAAGACACTTCGGTCCAAAACCTATGGATACAGCAAAGGCAGTCCTAAGGGGGAAATACATAGTCATCCAAGCCTCCCTCAAAAAAAATTGAAAAATCTGGAACACAGCAGCTGTCTCTATACCTTAAAGAACTGGAGAATCAACAACAAATCAAACCAACTCCACACATAAGAAGGGAAATAATCAAGATTAGAGCTGAGATCAATGAGGTAGAAACCAGAGATACTGTAGAACATATCAATGAAACTAGAAGCTGGTTTTTTGAAAGAATCAATAAGATCGATAAACCATTGGCCACACTAATCCAAAACAAAAGAGAGAAAGCCCAAATTAATAAAATTATGAATGAAAAGGGAGAGATCACAACTAACACCAAGGAAGTAGAAACAATCATCAGAAGTTATTATCAACAGTTATATGCCAATAAGCTAAGCAACCTAGATGAAATGGATGCATTCCTGGAAAACTATAAACTCCCAAAATTGAACCAGGAAGAAATTGACAACCTGAATAGACCGATATCTAGTAACGAGATTGAAGCAGTGATCAAAAACCTCCCAAAAAACAAGAGCTCAGGACCTGATGGATTCCCTGGGGAATTCTACCAAACTTTCAAAGAAGAAATAACACCTATTCTCCTGAAGCTGTTTCAAAAAATTGAAGCAGAAGGAAAACTTCCAGACTCTTTCTATGAAGGCAGCATTACCTTGTTCCCCAAACCAGGCAAAGACCCTACCAAAAACGAGAATTTCAGACCAATATCACTGATGAATATGGATGCTAAGATTCTCAACAAGATCTTAGCAAACAGGATCCAACAGCACATTAAAAAGATTATCCACCATGACCAGGTGGGATTCATTCCTGGGCTACAAAGATGGTTCAACATTCGCAAATCAATCAATGTGATAGAACAAATCAATAAGAGAACAGAGAAGAACCACATGGTCCTCTCAATTGATGCAGAAAAAGCATTTGACAAAATCCAGCATCCGTTCCTGATTAAAATTATTCAAAGTATAGGGATAGAGGGAACATTCCTGAACTTCATAAAATCTATATATGAAAGACCCCCAGCAAATATCATCCTCAATGGGAAAAAGCTTGCAGCCTTCCCATTGAGATCAGGAACACGACAAGGATGCCCACTCTCACCACTTTGTTCAACATAGTATTAGAAGTCCTAGCAACAGCAATCAGACAACAAAGAGAAATAAAAGGTATCCAAATTGGCAAGAAAGAAGTCAAACTCTCTCTCTTCACAGATGACGTGATTCTTTATATGGAAAACACAAAAGACTCCACCCCCAAACTACTAGAACTCATACAGCAATTCAGCAACGTGGCAGGATACAAAGTCAATGTACAGAAATCAGTGGCTTTCTTATACACTAACAATGAAATTACAGAAAGGGAAATTAGAGAATCGATTCCATTTACTATAGCACCAAGAACCATAAGATACCTGGGAATAAACCTAACCAAAGAGGTAAAGGATCTGTACTCAAGGAACTACAGAACACTCATGAAAGAAATTGAAGAAGACACAAAAAGATGGAAGACCACTCCATGCTCTTGGATTGGAAGAATAAACATTGTTAAAATGTCTATACTGCCTAGAGCAATCTATACCTTTAATGCCATTCCAATCAAAATTCCACCGGTATTCTTCAAAGAGCTGGAGTAAATAATCCTAAAATTTGTATGGAACCAGAAGAGACCCCAAATCGCTAAGGAAATGTTGAAAAAACAAAAATAAAATTGGGGGCATCACGTTACCTGATTTCAAGCTTTACTACAAAGCTGTGATCACCAAGACAGCATGGTACTGGCATAAAAACAGACACATAGACCAGTGGAACAGAGTAGAGAGCCCAGATATGGACCCTCAACTCTATGGTCAGTTAATCTTCGACAAAACAGGAAAAAATATACAGTGGAAAAAAGACAGTCTCTTCAATAAATGGTGCTGGGAAAACTCGACAGCTATATGTAGAAGAATGAAACTCGACCATTCTCTTACACCATACACAAAGATAAACTCAAAATGGATAAAAGACCTCAACGTGAAACAGGAATCCATCAGAATCCTAGAGGAGAATATAGGCAGTAACCTCTTCGATATCAGCCACAGCAACTTCTTTCAAGATATATCTCCAAAGGCAAAGGAAACAAAAGCCAAAATAAACTTTTGGGACTTCATCAAGATCAAAAGCTTCTGCACAGCAAAGGAAACAGTCAACAAAACAAAGAGGCAACCCACGGAATGGGAGAAGATATTTGCAAATGACAGTACAGACAAAAGGTGGATATCCAGGATCTATAAAGAACCCCTCAAACTCAACACACACAAAACAGATAATCATATCAAAAAATGGGCAGAAGATATGAACAGACACTTCTCCAATGAAGATATACAAATGGCTATCAGACACATGAAAAAATGTTCATCATCACTAGCCATCAGGGAGATTCAAATTAAAACCACATTGAGATACCACCTTACACCAGTTAGAATGGCCAAAATTAGCAAGACAGGAAACAACATGTGTTGGAGGGGATGTGGAGAAAGGGGAACCCTCTTACACTGTTGGTGGGAATGCAAGTTGGTGCAGCCTCTTTGGAGAACAGTGTGGAGATTCCTCAAGAAATTAAAAATAGAACTTCCCTATGACCCTTCAATTGCTCTACTGGGTATTTACCCCAAAGATACAGATGTAGTGAAAAGAAGGGCCATCTGTACCCGCATGTTTATACCAGCAATGGCCATGGTTGCCAAACTGTGGAAAGAACCAAGATGCCCTTCAGTGGACGAATGGATGAGGAAGATGTGGTCCATATACACTATGGAGTATTATGCCTCCATCAGAAAGGATGAATACCCAACTTTTGTAGCAACATGGACGGGACTGGAAGAGATTATGCTGAGTGAAATAAGTCAAGCAGAGAGAGTCAATTATCATAGGGTTTCACTTATTTTTGGAACATAACAAATAGCATGGAGGACATGGGGAGTTAGGAGAAGGGAGTTGGGGGAATTTGGAAGGGGAGGTGAACAGTGAGAGACTATGGACTCTGAAAAACAATCTGAAGGGTTTGAAGAGGTGGGTGGGTGGGCAGTTGGGGGAACCAGGTGGTGGGTATTAGAGAGGGCACGGATTGCATGGAGCACTGGGTGTGGTACAAAAACAATGAATACTGTTATGCTGAAAATAAATTTAAAAAACTATATAAAAAAATCAGGAAGAAAAATAGGAAAAGAAAGAGTAGAAAATACAAGGAAATTATAGGGTAAATAGTCTCCTATTCTATTCAGTAAATGTGATCCTTTAACTCTAAAGAATAACAAGCCTCAGAAGCTCTGGAAAGTGCAACTCTCCTTAGCAATGACTAGATTTGTGATTAGACAACCAGCCCTTCAGAAGAGCCTCATTTATGCTGTTTTCCAATGCCAGGATTAGAAATCCAATTTCTAATACCCAACTCTTTTCCATATTCTAGGGCTTTTATCCAAAAGATAGCATGCTTTTAGGAACATAGCTGTATGACCTCGGTGGAAGTCATTATTCATGAGGAGGACCTGTCCTTCATCACCCGCACTTTTTCCAACAAGTGGATTCAGTTGTGTTCTCTTAGATGGGTGACTCTGGGGCTGCTTTTATGCAGAGGGTCTAAAGCCCAAGAGAGCTGACATCGATAGTGACTCAGATTCCCACGTTTTCACCACTTCAGAGGAAAACATTGACACCAGGGCTACTGCAGTGAAAATCCCCACGAGGTGGCATTTACAGCATAATATATATGAATGGTGCCACAAAGAATTAGACAGAACATAACCTACAAGGCCAACATTTGAATCCACATAAAGGCATTTAAGAAGGGCATTTTCCCCCCCACAGGAAAACATTTGCATCAGTTTTACCCAACAACTCTTTTTTCCCTTTATCAGAAACCAGCAGAAGCTATATATTGAGATATTTGTTGCAAAAAATTGGTTTACCCGATTATGGTGACTGGCTAGGCGACTCCGATCCAGAGGGTAGGTAGGCCCTTAGGAAGGACAGACTGGAAACTCTCAGGGCTGGATACACTTGGGCATGGACTGAAGCTGTTGCCTGGTAGAATTTCTTCTTCAGGGAAGCCTCAGTTCTGCTTTTTAAACCTTTCCCTAAAAACAAGCAAACAAAAACAAAAAAACAAACAAAAACAACATCTTTCCCTGACTGAATCAGGCCTCAGTTCTGCTTTTAAGACATTTCACCTGATTAAATCAGGCTGACTAGACTACCTGTGAGAATCTCCCTTACTGAAGATCAACTAATTATGGGCATTAATCACAAAATCTACAAAATATTTTTATAGTGATATATTCATTAATATTTGATTAAAGAACTACAGACTAGACTGTAGCCTAGTCAAGGTGACATGTAAAACTGGCCAACAGAGTCTTCTTCAAAGGAACAAAAAAATTACTGTCTAGTTTTCCACATGAAGAGTAGAAAACAAAACTACCTGCTAGGAGAAAAATTCAGTCACCCTGGGTGGTTACTTCTGTGCAAACTTGACTGGGCCATGAGATGTCCAGATAGTTGGTAAAACATTATTTCTAGGTATGTCTGTGAGAGTGTTTCTGGAAGATATTACCGTATGAATTGATTAAGTAAAGCACATGGGGTGTGGGCATTCATCATCCAACCCATTGAGGTCCTGAATAGAACAAAAAGTCAAAGGAAAGTTGAATTCACTCTGTGCCTTACTGTTGAGCTGAGACATCAATCTTCCCTATGTTCAGTGCTCCTGGTTCTTAGTGCCTGCAATTACAGAACCAAACTACCAACTTTCCTGGTCTCCACCTTCAGACCATGGGACTTTTCATGTGGGACAATATCCTATAATAAATCTCTTCCCAGGTCAGTAGGTAGATAGATAAGTGGGTATGTTTGTCTATCTATCAGTCCATCTTTATCTATCTCTTTCTAGTTCTGCTTCCCAAGAACTTGACTAATGCACAGTAACATTGAGTGAGCTAGGTCTCTATCTAGAAAGAGGAAATAAACATAAAAATAAGTGAGGATGAGCCAAAAGAAGAAAAGACTCAAAATTTAAAGTGGATTTACCACTGAATTTGAGGAGTAAAACGGTATTTTAATGTATTGGTTTGTTTTTGTTCCCCATAATTTTCACTTCTTTTAATTCCCTTATATCCCATAGCCTTCCCCTCATCCAGATTAAACCCGAAGACATCCACTGCTCCAGAAAAGTTTGTGAAATCACAAGCATTTGAATATCAGAAGCCAAGACATAAACAGGGAATTTAGAAGAAAAATGATCTATCTGGTTCAGTTTCCTCCCATCCATTTCCCAAATTTCCAAATTAGTTAAGATTTGCTTTAAGGATAATAAGGAAAAGGGCAGAAAAGGAAGACAAAAAGGAGTGAAATAGGCAGGACCTTGGTAGGACAATGGCTAATATTCTGCACCCACACCACAGAGTTTGAAGTCAAGGAGGGCAATGAGGACAAATAGTTCAGAGGATCTAAAAGTAGCAAAACTTGCATTTCCCACCTCATCAGATCTATCCACAGATCTGCAAAAGAGGAAATAGAATTCTGCATTTTACATGGAAAGACATGTGTCAGAAGACACACCTGAATTACAGGACTGTGATCACCTCATCACATGATATAAAGGAGCACATTGTTGTCAATGATGAGGGGATTTCATCTGGTTAAATTAATGATGCTTACGAGAAATGGCTTTGCCTTGTGAATGCTTTCACATTTGTTGCCCTAGAACCAATTTAACCTCAAAGTTTGTTAGATTGGTGTCTTTGCTACTAACCATTCCCATTTATGGCTGATGTCTTCACCACCTTATTCCATAACTTAATAAATGTGTGCACCATACAATACCCAGATCATATCAACATTTGGTCCTGGGACTTTTAATCAGATGCCATAATCACTCCATTCTGTATTTCCCTAGTTTAGGCATCGTAAAATGGCTTTATTATGGGATTGTAATAAGGTAAATTCATGCCACATTTTTATTCCAGAGAAAGCAACATCTGTAAGAACTCTTGGATTCTATGTGCTGTCAGTAAGATGCCCGTCTCATAGTCATAAAGGCCTGACAACACATAGGACTTGGAGTTTGAACTATAATTTGAGGACATGTTGCTCCCATACCTTACCTGTTCATTTCCTAGCTGACTTTTAACAAGAACTGTTATATCCTGGTCCAAGTTTGCATCACTAGGAACTCACTACCAACGAAATCCAACCTTGTTGAAACTCTCAGTTCCTCACCATTAATGGCAGATTTTGATTGCCTGTGGGGTTGCAGCTGATGTGTAACCTCTGCCTCACTCAAGCATATTGTTAGTCCATAGCCCTGAGTGCAGAAATAATTGACAACCTGCTCCATCTCCTTCTGTATAAGCCCACAAGGCATAGTCATCCACGTTAAACAACTGCTAGGTGACTGCTTCAAATATTGCAGGCTTCTACTGAATCCTGCTCAAGGGCAAGAACTTTCTGGAGGAGGAAAAGGAAATCTTTATACCAGTGTTCAAGTTTCTGGTTGCATCACTGATCAGGACTACAGAAAGATACAAGACTCTACAATCTGGAGGCAAACCCATCTAAACCCACTGGACATGGACAAGAGATAAAGAGATAAAGTGGGGCTATGCACATCGCATTATCACATGTATTTGGCAGTATTTCACCCTGGCAGCAGTAGATATAGAATGTATTTTTCTTTTGAATGAATTTGTATATAAAAAGAATTAGATTATTGACAAAAGATTGACCTTTCCAATTTGAATAACTTCAAACATTTTTTTCCTTTTCAATTTTTCTCAAAATTGTAGAACTATTTTGCCATAGATATAACATTGTTTTATTCATTATTGGTCACTATTCTGATTATCTATTAGTACATAACAAACCATTTCAATACTTAGGTGATAATAAGGATTTATCAGTGAGGACAAACCTTCCCAGAATATTTAATGAACAACTTCTTGTATTTCAAAGGCCAAAACTAAGACACACACCCACCCAAAATGGCTAGATTCCATTTTTACTCAATTCAAGAGGCCTCTACTTGATATAATATCTTCAATGAAATACTCTCAGCAATGAAAAGTGAGGGACTTTTATAGACAATAAACACTCTCTACACAATGAGTTTTCTGCATATTTGTATTAGAGAATAACACTTTTTATTGTTGCTTACAGTGAAGGCAGTGGTCTTCCATGAAAGGTCCTACATGACCTAATCTCACTTATATTTGTCTTGTGTCTGATTGATACCTTTTGATTTTACTAATTGAGAAGTTGCCAATTTTCTTTTACAAAAGGCATTTATTTGGCAGACTTTCATAACCTACTTGTGTATAATTTTTGAGAGGGCTTTAATTTTTTTTTTCCTCCCATGGCAGGTGTAAGGCAGAAAATAGAGGTACTCTACCAATACAATACCAGTAGTACTCCAGAATGGCAAACCCTTGCCCTATATGTCTTTAGAAATTCTAGGGTGCCTGTGTGGCTCAGTTGGTTGGGTGGCTGCCTTTGGCTCAGGTCATGATCCTGGGACTCCCAGGATCGAGTCCTGCATCAGGTTTCCAACTCAACAGAGAGTTTGCTTCTCCCTCTGACCTTCTCCCCTCTCATGCTCTCTCTCACTCTCACTCTCTCTCTCTCTCTCTCACACACAAAGGATAAATAAGATCTTAAAAAAAGAAAGAAAGAAATTCTTTGTTGCTGTACCTCTCCCTAAAATATGAAGAGGGGATCCAAGCTCCCTGGTTTGTGAGGAATCTGTGAGAAAGTCCCTAATATGTCATAATTACTGCTGGTCTGTACAATTACACATTTAAATTACAAAATCACGTGATGGACATTTAATACCAATCCTCACATCTGTGAGTTAGTTGTCATGAGACAATAAAGCAAATTTGGAAACTAAAAAGATCTGGGGCTACTTTGAAATATTTATTTAGGAAATTCTAAGTATAACTTTGATAAATGTACCTAAATCTCATCTCCTGGGCCACTCATTCAGTAGGACTGTCAAAACTGGTTGAAAATCTAAGGTTTTTGTAACTCGCTTAAAGGCTCAACTAGGATTTTCAAAGTCTCTACTATTTTAGGTTTCCTGGAAAATAATTGTTATTCTTCCTCTTTGGTGAGTTCTATATTAAGAGACAGATATCTCTACTGTCCTCTCTTGACTTGAATTAGAATTATGGAGAGGATTGGAGTGTCCTATTCATTCATCTCCCATTTTTCACCCAAGAAGCATGTCCTAACCATCAACTATGTACAGAGACCTTGCTCAACATCTGGAGGGATAGGGTTTCTCATATCAGAGACTAGATAATCAAATGCAGTTTGAATAATGTTAAAGAAAAACAAAAACAAAGCCCTTTGAGGGAAGAAAGAGTTAGTTTAAAAAAAAATTGAGGGACACCTGGGTGGCTCAGTCAGTTAAGCATCTGCCTTTACCTCAGATCATGATCCCAAAGTCCTGGGATCGAGTCCCACATTGAGCTCCCTGCTCAGTGGAGAGCCTGCTTCTCCCTCTGCCTGCCACTCTCCCTGCTTGTGCTTGCTCTCTAACGAATAAATAAATAAAATATTTTTAAAAAATTGAAATAGTATCAAGATATATAGTCAATCTAGAAAGTTTGAGAATGTTAAGTAAATGCTTTGTGGGGATTGAATGGCTGTGAAACATCAAGGTCTTTAGATGAACAGCCATTTGTTTTAAAAAATGCTACTATAACTATTAGTGGTCAAAATGGTAGTGAGATGATTAGATAAAAAAGGAAATTTAAAAGATTTTTAATTAGCTGTTGAGCTACATGAAAGGAGTTAGTGGAATAGATTACTCATTTTTAAATAATTAATAGATTAAGAGCAAGATGAAAAAGTATGTAGTTACGAGTATTTTAATAGAAATACTAAAATGAATTTGAACAAAGTAAATTGCACTTTGCATTTTAGGAAACATGCTTAAATTGGCAAAAGCCAGCTTACGGAAAGTGCTGAAAATGCCCATAAACTATTTCTCAGAGAATTGATCAGAAGTTGCGGGGGGGGGGGTGTTGTTAAAGGATTAAACTCTTTAAATTGATCTGAGTTTCTTTCCTTTCTCTCTCTCTTTATTTCTGATCCGACAAGCCATGGCCTTATTCACGTAAAACTTCAAGCAATACAAAGGTTTAGGAAAGCAGACGTTTGACAAGTAGTTAATGGAACCAAACCCTACCCTAGAGATATTCTCAAATTTTTGATTGCCAAGCCCTGAGCATCTGCCTCTTTGCTTTACTTGGGAGTATGAAGAGGCCTTGTGCAGGATCTGATGACCAGGAGGCTGACAGAATGCTAAACACGCAGAGAGAGCACAACTCATTTTTCTTCTTCAAGATCTACCTGGCTTGCTTAATCCCCAGTCCTCCTCCCTGCCACCACGTGCAGCAGAAGAAGCTGATAATTCATGCCTGCAAACCTCTAGACACGATGCTGCCCTAGATACCCCAAGGCAACTTCAGATGCACTTTGCAGATCTTAGCAACTGTCTTGGGCAACCTAAGAAGGAAATGCAGAATGAGGGGATGGTTTCAAATACTGCAGGGACCATCTAGCCTCAAGACCTCCACAGATGACATTTGAACAGTTGTGACTGATTATGTTCCAGGGAAACCGCAGCCATCCTGAATGGAGCGCAGGTGTTTCTTCTTGGGTGAATGGAAGGGAATGAAATGGGGAACAGACTGCACACTGATAATGCATTATCCTTACTAAATTGGTATCTTTAATGATAAGTATATAATCTCCAGTGTTAAAAAGCCTGCGTAATAAATATAATTGCCTATGCCTTATCTTTAAGTGAATTACATATCAATTACTTGGTTTAGGCTAAATCTTGTCATAGAAGAAATTATTTTGGTCCACAAATGAAAGGAAATTTTACAAAGAGATGAATGACAACTAGCTAAGTATATAAAAAAAAATTGATTCAGTGAATTCTGTTACCAATCTAAAAAATTTGTAAGTAATTTAGCCATTTGGTATATAAATATATGTAGGGTTTTAAACTTCCTTTAAAGTGACATTTGTGGGTTGTATAGCTTATAGAAGAACCTGATAAATATTATATATAAGTATTAGCAGCTGTTCCTATAGAAAACAGCTGCTGGAAGGCAAAACAAAAGTTTTCAATGACCAAAAAATTCAGGGAATTGTTCATTTATAATAAAGTGTCATACTTGGAAATGCTGATTTATGTGTTTGGCCAAACTGTAAGAAAATTTGTTTCCTTTGGGTACAAGAATTGTTAATATGTGAAAACCCATGGAATAACTGTTTGCATGATCATTTGGTAGTTTTAAAAACACACAAATGACAATAAGAGCAAAATTTAAATGTATGAAAATAACATTTACCATAAAACACTCAGAAATATTAGAACTGACCAGAAAATGGTTATTATTTAGGTATTCTTTTAAAATAATTTTTGCTATAGTTTAAAGTAGATAATTTAACTGTGCAGCTATTGAACACTCTTGAAAACTAATTTACAGATACTGTATCTCCTGTGGACAAAACATGACTATTAGTAGCAAATTATAACCTGAAAATTTAGAGACAAATATGCTTTCCTAGCAAATAAACATCAGAAGTGTCTAATTAAATGAATCCTGACCTGGTATTCATGATACAACATTTTTACTTCTGGCATTTCTAGTTATTTGGTGATCCAGTGAAAATCAATTGACCTTTGTGAACTTAGTTTCTTCATTGGTTTTTATTTTATTTTTTTTTAAAGATTTTATTTATTTATTTGACAGAGAGAGATCACAAGTAGATGGAGAGGCAGGCAGAGAGAGAGAGAGGGAAGCAGGATCTCTGCCGAGCAGAGAACCCGATGCGGGACTCGATCCCAGGACGCTGAGATCATGACCTGAGCCGAAGGCAGCAGCTTAACCCACTGAGCCACCCAGGCGCCCTCTTCATTGGTTTTTAAAAGAAGGAAGATAGATTAAATAGTCTCATATCCAGTCACTGTGGCAAGAACTATCCATTTAATAGTCACAACAAACCTATCAGGTACTATTCCTATCCCCAGTGTACAGGTGAAAAAACTAAGTCTTCGAAAAGTTTAATAAATTTTTTATGATGACAAAATTCAAAGTCACACAGTTGGAATGACCTTTCAGTTCCCTTTTAACTTTATTATTAAAATTGTAGAATATCATTTAAATACAAATTGAATTAAAATACTGAATAAAATGCTTATTTTAAATTTTGAACTTACATGCAATTTGAATTAAAATAGGGTTATTTAATCCCTATGTACACAGACACTGCTTCCCTAACAAAATGTCCTTTTCAGAATCCATGCTGTGAAACTGATGGTTTCCATAATTTTCAAGACAGATCCATATTATCCCAAATGCCACACTAAATAGGTGTCTATTAGAGCTATGCTCAGCTCTTCAACCATGAGCTCATTTTCTTTTTTGGGTTTCTCAAATGAAGTAATTTTTTTAAGTATCATTTTCTAGTTAAAATCTACCCCTAACTACAAAGTCCTCAAAGATCACCAAGACATGGGGTTCTGAAAATATATATCACGTTGATGCCCCAAGAACACGAGGAAAATAAAACAACACAATTCATTTGAAGAGTCAAAGAGGTATATTTTAGAGACAAGACAGTGTGTGGACTGAGAAAGTGAGGGCCAGGGAGACAGAGCAAACCCTGACACACTGGTGGCTGTGTTCTGCCAAAGATTCTCAAGTGCTTGAAAGAAACTGAGGTTCACAGCAGTCCTATCAAACTGCAGATGAATGGACAGGATGTGAACTATTCTCAGGGTTCCAACAGCAACAACAAAAAATTATGACAGACCTGAACTTTCAGGTTCTTGTCCAATATTAGATGCAATTCTTTCATAAAGCATTTATAATGTTCTTACTAAAGGACAATTGTTTATTTAGCTGTGACTTTAATTCCATTTCTAAGTGACAAGAAAGCTAGAAAATGCTACCAAAACAAATGATATTTTTGTATTTAAAAAAAAAAGAAAATGTAGTTTTCTGAACATTTGGTATACAATATTCTATATATTATAGCTTAACTGTCATGTTTTTTCTCATAAAAGATTAAAATATGTTATGGGAATGGTAATGATACATAATACATATTTAAGTGTTTAATAATTTACATTTTGTTAATTATTTTGACTGATTTTGGGTAAAGATTGTTTCAACACATAAGCAGACCATCTGTTGCTGTTAGAATTATTAATAAATGCTCCCTGAACTAAGTATTTTAATTAAAAATAAAATGCTGCATTCATTAAGGCCCATCTTAAGTGGCATGCTCCAAAAGGAATTAATAGTGTATCCAGCTGCCAATCTCTAAATAGTTTGAAAATATTATAAACTTTTATTCATGAGAAACTGCATGGATTTGGATGATTAGGGAACAATCTGTTGAGTCCTCCAATACCTTCTGCTGTGTAGGATCCAAGAGTATATGAATCATTGAAAATGACAATCCCTGTTCTATATACCATTCCACAAAATTACCAGGGAGTCAGACTAGTGCACATGCTTTCTTAATTATGTCTTTTTGGTTCTTAATCTCAGGAAGGGGAGCAACAAGTACTAATCAACAGACAAATCAGTCACCTTGCAGATGATGAATTTATTTCATGGTAGTATACCATGAAAGCAGTCTCTGCTGTCAGATGGCCTAGGTATAAATCCAACCTCCCTATTTTTTAGCTGTGTGACCCTGAGAAATTTACTCCACATTTCTGTGCCTTAATGTCCTCATCAATAAAATGAGGATACTAGTGGTATTTCCTTCATTAGGTGATTATAAGATTTAAGAGTTAATAGACACAGAGAAGCTAGAAGAGTGCTTTTTCTACAGAGTAAATGTTTAGTTAATGAAGACTCAGAATTATTACTCAAGTATTGTTGTCATTAGTGCACCTTTGCAACTTTTCTTGGAAGATTGCCTTCAAAAGATAGGTTACATTCTTTCACATTTTCTTAAGGATGTTACCTCTTCAATTTTTCCTTTGAAACTCAATGTTGATTAGAACAAAGGGCAGTGAATGACAGAAGTAGGAAAACTTGATAATTCCATTTTTAATCAAAAAGACGCATGACAAGGAAATATGTAGGTACAGTTCCTAAATTTCAAAGAAAAAAGTGCCACACACATGCATGAGGAACAATCACCCCTCAAACACAAGTTCAGGTGGAGCAAGGGAGAAAATGATAAGGAAAAGCAAGAAAAGGAGAGAAATCAAGAAAAGAATAAACATAAAGGACATTTAAAAAGATTGCCAGAAGTCTAGAATTCTGAATAAAATCTCTGAAAGGAAAAACCTCTTACTTCCATTTATGTTAGAAACTTTGCCATGAAAATCAGGGACTGAAAGTTCAAGTTATACCATTGATAGTGCTGTTAACATACATGGACTCTGACCCATCACACATTTTAGCAAGTCCCTGCTCATAGTGAAAAGATTTCACTTGGACATTGTGCTCATTTTTCATTCTCTTCATTCACTTTCCTGGAAATAATCAGGGTTTGGGAGCTATTGAACTTGAAAGATTCAAGCACCAACTTGAGGCCACATAGTTTCAGAGCTCCCTGAAGCACGTAGGGTGGTAGTGAGAATTGGAGAGGTCCTCTCTGAATGAAATGTTAACCTACTCTCTTACATTAGCCAAGTCCTTAAACTGTACAAGGCACATTCACTTATACCTACTGATTAGGTAATCAGAACCACTCTTTAAAATTGCTATTGCATCCCAGTGTTATAATATTAGAAAACTGAGCCTCGAGAAGCTTAAATGGTTTTCTTCAGGTCACAGGACCAGAAAGTGCAAGAGTCAACATGAAATTCAAAGCTAATTGCTTTTTATGGTCAACCCCAGTGTTTTTCAAACTGAAATGCAGAATATTTGAGCTCCATTTTGGAATCTTTAAGAAGTAGCCTAGAGATGAAGAGTTACCCGAGCAGATCACCCTAGCCCTTTCACACTCTCCCTTTCCTCTGCTTCCACAGACAGCTCTAATGATAAGTTTTGAACATCAAAGTTCCAATTGAAACTTTAAAAAAAATCACTGTTAAGAATTTCATTTTTCAAAATTAATCAAGAAATGCCTTCATTATGAAGTGTCCTTAAGTCCAAATCTTTAGATAGTACATATCTGTGTATGCCTAGTTAATTCCCTATTATCAATTATTTAAATTTTAAGTAATTCAAATCAAAATGTGTTCTTTTTACGATATGCACCATGCACTGATCTGTTTATATTACAGAATAATCATTACCAGAGGAGTATTGGATGTACATCAGTGCTATTTAAGCTGCTTAAACAATGCTCATTAAACTAACTGAGTCTGATAAGGAGCCTGTGCCAGAATCCAAACCAGCACATTGTTTCCTTTATGTGGAGAAAGTCTTGTTATGAAATGAAAAACAAAAGTGTTAGCTGAACTAAACAATAGGCTTAGTTGGTTTACATTTTGTAACAGTTGTTTATGCTGTCATTATCCAGAAACAATTTCCATAGGGCATTTTGAGTAGCACTGTGCTAGATTCCAGAAGTTCTTTGAATGGAAACTTGGTTCCTACCCCTAAAGTTATGTCCAAAACTTTCTCAATGGTCTACCACTCTGATTATTCCCTGTCTGTCTCATTTGTCTGTTTTGTGCTCTGAACTCTAAATACCGGAGTTTTCTGAGACCCTGTTCTTCAGTTGTGTCAATTCTTGTTTTCTCCGCTCATCTTGAATAAATTTTCTGTGTCCTGTATCTTATCCTTGAATAAATTTTCTGTATCAAAGACCTTATATTTTTTCTCTTTTGTCTCTGACCCTAAATTTTCTTCTGAAGCCAGATTCCTTACTTGTAACTGCCCACTAACAATCTCTATCAGATTTTAGTACATGTACCTTGAATTTAACATTTCTAATGAAAAAAAAAAAAAACCTGCCCCTATACTCCCTCCACAACTATATAGTCAAGAATTTCGTATTGTTAGAATAGGACAAAAAGAAAACAAAATGATAACTTCCAGAAGAAGGGAAGGGAAGAGAAGTGAAGGGAGGGGAGAAGAAGGGAAGAGGAAAGAAAAGGATAGGAAGGGAAAATGTTTTGGCTGTATTCAGAAAATTCCAAGGATTCATCAGCTCTGGGAATGATTGTATTAAAGACTTCAGGAAAAAAAAAGCATCATTCTAATCTCCTGTTTTTACTATCTCAGAATTCAGCTTCTTCAGTTCTGGCTCCATTCTTCAGGGTGATCATCATCTTCAGATTTACATCTTGTCTTCTCAGCAGCTTCCAACCCAAAAAGAGAGTCTCTTTTACCAATATTTCCCTTAGTATGATCAAGAATATTCCATACTATGATTGGTTATCCTAGTACTAGCAGGGGAGTCAGCTATATTTAAAATATGGACTATAAAAAGGAGGGAGGATCCTTCTCCAAGAAATGCATGGAATTGTTTCACATAAAAGTTAATGGATGTTGGGCAGGCAAAAATAGAGAGCCCCAAAATACTCAGCCAAAACATGTGCTGCCTCCTGTATTTGATTAATCATCTTAACTTTAAGATATTCACTCAGACTTCTAATCTGGAAAATATAAACCTCAACTACTACTTCTCTCTAACTGTCCATATTCAAGCACATATCCATATTCAAGAACAAATCTTGTTGATTCTACCTTTGAGTGTCTATAAAATCTCATTTCTCCTTTCCATCCCAGTTACCATTATCTTTCTCCTCTCTTATTTAAATTATTGTCATTGATTATTCCAACACATTCTCCTGTCATTTTTCTCTTTCCAGTCTATTTTTTCTGATTAAAATCCTATGCTTTTTCATACAAAATAAAATCAAAACACCTGAGATTAGCCTATGCATTTTTCTATCAAGGATTCTGATCACTATACTTGAAATACCCAGAGAAGCGATAGGCAATCCCCATGAAATCTACCAGAATCAATTTTCCAGGGGAACTCTGGGTGCTATTACTCTGAAATCCTTGAAATCTACTAATCCCATATTGGCTCACAAACACCCATCTCTTTCTCCAACTGCCCCCAACCTTGCACTCTCTTCCACACTACACTGTAGATCCTTCCCTGAAGCCAACTGCTCTTTTCTTCTAAATATTTTAATTATACCAAGAGGAATACTGCTCACCTTCAATATCTTCCCATTTTACTCCAGATCAACAGAATTTTTTTCCTGAGGATACCATTTCCCATGAAGCCCTCTCAACTGAAAGACACTCATGCTCACAGATTTCAATCATTCCAGAGTTGTTCGTAGAGAAGAGCTTTAGTCTTGCTTTTCAACAGCATTTCCAGGCCAATAGTCAGTCACAATTCGCATCAAAATCACTGATACATGAAGACTGATGACAACTGGCAACAAATGCTGTTTTTTTGTCTCCTTACCTAACAGTTGCTGTTCTACTTTTCACTCACTAGGAACCCTTTGGATCAAAACATTCATTTTCCTTCCTCTCCATATTGTGCCACAGTCCATTATTTCAATGTCCATAAGACCCAATGGTATCCCAATTTTACATTTACCTTTCCTTATTTCTAGGGACCTCCACCTCAACTTCTCTGAAATCCCCCACTTCTGTGGCGATGCCTTAGACTAGTGATCCAACCATAGTTTGCATTCAAATACCCCAACCCTCTGCCACATCTTCTGTCTCTTTGCTGTAACTTTTTTTGTTCTTACAGGGATTTCCAGTTCCTTGGCCCCTCCATTTTATTCCTATCAGCATTGTCTTCTCTTCACTTTCTTGACTACGTAGCTTAGATTCCATCAAAATTACACTTTTCTCAATATCTTCAACTTTTTTCCCTATTGTGCTATAATTTTATTGTCCTAGAAAACTATAAACTGAATGAATCCATCTCAATCTTTTCTAGGCCTCCATCCAGTTTTCTGAGAACTGTCATTAGGCTTTCCTCCAAATTTTAGTCTAGCTCACATGTCACCATTAACACCAAACACTAGACTATGAGATGTTTATTGCATAGAAATAGCATATAGCCCACATTGTGTTTGGTCTGTTTAAATACCTTTCTCCCTTTCTAGACATGTTGAGAGCAGAAAACATGTCTTAGCTGCCGTTTTTATTCCTGTATTTCACACATTGTAGTTATTGAATAAAGTTAAATAAATATGAATAAATATGTGTGATGACATCTTCATTCTTCATGCAATGGATTATGTTCCATATTTAAATGAAAGTTGTTTAATTTTAACTTATAGTAACTTCATTAGGTTATGTTATTTTTACTAAGAAAAACCATGTTTTTCTCCTTGTTAAATGACCTCAGTTACTCAAATTATTTTAATGAAAAATGCATTGGTTTATTAAGACACAGTAACTTTGGTACAAAAATAAGTAAACCTAATAGAAGGTTCAGAAACAGACAGTCACCAGGTTCAAAGCAAAGTTGACACTGTGTTTCAAGGAGAGATAATTCTCTCTTTAATAATGATGTCTGGTAAATAGGATATCCCTCCAATAAAATGTAAAAATTAATTCCAAATGGTTTATAGTTCTAAACTTGGGAAGTACAAAATAAAACATTTAAGGAAAATAGAACATATTAAAAGTTTTCTCAAACAGGATATATAGTAAAGCTAATTGTAAAAGAAAAATTAGACTATCTTAAGAAGAACTTTTAGTTATTAAAAAGATACCGTTAAGAGCATAAAAAGAACCCAAAGAGTAGGAAAAGATATTCACAATACATATATCCAACAAAATGTTGACATTTAGAATAAATTTTTTAAAACTCCACAAATTAAGGATCCCTATAAATTAATTTTTAAAATAATGATAACCCTCCTTAAAAATTACATTTCTTGGGGCACCTGGGTGGCTCAGTGGGTTAAGCCTCTGCCTTCGGCTCAGGTCATGATCTCAGGGTCCTGGGATCGAGCCCCACATTGGGCTCTCTGCTCAGCGGGGAGCCTGCTTCCCCCTCTCTCTCTGCCTGCCTCTCTGCCTACTTGTGATCTCTGTCTGTCAAATAAATAAATAAAATCTTTAAAAAATTACATTTCTTATATTTATATGGGCAAATTACTAGAGCACATGAACACACTTTACCAAAGATATTAACCAAATGGACAATAAATGTATGGAATGGTGCTTAACCTCATTAGTCATCAGAGCTAAATACTGACAAAATGACTAAAATAAAGAGACAAAAATAGCAAGATTGCAAGGATGTAGAGAGCCACTAGAATTCTAATACATCACTGGTGGAAATCTTAATTGGCACAGCCACTTGGAAAACTGCTAGTCAGTATACATTAAAGTTAAACATACCCATATCCTATGATTCAGCAATTCCACTGCTAGAATCATGTCCTAATGTTCACCAAAAGACATATAAAAGAATATTTGCAGTTCTGCTATTTATAAAAGCCCCAAGTTGGAAACAATCTACCTGCTGAATAAAAATAGAATTGACAAATAAGTTGCAGAATGGTTGCACAGTAGAATATTATAGAGCAATGAAAATATGTGATATCACAAGATGCAACATGTGAATGAATCTCAAAAACATAAATTTTAGCAAAAGAAGCCACACACAAAAAATCCTATGCTCTCTGACTCCATTTATATAAAATATACAAACCAGGAACTTTAATATATATTACTAAAAGTCAGGACAATGGTTATCCTTGGGGGACAGAGGAATGGTTTAGTCACTGGATGGCATGAGGATGACTTCCAAAGTGTTAGACACAAAAATGTGGTCAGAAATTCACCAAGATATGCACTTATGCAATTTGTATTTATTATGCCTCAACCAAAAAAATCTTTAAGATGAGCTACTGTAAGGAAAAGTAGTAAAAGTGAATAAGGGTCTAGGAAAAAATAAGGAAAGGACCAAAAGTTAGAAAGACTGTACTCTTATAAATTGAATATGAAGGTCTATAAGCTCAGCAGTTCATAAGCAATATATACTATTCAAAACTGAGTCACAGATTTACTTACATCCAGCTACATGGCCTCCTTCCACATGGGTTGACATTATTTGTGTACTAACTGACTTTCTAAAATGCATATTTTCTCAGTGAGTTCCAAGGGCCTTACACAATAGAATAAACATAGTTTTATAATTGACTATATTCTTTTGTCTTTATCACAACAGAATAAACTGTTCTGCGGTGTCCTGTATGATCATTTAGCAGTTCTTTTCACTTATAATTATCTTTATACACAAGGTTTTCTAGAATATTGTTGGTGCCTATAAACAAAATTTGGATGTCAGAAACAGCATCTCATTTTAAAAAGCATGTTTGCTTCCTAATTGAAAAATTATATTGCTTTTGGCACAAACTGAAAAGAAAAGCCATCAAATGAGATGTAGGTAGTGTTAAATGACTAAAGATTATAAAAAGCCTTTATAACCTGGAATCCCAAGTTACACACTAGCTAAGATGCATTCAAGGAATGTGGCACTTTATGGCAAAGTACGAGAAAAGAGTATTATATTAAAGCAATTTATTTTCGTTTTTTTTTTTTTTGTTCTGCATTCATCTGTGATAAATGTAGCAAGACAATAGACTACAGGTGGCAGATGGTTATTTAATAGGCGGAAATGTCAAAGCTAAACTATCCACTTCTGCAAAATACCTTTAGGTAAAAGAGAAGGGCTTATTAACATTGAGAGCAGCATTAAACTCATTAATAATTACCTTAAGAATGTTCTTTAACCATTACAGACTCTAACTGCAATAACTGTTAATTTTTCTAATATTTTACGAAATTGCATAAAATAGCAAAGATAAAATCTTATATCACATTCATCTTTAACTCAGTCAGATACATAGCACATATACAAAACCAAGTCACTTTAGATTCTTTTCCAAGTTTGTAATCTAGGATAATAGTAAATTGTTATATAAGCATTTTTCCAAGCTAAGTACCTTGATAACTAATATGAATTATCTCTCTAGTAATTATTTTAAAACTTAAAGGTCAGGTAGTAGATAATCTCCAAAGATGGCTGCCATCAATTATTTCTCTCCCTGTACAGGCATGCCACACTTCACATAAAAAGATGGAGTCTAATTCTTCTCCCCTTGAACCTGGGCTGATTTTGTGATGACACTTTGACAAACAGAAATGTGATCAAAGAAGTTATAAAATGCCTTACAAGTTCTATCTGGGTCTGTCATGATACATGCTCTTGGGATGCTTCTTCTTAGAACTCACCCATTATACAGTGAGAAGCCCAAGTCCAGGGCTAGATTTATAAGCATGCAGCTTCTGCTGTCACTGTCTTGAAACTCTTAATAATTTTTTTAACAAGAAGCCCCAATGCTTTCCATTTGCACTGTGCTCTGAAAATTATGTAGTTTATCTTGTCCAAACCTCATAGACAGCCTGAGCTCCCACACTGGCAGCCAAGATTACCTCTCAGCCATGTGGGTGAGTCCCCTTGGATATTCAGCCCAGCTGAGCTGGCAGTCCCTGAATAAAACCTCATGAGAAACCCCACATGAGAACTGCCCAGCTAAGTCCAGTCAACCCCTAGAACAATGAGAAATAATAAATAGTTTTTAAGCCATTAAGTCTTGGTGTGGTTTATTAACCAGTAATAGAGATGTGATACCAGTAGGAATTATTATTAACTCATTTATTTCTTATAGTAAGCCTATGAAGTAATTACTAACATTATAATCACCTTTGAGGCAAAGAGAAACAATTTCACTAACATCACTCAGTTAAGACATGGAGAGCTATAAATCAAATTCCAATATTATCAAAACACATGGCCCATGCTATAGATTGCTTTTCTTTATAATAAGTGTCTAACACACAACAGTATTACTTGATTTTTCTACTTTTAATGTTATTTTTTTCTATTTTTGTTTCACTAAAGTATTTAATTTATATATGCTTCCAAATTATCACCAATGAGATTTCAAGAGTAATGTCTAAGGTTGTACCTTCCAGTACCTCCTCATTTTCTCAAGAAGGTTCCAAACCATAATAATTGTAGACACCTCCATTTTAATGCTAGCCAATTATGCTAATAGAAGTGCATTACTCATTCTTAGTGATGTATAGTCAACTTTTATGATTATGGCCTCTACTATCCCCTGAAAGGTCATCATTATTTCCTAACTGCTCAAAATTATTCTCCTACACACACACACCCATGAGGTCTTTGTGATGGGAATTTATTTCTCAAAAGGGAATTTAAGACTAAATTTCAGATATTCAAAAACTGATGAACAAGGTAGTTGACCCTAAATAAGCTATAGGAAGTCACCAGGGAAAGAAAAGCCACATCATTAAGTTCACTTTGCTGAAAAGTAACAATTTCAGGATTCCTGGGAAAGCAAAGAGATACCTTAAACATAATTTCTTGAAATTTTGTTCCATTTTGGCTATGATTCAACTTTTCTGTCTCTGGTATTAACCTAAAGCACTTGAGTGAGACATCCAATGAAACACTTCTTTACTGAAATTGTTAATTAACTATTAACCTAAAAGTGAACTCTGAATTATTGTTTTGTTTAGGTTTAAATTGTTTTAAATTATGTTAGATGAGTGTTAAAAAAAAAAAAGAAGAAAGAAAAAGAAAAGAAAAAAGAAAAAAAATTAAAGAAATAATTGGGTGGCTCAGTTGGTGAAGTATCTGCTTTTGGCTCAGGTCATAATCCCAGGGTCCTGGAATTGAGAGCTGCATGTCAGACTTCTTCCCAGCAGGGTCCCTGCTTCCTCTGCTCCCTCTGCCCCTCTCCCCTCACTCATGCTCTGTACTCTCTCTTGTGTTCTCTCTCACCCTAATAAATAAATGAAATGTTTTAAAAAAGGAATAATTTCACTTCTAAGCAAGACTTTTTTCAGCTAATATACTTCATGCTTTTCACAAAATGTATCTGTATTAAAAAACACAGCACAATCCCCAAGACAAATGTATATACAGCTTTCTAAAGAACAACCAGAAATCCATATTAGGGGGCGCCTGGGTGGCTCAGAGGGTTAAGCCTTTGCCTTCAGCTCAGGTCATGATCTCAGGGTCCTGGGATCAAGTCCCACGTTGAGTTCTCTGCTCAGCAGGGAGCCTGCTTCCCCATTTCTATCTGCCTACCTCTCTGCCTACTTGTGATCTCTCTGTCAAACAAATAAAAAATCTTAAAAAAAAAAGAAAGAAATCCGTATTAGTAATTTACATAATAATTTTAGTCAAGAGATAAATATTGGCTACCAAATAATTTGTAAGACCAAATTAATTATTATAAAATTTATTGACTGACCACTGTATTTCAGCTCTTTAATATTCTTTATCCAATTATCCTTTTCCATGAAGTAAAATATCAACCCCTAAAATACTTCTTATTCACCTTATTTTCCCTCAAATAAACATACATTTTAAAATAAAAGGACAGGGTGCCTGGGTGGCTCAGTGGGTTGAACCGCTGCCTTCGGCTCAGGTCATGATCTCAGGGTCCTGGGATCGAGTCCCGCATCCGGCTCTCTGCTCAGCAGGGAGCCTGCTTCCCTCTCTCTCTCTGCCTGCCTCTCTGTCTACTTGTGATCTCTGTCTGTCAAATAAATAAATAAAATCTTTAAAAAAATAAATAAATAAAATAAAATAAAATAAAAGGACATAATAATATCTCATTTCTGATATAGTTTGATTCTGTGATCTCATTAAATGCTAAAACTTTTTAAATTATTTTGTATGTTTTTAACTAAAATATTTAATTCTTTTCTCTGCTACGAATTTAGAACATAGAGTATAGTAAACATATTTGAAACTACTCTTGATGAAAATAAATTAAGTAGAATCATTCTTATACCCTATAATATATTTAAGGTTTTGGAAATATATTGATAACATTCAACAAATGCTTCTGGAATGAATGAATGTAAATAAGTGAATGAGCTGAAACTTAAATTATAACTACACAATTTCTCTGAAACACAAAGGAATTTTAAAACCAGTCTTCACATTCTTTCTTTCATTGCCACTGAGAAACCAGTGGCCACTCATCACAGCCAGTGGAATTGAGAGGCAACTGTACATTAACTAACATAAAACTAAAGAAAATATATGTTATGAGTATTATAAAACAGATTAAAATGTAAATAAATGACCCTGTTTAATTTTAATTGATCATTAAAATCTGCTGATGTATGGATGTGAACTTCATAGAGGAAGCTGTATCATTTGTTACTTTATCTCTAATATCTGAACACATAGTATGTGCTCAATTAATATTTCCTCATTAGATAAAGAAATGATGACTTTTATTTTATTGCTTATATGTCTTTGTTTGTAATAGTCTATTTTTTATTTATTTTTTTTCTTTTTTTTAATTTTTTTTTAATTTATTTGACAGACAGATCACAAGTAGGCAGAGAGGCAGGCAGAGAGAGAGAGGAGGAGGAGGCAGGCTCCCTGCTGAGCAGAGAGCCTGATGCGGGACTCAATCCCAGGACCCTGAGATCATGACCTGAGCCGAAGGCAGAGCCTTTAACCACTGAGCCACCCAGGCGCCCCTGTAATAGTCTAAAATAATATTTCAACTACCAAAATCTAGGAAGCAGTTTTCAGACTGTCATTGTCTCTATTCCAGTCCCAATTCACTGCTGATAATTGTCACCACTGTATACAGAACCATTCTTAATTATCATTCTTAGAGTAAATCATTATAGATTATTTAAAAACATGACTTTTGGGAAAAGCAGCAACTAGAAACATTGATCTCCTTTTGTCTATTTGATACATCACTTTATCTAATTGTATTAATTATCTATTGCTAGATAACAAATCATCCTGTTTAGTGACTTAAAATTATAATAATTACGTGTTATCTTTAACAGTTTATGCAGGTCAGGGATTCAGAAAGTTATCAGCCCCTGAGGTTGCAATCTGATTTTAGTTGGAGCTATAGTCATCTGATGGCTTGTCTAGGAGTGGCTGATCCACTTCCAAGGTTTTTTAACCACAATACTGCCAAGTTAGTTCCTCCCCTTGTGGGCTGCTCTGCTGTTCTTACGGCAGCTGGCTGGTCCCAGAGAGAGCAATGCAAGAGAACAAGAAAGAAACAGCTCCTTTAAACCCAGCCTTGAAAGTCATGTGCTATCATTTCTGCAGTGTTCTATTGGAAACTCAAATCAGCCCTGATTGCACAGGTATAAATAGTTAGGGAAGATTTTGAGGGGATACCCTGGAGACAGGCCACCATACCAATTACACATGTAAAAAGATAATATAAAACCACATAAGTGTTTAAATTGTTTGGCTTAGGACCAAAAAGCATTTGCCATTGATTCTAGTGAAAGCTTTTTTTAAATCTCTATTCCCACCTACTTGACACTTTTGGCTGTAAGTTAGTCTTAAAAGGTATGCCATGAGCTTTTAGTTTCATAGTATTGGAATAACAATTTAATCATAGTTAATGTGTTATTTGCCATTTGTGTATTTTCATTTCTTCTCTCATCGATTTGATGTCAATAAATTTACATTTGACATATACAAGATAATAAAAACATAGACTTTTTCATCAAAATTATTTGAGTATGAATAAGGTCATTTCTCTTTAAAGCACATTACCCAAATTGTTTCCACTTAACCTTTGGAATGGAGCAGGAACAGGCTAAACTCATGGACTAATTTTACAGAAAGAAAATGCAAATCCAACATAAGGGAGAGGGAAGGAATACAGAAATGACACTCAGAAGAAAATGTTACATTATGGGAGTCTAGAGTTAATGAAGCAGCAACAGAAGGGAAACTAGGATGTATGGGTAGAGATAGTATGGATATAGCACTTGGATGCAGGCGCTTCTCTGAAAGGTTTCTGATCTATGCTCAGCTGCCTCTGCAGGCCCAGAGGCCCCATTTCAGCCCAGACTCTGAGTGTCATGGTTACATTTGTGAACTTGGGATTTCAATAGTACATTGAAATGAAGATGCTACTGTTACCTATTATTCCTTTCTGGTCAACATCATTACATAAAGTATATTATTCTATGTCTCTGTCATTTGCAATGCTAATTCACTCCACTTTATTCCAAAGACAAGGACCAGTATTTTCTAAAACGATTACATTATGCTTTGGGGAATATTTGTCAAAAGCCTTTAAGGCCTTCAAAAATTTAATTGAATGAAGAATGTGACATTACCTGTTTTCGATTTTTTTTTAATTGTTTTTTCTTGGAGATTCTTTGTATTGTAGTAGGAAAGACTCAAACTTCGAGGAAGTATTTGAATGTAATTTCCCTACTCATCTATGCTACCATGGGCTGGCTACTTATGCTTTCTTTGCCTCCCACATCAAGTGGGAATAATACCTACCTCACAGAATTCTTATAAAGATTCAACATGATAACTGTTATAAAGTTCCTTTAATAGTAAATACCTATTAAATGTTTGTTCCCTTCTCTCTTTTACCTTTTATGTGTTCCCAATATAAACACTATTTTCTGATAATATCAAATCAATTTGCTGGCAGCCAATATTTAATCCTTCAGTGAAAGCTTTTCCTAGTCTACATCCTGAGGACTGCATATTTTGCTCATAACCTTTCTTTGTATTTGAAGGAGCAAGGCCAATAGTACTTCCTCATCCATCTTATATCTAATTCTTTTCATGAAATTTTTTTTCATTATCAACATTCTTCAAATAATCTTCAGTATAAGTTTTAATAACTTGTCAAAAAATGTTTGTCCTGTTAATTATTTATTGATCATCTTTGGGAGGAGGTGTTTATTTTACATGAAGCAACAGTAGAATCTTATCTGATAAAACTGCCATTAATATTTTCATTTTCAATTTCTCTGGTTTTCTCCCTTCTATTAAAAAAAGAAAATAATCAATGCAGTGTGAGTGCAAGGTAGTACAATAAAATAAAAAATTCCATTATTTTGGTTCTATAATCTTTTTGCACTTACTACTCCCATTCCTGAAATTATTTTTCAATGATTCAATCATTCATTGTTTTCATGTCCTAATAAATATCTAAAGCATAATTACTCCCTCTTTGTTCTATAAACCTTCCAAATTCAAAAGTGAGACTTTTTTTCCCCTGATTTACCATTAGACCCCAGGTGTTAAATATCTTTATAAATTTATTTTTCCAATTCTCAGTTACTGTTTTCCTCCTCCAGTTTTCATCAATGGAATTTTAATGTGAAAAATGTGGATATTAATGAACAAGTACCACTACATTATTTTCAATGTATGTAAGAAGGTGATGAATGTATGGTCCACCCATTCTTTCTTTAAGTGTTATATTAGATATAAACGTGTTTCTCATGGTAAAGCAGCTCACAAGATTGATTCTCTGAAAGTGCAAGTTATTATTGAAAATTCCTGTACTCATCTCAGATCTAATATTTTCCTCCATCATAGTGGTTTTTTCTTTTTCATTTCTACTAAATAACATTTGAAAATCCCATAGCAGTATTCTGGTTTTACTGATATGTAAATAATGGATCACAAGTTAAATTTATGTTGCTTATGTTGATAAGAGAAAATAAAATAAGCTTATTAATTGTCTTCAGTGCATCTCTATTTTAAAATATCTTGCACTGTTTATTAATTCTAGGTGCATGACTTAATATGGAAAATAAAGCCCATATTAATAAAACCATGCACTAATTTTAGTTAGTGACAATGTTGTTTATTTATAAAACTCAGCCTCCCTAGCAAAACTTTAGAAATGTTAGTATTTTATAATAGTTGCAGAAATGATTTTGAGGGGTTGAATTCTGTTCCCCCCAAAGAAGATATGTTGAAGTCCCAACATCTAGTACCACAGAATGTGAACTTATTTGGAAATAGGGCCTTTGTAGATGTAATCAAGTTAAGATGACTACATTAGAATAGGCCCTAATAAGATATGACCTGTGTCTTTTTTTTTTTTAAGATTTTTTTTTTTTTTTGACAGAGAGAGATCACAAGCAGGCAGAGAGGCAGGCAGAGAGACAGGAGGAAGCAGGCTCCCTGCTGAGCAGAGAGCCCGATGCGGGACTCGATCCCAGGACTCCGAGATCATGACCTGAGCCGAAGGCAGCGGCTTAACCCACTGAGCCACCCAGGCGCCCCCCTGTGTCTTTATTAAAAAAGAAATGGGTGGATTTGGACACTGATATGTACAGAGGGAAGACAATGTAAAGAGACATAGGGAGAAAGTCAAATGAAAATTGGAGTTGTACTTCCACAAACCAAGGAAAATCTACAACAAAAGCTGAAAGAAGCAAAAAAGGATCCTTCCCCTATAGGTTTCAGAGGGAACATGGCCTTGCCAATGTTGATTTTAAAATTTCAGCTTCCAGAACAGTGAGAGAATTCATTTTTCATTGTTCTAAGCCACCTAGTTTGTAATACTTTGTTATGGCAGCCCTAGGAAACCAAAATAAATGTAAAGCTAATAGCTACTTTGATTCATAGTATATAAATTTCATGGACTGTGATTATATAAGCACAGTTTTGAATAATTTATTTTAAAAATGAATCATTACTGGGGTGTCTGGGTGGATCAGTTGGTTAAGCATCCAACTCTTGATTTCAACTCAGATCTTGATCTCAGGATGGTGAGATTGAGCCCTGCATCAGGCTCTGTGCTGGACATGAAGCCTGCTTAAGATTCTCTCTCCCGCTCTCTCTGCTCCTCTCCCTGCCCTCTTTCTCCATCTCTCAAAAAAAGATTATTACTTTAACACAATGGATCTTTATCATTATGGGCTATTTTGATAACATAATAAAGAATACTTCTTTGTGTCTACTACCATAATAAGTGTCTTACTTTTATCAATTCACCTAATCCTCATAACTATATTTCAAAATAGTTATTACCATTATAACCCCTTTTAAAGCACAAAGAAGTGAAGTAACTTTCCCTGATGTAATCCCTAGTATGTGAGGGAATCAATTCAAACCCACAAAGTCTGCCCACAGAGTCCATGTTTTCAGTCACTACATGAGATAACTTTCATCCAGTCTATCCCCATGACTTCAACTGTACCAATCAATGTCTCACTTTGTCCACCTTTTAAAACATAGCGATCATGGGGCACCTGGGGGGCTCAGCTGGTTAAGCATCTGCCTTCGACTCAGGTCATGATCCCAGAGTCCTGGGATCGAGCCCCGCATTGGGCTCCCTGCTCGGCGGAGAGAGTCTGCCTCTCCCTTTCCCCCTCCCTCTGCTCCTCCCCCTGCTCATGCTCTCTTTTTCTCTCTCTGTCTCTCACTCACTCTTTCTTTCAAATAAATACATAAAATCTTTAAAAATAAATAAATAAAATGTAGCTCTCATGGCTATAGCCAAACACTCAAAATACATTTTATCATTGTTTACGAGAAGGCTGCCAGATTCTTCAGTGTGGCATATAGCGTTCATAGTGCCCCATAACCTGACATCAACTTGCATTTCAACAATCTCTAGTCACATTATGTAGAGAGACATTAAAGGAAAGGAAATTGTATAAGTGATGTTGGAGAATAATAAAAGAATGTAGAAATGTCAGGATTTAGATTCAGTGCAGAAAATACCACTGACAATGAGTCCTTTTTATAAGACATCAGGTCAGGATAAGACACACAAGCATAAATTTTTGACCTTGCCCCTACTTACCTGCCTAATCCTATCTCCTCCTACACTTGGTTTTTCACAGCACACTCAGCATATACTTCTGCAATTTTAGAGTGATCGCGTTCTCTCTTGTATTCTGACATTTATGTTTGCTGCTATCCTTTCTTGTGCTCTTTTTATCCCTAACATAGTTTCCCCTCCACCATCCCATTGCACCACTTTTATGCATAGCTTCTCCTAGAATTCTATAAAGCAGCTTGTTTGTCTCCTGTCCTGAGAGGCTTTCTCTCATTTGCCTCCCATCCGCTGGCCAACCCAGAATCTGTGCTTCACCTGTGTGCTTCTTGGTCTTTAGCATTCATTGCACACCTTTGAAATAGTCAGTTGGCTTGTCAGCATGGCCATTCTAAACTCCTTCACACTTAGTCTTTGGCTGCCCAGAACACATACAATGACTAGAAAGAAGTAGCAGCTCAATAAGAGTTTGATAAATTAATAAATCAATGTTGAAACCTAGAAAAGCCTGGGAGTGTATGCTGAAGAACAGAGAAAAAAATGCCCAGCCTCTGGAAAGACCATAAAGCCAGAGCTGTCTGTGGTGCTGAAGCTCTGGCATCAATAAATACTGGTACAGACTGAGACGTGCCTGCCAGTCAAGTGCCCGAAGGCAGGGACAATATCATGTTGTTGAAAGAAACGGACTGGAAACATTGCATAGGCCAAAGCAGATTTTTATCCAAACTGACTAGCCGGGAGGAAAAAGCAGAAAGATAGTTGAAAAAAGTGGATCATTGTAGAGTCAGAATCTATATAGACAGAAAGAAAGAAAGGAAATGCAAGCAGTAAAGATCAGGTGACTCAAATGGTAATTCCATAGGCGGATGAATTAGAAATAGAAAATTGCCGCGTTAAAAGATTATATGATCTTTGCTCCAGAAAGTGTTTGGGCCAGGAAATCAACAGACAGGAAAGCAGATGCAGTCACAATTTTGTAAAATATTGATGACTACAGTAGATGTGTGATTTAGACCCTAAAATTTTATGGAATTCCTACTAAAGCAGACATCAGCTTCTATACGAGTAGCCAAGGCCATAAGATCCATGAGAGCAGGCTTATATCTATCTGACTCATGGCTGTATCTGCAGCCTAGCATCTCATTGGCACAAAGAGACACTTAGATAGGATGGGCCTTTCAGTTACATGACATGCCAATCACTCTTCACTCTCTCTTCTGTCATCAGTCATCTATTTGTCCAAGCAAGAAACCATGAATCATCATGAACTTCTCCTTCACTCACTCTCCCAACATAATTGTCAATAAGCAAATTGTTAATTCTAAGACCAGAATTCAATTTAGTGACTCTGTGTCCCTATTTTTCTATCAACACAATGCTTGTTTAGGCCACAATTCTTGTTAATTTATACTCCTGCCAAATTCTTGTAATGATCCCTTCTGTTTCTAACTATTCTCCTAGAATCAACTCTCCAAATTGCTACCAATGAATAAGTATTGTGTATTGAATTATGTTCCCAAAAAAGATATGTTTGAATGCTAACCTCCAATACCTGTGAATGTGATCTTATATGAAAATAAGTTAATATGAAGGTATACTAGGTTGGGATGGACCTTAATTCAATGACCAGTGTCCTCATAAGAAGTAATTTAGACCCAAAAAACAGAAACAAAAACAAAACAGATAGAAGGCTATAAGACAATAGAGAGATAACAGAGGCAGAAGTTGGATCCATCTATAAGCCAAGGGACACCAAGGATTTCCAGAAACCACTAGAAGATAGAAGGAGGGACACCTTAGATCCTCAATCCACTGGGCATCAGGGCTTTGGTTTCTTTCAGGTTGTGATCTCCACTAGTGATCTCAATCCCAGTGTCATGCTCCATGGTCATTATGGAGTCTCTTTCAGATTCTTTCTCCCTCCCCCTTCCTGCTGCCCCTCTCCACTCACATGCACAAGCACATTCATGCTCTCTTTCTCCCAAATTAAAAAATATATAAAATTTTGAAAAAAGGTTCCTACCCTAGAGCTTTCAGAGAGACAATGGACCTACCTGCTGACATCTTGATTTCAAACTTTTAGCCTCCAGAACTATAGGAATACATTTCTGTTGTCTTAAGTCAACCAGTTCATAGTTATCTGTTTCAGGAACCATAGGAAACTAATACAATCTGCAAAAACAAAAATCCAATCAAACCACTCTATTGCTCAATATCTTTAACAATCCTTTTAGATAAAATACAATTTTTTTATAAGTCCTATGAACCCCATGTGATATAAATCATACCTAAATATCTGGATTACTATCCAGACACTTTTACTTTCTGGGTTTGCCACACTTCAGAGATGTGGAACTTGTTTATTTTTCTCTAATATATCTCAATTTCCAGGACCTCATACACATGCTCCTTCTGCTTGAGCATCCCATTTCTCTGCACTCCCCTCCTATAATTAACATGACTAAGTCTGATATTTTCCTATCTCACAGCCTCATTCCATCAAGGAAGCTTCTCAAGATGCCAAAACTAGTTTAGGCTCACCTGCTATTTAACAGTATGGTACAGACTTTATTCTAAATATTGGATTATTTCTTTTTTTCCTCTATAAACTGTAGATTCCCTAAAAAGAAGAACCATATCTTTCCTGTGTTTTCTTCTGTATTTCCTGCATCTAGCAAAATGTTTGTGCATTACTATGAATACCTTGCTATTATTATTGGTCACAATTGCCATTACTACTAATAGTAATAAGTTAAAAATTATTGAACACTTATTTGTACCAAGAATTTTGAAAATAATAAAAAAGTCACATTACTTGATGTTCTTCTCTAATAGTTATTTACATGATAATCACCATTATTTCTAAGCTATCACTGAGAAAAGTGAATTTTACAGTTGTTGAATTACTAATGCAAGGTCACACTTCTCTGAAGTGATAAAATGAGAGCTCATGCTAGTCGTTTCTGACTTCAAAAGGCCATATTCCTAATGATTTTGCTCAATAAATATTTGTTGACATTCCAACAGAGAGAGCAACACAAATAAAGGCCAGGTGCTGAAATTAACACAACTGTGTTTGAGGAAAATGAGACAGAGATTTAACTTTTAGTGATAAAATGAAAATGATGGTTTATAGCATGTAAAGAACAGATAAAGAAGCGAATTTGAAGAAGATAATTGTGACCCTATGATTCAAAGCAAAATGGTTTTGAGGAAGGTAGTATAGGGTGAAGCAAAATTGTATTAATTGTTTTTTTAATCATTTTTTAAATTTATTTTCAACATAACAGTATTCATTGTTTTGTACCACACCCAGTGCTCCATGCAATCCGTGAAAATTGTATTAATTGTTAAGTCAAATACAACACTATCCTCTCTGAAGATACCAGGCAATAAAAATATCGCTGGATCAACAAAATGTAAATTGATTCAGACTCCTCAAATATACAGCATCCTATGGAAATTAAAAGAAAAGTACTACCAATTTTGGGGGGAAAGCACAGGATGGGGTAGAGTGTTGTGACATATATGTTTTGAAATGTTACGATACAGCTGTTTAAGTTTGTTGATCACCATTGGCTTAATTTCTGAAAACAAATAATGTAGCATGTACCAGAAGTGAAGAATTCATTTTACTACCTAGATTTAAATCCTTTAGTAAGATTTTCAAGAAAATGTTTAGTTTTGAAAGGCACAGGAGAAAATTGGAGTAATATTGTCCTCTTTTTCCACAATATTAATGCTGCTTCAGGCAATGACAGATTATTAATAGATTAATCCCATTCTGCATATACTTTTTTAATAATAGAAAATGAATTTTAGGGTGCCTGGGTGGTTCAGCTGGTTAAACATCTGACTTCAGCTCAGTCATGATCTCAGAGTTCTGGGATGGAGCCCCGTGTTGGGCTCCCCACTCAGTGAGGAGGCTGCTTGTCCCTCTGCCATCCCCCCCAAACTCAGGCTCCCCCGCCACTTAAATGAATAAATACAATCTTAAAAAAAAAAAAAGAAAATGAGTTTCACCTCAATGTAGATGTTGACAATGTGTGTAAAAATTATACATTGGAAGATACTTAGGAAATGCATATGACCCCATCAAGCTTTGGTGGAAGGAAGCTTTAACTTCTGATTATGCTTGAGGTAAGGACACAAGGTCACAATGACTTCAGATTTGAACCTGGGCTGTGGTGATTGAGAGTTGATTTTATAGTTCAAAAAAAAATCACTTTGTACTCATTTTATTAGAAAGACATCCTAGAAAGAGATGGAATACTTTGAGAAGGAAGGATGATAAACAATTGATGAAAACTGGAAGGGTTTTAAGTAGATTGGAGGGGTCCATATTCATCCTTTGATTAAGGAATTTACTAAAACTCATATATCTTTGCTGCCTTGAAGAAAAACGCATCTGGGTGGTTTAAGTGAAGAGAAATTAGAATACTGGTGTTTAAACATGAGAATCTCCCAAGATTCATGTTAAAAATGTGGGTTCTGGGCCCAACCAAAGATCTTTTGATTGAGTAGATAGGGGTACCCAAGAATATTCATTTTTAAGGGCACCCAAAATAATTTATCTCCCAGGTGACAGAAGTAGTCTCCTCCTACATTTTGAAAAGATCAGTGGGTAGTCCAGGAAACACTTTAAAATAATAATAAAATACTTATTTTAAAAGATGGAAACTGATTCTAGTGAGAAAGAATAAAGAAGTTAACTTTAATTTGTAGCAAAAAAGCCAGAGGATGATTTAATAAACATCTCCAAGTGTATTAAGTGTATATATGAGGATGGCTGGGCAATATTTATCCATTTCTTTTTTTTTTAAGATTTTATTTATTTATTTGACAGAGAGAGATCACAAGTAGACAGAGAGGCAGAGAGCCTGATGCGGGACTCGATCCCAGGACCCTGAGATCATGACCTGAGCCGAAGGCAGCGGCTTAACCCACTGAGCCACCCAGGCGCCCTATTTCTCCATTTCTATTGTTGTCTACACAAGAGGAAATTGACTTGGATTAAGTAAGAACTCATTAACAAGAAAAGATTTCTTGACTTAAATAATGATTATAGGCTAGAACTGTCATGAAGGACATTTTGGAGAATCCATATTCCTGTTTTGTTGTGTCTTGCTTAAATATTAGTCATCATCCTCATCATCTATCAGTCCTGGCTATTTCAGGGTGTGTCCCTTCACCAATATTGGAGATAGGGTCATTGACCATAGACTATTCTAAGGTCTTTCCCTGTTCTATGATAGGGACATTTAATAAGAATATATTGCTCTTTGAGTAGGCTATGCAGGAGTCATTAACTGTGACTAATATGCTATCCTCAAGATGTGCCAGAGCAGCCTCATTAATCAAATCAAATTGCTGCTGAAGACATTTTTGTATATGGATGTGTGTGTGAGTGTGTGCATGAATGTGTGTTTGTGCATGTGGTCATTTATGAAACTCTTTTGTTGGAGTTACAGAATAAAGATAATGACTTAATTGAAAGGCATACCTTGTCTCTCTCTCTCTCTTTTTTTTTTTTTTTTAACCTTTTCTCTCTTTCGCCTAACCCTTAAGGACTAGACCTGCAACCAGGCTGCTGTTCTCCTCAGACAGCATTTGTAAATGCTAAGTGGTACAGAGTTGCTCAAGCAAACAGAGGGTGGAATTCCACCTGGTTCTCTCTCCCTGCTACTGCTTGGTTTCTGCAGCCCTCTCATGCTGTGATAAGCCATAAAAAAGACTGGCTAAAGTGACTACAGATGTTGTGTGAAATAGCCAGTATGTTTTCCACCTGTCTATATTTGCCAAAGGGGTCAGGGACAATCAAATTAAAGCAATATGCAAGATGTGACAGATGTTTGTCCTATTGAGATAAATCTGAGCAAGTTACAGAAAGGTAGAATAAATGTAATACATAAAACAAAACAGAGAAACCACTTTAGAAGGTGTCCTGAGAATAACAACATTTCTAAATAAAGGCCCATTACTATATGCCCTTCCCTTCTAATTAGACCCATAATTGGACACTTTATAGTACCTAGTGGAAGCATAATTAGTTATTCTTTTTATAGCACTGTAATTTGTTGGGAGTTAGATTGTTGAAGTGGAAGAAGGATCATTTTGGAGATTTTTTTAATCTCTTTTTCGGGCAACAGGTAATGACGTGGTGCATTGCCCATTTTGTTGGAAGAACTTGGATGAATGCTTCTCCATCAAATTAATGTCCTCCAATTATTTCATGTTCTTCCCAAAATAGAGGATGCTGGTCTGTATCTCTGAGGCTAAGCCAGGTAATGAAATAGCCTCTCAATAACTTATTGACTGGAACATTGCTAACATGTCAAGATCAGGCAAGAGGGAGTTAGATGTGACATTATGATTATATATGTCTTGAAACAATACATTAATATGGAGCATTTTTCTTTTGTGTCACACTGGCTAGATGTCTCTGGTCAAATAGACAATATATGTTCCCTGGCAAAGTTCTTTTCTGGTCTTTATCTTTCTTTTCCTATCTCAAATATTTTATGCTCTGAAATTTCAGCAACTGCTCCTGAAAATTATTAGGCTTAAAAAATATGAGTTGGCCCGCAAAAGCATAAAACCAACCAACCATTGGACATTAACTCTTTTGAAGGTTGTAAAACCGTACAAGACATGATGAAATAGTATTCATTGCATTTTGTAGAAGGAATAATCTGTTCCAATTCAAGTCATTTGTAAATACTTTCAGGGACATAATAGAAGGTAGTATGTTCTTTAAGGCAAAAGACTATTATGATTACAGGTATATATGTTATTCCCTAATTTCATTGTCCTAATGTGACAAGTGGGTCTGAATATAGGCAATTCACTTCTGGTCCCAGCTGCTGCCACCTGCAGGTTGATTTAGATGACAACCTATGTGGCTGTAGTCAAGGCCAGTGGAAATTACATAAGCCATTTTTCTTTCCGTATGGAGCTTTCCAAACTCTCAATCACAAGACAAGTCAAGCACAGAAGCCTAATTAAGATTTGGATACCTACTGCTTATTGTAGCATCCCTCTTTTCTAATACAGAAGGAATATTCACTGTGAACCTTGGCCTTTTTGTTAAAGTCATTCAGTGTTGGGTAGTGTTTAAGCATTGTTGGTTTTGAAAAGGTCTTTCTCAGGAGAACGCCAATATTTTCAAATTGACCTAATTGATCTGTAATTTAGCAATATATTTGTTGAGTTCTTATTATTTGTCAGACACTGCTTTACACCTAAGCTTTTTCCTTCCCAGATTCTGTCTGTTGCAGCAACTGTAGTACTGGAATCACTTGATCAGTGGTGATTTGGAACACACATCATTCCATACCCTCTCTCATCCAATCCTTCCAGGAACAGGGTGTGTAAATCATCACTACTCTCATGAGAAAATGGAATGTACTCAGAGGGTTCCAAATTTCTCCTGGCATTAGTAGTGAACATCATGAGAATGTTGGGAAGCCAGGGTAGGTGGCCAAAAAGAGGGAAAAAAGGCAACAAGATGGGAAATGAGGATGCTTCAGGCTTAAAAGATTCTAAGAGGACTGACTGCTCATTGTTCCATCAACCAACTCTGTCAATCACATGGCACATAGGAAAATGTGCCTGCCAACATGAAGGAAATGGATGGACTAATTTAACTAGCACTAATCAACTAACTCAGGTGGAAATTTCAGTTAGATTGCACTGATGTGTATATGTTGACAATAGGTTAATTTCTAGGGCAGTTCAGGCATTAGGAAATTCCTTGGCTAATAAAATTGACTGATTTGTATGTTTGTGTGTTCTTCATGTTTGAAAGAACACCATAGCCTCAAAACCCATTTTAAAAGAATTTTAAATTCTTTCTTAAGAATTTAAAAAAATGATAGTTATTTTTCAAAAAAAAAAAAACTATTGAGGTTTCTGGTATCATTTAATTTATAGTAAATGGATCGTTGACCAAAGATTTTTTTAATGTATATAATTTTGAGCATTTTTAGTGTACTTTTGGCCATTTACTTACATAACTTACATAAATGCCATTTATTTACACTATTAAAAGGAAGAATTGTTATGATTTTTTTTTTTGAGAGAGCGCACACAAGTGGGGGGGAGGGGCAGAGGGAAAGGGAAAGAAACTTAGCAGGCTCCATGCTCAGCATGGACCCCAATGTGGGGTTCAATGTCACAACCCTGAGATCATGACCTGAGCTGAAATCAGGAGTCCTACACTTAACCAACTGGGCCACCCAGGCACCCTGTTATGATAAAAATTTTATGATTATATGGTGGACTTCAGAAAATCTGTGTGAAAATGTTTATAGCCTCCCGGCTATAAATTTACATATCATGAAACAGTTTTTACATATCATGAAATTATATAATTTTATACCTCAAAATTTTATACCTCAAAGAGATCCTAAAGATTATTTGCAAAAATGCAATATATGCTCAATAAAAATTGTGAAATAAGATTCAAAGTTATGAAACTGAAGAAGTTAGAAATCTATATGACCATATGGAATACAGAATTAAATTTTAATACAATTGTTCTTGAATACAAAGGTAATAGCATATTTTCCTATACGTAATTAGTTTTACTTGTATTATCAACACTTGTTTTCCTATCAGCTCTTACCATATATACTCTTTCCAACAAAATGGAGAATCACGTAAAAATGTTCTTGAATGGGAAGGTTAGAATTTTTTTTAACTTAATAGTGTTTTTTTTTAATTATGGAAGAAATTATCTTTTTATTTATTCATGGGAAAGAGAAAGAAAGATAATAGATTTAAAACAAAGTCCAAGCAAAATACATGAGAAATTAATGCATTTTTTGTAGCTTATAAATGAAGGTGACTGCAAGGTATTCCCCAAAGACATGGAAATTATATTGGAAGGTTCCACCCTGATAGTTTTACTTTATGAATCAGAGATATGTATTGTCACTTAAATAAATTCTGAAAGGCTATGTGTTCCTAGCCATGACTATAACTATTTTAATATCTAGAGAAATACTGTATTTATCTTTATTCTCTTCTGGTTGGTTTCCAAAGACTAAAGAGAAAGAGAACAAGAAAAAAGGAAGAAGAAAGAAAGAAAGGAAGAAAGAAAGAAAGAAAGAAAGAAGAAAGAAAGCAAGAAAAGAGAAAAGTTATCAATGCCTTATATAGAGTGTTCATGAGAGAAAAATGCCCTAACAAGTTGATCCTTATATCTAGTGTGCTGGATCAGTACTTCACAAGTGAATAAAAAGTTCTGGGAATGTAATGTACAGCATGGTAACTATAGTTAATTAATACTGCATTGTACTTTTGAAATTTGCTGAGAGGAAACCTTAAACATTCTAACCATGCATACAAAATTCCAGTAATTATGTCAGATGATAGATTTATTAAGTGGATTGTGGTAATCATTTTGCAATTTATATATATATATGTCAAATAATCTCAATGTACACTTTAAATATATCTATTTATAATTTTATATAGATCCATTCATATTTATATCCTATAAATGCATACATATATACACATTTTTATTTGCCATTGTTTGTTTTTTCAAAAAACAATTGAGAAGCAGAATGCTTAAGACCAATGGCTCAAAACTTACCAGACCTAGCAATTGTATTTTGTAACTGTATTCTGTACTGTAACATAACTTAAAATGAAAGTTTTAGGTAATATAATTATGTTCTTCATAAAAATTTATATGTATAGGGTGCCTGGGTGGCTCATTTGGTCAAGCGACTGCCTTTGGCTCAGGTCATGATCCTGGAGTCCCAGGATCCAGTTCTGCATCAGGATCCCTGCTCAGCAGGGAATCTGCTTCTCCCTCTGACCCTCCCCCCTCATGCTCTCTCTCTCTTTCATTCTCTCTCTCTCAAGTAAATAAATAAAATCTTTTTAAAAATTTGTATGTATATATGTAAACAATACTCTAACCAAAAAAAAAAAAAAAAAAAGAGAGAAATTTATGATAAACAATGGTCAGGCATGATTACATGAGAAGATTTCATGAAGTTGACTAGTACTCGTTTCTTCTCAAGAAGCCATTTCATACATTAAGGTCAAGAAGATGAAAGATCTCAGTATAGTTGAGAATCTACTATGATGGTTAGAAGTCAAAGTATTAAAAATAACTATAATAATTTGTTAATGGATACACAAAGTGAAAAAATGTAAATTGTGATATTAAAGACACAAATTTTGCAAGTGGGAGAGTAAAATGTATAGCTTTAGAATGTGTTCAGAATTAAGTTGTTAACAACTTGAATTAGATTGTTGTAAATGGAAGATATTGTATATGGTTTCATGTTAACCACAAAGCAAAAACATACAGTAGTTACACAGAAGATAGAGAGAACCTAAGCATATCATTACAGAATATCATCGTATTACAAAAGGAGAGGGAGGAAAAAAAAAACAAAGACACTACAAAACAATCTAGAAAATAATTAACAAAATGGCAGTAGTAAATCCTTACCTATCAACAATCCTTTTAAATGTAAATAGAATAAATCTACCAATCAAAAAAATAGAGTGGCTGAATGGATGAAAGAAAGGAAAAAGAAGAAAAGGAAAGGGAAGAGAAGAGGAATGAAAGGATGAAAATATGTGCTGGCTAAAAGAGATCTACTTTAGCTTTAAACAAAAACAGTCTGAAAGTGAAGACATGGAAAAGATATTCCAAGCAAACAAACACCAAAAAAAGCAAGATTGATTAAACTTATATCAGACAAAATAGACATTAAGCCAAAATCTATCATCAGAGATAAAGAAGGTATTTATATAATGATGAAGAGGTTAATCCAATAAGAAGACATAACATTTGCATATATTTAAGCATCTAATATAGGAGCAACTAAATATATAAAGGAAATATTAACACACCTGAAGAGAGAAATAGATAATATAATAACAGTAAAGGAACTTAGTTTTCCACTTTCAAAAATAGATAGAGCATACAAACAGAAAATCAATAAAAAAAACTTTGGACATATGGGGCACCTGGGTGGCTCAGTGGGTTAAAGCCTCTGCCTTCCGCTCAGGTTATGATCCCAGGGTCCTGGGATCAAGCCCCACATCGGGCTCTCTGCTCAGCAGGGAGCCTGCTTTCTCCTCTCTCTCTTCGTGCCTTTCTGCCTACTTGTGATCTCTGTCTGTCAAATAAATAAATAAAATCTTTAAAAAAAAACTTTGGACATAAACTACAGATTAGACCAGACTAAATTAACAGCTCTTTACAGAATATCCTCTCCAACAGCAGCAGATACATTCTTCATCAGCGCACATGAAACATACTCTAGGATAGATGTTAGGCCACGAAACACACCTTAATAAATTTAAGAAGATGAAATCATATCAAATATGATCTTCTGACTACAATAGCATGAAACTTGATATCAATCACAAGAAGAAAACTTAAAAATTCACAAATATGTGGAGATTAAACAACATCCTACTGAAGAACTGTTGGGTCAAAGAGGAAATCAAAAGAGAATTCAACAGTATCTTCAGACAAATGAAAATGAAAATACAACACACTAAAATCTATGGGATAAAGGTAAAGCAGTTCTAAGAGGGAAGTTTATAGTTCTAAAAGCTACATCAAGAAAAGAGAAGGTTTCTAATAAACAACCTAAATTTACATCTTGAGGATCTAGGAAAATAATGATAAATTAAATCCAAATTAGAAGGAAAGGAATAAAGAAGATCAGAATGGAAATAAAAGAAATTGAGATTAGAAAGACAATAGAAAAGATCAATGAAACTAGGAGCTTTTTTTTTTTAATTAACATATAATGTACTATTCCTTCAGGGATACAGGTCTGTGAATCATCAGTCTTACACAATTCACAGCACTCACCATAGCACATACTCTCCCCAATGTCTATCAGCCAGCCACCCTATCCCTCCCCATACCCCCAGCAGCCCTCAGTTTGTTTCCTGAGATTAAGAGTCTCTTATGGTTTGTCTCCCTCCCTGGTCCCATCTTGTTTCATTTTTCCCTCCCTTCCCCCCAGGAACCCCAACCATGCCTCTCAAATTCCTCATATCAGAGAGATCATAAGAGCTGGTTTTTAAAAAGATAAGCAAAATAAACAAATCTTTAGCTAGACTTACCTAGGAAAAAAAGAGAGATAAAATAAAATAGAAATGAAAGAGGAGAAGGCTGCTTCGGTGGCTCAGTCAGTTAAGCAACTGCTTTCAGCTCAGATCATTATCCCAGGTTCCTGGGATCAAGTCCTGTGTCAGGCCCTCTGCTCAGCGGGGAGCCTACTTCTCCCTCTCCTTTTGCCTGTCGCTCCCCCTGCATGTGCTCTCTCTCTGTCAAAAGAATAAGTAAAATCTTTAAAAAAAAAAAAAGAAGAAGAAAGAAATAAAATGAAAGAGAAGACTACAACTGATACCACAGAAATTCAAAGGAGAGTGAGACTACCATGAACAGTTCTATGCCAACAAATTGGACAACCTAGAAATGGATAAATTCCTAGACACATACAATTGCATCAAAAATAGTAAAATACTTATAAATAAATTTAACCAAGTACTTGTACAAGTACAAAGAAACAGAATAGAGAGCCCAGAAATAAATCCAGGCATATTTGGTCAATTAATTTACAACACAGAATTGTATATAATAGGGAAAGAATAGTGTCTTCAGTAAATGGTGTTGAGAAAATTGGATGGCCACATCCAAAAGAATGAAACTGGATCCCTACCTTACAACATACATAAAAATCAATTCAACAGTTATATGCCAATAAGTTAAACAACTTAGATGAAATGGATGCATTCCTGGAAATCTATAAATTTCCAAAACTGAATCAGGAAGAAATTGAAAACCAAAATAGACCAATATCTAGTAACAAGATTGAAGCAGTGATCAAAAGCCTCCCAAAAGATAAGAGCCAGGACCTGACAGATTCCCAGGAGAATTATACCAAACATTCAAAGAAAAAATAATACCTATTCTCCTGAAGCTTTTTCAAAAAATAGAAACAGAAGGAAAACTTCCAGTTTTTTTCTATGAAGCCAGCATTACCCTGATCCCCAAATCAGGCAAAGTCCCCATCAAAAAGCAGAATTACAGACTAATATCCCTAATGAATATGGATGCCAAGATTCTCAACAAGATCCTAGCTAATAGGATCCAACAGTACATTAAAAAGAATATCCACCATGACCAGGCAGATTTATCCCATTGAGCAAGAATGGCTCAACGTTCACAAATCAATCAATGTGATAGAACAAATCAATAAGAGAACAGAGAAGAACCACATGGTTCTCTCAATTGGTGCAGAAAAAGCATTTGACAAGATACAGCATCCATTCCTGATTAAAACACTTCAAAGTATAGGGATAGAGGGAACATTCCTCAACTTCATAAAATCTATCTATGAAAAACCCACAGCAAATATCATTCTCAATGGGAAAAGCTGACAGCCTTCCCTTTGAGATCAAGAACACGACAAGGATGTCCAGTCTCGTCACTCTTGTTCAATTTAGTACTAGAAGACTTAGCAACAGCAATCAGACAACAAAAAGAAATAAAAGGTATTCAAATTGGCAAAGAAGAAATCAAACTCTCTCTCTTTGCAGATGACATGATTCTTTATATGGAAAAACCAAAAGACTCCATCCCCAAACTACTAGAACTCACACAGCAATTCAGTAATGTGGCAGGATACAGAATCAATGTACAGAAATCAGTTGCTTTCTTATACACTAACAATGAAAATATAGAAAGGGAAATTAGAGAATTGTTACCATTTACTATAGCACCATAAAATACCTGGGAATAAACCTAACCAAAGAGGTAAAGGATCTACAGTCAAGGAACTACAGAAGACTCATGAAAGAAATTGAAGAAGACACAAAAAGATGGAAGACCATTCCATGCTCATGGATCAGAAGAATAAACGATAAAATGTCTATACTGCCTAGAGCAATTTATACTTTCAATGCCATCCAGATTAAAATTCCACCAGTATTTTTCAAAGAGCTGGAACAAACCTAAAATTTGTATGGAACCAGAAGAGACCCCACATTGCTAAGGAAATGTTGAAAAAGAAAAACAAAACAGGGGGCATCATGTTGCCTGATTTCAAGCTTTACTACAAAGTTGTAATCACCAAGACAACATAGTACTGACACAAAAACAGACACATAGACCAATGGAACAGAGTAGAGAGCCCAGATATGGACCCTCAATTTTATGGTCAAATAATCTTTGACAAAGTAGGAAAAAATATACAGTGGAAAAAAGACAGTCTCTTCAATAAATGGTGCTGGGAAAATTGGACAGCTATGTATGGAAGAATGAAACTTGATCATTCTCTTATACCATACACAAAGATAAACTTGAAATGGATAAAAGACCTCAACATGAGGCAGGAATCTACCAAAATCCTAGAGAAGAACATAGGCAGTAACCTCTTCAATATCAGCCACAGCAACTTCTTTCAAGATATGTCTCCAAAGGCAAAGGAAACAAAAGCCAAAATGAACTTTTGGGAATTCATCAAGATCAAAAGCTTCTGCATAGCAAAGCAAACAGTCAACAAAACTCAGAGGTAACCAATGGAATGGGAGAAGATATTTGCAAATGACACCACAGACAAAGGGCTGATATCCAAGATCTATAAAGAACTCCTCAAACTCAACACACACAAAACAGATAATCACGTCAAAAAAAAAAAAAAAAAGGGGGCAGAAGACATGAACAGACACTTCTCTAAAGAAGACAAACAAATGGCTAACAGACACATGAAAAAATGTTCATCATCATTAGCCATCAGGGAGATTCAAATCAAAACCACATTGAGATAACACCTTACACCATTTAGAATGGCCAAAATCAACAAGACAGTAAACAATAAGTATTGGAGAACAGGTGGAGAAAGGAGAACCCTCTTACACTGTTGGTGGGAATGCAAGTTGATGAAGCTACTTTAGAAAACAGCGTGGAGAGATTCCTTAAGAAATTAAAAATAGAGCTACCCTATGACCCTGCAATGGTGCTACTGGGTATTTACCCCAAAGGTACAGATGTAGTGAAAAGAAGAGCCACCTGTAGCCCAATGTTCATAGCAGCAACAGCCACAGTCGCCAACTGTGGAAAGAGCCAAGATGCCCTTCAACAGACAAATGGATAAAGAAGATATTGTCCATTTATACAATGGAGTATTATGCCTCCATCAGAAAGGATGAATACCCAACCCATCATCATGGATGGGACTGGAGGAGATTATACAGAATGAAATAAGTCGAGCAGAGACAGTTCATTATCATATGGATTCACTTACTTGTGGAGCATAAGAAATAACACGGAGGACACTGGGAAATGGAGAGGAAAAGTGAGTTGGGGGAAATCGGAGGAGGATACAAATCATGAGAGACTGTGGACTCTGAGAAACAAACTGAGGTTTTGGGAGGGGGTGGGGGTGGGATGTTGGGTGACCCTGGTGGTGGGATTAAGGAGGGCATATATTGCATGGAGCACTGGGTATGGTGCATAAACAATGAATCTTGGAACACTTGGAAAAAAAGAAATAACATTACACACACACAAAAAAGATATATAATTCTAAATGTTATTGGTAATTATTGAATATGACAGTGTTTAAAGTAAAGCTTTGCAATGTTATGAGAAAAAAAATCAATTCAAAATATATTAAAGATGTAAATTTAAGATCTGAAACCATAAAACCCCTAGAAGAAAATACAGGGGTTAAGCTCCTTGATATCAGTCCTGGCAATGACTTTTGGATATGACATCAAAAGCAGAGGCAATAAAAATGAAAATAAACAAGTGAGACCAAAATCAAACTAAACCTTCTACACAGCAAAGGAAACCATCAACAAAAATGAAAAATCAATCTACTAAATGAGAGAGAAAATATTTGCAAATCATATACTGATAAGAAATTAATATCCAAAATATTTATTGAAGAAAAACTCATATAATCTAAATACCAAAAAATAAAATCCAATTAAAAACTGTCAGAGGGATCTGAATAGACATTTTTCCAAAGAAGACAAACAAATGGGTTGACAGTTGAATGTAAAGGTATTCAACATCTTTAATCATCAGGAAATATAAATCAAAAACTATCATTAGTATCCCTTCATACCCATTAGAATGGCCATGATGAGAAAGGCAAGAGATAACAGTGTTGGCAAATATTTGGAGAAAAGGGAACTTTACACTAGGTTTTTTTTGGTTTTTTTTCCCCAGTTACACTAGGTTTTTTTTTGTTTTTTTTTCCCCAGTTTTATTGAGATATAATTAACATATAACATAATATGTAAACCATAATGATTTGACACCTGAATATATGGCAAAATGATTCCTACTAAGTTTAATTTATACCCATGACTACATGTAGTTATAAAATTTTCTTGTGTTAGAAACATTTAAGATCTACTTTCTAGGCAAATTTTGAATATAAAATTATAATATATTGTTTTGTTTATTTCTGTTTCAGTGTAACAGAATTAATTGTTTATGCACCACATGCAGTTGCTCCATACACCGTTGATGGGGAATATAAATTGGTTCAGCCACTCTGGAAAACATAGGGCGGTTCCTCCAAAATTAAAAAAAGAGTTACCATATGATCAAACAATTCCACTACTGGGTAATATATTAAAAGGAAATGAAAACAATGTATTGAAGAAATATTTGCACTGTCATGTTTGTTGCAGCATTATTCATAATAGCCAAGACATGGAAATAATCTAAGTGTCCACTGTTGCATAAATGGATTAAGAAATTTTGATATACATCTATGTATGCAAACAAGGGAATATTAATCAGCTATGAGAAAGGAGGAAATCCTGCCATTTACTGCAACATGCATCAACCTTGAGGGCATTATGCTAAGTGAAATAAACCAGACAGAGAATGACTAATACTGCATATCACTTATGTGTGGAATCTTTCAAAAAAAAAAAAAAGAAAAAGAAAAAGAAAAAAAAGTAAAACTCATAGAAATAGTAGAAAAGTGGTTGGTTGCCAAGGGCTGGGAGGTGGGGGAGTGAACGGGAAGAGGTTGGTGAAAAGATACAAATTTTCAGCTACAAGATAAATAAAGTGCAAAGACTAATAAAAAACATGGTGGCTATAGTTGATAACACTGCATTATATATTTGAAATTTGCTGAGAATCGAACTGAAAATTTCTCAACTATAGCAACAAAGAAAGATAATATCTTGGGCAATAGATATGTTAATGAACTAGATGAGGGACTCTTTTTACAATGTCTATGTGTATGAAATCACCACCACATATACTTTAATTGTGTTACAACTTTATACATCAATTTTACCTAAATATCCTGAAATTTTTAAAAAGCTAAACTTCCAGAAATATTTATAAATAATTATATATTTTACTCTCTATTTCATAATATTTATTTTAAATAAACTATTCTATTGATACAATTAGAGAAAAGACTGTCCTTGCTAAAATGAAGACAACTGTAAAATTTATATATTATTCATGATTTTATATTTATTTTGGTTATAAGGTTTTAAGCATTTTAAAATGAAGATTTTTTTAAGGATTTTTTTTTAACTATGGAAACAGTTTTCAGAGAAGCTGTGGGTAAAATGAGTGAATACATAGAAATGGCTTTGCTGCAGCTTGGGAATATTTCCCTAAATGGTCAGTAGAATGACCCAGGTGTCCACCAATTGTGGTGATAAAAATCTTGCTGTTATATTACTTCAAGGAGGTGTGAAAATATATGAGTGCAGATAGAAATAGCAATTAAAAATATGTAAGACCATTAGCCTAACAGACAAAATTGGCAGAGACAAAATCATTTGCTGCCACAAAAAAAAATAAAAATAACTTAAATGCTCCAGGTTTTAGTGTCAGCCCACATCTAAGCTGTTCAATAGAAAGAACAAGTCTACAAGCAAAGATGCAAGTGATAGCAAACAGTTGCAAATAAGGGATATTGTCAATAACTCAAGGTTATGAATAAAAATAGGCATATCTTATTTTAATAATTTTATATTTTGTGTTTTTTTTTTTTAAACTTTAAAATTTACAGTTATTGAGGCTAAAGATTCTGGATGCCTTTATATGAGTAAAGTATCAGAAATCATTTGGAAATTCTTGACAAAGCTTAAAAATCAGAAAAGTTAATTTGATGTTTTTCTAAGTATTAAGGGAAAAAGATATTCTTGGAGTTAGAATTTTTAAATTCTTGTAAATTTTTATGAATTTTTTGTGCCCCACAAAGTAATTCCTATCAATTTCTCTGTTGCAACCAGGCAGTTTGAATGAGTTTATACATAGAACAGAAACTCAAGAAAAACAGATATTTTGTCTGCTGTGCTCATTGAACACCATTAGTGGGGAATTGATAAATATGTTTTTAATGTAATAAATAGGTCATGTGAAAACTTGGCAACAAAATATAGTGATTTTTTTTTTTATTTGAGAGAAAAACAGAGAGATCATGGGGGTGGGTTGTGCAGAAGGAATCAGGGACAAGCAAACTCTTTGCTGAGGGAGGAGCCTGGTGCAGGGCTTGATCCCAGGACCCTGAGATTCCAATTGAGCTAAGTCAGATGCTTAACCACTGAGCCACCAAGTGAATTTAGTGCTTTCATAATTAAAACATCCTAGGGAGGCCTTAGAGTTTTACACTGCAACCTATTATTAGTTATTCAGGAAAATGGGGAAAAATTAAGTCAGAACTTAGGTCAATTTTTGTTATTAAATTCTGAGTTTGCCTATTTATATAGTAACACTATGGGTTGATTGACTGAACTTCACTTTTCATCCTTTTTCTTCCATGCCTTTATTATAAAGGCTGCAAAACTTTATAAACTCAACTACTCAAACTCCAACTTTCCAAACTTTCTTGCTGCTAGGGTACCTATATTCTCACTGTCCCCCACTGAAAATGTAACAGATGTCACGGATTCTTTTTTCTAAATGTTCCTCCTTCTTTTAGCCTGTAAATGATGTAAGGCCTAGGTCATATCATATGATGTCAGTCTTGTGACATAAGGCAATAGGATGTCTATGTGAAGATCTAAGAGAGATCCTGGATTGAGAAACTGTACCAGTCCTGGGTTGAAGATCTCCTTTTTTTTTTTTTTTTTAAATTTCTGATGTGATCCCAGGGGATATGAGTGGGGAGTGAAGAAGTGAGACAGAGAAAGGAAAGAAATAAGTAAAGGAACATTATCCATTATCAGCAATATGAATAGAACTTTGGAATGACTTCTTAGAGACCTGGTTAAAGTTCTGTCTGGCTGGCAGCTTCTGAAGGGAACAATTTATGATAGGATGAGTAAATCCTGTAGTCAAGTGTTTGTTGTCCTAACTCTTTCACCATAAAGTGAAGGCAATGTTATATGCAATCTCAAATCCTCGGACATTAGTGCTGGTTAAGGCATTGAAGACAGAAAAGTAAATCCATATTGAAGATACTATACAATACCAACAGGATGAATTGCCCTTCACCCAGTACATAGAGGGTGTAATACAATCAACCTGCCATCAAGTGACTGATTGGTCTCTAATGAATTGTATCCAAATCTCTGATAGTTAAATTCAGCTACATGGTCTCAGCAAGTATAAATTAGCGTCATTCCCAATTCCTATCATTAACTTATCTACAGAAGATAGCTCTACTTCTCAACAATATTGATTTACCCTTTATTATCACATTCTCTATCAATTTAGAGAAAGGTGTACCCTCTGAGCCCTACAAGAGAACACAGTCCACTGGCTGATTCTCTAGAATCACGTACTAAAGCCATTCTAAGATAATCACATTACTACACTTAATCCTTCCTTTAATATTTTCCACAAAAGTTCTTTGAAGAAAGTGATAGGACCTTAATCTTGAATCTCAGGAGAATTTACCATATCAATAAACTGTTTTTTCCTGCCTTAGATTCCACTCCCCACCCTCTACCACAGCCTAGCCCTTTTAGCATTCATTGTCAAGCATGTTCTCCTAGTTTCTACTGTATATAATATACAGATTCTGCAACTCATTCAGTAAATAATCCCTTTCTTCATAAAGTAAATACCAGAAAACCAGGAAATCCTTATCCCATGTCTCAGTATCCATTCTTTCCCAGCAGGACTCTACCATCAGTGTAAGAGCTTTGCCAGGACTGTAAATTCAGCTCACTTTGTACTTCTGTCAATAGTCTGCCTTCCACTGTTGGAAGAAAGGGTCTTTGTATCATACCAAGTGGAACTATTAGTTGGTTGCCTCAGGCCTGTCATGTTTGTTTGTTTATTTATTTATTTATTTATATTATGTTCAGTTATCCAACATATAGTACATCATTAGTTTTAGATGTAGTGTTGGATGATTCATCAGTTGCATATAACACCCAATGCTCATCCTAACACATGCCCTCCTTAATACCCATCACACCATTACCCTATCCCCCCACAACCCCCCCTTCCGTAACCCTTTTTTGTTTTCCAGAGTCAACAGTCGCTCATGGTTCATCTCCCTCTTTGTTTCTTCCCATTTTCAGTTTTTCCTCTCTTCCTCCATGATCCTCTGCACTATTTCTTATATTCCACATATGAGTGAAACCATATGATAACTGTCTTTTTCTGATTGACTTATTTCATTTAGCATAAGGTTGATGCAAGTGGTGGGTTTTCATCCTTTCTGATGGCTGAGTAATATTCCATGGTGTATATGAACCACATCTTCTTTATCCATTCATCTATTGAAGAGCATCTTGGCTCCTTCTACATTTTGGCTGTTGTGGATGTTGCTGTTATGAACATTGGGGTGCATGTGCCCTTATTTTTACTACATCTGTATCTCTGAGGTAAATACCTAATAGTGCAATCACTGGGTCATAGGGTAGCTTATTTTTAATGTCTTGAGGAACCTCCATACTGTTTTCCAGAGTAGCTGTACCAGCTTGCATTCCCACCATCAGTGTAGAGGGTTTCCCTTTCTTCACAACCTTGCCAACACTTGTTGTTAATTTTGGCCATTCTAACTGGTGTAAAGTGGTATCTCAGGCTCCTATTGCAGTTGTCATATGCCAACCAACACCATATATTTATAAGTACAATTACCCCATATTTCCCAAGAGCTACAGGTCTTGGCTGAACTAAAGCATCTCATTTTCCTGTAACCCATTCCAATTCACCATAGGTGAGACTCTTAACATAAGAGATATTTATAAACCTATAACTTACCACCAGTTATAGGGTCCTTGTTGCCATATGGCTGGTAACTAATCCAGTTCCAGAATCCTGTCTTAAGAGTTTTCTCCTATGACATTTTTGGCACCAGTTGTCTATTTGGAATCCAGAGCAGCTGCTGAGAAAAAGATTCAACAGTGGGGACTTTATTTGAGACATGATCCCAGGAAGCACATCTAGAGGAGTGGGACAGTATGACAGGAAGGAGAATGAAACCAAGAAAAGGTGGGTTAATGGGCTAGTTACCAATTTAGGCAAGTGAGTTCAAATCTATTAGGGCTGTTGGAGGGAGATAATATCACAATCAAGGGGTGGAAAAGCTGAGGTATTTACCCACTAAGTTTCCCTTGTGTCATGCTGGAGCTGTTACCGGCCCTTTCCACCAGCCTTGTGTATAAAGCATGCATGCCCCCACAGCTATACTGAAGCAGAGAATCACAGGTACTCACAGTAAGCAGGCTTCAGGGTATAGACACATATACAGAAGGGACATAGAAGGGATAAGGGCTATACCTGTTCCCACAAGGAACATCTTCCTTTTCTCAAAAATCATACCCTAGGAAGGGTATGATTATGCCAGGTGGAGAAATCTATTTCTGGTGACATGCCAAAGCAAAATAAGGAATTACATACATACAGCATGATGAAAAGTTCCCCAGGACTTCTTTCTCTAAATATATTTTATCAACCATCCCCTTGTTCTAGTGCCTGAAATCCCCCCCCCATTTGTTTTTATTCCTTTAGCCTAAACTCTTAATATCCTTTGTACAAGAGTAAGTTATACCTGGAAAGAATCATGCATTAAACCATTATAATAATAAAATATAATGCATAAAATAGGAAAATTATAGTGTCATTTAACAACCAAACAACCAAACCAGAAGGTAGATTCTGGCATTTAGGCACCAAAAAAAAAAAAAAATCACAAATCTCTTTAAAAGCTAAATATCTGTTGTTAAGTCCATAAATTTAAAACTATGGTGATTTTATATATAGATTATATAGATGCCAATCAGTCTGTTAAACTCACTAACTGGCTACATGACTCATTCCAACATAATAGCCTATACATAAACAGTTTACAATGTGCTATTTCATTTAATGCTAAATAATAGATAATGGCTACTATTCTGTTCTCTAAGTACCTTTTCCTTCACCCTATCTTCTAATATCGATACCCAAGTATATCTATATCTAAAATCTATACTCAAGTATAAGGTGCTATGTGTAAAAACCATGATGTAATACTTTGGTATGATCAATTTGGGTCTTTCCTGGGAATTCAAAAGGTAAAAACACTCCTGTCTTTCAAATGATAGAGTTTGTGGGGTTTGTTTGTTTTTATTTTTGTTTTTGTTTTTGTTTTTTTTCTGAGTTTTCTCTATTTTACATCACTTTGCTTTGGGATTTCCTCGTCTAAGTCCTTTCACGCAGCTATTTTAGTAAAATAGTCCTGAAATCACCTCTTTTTCTTAAAAGGGTTGTCTACTTTCAGAAAGCAGAAAAGGACCACAGTGGGGTAAACGGGGAGCAGGTATGTGGTGCTCCCTACAGAATAGCTCTGCTCTGGGTCATAGGGAGAAATGTCTTGAGAGAGGATACCTGCCATTTTTGAGGATACCTGTATAATTTGGGGTCCCAGGCAGAAACAGATGGCACATCCAAATGATAATAATTTGAGAAGGATTTAATTAAGGGGCAATTTACAAAAATCAGAGTAGTTCATAAGGAAGTCACAAGGGATCTCATGCCACCAGTACCCAGAGGTTTAACAGATAAAAGAGTGCAGTTATAGGATCTCAGTCATCCAGAAAGCTAGAAAAAGCTGGAAAAGACTCCTACAGAAGCTAAGGATTCTGTCAAATGATAAAGCCAGTCCACAGAGACTAGAAAGACTAGAAGAAAGACAAGAAATAAATACCCTTATCTCTCTCTTTCTCCCTCCTCTCCAGTTCATCTTCTGCCTGAGCTTTTGGCTGGTTACCTCAGCTAAAGCCAAACAATAAGGGGATGAGTTGATGGAGTCTGCACAAATCAGCACTTCAAGGAACAGAGCAGGATGCAAAAGGATGGAGAATAAATCTGAAAAAGCACTGGAATATTTCCAGGCCACTGCCCTTATTTATATTTGAGGAAATCCATAAAAGTATTAACTTGGTAAAATTTAAGGACCACCTTCCAATAAAGAAACTTTAAAATTATACATTTGCTCTCTATGATTCCTGGAAGTTATGCTTCATCAGTCAGGTACTCATGCCAGGAAAATACAGCAAATTTAGAATTAATTATGACTGTCTAGGGGAAGTAGTCAGGTGCTGCCAGTAGCAGCCTCTACAGTCAAGGGACAGCAGAGCCAGTGGCAGGATCCAGAATCCAGTGGTGGTTGCCTTGGCACTATACACACAGATATTTCCTTAGATGACCTCACCTAGGCTTCTAGACATTTAGGTTTTCTGAGTTTTTCTGAGCCTATTTCTCTAGCCTCCCTATTATATTTGTCTTTTTTTTTTTTTTTCCAAATGAGTTGTTTGGCAGCTCAAATTCACCAGAGACCATTTGTGGTTTCTGGAATAAAGAATTCTGATTAGTGGGAAAAAATGATACCATGAGTAGGTTGCAAAGGTGACATTGGAGGGGCTACCATAATACACAGGGGTCCAGGGTTGTACCCCAGTGATCTAACCTTAAAAAATCTTGATAGATAAGAAGGAATTTAGAATTATTCATCTTGCTTAATTAAGGCTGAAAACAAACAAACCAAAAGTTCATCTAGTGTTCTATGAGAAGAATCTTAATACCCAGTATGACATAGCACATCTCTGATTCATATTTTACCTATAGTAATCTGAAACAAAGAGCTCAATGAAGGCTTTGAGAAACAGCTACTGCCGTTAAGAACAGTATGCTAGGAAGGAGGCATTCAAGGACTGCAGGGTGAGCAGATGCTTCTAATGGCACTGGGTAGTTTAAAGGAAAACAATGAGCAACAGCCTAAATTCCCAAATCCTTGGCTCAAGTAATAGACTGAAATCTGGGAAATTTCTACAGTTAAGCTAAAGAATATTTTATCTTTTGCAATGCAGAGCTAAGACAGGGGTCGGGGGGGGGGGGTGCCCATTTGAGATTACAACTACCATGTCAATCTGGAAACAAGAACTTCATCAGTATCTATCCCACATTTCCTAAACTCTTACCCTCCATCTTCCCAGCCCATACTCTCTGTGGTAGAAGTCTGACAATGATGTGCATCACTGAAAAACAGTAATGTGGAAAGGCTTTAGTATGCAGGGTGAGAAGTACAAAAAGGGAGGTCTTGGGCCCTGGAAGGTGATTGTAGTCGTGACCAGGGTGGGACAAAAAAGATACGTGGAAATGTCTACTGTCAAGGACAATCAGGGGAGCCACTTGTATGCATTCAGAAAACTTATATATGAGTAAGGCTCTCCTAAAAGAAAAGAAATTGGACAAGGGAAAGATAATTATTCTTGACATTAGGTTTCTTTCCTGAATTTATTTAAATAATCCCATAGTATTTCTATAAGATTCTTGTAATCTTTTAAAATAGCTACTATAGACATAAATATTTATTTATGGAGATCTTAGGGGAAAAAAATCTTTCCATTTATTTACCAATTCTCTATAAAATTAAGCTATGTCTTATTCTTTCATATAACTCTATCCCAGTAATATTCTTCTAAAACTTAGGTGGCCCAGTAATACTGTCCCTTACGGACCCCTCATTTTCTGCTTATCTTTACAGATCCCTCTTTTTCTGATGCTTTTCTTTTTTTCATCAACATTTTATTTATCTATTTGAGAGAGAGTGCACACAGGGAGAGGCAGGGGGGCTGATGGGGAGAGGGAGAGGGAAAAGGAAAGGAAGAGATTCTCAAGCTGACTCCATGCTGAGCACCCAGCCCCATGTGAGACTCCATCCATCATAACCTGTGCCAAAACCAAGAGTCAGTTGCTTAACCGACTGAGCCACCCAGGCACCCCCCTGATGATTTTCTTTTTCTTTTTTTTTTTTAAGATTTTATTTATTTATTTATTTGACAGAGAGAGAGAGAGAGAGATCTCAAGTAGACAGATAGACAGGCAGAGAGTGAGGGAGAAGCAGGCTCCGCACTGAGCAGAGAGCCCGATGCAGGGCTCAATCCCAGGACCCCGAGACCACGACCTGAGCCGAAGGCAGAGGCTTAACCCACTGAGCCACCCAGGTGCCCCAATAATTTTCTTTAAATAAAATACTGGTTTTATAGTATTATAAAAAATTCATGGATTCTATCATAGCCAACTGTCAAGAAATAATCATAAAACAGTTGAATCACTTAATTTATTGTGAATAGGAAATTATGATATGTACAAGGAAAAATTTCTAAAATCAGCATAAGCACAATTTAAATGTAAAATACTTTCATAGATAATCTTGATTCCTGTTTTTAAAAAAAGGCATGGGGCAGAGGAGTCAATTCTTAAATAAGAGGACTATAGCAGTTGAACAACCAATATTAATTTTTAAATGTGTAATGGAGCTGAAATATCAGCAATATGTCAATATAATTAAGATGTTTTAAAACTGAACTTCAACAAAACCCAAGATTCTGATCTCCCACTTCATGCAGAAATCTTTATGGAGTCCACTTGAGATTTTCACTCTCTGGCTCTGGTTTGTTTAAAGCAGTTACCATCCTGTTTAACTTCTATGTCAAGGTGTTCACAAGGCCATCTTAATTGTCTCACTTGGGCCCTGAACTGCTTGCTCCCAGAAGCTCACTCAGCTCCCTAGGGACATATAGCTAGGATGGGACATGAACTGTATGGCAGACTAGTCTTTGGTGCCATGCAGCTGTAAGATCTGGGATGATCATTTCCAGCAGAGAGGAACCCCTAGGTTTGTTGCTCCCTCTAAGAGCATAGTCCTCTCCACTTCCCACACGTTCAACTAATGGATTTCCACTACTTACCTCATGGAACATTTTGGTGAGATTCTCTATGTTGTATTTTGTTACTGGCAACCACAAGACCCTTACTCTCAGCCTCCCTGGATCTATGGGGATTTCTGGATCACTTCCATTCTCTTCTAGTGGAGGAGTAAATTAGAGGATGATCTGAAACCCTTCCTGTGTCCAGACCGCCTCATTGTGTGGCCATATTTCTTGCTCCCTCATCCAACTTTCAGTGTGGTAGGACATATTTGTGGGTTGATATTCTCAAATTCAGTTATAATACAGAACCCCAATTTCTTCTCGTTCTAAACCCTACAATTTCATGAGGAACTCTGTCAAATCTACTCCTTCCTTTTGAGGAATCACTGAGTGGGAGCAGGATACATGTCTCTTGCACTTTCTTCTCCTTCTCCAGAACCCAACACCAGGATTTTTCAGCATCCCCACTATTAACATTTTGGGCTGCATAAATCTTCATTGTAGGTGTGGGTGTCCTGTGCATTATAGGATGCTTAGCAGCATTCATGGCTTTTGCCCACTAGATGATAATACTCCATTCCCAGTTGTGACAACCAAGCATCTCCAGACATTGCCAAATGTCCCCCTGAGGGAGGCAAAACCACTCTCCACTGAGAACCACTGCTCAACACTGACTATATTCATTGGTATAAAGGATTGGTATAAAGGTATTTTGTATATACATAGTATGAGTTGAAGAAGGAAGATAGAAACCTGCTCTGTCTATTAAAATCTCTACAACTATACTGTCTCATCACTCAATGGTGTCATCACTCAATGGTAACCTAGTGCTTAAAAAGATCTGGGGATGCTCTTTTCTCCAAAGGAGACTATCCCCACATAAATGCATCTCTATTTAACATCAAGATCAGTAAGGGCCAACACATGGCCTAGAAAACCAGGTTGAGGGCACCTTCAATTAATATTTCGCATACTGTCTGGTCCAGGTTCTAGCACAATAGTTTGAGAACCAAGACGCATATTGTAGTTATTTATTTCCTGCTGAGAGTTATAATGGCCTTGTTTAATATGGATGTTGCTACCTTCCTAAAGTATAATCCTTATATTCCTGAGTCTAAAATTACAGCATTAAAATATTAGATAAATCTTACATCCTTTGAACATTTCTTCAAGGAACTCACATTTGACTGCCCCTCTAGCCATCCTTCTTCTTTAATTCACAGACCTTTAAAAAAGAGTCTACATTTGCTGCTTTAACTTCCTTACTTCCTTTTATTCCTTAATCCATTGCGCTATCACTGTTTTCATACCACTCCACTAAAACTGCTGCTATTAAGATCACCACCTACAATATCCAACATATATTCTCCTGGCCTCATTTTTTTTGTTTCTTCACCTCTCCGTATTTTATATTATGATCAGTTTGGCTTTCCATGAGTGGCGTATCATCAGGCAATCCTAGAACAACCACTGTATCAATTCCCTCTTATTTTCTTGTCTCGTGCTGATGTTGCCCATTCTTTTTTTGTTTTTTTCCCCTCAGAGACTCTCTCTTGTCTTGTTAGGCATACTCTGCCTGAAGCAGGCAACCCTTGGTGCTTCTGTGATGGATATCTTTTACTGCTTCCTCCTGAATAACTCCTAGCCCTCTCACTTAGCTTGTGCCCTAAGAAGCAAACCTTTAAGTCCTGTATCAATGAGCTCCTATGCACTATGGCTTCCTTTGATCAGGTTTGGTCAATGGGGATCAATAGTGTAAGTTCAGAGAGAAGGAAGAGAGTCAGGTCAGTTTACTTATTCCCCTCCTATGATGTCTCCTCTCAAACTGGCTGTATCCCTCAACAGATGGACACTGTTTCTTTCATGGCCAACTGCATTCTTGTATGTATTTACATACAGCTTTAGGTGACCTTTACCTTCTCTCATCTGTTTAGGCTTAGAAAATGTAATAGTTTTATTGCTGTTAGTAAGTTTCCTTCAATATTCTTTTGGTTTCCTTTTAACTTGCCCATACTTTTATAATCCATCTCTTTGTAAATATACCCTCCCAGAATTATTATAGTTACTACTGAGTGCTCATAATTTTCCTCTTGGGAACCTGAATGAGATACCCACCAATGTGTTATGATGGCCCTTTCCTTTTCTCCAAGGTCACAGCATGTTTATATGATTTTCTACTAAATATACATATATAACCTGTGTACTCCATGGGAACTTCAAATTCAACATGTCCAAATTGAATCTATTATCCTTTTTCTCCCCAAAGCCACATTCCTGGAAGTTAATTTGACTCTCCCATTCTCACTATATGTATGTATTAATTTAATCATTAAATCATATTGAAATGGCTTTTAGTCTGTCTTAATTCATCTTTATTATCTCTCTTAGGTTAGGTATTATTAAATTTACCATTTAAACTGTGAAAATAGGGCGCCTGGGTGGCTCAGTGGGTTAAAGCCTCTGCCTTCAGCTCAGGTCATGATCCCAGGGTCCTGGGATCGAGCCCCACATCGGGCTCTCTGCTCTGCGGGGAGCCTGCTTCCTCCTCTCTCTCTCTCTCTCTGCCTGCCTCTCTGCCTACTTGTGATCTCTGTCTGTCAAATAAATAAATTAAAAAAAATAAAAATAAATAAACTGTGAAAATAACCTTTTAAGTTTTTTCACTGTCACCTGGATTACTGCTAGTGGATTTTCTTTTACACTAGTAGTGTGAACTATCCTATCCTGAAGAGCTGACCCAAAAACTTTTCTAAGCTATTTTCCCCAAGGAAGAAAAAAAAAAATAACTCCAAGTATTTTACAACTTACTACTCATCTCCTGATATGCTTGCTCTGCAGTCTTATACTCATCCACCAAATCCTTCCCTCCTTAATTTCTGAAAATGCCAAATTCACAGCCTCTGAACACATTACTTTGTTTCTCCATGCTCTAGTACATGTTGTTTTGTACATGTTGTGTCCATTAGTGAAGATTTCATTATATTTCATTTATTTATATTTTATTTATTTATATATCAGCTCTGTCTCTGTGAAACCTTACTGGTCTCAAATAAACCTCACTACTCATTACCCTGTACTATATATGTAGAAGGTAATAAATATGATAATATGCTTTAATTACTTACATTTTTTATTTGTTGCTATACTTGAATTCCTCAAGAGCAGAGACCATTTTTAAAAACCACTTCATGTTTCAGAGAACTGAAAGTACCTTACCAAAAATTATTGATCCATCAGGTTGTTTACTCTTTTCACATAGAGAACACATTTTTTGAAAATAAAAATTTCACATTTCATTTTTAAATAAATCATATTTTGGCAGGCTCCCTTACATCAACTGCCTAAGAGCCTCACTGTTAGAAGCAACAACCTCACCCCTTCCTCTCCACTATCTGCTCAGCAGCCACAAAGCAGCAACCATGCTTGACTATATCTCCATCCATGTTGGCCAGGCTGGACAGACTGGCAATGTCTTCTGGGAGCTCTATTGCCTAGAACATGGCATCCAGCCCAATGGTCAAATGCCAAGTGACAAGACTATTGGGGGAGGAGATGACTCCTTCAACACCTTCTTCAGTGTGATGGCTGTTGGCAAGCATGTGCCCAGTGTTTGTAGACCCAGCACCCATGGTCATTGGTGGAGTTTGCATTGGCACCTACTGCCCGCTTTCCCACCCTGAACAGTCTAACACAGGCAAGGAAGATGCTGCCAATAACTGACCAAAGGCATTACACCCTTGACAAGAGGATCATTGACCTCATCTTGTACTGAATTTGGAAACTATCTGACCAGTGCACAAGTCTTCAGGGTTCTCAGTTTTCCACAGCTTTGGAGGGGTAACTGGTTTTAGGTTCACCTCCCTGCTGATAGAATGACCTTCTGGTAAGAAGTCCAAGCTGAAATTCTCCATTAACCTAGCCCCCCAGGTTTCCACAGCTATATTTGAGCTCTAAAACTCCATCTTCATTATCCATACCATCCTGGAGCACCCTGATTTTGCCTTCATGCTAAACTATGAGGCCATCTGTAGTAGAAACCTCAATATTGAACATCCAACATAACACTAACCTTCGCCACATTGTTAGCTAAATTGTGTCTTCCATCACCATTTCCCTCAGATTTGATGGAGCCTTGAATGTTGATCTGACAGAATTCCAGACAAACCTGGTGCTCTATCCTCATAGCCACTTCCCTCTGGCCATACATGCTCCTGTCATCTCTGCTGAGAAAGCCTGCCATCTGTACCTTCTGTAATAGTGATCATCAATGCATGCTTTGAGCCAGCCAACCGGATGGTGAACCATGCCCCTCGCCATAGTAAACACATGGCTTACTGCCTGTTGGTCCATGGTGACATGGTTCCCAAAGATGTTAATGCTGCCATTGCCACCATAAAGACCAAGCATATAATCCAGTTTGTGGACTGGGGTCTCACTGGCTTCAAAGTTGGCATCAATCACAAGCCTCCCACTGTGGTACCTGGTGGAGAACTGGCCAAAGTAAGGCGAGGCTTGGGTATGTTGAGCAACACCACAGCCAGTGGTGAGACTTGGGCTCATTTGCACCACAAGTTTGACCTGATGCATGCCAACCATGCCTTTGTTCACTGGTATGTGGGTGAGGGCATGGAGAAAGGAAAATTTTCTGAGGCCCTTGAGAAGGATTATGAGGAGTTTGGTGTGGTTTCTGTTGAAGTAAAGGGTAAAGAAGGAGAAGAGGATAAAGAAGGAGGAGAGGAATACAAAAGTTAAAAATGTCACAAAGGTACTGCTTTTACAGGGAAGTTTAATCTGTCTTAAAAGCATTAATAAGCCGTGCTCTGATCCATTCATTTGTACATAACAGTGTATATACTTTCACATAAAATTACTGACCTGTGTTTGAAAATATGATGCTTTATTTCAGACCCAAGCTGTCCATTTATCTCATGGGTTTAAATAAAGTATTCTCTATCTTAAAGGAAAGATCAAAAGACAAAAAAATAAATAAATAAAAATTAAAATTAAAAAAAAAGCAATCAATCAGTCAGTCGTGTTTTGGGGTATTGTCTTTAAGCAAGTATCCAGTCTAAGTACTTGTAACAAATATAACAATCTTATTTTTCTAGTAAAAAAGACAAATTTGAGGTCACATGCCAAATGGAAAAAGTTTGTATGTAGGCATGATAATTTCTTAAATTATTTTTCTCTTTTCTGGCTGGTTTCCTATAATTCTAATTTACTTTCCTAGGGACATCCAGTTCCCTAATTTAAGAGTTAAAGTTCTATATATTCAAGCTCTTGCTTAAAATCAGAACCAGAATTAGTGCTATTTAGATATATGCTTTGTTTGCTTTTAGTTACTAGGTTAAGTTTAATTTCCACTCATCTTTAGCTATCAAGAAATGAAATCTTTTTGTGGTTTTCAAGTATGCCTGAATTTCATAAGTCTTGCAAACTTTGTTATTCCTTTCCCAGAGATAAGCTGCTAATCAAGATATTAAGCATAATTGATTCAAACTAGTATTTGGTCTTCATCATTAAAGTATAAACAAGATAATTTGTGAGTAGTAAGTATATATCACACAAATTAATATAATTATTTGCAACTAAAATAAAATACTTTAATGTGGTGAATGACATTAATTAGAATGTAAGTCTATATGATATAGATATTTACAACTTCTTTAAAATTATTCTTTATTAATTTCATGGAAGATATATTTCAATGACTCTACACTTGACTCTAAATTCGAAGTTTAGGAATCCATTTATAAGTTTCCTTCAGAGGAAATTCATGATTCATCATGACAAGTATTTAACTATAAATCATCAACTGAAAAAAAACTATAAAACTTTAAGAAAGCCTTATACAAAGCTATTCTGTTATCATAAAACCTTAATTAGTAACTGCATAAAATTATTAATATTATAGCAAATTTTAAAATTAATCATGCAAATGTTGAAGAAACAGCATTAGATTTTTTATTTCATTTTGCAAACAAAGCAGCAAATGTCTTAGCTAGGAATTATATAGTGAAAAGCACCATCAAACAAGCAGACTAAAAATAGCTTGAAGCTCTTTCAAGGTTATATCCTATATCCTTGAAAGGAGACACTTGAAAATTGTCAGATCTTCAGAAATTGACAGTCTGTGTTATACTATTAACCTACTAAATAGATGAAAAAATTTGCATTTTAAAACATTATATCAAAATAAATATATATATTATTGGGCTGGATTCAACATTTTCTTGGTTTAAAAAATAACAATAGTAAAACAAGAGACTTCCAAAAAATTGAACACCCAGGCTCAAGTCTCTGGAAGCAGTATACAGAATGGTTTAGAAAGAGGGCCTGTAGTCAGATTTTCAAGTCCCATTTCCATCACCTACTAATTCACTAACTGTGAGCCTCACTGTGAGCTTCACTTTCCTTATCTCATGCAATGAGACTCACACACTCTCCAAAAAGTTATTTTGGCAATAAACTGAGATAGTGAATGTGAAGTATAGAGCCAAGTCAATTCCAAACATTGAGACATTTTTCTAACTATGCAGCATTGGAAAATGTGTTGTTGGTGGTGGTGCTACCTTCCCTAGGGACAGATGTTTCCTGTGCCCTGAGAAATCTTTTGGTTTGAAAGTTTAAGACTGGGTGCTTGGGTGGCTCAGTGGGTTAAGCCGCTGCCTTCGGCTCAGGTCATGATCTCAGGGTCCTGGGATCGAGTCCCGCATAGGGCTCTCTGCTCAGCAGGGAGCCTGCTTCCCTTCCTCTCTCTCTGCCTGCCTCTCTACCTACTTGTGATCTCTGTCTGTCAAATAAATAAATAAAATCTTTTAAAAAAAAAAGTTTCTTCTAAAAAAAAAAAAAGAAAGAAAGTTTAAGACTCACTGAAACATGTAAACCTTAGATAACTCTCAAACTAGTTTACTTACTTTCCTGAGGTCATATGGCACACTTTCACCTCTGATATCCATCACTTAAGAAGCATCATCTTAGTCTTTGAAACCCTACATACCTTACAGTTTTGTTCTTTCTTCCTTGGCTTTTTCTCTGAATATACTAGATAAAAGTAACTTCTCCTTCCCCTATGCAGGCATTACATTTAACTTATATTTTTGAGCACTTATGATTATCTAGAAATATGTACTGTCTCATTTTCTCCTAACAAACATCCTAATTAAGTGAATATTATTATTAGTCTCATAACTTTCAGATGAAGAAAGTGAAGGTTATATAGATAATATTTATTGCCCAAATCACCAGTGAGAAAGTAGCTGAAAAGTGTCTGAGACAAGTCTACCAGCCTCCCATACCACTTTCCAAAATGACTTTTCCCTATTACTTAAGTCTCAGTTATGATACAGTTGCCACTATTTGTATCGATGGCTTATTCTCCTTACTAAATTGTGAGCTCCTAGAATTTCACAATTCTTCCATTCATTGTTATCTAAAACAAAAAGGCCAACCAGAAACCAGAGAAAGGGGGAAAAATTGCTTTTTATCTGACCTTGCTGAACTCAAGAAATACTAACATTCTCATGGGTAACATACACAGAAAGATTTCAAGACTATAAAGATTCAGAGAACTGTCTTAACTTGCAGAAGCTATGCCAAAGAAATCTGAATCTCTGGCATGTCACTATTAATGACACATGTCAAGTTTCATAGGGTCATGAGATAAATAGTAACCTGAACCACTTGCTTCCAAGGCTTTTGTTTCCTCTGAAGGCTGACATGGTATCATATGAAGTCACAGGTCCCATTACACCTGCTGCAATCAATACTGCAATTAAAGGAGACTAGCACCTGAAGGAATTGATCAAACAGATCCAAATCTGTTTTCTCCACTTTATATGAATCCAAAACAATAAAATAACAAATTAAATATATTGCACATACACACAAAAACTGACACTTCCAGAGAGCAGTAGGTCATAAAGGTACAAATCAAAAAATAAACAAGGTTTCGTACAAATTTCAAATGTTTAAGTAGCCATGTGCAGGAATAAAAAATAAATAAACATTATTCCAAGTCAACGGTATCTACTTCTTTTAGTTTTACACATTTAGTAGTTCAACACAGAACTGACATAATGCTTTGCACTTTTACAGTTTTGTCAGTAAGATTAAGATATCAATGACAAGCTAACATAACAGTTAAGATCAGCATTTCTGTTTAAAAGGAGGTCTTTGATTTGCCTGTACAAATTCAATAACAATTCATTAGATGTAACTATGACTTATCACTTGTTTCTCCAATGATAATGCCTCAATATTTTGTCCTTATGAAATAAAGCAAATGATTTCATGTAATCTTAGATTTGAAGTGCATCCTAAATATCATAGAAAGTGCTTGAGTGACTAGAGTAAAAGATTCCCAAAATATGAAGACAAAGTCAGATAAAGGTTACCCTCTAGAGCCAAAAGTTATAAATATCATAACATTTTAGATCAGATTTAATTAAATATGTTGGACACATACCATGTTACATACATATGTTTTCATACTGATTGTCCTCAATGAATTCTATTATTACTCAGTGAGCTATCTTAGTTGTAAGCGACAGAAACAACTCAAGCTTCCTTAAGAAAAAAAAAGAAGAGAGAAAACTATACTGTGATGAAACGGAGGAGAGGAACCTAAACAGAACTGCAGATGAGCCTCACTTAGAGTCTAGAACTGAGAAATGTAAACTATCAGGAATTTATTTCTATTCATGATGCTTCTCTTTGCATAGCTACATCCTTCTTTTTTATTCTTTGTCCATATAGAATATTACGGTCTGATCACAGCTCCTGATGTTAACTGTTAAGTGGTGTCTGTAAACAAAAGTCATTTGCTATCTCATTCCCAATTCCAAAGTTCCTCAAGCAAAATCTGGTTGGCATCCATTGGGCCATGTCCAATTCAATCTAATCATCAGTGCCTGGGAGGCAACGTCACACACCATTGTGTGGCTACCATGAGTTACTTGTGACAAATAGAGGTAATAGCATTATAAGCTTGAAAGATAACCGAAACCATACTATTGCACGTGGCCATCCACAGTAGTAACCTATCCAAATATCCAAAGCATTCTATGCCATTCAGTCAAAGGGACCAAATGCACCTAAGTTTCCTGGAAAACTATAAACCTCTGCTCTTTTCTGTTTTTTCAAAACAGAAAAATCATGGCTTGTATGGAGCATGGAAAATAAGTTACATATTAAAAAGAGTCCAGCTACCTAGCTTGTCTCAGAGACAATGGCTGTCATGAATAACTAAGTAGCTAAACAGGTTTGCTCTGTAGTATAATGTGGGTAATTCTCCTGAATCTAAACCATCTGATTAAATATTCCTTAAGACTCCCAGTTATCTTTCCTCTACTTTAATGAACACTCACAGTTACATAACTTACAAGTTCAGTTTCTTTGGTAGCTATATGTAAGGAAAGATTGACTTGGATCATAGACACAAGGTTTCTCATCACTAGCAAAATATAATCCCCAATCCAAATAAAAGGCCATCTAGTGTACAAATAAGTTATAACTAGTCTATCATGAGCCAGTGTTTTAAAATGGATCACCCTTGAATGAACCAGGCCTTAAACCATTATTTTTTGTTTGTTTTTTTTAATGTAAAAGAATATGTTCAATCACAGAAAAAGGAATGTACATTCTCAAGATCAAAGAACTCCCTCTTATCTAATCAATCCAGATAGATCATGATGACTTAACATTACTGAAGTTGGAAAAATTACTATCATAATGACAAACTCTCCCCAAAAAACCTAGATTTTAGTAGCTTGTTTAATATCAATTAAGATAACATATTCCAAGAGGTAAATGAGTCTAATATTTATTGACAAGATATCTAAGTGATAATTCTTATAGTAAGGAGCTCATACAAATCAGATACCAAGTGTGTGTTATAATGAAAGCTCTATGGGATTAAAAATGACTAACTCAAAATTGCACCACACCTACTTGAAATCTTAATAAATTGCTTTTGAAAAAATAATTACTTTCCAACTACACAAGTACATGTACATTATATAGAATCTACTTTAGAGCAATTGAAGAAGAAAGATGTAAGTTATGATTGAAATGGTAGTTCTAATTTATTCTCTTCAGTAATGTTGAGATATGATTTTAAGATGATTAATGATGATTATAAGCAATGGATTTAAAAGGTCATCAGGTGAAAAAGCCAATTGAGGAACTTCAGAATTCTTTACGTTAGTGGTTTCCAATTGTCTTTTAGTTGCAGAATATGTTTTAAAGTACATGTAAAATTTATGTAATCAGAGTATATTCTGGTTAATAGGAATGGATGAGAAGCATAGGACTACTCTATCAAACCCCTGTTTTTCCCTGCATACTTACTTTCAGTTACCTCCTTAAAACTCTGAAGCCCTGTGGAATTATTTACAAACCACTGTTTAAATTCATATTTCTTACTATGGTTTCCATTATTTTTCACAGCAAATTCTAAACGCATCAATACCAAAGTAATACAAGTACAGTGGTTGCATTCTACTATCTGGAGCACTTTGTTCCTAAATTGCATTTTGATTCATGATAATTTAGTTTCCTCAGCTGGGATGATTTATAGCTATCCAATAAGTGCCATGTTTTGTGTACTTTCTACCATCATGAGCAGTCATGTCTAGGCCAAAACTTATTTTTCTTCATTTGGAAATGAGAAGAGTGTCCACATAGATTGAGGAAGATAATGGTCACTTACCATAAAGCCTGTTTATTGTTTCTTTTTCCTGAAATACATTTTCACCTTTCAGGATGTCCCACAAAACATCTCTGATTTCTTCAGTTTTTTACAACCAAATGATAACATTTGAGGCCATAACATTCTGACATTTTCTTCAGCATTATAGCTGTGCTGTGTTCTTTCTTGTTCTCTGCTGGGAAATTAACATTAGCAATCAAGATAGTAATGACACATTTTATTATAGTTACTGACTTAGGTAAATTCTTATTAATAATACTCATAAATATTCCCACAACATTCAGTTATGATCATCATGTTTATTTACTGATCATTGATAATGTGTAGAATTTGACTGCATGATCCTCCAGATGAACTGTGCTGGTAACGATAAATATGCTAGAAGAGGAAAGAAAAAGGAGAAGGAAGAGAAACAGAAAGTGCTTTGAGTGTGTTTTATTTCTTTTAAAAATATATTATTATAGAATAAGAAGACAAGCCCAGGAGAAAAAAAATATTTGCAAAAGACAAATCTGATAAAGGACTGTCATCCAAAATATGGACAAAACCCAGTAATAAAACAAACTGATTAAGAAATGTGCCAAAGAACTTCACAGATATTTCACTGAAGAGGTTATACAGGTGGTAAATAAACATATGAAAATATGCTGCACATCATATGGCATCAGGAAAATGCAAATTAAAGTAATAAGATACCATTATACATTTAATAGAATGGCCAAAATCCAGAATTCTGACAAGATTAAATGCTGACAAAAATGTGGAGCAACAGGAACCCTCATTCATTGCTAGTGAGAATGTAAGACTGTACAACAATCCTGGCAGGCAGTTTGGCAGTTTCTTAGAAAATTAAACATATTCTTACTATGATCCAGCAATCACACTCCTTGGTATTTACCAAAACGAGTTGAAAAGTTATGTTCACACAAAAACCTGCACACGAATGTTTATGTCAGCTCTATTCGTAATTGCCAAATCTTGGAAGCAACCAAGATGTCCTCCAGTAGACAAATGGATAAACTATATCTAAACAATGGAATATCATTCAGCATTTTAAAAAGGAGCTATCGGGGTGCCTGGGTGGCTCAGTGAGTTAAGCTACTGCCTTCAGCTCAGATCATGATCTCAAGGTTCTGGGATTGAGCCCCACATCAGGCTCTTTGCTCAGCAGGGAGCCTGCCTCTCTCTCTCTCTCTTCCTGCCTCTCTGCCTACTTGTGATCTTTCTCTGTCAAATAAATAAATAAAATCTTAAAAAAATAAAAATTAAATTAAAAAAAATTTAAAAGGAGCTATCAAGTCATTAAGCACATAAAAGAAACTTAAATGTGTGTTACTAAATGAAAGAAGACAATCTGAAAAAGCTATACCCTATGTGACTCCAAGTATATGACATTTTGGGGAAGGTAAAACTTTGGAGACAGTATTGTCAGATATTGTCTCAGATTGCCAGAGGCTATGGGAAGGGAGGGATGACCAAGCAGAACACTAGAATTTTTCAGGCAGTGAAACTATCCTGTATGATACTACAATGGTGGATAGGTGTCATTATACATTCATCAAAAATCATGGAACATTCACCCCCTGGAGTGAACCCCAATATAAACTCTGGACTTTGAGTGAGACCATTGCATCACTGTAGTTTCATCAACTGTAACAAAGGTACCACTGTCAATAGCAGGGAAAGTAGTACATGCATGGGGACAGGAGTAAATTAGAACACTTTGTACTTCTCTGCTCCACTTTACTGTGAACTAAAAATTTCTCTAAAAAGTAAAATTGATTATTATGGAAACTTACTTGTCCTATATACCTCATAGATCTGTTGTGTGAGGCAGAGTCTGATGAATTCGAAGATACTTCAAATAAATAACTCCACTCTGGTCTTCACGTTTAAGCTTTGTGTCCTAGATTATCTTGGTACTCCAAACTATACACAGTCAAAACCAATCTACTCCTGTTTCTTGAAAATGTTTTCTTTCACCTGCCTTATCTAGCAGAGTTTATAGTGCTTCCATCATCCTAGAAGCCAAGAAGGAAAGTAGAGAACCATTCTTAAACTGTATTGTTCTTGTCCTGCATATACAAATACTGACTACATTTTATCTTTTAAATTTCACATGAACTCATCTTCTCCTCTTCCTTATATCCGAATTTCTGCCTGGGGTACATATTAGCATCACTTGGGGAAACTTTTAAAGCTTTTGATACCTGGCATCACCCTAGTTCAATTACAACAGAATTGCTTGGGATGGAACCCAGGTATTGATAGTTTTTTTTTTAATGATAAATTATTTATTAAAGATTTTTTTTTGGAAAATTCTATCTTCTTGTAAACAGTTTCTTGACAATTCTTAGTATCAACCAAAAATTTATGTTCTTAAACTTCTTTAGAGAAATTATAATGATATATTTAGAAGATATATAATCAGCAGTAACAAATAAAATAGTATCAGATTTTGCAATAATGCTATATTTTTATATAAAGCCAGTAATTTCCAGAAAATGAAACAATGCCATCAATGCATGCCCCCAAACATAAAGTAGTATGTAACTGTGATGAGAGCAGGGGAGGAGAGAAAGAGGATGAAGGTGGTGATGTAGAGAGGGAGCAGCATCTCATTCGTAGTGGCCTCATTTACAAACCACAGTCTGGTATTTGGGATTTAAAAACCAAGTATTAGAAGATAAACATATTGTTTAAAATATCCAGAGAGTATTGGAACAAATAATTTAAGTATTCACCTTGGGTGTTAGGAGGAGTGGGTTCTAAGACCATCTTTTTTCTCTGTGATTTGTTGATGTCATGCCCATGCATTATTTGAATAAAGTATTAAAATCATATACAAATTATTTCACAGTTAATAATTTCCATATGCTCAAATAATTGCGTATGAGAATCTCCAAACACATTGTAAAAACTAGAGCAGGTCCTAGGTCTATTCAGAGCAATTTATTTTCACATTTTGTGTGGTTATGACAACTTGCAGAGGAAAAACTAGGAGAGCGATAGTTTTTAAAGGTCTCAGATGATTCTTTTTTTTTTTTTTTTTTTAAAGATTTTTATTTATTTATTTGACAGAGAGAAATCACAAGCAGGCAGAGAGGCAGGCAGAGAGAGAGGAGGAAGCAGGCTCCCTGCTGAGCAGAAAGCCCGATGTGGGGCTCGAACCCAGGACCTGGGATCATGACCTGAGCCGAAGGCAGTGGCCTAACCCACTGAGCCACCCAGGCGCCCCAAGGTCTCAGATGATTCTAATGTGCAGCCAGGGTTTTAATCCACAGATTTGAACCTTCATGATCTAGAGATCAGATAACTCCATCATCATGATCCTAATTGATAGCCCTGATTCCAGGACTCTTCCTGTCAAATGTTAAACCCATCACCCAGAGCCTACTCTTAAAACACTCCCTATTTCTTAATATATTTTTATTTTTATGCACTTCAGAATAGAGACCAGGGGACTCCTGACTCCTTGACAGGGGACATATGGATCTGCATGATCTGGCTTCCAAATTCTGCTGTCTCACAGCTTCATTTTCCACATTAAATGCTTTGTATTTGATAGTCCAGCAACACAAATTTGCTTACACTTCTCTGCACACATCATGGTGGCTTACCTCACTGTCTTGTTCATTCTATTGTCATTCCTTCATTTCATTTAGTTATTGAACCCTCATTATTTAAGATTCATCTCAGAAGCTCTCCTCATCCTTAGAATGAATGTATACCTTTTATCTAGGCTGTGGTAGAATTTGCATGCCTTTTTTCATTTGTCCATACCCTTCATGGATTGTAATTCTTTTTGCATGATTCCCTTTACTAGTCTGTGTGCAACCTGAGGAAAGGAATGTGTCCTATCAATGTTTGTATCTACACCTGAGGAGACAGCTCGTTGTTTGTTATATGAATGGGTAAATTATGACATCATCAGTGCAAATGAAGTGACTGCTTCTCTTTCTCCTCATGTTGGGAACGTAGTTATCAAAAAACAAAATTTTAGTTTTAAGAGGATGGAGAATGAGTATTAACCAGAGATCTCACAATTATTACATGAGGAAAAGTGATAGTTTTTGTTATTACTCCTAATCTACTTTATTATACAAGTCTTGAAAGATGGATTTAAAGGAAGATTCCAGATGATTGCTTATGAATTTATTTCCATTAGCATAAGATGCTTAGAGAGCAAGGAAGATTTTGCAGTACTATCATGTAGCCGAAGGTGTCTGCCTACCTAGATAATCTTAACCCCAGTTGTTATTGAAATGAAAATGGTGATTATTGACAGATCTTCAATGTCAATCAAAACTAGAGGAAGTTATTCCCCAGGAGTCCTCTGTCCATAAATCTGGACTTAAAAATAGTTATGTGGTGATCTTCATGTTGACTCAGATCTTTGTTAAAAATTATGCTTATTTTGGGGCACCTGGGTGGCTCAGTGGGTTAAGCCTCTGCCTTCGGCTCAGGTCGTGATCTCAGGGTCCTGGGATCGAGCCCCGCATCGGGCTCTCTGCTCTGCGGGGAGCCTGCTTCCCCCTCTCTCTGCCTGCCTCTCTGCCTACTTCTGATCTCTGTTGAATGAATAAATAAAATCTTTAAAAAAAATTATGCTTATTTTTTTTCATTTCTAGTAATTAGTAATTAAACTAGTCAGCACCACTCCCTAAATACTACATTTCCCAGGTCTTCTTAATATCCTCCCTGTGCTCTGCTTATTCCTTTGGGCCTAGTCACTCTCCTAATCCAAGGGTTATGCCCACTTTGCTATTTCTTTTTTAACTCAATCATTTCCCTGGAGTTGTGTTCCTGCCACTCTACACCTAAGATGTGCTCCCAGGTCCTTTAGATTCCTGAAATTAGGTTCCTTTTCCTGTTTCTTGGTCCTTGAAACTAAGCCAATTGCTTGACCTAAATGATTGAGTATTTACACTCTTAGTTTCAACCTCTTTCCATCTGATTTCCTCACTAAAAGCTATTTCTCTCTGTTTGATCCAAGTCCCAAACTCACATCCCTGACTTTCTTCCCTTAGATTAAAAAACTCTAATATGGACACTTGTTCAGAGCCAGCTTCCTGTTTAAACCCTAAGTCAAAGTGCAATACATTGTAATTTATCCTATCACTTTGTAAGTCTGATATTACTTTAGAAAATGGAGCTTAATATCAGTTTTGTTATTATACTTGGAGTTTGGGACCTTGGGTCTCAGGTCTCAAAGACACATCTCACCCAAACTCTAGACAGATAATACCTAAACCTCAAACATGATACGTATTAATGAATATATGGGGCACTGCCACAGTGTCAAAATATCAAGTGGTAATTCAGTCAGGCTTCCAACGAGGGGGAAAATAATGAATGAAAGATGTGAATAAATACCATAGCATACATCTATAACATTTCAACAGGTATCACTCTTGCAAAGGTTTTGTTTAGACTCTAACGTACCTGTACTTTCACTGTCAGATTTCCAAAACTTACCTCTCACTTCATTTTGTAACTAATAATAGTAGTAGTAGTAGTAGATTATCAAAATGATATATCCCACAGGCTTCTAACTCTTCCAAAGCTGCTTCTAGTCTCAAACTATACCTAGACACTAAACGTGTCAATGACACTTGCTGTCTTTGAGGATTTCATAAGGCAGAAAACAAATGACACACACACACACACACACACACACGACTGAATAAAAACTTTAGAGTGATTACTATCTCAGATAAGTACAGCCAAACAAAGGAAGAAAATGAATCTTAAAAAATGATGCAGGCAAAGGGAGATATAAAAGCTTCCCAAGAGGGGAAAGCAAGGTCAAAAGCATATGTAATGGGAAATTGCTTTCTTTCACAACATACAAATTTTACTTCGCTCAGGAAAAACCTAACTGGGAAGTGTGGCATGGAAGGAAGAGGAAGTAAAAGCAGGAGCAAAAGATAGAAAAGCAAATATGACATCCATTTGTTCATCGCCCGTATTCCACAAAAATTATGTTCTTAAATGCACAAGGTCAAGTGAACCTATAGCACCTGTAAACTCATTTGATACATCTTTGATACTTTCAAAATTTGATCCTCTTTACCAAGTTTAGTTGGTCCTATTTATATTATAGACTGAAGTAATAATTTGGCCCACACTTATGGTCTTGTCAGTTATTCATTTGATTGATTTCTCCTTTTTGCATTCCAGGGAGCTGAGGGGGAGAAACTTCAGAGTGATAATGAACCACTTTTCTCCCCTCAGCAACAAGTTAAACTACCTAAGGTGAGGTGTCATTTCAACAATATTTACCGATTTTGTTTACTTATCAAGTAGAGCAAAAGCCAAGCCTACCAGTAATTACTGCTTTAATTAATTATTTTGATTGCTTATTTCAGAAAGGCTCTCTGTTTTACATTAAATCCTTCTCAATTATTGAAATGCTGATTTAAATTCCCTAACACAGACTTGTGGACTTTCTTTAAATCATCCTCACTGCTTTCTAATAGTATGTATTTATCTAGCAGAGGCATGAATACTTCCCTGGTCTCCATGTAATTATTTAAACCACTCAAGTAAATGTAAAATTACTCTCTTCTGTTTAAATTACATATTATAAAACTTTAACTGAAAATCAGCTGTGAGAACACCCATTCTTTGTTATTAGTAACATTTTGATTTTTTAATTGTTTAAAAGTTATCATTGTTGGGGTGCCTGGGTGGCTCATTGGGTTAAAGCCGCTGCCTTCAGCTCAGGTCATGATCCCAGAGTCCTGGGATCGAGCGCTGCATTGGGCTCTCTGCTCATCGCGGAGCCTGCTTTCCCCTCTCTCTCGGCCTGCCTCTCTGCCTACTTGTGATCTCTCTCTGTGTCAAATAAATAAATAAAATCTTAAAAAAAAAAAAAGTTGTCATTGTTAGTGAGAAATATAAAGCCTGGCTTCTCAAGAATTAAGCAACACCCATAACAAATATTCAAAATAATCATCAGTTCAGCAAGCATTTGTTAAATACAGGACCTTATAACCAGAAATGTATTCATTTTAAATAACATTTTTTTCTGACATAAAAGGCTTTCTTATGATTATGAGTGCTTACTTTAGGAAATCTAAGAGACAGTAAATAGGACTGTAAACATTACCTAAAATCTCACAACAGTAATATAATTTTTAATATTTTGATGTCTATGTTCCCATTCCATTTCTCAATGAACATGCATTTGTATGCATCTGTCCTCAGTCTTAGAAATAAAACTGGAGTCAGGTTTAAAAAATTGTTTTACATTCTGCTTTTGTTCACTTAGTATCATATCCTAAAATTATAGAGTCAAGAGCAAGCCTCTCATGCTTGAAGATCATTATCAACCCCTAACATGTGTTAAGAGTGAGCCCTTAGGGGCTCCAGGGTGGCTCAGTGGGTTAAACCTCTGCTTTCGGCTCAGGTCATGATCTCAGGGTCCTGGGATCCAGCCCCGCATCATCGGGCTCTCTGCTCAGCAGGGAGCCTGCTTCCTCCTCTCTCTCTGCCTGCCTCTCAGCCTGCTTGTGATCTCTGTCAAATAAATAAATAAAATCTTTAAAAAAAAAAAAAAAAAGAGTGAGCCCTTAGCATTTAAATACTCAAAAAATCTACCATACTCCTTAGAACTATCAGCCCCCATCTGCCAGGTCAGCAAAGAATTCTAGGCTGTCAAAATAAGACCACCTCTAGACTGGCTTCTGTACCATCTTCTACCGAAGTAAAAAAAAAAGGTTCTTGGTCACCGGCCTCTACTGCTGAATCCCTCTCTCATGGCCTCCTTATTTGCCTTAAGACCACCAGTATGAATTCCACTGTGCCTTTCTTTCCTTTATCTATTTGCCACAAAAGGAGATTCCCAGATCACCACCTCACCCAACCCTGTATCTCCTTCCTTCTATTTTCCAGATGGTGCCATACATCCTCTATGATCTTCCTAGTTCCTATCACCCCCCCATTTACAAAACCTGCCCACTGTCCCTTCAGGTACTCACCATCCATCAACAGCAAAATCTTCAATAAACATAATATGTTTTCTGATCCCTTCTTTTGGGACCAGAGTGTACATCTTCTCAGTGTCTCTCTAAAATAAATAAATAAATAAATAATCTTTAAAAAAATTATTTGCTAAGGTATTTTAGATCACACCAGCTTTGTGAACTGGATCCTCCCACTAGCATGAGGGTAAGTTTGTGTCTATAAACATTTAAGTATGGTTTGAATTTTCCTTCCATATAGCACCAAGGTTTAGAAAACCAAGTCTCCTTGAGCCTTTCTGCATATCAGGTTTACTATTCACTCACTCTTATTCTAGAATCTCCTGTATGATTTCCTGCTTTGGCTACAAAGCCACCAAAACAGAAGGTCAAATTCCACCAGAATTTGAAGGATATACTGAGAACAAAAACCAGCAATGGTGAAGTTTTATAAATTATGGCAAACCTTGCCATGCCTTGTGTATATATATATAAATAATATATAAGTAGTATATATATTATATATAAATATATAATATATAAATATAAATATATAAATTATGCCAAGCCTTGAGTCTCTTCTTTTTTTATTTCATTTAGAAAGCTGACACCAGCTTTTGTATTGCTATGAGTCTTTCTGAGTATTTTAATGAGAAGGTGGTAGAAAGTATATTTGTCACAACATATCTGCAGAAATGTAGATTTACTCTGCAGATATATAATCCCATATATTCAAACCATGTCATGGCTCAGTTTTTTGTTTGTTTGTTTGTTTTTTAACCTCCAACAATGATGCACTCAGCCAGAGTAGTAATCTGTTTCTGGGGTCCCCAAAGATCACTCACATATTTAATGATATGCTAGAAAGACTCACAGGATTCAGGCATATAGCTCTGTGAGGTAGAAGCTAGAATCTAGGTATGACCAGTGGAAGGAACACCTTGGGGCAGAGCCCCAAGTCCTTGAAGGGGAATGATAGAGGCAGTTGCTGGAGACAAGGACAGTGATAAGCTACACATTATAAACTGGGGAGCTCAACGTCCTAATCTCGTGGATTCCAACCCCTTGGGACTGACAGACCGAAGAGCCATGAGTGCAGAACATTCACTCTCCTCTTCCACCTCTGTCCTAGTGTAACCCCTAGATTCATGATAACACATTTGCATTAGGCACAGTGCCTGCATTCAGAAAGACTGCCACGACAGTTCCACAGTTCAGTACAAACCTTGAAGGGTCAAAAACTCCCCCTCCCAACCTGAACCTCCTACAAGTTTTCTAAATGATAGGAATCAGCCTTCTTTAGGGACCACCCCACTGTATCTCACTGCTCCTCCCAGCCCAAAGACAATCAATTATATCCAATCCCAAAACAACCTAGAGGTTGGTTTCACCATGTGCAACCTGCCTGCTCTCCCACCTTGAGAGTGTGCTTTCACATTAATAAACTTTGTGCTTGCTGCTTTCCTTCTGGCCATCTTTATTATGAGTGTGGATCTGCAGGTAAATCTGGTGGGGGATCCAAGGATGGAGACCTCCAATCACATAACACAGACACTCCCTCATTCTTAACAGTTGTACTAATGGAAAATATTTATTATGAAAATATAGTAAAGATCACAGTCAGATAAGAAAAAGACATTAGGTAAAGACAAAAGAAATCTATGGGAAGCTCCCTATCATCTCCCTCCTCCTTAGTGTCAGAGGTGACGCACAGCATCTTCTTTTAGGAAAAAAAAAAAAAGTAAGAACATGCATAAGTAATATTTCCAAAATAGCCCATTTTAAACTCAGAGTTTAGAGGTTTCATTGAGTACTAGTCACATAGGCATTCTCTGGCTAACAATATGGAAATACCAGACTCACAGAAAGCAGATGTCACTATAAATCACATTGTTTGTACAAAGTCTAGGCCCAGCAAAATCACCATATCAGTTACGAATGCTTCAGAAGCCAAGTTCTCAGAACCCAGCCAATGGCCAAGCTTGCAAACAAGTCTTCTAAAGACTATAGCCTCAACTCTAATGTTTTAACTCTTTTTTGTACATAACACACAAAAAAATCTTTTGACACTCAAATCCTTTGATCTGGATTTATTTTTGTTGATGCCACCAAGAGAAATTTTATGGGAATCAGTTATGATTTCTTAGTGATTATAAAAACTGATTTCTGACTAAAATATATATTTTAAAATATGCCTATTTTGACTAGCCAACAAAACAAATTGTATGATGTATCTACTCCAGTAATTGCTATTTTCATTTCTGCAGTAAAATATTAAGAAATCTGACTTGCTGTTTCCAAGGTCTCTATTCTATATATTATTCTGAATAAACATTTAACTTGATTATCATTTTTAATCAAATTACTGCATTAGGTGACCCAAAATGTTTTAAATTAAACAGTATTACTACTGGTTACCTAAAGAAAAAAATTGTATTATGAATGGATTTTAAGAGGAAATATAAAGCCAGTGATCCATGACATAATCCATTTTGTAGAAGTTCCAAACCCTGATATTCACAAATATGAGTATGGGTTAATAATTGTTCCTTATTCATCAAATTTTTTTCTCCATGCATGTTTTGTTAAATAAATAATTAGCACTCAGAGTTTTAACAGAGCTCTGGAAACTACTTGTCTGGGAGATCAAAAATTGGTCTCATGTGACTTTTGGGTATATTAAGATATAATAGCACTGCCACCAACACTTACAAGACTAGTGACATTTAAAGATTCCTCATAGAAACAGAAGAAATGGAGATAATCATGATTTATTTTACTCACACAATTGATTTTATTATAATTAAATTTGTTGTAAAATTAGAAGAAGAAAATTCCTTATTTAGTGCAAGAAGAACCAAGGTCATCTGAGGTGATGTGCTTTTGCAGACGATCAGGAAGCAAATCTGTTTTATCTTTCCTCTCACACACACTGTGTTTTGGCTGTGTGATAATTCATGAAAAGCGAAGACAAGTACAGAATTTTAGAGTCAAATAAGACTTTCTCTTTGAATTGTGAAATTATAATTGGCCAATCTCTAGCAGCTGCCTCTTAGAATTTGTATTTCCCAAATGTTAGTGGGCCCCAAGTTAGCAATAAATATGAACATTAAGTGGAAATCTTTTGTTTTGTTTTATCGGGGCGCACATAGAATTTTTGCATTTACAGTATATTCTCATCATTCTCCAAACTAATAGTCTATGCTGTATGTTATATGGTAAGCATTCTTCTTTTAACTAGACTTTAAAGCAGTTAGTGATTATTTCAGATATCAAAAACTAGTTCTTATAAAACAGAGACTTTCATCAAAACGGTGATGTTACTTAAAATATATGTTTCCTGTGTGGGTTTATTTTATCCAAGGTTTATTTCTCTCCCCCTCCCTCCCTCTGTGTGTGCATGTGTGTGTGTGTGTATTTGTATCTGAACCATTCAACGACATGGACAGAAAGAATGTTGATTTTTTTAATGTAGTAATTATTGTCTCAACTGCAGCCCAGATGTAATTATTTTTTTCCTAAGCCTTTCTGTGGTATTGCCTAAACCACCATCATAAAATATTACTTCAACCATAACAAGGCTCTCAGAAAATCCCTATTTGTTACAGTAAAAACATTCATATATAAAACACAAAAATAAAACCAATTTTGTTCCAAGTATATGTTTACTTAAGAATTAAAGAAAAAAGAAAACTTCATAAGGGACATTCCATATATGTGAAAGGATCATGACATGGCATTTATGAACAGAATGAAAGTATCATGTAGAAATTAAATTGGGTTTCCTTTTTGAATTAACATCCTAATTTCTGCCTTGAATGGCCAACTAAATTTGGCACCATGGACACTTTCCTCATTTCTTGAAATTTTTAACTGTATTTAAAACAGATCACATCCACCTCCTCTGCATCCACACGCTAACTAGTCAATGGAAATCGAAACACAACCAAGACAGGCGCTTCACCCCGCTGCCAAGAGGAGCAGGTTCAGGGCAAAAGGTGTAATTAAAAGTATGACTAAGCAGACAATCACATTGAAGAAACCTCTCACAAAAAAAAAAAAAAAAAAGAGGGGAAAATAGAAAGCGGAAACAAGTGTCCCACAAATAGAATATTGCCATGTCGGACTGAATCATTTGAGCTCTAGAATCTCAGCTTTCTGGTATAGGACTCAGTTGCTATAGAAACTTACAACTGGGAGCTAAATAAAGTAATTTCTATGCTAGTGTTGGTGTCTATAACTTCAGCACCTGATGCTAACCAAATTGTGCTCAATAAACAAATTTAAACTTTAAAAGCCTGCAATGCTATCACAATGCTTTCTATACAACTGATTAATCTCAATTGATCTTGGCTCAGAGCAAAAGAACATAAGAAATCTCAGAAACAGAAAAAGACTACTTAAGGCCAATATGCCTGCATCCTTTGTTTTTCTTATCTGATTTCCTACCTTATCCCCATACCTCTTCCCTGACTTAGTTTTAAAATAAAAAGTCAGCAAGCTCACTCTTCAACTCATCGATAATCCTGCTCTCCCTGATCCTTTTAGACAATTTATTCTATATTAAACCACTCCCTCTTGGCCTCCCCCTTTTCATTTATCCTACTCTAAACCTAAAGAACAAAGAAATCAGGCAGCCCAATAGATACTTAGTCCTTAATCCTCCCGATGGGGCCTGTTATTGCTGCACATTTGATTATAAGATTATTCACTATTTGGCAAGAAATCAAAAACCTGAAGTAGCCCCTTGATGCCCCTGTTTGTGTGGGCATGTCAGACCCTTACCCATTATGTCACAAAGCAGTGGGTTAGGCTTTGGTCATACTCTGTTAGGAAGAGAAATGAGACTGCAGGGCCTAAATATATATGTTTGCACCTTTTTCCAGCACTACTTTAGAAAGAAACAGTGTTGGCATATACTGTATGGACCCTTTGTTTTTCTCCAGCAGGGAGGCCACATATTCCAAGCCAATGTTACTGTGGTGATTTTAAGTGTAAGAAAATCGTCTGAATACGTTACCTTGTTAAAATACATGACTGTTCTGCTACAAGTAACAAATACATATATTTGCACATTTGTTTACCCTCATTCAGAGATGTATAGTGATAAGCATTTGAAGGTGCAGTTTTCTGTTATAATATTGTGTTTGTTTCACATTTTACAAAGATCTTGGCTTCAGTTCCAGTGTACACTCTGGAGACTTACATGAGGCTATGATCTGGGATCTCAAAGCCAAGATCCACCCAGGGCAGAGTATTTGACACAAATAGAAAAGGTGCATTGCCTAATTATGGAAAAAATAGGTCAGATGACACATTTTTCCAGAACTAATAATTTATATTTCTATCTACAGACATTATTACCTACAGAAAAAAAATGAGTAAAAGAAAGAAAGAGAGAGAAAGAGAAACAAAAAGAAAGGGCAAAGTTTATCCAAGTTCCACAAAATTTAGTTTTTTAAAAAATCTTTACTTTGAAATGAAGATGCAATTTTTAGGAGGTAAAATTTTCTTTTCATTATCAAGATACTCACAATCACCAGGGGAGAATTTGAAACACCAAAATAAGAACTGATAATATGAGCTCACCATGCATTCATAAACCTCTCCCCCTGGGTTCCTCTGGATTCTAACTGCTACCTTGGCTTTTGTCCAAAGAGCCCTTAAAAGGAAAAGGGAAATGCTGGAGGGTTAAACCTAAGGATTGACCTGCTACTACCACTCAGTGTTTGACCAAAATTCTCATTAGGAAACTACATGGACCAGTTTTTAGCTGCAAAAAAAGGCACCCAAGAGAATAACAGAAATATATTAGGTTAACTGTCGGTGCTGCCTGTATACCAAAACAAAACATCCTGGGAGAGATATGAGCTATGTCAGAAACAGAGTCAGCTAACAACTGTCAGCTGGGATTGTTGAATAGCATTTAAATGCACTGAGCAGCATTTGGGAGCAGGTGACTTCCAAGAAGGATGGGGAAATGAAATTTTGTTAGCTGTGGGAATAGAGAAAGAATGGAACTTGGGAACTATTTTTTTTTTTTAATGTTCGAGAGAATGTATTTCATTTTTTCCTGTCTGTAAAACCTGGACCCTTGCAAATTTGCATGGAAGTAAATAATAGGTTGTATCCTCACACAGTGCACAGCATTTAATAGGCAATTTACGAATATTTGTTTTATACAAGAAGGAAAGGAAGAAGGAAGCAAATGAGGGAAGAAGAAAGGAGGGAGAATCAAGCCTGAATTAACTCTCACTGAGAAAAAGAACTGGGAACAGAAGTGAGTTCAGATGAGGCTGAGTATAGGCATCAGAATATTTACATGTTAGCCTGAAGCCTTAAGTGGCAGCTGGCTGAACGGCCGGCCGGCAGTGGCCAGGTGGTCAGTCAGCACTGGCTAGTAGAATTTGGCATTCAAGTCAAGCAGCTGCAAAGCGGAAACGGCCCAGCAGCTTTGCAGAAACAGAGTTACCGGCCATTTTATGGTTCCAGGCTCCCAGCCAATCACGATAGGAGAGCGCTGAGGACACCTGCCTGTGCCCACAATGGAAAAAGCAGAGCTGGTCTACAATACAGAGCACCAAGCAGGAAAGACCACATTCCAGAAAAAACACACTCCCGTCCCCATCCCTACCTCCATGAGTGAAAGAGGGGAATCATCTGCTAAGTGTGGCTTACTTTGGAGAAAAGACCGAACAAAAATGGATAAGACTCTATAGGCAATCTGCCCTCAAAATTTTCATAGTGATGCTTCACATAGTGAGTTTGTGGTATAGCAGGGATTAAGGAATAGGTTTGCTGATTCTTAGCTCAAAGGTCTTCTACCACTACTGGTTCCAGACAAATAATTCCCATTTATCACAATTGCTTTGCTCAGCAGAAACATGTAAACCTGTTCATAGGTATATCAAAACTATTAAAATAGTTGTTAATTTTCTGTTCCATTAAAATAACCCCCAGAATGCTTTTCCTAAATCAACATGGCAAAGTAGAAATTGCCATAAAGACAATTTCCTCATTTTAGCATTCAAAATGTATAGCTATGTAGCAGGCATAACTTAAAAAGAATTATACAGACTTTGTCCCTGCCTTCCGTATTGTTTTCTAAAACAAGAGACTGCAGTTATGGTTATGACATTACTGTGCTCCAGAAATTTAAACCTATAATTTTATTGGACCAATTTATCACCAGCCATTAAATCTGTATTATAATACTATATTTACCTAACCTAGGGATTTGGGACAAGGATTATTCAATATGTCTTATTAAAGCTTTTAAATTCTCTTTGGATTGCAAGTGTTTGAGGGACACTATCTAACGTAGAGTATCTATAGACTATGGACTAACAAAGGGTCTAAATGAGTAGTCAAGTGAATGAAAGAGCCAGGACTAGGATTAAAAATGAAGTCTAAAATCTCTTTGTTTTATGGGGCATCTGCCTTCAGCTGAGGTCATGATCTCAGGGTCCTGATATCAAACCCCATCTCTGGTTTCCTGCTCAGAGGGGAGCATGCTTCTCCCACTCTTGCTACCCATGCTTATGCTCTCTCTCACTCTCTGTCAAATAAATAAATAAATAAGACTTTGTCTATAATTAATAAATAAATAAATAAATAAATAAATAAAATTTCTTTTGTTTTATTGACATATAATTGACATACATTCCATTAGTTTCAGGTGTACAATATATGTATATACTGTGAAATGATCACTAAAATAAATCTAGTTAATATCCTACACCACATAGTTACAGGTTTTCTTCTTGTGATGAGAACTTTTAAGATCTGTCTTGGCAACTTTCAGGTATACAATATAGTATTAATTGCAGTCACCATGCTGTATACTACATCCCATGATTTATTTATTTTATAATTAGAAATTTGTACTTTTGACCCCCTTCACTAATTTCACCCATCCCCTAACCCCTGCCTCTTGCAACTACCAATCTGTAATCTGTATCTGGAAGCTTGTGTTCTGTTTTCTAGGTTCCACATATAAGTGAGATCATATAGCATTTGTCTTTCTTTGTTTCACTTATTTCACTTAGCATAATGCCCTCAAAGTCCATCCATGTTGCAGATGGCAAGGTTTCCTTCTTTTATGGCTAAATAATATTACATTGTATATATGTTTCACATTTTCTTTATCCATTCATCCATCAGTGGGCACTTAGGTTGTTTCAATATCTTGGCTATTGTGAATGATGCTACAAGGAACATGACAGTGTTTTTTTCCTCTGGATAAATACCCAGAAGTGAAATAGCTGGATCATATGATAGTTCTGCTTTTAATTTTTTGAGGAAACTCCATGCTATTTTTCATAGTGGCTGCACCAATTTAAATTCCCCAAAATAATGCACAGTTTCCCTTTTCTCCATATCCTCATCACTACTTGTTATTTCTAGTTGTTTTGGTAATAGCCATTCTAACAGGTGTGAGATGACATCTCATTATGGTTTTGATTTGCATTTCCCTGATGATGAGTGATGTTGAGTATCTTTTCATATAACTGTTGGTAATTTCAATGTCTTTTCAGAAAAATGTCTATTCAGTTTCTTTGCCCATCTTTTAATTGGATTTTGTGTTTTATTGTTTGTTTCTTCTATTGAATTGCATAAGTTCTTTATATATTTCAGATAAGCTTTTTTATATGCATTTATATATGATATATTGCATTTTATATTCAGTCCTCCATATCTTTTCTTTGGTGTCTTAGCAAAGATTTTTGCTTATATGTGGAATAAACAGAATTGAGGGCATTATTCATGACTGTTGTAACGTGGTGGACTGGGCACTGAGTTTAGTGAATTAGGAGTTGATTACACTGTCTTTTTTTTGTGTGTTATGCATAAAGAAGAATATATATAATAAATATGCACAGTATGAAACAGTAATAAAATTTAACACCTGGATATCCACCACACAGTTTGAGAAACAGAACTTTATCAAGGCTCCTTGATGTTTTTTCTCAAATCCTTCTCTCCCTACTCCAGAGGATTTTTTTTTAATTTATTATTTTTGTGTTGTTTTTAATTTTGTTTGAGAGAGAGAGAGAGCGCGCACGCGCGCAAGTGAGGGGGAGGGGCAGAGGGAGATGGTGAGAGAATCTTAAGCAGGCTCCATGTCCAGCACAGAGCCCAACAGGGGCCTGATCTCACAACCCTAAGATCATGATCCAAGCTGAACTCAAGAGTCCCTTAACAAACTGAGCCATCCAGGTGTCCCTATTTGTTTTTCTTTACAGTTTTGCTACATATCTTTGTATTCCTAAATAATATATTATTTCATCTTGCATATTTTGAACTCCACATTAATAGAATCATTATTTTTGTTACAAATTTTCACTCAACATCATTTTTTGAGGGATACCCATGTTAATATGTGTAGCCATATTTTACATGTATTCATTGCTTCATAATATTCTGTTGGATATATTCACCAACATTTATTTACTTATTCTCCTTGCACTTGAGTATCTTCCAGTACTCTATTTTTTTCTATTAAAAATAATGCTAGTATCTATATTCACGTTCATATCTGCTAACACACAAGTTAAGTTCACTTTCTTTACCTCTCAACTGAGGATAACAATAGCTATATTCCATGGATGTTCTTAATGATGCCAATATTCAGTTTCTTGATCTACAAAGTAGATAATTGTTATGCTTAGCATTAAATGGCCATGTGTTTAAATACATAGAACAAGGACTGATTCATACAAGCATTCCATAAATCTTTATTTACTCTCCATGTAGGAATTCAGAAATTATTTTAAACCTTTATATATTGACTTGCTTTATCGAGTATGCTGGGTGAATGGTAGGCACAGAAACATCTGAGTCAATATACAGAGTTATTATTTGGCCTCTACGAAATGCAGATTGTTATGGTTTAATGATTATTTACATGTCAAATGGCCAAAAAGTCTTTTAGGAGAAATGGTGATACCACATGTCAGATAGTTAGAGAGGAGATGCTTGCTTGCTTCCCTAGGATTTGCCAGCATTATCTTCCTGGACAGAATCAAGCCAGCTCAAGTTGTCAGAGGCAAAGGAAAATTGCATTATTTTGGCCCAGATCAAGCCTCCAGATATGGAAAAGAGCACCACTATCTTTTGTGGGTCTCCTCAAATTCATGCACTAACTGTGTGACCCAGTTTTCTTCCTTCCAGAAATGCTGGCGCTCTTTGAGCCAGTGGAAAATACTTACATTACCCATCATCATTGCATTGATGCCGTACATCTTAAGATCCTTCTTCTGAGTTGGAGACTGAAAGACATGATGAGAAAATTATAATAGCATACCTTCTTAGGAGTCTGGGGGGAAAAATAAAAACATAGCAGATAGACGTTTCTTTTTAGCTAGATTTCTTCTTTACCATTTTTCCTGGGATGAAATTTCTGGTCTTTTGAATCTTACCTTCTACACATTTTCTTCCCTTACTACCTGCCTAAACTTTTCCCTAAAATGATATCAAGCATTTTATAAATTTAAGTCTGATTACCAGCCATTAGCCATTGAATTACCTTGGGGAGAGGGGATGGAAAGAGATCCTCTGTAGGCAAAATTACTAAAATAAATACTTCAAAGTACAGAATTTACATTTTGTTACTAAAATAAGAGTCCCTGCTTATTTTGGTGTTGTCTTCCATTTGGTTCACAATCAATCCATACCTGACAACAGGTATGAATGTCAGATTCCATCAAATGTAGCTGATAAAAAGCAGGAAAAAAAGGAAGAACAAAAACTCTGGGTATAGATATATGTATATATTTAGAAATCCACTTTGACTATTTCCTGAGTGTCCCAATGAATTCAATTCTAATTTACTTTTGTTGTTTGCTTTCTTGGCTCTTCCAAAAAGCTCATGAGTAAGCATGAGAACTATCATGAAACAGCAGATCCTTCTCTTCAGAGGCTGCTACCAAATCTTTTATACATGAAAAATAAATGGCGAAAGTCCATTGACATTTGACACAGATAAAATCTGAAGCTTATGCTTGGAGAGAAAATTTCTTGAGATACTGAAGTCATCATCTAGTTAGCTGTGGGGAGGAGGGGGGGTCCATTTCTGAAGCTTGTGGCCAAGTATAGTATAGTGTGTCACTGCTTCAGGGACAATGTGCAGAACCAAAAATATAAGTGTGAAGAAATGATGGAACAGAAGAGCCAGTTGGCCTCAGGGCTGGCTTGACTCAGGAAAGGAAATGCAAAATTCTGGAAAGCAGCACAGTGATCACTGAATAAAAGCTCAGACATTGCTTTCTGAGCCATATCCTCAGCACTAATTATAGACTTTACTACATAATATCATGTCATAATGACCAATGGGATGCTCTGAGGAAAGGAGGCACAAGGGAACTAGACTAGAATTGGCCACGGCCACCCCTTACTCAAAACTAATAGACCTAATGTGAAAGCCCCACAGTGACCCTTGTGGGAGGAAATTTTGCCAACTTGGAGGTAAAAAATGAAAACTCAAGTGAGAGTCAGGCTAACACCAACACTGTTCAGTCTCATCAAGTGGCTGATGAGGATCAGGATACTACATTGTTCCCTGAGGATAGAAGTGCACCAAATAATGACAACATGGGGGAGAGAGACTTTAAAAGATTCAGGGAGTATGACAATTAGAGCTCAGTGTCTGATGAGGGATATATGTAAATGAACTACTTAGCATGAGTAAGTCAATGTGTATTAGGTACAAACTATGTAAAATAGATGCCTAGTGATCAGAGCATGAGGCCAGGGAACTCTCCTGTGATTATATATGGAGCAAGCATTTTTGTAGTGAGTTATGAGCTAAGGAGATAAGGCAAAATAAAGCAAGCCAAAAGGCTTAGTCTTTATGGTGTTTGACATTTAAATTTAGCACCATATCATTAAGACACAGCCAGCAAATGAGAAATACAGTAGTTAATACAACAGAGAGAATCTAATACAGAAATTGTTTAAAGAGTTATTAAAAACTGAACAATCCAAACTGGACTAATACAGAGATAGTAACTGAAGGAAGCATCTATCACCCTTACAATGCAAGGAACAAGGAAAAAAGTTAAGATTTTGGGAACACTAGCAAAGAGATTCTGAGATGCTGTGACTCATCTCTCTTCGAAGTAAGAATTCCTGTGGACAACTAGTACCTCAAAAGCCCAAAGGAGATATCCTGCTAATCTGGATGACAGGGTCCTACCAACTGCTGCAAGTTTCTCCAAAGAAATGCCATGAAGTTGGTACCAAGAACATGGAAGAAAGCAAGCTAGAACAAACAGCTACTAATGAGATTAGAAGCTATGGCTGAGATGAGGCTAACAGGAGCATTAGACACCTAGAAGAGGTAACGGGAGTGGCTCAGGCGGTTAAGCATCTGTCTTCAGCTCAGGTCATGATCCCACTGTCCTAGTGTCAAGTCCCACATTGTGCTCTTTCCTCAGTGGCAAGTCTGCATCTCCCTCTCCCTCTGTGATCTCTCTCGCTCTCACTCTCTCTCAAATAAATTAACAAAAATCTTAAAAAGAAGAAGACGACACCTAGAAGATGCAAGTGACTCCTCTCTCCAAATAACTTTCAGCTTCTTTCAATGCCCTCCATTGACAGAACAAACAGGAGGATAGCTGGCAAAGAAGAAATGTAGATTGCAGAGCACCCCCCCATATCACAAATCTGGAATATAATGGTTAATAACTGTCACCTCAAACTCACAACCTTGAACCTGAAGGCCAGAATATATCAAAAGGATTTATTAGAAGAGCTTAACAGTGCTATAGTTTCAGCTTAAAGTTATGAAAAGAAGATATCTTTACTCCCTCCTTACATATTTATGCATCTGAAAAACCACCATAATAAAGTCTTTTTCAGTCTAGGTTTACCTATAAATGCAATAAACTCAGGATTTGTCTTTATAAGGTAGAGAATAAGATAAGAGTATCCAGAGTTCAGTTAATTCAAAACTTTTATCATTTCCCAAAGTCTCAACTATCTCTTTCACCATACTTTCTACCGGAGATGTTAATGAGAGGCAAAATGGATTGTTAATGGACTGAGAAATATTCAAATGCAGGGAGAAAAGAGGAAATAAAAACAATGTGAATATTCTAGAACAGGATAATTGGCCTCTGAATAATTAAGTCAATTCTGTGAAATCATCTTCCCTAGGAATCCCTATTTTTATGGCAATACATCAAGATGACAATTAATTCACAGAAGGGATGAAGTACAAAACCGATATAATTGCTACAGTGGCTGTAAAAAAGTCCAAATGAAAAGGTGAGCACTATTTTCAAGAAGAACAAAAAGAAGACATATGATGGATGTCCCTTTTTCCAATTTGTACATCTTTATATTCATGTAAAAGGTAGAAAAGGAGTAATGAAATACTTTTCTAACATGTCATAAGTTCAAACATAAATGCATACACACAAATCACATTAAGAAAAATGGTGCAGAGACCTCTGGATAAAATTAATTAGAGTATTGTAAAACACATTAAAATTTCTTACCTCGGTGTTGGGTACCACATACAGTATATATCTCCTGAATTGTATGTAACTGTTCATTGGAGGTATTCACAAAAAAGTAGAGCTATCTTTTGTGTCAGTCAGCCATTGTCCAAAAATACTGCATAAGAAAACAATGCAAAATTCAGGGGCTTGAAACAAAATTGATGATTCTTATGAATCTGCAGGTTGGCCATTTTGGTTAATTGAGGGTAGGCTCAGCAGGTGGTTCTTCTCCTGGAGCTCCTGTGCTACAGACAGTCGCTCTGGAGGGCAGCTGGAAAAGCCCTGCTCTACATGTCTTCCATCCTCTTTTTGCCAATGGGCTGCCTGAGCCCTTGGTGGCAGTGGCAGAGGTATAAAACAGCAAGTGGAAATGCATGAGAAATTTTTAAAATATGGTATCAGTCCTATCAATGTGCCAATGTCCAAAGCATGTCAGAACTCTGAACTCAGAGTACCTGGGTGGCACACTCAGTTAAGCATCTGCCTTTGGCTCAGGTCATGATCCCAGGGTCCTGGGATCAAATCCTGCATCAGGCTCCCTGCTCAGTGGAGACCCTGCTTCTCCCTCTCCCTCTACTTCTCTCCGTGCTTATGCTCTCTCTGTCTGTTTCTCTCTCTGCCAAATAAATAAGTAAAATTTTAAAATTAATTAATTAGTTAATTAATTTAAAAAATAAAATTAAATTAAAAAGAACTCTGAACCCAAAGTCAAAGGACAGAGAAATAATCCTGGCCATGGAAAGGCCATAGTGAAAAGGTGAGGTCCAAGAGGGGTGAAAAACTGGAGCCAAGTATTCAATCTACAAGTTTGACCTCTGTTTCAGAAAGGAAATGATAAAATAAAACAAAATAAAAGGCCATGTGTTTATAGGTAAGGGAAGTTCTTATTCATTGAGTATTTACTCTATTAGAATTCTAGTGTGAGGAGTAGTATAGTAGCATGTGTCTCTCTTGAAAACAGAAATAAGACTTTAAATTAAAGAAAGAATCAGAAAATTTCTTTAATAGAATAAAATGCTAAATTCAGGAAAAAATAGTCAAAATGAACAAGGAAAACCTTTTATGCATTGACAGAATATCAGGTCAAGAATGAAGATTATAGGGGTGCCTGGGTGGCTCAGTGGGTTAAAGCTTCTGCCTTCGGGTCAGGTCATAATCCCAGGGTCCTGGGATCAAGCCCTGCATCGGGCTCTCTGCTCAGTGGGGAGCCTGCTTCCTCCTCTCTCTCTGCCCGCCTCTCTGCCTACTTGTGATCTCTGTCTGTCAAATAAATAAATAAATAAATAATCTTTAAAAAAAAAAGAATGAAGATTATAGCAAATGATAAGTAAATGCAGACTATTGCTGGGCCACACTGGGCCTCTGCGTTAGTTAGAAAAAGGCTCTCCCTCTGTGAGAGACAAGTCACATCTGGGTTCAGGATTTGTTAAATGGGGCTTGGACTGGATTTCAGCTACCACCTGCTCTAAACCAGATCTCATTGTTTAGGGAAAAGGTAATCCTGCTGAAAGAGAAGAAAGCAGGGTTTGACTCATTTTGTCAATGTGCCTCACTGACTTGCTATATCTTATACTCTATTGATTCACCTTAACAGTTCTCTCAAATGGTCGCCATTCCTTGCTTCCTTGCTTTCCATCTTCTTGCCTTTCTTCCACAAATATGTACTGAAATTCTTCTGTGTACCAAGTATGTTCCAGGCAGGTAGAATGCAACAGGAACAATACAGACAAAATCCCTGCCTTCCCAGACTTTATCATGTAGCGGGAGAGTCAGACAAGGAACAGTAAGCATACAAATGAACAAATTTTATAGAGTAATAGAGGATAAAAGAACTGTGCAGAAAAAAAAATAATTGAAGAAGAGGGAGGGAAAGGACAGGATTGTCTCAACAGGTAATAACCAGAGCAAACATCCTTTGAGATAACAGGTTTTTGTTATTTTTTGAAAAATTTATAGGGAAGAAAACTTTATTATTCCATGTTTTCATTTTCCTACTTTATATACATGCTTGGCACTATGTAGGAAGAGATGGACCCTTCTTAATTTACTCACATCTCAATTCTAATTAATTGCATAAGTGTACAGCAAGACTAAACCCAAGAGAAAATCCAGTCAGAAGACAAATCTTGATAAAACATAAAATGCCCTTCTTTTAGAAATCTTGGTCCATTATTTTCTATATATATATAACAACTGTGGCTAAAGCAAGTGAAGGGTTGGTGAAATTTTACAGGAGATTTTTTAAATAAATATATGTGTAGCATAATTCATGTTACAGCTTATGTGGTTCATATAAACATTTTTGCTATTTTTAAAATTTAGTATGTTAGGCACATTGAGTTGAACTTAAGATAAATTTATTTGTAACATTTTATATTTGCCATAGTGCTTAATAAATAGTTTTAAAGTCTAGAAAACCTTTCCCTTGGCTATGAATTAATCTATAGAACATTCAAAATGGTTGAATGTGCAAGTTGGGAAAATGAACACATTTGTTACAGTAACAACCCTCTAATGAATTATGGTCTTAAGCTGTTCTTGTACGTTGTTTATTTAAAAATGGTCCTCATCAGTGGTCCAGTTTTCTGGTTAAAAGGGGTTCTTAAAATAAAAACAAAAACAAAACTAAAGTATTTTTGTTTCTACCAAATCAGGACAAAGCCATTGGAAAGCTTGGGTCATAATCATGCTACCATATTAGTTAATTCTTGGCTTTTTGAACTCTGAAATGTCTAAATTTTCTTTAGCAGTTTAGAGGGACTCTCCATGTGCTACTTTTAAAACACATAGCACTATGTCATCAGAATACTTTTAAAACCTTTAGTATCTACAGCATTTTAGACCCATAGAATTATAACATTGCTCTCCTTTTCCTTGATTCAGTGGAAATGAATAAAATGTTATATTGCATAACATTGCATACAGTAAAAGAATTTTCCTCCTTTAATCCTCTTTGATTGCTATAACTTATTTGATAAATGAATTCTGAGAAGAGTAATACATGTTTCACTTTAAGCACCTTGGGTTGGCTTATGTGCAAATGCAATGGCCAGCTTCCTATGTGGATCTGAAATGGAATGAAATGGAATTGAATCCATCACTAGCCAGTTAATACTTCCTTACTTCCTATGTTTGATTGTTGGCAACTTTCTAAGTTGCTGAAAATGTACCAATAAAAAGTCTGGAGATGAGAAACTTTTGGTAGGATATTTTCTTAATCTTGAATTTTAATCTCTGTATTACAGACATTTTAAACACTCTGCCTAATACCTAATATAAGTTCGATAAATGTTAGTTGCATGACTTCACATATATGTAACTATGTAGGTATTTTTATATAATAAATGAGGACTAGGTACCCTGTTTGTGTCACAGAGGATAGGGGTCAGCAAAAGTTTTTTTGTTTTTTTGGTTTTGGGGGGGTTTGTTTATTTGTTTTTGAGTCCAGATAGTAAATATTCTAGTCTTGCAGGCCATACACTCTGTCACAAACAATCAACACAAAATCAATATATAAATACAAGTAATAAATGAATGTGAATAGTTCTATTCTACTAAAACATTTATAAAATGGTGATAGGCTACAGCATATACAAGCTATAGTTTGCCCTTCATATAGACCATTTCAAATTGCACATGCTAGTTGAACTACAAAAATGGTCCACATAAATACAGGTAAACCCAAGGGAATTTTGTCAAACATATTGAAAATGCACTTCTATAGAGTTTCTAAAAATTTATGAGTTGTTTCTGACTCATTTAAAGAAACTAATAGTCCAAATTTTCATATATTTTATGTTTAAATATGGTATTGTTAAAATATAAGGAATTTTGTTTTTCATTGTCCATCTGATTCAAAACACGCGAATACAACTGAGCATGACAATTTACTACTAAAAACTAGAAAACAATGCAACTAGTTTAAATCTAAGTCCTTGTCTTAGTCTATGACTGGGTCATTCACTTTTTCAGTTATTAATTATATTAGTCTGTAAAATGAGGAAGCTTCATTTCATTTTATCTAAAATGGGAAGAAAACTAGCACAAAACCCTTCAGTGAATGAAGGGAAGAACTGAAAAAAAAATTTGATTTGGGTCTCTCAAGCTGAGAGGTCATAGCTAATTTTTTTAGTGTGGCTTTTTGGAGTATTTTGATGTTTCAGTCTTAAAGGCAGGTTGATGTTAGCAAGAGCCTCCAATATATTAAACCAAAAGTATTCAGCCTAAATGTCTGAGAGAACAGTATCATAGAACTGACATTGCTGCTGAAAGCCTACAAGAATCAAATAAAAAAAAAAAAGATTATAAAGCATTTTATAAGCAAAGTGCTCTCTAAATGCTTAATAATATTTTGCTAATGGCTTTCCTCTCCTAAATTCCGCCTCAATCATTCAATTTCTTTCCTATATCACCAGTGTATTTTAATTCTTCCTAGTCTCCCTCAGATGTCGTTCAGTGAGTTAGAACCATCTGGCAGGCAGCCATGCACTACCTATAACAAAGAGTAGTAATTTTATTCAAGTTCTGTATCTTAAAGATAGAATTGTCATCTCTGTGCTAGACGAGGTGGATTTGCAAAGCTTACCAGAGTAACTCTCTTAAAGGATAAGTTTATTTTTCATAACATAAACTGTGGAGACAACTAGATCTATGAGCACAACCCCTGACCACTTCTAATAACACCATGGCCTAAATAGGTATCCTATTGAGCTTATACTTAACAAACCTTCGAATAGCTAATTTATGACTCATAGATTCTACTTCCATGTTTTATTGCCTCTAGTTAGAGCAGAAGTTCCTTTTTTCAGAGGGTGAAAATGAAAAATAGGTTTGCAAGAGCAAGGTACACTTGGGAGTGCAAACCAAAGTCAAATCATGGAAGAATCTCTTTGATCGTAATTCCCTGAATCACATACAGGTGTCGGACCTTCTTAAACTTTGCTGATATTAACTAGGCAAGACAAGGGTGACTTGTATGTCCAGCCTCTGCGGTTCCGGACTCTTACCTACAGCAGTTCTTCAACCTGTCACAGTGTATAAAAAGCCCTCCGAGAGCAATAGCATAAGCACTCCTTGTGCTTTATGCACAACAGAGACAACTAAAAATGATGAGTTTATTTTGCAAATTTAATTTAAGAGGTTTTTACACTGTGTGCACACATACTTTTCTGAAAGTCACAGGCAAAGTATTAGATTTCTTTCAGGGCCAACTAAATACAGTTTTTGCTGAAACCCAGTTGAGAAATATATAAGAATTAAACCACATTAGAGAGAATGCCAGCACTGAGTTCATCATTTATGTAGTAGTTTACACTTGCATAGAGTTGTATATGTGAACAAAAACTCATCCAGCTTCTGGGATCTATCTTTAACTATATTTTGCCCTGTACCTAGTAATATTACCAACATGTAAACAATAAAAATATGCCTACTTTAGTGTGACATAAGCCCATTGAATTTGGAATTTTAAAAATGAAAAAAATATTAAATCCCTGTTCCACCATTTATTAACTTTGTGTCCTTGAAAAACAACTTAATTATAAGCTTCAGTTTCTGTATTTATAAAATGGGGTAATAAAGGTACTTACCTTATAGACTTAGTATGGGAATTAGGTAAAATATTTATATAAGACTGGTAGTCCAGAACCTCATGCACATTATGCACTGATTCCTAAAAGCTTCTTGGGTTGGTAGGGTAGAAACGAGCTTATTAGAAATCATCCCCTGGCCAGGCATCTGGCTCAATCCAATTTATCCCTGAGCAAAACCAAGCATTACTAGATAATGAAAGAAGAGATGTCTGTCCATTTAGAGTAGAGCAAGCTACCAGTCCACATCTCCCAAGGCTATTAAACAGAAGTTCGTTCTGATTTCTCATTATGTATTTCCACATAAGACCCAATTAGATTACGAAAGAGATGAGGGTAAGGATGGGGAAGGGTAGTCACTGCTGGGGCAAACTATTTAATATGATTTTTTATGACAATGTGTGGAATCAAAACATGACCAGTTCTACTCAAGCAGCAAGGACAATCACCTTGGTACTCTAATCCAACACATGGAAGACACATTTCACTTTTCCTTCTTACAAAAGCAATAGAAGAGGTGTTTTTTTTTTTTAATCTGTAATATATTTCCTATAGTCCAACTGCTGCTTGATCTCCCTTTAAGAAACAACTTTTCTAATGTTCAATAGTTATGAGATATTTTTCACTATTAACATTTTCCTATCCCTGTAAATTTTACCACATAATGTGATATTAAGAAATTCAACTGGCCTCTTACACAGAAGTATTAAATTTTGGTTTGGAGGATTTATTTCATACAAAAAATAGTATGGTTTGAACATTTGCTTCGACTTCCTTTCACTGGGTTTGTATAAATTAATTACTAAACTAATTTCCACTACCATTAAAATCTCTAAAATTTGTTTTAAAATCGTTAATAATTTTTTAAAGTTACTTACATCTTTAGTATTACTTCTATCTTATTTGCCCCTATTCCTTAGCTCTGTAATTTTCCTCACTCCTTGATATAAGAGAACCACACTGCTATTATTCCTGAAGAGTCATGAAAAAGGGGGGAAAATGCCGGCAAAAGCAACAAAAAGTTGCTAAAGAAAAAATTAGTAACACTTGCTAAAGCACAGTAATGAAGACTTTATTCAAGGGGGTCATGGATCAAGGTTTAGGGGACAATTACAATGGAATCTTACAGTGAGGAAAGGATTGAACTTATTTTGAAACATAGCACTAAATGGGAATTTATAGTCAAGGATCAGGATGAAGATCAGGGGGTAGAAAACTACTAAGAGAAAACATCAGGGGTAAAGGAGATTCTGTCTAAACCAACCTAACAAGATTCTTGCTAAAAACAGACCAGGATGATCAGTATCACCTGGGAGATGGTGGAGAATGAGGAACTCAATTAGAAATGGAGGGTAATTAGATATGGAAGATGGGGTGTTCCAGTTAAAATGACTTAGCAAGGTTCTTACTAAAATTGTACAATGCAGAGATGAACGTGGAAGTCCAAAAGTTAACCCTCGTTTAAAAATAGCTCAGAAAAACTTGAATAGAGTTTGGTCAATGGGGGAATCTTTGCCACACTAATGGCAGAAATAATTTAATATACCACTTGAGAAGTTCCTACCTCAGCCCTATAAGAATAATACTATTAATGTGGGAAACAAAAGCAAAAGAAAAACTTAAATCTCCTTACGCTTATAGTCCATTGACAAGTCCTTGAACCAGACAGAATGACATTCCTCTAGGAACTCCGCTGCCTCAGTGTTAATACTTTAATAAGAGCAAAAGGTAATCTTACCTTAACATTATTCTGACCTCCCGGGATCCTGTAAGTCTACTTTAACACATAAAAAAGTTTTTTGGAACCTTCCTTTATCTCTACCCCCCAAGATATATGTTGGCAATCATCCTCCAATCATATGACCCGCAACTGAAGAGTCTCATGACTGAGTTTGTACTAGACAGTAATAAAAGACCTTTTCGAAACAACAGCTAGCCCCCTCAAGGTCCTGGAAACCTTGTTTCCAAAATACCCTGGAGGCTTGTGCTGTCCTTAACCCCCTCCTAACTTGGAAGTATAGGATCAGCCACTCCTCATGACCCTGGTGCATGGGTCCTGTCCCTGTGATTTAATAGAACCATCTTTTTGCACTGAAGATGTCTCACAGATTCTTTCTTGACTGTCAGTTCTGAATGCCACCACTTAAAACCAAGTTACCCAAATATTTTGGAGATATCTTTGTAACTTTACCAATCCATGTATGCAGATTTCCTCCTTCAATTACTATATACCAAAAGCCTATCTACCGTGAAAACATTGAGGCAGGGTTACCAATAGTGAAGTAATATGACTCTCAGATCCACTGTTTGGTTGGCTCGGAACAAACTACTCTGCCAAACTAATTCCAATTTGAACACAAGACTCAAGTTAGACATGATCTTTTCCTTAAAGACATATCTCACTCTTCTCTGCTCCCTATAATATTCTATCCAAGCCTGTAGCATAACATTTATGACAATTTCATCTCCAACTAGTCCTTGACTAGGATCCAAAGAATAAACACTCCTTGAAAACTGAATGAGTTATTCTTCTTCTTTTTATCCCTGCCCCATGCACAGTGTCTGGCAAATATTAAACACTTGATTCAAGTTTATGAATAGATGAATTAGTGAATGAGTTAAAAAGCTTCAGTGACAAATTAGACATATCAGTGTGATATAAATACAACAAAAAAATACATTTATAGGCATCACTACTTTCTTTTTGTAGCTTCTCATCTTTCTTACAATTTTATTTTAAAAGGTTGTCCTAGGGTAGAAACTTTGAGCATTTATCAACTTCATGATAACTGTAAAATCAATAACCAATATTTTCAGAGCACCCATAAAAAGGAGGTTTACAAAAGAGAGAGAAAAAAAAATTAAGGATGGCCAGTCAGAAAAGAGAAAGTGGAAGAAAATGAGTTCTGCTCTACCTGAGTTGATGGTAATATATGTCTCCCATCAATTTCCCTTTCCTCCAAGCCAAGCCTCTTCTTTTGTCATTGTGATTACTAAAGGCATGAGAGCCTGCTGGTTAACTGATGATCCTGACAAAGCATGCACATAAGCACTGTTAATCCTTTACACCTAGCTTTTGCCTGTGTACACAAGAAACAGATCTGGTCTCCTGGGAATCCTTCTACTTCAGATGCATATTCAAAATTTGAAGAAGCCTTTGCTCCTATTGGGCATACCCAACATGATTTTGGGCTGTCACTAAGTCTCCATTAGAAGTAATGCTAAATATAAGAAACACTAATTTTGAGAATCTATAGTCTTATAAATTTCGATATAATGAAGTTTCAAAAATCAATCAAATCATTCATTCCTAAAATGTTCACCAAGGCCCCCACATAAATATAACTCTATTGGGGTGCCTGGGTGGATCAGTGGGTTAAGCCTCTGCCTTCCGCTCAGGTCATGATCTCAGGGTCCTGGGATCGAGCCCCACATCAGGCTCTCTGCTCAGCAGGGAGTCTGCTTCTACCTCTCTCTCTCTGCCTGCCTGTCTGCCTATTTGTGATCTCTCTGTCAAATAAATAAATAAAATCTTTAAAAAATAAATAAACACATATATATGGATGTTCCAAAGAAAGTAGAAAGCCCTCTCCCTTTCTACCTCAGGGAGTTTCCATTCTTAATTTATAGTATTCCTCTGAGTTGTAACATTGTAAATTGACGGCTTTTCCAAAGTCAACCTAGATTTGCTTTTAGCTACCATTATATTCTAGATTTTATTTTTACGGACTGGCCACTTTTTTTTTTTTTTTTTTGGCTTTGTTTACTATCTTCTAATGACTCTCAACCCACCTTGCAATTTATGTGACAATTTTGGCTGCTTGACCTGAGCTGTGCTCTCTAAGGGCTTCACCATGTGCCCTGATCCTGTGTAAGACATTGATAAATTCTGTCTGAGATACAAGCCGCAAGAGGCAATTTAAAAATATATATTTTCCTCTGTTCTCACTTTCTTCTGAGAAGTCTTTCATTCTATTTCTGAGTTGAGGTGATTGATTCTGAACTAGTTTAAACTCAAGGTCTAGAGCAACAAGCTGAGGGGAAAAAAAATGATAGAGATATATTTAAAAAGTGCCTTGGTTTTATCTTCTGATTCATTCAATAGAAAAGCTCTTTTATGGATAAAAGTTCCTTTTTGTACACTGTAGTACTCTCAGTTACTACTGGAGTCAAGCATTATAAAGGAGAAGAAAATGATGAAATACTGACAATTTAATACACACTAAATGTAAAAGAAGTGAATATTGAAGACGGGCTTTATTTGTGATGTTTTTGTGGTATTTCTCTCTCCCTCCCTCTCTCTAATTAGTTAAATAAGTGAAATATAAAGCTTAACTGTGAGTAGTGAGTACATAATAGATAAATGTAGGGAAGTTTAAAAAATTTTTGAGCCTCACTAAAGTTAGCAAAAATGTAAGATTTTCTGCCTGTTCATGTAATCAGAGTATCTCAGCAGTGCTATGAAGTGAAATGACTAGCTGGTAAAATGTTAAGAAACTTCTCAAAAGATCTCACTTATCTGCCTAATGCCTTGAACCCCATCAAGAAGCTTCCTGCCTTTCCAATGAGGTTTTAATCCTCACATAAATAAAATTATTACCTGGGAGGGGTAAAATATTAAGTTATGGGAAATTTCCAATCCAATAGCCACTCTTCTAAAGAGGAACTCAGGTCTTGGAATGCCTTTGAGAAAACTTCATATAATAATGGGGTCTCGTGTTGGAAGACATAGATTTTCAATCCATCAAATACTTTTGATATAGTAGCCTATTGTGTTTGTAGAAAGCATGTGGTGGGAATTTAGAACAGTCTTCAGGCTCTTTATATACTTCTGTTTTATATATACTGAAATGATTTAGGATATGTTTTCTCTAAAGTGCTTTTTTCAGCAATAAAGGACTCTTTGAGACCTATTCATTCCTTATCTAATTGACTGCTACCCAACACAATGGAAAATGCCTTGGTTTATGTATTTGGATAATATTCTATTTATGTATATTTCTTTCCTTTTTATGATCACCCACACTGACGTCAGATGTCATGGAACTGAAGCGCTTGTGGTACAAAAGACTGTCACTATTACTTAAATCATTTATGGTCCTAATATATGGATATAGAAGTTAATTAACACTTTTGATGCCAATGACTTCCTGTGCTTGAAAGGGCTCTCTACTTAAACACTTTGCTCTGTATAGCACCCACCACCTTCTACAAATACTCCTGTCTCCTGAGGTTAAAATCTCTTATCTCCTCACCAAAATCCACAGCAAACTTTTTAGAACAATGATTCTTGGATATTGTAGAGGAACTAGTGTTTCAGTCAGTCATTCAAAAAGTAATTTTTGTGTCTACTATTCATGTAGGAATTACCAAGGATCTTTTAAGAGACATTGATTATCATGGATTCAAATACTCTACTTTCTTTCCACCTAAACTTGATCTCCCCAATCAATCTTCATTCCCTTACCATGCTTTATTATTTTTTTTCTTCATAGTACTTTTTGATGTGGTTTGAAGTGGTGGAGTTCAGGGCTGACAGCCAAGAAAGAATTCTTGAGATGTCTTTGGTGCAAACAGTGGTTTTATTAAAGCACAGGGACTGGATCCATGGGCAGAAAGAGCTGCACTGGGATCATATGAGGAGTGCCTGATTATATGCTTTCAAGTTGGGCAGGGTTAGGGACAGGACAAGCTCCAGGATATTTTGGAAACAAGGTTTCCAGGGCCTTGAGCGGGCTAACTATTGCTAGGAAAAGTTCATTTATTACTGTCTAGTAAAACCTCAGTCATGAGACCCTTCAGATATGGGACATATGCTTGGAAGATGATTGCCAACATATATCTGGCGGGGGGGGTAGAGATAAAAGAAGTTTCCAAAGGAATTTTTACATTAAAATTTTTACAGGATCCTGAGCATTTGGAATAATGATAAACTAAGATTACCTTTTGCTCTTATTAAAATATTAACATTGAGGCAGCAGAGTTCCTAGAGGAATGTCATTCTGCCTGTTTCAAGGACTTGTTAATGGACTGTAAGTAGTCAGGAGATTTAAGTTTTTCTTTTGCCTTTGTTCCCCACATCACTTATCACTACTTGAAATTATGTGATTTTTTTTTAATATTGTCCATCTCTCTGTATTGAATACAAGCTCCAAGTGGGTGATGGATTTGTTTCATTCACTGCTTCATCTTTATTATCTAGAACCATGCTTATGCCACTGTAGACACTCCATCTTTTTTTTTTTTTCTTTAATTTGACAGAGATCACAAGTAGGCAGAGAGGCAGGCAAAGAGAGAGAGAGAAAGAGAGAAGAGGAGGAAGCAAGCTCCCCACTGAGCAGAGAGCCCGATGCAGGGCTCGAGCCCAGGACCCAGGGCTGAAGGCAAAGGCTTTAACCCACTGAGCCACCCAGGGCACTCAGTCTTGTTAAATGATTGGCTCAATTAATTAATTAGTCTCCAAAGCAGATACCACCCATTTCTTCACTGCACTGTGAGGGAGCCTGTGTCACAAATGGGATTGTGTCATAGGCTTCAAGTATACTGGGGTTAAATGAAGGTTCAGAACCAGTGATAGAGACCTACAGTCACTGAAGAGAAAGGAATATCTATTTAGATTCTTCTTGTAGCCATTAAACTCTTTTGCTTCATAGACACACAGTTATTTTATTGATCTCCAATAAAGAAATAATAAATAATGCTCTTAGCTGAGACTAGCTTGTAGCTAATTACCTAAAGGTGAAATTTTTATTGCCTATTATCAAGCATCTTAGAGTATTTACATCTCCCTCTGTTGATACTTACAAAGGGATGGGGGGCAGGTCTCATTATAAATGACATTTCATAAGATCACAGGATTTTGAAGTGAGGACCATTAAAAATATAAAGTCACACAGAGTATTTTTAATCAGTTAAAATAAAAAAGCATGTGCATCTGAATTGCTAACAAATCTGTGACTACAAGGATGTGCAACCACAACTGTGGCATCAATGATTGATACGCTCTACAGCGTTCTTAGAACCCCTCCAGCCCTGCTCTCTGGAACAGTCTGTAGTGTACAAGAAGAAAACAGGGACCAAAGCAGCCAGAGGGAAGGGGAGGTTTTCAAGGAAAATGAGACATTTTATGGATAAAGGGTATTATCTGCATAATTATAAGGGATGCAGCAAGTGTTTTAAACAGTTCATTTTGATCATTATTGTCAGTTTTATTTTGCTCTTTCAGAAAAAAAAAAAAAAAACATGAACTGAGGATTTAAAGCAAAAGATACTATTGTTTAAAACTGGCTCTGGGGGCCCTTTCTGGCTCAGTCACTAGAGCGTGCAATTCTTTTTATTTTTTAAGTTTTTATTTAAATTCCATCTGGCTAATATACAATGTAATATTAGCTTCAGCTATACAATATAGTAACTCAACACTTCCATACAACACCCAGTGCTCATCACAACTGCCTTCCATAATCCCCATCACCTATTTCACCCATGCCCCATTCCGTTCCCATCCAGTAACCATCAATTTATTAAGAATCTATTTCTTGATTTGCCTCTTTCTCTCCTTTTTTTTTTCCCCTTGAGCATGTGACTTGATCTCAGAATCTTGAGTTCAAGCTCCAAGTTGGGCATAGAGCTTTTTAAAAAAGGCTCTAAATCTTAGAGTGTATCTGGAAAGTTGTTTTGACAACCTTGAAAGCACAGAAAGATTACCATAATACATAAACTAGTCCAAGGAGGGTAAGTATGATCACAGAGTCTGTGTGAACATCTAGAAGCCTCCTTCTCATTTTCTGCCAAAACCTAATTACCAAGGGATGAGGGGAGAAGTGCTCAATACAGTGGTTAAAAAGGAACATAGTTTTAAGTTAGGAGTTGCACCACATGGTCTTCTTAAAACATATGAGTAGGTGATTTCTAAGGTGTGAAAACTTTCCTACAGTGTTATAATAACAAAATTTTAGTGTGATTATTATATATGCACAGGAATATGTCAGTTCTGTTGTTTGTAATTCAATGAAGCAGCAACACCTAACAGATAGAAAGCACAGAAGTGGGTGTTGAAAAGCTGAATTCTAACAACATATGATTCTTTCTTCTAACCATTTCATGTGTTTCTGCTTTAGCATGTCTTCCTCAAGGCTGAAAAAATAAGCCTTTTCTAATGGTAATCTGAAATTATACTAAAGGACAAAGGTGACAGCACTGATATTTTAAATATTATTTATTTGGATAACGAGGCAGAGCCAGTTTTAAATTATCCTTGATATCTGGTCTAAGAGAATAAGGTGAAATCTGATCATTAAAGAAGTCAATCTTGTACCTTCAGTTTAGTCAAGTAGAAAAGACATAACAATAACATAAGCAAATTTAGTGAATAGTCCAACAAGTGTAAGTCTATTCTATATAGTATATAATGAGAGAGAAATGTACATATTTATTTTTTTAATAACAACTTTCCACCAAAGTGGAAAGTGTAGCATTAATTTGTAACATGAAAAGAAATTCTGAGGAAAGAAGAAAACAAACTTTGGGTGAGTACCAGCCATTGCAGGTGTATGATTATTACCTGTTAAGTTGCTTTATCTTCATATTAATTTTATGAGTCAAGTGATTGAGAAAATACAGGTCAAATTATATTTTTACCACGTGGCATACAACTAGTAAGTAGCAGAACTAGAATTTTGAACCCGTATCTGTCTGCCTTTAAAGCCATGTTTTTTTTCCCACCACATTCTGTAGCATTTTCAAAGGAGTTCATAAACTCCAGATTTTCCCCACCATGTTTGTTGTTGAACAAAAGAATGACTTCATCTCTGTTCAGTGACCCTTTCCCACTGTTTTCGCACCCAAGCTTGAGTTAGACTCACGTTTCCATTTCTGGGTCCTACAATGCAGTACTATCCCCAAGACTGCCTTCAAGCATTGCCACTTAGCTTATTCCCAAACATTCTTCATAATTCACATCAGAGAACCCTGCCATATATCCCTCTAGGGTTTTGTAGGTGGTTAATTTGTTAATTCCAAATTAATGAATTCATACTAAATTATTTGTAAGATGACAGCTTAATTAAATATCACTCCTAGGCCCTTTCCACATTTTAAAAGAGGAATCTAGAGATTTATCCATGCATTCATTCATACTTGGAACAAACAGGTATTGAATACTTACTAGCTACTTGCAAACACCAGCTGTGGAAAACTGACAAATACAGCACACACAACCTCATCTCTCAAAAAGACAACAGAAGAAAGGATCCAATAGAAGAAAGGATGATTCTAAGTTAATTAAATACAATAGAATGGCATATGGGTTCTCAAAGAGTAGACCCTGAAAGAAAAGCATCAACATTACCTGAGAACTGGTTAATATGCAAATTTTCTGGCCCTAATCCATTCCTACTAAATCAGTAACTTTGGGACTGTGGCCTAGCAATCTGCATTTTAACAAACTTTCAATGATTCCAATGTAAACTGAAGTTTGAGAACAGCTGGTGGTGGTGTTTATAATACAGGGGCTGGATCCAGACAAAAGGGGATTCAATTCTTGTTCCACCACTTCCTGATTGAATGGCTTTGGGTGAGTTACTTGAATTCTGTGTGCCTATTGCCTTCTTTATTAAACAAGGACAATAATTGTGCTAATAGCTTCCTGATACAGTTGTTATAGGGATGAATTAGTTGATTAAAAAAAACAGGATTAAGTTAGTTAATATACCTTAAATACTAAGAGAGTTCCTGACATCAAATAAGCACTCAATAAATGTGCTTTGACTTCATTACAAGGCAAAAATAATTGTTAAAAATTCTGTGTTTTAAGACCTAAATAACTCTTGAAATTATTTATAATACTCCTGAAATTTTTTAAAAATATTCAATTATAAGACTTTTGTTTGGAAGGCTGTTTTATTTTTGAAGAACAGTGGGGGAGGGAGGTGCAATGTCTTAAGTAAAAATATGGATGTTTAAGGTGGAAATATTCAATAAATGAAGATTTTTGTTTGTTTTCTGTAAAGACCTACTAACAGTTCTTCAGTATAACATGAAAATAGATACTTATGTCACTTGTTTTTTGGGACTCATAGTGACTCATAATTAAATCTGCCTCTGAGTGTGATATTATTTGTTTACTATTTGAATAATGATATACTTGAGGATATTTTTTCCTTGTAAGAATGCTAACTTCTTGGAGGAGACATCTAGTCCTTTAAGCACAAGTACTGTGTTTGAGATTCTCTATAACTTGAAAAATTAAATTGTCTTAGTGTGCCTTGAATTTTACCTAAAGTCTTGCTAGAAAAAAAAAACAAAAACAAAAAAAACATAAATAGAACTTGTTTAAAGCAACGAGAAAGTAGTATCCCAAACAGAAAATACATTTCCTAGATTCAGTTTGGTGTCACTTTCTGCTTTCCATGAATTGGGGTAACAAGAGTGTCCCTCTGTGCTCCCTGCTTATCTAAGTCTGCCAAGCAATTAGCATCTCTTAACATTTCCAGGCAGCTGCCTAATGAAATGCTTGTTTCTCTAGAAAGACATTTTGCATATAAAACTCTGTCTGATCCTCTGAAACTAACAAAGGTATTTCCAGTTCAAAAAACACTCTGACATTGCCAAAACAAATGTTCAGATATTTTAAAATCCCTTCCAAAATTTACATTAGACCTATCTACAGAATATCAGTTAAGTCTGGGTGACCATTCAAAAACAAAGTGACATCTACAAAGATTTTTCCTCACTTTCAAAATATCTTCATTCTGTATTTCTTTCAGCATATTATGAATTCCCAGGTACATTTCTTCATTTCCTTTCTGAAATGTTTCCTTAGAGAGAAATCAGAACCATGAAGAGGATGTAAATGAGAAAAAAAGTGCTATTTAAGCTTTTTCCAGCTGTTCTTATCTCCATCTTTTTATAGTTAGTAGACCTTTGCCTTGTTCTTGAGGCTTGTGGAAGATGAACAGATTTCTGCCCACTCTTGAAGAAGGCTCTTTTCTAAGTATTTAGAGTTCCATTTTCAGGACACTAGTTCAATTCCCTTATCTTTTTATTTATGCATGCCAGCCTAGAAAGGTTTGAGGCTTAACTATAAGAAAATACAAGTCACTGCAGTTGGAAGATGCAGGATTCTGACTCTTCTACCTTGACTGCATGCACAATTAAGCTAAAAGCTTTGGGGTTAACCTCTATTCATTAGTTGCATATGAACTTGCAAATTTTTGCAATATTTGGCAAGGATGGGAAGTTTCTTAGAGGTTAAGGCAGAGAGTCATTCAGTATAGTGATTGTCAGGATGTATTAAGGTTGTAGAGAGCATGCCTTGACAACTGATAACACACTAGAGTTATCGTCAAGGCCCAGAACTCAGAATAATCTGATCTTTGGAAAAGGTTAAAAAGACAGAACTATTCCTGGTGTCACTACAAGAGCAATAGGATGTTCTTAGGATCAGAACAAAGAAATCTGCCTCATAGTCTGTGCTGTAATCAGACCATGCCACATTCAGAGTGAGATGGAACATTTTTCCAATTCCCTACCTGCTCAGAGATACCAATCATGTCATAAACACAGAGCCAAGCAAAGTGAATTACGTTGTAACTTCTAACACAGACTTTTGTAGCTGCTATGCCCCAAAGGCAGAGACCTCAAGAGAAACCAAGAACCTTAAAAGAAATAGAGCAAGAGAGAGAGAGAGAAACTAATCAGGAAATGGATCAAGACTGGATACCAATCCCAGTATCTTCAATTCTAAGACCAATGATGCTTATGCTTAAATTACATAGGTTATGTTTTAGTGACAGAAAATGAATAGGAATCCTGGGTTTTAATATAAAAAACTTAAGACTGACCACTGCTCTCTTGATTCATGACTTTTTAATCTTTTATGTATACCCTGTTATAGAAAGAAATCTAAAGACAAGTTTTCTCCATATAGCAAAGGTAAACACAACATACCACACACACGCACGCACAAACTGGTTGTCTTCAGTTAGTCCTTTCTAAATGAACTAAAAGCTTCAGAACTTGTCAAAAGGTCTTGGGACTTTTGTTACTACACACAAAACCTGACATGCACTTTGCTCAAAATGTCTCAGCTGGAGATTTACGTGGACCTTATTGGTTTATATTGAATGGAATATTCCCATGTGGTTGTAGTCCTTGCAATGGCTCAACCTGAAATCTTAGGAAGCAAATTCTAAGAGCAGGGAAAGTTTTGAATTTAATATAGTGGAGAAAAAAAGGTACTGTCTGCTTTAGCTAAAAGTAATTATTGAGAGTTCTTCATGTTGGACCTTTTGTTCCAATTTCGCTGTTGTTATATCTGTCTTAAAACTTAAGAAAATGAAAAAGAAAGGTAACAATTGGCATATTTAAGTCACTGTCTTACATAAAATACTTTGCCACACATAAACAAATCCATTCCCCAATGCCAAAATAACACATTATAGGAGAGCCTCAAACCAGCCAATAAAAACCTCACACATGTTTTTATTTTATTGCTATGCAGGTATTCTCAGTAAATATTTTATACAGCAATAGAAAAAATGACAATTACTGGAGTTTTTTGAAAGGTGTCAAAAACTGCAAGTTTTTTTTAATGTATTTAATTTCATAAGTAGTCATACAGAAGGAATATTTATCCCACCTAATTTATTTTGTCTTACCAAAGTCCTAAACAACTTCCCACATATCAGACATTCAGCAACTGAAGTACACCCACAGGTGCCAAAGCTACCAGTGAATTTGGCCAAATCATTAACTAAGCAGTCCCTGAAGTCAAATTATGAGTCACGCAGGTTGACATTGATCAGTCAGTTTAGTCAAAATGGTCCATCTGGAGGAGGAGTCAAGATGGCGGAGAAGTAGCAGGCTGAGACTACTTCAGGTAGCGGGAGATCAGCTAGATAGCTTATCTAAAGATTACAAACACCTGGGGTGCCTGGGTGGTTCAGTGGGTTAAGCCGCTGCCTTCGGCTCAGGTCATGATCTCAGAGTCCTGGGATCGAGCCCCGAATCGGGCTCTCTGCTCAGCAGGGAGCCTGCTTCCTCCTCTCTCTCTGCCTGCCTCTCTGCCTGCTTATGATCTCTCTGTCAAATAAATAAATAAAATCTTTAAAAAAAAAAAGATTACAAACACCTACAAATCCAACGGGAGATCGAAGAGAAGAAGAACAGCAACTCTAGAAACAGAAAATCAACCACTTTCTGCAAGGTAGGACTGGCAGAGAAGTGAATCCAAAGCTATGGGAAGATAGACCGAGGGGGGAGGGGCCGGCTCCCGGCAAGCGGCGGAGCAACGGAGCACAAAATCGGGACTTTTAAAAGTCTGTTCCACTGAGGGACATCGCTCCAGAGGCTTAACCAGGGTGAAGCCCACGCGGGGTCAGCGTGGCCTCAGGTCCCGCAGGGTCACAGAAGGATCGGGGGTGTCTGAGTGTCGCAGAGCTCACAGGTATTAGAACGGGGAAGCCAGCTACAGAGACAGAGCCGAGGAGTGACTCTCAGCTCGGGGTTACCTTGAACCGGTCGCAGGCTCGGTCAGCTCAGAGCGCGGCCAGAGGCCAGGGTGGCGGGAGTCATTGGGCGCTGTTCTCTGGGGGCGCACTGAGGAGTGGGGCCCCAGGCTCTCGGCTCCTCCGGGCTGGAGACCGGGAGGCCGCCATCTTCATTCCCGCCCTCCGGAACTCTACAGAAAGCACTCAGGAAACAAAAGCTCCCGAAAGCAAACCCCAGCGGATTACTCAGCCTGGCCCGGGTAAGGGCGGTGCAACTCCGCCTGAGGCAAAGACGCTTGAGAATCACTACAACAGGCCCCTCCCCCAGAAGATCAACGAGAAACCCAGCCAGGACCAAGTTCACCTACCAAGGAGTGTAGTTTCAATACCAAGGAGAGTGGTGGAATTCCAGAGGAGGAGAAAGCAAAGCACGGAACTCATGGCTTTCTCCCCATGATTCTTTAGCCTTACAGTTAAATTAATGTTTTTTTCTTTTCTTTTTCAATTTTTTTTTCTTCTTCTGCTAATTTTTTTTTAACTTTTACCCTTTTCTTTTTTAACATTTTTTAACTAGTTTATCTAATATATATATATTTTTTTCTTTTTATACTTTTTCTTTATTGGTTTTCTTTTTTTAATTTTTTTTTCTTTCTGTCTGAGCCTCTTTTTATCCCCTTTCTCCCCTCCCACGATTTGGGATCTCTTCTGATTTGGCTAAAGCATATTTTCCTGGGGTTGTTGCCACCCTTTTAGTATTTTACTTGCTCCTTCATATACTCTTATCCGGACAAAACGACAAGGCGGAAAAATTCACCACAAAAAAAAAGAACAAGAGGCAGTACCAAAGGCTAGGGACCTAATCAATACAGACATTGGTAATATGTCAGATCCAGAGTTCAGAATGACGATTCTCAAGGTTCTAGCCGGGCTCGAAAAAGGCATGGAAGATATTAGAGAAACCCTCTCGGGAGATATAAAAGCCTTTTCTGGAGAAATAAAAGAACTAATATCTAACCAAGTTGAAATCAAAAAAGCTATTAATGAGGTGCAAACAAAAATGGAGGCTCTGACGGCTAGGATAAATGAGGCAGAAGAAAGAATTAGCGATATAGAAGACCAAATGACAGAGAATAAAGAAGCTGAGCAAAAGAGGGACAAACAGCTACTGGACCACGAGGGGAGAATTCGAGAGATAAGTGACACCATAAGATGAAACAACATTAGAATAATTGGGATTCCAGAAGAAGAGGAAACAGGGGAGCAGAAGGTATATTGGAGAGAATTATTGGAGAGAATTTCCCCAATATGGCAAAGGGAACAAGCATCAAAATCCAGGAGGTTCAGAGAACCCCCCTCAAGATCAATAAGAATAGGTCCACACCCCGTCACCTAATAGTAAAATCGACAAGTCTTAGTGACAAAGAGAAGATCCTGAAAGCAACCAGGGAAAAGAAGTCTGTAACGTACAATGTTAAAAATATTAGATTGGCAGCAGACTTATCCACAGAGACCTGGCAGGCCAGAAAGAGCTGGCATGATATATTCAGAGTACTAAACGAGAAAAACATGCAGCCAAGAATACTATATCCAGCTAGGCTATAATTGAAAATAGAAGGAGAGATTAAAATCTTCCAGGACAAACAAAAACTGAAAGATTTTGCAAATACCAAACCAGCTCTACAGAAAATATTGAAAGGGGTCCTCTAAGCAAAGAGAGACCCTAAAAGAAGTAGATCAGAAAGAAACAGAGACAATGTACAATAACAGTCACCTTACAGGCAATACAATGGCACTAAATTCATATCTCTCAATACTTACCCTGAATGTTAATGTGCTAAATGCCCCAATCAAAAGACACAGGGTATCAGAATGGATAAAAAAACAAAACCCATCTATATGTTGCCTACAAGAAATTCATCTTAAACCTAAAGACACCTCCAGGTTTAAAGTGAGGGGGTGGAAAATAATTTACCATGCTAATGGACATCAGAAGAAAGCAGGAGTGGCAATCCTTATATCAGATCAATTAGATTTTAAGCCAAAGACTACAATAAGAGATGAGGAAGGAAACTATATCATACTCAAAGGAACTATCCAACAAGAAGATCTAACAATTTTAAATATCTATGCCCCTAACGTGGGAGCAGCCAACTATATAAACCAATTAATAACAAAATCAAAGAAACATATCGACAATAATACAATAATAGTAGGGGACTTTAACACTCCCCTCACTGAAATGGACAGATCATCCAAGCAAAAGATCAACAAGGAAATAAAGGCCTTAAATGACACACTGGACCAGATGTACATCACAGATATATTCAGAACGTTTCATCCCAAAGGAACAGAATACACATTCTTCTCTAGTGCACATGGAACATTCTCCAGAATAGATCACATTCTTGGTCCTAAATCAGGTCTCAACCGTTATCAAAAGATTGGAATCATTCCCTGCATATTTTCAGACCACAATGCTCTGAAGCTAGAACTCAATCACAAGAGGAAATTTGAAAGAACCCAAATACATGGAGACTAAACAGCATCCTTCTAAAGAATGAATGGGTCAACCAGGAAATTAAAGAAGAATTGAAAAAATTCATGGAAACAAATGATAATGAAAATACAACGGTTCAAAATCTGTGGGACACAACAAAGGCAGTCCTGAGAGGAAAATATATAGCAGTACAAGCCTTTCTCAAGAAACAAGAAAGGTCTCAGGTACACAACCTAACCCTACACCTAAAGGAGCTGGAGAAAGAACAAGAAAGAAACCCTAAACCCAGCAGGAGAAGAGAAATCATAAAGATCAGAGCAGAAATCAATGAAATAGGAACCAAAAAAACAATAGAACAAATCAACGAAACTAGGAGCTGGTTCTTTGAAAGAATTGATAAGATTGATAACCCCCTGGTAGACTTATCAAAAAGAAAAGAGAAAGGACACAAATAAATAAAATCATGAATGAAAGAGGAGAGATCACAACGAATACCAAAGAAATACGGACAATTATAAGAACATACTATGAGCAACTCTACGCCAACAAAATTGACAATCTGGAAGAAATGGATGCATTCCTAGAGACATATAAACTACTACAACTGAACCAAGAAGAAATAGAAAGCCTCAACAGACCCATAAGCAGTAAGGAGATTGAAACAGTCATCAAAAATCTCCAAACAAACAAAAGCCCAGGGCCAGATGGCTTCCCGGGGGAATTCTACCAAACATTTAAAGAAGAACTAATTCCTATTCTCCTGAAACTGTTCCAAAAAATAGAAACGGAAGGAAAACTTCCAAACTCATTCTATGAGGCCAGCACCACCTTGATCCCAAAACCAGACAAGGATCCCATCAAAAAAGAGAACTACAGACCAATATCCTTGATGAACACAGATGCAAAAATTCTCGCCAAAATACTAGCCAATAGGATTCAACAGTACATTAAAAGGATTATTCACCACGACCAAGTGGGATTTATTCCAGGGCTGCAAGGCTGGTTCAACATCCGCAAATCAATCAATGTGATACAACACGTTAATAAAAGAAAGAACAAGAACCATATGATACTCTCCATAGATGCTGAAAAAGCATTTGACAAAGTACAGCATCCCTTCCTGATCAAAACTCTTCAAAGTGTAGGGATAGAGGGCACATACCTCAATATTATCAAAGCCATCTATGAAAAACCCACCGCAAATATCATTCTCAATGGAGAAAAACTGAAAGCTTTTCCGCTAAGGTCAGGAACACGGCAGGGATGTCCATTATCACAACTGCTATTCAACATAGTACTAGAAGTCCTAGCCTCAGCAATCAGACAACAAAAGGAAATTAAAGGCATCCAAATTGGCAAAGAAGAAGTCAAACTATCACTCTTCGCAGATGATATGATACTATATGTGGAAAACCCAAAAGATTCCACTCCAAAACTGCTAGAACTTGTACAGGAATTCAGTAAAGTGTCAGGATATAAAAGCAATGCACAGAAATCAGTTGCATTTCTCTACACCAACAACAAGACAGAAAAAAGAGAAATTAAGGAGTCCATCCCATTTACAATTGCACCCAAAACTATAAGATACCTAGGAATAAACCTAACCAAAGAGACTAAGAATCTATACTCAGAAAACTATAAAGTACTCATGAAAGAAATTGAGGAAGACACAAAGAAATGGAAAAATGTTTCATGCTCCTGGATTGGAAGAATAAATATTGTGAAAATGTCTATGCTACCTAAAGCAATCTACACATTTAATGCAATTCCTATCAAAGTACCATCCATTTTTTTCAAAGAAATGGAACAAAGAATCCTAAAATTGATATGGAACCAGAAAAGACCTCGAATAGCCAAAGCAATATTGAAAAAGAAAGCCAAAGTTGGTGGCATCACAATTCCGGACTTCAAGCTCTATTACAAAGCTGTCATCATCAAGACAGCATGGTACTGGCACAAAAACAGACACATAGATCAATGGAACAGAATAGAGAGCCCAGAAATAGACCCTCGACTCTATGGTCAACTCATCTTCGACAAAGCAGGAAAGAATGTCCAATGGAAAAAAGACAGCCTCTTCAATAAATGGTGTTGGGAAAATTGGACAGCCACATGCAGAAAAATGAAATTGGATCATTTCCTTACACCACACATGAAAATAGATTCAAAATGGATGAAGGATCTCAATGTGAGAAAGGAATCCATCAAAATCCTTGAGGAGAACACAGGCAACAACCTCTTCGACGTCAGCCGCAGCAACATCTTCCTAGGAACATCGCCAAAAGCAAGGGAAGCAAGGTCAAAAATGAACTAATCGGATTTTATCAAGATCAAAAGCTTTTGCACAGCAAAGGAAACAGTGAACAAAACCAAAAGACAACTGACAGAATGGGAGAAGATATTTGCAAATGACATATCAGATAAAGGGCTAGTGTCCAAAATCTATAAAGAACCTAGCAAACTCAACACCCAAAGAACAAATAATCCAATCAAGAAATGGGCAGAGGACATGAACAGACATTTCTTCAAAGTAGACATCCAGATGGCCAACAGACACATGAAAAAGTGCTCCACATCACTCGGCATCAGGGAAATACAAATCAAAACCACAATGAGATATCACCTCACACCAGTCAGAATGGCTAAAATTAACAAGTCAGGAAATGACAGATGCTGGCGAGGATGCGGAGATAGGGGAACCCTCCTACACTGTTGGTGGGAATGCAGGCTGGTGCAACCACTCTGGAAAACAGCATGGAGGTTCCTCAAAATGTTGAAAATAGAACTACCCTATGACCCAGCAATTGCACTGCTGGGTATTTACCCTAAAGATACAAACGTACTGATCCGAAGGGGCACGTGCACCCGAATGTTTATAGCAGCAATGTCTACAATAGCCAAACTATGGAAAGAACCTAGATGTCCATCAACAGACGAATGGATAAATAAGATGTGGTATATATACACAGTGGAATACTATGCAGCCATCAAAAGAAATGAAATCTTGCCATTTGCGATGACATGGATGGAACTAGAGGGTATCATGCTTAGCAAAATAAGTCAATCGGAGAAAGACAACTATCATATGATCTCCCTGATATGAGGGATAGGAGATGCAACATGGGGGTTAAGGGGGTAGGAGAAGAATAAATGAAACAAGATGGAATTGGGAGGGAGACAAACCTTAAGTGACTCTTAATCTCACAAAACAAACTGAGGCTTGATGGGGGGGGGGGGGGTGGGGGGGGGGGGGGATTATGGACACTGGGGAGGGTATGTGCTATGGTGAGTGCTGTGAAGTGTGTAAACCTGGTGATTCACAGACCTGTACCCCTGGAGATAAAAATATATTATATGTTTATAAAAAATAAAATTAATAAAAAAAAAGGTCCATCTGGAGCATTAAAACACAGCTAAAAAATAAAAAAGGAAGAAGTGAAGGAGATTATCATGCATGGATCTAAGCATTTTGTATTATAAGAGATTTTATTATTGATCAAATTTTTAATACAATTTTTGAGAAAATAGATGTATGGCAAGCTAAGAATTCTTATTAAGAAAGAATTCATGTAAAAATACTTAAAGATGAGATGGTAGGAGGCCTGGGATTTGCTTCAAAATAACCCAATGGGAGGGAGTTGGGGGAGCCAATTAATAAGGTAGATAGGATGACCATATAATTCATTGTGCAAATTGGAACACTTTTGAGGGAGTAGTGGAAAGTTAAGATAATTAGTAGTCATTTATTGATTTAAACTAGGGAACATGATCAGCCTAATTTTAGCAGAAGTGAAATAAGGCAAGGATTGAAAATTGTGGAACCTAGGTTATGGATACATAGGCAGTTCATTATATTGTTCTCTTATGTTTGTATATACTTGGAATTTTTCCATAATATAAATTCTATAGAATAAAGAACATTAAATACCTGATATTAATGGCAATGCAACTTTGGTCAGCTCCTCTTCTGCAGAGTCCATTGGTCTTGATGTGATGGCAAAGATTTCTTCCCATTCCAAAATTCTGAAATCAATAGCAAGGAAAGTTGAGCCTGGCTTTGATCAGAGTGAAAATAAATATGGAATATGAAGAGAACTGTAGGAGGGCTTATTCAATCATGTTGTACCTAGCAGATATTACATTAATATCTTGAATTAATTAATTAATTATTACATTAATTAATTAATACATTATTGCATTATAATACATTACAATATAATACATTATACATATGATACAATATATACATATAATATATATACACACATATAATACAATATATATACATATAATACAATACAATATAATACATTACAATAATACATTATTACATTAATTAATTAATACATTAATATCTTGAAAAATAGAAATAAGTAGTGGCTCAATTCATATTCTGTAAAAAGGCATCACTCACGTGAGTCCTAAGGAGAAGAAAATAAATAAAAGACAAGTTTGGTATTCTAAGGACTTCTCTCTCCCTGAGTAAACAATAGTGCTACAAACCTAGTAAGCATGATTCAAGTATCACTGAGGGGGTAAGCCTTACATCTGATGCACATGCATCATGCTTATACATCAGTTAAACTGCCTCTATATATGAACAAATAAAAACCAACCAAAGCAGTGCAACCAAACACTATGCAACCAAACACTATGAGTCACCTCCACCAGATGTTATCATCAATATGGATCACTACTGCTCTTTCCATCCTAGGGTGATCTGTATGGATTATAGAAGCCAATATTATCTAAATCTATAGGCTGAATCCATTGTACTATGGTCTGTTTGTCTCCAGCTGTGACCATGAGTACCATTAATTGAACTTGGGCGTCTCATCATTTCTTATATGGTAGCTCATCCTTATGTCCATTACTCATTCATATATGTAGTGATATGAATTAAGTCATTAGTCCTAAAAGGAATGTTAAACCCTGGTAGTCTAAGATTGGATACGGTTGGGAAAAGCAAGTTTGTATAAAGTTCTTAACCTCAAGTTCTTCTTATTCCTCTACAATGTAGAAACAGATCATATACTCCAAATACAACCACTCGCAATGGCTGAAGAAATAGGTCATTCCTAAGTTATTATTTTAATCCACACAACAACCCTATGAGATACTAGGTATAAGGTATATACTATTATTATCAACATCATTTTACTGATGAGAACTTGAGACAGAAGTCTTCGTAACTTATAAAGGTTATGCATATGGCTAGTTGCAAAGCAAGGATTTGAATCCAGGCATCCTAATTCCCATGCTATGCTCTTTTACCCACAAAATCTGTCTTGCAAGGCAGCATGTCCAAGTAAGTAGTTATGACAAGCTGTACTGCAAGCAACTCAAGATTAAAGAAGCAGAGTGCTGTGCTTATATTGACTATATGTTCCCTTCCAACAAATATCAAACTTCTTTTAAAAATAGAACAAAGCAAAACAAAAAAGTTTCAGGTTTAAATTTCCCAGGAAGGGCACCTGGGTAGCTCAGTTGATTGAGCATCTGCCTTCAGCTCAGATCATGATCTCAGGGTCCTGGGATCGAGCCCAGCATCAGGCTCCCTGCTTGGCGAAGTACCCGCTTCTCCCTCTCCCTCTGCCTGCTGCTCTGTCTACTTGTGCTCTCTCTGTATCTCTCTGTCAAATAAATAAATAAAAGTCTTTAAAAAAATAAAATAATAAAATAAAATAAGATCTCCCAGGAAGTGAGTATTAGTCACTTGGTTCTGAATAGTGTATTTATATGAGTATAAGCCAGAGTTGGCAAATGATGGCCATTGAATAAAATTCAAACACTATTAAAAAAAAATTGGAAGTTTTATTGAGACACAGCCATGCCCACTCATTACCGTCTATGAATACTTTGGAGCTACAACGAGTAGTTGTGATAGAAATTATATGTCCCACAAAGCCTAAAACATTTCCTATCTAATTCTTTACAAGAAAAAGTTTGCCAATCCCTAGTTTAAGCCAATTGTAGTAATTCTATTTCCCTCACTGTGACTGGTTTAAACAAAAGCAGGTGATAATTTTCTTTATCACTCTTCTTGTGATGCTTGGGGAAGTCTGTTGTGTGTGTCATGGGGACACATGAGGAAGTATATTCTTCAGAAATAAGGAAGAGGCATGTGTCCTTTCAGCCTTGGAACACTGTCGTGCAAAGATAGGATGCAAGGGCTTTGTTATAAACTGTGTTTCCCCAAAATTATGTGTTGAAGTCCTATCATGTCTCAGAATAGAACCTAATTTGGAAGTAGGGTCATTGCAGATATAATTACGTAAGATGAGGCCATACTGAAGGGGGGGTGGGCCCCCAATCCATTGACTATTTTCTTTATAAGAAGATGGCCATGTGAAAACAGAGACACAGGGAGAATGCCAGGTAATGATTAATACAGATGTTGACATGATGCATCTACGATCTAAAAAACACCAAAGACTGCCAGCAAATCACCAGAAACTAAGACAGAAGCATGGAACAAATTCTCCCTCACATCCCTCAGAAGGAACCAACCCTGTAATGGTCTTGATTTCAGATTTCTAGTCTCTAAAATTATGAGAAAACACATTTCTCTTGTTTAACGCACTGAGTCCTGGGAAACTAATACAAGGTTGTTGCAGCAACTTATGTTCATGAGGGGAATAGGCTGAGGATGAGAGTCAACACGCCAAGGATGACAAGACATGGAGGGAGAGATGGCACACTGGGGATGTATCGACCCACTGAGCTTACCAAATCTAAAATCGTACCTTTGGATTTCTTACCTTAGATAATAAATCCTCTTATTGCATAAGCAACTTTGGACACTGTCCTCTGTTACTTGCAACCAAGAGCATCAAAAATGGTATACCGCACAGCCTTATTTTTGAAAGCAATCCTGATTTCAAATATTCTATTTCATTGTCCACATAAATATAGTCAAAATTAGTAACAATTGCTTTCTTCTTTTTGGTTCAGAAAATAAGATGACTGTAAGCAATCTTCATGCTGAGAAATAGGTAGAAATGAAGGAGAGAAGGTTTTACAGGCAGAGGGCAAGGCAGTAATACACAGAACCACAGAGAGTAAGGCAGCCAATCTGCCAAGTGATTAGGACAGGTATCAACTATTGCAATCCAGTCTGCAGTTATGAGATGTGATGAAGCAGAGTAGTAAATTTTAGAAAGACTGGGTTTGTTATCAAAACTGATTTAGACTTCTCTAATGAATGGCAACTTGATTTCTTGATATGCATATAAAAGCCAAAGGATTTTTAAATTAACAAATCTTAGAAAAACCACAGACACTCTCACTAAACAACATAAAGTGGCATGATTTTAAATGCAAATATTAAGAGAAAACCATCTAGCTATCTGTGCACATTTCACTGTTCACATTTGCATATGCACTAAGGGATAAGATACAATAAGCTTTAAGGAGTGACAGGATAGATCTCTAGGCAGAAAATGTCAATAACAACTGAAAAATTGAATATACAAATGGACCATGGCCAGACCACATATAAAAATAGAACTCTGACCCACAACCTGCAGCAACGTGCCCAGGAAACCAACTCCCTTATCTACAACAAACAGTCCAGGAAGCCAGCCTGTTATAGGTCAGACTTACAGGAAGTCAGATTGCTATCAAGTGATAATATAGGAAGCTAACTAGTAACTTCTGTAACAGTCAGCCCAATATGGCCAGGACTTGATTAATAACTGATGGCTTCCCTACCTTTTGTTCCTACTTCCAACGTAGCACCAACCAGAGAAAATTAAATATTTATCCCTAACCAATCAGATAGGACAATCTACTTCTAAGTAACCTGTCGACAGCTTCCCCATGCCAACAGCCTCCAAATCAGGGCACACCTGAAGCCTTCCCTTTTTCCACTTAAGAAGCTTTTCCAGTCCCTATCCTGCCTTTGAGTCTATGCCAAAACGCAAGTGATAATGGTTAACTTCCTTGTTGTGAGCAAGCTCAGAATAAATAGCCTTAGTTTTTTCTCATTTGGTTGACCTTCATATATTTGCACACAATTAATTTTATATGAAGAAATGTCCTCTCACCACCTCCCCTCAAGAACTCCAAAGTCAGTGATTTTCATGATTGTGGTTTTAGGGGTAAGTCAGGATTCCAAATTAATGCTTGCAAAACTTTGGGGCACCTGGGTGGCTCAGTGGGTTAAAACCTCTGCTTTCGGCTCAGGTCATCATCCCAGGGTCCTGGGATTGAGCCCCATGTCAGGCTCTCTGCTCAGCGGGGAGCCTGCTTCTTCCTTTCTCTCTGCCTGCCTCTCTGCCTACTTGTGATCTCTGTCTGTCAAATAAATAAATAAATAATCTTTAAAAAAAATACTTACAAAACTTTCTGAAGTGATACAACCCTAACTACCACTCACTGTCCACCCCTAGACTCACAGAATCACATCTTCAACCAGCTGAGTATTGGTGGTTTATTATACTTCTCACTTATATGAAGCAGAGAATGCTTGAGAACCATCAAGCACTATCTTTAGCTGAAAGATGAGGTATCTCTCAAACTCTGTTTAAACTGGTCTCCAGAAAAAAAAAAAAATCATTTAATGCCTAAGGTGTGGACAATAACTTGATTTATAAGTTAACACCGTTTGATTATTATTCAGAGTTCAATGTACATGAAAAAGAATAAAGAGAGAAAGACTTTATTTTAATTGAGATGCTTCCTAAAATTTGGCATTTCTTTTAACCCCACACAACTCAGCAAGCATTTTTACACCCCATAGTCCTGCTTAAATATGTAGTGATATCTCTTAGTGACTTGACTTCCTAAGGCGCTCCTCTGAAAAGGTACTCAAATACTGAACTTATTTATAAAAAGATAATTCATACAGGGGCGCCTGGGTGGCTCAGTGGGTTAAGCCTCTGCCTTCGGCTCAGGTCATGATCTCAGGGTCCTGGGATTGAGCCCCGCATCGGGCTCTCTGCTCAGCAGGGAGCCTGCTTCTCCCCCTCTCTCTCTGCCTGCCTCTCTGCCTGCTTGTGATCTCTCTCTCTCCGTCAAATAAATAAATAAATCTTTAAAAAAAAAGATAATTCATACAGAGAATTAAGATTTGATGGAGAGTTTATCAGATTCTATCCATTTCTACAGATCAGGCTCTTATTCCTTTAACACTTGAATTAGTCTGCTGATCATGTGATGTATTGACCACACGATTAATATCATATATGACTATATTTCTGTAGTTACTAAACCAGTCTTTCCAGATCATTTTCATGCCTTCTGTCATCTCCATTGTTTCCCTATTATCTTTCTGTATCAATTTGAAACACCTAATCCTCAGTCCATTTCTCTAATGTTATCCCTCAGTTATTTATGTATCGTTTTTATACTACAGCCAAATCAATTATGTAGTTGCTCTAAATAATATTTCCATTTTTTCTGTTAACCTCTTTTCATACTATAAACAAAGGTTTTCCTATTGAAATTTAGATATACAGTCTCCTTCAAGACTCAGTTAAAACTCCTCTGCTTCTGGAGGCCTTCTGCCTCACTAACTCTCTCCAACTTTCTCTCTCTGTTTCTCTCTCTCCTTCTCTCTCTTTCTTCTGCACTTGGATATGCATAATACATTAATGCATTATGGAAAGGATACGTCCTGCCTTGAAATGCTTGTCAAGTGTATATGATTTCTTTTCATCTCCACGCTAGATTAGAAACCTCTCAAGGGTAGGAATCTTGCCCTTTTGAATTGTCCTGTATCCCCATCAGCACCACATAATGTAAGAACTTAAATGTGTGCTATTTGACTTACCCATGCTTTCTTTCATCCGAGTGTATTAAGCTCATCAGCAGCTGGTTGAGCATGCTGATTTGAAAATGTATACAATAAGCGATACATTTCATGTTTGGTGAATAACTGCTCCCACTTTAAAATTCTAAAGTGTAGCATAAAAATAGCATATGACAAGACTGTCCATCTGGAAGTAGCGTTCTGTGCATTGCAAAGTGAGAAGACACTAAATCCTGAAGAGGCCTCAAATTGGAGAGATCAGTGAAGTGTTTTGCCAACAGGAAAGGAAGATGATTGCTTTTCTCAAACTGTGCCATGTTGCCAAGTATAGGAATCCAGCTGTTATGTGAGATTTATACTCATTTCACTTAACTATAAATGCATCATGCATCATTTTTCTTTAATTACTCAGATTAGCTGGGTAGGTGTAGGTGATGCACTGAGGTCTGAGCATAATCAAAATGAGCTACTGTGATAAAGTGAAAGGAAAATATTTTTGTAGTCAATGGAGGAAAAAGTATGTTTATGTGAAAAAATAAGATCTTGTCACTGCAACAATCTAATTAGTGTTAAAATCTCTTTAGTTATCCAGAACTGAGAATCTTCCAATTATAAAAGAAGTCATCTTGTAGAAGAAATCTATACCACTTTTTTTAAAAAAATTCTTAATTACTTTTCTGCTTTGTCCCCTCATATTCAGGGCATTCCCATGGACAGCTTTATCCTCTGTAAACATGTTTGCATTCCTTTTTCCTCAAATCTCTGGAAAACTTTTAATTTCCTGAATTTTGACATCAGAATTCCTTGCCAGATCTTCAAAACATCTATCCAATTCTTCTGCCCTTCCTAAAACAACTCAATTCTTATATGAATTTCCAGCTGTTGTGTCAGTTTTATACTTGTCCAATTTTCTCTGTTAAATACTTTTAAGATTTTTCTCAAAATGTTTCATATCCTCAAAGTAGCCCCTATTCTGTCCATCATATTTGGAAACAATTTTTATCTCTTATGGAAACCTTCACTGACTTCTTAAACTTGGTTCCACAACCTGATGGCACCTGCTTCATAACGTATCTGCCTCCAGACATCCACATATTTTCATTATCCATGTTTAACATCTGTACACATATGCATGTGTTTTGTTCATTAATAAATGGCCAATAAATTGAATACAATTTTGTTACTGTTTGATGTTCATCATATTACAATTTTATTGAAAATAAAGGCTATATTATCTTATATTGTGTCAAACCTCTTAGCACATAGAATAATGCCATTACAAAGAAGGTATTAATGATTAAAGTGATTAATCTAAGGTAATGAACTTCTGTTATTCTTCCCCCCCCCTCCCATTTTCCACACAACCATTATAGCCTCCTTCAAGTGCATGGCTCCTGTTGAAATCCCAGTTTTAACTCTATTCTGATGACTCACAAATATTGTCCTATCAGTTATTACTATGTAGCATATCCACATGAGTACAGTAGTCCACAACGATTTACAATTTTTATTAATCATTAAAATTGCCACACTGCACTGAAATGGTTCAGTTGCTTCTTGTGGATAGATAGCCTAATAGCACTGCAATAAGCTCTGTCCATTTTCCATCCCACTTCGATTCTTGCGAACTCTCAAGTTTCACATGATTTATAAATGTATAGCCTTTGCATAGCAACATACCCTGTCTTGTTTTGCAAATGTAATCATTTGCATTTTTTAAATTTAATTAAATTTATTTATTTGACAGAGACAGAGCGAGCACAAGCAAGCGGAGTAGCAGGCAGAGGGAGATGGAGAAGTAGGCTCCCTGTTGAGTTAAAAGCACAACTCGGGGCTCAATCCCAGGATGCTAGGATCATGACCTGAGTTGAAGGCAGTTGCTTAACCAACTAAGCCACCCAGGTGCCCCTACACTGTCTTAAGCCAACTGAAATTTCTTAGACATTTGCCTCAAGTCTCACTATAGTGTTTTTCCAGGCCAAGTCAGTACATTAATCAAGGATTTGTGAATAACAGGGCTTTAAAAAAAAAAAAAAAAAAGGAATCCGACAGCAGAGTAAATACATGTAGTAAGATCTGCGGAATTATGGTTACTTTTAAGTGACTATTTTATCTTTCCAGTGACCGATCTACAAGAGAGAGATAAAGTTTTAAAATTTTAAAAATTGGCTTGGTTTTCAGTAATTCTCTGAGGAGACAATGACCAGTATGACCTCAAATATGAAAGGATAATTCAGTTCCTTAGGCATTCAGTAAGAATTCAATTGGGTCAGAAACAATACCTTGCCTTTTGAAGAGATGTACTTCAAATTTTGCAAACAGACATAAGATTATGATCCAGGAAATACATAATTTGTTTATTTACTATGCCTCTAAGCTAAAGAATATATAGAGCTCTAAATTCTCTGAGCTTTCTAAAGGCATGAAGTTCTCACTTTGTCTTTCTTTATCTGTCTATCTCTCTCCATATATGTATATATACACACACATATATATACATATATATAGATATCTGGATATCTATATATACATATATATATATATGAACATTTCATTTTTCTAACTCAGAAAGCAGCAGTAATGAGGCATTTTGGAATGTCTCTACATTGAACACAAATTTTGTAGTAGCAAAAAAAGTGCCACAAGCATGTGACATATGTTTATTTTATAGGGTTATGTTTTGTGTGTGTGTGTGTGTGTGCTCTTTCTTATTAAATGTTATTTCTTTGAGTTATCCAAAAATATTAGAGTGCTAAAGAGTTTCGAGCTCCTTTCATTTAATATAAGAATTGTGCAACAAAAATGATACCATACATAAGAATGATTTTAAAAAAAAAACACTATGTTTGGAGCTTTTAAAATAGAATTCTGAAGTATAGTGTTTCATAAGGGTCATACAAAATCCTACAGAGAGCAATGTGACCTTGAGTGGGGAAAGAGGGATGTACCACATTTGGCTTACAAATTGCTTCATCGGATTCTTCACGTTTGCAAAACTCAAGAACAGCAATTCCAATTGGCTTAACAAGTTTAGGCAATTACCTTACAGATGCAGTAACAGTGAAGAAAGTTCAGTTCAATTTCTGCAAGCACTAGTCCAAACGAGAACTGCAAGCAAAGCAATGAGAAGTGATTTTTTTCCCCCAGTTCTTAATGCTCTAGGCAAGGGATTCAATCCTAAGGGCTGTGCTATTGAGAACAGGGAAGAATACTGAGCCATAGGGAGTGATTTCAGTGTGCACTGTTATTGGCACTGGTGGAGAAGAAATAACAAATCAGAAGGAAAAATAAAGAGGCAACTGGGAATAATAAAAGATAAGTAAGACTATCAGTGGAAAATAATATTTTTATAAAATGATAAGTTGCGGGAAAAGATTTGTTCTCTTGAGACACAAAAACTTTTAGAAGAAGCCGTCTGATCTTTAGAGGACTGGAAGTGTTAATAATGTACTTGGGGATATTTAAGTTATTGTTACTGGTTTGCTGATATTGCTGTTTTTAGCTTCCAAATGGCTTTTGGGTAAGTAACAATCTTCCATTTAAAATCTGTCTGCCCTGCTGACACTCTCTGATCACACTGCTTACTCAGAGCAGGTGTTTCATGAAACCAGCTTTCAGTGCCAATAATGAAGCGTCTTAGAGGGTCCATACCTCAGCACAGATGTATGTAGTTTTGAAGTCTGAAATCTCCGGTGTGCTCAAATTTGGAAATTTAAAGCAAAGAGCAAATAGTTTTCTTGTGTAATGTTAATGTCTTTCTCTTCTTCTTTAGAAAATATGTAGGCTTCATGTGTTAGAAATGGATGTTATTTTCCCTGCATTATGGCACCATAGGAAAGATCTGTGAGGCAGAGAAGCTTTTATTCTCATTATACTGTATATGTGGAAGCACTAAGAAATATGAAATCCTTCACTGGTGCAGACTAAAAGATTTCCATTTCGTCTGGAGGGGAAATGTGCCAAAGTGGCTGAAAATAATTCAAGTAATTGGCAAAGAGCTGTACTCTAAGGAGCCTTTTGGTGTAATTTGATTTTGTGCCTTTTAGGGGAGCAAGTGAGATGTGATTCTACCTGCCCCTGAGGGCCAAGAGATTTTAAACATTACAGAATCCTTAAGGTAGATGATGATGAACTGCAGTGTCAAAAGACACCTGGAACTGTGATATTCTTAAGAGATAATAATAATAATAAAGATAATGCTCAACTGAGTTAAAGAGTGTCCCTCACCATGCGTTGTCTGTATTTTGCATTAACACTGAGAAAAGTCTCATTTAAGAGCTACATGCTCCTCTGCCTACAAACTTACAGGATTATTGCTAAATTTCCCAAGTGTCATTAGTAATAATGGATGGCAACAACCAGATCAATCAGAATCAGCCATTTGTAATTTATAGATGGGCATCCATGGCATTACAATACAATGGCCCTACCTACTTACCACAAGTCCCAAACTTGCAGGGCCCCAAGTTTGTTTTGACATACTCCTCCGTAAGTCCCCACCAGCATCTCCTCTCACTATGGCCTCTTCGTGTATCTTGGATCTTCCTCACGCAGAGGCTGAGAGTCTATTAGATTTCAATTTATTCCTCATCTATTACTAAGGAAAAGACAGCTTTTTATGTGTTGCTTTTTCTTTTGGGGAAATGCCAGTTTCTTTAAAATAATTTTAGTCATAGAATTTTAAGCAATTTTACCCAAGGAACCTTAAACATTTCTCTTTTTCTGAGACCGAATATAAGGCAGCTTCTGACTATATTAATATTTCTCATATGGAAATAAGTAGAAGATGATTTGAGTTCTTATCCACTCCAAGACTATACAGCCAATTTGTAACTTCAGCATTAAGTATGCCTACTTTCTTTTTCCTTGCTTACCCACAGAATTAAGGAAGAAGAAGAAAAGGCTGAAGGAGAAGCCTCAGAACAAGGCCATACATGTATAGCACAGCATACTAATGTGGGGCTCTGAAGAATCCTCCCACCAGCAGGCCCCACTAAACTGCAGGAGTCCTCAGGTATTCCCTTAGCTCAGTGGTTCTCAAACTTTAGCTCAAATAAAAATCACCTGAAGGCTTGTTTAAAAATAGCTTGATGGGACCCACTCTCAGAGCTCTTTAATCCATAGGTCTTAGGTGGGGTGGATATTTATATTTTTAACACATGTCCAACTGATGTTAGTGCTGTTTGTCAAGGGACCACACCGTGGTTCAATAGTTCCATTCCTCCAAACATGTTATTTCCCATATTCTCCAACAATTTTATTTAGCATACCATACGCATCACACAGAAATATGTAATATATGAAATTCAAAACTAACATTATTGTCTAAGAAAAAATCTGTGTTCATGTTTTTATACAATTCTATGAGTAAAGTGTCCCAATTTCATTATTAGTTTCAATGAAAAACATAGGATTTAAAACTCAGTAAAGGGGGGCGCCTGGGTGGCTCAGTGGGTTAAAGCCTCTGCCTTCGGCTCAGGTCATGATCCTAGGGTTCTGGGATCGAGCTCCACATCAGGCTCTCTGCTCGGCAGGGAGCCTGTTTCCTCCTCTCTCTCTGCCTGCCTCTCTGCCTACTTGTGATCTCTGTCTGTCAAATAAATAAATAAAATCTTTAAAAAAAAAAAAAAAGTCCGTGAAGGACATCCAGTTTTAAATACTTCATCTGATATGGGGTAGGTACATTTCTCCCTGGTGTGCCTGTTAAGAAATACTAAAACTCTGGAGATTATACATAAAATAAACATAAGAAGACTGTAAAGGGAGGAGAGAGAAAGGCAGGCCAGCTGGGGACCTGAGAAGTAACATGGCAGTGAATTTACTAGGTTTCCTTTTGGCCTCATATATCCCAGACCAGATGCTGGAGAACAGCAGTCCAGAAATACCACTGGGTACAAACCAAAAATGTCCAACTAAAACCTGCTATCACTAGACATAGAACCAGCCAAGGACAACACAGCAAGACAAAAAACTTTTAGAGGATAACTGATCTACTGCAGCCAAGCACCATGAGAAAAACTGTAGAAATTGGGGAAAATGGAGAGATGTTGGTCAAAGGGTACAAAATTTCAGTTATAAGATAGGTAAGTTCTAGATATCTAAAGTAGAGAATTGTATTGGTTAGCAATAATGTATACTTGAACTTTGCTAAGAGAGTACATCTTAAATGTTCTCACCACAAACACACACATGTGCGCACGCACACACACACACACACACACACACACTCAAAATGTTAACTATGGAAAGTAATGGATATATCAAGGAACCTTACTATTACAATCAATTCACAATATATATACATATATTGGGTATCACATTGTATGCCCTAGATTCACATAATGTTGTCAATTATATCTCAGTAAAACTGGGGGAAAAAAACATGGCCCTATGTTTACTTTGATCAACAAAGGCCAAGTGGAAAGCTTAAAATTCACTCCTCCTCAGCAGCAATGAAGTACTCATTCTTGTCAGGATGGCGTTGGAGCTGGGAATTGCATGTCTGCCTTGAGATAAAAAGCTTCCTCACTTTATGGTGTCAATGGAAACCACATGGAATCCGGACTCCCACTTCCAACAGGTTATGATAATGTAATCTGTTCTCCCTACCAAAGTGGTATCCCAGGAAGCCCAGTGGGAAGCCTGGATTTTCCCCACTTTCCAACAGTAACGAGTCTCTCCAACTACCCTTCGATGTTCATGTGGGTCACATGGAGAGCAATAGCAAGGAGATGCTCCTTCTTCCAGTCCTGATGAGGTCAGTATAGGCTTACGAAGGACCCTGAACTTAATTCCACCAAGCAGCAGTAAGGAGGCAATCCTCTCTACACAGTCAACAGGAGTACTAGGGCTTGTACCCCCATTTAGCAGTGATGAGGTGACCTGGTACTCCCAACCTGTGTACACCAGCATGATATCATAAGGAAGCCTGCTCAAACAAGATCTGATCATGACCCAGAGTCCCATAAGATAATACACAAAATGTCCAGGATACAATTTAAAAAACATTCAGGGGTGCCTTGCTGGCTCAGTTGGCTGAGCATCCCATTCTTGATCTCAGGTCAGGTCTGTCTTGATCTTAGGGTTGTGAGTTCAAGCCCCGCACTGGACCCTACACTGGTTGTAGATCTTACTTAAACAAAAAACAAAAACACTCATCATTTTTTATTGGTCCTACACTTAGTCACTGGAAAATCAGAGACAAATGTTTTGTTATAGATTCCAACAAAAAATTTTCTACCCTTCTGATCCAAATCTTAAAATCTTACGGTGATTAGCTTTCTAAGCACAGCGAAGATTGTCCTTCTGAACAACCTTGTCTTTTACAGAGGTCAGTGGAGTGTTTATTACTCTGCAGATCAAAAGGTCTAAAATGATGGGGATAGCTTTGTTTGCTTCTGATAAAGAGTGTGCAATGTACTGAGAAGGTTTTAAAGTCAGTCAGAAAAATCCATTTTTAAATCCTGTTTTCCCCCTTACCAGGAATATGATCTTGATTAAATTTATTAATGTATCTAAGCTCTTAGTTTCTTTGCCTATAAACTGTAGTAGTAGTAGTAGCAGATGTAGTTGTCATAATAGTAGGAAGCTTGTAGTCATACAGTAGTTGCATTAATGGAAGCAGTAGTATGTGCTAGTCACTTTACCTATATTTTCTAACTCTCAGGACCGGGACTCAAAACCATGGTTGGGGGCACCTGGGTGGCTCAGTGGGTTAAGCCTCTGCCTTCGGCTCAGGTCATGGTCTCAGGGTCCTGGGATAGAGACCCACATTGGGGTCTCTGCTCAGCAGAGAGCCTGCTTCCCCCTCTCTCTCTGCCTGCCTTCCTGCCTACTTGTGATCTTGCTCTCTCTCTGTTAAATAAATAAAATAAAAAAATTAAAAAAACCATGGTTGTTAACTTCAAAATCTGTATTTCATCAGGTAAACCCTAGAGCTTCTCAGAAAACTAAATGCAATAATTTTGGTAAAAGAATTTAGTGCATTGCCAAATCACTGTGTTTCATACCTGAAACAAATATAATATCATATATCAATTATACTTCAATATAAAAAGGTGCAAAAATTTTTTTAAAAGTAAATTTAGTACAAACGTAGCACTGAATGTTATCTCCCTTCATTTTCAAGTGATATTTATATATGCATACATATATTATATATAATATGCATACATGTATATGATACATATTATATATGCATATGTATTATTCATAATATATGTATACATGTATGTGTGCACATATAGCTTCGTGTCAGTGCCTTCTCAATAAAAAAAGCCTTTCAATTCATTTAGAAAATTTCAATGTTTTAATGTTCTTTCTCAAATCAGATAAACCCAATAATATAATTTCTCACTAATATAATTTAAAGATTATTATAGAAAATAATAAGTGTATATTAACAAATTATTATTTTATCTAGAATATTTTATTGAGTGCCTTATGAAGGTACTGGACTAGGTTAATGACAATAAAAAGAAACTCAAGGGTCAGTTACTATTCCATGTACCTAGAGCCTTTAGATAGTATTTCCAAAGCACAATGCAGTAGAATAATTCCATTAACCTTTTCAATAAATTCATTCATAAATAAATAAAAGTTCTACTCAATTGGCATCAAAACCATTTTTTTAAATATGCAAAGACAACCAGTGAAGAAGACATGAAATCAACAAGTAAAGCTTTAGCAACAGAAATCTAGTGAGGGGAATTTCCAGGATCATGACGACGTAACTGGCCTAGAACATTTAGAGACTATATTCAAGCAATAGATAATAATGCATTCTGGGGGGAAATCTGCTGGAGAGAACAAATGTAATGGAAAAACAATCTGATACATCTGACCACGTGAAAACTATACTGAATGCTGTTGGAGGGTGTGGAAGGAACTGATAGGTAGACAACTGGACAAATGAGAACAAGAAGGAAATTTTTAACCCTGGTGAAAAAAACATGTAAGAAAGGAGATATAGTACGCTCCCTGGCTCTACAGTGAATAGAATTTATTTATGATAATACAAAAATTAAATATAACTAACCTCAAGTTGGGACATGATGTTATTGGGATAATGAAGGGAAGCAGAGCAGAAGTTTTAAGAGAGCTAACAACAAATTTGTCATAACAGGAAGTTAGCAGATGAGGCCTAAACTATACAAATCAAAAATGAGCAATATTATAACATTACTTAGAAATATAAACATAAATACATAGAAGAAAAGGCTAAAAAGAGTTGAGAATAACAGTAATAGAGAGCAAGGCAGACAGTGAGAAAGGGCAAGGCAGAGAATTCTATTTTTTTTTTTAAGATTTTATTTATTTATTTGACAGACAGAGATCACAAGCAGACAGAGAGGCAGGCAGAGAGAGAGAGAGGAAGAAGCAGGCTCCCCGCTGAGCAGAGAGCCCGATGCGGGGCTCCATCCCAGGACCCTGAGATCATGACCTGAGCCGAAGGCAGAGGATTAACCCACTGAGCCACCCAGGCGCCCCAAGAGAATTCTATTTTTTTAGAAATAAGATTTTAATAATGTTTTTGCTTATTAACTAGGTGCATACAAATTTAAATATAATTTATTTTTTAAATAAGAAAACTACAAAATAGTATATGTGGTATTAATTTTATTTATGCAAAATTTATAAAATTAAACATAATATATTAAAACTATAGTATTGGTAATTGTAAAACCCAAGGTGACTTCTTCCCTTACCTCAACATAATGTATAGATAGGGTAAGAAAAGGAATGTGATCAAATTCAATAATTTTCAGTGTGCCAGAGAAATGCTTTCAGCTTTGTAAAACCAAACACTCGTCTAAATCAAGCCTCCCTTTGCATATTTACGGAGTAAATTGCCCAGGGTTGTCATGAGTTATAAGTGTGAGGAAAATCACATTGCCCCTTTATTTTAGGGCTTCTTGGCTTTATTTCCCATTTACTTGGTTTTTTGGTCTGTTTTATTTTCTTTTCAGGTTTTGCTTTTTCCCTTTTAAAAAATCTCACTGTATTGTCTGGGCCATCTACATCAATATAGAACTCTGTTCTGTTTCGTTTTCAGACCATGCGATATTTCTCCACCAGGGAAATCTACACTTGAAATTGTGCTATGAAGAAATGAGGACATCAGGGAGAAAATGTGTGAAGGTAGGAGAGCAGTGATCAAGGAGCACAGTTAGGAGGTGGAAATGAAGAGAGAGAGGGAACAGCAATCACTTTACCTCAGGCTACAGTCAGTAACTAGCAGAGTAATAGAAGACAGAGGGGAAAGGTGCTACAGATTTATCATGAATACAACTGCTCAGTGAAATCCAGGGAGACGCCAAGCATCTTTTTTCGGTCTCTTTAAACATTTTATATAATTAAAGAAATAAAACCCGCCTACCAGTTACTTCTAAAAATACTTTTCTTTCTGATTCCCAATAATTTCAGGAATCCTAAATTGTCAAAAACCACCATGATTTCAAAAACAGACCTTCTCCCCGACAAGAAGGGCTGGTAGGGAAGTAAATTTCAGCCTTTAGTTATGGCTACTCCAGCTTTTCCAGGCTTATTTCTTCTTCAGACAAATTCCATTCCCCCAGAAGCTACTCTATCAAGAGCTTCTCAACCATGCTATTAATGTGAAAATGAAAAATCTGCTTTATAGAGGCAGCACTCATGGGAAGAAGCATGCTGGCTCAGTGAGCTTCTAAGACTCTTGATTACCTGGAATTTCTGAAGCTTTTGCAGTTGTTAATGTACCTCTTGCAAAATAATGAGATTTCAACCTTTTCCAAACACAGTGGCTTTGCTTTTCCTTAGACAAACTCCCGCACACATTTTACATTTCTAACTCCAATTTCCTCTGGCCTTCTTCCCAGCAATCCCTACTTGCATTCTACCAGCCATTTGCTTTTAATCTAGAAACCAAAATAACAATAATTATTCTATCAGATAACAGGTGATGTTTCCAAATACATGGCAGAAGAGGGATGTTTTTCTTTTGCTACTTTGAGTTGAAATAATATGATGGTTAATTCAAAGTAAGAAATCAGGGCGCCTGGGTGGCTCAGTGGGTTGGGCCGCTGCCTTCGGCTCAGGTCATGATCTCAGGGTCCTGGGATCGAGTCCCATATCGGGCTCTCTGCTCAGCAGGGAGCCTGCTTCCCTTCCCCTCTCTCTGCCTGCCTCTCTGTCTACTTGTGATCTCTCTCTCTGTCAAATAAATAAATAAAATCTTTAACAAAGTAAGAAATCATGCAGTTTAACGTTTTATATTATCCAATAATAACTAAAAGACTGTTATATTATCCAATAATAATCAAAAGAAATACATGGGTATCCTTACCTTAAGGGAGGTAAAGTTTGCTAAGGTAGCTTACTTAGATTTCAAAAAAAAAGAAAGTTTTTACTGATTCCCAATATTTGTAGTTTTTCATATCATATCACTGTAGACTTCGCTTTCCTTCAACATTTTGGGGAAAAAAATCCCAGTAACAAAAATTCAGTCTTAATGTCTGAAATCTCTTTACCAAGGCATAGCAAATTCTTTGAGCTTCTATTTTTTGGGGGCTCCTTAAAATTTTCACATTTCTCCCTGGGATTTATCATAATGTTTGATTTTTCTCTAGTAGATATCATGAATCCCAGAAGCACATACTCTTAAACAAATTAAACTCCTCTTCACCTGAGCGTGTTGCCAAAAGAAGTTTATAGCAAAGCAGCTGAGGGTCCAGTGTTGTAACATTAATTGTTTAAGGTTTGGAAGAATTAACCAAAACAAGTGGCTTTTCTTTTTTCTGCCAAACTCTGTCTTTAACTCCAGTTTCTTCATTTTGCCTCTGTGGATTTCCCGTGTGCTACTTACAATTTAAATGGAGACTGAATTTAGACTGTGAAATATATCAAACCCCAGTAAAACATACACCACAGGATTTTTTAATATAGAAGATGAATATGGATTTATGAGCAAAAATCATCAAACCTAATTGGATAAACTGAACAACACTGGAGAAAATGGTAGTTCAGTGCTGATACATGATCATAAAAATACCCTACTCTTTTTTTTATTAGATTTTGGTATAAGCCAGCCCCTCTAAGTCCCAAGATATAACAGTCATAAAATGCTCATGATAATTACATTAAAGTCCTTAGAATATTAAAATTTGCAATTCAGATTCTATTGTTAGATAGGTAACAAAATTTGATATTTTGTACACAAAATAATGCTCTAACTTTCTTCCATAGTGAGAGAACAGAGTTCCACATAGATTAATTTTCTAGATAATGGAAGCTTATAGTACTGTAAGATTGTTAAATTATTTTCTATAGCTGCTATAAATTTACCATTACAACACTCAGATATGCAATAATATCCTCCCATTATTCTTCAAGAGTAATTTTATTTCACTGTTCCCCATTTCTGGAGATTAAGGAAATTTCCATTTTGCAAATTCAAGAGTAGACACGATTACTCCCAACTTAAATCCCAATCTCTTTGAGATCATTATGCAGTCAGTACAGTATTCCCACTTCCCTCTTTCCCAAGCCTTCTTCCTAGATGGCTCTGACCCAGGGAAGGTTGACAAAACATCATGGCACAGAGGGACAGCAAGGCGGTTGGGGGGCACGGGGGAGGTGTACAAAAGAGCACTGCGACAAGTTTGTGGTCCTCTCAATTCCCTCTGACCTCTGCTGAGTGTTTTTCATCCCCATTCACCTACTAAGAATGTCTGAGGTCCTGCCAAGGCCTCTTCCTTTCCCGTACACACACTATGCAACCCGCTTATTCCAAATGCACCCACTTTAATAGACTTGGCTCTTCCCGGCCGCCCCCCAGTGCTGCTAGATGTAGGATACCAAACCATCTGACACTGCTTTCATGCCCACTAAAAAAGTAGTAAAATAGTCAGTTCTACTTGACCTATTAAGCACCATGTTGAGCATGGGATTTCTCTGCAATACTTGCTGTTTCCCTGCATGCAGAAAGTCACTAAAACTAACTCCAGTCACATCTCTGAACCTCCTTCTTACTCCTGCAAGTCAAAGTCTTACCCCTTTGGGCGTGTTTATATCATACTGGAGTTCTCCTCACTCTAGTTGATGCTATAACTGGATCAGAATCTTCCGTCCGTGCTGTGGCTCTTGTTATTTTATTTTTTTTTCAAAGATTTTATTTATTTATTTGACAGAGAGAGATCACAAGTAGATGGAGAGGCAGGCAGAGAGAGAGAGAGAGAGAGAGGGAAGCAGGGTCCCTGCTGAGCAGAGAGCCCGATGTGGGACTCGATCCCAGGACCCTGAGATCATGACCTGAGCCGAAGGCAGCAGCTTAACCCACTGAGCCACCCAGGCGCCCGCTCTTGTTATTTTGAGCCAAGGATTTAGAAATGAAATTGGCTATTTCTTGATCAAATAAAACAATTAAAAATTGAGGGTCTTTCAAGTTCATAATCTCTGCTGGAGAATTTTAAAAATCAATCTACAAATTTAAAACAGAAAAATTACTTTGTTTCGTCCTAGACTATATCTGTCCTTATGCGTAGACAATGCACACTCTTAGTTCCAGGGAAGAGCTGGAAAGACATCATTATTAAAATAATGATGATGATGAGAGAAAAGAAACTGGCTAGAAATCTCCAAATATTATCCCATGATAACCAGTTTTAAGTAACAAACTCTCCTAGACTTTAACACTTTTCTTGCTTCTCAAGCTAAAAATCATTTAACCTTCTATTTATGATTCAGAGTCAGTTTTAGTTGTCTCTTTAAAAACGTGTATTCTGGGGACGCCTGGGTAGCTCAGTTGGTTAAACAGCTTCCTTCGGCTCAGGTCATGATCCCAGCATTCTGGGATCGAGTCCCACGTCGGGCTTCTTGCTCAGCGGGGAGACTGCTTCTCCCTCTGTCTCTGCCTGCCTGTGCTTGCTCTCTTGCTCTCTTTCTCTGACAAATAAATGGATAAAATCTTTAAAAAAAAACGTGTATTCTGCAACTATGATGTTCTAATTTAATCCTTAACTCTACCATGTATTAACTTGGCAAGTGACTTAGGTTCATATGTAAACTGGGGATAATAGCAATCTCTATCACATAAGGTAGTAGTTGGGAATTAGCAAAATAACTCAAATAAAGTGCCTAGCACAGGGCCCCCACATAAATGCTCAGTAATTGTTAACTATTGTTGTTGTTTCAAAATTTTTAACTATACAGAGGATTTCTTCAAGCTGTACTGAATATAGGCTACTATGCTGAATAAAGCCAAATAAGTTTACTATTTGAGTTCCTCTTTTCCAATCAGGATCAGTTGCTATTCTCCTTTTTTTTTTTTTTTTTTTTTTTTTAGATAGGTTATAGGACAGAAAAAAACAGAAACTAACCAAGTAAGAATGAGGGCCTTAGATTTGAGTCTATTATTACAAAAACATAATAATCGGTGGAAAGTAGTTTGGATACAAGACTAAGGATAAGGTGATATTTTTATTTTGTTCATCATTAATATTTGGGGGAAAAACACTTTGAATTAATTTTGTTTTTTTAATATTTCATTTATATGTCCTTTAATTATTTGGATCACTGAGCTTTGCCATCTTAAGTTTCTTTGTAAGATTTTATTTATTTATTTGTCAGATAGAGAGAGAGCACAAGCAGGCAGAGTGGCAGGCAGAGGCAGAGAGAGAAGCAGACTTTCTGCTGAGCAAGGAACCGGATGTGGGACTTGATCGCAGGATTCTGGGATCATGACCTGAGCTGAAGGCAGCCAATTAACCGACTGAGCCACCCAGGTGTCCCTGCCATCCCTGCATGGCATCCCTGCATAAATTTTATGCCTAAGGTAAAATCATCTCAACCTAATCCTAGCCCTATTGGTTACTTTAGAAGAGCCATTGAGTACTACTAGAGTAAGTAGAAAAAGGATCCTATCTTTACCTGTCATGTCAGGGTAAAAGCTGTAAATTCAAATATTTTCATGGGCCAAGATATTGATAGAAGTGATTCCAGTAGGTTGGGGTAAAATGGTAGAGTATGATAGGGCCTGTGATTAAAACAAACATTCAAAAATCTAAGGTATTCAAATTCAGATTTTTAATGACACTAGACATCCAAATTAAAAAAGACTAGGGATGAAATTCTGTGACCTTAAATTAAGATAATGGTCTTGCACTCACCTAAAGTCAGAAGAAGCTGGGATTAAATTTTCTACTGTTTGGCTCCTGCAGTTTGATTTTGCCACTGTTGAAATAGTGCTAAATCCTCCAGAGTGCTGAGGTTGGGAATAAAGATTTGCATTCTTTGCATTGCATGTCACTGTGTGTCTTCCATGTGATCTTAAGATAAGAGTTAAGTTGCCAGATCTGTATTTAGCATTAATGTCTTTCCTCTATCTACTTTCTATTCCATATCTCATGTTAGGGACTAAAATAATCTGTTAAACAAGCAGCAAGATTCGTTTTTAAATAAAAGAAGTGGTTCTAAGTGAAGTCCTGAAAGTTCCTTCTATAGATAAAATTGCACATGTTTTAAATCAAGAGCATTTTACAGTTCACTTTGAGAGATAGGGTGCCATACTGGAAAGATTATGAATAGCTTTGGAGTGAGCTACAGCTAGGTTCAAATCTCAACTTGGCTACTAATTAATTATGGAAGTTCAAGCAGGTCATTTTCGTTCTGTTCCCATATTCCTCATCTAAACAACAGAACTAAAACTTCCCATCTCACAAGGTTGTTATAAAAAACAAGTATCAGAATGTACAGTGTTGTTTTAAAAAAAAAAGAATATACAGTGTTCTTTACATGATATTTGCCAGTAAAATGTTCACACATCGTAGAATAATAATTAAGAGGCAGTGTTTCACCTACTCTCTCACCTCTTGGTTATATTATAGATAAATAAATTTGTAAAATAATAACCACTGAAAAACTGATGGGCTTCTTTATATATAAAGAATATAAGTGAGCCCCTATATATGATTCTGTGTATAATAGGGAGACAATTATAAGCAATTCTATTTTTTATTTCCTCAAATGTGACTTTAGACAAATCATGTAGGCAGAACAAATATGTCTAAAAATATATCATTATTTTTTCTTACTTTGTCAGAACTATATTTTTCATCTTTCCTTTAAGAGCAAAAAAATCTTTGTTTAATAAATTAAGTTCCCCCCAAATTATGTTTTATATGTTGTTATATATATGACACTAAACCCATAAATGTGTTAGCAAGCCCTTTAAATCATAGAAAGATTTATAAACAAATATTCACTAGAAGAATCCAGAGTTCAAAGTACACCCAATTAGAATTCAGAAAAGAGATGAGTTTTTAAATGCAATTTTAAACTTGGAAAGGGAATCTATCAAGAGGTAATTGATTCCACCAAAGAGAAGTAATGATTGAAAATGTTCTGTCACTAGAGGATCCTCTGGAATATAAAAATGCATGGAAAAAGCAATAAGTAGTTTACACATTTGAGAACACATTTGAAAAATAAAGCTTTGTAGTGTATTCATTAGCAAACAGCAGGAATCCCTAAAACAGTATGAGATTATTCAAAGGCTTTTTTCTTAAGCAATATTCCAAGGAGAATAGTGGTGTGGCAAATAAATGTATAATCAATTAGAAGTGTCCTCAACTACATGAGTGCACATTATTGCATATCTTGTTATACTAGTGACATTCCAGCCCAGTAGCTGATTTTACAAGATACATAGTAATCATACATTCTCGTATTTGAGAAACTAAGATGGAGTGCCGGCTGGGTGGGGACGACTGTTGGTGACAGGGGACTAAAACTTGCCTGTGCAATTGCAGATATCCATAGCGCAAGTCTCATAAAATTCAGAAAGAGAAAGAACACTGATTGGACTGAAGCATATTTGGCTCTGGTCCTTTTCCCTTAGATTTCTAAGATCAAAGCAGATGATGGTACCAGAAAATATTATAGAAATCAAAAATAGTATTTACTAAAAAAAGAGCATGTGGCTAAAAATTAAAATTGAAGGCCTATAGGTTCTTAAAAATTGAGATCCTTTGAAAGAGTTGAGATTTCAAGGGTTATTGTGAGGACTTTTAAAAATGTCGTTTTTTTATTGCCTAACTTTGTCATGATCTTCCTATTTATGGTGTTTCTCTTTGTTAGGCTGCAGCTTTGCCCTTGTTCTAATCAACTCCTAGTATAAGTACTTTAGTCATAATGATAAATATTAAAATATAAAAGGGCTGCTTCTTCTCTTAACATATAATCCCCCTCACCCCCAAATCACCTGGCCAAACCAATCCTCTTGCCTCATCTCCTTTGGCCTCCAAAGTCATTGCTTCTAATTCAAAAGACTTCATTAAATGTGATTTGGAATGCTGTACCGGTGTCTTCTTTAAGTGAAAATATACTAAAGAAGTAGATATAAATAGAATAAATAGATGTATAAAATCGTATTGGAGAAGCTCAGAAGTGCTGCACTCAAGAAAAGCACGGCGATTGACAAGCAATTTAAGCTGGAGTGTGAAAGGATGCAGAAATAACAAGATTTGCATGAAAAATATTGAGATCATGAGAACATCAAATTTAAACGAAAAACTCATGTGCCTCATGATTTAATCATGAGGGCCAACATTACTGTTATAACTTTCAATATCCTTGGCTTTTGAAAATAGTTCTATAATGAGGGTGAAGTATATCTATCTATATAGAAAACCAGTGTTATTTTATCCAGTCAGCTCATTACTACGAAAAACAGGGTTACAAGGATCTTAAATCTTAATCTGTATGTTGGGAAGCCCAAACGTTAGGTATGGCTGAGCACTTATTTTTGGTCAGGGTCTCTCAAAGCAAAAGAGAAAAACCAAGTCAGGTTGTGAAACAACCCATTATTTAATCAATTATGATTAACCAACCCACAAAAAGTGAAAGGTAACTCAGTTTGATGTTAATATTTCTGCATTTATCATATGAAAAAAATTAATGACTGGCCAGAAGCAAGGATAGAGATGTTGTCTATAGAAGTCATTTAAAATAAAAGGCTCCATATTGACCTGGTAAGTTTCATTCCCACAAATCAGGCAGCTGACATAAAGTAGGTCTTATTTTTCTTTCCCTTTTATTTTTTATGGCATAATAGGTGGTCTGAAAATCTAGTTGCACTTGTTATCTCAGAGGAGAAATGCAGTTCCGACTTCTGTTTATACTTTCATATCATACTGTATTGCTGTGAACCTGGATGGCACTTCCAGTGGGACGCCATGTTTCGCCCATGAATGAGAAGACTGTCACAATCAAAAGTGCTTCAGGCACAAACAGATTTGAAACAATCTTCCTACTGACTGGAAGAGAAAAGGCTGGTTCTGAAGATCATTAAAGGTTCCATTGATGTGGTTTAGGGGGCACACATTTAGATTTTCAAATGTGTTTTACATTTGGAACAGTTTTACTTGCATTAAAGCTCAGCTGCTTTCCCTGAGAACTCTCCTTCTTGTCATCATTTGCAGAAGCTTTCACAGAGAACTTACTGCTCCAACTGGGAAGGAGGTGGATGAGGTGGGGAACGCAAAGCAGGCTTTTGAACTAGCTCTCTTGACTCCGAGATGCCAGGATCACCTGCTCGGCAACATACTGCAGAGTGTGAAGCCCAGAGATGAAAGGGACCACCTGCAGTGTCCCAGAAAAAAAAAAAGAAAAGAAAAACTTTTTGGCATTTAAATGTGCTAGCAGTCTCTGATTCAAAAAGTAAAAAGGCTTTCTATCAATATCAGTTATATTGAAATTAATTAGGCAGACAACTTGCCACGTCATTTCTTGGTGTGCATTTGTGTTATGTACATGTATGTTTCCTCATTTGTTGTGGTGCTATTTGCTTGACCACTTCATTATAAAGACACCTCGTTACACAACTTTTCACTGTAAGAACATTTCTCCATACAGCATCTCGTCACTGACATTTTATCATTGATGTTGCCAGGGCCTTTGGTCATGCAGTACTCCACCATTGACACTTTATCAAAACAGCTGGCTATGGTGGCAATAGCTCAGGGCCAACAGTAAACTAAACCCCTTAATTACTATATTTCATATGCAATTAAGTTTTCAAGTTCCTGATGTAACACTCCCTCTGTGAAAAGAGAGAAGATACTTTCTATTTCTCACTGCCCTGAATTTTTTAAAACAAACGTGAGAGTTTCACTTAACTAAAATATTGTTTATTAACATTGTATGTCCTCATAATGTCTTTTATGGCCATTTGAAAAGAATCTTCTAGAGCAAGAGTGGGAAAACTCCTGCCTTTGGGCCAAATCCACTCTGCCACTTATTTTTGTTAAAAAATAAAAGTTTCATTGGAACAGTTCGTGCCCATTTTACATGTTGTCTGTGGCTGCTTTCTTACCATGGCCAGAGTCAAAGAATTACAAAACAGATCTGCTGATACACAAGGCCTAAGATATTTACTATCTGCTCCTTTACAAAAAAGTTTGCCAACCCCTGTCCTAGCAGATGCTTATTTAAAATGTGGGTCTTTAGCCCCTACCCCATGCAAGAGAATCAAAGTATCTGTTGATAGAATTTGGTCATCTGTATTTCAACAACTATTGCATAAGATTTTCAATGAAAAACATGCAGTTATAACTGGGATGGAGATGCAATTGGGAAAGGTGGGGGACACAGTCTTCAAGTATCCTACCTACTGTCTTCACAAAAAGTAAATAATACTTGGAAGAAAATTCATAACTCATCTGATTTAGTCTCATGCTCAACTGTCTTCTGTCTTTCATAAGAGAAAGTACTTGTAGGGGATACATTCATTCATTACCTAACCAATTAATTGTTCTATAGCCTTGACTTGACAATTACTCAAGCAATATGTTAAATAGTTTGGTCCATTTTTTGCTTTGAAAAAGCTTTAATTTTTGAATTAAAAAACTGTGATATATTCCTATAAAAAATCAAATAAAACTGATAAAAATAATCATTAAAAATCCTCCTTTACCCAGCTTTCCCATTTCTATTTCCTCGGGCTTACAATTCATTCAATGTTTATCCTTTCAGAATCCTTTTCTTTTCATCTCCAATGAATTACTCTATTTCATTTTAGAAGGTCTTCCTACACTCTCCATATTTACATCTTCCCCAAATGCTAGATTAATTGCATAACAAGACTCATTCAATAGAGCTTTATTCAATGTTGACTCTGAGCCAACTTCTGAGGTACATGACTGGTGTCCCAGCAAGGAATGGCGGTGAGCTGGGCTGGAAAGCAGGTCACAATTTTTCATTTGCTTCTTCTTTGCTGTTTCATACCCTTTTATCCTCCTTGCAGTTACTTGCTTAAACCCTAAAGATTTTCTGCTTTCTCAGGTGCATTTCTGTTCTTCTCTTCCCCTCTCCATTTATCTCTATTCTCTTCCTTTTGATTTGGTTGGTTTTGTAACTATAGATGATCCATACATTTTCTCCTTAGCACTGCCCTCTCATCAGAAAGTCTTTTTCCATGACTCTCAGTAAATAAATACTGTGGTGCCTCCTCTTCTGTGAATGTTTTCAGGAAAGGTGTTTTATGGCTACCATAGACATTTATAGTAACTTTAACTGGTAGTTCTCTTATTGCAAAGTAAGGCAGATGCCATCATTGTTTTGTCTACTTTTCATTTCATTCTGCCTCTTGAAATAATAGATATTATCATAGTCATCCTTTCCATCTATGTCAAGTTTAGTAAACCACAGACTACCCCCCCTTGTAACTAGTTTTTTATAACTTTACATTTCTCCTTTGGCGACCATTGATTTTTTTTTTTTCCCATGTTATCATCTACTTTACCTTGCTCTTCCTCATTTTTTGAAAAATTATTTCTGTCCTCTCCTACCGTATAATGAAACTTTAAACCCCACTCAATATATTACTCTGCTCAACTACCTTTGAAATACAAAAATATTTACCTGTGAAATAAATCTGCATTGGTGAAATCTACTTTTTGATCAATTGAGAAATGTTGGCTTTATTCTATCACTTTACTTCTACAGTAAGGAACTTTACAAAATGAATGTAAGGGGAAATATGCATCAGAAACTGCTTAAATCATTTTTTCTGTGCTCTAAAATGCTTCTTTGTTCATAACTTTTCTTCCTTCCTCTTCCTTCTTATAATGTAGATCACTAGTGCCCCCTTATTATAACATGCTACCTCTTGTTATTATTTCCCAAATTCTGTGATTTGTGATTCCGGGGTGTTTTTATTTTGTATTATATATTTTAATTGAAATGTAGCTGACATAAACCTGAGTGTTTTTGAAATGGACATTCTTCTGATCTTTGTTGGAACCTGACAGTACGATAGAATTAATAGTGGAAATGGCAGCAAAGAGGAAAAAGGGGAAAAAAATGAAATATGGAGCAAGAGCATAACTTAATGGAAATATGTGTAAAACTATAAACCAAGAATATGACAGTATCATCACTTTGTTGTTGTTGTTTTTCATATAAGACCAGGGATAGAGAGGCCTGCTTATAAACTGAATGAATAGTATGATATAAACTTTTCACAAATCACTCACTATATATGATTGCTACATTCAGTAATAAGTTGAAAGTATGGTCATTGTTCTATTTATTTCTTGAATAAAATTATACTGTGATTAATAGAATAGCCTAAGAAATCTTCCTAGTGTATATCCCATGGATGAGAATGATCATGAAAATGTTAGTTTCTTATAACCTCCAGGCACAAGATAAGGAAAAGAATAAGGGCTTTCTATCTGCCTGTGATTTGCTTCCCCTCAACACCCCAGCTTGAATAGAGGTGGTCTGTTGTGCTTCAGCTGTACTGGGTACAATTCTCAATTATATAAGTTCTCTGACTACACTGTTACTATTTGTGTACTTGTCTGTCAGCCCTACTAGACTGGAAGACAGGTCAGAAATTGATGCTCTTTTATCTTTTCATTCCCCTGTACCTTGCTTTATTTTCTCAAGAAATGTTTGATATATGGGCAGGTGAAAGGATGAATGAGAGAGTAAGAGCAGATAACCAAGAAGATCATTCTCCTGCTTTTGTTATTATATGACAAATGACTAGAATATAATTAATATATCAACTTCCACTATTTTTGTGCTACTCATTCCAGGTTTGTGTGACACTAAACCACAGAATCTGCTCAAAAGGAGCATGAGAGAATGAATCTCTTCAATTACTGAAAAGGAATAAATACCATGACTAGGGCTCTGATTCACTAAAATAATAAATAATAATTATTATTATAATCATAATAATAAATATCTAAACTGTACTCAATGTTTATCATAGGCCAGATGTATTTGAGGAACCTTATGAAGTAGGTTGCATTTTTCCCATATTACCAAAGAGGAAACTGAGGCAACCAGTGGTTAAGTAATTGCCTAAGAACACAAGTAGTCAATAAATTTACTGAATGATAAGCCAGCATTATCATTATCAGATGAGATCAGAATATTCTCACGACACTATATTCCTTGACATTTATCACTAAAAAACTAAGACTAAACTAAAACTAAAACTAAAAAACATTTGGTTTTTTAATGTGTGGCTAATGTATGTCTTTCCTACTATACTCTACACTTCCTCAGGAATGTATCTGGTTTTGCTCATCTGACACATGATTGGCACTCAATATTTCTCTTTTTTAAAGATTTTATTTACTTATTTGACAGAGAGAGACTGATCACAAGTAGGCAGAGAGGCAGGCAAAGAGGGAGGGGGAAGCAGGCTCCCTGTGGAGCAGAGAACCAGATGCAGGGCTCCATCCCAGGACACTGAGTCATGACCTGAGTCAAAGACAGAGGCTTAAACCACTGAGCCACCCAGGCACCCCAGTATTCAACATTTCTTGAATGAATGACAAGACTAGCTGCTCCGAGGCCAGTACCCCATAGATGTAGCACAAGATAAGAGCAAATTGTCCTGGAATTCTGTCTTTCTAAATACTCATTAAACATGAGGTATGCTAGAAACATTATTGGGAGGAAGTTTAACACTTACAAGACATACACATGACTGTTAGTCTTCATGTTGCCAATAGCATGAAGAACCTCAAACATGAGTAACCTGGGACATGACTCAGCACATTATTTTTCTTAAACTGTGTAGAAGGATACTTGAGTTTCTTCAGCTTTTTTAGTTTTTCTTATATTATCAGAAAGACATCGTCTCTTTATACTAGACTATTTTCTCCTGAAGCCCCACTGAATCTCATCTTCTCTCTTTCAGTAGGAGACATCCCTGAACATACTCAGAAACTAAAAGCTTCTCAACACCAGTGACCAGCCAGTTGAAAAAATGTCTTCACTATATATCTAAGAAGTCTCTTTGTACAGGAAAGATGACTATACCCTCATCTTCTATAATTGAGGTTTTGTTTAACCTCATTTATCTCCAGGGGATTCTGGAGTCATTCTCTGACTTTTTGCTTGATCAGTTGTGATTCTTCTCTGCTCATCCCACCTTCCTTCATTACCATATGTGCTAGTTCATTCTTGTAACCCCTTGTGCTCCACTTAAACTGCTTATCATTTTACTCTCCCCAAGACTGTTAACATCACAACACTTGCCAATCAAGTGACTATTTCTGTCTACATCAACTTTTTCATTCTTGAAGAGAATTTGATCCAAAAAGTATATATACAATGTCTATCTGTGTAGATATAAGACACTGTGGGGGAATTCAGAGATGGATAATACCCTTAGGTTCCAAGTCACAGAGTTTAAAGAATCTTTTGGGAGACAAAATACAAACAGTAATAAAAGTTAGAATGAGTCTTATTCTATAATATACGTAAAAATACAGTGTTGTGAAAGATTAATCCAGTTGTAAAATACTTCACAGAGGAGGTGGCTTGGTTGAGATTAAAAATAAATGTGAGATTTTGACAGAAAGAAATGAGGAAGGAGGGGGACTAATTCATATAGTAGAAACACCATCACCAAAAGCAGTGATTTTTGAGTCTACATCACTTTCAGAGATGAGGATAGTAGTAGAACCAGGATCATGGAACAGGTTAGAAATATTGTTTAAAGTCTTAATTGTCTTAGTAAGAATTTTGGACTTTGTAGACAATGAGGAGGCATCAAAACTTTTTGAGTAGAAATATGTCATGATTAAGACCCAAGTTGAGGAAAATCACTCTATATGTATACCAAACAGATTGGAGAAAGTTTAAAATGGGGACAAGAATTCTAAAAGGAACTATTTTATAGTAGTTTAAGTGACAGAGGATTTTAACAAGGGCAGTAGCAGCAGGAAGAAAGGAAGGATGAATGAGATGCCCTTAGGAAGCAGAATGGACAGTCTGAAAAATTAAGAAAGAAAAAGAGTAAAAGATGACAATATGTTATGGTTGGCCTGCACAGTAGAATCCCTACAGAATTTCTCTGACAGTCTCAATATTTTCCAGTACTTTTTTCAGCAAACCTTCTCTTATAGCCTTTACCACCAGAAGTCATAACACTTCTACCTCTAAAAGCAAAAACTGTGTAAAATTTCACAACACAAAGAACGCAGTCAAATCATCTTAGAGCTGGCATGACCCTGGAGATCTAATTTAACCTTAGAGAGTCTAATACATCTCTCTTATTTTCTAGTTAAAAAAGCCAAGGCACAGAAAGTTAATGTGAGCCAGGACTGGATATATGTGATTTCTGTCTTCTGCTCCAGTCCTTTCTATTCATTGTCTCTTTCTAATAACCTAAGAGTCAACTTCTTAGGAGAAATTAGTTGAGAGCCTATGTGAGCAAAAACTAGACACAGAGTAAAGGATCTGGGGAAAAGAGTAACAACTAAGAATGGAGACCCTCAAAGATGAGCAAGGGCAAGGAAATTAGACAGATAAAACTCTATTGAATATGTTACGTTGGGTACTTCAGGACAGGCCTACCAAATATTGCATGCTACAAATTTGCCCAATGGCTCCTAGAAAGTACCTTTTCTTTAAACCTGACTCTGACTTCATGCAATGTGAGCCTACTTTTTAGTAATACGAAGAATAATTATTTAATACCCTGATTAATTTAGCCCTTCAAACACAGTATTAAATGTCCTGTTATGTGAAATGATATACCATAATTAATTTGTCTTATCTCACAAGACACAGTTTTGTTTGTGTTACTTATTTCCTTCCCTATTTTTCAACTTGTTTGATCAAGTGCAGAGACCAGGCTGAGAGACATAGCTGTAATAGGATCATACTGAGAAGAGCTGGCTTATTTTTTTTATTTTTCTTTGTCTTACTGAGTCACACAACACACTACAAATATTTTCTTACTAATTGTGTTATTTATATGTTCTTAATATTTCATCTAGTAAGCTCTTTTTTCAGTTTTGACTATATTTGTGCCTTGATAATAATACCCTATTTTGTGTCACCTTTATTTTCCCTCAATTTTCCCTTATCCCTTAATTTTTCATTAATAACTAGTTCCTACTCACATCACAGTGAAAACAATTCTTTGACACCAAACCTCATACTGGAGTCTCCTGCTCATCACCAACCCTCACATCTCCCAAAGACAAAGTGGGCTATAATGGTATTCACATTCCTTGTATTCCTCTTTTTAGCAGGGAAAAGGGGAGGGGACTTAGGTAGAGGCATTTTAAAAAATGAAATCTTCCACATTTATAATAAGGATCCTCATGCCATCAAACCACGGCCACACTTATACAGAATTGCTTAATCATCATTAGAACTCAGTGAAAGAGCTATATAGTTCATGGTCTCCTGTCTATATCTACTCTGCCTTTAGTGATTTCATCAAGACACAGGACATAATTAGGCTCTTTAATCTGGTATCTCCCAAATTTCTACCTCTAGCCCTTATCTCTTCCCTTAATTCCCAACTCTATAATCAACTGCCTACTTACCATTTCTGTCTTGATTCCTCATAGGTATCAAAACTAATCTAAGTTGTCCAAAGAGTTGTGTAGTCGTGGTGAGTTATCTAATCTTTCTGAGTCTTGGTTTTCTTATCTACAAATTGGAGAGAATGCTATCTACTTTAAAGGGTTGACATTGGTATGAAATAAGCTCATGAACATAGAATATCCAGTACTGTATAGGAATCTGTACATAATACTCAGTGACTCTTACTGTCTTTCCTCCCTTGTTATTCTCTTACTCCTTCCATTCACTCCCACATCACTCAATTTACCTGTCCCTACCTTAGGTACTCATCTTATTTCCTCGTTCCCTGTTCTCTCATTCACAAGGAACTGTACAACCACCTCTGTGTCTGAGTTAATGATGATTCTACTCATCCTCCTACTTACTTTATCACCCACCAAACCCTACCAGCAGCTGTGTGCAAAACAAGCAAATAAAAAAGAGTAGATAAACAATGATTTTTTTAAGAACTGTTTTTTCTATTTTATTTGACACTACTTTCATATTCTTTTGCATATAAATATATTTTGCTGCATTTATAACACTGATGGTTATAACTGCTTGAGATCTCAGCACTTTCCAGTTATAGTGGAACAAAACTGCAGAACATTAGTTTCTACTTTGAAAGAGGCATATGTTAATTACTGTAACTGCCTAATCTACATATGCTAATACATTATGTGGCTAATCCATGACTGGGCTTTTCTACATTACTCTGAGAAATTGAGAATTGGCTATTCTTAAATAATTGTCAAAACTATATTTGAACAAAATGAAATTATTTATCCTAAACATAAATGCATCCTTGCCGAATACACAGATGATGAGTATTAATGATAAACTCTAGCATTGTTAACAAAGCAGCATAAAACCCTTTTTAGGATTTCTTTTCAAAAACATCACTCTCTCACTAAAAAGTGAGTAAAGTTTTACCAACAAAGAAACTCTTTGACAAGTGGAAATGTTGTCTGCAGCTATGCTTGCCAAGTGGAGAAAAGATAATGCCCAAGACATGCAAATCTAAGCTTATTGGGTGAAGAATAGATTTCAAATGTGTTTTCAAAAACATTCATTACAAAACAGTCAGGTTTACATTTTGAATTGTTAGTTACTAAGTCATATAAAAAGTTCATATTCTGAAGATTTTTCAGCTTGCTGTGAACAAAATACTGTGTGTCAATTCACATTTGACACACTAAAGTACTTTTAAAAATATTCTGAATTGGCCTTTTAAAAACAATTCAGGCATTCAGCTTTATGTATTCACCTCTCTTCCTACTTAAATATGAACATGTGGAAAAGAAGTTCACCAGGGGATAGATAATACGCAGCAATTTGAAGCAAGGAAACATGACTTGACATCTTGTCTGGTTGACAGAAAACCAAATAATAGACAGCTCACAATAGCAAAAACTGATGCTAGAACTGTTTCAGAGGATTATGTCCTGAAAGCATAAGTAACCCTTTGAATCAATTTCTGAGACTAGCTGCAGCCACCTAAGCTTATGCTTCACATCCAATGGAGACTAGAAGAAAAAATAATCATTTTTATATCCTTTCATGAGCCATAATCTCCATAATGGATATATGGGAGTGCTGGCCTCTAAGAGATAAAATGTCTCCCAGACTTAACATTATGAGCTTGTAGTGTCTTTAGTCCCAGTTTGCCTTACTAGGAGTGGGGTATCTGCGGTTCTCTTTCCTGAGTAGTCAGCATGTGCTTATTCCCTAGCCCAGTCGGACACTTTGTCCTACCTGCCCATGTAAGGCAATGCAACTAGAGAATGGTGGAGGGATCTCACAAGTAGTGTGCATATATTCTAACTGTACAGGAATTTAAATTCAGAGGATATTTGAGCATAATAAAAATTAATTTGTTCATTAAATGGATATTCATAAGGAGAATCTATGTTTAGTGTCTTGAGTCTTCAAAGGTAAATGAAACTCACTCTCTTTCCCTACAGCAAAGGTTTATCCAGTGGGACAGTTATCTAAAAAGATGGTTTAGCACATTCCTTTTTAGGTGGCTTAACTCTCAGAAAATATTTCTTTATCATCTATCAGTAATTTGCAGTAAGCTTTCCAATTTGCAGTAATCTTCCTCCCCATTATTTTTATCTCTTCTAATATTATCCTTTGGAGAAGACAATAAGAAGTTTATTTCTTCTACTTGAAACCTTTTCAAGTATTTGAAAATTATTATTATGCCATGATTTTATATTTTTAATTTTTTGCTTTTTATGCTGAAATTCCCCAATTTACAGTAATCATTTCAGTTTTTCCAATGCCTCTCAGAACCCTTACCACCCTGATTGCACCTCTGTATTCTTCTGTTGTATCACCCCCTTCTTTGGGGGTATCCAGAATTGAAAACAGTGTTCTATATGTGTTATGGTCCAACAGCAGAGCCATTATCCTAAATTTGTTACCTATACTCATATATTTTTTTAATGTGACCTATAAGAACATTAGCTTCTGAACGACTTTGTGATACTTGGACTCCATTGTGTCTTTGACTAAGGAAAATTCTTGCAAATAAGAACATATCTAAATCTCCTATTGAAGACATAAGCAAAATGGCAGCAAAAGAATGTCTAGTGTTTGTCCCCACCTACCACCCCAAAACATCAATGTGAGCAATGATTTGTGCATGAACATATATACTCAAAAGAGCTAAGGACTCCACTTGGTGTATTGTTGCACTGGAGCAAAGCACATAAATAAGAAAAGACACCTTGAGGCGGGTAGGAAAGAGAATCACATTACCACCTTCGCTTTCTCCAAAGCCTGGGCAACCCAACACAGAGAGAGACACCTTTCTTATAAGAGAAGGAGAGTGAAGCAAGTTCCCTGACTTCTCCACAAACCCCAGAGCTGAGCTGTCCCAACACCATGTCAACACTTATAGACCTAAGTGACTCACTGTAGGCTCCTACAAACCCAGATACCAAGCTTACTCCAGTGCCTGCTGGCTGCAGTGACCCCAGTTGGCTTTCATGGCCCCAGGCTACCAGCAGGCTCCCACAAATCTAACCCTCTGCTCATCCTGGTGTCAGTCAGTTCCTGTAGCCACATGGCCCCAGGATTTTGACAGATTCTAATAATCCAGGGTTCCAGCAGATATTGACAAACCCAGGTTTCTGGCCAGGTTCACCGCCAGGCCTACTATTACAGACCCAGGATTTCAACCCACCCCAGCAACAGGGCAGTTCCCATTGTCCCAGGACCACATCTTCCCACTGCCAGGCTAGTCCCTGCAAACCTTAACTCCAGACGAGACCTGCAAAACCAGGTTTGCAGCCCAATCCAGTTCTAGGCCAGTCCCCATAGTCCCAGGCTCAAGACCAGTTCCCAAAAATGTGGTCTCCTGTTCTGCCCCAGTGCTGGACTAACCTCCTCGTAGGCCTCCAAATCTCCAAGTTATGGGATGACTGACTCACAGCCACACCCTCAAGGCTCACCCTAGCACTAGGCTGACATCTGTGGACCCAGCCTGTATGCCAGCTGCTGCAAAATCAGGTTCCTACCCCATCTTAGAACTAAAATGGCCCCCATGTAACTGAACACCAGGCCCATCCCAGAGTTTCCCCCCACTTATTTGGTCCATGTGAACCCAGGATCCAGGTCTGTACCTACAATCCAGTTCCAAGGTCCAACACTATAAACTCAATTACAGGCCCACCCAGTGAACCCAGGCTCCAGGACCAACCCTACAGATACAGGCTACAGGTTGGTAGCCATGTACCTAAGCCTCAGGCCTGCCCACTTGCTGACCAAGGCACCAAACCTCTCTACTGAAAGACTTCAGTAACAAACCTGCCTAGAGACAGCACCAGATGGTCCACCCAGAATCTCTGGATAGGTTGACCTGTAAAGAGCTTTGCCTGCTGAAGTGAGTCTATAAAGATTGGAAAAGGTACTCACTTCTTCAAGTGTTCAGACATCGATATAAGGCCACAGTGGTCATAAGTAATCTAGAAAACAACACCACAAGAAGAAACTAACAAAATTTCCCTGACTGATCCTAAAGAGCTGAAGATTGATAAACAGCCTGACAAAGAACTCAGGATAATCCTCTTAAAGAAATTCAGTGAATTATATAAACATATAATTATAAACATAACTAGATAACATATAATTACATACATATATACATATATATAATTATAAACATATAAACTTAACTAGATAAACATAACTAGGCAACTAAATGAACTTAGGAAAACAATTCATGAACAAAATGACAATTTCGACAAAGAAATGGAAACCAATAATAACAATAGCAATAATAATAATAAATCAGAAATTCCGGAGTTGAAGAATACAATGACTGAACTGAAGAATTTAATAGAGAGTTTCAACAAAAGACTCAACTAAGCAGAAGTAGGAATAAGTAAGCTTGCAGACATGTCACTTGAAATCATCCAGTCAGAGGAGCAAAAAGAAAAAAGAATGAAAGAATGAAGAAAGCCTATGTGAATAATGGTATACCACTAAAGGGAAAAAAAATTTAGATATAATTAGAGTCCCAGAAGGAGAAGAGGAAAGAAAGCAAGCAAGCAAGAAAGAAAGAAAGAAAGAAAGAAAGAAAGAAAGAGGCAGAAAGCTTATTTATTTTAAAGAAATAATGACTGAAAACTTCCCAATGTTTGGACATCCAAGATCAAGAAGCTAATAAGTCACCCCAAAATTTCAACCCAAAATGATCTCCAAAACACATCTTATTACAACTGTTTGAAATCAAAAGCGTAGAGAGAATTTTAAAAGCAGCAAAAGAAAAAAAAATTGTACAAATGAGGAAACCTCTATAAAGACATCCACATATTTCTCAACAAAAACCTTATAAATCAGAAAAGAGTGGGATGATATAATCAAAGTGTTGAAATTTTAAAACAAACAAAGAAAGCTGGCTAAGTAAGAATATTTTAGCCAGCAAGCTTGTTTTCCAGACAAGGTGAGAAAGAAAGAAAAAGACTTTCACCAAACAAACGCTAAGGAAATTCATCACCACTAGACCTGCATCACAAGAAATAAAGGAGTTCTTCAAGTTGAAATAAAAGGATCTTAATTAGTAACATGAAAATATAAAACATACTAGTAAAGATAATCACATAGTCAAATTTGATACACTCTAATACTGTAACATATGGTGTGCTAATCACTTAACTCTAATATAACAGTTAATTTTTTTTAAGATTTTATTTATTTATTTGACAGAGAGACCAAGAGAACACAAGCAGGGAGAGGAGTAGAAGGAGAGGGAGAAATAGGCTCCCTGCTTGGCAGGGAGCCTGACGTGGGGCTCAATCCCAGGACCCTGGGATCATGACCTGAGCCAAAGGCAGATGCTTAACCATCTGAGCCACCCAGGTGCCCCTAGTACAACAGTTTTTAAAAGAGAAAAGTAGGGGCGCCGGGGTGGCTCAGACGGTTAAAGCCTCTGCCTTTGACTCAGGTTATGATCTCAGGGTTAAAGCCCCTGCCTTCGGCTCAGGTAGTGATCCCAGGGTCCTGGGATCAGCCCTGCATCAGGCTCTCTGCTCAGCAGGGAACCTGCTTCCCCTTTCTCTCTCCTGCCTCTCTGCCTGCTTGTGATCTCTGTTAAGTGAATAAATAAAATCTTTTTTTAAAAAAAGAGAAAAGTATTAAAAATAACTACAGCTACAAAAATTTGTTAATGGATGCACAATAAAAAAGAAGTAATTGTGACATCAAAAACATAAAATATGGGGACAATAAAAAAGAGTTTTTATATGAGATCAGAGTTAAGTTGTAATTAGCATTAAATAGATTATTAAATGTACAAGATGTTCTATGTAAGCCTCAGAGTAACCACAAAGCAAAAACCTACAGTAGATGTGCAAAAGATAAAAAGAATGAAATCAAAGTATATACTGTAGGGAATCATCAATTCACAAAGGAAGACAATGAAAGAGGAAGAAAGAAAGAAAAAAAGGAAAAATAGAAATCAATTAATAAGATGGCATTAGTAACTTCTTAACCTATCAATAATTAAATATAAATAGATAAAATTTTCCAAGATAAAGGCATAAAATGGTTGAATAAATTAAAAAACAAGACCCAACTATATGCTGCCTTAACTATAACTTAACTATAGAGAACAAACTGTTGGTTACCAGAAAGGATGTGGGGGGTGGGGAGGGCAAGTTAAACAGGTGATGGGGATTAGGGAGTACACTTGTGATGAGCATCAGGTGTTATATGTAAGTGTTGAATCACTATATTATACACAAGAGGAAAGAAAGAGAAAGAAAGAAGAAAGAAAGAAAGAAAGAAAGAAAGAAAGAAAGAAAGAAAGAAATGAAGAAAGAAAGAAAGAAAGAAGAAAGAAAGAAAGAAAGAAAGAAAGAAAGAAAGAAAGAAAGAAAGAAAGAAAGAAAGAAAGAAAGAAACTCTCAACAACCTGGGGATAGAGGAAACTTACCTCAACATAACAAAGGTCATATATGGCAAACCCATACCTAACATCATATTCAATGGTGAAAGTTAGAAAATCTTCCTTGTAAGATCAGAAACAAAACAAGGATGTCCAGTCTCGCCACTCTTATTGAACATAATATTGGAAATCCTAGTTAGAGCAGTTAGACAAGAAAAAGAAACAAATGTCACCTAAATCTGAAAATAACAAATAAAATTGCCTGTCTTGCAGATGATAAGATCTTATATATAGAAAATCCTAATGACTCCACCAAAAAACTATTAGAACTAATCAATAAATTCAGTAGAGTTGCAAATACAAAATCAACATATAAAAATCAGTTGTGTTTCTATATACTAACAACAAAGTACCTGAGAAAGAAATGAGGAGAACAATTCTATTTACAATGGCATCAAAAACAATATAGTACCTGGGAATAACTTTAACCAAGGAGGTAAAGATCTATACACTAATAATTAGAAGTTTTGCTTAAAGACATTGGAGATACAAATAAATGAAAAGATATTCCATGTTATGGGTTAGAAGGATAAAATTGTTAAAATTTCATACTACCTGACGCTATCTATAAATTCCATGCAATCCCTATCAAAATCCCAAAAGCCTTTTTCACAGAAATAAAACAAACAATCCTAATAACAGAAAACCAAGAAGAGCCAATGAAACACTAGAACGAAGAACAAAATTGAAAGCAACACAAACTGTATTCAAACTACATTTCAAACTGTATGACAAAGCTTTAGTAATCAAAATAGTATGGGAGTGCCATAAAAACAAGCACATTTCCCAAAAGAACAGATTAGAGAGCCCAGAAACAATCCCACATGTCTACTGTCAACTAATATTTGGTAACGGAACTAAGAATATTCAGTGGGGAAAGAATAGTTTATTTAATATATGGTGTTGGGGAATTATGCACGCTTAATTGCATAATAATAAAAATAATAAAATAATAATAATAATAATAATAATAAAATAATAAAATTGAATATCTATCTCATACCATTCACAAAAATTCACTCAAAAGGAATTGAAGACTTACATGTAAGACCCAAAACTGCAAAACTACTAGAATAAAACATAGGGGAAAAGTTCCTTGACATTGGTCTTGGGAACAGTTTTTAGATGTGATACCCAAAGTGCAAGCAACAAAAGCAAAAATAAACAGATGGGAATACATCAAACTAAAAACGCTTCTGCACCAAAGAAGAAACAATCAGCAAATTGAAAAGGCAACCTACACACAGTAAGAAATATTTGCAAAACATCTATCTAAAGGAGTTAATATCCAAAATGTATATATTAAAAAAACCCTCAAATAACTCAATAGCAAAAAAAAATAAATAATTAAATAAACAATCTGATTTAAAAGTGGCCAGAGGACCAAATAGACATTTTTCCAAAGAGACATACAAATGGTACATGAAAAGATGCTAAACATCACTAAATCATCAAGGAAAGACAATTCAAAACCACAGTGACATATAATACTACGAATACCAAAATTTGTATGGAAACACAAAGGATCCCAAATAGCCAAGCCAATTCTGAGAAAGAAGAATGAGGCTATCTAGTTTAAGATAAACTAGAAAGTTGTAGTAATCAAAACAGTATGGTACTGGCACAAAAATAGACACACACATCAACAGAATGGAATAGAGAGACCAGAAATAAACTCATACTTATATGGTGACAAAGGAGGCAAGAATATGTAATGGGGAAGAGATAGTCTTTTCAACAAATGGTGCTAAAAACTAGACATCTACAGGCAAAAGAATGAATCTGGACCACTTGCTTACACCATATACAAAAATAAACTCGAAATGGATTGAAGATCAAAATGTGAATACTGAAACCATAAAACTTCTAGAAGAAAGCATAGGCAGTCATTTATTTGATATTGGCCTTAGCAACATTTTCCTAGATGTGTCTCCTGAGGCAAGAGAAACAAAAGCAAAAGTAAACTATTAGGACTACACCAAAATAAAGCTTTTACACAGTGAAGGAAGCCGTCAAAAATAAAACAAAAAAGCAATATTCTGAATGGAAGAAAATGTTTGCCATTGATATATCCACTAAGGGGTTAATGTCCAAAATATATTATAAAACTGATACAATTCAACACCAAAATAATCATACTAATAATCTAATTAAAAATGAGGGGCGCCTGGGTGGCTCAGTGGGTTAAAGCCTCTGCCTTCAGCTCAGGTTATGATCCCAGGGTCCTGGGATCGAGCCCCAGGTCGGGCTCTCTGCTCAACAGGGATCCTGCTTCCTCCTCTCTCTCTGCCTGCCTCTCTGCCTACTTGTGATCTCTGTCTGTTAAGTAAATAAATAAAATCTTTAAAAAAAAATGAGAAGAAAACCTGAATAGACATTTTTCCAAAGAAGGTATACAGACAGACAACAAACACATGAAGAGATGCTCAACATCACTAATCAACAAGGAAATGTAAATCACTGGGTGATAGGCATATAATGAGGGCACGTGGTGTGATAAGCACTGGGTGTTATACCAAATGATGAGTTATTAAACACTACATCTGAAACTAATGATGTACTATATGTTGGCTAATTTAATTTAATAAAAAAAATTAAAAATTTAATTTTTAAAAATGTAAGTCAAAACCATAGCGAGATATCACCTTATACCTGTCAGAATGGTAGAATCAAAAAGACAAAAAATGACAAGTGTTGATGAGAATGTAGAGGAAAAAGGAACTCTCATACACTATTGGTGGGAACACAAGCTGGTGCAACCACTGGGGAAAATAATATGGAGTTTCCTCAAAAAATTAAAAATAGAATTACCATACCTAATAATTTCACTACTGGATATTTATCTGAAGAAAACAAAAACACTGATTCAAAAAGATATATATACCCCTATGTTTATCACAATATTATTTACAATAGCCAAGATGTGGAAATCTTGTCCATTGATAGATGAATGGATCTATATAATGGAGTATTACTCAACCATAAGGAAGAATGAAATCTTGCCATTTGCAACAACATGGATGGGCCTAGAATATATCATGCTAAATGAAGTAAGTCAGACAGATAAAGACAATATCATATGATTTCACTCAGATGTGGAATTTAAGAAACAAATTAAACAAAAAGAAAAAAAGAGACAAGAAAAAAGACTCTTAAACACAGAAAATAAAATGGGTTGACAGAGGAGAGGTGGGTAGAGGGTGGGTAAAATAGATAAAGGAGATTAAGTACATTTGTCATTATGAGCGCTGAGTAACGTATAGAACTGTTGGCTGACAATATTGTACACCTGAAACTAATATCTGTTATTAATTATACTTCATTTTTTAAAAAAATCAGATGATTCTTTAAAAAAATAATAATAATAATAATCTTGTGTTAATTTCTAACCTCCCCACCCAACAGGATTACATGTTTAGTGAAATAATGTTCTGTTGTCATGTGTAAGTCTTATAAAAAGTCATATCTGTTTTTTAACATTTCCCTCATGCTAATTAGTGTTATTTCATTTAATAAATTATAAATGACCATATTAAAATGGTTCAGAACTGTCCTCAAGAAGCTAGTCTAGTGGGTAGGAAAGATAGCTTACAAATATTTCCATCTCAAGAATTTGTGTTCAAGATATTACATAAGAGGGGGGAAAAACTAAGCAGAGTTATACAGAATCAGAAAAATGAAACACAATGAGAAATTATCTCACACATGGCTATCATCAAAAAGGCAAGAGACAACTATTGTTGGTGAGGCTATGATTTAAAAAAAAAAAAAAAAAACCTGTGCACTATTGGTGAAAATGTAAATTGATACAACCACTATGGAAAACAGTATGGAGCTCCTCAAAAAAGTATAAATAGAATTACCGTATATAGGATTCAGTAATCCCACTTCTGTTTATTTATCTACAGAAACGAAATAAGAAATCAAAATAAATCTGCACTGTCCTGTTCATTGTAGCATTATTCACAATAACCAAGACATGATCAAAGTGTTCAATGACGGATAAATGGATAAAGAAAATTTAACATTATGTTAAATGAATTAAATCAGACATAGAAAGACAAATATTGCATGTTCTTATTTATATCTGGAAACTAAAATGCCAAATTCATAGAGAGCAGAATGTGGTTGCCTGTTATTGGAGGGGGGTGAGAAAGAGGAGACATTGATCACAAGTATAAATTTCTACCAATAAGATGAATACAGTCTGGGGATCTAATGTGACTATAATTAACAATATTGTATTTATTATATACTTGAAAATTGTTAAGAGAATAAATCATAAATTTACCACAAAAAAATTTATGTCACTACAAAAAAAAAGTGTAATTATGTGAAGGTTTGGAGTTAACTAATCTTATTGTGTCATCATTTCATGATATATACATGTATCAAATCATCATATTGTATACCTTAAACTTACATATGCTATATGTCAATAATATCTCAATAAATCCAGGGAGCAAATAAATAACAAATGTATCCCTGACAGAAATTCATGCTTAGCACACACTAGTTACTAAATAAGTGGTTGTTAAACGAGTAAATGAATAAATTTTGAATCTTATATTTGATGATTCTTTGAAAAAAAAAAAACTGATTGTGTGACTACAAGTGAATTTTGTCATCTGGTTTTGGTCTGTAATTTCAGATGTTAATAAATATCTTAACTATTTCTCCTATGTTATCCACAATACTGAAAAAATATGTCTTCCTTGTCTTCATTTGAGTTGATGTTAATAATAATTAAATTGTTTGACCAAGTATCTTTGCCCATATTTATACAGTTTAATAGTTATTCAATGTTATCCTTCATTCTCTACCCTTCACACCTGTGGTAGAGGAAGTAATGTTCACCAAATATTCCATTTATCCATTTTCATATTCTGGGACTTCACAGTACTGAGTGTTGGCTCTATTCTATACCTACTGACTGAATCAGAAACTCTGGGGCTGGGCCTCAGTAATTTGTGTTTTAACATGTCCTCCAGGTGATTTTGCTGTACGGTGAAGTTTAAAAATCACAGGCATAGCCTATTCTGACCAAAAAATACCTAACCATTCTTTGATCACCATAATGAATATAAGCTCCACAGTTGAGATATTTCATTGTTCTGTTCAGTGTTATACCCTTAGCAAATAGAAAAATACCCAATACATAGAAGGTGTTCAATAAACACTTAATAAATGAATACATTTTTGTCTAGAGTAAATCATCACAACTTGAGATATTCTTCTTTCCTAACTTTTCAAAAATAGTTTTGCTTAAAATCAGAAATGATTCTAAAAGAAGAAAATGAAATAAAGGCATTGTTGAGAAATCAATTGATTTGAAAAATTTTTCACTTTCTTAAAACTCTTGTTTATCATCATGAGTATATTTTTGAAAGATTATTCCATAGTAAATAAATACATTAGACTGTTTTTTACAAAATTCTAAGAAAAATTTCTTAAATGATTTCATTTAGAAGTTGGTATTTTACAACCTACTTTGGTAGCCATGAGAATGTACCTTTTCAACCTCCATCCATAGGAGTATAAATAACCAAGAACCACAGCAGCTGAGCTCTGAAATCCATCACTGAGCTTAATGTTTTCCAAAGACTGCTCAGAGATGGTAACTAAGTTGATAGAAATACCAAGGCAACCTCATACTGAGAGACTCTTCTGATAGCTAACTTTGTCTGAAGGACTCCCCAACAGCTTTGCAGAACTCTCCTGCAATGGTGTGGCCGTCCATAACATTTCCACTCACCCTTCCTTTCCTCCTTCACTAAATCAGACTTGTAACCTTATGAGTTCAACCAACACTTGGAACCTAGTTTTATCTAGGGAATTTGGTGACTTCTCTAAGCATTTGAATGAAGGGAATATTGCAGTATAATAATAATTTTAAACAAGTTTGATTGTGACCCTCAATACAATGACAAGAAAAGAAATTTAGAATAAATGACAAAGGAAGACACATTAAAAAAAAAACTTTATTATAGCTGATCCATCTAAACCAAGTAAGAATCTTTATTCAGCATTTGTCTCAAGAATAGAAATTTGTATGCGATACGGCTTACAAAAGACTTTTTCCTATTCACCTTCCATTCACTGCCAAAGTTCTCCCATTTCTAGTTTATGACTAAAACTCCACAATTAACACTCTCACTTTTGACAAAACTTTCATGTAATTTGAAATATGCAGAATCTTTTGAATTGCAATCACACTTTTAATTATATGTAACTTTTAAATGAAATATATTTTTTAGTAAATACTTTTTTGAGAAAGCTCAGGGGTAGGGGGATGAAGGGAGGTAGGGCAGAGGGAGAGGGAGAGAGAGACAGAGACTCTCAAGCAGGCTTCACACCAGCACAGACCCCATGTGGGGTTCAATCTCGTAACTCTGAGATCATGACCTGAATCAAAATCAAGAGTTGGATGCTTAACTGACTGAGCCACATAGGTGCCCCTTTTTGTAAATCTTAATAAGAAACTATAATGATAGAGTGGATAAAGACACTAGAGTCCTAAATAATTGATGTGTTTGTTGAAAACAGATAGTACTGACAGTAGTGACTCTGAGGAAATTATGTAGAAAAGCAAGGCTAAGAGTACTGAAAACTTACTTTAAAATTTTGTACAGTATTGGCATTACTAATAATTTATAACTACTGTATCCATTAAGAATGTATTCAGCAGCAAGTATCAGAAATCCTGACCAAGTGTTGCTTAAACAAATTGTTTTTTTTTCCTCACATAACCAAAAATCTAGAGATAGTCATCCAGTGTTGGCACAGTGGCCATCAGGGAATCAATACAGGTCCTTCCACTGTGTCATGTTTCAACGACATACTTTCATCCTTATTGTTGTTACCTAATAATCACAGTGTGGCTGTTGTATCACTAGCGTCATGTCTACATTGCAACCAGGAAGAAGAAAGGGTCATGGTGCATGCCAACCTTGTCTATCCATTTTTATCAGGAAAACAAAACCTGACCCAACATAATTCCACTTACATCTCATTGATCAGAATTGTGTCACATAGTCAGTCCTAGCTAGAAGGTAGTTAAGAAAAAGGTGCTATTTGTCAACACCAAACACATATACAATACTAAAAGTATGCCAACTACTGTGGCCTACTCAGGTACTCATTTAGTAAGAGCTTTAAAATAAATTATCTCAATGTAATGGAATAAGCAAAACAGCAGCTACTATTATCTGCCTTTTCCTAGTCAGCATTTCACATTTTATTCTCTTTTCTCATTCCTCATTCCCCCTCAATCCAGTCATTCTTAGAAGTATTGGCTGAGCCCATAAAAAGTATGAAGAACTATTTATAGCAAAGATTCTATGTGAAGAATCTTATACTTCTCCTCCCATATGTATGCTTAAATGTAATTACATTATTATATTTATACACAATATATTTCCTGAGTTGTGTTATCAGTTGTGTGCAATGGGTAACTTTCCTTTCTCTTATGTAAATAAGTAATCTTCATTGTCTTGAGCTACTTTAATATCTCTCCTCAATATAGCTAATAGTATTACTTAGGAGTCCCCCAATATTTTCCATGTGGGGTGTTTTGGAAAGCTTTCTGCAATATCCAGAGATCCCTACCACATTATTAGGAATTGTGCCAGGGTTTCTATTATATATTCAGTTACATCTGCTGCTTCCACACATTTGGGATACCAGGAACACAGATGTTCTTGGCTCCCAGCCATTTCCAGCCTTGTTTCCTCTGCAAGTAAATTTTTCATTACACATTTATCAAAGTGTATTACTTCCTGGTTGGTCCACATCTTTAGTGATAGATCAGCCATATTACAGCAATTGTCCTTTTAGCTCTTTTCCTCTTCTCTCCTCTCCTCTAGTCCATCACAAGTGAACAAAGACCCTCCAATTTCACCTTAAAGAAGACCGTAGCTGACCAGAGGCAACTTCAATTCTAAAATAAAAGGATTCAATGGGAATGACAGCAGTAGTTCCATGAAATGTAAAGCTCAAAATACTAGAAAGAAGAAAATGAAATAACAAGTGCCAATAATCATTTTGAAATATGAAGTGATATAACTGTCATTAACTTGGAAAATTATAGCAGATAATTCAGTATTTCCCATACTTAAATCACCCAGAAATATTAAAATTATTGATGCCAAGCCCTACCCAAGACATCCTAAACCCAAAGACATCCTAAACTTCAAGACAAAAACTGGTAATGTGTATTTTCAAATAATTTTTATGATCAGAATATTGAGAAAAATAGTGGCACTTGAATATTTGGTAGCACAGAAAAAAAAACTCAAAATTTGTCAGAATATCATCAGCACAGAAAAGATTTTTAAAAACTCAAAATGTCACCCTTAAAAATAGAGTTATGATGACTACCTGATGCTGCAGAGAATATATAGGCAAAGTAAGCAAAGGATAGAGTAGCTACTATAGGTTGATGGTTTTTTGCTCAGACATAAGTCTTAAGATGTGTTTTCTTCCTTTTTTTTTTCCACATCATATCAAATGAAAGATTGATTGGAAACACAATAAGAGGGGTGAAAGAATTCTTCATAAGAGTTTTCTCAGGAAGGAAAAGAGAACCCAAGGGAAAGAATCAGAATGTCCTTACACTTGAGTGAGCAAACCCTGCTGATCAATAAGCTTGTTCCACAGAAGACTAAAACTTCCCTCCACAGGATGCTGCCCTGCAGGGGCAGGTAAATGGGGCTAAACACAATGGGTGGGGTTTCTATGAAAGGACCAGAGGTGGGATACACAGTGAGTCAAACTCGGAGGAGGAAAATCTGTTCCTTTAATCCTTTTCAAAATACTTTTCAGTTGAAAGAAAACCCAAATCACAATATTCTGATCCTCCTCTCTCTCTCTTGAAATTAATAATATTATTTATTATGGCCAATGTGAGAACATCAGTCAGCCCCTTAAATTATTTAAATGAAACTATTCCACTTGATTTGGCACTAATGCTCAAATGGTTTTAAGAAGTAATAATAGCTATTGGGGGGATTTTAAATGCAGAGTTAGAAAATCTCTGCTGGTACCCTGCTTTCTATTAAACAGAGTTATAGAAGCCTGCTGTCCCCATTATAACTGTAACTCACCATGAGGCTCTGAGCCAGTAATATCAGCTCTGCTCCCTGTGGAAATCTGTAGAAAGAAAAAAAAATTCAAATATATTTTATATGACTTGGTTGGTAGATACATATAGATCTTTCTGGACTCACAGATTAGATAGATGATGATGATAATGATAGATAGATGATAGACAGATAGATAATAGATAGATGACAGACAGATGATAGCTAATAGATTTTAGTTGTTAGTTTGACATCTGGCAGTCCTGGTAAAGTATGCATTTTACCTGCAAACTCTCCCAAATCTACTCTCAGCATCTCACAAAGAACAATAATTGTTTATTGATCTAAGTGTTAACAATGTATTGATGAGGTCTAGGAATAAGACTCAAGAGCAATAACTGCTCAGGACAGTAATCTTAAGGTACTTCTCCATTATCTATAATATGACGTTAAATATATATATTTTTGAAATCCCATGTGAATTTTTTTTAATAAACAACTGTTTAAAAACATGGCAAAATTTAGCATGGGTGATCAAAAACAAGTTGTTTTAAATAAATAAATAAATAAATAAATCCATTTGAGAATTCCTAAGACAACAGATATGAAACTATCATGAAAATGCAAAGTGCACTTACTGCTTTTTAGGATAAAAAAGTAAATAGTAGTTCCTAGAGCCATTTACTATCTATAGTAGATATTCAATAAATGTGGTTTCTGTATTTGAATAAAGATGATAACTAGTTCAATTTTCCCATATCTAGGCCATAAAATATAACCACCAAATGCATTACAGGCAAAAAGCCAAATAATATCATATGTGCACATAATGAAAAGATTTAAAAATAAATAAAATAAAATATCCCTCTAGGTATGTGAATTATTTGGTTTGCTATACAGGTAGCAATATACATAGATCTGTATTTTAGTAATCACGGTTTTCCTAGCATGCTTTCTTGTACCCCTACTTCTGATAGCAGGACACCAATCTTCCTTTGCTGAGCTGTCCTTTTCCCATCCAATAGAGTAGGAGAGTCAGTCACAGGTTGGCCAGCAGAGATGAGCACTTGATCCAGAATCCTAATCTCCTTTTTAAGGGACTGAGCCAAGGGGCGGTCATGGAATCCTTATAGACCCAATCAAAATACTTCTCCGTAAGATATTCTATGAATTCTAGGAGGGGAAAATAAAATATCTTCTTTGTGGATTGGGGCTGCCACTAGCACCTTTCAAATCACACAAAGAAAGCTAAGCTTTGGCAGGAAGGTAAGAGCAACACATAGAAAGATGCAGAGACAAGCAAGAAGAGAAAAAAGTGGGAAGGGTGAGGGGAAAAACCAGAAATGATTAGCAAAATGCTGGGGTTCCTGAGTTCTATCATCCTTAAAGACCTCCTGGTTTAAGCCAGTTTGAGTTCAAGTTCTTTCATTTACAAGTGAAGAAGTTTTGATTAATACACACACACACACACACACACACACACACACAAAACAATCTATATCCACAGATCTGTAGGCAAATATATCTGAATAAATGTATTAAAAACATAAGTTTTTATCTTCTCAAGACAGAAACTCTCCACAAACAATTTCTTTGGGACTCCTTTTTCCTATATCCCCCCTCTTCCAAAGAAGACTTCTAGATGGATTGCCGTCTTACTCTAGGCTCCAACTGATGAAATAAGAATCAGACTCAAAATACTTTGAAGCAAAGGATAATGCACCAACTTCCCAGAGGGTGGTTTCTCCAGCTCTACAACTGTTCCATTGTGAGCCAAACTAGAGAAATGCTATCTCCTTAGAAACAAATTACAAAAGAAAAAGAAGAAGGAAGGAAGGAAGGAAGGAAGGAAGGAAGGAAGGAAGGAAGGAGAGAGAGTGAGAGAGGGAGGGAGGGAGGAAGGAAAAAAGAAAAAAAAGTCCAAAGAAAAGAAAGGCATTAAGAAAAAAACAATTGTCAACTAAGGAGACATCTCACTGAAGATGTCCCTGAATTTGTTTCTTTTTTATTTTTTATTTTTTTTATTTTTTTTTTAAAGATTTTATTTATTTATTTGACAGAGAGAAATCACAAGTAGGCAGAGAGGCAGGCAGAGAGAGAGGAGGAAGCAGGCTCCCTGCTGAGCAGAAAGCCCGATGTGGGGCTCGAACCCAGGACCCGGGATCATGACCCGAGCCGAAGGCAGCGGCTTAACCCACTGAGCCACCCAGGCGCCCCTTGTTTCTTTTTTTAAAAAATCACCTCTCCACAGGTCAGGGGGACAGAAAGGACTGAGACAAACATCCAAGCCAAGGAAGAGGTAAGGCTAGCTAACAGGATGATAAAGTTCCTGAAGTCCTAAGACTATTCTATGATTATATCAAAATTAAAGTCAAAGTCATATGAAACACCCTTCAGATCTATGTCATAATCCCATTCGGGTGCCTGACAAACCTTGAGAAGCCAAAGTGACAATTACTGATTTACCTTTCTGTGCTGAAAATGGAAGTTGAAAGCTAAGTGGCAACATAAAGCTAAGCACCTCTGAGACTGAGTTTCAAGTCTGGACTAGACAGAAATGACAGAAAATCATTAAGAACAGAAGGCATTAAAAGGTCAGAAATAAATTGTTATCAAGCCCTATTTAACCATTTTATCAGTCAGAATTTTCTCTTTGCTCTCAAGCCTGTGGTAGCATTTTCTTAACTCTGGAGATGAATATGGTATTATGTGGGGCGTTACATACACACTGATATTCAGATTCTGAGAATATTTTGTGCGGAAAGACTATTTGCAACAAAATGGACTCTCAAATAGTTTTTTCTTTTTTCTTTTTTAATGTTATTGTCTTGTCTCCAACTGTCTGGACTGTTACTTAGGGTTCGGGTGCTGTGAAGTTTATCCTTCGTGGAGAAGAAAGCCAGCAATGTCTTCAGGTGTTTAGATTTCAGTGCTGTTCCTGGTGCGATAGATTAGCCCCAAGTCAGTCCTACAATAAGCAAATCTCCCTCCTCTTCCCCCCTCCCCTTTTCCTCTGTTCCCCATTCTCTCTCCATCCATTTGGCCAAGAATGGGGACTTGCCGTTTCAATATCAAGAGATCAGGGAAAACTAATGCAGATCTCTCAGAAGTAAAACTTGATCTTCAACTAAATGAGCATGTTAGTGAATCACAATTTCTATACTCTGCATTTACATTATGAAAGTGGAAAATGATGGGTTAAGAGATTGAGTACAGGAGAGGGAAGAGCCTTAATCATTTTAGCAATTAGTATGTAATGTCCTAAAATGATGTACTAATCACTCCACAGCTGGTACATTGAAAAAACATGGGGTACAAAAGCATTCCTCAAATGTCATAGTCCAAAGGGATCCACACTTTGAAGAGTACGTGGAAAGAAAAAAAAAAAAACACACACACAAGAAAAAGGAGAACCTGTAACTTTGCCTTCTGACACGTACAAAAACCTTGTGAAAAAAATAAGCAATCTATGGCTTAGTTCATTTTGAATGATATTTTCACACTTTAATGAACATAATAATTATCACTATCTTTAAAAAGGATAATATATTCATCAAGAGAAGAGCTTGCCCTAAATCTTCAAGGGCATTTTCAAGAATCTTTTTAGGTCACAATTGTAGAGGTCAACACAATGTTATTTTTCTGGACCTACTTTATCAAAATGTGTATGTACTACTTAAATAAACAGTTCCATCTGCAGGTTTTTCATAGTCATATGTCTTAATACTTCAGATATCATAGCTACCAGCCACAAATAAAAGAACTTTAAAAAAAAAAAAAGGAAAGAAAGGAAATGGAAGAGAAAGGAAGGGAAGGGAAGGAAAGGAGGGAGGGAGGGAGGGAAGAAGTAAGGGACGGAGGGAAGGGAGGACGAAAGGAAGGAAGGAAGGAAGGATGGAAGGAAAGAAAACCACCTGAAAATAACATTCAAGAATTACACTGGAGTTTTTGCTTCATATAACACAAAACATAATGTGCTGCTCAAAGGTAAGAGCTTTTCCTTCAGAAGAAGCTAGTAATTTGAACCCACCCACAGGTAGTAGATGATAATGGTGACTTAAATAGTTATATACTTCTAATTATGTCATATTTTATTCTTCAGATTCCCACATGAGGATATTTTTTGGTTTGTTATGAATTTGTATGCTAACCTCACTGCTAGCTTCAACACATTCCTAAAACTACCTGTCTCTCCTCCTTACTATATAGTGTAATCAAAAAGAAAAATGTTGGCTGGGCAATAGCTATTTGGCTCTGATGCTGCTTTCCTTTAAATTTAGTAAGAAGTTCTTGGGCCATTTCAGTTTGCTTCATTATCAGAATTGGTATCCATTTACCTATGGTTTGCTCTTGACAGTGATCAAATTCAGAGGTACTGCACTTTGCGTATGGTAAGCTGACAATTGTCAAGGCTGTTCCTATTCCATCAGTGACTCCTTTTACCCTACCCAACCATAGACTGTAAAACTGATTCAAATTACCTAGAAGCCCTGAGGTTATAATGATGTTCATTTATGAAGAGGCTTTATTCAACAACTCAAAATGCTGTGTAGGAAGTCACTGAGACAAAAAGTCCTTTACCAAATTATAAAGAGTTGTATATATGTATAGGTGAACTCAGGCAGAAAATATGTAAGTAATGAATCAGTGCGAAGAAATGTGGAATTACATCGATTATACCTTCGTTTTCAACCCATTGCAGACTACTGTTTTTCTTAAGTCAGCTTTATTTCTAAATATGATTAATATGTGTGTGTTTATCCAGACAGTTTGCCATGTACAGCTAAGACCAATTCATGGATGAGCATATACTTAGTGTTCAATTAACCTACAATTCATACACAAGAGTTAATAGATTCCTATAAAACTTCAGCTACTTTATTCCTCCTGTCATCTGAATAAATATCGGGAGTCATTTCTGGGTAAAGGCACTGCTTTCTCCTTTCTTTTTTCTATTTTGCCTGGGGTTGTACTGTGTGCCTATGCCCGTCACTGGAAGGAAAAGACATATTTGCTCTTTCATAAATAAGAACACAGACTTTCTCTGTATATTAGATTATTTTCCAGCTAAATGGATTATTTTGGCTACGCTAAGTTTAGTAAGAACCAGAATAGCACTAAGTTCATTGATCTTTAGTTACTTTAAAGAAGGAGGGAACGGAAATTCAGAAATGAGGGAAGCAATTCTCCATTCTGTGCATAGAGATTGCAAGAATTGGAGGTGAAGAGGACGCAGCTGCATTTCTTAACTTTTGAATGAAAAGCAATTATGCCAAGAGCCTTCATTTTAGATTGTCAGCATGGGCCTATGTCATACCCATCCTGACACTCCCAAACTGAAGATTTTAAAGGCCTCCTGCCTTTGTCATTGAGACACCTGTCACCAACTACACTGAATCAGCATCTCTAGATGCTGGGAAATACATATTCAACATGAATCTATGTAAGAAGCAACAGTAGGGAGGCTGGAATTCTTTAGAATTCTTAAAGAAAAAAAAAATGAAAGGAAAACTTAAGCCTAAAAAAGAAGCTGAAGTTGTGAGGAAATTTTCCACCCCAGAAAGCACACTTTTGATTCCATTTCCACTTGTTTGCAATTGAAATAACTTAACCCCAATGTCGAGTTAACAAAACAAATTTCTGTGAAAATTTTAAAAATATACTAACTATAAATATTAGGGGAAATATGGTTTTCTACATGATATTTGTAACATGAAGAGCCATTTGAGCATATTATTACAAAAAGAAATATTTCTAAGGACTATTTTTAAGATAGAATAATAATTAATAAGGATGAAATAATCAGTCACATACTCAATTCTCTAAGAAGCTTGCTAAAAGAAAAAGAAACTGTATCTTTACAGTACTGGAAAAATTTTGGTACTCTCTACATGTTAAATCTCATTTTGAAATGCATTTATTATTCATTCTTACCCTCTTCATCCTTGCCCTCCTGCTTAGGATCACATCTATGAGTCAATTGCAAAAGCAGAGCTCATTTCCCGCTTGCTCAAGTATATCAAGATATTCAATTTATGATTTCTGAATTCAAAAGAGAGACATCCCCCGGAACTCCAAGTGACACTCAGAAGAACTCAAAATTTTATAGTTCACCAGCTTAGATATCTTTCTGAAGAAAGGCTAAATGATTTCTTTATACCTTATTAGCTATTGGATGGCACATTTACACAAATGTATTCAATGTTAAAAAAAATAGTAATTTTATATAACCAATGGGGTAACAAAATCAAAATGTGTCACTTAATACTAACCCTTTCAAGAAGCACCAAATCAAACCTAAAACACATGATTTTATGCATTACTAAAATTAGAAGTATGGCAGTACTTACAGTTTCTCCAATTGTAGCCTATTTTATCTTGAGAAATCAGGACCAGCCAAAACATTTTTAAAAATAAATTTCTAGAATATTTAAGGCGGCCACTCAAAGGGTGCATATTTCTAAATTGTAATAGCTCTTCATATCTAGTGACAATTAAATTATAGTATTAGATCAGGACTGCAGATAAACTTGAACTGAATGCAGGGAACATGAAATCCATACATTTATATAACAAAATAAAAAGGGGAAAATTAAGTATAAAAAAAATTTTTGACAGTAGTACTTGCCAATCTGTCTTAAGGTTAAAACTAACAATATTTTATCAAGTAGAATTAAATTTGTATCCATTTCTTCTAGATGTAACTCTGATGTATTTATTAACTGACTAAAACACCTATTGGCTCTCATTTGTTTTACTTTTTCAACAGAATCTATTTAATTGAGGACATTAATTTGATTAATGTCCAGTCACCAGCCATGAGATCATAGACCTAATACTCTCTGATATTAAATATTCAGCTTCGCATTTCTTTCTGATGAAGTCTCTGAAGCCAAAACTTTCTAGCAAGTAGTGGAATTAGCCAAATGAAACTATTTTTCCCTTGTCTGTCTTATCCTAGCAGGTAACAGCACACAATAGAACATCTGCACATTCTTCTTCTCAGGGCCACACCAAGGACTTTCCAAATGCTATCTTTAGTTGTATTGAATAACCAGCCCTTGTACTTACCAAACAATGCACTGACAGACTTAACAATTAAAACTTCAGCTCTTCCTGTTTCGGTAGCTAATGAATTAGAAGTCAAGAAATTACCGTGCTGTTGATAGAAAAAACACTATAGGGCTTTCCAAAGAATCCTAGGCATTATAAGCTCATGATCCAGGTAATAAAATTGAAGATCACAAAAATCTTCAGTAAATACCCAGCACCAGCATAATTAAAACCCAGAGCAAACAAAACCCCACTTTTCCCACCACATAATCATCATATTTGCCCAATTTTTAATTTTATGGTTTTGACGTTGAAATAATCTTCCACTCTTCTACTTTGAAAATGGCACTATAATTTAAAATTAACTTTTTAAAGAATTTAAAAATTTATCTGTAGCATGTGGTGAGGCAAAATAACTCCCACCCTCAAAGACGTTCACATCCTAATCTCTAAAATCTGAGAGTTATTACCTTACACAGTGAGAGAAACTTTGCCTCTGCAGGTGTGATTATGTTATGGGATTTGAGATTAGGAGAGCGTTCTGGATTGTTCAGGTGGGTGCAGTACAATCACATACTTCCTTAAAAGAGTGAAGCAGAATGTCAGAGCAGGAGAGTGATTCAAAGATGTTACCCTGATGATTTGAAGATAGTGGAATGGGATCATGAGCCACAGAAGGTAGCTGGCTGCTAGAAACCAGAAAAAGCAAGGAAGTGGACTTTTTCCTAGAGCCACCAGAAGGAATACAGCTCTGCTGATCCTTCGATTTTTGCCCAATAAGACCATTTCGGACTTCTGACCTCCAGAACCATTAGATAATAAGTCTGTGTTGTTTTTCATCCCATATTCGTGGTAACTTTTTACAAAAGCAATAGGAAATAGGGTTATTTATAAGGCCACCTCCCTGTGGTCTTGGCAGTGATGAAGGCACCATAAGCTTATAAGCATCATAACTGGTGTCAATACTCACACTGAGAATATGAGGAGAATCTAAGTATCCAGTTTGGCTCTCTATGCAGCATTTATTTGACTCTCCACTCTACTTCATACCACAGAGGCCATTTTGTGCATTATTATAACACCATCTCCAGTGCATAATAAAAATTGGAAGTAACAGTGTGTCAATTATTTAACAAAATCTTCTTCTCTTTGTCAAAAGAGACCAATCATATCAGTTTTTACTGCTTGGCTTTCAGACTGGAGCAACTCTCTCTTTTCCTGCTTTGGAAAGGTCATCATAATTCTATTTTTAAATCATAAAGATCACAAAACATTTAAAACACTCCTTTGAAATTTTTGAAAGCTCACAAAACCCAGTTAGGTCAATAAGGAATTATCACTTAATATTTGTTAAGCACTCACAGTCTGGAAAATATCATATCAGACAAAGAAAGAGACAAAACACTAAAAAATTATGAGTGCTTCTTTTAAAGAAAATAATCCTTACCTGTAAGTCCTGGGAAGAGATAATTCTAATTGATCACAAGTAATGACCCAGCAACTCAATTACAACCAACAAGCCATGATTTAAAAAAAATAAAAAAAAAAAAGCCATGCTAATCTCTGTTCTTGGTTAAAATGTCGAGGTCTATGATTAGACTACAGGAGTCAAAGATCTGAACAATTCTCTGATCCATTTGAGGGAAAGGTCAGTGTATTATGATATGTACTTTAGTAACAGCACATTTTGCAGATTTTGTGTAAATAATTTTCTCATCCTCTCTACTTGTAGCTAATCTCTGAATTTTTTTAAAGCACTATGGTACATGTTATGGAAGATACAATAATTAATAAGGCCCTTCTTTCAAGGATATCACCACCTGGTGGAAGACAGAAAAATATGTATGTATGCATATGCTTTTATTCGTTTACAGTGCTTAGCAGAACACTGCCTTATTTAAAAAGTTTCCTAATGCTTGACTAATTATGTAATTACAAAACAAAGTGGAATTTGGTAAATACTTAGTTAGAGGTAGATATATTAAATGTTTCCTAATACCTAAGAGTTACTAACTTATATAATTGCCATTTGCTAAATTATAAAACCAAGCTTGGCATTATATCTTGCCTAAGGTCAAAAACCTTTTAAAATTGAAACAAAAGCAAAGAAATTTTTAAAATTTAATGAACTTTTGGCTTGCCTTTAAAGGAACACCCACATAGATGTGGTGACAGGAATTTGCAACCCCACCCTTTCACATCAGAGGAGAATCTAAATCCCAGAAATTAATTTGAGACTCATGCCATTCCCCATCCAACAGAGAAAGCAACCATTAAAAGCTACTGCGGTTCTTTGTGCTGATGCCAGACCCCAAGTGTTCCATTGAACAATACTGCAGACCCACTGGCAGTGCACAGTTTTGCTAATAGAAGAAATACTCTTTCCTCAGTATAGGTTTAGACTATGTTGTATTTAAAGGGAAAGAAAGTTTGTATTTTTAAGATGAGTTTTCCTAACAGTTTGTCTAACAATGAAAACAGTGGTGTGAAGGGAGAAAAGAAACATAAAGTTGAAAGATATACTTTAACCCTCTTTCATGGGACTGGGACCTGGGAGACTAGGAAGTTGCAAACAGACATGGCCACCCAACCCAAGCTAGGGAGCCCTGTTGTATCTGTAGGACTGGGGAACAATATAAGCAGTACAGGGGAAAACTGTTAGGAGAATGAGCATTTTCAGAGGGAAATAAGATCCAATTTCAGACAGAGAAACTTGGAAGGGTAAATAAAGAACATAAACAAACCTAAGGTCAGGAAAGGAGAGAAGACCATGGCAATCCTCCTCCTAATTTAAAGGTATTCATAGAAGAGATATTTGACTTGGATAGCAGGTTCAATGGGTTAGAACTGTAATTTTTCCTCTCCTATGAGTAATTTCCTTGTGAAACTTCCCTGACTACATATACCTGCAGTCTGGTGCATTAGTCTTGGCTGGAAGACAGGGTAAAAAACAGAAAAGATCTGTTCTTTTCTTCAAGAAGAAGAAGAAGAAGCCCATTTGCTTCAAGACCCAATCAGGAAAAGCCATTATTTCATTAAATGGACTATAACTTGCAAAGCAAGTGATAATCAACAGGACCAAAAAAGCAGTCCCAAAGAGCATTGGTGAGAGACCCATAACCACAGAGGAGCATTTTGCATAGAGCATATTAAGAGACATAGAAGCTTAAACTTCTAAATATCTAGTAGATGAGGAGAAGCACTCACTGAGAAGGGAAGGGAGTGATGTGGGACACAGAGGCAGAAGAATAATTATTAAATTTCCTTACCTAGTGACAAGCCCTTAAAACAGGCAAAGTGACCTCCACCTTAAGGCTTTGCTAAGGGCAAAAGACAATCCTAGCCTGACCAACCCCCTACCCCCAACCAGAATTCTGTAAGTCTACTTTAACAATTCCTCTAGGAAACTTTATCTCTAAACCTCCAAGATAGTGTCAACAATCATTCCCAAACATATGGCCCACTGATACACATCTAAAGGGTCTCACGAGGTTTTATTACTGGTAATGAACAACCTTTTCCCCAGACAATAGCTAGCCCCTCAAGGTCCTAGAAACCTTGCTTGCAAAATTCCTTCGAGACTTACATCATCCCTAATCTCCTCCCCAGTTTACAAGTACATAATAGACCACTCCTCACCTCCCTGGGGCAGCAGCTCTTCCTGCCCACTGGTCCTGTCCCCGTGCTTTAATAAACCACCATTTTGCACCAAAGATGTCTCAAGAATTCTTTTTTGGTCATTGGCTCCAGACCTCACCCCACCAAACCTCACCTATGTTCTAGAACTTCAACAGGAGGACACATGAAACCTTTGGTTTATATACGTTCAGTATCAACATTTGGAATAGTAATTCAAAGGAATTTTTTTTTCTTAGAAATGCCTTTTACTGTGGCCCTGTTATAGTTAAAGTTGGACTTTACAAGAGAGCCAAACTAGGAATACAAAGTGTTGAATCCTAAATTTTTGACTGTCGAACTAGAGATAAACATTTTAAAAGCCTAAATATGTTATTGCAAGATCCAATTTTCTTATTGAAAGAATTTTTTTTTGAGTTCTGACTGGCTCAAATATTAAAATGTGTACCATAATGAAGAAAAATGAATATTAATATGATTTCATTTTCTTACCCAAAAGTATATGAAGTTCAAACAGAGTAAAGGAGAGTGTTGAGGTGAAGGAAGCTGTAGTAATGCTTGCTTTTAATGGATCTTGACACATCTCATCCCTAAACCAACCCAATAAAGTAGGAAAGTTGATTCTGGTGTGCTTTCAACGATCTTGTTCTTTATATCATATTGTTAAATTATCTTTTTAACTTCAGTTTACAATTTCTTGTTTCTTTGGTAATAGCATCCTCTTGACTAGGTTTTGCTTTCATCTTGTAAAAAAGTCAGTTTTCTGGGTAGCCCATTCAATGGTCAAACAAATCTTAAAGTAAGGTATCCAAATGACTAAGGGAGAGCCGTTACTATGTTGCATAACAGTGTCTCTACTAACATATGAATACAGATTTCCTGATGTTTATTTTTTACACAATACTGAGGCTATGGTAAAAACATTCCAACTCAAAAGAGATTATAAATTATCAAGTTCCTCCATTTCTTTACTGTTTTTATTTCTCTTAATAGCAAAATTTTTCTCTTTCAAATTATGGGAAACCCGGAAAGAAGCAGAACTGACCAAGCACTCTTTCTTCTAAATCACTTTACTCCTTAAGAGTATTCAGATAGAACCAACAGAAAACACAGCTAAAACTGGCTTAAACAATAAAATGATTTCCACTGGTTTTCCTGCTTGAAGGTTTGAGAAGCCTCAGAAGTGATTTAATTCCACAGCAGGATGAACTTATCAAGAACCAATTTCTTTCTGTGTCATGGATTTACCTCCTTGAATTGATGCTTTGCCCTAAGGTTGATTTATCTAACACAAGTTGGTCACTATCAACTCCTAAGGCTAGTGTTTATGCCTTAGACCACAAATAAAGGACTATATCAAGAAGGGAAAGCCAACACTATTGAATTCTGCTGAGGTCAAGATAAGGCCATAGAAGTGACCACTAGATTTGGCAACCAGTAACATGACAAGAGAAATTTGAGTGTAGAAAGAAAAATAATTGAGCTTGGAAGGTTGAGAAGAAAATGAAAAGTAAGTTCAAAACCAGAGACAATTATTTTGAGAAGTTTTGAAATGAAAAGGAGCAAGCAAAATAATAGTAGCAGATACAGGAGGTGGAATCAAAACAAACTGAGTTTTTGGTAAGGTGAGAGATAATGTATTATGGGATATATGTAGACCGAAGAGGATTATCCAGTAAAGAGGAGAAAAGCAATGATACGTGAGATAGATGTTATGTTTGTATAATGGAAGTCACTGAGAAGGCAAGAGTCTTGGAGTACTGGAGTCCTTTTTCTGGAAAACCACATACTTTACTACATGGTTAGTTGAAAATAATTAGATTTCATTAATCCTATACTGAAATCATGACTCCTGAAATATTTTTACAACTAAATTTCTATATTTAAGTTGATATTATACTCTGCGTCCTCTTGCCTATAACTGACACGAAGGATTGGTATCTAAGAACAAAGGGACATCAAATACCTAATATTCTAAATGGAAGTACAAACAACCAAGAGCCGAACACCTTGCTTGTAACCAAACTCACTTTGCTATTTGCACCACTAATGTCCACTGCCTTATCCCTCCCTCACTCCCTCCTTCATCACCTCCATTAAAACAGATACTAGGGAAAGAAAAGGAGGTGAATCTCCCTGTTTTTCAAACTTTATCCTAGGAAGAGAGTGGTATGCCTTATTCAGCTCACCAAGGAGTCCTACAAACAAAAGTGTTCTCTACCTTCCCATTATTACGAGAACATATCTCTGTGTTTGCCCAGGAAAATCCTGGCTTATGCCTCTAGCCCCCTTCTATTCTCAAGAGTAACTTGGTATGGACAGTGAAATATATGATCACCCTACCCAACAGCTAAGTAAGGAGTAACTCTTTCCAGACTGGGGGATTGGAATCGTAGTTTCCTGGAAGGACATCAGTTTAGGCCATGAGGTTACTAGTCTTTTTCAGGGACCTATATGAGCGGACAAAATAATAATAATAGTAATAATAATAATAATTACCTTAAAAAGACAATGTGAAGAGAACAATAGCTTGCATTTCCACGGTCTGTGGTGATGAGAATGCAGCAGATTTCTATGAGTCCAGTAGATGAGAAAAGGTACTCAGATTTATCACCCTGGTCCTCCACCAGTGAAAGCTGGACACAGAGAAAAGAGAGGCTGTGAGGTGAGAACAGAGCTGAACCTTTTGGGGTGGAGAGAAGAAGAGGAAAACAATTAGAGGAACTAGTTAGTGAATTTCCTGCCTCTGGGACTGTGAGATGGGAAGGACATTCTCATGGCTCCTAAAAAAATTGCACTTGTGCCTAGAAGAACAGGCATCCACAATTGAGCATTGTTATGTTCGTAAGTATTCACAACAGGGAAAATGTACCAGTGAGGTTAAAAGATAATTGCCTATTTCTGCAATGCTTCCTACCACCACTGTCAATGGAGTAATCAAATCCAGAAAGAAGAGTGAAGGGGCAAAGTCCTGGAAATGACACATTCCTTGGTCAACATTGGGAGGACAGAAGGTGATGAAATTGAAGTTTTAGATTGAACAAGACTTTTTAATAACAGAAAGTGACAAGAAAGTGATGGGATTTTCTAAGATGTCATTATGGGTTGAAAAAAGGATAATCAGTGAAGCATGGTTGAAGCAATGATTGGAGAAAATTAAATTATCTTGGGTTTGTATATCACCAAGTTTAATTTGTCCAGTACACTTATGTAATTTAAAAACTTACCTGTTCTTCCACTATGTCATTATTACAAGGTTTATTTGGGGTTTGGGGGATTTGACATTTGTGTGTGTGTATGTATGTGTGTGTGTAATTTGTTTCACAGGACTATTTTTTTAATGGTGATTTATTTTACTCATGAGATTAAAGAGTGGCTGGTGATGAATTCTGAGCTCTAAATACAGAACTTCCTTCCCTTTCTAGAATATAACATTTTCAATCACCAAAAGCAATAATATCTAACCCAGAAGGTAAAAAACATAAAAAGCTGACATATTAGGAATGTGCATTTCCATCTTGCCCTGCAGTGCACTAAAAATGCAGAGATTTCAACTGTTAACCATTTTAATTCTCAGATACAGAAGGGCAAGTCAAGTAGGTAAGTAGCTTCTATAGATCTCTCCAAGAAAAACTGAAATGATCAACTTCAGGCAGCTAATCTAGCACTGGATCAAAACCCCTCAGGGAAATATTTATGTTTTACTAGTTTACTCAGAGAAACAGCTCTAGGGATCTGCAGATATCCTCTGTGATTTTGACTGAAGGAAACACTGATGCCAGAGCTGAAGCTTGTGATTTAATCATAGAAGCAATTCAGCCTTTAGCAATCCTATCTCCTAAGAAATCAATAGTTACACTTTCAGTTCTATTAAAGGATTTTTTTAACTTCTCCACCTGACCAAGATATTAATTTGTATATGTTCCATTGTCTGCCTTTCTGGTTGGTATTTTGAAATGTTGAAAGAATAACTCAATGATTCAGTTTGAAATACTTTCTCCAAAAGATCATTATTTTAATTATTGGTTCAAGTAACATTTTTCAAATTATTATCTCCAACATCCAAAGATAACATTTCACATCAGTCTCCCAAACATAGTCTTCCTGTCCATTGAAGGTGGCACAAAATAACTTTCAGAAACAGTTTCTGGAGAGTTTTCTGTTCAGAAACAAATTCCATTACTTTGTTTTTTAATTAACAAAAATTCAATTGAAGAGCCAGAGAAATTGGGGCAACTCAAGGAAGATCATGGTCTATCATAAGGCCAAGGGCTTGTGAATTCTTTGAGTCCATGTAAATTGAAGTTCTCAAAATTTCCACATGATGGAGCTCTCCACAACATACGCATTATACAGAGGCTATGATTTTCCTTCAATTAAGAAAACATGGCTGCTTGCTCTGATTTGCCTTACCTTAAGACTTTTCATTCTACCTTAAAATAATAGTTAAGTTATTACATTTGGGTGTATGTGGATTTCATCAAATTATGGCATATACTAAACAATAGGGGTGTACTGCAACCAGCATTAAATGGGGGAGTTGGGAGTCATGAATTCTCTCCTGAGGGCTCATCATCTAAATGTCCCTATTCAGTCACCTAAATGGTCTACATCTCATTCTATTATTTTAAAACATACATTCTGGAAATAATGATTTTCTGAGCTCTAAAAATTTCAATTATTTAATGTTAAAATTATTAGCTACACATAAATCTTATACATTATTATTAAAGATAGGCCTTTTCTTTGCCACAAAACTGCAGACAACTCAATAAACACTTGATTTCTGACAATATATAGACAATATTTATAATTACATCTTCTAGAAAATATGTTTTATTATATTACAGTTTGAAATCAATGTTCAAACTGATTTATTAAAAGAAATAGACCAATGTTCATATCAGTTTGGTCTCTGGACTTTGGGCATAGAGACCAACACTGCCCTACTCACAAGGTTTTATAATCAGTTTATTTTTATTAAATAGTAGACCGAGAACAGAATGAAGATATTTCTAATTTTAACAGAAAGAGTGTTTAGAGAAACTGGTGAGAGTGTATGTATTACAGGTTTTCTAGTCATCTAGATAATATCAGCTACCAAACAAGGACCATGTCTTCTGTTTCTATGTGTAACCTACCTTGGTAATATAGGAAGGTATATCCATCCACAACTATTTATTGAATTCCCGCTATGTGTCAACTACTGTTCTAATGACTGGGAATATATTAGTGAAAAAAAAATGTACCTCCCCCCTAAAAAATCCTTGTCTACACAAGAATATATACATAGAGAGAAATGAAGAGGTGGGGTGGGGAGTGAGAGAGAGAGAGAAAGTTTAGAACTAAGAAGTTGTGTGTGCTTCCACAAGTACTTTCATTAAAAGAACGATTTCTTCCCATCTCCTTGGTCTAGTTTGCTCTCGGTACACTCAAGAATAAAGGTAATATACACTTAAAATTCAAATGTGTGAGAATATATATGCAAGTAGAATTACTTGTGTCTACATCTGCTGAGCTTTTAGTCCAACACCTTTTAAGAGTGCTCAATCATTTATTCTGGGTACAATTGCTACTTGATATCCTCAAGACTTACTCTGATACAACTATGCTTATTGGTTAAAGGTCAAGTAAGGTAAATCTAGAAATACACTTTCTTTTTCCAAATACTTAATTTTTTACGATCTTTTCCCCTCGTTTTTTTTTTCTAACTAACGGTGCATTTAAGCAAAAGTTTAGAAAATATTTGTCACATTTTTTTCTCATAATGTTTGAATTGTACAGTTTTCTCAATCTGTAATTTATATTTCTGTTCTTAATCATTTTTATTCTTTATTTACTCTTTCATTAAGAAATAATAATAAATCATGGGAGTGGTTCATAGCAGAAGAAAGAAATAAGCATTTCTAAGCTCAAGATATCAACTGTGCCCCTTCTTGTTTCTACCACTAGGAATATAAATTTCTGTACTTCTTATATATTTTTAAATTATGACTGCTTGTGTCAGGCACTGAACTCATTGCTGGGGATATGACGGCCAAAATATGACCCTTGCCCGTGCTGAAATCTCATTTAATATGTAGAAACAAAACACACAAATATAAAGTTAAGATGCAATGTGATTAATTAAGCTCTGCCCCAAATTATAAAGACCATAGCAAGGAAAAGGGTTATTTCATAATAAAAGGGTTACAAAATCTTCATGGGAGAAAACACTTTTCTTGACTCTTTAAGGATGAGTAGAAATTCACCAGGAAGGGAAGAAGTAGGGGTCAATATAAACTAATTCATAAAGATTTTTAAAGGTATCGGTAATTACAAATGGTCCAATATGATTAGAGCTCAAACTTCGAGTGAACAATGAATTTAATGACTTTCACAGCAAATTTTTTATAAAGCCAAGTTACTTGATGGCTAAATATTCTATATATTACCCTTTTGAGAATTTAGTCTAATACAAAGATCATATTAATTCTTAATTTTTAGGCGATACATATACTCTATAATGTTATCTGTACACCTAATCATGATTTATTGGCACCACACTGTTTTCTTTTTATGGTAACTTCTCTCTCCAAAATCTGCTTAAAAAATTATCTCTATGATTACTTCTGAAATTAAGAAATATATATGTCTCTATGTCAAGGTTGTCAACTTTTTCTGTGAAAATTTGTATTATATTCAAAATTTAGAGGAAGAGCCATTTAGGTCAAGATATTTCATTAATATTTTTGTCAAAATACATTAACATTTAGTTTTATTGACCCAATTTATGTGTGTTTTCTGTCATCCAACAACAACAAATTTTACATGAGTTTCTTTTCTTCAAAAACCTTTGTGTGGTTTTTTTTCCTATGGCTTACTTAGGAGAGGTAAAAAGAAAGAAGGAAACATGAGGGAAAGAATGGAAAACATGGTCTTATGATAGAAAAGAAGGAGTTTTATTTCTATGTGTAATAGATTTCTAAAACTTACCCAAAATTCCCACAATCTATCTCCTCAGACAGATCAAGGAGGTATTATAAGAAACCTATGGCAGAAAGAAAATGTCAAGGAAACATCACAGATATAAAACAGATTTTTCCCATGAACAAATCATTTCTAGGACATATTTTCTATAAATGTCCAGCACTTGCCTTGTGCAGGTACTTTAGACAAATAATTCAGGCACAGAAATTTTAAAATGTTAAAATCTGATTTCTTTAGTATATCTTTTCCATACAAAAGAAATCTAAATTCAAGTTAAAATGCTAATCAAGTATAGATGCTTAATGTTTGCTTCTGTCATTTGAAAATGGAGAACTTAAACATCCATGCAAATGATTTTATAAATATGCAATACTTTGGAAATCACAGATCCTAAAGTTTTTAATGCAGGGATGTCAGCACTCTTAAAGATTCGAAAATACATCATTTACTCTTATTTCTGTTATATGGTTTTATAATACCCACTTTAAGCAGCAAGAGACTGTTAACTTTAAATTGAGTTTCCTCAGATAGGGAATTTTTTTAGCCATAATAACAACAAAGTTATTACTAAAGAGAGAGGATTTATTCCCCAAGTTTCTTTGCAAAAGTCAATCATGCCTGCAGAGAAGCTTGATTAATGGTGTATAATCTACAGATGTTATGGAAGCATTGTAAGTGAGAATGTTAATTATCTAACTTTTTAGCAGAAAGAGTTTAACCTTTAGAAAAAGAAAGACAGGACTAAATAACTCATGGGAATTTGTAATGGGATAGTGAGCTTTTTATATTCACAATGGCAACTGAAATCCATCCCAGGCGACAACTGACAGAAACACGTGAACATCAGTTTCCACCAAGGCTGACAGGTGATGTGTTGGCAGCCTCTTCAGCTTCATCCTAAATAAGAGTCTATATCTCTACAGTACCCAAAAATACTGACGTGCACACCAGAGGAAATGTATTACTACAGGTTGCTTGAAGACAATTGAAACTCTAATAAAGACTTAAGACTTACCAAGCTACTAAGCTCTAACTTTTCAGGCTCCTCTGTAATATAGCTATTTATGATGAGTCACTGTTTGCCCATAATTTAACATGTGTTATTTGAAGGCTGTTTCTTGTGTTTGTTCCCTGTTCCTCTTTTTTTTTTTAATGGGGTAAACATTCTTTTGTTTGTTTAAATAAAAGCTCAATGATATGTTTATATGTACCAACACTCAAATTCCCCTTCCTTTTTTTAATTTTTCTTTATTATTATTTTTTTAGTTTAATTTTTTTGGGGGTCCCAAGATTCATTGTTTATGTACCACACCCAGTACTCCATGCCATACGTGTCAAATTCCCCTTTCTGACTGAAGTCAAAATTAATATAAAACAAAGAATTGCAGGAGTCATTTAGCTTAATTATATGAATGATGAAAGGCAAGAAAGCTATCTTATTGTAGCAATATATAATATTTCTCATGAAACCTAGACATGTTAGATAATAAATCTTCTGAATTGAAATTCAAGGCCAGCAATGTTAGACGTTTAGACATAAGCCACTCTCTCAAAAAACTACTCTAAAAATGCTTCTTCAGTGTTCTTTAAAGGGTCATCTTCTTCCACCTGTCTTAATCCTGGTGTTCTTCAGACATTTTTGCCTTTAATCTGTTTTTCTCCTGCTCTGCATGTTACCAAGGTAATCTGATTACTGGTAAACTTTCAACCACTTCAGATATACTGGTGACTTCCAAGTCCAAGACCTCCAGAAGAGTTTTATCAATCATATCCCGGGGTAACATATCCAGTTGCCTACTGTATATAGCAGATATAAATCCCAGTCTACAAAACTACATGCTAAGTAAATGGATTTTCTTAATTTTTCAATAATTGAGCTTATATTTGGATATACCATTTTACCTGAAAATGGAAACTTAATATCAGTTAGTTGAAGGAACAATCTGCTTTCTCCCTAGACTTGCTTTTAAATTCTGGAGACACAGTAGGGTTTGAGGACAACCCGTGTACATACTAATCTGTCATTTGCTGAGATGTCCCTGTTCCCAGTTGTATTTTGTTCATCAATGCACAAAAATCAGTGTTGCAACCTCCTCTAGCATTCACATAGCCATAATGTAAACATGATATATTCATCATCCAAAGTAGCTGAAAAACTGCCACAGATTTAAAAAAAAAAAAAAAGATGTATGGGGAAGTAAATAGGTGGAAATCAAAAGATACTACCTAAAAGTGAGAAGTCACAAAGGAGAATATAAGTATATTATTTGGAAATACAGAATACAACGGCTATGGAGGAAGAGAGAAAAGGCATAGAACAAGCTGAAGGGAATCTAGAGATTATAATGGTTTTCAACAGACATCCAACAATTCTGCTCCAACCAACTTCACCTACATTTCTAGGTGTTGCTAGGGCTAGTCAAATTTCTGAGCCTTTTAGGAATTATTTCATTAAAATAAATTGATTGTCAACCTTCCCATTGTGGAAGACTCAACTTTCTGGGTTCTGCCTTATCTATTACCACCTGTCCTGCTGGTTTCCAGCCTCAAAAACTTTTATTGCTGGATCTGCTATTGCCTTCACTCTAATCCTTTTGTCCCAGTGGGTTTATGCCTTAAAAAATACATAAACATATATGGGTGCATATTTATATTTATATGCTTATATTTTATTACATATTTATTATACATACATATATTTATTATACATAAATATATAGCGCATATATATATTCACTAAAGTTTTAGGGGGAGTTTCAGATAGAGAAAAGGTAACATTTATACTCAAACTGTCATTCTTTCCCTATGATTTTTCTCATCACTTTCAAAAGTTCTGTCATTCTTATTCACAAAACATTTTCATTCAGGTAATTAAGTTGTCCAGTACCTGTAATAGCAAAACTCAGAAATTCATCTAATTTTGAAGTTGTGCTCTGGCTCAGCACTGGCATTCTTCATGCTGGACCCAACAGTTGACTTTATCTTTATTTCCCCATTTTGTGTTCTTCCTCCTCTTCCCACCATCCGTCCCTCAGCTCCTGTAGAAACTGGGAAGGGGAAGAGGCAGAAAGGTCTTGCTTTACTCATCTACTGGCGTGTAAGAAATCTGGAACTGGTGCTTTCTAGTCTTGGTGTATGCTCAAAGATGAATCTTTCCTTTGTGGACTTCTTTTGTAGTTTTTTTGGTAAATACCATCCCATTACTTATCCACACATCCTGGGAACTTCCAAATGTTGTTCACCTAATACAGCAATGACTTTCTTTATGGTGTTGCTTACATCTTCCTCTTCAACTTCTGGCAAACCATCCTTCTCAGTCCTTTAAGTCAAAAATTCTAGCACAAAGCTATCTTTCAAGCCCACTTTCAGTCCATAGATCTACTGACTTGACAACACTTGGAGGCAGGTGACTTCCAATGCAGCACATCTCTTCACTCTGAACAGGGCAACTACCCAGCCACAATCTCTGCCTTTATGATTTTCTAGGAACGGAGCTGGTGCTGTCCATTGCACCTAAAGATTTAGGCAACCCAAGTAGAGCTCTCCAAGGCACTCAACTGAAGCACCTCAGATTCAGCACAAGGTGACAGAAAAACACCTTATTCCCTTCTCCTCTAGGTCACGAGAATACTATCAGAATGTAACATATTTCTTTAAACTATTTTTCTTTATCTCTTCAAAGTCAATACTTTGTTCCCTCAAATGGACATTAGGCTAAAAATTGTAAAATCTTTTTGGAGTATCTCCTCAGCAAGTTATGAGTCTGTTTGGAATGGTATGCCTCTCATTTTCTCTCTTCATCTTGGAGCCTCAGCCAAACATGAGATACAGAGAGCCACAAATTTACATCCTCTTTTCCTCTAACTAGCCCCTTTTAACAAATCACCTAACTTCCATAACGTGAAAAGTTGACTGTAATGATCTATGGGAGTCTTCTAATCTACAAATAAACAAGAGTTTTATGCATAGACATTATAGAAATGCTTACATTTACTTTCATGACTGGCAAAAAGTATCAACAAGACTATCCCACTGTAAGAAAGTATGTAAAATAGATTACTTAGATATGTTAGATGGATTTTACCTTGAATCTCTAATACTCAAGAAAACTGAGAGCTGGCTAGGATTTGGAATAACTGCAACACTTGTTCACTGCCAGTAGAATTGTAATTTGGAACAATCACTTTGGGAAACAGTTTGGTATTATCATATAATCCTGAACATTCATGTAGTCTATAGCCCAAAATGTTATACGTAGCAGAAAAACTCTCACGCATAATTACCAGGAAACACATACCAACATGTTTATAAGAGTGGAAACTGGAAACAGACAAAAGTCTTCAACAATAGAATGCATAAATAGTATGCAAGGGTCTCAAAAACATATTGTTGAGGGGAAAAAAGACAGTCATATAAGAGAATGCATTGTGTGATTCCACTTATATAAAGTGAAAAACTGAAAAAGCAAAAAAGTATATAGTGTTTAAGAATATATAGGTTATAAAGAGAATGTTAAATTTAAGAATCAGAATAGGGGCGCCTGGGTGGCTCAGTGGGTTAAGCCTCTGCCTTCGGCTCAGGTCATGATCTCAGGGTCCTGGGATCGAGCCCTGCATTGGGCTCTCTGCTCGGCAGGGAGCCTGCTTCCTCCTCTCTCTCTCTCTGCCTGCCTCTCCGCCTGCTTGTGATCTCTCTCTGTCAAATAAATAAATAAAATCTTTAAAAAAAATTTAAGAATCAGAATAGTGGTTACTTCTGGGGTTGGGTGAGAGGTGTGTTCAAGGAGGAGCACATAGGGTTTTTAAGGAATGAGGATCAAAACATTAAAAAAATGAAACCATTTCAAGAATTTCTCTTAAAGGAAATTGAATAAGAAATTACTGACAGGTGATAGAAGAGCTGAGAAACCACATACAAGAGAATGAGGCAAGCCAGGAACTAGGGAAATCAGGAATCCACTATCATGTCTAGGCCAAAGAGGTAGAGGAACAACAAGGGCCTATTCAAGAGCAGTGGAGAACTTAAAGCCACCAGAGGTGTGTGCATAAGGCAAGGCTGGGGGCAGAACTTGCCCTGGCTTCTTCCTTCCTCCTGTCCTCCTATCTCCTGCCATGGTTCACACACAGGTGAAAGGGAACTGGAATAACAACAACATAACCTGCAAAGTCTCTCCCTCTAGGGATATAGAGCATAGACCTGAGGGCCAGAAAACTCAGGACCAGCATATCAGGATGGTCGGCTCTTTTCCTTAAGGGAGTAGTGAATACATGTGTGTCCATTTCATCATTATTTTTTAAGCTAAATATATACATTTTTCTCTTTTATGTATAATATACTTTTTCTTTTTTACTTCTGCTTTTCCTAGCATGGGGAGAAATGTTTTGCTTTATGGATTATATCAGTAAATTGGGTATACTGCAGAGATACATGAGCTTTCCAAATTAAATGTGTTTTTAATGTAAGATCTTTTAAAATTTCAACCAGCTTCCATATTGGTAAAATGGACATAATGCTACCCACTATCCAGAGTTATTTCAAGTTCTTAGGGAGACAGTATACATGAAAAGTCTAACATTGTGGCTGTCATAACTTCAATTAGAGTGATGGGTCAAGCCTTTTCCTCATGGAGCTGCGAAAAAGCTAGTGAAGCTTTTTCTGTAATTCAAGACTTGACCAGAAAAGACTAAATAATCATAGATTTCCTTTCATACTCTTAGGGATGGCAATTAACATACTTACATGAATTCTTACCTTGTATTCATGCTTTGCTACTGGCATTCAAGAAGCCAACACTATGAATTATTGCAAAAAAAAAAAAGATGTCACTGTTACAGTACCCATTATTCCAAGGGGTTAAAGGAGAAAATATGCTAAGGGCACGGGGAAGATTGGCCACCCCACCCAAAAGAAAACATTTAAAACGAAGCAATAAAGATTTAAAATCACTCCCCATAAACAATGGCAGGAATGTGTCGTTTATCAAGGACTGAAATAATCCCACAGCAGTGCAGTGAAATTTCATTGATATATAAGTGGTTGCCTATTATTTACAACAATGAAGAGGACTAATTTCACACAAGAATGTAGCAGGAGAGGCAATGCCAGCTTAATAATAGGTTCATTCTCTGCAGGAATTCATATGAGTGAGTAGGGAAAATAAGGATGGTTGCAGAGTGGGGAAGAGAAGGCACGAGATGGCTGCAAAATGCATGGCATCTTTGCTTAGAAGTCTATTACATTAATGTGCCAAGGAGCTGTTTCAGTGCCCTACTGTGTGAGTCAAGAAATGTGACTACAACTTGACAAAGTACAAAAGGTAAAGACTGGGTAAAGCTGACAGACCTCAGGGATCTCTGTTACTGGCTGTTACCCTTCAGAGTGTCATTGGCAGAAGATGAAAGCAGCCCCTGGCACAGAGAGCTGCAGGTGCACAGGTCTAGCTGGGCTACAGAGCAGCAGGGGAAGAAAAGGTGTACCCTTCCCTGGAATCCAATTTGTTAAAGGAAACTATACATTCTGTGAAACTATTTACCCTGATTTGGAAATTAGTGGTTGCCTTAGCAACACTTGAATCCCATGAGGCTCACACACAGTGCTAATTTCAATTCATGGACACCTTCACAGGTAAGGAATGCAAACAGTAAGTTGAGTGTCCCATTTGACATGCCTCTCGTAGGAAATGAGATTTCCCTCGGCCTATACAAGTTTTCTGATAATGATTACCCCCATTTATCAATATTTTCTATGCACCAGGTGATATGCTGTCAGCTTCATACTGAATCTCATTTGGTGGCCACTGCAAGCCTGCAAGGTCAGCAATATTATTCCCATTTTCCAGATGAAAAGCTAGCTGTAGAGAAGATACGTAACTTTTCCAAGGTCACCCAGTGGTGGTTTAAAGATTTAAGCCAAATTTGGCTGACTCCAAAATTCCTTGTTCTTTTAGCATTTCTAACTTTGTTAAGAATAATACAAATTATTTTTCTTTTTTTTTTTAAAGATTTTATTTACGTATTTAACAGACAGAGATCACAAGTAGGCAGAGAGAGAGGGAGGAGGAAGCAGGCTCCCCACCAAGCAGAGAGCCTTATGCGGGGCTTGATCCCAGGACCCTAAGATCATGACCTGAGCAGAAGGCAGAGGCTTTAACCCACTGAGCCACCCAGGCGCCCCAAGAATAATACAAATTATTTTTTAACTGCAAAGTACCTTTCAGATTATCTATCACAGTGTCCTTATTTAAAACATAAGGAACTAGAACCCTAAGAAAGCCAAGAGATTTACCCAAGATCACATGTCCAATAATGACAGAGTTGAGAATAGAATTCAGGTTTCAGGACTCTGAGCACTCATTTATTGAAACCACCTCTGAGCCATCTAAATTATGATGCTCTCACTGTGGACTGTATCTCATTGATTTTTGAATGCCTTTTTCTACACATAAGTAAATATAAATAAAACTGAAGTCAACCTAAAAACTGGGAGGATTTCTCTATTGTATGGAGGTGTGACAGTAAGATTTCAACATTTTTAAACCCAAAACATTAAAGGTGACTGATTTGCACAGGCCCTTCCAAACTATGGGCAGGCACAGCTGCTCATGTCATAAAGTACCCTTGCACAATTTTCTTTCTATAGTGAGACGTCCCATCTGTGTCTGCAGCAGTCACCCTGAAGTTGACAGGAATATGAGTCAAATGGCAGATTCACTTTGCCCCTGGGTTTTCACAGGAGGTAAGGACTAGTCTGAAACAAAATTGAACAGTAAGGGTTATGTATGGTGTTTCTTACTAAACACTTTTCTGTGCCACTGCTTCTTTCATGACCTAATACTCCCTTCCTCAAATTACCAGACACAGAGTGCCACCATACTGTCAGTCTTGCCATACTGTCATCTATCTAGCCAAAGTCCCCTGCTTTAAAATCCCATTAAGTCCTGGCCTCCTCCACAGTAACCTTATGCTCCAAAATTGCCTCTCTTTCTTCTTCTTCCTGTTCTTATCACAATTGCCATTGCCTTAATGATCTCCACAAGTTTTTGAAAAAGGATATTTCTGGTTAAATCTGAGACAAAACAATAGTGGTAATCATTACATAAAATTCCTCTTGTAAAATGTGGCAAAGGCTTTGTTTCCCTGACCCACCATCCTCCTAGGAAGCCTTTGTGCCTTGCTGTATGTGCAGGTTTGCTGGATTTTTTTTTTTTTTTTCAAATACTTTAATCCAGTGCTGGATTCAGGCTTCAAAACCTTGTTAGGTGGTGAACCAAGATATGAAAACCAGAGCCCTAAGGTTGAGGAATGTGTCCAAAGGCAAAAAACTTGGGATAGATGTCACTGAACTGAAAGAAACTGGTTATCGTTCAGAGTCATTGAATTGCTCAAGATCTAGAGATCCATTCATCTATCAAACACTTGTTATGTGCTTACTCTGTGCCAGCACTACACTAAGTACAGGAAACTTTAAAAGAAAAAAAATGAGTAAGAAATAGTATTTGACGTCAAGAAATCTATGATAAAGATGGACAGGTAATACATATGTTCATTGCAATTCTTTGTAATAACTGTTTTGATGAGAGGACCATTCGGTGAAAAGATGGGCTTAGACACAGATCAATGTGAACTTGGACATTGTCTCTGCCATTTACTAGCTGGGTGGGCCTCAGCAAGTCACTTAACCTCCCTGGGCTTTAGTTTTGTGTTTGTTTGTTGTTTTGTTGTTGTTGTTTTAATCTTAAAACTACAGAATATGTATTTTACTTCACAGAGTTGTTTAAAGAAAACACATACAAAGTACCTATCCTGGTACTAGATGCCTGGCATAGAAGATGTTATATAGCTGGCAACTGTCTTTTATAATTGTTGTAACAATAAAGATAAACCCACATATTACATACAGGCACACAAATGACTCAGAAATTATGAATCTAAAGAGATTTCCTGAATTCAGCAGTAGCTTAAAATGACAAGTATAAATCTGATAAGGGAATGGAAGGAAGAAAAGGAGAATTGTAACTATCCATATTCAAAGACATAGAGAAGCATGATCTTTTAGGGACTGTGGGTGGGTCTGGGTGGCTACAGCCAAAGACCAGAAAGTAACTGGTAAGGCTGAAAACAAGATCACAAAAAGACTTCTTCTCTATAATAACCATATATGCTCATTTACTTGCAATAAACCTGAGTTATGCCTATTGTCCCGAAGTAATTATTAATAGTATATAGTTTAACTCCTACTCTTAAATGATAAGTTGTATGGTCACCTTACTTACATGCTATGGTGAGAAATGTTTATCTAACCTGAAAGCTATGAAGAGTACCTGAAGAAAGCTAATATGGGGAATTACATAATCAATTCTTATTTTAAAGAGCAAAGTCTGGCAATTCTGTTACCAATGGTGAAGCATGGGTCAGAGAGGGCAACCTGGAGGCAAGAAAGAATGTAGAAGTCAGTCAGTATAAGCCGCATTTTCAGTTATTTGATCTGGATTACGATCATAGATGACATATCTCTTCAATCAATTTATCACTACTCTATGTCAATGGGTATTTACTCTAAATGCTTCTGTGTTTTATCTCATTTAAACTTCACTGCATCATCACAAGATGGGTATCATTATTATTATCTCTCTTTTTACAAGAGGAAACTGAGACCTAAAGAAGTTAAATTATTCGCTAAAGAAGTGGAAGATTCAAATTCAAACCCACAGAATCCATCATCAGATCCCGTGTTTGTAACCACTAACTTATACGCAATTACAAAGGACTCAAGTCAATGAACTGATGTCAGGATCCCCAGTCAGAACTTACCTAGATAAATACAAAATCCAGTCCTTCAAGTACTCCCTTCCTTTATTGTATTGCAGAATCCCTAAAGGATTATTATGTTATTATTTAGTATTCTATTATTATTATTTAGTATTCTTATTCAGATGGACTGCAGGGGGAAGGGCCAGCTCCCAGCAAGAGGTGGGACAGTGGAAAACAAAATCAGAACTCTTAGAAGTCTGCTCCACTGGGAGGTGGAGCCCTTGTGGAGATAGTGTGGTCTCAGGACCCGTAGGGTCACAGAAAGACCAAGGGTGCCTGAGTGTGGCAGAGTTCTCAGGTATTAGAGCCAGGAACCTGGCTGCAGAGACAGAGTTGAGCAGTGGGCTCTCAGCTTGGAATTACCTTAAACCCTGATCTGAGGCACAGTCTGGCCACTGCTCTTTGGGCAGAGATCCAACAAGCAGGAGATCCAGGGAGACCCTCTCCTTCCTCCTCCAGGAGGAGTGGCACAGGAGCACACTGCAGGACTCTGCTGGTTTGAAGACTCCAAATGCAGCCATGTGCCAGAGATAGAAATGCTTGGTCACAGGCTGAGTGAGCTCAGACTGCAGCCAGAGACCAGAGAGACGAGAAGGATTGACTGCTTTTCTCTGAGAGTGCATTAAGAATGGGGTCCTGAGCTCTCAGCTTCTTTGGGACCGGAGATTGGGAGGTCGTCATTCTCATTCCCATCCTCCAAAGCAGTACAGAAAGTGTTCAGGGAACAAAAGCTCCTGAGAGTGAACCAGAGCAGATTACTTAGCCTGGCCCCTGGCAAGGGCGGTGCAATTCTGTCTCAGGCAGAGACATTTAAGAATCACTGCAAGAGGCCCCTCTCGCAGAAGATCAGCAAGAACATTCAGCGAAGACCAAGTTTACTGATCAATAAGAACTGCGGAACTCCAGAGCTGGGGAAAGCAACACATAGAATTCAAGGCTTTTTTCCCATGATCCTTTAGTCTTTCAAAGTTAAATTTTTTAAATTTTATTATGCCGGGGCGCCTGGGTGGCTCAGTGGTTAAGCCGCTGCCTTCCGCTCAGGTCATGATTTCAGGGTCCTGGGATCGAGTCCCGCATCGGGCTCTCTGCTCAGCAGGGAGCCTGCTTCCCTCTCTCTCTCTCTGCCTGCCTCTCTGTCTACTTGTGATCTCTCTCTGTCAAATAAATAAATAAAAAATCTTAAAAAAAAAATAAAAAAAAATAAATTTTATTATGCCTTATTCTATTTTTTTAATTTTTCCTTTTTCCTATTTTAACATTTTTAAACTATTTTATCTTATCAATACCTTTTTTAAAAACTTTTTAAATTTTCATTCTTATATGTTTTCTTATATTTTTATATGAAAAATATTTTATATATTTTCTTATATTTTTAAGTATTTTATATAATTTCATAATATACATATTTCTTATATATTTTCTTATTTATTTTATCTCCTCATTGTATTTAACCTTATTTCTTGTATACATATAGATTTTTTTTTTCTTTAAAATTTTGGGATACAATTTCTTCTAACAGATCTAAATATACTCTAAATCTAGTGCATAGCTTTGTTCTAGTCTCCAGCCTGATCACAATCTTTCGTCTTTTTTCAACCAACTTCTTATCTTATCAATTCTTTTTTTAGAACCTTTTAAAATTTTCATCTTTACAGTAATATTCCATCTCTTCATCATGCTCACTCTTATTTTTGTATATATATAAGTTTTTCTTTCTTTAAAATTTTGAGATGTGGTTTCTTCTAACAGACCAAAATACACCCTAAATCAAGTGTTGGCTCTATTCTATTCATCAGTCTAATATGCATATATTTTCTTTTTCTTTCCCCCCCCTTCTTCTCCTCCCCATTTTGGGTCTCTACTGATTTGGTTATTGTATATTTTTCTGGGGTTGATACTACCCTTTTAGTATTTTGTTCTCTCATTCATCTATTCTTACCTGGATAAAATGACAAGGCAGAAAAAATCACCTCAAAAAAAGAACAAGAGGCAGTACTGATGGCTAGGGACTTACTCAATACTGACATTAGTAATATGTCAGAACTAGAGTTCAGAATGATGATTATCAAGGTGCTAGCTGGGCTCAAAAAAAGCATGGAAGATATTAGAGAATTCCTTTCTGGAGAAATGAAAGAACTAAAATCGGCCAAGTTGAAATAAAAAAAAAAAGCTATTAATGAGGTGCAATTAAAAATGGAGACTCTTACTGCTAGGCTAAATGAAGCAGAAGAGAGAATTAGTGATATAGAAGACCAAATGACACAGAATAAAGAAGCTGAGCAAAAAAGAGACAAACAATTACTGGACCAAAAGGGGAGAATTCGAGAGATAAGTGATACCATAGGATGAAACAATATTAGAATAATTGGGATCCTAGAAAAAGAAGAAAGAGAGGGGGGTAGAAGATATATTGGGGCAAATTATAGCAGAGAATTTCCCTAATTTGGTGAAGGGAACAAGCATCAAAATCCAGGAGGCACAAAGAACCCCCCTCAAAATCAATAAAAATAGGTCTACATCCCACCCGTCATCTAATAGTAAACTTAAAAGTCTCATTGACAAAGAGAAAATCCTGAAAGCAATTCGGGACAAGAGGTCTGTAATATATGATGGTAGAAATACGAGATTGGCAACAGACCTATCCATAAAGACCTGGCAGGCCAGAAAGGACTGGCATTACGTATTCAGAGCACTAAATGAGAAAAATATGCAACCAAGAATACTATATCCAGCTAGCTGTCATTGAAAATAAAAGGAGAGATAAAAAGCTTCCAAGACAAATGAAAATTAAAGGAATTTGCAAACACCAAACCAGTCCTACAGGAAATATTGAATGAGGTCCTCTAAGCACAGAGAGAAACTAAAAGTAGTAGACCAGAAAAGAATAGAGACGATATACAGTAACAGTCACCTTACAGGCAATACAATGACACTGAATTGTATCTTTCAATAGTTACCCTGAATGTAAATGGGCTAAGTACCCCAATCAAAAGACACAGGTTATCAGAATGGATTAAAAAACAAAACCCATTGATATGCTGTCTATAAGAAACTCATTTTAGACCCAAAGACACCTCTAGATTTAAAGTGAGGGGGTGGAAAACAATTTACCATGCTAATGGACATCAAAAAAAAAGTTGGGGTGGCAATCCTTATATCAGATAAATTAGATTTTAAGCCAAAGACTATGATAAGAGATGAGGAAGGGCACTATACCATACTCAAAGGGTCTGTCCAACAAGAAGATTTAACAATTCTAAATATCTATGCCCCTAACATTGGAGCAGCCAACTACATAAACTAATTAATAACAAAATCAAAGAATCACATCAACAATAATACAGTAATAGCAGGGGACTTTAACACTCCCCCTTACTGAAAGGGCAGATCATCTAAACAAAAGATCAACAAGGAAATAAAGGCTTTAAATGACACACTGGACCAGATGGGCATCACAGATATATTTAGAACATTCCATCCCAAAACAACAGAATACACATTCTTCTCTAGTGCACATGGAACATTCTCCAGAATAGATCACATTCTAGGTCACAAATCAGGTCTCAACTGGTACCAGATTGGGATCATTCCCTGCATATTTTCAGACCACTATGCTCTGAAACTAGAACTCAATCAGAAGAGGAAAGTAGGAAAGAACTCAAATACATGGAGGCTAAAGAGCATCCTAATAAAGAATGAATGGGTCAGGTGCCTGGGTGGCTCAGTGGGTTAAGCCTCTGCCTTTGGCTCAGGTCATGATCTCAGGGTCCTGGGATCAAGCCCTGCATCAGGCTCTCTGCTCTGTGGGGAGTCTGCTTCCCCTCTTTCTCTGCCTGCCTCTCTGCCTGCTTGTGACCTCTGCTTGTCAAATAAATAAATAAAATATTTAAAAAAAAATGAATGGGTCAGCCATCAAATTAAAGAAGAATTGAAAAAATTCATGGAAACAAATGAAAATGAAAACACAACTATCCAAAATCTGTGACACGCAGCAAAGGAGGTCCTGAGAGGAAAGTATATAGCGATACAAGCCTTTCTCAAAAAACAAGAAAGATCTCAAGTATGCAACCTAATACTACACCTAAAGGAGCTGGAGAAAGAACAGCAAAGAAAGCCTACACCCAACAGGAGAAGAGAAATCATAAAGATCAGAGCAGAATCCACTGAAATAGAAACCAAAAGAACTGTAGAACAAATCAATGAAACTAGGAGCTGGTTCTTTAAAAGAATTAATAAGATTGTTAAACCCCTGGCCAGACTTATCAAAAAGAAAAGAGAAAGGACCCAAATTAATGAAATCATGAATGAAAGAGGAGAAATCATAACCAGCACCAAAGAAACACAAATAATTATACAAATATATTATGAGCAACTCTACGCCAGCGAATTTGACAATCTGGAAAAATGGATGCATTCCTAGAGACATATAAACTACCAAAACTGAACCAGGAAGAAATGGAAAACCTGAACAGACCCATAACCAATAAGGAAATTGAAACAGTCATCAAAAATCTCCAAACAAACAAGAGCCCAGGGCCAGATGGCTTCCCAGGGGAATTCTACCAAACAATTAAAGAAGAATTAACACCTGTTCTCCTGCAACTGTTCTAAAAAATAGAAATGGAAGGAAAACTTCCAAACTCATTTTATGAGACCAGCATTACCTGGATCCAAAACCAGACAAAGATCCTGTCCAAAAGGAGAATTACAGACCAATATACTTGATGAACACAGATGGAAAATTCTCACCAAAAGACTAGCCAGTAGGATCCAACACTACATTAAGAGGATTATTCAACATGACCAAGTGGGATTTATTCCTGGACTGCAAGTGTGGTTCAACATTCGCAAATCAATCAATGTGATACAATACATTAATAAAAGAAAGAACAAGAACCATATGATACTCTCAGTAGATGCAGAAAAAGCATTTGACAAAATACAGCATCCTTTCTTGATAGAAACACTTCGCAGTGTAGGCATAGAGGGTACATACCTCAATATCATCAAAGCTATCTATAAAAAACCCACAGTGAATATCATTCTCAATGGGGAAAACTGAGAGCTTTTCCCCTAAGGTCAGGAACATGGCAGGAATGTCCACTATCACCACTGCTATTCGACATAGTACTAGAAATCCTAGCCTTGCCAGTCAGACAACAAAAAGAAATAAAAGTCATCTGAATCAGCAAAGGAGAAGTCAAACTCTCACTCTTTGCAGATGATATGGTACTTTATGTGGAAAATTCAAAAGACTCCACTCCAAATCTGCTAGAACTCATACAGGAATTCAGTAAGTGTCAGGATATAAAATCAATGCACAGAAATCAGTTCATTTCTATACACCAACAGCAAGACAGAAGAAAGAGAAATTAAGGAGTTGATCACATTTACAATTGCATCAAAAACCATAAGATATCTAGGAATAAACCCAACCAAAGAGGCAAAGAATCTATAATCAGGAAACTGTAAAGTACCCATGAAAGAAATTGAGGAAAACACAAAGAAATGGAAAAATGTTCCATGCTGATGGATTGAAATAACAAATACCATGAAAATGCTATGCTACCTAAAGCAATCTACACATTTAATGCAATTCCTATCAAAATACCATCCATTTGTTTCAAAGAAATGGAAAAAATAATCCTAAAATTTATATGGAACCAGAAAAGACCTCGAATAGCCAGAGGAATGTTGAAAAAGAAAGCCAAAGTTGGTGGCATCACAATTCCAGACTTCAAACTCTATTACAAAGCTGTAATCAGCAAGACAGTATGGTACTGTCACAAAAACAGACACATAGGTCAGTGGAACAGAACAGAGAGCCCAGAAATAGACCCTCAACTCTACAGTCAACTAATCTTTGACAAAGCAGGAAAGGATGTCCAATGGAAAAAAGACAGTCTCTTCATCAAATGGTATTGGGAAAATTGGACAGCCACATGCAGAAGAATGAAACTGGACCATTTCCTTACACCACACATGAAAATAGACTCAAAATGGATGAATGACATCAATGTGAGACAGATATCCATCAAAATCCTTGAGGAGAACAAAGGCAGTAACCTCTTCAACCTCAACCACAGCAATTTCTTCCTAGAAACATCACCAAAGGCAAAGGAAGCAAGGGCAAAAATGAACTATTGGGACTTCATCAAGATCAAAAACTTTTGCACAGCAAAGGAAACAGTCAACAAAACCAAAAGACAACCGACAGAATGGGAGAAGATATTTGTAAATGACATATCACATAAAGGGCTACTATCCAAAATCTATAAAGAACTTGTCACTCAATTCAAACTCAACACAGCAAGAACAAATAATTTAACCAAGAAATGGGCAGAAGACATAAACAGACATTTCTGCAAAGAAGACATCCAGATGGCCAAGAGGCACATGAAAAAGTACTCCACATCTCTCAGAATCAGGGAAATACAAATCAAAAACCACAGTGATATACCACCACACACCAGTCAGAATGGCTAAAATTAATAAGCCAGGAAATGACAGATGTTGCCAAGGATGCATAGAAAGGGGAACCCTACTATACTGTTGGTTGGAATGCAAGCTGGTGCAGCCACTCTGGAGAACAGTACGGAGGTTCCTCAAAAAGTTGAAAATAGAGCTACCATATGACCCAGCAACAGCACTACTGATTATTTAGTCTAAAAATACAAATGTAGTGATCTGAATGGGAACATGCACCTGAATGTTTATAACAGCAATGTCCTCAATAGCCAAACTATGGAAAGAACCTAGATGCCCATCAACAGATGAATGGATAAAGAAGATGTGGTATAGATATACAATGGAATATTATGCAGCCATCAAAAGAAACGAAATCTTGCCATTTGCAACAACATGGATGGAACTAGAGGGTATTATGCTGAGCAAAATAAGTCAATCAGAGAATGACAATTATCATATGATCTCTGATATCAGGAATTTGAGAGGCAGGGCCAAGGGTTCGTGGGGGATAGGGAGGTAAAAAATAAAATAAGTTGGGATCGGGACGGAGACAAACCATAAGAGACTCTTAATCTCATGAAACAAACTGAGGGTTGTTGGGGGATGGGGAGTAGAGATAGGTTGACTGGGTTATGGACATGGGAGAGGTTATGTGCTATGGCTAATGCTGTGAAATGTGTAAGCCTAATGACTCATAGACCTGTACCCCTGGGGCAAATCAATACATTATATGTTAAAAATAATTTTTAAAAAGATGTTTCTAAAAGCAAGAGGTAAGTTGTCTTTCCTCAGTGCATGTGGAGAATGTTCTTTCTACTGAACTAAAAAGTAATCAGGGATGAAATAACTATGACATATCTTTTAAATTGCTACATCATATATCTACATATCTATTAAAAAAAAAAAAAAAACCTTCTTCCCACATTTGTCCCAGTCTCTATTTCCCAGTTATTCCATAATTAATCTCTCCAGGATGATTAAAAGTTATAATACCTATCCCCTTTGTGAAACATGCATCCTTACTATCATGAAAGAGGGTGACATTGGTATATTTTTCAAAGTCTGGGTTATACAGTCCCATTCATGAGCATTTGAATACATAGGGAAGAATACTGCTGGCATTGGAAATTGGATGACTTATCTGTGATACATATGAAATAGAATTAAGAAGACTAAGAGTAGATTGCATGCGAGAGGTCAGTGAAGGGGAAAAATCCAGGATGATTCTCAAGTTTTTGTCTCAAGTGAATAAGTGAGTGGGTAGTGATTTCATAAAATTAACTAAGGAACATAATCAGAGGAACTGCTTTAAAGGTTAGACAGGTGATAGTGAATTCAGTAAATATTTGTTGGTGTAAATGGATAAATGAATTGAAGATAACATCACTGAAATGAAAAGATGATGGAGAAGTTAATTTAAAAATGGAACCAGCTAAACCAATTATTTCAAGGTTACCTGACACACTTGAAGCAAAATTATTTTGGTGCTGTTTATTAACTGGGCAATGGGTAGGGCAAATGGAAAATACAGACATATGTGCATGTGAGTGTAGAAACAGAAACATCATTCTAAAAATCTCTGAAAATTGATTACACAGAACATTTAGGACATCTGCATAATTCCGTTTCATGTAACCTACTATTGTAATCTTAATCAATTAAGATCGGTTATTAGGTTTTTTTTTTTTAAATACCCTGCCTGAGATTGTGTTAGAAAAACTATTATAGTCCTTCATAAGCTTGATGTATACTCTCTTTGGCTCAATTGCATAAGATGTGTTTTATCCATTAACTATTGAAGACTACTTAAAGTCGTGGCTAAAATTATCACAATTGTTTTTCCTATTTTAATTGGATTTTTCCTGTATTCTACAATATAAGTAGATCTTTGGCTTAGATAATAAAGATAATTCCTAATTTTTATTTCCCTGGACATATTTCCACAGCCAATAGTAACATTCTTGCTGACATACTCATATCGTCTATCTCTGTCCCAGAGGTGATGAGGAGATCTGACAGATAGAGACGCATCAGCAGCCATGCCAACTGGCTGCCAACTTGGACATATGTACAGAGCAGAGAGCGTGCTAAAGTTCCCAGTGCAGAGAGCCAAGAGCCCACTGACATTCACCAATGACTGAAGGATGTGTCAATATCACTACAGCATAGTCAAGTTTGGAGAGAGCCATGTTAAAGGTTTGGAAAAGAGAAGATGACCACCTGGGTAGGGCACCACTCTGCTATGTATATGTGCCTCATTTGGCAACCATTTTGCATGTCTGCTGCTGGGCTTCCATCTGTCGAATCTCAATGTAATGTCAGAGATAAAAACTGAAGACTCCATGGCTTCAAAATGCATTTTTCTGCTGGCTGCCTGATGGCTGTCCAGGGACATAAAATTTAGAAACCAGTCCCTGCTGACTAACCCTCTTATATGATATGTATACTTTAATTTCACTCTGTAGAGTGTTTATGTAATCTAATCAATACATAACTTCAGAAAGAGCTTTGCAAATTTAAAGATACAAAAGTGAAATAACATAGTCCTTCATGTTATCATAGAATCAAATCACATATAACTAAGTTAAATTGTGAAATATTTTCCTTTTTTCCTATTGAACATGTACTTAGAAAAATAAAAGATTAACTGAAATGCAATTTAACTCGTACTATATGTCTAAATTATAACTGAATCACAATATCTAATATTTTTCACAATAAATAAATGTAGGACTTTGAAAATACATTATCAATTCTGTTTAACTAAAATTCCCCAAATTCATCTATAATAGCATCTTTGCTAAATTTAACTATATTTAGTTGTTGCTCTCATTGAAAGAACTAATTAATTAATTTTTTAAAATTTATTTGTTAGAGAGAGAGAGAGCACAGGCAGACAGAGTGGTAGGCAGAGGCAGAGGAAGAAGCAGGCTCCCTGCAGAGCAAGGAGGCCGATGTGGAACTTGATCCCGGGATGTTGGGATCATGACCTGAGCCGAAGGCAGCCGCTTAACCAACTGAGTCACCCAGGCGTCCCAAGAACTAATTAATTAAAAACACATCAATAATTCTGGTCAATTTTATTTTCCTTCCTTATGTTTTTATTTTTCTTCCCCATATAAATGTAAACATATAAATATAATCATTTTCTCTTTACTTCAGGTGCACTCCAGAAGTGTTTAAGTGTATCTTTTCTGTGTATGAGAAATGGTAATATATTTAATCATAAATTGAGAGAAATTGAAAAACCAAAGGGCCTTTGGAATAATGGCAATGGACATTCCAGGATATTTTGGCTAGACTTATACTAGCTGGTCTCCTCCAGGTAAATATAGCTTACCTTCAGGTAAAAATATCTCTACCTTCAGAACTTATAGAGTTGCAAGCTCTAATGTTTTTTGTTTTGTTTTGTTTTTTTTTTTTCAAAAAAAAATTTATTTATTTGACAGAGATCACAAGTAGGCAGAGAGGCAGGCAGAGATAGAGGGGAAAGCAGGCTCCCCACTGAGCAGAGAGCCTGATGTAGGGCTTGATCCCAGGACCCTGAAATCATGACCTAAGCTGAAGGCAGAGGCTTAACCCACTGAGCCACCCAGGTGCCCCTCTAATGCTATTTTCTAACAGAACAATTGATCTGCTTCCATTGTTGAATGTGTATGTGTGTATTTCAAAGCTTATAGTGTTTTCTCATTACTAAAAATATATTTTTTAAAAAATTAAAATTAAAAATTGAAAATTTAAAAATATATTTTTAGGTATTTCGATCAATTCGCTGGAGGGTAACCTGCAATAAGTCCTGTTCTGTGCCATTACCTCCCTTTGAATGTGGGTCAAAACTATGAATTTATCTAGCCAATAAAATATGGCAAAGGTAATGGGATATTACTCTTATGATTATCTTACATTATATAAGATTCAGTCTTAGTAGACTTGCCTGCTAGCCTTGAGAAAACAAACAGTTCTGTTGTGAACTGACTATAGATGAAAGTACTTAAAAATGAGCAGCAGAGATCCTCTAGGAACTGAGACTAGCCCCCAGTCAATAGTTAACAAAAAAAAAAGTGGGGGTTGGGAGAACACTTCAGTGCTACAAGCACAAGGAAAAGAATTCTGCAAACAACCTAAATGGGCTTGGTGGTAGATTCTTCTCCAGTCAAGCCTTCAGATGAGAACAGAGCCCAGCTAACACCTTGACTGACTCTTGTAAGAATCTGAGCAGAGACTCTAGCTCACCTGTGCCTGGACTCAGCCCACAGAAACTGTCAGATGACAAATGTGTGTTGTTTTAAGTTGCTAAATTGTAGTCATTAGTTTCACAGCAATAGAAGCCCAAAATAGATTTACACACAATGCTCTAGAACTCATATCTCAATAAATGGTCTGGAATTGTCCTAGTTGGCTAGAGCTACCATAACAAAGTGCCACAAACTGGGTGGCTTAAACAGTGGAATTTTACTGTTTCACTGTTCTGGGGCTATAAGTCCAAGATCAAGGTGTCAGCAGGGTTCCTTCTGAGAGCTATGGGGATGACCTATTCCATATGCCTCTTTGAGCTTCTGGTGACTTGCTGGAAATTTTTGGCATCCTTGGCTTATAGTAGCACCATCCCAATTCCTGCTTTCACATTTATGTGGTGTTTTACCTGCGTGCGTGTCTGTGTTCAAATTTCCCCTTTTTATAAGGACACTAGTCATATTAGATTAGAGACCCACTCTATTCTAGTATGACCTCATATTAACTAATTATATCTGCAATAATGGTGTTTCTAAATGCAATTGTATTCTATGGAAATGGGAGTTAACAATTTCAACATATAAATTTAAAGGTACACAATTGAAGTCATAACAGGTGTTTGGCTCTCACTATAAAAGGGACTTCTAAGAAAGGAAGAGAACACTGCCATTTTAATTTAAGGTGTCATTTCTTCAAAATAATGAGCTCTCCTTTCATCGCTCACTTAGTCTGTCATGGCTAGAAGAGAGGGGGGACCAAAAGCATTCACATATCCATTTCTTTTTTAAATGTATTTCTTTGAAGGCTTGGTTTTCACGATGACAGGAGCCATGAAAATACATTACATTAAAAAGCCATGATATCAGCTTCACTCATTAAAATACAGAACAAGTACTTGTCTTGGCTTATATAATTTGGTGCCCCAAAATAGTCAGAATTTGAAGACTGTTTGAAAAGTTTGTGAATTACCAGTCTTTAGTGGTAACTTATTTTCTATCATATTTTAAGGACAGAAAGCATGAAAATGTATTTAATATCACCTAAGTTTGAAGAGATCATCCACTTCCAAATGATGAAGATTTTAAATAGTGGAGAGAATTGTGAGCTACAGAAATAGCTGTTAGCCAATTAAGCATCCTCTACCTGTAAAGTGCTCCAGTAAGCAGTTATCATAGATCACTTCATTATCTATATAGCAACCATATGAAGTAGATGTTAATATCTCCATTGTGTTAATAAAGAAACTGAGGAAAAAGAATAAACAATGTGTCCAAAGTCACACAGTGGGAGAAAACTAGACCAGAAATTTTAATCAAAGTCAAAAATTTCAAAATTCTTAAAAACCACTATTACCCACCATCACTTCATTATACAGGTAAACAGTATTAACAAACACTTGTGTCATTCAGAGATTTCCTTAAATGGCACCACTGAACTCAAGGACAAAGCATATTGAAGCTGACAGGAGAAGAGTGCTGGCCTTATTCAACTTCCAAAATGTTTCCTCAGCCAGCATTCTAGACATTTAAATTATCTCGCCGAAGTACAGTTGGATAAGTATCAGATACCAAAAAAAGTTTTTAAGAGGTCAACATGACACTAAAATGAAAGGCAGAAGCCTAAAATTGTATTATGTGTCTCTGATCCGTATACCTCAAGAGTTCTACTCTGGTCCTCTGTTTTTTCTATTTCACACTATTTAACTGCCTCTCCTGTATTGTTTTCTATGTATCATAAATTATTACTTGATCTGAGACTGGCATGTTTATGGTTGTATGTGGTGCCCTTATCTAAGAACATATCATGGGCTATAAGAGTGATTCAACTCATGCTCTCAAGCTGCAGAAATACCCAACATTACTAGAAGTTATTACTTGGGAAGGGTTTCCACAATTTTGTATCTATAGCCCTGTAATCAAATGACCAGATCTATTTCCTTCATCAGCACAGCATGACCTGATGAGCAGCAATCTTTCCCTCTCTATTTCTCAGCTTAGGCTGTGATTAATTAAATTGGTTTCAAAACCTGTTGTGTCTTTCCTCTGTGCCCTGCCTGAATATTGGCACAATATGATTGCAGTGGGTTGCATTATTTCCATTTTATCTTACATACTTGAACTTCAGGCCACTTAAACCCAACATGTAAATTTCTGTAATATTAAATGCAAGTGAACATTTTAAGACAAAAGTGTTAGTATTGAGGAAAGGGACTATGTAATTGTTCCTAAATTGCCATGAGGCATGTTGACACAAAGATATTACAAATAACATAAAATATAGAAAATTTAGATGAGTCTCGGGTAGTATATAATCAATGCAATTGGTCTACTATAGATATAGATATAAAGATATAGATATAGATGATATAGATATAGATATAGATATAGATCTTATCATGTTTTTGTAATACCAATTCTAATCTCCAATCAGCAGAACTAAAAATGAGGTGATTTTCTATGATTACATTTCCAAATTAAAGTGCTACATAAATTGAAAGGAAACCTGTTCATTCAAAAAACATGTATTTAGTACCTATTGTATGGTAGTTATGCTTAGAAGAGCTTATCAGGAAATAGATAGGATAGCTATAAACTTTACTGCTAAAGAAAATGTAATCTAACTAAAGTAACTTCCCTCTAATAGTTATGCCCCAGACTTGCCAGTATATTTAAATGCTTCACTTGGTTCTTAAGATTACCATTTATTCTATGTCTTTTTGCCAATATCTAAAAGTTATTGATATTTTTTCATTATTTTTAATGAATGAAAATAATCTAGGTCTGGTTTACACTGAACTTAATATATAACTTGTTTTGTTTACATAGTTTGAAATTCATAAAACTTTAGGAACAATACACTCCTTCCAGAATAGAATGTCTAAAATTTTAGCCCCAGTAGTGAGAGGAAAGGCTCATACTCAGTGTTATTTCTATCAATGACAGAAAATGATTATTTAATTCCTATTAGCCATTTGTGATTTTAATTCAACAGCAGTTAAGAATATTCTTCTGGGGTGCCTGGGTGGCTCAGTGGGTTAAAGCCTCTGCCTTCAGCTCAGGTCATGATCTCAGGGTCCTGGGATCAAGCCCCACATTGGGCTCTCTGCTCAGCAGGGAGCTTGCTTCCTCCTCTCTCTCTGCCTACCTCTCTACCTGCTTGTGATCTCTGTCTGTCAAATAAATAAAGTCTTTAAAAAAAAAAAGAATATTCTTCTGAAAGCTAGTTGCCAAGTGTATTTTTGCATTAACATTTTCAAAGAAGTCCTGGTGTTGACAGATACAGATTTGGTGGTACATCTGCTTTGTCATCTTTTCATTCTGCTTGCTCTCCCACTGCAGTTTTTCCTCTGCACTTTAGCTGGTGTATGGTATGTGTATGTGTGTGTGTGTGGAAAAAATTTAAACGTTTCCAAAATACAAAATATACAAATTATTATAGTTTTGCTCTTCTAGCAAGAACTGTTTTAATATTTTTTGTACTATTTCTTGATCTGAGTATTATTACATAATTACTTTTCGGATATTTTTTCATATTTGTTAAATATGTTATCATTATTTTCTATTACCTTTCTCTGTAATATTTTAAACGTTTGTATGTAATTAGCAACATAGAACAATCATAACGATGGAGGATTTATGATTTCAAAGATAAATGTTGCCTATTTACCTTAAAAAATGTATTAAAAATATATGGCATCTTCCAAATAGATAAGTTTACATATCATGAGATAAACTCATTCCAGTTTTCATAACTTTAGACATCTTACTCATATTTAAATTGTATACTTTTTGCAAAGTAAGATGTTTCTATTTTGAATGTTTATTTTTGTGACCTTTTATGTGTAACTCTGAAATTGTCATTTGAGTCTATTGCAACCAGCTGTAGTAAACAGAAACAATACAATAACATTAAATGAAGATGCTCAAGTTTTACATAATGAGTGAGTGACAATTGATGATGGAACAGTGAGCATGATTAACTAAGAACAGAGACTAAAATACAAAGAATAATGGTGTTATCCTTCCATGTCACTCAAAATTGCACAATAAATTCACTTAGACCATCCCATTACTAGTCATGGAAGCATTACAATGTTTTTCCTACAGAATACGGACAATATGATACAATCAGCTCTTCTCAGAAACAATAACCATAGAGTCTCCATATTGTTTTGTGTTGGCAAAGAGCTATTCTTGTTTATATTTTGAAATTTAAAATGTTTCCCTTCTTCCTCAGATTATTTTTAAACTTAAAAAAAGTAGATGAAGAATACAGTAGCAGATATTAAAATCATTTACTTTTAGAACTAAAAATTGACTAATAGCTTCCCTTTTAGTTTTTGGAGTATCATGCAAATTTAATAATTAAGTTTTTTAATATCATAAATGGAATTAGCAATTTGAAAGCATTACAGATATCATCATCAATGCATTACTTTTTTTTACTGGGAATATTGGGGTGCTTCATTTTTTAACTAGAAAAAATAAAAAACTTAAACTTTAAGACTGCTCTTTAAGAATTGATTCTAGTATGCTTGTGAGAATCATAAGTAAAGCACTCTGTCTTAATTATTTATTTCTAACAAGAAGATAGACCTTTAAAAAAAAAAAGTCTGAAGAAATGTTTCAAAAGCCCACCAAAAAATAGTGTGTGACTTCCCCCTGCTGGCTTAGCTGAATAATAAAAATAAGAAGACCCCTGTGAGAATTTCTTAAGACAGTAAAATCCTAGTAATTTAGAGAGTCTAGGAGACATATCTTTTGTAAGTTATACGACATCTACCAGTAGCAAAAACATTCATTTAACTACTGAATGTGCAGACCCATCAGCATTCATACACATTTCCAGCTGCACACATTCACTACCAATTGAATCCAAAAACATATTAACCCCTTAACCCAAGACTATACACAACATACACACAGGCACACAGCACATATACGCACAGACACACTCTGAAATCCCTCTACTCCCTAGTGCCAGTTTGGGTTTTTGCTTTCTTCTCCCTGGAATTCTGCAATCCTCTCTAGTCCTTGCCAACATGGGCAGGTTTCCAGGTTCCATCCTCTGCCTGCTATCTGTTGGACCTTGTAACTGAGCATGTTCCTAGAACCTCATGTGCAACACCACTGAGAAACTAGTTCAGTATTAAATTATATATTTTAAATAGCTTAATTATTGTTGCATCTTATTAAAATTAAAAATAACCCAATCTGATGAACCAAAAATAATAGATGCATATTTTATATTACTTTGAATAAAATTTGCATGTTAATCAACTAATTGCTAAATGTCAAGAAATAACTTTTCCTATTGCCTCCTCTCCCCCTGCATTGCAGTGGGTATAAAATAAAGATGACCCAAATTAGAAATATAAGATTTTGAGTTACACATTAAGAATTAACAGCTCTGAATAGAGCACAGTTATTTGGGCTTAATACTTTCTAAAGTCACTGCACATGATTGTACCTTTTCTAGAACTGTTTAAGCCAAGCCTGTACAGCAAATTAGTTCCTACATTTGGCAAATATATCAAAGGGTCTATTATCAATAAATAAAATCTGTTAAGGGGTTATCAAGTCTAGATGTTGAGACCATTGATATAATCAAATCAAGCTGAGCTCTCTGCTCAGCCGGGAGCCTGCTTCCCCCCTCTCTCTGCCTGCCTCTCTGCCTGCTTGTGATCTCTCTTTGTCAAATAAATAAATAAAATCTTTATTAAAAAAAAGATTACATTTTATATCAATCTGGCCATAAAGTAAAAATGCACTAGGTGGTTACTGTTATAGGTCGATTGTGTTCCTTCAAAAATACGTTTAAAGTCCTAACTCCCAGTACCTGTGACTGACTTTATTTGGAAATAAGGTCTTTGCAGAGTGAATTAAGTTAAGATAAGGTCACAGTGAATTAAGGTGTGCCCTGCCTGAGTCAGTGGTCCTGGTGTCCTTGTGAGAAAAGAAGAAACACAGACACCTACATAGGGGAAAACACCATGTAATCAACAAACCAGGGGATGCTGATGATTGCCAGGAACTGCCAAATGCTAGGAGAAAAGTATAAAACAAATTCACCCTCTGAAACTTCAGTAGGAATCAGTTCTGCCAGCATCTTGTTTCGGGCCTTATGGATTTCAAAACTGGTAAAAATACACTTCTGTTGTTTTAAATCATCCGGTTTGTGGCATTCTGTTACAGTAATCCTAGGAAACTAATACAGCTATGTGATATAATGAATATATTAATATGTAGGCCAGGCACTGAGTGGGTTTTTGAGCCCACAGCATGTAATAAGACCTTAGTCTTTTCCTGAAGGGCACTTCAGGGAATCGATGATAAAGCAGTGAACCAGCTATTACAATTAGGCATGAAACTATCTGTAAAAGGTGTTACATAAGCATGTAGGAAGAGCCTTAACAGAGTCTTGCAGAGTCAGACTGATAGTTCCAAAGAATATGACATTTCAACTAAGATCTAAAGAACAGATAGAGTAAACCAAGAAATATTAGAGACAAAGTAGGGATGGAGATGTGAAGAAATGCTGAAATTATTCCAAGCAGAAGCAGCGACATATAGAAAAACTTAAGAGGAAGAAAACAAGCCATATGAAAACTGTGTTAAATTTCCAAAACTCCCAAGTCCACTCATTCAGTGCAAAAAAAAATCACATACATTATTTGTAGCCAATCTTATTAGGAGCAAGATTTCTTTTTTTTTTTTAATTTTATTTATTTATTTGACACAGAGAGAGAGAGAGATCACAAGTAGGCAGAGAGGCAGGCAGAGAGGAGGAAGCAGGCTCACTGCTGAGCAGAGAGCCCGATGCGGGGCTCAATCTCAGGACCCTGAGATCATGACCTGAGCTGAAGGCAGAGGCTTAACCCACTGAGCCACCCAGGTGCCCCAATATTTCTTTTTATTTACATGTTTTGAGTTAATAAGATAGATCCCCAATAACAAGATGCGATCTCTCCTACAGAATCCCTCAGAACAACATATTCATCAAATGACTGATCCTTTTTACTTCAAGGTATTTTCTGAAACTGAAACCCTAAGTCCACAGTTACTTAAACAAATATTCTACTATCACCTCTTTACTATTCCCAAAGTCTTTTTGAAAGTGCTTTTAAATTATTTCCACCTTTAAAATTTCCCAAACATCAGAGGCACTTGCCTCTATATTATAAACAGACTGTCTAAAAACACTCAAACTTGATTAATCAGTAAGGAAAGCATTTTCTTTTATAGTCCAAAGTGCAAGAGAGCATGTGAAATCAGTGTAGCTAATAGAAGAATTGAGATGAAAAACTACTCTGAATCTCAGAGGTTATATAAGCAGAGTATCAAGATATACTAGTTACTATGGTAACCTCACTTTTTTAATTAGTACAGTAAATAGTATTACAAATTTTGAATAATCTGTTAGCAAGGTTAACCATAAAATTAAACTATGACTATCTCTTTCTTAAAAATATAGGAGAGAAAATTAGTGACCAATATTTTTCAGAAGAAAGGTACAAGTATTTCCACAAATGTGTAATTGCTTTATTTAGAGTACTGATTTAGAACTCAAGATATTATATATATCAAAGTGATTCATTATTGAAAACTGTTTAAATGCAAAATTGTTATTCTTCCCTTTTCTGATCATTCAAATGCATACCTGCCCATATTATTTGTCCATAATAATTTTTGGTAATTTTTTAAGGATATCTTACACACACACACACACACAGGTTTTGTCAGTGAACTATAAAAAAAATTCCAGGAGTAAACAGGTAGATCTACTTTAAGATCTCAGGAATTCGGAGGAGGAGTCAAGATGGCTGAGAAGTAGCAGGCTGAGACTACTTCGGGTAGCGGGAGATCAGCTAAATAGCTTATCTAAAGATTGCAAACACCTACAAATCCAACGGGAGATTGAAGAGAAGAAGAACAGCAATTCTAGAAACAGAAAATCAACCACTTTCTGAAAGGTAGGACTGGCGGAGAAGTGAATCCAAAGCGACGGGAAGATAGACCGAGGGGGGAGGGGCCGGCTCCCGGCAAGCGGCGGAGCAACGGAGCACAAAATCAGGACTTTTAAAAGTCTGTTCCACTGAGGGACATCGCTCCAGAGGCTTAACTGGGGTGAAGCCAGGGTAGGGTCAGCGCGGCCTCAGGTACCGCAGGATCGCAGAAGGATCGGGGGTGTCTGGGTGTCACAGAGCTTACCGGTATTAGAACGGGGAAGCCGGCTACAGAGACAGAGCCGAGGAGTGACTCTCAGCTCGGGGTTGCCTTGAACCGGTCGCAGGCTCGGTCAGCTCAGAGCGCGGCCGGAGGCCAGGGTGGCGGGAGTCATTGGGCGCTGTTCTCTGAGGGCGCACTGAGGAGTGGGGCCCCGGGCTCTCGGCTCCTCCGGGCCGGAGACCAGGAGGCCGCCATCTTCATTCCCGTCTTCCATAACTCTATGGAAAGCACTCAGGGAACAAAAGCTCTCGAAAGCAAACCCATCAAACCCGAGCGGATTACTCAGACCGGCCGGGTAAGGGCGGTGCAACTCTGCCTGGGGCAAAGAGGCTTGAGAATCACTACAACAGGACCCTCCCCCAGAAGATCAACGGGAAACCCAGCCAGGACCAAGTTCACCTACCCAGGAGTGCAGTTTCAATACCAAGGAGAGTGGCAGAATTCCAGAGGAGAAGAAAGCAAAGCACGGAACTCATGGCTTTCTCCCCATGATTTTTTAGCCTTGCAGTTAATTTATTTTTTTTTTCGTTTTCAATTTTTTTTTTCTTTTTCTCTTCTTCTAGTTAAATTTTTTTAACTTTTACCGTTTTCTTTTTTAACGTTTTTTAAATAGTTTATCTAATATATATATATTTTTTCCTCTTTTTATATTTTTTCTTTAACGGCTTTCTTTTTTTAATAGTTTCTTTTTTTTTTTCTTTTTTCTTTCTGAACCCCTTTTTATCCCCTTTCTCCCCCCTCACGATTTGGGATCTCTTCTGATTTGGCTAAAGCATATTTTCCTGGGGTTGTTGCCACCCTTTTAGTATTTTACTTGCTCCTTCATATACTCTTATCTGGACAAAATGACAAGGCTGAAAAATTCACAACAAAAAAAAGAACAAGAAGCAGTACCAAAGGCTAGGGACCTAATCAATACAGACATTGGTAATATGTCAGATATAGAGTTCAGAATGATGATTCTCAAGGTTCTAGCCGGGCTTGAAAAAGGCATGGAAGATATTAAAGCAACCCTCTCGGGAGATATAAAAGCCCTTTCTGGAGAAATAAAAGAACTAAAATCTAACCAAGTTGAAATCAAAAAAGCTATTAATGAGGTGCAATCAAAAATGGAGGCTCTCACTGCTAGGATAAATGAGGCAGAAGAAAGAATTAGCGATATAGAAGACCAAATGACAGAGAATAAAGAAGCTGAGCAAAAGAGGGACAAACAGCTACTGGACCAATGAGGGGAGAATTCGAGAGATAAGTGACACCCTAAGACAAAACAACATTAGAATAATTGGGATTCCAGAAGAAGAGGAAACAGAGAGGGGAGCATAAGGTATATTGGAGAGAATTATTGGAGAGAATTTCCCCAATATGGCAAAGGGAACAAGCATCAAAATCCAGGAGGTTCAGAGAACCCCCCTCAAAATCAATAAAAATAGGTCCACACCCCGTCACCTAATAGTAAAATTTATAAGTCTTAGTGACAAAGAGAAGATCCTGAAAGCAGTCCGGGAAAAGAAGTCTGTAATGTACAATGGTAAAAATATTAGATTGGCAGGAGACTTATCCAGAGCCTGGCAGGCCAGAAAGAGCTGGCATGATATATTCAGAGTACTAAATGAGAAAAACATGCAGCCAAGAATACTATATCCAGCTAGGCTATCATTGAAAATAGAAGGAGAGATTAAAAGCTTCCAGGACAAAAACTGAAAGAATTTGCAAATACCAAACCAGCTCTACAGGAAATATTGAAAGGGGTCCTCTAAGCAAAGAGAGACCCTAAAAGAAGTAGTCAGAAAGGAACAGAGACAATATACAATAACAGTCACCTTACAGGCAATACAATGGCACTAAATTCATATCTCTCAATACTTACCCTGAATGTTAATGGGCTAAATGCCCCAATCAAAAGACACAGGGTATCAGAATGGATAAAAAAACAAAACCCATCTATATGTTGCCTACAAGAAACTCATCTTAAACCCGAAGACACCTCCAGGTTTAAAGTGAGGGAGTGGAAAAGAATTTACCATGCTAATGGACATCAGAAGAAAGCAGGAGTGGCAATCCTTGTATCAGATCAATTAGATTTTAAGCCAAAGACTATAATAAGAAATGAGGAAGGACACTATATCATACTCAAAGGAACTGTCCAACAAGAAGATCTAACAATTTTAAATATCTATGCCCCTAACGTGGGAGCAGCCAACTATATAAACCAATTAATAACAAAATCAATGAAACACATCGACAAGAATACAATAATAGTAGGGGATTTTAACACTCCCCTCACTGAAATGGACAGATCATCCAAGCAAAAGATCAACAAGGAAATCAAGACCTTAAATGACACACTGGACCAGATGGACATCACAGATATATTCAGAACATTTCATCCCAAAGCAACAGAATACACATTCTTCTCTAGTGCACATGGAACATTCTCCAGAATAGATCACATTCTTGGTCCTAAATCAAGTCTCAACCGGTATCAAAAGATTGGGATCATTCCCTGCATATTTTCAGACCACAATGCTCTGAAGCTAGAACTCAATCACAAGAGGAAATTTGGAAAGAACCCAAATACATGGAGACTAAACAGCATCCTTCTAAAGAATGAATGGGTCAACCAGGAAATTAAAGAAGAATTGAAAAAATTCATGGAAACAAATGATAATGAAAACACAACGGTTCAGAATCTGTGGGACACAACAAAGGCAGTCCTGAGAGGAAAATATATAGCAGTACAAGCCTTTCTCAAGAAACAAGAAAGGTCTCAGGTACACAACCTAACCCTACACCTAAAGGAGCTGGAGAAAGAACAAGAAAGAAACCCTAAACCCAGTAGGAGAAGAGAAATCATAAAGATCAGAGCAGAAATCAATGAAATAGAAACCAAAAAAACAATAGAAAAAATCAACGAAACTAGGAGCTGGTTCTTTGAAAGAATTAATAAGATTGATAAACCCCTGGCCAGACTTATCAAAAAGAAAAGAGAAAGGACCCAAATAAATAAAATCATGAATGAAAGAGGAGAGATCACAACGAACACCAAAGAAATACAGACAATTATAGAACATACTATGAGCAACTCTACACCAACAAATTTGACAATCTGGAAGAAATGGATGCATTCCTAGAGACATATAAACTACCACAACTGAACCAGGAAGAAATAGAAAGCCTGAACAGACCCATAACCAGTAAGGAGATTGAAACAGTCATCAAAAATCTCCAAACAAACAAAAGCCCGGGGCCAGATGGCTTCCCGGGGGAATTCTACCAAACATTTAAAGAAGAACTAATTCCTATTCTCCTGAAACTGTTCCAAAAAATAGAAACAGAAGGAAAACTTCCAAACTCATTTTATGAGGCCAGCACCACCTTGATCCCAAAACCAGACAAGGATCCCATCAAAAAAGAGAACTACAGACCAATATCCTTGATGAACACAGATGCAAAAATTCTCACCAAAATACTAGCCAATAGGATTCAACAGTACATTAAAAAGATTATTCACCACGACCAAGTGGGATTTATTCCAGGGCTGCAAGGTTGGTTCAACATCCGCAAATCAATCAATGTGATACAACACATTAATAAAAGAAAGAACAAGAACCATATGATACTCTCCATAGATGCTGAAAAAGCATTTGACAAAGTACAGCATCCCTTCCTGATCAAAACCCTTCAAGGTGTAGGGATAGAGGGCACATACCTCAATATTATCAAAGCCATCTATGAAAAACCCACTGCAAATATCATTCTCAATGGAGAAAAACTGAAAGCTTTTCCACTAAGGTCAGGAACACGGCAGGGATGTCCGTTATCACCACTGCTATTCAACATAGTACTAGAAGTCCTAGCGTCAGCAATCAGACAACAAAAGGAAATTAAAGGCATCCAAATCGGCAAAGAAGAAGTCAAACTATTACTCTTCGTAGATGATATGATACTATATGTGGAAAACCCAAAAGACTCCACTCCAAAACTGCTAGAACTTGTATGGAATTCAGTAAAGTGTCAGGATATAAAATCAATGCACAGAAATCAGTTGCATTTGTCTACACCAACAACAAGACAGAAGAAAGAGAAATTAAGGAGTCCATCCCATTTACAATTGCACCCAAAACTATAAGATACCTAGGAATAAACCTAACCAAAGAGACTAAGAATCTATACTCAGAAAACTATAAAGTACTCATGAAAGAAATTGAGGAAGACACAAAGAAATGGAAAAATGTTCCATGCTCCTGGATTGGAAGAATAAATATTGTGAAAATGTCTATGCTACCTAAAGCAATCTACACATTTAATGCAATTCCTATCAAAGTACCATCCATTTTTTTCAAAGAAATGGAACAAATAATCCTAAAATTGATATGGAACCAGAAAAGACCTCGAATAGCCAAAGGAATATTGAAAAAGAAAGCCAAAGTTGGTGGCATCACAATTCCGGACTTCAAGCTCTATTACAAAGCTGTCATCATCAAGACAGCATGGTACTGGCACAAAAACAGACACATAGATCAATGGAACAGAATAGAGAGCCCAGAAATAGACCCTCAACTCTATGGTCAACTCATCTTCGACAAAGCAGGAAAGAATGTCCAATGGAAAAAAGACAGCCTCTTCAATAAATGGTGTTGGGAAAATTGGACAGCCACATGCAGAAAAATGAAATTGGATCATTTCCTTACACCACACACGAAAATAGACTCAAAATGGATGAAGGATCTCAATGTGAGAAAGGAATCCATCAAAATCCTTGAGGAGAACACAGGCAGCAACCTCTTCGACCTCAGCCGCAGCAACATCTTCCTAGGAACATCGCCAAAGGCAAGGGAAGCAAGGGCAAAAATGAACTATTGGGATTTTATCAAGATCAAAAGCTTTTGCACAGCAAAGGGAACAGTTAACAAAACCAAAAGGCAACTGACAGAATGGGAGAAGATATTTGCAAATGACATATCAGATAAAGGGCTAGTGTCCAAAATCTATAAAGAACTTAGCAAACTCAACACCCAAAGAACAAATAATCCAATCAAGAAATGGGCAGAAGACATGAACAGACATTTCTGCAAAGAAGACATCCAGATGGCCAACAGACACATGAAAAAGTGCTCCATATCACTCGGCATCAGGGAAATACAAATCAAAACCACATTAAGATATCACCTCACACCAGTCAGAATGGCTAAAATTAACAAGTCAGGAAATGACAGATGCTGGCGAGGATGCGGAGAAAGGGGAACCCTCCTACACTGTTGGTGGGAATGCAAGCTGGTGCAACCACTCTGGAAAACAGCATGGAGGTTCCTCAAAATGTTGAAAATAGAACTACCCTATGACCCTGCAATTGCACTGCTGGGTATTTACCCTAAAGATACAAACGTAGTGATCCGAAGGGGCACGTGCACCAAAATGTTTATAGCAGCAATGTCTACAATAGCCAAACTATGGAAAGAACCTAGATGTCCATCAACAGATGAATGGATAAAGAAAATGTGTATATATACACAGTGGAATACTATGCAGCCATCAAAAGAAATGAAATCTTGCCATTTGCGACGACGTGGATGGAACTAGAGGGTATCATGCTTAGCGAAATAAGTCAATCGGAGAAAGACAACTATCATATGATCTCCCTGATATGAGGGAGAGGAGATGCAACATGGGGGGTTGAGGGGGTAGGAGAAGAGTAAATGAAACAAGATGGGATTGGGAGGGAGACAAACCATAAGTGACTCTTAATCTCACAAAAGTAACTGAGGTTTGATGGGGGGAGGGGGTTGGGAGGGGGGGTGGGGTTATGGAGATTGGGGAGGGTATGTGCTATGGTGAGTGCTGTGAAGTGTGTAAACCTGGCGATTCGCAGACCTGTACCCCTGGGGATAAAAATATATGTTTATAAAATTTAAAAAAAAAAAAAAAGATCTCAGGAATTCTTTTATCCCTCTAGCACATGACTTCCTTCTGGGAAGCTACTTGTTTTTAGACTCTGAATCTCTAAGAGAGAATAGGGAGGGAATGAGCCCTGGGTCAGAAGGAAATGTACTTAAGCCCAAAGTTCAAGTCTAACCCATTTGTCATCAGTACTTTGCACAAATCTATTATCTAAACATTCAAAGAGTATTTAAACAAGTGAAACTAAAAGCAAGTCAGCAATATCTTTATCCAACCAAGTGAAAAAATTGGAAATGTTAGTGACTATTATATAACCATTGCATATCCAACATTATGCATAATAGGTATTTTCAATTCTGTTCAGAAAGACAACTGTTTAAGTATTCAGTAAGCTGGATATTTTTGTCCATTTTTCAGTATTAGTGGTTGAGAATCTTTTAAGGCATAATACACTCATGCAACTCTCAATTACCTGCTTTATATTCTCATATGGGCTTGTTTAAGCTTCCATTTATAGGATCAGTTTCTGACACATTACTCTTTCTGAAATACTTACCCCTTAGTATTAGTTACTATTAATTGAACAATTGGTACGGGCCAAGTGATTTACTTAAATATCCTGTTACATATCAGAGGAATAAATAACATTACCTTTTTATTTTTACATCTGTGGAAATTGAAACCTAGAGATGTTAAGTTACTTGATTTAATGAGCATAGCTATTAAACGTTGAAAGCCATTTAAAACCTAGAACTTCTTGGGCTCAAAGCCAAGACCCTTAAACTCTATGCCAACTGTGCTCCAATTTTAGATGCATTCTTAAAATGCAGATTGTTGAGTCCAGTCCCTAAAGCTTCTAATTAAATGTTTTTATTTTTCTAATACGTTGTCAGATGAGGTCGATGCTGTTGATCCTAGACCACACTTTAAAACCATTACAGTATCTTAATTCTATCCTTTCCACATACACTCCCCACACACACTTTAAAACAATTACAGTATCTTAATTCTAACCTTTCCACATACACTACACACACACACACACACACACACACACACACACACACACACAACATTGTATAACAATTGTCCTCAGCTCCCAGGTGGCTCAGAATGTTAAGTGATCAACTCTTGATTTTGGTTCAGATCATGATCTCAGGATTGTGAGATGAGTCCTGCAATAGCCTCTGAGCTGAGCACAAAGTTTCCTTGAGATTCTCTCTCCCCCTCTCCCTCTGCCCCTTCCCCCCTCATTCGTGTGTGTCCTCTCTAATCAATTAATTAAATATTTCTTTAAAAAGAAAAAATGGTCTTTAATCCCAACTATACCTTTGAATCATGGAGGAAGATTTCCAAAATAAGAAACATATCCATACCTGGATCCATACTAGACAAATTACATTCAGATATCTGGGGATAGTGTCTGGATATGTTATTTTTAAAAGCCATCCAAGAGATTCTAATGGAGAGCTAGGAGTGAGAACAACTTAGAAATAGTGAAAGGAGCACAGACTTTGTCATTTAACCTTTGAGTTTGGGTTTCAAACCTGTGTGCTTCCATACTGTGACCTTGAGAACAACATTGACAGTTATCTATTAAATCTGGATGCCAACTAGGGTTAGTAATATTGTAAAGATTAAGTGAAATGAATATACAGTGTATGGTTTAGAGGAAATGCTTGATAAGTATTTTATACTACTAAGTTAGCCACAAGGGAAATAGGTCACGTTTACCTGGGTTATTTCCTCCCTCAAACCCCCACTTTCATCTGGTGAGACTTAGAATAAAGCCTTGTTCTCTGACCCTGGGGTAATGGCCTTGACTGGGGATCAAGACATCTATATTTTTTTCCCATGTGTCTTACTAGTGTGTTCTAAACTCCAGAGCACAAATGATAATGCTCATATCCTCAAAGTTTTAGCACTTTCAGCCCTCTCTACTCACTTCATCCTCTACGTTCCCAGACCCTAGAACAGGATAATACTAAGCCCTCTCTCTTTTGTTCTGACCTATTTCCCTTTTTGGTTCTTTAGCACACTATTCTAAAGCTTGACCCATGCCTAGCTCTTGCCAATCTCCTTCAGGAAGCCTCTGTAGCCTTATGGACCATAGGTAAGAGGAAAACACTACAGTATCCTAAATTCTACCCTCCTCCCCCCCAACAGGGAGTCGCACCTAACTCCTGATTCACCTTTGCAATGCTCCCTCTGTCTCCTTGCATCAACTGCCAGCATCAGCATCTCTGAGAATCAACACTTGGAATATTGAACTCACTGAACCTATGCTTACAGAGCCAATGTCAGCCTCTTGGGCCTAACTGAGCTAGTTTTGCTAGCCTCTGCCATACCCTAAGGAAAAAGAGTCATCTAAATTCCAGACTCACTTTCTTCACTGTCATTCCTGGGTTTCCAGCATTTCAATTAATGATCTTAATTATCCTACTCATCATTAATGATGAACTTGACTACTCTATAGGCTGGAGCTACATAATACGTAGATAGAAAACATAAATTTTTCAGTAATTTAAATAAATAAAATGTTCCAACACCTAAATGCACTCATTTAATGACCATTCATTGAATGCCTGCTGTGTACCAAATATGTTCCATGTGTTGAAGAAATAGGGCAAAAAACAGGCGCACACACACACACACACACACACACACACACACATCCTTTCCCCATGGAGTTTATACTTGAGCAAAGAAATGCAAATAATAAGAAAAAACATGTAAAATTTATAGAATGTGAAAAGTACTACTAAGGAAAGTAGAGATAAGGAGAACAAGAAAAAAGAAATGGTTACTTTTTTGGGGAGTGGGGGGACTCTCAAGGAAGTCCTCACTGCCAAAGTGGCATTTGAGTAAAGATCAGAGGGAAATAAGAAAGAAGCCATGAGGCTGTTTGGGGGTGGGGAGTGTTCCAGGCAGGAACAAGGAGTATATTTGGCTAGAAGGAGGAAACTTTGGAAGTGAGACTAGTCTTTATTGAACAAGAGAGGATGTAGTTAAAGTGTATGTAGTAAGTTTACAGAGAAAGTTGAGTTTTAGGTCACAGAGTCTTTCAAGAGCTATTTTAGGCAAGTTGGTGTTTACTGTGACATGGAAAGCTATGGGAGATTTGGTCAGAGAAGTGGCATAAATGGGATTAAGTTAACAAAATCAATCCTGTCACCAGATGAAGAACAGATTACAAGAAGCCAAGTGGGGAAACAGGGTAACCAGGAAGTTTTAGTGATAATCCAGATGAGAGATTACACTGGCCGGAAAGTTATAATGGAAAGGATGAAAAACAGTTTCTGAGTATGTGTTAAAGGTAGAGAGGAAGACTAGTCTAGTAAATGAACTATGTGGTCTAGAGGACAAAGAAGGACTCTAAGATTTGAGACCTGAGCCCCTGCATGATAGCATTGTCATTTATTAAGGTGGAAAAGACTTGCAGAGAAACAGGCTTGAGAGAGAAAAAAATCAGGCTTTAATGCTGGGTAGAGTGAACTGAGACACCAACTAAGTTACCACATAAAAGCTACTGGCTAAATGATAATGGTGTTCAAGGTAGAGGCCCTGGAGTACAGATTAAATGTGGATGCCTCACTGTGGGACACTAGATGAGATCATGGGGAGTGGTGATGGGAAAGGAATCCTAGAACTGAGACCTGAGTCCCTCTGGTGGTTTAGGAAGGAAGGCAAAGGTGTACCTTGTCCTAGAAGCCAAAGAAAATGTTTTCAGGCGGAAAAAAAAAAAAAAATGTTTTCAGGCGGAAGGAATCGCCAATGGTGCCAAACTCTGCCAATAGGTAATGTATTAGCCACTGAACTTAGCATCAGAGAGGTTAATAGAGAACATAAGTGGTTTTGTCAGAGAGGTGGGAGTAAAAGCCCAAGTTGGAGTGGGTTTATACATTTTAAATAAGGTTGCATTCTTGATTTTGTTTTCTAAGTAGGTCAGACATTGTTAGGCACCAATATTACAAAGATAAGCAAGATCTCTCAAAGTGTTCATAATCTAGAGAAAAACATTTGTTAAGTAAACAGTTTTAAATTTCTTCATTCAATACAAAAATAGAGGGATAGATACAGTGTCTCGGGAGTAATGAAATGAGAACACCCAGCTCTTTCGCGTTCCTTTTTTTTTTCTTTTCATGCAAGGATTTTTTAATATGTGCTGTTTCTGTATGTGACAGGAAGACAGCATAACCTACCAAGGAGAAGCAGTAACAGGGCACACAGCATCCGAATTCCTTAAAGGCTTCTGATTCTAGCACAAATACTACATCATCTTCTTATCAGCAAATTAAGGTTATACAGCTTAGGAAATGTTTGCATTAACATCTCATTAATGTTGAGCCCAAAATAAAACATAATCTTCCTGGTTATATCCAGGGCCAAACCTAAGCCCACTGACGTGAAACTGATCTAACTCTGGGCAGGCTTTGTCAACCAACCCCCCTCCTTGTCTTGATTATTTGTTTTTCTCTCAGCAAACAGAACTCTCCCTGACAGCCCTTAAGAGGTTCCTAAATGTAAGTGGAATCAGTGACTGGGATTTTCTTTCAAGAAAGTATTGCCTCCAGCAAGGACATCCCTCAAAATGGATCAGATCCTCCCTCTGTAGGAATCCCTCACTTTTCAACTCTCTAGCTGTCTTTCCTGATAGGGGGCCAGAGGAAGGTTAATTGGTAATTTCTCTTTGAATATGAAGCCTATTTAGCTAATTACTTGGTTTTTTGATGTTATTTTTAGAAGACTGGTTTAGAGAAATTATTTTAGAGGTTCTTTTCCTTCAATTTACTTTCAGATGTATTTTTAAACTTAAAGGCAAATAAAATAGTCTGATTTAATTCCAAATATTATAATTAAGTGGATGAGCCCATTATAAGTCTGAAAAGATTAGACCCTCCTTTTATAGAAGGAAATGAAATAACTCTTTATCAATTTTATTAAAGGTTCATGACTAAGAAGTAGGAAACAGGCTGTAAAATATCAATGTAAAAATTTTGAATCTTGTATCTAACAGAAGTTCAAGTGAACTCAACTAAATATCACTTTCACACAGTCACCTTCTCTGATCACACCTTCTGTGTTATGTCACCTCCGTTTATTGTACAGCAAGCACACTGATTCTTTCCCACATTTAACCTGTATCATAACATAAAATTATTTTTGGCTTCCTAAACTTCCTTATTATTTATTTTTCCCATTAGAACATCAGCTTCCTAAAATCAGAGATGACATTTTTCTTTTTTTTTTCCTTGTAACTCAAACACTTCTCCCAATTCTTGGAAAGTGTCGAGAATTTAATACGTATTTGTTTGAGCAAATGTAAAAATAACTACCCAACCAACGACCCAAGTGGGTAACTCTCAGGTTACACTTAGAAGTAGTGTAAACTATTTTTACACTTAGAAATAGTGCAAACTATTATTTAGTGTAAACTAAAACAGTGGCTTTTAATTTATTTTACATGACGCACAGTAAGACGTACATTTTGCATTGGCATAATTTATTACTTTGTTTTAATGATTTTTATAAGCTGTATTTAACTAAGATTTAGGAGATTTGGGATTTTTTTAAAGCCTATTCTTAATTTTTCTTTCAATAGACATATTACTTTCAATAGACATTTACTATAATTTGTTATAATTTGTAACAAATACTACATTTGTTATATAATGACTTAATTTTACTTTTTTAAAAAGGTATTTATTTATTTTGAGAGAGAGAGAGAACATGCACACATGTGAGCATGGGGAGGGGCAGAGGGAGAGAATCTCAAACAGACTCCCTGCTGAGCATAGAGCCAGACTTCAGGTTCTATCCCATGATCCCGAGAACATGACCCAAGAACATGACAAGAGTCAGTCGGTCAACTGACTGAGCCACCCAGGCACTCTTAAACAATTTTACTTTTCGTTTTAGTTGTTTATTATTTATTTACATTGCTCTTTTTTTTTTTCTGGTTGGACCAAGTTGTATTATTATTCCTTTTCCTGTTGTGAGTATGCAAGTCCTCTCATACTTTTCCTTCCATTAATGGCTACCTTCACTCTTTCTGTTCATTCTTCATTCACCAGACTTCATTCTTCACTAACATTTAAAAACTGGAAAACTGGGATGCTAGGGTGGTTCAGTCAATTAAGCATCTGCCTTCAACTCAGGTCATGATTCCAAGGTCTTGGGATGGAGCCTTGCATTGGGCTCCATGCTCAGCAAGGAGCCTGCTTCTCCCTCTGCCTGCCACTCCCACTGCTTGTGCTCTCGCTCTCTCTCTCTCTGATAAGTAAATAAAATCTTTTTTAAAAAATTAAAATGGGGGGGGGCGCCTGGGTGATCATTGGGTTAAAGCCTCTGCCTTCAGCTCAGGTCATGGTCTCAGGGTCCTGATCAAGCCCCGCATCAGGTTCTCTGCTCAGCAGGAAGCCTGCTTCCCTCTCTCTCTGCCTGCCTCTCTGCCTACTTGTGATCTCTCTCTCTCTCTGTCAAATAAATAAATAAAATCTTTAAAAAAAAAATAAAATAGGAAAACTCTTTTTCCCACACAGATGTACTGTATTCTTTCCTAAGACACTCAGTTTCCATCCACTATTTCCACAGTACTCTCCATATGAAAGTTTTAGAATGCTGTACTTCTCCTATTTTCTCCTTTACTGCCAGATGAGACCCCTGGAATAATTTTCTAGTCTTCCACTACCCTGCCTACAATTCTTAGGGTTTGCTGGGATATTCTAAAACTAAAAGTACCAAAGTAATCATCAGAATTCCCTTCCTTATATGTCCCTTCTATCTTAACTACACTTAATTGGAAACAACACATATAAATTGAGTCTAGATTCATCTATTTAAGTTCTGTGAAGCTACAGGTACCTATAGAATTTTCAACCGATTCTTTGCAGTTTCATTATTTACAATATTAGCCACAACATCCTAAATTGATCACATTACTCACAAAAGCTATAACGCTTTGCTTCAGTTTTAGCTCCTATACAATCTTGCCTCAGCCTAGAGAAGAGCATGTCCTCTGCCCTACACATTCACTGGAAGAAAGTCTGATAAAAACACTGAGTTCAGCATCACATCGCAGGTCTTCTAGGGCCACTGGGAACACCTACCAAGATATCTCTTTATCTTGGTCCCATCACTGTGCCAGAAGGTGACTCCATATATTCATTCCCTCAAAAGACCTCTATAGAACTCAGAACAGTTTCCATCCTCCAGGTGGGCTCAATGTTTGCCTTGGATTTTAGGTTCAGCACCACACACCAACTTTCCCATTCAGCCTGCCTCATCTTCTGGCCATTCCACTTTATAGCACAGCTTCTAACCTTCTCGTCCAGGTTTACGCCACTGCATATTCATCTGTGATCTGCCACTGACTTTCCCCAAATCAAATAATTATAAAAGATACAATTTTAAGAAATCTTAAAAAAAAAAGAAACAGACAAAAAACTTCTAGCCTGATAAGTCAGCCATCTAGTTGAAATAAAATTTAAAAAGGTAATAAATTCAGAGACCAAATTCTACATCTTTCCAATGGTTAAGAGGATATACACAATATCCAAACTGATTTTAAGAATTATTTAATATCAGTTGTCTTCAACTATGTGAAATTAATCCAGTGACCTTTTTATTTTTCAATAAAAAAGTATACAAATTAGTGGAGTCTTATATACATATTCCTCTCTGGATTTTTAGACTTTTCTGTTCTCTGGAGGAAGGCTGGTGGATCTTTAAAAACGAAACAAAAAATAAAATAAAAATAAATAAATAAAATAAAACAAAAAACCAGAGCATGGGGATCTTAGACAATGGTTCTCAACTTTTGCTATATAGTAAAATGACCCCAAATAATTAAATAATAATACTCCACCTCAGTAGTTTTGAAAATTCCCCAGGTGGTATGCAGCCAAGTAGAAGGACTATTGCTCTATGCAGTGAAACAAAGATACTCAAAAATAAAGAAAGAAAGAAATAAAGAAGGATGCCCAACCTTGAGGGAGAGGGCAACAGGAAAGCAAAACAAATAAAAATCATCGATAAGGTAGAAAGCAAATGGTCATTCAAAGTAACCTCCAGATCTAACTGCTGGGAGGTCATATTTAAATTCCTAGACATAGAATTCTTAAGAGGAATTTTTTGAGGGCCCTTGCCTATATCATTTAGGAATTATACTGGAGGGGGAGATGATCAAGAAGGCAATAGTCCTTAGAAGAGAAACTTCTTGGGCTTTTTTTTTTTTTTTTTTTTTTTTGAGCCACCCAGGCATCCCTTCTTATGTTTTTTAAAGAGTTGTGTATGTTGCACTGAAGAGAAGAGAGAAGAGAAGAGAGAAGGGAAGGAAAGGGGAGGAAAAGGGGAGGGAAAGGGAAAGGAAGGGAAACAACAAATGCAGTTAAATGGATCTTTCCCCCTCAGTCAAGGTCCAATAAACCTGTAACGTCCCTTCCTTGCACAGACTTCTATGGCTTCTAGGAGCTGCTGGGAATTGTAAAGATTCAGCTGAAGAGGGCAAGTCAAGTTGCAATCATAAAGCATTTCTAGTAAACAGTCTAAAAAGATATGATACTGCGTATCAAGTTACAGGATACCTTCACACGATATCTGATATAATTCTCCACAAAGCAATCCTCTCAAGTATTCCACTCCCCTCCCCACACCTTGTGTCTTCCTGTGGACTGATGAAGAAAGTGAAACATGAAAGAGGTTACATGGATTGTCCCCAGTTGCTCATAAGGGTTCAGCATGGATTTAAACCTGGGAAGTCTGGCTCTAATGCCACTATTGCTCCCATGCTTTCTCACCTCATTTCCCACTTCCCCGTCGCCCTCCACTGCCTTCACAACTACCTCTGTGCACCTTAGACCTGTAACAACTACCCAAAAATACATGCTGAATAATTTCAGTGTAGGGGAAGATAGTCATTTGATTCACAGGAGTGTTGAAAAAAATTAAAAAGCAAGCAAAAAACAAATAGTTGAGGCAAGTCAGGAACCATGAAATGGAAAACCTCATAGGGGCTAACAAAGTTATAATGCCAAATTCATCTGCTCTTGTAAACTCTCTCCCAAAGAACATCGAATTCTTTACTCTTTTTTTTTTTTTTAAGGATTTTATTTCTTTATGAGAGAGTGTGAACAGGGGGAGAGGGAGAGGGAGAAGCAAGCTTCCTGCTGACCAGGGACCCAAATTCAGGGCTCCAACTCAGGACCTTGAGATCATGATCTAAATTGAAGGCAGGTGCTTAACCAATTGAGCCACACTGGCACTCCCAATTTTTTATTCTTTAATGAGAAGCCAAACTAGATGTTGTATGCTTTAAATAATTATCCCAGAAACCACAAAATGCCTTTGGAAATAGAAATATCTGGCTTTCTTTTTTCATGAACTTGGGACCTATATTTGGCTTTTTTCATCAATTTAAATGCTGTCGGGTTAACACTTGTCTACCTAAAACACTTTTCACTATCTCAGACCACCTTGTCTTAAAGATCACATCTACAATACATTTCTTCGCACTTATGAAAACTATCTCTAGCTCAGCTGTGATCCTCAAAAGATTCAGATATGAAGCAACTGGGTTTTTTTTTTTAAGTTTTTGTTTATATTCCAGTTAGTTAATGCACAGTGTAATACTAGTTTCAGGTGTACAATCTAGTGATTCACCACCTCCATACTACACCTGGTGCTCATCACAAGCACGCTCCTTGATCCCCATCACCTATTTAGCCCATTCCCCCCACTCCCTCCTTTCTGGTTGCCTTCCTCTCTCTTTTTTGCCCCCTTTCCTCATTTGTTTTGTTTTTTGAATTCCACATATGAGTGAAATCATATGGTATTTGTTTTTCTCTGATTTATTTTACTTTGCATAATACCCTCTAGCTCCATCCACATCATTACAAATGAAAAGATTTCATTCATTTTTATGCCTGAGTAATATTCCATTATATATATATATATATATATATATATATATACCACCTTTTCTTTATCCATTCATCATACAATGAACACGGGCTGTTTCCATAGTTTGGCTATTGTAAATAATGCTAGATCTAGGTGCATGGAATCCTTCAATTTAGTATTTTTGTGTTCTTTGGTTAAATACCTAGTAGAACAATGGCTAGATTTTATGGTCATTGTATTTTTCAATTTACTGAGGGGACTTCATGCTGTTTTCCAGACGGACTGCACAAGTTTGCATTCCCACCACCGTACAAGAGGATTCGGCTTTCTCCACATCCTCGCCAACACCTGTTGTTTCTTGTGTTGTTGATTTTAGCCATTCTGACAGGTGTGAGGTGATATCTCATTGTAGTTTTGACTCGCATTTCCCTGATGGTAAGTGATGTTGAGCATCTTTTCATATGTCTGTTGGCCATCTGTACATCTTCTTTGGAAAAAATATCTATTCATGTCTTCTGCCCATTTTTTAATTGGATTATTCACTTTTTGGGTGAGTTTGATAAGTTCTTTGTATATCTTGAACACTAACCTTTTATCAGATATGTCATTTGCGAATATCTTCTCCCATTCTGTAGAAACTCCCATTCAGCCCACAAAATGGGAGTTTAGCTTAGTTTAGTTTTGTTGATTGTTTCCTTTGCTCTGCAAAAGTTTTTTTTATTTTGATGTAGTCCCAATAGTTTATTTTTGCTTTTGTTTCCCTTGCCTCAGGAGATATATACTGAAAGAAGTTGCTATGGCCAGTGTCAAAGAAGTTAATGCCTGTGTTCTCCTCCAGGATTTTAATGGTTTCCTTTCTCACATTTTGGTCTGTCATCCATTTTGAATTTATTTTTGTGTGGCATGAGACCATGGTCCAGTTTCATTCTCTTGTATGTAGCTGTCCAGTTTCCCAACACCATCTGTTGAAGAGACATTCTTTTCCCTATTGGGTATTCTTCCCCGCTTTGTCAAGGATTAATTGACCATAATATTGTGGGTGAAGCAACCAGTTTTGAATGTTGTAATATTATATGTTCTTTTCTAATTTAAAAAGAAAGAAAAAAGAAGAAAAAAGTTAACATACAACCAACTTCGTAGGCCTATTCCAATGTCAGCATTACACCAAAAAAAGAAATATTTTCTGTTTTCCTTTTTTTCAACTTTCAAAATGTGCTATCCTTAACTATTTCATTTTTTACTGTGATTGCTAAGAATAAAATTGACATTTTCCTTAAAGTTTATATTCATTTTACTATTCCAAAAAGCCTCCTGAACTTTATAGATGACCTTAGATTTCTGCAATATATGTTTGGTTTCTGATGTTAAAGTGCAGTTAAAATTTGAATCATTTAATAATAAATATGATATGATATGACAGAACTATGTTGTATTTTTAGCTTAAAATACAAATTTACTTACATAAAGAGAAATGCTATGAGATGTGATTGTACTGAAAGAAAATCTTTAATTATCTCAAGAATGTTAAATGTTTTTAAAAATCACCAGTCTGGTAAAGATTTTCTCAGTAATAAAACCCAGAGTATTGTCCCTACATTTTACTTTTTCTTAAAAACACGTGATTATTAATGCTGTCTTCAGGAAGTGTCCTATTTGAGAAAAGTAGAGAGAATATAGTAAAATATACAGGAGTCAGAATACAATGAGTACTGTGCCTACAAATCATAGCTGACAAAAACTTTTAACTCTCATTATCTGTAGGAGAGAACAATAATTAGAAAATTCAAAAATTATTCTTATGCATGTGCTTTAATTTTGAAAGTGAATTGCTTATTTAAGAGGGCTATGCCTTGATTATCAGCCATTATAGTGAGCAATAAATAAAACTGTATATAAGTTTCTAAATATATTAGAATCTTACAGTTCACGGGAGGAGCCAAAGATCAGTCATCACTTTAATATGCTATGCTCATGATAAAGGCGTAAGGCTTTGTTTAAACAAAATTAGATTGTGGAATTCAATTATAAACAGAAGGATAATTTATTCATTTACTAATTGGTGCTCCTTCTTTCTGGCACAGGACCATTGGCCTTTAGGCATAGCTTATACATCTATCAAACAAGATCTGAATTATCAGCATTAGGATCTAGAGAGATTGGCTCCAGTCTTAGCGATCTTACATGACAGAACTAAAACAGGATTTGTGAGTGAGCTTAAATATTTGAACATGCAAAAATTAAAAAACAAAATACAATGTCACATGCCTATAACAAATATAGTAGTATCAACATAAAGCATCAAGAAAAAAAAATTAACATAATTGGTGATGAAGCCAAACACTTGAATCTAAAATAAAGTCATTACTGTAATTCAAAGAAAGCAACATTGGAAATAAATCAACCAAAAATCACAACTTCAGAGTATTTTAAGTTAAGTACGACCTTCAAAATAAGTTATGAACTTTAAAATGAAAAAGGGGAGAGAGAGATTAAACTTGTACTTTAAAGTTCAAAGCAGCTTTATTTATAATAATCAAACACTGGAAACAGTCCAAAAGTCCATCAACATGTGAATAGATAAATAAATTATAGCATACTTTTATATAAAACAAATAAGCTACAGATGCATACAACATAATAACTAACACATTGTGCTAAGTGAAAGAATGATTATATAAAATTCTAGAAAAGGAAAAACTAAAGAGACAAAGCCTATCACTAATCATCAGAGGTGACAGAACTCAAGATGATTTAGTGATAAGGTTAAATTATTATTAAATAATTAAATTATTTAAATTTAATTTTTAAATATTTAATTTTTAAAAAATTTTAACATTTTAATTTTAAATTTTAAAATATTTAAATTATTCACTAATTAAATTATTACTTAGTGAGTTAAATTATTGAGGTGGTAGAAATATTCTATATATAATATATGGCTATCTATATTTTTCAATATGTACATGCATTTTTCAGAACTCATCATTCAAAATTGATAAATATTGTACGTAAATTATGTCTTCAAGTTTTTTTTTTAAGATTTATTTATTTATTTGAGAAAGAGAGAAGGAGCAGGGGTAGGATAGAGGGAGAGGAAGAGAGACTTTCAAGTAGACTCCCTGCTGAGCGAGGAGTGGGGCTTGGCCCCATGACCCTGAGATCATGGCCTGAGCTGAAATCAAGAGTCAGACACTTAACTGACTGAGCTATCCAGGTGTCCCAAGTTTATTTTTTTTTAAATAAAAATAGGGGCGCCTGGGGTGGCTCAGTCGGTTAAGTGTCTGCTTTTGGCTCAGGTCATGGGTCCTGGGATCGAGCCCTGAATGGGGCTCCCTGCTTAGTAGGGAGTCTGCTTCTCCCTCTGCCTCTCCCACTCCTGCTCGTGCTCACTCTATCTCTCTCTCAAATGAATAAATAAAATCTTTAAAAAAATAAAAATTAACAATTAACAATAAATAAGTAAAAATAAACAAGCCATAAAAATTTTAAAAAGACCAGCAAGTGTTGCAACTAATGAAAAAAGATAAATGATAATACTTCACATTCACCTTTATTATTCATTAAGGCTGGAGTTCGAAAAACATGCTAATAAGGCAAAGATCACATAGTTAAATATAGGCTGTTTTCATCTATTGAAACAAACAAAAACAAACAACTGTAATCCATTTTTTGAGAAATTACACCTAAGACTGATTAGGCTTTTATGAGTGGGGAGCTGTACAACTATTTGGCAACTATATAGCAAGTCAGGGTGCAGCCTCTGAGACCACAAAGGATGTTTTGCTTTGTTTAACCCTTTCTAGCTGTGTGACCTTGATCACGGTCAATGATCTCTCTTTGTTACAAATTCATCATCTGTAAAATTGGGATGGCAATAGTCTCTAGTTCATAGGGTTGTAGTTGGAATGATTGCTTGAAGTGTTCCTGGCATGTAAGTCCACAAAGAATAGGATCCATGGCATTCCTACTACCACCAGTATGGCCACTACTCCTTCTGCTTCCACTGTTGCAACTGTGAGAAATCTATTAAACTGTGAGTGTTCTTGAGAGTCGACCAGTAACATCTACTGTTTAGCCCACTTATTGAAATACTTTTTCATCAAGCGCAATATCAATAATTTCCTGTCTTTCATACCATTTCTAAGTAATATATCTAATCAATACTTTTCAATCTATTCTCTTGCTAAAGGGTTGGTTACTTAGCGAGTAAAAAAGCTAAAAGGCAAAACCAATTGCCATAACAATGGACATTATCATTCATGCAAGTGTGATTTTGAATTTTGTCTTTTTTCCTACTACTTGGGATTTTAAAAGTCTAGGCAAAGAAATCTACGATGTTTCTTAAATAGTTCAGTTAAAGTACCATTCTAAATTTGGGGTCCATAATACTCATCCCCTCAGACTTCCAAGACCAGTGGATTGGGGAAAGGGAAGGAAAATAGAACATGCGTGTCTCAACCACCCCCTCGTATCAGTCCAGGATCTCTTGTACATTAACAGGTCTATTTAAACATTTTCTCTAGTTCAAATGCAAATCTTATGATCAAAAATAAACATCACAATTCTTATCTTGGCAACTCAACCCACAACTTGCCTCTCTAGGTACTTTTTATTTTTTTTCTCGTTATTGTTCTCTACTTCCAAAACAGCTCTTCTGCTACTTCACTTTCTAACTTCACTTCACCCACATTTTTTCTCTCCACTTAAAATGTTCTCCTTTCTCTAGCTCTAACTATAAAAATACCATCCACCTTTTGAAGCCTGGGTCAAAGGCGTGTGTTGCACAACGCCTGCCTTGATCTATTCTTCCCCTTGCTACCACAGTGTGAAGTACTTCACTTAACAACTAATCCCATCTGCTCAGTTTCCATTGAGGTTATTTTTCACCCTTTGGTATGCATGTGACTTACCATGTATATTGATTATTTATTAAATCCTGCTCACCAAATCCAATAAATATAGTAACATAACAGAAAAGCAGATCAGCACAATGTTGTAAGAAATAACAGGATAAAGAAAATCCCTGCAGATTAGTTCATGAAAGGAAACCTGGAAAGTTGACATAGTCCTCAAATCAGAAAGTATAGGGGTACTGCTATCTCTTTCAGGCGAAATAACCCACTTTTGGTAGTCCTTAACATCAGGGATAGAAAATAAAGCATTACTAAATCAATACTTGCATACCAGTTTCCAGATACTGTACTGATTTGCTCCAGTAAAGAAATCCTACCTAGAATAGCAACTGAAACTAGCATTGTCAGTGGTTACGTATATATAACCCACTGTCACTATCCAAAATCCTTTGACTTCTTTGCAAGACAAACTGGCAAGTTAACAGGCATGGATCTTTCAAGTCTTTGATGAAAACACAAATACATGCAATCTTACTTGAGATGCAGTGTTTATTTTGTTTGCTATTTTGGTAGAGGAAGTTCTAGGGTCTAGGGCAATTTTTTTTTTTTTTTTTTTTGCACTCATCCTACCGTAATAGCTCTCATGTCATTTTACTAGGAATAAATGTAGTTATTTTTCCAGCATTTGGAAACTGAGGTTTAACACTGAGATTCAACCTTTTTCAGAGCCAGAACACAGAAGTAATATCAGGTGTTGTTTTCATTCACTGTGTGTGTCTCACCCTGTGATTTGCCAAATATCAATATACTAGATTATTCCCTTTTCCATATAACTTTCACGACCTATCCCTTAAACACATCACAGCATAATATGATTTCTCCTTCAATTAGATGTAGTTATACAAATATATTAATCCTTACTTACTTACTATATGTATATATAAGTTAGTATTATATACTAACTAGTATTAGTTATATAATAATTAATTATATTATTATAATTATTAAAATTATAAAATATACAAATATATACATGTTTTAATATTTAATGTTTTAATATAAAATATATTATTATAATTATCATAGTATTAATTATATGCTAACTAGTATTAGTCTGTGTGTATATATAATGTAATCATATATAGTTGTGTATATATATATATATGTATATATAGAGAGAGAGAGTTTGATTTTATTTTGCCCAAACATAACATAGCAACCCAGCATATATCATGATGAAGATAAACTAAAAATTTCAACTGGTTACTAGGAAACATACACTCTGCTAAGTACTTCATATACATTATGATCTTAATTCAGTATACTGGTACTACTAGCTGATGCTCATATACCATTTCTATATTCCAGGCATTGTTCCCTATATTAACTTATTTAATTCTGCCAAGAATCCTTTGAAGTACATATATGTTATTCTCATCACTAGTTATATAATTATGAAGAAGTAATACATAATATATACCTAAGAGAAAGTTCTAGTAACTTGCCCAAAGTCACTCAACTTTTAGCTTGTTGAATTGAGATTTAAACTAATGCAGTATAGATAGAAAGGCAAGACTCAAAACCAATACATTATACTGGCTCTCAATCTTATATCCAGCTTTTTTCATGTATTGCTGTTCTTATATGACCCTCAATTTATTTGCCATGAACTTTCTTATACAATAGTTGATCTAAAGATGTTTTCTATTCTAATGAACATAAAATTCCTTGAAAGATTCCTGCCTCACATTGAGGTCTTTCATCCATTTTGAGTTTATCTGTCTGTATGGTGTGAGAGAATGGTCAAATTTCATTCTCATATACATAGCTGTTCAATTTTCCCAGAACCACTTATTGAAGAGACTGTCTTTTTTCTACTGTATATTTTTTCCTGCTCTGTAGAATATTATTTGACCATAGAGTTGAGGGTCCATATCTGGGCTCTCTACTCTGTTCCATCGGTCTATGTGTCTGTTTTTGTGCCAGTACCATGTTGTCTTGGTGATCACAGCTTTGTAGTAAAGCTTGAGGTCAGGCAACATGATGCCCCCAACTTTGTTTCTCTTTTCAACATTTCCTTAGCGATACAGGATTTTTTCTGGTTCCAAACAAATTTTAGGATCGTTTGTTCCAGTACTTGGAAAAATGTCAGTGGAATTTTGATTGGGATGGCACTGAAAGTATAGATTGCTCTGGACAGTATATTTTAACAATGTTTATTCTTCTGATCTATGAGCATAGACTGTTCTTCCATCTTTTTGTGTGTTCTTCAATTTCTTTCATGAGTGTTCTGTAGTTCCTCAAATACAGATCCTTTACTTCTTTGGTTAGGTTTACTCCAAGGTATCTTGATCTTGTGGAAAGAGCCAAGATGCCCTTCAACAGACGAATGGATAGGAAGATATTGTCCATATATGTACAATGGAATATTTCAAAGCCATCAGAACGGATGAATACCCAACTTTTGTATCAACATGGAGGACTGGAGGAGATTGTGCTGAGTGAAGTAAGTCAAGCAGAGAAAGTCAATTATCATATGGTTTCATTTACTTGTGGAACATAAGGAATAACATGGAGGGCATTAGGAGAAGGAAAGGAAAAGTGAATTGGGATAAATTGGAGAGGGAGACGAAGCATGAGAGACTGTGGATTCTGAGAAGTAAACTGAGGGTTTTGGAGGAGAGGGGAGTGGAGGGATGAGTGAGCCTGGTAGTAGATATTAATGAGGGCATGTATTGCATGGAGCACTGGGTGTGGTGCATAAACAATGAATCTTTGAATCCTGAAAAAAATAAAATTAAGATATTAAATTTTTTTAAAAAACAAAATTCCTTGAAAACATGGCATATGATGTTTATTTTTGTATTCTCACAATTAACACAGCACCATTATATTAAGGTTCTCAGTAATTATGGTTTTTACATTGATTAGCCACTTGTGCTCACATTGGGAAAATATTGCAAAGTAAGGATTGGCATTGAGATGGAGCACCCTATAGAGGATAAAGTATTGCGTCATGGGAGCAATCATCTCTGAATGTTAACCAAGTTTGCTGAAGTTTGATCAGTAAATCCCAACTTACCAACTAGAGACTCCTCAAAAGTATCACAGTTTAATAGTTGCAACAACATAATAGTGTCAATATGTGAACCAGAAACAACCACCTCACTATTTTTGCCATTATAACCAAATTAGACTACCTGGGGATTCAATTAAGTGTTTGATCACTAATGATAATTTCTGAAAAGAGAAAATCTATCTTAAGTCTGCCTACCCCAAAGTACCTATACAATAAAAAAGTAATAGTTGAATTAATTCAGATATGTTAGAGGATTTAAGTAAAAGACTCAAAGAGCGGGGCACCTGGGTGGCTTAGTGGTTAAGCCTTTGCCTTCAGCTCAGGTCATGATCTCAGGGTCCTGGGATCGAGTCCCGTGTTGGGCTCTCTCCTCTTCGGGGAGCCTGCTTTCTCCTCTCTCTCTCTCTCTCTCTGCCTGCCTCTCTGCCCACTTGTGATCTCTCTCTGTCAAATAAATAAAATCTTTAAAAAAAAAAAAAAAAGACTCAAAGAGCAAAAATTTACATTTATTTAAATATACATTATCATACCATGTTTAACCCAAACTTTCAAGATGTAATTTTTTCCTATAATTTTAGTTATAATTGTATTTCTAATTAATATTAATATTGTTAATATTAATATATTATTACTTTATCATATATACACTTATTGCCAGAGATGGTATCTATAAATACTTGATTGCAATCATCACCTCCTCTAAAGGATGAAATTAAAGAATATCTATAGCATCCCAAGCATCTTTTATAGATGTGACCTACCAAGACTAATATAAGGATGGAAAATATAAGTGCTTAAACATTACATTACATTAACCTAAATGAGGTCTTGTGTAATAATAATTCTTAACTTATAAACTGTACTGCTTTTAAAAGTTCCAACTAAATAATATATTCTTAGCATTGACATTAGCAATTTATAAGAGATTCAGAGAAACTAGACAGACTTCTATTTTAAGATGGATTTAAAAGTATGTTAGAAGTGTGTGCTGAATGAACCTCCTACATGCAGAAGTTTTTTAATAACATCTCAAAACAGAAATGATGCTTTTTATCCTTTGAAGCACAAAAATTTAACTCACAGCTTCTCTAGACACTAATAGGTTAGCATAGCCAATATGATCTTTTGATCACAATGAAGGAAGGGCTGTATTTTGGACTCAGCCCCTAACTGTGGAGTGAATTAGACAAAATTCTGATGGTATTTGAGCTTTCTTTTCTCTAACCATATATACAATTAGCAAGGCATGCTGAGAACCTTGGGTAAAAGGAAAAAATAGGTGTCATTATTCTTATTTCCTGTGTCAGTGCACTTACTAGGATAGTAAAATGGAAGAACATTGATTTGGGAATCAGTAAATCTGTGTCTTAGCTCTGGCTTTATACCTGAACTTGTCCTGACAATCTCTCTGAGCATTAGTTTCTTAATATACAAAATGGATTTATTAGTCCCTGATCTCTCTTATAATTATCACTTTTAGGATAAAATTCAGATTAAATTTTAATTATGTAAATTTTCTCCCTTACATATAATCTGTATTAAACACACACACAAATAAAGATGTACATATATACATATCTCTATGTATGTGTGCATATATATTCATATACATATATGTGTACATATATAATCTATGTGTTTTATGAAGACATTAATCTCATCTGATCTATGAAAATTCATTGGATGTCTTATATAAGTCTGATTCTATGTTAGGCTTTACCTACACAGAGAATAAAGACTCTGACTTTAGGGGTGCCTGGGTGGCTCAGTGGGTTAAAGCTTCTGTCTTCAGCTCAGGTGGTAATCCCAGGGTCCTGGGATCTAGCCCCGCAGTGGGCTCTCTGCTCAGCAGGGAGCCTGCTTCCCTTCCTCTCTTTCTGCCTACCTCTCTGCCTACCTGTAATCTCTTTCTGTTAAAAAATAAATAAAATCTTAAAAAAAAAAAAAGACTCTGACTTTAGGAGGTACAATTCTGGTTAAGTTAGAACATTTAAAACAAATAATAAAGACCAAAATGTTTCAAGGTCTATGACAGAATTATGTATAGACTAAAGAAAGGCACAAGAGAAAAAACTAAATTTATCATTTGATAGATCTGCACTGGATATCATCCAAGACCTTGTAAACCATAGTTATGAAAAGGACCTTGTAACAAGACCGTCTTATCTGTACAGCAAACACACAAAATAGAGACTCCAGTTGACTATAACTCACATCTAATGACTGTCCACTCTCTCTTATTTCTTCACTGAATCTAGAACCTACTTTCATCTTAATTACCTGTACCACATATTTGTTTATATATATATTTTTCCCAATTGCCAAGTCAGTTGCTAAGACACAGGAAAAGGTCCTTAGTCATCCTCAGCACCGAGCAGAGTATATGAGTGAATGCATAAATGAATATATATTATTTATGACTGTAGAAATACAAAGATTCAACAGGAACAATTAAGATAGGAATCTTCATTATGTAATTTTTAACATAGTATTGATCAACTAAGAGAAATCTTTTGTGTCTTAAATGTTTTCCAAAACTATTAGAAAAGTTAAGTCTCTGTGTGTGAGCACGCATTTGTGTGCCCGTGTGTGTGTGTGTGTGTACACGTGCATGCATGCATAAATGACCAGATTAATTTGTAATATGATAAACTGGAAAGAATATGGACTTTGAAATAAAATAGAATAGGGATGGAGTCCAAGTGATATACTACTTTGAATGAGAGCTCTCAGAACTTACTCTGTCTTGGGATTTAATGAAACCAAAATCAGAAATCAGAAGCTTCTGTTGTTGTCTCAATTATAAGGCTTAGCCATGACGGTCTAAGACTGCTGAAATATTGCCCATTGCAATAGAAATAATTTACCTTTCATTAAGTTTTATAAATGAAGGGCTTTAGCACTATTTTTCTCCAATTGCTGGTCTTTGGACTTTTTCACTGCCAAAGCAAAGGTAGCAGTAAATCTGATTGCAGTATTTGCATATCCTTAATTGGAGCTCTTTGTAAATTTAACACTTCACATTACAAAATGTGCATGACTTCCTATTAGAAAGTATGGTCATGCAATTAAAAAAATAAAGAGGGATCTAATTCTCAAAATGCTATCTGTGGTATGTTCATATATACATGTGCCAAGGGAAGCCCTACCTGAGAGAATTTAAAAAGTTCCAAGTGCAGAAATTGCAAAGAATTGATTCAATTCCATCCAGATACCTAAAATTTTCCCTGGCAACACTATCTAGATTGGTCACATCCTTCTGTGGAATTCTTCCAACTCTTCATGTCCATATTCTTTTACGAATGAACCTTAAAAACATATAATCAATTGCTCCTCACAATCCCAGTGCAACTCTTCCTGCCCACGGGTCCTGTCTCTGTGCTTTAATGAAAACATATAATGAATGAGCCTTGGGTATACAGCTATGCAGCCTGCCTCTATAAACAGATTATAAATTCTTTGAGGGAAAGTGCCACAAAACACTCCATATAAAGGATCGTTCTTGCATCCAAACATTTGTTGATAATGACGTTGAGTCATATTGAAAAAAAAATCTCACAAGTTTTCTTCTCAAAATTAGTTTCCTCTAAACTAAATTTGCCTTAGTATCCCCAAAGCACTGAGCTATATATTTGGAATGCAGAGAGCTAGAATGTATATTCCTTTCTCTAAAGAAACCATAATTTAATTAGGAAGATGGAAAACTTCATAAAAAAGTATACTCAAAGTAACATATAATTGTGAAATGATGGCTTAAAAAATAAATTAAACCTAAAACAGAAAATGTGTATTAAAAAGATGCATGTAGAATTTACAAATGTGAACTTTTTCTTTTTATAACATAGAAATTTGAGGATATTTTAGTTTCACTGAATCCTTAGCTAAGAAAGTGTTTTTTGATATCAAAGTGGAAAATTTCACTCATTCAGTTTAGAACAGAACATTAAAAGATAAATGATCTTAGAGACAGGAATTCACCAACTATCAGATCTGATAAATTACTCTACCTACAGATATAATAATTAATCTTATTTTTGTGAATCTCATAGGTATAGAATTATGAATACTTTATTTAAAATATATAAGTTATTTAAATGTAATATTAATATCTGAAATCTAGTTAATTGTGACTCTCTGCCACTCTAAAAGTTAACATGCTAGTAAAAAATGTATAGGACTATGAAATTTAAATTATGAAGCTCTAATTTCCTGAGTTACTAAGAAGTTTAGCAATTATGTCCTAGAATCATATTTTAAATTCTATTATATTATCAGGATTATAAACTGAATGGCTGCCAATAACATAACAATGCCCAGTTAAAAAGATTCCTGAAGATGTACGGAAGATTCATGGGCGGAACTAACTTTAGCTAAACTGTGAGGTCCAAAAAGTCTGTTGTTCTTTAGCCTATTCTTATATGTTCCTTTGTCCCAGAAAATTCTCACCTCCAGTATAATTTGTATTATTTCCCTGTCAGGGGCAGATATGACTGAGAAAGGAGCAGATAATTAATTTGACTAGAACCATGGACACCAAACTGAGTAGTTTGGATTTATCCTAGAGCCCAGTGGATTTTTTAAACTATAGTGTCTTGATATGCTATTATATCAGTAATTGATGACACAAATTATTCCTTTTAATAAAAAAAGGCTTATTCTTCTACTTTCTCTCTTAGTCCCTTGCATTTCACTGTTTTGTTTTTTTTTTTTTTGAGTGAGTGGGAAGAAAAACAGCAAAGCAAATAACTAATGAGACTGAAGCTAACTGTTCACAAGCTAGTTCCATATGAATATGTACGTTAAGACATTAAAAAAAAATTCTGAGAAGCACTCCTTTAGGTAATGGAAGACCAAAAATTTACTTTGAATAAAGGAGAATTGTTAACAGATTTTCATCAAAAAATAATCTGTCAGGGGACGGGGGTGGCTCAGTCAGTTAAGCAAGCAATCAACTCTTGGTTTTCTCACAGGTCATAATCTCAACCCCGGGTTGGGCTCCACAGTCAGCAGGGAGTTTACTTGAGATTCTCCCTCTCCCTCAGCTTCTGCCCCTCCCCCCACTTGTGCTCTCAGACTCCCTCTCTAAAAATAAACAAAACCTTTTTAAAAAATCTGCCAATACAGTGGAGGGTCCATGAAAGGAGAGCAACATTAAAATAAGGGAAGTAAGGGAAAAAGAAGGTATTGTCAAAATCCAGTTGAAAGATGAAGGTCTGAGCCCGACAGTGTGAGTAAAAACTGACAGATTCAAAACTGATTCATTTGTCAGTCATTTTTCTAAGCTCTAGGTCAATCCTGAAAATAACTTCAAAAAACAAAATAATACAAGTTTCATGAATAACTATTTGTACAGATGTTATTTACTAACCAAGGATTGCACGGCACCACTTTTTTAAAACTCTTCTTTGCAGCTCCAGCCTCTTTGCTACTATTTCAATAACATCCCCTTCTGTCCTAGGCTTTGATCTCTAAAGCATAAAAATAGAAACTCAGTTTTATACTTAAGCAAGGCAGCTAATTAATAGAATCAAAGTACTATTGCCCAAACTGATTCCAATAAGTGAAATCTATTCAAGTCACAAAAATGTTGATGTTTCATAGATCATGGCAGAGTAACTTCCAGTTGACTGAAAGTTCACAACCAGAACAACATGGCAGAACTGGTAAATATTTAGGTTTCCATGAATAGATGTCTGCTTATTAATGTCTGCATTGAAGACTCAAACAAATAGAACCCTGAAAGTCTTTTACAAGGGGGTCATCTTGCCAACCTTCCACCAAATGGTTGCATATCTTCTATCTGAACCATTAGATAATGGCTGACAGGTCTCCATTGAAGAACTTAAATTTGTCTAACATGTAATTCTTTGTTTCTAACAAATTGAGTTTTAAAATAGTTATTATGTATATGTGATAGTTACTATGAATTATCTTTTACTTCTTGGTTTGTCACTGAATAATTGGTCTTCTAAGTATAATTATAAATAGTGAACTTTTTTGCCTAGAATATTTTAAGATAAAGTTGAAGGCTTTGGTGAGGTTTTTATTCAACTGTTGCTCTTTCTGCTTTTAAAATCATATTTTAACTTTAAAGAATAATAAGTTTGTGTCCTATAGTGATTAATTTGATTACATAGCAACATAACAGACATGTCTCATTTTAGGTCAGTTTTGAATCATGGGGCAAACTGAAAACAAAACTGTATCTTTTCATCCCACTATTTTTTCTTTACTATTGGGAGTAGTTTTCACTTGATACTGGATGAAACTTTTGCTAGTTTTAGATAATTACAGGTTGTATAGTCTGTTTATGTCACAAACATAATGGTCTTGGGTCAGAAATCACACTGTTCAGCCCCAGTAACCAAAACCCCCATCTTGACTTATCTTACTTTCTCTCTTCACCCAGAGCCTGGTTTTTAGAGGTGGGGAGGATATAGGAAACCAGTCTTTCTGTCTCACTCACCTCATCCTGAACTCACCTGTTCCTGTAAATACCACTCCTAAATTAACAGGAGTGGAAGCCAAATGGGGAGAAGGGAAGTTCTTACTTGGAGAGGTAGCATCACAAGATGGCATTGCAGGAACTTGGCCTGGGAGACATTTAAAACTTCTTTTGGACTTGTTGGAGGCTAGCCTCCTCTGTATGCAATACCTGTGGGTACCCATGCAATAACTTTTCTTCAGATCCCTGCCTCTCCCTCACCTCGAATTCCTCAGATATCTACTTTATACAGAGACTACCAGTTAAGAGTCCTGTGGTCTATATTGGAAATAGAGCTCAACAGAATTCAAAACAGCTCTAGGATGGCTCCATCCTTGTCATCTCCATCTGGTCTAAAGAAAAATTTTGGGGCACCTGGGTGGCTCAGTGGGTTAAAGCCTCTGCCTTTGGCTCAGGTCATGATCCCAGGTCTTGGGATCGAACCCTGCATCCGGCTCTCCACTCAGCAGGGAGCCTGCTTCCCCATCTCTCTCTCTCTCTCTCTGCCTGCCTCTCTGCCTACTTGTGATCTCTGACTGTCAAATAAATAAATTAAATCTTTAAAAAAAAAAAAAGAAAAATCTTGTGATTTTTTTTTGCCCTTCCACAGGTGAGAACGCAGTTATTTCACAAATGACCCCTCTTCTTTCTCTCAACCCCACCATCTCAGAGAACCATGAACTTGCCCTGAAGAATGTCAGAGCATTTGTCAGATGGCAGACCAAAGGGCCCCCCAAATTATAAGGGCATATCCAAGCTCTCCAAAACTTCCAATGAAGCTCCCCTTTCTAGGTTTCAGGCAGAGGAAGGGGAAGTCCCATTCCTCATCCTTGGAATGGGTCGTGGAACTAAGAATCCAGAACCAGCTCTTGAAGGAAATCTCTGCACAAATATTCTCTTCCTACTCTGCACTTTTTTTCCCCCAATCCTTTCATTGCAGGTTTAAGAGCCTTCTAACCAGTTATTTTTCTTGGATAATTTGCATTTCGATCTGGCATCTTACTTTAGAATTGTATATCTGTGGAATAACAGTGTTTCCAATTTTCAAGCGCTGTTATGTTAATATTGGTCATTTTGATAATAACATACCAGTTAAATTTCTGTTAAGTAACAAATCAAAATAAAGATCATCCTTTATTATACAATTTGTTCTTCTCCAAATTCTACATGTATAATAAGTCCTTTTGTAAAGAAATGAGTACACATTTGAAACATGCATTCTGTAGTTTTATTCAGATTTAAGAAAGATGTATCTTTTACTCTCTGCTTCCTCTTCCTCCATCCAAACCAGTAATCGATATGCAGATGCTAGATTTACAGACTCTCTTAGGATGACAAATCAATAAAGAACCCCACTGAAAAATGCTTGCCTGGAGGAAGAGAATATAAACTTTTTTCTTAATCTCTATAGGGCTTTGCTCCCAGGACCAAGCACTTCTTGTTTGGTGTTAATAGTACTGAATTTTCTTACTGCTTTTTCATGTCAAAGGCACTCTTCAAATATGTACTTAATTAAGCCTCTCTCTTAATAGAGGTGGCCCTGGTCTCATCCCCCAGCCTCCCTTTTCTATCTCCTGTGTGGAGAGTTCTCTTTGAAGTCATGCAGGAGAGATGTGCAGGGATGAAGGGATGAGAACAGAGCCAAGGGCGCTTGTAATGAACTTTTGATGGAAAAGAAGTTTAGATTAATGCAGCTATTCTAGCTACCCTCTATTTAGAATTCTTGTAAGTGGAAATACTAAATTACAGTAAGATAATGAGTCAGATTTTATATTAGCTCTGAATGTCTTGCCCTCTAAATGCATTTGTGGACATCCTATGGATTCCTGAGGATTTAGAACTCTGCAGATTTCCAGTTAAAAAGGAAGTCCATGGTGATTTGTAACTTTGCATATTATCCATAACTGCACTTTTGGAAATAGGTGTTGATCATCTGAGAAAGTGTTTCCTAATTGCTTGCAATACACAGGCAATTTCAATAGTAGAATTAAATCTAATGTTACTATACAGTAGCTGCCAAATAATTCATTTTAATTTCTTATCTGTGCTTATCTCAGTCACTTCCCAGAAAATTATCTTCTTAGATTTCTTATTTAAAGGTTTACAAAAAGATGCAGGAAATATATACAACATAAATTACCTAATGGTCATAAGTTTCATAATTATAGTAACTTTTCTTCATTGTATTCTTGTTCAGCCATGCTGAATCTTCTTTGGAACATTAAATTTCATAGCTTGGCTCATGTTGTATTATGGCAAATATTATTTTGATTTTTTCATGCATTCCAGGCAGGATATAGAGGTAAAGTGAGATCCATATTGCATTCTTGATTTCCAATTTACCTGAACTTATTAAAAGAACTGTTGGGAGTCATTTAAAAAAAAAAATCCTTATATTGTTTTCCAGGTCACAGATACTCTACTCAGCAGTAAAATTGTCCTTCCTAGTTTCTGCAAGATACTGATTGCATTTCTTATGATATTTTAATAAGTTTATACTTAGAAGTGTTAAAGTTCAGATTTTTGGAGATTTTTACAGAAAAATAATTTGTGTATTTCCAGTATTTTTCAACAATTTCTAATATGCATTGATCAAGAGAGATCTCAGATTTTCTTCCATTTGCTAAATTATTTTCTGTTATTTAATTATATCTATTAGATATTTCATCTAAATTCAGAGTTCTTCGATTTTTTATACAATCATTCCAGCCCATTTTTTTTGTACATGCAATTACAACAGTTAATGAGATTTTATTAAATTTTATTTATTTATTGGTAACCTGGGTGACTCAGGCAGTTAAGTGACCAACTCTTATCTTCTGCTCAGGTCAGGATCCCACAGTGCTGGGATCCAGCCCCGCCTCAGGCTCCTTGCTTGGTGGGGAATCTGTTTTTCCCTCTCTCTGTCTGCTTTGTCATTCTCTCTTTACTAAATAAATAAATCTTTCTAAATTTTTTATTTATTTTTGTTTTACGTAGTTAAAGGTAGTTACATCTTAACTGTACCAGTCAAACCTCACAAAATAATACTTCATAACAACTGAATTTTGCATGAAAAATAATGTAAAGAAAATAAACTATTATGCTGAACAAGACCCCTTGTTTACATTTATTTTAGATGATAACCCTTTGCCAGCAGTTATAAAATCTGCATACCTGATTCACACAACCTCCAATACTAAACAAAATGAAGACAACGTTCTGTGTATTTTAATTTAGGCTCTCAGTAAAACTATTGATACTTTTGATCTGCATTTTGATATCACTCAAATGCTATTTATTATTATATAATAATTAAATAACATATACATATCACCAAAACTGAATGTGAATCCCCCACCAAAGACTTAGCACCTATCATCCTCCTTGCCTACACTTTTCTCCTAGTTCTCCAATGACTGCCTCTACTACCATCTAGATCTCAGCTTCATAGGACCTTAGCAGAGAAGAATTTTGGGGAATCCTATGTAAAGAATCCTCATCCTGGGTCACTCCCTATTATAGCACCCATTTTTATCTCCTCCACAGTATTTATCAATATCTGAATGTTTTTATTTGTTTACTCATGTATTTTTCTGTCTCTGTCGATTAAAATACAAGCTCCATGAGGACAACAACTTTGTCTCTTTGGTTCATCATTGAATCTCTGGTTAATAGAATAGTGCCTGACTCACAGTAAGCTCTCAATAAATATCTATTCACTCATTCATTTAATACACACTTGTTGAATAATACATCTATCATTAAATGAACTCCATACCAGCCCATTTAAAGTCAGGGAAGAGATAGTCCATACAGTTGCCCAAAGCAAAGTGGAATTGATGGATAATGTTAAGATTTTGAAGCCTTGAGGTCATTTGGAGTATCTAGGGTACTTGCAGCAAAGATCATGAAAAGTACCAAGTCTCTTTTTGGCTTTTCTCTTTTAGTATCAATGTTAGAGTGCAGCACTGTGTAGAGCTGGAATTCCCAGCGTCCTATTAAATGGAATTCGCTTGTACACAGAACCTAAATATTTTCACTATATTTTCACTTCCTAAATATTTTCACTTCAACTTGGCCTGAAACTCTATCCAACAGTTACTACTTGTCTTTATATGACTACTACCAAAATGAATATATTTCCTCTAATACAATTTACCTTTCAGTAGATTAAAATTAAATGTTCTGAAGTTCGTTTTCTTTTTTTTTTTTTAAGATTTTTCATTTATCTATTTGACAGAGAGAGATCACAAGTAGGCAGAGAGGCAGGCAGAGAGAGAGGGGGAAGCAGGGTCCCCACCAAGCAGACAGCCCGATGTGGGGCTCGATCCCAGGACCCTGAGACCATGACCTAAGCCGAAGGCAGAGGCCCAATGCTCTGAGCCACCAGGTGCCCCCTGAGGTTCATTTTCAAAGGAAAGTGCCAGCATCTAAAATAATGAGTTAATAGTTTGGTTTCATTTGGGACCAAGGAGAGCTAAAACTATGGGTGGGCCCACCTGTATTAGGGAGACACCTAAGCTGGTCTAATAAGATACTCATAAAACAGGGGTTTAAAAATACAGATGTAACTTTTTCTTATTAGAATCCCAAAAGTGACCCTGCTGCAGCTCATGGGAAAGGGCAAGTATGAAAAATTCACATACCCAGTACTTTAAGACCCATAGCTAGAAGTGTCGCTTTCATTTCTAGTAACATTCCATTAATGAAAATGTAGCTAAAGGACCACATCTAGCTAGCTGTAAGGGAGTCTGAGAAATATGGTTTCTAGCTGGGCAACCACATACCCAGCAGCAAAGCTATAATGGAAGAATGGGAGAAATACTTTTTGACAGCTAGCTATTTCTACCATCAGCTAACAGGAGCATAACGATGGTGGTCCATGAGGAAAGTATTGGATGATTACTAGGTGTATGTTCAAATAAGAAACAAACACATAAACAAAAAATCAAAAGCTTTCAGTAACACAATGCATTGTTGATGCCTATGTTATATTTGGCTTATACAAATATTGAAATGGCAACTTATGCAGTGGATAACTACTTAAAGCCTTTTTAATACTACATCAGAGAATCAAATTGAGAAACCCTGCCACACTGTCATGTACAAAAGCATTTTTTGTTTGTTCTGTATAAAGGAGGTGCAAGGCAAGGCATGCTAGAGCAAAAAGTCAACTCCCAGATGTGAAGTGTGTTCCTTAATAAATACCATGTCATGAACTGTCATATCTTAAGTCTACTTCTAAATATAACTTTCTGTTACTCTACGAATTCAGTGGCACTTGATCTTTTCAAAAAGGTAGCTGCATCCATCTTCTGATTTTTTTTTCTGTTACCTTCTCTTAGCTCTCACAGAAGTGGAATATACATATAACTTTAAACAAATTAAAATATTTGGTCATTTAAATTTTTATTCAATTATTTTTGCCTTTGTAATATTATTTGTGTAATATTATTTAAAGCCACAGGGAAGTACTAAATTATAGCTTCTGCATTTCTACAAATATTTTCTGGCCTACTATCTACAAACCCTGTTTTGGGTACAGAGGATAATTTTTTTTTTTTAATGGATGATTTCACTGCCTCTAGTGAAATAATCTTCAGTCTTTTTAGAGAAAGTAAGGAAGGTTTACTTGTGCCAACACGCCAACTAAATAAAAGGGACATTCTCTAGTTAGTAATGTCAAATAGATTTTAAAGTTCCTGAAATTAGATTTCTTGTTATTGACCATTTCTATTTTTTATTAGACAAGTATAAATTTTAAAACATATCTATACTGTGTCAGTTTCCCTAGTATAAGTAGTAAGTTGATTTAATAAGTAGTACCTTTTAACCTGCACGTAGTGTGCGGGCTATTATCAGGATGCCAACTAGAATACACCTATGTGGCAGACGGATGAGGCATAAAGCTCAAAATCAAAGTATACTAAAAGCTTATGCTTTTATTGTGAAAACTTATAATTCTTCGTATTAGAAAATATAGTCAGTCATAGCAGGGAAGTTCATTCTGAAGTTTAAAAAGTCACTCTTAGCACTCCTCGCGCCAGCTCCTGGGCTCTTGTGTGGTTCTTCCGCCAGCACCACTCTGGCTGTCGCCCAGAGGAAGATCTTGCCCCTCCAGGCCAGCCAGTGCAGAAACCAGATCCACGCCAAATTCGGAAGGTCATCAGCGACAAGCATGGCATCGACCCTGCCAGCATTTACCACAGTGAGAGCGATCTGAAGCTGGAGCAGATCAACGAGTACTACAAGGAGGCCACCGGGGGCAAGTGCGTGCCCTGCACTGTGCTTGTGGACCTGGAGCTGGGCACTATGGTCTCCGTGTGTTTGGGACCCTTTGGGCAAATCTTCAGGCCAGACAACATGACTTCCGGTCAGAGTTACACGGAACAGTGGGCCAAGGAGCACTACACAGAGGGTGAAGAGCTGATCGACTCTGGGCTGGAAGTTGTGAGGAAAGAACGTTAAATCTGTGACTGCCTGCAGGGCTTCCTGCTGACCCACTCCCCAGGTAGGGTGACTGAGCCTGGGATGGGTACCCTTTTCATCAGCAAGATTGGGGAGGGGTGCCCAGACGGGATCATGAACACATTCAGTGTGGCACCCTGGACCAACCTGCGGGACAGGGTGGTGGAGCCCTATGATGCCATGATCTCAGCCCACCGGCTCATAGATAACCCAGACTGAAAGCTATTGGATTGATAACAAGGCCCCCTATGACATCTGCTTTGGAACTTTGAAACTGACCACACCCACCCATGGGGACATCAAACACCTGGTGTCAGCCACCATGAGTGGGGTCACCAGCTGCCTGCCTTTTCCTGGGCTGCTCAATGCTGACCCACACAAGCTGGCTATCAATAGGGTCCTCTTGCCCTGACTACAATTCTGCTTGCCTGGCTTCACCCCACTGACCAGCCAGAGCAGCCAACAGTACGTGGCACTGACAGTGGCCAAGCTCACCCAGCACATGTTCGATGCCAAGAACATTACAGCCGCTACCTGACCACGCCTGCAGTATTCAGGGGCCGCACGTCCACGAAGAAGGTGGATGAGCAGATGCTGAACGTCCAAGACAAGAACAGCAGCTACTTCATTGAGTCGATCCCTAAAAACATAAGACAGCCATCTATGACACACCACCTCGAGGGCTAAAAATGTCTGCCACCTTCAGGAGCAACAGCACAGCCATCCAGAAGCTATTCCAGTGTATCTCAGACTGGTTCACAGACATGTTCAAGCGCATGGAAGCTGTGTGAACTCTATTCACTCACCACCTGTTCTCTGATGATCATGTCTCTGTATGCACTTGCTCTTTTTCCTGTCTTGAGGCCACATTCCGAACAGACTTGGCCATTAAAGCATTTACATAGTGAGAAAATAAAGTCAATCTTCTTATCTTCTTAACTTGAAAATAATTCTAATGGCAATTAAACTCTTACCAAAAGAAATAAAAAAGAAACAGGTTAGAGGAGTTCTCTTTAAACACCATCAACATTGGGTGCCTGGGTGGCTCAGTGGGTTAAAGCCTCTGCCTTCGGCTCAGGTCATGATCCCAGGGTCCTGGGATCGAGCCCCATGTCGGGCTCTCTGCTCAGCGGGGAGCTTGCTTCCCCCTCTCTCTCTCTGCCTGCCTCTCTGCCTACTTGTGGTTTCTCTCTGTCAAATAAATAAATAAAATCTTAAAAAAAAAAAAAGACCATCAACATTAAGATCTCTGGACTTTAGACAGAAGTCAATTTTAAACATCTATAAAATATTTTGTTGACAATTGTATTTTGAATATCTAGAGAGATATTCCTATAGACATTCATTCCATGTTTTCCTACCTTAAAAACTTCCATATTCTCAAGACATAGTGTTATCTATTTTCCTCCTCAATGTAGATATTCCTTGTTGGCTAATTTTAAGTTCAGTCCAAAACCATCACACACAAAAGCACTATGACATCACAGGTTAATCCAGAAACACTTCATTAACATGCCTGTTAGTGTCAAAATGTTCTCTGAAGAAAGACAAGATTGCATGAGCCTGCCTCATTTTGTTCCAAAATATTTGCTGATGGTAAAAAGAAAAAAAAAATGTGACTGTCAAGTTAATAACATATTGAAAATGCTGCAGTTAGAATGACCAACTCTGTTGTCCCTGAGTAAAGTGTGGAACCCAGGAGAAGAGCCTAATGAGAGATTTTTGTTATTAACAGAGCTGGAGTGAAGGCTTTAAAGTTCTCCTTCGCTTCCTCTATGAGAAGTGCCTATCTAAGTACAGAACCACATGGAAACAGATGCCTTGAAATGTTCCAGCCTATTTGACTATACAAATGTATGTGGATGCCCTTCTGTCACCAAGACCATCAGTGTAAACAAGTGGTAGTTTACAGACTATATAATCCATTTCCACTTGGAAAGAAGTTCTCCTGGTTATTTTTAGACAGTCTCTTACATAAGGTACTAAAATGTACCCTATAAAATAACTTAACACACATATCAAAATGCTCTTTTATTTCCATGGAGAAAATTAAATCCTCTGGAGTTTGTGACTAAGAATCTCATGTTTCATAGAGTATGTTTTCCCACTTCTGAGTATTTTTTCTCATCCCTACATCCCCACCCTTCCTCAACAGTAAAGACTGAAAACCTGAAGAACTTTTTTATTCTGGCCTTCATCTTAGAAGACCATTTCTTTGCACCAAGCTGATAATTAAAAGTTTTGGGATTTTTTTCTGTTTGGCGTACTGGGTGATTAGTCCATTGAAATGTGTTTCTGCAGCCTTCTTCTGTAGTTCTCTATTGCTATGCATCTTTTCTTTTTTATGTTTGTCTGAATTGAACTATATTTACCATCTGCTGTTTCAGGCTCTCAAATGATCTGAAACCTTTGAATTTTGTTAAATCATTCCTCATTATTGCTTTTTTAGTAGTGTCTATAAAGTCTATCTGTTTCCCTCCCAAGAATTTCCTTATCTCTATCATATACATATGCTAGTCACTAAGATACTAGGACACCAAACAACCAGTTTGAAATGCAAAGTCCTCAGCTAAACTGATCTTCTGTTTTGAAGTAAACTCTATCACTTTGCCTCTATTCCAAGCTTTGCATTTATTCCCAGGACGCTGATATGAAGTCCTTCAATGACATTTTGATTGTTTTAGTATATTAGATCCTTTGAACTTGTTTTAGTTATTGTCTTATAATTACTTTTCTCCTACAGTATAAAAGTTTTACTCTTCATGTCTTTTCTTATACTGAGGATAGGTTTCCGTAACTCATTTTTTTCTTTTTTTTAAGATTTTATTTCTTTATTTGACAGAGGGAGATATCAAAAGTAAGCAGAGAGGCAGGCAGAGAGAGGGGGAAGCAGACTCCCTGCTGAGCAGAGAGCCCAATGCAGGCTCGATCCTAGTACCCTGACTGAGATCATGACCGGAGCCGAACGCAGAGGCTTTAACCCGCTGAGCCACTCAGGCGCCCCCCGTAACTCAGTTTTTAAATAAATTCAACATTTGGTAGAAATAAGGTTTTGTTCTGTTTTGTTATTGTGGTTTTGTTTGTTTGTTTTGCTTCTTTTTAGTAATGGGCATGATACTGCCCTGAAAAAAAGGGGTAGAAGGAAGCTGTCCTGATCTAAGCTTTGGGGACAAGTCAACAACATCTTTTTTTTTTTTCCCCCTCACTTTTATCTCAACATATACAAGGATTTAGAACCTTTCCATAGCACCTTGGTGTCCATAGGAAATCACGGGTGTAAAACTTCAAAAAAGGTGCCAAGTGGGTGGAAAGGGTAATGTACTTTTGTGATAACACACACAATGATATCCTAGGTAATAGAATCTACTTCCATTTACAGAGGCTTTGGTTCTAATCAGTCATTGTCTCCTTCGTTCTTTCATTCATTCATTTTTTATAAGACTTTGAGTTATCAACTACTGCATAACAAATTCCCCCAAAGTTGGCTCAGTCAGTGATGCAACCAACTCATGATTTTGGCTCTGGTCATGATGTCATGGGTTGTGGGACTGAGCCCTATGTCAGACTCTGGGCTCAGTGGGGGAGTCCTCTTAAAGATTCTCTACCTCTGCCCCTCCCTCCTCAAATAAATAAATAAGTAAATCATTAAAACAAATTTTTTTTGAGGAGTGCCTGGGTGGTTCAGTCAGTTAAGAGTCTGCCTTCGGCTCAGGTCATGATCCCAGGGTTCTTGGATCGAGCCCCACATCAGGTTCCTTGCTCAGCAAGGAAACCTATTTCTCCCTCTCCCTCTGCCTGTCACTTGCCCTGCTTATGCTCCCTTTCTTTGTCAATTAATAAATAAAATCTTTAAAAAAAAAATTCTTTGAGTCTCCTTGCCCTCAATGTCTCATGGTTTTGGTTGGAAGATCAAAAGAATTAGGTAGTTCTGTGAGGCTAACCATATCTAGCTACTGAAACAAGACCATAGAAAGGTACATAATAGAGAAGTCTACCGGGAGTTCTTGTTTTTCCTGTCTAACTACCTGAGCTGGAACATCTTAACTCATCTTCTCCTACCTTCAGACTGGGATTTACAATATCATCTCTCCTGTTTCTCAGATCTTCAGACTCATAATAAATTATATCACTGGCTTTCTTTGGCCTCTAGTTTGCAAACTGTGGGACTTCTCAGCCTTCAGCATTGCTTAATAGCTCTCTCTCTCTCTTCCTCTTATTGGTTCTGATTCTCTAGAGATCCTTAAATCACTATTTGATCCTTTGCCTTGATTGTTGATTCTTGCTTCATAATCAGATCCGCTCTAGCCTTTGAATCTGCCTCCCATTCAAATCCTCTCCCCAAAGTCTGTAAAGGAGTACAATGCAAACATTGAGCAGTAAACATAGGTTTGCATGTAAGCCTGCTAACTATGTGAACCTTGGCAGTTCACTTGATCACACTTAGAATCAATTTCCTCATCTATAAAATAGGAAAGATACAATGCTTGGCTTTCAGGATTGAGATGATATTTGTACCATACATTTTGTTCATAAGCCCTCAATAAACGTTTTTTAGAACAAATTCTACCACCCTCCTGATATGGAGGCAGGGGCCTGAAGTCCTAGAAGCAGCAATATAAATGTTTCTGCAAAAACATTTTCTGATGTAATTCATGAGGATATTTGACATCTGATACATAGTAGCTCTGATGATTATAGAATTCTAAACACTGAACCCTCAAGCTCCTAACCAAGGCATTTGTTGGTCCTTCCCTTTCCCGATTCAAGACAGACCTGAGGGGAAATCCCAGCTCCAGAGCTTCCATGAGACTCCCTGAGGCCTTTGTTATGAGAGTCTTTCAGTTCAACTTCTCCTTCTGCTGTGTCTTGCTTTATTCTCTCTTCAATGGCTTTTTATCTAGAGTATATTCTCCAATAAAATTACTCCATTAAAGCTCTGCTTCTCAAAATCTGTTTCCCAGAAAAATCAATGTGTCAGTGTTATTTTTTTAAACATTTATTTATTTATTTATTTATTTGACAGAGAGAGAGATCACAAGTAGGCAGAGAGGCAGGCAGAGAAAGAGAGATGGGGAAGCAGGCTCCCTGCTGATGCAGGGCTCCATCCCAGGACCCTGAGATCATGACCTGAGCTGGAGGCAGAGGCTTTAGCCCTCTGAGCCACCCAGGCACCCCTATCTGATGTTATTTTATAAGGTGTTGGAGGCAGAGGCTTTAACCCACTGAGCCACCCAGACACCCCCATCTGATGTTATTTTATAAGGTGTTGGAGGTGGGGATAGAGGAGAGAGAATGGGAGTTGGGAAGTCTTCCAACTTCAAGTAAGTCTAATAGGTATCTATAGAACATTCCAGAGAACACTCAAGACAGAGACACAGCATGTGGCACTTACAAAATAGGTTGCTTGGAGCAATGTTTAGACTGACTACCTTATGGTAGAAATGGGTATCATTAATAACTCAGAGATTAAAAACCAGATAAGTCTTATTACTCTGCTTCCTTTCATTCTATGTCCATACCGATGGACCTTACCATCCTAATTCATTTCCACTTCATCTGGGACTGAAATTGGAACTGGCAATGGCATGTTAAGGCAGACATACAAACTTCAAACTAAGATGACATTGCCCCCGGTCCCCACAAGGGCACCCCCACTAGCAATAAAAAAATAAGATTTAGAGTGTTTTTTAATGGCTGCAGACTTTTCAAAAGTACAGAGTGTACTGATGGTACAGTGGGATATACCTCTAGTTAAGAACAAAAGCCATTCTGCTTAGCTAGATGTTTCTCTACAGTAAGTAAACACTATTATTCTCTGAAACATCTTCCCAGGTATTTGATTATTAGAGGTTATAAACAACACCCTGCTAAAAAGCTTAGTCAGAATAGATTGAAGGTGATCCCAGTTGAAATGAGGGACAGGACCCCTATGGCTAGCCAACATCAAGAAAGGTGAATGACTACAATATTTTGACTACTCTGAGAGGTACCTCTACCCCTTGCCTACTATTTTTTAATTATTTGTAGTGTACTGAGAAGTGGTGTGATTCAAATATTAGGGAGTTATTGCTGTGAATCTCACAGGAATATCCTGAGAGAAGCTCAGGCAGAAATACATATTTAAGCAATTTTTTAAACTAGTATGTTTACATTTTAGAAATGACTCATCATATTCTATTGTGTAAATACATATTTAGACTAGTAAAACTCTTTAGAAAGCTATGAATTAAAGCCAAATGTAAGTATTGGAGTTAATCTTTTTTGCCTGCTTTCAGCGCCATTTTGAATGAGTGAGGTGAATTGGACATTGTGTGTGTATAATGATGAAAAATCGTAGGCTACAATAAGGAATAATTATTTTGATTTCTAGAGCATAATGGCTTATGAATTATGTTTAAAATTAATGAAAGAGAAGATAGAAAATGATTTGAATCTCATCAGTAGCTATTTTTCTCTTTCTCTGAGGCAGCAATGAGCCATTTTCTAAGGGATTTGAACTTTTGTGAGCAAGTCCCTCTAAGCTTCTAAAAGGTCTTAATTTGAAGCTGAACCTTTTTAATGATGATTTGTTTCGCTTGAAAGAACAAACAAATAAGCAGTTGGACTTCCTGAGAGGTTTTCATTGTATAAAGACAATTTCTTTGCAAATCTAAATAAGTTTTTAACATTTGGAAGGACATGTACATTCCAGCATATCCTTTGCCATAAAAGATCCCTTCTCTCTTCAACATTACAAACAGCTATAAAAAGAGGTTATTTTCCCACAGAAAGCAACATGGACTTAAAAAGAGAATAAAGGTGTTTTTTAGAAAAATTTCTTTCACTCTAATTGCATCCTCTAACATTAAATAGAGAAAACCATTGTCTTTCAATAGTCATGTCAAATCTAGAACTGTTGCTTGGCCTTATGTTTACCTGTTTAGTCCTCTGTTGGAAGATGCTTTTATTTCTAGTCTTTTTAGGAAAAAACATCTCCCAGTGAAGATGGAAAATAATGTTCCTAGAGATATCACTGTATGGAATGCAAAATTCGGCAACATGTTTGAACAGTGAAAGTTACCATATCTCAAGTGTTCTAATATAAATATCCAAATTCCAGCTTAGGTATCAGGACACACTTAGTTCTTGTCACTCATAGTTAGATCCTTCATCCTCTATCCTCAACTGACTTGAAGGACAAGCTGATACATTTAGTCTGCTCACAAGCTGTCAATTGTCTCTTGAATCTAATTATTTTCCTCAAAACTCAACTACTGTAAGTCTTCACTGTATCTAGAGAGAATGGCTTTTCTTAGTCCTGTATTTCCTGAAATATTGTGTATTAAACCACTGGTTGTCTAAACGTCAGTTTTCGATGATATATAATAGTGCCCTATTTGGTACTAGTAGTTTCCTATTTATTTTATAATTACCCTCTATTAATGATTTTCCATTTATAATAATACACAGTTTTTTTAAAAGTAAATCTAACTAATCAATTCAAAATGTTAATTAAAGTAATATGGCATATTTATAAAGAAGCTTATGTGGAATACTGTTCAAAAATACATGTTACTCTGCTTCTCACTCCCAATATTTGACATTATAGACCCTCTTCTTGAATTTTTTTCTTTTTACCCTATCCTAAGATTCTGACAAAAGTATATTTTCTTTATACTTACTCCCTTGTGATTTTATTTCTTTATTATGCTTGTTTGTTTATATTCTATGGCTTTAGCTGCTATCCCTGTGGAGATCGCCAAATCTGCATTTTTCTCTTTCAGCTTCCACTGGCCCTCCTATAGAGGATAATAATATCTAATCCTATAGAGGATTATTTTAAGAATATGAAGATGGAAACTAACCTAATTTTAAGAATGTTTTACTTATAATATCTAGGTTTTTTTAATTGGTAGAAAGTCAGCTTATTATAGAACCCATTCTCAGTTATCAGTGGGTGTATTATCTAATTATGAGGTAATCTTTAATAATTTTAGTGAACCACTTCACAATATAAACAACTATCACTATCAGTTTGATCAAAAAAAAAAAAACAAACAGAAAGTTAAGCCTATGATAGAATAACAAAATCAAAGTCGGATTCTTTACCATTCTAGGCACCCTCCTAAGGACTTAATTTATTCATGTCATTATTAAAATGAGGCTCCAAGACTAAGAATGATACTTGACATTTGCTCTGACCATTGAAGCTTATAGTAACTTTATTACTTGTGTGACCTGTGTTACTAGTAAAGTCTATTTTTTTTTTTACATTTCTGTAACACATTTTGGTTTTATGGTTCTTTTTTATTTATATTATTGGAGCCCCTCAAAAATCCTGTGTTATAAGTGGAGCAACTATAATTTTGGCTTTTTTTGCATAGAAAATGCATTTAGAATTTTGTGTTAGGATCTGGGTACTAATAGAAACTAATGGACATCTGGAGGGAGGTATGTGGAAGAGTAGAGCTGTTCATAAAATTATAGAGAAATTAATTTTGAAGGGTTATAAGATGATAAAAGGAACTGCATTAAATGTTCAGGATGGATCAGAGATGAGGCCATAGTGTGGTATAAATTTATGTAACTAAGTCTCTAGAAAAAGAGAGAGAAAAGTCCCATTTTTTAGAATCTGTTAATTTCTATAGTATAAATACTCCCGTCATGGCCAATTTCAAGCTACCAATATGGTATCACTGAATGCAGGATTGAGAAGAGATATGCATAACACAATATATAGTATTTCTATCATACAGCTGTTGATATAAACAACCTGAATCATAAACAACAGTAAAACAAATTAGGAAGTGATAAGTTATATATTATCTTTTAAATATAATTTCTTTAACTTCAAGTTTGTATAATTTAATTTTAATAATGGCCAGTTTTAACCACCAGTTTGCAACTTCCTGAAAATTGAAACATTAGCTCTTGTAACTCGGTATATGCCAACTCTGGCAAGCCACTAGATTTATAGAAGATATGATTCCTTCAAATATTTGAAGTACACTATGGAGAAGGAAGGATAAGACTTTAACATTTATTCCAGAGAACATTACCAGAAGCAGTAGATGCAAAATATACAACGGCAGATTTGGGATTCATTTTAAGACCACAGTTTTTAACAGTGAAATTTGCCAATGTGATTGCCTATTTTGTGCAACAAAGTTTCACTGAAAGTATTTAAAGTGACACTTTTTACTGAAGATGTCCAAGAGTCTGAATGACCTTAGATTGCAATTTTGTAGAAGACATCCAGAACTGCTGTGGTTAGACCTAAAGGATGCCTTCCAACTCTAAGGCTTAGATGACAATTTTAATTATCAAATACTTGATTTATAGGATCCTGATTCATGATTTCAAATCAAATGTCATCTAAATTTCATCCATGAAATTATTTTTGCTAACTCACAAGGGTAGAGAGAGGGTTGCTTAAAAATGAACTGGGCAGTACAGTGCATGTCTCAGTGTTTTACTACTGGCAAAAGGTTAAAAATATCAGAACTGGCTTACCTCCCATTAGTCCGATGTTTCCCACAGGAACAAAAGGAAAGCTACAAAAAGAATAAACATTTCCCCCCCCACAGTCTTCTAAAGAGAAGAGAAGGGAGACACAGGATAAGCAAGAAAAATAATGTGCACAGTCTCCACTCAGAGTTTGTCCCCAGCCCTGGCTCTGGACTTAAATGTAAGGGATGTTTAGTGAGGGGAAGAAAAAGGTGTCAGGTCAGCCAGTGGAGCTGTACTTACAGATTTTTCTATTTGAAGAGATCTCTAAAACAGATGCCAGAAATGGAAGAAATTGCTGGAATTCATGGCTCTGTCTATCTAGGTTTTGATAGAAAATTGAGAGACATTCATAAATGAAAATTAACTAAAAATAAAACTGTCATTTGAGTAATTTGAATATGCATGCAGTTTATCTCCAACTTCTTCATGATTTTCAGGGTATTTTAATACCATCTAGAGATTCAGATTTGAAAGGCTTGAGATGATAACTTGGAAATTCACAAAAAAGAGAATCTGAGTACAATCAGAGTGGAGAAGAGCTCTGCTAGTGCCAGGCTAGCAACCAACCATAGCTAGCATAACCTATAAAGGTTCTAAGGAGGATTTTGCATGCTTCATGCATTTTGATATTTAACTTTCAATCAGATGTTAATGCCTGAATCTCTCAAAATAAATAGCTAATGTATATAAAAAGAGAGAGATGCTCATGAGGCTGGTTTATATTGCCCTTTTATCAAATTATTAAAAGATCAAGTTCTAATCTGCTAGTCTCAAAGCAAAATTTTATTGAATCTAGATACATTAACCACTAGCATTAAGAAAAACATGGTTACTCAAGCTGTGATAATCATGTGGGCAATGAAACCAATATTATAAGCCATACAGCTCACCTACATAAGAGGGCTGAGACCACTGCCATCAAGGAATAGGAGAGGAGAGTGAAGGAATGCCCCCCCCAGGGGGACAGAAATGGGGGGGCAGGGGGGGCACAATCCAAAGTTGTCTGAAATTATTTTGAAGACTTACGTTTTATTTTGTTAATCAATGTGAAAACTTGTGGTTTCTACTCTACAATATATCCATATTTCTTAAAATAAAAATAAAATTAAAAATTTTTGTCTCTAACATTTTTAGCATTATTGACATGGCAGGAAGATGAACCATGTGCATCCCACATCTTCAGATACACCCTAGCATAATACTCTGTCCCCTTGGGGTTATGCATGTCCCTGTTTGAAAGGCACAGAACCCCAGAATCAACAAGCTATCCCTTACCCTATAAACTCATTTGCATACGCACAGGGTAATTTCATGTGCATTTGGCATTTTTACAAACACTTCACTTAGTGGAGATGATGAGGCCAAGCTGTACACAGGTCAAGAGATTGAAAGGGGCCTTAGGAGGCTACTTTGTCTAGTCTCTGGCCCTCAAGGGTAATCACATTTAAATTACCAAAGACACAGGGGGATACATGGTTCCATAAACTCTGCAGAGAAGGATTTCCATAAACAATCTTGGAAACTCATCCCATTTTAATATCAGGAAGTTCCTTCTTCAATATAAGCAAAATGCATTTTAACTCTACAGGTCTTGGGAGACCTATAAAAAATAAATTCTGGTAATTTAATTTAAAAATAGCCACTTACACTAAGGGCCATCAGTTATATCCTACATGATGGCAACAATTTATTAGGATGTCTCTAGAACATACATGGTATTGATGGCGAAATTAAAATGTCAGTTTAATTTTCTGTTATATTTGAAGCTTGAAATTTAATCTTAAATATTCTTCTTTTCAGCTGCTAGGTTAGATTGAATAATAAGCAAGTTTTTAAACAAAAACTAAACATATGCTATGCTAATAGTTTAAGTAAGCAGAAAGGTAAATCTCCTCTTCTCATGGGCAAAAATAAAGAAAACCTGTTCTGTGTTTACAGAAAAGGAGTGTAGCTCTCTGCTAGTAAGGCTTTGCCATATTTCTTCATCATCTGGTATCCATGATGTCCTTAACAAATATGAATGAACAAATGAATACATAAATAATGCACATTCAACTCTGAAGAAGAATTTCTTCTGTTGAAGAACTAAACCAAGCCAAAAACTGAGAAATAAGACTCTTTGTTGGTTATAGTCAAAGATGTTTAAAAAGGAGAATGAGAAGACCATGTATAGACTCACTGACCACACATAGACTCAAAGAGAAATGTGAACCTAAAAAGACAAAAATATTTTAAAGTTATCCATTTTCAGATGGAGACTTTACCTCTCCTTATCTCCCCGCCAAAAAAAAAAAAAAAATATATATATATATATACACACACACACACACACACACACACACACACACTATTAGAGAGAAAGAAGCAATTAGAAATTTAGAATAAATTCATAGTATTGACCAGAAAGTTAAAGAACTTCTAAATGAACAAAACAGCTGGAGACAGGTGGGGAAATTTAACAGACCTAGTAACCATTAGTACAATGTAGGAGAAATACAGACTTGCTCTGAAGCATCCCCCTCAGAACTCCAGAATACTCTGGTCTAAGAAACCGAAATATGGGGCAATTGGTGTTGTAAATTAATCAAGGAGCTAGGGAACAGCCATACCAGGCCCTTGCTCTCAGATTTGCCACAGTATCTGTGTCCAGGATAAAGCCTTAGATTCCTAGAAAGAAAGGAATCTGGCACTGTTTCTGGAGACACCAGAGTGAATGCTGGTGTTTTATTCGAGGTGACCTTCAGTCGCTAATACACACATACTTGAGCTGCAGTGGCAACCTCTCTATGGGTCTTAAAACACAACCATCAGCTATGAAGCTCTTCCCTCCTTATGTCAGTGGGGCCCCTACAATCTGAACCAATCTTCGCAATGATTTTCATGTGTGCCAGTGATTACCACACTGGTGAAACAGAAACTGAAAGTGGAAAAAAGTGTTACTACAAGAGGCAGACAATAATTTTAAAATGAGAATGATTAATATACTTGGTATTATTCCTGAGACCATCAAAAACATAAAGTAAAAAGAGGCAAGACATAGTTTACAATTTTAAAAGCACAACTACTGAAATTTAAATCCCATTACAAGACCTAAGTAACCATGAGCATGCCAAAGAACAGAGAGAAGAAATATGAAAGAAATATTTAAGGAAAGATTCTCATAGATACAGATGTATAGCATGAATTAGATATTTTTTTTATTCTTTGCAACATAAATTGAAATTTAACTGCATCATCATATACATTAGAGTTGTTTTAATAAAGATAAATTTGTTTCTGATTTTTTAAAGATTTTTATTTATTTTACAGAGAGAGGGAGCAAGCAGCAAGAGGGGTAGAAGGTAAAGGAGAGAGAGAATACTCAAGCAGACTCCTCACTGAATGAAGGACCAGAGCCCGAGGACTCTATCCCAGGACCCTGAGAACAACACCTGAACCAAAATCCAGAGTTGACCATTAACTGACTGACTGAGCCACCCAAGTGCCCCTGTTTCTAATTTTTAAAAAACCAGGAATTTCATTTAAACAGGGAAATACCTGACTTTCTACTAGCATTCAAAAGTAACAGTTGCATGTCAATTGCTTTCATCTGATGATTTCCTTCTTTGTACTTCCCAAATAATCTAGAAGGTAGATATTACCATACCTATTTTATATATGAGAAAACTGAGGCTGGAGAGATAGATAAATTACAGAGATCACAGAACAAGTGGCTTTTAGGATTTGAATCCAAGATTTATCCAGCTGTTTCACTAATACTCATATACTTTTTAGGTTTTACTAAAATTAATGCAAAAAATAACATTAAAATTTTCACAGAGCTTCAGTTTAAGCTGTGCTAGCAAAGTTCTAAAGTAAAAATTCTGTGAAGGAGGCAAAATAATATCAGGTTATGTTTTAAACATAAAACAGAAGTAGAGCCGGTGTTCTCCAAGCCTGTGGACACAAAAAGATGTTTTATTTGTTTTACTTTTTGTTTGCTTATTTTCAATTATCTAATGTACCAAGTTTCATAACTAATTAATTGATTTTAAAACATTATTTATAATGGTTTAACTGGGAGAATCAGATAGGAAATTTCCTCAGAGCACAAATTAGTAAAATACAGGTCCCAGATTACAGTCTACTGTTACATCTAAATTTTTAACAGTTTAAATTTTAATCCCATTTTCGTGAGTAGAGTAACATTTCCCAAAAGGTGTTCCACGGAAGGAATACTCTTCCAACAAGAGTGCTGGCTGAGGGCCAAACAATTTAAGGAAATACAATAACACATATGTCTTCTTGGAGAGTCACAAAACATATATTTTTTTCCTCTGGTAACATTTGTTAACATCCATCAGATAGAGTGTGGGAAATTACTGATTATTTTAGATAGTCCTCAAATCATATGAAAGAGATGAACTTCTCCTTACCTTTTTGAGATGGGTCAAGGTAGCCGACTATTAAGTAGCAGAGCCAGAATTTGCACTCAGATCAGAGTAAGTCCAGAGATCTTCTCCCTTTCCACTGGGCTACAGTTCTTTTTTCTATTCCAACCAGTACCTTCATGCTCTGTTTATTTTTAACCCATGTGTCCAATACTGAAGGAAATTGCTTTTGCTGTCACTTCATGCAGCACTTTTGGATTTTGTTCCAATTTGAAGAGAGAATTCTTGATAACAGAATTGCTGTGTTGAGTATTTGTTTAAAGCTAAAGCAGAAAACCATTCATGAGTGACACAGGCAGTTAAATGGTACCATCTGGAGCAAGAGGCATCTGTAAGTATCCTTATTTAAGAACCAGTTTACAAATAATAACAGACCCCTGGAATTAAGCAGTTAGCTCCTTTGTCGAGAGTAACAGCATTCGGGGGAAATAGCTTGCTTCATTGCTTCTGAATCTTCACAAACAGAAGTACCAGGATATTTTGGCTTTTTCCTTAGAAATACCAAGATGAGGATCTCTTAAATCAATAATACTGAGAGTAACAGATAATCCAGTCTCACAGACTAGAATAAAGTTTCATATTTAGAAGAAGAGCAAGTGAAACTGCTTAAAAGCATAAAGCTGAATAAAAATCAAAATGGCTGCACTAATGCTTAAGCGAAGCTCAATTGTAAAGTAACCTTTTCCTGTCTTCTGTGAACCTTCTCTCCTCTCTTCTTAGCCTTTTGTTTCAGTGAACCTTTTTATTTCTCTCTCTCTCTTTCTTTCTCTGAAAACCCTGAAAATGACTAATATACGAGCCTGGCAGCACATACACAATTCTTGTCAAAACTGGCTAGATCTGTATTTCTCTGTAAACCACCCCCCAGCCCCTTCCTTGGGAGAGCTTGCAGTTTTTTGAAGGCCATAGCTGAAGACTCCTTTGCCCAACAAAGCAATAAAGCTATTGTTCCTATTTATCTGAAACTCTGTCTTCACGTTATATTTTGGAGCTGAAGCACAAAGGTCGGTTTTTGATAATGCAATGTTAAGCTTACCTAGATTACAGCACAAGAAAGAAAGATGGGATGCATTTTTTTAAAAATCAAGATTCACTTTATAACAAATAGAAATATTGTATAAATTAGACAAAGTGTCTAGTCATTATTTGTTGCAGATTGTGTTTTCACTTTATATGTTGCTTGTCTGCATAGATTCATCAAAATCAGATTTTGATTATTTTGCACTGTGTATGGAATATTATGTGGCCTCAAGAAGTATCTATAGGAGAGATATAGATAAGAATATAGACATAGATACAGCAGGGAGTACAATCAAAGGCTCTTCCTTTACAGAAAGAAATGCAAAGCAATTCTCAGACCCAGGAAGTCCTTAGCTCCTTAGGGCAATGTTTTCCTATCTTAAAATGGTAATACTTGTACTGTGTACTGAACTTTAAGGTAGACAGATACAACTTGAGACCAAAGAAGACTGGCCAAGGGCATTTGGGGAGAGGGGTTACTGGAGACGACTGGTGGCCTTGCTCAGCCATACTCAGGTCTGTGGGCATCAAAATCTCTGCAAAGTAAGCCCTAGAGACTAAAATTTTTCTCTTTCATTTGCTTTCTATTTGTCAGTTGTATAGACCTCATTGAAAACAGATTTTTTTTTTTTTTGGTATAAATTTGCACATCTTCCTTAAGTTAGCATGAACAAGTGTATTACTGTAAAGAACCGCAGGCTTACTTTTAAAACCCAAGTTACACCATACCTAGTATCTGTTTTCATCCCCAAATGCTTTTGTTTCTCTATAGACAAAACAACAACCACCACAAAACAAAGAAACATTTTAAGGCAAAATTAGTTTCAAACATTTACAGTAGCATTGTTAAACTGTACTGAAATCGCACATATGCACAGTTAGTAAAAAACACAGAACATTCTGAAAATCCTAAAACCATCAGTGATTTCTTTCTGAATTTGTAATCTTTCACTATCACACTATTCCCAAGAGCAATGTAAATCATATTCTGAAATTACATAGCTTCCTCTCACACTCTTCTCAAAACAAGACCTCATCAGTATCTCTGAGAGTTAAAGGAGGTGAAGTAATGAGTCACAGAAGTGATGTGAGAATCCAAGAGAGTTTAGAAATGTAAATAATGTAGAGCGAATGAACAAACCACCCAGGACAATAAACTATGATAAAAATAAACATGTACATATATATTAAAACACATGTATGTAATGCATATATATGAAAAACTATTGAACGTTACATTGTTCTTCAGCCTCCTTGCCTCCATGGACAAATAATCCATGTTTCTCTTTTTTCTTTTAATGTATATTGAGATTTATATTAAATATAATTTATATTAATTTATAATACTTAGACATAAAATATGGTTAACAGCTATTCAGCCAGAAGTGCATTTTTTTAATAGTAGCCATCTGACAATGCTTCTTATGTGTTTTCTCTTAAATATTTTCTGTGTCCATACAGTGTGTAAGTATTTGAGAGTATATTGACTCAACCGATGCACATTTAAATGGACAACACTTTAGAATAGATAACATCATTAAAGCTCATTTTCTTCTTAAATTCATAAAATATAGTTTTTTTCTTTTCCACACTTAACTCCCTTTTTTTGTTTCCTCCCTGATTCACTGGTCCTGTGAAAACTTCCTCTCTACACACAAATAACATAAAGGGCTTTTCAAGTCCTTTTTTTTTTTTTTTAATTTTCTGTTTACTAAATATGGTGGTTAAAGACTAGACAAAGAGATACCAAAATATCTTAGCTCTCTACATTCTATCTCTTCTCCTCAGACCTTGTCCTATCACTGGGCTCTTGTGATGTCCATGTAAATAATTATTTAAATACAATTAATAGAATGCAGGGAGCACAAGAGAGAGGGTTAATATGTCACTCACAGTTCAAAAATAGTGACAAAATAGTCTGGAATATCTAAGCAACTCGGCATTATTGCATTTCCTCTGCTCTGTTTCTGAGGATCTGTTCCAACAAATCTCTTGCCCACCTTAGAAGACCCCGGGGAATCTGAAGAACAAACAGTTACTTTTGGAGCAAGTAAAGGGTGGGAATGGGAAAAATTCCCCAAAGCCTAGTTTCATCAAACTTCCTTCATGTTAGTAGTTGTGCTTCAATGATTAGATGCCCCTAGGTGACTTTTCCATGACATTCATATTATTGTGCTTTTAACTTTTTCACAGTGCTTTCATTTTTTTTTCTCCCATCTCATAGTTTCACATCTCTTTGGATACCTTGAGTGACTCTACCATATATTGTGCTTATCATAGCGTACACAAAACTCTCTATTTTAGTAACATTAAAGATGTCCTTTGTTGTGACACATTTTGGCAATTTGGGCAAAGAAAAAGAAAGCATTCACTAATATAGTGTATTTGCAAATAGGTACAATAAGCTAGCTTTGCATAATGCTACTCAGAATCAAAAGGTTTAATTTACAGAATGAATGACTGCATAATGTAGTCTTTAAATATATAGAGAAAAAAAGCCCTCTAAAAATGAAAAGCAACTTGGACACCTTTTTTTTTTTCTTTTGCATAAATTCCTTAGAAGCTTTCATGAACTCATCTTTCTTTCTCAAGGTAATTATGTTTAAAAGAAACCTGCAAAAAGCTAAATAATTGATCTGTATAGGCTTAAATGGAAACACGTACCTTTTCATCAATGGGGGATGGGGAAAAGGCAGGGTTTAAAGGCATAAATATGACTGAAGCATTTATTATACTTAGAAGGATGGTATTAATGGGAAAACTTCCTGATGTTCATGTGATTTGCCTTTATAGAGCAATATACACACTAAATTATTCAATGGTTGATTGTGGGTGTTTTTAGATTTTGATTTGAAGTTTTTAGTTCCAACACTAAGACAAATTTTAGTACTAAGTTGTAAAATAAATCTCCAAATTTTTGATATGAAAATAAACTTTATCAGAATAAAAGTAATATCAAAACCAGTGACTGATTCCTCCTGTGAACATATAATTTTCACAGGACAGCAAAATGTGCAAATAAATTGATATATGTACACAGACAAACCTGCTTTAAAAGTCCTTATGTAATCGTGTGAGTGGGGAAAATCTATCTCACCATTTCATTTCTAAATTAGCTGGTTGAAATTAAAATTCATTTGAAAAGTCTGAGTCTTTCCAATTTTATAAAGAAGATACATTCATATAAATTAATAGGAACCACTTATATAACAATCATTATAGCCAGGCTCTGCACTAAGCATTTTATATGAAAAATTCATTGAATTATCTCAAGAACTGAATAAGCTGTGTTCTATCACTGTGCCCACTGTACAGAGGAGGAAATAAGGTACAGAGAGCTTAAGGATTTAAACCTTGTCAGTCTCAGGGTCCACACTCTGAACACTGCATTATACTTTCTCTAGGTAGGCCTTAGAGGCGTAATTTGTAGCTGGAGGGCCTTATGTCGCTAGAAGATTGAAAACATGCTTGATTATCTACATGGTAGATGAATGCCAGACTAGAACCCAGCAGGCTAGGAGTTTGTTTATCCTATTAACTCACTGCTGTTTCCTATCATCTAGACCTGTAACACTGCAGTGAACAAAGTAAGCATTCAGTTCAATTTTGGTGAATGAATAAATCCCACCAGATAATTATTGGTGCCTCGTGGCAGAGTGAAACTCCTAAGTTTTTAGTTATGATCATGCTGGATCCACTGATGATAAAAACAGAAATTACCAGTTCATTTTATAGATATAAATACCTGGTTGATTGGGCCAACCAAATAAAATAGAAAAGACCCTCTGCCCCCAAATGTTTCAGAGGGTGTAATTCAGCCTAAATATTACTGATCTAAGCTTCCCCCTCTATGTCTACAATTCTAGAATTCTCAGAAGGATAAAATAAGATCAACTTTCCTCTCAGTTCATTCTCTCCTCTTCCTTGTATCCTCCCTTGCTTGTAGTCATGGTTTTTTTTGGACTAAATAACTCGTATCAACTTATTTTTGTTATTTTTGCTATTTTTTCCCTAGAAGTGTGAAGCAGCAGAAATTCCAAATGAGAGTTCCATTTACTCAGACATGTAACACAGATATCTATATCATCTTTCTTCAAACCTCCTACATCCCCAATTTTAACTCACAATTAAATCAAACATTTTTATTGAGAAAATAGATGCCATAAGACAAATATCACCTCACATTTACAGATCCATCAATCTAACTGCCAATGTCCTCAAGTTTCAGGCCTGCTTCTGCTGAGAAATAACCTCTTGGGTTCATCCTAATTCATCCCTCTTGCTTATTTAAAGACAATTGTCCCGCAATTATTCCTTCAATCTCCTGCACCATTAATTTTTCCCTCACTCTAAAACTATTTCCATCAGCATACAAACAGGCCTTAATTGTACCTATTTGTAAACAGGAAAAAAAAACAAAAACACTTGACCCTACATCTTCTCTGTCTCAACAAAACTTTTTTTTTTTAATTTTATTTTTTATAAACATATAATATATTTTTATCCCCAGGGGTACAGGTCTGTGAATTGCAGGTTTACACACTTCACAGCACTCACCATAGCACATACCCTCCCCAATGTCCATAATCCCACCCCCCCTCCCAACCCCCTCCCCCCATCAAACCTCAGTTTGTTTTGTGAGATTCAGAGTCACTTATGGTTTGTCTCCCTCCCAATCCCATCTTGTTTCATTTACTCTTCTCCTACCCACTTAACCCCCCATGTTGCATCTCCTCTCCCTCATATCAGTGAGATCATATGATAGTTGTCTTTCTCCGACTGACTTATTTTGCTAAGCGTGATACCCTCTAGTTCCATCCACGTCATCGCAAATGGCAAGATTTCATTTCTTTTGATGGCTGCATAGTATTCCACTGTGTATATATACCACTTCTTCTTTATCCATTCGTCTGTTGATGGACATCTAGGTTCTTTCTATAGTTTGGCTATTGTAGACATTGCTGCTATAAATATTCGGGTGCACGTGCCCCTTCGGATCACTACGTTTGTATCTTTAGGGTAAATACCCAGCAGTGCAATTGCTGGGTCATAGGGTAGTTCTATTTTCAACCTTTTGAGGAACCTCCATGCTGTTTTCCAGAGTGGTTGCACCAGCTTGCATTCCCACCAACAGTGTAGGAGGGTTCCCCTTTCTCCGCATCCTCGCCAGCATCTGTCATTTCATGACTTGTTAATTTTAGCCATTCTGACTGGTGTGAGGTGATATCTCATTGTGGTTTTGATTTGTATTTCCCTGATGCCGAGTGATATGGAGCACTTTTTCATGTGTCTGTTGGCCATCTGGATGTCTTCTTTGCAGAAATGTCTGTTCATGTCTTCTGCCCATTTCTTGATTGGATTATTTGTTCTTTGGGTGTTGAGTTTGCTAAGTTCTTTATAGATTTTGGACACTAGCCCTTTATCTGATATGTCGTTTGCAAATATCTTCTCCCATTCTGTCAGTTGCCTTTTGGTTTTGTTAACTGTTTCCTTTGCTGTGCAAAAGCTTTTGATCTTGATAAAATCCCAATAGTTCATTTTTGCCCTTGTTTCCCTTACCTTTGGCGATGTTCCTAGGAAGATGTTGCTGCGGCTGAGGTCGAAGAGGTTGCTGCCTGTGTTCTCCTCGAGGATTTTGATGGATTCCTTTTTCACATTGAGGTCCTTCATCCATTTTGAGTCTATTTTCGTGTGTGGTGTAAGGAAATGGTCCAATTTCATTTTTCTGCATGTGGCTGTCCAATATTCCCAACACCATTTATTGAAGAGGCTGTCTTTTTTCCATTGGACATTCTTTCCTGCTTTGTCGAAGATGAGTTGACTATAGAGTTGAGGGTCTATTTCTGGGCTCTCTATTCTGTTCCATTGATCTATGTGTCTGTTTTTGTGCCAGTACCATGCTGTCTTGATGATGACAGCTTTGTAATAGAGCTTGAAGCCCGGAATTGTGATGCCACCAACTTTGGCTTTCTTTTATAATATTGCTTTGGCTATTCGAGGTCTTTTCTGGTTCCATATCAATTTTAGGATTATTTGTTCCATTTCTTTGAAAAAAATGGATGGTACTTTGATAGGAATTGCATTAAATGTGTAGATTGCTTTAGGTAGCATAGACATTTTCATAATATTTATTCTTCCAATCCAGGAGAATGTAACATTTTTCCATTTCTTTGTGTCTTCCTCAATTTCTTTCATGAGTACTTTATAGTTTCCTGAGTATAGATTCTTAGTCTCTTTGGTTAGGTTTATTCCTAGGTATCTTATAGTTTTGGGTGTAATTGTAAATGGGATGGACTCCTTAATTTCTCTGTCTTCTGTCTTGTTGTTGGTGTAGAGAAATGCAACTGATTTCTGTGCATTGATTTTATATCCTGACACTTTACTGAATTCCTATACAAATTCTAGCAGTTTTGGAGTGGAGTCTTTTGGGTTTTCCACATATAGTATCATATCATCTGCGAAGAGTGATAGTGTGACTTCTTCTTTGCCGATTTGGATGCCTTTAATTTCCTTTTGTTGTCTGATTGCTGAGGCTAGGACTTCTAGTACTATGTTGAATAGCAGTGGTGATAACGGACATCCCTGCCGTGTTCCTGACCTTAGTGGAAAAGCTTTCAGTTTTTCTCCATTGAGAATGATATTTGCGGTGGGTTTTTCATAGATGGCTTTGATAATATTGAGGTATGTGCCCTCTATCCCTACACCTTGAAGGGTTTTGATCAGGAAGGGATGCTGTACTTTGTCAAATGCTTTTTCAGCATCTATGGAGAGTATCATATGGTTCTTGTTCTTTCTTTTATTAATGTATTGTATCACATTGACTGATTTGCGGATGTTGAACCAACCTTGCAGCCCTGGAAAAAATCCCACTTGGTCGTGGTGAATAATCCTTTTAATGTACTGTTGAATCCTATTGGCTAGTATTTTGGTGAGAATTTTTGCATCTGTGTTCATCAAGGATATTGGTCTGTAGTTCTCTTTTTTGATGGGATCCTTGTCTGGTTTTGGGATCAAGGTGATGCTGGCCTCATAAAATGAGTTTGGAAGTTTTCCTTCCGCTTCTATTTTTTGGAACAGTTTCAGGAGAATAGGAATTAGTTCTTCTTTAAATGTTTGGTAGAATTCCTCCGGGAAGCCAACTGGCCCTGGGCTTTTGTTTGTTTGGAGATTTTTGATGACTGTTTCAATCTCCTTACTGCTTATGGGTCTGTTGAGGCTTTCTATTTCTTCCTGGTTCAGTTGTGGTAGTTTATATGTCTCTAGGAATGCATCCATTTCTTCCAGATTGTCAAATTTGTTGGTGTAGAGTTGCTCATAGTATGTTCTTATAATTGTCTGTATTTCTTTGGTGTTCGTTGTGATCTCTCCTCTTTCATTCATGATTTTATTTATTTGGGTCCTCTCTCTTTTCTTTTTGATAAGTCTGGCCAGGGGTTTATCAATCTTATTAATTCTTTCAAAGAACCAGCTCCTAGTTTCGTTGATTTGTTCTATTGTTTTTTGGGTTTCTATTTCATTGATTTCTGCTCTGATCTTTATGATTTTCTTGTCCTGCTGGGTTTAGGGTTTCTCTTGTTCTTTCTCCAGCTCCTTTAGGTGTAGGGTTAGGTTGTGTACCTGAGACCTTTCTTGTTTCTTGAGAAAGGCTTGTACCACTATATATTTTCCTCTCAGGATTGCCTTTGTTGTGTCCCACAGATTCTGAACCGTTGTGTTTTCATTATCATTTGTTTCCATGAATTTTTTCAATTCTTCTTTAATTTCCTGGTTGACCCATTCATTCTTTAGAAGGATGCTGTTTAGTCTCCATGTATTTGGGTTCTTTCCAAATTTCCTCTTGTGATTGAGTTCTAGCTTCAGAGCATTGTGGTCTGAAAATATGCAGGGAATGATTCCAATCTTTTGATAACGGTTGAGACCTGAATTAGGACCAAGAATGTGATCTATTCTGGAGAATGTTCCATGTGCACTAGAGAAGAATGTGTATTCTGTTGCTTTGGGATGAAATGTTCTGAATAGATCTGTGATGTCCATCTGGTCCAGTGTGTCATTTAAGGCCTTTATTTCCTTGATCTTTTGCTTGGATGATCTGTCCATTTCAGTGAGGGGAGTGTTAAAGTCCCCTACTATTATTGTATTATTGTCGATATGTTTCTTTGATTTTTGTTATTAATTGGTTTATACAGTTGGCTGCTCCCACGTTAGGGGCATAGATATTTAAAATTGTTAGATCTTCTTGTTGGATAGTTCCTTTGTGTATGATATAGTGTCCTTCCTCATCTCTTATTATAGTCTTTGGCTTAAAATCTAATTGATCTGATATAAGGATTGCCACTCCTGCTTTCCTCTGATGTCCATTAGCATGGTAAATTCTTTTCCACTCCCTCACTTTAAATCTGGAGGTGTCTTCGGGTTTAAGATGAGTTTCTTGTAGGCAACATATAGATGGGTTTTGTTTTTTTATCCATTCTGATACCCTGTGTCTTTTGATTGGGGCATTTAGCCCATTAACATTCAGGGTAAGTATTGAGAGATATGAATTTAGTGCCATTGTATTGCCTGTAAGGTGACAGTTATTGTATATTGTCTCTGTTTCTTTCTGATCTACTACTTTTAGGGTCTCTCTTTGCTTAGAGGACCCCTTTCAATATTTCCTGTAGAGCTGGTTTGGTATTTGCAAATTCTTTCAGTTTTTGTTTGTCCTGGAAGCTTTTAATCTCTCCTTCTATTTCAATGATAGCCTAGCTGGATATAGTATTCTTGGCTGCATGTTTTTCTCATTTAGTACTCTGAATATATCATGCCAGCTCTTTCTGGCCTGCCAGGCTCTGGATAAGTCTCCTGCCAATCTAATATTTTTACCATTGTATGTTACAGTCTTCTTTCCCGGACTGCTTTCAGGATCTTCTCTTTGTCACTAAGACTTATAAATTTTACTATTAGGTGACAGGGTGTGGACCTATTTTTACTGATTTTGAGGGGGGTTCTCTGAACCTCCTGGATTTTGATGCTTGTTCCCTTTGCCATATTGGGGAAATTCTCTCCAATAATTCTCTCCAATATACCTTATGCTCCCCTCTCTGTTTCCTCTTCTTCTGGAATCCCAATTATTCTAATGTTGTTTCGTCTTAGGGTGTCACTTATCTCTCGAATTCTCCCCTCATTGGTCCAGTAGCTGTTTGTCCCTCTTTTGCTCAGCTTCTTTATTCTCTGTCATTTGGTCTTCTATATCGCTAATTCTTTCTTCTGCCTCATTTATCCAAGCAGTGAGAGCCTCCATTTTTGATTGCACCTCATTAATAGCTTTTTTGATTTCAACTTGGTTAGATTTTAGTTCTTTTATTTCTCCAGAAAGGGCTTGTATATCTCCCGAGAGGGTTGCTTTAATATCTTCCATGCCTTTTTCGAGCCCGGCTAGAACCTTGAGAATCGTCATTCTGAACTCTATATCTGACATCTTACCAATGTCTGTATTGCTTAGGTCCCTAGCCTTTGGTACTGCCTCTTGTTCTTTTTTTGTGGTGAATTTTTCCACCTTGTCATTTTTTCCAGATAAGAATATATGAAGGAGCAAGTAAAATACTAAAAGGGTGGCAACAACCCCAGGAAAATATGCTTTAGCCAAATCAGAAGAGATCCCAAATCGTGAGGGGGGAGAAAGGGGATAAAAATTGGTTCAGAAAAAAAAAGAAACAATTAAAATAAGTAAACCAATAATGAAAAAATATAAAAAGGAAAATATATATACATATATTAGATAAACTATTTAAAAAAATTAAAAAAGAAAAGGGTAAAAGTTAAAAAATTTTAAGAGAAAAAAAATTGAAAAAGAAAAAAAATTAAATTAACTGCAAGGCTAAAGAATCATGGGGAGAAAGACATGAGTTCCATGCTTTGCTTTCTCCTCCTCTGGAATTCTGCTGCTCTCCTTGGTATTGAAACTGCACCCCTTGGTAGGTGAACTTGGTCCTGGCTGGGTTTCTTGTTGATCTTCTGGGGGAGGGGCCTGTTGTAGTGATTCTCAAGTGTCTTTGCCCCCGGCGGAGTTGCACCGCCCTTACCTGGGGCCGGTCTGAGTAATCAGATCGGGTTTGCTTTCGGGAGCTTTTGTTCCCTGAGCGCTTTCCGTAGAGTTCCAGAGGACGGGAATGAAGATGGCAGCCTCCCGGTCTCCCGCCCGGAGGAGCCGAGAGCCTGGGGCCCCACTCCTCAGTGCGCCCTCAGAGAACAGTGCCCAATTACTCCCGTCACCCTGGCCTCCGGCCGGGCTCCAAGCTGACCGAGACTGCGACCAGTTCAAGGTAACCCCGCGCTGTGAGCTCACTCCTCGGCTCTGTCTCTGTAGCCGGCTTCCCCGTTCTACTAACTGTAAGCTCTGCGACACTCAGACACCCCCGATCCTTCTGTGACCCTGCGGGACCTGAGGCCATGCTGACCCCGCGTGGGCTTCACCCCGGTTAAGCCTCTAGAGCGATGTCCCTCAGCAGAACAGACTTTTAAAAGTCCTGATTTTGTGCTCCGTTGCTCTGCTGCTTGCCGGGAGCCGGCCCCTCCCCCCACGGTCTATCTTCCCGTCGCTTTGGATTCACTTCTCCGCCAGTCCTACCTTTCAGAAAGTGGTTGATTTTCTGTTTCTAGGGTTGCTGTTCTTCTTCTCTTCGATCTCCCATTGGATTTGTAGGTGTTTGCAATCTTTAGATAAGCTATCTAGCTGATCTCCCGCTACCTGAAGTAGTCTCAGCCTGCTACTTCTCCGCCATCTTGACTCCTCCCCATCAACAAAACTTCTTGATTAAGTACTTCAAGAAGACTCAACTCCTTTACTTTCATTCTAACCTCACATCACTAATATGACTAGAACTTTTTAATAACTCCTACTGCACTTAGAAAAAAAAATTAGAATTCCTTACCAAGACCCATAACAGTTTAAAGAATTTGGCTTCCACTTATCTCTCCCTATTTCATCTTCCTTTAATCCCACTCATTATGCTCTGCACACACTCACTTTACTTCTGTCCCTTTGAAAGTCAAGTTCTCCTCTATCTCAGAGTCACTATCTTCTACTGCCACTGCCTGAAACACTTAGCTTCCTACGTATCAAATAGCTCGTTACTCTTTGTTCAGGTCTTCCAGTATCATCCCTTCAGAGAGGCCTTCCTGGCCTCATGATATAAGAGGCTTCGATTACTTATGTACAGCTGTGTAACTAATCACTTCAAAATGAAGTGGTTTAAAATATCAATAATGTATTTCTCACTCCACTACTGTCAGGAATTCAGAGAAGGTTGGGTTGGGTGTTCTAGCTCAGACTCTTGAAGTTGGAGTCCAGTGTCAGCTGGTGCCACAGTTATCCGAAAGTCTGACTAAAACTGGTTGCCCACCTCCACGGTGGCTTATTCACAATCAGAACAGTTGATGTGGGCAAACGGGTTCCTCTCCAGATTTCTCCAAGGGACTGTTTGTGTGATTTCACAACACGGAGGTTGGCTTTTCCCAGAGCAAGAAGTCCAAGAGACCAAGGCAGACATGGCAATACCATTTACTATATAGCTTCAGAAGTCACGCACCATATTCGGTTGATCTTATTGACCACTATTGGTTACATTTGGGAGAGATGTATATGAGGATGTGAATAAGTGGGAAGGCACTTCGGAGATTCCTGTTTTTGTTTTGTTGTTATCCTTTTACTTAAATTGTGTCATCCTTTCCTCCATTTTGAATAAGGATTCTTTGCTATTCTACTAACTTCAGTAGAGTGGTAGAATACAGCAGTGCACCTTGTTCAACACTTATTGCAATTCCCTGCTTATAAAAGCTGGGAGAATAAGAAAAAAATAATATTTTCCAGAGTCCTTTGTAGCTAAGCTCCAAGATATTACTTAGGTTTATCTATCCAGGCATACTGGCATAAGTTCCAAATTTAGAATTTAGTCATAGGTAGTATGAGATCCATATTACTGACTTGCCATATTACTGATACGGTTTCTGGCAGAGGTGGCTATTTTGAAGCAAGTACTTATAAGAGCCACTTCCTGATTCAGAAAATTTCTGATTTTAGCAGAGGGTACTAACTCCATTTCTATGGCATGGTTTTGGGGGTTGTCTCAGCTTCAGTACTGAATGCTTTTTCAACTCTCCCAATGATTTAGGACTACCATTATCGTTTTATAAATCACTTTCTGCTATCATTAGCTAGCGTTCTGTTGTCTGTAACTAGAATCCCTGATCATTATAAGTTGCATTAGCTATATCAGCCAAATAACACCTAGGTAGTCTTAGGCAGTGAGGTTGTGTTGCTCTCTTATCTATAAATGGCTATATCAAAAGAGCTATCTCATCTGTGAAGAGCAGTGCCTTCCAGAACCTTTATCCCCTCCTTTCTTCTCTGCTGTGGCTTTGAGATTTCTCCCTTGATTTCCTTTTCTGCTCCACTCAGTTAATACTTCCTTCGACTGTCTCTTATGCCCAAGTTCAGCCAGTAATAGGAGCGTTAACAATAGCTAGGAAGACCACAATTAACAACTGTATCCATTCAGATCTAGTGCACAGTTCCTACAAGGAAAGGGATGGCATCCCAAACTCAGACACATGTCCTACCTTTCTAACCGTTTTTCTTCACCTCAAGCTACTGGGTCTTTGCCTCTGCTATAATAACATTGTCAAGATTTATTCTGAAATAATAAACTCATTTAGCTTCAGCACTCAAAAGTTATGACAGCATTCGTATGTTCATAGATTTAAATAGAGAAAAATAGACACCCAAAATTTAGGTGTCTACAGGTTTTCAGGGAGAGACATAAGTAGAAAGCAAAGCATAAACAGCAAAGACCAGAAAAAAATTTACCCAACTTCCACTTCTTACTTCTTTCTACTTAGCCATTAACGACCCCAGAAAAATCCCAAGTCCCATGTGCTTATATAACCACATTGGGACTATGTGAAAAAGTTAAATCGTAACACCTGGAAGGACTGGTTAATATGCTGCATAAGAAATGTCATGGTCTCTTTGTTTCTTCCCAGAGGGGCAGTTGTTTTCATTTGGGACTTTTCCCAACAAAGGACCTTCAAACACTGATCCTATAGCCATGACATGCATAAAGAAAGCAAACAAAGATTTCTGAAGATGAAGATTTCTGAAGATGGGATAACAGAGAACTGTAGCATCTAGCCAGCATTTGGTAGCATAATGGAGAAGAGTAAAACCTCCCATACAATTCAATTGATAAAGACTCAGTATTTAAAGACTGCTTTGAAGATGTGTATAATAAAATACCAGTGTAATGGGGTGCCTGAAATGTCTGGTGAGGCAGGGCTTTATTTTGTTTTACTGAGCACAGTACCAACTGCTTCTCTGCTTAGGCAGAGGTAAAAAAGTCATCTTAAAGCCATTCTGCTCTATTCTGTGTGGTAATGGTTACACAAATGTAAGGCATAGTCATTGTAAACTGAACAAATCTTCCATTAGATTTAGCAGGGCTGCACCTAACTCTTGGTAATCAGAGCTTCAGAAGTGGGTACACCAATTTACATAAGGAACCCTTAGTAAATGAAGGAGGCAAAATCTCAACCACTTCTCCCTGAGGTTAGAAACTAAGGAGAACTATTTAATGGAGGGAGTAGCCCTGACTAAACTCTGGGAGCCCACTGACACCCCAGTATTCCTAAGGGGAATTCACTGGGAGGGAAGAGAAAAATGTGTTTGATCTGGGCTCAGAGGGATTCCTTAACGAGGCAAGGTCACAACTTTCCTGGTGTATGACTGTAGAAATGGTGACAGAAACTTTGGGCTCAAATATAGAGCAACAGCAAACTTTACACATAGATCTAAACCATCTAATATATCATCTCTAGAGAGCCAATTCTACATTCAATAGTAACTCTATAGTAGTAAAAGTACAGTGAACTTATTGGACCCTTCTGGTATCCCCTCTCTCTACCTGGCTTTCAGAGGCAGGGCTGACTTCACTCTGGAAAACAGTATAGAGTTTCCTCAAAAAATTAAAAATAGAACTACCCTAGACCCAGCAATTGCACTGCCAGGTATTTATCCAAAGGATACAAAAATAATAATTCGAAGGGGCACATGCACCCCAATGTTTATAGCAGCAATGTCCACAATAGCCAAACTAGGGGAAAAGCCTAGATGTCCATCAACTGATGAATGGATAAAGAAGAGGTTGTATATGTATACAATGGAATATTATTCAGCCATCAAAAAGAATGAAAGACTGAAATCTGGGCACCTGTGTGGCTCAGTTGGTTAAGCGGCTGCTTTTGGCTCAGGTCATGATCCCAGGGTACTGAGATTGAGTTCCACCTCGGGCTCCCTGCTTAGTGGAGATCCTGCTTCTCCTTCTCCCTCTGTCTCCTGCTCTGCCTACTTGTGCTCTCTATCTCTCAGTCAAATAAAGTCTTTAAAAAAAAAAAAAAAGAATGAAATCTTACCATTTGCAACAATGTGAATGGACCTAGAGGGCATTTGCTAAGCAAAATAAATCAGATAAAGACAAATACTGTATGATTTCATTCATATGTGAAATTTAAGAAGCAAAACAGATGAACATAGGGGAAGGGAAGGAAAAATAAAATAAGATAAACAGAGAGGGAGGCAAACCATAAGAGGCTCTTTAACTATAGGGAACAAACTGAGAGTTGCTAGAGGGGAGGTGGTGGAGAGATGGGGTAATTGGTGATGGGGATTAAGGAAGGCACTTGATATAATGAACACTGGATGTCATATGCAACTGATGAATCACTAAATTCTACCCCTGAAACTAATAATGTAGTATATATTAACTAACTTGAATTTAAATAAAATCTAAAAAAATTTTTAAAATTAAAAAAAATGAAAATAAAATGAAATGAAATAAAGAAGCAGGGCTGACCTTATGGGCCCTGGCAAAGCCTTGTATGTCCAATGTCCTCCTGGCCTAGTTTGTATTTGTATATGGACTGCTTAGGATTATGTAGTTGAAATATGATGACATAAGATGATGCTAATGACATAGGGAAGGAACTAGGGGTGACCTGTAGGTTCTCCCAGTGTGCTCCCTATAGGACCCCACGGTGGCCTCCAGAGGAGAGCCAGCAAAGACAGCCTCAGTCATATAGCTATAAACAAATCAAATCTGCCAACAAGCTAAATGAACTTCACAGTGAGTTGTTCTCCCAATGAGAACATAGCCACCCAGTAGACACTTTGATTGCAGTCTTATGAAGCCTTAAGCAGAAGACCCATTAAAAGTTGCTCTGACTCCTGACTCACAGAAACTATGAAATAAGAAATAGGTTTGTTTTAAGCCACTATGTTTGAAGTAATTTGTTATACAGCAGTAGATGATCATTTCACTATGACACTTGGCAAACCCCACTGAGGACATCTCTAGCCTGTCAGGCTCCACCTTGGATAGGCAGATGACCCTTGTTGGGATCCAGATATATTTCCTATCAGAAAATAGATCCTGGAGAAGCCTCACTGGGGACTTCCCCAGCCTAATATTTTCTAATGTATTTTTTTCTCATGTATTTCTTGAGCTTATTGCATTAAGTGTAATTCTGTAAGATATAATGGTAAGACTGATCTTTTTCATCAGTTCTCCGAACTCCAAGGAATTAATTCATGTCTCTTTCCTTAGTGGCTCCTGGAGTTAAGGGTATTATATAGTGAGTGTTTGTGTCCCTCAAAGTTCATATGTTAAAACTTTACCCACCACTGTGATGGTAGTAGGAGGTGAAGCCTTTGGGAGGTGATTAAGGTTAAGGGAGGTCATGACAGTAAAACCCTCATGATTAAGATTGGTTCCCTTATAAGAGTCATGAGATCATTTCTTTCCTTTCTCTATTCTTCATAATGTGAAGATACAACAAGAAGTTGGTAGTCTGCAACCCAGAGGAGGGCTCTCACCAGAACCTGACCATGCTGGCTCCCTGATCTCAGACTTCCAGTCTCCAGAACTGTGAGAAATAAATTTCTGTTGTTTATAAGCCACCCAGTATTTGTGTTACAGAAACCTGAACAGACTAAGACATAGAAATAGAAGTGAAGATCTAAGTAAAGGAAAATAATGTTAAAATAACAAAAAAGGAACCACTTGCCTAATCCCTACTTCCTAGTTCTTGTGGTTATTATCAGCTAAAAATCTCTAGTAATCCTCAAAGGAGTTATGTGCATAAGAAATCCTTATGGTATTATGTTTTTCATAAAGGAGATTTTAAGCAGTATACTAGAAATCATGCTCATATTCACAGGACTTGGTGAAAATTAGAAAAACAGAATCCCTCAAAGACAAATCCCCAGACACAGAACTATTTATATGTGATATATGTTATTTGTGTGTGATCAACTATATATATTCTAATTATAATCATTTTTTAATGCCTATCACAAAAACAATCCACCCGCCCCATCCCAGTACCACCCCATCAAAGATCTGGACACATCTCAAGGATGCAGGATGGGAATAGACCTCAGATTTCTGCCATTTAACAAAAGCCCTCTATATCCTCATTTAGGTCCAAGGCTTCTGAGAAAACTTCTGGAAAGCCTATCTCCTCCTCAGTTTGTCTGCCTTCTCCTCTACAAGTTAAGGCTTAAAGAGAACACAAACCAACAAAGATAAGAGTGGGAGTTGTCTTTTGGGGTCCTGACCACTTCAGCTCTTGGCCCTTTACACATAAGAGTGGTCAAGAACTCCACTAGCATGGGTGGTTCAGAACTCAGAACACAAAACCTGGCAAACTTCTTGAGTTTTAGGGAGAAGCATGCAACAGACTTCTCCCATTTCCCCAGTTCACTGGTTTGAACAAAACACAAATTAATTTAATATAGGTAGGATGCCTTGACATTTGATCCAAAGTTAAATACCCTCCCATAGCTATACTTATACAAAGATACCTTAGGTAGTGGACGATATCTCACCACTTGCATCTAGGATCCAGTATTCAGTGTTTGCAAAACCCATTGCAATATTAACATGACACTCTTTATTCTGCCTGAATGAGCCACAAGTTCTAAATACTCCAGGGAAAAGAAAGGAAGATAATTGTTTTATTAGAAACAGCAGGTAGAAGCATAGAAACAGAAACAGGTAAATTCCTGAAACAGGGAAAGGAAGCATTTAACCCTCCCCCTTGCCAAGTTTCTATCCTGCTCCTTTTATGGCTAGCCTTTGACCCCTCTCAGACTGATGCTCAGGTAACAAGTGTTACCATTGTCCTTTGGGATATGGGTTAATAACTGTTCTCACTGCCTGATCCTTAAGGAACTGAAGTCTTCAGTTTTATTGCTGTCGGGGTAATGATCTTCTGCTCACCAAGCGAGATCTCTGAATTCACTTTTTTTTTTCCTGAATTCATTTTCATCCCAAAGGAAACATTGTTTTTCAAGGTGATTCAATTCTCCTAGACTATACAGATTTTGTGGTATTATTGGATTAAATAGGACTTCTGGGTTTACCTTGGGAACCTGGACACCGTTTACACCATTTCTATGGGGGAAATACATTTCAAGCTCTAAACTACCAGACCTACAAAAGGCTCATTAGTAAACCAGCAATGCCCTTTCTTCTCCTTGCCTCGCCTTTGCCTATGAGAAAAGCAACCACACTGGTATGAACTGCATTCTTTTAACTAACTTCTTTTATCAGTTGGAATGCTTTTGTCTGTAAGTAACAGAAGACCCTGCGAAATGTGGCTTAAACAATAAGGACATTTATTATGACATTCAGGAAAAAGCCCAGAGAGAAGCAAATCTAAGAATTGGCTCAGCAGCTTAACAATGCCTTAAAGTAGCTAAACTCTTTCTAAGTTCCGCTTTGCCATGCTCTGCATGTCCTCAATCTCCCTCATCCCAACCCCTTAGGCAGCAGCAACTCTACACATTAAATCCTTATAACAACATTCAAAGGCTGGAAAGGAAAGGGAATTGAGGTGTTTTCTCCTTACACATATTTCTTTTATCCGGAAAAATACTTTTTCCAAAAGCCTTACAACAGACTTTCTTTTGTGTCCTATTGGCCACGGTTCAGTTACATAGAAATTTTAAGTGAATCCCTGGTTGAAAGGGGAATGATATTATGGCCAATATCCTTCATATCTCATACCTGGGCTAGAAGTGAGCTCATCTTCCCTGAGCACGTTTTTCCCAAACTTGAACAAAATTAGGGTTTGATTAGGGAAGAAGAAGGGAGGACTAGTTGTTGGTAGGTAACCAATAACATATGTCACCCTGTAATTTTACTCCTTTTTATTTCCTCTTGCTTAAGAGGTTTACTCTAGACCAGTAACATATGGCACTGGGCTGCGAAGATGAGACTTTAATGGGATACAAAGCACATTAGCAAAATGTGTGCTAAATTGCAATGCTATGGTTGTGCTGCAGACTCCATGTTGTGAAATTATATCCTGATTAGACAGTATAAATAGTGCAATGCCAGTTTGCATGTTAGAATGATTCATTGAGTTTAAAGACATAAAGTGTGGAAAGCTCCCCTAGTGCTAACTATGCTTACTTTTCACTGACCTATGTCCAATAAGCCAAAAGATAAAACATGTGAAATTCACATATAAACAAGAATGTAAGTTTTATGCCACTTACTATACAGATGGTCCCCAATTTATAATGGTTTGACTTATGATTTTTCAACTTTATGATAGTGTGAAAATGATACACATTCAGTAGAAACCATACTTTTAATTTTGAATTTTGATCTTTTCCCAGGCTAGCAGTATGCAGTCTGATCCTCTCTCCTGATGCTGTGCAATGGTAGTCAGCTGCAGCTTTGTCAGCCATGGGAACCACAAGGGTCAAGAACCAATAAACTTACAACCATTCTGGGCCCATACGCTACTCCTTTTTTCACTTTCAGTACAGCATTAAAAAAATCACAGGAGATAGTCAACATTTAATTCTAAAATAGGCTTTGTGTTAGATGACTTTGTCTAACTTCAGACTAATGTTAAGTGTGCTTTTTTTTTTTAAGATTTTATTTATTTATTTTACAGACAGAGATCACAAGTAGAGAGGCAGGCAGAGAAAGAGAGGCAGAAGCAGGCTCCCCGCTGAGCAAGGAGCCTGATGAGGGGCTCTATCCCAGGATCCTAGCCGAAGGCAGAGGCTTAACCCAATATGAGCCACCTAGGAGCCCCTAATCTAAGTGATTTGAGCACACTGAAGGTAGGCAAGGCTAAGCTATGATGTTCAGTAGGTTAGGTATATCAAATACATTTTTGACTAATGATATTCTCAACTTACAACATTTATCAGGGTTTTATCAGGACATAACCCTATCATAGGTCAAGGAAGATGTGTACATTGGAATCATGGCAGCTTCTCCATGATTAGTGATACAGAAAATGTCACTAACAGTCTATGGATTATTAGCAGTAGTTTTCTCAAAGCAATATCCCCTGAATTAGAGTCAGAAATAACCAACAACACAATCACCAAGGAACTCTTCTCCAGTAATACTCTTAGCCATCCCATTAAATAAAGACCATTGTTCCTTTTGTAAAGATCTTATTCCTTATCACAAGGTTGTGTAAAAATAATTCGCAGCCTAGAAGCATGTCTTAGGTCCTCTTCTTCATCTCAATAAGGGAGTGCAGCTCCCACCACCAGACCCAAGGAGAGGAGCATGGAGTTTAAAACCCACTCAACTTCAGTGAAATAATCTGACACAGACTGGGTTGTAGCCAAATTCAATTACTTATGCCTAAGACAAAGCTATAACATTCAAATATAAAGAACCACAAAGTCAACAGTCCACTAGAATTTTCTTATGAATACAATGTGGTCCTTAGACGAGACGGTAGTGCTTCACATCTCTTGTTCGAAACTTTGTGATAAGATCTGAGCCTGTGAGAAGTAATACCCTCTATATCACATCTCTTCTCTAACTTAGAAATGTCACAGAGTAGGGGCACCTGGGTGGCTCAGTCGGATAAGCATCTGCCTTCAGCTCAGGTCATGATCCCAGGGTCCTGAGATTGAGCCCTGAATTGGGCTCACTGCATCAGGTTCCCTGATTCAGGCTCACTGTTTGGTGGGAAGTCTTCTTCCCTCTCTCTCCCTCTGCCCCTCCCCATGCTCATGCTTTCCCTCTCTATAGATCTCTCTCTCTCAAATAAATAAAATAAAATCTTTTTAAAAAGAGAGAAGAGAGATGTTACATAGTAATGAAAACTGTGTGCCATTATGACTTTCTTTAACTCAATTCTTTCCTATGAGGGATTAGCGGAAGAGAAAGCTTGGGTTCCCATAATTCTTTAGGGAATGTCAATAGTTCTTTCTTCCCAAACTTTAGTTAAAGGGTGAAGATAAAAAGATCATTAAAACTATAGTCTTCTCCCTTCATCAGGTTGTAATGTGTGTCTGAAAGAGATGAAATCAATTCTTATGTATCTTTCCTTTTTTGCACAAAGCCAAAGGAAGAGGAAAAGATAATAAAAGGAAATACACAGACCGCATTTACATGGAAAGAAATGTTTTTTAACTAGAGTGAAAAATTGTCTTACAAATTTTAGTCCATACCAATTAAGTTAGAGCAATCTTTTTTTTTTTTTTAAGATTTTTTTTGTTGTTGTTGTTTATTTGACGGAGAGAGAGATCACAAGTAGGCAGAGAGGCAGGCAGAGAGAGAGGAAGGGAAGCAGGCTCCCAAGTTAGAGCAATCTTAAAATTAAAAATAAATAGTGTTGAGGTGACCTAAGACTATTCATGTCACCTCCCTTAGAATTCCTAACAGCTGTGTTGTTTGCAATTTAACAATCTAACATTGCACTGTCCTATCAAATTTGAATTATGACCTCAATCAATTTATCGATAATTATTTATTGGGTGTTCAGGACTAAGCTTGGCTCTGTGTTAAGTACTATAGAGAGACTTTAAAACATAAGAGTTCAAGGAGTTCAAGGAGTTTACATCATAATCAGGGTGATGACTATTACACTTGAAACAATACAGAACAATCCAGCAACAATATAAATTAAATTCCAAATTTACATACAATCTGAAATGTACACATGTTCATATGTTTCTAATATTTTATTTCTCATCTGCTTTCTTCTGTTGATTTTCTGTACATGCGGTTCCTCTCCATTAAAGTGGCTATTACTGATCCTTTTAATGTGGGTGAAGCACCAGGCCTAATGTACTGTAGATTTTGTCTAAAGCTGGTATTTGTGACAATTCTGTCTGCCTTTACAAAGCCTAAAATAAAACTAAGTTAAAGTATTCTTGAACTTTTTATAATGTGAGTAACTTTCTGCTCACTTAAGAATTGTTTGGAATTACTTCTCAGGAAAGAACAGACGTTGGTAAAGCTGAAGAACTAATTGGGTTTTGCACAGTTCTGTCAATACATGGGAAAGCTTCTGTCTATCGAGATACCTGCCAGAAAATAACAAAAGGTTTTCACTGACATGCAAAGCAAGAGTTCATTTAATTTTTCAGAATCCTATTTTTTAACTCCATGTTCATTAGTTAAGTTTGTCTTCCTCATCCCTAATTATGTTGTTTTAGGTACTGAAAGCTTTACTTTAAAAAAAAAAATATGTATAACTGATTACAAAACTAAATAAATATCTGTGCTTAATTGGAGGGTAGATAGAGGTAGCTTATTACGATTTTTGAAAAAAGAAAAAACAAGTAACCATGATGTTCAAAATCCAAGAAAACTGCGTATGTTTTAAAAAAGTGAAATGTCTAGCTATAATGATTTCCTTTTCCATCCAAGAATTAACCAACTAACTAAATATAGCCTTTATCAAATCAGTTCTGTATCATAACCTCAACTTTAAAGTGGAAATCTTAATAAACAAAAATCTTTCACTAAGAACATATTCAAAATATTTTCAAAAGATTTCTTCCTGAAACTGAGAAATTTGAATTACAGATGCATAACAGTAAAACATCTACTTGATGAGCTTATTATGTACTGATAGGTAAATATGCAGAAAATGGTTTTAGTCTCATTGAAAGGAAATGGTCCTGATGTCTTTTACTTCCTCTGATCTTATTGTAAAATAATATTTTAATTGTTTAACAATTACTATCTTACCTATAAAAGGAAACTGCCTCTTTGAAAAAGTAATCCAAATAAAATAGGCCAACTTGTTTATGAAGCAAAGTTTTTTCATCCACTTACTCATAGTTCTTGGCTTTTGACAAGATGTCTTTGACATCTGAAATGAAAATATTCCCTCTATAATTATATAATTTCATATTCACATATATATTCCTGATGAAAAAAATTAGATGAGTTTATTTGAATTGTGTAGGCCATCCATTAAAACTGAGGAATCTATTCAATTAGGTCTATAATTCCTAAGCATATGCTCATAGAACATTGGAACTTTTTCCTGCCAAATATTTGTACACGGTTTTAAAGTTATCAAAATTTTTACAAATCGTTCCATCTTTTGGCCACTTATCCCAAGTCCCCAGTAGAACAAAGGTAATTTATGCTTTGCATCATGATACCTAATAACTACATTATAAAGAGATTACAATGCACAGGTGATGAACGACCTAAGTAGATAAGCAATTTTTCATGCTGTGCTTTAATTTAAGAAGGAGAAATGGATAAAATGTCAGTCTGAAGGGTAGAAACTTTGAAATGATTCACAGTCTTCTTATATAAATACTGTGTAGCCTAATCTTTTTCTTAGTTTCAACTTTCTTTTGGGCCCCATGAGAATAAAAATGGCACCTGGGTGGCTCAGTCAGTTGAGTGACTGAGTCTTGGTTTCGGCTTGGGTTTTGATCTTGGGGTGGTGATCTCAGCATCATGAGATCAAGCCCCCTTCTGGTTCTGCACTCTACACAGAGTCTGCTTGGGATTCTCTCACTCCCTTTCCTTCTGCCTCTCCCCCTGCTCACGCTTTCTCTCTCTTGCTAAATAATTTTTTTTTAAAAAAATGGTTTCCAGAGCTTATATTTTTAATTAGCAAAATCTTATTACCTTTATTGAGACAAATTTATTTTGAGATAATTAGCTTACATTTAACTTATTACAACAAATCTCATGTTCCTAATACCCCATTTATATTTTACTATTATTTAGGAAACATAGCTATCAAAATGGCACAAAATAATGCATGTATTGGTCAATGATACCTATACTTAAGCTGGATAATAAGCAACCCCCAAAATCTGTGACTTATAAAAACAAACTTTTTTTTTTTTTTCACTGATCAGTCTGTGGATTGACTGCAGATCTACCAATTTCAGCTGGACTCTCAGAACTCAGGTTTGATTTGACTCCAGGCTCCAGGTTAGAATCAAGTCTTCTTCACCTGTCTTCATCGATCTAGGACTAGATGTTACTTGGGGCATATTTTTCTCATGGTGGATAAAAGACCAAGAGCTCAAGCTTAACCACACTGGTACATTCAAAGTCACTGTTCATGTTACGGCTGCTGACATTCCACTGGCAAAAGCAGGTCCCAGGACTAAGCCCAACATCAATGTGGTGGGTAAATATACTCTACCTATCCTGGTAGGAGATAATAAAAAGTTACTTTACAAAAGACTTCAGTAGGGGCGCCTGGGTGGCTCAGTGGGTTAAGCCGCTGCCTTCGGCTCAGGTCATGATCCCAGGTCCTGGGTTCAAGCCCCACATCGGGCTCTCTGCTCAGCAGGGAGCCTGCTTCCTCCTCTCTCTCTGCCTGCCTCTCTGCCTACTTGTGATTTCTCTCTGTCAAATAAATAAATAAAATCTTTAAAAAAAAAAGACTTTTATAACACGGAAGGAATGACAAATTGAGAATAATATTCCATAATGTTCCCATAATATTTTATAATAAGTATCCATTACTTTAAATTTCATAAATGTATTTGTAGAGCTTGAGGAATGAATTCTTGATCAGTAAAGTAAAATAATCCACTTGTAATAACAAAGTTAAAATTTTAGCCATATTTTATGTCAGTTTATAGTAAGAGTTTAGGTTAAATACACATTTAACATGTGATTGGATTGTTAATATATGCATGCATTTAGATTGTATCTACCAGAACCAAATGAATATGACATCTAACATCATTTGAAACATTACATAATTTCATGATAGATGCTGTTGTTTGAAAATGTACTTTTCTTTCTAGATAACTGGAAATAACATTTTTTTCCTAGCATAAAGTTAGGGCAAGAAGTGGCCAATAATAGAAATCCTAACATTATCCTTGTGTGTTAAGAAAAAATACTTTCTAATATAATTTATATGATGTTCTATTATAAAATTCTGTTATATAAGCCTGCTTTCTTTTTTTAATTGTAATAAATCTAATGTCAATAGAAACTCAAATATACTGGAATGAGATGTCCATAACAATCACCATGCACAGCCCTTTCAAGGCTGAATGAGAACATCAATAAACAATCCATTTGAATTTTTTTCAAGATTTATTTATTTGAGAGAGAGAGAAAGAGCATGCATGAGTTGGGGGGGAGGGACAGAGAGAGAGAATCTTCAAGCAGAGTCCTGGTTGAGCACAGAGCCCTACCCATGACTGCATCTCTTGCCCAATGAGATCATGACCTGAGCCAAAAACAAGAGTCCCAGGATTACCCAACTGAGCCACCCAGGTGCCACCAACCCATTTGATTATTAACAATCCTATCCAAAGTAGTAAGAAATTAAAAGGTTGATTTTTTTTTTGTTTTGTTTTGCTTTTGCTTTTGTTTTCAGAACATGAAATTTTAACCTTTAAAGATGCTACTTAAGAATCACCCTATGTATGTTAAAGTGTAGTGGCTAGAAGAGAAAGCAAGGTCTTATGTAGTACTTCCCAGCTTAAAAATCTTCAATGACTCCCAAATTGCCTACAGAATGAAGAACATTTTAACCATTTATCTTTTTAAATTCATTTTCATTACTCCCCCATCCGACAGTCAAATTAAGCCATTGCCTATTTCCAAAATTTACTCCAGGCTATCTTTCCTTTTTACTTTTTTCTGGAATTTTCCTCTCTTATTATCTACAATGCTGCTCACTGTCCAACATTTACTTCTAGTAAGAACATAACTTCAAGGACCAAATACAACTTTTCTGACAAAATTTTTCTGATAATCCTAAAACACTGAGTTCCCATTGCAAACTTCCACACTGTTTGATTTGTCAAGTCATTTACTGAATACCTCCCATGTGTCAGTCCTTCAGAAACTCCATCTATTTTGCATGTTTTATGCATCTTAACAAAGTGTGAGCTCTCTCATATCAAAGGCTGACTTACTCATCTTTGCCTTCTTAGTGGGGCCTGGCACATCTCTTTGACACAGTAGGTGCTCAATAATATTCAAATAAAAAAACAGTTTTGTGGGAAAAGGTCTCATAATTTTTATTCATTTTGTCCAGGAGTTTTCACAAAATGATATAAAATTTTACTCTAGGCTTTGGCAAAATCACCTGGATCACTCAATAAAGTGTATCAGGGTCATTAGAGGTAATTGGATCTATTTGAGCCATGAAAAGACTGTGCCATTTGCCTTGAGGTATTTAAAATCAAAGATAGAACCTCATTTGTCTGGGATAATTTGAGTGTTAGTCGGCATAACACTTGTGACCCCTCCAGACTATTATGGTTCAAATTCAGGATTTCCAACATTCAAAAAGTAAATGGTAAACTGACAAAAATTAGGTTATATACTCACTAACCTGTAACAATTTATTTATATGATTTCATATATCTACAAAGTTGTTACATATTCTTACTTATATAAAATAATAAAGTAGCTAAAATATTATATTTATAAAGTTTTTTAATCCTCATTGATCTTTTTTCTATCTTTCTTACACACAGATTTTATATGCCATTAATTGCCCAAAAACATAATGTAGACCATTATTTCTTCCTAGGCTAAAAAAATTTAAATTTTAAAGCTAGAAGAGACTAGAAACCATTGCATATTATCTATTAATTTCACAGAATAGCAACTGAGGCCCATAATAATCATTATTGAAGTCTCATAACCTATCAGAAATTAAACTGTGACTGGTCTGACTTCTAATGTAATGTTTCGACTTTATCATCCTTTACCTTTTTGAACTCTTCTGTTTTTCAAGATTTCTACAATAAGACATCTTTATAAGTATGTGAATTTATTTCCAGCTTACTCTCAACACAAATCTTTACTCAGGGCAATTGTCTTCCATTATACAAACTTTGGCCATGAAAAGTATTCTCTTCTGCCCAAACTCGAAGACTGTCTTCCTTCATGAAGCAAGCTCTGCTCTTCCAACTCACAGTGACCTCTTGAGCTGTCAAAAGATATATTCTATTATCTACATGATTAAAACTCAGCTAACTTAGGTGCTGGATGTAACAATAGCTTTAAAGTGGTTTATAATAGAGCTGGGGAGAGTAAACATGTTCATATAAACAGAGCAAAAGATTGTAAATGTTTCAAAATGGCCACAAGGAGCTGTGGGAGCACAGATAAAAGAGGTTTAGGTAATACCTGGTGTGAGCATTTAAAGATGACCGAAATTCTAGAAAGTGGAAGGACAATTTGAAATGATAGGTAAGCTTTGCTCAAAGACAAGAGCTGTAAAGTGCAAAAGGAAAGCAACAAACATCACATTTGGCAGGGCCTTAGGGTTTGTTAAGCAGGACAGTGAAGAGTAAGACAGAAGTAGGTCAGGATGAAGCTTCATCTAGACAATATTAATTTCCAAGAAAAGGTGCTTGGACTTCATTCAAGAACATGAAGAAATATGAAATTATTGAGAGTATTTGAGCCAGGCAATTTCTCTTTCAGAATTCTGCTTAGGAAGATTAAGCCAGCTGGAGTCCATAGGACGGACTAAAGAATGACATAACTTGTGCCACATAGACCAGGTGGAAATGGAATGCTCTAATCCAGGAAAGAGTTAAGAAGGGCCTGAACTATAGATGTAAGTGGAAGAGAAAATAGGGGGCCAAATGTGTAACAATGCTGGGATATAATCAATAAGATTTGGTAATTGATTGGCTCTAGAAAAGAGAGAGTGGGAGTAGTTAACAGACATGTCCATAAAGAGAGAAAGAAAAAAAATGAACATCCAAGTATCACAGAGGAACATTATTATATTTTTGAAAAGTATTGAGTTCTAAGTTAAATGTACAACATGCATACTATAATCTGTCCCACAAATCAACATGTATATTTAGATATAGTGGCAATTTAATGCTTAATTACATACTGACATTGTTCATTAATTGTTTCAGCCATTTCCATCTTCAATGAAAAGAGATACTTTTTGAGGAGGGAAAAAGAGGAGTGGGTGGAATGAATAAACATGTAGAAAACTCTGATTATATTTCACATTCGGGCACAATACATATGCTGCTACTCCCATTTTACAGATGAGGAAACTAAAGCTAAACACTATTAGCTAGCATATCTATTTTGCCGGAGATGATATAATTAGTCTCTGGTTTTATTGACTCCCAGAACTTAGAGACTTTCAAGGTTATTCATGAGTTAAGGTTATCAATGAGTTGAAGTCCTGGGAAGCAGGTTTTGGATGAATATTAAAAAAAAAAAAAGTACCTTTTCAACAATTACAACTATGAATTTCAAGAAGAGAACTGAGACCTATAAGGAAATTCTAATGAGTTTAGGTAGGTATGCAATCTATTAGCAACAGAAATCCCAAAAGTTTTTGTCCCAAATTGTTTCAAAATAATTGATACATTCCTTTTAAATTACTTTTTAATATGCGTACGTTTGATTCTATATATTTGTATGACTCAGAGAACATTGTACCGGGTATAAGCAGACAGATTCTAAACTGAATTTTATCCCTTATTAACAGAGTGACGGGAGAAGTTAGTAATAACTTTGTGCCTCAGTTTTCTTATCTGTAAAAGAATTGGGATGGATAATTTCTAAAGTCATTTCCAGCTATATGATTATATATGATTCTCAGACAAGTGAGATGAGAAAATCTATGTGGCTGTATTGAATTGCTTTTGTCCTTGGTCCTGAACAGCTTCAGACTTTAGGGCTGATTCATTACAGCCAGGAAGGAACATTTCCATTTCAATTTCTAAGATAATCATGGCCAGGTTTAACCCTTTCAGATTAAATGTTAATTTTCTTATTTTTCTTAGGCCTCTATATTTGTTATCCCAAGACTTTCCTATAATTAGATGTCAGTCTTTTGATTAATTCTGTATTTGCTTCAGGGAAGTACCTACTTTTAGCCCTTAGATTATTTCCAGTGTGTGCTCCCTGCCCCATCTGTACTTGCTTTTGTGTTTTTATGTCTTTTTCCTTACACTAAGCAGCACTATTCTTTAGTTGTTAATCCTCTTTAAGAGCTTGATCTTGCCCTTTAAGATTCAACAATTATGTCCCAATTATATACAGAAAGATGCACTTCTAGTGCTTCTACCTCTGTTTTAAAACAAAAATATTTTATCTCAAATATAGAAAATCTTCTTGTTATTGCTTATTTTTGCTACCAAACATCTCTAATTTCCTTAAAGTAATGGGGATTAAAATTTCCATAAGATCTTTTCCAAAGTTTTAATTGGATAGGCAAGAATAAATACGTTCCATTTATATAACTTAAAGATTATGTTATGCTCCATAACTCAAAATTAGAAAAGGATAATAAATCAACTCATACGCACATAAGAATCACTGTAATAAACTGTAAATTTAGTAATGAGTAACTAAATTCAAAGGTTCAAATGGTTGACACAGGTGATAATTTATTAATGAGTTTTTACCACTCAGACACATATAGTGATGTATTAATTGTTTTAATTAGAAAAAGGCTATAAAAATGTAAAAGAAACTCTCTATCTTCCTACTCTTGGTTTATCATCTAAGGGTTGTCTCTCGTCTGAAGGAGAAAAGGGTGGATGAAATAGTAAATCTTTACTGTATAAAAACTTCAATAGGAAATAATTATCCTAACTAAAAGTCTCCGAATTTCTTCACCAATTCATTCAAAATGATCTAAATGGCCCTACCTTTAATTTATTCCATAAGGTCTAAAGCAGAGTCTCAAGCTTCTGGCACTAGACAAAGACTCAAGTGAAGAACGGAGGTCAGAAACTGCGTCTCTCAGGGAATGCTTAAATAAACACTACCATGTAATAAACACATAAACACCAATTGTTGCCAGAACAGATGAATACGACTGTGCCATATATATCTGTTCTCTACACACACTTCTGAAGAAATGGGTTTAGTCTTAGTTCTTTTCTGAGTTCTTTAACCCTTCATAGCTATTCCTTGGGAGCGTAGGGTTACAAAGAAAAAGAAAGTTAACATCATTAAGAAACACTTCTCTAGAGCCTCCCAAGTAAAGCCTTTGATGAAGCTCTTAAATTCAGATACCTCGTTGTTAGTTCTATAAAAAATTGTCCCAAATCTTAGTGCTTCTCTAGAGTCTAGTGAATAATTTTAAGTATTTCCACTTGCTCTATGAGAAAATGAAGCCAGATTATGAACTTCCTTGGGTAGTTTTTTAAAGTGATGTAAGCAATCAGAATCACCTTCCACTCACAGCATTCTCTAAGCAAATTATTGGTTGTATGTAATTTATGTTTACTATGATTAATAGTTTGTAATATATCAAATTTATAATATAGAATTGTGATTTTTGTTATATATGTAGTTTATTACACACCAAGTCCTTTTTAAATAATTACCATGTGCAGTTAAGTGTATTTATACTCTTATTACACCCTTCATAACAAAACTATATTTCAACTTCCTATAGTGTCTTGAGTGCTTTTTCAATTTACTAAAAATATTTATTGAGAATCTGCTATATGTCAGACACCCTTAAGTTATCAATAATATAGTAATGAATAAATCCTGATTTGAATAATTGCTGTTGGGAAACAATATTCATACTGTGTTTGAAATAGTTATTGTTCTCTTTAATATAGTATATAAGAATTGCTCCAGTGGCTCAGTGGGTTAAAGCCTCTGCCTTTGGCTCAGGTCATGATCCTAGGGTCCTGGGATCGAGCCCCGCCCATTGGGCTTTCTGCTAGGCAGGCAACCTGCTTCCTCCTTCCCCCTCTCTCTCTGACTGCCTCTCTGCCTACTTGTGATCTCTGTCTGTCAAATAAGTAAATAAAATCTTAAAAAAAAAAAAGGAATTGCTCCAATAAAATAGTTTTTTTTATATAATTGTTTTGAGAAAGCAATTTTTTAGTAGACAGCCATTACTATTGCTAAATACTCTCACAACCATTTACGTTTATATCATCTTGTCAGTGAGTTGTGGAAACATCCAGTTTCCACATGACTATTAATACTTTGATTTCATTGCTCTCATTTTACACGTGATGGTAATGGAAGATTCTACACAACTTGTTGAATCTTGTAGTCCCACAGGATGGTTCATCTTTCTACTTTACTGTGACTGGATAATATCCTTTCTATACACAATGTGCTTATTCTTTTAGCTCATCTCTTTCTATTTTATTTCCTGTCCTACCTCTTGAGTTTGCTATTATTCTTCTTCACCCCCCACCCCATAACAAACATTCCCAGCAAACTAGACTCCAGGATTCCTTTGTGCCTTCCTGAAGAAAGAACAGTATGTGAAATATGCTTTAATAGCATGACTTTGCTTCTTATATAAAGAAACACTGTAGGTAAAATAGTGTTGCATTTTTCTATGACATATTGCCATTTGTGAAGGGTTGCCAAGGGACTATATCTTTATTCTATTTTTTTCAGTGCCTTTACAGGAAGTATTTGATAGTAAATTTTTCTATGAGCATATCAATGGGAAAGAATGTTTATTATTCTTGATAAAATGGAAATTTACTTGTTATAAACATTGTGGGATCAACTACATTTTTTCTTTAACTGCCAAAACCTTAAAGCCAGGAACCATTCCAAGCTTTATGGAACCTCAGGTCTATGTAATTTTGGGAGCCTTGTTTAAGAAAAAGGAATTTAAAATTATGAATACAAAATTAGGTATAAGGCTGTGGAAGAGCTTCATCTAAGTTCAGGGCTTTTAAAGCTTAGGCTTTAGCACCTCCATGGCAAATCCATCTCTGTTCAGAATTAAGTTTTATATGCAACTGCTACTATTTTCCTCTATCATCATTTCTTTCTTTTTTTTTAAATTAACATATAGTGTAATAGTTGCTTCAGGGGTACAGGTCTGTGAATCACCAGTCTTACACAATTCACAGAACTCACCATAGCACATACCCTTCCCAATCTCCATAACCCAGGCACCATATCCCTACCCTCTCACCCCCAGCAACCCTCAGTTTATTTCCTGAGGTTAAGAGTCTCTTATGGGGGGTGCCTGGGTGGCTCAGTGGATTAAGCCTCTGCCTTCGGCTCTGGTCATGGTCTCAGGTCCTGGGATCAAGCCCCGCATCGGGCTCTCTGCTCGGCAGGAGGCCTGCTTCCTCCTCTCTCTCTGCCTGCCTCTCTGCCCACTTGTGATCTCTCTGTCAAATAAATAAATAAAATCTTAAAAAAAAAAAGAGAGAAGAAGAAGAAGAAGAAGAAGAAGAGTCTCTTATGGTTTGTCTCCTCCCCAGTCCCATCTTGTTTCATTTTTTTCCCTCCCTACCCTCACAACCCCCCACACTTCCTCTCAAATTCCTCATATAAAATTCCTCATAGTGAGATCATATGATAATTGTCTTTCTCTGGTTGGTTTATTTCGCTTAGCATAATACCCTCTAGTTCCATTCATGTCATTGCAAATGGCAAGGTTTCAAGGTTTTTGATGACTGTATAGTATTCAATTGTTCTATCATCATTTCTTAATGCACTAGATTCTCTCTTACCTAGCACAATTGGAATCTAATTGGTTGGTTAACTGAACTTTCTGGAAAATATGGAAATTATAAAAAAAATTTACATATATATACATATATATATACATATATATAATAACCATATGCTTTAATTTAACATATATAAATATTCATTTGTCAATCTTTTGATTGATATGCAAGGCTTTTTACTTGCATAAAGAATTAAGTGGAAGTTACTTAACAGAGGTTTTTCTGTTTAATTTCACCCATCCTCAACTTTTACAATTTAATTTGTTTATTTTAATTCTGGACTAGTGGTTTAACATTTCTTATGCCTATGCTTTTGTAATAAACTACCTCAAAACTGTTTCAAAATAGGTGAATTGATGTTTTTGCTCATGACTACTTGTACCTAGGTTCTTTATCTTGTAGATTGCCCATGGTAATGTTGTAACACATGGCTGATTACCTTGGACCTTTCTGCGTTGCCTCTTTTGGTTCCATTTGGCATATGCTATGTAAATAAAGTACAACTCATCCTACTCTAAACGTTTGAAAAAGTTTTATTTTATATAGTTTTTAACTGTCTTTGTTGCTTCAACATTCCAAAATTCTAGGTAGTTCATAACTAAATATATATTAGATGTCATTTCTTATGCACATGGATTATTTAATTATACTGAAAAATAAAAGAGATGAGAGGTTTTTTTTTAATCAATAGGCAAAAGTAGAAATGAGCTAATGTGTTAACACAGCTTTTTGTTGTAATTAACATATGTTTTAAATTTGCACAGAAACAAATTGTAGAAATATTAGCTATTGCCAATCTGTTTAGTCACATAACACTGAACAGCAAATGGTCACTGGTATTTTAATTTGACCTTGTGGTGTGGAGTTTTATTGTAGGCTCAGTTACACAACCGAGTGTTATTATCTAAAACAAAAATAGTTTTTTTCTTTCATCTGCGCTGCATAACAGAAGAATTTTTATCAAAGTCAGATACATATTCTGAAGGAAATCACTATCTATCCTCCCATGAAAGAACTAAAATTCAGTACCTTACTTCAAGTTTGCATTGTGCAATAAATTAATTTCACACATCTTATGTTGACTCATCCAAGATGGAGTGATTTCATTTCTTAAAAACCAAAGGATGGTTTGCTTCATAGTGTGTACCTTATTATGAGCTATAGTAATTTTTGAAGCCCATTAATCCAGGAAATTTGATTTTACACAATTTTGCAGACAAAAATAGCATGCTATTGCATGGATGAGAAAGAACAATTAAATATTTGAATATTTTCTGAGGGAAACTGTTAGTTTAGGTTATTATGAAAATATTGCTTAAGTCAATAAGCCTTATAAAACTATAAAATTTAAAAATATGAGTTCTTTTAAGATTAATCTTAGGTTCTTTTCTGAACTTAACATGATCACACATTATTATAAACCATCATTTCTGAAATTTGGTGATTGTTTGAATGTGTGATAGCACAACATTAGAGAAGTACCTAAAATGCATCATGAAAAGGATGGGGGATTAAGAGTGATGTCATAATAGAGGGCACCTGTGTTTGGTTATGTGTCTGCCTTCGGCTCAGGTCATGATCTTTGGGTCTTGGGATTGGAGCCCCAAGCAGTGGGCTTCCTGCTCAGTAGGGAGTCTGCTTCTCCCTCTCCCTTTCCCTCCCCCAGACCCCCTTCCCCCCATGGTGCATGCTCTCTCTCTCTCTCTCAAATAAATAAATAAAATCTTTTCTTTTTTTAAAAGAAGTGATATCATAATAGAATGAGCTAAAATTATTGGTGTTGTTAGGCCGGCAAAACCTGAAATAAAGAGGAAATAATACTGAAATAAATTAAAATATGGGTGGTATTGGGGCGCCTGGGTGGCTCAGTGGGTTAAAGCCTCTGCCTTTGGCTCGGGTCATGATCTCAAGGTCCTGGGATCGAGCCCCACGTCGGGCTCTCTGCTCAGCAGGGAGCCTGCTTCCCTCTCTCTCTCTGCCTGCCCCTCTGCCTACTTGTGATCTCTCTCTCTCTGTCAAATAAATAAAATCTTAAAAAATATATATATGGGTGGTATTAATAGGCTGAACTGTGACTTTTCTACTAACTTCAGTGTTGGAAAATGTTTAGAAAATGAAATTAAGAAACATTTTTTAAGCACTTCCTTTCATAATGAGTTCTAAACATAGGTGATCTGTCAACCTTAGGAGATGGGATATAGTAAAAATACAAAATAATTCATGCAAGATTTAGATATGCATGGATGATGGTATAGAACTGGGTTAATGCAAGAAATAAAGAAGCTTGAGAGAAGTCCTTCTGATCAAAGCAAGGAGAGCAATAATACCTGGTGACCCTGTGCAGTAAAACATTGCATAGACAAATAGCAATTTATCTGTAATTATTTTTATTAAGATTTTATTTATTTGAGAAAGAGAGAGAGAGAGTAAGCATTGAGCAGGGAGGAGGAGCAGAGGGAAAGGCAGGACCTGGAGATCATGACCCGAGCCAAAGGCAGAGGCTTAGCCAACTGGAGACATCCAGGTGCCCCTGTCTATAATTGTGTTTCATTTTTTCACTTTGATTTTCACAATACAAGCTATCAAGAAAAATGAATAATCCAAAGAAGTATTATTTTAAATGAGTATAAGGAATAATTGATTTATAAGACAATTCAGTCTAGTTCTTCACTCTAAGTAAAATGTGTGTGTGTGTGTGTGTGTATATATATATATATATATATAATATAATCACATGTATATTTACAATAAAGTTCAAGACAGTACAAAAATTCTTTGTGATTGTTTGCCTCATAGTGACTATGAAGGTTTTAGATATTGACTTCATAAATCGTGGATTCAATTTTAGGATGTAAGTTCCTATGAAACAAAACTGGCAGACTGTTGCAATAAGCATATCATTAAAGGCTAAAAATGTAACATTCTAAAAATACCAGCTTGCTTTATCCAGTTTGCCCTTTGAAGGGCCACAAATTTTTATTTGTAATTCTTTTCGCTCTTCTATCAGGATAGGCTTAGCTATGCTATCGTAAAAAATAACCCTAAATAGCTCAGTGGTTAACACAACACACGTTTATTTTTTTGCTCGCTCTGTACAAGCAGTACAGATCAACTGAGGATTTTGCTCTCTGTTGTCTTTCAGAGACCAGGTTGATGTACAGTGTAGCCACTGCTTGGAATGCTGCGGCAGCAGGAAAGACAATTTAGGAGGGTCTCACTGTCAGTTAAACGCTCTGGCCCAGAAGTGGTCCGTGTTACTTCTGTTCCTGACTCCTTTGGCCAGAACAAGTCACCTGGACTCACCTGAGGAAGCCAAGTAAAAAGGAAATCAGGAAAGAAAATCCCACTAGGCAGCCAGAGCAGAAAAAGTTGGTAAGAGCACTAATGATTTCCACACTACTTACAACACCAACCTGACTGTTGTAAAGGCAACTAGTATTGATTGAATAGCTCATTTAAGTGTTGACCTCTTTAAAATACCACCGTGACTAAAAAGTAATATTAAGAGGACACTTTTTCTGACCTACTAGAGCAAAAGGAGGCTTCTCAAGACCCACCTCCCGCTGAGGCCCCTTGCTAAGGCTTCAGTGCACTTCAAATGCCTTCTGCTAATTGTAAGCTTGGATAAAACTGCTATTTTGAGAGGTTGAGTGATGGCAGCTACAAAAACACTTCAACAGGAGTGGTCAGCTCTTGGCAAGCAATCTGCCTCACTGGGAAACAAAGGTCTAAAGAAGGGAATAACAGGTAAATACTGTTATCACTGTTTTAAACGGAGACTGATTTTAGCCTTTAAAGCTCTTTTCATCAAGGCATTGCTGAAAACTCATCCATTTTAAGGATAGCTGTTTTGCCCAAATACCTTTCGACTGACTCCTACTAGATAATGTGTAACAAATAAATTGAGGAATAGACTGAAGTCTCCAATACAGGGACAATCTTCCCAGCCCATGAAGGATATGAGAGAAAAGGATTTTAGGGATGGTTTAAAAAATACATCAGTGTCCAAATCTCAGGACATTATCTGTGTGGTGAGAACAGCTAACAGCACAGTTAGTTTCACATAGTGTCTCATGTTCAGTTTCTTATTTTCTCTGGGATGATGAACATTTTGAAAATGAAATAGTGGTTTGAAGATCAAGTAACAAAGCTTTTAGTGGATGTTGCTTTTGAAATATCGTTATCTGTGACATGCTGATTTTACATAATAGGTCACAGAAACACAAAATGTTTCATTTATTAAATAATACTTAGCATAAACATTTCAAACTTGGCTATCTTAGAGTATTGGGAAATTAGAATAAAAGGAAAATATTTTTAAAATTTTTTTAGTGCTTTACATTTATGATAAGATAAAAATATGAAGAAAAGATTACTATCTCTTAGAACAACATAGCAATGTAATAAATATTTTTATCATTAAAGATAAATACTAATAGGTAACTTTTCTTGAACGTTTACCATGTGCCAGGCATTACCATTATAAAACCCATTCACTAATTTTATTCTCACAATAATCCTCTGGTGTAGGTATTGTTATTATTATGAGCAATTCACAAATGAAGACATTTACAACACAGTCTGATTCCAAAACCTTTGTATGGACATTCCTTTGAGAATATGGTCTGTGGAGACAAAGAAACTGAGGTTTGAATCTTGCTGTGCCATTTAATAAAAGTAGAAGCCACTTTGAATCAGTTATTAAACCTTTGTAAATATCCATTTCTTCATTTGTAAAAGTCATGAGCTTTAGGTAAGAAAAAAGAAAAAGAAATTGCTCAGGACACTGTCTTTCCCTCAGTAGTTGTCCAAAAAACATCAGCTATTATTCTTATTGTAATCACTAGATATAAAAGGAAGTATCTAGCACAATCTCAGGACTACAGTAGCTATTTAATAAATATTGGTTTTCTTTCTTGTATATATTCAAAAATTTTAATAGACTGAAAAATAAAAGACTACACCACATGTGAAATGGAACCCAGCTGGGATGGAATTCCACAAGATTATGAGAATGTGTCTGTGAATGACCTTGAAATGAAAGCCCAGGGGCTATTTTGAATTCTGTTTCTAAATTTAACTGTGTCATCGTCTCATATTATTCCTCTCATTGCCAGGGAGTTTGGTGTTCATTTAATATACACTGGATACACTGGGTACATTCTTCAAAGTATCAGCTTTCAAATCCTGGCATTGAACCAGTTTCAATGACTATTCACATTTCCTACAGAGGCATAGTGGAATTTAATAAAAGATCTGTGGATTGGAGGGGGACCAGGGTATCTGGGTATGAGAGATTTGTGACGGCTCTGATATATTTCTTTCCTCTTTTCAAAAGCAAAATTCACAAAGCGCTTTAAAATTACTGACAAAATTACAACTGAATATTAGCACTCTTTAAGTCCAAGAGTCACCACTGAGTACTAAAATGAACATAATGCTAAAGTGTATTCAAGGTTTAGTGCTCTAAAAAAGTTGTCTGTGAACCAAAGGTAGCTCTTGTACTGTCTGATTAAAGATACCTGTCTGCAAAACTAAATGATGCATCAACATTGCAAGCTCCAATCAATTTAATTGATTTGTGTGCATCATTATCCTATCTGTTATGTTTATGTTTTCAATTGTCAAAAGCAGACTTTGCCGATTAAGGGCTATGTTACAGATATAGCATTTAAAGGATGGAGAGTCCAATCATTAGTCTATATCATACAGAGATGGCCAAGAGCATTACTCTTCAAAAATGGAAAAATAACAGCTTGAGGAATAGGTCCAATGACACATTAACTCAACAAATCCAGGAAGCTAATGCGTAGGTGGTACTACACTTAAAAGTCTAGTTTAGTTTCCAGAACAGCCAAGTAAAACTTCCAGAAGTTGACTGAAGGTAAACTTGACCCTATTGTTAGCTTTAGCAAGTTGAAAAGTGATGTCATATGAATTCTATTTTGAGTTAGCTAAGATTTTTTTTACTAATAATTCCCATTAAAATTAATGTGTGCAAGTAAAGCTGAAAGTATGTGTGATCTTGCTTATTTCTAATAATAATCAGTCACACATGATTTTTTTTGTTTAGCATTCATACTAAGTTTTGGTTAGGATAAAAATATCAAACTACAAAATTTAACATTTAATCTCTTTATTAATGCTAACATTTGAAATTTAAAATTTCCTCCTATATAGGGGATATTCAAACTTATTTGATATTATCTCATTGACAGAGATAAGGAAAGGAGAACATATATATATATGCGCCTAACTATTATGGATGAAAAGCATTTTGATTTTAAAGAAAAGACAAGGTAACAATCTTGTATTGGTTGGCTAATGCTGATTACAGCAAATTTTTTTTTCCTAGTATTGCTAAACTTCATTTCACTGGGAAAAATATATTGAGGCAACATAAAATTAAAGGTTCCATGTCCAGCAAATGTTACCCAGGAGAGGAAATAAACCAATGAAAAGAAATTCCCCCTCTTCTCCATTTCTCATCTAAAACATTCTGGAAAATGGATTTGTGAGGAGAAGCTCTTTCTTCCAAGGACAAAAATTAGTGTTAAAACTATATACAAAAGTTGAATTCTGCTATCTTGATCACAAAATGCTGTTTCCACAGGGTGACCCTATTCTTTTGAAACATAGTTAGTAAAAAGCAAATAAGCTGCAGGGAAGCAGCAGACCCAAAGTCCAGGAAGAGTCAGGACCAGCAAAGCAATCATCTACCACATGCACTTGTGAAGTCCAGGACCATATCTTGACAGTGTTAAACATTAAAACCAAGGCTAGAACATTAGGGATAATGAACATTACTTTTTTTTTTTTTTTTTTTTTGGTGCCACACACCCCAAACACACTGTCCCAGTCTGTCCCCCTCCTCTCTTTTCAGTTAGTATTAGGTTTTTGATGTAATGTTCAAGAACTCCTCAGTTGTGTATAACACCAAGTGCTCAACACAACACGTGCCCTCTTTAATACCTATCACCCAGTTCCCCATACCCCCACTGCACAGTCTCTTTCTAAAGTTTATTTGAGTAAGATCAACAGGAGTTTTGGTTTGTTGTGGGGTTTTGTTTGTTTGTTTGTTTAAGGAATTATAACAAATTCTATTAAAATTTATCTGGAAACACAAAAGGCTCTGGATAGCCCAAGCAATCTTGAAAAAGAAAACAAAGCTGGAAGTATCACAATCCCAGTTTTAAAACTTTAGCAATCAAACAGTATGATACTGGCACAAATACAGACACAAAGATCAATGGAGCAGAATGGAGAGCCCAGCAATACACTCCTGCTTATATGGTCAATTAATCTATGACAAAGGAGGCAAGAATATGCAATGGGGAAGAGACAGTCTCTTTAATAAGTGGTGCTAGGATAACTGGACAGCTACCTGCTGAAGAATGACATTGGGTTTTCACACACCATACTCAAAAATAAACTCAAAATGGATTAAAGACTAAATGTGAGACCTGAAGCCATAAAACTCATAAAAGAAAACATGGATAGTAATCTCTTTGGCACAAGCCTTAGCAACATTTTTCTAGATATGTTTTTTCAGGTAACAGAAACATAAGCAAAAATAAACTATTGGGATTACACCAACATAAAAAGTTTTTTACACAGTAAAGGAAAGCATCAACAAAACCAAAAAAGCAATCAGGGAGCCTGGATGGCTCAGTTGGTTAAGTGCCTACCTTCAGTTCAGGTCATGTTCCCAGGGTACTGAGATGAGCCCTGTATTGGGCTCCTGGCTCAGTAGGGAGTCTGCTTCTTTCTCTTCCTCTCCCTGGCCCTCTGTATCTCCCCCCACCACTTCTTCTCTTTATATCCCTCACTCAAATAAATAAGTAAAATCTTAAAAAAAGAAGAAGAAGAAACAATATGCTGAATGAGAGGAGATATTTGCAAATGATATATCCAATAAAGGGTTAATATACAACATATATAAAGAACTTATGCAACTCAACACAAAACTCCAAATAATCTGATTAAAAATGGGCAAAGAAATGCAGATGGTCAGTAGACACATGAATAGACACATAGTCAACATCACTAATTGCCAGGGAAATTCAAGTCAAAACCACAAGATATTACCTTACCTCTGTCAGAATGGCTAGAATCAGAAAGAAAGAAAGAAAGAAGGAAAGAAAGAAAAAGAGAGCAGGAGAGAGAGAGAAAAGAGAGGAGAGGAAAGGTGAGGAGAGGAGAGGAAGAAAGGAAGAAAAGAATAACAACTAGTTGGTGAGGATGTGGAGAAAAAGGAACCTTTGTGGCACTATTGGTGGGAATGTAAATTGGTGCAACTGCTGTGGAAAACAGTATAGAGTTTCCTCAAAATATTTTAAAACTAGAAATACCATATGATCCGGTAATTCTACTATTGGATATTTATCCAAAGAAAACAAAAAGACTAATTTGAAAAGATATATGCACCCCTATGTTTATCACAGCACTATTTACAATAGCAAAGATATGGAAGCACCCCAAGTGTCCATCAATAGATAAAAAAATAAGGAAGAAGTGGTATGTATATATACAATGGAATATTACTCAGGCATAAACAGAATGAGATGTGGGCACCTGGGTGTCTCAGTCGGTTAAGCATCTGCCTTTGGCTCAGGTCATGATCCCAGGTCCTGGGACCAAGTCCTGCATCAGGCTCCCTGCTCAGGAGAGAGTCTGCTTCTCACTCTGCACCCCCGTACTCATGAATAAATAAAATCTGAAAAAAAAAAAGAAAAAAAGAATGAGACCTTGCCATTTGTGACAACATGGATGGACCTGGATGGTATTAGACCAAGTAAAATAAGTCGAACAGAGAAAGACAAACACCATATAATTTCACTTATGTTTGGAATCTCAAAAACAAAACAAAGTCAGCCTTAAATACAGAGGACAAACTCACAGTTATCAGAGGGGAAGTTGGTGGGAGGTGAAGGAGTGAAGTAGATAAAGGGAATTAAGAGATAGAAACTTCCAGTAATAAAATAAATAAGTCATAGAGATAAAAAGTACAGCATAGGGAAATTAGTCAGTAATATTGTAATAGGGTTGTACAGTGAAAGGTGGTGACTACATTTATGGTGAGCATTGAATAATGTATAGAATTCTTCAACCAATATGCTATGCACCTGAAAGTAATAAAACTCTGTGTGTTAATTATACTTAACAAAAACAACAAATAAAGCTTATGGTCAGTTCTTAATCTGATGTGGTTGGGAAATAGGCGGGAGGGGAGAGGGAGAAGCAGCAGCAGCTGTTTGCACCTAATTCTGACTTACTCAGGAGCTTTGTAACATGCAAGAGCATGCAATATTTTTAAAATCTTCACATTAAAAAAAAAAATCTTCGTATTTTTCCTGGAAGAACACACATAAATAATCAAGAGTCCACTGGGGTAAGCCATTTGCCAGTCATAGCCATTCCTTACTGAAAGTAACTTGGTTTTTTTAAGACTTTATTTATTTATTTGACAGAGAGAGATACAGCGAGACGGGGAACACAAGCAAGGGGAGTGGGAGAGGGAGAAGCAGGCTTCCCTCTGAGCAGGGAGTCCAATACAGGGCTTGATCCCTGGGATCATGACCTGAGCGGAAGGCAGATGCTTAATGACTGAGCCACCCAGGCACCCCCTGAAAGTAACTTTTAATAGTGATTTGTAAAATTGTGCACTGAATTGTAAAGATCATTTGTGAGAAGACAATGATGAGGTTTCTTTGTGACTAATTCTTGTTTTATGTGCACTAAAGGATTGGATGTTTATTGTTTTGTTTTGCTTTGCTTTGCTTTGTTTTGTTTTTAACATCAAGCTCTTCTACCTTTCTTTGCTATTCTTGAGCACAGCTGAGCATATTTTGATTATTTTTGATGCCACCAGTTTGGTAGTCATCTTTCTTTAGGTACAGTTCACTGATATATACTGCTTGACAAGAAAAAAAAATCCACAAAATTTCCTCTGAAGACATTCATATGCAGCATGTGTTAGATTTTTTCATTTTCATTTGGCATTTTCCAACTCAACTAATTATGTTATCATTCAAGGTAGACTTTAAAAAAGAAACTCTTAAGTAAGAAAAAAACCAAAAAGATGAAGTCTTACTGCCCAACTTTCAGAGATTTTCTTGTCATCCTTAAATAGAAGAAAATTATACTGGGGCTTCTACATATCTGCATATGATGTGCATGTTCACCCCATCCATTCTCTCCATCTTCACCCTTCACCCTCCTTCCTCTCTCTATATATATCTCTAATGACTTTTTTCTCTAGAACAGAGTCTTTACCGATCCATTCAAATTCAAGAATTTATTGCCCTCTCTGGGTGGTTGCTCTCTGTGGAAGTTTTATCATGTTATAACTCCCCATCAAATATATCTATTACATAAGTTTCTCATTCTCTTTCCCAGGCTATGGCTTATGTGGCAATTCTGTCAGACATAAACATGAAATGATCAATTATGACATGAATTGAAAATATGGAGATGAACATATATTTATGAGCAAATACTTTATTTCAGTCAATCATCCTATGTGGTTATTGATTGTAAGGAACATCATTATATGCATCACGAAGAAAGAAAACATATTGCCATTTAAATTTGACACATCAGCAATTGAAAGATATATCCCCATTTCATGGATGAGAAATATAGAGAAGGGGTGTACCATAGAATTAATAAAATGTGGTAAACTGATTTACGATGATGGGCCTTTTTCCCTTGTAGTACATCCAGGGTCAACCACTGAGCACATTAAATTTTACTTACCTGCCTCTTTCATTTTTCTGTTTTCAAATCATATTTATGTGCAAGTAATTCTGCTGATTTGGCCTTGATTTTAAGATGCAGTTTAAAGCCTGCGCTTGGGTTCCTTCCAATCTATGTCATGGAACTTGGCACCATTTATTCCTGTAGAGTTAATTTAATTTATTCTGCCTTCAGTTGGCCAGTGACATAGATATCAGGGAAAGCTGGCACAAGGGAGCAATGTCTGGGCACTACTCTGTTATTCCATATTAAAAGGATTACTCCAAAATACATATCCATTTTAAAGGCATTTGGACTAGTTCTACAAAATAGTGAGGGAAGAAAAGTTAGTTGTCAGTGTCATCCTTCTTTCTGATGGCCAATTTTCTTAACATTCCAAAACAGAAAGGTCAGAGGCTATCCTACTGTTCTGGATTAAGCTTACAGCCCCCAGTAATAGCTATGTGTTCTTTCTCTCACATCCTAAAGGATAGCATTTAGCAATTAGCAAATCTGATAATCCTTTCAACTGGCCAGAGAAAGGAAAAGTGGGATTCTGCCTCCAGGAAAAAAAAAAAAAAAAAAAAAAGTTATGGCTTTAACACTGACCATTGAAAAGCAATTAGCATTTCATCCCATAATTAGGGATTCCAAGTGAGTGTGGGTGGAAGCAGGGCAGTTTCAGAACAAGTAGTAATGAAGAGAGCTACGATAGGTTACCAGGTAAGATATTTTGGGGCAAATGGACCTTTTATCAATCTACCGCATATAGTTAGAAATTTAAGCCATTAATGCCAAGGACCAACCTAGGCTTAGGGAAAGCATTTGTTTCGTCTCAAGGAAAAATTTATAATATAGTTTATAAATATAATATAATTTATAGTCACACAATGAATTCTGGAAAAAAGCCATTCATTCATTTAGTATTTTTAAACATCTGTTATTAGCCTGGCCTGAGCTAGGTTTTAAAGGTACAGCAATATAAAATAGATTTGGCCTTTGCCTTTATGGAGCTTGTAATATAAAAGAAAATATAGATATTAAATAAATAACTGTATGTGTAATGAGTATTATAAAAGAGATGTGCAGGACCCAGTCTAGTGTTTGGCAAAAGCCAAAGAGATGACAACTTGCTTAAGACTTCAAAGACAGGTGTAAGTGGAGAGTGGGTTACCCAGGCTAGGGGAAGTACATCTCTTTGAGGCCCCATAGACCAGAGAGCTACTACCTTATTAGAATTAAAAGAAACTAAATGTGAATATAATATAAAGATGGAAGAATGTAAGGGATAAGGTTGAAGATAATAGGAGGACTATCCACACTATGCGACGTCCTGTAAGTCATTCAGAAAGTTTGGACTTTATTCTAAAACCATTAGGAAGATGTTAAAGGGTCTTAAGCAAGAATTCGTTCATTTTATTCTTCAATTTTTAAAAAATTGTATCTGAGATTAAAGAAATAGTTTAGAGAAGGAATCAATTGGATGCAGGAGACCACTTCAAAGACCACCACAGTAAGTCCAGGTGGACTGTGGTGGGAATCAGAGCAGGGTGGTTGGCATCAGAGCTGGAGAAAAATAGATAAAACAGAAGGCAATTTGGAGGTAGACTCTTAAGATCTACACAGGCAGTAAAGATAAACAAGCCATCAAGGATGACTGCATGAATCCCAATTTTGTCTTGAGTAACTGGGTATGTGGTGGTAACATTTCTAAAAAGAAAAAGAAAACCGGGGAGGGGGGACCTGGAAGAGGGGGGAAAAATTCCAGAGGGACTCCAACATTTAAGGATCAGGTAGGAAAGAAAGATGTGACAAAGATCAAAAGGTATATTCAGGGACACCTGGGTGGCTCAGTTGGTTAAGCCACTGCCTTCGGCTCAGGTCATGATCTCAGGGTACTAGGATAGAGTCCCGCTTCAGGCTCCTTGCTCAGCAGGGAGCCTGCTTCTCTCTCTGCCTCTGCCTCTGCCTGCCACTCTGCCTGCTTGTGCTCTCTCTCTCTATGACAAATAAATAAAATCTTTTAAAAAAAAAAGGTATATTCAAATTATGCTCTTGTTAGAGTGTCAAATATAGCCTTCTTACACCCTTCCATTGTATGACATCATGTTAGTGGTCAGAAATTAGGAGAATCAGTGGCATCCATGTAGAGGAAGAAAGTGTATAGGGTTGGGAATGGCAGGAGGGAACAACAATGAGCCATCTTACAAGTGGGGACTACTGAGAAATATTTCTCCTAATTCAGGCACAAAGGGCAGAAAGTAAGGAAAGCTGATGGAGTTCTAATCTCAGTTAAAAAAAAAATTCTGATCTAAGATGAACTATCTCTTATTATAATAACATAGATCTTTAATTTTCTCCATAACTAGTGTGACCCAAAGAGAGAAATCTATTTATCTTCTGCCTTTCAGAGACAAACTTCTCAAATCAATAAGTGGCTTTAGTAGCTATTTTTACTGAACCCTTACTATGTGAAAAGGTCTTTACTTTCTCTTTACAACCTAAGATATAGTAATTAGTATATTATCCTCATCTGATCAGGACAGAAGGACTAAGTAATTTGGCCCAAGTTGCAACGTTTTTAAAGGATGAAATCAGTATTTAAACCTGAACAATCTGATTCCAGAACTGATTTGTCTCCACAGCATTAATTTCCTATCCCACCACTCTACTACATTCTACAGAACTAGTACTACATTCTTACAGGTCACAAATAATCATCTAATCACTGATTCTTAATGTTCCCTTCTTGACATCACTATAATTTTTAATGAAGTCTGTTTTGAAACTTTTCTTCTCTTGCTATCTATAAATATTCTTGTTTTTCTTTTCTTTTTCTTTTTTTTTTTTTTAAACACCTCTGACCACTTTGTCTCCCTTTTTGGCTCTTCTGCATCTGCCCTCTAAGGCTGTGTTTGTCTTAAATCTTCAACCATGAGTACAAATGTATGTATAGTACTTTATTTTCCTTTAGGAATAAGGCCCTTAAAAGAAATTCTCTGAACAAAGACCTCAATACCAGAGTAGAACTACATACTGTAACCTCCAGTCCAGGCACAGCAACCTGTAGACCCTGTGCTTTGATCAGCATTGCTAGACTGGTCAAAGCTATGCCCACAATCTAATTAGATCAGTTTCCCCAGTTCCCTGTGATCCGCATTGCTTCTCTCTGCCAGTTCCAATGTTACTTCCTGGTTCCAGCATGCCTCATGCTTTCACTTAATGTTGCAGTGCGGTTTCCCTATAGGACTTTATTACTGCAGCGGAGTTGGTCTGTTGATTCCATAACACTCTGAACTGTCCAGGAGGCTGTAGAGCTGAGAATGTGTTCAGAAATCAAATGATCTTATCATTATTTTGTAAGTTCTGTGTATTCTGGTTATACACCTTTTTCAGGTAAATGCTTTGTGAATATTTTCTCACATGTGTCTTATCATTTCATTCTTTTAAGAGTATCTTTCAAAGAACAGAAAAATTTGATGTTATTGAGTTATATTTATCAATATATTTACTTACGGACCATGCTTTTCCTTTGAATCAAAGAAATCTTTGCCTAACCCAAAGTCAAAGGGTTTCTCCTATGTTTTATTCTACACTTTTAATGATTTTAGGTTTGACACTAAGTTTTATGATTCTCTTTGATGAAATTTGTATTTAATTAACAGTATGGATCATATGGAATACATATAAAAATCCAGTTATTCAGTATCAAAGTTTATCCCTTCTGCATCAAATTTACTTAAACACCTTTGTCAAAAATCGGGGCACCTGGGTGGCTCAGTTGATTAGGCGACTGCCTTCAGCTTGAGTCCTGGAATTGAGTGCCACATCAGGCTCCCTGCTTGGCGGGGGTCTGCTTCTCCTTTTGACCTTCCCCCCCTCCCATGTTCTCTCTTTCTCATTCTCTCTCTCTCAAATAAATAAATAAATAAAATCTTAAAAAAGAAAAGAAAAGAAAAACCTTTGTCAAAAATCAAATGATCACTTGGTATTGGTCAATTACTGGACTTTGAATTCTGAACCAGCAGTCCATTTGTCTATCTTTGCCCCAAGACCATATTGCCTTTATACTACAGCTTTATAATACATATTGTAAATCAGGTAGCATTCATTCTTCTTTTTAATGGTTGTTTTGTTAGACCAAATACTTTGCATTTCTCTATGAACTTTTCAGAATCAATTTAGCAATTTCTAAAAGACAAGAAAAGAAAAAAATCTCTACCAGGATTTTCACTGGGGTTGTTTTGATTCTATAAATTAGTGTGGGGAGAACTACCATCTTAACAATATTGATTCTTCCTATCATTTAACATGTTGTGTCTCTACATTATTTAAGTGTTCCTGAATTTGCTGAAGCAATATTTTGTAGCTTTCAGTGTACAGAATTTTGAACATCTTTTGCTAGTTTTATTCTGAAGTACTTCATATTTTATTTTTATTTTATTTTTATATTTCTTTGTTTGAGAGAGAGTGAGAGCATGAGTTGGAAAGAGGGGTAGAGGGAGAGAGAGAAGCAGACTCCTTGCTAAGCAGGGAGCCCGACACAAGTCTTGATCCCAGGACCCCAAAATCATGCCATAAACCAAAGGCAGACACTTAAGAGACTGAGCTACGCAGGTGCCCCTAAAGTACTTTAATAATCTTGCAGTTGGAATCTTAAAAATTTCAACTACCTCTCATTAATTGCTAGTGTACAGAAACAATTGATTTTCATATTTTGATCTCATATTCTGTAACTGCACTGAATTCACTTACTAATTCTAGTAGGTATTTTGGCAAGTTTCCATAAAGACAATCATAATTTTCGAATAAGTACTTTTTCTCTTTCTTTCTAATTTAGATGACATATTTATCTTCCAAAATACACTATCTAGAACTTTCAATACAATATTGAACGGAAGTGATGAGAGTGGACATCTTGTGTTGTCCCTGGTTTTAGAAAGAAACCATTTGGTCTTTCACCGTTAAGTATGTTAGCAGAAGGACTGTTGTAGATGATCTTTATCAGGTTGAGGAAAGGGCTTCTACTCATACTTTGCTGAGAATTCTTCTCAGAAATGGATACTGGATTTTGTCTAATTCTTTTCTTGTGCTTATACAAATGATCACATGATTTTTCATTTTAGATTTTTCATATGGTGAAATATATTGATTAATTTATAAATGTTAAAACAATCTTGTATTTCTTAGGTAAACCTTACTTGTTCATGATATATCCCTTTTATGTATGGTTGAAATTTATCTATTAATTTTCCAAAAACTATTTTTTACATATAGGCTTATTAAGGATATAGGCATGTAGTTTTCTTTTTTGGTAATGTCTTTGTCTGATTTTGTTATAATGGTAATGATGACTTTATAGAATGAGTTGGGAAGTATTCCTCACTCTTCAATTTTCTGGAAGAGTTTGTGTTGAATTGGTTTTATTTCTTCCTTAAAGGGTAGTTAGAATTAATCAGTGACACCATCTGGGTTTTCTTCATGGGAAATTTATTTAATACAAATTCAATGTTTTATATATATACAAATATGTGTGTGTATATATACATATACACACATTTATCTGTGTATTCATATACATGCATATATATTTATAGATCATCTATTATTTCTTCTTGAATAAGTTTTAGTAGTTTGTTTCCTTCAAGAACTTTTTCTATTTTACTTCAATTATGGAATTTATAGGCATAAAGTTTCTCATAATAACCCTTTAATGTCTTTTTAATATCTGCAGAATCCATAGTGATGTTCCTGTTTCCATTCTTGATGTTGGTATATTAGTAACTTGTGTCTATTCTTCCTCTCTTCCTCTTCCCCTCCCTCCCTTTAATCAAACTGGCTATAGGATTACCAATTTTATCCATCTTTTCAACAAATTTGGTTTTGGTTTCTTTGGTTTCCTCTATTGATTTTGTTTTCTATCTCATTGGTTTCTGTTTTAATCTCTTCTACTTACTTTGGTTTAGTTAACTCTTCTTCTTCTAATTTCTTAAAGCAGAAGCTGAGATCACTGATTTGAGAACTTTCTTCTCCAACAAGTGTTCAGTGCTATACATTTCCTCCTAAGTACTGCTCTAGTGGTATCCCAAAACCCTGTTATACTGTGTTTTCATTGCAATTTATTATAAAATGTTTTCCTATTCTATTATTGCATCTTTAGTCCATGTGTTATTTAGAAGTGTGTTATTACCAAATATTTGGGGATTTTCCAGATATGTTACTCTTGTTTTCTCATTTGATTGTATTCAAAGAACACACTCTTTATAATTTTAATCCTTTAAAGTAATTGAGACTTGTTTTATTATCCATAATAAGCTATCTTGGTAAATTTTCCAGGTGTATTGGAAAAGGGTGCATTCACTTAAGTTGGATTGAGTATTATAGCAATTCCCATTAGGTTAGTATGTTCAAATATTCTATATTATTACTGATTTTGTCTATTTATTCTATCATATACCGAGAGAAAGGTATTGAAATCTCTACCTATGATACTGTATTTGTCTATTTCTTCTTCTAGTTCTATCAGTTTTTGCTTTATTTATTTCAAAATCTGTTATTAGATTCACAGAGATTTAGAATTATTATGTCTTTTTGATAAATAGATCCCTTTATCATTATAAAATAATCTTCTTTATTCCTGGTAATATCATGTGCCCTGAAATGTACTTGGTCTGATATTGTATTGCAATGTACTTGGTCTGATATTGAAGCTTCATTCTGAATAGTATTAATATAGCATCTCTTTTGTATATTTATATTTAAAGTGAATTTATTATAGGCAACATTGAGTTGATTCTTCTAATCTGACAATCTCTTTTTCACTGGAATGTCTGGACTGATTATATTTAATATGATCAGTGCAATATTAAATCATATTATCTCTTCTTTTTGATCTTTCTGTTCTTTGTTCCCTTTTTCCTGCATTTTCAGCCTTCTTTTGGACTCAGTACGTTTTAGTGATTTCATTTTATCTTCTTTGTTGGATCATTAGCTATGCCTCTTTTTTTTTATTGATTGCATTGAGATTTATACATTTTTAACTTACCACATTCCACTTTAAGTGATTTTTATATCACTATATGTACATGTAAGAGGACCGTGGTTTACCATTTCTACTTCCTAGTTTTTTACTATTTTTTTCTTTATTTTACTTATGCATATTATAAAATACACAATAATTTTGCTCAAATGATGAATTGTCTTTTGAGGAAATTTAAATTATAAGCAAAATCTCTTATTTTTTTTAATCCATGTAGTGACCTTTCCTGGTGCTCCTCATTCTTTTAGATGTATGTTTTCATCTGGTATCATTTTTCATCTGTCTGAACAAATTTCTTTCAATTTCATTATAGTATAAGTCTCCTCAAAATTATTTTTTCAGCTTTTATGTCTGAGCTATATTTTTTTTTGCATTTATTTTTGAAAAATAAATGCATTGAGTATTAAACTCTAGATTGTCTGTCTTTTCTTTTACATTTTTAAGATATCCCCCACTCTTTGAGTTTTTCCAGTAAGAAATCTACTGTCTTCCTTATTTTCATTTATATACATATCTTTTTTCCTTTGGCTACTTTTAAGGTTTTTCCTTTTGTAATGGGTTTTAAGTAATTTCATTATGAAATGTGTTGATGTGATTTTCTTCACTTTTTTTGTGTTTAAAGATCATTTAGCTTCTCGGAATGTGGGTGCTTAATTTGCATGAATTTTTTTTTAATTGGCCATTGTTTCTTTAAATTTTTTGTTTGTTCCTTCTTTTTTCACTACTTTACGGATCCAATCGCATATTTGAAAGGTTTCTTGAAGTTGTTCCAGAGCTCATTGGTATGCTTTGTGTTCTTTTTAAAAACCATATTTTCTTATTTGTGTATTTATTTATTTATTTATTTGAGAGAGCACATGTGTGTATAAGTGTTGGTGTCTGTTCGGGGGTTGGTTTGCAGAGGAAGAGAGAATCTTAATCAGGTTCCACATTCAGCACAGAACCCAACACAGGGGCCGAGATCCCATGACCCTGAGATCATGACATGATCTGAAATCAAGAGTTGGATGCTCAACTGACTGAGCCCCCATATTTTATGTTTTAAATTTTGGGTAGTTTCTATTGCTTTCTTCAATAGCCTAAGTTCTCATTTCAGACATTGCAGTTTTCATCTCTACAAGTTTGATGTGAGTCTTTCTCACATCTTTATTGTTTCTACTTAACATTTTAGATACATGTATTCAAGGCAAAATAACTGCTTATTCCTTGGGCCTGCTAATTATAATATTTATGTCAGTCTTAAGTCAGTTTTGATTGATTGATTATTCTCCTCAGTATGGATCATATCTGTCTGCTTCCTTGCATGTCTCCAAATCTTTGGTTGGGTGTCAGACTTTGTGGATTTTATTTTCTGAGTTTTCCTTTTCCTATAAATATTTTTAAGCTTCGTTCTTGTATGCAGTTAAGTTACTTGGAAATAGATCCTTTGTGGTCTTGTTTGTATGACTTGTTAGGTGGTTCCAGAAAAGTACCAAGCATAGGGCTAATTTTCCCCCACTACTAAGCCAAGACTTCTTTGAATACCCAGTGCTACAAGAATTATGAGTTTTTCTTTTATGGATCTATGGAACAGGTACTTTTCCTGGCCAGTGTGAATGCTGTACACTCTTTGCTTTAATTCTTTTGAATGGTCTTCACTGCCTCTGGCAGTCTGCTCAAATGCAAATACTGATCAGTACTCTGGGGAATATTCACCTTAGACCTTCCACATGACTCAGGGTTATTTGTCTGTTCTGGTCCCTCCTTTGTGGTATTGTCCTATGAACTCTAGGCGGCTTCTTCTCTCTGGACCTCCACTTCCTCAGGCCAGATTCTGCCTGTGTTCTTTTCTGAACCATAACTTGGAAATTCTCTCATGACAGTAAGCTAGGATATTTGTAGGAGTTACCGCAGATGTTTTCTATCTCAGGGATCACTCTCTTCAGTTGCATTATGCCCAGCTCCTTGATTTGATATTGTTGTTGTTTTTTCCTGCAGGAAGGCAAATCTAGTCCTTTTTACTCTGATTTAAAACTGAAGTCCCAGATGATCTTAATAATGGAGATGGTCCATGGGAAGATGAAAAAGTCTATATATAGTTCTTCTGCAGAAAATCCAGTTTATGGTAAAATACTGAATCAAAGTTTCTTTCTACATATACATACATATGTATATCTTTTTAATTTAAACTACATTATCCTACTCTCGGGAAGTATCGATTTTAATGAGCACCAAATTCAATTCTAAATACTGTTCACAGAAAGAAAGAAAGAAAGAAAGAAAGACAGAAAGAAAGAAAAAAAACCCTGGATACTGCAAGAGTGTCTGTCATTTAATAGGTAGTGATGACTTTATAGAAATGTGTGCCTCAAATCCAGCCACTACAATCTTTTTATATTGGAACTATTCTTAGATCTTAAAGAATTTTCTGACCTCATCCCACTAAGGAAAAATTGCAACCTTTACCTGTCAAATACTTTTTTTTTTTAGATTAAAATTGTGGTATAACTAGTAGAATACTGAGCCAGGTGAAATGATAAACTCTCTCATGAAATAATTTAGTATCATTGGCTTAGGAAATGTTACCGTCCCACATGAAAGTTAATTTAGGAGGTCCTCATGAATGCAGGTAATACAGAGACATCTGCCAGATTAATTATCTCTGAAAAAGTTCTCAAAAAATTTTTGGATATAGGTAAATTTAATCTAGATTATGAATTTTGTGTAAAGACAGAATGTTTAAAAAAATCTTTAGTATTAAAACCAACATTAAGTAAATAGCCTTGGTTTCACTGTGATATCTTTGAACACTGTGAGTCTTTTCAAGTTTAAAAGGTGTTATTATAGGGTACCTGGATGGCTCAGTTGCTTAAATTTCTAGCTCTTGTTTGGTTAGCAGTGATTTCAGGGTCCTGAGATTGGGTTCTGGGCTAAGCATGGAGTCTCTTTGGGACTTTCTCTCCCTTTCCTTCTGCCCCTTCCCCCTACTCGCTGTCTCTCTCTAATATAAATACATAACATTTTTTTAAAGGCATTATAGGGGCACCTGGTTGGCTCAGTCAGTTAAGCATCTGCCTTGGGCTCAGGTCATGACCTGGGGTCTTGGGATCCAGTCCCACATCATGCTCTCTGCTGTTTCTCCCTTCCCCTGCTCTTGTGCTTTGTCTCACTTTCTCTCTCTCTCTTTCTCTTTCTTTCTCCCTCTCAAATAAATAAATAAAAATATTTAGGGGGAAAAAAGAGAAATAAAAAATTTAAAAAATTAAAAGTCATTATTATAACAGCTAATAAAAAAAAAAAGAAACTCTTGGGACATCTGTGTGATTCAGTCAATTAAGCATCTGCCTTTGGCTCAGGTCATGACCCTAAGGTCCTAGCATAGACTCTAGTATTGGACTCTTCACTCATCAGGGAGCCTGCTTCTCCCTCTGCCTGCCTCTCCCCTTGCTTGTGTTCTCTCTCTCTCTCTCTCTTTAGCAAATAAATAAATAAATAAATAAATAAAATATACATAAAAAAAGAAAATCTTGAAAATGGGATACATTTCTAGAAAAGAAGGAAACATTTGAATGAAAATAGATGGGAGCAGATAGTGGAAGAATTAAATTAGGAAGAAACTTCAAAATTCGATACCTTAAGTGATTCAGTATTGTGAAAATTTTGTATTAAAAAAGGGATTCTGGGGGCACCTGGGTGGCTCAGTGGGTTAAAGCCTCTGCCTTCGGCTCGGGTCATGATCTCAAGGTCCTGGGATCGAGCCCCACATCGGGCTCTCTGCTCAGTGGAGAGCCTGCTTCCTCCTCTGTCTCTCTCTCTCTCTGCCGGCCTCTGCCTACATGTGATCTCTGTCTGTCAAATAAATAAATTAAAAAAAAAAAATCTTAAAAAAAAAAAAAGGGATTCTGTTAAAATTGTTTTAAGAATCAAGTAGCCTAAGGAAAATTACCTCAAAGTGGGAAAAATAAATTCTTAAAATCTGGGTCATTTACCTGAGATTTCCTGTATTTCTGCAGCTTTGTGTTTAAATTTTTTTTAAAACATTTTTATTTATTTATTTGAGAGAAAAGATAGCAAGAGCGAGAGCATGAGCAGCAAGAGGTTAGGGGAGAGGGAGAAGCAGGCTCCCCAACAAGCGAGCTCTGTGTGGGACCGGATCCCAGGATCTCAGGATCACAGTCCCAACTGAAGGCTGACATTTAACCTATTGAGCCACCCAGGCACCCTGTGCTTTAAACTTTTTGATGCATCACCTAGAGACCATTACTCTTTTTTTTTCCCCCCCACTGAAGATCAAGTTATCAGCAAAGTACAAAATGGTAATTAAAAATTTCTAGTTCAGTACCAGGCCCACATTGTTCTTTTAATGAATCAGATTATCTCAACTTTGTAAGGATTAACGAGGCACTTGTAGCAGTTCCTTTAAATTTCTCAGAACACTATGCCACCAGATAACTAAGCAGCAGCCTTGTAAACTCAGAGTTAACAGAAGCTCAGAAAATCCATTACACTGAATTCACTAGAAGAGTCAGAAGTTTTTTAATAGGACATTCTTAAAATATTATCATTTATTTTAATTTAATATTAAGGTTTGTGTAAGCACTCAATACTATTAGAGAAAAGGGTAAAGTTAATATTGCAATATTTGTCTTTTAGAAAAAAATTAAAATAATTGAGCAACATGTATAACAATAGTTTTTGAAAACTGCATATGTTTTCTTTCCAAAATCAACAAATATTAAGAATTTAGAAATATAGATATTATAGGTTTAAGAAGAATTATTTTGTGTCTTCTTCAATTTCTTTCATGAGTGTTCTGTTGTTCCTCAAGTACAGATCCTTTACCTCTTTGGTTAGGTTTATTTCCAGGTATCTTATGGTTCTTGGTGCTATAGTAAATGGAATAGATTCTCTAATTTCCCTTTCTGTATTTTCATTGTTAGTGTATAAGAAAGCAACTGATTTCTGTATATTGACTTTGTATCCTGCCATATTACTGAATTGCTATATGAGTTCTAGTAGTATGGGGGTGGAGTCTTTTGGGTTTTCCATATAAAGAATCATGTCATCTTCGAAGAGAGAGAGTTTGACTTCTTCATTCCCAATTTGAGTACCTTTTATTTCTCTTTGTTGTCTGATTGCTGTTGCTAGGACTTCTAATACTATGTTAACAAGAGTGGTGAGAGTGGGCATCCTTGTCGTGTTCCTGATCTCAAAGGGAAGGCTGTCAGCTTTTTCCCATTGAGGATGATATTTGCTGTGGGTTTTTCATAGATAGATTTTATGAAGTTGAGGAACGTTCCCTCTATCCCTATACTCTGAAATGTTTTAATCGAGAACAGATGCTGACCAGACAGGACTGGAAGAGATTATGCTGAGTGAAATTAGTCAAGCAGAAAGAGTTAATTATCATATGGTGTCACTTATTTGTGGAGCACAAGAAATAACACGGAGGACATGGAAAGATGGAGAGGAGAAGGGAGTTGGAGGAAATTGGAGGGGGAGATGAACCATGAGAGACTATGGACTCTGAAAAACAATCTGAGGGTTTTGAAGGGGTAGGGGGTGGGAGGTTGGGTGAGCCTGGTGGTTGGTATTATGGAGGGCACATATTGCATGGAACACTGGGTGTGTTACATAAACAATGAATTCTGGTACACCGAAAAGAAATTTAAAAGAAAAAAGAATTATTTTGGAATAACTTCAGGTTTATAGAAAAATTGCAAAGCTAGTATAAAGAATTCCCATATGCCTTCACCAAACTTTCTCAATGCTAACATTTTACACTGACACATGTATTAAAACTAAGATCTTAACACTGGTACAATGCTATTAACTAAACTGCAGATTTTATTAATATTTCACCTTTATTTAATTCCAAGATCCATTCCAGAACATCACTTTAACTGTATGTATGTGCATATATATGTCTGTCTGTATGTATGTAGTTTCCTATCCAACACAACTTTATAACTTTGTCAGAACTATATATATTTTTCTTTCCATTAATCTTTATTTTTTTGAAGATTTATTTATTTATTTATTTATTTATTTATTTGAGAGAGAGAGAGAGAGACAGAGACAGAGAATGCAAGGAGGAGAGGATGAGGGACAGGGAGAACAAGTCTTAAGCAGACTCCAAACTCATATCAGTGCCCCACACTGGGCATGATCTCACCACCATGAGATCACAACTTGAGCCAAAACCAAGACTCAGACACTTAAATGACTGAACCATTCAGGTGCCCTTATTTTATTTATTTTTAAATCGAATTAAATTAACATGCAATATTACATTAATTTTAGATGTAAAAGATAGTGACGATATTTTTATATCATCATATATATCATATATCATATATGTTTATATCACAAATACACACACACACATATTTTACAATGCTTTTATCCATTCACCTATCAATAGGCACAAGTTACTTCCATATTTTGGTTATTATAAATAATGCTTCAGTGAACATAGAGGTACATATATCTTTTCAAATTAGTGTTTTCTTTTTTTTTTTTTCAGATAAATACCCAGAAGTGGAATTGCTGGATTGCTATAATTATTTGACAAATCTCTATAATGTTTTCCATATTGGCTGCACCAATTTACATTCCCACCAATAGAGCACAAGGGTTTCCTTCTCTCCATATCCTCATCAACAGCTATTATTTCTTATCTTTTTGATAATAGCCATTCTGACATGTGTGAGGTAGTATCTCATTTTGGTTTTGATTTGCACTTCTCTGATGACTACTATGTTCAGCATCCTTTCCTATCTCTATTGGCCATCTATAAGTCTTCAGAAAAGTGTACATTCAATCAAGTTCTTTGTTGCTGTTGTTGTGTTTTTATCGAATTGTATGAATTCTTTTTGTAATTTAGGTATCAACTTCTTAACAGATCTATCATTCGCAAGTATCTTCTCCCATTTAGTAGTGAGCCTTTTTGTTTTGTTGATGGTTTATGTCAAAGTGCAAGAGCTTTTCAGATTGATGTAGTCCCGTTTGTTTGTCTTGTCTTTTCTTTTTTTTTCCTTGCATGAGAAGACATATCCAAAAAACAGTGCCAAGACCAATGTCAAAGAATGTATTGCCTATGTTTTATTCTAGAAGTTTTATAGTTTCAGATCTTACATTATCATCTTTCATTAATTCATTTTGAGCTTATTTTCACATATGGTGCAAGAAAATGGTCCAGTTTCAGTCTTTTACATGTAGCTGTCCAATTTTTCCTGTACCGTTTATTGAAGAGAATGTCTTTTCCTCTTTGTATCATCTTGTCTTCCTTTTCATAGATTAACTGATCACATAAGCATGGGTTTATTTCTGGGCTGTCTACTCTGTTCCACTGATCTATGTTTCTGTCTTTGACCCAGTACCATGCTGTTTTGGTTACTATAGTTCTATAGTACAATTTTAAATCAGAAGAGCTAGGGTATCACTTAACTTTTAGTCATCATGTATCCTTAGACTTTTTCAACTGGGGGTAGTGTCACAGTCTTTCCCTCCTCTTCATATTTTTCATAATTTTTAAGAATATTGATCAGCTATTTTATAAACATCTTTGAATTGGTTTTGCCTGATATTTACTTGTAATCAGAAATTCTCAATTTTTTTTGAAGAATATCTCAGTAGTGAAATGTGCTTCTCATCACAGTATATCAAGGGTTATATCACAACATGTCTTATCACCAGTGGCATTAATTTTGTTCACTTGGTGAAGGTGGAATCTGACAGGCTTCTCTACTGTAAAGTTCCCATGTTCTGTTTCCATATTCTATTATTTGGAAGCAAATAACTAAAGTCTAGCACACATTCCAATGGAAGAGAATTAAGATCCATCTCCTGGAGGGAGAATAATTTATTTAGAATTTTTCTGAAGGAAGATTTTTCCCTTCTGCCTCATTAACTTTGTCAATCAGTTATGTATATTAGGAGGTACTTGTGAATATTTACTTTGTTTTTTGAGTTGTAAATACTATTACAAGCATAGCCCAGAGATATTGCTAGTTCAGTTCCAGACCATCTCAATAAAGCAATATTGCAATAAAATGAGCCCCAGTGAATTTTTTTCATTTCTCAGTGCATACAAAAGTTATGTATATACTATACTATAGGCTATTAGGTGTACAATAGCACTATATTTACAAAATGTACATGACATTTAAAAAATACTGCTAAAAATGTTAACCATCATACGAGTTTTCATCAAGTTATAATCTTTTCGCTGCTGGAGGATTTTGCTTTGAGGTTAATGGTTACTGACTAATCAGAGTGATAGTTACTTATGGTTGTGGGTGACAATGGCAATTTCTTAAAATAAGACAACAATAAATTTTGCTGCATTAATTGACTCTTTCTTTCATGAACAATTTCTCTATAGCCTGTGATGTTGTTTTTTGTCCACAATAGAACTTACTTTAAAATTGGACTCAATCCTCTAAAATTGAGCCCCCCACTGCTATATCTACTAAGTTCATGTGCTATTCCTAATCCTTTGTCATTTCAATAATCTTCAAAGCAACTTTGCCAGAAGTAGATCTATTTGAAGAAACCAATTTCTTTGCTCATCTGTAAGAAACGACTCCTCATCTGTTTAAGTTTTATCAAAAGATTGCAGCAATTCAGCAATCTTCAGGCTCCAATTCAAATTCTAGTTCTCTTGCAATTTCAACCACATTTGCAGTAACTTTCTTCACTGAAGACTTGAAACCCTCAAAGTCATCCATGGAGATTGGAATGAACTTCTTCTAAAGTTAATATTTTGGTCTCTTTCACTGAGTCACAAATGTTCTTAATTGCATCTAGAAGGGTGAATCCTTTCCAGAAAGTTTCCAACTTTTTCCCAGATCCATCAGAAGAATCACTATCTCTGGCAACTAAGGCCTTATAAAAATACACTTCTTGGGGCACCTGGTGACTCAGTCAATTAAGTATCTGCCTTCAGCTTAGGTCATGATCCCAGGGTCCTGGGATTAAGCCCTGCATTGGGCAAAGAGTCTATTTCTCCCTTTCCCTCTGCACCCTCTCTCTCTCAAATAATAAAACAAAATAAAATCTTTTTTAAAAATGCACTTCTTAAATAGTAAGATTTGAAAGTCAAAATTACTCCTTGGTCCTTGGGTTGCAGGATGGATACTGTGTTGACAGTCATGAAAACAACATTCATCCCATTGTACACCTCCATCAGAGTTATTAGGTGACTAGGTGCATTGTTAGTAAGGAATAGTGTTTTGAGAGGATTCCTTTTTTTCTTTTTTTCTGAGCATTAGGTCTCAACAGTAGACTTAAAATATTTAGTAAACCATGTTGTAAAGAGATGTGCTGTCATCTAAGCTTTGTTTTCCCATTTATAGGACACAGAGTAGATGTAACAGAATTCTTAAGAACCCTAGGATTTTCAGAATGGTAAATGAGCATTGGCTTCAACTTTAAGTCACCAGCTGCATTAGCACCCTAACAAGGGTCAGCCTTTGTAGCAGGCATTGACTTCTCTAGCTACAAAAGACCAAGATGGCATCTTCTTCCAATAGAAGGTTATTTCATCTACACTAAAAAGCTACTGTTTAGGGTAGCCACCTTCATTAATTATTCTAGCTAGATCTTTTGGATGATTTGCTGAAGTTTCTACATTAGTACTTGCTGCTTCACCTTGTACTTTGCTATTAAGGAAATAGCTCCTTTCCTTGAACTTCAGGAAACTGCTTTAGGTAGCTTTAAACTTTCCTTCTGCAGATTCTGTTCTGTCAGCCTTTATAAAATTAAAGAAAGCTAGGGCCTTGCTCTAGATTAGGCTTTGACTGAAGGGAACACTGGCTGGTTTGATCTTCTATCCAGACCACTGAAACATTCTCCAAATCAGCAATAAAGCTGTTTGTTTCACATTCTTATTATTCATGTGTTCATTGGGATATCACTTGAATTTCCTTCAAAAACTTTTCCTTTGCATTCATAAATTGCCTATTCATAAATTGGCTATGAATTTCATTTGTAAATAGGCAAGAAGCCTAGCTTTTGGCCTAGCTCAGATTTTGACATGTCTTCTTCACTAGGCTTAATCATTTCTAGCTTTTGATTTAAAGTGAGAGACATGTGACTCTTCCGTTCACTTGCTCACTTAGAGGCCATTGTAGAGTTATTCATTGGCCTGATTTCAATATTATTGTATCTCAAGAAATAGGGAGACCCAAAGAGAGAGACACAGATAAAGAATTGTCAGTTAGTGGAGAAGTCAGAACATACGCACTTATCTATTAAGTTCACCATTTTATAGGAGTGTGGTTCATGGTACCCCTAAACAATCACAATTGTAACATCAAAGACCACTGATCACACAGATCACCATAACAAATATAATAATAATAAGAAAGTTTGAAATATTGTGAGAATTACCAAAATGTGACACACAGACGCACAGTGAACAAATGCTATTGGAAAGATGTTGCTAATAAACTTGTTGCCATAGATTTTCAATTTGTAAAACATGCAGTATCTGTAAAGTACAATAAAGTACAATAAAAAGGTTTGCCTATACTACTAAGCGTCCAATACAACTATTATTTATTTTGTTGCTCAAATGATTCCTGCTTTGAGTATTTGGGACTCTTTCTGGTTGGTTCCTATGTCCCTTTGACGTGCCCCCATAGTCATCTCTGTTTCCTCATCCTCCTTCTTTTCTTGTTCTTTTTCATTTCCTTCTTCTTCCTCTGTTCCTTCTTCTTCCTATTTTTCTTCTTCTTCCTCATCCTCATCCTCTTCTTCTTCTCCTTCTCCTCTTTCTTCTCTCTCTTCTACTTCTTCCTCCTCCCCCTTTCCCTCCTCCCTCCCCTCCCCCCTCCTCCTTCTCCTCCTCCTTCTTCTTTTTCCTCTTCCTCTTCTTTTTCTCCTTCTTCTTTTCACTCTCTTTCTGGCATTATTAAATGCTTCAGGTTTATCTTGCATTATTTTTACCCAGTCCTAGAATCAGCCATTTCTTCAAGGAGCCCTGGTTCTTTTTGTTGGAGACTGGTATTTAGAAACTAAGATCTCAGTGCTGGGTATGCTTGTTGTTACTGTGATGTCACTGCTTCCATGTTCTCTCAGCAGACAGAACTAAGAAATATAAGTGTTATGCAAACCCAGGCATACACATTTTTAAAAATATATTTATCTCTTTGTATGTGTAAGGGGGTAGGTGAACTCATATCACTCTCTCTGAATCTAAATTCAGGACCACAGGGTTTATTCTATCCTTCCCCCATTGCTTATTTGTAACTTCTATGTCTGACAGCGTGAAACCTGGCTCCAGTTATCTACAACTTATATTTACTTATTTGCTCAATCAGTTGTGGTATACATGCAGAGTAGCCTTAGGATTCTTAGTCCATACTGCTGTGAAATATAAATTTACCAACTAGAATATAGTGTTTATATATAGCTCTTTTTGTTTTTAGCCTTATAGTATTCAGTCAGGCAATAGTTTCTGAAATTAATTTAGGTTAGCTTTTTTTCTTCAATAATCCAGTTTCAAAGAGAATTATCTTGAGTAAAAAACACAATATAGGTGATATGGAATTTAGAAATGTAATGTTGCAAAAGTTCATTTTGAAGATGATTGTCATTAATTTTTACAGAAGCAATATTCTAAAGCATTTTAAACCATCATAATTTTAACTCACCTCAATATTATCAGAGCTCTTTGTCTTTTAGGTGGGGCAATTACAGCATTATACCAAGTCCTACTGGAGTGAAGGCAGAGTTGGGGAAGATTACCTGCTGTGACTTTTATTAGATACAACCACAGTAGCACAATGCTGCTTCTTCCCCTCTAAATTAATTGAGTTGCCTTGGTCTGCTACTTTTCTTGTCATGGTCTTGATATAATATTTGAATGTTATATTTTCCCAATGACATGCTTTACTATATTATAGAAAATGAAACTGAGGTGCTGAAAGTGACTTGTCCAAGGTCATATGGCTTATAAATGGTAGAGCTGAAACTAGAATTCAGTCTGTTTAAAGTAAAAAATATGAAAATTTATCATATTAATGTTAGAACTTCATGTCCTGCAGAAGAATACAGTGTGGCTGGGTTCATGGTTAAAAGACCCGGACTGGAGTGCCTGGGTGGCTCAGATGATTAGGTGTCTGTCTTTGGCTCAGGTTATGATCTCCAGGTCCTGGGATCAAGCCCTATGACAGGCTCTCAGCTCAGTGGGGAGTCTGCTTCTCTCTCTCCCTCTGCCTCTCCCCCTGTTTGTGCTCTCTCCCTCCATCTCTGTCTCTGTATCTCTCTCAAATGAATAAATAAAATCTTAAAAAAAAAACAAAACACCCAGAATATTTTGCTTTAGTACATGGACATTTTTATAGTCTTTGTATCATCCATTGCCTATTTCTTTATTGTCAGTTGGCTCAAACTATGCAACTCTAAAGACATTTCTACCCAAAGAATATAAACAGGGTCCTATTCTAGTCAACTTTCTCATACTTTACAGTTTGTCTTTTGTCTCTGAATAACCTGGCATGGTTATCTTACAATGCAATTTGAATAGATTGGCTCTACTTGAATAATTTAGCTTTGACCTTGAACATGTCAAATTAAAGTGCAATTTCATTAAAATGTTCAAAGTCAACATAATTTTTTGTTTTATTTTATTTCATGAGGATTTTAGAATGTCCACTATGTACTCATGGGAACACCTGCACAGATAAAGAATTTTCTGAGAATAGTTCTGGTTCAATGTAGTACAGGCTTATTAAAGAAAAGGTTTTTTTCCTTTTTTTTTTTTTTTTCTTATAACCAATCACGGATTGATAGCTTCTTAGAGTAAAATTAAAATACTTTCCTAAAGAAAGAAAAAATTTAAAATACCAAATGCAAGGCCCAATTTCTTATGATTATATTTTTTCAAGTTGATATTGAAGTTTCTAAACATTTTTTCTCAATTTCTGTATTTTTCTGTTAGTGGGTTGGTCACAAGCATTTGTTTACCAGCATTGGTCTATGGAACATATTGGTCACTGGTTGGAGGATTCCTTTAGAAAACCTCATGCTCATCATATTCCTACTCAGGTTTCACTGACATATCCAATCCTCCCCCCTTCCCTGGAGGTGTGTTAACTATCCTCAAGATCTTAATACTTTCTTACTTTTGTACTAATCTCAGCTATTGGAAAGCATTGTATATGAAAGACATTACTGTTCTTTGCTATAGTATTGCCTTTGCAGAAATATAATCATTTCTTAAGTCATTATTATATGTCACATAGAATTTTAAGTATCTTATATGTATTAAGTCATTTATTCCCTCAATATGAAAATTGGTACTACTATCATTCCCACTTTATAGAAATGGAAAATGAAGGACAAAGAAATTGACTTCCCGTGATCATAGTTAATGAGTTAAGATCCAAACTCAGGTAGCTTAGTTCCTAAGTCTGTGTCCTTGCCTTATCATACTGCTATCCATAAGACAAACTATTTGAAAAGGACCTTGTGTATATCTAAAATTGGCTTCTGAGGGGTGCCTGGGTGACTCCATTGGTTAAATGTCTGCCTTCAGCACAGGTGATCTCAGGGCCCTGGGATCAAGCCCCACATTGTGCTCCCTGCTCAGTGAGGAGTCTGTTTCTTCCTCTACCCTTCTCTCCCCTCATGCTCTCTCTCTCTCTCTCTCTCAAATAAATCAATAAAATCTTTAAAAAAATAAAAATAAAATTGGCTTTGGAGTACATTGTTCAAAATGTTCCTCAATACCTCTCACTTATGGAGCCATTTTTTTTTTTTTTACTCTCAAGTTTTCATTTAAATTTCAGTTAGTTAACATATGCTGTAGTATTAGCTTCAGTAATAGAACCTTATGATTCATCACTTACATATAGTACCCAGGACTTACCACAACAAGTGCATTCCTTAATACCCATCACCCATTTAACCCATCTCCCTAATCACCTCCCCTCCAGCAAACCTCAGTTTGTTCTCCATATTTAAGAGTCTGTTTTCTGGTTTTCCTCCCTCTTTTCTCCCTGCACCCCCATGTTTATTTGTTTTGTTTTCTTAAAATTCCACATATAAGTATTTGTCTTTCTCTCACTGACTTATTTCGCTTAGCATAACACAGTCTAGCTCTAGCCACATCATTGTAAATGGCAAGATTTCACTCTTTTTAATTTTTTATTTAAATTTAATTAACATATAGTGTATTATTTGTTTCAGGAGTAGAATGTGGTTACTCATCAGTTGCATATAATAGCAGGTGCTCATTACATGAAGTGTGCTCCTTAATCCCCATCACCCAGTTACTCCATCCCTCCACCAACCTCCTCTCCAGCAGCCCTCAGTTTGTTGCCTGTAGTTAAAGAGTCTCTTATGGTTTGCCTCCATTTTTATCTTGTTTCATTTTTCTTTCCCTTCCTCTATGTCCATTGGTTTTGTTTCTTAAATTCCACATGAGTGAAATCATATATTTGTCTTTCTCTGACTTATTTCACTTAGCATAGAATACTCTAGCTCCATCCGTGTCATTGCAAATGGCAATATTTCATTCTTTTTGATGGCTGAGTGATATTCCATTATCTATATCTATATCTATATCTATATCTATACCTAATCTGTCTCACCTCTTCTTTACCCATTAATCAGCTGATGTATGTTTGGGCTCTTTCAGTAATTTGGTTATTGTCAATAATGCTGCTATGAACCTCAGGGTGCATGTGTCCCTTCAAATCAGTATTTTTGTGTCCTCTGCGTAAATACCTAGTACTGCAATTGCTGGATTATAGGGTAGTTCTATTTTTAACTCTTTGAGGAACCTCCATACTGTTTTCCAGAATGGCCATACCAATTTGCCTTCACATCAACGGTGTAAGAGTTCCCCTTTCCCTACATTCTCACCAACAGTTGTTGTTTCCTGTGTGGTTAATTTTAGCCATTCTGATAGGTATGAGGTGACATCTCATTTTGTAGAGCCATTTCTAACTCGAAGGGACAATTTAAAGCTTATAGAATTATAAAATTTTAATCTCTCTCCTCTTTGCTTTTGCTACTGGGCACTAGAGAACTAAAGTCTGAACCCAAATGCCATATATTTTCTCTATCCTAAGATTTTTTTTTGCCTTTGTCATGTATTGTTTTACTTATTCAAAGTATTTTTTAAAGATTTTATCTATTTATTTGAGAAAGAGAGTACATGCGCAAGAGAGTGCACGTGCACAGAAAGGGCAGAGGGGCAGAGGGAGATGGAGAAGCAGATTCACCTCTGAGCAGGGAGCCTGATGCGGGGCTTGATCCCAGGACCTTGGGATCATGACATGAGCTGAAGGAAAACTCTTAACTGAATGAGATACCCAGGTGCCTCCATCCCCCAACTATTTTTATTAGCCACCTCAAATTCTTTTTGTTAAATAGATGGTATATAAATATGCCAATTAATGCCCTAAAGCAGTTCTTCTCTCATATGATTTAAATAACAGAAATATATTCCCTAGTAGTTTTGAGGATCAGTTGTCTAAAATCAAGGTGTCAGCAGGGCCATATATCACCTGGAAGCTTTAGGGAGAATCCATTCTTTGCCTCTTCCAATTTCTGGTGCCTACTGACATTCTTTGACTTATGTTTGTATCACTCCAATCTTTGCCTTCACAATCACTTTACTTCCCCATCTTGTTTCTGTCTGCTCTGCACATCTCTTCTAAGGACACTGTCATTGGGTTTAGGAACCAGATAATCTAGATAATGTGGGATGATCTCCTCGTTTCAAAATCCTTAACTGTGTCTGCAAAGACCTCTTTCATAAATGATAACGTTCACAGGTCTTAGGGATTCGGATTGGGCACATCTTTTGGGGAGCCACCACTCAAGCCATCATAATAGGTGATTATTGTTGTGTGAGGCTTTAATTCATGGGCTTTGTGACTTAAATTTTTACATGTAAAAAGTCTTTTTATTTTTTTGTCCACTTTCTGGCTCTTCATTTTCTTGTGGACCAGTTAAGTTTGCCAGGGGTCTGGGTTTCATTCAGGTAAGGTTGACAGATACAGTGTTTTAAGTTTTGTCTAATTTTTGTCTTGAAGTCTTAAAAAAAAACAAATAGAACTCTCCTACATATTTGTCTCTATATTCATCTTTCTGAGAGGTAGGATAAAATAGTTCTTAAAATCATAGACTGTAAAAGGTGTACCTGGATTCAAATCCTGACTTCTACTTGCTGTATTATCTTAAGCGATTTTCTTCATCTCTATGTATCTTTATCATAGGGTTAACTAAGGATTTTACACATACGCACCACACCACACAATGGTTAAAACAGTGCCTTGACTGTGGCAAGCAGTGTATTACTATTAGCTTTTATTGTAAAGCACTACAGTCTTTCAGAATAAGTCCATTATGATAAGCTCAGCTATCTGATCCTTTCTTACAAGATTTTATGCCTAAAAAGTTTGTAAAATTTTCAAATAAGAAACAATTCAGAAGTACTGAAAATTTCACATATATAATCACTAGAGATAACGTAAAGGCATAAAAGAAGCCTGTAACTCCAAGTTAAATGAAAACTGCCATTTGATTGGGTAAGTCTGAGACCAAAGAAAATTGTTTAAGTTCTAATGGAGAGGACAAGATGTTCAGAGTATTTGTCACAAAAGTTAGAGCCTTTCACCTTTAGGTCGCTGATTCTCATCCAACTGGCGACAAAGTAATTGAAAATCATTATCATCTAAAAACCATTAAGTACTGTCTCTGAAAAAAAAAGTTGTTTGCCTCAGACTGACTTCCAGGCAGTAACAATTACCATCACATTGAACACCCTCTACTTGGCCATCTAAGTAGAGAGGTTAGAGGGTGAGCAAGTCTGAAGATAAAATGACAACCGGGACCGCCAAGGTCCTCTGAGAGGCTCGGCAGGTGTAGAGGGAAGGCTAGCTGGCTACTGTCTCTGCTCAATTTAATCCAGAAATAAGTGGGTATCAGTTTGGAGACTGAGATTCTTACAGTCTATATAGGAGAAAATTTTAAACTAGCTTCATGGAGTGTAATTTACACCATAAAATTCACCTGCTTTAAATGTATAATTCAGTGATTTTTGGTAACTTAAAGAATTGTGTAGCCTTTGCCTCATCCAGTTTTAGAACATTTTAACGGAGGAATTTAAAGGAGTATATATCCAATTGGGCATTGTAGTGGCATCCTAATAGTCTAATAGTCTCTCTGCTCGCATTTTTGTATTCCATTTTCCATAGGGAAGATTTTTTTAAAATGTAAATATTTTTAAATGTAAATCAAACTTAATCAGTTTTCTGCTCAAAACCCTTCAATAGTGTCCTGTCATAGTTCAATTAGAGCTCCTATATGATTAAAAAGCTGCCTAGCTCTCACACCCTACTTCTTGGTATTCTTCTTACTATAGAGCAGGTACACCAGAATTCTTTTTTCTGTGACTAAATCCACTCATTCCCCATCGCAAACTCTTTACTTGCAATGCTCTTTTTCTTATGGCTTATTCCTTGTCATTACACTTAGCTTAAGTGTCAGTTCTGAGAGCCCCTCCTTTACCACCATAACTAAAGCAGATGTATTAGCTTAATTTTAATTCTCTGCATTTATTACTATTGTATTTATTACGACGGGACATTTATGGATTTTGAGAAGCATTTCTTATATGTTAGCTGACATTCTTTCGCCCCCCACCTCCTCCATGTAAGCTTTATGACAACTGGGACTTGTCTTGTTTACCTTTTAGCACAATACCTAGGAAACTGAACTGGCTGTCACATGGGACTTCATTAAGTACTTGCTCAATAGTGAAGAGAGAATAGGTCCCTGCTCTCTTAGAGTTTACATTCTAATGGGGGAGATCAGTACATAAGAGAAAAGGAAAAAGAGAGAGATAGAAACACCTAATTTTGTTAATTGCTGCATAGGAGAGAAAGTGTTATAATAGATTCTGAAGAATCTTATTTAAGTAGTGGAAGCAGAGGCTTCTCAAGATGAGTTGACATTTACGCTGAGATCTCAAGGATTGCTGGGAAGAACCAGCCCTGTAGAGCTGAGTCATGAAGAGAATTCCCAACAGAGAAGGGCACATAAAAAGTCTCAAAGGCTACAAAGTTCCATAAGTCCCAGGAAAATCAGTATTTCTAAAGAATAGTAAAACCTGATGAGATGAGAAAAGGTGATGAGAAAAGTGGTGGAAACATAGTCAGGGTCCAAATGATACAAGAGTGGTTAGGGAATGATAAGAAGTCTACATTTAACTCTGAGTGAACAGGCATGTGATTTAAATTGTATGATTTACTCCTTGGGTAGAGCCTTACTATTCAAACTGCCCCTAACCAGTAACAGCTCCATCACCTCTGAGCTTGTTAAAATTGCAGAATCTGAGGTACCATCCAAAACCGAATGAGACTAAGTACTTTTAGTGACATCCTCAAGGGATTTAGATGCACATCAAACTTGAAAACACCAGAGAAAGGATTAGAGGGGAGAAAGAGTAAAGAGGGAAACTAGTTGGGGCACTGGGTGGCTCAGTTGGTTAAGCATCTGCCTTCGGCTCAGTTCATGATCTCAGGGTCCTGGTGTCAAACCCCACATCAGGCTCCCTGCTCAATGGGGAGCCTGCTTCTCCCTCTCCCACTCCCCCTGCTTGTGCACCCTCTCTCTGTCAAATAAATCTTTAAATTAAAAAAAAAAAAAAAGAGGGAAACTAGTTAGATATGTTAGTCCAAATGAGAGGCTGCTTGTATGAGTGACAGCACAAAGGATGGGAAGACTCATTTAGGGTGTATTTTGGAGATAGTTTAGGTCTTCTAGCCAGCTAAATGAAGATTTCTGTAGGTAATGATACAAACCTGGATTTCTGAGAAAAGTTTAGGTTAAGAGATACAGATTTGTGGGTCTATTGGGTAACTTGCTTCTGAGTTTCAAGTGCTGTTTTTATAATGTTTTATATTTTACTGACATTTGCATGTTGTCGTCTTCATGAAAAGTAAGATATGCCTTTCTGAACATTGTCCAAGTCCTCCACTTTCACTTAGAGATCCTCTTTTGCTAGGTATTGCTCATCAAGTCCTTTATTAATCCTTTCACAAAAATGTTTTGAATGTTTTAAAATTCAAGGCCAATGCTAATCAAGTCTTCCCTCTCTGTAGCCCCTAGAATTCTCCGTATCTAAATCTTTTTTTTTTTTTTAACATTTATTTATTTGACAGAGATCACAAGTAGGCAGAGAGGCAGGCAGAGAGAGGAAGGGAAGCAGGCTCCCTGCCGAGCAGAGAGCCCGATGTGGGGCTCGATCCCAAGACCCTGGGATCACGACCTGAGCCGAAGGCAGAGGCTTTTTAACCCACTGAGCCACCCAGGCACCCCTCCGTATCCAAATCTTAACTGGGAAAGAGACTCAGAGATTCTCCAGTTCCTAGGTTCAAAGCAATTTGGAAACTCCTGGGTTGGTGGGTGCAATTCTCTCCACGTACTTACAATTCTGTACTCCAAAAAGAATCGTTAAGCTAGAAGCCAGTTAATGGGAATGAAAGAACATAAGGAAGTTCCAATTGGGGAAGTTTATATAGGGTTCCCCCTTCTTAAGCTAAGAGGAAGAGCGATTTCTTGCATTAGCACTTCATTAGTAAGTGGTACATTTGAAATCCAATTTAATGTTCTTCCTATACCATTTGTTTTACCAAGGAGAGTTCAGTTTAATCATCGAAAAAATTTGTTACAATTATAAACAAGAGCAAAAAGCTGGTGTGTGTGTGTGTGTGTGTGTGTGTGTGTGTGTGTGTTTGACCCCCTTTCTTTTGTTTCTTTTCGAGGTATGGGAAATGGGCAAAATTTTTGCCACGGTTTCAATTCTCTGCCGCTGGCAACCCAGAGAACAGTACCAGAACATCACAGTATCCCTGGGATCTTTCCAGGATCCTGACTTTCTTTGGTTAATTCATGCGACAACATAACCCTACAGGAGTTTCTGGGTAGCCAAGAGTGTGAACATTCTCAAAGGTATTCCTATAGCCATACTTTAACTTCCTCTCACAGTAAATTTATTTGCTGTCTGCAATACTGCGCTAACAAATTCTCAGAACTTTGAGAAGGTCCCCTGCAAGAAAACCACACATCCATGTGAAAAGGATGCCACCAGGAGTTGTTTACAGAAGAAAAGCTGAGGGCTAGCTCTGGAGCCAAGTACGGGTCAGGGGAAGGGAGGGCAAGGCTGAACTCCGGCGGCGGCCGGGACCCGCCTGCCAGGACGGCCTCGGCCCAGCCGTGGCGGGGGGGACATTGCGGAGGAAGGGGCAAGTCTCCTGGCCTTCAGGTGCTGGCCGCGTGAGTGGGCGGAGGCCCTGGGCGCCTCACCCCCTGCTCGGGAGGTGCGTCCGGGAATCACCCTGGGTCCCGCTCCGCCCCGACGCCGGGGGTTGAGGGAGGGGGGGTGGCGAACGGCCGTTCGCTCCGGCTATAAAGGGCCCTGGGCCGCCAAAGCTCGCCTCAGCGTCCTCCGGCTCCGCCTTCGCCGCCATCCTCCCAGCTAGAGCTCCAGTTCCCGCTCTGGTTCCAATCGACCCTCTCGGGCTCAGCTACTCGGGCTGCAGCAGAAGATGGCGGCTTCCGAGGCTCCGGCCGACAGCTCTGAGGCGGCGCTGGCTGCAGCCCTAGCGGACGTGCCGGAACTAGCTCGACTTCTGGAGATCGACCCGTACCTGAAGCCCTTCGCTGGGGACTTCCAGCGCAGGTACCGCCTGACGCCACCTCAGCGTTCTCGCCCCCCATCCCCCCCTCTCTTCTTAGCGGACAGGCTGCCTTTCAGGCGCGGGCTGCGGGCTCCGGCCGCCCCTCGGTTCCGCCACGCGCAGGCCCCGCCCCTTAGCTGTCCCGCCTCTTGAGCCCCGCCCCGCTCGCTGGCACGCCCCCGACCTCGGAGGGTAGCAACTTCTTTGGGTGGGCAGCGGGTTGACCTGGTTACCTGGGTCCAATGGCTTTCCGAGAGTGGCTTGATAACTCTGGCACCCGGTCCGGGCGTGGCAGCACTGAATAAACTTTACTCATCCCCTCTCCTTCCGTTCGAATCCGTGGTTTGCGCCATTGGGTACGTGCTTTGACTCCCAGCACTAGTTTCCTTAGGTGCTTTACCGAGCGAGGCAAAGCCACGGCAGGTTTTCTGACCTTCCGTTCACAGTTGCCCTTTGAATTAGCGTGTGCTTAACACTCGGCGTGTGTAATCGCGCGTTTGCGTTTTTCGTTTATTTCATTGCAAATACTGTGATTTTATGTCCCACACGATTCTTTCAGGCAGCTTTTTTCTTTCCGTGTTACTATATCCTCTCTCAGAGGAGATTAGCGTATTTTGGCCACTTTATTTCCCGCGGGCCAGCTTTGATGAGTAAACATAGAGCAACATTTGTCAGCAACATTTGTCTGTGTTTGGCATTGCCATCCCGAAGAGGGAGAAAGGCCTTTGAAGCCAAACTTCTAGAGAGCGATTTAGGAGCTTTAGCTTTAGTTTGTCCCCTCATCATGCTATGGTAACTTGGTTTAGCACAATAAAGTTGCTGGGATAATTGTAATAGTAGTCAGCTTAACTTCAAAGATATCGTTTTTAAGATTAAAACAGTTGTTATACCAGTGATAGTAGTTATATTTGTGAGATAAGCACATTGTGATTTAATGGTTTTCTGACCTTTTAGCCAAGTGACTCCAGGAGGACAACTACCATGGCAACAGAGTATGCATAGTCACATTTTCAAGTAATAGAAAATTGCCGTTATTTATTTATTTATTAAGATTTTGTGTATTTATTTGACAGAGAGAGAGCACAAGCAGGGGGAGCGGAAGAGGGAGAAGCAAGCCCAATGTGCGCTTGATCCAAGTGGAAGGCAGGCACTTAACTGACTGAGCCACCCAGGTGCCCCAGAAAATGGGTGTTTAGTTATTGGCAAGAAGCAGTATTGGGGGTACTGGAACAGGGTTGATTTGGAATTTGGAAAAAAAAAAGAAGTTCATAACTTAGCATTGTCATTTAGTACTTGCATTTAACCCAGCAACTGTTTATTAAGGATTCCCCGTGAACAAAAGAAGTTGAGGACACAAAGTTCAATATAATCTCATTGCAGAGCTTGTATATCCTAATGAATGAGCTCTCCTCCAAGTAGTCACCTTGAGCTGTTGCTCAGTTAGTCAGGTGATTGGGCCCTTACACATCCTTATGAAATTGCTTTCAATATTTACAACTTACATTTTTGAAGTGACTGCATAATCTTCATGGTTCAAAATTGGATTTGATGTAGAAATAGTAAAAAAAATTTTAAGCAAAAGGTGGTGGTCAGATTTTTTTTGATGTGTTTATTAATGATGATCCTAATTTATTTCTATGCTTTGTAAATAACAAAAGACATTTCTAAAAGAAGACTTGTGGGATGTTTATGTCTCCCTACCTTCTTTAAAACAAAAAAAGATCACAGCTGAAGAACAACCCTTCTTAAGTGTTTCTTTCTTGTAATTCACTTCAACGCCATTGGGATTGAAGCAGTTACGATCCTCTTTTAGGATTTGTCAAAATTAATGAGAGGGACAAAGGCCAGAATAAGGAAGTGAGGGGAATCCAGTGTTTTTGATGAAAAGGCTAATCCAGTGGCCCCTTGTATCTCACTCTGACCTGGATTCTACTTCTGACCTTGGTTCTGAGTGATTGCCATTTCCAGCACACATGTTCCATTTAGGCATATCAAATAGTAATTTGGGATTTGGCAGTAGCAACTTCTATTGTTAACATGTGAAGAATAAAAGGATTCTTCCCTCATAAAGTTTGGTCCTGGTTATTTTCTATTTTCTGTTTGTTTCTAATAACCCAGTGGGACATCATGTCTTTGGCCTGACATGAATATACACCCAGTCATTCAGGCCCAAAGTAGTGCTTACCAAGGAGTGAAGAAAATTTAGGGCTCAAGTAAGAATAAGTATTTAAGAATGGTGATGGGGCAGGTCATTTCTTGTCATTGATAGACTGTCTCATTCTTTCCCAACTGAAGTATCTTCATTAACAATTCTATTATGTACATTTGTTGTTCTTGTTTATCTTTTCTGTAACTGTAAGAATGTCAAATCAAGTGTGAGGATTAATGAATTACTCTGTGACATAAAATAAAAATTAGTACATTAGTGCGTTTGATAGTCCCAGTGATGTCTCATTGGTTACCTTCTAAGATGGGATTTTCCTTTTGGCTGTCCTTTTTTTTTTTTTTTTTTAACCTATTATATATTCTATTAGTTGCTATGATCATAATTTTAAAATCTTAGTGTTTTAAAACAGTAAGATTACTTGTCCCTATATTACATGCCAATGTGTGTCAGGCTCTCCTCATGGTCATCACTCAAGGATTTAGGATGATGAAAGCTTCGTTTTGAAACATGCTGCCATAATGTTAGCTGTAGGGAATACAGAACATGTTAAACTATACACCGTTTCTTACCGCTTTTGCCTAAGAGTGAGTCACTTCTGTTGACAATGTTATATTGGCTAGTGTAAGTCAAATGTGACTTCTGGGCCATGTGTGTGAAACAGAGAATTGACATTTGTGTACAGCTTATAGAACAGCACAGTTGCAGTTGCACTTGTCTATACTTTCTGTTTAAAGTTTATTAGTATTTTTAGATTTTAATTTAATCCTGATGACAAAACCATGAGGCAGGAAGGTTTTTATTTTTCATGAGTTACAGATGGAGAAGCTGAGATTTGGTTAGTTGCTTAAATTCACATGGCTAGTAGTACTGCAGTTGGGATTAATCTTTCTTTCTAGAACTATTTTCAACAAGTTCACAGACAATGACTTCTTGGTAATTTAGTGGATACATCTTTCCTTCTTTATCTCTAGTACTGGACATTTTGGGTCACTTATTGGATCCTTGAAGCCATTGAAATGTTTTGTTTTTCTTTTATTACCTCTGATGGCTTTTCCTCTGTCTCTGACCATTTAACATAAGAGATTCTCAAGGCTTTTCTCTATGTCCTTTTATGTATTTCTACTTATATACTTTCCCTAGGCATTCTTCTCCATCCCATAGATTCCATTTATGTACTGAGGCTGCCCACATCTGTCTTCAAACTCAGATCTCCTGGTCTTGGTCATATTTATAAATACCTTCATTTTGATGTCCTAGAAGTGCAAAACTCAACATGTGTAAACCAAATTTAGGGTTTTTCATCCCAAACCTGTTTGTTCCTTTTTACCCTGTCTCCATGTGTGGTGGCCTATCTACCAACTGCTCGAGCCTAAAAACTTAACATTTATCCTTACTTCTCACCTCTTCTTTCTTCTTTTCTCCAGGTAGAGTCAATTATAGCTCCTGTTTTTCAACCACATGCCACTTTATATTCCTACTGCTCTCATCCTACTCATGTTGTTAGCATCTGTAGCGTGGTTTACGAAAACAGCCTCATAATTGCTCCCCCTTTTTACATTTCCTCAGCAATTCTGCATGGCTTTTAAGGTATAATACAGACTACTTCCCATGATGTGCAAGATTCTGTACTATCTGGTTTCTGTCTACCTTTTTAGCCTCATTATTGGACCTTCCTTCTCACTCTATACCATCTAACCAGAGGGGGCCTAAGGGTCTAGAGAGACAGCTCAGATGTCTGAGAACCGTTCTGTAAGAGACACTAAAATATCACCAGTATAAATTGGAATTGTATCCACTTTATGCGTGCATTTCTTTTTAATATTGAAGATTTTCATTTCTTCCTTTGAGCTCACAAGAAGGTAGGGGTCTAGAAAAATCATGAATAAAAGGCAAGAGAGTTTAAGAACCAGAAACATTTTTGATTTTTATCAGAAGTGACTCCTTCAGCTCAGTGGAAATGAATTAATAAGTGAACCCTTTTATATATTTTTATTAATATAATTTTCCTCTACCCCATTAAATAGATCTTTGACAAATGTTTAAAGGATATCAGTTGGCAGTGTGCCGGAATATTATTCTGTGTTGGAAGCCACGTGTTTTGGTCTAGACATGCTTCCAGCTGTGCTTTTGTACATGCTGTTCGTTCTGTTTTATACAGACTTTGCTGCTATCTTAAATGTTCCTAAACATGCTTCTGGAAACAGCTTAGAGAGATATACCTTCCCTGATTTCTTCCTATCCTTATACCTTCTTCCAGGCTGGCTGAAGAGCCTCACTTCTTGTCTGCCACCTTGAACATCCCCATCCTAAGGGTGTTCATCCACTGTCATGTAGTTGTCTTTCTGTCCTTTTGTATCCCTGGCTAGATCGTTTGCTCCCACGGGTAGGCTCTTTCTCTGTATAGTTTGTTTACTCTTGTCTTCTCAGTCCATAGAACCATACCTGGCTTATAGGAAACAGTGTATTATTTGCATGAATGTGTTCTTATTCTGAGTCTACTTATTTTTCATAGCAATAAATCTCAGGTCAACTTACCTTGAGCTAAAAATGTGGGGAATGCTAGCATCAACAGAGTAGAAGCAGTAGTTACCAGAGGATTATGTATGACAGTCAAGGGAAGGGAAATATATGTTCGAGTAAAGAGCAAAAGATAACTAGAGAAAATCAAGAAAATCATTATTAATTAGATATTCCCATAGAGTCTAAAGGTTTAGTTGCCGAAGGAATGTTCAGTTTGAGAGAGCCTGATGTCAAATAGTGTGCCCAAGAATGGGAGGAGTGTTTTTTGTGACCCCAAGCATACCAAGTGTTACAATTACAGTGAACATCTCTATTTTGTTGGAAATGAAAATAGCTTTTACATGGTAGCTAATCAGAGTGGGAAAGAACTTTGGAGTTGGTGTGTCAGCAGCCACACCAAAAATTGATTCTCACAGCACAGAAATTTTATATCATAGCCGCATGGTGCACTTTTTTCTCAGTGCCTGGCCAAGTTGTTGGCTCTGAGGAAAGTCAAATGTCAGTGATTCTAGAAGGCAGGGAAAAATCTAAAGATTACAAGATGTATCTTGCCCACTCTTCTGTACTAGTAGATTTATTTGCCCTTTGCAGCTGCTATCTGTACTAACTCCAGTTACTCCTGAATTTTCTACAGTGATGGGCAAGAGGCTCTGACCTCTTTTCATTTTCAAAGTGCCTTAAAATGACTTGATGGAGCATTTTGGTTTAGTTTAGGCTCTGGTGCCTGCTGTACCACCTCCTGAGAAATGACTCTTTATGTGATAACTTCTTAGAGGATTCAGTTCGGCTCCCACCAAGCTGGCCCTAGTTAGTCAGCAAGGTGTTAATATAGTCCCTGTGAAATGTGCTATAGTTTTAGACTGATAAGAATATCATGCTGCTGTTATTTGAAAGCATGTATTAAACTTCAATTATACATTTGTAGATATTAAAGGAAAACATGAAAGTGTTTTCATTGGAGAGAATTCCTACTACCAGTTCATTCTAAAATAAGTTTATTTTTCAGTAAAGAGTACATTCTTTTCTTGTGATGTCTACCCCTCAGTAGATGCCTACCACTGTTTTGAATCCAGGGTTCTTTTGTGTTTAACATCCAAAAGCGGCATATTCTGTTTTGTATTTAGAGTATAGTACATTAATGAAAGATAAAGCCACATTAAACATATGTTACTATACAATCTACATTCATTAATTTATTATATAGCTATATTGCATCTTACTTGATGTTAAGCTATAGAGACTAACTCATAAAACTAGTGTTTTGATGTTTAAATGATTAGAACAGTTTAGATTCTGAATTTAGTTTCCTAACATGTAAAATGGGAAAATGTATAAAAATATTGATGTGTATATGTAAGAGCAAGATGTGTGTGATGTAAAAGCAAGATGAACTTTGAACTTGAGCTCTCATGTGTGCTAGTAGTTTTGAATCTGAAGGCAAATTAATCAACCTCTGTGAACCTTAGTTTCTGTTTCTGAAAAGAGTGGGATGGTACCTACCTTCTAGGAGTGTGTCTTGAGGACTAGGGATATATTGAAGATCCTCAGTAAATAAATAATAGTTATTTGATGATGATAATATTATAAGCAAAATAGCCTTCCATCATAAATATTCACTAGGATATTGTTTTTAAAAGATTTTATCATTGTTAGCTTCTTCAACACTGTGTCTTGAAATCAACTATCAGATTCGTAACATGACCAGAAATTCTCCACAATTCTTCCATTTTGTTGGATGACATCTTACTTTAGGGATTCTTTCTTTTTTCCTAGTAGAGCTATTGTGTGAATTAGGTGAGGAGGTGGTAATGTTAATCATAGTCTAGTATACAAGGAAAAGAATATGTTTAAACTTTGATCCTTAATTTGGAGAGGAAATGAGAAGGCTATTGTCTGTTTACTATAAGCTGAAGGCAAGATGAGTTCTGGTATAATGTGCACAAAGCTCTCTTTAGAAGGAGAGAGGTAAATGCTAGCCTGCAGAAACTCACACTCTTCTTTTGATCTTCCTTTTCCGTCTTTTCTCATCTTTTATCTAACTGCTAACTGTTCATATTCTTGGACATCAAACAGCTACAGGGATTTTCTTCCTCCTGAACTCTGGATGGTTGGAGGACTGGTCATATCAAGTTTACTGATAAACAGGAATAACTTTGAAAATAAGAAAAAAATATATAGCAGCAGCTTTCAAGTTTGAAAATAAAAGAATTATCCAGCAGAGTCTGAACATATAATCTATTAGTAGGAATAAAATTTAAGTCCTGTATCTTGCTTTGTCTTTTCTCTCTCTTTATTTGATGATTTCAGTTATTTTCAATATGTTTGATTTTGCAATGAGATGTATAAAAGAGAAAAATGGAATATTCATGTGTGTTTTTGTAGATCCATTGAACAGAGATTACAGTGAGTCACAATCTCTGGGTATGTACTTTAGGTCTGTAATCTAAAGTATGATAATCAAAGGGATTGTCCTGGGTGGCTCAGTCAGTTAACTGCCTTCTGCTCAGGTCATGATCCCTGATTCCCGGGATCGAGTCCTGAGACAGGCTCCTTGCTCACCAGGGGAGTCTGCTTCTCCCTCTGTCTGACGCTTTCCCGGCTTGTGCGCTCTCTCTCTCTGACAAATAAGTAAATGAAATCTTTAAAAATAAATAAATAAAATATGATAATTAGAAACCAAGTATACAGTTAAACTTCTTGTGTAGGTAACCTTGAAGTTTTCCAAATATTTAGCAAGTGAGAATTAAATATTTCTTTTACCAATGAAATCATGTTATTCGATATCATATCTAAATTATTTTCATTTTCATAAATTATTAACAACAGCCACAGGTTATATTTAATTATGAATCACTGCATAATACAGGTATGTTCTCTGTTACAAATGCATAATAACAATTATGCATGTAGGTCTATGTAACAGAAAACCCAGTGTGCCCTCAACTAACAGAAAATCCCACGGACTGATTATTAAAGTAGAACTTTGTATTTCCGACAAAGAAAGAGAATGTGAATGGTTTGGGCTTTAGCACTGAGCCATCCTTTATCTTTCTGCTCTACTGTCCTTTGCATGTGGTCTTTCTTCTTATGCTTAGAAGATGGCGGGGCACATCTAGGCCCCACGTCTGTCTCCCTAGCAGGAGCATGTTCATTCCAGCTTACTCTGTCCATTTTAGCCAAGCATATGTTAGATTTCCTGTAAACTCCATCTAGATCTTTCAATTTACAAATTATTGACTAAATTGTCCCATGGTCATTCTTAGCTGAAAGTGAGCCTTGATGGTTAAGGCTTTTTGTTACGTACACCTTCCTGAGAAAAGTCCTTTGGCCTCACCTATTGTGCAGAGCATCCCAGAGCTCTTCCCTTTGCTCCAAAAGCTGACACTGTTTCTGCATAAGATGAAAACCTTTAGTGAGACTATATGTTGTAGTTCTCTAATATCATATCTGTGTACAAAACCTTCTGAGCAGAACCCAGGTATTTTCATTTCTCTTAAGAGAAGTCTACAGCCACATCCCTCAATATCACCAATCTCTGAGTCATGGCTTTCATTTTTCTAAACCTGATCTGTATTTTTTCTGGATTATTTTCTTAGAGAAATATAGAGACTTTTGACTGCTCTGATCCAAAATGAACTGATTGGGTCTCCTCAGCTACCTGGCTCCAAGACTTGGGAGCACCACTGTCTTTTCCTTTTAATTTCACAGATTATTACTCTTAAAAAATAATGAGAATATTTTGAGAGGAAATGAGTTTGTCGGTTACTAATAACTTTTCATGTATTCTTGGGTTCATTAAAAAATGATCTGATTTATCTTTAAGTTATATCGTATTTGTGAGGTTGGGAAGAAGAACTAAATTAAAGATGTCAGTTAATTTACGTTCAGTCTTTAAACACAAATTGTCTTTTGTTATCTGACAACCTGCACATTTATGAGGCTTTACCAGTATACCTTCCTGTCCTTTTCTTTTGAAAGCTTGAGATGTGTGACTGTCATTCTCACAACATACCTAGCACAGACTTTTTATATAAATATAAGATTTTATCATCATAGGCAAGTTTAGTGTTTTGTCTTTGATAATAGGATTAAAGAGCAATTTATAGAAGAGTGCAGTTCCGCTTTGGTGTCAGAGAAGATCGTTGCTGTGTCTGGGGTCATACAGGTTTTCTCTCCTAAGAGGTTATGGATCTACTAGCCATGATCGTTCTGTACTATTATTTAGATCATGAGTAACTAATGTCTGATTTACTATTGGTTTTTAATTGTTTCACAGTGTTTTCTCAAGAGGATTGGTTATTATCCCAGGATTTTGGAAATTCACAAATGAGTTCATGTTTATTATTTCCATGTTTTTTTTTCCTATGCTATGATCTTTCTGTATTAAATATGATACTTTTGTTATTTGTACATTTTTATTGTTGTTTACGCATGGGAGTCTTCTATCCTTTTGACCACTTCAGTTGGCGTATTATGTTGGTTGTTTAAAATTGTGCTTGCTAGCGATAAGAGTGTAATGAAACTAACAGATCTCTTTTGCTTTACTTCCCTAAGGTGCCCTTTATTGAAAACTCTATGCTATCCCTGCAGTATTAGGTAAACCTCTACTCACAAATACAACACGTAAGCAGGAAGTACATAGAGTATTAAATTAGCTGAAGTTTTGTTGCAGCAGGTCCAGAGTACCTTTAGATGTAGAAGTCTAAAAAGAAACAAAAAACGATGAGCCCCCGCCAAAAAAAAGGTTAGAGGACATTTAAAAATAGTATGAATTTGGAGAACTGCAAATTATATTAGACCAGATTTAAAGAAGAAATACTTTGAAATAATTATAGATTCATAGGAATTGCAAAATAGTTCAAAGAAGGCTCCTGTACCGTTTCTCAAACTTGCCCCCATGGCAATATTGTTGCCTAACTATACTGCAGTCTCAAAACCAGGAAGTGAACATTGTCACAATCTACAGACCTCATTCAGATTTCATGTTTTTTTTTTTTTAAAGATTTTATTTATTTATTTGACAGAGAGATCACAAGCAGGCAGAGAGGCAGGCAGAGAGAGAGGAGGAAGCAGGCTCCCTGCTGAGCAGAGAGCCCGATGCGGGGCTCGATCCCAGGACTCTGAGATCATGACCTGAGCCGAAGGCAGTGGCTTAACCCACTGAGCCACCCAGGCGCCCCAGATTTCATGGGTTTTTATAATACATGCACTTATTTGTGTGTGTCCACTTTTTTTTGCAGTTTTATTGAAAGTGTATATTGATGTAACTACCAATGTACTGATGATATGGAACTATTACATCCATGGACTTAAAGGAGCTCCCTCATTCTTTTATACTCACACTATTCCCTTCCCCCATCTCTAACTTTTGGCAACCAGTGGTTTGTTTTCCATTGCTATAACATGTTTTTTCATTTTTAGAATGATATGAAAATTAAATGCTACAGTATGCAATCTTTGGTTATTGACTTTCCCTTGAGATCTATCCCAGTTACATAGATGAATAGTTTATTCCTTTTTGTCACTGAATAGTATTCTACTATGTATATGTACCACGATGTATCTGTTTACCTGTTGAAGGACATGTGGATTATTTCTAGTTATTGGCTTAATTAGAAATATTGCAGTAAAGTTGAGATATTAATATTTACATATGGGTTTTACTTTTCTGGGAAAAATGCCTGTGAGTGTGAATGCAGGGTCATATGGCAAGAAAATGTTCAGTTTTATAAGAAATTGCCAAACTTCTCCATAGTGTCTCTGCCATTTTGCATGCCAGTCAGAAATATATGCAAGATCCAGTTTATCTGCATTCTTGTCAACATTTGGTATTGTCACTTTTTTTAATGTTAACCATTTTGACAGGTGGATAGTGATAGATCATTGTGGTTTTAATTAGCATTTTTCTAATAGCTAATTATGTTGAAAATCTTTTAAAGTAGCACACTTGCCAACTCTAGATCCTCTTTGGTGAAATGTCTTTTCATGCCTTTTGCCCATTTTCTAATTGGGTCTTTTTTTTTTTTTTTTTAACCTTTGAGTTTTGAGACTTTTAAAAACATATTCTAGATATAAGTTCTTGCCAGATATTTGTTTTGCAAATACTTGCCTTTTCATTTCCTAAGAGGGTCTTTAACAGAAAAGTTTTTAATTTTGATGAAGCTCAATTTATTGATTTTGTTGTTGTTGTCCTATGGATTGTGCTAAGAGCTCTTTGCCTAGCTCTAGGATCTGAAGATTTCCTCTAATGTTTCTCCTGGAAGTTTTATTGGCTTAAATTTTACATGTAAGCCTTTGACCCATTAGAGTAATTTTTATGTAAGATTTGAGGTTTTGCTTGAGGTTTATTTTATTGCCTATGTATATTTGGTTCTTTTTAAAGATCATAAACTGACATACTTGTTATTAAGGAAGCCACCCGGCCAAAAATAAGTTGGTGTTTAGTTAAGTATCACTGAAATATATGAATGATGACAATTGTCATCTTGTGTTACAGTTTTTTCAATATTTAATTTTCATATTTTTCTTATGCCATAGCATTACTGGATTTATATTATAAACATGTGCAGGTTGAATTTTAATTTGGCTTTTTAAGGTTTTTCTTATTTCATGCCTTAGAACCCACCTGTTTGTCAATATCAGATATTGTTCAGTTCTATATTATAGAAAATACTGCTTTTAAAAGCAAAGTTTCATTCATTTTGTCTGTTTACTTGGCTTAAATAACAAGCAAACCTTCAAAAAAATTTTTATACTTTTACTTGTAGAATGAATGTGTTTAACCTTAACTAAAATAATGTTAACATTCCTTAAGATTAGCTACTTTTTATTTAACTGAAATTAGCCTTTGGTTTATTTCAATCTTAATATTTACTTTGATGTTTGTCAGATTCATTGTGCTATTAATATAATAGAGCATGTCAATTTCCAGACAGAAATTGCTTGGGTGTTGAGAGATGAAAGTTCTTAGCACATTTATTTGACAAAATTTATAAAATTTATGAGTAAGATAGTTAAAAATTTACCCGTCTTTAAACAGAAAAGTAAACTGGAACTTTTGAGGATTTTTTAATTCTAATTACTCGCTGTGATGAATATGATGCACTGAATATCTAAAAGAGACTTCTGCCAACTCTACTGATAATAAGTTATCATCACAATAATAATAATTACAATTTATGTACAATTTATGTACAAATTATGTACACATCATTTTATGTGCACTGGGTCTGAGATAGGCATTTCTCAGAAGCTCCCAGGTGATGCTGGTGCTGCTGTTTCACAGATATTTTGATTAGCAAGGCACAGCATGACCCCAACCTCAATTTAAAACTCAGTAATGGGCCAAATTTTATTCTATAAATATTTTAGTTATATATTCTAACATTTTGAAAATAAATAATCTGTATATACTCATATAGTTAACCAGATTATTTAATTTTATAATGGTCACAGTGATTTTTCTACTTACAGTAGGTAAAGGGAGTTTTATTTTATCATTATCAAAGTTACTTTTTCTTACGTCTGCATTGTGAGTTTCACTGTTGCGTATATGTCTTTTGGATAAGATATAGAAAATGACTACGTATAGAAAACTATTCCCCACACTGGTGTTCCAGGTTTATGTGTGCATCTGAGTCATAGGCTGTTTAATTAATTTGTTTATTTAACAGACCTATTTTTGACATCCTCATTGTCCCAGGCACTTCTCTATGGATGGATAGTAGGACAATTATGAGTAAAGTAGGCTTCCTCTCTGACAGGAGCTTTCATTGGGGAGATGAACGAACAAATGCGATTATAGTAGATATTTGTGCATAAAATTCAGTATAAGGAAGATGAAGCATATCCAGTTCTGTTAAGGAAGGGGAGTTTGTACCACAAAAAAGTTCATTTGAATTGCCTGAAATTCTTAAGATAATTTTTTTTATAAAAGAAGGACTGAGTCTTGACGAGTGTGGACAAAGCCTGAGACTTTTTTGGAAGGAGTCAAAGAATATGATAGCTATAATATTAATCTTCACTAAAACTATAATGAAGCTATCCTATGATTTCTACACAGTTTTTGTTGCTTTTAAGTGAAAGCTGACTTGCAAAAATGGTTCAGTTGCAAAATATGCTTGTGTAAGAATTGCCACATTGTGTAAGAACTGAAGCCTCTAAAATAGTTCATAAATTATATTTGATGACCTATTAGCATATTTCTTTAACAGATAAACCCATTTGGAAGGGATTGTGGACTCTTTTTAGAGGCAATGAAGCAATTCCTAAGTAAGCTAGGGTCACCCATTCCTGAATGAGTCAGGGAGATATTTTGATGATTGTCACCCAGTCAGGAAGGTCTCAGAAGTGCACATGAATGCCGAGTGCCTCTTCCTGACCCCACTCTAAGTGTCTCACTTAGATTAGCACTACCCACTAGAAATATAATATCAGCCACATATGTAATTTCAAGTTTTCTAGTAGCTACATGGGAAAAGATAAAAAGAAATGGATAAAATTAATTTTATAGTATATATTATTTAACCCGGTATATTCAAAATAGTACATATTTAGAAGAAGAGTTTTTATAGGAAGAGTTGGTATAACTGATAAAGGCAATTAGGAGAAAGATTAAGGAGGGAGAGTTTCAGTCAGCTTTGTGTTCTTGATTACAGAGGAAAGTATTCCCATGATGATTCTGATTTTGCCTAAGAGAAGGAGTCAGCAATTATTGACTGCCGACTTGTTTTTAATAATACTTGAAGAGAAATATAAATGGGTGATGTTGTAAATGTAAACATGGAGATGTGCTATACTGAATTAATTGGAGCTGACTAGGTGGTCATGTCTTCCCCAAGTCAGTTGACTTGACTTGTCCACAGTGCCCTTTTCATTTAGGTGATTCTTATTTATGTCATATTTTCATATGCTGAATGCCTTACATCTGTCCACTAAAGCAAAAACAAACACAAAATGAAACTAAACAGCCAAAGTAAATATGGCCTTTCTTGATAAAGTGAGATTAGGTAGCTCCTCTTTGCTGTCATGGTCCTAGACCTTCCAAGATGTGCCAGCCTTACTTTGACTCAGCCAATGACAGCTGTTCCTAATTTTGTTGTCCTAAGAATCTAGCTTATTTACTGTGACTCATTATGACTTGCATTATTCCTGAGTTGGTCTCTGCTTGTAAGAGAGAAATGTTGGAAGGACTGCTCCGTGATCACTCTTAAAACTATTGACAGTCTTGTGGGTGGTGTGCATGCATGAACACGAGTGTTCTGTTATTTTATGACCTTTTCTTTGTGACTTGCTTTTCTTTCTTTTTTTTTTTTTAAAGATTCATTTATTTATTTATTTGACAGAGATCAGAAGTAGGCAGAGAGGCAGGCAGAGAGAGAGGAGGAAGCAGGCTCCCCGGGAGCAGACAGCCCAATGCGGGGCTTGATCCCAGGACCCTGATATCATGACCCGAGCCGAAGGCAGAGGCTTTAACCCACTGAGCCACCCAGGCGCCCCTGTGACTTGCTTTTCTTATTTTGACTATACGGTAGTTTCTTCTGTAATTATACTTTTTATTTATTTTACTTCTGCTCACTTTTCATACTTAATAGTTACCCTTGTAATAAAAAAATAGTTATCCTAGTAATAATAAAGACAATACTGTTTATAACAGTATTTGTGGTCATGAAGTGCCAAATTCTTCCAATGGAATGCTGTTTTCCTTCTCTCTTTAGTATTGCGTACTTCACGTTATAGCTTCTCAGTACATGCTGACTCACTGTGCATCCCAGGGATGCCGGATGTGTGTCTTGAATTTAAGAAGAGAAGGATATATTTAGGGAACACATTATTGTCTTTTAGTTGTTTTCCAGAGAGCTTAGGATAGAGGTTTTTATTCAGGGGGTGTTTGCAAGTAGATATTGGCTGGGGTCTGGTCCACTTGTTCTGCAGTATAGAATATATAAATATAGAAATATTTATTACTGTTGTTGTTGGAGGGTCCCTAGAAACGCTTGAAAGTAATTCTTCTATCATGTAGTGGCCTGTGGTAGGCAAAACCTCCCTCACATACAGCTTAACCTTTCTCGTGTTTAATACTACTCATGAAGAAGATTGTAATTTGTGCATTGTGCTTTTATCAGGTTGCTGTTCCCAATGCAGTTAGTGTAATTTTTCATTTCCTAACTGTCCTCGGGCAATTCTATTTAACATGCTTTCTATTTCAGAACATTCCCTATTAAAAAACTTCTTTTGCCTCAGGCCCAACATGCTTTTCCAGCCAGGCCAGTAGTAATTTCTATCCTTGCTGGCTTCATTCACCTTCACTGTTAAAATTTTATATAGATTTCCTAGGAATGTCTTTTTTTTTTTTAATGGCATAGCAAATTCTGGGATGCCGAAGTCTTCTATTGATGTTACTTTGATTTACAGAAATAACATTTTTATTACTAAGAAGAAGACATGTCTAGTTTTTATTTTTTCTTTCAAATCTGTGTTAGATTATAAACTATACTTTGTTTTCATAATGAATAGAATTTTAACTTTTCACCTGAACTTCTAAAGTTGGCCACAAAATGTGCTTGACCACCAGACAACACTAGACTAACACTAGAATAAGAGGCTTGTTTCACTGATTAAAAAAAAGGGCTCATTCAAGTTCATTTAATAGGTAGCAAATTCCTTTTTAAGGTGGTCTCTTAAAAGTGAGTAAAACATTCTCTAGATTGCCATCCAGAATGATCATAATTTCGGCATGATTTTAGCTTGAGGTAAAGCAGCATTGTAAGTTGAGGCTCTTGAAGGTGATTTTGGGTCTGAATTCGGTAATAATGATATACTGTAGAGGGATTTAGGTTTTTAATGAGGAAAGTCTGATAAACAGAGGCATCCAAGAGAAAGTCTTTGTTATCATTAGCCACTCTGCCTTACACCAAAGTAGATTTTGAAATACCTATTACGAAATCAAGTTTTTCAAGTGGTTGTAGGGAATATATATATAGAGAGATCTCAGTACTAAAATTTGAACTCTGACTATGATATAAATATGTATTGTACATTTTTATATGTGTACATATTATATGTGTGTTTGTGTGTATAAATGACTTTTATATCATGTCTCATCTGATTCGGAATAAATGTTTTCCTGTTCGTCGTGGTGCTGATATCTGTGTAGAAACATGGCAGAAAATGGGGATTTTCTTCTCTGGGGATAGTCATCATAGTGTTAAAAAGGAGAAAGGAAGAGTATTTCTTTTTTTGGGTTATAGTTTGCATTTTAAATTTCATTGCTGTTCCTCTCAACTTCCATCTGTTTTGACATTTGGGAATTTTGTCGTTGCTCTTTCTCAAGTAGAGTGGAAAAGCTTAAAACAGAATTTACACTTTAAAATACAACGGAGGCTCTGTCACATCGTGATTCACTCCAGGTCTGAGTACTTTTTCTTTGGCCAAAAAAAAAAAATTTTTTTTCTTGTTGAACGAAATATTTTTCAAGCTTATGACACTACTCATTATTTTATATTATTAACAACCATTTGCATTAATGGAAAGCTCTGGCTGAAAATACAATGATAAATATTAAAATTTTAAGCACTTAATATTTTATGATACCAAAGAGATGTTTTCATATAGATGTATTATGAATTAATTGCTATTTATTAATGATGTGGTTTTATTTTATTTATTTTACTTTATTTTTTAATTAAGGTTCATTTGTAACCTTGGAAATAGTAAAAATGTGGATGAGCTGCAAATAGTCATGAACAGATTGGGTGCTGTATGATCTTTCTTTCTTTTTTTTTTTTCCTTAACTTTCTAAATCCCAGTTGGTTGGCACGCATTCATTTTCTCTCCCTCCCTCTACCCCCCTTCAGTGTGTGTGTGTGTGTGTGTGTGTGTGTGTGTGTGTGAGTGAGTGAAAGAGAGAAAGGATCTCTTGGCTGAATAACTAATGGCCCACACCTCCATTTAGTTACTGACAGGTTTGGCTGATTGACCCGTTTTAGTCCATTTGGACTGCTATAACAGAACACCAAAGTGGCTTAAACAACAGAAATGTATTTCCCACAGTTGTGGACATGGGAAGTCTCAGATTAAGGCTTTTTGGCAGATTGCAGTGTCTGGTAAAGGCACTCTTCCTGATTTGCAGATTTCTGTCTTCTCCCTGTATCCTCACTTGACAGAGAGGAGAGGGAGAAAAGCAGTAAGCTCTCTCCAATCCGTGTAAGGGCACAACCATTCATGAAGGCTCCACTGTCATGACCTAACCACCTCTCAAATACCCACCCCTTCCTCTACCATCACATTGCGGTTAGGATTTCAGCATACGAATTTTAGGGGGACACAAGCATGGAGTGCATAAGTCCCCGAGACTGTCTAGCTCTTAATGTTTGTTATGGATTTTGTGGGTAAAGTGAATTTTTAGATTTTAAGCAGTGTATGTTCATGCTTGTGTGTGTGTCCTGCCGCACTCTGAGACAGTACAGCAGAAACTCACTGTCATTTTCTAAGGCAGCCATGAGACTAGTGACCAGTTAATAATAACTCTTAATAATGAAGGCTACATGATTGAAATTAAGGAACAGTAGGTTTTGGGGGCCATTAATTTTAAGTACTATAAAAGGGAAAAAAGAAATACTGTAAGTCTCCCAAATTTTTTACCTTCAAATTGGTAAGACTGGGACTCCTCTTAAATGTTCCGGGGTTCATGGGAAGTGAGGCAGAGGTCTGGTTATAGGCAGACATCATTCATTCATCAGGTAGCCTGGGAAGGAATAAGTAAGCTATTTTTATTTCCTCAAGTTGAAATAATTATAATGAAATTTTTTTGGAGAAAAATAAGATCTGACAAGGAAAAGATATTTTAAGAGCACTTATAGCATTTTAGTTTTCTTATATAACAATAAATAATGGTGCTAACTCTGGACTAAACAGATACAAGTGGTTATCATACCAATAATTAAGCATTCATTTTAATGTTTTTGATAAGACCTTAAGCCATTTCTTTCCACTTTCCTCCTTGCCTTATCATTAGAAATCTGTAGGTACATTTAACTTATAAAGAAGGAAGGGATGCAGATAATTTATATTAGATTTCTTTGTGTTTGATTTTGATGTTTCCATGTAGGAGCAATGTAGTAGAATTGGTGTATATTTTTGAATGTATTAGATAGGGAAGTATTTATTTCTTGAGTAGATGTTTAGGAGGAGTGGAGACCCTACCACATAATTTCTCTATAATCGTAATAAAAGTTAATTACTAATTTCAGAGACATTCATTAGATATTAGACATATTTTTATGGTAATTGAACCCTTTATTCTGTTTCCTTTCCTCCTCTTTGCTTTCCATTGGTTCCATCTCTTTCCTGTGACCTTTAGTTGATTTTCTGGCTGATCAGCTGATTAAAGGTAAAGTGATAATAGGTGATAATAACTTAATATTATACTGTTATATGTTATATACATTTAAATGACTGTATTTGCAGGATAATTGAAGATCATCCATTTGAGAATTTTTGGACTTTCAGCGAGGGAGCATTTTTGTTTTTAAACTGTGTCCACCTTTATGTAATGCTTACCCTTAAGAAAAGCCAACACAGGGTGCCTGGGTGGCTCAGTTGTGCCTGCCTTTGGCTCAGGTCATGATCCTAGGGTCCTGGGACTGAATTCAGCATCTGGCTCCCTCTCCCTCTGCCCCTACCCTCTGCTTGTTCATATACACTCCCTCTCTCTCAAATAAATAAAGAAAATCCTAAAGAAAAAAAAAAAAAGCCAACACAATACCAAAAAACCCCAAAACAAAACAATCATGATCTACACTATTGCTGTTATATTTTGGAGACCATCTAAGTTCTGATTACTCTTTTCCTAGTAAACATACTAGACTGAACTATAAGGAAGGGAAATTTCTGCAGTAACAAATCAAAGGCCCCAAGATAAGGCCTGGAATTGAAAATGGGCAGTATGAGATAGCTAAAGCCATTATGAGATTTTGCTTTCTCTCCCTAAGTATGCAAGTAGCCAGTAGTGCCTCTGGATCACCTGTGATGGGTTCCGTTAAACTACAAATCAGGAGGCTTGGGTAGGGGCTTGCAAATTTGTATTTTGAACAAGTTCACAGGTGATGCTGCTGGACCACACTTTGAGTGGCAAGGTCAAAGAGTGCATGGAGTTGTTGATGTCATTAGCCGACCACTTTCCCTCCAAGTTGTTAATTTTTCTTTTCTTTTCTCTTTTTGCCTTAATTGCCCCAACATATTTACCTATGTTTTCAATGAAATCATAGTCTTTTAATTTCTTATAAGAACCCAAAGTTTTCTTTTTTTCCTTTTTTTTTCCTCCTGTAGTGCTAGTAATGCATAAAAATACGTTGCTGCCAAATCCTTACAGATCTTTCAGTTAAAGTTGATTGTGTGCTTTTATCTCTATTCTATAATTAAGGAGCCTGTGCTGTTGCCACTTAGAGTAGTTCATCTTCGATGGTGGAATTTCTCTCTATAAGGGTTTAAACCCACCCCCATAATCTTTACAGTGTGCTAAAATATTTCATATTAAAACCAACAGAGATATTTTAGTGATCATTCCTGTGGAAATTACATTACTTCAGCTCACATTCCTGATATCTTTCAGAATTTTTTGTGTGTGGAACAGAATGAACATGTCAGGATTTATCACAAATGAATCATGGTTCAGACTTTCAATTAGAAAAACATTTATTTTTTCACCTGACTTTTCTTAAAAATTATCCAGTATAATCTGGATTGTATATGTATTCAAAATAATCTATGCCCACAAATTCAGAGAAGGAAATGTTGTGTTATAATCTGCTGGAGAAAATTAATGCAAGAAATATATGTTTAGCAAAACTGCTCTGTAGAAGTGGTCTCTAGTGGGAGTTTTGTACTACAAAGGGAAGACTGAAATAAGTAAACTGTTACATTGTTAATATTATTTAGGATCACATTTTCTTGGAGCTAAGCAAAAAATTCAGATGTGAGTTAGACAAAAATGGAAAAGTATAGGTTAAATAAAAGCACTGTAATAGATAATGGTTAATTTTAATTTTAATTGTTTATTATGGGCTTACAATGGTATCCTTGAAATTTAGAAAAAGCCTTGCCTGACTTACATAAAGTTTAATAGCTGTTTATGTTTAAAAAATGAAAATAAGAAAACTAGTACAAATATATTCCAAAGGAGTAGAATATATGAGTCAGTCCTCAAGGGATGACAAGGCAAGGTAAAATTGCCTTAACCCGTATGGGAAGCCTAATGGAAAAGATTCAAGTCAGTAATGAAAACACTCTCAATAAAATCAAGTCAGCTAGAGAACCAGTGTGATCACATTATTGTGTTGCCTAAGTTTATGGATAGATTAAACTATTTTTCTATCAAGAAAAGTTAGTTTTTTAGATCCAAACTCTCCTGAAATAGGAATTAATTCACTCAGTGTTTACCAGGTAGTATGTTAGGTTCTCGAACGTGTGCCTTTATCTTTTTTTCTTGAGTAATTATTGCCTAATGGGAAGTACTAAGAATAATCCAGTGATAGATGCCAATATACAAAACTTTCCTGATAACCAAGATGTAAATAAATTCCTAGTTCTGGAAGACATGTACCCAGAAGTTATTTCTGAGCTTCATGAAATATTTTATTTAAAATACAGAAACTGACTGATTGGTACATTGACAATATGTGTGTTTTGCAGTATCATTTGGTCTGTGTTCTAATCCCAGCCCTCTGACTTATTAGTTAAGTGACCCATGGGCAAGTTATTTAATGTCCCTAACCTTTACGTTTTGAATCTATAACATGAGGAAAATTATAGTAGGTTTGTGAGATTAGTGAGGATTAGATGAAATAATCCGTTGTAAAGACTGACAAGAAGTTAGTGCTCAGTAATATTATTGATGGTGATAAGGAGATACAGGTGTTAAGGTGATCTTAGGAATTACATTCCAGGGCATACAATTTTATGATGCTATAAGCTGATGAAGGTAACAAGGACAAAATACATAATCACCCCCAATTCCTAAATGTTAAAATTTTTCTGTAGATTTCTTTCCTTAAGAGATTGCAGTTACTACCATAGCTTTAAATCAGGGCTTTCCAACCTATGGAGAAAGATCAGTCTATTACATATTTTTAAAAATATATATATGATCTAATAGAGACATACTTTTATAAAATTCAACAAAAGTATTAGAAAAATTAAATTTAAAAGAAAAGCCCTAGTTTTTATTTACAATAAAATATATAAAAATACTTTGCACAGTTGCTATAAAAGTTTCCAGATGCTTATTCTCATATTCTCTACCTATCTCATTATGGACCAGTGATGATAGTTGGCAGCTCAGCTTTGGTCCATGAATCACACGTTTGAGTAGTACTGCTTAAATATATATCCTGATTTACTTCAAAATTTGTATCTATACCCAAATCTTTTCTCTGGTCTTTAGATGCATATTTGGTGAAGACTATCTCTCTCTTTTAAGTAAATGGTACCTACTCAGGTATCTACTCAGTAGAAATCTACCATTATTGATTCCTCTCTTTCCTCTCTCCTCCTTCCCCCACCAGTTCACCTCTATCCTATTGAATCTTACCCTTGTTTTAATCTCTAGTGTTAACACTCTAGTCCAACCCACCATCATGTCTGACCAGTTTGGAACTTGCATTCCTGTTTCTACTCATCACCCCTTACCCTTATGTTTACTAGAATGATTTTTTATTTTTTTGGAAATAGTTTGTTTATAACCTTTTAATGCCTTTATGTTTTAACTCTAGTCTCCTTGGCCTAATGGTATGTAACAGTTCCATTTTCAAAGGGTTAGGAGAAAATTGCAGCATTCTAGGTAGGTGATTATGGTAGCTTAGATTGAGGTGGTGTTTGTGTAAATGGAAAAAAAAATACTGATTCAAAATATTCCCAAGTATTAAAATCAATATGAATAAGCCAGAGGTATAGAGACAATTTTTGCTTCTATAGAGAATAGAATACTATTCTTCTCAAGATCTACCTATATGCCTGTCAGTTCCTTCAGGCCCATAACTGAGTCAGATCCTAGGCTTTCACAGTGAAGTTGGCATTTTAGGTAGCAAGCTAATTTGTGTTAACAGTAACCTGGAGATAGTATACTGGGTTGAATTCTAAGAAAAGTAGACTAAGGAGGATGGAACATACTAATATGAGTATTCATAATATTCATATTCTAATATTCAGATTGGGCCTGATTTATGTATATTGAGTGTTCTTAACAAGAATCTGGATTTAATGTGGATTTAATTTAATGATTCCAACAGTTTGCTTGTTTATTTGACTGGAAATTGAGCTCAACAACAGGTAACATTTAATGAGGTTGAGATGCCTGAACATTCCTAGGCTATGAAGAGGGAGAGAGGCCTGGGAAGATGGAAATGGGAGAATAGGTTTATCATGTACAGCTTTATCTACCATGTCACTCTGTCCTTGATGAAGTCACACCTTTGATTTATAATTAAAAAATGTAATGATGAGAGGAGCAGACCTTTGCAAAAGTAGCTACAGGCTTGGAAATGCTATTGAGATACGTTGCCTTTGAACTGAACTCATTGATTTTAGTGGGGGTTATGGGATCTGGTAGCAAAACACTTGATTAGGTAATTATAATTGCCATAATAGTCTTCCCATGTAGAATGGCAATCATTGTTTTGAAATGTAAGGTTGTGTGGTATGAGTAATAGATCACAGTGTCCTTTGGAATATGATATATTGGTAGATTACCAAATCTACCAATCTATAAAACTTGGGAATATATACCAAATCTATAAAACTTGGGAAATTCTATGTATGTTGAGTAGAAACTTGACTTGTGTTAACTGAAATAGGGAGAACTGCTTCTCTTGCAGTCATTTGATTAAGGGAGAGGCTGATTTCCCTTGAGAAAGGACATAAAATACCATCATGCATATGTTTTAAATCTTTCAAGCCTTTCCCAAGGAGACCTGCTGTTTACCAGGAAGAAGCCCAGACTTTTGAGAATTAATAAAAACAGAATCTGGAGTGATCCTGAGAATGTAAATGCCATAGTGGCATATCACTTAGACTTGAAGCTTCTGTAGGTCACTTGATCTTCGTCACTATGGGTCCAAGTGGCTTGGCAGACTGATGCTGTAGTTAATTTCCAGTTTCCTGAGTGCATAGTTGCAACAGACTTGGAAATTGACAGTTTTCACACTGACTTCTTGTGAAGTGAGGACTCTTTAGGAAGGATCAAGTGGAACCCTCTAGAACTGCCCCTCACTAACAAAAAAGAAAAATCCTAAGCAGTATTGCATCTTTGGAAACATTGCAGCAAGTATGGCCACTCTCAGAGTGAGTGCTATATTGAACAATATAGCAAAGATACAAGATTCATATAACATTCCCTTTTGATTTGCTGATTTGATGGATGATCTCAGAGAACAACTGTGGACTAAATAAAGTAAACCTAATTGGTGTGACTCCAGTTGCTTTGCTTTCTAAAATATAGTATCAGTACAGTCCTTGGTACCTGGTATGCAGCAATTGATCTGGTGATTTTTTTTTTCCCTCTATGCCAATTAGTAAGGATAGTCAGAGACAGATGGCCTTCAGTTTGCAGGGAGAGCTGAAAAACCTTCATATTTTTAGAATAGGGCACTGATAATGTTCTTGATCTCTGTCATAATATGGTCCATAGTGATCTTCTGATGGTTAATTTTATTTGTCAACTAGACCACAGGGTTCCCATATATTCAGCTAAATATTACTCTAAAGGTGTCTGTAAGGGGAATTCTAGATGAAATTAACATTTGAATTAGTAGACTGAGTAAAGCTGACTGCCGTCCCCATGTGAGTGGGCCAAGTCCTGTATAGAACAAAAAGACATGGAGTAAGGGAGAACTCTTTCTTCTTGCCTGTCTTTGAGCTGAAACGTAGGTCTTCTCCTGCTTTTGTATTTGGACCTGGACCAGAACTTACATTATGAGCTCTCTGATTCTCAAGCCTTTGAGCTCTGATTGGAACTATGCCATCAGCTCTTTTGGTTCTCAGGCCTTCAGACTTCAACTGAAAGCACTAAACCATTGGCCCCATCTAGCTTGTCAACTGCAGATCTTGTGGCTTCTCAGTCTCTATACCACATGAATCAATTCCCTATGATAAATCTCTTTAATAAATACTTATATATCTCCTATTGGTTCTGTATCTCTGAAGAACCCAGACTAATACAGATTTTAATCATTTAGATATCTAAAGAACACCACCCTGGGTCACTTACAGTAAAGGCATCATATTTTTTGAATATGATTAGTAGGGAGTAGTGAGCAGGCTAGATGCCTTAGGGTAGTACTCACACAGGCCACATGGTAGATGAGAAACTCCGTGCTTTCAACTGGTAGCCCTGCAAAATTTAACTTAATACAGTGTTCAAATATTGGTTCAACACTTCTGAGTCTATAAAGTTTTTTCCTTTCCCCAAATGACTGGTGTTAATTAAATACAGAAAAGATAAAGAATTCCACATTCATTTGAAGAGAGAGCACTCAATTTTAAACGACTTCTACAGTATCAAACCTCTGAAACTTACAAAGTTGTGTACCTTATTTATTTATTTATTTTTAAAGATTTTATTTATTTATTTGAAGGACAGATCACAGGTAGGCAGAGAGGCAGGCAGAGAGAGAGGGGAGGAAGCAGGCTCCCTGCTGAGCAGAGAGCTTGATGTGGGGCTTGATCCCAGGACCCTGAGATCATGACCTGAGCCAAAGGCAGAGGCTTTAACCCACTGAGCCACCTAGGCGCCCCATGTGTACCTTTTTTAACTTGAGCTTTATCTTTGAATAGGGATTATTTTTTTATTGTTAACTGGAAAATAAATTTTTAGAATTTAGTGTATTTATTTTACACATGCACACACTCATGTATAAAGATCAGTGTCATCTTTAAAAATAAAATTCTATTATTGAATGATTTCTATGGAAAAATAAGTTAAATTGGAAAGCTTTAGGAATAAACTAGAGTTTCTAACCTCAAGGTTTCTTGTTTTATTATTTTATTTATTGAGAGAGAGAGAGACAGAGAGAATGTGCAGAGGGAGAAGCGTACACCCTGCTGAGCAGAGAGCCTAACTGAGCCACCCATGCGCCCCACCATCCTCAGGGGTTTTCTTTTCTTTTTTTTTTTTAATTGATTATACCTAATACTTTTAAACAAATGACAGATGACTAGGTAAGAGAGGCAACTTTTTTTTTAAAGATTTTATTTATTTATTGGACAGAGAGAGATCACAAGTAGGCAGAGAGGCAGGCAGAGAGAGAGGAGGAAGCAGGCTCCCCACCAAGGAAAGAGCCCGATGTGGGGCTCGATCCCAGGACCCTGGGATCATGATCTGAGCTGAAGGCAGAGGCTTTAACACTCTGAGCCACCCAGGCGCCCCGAGGCAAATTTGTCCAATTCCCACCCTTTGTTCATGTAAAGGAGCAGAATTCATTTCAGCAATTTATTTAGTGTCTACTGTTGGCTAGGTACAATTACAGGCATTGGAATATGAGTGAATAAAACAGACTAAAATCTGTACATTTGAGAAGCTTACTTTAGAGTAGCGGGAGACTGGTGATGCACAGTAAATATAGTAAATATTGGATGATAAATGCTATGGCAAAAAGAAAACATAGAAAAGTAGAAATAACACAGGAATGGACCAGCAGTTTTAAATAGGCTTTTTTTTTTTTTTTTTTAAGGTGGGTACTGTCGAGCATATGGCACTTGTGCAAAGATGTGAAGGGGAATTACTTATGTAGATATTGGGTGGAAGAAAGTTCCAGACAAAACAGTCCTTGGGGGTTTGCCTGAAGTATTTAGGAAATCTGTTTGGGACATAGTAAGCTAGGAACAGAGCAGTAAGAAATGGCATAGAAAGATAAATTGAGTAAGGCTCAGATTATGCAAGTACTCATAAATTACTATAAAGATTGGTTGGTTCTAACTGTGGGTGAGATACGGAGCCACTGGAGTTTTGGCCAGAGAAATGACATGATCTTATGGTTAAAATGATTACTATATTAGGGTTCTCCAGGGAAATAGACCAGTACTCGCTCTCTCTCTAAGCCAACAAATAAAAGTTTTATTAAGCGGAATTTACTTATGTGACTGTGTATACTGAAAAGTCCCAGGATCTGCTGTGTGCAAGCTGGAGGCTCAGGAAAGCCAGTGTCACAGTTCCAGTGAAAGTCCAAAGGCCTAAAACCAGGAGAATCGATGGTGTAAATTTCAGTCTGACTCTGAAGGCCTGAGAACCACAAGTACAGATGTTATAAATCCTAGTTTGAGAGCAGGAAAAGATGTTGCAGAGAGATTTTGTTACTTCCTCACCTTTTTTTTCTGTTCAGGACTGAAGTGGATTGGATGATGCCCACTCACCTTGGGGAGAGCAATCTTGTTTACTCAGTCTACTGGTTCAAATCCTAATCTCTGGAAAGATCTTCACAGACATACCCAGAAATAATGTTCAGTCAGACATCTGGGTAATAGGTTTTAGGAAATGGAGAACAGGTATCAGGAGACAAGGATGTGAGAGGGAAGACTATTAGATAATCTAGGTGAGAAAGACAATGGTGGTTTGGACTAGTAGCTTAGCGGTGGAGGTGTTAAAGTGTGATTGGATTATGGATCTGTTATGAAATTTGAATCAAAAGGGACCTCCTGGGGACGCCTGGGTGGCTCAGTGGATTAAGCTGCTGCCTTCGGCTCAGGTCATGATCTCAGGGTCCTGGGATCGAGCCCCGCATCGGGCTCTCTGCTCAGCAGGGAGCCTCCTTCCCCCCTCTCTCTCTGCCTGACTCTCTGCCTACTTGTGATCTCTCTCTCTGTTAAATAAATAAAGTCTTTAAAAAAAAAAAAAAGGACCTCCTGATGGATTAGATATGAGAAAAAGAAAGGAATCAAGGGTAACTCTAAGGTTTTTGTTATGAATAAAAGGAAAGAATTTAATAAAGTGACTACATTTATTTATCATTTTTTATAGTTGAATCTGGGATTTTGCTCATTTTAGAAGGAAATGGGCTTGCTGTATATATTTGCCTGATATAAAAGATACTATATTGTTGTCTAATGTCCTATTTGTGAGTGTTAATTATCTCCATTAATAGTAGGCTTTATATTTCATTTTACTTACTGACCTGGCTCATGCAGTTCTCATGCGTTCTATATATTCACTGATTTAACAGCTATATTTCAATGTAAGTATCAGGCTTTGTGTTAGGTCTGGGCTACAACAATAAAGACCAAGTAGATAGCTGTCTTCATGGTGTTATAATCAATATGTCTAAAGGTTTTCTTTGTTTGCTATTGCTTTGTTTTTGTTTTTCCCATTATTTCCTGTAGAATTGGATACAGAAATTAATGTTTATTCAAAAGTTATAAAATGTTATAAAAAGTTATATAAAATGTTATAAAAAGTTTTCAGCATATTTGTCAGGGCTTCCACAGGAAATAGATGTCAATCAAAGCAGTATAATCTAAGGCTGATTTATTTATAAAGTGAATATTTATAAAGGTATGGTAGTAGGGAAACCTAAGTGGATAATGCAGTGACCAAGGGCTTAGCCAACTTGCTCCCGTGGGTAGTCTGAAGGAATAAGTGAAGGGGAACTTAATATAATCTAGAAGGAGAATATGATATAGAGACATCCATTTTGAGAAGAGCAGTGAGTGGTCTTAGGTCAGGGGACATGGTGAGCTCAATGGCATGGAGGGAGCCGGGAGTATATGTATCCTGATATCTGCCCCCTCACCCCTACTCTTCTCTCTTCCTGGATCTCCCTAGTGGCCAAACCCTATTGGCTGCCAGTAATCTGTTAATATGGTCCATGTAGGTCCTGGTATTGAAACAGAGAAGAGTGGGCAGAATGATAGAGAATGGGTCTGGAGGAGCAAATGAAAGATGTCTGGACAGTTTGCCCCTTTTGCCTCTCAGCCTATACTCTTAACCTTTTTCAAGGTGAACTGTTTTGTGATCCTGAGGTAGACAGTGCACAAAGTCCCATCATCTATGCTACCATCTGTGATGTCAGACTCGTCCAAACCTCACTGAAATAGAAGGCATTGGGTAGTATTCTTTATATAAGATAGCACAGAGGAAAAAAAATAGAGAAAAAAATGAATAAGTAATATAAAACACAATTGCCACAGGCTATTGTAATCACCCTCCACCTTGGCTGGATGGGGTTCTTTGCAAGGTGAAACTTTATGGGGAACATTTTCAAGGTTCATTTCCACAGGATCTGAGTCCTTGGTAGTTTTGTTTTTATTGGGTTATACCTTACTGGGACTGTGGGGCATCCCAGTATATCTCCTGATTTTAAACATAGTTCTTTTGGCCTCCATTGTGAAACTACAGCATCTTCCTCCTTGTCTTCCCATGGTTCAATGACAAATGGAGTACAAGATGGCTAGAGAGTAGTCTTAGCTTTCAGTTAATAAAAAAATGTGACCATATTTCTTGTTGGAAGAATTCCTCTTCATTGGGAACTGGGACACCACATGCACCAAGCCTAAAGTTGGTGTGAAGCAAAATTCTTCCTGTATCTGTTATCAGATATGATAATGAGAGGGGCTACACTGACATCTTCCATTTGATTCATGGACCTATATTCTGTTTATGGACAGATATCGCTGTACATTGGCTGCTAGTTTGAAACATACACTGAGTCTTCTAGGACAGTAGCTCAACCTCTCAGACTGTTGCCTATCAAATGTAATAACTGAGCCTTCAGCAGGCCATTCTGCTATTTTATAAAGCCAGCTATTTCTGGATGATAGAGCATATAGTAATACCAGTGAATTGCCCAAGAATTAGCTCATTTCTTATCTATAAGCTTATCATTAGCTTATCTATATTATATATCCTGTTGTCAGAGGCACTGTTGTTTCATCCAGCATGACAACTGATAAAGTATAAGAAAAATCCCTGAATAGTAATGCTGGTAGAAGAATCAAAGACAGACCTATACCCAGAATATATTTATCATTATAAGGACAAAATACTGCTCCTCCTTGAGTCCCTCCTTGCTGTGATAGGTCCAGTGTAATCAGTCCACTACCAAGTTGTTGATCAGCCCAGAAAATGGTAATATTCCTGGGTTTTCGTGGGGACAGCCTACTCTTTCATTTGCTGCATACTTAGCATAGGTAGTAGCCAGATTAGACTTGGTGAAGGTGGAAGACCACCCTAGCCACTTTGTATGTGAACATGGGCAGCATAGGCTGAGGAGAATGGTTGACTGGCAAAGGATGTCATCATGCTCTGTACTTATTCCTAGAAGTCAATCAACATACTTGTCCATCACTGATTCTTAAATTTGTTTCCAAATTCTGCCTTGCTGGCTAGACCCTGTAGTTACTAGCCTATAAGTCAGTGTCAGACTGTATTTCCAGTTACTTCTCATTCCATTCAAAGTAGAAAACCAGATGTATAGCCTCGTTTTGCTCACTGGGAAGTTTCCTGCTGAATGAAATTATAGTATACTCCTAGCTTACACAGATGCATTCATTATCCAAGCTCAAGCTTTTTCCTCCTGTTTCTTGGCCGTTGGGATCTTATCCTCAGGTCAAATATGCAGGTTGAGGGAGAGGCAGCAATGTAGTAGGAGCAAGTGCTTTGGGAGTCTGAGCCTCTTGTTTTGAGTGGTTTAGTTTACTTGTAGAAACCACTTCCATTTTGAAATGGAATTCCATTCTGCCCTCCATAATGGAAGGTTTGGTGAATCTGATAATGCCTAGTTCAACATGGGCAATTCAAATCTCATAGTCACTTGATGTTAATGGGGAGGTGGTTAATCTCTACTAGCACCTAGTAGTAGTAAGCCAGGAGCTACTTTTCAAATTGAGAGCAGTTGCCTGCAAAGAATGGCATGAGTTCCCTTTGATGTAACCACATATATTGGCTTCTTGAGGTGAGAGGGCAAGGTTGAAAAGGTTAGACCGTGAATTGGAGGGGCAAAGGGAAGATACCTGGCATACTTTGAACTCTTTGAAGAATTCCTAATCTTTTTAATGATAAATATTTAATCAGCTCTTCTGTTACTATATATCCTTTTGTATAAGAGGGCATCAATAATAATTTGATTTGATATTAGAATTTAGACTTAAGTTCATAGGAGTGTTTTTCTAATTGCGCCTTTTTTTTCCTTTGCCAGAGACACTTAGTTCTTTTTCTTTCCTTTCCCTGCCCCCCCCCCCCACATGGCCAAGTAATAATTAGGGTGTATTTCAGATGTATATTCTGTTGCAATATATAGTTAAACTAAACATGTCATCTCCAGACTAGATTGGTGATTTACTGCTAGCCAAATTTACTGTTTCTAGTTTCCTTCCTGTTCATACCTGCCTGTTTCTGCTATTTAGAGGAAAAATTGGATGAGATGGTTTCATATTGTTTTCATTATACATCTATATTGAGGTAGGTCTATAGCCAGGGTAATTAGAAAGCATAAAACTGGAATAAATCAATTTCTCTAGCATTATGGTAGTTCTTCCTTATCCCTACCTATAGAGTTCCTACTTCATTAGCACTAAATTTTTGTATTTTTTTTTTTACAAAGTTCAAATCACTTTCAACACATTTAGCTATCTTTAGGATGACAGATGTTTTCAATATATGTATGTATGTGTGTGTGTGTGTGTGCGTGTGTATATATATATATATAGCAGATTCTTGCTCAGTGAGACCTTTTAAATTCAGAAAGTTTTCATATCCTTTTTTTCTCCCTCAGTACTATATCTTTTGGTTCATTTTCAGTGTTTTATGTTTATGATTTAACAACCAATCTGTACACAAAATAGGTACTGCCAAGAAACTAATTTTTACTGGTAACTCTATAGTAATTGGGAGGTTAATCAATAATTCTACTATATAATTAGCTTATATGATTCTAAATAATCATAATATGAGCATCTTTAAAAATAATCTTTTCTTGACAATTCTGGTAGGTGTCAGTTTTAGTGAAAAAAGGCTACATTTAAGAATCTGTTACTTTGGAGGCTATCAGGACAGGCTGGAATTATGAGAAACCAAATGTCACTTCAATTTATTCAGCATGCATTTATGTTCCAAAAGAAGCTTAAAAATATACTGCCTACTTTTTTTCCTATTTTTGCTGAGAGTCTTACTTTATAATGACATTCATATTCTCTTTTGTATTTTAGCTTGAAAATTGTTGTTAAAATTTCTTATCATAGGAAGAATTGCATTGACATGTTTGGCTTTATATTATGTGGTGATTGCTCAATGGCAAGGGATTAAAAATTACTTATTCACAAACATTTAAGTATAGAAAGTTAACATGTCTGAATTGATAATACTTCATAAAAAGTAGTTTGTTGTTCTGGAAATGCTTGATCAAATTCCCATCTATTGGCTTAAAGATCCTCTGACACTCAACCACATAATTATTGAATTTTTTTCTGTGCTCATGATAGATTAGTAATCTGTGATTTTTGTTTTCAAATAAAGATATGATCTGTTAGCCTCTTTTCAGTAGATGTAACACGTATTGCATCAAGGGAAGAAGAGAACGTAGGACATTTACAGGATTCCTGTTTGAACGGAATTTTGCCTAGGAGTTAAACAGGTTTACATTTTCATATTTTCATTAAAAAAATACCAAGTATCTAGCCCATTAAACTGCCTTAATTTGGTCATTTGGTTGAGTTGGATATCACCATTGACATTATTTCAGCCTTAGGAGAGAGAGGAGAAGAGACCAGAAACCCCTCACTAATACCCTTTTCTCTTGTCACCGCTCACTTAAGTCACCGAAGTAAGCCCACATGTCTTCACTGGGCAACATCACTTTGTTTGGTGCCCAAAGGTAAGTGCAAATAATACTGGGGAGCCCTACCAAAGAATTTTTCTTGAATACTCTGGGAAGTATTGCTGGGGCATTTGGAGTAATCCCTCTGTTGGTACAGACTCGAAACGGGATTCATATTAAAGCCCAGGGTTGCTTAGCAACTTCTATATATAACCCTTTGAGTGATCTCTGCCTCTTCTTGTCCAGAACTGAACATTTCTTTGTTTTTAAAAAGAAACTAAAGGCCTACTTTAGAGATGGGATATTTCTCATATGTAATCTCAATTCTGGTGTGTCTCAGGAGAGTCCCAAAGACATTTTTAGTACCAAAAAATAACCTGAAGGGGGGATGTATTGTTAGAGACTATTACCCTGCGAGGAGAAATATGATCTTATGGAAAAGAATGTATTGGATTTTACCTAAATTGGGACATTGAGTAACATTGGGTTGTTGATATGTTTCATCTTACTCTTTTAAAGAGGCAAAAAAAAAAAAATCTTTTTGCTTATCAGGTTTAGTAACCTTATTTAAGAAGCTAACTACTGGGGCACCTCGGTGGCTCACGGGTTAAAGCCTCTGCTTATGGCTCGGGTCATGATCTCGGGGTCCTGGGATCGAGCCCCATATCGAGCCCCACATTGGGCTCTCTGCTCAGCAAGGAGCCTGCTCCCCCCTCTCTCTCTGCCTGCTTCTCTGCCTACTTGTGATCTCTGTCTGTCAAATAAATAAACAAAATCTTAAAAAAAAAAAAAAAAGCTATCTACCTACCCATCAGTAAGCATTTAAAACAGATTGATGTGCATAGTAGTGATGTGGAAAAGTTTTATTTATAAGGCTATTTATGGGCTTCAATCTCTAGAAATCAGGTCTCATAGCAGGCATTGTGGCAAGCACCTCAAAAATCTTGATTGTGATAAGCATCCCAGTTGAGTTGGATGTAGGAGGGACAGCTCTTAGAAAAACACATGTTTTGGGAATTTTATGTAAATTAAAATGCATTCATTGGCTTTTGAGAATTTATGTGATATAAATATCTAAAATTGGCATTAGTATTTGGGTATGAATATATTTTCTTGTTTTTCATGTTTTAAATTTGTATTTTTACTTTCAGAAAAATTAATTTTTGCTTCTGATGAATGAGATTTTTTTCCCCCCCAGGGGAAGACACCACATTTTTATGTATACACATTAAAGCACTATTTGCTAACCTAAGGGGTTTTGGGATTCTGTAGAGGTGCTGTGGAAACTGGACATCAAACTTTGGAATGCCTATTTTGTAGTTGGTTGAGACTTTTAGATATTTTTTTTTTCCTTCCTTGAACAAGAGAAAACTTTTTCTCTGTCATGCAAATCTGTCTGTGATTCTTCTTATTGACTAAAAAGATCTTGGCGAGTGGGAGATGTTGGTTAAAGATGATAATTTTGAGTCCCATCTTGATACCACAGAACAGTAGGAAATAATTAGTGAACTGTATCATAATTTACTTATCATACTTGGAAGCATTTTGATCTTTGAAATTTAGAATGTTAATAAGAAAATGCTGGCAAATATTGTTTTTAGTGTGAATTTGGAAACAAATCTAGTTTCCTTTAAAGTGAGTTGTATAAAATATTTTAGATTTATACATGTGTATTTCCTGTAAGATGAATCTTTCCTTGCCTTTGGACTTCTCTCAATTATAGCCATGTTCCCTGAACCAGGACAGGAACCAAGAAAGGAGTCTTGTGGAGAAAAATGTCAAACATACTTTTCTCAGCAGTTGTTGAGCTGGCGGGTTCTTGATGGGGTGCAATTATTGTTTAGGTGTTCATCCTAGTAGCCACTTAGTGGGAAGGAATTTGAAACCTAGTGTTTTCCAGGGATGAGAAATAAAACAAAGAAAGCAAAACAAGCAAACACACAACTGAAGCTCAGGCTTTGATTTGGGAGTTCATTTGTGAGACTGAATGACTAATGTTTTTCATACTCCTGCACACGGTCTATAAAGCAGGAGGCAGGGCCGAGAGAGTGGCTGCAGATACATAATTACATGGCTGCCTCCGTCTTCTCTGGGGTTTTAAAATAGAAATAATGTTACTCTTGAGGGTGCAGAGCTGGACTTTTTGTGCTCTGGTGGTAACCAGTCTTAGAAGAGAATGAGTATGTCATGCTTCAGTGCCACTGCTTTTCGTATTTATTGTTTGTAAGCGTGGTTTTGAGAATGTTGCTGGAAGTAAGAAGAAAGGAGGGAAATAGGTATTGAAGCAAACAATAATAAAATAGATCTATCACTGGAACTGTCTGTGCAACGAGCAGTGAAGTAATTTAAGATGTATTGCCCTGTTTTTAAAGAAAAAAATACATGGTGAAAAAACTGAATGGTTCATTCTACTGTTCTACAGGTGGTAGTTTTCATTTAAACATGGCACTCTTGATATTGCAGTGTTCTTTTAAAAAATCATTAATTTTATTTATTAGGGAGGGTGTATGTCGTTTTCTGCTGTGGGGTGAGGTTGACATTTGGAGAGTGAGTAAGGAACTATCGGGAAGGTTGTGGTAGGTTATATCCTTCAGGAAATGATTCTGTAAGCGAATAATACTGGGGAGCCCTCCAAACTGAATTTTCTTGAAGACAGGCTCTACACTTTTTTCTTTTGTTCTTTTTAGCTCAAGAGATATTTTCTTCAGGAGCACCTGCTGTTGTTAGGTACCTGATTAGGTATTGGAGATTGAAAGTAGGAGAATTAATGAGTGGGTAAAGGGGTGGGGAAATGTGTATAGGCAGAATCAATTCGCTTCAAAGCTTTAAAGGGCCTTGTGCATTCCATTTCAGCAGAGTGATCTGTGGTAGCAGATCATATTATTGACTTGGGAGAGTTATGCCTTCTATTGTAATGATTTGAATAGTAGAAGAGCTAAAGAGATGTTAAGTTTTCATTATTTGGTTGTCTTTGCTTTTCAATAAGTAGTCTTTCAAACTTTTGTTAAAGTAGACAATTAGAAAAAAATATGCTCTACCTTACAACTTTTAAATTATTTTTTAGGTAATAGACTTTAAAATCATAATTATATTTTAGGTCCTTTCATACTTTACTTCAGATTCTGCTGTCTTTGCATTTTTATAGTAAGAAAAAATAGAAAAAAATAAAGATGGTAATACTGTGAAGTTATTCATAACTTCATTATTCTGAGATCATGGTTAACATTTTTTTTTAATTTTTTTTATTTTTTCAGCATAACAGTATTCATTATTTTTGCACCACACCCAGTGCTCCATGCAATCCATGCCCTCTACAATACCCACCACCTGGTGCCCCCAGCCTCCCACCCCCCACCCCTTCAAAATTCTCAGATCGTTTTTCAGAGTCCATAGTCTCTCATGGTTCACCTCCCCTTCCAATTTCCCTCAACTCCCTTCTCCTCTCCATCTCCCCTTGTCCTCCATGCTATTTGTTATGCTCCACAAATAAGTGAAACCATATGATAATTGACTCTCTCTGCTTGACTTATTTCACTCAGCATAATCTCTTCCAGTCCCGTCCATGTTGCTACACAACTTGGGTATTCATCCTTTCTTTTTTCTTTTTTTTTTTTTTTTACAGCTTTATAAACATATATTTTTATCCCCAGGGGTACAGGTCTGTGAATCGCCAGGTTTATACACTTCACAGCACTCACCATAGCACATACCCTCCCCAGTGTCCATAATCCCCCCCCCTCCCAACCCCCCTCCCCCCATCAAGCCTCAGTTTGTTTTGTGAGATTAAGAGTCACTTAAGGTTTGTCTCCCTCCCAATTCCATCTTGTTTCATTTATTCTTCTCCTACCCCCTTAACCCCCATGTTGCATCTCCTATCCCTCATATCAGGGAGATCATATGATAGTTGTCTTTCTCCGATTGACTTATTTTGCTAAGCATGATACCCTCTAGTTCCATCCATGTCATCGCAAATGGCAAGATTTCATTTCTTTTGATGGCTGCATAGTATTCCACTGTGTATATATACCACATCTTATTTATCCATTCGTCTGTTGATGGACATCTAGGTTCTTTCCATAGTTTGGCTATTGTAGACATTGCTGCTATAAACATTCGGGTGCACGTGCCCCTTCGGATCAGTACGTTTGTATCTTTAGGGTAAATACCCAGCAGTGCAATTGCTGGGTCATAGGGTAGTTCTATTTTCAACATTTTGAGGAACCTCCATGCTGTTTTCCAGAGTGGTTGCACCAGCTTGCATTCCCACCAACAATATAGGAGGGTTCCCCTTTCTCCGCATCCTCGCCAGCATCTGTCATTTCCTGACTTGTTCATTTTAGCCATTCTGACTGGTGTGAGGTGATATCTCATGGTGGTTGTGATTTGTATTTCCCTGATGCCGAGTGATATGGAGCACTTTTTCATGTGTCTGTTGGCCATCTGGATGTCTTCTTTGCAGAAATGTCTGTTCATGTCCTCTGCCCATTTCTTGATTGGATTATTTGTTCTTTGGGTGTTGAGTTTGCTAAGTTCTTTATAGATTTTGGACACTAGCCCTTTATCTGATATGTCATTTGCAAATATCTTCTCCCATTCTGTCAGTTGTCTTTTGGTTTTGTTAACTGTTTCCTTTGCTGTGCAAAAGCTTTTGATCTTGATAAAATCCCAATAGTTCATTTTTGCCCTTGCTTCCCTTGCCTTTGGTGATGTTCCTAGGAAGATGTTGCTGCGGCTGACGTCGAAGAGGTTGCTGCCTGTGTTCTCCTCAAGGATTTTGATGGATTCCTTTCTCACATTGAGATCCTTCATCCATTTTGAGTCTATTTTCGTGTGTGGTGTAAGGAAATGATCCAATTTCATTTTTCTGCATGTGGCTGTCCAATTTTCCCAACACCATTTATTGAAGAGACTGTCTTTGTTCCATTGGACATTCTTTCCTGCTTTGTCGAAGATGAGTTGACCATAGAGTTGAGGGTCCATTTCTGGGCTCTCTATTCTGTTCCATTGATCTATGTGTCTGTTTTTGTGCCAGTACCATGCTGTCTTGATGATGACAGCTTTGTAATAGAGCTTGAAGTCCGGAATTGTGATGCCACCAACTTTGGCTTTCTTTTTCAATATTGCTTTGGCTATTCGAGGTCTTTTCTGGTTCCATATCAATTTTAGGATTATTTGTTCCATTTCTTTGAAAAAAATGGATGGTACTTTGATAGGAATTGCATTAAATGTGTAGATTGCTTTAGGTAGCATAGACATTTTCACAATATTTATTCTTCCAATCCAGGAGCATGGAACATTTTTCCATTTCTTTGTGTCTTCCTCAATTTCTTTCATGAGTACTTTATAGTTTTCTGAGTATAGATTCTTAGTCTCTTTGGTTAGGTTTATTCCTAGGTATCTTATAGTTTTGGGTGCAATTGTAAATGGGATGGACTCCTTAATTTCTCTTTCTTCTGTCTTGTTGTTGGTGTAGAGAAATGCAACTGATTTCTGTGCATTGATTTTATATCCTGACACTTTACTGAATTCCTGTACAAGTTCTAGCAGTTTTGGAGTGGAGTCTTTTGGGTTTTCCACATATAGTATCATATCATCTGCAAAGAGTGATAGTTTGACTTCTTCTTTGCCGATTTGGATGCCTTTAATTTCCTTTTGTTGTCTGATTGCTGAGGCTAGGACTTCTAGTACTATGTTGAATAGCAGTGGTGATAACGGACATCCCTGCCGTGTTCCTGACCTTAGCGGAAAAGCTTTCAGTTTTTCTCCATTGAGAATGATATTTGCCGTGGGTTTTTTCATAGATGGCTTTGAGAATGTTGAGGTATGTGCCGTCTATCCCTACACTTTGAAGAGTTTTGATCAGGAAGGGATGCTGTACTTTGTCAAATGCTTTTTCAGCATCTATGGAGAGGATCATATGGTTCTTGTTCTTTCTTTTATTAATGTGTTGTATCACATTGATTGATTTGCGGATGTTGAACCAGCCTTGCAGCCCTGGAATAAATCCCACTTGGTCGTGGTGAATAACCCTTTTAATGTACTGTTGAATCCTATTGGCTAGTATTTTGGCGAGAATTTTTGCATCTGTGTTCATCAAGGATATTGGTCTGTAGTTCTCTTTTTTGTTGGGATCCTTGTCTGGTTTTGGGATCAAGGTGATGCTGGCCTCATAAAATGAGTTTGGAAGTTTTCCTTCTATTTCTATTTTTTGCAACAGTTTCAGGAGAATAGGAATTAGTTCTTCTTTAAATTTTTGGTAGAATTCCCCCCGGAAGCCGTCTGGCCCTGGGCTTTTGTTTGTTTGGAGATTTTTGATGACTGTTTCAATCTCCTTACTGGTTATGGGTCTGTTGAGGCTTTCTATTTCTTCCTGGTTCAGTTGTGGTAGTTTATATGTCTCTAGGAATGCATCCATTTCTTCCAGATTGTCAAATTTGTTGGCGTAGAGTTGCTCATAGTATGTTCTTATAATTGTCTGTATTTCTTTGGTGTTCGTTGTGATCTCTCCTCTTTCATTCATGATTTTATTTATTTGGGTCCTTTCTCTTTTCTTTTTGATAAGTCTGGCCAGGGGTTTATCAATCTTATTAATTCTTTCAAAGAACCAGCTCCTAGTTTTGTTGATTTGTTCTATTGTTTTTTTGGTTTCTATTTCATTGATTTCTGCTCTGATCTTTATGATTTCTCTTCTCCTGCTGGGTTTAGGGTTTCTTTCTTGTTCTTTCTCCAGCTCCTTTAGGTTAGGGTTAGGTTGTGTACCTGAGACCTTTCTTGTTTCTTGAGAAAGGCTTGTACCGCTATATATTTTCCTCTCAGGACTGCCTTTGTTGTTTCCCACAGATTCTGAACCGTTGTGTTTTCATTATCATTTGTTTCCATAAATTTTTTCAATTCTTCTTTAATTTCCTGGTTGACCCATTCATTCTTTAGAAGGATGCTGTTTAGTCTCCATGTATTTGGGTTCTTTCCAAATTTCCTCTTGTGATTGAGTTCTAGCTTCAGAGCATTGTGGTCTGAAAATATGCAGGGAATGATCCCAATCTTTTGATACCGGTTGAGACTTGATTTAGGACCAAGAATGTGATCTATTCTGGAGAATGTTCCATGTGCACTAGAGAAGAATGTGTATTCTGTTGCTTTGGGATGAAATGTTCTGAATATATCTGTGATGTCCATCTGGTCCAGTGTGTCATTTAAGGCCTTGATTTCCTTGTTGATCTTTTGCTTGGATGATCTGTCCATTTCAGTGAGGGGAGTGTTAAAATCCCCTACTATTATTGTATTCTTGTCGATGTGTTTCTTTGATTTTGTTATTAATTGGTTTATATAGCTGGCTGCTCCCACGTTAGGGGCATAGATATTTAAAATTGTTAGATCTTCTTGTTGGACAGTTCCTTTGAGTATGATATAGTGTCCTTCCTCATCTCTTATTATAATCTTTGGCTTAAAATCTAATTGATCTGATATAAGGATTGCCACTCCTGCTTTCTTCTGATGTCCATTAGCATGGTAAATTCTTTTCCACCCCCTCACTTTAAACCTGGAGGTGTCTTCGGGTTTAAGATGAGTTTCTTGTAGGCAACATATAGATGGGTTTTGTTTTTTTATCCATTCTGATACCCTGTGTCTTTTGATTGGGGCATTTAGCCCATTAACATTCAGGGTAAGTATTGAGAGATATGAATTTAGTGCCATTGTATTGCCTGTAAGGTGACTGTTATTGTATATTGTCTCTGTTTCTTTCTGATCTACTACTTTTAGGGTCTCTCTTTGCTTAGAGGACCCCTTTCAATATTTCCTGTAGAGCTGGTTTGGTATTTGCAAATTCTTTCAGTTTTTGTTTGTCCTGGAAGCTTTTAATCTCTCCTTCTATTTTCAATGATAGCCTAGCTGGATATAGTATTCTTGGCTGCATGTTTTTCTCATTTAGTACTCTGAATATATCATGCCAGCTCTTTCTGGCCTGCCAGGTCTCTGTGGATAAGTCTGCTGCCAATCTAATATTTTTACCATTGTACGTTACAGACTTCTTTTCCCGGGCTGCTTTCAGGATCTTTTCTTTGTCACTAAGACTTGTAAATTTTACTATTAGGTGACGGGGTGTGGACCTATTCTTCTTGATTTTGAGGGGGGTTCTCTGAACCTCCTGGATTTTGATGCTTGTTCCCTTTGCCATATTAGGGAAATTCTCTCCAATAATTCTCTCCAATATACCTTCTGCTCCCCTCTCTGTTTCCTCTTCTTCTGGAATCCCAATTATTCTAATGTTGTTTCATCTTACGGTGTCACTTATCTCTCGAATTCTGCCCCTTGGTCCAGTAGCTGTTTGTCCCTCTTTTGCTCAGCTTCTTTATTCTCTGTCATTTGGTCTTCTATATCGCTAATTCTTTCTTCTGCCTCATTTATCCTAGCAGTGAGAGCCTCCATTTTTGATTGCACCTCATTAATAGCTTTTTTGATTTCAACTTGGTTAGATTTTAGTTCTTTTATTTCTCCAGAAAGGGCTTTTATATCTCCCGAGAGGGTTGCTTTAATATCTTCCATGCCTTTTTCAAGCCCGGCTAGAACCTTGAGAATCGTCATTCTGAACTCTATATCTGACATATTACCAATGTCTGTATTGATTAGGTCCCTAGCCTTTGGTACTGCCTCTTGTTCTTTTTTTTGTTGTGAATTTTTCCGCCTTGTCATTTTGTCCAGATAAGAGTTTATGAAGGAGCAAGTAAATACTAAAAGGGTGGCAACAACCCCAGGAAATATGCTTTAGCCAAATCAGAAGAGATCCCGAATTGTGAGGGGGGAGAAAGGGGATAACAAGGGGTTCTGAAAGAAAGAAAAAAAAAAAAGAAACTATTAAAAAAAAGATAGCCGATAAAGAAAAATATAAAAAGAGGAAAAAATATATATATTAGATAAACTATTTAAAAAAACGTTAAAAAAAGAAAACGGTAAAAGTTAAAAATTTAGCAGAAGAAGAGAAAAAGAAAAAAAAATTGAAAAAGAAAAAAAATTTAAATTAACTGCAAGGCTAAAGAATCATGGGGAGAAAGCCATGAGTTCCGTGCTTAGCTTTTTTCTCCTCTGGAATTCCGCCGCTCTCCTTGGTAGGTGAACTTGGTCCTGGCTGGGTTTCCCGTTGATCTTCTGGGGGAGGGGCCTGTTGTAGTGATTCTCCAGCGTCTTTGCCCCAGGCGGAGTTGCACCGCCCTTACCCGGGGCTGCGCTGAGTAATCCGCTCGGGTTTGCTTTCGGGAGCTTTTGTTCCCTGAGCGCTTTCCGTAGAGTTCCGGAGGACGGGAATAAAGATGGCGGCCTCCCGGTCTCCGGCCCAGCGGAGCCAAGAGCCCGGGGCCCCACTCCTCAGTGCGCCCTCAGAGAACAGCGCCCAATGACTCCCATCACCCTGGCCTCCGGCTGCGCTCCGAGCTGACCGAGCCTGCGACCGGTTCAAGGCAACCCCGAGCTGAGAGTCACTCTTGGCTCTGTCTCTGTAGCCGGCTTCCCCGTTCTAATACCGGTAAGCTCTTCGACACTCAGACACCCCCGATCCTTCTGCGACCCTGCGGGACCTGAGGCCGCGCTGACCCCGCCTGGGCTTCACCCCAGTTCAGCCTCTGGAGTGATGTCCCTCAGCGGAACACACTTTTAAAGTCCTGATTTTGCTCCGTTGCTCCGCCGCTCGCCGGGAGCCGGCCCTTCCTCCCGCGGTCTATCTTCCCGTCGCTTTGGATTCACTTCTCTGCCAGTCCTACCTTGCAGAAAGTGGTTGATTTTCTGTTTCTGGAATTGCTGTTCTTCTTCTCTTCAATCTCCCGTTGGATTTGTAGGTGTTTGCAATCTTTAGATAAGTTATTTAGCTGATCTCCCGCTACCCGAAGTAGTCTCAGCCTGCTACTTCTCCGCCATCTTGACTCCATGGTTAACATTTTGATGTATAATCTTGAGATACTTTTCTATGCATTTATAATTTAGCAACAGATTTTACATATTACAAAAGATCTTTTAACCTTTATTATTTTTCACATAACAGTGTACTATGAACATCTTTTTATGTCAGTAAATACAGATTCAAAACTTTTATTTTGTGTGTGACAAAGCACATATCTTCGATAAAACCATACTGTTAGGGTCTGTGATCAAAGGAGTGAGAGTGATACAAAGCGAAGATCAAGCAAAGCTTTATTTCGCGCCAAGCATTGAGAATCAAACTGACCGGTCGGGGCCACCTCTTACAGAGAGCGCGACGCCTCCCAGCCTCACAGACTAACTTTTATAGAGCAAAGGCCTTGTGGTTCAACCTAGCCACACACAGGGGGCCAATGAGATTGTAACACACAGAGAAAGTTGCATAGTCATGCTAGGTCACACACGGGTGGCCAATTGAATTACAGTTCACCCTGTAGTAGCTATTTGAACTAGCCTATCACCTTGGTCAGAATTGGTGCCCAAAAGGTGCCCAGAAGTCAGGGCCCACATTCTTTAGGAAGATGGTGATTGGATGTCTCCACCTGGCCTGACTCATCCCTGCATTCCGGCTCTGTTATCTCCACCTAACCTGACCTGCCCTTGTATTTGGGCTCTGTTATCAGGGACTGGTCGACCATATTTTACTGGTTTCCCCGACTTGCTTCTAAGTAAGTTCCTCTGGGGAGGGCAGGGTCAGTTTAAGTTTTACTGCATAAACAACAAAATCACTGTTTAACCGAGATGGAATTGTTCTGGCTAAATAGGCCCTTACATATACCTGTAATTTCTTGTCCGGAGGGGGGGGGGCGGTAGTGGTGGTGCTCAAAAAACGGAAGACGTTATGTCAGAATACTAACCATAATGGATAAATTATTCCATAAGAACTTTGGAAATTCTTGTAGAGAATTTGAAATTGAATTGAATGTACAGCCAGAAGATTAACCAGTGTTATACATCATTACAGTTGTCCATGCTTATCTGCTGGGGATATGTTCCAAGAACCCCAGTGGATGCCTAAAACTGAGAATAGTACCAAACTCTATATATACTATGTTTTTTCCTATACATACATACCCATGACAAAGTTTCATTTATCAGTTAGGCACAGAAAGAGGTTAACAACAATAGCTAATGATAAAATAGAACAATTATAACACTATACTTTTATAAAAGTCATGGGAATGTGGTCTCTTAAAATATTTATTGTACCAAACTCACCCTTCTTCTTGTATGATATAAAATGCCTATATGATGAGATGAAGTGAGGTGAATGACAGGCACTGTAACATAATGTTAAGCTACTACTGACTTTCTGAAGTCAGAGCATCATCTACTTCTGGACTACAGTTGACAATATTTAACTGAAACTAGTGGAGAGTGGAACTGTGTATAAAGGGGGACTACCATATTATAATAAAGACTGTTTTTTTAAAAGATTTATTTATTTATTTATTTATCAGAGAGAGAGAGTGTGTGCACAAGCAGGAGGAGCAGCAGGCAGGGGAAAAGCAGACTCCCTGCTGAGCAAGGAGCCCCGATGTGGGACTTGATACCAGGACGTTGGGATCATGAGCTGGGCTGAAGGCAGACTCTTAACCAACTGAGCCATCCAGGCATCCCTATAATCATGACTGTTTTTCAGATACCTTAACATACAATTAAATAAATCTTTTAAAATCCTGGCTCTGACACAAATGCCATATGATTTCATTCGTTTGTGGAACTTAAGGAATAAAACAAATAAGAAAAGGGAAAAGAGAAACTAAGAAACAGATTCAACTGGAGAGAGCAAGCTGATGGTTAGCAGAGAGGGGAGGTGGTGGGAGGATGAGTGAAGTAGGTGATTGGGAATAAAGAGAACACTTTCCATGATGAGCACTGAGTAATACAATCAATTGTTGAGTCACTGTAACACTGTATGTTAACCATACTGGAACTAAAATTAAAAAACATAAAAAAAATTCTGGTTCTCACAATAACATGCTGAGTTATCTTGGTCAAGTTTTTTAGTGTCTGATCCTTGGGTTCTTCCTCACTTTGTGTAATATAGAATTCCTAATACATAGAATTGAGAGAATTAAATAAAATATTGTTGTAGAGAACTTAGCACAACGCTAGGTATTTACCATGGTGAGTGCTCAGTAATAATTAACAATTATTATTGAAATCTCCCCAGGCTACTAAGACATTGTCTGTGATTGTGTAAATGCCCCGTGGTGAAACATACTGAGGAAGCCATTCGTTCAGTCCCTGTTCCTTAATGGATGCTTCCCAGATGTTGAGGATGTAAAATTAAACAAAAGATGATTCTTAGTTTATGGTACCCATAATCTGGTAGAGAAAAATAACAGCAGGGAAATTTATACAACTCTCTATGATTATACCATTGGGACAGTTTGGCCAGAGCTCTTTGTGAAGCGTGTCTTGGGAATGGTTGGCCCATGAACAATGAGGAATCTATGTGAGTTCACAACTCCAGTAGTTTTTATTATGAGTAGGCCACATTAATTATATTTAAGTGCCAGTATGTGATCTGGCCAGAGCATTTTGGGAACACCAAATTAAGAAAACAGTGGCCCATAAGCAAAAAGAGTCCTAGGTGAATTTGAAGTTTCCATTTCACTGATGTTGAATAAGCTACCAAATTAAACTTCAGGGTGGCATCATTAGCAAACAGATTTGCTTGCACTTCAGTGGAATTTACTGTTGGTTTTTTTTTTTTTTTTTTTTTTTGCAGATCTGGTTATAACGTTATGGTCTTGGTTATAGTAGTTTAATTTGGTACAGGGACTCTTGATAGTATGGTAACTAAAATTTATAAATGTTCTTTTATATCCATACTTCATTATAAAACCTACAGAGTTAACATAGCTCAATAAAACTTAAATACTTTCATCTCAATCTCAATTTGGAAATATTTAAAAGAATAAAATATGCAATTTGGGAGAAATAATTAACTGGGACATGTAAACAATACAGCAGATCACCCTACTTGCCAAACTGTACCATGGTTTCAGACCTATTCTGTTCAGTCTGTTTTAGGTCATTGTATATAAAAAAAAGAAATTTGTGAATGTGTGTATGATATCCACATAATATATATATGCATAATGTATAATGTGTATATATATAAGCATGTGTGATACACATAATATATTTATATATACATATACAGATAGATGGGCAGAAAGAAAACTTGGATTTTTTTTTTTTTTTTTAACTTAAAAGAGGTCTTGCCGATATGTTGGAAGTGACTATGAAAGCTCTTTGATCTTTGGTTTTGTAGCTGACAGAATTTTGAAACCTTTGTCTCCCTTAGTAAAGGCAAAGAACTGTCAGTGTATTTCGATAGACCTTGATATTTCATGGCTATTTAGTCCAAAGATGTGGATTTTTTTTGTTGGAGATATATATATCTCCTTAGAGTCTTTGATATATATTAGGAGAGTGTGTCCTATGCCATTGTCAAAGTGAAAATTGATTCATTTATCGTATTTTAATATTAAAACATTCACAAGGATAAAGTTCTTGGCTATCTGGCTATATTAATAAATTCAGGAGTGTAACTGGGTTTGTTGATTTGCCAAGTGCCAATATTTTTAGCTTTCTGAAAGGCTTTGGCACTGTTTCTAGGTTAAAAAAAAAATTGTGCTTGGTAGTTTTTATCTTACAATTAATATAGTAACCATCCAATTTGAAACATATATCAGAGGTATAAATAGTTTCTGTTTACATATTTTGCCTCAGTAAAATTAATTCAGGTTCACTTGTGACAGATACATCTACTCCCCAAATAAAATTTTCTGGGTAGTTAGAATCCAGCACCAGTGTAATTTCTGCTCTTTTTTTGGAAAGAGGCTTTAAAAATAAAAAGCTTTGTGGATTTATTTAGTCAGCGTAAATATGACAAGTTTTATTTTTTTTAAGTGAGTTTTCTGATGATTTTTTTTTTACCATTTTTATCACTCTTATAACAAAAGGGCTTTTTTTTTCCTTCAGAAGTTTAGCTTATTAAAATTATTTAGCAAATATAAGCAAAAAAAATTACAACGTAGTACAAGTCCTGATCAGCTTGGAAACTGTAAACTGCAAAATGTATTGGAGTAGTATTATGGCTAATGGTTAAGCTTAGATACTTTGAAAGAAAATCTTGGATTTATATTTCCACCTTCACCCACTTAATAGCTGTGTAATATTGGCAAAATTATTTAACGTCTTGTTTCTTTATCTGCCTCATGAGAATGACAGTAGTACACTTCACACTGGGTTATTGTGAGGATTAAATAAGTTACTACTTAATAGTGCCTAGAATGTAGTAAATACTCGATGAGCTTAGTCATTATCATTTATGATTTGTGATACTTATAATTTATTATAATTTTTTACTATTGACTGTTTTATTTGCTGTGCATTTTACATTTCATAGATGGTTTATATGCTGCATTTTTTTTAAGAAAGATATACATTTAAAATTATATCACTTGTGCATGGTAAAATAGACCCTTTTTGGTATACTGTGGGAGACGTCCAAAATAACCTTTGCATTAAATTGCATTTTTTTTTTCTTTCTGGTTGGAATTAGGACCCAAATTTGAAGGTTCTTAGACCTGGATGGGACTTTTTGTTTCAGCTTCTTCAGTGTTACCTGAGGAAGCTAAAGCTTTGGGTGGTTGGTCTTACATTCACCTGGCTAATGTCCTAGACTCGGTCTTGAATTTGTGTCTTTTGACTTCTTAACCTCCGTCTCTGTTTTAGTAAGTAAATAATTTTAAAATATTTTATTTATTTATTTGATAGACAGAGATCACAAGTAGGCAGAGGCAGGTGGAGAGAGAGAGGGAGGCAGGCTCCCCCACTGAGCAGAGAGCCAGATGAGGTCATGATCCCAGGATCCTGGGATCATGACCTGAGCCGAAGGCAGACGCTTTAACCCACTGAGCCAACCCAGGTGCCCCACGTAAGTAAGAATTTTTTGACAGTGTTTGAGTAACACGTGACATTCCTATTAAGAGACGAAAAGACATAACCATCATTGATTTTAATCTTTTGATAACAGTGAGTCACATTAAGAAGATTCTGGTGGTGATTTGGGAGATTGGAATTGCTTCCCAGCAGATTAATTGGCCCATGTTCTCAGAGCATAGCTTATTGTGTAGATTGTGGTCTCCATCATCACCAGAAGCCCCTGTCTAACCCAAATCTGTGGTCTTGCCATGTAATTTTCCAAAAAGAGAAACCTGACCACAGAACAGTGTTATTTGAGCCAAGAGCTGTGAAACATTAAGTTAGATTATTCCTAGAAATCAGTAGACTAAGACTGTGTTAGCTCATGTTTCATATTACACGATGAGAAATAAACTGAAAGGTCAGGTTGAACAGTTACAGCATTGCCCTTTTCCAAGGGTAATCAGCAGAGATGTAGCAAAGACGTGAACAGGAGCGTGACTGGAAAGAGAGTGTCTGATAAGAGGCTGGCTGCTCAAAGTGCTTGGGACAATACTTGACACTTCCAGGCCTGACCAGATGGGCCGTCTCACAGGGCTTACCTTCAGTAATTCTGATTTATTACATTCACATGATATTTTTTTCTAGTTAGGCAGTCAGGTTTTCACATTGCCAGAAGACCCCAGAAATTTTAATATTGACCATTAATCATACCTTGTAAAATGCAAGGGCAATATATTATTAATTTGTTTGCAACCAAGAGACAAGGCCCAGTGATTAAAATTAATTTCTAGATACATTTTGTAATTTATTCTAATTAATTAATCTGTTAAGAAGCGAAAATAGTTTATGTTAATGGCTATATTGTAGGTTCTTTAAGTTGTGTTATTAATATCATTTCCATTACCCTAAAGGTAGGATTCTAGAGATAAGTACCTTATTATTAAAATAAAAAGGGAGTTGTATAAAGCAAAGTAATACCACTAAGCAGCAGATTTCTAGTTTTTCATTAATTGAGTAAGAACATTTCAGTTTTTGGCTTTGTAGCATTTAGAACGGGGAGGATCTAGCAATAACTTGCCCCAACCCCTTCACCTCTATGGCCCAGAACCGAATTAGGAAAGAACATTTAATAAATAACAACCACTATTTACTTTCAGGACACTTTAAATTGTAGCAACAACTTTTAAAAGTTAATTTTTAACCAGTTTTGAAAATGACCTCATTCTTCCCCTCCCTAAAAAGGAATATTTAATGATTTCTATATAACCATAATTTCTACATCTATTCATTAATTTGAAACTCAAAGTAGTCAATTACACTTAACTTTAGGTCAAGTAAGAGTAAAATTTATTTAAATAGATTTTATTCTGTAACATTAGAAAATAAGAGATCAACTGTTTCTTCTTAAGTGTGATCTGAGGATGTATTTATTGGATTGGCTCTGCATTTGTGTATTAGATATGTTACAAAATGAATAATGTTTTTTAAAAGATTAAAATAATCATGCACTTAATGCTTGCTATAATTGAATTAATATTTAGATTTTACTATTGTACTATAATTAGCATGATAGGAGTATTTCATTTTTCAAAGTTTCATTGATTCTTTTCTAGTTAGAAATCCCTTAATTTCTTTTTTCTTAAAAATATGAGATATGCCATAAAATAATTTCTTTTCAATAAATTTATAAATCAATTATTATATAGTTGATCCTTGAACAATGCAGGGGTTAGAGGCACCAACCTCCTTCAGTCAAAAAATCAGCTTATAACTTTTTTTTTTTTAAAGATTTTCTTTATTTATTTGACAGAGACACAGAGAGAAAGAGAACACAAGCAGGGGGTGTGGGAGAGGAGAAGCAGGCTCCCCACGGAGCAGGGAGCCTGATGCGGGGCTCTATCCTAGGACCCTGGGATCGTGACCCGAGCTGAAGGCAGATGCCCAGTGACTGAGCCACCCACACACCCCCTAACTTTTGATGCTCCAAATATACGACTAATAGCCTACAGTTGACTGAAAGCCTTACAATGATATAAACAGTCTACTAACATGTATCTTGCATATGTATGTATTATGTACTATATTCTTACAATAAGGTAAGCTAGTGAAATAAACGTTATTAAGAAAATCATAAAGAAGAGAAAATATAGTACTATGCTATATTTAGGGGGAAAAAAACAGTATAAGTAGACCTGCACAGTTCAAACCCATGTTGTTCAAAGGTGAACTGTATATAAGTACAACCCTGACATCAATGGTATTATCTTTCTGCTTTATTAATGGGCATGCTGAAACTCTAAGATCATTAAGTAAAAGACCTAAGGGCAGTTTGCTAACGGGCCTAGCAATTGAACCCAATCTTCTATTTCTAAACTCTGTTCTTTCTGGTATGCCAGCATGCCTGGCATAGAGTAGGTGGTCCATACCATTTAGTCTGAGGCTAATTCCATATGTAAAATAAATATTTTAATTAACATCAAGTCTCAATTCTCATGAATAAAGGCATTGGTAAGGATTATAATAATGAGACAAACTACGTGAATAAAAACCACATCCCTGCACAATGCTATGTTTGAATAGAATGAGATGATGGGAATTAATTGCCTTCCACTCACTTTGCTCAGTTCTAAAGCACAGAATGGGTTTGCATTCATCTTGAATAGCACCGACCGCTGAGGAGGATGTGTTTTGGCTCCTGGCAGCCATGGATGTCTTTATTGGGTCATCACACTCCCCCGGTTTGCTATTCACTTTTGTGGTTCCATATGCTTGAACTGATACAGCACCGAGTTGATGATCGGCTTCTTATGTGAGATCATGTATTTTCCTACAAAACTGGTTGTTTGGGTCACACAGGACCTTCAGGAGGCAGGGGGAAGAATTTCTCTGAGGATTCCTTCCCATTTCTGTATCTTACTGGTCAAGATTTTGTCCTATGGAGCCTTTATGCCTTTATTCCTCCACACATCCATGTTGTAGGATCTGACGTCCACTGGTAGTTGCCTGTAAGCCACAATCTCCGTTAAGTCCAGTCAAAGGAGTGCATGAAGCCTGGAGGGCCAGTGGGACTGACTGAATCAGGGAGTGTGGGACGGTCATACTGCATTGTAACTGTCTTACATTTTAAAAAGGCTATTGATTTTTTTTATGTTGATCTCAAATGCAGCAATCATTTTTAATACTTTTATTGTCCTAAGGTGTTTATTTATTTCATGCAAGGTTATCACACTGAGCATTTTAGGTAATAGTATCATTTGATTATCAAAGAAACCTTATGAAGTAGGTTCTGTTACTATTCTTAGATTAGGAATTTTGGTCTTAGTTATAGCTGGTAAGAGGTAGGATTGGGATTCAAATCCCAACATAATAGTTCTAACCTTAAGCCTAATCTAACCATTGTATCACCATTGCTTAGCTACAATGTGAACATAGTAAGTGCCCACTAAAAGATTTTCATTGAGTAGTTAATATGTTTTAATACTTTAGGTGTTTGGTTCTCTCAGTATGCAAAACAGATAATTTTCCCTGTCTGTGGAATTTATATCTTAGCTACTTCTGTTTTCTGGTAGAAGCCTTTACAAATGCCTTATGTAATGCTTTCCCTTTTTGCTTTACTATCTTCAAGAAATTACAAACATCTTAAAGCCCCTTTGTAATGTCTTTCATCTCTGTTTGCAGTGATGGGCAGAGCACTAGACATATAGTAGATGTTCACTAATACATATGGAAAAATGGGTGGATTTTACCACTCCTTGTGGTAAATCACCTTTACTTAAAGGTAAAATCACCTTTACTTAAATAGTCCCCATCTCTGGTGTTTCCTGGTAGATGAAGTTGAGAATACACTAAAATGGATAGAGATTAGAAGAGTGACTGAGATTTTAAATGGAAGCTTGGATATTTATATATTTGTTTATTAATGACATTTAAACATTTAAAAATAAGGAACAACATTCAAAAATAAGAAACCACATGTAGTATGATACCAATTTTAAAATTCTTCTCTTCAATCTTGTATAACAATAGAGTCTACAAATCCCTGTGCTTTTAGTATTGAGTGTATTTAATTTAATTTATTTTATTTATTTTTTATTATTACGTTCAATTTTAATAAAGATTTCATTAACCTATGGACTCTGCCTACCAAAATTCATTGTTCAAGTTGCTCGTTTTAAAACTTGTCTTTGATCATATCTATTATCTCCCTTTTAAAGTCTTTAGGGTTTTTATTTTTATTTTATTGTCTAGCTGAAAACTGTCTTTTCCATCCTGGTTGGCTTGTAGATCCCTACCCATTCTCTTGCTCTGGCTACACAAAGCTAGTTATCATGTCAACAAGAACCTCCTGGTTTTTACATATGTATTGTCCTTCTCTGTCCTTTCTCTAGCTTTCAAGATATACTGCTTATCCTTCAAGAGATAGCATAAATGCCAACTACTCCCTAAAGCCTTCTCTAACCTCTTCTCCCAGTAGTTCCTTCTGTTTACTCCCCAGTTAATGCTTGCTTATCCCAGCTCTCTCCTGTCATGAGTTGAACACTCTTCCACTGGACTAACGAACTTCTAAAGGAAAGGATTTTATTTTATGTAACTGAATTATTAGCACACAATACATATTTTTATTCTGTCATAAATATATTGCAGTTTTTGTTGTTGTAGAGTACTTGTCCTTAATTAAGAGACATAAACTGTCCACTTTAAAGTCTCAAATGCCTAAATCTTCATTTGACATTTTAATGCATGGATAATTGCATATTCTGGATAGTTTTCACCTGAGAAGAAAGTTTCTATGAGACACTTTGAAGTCTTTTTAAAGGCTGATTTAAAAAGCTATTTTTTTTCTTTCAAAAATCCCATAACCCCCTCTTTTAACCTTATTTTCCCATTTTTTAGCTCTTAAGAATTCCTGTTGAGCTTTTACTTCTGTGTTTTTTCTTGCCTCTAATACAAGTCTCCACGAGGAAACAAATGACAATATAAAATCTTGAAAATTAAGCTGGCAGGGAAGGAATTTCCCCCATGGGTCCCTTAGGTTTTAGGACCACTCAGAAACACTTGAGAAAGGATTCTATATCCTAGACATTTCCAGATAAGGTATGATCTATCTCTCCTGACTTATCTCCCCTATGTTCACAACTCTGCTTGAAATCAGAAATACAGTACTGATCTAGGATGAATTACCTTCCATGAGAGCAAAGATTTCAGGTTGTTTCTCCCACCCCCCCTAAATTTATCTCTTGCTACCTCTGTAAAATAACTATCCCCAGTCAATCCAGTCTATTTAATTTTTCCCCAAACTTTCCATAATCCATGCATTCGAGTCAATATGAAGTACTTAGTATGTGCTATGAGTTAGCATGCCTTTATTGTCATTTCTACCGCAGGGGGGAAAAATTGTAAAGATTCTTAAACAGGGGCGCCTGGGTGGCTCAGTGGGTTAAGCCGCTGCCTTCGGCTCAGGTCATGATCCCAGGTCCTGGGTTCGAGCCCCACATCAGGCTTTCTGCTCAGCGGGGAGCCTGCTTCCTCCTCTCTCTCTGCCTGCCTCTCTGCTTACTTGTGATTTCTCTCTGTCAAATAAATAAAATCTTTAAAAAAAAAAAAAAGATTCTTAAACAGTTTTGGAATTTGAGGGGAAACCCCTAATGTTTGCTAATAATTAACATGTATATTAAATCTGAATAAGTGCTATAAATAAAAAAAAGATAAATTAAAAAGTATCTACCGCATTGCCACTCACTGAAGTGGAGAAAAGTTGCAGAGCCAACAATTACGGAGCCACTTGCTGGCTAATGTGGGGATGGCTCCCAGTGTGATTTCATTGATTCCTCAGAACCTATAATGTTTCTCCCACTTAACAGGGGAAGAAATTAAGCAAAAGGGAGGTTTAAGTGACTTGTTCAAAGTCACATATAGTATGTAACACAGTTAGGATATAATCTGCACTTATTTCTAAAGACTAAGCTGATTCTCTTAATTAAAAGATTAGTAGCTTTATGAATGAAACTTTAAGGACTATCTTTAAAAAGAAAATGTGACATTAATTTGAGATTTTTGTCTCTTGATTAACTTAAAGTATACCTTTTGTGATGCATGATGCTTTATCTATTGCTCCTTACCCTCCTTGACCTTGGACAACTTAACATATTTATTCTGTGTCTCTGTTTCTTCCTTTGTAAAAAGGATTAAAAACATCAATGTAGAGATCAAATCTGATGGTATTTATAGCATTTTATATCTGTACAAATGCTAGTTGCTGTACTAACTTCATTTTATGTTCTTGGGTTAGTAAGAATTTGACCTAGTTTTAAAATATCCTGTAAATTCATAGCAAAATAGTAAGAGAGATGACTGTAGTAGGAGAGGGCAGACAGGCATGATGAGCTCTCTGTATCCTCAGGCATTTTCTTTTTTGAGCCAGCAGTGAATTCAAAGTGGAATGTGTATTTCTGTATCAGAAGCTATAGGGGCTGACCTTGAGGGAAGTCAAGGTATTTAGTTAAAATAATATAATGCTATAATCCTGTTTCTGTTGAAATTTTAGTAAATGGGACATTTGTACATATTTCATGAAAGTTCTCATGAATGATTTTTTTAAAACTTAAACCTTAAATCTGAAGTGCGTTTTTAAGATATTAGGCTCACTTTAACAATAACATTATTACCGCATTTGGTTTAACGTCCCAGAATTGTATCTTTTTTAATCAGTACTTTTCCTTGCATTATGTATACATGTGTTTGTATTCTTTCACCCTAAGTCCAAATTAATTTGTTGATTGTTCCTTACTGTTTGATACTTTTATGGAATGTTGTCACTATGTTGTTTAATATGGGTTAGAGTTTTCATACACCCAAGAATTACAGCTGAATGATATTGCAAGAAGTAAAACAAAACAAAAAAAACAAAAAACACATTTTCTTGTAGGACATTGAGAATATGAGAGGGTTTGCATATGAATATCTCATTATATCTACAGACTTTTTTTTTTTTTTTTTTTTGTCCGGGTCAGTATTTTAAAGCTTTTTGAAACATTTTTCAAATAATAACTAATTTAAATCAGGAAGAGTTCATAGAAAAAAAATCTTGGATTTTTTTTTTTTGGCTCTTAATTAGCTATTTGATCTGGCAAATCACACTTGGTAACAATGGGCTGTAGCTATAAATAGAAGCTTTTTGTTTTCAGTGGGGTTTGCATTCTCTGTCTCACCAGGGTTCCTTTCTGCATTGTTTTCTGTACTCTAAGGCCAACTTCTTTCTCATTAGGCTCACACTTTTGTGTTTTTTGATGTGGGACAGCTCCTCATATATGCAATACCTATCTGGTTTTTGTGGGTGGTTCAGTTTGTGTCCCCTGGAGTTAGGGCTGTCATTGACACTGGGGTCATGCCATTTTGTTAAAAGCTAATTTGCGGGGCACCTGGGTGGCTCAGTGGGTTAAGCCTCTGCCTTCGGCTCAGGTCATGATCTTGGATCCTGGGATCGAGCCCCGCGTGGGGCTCTCTGCTCAGGCGGAGAGCCTGCTTCCCCCCTCTCTCTCTGCCTGCCTCTCTGCCTACTTGTGATCTCTCTCTCTCTCTGTCAAATAAATAAATAAAATATTAAAAAAAAAAAGAAAAAAAAGCTAATTTGTTTCAGATCATGGATCAAATATAATTTTTATATTTATAAAACCATGGATGTATATGCATGCACATGTGTACATGTGTGTGCATGTATGTGTGTGTGTTGTATGTTTGGGTATATATATAATATAGAGGGGCAACTCAACATCAAAAACCCCCAATAATCTGATTAAAAATGGGCAGAGGACCCCAAATAGACATTTTTCTAAAGAAGACATACAAATAGCCAACAGACTATGTAAAGATGCTCCATGTCACTAATCATCAGGGAAATGCAAGTCAAAACCATGAGATATCATCTTACACTGTCAGAATGGCTAGTGTCAAAAGAAAAATAACAAGTGTGACAAGGATGTCGAGAAAACCGGAAGCCTTGTGTACTGTTGGTGGGAATGTAAATTGGGTGCAGCCACTGTGGAAAACAGTATGGAGTCTCCTCGAAAATTAAAAATAGAGATACACATACAATTCAATAATTGTATTCAAATATTCAATTCAAATATCCACTACTGAGCTATTTATGCAAAGAAGAAAACAAAAAGATTGATTCAAAAAATGTATACACCCTGTGTTTACTGCTGTGTTATTTATAATAGCTAAGGTGTGGAAGCAACCTAATTGTCCATCAATAGCATAAATAAATAGGAAAAGGTGTTGTATACACATACAGAATGGAGTATTACTCAGTCATGAAAAAGAATGATAAGATCAGATCTTGCCATTTGTGATAACACGCATAGACCTAGAGGGTGATAGCTAAGTGATAAAAGTCAGAGAAAGACAAATACCATATGATTTCATTTATATGTGAAATCTAAAAAACAAGTGAACAAATAAAAAGCAGAAATAGATAGGGGCACCTGGGTGGCTCAGTGGGTTAAGCCTCTGCCTTCGGCTCAGGTCATGATCTCAGGGTCCTGGGATCGAGCCCCACATCGGGCTCTCTGCATGGCGGGGAGATTGCTTCCTCCTCTCTCTCTGCCTGCTGTTCTGCCTACTTGTGATCTCTTTCTCTGTCAAATAAATAAATAAAATCTTTAAAACAAAAAAGCAGAAATAGATACATAAATACAGAGAACAAACAGGTGATTTCCAACCGAGAGTGGGGTAATAGGATGGTCAAAATGGGTGAAGAGGAGTGAGAAGTATAGGCTTCCAATTAGGGAGTGAATAAGCCACGGGAGTAAAAGGTACAGTATCACCAGTATAGTCAATAGTATTGCAATAGCGTTTTATGGTGACAGATGATAGCTACATTTACAGTTAAGCATAGATAGCATAGTAAACAAATACATAGTAAACTTAGATCTGTCTAGTGATGAAGTTGTACACCTGAAACTAATGGAACATTGTGTCAAATATACTTCAATTAACAATACAAAAGGGGGTCATATATGAAATAGTCCACCCACACCTACCACTCCTATAGGCCACTTCACTCCATTGATCTGATTATGTGGCATATTGAGATGTGTCACTGACATTCACAGACATATGTGTCACTGAAGCAAATGTTGTAACTGTGGGGTGGTGGTGTTAAGAAGCTTTAAGCCCCTGCCCACCTCAGGCCATTGGAGCCCCACCCTTGGAGCCGAGGAAGAGGCCCTGTGAAAGTGGATGTGCATGCCATTCACAGCCGTATCTATATTTTCTTTATCCAAGTAGCTACTTTGCAGAATACTGTTCTATAACTTCTTTCTCTAAAAGTAACCCATTTTGAGTATCTTTGCATATCAGTCTCTTTCTCTCTACCTCATTCTTCTTAATGACTCTTGTGTGATTTATTGTTTGGATATAACACAGTTTATTCAGCTACTCTCCCAATTGTTGATCTGGTAGGTAGGTTATTTTCCATGGCTCAGTGTCATAAATAGTCCCATAATGATTATCACTGTACACCAGACATGTCGTTGCTTCCTTGTTCAACATATCCAAAACATAAATTTCTAAAAATGGAATTACTTAATGATTTTGAAATTTTCATAGGTGTTGCCAAATTTTTCTCTGGTTTATATCATACCAAACAGTCTTGAGAATGTCTTTTTCTCTGCCTATATTGTGTTGACACAGACTATCATGTTTATTGATTTTTTTTTTTTTTTTTTTAGGTAGAAAGTAAAATTTCCAAGTTTAGGATTTGTACTTCTTTAGTTACATATGAATTTGAACATCTTTTTATATGTTTTTGGACATTTGTATTTTTTTGTGAACTATTGATTTTATTTATTTTTATTTTTTTAAAGATTTATTTATTTGAGAGAGAGAGTGTACAGATACACAGGGGAGGGGCAGAGGGAGAGGAGAGAGAGAATCTCAAGCAGATTCCCTGCTGAGCATGGAGCCTGATGCAGGGCTCAGTCTCATAACCCTGAGATCATGACCTGAGTAAAAATTGACTCGGACACTTAACTGACTGAGTCAGCCAGGTGCCCCTTTATTTATTTTGAATTTAATGTCTATAACTGTGATCTCTCTTGATGTTATTTTGATTTTAGGGGTCCATTTTTTTGATAATTAACTTACAAGTTTCTGTATTTACTAGATGAGAGATCCTTTCTTTACTGATTTAAACATGCTCTTTCATCAGCATACTTAATTTCTACATATGCTCAAGAATCTTTTGGGGATTCAATTTTGTTCCATGAATCTATATCAAATAATTTCAATTCCCCAAATTTACAAACATAGTTTACATACCCAATAAAATTCCTACAGGATATTTTATAGGATTATGTAGATGTTGTAGTGATGTAAAAATTATATAGTTTCAGAAAAAAATTTATTTTTAATTTAAATGGTACTTATTTGTTATAAATGATTGGAACATGCAAGTGAAAAAGTAAAAAGAAACCTCATGAAAAAAAATTGTCACTAATATTTGGGGAATATTATTCCTGATGTTTTATATGCTTTCATATAGGTAGGAGAATAGAGAAATGTCTTGATAGATAAAAATAATATAATGAAACTTTAGAAAATATGTATTAAATTTAGCTTCAATTTATTTGAAACAAAGAAACTGAAGTGAAATGAAAGAAATGTCTGAAATTTATACACATCTTCCTTTATACTAAAAAATGTTGTTTTCTGGAGTGCACATATGACATCAACAAAAGGATTAAACCATTTATGGTTGCACCCAAAAGAATAAAACACCTAGGAATAACTTAAGCAAGGAGGGGAAAAACTGTACTCCTGAAAACAATAAACATGAGTGAAAGAAATTGAAGATGACACAAAGAAATGGAAAGCTGTTCCATGATGATGGGTTGGAGAACAAGTATTGTTAAAATGTCCATATTATCCAAAGCAATTTACAGATTTATTGTAATCCCTATCAAAATACCAACAATGTTTTTCACAGAACTAGAGCAAATAATCCTAAAATGTGTATAGACCACAAAAGACCCCAAATAGCCAAACCAATCTTGAAAAAGGAAAACAAACCTGGAGGTATCACAATCACTACAAAAGCTGTAGTAATCAAATAGTATGGTACTGACACAAAATTAGACTCAGATTCATGGAACAATACAGAGCCAAGAATCAATCTATACACTTTTATGGTCAATTAATCTACAACAAGGAAGACAAGAATATATAGTGGGAAAAAAGACAGTCTCTTCAACAACTGGCATTGGGAAAACTGGACAGCTACATGCAAAAGAATGAAATTGGACTACTTTCTTACACCATACTACAGAAATAAACTTAAAATGGATTAAAGACTTGTATATGAGACCTGAAACCATTATATTTCTGGAAGAAAACATAGGCAGTAATTTTTTTGAATTGCCCATAGAATATTTTTCTAGATATGGGCCTCCTCAGGCAGGGTAACAAAGGGCATAATTAAACTACTTGGGACTACCCCAAAATAAAAGCCTTTTGCACAACAAAGAAAGTTGTCAACAAAATAAACAAGGCAGCCTTCCTGAGTGGGAGAAAGATAATATTCAATGATGTTATCTGATGAGGGTTCATAATAACCAAATATATGAAGACTTATACAACTCATGCACTGTTGGTGGGAATGCAAGCTGGTATGCCACTGTGGAAAACAGTATGGAGACTCCCCCCAAAAATTAAAATAGAATTATTGTATAATCAAGTAATTGTACTAGGGCCATTTACCCAAAGGAAATGAAAACATTAATTCAAAAGATATATGTATCCCTATGTTTATTGCAGCATTACTTACAATAGTCAAGATACAGAACCAACCCAAATGTCCAGCCACCCAGGTGCCCCTAATGATGACAATCTTAAATTTTAGTCAATGATCAGTTATTCTTTTACAATGGGGACAACTACTGTATTTTCTTCCATTTTCCTTTCACTCGTCGTGTAATTTCTTTTATAATAAAACTTACTTCATACATTGAGGTTTTTTTTTGTTATCACATTCCCACATTTTCACCAATGTCTAGCCATGTTTCTATATTTAAAGATCAGGGTGTCAGCAACACTGCTCCCATGACTGTTAATTCCTCTGTGTATGTGTTTTTAATCTTTTAATCATCTAGTTTTGTTTTTTTTCCCCTTCAACCGTAGTTCATTAGTGTCATAAACTTAAATTTATTTTTTAATTTGACAATATTTAAAGAATTCCTTAGGTTTGAGTAGGAAATTGCCTTATAAAATACCGTTAGGGGCACCTGGGTGGCTCAGTGGGTTAAAGCCTCTGCCTTTGGCTCAGGCCATGATTTCGGGGTCCAGGATTGAGCCCTGCATCGGGCTCTCTGCTCAGGCTGGAAGCCTCCTTCCCCCTCTTTCTCTGCCTGCCTCTCTGCCTACTTGTGATCTCTGTCTGTCCAATAATTAAATAAAATCTTTAAAAAAAAATAAAATAAAATACTGTTAGATTATCACCTTTCCTTCTCAGAAATATGTGGGCTTGGCTTTATCTTTTGGTCTTTAGTGTTTTGTTCCTTTGGAACAAGCAAAAACAAAAAACCTCCCTCTTACTGCTTTTCTATGACCGGTTTTCTAAAGAGTTCTTTCTGTACCCTTTTAAATTTAGTAGCCTAAATTGGGAGGTGTTGCCAATGTGTATGTTTATGTTTGATTTCCAAATTTTTCTTAAAATATAGCATGGTCTTATTTTTATATGCAGATTTAATTCTTTTGTTTCCTCTCAAGATCTTATTTATTAGGAGAGAGAGCTGAGCTATGACCTGGGGTGTGGGGCAGACTCCCCATGAGCATGGTGCCCCACATGGGGCTAGATTTCCAGGACTGTGGGAGATCGATGACCTGAGCTGAATGTTTAACCAACTAAGACTACCCAGGAACCCCAATATTCAGATTTAAATTACTGAAGAGACAGAATTTCCAGCTTTATATATTTATATCCATTTTATTTGGTTTTGTGACCTGAGCTGAATGTTTAACCGACTAAGCTACCCAGGAACCCCAAATATTCAGATTTAATTCTGAGAGAAGAATTTTCCAGCTTTATATATTTATATCCATTTTATTTGGTTTGTTCTTCAGAGTCAGCAGCATCCTTATTTTAGATCATTTTTGTCAATTTTTCATACCTATTAGCTTCCTTAATATAGTCTATTTCTTAGTCTTTTTCTTTTCTATTATATAAATTTCCAATTATTATTTGTTTAATAATTTGCTATTTTACCATATGTGTATTTTGTTCTTGCCAATTCTATTTTATTATTTTCCAGTGATATATTTTGTTCCTCCTCTTGCTTTTTTAGGTCTAGGGGTCTCATTTTACCTTTCATCTTATTGTTTTGTTGTATAATCTCTCACCTCTTTTCTTTACTGAGTTCATATTTTTATGATTTTTATTATTTAGGGGTGCCCAGGTGGCTCAGTTGGTTACTCTGCCTTAGGCTCGGGTCATGATCTCAGAGTCCTGGGATCAAGCCCCACATCAGTCTCCCTGTTCTGCTGGGAGCCTGCTGTCTCCCTCTCCCACTCCCCCTGCTTGTGTTCCCTCTCTCGCTGTGTCTCTCCTCTGTCAATAAATAATAAAATCTTTTTTTTTTTTTAAAGATTTATTTATTTATTTGACAGAGAGAGCATGCATGAGTAGGGGGTAATGGGCAGAGTGAAAGGGAGAAGCAGATTCCCCCTGAGCAGGGAGCTTGCCCCGGGGGACTTGATCCTAGGACTCTGGGATCATGACTTGAGCCTGAGGTAGACGCTTAACGCCACTGAGTCACCCAGGCACCCCCTATTGAGTTCATTTTTAAAGTAAGTTGAAAATAAATGTGAAATATTTGTAAGAATTTCCAAATCTTTGGAAAGATTTGTTTTCTGTTTGGGCTTAGTGGAATGTTCTTCATTAGTCAGCTTCTCAAGTTTTGGATATTCCTTATATATCCCCTACTTGGATTCATGTCATCTTTCTGGGACTATTTATGCTCACCCCTAAGGATCTGAGGAAGTGCAAGGAAGCATATATAGCATTGCTCAGTTTCATCGTTCTGGAACCTTGACTTTGACAGAAAGCCCCTACCACCTGCCTCACTTCAGTTTTACCTGTTTTGTCCTTGCTTCTCTCCCTATGTCTGTTGGTATTAATGACATTAGTAGCACTTTATTTTATTTTATTTTATTTTATTTATTTTATTTTATTGATTGGCTGTATGGACCCCAGATCTGGGTGAGGCTGAGAAACAGCCATGTGTTATTCTTAGTCCTCCTTGGGAAGGAATCTTTAGTTTCTTCTCGTGGCCCCTAGCTTTTATAGTTTGACATGACGTAGCACATTTTTTTTCCATGCGTAGTTGCTATGCTAAAGGGAAGAACTAGGCAAACTACAGCCCATAGGCCACATTTGGCCAGTAACTGTTTTGTAAATGACATGTTATTGGCATTAACCATACCCATTCATTTACATGTTGTCTGCAGCAGTTTTCATGCTTTTGAGAAATAGCTGAGTAGTTGTGAAACAGACCAATTTACCATCTACCTTTTAAAAGGAAAAGTGTGCCAAACCCTGTTGTAAGGTAATTTTATTTATCTTACTGGCTTTTGACTATTTTTCTTTTACTTTCTTAGGGGTTGGAAGAGAAACACGTAGGGATGCTCCTTCATCATACTATTTGACATAGAAATTGCTATAATGCTGATTTTTAAAATTTCATGGAATATAGAACAATCGTATTTTCTCTCTTACACCAAATTTATGAATTACCAAAAAAAATATTAGATTGGTTCAGTTTGAGATAGGAATTATTTTGTCCTGTGAGGTAACTGCTACCTTATATGTGAAATTATTCACATTATTCCTCTTAAATATCTTTTTTCTTTTCTTTTTCGGAATAAGAGTAAATAAAGCATTGACTTAATACAGTAGCTTTCCTGGAAGACGATTTATTTTCTAACTTCCTTCTTTTGCACTTTTTTAAAGGTATAAACGGTTTAACCGAGACCTTGAACAACATTGGAGAGAACGAAGGTGGTATTGATAAATTCTCCAGAGGTTATGAATCCTTCGGTGTCCACAGATGTGCCGATGGTGGTTATACGCAAAGAATGGGCCCCAGGAGCAGAAGGAGTTTTTCTTACTGGAGACTTCAGTAAGTGTTTGAAAGATTTAAAGTTAGGTGTACTATTTCATTTATTTACTTAAAACATAGATTTGTTATGCTTCATATATTTATATGAAATTAATGATTACAAATATCTGACTTTTCAGATAGAGCCATAGGATTTGTTGTCTTTACCTTCACGTGGTACGGGTGTTCCTGCTGTAATGCAATACAGATGTTCCTGAAAAACTTTTATGTTCTGTAAAATACTGACCAGAAGTAACAGAGTTTATGAGAAAACTAGTGCTAGGCAGACTGCTCCAAATTTATTCAACGTTTTTAGCAAGCCCTGACAAAATCAATAGCAACCTGGGTAAAATATTGGTTTAAGTTAAATCTCCACTAGCATTTGCACCTGGTTGGCTGGCATTGTAGTTCTTGGATCCTCCAGAGCCCAATATCCTTTTTTGAGACCTCAGCGAAAGTAGACATCTAATCTAGAGGATTAAGTTCTTCATGACTCAATTCTTTTGTGTTCTTTTCCTTTTTTATAATACAATCTCAGTTTTTTTTTTAAACAAATATCTTCTTAGCCTTGTTATTTGCACTATTAATTTCATTAGGCAATTAACCCTATGGACAAGCGTAGTAGGTCTAGACATCAGGCTTCTAACTTACTACGGTCTAGTGAGGTAGGACCTGCATGTAAATGACTATAATATATTTGGTCACTTGTAGTCTAGTGGTAGTAAATAAATTACTGTAATAGTGACAGGGAGGAATGCTCAGTTTTGGATGCAGAATAATGAAAACTAGGCCTTGGCAAAATGTTCATAATACAAGGAAATACCAGAATGATAATCATCCTTTAGTGCCGTGAGAGTACTGTAGTATTTAAAATTGATTTTAATCAGATTCAAAAAGTCTACATGCTGTATTATTCCATTTGTAGGTCATTCTAGAATTGGCAAAGCTATAGGGGCAGAAGACAGAGTTGTCAGGATTTGGAGGTAGGAGTTAAGTTGTGAATTGATTACAGAGGAGCGTGAAGGATCTTCTTGGGGTGATGGAATATTTCATGTCCTAATTGTGCTTGGTTGTTACATGACTGCATACATTTGTCAAAATTTATAGACCTATACTCGTAAAAGATTGCATTTTATTTTATTTTATTTATTTTTTTTTTTTAAAGATTTTATTTATTATTTGACAGAGAGAAATCACAAGTAGGCAGAGAGGCAGGTAGAGAGAGAGGAGGAAGCAGGCTCCCTGCCAAGCAGAAAGCCCGATGCGGGGCTTGAACCCAGGACCTGGGATCATGACCTGAGCCGAAGGCAGTGGCTTAACCCACTGAGCCACCCAGGCGCCCCAAAGATTGCATTTTATTGCATGTAAATTATACGTTAAGGAAGCTGACTTTAAAAGTTTTGATTTTATACAGGTTGTCTAAAGCAGTACTGTCTAATAGAAATATAATGTAAGCCACTTATGTAACTCAGAACTTTTAGTGGCTATATTAAAAAAAGTAAAAGGACAGTTGAATGAATTTTCATAATGAAAAATTTTATGTAACCCAGTATATCAGAATATTTTAATATTTACATAATCAATATAAAATTCATTGAGTATTTTTGTTCTTTTGTATTCTTTTAACTCTGATATTTTTTCATTGGAAATACTTGATCTATATTTAGATTTAGTAAATTTTTAGTTTAAGAATACAAACCCAAGTTTTTTCAAACATAATTAAAAGTTCTAGTAACTGAGTTGAATACATTAAAATTTAAATTTAGTAAAGTAATTTAAATAAAATTTAAAATTCAATTTCTCAGTTGTACTAACCTTATTTCAAGTGCTCAAAGGCCACAGGTGTCTACTGGCTCCTTTATTGGAAAACATAGGTCTAAGGACTTGTAGTCCTCCAAATTGGACAGGACCTGTTTTTCTTGAGAGGAAAGTTTTGAGAAAGACTATGTGATCTGCTGACTCAGATTAGTTTTGGTTACCTGATGATAATTATGAAATTAAACAAAATTATGGGGATAAGAGACTTCTTACTTAAATTATTATTAAAATAGTCATTAGTAATTTTTTCTTATACACAAACCTTAATATTCTGCATCTTCTCTATACAACTGCCTTGACTAGTAGTTTTTTGTTAAAAGAACATTTAGACATTCCACCTATCGCTAAGGCCCTTTTGGCATTCTATTTTATTACTTCTTTTACAGCCATTGTAAGATTGAGAAGTATTGATTCAGAATGTGCAAGTTAATTTTTACATAGAGGTAGAAAACTACTGTAAGAACCTCAGTTAAAATTTGGTACTGTCATTAGGTACCCCTTCCAACATATTTATGATTAAACGCAATAAATAGGTTTAGAAATATAAAAATATGGGAAAGGAACTATATGAAAATTAGATTTAGGAACTGTCATAAGGTCTAATACTGATTTATTGGAAATTGTGCCTCGTAATATAGTTGGGCTGTATGTCCATTTGGAGAACTACATTTAAAATTTATTAGGATTTAATGCTTATTATGGAAAGTATGATAATTAGAAATTTTTTTGTAAACAGAAAACTAAACATTTTCTACTACCTATTTTAATGTAAAAAATGTCCTCTGTTAACTTTTTTTATTCCAATTCAAGTTTGGTTTTAAAAACGCTACCTTTGGGTACCTGGGTGGCTCAGTGGTTAAGCCACTGCCTTCGGCTCAGGTCGTGATCTCAGGGTCCTGCTCAGCAGGGAGCCTGCTTCCCTCTCTCTCTCCCTCTGCCTACCTCTCTGCCTACTTGTGATCTTTCTCTTTCAAATAAATAAATAAAATCTTAAAAAAAAAACAAAAACAAAAACGCTACCCTTTGTGAAGGTGTATAACAGAATTTAAAATCTCTGTATATACTTGGGATAGCATTTGGTGAATTATTTTCATCAACCAATATTTGTTTAGTGTCCAAGAACATGAAGAACATCAGATTTAATCAATAAGCCCTTACTTTTACTGGAGAGATGGAAAAAAACTAAGATAAAACTAAGAAATTGTGATAGAAAATAGAAACAGGCAGTATGCTGGGAAAATTTAAATGACTGATCTATTTTTTCTTTTTTTTTTTTTTTTAAGATTTTATTTATTTATTTCAGAGAGAGAGAGAGACAGCACAAGCATGAGTGGGGGAGGGCAGAGGCAGAAGCAGACTCCCTGCTTAGGAGAGAACCCCATGCTGGGCTCCATCCCCGGGACCCAAGTTCAAGACCTGAGCCCAAAGAGGGTGCTTAACTGATTGAGCCACTCAGGCATCCCACTAAACTACTTTCTTATCTAGATGAAAGAATAGCTTTTCTGCCTAAAGTTACAGGCTCTCAGGGTCCTCTGTATAATTAGATCTCAACTTTTCCTCACTAAGGAGCTTTCACTTTAAAAAGTTTGAAAATTGAGAGTAGAGCCAAACTTTTGGGTTAATAATGCATTTAAAAGAATATGTCTTTGGAAAAAAATGTACCTGTGAGTAGTGAGCATTAATTTGATATAACTCTGTAGAGCACAGAATTTTGATGATGATGACAACATAGCTGAAAATATACCCTTAAATAACTGAACTAACCATGCCTTTAACACAAGGAATTCTATATTTTGTTTTTCCCTACTTACATTTTCTTTTCTTTACTTTTTAAAGAAGAGTTGAGCAAGAATAAAGTCACTTTTCTTTGTTGAACTTTTTCTCAGGGTCAAAATAGGTTAGTTAATTTTCTTGTTAAGTCTTTTAATGTCTAAATTTGTACTAAACCAAAAGGAAAAGAAAATGGCTATTTATTAGCTAAATAATTACATATCTTTTTTCATTACAAAGTGCATATGAAGATTAATTAAAGTGTTCTTGGGAGTTTTGCTGATCATATTAAGATGTTTTTAAAAAACATTTAAAAATATTTAACTGTACTCATGACTATACTTATATTTATCAGCTGACAGGTTGACACAACAATAAACTTAAAAGGCTCTGTGGAATTAAGCTCCAACTATAACATTGATCAGTTTCTTAACATTCTATTCCTGTAACACAGTAAGCTTAACTTTCTGTATATGTACTTGAAATACCACCTTCAGTTAAAACAAAACAAAACAATTGCTTCTTTACTTATTGACAGAGATTTAAAAAGTAGCATAATTTTATTTATATTTTTATCATCAAAGTGTAATATAATTTAAAACATTGCTTTTGTGCCTACCTCTTCTCTCAAACCCTGAAGATAATATAAGACAGATCTTCAGACACCAGCAACAAAACTTCATTTCTGCTAATTGTTAAATTAACTGTTACTAATATTTACATGAAAACGGAAATTTTCTTAATTTAGTTTTTACCTAAACGATTAGACATCTGTGGTATTTTTTCAGAAGAATTTAAAATGAAAGAAAATCTAAACTTTATTTCTGTATTATGAAAAATTATACCTGTAATAAAAACACTTTAGCATACTGTCATATTTGTCTCTTAATCATTTTAAAGATTTTATTTATTTATTTGACATAGATCACAAGTAGGCAGAGAGGCAGGCAGAGTGAGAGAAGAGGAAACAGGCTCCCTGCTGAGCAGAGAGCCCAATATGGGGCTCGATTCCAGGACCCCGAGATCATGACCTGAGCCAAAGGCAAAGGCTTAACGTGCTGAGCCACCGAGGCGCCCCATCTCCTAATCATTTTAGAAATGGACTGCATTCTATATTCTTTCTCTGGGCTTATTCATAATATTGCTGGTAAATATTTGTTCTATTTTATTTTTTTGCCGACCAACTTGAAGATATTTTAGGTACAACTACTCAGAGTAGTCAAATACAAATAATCCTTAAGAAAGAAATTGGCATGGATTGGTGTGTAAAAAAAAAAAGTTTGAAATCTTAGTTGAGCTGTCGAAATACAGTTCTTCCTTCAGCTCAGTGGGGATAAAGTGATGGTATTTGTCTTACTTGCCTAAGCTAGGTTGCTGTAGATACTAAAGATTGCAGATTTGAAAACATTTTATACCTTATTCAGTGCTAAAGAAATGTTAATTGACAGGATTGAAAAAATTCACTCATTTGTATTTTTTTCCTTATTAAAGAAATTACTAGTAATTTCAAAAGGCAGTTGACCCTTGTACAAGTTCAATGATTTAGTCTCTGTTGTCCAAACCAAAGTGGATCTAGCTTTTGCCATTCACATTTTTAAAACTTGGAAAGCAGCTTCACTTTAAATATATTACACATATTTTCTTTATTTGAGAGAAAATGAAACAATCATTTCTTTTCCTTTCAGTCATTTTTAAAAAACTAGCTTTTTAAGCAGCTAGTAGCTGCTGTAACAACCCAGGAGAACACTGGAGGTATAATTAATGACATTCATCAGGACTGGAATCTTACCACCCAAAAAGTATTTCTGGGCAAGCCAGAACTACTTAAAGGTTCGAGATGAATTTCTAAAACTTTGAATCATCTTCAGTAGAGCAAAGATTCATTCTTTACAAAATTAAATGTGATTTAAGATATCTTGGAGTTTTGGAACTAAACCATGTTTATTGCAGGTTGCTAAATAATTGAAGAAAACTGGGTGCTTTCCAGTAGCTAGATGATAATAAGTTGAGAAAAAGGCAGTAAACTACATATGTCAATATAAAATAATTGGGTTCTATTCGCTATAACTGAAAACATTTCATTTAAAATTACTAAGTCTGGGAGCTAGGCACTTTTCAAATAACCTAAATGTCTATCAATGATGGACTAAAAAAAAAAAAAAGAAAAAGAAAAAGAAAAAATAACACCCTGATTTTTATGCCTATAGAAAAAAGGAACCACAGATATTTTTGCAGAGTAGGAAAGATTTCTTTCCTACTTCCTTTAAAAGGAGAATTTTACCTGCTTCCTGGACAAAATTAGTCTATAATTTTATTTTCAGTTAACAATTGCCCAGAAGTTTACATCATCATAAAAGCTTTGTATTTCTTAATTCCACATGCCCTGAAACAGTGCTGCTGAAAGTGTGCTCTGTGGATCTGTGTGGTTCCATGCACTGTCATTTTGCCAGTGATGTATTGGCAAAAATTGGGATTGTAAGCATTTAGAAACTTGAATAGCAGTTCGACAGAGTAGGGTTTTTTCTGGTGAATCTAATGATAATATAAAAATTGGGGCTTAAATTTTGAAAGCCTTTTTTTTTTTCTTTTGGTTTTCTAATAATTCATTTTATTACATTTTATGTAAGATTTGGTCTATAATAGATTGGAAAAAAAATTTTTTTTAAAAAGGTAACTGATCCATCAGCACAGATAGTTGGAGAAACACTGATCTGAAAATTAGGGATTATTTGTTGGTTTAGAAGTCTTTTATGGTTGGAAGGTATATAGTTCTGATGTCAACTTCCTTTGTATTCTCTTTCTTCCGATAAATCTGTCACAGCTGTGTTGGCTTTCACTGTGGTATGGCATGTTACAAAAAACTCTAACATAATGGTTTGCAACAGCAAAGGCTACAATTATCAGCTGTCCCTCAGTCCTAAGGGTCAAATTCTTCCCAGGATCAAGGGTGATGGAGCAGCCCCTGTGTGGGACACGCTGATCTCCTGACAGAGAGAAAGAGTAATGTAGGAAGCCTCTCACAGCTTTTGAAAGCTTCAGCTTAGAAGTGACAAATGTGATTTGTACTTCCATTTCATTAACTAAGTAATTTGGCCAAGCCTTATGTCAATAGGGCATGGAAGCAGAATCTTCTTTAATGGAAGATTCTGAAGATTATGAAAATTTGGGAATCATAGTATAAATGATCCCCATGGCTAAAAATGCATACTCATAATATAAGGTGTAAACTTTCCAGATTCTTTGATATTCTAGATTGTGTGTGTGTGTTTGTGTGTGTGTATAATCAGAGGGGAGTTGGTTAGGTAGGTAGTACAGTAGAGCTCTCTACTTTGATTGTTGAGGGTTTTTTGTTTGTTTGTTTTTTTTCCTGGAATCTCTTCTCACCTCTGCATTCAAGTGGAACTTCAAGGAGTTTTTTTGTGAGTTAGACACTTTGAACTTTACGTGGTCCTCTGTGAATGCATTTTTGTTATGTGGGTTCTCATAAGTTTGGCTCTTTGGAGATTGGGATGTTTCTAAAAAGCAACTTTCTGGGATGGTCTGAGGACTCTTGTTTATTTTAGCAAGGAGGTGGCAACTACAAGGTAGAGGTAGAAGGCCTTAGGACTATTAACCAAACCAACACTGATACTGAGAAATGGCCTCTTTGATGTACGTAAACTTAAAATAACTAATCAGTCTAGGCATTTTGTAGAAAGTTTTCACGACTTTCCTCTAACTTTCCCACCTGATGTTGCTGCTCTCACCCCTTTTATCTGTTTTTACTGATAGATTATTTGTTTTCAGTGGAGTGGAGGTACAGTGGAGGTTTATTTAGCTGATGTCTACTCACCAAACACGGTGAATTTACTTCTGCTTGACAGGCTCACTGTAAATGATACTGACAGCTTTCCACAGGATACTGAGTACACATGGGTAGTAGGCTGTAGTCTACCACATGGACGCAGTTTGGCTCCTGCCAGTTACATTCAATGCTTATTAGTGAGCGGGTTTCCTACCCCTTCAAATCCTGTGAATGCCAATTCTTCTCACTATAATTCTGCAATATAACATTCTATAAAGTGATGAACCCTAAGTGTGACAGCAAAGAAAATTATTAAGTATTGGGAAAATCTCAGTAAGGACAAGTTGGAAAAAAAATGATTTTGAATTAAGTATGCGCAAGTGAACTGTGAGAAAATGATATAAATCTAACAATTTCACATGCAGATTACTTTGTGTACACCTCTCCGCTTTTGTTCCGTTATCACTCAAAGGGAATTGGAAATATAAATGTTGCATTGTAGGTGTGGGTTCGTATAAGAAAGATATGATAAAATCCTAATCAGAAGACCTAAGGAGAAATGGCTTTAATCTTATAACAGAATAGGGGTGAATATTTGTATTTGTATTTTAAGTAAAAACAAAATTTTTTACTGTTTTTGAGTGTGTATGTGTGTGTATACATATGCCAATACATATTTTATCATTCTCTGCTTTAACCAATATTTTCAATATATGTAGCAACTCTGCCCCAATTGTGCTGGATCAGAGAGATTTGTTATAATGTGTAATGGGATTATTTTATAGGGAAACATCCTTACCTCCTAGGATTTTAGGAAATTGCTGTTAGAAACCTTAATGCTAGAAGGTAGATTTTGAACTGTGTGACATAAATGATAATTTTCTAGTCTCGTGTTGCTTTTTCATAAATATCCTGTTAAAAATTAATGCTGTTTAGATACTACAGTACTTTTCATTAGGTCTCAGTTTTTTATTCACAGTTACTTATTTTCTGTCATTATCTTTTTAACATTTTTAAAAGAGCTATAATTCACATATCATAAAGTTTACCATTTCAAAGTAGACACTTCAGTGGTTTTTAGTATACTTACTGTGGTGTACCACTGTTATCACTGTCTGATTCCAGAATATTTCCATCATTCTAAACAGAAACATCCAACTGGTAGCATTGGTCCCAAATGTCTTCTCCCTCCATTCTCTGGCTACCTTTAATCTATTTTCTGTCTCTGTGGATTTTCCTATAAATGGAGTCATACAATATATGACTCATCTTTCCAGTTTCTTTCACTTATCATATGTTTTCAGGGTTCATTTAGGGTGTGGCATGGAACAGTCCTTTATTCCTTTTTTTTTTTTTTTTTGTGGCTGAATAATTACTGTATCGACACACTACATTTTGTTTATCCATTCTTCAGTGGCAGGACATTTGGGTTGTTTCTACTTTTTGGCTATGATGAATAATGCTTTTTTGAATATTTGTGTACAAGATTTTATATGAACAGGCACTTTCAGTTCTCCTGGGTCACCTTAGTTATTGATGTTCTTACCATTATTTGCCCTAAGATCTTTTCACCCACCCTGCTCTGCGCTGCACCTCATTTCCCCAGCTCCCTTAGCCTCTACCACCATTGAGCTGGCTTAGTGGGAGGTCCTAATGAATTATCTAAGGGAGGGAGGAGGGAGAAGCCAGGGAATTTTCCCCTAATCCGTTTCCTACCCCTATGTCTAAAGTGAGACTACCCATTTCTCATGCAGCAGTCCTGTCTTGTAGTTCTTGTGTTGCTTTTCTCTCTCTCAGCTCAGCTCCTGCCAGGTAGGCTTGCCTTCTTGCCAACTTCTTTTGGGTGGCCCTGGCTTCTGAGTTCCAGTAATCCTGCTTCTCCCTTAGGGGTATTGCCAGGTTCCTGTTGTTGCTCATCTTTATTTGAATTCTCAGTTCTTCTCCTACCCTACCGGTGTAACCAGTTTCCTGTCTTAAGGCTCTTTCTCGGGAATAGGTAGCTTGATTTCCACTCTGGCCTCTCATGGCTGGAGAGTAGTATTTCCCTTTCATTAAGCATACTGAGTTATGGACATATACAGGATATCTTTCAGATTCTATTTTAGATATTTTAAAGCACCTCTGGAATGGTTCAGCCCAGTGGCCCTACCTCTGTTAAGGTATTTTCAATAATTTTTTTTAGAAGTTAAATTTACTAACTTTGTGAATGTTTAAGTCTTTTTTTGTGCTAAAGAGATACACATTATAGAATTTCAGTTATTTTTTTAAAGATTTTATTTATTTATTTGAGAGAGAGAGCACACAAGCAGCAGGAGGGGCTGAGGGAGAAGCAGACTTCCTGCTAAGCAGGGAGCCTGATGTGGGGCTTGATCCCAGAACCCTGGGATCATGACTTGAGGCAAAGGCATATGCTTAACTGACTGAGCCCCCAGGAACCTCAGAATTTCAGTTATTTTATTCAAAGTTCTGGAAAACTCAGCAGTGGGAGATATTATTATACTCTTCCTTTATATTATAGAAAATTAGTTATGCTTTACTTTAAACAGGATTTTGATGTTTCCTCTATTAAGAATGGTTTCATCTTCATCATGCTTTGTTAAGTCTAAAACAACTTTTCCACATGTCACTTGAAGCAGACTAACCCGGTGTTGGTAAAGTGAAGATTTCAGGGTAAATAACAAATCTTCTGAATCACAGTCTTAGGGTAGAGTTTAATGTTTATGATGTATTGCCCTCCTTTTTGAGGATTTGTATCATTGATATGCTAGTGGATGTTTTTAACCCACAGGCTATTCTAGTTTGCTTTCTTTTTTCTTGCTATCTCAGTTGACTGGTAAATGTGCTTGGCTCTAATGAACAAGGCTGTCATCTCTAGGCAAATTGTTCACACACTTGCTTCTGATGAAGAGTTTTGGTTGAGAGTCACAAGATTTTATCCTCTATATTAGTTGGGGGCCGTAGCACACAGTTGGTATGCTCAGGGGTTTCACTGGAGAGAGTTTAATAAAGGGCTTTTTACTGAAGGCTGATGAGGATTAAGGGAACAACTAGAATTGGAAGCTGTTGCCTCTTAGGGTGTAAGTATGAGAAAGCAGGGAATGGTTACTGGAACATAGTTAGAGCTGGAGTCATGAAAGAGGAGTCTGATTACAGGATCTGTGGCCAGAGCGAAAGGCAGCCACTGACAGAAGGAAGCAGGTATGGAGTAGGTGTTAAATATCTTCATTTCTCTTATGCCAACATCCCCCATTGGCCAGTCCCAACTTGGCACTGGAGTGCAAGGGAGACCTGGAATTGCCGTCTACTGATGCCAGCCTCCAGGGCCTGGAGCAGGACTGAGGAATTCAGAAGGATCTTAAGGAGGATCTTAAGGATTCCTAGGATGGAGAAATGGAGAATAACCAGGATAGCTACCCGGATTTCGCTTAACATGACTTAGAGGGAACTCAAATCACTGGAGGAGGCACTTCTGCCTTTATTTTCTTCTAAGTGATTAGGACTTCTTTAGATAACTACATCAGTGCATTATGTACCTTTTCATTCAAAGAAAAAGAAAGCACTCTTGGTGCATTGGTTTCTTTCCCCCTTTCCTTCCTGCCTTGCTTGCACCTACCCTGTCACCCCTTTTTTCCCTTTCTCCACTCCCAACCTCCCTTCCTCTTTTCATTCTTACCCCCAACCCCTCCCTTCCTTCTTTTCCTTGGATGTATCTTTAATCTTAACAATCCTGAACAATATTAAGAAGCAGAAGAGTTTCAGGTTTTCAAAAGGGCCTGGGTTCTTAGGGGGAAGGAGATGGAACTTTATTTCTTAATCTACTTAAAACAAGCAATTAACTTTGTAGCAATTTATCAAAGGCTTCTAAAATAGCATAAACCAATGTATACACAATTACCAGTACATCTAAAATCAGAGCAAGTAATATCCAAGTTTTTCTTTTCTCTTTTTCCCCCTGAAATTATAGAATATAAAGTCAGGCGCTTACTCTGTTAAAGTTGTAGTGTCTCTCAAATAAAATTCCAGTTCACTAAATATACAGTTGGATGGGTCTATATAGTGATTTTTTTTTTTTTTTAAAGCAGGTTTATTTAAAAAAAGGAGTCCTTGAAGTTAGGATCTGAAATTTAAATTCAAAAATTTCACCTTCATCCCTCCCTACTTTTCCTTTCCCTTGAGCAGCAATATTTACTGGGCACCTTCTGTGTGCCAGACACTGTGCTAAGTAATGGAAATTCACTGATGTAAAAGAGGGGAAATAACCTTTTCATCTAGCAGGGGAAATGGGTGGTCTCCTTTTAACTACCAATAATTGCCTAAGGTCATTTGGTCATAAAATTAAACAGGGATTTTGATATTATTCTAACTATTGTAGGCATCACTATATGACTTTTTGGTCAAAATAAATAAAAGATCAAAGATAACACTTCATAGAGCTATTTTAGGAAATAAAGAATTATGCAAAGATACTTCCCTAAATACTTTCAAAAGTTGAAACAACTCTTAGAATATAATTTAGTAATAATAACTCTTTCAAGATACTGTTTTTTTTAAGGACTTATTTTATTCCTTATCTATTTTGGTGATATTTTGTGTGTTTATTTTTAAACCAAAAGTATGAAAATGAAACTTTTGAGGTATATTTCCAGAGAATCTGTAATTGATTTAAATGATACATGAGACATTTTTTGTCAAACTGAAGTGAGCTAGAAAAAAATCTCTTAGAATAGCTGTATTTAGATTTTAATGAAACTAGGCAGAAAGGAGACTAAAGTGAATTTCCTTTTTAGTCTTTTAAATGAAAAAGTGCATCATTTGTCCTATATATCTTATTCATCATCAGTCATAGCAAAGCATTCATTCCCATGAGGGAGATAATGGATTCAGAGAGCCGAGAGGAATGGAAGATTGTCATTCAATGCAGATGAGTTTTAGTAATATTTTTATCATGAGAAATTGGGTTGCAGAACCTTAAGATTTGGAATTAAGTTGCCATAGATATATTTAATTAAACGTAGATTGCTTTAACCTTTCTTTAAGTTAGAAATAGGTTTAAAATCTTAAATTAAATTTATAGTTAGTTTGTATTTAACTTGTATTCAGGATTTGCCTTTAATAGGGATTCTTTATAAGGTTTAGCCCCAAAAAGGTACATTTTAATTGAACTATTACAGTGAATATATAAAGAAAGTTTCTGAAAGGATGTTATAACTTTGTATATTGGATCAAAGTATGGTTTACTTTTCTGCTGATGGAGAAAGTAACCAAACTTTCAAACCAAACTAAAAAGGGAGACTGAAAGGGGAATCTATGTCCTGAACTCTCCTAACACCTCATCAGCACACCTCCTTAATCAATATAAATTATATTTCCTAGTGTGTTGTTATCACGTGATGGGTTGGTTTCTCATTGATAATACTATTCCATGATTAATACTTTTCTAGAAGTGGAAATACATGAAGAACGAAGTTACCAAAGCAGAAAAGCAAATGAGCGTGTGTGTGTGTGTGTGTGTGTGTGTGTGTGTGTGTATACATAAATACACATTTATACATATCTATATATGTCAGATTCGTGAACTCTGATATTAAAGGATCAGTTTTAGGTTAATTAGAGGAAATTAGAGTCTCCAAGCTCATTCTGTGATCTTATCTTATTGCGCATTCTTAGTCCAAGGCATTAAGAAAATTAAGTTAAATAAAGAAGGTTGTATAGGCAACTACTAACATTGACTGCACCTCCCAGGCCTGGAAATGCATCCCCTAGTTCAGGAGGTTATTTACCTCCTGATTCTGAGCAGACTCTGAGGTTTGGGCTGTGTTGGAGCCATGCCAGTTTCCTGCTTGAGGAAAGCCAGAGGAGTAGAGACAGGGGATGGTGCAACTGGTCTGTCATCAGGCCTGGGGGTCCTATATATTAACTTTTTTCTAAGGGTTACAAAGTCAGAAGAGGGGCTTTGTCTCAGATCTACTTAGACACTTTTTAACTTTATTCTTCTTGGGGAATTAAAACTTTTTTAAATTGCTAGGTCATGCTGACTCACACAAAAGTATCTCAGGTTAATTGTACATATTAAATCAAAATAGATTCCGTCAAAAGGTAAGTCTATTCACTGTAACTTTCATTTCCTTTATAAAGGGAAAGCTTCTATAGAACATAGTCCATATTTGTTCTCCTTTTCCCTCCTCTCCACAGGGTGAGGTAATCACAAACTGCAGTCTCCTATAAATATACCATCATTACCAGAAGGTAATTGCAGCATTATATAGCTGTTAATCTTTTCTCAATGAAGATCGAGATTCATTCACTCTCAGAGGCTTAGTAAGAAAGCATGGCCATGTGATGCATTCAGAAAATGGTAGTTCATTGTTGTGAGCTTCTAGGTTATCCTCATCTAGATTTTATTTTGTTTCACACCTTCATCATCAGCCAGATAAGAAGAGCCTGCTCTGTACAGGGCTATAGAGCAAGCAAGATCAGATGAAAATGTTCTCGTGAGAGCTCCTAGCACAGTGCCTGACATCTTGTACATTCATGATCAATACTTCTTCACTAATTCCATTTTGCCTTTGTCTGGCATTTTCCAGTTTAAAGGGGAATGTGAACATTGTTGTCTAGGTAGTCAAAACACGCCTTTGCTGGATTACTTTTTGAAGCTGTGGACTCCCCAGCGAGGCTCATTGGTGGCGGTATTGTTCCAAATTGAAAGCATAACAATTTTTTTTCTATGGAATAAGTAGATGATACCTGGTAAAATCGACTCTTAAGTTTCTCCAGATTAATTCCTTTCTTATGGAATTTGGATTCATCCCTTTACCACGTTTCAGTATTTTGTTTAGAAGTCATTGGAACAATATTACTAGAGAGTTGAAGATAGAGCCATGGAAAGCTCAATTTAGGGGTCTAAGGATAATGAAGTGGTGAAGGCATGAAAGAAGAAATAGTATGAGGAAAATGAGAAGGGTGTCCTATCATAACACAGAAAGAGAAGAGGGCTTTTTTTTTTTTTTTAAGATTTTATTTATTTATTTGACAGAGAGAGAGAGCACAAGTAGGCAGAGAGGCAGGCAGAGAAAGAGGGGGAAACAGGCTCCCCACTGAGCAGAGAGCCCAATGCGGGGCTCGATCCTAGGACCCTGAGTTCCTGACCTGAGCTGAAGGCAGAGGCCTTAACCCACTGAGCCATCCAGGCGCCCCAAGAGGAGAGGGCTTTTTAAGGAAGAGATGGATGTATACAGTATTATTATTTATCTTCATAATACTGAAAATGTAGTGAGCACTTAACTGTGCAATAAGTGCTTACTATAGACTTGCACGATATCTTCCCAGTTGCCCATTGAGGTAGATACTATTACTGTCCTCACAATCCAGGGGAAAACCCTGAGACTTAGACTCTGGAACTCACAGCTACTAACCTGTGCCAGAGTCAGGATTTCATTCAAGCCATTTTGTCTGCATGCTGTAGCCACTGACCTAGAGAAGGGTTGAGGCCCACAAGCTTTCAGTAAGGTGAGTTCCATTTGCAGCTTTTCTTTGTAGTGGTAGGGAGTTTCTGTAACAGAGTTGTTTCTCTATTTTACAGACGTGGAAATTCAAAAATCAAGAGGTTATATAATCTCCCAAAAGTCACATATCTAGTAAATAGTAACTAAAGGTTTATCTGTAAGTATTCTACATATATTCTGTTAAAGCTCTGTTTACCAATAGCATCCCAATCTTGTGCCTTTGAATTACATATAATTCCTGTGATGTACATCTGATACTCATGTTTATATCTCTAGAAGCTGATTTATACTTTTGGGATATTTTATATCTAAACTTTAAGACATCAGAGTGTGTGTGTGTTTGTGTGTGTGTGTGTGTGTGTGTCTGTGATTATATACATATATAATACAATATATGTAAATAATTAAATGGTTTACATTTTTTACCTTTGAGTTGTGAGACAGAAAAATTCAAAGTGGACTGACTTGAAAGAGAACTCATATATTTAATTTCTTTTCATTTTTTTCAAAGTATTTGAAGAATCAAACTTCGTATCATTAAAATTAGATTTGTTTTGAACCTTGGCTACCACTTTTCAAATCTAAATTTATTTGACTATATCTACCACATATAGTTTCACTGGATTGTTCCTGTTGCATGAATGTCAACTTTCAAGGTGATTTTGAAACTAATCTTGAAGGAAGCTTCCAGAAATTTTGTTTGTTGGATGACACAACCTGATATGAATTGAATATGGTGGGCAAACGGAAGGCAAGGGAACATTAGAGAACATATAACATTTAATATTACATCATACATTTTAAAACATACACAAGCATACACAACACACACACATAACTTTCTGTTTCTACAAATAAAAAATAAATACATTTATAAATATGTGTATATATGTATGAAGTATGTATGAATGTATTGGAGTGTGTGTGTGTGTATGTGTGTGTGTGTATGTGTGAAGTAGGTATTGAAGAACCACATGACTTTTGAATATACTGTCTTAGGGGAAAGAAAGGGTCTTGGGGAGGTGGTCAGTTATTTTGTCAGACTTAATCACACTTAAAGCTATTATAGTGTCTACTATAGGAAAACAGGACAATAGAGAATAACAAATGATTCTCATAGATGAATCTCAGATTTAATCACAGATGATCATAAAAACAGTGGCATTATTTAAAATTATTATTGGGCTATTCTTATGGAATATTTTGGAGGTATTCAGTTAGGATAAGTAGTAATGATAAAAAAGAAAATGAATTAGCAAATTTTTAATACATACCTCAAGATGAATAATATCACTATTATAGTTTAAAATGCATGTTAAATATAACTATAAAATAATGAGTAGTTTTGGTAACTATTTAATGCACACATCAATTTTCTGCTATGTGCCTGTTCCTCTACTAGAGCTGGAGGGATATCTGCTTTATTACTCTTTAGTTGCTTTTTCTGTATCTAGCTCTTATTGTCTACTTGATTGATAGCGCTACACCTGAGATCCAGTTCATTCATTTCTTTGGGAACCTTAATAAGAGGAATTTAGAGAGAATACATGCACATCGAGTTAGAACTGAAGGGATGTACATATGACTCTCATTGGTGTTGAGTGTCCACTAAGTATCAGAGAACTTGAGTCTACATAGTCTCAGGTAGGTCAGCAGTGTCCATAACTGAGAAAATCTCCTTACTGTGTTCAGTAGAGACCAGGGGCAGGTATAGAGAAAGAAGATAGTTCTCTCTCTCCAGAACATCAGATTGAAAGGATTTGTGCAATGAGCAAATGGCCAGTGATCAAGAGAAGATGAAGAGAGCTTGGAGCTTAGTTGACTAACCCTCCAGTGATGGGACAGAGTGTTAATAGGATAAGAAGGCAGAGCCGTGCAGCCTCTGTTAGGAGGTGGTTAAAAGTGATGGAAACATTTTAATGATTTTGTTTAAAATTTTAGAGTTTCTGAATCTGTTCAGTCCAGTATTAAGAAAAACATGCTTATTCACTTTGTTTGACTTTAGATAAATGGCTGTTAAATTAGAAGCCAGAAAACCTGGTAATTGTAAGTGGTTTCAATGTGCTTTATTTTAATGGAATTGCCTTAATGGAAGTCAGATTTATTCTTGAACATGTTAAACCTCCATATAACTTGCCAGTATTTTCCTGAAATTGGCTCTCTGATTTCTGAAATGGGAGTGGGGAAAGATGTGAAAATTGATGGCCTCAAGCTTTTTAAAATCCAAATTGAAACTTGTACTACAAAGAGAGAAGTTTAACCTGAGAGTTTATGCCTATATCAGCATGACACAGAGCAGCAATTGAAGTTTTCTTACACCCCACAGATCTAATAAACACATTGGTTCATTTAAAAGTGATTCAATTTTCTTGGATTTGGGATTTCAGAAAAGAAGGAGCATTGCCTAATGAATTATGTGCTATGTGCATTATAAATGTAGAAATCACACATAGAGGTCTATTTTAGATGCTACTTGTATGTAGATAGGGATAATTAGGCATTTTGTTAATCTATAGATTAACAGCTTTTTGAACATTTTAGAAAATCAGCTTTGAGTGGTGATACTTTTTTTTTTTTAAAGTAAGCTCTATGCCCACCGTTGGGGCTTGAACTCATGGCCCCTAGATCAAGAGTCGCATGCCGTACTGTCTGAGCCAGCCAGGTGTCCCTTGGGTCATAATAATTATATAAATTAGATTAATTATGTATTTGTATATTGTATTACATGTAATATATATACACACACTTCTAAAACTTAGAGTTTTGTAACTTTTTCCCTTTATGTATATATTACATATAATTAATACATTATTAATACTACCACTCATAAGAAGGTATTCTTCTGAAATGTTTATATATTATATAAATTACACATAATAGCTTTAGAATTTAGTACATAAAAGAGAAAATCAAGATCTCTCTTAAAATACAAGTAAATACAGTCATGTTATTAATTAAATTTAATTAATTAAATTTAATTAAATTTAATATAATTTTGCTTTTAAGTTAAGTCTACATAATTTAGTTACTGATACATATTAATTGAAAAGATTAATGAAAAAGAATTATCTAGATTTTTGTGCTTCTTAATCATTTATATTACTAAATATAGAGATAATATTTTATAATCTTAGTATATAATGAAATCTTATTAAAGAGATACTGTTTATTATGTACACTTGCAAAACTAAGAAGAAGTGATTTTTTTTTTTGTTCTGTTCTTTACTGAATTTCCAGTTGCCCAGTTATCTTATGAAATCAGTTTGGTATAAAAAGTTGAAATTTATTCTTTCATTAAAAAGTTGTTGAGGGGGCGCCTGGGTGGCTCAGTGGGTTAAGCCGCTGCCTTCAGCTCAGGTCATGATCTCGGGGTCCTGGGATCGAGTCCCACATCGGGCTCTCTGCTCGGCAGGAAGCCTGCTTCCCTACCTCTCTCTCTCTCTCTCTCTGCCTGCCTCTCGTCTACTTGTGATCTCTCTCTGTCAAATAAATAAATAAAATCTTAAAAAAAAAAAAAAAGTTGTTGAGTACTTATTATGTGGGCGGTACTATACTAGGTGTTGCCATACAAAGATAGATGAAACTTGATCGTGACCTTTAGAAAGCTTAGAGTAATAAAACAAATCAACACAGACATATGTAATATGTGCTGTAATAGATATAGATTTAGGCTACTTGTGAGATGTTCAGAGGGGTAATGTTCACTCTTACGTGGTGCACAAGTCAGCTGTGGCCATAGTAACGCTGTGTAACACACTATCCCAAACTTCATATGTAACAATAGTAGCATTTATTTCTCACTCATGTATTTATGCATTTGCTGGGGTGGGGGGGCTCTGGTTTGTAGAGGTCTAGATATACTTAGGGAAAATGATGAGGTAGAAATCAAGATTTTGATTTCCCTCTGCTGATGAGTGATAGGGCAATTGTTGCAAAACATTATCAAAACTCATTGTCTAAAAGGTGCAAAGAAAAATAAAGTACAAAGATTGCTATAGCAGCAATTCCATGTTCCAGACTCCATGATGCCAATTATTCCAGACTGAGTGAGACCGCTAGATCCATGATGCCTCTGACATGACTTGGTTTCTTTAATGTCTGCTCCAACCTCTTCAAACCCTGTCTTCCTGAAAGTTTTTTTCTTCTTGAACCTTCTACCACACTTGCCCTGTAAATCTGCATCAAATTGTCCAATATCTCTGCTTCTGTACAGCTTCTAGGCCCCATGAGGAAAAAACACACAGCCATATGTACTGCTGCTTCTGTGGGCTCGTGGCTGTAAACACTCCACAGAAACCATTTACACACCTCCCAGCCTGGTCTTCCTTACATCCTCCATAGGAGCTATTTAGTTTCACCGCCTCTTCTGAATCCCTCATTTCACTGCCTCTTCATTCTCCCTTAGCGTAAGACTTGTTTACTTTTCAGAGAAAGTAGAAGCCAGCAGAAAGGAAAATTTCCACTTCCAAACCATTTCCCTAAAGAGATCATTCATCCTGCCCACATGCTTTTAATAGGTAGTAAAGAAATTGATGTCATGAATCCGTACATTGAATCCCTCTTTCTTTTCTTCTTTAGTGTGGTAGATCTGTTTACCTCTTTTTCTCCCATTAGCTTCTCCCTCTCCTGCTTCCTTTCTCTTGGCATACAAAGTTTTTCATATCTTTCCTTCCTTAAATATAGTGGAAAACTAAAGACAATCCCTTCCTTAATTCTTGATCAGATTTCTAGAATGATATTGTAGATCATTAGTTACCACACCTGTGTTTGCACAACAAAAAATTAGGGAGCTTAATAAAAGTGCAGTCCCATTACTGGATCTGACTCAAAGATGTGGGATGGGGTCTGTTGATTTCTAACTCTTAAAAGAAACCTTGTTGGTTAAGTATCCGACTCTTCATTTCTGCTCGGGTCATGGTATTGGAATTATGGGATCAAGGTGCATGTCTGTCTGTGGCCTGGATGTGGAGCCTCTTGGGATTCTCTGTCCTCCTTCTGCCCCTCCCCACCTCCATGCTCAGTGGCTTGCTCTCTCTCTCTTTTCTCTTCCTCTCATAAATAAATAAGTAAATAAGTAAGTAAGTAAGTAAATAATAAATGTGTTTTAAAAGCAGCCATGTTGGGGAACTCTGGTCATAAATGGATATGCACTGGCATGAATAAGATTACAAAACTGTAAGTTAAGAGAGTATGTATATACACATACCTTATATATAATTCATATTGTGGAAACACATATGCATGTGCATATAAATACATGTATAGTAAAAAAAAACACTTTATACTAAGGTATTAAGGGAGAGGGAGTTAGGTTTATGAGTGCTTTCTTTAATTATATTTTTTTGCCTTTTATTCTACACAGAATACACATTTCTTTTCTAGTAAGAAAAAAGTAGAGAAATAATAGTACCCTCATGCGCATGTGTTCCTCCATTAAGCCTCCCATTCCCTCAAATTAGGCATCTTTTCTGTAGTACTTAACTGCAGTCATAGATTGTGTTGACCATTTCTAGTCCTTTTGAATTCTCTTTTCTCTTACTTCCATTTTCTCTGTCCTGTTTCAGTAACCACCCGTGCAAGAAATTATCACTGTCACCTCTAATAACCAAACACTGGTTCTTACCGATTTTAATGTTGAAATAGCTTTCAAATGCATTCTTTTCCTTCCCTCTCTGTACTGTTGTGATGTAAGAGAACCAAGTAAGGTGGGTCTCACTGACCCCCAAGCAGGAGTGACCAGGGGTTTCAAAAGTCACTGAGAGCTCCTGTAAGTTGAAGTCTGAAAAAAAAACAATTGGGATTGGAAAGCTGGAGGTCTTCACTGATGAACTTTGCCAGAGTATTTCAGGAACATTTTAGGGGGATGAAGAAGTAGAGGAAGTAGAGATAATAGCCAAAAAATTGGGCTGTCAATGATAGGAGAAAGAGAGTGACTTGCACCAAAAGGGAGGGTTTTCTTCATTGTCGTTGATGTTACTTGAGAATTAGCAAGTATATCAATTCGTTGGATTTGATTGCTGAGTAACAAGTCTATAGAAAGAGAATGTTTGAAAACCTCAGAACATGAACAAATAATTAAAAACTGACAAAACAGAATAGTGGAATCAAGAAGTTAGCCTTGAACAAGAGAGAGAGGGAAAAAAAAAACCCTCTTCTACAGACTAAAGGGAAGGAGGTAAAGATGGCTGCTGGTATCAGTTTGTAGGTTTAAAAGCAGAAAACTGAGGTAGTTCTTGCCTGGTGGCTCTAGTTTTCTCTGTGAACTTGAAAACAAAGCTTTCTGCTCTAAGAAAGGGCATATATGTGTTTATCTCTCTGTGTATGCACAGACGCTACTCAGTAGAAGGGTTCATTTTTTGTTGTTCTCTCTCTTTTCCCCTCTCTCGTTTTCTCTCTCTCAGTCTCGTTCTCCTTCCCTCCCTCTGCCTCTCTTTCTCTCTGTCTTGCTGTCACTGTCTTTTACTTTTGTGGTTGTCATCCATATGGCTATACACCAAGGGTGATGACGGGATTATTGTTGACAGTTAAGGTTGAGTGTCTAGGGAGCATCCTGAATCCCATGCTCTATCAGTTGCTTGGCTGGGAATGGTGACTTGGTTAGACACTGTGGTCCAGAGTGCCATGCATTTAACAGACTAATGCAGCTCTTTCTCTAGTGTAAATGCCACAGACCTACCTAACGGTTTCAAGGCATGCAAACATTTACAGTAAGCCTTTTATTAATGAAAAAATCCACATGCAGAATTTATTTCCTAAAACATAAGATTCCAGAAGAATAGCCTTTATTCGTAGTGCAGACATAAATCTAGTTAAGAGCCCAATATGTGTTAAGTACATTTCTTTTTTTTTTTTTTAAAGATTTTATTTATTTATTTGTCATAGAGAGAGAAGCGAGAGTGAGCACAGGCAGACAGAGTGTCAGGCAGAGGCAGAGGGAGAAGCAGGCTCCCTGCCAAGCAAGGAGCCCGATGTGGGACTCGATCCCAGGATGCCGGGATCATGACCTGAGCCGAAGGCAGCTGCTTAACCAACTGAGCCACCCAGGCGTCCCTTGTACATTTCTAATGTAGAGAGATGCTGGATTGGATCCATGTTGTGCAGGAGAAGGCTGTGTATAGACAGAAGCAGGAGTCAAACCATCATGGATTCAAATCCTGGCTCTGTCACTTAATAGCTGCGGAACTTTGGCTTTATTGTTCTCCCTCTTTGAGCTTGTTTCCTCATCCATCAAATGAAATCTGTATTACTTTGTAGGACTTTTGAGATAATTGAGTTAGATATTGAATGTCAAGCTCTGAGGACAATCCATAACTACTGTTGCTGCCATCAGTGTCACCAAGTCATCCTATCTTTTGTTAATGTAATGACTTTTATTATTTCTTCTATCACAATAAAACTCTTCATTCCTGTATCATATGAGACAGCCTCTGCTTAAACCATTTTTTTAAGAGAGTGGGTTTTGTGATAGTTTTATAGATTTCCTTTCTTTATAGGACTCTTCCACAGTCCAGCGTAAGTTCTAGCATCATCAGCAGCAGCTATGTTTATGTTGGTAATCATGCATAAATCTATTGCTAGTCTGGGCTCCAGAAGAAGATATCTTTTTTTTTTTTTTCTTAAAAGCCTGTCTCCCCCATCATCATCATCATCATCATCATCTTCTTTTTTTTTTTTAAGATTTTATTTATTTATTTGACAGAGAGAGATCACAAGTAGGCAGAGAGGCAGGCAGAGAGGGAGGCGGGGAAGCAGGCTCCCTGCTAAGCAGAGAGCCTGATGCGGGGCTCGATCCCAGGACCCTGGGATCATGACCTGAGCTGAAGGCAGAGGCTTTAACCCACTGAGCCACCCAGGCGCCCCTCCCCCCATCTTCTAATACAGTTAAGTTGTTCTACCTTTGCAAAACCTTGAAACATTTAATCATTTTCTCTTCAAAGAAGTCTTAAGATATCCAGCTTGACTCTTTATTCTCCTTATTGACCAAGCTATCTTCTCAGCATTAAATTTTTATATATGTCTCCCTACGCGGTCTTTTCCTTTACGGTTATCTCTGATACAATCTGATTTTAGTGTACAGCAAAAAGCTCAATAGGAAAGAACAGATAAAGGCTATCTGCCCTTTAAAATATTTATTTTTATTTTTTAACAGCTTTAACAGCTTTTAACAGCTTAACTATGGCTGTACAACACTATTTTTAATATGCTAAAAACCATGGAATTGTATTCTTTAAATAGTTAAGTTGTATAGTAAGTGAATTCTATCTCAATTAGTGTTGTACAGCCATAGTTACAATCAATTTTAGAAAATTTTCTTCACCCCAAAAGAAACCCTGTACCCTACAACTATCACCTCGCAATCCTTCCATCCCTCCCCTAGCCCTAGGCAACCAAAACTTAATATAAATTTGCCTATCCTGGATATTTCATATAAATGTAATTATATGTGGCCTTTAAGATTGGCTTCATATGCTTGGTGTAGTGTTTTCAAGGTTCCATGTTGTAGCATGTATCAGTACTTCATGCTTTTTTATGGCCAAGTAATATTCTACTGTATGGATATACAAAATTTACTTTATCCATTTATTAATTAATGGACATGCATGTGTTTACCTTTGACTGTCATGAGTAATGCTGCTATGAACATTCATATGCAAGTTTTTGTTATCTTTAGCTTTTTGAGGAACTTTCAGACTGTTTTCCAAGGTGGCTACATAGTTTTACCTTTCCATCAGCAGTAAGTGAGGTTTCCAATTTACCCACAGTGTCACCAATAAGTATTATTCATCTTTTTGACTGTTGTCATCTCATTGTAAATGAATTGATAGCTCATTGTGGTTTTGATTTGCATTTTCCTACTGACTAATGAGGTTGAACATCTTTTCATGTGCTTATTGGCTATTTTACATCTTCCTTGTAGAAAGTTCTATTTAGATCCTTTGCTCATTTTAAAAATTTGGTTGTCTTTCTGTTATTAAGTTGTAAATGCTCTTTGTGTATTCTAGACTTAAGTCTCTTATCAGATTTATGATTTAGAAATATTTTCTCCCATTTTGTAAATTGTCTTTACTTTCTTGATAGTGTTCTTTGACATAGAAAATTTTAAATTTTGGAGAAGTCTAATATTTTGGATTTTTTCTTTATTATTGGTACTTGTGATGCCTGTTTAAGAATTGGATTATGAAGATTTACCCTTGTGTTTTCTTCTGTGAGCATTATCATTTTAGCTTTTACATTTAAGTCTTAAAAAAAAAAGATTTTATTTATTTATGTGAGAGAGAGAGAGAGAGAGAAAGAGTGGGAGGAAAGGGACAAGCAGAGTCTGTACTGAATACAGAGCCAGACACAGGGCTCAAATGCACAACCCTGAGATCAAGACCTAAGCTGAAATCAAGAGTTGAGGCTCAATTGAATGAGCCACCCAGTCACCCCTACATATTAGTCTTTGATTCATTTTGAGTTGGTTTTGTACATGTTCTGAAGTGGGGGTCCAAATATATTCTATTGTATGTAGAGATGCAGTTGTCCTAGTACTATCTATTGAAAAGACTTTTCTTTCCCCATTGAATGGTCTTGGTCACCTTTGTCAAAAATCACTTGATCACAGACAGCTGGGTTGTCACTTCGCTAGACATATTAGAAAATACCATTTCATTTTCATTGGTATACTTTTGTAAGTGGCTGTAGGGTTAGGAGGGAGACTTGTATAATTGCTTTCCTGATTGCTGTAGACCTCTGACATGCATCCACCCCAGGGGCCAGTTCAGGTAGAATAGCTTAAGTTGAAAGATTGTGTTGTGTAGAGAAGAGTTTCTAAACTCAAATCTGTGCTGAAGCCAGGAAAGTCAGAAATGCGTTAAGTTTCGATGCGTAGTTATATAGCATAAAAGCGTAAGCTGCAGTGTGGGCTCTAAGAGAGCCTCCCTACTTTGCTCCAGATATTTCCGGACATGGAAGGATACAGCTCAATATACTGGTTGGTTAAGACATAATCAAGGGCCATTCTTGGCCCACAGGATGATGTTGCTGCCCCTGATGATTTATTGTATTGCATTATACCTTTCTCCCATTCTTTCCCTTTCCTATTTTGTCTTTTCTATGTTCTTTCTAAGCGAATATTGTACCACTTCCTAGCTTTAACTATTAATTTCCCCCTGCTTTACTGTCACTTAAAGATTATAAAACAAAAGGATGGTCAAATCCAGACCAAAAACAAACCAAGGTAAAATGGCATAGAAATCAATAACAGAAGTCACAGCAAAGATAAATGCCATTATCCTTATGTCCCAAATAATACTTTCTTTTGGTCAAGTATAGATGGCAAGATTTGCTAGAAATTGGATAGATTTTCAGACCCAGTTGCCATGATAGAATTTAGTATACTCTTAACTTGTGCTGAATCAAGTAAACTAAAAATAAATGGAGAATTTAAAACAAATTACATATTTTTCAAGGGTGTGAAATATCTACAAAGGTAGATCATATATCAGAACATTTTTAGGACTGAGTTTTGAGTAGCAGGCTCTGGATAGAAAAATAAATGGTGAGGAGTGGCCAGCTAGGAAGGGCCAAATCAGGCAGAGCAACCTTGATTTCACATGTTTTTGTAGTTTTCATGCTGGAGTTTCCATAAAATCTATTTTGAAATAACTGGATGGTTTATACTGTTAAAAATAGATAGATTGGTAAATAAATAACTGGATTGGTTACCACCAAATTAGGCCATAAAGTAGACCACATTTTAATTTCTTTTAATAAAACTAGAAATAAATGAAAATGTTTGAAAAAAATACAATATGCACCACCCAATTCTTCCCAAATAACAATAGGAGAAAAGAGAATAATCAAAAGTTATAATTATAGCCTGTTTTGAAAAGAAATGCAAACACTGTGTATCAAAAGCTATCTGTTATATCTAGGACAATAATTAGAGGCAACTTTTCTCATGTTAGTTCCTCATCTGACCCACAGAACACAGATAATGATTTAATGTCTGTTTTCTAAATTCTCCCAAGTATGGCCATGATGAGTACTATTCTAGATGTATTGAAGAGAAATTAATTTATTGTATACAGTGGGTCTTTGGGGTCTTACGGCCTCATTCTCTTAGTGATCCCTGGTTGAGCGAGGCTGGCATGCCTTATTAAAATTATAATTCCCAGTGTTGATGAGGATATGGGTAATTGAGCATGCTTATATGCTACTGTTGGAAGTATGAACTAGCACCGCCCATCTAGAAAGTAGTTTGTTAATCTGTATATAGAACCATAAATAAATTAAAATCTTTTACTCTTTGAAAACTTTTTATAATTGATAACAAAGAGATTTGGGCAAATATTTTATATACAAAGACTTCACATTAGTTTTTAAATTTTTATTGTGGAAATTTCTTGGTATGTATAAAAATAGAGATAAACTTTGTTTTAGAGTCTGTTGGCCTGCTATAACAATGCTATGGACTGGGTGGCTTATAAACAACAGAAATTTCTTTCTTTTTTTTTTTTTTTAAAGATTTTATTTATTTATTTGAGAGACAGAGATTACAAGTAGGCGGAGAGGCAGGCAGAGAGGAGGAAGCAGGCTCTCCATGGAGCAGAAAGCCCGATGTGGGGCTCGATCCCAGGACCCTGGGATCATGACCTGAGCCGAACGCAGAAGCTTTAAACCACTTAGCCACCCAGCCGCCCCCAGAAATTTATTTCTTATAGTTCTGGATGCTAGGGAGTCCAAGATCAAGGTACAAGCAGATTTGGTGTTTGGTAAGGATCCATTTCCTGGTTTATAGACAACAGTCTTTTTTCTGTCTCCTCACATGGTGGAAAAGGATCAGAGATCTAGCTGGGGTCTCATTTGTAAGGGCACTAACCCCATTGATGAGGGCTCTACTGTCATGACCTAATTACCTTCCATAGGCTTGAAATATCATCACACAGGCTCATTTATTTCAGTTTCTATTTTAAGGGATTTTTTTCTTATTTCTCCATTTCTGACAATCACCTTTTTAATTGTATGAATTGTTCCTAATTGTATGAATTGACTAGTTCTAAAGTCAAAATATAACAAGGTGCAATCCTAAACTACTAATCTATGTTATTCCTCTCTTATAAACATAATCATTTCTATTCATTTTGGGGGGTTATATTTTCATGCTACTTAAAATCACAAAACTACATCTATTCATTTGTTATCTCCTTTCATAAAAAATACCATACTATAAATACTATTCCTGTAATAAAGAAACGTGGTTAATCCTAATTAAGTCACATTTGCTACATGTGTTTTGATCATGGAGCCCTTTTCTTCCATGCATGCCTTCAAAAACGGTTTAGTAAGTGAAGCTCTAGATTATTTGATTTGTTTTCTAATTTCCAGAAAGCTACATTTCACAGGACTGAACATTGTTCTTTATAATATCAAGATATTAGTATTCACTTGGTCCTGAAGTTAGAGGCATTCTGATTTTATCAGAATGTTTTTGAAAAGCACAGGTAACCTTCACTAATGTGTGTTGAGAGAATTTCCCCCAAGAAATAATGCTGGAGGTCTCAATAAGATTATCCCCAGGGTACCAGCTGCCAGCAGAAGTCGAAGAATGGTAGTTCCCAGGCATCCAATTAAAGGAAAGAATTATCTGGAGGAGAAAAAAAAGGACGTCAAAAAATCACAAGGATATATCTCAGAAAGGACTACTGCCTTCCGCCCAAAAAGGTTGTGTGGTCCTCCCATAAGGGATAATGACATAGATTTCAGTTCTGAACATTATGATTTCTTGGGAACAGAGCAGATGCTTTCTTGGAATGAGAGAAGTCCCCCAAACTTCCATTTGGCAAGCTAATGTTGCATAGATGTATATAAATGCCACATGATATGAAGCTTGAAACAATTAAATAACACAGAATGATGAAGAAGGGTATTTAGTTGCTTTGAGGAGGTGATATTCCAAATATTTAATAACTGTTATAACATAAGGGACATACACGCAGATAGAAAGTGACTGAAATGTGCCACACAGGCCAGTAGTGGCCTTACATTGTTAACCTTATCAGCTGCCTTCACCAGGGATCTGTGTCCCTGCTGGGGAAGTCTGCAGGGGTTGGCCCAAGTGTGGACCATGTTCTTCTGCGCACTAGCATCCGCATCAGAGGTATAAGACTCTACATAGTATGTTGGACCGATTTCAGCCATACATAAGGGAATTTTATATGAAACTCAGGAACTCTACAGAAATGAGGTAGCTAAGAGCTGATGAAGAGAAATACTTTACTGTGAGTTAAAGAGTTTGGGAATATTTGAAGGAGGTTGACATTTAAGAATTTTATGTGAGGATTATTACATTAGAAAAAGAAAGGTTGTTGGGTTTGAGATAAATGTAGAGTCTGTTCTCCTGATGCAGTGACCTTAAGTTAATGTTTGATGGCCTATACAGAATGTGTGTTTGCAGTTCATATTAAACTGTGCATACACATTGTTTCTTTTCCATCTCGATTTGAATTTTGTCTGCTGGTCTTGAGTCTATGGACAAATAGAATCTTTTGCATTACCAAATATGATGATATATTTTAGCCTGTTAATAACATACCTATTAACATGTTTGCTTTAAAAATGTGTCAGGTGGGGCGCCTGGGTGGCTCAGTGGGCTAAAGCCTCTGCCTTCAGCTCAGGTCATGGTCCCAGGGTCCTGGGATCGAGCCCTGCATTGGGCTCTCTGCTCAGCAAGGAGCCTGCTTCCCCCTCTCTCTCTGCCTGCCTCTCTGCCTACTTATGATCTCTGACTGTCAAATAAATAAATAAAATCTTTAAAAAAAATGTGTCATGTCACCATAACTTGATAAATATTGAATGTTTTAGAAAATGTTATAATAAAATAATTTATGCTAGCAGCAAACATGATCTTAAAACTTGACCAAAATTAGAATAAGTATACACATTGTTTTGGGTGTTCCTAAATCTTGAACCTGGCGATGTCTACATTATGGTAAGAAATGAGGCATAGAAAGGGAAATAAGGTAATATGCTAACATTTTAAAACTTTCATATTTTCTAAATAAAAGACTTCAAATTTCTGTTCACAATCAGGCAGTGATCAGTGGCTCAAACATTTTAACCAAGTGATTGCTTAATGATAATATTTTAGAAAATATTATCTATAGAATTAATAAGTACATTGAATAATGGTCTTAATATATGTTATCTTTTCATGTTCAAATTTGTCAAATTTTGTTCCCTTACATTAATACATTCCAGCTCCTTTATACATTGTATCTGTTCTATAATCTTTATCTCACTTGTCATCCCCTGGGCTTTATAACCCTATTCTTCCCAAATTCTAAATCCTGAATTTCATGTGAGTAATGTTGACCTTGAAAGATTATTAAAGATCTTTCTTATTTCAGAATTTCCTTGACCTGTTGATTTAGGGCATTATTTGATAGTCCATAAATCTAATTTAATTTAGAAAATCACTCACAAAGCTAGGAGTAGAGAATGCCTGAACATACCTATTGAGCCAGCAGCTGTTTTTAGTGTGGTCCCTAGGCCAGTGGCATCAACACGACCTGAGAACTTTTTAGAAATACAAATTATTAGTACTCTTGAGATCTATTGAACCAGACTCTGAGGGCGAGGTAGCAGCAATCTGTTTTAATAAGCTCAGGTGATTCTGGTATGAGCTAAAGTTTGAGAACCACTGAACTGCAGAGCTCTCAGTGTTAGTTCTGTCCTGGATAGAGACACGAACAATTGTCCCATGTGGTAATGGTGCTATTTTTGGTCTTATCCTGAGGCCTACATACGGATATTAACTATTTGCATTAAGTACTTAAAGTTAATGCTATCTTGTGTACTCAGAATGTAAGTCATACAAGGTTAAAATGAAAAATGTTTGGGTAATCTGGTTCCAAAAGTATCTCTTCAGATCTACTCTAGTATGGTCTAGAATCATTTATCATTATTGTTATTGTTATTATTTTCAGTTATGTTTAAGAATAAAGTCTCATGACTTATTTCACAAGACAAAAATTTCCCTAAATTTTGTCTTTTAACTTCTTATTTTGCCTCTCATATTTTTATGAAGCTAATTCTATTTACAAATAAAATGCTCAATTTTATTTATGGGGAGCCCCAGGTCAGGCTCCCCGCGCCGTGGGTTGTTTGCCTCTCCGTCTTCCTCAGCCCCTCCCCTTTTGCTTGTGTTTTCTCTCTTTCTCACTCTCTCAAATAAATAAATAAAATCTTTAAAAAAACAAAACTTTTATACTGGTCATTTGATGTTAAATATTTATTTTTAACTGTGTACTTTCATAAGTGGTTTCTGCAGTTATGCCTAGTGTACCTTAATTTTGGTTCCTTCTTTCTTAACTAAGTGTTTAAGTTTATAAGAACAGGTCCAAATCTATTTTTTTTAAATTATTCTGTTTCTGGGCCTTAGATATATTTATACCCTGGAGAAAATCTCATCTTATGAGTCATTTTGGAAAACCCATTTTACAAGAAACAATCTTACATCTGCATACTGTACTGTGGAAGTGGGAATTTTTATATGTGTCCAATAGAAAAAAGCAACATTATTTAATAAAGGAAGTTGAGTGAGGAATATTTGGGGCTAACAGTAACTGAAAAAGAGTCAAGGAGATGACAGACTGGTAGTGATGTGGCTGAAGAGGGATTTGCATGGGGTGACAATTGTTTAATACAAAAATCTTAATTTGTTTCATGCATGTATACCTTATAAACCTTCCTCTCCCTTTCTCATATGAAATCTTTAGATATATTCTACATCACTTGGTGATGGTTGGTGGAATGGATTTTCTTGAGGGGGTGTATGTGAAGATGTTCTAAATTTTGCTTTCAAGGGTGGGGTTTAGGAAGAAAAATGTAACTGCAGTAAAAGTAAACACCTGAGTTTCCATGAGTAGGAGGTGTGATAATAAAAGGAAAAAAATGCATAGTGTGGAATTACAAATAATCAACATATGCTTTAGGGGATTTAGAACTCTTAAGATTTTATAAAAGGAAAATGTGATTCAGTAAGAGTATTTTCTTTATATAAATATTAATACTTGTTTATTTTATTTTTTTTAAAGATTTTATTTATTTATTTGACAAAGAGAAATCACAAGTAGGCAGAGAGGCAGGCAGAGAGAGAGGAGGAAGCAGGCTCCCTGCTGAGCAGAAAGCCTGATGTGGGGCTTGAACCCAGGACCTGGGGTCATGACCTGAGCCGAAGGCAGCGGCTTAACCCACTGAGCCACCCAGGCGCCCCAATACTTGTTTAGATAGACCTTAAAACTCAAGTGACTGTAAGTTGAGGAACTAGTAAAACTGATATTCAATCAGTAATATTCAAAAGCACATTTATTTTTCCATTACTGAAAACAGCTTTTAAATAAATCTACATATGTAAATAACCCATATAGTTGAAGATTCACTTGCAAAGTAATAAGATCTTATTTATAGTTGAGTTTTTAGTGAATCTGTATTATAAATTTATTCATTTTGGTGCACTCTGACTCAATTTAACCTTTTCTTGAGGAGATATGACTGTCTTTCTGAACACTAAGTTTGAGTTTGGCATTGAGCAGGGCCTATATTAAGCGTTCAGTTCATATTTAATGAATGAATGAATGAACTAATGAACTGTACCCTTTATTTTCAGATCTAACTAACCAGGAAAATATCTGTCACTTGTCTTAAGTTTATTAATTGTCTTAACTGATTAGCTTAAAAAATTCAGTAAATGTATGAAGTTTTACAGTATCTAAATATTGTTATTTCAAGATTTTTTTTCTTTCTAATTATGCCCTCAATTCTTTGCTTTGGTAAAGGTATGTCACCCTGTATGTAGGTCAGATATTTTTGAGATTTTAGGAGCAGGAACATATATTTAATATAAACCACTTCAGACATTTTCAGATTGTCTTCATGATGAGGAGTAGGGAAATGTTTAGAAAGATCTTTATTTCTTTATTTAAATATTGTCTCTTACTCTCACTCTGTCCCCAACATTCAGAGTGTCTGGAGGTAAAGATTCTCAGTACTGATGGGTGAAAGAGTTGGTGTGGAAAAAAAGAAATCATGGCATAAAATAAGCCTTTTGATGCTTTTCTTACTTCATCTACTAAGACTCTAATTTCAGTGCCATACAGTGCATGGCATCATAGTGCTGCTCAATTATTTGTAGAACTATAAGATATTTTAGGCATAAACAGTAAGAAATAATGTAATAAGCATCTCTCCACACACCACCTACCTTAAGATATAATGCAGATATTATTGAAACGTCCTATGTTAATTTTCCTTTATCCAGTGGAAATCACCCATGGAATTTGATGTTTAACATTCTAATTTTTCTTCTAATATTTTTACTATATGCATATGTATCCATAAGTGTTATATAATACTCTTTTGCATATGTTTGAACTTTGTATAAATGGTATTCTTTCATACCCTTTTAAAATTAACATTCATGCTTTAGCTATTTGCATATATATATTTGTTCTTTAGTTTATACTATCGTATAGCACTCCATTGTTTCATTATACCAAAACCTATTTACTCATTTTGTGTCTGACTTACATTTTGATCACTTCCATTTTTTGCTATTACAAACAGTTCTTCACTGAGCATTTGTGGATGCTGTCTTGTGCACATTTGTCAGAATTTCTCCAGGCTATTACCTAGGGGGAGGATTGTTGGGCTTTCCAGGGAACGTATCTTCAACTTTGCTATACAGTGCCAAGTTGTTTTACTAATTTATACTCTCAATTGCAGTGTTATTTTATAATCCTTGCTGACTACCTGATATTTTCAGGCTCTTAAGTTTTGCTAATCCAGTGGGTGGTAAATGGAGTCTCACTGTTCTTTTAATTTGTGTTTCCCCAATCACAGTGAGTTTGGGCATTATTACATGCTCCTTGGCCATTCGTGTGTCCTCCGCTGATGTCTTTGTCGTTTTTTTGTTGCTGTTTTTTTTTTTCTTTTTCTCATTTTTTGGTCACTTTTTCATATATTTTGCATGTTCTTTCTTGGTATATTCATTTTAAGTGTATTCTCACAATTGGTAGTTTGTCTTTTCATTCTGTCTATCCATTCATCTATCTGTGAAGATAAATTTATAATTTTACTGGTCAAATTTATCAGGCTTGTTCCTAGTTTTTATGTTTGTATCTTGTTTATTTATTTTAAGAATTTTATTTATTTGAGAGAGAGAGAGAGAGAGCATGAGTGGGGTGAGGGGCAGATGGAGAGGGAGAAGCAGATGCCCCGCTGAACAGGGAGCCCGATGTGGGACTTGATCCTGGGACTCCAGGATCATGACCTGAGCTGAAGGCAGTTGCTTAACCAACTGAGCCACCCAGGTGCCCTGTATCTTGTTCAAAAAATACTTTTTATACCTGGGATGATTATTATTTCCTTGTGTTTTCTTATAAACATTTTACAGTTTTGCCTATCATATTTAAACATCAGTCTGTGTGCAGATGATTCTTAGGCATGGTATTAGGTAGAGATTTCTTTCTTCCTTCCTCCCTACCTCCTCCTCTCTCTCTCTCTTCTTTCTTTCCTTCTTTCATAAGGATAGCCAGTTGTCACAGCACCGCTTATTAAACAGTGTGTCCTTTACTTACTGATTTTGTTTTTCTGTGTGCATGGGTCTGTTCTTCATTTTGGCTTTCTTCTGAGATCTGTGATCTACCTTTCCTTTGCCTCCTATCGTTTATAACCTTCCACCTTTCTTGCTTGTGGCATTTCTTTAGGTTTTTAACTCAGTTCTATCATACATTTGTAGATTTGGATAAATGAAATATGGTTTTAATTATTTTTCATCATTTTTTCTGCCATGAGATATATCTTATCTAATCACCAAGAATACATTTCTTTTTTTTTCGTATTAACTCCAGTTGTTGATGGTGTTTTCTACAAAAGGGCCCATCATTTTCTTTTACAATCTGTTTATTGATAGACATATTAGAATTGGAAGGACAATTGAAAATGTTGTAATTTTTAATTTTAAGTTGCAAAAGGCAAACTTTCAAATATATTTCTTAAAAATAAATATAGGGGCGCCTGGGTGGCTCAGTGGGTTAAGCTGCTGCCTTCGGCTCAGGTCATGATCCCAGGTCCTGGGTTCGAGCCCCGCATCGGGCTTTCTGCTCAGCTGGGAGCCTGCTTCCTCCTCTCTCTCTCTGCCTGCCTCTCTGCTTACTTGTGATTTCTCTCTGTCAAATAAATAAATAAAAATCTTTAAAAAAAAAAAAAAAAAAAAAAATAAATAAATATAAAATAGCCTGCTTTTTTCTAAATGGCTAGAGTATATTACTTAACACCCTAGAAAACGTAATTTTTTTTAGGCAATTTGATTCTGTACAAGAAGGCAGCATATTATGCTTTACTTGAAATTCATTAAGTATTAGTCATACCATGCTATTGTTAACTAATCTTCTTTATTTTTTAGATGATTGGAATCCATTTTCGTACCCATATAAGAAACTGGATTATGGAAAGTGGGAGCTTTATATCCCACCAAAGAAGAATAAATCTCTACTTGTACCTCATGGATCCAAATTAAAGGTACTTTCTACCTTCCTGTTTTGATATGAACTTGTTTTCTTTTTGTTTCATTTTCAAAGTTTGATTTAAAATATTACAATACAAACTGATGCATGATAACTATGGGGGAAATAGTCAAAATGTTTAAACAGAAAAATTTGAGACATCATTACTAAATTGTGTTACATTGGGACTTTTTGGTAAGGTACTGAACTTATTAATTGTACTAGTAACTTTGGAAACTTTATGTAAGGAGGGATTGAGTAATTGCAGAAGTCTAGCTTGAAAAACACACAGTTTAATAGAAAAATGAAACCTATCTTCAAATCAGCGAATGTGGAGAGAATTTTTACCTATAAAGAGTGTCTCGATAAAATTGGTTTTGTGGGGGCACCTGGGTGGCTCAGTCAGTTAAGTGTCTGCCCTCAGCTCAGGTCATGATCCCAAGACCCTGGGATTGAGCCCCATGTCTGACTCCCTGCTCACTGGGGAGCCTGCTTCTCCTCCCTCTGCCACTCTGCACACCCCCTGTGTGTGCTCTCTCTGTTTCTCTCTCTCAAATAAATAAAATCTTGAAAAAAATTGATTTTGTGATGAGTTACATGAAGGGGCTATTGTGTGTTGGAGAACCATGCATTTTAGGGACATGATTTTCCTGGTTATTCTTCTTTCTGGTCTTTAACATTAAGAGTCTCATGTTAAATTAAGCCTACTTGGATTACCTCGGGGCCTGCCTGTCAGAGGAAGGCTGAGTGTGCTTCACATGCCCTCTGCTTTGGCTAACCATATGTTTCTGTGTTCGGGGTTTACAGAGCTCATATAGCAGCGTCTCTTGTCTCCTCAAGGGAGGCTTGAAGGATGGGTCCAACAGCCTGGTTTATAGATTTCAGGCATTTGATTATGTGAAAGGTTATCTAAATCCTTTAACGTTTACTTGATTTTATCTCGTGCTCATAAAATTATGTAATATTTCCATGTCTCCTTCTTTCTTTCCCTCTTTTGAACATAATGACCACATTCAAAGCATTTATCATGATAAATCCTGTGACTGAATTATTATTTTCATTGGTATTTGTTATATAACATTTTTAACTGAGTTACTTAAACTAAAATCAAAATGTATTGTATTTGTATGGTTTTTTTGCAGGTTTCTTGTTTTGTTTTGTTTTACAAATAATGAAATTTTACATACATCAGAGAATGACTGAAATACTGCCACACATAATATAGTTACCAGAAGAGCATATTGTCTGGAATAAAGAGAAATTTTGACATGGGATGGCAGCCAAGGCTCTTAATTTATAGTGAAAATAACAAAAAAGTAGCTACAGTATACAATAAGAGGGATTTATGTTTAATATAAATGATCCATTTCCAAGTTGCTATAAACTCCACGAGATCAGGGGCCTATCCTGTTTTGTTTTCTAATATTGTCTATTCTCAATTCTTAGAGCAGTGCTTGGCACAGAGTAGACACTCGAGAAGTATTTATCAACTATTAATGCCATTTTTAGGCCCAGTCTTTGATAGAATAAGCCAAAGAACTTGATTCTTCTGTAGTTTATGTGACCTGATTTTAGGAACCTGTGAGGCAAGGCAACTGTTCTCATACTGCTTTCTTTCTTTTTTGTTTTGTTTTGTTTTTGTTTGTTTTTAAAGATTTTATTTATTTATTTAAGACAGGAATGGGGGCGGAGGGGGGAGTACACAAGCAGGGGGAGTGGGAGAGGGAGAGGCAGGCATCTCTGCTGAGCAGGGAGCTTGATGTGCAGCTGGATCCAGGACCCTGGGTCATGACCTGAGATAAAGGCAGATGTTTAACTACTGAGCCATCTAAGTGCTTCCTCTTACTGCTTTCAGTGTTACTTTAGGCCTTATGGCCATTTGTTCTGTTTTGTTTTTTGTTTTTAAGGACTAAACTTACTAATTAAAAAAAAAATTTTTTTACCCTTTAAAATTTGTTTGCCATCTTAAATTAGAAAAATTTATGAGCTCTGACACCTTACCAGCTTCTTGTGTTAAATGGTGACTGAATTTTCACAGGTTGTTTTTATATAGGGGGAAAGTGATTACCAGGAATGAATGATTATTGATATATACAGGGAATAATGGTAAACATTTGCCTCTCCCATCCAACTCCAAATCCTTTATTCTTTCTGCTGTGGTCTGAATATTTGTATTCTCCAAAAAAAAGGTGTGTTGAAATCCTAATGCTTGATGTGATGGTGCTAGTGGGAGGGGGTTTGGAGGTGCTTAAGTCATGAAGGTATAGCCCTCTGAATGGGATTAGTGCTTTTATAAAAGGGGCTCCAGAGAGATCCCTAGTCCTTCCATCACGTGAAGATACAAGAAGAAGAATCTGCAGCCCTGAGGAGGGCCCTTCCCCAACCAGGTTGGTATCCTGATCTTAAACTTCCAATTTCCAGAACTGCGAGAATTAGATTTCTGTTGGGTGTAAGCCACCTAATCCGTAGTATTTGCTGTAGCAGCCCAAAGAAATTAAGATGTTTTGTACACTATGTTATGTTTCTTTTAAAAATTTATTTGACTTAGATGAGATGAAATGATCCTACGATTTAAAAAAAAGTAGCTTTTACCTTTCACTTGGCTTTGAAAATCAATGTCTAACATAAAATGAGTGTTTAGTATCAAGTAAACTGTTGCATAATCATTCTTCATTATTATTCTCTAAAAATTTCTGTTAGGTTAAATAACTAGAAATTTAGGCCCAAAATATTACTCATAGTGTTTAGATATTTCAAATGTTGAGGAAACATTTAGATGCTGTTAATATGGTGATATCGTTAAGTTTTCATTTATGGGAAATGATGTATCGGATTTTCTTGAGGGAGGGGTTAAATTCTCTATTAAAAAAAAAAAAACAACTAACTTGAGATTTTTGGCCTTTCAATTTGAAGTTATCCCTAGATAGTCTATCTTGGTAATTAAAAATCTTGTTTTAAATTGAACTTCAAAATTTATTTCAGTTCACAAGGGATTGACCTTTTTAACTCACTTGAGGATATTTCTCTTATGAATTATCTGGTAACCACTGACAAAAAAAGAACTGTTACCTACCATTGAGATAATAGCTTTGTTTTCTCTGTAAAACATTTTCAATTGAATAATTTGTGGAAGAAAATACCTCACTGCTTATGTGGTCATATAAATGTCTCCTTTTTTATGTGAGTTCACCAAATAGAACATATTTAAAAAAATATTATAGTAAGGTGAATTAAACATTCAATACTATAGAAATTTAAAGAAAGAAGACTACATTCCTAAAGGAAAAGGAGACATATTTATTCAAGCTTTAATACTTTTTCTTCCTGGATGCTTAGCCAAACTAATGTATCTAAAGGTATTTTTGTTGTCGTTATTCATTATTTTAAAATATACATCTTTAATAGCATTGTTATATTTAAAAAAAAAAAAACCTTCTCAAGTTGTTTCATAGAAATTTAACAGAATTATTGAGTGCTGTATGTCAGGTGCTGTCCTTGATCTGTGATACTTGTATTGAATCGTAATATATATGCGGACCATGTGTGCTTTTAAAATAAAGTGCTGTTAGAGCAGAATATTAGTGGACAGTTTATTTGTTCTGTCATGATAACAAGGGAGATAACAGGGGCAGCAACATTCAAGGACGCTTGGTAACATGTTTAGAAGGTGACCAGAGAGTTGGAGGGAAGAAGAATCCATGAGAGTACTACATGAATAAAAATGTGTGTGCTGATTGATATCCCAAAAGGAAGCAAATGGCACACACACACACATGCACATAGAAATAGGGCGGTTTGAACAATGTTTTTTGTTTGTTTGTTTGTTCATTTGTTTGTTTTTCCAAAAGTCTTTTTTCAAAGTTAAGCATGCAGGGGATCCATTAAAGAGTTCAAAGATGGGTGGGTGAGGGGGCCTAGTAGCCCCAAATTGTTATCTTGCATAGGCCACAGGGAATAGGGATCAATTGCTGGAACACAGAGGGAGGAAGAGTCGGAATCTCGAATGAATCGCTGAGCTTTGGTGAGAGACATAGTTAATTTATGTCAACCTTGCAGGGAAGGAACCAGGGAAATAAGGAAACAATCTCATTTCTTACTCTTCTTTTCTCTGACCACTTACCAGGGCTGTACCTGGGCCATAGCCAAAGAGAACCCAGTTTTCTAGGGAATATGGTCCGTGTGGGTCAGCATCCTGGGGCAGAGATCTAGGTAAGAAGTAAATCTGTCCTAACTCATAAAATGTAGCTCAGGAGGTCAGTAAAGACCTCAGGTCAAGAAAAGTAAGAGATCGGGGAGAGTAAACCTGTAAGGTGGGTTGGAGGCAAACAGTGAAGAATTCTTTTTCTTTTCTTCTGATTCCCATTTTCTTTTCTCATTCTAATTAATACCCAAATGACTTCCAAGGACAGTGGGAATTGTCTTCTTTTTCGTCTTTAGAATGTTTGTATATTTTAACCTTTCCTTGCCAATCAGTAACAAAATGGACTAGAACAGAGGTTTCTTGATACCAGACCTTTAAAAGTTTTAGGGGATTCATGTGTCAGTCATCTCGGGATGTTATAACAAAATTCTATACAGTGGGTCACTTAAGCAACAGAAATTTTATTTTCTCACAGTTCTGGAGGTGGGAAATTCAAGACTAGTCAGCATAGTTGGGTTCTGGTGAAAGCTCTTTTCCTGGCTTGCATATGACTGCCTTCTTGCTGTGTCCTCACATGGCTCTAATCCCATCATCAGGACCCCATGCCATGACCTCATTTAAACCTAATTATCTCCCAAATGCTCTATCTTTCAATACTATCACAGTGGGGGTTAGGGCTCCAACATGTGAGTTTGGAGGGGAGCACAGTTCAGACCAGACCACATTGCTTTTCTAATTATATTGCAATGTTATACAATCAATAGGTAGAAAAGAGACGCAGAACCCAATACCTACATTTGCAATTTTCTTAGATTCTAAGACACAGTGAAAAAAAAAAAATAGAGATTGCCTTACATTCGTATTTAATTTTATTCTGATGGCAATACTATGAGAGAAGGTATTGAGATTATATTTTTTATTTCGTACATGAGTACACTCATCTGTGGACTTGAATTAAGTCTTGTCTGACAGCTAAGTCCACACTCTTACGTTACAATATCCTCCTATAGGCTTAGGGTTCACAGAGAAAAGAGGGGGAAAAGGGGATAGAGAGGAAATAAAACTGGAGTCTCAGATTTAGCAACTCATTTTATACGATATTTGTCTTTACTTTTTTGTGTGGAAACCATTATCCCCGATTTTCAGGGAGCTGAGAAGGAGAGTATGGAAGTGACCTTCCCTGAGAATAGAAAGGAGATAGGTAATTTGTAAAAAGAATTGGGGTTTTAAGGGGTAAAATACCAGATTTGTTAAGTAAAGTAAAACTACTAATTGAAATCTGGAATGAGATTGTGAGGCAGAAGTTTGCCATTGAGTAATTTGGGGGCAGTGATGTGGCATATTGAAAAAATTAGTATCAGAATATTTGCTTAAGACAGTAAATCTCATTTGTACATGAATGTTCATAGCAGCATTATTCATAATAGCCAAAATGTATAAACAGCCCCAATGTCCATCAACCTGTCTACAGACAGAATGTGGAAAACCCATACAGTTGAATACTATTTGGCCATATATAAAAAGGTAAAGTACTGATACATGATACATTATGGATGAACCTTGAAAACCTGTGCTCAGTGAAAGAAGTCGGTCATAAAAACCAAATTTTGTATGGTTTTATTTTTATGAGCATCCAGAATAGGCAAATCCATAGAGACAAGAAAGTAGATTAGCGGTTGCCAAGAGCTGGGAGGGGATGGGGAATGACTGCTAATGAGTATAGGGTTTCCTTTTAATGTGATGAAAACATTCTGGAATTAGATCATGGTGATGTTTGCATACCATGCAACCTTGTGAACCATACTAAAATCCATGGGATACTTTGAAAGGGTGAATGTCACATTATGTGAATTATTTCTCTGATACAGTGAGACATTTGTACTTCGTCTTTTTCCGTTGCTGGCATATAGCTCCAAAACTCTTGGGGGGATGGGGGAGAAGAAGAAGAAGAAGAAGAAGGTAAATCTCATAAGCACTTTATCCTTCATTTCTGAAATATTTTCTTGTCTTATTTCTCTGCCAATTTTCTTGTCCCCAGATTCTTTGTTCACTGTTTCGGGAATTTCTAATATCTGGATATTGAATCTCTTAAGTTTTCTTATCTTTTTCTCTCAAGTTGCCCATCATTTTGACTTTCTGTTCTGCTTTAAGAAATAACTTTGTTTTCCAACTAATTTCACTTTAGTAATCACATTTTTAACATTTTTTTACATTTTTAAAAGATTTTATTTATTTATTTATTTGACAGAGAGAGAGATCACAAGCAGGGGGAGTGGCAGGGAGAGGGAGAGGGAGAAGCAGGCTCCCCCCCTGAGCAGAGAGCTGTGGTGGGGCTCTATCCCAGGACTCTGGGATCATGACCTGAACTGAAGGCAGAAACTTAACCACTGAGCCACCTAGCACCCCCTTTTTTTCCCTAACATTTCTAATTACATGCTTTTGTTCTCTCCTTTTGCATACATTCTGTTGTTGTTAAATGCCCAAAGATACTTTTATCTTTTTGAAAATTATTATAGATGTTTTTTTTTCTTCCCCCAAATATGCTTCTTACTCCTGACCTCCTCCTCTCATTTTCTTTTTCTCAGATTTTTTTTTTGTTTGTTTCTTTTAGTCTCTGTCTTTCATTCTGCATGCTGTTTTCAAAGGCCTCGTGATTCATGGCTATATGGTCTTATTTTAGGAGGAGGTAGGGAAAAGTACTTGAAAATCATGTGCATGTATACAGGGCCTTATTCCTGGTGAGCTTCACTATTGGGTAGTCAGAAAGTGAGAGCTTTTAAATTGGTCACAATAACTGAAGCTTTTTCTTTGAGAACTTTCTAGGTGAATCTTCCTGTCCCATACAGGATGTGGGTGGAAGGAGTGTGGACAGGAGGACTTTATACCTGGCTACTGGCATTCATGGATAACGACAGGGAAAGTGGAGGAGGGTTCCACTGTGAGAGGTGACAGACACTTAATCCCAATACTTTCAATCCTGTGAGTCACCTCTGTCATCTAATATTCCCATTGTCTCTGGAGCCTTCCTAGTTCATTGTTTTTTGAGCATCAACTTCTCATCTCCTGTTTGAGGGGTAACAGGTGGTGTTCTGGAGAGATAAACATTTATCTGTATAGGCTAGGGAGAAGGTGTGCTCCAGAGTCGACAGTCCCCTTGTTTAACATAGTCCCCTTGTTTCACTGACCTTCCACAGTATTAGGAGCCTATAGATGCCGAGTCTCTTTGTGGTGCTGTGAAGCAAATTGACCAGCTCTCTTCAGGTTCTTCCTTGGCAAAATCCAGTTTTATTTTTTGCCTTAGTTCCTTCTCACTTCAGCTACTTTCTGTCTTCCAAACATTTGTTGAAATTTCTGGTCTCTTACTGACTCCTTTTCTCTCAATACTGTTTGTATTGCTTTGCTGTTATTTCAACAGACATTTGTTAGGCTTGTCATTTTTAATTCATACTTCTTAACACCCTTCTTTAAGTGGAGGAAGAAAAAAGTACATCTACTGGATAGAAGAATATTTTAAACTTTCTGGGGCCTCAGTTAGGTCATTATATTTTCATCGTATGCCATGATTATAAGATTTTGGCCAAACTGATTATTTCTTGCTTGTGATGTCTTTACATATTATTATATGTGATAAAGATTTTCTTCTGTATGACCCACAGAAAATCCTCTACTCACTTCATTTGTTACCTGGTTCAACTTAATCAACCTTTAAGACCCTGAAACATCTAATTTGTGAGAAAATGCATAGTTAGAATTAGATGCTCCTTCTCTTACCACAGAGATTATAATTCTTTGTGTTTGCAAAATACAATACGAATGTTAATAAACCTAAAAAGCATACCAGCAAATGGTCTTCCTCTGTAGATGAGAATAAAGGGCTTGTTAATTGATTCATTTTTCTTTTCTTTTTTTTTTTTTCTGAAGTTCTCTAAAATGTTGATAGAAAACACAAAATAAATGTGTACATTTCCAAAGGAGTCTATTTGCCCATCTAAAGAGTAACTCTGCCTAGAGAGGGTGGGTGAGGTAGAAAGTGGGAGTGTTTTTTTCTACTTTGAGTTTGCTTCACGTTAATTTCTTTATCAAATTTTGCTCTTTTTCTTTCTTAATATCTCAGTTAACATATATTTAATTTTATATTCTGTGCATTTGACATATTGTACTCTCTTCCCAGATGTATGTGAAGAAATAAATGATAAAATGCCCGCACTTTGAGTTTATTGTCCATTTGGAGAAAACTCCCCATAAACAAATGTGTTGCTTGAGCATTCTGTGGCTGGAAAGAAAGTAGAGGAAGAAACTTACATTTTTCAGAAGGTTGTGACAGGAAAAAGAGGAATAAGTAATGGAATATGTGTTTTTTTCCCTTTTTTTATTTGTTAGTGATTTAGTTCTCTTTACTTTCAACTATGTATTGATGGGGACAAGAAGGAACCCAAGAGAGAAGATGAGTGGGGAGAAAGAACAAGGAATTAGAGACAGCTTCTTGAGGAAGTAGACAGATGGAGAAGAATAAAGGTCATAGGTTTAATAGTTAGTCAGGGAATGATTATGGGAAGAGATGCATTTTAAGCTTGGTCTTGTGGGAGTTAATAGATGTAGATTAATGAATAGGTTGTCAGGGGTCAATTAGGGAACAAAAGAATATAAAGTCAAGCAAGATTGAACAGGAATTAACAATTCTACATAGGAGAGAGTGGCCAATTTGACTTAGGAGGATATCATATATAGGGAGGCCAAAAAAAAAAAATAGTGAATCTCATTGAGGAAATTTTACTATGAAAATGTGCAGGACAACATAATTGCTAAACTTTTTGGTTTTTTCTTTAATTCTACCTTTTAAAAAATCCTTCATTTCTTGAAACCTCAGGAATTTTTATAATGACCAACTTATTCTTTAACCTATGTTTTCTTCTTTTTATTCCTTAGGACTTTGACCCTTAATGATCTCATTGTTCTCCTCACAAATATTCATACTCTCTCTTCTAAAGCATGTAAAAGTAGTCTCATTTTCAATTAACAAAAGTTAGCTACTGTTAACGGACCCTGAATGTTCTTTTTCTCTTGTAGGGTAGAGAGTCCTGAGAAGAAGAACCTTCTATCATGTACTTGTGCTCTTTCCATATTTTCACTTCCCATTCATTGGTTTTTATCCTCTCCTACTCTCACTATCTTCCTTTTTTTTTTCCTTTAAATATTTTATTTATTTATTTGACAGAGATCACAAGTAGGCAGAGGAGGCAGGCAGAGAGGGGGAGGAGCAGGCTCCCTGCCGATGCCAGGCTAGATCCCAGAACCCTGGAATCATGACCTGAGCCGAAGGCAGAGGCTTTAACCCACTGAGCCACCCAGGCACCCCCCTACTCTCACTATCTTAATAAAATAAAATAGTACAAACAACTGGATGATGGTACTTTCAAAGTTAATACCTGTGAGTGAAGCAACATAAATCTTATTTACCATTATAAATCATTTGAACCATATATTTATGTCAGTATTTCATATAAATGCACAAATGAGTTTTGCTGTATCCAAGGCCTATGATAGGGTCTCAGTCTTCTGCAGTTTCTGAGGGATCATTTCTAGTTATGGTATTGGAAAAAATACATCCTTTTGCTGTGTACCACCTGCCAACTCAAACTTGTCATAAATCATTGTTTTTGTAGTTAACTTATTAACACTTTCTTTTCCTAGGCACATTACTATAGAAATTCTTTCAGCAATGGCTTGAGATTTTATTATTTTACATTTTGTCTAGGATTAAGGTTTATGTATTATGGATATCTAGATTCAAATTTGTTTATAGATGAACATAGGAGAAGGGGAGAAAAAAAGAGGGAAGCAAACCATAAGAGACTCTAATAAACTGTAGAGAACAAACTAAGAGTTTCTGGAGGGGAAATGGGCGGGGAGGTGGTGGGCTAAATGGGTGATGAAAATTAAGAAAGGCACTTGTGTTGAGCACTGGGTGTTATATATATGTGATGAATCACTAAATTCTACTCCTGAAATGCCCCAGTCCATTTTCCTTTTATAGCTCCACAGTTAATCATTCTAAGATTTGAAATCGGCTCATGTTATGCATCTGCTTTAAACCTTTGTGATGAACTCTCCCAACCCCTGATTTGATTATAGCCAGGATTTTCACTTTGTGTGTCAAGAAGCTGACCAGGTAAGTTTTTGGATTCCCCAGCACTCACTTGAAATAAGGAGATCCTTTTCCTGTTTTATACTGGGCTCCCATGTATGAATGTGTTTAAATATTTTTTTCTATTTTGAAAGAATTGAACAACACTGGCCTCTAGTTTAAATTCTACACTCTTAGCTTGGCATACAAAGCCCTCCATGCCCTGGCCTCTGGATTCCTCTCCAACTTTTTCTTTACCCTTCGCTCAGTCCATTTGGGCTGCTATAACAAAGTATTGTAGATGGAGTGCCTTATGGACAACAGAAATTTATTAAAGTTCTAAAAGCTAGAAGTCTGAGACTAGGACACCAGCTTAATAGAGTTCTGGTGATGGCCCTCTTTGGGTTACAGATTGTCAACTTCTCATATGATGAAGAGCAGAGAGAGGAAGCAAGCTCTTAGACTCTTACAAAGACACTAATGCCATTTGTGAGTGCTCTACCCTCTTGACCTCCTGGAATCCTCATGACCTCCTGTACTCCCTGCCTTCTGATACCATGACATCGGGCGGGGGGGTGGGGTGGGGGGGACACTGTTAGCATTTCAACATATGAATTTGGAGCAAGGGGGGCACAAACATTCAGTCCATAACAATGAGGCATACAGTCCACACCAAAGTACTTGGCAGTTATTCAAATGTCATTCTAACCATGTTTCAGCAAATGCAAAGGCAGTGTCCCTTCTACACAGAACGGCTTTCCCTTGCTGCAGGCTCACAAACTCCTAGTCTTTGATACAGAGTTCATGTGCTATTTATTTTCGGTGAAGTTTTCCGTAACACCAAACTCTACTTTCCATTTACCAAATATCCCTTCTGCCACAAACCTTTCTTGAGCCTGTTCCCTCCTCATTCACTGTGATGATACGTAGTTTTAGGCTAAACTTTTTAAGGACATGGTCAGTATCTTGGTCATCCTTGTGTCCCTGGGACCTAATAATGTCTGATAGAAGCTACTCAGTAGATGTTTATTGACTAAATAGATGAAATGGATAGAGACCATCAGGTAAGTCCATTTGCCGCTGTTGGAAATATTTTTGCATATGCACATTATACAGAAAGTGATTATAAAGTTGTATGTCAGTAACTTTAAATTCTATTCTTTGAGTTTAGGCATCTTTGACCTATAGTACTGTTATCTATGGGAATCCTATTGAAACCAGGGTTAAAAACAAATGAACAAATATTAGAATCTGGAAATCATAGCTAGTTTTAATGAGTCTTTAGCATTTTCTGTGTTAATAGAAAGATCCTTGTGAGTTACTGTTTAGAGAGCTCAATATTAGAGAAAAAGTTTGTCTTTCTCCTGAAGATTCAAAATGCTTATTTTTATCTCATGATTATTCCCCCTTTTCTCTTGTCTGTCAGAAAACTTAAAATTAAGTGAAATGTACAATTACAATAACCATCCAACTCGAGAGCCCTATACCATTATCTCACCTCCTTGCCCTCCAGCCCTTTTCGCCTTCTATTTTCATTGTAACTGTTGATTTTTCTTTCTCATTTTATTTTTAAATATTATATTACATATTTTTTTAAATTATAAGTTTTTTCCCTGTTTTTGGAAGTTAAGAATATAAATTAAATGAATATAAATCTGTGAATAGATCTTGAAATTACTTCCAACCAAGACCCAAATTTGTTTTCATATTCCTTTACATCACCTATGAGTAAATAAATGGGACATAAATCTTATTCCTTATAGTTCAGAACCATTAGTTAGGAGGCTGTGAAATGGATTTATTATGGAATGTGCCAGAGGTCAGAATATTTAGATGGGTACTATGAAGAAAGACAAGTCCAATTATGGGATGATGTCACTCTTATCCTATCCCAAATTAGTAATTGTATGTTATTTCTCTATGGGCGAGACACATATTATCTGTTTTAGATATTTTCTTCATTGAAAACTTTCTCTAACCTTGAGGAGTATTTACTCTTGGCACAATGAAATAGAAATATGGAACACTCTGTTACTATATCTGGGTCTATTTTGCTTAAGCTACAATAAATTATGATGAAAGAAAAAAATGGCTCAAATCCTTTTTAGATAGATGCAGTCTTACTACAGCTTGCTTATGTTAAGCATTGGAGTTTTCCGTGGCGGGATAAGGAGTGACTTGGAGTACGTAGTTTTGTTTTCCCTTTTCGTTTTCAAGCTAAAGCCCTGCAGACTAGGAGGTCGTTAGTGAGATATCATTGGCAGTATAGGGATTGCTTTCTGAAGTCATTATGAATTAACAGCTAATGGGTAGCGTTCTTTGGTAGCTCGTTTATAATTGAGTGCAGATAGATGAAAATCAAGCACAAAGGGAACTCAATTTTATCATTAATTTTGACTTTGTTTAACGGATGATTTCTGGGCACCACAGCAGCCTTTCTAATTTGTCTGTGTATGATGAAGAAACTAATCATACACAGCTCAGAGAACAAATAACATACGTTTTCCCCAAAAGGTCACCTTCAGAGACAAGCACAAGACCCATAAACCTGTTGATTTTTTTTTCATTTCTCCTGTTTTTTCTCTTCCTTAAGAATTCAGTATATAAAATAATTACTTCATAATTTAATACATGCAATGATTGTATAGACAGAATTTATAGCCTAAGGTAGGCTATAAATATAATCAACTTGTTTCTTTATAATAAGATTCCTTTGTTTATTTTATAGAACTTAACTATATGCCAGGTACTATTTTAAACACAGTATAAATACTAATTCATTTTGTTCTCAAGGCAGCCCTATCAGGAATGTTCTATTATCATTGCTCCCATTTTTCAGAAGAGGAGAGTGAGGCACAAAGAGATTATACAACTTTCTCAAAGTCACCTACCTAGCTGATAGCTGATAGTTAGTAGAGCTGGGATTGAAACCCAGGAAGTCTGGCTTTAGAGGTTGTGTTCTTAACCATTATGCTATGTTGTTATAATTTATTAGTTTAATTACAATTCCTGTGGCTTCTTGATAACCCTACTTAAAAACACTAACAAGCATAACCTTTGACTTAAATGATAAACCTTTACAAATTCTGATATGTTTTTAAAATACATGTTTTCCTATGAGCAAGTGGCAATACACTGACAGTAATAAATTTGCGAGAATACACACACACACACACACACACAACAATCTGATAGATTTTTTTTAAATTTTTTTTTTAAGATTTTATTTATTTATTTGACAGAGATCACAAGTAGGCAGAGAGAGGTGGGGAAGCAGGCTCACCTCCGAGCAGAGAGCCTGATGTGGGGCTCGATCCCAGAACCCTGGGATCATGACCTGAGCTGAAGACAGAGGCTTTAACCCACTGAGCCACCCAGGTGCCCCAACAATCTGATATATTTTTGATTGTTAGGAACATTCGATGGAACATACAGTATAAGAAATATATATATATATGTGTGTGTGTCTGTATGTATATTTCAAGTTAGGTATTTGCTGGAATCATAACTACTATGTGAGGGCAGCTTACAGTGAAGATCCTCAAGGGAAACACTGCACACAGATTGAAACAGTTTGATCTTATGATATTGCTAGTCAGTATGTAGTTTGTACACATACTTGTATATATGTTTGTGTTGGTAGATATGTGCGTAAATATGTTGGTAAATATGTGTGCATGCGTTGGTAGATATGTGTGTAGTTAGTTTTATAGCTCTGTAAGTCAGAACATTCTAAAGTAAGGTGATTTTACTTTGTACTTTTAAAATCAAGACTAGTCCCTATGTCTAGTGTGACCATACATTCCTGTCCTACCTCTGTAGCTAGACCTGTCAGCTTGGGCACTGATGAAGGGGCTAGGTTCAGAAAGCAAGGACCTAGTGGTTGGGTGAGACCATACATGGTACCTGGAAGGACACTGGTGTCATTATAGAGTCGAAAAAGGAAGAGACTAAAGTATCGACACAGAAAAGCTAAGGACAGAGGATGAAAGAAACCCAATTGTTTATAAAGCTTGTGCAGCTAGACAGAGGATGGTTGGAAGAATCCACAATGAATGTGGTTCAAGAAAGCAAACAAGGTGTGAGGTGAGCAAGGTATGGTAAGTGTGAAAGGCGGGGCTCCACCATGCTGTTCTTGTTTTTTTGTTTTGTTGTTGTTTTGTAATGTATTTTGCTGGCCTGGGACTATACTTAGTCAACTTTATTAGAGGTTGTTTCAGTGGGACATAGGCATCTTTCACAGTCACCATATTAAGATATTGGTTATTTTGCTTTGTCAAGCACCAAAAAATAACAGTGTCTTACTCAAGGTAGATGGTTTTTGTCTCTCTGAAGTAAAAGTTCAGGTGAGTAGGTGCTCTATGGATAGTCTGTGTCTACTCCATGTGTATGTTCAGATCAGTTTCCTTGTTAGCTCCCACTGGCCTTCTGTTGCCAGGTATGTTACCCACATGATAAACAGTACCTGCCCTATGTGCTTCCTACAGAAAGAGGAAAATAAAGTCAAGGCATTCCCTTTTAAGGATGTGAACACATCATTTCTATACACAACCTTTTGACCAGATTCTTAGTTTCATTGGCTGTCCTCGCTGCAAGGAATGTTGGGAAATGTGGTTTTAGCTTGGGGGCCATTTGTCCAACTAAAATTCAGCATGTTCTGTCTTCAAGAAAAAATGGAGGATTGCTTTTGAAATGCAGTTAGCATTTACTGCCATAGCCATTTAAAAGGAACTTTTTAAGGAAATGGAAGAATTAACCTTGTGCTAGAAACTTTTATTTTTATATACTTCTCAGATCAGCTATAAGTAATATATCCTTTAAAACTTAAAAAGTTTTAAAACTTTTATGAGTTCAATCATTATAACTTAGAGTGGTGTTCTTAATAAAAAAATAATTTAGAAGAGACAGATGACAATATGTACTCAAAGATATAAATAGTATTATTAATGTACAGTTATAATGATATACTTTAGATCATCGTGAATGCCAACATTACACAAATAAAGTGAAAGTAAAATCCTAAAGCAATCTGGAATTTGTTAGATAATATTACATGAGGCTTAAAATTTTGCCAATTTTTTGTTTTTTTTTTTTTTTTTTTTTTTTGGTTATTTATTTGGCAGAGACACAGTGAGAGAGGGAGCACAAGCAGGGGGAGTGGAAGAGGGAGAAGCAGGCTTCCCACGGAGCAGGAAGCCTGATGCGGGGCTCAATCCTAGGACCCTGGGATCATGACCTGATCTGAAGGCAGATGCTTAATGACCTAGCCACCCAAGTGCCCTCGTTTTGCCACTTTTTGAAGGATGTCCAAATTATTATGAAATGCTAGTCTCACTTTTAATGCTGTTTTTATTTTTAAAATTTTTTATGCTGTTTTTAATTTGACAACAACTTCTGCATAAATAATAGTAGGATTTTAATGAAAACACTACATGTAAATATAGCAGTGTGGAATGTAAAAGCATACTGAGCAGAATTTGCAAGTGGACAGAAACCAGGCTCTAACCTGGTTTTCTTTAATAGTAAAATTGAGCATGTAAAATGATTGCCTATATAACAGAGAATTCTTAGGACAGCTGGTTTGGTGAATTTAAGATACCTAAGATTTAAATTAAGGTTTAAGAAGAATGATTTTCCTTCCCTTCTTAACAAAGGTAAATAGGTATTGGCTCTACTAATTTATTTTTTGTATAAGTGATGAGCATTTTTAAATACACATTTAATTCTTCACTTTTAAAAATAAATATGTAGGAGCATCAAATAAGAAGGAAAAGGTATAAGCCAACATTTATCTGTAAAGTTATAATAATTAATGAAAGGACTTTTAAAAATATTTTACATAATATTAGAAGGGTTTTAGAAAGAAGGCTGCTTTCTAAAGCTGGAAAACTGGTAAATGGAATCTTACTAAAATAAGAATTATATTTTCAAATTTGTCTTTACTAAATCATATTTTAGGGAAAATCATAAAATATGGGAGGGCAGAAGCACCCCAAAATGTTTCAGTTGCACCCTTGAGAGGATATCTTAAAGGAAAATGATTTTGTTGATTTCAGTATCCTCATAGGAGACCTGCCAGCATTCTGGCCTCTCAGTTCCTTCACCTTCCTCTGCCCCAGTGGTCTTGCCCTCTTCTCCCTTCACTCCTTGAAGTTGTATGGCTCTCAGCCATCCGCTGTGGTGATCCTACTGCAAATACTGTCCCTACTCATAAACTCGTCACTCCCCGCATGCATGTCACCCACTTCCATGTTCACAATAACCTGTGTAACAGTCCCCCTAAAGCACTGGTCCTCAGACTTCAGTGTGGATCACAGTCACCTGGTAGGCTTGTTGAAAGACACTGCCCAGGGTATCCGACTCAATACGTCTGGGATGAACTTGAGAATTTGCATTTACAAGTTCCTCAGCGATGCCAGCGCTGCTGGTGTGGGGACCACACTGAGGAGGACTCAAAGGGCTGTGTTCTTGCAGAGCCTATGCCTCTAGTTGATGATGCTTTAAGAAACAGAATTGAGTCCTCCAGTCTTCTTTCCTTTTCTTTTCTTTCTTTGGGTTTTTTGTTTATTTGTTCATTTGTAGGTCTTAAGGTCCCTTGAAAAAGAATACAGTGGGTTCTTTTTGGATTAGTTGTATACCACTGTTTTAATTCTAATTTTGAAGAATATGGGCAAGGTGCAATAAAGGGGTGCTTGAACAAGAGTTTGTATTTTATTTTGTTGAGCAGAGAAACTCAAGGGAAAGTCTATTAAATGCCTTTTTCTTTTTCTTACTGCCCAAGTATGCTCTTTTAGTGCCCCGCGGAGACCTTCCTTCTCCATCCCTTCTCCCCTTATACAAAATTAGGATACATGAACTCATATTGTTACTTTATGTTAAGCCAGCCCAGGAGTCCTGCTACAGCAGTTTTGTTGAAGGCAAAGCATCAGGGAAGAAGTTGGAATAACTAACTCAGTGTTTACGAAGAGTCCATTTACTGTCTTGTTAACTAGGTGTCATGACAAATTATTTTATATAGAGAATTAGATAAAAGACTTTGGAATATAAAGTTTATTATATGCCATTTATAGCTTTAAGCAAGATACATATCTGAGCATCTTGGGTATTCCCCAGTTTGCATTTAAAAAAATATAACTAGTATTTCAAAAACTTTTCAAATAAATAGTATTCAAGTAGATTTGTTTCCCATTTTTTTCATATTCATAATAAATAAGAAATATGGTGATTGTTTTATCTCAAGATACATATTTCTTTATTTAAATTTTGTCCTCTCATAATACACCCACAGAACGAATTGTCTCTTTTGAGTATACTGCCCAATAACATTCTTCAAAACAGTGTACCCTGTCTCACCTGAATATCTAAATATATTCGAATGCCAATACCATGTGAAATTACTCCTGGGCACTCAGCCTGTTAGATGGCTTTGACTTTATGTCCATGACAGTACAACCTTATATTTCATAGGGTATGTTTCTCTGTGTTCCCTTGAGTAGTGGAAAAGCAATAATGTATGTAAATACGGACTCCAGCCCAAATAACTGTTTTGCTTGCTGTTTCTAGCACCTGCTATTGGTGTGACCTTTGGTTAATCATTCTTGTATCTCAGTTCCTTCCCCTAGACTGGGATTCATAATAGTATCCCATGGAATTATTGAGAGGGTAAACGTATTTTCAGCAGTGCTTGGAACTAACTTAATTCTCTGTAATCTCAACTATATTTTTTTGCACACAAGTGCTCAGAGCCATGCTTATTATGCTTTCAGTAATCACATCTTGGCAGATTTTATGAGTGCAGGCCAGATATTTTATAAATTATAAAATAAGGCAGTATCTGAGGAGTCTGTAAATCAGCATTGTGTTCCTCCTTACAAGATGCTTCCTGAGGCTCAGCTGGTGTGTTCATGGGATCACTCCACCAATGTCTGAAAATTCACAAGAGTGTTTAAAAAATCATGTGCTTTGCCCAGTGCTTATTCATGTAAAGAGTTTTATGTGCTTTTGAGCATTCATTTTCTTAATTCAAAGTTTACATTTTAAGAATCTTGGAACTATGCATAAAATCTCTGTACAACTTTAAAAGAAATCTTAATGAAATGTTATGGGAGAGATCAAGGAGACTGTGAGACCAAAATGAAGCTACCACAGTGAAAATGGATAGAGAATCCTTAATGAAGAAAGGAACTATTGGAAATGAGAAAAGCTAGTTGTTTTGAAACTAATCAAATACAAGGACTGGATGTGAATGATCAATAAGATCTAATCAATGTGAAAAAGCATATCATAGGAAATGTATTAAACTGTGAGCACTGGAATGAATTTGGATACTGTTCTCATATTGCACACACGTTTTTGTCCATCCGATAACCAAGAGAGCCTTTCATATTTCAGTGAAGACAATTCCCATAGTCTTTTCAGTGACCTCTAACAAGTCACAAGAACAAATGTGGCAGTTTCTGCTTTTAACTCCTGAAGGTTATCAACTATATATTGACTTAACATTTAGTACAATTATTTTGTGTTTTATACAATTATCCAAACATATTATTACTGAAATTTGCCTAAAAAGCATAAAATTTATCTTAATTTATCATAATTCATAAGTAGTATATAAATATAACAAATTTCTTAGGCTAATGGGTAATGGGAATGTATTCTAAAAGAAAGATGCATCTGCGAAAGGATCCTTAGCTTTAATGTGATTCAACGTTATTGAAGAGTAGTTCACATATATATTGTATATTATCAAGCAAATATTTGCTTTACTTGCTAAACCGAGTAATTTATATTGTTTATAAATGATCTGTACTTGTTTATGAAGAGAGGGCCTTTACTAGACTTACTTGAAGAATACTAATCTAAATTAGACTAAACTTTGAAAATAACAAATGCTTGAAAATAAGGGTTTTTATAATTTAGACTTATACAGTTCTGTTTTGATGGCCAAATTAGCTAAAAATAACATTTTTTATAGAAAAGTAAATAATGAAATTAATACAGTTTAACTTTTTAGTTCTGGGTTTTAACAGTGCTTGTGTTCTTCTGAGGTAGAGTGGGGGATGAGAGAAGGTAAACCTACACATAAACAAAGTATATTTGTGCATAAACACTCATATACCATATGCAGTTTTTTTTTCATTTCATTTTATTTTATTTCAGTGCTCCAAAAAATTCATTGTTTATGCCCCACACCCAGTGCTCCATGAAATATGTGTCCTCCATAATACCCACCACTAGGCTCACCCAACTCCCCACTCCCCTCCCCTCCAAAACCCTCAGTTTGTTTCTCAGAGTCCACAGTCTCTCATGGTTTGTCTCCCCCTCCAGTTTCCCCCAATTCACTTTTCTCCATCTCCCAATGTCCTCCGTGTTATTTCTTATGCTCCACAAGTAAGTGAAACCATATGATACTTGACTCTTTCTGCTTGACTTATTTCACTCAGCATAATCTCTTCCAGTCCTGTCCATGTTGGTACAAAAGTTGGGTATTCATCCTTTCTGATGGAGGCATAATACTCCATTGTATATATAACCATATCTTCTTTATCCATTCATCCGTTGAAGGGCATCTTGGCTCTTTCCACAGTTTGGCTACTGTGGCCATTGCTACTATGAACATTGGGGTACAGATGGCCACATGCAGTTTTTAAGTTGCTTAATATTAACGATAAAACTCTGATCGTATTGCAAAAATGCATATCGTTCAGTTACATGTATGAATCAAACCTCTAAGTGAGGTAAATCTGATGAGATTCAAGTATACAGTGGACATTAAATATAAGGAAAAAAGCTGGGTTTTTGGTTGTAAAGCAGTATAACCTTTCAACTGCCGTATTATTTTCAATGGGGCTGCCATCCTGAGTCCCCCAGAACTGTAAATACACAGTTCTTTTATCTTTTTTTTTTTTAAGATTTTTATTTATTTATTTGACAGAGAGAGAACACAAGTAGGCAGAGAGGCAGGCAGAGAGGGGTTGTGGGGGGGAAGCAGACTCTCCACTGAGCAGAAAGCCTGATGTGGGCCTAGATCCCAGGACCCTGAGATCATGACCTGAGCCGAAGGCAGAGGCTTAACCTGAGCCACCCAGGTGCCCTACACTTCTTTTATCTCTTGTCTTCTATTACCATCATATTCAGTCAGTCAAGAAATTTAGCTAATTTTACTTCTGTATGATTTCTCGAATATTGTTCTCTTCACTTGTAGCTTGGGCCTTTATTGCCTGTTGTCTGAATTACTCAAGTGGCTTTCCCTTCCTACCATGGCAGACAGTAGCTTTCAAAGGTAGCTTTTGTATCACCATCACAGAGGAAGAGAATTGTATAGTTTTAAACAGCTTTTGATGATTTTGGCGGGTGGCAAGCTTTAAACTACTGGCCTTCTAGAAGTAGCACTGGGCAAGGGGTCAGGCACTTTTGGTTATTATTGAACCATTAGTAATTAGCTATTTGATTTTATATCTTGGTTCTGAAGTTTATTGCTCAATATATTTATGTTTTATATGTCCCACCTGATGACTTTGTGAAGATACCTTTAAAGGGTAAAAATGATCAAATGATTTGTCATTATTATTTTATTGTACTGTCGGTGGCTTAGGAGTTAGTAATTTTTAAGCTGTTACTCAGTCCTAAACTCCTCAGGATGGCATTTCCATTTTCTTCATTAATTAATTAACTACTCTTGTTTTAAACTTTCTTGTGGTCAGCTTGCCAGTTTCTTATTTGGAGTTTTGTATAATCTTCTAATATCAGGTTTTGTTATTCTTACTGAATTTATTTCCAATATCTGAATATCTATTTTATTTTATTCACTTCCTAGAATGGCCAGTTTTCTGTGTTTTGGCCTTTCCGGATCCATTTCTTCCTTCAAAATGGCTTAAAAGTCCCTTCCTTAATGAAATAACACTGTGATTAAGCATCTATTTCATATAACCTCAGAACTTACATATGCTGTTTTTATTATTTTTCTTATCTTGTTCTCTCTCTCTATATATATAGTTTTACACATACACCCGGTATTTTCTCTTTGTAATTAGCAATCCTAGAGTTTGCAAACAAGAAGGAACCTTTGAGATCATCTTCGTCAAATATCGTGGATGTAGTTAAGAAATTGAATTTCAAGGAAGTTTTAACTTGCCCAAGATTCATGCATCTCTTCATGTTAGTAAGATCTGAGCCTACAGAATACCAGCTCATGCTCATCAAAAAATAAATCATCTATAGTTGTTTCAGGTTTAAATAAGGAAATATTATCAGTACAGTTGTTTTTATTTGCAGTATATTTCTGGACCATGAATAGTCTTCCATAGATACTATTCTTCTTTTATGAGTTTAAATCATTAGAGCATTTTAGTTGGCATTTTAAAAGTATTATTTTGAGCATCCAGTATGTTAAAAGTGCCATTTTAAGCATTTTGTTTGTTTTAATAGCTTGCTTTTGATTTATAACCCTTACTTAACAGTCCTGTGAGGTATAGATACTATAATTATTCCCAGTTTTAGTTGAAGAATTTGGATGTTAGCTAGATTAAGTTTCTTGTCTAGCATCATAAGTGGCTGAAACAATAATCAAACTAAAATGTTAATCTTCTAGTCTCTCCTCTGCAATATACTGACTTACATGTTGAAGTTGGGAAAACTATAGTAATCAACTAGCTCAAACCTTATTTTAAATGTGTGTAAACTTGGTGATTTGGCCACATGCTGATTAAGAGGAACAAACCATCTATTTTTAACTGTAATTACATAGAAAGTGGGTAAAATAAATAAATATGGTAAATAACATTTTGAATAAATAGGTGTCCTGTTTTCAAATGTTTTTGCTTACTTGCATTTCATATTTAAATGTATATGTATATGTATATGTATATGTATATGTATATGTATATGTATATGTATTTAACCTGGAACAATTTCACATTCTTTTTAGAATATAGTTTTCCAGAATATGATACCATTGCTGTTATCAAGTTGAATTAATATCTGGGTTTTGATGCTAATATCCCTTCTTTCATCATTATTGTGTCCTCTTGGTTATAACTTAAGTATTTCTTTTACTTTGATAAGCTTTTTAATTCTTTGGTATTTTCATAGTTTAGAAACTAGGTTATATTCTTTTTGTTTTTCTAAAGATGCAGTACATTTTTTAAGATTTGATTTAATTTATAAAGTAAATTCTGTGAACATTGTTTTCAGTAGGAAGCCCCCAGGTAAAGCATTTGATATTCATATTTTTAATAATCACTGCAGGAAACAGATAGCATTCTGTTTCTAGTTCTTCTGAACGATACCAAATCTTATTTTCAAATAATAATAAGAACCCATAATTTTTAGTTACCATGACTTCTTTGGTCTCTGAATCTGTGTTTTTTCAAATTATAAACAGTATAAGATTTCTGTCATATTTTTATGCTACAATTGAGAATTTCATAAAAGAGAGCAGGCTCCATTTTATTGTTGTGGATCATGATATTTTTCATAGATTTAACTGTGCTCTTTAGGCAATTAAAATCATAATGCTTAAATAAACACATAACTTAAAGTTCTTTCTTAAAATTATTTTATTTAGGTAGCTCAATAAGTTGTGTGTTTGAATAGATCATGTATATATCAAATCGATATATTTGTGGCAATGGAGTTATATCTCCCTCTTTTGGAAAGTCAAGGCATGGCATTTGATTGCAATTAAATTATTCTTTATAGATTTTCAGTTTACAAAATTCTCTGAGCAAACAGTTGTAAAAATATTTTTCTTTGGAATAGTTTTCCTTTTGGATTTATAATATTAGTAAAAAAGCTCAACTTTGGTTTGTTCACGTGCACATATTTATTTCTTTAGGCTTGAGACCTACAGTCCATTTGATGTGTTTGAACGCAGGAAACTTTATTTTCTTATTTGAAATGCTTTCATCTTTACTTCAAGAGAGTCAGTTTTACTTTTTTATCAAAGCAAAATTATTGAACATAATTTATAATGTCTGTTAAAAACAGAATTTAGAACAATTAAGAAATAGAGAAATAAAACAGCAAAGTAGCTCTTCTCATAATTAACAGCCTGGCCTTCCCTCCTACCATCCACCGTTTTGTGAGTCTTCTTCCTGATCTGTTTCTAGGTATTTATATACTGTCTTTCTCCTTGTCACTCTGCTTCTCTGTGTATATATATATAATATATATAAAACATATATATTATATTTATATATATGCTTTTTATTATCATAAAATTGTGATTATTCTATACTTACTGGTTTCCAATTTCCTACTCTTATCTCCCAACTTACTGCCCCTCTCCCCATTCAGTATATCATGCAAATCTCAAAAAATACATTAGTATTTTACTGACTGGAATCAACTCAATACTTACGTTAATGAAGTGATACCTACAAGCTAGAAAATAACAGTGTTCTACCTTGGCCTAACAAACTATTATAAAAGAAAGAAAAGCTTATTAATACACTTAATGTATGTCACACAAATCTATTTGTTTTAATAGCTAGCCTAATTTTATAATTTTATGCTTTCTTGAGGTGTTAAAATCAGGACTTGACCTTCACCACCGTTGTTTAGGAGAACGTGTTCTTTTTCTGCTCTCTTTGCTGCCTGCATCAGCAGCTTAGCAAGTGCCCTGACTTTACCTGTAAACTGTTCAACACTGAGTGTCTTACTGGATATGGTCTTAGATTTTGTTTTGTGTTCCTTTTTACCTTGCGTAAGGAATATAAAGGGATTCACATTTAGAGATTTTCAGTTAACCATTACCATATCACAAGAAGACTGCTTACATAAAATATAAAAAGAAAACCTTTGCAAGAGTCAAAGTAGGTTCTTTTACTTTAAAAAGTTGCATGTCTAATATCAACTTGGTCGTTTTCATTTGTTTAATTTTCATAAATTACTTTCAGAACTTAATTACTTAATCAGCATTTCTAAGAGGTTGAAAACTTCAACCTACAGTAGCTCATGCAATAATATATGTGAATATATATGTGAACTTATGAAGCATAGTTGTGAACTGCCACTGAATAAAACTGTCAGTATAGGTCTTATTTCATATACACATTAGAATTTAATTAAATTGTGTAAGTCAAAGAATATACAGGTAATGCCTTTTGTTTGTTACTTTTGTAAATAACAGTGTCATTGACATTTGCATATTTTAATTAAACTGTATTTACTCTATCATTATGCTAAATATTGTTAGTTTATGATGGCCAATTAATTCTATGTCATTGACTTAAGAAGTCACATTTACAAATAGACATGTTGAGAGGTTTGTGATAATGGTAATAATGAAATAATAATTCATAATGTCTTATACTGGTAATTAAAGTGGTGATTTTTGCAAATCTTTGTTCATGTGAATATTTTCACCATTCTTTCAAATGAATCTCTAAGTCAGAAATAAAAGTAACAGTTCACTTGCCTGTAAATCTTAAAACATATTTCTGGCAAATAGGTAATTTTACTGTTGGTTCTTTAATAGATATTTGCTTGGTGATTGAAGCAATTGTAAGCTCTCCTATAAACATGGTCTTTTTTTTTGAGTAACAACTGTAAACTGTGTCATAAACAGTTGTTTCTCAGCTTTCCGTTTGTTCCTGAAACATGAACTCATTTTTAAATTAATGATTTATATCAGAAGTAATTTTAACATCTGAATAAATTAATCCTTTAGGTGTTTTCTTTTTCTTTCCAAAGCTTTTTGGTCATCTTGTTACCAAAACCCAAAGGTCAGTATTCAAGAGACGAATTTTGATTGGAAGGGAATAAGAGCTTTATCAAGGAGGCCAGCCACCTGGGAGAAGGCAGACTCCTGTTCAAAAGCTAACTTTATGGTTTCTGCCTGGCCCAGAGATTTTTAAAGGAATAGGGCAGGTCATCAGTTGAGGGAGTGCAGTAGTGTGACAATTCTTAATTACATGCTGTCTCAATGGTGCCAGCTACAGATGTTTTGGCAGTTTTTGGAGGTTGTACAAGGGCATCTGGTTCCTTGGTGCCCAGGATAGTACAAGAGAGCCTGGTGATGTGCGGAAGTGCTCGGTTCTTTCTGGGAAAGAATGAACAAATCTATAAATATACAAAAGTTTTAGTTAATTGATGACACTACTAAGGATGCTTGCTAAAACTTAGACTACTAGGTTGGCTGGAGGGCCCCAGGCAGCTTTAATTTTAGGACCAGGGTTGGGCATAATTACGCTCTTGGTCTTAGTGATGACACTTTTTTGGACACATCTTAGAAGTTTTCTGGTTTTGTCCATCTAATCTTGAAGTTTGGTCCCTTCTGCTCCAATTCTTTAGGACTCCAGTTTCCAAGCTCTACTTCTAACTTTTCATCTTTTCTCAAACTTACTTTGATTTCTACTATATATCATATTCCAAATTTGGTGTGTTCTTTTAAAGTCCTATCCTATCTTAGGTCAGTGTATCTTCCTCTTATTTTTTATGAGAAGAGTACTGCTTCATATCCCATTTTAGGTACAGATTATCCCTACCTCTTCATCCTCTCTCTGCCCTGCTAAGGATTCCTATATAATGCCAACATCTGTTTTCTTTTCATGAGAGGATCATATCAACTCAGATATAAAATTTAAATTTTGAAAATTCCACCAAATGCAAGGAGAAAAGAACTTTCTCCATGCCAAACAATTTTTTTGTAATTGTGTCTCATCAACAAGCTAATTCTGAATATATACATAATTATGTATAGGGAGGTACAAATGGAAATAATGAATGTGTAAGCTAATTAATTGTGGCATGTCAAGTATCTTTGAGTTTTCCACTATCTATGCTTATGGAGATAATGGCATTTTATTACTTTAAGCATCAGTGTTCTTAGGCAAGAAAGACTAATCTCCATATGATTTACCTCATGCACTAGTTTCTTTCTTTTTTTTTTTTTTTTTATTTATTTGTCAGCGAGAGAGGGAGAGAGAGCAAGCACAGGCAGACAGATGGCAGGCAGAGGCAGAGGGAGAAGCAGGCTCCCTGATGAGCAAGGACCCCGATGTGGGACTCGATCCCAGGACGCTGGGATCATGACCTGAGCCGAAGGCAGCTGCTCAACGAACTGAGCCACCCAGGCGTCCCGCACTAGTTTCTTTCTTTCGCAGGTGCATCTCTTAGGTGTAGAAACCTAGCTGTAAGGAAGTGTGAAAAGTGTGATTTTAAGCTTTACATCCTCTGTGTAACAGGAGAGAATGTCAGAAAGTGGTTTGACTGACTGAGGAGCCAATATCTGCTACAACTTTTAAATAAAAATTATAAATGGAACTCCTAAGAACATAATATTGGAAAGCAAATCATCCAGTTATGGTAGTGGCATTTAAAGTAGCAATGATAAATATTGTTTTGCAAAAATGATTTGTGTGATACTTGGTGGAGAAATTGTGAAGTATTTTAAACAACGATCAGGTAAGATCAGAAACTTGCATAGGTTTACCATACCCTTTTCTGAAGGCACTCCCAGCTCCAGTAGAAAACTTAAGAAAAGTAGATGATGTGAAGACATTTATAGACATACTCAAGACCACAAATGAATAAATTTTGAGCCAGCGTGGATGCCTTCAGTGACTGAAGTGAGATTAAGTTTACAAAATGACAATAATAAATTGGTAAGGAGATTAGAATGAAGAATAAAAAATAATTGTAAGTCATTACTGAATAAGAAATAAATGTCAAATTCAAAGTAGAGATTGAGACAAATTTCTTTGCGAAATACTTTTTAAAATCATCTATAAAGTATTCATTAGCATCCAGGTTTAGAGAATCCATTCGCTCTAACTATGGTGTGAGTTTTCTTTCCTTCCTTCCTCCTTTCCTCCTTTCTTCCCTCCCTCCCTCCCGCCCTTCCTGTGTCCTTCCTTCCTTCTTTCCTTCCTTCCATTTTTAAGTGGACTTTGCTTTTTGCTTTCTCACATCTGGCTTTTATTTGCTAAGGCATGAGACCTGCAGACCATGGAATCAGAATCAAGGGTGATAGGTAGTGTTGGTACTGGCTATAAATAGGGCTCTTTATTTTAAAATGTTCCTCAGGTAGTCCTCATTGCACATCCAGGGTTGAAAACTGCTGCCAAAGACGCATATAAAAGTCTAATGTTCAGTTTACTGAATTCAGGGGAAAAATGTTCATATTTCAAACATGTCACAGTTCAGCATATACAAATCAATTTCAACAAGTGTTTAATTCCCTCTGTTAAAGCCACAAGGGAATGTATAATACATTTCAGAAAGATAACTTCAAAAAATATTATTTTCTTCCTCTAGCTTTAGTGCTTATAGAAGTACATCATGGATATCTAGAAAATTGGACTATCCATAATTACCTATTGCCTGATTGCTTTCTTGATGTCAACATTAATTCTAGAAATACTTTAAATGTATTAGCAGACATTCTTTTCCTTATATCCATGTCCTGTGATATATCTTACATTTATTTTATAAACTTTTTTTGTCCTTCAGTCTGAGCATGCTAGATTTTAAATAGGATTATGAAGTCTGGAGAATTGAATACTTTCATTTTTCCTTAGGAATATTTTTTTTAATAAAAGTAGTTCATGCTTTTGTCCTCTAAATTATGTAGGCATCAGTTTTTTTAAATAGAGCTTTTATTTAGGATTTGATCTTTTAATGCTGTGCCAGAAAAAGAGAGAAAATTACGTTTTATACTGTTAAGGTGGGTATTATTTTGAGTTATATTTAATAGAACTTATTTGCACTTTGGCAAAGTAGGCCTTCAAATATAAGTGAATAGAGGTATACCTACAGGACATAACCTTTTTCTCATGGTAAAGTGCATACTATATAATCTTTTTATCGTTTAAATATTTGCATTTAAACTAAGTTATTTTACTGAGTAGCACAGTTAAATGTATGTTAAATGTCAACATTAATGTTTAATCCTCTTCAATTTAAAATGTGGGTTTTTTTACTTTTTTTTTTTTTTACTTTTTTTTATTTACTTGACAGGCAGAGATCACAAGTAGGTAGGGAGGCAGACAGAGAGAGAGGAGGAAGCAGGCTCCCTGCTGAGCAGAGAGCCCGATGTGGGGCTCCATCCCAGGACCCTGAGATCATGACCTGAGCCAAAGGCGGAGGCTTAACCCACTGAGCCACCCAGACACCCCTTATTTCTATATACCAATAAAGAAGCACCAGAAAGAGAAATTAAGAAAATAATCCCATTTGCAATTATACCAATAATAGTTAAATACCTAGGAATAAATTTAACAAAGGAGGTGAAAGACCTGTACTCTGAAAACTATAAATTGATGAAAGGAATCGAAGATGACACAAATGAAAAGATGTTCCATGCTCATGGGTGGAAAAAAATAAATTTCGTTAAAGTGTACATACTACCCAAAGGAATCTACAGATTTAAGGCAATCCCTATCAAAATGCCAACAACATTTTTCATAGAACTAGAATGAAAAATCCTAAAATGTGTATGGAACCACAAAAGATCCAGAACGGCCAAAGTAGTCTTCAAAAAAGAAAGCAAAGCTGGAGGCATAACAAGTCTGGATTTAAAGTTATATTACAAAGCAGTAGTAATCAAAACACTGGTATTGACACAACAACACACACATTTATCAGTGGAACAGAATAGAAAATCCAGAAGCAATCCCACAGTTATATGGCCAGTTAATCTTCCACAAACAAAAAAAAAGAATATTCAATGGGAAAAAAGATAGGCTTTTCAACAAATGGTGTTGAGAAACTTGGACAGCTACATGCAAAAGAATGAATGCAAATGACCCACAGACACACGAAAAGATGCTCATCATCACTCATCATCAGCAAAACGACAACGAAAACTACAATATGATATCGCCTCACACCTGTCAGAATGGCTGAAATTAAAAATAGGAAACAACAGGTGTTGACAAGGATGTGGAGAAAAAGGCACCCTCTTGCAATGTTGGTAGGACTGCAAACTGATACAGCCATTCTGGAAAACAGTATGGAGGTTCCCCAAAAACTTACGTATAGAACTACCCTATGAGCCAGCAATCACAGAACTGAGTATTTACCCAGTGAATACAAAAAACACTAATTCAAAGTCATAAATGCACACCTATGTTTATTGCAGCATTATTTACAAGAGCCAGGATATGGATAAGGAAGAAGTCCAACAACTAAATATACATATACATATACATATGTATACATATACATATATATATGTTGGAATATTGGAATATTACTCAGATGTAAGAAAGAATGAATCTTTCCATTTGCAACAACATGAATGGAGCTAAAGAGTGTGATGCTAAGAGAAATAAATTAGAGAAAAACAAATATGACTTCATTCATATGTGGAATTTAAGAAACAAAACAAATGAGCAAATGGAACAAGAGAGAAACCAAGAAACTGGCTCGTAATTGTAGAGAACAAACTGATGGCTGCCAGAGGAGAGGTGGGGGGAGGGGATGGGTAAAATAGGTGACAGGGATGAAGGAGTGCATGTGTCATCATGAGCACCGGGTGATGTATGGAATAGTTGGATCACTACAGTGTGCACCTGAAACTAATATTACAGTGTGTTAACTACCTGGCATTAAAATATAAACTTTAAAAAATGCTATGAAATCAGCTGGCAAGAAATTATCCAAATGCCTATCTGGATTTAACATTTCACATATAGTCACCTATATATAGGTATTAAACCATCTGTGTAATCACTCTTTCATTTCTTGATGGGTATACTTATTTCAATATTTATACATACTTCTTTGTAGATCTTCCCCTAATACCATTTATACCTAGGAAAATACATGTCTTTTATGGATGAAAAGAGAGAAAAGAGTGTTAGTGTTGTAATCTATATTACGAGACCTTAATATATAAAGAATATTAAATATTCAGGAAGAATTCTTTTCATCATGAACTGTTTACTTAGTAGTCATTAATTACATTCTTGGAGATAATAGTCTCAATATATATTAAATATATGTTTTCTCAAATCTTACAGTTTTTACAATTACATATTTCGAATCTAGTCTCTGTAATTTCTCTGCATATCTTTTAGGGGCTGAATTATTTCTTTTTTTTTCCCTACACTTTATAGCTTACCTCATTGCAAAAGCACTTCACGTGATTGCTTAAGAATCATATTCTTTTCTTCAAATGGTTTGATTTATCACCATATAGACTTTTGTAATTATACTTCATAAAATATTTTTAAAGAGAACTTTAACTCATCTTATGATAGTACCCCCCTATCCTAGCACTTCTGAAAATACTTCTCAGATATTTTTCTATTGGCATTATACCAGATTATAACTCTGTTTACTTAATAGAATTCTAGCCTTCACTGCACATGGATGAGTCTCTTTGAAGCACACTTTTTCAGTAATGAAAACTCACTGATTTTTTCCCCCTTTCATAGCTTTTTTCTTTTATTACTGTATTGATCTTTCAATATCTTGGAAGTTTAAATCCTATATTTTTATATCATGTGTAATTCATTTGTTTTCTAGGCTAAGACACTTAATCAATCTTTACCCGATTACAACATTTCAGCATTGTTCCTATTCTTTTCACTTAGGAGTAGTTATTCTCACTTGCTCAGGGGTATCGTTTTCAATGCCTGCTTCCTAAATCTCGCATAATCCCTTTGGATTTTGTCTTTTTATAGTGACTTCACTTTATAAGGTTTTTGTTCAGGTAATGTACTTGAAATGAAGCAAACATTTTATCAGTTCTACTTAGTTGTTTCTTTATTTCTTTAAAGATTTGCCTCAGTCAAAAGAGACAGAAAAAAATATTATAGTTGTAATACTTCTTAACAGGACTAAAAGGCTGGGGAACTGGGATGGAAACTTTTGGGAGTAATACTCCTTTTTACAAGTACAGGAACGTCTGTCTCTGTAAAAATCATTCTAAATAAGGACTTGCTTTTAGAAGAAGCAACTACTGATCTTCATTTATTTCTTTTTCACAATATTCTGAAGTCTCTTCTCTCCCATGTGTAAGTATTACAGAAATGAATGTTTATATCTCTGTAATTCTACAATTGGTGTTAAATCAGAAGCAAAGTAGCTATGAGTGTTATGCCTCAAATATAATCTTTTTGTTCTGTACATTGCTGTCCTTGATGTCAAAGTTCAGTATAATTTGATCTGGTACTCCTGTGTGTCACATTACAGATTTATTTTTCATAGATAGTATGTTTAATCTTTTCTTTTAAAGACTTTTTTCCTATCGTGGTTTCATTTTTTGAGAGAAATACTTTAACTATTTCTACTCATACCATTCTTACTGGGTTCAACATTGGAAATATTTGTTTCTTATGAAAGACCAAAAAAAACCCCCCAAAATCCAAAAAACATAAAGCACCTAAATTGTGATGCTATATTTTCAAATTAAAAAATTCATACAAAGCTAAAATAATGGGAGTCAGTGAACATTTATCAATAGGTTATTGTTTTCAAAGTTCAACTGATTTATATCTTAGTTAAGCTACTAGGAAGGATATCATCTTGTCTTTTATGTAGTGTCTAGTACTGATAACATAAGAGTTAATGGGCTTAATCTAATCACTTAATCTCTTTTCCATTTACCTCAGCCTCTGAATATTGTGGATATAAAGTACATCACAGAATGTGATCATTTTTTTCAGTTATTTTTTTTTTTTAATTTTAGTTCTGGTGTCGTTGACCAGTACTGTGTTATATTAGTTTCAGTTGTATAACATAGTGATTCAGCAGTTCTACACATTACTCAGTGATCATGAAGATAAGTATTCTTAATCATCTTCACCTATTTAACCCATCCCCCAACCCACCTCCCCTCTGGTAGCCATCAGTTTGTTCTCCATAGTTAAGAGTCTGGTTTTTTTGTTTATCTCTTTTCTTTTTTTCCTTTGTTCATTTGCTTTGTTTCTTAAATTCCATATGTGAGTGAAATTATATGATATTTATCTTTGATTATTTTGCCTAGCATCATACTCTCTAGCTCCATCCATGTCATTGTAAATGGAAAGATTCATTCCTTTTTGTGGCAGAATAATGTTCCAATGTGTGTGTATGTATACATTATATACAGACACACAAATATATACACATATACACATATACATATATATACGTGTATATATACACAATATACTTCTTTTTTAATTTTTTTAAGATTTTATTTATTCACTTGAGAGAAAGCATGAGCAGGGAGAGGTAAAAAGGGAGAAGCGGACTCATCCCTTGGTTGGGAGCCAGACATGGGGCCAAAGGCAGATGCTTAACCAACTGAGCCATCCAGGTGCCCCTGCCTACACATTATTTCTTTATCCATTCATCCGTTGATGGACATTAGCTGCTTCCATATCTGGCTATTGTAAATAATGCTGCAATAAACACGGTGGTGCATTTATCACTGTGAATTAGTGTTTTTGTATTTGTCAGGTAAATACCCACTATTTTTAACTTTTGGGGGAACCTCCATACTGTTTTCAGTTTTAATACGGAGTATATCATACTGTTTTCATTTTATGATACAGAGTGATACAGGCTGTATCAGTTTGTGATACAGAATGGCTGTATCAGTGTCTGGTTTTCAGAGTGGCTACATCAGTTGCATTCCCACCAACACTCAAGAAGGTTCCTTTTTCTCCATATCCTTGCCAACACTTATTGTTGTTTCCTGTTTTTCATTTTAGCCATTCTGACAGGTGTGAGGTGATAATCACGTTGTAGTTTTCATTGGCATTTTCCTGATGATTAGTGATGATGAGTACCTTTTCCTGTGTCTGTTGGCCATCTACATGTCTTCTTCAGATGAATATCTATTCATGACTTCTGCCCATTTTTTAATTGGATTATTCGTATTTTGGGTGTTGAGTGTTATAAGTTCTTTACCTATTTTGGATAATAACCTTTTATTGGATATGTCATTTGTGAATATCTTCTCCCATTCAGTAGGTTGTCTTTTAGTTTGGTTGATTGTTTCCTTTGCTGTGCAGCTTTTTATTTTGGTATAGTCCCAATTTTTTTTTTTTTTTTTTTTTTTGCTTTTGTGTCCCTTGCTTCATGAGACATATCTAGAAAAATGTTGCTACACCTGATGTCAGAGAAGTTACTGCCTGTGTTCTCATTTAGGAGTTTTATGGTTTCGGGTCTCACATTTAGGTCTTTAATCCATTTTGAATTTATTTGTGTGTTTGGTGTAAGAAAGTGGTTGGGTTTCATTCTTTTGCATGTAGCTGTCCAGTTTTCTCAACATCATTTGTTGAAGAGACTTTCTTTTCCCCACTGTGTATTCTTTTCTGCTTTTTGGAAGATTAATTGGCCATATAAGTGTGGGTTCATTTCTGGGCTTTTTGTTCTGTTCCATTGACCTATGTGTGTATTTTTGTGCAAGTACCATAGTATTTTGATTATTGCCACTTTGTAGTATAACTTGAAGTTTGGGATTATGAGACCTGCAGTTCTGTTTTTCCTTTTCAAGATTACTTTCTTTGACTATTCTGGATCTTTTGTGGCTCCATACGAATTTTAGGATTTTTCATTCCAGTTCTTTGAAAAATGTTTTTGGTATTTTGATGGGATTGCCTTAAATGCCTTAGATTTCTTTGGATAGTATAGACATTTTAACCATATTTGTTCTTCTAGTACATGAGCATGCAACAGCTTTCCATTTGTTTGTGTCCTCTTCAGTTCCTTTTGTCAGTATTTTATAGTTTTCAGTGTATAGGTCTTTCACCTCTTTGATTAGGCTTATTCCTAGGTCTCTTATTATTTTTGATGCAATTGTAAAAGTGATTATTTTCTTAATTTCTCTTTACATTGCTTCATTATTAATGTACAGAAATGCAACAGATTTCTATAGATTGATATTGTTTCTGTGACCTTACTGAATTTATTTATCAGTTCTAACAGGTTTTTTTGGTGGAATCCGTAGGGTTCTCTCTATATGATATAATGTCATCTGCTGATAATGAAAGTTATACTTCTTCACTTATTTGGATGCCTTTTATTTCTTTCTTTCTTCTGAATGCAATGGCTAGGACCTCTAGTATGATGTTGAATGATAGTTGTGAGAATGGACATTCTTGTCTTGTTCCCTGACTTAGGGGAAAAGCTCTACTTTCCCCCCCTTTGAGTATGATACTAGTTGTAGGTTTTTCATATATGGCCTTTATTATGTTTGTGTATGTTTCATCTAAATCTACACTGTTGGGAGTTTTTATCATGAATGGATGTTGTACTTTTTTCAGATTTTATTTATTTATTTACTTATTTGAGGGTGAAAGAGAGAGAGAGGGCAAGTGAGGAGAGGGGCAGAGGGAGAGGCAGAGATTCTCAAGCAGACTCTGTACTAAGCACAGAACCTGACATGGGGCTTGATCTCACAACTCTGAGATCATGACCTGAGCCGAAACCAAGAGTTGGAAGTCCAACTGACTGAGCCACCCAGACACTGCTTATGGTGTCTTTATCTGGTTTTGGTATCAGGATAATGCTGACCTTATAGAATGATTTTGAATTTTTCCCTTCCTTTTCTATGTTTTGGAAATGTTAGAGAAGAATAGGTATAAACTTCTCTTTAAGTGTTTGGTAGAAATCATCTGTGAAGCTCTCTAGTTCTACACATTTGTGTTGGGAGTTTTTTGATTAAGAATTCAATTTAATCACTGGTAATGGGTCTGTTCAAATTTTCTATTTCTTCCTGCTCCAGTTTTGATAGGTTATATGTTTCTAGACGTTTATCTGTTTCTTCCAGTTTGTTGGCACATAATTTTTCATAGTATTTTCCTAAACTCCTTTGTATTTCTGTGGTGTTACTTATTTCTTCTCCTCTTTTGTGTCTGATTTTATTTGAGCCCCGTTTCTCTCTGTCACTCTTATTTATTTATTTATTTATTTAGATTAGTCTGGCTAGAGGTTTATCAATTTTGTTGATCTTTCCAAAGAACCATCTCCTGGTTTCATTGATCTGTTCTATTGTTTTTTTAAATTTCTATATTATTGATTTCTCCTCTAATCTTTATTATTTTCTGCATTCTGCTGTTTTGAGGTTTTGTTTGTTCTTTTCCTAGCTCATTTAGATGTAAGACTAGATTATTTGTTTGAAATTTTTCTTGCTTCTTGTTGTATGCCTGTATCACTATAAGCTTCTCTCTTAGAACCAGTTTTGCAACATCCCAAAGATTTTGGACCACTGTTTTTCATTTTCTTTTATCTCCATGTATGTTTTGATTTCTTCTTTGATTTCTTGGTTGATCCATTCATTGTTTAGTAACATGTTATTTAATCTTCATGTATTTGTGTTCTTTACAGATTTTTCTTGTGGTTGACTTCTAGCTTCATAGTGTTGTGGTCAGAAAAGATGCGTGGTATGACTTCTGTCTTTTTGAATTTGTTGAGACTTGTTTGTGGTCTAATATGTGATCTGTTCTGGAGAATGTTCTGTGTGCACTTGAAAAGGATGTGTATTCTATTGTGTTAGGATGGAATGTTCAGAATATATCTATTAAATCCATCTGATCTAGTGTGTCAGTCAAATCCACTGATTCCTTATTGATTTTCTATCTAGATGATCTGTCCTTTGATCTAAGTGGGGTGTGGAAGTCCCCTACAATTACTGTATTACAATCAATTCGTTTATATTTTTTAGTAACTCTTTTATGTATTTGGATGCTCCCATATTGGGTGTGTAAGTATTTATATAAGTATTATATAGTGTCCTTCTTTGTCTCTTGTCACAGTCTTTGTTTTAAAGTCTATTTTGTCTAATATAAGTATTGTTACCCTGGCTTTCTTTTCACTTCCATTTGCATGATCAGTGCTATTCCATCCCCTCACTTTCAATCTGTATGTGTCTTTCAAGATGTGATAATTTTTATGATGATTTTATATGCACACTACTTATGTAAGGTTTTTGAGTTAACAATTTTATGGTCTAAATTATGAGATCAAAAAGGAGATCTCTAAAATGTGTGAGCTTTATTATCCAGATAAAATTAACAGAATTTTAAAAAATTCAAATAACAGAGTTATATTTATTTGGTACCCGTAGCAGCCTCAATATGTTGACAATGGTAATCCCAGTTATAGTTCATACATAAACCTAAATTATATAATTTTAACAATCAAATATAATTTTAACAATCAAATTTTAACAAAGTGCTCATTTACGTATTATGGGCTTGTTATTATTTAGAAAACTGCCTTGATACTTTTACTGGTATCTTGGTTTTTTTCCCCTCAGTTAATTGAGATATAAACTCAAAATTTACAATGAAATATCTTTTAATATCAGATAGTGTTTCTGATATCCCTGATTAGGGTATCCAGAATGAAATTCCTTCAGTAAACATTGTTATTATTATTTTTGCTAACTGATTACCCTTGAAATAGTCTCGTCTCTATTTAATGAAGCAAATATATCAGATATAGGGTAGAAAAAAAATAACCACTTAGCTTTTGCTTATGGTGAATTCAGAGCTTTTGCTTGCACCATATAGAGTTGTTCCTTTTATTCAATCTCTGAATATAATTACATGGGGGTAGACTAATAATAAAAACTGCATATTACAAATTCACTTTTTTTGTAAGCTCTCCTATCAGTTCTGAAGATCAGCAACATGTATTCTGAAGGAGTTTGCTTTTTCTGGGAATTGTCAAGGAGACTTGTTTAGTGAAGGTTACCGAAATGCATTGGTAGAGGTCTTCTTTTGGGGAGTAGGAAGTTCATAAGAGATAAAATATGTTATTTAGACTATTCAATAAAATAACTTTAACTCTTTCCAGCATGGACAATGTTTAACTAAATTTAAGTACTTTCCATATTATTCTTAAAAAATGATTGCCTGCAATTTGTTCTTCCTATTTTAGTTTCCTATGGCTGCTGCACAAATTTGGTGGCTTTAATAGAAATTTGTTCTCCCACAGTCTTGGAAGCCAGAAGTTCAAAACTGGTACCACTGGGCTCAAATCAAGGTGTTGGAATGAGCACAATCCCTCTGGAGTCGGAGACTCTGTTCTTTGCCCCTTCCAGTTTCTGGTGGCTGCCGGCATTCTTTGGCTTGTGTCTGCATCACTCTGCCTCCTTGGTCACATTGCTTTTTCCTCTTCTATCGATGTGTAAACATCCTTCGTTTCCTCTAATAGGGATAAATGTGATTTTTCTCTCTTGTAATCTAGATTATCTAATCTCTCCATTTTAAGATTCTTTCATCATATCTACAAGACCTATTTTTGTTACATAAAGCATCATTTACAGATTCTAAAGCATAGGATGTGACTATATTTTGAGGGGCCATTTTTGAGACTCCTAAAATAGCACAGTGATTCATTCTTACATAATGTTAGTGAATCTTAAAACTGATCCAAGTCAGAAGAACAAACAAAACTATGGGGAAAAAAGTATACTCGTATATCATTTTTTAAAACAAAGATTACATATAAAACTTCAGTTGAATTAAAATGAGGTTTAAGAGCGTCTTTAAAATTATATTAAGCTATTTTGAGTTTTAATAATTATATCTATGCATTTAAAATAATGTTTGGGTTCCTGGGTGTCTCAGTTGGTTGGGTGACTGACTCTTGATTTCGGCTCAGGTCATGATTTCAGGTTCATGAGATCGAGTCCAGCATCTGCCTCCATGCTCAGTGTAGTCTGCTTAGAGTTCTCTTTCTCTCTCTCTCTCTTTCTCTCAGGTAAATAAATCATTAACAAAATTAAAAAAAAAAATAATATTTATACTATGTTATTTGTAAATATTAAAAACATTTATTTCTTTAGGATTCTACTCACTGATAGAATCATCACATTCGGGACGCCTGGGTGGCTCAGTTGGTTAAGCAGCTGCCTTCGGCTCAGGTCATGATCCCAGCGTCCTGGGATCGAGTCCCACATCGGGCTCCTTGCTTGGCAGCGAGCCTGCTTCTCCCTCTGCCTCTGCCTGCCACTCTGTCTGCCTGTGCTCACTCTCGCTTCTCTCTCTATGACAAATAAATAAATAAAATCTTTAAAAAAAAAATAAAAATAAAAGTTTAAAAAAAAAAGAGAATCATCACATTCTCTGGAATATCACTTATTTTCCTACTTTATTATGAACATTGATTACTTTTTCTAAAAATTTATCTTCTTAGTTTTGCCCCATGCTTTTTTTTTTTTTTAATTTAAATTTTAGTTAACTTACAGTGTGTTATTGATTTCCGGAGTAGAAGTCAGTGATCCATCACTTACATACAACACCCAAAGCTTGTCACAAGTGCCCTCTTCAGTACCCATTACCCATCTAGCCCATCCCCCACACTTCTAAAACTACTTAAGAACAAATTACAGTATATTTTCTATGTATGTATACTTCTCTTTCTCTGTAAATATATATATATTTACATATATATATATGCATTCAGTCACATTTTAAATGCACAGACAGAATATTCATATTCAGTATTGTACATTGGTATATCTGTACCCATTGTTTTATATATATGTATATGTATATTTATTTATATATATATTGATATATGTACCAACATATATATTTGTGTGTGTTGGTATATATTAGTATATAATATGTACTAAATATATAAATATATAATATTTATATATTTTCTCTATATAGTATAAATTACTTAGATGTTATATAACTTAGAGGTAGCTTAAAAGTGGAGATAACATTGCTTTATAAGTTAGAAATGACTTTGCTTGGTTATTTACTTTAACCTGTATGCCACTAAATAGTTATTTTTATGACTGTACTTTTGGTAGTATATTTAAGAAATCGAATTATAGTATTCCATATCTGTGCCTTTCCTCTTGGTCTTCTACACATTCACTCATGAAACCCAGACTTAAATTCAATACCATTTTCCAGAGTATGCTAATACTTCTAACCAGCTGAACACATCCACTGTTTTTATATGAGATTGTTGACCACCTGATGTGCATATTATGTCATAATTTTCCAGTCCATTGGAACAATATTCTTTGGCAAGAAGCATTTCAAAAGGCATTACAGAATGAATGAATACGCGCGCACACACACACACACACACACACACGCACACACACAATTTTTTAAGGTCTTCACTATTTTACCAAACTGTTTCTTATATTGTTTATTTGAGTTCTAAGTGACATTTTCTAAATAAAATTTGAATTCATATAGCTCATAAGTCAATTTGATTTTTGTACATGTAGAGGTTTCTTTTATACACTTGTGTATTTATTATCTTTTGATAGTAACTTCCCATAAGTCAAAGAGATAATTTGTTTTAAAAAGGAGCTTGATAATATTTTTACCATGTGATAAGATGTTATAATTTTATAAAGTATCGATTTGTCCTATAAAAAGTTCATCATGATATTGTATTCATTAGGGTATTCCTTTAAAATAATTTGATATACTTTTGAAGTTTTATTTTTAACACTGTGTCAATATATTTAAAGTACATAATGCATGCAACTTGAATAGAATACCTCCACAAATGTGTATGCAATTATATAATTAATGTATTTATGGTCCTTACTAAAATACTTATTTGTTTCTGATCAAAAGTTATACAAATGAAGGGGTGCCTTCGTGGTTCTGTTGGTTAATTGTCCAACTCTGATTTCATCTCAGGCCATGATCTCAGGGTCCTGGGATCAAGCCCTGCAGTAGGATCCCAACTCAGTTATACAAATGAAATGAAGTGATATGTATACACATACAAACAGGAAATAAAGGTTACTAATAATCTATCCATAGCCAATCATTTAAGTATTTTTTTCTATTTGTTTAAATATTTTAGTCCATAGGTTTGTATGCATTTACATTAGGAGGTGCAGTATATTCTTCTTCATGACATGAAAGAATGTTCTTACAACCTTCAATGTAATTCAGTACTATAGTTTTTTTTGAGTCATTATACATATTATTATACATATTATTGACTCATTCACTTTTTGCCAATAAAAGTAACACTAATGTCAGTAGACACGGATATAATTCTTTGGACACATCTCTGATCATTTCCATGGCAAAGTTCTATAAGTAGAATTGCTAAGTCATTGAGAATTACTTTTTTCATGCATATTGCCAAATTGCTACTCAGAGCTCTTATACTATTTTATACTAAGAGTGTATAAGACTTTGAATTTAGTAGTATCAAGTGAATTCTTTCTTCTTCATCACCTGTTAGACTTATTATCATTGAAAGATCTATCAAGCTATCTCTTTTCAATTTGTTTTATAGCATGTGCTATTTTGATGTAAAGTCTTATCTCATGATCTAAAAAACCTTTCATCTGAATCTGAACTCATGAGATCCAAATTTTAGGAATTGCTCTCTCCCCCAAACACTGTGAGCAGAGTTTAGTCAAGAAAGATTATATTCCTCATTCACTGGAACATCTCAGAATTTAGATTTGATTTACTTAGATTTATTATAATACTCTTAGCTGGTTACCAAATAAGGACAGCAAATCAAAAACAATCTGAGGTGGCTTCTGTAGTCGAGTGCTTAGGAAAACTGAACTAGTGTAATAAAGAAACTTCCAAAATTTAGGGGCCTAAAGAACAGAGAAATTTATTTATCATTTATGTAATGATCACAGATAAGTGTTACAGATTTGGTGAGAAGTTTTGCTTTACTATATCACTGAAGGACCTAGACTTTAATTCTGTTACTGAGAAGGAAAGAGGGAATTTGATATTTCAAAGTTACCATCCTAACAAACAATACTAAGGAATAACTGGCAAGGAAGAAAGGGAACTTTTGAAAACAAGAATATTGAAGTCATTCAGTGAATGATTAAATAATTTTTTGTCAGGTGTAGAGTATGATTTTACCCTACCTATGAGCTTATGACTTAGCTTGTTACTGTTTCATGCAGTCTGGCAGAATGCACACAACTCCTGGGTCAGAGACAAATGATCTTATCAGTCACCACACAGTAAGCAGCATGAGCATCATCTTTGCATTGGTTTTCCTTGTCTTGCAAATCCCATGGAGTGACACCAAGGGGTCCTGATAGATGCTACTCACACAGTTGGTTTGCCTCATAGCTCCAGAATATTCATCTTGGGGAATTCATTCTTTTATGGAAGCCTGTTCAGTATATTCAGAGGAGACATTATCTTATTCCTCAGGATTGCATGCTACAAACACAACTCTGAGAAATGGCTTCTGTCAGTAACTGTCAAGGCCTTGTATTCTTGGCATACCCAGAAAAATATGTAGGAATATGATACATCGATGGACATCCTTCCAACACCCATAGCACAGTAGCCTCTATAGACATGTGTAAAACAAGCAAATTAATGTTAATTAGTAGAGTAGCCTCTACAGACATGTGTAAAACAAGCAAATTAATATGGACATCCTTCTAGCACCCATAGCACAGTAGCCTCTATAGACATGTATAAAACAAGCAAATTAATGTTCTAAGGAATATGTAAATTACAGTCAGCATGAGGAGATTCTTGATGTCCTCTACTTAAAGTTTCAAATATTCTCTCTGCCAACAGGCACCTTCACAAATAATTATGGGTATATGAACATCCTTCAGAGGGAAAGTAGAACCATTTTGCAAAGGAGAAAAAAGTTAGATAGATGGATTAAGCAGAGTGTTATTTACTGAAAACTGATTACTATATTTTATTTCCCCATGGCCTATTCTCAGTTGATGAGTGAGACAAAGGACCTTTTCTTAAGCATATTACTATTGTATATTATACCAGAAATTCATGTGCCTCAGGGACAGGCAAATCTTTTAGAAAGAATACTAGTGAAATGGATGAACCCTATTCATTCATCTTTTTATGATAATTATTTGAATCCTAGCAATACTTAGCAGTCGGTGGTTTCAATAAGTAGAAGGCCTAATGAAGGAGAAAGAATTTTGTTCATGTGAGTTAGACATTCCTTTTCACCACTCACCTGCTCTTCCATCATAAATGATAATTTATTATTTTTTGGTGTCTGCAGAAAGTGCTGTGGTTGCCTATTAAGAGCAAAGAAAGTGAGTATCAGAGTCTCTGTGTTTAGCTTTTGGCTCTGCTATTCAGTGACTTTTGGCAAGTCAGTATCACTTGATATTTGAGTAGTAAAGATTCTCTAGAATTAAGTAAGGTATAATGATGAAAATCTTTTCTAAACTGTAAACATTACACAAATATTTAATTACCAAGAATTATGCACATTAGAGCTTTTCTCTATTTGAGGAGACTAAAGCTATATTCTCTCTCAATGCTAAGGGCATAATATAGCTTCTAATCTGAACAATTTTGATCATCCTATACCTATGTTTAGAAGGTTTAATTAAAAAAGGAGACTTAAGAAAAAAGCTACCATTTCAATCTTGGAAGCTCTGCTCATGTGGCTCACATTGTTATTTAACCATGTTGATAAATTCAAAATCTTTTATTCAACATTAAGTCTATAAGGGTGGATTTGCTTTTTTTTTATTATTGATAACAGTAGTGATAATATTGGCAAATATAGGAATGGATGGCGAAAGGGGGAAATCCTTGGTTTTATATGGTAAAGCATACTTGGAATAAGGTATAGAAGAAGTTGAAAAGAGGTGGAAAATATTTGCAGGATGATATCTGTGCGTGTATGTATATTTGTGTATGCACAATACAAATGCTAATCAAAACTCATTTTCCTCCTTTAGCTTCTTGAAAATGTTATAATTGCTATGAAAACATAATGAAAGAGATGGCACTATAGCTCATTACTTTTTTTTTTTTTTAACACATAGTAGGGTTATGTCCTCCTGTTGACTTATTCACAGTAGTTTCCAAAAAATATTCTTGTCTTTTTACTACCTACTTTCTGTCTGCTTTAATTAACCATTCTAATGGTTCATTGGCAATGATGGAAGTTGCCAGAGAATCATAAAATATTTCAGCTGGAAGTGACTTTAAGGTCATATACTATAACAGATAAGAAAGTAAAATCCAGGGGTGCCTGGGTGGCTCAGTGGGTTAAAGCCTCTGCTTTCGCCTCAGGTCATGATCCCAGGGTCCTGGGATCGAGCCCCACGTCGGGCTCTCTGCTCAGCAGGGAGCCTGTTTCCTCCTCTCTCTGCCTGCCTCTACCTACTTGTGGTCTCTGTCTATCAAATAAATAAATAAAATCTTTAAAAAAAAAGAAAGTAAAATCCATGGAATTTAAATAGCTTTTTCTAAAGATTTTATTTATTTATTTGACAAAGAGAGAGAGAGAGATTGCAAGTTGGCAGAGAGACAGGCAGAGAGAGAGAGGGGGTGAAGCAGGCCCCCTGCTGAGCAGAGAGCCCGATGTGGGACTCAATCCCAGGACCCCAAGATTGTGACCTGAGCTGAAGGCAGAGGCTTAACCCACTGAGCCACCCAGGCGCCCCGAATTTAAACATCTTTAAGGGTACAGATTTGTATGGTGGTTTAGATTCTTATGACCATTCCTTCTCTTCTTACTATAACGTAGCAGTGCTCATAAACTCTTAGGTGTTATCTTAGCGTTTTCAAAGTATTTTAAAGCAATAACATCTCGTTCTCTTTTTAGGTAGTTATTAGGAGTAAAAGTGGAGAGATCTTGTATCGTATTTCACCATGGGCGAAGTATGTGACTCGTGAAGGTGATAATGTGAATTATGATTGGATACACTGGGATCCAGAACACCCATATAAAGTGAGAACAACAAATCTTTAAATAAATTCTTGTTCCAATATTTCTAGGAAAATTAATTTTTACTTTTATAAATTTTATAGTAATGTTCAACCTCTCTCTTCACTGCCAGTTTTATATTTTTACATCATAGTGTGCCCGGTATACTATACATATATCAGAGTCCATCATCTGTAGCCAATAAAATGTAGATGTGAGTTCTTGTTTTATCTTGTGTTTCTGAGGTTAGGAAGGAGATAGAAATCTCTACATAGTGACCTGAAAGGGATACTGCTTTTTTTTTTAGTCACAATTTCTGATTCATCACAGATTCTTCAGTGATATAATATTTCTCATTGTCATTGGTTTGAAGCAGGATCAGTGTCCTTAGGAACAGGGTATAGGGAAGATACCTCATGAATGTATTATTTCGCGTTATTTTTAAGGCCGTATTATTGTCAAGGTTTATATGTATCTTTGAACTCATTTTTTTGTCTTCTACATTACTGGAGCTTGTTGATAAATGCTTTGCCTTTAATAATTATGTGTGCATTTTAAACTCTTGTGTTTTCTCTAAGATTCAGTGATAAGGCATAAGCCATTTCATGATTGCTCTTGTAAAACAGATCCATTAACATGATCCTAAAAAGGAATTTCTTTTCAAGAGAAAATTTAATGGATGTAGCCAAATGCCTTTCATATGCGAAAGCAGTTCCAAACTATTTGAGTTGATTCACCATTTCATTTAACATGCTTAATCAGTTAGTATCATACCTGTATTTCTGATCTAATTTAATTTTATATTCTGTAGTTTAAGCATTCCAAACCAAAGAAGCCAAGAGGTCTAAGAATTTATGAATCTCATGTGGGAATTTCTTCCTATGAAGGAAAAATAGCTTCTTATAAACATTTTACATGCAATGTACTACCAAGAATCAAAGACCTTGGTAAGTAATAATTGTGATTTTTATTCAGATAAAATTTTAATGAGTCTGTTCTCTTATTAGAAAAGCTAATTACAAGTGTCTCTTTTTTTGTGTTAAGAGATTAAATATGTAATAGAAATGCATTTTATTTTAGGCTTCTCAAATTGCCCTGTAATAGTGATAGCATAGAAAAGAGAAATGGAATAAGATAGAGCATAAGAATTCAAGATATTATTCCAATTTCAATTTTAAGTAATGTGAACTGATGGCTTCCAAATTATAGATAAATATGTAAGCATAATTACTTTTCTTTTCAGGAGAGAACTTTTATCAATTTAAGTGGTCATTGATTATAGCCTGTTCGTTTTAGTCTGTTAGGGAAAAAAAAATCTTACTTTATATATGTATATATATATATATATATATATATATACACACACACACACACACACACACACACACACACACACACATATATACATATATCTCTGGTCTGGATGACTTATTTGACAAATATTTATGGTGCATCTTTTTTTCTAAGACACACTGTTCTAGGTATTTTTATGTTGGACTGTAATGACACAGATCCTTGTCTTCATGGGACCAACCAGGAGAGTTAATAGTGTACTGCGGAATTATTGATTCAGAATGCTTTAAATTTGTTATTTTTCTTTTTATTGGTAATGCTTTTTTATCATTTCACAGCATATTAGCACCTGCTCCAACAGCTAGGAAGGAAGATAAAGTACATTTAATTATTCTGCTTCTGGTAGGCAGTCCAAACTTTGTCTAGAAGAAAGGTTTGCAACTCACTGTTAAAGTTCTTAGTTATACATAGATCTTAATTGTCTGTGATGGTGAGGTCAGATTTCAGAAACCAAAATTAATTAAATATATGAAGAATTTAATATTAATTATATTTATTAGGTGTTACATTTAAATTGTCGTATTTGAGATGTTCTGCCACTTCATACTGTAATACATTGTTTATGACCCAGATCTTGCAGAAGGTTTGACAGAACAAGAATTCTCTTGTTCATTTTTGTGTTTCAGTTGAATAGTTCAGAACTCTGAACATAAATGAATCTAAGAATGAGTAATGCCATAAAATTAATAATCAAAACCATAAATTGGTGCTTGGTCATAAGAATAGTATTTATTTCATAATAGAGAAATAAACTACAAACTCTATTTTGTTAAAATATATAATTGATTTATGTTTTCTGAGCAGGAGTTTATGTACATATTTCTATCATGATAGAAATGTGATAGAGTTAGATTGTTTTTATAATGAAAAAGCCAACAGCAGATTATGAACCATAGTTTAAACATGAATCTCTAAATCTGAATGTGACTTTGTAGTTGTTCCAATATTAATCCATTGCTGAAATATGTACATGAGAAGCTATACTGACATGAATTGGACTTTGAGAACAGAGTATTTTCTATGTATGTTACAGAAATGTAACTTTCAAAGTAGTCAAATCATATTTGAAAGTTTTACCAAATTTTACCAAATTTGAAGGAAAAAATGCTTTCTTAGTTTTTTTTTTAAAGATCAAAGTTTCTTCTTTATTTACTTATATTAAAAACATATTGGTAAATGCTTTATGTGTGCCTGTGTGTGCATTCATACAACTTTGGAGTACTTGATCAGGTATTGAAATTGCAGAAAGTAGAAGAATTAATGCTGGCTTTGTAAAAGCTACCTTGTGGAAGAATGAATTTACTGGTATATCTTATGTTATGTGATAGAAATAATTGAAATACAAAGAAAAGGGTAAAATAAAAAGTTTATGGCATGCAACTGGTTACTTTTATTTAGCTTTCATAATCTTCACTATGAATATTACAAGTGCAACTGAAGTTTAGCATATGTAGATTGCCATCTTTAATATTCTAAAGTCAAATTAAGAGTGTATTTGCATATCATTTATTACTCGTTAAAATGAAGACATTTCAAATAGCTAGTTAGAGTACAACTCTCAAGAACTAACTATCCGATTTTGTGTTAGAAGGTCAGACAAGCAAAAGATGTTGAAGTAGTAGAACTTTTCAAAGTGATCAAATCATTTATATGTAAATGATAGTATGTAAAATTTAATGTCTTCAGAACAAGGATGCTAGATTTATTTTTTTTTATTTCTCTTTTTTTTTTTAATGTTGCTTTTAATCTCTGTGTGACCTTTGCTTGTATAGGTTACAACTGCATTCAGATGATGGCGATTATGGAGCATGCTTACTATGCCAGTTTTGGTTACCAGATCACGAGCTTCTTTGCAGCTTCAAGGTAGAATGAAACTCCCAATTACAACCATTTTTACTTGAGAAAAAAAAAATGAGTTTTTACCCCATCAAGCCTTAGAGTCTGGCCATGATTCAACACTGCTTTTCATGAAATGATTTCTGATGAAGAATATCCAATTAACCTGTTGAAATTGTCATGCATTTGGAGGTCCAAGACTTACTTAGAAAATCATGTCTCATGGAAGTCATTATTGCCAGAGCTCACGTCCTTTTCTAAAAAAAGATTGGTTATGTAGGAATATGACTGAGAAGGCTTTTAGTAGGACATACTACTGCAGAAAAATTGTCCTTTCCAGGCTAAAATCCAAGGAATGTGACTCTCTGGGCAGAAAGACACCAAGGGGTCCTATGTAATTGAAGAAGTACTGAACTAAATGACTACAAGTTGATTAAATCCAACATTGTCTCCACCTCATGGAACTAACACTGTTGTGGCATATAATGTTAATCCAGTAATCATACATGTTGATTTCTACCCATGATAAAAGCAAAGAAGAAAATGACAGAGTGCTATAATAGCATAGAATGAGGGATCTAATTAGTTTAGATTAGATCTGAACTGATGTTGGAACTGAGATCCAGAACATAATTAAGAGTGAACTGGAGGAGGGGTGAAGTAGGAATAGGAGATAGCATTCCAGGCATAGAGAAAAGATACTGATCCTTTTATCTGTTTCTCTTTATAGTCATTTCCCTTGAATAAATTACCTATATTTACAATCTCTAAATCTTTCATTCCTCTTCTTTCTTGAACTCATTCCAAGTAGGCTCTTCACCTCTTCATTGAAATTGCTCTTGTCAAGTGTACTGATGACCTCCACACTGTTAAGTCCACTGATCAGTTATTAACTTACTTGAACTGTCAGCAGTGTTTGGCACAATTAGTTACTTGTAACTTGTTAGGACATTTTTCTTTCCTTGGTTTTCAGGAAAACTATTATCCTCCTGTTTGGGTTTTTCCTATCTCTCTTGCTGCTTTTTATTTCTTTCTTTCTTCTTTTTTTTTTTTTTTAAATTTCCTTTGCTTTTTCTGACCACTAAATATTGGACCTCCAGGCCTTAGCCCGTGGTTCCATTCTGTTCTGTTTGTGTATGACATATATTGGGGGGTCTCATCAAATGTCATCCACTCTTACGGTTTAAATACACTTTCCACTGTACTCCCTTTTTGTCCATTCCTATACTCTAGCTATCATAAAACCTAACCACCTTGTAACTTCAAAATGTTTCCCAAATCCTGCTTCTTCAACTGCCCCTACCCTGGTCCAGATTGCCATTATCTATTACCTGTATTATTTCAGTAGTCTTATTTTTTAATTCTTTTGAAAGATTTTATCTATCTATTTGACAGAGAGAGAGACAATGAGAGCAGGAACACAAGCAAGGGGTAGTGGGAGAGGGAAAGCAGGCTTCCTGCCAAGCTAGGAGCCCAGTGCAGGGTCTGATCCTAGGACCCTGGGATCATGACCTCAGCCAAAGGCAGACACTTAGCAACCGAGCCACCCAGGCACCCTCAGTGGCCTTTTAACCAGTCACTGTTTTCTCTTGTTCTCCTACCCATTTCCTAGCCTTCTCTCCCTCCGTACACATGTCTGGTCACCACTTTAAAATAAAAGATCATGTCACTCTCTTGCTCAGAACCTTCTAGTGATTCCTATCTCTTTCAGGTTAAGTCAAAGCTCTTTTATTTTGGGCCATAAGACCTCCTGTGATCTGGGTCTTGGCTGACTCTCTGGGCTCATCCCACTCTGGCCACACTAGCCTATTTGCTTTCCTTTCAAGTGTTCCTACCTTATTTCCCCAGTGCCCTTTCTTTCTAAACATTCTATCTTTTAGACATTCACATGCCTTATTCCCTTCTTCTTTCAGGTGTTCATTTGAGCATTGCGTTCTTCATGGAACTTTCACTTGATAACCCTGTTTGAAATAGCAGACCCGCCTTTTCTACCAGTGACTTGACTTCATTTTTCCTTAGCGAAGTTATTGCTATCTGACATCCCCCCATGTTTTGCTTATTTATTTGTAGTCCTCCAAATAGAATGTAAATTCCATAAGGGCAATGATATTTATTTGGTTCACTGCTGAATCCCAGAGTATAGAAAATTCCATGACACATCGTAGATAGCTTAATAAGTATTTGTTGAAAAAACAAATGAATGAATGAAATTTTAAGGCTCTTTATTCTCTGAACACGCTGCTCACTGAGTAGGAAAAAAAGCTGGATGGCTGCAATAGGGAGAGAAAAGGGTGAAGTTTCATATATCTAAAGTTATTGGAAGGAGCCAAATTAAGCAATGCAGTAGGTTATGATAAGACCCACAGTCTTCATCCTAAGGACAATGAAGTGCAAGTATGATTTTAAGTAAAGATGAAATGATCACACTTGCATTTTTTAAAGCTAAGTCTTAGTGCTCAGTGGGTTGGCTACCAGGAGACCTGCTATGTACTAAGCACTGTGCTGTATCATGGGAAACCAGGTAGTCACAGTCCCTGCACTCAGGTGAGGAAGTGAGACAATAAATAATCACAAGGGGGATTGGGTGATTACTTATTTAAAAGCAAAGTTGATGCTATGGGAGGCCAATATTGAGATTTCACATGGGTTAAGAAAAACCTTCCCTCTTAGGAGTGATTTGTTTTCTATTTCATACAGACAAGAAAACTGCTATTAACACAAACGCACATGCCTATGCCCATGTTTTCTGCTTGGGTAGTGACAGACTTGGCACAGTCTCTTGGCCTTCTGGCATCTGAGGTCATTCCAGTTTGGGAATAAGTAAGTGCAGGGGGGATGGCTTCACTCAAGGCACAAAGGATATTCAAAGAAATACTCCAAGAGCCTCCAACCCCAAGCATACACATTCACGGGAATGGCCAAGTATATGAAGGGGGGTGACAATGCTCTCCAGGCTAGGTAGGCATGGAGAAAGAAATCAGAAGCTCTGAGTGTAGAGAAATGAAATTTACTGCTACTTACTCAAGATGTGAATTTTCTTTGGGATGTAAACCTACATCTAATAACTAGATTTAAATTATTATTGTGCTTTATTGAATGCCTTTAAATTTTGTTTAATAGAAAATATTACCACTTTAAGTTATATCTTAGTAATATATCATATTGAATTTGCGTATTTCATATTGAATTTGCATATTTAAAGTACCTAGTACTGTACTGGCAAAACAACTGATACACAATAAATGATTAATTGTTTGCTTTAAATATGAAATGATTTTGTTTTTGCTTTATTCTTTATGTTTAGCCGTTATGGAACTCCTGAGGAGCTAAAAGAATTAGTTGACACGGCTCACTCAATGGGTATTACAGTCCTCTTAGATGTGGTACACAGCCATGCTTCAAAAAATTCAGAAGATGGATTGAACATGTTTGATGGGACAGATTCCTGTTACTTTCATTCTGGACCTAGAGGGAATCATGATCTTTGGGATAGTCGATTGTTTGCCTACTCCAAGTAAGTACATATCATATGGAAATGTCTTTGTTTAAAAAAGATTTCAAGGAGCATTACTAAATTCATTGTGTGTGTGTGGTCTTTCATTGGTATATAATATCTTATTTCGATTAATTAAAATTTTATAAGAAATCTTTAACACACTTATAGAATTTACCTTGTTTTGTATAGCACATGTATTTGTGGTAAGTTGCATTAAAAATCAGTTTTACCAGTCTTAGGTCATTTAAAATATATTAGTTACATCGCCATTTAAAAGGATTAAGGTGAATTTATGAGGTTGAATTAACTATAGCAAATCCCCTTTTAATAGAAATATGCACATTGTTTTAAGTAGGCAGTTTTTAAAAATTGTACTTCGTATTTTGCTGTCTTAATAATATTGCCATGTTGGGCCACCTGGGTGGCTCAGTGGGTTAAGCCTCTGCTTTCGGCTCAGGTCATGGTCTTAGGGTCCTGGGATCGAGCCCCACATCGGGCTCTCTGCTCAGTGGGGAGCCTGCTTCCTCTTCTCTCTCTCTCTGCCTGCCTCTCTACCTACTTGTGATCTCTCTCTCTCTCTCTGTCAAATAAATAAAATCTTTAAAAAAAATAATACTGCCATGTTTTTGATCACAGCTAAATTAATATAACTTCAATAACAACTAACATTTATTAGTATGTAATATGTCAGGGATGATGCTAAGTGTTTTAGATATATTAGCTATATATTTTATTTATTCTGCATAGCAACTCTACTTATACATGGTAAGTCCTGTTGTTACGACCACGTTACATAAAAGTAAACTAAGACTTAATGGGTTAAACCCATCTCTGACTTCTTTTACCATTTAAATAGAAGGATGTTTTAGGTGACTAAATAGCACAAATGGCAAAAATATTTCAAAAAGTCAAAAATACTATCAGTTTGTATCCATTATTGATTATAAGTGAAAATATGATGAAAACATGCTGTTGGGAATATTAAAAGTAGCAGAGTATCAATGTATAACTAATTTTTTATAATATTTTTTAAAGAAATTTAATGAGTTTTCTTTTAGTTGTTGCATTATACAGAAACATACATGTACCTGGAAAATGAGCAGTATAGAAAAATGCTTTAGCAAGAACTCTGACAAAATTAAGATTTCTAATTTTTTAACATAATTTAGGTGACTTTCATGTGGAGGAAAGTGTTTTGCTTTGCTTTTTCCAGAATATTATACATTGTTTTATATTTCATAACCGTGTAGGAATTACTCAGGCCAGACAAAGGAGCATAACATATGAGAAAAGACAAGAGGTAGAAGCGGGTGGCAGGGTTCCAGGCCTAGTTTCATTCTGGAACAAATCGATTAATCATTCTGGTTCTCAGGTTTTTCATTATAAGAGGAGGCAGAGTTTGGGGGCTAATACAATTCCCTTTGTAAAGGTATTTTGTATTTGTGTCACCTTTTTGAACATTGCTTTTCCTACTACAGATTTATAACAAGTAAAAAGGCCTGAACCTGTGCTAATTCTGTGGTATAACTCCACTCTTGAGAAAATCTTGGAAACATAGATTGTGGGCAATGATACATTTAATTGAACCCTCTGGTTCATATTTAGATGAGTAAGAGTTGACTCTATACTGTAGAACTGTACCTTAGGAAAGACATGCATTAAGTGATTACATTTTTGTGTTATAACAGAATTATTCTGTAGAACTGTGTTTTTTAAAAAAAAAACTTTAAGTGGGTAGATTTTTATGTTACAAATGATTATTTTATTAAAATATTTATTATAATGTGTTTTTCTCTACTTCGAACTCTCACAGTCCATTAAAAGTTATCCAATTTTCTAAAGAAAAGGGATTATACACAATTGTTTTAAGAAACATTTCTATTGTAGAAGCTAAGGCATATTTAACATTTTATTTAATACTTGTTTTCTTTTGTTATGGAATTAACTATTAATCTTTCTCAGGGGCTTGCTTTTGGCAAATAATATATAGCATGGTTGTTGGCTTTTTATTTTTAGTATGACTAATTTTTTGGTTGCATTATATCATATAGGCTTAGTCCTTTGTAAATATAGTTCCATTTGATGTCCATTTTATCATTCTATATGTTGTTCTATGTGATCTCTGTATTTTCCAATCTAATAGGATCAGGTTTTTCTGTATCAGTTTATACTGGTTAGTTATGACATCATTATATAATATAGATAAAACCCTACAAAGCCAAATTAAATAATTTAAATCACTAAATTTAAACAAGTAATTTTTTAATACTTAGGTTTCTTAATATATGAAATACTAAAGATTCTAGGACTCAGAATTATTTTCTCAATACTTCATGCAATTATTAAAAGCTTTTTTCACAAAATTTATAGTAATTTGATGAAACTTATCAGGCTTTTCTTTTGCATTTTCTTCTATTCTCATTAGTTATAGCATATGTAAAATATGTATATGTAAAATAACATTGTATGTTATGTAAAATATGTAAAATAACATTGCTCTTTGCAGCTTGACAAACTAGCTCAAGATTTCGTGACTTCAGATAGCAGTTGTTTATTTTGCTTCCAGATCTGTAATTTGGGCACAGCTCAGGAGGACACCTCTTCCTTTCTTCATGTTGTGTCAATTGGAGTGGCTCAGTTAAGGGGTGGAGCTTTCAGGATCCACTTTCAAGATGGTTCGCTTACATGACTGACAGTTGGTGCTCACTGTCATCTAGGAGCTCAGCCATGGCTGTGGGCGAGAGGGCCTCAGCTCCTCTTCTTGGAGCCTACTTCACAGCCTACTTGGGCTTTGTGACAACAGTGAACATACTAAATAACAGGACATGAAGGCTTCCATTTCTTATGGTCTGGGTCAAGAAAGTGACAGAGCATCATTCCTACTGTCAACTGTTGGTCAAACAGTTAAAATTTCAAGGACAGGGGATGTAGACCCTTTCATTCAAAGGCAGGAGTGTTAAAGAATTTTTATGCTAAATCCCCACGTCTTGGGGTACCTGTGTGGCTCAGTTAGTTAAGCATCTACTTTTGGCTCAGGTCATGATCCCAGGATCCTGGGATCAATCCCAGCGTCCGACTTCCTTCTCAGTGGACAGCCTGCTTCTCCCTCTCCCTCTGCCTGCCACACTGCCTACTTGTGCTCTCTCTCTCTCTGTCAAGTAAATAAATAAAATCTTTAGGAATAAATAAATAAATCCCTACATCTAACAAGTTTTGACCAAACACAATGAATATGCCATTTCACAAATTCAAAAAAATATTGAAATACCCATCTATGAGGAAATACTTTTTTTTAAAGCCATATTTCTGTGGTAGAGTTTTGTCTAAAATAAGCAAGTTTTGAAAAAATATACTTTTCATTATAAAAGTAATGTCATTGTTGATAGAGAGTATAAAAAGGCACATGTTATCCAAAATTTAAAAAATTATTATTCTTAATAAATATAAATAGCATTCTTTGTACCTGAGTGCATTTAATGAACATAAATTCATTAAACACACAAATAACACATGAAAACCTAGCCTTCACTAATATTCTCCCCATAAAGTAGCTACTCTGCCTGTAATTTTGGGTTTGTTCCTTATCCAGATAAAGTCAGAAGCTACATATTTTAAAATGTAAGTTCTTTTCCAGCCCTTATCTTTGATTTGTTGATTAATATCCTCCATGGAAAAGTATATATAAAAATGGTACATGGTTTATGTAAGGCCTAAGCCTCCTCTTTGAAAACTTGTAATAATTTTTGAAATTATTTTATTTACTGTTTGAAAAAATTAATCTTATATAGAATCAGCTTCTGTAAGATATGTTGCTGATGCTCATTTCATCCTATCTATATGTCACAACCTGTCACCGTTTATAATCTCTGATTCAAGTGCCATCATCAGAGTTATCAGAATTAAATCTCTCACTCTGAGTAATACCAGAGATCCTGACTGCGCTGTTTCATTACCTGCTATGAATAAATTTCCAATCAGGAGCTGCCCATGTTTTAATTTTCTGTCTACTCAGCTGAACTGCCTTCTAGCTCTGCTAAATTACTAATGACAGTTCATAACAGAGATTGGGTTGTCCTTACTTTAGTTGGTAAAGAGAACTTTCTGACAAATCTGTCACCTATAAGTTCCTGAAGTTTCTAGAGTTAAGAAATAATGGATACAATTTAGAGGTCTCAGTTTTAAATTGTGTTTTGCATATTCATCTGACACTATGTAAATGCACTTGGTAAAATAACAAGACAACTGCAGATTTGTTGATCTTAAACAATTATTATGCCTTAACTATAACTAAAGCTTCAAATGAGTACATTATCTTTGTTGACTATTTCTTTCAGAGATAAGATATTGAATGCCAAAGGCGGTAACATAGTAGAGCTAATGCTCATATTTTCCCTGAACCTTATTACATTTGGATACAGAGGTAGTATAATTATATTCCATCGGCGTGGGTCCATGGTGAAACAACTGTTAGGTAGGAAGATACTCTATTGTTATCTTGAGTTACTAGATAGAGTTCCTTCTAGAAACAAAAGTAAATCCAGTTTGTTTTTTAAGGTCATAATCGTGAATAGAATAAAATACTTCTTAGCACGGACACTAAAATAATTGGATTTTTAATCATGGTCGGCCTTTTCTATAAGTTAGAATGTGGAAGGAAATTCATGGGGGTCTTCCCTGTTTAGAGTGGATATCTTAAGAAGACTATGATATCGTATGTCTTTTCTTTTTTTAGCTTGTCAATATAGCAAATTCCATTTATTGATTTTTGAATGTTAGGCCAGTCTTGCATTTCTGGGATAAACCCTCATGAATATAGTTGCTAATATTCTAAACAAAATTTTAGCATATTTATATATGATATTTTATCATGATCAAATCAGTTATTAATGATCAGTTTTAAGGATTATTGTGCACTGATATATTAGCTAAGGAGTGTATGGCACCATCATGATTAGCAAGATGTTTAAAAACTAAGCATCTAGGACATGAATAGAAACTTCTAAAATTATTTTAAAATCATGTAGTTCTTGCCATTTGTGACAACATGGATGGAACTAGAGGGTATCATGCTTAGCGAAATAAGTCAATCGGAGAAAGACAACTATCATATGATCTCCCTGATATGAGGGAGAGGAGATGCAACATGGGGGGTTAAGGGGGTAGGAGAAGAGTAAATGAAACAAGATGGGATTGGGAGGGAGACAAACCATAAGTGACTCTTAATCTCACAAAACAAACTGAGGGTTGATGGGGGGAGGGGGGTTGGGAGGGGGGGTGGGGTTATGCACATTGGGGAGGGTATGTGCTATGGTTAGTGCTATAAACCTGGCAATTCACAGACTTGTATCCCTGGGGATAAAAATATATGTTTATAAAAAACAAAATTAAAAAAAAAATCATGTAGTTCTTTGTGGTCTCTTAAATGCAAAAACCAAAAAGCCATGTCATTGGGTGAAATAATTTCACTTTTTTCCTGCAGCAAAAATGACCATGTGGCCCCTGGGTGGCTCAGTTGGTTAAGTGTCTGACTCCTGATTTCATTCTAGGTCATGATCTCAGGGTTGTGAGATCGAGCCCCCAGTCAGGCTCTACACTCAGTGTGGCGTCTGCTTAGGATTCTCTCTCTCTCCCTCTGCCCCTTCTACTCCTCCTCGCTGTCCTCCCCACAGTGACTCCCGCATGCTCTCTTAAAAAAAAAAAAATGACCACAATAACAAATAGATAATAACAAAAATAAAATAGTAAAGGTAAATGTGTACAACTACTTTTGGAAACAGTTTGATATTATCTGGAAAACTTAAAGATTCATATGTCCTAGGATGTATTACAAAGCCTTTATGCTTGGTTAACTCCTGAGCATATGCTTATCAGAAGTTTGGGAAAGAACAGACTGAAAAGTCATTCCCTTCAGGGTACAGGCGATATTTTAAAAATTAACTTGAAGTAATGTTCTTTAAGGAAATTTCTACCATGGAGAAAACATTGGAGGAAAATACCAAGAAAAAATTTCCATCATTGTTATTTTATTGCCACAATTTCAGTCATAAAATTTCCTTGCATACACATAAATCTTGGAGGTAGTGTTTACCAAACTCTTAAGATGGTTTCAGTTTTAGTATATCTTAAGCCCATTGGTTATAAATACAAATGAATCCTCTTGTGGTTACTCAGCAAAACTAACCTAACTTCAGGGAAAACGGAAATATACAAGTCAGATTTCAGTAAAGATGGTAGATGATGGAAGGAGTTGAAAAAAATTTCATAATGTAATAATCATAGTCATTGATCTTCTCATTCATATCCATATATTTTAGTGAGCTGTTATGGCATTAAAATCACATATCAAAGTGACTTTTAACTTTAACCAGACCCTTAATTATTTTATCTTTATTTCAAAATTAGTTTTGGGGCACCTAGGTGGCTCAGTCAGTTAAGCGTTTGTCTTCAGCTCAGGTCATAATCCTGGAGTTTCAGGATCAAGCCGTATATCGGGCTCCCTGCTCAGCAGGAGTCTGCTTCTCCCTCTGACCCTCCTTCCTCTCGTGCTCTCTCTCATTCACCCTCTCTCTCTCTTTCTCTAATAAATAAAGGGTCACATATATACAGTTAATAAATAGGTATATAGGGAAGAATGTGTTTAAAAGTTTTCACTGATAGGGTACACAATCAAAAAAGTTTATAAATCACTGAATTAGACCATTTTTAGTTAGATTAAGGTTAACATCATAGACTTTTTAAAAATAAAATTTCTTAGGTTAAAATCATAAATTTTTTAAAAATAAACTACTTTTTCTGAATAATTCATTTTTTCTATTGACTTGTTTAACAAATGTTAAACACCTACCAAGTGTCATGTCTTCAGAGATGTGATATTTTCAATATATTTAAATGTAGGACGAACCCTAAAATATAATATGTTTTTAATTTCTTGGATGGATTTCCGAACTTTTCATATTTTTTAATTGAGGTAATATATCATCGCTTTAGACAGACAAATATCTGTCCTTTTTGCTTTATAAATTTATGAAAAGTAAAAATGATTTTTGTAGAGCAAATGATGAATGATCAAAAGACAGTTTTGGAGGTAGATTTAGCAAATAGCTAACCATTCCAAAGACAGACAATTAAAAACAAATAATAGCCTATTCTTCATTAAGAATATTACAATCTCGGGGCGCCTGGGTGGCTCAGTGGGTTAAGCCGCTGCCTTCGGCTCGGGTCATGATCCCAGGTCCTGGGTTCAAGCCCCAAATCGGGCTTTCTGCTCAGCAGGGAGCCTGCTTCCTCCTCTCTCTCTGCCTGCCTCTCTGCCTACTTGTGATTTCTCTCTGTCAAATAAATAAATAAAATCTTTAAAAAAAAAAAAGAATATTACAATCTCACAGTAAGATTGTTAGTAGCTTCAGTGAATGCTAGATATCCCATTAAAAAGTCTTAATTGTTTTTTTCTTTCATAGTATTTTTTTCCTTTCTTTTTTGTATTTGTTTGTTGTATAAGCCAGAGCCTTATTTCAGCTTGATTAAGGAAAATGACTAAATCTACAATTTCAAAGAAGGTAGAGTTAGATTTAAAATTCAGACAGACTAATTCTCTTTTGTAAAAGAGATTAAGAAAGTTGCTGTATCAGTCTAATCTGTCTGGATTTGAGTGTGAATAGTAGAAATATAACTTCGGTCACAGGGTTTATAAGATTATTCAGCCTAGCAGAAAGGTTTCTGTTGATGCAGAGTACAGCACAGGGGTAAGGATTTACAGTCTTTGTGTGAACTTTCTTCCTAGCATTATCTGCCCCGTTTGTTCCCCTCAAGACTAAAATTTAGGTGCATGGGGATATTGTGAAAATATCTTGAGTATTTAGGTCTTACTCACCTGTAACACTCATTCTCAAATCCAAACCCACTTGAAAATAGGACAGTTCTACTTGGTAATTTGCCTTAAATTTGAAAACACTGTGCATCGCTCTAATAGCAGCTTCTTTAGGTTAAGACAGTGGTCCACGTTAGTGAAAATGGTCTGAAGGTCCCCATTCAATGATTATTCATTTAAGTGTGGAAATGACGTGGAGTCTATAAGAATAATAGCTGGTTTTATTAATGACCTTTTTAAACAAGCAAGTAAAAAGTGGAAAAAAATCTATTTTCCATCTGTGGCTAACAAGATGACTTGTTTAAGCATGTCTGTTTTCTAGGGTATGAACTAGCAGTTTTGAAGTTACAAAGTAATATTTCATAGCTTCCTAGCCGAAAGATTTCCTTAACATTAAGGGGCAAATAAATAATCCATGTTGTACTGAGCCAATTATTTTCAGAAAATATGAGTATTTCATAATTTTGGAAGCACACATTTATAAGTAATATAAGGATTATTCATTTTTTAAGGCTTTTCCCCTATTCATATAGATTAGCCATCAAGCCTCTTTTTCTCTAACTCTCGAATTTCTCCTCCACATTTTGTGATGTGTGAGATATCCCTGTTTGGTTTTAACTCAAGTCTTCACTCTGTCTTCTTTTTCTTTCATTGTTAGTAAGAGAAGCCCTCAGCCTCAGGATTTATTTCATTGTCTCCTTCCAGGTTAATATATCTTCCAAAGATTAGACCTTCGCCTGTGTAGCCTTTCAAAATTCTGTCAGCTGAAAGCATCAGTAAAACTCAGGAACAGTAAGAGTTAACATTTTCTCTCAGTGCTTCAGGAAACAAAACAGCATAATAACCAGCTTTTCTATAACTTGACCTCTGTTCTTGGTACTGTGTTAAGGATAGCAAATGTGGCTGACTAGGTGTCCAGGTGTGTTCTTCTGGTCTTTATGGAGTGATGGTGATCATGATGATTTCAGTGGTCACCATTGTTAAGGGGCATTCAATTTGGAGGCATTATTATTTTTTTTTAAAGATTTATTTATTTATTTATTTATTTGACAGAGAGAGATCACAAGTAGACAGAGAGGCAGGCAGAGAGAGAGAGAGAGAGAGAGGGAAGCAGGCTCCCTGCTGAGCAGAGAGCCCGATGCGGGACTCGATCCCAGGACCCTGAGATCATGACCTGAGCTGAAGGCAGCGGCTTAACCCACTGAGCCACCCAGCCTCCCTTGGAGGCATTATTGAACTTCCTTCTATGACCACCTGATAGAAAATGACTCCTCTCATCCTCCCACCATTCCCTCTCTCCTACTCTCGTCTAATTTTTCTCCATTGTACTTATACCACTGTGTGACATTCTACATAGATATTATTTAGTTTTTAATTTTAATGTTATATGTGTTGTTTATATATTAAATATGAAGTGAAGTTAATAATTCATTATTTATAGAATATATTTTATTTAAACTGAAGCAATCTCAAGCTTTCTCTATCTTATAAGCTTTTTATTATCAAATTTGCTTTCCATGAAGTTGACACTGCACAGTATTGATTTGGTCGTGTTGCCTGTTCTTTCCAACTGAATTCAGGGAAGGAAGCTACAAAAGATACTGCCAGCCAAAAAACAAAACATACATACATACATACATACATACATACATACATATATATATATATAGTGAAGATCTGGTATAATATAAAATAGGTGGTTTTGGAATTAGGTGACTTGAATGATGAACTAAGTAGCTAAACACTTCAAACTGTTTCATGTGTAAAGAACTTATAATGAAGGACTCCTGGATGCCTCAGGGTTGGTTAAGTGTTTGCCTTCCTTCTGCTTAGGTCATGCCTGATCTCAGGGTCCTGGGATCAAGTCCTCCATTGGGCTCCTTGTTCAGCTGGGAATCTGCTTCTCCCTCTGCCTACTGCTCTCCCTGCTTGGGCTCCCACTTTCTCTGACAAATAAATAAATAAAATCTTAAAAAAAAAGAAAGAGCTCATAATGATATTATTTATGTGCCATAGGGCAGTTGTTCAGACTATTTTAAATAATAAATGAAAATGCATGGTAAACTAGAGTATAGAGTGTTAAGGAAAGTTTGGAGTTGTCCTTTCAGATTTTTCCTAAGGAAGGTAAGCAGAGCTAAGCTCACGGACCAGGCAGGTAACTGAGGGAAGCAGGCCGGGTGGTGCTGTTGGCAGCTGGAGCAAACAGGTTTAGTCAAAAGGGGCTGCTGCTCCATTTTTAAATCTCTCCATTTTTAAATGTCTTGGGTCATTGGAAGAGGTAAGCTGCTGCTCCATTTTTAAATCTCTCCATTTTTAAATGTCTTGGGTCATTGGAAGAGGTAAGCAAGAGGTTTTAACCATGTGTTGACCTGCAAAGCTGGACTCAGGCTCCTCACCCGCCTCCTATCCTTGGAATGTACATTCTGCCTCCCGTTTCCATAGTGGAAGCTGTTCCATGGACAAAGCCTTGAGGTCGTGAGGTGGTGCTGAGACTACCTGGACAGTATATGTACCTGAACACAGTTTAAGGCCCCTATATAAACTTTCAAGATTATGGTGGACAGGTATGGAGATCCACTCATCTTGTAGCTGCCCAAGACAAGCCCTGTATGTGAGTAAGTTCCCTCCTTATTAAAACTGCCACCTCCCAGTCTGGAGTGGCCTGTCTCTTTCTTGGTCTCTCCCCACCTTTCATGTATTCCAGTTTCAGATCACACCTAGGAGGCTCCTGAGGTTGCAAACTAAGAGCCATTAATTGAAAATTTTGAAATTATCATACAGACCAAAGGAACACACATTTGAGAGGGATATCATCACTGGGCCCCTGGAGCTATCTTTGTAAACTGGGATGTGCCCTGAGTCGTGGCAATATCAGATTCTACCAAACTTCCAAGAGTAGTAGTAAATTAAGTAGTGACTCAAATATGATATGGACAATGATACTTTTATAGATTAAATATGACATTGTAATTATTTTTTCTTATAATTTATAATTTATGATTATAATTTCTTATAATTTATAATTTTATAAACTTAAACTCATTGTATGATATTATCACTCAGAATTATGTTAACATCTCCTTGATTTTAAAGAGCAACAGAAGAAGTAAGTGCCTTTTAAGACAGTCTCAGTAAAACAGTACATTTATTGAGGAAATCTACATATCGACATATATATATATATATATATATATATATATATATATATATATTCATGGCAGAAGCAAGAAGGACAAACTGTAGGTCAAGAAAAGCCCATGATAGCTTATTTTAAGGCAACTCTTCACAACACTTTGTCAGAAAGAAAAACATCAGGGGTGTATATTTATATACACACACACATATATATATATAGGGGTGTGTATATATATATATGAAACCTTTGTTTCTTTTATATATACGTATATAAAAGAAACCTTTGCTAAGACCTTGCATCTAAATTGTGGTTCCTTTAAAAAACAAACAAACAAACAAAACAGTAAAGGTGGTTGTTGACCTTGGAAGGCAATATACAGACTGGGTGGGCACCTGAGCTGCAGGTATCAGCCTGGACTCAAATACTAGTCCATCACTGTTTGGCATGCAAATACTGCCAGATTAATGAGTCTTTCTAAAATTTGATTTCTCCCTCTGTAAAAAAAAAATTCTAACTATACCTCACTCCTATGATTGTGAAGATTTAGTGAGACATTTATGCCCGTGTCTGACTTGGAGTTGTGATCATTGCATTGTCACTGCCATTGCCATATTATTGTCATGATTTTCTTGTGGGCAGATGAACCAGCCAGCCTAGTCCTCAGAAACATCATTAGAGGCATGAAGACAACATTGTATTTGTAACAGCATCATATTTTCATGAGCCAGAATGTGCCATAATCACAGAGGACTTTTGTTCGTGTGGTCTCACACTATATTTCAAAAGCACATTAAGCTGTTTTTTGTTGTTGATTTTTTGTTTTGTTCTGTCTTGGGGGGGTTGGGTAGAAGCACAAAATTAGGAACATTTGTGGGAAATGACTGATCATGATCCACATCTAGTGGTACTGAGAAGTCACAGCCAAGAACAACAGGTAGAGAGAGAGAAAACCCATCAAGGTCAGAAGCCAGACGGAAAGCACAGCAATGCAAGGCCACTCGGGTGCTGCAGCGAACAGGTCCACACTGCAGTTGTCTCTCGGAGCACCATTTAACAAACTGCCATGTAGAATAATCATAATGAACATGAGTCATTAAAAAAAAACTTCGTCATGTTTGAAAATTTTCTTTTAAGATGGCAGGAGAAAGGAAAATGTAACTCTGAAGTATTTCTGTTAAAAAGGCTAAAATTTTAAATGTTATTTTAAGGGGTAAGTTAAATATAACAAATAAAGTCTACACAGTAATCCTGATCAAAAAAACTGAGACTACCTGGACAGTATATGTACCTGAACACAGTTAAGGCCCCTATATAAACTTTCAAGATTATGGTGGACAGGTATGGAGATCCACTCATCTTGTAGCTAGCTGCCCAAGACAAGCCCTGTCAGTTTTTTTTGATCAGGATTACTGTGTAGGCTTTATTTGTGTGGACCGCTTTGTTCCCTTTTGATGTGGGATAAGCAAAATATCTCTCGACCTACTATTATTTTTAAATTTTCAGGTACAAAAGGCATTGATTGTATTAAACAGTGTTGAATTAACTTTTAAATCAGGGACCAGCTTTTACATTTCTTAGGACAATATTTTAGGCTGCTCTGTTCTGATTTTTTAGTCCCAGAACCTCTGTTTATTGTCCATCAGATTATTTACTCTTTCCCAATAATGTGGTTTTTTACTATAATGGCTAGGCTGTTTTTGGTAATAGTTCTTGGCTAATTGAGGCTGGAAGGGCCCACTTCATTGTTACAGTCCTCTCTTCTTTTTGTGAGGGGCCATTGATGTGGCAATGGTTATAAGTAATGGTTATAATGGAGATCATGCCTTTAGGCTTGCTGTTTGGTGCCCAGTCTGGAATGGCATTTACCCCTGATGTTTTTCTTTCCGACAAAGTGTTATCATTAGGAGTGGCCTTATAATAAGCTGTTATGGGCTCTGCTTGAACTACAGTTTGTCCTTCTTGCTTCTGCCAGGAGCTCATCTACTAGCTTGTGTGGTTATGGGTAAAAGGCTATCAGAAATACTCTATCTTTACCCAGCCCTTTCCAGAAGGAAGGTATCTGACATCTCCTATATAAGAAGAGAATTCAGGGAGCTTAGTGATAAAATAAAGTGGATAAACATAGCAAACACTTCCAGGCCAGAGGGGTGGTGAGAGAATTAGGGAGGGTGCCTTCTAGGCTGCCAGGCTGCTGGCTGGCAGGGGCAGTGGGAAATACGGGAAAGTTTAGGGGAGGCGTACGTTAATTAAGAATGCAAACTACAAACCCAGCAGTCCTGCTGAGGCGCATAGAGAATAATACTGCCCCAAAGAAATATAATGCAAACCACATACATAATTCTAAATATTCTAGTGTCCACATCCATTTCTAAAGTGGTGATTAAAAAGGAGCCCACCCCATAGAGCTGTTGGAAGATTTTAAATATTAAAAATATGTACAATTCTTAGCATAGTTCCTGGAATATAATGAGAATTAGTTTTGTATCTTTTTTTTTTTTTTAAAGATATTATTTATTTATTTGACAGAGAGAGATCACAAGTAGATGGAGAGGCAGGCAGAGAGAGAGAGAGAGAGCCCGATGCGGGCCTCGATCCCAGGACCCTGAGATCATGACCTGAGCCGAAGGCAGCGGCTTAACCCACTGAGCCACCCAGGCGCCCTAGTTTTGTATCTTAAAGCTTCTATGGTTTGCTCCACAGCCAGACTAAGTTATTGAGCTCAAATTTATGTGTCATGCAAACTGAACATATATCCATTTAGCAATTACAATCCCTCTTTATATCATGTCTAAATTATTTCTCAAATCAGGATTGTCTTTCTTATCCCCCACCCTGAGTTAAATGCTCTTATTTGATGATCTGCCTTCACTCTTTGCTCCCTTACCTGTGAATATGTGTTTTATGATATCAGTTACTGGATTATGTTATTATTTAGATTTTCTCCTCTGCACCAAGCATGAATGTAAACTTCAACAAGGCAAAAACAATGTTTGTCTTGTTTCTCTCATTAGCCCTCAAGGCTAGAAGAGTGCTTGACTCATTTAGACACAAATTTGTTGGATGGGTAAATAAGTGAATGAAGGTTTATGCTTTCAAAGCCTCCCAAATTAGAATATAGGTCTTATACATCTTAGAACCCTATTGTTAGGCACAATCCCTCAGAAACTACCAGAGTAGACTGTTGAGTGGTTTGTCCAACTTAGTAGCAATGAAACCCATTATCTCTACAAAGTACTACTTTTTGAATATTTTAGCTCCTTTTATTCCCAGATGTAACAAATGGTGTTTCAGTTAATTCATGAAGTAACAATAGCATCTAGATTTGTCACTGCTCTTTGTTCTAATATAACTACTTTGGGAAATCATCCACCAAGGAGGAACATTCATCAGGATATCAATGTGTGTCATATGAAGAATGTTCAATGCTCAAATAAATTTGGAAAACCCTGAATTGAATCAAGTTCAACACATTTCTTTATAGTTGAAATTCTTGGAATGGTTAATTAGCTAATGCGCGTTTTGAACCTCCAAGTAAGTGCTATACAATAATACTTCATTTCTCAAATTTCTTTGACCTCAGAGTATTTCAGTGCACTTTCAAAAGATTAAAAAAAAAAATCTTAATATGGCTTAAGAAGTTTTTGAAGGACCTGAATCTCATCTCATCCAAACATATTCTTTATCTCACTTATTAATCTCTTACCCCTCTGGTGCTTTTCATCCACTGGGACCTCTATTCATGCTTCTCCCTCTGCCTGCAGTATTTCCCCTGTATGGCCATCTCCTGTTCATTTTCCAGTCCACGGAGCAAAAGCCCCTTCTTAACTTCACCAGTCTAAATTCCCCTGGAATGCTTGCTCATGGCTTCCTCTTTTCATCCTTCCTTTATTTATGATAATCTGTGGTTAAAATTTGTGATTATATTCTCATTCTGTATCTCAAAATGGTTATCACTTACCTATTTTTTTTTTCATCTCATATTTAGGAGATATCCCATGGTATCAGTGTGCATGTGAAAATTCCATATTATAAACATTGTTAATGGTGGCTTTACATTTTTGTAAAGAATGTCCTGTTTGAAATTTGCATCCATGAAGTAAAATAAAAATTTTCACTATCCTTTAACCGATGAAGGTAGAGTGACAGTAACATGTAGTCCATTAGGGGAAGGAATTAGGATAGACCGACTTTGGCATTCAAGTTCTGCTGTGTCCAAGCTGTGGGCTCCTTCCTGATGGGTGCTTTTCATCATCTTTAATTATTTACTTCACTGAGCTGTTTTCATTTCCATCTCTTCTCCACAACTCCCAAACCTCATCAACATATAGGACTCTTTATATATAGTATACATTTTGGAGAAATGAAACTTCTTTACTATTATTTCCTCAAGTGGAGAATAATAGCACAACCTGCTTTAGGATTTATACTTATTTAAAGAAAATACTATGTATCAGTCTTCCCCTACCAGCCCATCAAAAGTCTGTCTACCTGCCTTTATTCTCCCACTTCTTTTCTGTGTTTTCTCTCCCTCTCTCTCACTCTCATATAGATCTCAGCTGTACATTTGGCAATTTCAGCTTTATGATATTTAAAAGAAGATATCCAAAAATAAAAAATTTAAGGACTTAATTTTTTAATTCATGCTTGTCAATTTCTGGAATGAGCTGAAGGGAAATTATTTCTGTGTTCTTTTTTTTTTTTTTTTAAAGATTTTATTTATTTACTTGACAGAGAGAGATCACAAGTAGACGGAGAGGAAGGCAGAGAGAGAGAGAGAGAGGGAAGCAGGCTTCTTGCTGAGCAGAGAGCCCGATGTGGGACTCGATCCCAGGACCCTGAGATCATGACCTGAGCCGAAGGCAGCAGCTTAACCCACTGAGCCACCCAGGCGCCCCTTTGTGTTCTTTTTTAAAAGTCTTCATATATAGGCCCCAGTTGCTAAAAGAAATTAAAGTGTAAATATTAAAATATCATAGCCAATGCAAAAATTAAAACCTCATTCAGAGCCAGATACGTTTGAAGAGAAGCTATCCTTTGTGTCTAAATTAGTAATCTCTGAATTGGTAAAGACTTATGAATTTTTCCCATCAAGGCAGGAATTAAAGATTATTTTTTTCTCAGGAAACTTTGGTCCATTCTTCCTTCTTTCCCTTTTTATTTTCCTCTCCTGGCCTCCCTCCTGGTCTTTGTTCCTCTCTCCTCTGTTTCCCTCCACTTTTTTTTTTTTTTTTTTTTTTTTTTTTAAATAATAATACAAGGGAGGGCAAGACTCTAAGGCATGGGAGAATTTGGGTATGTGTCAGATTAGCTGTGGTCTTCTCTTTGGTCCTCCTTTTTGTCTTCCCTCTGTTTGGTTTGTTTTCCTACTGTGCTGATAATTTTAGCATGTAAAAAAAAAAATGGCTCTGGCTACAAATTTGCCTTAAGAAATGTGAACCTTGGAGGCCATTTGAGCGTAAACCTAAGTACTTTAGAAACAGTGGGAACAGACCTGAGGGAGGTTTGGTCCTTTTATCCACTCTTTGCGTAGGATGCATTAACATCCTGCAGGAAGCAGAAGGTGATTCTTGTGTGTCTTTATAAATTGCCTTGCCATATAGATATAGCATATGAATATTGCATCAGACATACAGATATTGTACTAAGCATATAGATATAGCATAGACATTGTTCATTTGAATATGTACTGGGTTGTTTTCCTGTGTTTTCTCATGATTTATATATGTGTGTGTGTGTGTGTGTGTGTGTGTGTGTGTGTGTGTGTGTAGATACATCTAAAATCCAAATGTTTATACAGGTTGGTCATTAAATTAATATTTTGGTTTCTTTCAGGTAACTACAGCTCATAATCTCCACGTCCCTAAAATTGATAGAAAATAGGGCAAGAATATACATTGCTGGATTTGTTTTAAAGCAAAGGAAGTTTTGTTTTAAAAATGTATACGGAATACATTTTTTATATTAGAAAGTCTGTAAAATGTCTTTAGCGAACATAAGTGTGTGTGTGTATGTCAATTTAATATGTACATAAAGTGAACTTCTCAGGGTCTTAGCTTTTTAAAATGAGTAAATAAGTGTTAGGGGTCAGAGGCTTGATGGACAGATACTGATGATTAAGTAATATGTTGCTGAGAATCACTTATCAAAAATATTTTTGGTGTACACAAGCTCTGATTTAACTAACTTGTTTATTTAACAAAAAAATGTATTGAGTACTTTCTATGTACCCAACATTCCTAAACACTGGGAATGAAGCATTAAAAACCAGTAAGACACCAGTCCTCAGAGCCCTGTCGTGGGGAAGGCAGATATACAAAGCAAATTGCCAGGTAGTGGCAGGTACCATGAAGAAAACGAAAACCAGCTAGGTCAGTGGCATGTTACATGGCAACTGTCTTTTGGTGTAGTCAAGGTAAACATTCGGAAGAGGTGATATTTAAACAGAGACGCAAATGTAAGGGTTCAATGTAAAATCCACTGTAAACTGTGAGAAGAAAAGCAACTGTGGAGTCCCTGTTTGGGGAGTAAATGGGCTTGGTGCATTCAAGAGAAGGCAAGAGAGATGTAGAATGGTAAACAAGAGAGAATTTTAGGAAAATCCAGAGTTTGACAGTTGTCAGATCATGGAAAGCCTTATAGGCCCTTATAAGGAGTTTGGATTTTCTTCTATTTTATTCAGCTTATTCTCTGTTTGATGGGAAGCCATTAAAATGTTTGGATTGTGGGAATGGTGTGACCGTATTGAAAATATAATTCTGCCTACTATAGGATAAGGTTGGAGGAAGAGAGGTATGGGGCAGAGGTAGAATCAGTGACCTGGCAATTACTAGAAGTTATCTATTAATAGAAGCTATTGCAAGGGGTGCCCGGGTGGCTCAGTTGGTTGAGCAATGGGCTCTTGGTTTTGGCTCAGGTCATGATCTCATGGATTGTGAGATCGAGCCCCAACTTGGCCCCATGCTAAGCAGGGAGTCAGCTTGAAGATTCTCTCCCTCTGCCCCTCCCCACATACTCCATCTCCCCCCTCCCCAGCTGAAGTAAATAAATCTTTAAAAAGAAGTTATTTCAAGTTGTGAGATTATATCAGAAGCACTTAAAGAATGAGGGTGAGGAGAAATATGGTCCAACCCTGAGCTCTGAGTTACTCTCACACACAGAGGTTAGGAAGACAAAACAGAAGGTAACTAAGAACACAGGGAAGTGTCTGCAGGTGGAATAGGAGGAGTGTCCAGTGATGTGTCCTGTGTTGGCAGGGCCCAAGACTGCTGATTTGGACTGAGGCATTTATTTGGACTAAAAAGGGCTTTTGGTGAAATAGGCAAAAATTCTGAATTAGTTACACTACTGGGTGCTTACCCAAAGAATATGAAAACACTAATTCAAAGGGATATATGCACCCTTATGTTTATTGCATCATTATTTACAATAGCCAAATTATGGAAGCTGCCCAAGTGTCCATCGATAGAGGAACGGATAAGGATGATGTGGTATATATGTAGTGGAATATTACTCAGCCATAAAAAAGAATGAAATCTTGTCATTTGCAACAACATGGATGTGTCTAGAGTGTACTATGCAAATATGGAGATCTAATGTCTGTTGTAGAGTCTCTCATGCTTGAGGCTGCCTCCTCCTTATACATGATGTAACAGCCTGTTACTTGTTTGATCACTATGAGATAGAAATATGGGACCTAAAGACATAGAAAACGGGGTTTTATGTGCCAGTTTATCCATATCAGATATGATCCCAAGTATTTCTCAGATATTATCCTTATTGTTTCTAGTCCCACTGAAGGAGGGATTCCTTAGAATGCCTGGAGGGTCCTGAGCACAAAAAATGCCATTGTTCACTAGGTGGTTAGAATTGCAGTTAGTAGTAGACAACAGAAGGATGTTTTCCAGTTTGCAGCTATGTCAAGAAAAGCCTGGTGTGTGTGTGTGTGTTTGTGTGTGTGCGCGCACGCATATGTGTAAGAATGTATACAGATGTGTGTATGCATGAGTGCATGTGTTGGGGATAGTACCTGGGGTGTGTCAACAGAATCCTAACTCCTTGTATTGTTTCTACCTGGAAAAAACCACGAGTCCCTGGATACATTCAATTACAGCTTTATGATATAATGAAGGACTTAATTCTATATTTTAAGAAAACACACATATTAAAAGATGGCATTATTTTTAAAAGGCACTTATAACAGGGATGTGGCTGTGTTTCTTCTCCCATATTGTTTGTATGTCCTTAACCAGTCTCTGGGAAGAAGCACACAAATCTTAAGAACAGACAAGAGTTGCAATGCATTATTCCTATCTGCGTCTTGTGCCATCAAGGTAGGATATTTCCTCAGCTGTCTACTCCCTCAGCACCTCAATTCCTATCCACTGGGTGCTGAGGTATCTCACGGAAGCCCTAGAGGGGGAAGGATCACATTTTTAAGGTAATTGTACCATAGGATGAATTCTAGGTTCTTCAAAACCTGGGAGCTCTTATTAATATCTGATCTCTTTCTGCCTCTCTAAATTCTACAAATTCTAAAATGTGGAGTTCCTCTCACACACCAAAACCATGCCAAAACCATGTCTTTACCCATGCCATTCCTTCTCCTTTGAAATGTTCTCCTTCCTCTACTGTTCTTTCTGGAATATCTTTTATTTCAAGACCTTATATTTCAATATCTATCTCGCCTTGTAGGAAGTTTTCATAAAAACCTTCCCATTACCATCTCAGTCCCTGCCTCCTTAAATGCTTTCCTTCCCCTTCATTCCAACAGATTTAATCTGGAATTCCCCTTCTTAAATACTGTATTTATAGGCCCAATAATGTATAACATTGAAAACTCCCCATGTTAGTCTTTCCTACTGGACAACATACATTCCAGTGGCCTGCCTTTTTATTTGTTTGGTTGGTTGGGTTTGTTTGTTTGTTTGTTTAATGGCACCATGCCCAGCGTGGGGCTCAAACTCACAACCCTGAGATCAGGAGTTGCATGCTCTACTGACTGAGCCAACCAGGTTCCCTCAGTGACCTACCTTTTGACTTCCTTTCACATCATATGTTTGCTCTCTAATGCAAATTCTTCTTCTTCTTCTTTTTTTTAATCTTAAAGCTTTATTTATTTGAGAGAGAGAGCGTGCATGTTGGGGATAGGAGCAGAGGGAGAGGGAGAGAGAGAATCTTTTTTTTTTTTTTAAATAAACATATATTGTATTATTTGTCCCAGGGGTACAAGTCTGTGAATCGTTAGGCTTACACACTTTACAGCACTCACCATAGCACATACCCTCCCCAGCGTCCATGTCCAATCCAAATTCTTATTAGCCATTAGAATTATACCTAAAATAAAAATATGAATTCTGAGAGAGTAGTACTCTATACATTTCTTGAGATATTTTAATGCAAAATGCTCCACCATTTACTTTGGCTTTTGATATAAAAGAGTATTTCTATTTCAAAAATACTTTCATCTTACCATGTTGCCATATAGTACAGATTTTTTAATTGATATATTTTATATCATTTGGTTTTAATTTCATGTGTGCGCTGAGTAATTTATGAAAGCAATCTTTTTTTTAACAAATAGGAAGTCATGAGATGTTTTTAATGTATCAACTGATTTAAAAAGTCCACTTCCTCCTAACTATAGAGATATTTTAGTTTATAAGTTTGTGTATATCTTGGTGGCATGACATTTTAATACTTAACTGTTTTACTTATGATGGAAAGGTTTTACTCTAAGAGACCTACTAAAAAGACCTACTGCTAAAAAGTAAATAGAAAAACTATTTTAAGTGTAAAATGATGCTTTGCTTCCTCACATTAAAATGCATTTAAAAATGTCAAAATAAACATGCAAAGTTAAAATTAAATCTCTTGATCACATTTTTTAAAATTGATAACTCTCTATTTTAATTAGGGCCCCAAAGAATTTTTAAATGTGAATGTCTCTGACCTAGAGGATAATTTTTAAACAATTATGTATATAATTATTTGCTGTACAGTTTTTCTCCATTCCACATAAAGTCATGATTTTTGTCAAGTACTTATCTTACCCACCTTCCATGAAATATATGTTAAGTGTTAAATAATTTATAAGTTCCAACCTATATCTCATTATCTATCATATCTATCATGGCATATAATTAACTGCCATAATTATTTTATTTATAAATAATATAAATATAAAAATTTTAAATGTAAATATTTTATTTTTATATAAATATAAAAATACAGAAATATGCACTTAAATACAGAACAATTGTCAATTTTATTTAATTAGCATAATAGCCTGTAATTGTACATTTAATATCTGTGAAATGTATTATTCTCATTTCTCTTTATTGTGATTTCAATATGGTCAAATTTAGCAGAAGACCATAAAACCACTATGTTCATTCTAAGTTTAAGTGGCAAAGTTATAGATTATTTTTTAAAGATTTTATTTATTTATTTGACTGACGGAGATCACAAGTAGGCAGAGAAGCAGGCAGAGAGAGAGGAGGAAGCAGGCTCCCCGCTGAGCAGAGAGCCTGATGTGGGGCTTGATCTCAGGACCCTGAGATCATGACCTGAGCCAAAGGCAGAGGCTTTAACCCACTGAGCCACGCAGGAGCCCCAAGTTATAGATTTTTTAAATATATATGTATGTACAGATCTATTTACAAGATAAATTTGAGTCAAGTTAATATAGGTTTTGATAATGGGAAGGATATGTTTTCTATAGAATGAATATCACAGTTATAGTTCAGCCATAATGCTAAATATCGGTGTAAAATATAGATTATTTAAGCTAATTTTTGTATGGCCAGTGTGTCAATATCAGTGTGTCAATATCAGCACTATTAATGACTTTATCACTTAGATTTCTTTTGAAAAATGAGTTAAAAATTACTCTTGCGGGCGCCTGGGTGGCTCAGTGGGTTAAGCCGCTGCCTTCGGCTCAGGTCATGATCTCAGGGTCCTGGGATCGAGTCCCGCATCGGGTTCTCTGCTCGGCAGAGATCCTGCTTCCCCCTCTCTCTCTCTCTGCCTGCCTCTCCATCTACTTGTGATCTCTCTCTGTCAAATAAATAAATAAAATCTATAAAAAAAATTACTCTTGCTTTAAATAGGTTGCAAAATTATAATAATTGTTTACCTATTTTATTATTTTGCGAGAAAGAATCAGTGTTTGAAAAGTGTCTCATATATAAGTTCAAACATTTTCAAGGATGTATTAGGTCAGGTGTTTCTGGGTATGTAGCAGTTTTTCAGGCCCAGAAAGTACCTGATGAGTAGATTTACTCAAAGGTAAAAATCAATAGTGGAACACAAATATCTCTGGCTCTAGTCATAACTTTTCCAGTAGGCATGTAAGTAATTTTACTTTCTCAAGGACTTATCCTATAGTTATAAAGTGTAGCTTGGCATAAACTCATCCCTAACCGTTCATACAAAGGAAAATTCAGTGTAAGAGATGTCACCCATGAAATTTCTGAGCTATGGGAAAAAAGTGAGGTAATAATGTCCAAGTGAACCAAGTGAGAGAAACAGGTGCTAACTGAGAATGTCAAAGGCAAAAGAAACTTCTCACTGATATTCAAAGTTAGTGATTCTCTGTCATTTTGATGATTAAATTTTTGTATCCACTTAACTCAGCTACAGGATGCCCAGATAGCTGGTAAACATAATTTTGGGGTGTGTCTATGAGGGTGTCTCTGGAAGAGATTAACATTCAGTTCAGTAAACTGAGTAAAGAGGCCTGCCCACCACTGTGGCCCAGGTATCATCCAACACTGTTAGCACCTGAGTAGACCAAAAAGGTGAAGAAAGGGCAAATTGTTTCTCTCTGTAAGTTGGGACATCTAGCTTTTCCTCCCCTTGGACATTGGAATTCCAGGTTCTTGGGCCTTTGGATCCCAGAAGTCATAGCAGTAGCACCATGGTTCTCAGACTTTCAGCTTGGGACTGGGAGTTACACCATCATCTCCCCTTGAACTGAATTATATCATTGGCTTTCCTGGTTCTCCAGCTGGCAGAAGACTTTGTGGGACTTATCTGCCTACCCAACTGCATGAGCCAGTTCCTATAATAAGTGTCCTCATCTGTGTCCACATACATTCTGTTGGTTCTGTTTCTCTAGAGCACCTAAACTAATATAGTCCTGTTTAAAAATTAATACGATAAATGATCCTCAACGGTGTCACTTGAATTCATGGACTATGGAGTTGTAGGGATCTTCTGAAATGAACTAGTCCACCCTCTCTAGGAGTAGGGTTAACTTCTGTGCACTACTTTTCATGGTATATACTTTTCTACAATCCTTTTGGAAAACAATTTCTCAGTACTTACATTTTAAAAATGCTCTAGCATGCTCACTGAGTCTGCTCTCACTGTGCTTATGTAACATAGTATTGGAAGAACTAACCAATGAAATAAAGAAAGGAAAAGGGAAAGGAATGGAAGAGAAGATGGATTGGAATAGAAGAAATAAAATTATACCTATTTACAGATGATATGTAGAAAATCTCAAGGAATACAGGCAAATAAAAATCCTCCAATATCTAAGAAGTTTAGCAGTGTTGCAAGATGCAAGAAAAATACACAAAAATCAGTTGTTGCTATACACTAGCAATGAATCTATGATAATTAAAATTTATATGGTGCCATTTATAATTCTTCTCCCTTCTTTCCTACCCCCTTCCTTTATCTTTCCTTCTCTTTCTTCCTCCCTCCTATTTTCCATCTCTTTTCTCTTATAAAAGAAATATTTAGGTACAAATCTATTAAAATATATACAGGACTGGATGCTGAAAACTATAAACACCAGTGAAATGAAATAAAAAGATGGAAAATGGAAATGCCTATGTGATCATAGGTTAGAAGAGTCAACAAGGATGTCATTTCTTCTCAAATAAAAAAGTTTAAGACAATTCCTATCGAAATCTCATCAAGATTTTTTATAGATATAAAGATAATTCTAAAATTATATAAAAAGGCAGATTATTCTAAAATTATATAAGAAGCTAAAAGGTTTTAGCTATTCTAAAGAAATCTTGTAAAAGAGGAATGAAATGGGAGGAATCAATCTTCCCAATTTTAAGACTTACCATATAGTTATAGGTAACCAAGACTGTGTAGTAGCAGTGGAGGGACAGACAGAGATTCAAGGAACAGAATAGAGAATCCAGAAATTGACCTGTATTAAGATGCCCAAGTAATCTTTGACAAAATTACAAAAGCACCTCAATGGGGGGAAGGATAAACTTTTCAACAAATGATGCTGGAGCAATTGGACATCAGTGGGCAAAAAAATTAGCCTCTACCTAAATTTTATACTTTATATAAAAGTTATTTCAAAATAGATCATGAACTAACATGTAAAATATAGAACTGGACAACACTTAGGGAAACAAAAAATGAGAGAAAAATCTTCAGAATGTAGAGGTTGTCAAAGAGGTCTTAAACTTAATACCACAAGCATAATCAATACAAGGAAAAATTAGCCAATTGTTGTCAAAATTACAATATAAAGATCTGGTTAAGATGATGAAAAGAAAAGCTACAGAGTGGCAGAAAGTGTTTGCAAACCATATGCCCGACAGATATCTCAAATCTAGAATGTATAAAGATGTCTCAAAACTCCACAGTAAAACAAACAAAAAAACCCCACAAAACAAACAAAAGATGGAAAATAGAGGACATGAACAGTGTGTGTATATATATATACACACACACACTCACACAGATGAGAAAGCATTCAGTGTCATTAGCCACTAAAAACTATGAGATATTACCACATACCTATCCAAATGCCTAAGATGAAAAATAGTGATGACACCAGTGCTGGTGAGCATGCAGGGAGATGTTTAATCTTGGGGGGAATGTAACATCTTATAATCACTCTGTGAAACAGTGTGATAGTTGTAAAAGAAATATGCATCTATCATACAACCCAATAATTGCACTTTGGGATATTTATCCCAAAGACATTAATTTTTTTTCCTCACACAAAAACATCTTCATCAGTGTTTATAGCAGCTTTTTCATAATGCCCATTACTCAGAAACAACCCAAGTCTGCTTCAGTGGATGAATGGTTAAACACATTGTTGTACCTCCATACCAGGGAATACGATTTAGCAATAGAAAGGAACTCTGAATGGTATATACAGCAATTTGGATTAATTTCCAGAGGATTAGGCTAAGTGGAGAAGAAACTGTCCCAAAGGGCACATACATGGTGTTTGATTCCTATGTCATTCTTGTAGTGACAAAATAAAGAAGTGGAGGATGAATTAGTGTTGCCAGGGGTCAAGGATAGTGATGGGAAGGCAGAAGGAAAATGGTGGGACCATAAAAGGGCCTCAGAGGGCTACTTCTAGCGATGTGATTGTTCTGTATCTTGATTATATCAATGCCAATACCTTGGCTGTGATACTGTATGGTATCTTTCCATTTGAGGAAACCAGGTAAAGTCCATACATGATCTCTCTTTATTATTTCTTATAACTGTATGATAATCTATATCTCAAAAGCAAAAGTTTAATTCAAAAATTTAAAAGCCTTACATGTTAACTACCTGGAATTTAAATAAAATTTGAAAAAAAAAATTAAAAGCCTCTTTGCAAAAGGAATAAAGTGGCTGGGAGAAAAATATATGAAAATGTTAATAGTTATTTAACTATTACCTCCCATAGGGACTTGATAGTAGTCTTCATTTAAAAAAGAGACATATTAACATAGGTAATAACTTTTCAAATAGATTTTTAAATAAAAAGCAATTTGTGGTAATGCCTGGGTGGCTCAGTTGGTTAAGCCACTGCCTTTGGCTCAGATCATGATCCCAGGGTCCTGGGATCAAGTTCCTCATCGGGCTCCTTGCTCAGCAAGGAGCCTCCGCCTCTGCCTGCCACTCTGTCTGCTTGTGCGGGCTCTCTCTTTCTCTCTCTCTGATAAATAAATAAGTAAAACTTTTTTTTTCTTTAGCAACTTGTGGTTAAACTTAGTGAAATCAGGACATCTGGTGTGCATGCAGTCTTAGAACATCAATGCCATTTAAAATCATTAGGATTCAAAGCTGATAGTCAAGTTTTAAGTTCAGATTCCCTCCCCCAGATGAGAATGAGCTATAGAGGAAACACTGAACTCATAAGAGAAAGGTGTAAAAAAATTAATGATCTAATAATAGTAGATGAAGTATATGCCTTAAAAAGTTATTGGGATCCTTGTGTTCAATAAGCAAGTTAACCTTTGTTCTGCTCCAAAGAATTTTTGGATACAAATAAGTGATTCTAAGGATTTTTTAAATAGCATAGAAATAACACTATAATAGTTACATGGTTTAAAGGATAGATGATCTCAGTAAAGTAAATTTCTTATGAACCATTCTTATCTATCAAGGGCTATTACTCCTGTATAACTGGAAAGTTGTGTTCACTAACTAGTATCCCTTTGTTCCCACTACTGCTGGGTTAGTGCTGACTAATGAATATTAGTAAGATTAGTAAAGTGTTTGCTTTTACTAGGCGTAACGCAGATCATTGCTCTTTCCTCTTCTTGAGATTTTTCTCACATTCTTCACTGCATCCTGGTTTTGACAAGTCACACTTGTCACCTTGATTGTTTTTTGGGTATCCCCTAACTCCCCATCAAAAAAAAGGAGGGGGGATTTATAAACTAAGTCTTAGTTACATTTATTTCTGTGGCTAGCTAATGTTATTCATTATATACTTGTATTTGTTTTACTCTGAGAAGCTCTCTTTCTCAATCTGGGAGCTGTCTCATTATAGACAATCCACATAGCTGATCATTCATAGACAACAAGATTTTGAAGAGTCCTCTGTATCATAGTTTTAATCTATAGTCCTTTGTTCAGTAGCCCTGATTCTGCTTGCCTTTACATATCTTCGTTAGTGTAAAACTTACCTCATGAGGTAGCCCAGTCCATATTTGGACAGGTCTCTCAATTAGAAAATGTTTTGTTTTATTGGGTTAAAAATCTGTCTACCAGTTTGTAACCCATGGAAGTTCACGGAACAGATCCATTCACTTTTCTACATAGTGTGTTTTTGAACATTATACTTTGGGGTTCCTTCTATTTCCAATGCATGGATTTCTGTCTCCCCACCCCTAGTTGTTTTTCCTGTTGCATTACAGGGTTTTGAATTCTTATTTATTTAGCAAATGTACATTTGTATATGTCCCTCTTAAATGTGGAATTCTGAACTAATTGTCATATACCATATGAATTCTGACTATATCATATTATATTTTAGCCAGAATGTCTTAGCCATTGTCCAGTATAGGAATGCATTATATCTTTGTTGTTTGTGACTTACTTTATACTTCAAAGCTGTAATTGTATCAAAATATTAATTGTGTATTAAGAATTGGTGCTATTCTGTCTTCTAGATTTCTAAATAATTTGTAAGCAAGGTAATGGGAAAAAGCACTCTTTAGTGACAATTTTTTTTAACCTCAATTAATCTCCATGAAGAATATTGTAAAGATTACTTTAAAAAAAAAACACCTCAATGTATATCTAGTCAACATATTAAAATCAGTCATTTAATTTGAATTTAATTCCATAAGGTCACTAGATGAACTCTCTTGCTATACTTAGTGAACAAATGGAATATGTTAAAAGAGGAAAAGCAGACCACGTTTATGTTTTCAAAAGGCTAAATTGGAAACTTGTCTGTACTCACAGTCCAGTTCTTCAGAATTATAAAACTGAACTTGAAAGCACCCTGGTCACCTCTGACCCACTGGGGAGCACAGCGGTCACCACTGGAGAGGAAAGTGGTACGTTTCTTTTCAAGGAGAGCCACCTGCAATCACAGGTGTTATCAACAACACTTGGAGTTTCAGAGACCGATTATATTTTTTGCTTCAGCCAGCCATTGTGATAATAGCCTTTCAGAGGTGGCTGGGCCACTTTCAAACTTCTGTCGCTTAGAAGCCACATTAGGAAATTATATTATGCCTCTAATTTATCAAAATTGCTTTTTCTTTCTTGTTTTAATAAGATCATAAACCTTCAAAGAAGCCTTTCCTTATGAAGTGTTATGAATTAGGAGGAACGAATGTAGGCCTTTTATCTTATAAACACAACAAATAGTTTACTCATAAAAATGTGTTTGTCTTCAACTAGATATTCCTCTATTTCATCTTTAAAAGAGACACACTTTTCATAAAATAAACCATTGCTAAAGACTAACAAGTATCTATAAAACAAAGTGTCTTTCAAATTATTCTTTGATTAACTTGCTGTATCAAACAAAGGTCAAAGAATTTTATCCCTGGATGGTGACGGAGAGATGTGGAAAGGAAACATCATGTTCAGACTTGCCTTGGCTGGCTTAACAGTGCTGTTGCTCTAGTGATAGAGAAGGCATATTTTGAACCAATGGGGTACACATATAACATGGGACATCGTAATAGTTGGAAAAAAATCAGAAAATTATTGTAAGAATTTACACTTCAGAGCAATACTAATTTCTGTGTGAGGCCATATTTTCATGACATTTCTTTTTGCCTACATGCCTTTTTTATCCTCTGCTTACATTTATATTGTTATTAATTTTTTACATGCTGTTTTTTTTCCTCTTTTTGCCTCATTTGTCCCTCATGCAACTGGTTGTGAATGAATTTGAATCACATTTTTATGCCAGTGACAAGTTGGAGTGCCAAATTGGAGCTATTTGAGGCTCTGTTGTGAGAAATTTTTATGTTTACAATTTCTGACATCTGTAACTACTGTCATATTATAATTATTTCTAAAGTATGTTTGACCATTAACAACCAGCAGTATCAACAATGAAATACATGGCGGCAGTAATTAGTAAGTTAGAAGAAAGCATTAGTGAGCAAGAGGGCTCTAGAAAGGCAAGTTGTGATGACTAGTGAAGTGGCACATTGTGGTAAACTCCATGAACTTCCTGTAATAGACCTAAAATGTTAATAATTTCACCAGTTATTAATAACAAGCAAAATGACAAGAGAAAGCAAAAAATAAAAACAAAACAAAAAACCTGGGAAGCAAGAGAGACAGGGAAACCTCTGGGTTGTAATCATTAATATATTTAAAATATTAATATATTTTGCTGTGTCTGAGAATAAAGTCTGACATCATGGCTTTTTGTCTTTGAGCATTGTTTTGGAAGGAGGATAGTCGGATAGATGTGGACTAGTGTCCCAGTTTTCCACCTTTCTGCCCAGGTGATTTTGGAAAAACCATTTAACATCTCTTCTTTTAGTTTCCTCATCTATAATTAGGGTATAACAATTCCTACTATAAATATAATGAGAAAATTAAATATAATTATTTTTTAAAGATTTTATTTATTTTTTTGATAGAGAGAGAGGGAACACAAGCAGGGGGAGTGAGAGGGAGAAGCAGGCCTCCCACTGAGCAGGGAGCCTGACGCAGGGCTCGATTCCAGGATCCTGGGATCATGACCTGAGCTTAACGACTGAGCCATCCAGGCACCCAAAAATTAAATATAATTAAATGGGTAAAGTAGATCTTTTAGGAAACTTAGGGTAGTTTTCTGTGCTTTCTTTATTTCCTCAGTAAATAAGCTGCCAGCAGCCAACAGGGAAAGGAAATCATCCTCAGGAGTTAACAAAGTATATCATGACTGCCAGTTATCTCATATTGCTTATTGTTTGGGGATCATTGACTATTGTAGTGGGAACTGTTCACAGTGACAGTTCTATATGTCAATGAAAAAGCAAATATCAGAAACCTATTCAATGACTTTCAGTGCATGATGTTGAAAAAAAAGTATTGAAAATGTAGTTTGGGACAGCTCTTCTAAAAGGGAAAAAGATGTTGTAGCCTAAATAAAGAGCTTTCCTAAATGCCTGATTTAATCAGAGTAACATTCAGAATTTATATTTCTTAAATAAAATTTCTCTCAAGAACAATATTCAGGGGAGGAAGCATGGTAGATACAGTTTGCCTGCACTTATTTTACTTCCATACTTCCATATTCCATTTACTTCCATGCAAAAGTAATGTTATGTGGTGTAGCTCATAACCAGTGATTACAGAGGAGAAAACCATAGGGCACAGGTTGTAGATTCCCTCTTGGTGCAAATAAATGGTTTGGTATGGGAATGTTCACCACTGATCCAGAAAACCATTGGTAGTTGTAATGACATGCTGATATTCAACAAGGATCCAATTTAGCGCTTTTTAGCAACAAGAATTAATTTTGGTAAAAGTAGCAGATTTAGTTCTAAGGAACTTGAGGGGCCAATTCAAAACTAATAAAAAATGAACAGCATTAGGGATGCCTGGCAGTTTCAGTTGGTTAAGCAACGGACTCTTGATTTTGGCTCAGGTCATGATCTTACAGTCATGGCCGTCAGACCCCACCTTGGGCTCCACACTCAGCACAGAGTCTGCTTGTTCCTCTCCCTCTGCTTCTCCCACTACTCTCTCTCTTTCTCTCTCTCTCTCTCGCTCTCAAATAAATAGATGAAAAAATCTTTAAAAAAATTGAACAGCATTATAACATACCTTGCTTAAGACACAATTTCTTCTATGGGATCCCCATTTATCTGTCCTCTCTGTGCTGTCCTAAAATAAATTAAAAATGATAACAGATACAAAAGTAATAGTAAGAAAGGATTCAAAGTCTATCAAAAAAGTTAATGAATTAAAACAAAGCTGCAATTTTAAGTAATTTAATTACAGAGTTAAAACGTAGTGTGAATTGCATGATTTTCCCGAGGCCTAGAAGCTTTTTTTTCCTTCTTTCCTATGGCTGGTTCTCCAAAGTTAAGTAAGTAAGCAGGAGGGACCACGTGGGGCAATGTGCACAAGGGGCTGTGAGTTCTGATGCCTACGTTGGGCTTCCTCACCTCTCTCATTTATTCCTTCATTTCATATGTATTTACTCTATGGCTCCTAAGTGCCAGGTGCTCTGCTAGGCTCAAGGATATAGCAGTTTTAACAGGACACCTCTACTTCAGGAGCACCGATTTATTACGTTAAAAATGAATGATAAATTAATTTTTAAAACCACACAGTGTTGCAAAATTGCTACGTAGAAAAGGAACAACAACAACAACAATGGCAACAAAAAACTCAATAAACCAGAAAAAAAAGATCATAGTATCATATAAGTAGTAAGCAGAACATAAAGGAGAATGAGGATGCTGTGGTTGGTAGAGTGGCCTGGTGGCCAAAGAAGGCCTCTCCAGTGTCCTGTTTAGTGAAACCTACTTGACATTTGAGCTGGGATCCCGCACAGGGGCAGAGAATTCCAGGCAAAGGTGTGAAGTCCCTATGATTTAGATGAGCTTGATTGTGCTTGAGGAATGGAAAGAAGGCTGCTGGAGCCGGGGTTTAGTGGGGGGACAAAAGTCATGGTATTAGACCACTGCCAGATCATACTGGACCTTGTAACCAGCTCTACAGACTGGATTTTATTCCGGATGGGATGGAACTTAAATTCATTAGGGTAGTGTCGCTCTGGAGGGGCAGGATCTTGGCCCAACTGTGTGTCATTATTCTCTACCTGGTATCACACTGCAGAGGAGCAAAGGGCCCGGGCATTAATAACAATAATTCTAATACCATAACTGTAACTATGTATATCATACAGTATTTCCAAGTGGGTGGTTTTAGTAGTTCATCATGTGCCATTATATAGGAAAAGGAATCTTAAAATATACCATGAAACTTGAAAATAATTTTGGGACTTTTTTTAAAAAGCTCATTTGTAAGCACAGGATAAATCCTCAGACCTTTCACCAGATACCCTGATAGTCTGAGGAGCAAAGTTTTTATTCCCCAGGGACTGCATCCATTTCAAGTACGATGTTTATTCTACTCTGTTGTTTCATCTTTTACAAACATGTCACTTTGCCTTTTACTCTAGAATATATTTGTGTTTATTTTACTCTTAAATAGCTTCTTAAATTGCTGTTAAGGGACAGATATCCATAGTAGTCCAGCTTCTTTGGTTCTGCAATAAAAGAGACCTGAGTTTAAATTATTACTTCATCACCAATCAGCTGTGTGGATATGGTTAAGTTACATACTGACACTGGTAAAATATGACTTTTAATAGCAGAAGGAAGCAGACTATGGTCTGTGGGCCTAATCTATCCAAATCTGTTGCCTGTTTTTGTATATAAAGTTTCAGTGAAATGCAGGCATGCTCATTCCTTTACATATTGCCTATGACCCCTCTCATCCAGCAGAGCTGAGTTATTATAACAGACTGAGACCATACATAGTTCACAAGGCCTAAAATGTTTATATCTGGCCCTTAAAAAAATTACTAACCCCAGTTATACTGCAGACCTCTGAATGCTGTGGGAATTCCATGTGGGAACACTTAAGACAAAGCATTTAGTGTAAGGCCTAGCATTTAGTAAGTATTCAATATATATTTGTAGAGACACCTGGGTGGCTCAGTCATTAAGCATCTGCCTTTGGCTCAGGCATGATCCCGGGGTCCCAGGATCAAGCCCCACATTGGGCTCCCTGCTCAGTGGAGAGTCTGCTTCTTTGCCTCACTTTCCCTCTGCTGTTCTGCCTGCTTGTACTTTCTCTTTCTTTGTGTCAAATAAATAAATTAATTAAATCTAAAAAAATTTTTAAAAATATATGTGTGTGTATATATATATAAAATTATGAGAATTTTTAAAAATTCATTTTGTTTACTTACAAATTAATCAGGTCAAATTGACCCTTAAGAACATGGATCTTTATATACATCTTTAGGGGTACCAAGCATCTAAGTTTGAGAAGTCCGTTTTTAAGCTGTAGTATTTTGGTGACACTTGCCCATTTCTGCATTAATAGCACTCCTGGATGTTGGAAGTGTAATTTTGCCCACTAATCTGTCTTTGGTATGGATATTATAAATTATATATAGGTAAAAGTCCTTGGCTATATTACAGCAATATGGGTAGATTGTTAAATTAATCATTGCAGAATCCTTTGAAAATCTAGGCAGCAATGTGCAAATGCAAAATTTATAACGGGACCAAACAAAAAGAAACTGATGATTCCTTAAGGATACTGGTGTTTTTGTGGTTTCTTCCTTTTGTTCTCATCACCAGAGATTTATATAACATTTGGGGAAATCTTCAATATTTAATCATAAGTATTCTTATTCCAGTGTAGGCTCTACATACAGGCCAATCCGAACTTACTCTAGCTGGAGGCTGGACATACTGGTTTTGTTTTTTGTTTTTTGTTTTTTTTTTTTTTAATGGGGGTATATGTTTGCAAAATGCCCATGTGTATTAAAATTTCTAATAAATGTATGCATTGATAAGGAAGTATGATTAGTGACAAATTTAATAACTTTACTCTTCATAGTGGTAAACATCTTGTAAAAGTTCCCTAAACAAGGAATGTAAACTGTGGGGGGCAAAGAAAGAGGATAATCTTTTATTTGAGGGTTCCAACTAAATAATTCCTTTTTTTTAAAGATTTTATTTATTTATTTGACACAGAGAGAGAGATCACAAGTAGGCAGAGAGGCAGGCAGAGAGAGGGAGAGAGATGGGGAAGCAGGCTCCCTGCTGAGTGGAGAGCCTGATGTGGGGCTCGATCCCAGGATCCTGAGATCATGACCTGAGCTGAAGGCAGACGCTTAACCCACTGAGCCACCCAGGTGCCCCCCAACTAAATAATTTCTTAATTTGTTTTCTTCGTGAAAACATCTTGTTAAAAGCCTGCAGCATACTAATTACAGAGCCACTTTTGTAGGTGTCCAAAGTATCATAATCATTTTTTAAGTTGCATTTATTCCTGTGAAGTAGAGTTTATTGTTCTTTCTTTCCGTTTCCTATTTTCCATTGACTCTGAAAATGGGATTTCTTAAGTAATATGTATTAGTTTAATTTGGTTTTTGTTGTTGTTGTTTTAGTGCTTTAGAGTTAATGTTGGATTTTTAAAAATAAATGTTAATTATTTGAAGTTTTTTAGTTTTCCTTGTAAATTATTAATTCAGTTGAGGTCAATTTGCTTAAGATTAATTTTTTAAAAAATATAGCACATGGTTCCTACCACATAGACATTTATGGTTAAGTTGGAAAGACCAGGTTTATTATTTGCATGAACCAGTTTATCTCCTATTATCTTTTATGCAGCACTGATGTAAGGAGTTGTCAGATTCTGTGAAGCATTTGCCAGGATTTGAATAATGAGTAGAGTAGCGTCTGGATAGGAGAGAAATAGCAAATGATTCTTATATTTGATTCTTTAGGGGGTGTAGGCTGGGTAGTTTTAGTTTTGTTTTTGAATGTAATTTTTTATTTTTCCAGGTCATCCAGAATTGTGTTATTGTCTAAAGCACAGTATTTGATGTGATTAACCTTTAGGTCTGGAATGTGTTAGTGTATAGTGAAATGATTCAAATTATTTAGCCTATATCCTAAAACTCAGAAATTTTTTAGTCTTAAATTAACATTTTACTTTAACAAAAAGTTTATGAAATTAGGAAAACAAATAATGGAGTTTTCTGTTTTAAAAATTATCACATTAAGATTCAGAGAGATTATGTGTTTATACTCATTTTTGCCAAATTGGCTTGAATGCAGTTTTCTTGACTCCTAATTTACTGCTGTTTCTTTGTGAATACAAATGTTTCATTAATTTTCATTAAGTGGAGTAAGGCATAATTTTCTCATAAAATGCATCAAACCAGGGTACCTAATATCTGTAAATTTTCAAATTCATGTATAAATATGTATATTTATATATACTTAATGGATTTCAAGCAATAGCTCATTTAGTTTGATGGGCTTTCACTTTAATTTCTTCAATAAAGATTTAAAAGGAAAAGAGGCCAACAAGAGAGAAAGATTAAAGAAGGACAAGGAAAGGAAAGAGAAGAAGAGATCATATGGAAAGCTAGTTCAGGGATGAAGGAGCCACAAAGAGGAAAAGAGGGAAAGAACGGTTTCTCAAGATTGACAGAAAGATCAGAGTCTGTGTTCAAAGAGACAAGACTTGATACAGGAGTTAAGAACAGAGTGAGAGATTCAAATCAAAACCACATTGAGATACCACCTTACACCAGTTAGAATGGCCAAAATTAACAAGACTGTAAACAACTTTGTGTGTTGGAAAGGATGTAGAGAAGAGGGAACCCTCTTACACTGTTAGTGGGAATGCAAGTTGGTGCAGCCACTTTGGAAAACAGTGTGGAGATTCCTTAAGAAATTAAAAATAGAGCTTCCCTGTGACCCTGCAGTTGCACTACTGGATATTTACCCCAAAGATACAGATGTAGTGAAAAGAAGGGCCATCTGTCCCCAATGTTCATAGCAGCAATGGCCACAGTAGCCAAACTGTGGAAAGAGCCAAGATTTCAGTTGACGAATGTATAAAGAAGATATGGTCTATATATACAATGGATTATGCCTCCATCCAAAAGGATGAATACCCAACTTTTGTATCAACATGGACGGGACTGGAAGAGATTATGCTGAGTGAAATAAGTCAAGCAGAGAGAGTCAAGTATCATATGGTTTCACTTACTTGTGGAGCATAAGGAATAACATGGAGGACATGGAGAGATGGAGAGGAGAATTGAGTTGGGGGAAATTGGAGGGGGAGACAAACCATGAGAGTCTGTGGACTCTGAGGAACTAACTGAGGGTTTTGGAGGGGAGTCGGGTGGGGGGTGAGCCTGATGGTGGGTATTAAGGAGGGCACGTATTGCGTGGAGCACTGGGTATGGTGCATAAACAATGAATGCTGGAACACTGAAAAGAAATAAAATAAAATGGGGGAAAGAAAAGAAAAAAAAAAAAAGAGTGAGATTTGATAGGTAAAGAGGCTATGACATGTAGTGGGGATTTCCCTGGGACGTATATTGCTAGAAAGAATGCTATTCCAAAGGTATTCTCTTTAGAGGAAAAAATTCTAGAAAAAAAATGACTAAAACAGGGAAGAATAATTGATCTTTATGTGGGGAGGACAGTCACAAAGTGATCACATAAAAATATTCATCTTATTTTTCTTACCCTCGTCTGTTTATTTGATGGTTAATTTGATACCTTTCTACGAAATCTGATTGTGTTGACCGGATATTAGAATCAATTTTTAAAGGTGGCCCTATGTTAAATACTACACTAGAGAAATAATAGTAAGTAATAAAAACATTCCTGCTATGTCTGTCAGCATGGATTGGGAGCTTTTCTGAAGTAAATTTACTTTTTATAAATTTGAATGTATGATATATTGTCTAATTTATCCTATAGAATCTTTAATATTATTAGTCACTATTATAATTAAATGTATTGGGGTGCCTGGGTAGCTCAGTGGGTTAAAGCCTCTGCCTTCAGCTCAGGTTATGATTCCAGGGTCCTGGGATCTAGCCCCACATCATGCTCTCTGCTCAGCAGGGAGCCTGCTTCCCCGCTTCTCTCTCTGCCTACTTGTGATCTCTGTCTGTCAAATAAATAAATAAATAAATAAATAAATAAAATCTTAAAAAAAAATTAAATGTATTTATGGTATTGTTCATAAAATGTCTGTCTCTCCCATTAGACCCCATAGTCCATGAAAATGGGTATTGTGTAGTTCATATTCATTACTGTATCCCCACCAGTTAACACTGTGCCAGGCACAAAGTAGGTACTCAAGAAATAAATGATGAATATATCAATAAGTAAATACTACACTACTCCAGAAAAAAAATTCCTGAGTCAAAAAAATTAGGCTTGTTTTATTTTGGTATTACCCAAAACATGCTTATCTTTATGAAGATTTATTTTCAATATAAAAAATACAGTACTAGAACACATTGTCTTATTCCAATTTATATTTAACCTATTATTTAAACAAATACACATTTAAAATCTGTTTATTATCTAATAGTTCTCCTTAGTCAATTTCTTATTGTATATCAAACTGCTAATAACATGATTATCCCATTTTCTCATTTAATCCCCTTCAAGAGGATGCTGAAATTTTCTTCCATCTTATTATAAAGAAAACTGAGTCCTGGAGAGGCTAAATACCTTGTTCAAGTTCATGCAATTAATTTGATTACATATAAGAGCAATGGATATGTGGCACTTACATAGTGCTTAAAAAAAATTGGTGTACCAAGGAAATTGCCAAAAATAAGAATTAATATATTCATCGTCATGCCACATGTGGCAGTATAAAATTATACTCAAGAATTATGGTTTTCAGAGATGGGATCGAGAGGAAGTCAAACCATAAGAGACTCTTAACCTCAGGAAACAAACTGAGGGTTGCTGGGGGGTGGCATGGGAAGGGATAGGGTGGCTGGGTTATGGACATTCGTCATGGACATTGCTATGTGCTATGGTGTGTGCTGTGAATTGTGTAAGCCTAATGATTCACAGACCTGTATGCCTGGTGCAAATAATACATTATATATTAATAAAAATAATTAAATATATATAAATAAAATAAATTTTAAAATTTTTAAAAAGAATTATGTTTTTGTGGGTGCCTCAGTCTGTTAAGCTTCTGCCTGCCTGCTTAGGTCATGATCCCGGGGTCCTGGGATGGAGCCCTGCTTTGGGCTCCCTGCTCAGTGGGGAGCCTGCTTCTCCCTCTGCCCCTCCCTGCCCCTGTTTGGTGGTGGGGGGAGCTCGTTTGTGCTCTCTCTCTCTCAAATAAATAAAATCTTTGAAAAAATAAGCTTTTAAAAGCTGATTTTGGTTTGGTATTTGTCAGTGATACATATCTATATATATTCAAATCACTGTCACTTGTTTTGATCTGGAGTGGTAATTAGCTTCATTCTATAAGTAAGAGAGGATTTTTAACCTTGTTTGAAAGACATGGATATGTGTGTTATCTAGGTGCCCATGTCTATATATATATTTAAGTATAATTAGTTAATTTACAGTGATTTATTCTGGAGAAAAACAATGTTTTGTTCAGATAAGGGGTGTAATAATTTCACAGAATACCTCACCTATACTTTCACCAGAGAGGGTGACCTAGTTTGGCTTTCTACTTTCTGTACCTTGGCCTACTCAACTTTTTGGGTCCTCTACTTTGAAAAAGATCTACGTTCCCTCCAAACGTTAGTAGGATATTTTATAAACATTAATACTTTGAAAATTCACTTTTGATAACAGTTTTTGTGAGGAAGCAGAGAAATAAGAACCAATTTAAAAACAAATGATGTATTAATTTCTTAAATACCCAGGGTAATCATTATCAGACTGGGTTATTATTTGATTTATATTTGTCTCTTTTATATCAGGCTGAATACTTTCATTTTTGCTCTCACTGATGGTTCCTCTGGTCTCTTACTATTCCCCTAACATGCAAACACACACACACACACACACACACACACACACACACACACACGCGGGCGCCCTTTCCAGTATGCCTTTTCCTGTCTTACTTGAGCAGACAACCAAGCTTGTTAAGAAAATCAAATTAGAGAAAAAAGAGGATTTAGCATATAAAGGTACAATATGCTATCTTTTTGTACTTATTTCCCAGAGAATCCCTGATTGGACTTACAGATACTACAAATAGAGGTAATTTTTATACAATATTTAATAAGCTAACTACAGTTTAGGCCTTCAGGGAAAGAAAATGTTTTATTGTAATAATGAATGTAGATAACCAGGGCTCAGTGGATATAATGTGATTAAAGAGCATATTAATTTATATAAAATAAAGTTTTGTGGGTTGAAATGCAGAAAATAATGTGATATTGCAAAGAAAACTTCAAAATCATATTTCAGAATAACCATCTAAAATTCTGAAATTTATATTATTACATATTTTTAATAGTCAAACTAACAATCTGTCTCACTAACATTTTGTGCTACTTGCTACCTAATTTTATTTGAAATTAAAATATACAATAGCCTCAGTATAATTCTCAGTGTCTGAAAACCCAGATATATTTTATGATCGATGACACTACTGTCTAGTATTAGGTATGATCATTAGATTATATTGATCAATTTCTTAATCATTTCCTATTGACTGACAGAGTACAATTTCTATTGATAAAGTACAAGCAAAAATGCAGCATTTTTTTTCTTTAGTGGCTAATTTAGTTACATTTAAATTGATAGAGGAAATTTTTTTTTAATTTTTAAAAAATGGAACAGGTAGATATTACCTGTTTTTTAATGGCAGTAGTTTCAACAGAGTATCTTCCTTTTCAAAATGTTATTTTTATCATAGTTTAGGATTCTGCCCTTTTATTTGACATGCCATACCCTCTTTATGAAAGAAAAAGTCTTAAAGCATTTTCTTGCTCAAGGTCGACCTACTGCCTACCTACCCGGATCAAAACGTAGTTTCGTTTCACAGTGTTCCGATGTGCTCTTTGATAGCCATTCAGCTGAATGATAGCCATTCAGCTTCAAGATTGTGGAATAATTAAGAAGGACTTATAATTTTCTTTAGATTTTTACATTTAATGACTCTTTAATAACGTTTCCTATTAATTATACAATACTAGGAGTTTTAATAACATCCAATAGACAAAGTTGCTTACTTTGAAAATCCCAGAAGTTATTCAGGACCACAATTAAAAACAACATTTTGGCAAATACGTTTAAATTACAAAATGTAATTTCATCCAATAAATGTTGTTATATCTGATTATACTTGTTCACCAAAAAAATTTGACTATATTTTATTTCATTATAAAGTTCATTGGCAGAATGTGAGACAATCAATAGGTTTTTTTTTTTTTAATTTTAGGGATATTTTCTAGAAATCTTAATATTGGAATTATCTGTGTAACAAAATTTCCTTAATAAATCTTCATTACTTGATTACAGGTTGAATATTTCAGACAGCTAAACCAATTAGAATCCTGATTATTTTGATTGCCAGAAATTCTTAAATGTATACATTATTCAGCCATATATTCAGTTTTTATATCAGATACCTGTATATGATTCACAGGAAAGTCAGCTGCATTTTATTATCTTTTTCTGGATTGTAGCAATTTTGTTTTGCTTACTAAATAAACATGAGTAATGTAATCAGTTAACTTGGCAATATAGATCATGTAGTATTAGCTTCTAACAACTTATGTGTTAATTAGTTTAAGATATAAAGCTAATAGTAAAAGAGGTTACTTCTCACACACATTCATCCTGGGCCCCTAAGTATATATTATTTTGGCATCACCTTCTAAAATTTAGCATCTATATCTCTTCCAGTTGTTTGAAAACTAGGCTGCCCTTTGGTTTCTAAGAATAGGCTTTAAAACCCTGTGTCAATGGAGAAATCTTGAAATCAAAGCCCTACCTTGTCTGCTGGAACTCACCAGAGTAAAACTGTACTCCTAAATTCTGCTTTATATTTTTATGGGACTCTAATCAACTGGATGTATCAACTGTGTGATGGGCTGTCTGATGACATTTTAAGGTAGAAAAGTAAATTGCCTTTTTTATTGTACCCTTTGACAGACATTTTCACACTTTGATCAAGGCAAACCAGACAGTTGAGATGATTCAGTTTATTTATTACTAAAGGGCGTGTTGAGTAATATTTCTAATTCAATCATAATTTGGAATACATTATAACCCTTCTTCTTCTCAGCCCCGCCCCAAAAAAGAAGGAAAAATGGAATTTACAGGTACAGGACTCAAAAATTATGATAGTAGAAATAGTAATAGACATCTTTCAAAAATCTGTTTCCAGCGCACCTGGGTGGCTCAGTCAGTTAAGCGTCTGCCTTCTGCTTCTGTGTGGGGTTCTGGGATTGAGCCCCACATTGGGCTCCCTGCTTAGCTGGGAGCCTGCCCTCTCCCTCCGTCTGCCACTCCCCCTGCTTGAGCTCTCTCTCTCAAATAAATAAATAAAACTTAAAAAAAAAAAAATCTGTGTTTCCACTGGTACTTGTTCCTTAAGCTTGTTCTGATGATCTCTTTAAAAACAAATCTTAGGGACGCCTGGGTGGCTCAGTCAGTTCCATGCCTGCCTTCGGCTCAGGTCCTGATCCCAGGGTCCTGGAATCAAATCCCTATTAGGCTCCTTGCTCAGCGGGGAGCCTGCTTCTCCCTATGCCTGCTGCTCCCCCTGCTTGTGGGATCCCTCTCTCTCTCTCTAACAAATAAATAAATAAAATCTTTAAAAAAACAAAAAACAAATCTTAGATTCAGTGAACGAGTTCATTCATGTACTGGCTTAATGATTTCATTGTTCCTGTGATGCTGAAAGGTAGCATGTAGAGCAGAATGCCTCAACCTGGACTCCTTACATATTTGGATTTTTAAATTATTTATTTATTTTAGAGAGAGAGAGAGAGAGAGCAAGAAGTGGCAGGCAGAGGGGGAGAGAGAGAGAATCTCAAGCAGATTCCCTGCTGAGTGTGAGCTGACAGGCTCAGTTCCATGACCCTGAGGCCATGACCCAAGCAAAACAAAGAGCTGGAGGTTTAACTGACTGAGCCACTCAGGTGCCCCCACATTTAGATTTTTAATGTGTAGATTCTTCCACTTGGTTTTGAAATCTGAGTATATGAGAGAAAATTACTTTAGAAGTAGTTTTCTCTACAAACCTATAATAAGTATTTTATAATTATAGAATAAATGTTAGGCTGTGCTTCCTGCAGAAAAGAGTTAATATAGCACAATTAAAACTGCTATTCTTAGAAATGCCTGCCTGCAAGATTGGCTCCAGGCTAGCCATTGGGGACTTGGATTTGGAGAGGGCTCTCATCATTCCCAGAACTGAAAACAGTGTTTCACTGGACCTAAACACTTCATTCAAGCAATATGTCTTATGCTGAACACCCACTTTCCTTCTGGGAATCTAGGTTTTGATATGTCAAGGCAGAGGATACCCAGTCACAAACCTCCTGTAAAATCACTAGGAACTGAGTTTCTAATGAGTTTCCCTCGTAGACGTTTCACAAGTGTTGTGACAGTTTGTTGTTGGAAGGATTAAGTGCGACTTCATCAGGAGAGGACTCTTAGAAGCTTGTGACTAGACTCCTCTGAACTTTGCTCCATATGTTTGCTTTTCCTTTTGTTTATTTTGCTTTTTATCCTTTTGCTATAATAAGTCATAACCATGATCACAACTATATGCTGAAGCCCGTCTGTCCTGCGAATCACTGAAGGTGAATCACTGAATGGGGAGGTTCTGGAGGACCCCTAGCATAGCTTTCCTCTTGTAATATAAGTTCAGTGATCTGTGATAATTACATTTTTAATTATATAAATACAGTTAATACACTGTATATACATTTAAATACACTGTGTTCAGTTGGATGTTTTCCTAGTGTTAAAAGAAAGGGAGGGGAGGGGCTCCTGGGCGGCTCAGTGGGTTAAAGCCTCTGCCTTCCGCTCAGTTCATGATCTCAGGGTTCTCAGATCGAGCTCCGCATCAGGCTCTCTGCTTAGCAGAGAGCCTGCTTCCTCCTCTTTTTCTCTCTTGCTGCCTGCCTCTCTGCCTACTTGTGATCCCACTCTCTGTCAAATAAATAAAATCTTTAAAAAAAAAAAAAGAAGAAGAAGAAGAAGAAGAAAGGGAGGGGAATGCTACATCTTCATTTCAATAACAGTATAAATACCCTATGACCTACTGTTTTTCATCTTTGAATTCTGGATCGTGTCCATGAAAGGTCTGGTTATTTTACAGACTCAGATCTCAGTCTTCCTGGTTGTCTGTCTTATCAGATCTCTAAAGTTTTGATTTTGTACAGTCTGTGTTCTAGAGTCAGTTTAATCAGGATACTGAGTTTACCAAGAGTGAATTAGTCTGTCTAGATTTGTCATGTAAGATGATAAGAGACACAAAATTGGGATCACAGAGATTTTGAGAACATATTTATGAGGCTGTCTTTCCCCTATTTCCTGCATGAATTTTTTCTTAACCAACAAAAACTAATTATTTATAGAATATTACTCTTATAAAACTAATTGTTGTTATTATTTAGCTTCTCTTAATAGCCTAGTTTTAGAAAATGTATATAACCAGAGAATTAATATTTTAAACTTTTGCTTTTCATTTGCTACTACCAACTTAAAATTTTAGGTCTGATTTTTTTTCTTTAATGTATTTCCTGAAATTTTGTTATAAAAAATAAAACTTTCTAGATTTTATTTCTTTACTGTTTTTGTTCTAGATAGTTTGGTCTCCTATGAAATTTTGTATATCTCCTTTCTGTCTTTACAGATAACACATCTAGTTTATGCTTCATCCATGATTTATAAAACATTATAAAATAAATTATTTTGAAAGCTCTACAAATTTGATTTATTCCTCTCAGTTTAATCTTGTGATTTCTGCACCCCAGGATTGTTGATGTTGTTTAGACATTATTTCAGGTTAAGAGCATTTCAAGCTCTAACATGTAGAATTTAGTATTTTTTAACCCATTAGATTTTTTTTTTTTAATTTAGATGCTCCATTATCATTGTTGTTTCTTTTCAGATTATCACAGGGAATTCCTTTTCTGTTTATCCATGCCAAGAATCTGTCTAGTCATATGGTCATAGCTAAATACGTCTTTTTCTTTTAATACGTTATACTTTTTTTGCTCAAGAAGAGAATAGATTAAATGTTGTAGTAATAGGAATGAACAGGGGGCGCCTGGGTGGCTCAGTGGGTTAAGCCGCTGCCTTCGGCTCAGGTCATGATCTCAGGGTCCTGGGATCGAGCCCTGCATCGGGCTCTCTGCTCAGCAGGGAGCCTGCTTCCCTCTCTCTCTCTCTCTCTCTGCCTGCCTCTCTGTCTACTTGTGATCTCTCTCTGTCAAATAAATAAATTAAAAAAAATCTTTAAAAAAAAATAGGAATGAACAGGCCATTAATAATGCTGCCCATAATCAACTAAATGATATTGTGCAATGCTTCCTTTTGTTATTAAATTCACAGCATCCCCTTTTTTTGTTTTTATTGTATTGCACTATCACTGGCTCTTTTTTTAAAAAAATCTTTGTAGATATCAGGACACGGTTTTTATAGTTCAACCTGTGTCTAGTCTGCCTAGGAAACATGCAGTCCATAATATTTGTATTAGAAATCGATAGCAACTCTCTACAAGCCCAAGCTGGTGGTATAAACGAATATAGGGCTGGTATTAGAAAATGTAGAGTGACAGGGACTGGGAAGAGTTCAGGAGGTCCATGTACTATCTTCAGGCATTCAAAGTGAGAATTTGAAGTCCTCTGCAAGTTAAACAAAGCAGTAGTGCATGCCACATTAGGCCCAGGGACAGTTTGTAATCTCTTACATATTCGTATCTTCATACATCTTCCCAACATATATAGTACTTAAATAGGTTTTGTTCCTTTCTATTTTGCTGTGAACCAAAATAGCTCTAAAAAGATAAGCTTTTTAATTTAAATAAAACTTCAAAAAATGTATCAATATTAGAAAGTCCTACACAAAATAGAGTAATTTTGATTAGATTTGGTTGTAGAATGCCTCTTTGTTTTTATTAATTTCTTTTTGTTAAGCAGAGTTGGTTTCTGTTTTTTGGTTTTTGTTTTTTGTTTTTTTTCTTAACCCTAAATGAATATACATTCATGGAAACATTAACAAATTCTGCCTTCCTCATGGCTTGGACCTAGCAATCTAAGACTTCCTTACTACCTTTCAGATCTTCTGGATTGCTTGTATTTCTATTTGTTTCATGTCTTTTTTTTTTTTTTAATTTCAGTAAGTTTGCAAAACGCAAAATAACTTACTTAAAGCAGTTAATTACTAACAACTCATCTTTCCCCAAAGTTTGGATTTACTCTTCTGAAGTTGATTGTGATGACTTAATATCCACTTATGTCAGATTGCTCTTTAATATATGGAAGGTTTTAAAAAAAAAAACATAAATTTTAACTGGGTTAAAGATTTGTGTTCACTATAACTGCTTTGCCATTAAACTAAATGAGGTATTAAAGTCTTAAAACCGGAGTTATAATAATAGAGAGAACTCAACCATAACTGTATGACTGAAGAAAATACTAATTGATGATGCCTTCTTTTCAATTGTCCAAAATAGGCTCGTTTCGTGTGGCGTTTTTAATTGAGTTATAACAGTTCTTTGTTTTCCTTCTGTTTTTTATGGATGTATGACTCTTTAACTTGTAAAACTTGTTACTATATTACTCATGTGTGTTTTAGTAATTAGGATTCTTTTTCTTTACCCTCACAAAGCACAATAATCTGGTAAATGTAATATCGGTTATGTGATTGACTTTAAGTCATTTTGTTTTTAATTTTTTATTCTAAGTGTATGTTTGAAATTGTAGAATGAGGAAATACTGTAAGCAAACATTGGAGACAGTTTTTCTAATCATAATGAAATTATATTTTCCAGGAGGAGCTATGTAACTCTGGTTATGTTACATGAAAAATCTTGATGAAAATTTAGAGATCATTAACAGATTTTTTTTATTGCTGTTGCAATAAACAATACTATGTCGTAATCACTGTATGGTTGCTAAGGACACAGCATTGACCTGGAGAGTCCCTGTATTCTGGACCCAACTTGCACACTTTTTCTCAGTTTTTCTTAGATATTAAGTGATTTTGCAACCAAAGAAACTTAGTAATCTCTTAGAATGAATTTCATCAAACAAATGTGATAATATTTTTCTGGTTTTTTATATTTCTTTGAACATCATAATTCCTAAGATATTTATAATTAATACTCTTAGCAAACAACATATAACAATCAAAGAAACCACTATAAACAATGCATTTAAATATATTTTTTTCTAATGTTTTAGCTGGGAAGTTTTAAGATTCCTTCTGTCAAACATAAGATGGTGGTTAGAAGAATATGGCTTTGACGGATTTCGTTTTGATGGTGTTACATCCATGCTCTATCATCACCATGGAATGGGTAGGTAGCTCATATATTACAGATGCAACTAATGATTTCATTTTTTTTACTGGAATATTAAAACCAGATTTAGGGTTCAGTTACAGAATTGCAATGACTATTATTGTTGGCTTGATTTTTATTGGTTTCATTGTGTATGTCCTTTCTCTAGTGATTTCTGATCCCTTTTCGGTAAGAGGTTGGAAAATACATCTTATAAGTAAATGAACAATAATGCTTTTCTTTGAAATGTATCTACTTAATAATATGCTATCCTTAATATGTAGCTTTCCTTTAAAAATGTTTTATTTATTTTTTCATTCTGTTCTATTCAAATATAACATGCAATGTTAGATTAGTTACAAATATACAAAGTAAAGATTCCACAATTCTGTACATTACTCAGTCTCGTCACAATAAGTGTACACTTAATCCCCTTCACCTGTTTTACCCATCCCCACACCCACCCACCCCCTGCCCCCGACAACTATCAGTTTATTCTGTATATTTAAGAGCCCAATTTTTTGTCTCTTTTTCCTTTGTTCATTTTATTTATTTCTTAAATTCCACATATGAGTGAAGTCATATGGTATTTGTCTTTCTCCGACTAGCTTATCTCACTTAGCATTATACTCTTTAGACCCATCCATGTTGTTGCACAGGCAAGATTTCATTCTTTTTATGGCTGAATAATATTCCATTATATATATGTGTAACACACACATGCATATATATAATCACAACTTCTTTATTCATTCATCTCTGGGTGGACACTTAGGTTGCTTCCATATCTTGGTTATTATAGTAAATAATGCTGCAAAAAACATAAAGGGTGTATATATCTTTTTGAATTAGTGTTTTTGTATTCTTTGGGTAAATATGGGGTATTTCATGGTTTTGTGCAAATTTAGGGCTATAGGTTCTAGTTCTGTGAAAACTGCTGTTGATATTTTGATAGGAATTTCATTGAATCTGTAGATTGCTTTGGATAGTATAGGCATTTTCACAATACTCATTCTCCCACTCCATCAGTATGGAAAAGCTTTCCATTTGCTTGTATCATCTTTAATTTTTCCCATCAGTGTTTTACAGTTTTCAGAGTACAGGTATTTCACCTCCTTGATCAAGTTCATTCCTAGGTATTTTATTCTTGTTGGTGCAACAGTGAACGGAATTGTTTTTTTTTTTTAATTTCTCCTTTATTACTTCATATTAGTATATAGAAACTCATTAGATTCCTGTATATTAATTTTGTATCTTGTGATTTTACTAAATCCATGTATAGGTTCTATAGTTTTTGGTAGATTCATTAGGGTTTTCTGTATATAGTAAGTATCATGTCATCTGCAAATAGTGAAAATGATGAAAAACTGAGAGCTTTTCCTCTAAGATCAGGAAGTAGACAAGGATGTCTGCTCTCACCACTTTTATTCAACACAGTACTGGAAGTCCTAGCCAAAGAAATAAAATGTTTTTAAGCCAACCATTTATCAGAGCTCCCATATGATATGAACATGACAGCAATTGCAATGAGAAATAAATAACAAAAAAAAAGAGAGAGAGAGAGAACCTTTGTGAATGTGTTAGCCCCTTTGCATATTAAACACTGATGAAAATTATGTATATTTTAAATACAGATGTTCACAATTAAAAGTATAAATTAATTTGTAATTAAAATATTGATCAGAGATCTTCAGTTTAAAAATTGTTCAAAGAGGGGCCCCTGGGTGGCTCAGTGGGTTAAAACCTCTGCCTTCGGCTCAGGTCATGATCCCAGAGTCCTGGAATCGAGCCCCACATCGGGCTCTCTGCTTAGTGGGGAGCCTGCTTCCTCCTCTCTCTCTCTGCCTGCCTCTCCCTACTTGTGATCTCTGTCTGTCAAATAAATAAATAAAATCTTTAAAAAAAATTGTTCAAAGATGTGGGATCATGGAATCCTAATTTCTCAGTAGATAATATGGTGAATAATTACTATTTTTTAAGGGCCAAATATTTACCAGCAACAACCAATTTGAAAAGGAGACTTTAAACTGTAAATCTTGAAAAGTGGCTACCAAGGAAAGAAGCTATATTCAAAGCATCCTGCTATCTGCTCTTAGTCATGGTGCTACCCCCATGAAATGTTCCAAGGAAAGACATCGTATCTATAAAACATGACAGGTGTCACTGATATCCTCCAGTTTGGAGGGAAGCTAACTTAGGGGATGAAGAAGGAAAGCATGGCAAAGGTCAAGAAAGAGCCTTACTAGATTACAGCACCTGCATACTCCTGTAGAACCTCTCTCTGCTGAGGGATTGGTATTTTCCAAGGAATTGTGGACTTAGGGAAATTAATTGGAAAAAAAATGAGATAAAGCAATTAACATCAAGACACAAAATGTTCAATTTATAAAATTGAGTGACAAAGGGAAGTTCAGCAGGTGACAGAAAGAAAAAGAAATTTACCTATGTGAATGAAAACAGTGGCTGAACTCATACTTTTCGACTGCCAACAGCAATGTTTAAAAAATTCTTGGGAAAATGAAATTTGACTCAAGAATTTAATTGAGTTGTCATTCAGGTATTAAATTGAAAGAGGTTAAGGAATCAAACTTCCTTTATTATATTTAAAAATATCATTTAGTGATGGGATCCAGCAAACTGAAAAAAAAAATTGAATCAAAATGAAAAAATTGATATAGGGAAGCAGAGGGAAAAGGCATATGTTGCACACTAACTTGATTTAATTAAAAATGAGTAAACAATTCAAGGAATCGAAAGTAAGTAGTATAACCTCCATAAGTGCTATGTACTATAAGCAATCAAAGTTAGAATGTGGGGGAAGAGAAGGTAGACGAAAGATGGAGGATGTTAAAATCTTTTTGTCATCATGGTAAATCTGTATTGCATAAATTGAAGCACATACGTTAAGTAATATAAACACTATGTCTTAATGTTATGATGGTTTTCATATTTGCTTTTCTTTACCTCAAAAGGATCTAATAGGAACTAGCTAATATTAACATCTCTCTCTCTCTCTTTTTAAAGACTTTATGTATTTATTTGACAGAGCGAGATCACAAGTAGGCAGAGAGGCAGGCAGAGAGGGAGAAGCAGGATCCCTGCTGAACAGAGAGCCCTAAGCAGGGCTCCATCCCAGGACCCTGGGATTATGACCTGAACCAAAGGCAGAGGTTTAACCCACTGAGCCACCCAGGCACTCCTAATATTAACATCTCTTGACATGATAAAAAAAATGTATCTGAAAATTGAAATCTAGAATTTGGTGTTATTTCTCTCTCTCTCCCTCTTTTTTTTTTTTTTTTTTGCTTTAAAGTTATGTTAAAATTAAATTATTTTTTTCAATTAAAGTGCTTTGTTTGCTTTTGAAAAATGAAAATTAAATTGCAGGATTATCTGAATTCCAAATGTTTACCATGGAATACCTTTCTAAGATAGAACATATATTTGCTAATGATAATATTACACGGTATTGAAGCCCATTACACTTTGCTATGAAAACAAAACTGATCTCAATAAACTAATTGGTGGGGGCATTTGTGCTAAGAAGCCTTGCACATTAACGTAATGTATCTATATTGATTTTCTGTTCTCTAGGTCAAGGTTTTTCAGGTGATTACCATGAATATTTTGGACTTCAAGTAGATGAAGATGCCTTGATTTACCTCATGTTGGCAAATCATTTGATTCACACATTGTATCCAGATTCTGTAACAGTAGCTGAGGTAAAGCCATAATGATCTTTACCCTCTGACCCCCTTTAATATAGAACATTTTGTCAGCATACAATATTTGAATGATTAATCTCATGTTGTCAGTAATTGCATAACTGAAATGATACCCGGACTATAGTGCAGCTATCTGGTATGGGTGGCACATTATTTAGAATAGTGTTTTCTTATTAGGAGATAGTGTGCACTAATTACTTGTCATCCTTCCATTGTTACAAAAGAAAATGCCAGCGGTTAGAAAGTAAAATATCCTAATCAGTGGACAGGTCCTTCTGCCATGAGACCTTCAACAGAGAAAAGAAATGAATATTAATGTGTATCTGTTTATTTATTTATTTATTTTTTCCTTTTCTGGTTTAATCATTTCTAATTAATTGGATCACTGCCTGCAAGCTTCTCTGAAGTCTCTCTTGTTCTGATGCGATTACCTTCCTTGTTTACGTTATTGCTCTTGGATTGCCAAATGTTCACTAGTTATTCATGATTACTGAAGGTTCGTGATTAACTGTCCCAAAGCTGCGCTGTAATGATGTAATTCGGTATATGCATAATTGACAGTTCCCCTCTTGGTGATAAATGTGATAAATTAAGAAGTTTGTTAAATGCTTATGCTAATTTAGATTTAGTTTTAAAATCCCACTGGTTTTCTGAGTCCTCTTACTAGAAATTATTATTAAAATTGAATTTACTATATTAAAACTGTTCTGTACAAAGCGTAGTAGTTGGCATATGAAAATAGCAAGAATATCATTAAAAGAGTCAGAGTTCAGGTGTATTTGCACACTGTTGGCATTTAGTTCATGGGAATGAGATGCAGTAGCGATGGTCTCCTTTCTGTGGTATTTATTATTTGTATAGACTTTTTGTATCCATCTTTTCTCAAAACTGAATCTTCAACTAGATGGAATGATTTCCTTGTTTATCTCTGAATAGAGAACAGTTCCTTTCTTTAGACATTTTGTCTTCTAAATATTCTAGGAACAGAACAATGAACCCTAAATTTCTGGAATAAATTCTTATGTAGATTTTTTAAAAAACACAATTATAATAACATTTTGATAAACCTGCATTATTCTATACTATCTACCTGACTACATTTGGTCATATCTTATAAATCTTGCTAATACTTGTGCTAATCAATTTATGTACTGAGTATCTTTTAATGTCAGAGCGTATTTTAAACTTTTATTTTGTCTTTTATATGAGTTTATCTGTCAAACATCAAAAAATTTTATCAGTTATATTTATGACAATTCAAAGCAGAGGCAGTATAAATGAAAAGTAACTATAAACAATTAATGACAGTACAAATCAAAAGTGGGTACTGGAAAAAAAGAAGCAATTATTCAATACATGAAACTTAAAATTGTTCCATTGATCTTTCCATTCATTTCAGGTAAAATACTTTCATCATCTAGGGAGCCCTTGTCTGATTATCAGTGTTTCTACCAATGAAACTTTGAGACTTTAGCCTACTTTATATTACTTGGTTTTAGATTTTTTTTTAACAAGATGTGTCTTCAATTTATTCTACTTAAATTGAAAACTACTTCAATTTCAGTACATCACTTTTCTTTCTAGTGGGAGTCTCTTCAAAATGTGAAATTGATCCTCATGAACTTTTTTTTAAGAAAGGAATGTGGTGTAACAAATAAGTAATATAATTTATACAAAGTCCTATAGTAGAAATTTAAATTTGTTTACAATGACAGTGACTAAAATTGAAAACTATTTTTTCCTAGAATGTGTCTACTATTTCCCATGGTTCTCTTTGCTAAATTAATTAAAAGTATTTTTCTGTTGAGGTTTCTCCTCCTTTTGGAATAGTCATAAGATATCCTTAGATATTAAAAAATAAAACTGCTTCAACTTTATTTGGAATACGTGGTCATTTTTATGTGCTATGTTGGTAGGTATTGACTTTTTTATACTTAAAGTATATTTATTTTAGCAGCCTTTATGTTTACCTATGATTATCCTTTTTTAAGATTTTAAGAGGATAATCATTAACTCCTTTCTTTCAAAAGAGAGCTACAAATATCTTGTATGCCTTAATGGAGTAGCTTATTCAGATTTAGGAGTCAAGGTCAATCGGTGTCCAAATATTTTTCTTAGCATATTCTATTTCCTAACAAAGTATTTCCTAAAACTACCTTTAGAACAAATATAGAATGCACCTTAGTGTTTCTTGAGAAAAATTACCTTGATCATTAATACCAACCTATCACCAGCCCAGGAAAACTCAGTCTCATGGAAACTCTTCTGGGGAAGGCATTTTGTCTACAAGTCCAGTGCCTAACACAAGTGCCTGGAATTTAATACATATTCAGCTGATGTTTATAAGGAACCTAACTAAATACCCACCCTGGTAGTGAAAATATGACATATTACAAGATATAACTTGTTTTCATTTTTTTTCTCTTACACATTCATCCTTTTCACTTTTTTGTCTATGTTTCAGTTATAAACTATAAAGTATGATGTAGAAATAAGATATTGACAAATATTTCATTTTCTTACACATACATTCCACTATGCACTATAGTTAACTATATCTCTCTTTCATTAGAAAACAATTAAGAAATTGTTTTAGAATTCTGAAGAGATCATATGTTTCTTTTTTACCAGCTTTTCTGTGTGAAGAGTTTTGGGATGGTGGTATAAATGAAGAAGCATTTGAGTTAAGTTTCAGAGGGCTCAGAGTATGTGATAGTCTTTTATAGAAAGTAAGGAAGAGTTTGGGCAAGACACACATAGAAGAGTTTGTGACAAGCACAGGGAAGAGTAAATATTTCAGTGAATGATGTAGTTAGTATTTGAAATATAATAGTAGAAATCATGGTGGGAAGCTATAGGTTTCTCCGTTGGGCTTTCTATGTGGTTTAGTTAACAATTAAAAGAACTGCATCACATTATCATTTATTGATAAGTGTGTATATGTTTATTTAGGTTTCAGTTTATAAATCCTGAAGGCCAAATATTATGTCTTACTTACCTTTAAATTCCTGACAGCACCTTTATTCATTCACTCACAAAATTGTATTGAGTTCCTGCTTTATGCCAGGTGCTCTTGTCCTACTTGAATTTGTGGCGTCTATCAGTGAACCACAACAACAGCAACAACCACAAAACCCTTGTCCCATGGATTGCACATTCTAACAGAGAGTAAGGAGGCAAATAATCAAATATTATAAAAATATTATAAAATATTTATAAAAATATTTATAAAAATATAAAATATTTATAAAAATATTATAAAAATTATACTGTCAATACTTAAAGTACGATTGTTGAATTGAATCTTTCACTACAAAATTTGAGGTTTTGGTAATTGGCTATTGGAAGCTATTGATGGGCAGTGATAGGGCACTGTCTCAAAAGATGTTACTTTAGAGGGAGCCTGGGTGGCTCAGTTGGTTAAGCACCCAACTCTTGATTTCAGCTCAGGTCATGATCCCGGGGTCATGAGATCCAGCCCTGTGTTGAGCTGCATGTTCAGGGGGAGTCTGCTTCTCTTTCTCCCCTTCTCTCTCTGTCCCCCAACTTGTGTTCTTGCTCTTCCTCTCTCTAAAATAAATAGATCAATCTTTAAAGAAAAAGATGTTAATTTGGCAGCAATTAGAGTAAAGGGAAACTGGAGATGGGGAATTCCATGGAAGCATAATGGTCTAAGCAAGGAGTTATGAAGATTAAATAAGACGGTGGCCGTAGAAATGGAGCAAGAGAAAAGGATTTCTTTGAAAGGTATAGTAGAGTTAGAATTGCTAATATGTGGCTCATATTTCACCCTAGTTGCTGTTATAATATATTTTGCTACATCTGGGTCCTTGTACCATCTTTTTTTTTTTTTTTCTTGAGTGTTCACTCAATTATTGGTAATCTAGGAGTGGCATGACAGAGAAGGATAATACTCTGTGGAAGGGCCTGACATCTGAGTCCTGACTCTACTGCTGAGAACCGTATCTTTAGAGATTTCTTCACCTAAGTGAGCTTCAGTTTCTGTATCTTCTAGACGAAGAGAATCCATCAGATAACCTTAAGACCCATTTCAAGTGTTGCTGACTATAGTGAAAGCCATCGTATTGCTTCATTCTTAATGTACTAAGTCGTCTTTCTATCTCATCAGAAACTAGGTGCTCCCAGAATGCCCTCAATGCCATTACTGTATACAAACAGAATAAGTATAATAGATACATGCCACATGGATTTTTGTGTTTGATGAAAGCAATAGCAAAGTGTTCGTATATTAGCTCAAAAATAAGTCTAAGAAACTATGTTTTAGCAGTAATCGTCTTATTTTTTTGTGTGTTCTCTTTGTGATACTAAGGAGGAGAAGAAAAATTCGCCTCGTGAGATTGAAGTTGTCTTGCTTTGAAAAGCATTACACAAAAAAAAAAATTAGTGGGAAATGAGATATGCTGTCATAGTTGTAACTACTTTTACAATTATGCTGCCAGAACACTCCAAAAATATGTGCTCCCATTTACTGTTTTTATTTATTAGCCCAGAATTTACTGTCAAAAAAAAATACTAAGAATCTGAGCAATGTGAATTGATAATGCTGATATATTTTATTTCAGGACGTATCAGGCATGCCTGCTCTCTGTTCTCCGATTTCCCAGGGAGGGGTTGGCTTTGACTATCGATTAGCCATGGCAATTCCAGATAAATGGATCCAGGTAAGAGTTCATGCAATTTTTTCCCCTGTAAATACTATGTATTATGTTGATTTATTTATTATTTCTTTGGTTTATTTCTTAATTTGTGGTCATTAGTTATAAATATTATAATTATTATAATTGAAGTATTAAATTTTCTCATTAGTATGTTGATTCTTGTGCTTTTTAATAAGATACTTCACAGACTTCTAAAACTTCTAGTTTAAAGTATTCATACTTGAGTTATTCAGACAAGAGGAAGATATTAATATAATGTTAGCTGTGTATGTGGAATTTTACATTATCCAGTTTTATGAAACTTCAGTACTCTATATTTAAAACACATTAAATGTCATCAAGGCATCCATTTCTGCCTCCAGATCATCAGTGTAGAAGTAACTCCTTAATACTTGCTTCATAGCATGTTTTTTCCTCAACAGATTTAGATTCATCCATTCCCCTTTTTTAATATTTAGAAATCCTTACCATGTGTCAAGCACCAGGGATGAATAATTGTACATGACACCTTGCACATAATTAATACAATTTTATTAAATTTAATGACATTTAAGTACCTTGGATTATATTTTGTTTTATTTAATATTTGCCTAAAAGACCAATGTTCTTTTATGTAGACTTAGATTTGACCTATAGCATTTCTGAGTGGCTATGTCCATAATCATAGGCTTAATAAGTGTAAGAAGTCAGCTATGTCTCGAAAAATCATAGTCTTCTGATAAGCCCTTTGGTACAGAGGTGAACTGGTGCCTTTACATCACAGTGATAGACCCACTGAACTTTGGTTGGAAAAACCATGGAGCCCACTTTGAAGGAAGTGGTTATTATAATCCTGTCTTAACTTTCGTTCCTGTGCCCCTAGGCAATTTGCGCAGTGCACAGCTGTGACATTAAATCTTTACCAACATAATTTCTGCTTCTCCATTTATAATGATTCCTTAGACATTGTCAAGTTAAAAAAGCAAATGTTTTCCAGAGATGATTAGACTCAGAAATCAAAGAAACAAGTATGTATTCTAGCTTCAGCACCTGGGAAAGTTGCTTTATATCTGTCATTTTATAAAAATACTGTTATCTTCAGTTTTCTCACTTTGGTTTAAGGGTCTTTACCCACCATTTTTAAGGATTTCTAATCTTCCACACAAACTTCCCTCACAAGTGCAAATCTTCCTTTTTTCACCTCCTACTGGAAAGCCTTCACCAGTTTTTGTGCAGATTGAAGAATATTTCAAAGTGTATAGAAACCTAGAATTATAGCCCACAGTAGGATATTTCCTTTTCTGAACAATGATGACTGCTTTAAAAGAAAGAATTAATTTACCTTATGAAACATTTTAGAACCTTGTATGCTCAAGGTACTGTACTAGTCAGTACCTCATAAGAATGGAAAAATATATTGTCCTGTGTTTAGAATATGACCATTGTGTCTTCTTAGATCATGAATTCTCTAAGGGCAAATGTCATCTTCTGTTTTATGTAATTATTTAAAAATCTTTGCATCACCAAAGTGGTTAATAAGACAAGAGACAGTTAAAATAATATTTTATAAAACTCAGTGATTTCCCCTACTTATGTAATTTGTGCATTTAAAAAGATAATTCCATTAATGATTACTGTTTCCTCAAATGTCAGTAAAGCATACAAGAGTATTAATCCAAATGATAGCTTTACTCAGAATGTATGTGGTATTCGTCATGATCTACCCAGAGGGTCTGACTTAGATTAGAATGCTAGATTTCATTCATGTTTTTGTTGTTCAAAAGCAAATTATTTACCACTTTATACTTCTGTTAGTTCAAAGTTAGTAGTTTGGAATATCATATTTAATCACTTACTGAACAAACATTTTCCAATCTAAAATATGGCAGATTTGCAGCATCTCTTTTCATTTTATTTGGTCATTTTTGTTACCTACCTACCTTTTATCACTTTTTTTAAAAAGAATTTATTTATTTATTTAACAGAGATCACAAGTAGGCAGAGAGACAGGCAGAGAGAGAGGAGGGAACAGGCTCCCTGCTAAGCAGAGAGCCCAAAGCGGGGCTCGATCCCAGGACCCTGGGATCATGACCTGAGCCGAAAGCAGAGGCTTTAACTCACTGAGCCACCCAGGCACCCCCCTTTTATCACCTTTTTATGTTAAATTGATGTAAGTATTTAGTTGAATTCATTCATTTATACATTAATTCCACCAAATATTTTAAGTACCTTATATTTTTTATTATATAAAGTTCCTCAATTAAACTTTTTGTATGAAGATAATTGCAGATTCCCATGCAGTTGTAAGAACAATTGTAATGCAATGAGATCTGGTTCAGTCTAAACCAGTGTTCCCCAGTGGTACCATCTTGCAAAGTTAGAGTACATTCCCACAGCTAGGATACTGACATTCGATGTAGTTAAGGTACAGAATATTCCATCACATAAAGTTCTTTCATATTGTCCCAATCACTTTTTAACCTGTGGCAGCCACTAATCTGCTCTCCATTTCTGTAATTTTCTTCTCATTTCAAGAATGTGATATAAATGAAATCATACATCACCTTTTGAGATTTCATTTATTTATTTATTTATTTATTTATTTGACAGAGAGAGATCGCAAGTAGGCAGAGAGGTAGGCAGAGAGAGAGGAAGGGAAGCAGGCTCCCCGCTGAGCAGAGAGCCCAATGCGGGACTCGATCCCAGGACCCTGAGATCATGACCTGAGCCAAAGGCAGCGGCTTAACCCACTGAGCCACCCAGGTGCCCCTTGAGATTCCATTTTTCACTCAGCGGAATTCTCTGGAGATTCATATAGATTCATTTTCATATAGATGCTCTGGTTGCCTGTGTCAGTAGTTTATTCCTTTTTTTTTTTTTTTTTTTTTTTTTTTTTTTTGCTGAATGGTATTTCAGGGTATGGATATACCACGGTTTGCTTAGTCATATACCCATTACAGATGTAAATATTGTTTCTAGTTTGGGGCTATTATAAATAAAGCTGCTTTAAACATGTGAGTGCAGATTTTGTATGGCCATAAATTTTAATTTATCTAATATAAATGCACAAAAGTGCAGTTATTGGATCATATAGTATTTATTTATTTGAGTAGTTGGATATTTAATTTTTTAAAAAAACTGCCAGACTTGTCCAGAGCGACTGTACTATTTACATTCCCACCAGCGATGTTGCAAAGATCCAGTTTCTGTATATCCTTGCACCTATTTTAGTCATTCTTTATAGGTATGTAGTGATAAATCTAACTATGGTTTTAAAATTTGCATTTCCTTAGTGGCTTATGATGATGAACATCTTTTCATGTTTTTATTTGCCTTCTCTGTATCCTCCTTGATGAAATGTCTATTCATATCTTTTGGCCATTTTCTAAATGGATCATTGGTTTGCTGTGGAATTTTGAGAGTTTTTTTTGTTTTTTTTTTTTTTAAAGATTTTTATTTATTTATTTGACAGAGAGAGATCACAAGTAGACGGAGAGGCAGGCAGAGAGAGAGAGAGGGAAGCAGGCTTCTTGCTGAGCAGAGAGCCCGATGCGGGACTCGATCCCAGGACCCTGAGATCATGACCCGAGCCGAAGGCAGCGGCTTAACCCACTGAGCCACCCAGGCGCCCCTTGAGAGTTCTTTATATAATTTAAATTAAACTCTTCTATTGTACATATGGTTGGCAAGTGTTTTCTCCCCGTCTGCTGCTTCTCTTTTTATCCTATTCATGTGAACTTTGACAGAACAAAAGTTCTTTGTCTATATTAAATTTGATAAAGTCCAATTTATCATTTTTTTCTGATAGAGACCTTTTTTGGTGTCGAGTCTAATATTTTCTGTTAAACATTTTATACTTTTATATTTAAGTCCATGGTCCATTTTTAATTAATTTTTGTGCAATTAATATTTAAAACTTAGTTTCTTAGTTCAAGTTTCTTTTCTTTCCTTCTTTTTTTCTTTCTTTCTGCTGATTTCCGACTCTTCCAGCGTGATTTGTTGAGAAGTCTATCCTTCCATTGAATTGTCTTTGCACATTAGTCAAAAATCAAGTGGGCATATTTGTGTGGGTCTGTACATTAGTGTCAGATTATTGCTGTATCTAATTACCACAAAAGTGTCTTAAAACAACACAAATTTACTGTTATATAGTTCTCATAGTTCTGTAGGTCACAAATCTAAAATGGATCTTACTAGACTAAAATTAAGGCATTGGCAAGGCCTCCTTTCTTCTGGAGGCTCTAGTTCCCTTGCCTTTTCTGAAGGCTTCTAGGTTTTGGAAAGCCACCTTTACTCCTTGGCTCATGGCCCCTTCTATCTCCAAAGCCAGCAAGGTAGCATCTTCAGATTTCTCTCTTACTCTGACAACTCATGAGAACTGACAACTCCCCTTTTTGAGAAAGATCCCTATAATTACATTGGACCCATCCAAGTTATTCAGAATAATCTTTCCATTTCAATGTATTTAACTTTATCATATCTCTAAAGTCCTTTTTCATGTAAGACACCATGTTCACAGGTTCTGGGCATTAGGATGTGAACATCTTTGGGTCATCATTATTCTACCTAACACAATCTGCTGTCTGGTGTCTTAACGATTCACACTGAAATTATGAGAGACGGCTAAGCACATCTGAATTCCATAGGCCAAAAATCAACAAAGGAAGATTCAAGGAGGCCTAAACCCCTTGTCTTGTACCAAAATCTTCCCTAGTTTTGCATTAGTTGCTGTGTAAAAAATGACCACAAATCTAATTTCTCAGTTGCTATTTATGGTTTCTTCAGAGGACATCCATCATATTCCAAGGTCCCACCACCACTTGAGGTAAAGGATTGCGCAGAGATCTGAATATGGAGGAACAGGAATCATGGGGACCATCTTAGAATGCTGCCTATCAGAGTGCAATTGACACTTTGGACAGAAGAATGAATGAATGCTCAAAGAATCTATTGAGTAGAAGAAAGAGTCTATTTTTAGGAATAACTTCCAAGAGCACCAGCTTTATAGGCTAGGCAGAGGAACAGACACTGCAGGATGCTGGAAAACAGAACAATCAAGAGTTTCACACTGGTAGGCTGAGAAGGAAAGTGCTTCACGGGAAGGGATAGAGTCAGCACTCTCAACATGTACAACTACTTGCCCAAGAAAGAGAATTTATTACCTAAGAGACAGTCATCCACAATCTTGGCAAAGTCATTTGCATCGAAAGGGAGCAGAAGCCAGATAGTAGACTGAGTGATAACTAAAGTGGAGAAAGAAATATGTGGTCTGTAAAGACGGTAATTATTTCATGATAATTAGCCTTTAAACTTTGATATAACAGTTTTTTTTTTAGTTATCATTTTTTTAAAGAATGGAACAAAGCATTATTCCTCCTAAAATTTTCTTTATTCAACCTAAAAATGTAGCAAGTATATCTCTGTCTTGTGAAAGTGACAGAAAGATATGTGCACAATAGCACTTCACTGTGGTCTTAATCAGGAGGTAGCAGAGGAAAAAAAGGTTGAAAAAAATCCTAAAATGTAATGATCAAACCATCTGCACAAAGGCAAACGCACACACCCCCACACACCACATCAGTGTCATTTGGTCAGTCTGTATAAAGGCTGTGATTTCAGTAAGAGTTGAACCAAAGATACTTTGCGGCATGGTTACCCTTGTATCTGTATGTCAAATAATCTGGATTGATACGATGGATGTCCTCAGATAGTGACTTAAGGTAAGCACAGTAATGGTTTATTCACATTATTTTCTCTCTTGCATTTAGCTACTTAAAGAGTATAAAGATGAAGATTGGAATATGGGCAATATTGTGTACACACTTACAAACAGACGCTACCTGGAAAAGTGCATTGCTTATGCAGAGAGCCATGATCAGGTAAATGAAATTAATGTGTATAAATTAATTGTGTCTCTCTCTCTGTATTTATTAACATATCTAATACAAACATCTAATGCAAATTTCTATAGTTTAATGCAATTAATATAATTTGTATCTATCTTTACATGAAAACTCATACTTGAAAAACATTTTAAAATTATTTTGCAAATCTATAAATTCCAGCTTCAAAATGCAGTACTATTTTTACTCTGCCAAACTGTAATTAAAAATCGAAAATGACAGTTGCAAGTGTTCTCTTACATGTTTTCCTTTGTTGTAACAAGAGAAATGTTGGTGCTGATCCAGGTTAATTTTAATTTCCATTTTAGATATCCTTCTAGAGGGTTTCTTTTATGCCTTCTGACAAGCTTTCATCATCCCCGCCCCCCACCCCCACCCCCTAATCGCTGAAATCTCTAGCTAAGTAATCACCCTGACCACTGTTTGGTTAGGTTTGGCCCTTCCTTTCTAATGCAACCTGAGGTATTTTCCAAAGAGCAGAGTTCATTTCGTCAACCCAGATCTTTTGATTGAATCTTCTCATTCAAGGCCACTCATATTCTGGCCTAAGCCAAAGTTTCCACCTTCATTCTCTGCTCAACTCTCCAAGCATTTTATTCCTCAGTATGATGACCCTACCCATTCCTGAATAGGTCAATCTTGTTCCAATCTTGCAGTTTCCCCCACACACCAGCAAATGTCTAGAGCACCTGGGAAGCTTCTATAAAGTCCTACCACCCTGCCTCAGATATCATATTCTCCCTCAAAACCTCGTCTAGCTGTATAGGGGGAAATAGTTCCCTCATCCTCCTTACTTTCCTCACATTTTGGGCAGAACATTTGTTTCCATTACCTTTAGATTTCCAGCCTTAGCACTGTGACTGCTCCTAGTGGTTGTTCAATAAGCATAAGTAAATGCAGGACAAAGGCCATTTAGTTATTTAAATCCCTATTAATCCTCATAAGCATAAGCAACATAAAATATACTCTTCATACATTAAAAAGGAGAGAATAGAAATTTTTGAAATTGTTTGCATGGGGCTCCTGGGTGACTCACTCAGGCATCTGACTCTTGGTTTCAGCTCAGGTCATGATTTCAGGGTCCTGAGATCAAACCCCACATCTGGCTCTCTGCTCAGCATGGAGTCTGCTTGACAGTCTCTCTCTCCCTCTCTCTGCTCCTTCCCTGACTCACATTGTTTCTCTCCTCTCTCCCTAAAATGAATAAATAAATAAAATCTTAAGAAAAAAGAAATTATTTGTAGTATGTGTACCAAGAAAATAGAAGCTCAAACAATAAGCCTGTTATTTTTGCAGAAATTGACCATTTAAGGTAAAGAAGTAGATTTTCAGGTGTCTTCTTTAGTTAGTAAGAAAGTGTAAGTAGACCAGAGGTTAGCTACTAAGGCCCATGGACCAAGTTCTGCCTGCTGCCTGTTTTTGTAAAGGTAATTGGACACAGCCATGTTTAACCGTGTATGTATTATCTGTGGCTGCCTTTGAGCCAAAATGGCAGATTTAAGTAGGGAAACTGAGAAAGTGGCCCACAATGCCTAAAATATATACTGGGTAGCCTTTACAGAAAGTTTTCTGACTCAGGATATAAACCTATATTAAATTTCTTATCTTCCAAATCAGGGCACAGCTTTCTTTTCAACTTAAATTGGCCATAGAGCAGATCAAATAAATACCTACAAAAAATGAGACCCCAAATCTAAAAAAATTAAAACTGGATAATTTGAATTTAAGCATGCAGGAACTCTTACCAAATACATAACAATATGAAAACTAAAATACTTGTATATTTCTTTACATTGCACATTTCTAGCAATTATAATAGATATTGAGCTCTCTAGATATGTTTACTTTTATATAAATGAATAAAAGAATAAATAAATTGATTAAACAAATTGAAAATGAAACAGATTATTTTCATATTGCATCCCAAAATGTACAGAAAATTATAGACTTATCAAGAATTATTTCATATTTTAAGATTTAGGTAATTCTGCCTTTTATTACAAATTGTCAGAATGTATAAAAAGTTTCAGGTTTCCTAGTTCTTTCTAAAAGCAAAAACAGGTGGCTAGTGGTTAAGCATCTGCCTTCGGCTCAGGTCTTGATCCCAGGTCCTGGGATGGAGCCCCACCTCAGGCTCCCTGCTCAGCGGGGAACCTGCTCCTCCCTCTCCCTCAACTCGTGCTCTCTCTCTCTCCATCTCTCTCTCTCAAATAAATAAATAAAATCTTTTTTAAAAAAGCAAAAATACATTGATTCTTAAATCTGATGAAATTATAAAGATGTATATTTATAATGAATAATATAGAAAAATATGCATCATAGTAGAAATCTAAGCAGAAGTTACAAAAATAATTTTAATAGAATCATAGATTGAAGAAATAAACACAGATACAGATAAGAGTATAATTAAACAATTCCAAACAAGGGAAAAGGACAGATTGTTTAAGAACATTATTGCTGAGTCACCTGAGTGGCTGAGTCAGTGAAGCATCTGCCTTCTGCTCAGGTCATGATCCGAGAGTCCTGGGATCAAGCCTCACATTGGGCTCCCTGCTGAGCGGAGAGTCTGCTTCTGCCTCTGCCTGCCTCTCCCCCTGCTTGTGCTCTCTCACTCTCTATCTCTCTGTCAAATAAATAAAATTTAGAAAAAGACAAAGGAAAAGAACCAGTACTGCCTAATAACTATTTAACAAATATATATACATTGTCTTCAGGACTTTTTTAACAATGGAACCTATTATTGAATCTCGCTTATATAGCACCAAAGTTACATGTCGGATTGAAGCTGCATTGTATTGGTATAAATTATTAGTCCACTAGGGCTGCTATAACAGAATTCCACAGACAGGGTGGTCTACACAATAGGAATTTATTTCTCATAATTCTGGAGGTTGGTAGTCCAAGATCAAGATGTCAGCAGGTTCATTTTCTCCTGAAACCCCTACCTTAGGCTTGTAAAAGGCCATCCTCTTCCTGTTCTCACATTGCCTTTTTTTTGTGCACACTCATTCCTAATCTCTCTCCTCTTCTTCATGTAAGTACTCCACTCTTACTAGATTACAGCTTCACTCTTATTTAGTCTCAATTACATCAGCCCTCTCTAAAGACAGCCACACTGAAGGTTAGGACTTCAACATGAATTTGGGGAGGGCACAGTTCAGCCCATAACTGCATACATTCACTTTATAAGTTTAGATTTAAAATATTTATCTATAAGTCAGAGAACAAAGAGTCAACTTTGATAAAGTGAAATAGTTTGAATGCAAGTAATATAGATGACAATTACCATCTAATCAAACTCTGAAAATTCTTAAGCCAGGAACCATATTCTGAGCCATTTCTTTCTTGGCCCTTAAAAATAAGGACAAAACCCACAGAATGAGTAGATACTCTTCTAACAGCATTTTTTAAAAAGTTGTTTTAATCAAAATCGCTTAGAGATTATAACACATTTGTAAGGAAAAATATTTTTTTCTAAAAATGAGAATTATTATAATAGGGTTAGGAGGTTATGGTTTTATCTCTATTATATGTTTCACTATCTATTATTTTTTGTCAATGAAAAATATTTTGCATTAGTTAGCCATTTGTTAACCATAAATAGTTCAGATTGTTAAGAAGCCTCCCTTCTGCTACTCAGGATGTTTCGGAATTACCTGACCTATTTATCAACTGTTATGTTTTCATATAAAACAAACTAATTTTAGATTAGATGTCAAATTCAATGAGAAAGCAAATTTTAGATTTTAAGGAAAAGCTGTCAACCCTCTGCTGAAGGGGACAAGGGTCCATTTTACTATATTTATGTACATATTTTATATATATGAATACATATACATAAATATAAATACATATACACATAAATGCTTCTTAAGAAAGTCTTCTATTCTTTCAAAACAAACAAAATCATGGTAATGCAAACTATTTTAAAAGTTTATTTAGTATTCTCAACATTATAATAAATATTTATTCCAGTTTTCAGAGAACATGAAGCATCAGCTCAGGTATAACAAATATGCAGGTGGCTTATGCTGAGTTTTCACCAAGCTCTTTAAAAATAAAAATCCGTCCTGAAAATAGATGGTGTTGATCTCTGACCAGCTCACCTCATTTTACCCATTCACCTTCTGCATAGAAAGCAACTATTGGAAAACACATGAAATTAATACTAATTCAAACACCTCTCCTACATTGTTTCCCATCCTGTGTAATCATGGGTTATTCTAGTATAAATCACAAATGCTTAGTACTTATTCTTTGCATTTATCTCAGTGACTTTTATTTCCATAGGCACTCGTTGGGGATAAGACACTGGCATTTTGGTTGATGGATGCTGAAATGTATACCAACATGAGTGTTCTGACCCCGTTTACTCCAGTTATCGATCGTGGAATACAGCTTCATAAAATGATTCGACTCATTACTCATGCCCTCGGTGGGGAAGGCTATCTCAATTTTATGGGTAAGTATGAATTGAACACATAGCCCATCTATGTTCAGAATGTTAACTAATATTACATATGACATAAATCATCTAGAATAGTTTGAATTACTGCTCAGATTGAAAACAGAAGATTACAACTTTGTTTCTTTCATATACTGTCATCTATAAGCTGCACAAATTAAATTACTATGAGATCATTGTTTTACTAATGTATGGTGCAAAAGTAGTCTAATAGCTGTCATCTTAGTTAATTTTTTTTGGTCAACAAGTGGGATGAGCTATTTTTAAAACTTATAATTATTCTGAATTTAATCATTGGAGTTTATTTTATTTTAGTGCTCGCACATTAAACATAAGAAAGATAAAATTGTCATGCCATAACATAGCAAGCTAAGATTATTGGTTTTTGAGGTAATTGTACACCAGTATGTTTATATTATAAATGTGAAAACCAAGGCAAAGGATATTGTAATAGACCAAAAAATATATATATATATATAAAATATATATAAATATATATACTTTATATATAAAATATAAAAATTTAAAATAAAAAATATTAAAAATATATTTATATATATATAAATATATATAGATATAGATATATATATATTTTTTTTAAGAGGAAAACTATGGGGGTTCCTGGATGGCTCAGGGGGTTAAGCCTCTGCTTTCAGCTCAGGTCATGATCTCAGGGTCCTGGGATCGAGCCCCATGTCGGGCTCTCTGCTCAGCGGGAAGCCTACTTCTCCCTCTCTATCTGCCTGCCTCTCTACCAACTTGTGCTCTCTCTCTCTCTCCCTCTCTCTGTGAAATAAATAAATAAAATCTTTAAAAAAAAAGGAAAACTATGAATAGTCAAAGGTCTTTATTATCTGAAGGATCTTGAATAATGAAATAAAGAAGTCAACTAATAATATTTTCTGTTCTATTTGGTCTAAAACTATCATTTGAGCATTTGAGTTTTAGGAGATTTCACCAGTTTTCACACTAGAGAGAGGTAGAAAGGCTGGGAAATGTATATGAGAGGCTGACTTATTTTTCTATAGTAAAAACCTTAGAGTTTCAAATTAATCCATTTCTATCTGGAAATTTTTTTACGGAACCTCAGATTGGACTTTTAAAAGTCTCTGTTGATAAGTAAGTAAGTAAGTAAGTAAATAAGTATCTCTATTGTTTGCTAACAAGGTTAGGAAGCCCAGCCATATAAACGCTACACCATATTTCACCTGTATGGCCTGTACCTTTGGGTGTGTTCCTCTCAAAACAAATTTTGATCAACAAAATTTGTTAATATTCCTGAGTTGTCCAGAAGTGACCTTCCCAAGGTGGGAGATTGCGCTCAGCCAGTCAAGCCACAGGCCAGGCTCCCTGAGTGGACGTTGTAGGTGTTATATCCATAAATAAAAGTTGGCCTCAGTTCTTTAAAAGCAACTGGTCCTCCCTGACCCAATAAATATTGTTCACAAATAGAGCCTTTCCAATAAGGCCTTATTTGTACAATCAGTTTATTCAATTATATCCTGATAAAAAGATAGGGTCTATGAACCTATATAAATATGTCACCATGTAAAGTAAGAAGTGGGGGTTTAGTGAGAGATTTTTTAAATGTTTTATTTCATTTACAAAAGCAGTTCATGAAGTTATTAAAGATCGCTTAAAAAAAAAAAAAACAACGGAATGCACTTCCATGTATGTGTGGAAACTATAACAGTTTTCTTTTTTTTTTTTTTTAAAGATTTTATTTATTTATTTGACAGAGAGAAATCACAAGTAGGCAGAGAGGCAGGCAGAGAGAGAGGAGGAAGCAGGCTCCCCGCTGAGCAGAAAGCCTGATGCGGGGCCTGAACCCAGGACCTGGGATCATGACCCGAGCCGAAGGCAGTGGCTCAACCCACTGAGCCACCCAGGCGCCCGAAACTATAACAGTTTTCCAAACAGAGAACCAAAATAAAGCCTCCGAGTTTATGCAGTCAGTCCTATGTCATTAATTCTTGAAACACACTGCATTCAAAATTCCAGTGATCTTGGGGCACCTGGCTGGTCCAGTGAGTAGAGCATGCAACTCTTGTTTCTCAGGGTCGTGAGTTTAAGCCCCACACTGGGCATGGATCCTACTTAAAAAAAAAAAAATATTAAAAAGAAAAAAAAAATCCTTAAAAAAAAAGAATTCCAGTAATCTTGACTCAATTTACTGCTTTAGTCTGGAAGTTGTGTAGGCAATGTCAATTTAGAAGCCTATAACTAATGAGTGGAGAGGGTGGGTAGTTCGAACTACTTAATAATGTCCTTTCCCTGAGACGGTCGTCCTTTGTTGAAGACAGTTCTAGCCTATAGCACATAACAGAACCTGCAGGCAAGCATCAGACTATCAATACATGACAGAGATTTAACAGCTCTACTTAAATTAATATTGGTAATTTTTAAATAAGAAAAGTCTGATGCAAATTCATACTAAGAATGATTTCCTGAGTCTTTGTGTATATTCCATGAGGGCTAGGACAGCTGGGACATTAACAAATCTCAGTAGCTTCATAAACTTTGTAAGTATTTATATTAATAGTCAACTGCATATATTCCACCTAGGGCAAACTGAGCGTCTCTTCTGTTTTGGAAACTCTTCCTATAGTAACAATAAATAAACATAATTATTTCTAACATCTCTATAAGGTCTATAAAGTGAGTATATTTATGGTTTCAAATATAACCTTGAAATTATTTTTTGCTATAGGACTAAGAGAGCTTTGAAGTTCTATTCTTCTGTCCTTAAAACAAATGGCTCCTAATGCTTAACACCAATATTAACACCTTTTTTTAAATTCCCTCTGTCTTATTATCTAAGTCTTAGCATTTCTCTGCAGGTATTAAAATCAATAATCTCCAAATAGCTCTAAAATTTCTGATTATTGGCGTTGTTTTATGAAGTTTAATATTTTCCTGTGAGCTCTGATGACTTTATATATATATATTTTTCCATTTCCTGATCATGTCACTGTCCTGCTTAATGGCTTCAATGACTAGTGTCCTCCAGCTGACCTGTAAGTCTTGCATTAATGGTCTCCTGTGGGTCTCCCTGTTGATCGCTCTGCTCCAGCCAAGCAAGCCTTCTTTCAGTTCATTGAATGTACTAACCTCCTTCCATTCTGAGCTCTATACATTTGCAATTCTCTTTTCTCTGAAACATTCCACTCAAACACACCCTCCCATACCTGAGCAAATCCTTCATCTGCAAATCTCATTTCCTTGGGGAAGCTTTTCCTAAATCCTCATACTATGCTAGTTTTCCCTGTTATACATTTTTATATTACCCTATGCTTACCTTTCAGGGCACTTAACAAAATTACATTTAAAAAACTATTAAATATATGACTCCCTTGGTAAATTTAAGACTCAGTGAAAATAGGGGTCATCTGTATCTTATTCACTATTATATCTCCAGGAACTAGTAGCAACGGGCACAGTATCTAGCACATCACAAGGCTTTCACATTTTTCTAAAAAAAGGATATCAGGTAGATGTATATGTATGTAATAAATAGATAAATAAATAAATATATATATTTATAAAATATACTACCTTGTAATATTTTTAGCAGTAGTTCATTAGCTGCAATCACCAGTTATAGTTATAAGCAGAGTAATTTTTTTTCAAGTGGCATGTAAGAAATTAATATTTAAAAAGATCAATTTAGGAAATTTTTTGAGATTGACTGAAGAGCAACCTGGTTGTTTATTCACGTTTTAGGCACTTTTAAACTTGTTCACTTTTTGGAATTTTATTTTTATTTTTCTTTAATAGAAGAAGAATAAGTTAAGAGAAGAAAACACATTCGTATAGATTATTAAACATGTTTACATACATTCATTAGGCACTTAGATATGTGTTCTATTCATAACAAATCATTAGGATCAATACTAATTTTCTCAGAATGATGCCAGTTTGGCTGATTTGTTTTGTTTTGCTTATTTTTTGTCTTATATAGTCCTAATTTTGAATTTCAAGAAATTTTTTTTCTCTCTGATTAAAGGAGAGGAATATTTGCTGTGAATTTTTTATTTGCTAGACTATTTTAACTGGCTATGAATAAATACATTTATATTTCTTATTCTTCTACCATGTAGCCATCTGAAAGAATCAAATACAGTAGAGGGGAGCAGGGATGGCTAAATTATGTTTATATTTTTTTTTATCATTGATCATATGAGAGTTAAAATAATAAATATGAATGAAAGTAAATTTATATTAACATGGCATTCTGTATTTTCTAAAGCACTTTCATATGCATCATCTAACTTAATCTTCACATTTTTTTTTTATAATATCATGTCTTAGTTTAAAAGAAACCTTGGGGAAAAGTTAGAGGCATACTAAGGTATGGTGGGTCAATGTCCCAAGTCACATTTTGCCAAAACTGCAATTCACGAAGGTAAAGGGACACGGTAATGTTGTACAGCTAGAAAATACTGCAGCTGGTTTGTGGTCTTTTTCTTCTGATTTCCAATTAGAGAAAATTAAAAAAAAATTCTTATATCAATAGGCAGATTAGCCACCACAGTATAATTAGTGAATATCTTTTAGGAAAAGGTAGAGCAAAGCGATTAAAAATACTCTCTGAGGGGAAATCCAAGAGCTCTAGCTGTGTGACTTGGCTGGGATGCCTTGCCTTCTGGGCCTTCGTTTGCTCAGTGATAAAATGAAGTACCATCCGCCACAGAGGACTTGTTTTGAGGGTGAAATGATTTAATATGGATACAAGACTCAGAATATTGCTAGGCACGTAGCTCGTTGTTAACTTTTATTTAAATTAAGTTAGTTGGGGGCGCCTGGGTGGCTCAGTGGGTTAAGCCACTGCCTTCGGCTCAGGTCATGATCTCAGAGTCCTGGGATCGAGCCCCGCATCGGGCTCTCTGCTCAGCAGGGAGCCTGCTTCCTCCTCTCTCTCTACCTGCCTCTCTGCCTGCTTGTGATCTCTCTGTCAAATAAATAAATAAAATCTTAAAAAAAAAAAAAGAGTTAGTTGAATTAAAATTAAAATTATGGTTAACTTTTTAATATTATTAATTATTCCATTAAATAAATAGGTCCTGGATACTATTGTTCCTGTTCCATCTAAGAGTATTTCTTTAGAATCTTGCCTAATGGTACAATGCTTAAAATAAAAGTATCTTAAAATGTTTCATTCATTTCATCTTTAAAACATGAGTAAATGTTAGAAATCAAGTAACATTTTCCAAGTTGATATATGTGGTAAATTAAACAATATCTGTAGTAAGTCTAAGAGTAAATATTAATTCTTTTGTTTTTAATTCATAGTGACATTTTACTGAATGTTGCTGCCCAAACAGCTTACTTAGCTTTCATGTATGAAGGAGTCTGAAGGTTACGTCAGCTAGTTTTCATTTCTAGAATGACTTCTAGGATATATATTGATCGGTTAACATTTATTATGTATCTACTATATGTTATCTGTGTATTGGTGTGTGTGGGCACTAGATAAAACTTAATGTTTTTCCGGCATACCTGTACAGAGAATTCCTATATACACAGAAACAGAGATAAAGAAGGCAGATTGATTTAAAGTAAGTTCAATTTTAAAAGTTAGTAAATTTGAGATACATATCAATTTAAACTACTAATTTAACATATGCATAACACATTCTAGAATGTGTTTTAACACAATTTATAAAATTCCTTCATGCTGCAGACATTTATATATATCCACTGTGTACCAAGCACTGCTAAGTGGTAGATATTCTGAGGTGAAAAAAAGTTCTTGCCCTCAAGGTCTCAGAACCCAAAAGAGATTACAGACAAGTAAGCAGACAATTATCTTTATACTAGTGCATGCACTAGATACAGTGATAGAGATAAGCAAAAAATGTCATATAAATATGTAGGAAACTGTGTTAGGACATTGTTGGCAGAACTTTTGAGCAACTTCAGTTAGACAGATGTAGAATAGAAAGGCACAAGGAGGCCTTGCTATGAAACCAGAAAGTCAAGTAGGAATAAGGCTGATGTACTGGAGTGAATTGAAGTCATTTGGAAATATTAAACTTCAAATAAATAAAAAAACTGGGTAAGGAATGAATTTAGTGATCATTCTTTGATTAGAAAGTTGAATGAAAAAATGTGGTTGTTGGGGTGCCTGGGTGGCGCCGTCAGTTAAGCATCTGCTTTCGGCTCAGGTCATGATGTCAGGGTCCTGGGATCAAATCCTGAATCAGGCTCCCTGCTCCTCCCTCTCCCTCTGCCTGCCTCACCCCCTGCTAGTGCTCTCTCTCTATATATATATCAAATACATAGGTAAAATCTTAAAAAAAAAAAAAAAGTGGTTATCATCACTTTAAAGTATCATGAATTCTTCAGTAAGAAAGACCCAGTGTTGATGACTGAATGGCTTTGTGGTTTACTTTTTTCTGTATTTATAATATAATTAAATGAATACATATTAGAAAAGACATAGGATCATTGATAATCTATGGGGATATGTCTTGCTACCCTTTGTAACCACTGGTTATTTAAGAATATTTAATAGATGTCTAAAAATAAATATAAAATAAAAAATATCTATCATACACAGAGGATATCCTCACTAAATATATGTTAATAACATATAAATAAAATCCTAAAGCCATTCAGAGGAGAAGAAAATGAGGATAGGGATATATTTTGCTCAGGTTTCCAGTAGCTATTTGGTTATGTTGGAAGTACTACTGTTTCCTAATCCAGTTCATCTCATCATGTGACTCATGTGACCTCATCATGTGACTCATCAGGAACTGCTATAAAGGGGTGTGGTCAGGCAAGCAGGTGGGCTACTATGCCCGGTGATCACAGTACTAGGGAAGAAGTCAATAGTGATACAGTGGTCCCCCCATTAGGTTCTGCTTTCTGCAGTTTCAATTTACCGCCTAGTCAACTTCCATCTGGACGCCGATAATCCTCTTTCTGACCTATCCTCAGAATCAGGAGTAGCCTAAGGCTTTGTCACATTGGCTAAATGATTCACCTTACCTCTTGTAGGCATTTTATCATCTCACACCATCACAGGAGGAAAAAGGCTGAGCACAATACAATAAGATTTATGGAGAAAAAGAGAGAGAGAAAGAGAGGGAGAGAAACACTTTACATTAACTTTTATTAGATATATTGTTAGAACTGTTCTATTTTATTATTTATTATTGTTGTTAATATCTTACTGTACCTAATTTATGATTTAAAATTTATCATCAGTTCGTGTGTATGTATAGAAAAAACATAGTATATATAGGGCTTGGGACTATCTGTGGGACTATCTGTGGGACTATCTGTGGCATCCACTGGGGTTCTTGGAGAATATCCCCACAGATAAGAGAAGGCTACTACAGTATTTTTATTAAAGACTGTTTAGAATTCTACAAAGAGAGAAGAAACAATGTATTTCACTAATTTTAAATATAAATGTATATAAACATTTTACAATATCAAGTAGAGCATAAATTAAAATCACCATTAAGCTAACTAAGCACATGTCTTGCAGATTTAAAATACTGGCAGACAAAACAGAATGGGTTTTAAGAATCAGGTATCCAAACAAAATGAAGAAAATTTAATCATAATTTTGAAAATGAAATATCATTTAATAGTTCTTTAAATATAAGTTTCAAAAATAAGCTGCATTAAAATGTTGCCATCCCCGAGTTTCAGGTTGAATTTTGTGAAAAATGTTGTGGCTTTTCAGAGGGCTCTTTGTACCCCTATCCCAGACTAGGCAATGGTATGGAGAAAGTTACACCAAACAACTAACCCCAAATAATTTTCTTCATTTTCAGGTAATTGGGTTTCTTACCTCATAACATTAAGAAAATGTTTTTCAATAACTTTTTGGTTTTTGTTGGAGAGGAGATCTTTTTATTAAAAGCTTGCTGCCAGTTTTGTTTCAAAGGAAGTTGTTTTGTTTTCCCCTCTGATTTGACTTCATCTACTTTAGTTTTATCATATATAGATAGAGATTCAAATACAGAGTGAATGCATCACTTTCAGTACTGTCATGTTCATATTCCACTTGTTCAGAAAGCCTTTGAACTAAAGTAAGAATTACTCTTGCAACAGAAGCTTTGCTTCCTCGGTTGTCATTTTCTTCTTCCTCTTGGGGATAGTGTTATAGAAGAACACTTTCTAAATGAGTACACCTTCATTCAATTTGAAATATTAATGCTGCATATAACTCTCTGGGTGTATCTCAAAACATAAATGATTCAAGTTTCTCATTTAAAAAATACCGAACTAGCAGAGTTAAATCAACAAAACTGGTAACGTTTCACTAATATATTGTAGCACGATAGTCTAGAAAACTGGAAACATGTCATAATCATAAAACACATATTCCTCATGACATCAGATGTTAATACATAAACTGAAATGTCAGAAATAATCTGGAATCAGTGGGACTCACTGATTAATTTGCCCATTCATTCATTCATTCAAATTAAATTTAAATTCATTGTTTCCATGTCAATTTCTGGATACAGGTATAGGTTGGTTATAAGTGGAGTTGTTTGAAGGCAAGGAAGCTCAGGTTTGATAGTTTCATACTCTCAAGTAAGGTCATCATCTGCAAGCAGAAGGAATAACTAATGTTTGAGAAAAAAGTAGAAGCAGGAAATAGATCACTCCAGGTATGAAAATACTAGGGAGCCATAGTAAGATATCTAGGTACTATTGAATGATCTTCTCAGAATTGTAATCAGGACTGTAAATTAAATCAGCCTTGTGGTTGTGTGACTTTTTTTCTAGAAGGCATGGCTTATCAAGAATAAGAATTTTATCAGGCATCTGTCAAAAAGAGGGACAAGTTTTGAAAAGTTTTAGGAAAAAACCTCCTGTAATAAAGAACCAATAAATCACTGGTTCTTAAAATTGCACATTGGAATAACCTGTGGAGTTAAAAAAAATACTAGAAATTGTGATTGCATTAGTGTTGGTGATAGCTTGGGCTTTGGAATTTTTTAAAGATTCTCAGGGGGTTCTTAAGGCTAGGAAGTAAAGAGAATTCCAAGACAACGTAAAAGATACAGGAAAGTTCTCTGGTCATGGAACAGAAATCATAGAAGGCACAAGAGGAAGATGTAGGGGGAAGAGAAGGACAGTTGGGACAGATGATTGTGTATCATGGGTACAAACTGTGAATGAATGACCAGAAGGCTAGACTGGGACTTCCTAGAAGCAAACAGAGCAAGCAGGATTGGGGATGCTCCTGGAGTTTTCTGGGTTGGTTGGTATCAAGAAGCTTTTTCAGATGTATTTTTATCAATACATAAAATTTAAATCAGCAGTCTTTTCTACTTTCCTTATATCGTTTGCTCTATTTATGAACAAACCAAAATCATGACAATAGAGAGCAGACTACATTGTGTCCATAATGTGGGTCATCTGATATGTGCAGATGTGTTTTTACTACTTTCTTGTTTAGGAATCTCATTACCATGATGTTATTCTAGTTTCTGTAATGAGTGATACCTGTGGAGAAAGAGGCATAATTACAAACTGGCAATTTTCTCTCTCAGCAGTGTAATGAAATTTCTATTACTAAATTTGAAGGATTTTCTCAATATGATTATATTGTATTTTGACATTTGAAATTCCTTGGGACATTCTTTAATGAATATGTTACATCCTCCCTAAAGTCACAGAGAAAGTTGACTGGATTTTGTCCTGAGTGTCAGTCTCCATAGAGTGATAGCTACATTATGCTTCAGTGAAAATGTGTGATCTTACTTCAAATCTTCCATCTATGATTGTTTAGTGTCAAACTTGTAAATCCTTCTTTTTTCTAGTGGATAGGAATACAATAAAAATTTAAATGCCTTCCTGCTAAGTGCTGGAATTGAAGCAGTTATAGGAAGACAAAATACACTCTCCTGAACAGTAGGAGTGCTAATTTTTGGCATTTTCTCTTAGCTTGTTGAGGCAAATTTACCGAATGTAACAGGACTGGTAGATGTCTATAAAGCTGAGCTGTGAAAAACTGCAAACTTCTCAATATGAACAGTTGTGAATGGCATGAAGCCTGTTAAAATGCTCGGAGACACAAATAGAATCTATTTTAAATGGCATGGACTTAAAAGTAATGGCTCTGGTTTGATTCACAGCACACTGATAACCAATTTTAGATGGTACAGAATGAGAACTTACCATGCATTTGACATTATGCTAGGAGTTAAGGAAGTGCTGCCACAGTTAGCTGGGGAGCCTTAAATACTGAAGCCTAAGCCCCACACCAGCCACTTGAGTCAGAGTCCCGGGGTGCAAGGTTCTAGCAGTGGTAGTCTTTAAAAGTCTCAGCAAGCAATTTTAATATGTGGAGATACAATGTAAAGATCCACTCCACTGAGGGAGGGGAAAATAGAAGGAAATGCAAATGCAATTTTGCAAAAAAAAAAAAAAAAAAGAAGAAGAAGAAGAAAGAAAAGAAAGAAGGGAGGGAGGGAGGAAAGAAAGAGAAAGAGGAAGGAAGGAAGGAAGGAAGGGAAAAAGGAAGGAAGGAAGGAAGAAAAATTCAGGCCAGAGACAGAGCCATACTGTGGAACAGACAGTCACTGGAAGTTAGGAGATGGAATCGCCTCTCCTTCTCCCCCAGGCGACTTAAATGCCCTCCTCAGTACTGGACATGTTCTTTCTGCCAGGTTACTCTTCACCAAAGAACCCTCAAATCCTTGCTGAGGATCAGAACCTGGGAGCAGAGTCACTTTTGAGAACCTAGGGGGGAGGGTTTCTGATGTGACTCAATCCACATTTTTCTCCAGCCCCTCACATTGACCACATCGAAAGCACCACACCTTTACAGTAGGCGAAGGGTCTCTTAAAAATCTGAATGTTGAGAGGAAGAAAGAAGCCATGGGTGCTCACTCTCTGTCCTTCATTCTTTCAGGCTTGGTCTCAGGGTAGGATGCTTGTGTGGTCCCTGCATTTCTTTTTTCAGGATGTGTATGGTTGTCTATGGCGGCCAGTGTGTGTGGTGTTAATGGCTAGTCCTAAACTCCTGTTCAGCGGGGCTGACCTCCTGCTGTAGTTCCGAAGAAGGAGAGCAGTGGCCCGGGACCCACCGCAGCTCCTCACCTAAGCCAGGTGCGCTGCTTTCTGGTCCGCTGCCGCTAAACCTCTTAAACCGGAAGCAAGAACTTTTCTCTTGGGTTTATTCATATAAACCCTGCGAAAAGTGGAGATAATAATTATTGCTGTTAGTTCACTTGTTTATTTTCATTATAAAGACTTGTTGGTAAAGTGAAACTGTTTTTCAGTGCAGGACATGCTAACCTGTACCATATGATCCCTCATGTGTTTCAAATTTTTAAACCCAAACCTTCCACTGGGGACGTTGATCTTTCTCCTAGTGCAGGTACATCATCATGTCATCAGAAAGAAAGAAAAGTCCTATGTACAGGAAGGCACTGGTTTTTCTCTTCAGCTCTCTCTCTTCGGGCTGAGGTCATCACAGGTAGGGATTTCAGCTTGGAGACCACAGAGCATGTTTCCTAATCTAACAAAATGGTAAAGTAGGACTGGATCTTAGAGTAAGCCCCAGTGAAGAGAGCACATTTTTTTCTAAAATTAACATCTGGGGATGCCTGGGTGGCTCAGTTGGTTAAGCGGCTGCCTTCAGCTCAGGTCACGATCCCAGGGTCCTGGGATCCAGTCCCATGTGGGGCTCCTTGCTCAGCAGGGAGCCTGCTTCTCCCTCTGCCTGCCGCTCCCCCTGCTTGTGCGTGTGCTCACTCTCTCACAAATAAATAAATAAGATCTTAAAAAAAAATAAAATTAGGGGCATCTGGGTGGCTCAGTGGGTTAAGCCTCTGCCTTCAGCTCAGGTCATGATTTCAGGGTTCTGGGATTGAGCCCTGCATTGGGCTCTCAGCTCAGCAGGGAGCCTGCTTCCCCGCCCCCTGCCTGTTTCTGCCTGCTTGTGATCTCTCTCTCTGTCAAATAAATAAATAAAATCTTTAAAAAATAATAAAATAAAATTAACATCTGAATTCTGTGCTCTTAGGCCAACACACATGCATACATACACACACACACTGAATATATGCAGATATATGTGCACACACACACACACATATGCATAAACATATGCACACCACTGAACAGACTCACTCTTTTCATAGCCCTGGATTAAGAGACCCATAGGAACCTCACCAGCTCCATTGTTGAGTTGTAGATGGTTGAGTTTGGAGTACTCTTTATTTTAACAATTCTTGGAAATGTTTAAGAATACAGAAATTTTATCAAACCTTTTTATTACTTTATTACATAGCATTTTGAAAGAATGCCAAAGCATCACATCATGAGCTTCCGTGTCTCACATAAGCTTCTCCTAAATCCAGAAAGTCAGCTAGGTCCAGGATCCTCTATCAAACTGTTTGTATTCCCAAGGAGGGAAAAACACGATTTTATGCTAGGAGATGTGAGTGAAGAGAAATTAATATATAATGGGCCTTATACCTAGCCCTGAATTCCTGATTTAGTCTTACATCTTCAGCTAAACTTCCTCCCAGTCTAATCCCAATCCGATCCTAATTTGAGCATTAGCCTCATCTTATTGGTGGAATTTTCCTAAATGAGATGCCAGTGAAGGAAGAGTATCCCACTCACCCCAGCCCATCACATGGTGTATATTTACTTCATGCTTCATAGCGTTTCTTCTGTGGGGTTAGGCTTTTGAATTATTTCCTACTTTCACTAAATCTCTTCCAGTTTTACTACATAGCAAGTTTCATTATTTGGCTCACAGTGTCTTAGAACTTTCCAAGGTTTCTAGAGGTTATCAAGAAATCCACAGATCGGGGCGCCTGGGTGGCTCAGTGGGTTAAGCCTCTGCCTTCAGCTCGGGTCATGATCTCAGGGTCCTGGGATCGAGCCCCACATCGAGCTCTCTGCTCAGCGGTGAGCCTGCTTCCTCCTCTCTCTGCCTGCCTCTCTGCCTACTTGTGATCTCTCTCTCTGTCAAATAAATAAATAAAATCTTAAAAAAAAAAAAAAAAAGAAATCCACAGATCTTCCTTCCAAAAAGAATTGATCAGAGAGGTTTTTGTTTTGTTTGTTTTTTGGGCTTTTTTTTTTAGCTCAAAGAGTACATGCTGATTCTTCTGGTATTATTCAAGCAGATTGTAAAGATCCTTATGACCATAGGAAGCAAAATGTGACTGATTCCACACTGCCAGAGCTGGTGAGCTATATGGTTGTCATCTTTTAAAATGTGGTTGTGAAGGCTTGAAACACAAATAATCTGTTCTGGCAACCTTTCTCCTGAGCTCCTTGCCAACAGGAGACAAGAATTTAGAAGATGAATTCCTCTGCCTCTAAAACTTTAAATCATTATCTGAGTCTTACCTTGCCCTAGCTCACTCCCAAAACAAAGCAAGAAGATGAACTATACACAATAATCTCAGTTAATAGTAGAGGAGAGTAATTTATATTTTCTAAGTTCCTTGGAAAGCATAGTCATTTTTCTTTTAACTTTTTCACTAGAGAAACATAAGTTTCTCTTTGGGAATATATTTTCCTTGAGGGCTTGGAGAATGTAGATCATATGGGTGACTTGTCTTAATCTGACAGGCTGTTGTCAAATCAGCATCTTTGAGTGTCTTTGAGCATGCTATCCTTAAAATAGCTCCATACTGAATATTTACACTGAGCGAGGAAGTATGATAAATGTTTTACTTATGATATCTCATTTAAACTGAGTTCCAACCCTGAGAAGTAGGAACGATTACCTTCATTTTACACCTGAGGAGGATGAAAGGTTAAATTTTAATACAGAAGTCAGAACTTGAACCTAGCTCTGTCTGTCTCCAAAACACTTCATCCCATAGAAGCCAATATTATTATTTCATCTGAAGTGAATGCTAAGAATAGCAGTGATGTTAACAAATCTCCAACTAGAGACATCCACCAAAAACAGATGAATCAAAGAGGAAAACAACAAAGTAAATTTCATACTATGAGGTCATCTGTGACACAAATCAAGTGACTTGTTTCCAGAGTTTGAGCCAGTCTTACAAATCACTTGTTAGTCCTCTTTGCTTGCTTCTTTCTACTGCTGGGTTACTGCTGGGTCAGGCATCGGCCAAGGACCTGAATAAGCAAGAGAAGACCTAGCCATTGGCTAACGGAGTCCATATTCAGAAAAGAGACAGACAAAGCAGACAGATGCAAGTGTGTTAGGTGACACGTGTCTCCTTCACAGTCCACACAGAGCACATTCTAGAAGAACACTGAACCAATACTTAGGAAAGGAATAGATTGGGACTGTCAAGGGAGGCTTACTGCAGCAAATTGGGTTTAAGCATCCCTTTCCTCTCTATCCCGATCCCTTACTGGAGGGGTACCATGGCAAAGCTAAGACGGTGAAACAGAATGAGGGACCCATCAATTTAGAACATGAATGATGAGAGAGAAGGCTATAGATGGAAGCAGAGGCCAGGTCATAGAGAGCTATTGAAGGGTTTTATAGGAGATTGACAAAGTCAGATCCACAGTTTAGATATGTTACTCAACTAAAAATGTGAAAAATAGATTTGAGGGGGCAATCACCTCAAACTAAATATAGCACTGCAAGATTTTCTGCTAACAGAATTCTTTAAAATTGGTTTAAAATTGTAGGTCTAAATTCTTTCCACACTGTTCACCTTGCTTTATAAATTGGATCTATCCCTTGCACATGGCTTCAAAATCATTTTCTTCATTTTTTTAAGTAAGATTTTTCTGAAGATTATGAGGAAAATAAAGTTGTCATTTTTCAGGGCTACACAGATACTAGATCCTTCTGATTATTAACTGAAGTGAAAGAGATATTTAATGGTTAACTCTGCCTAAGTTATGTAATACAGGATAAAAATAACATTATCTTATTTAGGTAAGTTATTTTTACTCCATATTTATATCCCATGTAATCAAACACTTGAATACTGAATACTGGTTCATTCGGGGTTTTTTGGGTTTTTTTGTTTTTTTTGGTCCTATGTGGATCATATAAGAGATGTGTTTCTTTGAATGAGCAAGTTTAAATCAACTGTGCATTTTATTTCATAACTCAAAAATGATCGAGGTACTAAATTTAAGTAGTTTTAAAAGTATAAGGTAGTACAGGTATAACTCACATGATACAGTAACATTTGGAAAATTTTTCTTTAATTTTGAGTTTTTAAAATGTATAATTTCAGGTATAAGTGAAATATACTATTTTAAAGAATTCTGTGTATAGTCAAGAATTATCACCTGATTTATCTTTCATAAGAACATTTTCATATATTTGAGTTGTTTAAAAGAGGTTGTACCTTTAGAAGAATAAATTACAAATGGAAGAGAATAATAATATAACTTTAAAGCATAAATACAGTTTATAGCTATGTTGTAGAAATGCCTACAATAGTCATCATCCCTTTATAAATACATTTAAGAAATCTGTTAATAATTGACTAAAAAGCTTATATGATTATTCTTAAAAATATAAGTCAACATTCACTTTTTAGAGAAGAATTTTATAGCTTGGGGGAAAAAACCCAGAAACGCCTTTGCAACTTTGTTTGCACCCTATTGTCTAACAGACTCTTGAATTACTTTTAATAAAAACAATTGATAGGTGTTTGAGCCTCACCAGCACACACAAAACCACTGTCATTGAAAAGTCCTATTTTTTTTTAAGATTTTATTTATTTATTTGACAGAGAGAAATCACAAGTAGGCAAAGAGGCAGGCAGAGAGAGAGGAGGAAGCAGGCTCCCTGCTGAGCAGAAAGCCCGATGTGGGGCTTGAACCCAGGACCTGGGATCATGACCTGAGCCGAAGGCAGCGGCTTAACCCACTGAGCCACCCAGGCGCCCCGAAAAGTCCTATTTTGACATATGCTGAGATCACCGTTTGGTCATGAAGAGATGAGATGAGAAAAATAAAAGTTTGAAAATCTAGATAATCCACTCCTTTTCAATACTTCAATCATATATACATCATACTTGGTTATGTATAGGTCATGAGTTAAAGTTTCTTGTTATACCTAGTAACAAACTAATAATGTGGGTAAGTAAATTTATTTTGATGTTGTCATACTGAGTTATTTTTGTGGTCTCACCTTCCCACCACACTAGTCAGCCTTAATAACAGCTTTCCACAAACAAAACATCCAGCTATCTTGGATTATCATTCCAATAAATTATCTACAGTTTAATGAAAAATATTAAATTACATGGTTAAAAATTCACCCCATATCTTATATTTTCTTTTCTTTCCCTTTTCTTTATTATAATGTGAAAGTGCTATGCACTTAAAAATATCTTTTTAAAATATTTTATTTATGTATTTGACAGAGAGAGAGCCATCACAAGTAGGTAGAGAGGCAGGCAGAGAGGGAGGGGGAAGCAGGCTCCCTGCTGAGTGGAGAGCCTGATGCAGGGCTCAATCCCAGGACCCTGAGATCATGACCTGAGCCGAAGGCAGAGGCTTAACCCACTGAGCCACCCAGGTACCCCTAAAAATATTTTTTAGGGATCAGCTTATTTTATCCCTTGCTTTAGACTTTAAAGTAATAGTGTGGCATGAGAACTTAATTATTGTATGTTGAGCAAAGAAACATTTATAACCCTGGTACAGTTTTAAAAATCCATTTATTGGCTTTTTGAAAGACATTTTATTAATTAAAGCAAGAGTCTTCTGAAAGCTGTGTGAACTATAGTAATATCTCTCTTTTAAGTAGGAGACTTAAATTTTGTGTATATATGGGTTCTCCTATAAATGAGACCACATAAATATTAGCAGAATAAATAATAGTCGAACCTGTTCTTCTGCTTACGAAGTTGGAAAGCTACTACTATATTTGTTAGTCGATTTCAGTATTTTTGGAGCCAGACAACAGCTCTTTCCGACAGCTCTTAAAGAGGTCTTGATGGGAATCAAATGGATGAGGTAGGATCCCTTTATATGTTCTTTGAAGATGTGTAATCAAACAATTCTTTGACTACCCGACACAGACAGCGTGTGCCTTCTATACAAGGAGAATATGTGTACCCTTTCCAGCAGCTTACCTAGCTTCCTGGTTTCATAAACAGACCTTTTTCATGCATTCTCGGTGGGGGTGATATCACTGAAGGGGGTGGAAAACAGAGAACAGAAAGTAATAATAATCTTAGATATTATGATAGTTTTTGTCCTCCAGAGCGTTGCAGCATATAAACACATATGCAGTAGGTCTGGAGTATTTAAATTTCATGAGGTGGAAGCAATTAGGGAAAAAATGTCTAAAAAGGCTCCTGAGTGTGGTGTAGGTGGGGTGAGGGTTGGTGGGGAGGTGATGGGGCCACAATGACACAAAGGTTGAAAAGCAGGAAACACTGCGTTTTTCCATGGTCCCTTCTGTGCCTCCTACTCAAGTACTGCCCTTTAGGTTCTGTTTCTTAAAATAGTATCTCAAAGAAAATCATTTCTGTTTTCTGGCTTGATGTGTAGATTCTAGTTTTGGAATAGACAGGTAAGCTTTTAATCCTGGCTCAGCCATTCCCATGGACCTGAATGTTCTACTGTGTAAAAGAAAACAAAGACTTTGACCTCCTGTTTTTCCCAGTAGGTATTGATGAGTTCTGATTCCCTTGGAAAATATTTCTCAAGTAGCTAAGAATGAACAGGTTTCAGTTTCAATGTTTTTGAAAGTTGGGGGGAAGTGACTTTTGTGACTGCCAGCTTACTTCCAACTTAAATCTTTTATTCTTCTTGGCCTTTTTCTCCTTCCCTTGGCAGTATATGCTGCCCCTGCCTGAACGAGGCCAGGAGTTGCCTGAGCAAATATAACATCAAAGGCCAAGACAGTTTAAGATAAAGAGGAAATTCTTAAATTCTAATTTTCCTTCTTGGAGACACCCATCCTTTTTTTAGTAAAAGACAAGGATAGCCATTCCTATTTAATCAGTTGACTTCAAGGTCACATGTTTAAATTGGCAACAGTTCTAGTATCTCTATATTGTTATGTGTATATTGTGAAAATGATTTACTTTCTTAGAGAAGAAAATACTCTCATCATTATACACATTAGCATTTAACATTGAAATCCATTTGTATAAAAGGTTTTGTTTCCTAATATCATTTTCTACCTATGTAAACTTGGATATACAAAATACTTGTTTTCCTGTGAGTCAGCAATATTTTCATAAGTGATATCTCGTTTTGTCTTAGAAAGATTTAACTATAAAAGGCAAGTGTAATTATTATGACTTACGTGTAGAAAAAAATCTTTTTGCATTTTAATAATTAGCAGCAAATTTGCTCTTTTCTGGCCCTTAGCACAAGATATTTTAGACCAAGCAGCATTTCCTCCGCAAATTGGTGATATACATTAGCAACACCTGAGTTGCTTTTGTTTTTAAATTGTAGTTAAATAAAACAGTAAATGTTTCCATTTACAGTGTGGCTAAACGTTCAGTAACAACAGTAAGCATTGGACTGGACATTGTTCTTTTTACCATGACTTTGATACACATTTGTTTTAATTACTTTTTATTATGTTCAGTTAGCCACTGTATAGTCCATCATTAGTTTTTGATGTAGTGTTCAATGATTAATTAGTTGCCTGTAACACCCAGTGCTCATCACAGCACGTGCCCTCCTCAATACCCATCACCCTGTTACTGCCTCCCCTCACCTCCCTCCTCTCTAAAACCCCCAGATTGTTTCTCAGGATCTATAGTCTCTCATGGTTCATCTCCCTCTCTGATTTCTCCCCCTTTGGATTTCCCTCCCTTCCTCTGCAGTCCTCCATGCTAGTGCTTATGTTCCATCGTATGAGTGAAACCATATGATAATTGTCTTTCTCCGCTTGACTTAACTTCACTTAGCATAATCCCCTCCAGTTCCTTCCATGTCGATGCAAATGGTGGGTATTTTAATTTTTTTAATAAGTATAATACAATAACTAAGAAATGAATCTGAGAAAATATCAGAAAATTTTAAAACACATTTACAAGTGGAGAAATAGGTCACTAACATGTGAAGCTAATATCTCACCTGTTTTCCCTCTACTTTGCCAAACTTCATTATGTAGTTAAGCGTGCTAACTGCTTTCTCATATTCAACAGTCAGACCCTTGCAGGTATCCTGCTGCCTTCTCAATGACGGGGAAACTCTGGTTTCCAAGGTTGTCATTGGCTTGCAGGTCTCTGCACCCACTCCCTGAACTCTCTCCTTCACCTGCTTTGGTTGACATTCCTTGTTTTCTTTCCCTGCCTTTTCTGCTCTACCAACATGCCTCCCCTGTCTCTTGCCACACAGTCCTTTTCATCTTGTTTCTCTTGCAATATTGGCCCTATTCTTTATTTCTCAGAAAGCTCATCTACTTTGAGGCTTTGGACATCTCTTTAAGTAGATAATTCTAAAATTATCTATATTATAATCTAAATTATAATTCTAAAATTATCTACTTAAAGCATTTCAAGATGCAACATTTTGCTCTAAACTACAAACATACATTTTGAAGCTACCTCCCTGAGATCTCTATGTGGTGTTTTGCGGCTCTTCAAAGTCACCAAATCCAAAACTGAAACCGTCCTCCCTACAAATTATGAAGCCTTTCTAAAATTATTATTACTATTAGTATCACCATCTTTTTCCAGTAACACCATGGTGGTTGAGCTCTAAGACCCACGTCAGTTGTTCCTTCCTTTTCCTTGTGCTTAACATTCAACCAGTAGCCAATGACCGTATCTTTATTATTCATGTCCTTTTCCCTTTATGCATTCCCCCATGATTTGCTATGTATATTGCATTTGTTTAGACTTGTCAAGTTTTAAATCATTTTCACATACGTGATTTCACATAGTGAAACCTGCAAAGTCAGTATCCTTTATATAATGTTCATTTTGAGGCTATATAACATAATGGTTAAGAGTTCAGGTTTGGGGGGCATCTAGGTGGCTCGGTCAGTTAAGCATCTGCCCTCCACTCAGATCATGATCCCACTGTCCTATTATCAAGCCCCGTGTGGGGCTCCCTGCTCAGTGAGGAGTCTGCTTCTCCCTCCTTTTCTACCCCACCTTCACGCTCATACTCTCTCTCTCTGAAATAAATAAAGTCTTTAAAAAAAAAAAAAAAGAAAAAAGAGTTCAGGTTTGGAAACAGTCTGACTAGATTCTGATCTTAGCTACTTTACTTCCTGGTTGTGCCATCTTTGGCCCATTACTTAATGTTTTCTGTACCTCATTCATCATCTCAAAAATAGGGATTATAATGAGACCTATTTTACTGGGCACTTGTAATAAGAATTAAAATATTTAGTGATGTTAAGAGTTTGCAGTGCTGTCTCACATATGATAAGTGTGTAATAAACCCAAGTTCTAACTATATTACAAGTAAGGGAAAGTTACAAGGCTTGGGGTTTTATATCGTAAGTGAGAAACTGCCTCCTAAAATTCATTTCTTTAAATCCATATCTCATGCTTCCCCTTCTCTATGACACATAATTTTGTCTATTTCCTAAAGAGAATTTCTTTATTTATTGGATGGCCTAATTTATAGAAAGAAACTTATTTGAAAGGATAAAACTGAGCAATAGAATTTATAGTTCTGTAAGCCAGTTAGTAGAGTTTACCTTCTTAGTTATGTTACCACTCTGTGCTCCCAGTATTCCTATAAACTTTTTTAATGGATCCCAGGAATAGCATTAAAACAAATATGTATATATTCCTAGATGGTTGTTTAGAATGTCTGCTAACTTATGAATATTTAAATATTCATGAGTCTTGACATCTGTCACTTGGAATGTTAAAAGTTTCTTTTCTCCCCCCAAATACCTGACACATTTAATGATTCTTTTTTTTCCCCCCATTAAATGATTCTTTGTAAAGCTTCAAGAAGTTTGGGGAAAACTTTGACAGTTTGTGGAGGAACCAGATAATTATTGTGCCATAATTCTGAATGTTTATTTTAATCTTCTATTTAGTATAATTAGAGTCTCTTGGATATTTCTTTCCCCTTTAGGCAAACTATAGCACTTATTTCTGAGAAGCTTTCTTTATGCTATATAAAATTTAATACAATATATTTGTTTCAGAATGACCTTAATACGTTCTTTGAAAATAGCATATTTTATATTGTTTCTCTCCACGCTATATAAATACCTTCTAACCTAAAAAATGGAGGTTTACTTAGAGATGTGTCACACTGTTAGGCTTTTTGGTACAGTTATGTGAAATTCACCTAATTGTATGTCTGTATCTACAAACATCTCACAAAACCAAAATGCTGCCCTTCCTATGTAGTACCAAAACACCCTTCCCACACAAGGAAGAAGGAAAAGGAACAAAAAGTGAATATCTCCCCCCTTTGAATCAGCTCTTTTAAAACCATCTTCTCATAACAATTCTGCTGGTATATCACTGGACAAAACTTAGACACAGAACCATAAATGGAAGGTAGAAAATGTGTCTTTTCTTGAAAGCAGTTTATCTAGCTTGAACAAAACAAGACAAAAAGAAAAGGGTTTCTTGGACTGAAGGAGGGATGTATTTCTGTCATAGGAGGTGATATTTAAGCTGGTTGTTGAAGAATAGACATGATTTCTGGAGGCAAGAACAAGTATTACAAGCCAAGGACTAACTAGAAAGATGTATAGGCAGGAAACATTGGCCATGTTCATATTACTTGGGTCCTCTTTTTGATTGAAGCAAGATCTGTATATTGGGAGATAAAGCTCAAAGGAAAGCAAAGAAAACTTTCCTCATCCAGGGACAAATAATAGTGATAAGTATTTCTACATGGAATAGTTTAATGAAGTTGTTGGATATGACAAAAGTTAAACACAAAACTGATAAAATTACTAATGATATTGTTTTGTTTCTGTGTTCTTTTCTTTACCAAACTTGTTTCCCTCGTTTAGAATTTTAGCTTGTCTGCAAGCGCAGAGAATGATTTAGACCAATAGAAAACGTTCTGGTGTATATGGAGGGAGTGGTGGTGGTAGTTTACACTGTATCAAACCTCTCTGGGACATTTGTGTATGATAATTTAAACATCATTACTTTTAAGACATTAAAATTGTTTACATGATTTTGAACCCTCTCTTTTTAAAGATTTTATTTTTATTTATTTGACAGAGAGATCGCAAGCAGGCAGAGAGGCAGGCAGAGAGAGAGGAGGAAGCAGGCTCCCCGCTGAGCAGAGAGCCCGATGCGGGACTCGATCCCAGGACTCTGAGATCATGACCCGAGCCGAAGGCAGCGGCCTAACCCACTGAGCCACCCAGGCGCCCCTGAACCCTCTCTTTTAATAGCCTTCAAAGACAGTTGACAGGCTGATTCATAACCTTGTCATTATATTTTTTACAATTCAAAACCAGTGTTACCCAGAGCAAATGGAGACACCTGAAGCAAGTAGTGCAAATACTAAGAACTTTTCTTCTTATTGAGGGAAGAAGTTCACAGTGTTTCCCGCAAGCCATCATGCTGCTTAGGAACTTTTTTCTCATTTATTTGGCACCGGTGGCCTGAGTGGAAGCAAGAGCTGACAGCAGGGAAGCAGAGAAGGCTAACTAGCTGTTGGCAGGAACTTGGAGCAATGGAAACATCTTCCAAAGGCAAACTGATACTGGTCCTTTGATTAAGTTATAAGCAGGTAGTTAAGTCTCTCTACAAGGGAGTTGGAATTGCTGACTACAGAAGAAAGGCTGTGGGAGATTGAAACCTTGGAAAGCTATAGCAGACTGTGCCTTGAAAGAGCCTGAGATTCTTAGGCTCATCTAGCCTGGAATGATATCAGGATTGAATTAAACTGATGTCACTTATTCCATACAGAGGACTTAAGTGAACAGTTTCTTTCCAGTCTTATTTCCTGTGGTTATATGCTTCCCCTTTCAGTGTCTCTGCTTAGCTCTCAATAATTCATTAGGGAGATTTGCTCATCTCTATTACTATGTATGTTTGATGTAGCCAAAAGGAACTAACCCTGACTCAGTGTTGCATATCCTAGTTATAGACAAATTTTAGGGAAAAATGGCACAATTTGACTCAGTTACTAAATTTGGGGGCCTAAACCTAAAGTTAGAAGAGCCACAAAATCACATGTGTATAATCAATTTTGTAGTCATCCAGTATATTACTTTTCACAATTCCTGTTTTCTTGACTTGTTTTCTACTGCCTAAAAAGGTGTGGAGTCTTTCAGCTAGGGCCCTGTTCACTTGCAAAACTTTTACTCTTTTTACAACAGCGTGCATTAACAAATCACTTTCTAAGGCATTTGTAATTTGCTCGAGATAAATACGAATTCAGTTAGGATTGTATTAAATAACCTCATTTTCCCCTTCACCATCTCTTCCTTCTTCTTCTCCCCCTTCTTCTCCCCTTATTCCCCTCCTTCTCCCCCTTAAAGAATATTTTGAAATTGGAAATACATCTTCACACACCTTTTTATAGCTTTTTTATTATCTTCCCTAATGTCAGGAACATCTTCCGCTTCATGCAGTATCAAGATGGTTTCAGACCAAATTGCAGAGTCCCCTACTGTTGCTGTGAATTTTCTTAAGGAAATAATATGTTGTTTATAAGAAATTATTTTTGTCCAAAAATGACAGGTTTTCTTCATTTAGTTCTGTGTGTTTTGTTCATTTTTACTTGGTTTGATTATACTTTATTATTTGTTTTAAACCAGAACAGTGCCACAAAAATCCCATGTAGGTCAAAGTATAATTAGCAACATGAGCCATTTGAAATTCAACCTCATTGCTGTGGCTTTCAGAGTAGGAAAACACCCTAGGGAACCTCAGGAAGAGAGAACCTAAGTGATGTGTCTTCTCTCTTCTGATTTACATCCCCCCTTCCCCCCACAAGGGATGGACTCCTCTGTATGTACCCCTTTCCACCCCTTAGCACTTCCCTCTGTGGTGTTGTTTTGTTTTGTTTTTAAAATTTTTATTTATTTATTTGAGAGGGGAGAGAATGAGAGTGAGCAAGCAAGAGCGCAAAAGCAGGGAGAGGGAGAAGCAGACTCCCTGCTGAGCAGGGAGACTGACACTGGGCTCAATCCCTGGACCCTGAGATCATGACCTGAGCCAAAGGCAGATGCTTAACTGATTGAGACACCCAGGCGCCCCTCCTCTGTGTTTTTTATGGCCCTCATTTTGCAGTCAGTAAGGAAGCATTTGTTACACACTCTTTGAGTCCTTCCCCTTTGAACTGGGGAAAGTAAGCTAGAACTTTCCCTAAGTAATATATAGTCTCCTATAGGAAGGAGACATGATTTCCTTCATTTTCTTCTTTCAACACGTTTCATTAGTCCTCAAATGTGTGCTGTATGCCTGCGCATAAATTAGATAAGAAGGATAAGAGATAAAAACATAGTGTGTCTATCCTCAATCTAATAAAGAGGCAAAAACAGCTAGCACAAAAATCACACTATGTAATGATTGCTTTAATAAGGGGAGGAAAATGACACCTGAGTATAAGTGGAAACACAAGCACCAAAGCTTTCCAGCAGGATTTTAAAAAGGCTTCATGGAGACCAAACAGCTGTAACATGGGGTAATAACATCAAGATAGCAGAACATGCAAGGCACAAAGGGAGCACAGGCCTGTGATAAATATACTTTATTTGTATACTCGGTAGTGAAATTGGAAATACATCTTTACACACCTTTTTATAGCTTTTTTATTATCTTCCCTAATGTCGGTACATTTGTAACAGGTTTCTAGCTAATGTTGCTCAAATCAAATGCCGAGTTCCGGATACCGTGGAAAGAATACAGACAAACCTAAGTTTGAATACTGACTTTGATGCCTTACACCTGCATCACCTTGGAAAGTCACATTACCTTCCTGATCGGTTGTCTGAAAACAGGAATAATGTCCCCTCCCAAATTGAAGGGTTATTGTGATTATCATTTGAAATAACTTCTAAAATTCTAGCTCTGAGTCCATGTACATAGAGGGCTCTCAAGAAATTACTGTTGCTTGGGACGCCTGGGTGGCTTCGTCAGTTAAGCCATTGCCTTCAGCTCAGGTCATGATCCTAGAGTCCTGGGATCGAGTCTCCTTGCTTGGCAGGGAGCCTGCTTCTCTCTCTGCCTCTGCCTGCTTGTGTGCGCTCTCTCTCTCTGACAAATAAATAAACTCTTTAAAAAAAAAAAAAGAAATTACTGTTGCTTTTATTATTTTAATATAGTTTTATGATCTCATTTATTTAAAATGTTCTCCCATAGTCTTGATTTAAATAAAACATTAAGAGATAGAGCATTATATATCATTAACCTTCAATATAATAATGCTAATTCTTTAGCATTTCAAGTAAGACTGGTTTATAAGTGTGTTCTCATTTATTCTACCACACATATGCAATATAAAGTTATTCTTACTTTATACTTATGGACATTGATGGTTAAGAATGTTTTACAGTTGTTTTATTTTGACAACCTTCTTATCAAAACACTTGACCTACATATTTACTTCGTCTACTACCCTGTTCTTGATGACAGGAACTTACCACTTAAAGCAATTCTAATCATGTAGATAAGTGAAGGGATTGATGGGTTTGGCCGTGGTCCAAGCGTAGTTCAAGTTGGAAATGTTTTCTTTCCGAAGTGCCCAGAGCTCATTTGGCCTTTGCTTCAAGACTTTTTATGCATAATTTATCAAGGGGAAGACTGGGGAGAGCAGAACAGATGGAGGGGATCAGCCAGCCTTGCTGCAGTGGCTCTAACCTTCAGCGCCATTCCTGGCCCCTTTCAGCTATCAGGGATCAGGGACATGGACGGTAATACCAGGTGGGATGGGAGAGCAGGTGTACAGTATTTGACTCAAGCCACCATCCTCTTTATCGAGGGGATGAAGGACTGGAATTTATCATGTATTTTATTCAAAATATTAGTCTGTAGATTTGTTGTAGAAATTTTAAGGAAACCTAATAGTATATTAGTTTTTATTTCCTTAATGTCTTAAGATATGGTACATATTATATACCATAAAACACCTCAGAGTTCAAAATTTATGAATAGAAAGTGTTATATAGTTAAGACAGACCATTCACTCCCAGGTGTTAAGTTAAATACTACCTGTCAGAATATCCTAGAATAAACAAAGAAAAAGTAAAGCATTCCATCCTCACAACAGTTTTCAGTTCTTTGGTTTTACCCCAGACATCACTGCTATTGCTTCCTTTTCGTTTGTGAATGTTCTCTCTTATTACTCAGTGTAGTTATTATAGGACTTCAGGTTTTAGTTCAACTACTAGCTCCTATTACTGTTGACCATTGTTTCTTCTTGGAACCCGTCCTTCCCTGGGGTCTGTCTCCGGTCTCCCGCCCACCATGGTTTTCCTCATCTCTCTCTCAGGCCCTTCCTCCTCAGGCTTCTTTCCAGGCCTCCTCTGCCCTACTTCGCCACGTGAGTGTTCCTCGGGCTTTTCCCATTATTCTCTCTTTCCTGCATGCTCTTCCCAGGCAATTTCATCCAGTCCCGTGGCATCAGTTACCCTGGATGTTTCTAAAAGCCATGCACATGCTTAGTATGCAAAGTTACTTTTCATTTCTTAACACCACAGGTAATTTATAGAATTCCAAGGTTGAGTTTCTAAGACCAGCACCCTCTCTCCCCAACCCTGTACAGTGGCGGAGTTCCAGGCCTGCCCTCTCTACCTTGGCCACCATCTCAGCACCTTCACATTTTCTTCTTCTTCTTTGTTTTTGTTTGTTTGTTTGTTTTTGTTTTATTTTTAAGATTTTATTTATTCATCTGGGGGCTTGAGGGGAGAGCATGAGCTGGGAGAAGGAGCAGAGGAAGGGGAAGCAGCAGGCTCCCCAACTGAGCACAGAGCCTGATATGGGGCTGGATCCTAGGACCCTAAGATCATGACCTGAGTCAAAGACACACATTTAACTGACTGCAGCAGGAATGTGGGGAGATTTGCCAGTGTTCTCTCCTTTCCTTTCCTACTACCCTTTGTTGTTTTCACTCTTATCCTTTAAATCTTTTTTTGAGCCCTCTCATCCATACCCTCTCCAAAGAAAATATGTATTTTTATACTTGTTTAATTCTGTCTCTCTCCTCTAAATCTCCTAATTAGATTATGAGATCTATGAGGACAGGGATCGTGCTGACCTACATTAAGCATGTTATCTGATACACAGGATATACTTTAATACTTTTGAAATTATAATCTTATGTTATAATTGAGCATATGACCGATATAGCAAGTCCTGGGACTCAGGATATAATCACTGACCTGTACCTTTTAAAGGAGGAATGCTCATAAGAGAGGCTCCACAGGAAAACGCAGAGACCTCCAGACCAAACCATTTGATTTCAGAAGTCTTGAGGATATTAAGAGGAACGGGCATTGAAATTTGTTTGTTTTTAATGTTCTCTTTAGGACTGTACCATATACACCACATAGTGTATTTCAAGTGTATATATAGATAAACTTGATATTAACAATGAGTTACCAAAGGTCCCCAGGGTTTGTTTGTGTGCCACCTTTATGTCATCTTCTGGATCTGATTATTTATTATATTTTGTTTCTGTGGCTGGAAAGAGATGATTAGATCTTTAACAATTGTAGAGGGAATAACCCAACTTTAACAAATATTAAGGGATATCTGTTCTAGATACAGTACAGTGGAGCATACTATGGAGGAAAAAAAAATTAGGCGTGATCGCTGCCCAGAACCACATTGATAAATTATCAAAGGTGGGCCAGGAGAATGGATAGCAGGTTTATTTTTCTAAAAGGGAATATCACAGTCCCTGATTTGGAAAAATATTTTATGTTGTGCCCCATCCTTTGGAGAGTTGAATATCCACTAAAGGGCTAGAGGAAAACTGAAAATAGATTCTTCCTCTTAAGAGTTACTTTTTAGTACAGTTGAAGAGGAGAATTAAAGTTTTTTACATTCTTAAGAGGACTGTACCTTATTCTCATATATGCATAAACTCAGTATCAACAAAGAGTTACATAACATTCACAGCATGGACGTTGTGATAGGCTTTAATTAATTCCTAGGTAAAATTAGTATGCATTACAGTTTAGAGAAACAAAATACACAAACCTGCTAATCAGAATGTTCAGCTAATAGAGCTGGGGCTTTTCCTCATTAGTTGTATTGTCTCGAATTCCATCACTGTACCAGCTGGCTTCTTGTCAATTTATAGTTTGGACCTTTATATCAAACAGCAAAAAGTTAATTATAGGAAAAGCAATCCCAATAGGAATTTTGTGCCTAGAGGTTTTACCCAATTAATCAGACATGAATGGTGCTCTTTACAGAGGAAATGGAAAGGAGAGAAGGAACTTGGTAGAATTTTCTGGAATCATTAATTAACTATAGCAATGTTAGTTACTTGCTTCCCTGTTTTGGTTTTAAAGTTACTTATTATAATAATACATTATATGTTTATAAAAATTTTTTTTAATTATAAAAATTAAAAAATTTTAAAAAAAATTAATTAGCCAGAGCTTTCTGTCTTCTCATTTCTGGAAGCACCCAGTTCTGTTATTATAGTGAATGCAGTGAATCATGGCATGAACTGTAAATTTTCTTACAAAATATCCCAGGTGACAGCTCAAAAAATTACTGTCTTCCCATCATTTTGAAATAAGTAACATTCTATGTATTACATCAGTGATCATAATCATATTTTAACAAGCAGAAATATCATCCTTTGATGGTTAGTGCCAGGTTACTTGTAATGCATATTTTTAACTTGGAAGTATTGTTCCCAGATGTTACAGTCTTTGCCTCCCTGTGCTAGAGTTAGTTTAAATGTGACTTTTCTAAGCTTCTTATCTGTTGAATAAACCAGCCCACGGTTTGAAAAATGCTTCCCTCAATTTAGGTTTTCACATTTTTTTTCCCTTTTTTGTGTAGCTTAGAAACTCTTACCTGTGACCCATTCCTTTAGTTACTAACATTCTAATACAGTGAGTGGTTCTTACCCTTTTTAAGACTCAGGCTCCCGGAGAATGTGAAGGAAAACTCTCTCGGGCCTCAGAAAAACACACAGGTGAACATGCATACAATGTTTCGCATGAAATATCAGGAAATCACCAGCAATGCATGATCTCCAAGTTAGAAATGCCTGTTGCATTCATTGAGGAAGATAGACATATATTATATATGGATGTATACTCACATATACCTATAATTTAGAAATACATATCCATATATTTATTTTGTTAAATTAAAATACTCATTTGTATTATGTGTTTCTTATTCCATCAAGTTATCTGTACTAAAACAAATCAATTACCTTTTTGGCCATCACCTGAATAAATTTAGAGTTCGTATCCATCTTTATAGAGCAGCCCTTAGTTATGAGCTTATCTGGGTGGCCATACTTCACTGTACTGTCTCAAGTGTTGCCACATTCCTAAGTCATTTGTGGACCATAGCTGAGAAGAACATTCTTAACTTGTTTTAATGATAGTATTTTTCTTCATTAGGTTTGTGAGCTGTGAGCTGATGTAAGATTCTAACAGGCATTTTCCAGTTTTCTCTGTTCAGTCTGAGAATGGTTCACTATTATTCCAAGGTCACTTTGAAAGTCTTTCTGTGATTTGCTTCCATTTATTTTATGCTTGTGTTTACAGTTTTGAACCAAATATGAAATTTAATGTTGCGTTTGTCTACATTAAACTTAATTTGCCCCTTGTCAGCTCATTTACAACAGAGATAACATTCAAAAGCCACCCTGTACAATGTTTTCTCTGTGATTTCTCTAATGTAATTTTTCTATCTATTTCTTTGTTGTATGCAACTTCTATTTCTTTCAGTTTAAACAAAGCCTCTCCAGGAAAAGATTTTCAGAAAATCTAAATTAGTCTCTAATAGAGATTAATAAATGATTCTCTAATAGAATAGGGTCTTCATCATATCTTGAATTTTTTTAAATAGCTCTTTTTTCTAATTTAGAAATTCAACTGCATATTCCATAATATATAAATGTGCTTATTGGAATGTTTTTTAAAGTAGTGACTTTATTCTCATCAACGATAAATGAGGTGAAAGTTAAAATACATTAAAAAATCCTAAATTGGGTTATGACACCAAACATTTATCCTGCTTTCATCTTTGTCTTTTATTTTTCCAAGCATTTAATTTGATCTCATGTAATAAGTGTTTTTATTAATTGTTGCTAATTTTTAGCTATGCTATTAAAAAGATAAATGTTAAAAATGGACTAGTCTTGGAATGCAATAAAATAAAACCTTTAAATGATGAAAAATGCTTTTAAAGTAGCATATTAAACATATGCATTAAGGAATATAATTTTGTATGTGTGTTGAGCATTACTTCCAGTGAGAATTTGTTAACTTGTGCCTGTGTCTTCAAATGATTAGTAATGTTCAAAACTTGGAAAATGCTTTCTCTGAGAATCATATCTGCTTACCTTCTCAGCAGCTATTCTGCTTATTCTTTTCTTAGGGAAATATTAGACAAAAAAAAACCCAGAGGTGGATTTGTAAGATTGCTCATGTTTTATAGTACTAAAATAGTAGAAGAAGTGAAAATGACTAACATGAGGAAAATGGTTAAATATAATTGCGTTGTATGCACATAAGGAAGTACCATCATGGAGAGATATATATACTTATTGACATGGAAAATGCTTACATTAAAATTCAAAATAGCATATAACTCTATTTTTGTTCAAAACAAGTTATAGGTAGACAGGACAGATAGATGGGTAAATGGATATATATGGATCTAGAGATATAACCATATAGTCATAGATATAGATATAAATGAAAAGAAATAAAATATTTACCAAAAGAAAAACAGTGATGTCTTAGTCCACTTTGGCCGCTATAACAAAATACCATGGATTTGGGAGCTTATAATAAACAACAGAAATTTATTTCTCATGCTTTCTGGATTTGGGAATTCTGAGGATTAGGATTGCAACATAGGAATTTTGGGGGAATAGTAGCAGTCATACCACAGCAAGTGGTTATTTTATAAGATTTTAGATTCTGTGTGTATGTCTGTGTGTGTGTGTGTGTGTTTGAAAAAACTAATGCGGGTGTGTTACTTACATAATAAAATAAAAGAAAATATAATACTAAAATAATAGTAACTAATATTTATTGTCACTTACTATGTGTCTTGTACTCTTCTAAATAATTTATATATCTTAACCTCATTGTAATGGTGCTACTCCTAAATCCTTATTTATGCTATAGATTATAAGGATATGAATTTTCATGCTAGAATGTTAGAAATAAATGCTAACATGATTTCACATTGTATCTGTTTTCAAATGGAATTCAAGAACCTCTAAGGCTATACCCATTGTATGTGTCTGTGTGTGTGTGTGTTTCTGGAGAGCAGGATCTTAGCTTTTAATCAGATTATGAGATGGGTACATACCATCCTTAGTAGTTTTGGTTAAACTCACCATTCTCTCTATACTGATAAAAACTATACTTCCAAGGAGGAATATAAGAGAGAAATTAAACCATATAGTGGAGAATTTGTATTTTCACCTTCTTAGTCTACCTGAGACAGTTAGAAAGGATAGCAAGCAACAGAGGCTGTAACCTGAGGTCACATTTTCAAAAAGGGTGGGGAGAAATCAGGAGATAGAGAACCTCAAGTGTCATTAGTGTTTCAGCCAAAGGAGAACTCTGGTTTTAGAAGGTTCCTAAAATGTTCGTTTTAGGTAGAATATAATCAACTGTATACTATATATACCCTAGGTATATATAGTATATGTGATAATAAATATACCATATAAATATATATGCTACATATGATATATGTAAATATATATACTATTAATATATATACACCATAAATAACCCATGAGAACTTGTTCAGAGGTTTTGCACGGTGAACATGTAGGAATAAGGAAGAAAGAGACTGGAGAGGGGATTCCTAACATGGCCATTTGATTTGCCCCATCCTTGTGGCAAAATTATTTTCATACCCAATTCTGCCTTTTTAAAAATCTAAAATAGATGATAACTCAAAGGTCATTCACACTGGGCTTAGGGAAATTGGTTTGTATTATTAAATATATGAATAAATGCATCCATATACAACTTCATACTTTAAAGAAAGGAATAAGGTTGGACCATGAAAACTGAATCAAAAGGAGCCAACTGACTAGTTGCCTGTTGAATTCATCCTGGTTGCTTGTATGCCTACTACAGAGTAGGGCTGGTCAGGTCCCTCACTCTGATTTTAGCTTTATTATAGCTCTCATCTATTGCCCTTTATGTAATTCTTTCCTGAACAATATCTGTAATAAGTGGACATGTGTAACATAAAAGCTTCTGTACATTGAAAGCCAATAGCTGACAGACCCTGTGCCCAGTGCCTCACTTAGCCTGTTTGAGTCTTTTTTTAAGAATTTATTTATTAATTTGAGAGAGAATAAGTGAGAGAGAGCATGAGAGAGGAGAAGGTCAGAGGGAGAAACAGACTCCCCAAGGAGCTGGGAGCCCGATGCAGGACTCAATCCTGGAAGTCCGGGATCATGACCTGAGCCGAAGGCAGTCGTTCAACCAACTGAGCCACCCAGGCACCCAGCATGTTTGAATCTTAAAAGAACTTTTATGAAACATATTTTCCTATTTTATAGACAAGTAAACTGAGCACTGGAGAAATTAAATTGCCTAAATTCACTCATAACTGGCTCACTCAGATAAAACCCGAGTCTCACTGTGTCCATGGGTATCATGTTACATAACTGTCTTTTCCTTAGACATATAAAGAACATTTAAATCTCTACTCTGTTCTCCTTCAGGGAGTGGCCTTTGGTCGTCCTGCTTTCATTCAGTATAGGAAGGTTGAAGAAAATGTAGATTACTGCCTAGGACTTCCCCCAAAGGTGATGAACATTTTTAACAAGCTTCCTTGGAATCTATATGTTTTCTCAGGAGCATTCCATAGATTGCAAAGCACTCCTCTACAGTATTTCATTCCTATACCAAATTGGTGGTAAGATAGCAAGGTCTGAGTTTTTGGGGGGTGTGTGTGTGTGTGTGTGTGTTTGTTTGTAGCATTTTTCACTGACCATCCTTTTTGAAACTCTTCTTAGCCTTTGATACATTTTTTCTTGATGTCCCTCCTACTTTGCTAACCATTGTTCCTCGGTCTTTTCTAATTAATCTTCTGCCTGCAGTTCCTCAGGATGCTGTCCGTAAACCTTTGTCCTTTTGTGGATGCAACTACTGCTCTTACTGAGGCCTTAACAAATTACTCTTGGTCCTCATCCCCAGTTCTCTCCTAAATTTCAGTCCCTTATGTTTATCAGTGTTACTGTATATCCATGAATGCCTGTGTATTCTTCAGGTCTTAAATTTAGCATGCCAAAAAACTCATTATCTCCCTCCCACACACTTCCTCTGTCACCATTGTTCACTAGTGTGGTTCGTGCGGCACTACTCAGTCACCTGAGCTTGAAACTTCAAAACTGCACTCAGAGTTTCCGTTTTTTACAACCTACATTCATCAGGCAGCATCAAATTCTGTTATTATCCTCCTCAGAAATGTCATTTGTTGTTTGTTTGTTTGCTTCATTTTGTTTGAGTATAGTTGATGTGCTATGTTACATTAGTTTCAGGTGTACAACATAGTGATTGACAAACATATACATTATGCCCTGCTCACCACAAGCTTGGCTACCGTCTGGTACCATGCAACACTATTACAGTATCATTGACTTTGTTCCTTATGCTGTGCCTTTTATTCTTGTGATTTATTCATTTTATAACTGGAAGCCTATATCTCCCATTCCCTTTACCTATCTTGCCCATCCTGCTGCAGCAACCATCACCTTATTCTCTGTATTTCTAAATCTGATTCTGCTTTTTGTTGCTTATTATCTTTTTTTACATTCTACATATGAGTGAAATCCTATCGTATTTGTCTTTCTCATTCGGACTTGTTTCACTTAGCATAATACTCCCTAGGTCCATCCATGTTTTTGCAAATGGTACAACCTCGTCCTTTTTAATGGCTGTGTAATATATATATATATATATAGACACACACACGTACACACATACATACATACACCACATCTTCGTTATCTATTCATCCATCAATGGACACTTAGGTTGCTTCCTTATCTTGGCTATTACAAATAATGCTGCAGTAAACATTGGGGTGCACATATCTTTTGGAATTAGTGCTTTTGTTTTCTTTGAATAAATACCCAGTAGTGGAATTATTGGATCATATAGTAATTCTACTTTCAATTTTTTGAGGAACCTCCATACTGTTCTTCACAGTGGCTGTACCAGTTTATATTCCCACCAGCAGTATAGAAGAAATGCCATTTGAATCATTCTTTTTCCTCATTCTCACTGCACCTTACCTTATACCCTTATACTTTGGATTCTGTGATAGCTGTTCTACTGTTTAGCTATCCCCCATACTCTGTGTCTTTTTTTCACACTGTAGAGGTAGTTTAATAATAAATGCATTTGAACTTCTCATCCCCTACTTAGAAAATAACCTTTAGTTCCCTACTGCCTGCAATGTAATTATGCTCCTAATTTTATGAGGCCTATCCTAATCTAACCTCATCTTGTCTGTCCCACCTCTTCCCCTCACCACTAACTCTATTTTATCGCTAAACCAAAGTCCTAACTATATCTCACATCCTCACTCCAATCCATCTGTACATGTCATTCCATTAGCTTGGAGTCTCTGTCCACATAAGAGAGGTTGGTCATTCTTTGGCACCGTATTTCCATGGTATTTATTTCTGACAATATGATGGAGTCCTAAGCGTCAGCGTACTAAAACCAGACTGTCTGCATTCAAAGATCCCGGTACTTAATAAATGTCTGTGACTCAGCTTCCTTACTTATAAACTTGGGATAATAATAGTGCCTTCTCTAGTGTTATTGAAGATGGAAAGAATTAATTCATGTGCAGTGCATGTGCCCAGCACGTAATAAGCAGACATGAAGCATATGCTGTCGCCTCTACTGTGGTAATCAGGATGACAGTGATCTAACAATCTCCCCCAGAAAGCTGAAGGGATTGCTTGGTCATACCGTAGTCAACCCAGAGTCGACGGCCATACCAGAACAACAGTATCATGCTTATAGAAAGCCTGGATCCAGTTGTAGGCTACTATACTTTAACCAACTTAAGTCATTTCTAGTCTTTCTAAAGTTCTCCACTAGTTGAAATTTCACTGGTGCTTAGACATATGGTTTTCCTCAGATAGGCATTCCCTTTCTCATCTGTAAAGCCTGTGCTCCCCTGCAATTCTGAAGGTGCCTGAGTTTGCCAGTTGAACGGATGTTAAAGTAGGCTGTGCCTTGGCTGCCATGACAGGCTCCAGACCTAAGCAGAGCTCCAAAGTATGGCAGAGGGAAATTCCCAGTGTCCCTTGAAGCATCCTAAAGTAACTATAGGCCCAGAGAGTCAGAAATCTGGTTCCCTCTTTTGTCACATTGCAGGTAAAATTGTAAGGGATATTATGTTGACAAATACTAGAATTTAGCAAAATGTTTGTAGATGCTTGATTCTTAGGGAGCTGCTGCAGACGTATTTGTTCGGATGCTATTTTTACTTTGATGGCTGTGGTCCCAAAAAGTTAAATGCAAATTCCAGTGTTTCTCAGCAGAGTTTACTGTTTAAAGCAATGCTACAATAAATCATTTTGAATTACATGCTAGTGTACTAGTTTTTATTTATTAAAATATTAATATATTAGTTTTTTGAATGTAGGACATTCCTGTGTTGGCTATAATACTTTCTGACACAAAGGAGAAGTTCATGACTTAGAAAATCATAACATCAAAGTGGCAAATAAAAGTAAATTTTAGAAAGCTGTACTTAATTTTTAAGAGGAAAACAAGAAACTGTAAAGTAGAAATCCACCTTGGGGAAAACAATAGGAGCCAATCTATTAGACAACCAATATCTAAATTTAATTTTGAGAATGAAAAATATTTATGTGTTACTATTTTATTTTGTTTTTCCAGTGTATGGAGTTTCTGGTTCTCATCATTATAATGATAAACAATATTTAAATGGTTCCAAATCAGGTGTCCTAGCTGAACCCATATATATGCACATGCATGCAGACACATTTGAAATTAAAGATGACGCATCTAATAGAAACATGAAGATCTGAGAAAGAAATAAGGAAAATGAATAAGAGTGATAACTTGGGTTTCTATGGCACCTGAAGTTTAAAACATACTTGCCTAATGTGGGGATGAGGTAGAAGGAACCTCATTAAAATCTTTGGATTTTAATCAAAAGAACTCAATTTTAATGGTTACTTTTGCACTTATTATCTGTGTGAGCTTGGGCAAAACTGTCCACAGCTTTGGATTTCTCATCTGCAAGATGGATATAATGAAGAGGCCCATGGAGGATCAAAACGCAATGTACATTCAAAGCCTTGGGTCATTGTAAAGCACTGTACAGATTACAGAAATGATGGAAAGAGAGACTTTGGAAGTTAATCAGAGATATTAGAGATTGTTTCAGAGATGACATAAGTATGATAGAGGTAAGTGTTCTCAGTTTGTGCATGAGGAAAAAGAGGCATGTATCAAGGGCTGTATGGCTGGGCTAGACCCAGACCCTGGAATCCTGAGTCCAGATGTAGTCAGTCCTCTCTGTGCTACACTGTGCTGTTTTTGAACCATGGCTGTAAATCATTCACAGGACACAGCTGTGGTAAATTATAACCTAAGCTGATTTTAAGGACTTTAAGACATATAATTATTGAGTCACCTTAGCAAGAAATGCTAATATTACTGGGTGAGGTTTATATTTGTTTTTGTTTGTTTGTTTGTTTTTAAAACACAGGTAATGAATTTGGGCATCCTGAATGGTTGGACTTCCCAAGGAAAGGAAATAATGAGAGTTATCATTATGCCAGAAGGCAGTTTCATTTAACCGACGATGACCTCCTTCGCTATAAGTTCCTAAATAACTTTGACAGGGATATGAATAAATTGGAAGAAAGATGTGGTTGGCTTTCAGCTCCACAGGTAAGCTCTTTATTCTAAATGTTATGTTTTAGTCACCAATGTTGTACATGCTTGGAATGGCAATCGATTTAAATCCATATGCGGATCTTTTAAAAACCATTTTATTATTCAGTGTGTAGTGCCCTGGAACATACTTCAGGTTGTCAAAACATGTCACTGAAGTCTCTCCAATAGATAATGAAAGTCTTAAACACAATGCCCTGCTTATTTTCCTGTTTAGTTTGTTGTTGGTTAAATTCAATAATTTTTATTTCAATTGGTTAAAATAAATGACAAAAGCTCCGCATGGAGTCCATTTTGGAAATTGCTTTGGAAACATCTTAATTGTTTTGACTGTTTTCTTTATATAAATAATTTTGCTGTCATAAAGAGACTACTTTGACAACATGTAGATCTCTTTATTCCTTTCTTTTCTCCCTTCCTTTACTGGTCTCTAACTTGTCATCTCAATAGATGTCATTATACCTGCATGCTGTTTTGTATTTTTCATGAGTCTGACTCTCCTCTGGAATTAAAGTCTCAGTTTTCAATAAGTTTTAGAAAATGTAATTAACAGGTGCAAATTTTATACAGGCTTTTTCCCCTTGCAAAAATTAGCATATAATATGTGTTACTTATAATCCATTTACTTTTTACTGGTACTATTTGAAATTACTGTTATGTTTTTTAACTTTGCTATGACTTTTTTTTTTTTTAAAGATTGAACAGAGGCACTTATATATTCACCAAGATTGGCTACATGACATGAATGCCCTAATCACGTTTATTAGTAATGCAATTTCCAGAAGAGAGAGCAAAATGATGCTCCTTTTCAACAGGAACAATGTTGAATACCAAAAGGCATGCTGTTTACTCTAGAGCCTTGTTCACATGGCTAAGTTACTAAGAGTAGTGCTGCTGATACACAGGGAAATCAGTCCTTTCAAAATGGGAGCTGCCAGAGGGTGGTGTTGAGAAAGCGAAGGCTTCTCGCTGCCTACTATAAAACATGGTGTATAAAATGGGAGACTTGGTAGATATAATTTCTTTTCAGACTTTCTCTTTAATTAGAAAAAAAGATAAATTGTAAAGAACATTAGGTTGCCATTGAATCTGACAAAGGTATGCAAACTGTAAAGTTTTTAAGGTAACTACAACTTCAGAAATCCCAATACAATAACAATGTTACATTTTATTTTAAAATGTAATTTTATATACCTTACTCATTAATCTGGGGACTAAAACTCTTAAAGAAAATTCACTTGTAAACATCCAGTATGCACACACACATACACACACACACACACACACACACACACACACACACACACACTTTATAGGTGACATAAGTACTTAAAACCTAAGCCACAGAGCTGATCCTCTGTGCTTTATTTGAAGTTGTCAATAACTACTGAGATTTTTATACTCTTTAAGCCGTTTTTGAGACTTTAGTTAGTGCAGAGTTTGATACATGGCAAAATTGCAAGACATTCAAAAAATATAGTACATTTCCATTTGTTGGCTTAATGACTAAGAAGTCTATTAATAAAGACAAAAACAACTTTTTAATAAATAATTGCTTCTAGCAGCACCCACAATGTAATAATGGAATATATGTGTTAATTCTTACAGGCCTATGTGAGTGAAAAGCATGAAGCCAATAAGATCATTGCTTTTGAGAGAGCAGGTCTTCTTTTTATTTTCAACTTTCATCCAAGCAAGAGCTACACTGATTACCGAGTTGGAACAACGCTGCCAGGAAAATATCCTTTTTGTTGCTGGTGAATGTATCTGTCTGCATTCAATTATTTATTACATCATAGAGAATAAGAAAGACCAATGCAGATCTTGGTGACAGTAGCTCTCAGTTACTCTTTTGAAAAATGAGGGACTTGAAACAGTGATTGGCAAATCTTTGCTCTGCTTGGTTATTCTGAATGAATCCTCAGCTTCATTCTGGTTCTAAAATGAGTCTGAACATTTTTACATGATATTTTGTTCCAACATGAAATTCAGGAAATGATTATAGTTTTCCTTTATGAAAATATTTTGTAAGTTGCCTTTAAAAATTGTCTCTTTTCCCTTTACCACTGAGAGAGCAGACAATAACTATAAAGATAGCTTCCTTCCCTTTTCTCTGTCCTGCCTCCTCAAATGCAGGACATAGCTCACTTCTGAAGGCTTAAACTGGTAAGGAATCAGGGCTTTGGGAGTGTGAGCAAAAGAAATGATAGGGAGAATGTTTCTGATATTCTGTATATTCATGTACTCATTCATTTATTTGTTTCACAGATATTTGCTGAGCACCTACTCACTGAACACCAGTATACCAGCCCTCTTCTTGGTGCTGTAAATACAGGAATTCTCCTGGAAGATGTAGTCACTGCCTTTATGGAGCTTTTAAACTAGTGAAAAAGAAAAACATTAGTAATTGTAAGTTTGATCATTGTTGCAAAAGGAAAAGTGCAGGGTATTTTAGGAAGATTATGACTTACCAGATCCATGAAAAAAAAAGAAATGACAGATTCAGGACCTAGCAACAACCTAACACAAATTTTTTTTTTTAAAGATTTTATTTATTTATTTGACAGAGATCACAAGTAGGCAGAGAGGCAGGCAGAGAGAGAGAAGAGGAAGCAGGCTCCCCGCTGAGCAGAGAGCCCGACGTGGGGCTCGATCCCAGAACCCTGGGATCATGACCTGAGCCGAAGGCAGAGGCTTAACCCACTGAGCCACCCAGGCGCCCCCCTAACACAAATTTTTAAACAGACCACCGAAATAATGTTCTTCTCCCCTGAAGCCCTCACAGTGATCGGTATCTGCCACCCTGAACATTGCCTGATGCCAAGGGTAAGGCTGATGCATCAGGGTATCTTTAGCTACAGTAAAGGAAACCTCCTGTTCAGCTCAGTCAGATGGTAAAGAAGATGTATTTTGCCACACAATCAAAAGTCCTGAGGTAGGGTGACCCCAGGACCCATGACAGTATCATCAAGTTTCCTGGTTCATTCTGTCTCTCTGCTTTCAACCCTCCAGGTGCACCCACGTCCAAAGGATAGCACTGCTATAGTCACAAGACAACAGCCATGGTTCCAAATGTAACACAAGAGAAGCCAAATAGACCTTTTTTCTCTTCTTAAGAATGAGGTCACTTTAGCAAATTTTCTTGCATCTTCTGTTGACCAGAATTCAGTCACACATCCCCAAAGAAATTTCTAGGAAAGAGAAGTGTATTGCCATGACTGGTTGAATCAAGGGAATTACCCTGAAGTTTCCAGGAAGTGGAAAGTGGACTCAGGAAGTGGACTCCTGGGGAAGTGGTTACCCAGAAAGTCTCTCTAAGAGTAAAGAAGAAAGGGCCAGTGCTGTCCAGTGAAGGAGCCTGAGGCACCCACCAGTCCCCTGTGCTACTCAGTGAGTGTGGTGAGAGATGGTTCCCTCCCCTCTTCCTGCCCAGCAGATCACAGTTCCACATGGCTGCAGCTGTGGCTAATGGTCCCAGTGTGCCCCTGTTGACAGAGAGAATGCTCCTTCAGTGTGATAGGATTGCCTGCACCAAAGAGCTGCACTGTTCCAGGAAGCACATGTACTCACCATTTTTATAAAGAAATAGAAATAAATGCTAGATGTATAGCAACTCATCCATGACCCCTCCCAGCTCCAAACTGCTGAAGTAATGCCCCTAGACTCACTCCTCACATGCCTGAAAATGTAATCAACATGCAATCAATATATACTTTTTTATAATCAAACCAAAATACATTTTTAGTACTTGGGGACTACTGCAGTCTTTGTTAAGCTCTGTCCTTGACGCTAAGTTGGTAGGAGAGAAGAGATACATAAAACCAAACTAGGATGTAAGTCATAATGCAGTAAATGGGAAGGGGACAGGAATGTTCCACCGTAGAAGAGGAGATAAGTAAAAGAAAAAAATAAAGAAAGAGAAATTGATGGATAGAGTGACTGACTTAAGGAAAAGACTCTAAGCCTGTACCTAGACAAGTAGATAAAATTATAGTAGAAAAAAATTGAGGAAGGCCATCTCAGCTGTTGGACAGCATAGAACATTCTTACATAATGAATAGCACAATGTATTAATTGGAGAATGATGACCCTAAAAAGGAATAAGAGATAAAGCTGAAAAGATAGATCAAGATCACATAATAGAAGATTTCAATGCTATATTAATTAGTTTAGACTTTTTTCCATAGTTCTATATTGAGTCACTGAAGGTTTCTAAGTTAAGGAGCTACCTGATAAGAATGTATGCTTTAGGAAGAGTTCTCATGGACCCATGGAGAGCTTTCTTGAAGAAGGAGATTGGAAGTACAGATATTAATTATGAGAAATTACAGTATATGTAAAAGCTAATTAGGGCATGAGCTAAAGGGATGACAATAGGCTAGAAAGAACATTTTCTTAGAGTGAAAGAACTCAGCAATTGTTTGAACTTGGGATAGAGAAGAGAAAATAATAAGTTTTCATTCTGAGCAAGGGGAAGAATGGTAGTGATGTTATTACTTAGGATACCAAAGCAAGAAAACAAGGAGGAGTAGAGTAGTAACCAGTTGGGGAAATAGAAAATACAAGTTTAGGGGCAGCTGGATGGCTCACTTCTTAGAGCATGTGACTCTTGATCTCAGAGTTGTGAGTTCAAGCCCCATGTTGGGTGTAGAATTTACTTAAATAAATAAACAAATACACACATGCGCACGCACACACACACACATACATATATATGAAAATGTGTTTTATTTAGGATTTTGATTAATGTAAATACATAGAATTTCAATTGTGATGTTTAGAATAAAATTCTTGACTCAAGCTACATTGATCTCCTGTGTAACTACGTGATCTCTGTAACTTTAACAAATATTATTAAGTGATAACATAAATAATAGCATATTTAATGAAGTAGAATCTACCCAAAAGTTAATTTTATTTAATGACATAATATTATACTATACATGGAAGGCTAGTTTGGTATTTTGTGTGTTTTGTTTTGTTTTCCTAAAGTGATCTCTACACTAAATACAGGGCTTGAACCCGTGATCCTAAGATCAAGAGTCAGATGCCCTAACAGTTGAGCCAGCCAGGTACCCGTCTAGTTGGGTTTTGATAAAAACCGTGACACAAATTGAGTTTCCTGAAATTTGGTGATTTATCTAGATATTTATAGGTATCCGAAATTCTCTATAAATCTGAAATTTATACAGAAATTCTCTAAAGTAAACACTGAATGCTTTACGTTAGTGACCCCTTTCAGAAACTGTACTCATTGAAAGCTCTAATGATATAGACACCTGGGAAAATTGGGCCATATCTTCATATAAGTGAAACTTGAGCCTTGATCATCTACTGGATCTCTAGGAAAACCTCAAAGAAAATATTCTTGGTTCTTTTCCTTCAGATTTGTTTTCTACAGGTTTGTGCCCACTTAGACCTTATTTACTCTTGCCACCTCTCTCGTTCTTGGCTGTCAACAAGCTTTAACTAATTCCTATATGTTACTGCTTTCTTTAAGGACATTTACATTTTAATAGTGGTCTCCTTGAAAACTGAAGAAATACACAAGACCTCATGGACTGGTTATCTAATGTAATAATATTTTTATAACAAAGACTTTTTTGTTGTTGTTTTGGAGGGGAAAGTAGCAGGAGAGGATGTCCAACATACCTTAAACCACATCTAATTAGCTACCGGTTCATAACGCCAGCTTTCACTCCTATATTCATCTTAAAACCTCCTGGATTTTGTGATGTTCTGTACTCCAGTGACCCAGTTCAATGCAGAAATACCATTTATCAGTTCCTCCACACATCATAGCTAACCATCAATAGAGCACATTCCAGTCCTAGGAATCTCACTATGTCACAAGGTAAGCAATTCAGGGTTTTGTTTTGTTTTTTTTTTAATATTGCCTTAAACATATGAAAATAAATACATTAATTCTGTACTTGTCCCCAAGGGCTGTTCTACAAGCCGCCACTCAAGTCAGAGGGCACTTAACATGCTCCTCACAGTACCTACTGCTCCCAAGACTTCCCTCTTGTAGACCAGATGCCTCTGGTTTCTTCACTAGATTCTCATAATACTTTCCAGACCTCTTACTATCGCATCTCCCTCATCAAAATACACATGGCGTGGTGTACATCCCTCTTACGGCATGTCTCCAGAACTAACAGCACAGTATTCCAGATAGAGTCTGGCAAGTATGACGGAAAGTACCCCATTACCTCCCTTTATCTTGATACTTCTCTCTTGTAAATACAGACTAAGGGAAACTAGCTTTCCTGACAGTCATCACATTTTCTATTCATATTACATTTGCAACCAAATAAAAATCTTTAGTTTTTTGGGATGTGTAATAGTATGACGTCATAGCTCCCTTAGTCCTTTTTTTTTTTTTAGATTTTATTTATTTTTTTTTTTAGAGAGAGTGCAAGCACAAGCAAGGGAAGCGGCAGGCAGAGGGAGAGGGAGAAGCAGACTCCTGTATGAAAATATATATATATTGCTTTTTGCCTCTCACCTGTTAATGAGGAAGACAACAGTTCTCTGTTATTATTATGATTGTACCGTCTTCCATAAGCAGCAGATATGCCTATGATATCTTTTGGCTCTTAGTATTCCAAGCTTAGCTTTAAGAGTTCTTTTTATTATCCTTAGCGTTTTACAAGTCTCATTTCTTTTTGGTCTTTCATCTTTCCGACTTTATTCTTATACCTTTACACGACATTGTAGCTTGGCCTTATAGAATCATTTCAGATAGGGAAAGTACAGAAAATTAGGATTTCTGTGCTGTATTTTCTGACTTTGCCAAAGTGTTCTGTGCCATTGGTATTTCCAACTACTAAGCCAGTGAATTGAATACAGATTTTCACTGTGAAGAATCCATAGTGGCAAGATTGGATATATTAAGTCAAGAAATTCATCAAATTTTTAATTCCCTGGAAAGCAGGATTTGGTGCCAGAACAAATTTAAAGTTTCTGAAGAAGTCATTTGAACTTCTTCTGTCACTATGAAATATAAACCTGTGAACAGGTAACATGTCTGCATTCTTGAGCTGTTCCATTTTTTGAACCCATCTATCCTGTATATCAAATAGCAAGACATCAACTTTCACTCAAATCTGTGGAGAATACGTGGTGACTATCTTCCCAAGAAACTGTTGTAAGGTGAACTATTTGGGGGATAATGCCAGGCTAAGTAGAAGAAACACTTTAAGGATGCTTTTAACTATCACTTCAAAATAAGATGATAGATTTTAGAAAGCTAAAAGAGAAGTCCGATTCGTATCACTAAGGTTTTGGAATGTGGTCTTAATGGTGACTGCTAAAAGACACAGTATTGTTTCTGCCATAAGAATCTACAGCCGTATTCTAGAAAATTACACACACACACACACACACACACACACACACACACAGCAAAAACCCTTTGCTTATATACTGTCTCATGTTGGTCTTTTTTAGCTGCTGATCTTCAACATAAACACCAACATTCTCTGATTAGTAAATAGTAATGTGGGTGATGCAGAACTCAGATCTAAACCTATAGACAAGTAGACAGGTCATACGTTTCATACCTAGGAAGAAAAACACACTCTCTTAATATGTGATATTTGCCTATAATTTCGTATTGTTTGGCCATAGAAAAAGAAAGAAAAAAGCATAATGCCCTTTATATTATCCGAATCATTACTTTCTTTCTTCCATTGTTTTTCTTCCCTTAGAACGATCAGCCTTGAATCAAAAGGAAAACTGCTAAGCCCCCAAGGACAAAACCTTTCCTTCGAATCCATTTTGAAGAATATAAATGATGATACCACATTTTGAGTAGTGCCAAGGAAAGTGGGTGTTAGGGCACCTCTTTTTGAGGACCTTCTGTTTTCGGGCCATTTAAAATAAGTATCTAGTTTCATATTCCCAGCGGCCCTATAAGGTAGGTTGTCTTAACCTCATGGGACAGATCAGTAAACCAAGGCCTTTATGTCACTACCTAGCTTCCTCCAGCTCACAGCTACAGAGGTTGAGCAGGGTACTGCAAAGCATCCTGCTCTTTGTACCCTACCAGAGTGCCACCTTCTGCTCATGGCTGCCTCTGTGTGGTTGGTGGTGATATTGCTGATGATGACATTTCTGTTACACACAGGATAACTTAATGTATAGTTCCGGGGCAGTAGGTAGCATGGGAAAAGGAATTGTAAATCCTGTATAGCAAATACACAAATTCATGGCACAGGCGAGCTTCTCGCTCTTCAACTAACTGCCTTCACGCCTCATTCGTAAAGTGTGTGTCTTGGTATGTGCGGATTCATACTGAGAGCATAAACAACACTAAAATCAAATGTTTCTTAAATTATTTGTCACCATGCTGAGATGGGGTGGAAATAATAGTGTAACAGCAGCCCCCTTTCCAAATGGTGTTTCAAACTGTTACAATACTGAAATGTTAAGAGGAGAGTGATCATAAAGGATGGCTTGTGAAAACTGTGTGAATCCCAGCCAAAAAATATTTAAAGCTAAGGGAACAGATGAGTAAATAGTTGAATTTGACCTGAGATCTTTGAAATATTTTCATTAAACTGCCGCAAGATGTACTTTTTAAAATGTAAATTCAGACTCTGACATTGGCAACCTCTACACAGAGTTTCTAATGAGCAAATAAGGTCACTTGGATGATTCACTGGAGTATGATTGCTGAAGGCAGAGATGTTGCTACGAGTTGCTTAGTTTACAGAAGCCTTTGAAGCATGGTTATGTAACACTCTGTGTTTATTAGAATCTATGCTTTATGCAACAAATAAAAACAAAGAGCTTAATTTAAGATTAGCTAAATGCCACATTCCATCAAGAATTTATATATAAAGGTTGATTTCTGGACCAAGAAAAATAGAGCATCTCAACTTTAGTTTTCCAGGTTATATATGTTTTGGTTTTAAAAAAAAAAAAAAAAGCTTAAAAAAATACAAGGTTTTCTCGTAGAACATCTACAACAATCACTTTGAACAGATGCAAGCATATTTCTTTTCCTTGTGTGTGTATGTGGGCTTTTACTCTATGCTACAATTTAATGATGCTATTCTTTATGTCAAAGAGATGACCCTACTAACAATTTCATATTTAATATAGGTCCTACTTTTGTTTTTATAGCTTCAAAATAGATGTGCATTTATTGCTAGGTTAGCCCTCTTTAGTTTCAAGATGACAGTAATACTTTTAAACATTATCTAGAGGTCTTTTTTATCATTTTTTATTGTTAAACATTGTCCAACAATCCCTGTGATTTAATGATAATAACAGATGCGTATCCCCACCTCCACTGGCAATAAAGAGCCTATGATTTAGCATCATTTTTCTACCCAAGAATTTAAGATGAATCACAAAGTAAGAAAAACATTTTGCATGATTAAAATATTGCAACTGCTATAACAGTTTTAGATTGGCTTAATATATATTCATAAGACTATAGGTGGTAATGAATAATAAGCAGGCCCTCAAAACACAAATGGTTTTAGGTGGGTTCTTTTTTCTTTACTTTTTTTTCTCTTTTTCTTTTTCTTTTTTTTTTTTTTCTTTTACTTTTTTTCTTAAATATAGGAGTACTATTTCAGGGTCTCAGTATTCTGAGATATTCAACAGCATTTCTGGGGTTTTTTTGCTTCATAGCTTGGTTGTGTGGTAATGGTCTCCTAGGCTCCAGAAATTCATCTAACAATAGCTTATTCAAGATTTCTGTCCTCCATTTCTTGTCCTTCTTTGAGAAAAGAGAAATCAGAAACATTACTGTAACCGTTAAAAACAATACACATGTAACAGTTGCTTCACTGATAAGGGGGAAAATACTTGTGCCCAGGATGATTATTTTTACCAATCTGTAAAAAGAGGTACTGGTATGTGGAAATTGACTCTGAGGTATGCATAAGACTTAGAGTCTACCTGCACATTAGCAATTATATGTTTAGTTAAAATGTATTAGGTACCACACATGAAGCTAAGTTTCTGTTGGATGGATGGTGATGAATAGAAAGATGGGCGGTCAGAAGTGGATGGATGGCTGAGTGTTGGATAGATGAATGGATGAACACACGGATGGATGGATGAGGTGGATAGATAGAGGATACAGCTACCTAACAGGAAAAGAACACCTGGAGTTGTTTAAAATTTAAAAATAGAAGTACAAAGATTACTAGAACTTATTGTCTTTCCCTTCAAGTAGATATTTAATTAAATGGTAGAAAGGAGAAATTGATAAAATACTCTCAATAAGATGCATCACGATTTTGTACAACTCAAAATTAATACAATAAAATGTATTGTCAGAATACTTGCTGAACAGACTTTAATAAGAAGATCTATCATCCATTAGAAACTTATCATATGCCTTGTAGTCTGCAAGCACTTTACACTTACTATCTCATTTAATAAACCTCTTCCTTTCCTAGCAAACAGTATTGCTTATATGGAAGAAGAAAATATTGGCCTGAAAAATTCCATATCTAATCTTTCTTTTAAAATAGTTCTTTATTTAATCAGTCCAAAACACATCACTCTCAACTATTAAAAAAAAAACAAACCTGTAATTGTATTCATCACCTTTCTTTATATCTGATGCCAGTGATCTTTAAACAAAGCATTCTGGGTCTAAAATAAATTTCTAGTAGTGAATGTTAAATTGCTTTTTCCTTCTGGATCTCAGTAGAAATTAGCTATTTATTTATTTATTTGTTTGTTTGTTTATTTTAGTAAATATCTCCTGCCATCCTTAAAGCTGTTTAGATCTTCTGTAAGTGAGGTATTTTCATTTTCATCATTTTCTGTTAAGCTGTTCTAATTCAGAATCTCACAGGGTCAAACTGAGTAGTCAGTGTTTTACTTATATGTGAAAATAGTACCTGAATACTCCAGAAGATCTTAAAATGAAGCCATGATAGAATTACTGGTTCACTGTAATTATTGAAGGGCTCCCAAGAATAATATATGGATGCTGCAACCAAAGGGAGAGTTTGTTTCTCCAGAGAAAAGTGGAAAAAGTAGAGCTATGAACAACTGTGTTCTTGGAAACAGTGTTTTCAGTTATCACCATGTGTAAGACTCATTTCTAATTCTACTAATGTAGTATTTCTTGGCCTAATGGTGGAAAAATACCTAATTAATTCCTATTATGTCTGTGAAGTTTATTTGTGAAATTAATTGATTCTTTTTGGTTGCTATATGGTATTAATTGTTGAATTAGGAAAGTATTCTTTAGATGTGATTGAGAAAAATTATTTAATTAATGTATAACTTAATGAAATGCAATCATATTAGCTTCTACTGGCACACAGTTAGTGTTTCATTACAGGAACATTAAAACAGAAAATTATTTTGTCTGTAAAATTACAAAAATTGCTGTAATTTTTTTCTCCATCCATTTCTATTTGGAGATAGTCCATTATTTTCACTTGAGTACCTTCCCTTTCAACACTCTTCCTTTCTTTCCAGCTAAGGAAAACAAGAAAAATAAGTTTTTCTGATGATCGTATTCTTTTCAGATTCTGAAACATTGTTTTCTTCAGTTTGTTGTCTTACTCTAACATTTTTGTCTCCCAGAGGCTCACTAGCTCTAAGTATTTCCAGTTCTTATATGTGTAAATGTTGAAAAATGTGTTCTTATTATTAGGATAGTGGCTAAATGCATGGGCTCTTCAGATGGAACAGGACTGTTTAAGCGTTCAAGTTCCCTCTCTCCCACTTGTGTTATAAAAGTAACCTCACTCTTTGTTAGTTTGCTCATCTTTAAAACACCTACTTGTAGAATTATTGTCAGAATTAAGGGAGTTAATGCATATGAAAGGCTTAGCATCAGTGTCCCGCTCAGACCATAAACTCAGCACTGTTACCTGCTGTGCTCATCATTACCGGCTCTAAAAATGCCTTGGAAATTTGGTAATAAAAAGAAAGGAAGGGAAAGATGGGAGGAGTAGGTACTGATCCTATCACCTATTAAGTGCATACTCCGGTCCTACCTTGTTCGGTTCTTATTCCCCAGGTCACCACCACAAGGTGATTTCTGTCCTGTCACAGTCTTGGAATTTCTTCTGCTCCTGGCTAAATCCTTCCCATGCTGCCTTTACCCCCTTGCTCCATCTGCTGCAGCACTTGAGTTCCCTCTCCTCTGCACCTGCTTTGTCCTATCTTTTTCCCTCAGGTCCAAATCTAGTTATTTATTCTCTTTTCTTCCTTCTACTCTTCCCCTGAAGAACTCACATATGCTCATAGCGTCAACCTTTTGTGGATGGTCCCTAATCATCCCTCCTACATCAGTGTGTGTGCTAGTCACCGACTGTAATTTTGGGATAATGACTGTTAGGAAATACCCAGCAGCGTGGAATCATGGATTTTTGAGAGGCAGCAGAACTCTAGCATGACCTGGTTCAGCCCATTGAAATTAGATAAAATCGCTTGGTTTAGAAGATATATTTTAGGACATGGTTTCCAAATTAGTATCAAAAATCAAACCTGCATAACACTTTACATTGTGTGAGCGTTTTATTTACATTGACTCTTCTTATCATCACATCATCTCAGTGATGTGGATCAGGCAAGTTTTCTTACCCTCAACCTAATATGAGCACTAGAAAGATTTATAACTTTCACAGGATCATATTTCTGGTAAGTGAATAAATGTGATTTAAATCTACTGCCCCTAATTTCAGTGTAGTTTTTCCACGTGAGCACCAGATAATTCACTTTTTTGTTGCCCTGTTGAGATGCCATTAAAGTAGGTAAAGCATGCCTCACTAATTATTTGTAATTTTATATTTCCTTTGTGTTGCTTTGTAAGAGTTAATGGTGCCTCTGACTAAATGTCATTTCTCTGCAGTGTTATACTGTCCTAGTTTCCAACACACTTATAAACACATCAGTTTAAATGGAATATTTTTTGAACAAATATATTCATTTTAACAATAAATTTTTTAGGGGTGTGTGGGTGGCTCAGTCAGTTAAGCATCTGACTCAATTTGGGCTCGGGTCATGATCTCAGGCTCAGGAGATGGAGGGTTGGGCTCCATACTGGGTGTGGCACCTGCTTAAGATTCCCTCTCTCCTCCCTCTGCCCCTCCCCTCTCTCTCTGTGTCTCCTCCTCATACACAAATAAAGAAACAACCAGACTTTTTAAGGGTAAAGTAACTTTTTAAGGAAAAAGATGACTACTCAAATTTTTTATTAAACCAAGATTAAATCTAAGTATATTTCAGCTTCAAGTGCTGACTGGGAAAGTGTAGATCCTGAAGGACATTAGAGGATAAAAGGGTTTGGGGATGAAACATCCCATAAAACAGGAAAGAACACTTTACAAAGAAGTGAAAGATGAGAGTTCTGCTTTCATCAGCTTTCTTGATAAGCTGTTGCTCATGTTCTTCCTTTAGCAGTGGAAGTTAGGACCTATATGCTGGTTCCATATTATGGGGATAGCCTTATATAGCACAGGAGTTCTAATTTGTTTTAGCTACACACAATAGATAGAGTCTTGGACAGATTTAGGGACATGAGCCTCCATGTCGATATATATTAGAAGTGTATAACTGTATATTTCCTTTTCTTACCTTAATTTAGAATATAGAAAATTCGTCTCTGGTGACATTTTGTCTGCTGGCTGCCTTGGACCATTTACCTAAAGAATACATAGAATCCTATCACTGTATTCAGTTAACTCTCTCATGACCATAATATTCTCGTCCCTTTGGAATTTTAGTAATAATCTGATGGTCTAAATAAAACATTTGTGAAATAACTATAAAATAAATAATTAAATCTGCATATAATTTTGTTCAAAACCTTCCAGAAAGTTTGGATTATATAAGTCATTTCCACATCTGGGTATCCAGAAGTTTGGATTATATAAGTCATTTCCACATCTGGGTATCATGGCCAAAACATTTGTGGATATCATTTTGAATGGGACAGGCATGCACTTGGCAGAAATAACTTAGCCACTTTACTTCTTGCTTGTATTATTTCCTCCATCAACTCAGTAAGATTAAACCAATGAGATTGTTTTAAAGATGATTGCCAACTACTATGTTAGATTTATTATACCCCTGGAAAATATATTTATTAGCAGTCACATGTGTGTTTAAAGCTCTCGCACTCATTTTTTTTTTTAGACCCTACAGGGAAATGTTTATTTTGAATCTTTTCCCTTACAATAATTAATCTAGGTAGAGTTATGATAGTTATGGACCAGGTGCCCAGAAGTGCTCAGGAATAACCGGGAGTGACGCAGCACGTATGGGCGGGTATGTGTGCGTGCGCATGCGCAGACCCACCTGCAGGCTTTTCTATATAATTTTCTATATAATTTTTCATGGGAAGCTAGCTCAGCGCATTCTCAGTCAGTTTTCTGAAACACTGAGTGGGCCCTAGAGTATTATGATTTTCTATTTGCCCTGAAACATAAAAAAAAAAAAAAAAAGAATATACATTAACTAACTATACATACAAGTTATGACTTCAGATAAATGTATACTAACAACACTAAGATAATCAGCTTTCAAATGTTTTTAAGATTTCAAGTTTCTCAAAATTTGCATTCTTTCGATAGCATATGGGGAGAGAGTGGTAGAACATATTACCCCTAGACATATATCCTGGCCCTGCCAAATTATTTTTTATGTATTTTGCTATATATATATATATATATATATATATATATATATATATACACACACACACATATATATATATGTATGGGTTTTGATGTTCTTTGCTTAAATTCAATCATCGGTATAAAAAAGTTAACTGATGGGGCACCTGGGTGGCTCAGTAGGTTAAGCCTCTGCCTTTGGCTTAGGTCATGATCTCAGGGTCCTGAGATGGAGCCTAACATCAGGCTCTCTGCTAAGGAGAGAGCCTGCTTCCTCCTCCTCTTTCTCTCTCTGCCTGCCTCTCTGCCTACTTGTGATCTCTGTCAAATAAATAAATAAAATACTAAAAAAAAAAAAAAAACCTGACTGATGAGGTTGATAATGCAGGTTTTTATCTGCTGTCTTTAGTAACTGTGTAATCAGTCATCCACTTCAACTAACAAATATATAAAATGTCTGTCTCCAGGGCTCATACCAATCAGTTATTCACTTTAACTACTGCAAACTGACATGCATTTGTTTTACTATTGTAATTTCTCCAAAGAGAAGGGGAAAAAATCTTTTAAAATGCCCAAGTAAAACTTTATAGATAATGAAATGGGATTGTGTTAGAAGGGATATTGTACAGATCTGAAATGTTAACTCTATAAAACAAGGAAAGAAAATCAAAGTTTTTGTTTTGTTTTTAATAACCAAAGTAGTATTAAATTATTTCTTCAGGTTTAGCAAATGCATGCACAGATCAAAACCCAAGAAGGATACAGTTATATTCTAATAATGAAAAGGCCCACTCACTAAATATGCCAGGTACTAATCTAGGTCCTAGGCAGCAGAGAGGTCGGGGAGGGGATTGGCTAAAGACAGAAATCCCTTATAGAAAGTTTATTTTAGGGCGCCTGAGTGGCTCAGTGGGTTGAGCCTCTGCCTTCGGCTCAGGTCATGATCCCAGGATCCTGGGATCGAGTCCCGTGTCGGGCTCTCTGCTCAGCCGGGAGCCTGCTTCTCCCTCTCTCTCTGCCTGCCTCTCTGCCTACTTGTGATCTCTCTCTGTCAAATAAATAAATAAGAATCTTTTTTTGAAAAGTGTATTTTAGTAAAGGAAAACAGAAAAATTAAATAGGTTTATAGTGTTTTAAAGGTGGATGTTGATGTGGTAAAAACCCAGGACATATGTACAAAGAGGGTGTGGGGAGGTATTTAGTTCTCAGGGTATTCAGAGGTAGCTTCTCAATCTCTCTCAGTAGCTTGAGATTTTTCTTTAACAGATAAATAAAGGGGTGCCTGGGTGGCTCAGTTGGTTAAGCCACTGCCTTCAGCTCAGGTCATGATCCTGGAGTCCTGGGATGGAATCCCGCATCGGGCTCCAGCTCCACAGGGAGTCTGCTTCTCCCTCTGACCTTCTCTCCTCTCATGCTCTCTCTCATGCTCTCTCTCAAATAAATAAATAAAATCTTTAAAAAAATAATTAAAAAAGAAAGGAAAGAAAGAATACCTAAAATTTAAAAAGGGATCGAGTTCTCAAAGAGTTTGATGTACTGCCCTAATAATTTTTAATATTAAATATTTTATACAACAGGAAAACATTGAATTCTAGTGAAAATAAAGAGAAGGGGAGAGGGGCACGGAAGTATGAGTCCTTAAGGAAGAAAAGGCCAAATTGTGTGTAAAAAGTAAGATGGAGAATAGAGCCACTTTTACATTTTCATCACTTAAGACATCAGTTTAAATGATCCAGGGGCTACAATAATAATATAAATAGCAGCGAATAACTTGAGAATTTTCCCCCATACTAGACACAGTGCCAAGCACTCAAAAGACATTGCTTTAGTTAATCTTTACAGCAACCCTCTGATAGGGGCACCTCTGTTTTAACAATGAGAAACTGAGCCGACAAGAAGTTCAGTCACTTTCCGAGACACACAGTTAGCAATTGCCAAAATCGGTATTAGAATGTATTTGTTGGACTCCAAAGCACATGGGTGTACCCACCATATTTTCCTGTTGTAGGCTATTTCTCCTATCCTAGTCTGTAAGACACAGCTCAGATGATACCTACTTACTGCTTATAATTGTCATTATTTTTCAGGGAATTTGAAGTTTCCAGTTATCTTATCCATTTATGTATGTTTCATTGGATTCCACTGAAGACTGTATTAGAGTAAGTTAGGGAAAAGGTGTTTCTTTATAGTCTAAGTCAAAATTATTTTGAGTTCAGAAGCACAGTGTGTCCAAAAAAATGTTGAATCTGCATGGTCAAAACTCATTTAGATGACAAAGTATGTGATTATAAGGTGAATAAAAACCTTATTTTTTCTTTTTCAATTCAAAATAATTGCTAATGCTTCATCAAATAATTGAATTTACAAGTTCTTTAGGTAATCCTTAGTGGCACAGACAAAAAGCAACAATTTTAGAGGATGGTTAGGCTAGAAGTGTGGGCATATTTTTTCATTATTATACTTTAACTATGAGCATATTTTTCATTATTATTCTTTCTTGAATTATTGAGAAACAATGATGTTTTTTATTTCAAGTTGTATAATCTTCTAGGACAAAGAAAAGTACCTAGTTGCGTTAGTCAAAGTATTCTGTAAAGTATTTAGAGTAATTTTCCTGTTTGCATAGAGAAGTATGTGGCACTCAGGACTTGGCATTATCATTGAGTTTGCTATTTACTGTATATATCATTAAGCATGCCTAAGCATAAACTAATAATTTCCATGAAAATTTATTTCAAAAAGCATAGCAATTCATTAATTAACATGATAGATAATACTTGAGCCCCTCATCCTTTGAGTTTGTTTTATTGCTGTTCTGCATTATACAGTTTCAAAAAATTTACAGCCAAGGAAATAAACTTGAAGGAATTGTAGTTAATTGAAGAAACCTATTGTTGGTGAACCAAGCACATCCTAGAATATAGAAATATACTTCTGTTTTGTACTTAATTAAAACATGTGGTTGTCATTTAAACTTTTGATTAAGACAGTACTCACAAACTTGAATGTGAATGTAGCTTTTTATAAAAACACCAAAATATTAATATGAACTAATAAGAGTAAAAAAAAAAAAAAAAAAAAAGATTATTCCCTTAGGGAGAAGTTGTGGTATTTGGTGTTTATTATATCTTAAAATGCTCTTTGGTTATATTTAATAATAAATTCCCTTATTTATTTTCATATTACTCCCTGTTTTAATTTTGCTTTAGAAATATAACATTTAGGGATGTTTTAAAGCTAACGTTAAGAAGAAAAAAATTTTAAATGGATATTTTTTTTTTAAATGGATATTTTCTATTGAAAGTAACATAGTCATAAATGCCACATTGCCATAAAATGGTTTTGAAAAAATAATTATCAGAATTGTTTTTCAATGATGAATTTTTAAGTGAATGTGTATTTTAGATAAGAGAAGTAAATGTAGGAATGCTAAATCAGACATGCATGCACACATACCTCACATTAACACGCATGCAGATTCATACAATATATAGCAAAACATCACAAGACTTTGCTACTTTTGCATTTGGAAAAAGACCAGAGAGAGCAACTAAAAGGTGTTATGTATGACCCAGTATATTGCCTAGGCATAATTTCCCTATATTTATATTTATATATTTATGGTATACAGTTATAACCGAAGATTTTGTGGATAGCAGCTGGCAATAAATAAAATTCAACTCATGAAACATAAAAAGAGAAGGACTTTGTTAGAACACTGTCACTGGCCCTGTGCTGGAAGTTGTTTTTAACATTGTTAAAAATACAAAATTTCCTTTGCTTTCCAGAACTTGTTCTTAACTCTACCAGAAGTTTGTTCACAATTCCTTAAAGTTTCATATGGAATATTTCCTGCCTTTGATATAGATTCTTTCTCCTGGGGTCATTGAGCCCCCAGAAGTCATTTCAATCATGGTAATATGAGTGGGTTGATTAAAGAATCAGATCTGAAAATAACATAATAAATGCATATATTCTAAGATGTACATTTTTTTCACATTTAAGCTTACCTTCAATTGGGATGTGTCGTACAATGAATGGCATAGTGGTGATAATTTTTTTCTCTTTATTTAAAGGGGATATATAAAATAATTCATCTTAAAATTGATGGTGGCTTAGATGTAGAGATAGATGGTAACTTACCGTCTTTGCCATCTTTATGGTCACCCAGTGCCTAGAGAACCCCTTTCATTGTCACTCAGTTTGAAACCTCAGGGGTTGTACCTTACAATAAATTTCCTTAGCTTGATCAGCGGGAGTGAAGTGAGTTTAGTGCAGAATGATATAAATGATAGTACTTCTTACATCAAAATCCTTATACTTAGAACAGACACTTTATCAAGTGGCTGAGCAAACACAACAGCTTTTGAAGTATTTGAAGAGCCATTGAATTTAAGAGTCTTCAAGCCTTCACTCTTCTTTAATCTTATTAGTACAGGTCTTCAGAACATGGCTCTTTCTTGGTTCAAATTTAAGGACATAGATTATGCAATAATGCTTAAAACTTCTTATCTATTTCAACCTGTTGATATATCAAAGACTTAGGAAGCTCTTGAATTTAAAATGAGAAGAAATCATAATATTTTTAAATGACATTTGAATGGATAAGGACCTATTTGATCTCTTTTATAGAAAAAAAGTCTTCATAAAATAATTCCATTATTCTATCATTTTTTTTTCCTACTGTATTTTCCCAAATTGAGTGAGGTAAACTTTTTGGTCCAATATCTTGTATTCACCAATAAAATGACCAAATGAACCTAATGAACAAGAATCGGTCTAGAACAAATACAATAAATGTCAGATATTCAGACTCCATAAGGAATGTTAAGAATTCAGCCTTTTAACATCAATCTTTTCAATTTAACGAGATCAATCATTTAGATGAATATCACTTTATCTGCTTTTTAAATTTTTATTTCTCTCATGTTGTATTCATTCTGGCCTCTTTATCCTAAGAATCTCAACTTCAGAATTAAATGAAAAACTGTTTATGAAAAGATTTTGCCTGATTCTCTGTGTAAACTAGGTGCCCAGGTATAGAGAGTAGGGTAATTAGATTACATTGGACTGGTGTGTACATCCCAGCTCCACCCCTAAACCAGTTGCATGTCTTTAGGCAGACATACTCTCTCCTTCTTCTGTCTCCCCACATTGTGCATTGGTGTCCTTACTTTTCCCATCCAAAAATCTCATTGATGTATCTGTGCCTCTCCATTCATACTGTCCGAGGTTAGCCAGACTACTATCCGTGGACTTCTAAGACTCCCGACTGTTCTCTCTGACCTGGTCTTTTCTTTGTCCATCCCATTCTTCCCCTAACCTCCAGGTTAATTTTCTTGGTTGTCATACTCTTTCTCACCAATCTTCAATAATCTGTACTTAATTACCAAGAAATCTTAACAGCCTAGCCCAGCCTTCAAAACTCTTTATAGACAGTCAATCCTACCTTTTCTCCTTGACTCTCTCTCCCACTGCATATTCCTTTTCTGCTTTATTTATTTTTTTTTAAAGATTTTATTTATTTATTTGTCAGAGAGAGAGTGAGGGAGAGAGAGCGAGCACAGGCAGACAGAATGGCAGGCAGAGGCAGAAGCAGGCTCCCTGACAAGCAAGGAGCCTGATGTGGGACTTGATCCCAGGACGCTGGGATCATGACCTGAGCCAAAGGCAGCTGCTTAACCAACTGAGCCACCCAGGCATCCCTCTGCTTTATTTTTTTTAAAAGATTTTCTTTATTTATTTATTTGACAGATAGAGATCACAAGTAGGCAGAGAGGCAGGCAGAGAGAGAGGAGGAAGCAGGCTTCCTGCTGAGCAGAGAGCCCAATGTGGAGCTCGATCCCAGAACCCTGGGATCATGACCTGAGCCGAAGGCAGAGGCTTTAACCCACTGAGCCACCCAGACACCCCTCCTTTCTGCTTTATTTATAGACATTCAGGTGCATGTGTTATCTCTCCTTACAGCTGTAAGTTGTAAGTAAACTAAGACCATATCTTAGTCATTTTTTTTTAAATCTTGCACAGTGCCTTATACATTTTGTGTACTTAGTGGGGGAGTAAAGATAACTTACTTTACTTTCCTCTAATACAAAAATACAAGATATGGAATTAGACCTTCCTTGGTGAATCAGAATTGTCCTAAATATTTCAAAGATGTATTGAGAACCTTTTATGAAAAGACATTCTGTTAAGTGTAGGGAGGTAGCTATGAATGAAAGAAAGCCTTTTAAGGTATCTTGCTAGATTTATTCTATCTGCTACAGAATTGGAAACCATATTTAAAAACATAATTTGAAATAAGTGTAAATCGGTTCAGAGTTGTATTTTCAGAGAGATGTTCTTTAATGAAATATGGGGGTTTACAGGGATTTTGGTGCTGTTTGGGTGCCCTGTGTGTGTGTGTGTGTGTGTGTGTGTGTGTGTGTATGCACATGAGAAAGAAGGAATAAGGGAATGCCTGAATGAGAGACCGGAAATCAGTAAATCAATCCAGGTGCTCAAATAACCATTTTAAAATTGTTTGTTCTAAGTAGTGTCCCTAAAAGATGGGTTTTCTAATGCTCAAATAATATATGGTAGTAATTCACAATTATAAGGCTCTTCCACAATCATTACTTTTAATCTAGTGCTTTAAGTTATTATAATTTCTGGAACTCAAGAGTTGCTTTTATATTGTATTTCCTGGGTAATGTAGACACAGGGCTAAGTAATTCCAAAAGTGTCCACAGCTGAATTTATTCTTTAAATTATAGATCAGAGAAATAGGTCCAAACTGATGTTTTAAAATTTTCGTTATGGCTCTTTAAGCTTTTGCTTTATGACTACAAATTACACTTTTGAGTAGATTTCAACCATTTTAAGTGTGATGATCCCTTTCAGTGTCAAAAACAAATGGATTCTTTTATAACAATTGTTCTTTCAGTATTCTTGATTGAAAAAATATATAGGCAAAACTTTACTGTAAATCTTGTGATTTTTGAAATGAATCTGCATTTTATTAATCAAAAAAGATGAACATTATTTAAAATACAGTATCTGATGTGTATAATAACATAACTTCGGCTTCAGACAACGCCTAATGCAAATATAGATTCCCAGTCCCTTGTAATAACATAATTACTCATTCAGTGAAATCTTTTTAATAACACAGCTACCAATGAATATCAACCCACAGGTTGGGAAATTTTGATGAGATACTTGCTTTCTTCAAACACTACTAATTTAATAATTGATACTCTATTTCAGAAGTTTTTAAAATATTCTAGGACACCAGTCTCTAAATTGTACTCATTTTTGTTCTTGTTTTTGCTTTTTGAAGATTTATACAAGCATTTAATGAACTAGGATGAAGAACAAAAGCTAAACTTTAGTTGTACTAGTTCCCTTCATTCCACAAGGCTTCGTTTCTTTACGGTGTCCCCAGTTATTTATTTTCACTACCTGTGTTTTGCCATTAAATGATTTCAAATGCTCAAGTCATTTTCAGCTATATTGAGTGACTTTAGAATCTGCCTGTGCCCAGTAGTCATCTTTTGAATCTCAATCAATCTTTCTCTCTGTCTCTTTCTTGTTAAACACTAACATTCTGATTATCAGTTTGAATTTGAGTCAAACTAGACTGACCTAGATTGAATGAAATGGAGCCATCCCCCCCCCCCACCAAAAGTTCCTTTAGCAAGTTTGACTGTATCTGTTACCCAGACAGAGGTTACCTGGGCATGAAAATGATGGTTATTGTTGGTTACCACATCTACTTTTAACGTGATACTTTTTAATGAAAATACACAAACACTTCTGAATTGAGGGTTTGTATACCAGAGAAAGAAAACACAAAGCACTTAAATCTCTTTGTATCCCTCCTTAGGCTAGAAGAAAGTTGAGATTTCCATTTCTACTGATGTACATGTACTTAAGGAATTTTGTATTAAGTGTCATGTCTAGACATTTAGACCATAATAAATTTGAACATAATAGCCATAGCTTTTATTTTGTTGTAAATACAGTAATAAAATATATCTAATAATTCACCCAAAAAACTGGATGTTAAATTATAGCAGACCTCATGAATGCAACATGAATCTGTGTGTAATATGAATAGACAATATGTTTTCATGATCTTGTGTGTTAGTAGCAGAAGGAGGCCTGCTTAGTTCTGCACCCTTCAGACCATACATGGACACTTGGTTCACTTCTGTGTTCCTCACTTTGATAACAAGGATCTAGAAAACTGGAATGAAGTTGGAGTTGAAGAAGGAGTAAAAAGCCATTTCAAATGAGAAATTCTTAAAGGTCCCGGGATTATATTTAGTATGTATTTAGTAATAGATATAGAGAACACTGGGAAATAGCATAACTATTATTAAATATATGAAAGGTTACTATATTTTGAATTTTCCTTTATAGCTTTTCCAGGTTGAAAAGTCCCAAGAAGTCAAATTTCTGCTCACTGCAGAAGTGAATTTCTAATGAATGGGATGGGTTGTAGTAAGAGAAAAGTAAATTCTCTGTTAATAGGTATAGTTGGTCCTAGGTTGGATGATCATGTGATAAGCTGTGGTAGGATAACAAGGACCCATGAGTATGTGGACCAGAGTCTCTAATACCCCCTTTCAAACATGAGTATCTCTGAAATATTCGAAAAGAAATGGGTGTATAACACAAATCAGGATTTAACAGTGTTCAGAATACTCCCTTTTAAATTACTATCTCAGAAGATATTTTATAATGTCTCATTTCACTCCTGAACCGTTGAAATTCCTTAAGAGCTATACATTCAAAATTGTGCTGGATACAGATGCAGCCGAATATGGAGGACATCAGAGATTGGACCACAATACTGATTTTTTTTCTGAAGATTTTAAACATAATGAGCGTCCCTGTTCTCTTTTGGTAAGTAAGGTCTTTAAGATCTATTCATTGCATATTCATTTAATCCTTTATTTTTAAAGCGGTGTTTTTGTCCAAAGAAACAACTTTGTGTAAGTGGCATGTAAAAAAACTAAATGAAACAAAAAACAAACGGGGTGGGGTTGATAGAAAAGAAGTGAGCTGAACTATTCAGAGGCGGTATGTGTGGTGCTGGGCTGAATTTGCTTTTGGAAAGCTGATAGTAACAGGTATTTGGTAGACAATTGGGAAAGTTTGTCTATCACTAGGAATAAAAAATATTCCTCAAAAAATAAGGAGAATGCATATTTTTCTATTATTATGCAACACTTTACTTCCCTTCTGTTCTTGCTTTCTATATAATCTTTTACATCCAGCAGATTTCTACATTATTGACTGTCTAATGAAGTTTAATTTAAAACACCTTAAGAGGGTCTATAAAAATCTATTGCTTTTCTTTCCTGCAGTCAAAGACTGAATTCATTCTACTTACAGAATTTTCTGATTTCCTCATATCACTGAGAAAAACATTGAATCATATAACTAATTTTTACTCTGTGTTAATACATATGAAAGAATATTGCTTTAAACTACAAGGCTTCAATTCTTTTAAAACTGTAGGATCTAGAAACTCTCCAGATTTAGAGGAAGACTTGTTTACTTTATGTCCAGATAGTAAGCTCAGATCCATATATCTACATTATGTTTTTTTTCCTTTTCCTGACTAGTCCTATACCCGCCTCCCCCATCTTCCCTTCCCTCCCTCTCATTCACATTCTCATTTTCTCATCCTCTTCCTCTTCCATCACTCTGCTTCAGATGCACATTTTTTCATCATGGGAGGTCTTAGATGAAGATTTGTTTCACTTTTATGAGGCCAGAATGTATCTAACAAATGTATAGATAGTTTTATCACAGCTGTTAAATTCTCTCTTTTCCAAAAATTTAAGTATAAGTCAAAGGGGAGAATCTGTAAGGGACGCCTGGTTCCCCCACTTTTCTACCATATTCCCACCTCTTAAAGTGGTGCAGATGTATCACTTTGTAAATCACCGTATTGCCTATGGAGTCAGCTTTCCCAAGACAGTGGCATAAAATAAATGACAAGAGCAGAGATGAACAAGATTGAGTTGTGGATTATAGGCTCTGAGGAAAGTGTAATGGCCACAGGAGACATGAGGGTTATTCTAACAGTATGTGTGTTTATATAGGTGGTGACGGTGGTGGCACACATTTAAGTAGATTTAGATACAGATGTGAATCCATATGCATTTTTAAGAAGGAGGCCTGAGTGGCTCAGTGGGTTAAACCCTTTGCCTTCGGCTCGGGTCATGATCCCAGGGTCCTGGGATCAAGCCCCACATCGGGCTCTCTGCTCAGCCAGGAGCCTGCTTCCCCCACTCCTCTCTCTCTCCCTGCCTGCCTCTCTGCCTCCTTGTTATCTCTGTCAAATAAATAAATAAAATCTTTAAAAAAAATAAAATGATTAAGAGGGAGGGTTTCATGGTGGTATCAGATTTTATCCACAAAGAATAATTGTTGTAGGGACGCCTGGGTGGCTCAGTTGGTTAAGCAGCTGCCTTCGGCTCAGGTCATGATCCCAGCGTCCTGGGATCGAGTCCCACATTGGGCTCCTTGCTTGGGGGGAGCCTGCTTCTCCCTCTGCCTCTGCCTGCCATTCTGTCCACCTGTGCTCGCTCTCTCTCCCTCTCTCTCTGACAAATAAAAAAAAATAAAAAAAAATAAAAGAATAATTGTTGTAATTTGTTGGAACATTCAGTTTTGCCATATAAAGTTGATAAGAATAGTTTCTAAAATGAATTTTATTTTTTTAATATTGTTTGAGAGAGAGAGAGAACACACAAGTGGGGGTGAGGGGCAGAAAGGAGGTAGAGAGAATCTCAAGCTAACTCTGCACTGAGTGGGGAGCCCGAACTGGGCTAAGTCTTACAACTCTGAGATCATGACCTGAGCTGAAATCAAAAGTCAGATACTCTCCCAGCTGAGCCACCCAGGCGCCCCCTGAAATGAATTTTAAAAGTTATCTTAGGAGACACCTGGGTATCTCAGTCAGTTAAGCATCTGACTCTTGATTCTGGCTCAGGTCATGCTCTCAGGTCCTGAGATTGAACCCTGTGTCCAGCTCCATGCTCAGTCCAGCTCCCACTCTCTCTGTCCCTCTCCCTGCTTGTGTGCTCTGTTTCTCTAAATAAAAACATAAAATCTTAAAAAAAAAAAAAAAAAGATTATCTTAAAATTCTGCAATAACCCCTGAGAGATTAAGGAAGATCATTCAACTTGCAAGGAATGGAAAGGAATTTGGAAGACTCAGGCAACATTTGTATGTAGCAAACTTCCTAAAGCTTCATGTGTCCAGTGAGGGTTCTCTGTTAGGTAGAGAGGCTTGGTAAAGCATTGAAAAGACCACAGAATGTTGTGGCAGCGAACTTGGGATCGAGCCCCCTGTCTGCCATTTACTAGCTCTAAGAAACTGAGTTCTCACCTTTTCTGCACTGCATTTTCCATCCTCTATAATGAGGATTAGTATAGGATACTCTCCACAGCAACAGATTCTTATGACGCATGAACTCATTAACTTGGCCAAGTTTTTTGGAAGCCCCAAAATGCTATTTCACGTGTATTTTAAAGGTATTGTTATGGCTATTCAGTTCTTTTTTAGGTATGTTAAGCACATCAGGATACTAGGTGCTTTGAGGACGCATAGTTAAGAAGAACTTCTCCCAATTTGGGGGAAGTTAATAATCTTATGCCAAGGGCTCACCGTCTATGAGGATGGGCAGAAAATATCTTGCTGTGCTTTCAGTTCTTGTAAAAACAGGAAGATTCTATCATAATTAGAACAAGCCAACTCACAGTGGCAGCAACAGTTAGGAGATTATTTTGCAAGTACTAATTGAATTTATCTTGCAAATAAGGAATGCACGGGTCGAAACTAGCAGGTGGAGCGGAGAGCAGCACATGAGCGTTGGTAACAGGTAGAGGAATACCGCGCTGCAAGCACATGAGAGACAGAACATAGCTCAGCCCCTGCCTGTATTAGAATTCTGATCCAGCTGGGTCAAAAAGGTGATGATTAGCTCTGTCTTCCCAATGGCAGCATCTTGTGTCAGTAACTTAAGGTGCTTCAGGAAACACTCATTTAAATGTCTTTAGGCTCCAGGTGAAATGATCACTGGTTTTAATATAGGAATAAGAGCCCAAATAGACCGGAAAGTCCAATAAAACATGTTCCTTCTTGCCAGAGTTATCCTTTGAAGAGCCAGAGGGGAAAAAAAACACATTAAAAAAACAAACCTGTTCTAAGAATGCCTCATTATAATGGGACTCTATTAAACTAGGTCATATGTGCTGGGATCCGATCAGGTTTCTTGAAATGACTGCAGGCACTCCGGGTCTCATTCCACCACCAGCAAGAGATCACTCTTGCCTCCCACACGCCTGGAATAAAGGGGAGAAGAGAAGACTTCTTTTCTTCTCCATAAAATTTCTGCCCATCATAATAAGGACACAGTATTTACCAAAGCTTAATTTGCAAGCTCAATAATCCAAAGGATTTGCTGAATAAGTATCAAATCTGCTTTCAAAGATAGTAACAAATAGTGCTTGAAGGAATCTTAAAATAGCCACGCAAGCTGCTGATCCAGCACCTTCCCTATTATGAACTCCATCAGTTGACGCTGGGAAGCCCCGGGAGAACCATGGGTGCACTACCATTGACACACCTTTGCTAAGGTCAGAGTCGCCCGCAAATGCCAAGAAGCAATGGGAAAGAATTTCTCCATTCTCCTTTCCTGGCAATTGTCAGAAACTACCCTTTAGCACACTTATTTCCCTATATCTTGGTTTTGTTTTGTGTTTTGTTTTTTAAAGATTTTATTTATTTGACAGAGAGAGACACTGTGAGAGAGGGAACACAAGCAGGGGGAATGGGAGAGGGAGAACCAGCCTTCCAGCCCAGCAGAGTCCGATGTGGGGCTTGATCCCAGAATCCTGGGATCATGACTTGAGACAAAGGCAGCCACTTAACGTGTGAACCACCCAGGTGCCCCTATATTTTTGTTTCTGGTAGAGGAACTTATATGAACCTATATGTTACTTACATGTTGGTCAGTGCACTGGAAGCAGGGAGGCTTTCTTTCCCTTCTCTAGTTCATAAATTCGAATTCCCTGGCACAAATGGAGGAACAGATTATTGCACCTAAAAAGAGAATTAGTTTCCTTTACGGTAACTCAAGTAGTCTCAAGGGTGAAATACGAATGAGGCAATAATTTCAGCATTTATTACTTTGCCAGTTTGGCTCCTCATCACTACAAAGTAGATCTGTTCATGTGATTAAGAAAAAAAAAAGAAGTAGATCTGTTTATTCTTATTCTAAATTTGGGAATTCAGAAGCAGACTTTTGGTTTAAATATGGAATTTGGCATACGTCTATCTTTATTGTAGTGGAAATACAATTTAGCAGTTGGGAAAATGTCTTTTGCTCTATCCCAAATCATGAACATGTTTAGGTTTTTCAGATAAGAAAAAAAGTCAAACAATTCTTAAAGCTTATTCTTTTTTAATATTTCTAAATCAGATAATATAGATTTCTATATAGAAATATTAGTATCACTTTTCTCTTAGCCTAACATGAAATAATGAATTAGAATAAGATTTTTTTCTCAGAAAATACTTTATGAACTAAAACACATATGTGAAAATTAGAATTATTTTATATATCAAACTTATTTTTCAAAATAATTTGTAATTCTTTTATGACAAATGTGTGTATGAAGACTATTAAAAGTCTAATGCCCTTTTCATCAAATGATGTTATCACCCTTCAATTATGTGCTGTTGCTAAATTTAGCAATTTCTAAGGAAATTTAAAAATTAAGGTATTTTCTATTTAAAAGTTATTTTAAAATTTTCTGTTTTCAAATTTTTGACACCCTGTTTTCAAAAATTGTATAATTAATTTTTGCAACTCAGTTATCCTCGAAGAACATAATACTTTGCCTGGATGTCATAATATAATAGATGATTGTGTGCTTTAGTTTTTTTGTTGTCATGGGTTTTTTTGTTTCTGGGTTTTTTTTAGTCATGTTAGTTCAACATCGTGATTAAGTCATTAGGGTAGTCAAAATAACTAGGTATATTAGCATGCATTTGCCTCTTTTAAAAAGTGAATTGAATTATACTATGGAATTCTGATTCCTTCTGAAGTGCTGACTTTAAATATAGCTAGAAAATATTAAATTCATGACCATACATTCATTGTCTTATATGTTCTTAATGTGCTCCTAACCACAAAGTCTTTAGGGCTCAATGGCTAACACATGGGCATGGTATATATGTTGATCAGCATATATCACCTGTAAGCGTACTAAACACTTTTTCTATACATACACTTAAATATAAATTGTTTATATTTAAATATGCTTAAACATTTTCATGTTTAAACCTACTCAAATTATGTTCATATTTCTTTTCACTTGCTATATGAATCAAAACTATTTTTAGAATTCAAATTATAAAATGAGTGTTACAGAGCCAATACTTAGCACTAAATTATAGAGCCCCCAAACTGTTCGTGTCTGTGATTGTCTCATCATAAGGATTAGTTCTGATTATCTTAAATCCTTTAGTATAATTGGTAGTCATTTCCTAACCACTAAGAAAATTGATTTACAGACTCAGGACCCTAATAAAGAAAAAAACTCAAATTTCCATAAATAGCCAGAGTTAAGAAAAATCACTTGCTTGGGGAAATTCTTTCACGTTGCCTATACTGCAAGGGCTCAAGAGCAACATAAACACATTCTCGTAATTAACACTGCAGTAAAAAATATAATTACACAATATTCCCGTTAATGATACTCTACAATTATCAACTGAAGGTTTTTTGAGCAGATAGTATTAAGAGGTCTCTATGTGTGACTGGAATTGGCCTCATAAAACTCCTTACATCAAACGACCAGCATCATTTAGTAAGAGTTCTTGGAGCATTTTTTAACCATTGAATGCCAAAAGAGGAAACTCAACGTATATATTGCAAGCCTTGAACTTCTTGTCATCCCTTTTGTTTTACTCTTACATTTGGGTCGGCTAAAATACCAAGAGATCACAGAAAGGAAGAGTGTTTCTAAATTATAGGTTTATAGTTTTCATTTGTATTTCATTAATGAAATTAGTTATGAGGTTATGAATCAAACAGAGTAGGTGCCAGAACTCTGTAGGATTCAAACAGGAGATTGATGTGACCTGTCCTGCCAGATCACTGTGCCACACTGAGCAGAGATCTATCATTATTTGTTTAGGTCCCACTTGTTTGTTTCATTAGATCTGTCTGCAGAGCCTTGAACTGACCAGAATCCTTTCATATGCATATAAGACCATACCTAAAATCAGAGAAATGTTTTTAATGTAAAGGGAACTGAAATTCTTTTATCTAGTCGTTGGTACTACTGAAAAATTTAGATTGATCTTCAGTTCTAAAGTACTTAGAAGAGTTCAGAATCATTCTATTATAACCTGCTGCCCCAGTGATTAGTTAAACCTAGTTTTTGTGATTCCCCAAACTATACACACAGAACAGAGTAAGAATATGGCAAACTCCTTTGAAAGGGCAGAACACTGTCTCCTGACTCCTGCCTATTTTGATGAAAATTGGAGAAAGAATTGGTTGAACCTGTAAATAATAGGAAAAATAGAGGGAAACAGGTTATGGCACTGACATAAAGGGTTTCCCCACACTTAATGATGGGAAGGGCATACTATTTATCTTTTGGAAGTACTAGACGCAAATCGAACTGTGAGACATTGAGCTACCCAGTGACTGTTAGCATTTGTGAAATTTTGATGATGATAATTTTTGAAAATCACTATTAATTGAAGATTAGAAAAACTCTTCTCTAGTTACTACATTCATAATATAAATTTCTTTTTAAAATGCCATCATTTTACTTTAATCTTTATTGTTCAAAACTAACCAACTAGATTAGTGTGTCTGATTTTTTTTAGAATTGTGAGAGTGCTTTATGGCAAAAACCTTAAGGGAAAGCATTGTGTTCATTTGCAGAGTCGAGATGTATTGGACATCCAATAGTTTCATTCAGTGAAAACCAGCTGTTCTGTTCCTTTATTTTTTTTTTTTCCTTAAGTGTGTCTGCTTTGCATCTTTCATTCTGGTTCTAAACTATAAAAGCTTTTTTTCTTTCTTTCTTTAACCCATCAGCCAGATTTTTACTTAAAGATAAAATGACTGAAATAATAAAATATTCACAGTGTCAGAAATGGAAAGATATTGTCACAATGATGCCAGCAGTCTAATATTATTTTTACTGTTTCTTAACAGTAAATATATGTAAAATAGCACATAGATAAACATCAAGCAGTTCAGTTCACTTCTCAATTTTGTAAAAAGTATTTCAGATATAAGTCTACCAAAAAATATCTTGTGATATATGCACACATTGGGCCCACTTTTATTTATTCTTTTATTCATTGTTCATTATTTTATTTTGTCATCATTGGCACCTACTTTGTCCACTGGCACCTGTGAAGAGATAGAAATGTGAAGACTTAGGGCTTCTACCCTTATAAAATTCATAGTCTGGTGGGGACGACATATCATAAACTTGAAAAAAAAAATCGCAAATTGTGTTAGATGTTCAGAAAGAAATAAAAATCCCTTTGACCAGAGAACTTGGATTCATCTCTCATCTCTGCCACTTACTAAGTGTGTGACCTTGGGAAAATTATTTAGTTGCCCCGTGCCTCCATTCCCTCATCTGAAAGATGGAGGTGATCGCAGTGCTGCCTCACAGGGTTGTCCTGAGGATTGAATGAACTAGGACCAGAAAGACGTGGAGATCCTCCCTGATGGAGGGCACAGACTGAGCGCTTAGTAGCTGTTAGCTGCGATTATCGTTTGGCGTCCTCACCATACAGAAGGGAGATCAGGGACCCAGAGAGGCAAAGCAACACAGCCAAGGTTGCCCAGATTTAAAAAAAAAAAAGAAGAAGAAGAAGAAGAAGAAGAAGAAGAAGAAAAAGGAAACAAACAAAAATGCATCATAGAAAACAAAGTGGAAAACCTCTGCTATCTAACGTCAAGAGACACCCCTCTGTGGAGCTGGAACTTTTTAAAATGCAAGAGATAAGGAACTAGCAAGCAAGGTAGAGAGTATTCTGAGCAGGGACCCAGAGAAGGGAGGAAAGACCCCCCTCCCCCCGCCCCTGGGAGGAGCCTGGTGTGAGGGGAGGAGAGATTCGTGCCACACCGAGCTGAGACGGGAGATGGACTGTCTCGCAGGAAGGGGAGGAGTCAGGACCCTGCAGGGCTTGGAGAGGATGCGTACTGCGTTTTCAATGCAGGGCGAGCTTTTTGGCTGGTTTAAGTTGGAGAGGGACCTAAATACCCTTAGGATCCCTTATATTACCTTTAAAGTTTATTTCTTAAAATGACAGAAGACAAAATGGGATGACAAGAATCTTGGTGTCGAGCAGTGTTCTGTATATTACTTTTATTCACCTGAATAGAATAACATTGTAACCTCAGGGCAGCCTTCCTGTACCACCGCATAGTGCCTCCTCAGCAGCGCGTGTCCTTCAGAGCCCTCGTGTCTGCGGGACGTCGGGTTTTGTAAAGTGTATGGCGCCCTCTAGTGGGGGTTGCTTCAAAGGCGTCTCGCTTAGGTACCGGGACTGCTGAACCGTACCAACGTCTCCTGGGAGCTTGCAGAAGTGTCACGATAACTGTAACTTGAAGCAAATGTGAGAGGGCATCGTGTCCTTTTGACATAATGTCATCGTGTTCGGTATTTCTTTCAGTGGCACTGACATGATTGTGTTGACTTAGGTGTACATTCCAAGCCGAGTGGGCCTCGTCCTTCAGAATGTGGATATGCCCAACTGAGGAGACGGAGTTTCAGCTTCACCAGAAGCCAAGTGTGCTTTGTTTCCTGTTCGCCTTGTCACAGAGCTTGTAATGTGTAAGCTGGCGAAACACCGCTGTCTAGACGAAACATCAGACGTCTGAAATGTAATATTGGTTTATGCAAATGAACGTCAGACTTTGGCTAGAGGGGGGTATGTTTTTGAAATTTCAAGGATCCTAGACTCTCTTTTTCCAGGCATCGGAGCAGCTAGGATTCTCAGATGAAGTATTCTGTGTGATGCCTTTAAACAGCTTTTCTTTCTAGGCCAATATTTGATCCTTAAAGTTCACATATGAATCATGTGTCATGTATGATTATTTCTGTTGAATGTATACAGTATTTTTTTAAGAAGAATATTGGGGTACTTTATTTGTTCTAAGTATATCTTGGTATAATATATAAAGCACCAAGGTTGTTACTATGTTTTTTTTAAATTGTGTTTAGAAATACTGTAATAAGTATGTAGTAATGTAGTAATGATATAAAATTAAGAGTTGGATCAGAGATAATATAAAACCATTATAAACTTGTCCATGCTTCATTTTGCCTAAGTTTTATCTTGTGATCTCTGCTTCATTTAGTATCTTGGTGGATGCTGATATCTCCGTCTTTCTGAAGACCTGAATTGGGAATTGTAACATTTCAGAAAACTCTTTTATTGTTGATCAATAAAAAATTTAAAAAAAAATTTAAAAACTGCAAAATTGGCTTTGCTAATACTTACTTTGCTGGGCTACCATTGGGATTGATTTAGAATGAATGTTAAAATGTTTATCTTACCTCTCATACCCTCCCCACATATATGCTCGCATGCACAATGGGCCAAACACGGGGGTTAATAATAGTTTTTCTTTAGGTACTATTTTGTAATGTAAGATTATATTGACTAACTCAGGTATCCAAGCTACTCTGCAGCTGTAAACCTGAACACTTTCAGACGTTGAATTAACTGTCTCAACTCAGTGGGATACTCAGTCATGAAATTGCCAGTCAATTCATTAAATAGTAGGCCACGGGTCTAAAATCAGTGACATATAATTCATTCATAACTGAGAAATTGTGATGCATTTATAAAACAAAGTATCTCTCACTTTTTTAAGATCTTATTTTTTTCCCTTTACATTAATACCTAAACAGTGATGGCTTCTTTTTTGTTTGTTTTTAGCCTGATTATTCATGACTAATAAGCAGTACTTGGAAGTCTTTACATTAAAAACTTATTCAGTACTAGCAAGGGTTAGCAAAAGAGACTTTTATAGCTAAATCTATTATATATTTACCGTTTTTCTTATAACTTAGGCCTGAAACATGGTGTTTAACTTCAAAGTAGAGTAATAGTTTGATTTCCTAACAGAATCAGGATTGCTTGCTGATGATGATACCTACTAGGAAATGTTACTGAAAGCCTCTGTGTTGCTTGTTACCGAATGTTCTGAGTATCTTAGCACTGCCATGATCTGTGTACTGTACCCTTTACTGATAACCATTCAACATACAGGGGCGCCTGGAGGCTCAGCTGGTTAAGCATCTGCCTTCGGCTCAGATCCTGAGTCTGGGATTTGTGTTGGCCTCAGGGTCCTGGGATCGAGTCCTACATCAGGCTCCCTGCTCTGCGGGGAGTCTGCTTCTCCCTTTGCCTGACACTCCCCTGCTTGTGCTCTCTCACTCTCTGGCAAATAAATAAATAAAATCTTTAAAAAAAAACAACAACAACAACATTACAACATAGAACCATGATGTTTTATGTTCTTGTTCATCATTTCTTACTTTGGCATTTCATTTGTGTGAATAGATATGGGAATTTTCTATCATAGCTCTTTGAAAATAACAAGAAATTACTTCAGATCTAGAACCCATCTTCTTTCCCTTGTGACTTCTTTGTATTGATCAGTCTTACTAATATAATGTTTAGATTTTTACGATCTAAAGTTGAAATTTAACAATGTAATGTAAGTTGCCTTTGTCAAATGCCCCCCCAAAGGGAATAATAAAAGGATGTTGATAGGTAGAAATTATAAAAATACATGCAACCAAAATATTAAGAGTCCAAAATAGAATGTAGTTTTTTGTTGTTGGTTTTTTGTTTGTTTGTTTTTTCCTATCAGAGCAGATAGCCTTTCTAGAACATTCTAGTATTGTACTGTATTTCTCTGTAGGTCTTCATTTTTGTATCAATAACATTCTCATCATTATGTGCTCTAGTGAGAAGTTCTTTCTTTTAATTGGTTAAACATTTTCAACAATCACCACAGAGAGATGCACAATTTTACTCCGTATGCCTTATAATGTTTTTTTCTCTGACGTGGTTATCACTCATATCAAAAATGAGAGTCCTCTATCTTTGTTGACTGGTTTAGAATAAGTATTTTTACCATTCTGATCTTCTGTGTTCTAGAAAACATAGATGATTACAGATTTCTTTCCCTTGTTTTTTTTTTTAATATCAGTGAGTGCTAGTAATTATTATCCAAAACAGAATTTACCCCTAATGCTAATGATACTTCATGTTTTAGTTAATATCAGCTTACATAGAAAGTGCCTATCTTTAATAATCAAAAACTGAACTGTAAACATTTTTCCTAGAACATTTCCCATTTTTTAACAATTGAACTCTGAGAGTCAACTCCTTTCCTATAATTCTTTTTCTGTACATTGAATGTTTCAGACGTTTCCCTGCTCTTAGCTGATGCATTCATCTCTAACATGAAATGAGGGATTTAGCCACCATGTTCCTCAAGTTCAAAAAATAACCAGTGACAATAAATTGGCTTTTCTTGTGGCAACTGTGAAAGAATGCATGTATTTTTTCCTCTGACTCGAGCACTTCCCTTAGCAATATCAATTCAACATTTGTCAACCATCAGGGATATAGCCATGGCTATGTGGTATCATACGGGAGGTTGTCTGAATAAGGAACCTATTCTTCAAATAATACAGAAGAGAGTGCAGACAGATCTCGGGGAAGCGATGAAGGGTAATATGTTTTCCTCTCGTGTTCAGCTGCGGCTTCAGGGCAAATATCTTTTCACTGTCTCTGGTCCCTGCAGCCATTGAATCCCATGATGAAAGCAACATAAAATAGGTTTCCTGTTGCTCTTCCTGTTTAAAACAAGCCAGGGCAGACATACCTGATAAAAACCAAAGCAGGAAAGCAGCTTTCTGGCTGGCCTCAAACCTCTAAGACAATTTCTTTTTGCCTCTTTTGACTCATGTCCTGAACTGGGGGTCTTTGAGTCTTGGGTTTCATTAATCTATATATTTCCTTTTAGGGAGACAGGCACTGAGTAGGAACTTTGCTAGGTGGAATATTTTGTTGAAAGAAAATAGAAATCTAAACCTAGCAATGTCATGTCCTTTATGTAGCTGAGTTCATTTATCATGCACGATGCGTTAGAATTAAAATGTAGATAAATTTTCCCACTAAAGCCAACCTTCAGGGGGAAAAAAATCAAATGAACTCCCTACTAATTTTTCTGCTCTATTATCTTATTAATGGTGATTTGTAGAGAATTGCAGAGAAACATTCATACTTTAGGGCAGAATTTCTTAATTGGTAGTGTGAGAAATTAAGATACAGTAGCTCTAAGTGTTTCTGTCTTTCTGTAATTTAAACCATTACATCTGGATTTTAACTCTTGGCAAAAACTGTGCAGAGAATGTAATGTTTATTTACATGAAAAAATGTATTTTGTGATAGATACGCTGATACTGCAGGGTATGTCATTCAGAAGTTTCCTTATGACTAACAGTGTTTCTTGTGATTTGTGCTGGACCAGAGAGAGGTATCCGGCCCTCACATACTCAGTGCAGACCCCTTCACCTAGAGGCCTGCACTGAACTTGAACAGAGCACTGTGATAGCATGGTCAGAAGGCCTGAGTTCCACTTCTAGCTCGTCCTTCCCATGCCTCATTTTAGAAAGCACCCACTGACTCTTACTTCTCAGTTAGGTCAATAAGGCAAAGGGGGCGGGGTGGAGGGAGCATTGGTTTTGTAAATGCTGTTGTTTGATCAATAGCCAAATGGATGGTGAGTCAGAAGAGACATCTTCCAAATTCATTGTCAGGGACACACAGTCACCATCACCTGTCTGTCTTTCACAGCTTCTGTGCTAAGTTATCCGCCCCCTCCCTAACCCAGGCAGGGATGTGGGGGCTGCCTTTAGAAAAAGGGATTTTACATTTCCTCCACTAATGCAGGTGACCAAAATGTCAGTCCTCCTCCACTGTTGCTTTCCTTTGCTTATTTCAGCTTTGTCTCTGAGTGCACGAGGACATTCCAGTAAATTCCATTCCCCTGCAGTCATGTTCTGCCTTCTTAGTGGGTCAGCTAGTCTCAAATTTGGCACTTATATAACTCAGCCTCATGAATGAAAGTTAGCAACCCCTTTATGGCAACCAGTAGGGCAAGGTAAACCATATATACGGTGACATAGCCACAGGTACCCTCCAATGAGGTGTGGCAACCAGGTGCTAAGGGTCTGTGTTTCTCTCCACTTCCCCTTCTGCCCACACTACTGACAGAAGGCATGAATTACAGAGGCAACTTAAGAATTACAAAAGAGGGGCGCCTGGGTGGCTCAGTGGGTTAAGCCGCTGCCTTCGGCTCAGGTCATGATCTCAGGGTCCTGGGATCGAGTCCCACATCGGGCTCTCTGCTCAGCAAGAAGCCTGCTTCCCTCTCTCTCTCTCTGCCTGCCTCTCCGTCTACTTGTGATCTCTCTCTGTCAAATAAATAAATAAATAAATAAATAAATAATTTAAATTAAAAAAAAAAAAAAGAATTACAAAAGAGAGGTCAAGGTTAGAAACAATTAGGCCCATCACTTTTTGAATTGAAAGTCTGTACTCTTGTCAGGCATACACATATTCATTAAATAAATGTTTGCACAACTAAATAGTAATTTTTTCAAGAAGGGGGAGCAGTATCAACCATTGGTCTGCAATTCCCACAGTTGGTGTTACTTACAATTAGACAGTGCATAGCAAAAAAACAGCAAAAAAGCTACCACCCTGAATTACTCTACCACACAAGGATATAAATTAAGTGGGATGTGTTCCAATTGTGTGTGCTTGTCTAAGGTCATACAGGAAACATAAAGCTGTAAATGCATGAATAAAGCCATCCTATATATAGAATTTGTAAGTAAACTGAAAACCCACAAAGTCCACTGATTCCAATATTTATCTTGAACTAATGAATTGTTTGATCTCTGTATGTGATACTACTCAATTTAGGCACTTTTCTCGCTATATTATGAGCATCAAATCTGAACGTGATTTTTGGATTTAAAGAGCTTTCAAATCTCAGAATGAAAGGCAAAATATGTTTCAGTCCCTTTAGAGAATTTCTCACCTCAAACTACTTGGCTGTGAGTCTTTTGTTTTTCCTCTAGAAAAAGAAGAGGAAGGAAATGAAATACTTTTATTACTTCTTTATGTACGTCCACTAGGGATTCTTTTTACCTGAGTTTGTAGTATCACTTTCCATTCACTCCAGTAATGTAAATAATGAAAAACACTACATGTGATTTCATTTCACAAATGCCTCTAGCCTTGTCGCCAACTATTGATTAAAGCCAGTCATGTGATATGGAAGTCCCCCCAACATGGAAAGTCAACTTCTATCTCCTCTATCACTCAGTTATATCAAAGCTGCTGTAGAATGCCTAATTCTGCATGAGATATATATATATATTTTTTTTTTTCTAACATATACCATATTGGCTACCATGTTCTGAGTGCTTTCCTCTTACTCTGTGCCCTATGGTGGGACTTTATACATTATCACTGAGTCTCTTAAACTCTGCCAAATGATTATAATTACCTCTGTTTGAGGTAACGCTCCTCCTCATCCTACCACACTCTGCTGTCTTCCATAGCAGATCCTTGGCCATGTCAAAATCAGAGGCCAAAATCTGGCCCTCCCATTTGTTAGTTTGTCTTCAATTGGATCTGAGCATCTTTGGTGAGGGAAGGGGGTGGCCCGTGAAATCACACTGGGATGTGTAATGCCCCACACTTTATGTCTGATGGTATTCAAGTATCAGGAGTTATTTTTGTCATGAATTGCACTAAAAGAAAAGAAAAGTTACAAGATCATGACTCCAGCTCCCAGATCCTGCTTTCTAATGCTATTCTCCGATAAAAGGAACTCAGACTCCTTGGAGAGATGGCTGATTCTACAGCCAGAGCAGGGTGTCTACGAGATGAGCCTGGGGCTTCTTGTACTGCCAGAAAGTAAGAAGTGCCCCCAAATCAAAGAATGGGAGCATATCCAAGAGACACAGGAGCCAACTGAAACAGCTACACCTGAAACAATTTGAACAACAAAATAAATAATGTATTACTGCATAAAGTATAAAATAAATACCCGTGAGTTCATACTGATATAAATAAATGCTTGAATAAATAAATCAATGGGGGAGAAGAGACAAATCTCCCACACAGAAGAGTGCTAAATAGTTTTTACCCCTCTTGAAGGTAGGTAGGGCTTGACACTCCCCACCCTAACTCTTTCCCTTGCACGTAGACTGCACTGAGTGATCGCTTGATTGCTCAGTGATCACCTTCTAAAGAGCAGAGTAAGGCAAGGGGAAAAATAAATGATGGTGGGAAAACCTGGAAAACGACCTCAGCCAGGGGACTGTGCTTCACATCATCAGTGAGTCACACCGGTAGCGGGTGGTCTTAACATAATGTGGTACAGTGAGGAGAAAAACAAAAATAAGTCTTCCAAACCTGTAACGCTAGTCTTACCATGAAAAAAAAAAACCATAAAAAATTTGAGGGCTTGCGTGTATATTGATTAGATATCAGGGGATTATACATAGAAGATTTTGTACATATGTATATGTGTATATTAGATTTCATGTGCGTGTGTATCTCTGCATATAATATATATGCCATATAAAAAGAGTTTTGTTTTAAGGAATTGGTGCCTATGGTTAGGGGTACTGGCAGGCTGGTGAATTTGAAACTTGGACAAGAATTGACACTGTGGTCTTGAATCAGAATTCCTTCTTTAATGGAAAACCTCAGATTTTGCTCTTAAGATCTTCAACTGATTGGATGAGGCCCCACCATATTATCAAGGGTAATCTTTACTTAAAGTCAACTCCTTGCAGATGTTGACTACTATGTTAACAAAATAACCTAGTATTTTAATCTAGCCAAGTGGGTATTTAAGAATAGTCACCTAGAGATACCTGCCCCAGTAGGGACGTCTAAGGAACTGTCACAGCCCAGAGTTGGAGAAGAAGCATGACATCTTAATGCACTGTGATACCCAAAGTGGGATTCTGAAACAAAAGAAACATTGGGGGAAAGAGTGAGATTCAAATGAGATGTAGCTTAGTTAATAATCTACAAAAAATTGCATCAAAGAAGACAGATGCCTAAACAGACAATTCTCCTTTAGAGAGGGAAGATAGTGCTACAACAGATCACATCCAGTGTCCAGGGAGACAGACCAAGACTGAAAAGAGAGGAAGCGTAGGAGCTTCAGAGCCTGACTGCAATTTTCTAAAGTGACAGAAATAGTGATGACCAATTGTCCTTTCACCATCTTTTTTCCTGACCCACAGACAAAGCAAAAGTCTAAAATCATGACTACATGGCGTTAAATGTCTAAAACTTATGTCTTGTTGGTCTGTATGGGATTATTTCCTCTGAGACATTGTACTTAGTATTTGGGTTGTGGCCTCCGAGTGAGCAAATACAACATCGTAAAACCAATACTCAGGATTTGTGGCACAACCTCTTCCACAAATAAGTTATTAGCAATCCTATAGGCAAAATCACTCATTCAACTACTTGGGCATATAGATTTCAACCATTTATCTGACAACAACCATTTCATGTTAATAAATAAAATGCTTTAAGTGTTCTTCCAAAATTAAGAGCTTGACTATAATCCTCATGCTAGGCAAAGTTAGGCTGAAATTATACATTAACCCGATAATCTTAATGACTAGACAAAAGGAAAGTGCACTTTTTGGTTTCCATCCCATTTCAGGGCAGGACAGGTAACCCTCCATCTTGTAGCTACACTATCTGGAATATGTGGCCTCCAAAGTCACAATAAAAGAAGAGAAAACTGAAGAATTATAAGAATAAGTCCAGGTTTGGAAGTAGTTTATACCCCTTTGTCCCATCTTGTTAGAATTCAGTCATGTTATCCTGACCTAACTACAAAGGAGGCTGGATCTTTCTATGTCCAGGAAGGGGAAACAGTGCAATGAAAACATAGCATAGCACCTGCCATAATTGTTAACTAAGTCTGAAAAATCTTATATACTTAATTCCCTCTTATAAGCTCATATGCAAATTAAATATTAAATACCCTGTGAATTCCTATAACAAGGAAACTAGACTAACATTGTTTAATTAACTGTTTCCCAAAGTTACTTAACATTGTTTAACTCAGTTCTTATCCTCAAGGAACATCAATAAATATCTTGGAAAAAAATGCCACTGTATTTGTTTAAGCACCATTTGGATACACCAACTTGAAGATACCTGTCTCTTCTTTTTCTGTGCTTCTACGACCAAAAGCACCCGTTTCAAAATCGTCTGTGAGTGTGTGTGTGTTTGTGTGTGTGTGTGTGTGTGTGTATTCATTTCACTTCAAAGTCACCTTATCTAGGAGCCAATGTTCCTAGTGAAATCATTTCTTGATCTCATAATTTAACCATGGGTGAACAATCTTGTTTCCCTAGATTCAGAATTCTCCTGATAGATATTTAAATGAATCTTCCAATACAGACATACATCCTTTTGTTGCACTTCCCGGGTATAGTGTTTTTTTTTTTTTTTTCTTGTTGTTGTTGTTTTCACAGATTGAAGGTTTGTGACAACCCTTAGTTCAGCAAGTCTATTGGTGCAATTTTTCCAACCACATTTGTTTAATTCATGTCTCTGTGTCACATTTTGGTAATTTTTATGATATTTCAAACTCATTATCATTATATTTATTATGGTGATTTGTGATCAGTGATCTTTGACATTACTAATAAATTGTTTTGGGGTGCCATGAACTGCACCCTTGTAGGATAGCTAACTTAATAGCCGTTGTGTGTGTGTGTGTGTGGTTTTTTTTAAAGATTTTATTTATTTGACAAAGAGAGATCACAAGCAGGCACAGAGAGAGAGAGAGAGTAGAGAGAGAGAGAGAGAGAGAGGAGGAGGAGGAAGCAGGCTCCCCGCCAAGCAGAGAGCCCGATGCAGGACTCAATCCCAGAACTCTGAGATCATGACCTGAGCTGAAGGCAGAGGCTTAACCTACTGAGCCACCCAGGAGCCCTGTGTGTGTTCTGACTGTTCCACTGACCTGCTGTTTTTCCATTTCTCTTGGTTTCCTTGGGTCTCCCTATTCTCTGAGACACAGTAATATTAAGATTAGGTCAAATAATAACCCTACAATGGCCTCTAAGTGTTCAAGTGAAAGAAAGAGTCACATGTCTCTCTCTTTAAGTCAAAAGCTAGAAATGATGAAATTTGGTAAGGAAAGTATATTGAAAGCTGAGATAGGCTGAAACCTAAGCCTCTTGTACCAGTTAGCTAAGCCATGAATGCAGAGGAAAAGTTCTCAAAAGAAATTAAATGTGCTACTCCAAGAAATACATGAATGATAAGACAGTGAAAGAGTAATATTGCTGAGATGGAGAGTTTTAGTGGTCTGGGTGGAAAATCAAACCAGCCACAACATTCCCTTAAATCAAAGCCTAATTCAGGGCAAAGACCTAACTCTCTTCAGTTCTGTGAAGGCTGAAAGAGATGAGGAAGTGGCAGAAGAAAAGTTTGAATCTAGCAGAGACAGGTTCATGAGATTTAAGGAAAGAAGCCATCTTTATTACATAAAAGTACAAGGTGAAGCAGTGAGTGCTGTTGTAAAAGCTGCAGCAAGTTATCTAGAAGATCTAGTGAAGATAATTAATGTGGGCGGCTACACTAAACAACAGATTTTCCACATAGATGAAACAGTCTTACAATGGAAGAAGAGGTTATCCAGGATTCACATACCTTGAGAGACATCCATATCTGGCTTCAAAGCTTCAAATGACAGGCTGATTCTCTAGTTCAGGGCTATATGAAGCTGGTGCTATGAAGTTGAAGTTGGTGCTCATTTACCATCCCCCAAACACTAGCACCCTCAAGAATTATGCTGTATCTACTCTGCCTGTGCTTTATAAATGGAACACAAAGCCTGGGTGACAGCACATCTCTTTACAACATGATTTATTGAGTATTTTTATTGTACTGTTGAGGCCTACTGCTAAGAAGAAATGATACCATTCAAAATATGACCACTGGTTGACAATGCTCCTAGTTACCCAAGAGCTCTAATGGAGATGTGCAAGATTAATGTTGTTTTCATGGCTGCTAGTACAACGTTCATTCTGCAGCCCATGGATCAAGGAGTAATTTCAACTTACAAGTGTTACTTTTGAAGAAGTGCATTTTTGTAAGGCTATAGCTGCCATAGAAAGTGATTCTTTTAAAGGATCTGGGCAAAGTCGGTTGAAAACCTTCTGGAAAGGATTCACTATTCTAGATGTCATTAAGAACATTCATGACTTATGGGAAGGGGTCAAAATATCAACATGAACAGGAGTTTGGAAAAAGTTGATTCCAATCCTCATGGATGACTTTGAGGGGTTCAAGTCTTCAGTGGAGGATGTAACTGCAGAAGTAGTGGAAATAGCAAGAGAACTAGAATTAGAAGTGGAGTCTGAGGATGGGACAACATGGCTGCAATCCTATGATAAAACTTAAACAGATGAGGAGTTGCCTCTTACGGATAAGCAAAGTGGTTTCTTCAGATGGAATCTACGCCCAGTAAAGATACTGTGAAGATTGTTGAAATGACAACCAAAGATTTAGAATAGTACATAAACTTTGTTGATAAGAGCAGCAGCAGGGTGTAAGAGGACGGACTCCAATTTTGAAAGAAGGTCTGTAGGTAAAATGCTGTCAAGCACCATTGCATGCTACAGAGAAATCATTTGTGAAAGGAAGAGTCAATTGATGTGACAATCTTCATTGTTCTCTTATTTCAAGAAATTGCCACAGCCACCCCAGCCTTCAGAAGCCACCACCCTGATCAGTCAGCAGCTCTCATCTTGGAGGGAAGACCCTCCAATAGCAAAAAGATTACAACTCACTGAAAGTCTTCCAGTGGTTAGCATTTTTTTAGAAATAAAGTATTTTTTAATTAAGGTATGTGCACTTTTTTTGAAATAGTGATATTACACACTTAATGGACTACAGTATCATGTGAATATCACATTTACATACACTGGGAAGCCAGAAAATTCATTTGATTCACGTTGTTGAGATATAAGTTGTATTGCAGTGGTCTGGAACTACGCCTGTGATATCTCTGAGGTATGCCTCTCCTGATCTCACAGTTCTCTGGAACCAGTTTCTCCAGGTTTTGAGAAATGCTAGAACCAGATTGATGGCTGACTTTTTCTGGAAAGTGAGTAAAATTTCATGGTATGCGTGTCATTAAATTACCTAAATTCCTGAAATGATTTACCCTTAATTTTCCTTTGCTCTGATCATTGTTACCTGTATATATAAATTTCATTTTTATAGCACTTATCGTAGCGTACATTTGTAAGTCACCTAAATCATTTTTGGAGTAAGGCAGTAAATAGAAGATGTGTAAAAAAATCATAGATTAGATAGGTGATAGATGATTGATAGGTGGATGAATACATTTTTTAAATACATCTTTTGTTGTTCTGATTGCATAGTCTGTAGCTATGTGTTTCTGTATTTTGTGACTAGTTGCTGAGGAACCACTTAGAGTTAATGAGAAGTATAGGAGCTTCCCTTGGTATTTCATTAGTCTAAAAACCTGGATTTTCTAGATTCATGAAGATTTCTACCCAATATTATGGCAGCAGGATGTCAAATCTAATTATAATATGTGAAGCATATTAAAATAATATATGAAAAATGATGAATTTTTCTTATGTGACAAAAACAATAAATTCTTATGTGTACTTTATCAAACTTCCATTCATATATATATTAAAATGTATTATGTTAGAAATCTAAAGGTAATATAAAAAGATAAGCTCAATAGTGGACAAAACTAAAAATTAAACTTGGGTAAAATAATATGTATTTATTGACAGGCAGTTAGAGAAATGAAGTTAGTAATATTCAGCTTTAGTTTCTCTCTTTTGAAGAAGCATTCCCAAATACAAATCATTCTTGTCCCTCTTGGCCAGTTATTTCTGGTACTGCCCAGAGTCCTAGCACAAGTTTGATGTGGGCCCCTTCTTGACATTCTGGCTGGCTAGCCAAATGTCAGTTTAAAAAAAGATAAGGTTGTTATTCATTCGTTATTATTCATCCATGTATTGAGATACTGTGCCAGGTGCCAGGAATGTAAAGATAAATAAGTAATAGAATTTCACAATTTAGTATGCTGACTGTAGTCTCAAAGGAGCAAATAGATTTGTTGTGGCAGAGTCTACAAGTTTTCTATCCAATGTCCATTCTTCTGTCTTCCATAATAATAGAATCATTATTCAGGTGCCAAAAGACATAATTTTTTCACCCATGTGACTAAATTCCAAGCAAAGAAAGAAGTTGGGTAGAACTTCCAGGAAAACTCCTTAAAATGGAAAATAGAAAATTAAGGTGTTTACTAATTACAACCGTTACCCCTTCTCCTTGGCTGCTTGGTGTATGGATAAAATGGCTGGAGGTCTACATCCCTCTTAGCTTATAAGACACCTTTACATGCTAGACGGCAGAAGAGAATGATAGAAGATGCTAGATTCTTGATGATTATAGACAACCTTATAGCTGTGGACTGTCTTTACTCCAGATTCATGTAAAAGAAAAATAAGCCTTTATAGTATTTACTAATATATTTAAGATTTTCTGTTACATGCAGCTAAAAACATAAATGATTCACTTATCAATAAAAGTAAATCATCCACTTGATGAAAAAAAATCAAGAGGTAGGCCTTGAATATATAAGATTTAAGTAAGCACGTGAATGAGGCTGTCGGTACACAGAGAGAAGGCATAATAGTATATTAGAAGTAGGAAGTTACATTGAATGTCCTCTAAATACATTAATTCATTCAATGTGAGTTACTAATTCAGAGTCTATGAAGAAAAAGATAAAGAATAATGAATGAATGATAATTTAGAACCAGTTTATAAATGGTCTTCAGTGTCTAAGCTAAGAAGATTAGTTTCTATTTTTCTTATGATATGGTCATTAGGATTATTTAAAAAGTAAGAGAAAATAATAATCTTTAGAGCTGAATGGACCTTAAAATCTACTACTCTAGTGGTTTTCAAAATGTGCTATGGGAGATCCCCACGAGAACCACTTGGTGGTCAGAGGGCTGGGGCAGAGTTTGGGGCTCCTGACTAAGTCCACATAAACCACAATCTCTCATTCAGAACAACTCCATTTTTATTTGTTCGTAATGCCACACAGAGCTTTTTTGAAAAGAATATTACAAGACTAAAAGAATGTGAAATCTACCAACTGGCACCAATCTCTTCATTCTATTTATTGGAAAATTTTGACTCAGAAGGGGCTTTTGCCCATGATCTCACTGCAGGGTAGGACAGAACACTAGCCAAATTCCCCCATTCTGTTATGGTGCACATAGAGCTGTGCTTTGGGAAGATGCTCTGAAGTACCCTTTGCTGGGGATAAGTGCTGATGGCTGGTTGTAAAGGCTGGAAGGCTGGTTGTAAAGTCAATTGCAGTTGCTGCTCCAGACACGGGGATGGCCTGAAGCTAGAGTAGTTTTGGTACGAACTGCACAGGTAGGAACATGAATCAGTCACCCCACATACATTCGAATCCTCCTTCATCAGCACTGGGACCAAATTCCTGCTTTTAATTCCCTCCATCTTAAATACTCAGATGGTTTCTCTTTTTTTTTCCTGGGTGCATCCTGACGTATATGCAGATCAAGGCCCTACTTTTTGCTGAAGAGAGCTGGTGAAGAAGGAAATTGAACTTGCACTGTAGCTCTGCAACCTGCAGCCTTGAACTTTCCATCTGATATTTGGACTCATCAGTCCTGAGGTTATCAGAGATGAAAGATAATTTTAGGGTAGTTTCCTGATCATGTTTTGACCTGTGAATCTAAAATGCTGAGAATTTGTTTTCTTAATGTGCCCAGAAGTAGGCACCTTCCCCACAGTCCTTCTGCTCCTCTGTGTCATGTCATCATTTTCCAAAAGTCACTTGGAGTCCCTATATCTGCTTTCACTAGGCTTTACGTTCTCGGTAACTCCCAGTGATAATTTCAATAATTGTTTTTCCCTGTGTCTTCTGGACTGCCATCTCATTTTCCAGTAATGATGGAGTCACTACTACCTTCAATTGTCCCTATGCTCGACAGCCAATGCGAAGACTCATCTTCAAGGGGCTCTTTACCTAGGATATTCTTCTGATCCCAAATATTGCAGCAGTCAGGGCAGTCAGGAAAACACACATCACCACAGGTATTACAAATACAAAGTTATCTAAGAATATGAAAGGGCTGGTAAAGCCATGGTAAGAAAGCTTACTTCTGGCTTTCAGAAATTCCAGAAACATCAGACTTACAGAAAAGGCATGGCTAATAAACTTGGCTCTCTGCAACACCAAAGCCAAGGACTCCCAGGAGGATGCCCAGATACCTCTGGAAGCTGGTGCTGATTACTGAAGCTGCCTACAGCCCTGAAATAGGTCATTCTCTGGAGAAGGCCTAGAAGCCCTGGCAAAACTCCCTCCGTACTATCTGCTGCTACCCTTCTCTGAGAAGAGTAAGGAAGTTCCTGAGCAAAAATACCAAAATACAGCACAGGACACATGTGAAAACTGGTGGAACTGAATTGACAGTATCCCCAGCCCTGGGTTTGCACACTAATGAGGAATCATGAAGATGACTGTACAAGCTGGAACTATGCAAAAGGACCCATAATCAAGAAGAAAAAAAACGTAATTGTTTTACAGCCTTTCACCATATTTGTCAAAGCATTGAAACCTCTTTTACTCAAGGTTATAAATGTAAAGGGAAGTGAAAAAAATAGCAAAACTAATATTTACTTAGTCCACAGTATTTTAAACATTTGAAACACTGACAATGAGTGTGTTTGATTTTTCTGTACAAAACATATCAAGAGTAGTTTGAACAGTGCTTGCCTTTTTGTCGTATAAATTAACTGCATGGAGAGAACATCTTTTCTATGCCTGGCTGAATTGTACTCCTTTCTAGGTTTAGATCAGCTGCCAACATTTTATGCTTTGAACTTTCAGTGCCATGAAATATCTCTGAGAATTCCTTGAGTGTAGGGTTGGTTTTTTGTTTCGTTTTGTTTGTTTGTTTGTTTGTTTGTTTTTTGCCAGCATCACTTCCTCTGGAACACCTTTATCCTTTTCATCACAACCACTTGCCTCATTTAAGTCAATAAGCCACTGCAGTAGACTAGTGAAAATCTAGCTGCATATCAGAGTCTCGAATGTTGGTGGCGGCAACATTCCCACAGTCAGCGATGTTTTTCTAAAACATCATCTACACTTGATTCTCATTTTCTTTTTTTTTTAATTTTATTTATTTATTTGACAGACAGAGATCACAAGTAGGCAGAGAAACAGGCAGAGAGAGAGGGGGAAGCAGGATCCCTGCTGAGCAGAGAGCCCGACGTGGGGCTCGATCCCAGGACCCTGAGATCATGACCCAAGCCGAAGGCAGAGGCCCAAACCACTGAGCCACCCAGGTGCCCCTTGATTCTCATTTTCTTTCCATCATTATCACTTACCATTTCTTTACTGTACTTTCATCTTTTCTGGCTAAGTCCCTTTTCTAACTGTCCATTTTTGTAAAATAGACCAGGGGTTTATCATGGGAAACAGAAGTAAACACAATTACATATAATTTGTGCATGAAAAGAAAACCAGACGCACAATGACCAATGATCAGCATCCTTTGAAAGAAGTGATGTTACAAGCCACTAATCCCTGATGCAGAGATGTTATTTACATGATGGTTTGTAGGCTGAAGAGCTATCAGAAACTTCAGACTTAATGCAATTACATAGTTAATATACTGTGGTGACTGAAAATTGAACTTCATTTAGAACAGGTATTATTTAACTGAAACATGATGACCAAAATTCTGATATATTGGAACCTTACAAAGGGAGGATTATCTGGCTTGGTATTCAGTTGAAGTCCTGAAATAGCCTGGGGAGTAACAGCTGAGAAGAAAAGAAAACATCAGTGATGACTTTAAAAATTCAAAGAGGAAGAATGATAACACAAATAAGTGACATAGAAACAAGTGGTGGAGAAGTTGAGGAAAAATTAGGATATCGATTTTGAACCTCTTAAGTTTTAGATCCTGAAGCTAACCCCTGTGGAAGTATCCAGCAAGCTATTAAAATTTCAATCCCCATTTCAGGATATTTAGGAAACAGAGTTATAAATTTGAATGCCATCCACAAAGAGGTGACAAATGAAGTTACGAGAAAAAAATTGCTGAATGTAGATCTTTCCAAGACCTCACACATATCTGGTATGTAGAAAATAACAAACCAAGAGAATGGTAGATGGTAGCATCCCAAGAGACATAATGAATCCAGGAAAGGCAAAATCAGGTAGCCAAGGAAAATGAGTTTTTAGAACAGAACTAACAGCGACAATGACAAAAAGGTAGGCAATGGTAAGAAATTGTTGCAGAGAAGCAAGACAAAATCCTAAGTAAGAAGCCATTATTAGCTCTCCCATTTAGAAAGTCCACGTGATTCTTTAAAACTGTCAATAATGTGCTGGGAGGTAGCAGGAGAAAGAGATTAGAAAAATTTGAGAAGTGGGCAGTAGATGTGGATGACTGGCAAATGTGAGTCATACTTTTGAGATGTTGGTCAGAGAAAGGAGAGCTTGGTAATGCACCTGGAGAAGAAAAGCATAATCTGTTTTCTTAGAAGAGGAGAGTATATATTTTACTGCAGAGAAGGAGCCAGTGGAGAGATAATACTGAAGATGTAGGTTCAGAAGAAGTGGCGAAGGCCAGAGTTGAGAACAGATTGATGTGACTTGGACATGAGTGAGGGTAATGTGTCTTGAGAGGCAAAAAAGAAGGAGGTATCAAATAAGACTTTTAGGTGAAAAAGATTGAAACAGGTGGAGGTTTCATTAGCGCTTCTCTTCATCAGTGTCAAGTTGAGAACTTAAGATGAGCTGAGAATGGTTTATAATACTCATCATAGGAGTTGGTAAAACATACCTAAAAGAATTGTTCAGTATTTGTTTAACCTCACCCAGTGGGTCAGATCACATGACTGTGACCCATGGATAGGCTGAATTTTTATGAATTTTGTTTCTATTTCAGTTCTTAGCTACCTGTAATTTGGATTGGAAAAAGGGAACAGGAGTATTTCTAGAGGGATAGTGATACAGCAGGAAGTTAAACAAGAAAACGATCTTCTAGCATTAGGAAAAAATTTCTAAAAAAGAAGTCTGAATGTGACGTGTGAAACCAGTGCGAAAGAATTGAGAACATAAGTTGACTATAGGACAGGGTGATAGGGGACATCAGTGTATTAAGGAGTGGCAAGCAATTCTTTGTTGAAAAAAAAGAATTTGTCTTTACAGGTGCTCAGTGAATGTTCACCAATGTCAAATACTTCATCTTTAAGTTCAAATACATAGTTATATTCATACAACTCTAGGGTGCCTGTTCAAGCCCTGCATGTGTTTATCTTTTTTTTCAGAGAATTATGTCAGACTGTTGGATCTTCTGCTTTTTTCTCGGAAAGCTTTCTTCTATGGGATTATTTTCTGACATTATTCAATGTAACTTCATTTTTTGTTTCTTTTCTATCAAATAGATTTTCCCAGATATTAAAAAAAAATTTTATTGTTGTGTGATAAGGGAGATTTTACCCTTTTTTGTTTGTTTTTAAGATAACCTGTTAGCTTTGTGTCTTTTTGTCCATGAGCTGGAAGAAACAAATTACAAGTATCTTTCCTTCCACCTAATTATTTTCATTTGAATATGGTGTTTGATGAACCAGGAACTGGGGATGAGCCATAGCTATGTTGTGAGTATGGTAGAGATATGCACACTTCAGGTCTAGCCATGAATTTCCCATTCTTGCTTTGGAGCCACCTGGAAAAAGAAAACATTTGATTATAAGAGAAAACCTAACTGGGGTGAAGCTTTGAGCAAATGAGAAGAAAGAGAAATTAATTCTTTTACATACAGACTCATGTCCTACTTGGTGGTTAATCAAAGAACTTAAGTTACATTCGAAGTACATATATCAAGAATCAAAAACTGGAGCACTGATATCAAGAAAGGTGTAAGTAGAGTCACAATCAACCTCAGAACTGTGCATAATTGCCAAAGTTATGACAAAATTTTTTTTTATTTAACTACTATCTCCCCAAAAGCCCTTTGGCCTATGGATGAAGAAATTTGACCATAGCACACGAAGTGGGGAGGGGAAGAAGAAAAGATATGCATGCTGAGGCAGCTGACCAAGAGAGTGGGCATAAATAAGAAAAGGCTGAGAAACAAATTTATGCATGATTACGTGCAAGCGTATGCGCCAGACCTTTTCCAAGTTCACAAATGGGATGCCCAGTGGTTCACAACTATCAAAATCTGGTTTAAAAATGCTTTTAATGTGGCACTTGCTAATGATGTGTTACATTACAAGGAAAGGATACTCACTATACACTGCTTTTGAAACCTGCAAAAGAGCATCTTTAAAGCTTTGAAGAACTGGTGAAGGGGTCTCGGGAAAACAATAATTTGGCAGCTATGAAGGGATGTGGGTCTTCGGATTTCTGCCTACACCAATAGATTGATTTCCATATCCCCTACTTCCAGCCTTGTGTTTGCACCTGCTGACCTGTGCATGCTTCTGCTGTCCCATCCGACTTCTGAGTTCCATCCTCCTCTCGTACCAATGTCTTCTTGCTCAAAACCCACTTTGAATTTCCTTAAAGAAAATAATGTAGGAAAAGCATCCAGCATATGGGATGTAGGGGTTTTCAGCACAACAGCTGAAATGAATTTGATTTCTTGACCCACAGACTTCCCTGAACTCATAGCATTTAACATTTCCTAGTGATACCACTTTTTAATTGCTGTAGTTGATTGCTATGAGCATTTCATTATTTTTGTCTTGTTTATGGTTAAATATTTATGGTTAAATATTACAGATCTTCCCCCAACTTATGATGGGGTTATGTCCTGATAAACACATTATAAGGTGAAAATATCAGAAGTCAAAAATGCATTTAATACATCTAACCTCCCCACATCATAGCTTAGCCTAGCCTACTTTTAGTGTGCTCAGAACACTTTTCATTAACCTACAGTTGGGTTTACCCTCATGATCCCAGGGTTGCTGCAGCTCACTGCCATTGCCCGGAGTCATGAGAGAGGATTGGACCACATCATATCGCTAGCCTGGAAAATCAAAATTAAGATTTCTACTGAATGTGTATTGCTTTCACACTACCATAAGGTTGCAAAATTGTAAGTTGAACCATTGTAAGTCGGGAACCTCTGTGTTATGAAAACTTGAAGCTCAGTTCCTAAAAAGCTGTGGCTGGCTGCCTTCTTCCTTCCTTCCTCAATCCACAACGCAATGTATTGCACAATGACAAGAGAATATGCTCAATTAATTTTTGTGTGAACAAATAATCTTTCCAATAGAAGAGAGAATTCTCACCTAACTGTATTATTTATTCCCTCAATATTTTGCCTACAAAAGGCTCATGTAATGCAGGTCACTGACTCTGATATACTGAGATGACAATCATGTTCATTTCACAGTGGCACAAACTAGGAGGGCTAATTGGATTTAGCTCTCTCGTTTTGCAGGTGAGGAAACAAGAATGTTTACTTGGATGACTTTAACTTTCTGAAGACAATGGCGGGAAATGGTAGCAATAACCAGGACAAAAACCACATAACATTTTTGCAAGGTTATTGTCTATCCTGAAAGATGCTGTTTTCTGACCTGAATGGAGAAATTTAGTTTGTCTGGATTTTCTACAATACAAATTTGAGGCATAGGAATAATTTCATTATTTTTGAACCTGAGTCACTTTCACACTTAATTCTTCATAAAAACCTTTCCTAGGGTATGAAAAGAATTAGAATTTTTTATGTTTGGACTGTCTTACAGTAAAGAGGTGGAAAATAGAATTAACTGCAACGAAATGGTGTGTTATGCCTCACTTTATTCATTTTTTTATTTCTTTTATTGAGCTTGAGTTTTTCCTCGTGATTGACCTTCAGACGCTTATGAATATCTCTCTGTCACAGAACTGAGTAGACTAGCATCTGGCCTTCCTAGGTTATAAAGTACAAATTCAATTGACTCTTCTAGGACGTGAGGTCACAGGGTGTCTTTTAATGGAAACTTAGGAATTGAATAGTCAAAGCTTGCTCTTTGAGAATTAATGTCCACCTATAATCAAAGTCCTTTTGTGCTTTGGCCTTGATAGTTTTAGTGGTGACTTGATTACGAGCTGACTTTAGCATACTTTGGACAAATTCTGATATGAAGAAGAACCGAGCGACATAAAAAGTATTATACTATGCAGCCTACATTTGATGAAATTCTTTAAAAACTGTCAAGGCAATCATCCAAGAAATGTATTGTGCTTCTAATGGCATGCCGAGAGCATGACAGGTGGGTGTGATTCACCCTAGACCACCAATGTCATGTTCCTGGGTGCTCTGGCAGGAATAAGAAGTCTATGACACTTTCCTTCAAATAGCTCAAAATCTAGTTAGAGATACAAAATAAAAGAATGGCTATATGTATAAAACTGAGAGAAGGGAAAAATTATGATAGGCTGGAATATTAAAAAAAAAATTTTTTTTTTTGAAGCTGCATTCTAATTTGGCCACAGAGCAGGGCAGAATTTGGACTCATCGATGAGAAAAGCAAGGTCAGGTGAAGCAACACTCGCAAAGACAGATGTGAGCCTGAATTATTGTGCATCAGAGGACAGAGGGAGCATCAGCCCGAGTGGAACAGACTATGCGTGGTGGGATACGGTGGGGACAAGGCTGAAGGTACAGACCTATAAAGGACTTAAAAGAACTGAATACGGTATGCAGTGGAGAATCAATATTGTGTAAGTTTTGGAACAGTGGAATTAGTTAATGACATCACTCCCCTGCAAAGAGTAATCAGACTAATGCGTTAAAATGATTGAAAGGGGAGAGAGGTGACAGGTGGAGAAAATAGTTACAGGTTTCCAACTCTGAATGACTGCTGGGAAAAGGGTATGGAGAGGAATGTATAAATAAAAGAGATATTTTAAGGAAAAAACAATTGAGCATTAAGACTTAGTTGAAGAAAATGGAAGTGAAAACACAGCAATATGCCAACCTTACAAATGACCAAATATCTCTAATGAGTAATAAAATGTTTGGTGTGTTTACCTAGCTCTGCCACCTTGACTGTTCAATGAATTTATTCATTAAAAGGTAATGTATCAATGTCAACCCAGTATGTAGGAGGCTAGCAAATAACAGGGAAATGGCCTCACAGATACTGCTCTCAGCCAAAGGAACGCATACCCATTATGTTTTACAGAAGGCCCTTCCTGACTGCCAAACAGGGATCAAATCTTTTTTCATTATGATACAAAGCCTTAAAATTTGCCAACATTTATTCTTTTACCCTTGTGCAGAATCCCTTCTTCCTGAATTTCATGCCACCCTCTACCCCTCTTGATAGCGGTCATTCTTCAATTATCTATTACCCTCAGAGATTTTTGAAATATTGATTCCTTTGTCATTGCTTCCTTTCTCCAAGATCCAACATGAAGAGCTGCTATTCCTCCCCTGAAATTTTGCAATCCAACACACCTTGGTATGACCACAATCTGTCTTCCTTCAATCTCTCTCATACCTACATTCCTGATACCAATAATTTCTCAACGACTGCTAGCTGTTTTTGCATTTACCAGAAATACTTAGTCATTATACTCTTAGTCCTTATACTCTCAACTCCCTTGTAGATCTCCCACGATACTAAAAAAGCCAAACTCCAATCCTGAATTTATGCCAAAATCTACCACCTCCCCTCATCTATTTGAGATACAGTAAGAGAATATCCACAATGCATAATCTCAGTGAATTCCTCATATTCAAGAATACATCTAGAGAAAAAAACTACAAATATTTTATATTTTTAATACTTCTGCCCACTGTCTGAAAAAAACAGCTAATTGCCAGTGACAGTTTCTCTAATTCTAGTGAGCTCTGTGTGTCTGCACGTGCATGGGTATGTATCTGTGTTCCTTCCTAGGGAATAATATAGATTAAGTGAAAATGGAATCAAATTGCTCATTTTACCTCAAATCAACCCTCACACTCTGTCCTCCTTCAATTTCCTCTAACACCTTTTACTTCTCAAGTTTCTTCCCCTTGCATCTCTACTTTTGTGCAATATCTGATCTGTTTCCCCTAGGATAAATGTGCCTAAAAGTTTTCCAGATTATTTGTGGCAGTATAAGCATTACAAAGGGATTTAGGACTTGAAAGCTTTGCTCCCCTGTTTAGCAAAATTTCAGAGAAAATAAGAAAAAAATAAGGATGTGTGTCAGGTTGTGTGTATGTGTGTGTATTTGTGGAGGACTGATGCTTATACCCAACCAAAATACATAGATAAGAAACTTCAAATTAAATGGAACGTTATATTTGTCCTTCTCTATCATTCTGAGTATTACAATATTCTTTTACTTAAGAAAACCAAGGTCCCAACATGGTTCCTTGATTCTCTCATCTGAAGGGATTAACGTACAAGTTTTCTTGACCTGAAAAGTAACCTTTAGCTGACAAAGCATGTAAGGAAATGAAAAACAGCAGTGTTTCTACTCTTATCCATTTTTTTTTCTGGTCTCTTCTGATGTAAAAATATTTCAGCTTTCAAAAAACTATTGTTTTATATCTGCATATGTTAAGGAAAGCTTTAAATAATTAAGGTGCTTTCCGAAGTGAGCATACATATAAATTTAAAATTTAAGGCCAAGCAATAAAGTATTCTCTTTGAATTAAAGTGAACTCACTGAAATGATTCATTAAATACTTAAAAATAATTCAAACTTCAAGAATATATACTAATGAATATTTCTTATCTAGCTTGCAAATTAACTTGAAAAAAATCTACAAAAAATAGCTATTGATAGAAGAATGCTGATAAATCATACAGATTCATGATTTTATTATAAAAATTCATTAACACATGAAATTTATATGATTGTATACATTTGGAGTATATAATTGGGAACTTCACAAAGCCAGTGATTCACACAGGTAGATTTTCCATTTTTCTAAATGTACCCTTAAATCCCTAAAGATATAAATTTATTGCAACGAAGTATTACTAAAAGAAGCAGAGAATATAAAGATTGGAGATGGCTTTCTCAGAAATACCAAAACCTCATGCAGTTTCTCACCTTAGACTTGGCTTGATGATACCAAGCCAATAAAGTCAGCCTCATGAATGGTTCAAAGAATAATAGAATAATATCAAGAAGTTAGAAATTCCATGGTGACAAGTATTATGTATTTATTCTCTAAGTGATAATTTTGAAAATACTCATCTTTCTCTGGAGATATAAATTACTCACAATTAATTTGGTTAAGATATAACAGTGTTTGGGACGCCTGGGTGGCTCAGTTGGTTAAGCAGCTGCCTTCGGCTCAGGTCATGATCCCAGCGTCCTGGGATCGAGTCCCACATCGGGCTCCTTGCTCGTCGGGGAGCCTGCTTCTCCCTCTGCCTCTGCCTGCCACTCTGTCTGCCTGTGCTTGCTCTCTCTCCCTCTCTCTCTCTCTGACAAATAAATAAATAAAATCTAAAAAAAAAAAAGATATAACAGTGTTTGTAAGTCTCAAGATTAAACCAATTATCAAAAATTACCTTTTAAAGAAATTTTTAAGTTTCATAGTTAAGGTAATGATGTACAGAGATGCAGGTAATGTGAGTTCCCTAGATCAAGCAATTGTGGGTAACATAAGAATAGACTAGATCTTTACTTTCCTGAGAAAAGAAAAAGATATTTATTAAATGTTGGGGTTCTTAACAGGACACTGGCTAGGCATTAATATGCTATTTTTTGTAATTAGAGTGACTGAAGCCCAGGCAATTGCCCAAAAGTTATATAGTTAGAAAGCAAGAAGAGCAGAGTTTTGAATTCAGGTTTGCTTGATTCTGAAGACTATGCTCATTTCACTTTAACAGATTTCTTTTACTACTTTTCTGTGATTCTATATGTATTTCAGAAGTATTCATTATGTGATCTTTTAAATAATAGACACATTCCAATTTATGACAAATACATTATAAGTCACAACATTTGGGGAAAGCAAATTGGCAGTGTGTAGCAGATATCTACTGAAGACAAAATTTCTGGAAACCGCCTACAACAATAAATGGGAAAGAATGTTGCTGGACACAGTTAGAATTAGGTTCTTAGATGTTGCTAAAGAAACAAAAATTGTTCAATGACGCTTGTTAAAGATGATAAGGAAGACTTTATCATGTCATTATGATAGAAATAGGGAGCATTTGGGGCACCTGAATGGCTCAGACATCTAAGTATTTAGCTCTGCATTTCGGCTCAGGTCATGATCTCAGGGTCCTGGGATCAAGCCCTGAGTCAGGCTTCACACTCGTCAGGGAGTCTGCTTGGAATTGTCTCTCTCTCTCTCCCTGCCTCTGCCCCTCCTCCTCTCTAAAATTAAATAAATCTTTAAAAACGCACTGACTTATTTATTGAGAGAGAGAGAGAGAGAGCGCACAAGTGGGAGCGGCAGAGAGAGAGGGAGAGAGAATCTCGACAGACTCTCTGTCTTGAGCGTGGAGCCCCAGCGTGGGATCCCAGGATCCTGAGATTATGACCTGAGCTGAAGGCAGATGCTTAACCACTGAGCCACCAGGCGCCCCTGGACATACAATTTTAAAGATGGAATGAAATCAGTTTTCAGTCACCCTTCCCCGACTCCCACAATCCCTAGTCACAAAGCTCTTAGGAAAATGTCCTAATCTGGCTTGAACCATGTGTGTGTGTCACCTGGATGAATCACAGTCTAGCCAGAGATATAGGGAACGATGATAGGCTGAGCCTGAGTCCGGTGCTCATTCTTCAACCAGTCACTATGGCCAGGAAAGGACAAGCATGCAACCAGCAAATAAGCCTGCTCCCCTCAAAACATTTTCCCGAGGACGGTGCTAGGGTACTGTTTTGGAAAAACAAAACAAAAGATGCATTTCACATAACCCAAAATATTTCCTCATTTGCTTAAACAAATTCAAATGATTTCCAGTCATTGTGACCAAAAGACTTAAATTATTAAACTATTTTTTTATTACGTATAACAAACTCTACTAAAGAAGAAATCCAAAGAAAAGAGAAAGTTCTTCACATACAATGTCCATTTTAATATAACAGTCGATGTTTGTTAGCACCTAACATTCCGTTTTTCCCCCACCCTTTCCATAACCCAATTTTCATATAGGATTAACTCCTCTGCAGTCAAGGCGATTTTCTCAGGGAAATTTCCCAGTGATTAGTTCAACCACCCAGACTGAAGTCAATCTGCAAATGGCCTTCTGCTGGCCACAGGGCTCAGGTACCAGGATTAATGTAACTCATGACCATGACATTAGAGGGAGTTCTCCTGGGAGTGACAGAAAAGAGGTCTACTGGGTCTTTATGTGAGAGAAGTTGGGGGGTAGAAAACGTTCGCTGCTCTGCCACCTGTCTTGATTTCTGGGCCTGTGAAGGCTGGTACTACTGGAGGTGTTTTGTAAACACAAAAAAAGCTGGTTTTGTGGTCAGTGGCCCTGGAAGGGCACAGCTGAGGAGTCACAGAGAAATGAAATCAGCACCATTGTATTAACAGAATGAACATTTGTCCTATTGTTGGAGATACAGCGATCTAAACAGAGGCCTGTCCTTCAGAATTACGTTGTTTTTTTGTCTTTTCTTGTGTTACTTATATTACAAAACATCTTGACACAAGGAGCTTTAATTACAATATCATTTCAAACAACATTAAATGGCCAACCAAAAAGAAGTGGAAATAACTTTTTCAATATTCACCTTAAGAAATATTTGGAGACATTAAATGTTATAGTCACAAAGACTGTAGACTATGTAGATATAGCCCACATCTATGTAGGATACTTTTCAAGTTAAAAACAAATTGTCTGTTTCACGTTTTATTACCTGAGCTATCAGTCAGCATCTGTCAGTCATATTAAAAATCTTATATTCTGGTGGTAACATACTTAGGTCTCAGAGGTCTGACATCACTGGGAATGAGCTATTTCATGAGAGTCTACCCAGAATACTCATGCGTTCTTCTTTTTGTTATTTTTTTAATAAGCTAAGTATTTTTATGGGAATATTCATATGATGTGTTAAATACTTCCTGCCTTATTGGGAAGGATGCATAATTTCATGTTTTCTTGATGACTCAGGGTCATCGTGCATATCAATTGTACAGCACCTGGTGAAGTAACTAATTTGAGGAGACATTTGCCTCCAGATGCTATGTCTTTTAAATTCTTGCGGGTTTTGTTGTTGTTGTTGTTTGTTTGCTTTTTGGTATTTACTTTTTATAATTATTTGTGTCTTTTACAATTCTGACTTGCCCCTTTCTGTCAGGCTGTTAGGTGTCATTTCTTGCTGTTCTTTGACATCCCGCCAATACAGTCATGCCCCCTCCTAATTTTCTGCTTTGAACCTGTTCTGGATTAGAAAGTCAAATAGGCATGCCTTTTAGAACCATGTCTAAAAAAGAACACAAGAGTTTTTAGTAAAGGATTTGTCTAATATACCAAGTTCTGGAACAAAGACATTGAGTTATTTCATTTGGGCTATTTAAAGACTTCAGGACAGATGGGAGTCAGGAGAAACAATCTTACCATTTGCTAATTACAAAATAAAGAGCTCACTTGTGTGTGAAAAGGATTTTTCTGTTAAATCTCTTAAAATTGAAGGGATTGTTTTGAGTAATATTTACACTGAGTTAATTTGGATTTTGCCCTGAAGTAGGCTTGTTGCCAACTGACATGTAAATTTTAGATCTGCAATGAATCTTGAGCTAGAAGCCACATTAGTCAAGATGTCATATGATCCTTCAGATTACTGAATGCACACTGTTTTAATGGGGTTCGTTAGCTGTTCCCAGCTAATGACAGAGCTGGTTTGTTATCAGCGCCATTTTTTTTCATAGTGTCCTGATCTTCCCACAAAAAATATCTAGTAAAAGTCTTCCTTTTCTTCCACTAAAATTGTACTTTTTTCAGCTGAGTGAATATTTTAGAAAGAAACAATGAACTATTGGCCTAAATACTGTTTAAATCTACAATATTTTGAATTAATATCTTTGGATTGAATTTAGCTCACAATGGATAATATTTAATATGACATCAATTTGACACTCCAAGAAGACCATATGGAAATGATGACTAAAGTGTTTACTCGAAGCTTTAAACACAATTATTTTTATGGTTATCTTTAATGTTTCTACTTTGTTTAATAGCAGCCTTTAGTCACTGTTCTTGCTCCAGCTAAGACACATAATGTGCTGTCTGGTGTAACAAAGTGTTATTAGAAGCAAAATCTTTAATATCTAATTTGCTAACTTCAATTTTACAGTTTTTGATCTGAAATGCAGATGTAAATTGGATCAAAGAGAAAACATTTCACTTGGAGAAATTTTCCCAGAAGCTTTTAAAATACATATCTTTTTCTTTTCCTTTTTCAAGAAGGATGAAACTGATTGTTTTGTGAAGTCCTGTGGAGTTTGAGACTCTAAGCAAAAAAAGTAGGGGGAGGATTCTAGAACTCTCTGGCTTATATGGAAGGCATTTGCTTCATGGGAAATTTCCCTCAGACTCAGTCCATATGGATTATCTTTTAAAATGTTTTCATCATTTTTGCCTCTCTGCCTTTGATTGAAATGAGCCTACCCCTTGAATGTTGCTGAATTTATAGCTCTAGTAAAACAAACTCTTCTGGCATTTCCTACACACAATTGGATTTTTTAGAAGCTCTGAAGACTTGAGCTACAGTAGTTTGCTTCATTATTAAAGACATATGATGCCTGTTGTACAGATTTCCCGTTGGGCAACAGAGCTGATAAAAGAATAAAGAATTTCAAGAATCTGTATCTTGAAAATAAGTCCCAAGGTATCTTTCTTTCATTTTTTTTAAGTTGGAGGAAAGCTTGCAAAATAATTTCCATTTTTATTTAGCTTTGTACTTATTGTACAAAAGCTGTGTGAGAACACAGCATTTATCAGATAAAATTATTTGCCCTATGAAATAAACATGTGTTATTTTACCTTTTTGCCTACCACTGGGGATATTAATGAGAACTTCCTAAAAATGGGTATTTGATGTCAGTCCTGATCAGAATCCTGATTGCAGGTACAGTATAATTTCAAAGGGAGCAAATGTGGTTACTCCTAAATGTTTCAGCCCCTTTACTAGAACACTATTCATCCCAAGTAAAAATTTTTTGGCACTGCCACTTGTGAGGAGTTCAATGGTGACAGCTTTTATACACCCTAATGCTTTAATGTCAGTCCTATGGTCCTGTGTTTAGAATGTCATTGCATTAAATCTATCAAATTGCCAGGCCCTTTGCAAGCAACTTTGAAGCAGAATGTGTAAACTGCAATGAGATACTTTGTGCTCGAATGTCAGGGGAGAGAGACAATCGTAACCTAGATTGTCCCATCTACTGATCTACATAGCTTTCCACAGACACATTGAGTGGCCGAGAGATTCCTTCTGTTGGTGCAAAGGAGGGCAGCTCAAGTAAAGAGGGGAAATTCACAAGGGGAGGACATCTGTTAGAAATCAGCCCAGAAGCAGGAGCTGGCAGTGCTCCCAAAGTGGTTTTTCAGCCTCTGCAGAGTCAGCCAATGACAGATGGACTTGCATCCAAATGTCACAAAAGAGAAAAACGCATTCTAGAATTTAGCATTAGGTCCTTTAACTGTCCGAGTTGAAGATGTGAGAGCTATACAGACAAAGTGCTGTAGCTTGGGCACCTGGATGGCTCAGTTGGTAGGTCACACTCTCAGGGTCCTGGGATCGATCCTCACCATGGGTTTTGCACTGGGCACGGGGTCTGCTTAAGATTCTCCCTCTCCCTCCCCTTTGCCTTTCTCTCTGCCACTACATGTGGCCCCCCACCACCTCTTTCTCAAAAAAAAAAAAAAAAAGCTTGTACCCCTAGCTTTAAAGACATACTTTTAATAAATATAGAATAGTATTTGCAATATAATCCCTAAATTTTCAGGAATCCTTATGTCCCAGCCCTGAGTCCAGTTCTTCACGAAGAGCCTTGCTAAGGTGAAGTGCTCAGTATGTAACAACTCCAAACTATTGCTTAACTTCTGCCTGAGTCCTTTGCACGACTGGCTACTACTGCATTTTCATAGCTTAGTCCTTGCCTCTAATTTTCCCCGTTAGTTTTTTCAATTTTACAAATCTTCCGTGTTTAGAAGGCTATTAAAGTTAGAAAATCATGGAAGTTAAAGGTTGACGTAGACTTTAAATAGAAGGGGTATATTAGACCTTTAGGTTGATATTTGAGGAGACCGAGGCCCTTAGAGGTGGGACATTTTAGTAAAAACTGAAAAGCTAGCTGGTTGTAGAAGTTAGGACTAAAAATTATGTCCCCTAAACCTCAATATTGTGCTCTGTACTTTTTAAATAATTGGAATGTGTCCATATTTCTCAATGTGCTATGATATGAGAGAATGACTTTATATATTATCCTGAAAATAATAAAAATATTTATTAAGCACTTATTTGACAAGTACCACTTTTTAGATAAATTATTTCAGTAAATCCTTACAATACTATGAAGTAATTTATCTCAATTTTACACAAGTCATATTACATATATGATATTTGTTTATTGCAATATATTTTTTATATCTGTTTATCTATATTTCCATCTATCTAATTGTTTTTTGTATAATTTTTACTTTTTATTAGCATATAATGTATTATTAGCCCCAGGGGTACAGGTCTGTGAATCGCCAGGTTGACACACTTCACAGTACTCACCATAGTATCTAATTGATTTTATGGCCCCAGAAAATAGGTAGCTATAGAGCTGTTTAAATATGGTGTAGTCTATGTGAGAAGACTTACTCTATTTCACTCAATAAATCAAAAACAAATGACCAGAGTTTAAAGCAAAAAACAGTCAAAATGCTAGGACTGTCCCACAGTGGAGTCAGAATGCACAACACCTTAATTTCGAAAAGAGTCACAAAAAAAAGAAAAGGGAAAGAAAAAAGAAAGGGTCAAACAAATAATATAAATCATCACAGGTAACTTCATGCATACCTAGTATTTTAGCAACATACACACATTTCCAACGATTATTAAAGATCTTTATTGTGCTAAAAACATAGTTGCTGATTTTCTGATCAAGTTTTGAAAAGTTAAGGCAAGGTATAACTCAGGGAAAATGCAAACTTTTGTAGCAAAGGTGATCATAGTAGTCTATTTAGACTCACAATGAACAATCCTTACGTAGTCATGATCATGTTAACAGAAAATACACTGAATCTAGTACTGTGGCAGAAGTCCATTTGGCCACAAGGGATGAAATGTAGGCGGTGATCACAGACAAATAGAAAGCTAAATCTTTAATCATCATAACAGGCAGGAACGAGATGCTTTAAGTAGATTATTGTACAGTCTGAACTCAAGAGCGTAAAATCAAGGGAAGAGATCATTTTTCTCCATGGCTGAGTTTAATTTAAACCTGCTCTGTCAGATCTCCTTCCCCCATCACTCTCCAGTCATTTTCATTTGTAGGAGAAAGTTAATTGTGACCACTCTCGGATATTATGTCCAGACCATTCCAACGTAAACCTTCAGCCTCATCTCTGATTCAGTTCTCCCCTGCCCCAAGCTCAGACACTTGCAGGGGGTAGGGGTCATAGCTTTGATCTTTCACTCTTGGAGCTCTCTCCCCAGCCCCCATACTTGTGGGAGGAGAAGGAGATGAAAAAGGTCAAGTGCTTAAAACAGAAGTGGCAAACGTCTTATGTCACTGGCACTTCTATAATTTAGCCACCACAATTCAGTCTTTTGTGTAGAAAGTATAAATGGGCTTGTTTTCTGGGGGATCATATTAGAGATCTTCTTGGGGAGTCTGTGGTGATTTCCAAACTGCTTGGTTGCCTATATTGGGTAAAGTACTGTCTAGTGGTGTCTTGTGACCCAACCCACCCCAACCCTCAACACACACACACACACACACACTCACAACCCTTTCACACCCTTTTTACTTTTTTTTTTTTAAGTCAGCAACTCTTTTTTTTTTTTTTAAGATTTTATTTATTTGACAGACAGAGATCATAAGTAGGCAGAGAGGCAGGCAGAGAGAGAGAGGAGGAAGCAGGCTCCCCGCCGAGCAGAGAGCCCGATGTGGGGCTTGATCCCAGGACCCTAGGATCATGCCCTGAGCTGAAGACAGAGGCTTTAATCCACTGAGCCACCCAGGCGCCCCACCCCTTTTACTTTTGAAGAATCCTCTTCCGTACTCCTCTATCCTGCTCAGTCAGGGCTGGGCACCTTCCACATGTGGTACACAGTGGCCATTCTGTGACCTCCAAGTTCTCTTCCTTGATCCTATGTGGGATTTCCTGATCTTAAGAGTGATGCCTTCTCATCTCTTCATTTACTTCCTTGTTTGCTTGAAGCACATCCACCAAGAGCTTCCTAAGAACTCTAAATAGTAAAATAGTAAAATTCTTTGAGTTCCTTTGCATTTGAAAAATGGTCTTCTTCTACCAATTTATTTTTTTAAAGATTTTATTTATTTATTTGTCAGAGAGATAGAGCAGAAGCAGGCAGAGTGGCAGCCAGAGGCAGAGAGAGAAGCAGGCTCCCCACTGAGCAAGGAGCTCAATGTGGGACTCAATCCCAGGACACTGGTATCATGACCTGAGCCCAAGGCAGCCGCTTAACCCACTGAGCCACCCAGGCATCCCTTATTCTTTTTTTAAAAAGATTTTATTTATTTATTTGACAGAGAGAGAGACGGTGAGAGAAGGAACACAGCAGGGGGAGTGGGAGAGGGAGAAGCTGGCTTCCCACTGAGCAGGGAGTCCCAGGGAACTCAATCCCTGGACCCTGGGACCATGACCTGAGCTGAAGGCAGACACTAAACAACTAAGCCAGCCAGGCACCATCTACCCACTTCATTAACAAGTTTGCTGAGTATAAATTTTAGGTTGAAAGCCCTTTTCATTACAAATGTGAATATGGGCCTCCACCATCTCCTCTAGCAAGAAGGAAACAGGAATGGGAGTGAGAATTCAAGTTCTGGTTTCCTTGGCTTCAGTCTGACACCCTGTTTCCTGCTCCTCTTCTCCTTTACCCTATATTATTCATACAGAATTCCGCTTTTTCAATCCTATAATACTTGATTTGCTGTCATCACTGATTACGAGTCCCCAAAGCAGCCTGTGGCCTTAAGATCTTTTTTTTTTTTTTCACAGTTAAAAACAAACAAAAAACATTGTTAAGCACTTCAATTTTCATTTTTTCACTGAAGGAAAACAGATATAAGGCAATGCAAAGATCTTGAGTATATAATTTAATGAACTTTTTAAAATGTATACATCCATGTATCCAACACTCCAGTCAAGGTGAGGAACACTCCCATCACCCTAAAAAGTTATCTTCAGCTCTCTTTGAGATAATTTCTACCCAAGATAGGCAACCACTGCTCTGATTTTACCACCATAGGTTAGTATTCTCGTAATCTTCCCCTCTTGCCAATGTATCTAGGTCAGAAATAGTGAGTGGTTAACTTGTTAATGAAGTGGGTAGATGGTGCCTGGCTGGCTTAGTTGTTTAGTGTCTGCCTTCGGCTCAGGTCATGGTCCCAGGGTCCAGGGATTGAGTTCCCTGGGACTCCCTGCTCAGTGGGAAGCCAGCTTCTCCCTCTCCCACTCCCCCTGCTGTGTTCCTTCTCTCACCGTCTCTCTCTCTGTCAAATAAATAAATAAAATCTTTTTTAAAAAAAGAATAAGGGATGCCTGGGTGGCTCAGTTGGTTAAGCGGCTGCCTTTGGCTCAGGTCATGATCCCAGCATCCTGGATCAAGTCCCACATCAGGCTCCCTGCTCCACAGGGAGCCTGCTTCTCCCTCTGCCTCTGCCTGCCACTCTGCCTGCCTGTGCTCTATCACTCTGACAAATAAATAAAATCTTAAAAAAAAAAAAAAAAAAGAAAGAAAACAAAAGAAAAGAAAAAAGAAATAGTAAGTGTATCAGCGTTCACTGCTGCCCCCTTCAAAAACCACGTCGACTCAGCACAGAGCAAAGGCTCTTCCTTGCCACCCCTCTGAAAATCTTTGTGTCAAATAGAATGTATCAACCAAAACTTTGTTTCCTCTTCTTCTTTACCCTATCTAGGGTAAGAAATCTGGGAGAGTGAGTGGAACGGGGGGTGCAGGAGGAGCATTTGAATTTGGAAGGCAGAAGAAAACCCTCAGATATAGTAGAGCCTAATATTAGGGAAGGGATAACTTGAGGGGCAGGGTGAGGGCTCGGCTAAGGGCAGCGGGGGCATGCTTCATCGCGGCATGCTGTTCCTGAACTGCATAGAGATGAAAACATAAAGTAGGTAATCCTTTGTGTCGCTATTCTTGCTCAGCATATTTTGAGAATCGTTCCTTGGGTTTTATGTGTCCGTAGTTGTTAAATTTATTATGATTATTGTTGTTATTGTTGAATAGCATTCCAGCATATGACTACAACACAAATTGTTTTTCTAAATTCCTGTTGAGGAATACTTGAACTGTTTTTAGTTTTGAGATACAATTGAATAAAGCTGCTATAAACCCTCACACTCAAGTTTTGATGTATAAATTTTTTTTCATTTCTCCTTGGTAAATATCTAGAAAAGGAATTGTTTTGACATAGCTAAGTTAATATTTAGCTTTATAAGAAATGCCAAACATATTTCCAAAGTGGTTCTACTTTTTACCATCTCCCCAGCAATTCGTGAAGATTCCAGTGGCCACACATTCTTGCTACCATTTGGTATCATTCCCTTCAATTTGTTTCTAATTGAGGTGATGTGGTAGCTCATTGTGGTTTTAATTCACACTTTCCTGATGACTAATGATACAGCTTATCTTTCCATGTTCTTAGTATCCACTTAGATTTTTTTCTTTTGTAAAGTATCTTTCAATATTTTACTCATTTTAAATTTGTTTTTCTTTTGAATTGTAAAACTAAATATTTTGCATTTAAATACTGTGTTAGACATATGAATTACAAATATTGTTCTAGACTTTTTGATTTCTTATGGCATATTTTAATGAGCAAAAACATTTTTTAATGATTTTATTTATTTATTTGACAGGAAGAAAGAGAGAGGGAGAGCACAAGAAGGGGAAGTGGCAGGCAGAGGGAAAGGGAGAAGCAGACTCACCACTGAGCAGGGAGCTCAATGCAGGGCTTGATCCCAGGACCCTGAGATCATGACCTGAGCCAAACACAGAGGCTTAACCTACTGAGTCTCCCAGGCACCCCAATAAGCAGAAACTTTTAATTTAGATAAAGTCCATTGTATTTTTTTTCTTTTTTTGTTAGTGCTTTTAAAAAAAAAAAATCTCTCATTAGAAATCTTTTCCTGCATGATGTCCTTAGAAATATTTGTCTCTGTTTACTTCTAAAAACATTACAGTTTGGGCTTAATGTTTTAGTTCTATGACTGTCTCAACTTAAAACAAACAAACAAATAAGAACAGTATTTTTTTTCCTCACACCTGCTTTCAGGCATGCCACATTTGGTCATATACTTTAAGAACGTGGAGTAAAAGATTTAGTGGCCTTCCTGACATTTTTATACCCAGTAGCCTAAAATTCCAGCTACAGTATATCACCAGACTCCTGAAAGATAGCAAGAGATAATTTAACCATACTTTGTTACTGCATAATAGGAAATGTCAATGATGTCCCTGGGGTAGACAAATTCTAGCTTTCTCTTACTCCACTTTGACTCAACCAACTCAAAAGTTTACACTTTCTCTCCCTGCAAATATCAATTTCAATTTCTGTACATTTAAATCTTTAAATGATGAGCATCAGGATCCCAATTATAAACTTGCTTAAAATAACAATAAATACAAGAAGGATTATTGTTAGTTTATATAACGGAAAAAAATCCAAAAGAAGAGAGTCAGCTTTAGGAAGAGCTTTATATACCCGGAGTACCCTCAGCCCTTTGTCAGTCTCCTCCCAGTACCCACCCTTCTTTGCAATCACCGCTTCCATCCATCTTTTAGCTCTTTTGTCCTCTGTGTTAATTTCATTCTCAGGCAGGCTCTCCCCATACAGCAGCCCTTGGCTTCTCTTTCCAATTATTTCTAAAAAAGTCTTGGTCTTAACTCCCAGACTTAGCCACAGTCACATGCCTGTCCTTGAGCTACTCAATGTAAATTTGTTAGACTGGGTATAAGCTACTTTCCATCCCTCAGAGCAGGATGGACTGGGGCTGGGTTTACCTGAATTAATTTGTAAAGAAAAATAGAGTTGCTGGGGTGCCTGCATGGCTCAGTCATTTAGCATCCACCTTCAGCTCAGGTCATGATCCTGGGGTCCTGGAATCAAGCCCCACATTGAACGCTGCATTGGGCTTCCTGGTCAGCAAGAAGCCTGCCTCTCCCTCTCCCACTCCCCCTGCTTGTGTTCCCTCTCTCACTGTGTCTCTCTCTCTGTCAAATAAATAAATAAAATCTTAAAAAAAAAAAAAGAAAAAGAAAAGAAAAATAGAGTTGCTAATTTCCAGAAAAAGGGAAAATACATGCTAAGCAGACAAAAGAAGAGACTATTATTACTATAATTTGAGGATATCAAAGAGTCAAATGAGATAAACATGCTGAAGTATTTATTTTTAAAAGAAGTCTTATTCTGTAATTTTTTTTCCTCTACTTTTTTTCCTCTACTTTTCACCTACCTTCTATTCCGAATCAAGGAAACATCCAGCTTCTTCTTGTGACGTATTTCAAGGTATCTCTGATGTAAAATGAATACTCAGAGTTTATCTGAAAATGTTGAAACCACATCACATTTGTCTTATTCAAACTTGTTACACATGTGGTTGGATATCAAACAATGGATACTTTTTGACTTTTCAATAACATTTCTGGCCAGTAGCAACACTGGTATGGAAACATTGATCTGCTATAGTCAGTTATAGGCTGGGTTTTGATACTTTATAATGTAATTTCTCTGAAAGAAATTTTAGATAAATAACTGGCATTCTGATCTCTGCAAGTATGCTTCATTTTTACAGAGACTGTAAAAGTCCATTGTCAGCCTTGTAAGAACTTGCTATTAGAAACTCACCAGAGTTCTTTGGAGAAGGGCATTTTATATGGGTAACGGGGAAGAGAGTTTAAATCTTTTTGAAGTTATATTTCAGTCTCTGATTCAAATCACCCAAAGTCCACATATAAATTAACTCCAACATTACCTCAAGGTTAGCAAGCTTGTTTTAACATCACCTTTGAATCTCATTTTGACAAAATGGAGTTACATTTCTGTGGCTCAGTGTGGCTACCACAACCAGTCACTGTCCTCAGGATTCTCTGAGGGTTACCTTCAAATACCATGCCTTAATAAAAAAACACGCTGGAAAACGAAATGTTATGTACTTCAATACCATCTTTGTTTGGTTTTAAGAACTTGCCTTCCTAATTCCATAGTCAGGGCCTGAGTGTCCCAGAATAAATTGGCCACCACCCCCAGACAGTGCATTAAGCAATCCATTCTACTTGGCCAGATTTAGCGCAGAGACGAGCAGACTCAATTATCCTTTCCTTACTTGTACTGTTATTCACCTTAGCCTCTTTTAGCTCCAGAACATACCACACCATGATATCACAGAACTCTCTGGAAAACTCATTTATCTCTTGGCCATTAAAGTCTTCTCCCCTGCCCCGCCCCAGTTTCCCCCTTGCAGGCCCTCTGTGGCTCTTTGCAGTCCTGACTCCTCTCCTGGGTAGCCTTGCAAAGGGCGATTTCCTTTTCCTTTGTTGCTGAAAGCATTGCTTTCCATCTCTCTACCTCCTCTTCCTTTTTATTATTTTAAATATATTCCTAAATATGAAAAACAAGTGGAAGACAGTTTTCCAGTGAGATGTTACCAAGATGAATAGCCTCATGCAAGCTGTTTCTGTTTCCCTTTTCCCTGGAAACCTCTAGACCAGCTTCCACAGATTGTGACATTTATGTGTAGGGAATGAGGAACATTCCACACTGACAGCACTCCTTGACCCAAAATGTATTTTCCTGTCAGGAAAAAGTAAGAGGACAGGCCTCCAGTAGTCAGCGGGCTCAGACCCTTGCAATCCCAATGGAGTGTTCAGGTGAAGGGAAAGAGGAAGCAGAGACTCTCAGTTGCCTCTTGGACCTTGGTGGAACTGTGGTTCTCCTGATTTCTGGGGTCCCTGCTTTTTAGCGGTTGCCTTGAGGTTTCTCTAAGCTTCTAACACAAATTCGTATAAAATAGTGGATAGAAATCACAGGTCTTGGTTGAAAACTGCCTATATTGAAGTCAGAACTCCAACTAGCTGTGTGACCTTAAAAAAACTAAACTCTCGGGGCTCCTGGGTGGCTTAGTGGGTTAAAGCCTCTGCCTTCGGCTCAGGTCATGATCCCAGGGTCCTGGGATCAAGCCCCGCATCGGCTCTCTGCTCAGCAGGGAGCCTACTTCTTCCTCTCTCTCTCTGCCTACCTCTCTGCCTACTTGTGATCTCTCTCTCTGTCAAATAAATAAATAAAAATCTAAAAAGAAAAAAAAACTAATCTCTCTGTTAACTTCTTAACAGAAGGTAACCTGTTAACCTCTCTGTCCTTCAGTTTCTCAACAACAAAATAAATATAATAGTAATACTAAGTCAAAGATGATTGGAAGGACTCATTGTCTACAACCCTTGTCTAAAACCCTTGTGACTAGATGTAGTTTAGAATTTAAAAAATTTTATTTTTCAAAGAAAGTTTATATGGAGTAGTTCAGATAGCAGAGTCAAACATATTGACAATTCCGTAGGAAAGCATATGGATATACACATCAAGTAAAGACTAGGAATAGCCACATAGACGTCCAGGTCAGGTTGCCATCAAACGAGTTGTCAAATACATGTTTCAGAATTGGAACCACAAGATTGTAAGTGTTTAGCCAAGTGCTTAACACATGGTAAGTTCCTCAAAGACTTTATCTATTATCATTATTTATTTATTTATTTATTTATTTTAAAGATTTTATTTATTTATTTGATAGAGATCACAAGTAGGCAGAGAGGCAGTCAGAGAGAATGGGGAAGCAGGCTCCCTGTTGAGCAGAGAGGCTGATGTGGGGCTGGATCCCAGGACCCTGAGATCATGACCTGAGCTGAAGGCAGAGGCTTAACCCACCGAGCCACCCAGGTGACCCTATCATTATTATTTAATAAAAACATTTATTGAATGCCTACCATACACTATTGATTTTGATATATGTTATTGTTTTATGGAACCTCCTGATTAAGGTCAAAACCTCTCCTTTCTTGTTTGGTTCTGGTTAATTAACACTTAATTATTTTAAGACTTATTTGTTTTAGAGCAAGTGGGTGTGGGGGGAGGAGGAGAGGGAAAGGAAGAGAGAAACTCAGACTCCCCATTGAGATCCGGACCTGAGCTGAAACCAAGAAACAGTCAGACACAACTCACTGCACCACCTAGGCGCCAATACCTGTTGGTGTTAAGATGGAGTGAATGAAACCTTCAGAACTTGAGGAGGTAGGTATCAGAAGAATTTTTCTAACAAAATCCTTTCATTTTCTCCCCTGGATAACTTTAATATTCAGCTACAATCCACATTATCTTCTTTTAAAAAAAATTTATGGTGGATAATTGGTAGGTAAAATTGTAAGGCATTTAAAGTGTATGATGTGATGGAAGTGATGCATGTATATAATGTGAAAGAATTCCCTTCATCAAATAACACATCCATCACCTTATATATTTATCTTTTTCTTTCTTTCTTTCTTTTTTTTTTTTTGGTGAAAACATTTAAGTTGTACTCTCTTAATAAATTTCAATTACACAATGCAGTGTTACCAACTGTAGTCACCATGTTGCACATTAGATTCTAATCCCATGGTGGTGGGTCTCCAAGAAGAACTGGAAGTAGCTGCTAATCTCATCCCAACCCCTCATCCACCCCAGCCCCATTCACAACAGTGTTTATAGAGCCTCAAGTTCCTCCAAACATCTGGTCTCTGCTCCTGAGATGTTTCATCTCACTTCTCTGAACTTGAGATGGTGGGCACGGTAAATATTCAGTTACAACCCTTTTTTCCTTTTTGGAGACCCTGAGAAGTGGGCCACCTCGTATCTTCTACTGGACATCACGTGGTAGCAATTATGTGAAAAATTTCATGACAAGTTTCAAAATACACAGACTCTAAGACCCCCCATACTCTTCTTCCCTACTTAATTTATATGAATTATACTTTGTTATTAGAGCTTAGAAAGACAGGATATTGTCTACTAACACCAGTTTATTGAATCTGTAAGTTCAGAGGAAAGAAGTCTTTCTTTCTTTTTTTTTTTTAAGATTTTATTTCTTTGTCAGAGAGAGAGAGCACAAGCCAGGGGAGCAGGAGGCAGAGGAAAAAGTAAGATCCCCGCTAAGCAAGAAGCCCAATAGGGGGCTCCATCCCAGGACCCTGGGAACCGACTGAGTCACCAAGGTGCCCCCAGAGAAAAGAAGTCTTATTCTGAGATAACCGGCCAAGGCTTTGACCTGCAGGGCAGATCTTACATATTTTAAACCCATATGTATTCAATGTCCTGCCTAAATTATAGGAGAGGTCATAATTTTTTTTCAGGAAAACATCTATAAGCAGTATGGTCCCTAGTTTTCGTTTTAATTATTATGATTATGTATTTTTTCTGTTTTGTAATTATAAACCAAATAAAACAAATATCTTGTGTTTTTTTAATGTAAGCAGGTTGGCTCTTGGCTTTCATTTTTTGTTTTATTGTTAAATAAGTACAAATGAATGTAAGAAATTATATATGTATATATACACACATATAGTATTTTGGGTATATAGATATAAAAATATCTATAGACAGATAGGGAGACAGAAATCCAGATATCCCTCATAAAAGGCCACCTAGACTTTTTCCCCAAAAAGCTCTTTTCAGGACACGTCACAATCCATTCACTGAAATGTGAAATTCACTCAGAAGGCCACTTTATTGCCAGCCTGAAATTCCTGATGTTTCGAGCACTTGATATGGTGGCCTTTAGGCTTACTGCCTCTTGAACCTAAAGTCTGTGGCCATTACCCAGAAAAGTACATCGGGCTGTGAACCAAGCTCTTAAAGGAAAGTAGTTTTTCAAGCTACATTATGGTGCTTTTAAAGGGAATAAAATCCTTAATGAGAAAATGAGTCTCCTGAGACTTCTGGCTCCGAGGTCAGTTCTGCACACTTGCCCTTTTAGTTGGCAGAGCATCTGCTAAGGGAAATTTCGGGGAGCAAATTCTATAAAAGGTCCGGGATGAAATAAAATGACAGCCGGTTCTCTGGGGCCTCTGTTGGGCAACTTTATAATGCTCTGACAGATTTTCTCTGAAGCTGTTCCCACGCAATACCCAGTCACCCAGCCTCTCCCCCTGCTACATACCAATGGAGGGAAGAGAAATCGTGTTGCTAAGAAACCTGTTGCAATCGCACCTGATGGAACTAACACTTGTCAGCTAATAACAGTTTAGTGTGAATAAACTTATCAAATCTTCCCAAGTGGATTAATACATTGTCAGCTCTGGAGGGCCTGGGCCCTGTATTTATTTATCTTTATTTCTATTCACATCTAGTGCCGTGCTAAATAAATGTTTTTGAAGTGTCAGCTGAGGTCAGCCTGCTCTGCAATATTGCTCTCAGCTGACTCTTCCACATGGGGAGTGAGGAGGAGGAAGGGGGTCTTTTCCTAGTCGCCGGCGTTCACCACTGCGTTGCTCCAGTCTACGCGTCTACACGGTAAGCAGTCCAAAGTCGCGGAAGCGTTAAGACACTGACCGCTAAGATGATATCGTGAATATTGCTGAATAAAGGATAATGGAAAATCTTTAAATTTTACCGTGCAGAAGACTTTTGGAGCCTCTCTAGGTGATCTCCATTAGTTGGTGGTCTAATTTTGGTTGGACTTCCCCTCCTGTAGGAGAGCGGTTCAATGAAACTTTGATAATGGGAGACAGAAAGCAGGACTGGAACAATGGTTTTCATTCCCACTCCCAGTACGCCCACATTTAAGGCTTCTGGGTAAGCTACAGTGAACACTTCAACGTTGTGAGAAATGGAGATGACAGTATAATGTAATTACGTTTAATTTATCGAATGCAGAATAATAGCATTCTGTAAACTAGGACACGTAAGAGAAAGGGAAAATCTAATCTGGTTTCCTGAGTGTCTCTCCTCTCCATCTCTTTAGCATTAATGGAGGCTCACTGTAACATGTATTATAAGGAGATGAATTCATTGGTGTGGTTCTTTGTTATTTTACTTTCACCCAGAAATGTAATTAAGAAGCAAATCATATTACCTAATGACAGAGACAAAGTATGTCAGAAATGGCATTATTATTGCAAAATTACAGAAAACACAGGCTCCATTCCCACTTGTAATTTATCACAATAGTGATAAAAGGTCTAAATGCTCCAAAACAGTGAAATTGAATGAGAGTTATCAGCATTTTGTTACTTATGACCACAACTAATTTCTTTTCACCCATTATAGAGTTAATTATATAATTTATGATGCATTTCGCTGCTTTTGATGGTGGCAGTGTATAGGACAATGACGATCCTTTGCGTCCTACTTTGAAGAACTTTTATATCAAGCTTAGGTGCCTATAAATTCATAGGACAAACTTACTAGTCATCAAAGTGGTAAGTAGCGTTCTTGATTGAGAAAATGAAACACAAGAAGTTCAAAGGTTTATGAACTTTATTCAAGTTTATGCAGCATTTATTTCCCAGGAGGGAAAAAAAAAATCGCCACCCGCTTAATTTCAGATGCCTCCTCTCTCCGAGCCTCTGGGACATAATAAAATCACTGGTATATACTTTCTCGCCCTGATGAAATTGGCTGTCAGATGTGACCTTTTGTTCTTTCTGTTCAGACCAAACCCAATCACCAGCATGTGCCTGGAAGAGGCTTCAAACCTCCACTTAACTCCTTGTATGCTGCTTTTTCTTCTGCCCCTGCTACAAGGCTGCCTCTAACGTCTCCCATGCTTGGAGCTCTGGGAACAGCAGTAACCCTCTGACCAGCTGTGGAGACTTTATGACGGGATACGCCCCTTCCAGGCACTTTTGATCTTGTTAGAGGGACCATGATCATTTTAGGAGGCCATTCTCAGATCAGATATTATGGTTTCCTCCTTAAAGACTTCGCAAGGTCATTCTTCTTTCCTGACGTTTGCCCTAGCACTTTGGTAGAGGAAACCAATTCTTCCAGGATCTTTCTGGCAGGAGAGGATATGGGAGAGCCTTCCTTATTTAGGGCAAGTTCAAGGAAAAAAGACTGAGCTGAGAGGGACATCAAGACTGACAGTGTGGAAATTTTGCCCCAGCCCTGTGATCCGGGAACACAGGGGAGGTTAAAAAAAATCCCCCTCCCTTTTTTGTTCCAGGAAAGTGTCCTGCCGAGAACCATGCTATGGAACATGACTTCGGTACACCTCACAGATGCCCCCTTGTTTAGCTGGAATGAGGTCAGACACAGAGGCCCCAAATTTTCCTTCTTTGCCTCACACACGTTTAGTTGAACTGCTTGTCCCTGATGAGCACTCGACACAAAATAATGGTTAGAGAAACTTTAGTATCTTCAGTATTTTTCCTTTCCCCAGGGACCTGAGCTTTGACTCACTTTCAGCGTGAGCCAGCGTACAACCAGACCGAAGGGTCCCTGGTCAAGAATGGTCTGGCCTCACAGTAAAACAGTCTCTGATCTGCTGTCCCATCCGGACACCCCAATCCTACATCACCACACCTCGTTCTTTCTAGCCTGTTTATTCCTCCCTGCAAAGGAAAAACCTTTTTCTGCTTAACTTGTGAGACATTTGCTAATGTCTGATTAGAGCATTCTCTGGATGCTTCTAGTATTTTAGGCCTAATCAAATATCTACACACTTCTTCCCCAACAACCTTCTCTCTCTCTCTCTCAAACACACACACACACACACACACACACACACACTTCATACATATTCTTCTTCAGAAAGACTCCAATATGGCTAAAATTTACATTTCTCTAATAAATGAATAGGTATGGTGATAGAGCAAGTTACAGGATTACCCCAGAAAAGCACATTTTTCTTTATCTCTGAATTTCTACTTACCTTTGATGTTTTCCCAAATTGCCTGACAATCTCCATCCCTTATTGAGATCTCTATTTTGCATAGTTGTGTCCTTCAGAACCCACTGGTAAAGCCAATCAGCTTGCCCCAGAGGGAAAACAAGCTTAGAAAACCCTTGTTATTGTTTCTTTCCCCTTTCATGATTTCCCACAAAGATGCCAGACTACCATATCTGACTAAATAAACTCTGAAGATTTTAAATAGAATAAATAATGCTTATTCTAAAATGGTATTGTTAGGGTATTTTTTTTTCTTTTGGGAGAGGATCCATTCATGTCTTTTGAGTTAAAAATAGTATTTGTTTTTCTTAGCATTCATTACTAGACAGGGTCTATGTAGACTTTCACGGTTTAAGCCTTTTCAAATTAAATTTGAAGGACCACTATTCTTTCCTATCAGAGTAAAACACATTCTAAATCCTAATAAATCTATTTCTTTAATATGCCACTTGATGTATAATAGTGCAAACAAAAACACATAATGGGTTCCTCTTGAGAAAGAAAAATGTATTCACTCCTGATGAAAGATCTTTTGATAATTCACTCTTGGCTTCACCACTTGATTTATATCATCTTCCCACATTAATTTGTTTTTAATTTTTTTCCTGCCTTCTAAGGTTTTTCTCATTTCAGTGACATATACGTGACAGATAAGGTTGATGAACTACAGAAGATTCTAACTCAGATGAAAAGCTTAAATTATTCTGCACTCCCATAGAATCCATGCAAGAAGCTGAGAAGTCAGGATTTCCAAGGGCTTGCTTGATCATAGCATTTTAGAAGCAAGTGATAATATCAACAACAACAAAAAAAAACCCATTAAAACAGAGTGTATTTTTTTAGCCAACACTGAATGGCTCCCCGGAGTGTATTTTTTCCACGGCTTCAGCAGATTCAATTGTGTACTCTAAAAACGATGGCAAAACTATAGAAGGTCTATAAAATCCATTCTTTATTACAGATCTTAATTTCAAAGATATATTCCCACTCTGGACTTAATTTTAATTTGGGGAAAAGTAATAACTTAGTTAACTATCTTCAGGTAAGGAAGAAAGCAGAATAGATGATAATGGCTCAATATGAAACCCACTGTCTTTGACAATAATACCCAATCCCTTTACAGGGTATGGTCTATGCACCTTCATAGAGATGCTCCTCTACATCAGTCCTGTTCTGTGTTTCACAAGTCAAGTTAGATGCCACTTACTGTAGCATTTTTCTTTATTCTGTCTCAGTCACAGGAAATACATTTCAGTCATCTTTTCTCTTCCATGATCAGACTGCATGAGTGTATTTTATGTATCTCTTCAAAAGTCCTTTGATTTCCACTATACCCTTTGCAATGTTGATTGATTTGAGGGTGTGACCCTAGCTGGGAGACGGCATTCCAGCACAGGCTCCTGGGGTAAGAAAGCCTCATGATGTGTCGCTTTCCTCTTCTGTAAAGTGGAATTCTTGTGAAGATGAAAAAGGATGATATATTTAAAGCATCAAATGCTAGGGATTTATCTATTTGCCTGTTTGATTATTATTTATGTTTCTAAATACTTTGCTTAATTGAAGGTGATGTGTTCCACTTACTTAAATTATTTCTTCTTTCCACAAAGCACCTGTAAATATTGCACTTTTGCTATTAGTCTGAGTTGTGTTAGAAACATCTAACGTAACTGACAGTGTACCCATAGGATGCTAAAAATGTCTGGTCCTGTTTTGGAATAAGTTTGGCTCATAAAAATAGGCAAGCGGTGCCTTTTTTTTTTTTTTTTCTTTAAGAAACATTTTTTTTCTTTATGCCTTCCTATAAATAGACTCCAAATTAACTTCATTCTATGACAATAATTTGAGAAAATAAATTCTTCAGGAATGGGTAGGAAATAGAATACTAGACAGTAAATTCCTTAGGAATAAATCAGCTTAGTTAATTTGCTACTTAACATCCCTGAGGGATCTATGCCTTCAGAGCCCTGGACTGGAGGCTTTGGGTTTATTTGCTTAAATTTAAGGATCTTTAAACTGCAACCCTAGCAAAGTATGACCAAGACTATTCCTGTTATATGGAAAGCTTGGTTCTACCATAAGCATCTCTTTCAAGCAGAAATCACATGGTTATTACAGCTTACAAGTGGGATATTTTATTCAATCAGTGACAATATGCATGCTTGTGGATGGCTTTGACCACTTAATTTTTATAGTTCAATTGCCACATGGACCCATGTTTTCTAAGCTATAACATGAGTACTTTAAGCTACAGCATTCCCTAGCAACCCACCCACACTACTGACTTATTTAGATGTGTTCTATGGAATTATGTGTGAGGAGCTTTGGTGAGAAGCACCCCCCCTTTTTTTCTGTTACCAAGAACAGATATATTTCCCACTGATTAATGACCTAATAATCGCCACTTAGCAGTGTGAATTTTGGAAGAAACTATTTACAAATGCTGTTTTAGTTTTATGCATCTATGCTTTAACAGACTACTTCCATAAAAAGCACCCCCATGTTTTTCCGAAGAGTTACATTTTAATCTGATCCAATATTTCTATTTTAATTTGTTGGCTGATTATTTACATTTTTGAAAGTAAGACTTTATATACACGTCCTGATTACCAGAATTCTTTTTCAGAGGAAAGTGTACTAATATAAGCAAACTGACCAAGATGGAACACCATGGCTATCATAATGTTAGAGGCTATTCATATGTTTTTATTAATCCCCATAACAACCTTGCAAGCATATCTTCTACCTTATGGAACAAGAAATATGGCTTGGAGAGTATAACTTGCTCCAGTCATACAGTCAGTCACCAGCAACACTGGGATTCTCACCCTGTCACCCTAATTCCAAAGCCCGTCCTTGCTCTTTGCCCTTATATGTCCCAGCATATAGCATATATGTGTTGTATGCAACACAGTTCCTGGCATACAAGTTATTTGTTGAGAGATTGCTTGATAAATTTTAGCAATACAGATGTACATGTATTAAATCGCTATATTACATATTATATTGTTATAGTTTTATAAAAACAAATGCGAGTGGTCATACCTCTCACAGACAGGTCTTGAGAAAGTATTTATTTAGAATATTCACAAAACAAGAGGAGTTGCCAATATATTTTTCTGTTGTCCCTTACACTCTGGCTGAAACAGAGATCAGGCTTGGAAGAGACACCTCAGCTCTGACGCAGTGGGGTTTTTTAACTGCTGTGATCACAGGTCTAACCCTTGTACTTGCAGCTCTGTGACTTATTGGTCTAAGGTCTGGCCTGTGGGGTGCCTGGGTGGCTCAGTCGGTTAGGCGTCTGCCTTCAGCTCAGGTCATGATCACAGGGTCCTGGCATCGGCCCTGCATCAGGCTCTCTGCTCAGTGAGGAGTCTGCGTGTCTCTCCCCCTGCTCGTGTTCTCTCTCTTTCTCTCTCACTTGCTTACTCTCTCAAATAAATAAAACCTTAAAAAATAAATAAAGTAAAAAATACATAAATAAATAAGGCCTAGCCTGCCCCTTCAGCTGTCTCTGTTTGCGGAATGCCTGCTCTTGCCTGACCCAGTCATGGACTGGAGTGTATCTGGGCTGCTACAGTTAATACAATCTGCTAGACAGGTGACCCGTGACTCCTTTAGCACTCTCCCAACATTATTTGCCTTAAGCACCTGCCTGTACTGCAAGGTTTCACAGAACTTTGCAAGAGACCAACATGCAAGAAATAGAGTTGACTAAGTTGCCTCTTCCCTTTTATGTATGTTACAGTTATTGTTTGTAAAATTTTATTTTATATGTGTGCACAAAAATTGCCACTGGTGCCATAGTTCCTTGATAGCATCTATGTAATCCTTCATTGAGTCCAAGCCAACTTTTTTTCCTCTCCTGTGGGGAGAGTATATAAATGTTCAAGGGAAAAAAAAATGATTCATGAATGAGAATAGCAAAGATAACGGTCACAATGATAAGACAGAATTAGTATAAGAACTACTTCTGCTTCACACTTTTCCTGCCAAACAAAGTCTGATTTGTTAAGGAGAGAAATAGAGTGGACAGTCACCTCTGTGGCATGGTGAGGGGCAGCAAGGAAACTTCCACGTTTCTCAAATATTCCCTTTTCCATTGACTACATTCTGAAAAATCTTGCGCTAAAAGATTGTTCTGTTTAATTAAAGGCTTAAAGTGACAGTTCTCCTGGGAGGGCTTACACTGAGCAACTATCAATCCCTTTTGTGTGAATAAATTTCTGAAGAGTTAATAAGTAAAGGAATTTAGGGGGGCCAGTGGCAAGGAGAGCGTCTACGAAGTTCCTGAATAATAGAACAGGATTGTGAGAATATCCGCTCAAAAAGAAAATTAGTTGATGTCATGAAGGCCACATTTGTCTCTGCAACGTTTTTCTATGCCCACTGCTACCTTAATTTATGACTTATCAAGTAGCAGTTGCTTATTCTATTTTTAAGGTTTACATATATCCAATATCTGGGTAATTGAAAATTCAGTTAGACACTCAATATATTTAAGTATCTGGAAATAAACGACTAATCAACTAGTCTTCTTTCAACCCTCTTTCCAGATGGAGAGAATCATAATCCTAAATGAAATTCCAGGATCACTTGAGCATTTTAGTTTAATCTACTTAACAAAAGAATAAACATGGAAATGATAAAATGAATAATTTTTCTCTAAACTGAGTATTATGGATAAAATTATGGAGCCATTTCATTCAACTAAGATTACATATGATTTGAGTTCTACTGTATACCCTAGGGGACTATAAAAACAGCATTTGAATTTATTTATATTCTATTACTTTTCATTCAGCAGAGTCAAGAACAAAAAACGATAGGGAGGTTGCATATATTGTGCTTTGAACAATTTGTTGCCTTTTCTTGGGCTACCTCCTCTCTATATTTTTAAAGACACAAGTGTATTATTTGCTTAGATGTAACAAAATCCAATCATAATTACCTGGCAGATCAAGGAGCAATCTTGACATATCTCAGGAAATCCAAGCATGAGGAATGCAGCCAGACCCTGTAAGGGACTAAAACTCAGTACTGAAACCAAGGCAATCAAGACAATCCAGAAATCCTGGCCGCTCCTTCCCTCTCTTTCGGTCTATGTGGCTCTTTTATTTTGCTTTTTTCTGGATGTTACTTTTCTGTAATTGCCCAACAAAGCTGCCTGGCAAATATGATCGTCGCAGTCCTAATTTTATATGATTTATAGAGGCCAGCACCCCAAGCCAAGTAGAAGCTGTTCCGACTTCACATTCTTGAGAAAGTGAATTTGATTGGTTGAACCTGGGTCAGAGTCTGATGCATTTATAATTATATTTCATCAACATTACTTGAACCATTTTTGAATCATCAAAAAGTTTCCTGGGTACCCATCTTCATCTGTCTAAATATTTTAAAGTACAAAAATATTTGAATTGTTACATGCTGTCACTCCTTGATATTCCATCCCAAGCTTCAAGTCATCATTCTGATCATCCTAGGGCCATTGGTATTTGTTCATATTTATCAGTGTATATTGCCGTCTCCTCAAAATAAATAACTACCACATGAATTTTGAAAGTTATCTCTACAAGCTTGTTTGTCATAGCACTCAACCCACAAAGTTAAATCTCCATATTTGGGGGGGTACCCATTTCCTCCATTCTAATATTTTCACTTGTTTCTATCAAGTCTCTTCAGTGTTGAAAAGGAACATTAAACACACACACACACACATGCACACACACACACACACAGAGAAAACAAAAACTAAACAAAAAAACCTTAAGACACCATTCCTCTTCATAACATAAAATTTAGTCCAGTTATCACCTCTTCGTGAAGATGTCCCTTATAAGGTTCCCTACACAGCCCCCTTGCACACCCAAAATCCTGCTCCCCCACCCCCTCACACATGAAACATGCCAGAGATTGCAATATTTGTGTTTGTAACTGTTTAATTTTTCTCTATTTTTCAATGTAGGCAATCAGCTTAGAGGGACAGGAATTCTGTCTTGGTCAGTTTGTGTCCTCAGTACCTACTTATCGCAGTGGTAAGTGCATAGCAGGTGTAAGTCAGTCAATGATGATGTAGAAATAGCTAAGGGTTGCAAAGACGGATAAAGTGTTATGGTGCTCCATGATCAAATGGAGTTTGTTGTATTCTGAGTTCCAAATTTATCCAGTAATGGCTCACTATTGACCTAGGACTTAACCTTTGTTATTCAGTTATCTTTTCACATGTTTTGAAAGATTTTCAACAATAGAGTAATTTTTTATAGAGAATAGTACAAAGAATACCAGTTTTTTTTAATTTTTGTTTTTTAAAGATTTTATTTATTTATTTGACACAGAGAGAGAGAAAGAGAGCACAAGCAGAGGGAGGGACAGAGGGAGAGGGAGAAACAGGCCTCCACTGAACAGGGAATCTGATGTGTGTTTCTCTCCTGGGACTCCGGGATCATGACCTGAGCTGAAGGCAGATGCTTAACCAACTGGTGCCCCAGAACACCAGTTTTATAAATTAGAATTGTGTGAAAATTTGTGTGACACCTGTGATATTCACATGGCACATAGATCAATCTATTTTCATTTTTGGATTAAAGGGAAATGAGGGGTTAACTACGTGGTTCCAAAAATATTAGCATAAAATCACATTGTTTTTGACCCAAGCTTCTTATGATAACCTATGTTATATTTTTAGGAATCACCTTATAATTTTCTTAAGTTATAATGACAAGTCAGAATACTTTAATGGAGAGTGAGCATAGAGAGAAAAGTGAAGTAGAATAGTGTCACATTTTTAAGTCACAAACTTAGCAATTAAATATATCACAGTCTATTTCAGCTTAACAATTTCTTTCTGCCTTTTTCAGTATTTTTGTGGTACCTATCCAGATTTGCAGGCTTTGTCTACATCTCCCCTATTTTACTCTTTTCTCTGAATGACATTTAAGCACCTTGAGAACAGACATAAGGTTATGTTATCCTTATCCTTATCTGTTGGCTTCTGGGTCACTCCAGTTGAGATGTTGATCGTCTTGCCTGGTTTCCAGATTTGGTTTCTGTCTTTGTTGTGTCTTCTGTGAAGTGTCTTAATGTCATCTCTCTCTGCACAAGAAAATTCTTGGAATGCTGACCACCTCCTTCTTTTTTTTTTTTTTTTTAAAGATTTTATTTATTTAGTTGAGACAGAAAGAGAGCGCATGTGGGCACGCACAAGTAGAGGGGAGGGGCAACGGGACAGGGAGGAGCAGATCCCCACCTAGCAGGAGTAGGGAGCCTGACGCAGGCCTTGTTGCAGGGCTCCATGTAGGGATCGATCCCAGGACCCTGAGGTCAAGACGGAGCTGCAGGCAGATGCTTAACCAACCAAACCTCCCAGGAGTCCCTGTCCATCTCCTTCTGTTATCCAGGACAAATACCTCAGTTAATCCTAACAGAAATCCTAGCAAAGATTTCTGGTAGTATGATGTGAAAGTCTCTGACTTTGGGCAATCCATCACACAACGACTGAGATGTCACACCTAAACCTCTAGATTTCTTTCCCACTTTTCCCAGACTGTGGAGAATGAAGATGTCCCCATTTCATGACCTAATCACTGCCTAACTATGATATACCACCATACTACATTGTGTTGTCAGGCTGCTTCTTCAAAGAGCTTTGAAATTTTGTAAAATTATAAAAATAAGGAATAAATCCTCACCTTTAATATGGATATTTCTAACAATCTATCCTAGAATTGTGATCCCAAGGCTGATGGGATTTTTGTATCAAAGGACTACCTTTCACTTTCCCCATGTCTCCTTTCCACCAAAACCAGAAGAACACTTTTTGGAAGAGTATCACTTCACATTATGCTATCCACTGAATTGTGTCCACCCAAAACTCATCAGTTGAAGTCCTATCCCAATGTGGATGATTTTTGGAGATGAGGACTTTGAAAGGTAATTAGGTTCACGGGTGCCTGGGTGGCTCAGTGGGTTGGGCCTCTGCCTTCAGCTTGGGTCATGATCCCAGGGTCCTGGGATAGAGTCCCTCATTGGGCTCTCTGCTCACCAGGGAGCCTGCTTTCCCCCACCCCCAACCCTCTGCCTGCCTCTCTGTCTACTTGTGGTCTCTCTCTCTGTCAAATAAATAAATAAAATCTTTAAAAAACAAAACAAAACAAAGCAAAAAGAAAGGTAATTAGGTTCAGATGAGGTCATGAAAGAGGCCTCAGGATGGGATTAGTGTCTTCATAAAAAGAAGCATCAGATGAGAGCTTCCTTTCTGTCTCTCTCCACCCCGGGAGGACACAGCAAGAAGGTGCTGGCGGAATGCAGGAAGAAGTCACTCGCCACCAGAACCTGATCCTGCTACCACCCTGATCTCTTCCAGCCTCTAGAATTATAAAAAAATTAAATAAATACATTTTTGTTATTTAAGCCACCCAGTCTGTGGTATTTTATTATGGTAGCCAAAGCTAAGAGACATTATCTCTTCTTCTTCCTACTGCATGGCTTAATCTTAAAAATAAGGATTGTTGTGGGACCAAATGCAATTTACCAAGAAGGGAACATACACTGGGGTAGTATAACGTATTATTGCTCTTATGGATGAAAGAACACAAAGAAGACCTCAAATTCAGACTAAATAATGAAAAATTAAGTATACATTATTTTTCAAACTCCAGGTTACAACCCATTAACGGACTGTGAAAACAATAAAGGAGGTCACAATTAACCCTTCTGTTAATGATTTAGAACAGAACAAAATAATATAGAGAACATTGCTGTGTGAAAATTTTTATTTTTTAGTTGTATGCATGGGCTGTTTGCATCATGTACGTATACCAGTTAATAATAGAACATGCACTTCTGCCTGAGACATGAACTATTACAGCCATACCCAACATGCTCAAAGAGATGCTGATGTCTGCAAATCCTCTCATTCTAAGTCTCCATGGCCTTTAACCAGGAAGCATTGGCAACTATGCCTTCTGAAAGGGACAGTCAGTCTTGGAAACCCATTCAGGATTCTGTCCTCGCTGTCTGTTCCCTGTACCTCATATATGTGGAGGCCAAGAAAAATTAAGGCCATCCCACCTCAGGTTTAGCCTTAGCATAAGTACGGCCATCTTAGCTCCTGCAGCCATCACAGACCCCTTTACCCAAGGGCTGAACTTTCCCCTACTTTACTTTAGTTCTAAGGACCCCCACCCTGCTTTAGTTCCAGAGACCCCCCCACCCTGTTTTAGTAACAGGAAGCCCCACCCTGCTTTGGTTCCAGAAACCCCCACCCTGCTTTAGTAACAGGAACCCATAAATACCCCTGCCTTAACTAAGCTCTGGGTCCAAGTCCCTACTCTGCTGTGTTGGGTATAATTGTTGAATAACAAGTATAGCTTGTTGAATAAACCTTCATGTGATTGCATCGGTGTTGGCTCCTTGGTGATCTCTCAGACGCGAAAACTCGGATATAACAATATACACATTGAATTTATCTCTATCGGGTTTTAAAAATTGGTGGTGAAACCCCACAACTTTTTTTTTTTAAAGTCCTTTAGCATTTTATTTTATAGATGTCCTTCAATTTTTCCCACCCTCCTCCCAACCTAGTTCTGACCCCTTTAATTTCCACTGTACATGGTTCAACATCTCTGAGTATCATTTTCTTTATTTGGAAACTAAGAGTTGGACTTGCTTTTATTTAATTTCTATTCTATCCCTAAAACTCTCTCTATATATTTTTGCTTCTATAGTAGAGTACTGCAATCTGTGACAGTGTTTCTCAACCTGGGATTCATGACCAGCCTCTCAGGGTCTGAGGATATATTCTCAAGGATTGGGAAGCTTTAAAATTTGTTGCCATACATTTTTTTGTTTGCTTGTTTTCACAGCCTTGGAACTCAGACACACTTTTCTGGATGAGTGGCTTATGCAAGGGCTCAGGATCTTCATGATGTTTAGCATAAATGGGAGTACCTTGTACTGTACAGAGGCATACAGAATCAGGCAGGGGGTAGAAGCAGAATATATACAGAAACAGCCTTATAAGCCAAGTTGAGGATTTTGAACTTTGTCCTAAGATCAGTATGTATATTTGTGGGGGGGGGGGGGTCACGAGGGTGTTTATGGTAGCAGACAATAGAAAGAGTTCATTAAAAGGGAGAGATGAAAGGTTTTGTTTTAGAAACACTGCCAAGGGAGAGGACAGGTTGAAGGTGACAAAATTCTGGGTCTAGTCAGGAAGGCTTTAATGATAGCAAAATGAGAAATAGTATTTACCTGCACTAGGGCATAGAGAGTAGAGAAGCAGAGATGTGGAAAAATTAGATATATTCTAGACAGATTCATCAGAACCTGATATTGGATGAGCTTTGGGGATTAAGGGAGAGGGATGTGGAGGATGATGTTGGCATCTGCTTTGTGCAATTGGGAAGGTGATGAAAAATCCATCTTCTGAGAACATTAGAAAAGAGTGAAGCGGGAGGTAGGGAGAAATTAGACAAAATTGTTCATGTGGAAAGTGGGAGAGAAAGCTACCCACACATATCCTAGTACTATCATGCAGTCCAGACAGCTCATTTGGAACAAGACATTATGAATTCATACATGCTTTCCCCAGCAATATTCAACAGCCAGCAGAGGCTAGGTAGTTATTAACCCAGAAGTGGGGAGAATGCAAAAGATAGACATAAGTTTGGGTGACATTCTAGAGACATGGGAGGGCCACTATAGGCATTTTAAGTATGTCAATTTGGGTCTCACAGTACATGTGTGGTGGGGGGAATGGACATAGGATTGGACAGAGGGGACTATCGAAAAGCAAAGCAATTTGCATTTGCAAGGAGGCGTGACTGTTTTACTCCCAGGCTGGGATCTAGGCTGTTTGCATGGAGGAAGGTGTGACTTTGGGTGAGGCAGCTCTTTTCCGCTTAGGGCTGTGGTTCTCAAAGCATGGTTCCCAGAACACCAGCATCGGCATCACCTTGGTGCTTAGTAAAAGTTAGAATATCAACCCCCACCGCAGACCTACTAAATCAGAAATCTGGGGGCATAGCCGTCGGTGCATTAAAGCCTCTCTATGATTCTAATAAAATTAAAGTTTGAGAACCACTGGCTTCAGGAAATTTTGGACAGAGACTCAGCTGGAAAGTGTCAGCAACCCAGACTCTCAGAAACTGGGGACTAAGTGCATTGCTCCTGAAGGGGGAACTGTGGGCACCCTGAATCATCAACAGGTGTTGATGTTGGAAAGACCAGTCTGCAAGCAGCGGCTTCTATTCCGAGTTAGCAATACTGGGGACAGTTTAAGTAGGAAGCAGAGAGGGGCCAAATTCAAGAATTTGAAAATGAATTATGAAAAGGTACATAGTTGCCTTTTTCTTTATCTCAAGTATACATCCAATATACACCGTTAATTAGGCATTCTTTAATATCAACAACTCTTCTGAAGTCAACTACAGTTATAACAAATACTTATGGTTAAGGAGTTCTATGTTGTGATTAATCAATAGAACATCTTACTAGTTCAAAAAGTTAACAGTAACTCACAACATTTTTCCTTTATTATGTATAAGCTGGCAAAAGTTAAAAGAGGAGCTTTTGAAAGTAAATCAAGTTATATTGTATAGAAGTATGATTCTAAAGCAAATACATCTTTCCTTTGTTGATTAACATAGAAGTCAGATTTTCATTAGAATAAAATACCTAATACTTCATTAAGCACTCACGAGATTGTGTAAAACCTTCTAAACCCACATTGAATCAATTCTTCTCCAAGGCTATTGGCTGTATGCACTACTTTTATTGCTGACCTTCTGCATCTTAAATCCTTATAACAGCAACCTTGACTAGAGAAATATTCATTGCCGACACACAATTTATTTAATGCGCAGAACAGCTTGATGGTTTAGTTCAGCGAAGTCTAGAGGCTATGAAGTGAGTATCTTGAAATTTTCCCACCACTCGGGGCTAGTAGTACCTGGAAAATGGCAATCCATCTTGGAAGGGGATAAAGAGGAGATCTGTCAAGTCCCTTTACCTTGTTTTTAGATTACATGCAGAAACACTTACTTTTGTAGAAACCAGTAAGGTTTCTGCACCACTTGAAATAGGAAAAATGCTCCCTGGCAAATAGAAACAAATAAAGATATAATGGGTTTAAATAGCCCTGAAGACAGAGATTCAGACTTTTAGTTTAGTCACTACCTAAAGATAATCAGTAGCTCTTTAGGAAAAATTTAAGGTGTAAATCTCTCAGTAGAAGCAATTTAAAACAAGGTAAAATATGGAGCAAGCAACAAACAGCTAGAGTATTACAATAGAGAAATATGTCGGTTTTCATGCGGTAGTTTCTTTTTGTTTCTTTTTTTTTTTCCTTAAAGATTTTATTTATTTATTTGTCAGAGACAGAGGGGGAGGGAGAGAGCGAGTGCACAAGCAGGGGGAGTAGCAGACAGAGGGAGAAGCAGGCTCCCCTCCGAGCAGGGAGCCCCCCTCTGGGGCTCAATCCCGGGACCCTGGGATCATGACCTGAGCCAAAGGCAGAATCTTAATGGACTGAGCCACCAGGTATCTCTGCTTTCTGGTTTTGATTGGACCAAATCTCCTAACTAGATGCAAACACAGCACCCGGAAGTTCGATGAGCCATTTGTTCCTTGCCAGTGACTAGGTGACGTTCCTCCTGGCTTTTCATTATTCATCATTTTACTGCTGTAGAGGAGGATGACAGAAATTAATAAGCAAAACTGGACAGCGGGTTTGTGGCTACTTAGAAGATAAAAAGGAAAGTTAAACTGAGCTTGCAACAGGCATTGATTAGCAGTGGTAATTTGGGATCTCCCAAAGGCACCTGGAAATGGTTACAGAGTTCTGTGGTAGGTGAAGGTAAATACCAATAACCTCAATCTAGTTCAGTGACGTTCTCTCATTATTCCCATTAATCCTTTTTACGAGTGAATTTTTTCTTTTATTTTTTCATTGAAATTATTTTCTTTGTGTGCCCTATTCCTGTTGCCCAAATACATGACTACAGATAGTAATGATATTTTAGCATGTGTATTTCATGTTAAAGCCAGAGTGTGAAGTCATTTACTTGACTCCTAAATTTATTTCCTTTCTTTTTGATCTTAATGACAATCTCCTCCTACTCCCATGAAGACCATGGGGTTCAAGAAGCTGACTCTAGGGGCACCTGGGTGCCTCAGTCAGTTGAACATCCAACTCTTGCTCTTGGTTTCTGTTCAGGTCTTTATCTCCAGGTTGTGAGATTGAGCCCTGGTGGGCTCTGAGCTCAGTGCTGAGTCTGCTCAAGATTCTCTGCCCCCTCCCTGCTCTTATGAACGCTCCCTCTCTCAAATAAATGAATTAATTAAAAAAAAAAAGAAATTGACTCTATTGTTAGGTATAGATGTCGCACATACTCTCCCTGGCCTTCGTGATTTATTTAGAGATGAATCTGTGATTTAACTGCTCTGATCAGAATGAGTCCTGGACATATATTTGGAAGTTGTAGCGGAAATGCTCTCTTTGCTGGATAGGAAAGCAGAAGTACGATTTCTTAGAATCCACTGTCATCCAACTTGGAGTATGAAAGAAGCCTCCAATGAGTGAAAGACACACCAGAAAGAGGAATTGAGACATAGAAAATGGATAAAACAAGTCCTAGTAAAACCTTTTAAGCTGTAGTTCAAACAAGTACTACTTGGAAGACTTCTCAGCCGCAAAAGCAGTAAGTTACCTTGGCTAATTAAGCCTGTGTGAATTGTGTTTTCTGCCATTTGCAAACAAAGCATTCTGATAGGTGTGGTATTCTTCCATTCTCCAATCCCTAAATCATATATTTAAAAAGAAGAAGAAGAACAACAACAAGACAGGAAAGAAGAAGAAAGGGGCACCTAGGTAGTGCAGTCAGTTAAGCATATGACTCTTGGTTTGAGCTCAGGTCCTGATCTTAGGGTGATAAGATTGAGCCCACATCAGGCTCTGTGCTCAGTGCTGAGTCTGCTTGATTCTCTCTCCCTCTCCCCCTGCCCTTCCCTCTCGTGCTCTCTTTCCCTAACAAATAAATACATCTTTATAAAAAGAAGAAGAAGAAAGAGAAATAGAAAAAGACGCATGTAAGTAGTAATATTTGTAAGGAGTGTAAACTATTTTCTGACTATCCTATAAAAAAGTCATAGGTGCATGCAATACCTTACTTTAATTATGTCGTAACAACATGGTTGAAGTCATAAATAGCCAATATCAATGAGCAATTTGGAGATGGCTTATTTTATTTTCTTTATCTTCATTCACTGCCAGGGAAATAAATGTCATATAATCAAAGTATTATTTAGGAGTCAGGAGAGTTTCTCAACATTCACAAAAATCCCGTTTCATTCAAATATTTTGCTCATGGTAATAAAGAGCATAAGAAAGAGAATGAGAAATCACAGAACAAACAAATTGTTTCTTCTCCTATTTCAAAGATTACCTGGAGGTAACTGTTGCCCTTTACTATATAATTATAAAGATGCATTACTTGAAGTTAAAATTTCCAGTGAACAAAAAGCATGTTTTCATGAATATATTGATCTAAATAACTTAGAGAAAACTCATCTGCTTTTATTGCAGGTCAAAACTCACCAGTGAAGCTCCGTCATTAACCAAAAACGCCTGTGTTTTTTTTTTTTTTTCAATTTGACTGCATAAGTATGTTTTTGTAATAGTTGTTGAATACACATTTTAGTGTCCTTGGTTTTTTGGGGGTTTTTTTTGTGGTTTTTGTTTTTGTTTTTTTTTAGTATTAAGAATCTACAATAAGGACCCCACTAGGGATGTTGACAATGAAGGAAGTAATTGGCTTTCTGGGAGATAAATGATAACATCAATATCAGATTACAGATCAGCAGGCTTATGACAGAGCAGATGGCTTCTGATTAAAGTATTAACATGTTTAGAGGAAAAAAGGTGCCACACAGAGGGGTATCAGTCAACCATGAAAATGCAGGGAAAGCTATGTCTTTGGGCAAATGGTAACCATCATGAAATGAAGAGAGGACCCTGGTCATTGGACATCAAGTTATTTATGTCCCACCAGCAAGGCGGGCCTTAGATTTGGAGCCAGGGGCACTCAGGTCTTTGTGATCTGAATGGACAGTCCAACTCTATTGTGAGATGGAACAACAGATATTCTCACCTGTTGCCATTAAACAAATTCATCTAACAACCGGTTTTGCTCTTGTGCTCACCAAGAAATCTGATTCTCATATCTTCTTCCTTTTCTGTGTTTCAGTCCTGTTGCTGCAATTTCACAGTAAATCAATAAAATAAACTTTGATTATGTTTATTGCATGGCCATATGGTTTGGCCACTGGGAGTCAATGTGCCAGCACTAACTCAAATAGGTATGGCTTGTGTGAAAGTTGTATTTCTCAGTGCATATAAATAAGGTGGTATTTATCTTACATATTGTTTATTACTAACAGTGAACCAGTCCATTCAGGACCTGATCCCATTCTGGAACATCAATAAGATAGCATCTTTGTGGATTTCAGAATGAAGAAACATGATAGAAGGTTTCCTCTATGATACCACTTACTTATTTGCATATTAATTTCTGAAGTATCCGTCAAAAATTGTCAGATATCGTTTTTACTTTTTATGCAGAGCTTAATAATCTTTTAAATATCTTTCATAGTCTCCTGTTGCCTTTAGGATAAAGTTTGAGCTGTTTCAGGTGACATGTAAATCCCTTCATGATCTCATTTCTATATATTCATCTCTTGACATCTTGCTGCATGTAATGGAAGTTTTATTCTTGGTCTCTTATAAACTACCTGTGTTCAAGTTTCAGCCCAAACATTATCATAGGACAGTCCCTCCTCCCTTCTCTCCTTTTCTTTGTTTAAATACAGCCCTTCTTTGAAGCTTTGGCCCTTGCTGTCATAATACTCATGGCAATACTACGGTGTATTGTAATTACTGACTTGGCTATAAGATTACAAGCCTTTTTAAAAGCAATTCTGGATTTTACCTTGGCATGCCTAAGACAGAAGGATGTGCTTATGTATGAAACTCAAGGGAGTTTACTGAATGGACAGATGAATGGAAAATGAATTGAATCTTAAATTCACATTCCTTGTTATGAATTATTGTAGACTGACATAATGACCAAATACTCTGCCTCTCCCTGTGTCCATACCTATGATCATATACCTTTGATAGGGCTCTCACACTCTGACTCTTAAACTCTGCCCTGTGACTTGCCTTAGGCCAATGAAATGTGGATACCCAAGATGCAAGCAGAGCCTGGTGGAGAGAAATAGGAATTAGAACCACTCGGCAGAAGAATGAATGAGCCCAGCCAAGCCCTGTCAAGCCCATCCTACATCAGCTGAATCCCAGCGGTGCATGACAAATAAATGCTCATTTTTATAGGCCACTGAAGTTTTGGGTGGTTTATTACACATGTTGTCACAATACATAAATGACACACCTATGATGACTGGCGATATTAATGAAGCAATACCCATAGCAAAAACAAAGCCATAATTAGTGTTGACCATAGACAGCGTGAAGTAATGGTTGAAGTAGCATGCCCTAAAGCCAGACTGCTTGGCCTTAATCTTGTTTTTGTACTTACTAATAATCTGACATCAATCAAATTACTGATTCATGCCGCACTTGTTTTTTCATCTATAAAATGTGGAAAATAATAGCAGTACCTCATAAATTTTGTTATGAGTGTTAAGTTGTGAATACATATGAAACACTTAGGCCTATGCCTAGCATAAGTATTCAAGAAATGCTGTTGTTCTTCTGTGTAGAACAACAATAACAAACACCCTTGTTTAATGAATCTCCTTCTTGTTCTTTCCCTGGATAAGCTATGTTCTTCTTAGCTACGACGTATGGTTCTGTACATCTGTGAAAAGTGATAAAATATTAATATTTTATCTGTTCAACAACATGGCTCTTTTGAACTCAAAAGTAGGCAAATCCTAAATTGTAAGCCACACTGGTAGACTAGAGGAGTGGCAGTGACAGATTTCCTGAGGCAGTTACACAACATATTTTAATAAAATGCAGAAAATTAGAAGCTAAGAAGGCAAAATGTATTCATGACAAAGCTCATCTCCAAACTCCAAAATCTTAAGCTTGAAACTTCTTGCCCAAGTTCCCTTCCTTTCAAAGAGTTCAATTCTTCATGGCAAGATCAGCTCTGACAGATCCTTATGGGTTAAAGGAGCTAGCTTCCACCCCTACTGCATGCGAAAAGCTGTTTCTGGCTTTTCTCTGTGTTCATATACCTACCTCTACTGGGCTCCTCGTGAGTTGGTACCCTGCAGTATCTTATGGGGTCAAGTGACAGAAACGGGATGTGTTTTACCCCTTCACCATGAGGGCCTTTGGAGAAGGAATGCTTAGTAGTAATAATTGATCAAGACCCTTAAAGCCTTCTACCATTAGACACAAGGCTCTCTACTCCAAGAAAACTCAAGAAGCTGCTGAGGATCATTTTAAACTTTACTAGAAGCTGACAGGGAAGTTGGATGAAAACAGTAAAGCCATTGGACTTTGCCACATGCTTGCCAAGGATTTCTAAACAAGAAGAGGCTCCTTGGACATCGCCAAGGACTCTTCCCATAAAGCACCGGTAATGTGTCTCAGCACGCAGCAGGTCTGCCATTACCATCTGTAAAGAGGAGAGTTAAAATGCTGACTGTAGCAATTGGCAGGACTCGTCATCTCTCTCCAGCACTCGTGCAATCCCTGAAAGAGCTCCTTTCAATCAATTACTGTGCAGGGCTAAAGAACTGGGTGTGAGGCATGGGGAGTTTTTGCCCGCATGATGAACAGTATTCTCTTGTTAGGAGAGAAATACAAGAAATAATTTGAAGAGTTGGATACATGTCCCAGAACTTTGTATGGATGTGTTTTCAATTATTAGCAGGCCCAAACTGTGGTACTTCTAAATAGATATGGATATGAATAGAGTTAATTATGACCAAAGCCAATACATGAGGGGATGGTCTTGCGGGTGACAGTTGAGGTCTGTGTTCGAGCCATTGCCCATTACTAATGGTATAGAAGTATAAATAGCCCGTAGATTTGGCTTCAGGATCATCTTTTCTTAAAGGCCTGCTTAGAGAGCTGAGAAATGAGCATTATGTTATTAGAATATAAATTTGGCCTCTGGGGAAGCCCTTCCAGCTCAAAAAATTATGGACATCTTTACAACACTCAGAAATATTCTGCATATACTATAACTCGCCGGAAATTCGGAGTCAGCCTCACACAGCAGAGACGCATAGAAGTGTGTCTTCTTTTAGAAGACTGAAGTAACATCATCGCCTTGCACCACAATGGCCATTCTCAATGCCAAGGACAATCAATCCTTGGAGGTGCGTGCTGCCCTGTAAGCCTTCTGAGGAATGACTGTTAATAGCACTAGGTGAGGACAGAGAGCTAATCTTTTTTTTTTTTTTTTTTTTAAAGTCTATACATCAGCCCTAATCTTCCTTCAGCTGGCTAGTAGAGACTTTTTTTTTTTTTAAAGATTTTATTTTATTTTATTTGACAGATAGAGATCACAAGTAGGCAGAGAGGCAGGCAGAGAGAGAGAGAGGAGGAAGCAGGCTCCCTGCCGAGCAGAGAGCCCGATGCGGGGCTCGTTCCCAGGACCCTGGGATCATGACCTGAGCCGAAGGCAGAGGCTTTAATCCACTGAGCCACCTAGGCGCCCCGAGAGCTAACCTTTGCTTGGGGGTGCTAAAATGCTTGAGAATTCATGAGGCAGTTATTAAACAGTATCCCCTTGCCAGGGCCAGCCTTTGACATGGTGAGAAACGAGGCAACGGAGCAGGTCATGGATGCCAACTTTTCACTCTGGGTGCACTTGGGGAAGTCATCCAGAGTGGGACAAATTCATGAATCTCCTTGAAGCTTTCTACCTTTCCTCACGAGGCTGCAAGTGGAATGCTCCATTTTTTTTTTCTGAACAGTGGAGCTCTATTTACATCAGAAGGGACATCTACCACAACAATCACTAAAAATGAAATCCCTGGGCTTAGCCTGCCAACCAGCATGGAAAGTATGCAGCTGGAAGTGAGCTTCAAAAGGCAAGTCACGCAAGGGAGGGAAGACAGCACGATGCCAAAATAGCTTATGGATCGCATGAGAAACGGGGGGAGACTAAGAACGGCAGGGAACAAAACCTAAAAAGGCTCAGAGAAGAGAAGGATTTGGCTGAGCTCTCTAGAAGCAGACAGACAGAAAGAAGAACAGAGAAACCACACTGAGCCTGCAAGGGCAGGGTCTAAACTCAGAGATAAGACCTGCCCAGAGTGTCTGCAGCCATAAATGCAGGGTCATGGCCATGTGAACCCAGGGTTTACAAGGACCCGTGGGTTATCTATCAAACTTGACAGCTGTATTTGATACTGTCACTGTCATCTGTGTCACTGTTGAATATAAAGGTCAGGAAACTAAAGAGTTGTAGAGACATCTTAAATATGAAGGCTATACAAATGACCCTCTCAACATGAGATCACAACCATGAACATTTCTGAAAAGGTTGTCTAACGGCTCTTGTATCTGCTATTTTTACGGACACTGACACCTCCATGTAGGCCATGAAAAAAAAAAGGGAAATTCCATTTCAACTCAGGTGAGTATCTTCCCTTCTCTTACTCTGTTAAATTGTTGGCCTCTCTGTCCACTTATCGGAGTTATTAAACCCAAAGAACCAGTACATGTGTGAAGGAGATGATGGTGTGTTTATGGGCCACACATGCCTGTATGTTCGCCTGCTAAAGTCTGAGCCCATCCGTACCTTGACGGAATTCTCCTGGATGCTCTAAGGATCGTTAGTACCTAATCTCTATTCATGTGAAACAAGAAACAACGTCCTTCTCATTTTATTCCAAAGCCATCTTTAATGCCAAAGATGAATGCGGATATGGGGGAGGTTGACATTTACTCAGAATTATTATTCAATCAAAGTTCTATTTTCTTCTTATGATGATTTCATTTGTCAGAGACGTTTTAATGCAAAGCTTGTGATCAGGGTTTGGTTTTTTTTTCCCCCTTAAACAATTGGTGCTAGCATCTGTGTCACCTGAGGCTCCTTTTTGTTGATTATTTTGCATCGTAGCCTCATGTAACGTGACACAATGAAAACATAAAGAATTCGAGCCTTGTTTTGCTGGGAAAGAACGCTCCACCCAGTGGAGTACCGATTCCGGAGAAGGCGAAGCAATGTAATATTCTTCCCACAAAAACGCGCTACTTCTTTTTTTTCCCGATCTTTTCTTTGTAAGTCTTTGCTTAGTTTGATTGGAGATCCACATCAGAGGCGTTTTCGGGGCATGGGACCCGCCTGCTCGGGAACTTCCCACTGTGCGGATGAAGCCGGTCTGAGCCGCTGGAGTTCAGAACAACCCAAGGGCATTTTTGTTTTCTGTTTTATAACTTGTTTGTTCTTTCCCTTTGTTCTCTTCCATTCAGAGAAAGGTGTGTGCTAATGCCAACTTGTTAGAAGTGTCCCCAGCAGGAGGAGAATGTGAGCTGTTTGGATTCTTTAAAATAGTTTTTGCTTATTTGCCCAGTGCGTTAGGTAACAATTAGAGGGTAGTCTCTCCATAGACACAAGGGGCTCCCTCTTCAAATAGGTAAGGTTAGCAACGTGTTACCTACGGACTTTGATAGTTTACCCCCACTCTCTCGTATGTAGCTCTTAAGGTTCCTCCATCCATGCCCAGTAGAAATGGTTTCTAGCTGTTCTTTCCATAGCAGAGCTCTCTTCAAAAAAAAAAAAAAAAAAAAAGATATTGGAGATTGACTCTGAAATGCTGTATTTGGAGAATGCTGGATTCCGGCACGAGTTATGTTTTCTGCTATCTTGCCAAAGCAGGCACTCTCTGGACCTTGGCTGTTGGAAGAGCTTGAAAACGGAAGTGCTGAGCTAAGTTAATAATCTTTTGGTATTTTTTTAAACTTAAATTTCAGAATATGTCATCAGCAGCGAAGTGATAATAAATGAAGGTCCTTGCAAAAATTTTTAAGAGCTAGAATTTTGGATCATGGTTCGTATTTAGCTTATTCACCAATGCAACCTCCAGACTCGCTGCTTTCGACTGGTTGTTTTTGTGTTTACATGCTTGTGCTCTCACTGGGGCAAAGACAACATAGTCTTCTGAGACACTGGGAAGCATTTAGGGGTGATAAGAAGAGGACTCCTCCTGTATACCCTCTTATGCCAGAAAAGCCACTGTGAGCCATTCATTCTCCTCCTTCGAGCATTTTCCTCTTTATATCCATAAAAGAACCAGATTTAAAGTAGCAGAACTTAGAGCCAACGGACACCAGGGATTTTGATTTCCTACATGCTTATTACTCAGAAAGGTTGATTAAGTGTGTTTTACTCAATTAACCACAGATGTGCCCTTGTGCACGACTAGTTTGTAATTGTCCTAATTGATTCTGAGGAGAGATCTTTGGTCAGAGTCAAGCCAGATGTAAGCTTTGTTAGTGATTTTGATGGAATGACCCCAGGAAGCTCGATTTCTATAGCTTTGAGATTTAAAAAAAAAAAAAAAAAAAGCAAGCCTAAGAAGCTTGCCCAGGCCTCTCTGCTTGCTTAATTATATTTTTGATAATTTATTTTACCAATTGACTCGTAGCCAGGCCAGGTTATGTTTAATTTTGATGATGTTGCACGGACTTGCAGGAGAGGAAGAAATGTCCTAGCTCATTATCTTCTCTTCTTGCTTTATCAGATCTGTTTTCTGGAAACTGTATGCAAATGCCGGTTATCAGACACTGTCTTTAAAAAAAAAAAAAATTCCTTTCTTTCTCTCTCTCCTCTTCTGAATCCTTTTGTTAGCACAGAGTGGAGAGCCAGCCTCTCGTCTTCTCATCACTGATGGAAATTTCATCATTGGCCACACATTCTGCTTTCTTAACTCCTGTCTTTTCAAGTATACCCACAAACTGGTATTATTTTGGCAAAGTGAGGCTTTAAGATTGGGTTAAGATAAAGTTCCATTACATATAGCAATCAGATTCATTCAGAAGTCAATTACTTCTTAGGACTTTACTAAGATAAAAACAGAGTGGTAGAAAACATTTTGAAACAGCATTTTATTTTTTACATTTCCAAATTAAACTCAACATCTATAACCTTCTCCCTCTGCAGAAGGGAGACAGTAATAGAAGGCAGAGAGCAAGCGAAGGTGTTTTCTGTCAGAGAGAATGAGGAGCACAGGTAGAAATTAAGTGATGGAAAAATAAAGTTTTCTGTGTATTTGTTTTGTTTTTTCACCTGCGTCTGTGGACTATGAGATCCATATCTATTACAGTAGCTTCTGTATGTTGTTATAATTGTTCTTATAAGCATTTCTTACAGGAGTTCCACTTTTGTTGGCTCACGCAGGCATATTGTTAGAATGTGGCTAACTCTGGAAATTGGAAAATAGAAAGTCCTTTCCACCCCAATACCCATCCACATGTAGTTCCTGCAGGGAGAACAAAAGATACCACAATCCAGGAAGGATTCAGTATATGTGTGTAGTTACAGATGGGCAAAGATTCTCTGTAGATTCTGTCTATATGTTTTGTTAGCCTTAAAAATAAAAACTGCCAAAAATAAAATAAAAAATAGAAATAAAAACCGCCAGTTGTTTTATCAGCAAAAGACGGGTGTACTCGGGACTGAATGAGAATTGCAATCTAGGACAAACAAGCTGTGGCAAGACTGTAGGCAAGTCCAGGGAGCAAGGAGAGAGGTGTGCTTTATGAGGAGGAAAGAATACACTGGGAAGGCTGTTATAAACTAAAAGTCCCTTGGTATAAAGTGGGAGTTTGAAGTGGTGTCCTCTCCTTGGCTGAGCTGTTTTGGGGTTGGGGGGAGGAAAGCATCTTTTTCTGCCGCGGGAGGAGTAGAGTAGGATCCATGTGCAAGGTCAGGTTCATGTGAAACAGGCAAGCAAGGTTCTTGTCTCATGGAGTCGAAGAATGAATCTCCTGGACAGCAGAGAGTGAGTAAAGGGATGTTTATTTAGTGAAGATACAGAAAAACTTCTCAAGAGTGAGAGGGGTCCAGACGAGGTTGCCACTGAGGGCCTTCAAGGTTGGTCTTCTATAGAAACTAACCAGGGAACTTAAATCCTTTTAACATCTCTATTGATATCATCATGGAGCAAGGACTAGTGATAACACCTTCAGTGGCTAACTTCCTTTTTAGGGTCTGGTTAGTCTTTGTGGGTCAGAGATGATTTTCATAAAGAAGACACCCAACCCACATCCCAAGGGCCAGGTGGTCCAGTTTACTCCCTTATCTCCGGTTTCCCCACACCTCCACCTTTTGGGATTTGTGTGAGCCGGATCAGAAAGTCCCATATTTATCTCTTCCTACCTAGCCCTGCCTTTCCCTTCCTCCCATGTGAGATCAAATGTGTCTCTTCCTGGTGGGTCTGCAATTGACTAGGAGTGGTAGAGCAGGGGAGCTACCCCTCCCTAACCAACCGACCCCATTTTAGTGAGATTTCCCATCACTATCAGTTTCTTCAGAGGAGAACACGTAAGTTCAGAGCAAGAGGGGAGGAATATGGTTCTGACAACACTGAAGTATTACATAATTTCATTTAGAGCTCTAGAGGTTTTAGTTTTCTCGGTCACGTTTACCAAGCGATTTGTAGTCCATGCACATGTGAATGAATATTTTATGCAAAACTTTTAAATTTTATTTTAAAACTTAAAACTCTACTTTGGTGAATTTTGTAAATGTTGTCAGTTGAGTAAAATGTCAGAGAGTGCAGGTGTATAGAGTCTGTACCAAGATAGTGGGACAGTATTGTCCATGTAAGGGAGAAATAAAAAATCTTTATGCTCTACCATCTTAGGTTCTCCAGCTGCACTTGAATCAGACAGAAGTTGGGGAGCAAGAATTTCTGTCCCCTTTAAGTTCCTTCTAGCTGAACTAAGAATCAAATTGACATGAGATACACAGGAGAGAACCAAATTTAATTTTGTACATATGGGGACTCCACGCAGACATGGAAATTCCAAAAATGGGCAAAATGAGGTTTATATGTCACTTCAAACTAAGGAGAAGGGGATAGTGGTCTGGGACGTCAAAGGGAAGAAATGCAGTTCATAGGAAGATGAAAAATAGTAAATATTTGGTAAGCAAATGTTTGCTGGGCCACTGAGAAACAATGGAACACAGAGAACTTGGGTCAAACAGGCCTTGCTAGGGTCCTCCCTGACTACCATACCTAGTATATATCATTATGTTATCTTTAGTGATAGCTCTCTTCCTGGAGCAGGTCCTCTATTTAAATTCTTTTTAGGCAGTTATAGGGGGAGGTAAAGAGCTTTTCCTGAATCTGCTGGGTTTGTGGTGCTTTTTTAAAAGATTTTATTTATGTATCAGAGAGAGAGAGACAGAGAGAGAGAGAAAGAGAGAGAGAGAGAGAGAACACGAGATGGTGGATGGGCAAAGGGAGAAGCAGCCTCCCCAGTGAGCAGGGAGCCCAATGCTATCTCCGGGGTTTATCTCAGGACCCTGAGATATTGGCCTGAGCCCAAGCCAGACTCTTAACCAACTAAACCACCCAGGCACCTCTTTGAGCTTTTTAACTTAAAATAATCTTCATGCCAAAGTGGTCCATCTTGGGCTGGCTTGTTCTTGACCCACACACCGGTAAAAGACAGATAAACAAGATAAAAACTAAGAGAAGTTTACTCAGATATTTATCATACGTACACATGGGGGCATCTAGTGATGAGTAGCCTAGGGGGATGGTTAGAACTTGGGTTCTTTTAGGTTCATTAGGTTTAGGGATCCTGGGGCCAGGGAGGCAAGTTCTGGGAAGGTGATCAGGAAAAGTATGGTAAATATGGGTTGTTAGTGAGGTTTGTTATGCAGATTTGTCTTACCTTCTCTAAAGATAAGAGCTGTTAGGAGTCCTCTTCTTGGTGGAAGAGAGGGTGAAACCTTTACAAACGGAGATTTCCTTTATAAGTGTAAATACCTTTTACAAAAGGAAAGCTCTGTGCACTGCTTTGGAGCTCTTCAGACATCTACTTGTTCTCAAAGTCCTTTAGGTCAAAGCAATCCATATGCCCAAGAGGGTTTTTGGGGAGTGGCATATACTGCTACCTTTCATTCATCCCTCCCCTCACTTGCATTGTTTAAGATGCTTTCAGTTACAAATTAAAGACAAATGAGCTCAAACTGTCTTAAACACTGAAAAGAAATATAAAATTTGAACTCTATGATAGGTTCAATACTAGGTTCAATCCATAGAATCAACTTGGTTATTAAGGACACAGTTTTAATTTATTCCTCTCCGTTTTTAAGGTATTAGCTCCTAGGCTATGATAATTTCCCCCAAGGTCGTGCATGTGAAAATTGCCAGCAGATTCTAGAACCAAATACCTCCAACAGAGGGAAGAGAAACGTAGTCTCAGAATTCCCAGCAAAATTCCTGATGGACCATTAAATAATTGGTCCAGAACAACTTTCTGATTTCACACTAATTGACCCAGCTTAGGTTATGTGCTTGTTCCTTTAAGTAATTTTTATGGGCAGGAAGTTCAATACATTGTGAGTGTAATTACGGCCACATTCTCTAGTCCTGAACAATCCCAGGCCAAGATTCAGATTCTACTGAAAAACATGGACAAAGAATGGGGATTGTGGAGGCCGAGAAAAATTAAAGCCATCCCACCTCAGGTTTAGCCTTAGCATAAGTACAGCCATCTTAGCTCCTGCAGCCATCTCAGACCCCTGTGCCCAAGGGCTGAACTTTCCCCTACTTTACTTTAGTTCTAAGAACCCCCACCCTGCTTTAGTAAGCCCCACCCTGCTTTAGGTCCAGAGACCCCCACCCTGCTTTAGTAACAGGAACCCATAAATACCCCTGCCTTAACTAAGTTCTGGGTCCAAGTCCCTACTCTGCTGTGTCGGGTATACTTGGGCCCAAGCTTAAGCTTGTCAAATAAAGCCTCATGTGATTGCATCGGTGTTGGCTACTTGGTGGTCTCTCGGGCGCGAAAAGTCGGGTATAACAGGGATGGATGGTTCCCTTAAATCATCATCCTTTATTCTTGCCTCAAGAAAGGGGAGTGGTCACTGGGAAGAAAACAATAATCACTGACTATACTATTTTGTGAGAATCACTGGTTTAAAAACTATATACAGGGTGCCTGGGTGGCTCAGTTGGTTAAGTGACTGCCTTCAGCTCAGGTTATGATCCCGGAGTACCAGGATTGAGTGTCTCATGGGGCTCCTAGCTCCATGGGGAGTCTACTTCTCCCTCTGACCTTCTCCCCTCTCATGCTCTCTCTCACTCTCTCTCCCTCAAATAAATAAATAAAATCTTAAAAAAAAATAAAAACTATATACATATATAGAGAGAAAATTAAAAATACATTTAATATTTGTGTGTGTATTAAACAAAGGTGATGGAAAACTTGAAAAGACAGCTTTTTATCTAAAGAAAAATAGAGCTAAAGAAATATGGCCATAGACTAGAATGGGTGCAGCCTTTGGAATAAAATCATGGAGATTTAGTGTTGTAGAATTTTAGGGTTGAATACAAGAAAACTAGAAGAAACTCTAGTTTTTAAAACTTTCCTTGTATTGAGCCGATCTTCCTTTAAATGTTATCAAACCATTTCCCCTGGTACTCTCATTTGAAACTACTTATAAAAAGAAATTCTTCTTTATACAACAGCACTTCAAATATGTGGGGTTGGTTATAGATAATGGCCAATGTAACACTGTCTTACATTGGGTAGTACTTTAAAGTTTTCAAGTCCTGTTATGTTTAATATCTTATTTTATCTCTAAAAGAAACACTTATGAAATTAGAAAAGTTAATCAGATTAGGAATTCTTTGGCACCAAGGGATAGATGCCAATTTTGAAGATGAGGTAAGAAAGGGGAAATGCACTGGCAAATGATTCCAAGGAAAAGCTGAATGACCAAGCAGCTAGTACCATAGGACACAGCTGAACTTGGAAGGACTCAGGCAGCAAAATAACATGACCCTATTTCTCAACTGTCTCTCTGTTTACTGGCTTCTTTCTTATAGCAGGCTGACTTTCTTTGGTAGTATCTATGGTCAGTGATAGCTTCTTAGCTGTCATATCCCAGCTCTGGCTATTAAAGACCATCTGATCTCTGGCTGGTTCACAAATCCCTTGCAGTGCCTCATGAACTAACCAGAATCAGGTTCATGTGCCTCTTACAACCAAATATAGTTAGACGTTTGTTAGGGGATGTCAAGAGGATGTGACTACAGGCTGATGGTCGAGCTGGATCAGGGCACCAGGAGGCTCCCCACCTCCTCCTCTTTCCTTGGAATGTATGTTACGCCCACCACCCCACACTGAGAGCTGTTGCAAGGACACAGCCTTGACAGAGCAATGTTATTGAGACCATCTGGATGGTATAAGTGACTGCACCCACTTAGCATTTCTATATAAACTTTGAAGATTTTGGTTGGTGGGTATAGAGATTTGCTTATCTTGCAGCTGCTGGAGTAAATCCTCATAAGTAAGTTTCTTTGCTTATTAAACCTGTCACCTACCATTCTGAAATGGCCTGCCTCTTTCATGGGTCTCTCCTTGCTCTCCTATATGGGGGACAGGTTCAAATTTCAACCAGGAGGTTTCTGAGGGTGCAAATCAACAACTGGTAAACCAGCCAGGAGACTGAAGAAATGGTTCTTGGGAGAGAGGGATCTGAAGGGGAACGTTCTAGTGACATTCAGTCTCTGTGTGTGGAGGAGTGGTCTGTATGCCAGATGCTTGTGGACAACTATTTGAATATGGGGACACCCCCCAAACATTAGCTGGTCTAATACTCTTATTGGAAGAAATACATACACATAGCCCGCTCTGGCAAATAAGGGAAATGAATGGTTGCTGCAGTGGGCTGACCTCTACTGTGAGCAGTTTCGCTCAAACACTTGTGGCAAAGCCTGATTGGGATAGTAAGAGATAGAATCCATAGGACAGTGAGGAGGAAGATGTTGTGGTGATAGATATGCCAAAATGCCCCGACCCCAAATACAAAGGAAAGCAAAAACATAATAACAGCAACCTCAGCCAGCAGAGCAACCCCAATTCAGAAAATGTTCATAATTAGAGAATATACTCCCACAGGGCTCATTGGTATAGCTCCCAGAGCACATGGACCTTTGGAAATCTATAGAGGAGATAAGACAAAATTTAGGTAGTTGGGAATGAGACAGGCCATCCATGTGCCTGTCTTTGAAAGTCCTGATCATGTCATATTTACCAGGGAATGAAAGCTAAGATTCTTGAAGTCCACCTCTGAGCATCTGGTATGAGATGCTGATATTCACGCTGAGACCAGTTGTGGGAGAAGACATTTATGAAGTTGAGTAACCCATTGCCGATCTGGAGGAAACTGACAAATCCTAGGAAAAGGTATGAACTGTGGGAAAGATCCAAGACAGAGAGGGAACTCAAAAAGCCAAAGGCTTTCCCAATCAGCTGTAAAGGGTAACTCAGAAGTAAATGTGGTTGGATCTCATTGCTGCTAGGACCCCACCTGAAAAAGTAGATCCCCAATCTACACTAGGAGTTGTTTTAGAGATATAGCCTTGAGGAAGTAAGATGTTGAGATTACATGTGACTAAACCTAGTTAAGGTCTCCCTGTAAGCTTTTAGGAAGCTTTTAGGATGAAGATCTACTCATCTTGCAGCCACCCCAAACAAGCCATAAATGTAAGTTCCTTGCTTACTAAAACTGTCACTTACCAACCTGGAGTGATCTGCCTCTTTCTTAGGTTTCTCCTTGCTCTGTGTATGGAGGCTGGTTTCAGCTTTCACCAAGGAAATTCCCAAGGTCACTGACACAAGGTTGTGTCATAGCTGCCATATGGACAGTGGCTAGTGTCTAGGACAGGCTGTTGGGAAAACAGTCATACTATGATCTATGATCTATTATAGCAGTCTCATTTTAGGGATGAGGAAACTAAGCCGTAAAGATACCAGGCAATTTATCCAAGATAATTATCTTGCAACTGACAGGTCAAAAACTTCAGGTCTTTTGACATCATGTCTTTTTTTTTTGGTCTTTCCCCATGTTTTCTCTTTTCAAATCTGCATTACTCCAGTTTTTAATTAAGTGTCCTTATGTAATCTTTCAATTAAACTTTTCTGCAAGTGTTCCATTTATCAGTATCTTGGCACTAAGAATTTAGCAAAATTATATTACAGAGAAAGGGAAACCAAGGAAAATAGTAAAAATATTCCCCTTAATGTCATTATTACATTGTTATTTTCATTTGTCACATTCATCCCATTCATCATTTTGGACACCTACAATAATTAAACTCCCCCTCTCTTTTTCTTCTTGAGGTTTGTGGTCATTGGTTTTATTTTTTAAAAGTTTAAATCCAGTGTAGTTAACTGGAATACCTAATTGGAATATCTATACCTAATATGACAGGGTTATATTACTTTCAGGTATACAACATAGTGATCCAACAATTCTATACCTTACTCAGTGCTCATCACAATTAGTCCACTCTTTAATCCCCTTCCCTTACTTCACTCACTCCACCTCCCACCCGTGTCCCCTCTGGCAACCATCAGTTTGTTCTCTATGGTTGAGTCTGTTGCTTGGTTTGTCTCTCTTTTTATGTTTGTTCATTTGTTTCTTAAATTTTACATATGAATGAAATCATGTGATATTTGTCTTTCTCTGACTGACTTATTTCACTTAGCATTATACTCTCTGCTCCATCCATGTCACTGCAAATGGCAAGATTTCTTTTTCATTCTTTTTATAGTTGAATGATTTATTCACCAATCAATGAACACTTGGGCTGCTTATACAATTTGGCTATTGTAAATAATGCTGCAATAAACATAGGAATACATGTATCCTTTAGAATTAGTGTTTTTGTATGTTTTGGGTAAATACCCAGTAGTGTGATTACTCAATCATAGTGTAGTTCTATTTTTAACTTTTTGAGGAACCACCATAGTGTTTTCCATAATGTCTCCACTGGTTGGTATTCCTACCAACAATGTACAAGTGTTTCTTTTCCACCAAGTCCTCACCAACAGTTGTTGTTTCTTGTGTTTCTGAGTTTAGCCATTTTGCCAAATGTAGTGATATCTTGTTGTAGTTTTGATTTGCATTTCCCTGATGATGAGTGATGTTGAGCATCTTTTCATGTGTCTATTGGCCTTTTGTTTGTCTTCTTTGGAGAAATGTCTGTTCATTTTCTCCTGCTCATTTTTAAATTGGATTATTTGTTTTTTGGGTGTTGAGTTTTATAAGTTCTTTATATATCTGAGATACTAACCCTTTATTGGATATGTTCTTTACAAATATCTTGTCCTATTCAACAGGTTGTCTTTTAGTTTTGTTGATTGTTTCCTTTGCTGTGCAGAAGTTTTTATCTTGATGAAGTCTCCATAGTTTATTTTTGCTTTTATTTCCCTTGCCTCAGGAAACATCTCTAGAAAAATGTTGCTACAGCCTCAATAAGAGAAATTACTGACTGTGTTATCCTCTAGGATTTTTATTGTTTCAGGTCTCACCTTTAGGTCCTTAATCCTTTTCCAGTTTATCTTTTTGTATGTGTGGTAGAAGAAAGTGGTCCAGTTTCATTCTTTTGCATGTAGCTGTCCAATTTTCCTAATGCCATTTGTTGAAGAGACTTTTTCCCATTGCATATTCTTGCTTCATTTGTTGAAAATTAATTGACCATATAATTGTGGGTTTGTTTCTGGCTTTCTATTCTGTTCCATTGATCTAGCTGTCTATTTTTGTGTCAGTACCATACTCTTTTGATTCCTGCAATTTTGTAATGTAACTTGAAATCTGGACTTGTGATACCTCCAGGTTTGTTTTTCCTTTTCAATATTGTTTTGGCTCTTTGGCGTCTTTTGTGGGTCCATACAGATTTCAGGATTATTTGTTGTAGTTCTGTGAAAAATGCTGGTGGTGTTTTGACAAGGATTGCATTAAATGTGTAGATTGTTTCGGGTTATAGAGACATTTTAACAATATTTCTTCTCCCAATCCATAAGCATGGAATATCTTTCCATTTTTTGTGTGTTGTCTTCAATTTTTTTCATCAGTGTTTTATAGTTTTCAGAGTACAGGTCTTTCACTTCCCTAAAAAAACCCTCTATATTTTTCACTTGAAAATATCTCTTAGATTGGACCTAATAATCTTATGTTAAGACATAATTGTCTTTGAGAGTTCATGTTTTAAGTATTGACCACTTTTTTACTTTTAATTTCTTGAAATTTTTGAAGACCTTATTGTATTAATCATTGTTATGTCAATAAGGTTTTTCTAAATACAAATGTCTGCATATGTAATCTGAGGGAGTTTTATGCTGCTTCTACATGCATTATTCCATCTAGCCATCAACATAATTAGAATGATTTTAAAAAGACAATTCATTTCTCTCTTATCATCTAGCTCTGATTCTGCTCTTTGGAGTCATGAAGAATAAAAGATTCCATTGAAAAACGTGAGTCAGAAAAGTGGCATTTAACTCTCTTTTTCAAGACTCCGTTGGTTCCTAAGGAAACCATACACAAGATGTTTTGATCTAAATGAGAACATATTAGCTCATATCAATGTAAAGTCAGAGAACAGGACTGACTCAAGGTACAACTTGATCCATGTACTTGAGGGATATCTTCAGGGCACTGTCTCTCTATTCACCCACTCTACTGCTTTCTGTGGATTGACCTAATTCTCAGGTAGGTGTTCTCCGTGTTGCAGGCCTTTAGGAGCCCCTAGTGGAAATCATTTGCATTTTTCACCATCCAAAATTAAGAAAATACATGAGCATCTACAAAAGAATTTACAGAGCAAATCTCAAGATTTTGTGTTGGAAAGAGGCATCCTATTGCTTGAAAAAAGTATGACAGAGTTTAAGGATTTTTTGAAGGGACATCCAACTTGTGAATACTAGAGCTGCACTCAAGCCAGAGGTCAACCTTTATACCTCATTTCAGTTAAACATGCACAATCTAGCTCAAAATACTCTATAAGAGCTATAAAAATTCTCAGTCTTTGTTTTTCTTGGATGGTACATGTATGTATCCCCCTGGAAAACTCATTTATACTTACAACGTAAATGAAAGAAATCTTACCATCTTTTTAAAAAAAAAAAAAGATTTGTTTCTTGATTGGGGGCTGTGGAGGAAAAGGGAGAGAGAGAGAATCTTAAGCAGACTCCCTGCCTAGCGTGGAGTCTGATGTGGGGCTTAATCCCATGACCCTGAGATCCTCACCTGACCCGAAATCAACGGCTGATGCTTAACTGACTAAGCCACCCAAGCACCCCCAAATCTTACCATCTTTAATTATTTGGGTTTTCTGTACATTTCTATGGTGACAAACTTTTCTTTGTATCGAAGTCTCCTAAGTTAAATGGATTATTTAATTTATTGCCTGTAAGTAACAACTAATACACTTGGATTTTGTAAGACCGTGTTTCTTGCTTTTGTCATATTTTACAAGGTGTGTTCATTCTCAGGTAATAGTTGCAAAAGTAAGAATTTAAAACTTAGCTATTTAATACAGCTCTAAAATAATTTACCTTCAAACTGTAACTACAAAAGAACAAAGAGTATTACTTAAGCTTCTGGTAGTTTCAAGTGTTCAAAATACAACTGGGGCAAGCTTAAGTAAAATCCAAACTTAATGGATGGCTTCCAGGCTGTCTTATGGATTGGAAATATAAGAAGATATCTCAGCCTCACAAAAAACTGCAATCAGGGGCCTAATACCCTCAGAACTGTATCTGCCTGTTTCTCTCCCTCTCTTTCCCCCAACTGAACCTCTTCTACCTCTCCAGTCCAAACCCAAAGTGATTGTCTCTAATTTATAAATCTTGTATCTTTATATATAGTGTAGCTTCAGACACTAGAGAGAGGCTTATTCTCCTAGAAAGTTTTTAGTCTTTGGAGAAAGACTCTTATTGGTTCATCTTGGATCAGGAATCCATCCTGGTAACCAGAAGTTGAAATTTGAAAAGAACTTTGTCTCAGCTTTTGCCAAATGTTTATGCCAGTTAGGTCAGATGCCCAGTTTTTGTCAGCCAATATTGCATCATGCTAAAATATTTTTTCCATAGTTGCTATGTGTATGGAGGAGGAACTCTCTCTCAGAAAGGGGTTTCTCCAATATTCAACACACTAAGTAATGTATTTTCTCATAGCTAGTGGTAGCTTTAGGATATTAGTTCAAGCCCCAGTGCAAATTTAACATATATGTCCTAGCTGTAACTGGATTTTAGATGTCAACATTATTGCTGATAATATTATATGCAAGGTGGACTTGTCCTTTTCAATGCCGCTTGCATACCTTTTAATTATCAACTCTGTAATTTTATTTCTATTTGTCCCACAACAACTCTTGAACATATTTGGCATTAAAATAAATATATTTTTTAACTTAACTAAAGGAATGACAATGATTCTAGAATTAAACAGGCATGAATGATTTATCACAAAAAGATGCATGCTTTGGAAATTGATTGTGTTATATATTTGTTTTGTAAAGGACGTGCTTGGGTTGGAAAGGGTTCTAATAAGACTCCTATATATATCTTCTACTTTATATTTCTCAGAGGACTTTGTTCCTATTCTTTGAGATCTCTGAAATTTCCATAATAAAAACTGTAACTAATCTTTATAATTATAAAGGAATAGTTGATTTTCAAAACCAGCTGAAATAGTTTATCAGGTAAAACTTTCCCAGACTATCCAGTGCACCAAAGAGACTGGGATGCCATCTTGGTACAATTAGGTTTTCCAAAAATAAAGGCTTACATTTTAGAAAAATAATATATAATTCAGTTTCTCATGCATTGTTCCATAAGAGCACAAATACATCTGAGTAGATTATTAAACAGAAAATCATTTCAATAGGTGGTTTAGACAGAATTGGTAAGACACTCTGAATTCAGGCCAGTCATAAAAATTTACTAAAGTTTGCCATCTAGAGGCCTTCAAGGGTATATTTTGGAAAGTATTTCCAGATGCTTTTTCTGTAATCTGAAGTCCTGATATTTAAATGTGTAACGTCTTAATACAATAAAAATTAAGGTAAAGGGAGAGCATTTACTTCATTATTGAATCTACACAGGAAATTTTAAATTTTGAACTTTAAATCTTAAATAAAGGTTCGTTTGTTTCTATCTTTTACTTATACAACCATTTTGGTGGTTACATTACAAGAAACCTTTTAGTCAAGACCAATTACTAATTTCTTCACCTTATATGTGAAAAGAGGAAATAATACATTACAGATTGGTAAATGTACCGTGGTGCATATACTGATTAACATTTTCTTGACTATAAAGGTGGACTGTCTTAGGGTTATTTGCATTCCAAGCCAGTACGGCTGCCTGATGGATGGAGAGAGAAAGTTGTTCACGTTAAATAACTGCAGGGGTAAGGAAAGCAAAATATTCTGGTAATAAAAGACAAAGGCATCATCTGAAACTCAGTTTTAAAGCCTAGAACTATATCTTTATATGTGTGTGTGCACATGGGTGTGTGTAAACAATATGGATCTGTGAATCTCTGGCACTTTAAGAAGTAATTGTAATGCATAGATCATTGTTGCAACAGATTACACAGTGGAGGCATTTATCAAGATTGCAATTGTGTTTTCATGAATGTTTTACAGTTGTCAGCTTATCAGTGCTAAAACAGAGGATAATGAGCTTTAAAATGTAGGTTATGGGGCCACAGTAGAACCTACTTCTAATGAAAACTTTCCAATCAACTGAGTTGAAGGTTGGGAACTTTTAAGTCTCACTACATCACATGGTGCTGGCTCCCGCCACGAGAGTGACAGGACCTTAGGGTTGCTGCCAACATTGATGCTTTCTATTGTCAGGAGGAGGTGGTGAGCATTCCACGTGATCCAGACAGACATGCTCAATGTTTAGCAGCTGTGGAAAACACTCAGAGGGGCTTCTTTAAAATTTTAGAAATACCAATATTGGATTATTTCATTTCTCTCCCTCCCCCCACTCTCCACCCCCAATTCTAAGAGAACTTCCAGGTAAGATGGACCTTAGAATTAAAAATCAGCATTTGGGGACAGGTGTCACCTCACTGAATGCACACATTTACATCTGATTTCAGGATGTTGAGATGCATTCCGGTGTCAGACATCCTATGGGGGGCGGCGGGGAGGTGTTTCCTAGGAATGAGAAATTGCTGTGATAAAAATTATATTATGTAGTAGAGGTAATATGCACCTCTGTAATTAAGTGCCTCATGTTATGGTGTAATTACTCCATGTCCTCACACTGACCTCTAGGAAAAGAGTGTCTAAATATTATGTTATAATTTTAACATTCGTCTTTTTAAATAATACAGTTCCCGTGAAATGCAGTGCATTGTGTTGATAAAATATCCAAGGCAATTTACCGACAAAAGGGTATGTCAGCAGCAGTGAGATTCCTCTACTTCATCTTATATCTTGAAATCGACTTAAAAACAGTAATAAGGTTGAACAGATAGCTCAATCTCTGTGCTCATCAGTGTTTGGGGATACATGAACTGAGGCTTCCCATGGCAGATTGTTCATTATGCACCATTCGCAGGCCACTAATGATAGCAAACATTTTATGTTAACAGTATCAAGATCTGATGATGAGGAAAACTGGTTTGGAGTGTTGCCTGAAGGAGAGACACTTCTTGAACCCAAAGCGACTCCTCTTACTACAGTCCAAGCATGCAGTTTCTCATAGTAGGAGTTTCTATTTACTGGTAAGTTGGTAAGCATAATGGTAAGCGGAATGCGGTATGGGAGCTTCCTGACCACGGGACGACATCTTACCACCGTGACTGCTAATAGTGCGTGTATGTGTGTGTGCACGTGTGTTTTTTAGTCAGGATGCTGTGCTGCTTTGTCTTCAAAAGTAGTGTTGTGTATATTTCAATGAGCTTATTATATATTCAAATTCTTGCCTTATCAAGGAAAGATAATTCATTTTCTTTTGAAAAAGGAATCCACTAATATAAGTCTCATGCATTTAGGTCCTCATGAGTCCTACGTATTTAACTCCTCTAAAGATTTTCTCAGGCTGGCATAATGGTAAATCTTATGGCTCTGGAATCAGATGACTTAAATTCATATCTCGGCTTCCGCTGAGCTGTGTAACTTTGGGTAACTTACTTAAAACCTTTCTGTCATACAATTATCTGATTCAAATAGGGGTAATAATAGTACCTTCCCTTTAGGATTATTGTGAGAAACAAATGACTGAAACATATTAAGAGGTCAATAAATCTTCACTATTAGAATGATATTTAATCACTAGTCAATAGCCTGGAAACCTACCAGTCTAGTTTACTTCTCTGTGTCAACAAAATCTCGATTACTCTTTCTGACAAGAGACTCTTAGGTAAAAATCAACACCTGGATTTTACAAGAAGGTTTTGAGGTTATTAAGTGTAAGAGCAAGCTGAGTTTCAATTTGACAGTATTCCACGGTAATTTTAAAAATGCATGATTTTTCTAAAGAACTAAATATACACTCTTGAATAAGGAGCACAAAACTGAAAAATAATGAAAGTCAGTGTGGTGTTAGAACAATGGGTGTTAGTACCATACCTGAGTTACAATTACTGGTCTGCAATTTGGTCAACATCTCTAGGTCTTACACGCCTCATCTGTAACTTAGGGTAATGTCATTTCCTTAATTAGGGTTGTTCTGAGGCTTAATTGAGATAATATAATTAAAATAAATAAGAGCTAATGGGTAGAACTTTTTCTTTGTAATAGAGAGAAAAGGCACCATGGCAGGGGTTGGCTAGATGTAGGCATATTACTCTGACTTTCCCTTAACAATTCTGATCCTATTTTTCTCTATGTCTATACAAATTATTCCCTGTTACCTACTTACTTACCTCTTTCTTTCACTGAATTTTCCTCTTGTACCCTGTGTATGTTTCCTCTTTTCCCTTTTATCCTGCTGATTTGCCACTAAGCCCAGAGTAGCATTTTGAGGAAAGCATTTTTCTAAGTTTGCTGAAAAGAGATTCATGTTTAAAATTAGTCATGAAGTAGAATATAAGAATGGCTAGCACACAGTGTTTTGAATAGGGCAAAATATGTATAAGCATGTAATTGTCTACCATCAACTGACGTGATATTCTTTAGGCCAGGGGTTGACAATATTTTTGTAAAGGACCAGACAGCAAATATATTAGACGTTGTAGGCCATATGGTCTCTGTTGCAATTATTCAACTCTGTTGTTGTTGTGTGAAATCAGCCGTAGACAATACATAAACAAATGGGCATGGCTATGTTCCAATAAAACTTTATTTATGGACACGGAAATTTGAATTTTACATAGTTTCACATATGATAAAATATCATTTTTCTTTTGATTTTTTTTCCCAACTGTTTCAAAGTGTAAAAACCAGCCATTTGCAACAACATGGATGGAGCTAGAGAGTATTGCACTAAGCAAAATAAGTCAGCCAGAGAAAGACAAATACCATATGATTTCACTCATATGTAAAATCGAAGAAACAAAACAAACAAGGGTTGGGGAAAGAGAGGCAACAAAGAAACAGACTCTTCACTCTAGAGAACAAAATGATGGTTACTGGCCAGGATGAGGGGAGGATGGGTGATGGAGATGAAGGAGGGTATGTGTTGGGATGAGCACCAGGTGTTGTATGGAAGTGCTGAATCACTCTACTAGTATACCTGAAACTCATGTTACACTGTATGTTAACTAAAAGGAATTTAAGTAAAAACTTAAAAAAATGTAAAAATCATACTTAAACCATAGGCCATATTAAAACAGGCAACAGGCCAGATTTGATACATGGGCCATAGTTGGCAGACCACTGCTTTAAGCTATGGGCTTTATGCTGATGTTAAGAAATTATATATTGAAAAGCCACACTAATTAAAAATAGATTAGAAGAGACTATAATATCAGATCACGTGGGAACAGATTATGAAAGACTTTGAATAACAAGAAGAGGCATTTAGATAAATGATGTTGTCAATAGATGGCCTTATTTATTTTAAAGCAGAATTAAGTGATAAAAACAACTTTTGAGGGAGATTCATCTGGAAATGCTGTGCGGTGTGGACAGTGGAAGGAAATGAACTGGAGTGAATTCCCAGAACACTTTTGCGTCAGCTAATCCAATTGTCAACTAAAGAGGGCTTTGGCTTGGCCGGTGGCTTTGAGAATCATGAAGGAGTTGGAAAAGGAAGAATCAACAGAACTTGATAAACAATTGGATTTAAAAGTAAACGGAGGTGATAGCAAAACAAAATGGTGACATTATTAAAGTCAGGAACTGGGACAAAACAAGAAAGTAAAAATGAGGGGTGCCTGGGTGGCTCAGTCAGTTAAGCGGCTGCCTTTGGCTCAGGTCATGATCGCAGGATCCTGGGATCGAGCCCCACATTGGGCTTCCTGCTCAGCGGAGAGCCTGTTTCTCCCTCTCCCTCTGCCTGCCGCTCTGCCTACTTATGCTCTCTATCTCTCTGTGAAATAAATAAATAAATAATCTTAAAAAAAAAAAGTAAGTAAAAATGGGAAAGAGAAGTCATAATTTGAATTATATATCTTTTCTAGACCAAATGACTAAGTACACTAGGGCTTCTCTCTTTTCTAAAGAGATTTCACAAAAGAAAATCCTCTGAAGACTTTTCTTCATCATTTTTTATAGGTTAAATTGTTATTTTATTTTTTGTGTTATAATTAACTAAGTCAGTAAGTTAGCTAAATAAGTGGAGACTAAATAAGACTAAATAAGACCATTCTGGTCTTAACCTATGTGTGAGTTAAGAAAAGTTTCACATAAAAATGCCATAGGCAACAACAGAAGTCATGATAGTTTAATAAAGCATAGAGTATATAAACACATTTGTTTTTCTTTGCTCTATTAGTATGTAATGGAAGAAAAATGGCATTGTTCAGATCCCATTTTCTGGACATTTTTACAACATAACCTTCAAGGATGTGCATTCCAAGTAAAAACATTTACCAGTACTCTGAATCACTGAGAATTAAATAACTCAACATTTTCAATAGAAAACTCAATTTTCAAGCTATCATATCTCATTTCTTACCAGAGACATGCTACTCTACTCATGGCTCCCCTATGTGAACTTTTTCTACATCGACTAAGAGAAGTGGTGTGCCTCTAAGAAGTAAGCATACAATAGGACCTCAAGGCCATGGAGTTCCAACTTCTTATTTTTCCCAATAAAAACTGCTTTTATAAAATAAAGTATTCCCCTAAGCACAGACTGAGTTTAAATAACACATTTGGTTATTTCCTAGAAGTTGGGTGGTATTATGTGACAAGTTAAATGTATTCATTTCTATAAAGTAGTTGGCAAATGGGCATCTATAAAGTAGTTTTGGTCCTTGTGAGTTGTCTTTCTGTAATTTGAACGATCACTTTCCATTTCTTTTTTCACAATGAGAAGCAAAACCATCTTTTTCTGTTTTAAAGGAGCAAAGTGATATCCACCTATAAAAGCAGTTAGTATGTAACATCTTTATGTCACATCATGCATCTTTGGGATTATCTGTGGCTAGCATAGCAAAAAGCCTTCCATCAGAAGAAAGTGGTAATAGATATTAAGTAGGTCAATTAACTCAAAAGGTTGTTTACAGTGAGGAATCATGAGATAATTTCTATATCCTTACATTACAGTTTTTCTATTAAGCTAAAACCTATAAATACATGTTCATTAACTTTTCTTAAATATAAGATCAAAGTTGTTTTTTGCTTTTTAGTTTTTTTAAGGATGGGTCCAGGGATTCGAGCTCATTGTATTTTATCATAAAATTTACACATAATACATCTTACATGAAAGCCAGTTTTATTTTTGAGTGGAGCACGAACTTAAAGACCACTGTGAAGTAATCTAACGTAGGTAAGAAAAGACTTTAAGATGTTTAAATTTTTTTTCCTTCAGTTGTTTACAATTGTATCTACTGAAGCTAATTCAGCCCTATTGGCGATTTACTGAGTCTGAAAACATTCAACCTAGTTCTTCCAGAGACAATATCAAAGAAACAGTTTTATAAACAAAGTTGATCAGTTTAAGCAACATTTAACTGAATTACATAATTATAATCATAAACATAACTTATAGAAACATGCTTGGGAAAAAAATCCAAATTACCCTCTTGGAGAAAACAAAAACATAAAATCCTCAACTAGTAGAAGAAAAACATTAGAGTACATAAGAGATCCTATTTTTGAGCATTCAGCATGCTATGGCCATCAGATATATCATCATACAACTAATTAAGAACGTTGGTTAATATGATGGAATATTTAAGTAGTAGTTGTATGACATATATATTGGATTTTAAAAGGTGTCCTGTTAATGTTCTTTAACAGTTTTTGAAAAATCTCGAAAGTACTACTAGGTTTTCAGCTCTTGAGAGTAAAAGATGAATCTTATTCATAACTATATGACCATTGCTTGACATATAATAAACATTCAATTATTACTTGAATGGATAAATCAGTGGATGGTTGAATAAATATCTACACCAAAGGGGAAAAGGATAATATGCTGACTTCTACATGGTTTCACAGGACATAAATCTAGATTAAGAAGTTAATTTCACCATGGAAATGTACTCACCTTTGTATTACTATGGGAAATGTTTCCTTTCCTCATTAGATAACAATATAGAAAGTCCGTCCTCAGTGTGATTTTATTCTGTCTTAAACTAGCTCAACTAACCAGATCCTACAATTTGTAATTTGAATTCCACTCTCAACATAATTGAAATAATTTAAAGGTTAAGAGTGATCATCTAAACATCTAATTACATACTTACAGCAAAATAGATCAAGGAGATTGGGTAGCTGGTCACGTATTTTCATTTCTTCACTTTTTATACTCCTACCCTCTCAAGCTATACACAATTTCCAAAATGCAAAACATTCAGGCTACATGCAGGCAAAATTACCTGTGGGTAGTCTGATTCTCCTCCTACTGTATTTTATAAGTCCATCTACCTTTCTTCATAAAAATAGTAACCACTGATTCCAAAATAGCATGCGGGCTTCTTATTCGTGCATCAAGAATGATTTCCCACTGTAGTTTAATTGTGATAGTTGGTGTAAATTTTCTAACTTTCAAAAATGTTAATAATGATAAGTTTCTAAAAAATTTCATATTATAAAGTCATAAGAAAGTGCGAAATCTTCATCTAATGCACTATTAAAATGGTGTCACTATGTGCAAATCACAGTAATATATTGAAATTGCTTTGAATAAATACTTTCTTTTCAGTCCTCATAAAGCTATTGATATATCATATTACTTTTTATAGACTCTGTTCTGTGATATGATGTTCCTAGGTCTAAGTGTACCCAGCATGGGGGAAAAAAAAACTTTCCTTCTGATAAAATGACTTTCATTCTGCCCCCAAATATTTTTTGATGGTATCCAGTGAGCACAGAAGTCAAAAATCTAATAACTCTTTCTCAGTTCTTCTTGATATCTCTCCTTTCTTTTTGACTGTTCTGTTCTCTGACAATAAATAAACTCGCTTAGTTATTCTTCTATTTTTTTCAATCTTTTGAATTCTCATTTTATCCCTTAAATAGTGGTTCCTCATGTTTTTGCTTTTTTAAAAAATTTTATTTGTTTATTTGACAGAGATCACAAGTAGGCAGAGAAGCAGATAGAGAGAGGAGGAAGCAGGCTCCCTGCTGAGCAGAGAACCCAATGCAGGGCTCGATCCCAGGACTCTGGGATCATGACCTGAGCTGAAGGCAGAAGCTTTAACCCACTGAGCCACCCAGATGCCCTGTTTTGTTTTTTACTAGAGCAGTCCTCATTTTTTAACACAGTTAACATTATGTGGACAACTCGCAAGTCACTTTCTAAAGTCCTGGCTTACTTTCTAATTTTAGTCCAATAAATGCAAACATTGGCCAGAAACCTCACTTGGCTATTCAGTAGTTATCAAAACTAGAATCACCATAATCCCCTTCTCAAATTAAGACACCTTGTTGTGCAAGGGCTCCAGGTTTCTCTGCTTTCACCATTGAAACTTAAACTCTAGATGTCAACTTGGCTTCTAAATAGGTTCTGGTACCAGTTTCAATGTGGGGAGGTTGAGGGCTTCCCACACAGCACCAAATATTCTCCAGATTCCAGCTAGATGTCCTCCAATTCAACTCAATTCTGACTCTATCCACCCAGAGCTGGTAGATCCCACAGATTGAGGGTTCAGTCCTACAAGACTACCCTGCACCCCCTACTTCAAATGCCAGTCACAAGTCCAAGTTCTTATCTCTGCTTCTGATGCACTGACTACAGATTAGAAGTTCCCATAAACTCTTCCTCTGGTTCCATTAGTATCACATAAGGTCCTGAAGAACTAAACCCTGCCAACTCATTGTTCCTGATTTGGAGAACTTTTAACTTGAGCAAGGTGAAAGATGTTATGGGAAAAAGACAATTAAGAAGTTGGGGGGGGAATGAGTGGTTAGTTTAAAATTTGTATTAGAGGGGTGCCTGGGTGGCTCAGTGGGTTAAAGCCTCTGCCTGCAGCTCGGGTCATGATCCCAGGGTCCTGGGATCGAGCCCCACATCGGGCTCTCTGCTCAGCGGGGGGCCTGCTTCCCCCCCTCTCTCTCTGCCTGCCTCTCTGCCTACTTGATCTCTGTCTGTCAAATAAATAAACAAAATCTTAAAAAATAAATAAATAAAATAAAATTTGTATTAGATTTTGAAGAAAGAATGGGATTTTGGCTGACAAAAAAAAAGAAAGAACACATCAGATCTTATGTTTTCATTCTCTGGATATTTGTTTGTGCTATTCTTTCTGCCCATACTTCCATCTCCTTAATCTCTACCTATCAAAATCTTACTGAACTTTAGGATCTGTGACAGATCATCTTATTCAATATTTTTCAACTAATTGCAAAAGTGTGTACCAATCTTATTAACTTTAGTTATCTTCTGCTAACACTACACACTGTGTTTGGCACATGGTAGGTGTTCAAAATGTATTTGCTAAAGTAATAACTAACAGCATGAGAAAATGAGCTATTCAGGAAAACAAAAATACAGTGTATACACCGTGTTTCAAATTGCCCAGGCTTTTCCTGCTGTATTCACATATGAAATTAGGAATTGACATTGGTATCCTAATTATGAAGAGCAGTGTAAAAACTCTGGTGACTTGTAGTCAGAAATAATCAGATTTTCCATATCTGGGATGTCCAAAACAAATGTTATGACCTCTTATTAGAGTATCTGGGTATTTATGAAGGAGCTGAAGTTTAATCACAAATGGAAATACAGTTATAGTGAATAATAGTTATCTGGATCTTCAGTTTCTCGTAATCTTCTACTCTACTTTTTTTCAAACTGTAGCTAACCCTTGCTCCATCATCTGAATTAAGGAAAAGCTGATTTTTACTAACTTATTCACCAAAGTATTTTGTGCTTGTAGATGTAAAAATATAATGACATTTACTATTTATTGAGTGCTAGCAATATGCTACTCACCCTACATCTGTTACTTCACTTAATCTTTATAGCCACCCAGTGAATTGTTCATATCCCATTTTATGGATGGAACTAAGGATGCGAGTGATAAAGTAATTGCCTGTTTATAGTCCTAGGAGGTAGGGGCACTCTATTTGGGAGCTAGGTCTAACATTAAAAAGCAGCTCTTACTACACCTTGCCCTTAACCATGTAAAAAACACAAGAGACATTTAAGGGGACATGAATGTTGAATGGGTTGCTGCTCAGGTACACAGTCATCAGCTGAAAAAAGTGTATTTGCTTTATTCATTATATATCATGGGCATAAAATCATGATTTATTTTACAAGTTATATTTAGATGGGGTCATTCTCCCAACTCCAACTTTAGTCTTTGAAATAATCAAATGGGATATAATGAATTGTATAGGTCCTTCAAGCTCTAATATCAGTAAGTCTTCACTGTGAATAGTTAAAAGGGCTGTGCTTAGCTGCAGGTTGAACAAACGTTTTCTTTGAGAGGTTAAGACCACGCTAGCTGGATATTGAAGAGAAGAGGACACTTGCCAATTATACCTCAATACGGCTGAAAAATAAAATGAATGCTCTTCCATTCTATATAATATCCTATCCATCGTGGCTTTAATTACTGTGACACTGATAAAACAACCAGGGACAACTTGAGCATGAAAAAGCCAGTCAGTGTTTTGGGCTGAATTATGGAAATAACGAAGTTGGAATTCTTTTCATTCTCTTCTTCTCACTGAATTAATTTATGGTTTTCATTTCATATCAACACATTCACTGAAGAGCTACTCAAACTTGGCAATCACCCCTCCCCCGACACTCCTTCCTACAATGGCTCAAAAGATACATTTTTTTTAAACTTCCTTTTTTCCTCTTCCTTTTGTCTTCGTGGGGTGTTATATATCTAAGTGACAGGAGTCTTACAAAAATTTAGGAAGATAAACACTCTGTGTCTGTTAGGTACAACAGAAGGATTCATACATCATTTACGAATTTCCCTCCTCACCTGTCTGATTCAGGGGAGGACAATAACCCTGGATGGGCTCAGTACCTTACGGCTGATTGCTGTCAAGGACATCATTATTGGTGATCTTGTCTTGTCATTGGCTTATGGATGTCACAGAGGATGGTGGTCTCAAACTGGGATCTCTGCAGCAGGGCCAAGAATCATTACAGATTATTACCCACTCGCAAGGTGATGAATGCTGTGTTAAGATTCAAAATGGCTTCAGGAGATAATTTTCAAGGAAATATACATTTTATCATTTTTCTACAAAACTTCCACTTTAAAAAAGTAGATGGCTTATCATTACTTTACAAGTAAGTTTTGATATTTTAAGATGTATTTAGTGGTCAATTCTCAAAATCCTAGTCAACCTGGAAACTAGAAATCTGGAAAACATGTCCATAACACTCATAGTAAAAAGTCCAGGACACCAACTGCCCCTGATTTCCCAGGAAACCAGATTGGCTCTTTTTTATTTTTTTGCTTCTCAATGAATTGCTTGAGCTGGGGCTAAATTCCGTGCTTGATCGTTACCTAGGCATAACTTACATTACACAAGGGTTGTGAGTCATGGCAGGCTTCTCAGGGAATTTAACGATGAATTTGTGCTTTATGGACCGGATGCCAGTTTTGCAGCTTCCCCCACATTTAGCATGACAGTGAGCTGCCACTGCCAACATGGTCTCTCTGAAAGGCATTGATTATGGGGCTGGAGAAGGACTGCAGGGAAATGGCCACATCCAACTATGGGCTAACCCATAGAGGTCTGACTAATCCTACTCTGTGTACTGCCTTCTCCCAAACCTTCTTGCAAATGCTGCCCTCTAATCATTATTAGTTTTACTTAGGGGAAAGTGAAATAAATTAATATCCTAGGTATGTGGACGGGAGCCAGGCCACAGAGGCCTTCCCCTGCCTTTGTATTGGCTGTGTTAGATGTAGGGATATGTTTTGTGGGCCTGTCCTACCCAGAGGAGAACCCTGAGATTCAGAGATTATTCTGCACTTGCTTGATAAAGGAATTATCCCCAACCTCTTGCCCTCCCCCCACCAAGCATCTCTTAGTAACTAACAATCACCTTTCCATGACAGCTTTTCCTCGTCAAACACATTCTTTATTAAAACCCTGCTTTATACAACCTTTGCATGGCTCTGCATATGAAATACTAAAACATCATCAGTTTTAACGAAATAGTCAACCTACTACTTGAAGAATTTATATTTATGGCCAGCAGACTAGCTACCCTCCAACATGAGCTAGGTGATGCATTTCTAGGAACTTCAAATTAATCCTTTTCATTACAGAAGTAGGTACCCATGAAAATGAATAGAAATAGCTGATCTCATTAAAGGCTGAATTGAAACCAATTCTTATAGGGGCAGTAGCTACAACCTGTGATAATTTCCCTAGCTGCTGTATGAGTTAAGTCCTGTAATTACTTTTAAAAATTCTAAATAGCATAATTTTCTGTTATATTGTATTTTTTATGTGTATATTTGTATGTATGTTGGAGAACAGGGTATAGAGCTGTATTTAAATAAGCTTGAATTTTAATTGGGTTGGCTTGGTTTTTATATTCATAGGGCTTTATACATGTCTTTCTACAGACACTACTTTTTCCCTCTAATTCTTTTTGATTCTCATTCTCATTTTGTGAGACTGATCCTTAGATTATGACTCTTGTTATAAATGCATACTATGCTAGAGGGCTATTTTTATGCTCACAGACTCAAATCATTCTGGGATTTTAATTTCTCTTCTATACTTTGAAACAAATTTTTTAAATTTAAAAAGATGGAGACATTTGTCCTTGCCTTAGGGCCCTGATTTAAGGTTTAGACAGAAGGTTAAATATCAGACCTTTAATATAATTCAAGTGCATACATTTTGGAATAAAGGTCTGGAGCCATCTGCATAAGGCATTGATTCCTCTAGCCAGAGGGCTGGAGAGTCTGTTTACAAAAGAATACACAATTTAGACAGAACAAGTGCCCTTCTATCAAATAGAAGAGAAGAGTCATGTTCATTTGTCATTACAAGCACACCATTTCCTTTTTGGTGGGTTAATGCCCTTCCTTAAAAGGAGATTAGTCCTTTAAAGTAAAGAAATTGGAGCTGGCAGCTAGCATCCAGAAGTAGATACAGATTCGAAATTCTTTAAAAGCCCGAGTTCCATCGGACCCATTCAGAATCTCTTAAAAACCTCACCAGAGAACGCTGGTGGTATCCACATTCACCCACCAGGATTATTTCAGAATCACGACCACATGACTTTTCACAGTTAGAATTTGTATGCAAATAGACATCAGTTCTCAATGGACACTCCGAAAACTCTTTGGTTAATGCAGCAAGAAACTAAGCCCAGAGACCATGAGGGAAAGATATTAATCTTAAGATTTGACAGGAAGGGTCATACCTTGATTTTAGCTAACGTCTGTCCACTACAAGTAGATGACCCCAGTTTCTTTAATAACTTACCCTCAAAATTAGATGCAATGGGTAATTATCTTGGTAGAGAATTTAAATTCAGCCTTTGATTCGTTTTACAGATGAATCTCATACTATGAACACAAGGATAATAATAGGCCAAGGAGCATTTAAATATTTATGCAGATTCTACTTCAATTTATATTTGGAAACTTTGCAACCCTGGTAGAAAGAATATTTCTCTTCTCACTGCGTGCCATAATTTCCAGGACTTTAAAAGTAAATATTTTAGTACAAAGAAGCAGTGGAGAAGCTCAGTGACCCTGTAGCTTTGAATAAAGACAATTCTATTAAACTTTCATTTATCAGTCCCAATCAGGGAATTGGCTGAGAATAACAATATGCACCATAAATAAATTGAAAATTGTTCCAGGTATTATAATGCAATAAAAATATACACAACACTGATACCATATTAGAGATATTTTAATATTTCCTTAATGGCTTCAAAGCCACTTAGAAAAGCTGTATCAATTTAGGATCTTCATTAATGACATTGCAATCTTGGGGAAAAAATTAGTTTTTAAGTTATCTAGCTATTTGAATTTAGGACAAAAGCCTGATGGTTAGGATAATTTGTTCTATATAAACCAAGGCGTTAGATGTTTTCTCCAGAAAGTTATTATGAGGTATCTTATTTCAGTAATGATAATAGTGCCCTTGTTTTTATAATAGTTGTGGTAGAAAAACAAAGAGTAGAGAGTCTAGAGAGGCATATTATTATAGAGGGAAGAGCAATGAAAGGAAGGGAAGAAGTCTGAAAGGGTATATATACTGTAATATGAAAATTAAATAAATAAATAAATAAATAAATAAATAAACCACCCTGTTATACTTTGTGCAAAACACATACAAATTAGCTGTGTGTTTTGGAAAATGGCAGTTCTGAACATCATAGCTTCTTCATTCATAAACATAAACATAGTTCATACTGCATTTGGTCACTGTGGACATTAAAGGAGATTATATATGTGATGAGCGTGGAATATAATGTTTATTGTATGTGTCTGTTTTTCCTGTCCTCTTAGGGAATAGAGAGATCAGGCTGCAACAATTACTCCCATTCTAGGCCATTTTAGATCTCAGAAGAGAGACTTCTCCATTTCTCAGTTTTTGGATTTTTCTTCCAGGCAGATATGCCAACCAGTAGGTCTGGCAGAACTTTGTGGGTATGCGAGCTCATTTATTATGGGCACTCATATGATAAGCGTCAGTAGGCAAAGCAAATGGTATGCAGTGCCCTGGAGCTCAGTTGAACTTGCGATGTAATTTAGCCTTCTTGTACTTCACTCTAATTCCTTTCCTCATGATCTTTCAGTTTGTCTGCAACTGAAGTATCTACTAAAGCTGATTCAACATCTAACCCCCACAGTATATCTAATGTCCTCATGAGATTCAGCCTGTACTATACACTTCATTTCCAAGCACCATTATAAGAGCATTCCCACAGGGGTGAATGCCACTGCCATGGAAGTGGGGGTGGATTCTACCTTGGGCAGGTTTTACTGAAAACGGTACCAATATGCTTCATCTTCCACATTGTTTACAGTTCTCTTCATTTTTTATTGTAAGTAGTCAATAAACCCAATAAACTGGTAGTAAACTGTAGTTGTATAGATAATGTAGCCACAATTCAAGCATCTAGTCTTTAGTCTTGTGTTGGTTAAAAGAAAAAAAAAGAAAAAACAAAAATAGCCACAAAAAAATGTCAAAATAAATTAAGTTAATTGCATATCTCAAACTCCACAAGAAGATACAAGGTTCAAGTGATATGACTCTCTTATCTATCATCAGCAAAACCAGTATCAAACTCCAACATCTGAATTGCCTAAAAAAATGCCTTCCCCAATCTCCCACTCTCTAGTGCAATTTCTTCCAGTTTTCCCATAATATTGCATCACAATAATACAAAGTTATGTTTGGAATTGCAGAATGTTCCTCATGGTTTGAGAAAAAGGAAGAAATTTGTAGGCAGAGTAAGAAACATCTTTAGTGAGAAGGGGATAGGGAAAGGCTGAAACCATTGGTATTTTTATTTTGGTTTTCAGATCTACAAGCTTCAGTTACCACAGGGCAGAGAACAGAGTAAAAGAACCAAAGAGGTACGTTGGACAAGGAGTATTGTCAATGGAGTAGTGAAGCAACTTAGGAACATGAGAATCAAAGAGAAAAAAATGTTTCCGCTCTATTGAAGTTTGGTGACTTAAGCTCTGATAGAAAAACATTTTAGAGATTGTAAGGAGTACATTGGACCACATAGATGGACACAGAGGGTATTATACTGAATGAAGTAAGTCAGACTGAGAAAGGCAAATAACAGGATCTCACTCGTAAGTGGAATCTAAAAAATAAATAAACAAGAACAAAAAGCCACAAATGAACAAAAAAGCAGAATCAGACCTATAAATACAGAGAACAAACCAATGGTTGCCAGAGAGGAGCAGTGGGGGGGTGGGGTGGGGGGGTTGGTATACAAAATGGGTGAGGGGGGTGGGAGATACAGGCTTCCACTTACAGAATGAATAGGTCACAAGAATAAAAGGCACAGCATAGGCAATATAGCCAATGATATGGTAACAGTGACGTTTTGGGACAGGTGGTAGCCATACTTGTGGTGAACATAGCATAATGCATTAAATTAACTTGTTGAATCACGATGTTGTACACTTGAAATTAAGGTAACATTGTGTGTCAACCATGCTGAAATAAAAACAAACAAATAGGTAATACATACTTACATACAGATATACAAATTAAGAAGACTTGAATCTGAGTTTTGTATTCTGGCTGAGTGCAGTTTACTCAACATCTGTGTTGTTTAGAGATACTAATTTTCTCTTTCTTTTTCAACACTGATCAATTAAATCAATGAAATATTATAAATATAATGTTTTTATTGTCCAATGCCTTAGTAAATACAAAAATAACTGATGTCTGATGGTAATTTATAGATTATGAATAAGCAGGTTAGAATATGAATAAGTAGGTTTCTCCAGTAAGTAAATTCTGAAATGGCATAAGATCAAGTCTAATGTTTTCTTTAGTCCTCTATCTGTATTACCTTTCTTCATTATTCTCTAGAAACGCTTCAGTCCTGATAGGAGGGGGTGGCCAGATAACTTTATACTACCTTCATTCTTCCATGCTAAGATTCCATAATCAAATATAAAAATGAATGAATTTAAAATGAGTATTTTAAAAGGGCATAAGCTTCACTTTAAACTAATTATCTCATAAATCCTATTTTGTTATTTTGTTGGGTTCCTTGGTCTCTTAATTTTCTATTTAGTGTCTAGAATCTCAGGGCTGGTTTTCTCCTTGCATTTATTTAGAGCTTTTATTTCGTGTATGCCAACATTTATTTCTGTATTCAGTACTAAACAGGTTCTTTTCAGTGAATACATCTACTCCCCTTCCACTGCCCCCCCACAACTTCCTTCAAATCCATCAATGCTAATGGTCTCCGAATTTATAGCTTTTCAAAAAGGTAAATCTGCCAAACAAGAAAAAACACATTGCTCAATTCATTTAAAGTGATTTCAGAGGCTGTCAAGTTAAAGATTTAGGTGACATAAACAAACAAAGAAATATTAACAGATCAAGAAGTCATAATTGAAACATAGGAATGAATATATTGATCTGATTTAAAAATGACTTAATTATTTAAAAATGAATCCTTTCTGTATACACCCATAAAGCAATAGCATTTTACAACTATTTTTTTCATTTTTATTTACTTATTTATTTATTTTTAAAGATTTTATTTATTTATTTGTTAGAGAGACCGCTAGAGAGAAAACAGAAGCAGGGAGAGTGGGAGAGGGAGAAGCAGGCTCCCCGCTAACAGAGAGCCTGATGCCAGGCTTGATCCTAGAACCCCAGGATTATGACCTGAACTAAAGGCAGATGCTTAATGACTGAGCCACCCAGGCACCCCTATATTTATTTATTTTAAATAAGCTCTATGTCCAACTTGGAGCTCAAACTCAAGACCCCAAGATCAGGACTCCCACTGTCCACCAACTGAACCAGCCAGGCATCCTGCATTTTACAACTTTTTGAAAGCTTTTCAGTAGTATGGCTGTTTAAAAGTTTTATTTCTACAGATTTATATGTGTTGTAATAGCAGCTATGTATTGTGCACTCACTCTTTGCTGAGAATTATATTAGCATTAAAAAGGTTATTTTACTGAATTCTTACATTACGGCCTATGTAATAGGTATTATTAATCTTGCTTTACTAATTTAAAAAAAAAGTACTTCCAAAAGATAAGGTAAATTTCCCAATTCCACATAAGAAATAAACATCAAATCTGGCATTCAAAGTCAAGTCCATTGGTCTCCAGAGTCCAAGACTATTGGCTTTACACAATGATAACCCAATAACCTGATTTCTAATTTCAAATAGAAAATACACTAAAAATTATTACTTCTTTTTTTTTGAAAATTTTTCCTTGATCTATTGTGAGTTCATTTAGAATTTTGGAATCTTAATGGGTCCTTCTCTAACCCTTCATTGGACTCAGGAATCTTCTCTACAATATTGGTGATAGATCTGTTGCTTCTTTAAAATGTTTCTGATAGCAGGGCGCCTGGGTGACTCAGTGGGTTAAAGCCTCCAGGTCATGATCTCAGGGTCTTGGGATCGAGCCCCACATGGAGTCCCGCATCGGTCTCTCTGCTCAGCAGGGAGCCTGCCTCCCCCTCTCTCTCTGCCTGCCTCTCTGCCTAAATCTTTAAAAAAATATATATGTTTCTAATAGCAGTAAAGTCTTATTCTTTTAAGGCATCTGTGTATCTACACCAATCAGAGACCACTGTAATTTTTTTATTCTCTGTTATTGAGTAGATATTTGCCTTTAACAGCCACCCATCAGTTCTAATTCTGCCCTAATCAGAATAAGTAACAAAAGTCTCTATAAAAGTCTGAGACTGAAGAGGAAGTAAGCAAAAGAGTAAGCAAAGCTTGGTGTATAGGTATTCTAAACACAAATAACAATAAATTCATGACAATATTCAATCCTAGGATGGCTGGGGAAATGATTTCTTGCCTTAAAAAATTTATAATCTGGAATCCTATCTGGGGTGCATTATTATTTTAATACAATAATATTGTAGCAACAGAACCATGTAATACTATGATAATCCTATAGAAAATGTGGAGAATTTTTCTGAGTTAGATGTAGCTAAGGTTATCCAGTGAGAAAATCATTTTAAATCGGGTGCAGGAGTGCCAAAAATGCAAAATAATAATAATAATAATAATAATATTTTCAAAACATTCCATGTGACATTTGATAATATGAAACATTAAAGAAGACATTTCTGGCATAGACAATGTTTGGTGGAAATTCTTTGGAAGGATCAATACATCAAATGTATGATGTAATGTTCCACATTATCAGCATTCATATGTAGAATAGCCAGTCGTTTTTTGATAGTATGTATTGTTCACAAAACTAAATGATTATAAAGAAGGCAAACATGATATTACATAATATTTACTTTTTATACTATTGAAACTCTACTTAAAAGGAAGGCTGGGGTGTTTCAAATAGACCAACGAGCCAGTTGCAGGACTGTACTTGAGTTGGAAGAGTCTGAGGGATTAGTAGTTTTTCGGGACCTGTATGAAAAGTGTCATCAGCGTGCAGGGCAGGAAAAAACTAAATGCAGATATAAGTTGTACATTATTCACCCAAAGCAGTTGTTCACATTGATTTAGTCAAAGTGCCTGATCTAATATATAATAGTTCCAATCAGGACCAGGCCAGACACCACGGTGGAACATTTAGTTACCTTACTTTGATCTTCTAATCCTTTCTATGTTCATCTTTCATTTTACTTATTGAGAACCTGTCTTGTATCTACCCCTCCTGACTACTTGTCCCTACATTCACCTGTACTTTCATCACCAGAATCACTCTCATCGGAACCATCAGTACTTCTATAAAGTCAGTGTGGGGGCTGCAGTGGCATGCATGTCTGAATCACACGGTAGTTCCACCGCCCATACTTCCTAAGTGTGTGATCTTGGGAAGGTGACGTAGGTGTTTGGGCTTCTCCTTACTCTTTTACTGAATAATATTGTATTTCTGTGTACTAGTTTACTTAATCATCTTTAGACTCTATGGAGGTAATCTGTACTATCGTTTTACATTTTAAAAATTGAGTAAAGAACTTGCCAAGGTTTACAAAACAACTGAAAATTTGCAGAAATAAGAATCCAGGCAATCTAGCTCCAGAATCCAGTAATCTTGACAATGCCTGGTAGACATCTACCAGGTAATCTAGCTCTGGAATCCAATAATCTTGACCAATGTGCTCCATCCCTTCTGTAATGTTGTCTAGCTGCTGGAACTTTGAAGCATTTTTTTTAAAACTTTGAATCTTAATATTTTTGGCTTTATGTTTAAAGGGAATGAAATCCCTTCCCTTTGAGTATCTCTGTATCACAGAGAACTGTGTAATTCAGATTACCAAAGTCACTAACTTTGTGGGAATAGTCAGAGAAAAACAGCAGAGAATACCCAAGGTGTTCTGTTCGGATGAGTGTTTTGTTTGCCGAGTGAATTTAAATTTTACTTTTGTTTCATTTCAGTTTTCATTCAACAGTTGGAGCCTTTCTTGGACCTTCCTCCATGACTCCTCATGAACTTGTTCCCCTACATAGGACGCCTGTAGCTGTGAATTGGGTAGGAGAGAACATCTGTCAGAAGACTCTAAGTCACGTTGGAACCATCACCTTATGTGTAATGGGATAATGAAATAGGTAGCCTTTTGGACTTCTATCCTAACATAGGATTTCATCACCTCTAGTAGTTCCTATAATTATTATAGGTAATAACAGTAATTTATAGTAGATCAATAATAATTTGAACTACAATGTGTATCTCTATCCTACTGGATTATCTGTATTATCATATCAAATCTAACCAAAGTCCCATTAATCTCCTTCTATTTGTCTTCGTCAATGTATCTTTTGACTTCTGAATAGCCTCTAGAGATGCTTTTAGAAAGACTTTCTAACTTTTGATATCCACAGGGAGGTGGCGTGCAGCTGGTGTATCATGGTCATGAAAGATGCTGCTAATAGATCTCCAAGCATAGCACTCTTTGGAAGAAACCAGTCTTTATTGTTACCGTTGGCAGTACCATCATTCTGAAGAAGAACAGGAATGAGATGCTTACACGTTATTCAAAGAAGTAGCTGAAAATACCTGAGGCTCATCCCTGAACCTCCGAGAAGGTATTCCCGTCCCCTCCCTTTGTCTTTTTTGTGTTGAATGTTCTTCCCAGGCGTACCTTAGAAACCTATTTGTTCATGACTGTGGTGGGTTTGCACATTTCAGGACTCTCCAGGCTCTGGAAGGGATGGTCACACATCTAAAACCAACATATTACCCAGCACTTCCTGTGCTCTCACTTAGCATGCCTTCATGAATGTGTAGCCTTTTTCGTTTTCCCAATTGAGTCCCCAGACCTATTATTAGCACATTATGATTTACAAGAGAGTGGGTTTTTTAGTAGCAACGCTGAGAAAGCGAAACCCATTTGTTCATCCGAAGAGGTTTGGGAGCACATTGTAAGTGCGGGGTGGTCAGAATAAAAATGACACAAGTACATGGTCTGTGATTGTTCTTAATCGAAGAAAACACCAAATTAGAGCCAAAAGGCTGGGAAACAAATTGTTTACCACAGTAAATCATTCTCATAAATACAATTATTTAGAGCATTTGAACTCTATTTGGGGATATCAACAGTGATGTGGGTTTCACAAGGACACCAGACAGCTGGTTGGCTTTAAATCTCAGTGGCAACCACATTGGGAGCTGCCACTGGCTTCTACGGTTCCCTTTTAGCTAAAGGCAGGATTACTGAAGCTGCATTATATCCTCCATCTCATTTTCAGCTCTATTGCACCAATTATGCTGCATTGAGGCTTATAGGGGCTTACACTGAGTCTCACATAGATGGAAGAAGCCAGTCTATATTCTTTGTGATAAAAATAGTCATTAATTACTGAGACTTGTAAACCGCTTAGCGTCCTTCTTAATGTGGCCCGTCAGGTGCTTCTCCTCATTCTATAGCTAATCAGCAAAAGAGGAGAAAAATCCTCAGGAAGAAGATGATCTTTTTTGGCTCAAACAGAAAGCCAAGGTTAAAAATAAATCGAAAATGCACTGTAAATCTAAGCCAATGTGCACTCACTGGCAAAATACGGTCTTGTTTTCTTTTCAGTCAGTGTTGATGAGAGAAATACTTCTTATAACGTTGTCCCGTGGGGAAATTAATTATCAATATAATTTTTTTCCCCTCTCTGATGAAAAACAATGCGTTCTGAGGATTTGGATGCTTGAAAACACATTAACAAAGACCTCAAATAGAGTTGGATAATTATCTAATTAAAGAAAGTGAAATGTCATAGGAATTAATGAGTAATTCAGCAGAGAGGGAACACAACTAGTAAAGGGTCTGCTGAAAGCCGCAATGAATAGGTTCACCTCCGAGTGGACGGTTTAACTATGCTGGTGGAATTTCCAGGTAGCCGTTTCAGAATTGACTGCCACATTCAGTATTTTAATTTTTAACAGTAACCTCACGTTTAATTGGCCAAGATGTCTATTAGGTTTCACCGTGAAGGCATCCAGAATCATGGGGTAGTAAATGTCAGTGTGATGAACTAGAACATCTTTCATTTGGTAGACGAAATGCAAATAAATGGCCTTTGTGTGTGAAAGTATCCTATAGGTTGGAAAGATAGAAAGCATGCCACTAGGGAGTGTTAGCACATGTGAAGGGTTTCTTTCCTTAATGTGCATTTTTTAAAAGATTTTATTTAAAAAAATAAAAGATTTTATTTATTTATTTGAGAGAGAGAGACAGAGATCACAAGTAGGCAGAGAGGCAGGCAGAGGTGGGGGAAGCAGGCTCCCTGCTGAGCAGAGAGCCAGATGCGGGGCTTGATCCCAGGACCCCAAGATCATGACCTGAGCCAAAGGCAGAGGCTTAACCCACTGAGCCACCCAGGCGCCCCTAACGTATATATTTTATAAATCAAAATCATACTTTAAGGAATGCTGTACAACCACATTTCATGCATTTTGATACGACTACTATATGTGAATGGGAGTACTGTTTTTCAAAGCAATGGGCAAAGAAAATTGGAATGATGGTATATCGACTAAGTTGATTTTTATAAAAGCCTTGTAGAGGACTTTAAAAATGAACAGTATGTGCAGGGGAAAATAAAAAACAACTATGAAAGAAATTACAAGTGGGTTTCACTATATTACAAACTTGAGATTGCTTATTAAATACATAACTTGTTTTTCTGCTATACCAGTCATTTTACATAAGTGTGTGATTTGGCTTCCATTTATAATGTGTAACTGCATTGTGCTTCAACAGTGCCACAGGGAATACTTGTTATGGGTTGAATATTTGGTTAAAATCTCTGGAAAAATTCCAAAAGCATCTACATACCCATGGTAGCTTTTTTTTCAGTTCACTTCTTTCCTTGGCAAGGCTGGAGAAAACAACTACCCTCCGGACACAGGGCAGATCGTATATCCCCATTTCCTTTTTTTCCACTCTACATTTTTGTGAATCAGTGGTATCTGTATTTGGAAGTAATTTCAATTTCTATTGCTCCTTAAGCAGAAACTGCTTTAGAATCTGTCTATAAAATGTTGAGCTATTAATGTATACTGTACTTGTATATAGTTATTTTAATCATAAATAATTATAGTAGTTAAAACCAACAGTGAAATGTCGACTTCTTGGTACAATTTCTGAGTAAAATCCCATTGCACAACAGTTCTGAGAGGCAGGGAGGGACAGTTCTGGAAAAAAAGTATAAAAACAGATAAGCAAGAAGAAATTTGCCCAAAAACTAGAAAAATGGGTCCTTCATATGTTATATCAAGTATAGATTCTGGCACAAATTTTATGATGGACAACTATAGAAAGTAATATATTATACATATATATATATACACACACACACATACATATATATGCAACAGGGTTTTTTTTTTCCATTTTAAAGCTTCACTGGAGGAAATTATATATATAGCCTTTAGATGTAATCATTGATTTATTATAAAAGAGGCAAAGACATTACCAAAGGGAGCCAGAAATGAGACTCAATGCTGAAAGAGTGGAGAAGGAACACTTAAACATGTTCTAGGACTGTTTATTATCTAACTGCTTTTCTATGACTTGCACAATCTAAAAGGCTTTGCAGGAACAGTCTGTTAGCAGAAGGAACACAATCTTATTTTTCATAAAAAAGAAGGCACACAGAGACTGTAGCTGATACAAAATATTCTTTTCTTTTCACATCATCACCTTTCAATGGACACAGGATGTACACAGGGTGTGCTTAGGTAAAACGGACATTTAGAAAACATCTCTTTCTCTGACATGCTCTCTTTTTCTCCGCTGCTTCCCAACCCCCATGATCTAGTTTCTTCTGCGTCTTTTCCAATTATCTTCGTCAGAATCATGGGGGCTTTGTCTCCATCCTTGCAGGGAGCTTTAAAGTTAAGGTCATGAGGAAAATCCTGGGTAGGCTCAGGTGTAGTTGACAGAAACTATGTCTTCATGTCTTTTGTAGGAGTAGGTCTAAGTCCTTCAAAATAATCATGGTGAAACATCAAATGAACTCCTCATCATCAAGAGTGAGAAAGGGAAGGAGTAAGAAGAGCAGAGAACTTCTATTTCTAACCCTCTTCCTCCAGTGGTCTTCCTTGAGTTTTTGGAACAGATACCACTGTTTATCTTTCATCAGTGAGTGGATTTGTGTTTTTGGAATTGGAGTAAGATATCTAAGTACCACATACCATACTTGGCATATCTTGGGTTATGCATGGAACTGAAAAACCAGCAAACTAAAGTAGGTAAAATAGAAACATTATTGACTCATATAATTGAATAAACCTGGGCACAATGTGGTCTGAGGTGGAAACATTTTCATCAAGGACTAAATATCTTCTATATTGTTTGATGTTTTTCTCTTGGTTTTACCTTCTTTCTTCAGTTTCAAATGTCACAAGATGGCTGTCAACTTTCCAGAATAAAACTGTTCCCCTATACAATACCCCAATCCCCCTGGTTAATATCATGTGCCTTAGGGGGAAAAGACACTCCAAAACTTGAACATCTGATGAGAGAATAGCTTCTTTCTGCTGTTTGCAATTCTGAATCTTCCTTCTGAAACTTTTACCCATTCACCTCCCTCACATAGCAAGGAGCAAAGATAAATGTGGGGTGGTGAAATCATAGCTTTTGTGGCTTAAAGCATAGGATAGCCCTAGGCTACCAGCCTTCTCCTATAAGGGAAATGGTTTTCTATACTTGGGGGATGGCTGGCAGCCCATCTCCACATGTCTTAGCAGCCTGTTGGGGCCTATGAAACAGAGCATCTGCATTGATAGTGCTTACTTAATTTTGATTGACAATGAATTATAAAATTAGAGAATGTAAAAGCCTTCTTCTAGTGCTTTCCCATTGGGTCTAATTCAGCCCTGGTAAGGACCTGGGAAAGAGGGTTATTTTCAATTCACATTTGAAAGATACCCTCTATACATACTTCTTGCTGATCAAATCAAAGCTTAGACCCAGTTTATGAATAATTAAACTGCCCTCATGCCATGCAGACATTAACCAATAAAGTCCACAGGTTTCCTATATATCAGCACAGCCAAATAGTCCAAGGTTCATTTTCCTGAATTTCTACTGGATATCTTCCTCAAGAATGTATGCATGATCTGGAGGCCTGACTTCGCTAACACAAAGGACCTGCAGGAAGATTCCCTCTAATGAAATTATGACAGGTTGCTAGATATCAGCAGAAGCTTTGATAGATCAGCTACAATAACTACTGAACCCCAACATGTGTTTAGTTCTTCAGAGTTATCCAGAGCACATTTTATTATCTAAGAGTAATGAAAAAAGGCATACTTCTATATTCTCTTTCATCTAAGGGGTAGGAAATAACTACTTCAATAAGGAAGGGTTTGAACTGACAAGAGATGGAAGTGATGATGTTACAGTTGCTTTCTGAAAGTGTTTGAATCCCTGGCTATTTCTTTTTAAGCAGAAGATTATATATTTAGTTTTTGGATTTTTATTTTGTTTTGTGTGGGATTTTTTTACCCCAGAATAGAGTATCTACAGGCAAATAAACATTTCTTCAGCCAAAATTGACTACCTTTCCCGGCTTAGATTAAATGAAGTTCCTCTAGCACCCTCCTACCAGGGCACAACAAAATATAACTGGAGAGGAATGGGTCTCTTCCCACTACAGTTTATTTATTAATCCCCCAAGCATTTGTTAGGGCCTACTATATATACTGACTATACACAATAGAAATACATTCCCTGACTTTATATGTCATATGGATATTAAGGTCCTTTGGTTTACTGAAATGTTTTGTTTGTTTCTGGATCTTTCTGAATTTCAGGTGAGAACTTAAACTACCAGAAAAAGAGACTTGCTATACCCTGGATGAAGCCAATGCCATCAAGTGGGAAAAGTGGCTCATCTTCTGTCACAAACAACCTCCAACACTAGTTGGCATCTGAGGACCAAAAGCAACCAAGGCTCATCAAGTACAGGGGTCCTTGGGAAGGTCATGAATATTGGTATTGGGTTTGGGATTTGGATTTGAATCTGTACTTCCAGATTGCCTCCATAAAATCAAAGGTATATCGGTGGGAGTTAGTTGTGGTAAAGTTGATATTTGATTTGAGATTTTACTTAAATATCTTAAGAGTTTATTTTTATTTATTTTTTTTTAAAGATTTTATTTATTTATTTGACAGAGAGAAATCACAAGCAGGCAGAGAGGCAGGCAGAGAGAGAGGAGGAAGCAGGCTCCCCGCTGAGCAGAAAGCCCGATGTGGGGCTCGAACCCAGGACCTGGGATCATGACCTGAGCCGAAGGCAGCAGCTTAACCCACTGAGCCACCCAGGTGCCCCTCTTAAGAGTTTATTAATAAGCATTTCAAATAAAGTAATTTGTTAATGGAAAATTTCATTGTTTTGCTGAAGTTGATGATTTCAGACTGTCTGAAATGTTCTCTGTCGAAGAATATCATAGATGGCTGATAAAAGATTATTGACTGCATGCTTGGCTTGTTGGAGTCTGATTAATCAAAAGGAAGCTGAAGATAACTTTTTTTTAAAATTATGCAGTATAAGAAGGTGGTCAAAATGTGTTCATGACCCTGAATAATAAATACATTTATAACCTTCATCAGTGGTTATCATAAAGAATTCCTTTAGTGAATGCAACTGGAAGATACATCAATAATTGATCTTTGAACACTTATGTCAGACACTGTAGTTCTTGTCCTCAAGGAATTCATATTTTCACAGGGAAGATTGACATTATTCATTAATTACCAAGTGCCTAACATGTGTCAGACACTGCATTTAGTTCTAGGGAAACAATGATGAAAACAATTGATTTTGTCCCTGACCTCATGTTGCTTAGACTCCATTGTTGGGCGAGAGAAAAGGAGTAATAATTAATGAAACACTACTGGGATATGTGGTGTCAAGAAAAGTTCATAGTTCTGAAGAGAGCATAGTAGAGGGATTTGATCTAGTTAGTGAGGATAGGAAGTGTTTCTGGGGACAAGATATTTAGCTGACATCTGAAGAATGCTTAAGATTTAATTAGAAAGATGGGAGAGACCAGCAGGCAAATATGTTGAGGTAAGTATAGAGGTGCTGTGATGGAAACAGATCCTTCCTGGAGTTGAAAGAGTAATGTGTACAGATGTTTGTGAAGTAAAGGACCTATTAAAGATGTTGAATATTGTCCTAAGAGTTCTGAGAGGCTACTGAAGTGTTTAAAGCAGAGTGTGATATGTCTAAATTGTTATTTCATCAATATTGTTCTTGTGACCATATACAAAGAATAGATTTACACAAGTAAATATGAGCAGAACTTTTGGGCAACGCTTGCAAAATATCTCAGAAGAGAAATGGTCATTGTGCAGAGCAGGGGTGGTAGAGATAGGAGTCCTATATACAGATCTAAGAGATATTTAGAAGTTATAATCATTGATACTTAGTAAAATATTGGGCAAAGGCAGTGAGAGGGAGGGAGCTGTTTTATTTATTTTTTATTTTTTAAATTATTTTTTAAAAGATTTTACTTATTTATTTGACAGAGAGAGAGAGAGGGAGACCACAAGTAGACAGAGCATCAGGCAGAGAGAGATGGGGAAGCAGGCTCCCTGCTGAGCAGAGAGCCCAACACGGGGTTCAATCCCAGGACCCTGAGATCATGACCTGAGCCGAAGACAGAGGCTTAAACCACTGAGCCACTCAGGCACCCTAGGAGGGAGTTATTTTAGATAATTCCTAGGTATTTGGCATTTACAATTGGACTCTTTGTTGACCAGTTTCATCAAGAAAGGATGCCAAGAAGGGTCAGTTTTGCTATCATGAGAGTAGGCACAAATTGCTAGAGACATTAAAGGAAGTGGCTGAAATGTAACACAGTGCTGGAGAGCTCATGCTGTGAGTTTTCATACACACACGTGGACACCCACACATATATGTTCATCGAGGGCTGGTATAGAATTGGCAGCATGGGGGCCAATTAAGATCTTGTGTATTTTTTTTTTTTTTTAAGTAAGCTCTATGCCCAATATAGGGCTTGAACCTACAACCCTGAGAGCAAGAGTTGCATGCTCTACCAACTAAGGCAGCAGGGTGCCCCTTTTGTATAAATTTTGGAATTTTTCATTGCAAATGACAGAAATCAGCTTGGGATAAATTAAGCAAGAGTTAATTTTGGGGGCAAATAAGGGGATTACAGAATTCATGGAATGCTACATGTGAACACAGGACTTGGAAATAAGGATGTTGAGTAGCCCCAGAGTCTAGAAAGCAAGAAGCCCAATAAAAGTCTAAGAAGAGTAAAATCTGGATGAGTTATAGCTTTTAGAGTGGATGAATTCCAGTGTCTCTGGTTTCTTTGCCCTGCTCACGAGAAAGCATCTGATGGGTCTAGCTCATGTTCTATGTCATCTACTGAATATGGCAACAGCAGACCATACTGGAGAAGGTGATTTTTCAAAAGGATCTCAAGATTCAATTCAAAAAGGGAAGCGAGGGGTGCCTGGGTGGCTCAGTGGGTTAAGGCCTCTGCCTTCGGCTCAGGTCATGGTCCCGGGATCCTGGGATCGAGCCCCACATCGGGCTCTCTGCTCAGCGGGGAGCCTGCTTCCACCTCTCTCTCTCTGCCTGCCTCTCTGCCTGCTTGTGATCTCTGTCTGTCAAAATAAATAAATAAAATCTTAAAAAAAAAAAAAGTGCAAAAAGGGAAGCGAAATCTGAAAAGCCAAAAACTAATCTCTGCTACACCCTGGAAGGCATTTACCTTTCTTTCTCTTAAGTATTCACTGAAGCAATGCAGCAATGAGGCAATCTTTCCAAACATTCGTTTGATCACATATGTTAAAAAGAAGCATCTTCTCTTATTTGGCAGTGACTGTGAGTGAATTATTAATTGAGCGTATCCCTCTCTGCATCCTCCTTCCCTTCTCTTCACTTCAGATATTCTAGGTTTGGCCAGGTTTATTCAGCTTGTTTTTTGCAACTATTGAATATGCTGCATTATAAGAGGGTGTTAGCTTGAGTGAAGGGAAGAACCTTCCTTTAGTACACAAATATAAGCCAGTTAAACATACAAATAAACTTTAATAAAGTATGTTTACATGGTTGTCATAGTCAAATTGAATTCTAAAAGTACTGCATCATGATTCAGAGAAACAAAAAAATGTGGCTTTTATATATATTGCATTTTTCTTTCCAAGAAGTAAGTACTTCCCTTTATTTCAGCCTTAACTGTTCTCTAGTTACATACTTTAAAGAAAAGGCATTCATATCCCTGTTGATTTCCATATATTTCACAATTCTGCCTCCCCCTCCACAAAGACAATTCAAAGAGATTCATTAGAACTTACACAGTTGCATATGGAATCATTGTAAGAGTTTTGTTTGTGTCCGTCATTTCCCTGTCAGTACAATTCTCCTCACTCCTCTCAGGAAAATACGAATCTCTTTCTGAACACAATTTTGGTTCCCAACTGTGTTAAGTAATTTATCTCCAGTTGTTGTCCCAAATCCTGCATCAAATTACCCAAGTTGTCAGTCAGGTTTCCACATATTGATTCAGCAAACTCAGCCTTGTGTCCTGCCCAACTCCAGCAGAGAGTTGATTGCTTTACTCCAAAATCCGTTGAAAAGTTAAATTGTTAACAATACAAATTCACTGGAAATTGGGATAACTCTTCGCCTTAGCTTCAATCTCTTCACCTTGAGCCCTGGGCATTGAACACTCATCTCTGGGCAGCAGGGCAGGGAATTGGAAAGGAAAGTAGTAATGCGGTTACTGCCAGGAGTCAAAGGAGTAGTTAGAGGTCCACTGACTCTGGGGTGGGTACAGGTGATGCTCAGACACTCACCTGCCTCCCAAAGCAAACAGCTACTGATAGAGTCAATTAAATATAACCTGCGTTTCAGGGTCCCTGCTTATACCTGACCAAACAGCCAAAGAGAGACACAAATAAATGGGCCCAGGAGGTAAGGGACTCATTTACTTTAACCCAAACCTTTGTCTTGATTCAGCTCTTGCTCCAAAGAGAAACATTACCTTATAATGCCAATTAGAAACATTGTTCTCTGGATTATTTTCATAATAGCTGACAAAAACCATATCTGTTTGCAAATACCATACCTTTATAAGAAGGCACTAAAGCTTTAAATAGCCTTGAGTGCTTTTTACTTAATGTTCAATTTGTAGCAAATATACTTTAGGAGTTAAGTGCTAGTGTTTAACCAGTTAAGATATTGTACGTTAACTTGGGCATTTAACAAGGAGTTGTTTTGAAGAGTATTATAAGTGAGCAGGTGTTTAGGAGAGTGGATCATAATTTAAAGTGCTTGACTGAAAAATGGGAATCTTTTAATGGTATTTATGTGTTTAAGTCTTTGGTAAAAGCTCTATATGAAAAAACAATTATCCATCAAGGCAGAATAGTGCATTTGCATTGCTGTTGTTCACACAATCATGACATGAATCTTGAAGTTCAAAGGGAGCCTAGAGATCATTTACTGCATCTTTTTATCCGTCCTTTTTCTCCATTCCATCTTCAGCAACTTTCCAACTTCTCCATCCTCTTTCTAACAAAAATCCTCAAGTCATTGATAGATGTCACCTTCTTTTATCTCCTCTTACTCTCTTTATACCCACTCCAATCAGTACGTTGACAATGACACACCGTAAAAATGCCCCATGAAGGCCACCAATGACCTCCACATTCCAAAATCCAATTACTAATTGTAATTCTCATCTTTGTTGATATTGATCCTATCCTTCTTTATAAAGCATTTTATTTCTTTGGCTTATGGCACAAATTCTCTGTTGGTTCTCCTTTTCCTCATTGGCTGCTCATTTAGTTCCTCTTTGCCAACCTGACATTTTTATGTTAGAAGCTCACAGACATCCTCTTTTTTCTTTCTATACTCCTTCCTCATGTTGTCCAGTTTCATGGTTTTCCCACTTCAAACCCTAACAAAGATAGGGTGAATGGTTATAAAATAATAATAATTACTCTTTAACTATGCTATATTAAGTGCATATTCTATCTCAGTCCATTCATATGCATTATCTATTCATAAATATGTACTTCACCATACTTGTTCCAGATACACCAGAGAATCCATATACTTTATCAATTTTAAGACTAAAAATGGACCCAGTGTGTTAAGAATGAAACAAAGACATAGAAACACCCCAAAAGGACAATTGAAATGGAAGTTTATAATAAAATACTTTGTTTTGGCACTTGGAAGAATGTTGGAGGTGGTCAGTGACAAGATGTGACCACTACTTGACCCAAGAGCTGGACCTGGACAATCAGAGGCTCCTTGCCTCCTCCTCTGTCCTTGGAATGTACATTCTGCCCACCATCCCATGTTGGGAGCTGTTTCAAATATGCAAAGAGGTCAACACACTGGTATGTGTGACTGAACCCAATTAAAATGGCTACAAAAATTTTAAAATATTGGTGGGCAGGTACAGAGATCTACCTATTTTGAGGCTATCAAAGATAAGACTTGTATGTAAGTTCCCTTGCTTGTTAAAACTGCTAGCTATCAATCTGGAGTGGCCTCTTTCTTCAGTCTCTCCTTGCCCTTCTGTATGGGGGCCAGCGTCAGATTTCATCTACGAAATTCCACAGTTTGCAAACCAACATTTGGTGAGTCAGCCAGTAGATTGAAGAAATGGGTCTTAGAAAAAAGAGGGATCTGTGAGAAAAGGCCGAGGAGGGGTACCACATACATTGGATGCCTGTGAACTACCACATGAGTACAGGAACACCCTGAAAGTGCTGATCTAATTCACTTATTTGAGAAAATACACACTGGGGGACAAAGAAGGGAGTGGTTGCTGCTGCAGTGGGCTGGCCTCTACTGTGCATAGTTTGGCCACCAATGCCCAACTAGAAGAAGTCAGAAGAAAAGCTGAGGAGAGAAAAGGACATGTGGTTCACTACTCTGCTCACTTTGGACCAAGCCTGATTTAGACACTAAGAGGCAGAAGCCCTCGGAAAGTGAGGAGAAAGATGACCAGGATGTTGAAGTGATTGACAGTGAAATGGTCCCTAATACAAAGAAAAGCCAAAACATAGTAACCCAAGACAGCAGAGCCGTCCCCAGGGCAGGAAATGTTCATGATGAGAGAATATAATCCCACTGACCTTATTGTTAAAGCTGCCAAATTCTCACAAAAGGCCAAGGAGAGTATGGAGGTATGGTTAGTGTGGCTACAGGGTAGAGGGGGCAATGCCATTCCTCTGACCAGACAGGGGGAAGGAAGAATGAGCAACATCATCACACGCCTTGTTCTCTGGTAGCACCTGTGTGGTGTTCAGGGTATTCAAAGCACTTTCTCCCTTACAGATATCATTTTTCTAGCCCGCAGGAAGGCTTGGTCCAATGAGAGGCTCTCCCTGAGCACATGGTTCTGCTGGTAATCTATACAGGAGTTACAACAAATTCTTGGGGAGTTGGGAATGAGACAGGGCTTCTATGCTCCTGTATTTGAAGGCTTTGATCAGGTCACAATTACTGTGCAAATGAAAGTGGAGATACTCCATTCCATCCCCAGAACCTGGTAGAGGATCCTTATCGAGCTCAGTTGAAGGACAGGACATTTATGATACTGGGAAATTCATTGCTGATCTAAGGGAAACTGACCAATCTGTGGGAAAGACTCAAGACAGAGAGGGAACTCAACAAGTTGAAGGCTATCCAAATCAGCCGCAAAGGGCTCACAAATGTAGCCTGGAGGCAAATGTGGTTTGAGCTCATTGCAGCCAGGACTCTACCTGAAAAGGTAGGCTGAAGACCAACAACAATTAATTTAGTAACAGTTAAGTCAAGAAAGTCTGAACAACAAACCTGCCCCATTGTGTCACTACCACCCCTGATGCCCGCTTCACCTGCTCCTGTGAAAGCCCAAGGAATTTAGTCCTACCCAGGTATTCCCAGGCCTAGTCAGCTTCCCACACCCTGGGTGTAGGCTGCTGGCCACAGCTGCCTCCAGTGGGGGCTGTTGGAGGTGATCAGAGACCTAATGTTAAGCTCAATATTCACTGGTCCCTCGGAAATAAAATTAAAAGGGACAGCTCAGGTTGATGGTACGGATAAATGTACTCTAAAGAGGGCTACTCATAGTAACCCTCTCAAGTTTCCTGGCCATCAATGGTTACAGAGGGCAAACAGTTATGATCAGAAACTTCAAACTAGGCATCGCCCCCACCCCCATGAATATAGGTTTTTGTCTTTCCCGCACCAGAGAACACACTGGGCATTGATCTCCTACAAGGCCAAATCCGTAAACCTTCATTGTTGAACTCCTCCTCCGGGTTCGAATAATCAAACCAGTGCTGAGAGGAAACACCACCTGGGAACCAGAAAGTGTACCATCCCCATAAAGACTGATGGCCTCGAGCAATGTAAATTGCCTGGCGGAGCACAAGGAAATAGGAGCAAGTCTTCAGGAACTGCACCAAGTAGGTATTGCATGCCCTGCATGGAGTGTTTTCAATACCTGGTATAGCCTGTAAAAAAGCTAGGTGGCTCATGGCAGGCTTGTACAAGGTAGTGCCCCACATCCGTGCAGCTCTGCCCAACATTAGCACCAGCTTAGATATTTGGGCCATGTTCCCAGGAGTGCACTGTGCTATACTTAGCAAATGCTTTTTTTTTTTTTTTTTTTTTTAGTATAACCCTGGCCACTGAGTCATAAGATCAATTTGCCTTCATATGGGAAGGACAACAATGGGCCTTTCAAAAGCTTTCCCAAGGTTACCTGCGCAGACCCACCATATGTCATAGGATAGTAACCTGAGATCTACCCCTGTTCTCCTTCTCCCAAATGGGCCTGTTACACTGATGATATAATGTTTAGCAAAGACTTGCCTCTGCTGCAGAACATTCTGAAGTCTTTGTTGGAACATCTGTAAAGGAGAGGATGGGCAGTGCCCACATAACATTAAAGACTCAGACACGACCTTAAAACTTTTGAGAGTCATTTGATTAAGACATGAGTTGTCCCAGAAGCTGTGATTGTGTAAGGTACAAGCCTATGCAATCTCTAAGAAAATGAAAGAGGTAGGAATCTAGGTAGGGATTTTGGAGTTTTAGAGGACTTTCATTCCCCACCTGGCATAGTACCCACCCCTTATATCACCTGGTAAACAAAGAACAGGTGTGGGGCTGTGGATCAGAGTAGAAGCCACCTTTGAGAAGGTAAAAGTATTAGTGAAGCAGATTAAAGCTCTGAGTATCTTCCATGCAGTGCTACCATTTGAGTAAGATGTGTCTGTGACTCTGGAACATATTAGTTGGACATCATGGTAGAGGCAATGGAAGCACAGAGTACCCTTAGAACTTTAGTTTCAGTTTGGGGGATGTGGCAGAAACACAATATATATAATACCCTTGGAGCAACAGCCCCCTGAAGTATACACAGAGCCTCTCCAGGTAGAGCCACCCAAGAAGGAATAACATATCGTGGTGAGAACTCTTCTTCCTATCAAGGTTGACAATATGTACTGTCAACGTACCTCTACCATGGCTGACTTCCACTTTGGCCTCCTATTTCTAGCAGAGGAACACTGTGTCTGCCGACCCACTATCTCTAGAAATAGGGTGCTACTACAGCCTGTAGAGTATATAGATGCTCCAAATGTCCCTGCCCCTAATCCTCTACCAGTCCCTGTGACCTATAGAAAGGGAATTGGGGAACTTTCTGCTGATTCCTGGTACAGAGTTGAATCTAGTCTGTCCACATGACTATAGTCACTATCTGGCCCAACACTACACCATCTGAATGGAAACAGGAATGGCCAGTGGACTGAACTCAGGCTGATGTTCACTGATGAGCCATGGCCATTAGCCCTTTGTAGTGACAGCTGGGTTATTCTAAAGGGATCAATCCTAAGGCTTGGACAATGGGAAGCCAAGGGGCAGATGATCATGAACAAGCCCTTGTGGGGTCAGGGTATGTGGGAAGACATTTGGGTTTGCCTGTAAGAGTCTGAGGCAGACCTCACTGTTTTCTAAATCCTGGTTCATAAGATGCTAACACCCAGTGGCCATCATGAATTTGATGCCCTCGTTCAGGTATAAGCCCTAGCGGCTGACATTTCAGTAAGTGAAACAGATGAAGTGCATAGAAAGAGTGGCCACCACAGTGCCCACCTGGGATGGCATATAGCCAAGGATTGCTCTTAAATACAGTGACTTGGTTAATGCAGTAACCACATGTCTGGTATGCTCTAAGCTATGTCCAAGGCAACTGTCAAGGAAGGCTGGGGCCATCCAGTGGAGTTCCCAACTGGTGAGGGACTGGCAAATTGATTATATTGTCACCTGCCTCCAAGTGAGGGCTGTAAATTTGCCTTGGTTATGTGGACACTGCCTCTGGCCTAACCTAAGCTTGCCTCTGTCACTGTGCAAACCAGCCTGCCACCATTAGGAGATTAAAGCAGCTGAGTATCATGTACAGATACCCTCATCAAGTAAAAAGTGATGATGGGGAGAGATTCACATTTTAAAATTCATGATGTATAAGACTGGGCAAAAGAATGTGACATTGAATGTACTTTCCATCTCCCCTATAATCCATAGGTAGCAGGGTTGGTAGAAGGGAAGAATGGAATATTAAAGCAGCAGAACAAATTTCTAGCAGGTGAAACCACCCTGGCTGGGTGGATAAAAGTGCTGTCTCAGCATTTAATACATTTAAATGATCAACCAGTAGGGCCTATTGCCCCATATGCCAGACAGGGGACCCTGCAGAGTTATCTAATCCCATCACGATTTGGAAGTTGAAAGAAATCGCCGTTGCCCAAACTCTCACAATGGATCAACTCTCATTATGGATCATGCTGAAACCCCGAGTCTCATCACACCTGGAAAGATACTACCTAACAGACTTCTAATAGACATGCCAATGAGATGGGCAAATTGCTTTGGACCCATAGATGGGGGGCAGCTATTCAACCTCTACTGGGATCCTGTTACTCCTGCAAGCCAGACCTGTTGAAACACACTGTGCCTGGAATGGAACACATAGCACTGAAGGAGAGGAGGAGGTGAGTGTCCTAGTTTGGCATATCCCACTTGCAGTCTACCTCCTCATGCCAGCCAGTGCTACCTCCCCTGGCCAACATATATGGTACACACAACTAGGTCCCGTTCCTAAGCTGTAGCCATATTAACATCTCAGAATCAGGTCACAAGTGTAATTCTTAAAGAAGGGGGAAAATCTTCCCATGTAAGTTCCTACTAAATATCTATCTTTTTGACCTTAGACTTGTGCTATTTCCATGCTTTTTGGTCACAGAATGGATACCTAATGGCAATACCTTTCTATAGTGGGCCCACTCAGATGCTTAGTAAAGGGATCAATCCAACTGCTGGGTATGCAGGCAGCTACCCCTCTTTACTTTGTCAAGATTACCTTCATAGGTATCACCACTCCTGGGAGGGGATTGGAAGGACTTAAAGCAGTACATTAAAGGAGAATAAGGTAGGTCTAGTACCCTTACTTCATGAGGTATTATCAATACTGATCCAGAAACCTGGCCTGTAGGACACACTCTTCATAATCCTGGGCATAAGTATTCTTTTTCTCTCAGGCAAAATACATAGGCAGCGCATCAAACCACTGACTGGAAGCATCCTAAAAAATATCCCTATTAGAGCTATGAGTGGCTCTGCTCTGATCTGGGATGGGTTCATGTGGCTGAGCCCCGGTTATAGACATTTGAATACTTAGGCACCCCTATGCTGGGAATTGAAAAATCACTGTAAACAGAACTAATTCAATAGTACAAGACTATGGGATGGATATCACCGGAACTATGTAATCAGTCTATCATATTAAAGGAGAGTGACTGCTTTGGCATTGACCCATCCTTTGTGGCAATATTTATCAGGTAGACCCAAAAGGGACCCAGTATTGGATGGCACAAACCTTTGACAGTGGCTTCTACTTGGGTGGTTGGGACCAGGTTTCTCCTGGACAAAATGGAGAATCTGCCCCGCAGGAACGCTTTTCAACCTCCCCCTCCTCGAGACCACATGGGAACATTCTGTATTCCCATGGTACCGTCATTTGGCCACCTTCTTTGTCCCTTCCGTTGGCCTTATAGCACATGTACAAGCCTTTCCTGCATTCACCCAGCAAGCCTTAAATGATAACTGGCAAAGCCTGTCTTGAATGAACACTGAGATGTCTCTAATGAGAAAAACTGTCCTCCAAAATAAAATGGACTTGGACATTATTGCCCCTCAAAGAGTTACCTACGCCATTATCCAAACTGAATGTATGTTCACAGCTGATGAATCTGCCCATGCATCATCTTTGTTAAATCATACACGGACCCAAGTGAATGCACTGAGTGAGCTGATCTCCAGCCCCGGGGACTCAGGAAATCAGTGGTTCGGATCATGCCACTCTTGGTGGAAAAAATGGTTATGTATATTGGGAAACATTATCTCAATCTGCGTTTTCTCGTGCTTGCACTCGCACTGTTGCAGTGGTATCTGCCTCCACCGCAACCAGAGAGCCGCCAAACGAGCCGCCTCCACGCTAATGAAATCCCTTGCCACTGCTCAGGGCACACTACAGGGAGCGTTTAACAGGGTAAGAGTCACGTGGGATGGAGCGTTGTAGGAGGTTATTGGGAGGACGTGACCCTCCGATGACCCAAGAGCTCCATCCGGGCACTTTGAGGCTCCTCTCCACCCCTTTTAAGCTTGGAAGTTACGTCACGCCCCCCTTCCCCACAGTGGGAGCCATTTTCAAGGACACAGCCTGGTGAAAATAAGGTCTTGTTGGCCGGTGTATGTGGTTAAACCCAGTGATGGCATCTAAATGCATGACAAGATTCTGGCGGACGGATGCGGAGGTTTACTCGTCACAGGACTGCTCAAGACAAGCCTCACAACTAAGTGCCTTGCTCGTGCGGACTGCCACCTACCAATGGGGGGCGGGGGCGTGTCGATTCTTTTTTCCGGTCTATCCACGCTGTCTGCATCCGGTAGCTGGTATCACATTTCACCTGGGGAAGTTCCTGAAGTTACAAACCACCGAAGGATTGACTAGTTTTACACAAGACAAAAATTCTCTTTCTCAGAAGTGTCAAAAATCACCCCGAATACTACCCATCGGATATTCATCTACTATAATCTATAGGCAATGAAACAAATACCTTTTTTTTTTTTTAAAGATTATTATTTATTTGTTAGAGCTCACGACCAAGGGGGAGGGGTAGAGGTAAAGCGAGAAGCAGACTCCTAGCTGAGCAGGGAGCCAGAGGCGGGACTCGATCTCAGGACTGTGGGATCATCAGTGAGCCCAAGGCAGTGGTTTAATGGACTGAGCCACCAAGGCGCCCAAAACACTTTCTAACTGCATGTTAATTCTTGTACTCTAATTTCTGTTTGATCTGTTTGAGTGCAGTCTGGTATCCTTGGAAGCAGTTGTTGAGATGGAATTTGGATTCAAGTTGTATATTAGAGACAGAAACTTGTCAGAGCAGAGGACAGGAGGCAGGCTTGGGCGGATGGAGGGGCAGACTAGACAAGGCTTTTACCTACTCCGTGGGGGCCCTGGACCAAGTTCACTTGCTGGAGTGTGGTGCATGGGGCCGAACTGTCTATACCTCCCCTCACTTAGTAACCAGTCCTGGGCTGCCCTGGCAGGGGTGTGACCTCAGGCAAGGCTGTCTTTACCGCTGAGGCCGCCCCTGAAGAGGATAACAGCTGGACAGTGTCTGGTGAGTATACACCCCCCACGTCAGGTCCTTCCTTTAAAAAGGATTGGGGTGGCTCATCTCCACGTCTAACCCTGTGTACCCCTTGCACCACAGGATCCACTCTGTGCATATGCCGACGGCAGGTCTATCTCATATGCCAGGGTCCACTCTTTTCCTAATCAGAGCCCTGACTGCAGTGTAACTGACTTGCCTTGGTGAGCATTTTGTCTTGCTGGTTGTTGGGCATTTATTTAACCACTGGTCTGTTAGATCCTGTACTTGGTCTTTGGCTTTTTCTGTCCCGCCATGCGGATGATAAGAGTGACTTTGCAGGCAGTCGCATAGGCTTCTGGCTTTTATATTTGGCTTTTGGTTGCTTGTTACCTCAGCTGTTTGTTTCCTTCTTAAGTGGAGCATCAGTGGCCTTTAGCCATGGCCATGCGGTCCTGTTATCCTTACACCTGCTAGTACCTCCCTAAGTCGTAGCACCTGAGCTTCATCTGTGGTAATGTAGTCCCCTCTTCCCCAGTACACCCTCCCAGTTTACCACTGGTAAAGCATTAACTGCCACCGTTCTGGAGAAATGTTCTTGACTTGCCACCAGTGATGCATCCTCATTGTCACACATGGCCCCTCCTCACTGTCTACTGACTCAGCTAGCCCCAGTGCTTCTTCTTATGGCTGATGTACTTGGATCCCATTTCTGGTTCTCCGGAAGCTGAGATAGAGTTTGAGGTGCAAAGTGGGTCAACTTCTACAAAAGGGAAGAGGAAAAACATGACTATGGAAATCATTGAATTGCAGTGTAAGCCTCACAAAACCCCAGCCAACTTGACAAGGAGCTCTGGAGTGAGTGATGCCCACCAGAGCATCATATCAGGCCCAGATTCCTGGGACTTATACCCTCACCTTGATCAGTCAATAAATATGGGTTCAAAAATGATGGGACTTCTGAAACTGAGGCAGATCCTGAAGGAGCTACAGCTGAAGGCTACTTGTTACATATGCTGTAGGTTAGCAGCACGTTCATCCTGGAGGAGAACATTATCTGTGTATCTCTGGCAGCACATTATCTGTGTCTACTGTAGAACTCTTATTATATTTTGTTGGTCAGTTAATACATTTGTATAGATATAAGTAGATCTTTGGATCTTTAATATTTTCATTTCTGTTTTTAGAAATTCTGCCCATCCTTACCATTGTAATTAAATGCATTTTTTTGCCCCCAAACCTTCTTCAGCCTCATAAATTAATCTGTTTTTCTTATTTATGCTTTTGAAGCATTAACTTTGTCTTCCTCTGCCATACTTGTGAAGAGATTATGTCCCAACAGGGATAACACTTGTGAGAAATTTCTGTATGTGTTTTGCTTACTGAAACCAAGTGTTTCTTCTCCTTAAAAATCTGTCCCTAATTTGGGTTAAAGAATGTGTCTTTATGCTTCTTGGAAGAAACATGAGAAGAATAAAACATATGGTATGTATCTGCCAGCATAAAGTAGTATCAGAAAGTTTTTCTTTTTTTCCAGAGGAGTGCTGGGATTCACAAGATAGACCGGAGAAAAGTAGCCAAGTGTTTTGTCAAGAAAAAAAAAAAAAAAAAAAAAAAAAAAAAAAAAAAAAAAAAAAGAACAGGGGGGTGCCCTTTTTTTTCTACTTCTAATATGAAATCTAGAATGAGAATTCCAAATGGGGGCAGCTGTAGTATCAGAATAGAACTGGATGTCTATCCTATCTGAGCAAGCAGAGAGACAGAGCTGGAACAAGTGGTGATCTTGGTATGGGTGCAGAATGGGTAGATAGAGACGTTCCTCCATGAATAGGTGACTGACACTGTTGACTGATGAGATCAAAGGAATATGAGGAGGGAAGCTTGATATGGTACGGCAAAGTACAGAGGGGGCCAAGGCTATCCTGAGAACATAGGGAGAACCCAAACAATAAGAATCGAGGTGTTGATGAGAGAGCAAAGTAGAACTGGGTTCAGCAGGGAGCAGCCGGGATTCAGAGAACGGGATGCAAGTTGGAGGAAGTATCCACATCCTCTCCTGTAAGGCCCACCTCTCCATATATGCATTGGTTTCTTGTGAAAAAAAGTGGAGGTAGTAGAAACAGCAATGATGGGGATTTAACTTTGAATTAACTGAATAGTAATATAAGAATATCAAACAAATTCAAGGAACTCATCAAATCCAATCTCATTACTGCTTGCACCAGGTTGAAGACTTGAAGGTTAGATCAGACATGAAAAATAAATGTTCTTCATTTTCGTGGTATACATGAACAGTACAGTATAAATTGCAATGGGTTTTTATACTTAACATTCTCTGGGGGATTGTAGGCTCCTCTAGGTCCGGCATGGTCCCTTCTCATCTTTTTATTCTTGGGGCCAGCATTTATAGGTCCTCAATTAATGTTGTAACTTTAGAGGAGGGGACTTGTTTTATTTTTCTGTATTTCTTTTGGTGTCAAGAACTAAATTTTGCAAAGAGAGGTCATTTAGAGAATTCTTTATATTTAATTGTATAATTTCATAGTTGCCTAGTTTCTTCTGTGAGGATATGGATCTACCATTTATGGAAGAAATGTACTTAAGGCATTTTGACCATCTTTGAGATTATATTTATATATTCTTTTGCATTTCTAAGTGTTATAAAGTGTGTTGCTACTTTTCAGCTAAAATTATCTCTTGGTTTTAATTTTAATACATGGCTTTGGTGGTGCTAATTAATTTTTTCCTTGCTTATATACTTAAAAAAGTCTCCAATACTTCTGAGCAAGACAATAGACTTAATAAGTATTTATTGCTAATTCACTTAATGCTTAATATTTCTTTACCAGATTTTTAAATATAAATGACACCATTTACTGGAACAGAAAATTTCACAAGGTTTTTACATTAATTCTTCCTCTAATTCTTGCCAATTTGCTGCAACAATGTAATTGCATTGCCTACATTATGGTTAACAGGAAAGATTAGGTATGTAGCATTTTATTGTCTTTGACAGCTTGATGAATTGTGACTTGAAGTGAGCAAGTGCCTTTGTTCTAATTGTCTCTTTTTCATTAAAGCTGAGAACTGTACTTGGGCATTGGGGGAATACTCCTCTTACTGCCTTTAAGTAAGAGCTGTTCACACTGATGAATGTTCTCCACCTAAATATTGTGCAGGCCGCTCTTTGTTTATATTCCACCCTTTTTATCATTTCAAGGCTAAAACTGATGAAGATCAATCAATACAACAGACTGAGAAAAATTGTCAGAGAAAGTGATTTCAGGAAACAGAATGCATTTTCCTGCTTTCCAAAAGAGTAGGAGAATAAGATAAAAGAATTCCTAGTATTTTGCTGTTCTTTTCCATGTATACATATGAGTGTTTTTGTACATCTGTATAGGGTGAATCTGTGGTTCATTAACCCAGTTATCCAGCTTGGTTAATGCAGGTTAACATCATTAATTTGATAGCTCTGAGAGCACATTTGCCTTTCTCTTTTCCAGACCTATAAGTTAATTCTAACTTATCCACTCATTCATTCGTGATTAATTAATTTCATCCAATTGGCACACTCTTATTTAGGGTCAACCATGAGCCAAGCTCTGTACTAAAGGCAGTATGGACAAAAGATGAACACAATCTATCCAGTCCCTAAAAAGGTTACGTTCTGCTTTTAAGGGAGATGGGATGAAAGACTTTGACTCCCAATAGTGAAAATTCCATTATTTGCTTCAAATAATATCCTATTAGTGTGTGATTAATGTGTTCTGTGGGATGGAAGGGCAGCTTCAATCAGGTAATAGATGAACAGAGTGTGTCGAAAATTTTCACTATTCTGTCCATTTCCAGCAGGTACCTTTCACCTGGGGACAGTATACAAGGTCCCACTAGTGTGGACTGGGGAAGAAGAAATGTTTGCAGTATATTACCCTTTTTGTTAGGTGAAGGAGTTCGATGAATTTATTCTAAAGTTGGGAAGACCCACTAAGAGTTTTAAGGGAATGAATGATGGGAGTGTTTCTCAGTTTTAAAGAGCTAAATGGCAGCATCAAGTGTTATTTGAAGGCAGGGAGAATTTCAGTATTCCATTTGAGGTAAGATAAAGCTAAATATTTTTAATATTTCTGTGGTGAAAAATGGCAAATGTATCAACTAATTTAATTCCAGGTATTAGTGCATGTGGTAGAAGGAAGGGAGATGGTTGGTCTCTCCCATTCCCTTTCTGCTTGATTTCACCTGCCCATCTGCTACTTTTGTTTTCCCCAGTTACTCTGCGGACTCTATCCACATGCCCTGTTGACTTGTGCTTAACTCCTGGGTGGCCTAACAGGAAAGTGTCAGTCTCTAAGACTTAGTAGCTTTGGGGCACCTGGGTGGCCCAGTGGGTTAAAGCCTCTGCCTTCTGCTTTTGGCTCAGGTCATGATCCTAGGATCCTGGGATTGAACCCTGCTTCGGGGCTCTCCGCTCAGCAGGGAGCCTGCTTCCTTCTCTCTCTCTCTGCCTGCCTCTCTGCCTGCTGTGATCTCTGTCAAATTAAATAAATAAATAAATAAATAAATAAGACTTAGTAGCTTTGCCAAAAAAAAAAAAGTGTGAGACTCAGTAAATTGACATTAATCAGGATGAATTTAATGTATCAGTTAAAGTATGTTTTAAGGCCACTCAAGTCAAAGAGAATGCAGCTGTTGCAAGAGTGGACCACAGTCTCTCTGAAAAAACTTTGATGCCTCAGTCTTTGAAGAAAGATGCCGTGGTTGAGGTGTTCAGTGGCTGGTAGAAGAATGTAGTGTACTGAGCCAGGAGCTGTCACATTGATATTTGGGCTCCCTTGTCAAATGTGTGTGTCACACACATTCCACGTTTTATTCAAGATGGGTAATTTTTGGATCCCTTACTCCTAAATTACTTTTCTTTTTACTGACTTTATTTCTTAGGCTCAGTGTTCCTGGCTCAATATATAGTCTCTCTCTGAATAATAGATGTTTACTTGAATAGATCAGAACCAAAGCTGAAAGCCAAGTGTCCGTTCCCTCATAGCTTCCAGGTTGGTGACTATAAGGTCCAGACAGGACACCTGGTAACCAAGAAGACCATAACATTTTCTTCAGCTTGAATACATTTAGACAAGTTTTTTCTAGTCTCTAGGCCTCTGATCTCCCCTTTCTTAGAACATTTACTTTAGAAAACTAGTGAAATTGTATATTCTTTCCCTGCCCCTTTGAGGTATAAATCTTTAAAAAGCTTTTGCTAGCTTTACAACCCTACATAGTCTTTCTCAAGGACCTGAGAGCCATCCCTTTGAATTGTCATCAAGGAAGATAGTGCCTATGTCTTGCAGTCTCTGTAGGAGAGTAAGAATTTAATTTAGGTGGGAAACATTGCTCTAAATTGTGAAACTACCTCCCATGATTACTTTTCCTTTGGGTAAAGTAAATTAAAAGATACAGCTGACCCATGATTCCCCATCCCACCTATCTCATTGCCTTTGAGTTTCCTCTTTAAAAAACCTTATTTTGCATTTGAGTGTTGGGTGTATGAGTCTTTTACATAATAACAGGCAACTTTGAAGGAACGCACACCACTCCATTCTGGGTTTTGTGTTTTGGGACAGAGCAGAGCTCAGCTGTATTCCCTTCCAGACTAAGGAAAATGAAAGAGCTCAGAGCTGAATAATATACACCCAGATTAAGTGAGTTACACTTTGTGTTCCAAGCTCTAAAGGCAGTAGGTTCTCTGTAATGTTTGTTCAGATCTGTGCAGTGTGGGAAGATGGCAGCAAAATCCCATGATCTGAAATCCCAGAATGATGGATTTCCTGGGAAATAAAACAGAAAAAAAGGCTGTTAGTAACTGGGAAAGGAGGCAGGACTGAGGACAACCGAGTGGGCTGGGGTGAAGTGGGTATTAGGAAGAATCTCATTCAATGTAAATGAGCTGATGTCCAGAGGATCCTTACAATTACAGAGCAGAGCTGAGATGGGGCCAGTGGCTGCATTATAAAATTAGATTTAAGAACTTTATAAAAACTAATAGTCTGGGGAAGGAAGGGCAGAGGCTTCTAGAGAATAAAAGTACTTGGGATGAAACAAGGTAGGAGCTGCTCAGAAATGCATCAACAGATAACAATACCTGGAATTCTTTTGGCCGCTTGTGCAGTGAAAAATACAAACAACTCAGTGGATTAATGTGAAAATGTGGATTATTGGATTTAAGGAAATTATGAGGAAATCTCATTCTTACTAGTTGTTCATCATTTTCTTGGGGGTGGGGAGCGCCTTGACAGAGAAGGGGGTTCTGGACAATGCTTATTCTTCTGTGTTACCCTACTGTAAATTAATATGGATGCTTTGAGTGCATGGGTGTCTGGACTTACTGATGAGATACATTCATTGTGACTCTTGTTGGTGGTTTCTCAAGTATTTGAATGCATGGCTTAGAACTACTTGTAAGCTTAAACCTTGCCAAGGTTGTGACATTGAAGTAATGTCCTCTTTCACAAGAAGGAGCAAATTTTTCTCTCCTCATCCAAGCATCATTGGAGGCTATAAAACAACTCCCTATTTTAGCCACTGAAAAGTCATTAAAAGTCACGGGTACTTGGAGACTTACTATGGAGTGTTGAGGTTTATAAAGAAGGAACTGTTGTTCTTATAATCCAGCATTTCATTACAGTGACTAAACAAATAGCTATTGCCAACGATATTTTGTATGTAACCTTGGGCATTGCTAATGCCCCTTTTCCATATTTCTTAACTTAAAAATCCCCCCAAATCAGTTCATCATTACTTGACAAGTAGCACAGTATGTTTTTTACTCACCCAAGCCTTCCTGGGAAGTGTCATCAGGAACTGGACAAACTCAAGTACAATGTAGATTTCTAGGTGAGGTCCAAACATTGTAGAATATTGATGGTATTTTGATAGTAGTCCCCACTGTGAAATGTCTTATTGCATAACATGGCATTCCAGCATGAGTAAACATGAATGGGACCTTAAATGAGGACAGATTCCAAGGTTCTGCCACACAGCTGACCTCTGGGGCTAACAGGACTACAGTCTTACAGACATTTCATGGGCCATTGAGTATAATTTTCTGGCCTTTCTGTCTCCCACTGTAAAGAAGGAAGCCTTCCAATTGTTTGACATCTTTGGATACTGGAGGAAATGCATTCTATACTTGGAATTTTATTAAAATCTCCCTCCCAAGACACCCAATTAGTGGCCAGATTTGACTGGCAGGCCATAATCTTGAGAAGTGTCCAGATAACAGTAAGATAGGTTTTATCCTTGGGTTACCAATTACTTTAGATCCCAAATTCCAGATTCCTTGAACCAATCTTATAGCTATAATGAGCCTTAACAAAAACAACTAAAACCTAATCCAAACAAAAGAAACAAAATCTCTGCTGCTATTCAGTAGCTTCTGGGCTTTTGTACTTGAAAACTTTATTCTGAGGTCTAGCCACAGATGCTGGCCTGTGATTGAGTCCTACTGAAGGCAAATCATTCTCACTAAAAGAAGATTGCTACTTTTTCTATAAAGCATCTTCACTGAATCTTAGGTCTTATAAGACTTTTATTAAAAAATATTTTTTAAAAGATTTTATTTGACAGAGAAAGAGAGAGAGAGAGAGAAGGCGAGAGAGAGACAGAGACAGAGCACAAGCAGGTGGAGCAGCAGGGAGAAGGAGAAGCAGGCTCCCCCATAAGCAGAGAACTTCTGGGGCTTGATCCCAGGAGCCTGGGATCATGACCTGAGCTGAAGGCAGACACCCAACTGACTGAGCCACTCAAGCACCTGAGGAAAAGATAAGTTTAAAAAATAAAATTTTGAAAAATGTACATACTACATTCAGTCAAGAGCTAGGTTTAGTTTCTCAGCCTTAGTTGACATCATGAATGGGTTACTCCATACTCATTTCTCATGAGATGGCACACCTATAGCCTGACCCAAACTGTTAGCTCAGTAGAGGTCTTTTTTTTTTTTTTTTTTTAGTATAGGTCTTGTCAAAATATTTTCCACCTTGAGAAAGTGCATGAATCACTGATTAAAAACAAACAAAACAAAACAAAACAAAACATAGTCCTCCCCCAAGGTGGGTAAATTCTATGGAATGCCATAGCCCACTGTCACACTTAATGAGAGCGAGTTGTTAATAACCCACAACATTAGTGGTTCTGTGCTATCAGATAAATTTTAGTTTTCCAGGTGAGAGAGCAGCATTTCTGAAATTGACAAAAACATCTACCTAGATGTGTGGTGTATGACAAAGAGCCTCTACTGGACCAAAGGTTACTCAGGCTTCCTTGAACTTTTCAACTAGACTTCTATTTTTGGACTAACATGTTTGTCTCTGTATTGTCCCTTTTTAGCAAGAATCCTGCTAGGTTGGTTTATCTCACCAACTGTAAAATTTGAAATACACAGGAGCTGAGTGAATATATTTGTTGCTACTTAATTCTAACCTGCTAGTCCCAGAGTTTTTTTAACATGCTCTTTTTAACTTTACATCTTTCTTAATTATAGATGACTTATTCCGTATACTTAACAGGTTTATCTCATGTATTATAACAGTATTACATGTCAACAGTGAAGCTGTGACATTTATTTGTATAAAAACCAAGTCTCTCTCTGACAGAGAAATAAAATCTTAAAAAAACACAAACATTTAGTTAAGTTATCATATTGTAATTTAATCTTTGTATATCTTCCATTTTTTTTTAAAGATTTTATTTATTTATTTGACAGAGAGAAATCACAAGTAAGCAGAGAGGCAGGCAGAGAGAGAGGAGGAAGCAGGCTCCCTTCTGAGCAGAAAGCCGGATGTGGGGCTCGAACCCAGGACCTGGGATCATGACCTGAGCCGAAGGCAGCGGCTTAACCCACTGAGCCACCCAGGCGCCCCTATATCTTCCATTTTTAACTGCTTAAATGACTACCATATTGCCACAAAAATGTAGTGATACAATTAGCTGGCCACTAAAAATTTACTCCTACAGATCAAAAAATAATATATATTTTTTTCCATATCCTGTCAGCCTCAATAACTAATCGGGTTTTTCATCCTCTACTATCCTCCAGGTAGTTTCTGATCAACCTGGCCTGCCTTCAGCAAGAATCCTGTTAGATGGATTAGCCAGAATCCCCCCTTGCTCATGTTAATTTCTCCACTGACCAGCACCCACTTCTTTGGCTACAAATTTCTACTTGCCAATGCTGTTTGGAGTTGAGTCCAGTTTTTGTCTTCAGTTATAAGACCCCATACAGTAGGTCCCTATATCCATTGCCATGCTCCCACTGAATAGTTTTCCTTAGTATATTTTAACAAGTGGGCTAGAACCAGAATAATTGATGATAATGCCCCATGGGAAAAGTTTAGAATAGTTTTAAGTTTTTCCCACTTATTCCAGCCTCTGTGTTAATAATATCTAGCTGGGCTGGCTGCCTGCTGCTCTTTAAAAGTTGTGTACTGTTATATTTAATTTGCCAAAGTTGAAGAACAGTGTACCCAGGAATCGTGGGATAGAAAGCTGAGTAAGTTTGAAGAGGAACATTTTCTCCATCTTCAGTATTTTTAAGATTTTTTTTTTTTTTGCTTTGGCAAGTATGGATGGACAGTTTATGACCTTGGTGAGTGGATGACTAGTGTAACAGTCCAGTTTGAGGGCATATGGAAAGAAATAATTCTGGATAGTGACTTTGCCTCTCTCATGGTTATACAAAAACCTTCTGTGTCCAGAAGTCGCTTTTGATAACAAAAGGATAATTCCTAAATCTTGGCAGATCTTATAATTTTTTTAAGTGGATATACAGCCTAACTGATAAAGAGGAATGACAGACCTTAGTCATGTATGAACAACTCTGACCCCAGAAAGTGTCTGGTGTATGTGGATTTCCTATTTCAAATATGGATGAAAAGGCTGAAATTGTCTTTCACAATTGTTTCAAGCAGTGGCTTGCTCTCTGTCCCAGCTGCAGGAGACCTCCTCCCCAACAATTATGCCAGAATCACTGTGAATCAGAATCCATGAGAGCTAATGGAAAGACTCACACTTAATGAGCCACCAAGGGCAGGGAGTGGACTGAAAAGAGACAAATTTGGATGGTTCTGGGGCTTATTCTCCCCCTCCGCCACAACTCACATTCTCTTTTTGGTACCTTAGCAAGCAGCTAGCACAGCAATTTTGAATTAGCTCAGTAGTAAAACAGCCTGATACCAGAAGCTAAGCTCAAAGTCTCTCCAGCTGTGCTCTACCCAAGCATGCCCCCTCTACTCAATGCCGAGAGGATGGAGGAGTCATGCACTCTGCTGACTCTCTGCTTGTGTGTTTTCCCATTAAATCCTCTTTTATTTTACATTTACACCTCATAGTACCGTGGCATATGTGTGTCCATGCATGACAAATGCGGAAAGAATACAAACATCATTTTTACCCATGGACCTTTGTTTAAACCCTGATGGTGGGGAGGAGGAAGATGTATTAAGGACCCAGGAGAAACTGTAAGATTTGTCAACATTATTTCAAGTAGATGTGGATAATTTAAAACCTGTGAATATGTAATGCATAACTTAAAAGGTTTCAAATATAACATGTAAATACATTGTAATAGGCCTTGCCTCAGAACACAGGGGAAAATATTACAAGGCCTTTACTGCATGTAGATAACTCTGCTTCGATTACCATTAGATTATAACTGTAAAATCCAGATATGAAGTACAATAAATCATAGTGCAGAGTTTCAGCTCAGTGAACAGTGTTTAAAAAAAAAACAATCTTACATACTGGAAAGAAATACACATGAGTTTCCTTTCCAATGAGATATCCATAAAGATGGCATACTTACTACAGATCATCCAAGTTCATACCTATCACTACAAATCTCATTTTGTATGGTTATTGTGAGGCCAGTAATGAAAGTGGTGTTTCCATATGGGATTGAATGGAACACTTGTGACTTCAATGTAATTCTGTGTTATAAAATGGTTTGTTTGGTTTTTGTTTCATTTCTGGAGATCAGGAATCATGGCTCATAAAGAATGGGTTGTGTTAATTCTGAACTTTTGTGTTCATTTTGGTATATTTAGATACCAAAATATACCAACTTTTGGTATATTTAGACACATCCAATAAAAGAGGGCAGTTCTAGAGGAATTTTGCATGAGTAGTAGAGGCAGGGGGAATTGGTGGCATTGAGAGTTGCAATGTGGAATGAGTCTCTGAAAAAAAAAAAGAAGAGTGTGTCTTGGAACACAGTTCCAAGTTATTATTCCAAGTTATCCAAGCAGTTATTGGCTGCTGAAGTCCTAGGTAAAGAGCTCAAAGTCTGAGAGACAGTCATGACAGGCAGAGCCGCTATTCACTTTAGTCACTTTGAAAGAACTGAAATGATAATACTCCTCACTATTGGACTTATTAAAAATACATTGGGAGAAAAATGATTACTTCTAATACGAAATATCAGAAATAGTTACAGATAATGTGATTCATGAATCTTCAGGAAGAAACAGAATAAAGAAAATAGCTAGAGTTTTATCTTAGTGGAAAAAATAGAGCACTTCTTCAATCTTATGAAAATTACTAAAAATTTTAGTGGCATAACTTCGGAAATGATTAATAGCAAGGCTCAGAGGACCAATGGCCTTTGTCCTTTAACAGGAACAGAATTGAACCTGAGGCAAAGTAAAGGTTTAAATATAATGATGGTCTTGGCCTGTCAATTGTTAAAGATTGAGCCAACCCATTCCATCTGAAAGTCACGAAATTCCTTCTGCTTGATGAGGTACTCAATAATATTCTTGTTCAATTTTCATGAATGCTATACTGGTGCATGTTCTGTAAATTATAGTTATAACCTGGATAGATAGCCAAGGTCCCCACAAATGAAGCACTTTTATATTTTTTTCATACAATTAGAAAATATTTTCAAATTAGAAGGAAACAGTCCCAGTAAAATAAAGAGAACATCACACAAAAATGGCAACTTCTTTGGAAATTATTGAATCCTATCAATTCATCATTTTAGTTGGTTAAAACATTCTACTATAAACTATTTCTAAAGCATTTTTACTTTTGGGGGTGAATTACATTTTAAAATTTATAGACAATGAAATTCACATGTTTTGGTGTACAGTTCTCTGAATATGTACACGCAGAGCTGTGGATCACAGATCCATCACCCCAAAGAGGTCTCTCATGCTGACCCTTTGGAACCACAACTTTGCCCTTTGTCCCAACCCAACAGATCTGTTTGCCAATTTATATATATAAATTCCCTCTTTTTAAAATATATATATAAAACACACACACACACACACACATATATATATATATAATTTTCCCTCTTCCCAGTTCTTGGTAACCTCTAATCCCTATCTCTAGAAAATTGCCTATTCTAGATAGTTATATAAATGGAATTATACAGTATTTTCCTTTCCAGTAATTTCCTTTTGGCTTATTTCACTTAGTATCATGTTTTCAAGGTTCATCCATGTTGCAGTATGTATCAGAACATCATTCTTCATTATGGCCACATAATACACCGTTGCATGTATATACCACAATTTGTTATTCATTATGTCAATGTACCCTTTGGTAATTTGTTATCCATTCTGTCAATGTACCCTTTGGTAATTTCTACCTTTTGGCTATTTTGAATAATTGAACTTGGTATATAAATATCTGCATGAGTGCCTGCTTTCAGTTCTTTGGGATTTATACCTAAGAGTGGAATTGCTAGATTATGAGGTACTTCTCTGTTTATCTTTCTGAGGAATCGGCTGCTTCTACAGCAGCTGCACTGTACTACAATCTTACTAGCCATGTACAAAGATTCCATTTTCTTTACATTCTCAGCAGTGCTTTTTCCCCTTCCCTTCTCTCCCCCCTCCCTTTTTTGGTCCTTGTTTGAATGATAGCTATGGTAGGTATGAAGTGATATTTCCTCATGGTTGTGATTTGCTTTTCTCTGATGACTAATGATATTGAGCATCTTTTCATGTGCTTATTGACCATTTGTAAATCTTTGGGAAAATGACTACTCAAGGCCTTTGCCCATTTTTTAATTCAGTTGTTTGTTTTTTGTTATTCTGGGGACTTAGGGTTTCCTTACATGTATGAATATTAAATCCTTTTCAGATACATGATTGCAAAACTTTCTCCTCCTTTTTGGGTAAGTCTTCTTAACTTTTTGGATAATGTTCTTTGATGCACAAAAATTTTAAATTATGATGAAGTCCAAATTACTGATTTCTTTTGTCTTTTGTTACTCAGCTTTTGGTGTCATGTTAAGAATCCATTGCCAAATACAAGGTCATGAGGTTTTATCCCTATGTTTTCTTCTAAGAGTTTAATCGATTTAGTTTTTATATTTAGATCATTAAGTTTTAGTTAATATTTTTACAGTATATGTTGTGAAGTAAGGGTCCAAATTCATTCTTTTGTATGTGAAAATTCAATTGTCTCAAAATCATCTATTGAAGAGACTATTCTTTCCCTTTGAATGGACTTGGCAATTTTGTGAAAGATCAGTTAACTATAAAGTCACGGGTATTTTTAGACTCTCTTTTCTATTCCATTTGTTTATATATCTATCCTTATGCCAGTGTCACACTAATTTTTGATTAGTATAGCTTTATAGTAGGTTTTGAACTTGAGAAGCTGATCCCTTCAAGATAATTCTTCTCTTTCAATATTGTTTTAGTTATCAGGTCTCTTGCAATTCCCTGCGAATTAGAGGATTGGCTTGTAATAAATGTTAAGTGCACGAAACACTCACCATTAGGAGATAGAGAGTGTCACCTTGGATAAAATATATGCTGTCACAAGAAAATCACTTCAAATACAATATTAAAGACAGATTAAACATGAAGCCAAAAAACAAGTTTCAGTAAATTTTAGAAGATTGAACTCTTACCAAGTATTTTCTCTGACTGCAGTGAAGTTAGAATTCAATAACAGAAGGAAGACTGGAAAACTAAAAAACATGTGAAAATCAAATAAGTGAAACCATATGATAATTGACTCTCTCTGCTTGACTTATTTCACTCAGCATAATCTCTTCCAGTCCCGTCCATGTTGCTACAAAAGTTGGGTATTCATCCTTTCTGATGGAGGCATAATACTCCATAGTGTATATGGACCACATCTTCCTTATCCATTCATCCGTTGAAGGGCATCTTGGTTCTTTCCACAGTTTGGCGACCGTGGCCATTGCTGCTATAAACATTGGGGTACAGACGGCCCTTCTTTTCACTACATCTGTATCTTTGGGGTAAATACCCAGTAGTGCAATTGCAGGGTCATAGGGAAGCTCTATTTTTAATTTCTTGAGGAATCTCCACACTGTTCTCCAAAGAGGCTGCACCAACTTGCATTCCCACCAACAGTGTAAGAGGGTTCCCCTTTCTCCACATCCCCTCCAACACATGTTGTTTCCTGTCTTGCTAATTTTGGCCATTCTAACTGGTGATATCTCAATGTGGTTTTAATTTGAATCTCCCTGATGGCTAGTGATGATGAACAGTTTCTCATGTGTCTGATAGCCATTTGTATGTCTTCATTGGAGAAGTGTCTGTTCATATCTTCTGCCCATTTTTTGATATGATTATCTGTTTCGTGTGTGTTGAGTTTGAGGAGTTCTTTATAGATCCTGGATATCAACCTTTTGTCTGTACTGTCATTTGCAAATATCTTCTCCAAGGGGAGTTAGAGAGGAGAAGGGAGTTGGGGGAAATTGGAAGGGGAGGTGAACCATGAGAGACTATGGACTCTGAAAAACAATCTGAGGGTTTTGAAGGGGCGGGGGGTGGGAGGTTGGGGGAACCAGGTGGTGGGTATTAGAGAGGGCACAGATTGCATGGAGCACTGGGTGTGGTGCAAAAACAATGAATACTGTTATGCTGAAAATAAAAAAAAAAAGGAAAAAGGAAGTAAAGTTATAGAAGGAATTTGGTTTTGCTAATCACCTAACATTAAAATAGAGATTAGCTGAAGTTATCTGTATGAAGCCAGTGGAATTATAAGGGTCCATGAATGGGAAAAGGTGGCAACAACAATAAGAGTCTGAGAGATGAGACATGAGAAAAACTTAGCCTGCCAATGCAGGCATTGAAGATGAGGGTGGGGCTATGGGAAAAAGGATGCAGGCTTCCTCTAGAAGTTGGAGAAGGCAAGAAGGTGGGTTTCCCCTTAGAGTCTCTAGAAAGATATACAACCATGCAGACAACTTGACTTTTATCCCAGGAAGACCCATTTTGGACTTCTGATTTCCAAGACTGTAAGGTATTTTCTTTGTGCTCTTTTTAAGCCACCAAGTCTGTGGTCACTGGTTACCATAACAACAGTAAACCAAGGCACCTGATCACCCCTATATTGATGTTTTCATCTGAGTATATTGCCAACCTTATCAAATCACTGTCCTGTCACTAGGAAAAGCAGAGAATCCATATTAGAAAGTAACCTTGCCTCTGTTTAAGAAACAAAACAGATGAACATAGGGGAAGGGAAGGAAAATAAAATAAGGAGAAAATTGAGAGGGAGACAATCCATAAGAGATGCTGAACTCTAGGAAACAAACTGAGGGCTGCTGAAAGGGAGATGAGTGAAGGAATGGTATAATTGGGTGATGAGCATTAATGAGGCCACTTGATCTAATGAGCACTGGGTGTTATATGCCACTGATGAATCCCTAAATTCTACTTCTGAAACTAATAAAAAATTGTGAAATTGGAAAAAAAAAACATGTGAAAATCAAACGCACTTCGTTTTTTAGAACCATTATTCCATCTTTTGTTATTAAAGTATAGATGACACACAATGTTATACTAGTTTCAGGTGTAGGACATAGTGATTCAACAAGTTGATACTTCATGCTATGCTCACCACAAGCGTAGCTTCCATCTGTCAGCATCTGCTATTACAATACCATGGACTAAATTTTCTGTGTTGTCTTATTCATTGCATAACTGGAAGCCTGTACCTCCCACTTGTCTTCACCCATTTTTGCCCATCCACCCTCCCGCTCCCCTCCAGCAATCATCAAACAACACACTCTCAACAAACTAGCAAATTAAAAATCACAAAGGAAAATAGGAAATACCTAGGGATGAATAAAAATGAAAATACAGGGGCACCTGGGTGGCTCAGCGGGTTAAGCCTCTGCTTTTGGCTCGGGTCATGATCTCAGGGTCCTGGGATCGAACCCCACATCAGGCTCCCTACTCAGGGAGCCTGCTTCCCCCTCTCTCTCTGCCTGCCTCTCTGCCTACCTGTGATCTCTCTCTGTCAAATAAATAAATAAAATCTTAAAAAAAAAATTCCACATATGAGTAAGATCATATGGTATAAAAAAAAATGAAAATACAACTACCCAAATTTATGGGATGTGGCAAAGGCAATGCTCAAAGGTAGTTTTTTTTAACTATGCATGCCTAGATAGAGTTTCTCTCAGGGTTTTTGTGTTTTGTCTTAGTTTTTATTTTGATACAATTGTACATTCACATGCAGGCTTAGAAATAACACAGTAAGACAGACCTTTGATCTAGTTTTCCCCAATAGTAACATTTTTTATAACTAGAGTAAGAATATCACAATTAGGAAATGGATGTAATCTACAGACTTACTCAGATATCACCAGTTTTACAAGTACTGATTTCTGTGTGTGTGTGTGCATGTGAGTGTGTGCTTAATTCTAGGCATTTTTATCATGTGTGTAGTTTTGTGTGACTACCATAATACTTAAGAATCAGAACAATTATATGACAAGGATCGGTCACCTACCCCTTTCATAGTCACAGCCATCATAGTCAGTCCCCCTATCCACTTGCTGTCTAACCTTGATCAACTGCTAATTTGCTCTCCATCTCTATAATTTGTCATTTAAGATATGTTACATGAGTGAAATTACGCACGAGGTGACTTTTTGAGATTGTCTTTTTCACCCTGCATAATTCCCTTGAGTTCCATCCAGGTTGTTGCATTTTTTTTTCTTTTTATTACAGAGTAGTGTTCTTGGTAAGGATGTGTCATGGTTTAACTGTTCATCTTTTGAAAGGTATTATGTTTCCAGATCAGGGCTATTATGAACAAAGCTTTTATAAATATCCCTGTACAAGGTTTTATATGAACATAAGTTTTCATTTCTCTGGGATGATTACTCAAGAGTGCAAATGCTGAGTTGTATGGTAAGCACAAGTTCAGCTTTATAAGGAAATGTCATACTGCTTTCCAGAGTGGTTGGACCACTTTACCTTATGTCCTATCTGCACCTTCTCTTGATGTTTTAAGCGTGTCTCCTGCTGTAACCAGTTAACACTGGCTGAGTTCAGAGCAGGTGTAGGAAAGAAACGAACAACCCCCCCCACAACACACACACTAAAGACAAACCAAAACAACAACAAAATCTACCAGATTGTTCTCCTGCTTTCTTCAGCTGAGGAGTTTACTTTTCCCAGTCTTACTACTTTGAAAATAGAGGTTCTCTGGGAGATTTTCCTATCAATGTGCAGTTAATCCTCTGTGCAGTTATGGGGCTCAGCTTGCTCTCAGATCAAACACAAGAGATAAAGGAGGGGGTAAAAAACATTAACTCACCACCATGCTGGAATTTCTTCAAGTTTTGACATCCTTCCTCAATTGGTTATTGTTTATTTTTAGAGACTTACGTTCTGTGTTCTGTCCAGAGTTTCAGTTATGTCATTGGGAGCTGAAGGCTCTAGTGAACTTACTTCATCTTGGCTATCACCAGAATCATTTCACACAACTTTAGGAATTGTCAAACTGTTGGTACATTTTCAAATACATTGCTGCTCCAGCATTTTTTCAGATGTCTTAGATCTTTTTCTTCTTGGCCAGCTGGGAAAGATACTTGTACGTTGTTCTAAAGTGAACAGTGGCTGAGTGATAAATGTCATCCAGCTGATGATCTAATAGAGGAGAATGCAACTTCTGATAGCAAAGTGGATGAATAATGTGACTCTTATGGTATGTCCTGAAACCAGGGCATATTTGGAATTTTTTGAAGATGACTTGCGTTGCAGTACTTAGGAGCTTTATATTCTTCAATGGGAGATGATTAAGTAAACGGCTTGCAGAGTAAATTCTTCTTTTTTAAAAGAATGGTAAATCCAGTTTCTATTTTTGTTTCTCCTGGTGTTCTGTCATTTAGCTTATCTTTGGGTGGAGAAAATCACTGCAGTTTCAAAAGCGTGAGTTTAATCTATGATATATTAGGGTGTTCAAATCCCTTCTGAGATTCTAGTCTTCTCCTAGGAGTGATAATTAACCTTTGAGAGTATCACTTATGCAGTTTCACCTGGTGGTTTGTTTTAAGAATTTATTTATCTCATTTACCTTTCTGACTATAATCACTTCAGGTTGGAGGCAGGAATGGTAAGGGTGTAGAAAAATAGATACCCTCACCAAGATATTTCAGCCATCAGAGACCCTAAGCATTAGGGACCCCTGGGTGACTCAGTCAGTCAAGTGTCTGCCTCTGGCTGGGGTCATGATCTCAGCATCCTGGGATCAAGTCCTGCATCAGGCTCTGCTCAGCAGGGAACCTGCTTCTCCCTCTGCCTGCTTGCTCGAGCCCTCTCTCTGACAAATAAACAAAAAACAAACAAACAAACAAAAAAAACAAACCCTAAGTATTGCATTCTAGTGTTCAATATTTGAATTGTATGGTGCCATTTTAAATAATAGTTCTAGGATACCTTTTCTTTCTTAGTGTACCTGAAACTGCGTGGGACTTCTACTCTAAAGGTTTAAGTTTGCCCTTAGTTCAACTTTTTGTTAATTATGATACTTTTGATGATTTATTATTATGAGCCTTAGATTCCTCATATGAAGATGGTGGTTAACAATATCTGGCACAAAGAACTTTGTTCTGAGTTCTAAATTTTATGCATATGCATTGTAAATCTAAATAGAGATAAATTGAGGCAAGCTCAAATTTCGGAAACTGAGTTTATTTGGGAATAGCAGAGGAGTTGCAGTTTAGGAATTGCATGCTGTAGAAAGCTGCAGGTCAATCCACTGAGAATTTGCGGTGACCGTGTTTATGGGCAAGGATAGCAAAGAGTCAGAAGTCCAGCGAGAGTCCCAGCAGTAAGCTCATTGATTTGAGGATGGGGAGAGATTCCTGGGAGATATTCATTGGTATGAAGGTGAGTCTCAGTTTTCTCTAAATCAGGTATTTATAAGAAATCAGTCTCAGTTCTTAAGTTCTTTTCTTTTATATGCATGTGGGAGATTCCCCATTTCATATTCTTCTGTTCCATTTTAGATTGAAATTTCTTCACAGTATATATATATATATGATGTCTTATATACATGATATTTATATATATATTTATCTCTAGGATGACTATCTGAAGGTAGTATTGCTATAAAAAAACTTTTATAAGCCAAACTAGCATAAAGCAAAAAAACAAAGAGCATTAATTTATATGGAAAAGTTTTTGAGGATTCCCAGACCCCAAAAATAACATTTCTTAGAATATATCTTCCTAATGGATATACAAAACAATTTGAGATAAAGGACAGAAGATGCTCATAGACACAGTTGAAAGCCACGGTGGCTTGATGCTGAGATGCTGAGGGTATTTTCCAGGGAAGGAGCTGGCCCACTTCTACTGCTTGGGGTAAATGCTGCCTCTATAAGGATTTGCTGCATGGCTAACACTAAATTCTACTTTTGCTTTTTGCCTTTTTTGGTAAAGGTGAAATCCTCTTTGGATTCCTTTTGGTTAGTGAAAATAGATAGTAACATAATCTTTCTTAAAAACTTAGTAGCATAATCTGAACCTTTGAAAAACTAGTTAAATTAAACACATATGTAACTCCTCTATAAGATTTTAAATGCAATAAAGAAAAGAGGATTGTTTTTCTGTAAATAATTTATGCCTGAAAAGCAATGATTTCTTCCTTGGTGTAGGGGAAGGAGGCTTTTAAAAATATTAGCCAATTTTTAGGAGTAGTTATTGGAATATTCACAATATAATATGCTATGTTTCTACTAGTAATACCTGTAAGTAGATTGCAGAAACCAAGGATTCTTTCTGTTCCAGTTTATAATTACATTTTGCGGGCTCTCTTTGAGGTTCTGACTCTTTGTACTCACCATTTTAGAATCTACATATAAATTGCTGTGTACTGTCAATTTTACTATAGTCAAATACATTTCAAAGCCAAACATCATCATGTTTAAAAAGGGACAGAGAACAATTATATTTGACAAACAATTTTTACATGACCTGAAAATGTCTTAGGATTAAAAATGATCCTTTTATACTCTGATTTGCTTAGAAGTGTTTGTTTAGTTGAAACTTGTGGAATCATTTCACTTTACTTTACTTTAGGGCTGACTGAAAAAGTTGGAAAAGTCTCAGAAAAGATTTTGAATTTTGCCTCTTTGCCCACTGGGATGAATATTCCCAGCAGAAGAATCACTAAGTTTGTATTGAACATATTGGAAGTTATAACTAACACTGTAATCATTTATGCAATTTTTGTGAATACCCAGGAGATGGTGGTACTTTTTCAGTTTCAGAAGGAAAACACTTGACATAACTGTAAGGAAACATCTAATGTTGAAAATGGAAAGTAGTTATCTTTTTGTTATGGTTAGCATCAAACAGAAGTATTCATGTTTTTCCTCACAGTTTAAAACTGGGCATGCAGAAATTTTTGTGTCATTCAGAGAGAGAATAAAATAAATAATTCCAACTGAAAGGGAGCTGCCCTAAAATCTGGGAAATTTTCCTAAGTATGAATTTCAATTAACAGTATTTTTAAAAAATCTAATTTCAATTCTTTGTACACATTTATTTTTTTATAATTTTTAAAGGTTTATTTATTTATTAGAGAGAGGGTGTGAGTGGTGGGAGGGGTAGAGAGGGGGAGAGACAGAATCTCAAGCTGCCTCCCTGCTGAGTGTGGAGCCTGATGCGGGACTCAGTCTCATAGCCTGACATCATGACCTGAGCCAAAACCAAGAGTCAGATGCTCAACCAATTAAGCCACCCAGGCGCCACCACATTTATTTTTCAATGAAGGTTTATAAACTGATGAGAGGGTTAAAGAATAGAAAATTTAGGTCAAGAAAGTCTGAATTGTACAATATTTCTTATTTTCTCACCGGTTGCCCTATTTGGAAGTTCCTTTGATAACCCACGAACCTGCAACTCCTCCCCCACTTTTCCAAAGAGAGTATTTTAGAATTTACATTTTAAAAAGTTTTTAAGAATGATTTAGAAGATTAAAGTTATTTGGGCAGATCGGTTCTCAAAATAAAGCACATAAAAGAAGCAGTTTTTCTGAAAAGAATTGGAACAGTTTTGATGTTCTCTTCCTAAGAATAAATAACATGTGGAGACAGGGCAGTACCTTCAAAGCCTCTGTTTCTTTAATAGAGGTCCCATAACATAACCACCTCTATTCTTTCAAGTGAAAGGTTTTGCTAGGTTTGAATTAATTCATAAGCACTCTTGGAGATTAGTAAAAAGGCCACCTCTCACCCCTGGAAGGGAAACAGAAAAAATATTTTTTTTCCCCCAAGCTTAGAAAAGATGAAGGATTGGCTGTTAAATCCCTAAGTAGAGTTCAATGTTTGATTTTATAAATCCAGTAGATGAGGGGTCAGGTTATTGTTGTAACACTTCACATACACACGCACATGCACGTACACACGTGCTTGTGTGTGTTAAGTAATCTTTAGTTGTTCCCTGTCCTATGAGAAGTCTTTAAACAGGAGATGCCTTTGGCTAGTGTTATTTATTTATCTTTTGGCTGAAGATAACAGATATAAGTTAGCAACTTGTTAGTGGTAATGTAATGTGATGTATGTAGGTAATGCAGCCTATAGTTAAGAGTATGGGCATGAAGTCATTCTCCCTTAGTTCAGATTCTCGTTCTGAAATTAACTGTGTGACTTTGAACATCTTACTTGAACTCTTTGTGCCTGAATTTTCTCTTTCACAAAAGAAGACATAATAATTACAAATAACCTGTAAGGTTTTTTAGGAGATATAAATGACACAATATGTAAAATACTGGTATATGTTTAGCTTTCAATAGATTTAGATATTTTTGTTATTATCATCACCATTTTAATAATCATGAAACCATTATCATTACCAGGATAATCATCTTTATTATACCCTGATACTCTGTTTTATTGGATTATATCAGCCTTTTATCTGAGGGGATTACTTTTGTTCCTGTATTTAGTAGAGGAAAGTGTATGTATTTGTATATTGTATTTTTGTATTTAATAGTTCTTTAGATTTTCAAAAGGCTGAACATACGAGTAAAATGTATTAATATGTAATGTTGTTCCTCTTGAAAAGTACATATACATTTAAATAGAATAATTATTAAAATTTTACTCCAAAGTTACTCAAAATGCTTTATTTTTAAATACTTTAAAAACTAATACATTTTGAGAATTTAAATTTTAAAGTTCTGTAAGAATTTCTTAGATGATTGTAAGTTTTTTTTTGAAATTTGTTAGCCCAGTTCATTACTGAAAGTTTACTATAGGTTGAAGTTAAAATGGAAATTTGTACTTTTGCTGGACACAGTCAAGTGAGGAATTGAAAAGAAACAAAATGAAGGAACGGAAATCCAATTGTTAGCCTCATTTTAGATTCATTCCATCACCATGAATAAAATTTCTATAATGTAATACCATAAATGATCTCACATATATGAGTTATAAGAAAGCCAGATCAAAAAATACATACTTTATCAACTACTTAAAAGTAGTTGTAAAGTAGACAAAATTAATGTATGGTGATAAGGATTAGAATGATTGCTACTCTGGGGGATTTAATCTGGAGTTTAGGTGCCCGAAATTACTTATTACATGTGTATGTATGTGTGTAAAAAGTCAGTCACTGAATGGTACGCTAAAGATTAGAGCATGTAATTCATTCCTCAGGAAAGGGAGAGGGAGAAGGAGAGAGAGAAAGAGAGCATGAGCGAGAGAGAAGAGAGGGTGTGTGTGTGTGGTGGGGAGGAATGGATGTCTAATTTTGCTCTAAGATTTCTTTTTGCTTTGCTTATCTTTTCATGTTCCAACCTCCCTTATTATTTCCAAAGACATTTGATGTTTCTTTAATTTTAAATTTGTGAACTTGACAAAGTAGTTTTAGGATTCTTCTTGCATATCTGATTAATCTTGTTATATTCTTAATTCTTTTGAAAAGGTGTGGAATCTGATTTGTATATTTCGTTCTTTGCCAAGGATTGAACCATATTTACCATAAGTAGGGTAAAATCTGCTGGAAATAAAACAGTTTGATACTGTTAACACGTCATTGCTGGCATTCCTTTTGTATCTTACCCTCTCAAAATGTCATTATAAAGTGAGATTTATTTTCAGGTATATACACTTTCTGGATGTGAGTGATGTTTCATTACCTGACATAAATACAGACATTGTGGTCTGTAATCCTTAACATCCCTGCTTAGTCACTTAAGCTGTGATGAAGCCATCTTGCTTGCCTTTATATTTTCCTCACGAGAGTGGAATTCAGATTTTTAGATAATAAATTTATCAGTTGCCTTTTTTTTTTTTAGTTGCAGCCTTTAAAAACCCATGTTTCTCTGCATTCTTTGTGTTCTCTGGCTCAGCAGTTTATCCTTCACTTTCTTACTTTCACTATTTATACATCATCAGAGAATGGGTATGATTCAGATTCAGGTTACATAGAACCAAAGAGAAATGTTTTGAACCCAAATTGGAAAGCATACCTAAATATTTGGATTCAGCTTGGAGTCTCAAATAAATACATAAGGTAACATTGTTAAGAAGAAAAGAGGCTCTCAGGCCCCTGGAGAATACTTTTACCTCTGTGGTCTCCAATGATTATGTTGAAACAGAATGTAAATCTTTGAGTTTTATAAGATGCCCTGTATTTCCTTAGAACATTGCTATTTATTTTGTAAGAGAGGGATCTTGACTTGTAGAGTTACCATGGGATTTCTTAATCTATCCCTGGTCATCACTATTTGACACCATGTATGATCTTTTGATAATTCTTTGATTCTAGATCTTTTCTCTATTACAGCTTGTTCAGGAGAGTTCTTAGAATCATCTGAAATAAAAACACTAAGGTCAGAAAGATTATTTTCTTTTGTTAAGCAGCAAACGCTATTGTTTCACTCAGATGCTCAGATGCCCTTGCATCAACTGTTAACCCCAGGGAGTCTTAAATCCCGGGAAGGGGAAAGGGGATTCTTCTAGTAGGCCCTTAGCCAGTGACTGATTTTGGTAGAGTATGACTGCCCACCTCCCTTGCCTCAGGCTGGGGCAATTCTGAAATGCAGTACTCCCAAGTTCTTCAGTTGCAGGCCAAATGTACTCTTCTGGGACATCATCTGCAAATGTTCCCCTCATTAGTGTCTTCCCTTTCTCTGTCTTGTATCATCTCTCCCCCCACTTTCCTTAGTGATCTCTCCTGTGATTCTTTCCTTAATAGATCATTAGGAAAAGAATCTTCTTAAACTCTGCTTTTGGGCAACTTGACCTAGGACAAACTATATGCCACATAATGATTAACTTCTCTCAGCCCATGTTTATAATAAGTTTCTAAAGAGAATTTATTCCTCTTTAGCAAAAGTTTGCAATATTTGTAAGACTGTATAAGTGTCGACACTAGAGATATTACTTACGCTGATTCCTTTCTCCCATGGCTGCTATTTTACATACTGAAGAATAAGACTACTGACTTTCTTCTGACTATAATCAATGAACTTACATTCTTCAGGGGAAAAAAAGTCACCCTGAATATAACTCTTAATTTGCTTATTTTCGATAGCGTACTCTTCCCACTTTGAAAAGCAGGAAGTCTTACTTCTGAAACTTTAGAAATAATACATGAAATGTTAATTTTTATGCCTTTTTTGATATGACGGCTTTTTCATGTGAAAATAGTTGACTGCTATTGAAAATGACACAATAGCAGTTGTTGTTTATAATGTTCCTTAGTTAAGACAAGCGCTGAGAGCTGGAGTTTCTCCACACAAAGCAGCCAGCTGGGGGCAGAGAAGCTTGCCGCAGTGTTGGAGGGCAGAGCTGGTTCACGGGCACAGTCCACTGTCGCTGAGGAATCTTCCAGAAGATGACTGCCACTGGGCCACCTATATACCCAGTCTCCGGGGAGCTGCAACATAAGAGTGTAACCGAGAACGAATGTGAGTTCACTCCTTGGTGAGGTAGAGGGAGAGACTACACCAGGTGGACTTGTCACACAAAATGATCTTTATTAGAACAAATAAGGAAGTCACGGGGATAGATTTCCAAGGCTGTGACTTTCTAGACAATACAGCTGGGGAGGTTTTAAGCTAATACATTTTCATGGAAGGGCTCGACAAAGGGTGAGTTCAGTATAGAATTGGGGCAGAAGTCATCCTTAATAGTCAAAGTCCACGTCCTCCTTGATTGAAGTCACGAAGACCAGCAAGCACAGGATCCTTAGTTTTATGGCTCCAATTTGGTGTCTGAGGGTTCACCGGGATTTGAATCCTGCAAAAAACAACTGCAGAGTGTGTCTGTTAGGTCCATCGTTGCTTTTGAAAAATCGCTGGGAGTTTTACCCCTGATTTACTGTGTCTGACAGGATTGGGCTATCTCCTGGCCTGCTAGGTTTTTGCATTCTGTTTGTTTCTGGAGATTCCTTAATACTGAGGTTTTTGCATTCCATTGTAATTCTAGCACCTCTTAGGAAGTTCTGCAAGTGGTATGCCAGGGCCAGGGGGACATAGGTCACAAAAATATCTGGGGGCCTAAAATGACTTATTGTGTGTCATGAAATCTAGGTCTCCTCTTTCTTATCCTCTTCCTTTTCCTGGGGACCCCTAACAAGAGTCTCCTCAGTCTGGAAGAGACACTGGCTGCGGCTTCTGTTTTGGTCTTGCAGTGTCCCTGCAGCACCCTCTGTTGACAAAGCCTGACATTGTGCCAGCTGGCCCTGGGAAATGTTTTGAGTCCAGCTTCAACACCACAGAGGCGAGAAGAGTTGGTTTGGAAATGACGGGATAAATTGATGACCCCACACACAATTCTTTTTTTTTTTTTTTTTAAATATTTTATTTATTTATTTGATAGAGATCACAAGTAGACAGAGAGGCAGGCAGAGAGACAGAGAGAGGGAAGCAGGCTCCCTGTTGAGCAGAGAGCCCGATGTGGGACTCGATCCCCGGACCCTGAGATCATGACCTGAGCCGAAGGCAGAGGCTTAACCCACTGAGCCACCCAGGCTCCCCCCCCCGCCACAATTCTTACAGCAAATACTCAGTTTTGTTTCGGTGATGAGCTCTGTTTCAAAAAGCATAGAGCTGCTCTCTAAATTTTGTTTTCAATATAAAAGTAAAGTTACTAAGTTATATAGAAACAGCAGTCTGTTTTTTTTTTAATAAGGGTCTTTTAACCTATTACGAGGGTTAGTGCTTGATAATTTGAACACTCCTTTCTTTATAGCAATGTGTTATTTTTTTTATAAGGGTCTCGTAACCTATTATGAAGGTTAATGCTTGATAATTCGAACACTCCTTTCTTTATATTGTTTACTGTTTACTTTTATTGTTACGGAACAGTCTCCTTCATTTTTTTATGACTAAGAGGAGATGTAAAATAAGTGTATATATTAAACTCAGGTCTTAGCTTGGCTTTCAGAGTTGGTGCAATTCATTCCCCCAATCAAAAAAGAAATGGTAATCTGGGGAGCACATACCAGTCATACTCTTTGCTTCTTTTTCACAGAAGGGATATTTTAAAATCTTTCTTTTTATCCTTGATAGAGTCATAAAGCTAAATGTGGTATTGTATATTGCAGGGTATCAGCTTCTGATTTTACATGTGGAATGCTTCAGAACTGAATGACTTAGCAGAAGTCACAGAGCTTGCTTGTGACTGAATCCACACATGCCATAATATAGGCACGCAGGCACTTGGGATTGCAAACTCTTTCTGTGAAGTTAGATTGTGAAGGTACCGGTGTGGTTTAGTTATTGATTTACAATAAGTCACCTCAATATTTAGCGACTTGAAACAATAAGCATTTAGTTAGATCATGATTTTACAGTTTGTCAATTTAGGTGAGGCTTAGGTAGGTGGTTCTTCTGGTTTTGACTGGGCTCTGTCACCCGTGTCCTTCTCTGGTTGGGTAGGCAGCTCTGCTGATCTCATTCGGGCTTATCTGTGGGCATCAGCTTTGACAACTAGGTCGACTTGGGATCATTATTCTGCCTACCACAGATGGCTAGCCGTCCAAGATCTCCTGTGAAATATTAGCATTTCCCCACTCTCTATCTCTTGCCATCAGGGCGTATCGCTTGTCTAGTCTAGTTTTGTAAAGGAAAAAACCAACAACTTTGAAAAATGGGAACGATACAGACCGAATACACTGGAGTAGGAATTTATAGCAGATGTTGTAGGTATACCCTACACCCCCTTGACTTACTCCAGATATCATCTACAGACATAACAAAGGAAAATTGAAGCCCATTTTGCAAGTAAGGGTGGTGTCAGGAACAGAAGGATTAATTTAAAATACTTTGTTTCAGGGGTGTGTCTCCTGAACAAGAACAGGATCCAGGGAAAGGATTTATAGCAGTGATTTTGCACAAAGATGGTACAGGCAGATAGAGGAGGTAGAGTCTAAAGAAATCTTAAAGGGGTATGTGGGGGGTAGGCATGAGGAGGCTTTTAGAGTTCATGGGAGTGAGTGATGGAGAAGAAACTGCTCCAAGAGTGGCAGTCTGAGTTTGTGGGCATAGAAGGAACTGTTCTCCAGGTAAATGAAGATGTAGAATATAGGTATGATTAATAGAACAAAAAGGTAACCATGTAACCTCCATTCATATGAATGTATGAATCCTGATTGGTTCTCTGATTCACCATCTGTCATGTTTAATTTGTTTTCTTTCAAGGTTTATCTGCAGTTGTAGCGCAGCTGGAGATGTATAGTTTTCTTCATACAACCTTTCTGGCATAGCTTTTCTTTCACATTTACCCGTGGCTTAACCACTGGTTTCGGTGACACTCAAGTGAGTGACTATTTCTTCCTGCCAGTTTATGAACCAGAATGAATGGTTTGTAAGAAGTCTAAAATCTTTTTTTTTTTTTTTTTTTTTTTTTTTTTTAGTATACTAATAGCTGTATTTCACCTTCTTTACCTGTGGGATGCCTTTAATTTTTTCACACCGGTGTAGGAATGGCACATAATTGCCAAGAGAAAGCCAAGCTTATTTGATACTGTTGTTTGAGAGCAAATAAAACCCAAGTATTGGAAAAAGAAAAACTGGGAATTTGATTAAGAAGTGGAGGGCTTTAAGTGACACTCTAGTGCCTTGGGCTGGAGTTTCAAAAAGTTGGCAAGGGAATTGAATCCCCCAAGTGCTCAGGCTTATGATGGCAGGAATAAAGCTATTTTTGTCCTCTAGGCAACAGCCTTACTCTGCCAAATTTCCCAAGACTCATACAATGAGAGCATCCATCCCAAAATGATTAATGCAAATTTAGTAATTGTGCACATGGATCATTTCTCTGTCACCCATTTTATCCATAAAATGCGCCTTTCTCTCTATGCACACATTGCTCATGTTTTGTGCCATTCACCTGTTGCTGGGGGCATGGAACAAATTACTTCTTTGTGTGAGGCTGCGGGAAGAAGAAATTATCACATTTGTGGCTGGCACCCACTATTAAGCCAAGCATGTAATTATTTGAATCAGAATGATCATACGCACAGAGTCAGATTTATCTTGGCTCTCACAAGCAGAGCATATGAGGTGTGATCCACAGCTGGACAATTTTCTGAAGGGGAGATAGTGGAGAGGATATGGGTCTCTGTTAAAGAAGATACATTTTTGGCAGCAAAGGCAAATTTCAGTAGAAGCCAATGAGACCTCAGGGGTTCTGGCTTTTGTAAAATTTTAAGTGCAGTGTGTACAAGTGGAAGGGTTTGAGCTGAGAGCCCTGGGGAAGTTAATCAGCAAAAGACGTATTGTGTTGCCAGTCTCACAGTGTGGACTCCCCCAAGCACTTCACACAAGACCCTCAAACTTAATCAACCAACATAGCTCAGAGGAGTAAACTAGAAAGCCCCTCAGGCTTGTGATAGCCCTTTCAAGTTTCCAGGAAGCATTGATGCCTGCCTAATAGGGCCTTTCTGGAAACTACTAGCTCCTGTTCTGAGGGCACCAATCAACCTGCAGCTGTGTTGAGTTAGGGCTTTAAATTGACAGGGGAAGGTGGAGAAGCCATGGTGAAGTAGGGGTCTCCTCCACAGAAGCCATTTGCTGGCTAAACATCTCACTGCTTGCTGACACTCCCAGTTACTAATTTGAGCAGCTATATGCTTACTCTGCATTCTGCTGCTGTGGGATAACAAAGTGTCCACTGTATTTCTCTCCTATACCACAGGCTGTCAAGCAGATTTCCTGAAACAAACAAAATCTTTTTCTGTGCTAATAAATGGTAGTGGGTCAAAAATGGATGAATTTTCCATATGAAGATTGGAAGGGCCCTGTACAAATAGTACATGGCTACTTACGAGTGCCACCATGTTAGGCGGAGAACACAGTGACCTCATGCATCCCTTTCTCAAATGCCTGGCAGTTACAGTTTTTGAAGAGTAGCTGCTTTGAAACCCCACTTTTGAGAGTGCTTGACTGTCTTTCTCTTCTTTTTACTTCAGGATGAATCGGGAAAATAATAATAACAAATCCGATAAAATACACCATACAAAAATAGAAGGTTTTAGTCAGTAGGAGTGTAGGGAAACTTTGCCGAGGGCATTGAAATGGACAAAACACAAAGATTACTGAGTGTCCTGGGTAGTACACCTTTCCTGGTTATCTGATTTTTGTCTGGTGCCACCCCATTCATCCTCTTTGTTAGTAATGTAAATAATTCTTGTCCATAGAAATGAAAATGAGTTTGGTCCAGTAAAATGCAACTGATTATTGCCTTGTGCCTGTTTATCAGATTTAGATCTATTTGCAAATTTACTTCAGCATTCTTGATTGCCTATGTATGTGTGAGTTGTTTGAATTCTTCCTTGAACTACTAGTAACATCTTATGGTATTCTTATTAATGACTTAATAAAATATTTGGCACATATTCTTTTTATATTTCTCTGTGAGTTATGATGTTAATTTTAAAATATATTCCTCATTAGCATCAATTCAGAGCATTTAAAAAAAATTAATACTGAGGAAAAGTATGTTTTTAAAAATATTCTGCAGGGGCGCCTGGGTGGCTCAGTGGGTTAAAGCCTCTGCCTTCAGCTCAGGTCATGATCCCAGGGTCCTGGGATCTAGCCTTGCATTGGGCTCTCTGCTCGGTGGGGAGCTTGCTTCCCCCTCTCTCTGTCTCTGCCTGCCTCTCTGCCTACTTGTGATCTCTGTCAAATAAATAAATAAAATTTTTAAGAAAAAAAAAAGTGTTCTTCAAAGGGAACGCCACTCTACCCCATGGGAGAAAATGAACAACAAATAACTCTGGTGGGTGACTTGAAAATGCCAAATGCCCATTAATGGAACAAAGCTATCAAGCTGTCTTTAATAGAAAAATGAGATACTGCAATGTCTTATGTTTAGCATCAGTCTGATCTTAATGCTTAATCAAATGAACACTGAGTAAATGGAAGCTTGGTTTTCTTTTGTTTGTTTGTTTTTGTACAGAATCAAAATAATGTCTTTGCTGAATCTCTTTTAAAGTCATTTTAGATTGAGGGTATAGATTTGGACATGGAGGTTAAAACCGTTGGGTAGCCAACATACAGGATCAGATTGTTTTTCCCTTTTGTCCTTCAGGATGTAAGAAGTAGTTTAGACAAGAAACTCCATGATTGCTTCTAATCAAATCTATTTGTTTCCATTGATGCAGCTTCACTATTAGAACAAAAGAAAAACAAATGAATTTAGGAGATCATTGACTTAGTTTTTTAGAATATGTCTGCTTCATTGTAGCTTACATATTTTCCAGCACCTATTTTTTTTTTAAAGATTTTATTTATTTACTTGACAGAGAGAGAGATCATAAGTAGGCAGAGAGGCAGGCAGAGAGAGAGGAGGAAGCAGGCTTCCCGCTGAGCAGAGAGCCCGATGTGGGGCTCTATCCCAGGACCCTGGGATCATGACCTGAGCCGAAGGCAGAGGCTTAACCCACTGAGCAACCCAGGCGCCCCTCCAGTACCTATTTTTGTCTGAGGGCCAAGGAAAGGCCTGAGTTCAGCTAATGCATCTTAGATCATATTTTTGAAGTTTGTATAATACCAGAGTATTTATTTGGGATTTATGTTGAATGCTTCAACTTATGTCATAAGTACTTGGGAATCTGGCTTCCGCTGAAGGCTTTTCTCCTTTTCTCTTGGCAGACCCTCCCAACCCTGACTTATTAAATATAATATCTCATAATAAGCCAGGATGAAATATGCCAGGACAAAATTAGCCTTTTTTTTTTCTTTTCTGTCATGTCATGTTCTAATATGAGAAGTTAATGGGATGGCTCGAACTTGCATTTTAACACCTGATGGGTAACTATTCAAAACCTCATTTTTTGAGATGTTTGATGAAATTTGGGTTTGAAGATAATACCTTTTCTCAAATCACTGGCTATATAAGGAAATATACCAGAATATAATATAACATTACTATTTGGCATTGGTCATTCCTTCTGACTTTGTATAGATATGTGGTGAGTGAGGGGTACAAAGAAAAGATCACTGGTTAGAATTGTATCTCTAGAAGAAACAATCAGAGCTAGCCTGTTATCTATGTGATGGTTTCATTTGTCATGTTAAACTTTTCTTGCCTTAAGTTCAGGAAAATTCTCTTTAATCAAACTATAGCATTCAGCACTTTTTTTTTTTTTTTTTAAAGTAGGCCCCATGTCCAGCTTAAAGCCAAACACGGGGCTTGAACTCACAACCCCACAACCCTGAGATCAAGAACTGAGCTGATATCAAGAGTCAGATACTTAACTGACTGAGCCAACCAGGTACCCAGTATTCAAGGCATTTTAGGGTTATAACCTAAAGTTAATTTACAACCTCTCTACCTTTAAACCTTTATAAACACTGTACTTCAGTGAAACAGACTACAGACTGCTTCCTCATCCTAGAACAGGTATAATGCTTTGCTTTGCAAAAACCTTGGCTGCCTTCTATATTTGTGTAGAGATGTTAACCGACCTCTAGTACAGTTCTCTTAACCTCTCTGTGGTAAAGGACAAGTTTTTTTGGAAGTTCCTATTGGGTTACATTCCAAAATTGCAATATAAAAATATTACTAGGCATATGATATAACTATAAAAGGCTTATCAACTACAAGGCTTAATTTATTGTTATTATATTCAAAACACATTTTCAAATGGCTGTAAAAGTTTCTAAACCCTTTGAATCTCTGTGCATATGCCTTCACAAATCAGTAATAAACAATTCAATGACTAGAGGCATTGGCATAATTTCTCTCACAAATGCTATCTGCTCCCAATTGTTTTTTCTGTATCTCTCTAAATAAAAGTGATCTAACCTTTACTGGAAAGTAGGGGTTCAGTGTTGTTATACTTCTTATAATAATTGACTTAATAGTATTACAGTTCTTGAATAATTACTGTTTCCCTTTGAGGAAAACTTCAGCACTAAATGTTCAAGTAAATATTTGTTGAATTGCAATTTTCTTAAATCTGTTGTTGGAAAAAGGTTTTACGATTGATGTTTAATGCCTATTCCCCTCTTTTCTGCAACAATTAATTATAATAGAGGGAAAAAAAGCATACATCAAAGTCATTGTTTTTGAAATACCTTCTGCAAGAATGATTCCCAGCAAATCAAACCTAAGAATTTGAGTATCTGTTATGATTGACAGTATTTCCAAGTTTACTGACCTTGTGCGTCAGGCCTGCTGTGCCTGCCCATTTTATTTTGAACTTAGGCCAATATGGCTTTTACTTTTTTTCTTTTTTTTTAAATGATTTTATCTCTCTGTTTATTTAGAGAGAGGGCACATGCAAGTGGGGGTGGGGCAGAGAGAGAGAGAGATCTCAAGCAGTGTCTTGCTGAGCTCGGAACCCAGTGCAGGGGCTTAATCTCAGGACTCTGAGATCAGGACTGGAGCCAAATTAAGAGTCGGATACTTAATTTATTGAGCCACCCGGGTGCCCCTGGCTTTTCCTTTCATTCGTTAACTGTGATTTCCATTTCCCCCATCATCTTCCTTCATTTCTTTCTAATCTCATTACCTATATTCAGTAAGTTGTCTGTCACTATGGATTTGCAATTCTCACATCATCACCTGCCCTTCCATCTGTGTTGGCCATTACCTTGGTTCTGGGGATCATCAAAGCTAAGACTTAGGTTGGTCAATAGTCTACATCTGTTTTTCATCATTACATTATGTGTACTGGGTTTTGCTTTTCTTTGGAGCTTCTTTTTTTTTTAATTTTATTTTTTTATTTATTTTATTTTATTTTTTGTAATCTTTTTTTTTTTTTAAAGATTTTATTTATTTATTTGACAGACAGAGAGAGATCACAGTAGGCAGAGAGGCAGGCAGAGAGAGAGAGGAGGAAGCAGGTTCCCCACTGAGCAGGGAGCCCGATGCAGGGCTCGATCCCAGGAACCTGGGATCATGACCTGAGCTGAAGGCAGAGGCTTAACCCACTGAGCCACCCAGCGTCCCTGGAGCTTCTTTTTTTGACAATTTTTTTTTTAATTTGATGAGAGTTCCCTAATAAACTCAGTACTAATAATCCTAGAAAGCCTAAATGATAGGTAGAGACTGGGTGAGATCATTCAAGCATGAAGGGACTCAACTCCCCATACCAGGCTCACTGGTGTAAAGTTTCTTGTTTTCTTCTTTCCTTTTCCTTTTTTTTTTTTTTTTTTAATTTTTTTTTTAATTTTTTTTAAAGATTTTATTTATTTATTTGAGAGAGAGACAGTGAGAGAGAGCATGAGCGAGGAGAAGGTCAGAGAGAGAAGCAGACTCCCCGTGGAGCTGGGAGCCCAATGCGGGACTCGATCCTGGGACTCCAGGATCATGACCTGAGCCGAAGGCAGTCGTCCAACCAACTGAGCCACCCAGGCGTCCCCCTTTTTTTTTTTTTTTTTTTTAAGTAAGTGGAAAAAGCTCTCATGATTATGTAAGTTAATGGTAAAATTGATGATAAAATAAGGGTGGAAATGGTATGTAAATGCTCTCAGGAGAAATTTACTTTTAGATGTAAGACCGTCTATAAGATTTATAGTACCAATGGTCTTTCTAGTTAAAGAATACGGAGTTTTAGAAACAGTCAGTTCTCTCTTTCTCAATGTTAATGTTGAAAGCTCTGAAATCACTATACAAAGGAGCTTCAGATAGAAAATACTTCGTCTCTGGAGCAATTGCATGGGAGTAAATGGCACAATACTAAAAATTTTGATAGTGATACTAGGTGTGAGAACTGTGTATTGCCTGATTATTAAGTCAATTCACAAACCATGTAAGTTTCCTATAAATTAAAAATCTTACAGATTTGTAGACTGTAATTACTGGGAACTTTTTTTCAACTTATGAGTGCTGCTTTTGAATCCAGCTGGTCTCATTTGCAATATGTTTTGTGGAAGTTGTAGAACAGTACTGGGAAGGTGCCAAAGGTTATTTTACTGACAGCTATCAGTAAGATATGTTAGCCTGGGGATGTCATTTTTCTTTCAAGAATAGACTAAAGCTAATCAGATACCAAAGTCCATTATCTGATGAGAAGTAAACAAGTGACAATATCATAGCTGTCAAAATGAAGTATAGTCCTGTGAGAGGGTTGTCTAGGAAAATGAAGAAAAGTGAATATATAAAAAAAAAAAAATCTCTGAAATGAAAAGAACTAGCCTTTTTCTTTGGACATAACAATGGGTCATATTTTGGGACATAATTATAGGAGGAACAATCTGGGAGTTGAAATATAGGAGTTAGAAAAATCAACTGCTAGGTTACTATGCCATTCTAAAATGGAAGTTGCAAATACGATTGAAATATTCATATTGGTCAAATAAGTAATAGGACTGAAACTTTGATTACCTTAGTTTACAATATACTTGTTTCCTTGATTTTGAATTTTAAAATTTAAACTATATTTAAAACAGAATATATGCTGTCTTTGTTAGGGGATAGGCCAGGCTGCTGTGAAAATATTTTAAAATGCAAGAACTTAGCAAGATAGGAATTTATTTCTCAAGGACCAGTTCCAAAGAGTAGATAAAAAGCAGATAGATGGGCTCCATAGTACTCAGTTCAGCTTCCCAATGCACTGTCACCCACGTGCTTTCCTCATTTGCATGGCCAAAACTGGCTGTAGTCCATCCCACAGCCTGTTGGAAAGGAGAAATATCAGGACACAAAATGAACAATTTTGTTATAAGGAAGTACCTAGGCAATTGCATGCCTGATTTCTGCTCTTTTCATTGCACAAACGTAGCCACATGACCCCACTTTGTTGCAAGAGAGGCTGGGAAATGTAGTTTTAACCAGCTTCCTTTAAACCTTAATAGAACTGGGCAAAAGAGCAGGAATGGGGGGAAAGTAACTACTGGTGAATAATAATTAGTATTTTTGTTTTTGTTTTTTGGCTGTATATATGTGATTAAAATTAAATATGATTTTAAATTGGAAGAAATAAATTTTCCATTCCTAGTCCTACTGCTAATTTTTTTTTTTTTTAAAGATCTGTTTATTTATTATTTTAGAAAGAGAGAGAGAATGCGAGAGGGGAGGGACAGTGGGAGAGAGAGAATCCCAAGCAAGTTCCATGCCCCACTCAGGGCTTGATCCCATGACCCTGAGATCATGACCTGAGCCAAAACCAGGAGTCAGATGCTTAACCCCCTGAGCCACCCAGGTACCCCAGTTCTACTGCTATTTTTTTGTGTGTACTTTTCAGATACTTTTATACTAAAGGGGTTCAGAACATACCCACCCCGCAATATGCCTTTTGGCATATTGATTATTTTGAGGTGAAGGCACTTGACAAACAGCAGATACAGGAAGGGCTCTCTAACTTCTTTCTTTCCACCTAAAAGCAGGTTATGAACTTTCCCATGAAAAGGGTGCCTCCTTTGTACCAGGAGGAGAACATTCTTACCACCAGGGATTGAGAGTTGACAGCAAAATGAATATGTTCAAACAAACCTATTGAAATAACCCTTGAATTCCATTAGCTTCCCCCATATATTTCCTTATGACTGTACCATAATTTATTGCCCCTGGCTGAAGCCACTATGTCTTGTCACTTTCTCATGATTTATTTTTTGTTTCCAAGGCATATTAATTTTTGGGGGGCCTAATGGTTCTTTTAGGTCTACATTTTCCTTTTGAAGACTCTCATGTGCACATAAAAATATTAAGTAAGTTGTATATGTTTTCTCCTATTAGTCTTTCGTAGGTCAGTTTAATTTTCAAGCCCAGCTTTAGAACCTAAGAAGGTAGAATTTTTTTACTTCTCTACAGTATTCATGGAAAAAGATACAGATTATAGCATTCCCCCAACACCCTCTTAAAGTATACTTTACACATAGTTTTACATTTTGTTACTTAATGCATCTTTGAAATATTTCCATATTAGCTCATGCATATGTTCTTTTTCTCTCTTTTATAGCTATATAGTGTCCAGTTGTATGAATGAACTATGACTTTGAACTACTTTTGGATATTTTGATATCATCAAGGTATTTTTCTTCTTCTTTCTCTTTCATGACCATTCTATTGAATGGTCTGAATATAGTGAATCTTTATTGAATATAATATATATTTCATAAAATATACCCATTCTAAGCATACAGTTTGATGAGTTTTAGTAATACATACAGTCATGGAAAGATGATGACAATCTAATTTTAGAGTACTTGTTTCATATCTAAAAAGGTCCTTTATGGCTCTTTGCAGTCGGTCTCTACTTCCACCCAGCTCAGAGCAACTACTTATCTGCTTTCTGCTGCTGGAGATTTTACTTTTCGAGAAGGCTCATGTGAATAGAATCATGTTGCATAATTCTTGTTTTTTTTTTTTTTCTGGCTTTTTTCATTTAGCGTTATTATTATGTAAAAAATTTTATTTTTAAATAATTTTAGATTTCTAGAAAAGTTATAAAATGGTATAGAATTTACATACCTTTCTTTTCTGTTAACAGCTTACACCCCATAGTCCAGTTATCAAAATCATAAAATCATTAGCACAGCAATGTTTTAATTTCACATGTATTGTAGAAAGAACCAAACCTAAGTCACCACTCAGATGTATTTATACATAGTATAAATTATATGTATGAGTAATTATACATGTCAGTAATTATAGTGTATGATCTTACAGAGATTGTTTTTAATAAATTGTTTTATTTATTAAATTATTTATTAGATTGTTTCATAAATTGTTCTAATAGTAGAATAGTAAGTAGAACACTAATTTATTGATTCAACTTGCTATTTTTTTCTGCCAGTATCATGCTTGGTCTTGAACCATACATAATTTTTGAAGGGGTTGAAGAAGTTCTCAGCTAATAGCAGTACTCTTTTTGACTAAAAAGGATGAGTTAAGGGGGGCCTGGGTGGCTCAGTGGGTTAAAGCCTCTGCCTTCGGCTCAGGTCATGATCCCAGGGTCCTGGGATCGAGCCCCGTGTCGGGCTCTCTGCTCAGTGGGGAGCCTGCTTCCCTTCCTCTCTCTCTGCCTGCCTCTCTGCCTACTTGTGATCTCTGTCTGTCAAATAAATAAATAAAATCTTAAAAAAAAAAAAAGGATGAGTTAATTCCAGATTCTTCCAGTCTAGCTCAGCAATATATAACAATCTATTCTCCTGAGAAAAACTTTGCAGTTAGGGAAGAAACAGAATAGTTTTCCCTGTCACTAAACTTCCCAGATGACTCAGATACCTAGATACCATGTAGGTATACCTTTGGTTACTGATCTATAGATTGGCAAATCAGGCTGGCTGGTGTACTAATCAGCATAATTATTTTGAAATTAGTTCATGCTGTTTTGTGTATTATTACTTCCTTTTTATAGTTAGTTGTATTTTATTATATGGATATACCATAATTTTTTCAATATAATAGGTAATAAAGAACAAAAATTATCTAAAATCTTTTTATCAAGGAATAACAACCACTAACATTTTCAGGTATAACCTTGAGATAGTTTTCTGTGTTTACATACCCACTATGAATATTTACCCTTCCTCCCGAACAAAATCATATATACAGCTTTTGTAATTTGCTTATTCACTCACTAATCTTTCATGAACATTTTCCTATTTAAGTAAGTTTAGGCCTTTCTTATATTTTAAATATTTGACAGGTCCTATATAATTATTATCTATTCATTATTATTATAAAAAATGCCATGATTAAGATCTTTGTAAATGTAATATTACAATGCTTCCAGAGAATTGCCTTAACATTAATTATTGATTCATGTTTGTAGCTGTGTCCGCTAGGCTGTATTTGGTATTGAAAAACAGAAGTCTTATTATTGGCTACCAGGAATCTAAAGCTCATGATAATATTGAAATACTGATCTATCACTATCATTTGCCTATTTTTATTAATAGCTATTAATAGCTGTTAATGTACATGAAGAAGAAACAAAAGGTGCTCACTCATGTACACAAGTACAAAAGCTCACACTCATATCCACCCACCTGAAAAACTTTTATCACTAATTGAAATTCAGTTCTTTTATTTTTCCCATTTTAAGAAAATATATTCAGGCTCTTTAAGTCTACTCCCGGTTGAGCATAGCTAATGGAACAGTACATGAGCGAAGCCTGGGACAAGTCCCTTGGGCGAGAAGCTGCAGATATGTGGAACTCCAAGAAACGAAGTCACTTCTCAGTCAGGGGCAATTACACTGACACCTACGAAAAATAGCATTAGAGTCGCTTGACAGTTGGAATCGAGTAAAGGATTATCAAAAATGCTGTATGCCAGGTTCATGCCTAAGGCAGATGACCTGGTTGACAAGCTTGCCCAAGCTAACTGTATTAATGCTTCAGATCAGTGTTAAGAGGAACTAGCAGCCGTTCTCCTTAACTAATCAAGTTAAAATTGTTGACAGATTTCGTGTCTGCTTTTCAGTTGCATAACTATTCATCAGTAAGGTGGAGAGAAAAATTCATACAAATTGATTAGAATATGTGCATCTTTTTTCTCTTGGCACTGTAGGAATATGGGAGCTTGCTTTCTTTAATTTTCTGGTTGTTTCTCTAGTAAGTCAAATTTTCCTACAACAGCTAATCTTTTTTTGTTTAAAAAGAAAAATAAAACTGCATGATGTATCTGTCAGTTTTGAGGATTGTGCTATGCAAGTTGTAAGCTTCAAATCTGGGTCACATGTATTTTCTGTTAGGAAAGCATAGGGTTCAGAATTTGGAGAGTCAAGTACTATTAAAATGTGCTCAATATGAATATAAATTCTTAACCAATAGTTAAGCCTTGGGGTTTAAAATTATGACTATCAATTAAATGCGTGTTTGACGTTGATTAGCCACCTTCTTTTTTCTCTATGGCAAAGTATTTCAATCACATTTGTTCCTGAAAGTAATTGGATTTTTGAATAATCTACAAATTGCCTTACAAGCTGGTTTTCGAACCCCTAAAATCATGCACATGTCTGTACATGATTTTGCTGTATTAGGATTTGTCTTTACTTCCTGATTTCTTAGGGAAATAATAACTCTTGTCGAAAGTAAAAAAATGATATTCATGTTAATGTTTCACATATTCAAAATAAATGAAGTTAAATCAACTTAAATCACCCTAAAATTTTTAGTTCAGAAAAAAGATCTTCTCATTGGGTCAGTTCGTATAGAAATAAAATTAGTTAGAAGTAGCTTGCATGATATTTTCTATTAGCAAGTGTGTCACATTTCTCTTTGGAAAGGATTTGGATTGGCTTTTATGAAAAACATAAAAACCTGCTTAAGTCTAATCACCTGATTCTTATTTTTTCTCTATCTCAATACTGGAGATAAATTTGTGTGTGAATAATGACCTCTTTCTCCAAAGATGAGAAACAACTGTATCTACCATCCAGTTGCTTCTATAGACTTTGTAGTCAGGTACTATAAACTCAAAAAACAAGATCTGACTTTGCTGCCCCCATTACACAGGGAGTAGTCTTGCCATTTTCCTTTTATCCACTAGGTGACATAATAGATGCAGCTTTTCAATGTCTGTGAAGGTGTAGGTGCCTGTGTAACATGTTTCTTAATGTTTAATCCTCTTAGTTATGTTTGTTAACTGCAGACTAAGTGTAAGTATGCTGATAGAACAGTGGCCCAAAAGGGTTTGTTCATGACTGCTCACTTAAGTATTTATGCTTTGCATCTTGGAAGTTATATGGAAACACAATGATTGATCAAGAAAATACTAGTTTTCACTTTGCTCTATGGTTTAACAGTGATTCACATGAGAAAAATAAAACCACAACTGATGTGGACTTAAAGTTTTGAGCTGAAAACCTGTTTTGCCGAATTTGGGTGAAACATAAAGGGAAGATAGGTAAAGGCCAGCAAATGTTACAACAGATTCTGTTAGTGTTTTCTTGGAAATGGAACTAAAAGCGCTCTTAAACTCTTGCTACCCATAAAGCCCATTCTTAAAGATCAATGCAGTGTGATTGTGGAACACTTACTACTTTTTAGTATCACCTCTTATTTTGTTCATAGCTCAATAAAGTTATGGTTCAAAGCAATCTTAAATAGTTGTGTTTTGAAATAACTGGAAAATGCTTGAGTCTGTCTTATCCCTGCTAATTAAATGGAAGCCCTCATGTGAGAAACAGCAAAGGAAAGGTAAAGGAACACTCCTCCAACACATTTTCTCCATTTTCTGATAGTTTTTATATTAGACTCCCTTTTAGAATATGGTCAGGTCAAATTTCTCATGTATTTCATATGCCAGTCAACTTGCTTTTGAGCTTGATTCTGAATGACCACAAAATAGAGCAATATAAACCTCTTTTTTGGAGGGGAGTGTCAGTTTGGCATGCATATCTACTTAATTTTTATCAGGAAGAGATGGTTCAGAGCTAAATATCCATGAAACCTCTGTCTATATATAGTGTTTCATCTTCATGCTGTTCAAGGAATGCATTTTTATTTCCACCTGTTTTTGAACCTTGTATAATCTGTGATGTATTACCTCAATTACAAGGTAGTAGCACATTTTAATTAGACTTGACACTATGGTTTCTGGTAGTTATTAAATGTTATGATAATTATGGATAAAAAGTTGTTGCACATAAAGCAAAATCCTAAATAATAATAACAGCTAACATATATTAAAGGCTTAACTTGTATTAGGTACAGTGCAATGTCTGAGGATATTCTCTTTAGCCATTCCCTGAGATGTAATTCAGTGTGACTGTCATACTTTCCTTATTCATTTTCATAATTTTAAATATGATTTCCAGATGTGTGCCTCCAACCTGGAGCTCTCTCCTGAACTCCAAATTTCTGTACTCATCTCCATATTAGATGTCCTAGATGTTTATTTAGCACCTTAAAACTATATACCCATAATAGGGCTCTTATCTTTTCTCCAAAACCAGTTCTTCCCCTGATTCTCCATCTCCATTAATGGCAACTCCATTCTTTTTGGGGCTCAGGCCAATAATCTCAAGGTTATCCTTTATTCTTCCTTTTCTCTCATACCCCAAATCCAATAATCAGTAAATCCCACTGACTACCTTCCAAATCCAACAACTCTTTACCATCCGTACTCCTACAGTGATAGTGGAATGCCAGCAACGTCTCATGCTCATGTCTCATCCAGCTAATTGTGACAGCATCCTAATTTGTCTCTCTTGCCTCTCCCCTATTAAAATGTGTCACATTATGTTAAATCTGTCCATTCAAAATGCTTCATTGGTTTCTCTCTTCACAGATTAAAAGTCAAAATCCCTTGAATGGTTTACAGCATTCTAAACCATTTAGTTTACGTTCTCCACCCCATGTCTTTATCTCTCTCTCCTCTTTCCCTACTATGATTTTTCTTGATTGCTCTGTCCAGTCAGGCTGGCTTAGCTGTAGAGAATACCTGCTTTGCACTAGTTGAATGAATGACTTATTTTATTTTGCCAGTGAAGAGACTTAAAAACTGTATCAACAATTTTCAAATCTTTGAAATAATTTTCGCATAACTAATATCAATTAAGAGAACCTGTTTATTTGCCTGTGATTCAATTAGAGATTGGAGCATGTTGGAGGTGGGATTTAGTCATTCTATCCTGCTCCTCCTAGAATGTTGTAAGCCTAAGGCAAGATTTGGAGTTAAAAAGACTTGAACTTTCCTCTATTTTGGCTGCCTGTCACTCTCTGAGGAAGAGATACATGCAGAGCAGATAGATACTGATGTGCAGGGGATGTTCTCATATGGAAAATACATTTTAATCTTTACACTGAATATCGTGGATGGTGATGAGAGATGTGTACACGTGATGGCAGATAGGGGAATAGTCAAGTTGATGGAATGGAGAGAAGAGGTCATCTAAGAGAGCAGATGTAGTTTACTTAATTCACTTTTCACCTCTTGCTAGAAGTACTATGAAATAAAATTAACTTTCTTCCTTGATGTGAGGGAGATATTTACCTAGCAGTCATACAAAGAAGGACATTGGATTGTCATTTGGTTTTGTGTGTGTGTGTACATGTGCATGTGTGTGCACATGCGCATGTGTGTTTAAGAAAACGTTAGCACTGTGCAAATGTCTATTACTGATATTTTTATATTTAGTATATTCTTTACTCATTATAATTAAGTTCCTCATTCATTTTCTGTATTTCTTTTTTAATGTACACATTTATTTATTTACTTTTCAGTAAGTTTAAATCCTTGATGAGTACAGCATCACATGGATTCTGTGGCCAGTGGTTTTAGCAGGAAATTGCTTCAGTATTTGGCAAGAACCATGCCACTATTTCCATGAGAGTGAGTTACTGTTCCTCAAATTACTCTGGTTTTGTTTGGTTTGCCTCCAGAAGTCACTGTGTTGTTCTTTGCTTTGTATGCATAAGCATATCTCTTGCCTAGATAGAATTCAGTTTTATCTCAAGCATAGACACCTTCAATTTTAAGAGTTATGTGCTCCCTCTGGTTCCAGAGACCCTACTTGTAGCCAGCAAATGTGGCCTTGGACCACAGCCTTCTAGACATATTTGTCCTGTTCCCAGGAGGCCTTGATAGGCTCCAAGATGGAGGAAAGAGAAAGAGCGATTTTCTGTATTTCTTTGAAATATATTTATTTAGTGGTGACATATATCTAAATGGTAAATAAAAAAAAACTTGGAATTAATTTTGATTTTCCTATGAAATAAATAAAACTGATACAGCTAAAAAGCTTAAAAGGAAGAAATAAAGCTTTAACCTTTGGGGGGAATTTAAAGTAATTTTATATTTTTAATATGTTTAATACTATAAGTGATGAATTATAACTGAAAACATTTATTTAAAATCATGCCTTAATTAACAGAGTATGTTTTCTGAAAATGTTCAACTTTTTGTTTTCCCTGCTGATAGCTAGCTTAGTTTTACTATATTCAAAGCTCTCTACCATACCCATATTACAGACTGGGCAGAAAAAGGATTTACTAAAACAGTGATGAGGAGATATAAGCTTAATAATGAAAGGAGTTATCTCTTATTTCTCATTTCTACAGTACTCCACTGAACATTGCTCTAGGGTAGATATGTAGATAGAAGAATATCTATATTCATTGTGATTATTATAACCACTGTATTTAGTGTATATTTATTTTGGAATCTGCACACATGTATATATACATACATATACATATATCTATTTTTTATATAGAATATGTTTTCATGTTTAATCATATTGGTAACAGGTACCTCAAAAGCAAATAGATAAATAACTAACTGATGTATTTTGAGGTCTTACAATTTAATAAAAAACCTGGATGTGCAGGAAAAAAATAGTAAATACAGATTTGGTAATTAATGCATTTTTTTAAATAATAGAGGAATCAATAACCCAGCTACCTAAATTTCAAAGTTAGCTGTTGAAATAAAGTGTATCAGACATTTAGGTGTACCTCATTCTTCATGGGAGAGAAAAAATTAAATTAAAAAAATAAAGTTTTAAAAATTCAAGTGAATATTGATATGTGTAAGTAATATCTTTGTATAACCTCACCTTTGATGAGAGTGGACATATTTTTAATGATTTACATTATAATCATTTCAAACATTTCGATTATACCTTGCTAGTAGCCATTAAGAGTTTTTTTCCTGGCTTTCCTTCAAGTAAAATGTAATTTTTATCAATGCAATAAATCATTTTTAAGGCAATTAATTCTTTTGCATTTTCGTAGCTGCTAGAGAAATCTTATTTGAGCAGAATGTCAGCCAATTCACAACAATATTCATAATTTTCTTGGGACATGAGTTATAGATACGGGCTTACCTAAAATGAATGTATGGTGTCTCATGATAGCTGGGTAGTATCTCCACTGGAACCTGTGTTTACTAAGTAAGCTGTTATTTGAAATAACATTTCCTCGTTATCTCAGGATAACACTGTAAATTATATGTGTTATTCGGAATACTAAACAAATATTTTCAGGAGCTCATCAAGCACCTGACTTGCAGCTCTGAAATTGTCCCAGGGTTACTCGGAGAACAAATCCTGTTTGTGTATATATTATGAAATTAGACTATACCAAGCCCAGAAGGCAGATAGAATTATTCTTTGAACTGTACAATAAATCCTGCTGCTCTGGAAAGTTTGAAAGCCTATTTGCATATGGCAGAGGTAATGAAATGCATCTTAATAGACTTAAACATGCAGCTTTAATAAGTATCAACCAAATATAACCCATTTCCTAGGTGTGATCAGATAGGCTCCTAACATTCAGTTTTATTTCTTTAGTTCTCTCTTGTTTATTTTTCCTATTTGTGCAGCAGCAGATATGAAGCATTAGATTTGTCAATGGATTGAGCTTCAAAATTATTATCTTGTGAAAATAAACAAGAATCACTTGTTTAGTGAGCAAATATATGCTTAATAAAAGACATATTATGCTAAGCTTTTTAGAAGGTCTGCTGCTGCTCTGATAAGTGAAAATACCCCTTTTCCCAAGTCTCTGTAATCTCAGAAACAAAAAATGAATTGGAATCTGTGTTCCAAGGGGGTTTGCATGATTACCTATAATTACAGAAAGTTCCTCTTGCCTTAACAACTCTATCTATGGATCGACATCTGTGCTTGAAAAGTTTTTCTTTTAACAGAAGTTGACATTGGGAAATATATATTTTCTTCTTTGAGTTTTTCTGAAGAGATTTAGAACTTCAGATAGAACCACTGAGAAAATACTCTTTCTCCACAGTAGACGAAGGGCAATTTGAAAATTAGTATTCTGGGCTCACTCATCAAATTCCAGTTGGAAACCTTTATCCAAACAGGAAGAAATCCTGCCCCCACTTCAGAAATGGAGCTAGCAGAAGGTTTAACTTAGAAGCTTTGTATGCCTATTTGTTTTAAATATTGCTTAAAAAGCCTAAGCACAATGGCATAGATAAAAATAAACATCTTTTATAGTAACAAGAACATCATGTTCATCACACCTGGATTCATTCTCATCACAGCTGATGTGTAGAGGAATGATTAGAAATCATATAGACACTGATGAGGAGTGAGAGGAAGTTATTTAAAATTCTGCTGCACCTTGTGCTCAAAATATCTCCATCGGCATGTAGTCACTCTTGTAAACAATTTAGGAAACCATATTTTCTTTATACTGAAAAAGCTTAATTTTATGAATATTTTAGATACATTTAGCCAGACTGAAATTTTTAAAGAACCGCAAGCATAACATTTCCTTCTCTATTTCATAACAGGTGTAACTGAAAAAAAACTGAAAAACAAAAGATCAAATGTTTCCTAGAAAGTGTAGCTTTTTCTTATGTCAAGACAACAACTTGGTTGGTCATCAATGACTTGTTGGTCCATTGTTGTTTTAGAGTGTTGCAGTAATAATTAGGACATTTGTCTGTGTTTTTTTTTTTTTAATGGTATAGCTAGATATTTACCATATTTTATACCTACAAAACCAAAACTCAGCGTGAGGAAGCCATCCTGAAAATGCCTTTAAACCTATCTTTTATAGAAGGTGTTTCAACATCACCCTGTGTGTATTTGATGGTTAAGTATGAAACACAATATCTAGCAGGTAGGAAGATGCATACAGGCAGTTACCTGGTTAACTCATTTCTTAGACATAGTCAAGGTTTTTTATCCAAGCACCAAGATCATGATCTGACTTTGCCGAAATTTAAACATTTCCATGTTAACATCAACCTAAATGTGAATTATATCAGAATTACATATTATTGGTCAATAATAACAAATTATGAATTGGTGAGAGAGAGTAACTTATGAGTTAATTAGCTAAGCAGTATTGATTTTTAAATAATTTATACCTGTAAGTAATCAATACTGGTTGGATTCCTTTTGTTAATCACTAATCCTTTCATGATTAATGAATAAACTCTGAGCTATATGTTCTTACGAGGGAAATCTTCTCTGTTTTATTATCTTAGTGTTCTTCAGGCTAGCCATCCCCTTCTGCTGGTAGAAGTGGCACCTGATGTTTGTAATGTATGCCGTGAAATCTTTTTTGAGTACAACGGTGGATCCTGTCACAATCTTTTTGTATTTCTTAAGTTTCTGTTCTATTTTCTTCTTAACAAAAAGGCCTAACTGGGCTGCTGATGTTGCTACTATACTGATCTTTTCGCCATCCTGTTTCTGACTTTTCCATTAGTCCAGATAGACCTTATGTAATATTGCTAACTAAGGGGCATGCTTCCCTGCCTCACCTGAATACTGTGGTTTGTCTCCTTGTATGTGACCTTTGGATTTTCATTACTGGAATGACATGTCCTGACCTCAGTTTTTCCGTTGTATACCGACTTCTAAGTTACTCTATGACCAGTGTGTCTATCTGTCTAAACATAGTTCTCTTGTGTCTCCTCTTGAGATGTATGGTTACAGGTTCAATGGCTTTCTTATTTTTCTAACTTTGAAGACCATTTTATGTATAACTTTCAGTAGCCCCACTGGTCAGTTTGACTCAGGAAGAAGCTGCATCTCTCTACAAAGTCTCTTCGAGCACATCTAAATAACATAATTCAGGATTTCTCCAAGTGTGTTCCAAAGATTACTCATATTATTTTAATGCTATAATAATCATATACCTATATAGAGCAAATTAACTGATATCATTGCATATTTTTTCTGTAGTTACACAATTTTATAAAATGCTACATTAAGACAAGTTAATCAGGACACTTGATCATAGGATTTCTCACTGATTTCAAGAATCTTAAATCCTTTGTGTATATCTAGAAACTTTTCCATGAATAATACCATGCATTTTGTGAAACAGACTTTGACAAATGCTGGTGTAATGTTTTTCTTGCTCTCCCCACTCCTAGGTGTGACACAAAGAGGATTTAAATACAGCCTGTTTTATCCAGCCTGTTCTTCCATCCTTCGATTGAAGAGGATGTTCTAGGAATGAGACATGATGGAAAATTAATCCTATTACGTATAAACATTATCTTCTGTTTTGGAGCTTAATCTTGTGTCTTTATCAGCCACCATGCATTACTTCATATCCTATCCTCTTTAATCACTTTTTAAATTTGCTTGTGTGGATGTGTCCATTCCAAATAGAGCACATGATTATTTTTTAATTTTTATTTTTTATAAACATATAATATATATTTATCCCCAGGGGTACAGGTCTGTGAATCAAAGGTTTACACACTTCACAGCACTCACCCTAGCACATACCCTCCCCAATGTCCATAACCCCACCCACCCTCTCCCAACACCCCTCCCCCCATCAACCCTCAGTTTGTTTTGTGAGACTACAAGTCACTTATGGTTTGTCTCCCTCCCAATCCCATCTTGTTTCATTTACTCTTCTCCTACCCCCTTAGCCCCCCATGTTGCATCTTCTCTCCCTCATATCAGGGAGATCATATGATAGTTGTCTTTCTCCGATTGACTTATTTCGCTAAGCATGATACCCTCTAGTTCCATCCACGTCGTCGTGAATGGCAAGATTTCATGTCTTTTGGTGGCTGCATAGTATTCCATTGTGTATATATACCACATCTTCTTTATCCATTCATCTGTTGATGGACATCTAGGTTCTTTCCATAGTTTGGCTATTGTAGACATTGCTGCTATAAACATTCGGGTGCACGTGCCCCTTTGAATCACTACGTTTGTATCTTTAGGATAAATACCCAGTAGTGCAATTGCTGGGTCATAGGGTAGTTCTACTTTCAACATTTTGAGGAACCTCCATGCTGTTTTCCAGAGTGGTTGCACCAGCTTGCTTTCCCACCAACAGTGTAGGAGGGTTCCCCTTTCTCCGCATCCTCGCCAGCATCTGTCATTTCCTGACTTGTTCATTTTAGCCATTCTGACTGGTGTGAGGTGATATCTCATTGTGGTTTTGATTTGTATTTCCCTGATGCCGAGTGATATGGAGCACTTTTTCATGTGTCTGTTGGCCATCTGGATGTCTTCTTTGCAGAAATGTCTGTTCATGTCTTCTGCCCATTTCTTGATTGGATTATTTGTTCTTTGGGTATTGAGTTTGCTAAGTTCTTTATAGATTTTGGACACTAGCCCTTTATCTGATATGTCATTTGCAAATATCTTCTCCCATTCTGTCAGTTTGCCTTTTGGTTTTGTTGACTGTTCCCTTTGCTGTGCAAAAGCTTTTGATCTTGATAAAATCCCAATAGTTCATTTTTGCCTTTGCTTCCCTTGCCTTTGGCGATGTTCCTAGGAAGATGTTGCTGCGGCTGAGGTGGAAGAGGTTGCTGCCTGTGTTCTCCTCAAGGATTTTGATGGATTCGTTTCTCACATTGAGGTCCTTCATCCATTTTGAGTCTATTTTTGTGTGTGCTGTAAGCAAATGGTCCGATTTCATTTTTCTGCATGTGGCAGTCCAATTTTCCCAACACCATTTATTGAAGAGGCTGTCTTTTTTCCATTGGACATTCTTTCCTGCTTTGTCGAAGATGAGTTGACCATAGAGTTGAGGGTCTATTTCTGGGCTCTCTATTCTGTTCCATTGATCTATGTGTCTGTTTTTGTGCCAGTACCATGCTGTCTTGATGATGACAGCTTTGTAATAGAGCTTGAAGTCCGGAATTGTGATGCCACCAAATTTGGCTTTCTTTTTCAATATTCTTTTGGCTATTTGACGTCTTTTCTGGTTCCATATAAATTTTAGGATTATTTGTTCCATTTCTTTGAGAAAAATGGATGGTACTTTGATAGGAATTGCATTAAATGTGTAGATTGCTTTAGGTAGCATAGACATTTTCACAATATTTATTCTTCCAATCCAGGAGCATGGAACACTTTTCCATTTCTTTGTGTCTTCCTCAATTTCTTTCAAGATACTTTATCGTTTTCTGTGTATAGATTCTTAGCCTCTTTGGTTAGGTTTATTCCTAGGTATCTTATAGTTTTGGGTGCAATTGTAAATGGGATGGACTCCTTAATTTCTCTTTCTTCTGTCTTGTTGTTGGTGTAGAGAAATGCAACTGATTTCTGTGCACTGATTTTATATCCTGACACTTTACTGAATTCCTGTACAAGTTCTAGCAGTTTTGGAGTGGAGTCTTTTGGGTTTTCCACATATAGTATCATATCATCTGCAAAGAGTCATAGTTTGACTTCTTCTTTGCCGATTTGGATGCCTTTAATTTCCTTTTGTTGTCTGATTGCTGAGGCTAGGACTTCTAGTACTATGTTGAATAGCAGTGGTGATAACGGACATCCCTGCCATGTTCCTGACCTTAGCGGAAAAGCTTTCAGTTTCTCTCCATTGAGAATGATATTTGCGGTGGGTTTTTCATAGATGGCTTTGATAATATTGAGGTATGTGCCCTCTCTCCGTACACTTTGAAGAGTTTTGATCAGGAAGGGATGCTGTACTTTGTCAAATGCTTTTTCAGCATCTATGGAGAGTATCCTATGGTTCTTGTTCTTTCTTTTATTAATGTGTTGTATCACATTGATTGATTTGTGGATGTTGAACCAACCTTGCAGCCCTGGAATAAATCCCACTTGGTCGTGGTGAATAATTCTTTTAATGTACTGTTGAATCCTATTGGCTAGTATTTTGGTGAGAATTTCTGCATCTGTGTTCATCAAGGATATTGGTCTGTAGTTCTCTTTTTTGATGGGATCCTTGTCTGGTTTGGGGATCAAGGTGATGCTGGCCTCATCAAATGAGTTTGGAAGTTTTCCTTCCATTTCTATTTTTTGGAACAGTTTCAGGAGAATAGGAATTAGTTCTTCTTTAAATGTTTGGTAGAATTCCCCTGGGAAGCTGTCTGGCCCTGGGCTTTTGTTTGTTTGGAGATTTTTGATGACTGTTTCAATCTCCTTACTAGTTATGGGTCTGTTCCGGCTTTCCATTTCTTCCTGGTTCAGTCGTGGTAGTTTATATGTCTCTAGGAATGCATCCATTTCTTCCAGATTGTCAAATTTGTTGGCGTAGAGTTGCTCATAGTATGTTCTCATAATTGTCTGTATTTCTTTGGTGTTAGTTGTGATCTCTCCTCTTTCATTCATGATTTTATTTATTTGGGTCCTTTCTCTTTTCTTTTTGATAAGTCTGGCCAGGGGTTTATCAATCTTATTAATTCTTTCAAAGAACCAGCTCCTAGTTTCGTTGATTTGTTCTATTGTTTTTTTGGTTTCTATTTCATTGATTTCTGCTCTGATCTTTATGATTTCTCTTCTCCTGCTGGGTTTAGGGTTTCTTTCTTGTTCTTTCTCCAGCTTCTTTAGGTGTAGGGTTACGTTGTGTACCTGAGACCTTTCTTGTTTCTTGAGAAAAGCTTGTACTGCTATATATTTTCCTCTCAGGACTGCCTTTGTTGTGTCCCACAGATTTCGAACCGTTGTGTTTTCATTATCATTTGTTTCCATGAATTTTTTCAATTCTTCTTTAATTTTCTGGTTGACCCATTCATTCTTTAGAAGGATGCTGTTTAGTGTCCATGTATTTAGGTTCTTTCCAAATTTCCTCTTGTGATTGAGTTCTAGCTTCAGAGCATTGTGGTCTGAAAATATGCAGGGAATGATCCCAATCTTTTGATACCGGTTGAGACCTGATTTAGGACCGAGGATGTGATCTATTCTGGAGAATGTTCCATGTGAACTAGAGAAGAATGTGTATTCTATTGCTTTGGGATGAAATGTTCTGAATATATCTGTGATGTCCATCTGGTCCAGTGTGTCATTTAAGGCCTTTATTTCCTTGTTGATCTTTTGCTTGGATGATCTGTCCATTTCAGTGAGGGGAGTGTTAAAGTCCCCAACTATTATTGTATTATTGTTGATGTGTTTCTTTGATTTTGTTATTAATTGGTTTATATAGTTGGCTGCTCCCACGTTAGGGGCATAGATACTTAAAATTGTTAGATCTTCTTGTTGGACAGATCCTTTGAGTATGATCTAGTGTCCTTCCTCATCTCTTATTATAGTCTTTGGCTTAAAATCTAATTGATCTGATATAAGGATTGCCACTCCTGCTTTCTTCTGATGTCCATTAGCATGGTAAATTCTTTTGCACCCCCTCACTTTAAATCTGGAGGTGTCTTCGGGTTTAAGATGAGTTTCTTGTAGGCAACATATAGATGGGTTTTGTTTTTTTATCCATTCTGATACCCTGTGTCTTTTGATTGGGGCATTTAGCCCATTAACATTCAGGGTAACTATTGAGAGATATGAATTTAGTGCCATTGTATTGCCTGTAAGGTGACTGTTATTGTATATTGTCTCTGTTCCTTTCTCATCTACTACTTTTAGGGTCTCTCTTTGCTTAGAGGACCCCTTTCAAGATTTCCTGTAGAGCTGGTTTGGTGTTTGCAAATTCTTTCAGTTTTTGTTTGTCCTGGAAGCTTTTAATCTCTCCTTCTATTTTCAATGATAGCCTAGCTGGATATAGTATTCTTGGCTGCATGTTTTTCTCGCTTAGTGCTCTGAATATATATTGCCAGCTCTTTCTGGCCTGCCAGGTCTCTGTGGATAAGTCTGCTGCCAATCTAATATTTTTACCATTGTATGTTACAGACTTCTTTTCCCGGGCTGCTTTCAGGATCTTCTCTTTGTCACTAAGACTTGTAAATTTTACTATTAGGTGACGGGGTATGGACCTATTCTTATTGATTTTGAGGGGGTTCTCTGAACCTCCTGGAATTTGATGCTTGTTCCCTTTGCCATATTGGGGAAATTCTCTCCGATAATTCTCTCCAATATACCTTCTGCTCCCCTCTCTCTTTCTTCTTCTTCTGGAATCCCAATTATTCTAATGTTGTTTCGTCTTAGGGTGTCACTTATCTCTTGAATTCTCCCCTCGTGGTCCAGTAGCTGTTTGTCCCTCTTTTGCTCAGCTTCTTTATTCTCTGTCATTTGGTCTTCTATATCACTAATTCTTTCTTCTGCCTCATTTATCCTAGCGGTGAGAGCCTCCATTTTTGATTGCATCTCATCAATAGCTTTTTTGGTTTCAACTTGGTTAGATTTTAGTTCTTTTATTTCTCCAGAAAGGGCTTTTATATCTCCCGAGAGGGTTACTCTAATATCTTCCATGCCTTTTTCGAGCCCGGCTAGAACCTTGAGAATCGTCGTTCTGATCTCTAGATCTGACCTATTACCAATGTCTGTATTGATTAGGTCCCTAGCCTTTGGTACTGCCTCTTGTTCTTTTTTTTTGTGGTGAATTTTTCCGCCTTGTCATTTTGTCCAGATAAGAGTATATGAAGGAGCAAGTAAAATACTAAAAGGGTGGCAACAACTCCAGGAAAATATGCTTTAACCAAATCAGAAGAGATCCCAAATCGTGAGGGGGGACAAAGGGGATAAAAAGTGGTTCAGAAAGAAAAAAAAAAAAAAAAGAAACAATTAAAAAAAGAAAACGAATAAAGAAAAAATACAAAAAGGAAAAAATATATATATATTAGATAAACTAGTTAAAAAACGTTAAAAAAGAAAAGGGTAAAAGTTAAAAACAATTTAGCAGAAGAAGAGAAAAAAATTGAAAAAGAAAAATAAATTAAATTAACTGCAAGGCTAAAGAATCATGGGGAGGAAGCCATGAGTCCTGTGCTTTGCTTTCTCCTCCTCTGGAATTCCGCTGCTCCCCTTGGTATTGAAACTGCACTCCATGGTATGTGAACTTGGTCCTGGCTGGGTTTCTTGTTGATCTTCTGGGGGAGGGGCCTGTTGTAGTGATTCTCAATTGTCTTTGCCCCAGGCGGAGTTGCACCGCCCTTACCAGGGGCCCGGGCTGAGTAATCCACTCGGGTTTGCTTTTGGGAGCTTTTGTTCCCTGAGCGCTTTCCATAGAGTTCCAGAGGACGGGAGTGAAGATGGCGGCCTCCCAGTCTCTGGCCTGGAGGAGCCGAGAGCCCGGGGCCCCACTCCTCAGTGAGCCCTCAGAGAACAGCGTCCAATTGCTCCCGTCACCCTGGCGTCTGGCCTCGCTGCTAGTTGACCGAACCTGCGACCGGTTCAAGGTAACCCCGAGCTGAGAGCTCACTCCTCGGTCTGTCTCTGTAGCCAGCTTCCCCGTTCTAATACCTGTAAGCTCTGAGACACTCAGACACCCATTATCCTTCTGTGACCCTGCGGGACCTGAGGCCACGCTGACCCTGCGTGGGCTTCACCTCGTTTAAGCCTCTGGAGCGATGTCCCTCAGTGGAACAGACTTTTAAAAGTCCTGATTTTGTGCTCCATTGCTCCACCGCTTGCCGGGAGCTGGCCCCTCCTCCCCACGGTCTATCTTCCTTTCGCTTTGGATTCACTTCTCCGCCAGTCCTACCTTTCAGAAAGTGGTTGATTTTCTGTTTCTAGAATTGCTGTTCTTCTTCTCTTCGATCTCCCGTTGGATTTGTAGGTGTTTGCAATCTTTAGATAAGCTTCTAGGTGATCTCCTGCTACCTGAGGTAGTCTCAGCCTGCTACTTCTCTGCCATCTTGACTCCTTCCCCAAGCACATGTATTTTTGAGAACTTTGCACTATACTTCTTTACATTTCCATCCTATAGCATTTCACAAGTACAAAATAAATGTTTAAGTTAAAGAAAAACTTAATATTAAGCACTAATATTTTACATAATAATAAATAAAAAAGAAATAATTACTGAGTTAACACTTTTCTTGATGTAAAAACCCTTTTTATTTTTCTTGCATTTTAAAAAAAGATTTTATTTATTTATTTATTTGACAGACAGAGATCATAAGTAGGCAGAGAGGCAGACAGAGAGAGAGAGTAAGGGGCCCTTCTGAGCAGAGAGCCCAATGTTGGGCTCAATCCCAGGACCCTGGGATCATGACCTGAGCTGAAGGCCGAGGCTTTAACCCACTGAGCCACCCAGGCACCCCTTTTTCTTGCATTTTTAAAAACTCTGTATTCTTGGATCATTTAAATTCCTATTGAGCTTTTGGGGAGAGTAATTGGTAGTATTTGTTAAAATTTTTATAATGTGGGATTCTAAAAATAACCAAATAACAGGTTTACCCTCTGACATTAAGAATTATGAAGCTGGACAAAATAACGCAGTTATTTTAAATATTAAACAAAATTTTAGAGTGGTGATCCTTAAGAGAAAGGGAATTCACCATTCCCTGATAAGACTGGTGATCCTTAAGAGAAAAGGAATTCACCATTCCCTGATAAGACTGGTGATCCTTAAGAGAAAAGGAATTCAGAAAATAAGCTCCACATTTGCTCTGCTTTCTGCCTGGAGGTACTTCTCAAACTTTTGTCCAGGAATTGGAGCCTAAGTAGAAGTCAGTAGTTTTACTGGATGGAAGAAATTGATCAGTTTGGGCTGTTGAGGCAGCTATAAATTCCAGGGCAAGTTATCAGCAAGATATCACAGAGAATTATCTGGAAAGTAGCATAAGGATGCCTCCGATCTTGGAATGAACTCTAAGCTGTGATGCATATTTCAAGATTATGAGAGTCCAGCTACTAGGAGCTGTGTGCTGAACAAATATTCTATGAGCTGAACAGTGATGGGAGAGACTGAAATGCTGAACATTTAGAGTGAAGAAACCCTGAAGAATACATCAGCCATTTATTCAAGACTCCAAAGAGACTACACTGTAGAGTAGTTCTTGTTCATGTTTTTGGCTCACCATTTTAAAGCCCCCAGTTGGGATCACGAAGGAAATACCCAGTCAGTATGTCCAATCACCTCCATGCTCTGAATTCCCAGATCGATTATAGAGGATGACAGAATAATAGCAAGCACCTGCTGGAGCAGTGAGGTGTATCAGACTCATGGGCCAAAACTCTGATGTACCGTTTTTGTCACAAAAAATCTGTACTTTCCTCTGTACTCTTTTGCTATGCAATTTGCTCTTCCACTCAATAACAGAAACAAGATTCTTGTTAATTCTAATTGGCTTCTCCTTCTCACCCAAGTCAAATCATTTATCAAGTCCTATTGATTTCATTTCCTTCATATATTTCAGTTTTGTCACTTTTTCTGCATGTCTCCTGAATTGGGAATCATTAATACATGAATTATGGAAAGAACCTTATACCTCTGAACAACCAGTGGATCAAAGGCAAAATCAAAGGAGAAATAAAAAATACCTTTACATAAACAAAAATGGAAACGACATGCCAACACTTAAGAGCTGCAACAAAAGCAGTTCTCAGAGGGAATTTCATAGCAATTAATGCCCACGTTAAGAAAAAAAAAATCTTAAATTTACACCTCAAGGAACTACAAAAGGAGGAAGAAACTAAGTCCAAAGTTAGCAGAAAGAGGACAATTGCAAAGGTCAGAGCATAAGTAAATGAAATAGAGACCAGAAAAATAATAGAAAAGATCAATGAAACTGAGAACTGGTTTTTTGAAAAGATAAAATCAATAAGCCTTTAGCTAGACTAAGATAAAAAGAGAAAAGACTCAAATAAAATCAGAAGTAAAAGAGGAAATCATACAACTCTAACTGTACAAATACAAAAAAAATCGTAAGAAACTCCTGGGACAGTTATATGCCAACAAATTAGATAACCTAGAAGAAATGCATGCATTCCTAAAAATAGACAACCTACCAAGATTGTATCATTAAGAAATAAGAAATCTGAACAGACCAATGAGTAAAGAGATTGAATCACTAATCAAGGTATTTCAATAAAGAAAAACCCAGGACTAGATGGTTTTGTGAGTGAATTCTACCAAGAATCGGCACAAATCCTCCTCAAATGCCTCCAAAAAAAAAAAAAAAAATTGGAGAGACACTCCCAAACTCATTTTGTGAGGCCAGCATTACCCTGATATCAAAGCCAGATAAGGATATTAAAAGAAAAATAAAATTATAGGCCAATATCCCTAATACATAGATAAACATTCTCAACAGAATATTAGCAACTCAATTCAGCAACACATTAAAAGCATCATCCTCCCATGATCAAGGTGATTTATCCTTGGGATGTTAGGATTGTTCGATATGTGCAAGCCAATAAACGTGATACGGAGTGATGTTGTGAAAATGGAAGAATAGGAGACTACACATTGTTCCCCCACAAAGACCCTACATTAGACAACTATCTATAAATAAAAATAGCCCTGGGAGAGCTCCACAGTCCACTTAAGAAACTTGAACAAGAACACTGGAGAGGTCAACTAATCTTCGACAAAGGAGGAAAGAATGTCCAATAGAACAAAGACAGCCTCTTCAATAAATGGTGTTGGGAAAATTGGACTGCCACATGCAGAAAAATGAAATCGGACCATTTGCTTACAGCACACACGAAAATAGACTCAAAATGGATGAAGGACCTCAATGTGAGAAACGAATCCATCAAAATCCTTGAGGAGAACACAGGCAGCAACCTCTTCCACCTCAGCCGCAGCAACATCTTCCTAGGAACATCGCCAAAGGCAAGGGAAGCAAAGGCAAAAATGAACTATTGGGATTTTATCAAGATCAAAAGCTTTTGCACAGCAAAGGAAACAGTCAACAAAACCAAAAGGCAAACTGACAGAATGGGAGAAGATATTTGCAAATGACATATCAGATAAAGGGCTAGTGTCCAAAATCTATAAAGAACTTAGCAAACTCAATACCCAAAGAACAAATAATCCAATCAAGAAATGGGCAGAAGACATGAACAGACATTTCTGCAAAGAAGACATCCAGATGGCCAACAGACACATGAAAAAGTGCTCCATATCACTCGGCATCAGGGAAATACAAATCAAAACCACAATGAGATATCACCTCACACCAGTCAGAATGGCTAAAATGAACAAGTCAGGAAATGACAGATGCTGGCGAGGATGCGGAGAAAGGGGAACCCTCCTACACTGTTGGTGGGAAAGCAAGCTGGTGCAACCACTCTGGAAAACAGCATGGAGGTTCCTCAAAATGTTGAAAGTAGAACTACCCTATGACCCAGCAATTGCACTACTGGGTATTTATCCTAAAGATACAAACGTAGTGATTCAAAGGGGCACGTGCACCCGAATGTTTATAGCAGCAATGTCTACAATAGCCAAACTATGGAAAGAACCTAGATGTCCATCAACAGATGAATGGATAAAGAAGATGTGGTATATATACACAATGGAATACTATGCAGCCACCAAAAGACATGAAATCTTGCCATTCACGATGACGTGGATGGAACTAGAGGGTATCATGCTTAGCGAAATAAGTCAATCGGAGAAAGACAACTATCATATGATCTCCCTGATATGAGGGAGAGAAGATGCAACATGGGGGGCTAAGGGGGTAGGAGAAGAGTAAATGAAACAAGATGGGATTGGGAGGGAGACAAACCATAAGTGACTTGTAGTCTCACAAAACAAACTGAGGGTTGATGGGGGGAGGGGTGTTGGGAGAGGGTGGGTGGGGTTATGGACATTGGGGAGGGTATGTGCTAGGGTGAGTGCTGTGAAGTGTGTAAACCTTTGATTCACAGACCTTACCCTGGGGATAAAAATATATGTTTAAAAAAAATAAAATTTAAATTAAAAAAAAAAAAAAAAAGAAAACCGGAGAATAACTGCACAAAAAGATGAGAAGGAGCAGTTTTATTTTGCCTGTACCATCCCAATCTTCCCTTTGACCGGAAATGGAGAATAAGGAGAGCATCAACTTCCCCAGACTTTTGGGGCAGTGCATGAAGGATCCACTTCAGTTTCATCCTGCCTAGAGACCAGAGAGCTGAGATACATAGGGATGGCTTGGAATAAGGAAAAAAGGCAGAGGCTACCAGTGTCAGCCGCACTGTGGGAGTGGGCTGCTGTGTGAGTACAGAATACTATCCTAGATTGCTACATCTGAAACCCGCTGCTATGCATGTGCTCAGGGTTAGCCCCTCCAGCTATCCATCTGCATTATTGACAACAACCAAAACACGGATACAGACTTAGCGTTTATTAACAGATGAATGAATAAAGAAAATGTGAGATTAGATAGGTAGGTAGGTAGATAGTTATTATTCAGCTATTAAGTAAATAAATCCCCGGGCGCCTGGGTGGCTCAGTGGGTTAAGCCGCTGCCTTCGGCTCAGGTCATGATCTCAGAGTCCTGGGATCGAGTCCCGCATCGGGCTCTCTGCTCAGCAGGGAGCCTGTTTCCTCCTGTCTCTCTGCCTGCCTCTCTGCCTGCTTGTGATCTCTCTCTGTCAAATAAATAAATAAAATCTTAAAAAAAAAAAAAGTAAATAAATCCTGGCATTTTTCAAGAACATGGATAAACCTTGAGGGTATTATGCTAAGTGAAAAAAGTCAGAGAAAGACAAATAATGTAGGATTTCACTTATATGTGGAATCTAAAAGAGCCAAACTCATATAAACTGAATCAAATCATGGTTGCCAAGGGCTGGGGGGAGATGCGAAGATACTGATCATTGCTTATCAACTTCCAATTATAAGATGAATAAGTTTTGGGGATCTACTGTACAGTATGGTGACTATAGTTAACAATAATGTATTCTTGAATATTGCTAAGAGAGTAGATCTTAAATATTTTCATGTACACGAGCAATTATGTGAGGTAATGGAGAGATATTAAATTACATTGTACATCTTAAACAATGTTATACACCAATTATATCTGAATGAAGATGAGGGGATAAAAGAAAAGAACACCATAATGGAATTTCCTAATTTCCAAATTGTTTCCTGTCAACCATTTTCAACATTTTAACCAGAAAGATTATTTTGGAAATACAAATATACTTGCTTAAAAACCTATAGTGTTTCCTCAGTGATCCACAATGAAAAGTATACATTTCCAAGCATGGCCTTTAAGACACCTCATGACACAGAACCAACCTAACTCTCCAACTTTTTCTATTGCCACACCTTAATAGTTCTTCCCCAACAACATTGAGCCTCTGAAATGTTACTGTTTCTCTCTGTTCAGAAGCCCAGAAACAGCTCCATCTGCCCATAAAGGCTTCCTCATGCCCCATCCCTTCAGCCAGGCTATCTTCTCTCTGTTTTCTAATATTCAATTCATGTTTTACCTTCTCGAAATGTCTTTCTTTTGACATCACATATACCATATGCTGTATTAAGCAAGTGAACCGAAACCTTTATCTCTCAGTTTCTTCACACATAAAATGGAAATGACAGTAATGAGGATAAATTAATGAATTAGTAATTATAAGCCTTGTGCCTTGAGTAGGGAGCTGTACCTATTTTGAATCAGATTTTCACATGCTGAAAATAGTAATAAACTTCCTCTGGGCATTCAATTAAAAAGAAAACTTTGCTAGTTTAATGAGAAGATCGACACCTAGGCAAAGGTTGAAAGTTAGTTCAAATCAGTTTTAGAATATCATAGTATTTACTCCATTTAAGTTTGCCCAGAATCTGGCAGAACCAAGGATATAATTGATGTATTTGTTTGGGGTCAGATACCTTTTACTAATGAAATTACTCTAAATTTGCATTTTCTCTTCCTTTTCAAATTTCATAAATCTCTCACCACAGTGTAATTTTCTCCGATGGTCAGGGTTTATCCTCTTATTGTATTTGCCATTTTGCTATTTTGTATATGACATTTCTTAGGTCTTACATTCCCAGAACAACCTCCTAATTTTTGTTCCTTGTATATAATAATATATAATATATGTATGTATGTATACAATGTATAATATATGTAATGTATATAATATATAATAATATATAATATAATAATAACATATAATAATAATATATAATAATAAACAGTAGATCTTTTGTGACTAATCACTTTGAGGTCCCCAATAATGCTAAAGAATTTTTTTTACCTTTCCAAAAGGACCTATGTAGTAATTTCTTACTTTTTCTCTAATTATTTGAGAATACTGAACCTTGTAGACATTCTCATCGCTAATATAAACCTTTAACCATAACCATCTAAGTCATTCCGCTTGTACAGATGAGATACAGGACCCTACTTTCAGGGGAAGGGATTTCACCTGTTTATAAATTCATTGATTCACTCAGGCGATGCAATATCCTCCCCTCTCTCAAGTGACATTACACAAGGGAGGGTTAGATCTATCTTTGCTTCTCTTAGAAGAGTTGACACTATCTGTAAGTCATTCTTTTCAAGCCTGTTTTGATAGTTGCTCTTAATTATTTTCCTTTACATAAAAATTGAATCCTGCACTGAATTCACTCACACTCAGAGTTATGACTCAATTGGTTTGTTCTACTCATTTTTCTCTTATATATCAATGAAATTTTGTGATTCCTCTAATGAACTTTAAAACAGTAGAATTAGATTAAAATGTCTTAAGGAATTCAGTAATTTCACCACACTTTTTTCTCCCCAGAAAGTACTATAGAAAATAGATATCTAGTATAGTTGGGGTATCAAAAGTCAAATTTAAAGAAATAGGTTCTTATTATTAAAAACCCACTGTCTTATGGTAATGCATTTGTAAATAATACTACCAACTTCAAAAAAAAATAATACTACCAACTTCAAATAACATTTAGCTACCTTAGAATCTCTATCAAGGGGTCTTAGAGACTAACTGTAGAGGAGTAGGTAGGTGATGTGTCCTTCATCTTTGTTTCCTCTGATGTAGCAGTTCCAATATATTTGTGTATATGTATATGCATGCATATATACATTCATTATTTGCTATGTTTTGTTTCTGGAAAACTTACTTGAGTGCAGTCATTTAATACCACTCATTGGTTCATTTTACCAGTGAGAAAAGAAGTCAGTCTGTGGTAGATTGGAGCATAGGTGTAGGTCTCTGTTATCCTAGTCCAGAGTGTTTTCAGCCACACATGTTTCTGATAGCGTTATCCTTAGCAAGAAGGGCCAACTTATATTTCTGTGACATTACAATTATCCTGAGAGGTTTTCTACAATGGGCAGCCTGGTGCTTTTCTTTTGACAGTATGTTGAGTGATATTTACCAAAACAAAGCTTTATCAAGAACAAGAGGGCAATGATATGTTGAATCACCAGTTGCCATAATCCATGTTCTTACCAAGTATCCCTAGGACGTTGCCCCATACTGTTAATCCAGAAAACTTTAGCACCATCCATCAACCCTGGTTAATAAACCTGCTTAGCTGACATCCCTCTACCGCCCTGGATTGCATTAGGGTGTTTATCAATGCGAAGAAGTTCTCATATTCTTAAGATCTTCACATCTAGGGTACTCAGGGCTATGCTTACACTTGTCGCTCTACCAAAGACAGTGTAGTGTCTTTGATTCATGGTCATCAGCAAAATATTCCAGTTAGGGTTCCATATCCAGGTGTCTGATTAAGGTTGATGTTACTTTGTACACATAGAAAGTGGCAGATCTTTCGAGTCATTCTCAGTTTATTCCAGTCAGGCGCTGGTGATAGCGCATAGGAACATTGCACACAGTTATTAAGGGTATGGACTTAGAGGGGTCGACTTACTCAAACACAGCTGAAAAATTAATTGTCCAGAGAGCCGATGCTGTTCTTCTCTATTAATGAGGGTCACATCTGTATTAACCCTTGCCATCCATTCATTTCCTGAGGGTGTCTAGGATAAAGCTATTTTATCAACTACATACTAGATTCCAAGACTAATTTGATCAGCCTGTGTATTTTTCATCTCCTTTAACATTGCTGATTTTCTTTCCTTTTTTTTTTTTCCCCCAATTATGGTCTTCTAAAGGTTTTGTGATCAGTTTGGATTTCTTTCAAAGGAATAGCTATGGTATCTGAATATAATTCTGCCAAAGCCTATGCCATCTTTTTGTGTTTTGAAGGGTGAACATGTGTTGTTGCAAATCAAATAATGGTAAACTTTGTCTTATTGAGTGTAATTTATGTAATCTGTCTTAATAGATAACAGGAATTATATGGTCAAATGAACTCTTTGATCCCTCAACCCTCTTTTTTTTTTTTTTGTAGTGCTGTATTGAATTTATTTTTATTTTTTTTTATTTAATTTTATTTTTTTGGTGTTCCAAGATTCATTGTTTATGCACCACACCCAGTGCTCCATGCAATATGTGCCCTCCTTAATATCCACCACCAGGCTCACCCAAACTGAGGATTTGGGAAGGGAGGGGTTGGGGGTATAGGTGAGCCCAACTCTCATCTTAACACTTTTTATAACTAGAAATTTGAAATACTACATCTTAAGCAGTGAAATTATTCCTTCAGAATAATTCTGTTGAACCTATACAAGGAAACAAAATTTGAGGTTAAAATGAGCAGATAGTTTTAACTTTGTATGCTGGGGGTGGTAGGGAGGGTAGAGGGATATTGTGCCCAGTGGTGGTGCAAAGAACATGAGCATTTTAATTTTTTTTAATTTTTAAAATTAATTTTTTGTTACATTAGTCACCATACAGTATGTCATTATTAGTATTCCAAGATTCATTGTTTGCATATAACACCTGGTGCTAATTAATTTTTAAAAAGATTTCATTCATTCATGAGAGACAGACAGAGGCAGAGGGAGAAGCAGGCTCCCTGGACCTCGGTCCCAGGACCCTGGGATCATGAACTGAGCCAAAAGCAGATGCTTAACCAATTGACCTACTCAGGCACCTGAACGTTTCTATTTTATTTTATTTTTTTATTTTTTTAAAGATTTTATTTATTTATTTGACAGACAGAGATCACACGTAGGCAGAGAGGCAGGCAGAGAGGTGGGGAAGCAGGCTCCGTGCTGAGCAGAGAGCCCAATGCGGGGCTCGACCCCAGGACCCTGGGATCATGACCTGAGCCAAGGCAGAGGCTTTAACCCACTGAGCCACCCAGTTGCCCATCTGAACATTTTAAAATTAAAAACAAAACAAAACAAAAAAAAACGTAGACTTGAATTCCAATCAAGATAATCTTCGGGAGTTGATTAACCTCTCAAAGCCTTAAATTCCTCAAGTGAAATGGAGTTGACAATTCCTATATATTAGAGTTGTTTAAGTATTTATTAATATATGTTTCCTTCTGCCTTCAAAAGGTAAGTAAGTACTCAATAAATGCTAGCCACCTTCTTTCTTTTCCCTAAATCTTCTTTCTTTACATTGGACATGATAGGATAGGATTGTGTTCACATTACTAAAGAATGAATCCACAGGATAATACTGCTTAGGCAAGGTAGGTTTTGTAGAAGATTGATTTAGACCTACATCAGAAATAAGGAGGCATTTGGAATGCAAAGCTTTATCTCTGAGAATAAATATGGTTTATTACAATTACAGCAGCTTTGCTCTAACCATCGGCTTCCCAATTTGGGTTCCCATATCATACTTTTTGTCTCAATTACAAGAGTTTGAATCCATGTTTAGCCACTTTCTAACATATGATTTTGTACAAGTAATTTATCCTCTGCGTTGGTTTTCTTACCTGCACAATATCATATCATATTATAGTACCTTTCTCAATAGGGTATATGAAGATATACTGATATAATCCATGTAAAGCATTCAGCCAAGTGCCTGGTTCCTTGAAAGTAATAAATGAAAAATGACTAGTTATAGTTTGTAAAATGTTAACATATATTCGGTCATGTGTCTGTTTTCCCAATAGATAAGGATTTCCTCCTGATCTAGTTCCATCTGTATCACTAGTTTGCTAAATGAATGATGGAGTGAATAGCATTGAGATTGTTAGGCCAGTGCATAACCACTCTACTGAGATGTCTAACACCCAAGGACAAGTTATAATGTGAGAAGGAATGCTAGAACTATATTGGATGGCTATTTTGGATAATTAAATATAAACAGGCAAAGAAAGAGGTGTCTTATTTGTGATGTCCACACTCACTTTCTATAATTTCTATCTTTTATTATTTTGGTCTAGAGATCTATTTATTGGAGCTGTGGTTCAAGTGATGGGTGTTAACATAAATCCAAGGGCAGAGAATGTGGAGAATCAAATATGATTACAAAGTGACTATCCAGAGACAGGATGATTAGAACTTGCCTACCGATTATGTTCGGCATTCAGTGGTCTTTCTGTACTAATCATTAGTGCACCAGAAAATGTGACTGATAGAATGTCAATATAGAATTTTTTGAAGAGGCAGACTACATCCATCTTTTTGTACCATTTCTAGGCTAAACACTTAAGTGATTTAATGTTTACCGTTGTCTAAGTGAGAAAAAAGGGTTATCTCTCATTAGCAACGATAGGTTTACTGTGTGAAAGGCAGTGAAAGTAAAAAGTAAAGTCTCGTTTAACCATTATGTCCTTTAGGTCAAGCATGTGGGTAACGAGAAAGTATCAGTATAAAAATATAAGTGTATAGACACATATCGAGACAGAAACATTTCCTAGTAAATTTGCAACTGAGAAGAAGCTGGATTTTGGCAGACAATATTTCAGATGTTACTGACTGGAAGTAATGAGCCCGAAACTACTAAAAAATTAAGTGACTCCTATAGTTGATACAACCTTTTAGTGGCAGATCAGGTTTTAAAATTCACTCGTTGATTCCATTAAGTCCTAGAGCTTAGTCCATTAAGCCATGCTACCTCCATTTAAAACCCATTACCAGATCTTTACATGCTTAGCATTCAGTGTTTGGAGTAACTAAATCCAACACACCTGAAGTAGTGTATTCCTGGATAGATGCACACATATTTGCATATGGATCTCTATTCTTTTATTTTTCCATAAGTTTTAAATTTATGAATTGATGATGATCCTCTATGGCTCAGGGTTTCTTTCTGTGTTATTACAATGCTTTCTTTCATGATTATTTCCAGAGTGACTGATGTTAATTTTGCAGGCTGTGTAGGCTGAACTGATATCTCTTAAATCACAGTGCTTGATAAACGGAGGAGGTTAATAAGGCATGGATCATTACAATTGTAGACCCATCCTAATTTATACTAATGACTAACAGGACTCATAGCAAATAAGAATCTCTGAATTGGAAAGTGAAATGGCTTGATTAAAAACAATGAATTTTATGTGTTTTGGAACTGCACAAAGAGAATAATAATTTTGATGTCATCTATCCCTGATAGAGAAACTGTCAATACAGAAAACAGAGGATTGCTTATGAATAGCTTATGTGAATGAGAGTATTTACAGGCTCATAATAAATCAGTTCCTATTACAGTGAACTCTGCAGGAGCCTGGCTGTGGTCCTTATCCTGTAATTTTGATGAAATATTTTCTGAAATAAAGGGTAATCAGTTGGGCATTTTTGTTATATGGGAGATTTTATTGAAATAGTTTCTGTCATAATAGAATTTGACCTATAGATGAAGTGCCGTTTAGTTACTTTCTTTGGGAATCAGCACATAAATATTCTTGTTAGGATTTTTCTTTTATTGATAATATCAGGAATGGCAGAGCCATGTGATTAAAGGGAGCCTGAGGCTTCAGAGTGTTTCCAGAGAACAATCCTGCCACTATAGACACTAAAGAAGGTCAGAGCTGTTGTTCTTTAGAACCATTTAGAGGGAGGTGGGGAAAACTCACACTTCTGTTTTCAAAAAAAGTGGATTGACCATATTGACTTTTCCTACCTTCAGGCAATTTTTGTATTATGCATTGATGCTAACGTGTGTGTGTGTGTGTGTGTGTGTGTGTGTGTGTGTGTGTGTATACATGCATACACATGCATATATTTATGTGTTGGGGAAGGGGGTAACATATAAGGTAACTTTTCAGAAATTAATTTTGTGCTCTTCTAATGGGAACCTATCCATTGCCTGGTAAGATACAACACTCTTAAAGAAGACATTTTAGTTTTAACATCAGCCATACCAAATAGAAGCAAGAAGAATGAAGGGGAAAGACACTTTTAAGTGTGGAATGACACAACCATTTATTAGGGTCCTTGTAGTATTAAAATTGGGTTCTGTGAAGCTATGCTGGGGAGGAGTTCTTATGGCCTCTAATTACAGCATTTATTATCAGTCTTGGCTTAGCACAAATGTACCACAGCTATGTTGCTTTGGTGTTAATTTCAGGTCTCTGAGAGCATCTCTGGCCATTATGTGCAGGCTATTTAGGAGAGGAAAAAGGACTGGGGTCTTAGATGGGTGGTGTGAGAAGCTGTGAATTACTTAATCCTAAAGCCATCCTTACTGTCGCAATGAAAGAAGATGACTCATGTTTGGAAAATTTAAAAATCATGGTCTTGAGAGGTGAGTCCTTTCAGAGATGTTAACTGAAGCCTTTTCTAAAGACTGAGAGTCCTATTTTTGGAAGAAGAACTAATGAAGTGTGTGTGTGTGCCTGTGCAAGTATGTGTATGGTTATACATGTAGATACTATGGGAGAGGGATGGGGATAGAGAGAGAGGGGAGTGAGCACACACAGTACTTAGTGATGTCTACAGCATGCGTTGCTCCTTCCTCAGAAATAATGCCCCATTGCATTGAGAGTGATGCAAGATACCTAGGGAGGAATAAATGCAGATAATTAGAGTAAATAGTTCCTAGGGAGTTAGAATATATAGTTCTCCTGGCCCAATATTGTGGAGGAGATTCAGACAAAAAGTAACATATTCAATTGAAAATTGACTATTACCATCATTCTCATAATTATTTAGCCCTGGTTCTATGTTTTACAGGTCTTAATGTTCACCATTAATTTTTCAGAAATAATAATGGTATCTCTATTCACAATTTAATTGGCTGGATTTCATTCTCAAGCTTTTTTTTTTTTTTTTCCCCAAGAAGAGTTTGTGGATTATATGTCCTGAATTCTTGCATGTCTGAAAGTATTTTTCTATGGTTTCTGTTCTAAAATAACTTCAATGTCCATAAGAATCTTGGATCATATTATAAAAGTTGATTTTATTTTAAATATTTGATAAAACAAAACATGTATGTAGCACAACACAGATTATAAAGCATGATAATAAATCAAACATCAGTGACCATACCAACCAACTTTTACCCTGATTACTCCTTGTTTGCATCCTCCAAGAGATACTATTTACTAGAGAGGTTCCTGGCAACACACTACTTTGGGTAAAATCCATGGACAGAGAGAACGCCTGAGGTGGACAGTGTTGACTTGCAATATTGGAATAGTTTTACCTCCAGCTCCTTCCCTACCAAGGGAAAGAGGAAGGGGAGGAGCTGAAATTCTTTTTGATGCTTCAAAAGTTTCTAGTAAAGTGATGTGCTACAGATCCCAATCTCTTACTCCCACTGGGTCCTCGCTACTATCCTTCCTGGGCCTCATATAGACCTATCTTAAATATAATATGGGAGTCTTCTTAATTCATGCAGTCTGTTTTTTAATTCTGCTTTTGACATAAACATATCAGTTGTTGAGACTCATTTTGAGCTTAAAGTCAAGCCTCCTGCCCCTCCCCACCTGTCCCTCTGCACATGCTGAATAACTATGAGACCTAGGTCAAATCACTTCACCTCTCATGGCTTCACTTCCTTTGTGTAACATGAGAAGCTTGAACCGTAAAGACTTCTGAAATTTCTTTGAGTACTAACTTTGAGTTCCTAGGAGAGTTCACTTTGTACTTTTACATTAAGATATTTCACCCACAGCCATATGGGAATGTAAATCTTCCTAGAGGCATTGTTGATTAAACAACATAAACTATGTAGATAATTTTTCTCAGCTGTACAAAGCTAGTATTCACAGAGGTCTGATTACTAGGTGGTTGGTGTCCATGTGTGTGTATCTAGATAAAGCCGGTTGACTGTGCTGGATTGTAATGGTTTAAAGGGAGAAAATAAGTTCAGATGGAAAACAAGAGTAGGAAACGAGTGAGGGGAATCAAGGGGAGGATTTCCACGCCCAAAAAAACCTCCATTTTCTTTCTTTCTTTCTTTCTTTCTTTCTTTCTTTCTTTCTTTCTTTCTTTCTTTCTTTCTTTCTTTCTTTCTTTTAACCCTGGGCAACAGACATTTCATTTGGTAGAATCCTTAGTTGCGTATCAACCCCTTATCTGGTTTCACACATTAGAAAGGGAAGGAGAAATATTTTGAGAAAAAGATCAGAGACTAAGAAGAGCAAAGAGAAAGCCTGGGAAAGTGTTGTAGTAGTGTAAAATGACTGGTAGATATGCCATCATCCTGTCTAAACACACCACATAGCTTTTGAAACCCTTATTCTCTTTTTGCATTTACTTTACAATCTCAGTTTCTCATCCAGTGCTGGGTTAATATGGACAGGATCTAATGCTGATTGTGAGTGACAGAAAGGTCCAACATACCAGAGGCTGATTACAAAAGAATACTTGAGCAAGGGAAGACAAGAAGTGACAAAGGGAATGTTTGCTCACTGACCATGGGATGGATGGCTATGTGTGGTGCCTTCAGAACCTAGAATAGCTTTCCTGTGATTTGTGAGAAAAGTGAGAATAGCAGTAAAAGAGCTTCTGGTGTACCTTTTTAGTTTTAATTCTTTATTGGATAGAGTATTGACTCATATAGTATGTCAAGGACTGGCTAACATATACTTTTATTAACATATACTGGTTATGTTATATATATATATAATACTGATTAACATATACTTTTGTATATAGTATATAATGGACTTCTCAGGAGAAAGTTTGTTACAGACTTTCCTATGTCTCCATTCTCTAATTGAGGATCTAATATGAAAGTTAGGTGGCAAAATGTTTTAGAATTCCTTAATAAAAAAATTTTTACAGATGCTAAGGACAATATTATAGCTGGCATATTAAAAGTATTCTGATACTGTCCATTTGACACCCTGCAAAGCAATATAAAACAAAAGGAAAAACTTTTTTTGTATGTGTTTTAAAGTTGTATTATTCCTATGAAAAATTCTATTGAAAAATACCACAATCCTGGAAAAAAATAACAACCCATAGGATTTTATAAAATCACATTCATTTTGAAAGTAAATGAGTTTAAGTGGAATTATCAAGGTGACTTCCACTATTACTGTTATTGTTGTCTTCAGTAACTAATGACAACCTTTTCCCATAGAACTGAACATAAATTAAATGAAAGCAATGCCACTGACTTCCAGTAATAAATAGAAAGGAGACAGTAATGGGGACTTCCTACTGTTTTTCTTTGCTAGTGTGTCCTAGGAATGCAGAAGGAAGAGTATCTAGTTCATCATTCATATTTTTATGAAATGTACTTCTTTTCACACTAACCCAAAGATAGAGTAACAGTGCATTTTAAAAATGAGCTATCTTCACATATAATGTGACAATTCGCAACCTAAAACTTAAGGGAGAAATCTGCATTTTTATACAACTTAGATTCTGCTGAAAGAATATCAGCCTCATAAATTCAATGAATGAAATATATCTTTCTAAAATAATCATCAGTTTCATCTATATTTGAATTTTGAAGGCTAATTTCTCAGTTCAGTTAAAAATATTTGAAGGTGAGGCAATATATCACTTTAGTCAGGTGGTGAAGTTGACAGACTTGGAATGTGGAATCAGAGGCAATTGTTTTGATTCCATTTAAAACCTCTGTGCCCTTGGACAAATTGAGGGTTTCAGTTCTCTGAAATGTGAGATGGGGTTGATAAGGCCAACTTCTCTGGTTTGTTCAGTCACTTGGTGGGCATCTTATTTGTGGTAGACCCCTTATTTAGTCTATCCGCCCATGGTAGGACACCAGCCATTTTGTATATCTGCCTCCTTGTGCCCCATCCCTTTGCCATAGTTGACTGGGTGGGAGTGAGCATGTGGCTCAAGGTAACCCAATGAAACTTCTATTGTTGGGTATCTGGAGTTCTGGGAAAGGGAGTGACTGATTGTTTCACTGAACCCAAATGCTTGTGCCTAGACCTATAAAATGTTACCCCAGATACGACTCTCAGACTCACCATATGGATTCCAGAAAGAGAGGAGAGACTTAGGAATTAGATCTAGACAGATGTGGCATGAGCAAGAGATCAGGCAGCTCTCCATGCCTTCCTGATGCTTACTCACCTTTTTCTCTTGGCTTTCACCTGAGTCTTTTGTGGAGAAATTTCTTGCCAAACTGTCTTGAGTTTCTTTCTTTGATATGTAATTCAAGAAGTCCTAACTAATACAGGAATTAAGTGAGAATGTTCATGGAAACAATCTTAAAAAGCTACTGAGCAACTTTGCAGAGTTGTTATAGGATTCCAACAGATACAGAAAAACAGTACAAACTCCTTAGTGTATGAATTAGTTTACCATAACAGAAATCCAGAGGCTGGGTGGCTTACACAATAGAAATTTATTTTCTCACTGTTCTGGAGGCTAGAAGTCCAATATCAAGGTGCCGTCAGAATTGGTTCTGTAAGGCCTCTCTTCTTAGTTTGTATATGCTTGCCTTTTATATACATTCTCACATGGCATTTTTTTTCTTGTGCCTATGCATGGAGGGAGAAAGATCTCTTACAACTCTCCCTCTTTTTGTAAGGGCTGTTTGATTAGAGTCCCATCCTTATCAACTCATTTAACCTTAATTACCACCCTACATGTCCAGTCTCCAGAGAGTCACATTGGGGTTAGGGCTTCAACGGATGAATTTTGGTTGTGGTGGTGGTGGTGGGGGGTTACAATTCAGACCTTAACAGAGTGAGTAAATAACATAGCACACGTAGATACACAGAACAGAATCCAGTGCAATGATTCCTTTTGGGGCTTCCTGGACTTCAGCTAATGATTGTCCCCAGCTGTCTGGGTAATCACCTGATTGAGGTGAGGATTCTAGTCCCTTGAGAAGTTCCATTAGGTTTTAGAACCATTAAACTTTTTAATAGTTCTCGGTCTCCTCCCAGTTTTATTTCCTCTCAGCTCTGGCTGTTTACCCGCTGGCTTGAAAGGTGAGAGTAACTGGTGACAACTTTACTTTGTTCATTCTTTAGGGTCAATTTCCAAGAAATACCATCCCTTAGCCATCTCAGGGTTTAGTTTATTTGTATCTATTCCTGTACCCATATAAAAGTGAGGTATTATTATATTCATTCAGTTATAGTGATTTAGAGTTTCTCCTTGTAGTCAACGACCCTGTCAGTGTGAGTACCTATTATTATTTTTCTTTCTATAGCAAATCTGGTGGGCTTGAAGTAAAATATAATATCTGTATAAATAGTATTAGTGGAAAACTTGGGAGCATGCCAATCTAAAATTTCTATAGTCCTACCTTAGATCCTGTTTTTTAGAGAAACTGGAAGTAATATGTTGCAAGAGACTCATAAAACAAGCAATATCTTACACTCTAACCTCCCCCTACCACACCCCTGCCCTCCCGTACTACTTTTAAGAACCAGAAGAAAGCTCAGGAAGACCTGTTTTGGGAATTAGCTTGGGAAACTCACTGAGTGAGTTTCTATCCCAATTTCTTCCTCAACATTAGTTGCCTTTATTATCTACATTAAGACCCGAAAATCTTCCATTGTGTCCTTTAGCACTCACAGATGATCATAAACAAAATCCCCTATATTCTCCTCCTTCAGTTTCTGAATGTTGTTTTCATCTTCTCAATCTGATGAAATACGGTTTTCTTCCTGACTACATTATTTCGCTAGAAGCTCTGAATTGGTGACTCTAGAAACCCTTTGAATCACTACCACAATGCTTATATAATTGGTATCTCTGGTTTTCCACTTTCCACTCTCCACTCTCTCACACTTAGACACTAAGTGTGCCTCATTAGCACTTGAAATATGTGTAGTCTAAATTGAGATGTGCTGTATCTGAATGAAGACTGAATGAAAATAACATAATTTCATTAAAAGTTGTATGTTGATTGCATGTTGATACCATTTTGGATATATTGTTAAATAACATATTATTCAGCTTAACTGCTTTTTTTAATGAGGTTACCACAAAATTTTTAATTATATTTAATTTAAATATATGTCCTATGTTTCTTTTTTTAATGAGGTTACCACAAAATTTTTAATTATATGTTTCTTATATTTTATTGAACTACTTGTTCACACTCTCTTTTCCCTTCACAAAATCTCCAGGATTTAATATCAGGCACTTGCTAACTTTTTACCCACATTATCCACAGTCAAATTCTAATCCCCAAAGCATATTCTTTCACTCTCTCATATTTGTTTTTCTTTTTCTTTTTTTAAAAGATTTTAGCATCTGGCTCACTATCATTCTTCCCAATATCCTGTCATAAAGTCCTCATGTTTACAATACTCACGTAGATAAATTTTTAATAAATATTTAGGCCTCTCACTTCCTTGATTTCTTTTTTTCCAATGTGGTTTTTTTTTCTTTTTTTTCCTCAACTTTCCTTCAGGCATTCTTATCATGGTCATATGGTTAGAACTTGCCATTACGACACCTCCATTTTCTTTGTGATTTCAATTTTCAAACAGTTTACTACCTCATATTTAAGTGTAGTACCCAGCTCCAGTAGTCTTTCCACCCCATGCATTGATCTCACTACCTGTTCATTCTTTCTTTAAGCCACTCATGTGCTCAGTTTTCCTTACCCAATTTAAATATTATCCCTTGTAATCACTCCCTCATATGCATTCTCTACCCCCTTGTCCTTCTCTCACTTTGTCTTATACATCAGGCAAAACCTCAACTCTGTTTAAGATTTATTTATTTTAGAGAGAGTGAGTGAGCACATGAGCAGGGGAGAGGGGCAGTGGGAGAGAGAATCATAAGCAGGCTGTGTGCTGAGTGCTCAATCCCATGACCTTGAGATCATGACCTGAGCCAAAACCAAGAGTAGAGCTTAACTGCCTGTGCTACCCAGGTACCACCCAACTCTGTTTAAATGTAGTTACCTATCTTCTCCATTTTTGCGTATCTGAAGCTGAGTAGATATGAGCAATCTACCTAGCCTCATGTTAGATGTGTGCCCATTACAAAAATATGTACCTAGTACTGTTGAGCAATCATTTTCTGTCCCACATGAGTACTTCATACCCTTTCTGTTCTCTTTAAACCTCAACACCAATTCTATAGCCTCACTTTAGGCGTAAGACTTTGCTTTCTAGTTCATTGGGAAAATGGAAGTAATTGGAAGGGTGTTGTCACAAACCTTTACCATCTTATCTCCCAAATGCCACATCCAATCCATTAGCAAATCCTTCACCCTACCTCAAAAATAGGTCCAAGATATTTTCTTTTCTACTCCTGTACCACTCTCACCCCTTCCTCTTCTAGTTGCCATACAGTAGCTACAGTGACCTTGTCTAATCTTGACAGGCCAAGTCTCTCCTTAATTAGATGCTTCCAGTAGCTTCCCACCATACTCAGACTAAAGTCACAGCTCCCTGTGGCCTTTATTATGTCCTCCTCTTTCAGTTCTCCGACATCATTTCCTCTGCCATTTGTGTTCATTCACTCAGCTTGTGGGCTCATTGCTATTACTAAAATAGGTAAGCATATCCCTTCTCTGACATTTTTTAGTGGATGAGAACAGAAGATAAAACTAGAATGTCCACTAATAATTTAGACTTTATCCTGTAAATACTGGAGAATCACTAACTGTAGGTGAAGAGATAGGTCAGTTTGCATTTCAGAAAGTAAATAATATGTTAACATTACGTAGGATGATTAGGGATGGGAGAGACTGAATATCAGTTAGTAAAATTTAGTGATTTTTTTTTGAGGTTTCTAACTAGTTTTTGGAACAGAGGTAAGCTGGATTTGAACAAAATTTTGAAAATAGAATTGAAAATGTATCTCACTTAGTAGGCTGGCTTGAAGAATAAGAAGAGTCCAAGATTCCTGGGGCACTTAGTTTGCTCTGAGTAACTGTAAGCAGAATGAGTAGAAAAGATGTTTCTCTTAGTTGATTTGAGTTGGGATAGCCAGAAATTGGCTAACTTCTAAACTACAGAAATGGTTCTCACGGTTCTGGAGGTTGGGTGTGTGAAGTCGGGATCCTGGCATGATCAAGCTCTGGTGAGAGACCATGTCTAGGTTGCAGACTTCTCATCACATCCTCACAGGGCAGGAAAAAGCAAGCTAGCTCTTTGGCTTCTACTTCTCAAGGCACACATCCCATTCTTGAAGGCTCCACCCATGTGATCTAGTTTTATCCCAAAGGCCCCAGGCTTACTACCATCATGTTCAGAATTAAGGTTTCAACACAGGAATTTGGGGGGAACATAGACATTCAGTCTGTAACAATGTCGCATATCTACTCATGGTATTAGACCACATCGTGTAGCGTTTGGTTCTAGTCTGTACCCAGGTCTTGACCCAAGGTTGGCATATCAGGGCCCTGTGAAGACCATCTCAGGGGAGGTTTCATCTGTAGTAGATAATGAGTACCACTCCAGCACACCCCAGGAAATCATATTTCATAAACGACAAATGCCATTTAAATAAAATAAAATTAAGATCCAATAAACTGAACATATTAACAAGTGACTGACCCCTCTGGACTACAAAGTGTCAATTTGAAATGAGAAACATTTCCTAAACTCTAAGGTCTGTGTAAATTCACAAGAAGTAGAAAAGGACTTTTTGATGTCTGTCCTTCAGATCACTCTCCTAGCACCTCATCCCTTGGAGGTTATCGCTGGCTCTCATGTTTCTGTGTCCCAACTCTGCACATTGCTGGTAGAGCCTGGTTTCACTCTGTCTAATAATTCTCTATGACCGAGTTATCTTTTTAGTACTGGGTCTGATCTTGGATCCCAGCTGCCAAGTCCACACCCTCTCAGGAGAAATCTAGCAAAAGGCTCATTTATATACCACTCGAGAGAACCGCTTTACAAAAAACCCTGCCATGCATGTCAAATATCCTCTGACTTCCTACAAGGCCAAGAATCTTTAGAAGGGACTTAGAATTGTTTCATCTATAGAAGCTGTCATTTCTGAAGTAAAAACTTTTAAAGCTTTGAACACCAATACTTCTAGCTGCTGCTCTTGGTCCTACGAAACTGAAGAATCAGTGACGTTACCTGGGTAGTTTATTTAAACAGAGTTTTACTGTTGCTATACAGCCTGAGTGCTGTTTCGCATGACAGGTAATTCTTTTGTAGTCAGAATTGTTTTATTTTTAATAACACATCACATGAGATCTCTTTTCTACATTTCTATGCATATGAACATATAGAAGCAAAATCTTTATGATGCAAGTCAGTATTTCACAAAAATTTATCAGCTACTATGGAAATTGATGAAAGGGAAAGACAGAACTTTGTTATTTAGATTTAGTGCCTTCACTGCTCATACACTGTAGGGTTATTACTATTGTATTGCTGGGCTTCATAATAATTTTTTCTTATACATTTCTTTATTGTAATGCATGGCTAGTATGAGAAATGTAGAAAATAAAATCATTAGGAGTCTCCAAAGCCAAAAATAAGAAAAAAAAAAACAGTCGTTACTATAATTATACATACATCTACATGTTTTTGAAAATAAAATGAGGGGCGCCTGGGTGGCTCAGTAGGTTAAAGCCTCTGCCTTCGGCTCAGGTCATGATCCCAGGGTCCTGGGATCGAGCCCCGCATCAGGTTCTCTGCTCGGCAGGGAGCCTGCCTCACCCTCTCTCTGTGCCTGCATCTCTGCCTACTTGTGATTTCTGTCTGTGAAATAAATAAGTAAAATCTTTAAAAAAAAAAGAAAGAAAGAAAAGAAAGAAAATGATACGCTGTTTTATAAACTGAACTGAGAATATTCTAGTTGAATTCATTACTTAATCTATGAATAGATTTATTTTCTGCCAGAGGACTAAATGATAGGAATGATAAATTTTGATAATAAGGAGAACTGAGTATGTGGTATTGTGACATTGGGTGTTAGGTGCTAAGGTGCAGACATCTGTATCCAGAAAGGTACCATATAGTTTGAACTTCGACAGCGGTTCAAACTGGGTCTCAGTGTGACATGTTGACCGTATTTAGAGACCACAAAAATCCTTGTAAAATTCTACGTATCCAATGAATGAATGCACGTACAGATTGGGCACAGTACTTGGCATGGGGTAAGCACTTGATAAATCTTAGCTTATCCATGCCTCCAGGACTCTGGGTGATTGTGTGTGGAGAGATTCCACATGAGTGGAGCTGCTGCAGTGTCTCTAGTTAAAACTCTTATTTGTAGTTTGCATAGCATTGCCCTTTTGGTTTAGATATTGCTGTATGGACTGGACTGGATGTTTGTGTCTGTCCAAAATTCTTAGGTTAAAGTTTTAATCCCCAGTGGGAGGGAAGTAGAAGGTGGGAGCTTTGGGAAGTAATTAGGTCAGAGGGTGGGGCCCTCCTGAATGGGACTGTGCTTTTATAAAAGAAACCCCAGAAAGTTCTCTCCTGCTTTTCACTATATGAAATTACAAGGAAAATTTGGTAATCAGTAACCCAGAAGAGGGCCCTCACAGGAAACCCAATCATGCTGGCACCTTAATCTAGGACTTCTAGACTTCAGAACTGTGAGAAATGAATTTCTGTTGTTTATAACCAAGCTAGCTTATGGAATTTTGTTGTATCAGCCCAAACTAAGGCAGATGTATTATTTATAAATTTTGAATTAATTTTGGCTGTAAGAATACTTCATATACATACTTATGAATCATTGATTGATGATACACAATTCTAGGATCCTCAGAAGTATTTGGCTTTGGCAGTTCTGTGCTTAAAATTTGTAATAATTGTTACGACCCCATGGATAGGAAAGAGTTTGAAAAACATACAATGTCATTACTTTTATGGTATTTACTAACAATATAGCAGAAACTAGAAGACCCAGAAAGGAGAGGACAGATGAGTTTTGTACCTATTTGCATGGTTATGCATGACCATCTTTTTCTATACTTTCTGTGTATATAAGCCTGACTGTATGATTTGCTACCCTTCTTTTGCTTTCAAATGAACTGCCAGCTCATATGAAATGTTTTATCACATCACTTAAATGATTAGCAGAAATTGTTTTGCTTAAGCCTGCTTATTTTCAAATGTAAGCATTACAAAAGATCATATCTGAAAATAGTTTAGACATTAGAATATTACTTGCTTCCAAATGCAACCCAAATAGGAGGACTGTTTAGTAATTTATAATACTTTGAAAAATAAGGTCTTTATGTGCAATGTAGCACTTCTAAAAGTAAAAATGCTGCTGAAAATTTCCTTATATTGCTTAAATATATGGAACTACAAGGCAGCTGGATATTGCAAATAGCGTTGCATAAATTATATAAACTTGAATAGAGCAGATTTAAAATGAGTAGGAAGAGTAAGTATCATTGGCTTTTCAAAGGAAGTGTTGGTGTTTGACAAAACACCACACACTCCCCAAAAACATATGTTAATTTGCAAAATTTGGATCTATTCCTCATGGATCACATTTCCATAGGGGAATTAGAGACATTTATCCAAGGAAATTTTAGTGACATATCAGCATCTACCATAATTTTGAGTTAGTGGGAAAGTAAAACAATTGGTGATAACTGAAGCTTCTAATAACAAATAATAAAGTGAAACTTATATTCAAGGAATGAACTAAACTTCAATTTCAAGCCAGAAAGGTATCCTTAGATATTGATAGATAAACAGTGTTTAATAAAATAACATTTGAACTTTACCAGTTCTGAAATATTTACTATATGAATTCAATCATGAGCATTATCTTCAAGCTTTCTTTTTCCTTAGAGCATTCAATATAGTTTTATTAAAGATGTGCACCATTTAAGGGGGGAGGAGTTAAGATGGCGGAGAAGTAGCAGGCTGAGACTACCTCAGATGGCAGGAGATCAGCTAGATAGCTTATCTAAAGATTGCAAACACCTACAATACCAACAGGAGATCGAAGAGAAGAAGAACAGCAATTCTAGAAACAGAAAATCAACCACTTTCTGAAAGGTAGGACTGGCAGAGAAGTGAATTCAAAGCGACAGGAAGATAGACCGTGGGGGGAGAGGCCGGCTCCCGGCAAGCGGTGGAGCAACAGAGCACAAAATCGGGACTTTTAAAAGTCTGTTCCGCTGAGGGACATTGCTCCAGAGGCTTAACCGGGGTGAAGCCCATGCGGGGTCAGCGTGGCATCAGGTCCCACAGGGTCGCAGAAGGATCGGGGGTGTATGAGTGTCACAGAGCTTACAGGTATTAGAACGGGGAAGCTGGCTCCAGAAACATAGCTGAGGAGTGAGCTCTCAGCTCGGGGTTACCTTGAACCGGTCGCAGGTTCGGTCAACTAGCAGCGAGGCCAGACGCCAGGGTGACGGGAGCAATTGGACGCTGTTCTCTGAGGGCTCACTGAGGAGTGGGGCCCCGGGCTCTCGGCTCCTCCAGGCCAGAGACTGGGAGGCCGCCATCTTCACTCCCGTCCTCTGGAACTCTATGGAAAGCGCTCAGGGAACAAAAGCTCCCAAAAGCAAACCCGAGTGGATTACTCAGCCCGGGCCCCTGGTAAGGGCGGTGCAACTCCGCCTGGGGCAAAGACAATTGAGAATCACTACAACAGGCCCCTCCCCCAGAAGATCAACAAGAAACCCAGCCAGGACCAAGTTCACATACCATGGAGTGCAGTTTCAATACCAAGGGGAGCAGCGGAATTCCAGAGGAGGAGAAAGCAAAGCACAGGACTCATGGCTTCCTCCCCATGATTCTTTAGCCTTGCAGTTAATTTAATTTATTTTTCTTTTTCAATTTTTTTTCTCTTCTTCTGCTAAATTGTTTTTAACTTTTACCCTTTTCTTTTTTAACGTTTTTTAACTAGTTTATCTAATATATATATATTTTTTCCTTTTTGTATTTTTTCTTTATTCGTTTTCTTTTTTTAATTGTTTTTTTTTTTTTTTTTCTTTCTGAACCACTTTTTATCCCCTTTGTCCCCCCTCACGATTTGGGATCTCTTCTGATTTGGTTAAAGCATATTTTCCTGGAGTTGTTGCCACCCTTTTAGTATTTTACTTGCTCCTTCATATACTCTTATCTGGACAAAATGACAAGGCGGAAAAATTCACCACAAAAAAAAAGAACAAGAGGCAGTACCAAAGGCTAGGGACCTAATCAATACAGACATTGGTAATAGGTCAGATCTAGAGATCAGAACGACGATTCTCAAGGTTCTAGCCGGGCTCGAAAAAGGCATGGAAGATATTAGAGTAACCCTCTCGGGAGATATAAAAGCCCTTTCTGGAGAAATAAAAGAACTAAAATCTAACCAAGTTGAAACCAAAAAAGCTATTGATGAGATGCAATCAAAAATGGAGGCTCTCACCGCTAGGATAAATGAGGCAGAAGAAAGAATTAGTGATATAGAAGACCAAATGACAGAGAATAAAGAAGCTGAGCAAAAGAGGGACAAACAGCTACTGGACCACGAGGGGAGAATTCAAGAGATAAGTGACACCCTAAGACGAAACAACATTAGAATAATTGGGATTCCAGAAGAAGAAGAAAGAGAGAGGGGAGCAGAAGGTATATTGGAGAGAATTATCGGAGAGAATTTCCCCAATATGGCAAAGGGAACAAGCATCAAATTCCAGGAGGTTCAGAGAACCCCCTCAAAATCAATAAGAATAGGTCCATACCCCGTCACCTAATAGTAAAATTTACAAGTCTTAGTGACAAAGAGAAGATCCTGAAAGCAGCCCGGGAAAAGAAGTCTGTAACATACAATGGTAAAAATATTAGATTGGCAGCAGACTTATCCACAGAGACCTGGCAGGCCAGAAAGAGCTGGCAATATATATTCAGAGCACTAAGCGAGAAAAACATGCAGCCAAGAATACTATATCCAGCTAGGCTATCATTGAAAATAGAAGGAGAGATTAAAAGCTTCCAGGACAAACAAAAACTGAAAGAATTTGCAAACACCAAACCAGCTCTACAGGAAATCTTGAAAGGGGTCCTCTAAGCAAAGAGAGACCCTAAAAGTAGTAGATGAGAAAGGAACAGAGACAATATACAATAACAGTCACCTTACAGGCAATACAATGGCACTAAATTCATATCTCTCAATAGTTACCCTGAATGTTAATGGGCTAAATGCCCCAATCAAAGACACAGGGTATCAGAATGGATAAAAAAACAAAACCCATCTATATGTTGCCTACAAGAAACTCATCTTAAACCCGAAGACACCTCCAGATTTAAAGTGAGGGGGTGCAAAAGAATTTACCATGCTAATGGACATCAGAAGAAAGCAGGAGTGGCAATCCTTATATCAGATCAATTAGATTTTAAGCCAAAGACTATAATAAGAGATGAGGAAGGACACTAGATCATACTCAAAGGATCTGTCCAACAAGAAGATCTAACAATTTTAAGTATCTATGCCCCTAACGTGGGAGCAGCCAACTATATAAACCAATTAATAACAAAATCAAAGAAACACATCAACAATAATACAATAATAGTTGGGGACTTTAACACTCCCCTCACTGAAATGGACAGATCATCCAAGCAAAAGATCAACAAGGAAATAAAGGCCTTAAATGACACACTGGACCAGATGGACATCACAGATATATTCAGAACATTTCATCCCAAAGCAATAGAATACACATTCTTCTCTAGTTCACATGGAACATTCTCCAGAATAGATCACATCCTCGGTCCTAAATCAGGTCTCAACCGGTATCAAAAGATTGGGATCATTCCCTGCATATTTTCAGACCACAATGCTCTGAAGCTAGAACTCAATCACAAGAGGAAATTTGGAAAGAACCTAAATACATGGACACTAAACAGCATCCTTCTAAAGAATGAATGGGTCAACCAGAAAATTAAAGAAGAATTGAAAAAATTCATGGAAACAAATGATAATGAAAACACAACGGTTCGAAATCTGTGGGACACAACAAAGGCAGTCCTGAGAGGAAAATATATAGCAGTACAAGCTTTTCTCAAGAAACAAGAAAGGTCTCAGGTACACAACGTAACCCTACACCTAAAGAAGCTGGAGAAAGAACAAGAAAGAAACCCTAAACCCAGCAGGAGAAGAGAAATCATAAAGATCAGAGCAGAAATCAATGAAATAGAAACCAAAAAAACAATAGAACAAATCAACGAAACTAGGAGCTGGTTCTTTGAAAGAATTAATAAGATTGATAAACCCCTGGCCAGACTTATCAAAAAGAAAAGAGAAAGGACCCAAATAAATAAAATCATGAATGAAAGAGGAGAGATCACAACTAACACCAAAGAAATACAGACAATTATGAGAACATACTATGAGCAACTCTACGCCAACAAATTTGACAATCTGGAAGAAATGGATGCATTCCTAGAGACATATAAACTACCACGACTGAACCAGGAAGAAATGGAAAGCCGGAACAGACCCATAACTAGTAAGGAGATTGAAACAGTCATCAAAAATCTCCAAACAAACAAAAGCCCAGGGCCAGACAGCTTCCCAGGGGAATTCTACCAAACATTTAAAGAAGAACTAATTCCTATTCTCCTGAAACTGTTCCAAAAAATAGAAATGGAAGGAAAACTTCCAAACTCATTTGATGAGGCCAGCATCACCTTGATCCCCAAACCAGACAAGGATCCCATCAAAAAAGAGAACTACAGACCAATATCCTTGATGAACACAGATGCAGAAATTCTCACCAAAATACTAGCCAATAGGATTCAACAGTACATTAAAAGAATTATTCACCACGACCAAGTGGGATTTATTCCAGGGCTGCAAGGTTGGTTCAACATCCACAAATCAATCAATGTGATACAACACATTAATAAAAGAAAGAACAAGAACCATAGGATACTCTCCATAGATGCTGAAAAAGCATTTGACAAAGTACAGCATCCCTTCCTGATCAAAACTCTTCAAAGTGTACGGAGAGAGGGCACATACCTCAATATTATCAAAGCCATCTATGAAAAACCCACCGCAAATATCATTCTCAATGGAGAGAAACTGAAAGCTTTTCCGCTAAGGTCAGGAACATGGCAGGGATGTCCGTTATCACCACTGCTATTCAACATAGTACTAGAAGTCCTAGCCTCAGCAATCAGACAACAAAAGGAAATTAAAGGCATCCAAATCGGCAAAGAAGAAGTCAAACTATGACTCTTTGCAGATGATATGATACTATATGTGGATAACCCAAAAGACTCCACTCCAAAACTGCTAGAACTTGTACAGGAATTCAGTAAAGTGTCAGGATATAAAATCAGTGCACAGAAATCAGTTGCATTTCTCTACACCAACAACAAGACAGAAGAAAGAGAAATTAAGGAGTCCATCCCATTTACAATTGCACCCAAAACTATAAGATACCTAGGAATAAACCTAACCAAAGAGGCTAAGAATCTATACACAGAAAACGATAAAGTACTCTTGAAAGAAATTGAGGAAGACACAAAGAAATGGAAAAGTGTTCCATGCTCCTGGATTGGAAGAATAAATATTGTGAAAATGTCTATGCTACCTAAAGCAATCTACACATTTAATGCAATTCCTATCAAAGTACCATCCATTTTTCTCAAAGAAATGGAACAAATAATCCTAAAATTTATATGGAACCAGAAAAGACGTCAAATAGCCAAAGGAATATTGAAAAAGAAAGCCAAAGTTGGTGGCATCACAATTCCGGACTTCAAGCTCTATTACAAAGCTGTCATCATCAAGACAGCATGGTACTGGCACAAAAACAGACACATAGATCAATGGAACAGAATAGAGAGCCCAGAAATAGACCCTCAACTCTATGGTCAACTCATCTTTGACAAAGCAGGAAAGAATGTCCAATGGAAAAAAGACAGCCTCTTCAATAAATGGTGTTGGGAAAATTGGACTGCCACATGCAGAAAAATGAAATCGGACCATTTGCTTACAGCACACACGAAAATAGACTCAAAATGGATGAAGGACCTCAATGTGAGAAACGAATCCATCAAAATCCTTGAGGAGAACACAGGCAGCAACCTCTTCCACCTCAGCCGCAGCAACATCTTCCTAGGAACATCGCCAAAGGCAAGGGAAGCAAAGGCAAAAATGAACTATTGGGATTTTATCAAGATCAAAAGCTTTTGCACAGCAAAGGGAACAGTTAACAAAACCAAAACACAACTGACAGAACGGGAGAAGATATTTGCAAATGACATATCAGATAAAGGGCTAGTGTCCAAAATCTATAAAGAACTTAGCAAACTCAACACCCAAAGAACAAATAATCCAATTAAGAAATGGGCAGAAGACATGAACAGACATTTCTGCAAAGAAGACATCCAGATGGCCAACAGACACGTGAAAAAGTGCTCCACATCACTCGGCATCAGGGAAATACAAATCAAAACCACAATGAGATATCACCTCACACCAGTCAGAATGGCTAAAATGAACAAGTCAGGAAATGACAGATGCTGGCGAGGATGCGGAGAAAGGGGAACCCTCCTACACTGTTGGTGGGAAAGCAAGCTGGTGCAACCACTCTGGAAAACACCATGGAGGTTCCTCAAAATGTTGAAAGTAGAACTACCCTATGACCCAGCAATTGCGCTACTGGGTATTTATCCTAAAAATACAAACGTAGTGATTCGAAGGGGCACGTGCACCCGAATGTTTATAGCAGCAATGTCTACAATAGCCAAACTATGGAAAGAACCTAGATGTCCATCAACAGATGAATGGATAAAGAAGATGTGGTATATATACACAATGGAATACTATGCAGCCACCAAAAGAAATGAAATCTTGCCATTCGCAACGACGTGGATGGAACTAGAGGGTATCAGCTTAGCGAAATGAGTCAATCGGAGAAAGACAACTATCATATGATCTCCCTGATATGAGGGAGAGAAGATGCAACATGGGGGGTTAAGGGGGTAGGAGAAGAGTAAATGAAACAAGATGGGATTGGGAGGGAGACAAACCATAAGTGACTCTTAATCTCACAAAACAAACTGAGGGTTGATGGGGGGAGGGGGGTTGGGAGAGGGTGGGTGGGGTTATGGACATTGGGGAGGGTATGTGCTATGGTGAGTGCTGTGAAGTGTGTAAACCTTTGATTCACAGACCTGTACCCTGGGGATAAAATATATTATATGTTTATAAAAAATAAAATTTAATATTAAAAAAGAAGATGTGCACCAGTTAAAATAGTTATGCTTTTCATAACATTAACACGGCAAATAATGTTTTATATGCTTACATTGCTTAAGATATGGATTATTTTAATGGATATATTAGTGACTTTGATTATGGAATCATTTGATTAGACACAATCTTTGGAGAATTTAGGGAATATATACATATCTTTAAAAAAGTGTTGCTTATGAAAAATCCTATTGGAACAATTACAGTGGGATTTATCAGTCATTCCTAACACAGTTTGGAAATCATATGTCTTAAAACTACTCATCTGGGGCACCTGGGTGGCTCAAGTTGATTAAGTGTCTGCCTTCAGCTTAGGTTGTAATACCATTGTCTTTAGATTGAGTCTCTTATCAGGCTCCCTCCTTAGTAGGGAGCCTGCTTCTCCCTCTCCCACTACCCCCTGCTTGTGTCGTCTTTCTCTCTCTGTCAAATAAATAAAATCTTAAAAAAAAAACCAAAAAACTACTCATCTGACATAATTGTAAAATAAAATTTTCTAGGTTTCTCAACAGATGTTGGCAAGGATATGGAGAAAGGGGAACTATTTTAGACTGTTGGTGGGAATGCAAACTGGTGCAACTACTCTGAAAAACTCTGGAAGTTCTCAAAGAGTGAAAAATAGAACTACCCTACAACCCCATATTTGCACTACTAGGTATTTATCCAGAGGATACAAAAATACTGATTTGAAGGGAAACATGAACCCCAATGTCTATAGCAGTACTATCAACAATAACCAAGTTATGGAAAGAGCCAAATGTCCATTGACTGATGAATGGATAAAGAAATTATATATATGCAATGGAATATTACTTAGCCATCAAGAGAATGAAATCTTGCCATTTGTGACAACGTGGATGGAACTAGACTGTATTATGTTGAGCGAAATAAGAGAAAGGCAATATCATATGATTTCACACATAGGTGGAAATTAAGAAATAGAACAGATGAGCATCGGGGAGGAGAAGGAATAAGAAGATAAAAACAGAAATGGAGGCAAACCATAGAGACTTTTTTTTTTAAAGAGAGAGAAAGCACATGAATGTAAACACGGGGCTCAAGAGGGGCAAGGCAGAGGGAGATGAGATCTGAGATCTGAGCAGAAATCAAGAGTCCTGAGATCATGACCTGAGCTGAAATTAAGAGTCCACATCAACTGAGTCACCACGGCCCCCCAAGAGACACTTAAATATAGAGAACAAACTGAGGGTTGCTGGAGGGGTGATAGGTGGGGGATGGGCTAAATGGGTGATGGGTGTTAATGAGGACACTTATGAAGAGCACTGGGTGTTGTATGTGAGTGATGCATCACAAATTCGACTCCTGAAACCAATATTACACTATACATTAACTAACATTAACTAACTTGAATTTAAATAAAATCTTGGAAGAAAATAAAAAAAGTTTCTAGGTTTTTTTTTTAATGTAACAATGTTTGATTAAAAGTAGTTTTATGTTTTCCTAAAAAAGACTGATTTCTGCTAAGACTTAAAATTTATTAAATAAAATCATTCTTTGATTTTTTTTTTTTTTTTTTTTTTACAGTCACTGGAAACTTTAGCTTGAATATATCTTCACATATTAGAATTTCTGGCCACACAATTTTACTTATTATGATCCATAAATCTCTGTTAACCTGCAGATAAAAAGAAGAGTAAGTGAAAGATTTTGGCCTTTTCCCCTTTTCCTTTGTAATTTCATCTTACTTACTGCACTTGCTTTTGTCTTTTTGATACACACTCTTTAAATATTGTTTTGAACTTACTGACTCAAATTAAGATACAGGGGAGTAACATCAAACTGAAACAACAGACTACCTGCATTTTACAAGGATAACTGCAAATTGCTCTTAGGTTAGAAAGTCTAATTGAATTAAAAAAAAATGGTAGAAGTTATAGCTAAGGCACATGCAAAAAAGACTCAGGATTTTCAATTTGACTGTAGCTCAATATGAATCAAGTGTGATGTGCCTGCCTTGAAAAGCTAATGCCTTTGAAGACTCTATTAGCTTTGAAATGTGACTGAGGTTGGATGGAGGTTGGGTGGGGAGGGGAAAGGGGAAGAGCCATATATTAAGAACAGTAAAAAGAAACTAAGGTTATTTAGCTTGGAGGAGAGAAAACTCTAGGGGCAGGTATGATAGCTGTCTTAAAATAGTTGAAGAACTTCAATATGGAAGGATAAAACTGCAGCAGGAGGTTTAAGCTATTTTACATCTGAGGAAATTCCAGTTATGAGATTATATGATTTTCTGATCAATGGTAATGTCTTCAGGAAACAATGAAGATATTCACTAATAAATTATAATTAATATTTAATGACCTGCTTTTCAAGCATTCCCTCATCGGTGACCCCAAATGTTATCTGTGTTCACCAGCAGTGATGAAAACATCTGAAAGATGATGCTGAAGCAAAGAAATATAATTGGGCCTTGGGGATTTGGAAAGCTCAGTAGGGTTAGTCCTTTTTAGAAACTGTGCTAAGCATAAGCTGAGAATCCCCCAAATCTTGGAATATATATATATATTCTCTTCATGACTGTACCTGAGATCTAAAGGATGGTATCTTGGGCTTATATCATTCAGTTGAAGCCTCTGAAGGATGGATGACAGGCCCATTCTTAAGCCTATTAAGTGAAAATTATGGCACTGCAGACTACAGACTCTAAAAAACCTCAGTCCTCAGTAATTGCCACAGTGATTTAGGATCATCTCCAAATGCAACATGTGACTCTCATTGCTGTTGAAGCCAGCAACAGTGTAGCCTATAAACACAGAAGATACTTATACATCTGTATTTTTCCATTCATAATTTATAAATTGCATCATTGATCAGAATTGCCAGATTATGCCTATTATAAATATTGGCAATGGCCTTGCAATTTTCTTATCCTAGGTGTATTGGGAATATGTTTCCTTGGTGATAATGAAGCTAACCAAAGCTCATTACTGGTGGTGTATAGCATTAAGGTTTAACTGCTAAGGACAAAGTCCAGTTAAGAGTGAACAGCTTCCATTGATTTAGAATAGGATTCACAGAAGCGTAAATACATAGAGCAAAATAGTAATTTGAATTAAAAGGAGAATTTCTGACATAACGCTAAGATTACATAGAAGCAACAAAATTGTCTTTAAATAAACCACCTAGGTAACATCATTGATTCCACAGTCAAAGAAATTATGATCCTTGGGGACTGGGAGCAATAGATATAAATGCTGGTTTTCAGAGCATCAAAACTGTTTGCTTCAAAGAGGATAGCTTAAGGAGATGAAACAATTCTGAGACCTGTCAAAAGACCTTTTGGCCTCTTAAGAAGTCGATGGAATTTGACATGCACTGCAGGATTTGTAAAGTAGCTCCCTCGAGATATATTCAACAAGAGTTTTTGACTGATGGTAGTTGTTCTAAGCCATCCATTTCCTTAAGTCTTTAAGAAGCTTTCTATTTATTAAAGGAAAAGAGAAAGGAAAAGAAAGGCAGGAAAGGAAATACATGCCCTGGAAAAGGGTATTTATTTGATGACATATGGTACCAGTAGCCCTGCTGTTCTAGAAATGACTCAGATGAACAAACAAATCAAAGAAACCAGAGACAACTCGGATGCCGCGGTGACCACTGATTTTATTTGTGTATCTGGGGTCTTCTGGAGAGAGCTCCCTAAGAGCTAGAAAAAAAGAAGAGTGTTTATAATAAAGAGAAGTGATAATTGAAGGTCGACCTGTGGCTACATTCTGTTTCTAACATTCCTACCAGCTTTCCTCCTGTTGTTAATCAAGGAAAACTTACACTTGCCATTTAAATGGTGATCCAAAAATGAAAATCAATACCATTTTCCATTATTTTTTCCATTTAAAAAAGTCAGTTGACCTTACCGAGTTACTCCTCTAGGTAGAAGTAAATGGCTTATGACAGAGAAGGGTGTGCTTTTGTGTGCTTTTCACGATGTGGACAGTGGGGGCAGTAGACCCCTTCCTGGTGATCATAACAAATCGTACTGTCCTACTCTGTGTGTGTTCAATCCAGATACACCTAACGAGTGTTTCACAGATGAATCGAGCCCCAGTGAGATAACTGTGTGTGTGTGTGGGGGGCCTCTCCAGGAAGAAGGTTTAGTCAGCTTAAAAGAAGGAACATGTTTCTTTCACTTCAGGAAGTGCAAGGAGGGCAGTTTTTATGAACCAGTTTCTTTTTTTTTTTTTTTTTAAGATTTTTTATTTATTTGTCAGAGAGAGAGGGAGAGAGAGCGAGCACAGGCAGACAGAATGGCAGGCAGAGGCAGAGGGAGAAGCAGGCTCCCCGCAGAGCAAGGAGCCCGATGTGGGACTCGATCCCAGGACGCTGGGATCATGACCTGAGCCAAAGGCAGCTGCCCAACCAACTGAGCCACCCAGGCATCCCTATGAACCAGTTTCTAAGTTGTATTCTTTTCTGCCCTAGGATTTGTTAAAGTAAATAAATATTTATAGTATCAACAGACTTTAGTTTTATGCCTACTCTGTATAAAGCCAGGTGTTGGAATTCGAGAAAAAAAGGAAACAAGACATTGCCTGTATTTCAAAGAGGCAAGAGTCAAAGCTTAAACACTTCCCACTCCTCTGTCAGATTAAGTAGGAGCTGGTAGAGACAGAGAGTACCTTAGACATTTCTTAGAGAGCTGATTACTGCATATGCTATGGTGACCTCTAACCACTTATGGCTACTTAAATTTAAATTAATGAAGATTAAATACCATTAATGATTCAATTTTTAATCCAGTCACACTAACCACATTTCAGGTGCTCAGCAGCCACATGTGGCCTGTGGATTTTGTATGGGGTAGTGCAAAGATAGAATACTACTGTCATTACAGAAAGTTTTATTAAGCAGCATTGCAAGATATCCTAGAAAAACAATAGTAGTAGTAGTAGTAGTAGTAGTAGTAGTAGTAGTGAAGCACTGGCCATGGATTGAGTCAGGCTCATACTACTTTGTGTGACTTGAAACTTCTCCTTTTTTTTTTTTTCTTTTTTGAGATTTTATTTATTTATTTGACAGAGATCACAAGTAGGCAGAGGGTCAGGCGGCAGGGGGTGGAGGGAAGCAGGCTCCCCACCCAGCAGAGAGCCTGATGTGGGGCTCAATCCTAGGACCCTGGGATCATGACCCAAGCTGAAGGCAGAGGCTTAACCCACTGAGCCACCCAGGTGCTCCGAAACTTCTCCTTTCTTGAATTCAGTTTCTTTTCCAAATGAGGATGTTGTTTGGGAACCCACTAGGTGTGTTCAGCAGTGATGCACAAATACTGTAAGGTTCTTTTATGGAACAGAGGTAAGAATCATCCTGAAAGCACACTTCTTGTTTTGAAAGTTTCTGAATGAATAATTGCCTCTCAAACTGATATTTGACTTTGGTTTCTTTCAGGGGTCAGGCCTGTTTGGCTTCTAATAAGCAAATAAACAAAACTCTAAAGTGTCACTGCTGATAAGAGAGTACTGTCCCATACATAAAAATACAGTGCTAAAGGATTTTTCATAATCCGTATTATCAGCCAATCTACTAGCATCATTTGAATTGTAAATATTAAGCTTGTTTTGGTAGCCATGGCTGAAATGAAAGTCTAAAAGTATACCGTAGTTAAATTTGTGATTTTATTGAGAATTGTTTTCACTAGGGAACTCTCAGCCTGTCGGATTAAAATGGTAAAGAGACCTTTTACTGCAAGAGCTCTGACAGTTATCCCCTTAGCAAAGTTTGCTTTTGTGATAATTACACCTACTCTTGTTTACCAAATGAATCACTTTTCAGTGCTGCTTTTAACCTTGACTGGTTTCCCCTTATGATTATTTTTTGCTATGAAGAGATATTTAGAAATACAGTGCTCATTTTCTGCTGCTCTTTTTCAAGTGATATTTACTCTTGGTTTTCTATATAGCAGATTTCAAGGTTCATTTTAGGGTGCAGTTAAAGTGGGGGAAAATGTCAGCAGTATGTCTTTCATCAGCAAGAGTATGGGTGTGCAGTGGTTAGTCAGGAATAATTCTGTCCAATTTCCATGTCTCCCTTGGGCATGCAGTAGGGCACACAAGAGCCATCAAGCCCATGAGGCATTTTGGGAGGAAGAGTTAAAAGGATTTAGAGACCTAGAGAGGAGAATGAGACAAATGATTCTAGTAAGTAACTTAGGTTGGGTTTGGTGGGGTAGGTTTCTCCATAAAGCAGAAAAAACCCTAAGGTAGAAGAATGTTGAGATGCTGAAATCATGTACTAGAATTCAGGTTCATGTTTCGTATGCACTGCTGATTTTTAAATGTAACACTTGGTAATAATCAAATGTCCCAAATTCTAAACAGAAGGTCCTATAATAAATTCGGAATCTGTCTCCATTTGCAGGGGCACTAAGAGATTTTTCTTTATGATAGTCATACAGCAATAGAGAAGGCAGAAAAGGTATCAGAAAGTATCAAGAATGTCTGGAGGGGTGCCTGGGTGGCTCAGTGGCCAACTCTTGGTTTGGGCTTGGAGGCTCAGATGGAGATCTTAGGGTTGTGGGACTGGGCTGAGTGGGAGTCCACACTCAGTGTAGTGTGCTTGTGGCTCTCCCTCCCCCTCTGCCCCTCCTCCCATGCATGCACTCACTTTCTCTCTCTCTCTCTCTCTCTCTCAAATAAACAGATACTTAAAAAAAAAAAGAATTTTAGGAATGTTTGGAGATATTAGGTGTAGCAAGCCCCCCCTGCCCCCCAAGCCAAGAGACAACCTAGGACAGAAGCACAGAAGGAGCAGCCTCTGGGCAAATCCAAGTAGCCCTAAAGCACAGAAAATGGTTTCAGAGGCTGTTGAAACCTGGGACCATGATTTGAGGTAAAAAGAACCTGGGAAAGGAGAGGTGAAGTCCCAATAATTTGATATTGCTCCTCCAAGATGAAATGCGCTGAGGCAGCAAGGCAGGTGTAGACACATACACACATGCAAACACAAACAGAACTGCATCTCCAAAACTTTCCCTGTATTCCGTGTCCCTCACCCACCCATTGTCTTGTCTATATCTCCTTTTTCACCATCACGCTTATAAGTCCACCCTGGTTGCAAATTTTGGCTTGCCGTTCAATCCTGAGCCACTACATTGTGGCTTCTACCACACCCCTGCACTGAAAGTGACCTCATTAAAATCACCCATGCCCTGTGGAGACAGTGAAACTACACACAGTGGATTCCTCAAGTTCATACCTTTCTTGACCTCAGTGACCACTTTGCCCTTTGGAAACACACTTCACTCAGCTTTCATGGCACCATGCTCTTTTGGTTTTCCTACCTCCCATCTTTGCAAACTCCTGTCCTTGCAGTTACATTCTAACTATTGGGATCTTTGATGTGGGAAACAAAGGCAGAAGAAAAATTATTAAATTTCCTTACTGTCTGCAGCCCACTAACAAGTCCTTGAAACAGGCAAAGTGACATTCCTGTGGGTACTCAGCTGCCTCAATGTTAATACTTTGCTAAGCGCAAAAGGCAGTCTTAGCCCAGCTTCCAGGACCCTGTACATGTACTTTAACATATAAAAATTCCTTTGGAAACTTCTTTATCTCTACCCCCACCGCTCCAAATATATGTTGGCAATCATCCCCCAAGCGTATGACTCACTGATATACATCTGAAGGGTCTTATGACTGAGTTTTTTATGAAACAGTAATAAATGACCTTTCCCAAGAACAGCCAAACCCCTCAGGATCCTGGAAACCTTGTTTCCAAAATACCTGGGAGACTTAACACTATCCCTAGACCCCCTCCCAACTTGAAGGTATATAATGGGCCACTCCTCATGACCCCAGTGCAGCTCTTTCTGCCCAGGGGTCCTGTCCCTGTGCCTTAGTAAATCCACCTTTACGCACCAAAGATATCTCAAGAATTCTTCCTTGGCCATTGGCTTTGAACCCTGACATCCTTCCTACATCAGTCTCCACCTGGGGTGTCATCTTTTCTCACTCCATACACTTACTTTGGGCAGTTGCATCCACTCTCAAGATTCAAATGCCTCAAATATACTAGTGATACCTAAATGCACACTATTTTCTATTGACCTTCATAAGGAGCATACCCATGACTTGAATTCATCTTTTCACCGTCTATTTATTTCCTTTCCATTATTTCCCATTTCATTAAATTGCTTCATTCCCAGCAATTACTCAGACAGAAATACCTAAGGGTACTTGATTCCACCTTAGCCTTAAATCCCTGCCTTCTAACGATAATCAATTAATTGCCAAGGCCTATTATTCTACCATCTAAAAGCCTATTGATTCTACCATCTAAAAGGCCACCTTTTTTTTTTTTTTTTCTATTCCCTTTTCTACTGCCCTTGATCAGGCTGTTGTCTCTCCTTCTCTCTCTCTCTCTTTCTCTCTCTCTTTTTTTAAATTTATGCAGTAGCTTCTTAACTGTCTCCCATACTATAGTATTTTATATCTCCAATTTCCTTAGTGTAAAGCCTTAGAATGATCTCTTAGAAACACAAATCTGATTCACAAAATCCCATCCTTAAAATCCTTCAATAATTCCTATTGTCACCAGGATAAAGTTCCTTTAGATGGCTGGTAAAATTACCCACGAATTTGCTCTGTGTCTTCTTACCTCATCCCTAGGAATATTTCCCCTCAAACTCAAGGCTTCAAACTTTGATTTCTTTCAGTTCTCTTTTTTTCACATTTTCTTTTACCTCACCACCTTCACACAGGTTGTTTGTCTTTCACTAACACCCTATTCTTCTGATTACCTTTAATAAATGCTAATTGGAAGAAAGGCAGGGAGGGACAAAGCGCCATCTCCCTCCCCCTACCCCACAAGAAGAAACCACTCTTACTCCCTCTTTGGGAGCCTTGTAGGATCACTTTGCTATCGCTCAATAAGCTGTCACAACTCTCCATCTGGTCTACCTCTTGACTCTTCCAAGGGGCATGACCAAGAACCCCAGGCACCACAGGAAGAGAAATCCTGTAAGACCTCCTCACCTTTAAGATCTTATGGCAGACACCACTCTCTTCAGGAAAATTTTCCTGACCATTTAGACCAGGTTAGGCCTCCTCAACGGCAGCTTTCCAAGAGAACCCAAACAAGAAATGTATTTGACTTTTCATTTTCTGTCTTTCCTATAAGTTATAAGTTCTGTGAAAGCCTGAATTTTGTCAGTTTCACTCTGTTGTTTCCATTAAATGAATCAAAGAGTCTCTCATACAGAAAACATTGAAACCAATACAGAAGCTATAAATATGCATAGTTGTATGTACTACACATAATATACATCTACATTCATTAATTGGGTTAGCACATTTCAATATTATGTACTAGAGACTCCGGTACAGAGATAATTTCATGTACAATTTATACAGCATAAACAGGCATTTCTGCCATGCACAACAACATATGTGTTCTTGGATAATTTTTGTTCTGCAAAATTGTACACTGAAAATAACGGCTTATTGGAAAAACCAGAGTTGAGCAGAGATTCAAAACCAATGTAACTTTTTGAGTAAAGCATTAACTAAAATATTAATTGGTATCTGAGAATACAGCACAAATAGCAGAGGCAGGCAGCTCAGTGTGGCTGGTGTTAGCCTCAGGGAATAATTTTTTTAAAAAACCGCCAGAACAATGGATTGGAAATGCTGGCTTGTGGGCACTGAGATGATGCAGACTAACTTGCGCTCTGAGCTGGGGGAGGGGGAGTAGCTGGGGTTCTGCCATTTAGGGCTCATGGGAGGAAGAGAGACTGGCCACGAGCTGAAAGCTGTTCAAAGCTGGTGGCTAGCCTCTCTGGGAAAAGAGCCCCTTGTGTAGGTACTCAGTTTTACTTAAAGTACAGCTATGAGTATAGCAGCTGAGGTGAGGGCTTTTTCCTTTCCTGATGAAAATTCTAATTCTACTGTGGCTATTCTGGCTCCCTTTCTCTTGAAAAACCTGCATGTAAACTTCCTTTATTTCCCAAGTCCGGATCATGTATAAGGTAATCAGTGTAAATACACATGGGATCAAAACAGACTGTTTTTGCACACTTGGCAAGTGGTTTTGGATTGTGTTCTCATGACTGTGGATTTCTATAATCACATTCATAAGAAAAAAAAAAGCTAAAAAAGTTAACCCTTGCTTAAGATGGTGAAATAGTATGTACTTAGTAGAGGTGAACATAGAAGTGCTTTGGGAGTAAATGTGTGTGTGTGTGTGTGTGAGAGAGAGAGAGAGAGAGAGAAGGAGGGAGAGGAAGAGACAGATAAAGTGGGTCCGGGTTCAATAAAGGAGGCAGGATCACTATGAGTTTTGTGGAATATGAATTTTGTGATAAGAATAAGACCTTACCCAACAAGAGACCCATGGGAAGTAAGGGTCTTTTGAAAAGAGGAGTTGTGGGGCGCCTGGGTGGCTCAGTGGGTTAAGCCGCTGCCTTCAGCTCAGGTCATGATCTCGGGGTCCTGGGATCGAGTCCCACATCGGGCTCTCTGCTCGGCAGGAAGCCTGCTTCCCTCCCTCTCTCTCTCTCTCTCTCTGCCTGCCTCTCGTCTACTTGTGATCTCTCTCTGTCAAATAAATAAATAAAATCTTTAAAAAAAAAAAAAAGAAAAAAAAAGAAAAGAAAAGAGGAGTTGTGGAGAATTATAGAAAAATTAGTCCCCAAGACGTCTGAAGCACTGATGTGGCTGGACAGATAGAAACTTGCAAAGGTGTCTGGGAAGGCTGGTCTACCCAGCTGATGGAACAGGACAGGGGAGGAGAGCTCCTAAATTCTGTTGCCTCTGCACACAGCAGGGGTCCTGGGTCCCATCAGCAGAACTGGTTGTTAGGAAGAACAGCTGTATGTGGAACAGGGAGACTGAGGACAGGCTGGAACTTACCAGAAGTTCTATGCTTGTCACTTCTCATATCCTACTGCAGTGACTTTTGGAGAGGAATGGTATCTTTACTGTGCCTTCCGAATCATGCACAGATTTCTCTTGTGGGAAACTTAAATTGGAAGCATTCAAAAGAAGGGATTTCTTGGAAATAGAGTCCCAGCTAAGGCAAGTTGACATAGTAAAACACACTTTGATAAGTTCGTCTGCAGAGGGAGGCAAGTGCCAAATTTTGGAGAGCTTATAGGCCAGAACTTAGGACTCACATTGTGTTCTCAAGAGAGAGTGTTTTGCCACCATCTTTGCTTTTTAAGATAATTGTGGCAACAGTGGGATGAGCTGGATCGAATAGGCACTAGGGGTTTTGGAGTCCAGTGAACCCCTGAAATGGTGCTGGGTACTGTTATGAAGAACTGAACTAGAGCATGACATGAGAAGTAAAGAAAGGAGAAAATATTAAAAAAAAAATTAAAGGAAATTTAGTTCAAACCAATTATTTGGATTCTAAGAGGCACATGGTCCTAAATGATTCAGAAATTAGAGGAATTTCTGATAACACTGCTCCCATGTGGCTCAGGTATCTCTGGGCCTTTGTTCTCTCTTCCTCTCTTCCTGGAACAATTTTCTAGATACTTGCATTCTCATTCCACTCAAACCTGGGATCAAATGTTACATCCCCATGGAGTAAGTTAAAATAGTATGCCCATGTTCTCTTTCCTTAATTTCATATTTCTTTACAACGTTCATTACCACCTGTTGTTATAATATACTTATTTTATTTTCTAAAATTTTATTTTATTTTCTTCCTTCTCCACATGTGAGAATTCCATGAAGGAAGAGATGTATTCTGCTTTGTTTATTGCTGTATCTCTGACTCTTCAGTAAAGAATGAGTGGTCCATGTGACCTTGGTCATGAGTAGTGCTGGAATTTCAGCAACAGGCTTTAAAAAAAAAAAAAGTCAGGAAGTGCTGTGAGTAGAGGCACTGACCTGTCAATGGAAGCAGAGTTGTATCCTTCCTAAAGAGATGAGTTTTTGATATGGATACACTATAGAGCAACTTTGTTGGGATTCTGAGATGTGGTGATATTCATATGGGTGTTTCCATCTGGGTCAATAGATGCCCTCATCTAAACCCTAATCATGAGAAGGACAAGGCTCAGGAAAGTTCTAATTCCAATTGAATGCTTAGAAGGTCAAGAAACTCATCTAGTTCATAACTCAAATTGTTGGAGTGCTGAAGTTCAAACTCTACCACTATTGTGCATGGACTTCTAATTCCTTGCCAGGAATCTAATAGATTAGCTGTGGCTGATGGTTTTAATGGAAAATCTTCCACACCCACAGTTGGGCAGGATTGGAGCTTTTGAGAAATGACAGAATAGCATGAGGTGATTTCATGAAAAACTATTATTCAGTAATCATGCTGTACCTCAGTGCTGCGCATGAGCCAATCAGCACAACCCCTGCAGATCTGAGACAATGATTGCATGCTTCTGTGTGTCCTACATAGTTAGGCAATAGAGTCTGGCTTGAGGACGGGGGAGTCAAATTCTACTAAGGCACTGAATGGTAGTGTGGGAACAGTTAGTAAGCAGAACAAGGACATGGGACACAGTGGAACAAGACACTGGGAGCATCTCACAGAAACCTCAGAATTTTTGTTTGTGGTTGAACCTCAAAACAATATGAAATAAGTGTTATCTGTGTTTGCTCCCAGAGTAGGGGCTTGGGATGGGTTTGGGATCCTCTGAGTGGGAGATTGCCCTGGCATTGAAAGCCAGATGGACAAAGCAAAAATGTCTTGGCTAGAATGCTAAAAATAGACCTAATCAAATGCTAGCTTCAGTGCCTCCCGTTAAGAGTCACAAATCAGTGTTGGGCAGGGTTGATCAGAATGAAAACTGATTAAGTATGGTTTAGGGTGCCAGGGTGATTGCTGTGAGCAAAACTGGAGTATTGGTGGATGTTTTCACGTGCCGACAGGTGTTGGGTGTTTTTGAGTGCTTGTATTTGGGTGAAAGTTGAATTGTTTTAACACCAAAGACAATCCTGTAACTCTCTCATCTACTATGAATTCAGCTATGTTGCAGACCATGGCATTTCGTCTGCTATTTATCTTTCAGAAAATACAGCCTAGTGCTGCAGAAATGGGCCATCTATATTAAGGTACAATTACTTGATTCATCTCAAAGAATTGCATATGCATAAATGTATGGATGTGAGTGTGTGTGCACACGTGTGTGTACATGTATATATTCATAAGTGATGTGAATCTCAGAGAAGTCCAGTCCAGGCTGTGGAGAAGTCTCTACTGGTTCTAATATTCTCTGCTTCTCCCCTCCTGGTGAGGGTGCTCCATGTCACCAAGATAACTTTGAGGTTATCATGATCAGCTGCATTGGCTTTGTATTGGGTCATTTGTAAATGTCAGAATCAGGGCCCCAGGAATTATAATAAGCCAAGTTTCCAGACCAGATAACTCTGCTGGTATGTTCATTAGTCTTTTAGTGAATGGGTAAATTTTTTATGATCAAGATGTGTATCAGTGCCGCTGTCCTGTTTAATTATAGGGACAAGAAATAGGCAGACACACTGATGTGGCATTCAAGTGAGGGGGAAAAAAAGTAGAGGAATTATTACAGACGTCTGGATGGTGTCCTTAATTCCCCCTCCAGCTATTGAATCTCAGCTGTCTGCAATCAAGAACTGAGTCACAAAATGGCTTGCATTGTGTTGCTATTTCAGTTTGACAGGCAGACTTTCAGCATGGAAATTGTGAACAATTCACCAGGTTTTTAAATTTCTATAAGAAAAACATTTAAATGCTGTTAGAACTTCAGCTATAATGGCTCTAAGTATAACTCTACAAAAATATTTTAATAATTGTGTGAATATTCAGTAAAACCTTACCTTATTAAATTGAAAAGTAAGGTACAAACTCCCCTACCACAAGCAGATTTTAAATTAACTGTATTCAGATAAACCAATAATTTTATCAAAGGAAAGTAGGGCAATTATTTTGCATAATACACAATTTGGGGAAAAAAAGATGCTCAATTAATTGGCATTTCTGAAAAGAGCAGATATTTTGAACCACTTATTCTGCTGAAAAAGTTTTACTGAGTTGTCATTTTCCTAGCTGAGACAAATATTCAAATCTGCAAATATTTGTTTGCCGTGTACATGCATGCCTATCGTTTAAACTAGATATTTGTATATTTCTTCCATCTGCCTACACAGGTATGCATACGCAGGAAGGATGCAACACCCTTTGGCTTGGTGTGTGGGAATATTTATCCGGGGTGATTATTTTTGACAGATTTTAGAATGTTGCTGCCTCCCTCTTGGAGGAGTCGTTTTGGAGAAATGGATGAGGGGGACCTCAAGTGCTTGCAGCATATAGGCTCCTTATCATATCATCCAAATGCACCATTGTATTTATAAAAGTTTTTTTAAAATGCTATGAATGCTTATTTAAAAGGACACTCAGGTGGCATGCTGATTCCTCAGAAAGGTGGTAAGCTCTTGAGGCTGCCTGACCAGAAAAGGCAGGGAGAAAGAGTAATTTAATATCCTTCTAATCTGTTCCTAATGGACTTTGCAGTGCTTTTCTTCCTATTTCTTCCCATTGTTTTTCAACCTAATCACTAATAGGTGCCTGAAATGGAGCCTCTTAATTGTTTTTCACTTTTTACAAATTCCAAATGCACAGTTTGGAAATTGCAGTTCGTGCACTGGGGGCTTTTCCTCCTCCTGCTCACCCTGACTCCTGTTTTTTTTTTTTTTTTTTTCAAATTTTGGTTAGCAGTCTCTTTCATGTACCAAAGGGCAGTTGGAAATAACTGAAAAGTTGTCTCATTTGGGAATTATCTGAAGTAAATAAATAAATAAATAAATAAGCAAGACTAATAATTAGGCAACTCATTGACTAGGCTCTTGAACCAGGTAAAGTGGGAAAGAAATTATTCAAGTTCCAAACCTTTCTACTTGCAAATTAGCCAAAATCAATTGCATTTTAAGCGTTGCATCACCTTGATTGATTTTAAAATGGATAGCACTTCGCTGTTCACACTTACGGTGAGCTCTGAAGGACTTTGCAATGGGCATCTTTTCTACCATGTTCTGCATTAAACTTTTCAATAGTGCCTACTTTTTAATGTCGAACAAACTTTACTGCAGAGTGCGGTCTGGCTTTTTTTGAAATATAGTCTTCAGATTATATTTATTTCTTTATTTTATACAGCATTCTCCTGTTTCCTTAAAATCCCTAGCAGGTTCTAATTAATTCCTTTAAGTTAGAAGAAATATTTTTGAAATTTTAGGTTTAAAATAGACATCAGTAAGACAAAATGCCTTATGGGGAAATGAGTTAAAGCCTAAAATGTCTATGGTTCAATGAGAGTCAAAAGAAGGGAGGGGAAAATTACTGGTTTTTAAACCAAAAGACAGATTTTGAACGCTGGCCTGGAGAACATCTTTGTGACCTTGGACAATCTTTAGACCCCTCTATTCCCACCTCACATCTTTTTTTTTCCCCTCCCCCTCATCATACATTGTTTGAAAAATTAAATTAGAAAATGAGAATTTGTTTGACAGTATTAGGCACAAAAAGAGCAACCAGTAAATTCCGTTTTTCTTTCCTAAATGCAAACCAGGACACGTGATGAATTAAGTGAATGATTAATTATATGCCCAATGTCTCCTCCATTTTTCCTTTTCCTCTACTCTTTCTTACTTCTTTAGTACACTTCATTTCACCAGAAAGTGTGGAATTATCTCTAACTGTACTACCACAGAATTTTTCTTCTGTTATATTGCCAAGCTCATGCATTGGAAATGGAAAGTTAGGGATTATACATTACACTGGTGGTAATAAGTGGTAATTACTATGGTCGCAATCGATGGAAATGTCATGGTGATATAGGCTAAATAGGAGAACCCACATTTTATGTTTTTGGCACATATAAAATGCTTAAATACATGTTCATTTATCAGAGTTAGGGATGTTCCTAGAGTTAAGGACACCTGTGGCTACTTTGCTAAATTGTTTCATGAAGCATATACATTTTGTACAATGGGACGAAAGTTAGATGGGCCACAGTTTGAGCATGCAATATCATTTCTAATGAGTAATCATTTATAAATATTGATAATCCAGTTTATTTTAAAAGACACTCTCTTGGCTGAGCAAGGATTTTAATTTGTAAAAATTGGCTGGAAATAAACATTGGTAATTAGTTTCTAGTTTGCATAAGCCTTGCTTCGCAAATATTTGCTCTTCTAAGGAGTTATCAACGGGTGTTTGCATATATACAGGGATTTGTGGGCAGTAACAGTGAAACTTCATTATGACTTTGGTAGCTGCCATCATGTATTTTACATGGGCTTCATATTTGATAAAACCCACCTGCTTCTACTCATCTCCTAGTAATCCAAATTTGACATTTCGAGGAGCCAGTTAATTTTCTCTAAGAAGCTGTGTTCTCACCTGCACATCCACATTCCCAAGGAAGCTCTTTTTTGTTGCTGTCGTTGCCATCATAGCTTATAAAAAAAAAAAAAAAAAGAGGTCAGGCTACATTTGGAACCTTGAATAAAGATTTTTTCCCCCTTCCCATCCCCTTTTATTTGTTTATTAATAAAAATCACAGTAATTAAAAATGCTTTTAGTTTAAAGGCAGGGGTAGAACATTCTTTCTGAAGTTCAGGGATGAGGGCTCCAGCAACTTTAAAAATAAGCACTTCTGGTGTTTCTGACCAACTCAGGGGATCTCACTCTGACACAAATGAATATAGAGCAAGGTTGTCCAGAATGAGGCACATTTGCCATAGAAGGTCTGAACCAGGAGAAAAGATTAGAACTTATGTTGGCATATAGTTTTATGTGGTTATATATATTTATAATTATATATGATTTTATATACTACCTATATCTATAGATCTGTCTATATCTATAATTCTATGCACCAGACCTTGAGAGTACTTTCTGGTATCCCAGTACCCTGATAGCCTTCATGAAGGCATTTTCTAAACCCCTCCCCTTCCCTTCTTCAAAAGAGGGCAACTGTAAAAATAGTACAAAAGCACAGGTGTGTTGCAGTGAGATAGTTATTACCAGTAGAATTTGCATCTGAACATCCTATGCACATTGGCCCTTTTCTATTGACCTTGGTGTGTTTTGTCAAGTTCTCTGAGATTATATTTTTGTCTCATTGGCATCTAGTTGCCCTGGAAATTAGGGTTCACAATGTCAGAGAAACATGATGGGAAGCAAAGTACTTAAGTTTTTGATCGTTCATGTTTCTTTGTTCTATTTTAGCTAGTTTTGCTGTTTTAACTCAATTGGAGCTTCTACTATATGAGCACATATTGCTTTTTCAGCTTGGAATGTCCATACTTGGCATAGCTAAAATAGGTTTCCCTGAACCCACAAGAATGGGTGCATGTCACCTTTATGCAGCCACGGAATACTCTAAACTTACTTACGTAATATGTAATTTTTCCTTTTAATCATTTGGCTTTAAATTTTCTTTTTCATTTTATGTTTAGTATTTGGATTTTTGATGCATTTGAAATTTTTTGACAGCTTTAGTGAGGTATAATAGGTATATAATAAAATGCACACATTTGAAAAGAATAATTTGAGAAGTTTGACATATATATATATATGTATATATATATATATATCCATGAATCCATCACCACAATGAAGATAATGAACATATCTACCACTTTCAAATGGCCTATCCCTTTGTAACCCCTCTATCCTGCACCTTTCCTCTACCCTAGGCAACTGATGGTCTGTTTTCTGCCACTTTCATTTTAACTTTATAGAATTTTTTAGTAATGAGATCATAAAATATGCATTGATTTTCTGGCTTTTTTCACTTAGTGTCATTATCTTGAGATTTATTCAGTATTGTTATATGAATCGGTTGTTTATTTCTTTATATTTCAAAATAATATTTTATTATATGAACTATAACAGTTTGTATAGCCATTCATTTGATGGTTATTTGCAGATATTGGCTACTAAAAATAAAGCAGCTAGTAAATTCATCTGTGGATTTGAAAAATTATTTTATTGTGGTAAGAATGATTAACATTATAGCTACTCTTTGAAAAAATTTTTAAGTGTCCGATACAGTACTGTTGAGTATAGTGACAATATTGTATAGCTGATCTCTAGAACTTATGCCTGTTGCTTAATTGAGACTTTATGATATATATTTTTATTTAATTTGGATGGGTACCTAAGATTTAAATAATTGGATCATAGGGTAGTATGTATTTAACTTAAAAAAAATAAAGTCTTTTTTTTTTTTAAAGATTTTATTTATTTATTTGACAGACAGAGATCACAAGTAGGCAGAGAGGCAGGCAGAGAGAGAGAGAGGAGGAAGCAGGCTCTCTGCAGAGCAGAGAGCCCAATGTGGGGCTCGATCCCAGGACCCTGGGATCATGACCTGAGCCGAAGGCAGAGGCTTAACCCACTGAGCCACCCAGGTGCCCCAAAGTTGGTTGTTTTTGAAAGTGGTTTTAACATTTTTCTGGAGAGTGGGGAAGGAAGAAGGTCCATTTCCCCTGGGGAGGGTTGTAGCTGTCCGCCCACCTCTCACTGCCTCTCAATTAAATGATCTTAGACCGACCACACACACACACACACACACACACAGAGAGAGAGAGAAAATGGCCTTACCATTCTTTATTCCCACCATCAGTGTATGAGAATCTCAGTTGTTCCACATTTTCTTCTGGTCTAGTTATGGTCAGTCTTCTTGCCTTTAGATATTTGAATTGGGTGTGTGGAGATATCTCATTGAGATTTTAATTTGCATTAAATGTCTAATGACTAGACATGTTGAGTTATTTTTAAATATGCTTATTTATCAGTCCTACATCTTCTTTGATAAAGTATCTGTTAAACATTTTGTCCAATTTTTGTTTTATTTTGTTTTGTTATTGTTGACTTTTGAGAGTCATTTATATGTTCTGGATACACATCCTTTATTGTGTATAAGATTTGTGAATACTTTTAATCAGACTTAGGTTGCGACTTGTATTTTATCCTCTTAACAGTATTTTTTGAAGAACAGAAGTACTTAATTTTGTTGAAGTGCAATTAATCATTTTTAATGGATGGTAATTTGAGTGTTATGTTTAAAACTCTTTGCCTAATAAAAAATCACAGAAATTTCCTTCTAAGTTTTCTTCTAGGAAGTTTCATAATTTTCGATTATACATTTAAATCTGTGATCCATTTTGAGTTAATTTTTGGTATCTATCAATTTTCTCTTTTTTTCCTTCTCAGATATTCAGTTGTTCCAATACCACTTATTTAAAAGATCATCGTTTTCCACTGAATTTTATTTTTCCCTTTGTCAAAAAATCAATTGACCAGGGATGTCTAGGTGGCTCAGTCGGTTAAGCACCTGTCCTTTGCTCAGGTCATGATCTCAGGACCCTGAGATGGAGTCCTCCATCAGCTCCTTGCTCAGCGGGGAGTCTGCATCTCTTTCTGCCTGTTGCTCCCTTTCTTGTGCTCTCTCTCTCTCTGACAAAAACAAAAACAAAAGCAAAACACCTTAAAAACAATTGACCATACATGTGTGAGATTATTTCTGAATTCTCTATTTTGATCTGTAATCTCCTGAGAACAGAAAATGTATCTTTTTATCACTGTTTACCCATTACTTAGCATAATACTTGGTACATAAAGAAGCTCTGTTCATTATTGAATAAAGTAAGTAATTATGTGATCACATAAATGTATGTAACTATAAAAAGAAACCAACTTTCTCATAGTGTGATCTTGTTCCTATCTACTTCTCTGACTTTTCAAATTTGCTCTCAGGAATCATTGAGACTTCAGAGCAGTGCCTCAGGGGCCATGTGGATTTGGGTTGCGAGGCAAGGACAGAAAGAAATATGGACATGTTTCTAATCTTATTTGTTCCATGTTATTTATATATTACATTTCTATGTATGATTTAATCCAAGGAGCAATTGCAATGACCTATACAAAAAAGTATGAAAAATAACTGCTTTAATATCCTGCCTTTCCTAGTGTTACTTACATTTAACAGATTGTATTAGAGACCTTCCAAGGACTTAAAATACAGAACAATTAGTTGTGAAGTAGCTCAGTGTTTTACTGGTTATTTGGAAGGTTTGGGGGACAAGAGGGATCACTGGTGTCCTTTGAATTATACCACATAGGTAAATGCTTTCACTAGTAATGAAAACTCAAGTGTAGTCTTAAGAAGGGGAATAATACATGGATTTTCTGTGACTGACTATCGTTTTGATGAAAAGACAAAACTTCAACTTTGCTGATTCCCTCTTTTAAAATAATGATAAATGCCTGAAGAATTTGACAGTCTGTGTTCAATATGAAATTGCAGTGCCTAAGATAAACAAAGAATTCAAAAAGAAATGAAAAACCCATTATTAAATAGCTCTAACATGTCTTCTGTAAAAAGCTGGAAAATAGGAGAGAAAAACCATTTCTGAGGAAACAGTTTACATACAAGAAGAAAGATTATTCAAATTGTGTGATAAACCAGAACTAACACAAAATCACAGTTATCTTCTTGGTCATGTAAGTTGTGCCTGATGTCAGACATTGACTAGGATCCTGGTGTCAGTTTATTTGCTTTGTTTAGTTTTAACTCCTTATTTTGTATATTCTGCAGTGAAATGTATTAGAAAATATGATACTTCTGTCATTACTATTTGATAATATTTTATTTGCTAAAATAAAAGAATCTTTGAATGTCAGTAACTTATTTCAGAATTTCTTCAGAAAGACACTCAACTTGTGATGTTTGTTTTGTCCTGCTCAACATCAATGACCTACATAGGCCACTGGCCTCGGCTTAAGGAAAAAAAAAATGTTTTATCACAAAAGCCAATGATAGCTTTTGACATCTGTGCTAGATCCATTTCCTACCTGCTGTGCTTAATTTCAGAATTCAGTTCTATCATTAAAATAAAAACCTTGTTGGCTCTTCCATCGATGTGCCACATTACATCAATTTTCTCCAAGCATCATGTACAATTTCTAGGTACCAGTGCCCCCTGGACTTATTTGGAATTTCAGATCTTGCTACCCTGCTGTATGTATTGATCTCGTACATTGTGGGATGACATGTGACCCATGGAAGTACATTGTTTCTTGATTCTTTTCACCAACTCAAGTCCTGAAATGACCTATTTTTCCACATCTTTGCTGGATTGACTTATGATTCTTCTCTCATCCCATAAAGATTATCTTTCCACTGGAAAGAACTGGACGACATGGGTTTGGCCTAAGTATACATCTTCAGTGTCATCCTCCATCCTATGGTAGGTCTCTTGAATTTCAGTTTTAAACAGCAACTGGGAATATAAACTCAGAGCCATTATTTAGCAGTTGAATAACTAAAAGACTCTGTCAGAACTTTAGGAGTCTGTGGCTGGTAGATTTACTAATGCTAGGGTTTTGAAATTAATGAGAGGCACAGGACAGATACCTTTGGTTTTGGAGAAGGGAAATTGATAGATTTTGAGTTCTTTACAGAAGAGATGTACATTTCCTTTAAAGAGACAGAAGCAGTATTCCATCTTGTTGAGCTTGCTTTGTAGTTGTTCCTAATAAGTGTATTTCTGAGTACCTATTTACCAGTTTACTAGTTACAAAGAAAGCAGGTGCAATATATACTTTTCCATCTCTAATTCCCTCTTGGACAATGGTAGCTCCATCCATTCCTGTCCCTCGAGCAAGAAACATAGGTGTTGTGTGTCCTGCATTCACCAGAGGATTAAACTCTTGTTCCTTTTTATTTTGATAACTCTATCTTATATCTGTTTTGTCTTTTTCTATATACATAGCTACAGCTTCCTTTCAGAGAATTATCTGGAATGTCTGCAGTAGACTTCTTGATTTATGTCATTTCTCTCTCCCTCTACAATCTCTCTAGACAGATTTTTGTAAAAGGCAAATATTGTGCTACTTCCCTGTTTAAAAAGCTTTGAGGCTCCCTATCACATAGTACATAGCTTGGAAGTGGGAGAAGATAGGTAGAATGTGTGCATAGCTTGCTATGTGACTCAGACATATGCCTCCCTTCCCAGATTGAGACTCAATGACCTACAAGATAGTAATAGCTAAGTTATACTAGACAGTATTTTAAATGCTTTATATGTATTTGCCCATTTAATGTTCACAAATATCTGGATTCATTTTATAGATGAAGGAAGCAAGTTATAACAAAGATTAAGTAATTTGTCCAAAAATGACAGAACTCATTAGGAGCAGGAGCAAGAGGCAGAGTGGAGATATTCTAGATCTCAAGACTATGTTGCTAAGCTGTATGCTGTGCTTGTTCCCTCAATGGAGCTCTAGTTTCTTGCTTCTATTCTTGTGAATATTAGTGATTTGCATGGAATATCTGCTATGTTTTTAATCTCTAACCTTCCAGCCTTTAAAAACTCCTCTTGTGTCTTTGAAATTCTTTCATGCAGGGCTAATTTAGTTGAGAGATAAGCTAAAAATTTTTCATCCTAGAATGATTTACCAAAGCAGGTAGTGAAAATCCTGGTAAAACAACATTAAAATAAGATACTTTCTCACTTACCTAGGTACCTTAGATGTAAACCTGATTGAGGGGATCATAAAGGAACATGACAGTGTGAAACAGGATTTGGCAAAAGATACAAAAATTGTGTAACACATTTTCTAGGGAGGCATGTTGACTCAGATTTCTCTCTCTAGTAAAAGATGATTGAAACAGAGATTAAAATTAAAATCTTCCTTAAAAATTTTAAGAAAAACTTCCTAAACTCATTGACTGAAATTCTCTAAGAGGTAAATTACTGTTAATGAAGTAAGTTTGGGTTGCATGCAATAAATCAGAGAAGCAAGTCAGTGGAATATCTGAAAAAGAAAGATGAAAAAAGACTCAGGACACTTCACATCCTTGAAACTGCATTTCTGTGGTTGGCAAATGCAAAAAGGACAACTTTCAATGCTATGATATGACATAAAGGAACTTGTCATTCAGAAGGGATTGATAGTACCCTTTTAATCATTTTATTGGGCATGTGTCTATCTATTCAATGTTATGGTGACTTTATTCAAGCATCTGTGTTCTTAAATTTCGAGAAGTACAAACCACTAACTAGCCACTTGAGCTAGAACATTTAGAGGAAGAACCACACACAGAAAGATGCCTTTTTATATGTATATTACCTGAAGCAACACAAAACACATTTACAGGCTTGATGTAGAAAGCAGGAGAAACAAAATCCTAGAGGACAACATAGGCAGTAACCTCTTCAACATGGGCCACAGCAACCTCTTTCAAGACATGTCTCCAAAGACAAAGGAAACAAAGTGAAAATGAACTTTTGGGACTTCCTCAAGATCAAAACCTTCTGCACAGCAAAGGAAGCAGTCAACAAAACAAAGAGGCAAACCACGGAATGTGAGAAGTTATTCGCAAATGACACTACCGACAAAGGGTTGATATCCAAGATCTATAAAGAACTCCTCAAACTCAACACACACAAAACAGATAATCATGTCAAAAAATGAGCAGAAGACATGAACAGAAAATTCTCCAAAGAAGACATACAAATGGCTAACAGACACATGAAAAAATATTCATCATCATTAGCCATCAGGGAGATTCAAATCAAAACCACATTGACATACCACTTGACATCAGTTAGAATGGCCAAAATTAACATGACAGTATACAACAGGTGTTAGAGAGGACGTGGAGAAAGGGGAACCCTCTTACACTGTTGGTGGGAATGCAAGTTGGTGCAATCACTTTGGAAAACAGTGTGGAGATTCCTTAAGAAATTAAAAATAGAGCTTCCCTATGACTCTGCAATTGCACTACTGGGTATTTGCCCCAAAGATACAGATGTAGTGAAAAGAAGGTCCATCTGTACCCCAGTGTTCATAGTAGCAATGGCCACAGTGGCCAAACTGTGGAAAGAGCCAAGATGCCCTTCAGTGGATGAATGGATAAAGAAGATATGGTCTATATATACAATGGAGTATTATGCCTCCATCAGAAAGGATGAATATCCAACTTTTGTATCAACATGGATGGGACTGGGAAGAGATTATGCTGAGTGAAATAAGTTAAGCAGAGGGAGTCAAGTATCATATGGTTTCACTTACTTGTGGAGCATAAGGAATAATATGGAGGACATTAGGAGAAGGAAAGGAAAAGTGAATTGTGGGAAATTGGAGGGGGAGACATTCCATGAGAGACTCTGGACTCAGAAAAAAACTGAGGGTTTTGGAAGGGAGGGGCGTCAGGGGTAATGGGTATTAAGGAGGGCATGTATTGCATGGAGCACTGGGTATGGTGTATAAACAATGACACTTGAACACTGAGAAAATAAAATTAAATTTTAAAAAAAGCCGGAGGAAGAAATTTCTAGGAACTAGAGAGTGGTAAATACAAATTAATGGTAAACTACCCATAATAACTGCTTTAAAGAGGTTGCATAAAATGGCATCGATATTTTCTTTTATGCACACATGCAGCACACCTTTTCTTTTTGGCATGTTTCCCAATTGTTTATTAATTTAGAGTCCAAAACAGTACTAAGGGAATGCTTGCATTACAGTCACATTTGTCCTCCCCACTCTCCTTACCTGAATTAGGTGTAAAATTGTTCCACTTTGATTTCATCTATGATGAGATTTTTCAACAACATTGCTTCATGATTGGGGAAGAACAACTGTGTTGCCTTCTGCTGTAGAGTGGTTGGAATAAAGTGTGTTTGTTTTTATTTTTTTAAATTTTATTGAGATATAACCTTGTATACCCTAAGATTTGCCCGTTTTAAGTGTGTAGTTCAATGAATGTTCATATATTCATCATCCTCATAATCTAATTTTAGGAACAGTCACTCCCCATTTCTATCCACAGCCCTGGGTGACAGCTCATCCCACTTTCTATCTCAATATATTTCTGTCTCTCTGTGTTTGCTTTTTATGGATTCATATAATATGTACTCTTTGTAAGGCAGAGAGGGGTTGAGAAAGATTTTAGAAACTTTCTCTATTCTCTATAGAGGAATAGTACTCTATATTGTAGGAAGTGTTAGAGTTGTATACCATTTGTACTTTCTACTTTGTGACCTTGGGCAGGTTGTCTAATTTTTTTTCAGATTCTTCATCTGTAAAGGAAATAATAATATTACTTGTGTTATAGGGGTTCATGGGGATGGAATGCATATTTGCATAATATACATACATTTTTAGACTGGGGCCTGGCTAGTAATATTACATACTGTGTGTGTGTGTATGTGTGTGTGTGTGTATGTATGTGTGTGTGTGTGTATATATATATATATATATATATATATATATATATATATATAAAAGATTTTATTTATTTATTTGACAGAGAGAGGCACAGTGAGAGAGGGAAAACAAGCAGGAGGAATAGGAGAGGGAGAAGCAGGCCTCCTCCAAGCAGGGAGCCTGATGCAGTGCTTGATTCCAGGACCCTGGGATGATGATCTGAGCTGAAGGCAGATACTCAACGACTGAGTCACCCAGGCACCCCTACATGGAATTTTTAAATGTTATTGCTAGTTTGGTTATCATCATTATACTTACAGAACAGAAATATAGGTGGGCAGATTTTTGTCTTGGTGAATTGGTACTGTTATCCTTGAGGTGATCAGTGAATTGTAAATCTACCCATAGGGCAGGAAATTATAAACTAACTCTTCTCCTACAGGAATAAAATTGCCACATTAGTGAATGGCAGCTTCCTAAATCATGAAGGAAAACTATAGTGAAGAGTGAAGAGTACATAATTTTTTTCTGGGGACCAGCTAGCTGACTTTTCTTTACTTGGTGTGAATCACTTGAGTTTGGTTCCCTTCTTGGGAAGTTCCCTCTTGATAATAGAGGAAAAGAATCAAGTGGTTATGGCAAGATTGCAAAATTTTCCTACATTCTAACAACAAAACAGAAGAATGTCCTTTTAAAAAAGTCCTGTAGCAAGGCCAATTTCTGCAGCATACTTCAAAATAATCTCTATTCATCAACTACTCTGTCACTTCCAATAGACTTTTTCTTTTTCAAAGCTAAGTAGAATGGCTTATTTACTCCAGACTTGCCCTGTGAAATCTAAGCTGGCTGACCAATCTGTCTGTTTTACAACCTTAGCAGGTGGGAAAAACTTTGGGGGCAGCAGGTGTTACATTTCTCAAGTGGCTGCAGAATAGGAGTACCCTTGAAAGATGAACATTCTTTTTGCTTGTCTTTTTCTTGGAACAACTCTGACAGTCTGGTGTCTAACCTTGGTAAAACATCCTAATATCTTTCCCACTACTGAAATGGATAATAAGAGACATACATCCTTTCTAATGATCAGGTGCCACTTATTATAGAGTTGTATTTTCTGGAGGATACAAAGTGTGATTGTATTCTCTGTCACATAGAGTGAACCCCTCAGGGAACTTTTTGCAGCCTGCTGTGTTCAAGTCACTTACTTTAATAGCTGCTTCTGTTATGAAAATTTATTTAAAAAAATAAAAGGATATATTGGGAGATCTATTTTAAGTGAATTTTTCTATTGTCCCTTTGATTTCAATTAAAATCTTACACTTTTAAAAACCTAAAACTTTTGAGTTCTGTAGTCAATTGATTTCTCAAGGTGAGTCTGATCACATTTGTCTAATTTCTTTTACTTAATGCTGCCAATAATATACCTGTTATTAGAGGTGGTAGTAGCATAGTGGCTTTAGTAAAACATTTTCATGTATTTCATATATCTCTTCAGAGGTAATTCCAAAGTATGTCTCCAGGATAATTTTTATATCATGTGATCACTCTGTGCACTTAAAAAAAAGTACTAACATTATGGTTATCCAAATGATAGGGCCAAATATCTCATCTATTTGGATTTCTTTTATTTTAGTCAAATATTTCTGAAAAATCTCAATATTAAAGTCATTCCTTTCAGATTCTACATGGTGGGACACCAGTAAATGAGTTTCTTATTTTTGATATTTCTCATTCCTTTAAAATGTCTAATCTTCAAGAACCTGTAACTTGTAACTCATTCAAAATATGAAGTTGGGTGACCAAGAAACTTTCTGATGAGAAGCTATTTGATGAGAAGCTATTCTTTTCTAGTAGTCAGTAAAAAAATCTGTGTGGATGATCAAAGGGGAAGATCAGAAAAATCAGAATCAGACCCTAAAATATATAATAGTTATATAATTCATGAAAGTAGCATCTCCGATTAGTGGGCAAACAGTTAATTCAATGAACAATGTTGGGTCAAGTGATTCATGATTTAAGGGTGAAAATAAAATATCTACTTCAGGGACACCTAGGTGGCTTAGTTGGTTAAGCATTTGACTCCTGAATTCAGCTCAGGTCATGATCTCAGGATTGTGAGACTGAGCCCCACCTTGGCTCCATGCTATGTGTGGAGCCTACTTAAGATTCTCTGTCTCCCTCCCCTTCTGCCCCTCCATCCCTTAAAAAATGTACTTCACTTTATAGAAAATAATTTTCACATGGATTAATATTTCTTTTAATTTTATTTATTTATTTGACAGAGAGATCACAAGTAGCCAGAGAGGCAGACAGAGAGGGGGAAGCAGGCTTCCCACTGAGCAGAGAGCCCAATGTGGGGCTCAATCCCAGGACTCTGAGACCATGACCTGAGTTGAAGGCAGAGGTTTAACCCTCTGAGCCACCCAGGCGCCCTGGATTAATATTTTAAACATAAAAATAAAAACATGAAACCTTAGGGAAGGGATGAATATTTATCTAATCACTTTGTAGCGATGGCTTCCAAGCATGAAAAATAAAGCTCTATAAGTTATAAAAAAAGGGGATTGAGATATTTGACCATAAAACATGAAAATTTACACATGGTAAAAACACCTCAACCAAAATTAAGTACAAATGATGAAATGGGAAAGATGTAATACACATGGAAAAGTAATGACATTATTAAATATGAGGAAATACTGCAAATGAATGAATACCTTAATAATGGACAAAGTGTTAGCAATCTGCTCACCAAAATATGAAAGACCAATAAACATGACAGAATGTTCTAAATTACTTATTGATGAAATAAAATTAAAATATTATTGGAAAGCTACTTTTATCAATCTGGCAGATTTTTTTGTTTTAAAATGACACTTGGTTAATGTGAGGGTAAATGAGTATTACTACATATGGCAGTGAGTGTAAATTGGTATAACTTTGTAAAGGGTAAAACTGTAGTTGCAGAAAATTCTAGTTGTAAAAAATGTTCAAAATATTGGGGAAATAATTAAGCACGAGTCTAAGAATGAGTCTAAAGATTTAGTGATAAAGATATTCAAAGAAGTGGGACGCCTGGGTGGCTCAGTTGGATAAGCCACTGCCTTTGGCTCAGGTCATGATCCCAGGGTCCTGGGATTGAGTCCCACATCAGGCTTCTTCCTCCGTGGGGAGCCTGCTTCTCTCTCTGCCTCTGCCTGCCACTCTGCCTGCTTGTGTGCGTACTCTCTCTCTGACAAATAAATAAATCTTAAAAAAAAAAGATATTCATAGAAGTGCTTTAATAGCAAATAAATAAAATTGGAAATACTTCTAATACGTGATTTATTGGGTAAAATATGACTCACAGAAGGCAAAAGTATGCATGTCATGAATTATGTCATAGAAGTATTATTTAAATAGAAAAGTGCTTATTAGAAAAGTTGGTTACAAACAACATATACATCATCTAACACATGGAAAATGTATTCTCCAAAATATAGCACTTATTTGTAGTGAAATTATGGGTGGTTCTAATCTTCTTCTTTGGATTTTTGATTTCCGGTCTTTATTTATTTATTTATTTTTTAGAGATTTTATTTATTTATTTGACAGACAGAGATCACAAGTAGGCAGAGAGGCAGGCAGAGAGAGAGGGGGAAGCAGGCTCCCTGCTGAGCAGAGCCCAATGCGGGCTCCATCCCAGAATTCTGGGATCGCGACCTGAGCCGAAGGCAGAGGCTTTAACCCACTGAGCCACCCAGGCGCCCCGATTCCAGTTTTTAAAAACAACATATCATTATTTAAGAATAAACCAAACAAATGCTATGATATGCTTTGTGTTAGTAGTTTATATCATGGTAAAGCCCTCTCTAATCTTATTGTCTGGATTACAGTCCTGTCTTCACCACTTACTCACTGTATGTGACGTTGGGCAAACTGCTTATTTCATTTTGAGTTTTCACATTGTAAAATGGAGAAAACAAATTTAACTACCTCACAAAGTTAGTTTGAAACTTAATTGAAATCAGGCAAAGCCGTAATACTATGTCTGGCATTTATTGATTTTGCTTTCATTTTCAGCTGTTGTTATATAAGTAAAGGTTACATCATAGTCATAAAGTTCCATGTTGCCTGGAACAGATGATGAGGCTGATTCTCTAGCCTACTTGTTTTCATATCCACTGTAAGAACATTTTCAGGTGTTCAGGCACTGTTGTAAATTTGTGCACTGCACGGAGCACCAGGGACAGGGGTGAATAGAGCTAAAAGCAGACCTTGTTGTATTTCAGCAGCCATGAGCATTCCCAGTGGAAGGGCAGCCAATAGCTGGCAAAAACACTAATGTTTTTGTTCTTATGTAAAATCCACTGTCATCCTACAACAATAATAACTAATAATCTTCATCTGTTAAGTTTCGTGTTTTATGAGGTTAATTGTATCCTCCTTTCCACAAAGAAAAATAAGTGCTTTCTTCTATCTGTAAATACCTCAGAACTCTGAGAACTCTGCCAGTTAGTGAAATTCCATCAGGTCACCTGCTTTAGTAATGTTACCTTAACCTTAAAAAAAGTTTTAACTTTGCCACTATTTTCAATGGCCTAAATCATCTTCAAAATGTTTCGGGGGAAATGCTGAATTTTGCACAGTAGCCATTTCAAATAACAGAATAATATATCAAGCTGTACTGTGTTCTCTCCCGTATTTTGTGCTATTGAAATCTACCTGCTGTTTAAATTCCATAGCCTGGCACTCTGATATTAACCTGGAGCCCTAAACTCCACAGGATTTACCAAACATACAGACAATGTCCTATTAACTTACTCTCTGCCTTCCTTTCACTGTATCTCTTAGATATGAGCTTGTAATTTTCTGTGGTGGGGCACTTGTGTGTAATAGCTTGTGCCATCTAATTGAATGAGGGGTTTAAAGCACATTAAGCACTTAGAGGAAATTGTGCCAGAATATAATGCCCTTTCCTGGCTGTCATCTAGCTCTGGGTCCTAATCAATAGGCTGATCAACAGCTGTAGGAGAGAGGCAAGGGTGACAGAAAAACAGTACTCTAATGAGTAGGGAAACAGAGAGAAAACCAGATCCTTTTCAAGGGGGAATGGAAAGAAAATTAAAGAACTGAGATAAGAATAATTGATTCAGTGTTGTACAAACATTTTTGCAGTGCCTACTGTGTGCGTGGTGCTGGGTTACGTGTTAAGGAGAATGCAAAAATACACGACCTTCTTTGATACTGGCACATCCTGGGAACTGACTACTTCGGAATAGGACCGTTTATATCTAAAAGTTTGATGTTTTTTTTTGTTTTTAACCAGAACAGTATAAAAGCTACATGTCCTTTAGGGCCACTAAATGCATTTTTCTGTTTTCTCCTGATGAGAGTGAAGGTGAGCCAGAGTAGTTATTAATTAAAATAAAACTAGAGGAAAAAGCTGCTTTGCAAGACTGGTGAGGGAGGAGGGTTGTATAAGGACAGAGCCATTTTTCTCTGAACTCCATGTTGTCTCCTAAGGAAATCCATACCAATCTCTAGGGTGCAAATTAATTAATGATATTGTGACTAGTTTATTTATAATCCCATAACACATGCAATCTTGAAGTCTAAACCCTGGTTACTCACCCAAGCCTGCGGGGTGATTGTTCTCCTAGTAATGAAAGGGAGAAGGGAAAGAATGACGGAAAATATAAAATACTGACAAAGAAGCAGAGGAAATTTCAGTCCTTTCCACAAATGGTGAGGAAAATAAAAATACTTTTCTTCTCCTTATATATATATTTTTTATAACAGCCAAGCCTGCAGCATGTGTCAGGGGCAGATCAAATATTAAAAGCAAATTTTAATAAGTGAGACTCAAAAAGGGATTTATAAAGCTCAGGGGATTTGGAGAGGAGTGCTCAGTTCAGGGAATTCCATAGCTCCAGGGCAGATCAGGTGAATGCTCTGTTGCCCAAGGATGAGGGACCTGACAAGGGGGTTGATGAATTTGAGATTTATTATTAGAAAGTAGGGACTGAGGGCACGTATAAATGGAGGCCAATTCTGATAGGAGTGAAAGGGAAGTTCCACAGAGGTAATGAAAAACTCTGAGCCAAATTTTAAAGTCAATGTACTGACTGATAGTGAGTGAGTATAAATCTGCCATCCTGATTGAATTTATGGCCAGGAGTAAATGCATGGGTTGTGGGAGGCTGAACAATGGTGTGCTTTGTGAGTGTAGACTTCGGAGAGTTTCCATATTAACATAATCTAGAAGCCGTAACAGGACGCATTATAGCAGCCGAAGCAGCACAAGGACTTTAAAATATAATCTTGGGTTAACTGCTTAACATCCTCAGACTAGCTCAATGAGAGGGTTTTCCTCTGATAAAAGCTTTTAGAATAGTTAATGGCAAATGATTTGGAAAAACAAAGAGTAATGTGGAAATAAAAGTTTATAAAACGATAGCAGGACCTTCATAAGTGCCATTGAATGGGAGATTGGCAAATGTGGCAAGTAACCAGAGACACACATTAACTGGTCACAGAAGAAGGGGAATATGTGATGTTGGCACTCTACGATGCTAGAGAGGTAATTGTTTCTTATAATAAAGGCATGTTCTCAGTTCTGAACAAGGGCTGTTCTTCCAAATGGAAAACTGTGAAACACAGCACTGGGGTATTAGAGCTACCAAAATCCCTTCAGTTTGATCCGCTCTTCTGCCCGTGTACTTTCTTGGGACTAAAGTATTTACTGCCAATGGATTTTAAAAAAGGCTCAGTTCGCAGCATCAGTATCCCAACTCACAGTCTAAAGGCTGAGTAGAAGCACATTTAACCTCTTCCTTGCCTTTATGCTTTCTTTATGTCTTCTTTAATAATATTTGAAGACTGAATCTGTTTTATCAGGAAGTTTAGAAATCTTTGAGGGCTGGAACAGGTCTTTTGTGGTCTTCAGGGTCTAACACAGTGTCTTATACAAAGATTAGTAGTTTTTAAAAAACGTTTCTATGTATTAAGTTGGTTCTAGCATTTATGTTGATTATTTAAAGATACTTTCCAGTACTATTAAAATCACCTCCTGGTTTTGTTCATTTGCCCTGCTGTAACAGAATACCATGGAGTAGGGCCTTATCAACAACAGGAATTTATTTCTCTCGGTTCTGGGCACTGGGAAGTCCAAGATCAGGGTGCCAGCAAAGTTATGTCTGGGGAGAGCCTGCTTTCTGGCTTATAGACTGAATACCTATTTTTTTGAAAGGTTGAGAGAGCTCTCTGGATTTCTTTTGTAAGGACACCAGTCCCATTCATGAAGGTGTCACCCTCTTGACCTAATCATTTCCCAAAGACCCCCTCCTCCTAAAACCATCACTTTGGGGGTTTGGATTTCAACCTATGAATTTTGTGGAGATACACCCATTCAGTCCATAACATCTGTGAACATTGTTTTCATTGTTATCATCCATGGACCTAGTTAAAGAATATATATTGGGCATAGTAAATAGTGAGGAAAAAGATTCATAAATTCAGTAATTTGTTTTATTCTTCCGATTTATTCTACAAATATCATTAACCGTTTATTTTGTGCCTGGCACTCTTTTAAGTGCTTGAGATATCTTAAAGAATTAAAATGCCCTGCCTCTGTGTAAGCTTACATTTGGGTGGGTGTGGGGTGGGGTGGCAGACAATGAACAACCCCACATAAGTATAGTATGTATTATATTATAAGGTGGTGAATGCTATAGAGGAAAAAGATCTGGAGAAGGTAGAGGAGGACTGGCAATGTGGTGGGAATGCAGGGAAAGTGAAAATTTAAAATAAGCTTCTGGGATAGGTGAAGATTGAGTAAAGCTTTGAAGGAAGTAAAAAAGTGAGCCATGGGGATTTTGGGCCGGGGAGGAACCAAAACAGGGGACTGGCAATGATGTAACTGGAGGATAGGGGCAGAATGAATGAAGGAAAAGCAATACCGGCTGGTGGCAGATTTTCTGTGACCTTGTAGATCACATTGTAGTCATATAACAATCGCGTTAGCATTTATTTTGAGCGAATTGGGACATATGTCAAGTTTCAAATACAGGAATGACATGATCTAACTTCCTTATCTTTAAAATATACCTGTGTCGTGTTGGTGATAGAGTTTAGGGTGCACGGCTGGAATAAATATTTTTTGAAGTCTTATGGTGCTCTATTTTGTGCCTATTCATGTAGATAGGAAAATGTGATGATTTGAGGCTGAACAAAACATATTGGGAAGTACAAAACTAATAGCTTTTATGCTTTAAAATTAAACTGTTTGGTATCTTTTCTTATAAGAAACTGTAAGCCATACAGAGAAAAACAGTGATATATAATGGAGGTATGATATTAAATGATTATATGTGGCCTTAACTCAGTGATTCGAAGTCATGGAGATTTTAAAGCTGGAGGAGACCTTAGAAATTATCTCATAATTTGACACTTTCTTGTACACATAGAAGATCTGAAGCCCAGAGAGGAGTCAGGTGGGGAATTCCACTGACCCTCGTGCTCGGCCTGGATTTCACTACAGATGTTCAGATCCAAGTTTAATGGTTTCTCTCCAGTAGGACATTTTCTCTCTGTTTGTAGCAGTGTTAATGTCTGCTAAAGTCTTTGGAACATGAGGAACAGACATTCTCTAGGTAGAAATATTGACACAGTTCTTTCTTAAAAGAAGAGAAAAAAAAAAAACCTTTTAGAGCAACTCATCAGAGACATGACCTAATGCCCCCTTAGAACAGATAGACATTGGGATTTATTGTCCCCGATGAAAACTATTTTAAAAGTCTAATGGGAAAAAAATATCTTCGTGGATTGTGGGGAAGAGATCCAGAGTTCGGTCTTTGAAATGCCAAAAGCCAATGAACTTCACTAAAGGAGGGTAACAATAATATGCATAATCAAAGTCATTTTTCTTCAGCTGCCAAATACCAAAATATAACTTCAGGGAGCTCCAGGTTATTTTTTTAGGTTATTTTTTAAATAAAATGTTAAAATTAGTTTACTGGCAGCAGCATGGATGACACTGAAATAATATGTAAAAATATTACTGGTAACTATAATGGTTACTTTTCGTATAAACAAGAGCCCCAAATAGCAACAACAAAAAAGAACAACAAAGGAACAAATACACAAACAGCAAACAGCAGCTAAATAGGGAGAGTTTTGTTTCCTTCCTGTGGAACAGTCTGGCCAGTCTTTTGTGGTGTCACAACTCTTTTCTGTAAGCTCACTCAGAACCTTGGGTCCGGTCATTTGCATGCTCTGGAGCAAAGGTCAATGTATGTATATTTGGTGAAAAGTTTGATAGAAAATACTTTGGCATTGTGGCCATACTGTCTCCATTTCAGCAATTCAACTGTGCTGTTGTAGTGTGGAAACAGAGCAGCCCTAGACTTTATATAATGCTATAACTGAATGGGTGTGGTTGTGTTCCAATAAGACTTTGTCTAGAAACAGGCAATGGATCCTGAGATTTCAGGCAATGATTTCATGGTGGGAACTTCTTCTCAGGTTGCTGTCTGAGTTTGCATGGTTGAAGGTGGGTCACTGCGACATCAGCATATTAGCTTAAAACAAAGAGAAAAAGAAGCTAAAGAAATGTATGAGCCATGTCACAAGTCCCAAGTGGCACCTTTCACTTATACTGCCATTTCACTAGTCCAAAAGTGATGATGTCATACTTAGTTGCGTAATGGTAGTGATACTTAGCGATAATGGTAAATGCGCCAAACATAAACAAAAGAATAAGGAGATAAAGGACATGGGGAACAAAATCAGCACAATGCTTGATTTGCTTTATACTGAAGTCTTGCCATTGATTACCCACCCAACATATAATCAGTATGCTGATAATAGCCCTATATTACTTCATTTTATATGAAAAATTTCAAATATATTAAACAATGGGAATACTTTTATAATAAACACCCAAATACCCATTACTTAGGTTCTGCAACATATATTTTGCTACATTTGTTTTATTACGTATTCATCGGTGTATGCTTCTGTCCAACAATAAATCCATCTTTTTATGTTTTCAAAGCAAGTTGCAGACATCAGTATTTCTCAGTTCTGAGCACACACGTCTTCATCAATGTTATTAATTAGAGTTCAGTGTTTGACTACAATTTTTTAAGATAGAATTACACACAATAAAATGTATGCATCTGAAATGTGTCATCCAGTGAATATTTTAAAAATATAAATCTTTGTAACCCTATTTTATTTCAAGATGTAGAAATTTCAATCACTCCAGGAAGTTCCCTCATGTTTTTCCAGATCAATCTCCCCACTCTTCTTGTTCTTTTTTTTTTTTTAAAGATTTTATTTATTTATCTGACAGACAGAGATCACAAGCAGACAGAGAGGCAGGCAGAGAGAGAGAGGGAAGCAGGCTCCCTGCTGAGCAGAGAGCCCGATGTGGGACTCGATCCCAGGACCCTGAGATCATGACCTGAGCCGAAGGCAGTGGCTTAACCCACTGAGCCACCCAGGCACCCCTCTTCTTATTCTTACCATAGGGTAGTTTTGGCTGTTCTAGAACTTTATGTAAATGACATCACATAATATGCATTTTTTTGGTGAAATATTTCTTTCACTCAGCATAATGTGTTTTCATCTTGTTTTGTTTTCTCACATTTCATCCATGCTGTTGCATATATATCAGTAGTTCATTTGTATGAATATTCCATAGGGTGTTTATCTGTGCTACTGTTGATAGACTTCAGAATTTTTTTTTTAATCAGATTGGTTCTATTAACAATAAAGCTGCTATGAGTGTTCTTAGATAAGTTCTTTTGTTGCTATATATACATACATAGATACATGGATCATATACATATATATATACTCACATATGTGTGTATATATATTTACATGTATCTATATATCTGTCTGTCTATATATCTATCTATATCTATGCATAAATCTGTCTATCTCTCTCTGTATGTATCTACACGGGCTCCATCTCACACCCTGAGATCATGACCTGAGCCGGAAACCAAGAGTTGGATGCTTAACAGGCTGTGCCACCCAGGTGCCCCTATATTTAGTTTTATAAGAAAATCCTAAAATCTTTTTTCCATGTGATTGAACCATTTTATACTTTTATGATCAGTATACAAAAACTAGGTGCTCTACATGCTCACCAACATACAGGGTTGTTAGTCTTTTTAATTTTAGCTCTTTTGGTGCTTGAATCACGGACCTACATTTTTTCTGTGGAGGATTCTAACAGAAAGCAATGTATTATCTTTAAAGAATTACAATTAATTTATGTTAGAGATAAAATAATTTTCTCTCTGAGCTATTGACATAGAGGTCGCACCTCTAGATTCAGGGATAGCAGAGCTCTGCTGCATTGCTAAACCCCAGGGAGCAAACCTCATGGAGCAAAGTGGTAGTTTATGTACATGGGTCTAGATTTCAGTGGGAGTGGGAAGGAAGGTCATTTACATAGGTCACAATGTAAATATTACCCCCGATGATCATTCTGAATGATTAAAACTATTTAAAGAGATCTATCAGAAGAGTATCAAGAGAGCACTCAAAAATAACTCCATTTTTTCTTTTCTAAAGTTTACTAGTTAAAATAATTCCAATCAAGACAAATATGTGAAGCTTACTTACCGAAACAAAACAAAAAAGTGAAGTCTTACAAAAGTAAACATTGAGCTGAGCTTTATCTTTCTTTCTATAACTTTAGTCTAAGAATTTTGATAAGTATAAAAATAAAAATATAAAATATAAAAATCATAAAGAGAGGCAGAGAAATATGCCTTTATAAAAGCAAAGTTACAGGGACAGCTAAGAATAAAGGAGATGGGGTAATATGCCATTTTATGGTATGCGTTTTTTTCTTCTCTTTCTGTCAGTCTGTTGTGTTTAGGATAGAAATATGGGCATCTTCTAGCATTTAAAAGGAGATAACGGAGGAGAAACGCCAATGAAAAGGAACAACAATTAGAATGGCAACACTGTTTTTAAATTGACTTTTTAGATTTCAATTTTTGAAAACATTAATAAAGAACAAACTTTCATTCTTTTCTTTCTTTCCCTGCCTACCTTCTTTCCTCTTTTCTCCCTCCCTCCCTCCCCTCTTCCCTTCTTTCCTTCTCCTTTCTGTGGGGATAATTATTTTTTAAAAAGGTAAAATCACTTGCATACAGATATAAGTGAACCTAAGGCAAAAATTTTGTTTAATTCATTATTAACGAGTGAGTCAGGCACATGTTACAGTTGGTTTAAAGAGAAATCTAAAGAACAGACACATTTATAAATCAGAAATATTGAAATGAATGAGCAAATGACACAAAACTGGCTTTTTCCACTATAAGGGAGGAAAATCAATTGAACCTTTGCCTAACAGAATTTATTTGCCTGTCTGTAGACAAGAATTATTTTGCATTGCTATCAGTTATTTACAACTTACAGAGTTGTAAAATAGCTAAAAAGCAATGAAAGGTACAGAGCTCCCATAGAATCAGTCAGCAACCCAGGAGGGTATGTTTTAAACAATGTATAGTTTTTCATTGAAGTACAATATTTTCCTTAATCTATCAGTCATATATCTATGCCTACTGACTTACTCTATTTTTAAGAAATCCCCATGATAAATAGAGAAATTTGGCTTTTGATAACCTTCTACATCAAATCTGTATTGAAAAATGGATTATCAAAATGCGTGGCTGATGTAGACGTTCTCAGTCCTCTCTCAAAAATTATCTAACATCCAAGGAGTTAAATTATAGGGTCAATAACATAAATAGAGAATTAAAAGGTGCAAGACGATTCCCAAGCAACAAAATATTTTTGTTATTGACCAAATAATCTAAATCTTGCTTATACCTTCAATTGGTTACTGCTTATTATTTCCTTAATATTTTAATTAGTTAAGTAAGAAGAGTTCTCTAAATTCTTGCTAATATTCATGCACTAACTTGTAAAACCATTTTTTAAAGTCTGTACACTTTTTTAAAAAAAATATTTATTTATTTGACAGAGAGAGATCACAAGTAGGCAGAGAGGCAGGCAGAGAGAGAGAAAGAGAGAGAGAGAGAAGCAGGCTCCCTGCTGAGCAGAGAGCCTGATTCGGGGATCCATCCCAGGACCCGGAGATTATGACCTGAGCTGAAGGCAGAGACTTAACCCACTGAGCCACCCAGGTGCCCTTGAAAAACCATTTTTTTTTTTTTTTTTACATGAGAGTTGTTTTTAGGTGCTTTATCACATAGTATTTAAGAAGAAAATGCAAAATAAAAATAATTAATCTTGCCACTTATTTTGAGTAAATAAGAAACTGCCTGCGAGCTAATATGTAAGAGGGAGAAAACTGAGTAATGCAGTTATGATACGTGCATGCAGGTTATTTTCAAGAGACTACAAAGTCTGGACAGAATTTCTTGCAAATCTCTATGGTAAAGTACAGCTGGCCCTTGAACAATGTGGGAGTTAAGGGCACTAACCTTCACAGTCAAAAAATCCTTGTATAACTTATAACTCCCCAAAAGTTTAACAAATAGCTTACTATTTACCAGAGACCTTACTGATAAAATAAACAGCCTATAAACACATATTATATATGTTATATATATCATATACCATATTCTTAACAATGAAGTAAGCCAGAGAAAAGAAAATGCTATAAAGAAAATTTTAAGAGAAAATACATTTATAGTACTGTGATCTATTTATTGAAAAATATTTGCATACATGTGGACCCACACAGTTTAAACCCATGTTGTTTAAGGATTGACTATGGATAAAAATAAATAAGTAAATAAATTTCTCTTATTTCCTCAAAAGGCAAATGGATGCAACTTGTGATACTCTTAACAATGTCTTGCAATGTAATATAATGACCTTACATTGTAAAATTAAAAGGTTGGACTTTTTTTCTTTTCTTTTTTTTTTTTCAGGTTTGTTATATTTTCAAGAAGATACTGTAAGGAGTGGGAAGAAGTGAGCAGCAACCTTCTACTTTCTTGACAAAATTTTATTATTTTACCCTTATGTAGGATGTCACAAGATCAGGTTTTAGTTTAAACCACTTTGTATAAAAATCATCAAGGAGGGCGCCTGGGTGGCTCAGTGGATTAAGCCGCTGCCTTCGGCTCAGGTCATGATCTCAGAGTCCTGGGATCGAGCCCCGCATCAGGCTCTCTGTTCGGCAGGGAGCCTGCTTCCTCCTCTCTATCTGCCTGCCTCTCTGCCTACTTGTGATCTCTCTGTCAAATAAATAAATAAAATCTTAAAAAAAAAAGATTTATTTATTTTATTTTAAAGAGTGAAAGAAAATGGGGTCTGGGGAGGGATAGAGGGAGAGAGAAACTTTAGCAGACTCCATGCTCAGTACGGAGCCGGACATAGGGCTTGGCCCTACACATCCCTGAGATCATGACCTGAGCTGAAATGAAGAGTTGGATGAAAAATCATACCATTTTTAAGCATTTGTACCTAATGTAATTATTTTGTAAATTGAATATCTATTTCTAATTGACATTATTTATTATCTTCGTAAAGACCATAAAAGCTTCATATTCCTGTTTCATAAAAATGATTTCTTAATCACTTTTATCCTTCTCAGTTAATCAGTGGATATTGAGGGTGAAAAGAAGGAACATTTAAATTTTATTCTGAATTTTTCTTTTTTTTTTTTTTGCCATCAAAGAATCTTAATTTTTGGACTAAAATTATCAAAATGGTCATTTTTAACCTTATTATTTGATTCTCAGATGTTTATAGTTGACAGTTTTCTTTAAAATAAAATTAGTTTCTTTTTCCCATCAAATCTGCTGTCAGAAGCCTAATCAAAACATGATTTTGTAATAAGTTTTTAACTATGAACATTGTACATTGCAATGAACAATGAATTTAGATAAGCAGAAGATGCTGTGCTGGGTGAACGATATGATCCCTGAGATATTTCCATTTAAATGGTCACTATAGGAGACAGCTTGTGAAGTTGCCATTTACAGTAGAACACTGTGTAGATGTGATCCAGCAGAACGTCAATTAGATTTTCTACTCATGTTACTGAAATGTGAACTATAATGATCCTGTCCAGTTTCAGTCAATGTGAAATGATACTCCTTATGCAATGGAGAGGAGAGAGTTCATCGTGGCATGAAACGTCAAAGACTCTGTCATGATAAAATCAAATCTAACATTTACAAATTTTCTTAAGTGACCGAATAATTATTATAATTGTTTTTTTATAACCTTAGTGCTGAAGAAAGGTCCCTTTTAAAAAACCAGTTGCTGCACACAAGTTTTCTTTTTTAATACCTTGATAATATAATACCTTGGTAAAAGTATGAATGAAACCTTATTGTATTGTTATTGACAAATTCATGAAACCCTTGTATTTCATGATTAAAGTTCAAAATTAGAGGAATTAAGTTTAATTCAGAAGCCCAAGGAAAAATTAGGTATTAAAATTGTATATGTTATAACTAGTTTCCCACATTTATTAAAAATATATCTCTGTAATTTCAGCAGATCATTATCATTTTCACCATAATATAAATGACAATGTAATGTGCATATCTGAAATGAAAAACTTCATGTTAAATGTTTCTTAGGTGGATTTGCCATCAAATAATTTTCCACTTCCCCATAAAGAGAAGTGTCTTATTGTTTTCTAATTGGTTTGGAAAAAACCTCAAAGTTAATTTTCCCCAAGTGAGACAAAGCAACAAGAGATGATTAGTAAATTGTTGTTGTTTGTATACCATGTTTCACTTAGCACATTGTTAACGCTTTCTCATAAAAGTAAAAGATTTTTGAAAACATCATTTAAATCTTCATACTTATATCACTAAAATTGGACAATTTTCTTCTTATATCATTTCCAAATTTTTTCATATTTTATCATTATAGCAAATAACTTCCAAAAGAGATCTATAAACAAATCTCTGATTTTTTCCATAGAATATATTTCTAAGAAGTAGAATTACTTAGGCTCAAATAATGAATGTTTTAAAGACTTTTAACATATGGAACATTAGTTTTTGGTAATATTTATAATCCTAATATTCTCAATATAGTATTAAGTATTATCTCTTTAGTCTTTGCTATTTTTAATTAAAAAAATTTGTTACATATCTATTTCTTATATCGATACTGAAATAGACTACTTTGATATATTGATCAGGCATTTCTAATACTCATTCTATGAAAATACAATCTGATGTTGGGTCTACATTTTTCCTTTGATTTGTAAGCATTAGTAACATAAAACACTTTTCCTTAATATGCATTGCAAAATTATTTCCCAGTTAATAGTTGGTCTGTGAATTTTCAAGTACATCTTGTTTTTGGAGGAGGTCATCAAGAGGATATGACCAACTGTTGACCCTTGAGTTGTACTCTAAATTGGAGGCTCCTTACTCCCTACACTGTCCTCCAAGTATATATTCCAACCTCCATTCCCATATTCGGAGCTGTTCCAAAGATATAGCCTTGAGAGAGTAAAGTGTTGTTGAGATCATGACTGAACCCAATTAAGAACTCTCTACGAACTGCTAATATTCTGGTGGGCATGTGCAGAGATCTAAAATCAACATTTGCCCACATCCAACAGGTCACATATGTATTTTTAGTATTTCCCCACATAGGTTGAAACATTTTCTTGCTGTGGATGATTTTATCTGTGTTCTGCCTTTGCCAGTCCCCTGTTCCTCCCTCATCTTTTCTGTTTAATCTCTCCTAACTTTTGGCTCTAACAGATCTGAAGATGGCTCTCTTGGTTCGGATATTTATTTTTCCACTTACACATACTTCAAAGTTCAAGGACTTCTCTGTCTCCTAGCTTTACTGTAGGTGTGGGTGATGGGGAGTTTTATTTATTCTCCTTTTAAATCTGCATGAAACTATGGTCAACTAATCTTTGACAAGGCAGGAAAGAATGTCCAATAGAAAAAAGACAGCCTCTTCAACAAATGGTGTTGGGAAAATTGGACAGCCACATGCAGAAAAATGAAATTGGACCATTTCCTTACACCACACATGAAAATAGACTCAAAATGAAGGACCTCAGTGTGAGAAAGGAATCCATCAAAATCCTTGAGGAGAACACAGGCTGCAACCTCTTCGACCTCAGCCGCAGCAACATCTTCCTAGGAACATCACCAAAGGCAAGGGAAGCAAGGGCAAAAATGAACTATTGGGATTTCATCAAGATCAAAGCTTTTGCACAGCAAAGGAAGCTGTTAACAAAACCAAAAGACAACTAACAGATGGGAGAAGATATTTGCAAATGACATATCAGATAAAGGGCTAGTATCCAAAATCTTTAAAGAGCTTAGCAAACTCAACACCCAAAGAACAAATAATCCAATCAAGAAATGGGCAGAGGACATGAACAGACATTTCTGCAAAGTAGACATCCAGATGGCCAAAGACATATGAAAAAATGCTCCACATCACTCGGCATCAGGGAAATACAAATCAAAACCACAATGAGATATCACCTCACACCAGTCAGAATGGCTAAAATTAACAAGTCAGGAAATGACAGATGCTGGTGAGGATGCGGAGAAAGGGGAACCCTCCTACACTGTTGGTGGGAAAGCAAGCTGGTGCAACCACTCTGGAAAACAGCATGGAGGTTCCTCCAAAAGTTGAAAATAGAGCTACCCTATGACCCAGCAATTGCACTACTGGGTATTTCCCAAACGATACAAATGTAGTGATCCGAAGGGGCACATGCACCCAAGTGTTTATAGCAGCCATGTCCACAATAGCCAAACTATGGAAAGAACCTAGATGTCCATCAACAGATGAATGGATAAAGAAGAGGTGGCATATATACACAATGGAATACTATGCAGCCATCAAAAGAAATGAAATCTTGCCATTTGCGATGACGTGGATGGAACTAGAGAGTATTATGCTTAGCCAAATAAGTCAATCAGAGAAAGACAACTATCATATGATCTCCCTGGTATGAGGAAGTGGAGAGGCAATGTGGGGGGTTTGGGTGGTAGGAAAAGAATAAATGAAACAAGATGGGATCGGGAGGGAAACAAACCATAAGAGATTCTTTTTTTTTTTTTTTTTAAAGATTTTATTTATTTATTTGACAGCAATCACAAGTAGGTAGAGAGGCAGGCAGAGAGAGAGGGGGAAGCAGGCTCCCTGCTGAGTGGAGAGCCTGATGAGGGGCTCGATCCCAGGACCCTGAGATCATGACCTGAGCCGAAGGCAGAGACTTTAACCCACTGAGCCACCCAGGCATCCCCCATAAGAGACTCTCAATCTCACAAAACAAACTGAGGGTTGCTGGGGGGAGAGGGGTAGGGAGAGGGTGGTGGGGATCTGAACATTGGGGAGGGTATGTGCTATGGTGAGTTCTGTGAAGTGTGTAAACCTGGTGATTCACAGACCTGTACCCCTGGGACTAATGCATTATATGTTTATAAAAAATTAAAAAATTTTAAAAAATCTGCATGAAAGTTGTCTACAGAGATTCAGTAGTAGGAGGTTGCCATTATGCAAGGAAAATCTCACACATTTTTGAAGCAAATGATAAAACACCAAAGACAATTTTTAAGTGTTCAAGAATTCACTTAAATACTGAATATATCCTGTACCTTGAATAGCTTCATCTATTTACTGTTTTTCCCCCATCTATTCACTTTTTAACTTTAAAACTACAGTGTTAGAATTTGTTGTAGGGAATCTTGATGTTGACCATTGACAGAAGCAGATTTTGATTAAGATTTTTATTCTTTCTCATCTCTTGACTATATTTACTACTCAGAAAAAGAAATTAATGGTATTTTGGCATATTTTTGAAGCAACTCTGTCTAGAGTCAAAGGTAGCCAAATAGTTGATACATAATTATTTGCCACTATCTCTCAAATTTGAAACATTTGAACTACTTATATTCATGTAGTATCATATTCATATATCATATATTCATATCATATTGTATTCATACCTTTGAATATGGTATGTATTTTTAGGTGGTTTCTAAATACTCCCAATAAGGGGTGCCTGGGTGACTCAGTCGTTAAGTGTCTGCCTTCAGCTCAGGTCGTGATCCCAGGGTCCTGGTGTCAGGCCCTGCATTTGGCTCTGCTCAGTGGGAAGCCTGTTTCTCCCTCACCCATTCCCCCTACTTGTGCTCCTTTTCTTGCTCTCTCTCTCTCTCTCTGTCAAATAAATAAATGAAATCTTTAAAAAAGAATACTCCCAACAATTCTTGTTTTAGTCTCCTTTTGTGCACTAAAAAGTAATGTCTTCATAAATGTGGTGTTCTAATATATGAAAGGGTTTGCCACAAAAGAAAACACTTGATATTTTTTTCTCAGCAGCTAACAATTGTAAGACTTTTCTAATGTAGTAGAAATAAAGAATAAGGAAATTAATTAATTAGATGTGGAATCTGATTTTTGACAACATATTCTGCTTTGATCCAAAAATAGATACCTCGGAATAAGCTTCTGATGTCAACCTTATTATTGATAGGAAAATATTATTAATTATAAACATTTTTATGATTAAAAATTATTGAAGTATTTTTTAGGGTTACTAAAATTTGGAGGTCAGATATATGCAAAAAACACTCACTAAAAATGTTCCATAAATGCCCAGAGTTTGAAAACTGCTTATATAAAATGAAGATTCTGTTGGATTTCTTTGGAATATTTATCTCATTTTCAAACACCACTTCATGGTCAATTCATTTCTTCTAAATGGGCTCATGGATCATCATCACTTTTGAGTTCTTTATGTATTTTGATCTCTTTGCCTCCTACTATTTTTTACATTTTCTTTTTAGAATTTTTGTATGTGTACTAGTGCTACACTATTTAACTTATTATGGCTTTATTATAAATTTTACTACAGAAAAAGAGAAGTTTACTTCTCTTTTCCCTTGATCACTGTTTTAACTCAGCAGTCTCCACTCTTTCCAGCTTTGTTCAGGGACTGTCTCCTGGAACCTGCATTTGCCCTTTAAAATACATTTTGAGATGAAATATATTTCATCATCAAAAGCTTCCTCATGTGGCCTCTTCTGACTTGGCCTCAAAGGTCTTCAGGGAAAGTACAATTATTCTCCGTACTCGTAGACACTTTCTGCAGCCTTGTCCCAGGGAAGTTTTACAAAAACTCTTTGGCTAGCACAGCATGCTAGAAGGATATGTTTACTTATAGTCACTTGCCTCAAAAAGTTGACTTTTGTTTGTCTTCTGTCCCTCTCTTCCTTCCCTTCTTCCCTCTTTCATCTCCAATTTTTTCCTCCTATTCTCTCTTGAACCCATTAATCAAATTTAACCTTCATTATACCAATAATCTCTTTCTGTTAAAGTCACAGTGACCTCCAGCCCATTTAATCCAATGTTGTTTCCCAGTTCTTGTCTTATTTGAGCTAGCTGTTGTCTTTCCTTGAAGCACTTTCTTCTTTTGGCTTATCTGATACCTCACTTGCCTGATACTTAATTTGTTGGCCACCGATTTTCCTGGTTCTTTCTCATTCTCTGATGTCTCAATGTAAGAATGCCCTGATCTCTGCTCTTGGCTCTCTGTTATTTTTCTGACTCCTTCTCCTAATATTCTCTCCCTTATTCCTTCACTCAAGCTATGCTGGTGGCACCTTGCTCTTTCTAGAAATGGCAGACATGCTGTTGCCTCAAGACCTTTGCACTATTTCTTCTACCTGTCTGTAATACTCTTCCTTCATATGTTCACACGTTACATTCTGTCACTTCCTCCTGGGTTTCATTCAAAGGTCACCTTCTCAATGCAGACTTCTCTGACCAGTCTACTCACAAACACATACACCTTTTCTACCAGCTTCAATCCACATCCTCTTTTTCAGTTTATTTTTCCTTTTTAAAATGTAATACTTTCTTAAATAACACACACACACTCACCTTTATTGTCTCTTCCACTAAAATATAAAAGTTCCATGAATTAATGGTTTTTTTTTTATTTGACTCAGTACAGTATATCCAGAACCTGAAAGGAAGTTCATGGTTCCAACTGAGTACTCATATATTTGTTGAATAAATTAATGAATAATTTTCGCATTTGCTACATTGTTTACTTAAAAGATTTTATTTAATATTTATTTGAGAGAGAGAGAGAGAGCACAAACAGGCAGAGGGAGAGGGAAAAGCAGACTCCTCCCTGAGCAGGTAGCCCAATGGGGGGGCTCGGTTCCAGGACCCTAGGATCATGACCTGTGCTGAAGGCAGACGCTTAACCATCTGAGCCACCCAGAAGCTCCTAATGTTTACTTTTTAATTTTTTTGCCTCATATTTAAATATATGCTAGCAACTGTAGCTTCTATGCTTTATCTATCTTTAGTTTGTCTTTTTCAGTTTTAGTCTTTTAAGACGCACATTTCTGTGGGATTCATTCTGTATATTTTCTGGATCATTAATATATGAAATCATTTTTTGGTTTATCTGGAAACAGAATTTTGAGATTCACAAAATTTCCTCTTAAAACATTAATCTTGTCTCTTTTCCACTTAATCTTGCAGAAGAGAAGCAGGAGCTGGTCAGGTTTTCCTATGTTTAGACAGCATTTTTTTTTTCTAACAAGTTATTTGCATAATTTTTTAACTTTATTATTTTAGTTCTTGAACTTTACATGGCGTACTTAGATTTGTGTGTCATTCTCCTTTCATCAATATTACCTGGGACAGTTTGATTCTACTATGCAAAAAGAGTTACAGCTATTTTAAAAAATGTGTATCTCACTGTATTTTTCTTTCCTTTTAATGTTCTATTTTTTCACTGTAAACATCTTCAATTTTTAGTTTTTATCTTAACTTTGTATTTCATACCTGTAAGGTTTTACAGGCGAGATACACACGACACTAGGCGAGATAGGCGCAAGGCGAGGTTTATTAAAGGTGCCCTCAGTTGAGGTTCCACGACTCAGGAGAGGAGAGTCGGGGAAGTTGCACGTGGGAAGGGGTGGAGTGAGCTTTTATTGGGCCGAGGCAGGGCGGGGGCTCATAACCATATTGTTAGGGTCCGTAATCAAAGGAACGAGACTGATATAAAGCGAAAATCAAACAACGCTTTATTTCACGCCAAGCATCAAAAATCAAACTGACCGGTCAGGGCTGTCTCTTACGAAAAGATGATGATGATGATTCCGACAAGGTCACTCCCAAGAAGGCCGCTCCGGACGAGGCTGTTCCGCAGATGAGGCCACTCCCCGGTTGGAGCCGCTCCCAAGAAGAGGCCACTCCCAAGAAGGCTGCTGCTGATGAGGTCGCTCTCCGGGCAGGGCCACTCCCAAGAAGAGGCAATGACGACAGCGATGATGACAGGGAGGACAACACCAATGACACAGATTCTGCTCCCCATGACGCCACTCTGACAAGGCTGCTCTGGCGAGGCTGCTCCCCAGACAAGGCTGCTCTGGCAAGGCCGCTCTGGAGGAAGCCTCTTCCCTGACGATGCTGCTTCCACAGGGCCGTTCACCGAGGAGGCCTCTTCCCAGACGAAGCCGCTCCCTGGAATGACACAGCTCCAGCGAGGCAGCGGCTCAGGGTTCCTGGCCAGGTTGCTACCGTCTAGGCCGTTCCCCACGGCACCGCTGCCGAGGGTCGCAGTGTGTGGGCGGGGCCGCTGGCATCGGGGCCACCGGCATTGGGGCCACTGGTGTCTCAGTGCCGCAGGCATCTTGGGGCTGCAGGCATCGGGGCGCTGGTGTTGCGGGACCACTGGTGGCGCGGGACTGCTGGCATCTCGACCACTGGTGGCTGGGGCCGCAGGCGTCTCAGCTGCTAGTGGCTCCGCTGCTCCCCATGGCACCACTGCCGAAGCCCGCGGTGTGGGTGGGGCTCGGGACCGCTGGTGGCTCTTCTAGCTCTGACAAGAGCTATTACAGCTCTCTTTCTTCTGCTCCTGCCGACTCTCCTCCTTCTGCTCCTTCTTCCTCTGACAAGGAGAGAAGAAGCTCTCCTTCTTCTCCCCTTCACCAGCCTGGCAGACCAACCTTTATTGGGGTGGTTGAGCCCCGCCCCTACACAGGTAGCCAATTGAATCCTAATTCACCCAGTGGATATACCCATGCCACACCGATTGGACATTTCCACCCGGCCTGCCCCGCCCCTACTTCCGGGGTCCACAAGCTAGTTCCTCTGGGAGGTGCAGGCCCTTACACATATTTGGTAAAGTTAGAGGTTGGGGGTTGGAAAGTCCCAAAGTGGCTGGTTTCTGTTTCTCGCGTAAGTTTCAGTTTGCTCAAGGTGTTGTGTCCTTCACAGATGTCCTTCTGGCGGGAAAGTCCTGGGTAGGGGAAGATGGCGGCCTGGCGGCCATTTTATTGTTCCTCCTGCATTCCCAGGGCCGCCGAGCTAACAATACCTACTAGATTTCTCTTGCATTTTTATCATTTTATCTTTCAGGCACATATTCTAAATTTTTTATTCATTGACCAGTAAGTCTATTTTAATACTCATTTTTGGTTTTCAAGTCCAAAAGTGGTGGACTTTAATTTTACTGTTTAACTTTTTGCTTCCTGGCAATTTTCCCTTCTGTCACTCAGGATATTTAGCTTTTTCCCTCCCATTTATCTCTGATTATATCCTACTGTCTTTTATTTCAGCTGATTTTCTTCTTGTGGATTTCTGCACATATTTCATAGAATCCTTTTCTAATTGTATTATTTTGAGTGCAAATAATAACCATATTCAGGTTTTTTTTTTTTTTTCCTTTCATTCTGGGAATAAATAATTTTTAGCTTTTTTCCCCCCCTTCTCTGAGCCTACAAAATAGTGTTCACTTTACCTAGTATTGAAGTAGGTTTTTTTTTTAAGATTTTATTTATTTATTTGACACAGAGAGAGAGATCACAAGTAGGCAGAGAGTCAGGCAGAGAGAGAGGGGGAAGCAGGCTCCCCACTGAGCAAAGAGCCTGATGTAGGCTCGATCCCAGGACCCTGAGATCATGACCTGAGCTGAAGGCAGCAGCCTAATCCACTGAGCCACCCAGGCGCCCCGTAGTATTGAAGTAGTTTTATTCAGGACTCCATACTCTCTTTCCTTTATATTCATACTTCAAGAATGAGCAATTTATCAAATCCAAATCAGCATTTGACAGCAGACTTGCTTTGACATCATATTGATTTGAATATTGTGGAATCTTTTTTCTCAAATACACAACTGGAGAGCACATTCATGGTACCCATGTAGCCAGCATTATTTAGTAGAATTCATTAATGGTGATGGAAACTTATCATAAGCAATTGTCTTATATTCTGGAACTCTAAACTAACTTTATATAAAAGTTTATATAAATGCAAGTAAACTGTGTCTGCCAAAGAACAGTTCTCTGCCTAATTCATTAGAGTCAGCATTTCCCTGGCTGTAGAATTTCTGTAGAATGAAAGTTAACTGATTTTTAGTGAAAGGTTATAGTAGGCTTTTATAGTAAAAGCAGTTCTCATAAGTAGGAGGACTATTCTGTATCTTGAAACAAGATTCCTCTTTTTCTTCTTACCTAACCTTTGAGGCTAGACATTTTTCTCTATTTTAGTGTCATGGTGCATTCATTGGATCTCTCACACAAGTCCCATTTATACTTATTTTTATAATGTGGGTATTCTAACTTCTCATGATTGGTTGATGTTAGTATAAGGTTTTAGTGCTATTATGTGTAACTAGTATTTTCGGTGCTTTCCCTTTAATTTTTGTGGTGAGCTATTTGACACTCAACTAGGAATCCGTTACTAGATACCACTTTAACCATAAATCTTTGGCATGAGAAACTGAGAAATGTTTTCTCTTGTGTTATGAATATTGAAGATAATATCCATGCAGAGAATAGATAGTGCAGGACACCTGTTCAAAATAGTGGTGGAGATCCTTGAATATGTAAAGTTTGTACTAAATCCACCACAGTCTTCTATAGGGAAAATATTGACATAGAATAGAAAACAAATAAAACATATTTGACTGAAAAATTTTAAGTGACTTATTGAACTACAATTCACATAAAATAAATTGCATATACTTATACTGTACAATTTGGTAAGTTTCAACATGTATAGATACATATGTATATACACATATGTAAAAATATGTATGTGACCTGTAAAGCCATCATCATGATCATGATCATGAACATATATATGACAACCCCAGAATTTCCTTGTTCTTTTCTGTAGTCTTGTAGTCTCCCTATCTTTACTGTATCCCTGATCAGCATCAGGCTACAACTGATCTGCTTTTTGTCACTGCTGAATATCCCTATACCATTATCCACTATCACTACTGACTTTAACATTACTAGATTAGTTTGCATTTTCTAGAAGTGGAATCATACAGCATTTACACTTTTTTTGTCTTCAACTCAGTATTAATTTATTTTTATTGCTCAGCTGTTTGGATATACCATATTTTATTTACTTATACACATATTGATGGACACTTGAGTGGCTTCTAATTTTTGGTTATTACAAAAAGAGTGGCTAAGGATATTCATGTATAAATCTTTTATGGGAATATGATTTCTGCACAGTAAAAGGAGAAGATACACATTTAACTTTTAAGAAATAAGACAATTTAGTGGTGTCTGGGTGGCTCAATCAGTTGAGAGTCTGATTCTTCATTTCGGCTCAGATGGTGATGTCAGGGTCATGAGATCAAGCCCTGTGTTGGGCTCTGCGTTCATTGAGGAGTCTGTTGTACCTCTCTGTCCTCCCTACCCCTCCCCCTGCCCATGTGCTCTCTCTCTCAAATAAATAAATAAGTAAAATTTTTAAAAAAAGTAATTTATATGGAAGCTCATAGGGCATTATACAGTGCAACCTAAATATGTTATTATGTTTAGAAATACAGTTATTTTGCCTGGTAGTCTGGTTAAATATATCCTATTCAGATTTAATTAGAAGTAATTATTAAATCAAAGTGAGCATATCATAGTATATGACTCTCAAAAACTTTGGACAAGACCTAAGAGACTTAGATTTAAAAAAACGGGTCAGCACAGACTTGCACCCCTGGGGCTGTTAATACATTATATGTTAAAAAAAAAAAGTTATATGTCCCACTAAGAAGAACATTTTTATATAGTAAATGTCAACAAATTGTAAGTATGTGGATATCCATACAGTGATTAAACATAACTAGATAGTGTCATACATAGGAAGGATCATTTTGTTTATCATAAGGGAACATGGACTTCATTATCCTAAACTATTTCTCAGTCTCCCCAAGACACTACCTAAGGTGTATTATCTCAGCTAATCCTGTTTGAACCAGGAGAGCTAGTTTTAGTCCATTTTCTAATAACAGATAGAATTAAAGAAAGAAATTGAACTTCTTAGAAAAAGCAGGATTAAATAAAACAGATTTAACTATAAACATAGAGACAAGGTGGAAAAGCTTACAGAATCATATTGGGGACTGAGAGTGGGCTTGAGTGTATGTATACAATTACTTTTTTGCTTAGTTACTTGTGTTCTCCTTAGATTAGGTCCCAGTGGATCAGAGATTAGAAATATGATTATATTATGGCCTCCAGAAAGGAAACCACAAGGTGCGAGTTGAGAGGGAAAGGGAAAGACAGTGGAGGAGTCATCGAATCACTTGCAGTGTAGGAGAATTTAGAATAGCAGCAATAGCCCTGGATTCTTAAGCATCTTGCCTTCTTTAAAAATGACTATTTGCAGTAATGATAAGACACATTCAGGAATTTGTTAATTTTTTTTTAAACAGGTAGAGTAATTTGGTCCATAAATTTAATAAATTGTATTATAAAATTTAAAAAATTCTGAAGGGATAAAAGGCTTACACTATCTAAAAATTGATTTTTGGTGCTTAATTTTTGGTGATACCAGGTAAAGGAGTGATTAGGCTAACGTTTCAAAGCATATAAAAAATTATAAATCCAAATGAGATGAATAAGAGAAAACAAAGAACAGCAATAAAAAATAAAAAACAAGAGGTTATCATGCCCAACCTTGCCTTTAAGAGATTAATAATGAAGACTGGTGTGCTAGGTTAACTGCCTTAAGGCCATCGGTGTGTTAATAGCACTGATGAATGTACTGACAGAATTCTGTGCCCATTTATTCACACTTTGGTACCATTATCACCTGTATATCATCACATCAAATTATCATGAAAACCCTGTAGTACTTTTTAGATGATGAACGCTTTTAGATTTACCACCTGTTTTTTAGTTATTCAAATGTAATACTTTGAACCATCAGAGTTTCCATTCAGAAAGTTTGAAAAGTTCACCTCCTCTAATAACTCATTGTCCTGCCATAGATAAGAAGCTCGTTAGCTAAGGAACATGGCCTGGCTGGGATCAACAGAGATGGTTTTCTTAGCTCAATCCAAAATCATTGACAGACAATTTAACTCCTATGAAGCTCGATGCCTATTCATGGTTCTGGCTGTGCAGACAGGGTCAGTCTTAGACGGTTCCGTATCCGCTCTTCTGAGTTCCTGAGTGATGCAAGAGGTAGAATGAGTGGTGGTAGAAAGGAAGGGCCCTCTGTAGGAGACAGATCTCAGCTTGACTGCTGATTATTATCCTTCCTTGACATCTGATTCTGCGTATTTTTTTTTTAAGTTTATCTGTAGTATAGATTTCTTGTATGTATAATAGGGCTTGTCATACCTGTTCCCAGTATTATTTTGATAATACTCTATGATCTTGTACATGGTCTAATAGAAGATGCACAATAGAATAAATTCTTCTAGTTATATAGTTCCTTTTCCTTTTTGCTTCAGCTTAACCTCTGCTCTCATATTGAATTTCTACACTGAGCCAAATCAATGAGTTCCCTCCCCGTGCTCTGACTATCCTGATTTGAAAGCCCTATGTTTCTTTGAATTAGCTGGGTCTTTAGTATCAGTGTGTTCTTACTTCTTTTCACTTTTTATAAAATATACAGTTGTTTGAAAAGACTACCATTCTTAACACTCAACATGATGACATCTTTAAATACTTCAGTTTTATCTTTAATATGTTATAATAGTGCATGACTTCCTGGCAACTAAGAATGTTTTCGTGGTCTAGGAGTGAAAGAGCCTACTTCTGAGTAAGTGTGATTAAGACCGACTCTTGTAAATAAGGCAGAGGATCATAGGGAAAGAGAGGCAAAAATGAAGCAAGATGAAACCAGAGAGGGAGACAAACCATAAAAGACTCTTAATCATAGGAAACAAACTGAGGGTTGCTGGAGGGGAGTTGGGTCGGGGGATGGGGTAACAGGGTGATAGACATTGTGTTGTAATGAGCCCTGGGTTTATGTAAGACTGATGAATCACAGATCTGTACCCCTGAAACAATACATTCTATGTTAATTAATTGAATTTAAATTAAAAAAAAAGATTGACTCTTGTACTTTAAATATGTTAACATCATAGCAAATTTTTCCCTTTTGAAGTGTTGGAAATTTTTTTTCAATATTTCAGTTCTTATTCTGATGACAATTAAAAAAAAACTTTGTAAGTTTACAAAGATAGTACCATTTGGTTACATTTTCATATTATTTTAATTAGTCTTAACAATATATTTCCTTATAGGTTATTCATAATACTTTGCATTATCATAGTATTACAAGAAATAGAAACAGTAGAATGTTACATTTCCACATTATCTTAATAATGTAGGACAAATTATTTGATAAAGATTGAATAATATGGGGCGCCTGGGTGGCTCAGTGGATTAAAGCCTCTGCCTTCGGCTCAGGTCATGATCCCAGGGTCCTGGGATGGAGCCCCGCATCGGGCTCTTTGCTCGGCAGGGAGCCTGCTTCCTCCTCTCTCTCTCTCTGCCTGCCTCTCTGCCTACTTGTGATCTCTATCTGTCAAAAAAAAAAAAAAAAGATTGAATAATATGCAGTGTCTTCCATTTATTGGTGTTCTATTTTATACAGCGTCATCAGAATTCCATATTATCTGATTATGAAAATTTTCTTCATAATGTATTTTTCCAATGGAAAAATATTTTTAAACCCATTAACATCAACATATTAATAAGAAATTGATAAAGTAGAAGTTTGTTGTCATTTAACTACACTAAGACAAATACACATTTTTTTTTTAACCACCTTTTGCAGCAATAGTGTTAAAATGCAACCAAATAAACCTGTGGTATAAAATTTTTCCAAGTTTTTGCTGATTCATTTACAGTGACAAAATACTGCACCTCTGACTTCATACTGTATATATATATATATATATATATATATATATATATACATACTTCAGTAGCAATTTACTTTGTTAATAACCTTGAACTGAGATTAACGTCACAAGTATAAGATTTGGAGTGGAAAACTCTGAAAGATACTGAAACTTCCTCTAGCCTTGAGCAAATAATGGACCTTCTCTTCAATTTTGATCCTATGTTGGAAGAAATAACTACCCAGGTTAGTTGCTATTACTGTGTTCAGCTACCAAGGTTATCCTGTGTTAACAGGGAAATAATACATATGAAATGCAGGAGAGAGAGCAAGAAAGAGGTGAGACGTGGAGGAGGTGAGAGAGAGGTTTATTGTAAGACGTTGGCTTAGGTGATAGATATGCTGGTAGTCTGGAGACCTAGAGAAGAGTTGACATTGCAGCTCTGAGTCTGAAGACAGCCTGGAGGCAAAATTCTCTTTTCCCTGGTGGAACTCATGCTGTTTATTCTCAAGGCTTTAAAGTAATTGGATGAGATGCAACCACCTTATGGAGGGTAATCTGCTTTACTCAAAGTCTACAGATTGAAATGTTAATATCATCTAAGAAATACCTCCACAGCAACATCTAACAATGGTTTCACCAAAAATGTGGGTACTCTGGCCTAGCCAAGTTGACACATAAAATTAATCATCACCGAGGCCAGTCAAGAGTGCAATATTGAATAAATTCCCAAGGAGAGTACCTTTGGCTCGATCCCATGTGGTAGCTTTGAACACAGCATAGGTCTCATTTTAAGGGCCATCTGGATCAGGAGATGTGGAGCTGGTAAATATATATAAATATATAAATAAATAAATGCATATCTCCTTCCTCCTGCAATTACTGATCAAGGGCTACTCCTGAGAGGACTTAATTCTCCTGTACTTATATGAGTAGACAAAACAGTTCCAGTCCCCTGAGAGCATTTCTCTGACAAATGGCTCCAGGTGCTGGCTGTGGGACTAAAAACAGTTGGAGCCAGTGTGTCTCGCCGCAAAAATAAAGAGATTCAGTGGAGTATGTGTCGATCACCAACAACATTTGCATGTGCCTGAGGGATTGCGGAGGCAGATGGAGTTTAAGATGTGGTCCGGGACTACATTGTGAAGATTTGGGGGACATTCGAAGCATGTGGATTTAGTATAAAGGTAGGTTAGTGGTAGGCTCATCAGTGTCAGTCTTGCTGAAGAATTATTACTTGAAATGATTAATTATCATCACTGGAGCTTCTAATTAATGAGGTCTGAGTTGAGGCTCTGTAACCTGCTTTAGAATTGATGTTTCAGGCTTGGGCACCTTTGAAACATTGCGTAGCGGAGAGTGTGATCATATTTAACACTTTACAAAGAGCACACTTGTCTGAGGTTGAAGGAAGGCAAACCTGAAAGGAAAGGTAATGTTTTACTACTTTAAAGCTACAAGTGTGCTTCTGTGGGAGGAAGTTCAGGATATATTTAGGTGGCAAATTTGACAAACTGTCTAAAGTGGGATGAGGGAAAAAAACCAAAACAAGTTAGTCAATGATAATTTCTAAGTCACTGGGATGGGAGATGGAAGTAACAGTGTTGCTAGACCCCGAAATATGGGACATGGAAGCAGGATATGATGCGGGAAGTAGTGAAAGAGGCTTGAAGGGACAGGGAAACATCAGGAAGAGAAGAAGGTTGTTAGTGTCTTAGTCTGTTTAGGATCTATAACCACGTATCACAGAGTAAGTGGTGCTTTTAAACAACAGAAACTTTTTCTCACAGTTCTAGAGATGGGAATCTGAGGCCAGGCTGCCAGCATGGTTAGGGGATGGCCCTCCTTTGGGTTGCAGACTTCTCGTTTTATCCTTACTTGCTGGAAGGGGCAAGGGAGCTCCCTGGGGCCTCTTTTAATAAAAGCACTAATCTCATTCATGAGGGCTCTGCTCTCAGGACCTAATCCCCTTTCAAAGATTGGTTTTAACCTATGGATTTGGGGTGGGGGGCACAAACATTCAGACTGTAGCAGTCAGGTAGAAAGAAAGTGAAGAGAAGTTTCTAGAATACAGATAAATGTTTTAGTATAGATCAGGTATTGACAAACTATGGCCTTCTGACCAAATCCTTGCTACCAAGGGTTTATAAATACAATTTTACTGGAACATAGCCATACTCATTGGTTACATATTATCAGTGGCAGCTTTCACTCTACACAGAAGAATTGAATGCAAATAGCTTTGTTGTGACAGAGACCATATGGTTGGTGCAGCTAGAAATATTTCCTTTCTGGCACTTTTCATAAAAAATTTGTAGACTTCCGGTGTAGACAGATATTGGTTAAATTTTTGGATGTGGATAAATTGCCTAGGAAATACGTGTGTAAGAAGAGAAATTGCTGAGCATTAAGGAAGAAAAAAAGGAACAAAAGAAGAGGACTAAAAACTAGAGTCTTAATGAGAAGAAAAAAAGAGCAATCATCTTAAAATCTGTATCTCTGCATTATCCAGTCTAGGTTTTCTCCAGTCATCAAGTAAGCCGAAGAGGAAGAGCTAGAATGTTTCTTCTCATTTTCTTTCCTCCTTGGTTTTTTTCTTTTCTCTCTTCTACACCATGCTTTCAAGAAAGAAGGTATTTGGTGGAAGGAAAAAAAGAGGATTCTGGAAATAGTTCTAACCCTCTAAGAAGTAGTAGAATGAAATGAAATCTTCTCTGGGGCCCATTCAGTGTCTCAGCTAATGGCAAGTCTTGCCTGTGTATATCAAGCACATATTACGTTTTGCTCCCACATTTCATTTAACCTCTACCATTTCCTTTTTGTTTATATGGGCTTTTCCCCTAGAATAAAAACAAAGATCACAGCATTTTGCCTAGGAAATCATATTCTGCTTCCTTTGTTAGAAGCTGTGTACTTGCAACGGTAATATAATTGTGCTGCCCAGACTAGATTCCCACCAAACTTGTCACTTGTTTGAAAGGGAGCCCTTTCTCTGACAAGAACAGACAAGGGCCAAATGAGCCTGATTCTTTCCTATGCCAGCCAGCAATGCAATTACAAGAATGGGGGCTAAGGAAGGACAAAGCAGTCACTCACCCCTGCACACAGGTGCTGTGTCCTTGAAATAGTTGATTGTACTTGGGGCCCTTTCCTGGCCTGTTAAACAGACACTGTGACATGGGATTTCATAAATGACTGTAATTCATTGGTGATTTGTTGAAGCTTCTAAATACAATTTTTGAAAGGGATGATCCTTTTTTTTTTTTTTTTGGGTGTCCTCTGATAAAGGCATATGGTTTCTATATAATCTTCAGAATTCATAATCTTTAGGTAATGTACTTTATAGAACCAGCAGGAAAGTGAGGATTTGCAAACCTCCTTTTCTTTTACTGATGAGTTTAAAAATGCTGTCGTTTACTTCAACTGTTGAAAATGGAAATTTCCCCATATTTAAGCAGTGGTGTTCTCTTTTCACACTGAAAAGCAATGAATTGTCACAAACGGACATCTTGCTATGAATAAAGATGGCAAATGAGTAAGTGACTCAGAAATATGCTTGACAAGTGGGAAATGGTGTGAATATAAAGTTTATATAGTCTTCTACCATCAACTTGGGAGACCGAACAAGTCTGGTTGCAATGGGTAACCAACATGTATGTGGGCAGTAGCCCTCGGAGTGTTCTCATCCTCTTCAAATTGCCACAATAACCTTCTCAGAGGGCTCCTGTTTGTGAGAGTGTGATTTTTCTTTTCTTTTCTTTTCTTTTTTTTTTTTTTAAGGTATTTATTTAGTTGAGAGAGAGTGAGTGAGAGAGGAGAGAGAGAGCATGAGCAGGGGCAGAAGGAGAAGACGCAGACTCCTTGTTGAGCAGGGAGCCCCATGCCGGACTCTATCCCAGCACTCTGGGATCATGATCTGAGCCAAAGGCAGATGCCTAACCAGCTGAGCCCCCCCAGGCATCCCATGTGATTCATTTCTGTTAGCACGGGCATGATTTGATCCTGCTTCAATTTGACAAGGTCTCTGTAGCCGTCTACCATGAGGACCCTGATCTTAGGACACGGTTGGAGAGCATTCCTAAACAATTCTCCTATTTAGTACAGAAGTTTAGTGTCTGGTGTGTCTCACTAATAGGCTGTTCCAGAGACCCTGGCACCTAAAAGCTGATTTTGAGATCCAGGAAATGAAAGAAGTTAAGAGAGGAAGCCTCACAGGTTCCCTGTGCTCAGAAAGATCCCATGTTCTCTGAGGGAAGGGTCCTTGTTGGTAAACATTCTAGCCCTCACTTTCCTTGTCACTGAAAGTTGCTGAATGAATTAAATAATATGATGTGGAATTTCTGACAGCGTAAAAACTCCACAGTGCCTGTTATTACTGTAAATCAGAGTGCTAATATTTATAGCACATACAAAGTGCCTATTTTTCTACATAGTTAATGTGGTTGTGATTGTTGCCCTATACTTGATTTGTCTCTGGATTTTGTCATCTGCATCATTATTAGATCAGTATTCAGAAAATAGTTTCTTGCCTCATTCTCACTCATGTGCAATGCAGACATATTGCACTCTTTTTTCTCCATCCATCCTTGCCTCTTTCCTTATTAAAAATTTATTTATGAGTAAATTTAGAGAGGAAATGGAAGTCACTATAAAATCACATGCCCAAACACAGTGGTAATTTGGAATTGCTACATCAGTTAAGTGCAGGTCAGGGTAGCACTAATAGTCACTAACGAAGGGCTTTCACACAGATTGTGGGTTCTGAGTTTTCCCCATATGTGGCCATAAATCTTCTTTTTCTTTCATTTGAGGTGCTTGGAGGGATGGCTGGGTGGCTCAGTCGGTTAAGCATCTCCCTTTGGCTTAGGTCATGATCCTAGGATCTTGGGATCAAGTCCCAAATCAGGCTCCTTGCTTAGCCAGGAGCCTGCTTTTCCCTCTACCTGCTGCTCCCCCTGCTTGTGCACACACACACTCTCTCTCTCCCTCTGACAAATAAATAAATAAAATATTTTTTTAATTTTTTACTTTTAAAGATCTTATTTATTTATTTGAGAGAGCATAAGCAGGCAGGAGAGGCAGAGGGAGAGGGAAAAGCAGACTCCCCACTGAATAGGGAGCCCAATGTGGGACTTGATCCCAGGACCCAGGGGTCATGACCTGAGCCAAAGGCAGATGCTTAACTGACTGAGCCACCCAGGCACCCTTAAAATCTTTTATTTTTTTTTTAAAGGGGGCTTAGAAATGCAAGAGTATAAGAATGATGTTATCAAAGACTAAAGTTAGAACCCCTCTGTTTTATGGAAAAAGCAATTATTTGCGAATTTCTGCTACATTTGGTAGCCAGTGGCACAGGAAGGCACAGCTGCCTGGAGACCTAGAGCCTAGATGAGACAAATGAAGAGGAGACACCTCAGTACAGTGATGGCAGAAGTGTGTGCTGATTTGGGTAACACTCTTTCTCATATACTCTCTGTTTTTCTTCTGTCTGGGAACTAGAGCAGAAAATCTAAAAGAGGAAAACAAACTGGTCTTTCCTACTTATTTTTAGTTAACTAGTGCTTACATAAGTGTTAGTTTTCGACTGTTACAGAAATAGTTGGTTGGCAAGTCCTGTTATTTTTTATTCATTCATTCATTTATTCATGTAATGATAAAAATTTTCTGAAGGTTTTATTGTTGGGGGAGCTACAGAATTAACAGCTGCAGAATTGTATTAGGAAAGTTCTTGTTCCCTAAGAGTTTACAATCTTAACAGGTTTTACAAAAATTTGTCCACCCGCCTTATTCTAAACCAGTGGTTCTCAGTGGTGGTGGAGAGGCGAGAAGTTGCCTGCAAGAGATGTCGTCTCCCATGTATGGAAACGTTTTTATTAACTGGGGGAATGGGTGCTTTTGGTATGCAGTGAGTAGACGGCAGGGACCCTGCTAAATATCCTACAATGCACAGGAGAGACCCCGCAGAAACTGTAATCTGGCTCCAAATGAGAAATCCGGTTCTAAACTCTTGCTTTGACCAGAATTTATTCTTTACTTAGCACAATTCTACATATAGTGGAGGTATCTGCTACTTTATTTAGCAACTTAGCAGAGGTCCCTAACACATAATATGGTGTTTAAAAGATATTTGTCAAAAGGATTAATATATATCTATCTGGATTAAATTTAATGACATAATATAAAGAACCATGGCTTTGGGAGTAGAACTGAGTTTGAATCCTAGCTCCCAAATTAAATGTCTGTGTAATCTTGCTCAAGTTACTAACATTTAAGAGTCTTAGTTTTATACTAATATGGGACAGTAATACTTGCTACTTAGAATTTAATGAAATATCATGTATGTATGAAATATCATATAATAGTTCCTTATAATAGACTTACTTTCTTTCTCTTCTATGTGTAGAGCAATTTCCCAAGGGTGAAGGAATTAACTTTTTTGATAGTCTTATCATAGTTATTCTACAAAATATTAGTTATTTGATTTTGTTTTCATTTCCTTTGGAATGTCATCTTTTGTGAAATCAAGGTGATTCTGGCTATTTTCTCTTTTTCCTTTTTTTTTTTTTTTTTAAAGATTTTATTTATTTATTTGACAGACAGAGATCACAAGTAGGCAGAGAGGCAGACAGATAGAGAGAGAGGGGGAAGCAGGCTCCCCGCAGAACACAGAGCCCGATGTGGGGCTTGATCCCAGGACACTGGGACCATGACCCGAGCAGAAGGCAGAGGCTTTAACCCACTGAGCCACCCAGGTGCCCCTCTCTTTTTCCTTTTTAATGCTGTTTTAGCCTTATAGTGGAAGGATTGAGTCTGTATGTGGGTCTGTAGGCTGTTACCTGTTCTTTGTGTGCAAAAATGTAAGCACTAACTGCTCCAGATGGTACTGCAGATGCAGAAAGGTTAAGAGATGTAATCAATTGTCATACCAGGGAGGCACTCAATGTGATTTGGAGTTTATTGTGAGTCCCTACTGACTGAATTAGAATGTCATGTTCTGTGATGGGATAGTAATAGATTTGATGCTTTGTTCCTCTCTCCTCTCCTGGAAAAAAAAGGGGAAGTTCAATCGTGAGCTGCCTTATTCAGGGGCCAGGCCTGCCGTGGTGGTCGGGTAGGTACGCTCTGGTTCTTTATCCCCAAGTATTTGTGCTCATGCCTTCATATCTGTCCTGTGACCTCAGAAGATGATTTCTAATAGTTTCAGAATTTGCTGGAAAACGACACATGGGGGAAATGAAGAGAGGAAGAAGTCTCCAGCTCTGAAGGAGCAAGGTTTTTCTTGGAGCAGGAAAGCAGTACCTGAGGATGTGGCCATTTAATAATAGGGTTGTTCTTCCTTACATAAATTTGGAAATCCATAATTTGGGAGAGGTTATTTTTTTTTAAAGTTCTCTTCCACAGATAAGAAAGAATAACATGTATGTATATGAAATCTAATAAATCTGAAAGATTTATACCACCCAAAGCCTTTTGAAAATTATTAATTTTTAGCAAGTCTAGGTCACATAATTCCCTTCTTAATGGTATGCTTGTGACAGTATAATTTGGTAGACCTATCTCAGTCAGGTGGCTCAGCAATTCGGTGGTATTAGAAAAGGTGAAAAAAAAAGATAAAAATTCGAAAAATTAAAAAAGGGAGAAAATGTGAAAAAGTTTTGGAAGAGAGAGTCTATGATAAATTATTGTACTCACAAATACAAACAAGGTAATTCCACTTTAAAACTGGTTTTATAAAGTGTTTCACTTGACATCACACTGTGATAACTGAAAGTAAAAATTCTGGATTAGAACTATTGCCAGTCTTCAGTACAGCTCTCATGTGCTTCCATAACAATTGCTCTCGGCTAGGATGCTCAAATTTGATGAGCTCCTGCTAGTTTGCAACCCAACCTAACATTGTGATGTTACAGTTAAAAAATAAATTGATTACATACCCATGCCCTAGCTGATATTGTTTATTGATAATCTGTTAAATTTTCCCAGATAATTAAAGTATAAAGTAGCTTGGAAGATTATTTGTAATTATTGCATTAAGAAGTAGGTACACATATTGTTGTCCCCCCATCCCCCACAATTCCCTTAGAATACCATTGTTATTAAAATTTTAAAGAGCCTTGAAGTGAAAAAGCATGAAGACTTAATTGCCTTCCTTGGTTTTCTTGAGCTTATAGAATGTATTTTCATCTTTTAGTCATAGTTCTGTTTTTAAATAACTCTGTTCTGCTCCATGAGAGACATTTCAGTTCTAAATGTATGCAACCAAATTATCTTTTAACCCTCATTTTCAAACTGCAGTTCAATCAGTATACTCCAGATGGCACACAATGATGATAAAATTATGCATATGTTACATTGAGGGATTGAATATGCAAACAGAAGGAGCTGGTTAACTAAGGTTTTCAAATTGCCTTCAGGACTTTACCGTTCTCCTACATAACGACAAAAAAAATGCAGATACCATTTTGCTTGGTTTTAGGATTTGACATTTTTTAATATGGCAAATGAAATGCAATTATAATCCATAATAGTCCACATGAAACTTTGCCAATGTCATTATAAAAGCAAATGTTTTCCTCCACAAGTCAGTATGTAAGAATACATTTTTACCTTAGTTTATTACCAATGTTTTGCGGTAAAACCATGCTCATGAGATAATATATGGGGAGGAAACAGAATCAAAATGGATACTCCATACATTAATAAGCGTGGTTTCTTTGTTTATTCTAAGCATAGGATTAGGGAAGCTGGTCATCCATTTTTTTCATCATTTTGGGAGACCATAATAATATTGGAGGGAATAAATGGAAAGCTAAACAAAATAAACATAAGTGAATCTGCTCTGATTACCAAAGAGTTATCAACTCTTCTACTACTGAGTACTTCCTTTATAGCTCTATAGTTCTATAATGTGAAAGTTACTTAGCAGGATCCTTGTTTTTGGATATAAGCACAATTAAAGAAGTGATATATTTGTCAACTTAGCATTACGCTATTATTCTCAGCAAATCTTCTCAATTCCAATGGCAACAATTCTTTAGTAAAAAGTATGTTCATCTGTTTTAATATTTTTATGCAATTTATTTAAAATAAGAATTAAAAAAAAAAACTATTCTCCCATTTCACCAGGTATTCCACATATTTTAGGTGGCTGTTAGTTTTTAAAGATTCAAAAAAAAAAATAAAATTGATGATGGCTCAGTAGTAAAGTTTTCTATATGAGGGTTAACACACTATTTTGTACATGATTTTAGCTGAAAGGCTGAGCAAGAAGCAACAGCACACTATTTTATTAGCATTACTTATAAGACTAAAAACAGAGATATGTATTATTATCATATTTACATATTTCTCTACCTCTCAATATCCACCTGAATGTTATTATTTGAAAATGTTTAGTCCTACTGCCTAAGGAGGATTTGTATATATTGATGACACATTTTTTTTTCCCCCCAGGGGTCTAAATTGGGGAAGTCCTTTATTCATACTGGAAACTAGGTGTTTTTTTGGTTTTGTTTTTGTTTTTTCCTATAGTTTCATGCATTGATTTTGATGAACATTTCATGCTAAAGGAGTTTCCAAAGTAGAACAATTCAGAATCCATGAATAATAATTGAGCCCTTTAGTTCTGCTCTGAACTTAAAACCATTATTCTCCATTTAAAGCAGACAAATCATGTTGCTCTACAGAACACTGCTCTGTCATTTTAGTTTTTTTTTTTCTTTTTTTTTTTTCCCCCCGTGGTGGTTGTTTCCAGTGAGCTGGGCTGGAATATTAAGCTTTCTTTGCTTCCTATGCTCTCTCTTGCTGTGCTGGGCACATTTAGGTTCTGTCTGAAATGGGCAAAAGCAATTCTCTTGTTCATAAAGAATAACTTGTAAGCTGGTGTGGATGCCTGTACATTTTTATTTTGTGAAGAGAATGTGCAATTTGCCAGGCTTTGAATCTCTGGCAACTGGCTTGCTGAAACTCAGCTTAAATGTATTGTCGTGCATAAACAATCAAATGTAGAACATAATACGTCTCCTCTTCTGACTGCACCTCTCATACCAAACACATTGGCTCAATCCATTATTCTATGTATATGGAGTTGTATCTGTCAGAAGCTAATTTAAGTGTCATGTGAAAACACAAAGTTAATAGAAGTTTAACATGGTAAAATATTGTTTTTAATATTAAAAATGCACTTGTAGCATTTGAGAAAATACAGCTATTACAGTGCTTGCAGAGTGATGTAGCCAAATACCCCTGTGCTGAGAGCCCACTGTAGGGCAGGGCAGGCGGGGGCAGTCATTTCCTACCATCTGCTCTCACACTACAAAAGTGAATACATGTTTGGATTTTCGTGGTCTGTTCTGTTTGCCTGGTAGAGGAAAAGTTTAAACAGTTCTTAACAACAAATATGCTTCTTTATTGAAAAGAATAATTTGTACTAGAAACAATGTAGTAGAATGATTTTTAGATTTACCGTGGTATAAAATTTATTCATCCAAATTTTGTACACTACATTTTTGTCCTTTTGTATTTAAAATACTTTATGTCAGAACCATAAGAGACTCTTAATCTCACAAAAGAAACTGAGGGTTGCCAGGGGGAGGGGGGTAGGGAGAGGGTAGTGGGGTTATGGACATTGGGGAGGGTATGTGCTATTGTGAGTGCTGTGAAGTGTGTAAGCCTGGCGATTCACAGACCTGTACCCCTGGGGCTAATAATACATTATATGCTTATTAAAAAATTAAAAAAAATTATAAAAAAATAAAATAAAATACTTTGTCAGTACACATTAAACAAATAATGCATATTTTGGTGATCTGTTTTTCATTTCAAGACATTCCTATATAAATTAACATTTTATATCATCAGTGTGTATTCATCATCTTTATTGAATACTATTTGGAAAATAATGATAGCTCTGAATACTAGAGTTCTGAAAGCTTGTTTTTCTTTCCTCCCTCTCTCTCTCCCCTTCTTTGTTCATTCCTCTCTCTTTCCTTCTTTTCTTTCTTTCTATAAATGCCTTTTCCTAGGAATATGATATAAAGTAAAGTGATGTTTTTGGCAACAAGTTAAGTCTATTATGTAAATTAAATAAAAAACAATTTTTGATGACCATCAGGAGCCAGAGGCTATGATCTGTTTCTCATGCAACATGGCTCCAACATCAATCCTTCTACTTCATTTAATGCTCAACAATAGCATAATAGCATTGTCCTTTAATGCAGCAAGAAAAACAGGCCATAATGGATTTGCTGAGAGACTGTGTAAGAGCTTCTAACTGTGACATTCTAATAAATCTTGAAGGGTATTTTGACTGTTAAAGAATTCTGCCATAGTTTGTGGATATAGACCCTAACAACTCTAGTCACATGTGACTCCACAGTAGAAATAAAAGCGTGACAGATTTATCTGGTGATTTACATTGATGGCATAATATGGAAGTATAAAAAGGAAGTAAAAACTACACTGGGGACTTCTGCCATTTTGCATGAGTGAGGAAGATAATGGGAAAGAGGTTAAAAGCAATTGTTTTCTTCATGCAACAGATTCTTTGAATGAATTTGGGCTACATGAGAGGGGTGTCAGATAAAATACGGGACATCCAGTTAAATTTGAATTTCATCTAAAAAACCAAAAATTTTATTATAGATATGTCACAAATATTTTATATAGTACACTTGTGCTACAAAATTATTCATTGTTTATCTGAAATTCAAATGTGATTGGATGTTGTGCATTTTCCTTTATTAAAGCTGGCAGCTATAGTGTATGGACATCCTTGGGGTGAAAGGGGAAGGACGAGTGGATAAGGTCTGGACTGGTCCTCAGCCTCACCTGCATAACTTCTGTTCCTTGTTCCACACTCTGACATGAGAGAAGTGGAGTTAGGGCCAGGAGCCAACAGATTTAAGGAGGACAGGCTGACAATCCTTATATCCAGGAGCAACTATATAGAAGACTTTGGGAGATAAAGGTCAATAAGATGCAACATCAGCATGTGACTTATTGAATTACCAAGGCTGTTGAAATAATATGCAGGTTCCACCCTCAAAGAATTGTCCTATGCTAATCAGATAAGCACTTACTAAGAGGCAATATGGGCTGGATTATGAATAAAAACTGAATAAAACCAGAAGAAGCAGAGACTGTAACTCAACCACCTTTTTGTAGTACTCCCTATTCTCCTCTAAGACTTTTTTTTTTTTGAATGGAGGAAGAAGGGGTAGAAATTTCCAATTTGGCACATTTCCATTCCTCTTGGAGACTACATTCCAGTAAAAGTTCCATTACCATCTTTGTGCTAAGTTACATTGTATTTAAATCAAGTTAATTCTGTACTTAAAAAGTAACTCTTTGGAGTGCCAAGAATAAAGTGAGGAGCCTTGTAAATCCTCTAAAGGAGTTACCTTCATTTTCACATGGACAGCAAGGCATAGAAAGGTTCAAATATGTCCAGGGTCATAAATCTAGAGAAAGGAAGGAGCTGAGATTAGAATCCTGCTGTAATAAGAAGACTTTTACTGCTGTGTAACTGCATGAGGAAAAAAAAAAAATCAAAATTACCCCACCATAACTTGAACTATATGTGGTTAAAGTGTTTTTTTGGTCACTTTTGGTTACTCTCTGAAGTTACCCAAATATGAATCTTAGACTTTAGGTACAATAATTCTAGGGTTTAACCTAAAACAAGAACCTGGGATAAAGTTCTGGAACGACATTCCTGTTTAGTTGCTAAGTTTGCACACGATTTGCTATCAAAATTCATATTCTACTTATCAGTTAGTCTATTTAAACAATGCGGGTGGTAATGCTGACTACCCCACTGAGATATTTTAGGAATAACAATGCAAGCAAGAAACATGCCCCCAAATAATGCAAAGCTCCTTTTGTATGTATGAACTATGAGGAGCTATATGAAGATGAAATGCCAACAATAGCTCTCTGATAGACATAAATGTAGACGTTTCTATCCATTCACCCACTCTGCAGATAATTACCAGGAAAAACGTGGCTTTTATCCTCAGTGAGAGGGCATATAAATTCAAAACAGGCAGATGTGACTTTTTTCTAAAGAAAATTACTGAATTCATACATTTTTTAGCAACCGAGAAGTTAGATGAAGTTACTTTAAAAATTAGTTAAAATGCAAACCCTGGCCTGCCATACAATCAGTTTTTCAGAAAAGTATGAACAGGACTTTAGAATTTAAAGATTGTAATTCGAATGAATATTAATGCTCAAGTGTGTGGAGCACAGAGGTAACTGACCTCAGACCTCACGCGGTGTACAAAGTAGCTGCTTAGCTGGGAAAACCAATTTTTCACCTTTTTTTGTCAGAAATAGGAGACACTCCACTATAGGCTGGATTTTGTTCCTTGTAGAGGTCAAATCAGTGTCTGCTTGAAAAATTCATGATCCCGAAAAGGTAATTTTTAATGAATATTTATGAGCGATGTCCTTTCTTATCAGAGCTGTGCAAGTTTTCTGAAGCTTGCCACTAAGACTGGCTTGTGATTTTTAGCAAAAAACCTCTGAATCAAAATGAGGAAAATGGGCTTGATATATTGTCGTCTGACTCATTTTGGCTTCTTCTGTTATGCATCATCATTGCATATAAAACAACATTGTTCAAGGCTGTTCATATCACCACTGTTGCAGTATTTTTTCCCTACCTTTTAGGATCCAAACACCAACATAAAAGAACATTTAAAGGACATTATACTCTTTCTATATTTTTTAACCTTAAAAATATTTTGCCCATAAAGTTGCTGAAGACTCAGACCAAGTAATAATAGGAGTACGGAGTTTTCCTCTGTGGGCTGGGGCTCTCATGTTCGGTATGTGAAAATAAGAACTTCAGAATACCAAAAAGGCTTTATAGCCAAATCTTGATTTTTCTTGCACTTTCTCTTAAAATCAGTACAAGTAAAGAGATAAATCTCGAACAAAGTATCTGTTGAAATTTTCCAGAATTAGTATGTATTAATATTTGTAATGATATAGCTACATATTATTGTGTTAACATAGTTAATACATGTATTGACCATGTATAGACAAATATATATACATTCATCAAGAAAAATGTTAGATATTAATTTATAAGTATAAAATAACATGCTACATTTTCATTTGTTCAAAGAGTAGTGAATATAGTCAAAATACTTATGTTATTCTTAATCTCATAGGTTGTAGAAATGCAACCACATCATGGAACAATTCAACCTGCCTAGAAACTGGTAAAGGTTTCAGTGTTCGGCCTCTGCCATTTTGTAATATGAACTGTCTTTAGAGCATGAGAGTACTACTTACGGATTTTCCCCTCAAGGTAGCATGTAATAGACACATTATCATAGCATTAGTCTTCATATGGTTCCATGAAATGTTGCTCTGATGAGTTAGGATGACAATCTATTTATCATTATAAACATTAGAGGAAGACATGATGAAATATCATATCGTACCATACAGAATCAAAACTCTGTCCATGAGGATTATATCATTTGCTTTGGTGAAGATAAAAGTGTCTATTATAAATGCCTGAATACCAAATATAAGTAAATCATGTTTATTATTTTCTTTATCTGTTGCTTTTTAGTTTTCTGAAGCATTGGAATTCGAGGCCGACAAAATACCAAAAAAACAAATACATGAAGGGAAGCACCAACCAAGGCTGCATCCCTAACACTCCCTTGACTCCAGGCCTTTGCATCAGTCATAATGCTTTGCCTGGGATGCTCTTTTCTGCCTGTGCGTGACTCAGTCACACTCCAGACATAAGCTCTTTTAACTCCTACTCATTTTCTAGGTCCTTGACTAGATGATATTGTCTTTGGAGAGCCTACTTTTGGGGCTCCAGGTCATTGGAGCTCCTTATACTTGCTCCAGTGATAGTGCATTTGCCTGGTGGTTTTTACTCTGTGATTGTCTGGTAACATCATCATCTTCCACACTAACGTGTTGTTCCATGAAACCCAGGACTGAGGTTTGTTCACCACTGTGCTCTATGCACTCATTCATTTGGTCAGTCTTTATTTAATGAAGGCCTGCCAAGTGTCAGGCAGTGTTTGGGGTGCTGGAAAGCAAAACATTTATCAGACAGGTAACATACAAGATGTATAAGATAGGTTAACAAAAAAAAAAAAAAAGGAAAAAAAAAACCCATAAGTTCAGATTCATATGTTTTTCAAAACATATTTTCTGAATAAAGAACATGGACGTAATACAAGATGACTGGATGCAGGTGTGATGGTATATTTAGATCGATGGTGGTATTCCGTCAATGGGTAGTGATGAAGTAGGAATCAGTAAGGCCAGTGAGTGAAATGGCCCTTCTTCTGCCTCTTGATCTCTCAGGCTCTCCCAGTCTGAAATAGCTCTTTAGTGCTCTCCCGATTATCATCTTTTTGTCACCTCTAGCAGATAATCCACTGAGTGTAAAATTTTAAACTTACATTTCTATATGAGTAAACCCTTTCAACAGGTCTCTTAAGAGTTATAGAATACAGAGTTAGAAATAATTCATAAGCCAGAGTTTCTGATTTAAATACTCACTTGTTTTAAAGTAGACTAGTTCATTGGTAGAATCAAACATTTCTATGATATCCCAAATACCATGGTACCTGATAGGAAATTCTTACTGGAAGACACAGTGTTACTCTACTGGTGAATACTAATGACCTCATACTCATTTTGTCATTAAAACTCCTTTATCTCACTATTACTTATTGGTCATTTTTCTTATTTATGGACTATATTAGAATTTTCATTCAAGGGAACATATATAATAAATGGAGTCCTGGCTCAAATGTGTTAATGGATCTCTCCAGCAGTCCTTTTCTCAATCCCAAGTGCATAATTGAAATGGACATATTTGGTGGTTGGCAAAACCCCAACGTCATTTTCTTTGCCTACAGTATTAGGGCTGACGCAGTAAGGGAAGTCAAGTGGAAGTCTTTCAAATCGAGCCCACAGCTAATATAGTAAATTAAAAACAGTAATATATTAGTGACACTTTTAGAGGACTAAAGGCAGATATGGTGATTCCCATTTTACTTTCATTTAATTTAGTAGTCCAGCCACTACCCAGAACTGGCAGATCCTGAAGTATGACAGTGTGGGCTGTTGTAAACTCGGGTCAGTATTTGTCCCCACTGCAGCTGCTGTGCTGCACGTGATATCTTGGTTAGAGCAGATTAACGTGGACTCAGGTACTTGGTATGTGGCTATTGGTTCAATAAATGAATGATTTTCTATCCTTATGAGTAAGGAGGACTAGAAGTGGCTTTTATTTACATGTAGAAGAGAAGACGGTGCCTCTGTAGTAGGATACTACTAGAGTAGGGGATACTCTCCCTCATCCTGTCATAATGTAGTTTGGACCACAAGGACATTCTGCAGAACATTATATTGTTCTACTCGATTGATTATGTCATGCAATCAGATCAGATGAGCAAGATTTGCAAGTGTATCAAAGACTTTTTTTTTTTTTAAGATTTTATCTATTTATTTGAGAGAGACAGAGATAGTGACAGAGAGCACAGTCAGGGAGGAGAGGGAGAAGCAGGCTCCCTGCCTGCCAAGGAGGGAGCCCTAGGTGGGGCTTGATCCTAGGGCCCTGGGATAACGACCAAGCAGAAGGCAGACGCTTAGCCTATTGAGCCACCCAGGCGCCCCTATTAAGGACATTTTAAACCTGTGTACACTCTATAAGGTGGGAGATAAATCTGCAAAGAGTTAGGGGGCCCATCACATGTGCTTTGGAATATGCTAGGGGATGCCTTCCAAAGTTAAGAACAATTTATTTCATTTCACACTTCCCGTCACTAAGAAGAAAGCAAGTACTTTGTAGGTCTCTTTGGGTTTGATAGTGGCAGTTTCTACATTTAGAAATGCTGATCTAGTCCATTTACTGAGTAACATAGAAAGCTGCCAGGTTTGAGAAAGATCCAGAGAGGAGTCTTGCAGCAGGCCGGGCCCATGGCGCAGATGGTACTTTTGCCTGGGCTACAAATGAAAAATTTTTGCACTAGCACTCCAGTCAGGGAGGGCATTGATGACTGACTATAATGATAGATTCTCTCAAGGTACCTGGTGGCTGAGTTGGTTAAGTGTCTGGCTCTTGATTTCTGCTCAGGTCATGATCTCAAGGTCCTGGGATCAAGCCCCACATCGGGCTCTCTGCTCGAGGGGAGCCTGCTTCCCCCCCACCTGCCTGCCTCCCTGCTTACTTGTGATCTCTCTCTCTCTGTCAAATAAATAAACAAAATCTTAAAAAAAAAAAAAAAGATTCTCTTTCTCTCACGTTCTCCCTGTGCCCCCACCCCTGTTCACCCTTACTCTGACTCTTAAAAAAAAAAAAAAAAAGACTTTCTCAATGAATAGAGAGCTTTAAACTGTGTAGCTGATGATATACTTTGAATGGAAAGATAAGTTGTTTGAGATAAATATATACTAAATAGTGGGTCATGGTGACAAGTTTGTTCAAAGTCCTGGAAGAAAAAAAGCAGGGAATATCAAGGTCAGAGGAAGAGGCATGGAGTTGGGAGTGTATTAAGATTTTTGTATGATGTGGGGCGCCTGGGTGGCTCAGTGGGTTAAAGCCTCTGCTTTCAGCTCAGGTCATGATCCTAGGGTCCTGGGATCAAGCCCCGCATCGGGGGGGTCTCTGCTCAGCAGGGAGCCTGCTTCCCCCTCTCCCTCTGCCTGCTTCTCTGCCTGCTTGTGATCTCTGTCTGTCAAATAAATAAATAAATAAAAATCTTAAAAAAAAAAAAAAGATTTTTGTATGATGTATTAACTCACACCAGAGATTACTCACCGGGAAAGACACACAAACCAACTAGACAAAAATGACTCAATCAGTTGATGTCCAACAGCCTCTAACATACATTGACCAACTTAATTCTGGCAGAATGGGTACATGATATCAAGGATGCAAGTATGCATGGGCCCAACCGTTTGGGCTTCACACACCAAGGCTAATCTGGCATTGCTAACATCCGTGTTCTAGCAAAAGAGACCAAGGCTGACCCACTTATGGCACTATCCTTTGAGGCCAACTAGCCACTTGGTAGCAAATTAATTACATTGAACTCCTTACTCGCTAGAAAGGGCAGTGATTTGTTTTGCTTATAATCAACATGTGCTTTGTTATGGATTTATCATTCCTGCCTGCAGTCTGTGACTAATTTCCTGGGCATGAGACCTGTGTAGTCACAACAGGGCCCAAGCTCAGAAGGGTCCCATGCTTGGTTTAATGTTATTCTGTTGCCACTTTGGAATTCTTAATTTTCAAGCAAGGGACACCACATTTTCATTTTACATGGGCCTAACCAATTCTGTAGCTAGTCCTGCTGCAGTCTGGCCAGTCTCTCCATCTGAAGCCTTACAAAGTATTACTACATTAACATAGAAGGGATCTAGTGACCTGCTTCACAGCAAAGAAAGTGGCATCCACTGGTCCTGTCATCTACCACACCACTCAGAGGCTGCTGGTTTAACAGAACAGTGCAAGACTAAGGTTAGTACAGGAAATCGGGCACCAACTTTCAGTGTCCCACTGAAAGCTCTTCACCAGTACATACACACACACAAATTTAAATATCTATATATAAATTTTCACTTTTAAAAAAATATTCTATTCATTTATTTGAGAGAGAGAGAGAGAGACAAAGAGAGTGAGCGAGAGCTTGAGCAGGAAGGAGAGGAAAGAAGAAGATTCCCTGCTCAGCAACACTGGGCTTGATCCCAGAACCCTGGCATCATGACCTGAGCCAAAGGGAACATGAAATAAATGAAGATAAGCAAAGACACAGGCAGAGAAGGTGAGATTCCAAGAAAGGAGAAACCAAGGAAGACAGAGAGAGAGTGATCAGAGACAGAAGGTAGAGTTCTTAAATGTTAGGGATTGAGTAAATTCCACAGGGATAAGGATCTTCCCTTGGTTCATTTATATACCCCAAGCATAGAGAGTAGTGCCTTACATGTAATAGGCACCCAATATGAATTTATTAAATGGATGAATTTTAGGTTAAAGGTAAAGGTTTGAGCAGCTAATGACACAGTGAGTACATGCATGTTACATTTAGAGAGGAACAACCTACAATTATACTGTACTTTGCACCTCTTATGTAACTGGTCCCTGCTCAGTGCTAGTGACACCAGCTGTAGTAAAACATAACTCCTGCCCCACAGGGGATGGTGGTGAGTGAGAAGTTCATGCTGATGCCACTCAGAGAGGCCAGTTGACTTCACAAACATGTGTTTGACTTAAAGGCTGTACTTTCACGGGGATTGTTTTTGCTTCCGTGTCTGTTTTAGAAGTTTTGAAGTTTCCCAAAACAATTTTCTGTGAATTCATTTAAAACTGATGCTGTACAGGCTGGGACTGACTCACATTAATACAATGTGAGTATGTATGAAGGACCAATGAATGAATCAGGCTTATCTCATGTTGACCTGAGGATCTTTCCAATTCCCGGAATATGTGCCTCTAATACACTTATGTGTGCCCTCTTTAGTATCAGGGTTCTTTGGAACTGTTAAATAGATAAATCTGGAATCAAAACAAAATGGAGGTGGTAAGTATTAGGGAGGAATTTCTTGTCCATATAGGATAAAGTCTAGTGAAATATCCATGATCATAAAAAAATGCCTTTCAAATCATCTAAATGTTCAACTCCCCCAGTCTAATGAGTTTCTCCTACTTCGTGGAGAAGATAAGCACAGATACTACCTTGCTTACCTATTTCTCTAAGCTTCATTTTGATGACCTACTTCCTTAATTATCAGTCATATGTGAGTCCTGCTGTTTGACTATTCATAGGCTTGATTTTTATGTAGAACTCCCTGGTCACCGTGGCTAGGCTTGGGTTTCTTCCTGTCTCCTCAGCCATACATTTAACAATATTGCATTCAGTTATTTCTTCAGATTTGTTCCTGTTATAAATTCCCTAAGACTTGTAAAATTATCATTATTGCCTCGCTGAAGAAAAACCTGCTGTGATGGCCCCAGTTACACATCATCTAATATGTGATTTGGAAATTTATGAATTGATATTTACATATCAAAATTATGAAGAAACACTATCTCATATAGGGCAGAGATCATGTGAGCATTCTGCATCGTGCGGACTTGATAAATATCAAATGGCTACATGCAAATTAAAATAGCATTTTCTCACATCCTGGGTTTATATAGATAGGTGTGTTTTGTTCTTGCAGATGAGAGGTTGACTCATGATCATGAACTTTGACATCTTTCTGGCTGATTGAAAATAAATTGTGCATGTCAAATGAGTCCTTATGTAGGTATGAAATTTAACAATTTTCTGTCCCAGGCTACGGGGAAGAGTTTTATTGCTGTTGTTTTGGGCAATGTTTATCTAGTAACCCCTGGTGTTACTAGCAACTACTTACTAGTAAACTAACAATCTCCCAGAAACTTTTGCAGCTGGGGAAGGGGAAACAGTGGGGTAAACAAAGAAGTATAATTCACTTATCATTAAAGATATATCACTACACTGTATATTTAAATTATGGTTTTCTTTATTAAGGAGTGGAAGTAAAAATATAAATAAATAAATGGTGTTTAGACCCCAGAGATAATTCAGATCTTGGTGGGGAGCTAATGTAGAGATTGGCTAATTATCTACTTAGGCCTCTGAGCACCACATGAATAGGCCGTTAGGCTTTTGCAGTGATTGAAAGATGTCAGAAGAAAATATTTTTAGCATATAGAAGAACTCTGTATTAGGCCTACAGTCAGGAAAACTACCACATTTAACTTTATAGATACTATTAAAAAATCTCCCAAACTTGACTCAGAACACCTCCCAGTCTACAGGAAGTAATCCCATAATCACTGTATTTTTCCAGTATGTGAGATATTTGATATTTCAAGTTTAGTTTTCACTTAATTTATTAAACTTTTTCTCTCATGAAACTTATCTGTCTGTAGTTACTTAAATCATTTATACCTTCGTTTAACAAGATAAAGGATTAAAAAGGAAGCCTTATTTCCAAAGTCAGTGGCCTTGCAGGAATAACTTATCCATATTTCCCTCATTTAATGAAGATGACTTTCACTTTACTCAGTGATGTGTTGAATATGTTAATTCAGTTCCAAATAGCAAGTGATGTATAGTCAATTTGTTTACTGAGGGACAACAGTCCACCTGTCTTCAGCATGGTATCTATCAGAAGAGAAATCAGGATAAACCTGAGAATTTCTGAAAGCTGTACTAATTCCAAGGTGACTACTCTGATATTGAAAAACAACAACGAAAAACCCACAACAACTTTATAGGTAAATATCAATTTCAACAGAAGAAGCTTTACAAATCTTTGAAACAATCATCATGTCTTTGTTTAATAAAACAAAACTAAAAAAAAAAGTCAATGGAATCTGATTTCAAATACGGAAATGAAAAGTATCAATCCCAACTCCGTATGTACTAAATGATAAATTGAGATATTTATACATACGTTGATAAAAATATAAAAATCTTCCCAACACTTTCATAGTTCCTTATTTTACTGATATTGTAAAATTGAACTAATCAAACAATCAAGAGATAATTAAGAGAATACAAATACTGTGTGTATTGTGATAAATGGCCTTCCAAAAGTTCAGATCTTTTCAAAAAAGGCAGATGGTTTTTTGAATTTTGTATTAGAAAAAAATAAGCATATGTAAATAGTTTGTAATTGTGAGGGAAAATATTTTTCTGGAAAATAGTTTTAAAAATATTCACTAAACATTTCATGTATTTCAAATTCCCCAGAATCATCATTTCTATAACCTAAACATTATGACACTCCTAAGTATGCTGTTTTTCTTTTGTGACAACATATGAATTCCAAGTACAGGTGTGTGTCTGTGTTTGTTTACACATATATGAGCCCATATTCTCATGTTCTATAAGAAAATTACTTGCCAATTCTTTTCAGATTTTCTGCTCTTCCAAGTATTTCTTTCCGTTCATTTTTCTTTCTTTTTTTTTTTAAGGATTTTATTTATTTATTTGACAGATAGAGATCACAAGTAGGCGGAGAGACAGGCAGAAACAGGGAGGAGGAAGCAGGTGATGAGAGCAGAGAGCCCGATGCTGCAAGGCTCTATCCCAGGACCCTGGTAATCATGACCTGAGCTGAAGGCAGAGTCTTTAATCCACTGAGCCACCCAGGTGCCCCCACTTTTCTTTTTTTTTATGACATTTAATTTCCTCTTCACTTTTTTCTTTCATTAAAACCACTAAAAATTAGAAATAGCAACTAAATCATTTCTAAACTGTTAATATTTAAGAAACCTTGGAAAATGTAAAGCAGATATTAAAAATGATGTTCTCTCTCTCTTTTTCTCTAATGGGAAAGGCCATGAAAAATTGAGGCAGAAGTGAAACATCAATTCCCAGAAGAGTTAGTTTTCTCAAAATGCTGAAAGTCAATTCAACAAGTATTTATTGAGCTTCTACCCCTGCCCTTGGGGACGCTGTGATATAAAATCAAGAATTTTCCCCACAGGTAACACTTGATTCATTTTGATTTAAAACTGACAACTGAGAAAGTCTACTCAAGGTTGCATTTGCTCTTTATATATAAATATTTTTCTACAGTTTGAGTTTTTCCCAAGATCAGTGCTTGAGTTTTAGAACCCTTTGTCATTTTTTTCCCTAGATTACTCTATAAAAACTGAAACTTTGAAAATGGTAGGGATTAAAAAGTGATCTCTGTGAGAATCTGCTGATTCTTTGTAATTTAGAAAGAAAGATTTAAGTTTGAGAAAGGGTAGATTCTGTATCTATAAATACTTATTTTTTTCTTTTTTTAGAAGCTTAAAAATGTATTACTCTTTTGTTAATTAAATGACAGTTTTTGTTTTTATTTTATTTTTTGCTATGAAACATTTTGCCATGTCAATATAGTAATAATAAAGATAAGATAATAAATAATTATTTATTCAGTAAAAATTTAGAGAACACCTATACTTTTCCAGGCATTGTGCTGAATGCTGAAAATTTGCCAAATAAGAGTGAGCCCTTAACTGTAACCACGTAAGTGAATCTTAGCTACCAGGAGTGAGGACAAAATAGGAGTGATGAAGTTATGTTTTTTTCCTTCTTTCCTCTTCAAGGAGACAGGAAAGACAAGAAATAAGAGGACAGGTGTGTCTTCTTGTCTTCTTCTAGTAAAATCAATAAAGAGAATCAGGGAAGAAGAATAAAAAGGAAAAGGACTAAATGTATTTGAATAAAGCCTCAGATTAAAAACTAATTATTATCAAAAACAGAAATAAAAATAACATTTGGTATCTTTGGGAAACATCACCTTTCCTGCAGTGGGTTTAAAAAAAGAAGCTAATGTGGAAGATCTGGAGTTGTGGGTGAAGCAATGCGTAAGCGTCCAAAAGTGGAAGAGGAGACATTGAAATACAGGCCTCCCACCCACACTGATGAGCACAGATTCTGTAGTTTTAAGGACAGTGAGAAATTTGGGACATTCAGGGGAAAATTCAGAGGAAAATAATCCCTTCTAACTCTTAAGGTCCTTCATGATGCTTATCTTTACTTGCATCCAATGGTTTTATCATAATCTCAGGAAGTTTTATCCAATTTGAAAGCAAATTTTAGGATAAGATTGAGGTAAAGAGGGATACTGTTCATGTGGGGAGTTGATAAGAGATAAGTAGTGGTTCAAGATTCCAAAGAATGGGGTGGTCTATGGAAAAGTGAAAGCATCTAGAGGAACTTTAGAAACCAGGCAGAATTTACAGCACAAGGACTGGCAAACCACAAATGGACTGCGGAGGGACTGCTGCTTGGTAGAAGGAGCACAGACCCAAGGATACCAAATTTGAGGTGACACTAATTTCAGATTTACCCCACCCCTGCCCCAGCCCACCCCCATCTCATCTCCTGTGTCAAGGCTTGGCTGGGTCTCCAGACTTGATTAAGAAGGAAGCATGCAGGGCTCCTGGGGCTTAGTCGGTAGGTTAAGTGTCTGCCTTCAGTTCAGGTCATGATCCCAGGGTCCTGGGATCAAGTCCCTTGTCGGGCTCTGTGCTCAACAGGGAGTCTGCTTCTCTTTCCACCCTACCCCTTTTGTGATCTCTCTCTCTCTCTCTCTGTCTCATGTTCTCTCTCTCAAATAAATAAGTAAATCCTTAAAAGAAAAGAAAAGAAAAGAAAAGGAATCAAGCACCATGAAGCTGAGATAGTGAAATGGAAGAATGCATAGCATGTTCTCTGGAATCAGACTGCTTGGGTTTGAGTCCCTACTCCACTTATGACTTATATAATCTAGGTCAAGTTTCTCAACTCTCTAAGACTCAGTTTTCCAATATAGGATGGGAATAATAATAGTACCTACCCTCTAGGAATTTTGTGAGAATTAAATATATTTCATTCATTAAGATGTGGCACTGTGTCTGGCCCGTAGGACTGGCACTTTATAAGTGATAACTTATTCATTTTGTGTAAGCAGAAAAAACGTGTCAGGAAGCAGGATTTGAGAACAAATGGGTTAACTTCTGTGTTATTTTTTTACTCTTCAAATCATAGTTGAGGTTTGACATAAGGAATAGTAGCTTAAGTTTTGCACAGTGCCAGACACAAGCAACACAAGATAGATCATCTGCTGTCCTCACTGACAGTCTTTTCTTGCACTTCATAGAATTAGGTCACGTCTAAATAGAGGAACCATTGACTCGGTATTGTTTATATCCTTAGTAAGAAGATGTGTAAATCTTAAGAATACCAATAGACGTTTTTAACTCTTTTCAAAATGTGCACCATTGAAGATGACTATGGTTGGCATCCATTCCAGGCTGTAAACATTTAGGTGATGCAACCTGGGCTATAAGGGTCTGGGGGAGTGTTAATTATTGAAAAGTGGCTAAATGTTCTGTTTCGAAGTAGATAAATAGAGTTTCTGAATACTAAGACATTGGCTTATTTCAATCCACAATATTGAAAATTTTCACCATCATATCCTTGAACTCTGCAAACAGAACTTTTTATTTAGAAGTATTTTACATTCACATGTGAGTAACATTAAAGGATACTTTTGGGTTCATAAGTGTATACGGAGAGGGTACTCATGTTTTATATTTAAGAGGTTTGGGAAGTAGCATGATAAGTAATAAAATCAACAGTGATAACTATTAATGTAATCAAATGCAGATATTGCTTTAAAATAAGTAGGACTAATGATTAGGAAGAAAATAGGCCTTGGGGTAAAAATAGAAGTAAACACAAGAGTAGTGGCAGAAAGAAGTAGAAAAGAAGCCAGTGTATTATCAACCAACATCTCAAATATATAAAATCATAATACGTCAAGCCAGAAAATAAAATCCTGCTTCAAGCGTAGTTTTTGTCATAGAAGCATATTATGTTTTATGTATATTTGGAAAAAAATGATTTTAGGACTATCTTTAAAAAAAGACTGCAATGTGGCAAGAGGGTAGTAAAGAATACCAAACAATGTCCGGTAGATGATGTGTAAGCCAAGTTGGAGCGTAGAAATGAGCAGTGCATTGGGACTTCCCCGTGGGAAGGTGTGATCAAGAGTTCTCTGAAGGAGGCACTGAACGTAAACCTGGGGGTATAGAAAATACACAAAGGAAAGAGAGGGTTATGACAGGTCTAACCCTTGTAAATCCAATCATGCAAGTTTAAGGACTGCTTGTGTAATGTAGGCTGTTAGTTTACTACCTGCCTGTTGGTCAGAGCAAGACAGTTCCAGTGGACTCCTAGTGCTGCCTTTCCAACTTACCAGTATTATTACAATAAATAGATACCCGGCATATGAGTTCACTTCCTCGGGTACGTATGAATTGAATTAGGATTGCAGTAACCCGCTGCCATATCCAAACTGGTTTCCTTTTCTACTAAATTAAATGTGAAACCTCTCAGGATAGAAGGTAGAGAGGAAATTATCAACAAAATCAACATGCGATTTCTGAGGCTTGTGACTTTAAGGAGATGCGCTTTCTCTGTGACCTTGCTTGAGATCTACCCAAGCCCATTGTGTGAAGCATCCAAAGGAAGAACAGATACAGACGCACCCAGAGAGAAACATGTCTGGGTATGCATTTGTAATGGGAGGTGGTGATTTGCTCCTATCAGTGGTCACACAGAGCCAATTTTTGTTGTTGTTATCCAGAGTTAGTAATAAGTAATTTCATGCATGTGAAGTCACAGTGAGAGAACAGGAGTGAGTTCTTCCTAATCATTATGTCAGGAAAGAGATGCTTGGGCTGTGGTGCCTAACTAAGCATATGGACACTGGGATATGACAGGATACATGTCACCTATGTAGAATTTCCTGGTGCATGTCACCTCCCCACACTGTTCTTAGGAAAGCAATAATATCTGGTTGCTACTGTTCAGTCAGTTTAAGCACAAGCTTGCAAAAGAGTAAGAACATCTGCTCACTTATTCCTGAAGCATCTCTTACAAAAATCTCATTGAATCATGAAAGAAACTCTCAGCCAGAGAGTGGGGCAGTTTGAGTCTCGACTGTTCTAAACTTCGAATCAGGGAGACAACTCCCTTTTTGACTACTTTCCTCTATCTTTCACTAAACTTGAAAGCACTCCCACTGGTTCTGCTGGCAATGTTATACCCGACTAATAAAAATGAGGTGCACTACTCAATTTATCCGGGCCCGATTATGTTGGAAGGCAGCTAAAGGCAAAAGTGAGTCCTGTATACTGAACAGCATTGGAGCCCCTGTAATCTAGAGGGGAAAACATTCAAAGGGCACTGTGAAGCTCAATTTACAGAAATAGACTGTAGATTGCTGCCAAGCGGCCCAGCAGACAATGCTTATGCACAGCCTTCGCAGACCAGGTTGTTGCTCAATTTGAGGAAAAAAAAGTTGTATAGCATCGGGCATTGATGGCTTCTGTGCCCCCTCCCTGAATACAGAGAACAGTGACCTGGTCACCAACACTTGTCTTGATTAACCTGGTGCCATTCTATGAGGTTTAAATATTTTCTCTCCCCTGATCATTTCTACCTGTATTAGAAAACACTATTTTAAAAATGCTCAGGTTAAGGGGAGCCTGGGTGGTGCAGGTGGTTGAGCATCCCACTTTTGGTTTGGGCTCAGATCATGGGCTCAGGGTCCTGATCTCAGAGTCATGAGATTGGGCCCCATGTTGGGTTCCATGTACTAAATCTGCTGAAGCCCCTCCCCCTTGCACCCACAACCTCTCTTTCTCTCTAAAGTAAATAAATACATCTTTAAAAAAATAAAATGCTCAGGCTGAAATAATCAGCTCTACTATCAGGTCATAATTGATCCCTGCTCATAAACATCTTGGTATGAAATTCCTTAGACGTTTTGCTCAGATATGTCAGCATTGTGCTATAATCTTGTCAAGCCCTTGGCTTCTGAACTAAGTTATTTTCATCAGCGGTATTGAGAGAGGTTATATGTCATATTATGCCAACACCTTCTGGCCATGCATTTTATCCCTTTACCCCTAATAAAAATGTCTGAGTCTTATGTCCCAAGGAACTGTTTCAAAGCTTTTGAAGATAACCTTTAGTCAAATAGGTCAACTATTATTTAAGCTTCCTCAATTAATGCCTTCCTGGGATGTCTTGTTTTGAAAATCACGTTTGACATTTTGACAGAACTTAGCTTTGATATTCAAGCCGATTTGCCCTCCTCTAGCTTTCTCAGCTACCAGGCACTTGAACTTTCACTCACATTTTTTCTGCTAAGCTTCTGCTGACGGGCCTCTCTAGATACCATTGAGTAGGCTGACTGAAATATAACCTCACTCCAGGTCAAATGCCTTTAAGCTGAAAACCATTTCCAAGAAGGATGAAAATCTTAGATATTTCAAGTCTGTCTATTTGGCAGTGTGGAGATAAGAACAATGAGTCTTGTTGTTGTTTTCTTTCATTTTTTGCCATTCTGGAGCAGCCAAGAAGAGCTCAAATGTTCAGTAATATCCATTGTTGCACATACAGGAGGCACAGAATAGAAAACAGAATGGGGCAAGCTGAGTGACCAGTATGGTAATGGGCAGGTAAAATATAATATTATCAGGTTGAAGGTAAAAGGCATTATGCCAGAGGTTTTTTTTTTTATTAATAAAAATGATACAATATTTTAAAAGATTTTATTTGTTTATTTGGCAGAAAGAGAGACAGCAAGAGCAGGAACACAAGCAGGGGGAGTTGGAGAGGGAAAGCAGGCTTCCCGCCGGGCAGGGAGCCCGATTCGGGGCTCGATCCCAGGACCCTGGATCATGACCTGAGCCAAAGACAGATGCTTAACCATCTGAGCCACCCAGGTGCCCCCCAAATAATATAATTTTGACTTGAATATTTGAGTCAGTTTCAGAAGCATGAACTCTGATTGATTTAGTAACCTTAAATATGTCATAGTTAAAAAAATATGCATTGATGGCTTAAAAATATTACATGAACTGGGAGCGCCTGGGTGGCTCAGTGGGTTAAAGCCTCTGCCTTCGGCTTAGGTCGTGATCCCAGGGTCCTGGGATCGAGCCCCACATCGGGCTCTCTGCTCAGCAGGGAGCCTGCTTCCTCTCTCTCTCTGCCTGTCTCGCTGCCTACCTGTGATCTCTATCTGTCAAATAAATAAATAAAATCTTTTAAAAAAAATATTACATGAACTTATGCCTAGTGAATTTCCAAAAGACTGCCCACTGAGTTGTTTGCCCTCTGTCATACTGTCTCAGAATCTTAACATGAGACTCTCTGCTCTATTCCAATCAGGCACTGTCATCAGAAAGTCTGCTTAAAATAAATCCATATTATTTCTATAGATGAAGGGAGAAAGGAGTGGCCATTTCATTTTCCTGATAGTTGATCTCTTTGGCTAAAGACTACCTTAAAAGCTAGAGATAGTTTTTTAGGAAAAAGTCTGGCATTTTTACTGCAGAGAGACAGTTACTGGGGACATAAGATTCAGGCATTTTTACTGCATAGAGATAATTTTTGGGGACATAAGACTCAGACACTTTTACTAGAGGTAAAGAGACAAGATGCATGGCCAGACAGAAGGTGTTGGTGTGATTTGACATATAAACTCTCCCAGCATCCCCGAGGAAAATAACTTAGTTCAGAAGCTGAGAATTTGACGAAGATTCCAGGAGAATCCTGGTATAACTGAGTGCTTGTTAAGCACCCGAGGCAGATCGGGGACTGGCTGGGGTGGTGTTGCTGAAAGGGCACAGCCCCAGCACAGGCAATTTGTGCAGTGAAGGAGGTGCAGAGAGTCAGTAAAGATCACGAACATAAATGCAGTCTCTTTTATAATTTTACCTTAGCTAGTTCTGTCTTCTTTACAAACTGAATCCCCTTTCTGGATATTTAACTCCTTTGTTTTACTTATTCTGTGTATTGACTTCTCAGAAAGAGGACAGATCTCATAAATGTTAAGAGGTGGTGGCTTGTTTCTCCTCTTTAATGAAAGTCATGGCTGTTCTGGTTTGTGGGAAGGGAAGAGGGGCATCACAAATCAGACCCTAACAGATCTAACCTGAAGGGTATATTCATTAACTGAAACTGACAGTATTATTATATGCAGTTTAAAATATGAGTTTAAGAAGTAATATTTCAGATATTGAAATTAGTGATTTTTTTAAAGAAAAAAAATCTTAAATCATTAAATGAGTTCAAATGGGAAGCTTTTTACTTTTGATCTTGTTCATACTCTACTTGCTCCCTACTTTTGTTAAGCAGTTACTTAAATAATTTGTATTTCTCACTTCTACGTACTTTCTAAGTATGACACTTATCTCCAGGCATGACAAGAACTAAGGTTTTTTTTTTTTTTTTTTCCACTTCAGAATATTAAATACTCTTACTTTCTCTTGAAACTAAAGCATACTCTCTCACCCCAAATGCTCTTCATCACTAGTCATAACATTCACATCAATTCTCTCCCAAGATTTTGTCTGTCTCCCTGCGCTTCCTTATTCTGGTATTCCCCCAGTGCACCAGTTAAACTTCCCCTGATTTCTCCTGGTCAGCACTAGGATCCGTCAACTCACGATGAAGAAAGCTTCATCGGAATTAATGCATTGAACGCAGTCATGACACTATTCATTGTGTGGCTGAGTTAGTTACTGGCTGAGACAGAGGGTTAAAAATATAGCACCTTCACTTTCTTCTTACCTGTCTAAAGTAGAAAGTAAGGTTTCTTCCATTTCATTATTGTGTCTTCTCAAGGGTGTTGCAGTACAATCACGATTGAGGCTGGGCTTACCACCACGCAAGCATTTTAACCTCCTACAAAAAGGAATGAGAAACTAAAGGGTTTTAAAAGATGTCCTTTTCTGGAAGTGATATATATTGTAACGTCATATTGGAGAGAACTCAGTCACATGGCCACACCTGGACACAGCACAATTTGAGGATTACTGTCTGTAGCTTGGGATGAAAATAGGGGGATGGGTTCTGCTCTTAAAAAGAAAAAAAAAAAAAGGAGGAGAAACTAGAAACTGAAAACTGTCATAGCTTAAAATTTTTAGGCCTGTGATCTTCTACTACATCCTGATGCTTTCCTTCTTCCTCATCTTTTCATTCCCTTTGGTTAAGGCTATTTATTTATGTATTCGTTGTGTCTCTTTCGGAGGACGTGGAGGGCACATGGCACTAGAGTGTAGTTGAATATTAAATGATACTACTTTAAGCACTAAATTGAAAGTCATTTAATTTGCAAAAATGTGCTTTACCTAAATGTTTGAAGACTGTATCTGTGGTCTTGGGGAAGTATGCGTGTGTGCTTCATTAATTAGCTTTCTGATTCACCAAATGATTACTCTGTGCCTTCTACATGAATAGAGCAGAGTGTGGTATTTTAGAGATGCAAAGAATTTGAACACAAAGAAACTTTCCTCAATTAATTTATAAACCACCTGAGGATACTCAATGAAAAATCACCAAACAGAGCAGTGATACAAGAACTGTCCTAGGAAGAAGAGATGAGGGTTTGTTTGTTGTTGCTTTGCTTTGTTTGGGGCTACATAGTGTGTATTTGATGGAACCTCATTGGAAAATGCCTTTTCAAAAAATTCCTTTCTTGAATTAGTGTTTCTATTCCCTGTAGTTTATGGAATATCCCATTGTAAACATATATAATTATTATATTAGGAAATAAAGGTAATTCTACCCTCTATTCAGGGCTGTTCATCTAAATTATATTATATAACCTTTGTTCTTTGATTCTGTTGATCATGTAAATGGCATAATTATAAAGTTTATAATGTCATAATATTTTTTCTCCTCTTTAATGAGATAGAAAGAATGACTCCCACAGTTTAATGTTTCTAATCAAGTGGCAAGTTTGCTGAACATATATATTTAAAGACTCTATGGAGAGATTCTGACTCCATAGGCCTTGTATAAAGGCCAGAAACTGTCATTTGCCACAAGCATCCTATTGATTATGTGGCTGCTCTTCTCCCCACTCCTAAGAATGCTTGGTTTAAAGAACACACTGTGGGAAGTTTATATGAATAGATGCCACTGCTAATAAACTTTCTTTGCAGAGTTTAAACATCTTTCTTATGAAATTGTTTCTGCCACTGTGATTGTCTCTTGCAAGAGAAGGCAGTTATTCCCATTGGCCATATCAAGACAAAAATCAATGTATTTAAAATACTTACATCTTAATGAAAATGCAATCTCACATAAGAGGTGTGATTGATGTGGTCTCTTTATATCTTTACTTATTTTTAGTGAGAAAAGACATTAAGATGAGACAAACTGATATTTTATACCTATTATTATGATATAGGTGGTATTAGTTATCTCATCTTTCCCGATTATGTGTTTTGCCTCATTCCTTCTGGATTAAATTTATGTCTGAGGTTAAGAAAAAAAAAACAAGAAAGCAAGAAAAAAAAAGGGACGAATGAATGAACAAAGGAACAAAGGAAGGGGAAAGAAAGGAAATAAAAAAAAAACAAAAAAGAATGACCTTGAAATACAATAGTACTTTATCTTGAGAACCATATGAAAGATTCCATAGTATAGCTAGGTCCCTACAGATGATAATAAGTAAAAACATCTCTGGTACTTTTAGCCTCCTCCCTCCCCTCCCAAATCTGACTGTTATCACTGGAAAACACCAGTGTGCCATTTTTTAATGATTGTTAACATGGTTTGGAAGAGATCCTATTAAAATTGAAATAGGAGTACCACCCTCATTTTCATTTAAAAAGTATGATTTTTCAAAAATTTGAAAAATTATATTTAGGAACACATTGTTCTTGACTCTCCAGACCTGCCTCTGCATTTTCCCAAAGCATAGTTGGTCTAATTTTAACCTTTAATTTCATTGAGTAGATAATCATCTTACAACCACAAATACCATGCCTATTTCTGGCCAGCTCTTCCCACCTTTAACACCACCATCATTGATGTTTATTGATTTGAGACTCCTGCGTCACACTACTTAATTAATTTCAAACACAACAGAATATTTTGGGATTTTTATAATAAGGATCCCATTGATTTCTTGTCTTGCCAGTTTTAATCAGATTTGGGAAAAGAGAAGATTATGTCAAGGCTGTTTACTCATCTATTGGTTAAAAGTGTTATAAGTGCAGTCACTAGAAGGCACGTCATTGGGATAATGTGCCTAAGTCTTGAAGTGATCAATTATACATGCCGGATATTAACATATTATTTACTTTAAACATCAGAAAGAATGTGTGCTTTCAAGGTACAACTTATATCTCACATGACTAAATACAAAGGGTATTTGTTTAAGTATATAATTATATCTTTATTTTACATCTTTGTTGGTCAGACTTCCACATCAAAATGTCGAATAAGAGTCTGAAACTCATGGGGCCTTGGTATGGGTTTCTGTGCTCTGCTTTGGTGATGAACCAAGTAGTCAAATACATCATTTCAAACTTTACTCTTTAAAGGCAGGCTTTGAAAGACTAGTACCTGCTCTGCTGTTTTGTGGTACAACAGTGACAACCAGTGGCTGCTGGATTTCATTGACAATTTATTTCGGCTGACATTTATAGCTGATACTGGGCCTGCATCTCGCTTTAATAACTAGCGCTCAGAAATAACTTGCTTCTTGCTGATCTTCATTTTATCTTTTACTAAAAATAGGCACATATCCACCAAGTGTCTATTTCAGAAATGCTTTACTAAGCATCTGAAATGTAGTTTAAAATGTTTTACTCAGAGGTCACCGCAAATGCAGATATAGGAGGTGACTGGAAGATTCTTAATGGGTTCATCCTATGTGATATGTAAACCAGATTCCTTATTATTACTATTATTTTCTCTTACCTGTAAAGGAAAGGAAGGAACTGCTAGGTAAATGTGAAAAACAGGTCAAAACACTCTGTGGGCAAACAGTTGGGGATTGTATAATTATTCACTACCTGAACATCCCAGATTGGTCTCATCTTCCCTTCCTAAAAGGTCCATTATTTCTTGCAAATGGAGAACTTAATGGAGTAAAGCTTTGCTAGATGTAATGAGCTGAGTAATGTGGAGTTCAACTTTGGATTATGGACTTTTGGAGACTCCAAGCAGTTAAAACTAATGATTTAATCCCTGTATTTATTTTAAATTTCTTTGAACAGATCTGTTTATATATTCCAGAAGCTATCTCTCTCAGACATGGCAATCTAGAAATACCCCCTTTTCCCCTTAGCATCTATGACATTATCACTCTGTCTCAGTCTTCTCTCTCTCTCTCTCTCTCACTCTCTTTTAGCATAGCTCCAAACCTTCATTTCCTCCTCACTGGCACAGCTCTAAGAGTGCTTATGGCAAATTTGCTTCTGTAATCATAACTTGAACCCATCTGGGGATGAGATTGGCTACAAGCTTAGTATTTCCACTTAACATATTCATGATTAGCATGCACAGAAGGAGTAGAATTAGGATGAATGTTTTTGGAACAGTACAGATAAATCCTCATAAATGTAGTACAACAGCTCTGGAAACGCACAGTGCGGAAATGTAATGAAGCTGAACTCTATAGAGAGTTTGGTATTCTCAGTACCATGCCTCTCCTAATGAACTCATTTAGATTAGAAAATGGATTTAATATTTTATTGGAATTAACCTGAGCCAGTAAAGAGGATTACAATTTCTTTCCATAAATATAGTGATATTACAGGGTGAGGTAGCATGTTACATGAATATTAAGCACTTTATGAACATTGTCATGAAGCCAAAAGGTGTAAGGTGATTATATTTTAATATAGTGGTACTGTTCTTACAATAATTAAATTTGAATAGCAGTAAAAGGATATTTTTAAAAGATTTAAATCAAAATTTTGTTGCATTTTCAGAGCTGAAATGCCATGTGATTAAAGTTAAACCCAGGATAGAACATTTATGTGATCAGCCTCAGCAGAAGCTGTATTTTCCCAAGTGGGAAATAAACAACAAAGGAACTTGGTGCTGGGAGTGGGTGGGGGGCGAGGGTAACACTCAGATTCTGAGTTTGGCAAAAGAGAAGGATTATTTACTCACCTGCGACTACTCTGGTAGAGAAGGTAAACAAAAATAGAACTCTATTGCATAACGGGCTAGGTTCTTTTTTTCCTTTTCTGTTACCTTTCCTTTCATTCCCAAACGCAGGTCCTTTGCGGATGTGTGTGTGTGTGTGTGTGTATAAAATTCATATAAGAGGCATATACAGTCTGTCAAGGAAGAATTTTATGAGAAATCAAAAGACATGTACTCTTTTGCCTCTCCTAACATCCCCTAGCCATAAGCTATGTCTACCATTAATTTTTGTAAATCTGGGTGATGTATTATAGGCAAGGGAACTAATATCACACTTTTGTAATCTTAAGGAAAGGAAAAAAAAGGAAACCTGTAACGTGAATCTGATCCAGCCTTAAACAAAGGGCAAGCTTTGGCCCTGGAGTGCCATTTCTACCCATTTTGTAAAGTCAGCTACTGTGCATATGTGCACCCGAGCGTTCACTGATTTTACAGGATAAGGCGCAGTGAGCACTGCGTGCTGGAGGCCGAGGTTAGGTCTTGAGGCTGTGCAGAAATCTTCTGATTAAAGCTGAACACACGCTGTAAAGTTGCTCAGGCATGTACATGGAGTAAGTTTAGGAAAAGCTTCCCACCTCCTCCTTCGTTCCCCCTTCACGAGTCGAACTTTTTTGCTTTAGCTGGGGAAAGTCATGTTAAGTGTGGGTTTCAGATTTCTCCAGCCCATATATGTGGAGAGTTCTACAGCTGATGCTCTTTTAAGCTTCAGTCACACTAGGGCTTTGAGATAATGCTATTAAACCGGAGTAAAGAAAATCAGCCACTTGCTGAGTATGCGGGGTAGGGAGAGAAAATCAGGCCCTAGACAAGAAATGTCAGCGGCAGTGCAGTGCCGAGCAGCTGGTGAAATTCTGTGGCTGGAAGGCTGGGGCGACCTCCTGGAGGGTGAGGGGAAGCCCTTCAGAGGGAATGCGCCCTGCTGGAGCACAGATGAAGAGACAGGAAACAAGCTGAGGGGGTGCCACCAGGAACCCAAGGAGGAGAAAAGGAGGGAGGAGAGGACTTGGGAAAGAGAAGGAGAAATTGCCAGGAGTTTGAAATTTTCTGGTCTCACAAAAATCAGGATGAGCCACTTTGCTCTACTTTATTATTTTACTATTTGATAGGGCAAAACATTGAGTTTAAGATTTTTACCATAATTAGCCCAGGTATGCATCTCCCTGGGGTGTTAGGGCTAGGGTAGATGGGGGTGGATAGGCAGTTATTAGTGATGCTACAGAAATAAACAGAGAGATACCCAGAAAATCTTTAACTTTTACATTCCCTAAAAGGATCTGGCAGCAAGACATAGTAGGCTTTTAAATCAGGCAAATTAGCTCCAAAAAGGATTTTCTAAATTTCCTTATCGACTTCTTTAATCTATCAACGATTAGTCTGGCTGACTTAGTTCAGAGAGCTCTCTTGGTGTGAAGAGAATATACTCTGGGTCTGCAACTTTCTATTTTCTGGTAAGAGGATAAGATACAGGAGAGATAGATAATCTCCCAGCAATTTTCATACCCCTGCAAATGAGTTAAGAAGCTGGAAGAGTATCCCCACTTTCCCCTCTTCAAGCTTATGTCCAAATAGCAGACATTATATTAAGTAAGGTGCAGCCTCTACCCAGGATGCCTTTTTGGATTCCAGAAGTTGATTTGTAGGCTATGTAGACCATGCGGTAGATGGTAGAGGGGTAAGTAGCTACTAGAAAACCTTAGGACATTGCCCTAGAACTAGAGGAAAGAGAGATGACAGTGTTTGAAGGCACTGTCCCTTCTTTTTATGCCAAGTTCATTTAAATCACTCACCATTCTTACTAAACCTATAGTGGGTTTAACGGCGACCCTCTCTCACAAAGAATAGGTTCAAGTTATAACCCTGGACACCAGAGAGTGTGACCTTATTTGGGAATAGAGTCTTTGCAGATGTAATTAAGACTTTTGAAATGAGATAATCCTGGTTTAGGGTGGGCCTTAAATCCAATCACTGTTTTTTATAAGAGAATGGAGAGGCAGGGATTTGAGAAACACAGATACTGAGACACTGGGAAGAAGACCATGTAAAGATGGTGGCAGAGATTGAAGTTAATCTAAATTTAAAGAAACCAAGGAATACCAGGAGAGTACTGTGAAATTGGTTTATCTATTTATTTCAGAAACGTCATATTTTAAACCTTTTATAGAGAGAATATTTAAACAAATTCTAAAGTACACAGAATAATAATAGAGTGAATGTCCATATATCCACAATCTACCATTCCAGACTTTAGAATTATCGGTTCCACCAATCTTGTTTCACATATAACCCTTGTAATATACAATCCTTGTATCATATAAGGTTGATTTCTCACTTCCTTATTTTTGTGCCTTTGCCTCTGCACTGTCATCTCCAAGATAATAGTGCCTGGGAATTTAGAATTTGCTGGATGGCTTTTGAACAATTATTGATAGATGTGAGGTATGTAAGTATAGATCCTATGTATTGGGTCTGAAAATCTCAAAGGTTTAATTTGTACTCCTGGCCTCCACTGCAGGATCATGTTAAAGCTACCTTCCGCAGAACATTCCATGAAATCCCCCCTGTACTCCTCACTCTAGTTCTGCTTTCTCTGGCTAGCAGTGCTTACTCAACGAAAAGGGACCATAAATTCTTGTAACTAGGTCTGCTTTTGGGAAGTTTGACCTAATACCCTCACCAACTAAGACTCTACTGTATTATCTTGAAATAACCCCCAACATTATGGCATTTCAACTACAGTTCAACACGTATCTCAAAAAATTAAGGACTCAAAAAATGCATCACCACTATCGCACCTAAATGTGATGATTAAAATTCCTTAATACCTGAGGTACCAGTCATTATTGTAACTTACAATTGCCTCATAAATATAATTGTTTGTTTGGGTCACTTGATATGCAAGCAAGTGTTTCACAGTGCATTTGACTTGAAATGTCTTCTTAATTTCTTAATATAGAGGTTTGTTCTCCATCTTTTCTTTCTTTGATGTTCATGAGTTTAAAACAATTGTCACTTTTCTTTAGCATTTCTCACAGTCTGGGTTTCGGTGATTGAATCTTCATGATGTCTTTTAGCATATTTGTCTAGCCCTCGTGTATTGTGTGCACTGGTAGTTGAATTTAAAAGTTTGATCAGGTTTAAGTGTGATATTTTTGCTACATCTCCTCCATTGGTAGTGATATGTCCTTTCATTAGGAAGTACATAATTTTGTTTCTCTGTTACTTAGTTGTCATTAATAATTAATATCTTTATTCATTAATATTTCAGGGACTAAAAACTAGTGATACTGTGATTCTTTTAATTCGTTTTTCATTTATTACCTGGGCTAATTCTAGAAAGACAAATACTTAGTTTGTCTATTTGGTTATTTTTTGGTAAAATTCACATAGAGAATGCAGGATAAATGCTTATTCTTTTCTTTTTACCAGTTTTTAGAATAGTAGGTTAATTAGTTGACCTTTTTTTTTTGTTTTTTAGTATAATTATGAATTCATCAGTTTAAATATATTTGATATGCTTCCTCCATTATAGTGATTATCCTTCTTGTCCATTCTTTGGCTGGGAGCCTTGTCAAGTTGTCTTGTTACTCCTTTTGATATGACTAGAGTAGTCTTTGTCTTTGAGAGTTATGAACTTCCATGATCATCTTGTAAGTACTTATCTCCAAAGCTGGAATGGATATTTTTTCCAAGAAACCCTTTAATTTACATGCAACTATAGGTCATTAATTTTAGGACTTATCAGTGAGTGCAGGTAGGATTACTTTTTTTTTTTTTTTAAAGATTTTATTTATTTATTTGAGAGAGATACAGTGAGAGAGAGCATGAGCTAGGAGAAGGTCAGAGGGAGAAGCAAACTCCCCATGGAGCTGGGAGCCTGATGTGGGACTCGATCCCGGGATTCCGGGATCATGACCTGAGCCGAAGGCAGTCGTCCAACCAACTGAGCCACCCAGGCGTCCCTAGGATTACTTTTTTAAGGTGAAATAGAGCATGCATTCAATTGATTCTTTCCATTGCAATTCAAAACTACTGAATTTTTATTTAACCAATTCTAATATTATTTTAGATCCCCTTTCTGCCATATAGAGAATGCCAATCCCTACCAGTGCTAGCAGTGATAGAATAGTATCTGCTTTATCCCACAAAACATACTGAAATTTCCAGCAATAATCATATTTTCACCAACAGTATGACTATAGAAATCAGTATGTTTTGTTTTTGTTTTAGTTACATTACTTTATGAAAGACTCATGAAATATCTATTCTCTGGGTGGTTATGCCACCAAGAATTTGCACAATTTATGTCACATATGTGTGTGTGTGTGTGTGTGTATACATATAATTTTTCAGGATTAAATGTGTGTGTGTGTATGTGTGTTATGTGTTCAAAGATACATAGCTCCGTTCCTTTGCCCATGATCCTGAACCCATGTTCTGCCTATTGGTAGACACTTTCTTATAAAATCTTGGTTTTTTGTTTCATTGCTTGTTTGTCAAATATAAACATGTATCTTCATATCCTTTCTTAGGTAAACTGTGATATACTCAATTATTCCTACTTTGCTTTTTTCCCCCAACTAATGATAAATGTAAGAAAATATCCTAGAATAATATACAGAAATTTCTTCATGTATTTTTAGAGTAGTAAAGTGTTCTACCTTGTGGTCCATATTTTAATTTATTAAACAAGCCCTATGTTGATGGATATTTAGGCAAATATCACTGTTTTTGCTAATATAAAAGAGTTCTTCAATAAATAACCTTGTCCATATTCCTTTTCATATCATTGCTAGTATACCTTTGGGATACATTCCTAAAGATGGGATTGTTGGGTCGAAGACCAAATGAATCTGTAATTTCAGTAGATAATTTTAAATTTTTCTTTGTAGCAATTATACTGCTTTAGGCAGGTATGTTTTTGTCTACTTAAAAAAAATCTCTTCAAATGTCTTTATTTTAGGTGAAACAAGAGGTTTTATTTTGCTTTACTCTAAATAAATGAGATATGCCTATTTGATATATATTGATAAGACCAATATAATTAGTCTTACCTCTGTCTTACTATGTTATATGAATATGAATGAAACAGGACATTCAATGCCTTTAGAACTTAATAAAAAATTCCAACAAATATTTTGTCAGTTTTAATCATATTTTGAGAGTACACTTTTAAAGAATTTTTTGAAAAACAAGAGAATTTAACCAAATATTCTGTATATTAAAGCTAGTATAAATCTATAAACCTGCTTGCTACTATATTGCATAAAAGAGAGAAGGATGCTGTTGGGTGATTCATGTTTCACGAGAAGAAATTAGTGAACTGCCCTTAAATACCATCAACCTACTGTAGGTTAGGACTCTTCTCCCATCTGTTTCTCATATTTTCTGTTTCAAATTCTGCATGTCGCTGTGTCAAAAGCAGCAGTGGGAGTTTTCACCTAGTTGCTGTATTTCATTGTGAGGCTGATTTTATGATTCATATTTCAGTCCAAAAGGATCCATATTGGATGAATCTCTAGGCTCAGATTATCTTTTGTCATCAAATACATTTACTACCTCATATGTGTGACTTACCCCTTGCTGAATGTAATATTTGTTACAACTGGAGCTCTTACTTTGACTTGGTATTTGGAGCATGAGATTAGTTCTGTTCTGCAGTTCTACTTTGTGCTATCAAAAAATTTATTTGAATTCAATGTTTTAAAACAGTTGTTATTTTCATTGTATTATACAAAATTTGAAAAGAAAAACAGATTCTGTGTGTTGTTTCTAGTATTTTCAGCAAATTTGATAATAGTACATGCATGCAGGTATAGAGCTTATATGAATTGGATATTTTCAATCCACTTTTCTCTCCATTTCATTGTGTTATCTCACCTTTTAGGGAAACCAATATATGGACATTAAGTAAAGCAAACAAACACAAAACAAAAACAGTAAAAAATAGCTTTTAGTGTAGGAAACGAATATAAGTTAGATTTAGCTGCCATTTACTAATTTTTGAAATTGTCTCTGCAACAGGGTAATAATTAAAAGTGACAGAGAATAAACATGTTTTCTTTGGAAATCTTCTGCATAAGGTAACTTCAATATTACTATTGGGTAAAGAAGGATTCTTTAATGAATGTGTTGATATGATGCCTTTTCTGTTGACAAAATGACCTCATGAATATACTAACAGATTGTGGAGTTTGATGTTAAGAATGACTAGAGAGTGGGAGAGTAAAGCAAAGGAGTACTGGGTGGGTCATTTAGCAGCCCACCTCAATGGTTGATAAAATAACTTGACTATGCCAGAAGAGAGAAAGAGAGAGAGAGAGAGAGGGAGATCAGTGAGGGCAGCTGTGTATATATTTGTAGTTTCTGATGTTTAGGTGAGAAGAGGGCGAAAGGTACTCATTGGTTTGCATGAACTAATCCATGAACATTCTGCTGAATCAATGGACAAAGACACTAAGTTCCTTTTTTTTTTTTCCTACTTATTATTACTACCTCATAGAATTAGAATTAGAATCGTAGGGTAGCATAGAATCTTGGCCAAGAAAGGGATCTTTAAAGTTATAAATGATCCCTGATAAAGTGGATGATTCTTCAGAGACCAGTCACTATCCTTTGGATCTTTGTGAATGTTAACAGGAGGGGAGAGCACAATGGTTTAAACATAGCCCATTTTGGTTTTTGATAGCTTTAAGTGTTAGTTACTTTTTCTTATATTTTCTTACATTCCCTGCACCTTCCCTATCTAAACTCTAGTCCTCTCTTCTAGAGAAATTAAGTGTAAGGTCCTTTTGGAAGACAGGCAAGTCCTTCAAATATCTGCAGATGAGTATCAAATAAGTCTTAGATTTTTTTCCCCCCTCATTTTCCCTGGAAGTCAAGCATTCCTAAGGACAAACTCTACCTATATCAATACAAGCTTTAAAGATAATGGCATCCCAAACTGACATGATACTTAAGATGTAGAATAACACATGCAGAATTTGGTTAATATACTATATCTTTAAGTTTGGGCACCTCATTTTCTTTAACCATTTGCTCTTTTAGCACTAAGTCATATTGCTAATTCCTTTTATAATATTAGTCAACAAAAACTTTTAGGCATTTTTAATATAAACTACTTTTTGTTAAGCTTTTCTAAGAATATAATTATAAAATTGATTCTTAGAGCCCACTTGCAGGGTATTTATCTTGGTTAAATTGATTTGTGTTAGTTTGGGCCCATCATTTACCCTGCCATTTTTATTTTTAAACCTTGATAATATCAATTGCATTAGCTAATCCTCTCATATTTGGACCATCTAAAAATTTAATCAGCATACTTCTTTCTATACCTAAGGCATTAATAAAAATGTTAACTGGCTCAGAGTCAAGGACAGAGAACAAAACTATGCCATTAAAAGCATCTGCCTAGTTACATGTTGATCCATGGTTCAGTGCTTTTGTGTATTTATTTAACAAGTATCTATTGAGGTTTTTATTATACATCAGAGACTAATCAAGGTGCTAAGGATATACAATAAAAGCATACCAAGTATTTGTCCTCATAGACAAGGCTGTTGATGGTCTATATTGCACCTTCGTGCAAATTATAAAACAACAACAACAACAACAAGAAAGCACCTTGTCAGGTGAAGTCAAGCTTTTTTAAAATTATTAAATAAAAAGCACCTCTTTTATTGGAAAACAGTCAAGTGTCAGTTGAATGATTTGTTAAGAGCTGGCTGGACATCAGCTTCCAAGAGATCTGCAGCTGTTAACTTTATTCAGTGTACAAACTGCACAACTTCCCATGATGAGCCCTGCACAGTCTGGTATATTCACATTATTCACATTCAACTCTTTTATGCCCTTATTAATTTTTACAATTAAATGTTCATATTTGGGGCGCCTGGGTGGCTCAGTGGGTTGGGCCGCTGCCTTCGGCTCAGGTCATGATCTCAGGGTCCTGGGATCGAGCCCTGCATTGGGCTCTCTGCTCAGCGGGGAGCCTGCTTCCTCCTCTCTCTCTACCTGCCTCTCTGCCTGCTTGTGATCTCTCTCTGTCAAATGAATAAATAAAATCTTAAAAAAATAAATAAATAAATAAATGTTCATATTTGTTGGACTTGCTTACAGTGTTCTTGGGAGAGGACTACTATATTAATGAATGAAGAATGACTAATCTGCCTAAGAAGAAGTACAAGAACAAGGAATGGAGGAAACTTGAAGGTGGTTTAAAATGATGATGTAAGAAGATCATGAACTCACATTCTTTCAGGGACACAACAAATGTCTATATAGAAAAAAAATCCTTCTGAAAAAAACAGAGAACTAGCTGAAATTTGCTACAAAACAAAGGATTAAAGAACCACACTTTGAGATGGGTAGGAAAGGCAGAAACATGTTCTCACCAAAAATTCCACCACCCCGTGCAACAACCTGAAGTTGAAAGGAACATCAAGGAAAAAAATAAAATAAAACAGAGATACGTATATGTCTTCTCCCTAAGGACAAAGGAAAAAGTTGGTACTCCACCTTAGGCAACTCAACACTCAGGTTCTGCACTGGTGAGATAAGCCCCAAACATCTGGGTTTGAAAATCAACAGGGATTACATGCGGGAGAAACATACAGGGTTTTATGGAACAAAGATTCTGCTCCTTTAAAGGGCTTACCTGCAGACCCACTCACCCTGGAACCCTCACAAAAAGCAACAATTTGAAAAGAGCCCAGAACATAGGTAAAGGAGGTTTACTTGCTAAACTTCAAGTGTCTGCCAGAGGGGCAGAAGACTGTTGGGACTCTCCCCAGGACCAAAAACACTGGTGGACACCATCTTTACAATCTCTTTCTACCTTGCTGGAACTGGCATTGATAGGTGCCAGTTTTGCACCCTCATTCTAACCACCTTACAATGGCAAGTAAACAATATCAAAGGGTTATTGACGATATCAAAGGGAAAATTTAAAAAAAATTGAGACAAATGAAAAATAGAAACATGACATTCTAAAATTTATGGATTGTAGCAAAGGTGGTTCTAAGAACGAAGTTCATAGCAATATAGACTTACCTCATGACGCAAGAAACTTTTCAAATAATTTAATTTTATGCATAAAAGAACCAGAAAAAGAAGAAGTGAGGTTCAAATTTAGTGGAAGGAGGGAATAATAAAGATCATAACAGAAATAAATGAAATAGGTAAAAAAATATTAAAAGAAATAAGTGAAATTAAGGACTAATTCTTTGAAAAGATAAACAAAATTGACAGATCTTTAGCAAGACTCATGGAGAGAAAAAAGGAAGAGGACCCAAATAAAATTAGAAATAAAAGATAAGTTACAATGGATACCACAGAAATATAAAAGATCATAATGGAATAAAATGAACAATTAATATGCCAACTAGTTGAACAACCTAGAAGAAATAGATACATTCTTAGAAACATCAGTCTTCTAAAACTGGTCATCAAGCAATAGAAAATCAAATAGACTGATTAATAATAATGAAGTTGAATCAATAATCAAAAAACTTCCAAAAAACAAGTCTAGGACCAGACAGTGTCACTGGTGAATTTCATCAAACATTCAAAGAAGATTTAACTTTTTTAATCTTTCGTTATCAAAGTTTGAGGGAAAAGGAAGAAATCACTGAAGAGGGAAGAGGAAGGAATTTTTAACTATTTTATGAGGTCAGCAATATTCTCTGATATCAAAACGAGAGAAAAATACCACACACAAAGGAAAATTATTGGCCAATATACCTCATGAATAGAGAGCAAAAATCTTCAACAAGATATTATCATAGTGAATTCAATAATACAGTGAAATAATCATTATTCTATGACCAAGTGGGATTTATTCCACGGATAAAAGGATGAGTTCAACATCCAAATATTGGTCAACTTGATACACCATGTCAGCAAAATGAAGGATAAAAATCATATCATCTCAACAGATGAAGGAAAAAGACTTGACAAAATCAATACCTATTTATGATAATAACAAAGTAGGAATAGAGGGAATAATAATAATAAAGGCCATAAATTAAAAACACAGCTAGTATCATACATAATGGTGAAAAGTTGAAAGCTTTTCTTCTAAGATCAGGAAAAAGACAAGAATGTCACTCTCACCACTTTTATTAAACATAGTATTAGAAGTTCTACATAATAATCCAGCAGAAAAATAAGTAGAAGACATCTAAATTAGAAAGGAAAAAGTACAACACTAGCTGCAGATGAAGTGATACAGAAAACACTGAAGTCTCCACCAAAAAAACTATTAGAACTAATAAATTCAACAAAGTTGCAAGATACAAAATTAATACACAGAATTCTGTTGTGTTTCTACATACTAATAGTGAACTCTCAGAGAAATTAAGAAAACAATCCCACTCATAATTTTATCAGAAAGAATAAAATACCTTGGAATTAATTTAATCAAGGAAGTGAAAGACCTGTATGCTGAAGCCAAGGAGATAAAAGACACTGATGAAAGAAATTTAAGAAGACACAGGTAAATGGAAAGATATGCTCATGGATTAGAAGAATTAATGTTATTAAAATGTTTATACAACCCAAAGCAATCTACAGATTGAATTCAATCTCTATCAAAATACCAAATCATTTTTCAGAGAACTGGAACAAAAAGACCCTAAAATTTGTGTGAAACCACAAAAGATTCTAAATAGCCAAAGAAATTTTGAGGGAAAAAAAAGAACAGAGTTATCACAATCCCTGATTTCAAACTATACCACATAATTATAGTAATCAAAACAGTATGGTCCTGGCACAAAAACATACCTAAATCAATGGAACAGAATATAAAGCCCAGAAAAAAGTCTACGCATATATGGTCAATTAATTTACAACAAATAAGTCAAGAATACACGATGGAGAAAGGACAGTCTCTTCAATAAATGATGTTGAGAGAATTAGACCACTATCTAATACCATGTACAAAAGGTAGCTCAACATGTATTGAAGACTTAAATGTAACACCTGAAACCATAAAACTTCTTGAAGAAAATATTGGCAGTAAATTCCTTGACATTGGCTTTTAGTGATATTTTTCTGATCTGACTCCACAGACAAGGGCAACAAAAACAAAAACAAACAAATGAGACTATACAAAACTAAAAAGTGTTTTTGCAGAGAAGGAGATTTTTAATAAAAAGGCAATGTACTGAATGGGTAGAAAATATTCGCAAATCATGTATCTGATAAGGGACTAATATCCAATATATATTAAGAATTTGTACAACTCAATAGTAAAAAAACCCAAAAAACAATAAACCCAGATAATCCATTGGGAAGCTCTGAATAGACATTTATCCAAAGAAATAAAAATGGCCAACAGGCACTTGAGAAGATGCTCAATTTCACTAATCATCAGGGAAATGCAAATCTAAGCCATAATGAGATATCACTTCACACCTGTCAGATGGCTTTTAGCAGAAACAAAAGAAAGCAAAACAAAACAACAAAAATAAGAACATGACAACAACAAGAAATGACAAGTGTTGGCAAGGATGTGGAGTAAAGAAAACTCTCCTGTACTGTTGGTAGAAATATAAATTGGTGCTACCAGTATGGAAAGCAATATGATGGTTCTTCAAAAAAAATTGAAAACAGAACTACTGTATGATCTAACAATTTTGCATCTGGGTATTTATCTGAATGAAATGAAAACACTAAGTCAAAAAGATACATGAACCCCTATGTTCATTGCAGAATTATTTACGGTAGCTAAGATATGGAAGCAAACTAAGTGTTCACCAGCAGTTGAAGGATAAAGATGATATGGTATATGTATTTACAATGGAATATTACTCAGGCATAAAAATAATGAGACCTAGTATTTGCAACAACATGGGTGAATCTTGAGAGTATTACAATAACTGAAATAAGTCAGACAGGAAAAGATAAATACCATATGATATAATTTATATATGAAATCTAAAAATGAAAACAAAAACAAAAACAAAAAACCAGAACAAACAAAGAGAGCAAAACCACTCATAGCTATGGAAAACAGACAGATATTTGCTGGAGATGAGGGATTTGGGGGTTTGGCAAAATGGATAAAGGAGATCGAGAAATACATATTTCCAGTTAAAAAATAACCAAGTTATGAGGTTATAATGTACAGCATAGGGAATATAGGCAATATTTTATTAACTTTGTATAGATGACAGATGGTAAGTGGACTTACTATGATCATTTTGTAATGTATATTACTATGTTGTACACCTGAAACTAATATAATATTGTATGTTGATGATACTTAAATTTGGGAGAAAAGGAAATAAAAAGGAATGGAAGAAACTCAACTAAGGCGTGTTCTTTCCTAGAAATATCTTTCTAAGAGAATAATTACTATTACTATTAGAAATTGTGGAAGGTGGAGTGCCTGGGTAACTCAGTGGGTTAAAGCCTCTACCTTCAGCTCAGGTCATGATCTCAGGGTCGTGGGATCGAGCCCCCGCATGGAGCTCTCTGCTCAGCAGGGAGCCTGCTTCCTCCTCTCTCTCTGCCTGCCTCTCTGCCTACTTGTGATCTCTGTTTGTCAAATAAATAAATAAAATCTTTAAAAAAAAAAAGAAATTGTGGAAGGGACAGTTATCTGTCTACTAAAGATTTGTGTTCTTTTTTCCATAGAATAGAATTGTAGCTCAAAGGTGGCTAATAGACAGGGGCTACATTTCCCAGAGCCTTTGTTCCTTTTCTTCAAGGGTCATGTGGTAGGACTCAACAATGGATAGCAACAGAATTGTTGTATTCCACTTTTGGGTCACAGGATTTGAGATATGGCTATAATTTCCTCACTCTTTTTCCCCAGCTACACATGAAAGGAAAATATATGATGCCCTCCTATAATAGTTCTCAACACTTTTGGTCTCAAGGTCCCTCCCATTACACCCTTAAACAATATTGAAGTTCTCAAGAGCATTCATATTTTTAAATTATAGCCATCAATATTTATTGTACTAGAAATGAAAATTAAGAAAAATTTTGGAATTATTTATTTTAATATATTTACTATAAAAGTAAAAACCCATTAGAGAAACAATCAATTTTTAGGACAAATAATTATATTTTCCAAAACTATAGTGAGAGGAGTGGCATTGTTTACATTTTGAAAGTCTTTCATAATTCCTTATTCAAGTGCCTATGCAATCATGCATTATATAGTTCTCAAAAATGCAGTTATTCACTTCTGAGGTAAGAATTAAAGAAGGACATTTTATTACTATGATAAAGCTAGCTTTCCTTCATGGATCCACTGAAAGGGTCTTGGGATCTTCAGGGGTTTTGGATCTCTACTGTCCTATGGGAATCCTTGGGAGCTATCAAATAGAAGGTTCTGGGGTTCTGAAGGAGCTAGGGTTTCTGGAGTATAGAAATCCATATTGTACAAAGAACACAAGTTCCTTACATGAGTAATATACTGTACAGTACCTGAGTAACATGACTGTTACATGAGAGAGAAATAAAATGCTATTATGTTAAGCCACTAAGATTTGCGAGTTTGTATGTTATGGAAGCTAGAATTACCCTGTCTAGAACAGAAATCCACAGAATATAACTAATTCTGATATAGGAAATTTTACTTTTTTTGATGCCTATCCAGGAATGGCTCTTTTTTATTCCTAGCATACATGCCCAGCAAGATCCAGCAAATGAAAACTGACATACAATATCCACAGGAGGCCCAAGAAATAATGGGATTTATTTGGTTGGGAAAAGAATTTTAACAGGGAAACTAAAGGCATTGATCTATTCTAGAAATGAGATGGCCATGGGAGCTTACTAAGTTTATGAAAGCTTATCTAGATGGTAGCTAACAATGCTGTGTTTTGTGTGTGTGTGCGCGCGCGCTCGCACGCGTGTGTGCGTGCACACACAGAATTTGGTAGAAATACAGGGAAGAGGCTGCAATTGAAGTACTTTGAATTTGGGTCAATCAGTAGAAATGATGACATGATCATTATTGTTTTGAGACAAGAAATTGAGCTATTCAGAGCTCTAGAGAATATTACTCTTTAGAAAGATGAATAAAGATGTGCTATGAAGAAGTCTTCTTGAGAATGGTTAATACTTAGAGAAAAAAACATTGAGTATGTGTACATGATCACATATAATGATACATTCACAATAACAATGATTATTAGGTGGAAATTACTGTTACAATCAATCCCTGGGAGAGGAGAAGGAGGGAAATGGAGGCCGATTTATATATCTTTGAAATTTATGCATTGTGAAGGGGAAGCATTTGTCATTTGAAGTCCTTTCTAGAACTGTTTCAGTGATTTCTTTTTAAAATTGTTTTCAAAAGCTTTTATTTAAATTCCAGATAGTTAACATATAGTGTAATATTAGTTTCAGTTGTACAGTGTAGTGATTCAATGCTTTCTTAAACTCATTTGACGTAAGAATTGTATGAATACCTGTAAAGCATTGCGTCAGCTTGACTGGCACCTATTGTTAAGAAAAAAAGAAAGTTCTGTTTCTAATAACTAGTCTTTATACTATGAAAATTTTATTTTTCTCCCATATCTTAGTTAAGAAATAAAGAATCAGTAATTGCGTTTATTGAGCAACACATTATAGTGCTATGATAAAAAATACTATTGGTGGCTACAACTCTTGACACTAAGAAATTTAAAAAGAGAACTGTGTAGCATTTGACAATTCAAAAGAGTGATATGTAATTTATTTTTGGTTATTTATTATGTGATAAATTACTGAATAAGCACTGGAAAAATTACTGTGTAAATACTGATTTAAGGATATATATAGTTGTCGTTAGACATTATGAAATTTCTCTTTAGGATTTGGCTTATGGCTTACAAAACTTGGAAAAACAGAATTATTGATTTAAAAAAGAGTATATTGGGCGCCTGGGTGGCTCAGTAGGTTAAGCCGCTGCCTTCGGCTCAGGTCATGATCCCAGAGTCCTGGGATCGAGTCCCACATCGGGCTCGCTGCTCAGCAGGAAGCCTGCTTCCCTTCCTCTCTCTCTGCCTGCCTCTCTGCCTACTTGTGATCTCTCTCTGTCAAATAAATAAATAAAATCTTAAAAAAAATAAAAAATAAAAAAGGGTATAGTCTCACTTTCCTTCCTTTAAGCCACTTTTCTCCCTGTATTCAGCACATGCACTATTATTTATAAGAGTTAAGACGCATACTTACATACTCCACTGAACACAAAATTAACTACAGAGAACAGAAAATGGCTTATTTATCCTCAAGCAAGTGCAGATTGAAATAGAACATGAAGATGGGACAAGAGAGTCTATTTTGATTTATTGATCCTTGGTCTTTCTTGTTATTCTGTTCCTCAAATACTTCCTCTGTCCTGTCCTTTGAGCACCAAGGACTTTGGATGTATCTTTTGGCTTTCTACGTGCTTAGTTTTAAGAGATACTCCTCTCTTGTTGTCTTTTTTACTGTGCCTCTGTGTCTTTGTCTCTGTCTCTCTTTTCTTCCTCCAATTTAATATTTTACTTTCCTCAGTGCTTCTAATACTTGGGATAGGATACTTGGTGTGAGGTGTTGCATGGGAATTGCGTGCTTCTTGTGGTAAATGACAAACAAGGACAAAAGGACAAAAATGAGAATTGGCCCCAGTGGTCTAATGCAAATATTGGTGGTGAGACAGAGTTGAGGGGCATACAAACAGAAATATTTAATAGAAGCACACAAATATGCTTTAAGGAGATGTGAGTCCTATTTCTACTTTCCTGGTTCATGCATTTGAGTTGCTGATCCAGTGGCAGTAAGGAAAGTAGACTGAGTCCTCCTTTTATTTGCAATTAGGTGACACTTTAGGTGCCTTAACCTGGACAGCTCACAGATGTACAAGCTAAATGTATATAGTAAATGCAAATTTTTATGAATTCTTGATAAATCTTGATAAATGCAAATTTTTATAGATTCTGCCCATAAATTGACCAAAGCTTATGGTGTATGCTATTGTCAGTTTTATTGTTTGTGTCCACATTGCTGTAATACACTTTAGTGGTACGTTGGGGGATATTTTTGTTATAAGCTGGGTGACGGATGCCATTTTCCAAGAGAAATTTTCGCCTCCATTTGCCTTGAATTGTAGATATGCAGGTTTCTGCTGCTAGTAACTCTTCGATTTAGGCCTAGTAATCTCTTTTAAAATTGTTTCTTACTACAGGAAACCTTTCAAATCATCAGTGGTGAAAGAGATGATAAGAATGTTTGGCTTCTGGCTTAAGAAATGCTTGAGATTAATACTATGATGATTTGAAAATAGCGTGTTTTTTCTTTTAGAATAGAAGTATAATTTGATTTTAGAAATAATAATACTAATCATGTCTTTTGTTGGACACTCAGTAAAACTTTCTTTGACCAAAAAGTTGTTTAATTCAGATGCACAAATAAGACATATAATTATGAGACCAAGTCCAGCAATTACTCTTGAGTTTATTCCTCTATTTTGGCAGCTCCAGGGAAAAAGAAGAAATTCAACTTCAGCTACTCAAGGGGAATCCAGTACTTTTTCAATCACTAGAGTTTTCCTGGGGATGAATCTGAACCTAGTTTTAAGGACCAAAAGGTTCAACACTATTCATTATTCCACTGTTCTGCTTCTGAAATCAGATGTACTGGTTCACTTTCAACTGTGAAGTTTTTCTAGTGTCTGAGCTTATTACCATACATCGGTTTAAACAGATTCTCATTTTCTTATATCCTGCCCCTCTTCCTTCCTTTTGGTTCTTCTGCATGATTTCCCTATCCTCACTGTGTCTGCTTTGTGTTTCTTTGTGTTTCCTTGCTCATCTTACAGCAAGCTTGCCTACTTGCAGCATATCTATTCTCTTCGGGAGGCATTTAAATGGCTTGTTGTTTGCAGCCCACTGCACTCTAGAGCTGCGAATGGAAATAAGAGGAGGGCTTGTGGACATTTCCCATTGTCCTTAAATATCCAGGGAGCTACACTGTGATGAATTAACTGAAGATTGTAAGAAACATAGGAAGAACAGATACGGTCTTCTTTTCCAATCCGTGTTATACAATTTTTGTGATGGATTTTTTTCTGCGATTCATCTAGTTCCCTTTTTGCTCAGTTTTGTGAAACAGGCTGAAACACATTTTATTTTCCTGCTGTGAAGCAGCTTGCACAAAAACGAAGCCCATATCATTTGGTGTCATACTAAAACACTGCAATCAAACATATATAATAATTTAATTAAGATTCATTTAAATCTGCTCCTCTTCTATTTATTCTATTTTCAGGGAAGGATCTTTAAAATGCCCAGAAATGTCAGTTCTTGTTGCTTTCTGGTTTTTCTCCTAAAGATACAATAGAGGATTAATTGCTGCATTGTCTTGACTACTCTGAATACTATCAACAATAATCACTTGTAATCTTAGAGAGTTTTCATAGAGAGCATGCCTCTTATAAATCCTCATTTCTCTTTTAATCCTACCAGTTAACTAATTGAACTGAGTTGCGTTTCTTTTCAGCCTACCTGCCTTTGCCTGCCTTGTAAGAGTACCCACCCTGTAAAAGAATACAAGAGTCCCTTTTTCCTCCCACTCCCACTCATACAGTTTTTCAGATGGCTATCATCAAAATTCTGCAGCTTCCTCTCTGATGTTATGTTCTTTACATGACATCTAGAGGCCAAAATTGATGTGAGCTGTAATTAATCTTTCCACGTGGCTATGCAGACCCTTGGTATATCAGGGATAAGAATCACACTGTCTGCATACTTAAATTTACAGAACATCCCAGCACCAATCTATATTCTGAGCAATGCACAGTTTGATCCCATTATCCTACAGATATAAAAGATATAGGAAAAGAAAGCAGTCTTATGAGGAAGGAAAAGGCTTAAAAGAACAAAACTCCTTTCTTCTGAGTTTGCGTTTTATATGCAATAATGTCTGCTGTTAATTTCCACACAAATTGTGAAATAATCTAATTAGTGTTCCTGACATTTACCCATGACAGTCAAAATCCTGCTGGTAATCAATAATGTAAATGTAAAGTGGCTGATTAAATTTCCTCTTTTTTTTTTCCATCAAAAATTTTAAGGGCAAAATTCATTTTACTGTCCCTTATGTGTTCTCAGAGCACTCTTCTGACTCTAGCTTTAATCTGCAAATTCACAGAAGGCACAGAGAAGAATTTAACTCATGTGAAGGATAATTGATACTGTCACCACTTGGCTATGAAGCAGTTCTCTGCATTTTTTAGTAGTCCTCCCCAAATAAGTATCAGAGCCACAGAATTACTTTAGTTGTAATTAAGGAAATATTCCAAGCTTCCTTTTCTAAATATCTGAATATCAGCAAATTTAAATCCTACCATTTTATAATTGAATCATGAGGATAGATAAAAATGTTTAAAATCCTTATATATTGCAATGATGCAGTGGAATGAATGTTTACATCCTCCCCCAAATTCCTATGTTGAAATCCTCAGCCCCAAAGTGATGGTATTAGGAGGTGGAGCCTTTGGGAGGAAATTAAATCTGAGGGTTGAGCCCTCATGAATGGGAATAGTACCTTCATAAAAAGGAACCCAGAAAATCCCTTCATTCTTTTTCCACCAAATAAGAATACGAAGAGAAATTGACAGTTTATAATCTGAAAGGGGGTTCTCACCAGAACCCGGCTATACTAGCACCCTGACCTTGGACTTCTAGCCTTCAGAACTATGAGAAATAAATTTCTGCTGTTTATAAGGCTCCCAATCTGTACTACTTTGTTATGGCAGCCTGAACTAAGACAGAGGATAACCTTAACTATGCCTTTTAAAAGTACATGTTTGATACACACACACACACACACCCACACCCATGTATACACACACAGTTGTGAAGTCTTCCATAGATGTGATATTTATTTTTTAACAGTCATATCTGGTCTAAAATCATATTCCTACTCATTCAGACATGTGTACATATGCATATGGTGACTTTGATCAGTTTCCTGCCTTGCGCCCTGCTGTGTTTCCCAGCCATCTTTGTTGCTCCATGAACACGTGGCTCACTGCATCTTAATGCTGCTTTATGGTCCGTGTCCACTACATTTTACTGACCGAGTGAGCCCCTGGTAATGGATACTCTAAGATGCCCATGTTTTCTATTACCATAAAAAAATGCTAAGATGAGTCTCTCTATAAATATCACCACACTGATTTGTGCACGTGTTTTCTGGAATATATACTAAGACTGAGATTTCTGTGTCATAGGAAACACGCATACGCAATTTTGCTAAATATTGCCAGATGGCTTTCCAGAATGGCTGTTGCAGTGTACACTGCCAGCAGGGCGTGAAAGTTCCTGTCTACCCACATCCTGCCAATAATTGGAATTAACCCATATTCTGAATTCAACATTCTGATGAATATGAAATCCTATCTCATTGTTATAATTTGCAATTATTTCATTAATAGTAAGTTAGAACCATTTTACACATGCTTGTCTGTTTGGGTTCTTCTGTGAATTGCCTCTTCAGATCTTTTCTTCATTTTTCTATCAAATTTTCTTTCTTTTTCTTGGGGATTTGCAAGTCCTTGTATATTCTCTTTTAAATCATTTATCAGTTTTAGATGTTGCAAATATACTCTTCCAACTGCCCTCTCTTAAATGGTCTTTAATTTTGATGTGGTCAGTCCCTTGTTTCCAGTTTACTTTTTAATCTGTTTCCAGTTTTTACTTTGAAGACATTAAGTATTTATTTCCATACATCTAGATCATGAATATCTTTCTCAGTAGCTAAATTAGCTTTATATTTACTTTTCTGTAATTGGTTCCTTAATCTGGAGGATGTGTTTATTTTTTGTGTAAAGTAGGGACCTAGAATTAACTTTCATATGAAGTTACTTCCCTGCAGTATCATGAAAAAAAAAATCTATCCTCTTCCTATGACTTTGTGATGCCAGCTTCTCTCACCTTAGCTTTTTTGAGATATAATTGACATTATAACATTATGTAAGTATAAGGTATGCAAAATGATTTGATATACATACATATTGCAAAATAATTATCACAGTAAGGTTAGTGAACACTTCCATCTCTTCACATAATTATAGTGTTTAATTTTTTTCTTGATGAGAACATTTAAAATTTACTTGCCTAGCAACTTTCAATTATATAAAATAGATATAACAGTATTGTTAACTCTAGTCACCATGCTGTATATTAGGTCCCCCAAAATTATTTATTTTAAAACAGAAGTTTATAGTTTATGCCCTTTAACCAACACCCAGCTCCTAGCAACTACCATTCTATGCTCTGTTTCTATGAATTTGGTGTTTTTTGTCTCTGTTTTTGTTTTGATTCCACAAATAAATAAGATAATATGATATTTGTCTTCCTCTGTCTCATTTCCCTTAGCATAATGCCTTCAAGTTTTATCCATGTTATTGCAAATAACAGGGGTTTCTTCTTTTTTAATGGCCAAATAATATTCCATTGTTACATATGCTACATTTTCTTTCTCCATTGGTCTTTGGTAGACACTTAAGTTGCTTCCATATCTTAGCTATTATGAATAAGGCTGCACTGAAAATGGGAGCGCAGACAACTATTCAAATGATTATTTCATTTCCTCCAGATAAATACCCAGAAGTGGGATTATATTGTAATATATTATAGTTGGATCATATTATAGTTCTCTTTTCATTTTTAATTATTTTGAGGACACTATATTATTTTCCATAGAGGCTGTACCAGTTTATACGCCTACTAACAGTACGTAAGTGTCCTTTTTCACTGAAATCCACTTCAACCCTTGTTATTACTTTTTTTTGGATAATAGCCATTCTAATGGGTATGAAGTGATATCTCCTTATGGTTTTCATTTGATTCAGTGTTGAACACCTTTTCATGTTTGCCATTGTATGTCCTTGAAAAATGTCTATTCAGATCCTCTGGCCCATTTTTAATCAAATTAGTGTTATATTATTATTATTATTTGGCATTAAGTTATTTGAATTCTTTATATATTTTTGGATACTAACCCCTTATGCAATACAGGGCTCACAAATATTCCTCCCAATTTTTTAGGTTGCCTCTTCATTCTGTTGATTGCTTGTTCTGCTGTGCAGCGTGTTTTTATATTGAAGTAGTTAGTCCATCTTGTTGATTTCTGCTTTTGTAGTTCGTGCTTTTTGTCATATGCAAATTTTTGCCACGACCAATGTCAAGTAGCATTTTCCCTGTATTATTTATGGTTTCAGACCTTACATTTAAGTCTGTAATCCTTTTGAGTTAATTTTTGTGACTGGTATAATATAGGAGTTCAATTTTATTCTTTTGTATGTGAATATTCAGTTTTCCCCTTATAATTTATTGAAAAGACTGTGCTTTCCACATTGGGTATTCTTGGCTCCCTTGTCAAATGTAAATTGACCATGTATGTGTGAGTTTTATTTCTGCATTCTCTATGCTATTCTATTGGTCTCTGTATCTGTTTTTATGCCAGTACCATACTGTTTTGATTACTATAGCTTTGTAACATTGTTTGAACTTTAGAAGTGTAATGCTTCTGGCTTTGCTCTTCTTTCTTAGTATTGCTTTGGCTCTTTGGGTTCTGTTACGGTTCCATACAAATTTTAGGAATTTTTTTTCTATTTCTGTAAATAATGTCATTGAAATTCTCATAGGGGTTGCACTGAATCTATAAATGGCTTTGGGTTGTATAGGTATTTTAATAATATTAATTCTTCTGATTATGGTGCCATCTAATTGTGTATCAAGTACTCATATATACATCCTACTTATTTATTTATTTAATTTACTTACTTATCTGTTCCACACTGGTACTATACCCATGTTTTGTGCTAAACTTTCTAACTATGCATTTTAACTGTGTAGATGAGTCATGTATCTTTGTTCTTTATCAAAACTACTCTATGTATATGCAAACTTATATATTCAATGTGAATGTTAGAATTTGTTAAGTCTTAAAAATATTTTTCTCTTTGGAGCACCTGGGTGGTGCAATTAATTAAGCAACCAAATCTTGTTTTTGGCTCAGGTCATGATCTTGGGGTCCTGGAATCAGGCCCTGGAATCATGTCAGGCTCCATGCTCAATGGGAGGTCTGCTTGAGGATTCTCTCTTCTCTCTCCCTCTTCCCGCACTCTCTCTCTTTCTAAAATAAAGAAATCCTTAAAAAATTAAAAAAAAATCTTCCTTGAATATCATTGAATTTATAGATTTGAGAGAAATTTAAGTGGTGCCATATTCATATGAATGTGGAATATTTTTCCATATATTTAAACTTTATTTTGTGTCTTTTAATAGAAGTTATAAATTTTCTCCAGAAAGTTCTTAGGCATTTTTAACTGAATTGGTAGTGGGAATGATGCCTCATCTTCTATTAGTTCTAGTTGGCGCTTGCTGGTAAGAAAATATCATTGACTTCAAGTTGATTATGTGTCCAGAAAGCTTACTGGACTCTTATAATAGTTCTAATACTTGATTTTTTTCTGCTGGATTTTCTAATAGTTTACTTTATCATCTGGGGCTAGATTCATTGTCCTGAGATCTGTTGGATATTCATTATCTGTCCCTTTAGATTAACTTTTCATCATTCTTCACCTTCCTATGTGCCCTGTGAGGCTATATAACAGAATCCACTAGCTGCCTTCCTTGCCCTCTGGCTTTTGATTGGATTCAGTTAATTAGAGTTGCTAGCAGGAGATCAGAGAGTATCTGTCAAATGAGTCTGGGATATTTATTCCATTGGTTCCTTCTCAGCTTTGCCACTATCTAGTCATGGTTGAATTTCTCTACCGGTGATCACAGCTTATGCTAACAGCTCTTTTTCCCATAGTTATAATTCCTCCTCTGACTTTGGTAAATATTTATTTTACTGTTCAGGCTTACATGTGGTAACAGCTTCCATTATTGCCAGCCCTGAGGTATTGTCCCGTTATTTGTTAGTTTTCATTAACTCTGTTCAGAAAATGAGAGGAAAAGAATCAGCACTGGGCAATGTGCCATCCTCAGTGGGAACTAGTGCCAATTCCATACATGCCAGATAGGACTTACTTTTCTTGCTGCAGTCTGAGTAGAAGACTAAGATACGGGAGAAAGGAGGACTCAGCCTTTCTACTCTGCCTTGTCCAGACTTCTGTGTTGAAAAGTAAAAAGCTGGGTGAGAGAGAAGCCATATTAGCTGGATGTTTTATTATTTAATTGAGACTGTCGTTGTGAATGAAAGTCACTGTATTTTATTTATAATATCTGAGTGTATCCAGGAAAAGTTGGTCTTGTCTAAAATTTTATATGTAGGCAGAGAAGAACAATCATGCAGATTGTAATAAAAAGGACAGCTGAAAGAATATATTTTGTTTTCTCTGTATCCCATGGAGTTTAATTCATTCACTAAAAAGGTAACTTACATTTTACAAAATAAGTTGCATGGATATTTCTCACATATATGTCTGTTCATAGAATTAGTATTAGAATATGAAAAGATAACTTTTTGGAATCAAGGTGGAAAAATTTGCTAAAAACATGCTATAGGCAATATTGTAATTTATAGAAGATGCAGTAAAATTATGATATAAAAGTCAAAGATGTACATTGAAAAGAAAAAAAAGAGAAAGAAAGAAAGAGAGAGGAAGGAAGAGAGAACGGGAGGGTGGAAGGAAGGATGGAAGGAAAGAAGGGGGAGGAAGGGAAGGAGGGAGGAAGGGGAAATTTCAACAACAAAGAGTACAATTTCAGAAGCTGACTAAAGATCCAGTAGAACTCCCCTCTGACCTTTCAGTGTCCCTCAGTCAAAAATGACCAGGACTACCCCAGTAGCTGAACAAGTTTGATGTATTGCTTGTTGCAATGAAAGACAAAACACTCCAGGGAGAATGATGGGGGCATTTCAGTAAGAGGGTGTTAGAAAGTATTTATTAGAAGATTTAAACTTGTGTTAAGTAATTTTGGAGATGTTAGGAAAGCAAAAGTTTCTGAATTAAGTAACAATTGGGTATGTTAATAAATCTTACCTAGAAGACAGGACTAGAGCGAGGCTAATGCTGTAACTGGTCAGGAGGCAACAGCTATTATTATTATTCAGTTATAGGGGGATGGCTGGTCACTTTCACATCTTGGACAGTGGTCATGACTTGTTTCTTTGTCATCATTCCTCATAGTCACAGAATATTCTTGTCTGATGTTGATGTTCCCTTAAATTGTTGATATCTAGCAGGAGAACACTAAAAATGTTTTTTTTTTTTCTTAAATGAAAAAGCATTTTACTGACTATTAATCTTAAAAGCTTTGAAAAAAGGGTGGTTTTTTTTTTTGGATTTTATTTATTCATTTGACAGACAGGTATCACAAGTAAGTGGAGAGGCAGGCAGAGAGAGAGGGGGAAGCAGGCTCCCTGCCGCGCAGAGAGCCTAATGCGGGGTTCGATCCCAGGACCCTGGAATCATGACCTGCGCCGAAGGCAGAGGCTTTAACCCACTGAGCCATCCAGGTGCCCCTGAAAAAAGTTTTTATTTTAATTTCAGTTGGTTAACATACAGACCTACATTAGTTTTAGGTGTATAAGATCATGATTCAGCAATGCCATACATCACCCAGTGCTCATTGTGGCAAGTATACTCTTCAATCCCTGTCTCCTATTTCACTCCTCTCTGACCCAGCCATCAGCTTATTCACTACAGTTAAGAGTCTGTTTCTTGGTTTGTCTCTCTCTTTTTTTCCCTTTGTTCATTTGTTTTGTTTCTTAAATTCCACATGAGTGAAATCATAGGGTATTTGTCTTTCTCTTATTTTGCTTATCATTATACTGTCTAGCTCTATTCATCATACCATTGCAAATAGTAAGATTTTAATCTTTTTTATGGTTGAATAATATGTATATATATATGTGTGTGTATGTGTGTGTGTTATATATATATATATATATAACACACACACACACACTTCTTTATGCATTTATCAATTGATGAACATTTGCACTGCTTCTATATTTTGGCTATTATAAATAATGCTGCTATAGAGATAGGGTGCATGTATCCCCTTGAATTGGTATTTTTGTATTCTTTGGGTAAACACCTAGAAATGCAATTGCTGGATCACAGTATAGTTCTATTTTTAACTTTTTGAGGCAACTCCATACTGTTTTCCACAGTGACTACACTGATTTGCATTCCCATCAGTGGAAGAATATTCATTTTTCTGCACATCCACACCACCAACACCTGTTGTTTCTTGTTTTCGATTTTAGGCATTCTGAGAGGTGTGAGGTGATACCTCACTGTAGTTTTGACTTGCGTTTCCCTAATGGCGAGTGATGGCGAGTGACTGTCTTCTTTGTAGAAATGTCTATTCATGTCTTCTGTCCATTTTTAATTGGATTATTTGGGATTTTTTGTTGTTGTTGTTGTTAAGTTTTATAAGTTCTCTCTCTCTCTCTCTTTCTATATAGGACTTTCACTACTTTGGTTAAGTTTATTTTTAGGTATCTTATTATTTTATTATTTTTGGTGCACTTATAAAAGGGATTGTTTTCTTAATTTCTCTCTCTGCTGCTTCGTCGTTGGTATATAGAAATGCAACAGATTCCTGTACACTGATTTTGTGTCCTGCAACCTTACTGAACTTATGAGTTCTAGAAGCTTTTTGATGGAGCCTTTTGGGTTTTCTATATATAGTATTATGTCACCTGCAAGTAGTGAAAGTTTTACTTCTTACTTGCCCATTTGTGTGCCTTTTATTTCTTTTTCCTCTGGCTAGGACTTCCAGTACTATGTTGAATAAAAGTGGTGAGTGTAGACATCCTTGTCTTGTTCCTGACCTTAGGGGAAGTGTTCTCAGTTTTTCCCCATTACGGATGATGTTAGCGGTGGGTTTTTCATGTAGGACCTTTATTATATTGAGGTATATTCCCGCTAAACCTACTTTGTTGAGGGTTTTTATCATGGATAGATGTTGTTCTTGGTCAAATGCTTTTTCTGTGTCTATTGAAAACATCATATGGTTCTGATCTTTTCTCTTGTTGATGTGATGTATCATATTGATTGATTTGCAAATAGTGAGCCACCCTTGCAAACCCAGGAATAAATCCCACTGGATCATGGTGAATGATTTCTTTTTTTTAATGTATTGTTGGATTTAGTTTGGTGGTATTTTGTTGAGGATTTTTGCATCTATGTTCACCAGAGATAATTGGCCTGTAGTTCTCTGGGTTTTTTTGTAATGTCTTTATCTGGTTCGGGTATCAGGGTAGTGCTGGCCTCACAGAATAAATTTGGAAGTTTTCCTTCTTTTTTCTGGTTTCATTTCTTTTCTTTTTCTTTCTTTTTTTTTTCTTGAGCAGTTTGAGAAGAATAGTTCTTTTTTTTTTTTTTTAAATGGGGATGTTGCTAAGATGATCATAGGTAATGTTTTCTGCCCTCTCTGAGTTTTTTTTTTTTTTAAGATTTTATTTATTTATTTGACAGAGAGATCACAAGCAGGCAGAGAGGCAGGCAGAGAGAGAGGAGGAAGCAGGCTCCCTGCTGAGCAGAGAGCCCAATGCGGGGCTCCATCCCAGGATTCTGAGATCATGACCTGAGCCCAAGGCAGCGGCTTAGCCCACTGAGCCACCCAGGTGCCCCAGAAGAATAGTTCTTAAGTCTTCTTTAAATGTTTGGTAGAATTCCTCTGGGAAGCCATCTGGCCCTGGACTTTTGCTTGTTAGGAGTTTTTTGATTAATGATTCAATTTCTTTGTTGGTAATTGTCTGTTTAAATTTTCTATTTCTTCCTGCTTCAGTTTTGGTAGTTTATATGTTTCTAGGAATTTATCCATTTCTTCTAGGTTATCCAACTTGTTGGCCTATATTTTTTCATAGTATTCTCATTATTGTTTATATTTCTATGGTGTTGGTTATTAATTTCCTCTCTCAATTGTGATCTTATTTATTTGAGTCCTTTATCTTTTTTTCTTGGTAAGTCTGGCTAGAGGTTTATCAATTTTATTGACTTTTTCCAGAGAACCAGCTCCTGGTTTCATTGCTCTGTTCTATTTTTTTGTTTGTTTGTTTGTTTTGTTTTTAGTTTCTAGATCTTTTATTTCTGCTCTAATCTTCACTAATGCCTAGTTTTGAGTATCAGGCCAACTCATACCAAGTTCTAACTGATATATCAAGCAACTAATGAATGTCAGGGGATGCTTTTCAAGTTTTCATACCCCATATATTTAATAAGCCCGTTTCAAGTGGGGGCACTTCCAAGTGAATGATAATAGAGAGGTAATAGGATTCTTAAGAGTTTTCAAGTGTATGCAGAGAAACTTTGTATGAAAGTAGACAGTGTTTTCTTCTAGAGTTTTGTCATTGAAGGAACAGTTGAATAGGAAGAACATCTCACTGAAACGCCCAATGGATGAACAATGACATTGATATGTCACATGTCATAAATATCCAAAATATATATTCTCCCATAACAACCAAATAATGGCAACTCTTCATATGTCATATCTAAATATACAGACTCTATTTCTCACCTACCTCCCACCATTTACATAGGCCTAGGACTCAGGATCTTCACAGATTTTAACAAGATTGCAAACTCATAAATCCAGTTTCTGAATTTTTGAACTCTATACAGAAGGAAAGGATAATATATTAAGTAGGATGCAGTATCCAGGGCATATAACAAATTGTTGTTCTCTGAAGTTCCTCATTTATCATGCTTCCATTTTATCTCTTTGATGCTTTCCCTTATAAGAATTACTCTAGATCTTTTATTGCCTTCACATATTTTAGATTTTGATTAGGACTTCCAAATTTATTATTTCTGTATTCTTAAAAAATCAAATAATATAAGCCACTATTTAAGAAGAAAAGTCATATAATCATAGATCTGGCCTTTTACAGAGAAAAATTTCACCTTTAGTTACAGGAAAACAATAATTTGGTCATATGGATTTTGTTTTTGTTTTTCTTAGTATAGAAAATTCTATTGTTTTGGAATATTTATGATTATATTTTGTGTTATGCAAACTTGCTAACTATTGGACCAAAAGAAAGCTCACTTCCCCCCCCCCCCATCTTCTTTGGTTTTAGCAATTTTATGGTATACTCAAAAATACCACTTAGGTTTGTGCAGACTGTGAGCTAACCTCTAATAAATAGCACTTTTAGGTTTGTACAGTGTTCAACCTATATAATCATATATGGGTGTCCTGGGTTTCCTGATACCCCAAATCTATGGATATAATACCTCTCTATGGTTATTACAGGGCTTGTCATAATAAAATAAAAAATAAAATAAAAAATAATTATTTATTCTGTTTCTATGAACATCAAAATCTGTAAAATATGCTCTACATAATAGCTAACAGAGGAGATAGTGATATTTCATAATTATATCTGCATTTAGTCACTTCAGGTGTATGTAAATAAAGTCATAAGCAGTTCATTGAGATATTAAATATATGTAGAATTTAGATAAAAGATGACTAGATAGAATTTAAAGTGAAGGTCTGGGTATTTGAAAAATTAAAGTGAGAGAGGATATATATGATGATTTATATGTGATAGAAAATATAATGCTGGGAATTTAAAATATTTTGTTTTTTCTTGTATATAACTGAGAATATGAGTGGCTATATATGAAAAAAAAAATGAGAATTTGAGTGATTAGTCAGTGGCCAGGGGCTAGATTATAACAGAGTTTCAAACATACTAGAATTTTTAGAACTAATCTCATGGTGAATTCTATTTATTTGCTTTCTTTTGTTATGTTATAGTTTTATTTTTCAGTGGAATAACTTTAGAAAATACTCAAACCATAGGTTTGAAGATTTTTACATGTGTGTATACCAACCAACTGGATTAAATTATTACACATATTCAGTATTTCTGAAAGCCTCTTTTCTGATATTTATATTTGTTATTTATTTTCCTTTAATATTTCACTCTATGTTAACTGGCTGGAATTTAAATAAAAACTAGTAAAAGAAAAGACGTGAGTGTTTTGGCTATAAGAAAAAATCTGAGTTCATTGTTGATGTTTGGATGTGGCAGCTTTTAAGCTCCACACTCCTTCTGTCCCACTCTGGGAGAGCTGAAAAGAAAGCCTAGTTATTCTTCTTGTGCTGATGGAAACATCATACTATACATATAGCAGCATGGGAGAGGAAATTGCATGTTTAATTTCTTAAATAAAGGATTACTAAGATTTTGTTTCAGACTTTTTTGAGAATACTTTGTTTAATAAAGTTTCAGCAATTACAAAAAAAAAAATTCTGTCACAATGTCTGTGGTTTGAATGTTTCTTCGTTGTAATGCCCACAGAGATAGAAGAGTTTCGTATAGATTATATCACATAGTAGCAAAAGGCAGCCATTTTTTTCATAGATTACATATGTACAAAAATGTAACAAGCAGACATTGTAATGAGAAGATGAGGTGGCTCCTGGGCTATGTCATGGGCCATTGTGCATGAATACTCTCAGCTCTGGAAAGGGCAGCAACCAGCACTCTGTCACCATTTCTGATTCATTTTTTCCTCTTATGGGCTCTTTATTGTGATAGTCAAGCTTTTTTTTTTTTAACTTTATTTTCATAAAAATTTGTCATATTTAAGTTATTAAACCTGTTGATCTCTAGTTGTTCATAATATTTTGTTATTATCTTTTTATGGTGTATAAAGTCAGTAATGTACTCATGATATTGGTAGTTTCTAGTCTCCCCAGGAACTTTTTAGTTTCATTAGTCCTTTTAAAATCAAAATGCTCTTCCTTGTTTATTTAATTGATATCTACTTATATTACCATTAATTTATTTTCTCCTATTTATTTTTATTTTAATTTGCTCATCTTTTCCTTTCTTCTTAAGCTTAAAATAGATCATTAATCATCTTAAACTATGTTTCTTTCTGAGCATTGTCTGCATGTTCAATGATCTTTCTGAAGGGCCAACTCAAAATATTTGATGTTTCAGAATTTTGTTGTTCTAGAATTTATTTTTTTATTTTCCTCACTTTATTTATTTTCCTCCATTTCTCTTTTCTCTAATTCTTAACCCACTATTCATGCATTTTTTTGAACATATATATAATGATTGTATTAAAGTCTTCCTATGACCAATAGATGGCTCATAAAATTCTATTAGAATTTTTTAAAATTGTGAATACAATTTCTTGCTTCCTTGTACACCTCATTTCTTTTTTTTTTTTTAATTGTATTCTGGAAATTTTTATAAAAAACCAACTCCTGAAGCAGATTTTTACCATGATCCTCAATCCCAAATGTGTTAGCCATTTCTTCTCTGCAGCAATTAAGAGACTGATTTTTCAGATTCTTCTAAGAATGAATTTCAGCTCTGGCTGGACCACACCTTGAATTAGATTGAGTTCATTTGTCAATACCCAGAACCTGGTCTCTGGTGTTGCTACCACTGTGGTTATGATTGTTCTGATGTTCTCAGTATTTGAGCTGGCACTATAGTAGGACCATAGTTTTAGATGGTTTTGGTTTACCAAAACCTGGTAACCTGGTTACCATGGGATATATAGAGTTGTATGAATTTTCTCTGCTTTCCAGACTTTCTCAAGTGCCTCAGCAAATTTCTGGAAATGGAAGAGTGATTGGAAGAAACAATGACTTTAATAATAATTGCTATTGCATTTGGGACTTCTCTAGCTTATAATGAATTGCACCTGACAATAGTGTTGTTGAAATTAATGATTTCTCTTAGTCCACATTGGTGCCCAGACCAACTGCTTTTCTTTGGAATGAAGGTCACCATCATTCTTTGTTCCTCGAGGAAGTTCTCATTCATTTCTGAATTTAATTCTTCAGGAGCGTCGTGCATTTACTACTCTCTGATATTCCATATTGAAGTTTATATTTTTAATCCATCAGTTTTTTCCCTTTGTTGTTTTCACAGGCACAGAGACCTACTCTCTCCTTGTTCAGCCAGAAATGGAATTCTCATTACATTGAAGAATTTTATGCAGGTGAGCAATATGTTTAGTTTTATTTAAAAAAAACAACTTGATATGTGGAGAGTGAGTGAAAGGAAGGAAGACAGCTAGCTGAAAGAAAAGAGAGATTGCAATGGTTGTGGAGAAAAAATATTCTAGCTTATACTTGGATAATGTCAAATGCAGAATATTGGGTAGATCTGAGAGCATTGTTTCAATGGTAGCATAGAAATAACTTGGTTATTGATTGCGTGCTAGGGTGAGAGAATAGCAGAATCACAATTGATATTCAGATGTTTGAGGCAGTAGTTAGGTCTCTAGAATGTAAATTCAATGAAGGCGGGTATTTTCAGCCGTTCATGATGTATCATAAATATCTAGAACAATGCTTAGCAAAGAGTCTGTGGACATAAATATTGATGAATATGATGGATGAAGAAGAGGTTAGAGCTGTAGGGAACATGTTGGGTTCATTTCTCTTGACTGATATCCAGTAGTGTTTAAATTGAAGTATATGGTAGGTATATCAATCTGTAATCTAGAAGAGAAGCCCCAGCTGAAGACAGTTATGTTGTGGAATCATCACTCAAGACTCTTTAGATTTTTAACGATGGCTTACAATTAGATATTAGAAAGTAGCAAATGTTTTACATTTACATGTTTATTACAGCTAAACAAAGCCTGTTATATGAATGAAACTTTGGCATAAGTATCCAATTACTATTAGTGGCTTATTTTGTTATGCATGAGATCTACATAGTTTTATTCACAGAATTTTATGTTATAATAGTTTCAAATGTCTTTTTAAAAAAATCAGTATTATTCTATACCTTTTTGTTATCAGTGCCTGTAGAGTTTCAGGTAAATGCCTTGAAATGTAAATTTTAAAGTTTTGACGAGTCCTACATATTCATGAAATCAAATATCTAGAATCATAGAAGTTGCAGCAGTAACTCCTATTTTGTGAGGAGGCATGTTTTATCAATGTATTAGTTTTGATTAGAAAGTCTAAAAATAGGCTGATGGCTTTAGTGAATCTGGGAATATAAATCTACATTTCCTTTATAATAAAAGATAAAAATGAAGTTGGATTTTAACATGATAATGTGGAGTTTACCAAGAATTCATTTGTACTTATCATTCTTTAAAAGTAGTAGGGGATATTGTACTACTTGTTCAGCTGTCCTATATTTAAAACTATAAAGCCAGAAATGTATTAAAAAAAACAAAAATCTTTCAAGTGACCTTAATAACAATTGGAATGGTTTGTGTATGTGTCACATACGTCTCACACTTACTCCTGCCTTAATAAAATTTCAGAAATTTCTAGAGTTAGCAATGGGTGAGATAGTTAGAAAATTTTGCCCTTTTTTTGGGGGGGTATTGTAACAAATTGCTTATCATATAATTTATTTGTGCTGCATGTTGCTTATAAAACTACTTCCTGAATGTAATACTTGGTATGTACTTAATTATTTTGCCTATAGAGGTATTTTATAAATTAGTGTTTTTACTATTATTTACCTTCAGATGAATGTTAGTGTGTATGCATGTGTGTGGTGATAGAAATTTCCTTTTGAATCTCCATATTTTATTGATCATTTTGAATATGATCTTAAACATTGTACTTCCTTCTGGAGGTAGTAACAAATTATAGAGTAATTTTTCTACTTTTTAATTGGCTCCCTTATATGAGTAATGCAAAATTATAAAATGTATATGATAGTCTTATTTGTAGCTGTTGGTATTATTATCTAATAGATATCCATTGCTGTTATATCCAATTATCCTGTTATTTTCATACCTAAAAAAAGTTATTCTTATTTTATTTCCATTGTCAAATAAATGGAATTTATCTGATTAAATAGTAAAATATTTGGGAACACCTGGGTGGCTCAGCCTGTTAAGCATCTGACTCTTGATTTCAGCTCAGGTCATGATCTCAGGGTCATGAGATCAAGCCCCGACTCAGGCTCTCTACTCAGCAGAGTCTGCTTGAGATTCTCTCCCTCTGCCCCATCCCTGCTGGCACACTCACTCCTTCTCTCAAATAAATAAAAAAATATATTTTACATTGTATTTGTAGTACTCAGTGTAGTGTTCATAAATTACACTAGAGTTCTTATACAACTGCTTAAAATTTAAATATGTCAAGCATTCTTCTGTTTTCATTTTATATCACTAATATTTTATATTGTTTAATTGAATGGCTTACAGAAATAGAATATATTTCTATTATCAATCAATAAAATTCCTTTAAACCTGCAATGTCTTTATTGGTGCAAGATATACTTGCTGGTATATTTTGTGTTTTCTTACCTCATTTAATGGATTTTTTTTTTGGTAGATCATTCGTAGTTGAAAGCCACAAGAGCTTATGTCTCTTTCATTACATGAAATATCAAATTTGACAGTGGTACGTTGACTAACTTAAACATTCTAAGTACTCTGCTTTCCAATATAACTATCCATTTCCCTCACCAAGTCAACAGTCTTCCTTATAGTTTTATTTGTTCTCACTAATATTAATTACATTATTTTAAGGATGGACTCTTGATGGAATTAAGGACTAATAATGAAATTATGGCATGCCACATCAGAACAAACCAAATGAAATAGTTACCTTTTTATTATTTGGGAAGTATAATAATATCTTTTGGAATGTTTGGTTTTGTTATTATTTGACTAAAGAATTTCCTTAAGGTAAGTGCTTACTTTTAACTTCATTACTTTTTAGCTGGAGAGAGAGAAGATGAACAAGATAAACAAGTCAAACACATGGTATTTTAGAATGTGGTTAATGCTGTGAAGAAACAGTACAGGAAAGTGGCGGGGTGTGTGTGTGTGTGTGTGTGTGTGTGTGCGTGCACGCGCACGTGCGTGGGCACACAGGAGTAGGGGCTTGAAAGTTGTAACTTTCAACAGTATATCAGTTTCTTGTGGCTACTGTAACAGATTATCATCAACAACAGAAACGTATTCTCTCACATCAAGACGTCTCTCCCTGCAGAAGCTCTTTCAGCTGCTGGTTGCTGTGGATTCCTAGTGGCTACATCATTCTCATATTGTCTCTGTTTCACGTTGCCTTACGTCTGTATCTCCTCGTCTTCTGTCTTACAACTTCCTCTGTCTTTCTCTTGTAAATACTCTTACTATTGGATTTAGGGCAATCTTCAATAATTAAGGATTACCCATCTCAGGATTCTTGGCTTAACCATTACCTGCAAAGATGCTTCTTCAAATAAAGTAATGTTTACAGATTCCAGGGATTTGATGTGACTATCTTTTGGGGCCGGCAATTTTTCAGACTACCGCAGTGATTAAACGCAAGAAAGATTAGGTCGATTCTGAAATGGAGAAAAACAGTGCTTGCAATGAGGAAGAGAAAAGACTCAATCTTGAGATATACTATTTTGCAGGACTCTGCAGAAATAAAAGTTTATGCCTTTGCTATTTAATTAATTGGGTAATTAGAAATAATTATGGAAATGTGTATGCCAATGTGTATATTGGGAATCAGGCTCTCCAGGCACCATTATTAATTATTATATTTTCCTAGGGGAGCAGCTAGCCAGGAATCATTAGCACTATAGAATAGCAGACAGCTTTAGGTCCCACACTGCATAGCACCATTATTATAAACATGAGGGTCTGGGCTGAATGTACCAGAAAGTTTTTAAATAAAGAGGTAGGCAAAAGGCATTTTGAGATATTCTTCTACAACAAGGGTTCTTTCATGTAACAAGTGAGGCCGAAGTACTTTCTAGAGAAGCAGACTGCAGAAGGAAACCATACCTCAGGGAGGAGATAAAATGAAAAAAAAAAAAACTATTTAATTAAATTACAGTATGGTTAGTGCTACATTTAAGCTAACTATCGGATATGGGTGAACATCAGGGGATTTTTAAGCAAAGGAAACACAATACAAGTCAAGTAGCAACAAAGAGCACATCATGCAGTGGTGGTTAGTGCTACATTTAAGCTAACTATCGGATGTGGGTGAACATCAGGGGATTTTTAAGCAAAGGAAACACAATACAAGTCAAGTAGCAACAAAGAGCACATCATGCAGTGGTGGTGAGATTGGTGTGAAATGGATTGACTAGAGTGAATTTTGTTGAAGAAGGAAAGGTGGTAAATGCTGAAGATTTGGGGTATTCTTCTAGAAAGTAGATATCTGTGTTAAAGGTTTGACATTTCAGGGAAACAGCCCCAAAGAAGCATAAGTGATAAAGCTGTGTTTAATATGCAAATGAAACTTGGGAAGAGATATGGTAGCTCCATTCTCACCCTCCTTTCCAAGCTGAGAAGAATAGTGGTTAGCTCCCTGCTGATGATCAAAATCTTTGTTTCTGACCATCTTTCCTGTAAATATATGGCAGCTCTGTGTTAGTGAATTGGACCCTAGAACTGTGAAGCTACAGATAATAGGCTGGCCCAGGACTTTTTTCAGTGCCAAAACAGTGACAGGACAAATTAGACATACAAACCATGTTGGAGCTTTTGAATGTCACTTCCCAAAACTAACCTGTGTCTACCAGTGAAACAACCTATGATGAGGCCAAGTATCCATATATGGATACTCTAGGTCTCCATCTCCCTTACCTTAACACAAACTTTTTGTTTTGTTTTATTTTTTTTATTTAATTTCTTTTCAGTGTAACAGAATTCATTGTTTATGCACCACACCCAGTGCTCTATGCAATACGTGCCCTCCATAAGACCCACCACCAGGCTCCCCCAACCTCCCACCCCCAGCTCCTTCAAAACTCTCAGATTGTTTTTCAGAGTCCATAGTGTCTCATGGTTCATCTCCCCCTCCAGTTTCCCTCAACTCCCTTCTCCTTTCTATCTCCCCATGTCCTCCGTATTTAACCCAAACTTTTAAGTGTGGTTTTTTTCCTTTCATTTTCTGACCAAAGAAGAGGTGAAAATGAGAAAATAAGAAAATCTAAGTCATCTACAGAATGAAGTGATTGGATGACCACAAAGCTGATTTAGAGTAGAGGAAGAAGAAGGAGGATGGGAGGAGAAGCCAGACAGATGCAAGCTGCTAAGAGTGAGATCTGTAGCTTGAGGACTGAAGAGTTTTGAGAAATTTTCTTACGCTATCTACAGTCTATTTCCACATCAGTCTCCCATACAGATAAACATACTGCATCAACCTGAAATTTCAGTAGAGATCTGCACAATTATTTGGTGCTTTTGGAGTCAGATTATCCTTTTCAATATGCAAACATTTTAAATTTACCCTTTTCCTTCATTCCTCCTTCCCTTCCTTCCTTTTTCTTTCTTTTCTATTCTGTCTGTCTTCATACATTTCTATGAACATTTATTGTGTTCTCTGTTCTGAGAGTATGTAAATCCTGAGATCTTGTTATTTTTACATTTTAATTTCAAATTTTCTTTTCCTCTCTTCCTTCCTTCCTCCCTCCCTCCCTTCCCTTCCCTTCCTTTATTATAAAATTATGTCAATAGTGAATGCAAGTTTTTACTTTTTACCTGACAAAATAACGTTAGAAATGTATGTTTGTTCGTCAGTTAATTTGTGTGTTTATATATAAAGTAATATAATTTGGTCTGTGAGATCCAATACTGGTTCAGATGATTAAAAAAAATCAGTGAAAATTTAAAAAAAATTACCAAGTTTTGATCAGATTAATCTTTCACAGAGAGAGCTTTGCAATGTGGACAGTGGATAAGAGAAGGCATAAGAGGTGATGGGGAAAATCCTGTGGGCCAGCAAATAAAGTAGGAATTTATGAGTATTGTTCAGGAGAATGATAATACAGATATAAACTATAAGGGGATAAAAGTGAAGAGGAAAATGTGTACTGAAGGTGAGGTTGCTGTTGATGTTTTTAGCAAATAAGCAATGTTTGCTGATAAACTAGACATAAATGATAGGAAAAAAGTAAAGGTTAGAAGACTCCATCTTCAAGCTTGCATGGATGAGTGAAGAGAATCACTGTAATGTAAATAGGGAGAACTGTAGGAAACACACATTTGGAAAAAGAAAGAAAGTAGTGATTATTTTTGAAAGATTACAGCAGTTCTGTAGAACCACTCAACAAACATTTAAAGACTGGGCAAAATCTGTCAATTGCAGAAGATACTAAAACAGCAAAACAAAACCCAGAAAAAATTCCCAAACTTAAAATTATTTGAAAAAGGTCTTTATCTAATTTTCATGCTAAATGATGTTGGCACAGCCTATACATATATCTCTGCTTTGATAAATGTGGAGTTTCACTCTTGAATATAAGCCTTTGTTTTCCAACTACATGCAGTTAATATGTCTGTGTATATGTATATATACTATACACACATATTATGGGTACCTTTGTATCTTACAGGCTCGATGAAGTATGATTTGCTGGAGTATGGGGAAAAAATGTAATTCTCTAGTCTCCTAATGTTTTCAGTTTTACTGTTAAATACTTTAGTGATTTCATATATGCTTGTCTTCTGAATACAGAAGCCAGTTTGAACTTTATTGACTTTTTAATTTAATTTTTTCCTCCAAATAGAGTGCATTTGTACATATAAGTTGTATTAGTTTTCTATGGCTGCTGCAACAAATTATCACACATTTAGGTGCTTAAAACAACACAAATTTGGTATCTGGTAGTTCTGCGGGTTAACAGTCAACATAGGTTTCGCTCGCTAAAATCTAAATGCTGGTAGGGTTGCATTCTTTTTTGGAGGGAAACTATAAGGGAAAATCCACTTCCTTGCTTTTTTCCAATCTAGAAAATCTATCCACATTTCTTGTCTAGTGGTCCCTTTGCTCCTTCTTTAATACAGTGCCTCTTGGACCCTGATTGCATTGTCCTATCTCCCTCCGACTTTCTCCTCTATTACCTCTGTTTTGCATTTTTAGGATTCAGCCCTTGTGATTACATTGAGCCTTCCCAGATAAACCAATATAATCACCCTATTTTAAGGTTAGTTGATTGCCAAATAATTTAGTCTGAAACCTTAATTCTCCTTTTTCATAGAGCGTATATAATATCAGGTTCTATGGATTAAGATTGGGCATCCTTGAGAGATCATTATTATTCCTAATACACAAATCTGCTGGGACTTTAAGTATTTGTCTGGATTCTATGATTTTCTAGAAAATAGGATTAAACCAACTCCAGATCTCCATTCATGTCTATTGGAAGCTGCCTTTAAAATGGCCTCAAAGATGACCACATTCAGTATTCCCCCTCTCAAGTGTGAGCAGAAATTACTAAGTTACTTTTAATCGATAGAGTATGGCAATACGATGCGATGCCACTTCTGAGACTGTATTAGATAGACTGTGACTTTTATCTTATTGCTCTGACTTGATCTGTTGCTTCCTTCTTCACTTGCTTGGAGATCAGCTAGCTGTCATGTGAACTGCCCTCTGGAGAAGACTGTGATGAGGCAAGGAACTCCAGTTTTTGGCTAAACACTGTAAATGTCTAAAGTCACCATTGGCAGCATAAGCAGGTCTGGAAGTTGAACCATCCTTGGTTGAGACTTGAAACTATCACCAGTAATACCTTGATTGTAGCTTTGGAAGAAACTATTTTAATTTCATAAGAAAGTCACTCAACTAGGCTATGCTTAGATTTCTCACCCATGGAAACAGTGAGATTAAAACAACGACAATTTAAGCCATTAAGTTTTGGTGTACTGTTATAGAGCAATAGATAAATAATGCATATTTTTGTATCTGAATGTAGGACGTTCCCTTAACAAATACATATTATGCACATATATGCATGACTTGGATCTAGGCAATAAGCAAAAGTTGTAAGGATTTGAGGAGGGTATTAGAGAAAGCCGAAATTTCAATGGACAGAGTATTCATAGAGATAAGGACTTCAAGAATGTCGCTGAAGAGCAACACATCACTCAAAAGGAAGTGAATAACATCTTATTAGAAACTTTAGGAGGGAGGACCCTTGTTCTACAGTGCAGAAGGCTCCACACCATTGTTGTCTATAGTAATATGGAAAATAGGAAGTGTGCCTAATGAATCTGTTAATGTAGCTAAGGATACTTAGGAGCAAAGTGTTGAAGGTGTGGCCATTTCTCTTTCAGAGAGATGAATTGAGGAGGGAAGTGTTGTGGAAATAAAAGAAAATAAAAGGACTTTATGGCTTTGAAAATTCTCAGTTTCTAGGTGGCAAAATTGCTATAATTAAGAAATGACTTCTGAGCAGTTTTCAAGTACAGGGCATTGCCAGAAAATCTGGCCTAGAGATGAAGATGAGTCTTTGTCTCACGATTTTCTCACTCAAACAATATAGCCTAATCAGGGAAATACAAATCAAAACCACAATGAGATACCACCTCACACCAGTCAGAATGGCTAAAATTAACAAGTCAGGAAATAACAGATGCTAGCGAGGATATCGGAGAAAGGGGAACCCTCCTACACTGTTGGTGGGAATGCAAGCTGGTGCAACCACTCTGGAAAACAGCATGGAGCTTCCTCCAAAAGTTGAAAATAGAGCTACCCTCTGACCAGCAATTGCACTACTGGGTATTTACCCTAAAGACACAAACGTAGTGATCTGAAGGGGCACGTGCACATGAATGTTTATAGCAGCAGTGTCCACAATAACCAAACTATGGAAAGAACCTAGATGTCCATCAACAGATGAATGGATAAAGAAGATGTGGGATATGTATACAATGGAATACTATGTGGCCATCAAAAGAAATGAAATCTTGCTATTTGTGATGACATGGATGGAACTAGAGGGTATCATGCTTAGCGAAATAAGTCAATCAGAGAAAGACAGCTATCATATGATCTCCCCGATATGAGTGGAGATGCAACGTGGGGGGGTTTGGGGGGTAGGAAAAGAATAAATGAAACAAGATGGGATCAGGAGGGAGACAAACCATAAGAGACTCTTAATGTCACAAAACAAACTGAGGATGGCTGCGGGGAGGGGGGTAGGCAGAGGGTGGTGGGGTTATGGACATTGGGGAGGGTATGTGCTATGGTGAGTGCTGTGAAGTGTGTAAACCTGGCGATTCACAGACCTGTATCCCTGGGGCTAATAATACATTATATGTTTATTAAAAAATTCAAAAAAATTATATTAAAAAACCAATATAGCCTCTAAGAAACTAAATGCTTACAGGAAGAGATTTGTGGGTGTGTCTTTTGCTTAATGGGAATGATATGATAGTCACTTTAATATCTGCATAGAAAGTTCATTACATTAAATGCTGGCAGCTTGAATTGAAAGGAGTAGAATTTCACTACAAAATGAAAAGAGGCAGAAATGAGGCAAAATGAAAAGAGGTAGTCTCAAATTTCTGTTGGCAGGAAATAGGCTGAGAAAACTATTCATTTGCAAACTTGTGCTACCCTTCTTGAATATGGGATTCCCCACAGGGTGAAACTAAGAGTGAAGACAGTTGCCAGTTTAAGAGCCATTGCCAAACTTATATTCTCTGCTGATACTGGAATGGTTCTAATTTTTTGAAATACTTATTGCAATATTTTAAAATTATTTTTCCCTATTTTAGATTCTATTACATACTGGGCTGTGAGTTATTGAATATGTGAATTTGTTTTCCATCTCTGTGACCTTACCACCTATCAATATCTGGCACTAGATATAGTGCTTGATAAATATATATTGAATGAATGAGAGAGCAAATTAATAAATATATGACCTGCTACTAGAAACAAGTGAAAAACAACTCCATCTTTGATGTTAATGAAATTTTCTTTACATATGTCTCCTAAAGCATAAACATATTATATCTTTTATTAATATTAAAGATTTTTACTTTAAGGAGAGTTGCTTTTTATTTTATTTTAGCAGCAATAGGGGCTTCTATTTTGTTGTTTTATTTTTTCTTATTTCCTTTTATTTCTTTACTAAGCCCTTTCTAAACTTTTATTAGAAAATATCTAAGGATTTTTCCTCTTTGCACTACTTTTATTTTTAAGACATACTTTTAGCAAGATTGTCCTTATTATATCTTATAGATGAGAACTCAGTTCAACTTTAATTCATTGTTAGAAATCATTTTGGCTTATTGGATTATCTTTAACCTATTTTCAAGTTGTGATTTGCCTTTAAATTTTAAATTTAGTAATTCTACTGGATGTCTTATAAACCTGTCATTTTAAAAATTATGCTTTTCTATCTTTCAGTTTTACATCCTGGATGCCCAGAGAGGTAAGAGAGGGCAAGGAGACATTATCACTTTGGTAGCTTTTTATTCATCATCTTCTGTGTACCTACATGTTTCTGTTTCGAGCCCCAGGGGATGTTCTTATAAAATCTGCTCTATTATTTAGAATGTATTTTTATTAATAAAAACCTAGAATTTAAACATTGTCCCAGTAAATCTTATTTATTTTCATAAAAATAGCTTAAGACATCTTTTTGGTAAAATCATTAATTTAGGTCCTATATTGTCATGAGGATGTCAGTTATAGTCTTTTAATACATGTTTATTCTCCATAGCTTATAATATAGTGCACCAGAAGAATTTATATGTAGAAATCTGCTATTTCTGAAAAACTGACCACTTGTTTTCTTGATTGCTTTTTCTTTTCTTTTCTTTTTTTTTTCTTTCAAGATTTTATTTATTTATTCGAGAGATGGAGAGAGTGAGCACTGGCAGGTGAAAGGCACAGGGAGAAGCAGACTCTCTGCTGAGCAGGGAGCCCAGTGCGGGGCTTGATCCCAGGATTCTGGGATCATGACCTGAGCTAAAGGTAGACGCTCAATGAACTGAGCCACCCAGGTGCCCCCACTTGTTTTCTTGAAATTGGTTTATGATTTTTACGGTGTTGGTGCTTCTCTTCCATGTCTTATATATCTTATCTATTAAGGATATGACTACTATTCTTAATGAATTATATATTCTATATTAAAGATAAGATAGCATCTTTCTTCTCCCTAAATACTAAAATCTTTGTAACCTTTTAAAATGAGAACATAGTCTACATACAATTACATCACCAGTAATTGCTCTTAAATTTAACAAATATGGGATGATGGGGCACCTGGGTGGCTTAGTCAGTTAGGTATCCCACTACTGTTTTTGGCTCAGGTCTTGATCTCAGGGTCATGATCTCAGAGTCCTGGGATTGAGCCCTGCATAAGGTTACATGCTGAGAGCATGCAACCTGCTTGACATCTCTCTTTCTTAGAATCTGTCTCCCTTTTCTCCTCCTTGCCTCAAAAAAAAAAAAAAAAAAAAAAAAAAAAAAAAGGAATGATTTAATTACAGCGTTTTCCATCTATATTTCCCTCACATGCTCATTTTTTTTTAAGCCAGCATTTATCAAATTAGGAGGTTATATAAAGAGTAGGTGCCTTTTCTTATTACTTTTATAGTGATTAAATTGTTCAGTAATCATAAGAATAGGATGGAAATACTATGTATAGAAAATTTAATGTCTACAGTATCATTTAGTATTATTTTAGTCACAGGTTTCCAAATAACAACTAATATTTAATTAAAATTGCATATATCTGTGCTCTATAGATAATCTACATTTATTATATATTTGCATGCTAATAGCAAGTAATTTTATTTATTGATATAACAAGCTTTTAAGGCTTATTCTTGTCTGTCTCCATGAAATTGCTTATCCAGTTATTCCTCATCATGATTCAGGGCCAGTGTTTCTTTCTGAGGAGAATGCTGGGGACTCTTTTTCTGTACACAAAGGCAGTTACTCAGATAAACAAAGACTAACAGCTCTAGTTTCAGGTTTTAGTTTCAGTAACAGCTTCAGCTATAGGCTAATGAAATACTTGTAGAACTGCAATAAAGTCCATATACTTAGTATATGGGAAGGGAATGGGGTTGTGCATTTAGAGAGGTAGGTAGAGACCAGTTATAAAATACTTTTAAGTCTAATAGGCATTTAAAATAAATCTCATACTAAGGAAAATGGAGAACGATCAGGCAATTTTAAGCAAGGGAGTGTATCCGTGCAGAAAATGATTTGGCAGAAAGTAATAGTGGAAGTAAGAATGATAGATAGGAAGCTATTTTATTTGTACTTGAAAGAGATAATGACTAGAATTGTGGTACTGGAGATGGAGAGAATGAAAAGACTCAAAAAAAATTTTGGATTAGAATCAAGAGGCTTTATTAACAGATCGGATGAGGGAAATGAAAGGAGGAGGAAATGTCAAAGAAGACTACCAGTTTTCTGGCTGGAGAACTTGAGTAGATGGAGATGCTAGTAAATGAGATGGGGAACATTGGAGGTGGAAAAGGTGTGAACAGTGCACAGGGATTAAGAGTTGAATTTTGAAAATTTACTTAAAAATGTATGAGAGAGTGAGGTGAAACTGTCAGGTTAGTTTAGAAGAGAGGTATGGGCAGAATATTTACATTGAGAGATTGCCAGACTGATAATATTACAATATTATGTCTGATGACATAAGCTCATCTAATAAGGTGTACAGAGATGATGAAAAGAAGAGAGTCCAGGACTTGTTTTCAAGGAACTCCATTTATAGGTTAAACAGTCATAAAAGAATAAGTGAAGTATACTGAAAAGCTCCTGGAAATGAAATCTATCAATAAGCTGAGAGGAAGTTGTGCAGTATAGTTTTTGTTAGTGCTCTAGAATTAAACTACCTGAGTACAAACCCTGGGTTTCACATTAATGGGATCCAGGTTTGATGTAACTTGGTCACTTAACCTCTTTATTCTAGTTCCCATTGGTAAACAGTGACACCTTAGTGCCCATCTTTCAAGGTCATTGACAGGACAAAGAAATATATTTTGTCCATTGTTATATTTTCAGTAACCTTAATGTATAGAATAAATTGGACATATAAGACCTATAGTTGACATACAATGTTACATTATCTTCAGTGTACAACATAGTGATTTAAGAAGTCTATATGTTATGCTGTGCTCACCACAACTGTAGCTACCATCTGTCACCATATGATGCTATAACAATACCAGTGATTATATTCTCTGACCTTTTATCCCATGACTTATTCTTTCCATAACTGGAAGCCTATGTCTTCCTTTATCCTTCACCATTTTACCTATCTTCCCATCTCCCTCCTCTCTTGCAACCGTCAATTCTCTGTATTTATGGGTCTGTTTCTGCTCTTTGTTTGTTTCACTTTTTTAGATTCCACATATGAGTACAATCATACAGTATTTGTCTTTCTCTGTCTGACTTATCTTACTTAGCATAACACCCTCTAGGTCCATCCATTTGTTGCAAATGGCAAGATCTAATTCCTTCTTATGGCTGAATAATATGGCATTCTGTATGTCTACTATACACCACATCTTTCTCCATTCATCTGTTGATGGACACTTGGGTTGCAGGTTAGTTGAGCCAGGTCGCATACCAAAGATCTGATTTAATTGGTCTGAGATGGGGCTCAAGGCAAGTAATTCTAATGTATAGATAACAGGAGTGGTCCTATTTGCTTTATGCTGCCATGCACTGCTCCATTTTCTGCTTAAGACAATGTGTGTTCATAACAATGAAAATATAGAAAGGGAAATGAGAGAATTGATTGCATTTACTACAGCACCAAGAACCATAAGATACCTGGGAATAAACCTAACCAAAGAGGTAAGGGATCTGTACTCGAGGAACTACAGAACACTCATGAAAGAAATTGAAGAAGACACAAAGAGATGGAAGAGCATCCCATACTCATGGATCAGAAGAATAAACATTGTTAAAATGTCTATACTGCCTAGAGCACTCTATACTTTCAATGCCATCCCGATCAAAATTCCACTGGCATTTTTCAAAGAACCAGACCAAACAATCCTAAAATTTGTATGGAACCAGAGGAGACCCCAGATTGCTAAGGAAATGTTGAAAAAGAAAAAACTGAGGGCATCACGTTGCCTGATTTCAAGCTTTACTACAAAGCTCTGATCACCAAGACAGTATGGTACTGGCACAAAAACAGACACATAAACCAGTGGAACCAAGTAGAGAGCCGAGATATGGACCCTCAACTCTATGGTGAAATAATCTTTGACAAAGCAGGAAAAAATATCCAGTGGAAAAAAGACAGTCTCTTCAATAAATGGTGCTAGGAAAATTGGACAGCTATGTATAGAGGAATGAAGCTTGACCATTCTCTTACACCATACACAAAGATAAACTCAAAATGGATAAAAGATTTCAACATGAGGCAGGAATCAAAATCCTGGAGGAGAACATAGGCAGTAATCTCTTTGACATTGGTCACAGCAACTTCTTTCAAGACATGTCCCCAAAGGCAAAGGAAACAAAAGCAAAAGTGAACTTTTGGGACTTCATCAAGATCAAAAGCTTCTGCACAGCAAAGGAAACAGTCAACAAAACAAAGAGGCAACCCACAGAATGCAAGAAGTTATTTGCAAATGACAACACAGACAAAGGGCTGATATCCAAGATCTATAAAGAACTCCTCAAACTCAGCACACATGAAACAGATAATCATGTAAAAAAAAAAAAAAATGAGCAGAAGACATGAACAGACACTTCTCCAAAGAAGACATACAAATGGCTAACAGACACATGAAAAAATGTTCATCACTAGCCATCATGGAGATTCAAATCAAAACCACATTGAGATACTACGTTATACCAGTTAGAATGGCCAAAATCAGCAAGACAAGAAGCAAGTGTTGGAGAGGATGTGGAGAAAAGGGAACCCTCTTATACTGTCAGTGGGAATGCAAGTTGGTGCAGCCACTTGGAAAACAGGGTGGAGATTCCTTCAGAATTTAAAAATAGAGCTACCCTATGACCCAGCAATTGCACTACTGGGTATTTACCCCAAAGATACAGATGTAGTGAAAAGAAGGGCCATCTGTACTCCAAGGTTCACAGCAGCAATGGCCTCAGTTGCCAAACTGTGGACAGAACCAAGATGCCTTTCAACAGTTGGATGGATAAAGAAGATATGGTCCATGTATACAATGGAGTATTATGCCTCCATCAGAAAGGATGAATACCCAACTTTTGTATCAACATGGACAGATTGGAGGAGATTATGCTGAGTGAAATAAGTCAAGCAGAGAGAGTCAATTATCATATCTTTCTCACTTACTTGTGGAGCATAGGGAATAACATGAAGGACATTGGGAGGTGGAAAGGAGAAGTGAGTTGGGGGAAATTGGAGGGGGAGACAAACCATGAGAGACTATGGACTCTGAGAAACAAACTGAGTGTTTTGGAGGAGAGGGAGGTAGGGGGTTGGGTGAGCCTGGCGATGGGTACTAAGGAAGGCATGTACTGCATGGAGCACTGGGTGTGGTGCATAGACAATGAATTTCGGAACACTGAAAAAAATAAAATTAAATTAAAAAAAAGAAAGCTAAAAAAAAAGATAATCTGTGTTTTTATGGTTAAAATGTCAGCTGAGGGCCATAATATCTTGGGTTAGAGGTCAGTTAGGATTTACTCAGGCTGTTTTTTCCTCCTGGATTGCCTTTTCCATCATTTCTCATGTCTGACCTCTAAAACTATTTCCTGGAAGTTCTCTCTCTCTTTCTCCCCAGGGATTTCCAAACTGCTTTACTGACACCACTGCAAAATGTCACATTTGTGGTATTCTACTTTGTATTTCCTTTTTCATGTTCACATAAATAGACATAATGAAAATATATACTGAGGATATTAAATTCAGTTTGATTCTCCTAAAACTCCTAGTACAGTATTTTTACTTAGAAAGTACTTACTAAATATTTGCTGAATAAGTAAATATGTAGGAGAATATAGTAAGTTGCATTTGACTGTTGTAAGTAGTTGGCTTTTTGGAGGAAATTTTATGTATTACTAAATTGCATTAAAATCTACCTATCTAGTTGATTTTCAGCTATCTGGAACAAATAGCTGAATTATCTATTTTATAATTGCTATACATTTTAGAGATCCTCATTAGATGGGTTTGACTAAAAAATATATTTTAACTGACTAATATATATATATATATATATATATATATATATATATATATATATATATACATCAAGTTCCATAAAAACTGATGGGCCTAAAAACTGTCCTACCTGTGAAATTAAACATTTGAATTTTAGTTCAATGGTCAAATGTAGTTCACCTCCAGTTTTCTAACTTAAAAATTCTTAGACAAAAGTAAAATATTGGGATGTCAGAAGTTCTGTCTTCTATGTGCTAAGCTACCATTTGTTCAGGCTCCTACAATAATACCAACAATAGAAAACTGATATTTTGCTTCTTTAATAACAACTCTTTTGTCAGTATCTAATGAAATTTAAAGGGATTTAAAATGACTTAATTCTGATTGGAGTTCGTTATATTTAGTTTTACCTTTGAGCCCAAATATCACTACCTTCTTTGTATGTAGACAAGGCCACTATGAGGATGGCACTGTCATGAAAGTTTCACTTTCATGAAAGATGAAACTAAATTTACTAGCTTTTCCTTTTTAATTTTGTTTTTAAAACTGCTTAAAGGCCCTTCAGAAACACTGCTGTTTACAAGATTACCAAATTGGTGGAAAACATTGAAACATTAAAATGTTGAACTGCTATTGTGACTCATAAACACATTCATAAAGAAAGGCAGAGCCAATTAAAAAAATAAATTCCTCATGTACTGTAAGATAAATTGCTGCAAGCCAACCAGTAAAAATAATAGAGCTGTCAAAACAATATAATTTCTGTGCACAAACCAAAGCATATCCAATATAATAATAGAATGAAGATTTCCTGAATAAATACCTAGTCAGGAATGAACTGCCAGGGAAAATACATTTATTTAGCCCTCACTTAGTTCATCGAAACAAATGTCTGCTTATAAGTTTGTAATATTTGACAGGAGGAAGATTATAGCTCAGTCATGGCCTCCAATAACTTAAAATATTGGAAGCTTTAGACCTTGCTCAGTTAAATGAGTTACCCAAATGTTCACCTTTTACAGATTGATAATCTGGATATAGACTGGGACACTTCACTATCTGTGAACTGATGAATGATCAAGGCATTTAAGTTGATAGATCAGGGTCTTTTGCTAAATAAATTAAAGTAAATAGGAGTAACTGATCAGGCTGTTGGATGGCCTAATGGGTATTTGTCAAATTAATCTCAGTCAGTGGTTGTGAAAAGATAGGTTCTAATTCCATCTTGTTCATTAGGGGACAAAGTGTATTCTTGAATTCTGAATGGTCACAGAGCATTTACTTAGATGAGTGAATTATATACGATCACACAAAAGCAGAATTCTATGTAATGCTGCCTTTTACCCACACAGAGCTATAAATATGGGCTCAAATAATAAATACCAATATCCATAATAGGAAATCAGTTGTGGTGGCACAATAACAAAATCATTCATGCAGATCCTTTGATTTGTGAGGAGAGGGACACAGGCACACCTCATTGAGGTAGATTCCAGATTTTGGGGAAATCACTTTTTTGAAACTTATAGAGACTGCTCAGAAGAGGTAACACCTTAATTTCAAATCAGCAGAAATACGTAAGAGAATTACAATTATTTAGAAGAGAAATTATGAGAATCAGTTGTGTCAAGGATTATTTCTGGAACACAGGAATTCTGTGTTCCAGAATTCAGAGTATTCAGAAATACTCAGTGATTTGAAAGTGAAAAAAGAATATTCATCAAAACAATAGGGTTTCTTCTGGAAACCCAAATGTAAAAAAGAAAAAAAGATAAGTAGAAGTCATTATTTGGGACAATTATTATGAAAAAGGTGATTCAAAGTAGTTACCTTATTAAAATGTGCTGAATTGTTTATCCATTACAACTAAACCTCACTTATCTTCTATGTAAGATCTTTTTTTTTAATTTTAATTTTTTTAGAGATTTTATTTATTTATTTGACAGAGATCACAAGTAGGCAGAGAGGCAAGTAGAGAGAGAGAGGGGGAAGCAGGCTTCCCGCTGAGCAGAGAGCCCGAGGGGAGGCCCCATCCCAGGACCCCGGGATCATGACCTGAGCTGAAGGCAGAGGCTTTAACCCACTGAGCCACCCAGGCGCCCCCTATGTAAGATCTTTAACTCACTGTTATATCTCACTAATATGATGTATCATATGACCTTATACGATCAAGTAACTCTGGTTCCAATGTTTTCTCCATCTTATTTACAACCAAAACTAATTCCTGAAACTCACGCAATCCTAAATGTCATGACTCTGCTTTCTGTTATAAATGATCTTTATTAGTGTTAAAAGATAAATTGAGGCATATTAAACATTTTAAGAGTTTACTGAGAAAAAAATTATTCAAATTGGGCAGTATCCAATCTAGCAGATAATAAGGAACTCTGAGAAACTATACAAAATGAAAGACTTTTATAGATTGAAGATAAATGGCAGGAGCTATCATACAGATTACCAAACCAGGACTGATCAGGGGGTTCCTGACTGACTGGTTTAAGATTCCACTTCTGGGAGAGCTGAAACTATAAGTTAAGTGTTAGGTTGGTGATGTGGGACTTAGGATAAGCAACTCCATTTTTGGCTGTTGTCCTTTTGTTTGTTTGTTTGTTTTTGTTTGTTTTAAATATTTCCCCCATTTTGATAAGCCTCTCAGCCTAACTGAGACACTTAATCAGAAATTTAAGGCATTCATGCTACTCTCAGCTACTATTTGGGAGTTCTTGAAGTTTTTGCTAAATCTCTGTGTGGTATTCATAGGGCACTACGTTGGGGTCACATTCTTTAAGTTTGTCATTTTCTTTTTTCTTTTTTCTATGTTTTATTTTTAGGAAGATCATTTGCTTGGTGGCTAGTGGCTGTGAACACTGACGGACCTAAAGCTTTTGAGAGATTACAGTGTATCAGAAAGACTACTATAACTGTTATAAGTAGGATAAATCCCAATGTCTGGAGTATACTTTGAAGCCATGGTCACCAAGACCCAAACCAATCAGCATCAAATTAGTCTCTGTTGAAGGAGTCACTTTCTTAAGCTAACTGGCTTGTTCATTGATCTAGTGTAGCTGAGTTTCAGCTTTCCTAGAAGTATCAGTTCAAGGGCAGCAAGTGGCTCTAGCAAAACATCTCTTTGCTCAGCTAAAAGATAATTGAGAACTATCCTATTATCAAGAAAAACTTTGGCCAGAGAGTCTAGGGATTCCCCCCCCCCCAGCTGTTTGTTTAATCACAGAATCTGCAATAGCTTCAAGAGTTAAGAAAGGTTCCTGATCAGAACCTCCTTTGCATTTACTCCTAACCAGGGGAGTAGGGAACCAAGGAAGAAAATTTTGAATCATGAATACCTCCTGGTAATTCCCACTTGAGTGCATGGCTTGGGAGTAAAAAGGTGACAGCCATAGAGACCAGTAAAATTTAAGTTTGCAAACCACATAGGTAATTTTATTTTAATTATCCTAACCTTGTATCCCTTTCTTTGTCCAGAACCTGGATGCAAGATTCCCTGGGTTTGGTTTGCTAAACAGAGATAGAGAAATGGGCTCTCAAGTTTGAGACCCTGACACAATAGAGAGTGGACTGAGTTTATTATAGAGGAAATGAAGCATTGGAAATCTAGGAGGAGTTTTTCATGGGCAGGGCTATAGGATTACTCACATAGCAAATATAACAGTTATTTGGTGGCTGGACTAGCCCACTGTGCAATGGCCTGAGATATGTGAACTTTCTATGGCAGAACCTAAGGAAAAAAGGTGAACAAAAGAATCATAAAGACTTTCATGATATAAGAATTAGGAAAAAGAGAGGGAAGGAGGAATGGAAACAAATGTTCTTCAGCTGACATCTTGGGAGGAAGCTGTCTACCTCAATATTGGCTACATCTCTTCCTAATAAATTTGATTTTGAGGTCTCCAGCATTTATCAGATGTCAGTTGGAGCCTTCTTCAGTTGTAAAATATGCACCCGAGTTTCAGCACTCTGCAGTTTGGAAGCAGTGTCATTGGTCAAAAGTACTTGTTTGTGTCCTTTTCCTAATTTCACTTTTTCAAAGCATTAGAGTTAAAAAGAGCCTGTAGATGACAAATGACTTTAAAATGCCCATACTTAAAGATTTGATGATAGTTAATTATGATGGAATTGACAAAGAAATTTGGTTATTTTTGTGACATACAACATTTTAAGATAATAACTGGAATGATGAATGATAACATTATACCAGGACTTATTAGATTGTTAGAGATTTCTACATCTAGACACTTATATTAATAACATATATTTATAAAATATAGTCTAAGAAGGCTTATCTCTTGATGATGCTTCCCATGTAATTTAACATATCAAACAAACCTAGTTAGCTTAATATGTCTCTTTTACAAGGTGAAAGACAAATATTTGAGATTTTCTCGGAGCCCTCTGAGAAATCTCAGAGTTACTCTGAGATCAAAAAGATACCTTTTAGAATTCAATTTTGGGAGGCTGCCAAAATGTCAAAAGGTCTGGACATTTGACTAAATAAGATCACATATCATTATGAAATAATACTTAATTATCTATTTAACTAAACTGCAATAGAATAAAGGTAATACAGAAGGTTACAAAGCTGTGAACAAAAGTTAACTATTTTAACACTGAAAAGATTAGGTTTTCTTAAATAATCAAAGATCTGACAATGGGAGGCACAGAAATTATTTTGCTAAGAAAAAAATCTTTGCTTTCCAAGTAGATTACCTAAGATGTTAAGCACACACACATACACACACACACACACACACACACACCCCTTTCATGGTGTGCCATCAAAAGCAGACTGATAGTCCAAGAACTGTCCTTTTAACTGAGAGAAAACCAATTCTAATTTGACATTAAAATTCATTCCTTAAAAACTTAAGTAAATTAGTTCCAATCTCAGCTTGACCATACATAAAATGTATTTCCCAAGATTCCTTTCGCACAAAACTTCTACAACTATTTTATGTCCATTAAGATTTTTGTGCTATTTTGAAACAACCAGTCATAATTCTTTCCTGCCTACTTTTCATATAGAGTTGTTTCCTTTCACTCTTAATATTCTTAATAGTTTTGTATATGTTGATTAGTATTTTTAACCTTTAGAATTTTTTATTCCTAATGAAAAAAAATAAAAGTAGTAATCAATTGACGAATGTCTGTTATATCAGAATACTCTAGATTGGCAAATTTATAAAAACATTTTTTAATTTCTAGAAGTACATTCTTTCTCATGGTAAAATTTTCAGTGTGGCATAAGACACGTTTCCTAATAGACAAAGATAATTTTAGTTCATTTGTAATAAGACAAAAGTAGATAAACTTGTTTTCATTAATTAATATTTCAGTCTTTTGTTTTATTTGGAAATGATCTAGATAGTCAATGAATATCCATGCTTTAGCTTCTTTCAGTATAACTTTTAAGCTTTCAAGTTACCAAGGGTCTATAGATTGCACAGGTGGTTTTATTCCAGTTATCTTTGCCCTGTGTTGCCTTGTACAGAGCTTGGATACAAAATTCCATGGGTTTGGGGTTGTTAGCCTGAGTAGGAGAATGGACCCTCAGACTTAGGGAGTCTGACACAATAGCAAAGGGATTGAGTTTATTCCAAAAAAAGATTTTGGAAAATATTTTAAAGTAGAAACATAGGTATTGTTATTGTTGAGAAGTTTATTTGTAAACTTTTAACTTACTGATATCTATTTAATTTATTCTTAAACAATTATGTTAGATTACTTATGAAAATGTCATGAGACATTAAACAGCCAACCATCATTATAAATTATCTTTTTTGCCGACAAATTCCATAACAGAGATAATATGAATTTATTTGACTTTTAGTAAACCTAGGTAGAATAAAAATATATTTAATGCTGATAACACTTCTTCTTTTTCCCCTTCCCCATCCCCTTCTTTGTCCTCTTTCTCCCCCTACCTCCTCCTCTTCTTCCCCCTCCTCCTCCTCCATCTTCTTCTCCTCCTCCTTCAGAATTCTCTTGTTTCCTAGAAAGTTATCATACTTACATCTCAAAAGACACAGAGAAAGATGTGAGTTCCACCAAGAAGAACTTTTGTTCTCTAATTCTATATATTTTATAATATCTTCCAAGCCTTTTGAGACAAACAAAGGAGGTTCTGTGATTGATTAAAAAAAGGTGGAGGTGGGCTTTGAATTGGTTTTAGAGTTGCATTTCTATTCTCAGAAGACTTCATTTGTAAATCAAGTACAGTTATTTTTAATTCCTTGGAGAATGGGGTTGCAACCTGAATTATATCAAGACTGACCCACCCATCTAAGTACACTTTCTTCAGTTTACTTCTTTATATCAAGGAGATGTTCTTCAACTAAGATGGAAATCAAACAATTTCTATGTTCTAGATTTAGACCTGTGTGTCTTTGGAATGTTTTAGTAAATCCTTCAGTAAAGGCTTCAGAATGCCCACCACCCTGCCATATATATTGTTTCATTTATCTTAGAAAGAAGACGTTAAAAAAGTTTCTCTAAGGCTCTGAATATCAGCTTCCAATTGGGCCAACTCCTTATCACAGAGTTACTTAAAACAAACAATAAGTCCTTTTGGATATCTTACCAGGTTTCAACCAGGACAAACAGTAAATAATCCTTGTAATATTGAGCAACCCCATGGGCACAAGAGGCATCCTTAAAGAGGATGCAAAAGATACTACTCTTCTGAGATCCAGAGTCATTCCCAAAGATAACCAAAAGAAAGACTTAGACAGTTCCCTTGAGAGCTGGCAATAGTGAGTAGAACCCTAGCTGTAAGTGGAGTGCAGTTCATATATCTGTCCAACTTTATGTTTAAACCCCATCCTGAGAGTTGCCAGTGCAAGCGGTCAGGACACAAAATGAGATAAGACGGTAATAGCTAACCTTGGGTAAGAAAGGATCTACTCTGATGGGTACTTGAAGGCAAATTCATGAGTAACAATTTGAAGATCTGATTATCACTTTTTGTTGTTGCCTGTCAATCTGAATTTGGAAAGGAATGTACAACATTAAATTTTACATTCCTCTCTTGACCAGGCATCACAGATAGAAATCTGGGAGAGCTTTGGTAAGCATTCTCATTTGCTGGCTTTTCTAGTTTGCCCAGTATCCTGCTTGCAGGCTGTGGAATAAATGGGATGTCTCAACCAGTCTCATCCTGGTCACTGGATATTTTTGAGGAGGAAAAATAATGTTCCCTCTACCCTTTGTGATGAGTACTTGACCGAGACCCCTTTTTCTCTAACTAAGATAAATGTATAAGCTTGTTTGGGTTAAAAATTCTCTACTGTGGCCACTATAATTCAATATTTGATAAGGTTAACTGTGTTCAGGCTTAAACAAAATTTTAGTCACCTGAGGCTTCACATGGGACTCAGTTTGGTTTTTAAGTCAGACTCAGTTTGACCCTGGACCCAAAATGGTTTCTAAGTAAGAACCAGTTTGACCCTGGACCCAGGACTAGTTTGACCCTAGACCCATATTATTATACTTAATGAAGTTGGACCTAGTCTGACTCCAGCTGGTTTCCAGATCCAGTATGGAAAATGAAATGCTCAAATAAAGTTATAACACATAGCATATAACACAAAAGCTACATAGCTATGATCTCTGAGGGACTCATCCACTACCTCCAGAGGCAGTGAGAAAACAGTGAGCTCAAGGGACTTAACAGGTATCTATACCTATTTGATTGTTGCTCCTGGGGGCTCTCAGGGATCTCCAGTTACCTCTTTTGACACTAGAAGTGTTAAAAGGTAAACTGAGGCATATAAAAGGTTTCAGTTTATTTGAGAAAAAAATCAATCTTAATTGGGCAGCATCCAATCTAGCAGAGAGAAAGATCTCAGAGTTGTAGTAAACCTGAAACTTTATAGGCAGAAGGGAGAGGGAACAAGGAAGTTATACCAGATGATAAAGTGGGTTGGTTTTTACAAGATTACTTTAGGGGAAAATAATAAAAATTTGCTGATTAGGCAATTCCTGATTGACTGGTTTAAGATTCCATTTCTGGGAGAGCCAAAACTGTGAAGTCTCAGTTTGGTGACATGTGGTTTTGCCTAAGTGATTCCATATGGGGTCTATTGTCTTTGTCTTTATTGTTGTTTGCTTGTTTTCTAACATTAGATAAACTAATCTGTGGTAGCTAAGTATCTTCTTAATTACCTAGGCAATATGCTTTTTGAAAGTAGCTTAAGTGTATCTTTCTGGAATAATACTTAATCAATGACTCTATGCTAGAAATTTCAGATTCACTGGTGATTTAACAGGGAAGATATCGGGGTGAGGAAAGAGTCTTAGTATTACATAAATTTGATCTGCTATCAACTATGTCTATTTTATGCCCTTTTAACATTAATTTGAACTATGTAATTAAGTCAGAGGTGGAACTACTGATTCAGAAGAGAGCTGGAATGCTGCTCACTTCACTGATTTTCCACTGCTCAGCATCTCTTTCTAATCAGCTCCATGCTGGGAGAGACATTATTATCTCTGAAACTGATAAAAGATAGCCCCACCTCCTGTTGTCTGTTTCCTGTTAAGCTTCTTGTTCATATTCAGAGAGCCCACAAAGAAGATACTGAACGACCTACAGGTGTCTGCAGACCAAGCTGATCACTAGAGCGAAACATCCTAATGGCTGTTTCTATTCCATTCTATGTTTCTAATTGGCTCCAACATGCCTGTGACAGTCTTTTTGCCTATTTTTTTCTTCTAACCTTTTGTGACTTAATTTGGTTTTGTGGTACTTATAAAGAAAGATTGGAGATAGCATGTTTCAAGTCTAAAGATCACCAAGCATATTAGAGCTCTGCTTCTTTGACTTTTCTAAGAGGGCATCTGGAATAATACTTGTTTTCTGGAAAGGCTGATGTTTGCTTGGCGATCTTACCACTCTGTGAAGATTATTCTTCAGTAATATCCTCTGGCTAATGACAACACATATTCTATCTCTGTGCTTGTGCTGATGGTTCTTTACATTTAATTGCTTAATTTTCTTTCACAGCTCATTAGAAACTGTTTTTCTCCTATAGTAAGTTTTGGTACCCTATTATGCATTCAGCAAATATGTACTGACCACTTTCTAACTGCTAAGAATCATCCTAGACCCTGGGCTTACAATGATAATAAGAAAATGTAGATTCTGTTCCTCTTGTCATGAAGTTTTCATTAGCTGAATTGTTATTTAAAAATGTAAAATTAGGGGCCCCTGGGTGGCTCAGTGGGTTAAGCCTCTGCCTTTGGCTCAGGTCATGATCTCAGGGTCCTGGGATTGAGCCCCGCATCAGGCTCTCTGCTCAGCGGTGAGCCTGCTTCCTCCTCTCTCTGCCTGCTTCTCTGCCTACTTGTGATCTCTCTCTCTGTCAAATAAATAAAATCTTAAAAAAAATGTAAAATTAAAAAAATAAAAGTGTAAAATTACCATAGTTTTATGTGGATAGGGAATGTGTGTATCGACAAGTGTGCACAAATTAGTAGATTTTACCACACCAGAACAGGCAAGGCTTCAGTAAGAAAATGATTTTTGTGCCAAATTCTGGAAGCAAAGTAAAAATTAAATTCTAGGAATGGAGGAAGAAAGGCTATGCATAAATGCTCTGTTGTAGAATGAAGCATGTGTTATTTGAAGAATTTATGGAAAGCAGGTGACAAGCTAAAGGTAGAGAGATTGGTAGGAATGAGATCATGAAGAAATCAGCTATTGAGGGATTTGTAAGCCATATTAAGAATTTTTGGCCTTTCCTGGAATCATAATAAATCAGTAAAGACTTTGTGCTCAGTTTGGGGAACACAATCAGAAGATTGTTCTGCCTGCAGCATAGAGACTAGGAGAAAGTTTAGATGCAGGGTGCCCAATTAAGAAGCTATTACCATAGCAGAAAGCAGACATAAAAGTAAATGAAAATAGGCTAGTGTGGTAGAACTTATTGGAAAGAAAGAGATAAATTCAAGGAAAATGTAAAATGTAGCATCATTACATGTGGGGATGGATTGGATATGGGTGTGAAGGTTGTGGAGAGGGAAATGATGGTATTAAGGATATTGCCTAGTTTTCTGAGCTGAGAGAACACAAGGCTTTGGGGAATAGATCATGGGTTCTGTTTTGGACAATATTGAGTTTGAGATAACTTTGAGAAACCTAAGTTAATATTAAAAAGAAAAAAATGGAGTGTGTGTGGGTTTCTAATAGAGAATGTCTAGGACACTGCAAAGTAGGAACCATCTGCTTACATGTGGTAATTAAACCTATGTTCTTTTGTATTAGTGATTTACAAATATAGACTCATTTAATCTTTGTGACAACTCAATGAAATACATACCATTATAATCCCTGTCTTAAAATAAATAGTAACACTGAGATAAAATGAGGTGAAGCTCTAGCCATGATGACAAAGCTCATAAGTGTCAGAGCTGAGATTTAACCCAAGCAGGTTGGAAAAAACATTCATTTTCTTAATCATCTGTTATGCCACCTGTCATGAATGAAATTGTTTAAGGAGTAACTATGGTTTGATTAAAGGGCCTATGACTGAGCTTTGAGGAATTCAAACATGCAAAGACTAAGAGATGAGTCCAAAAAGGAGACCAAGAAGAAGCCAGAAATGTAAGAAGAGAACCAGGAGGGTATGGTGCCTTGAAAATTAGAGTGTTTTAAGATGTAGAAAATATCAAATACTCCCAAGAATTCAAGTCCAATCAGATCTAGAGGAAACCCAAACTTTGGATTTAGGGCACTGTAGTTTATTGGTGACTTTAATGAGAGTCTCCCTCAGAGTACTAGGGGGGGAACCCAGTTTGGAGGGAATTGAGGAGTGATTGAAAAAGTGTTGAAGAAGAGAGGAAAAAACAACTCTTTCTAAAACTTTGACTTCAGCAACAAGATAACTAGGTTTATAACTGGAGTAGATTGGGGGCGGGGCAGATGTTTGCTTTGTTTTGTTTTAAAGAAGGGTTTAGAATGTGTTTCAGAGTATAAGAACAAGGAGATGTTGAACATAGCTTCCAGGACATCCCACTTTGCTGGATTTTATACTTCCTCACTCAACACTCCATCTCAGTTTTTCCTTCTGGCTTCTTCTCAGCTTCCTGGCTTTTTATTGTGAGGGTATCTCAGGGATCAGATCATGAACAGTTCTCTTCTCAATCTACATGCAATCCCTTAGTGGTTTCATACAATTTTTCTAGTGCATCTAGAACTGAATGCCTGATTTTTTCTCCAACATGCTTTGTCCATACTCTTCCCTATATCAGTAATGGTTATTTCACCCTTCTATGTATTCAGGCCAAAATAGTTGGAGTCATTCTTTGCTCTTTTGTCTTCCACCCATTTCCCAGCTCTTCTGTAAATCTGATAGTTCTGTCTTCTAAATCCTACCACATCCTCTGATATCACAATGGTCCAGGTTATTACAATTATTACAATAGGCTTATTACAATAGGCTCCTCAGTCAACTTATTACAATAGGCTCCTATCTCTTCTTCTTACCTCCATGTGTCCTACTTGTTTAAATTTGAACAAAGCAACCACAGTGATCCTGTTAAAAGGTGACCAGTCATAGGCACCTGGGTGGCACAGTAGGTTAAGCCTCTGCCTTCAGCTTGGGTCATGATCTCAGGGTCCTGGGGTCAAGACTCACGTTAGGCTCTCTGCTCAGTGGGGAGTCTGCTTCAGACTCTCTCTGCCTGCCTCTCTGCCTCCTTGTGATTTCTCTTTCTGTCAAATTGGAAAAAAAAAGAAAAATCTTAAAAAAAAAAAGTTGAGCCAGTCCTGTCACCAGTTTCTAGAAAATTGAGGTATATTTTACAAACAGTGAAATGCACCAACCTTAAGTGTAGGAGTTGATGAGTTGTAAGAAATATAGTTGTGTAATCCATATCCCTGGGAAGAAATCAACTATTTCTATCCTTCATGACTTTTTTCATATGCAGGTTAGTATTTTGGTAATGATGCAAGGACCCCTTAATGCAGAATTCTAGAGTGCCTCTTCTGTACCAATCCCTCTTACCTGTCTTCTCAACTCAGTGAAACCACCTTTCTCTCTTTGGGATTCCCTCTCCTGTACCATGGTATATAAAGTGCTTATCCTATATAACATGGTACTATAAAGTACTGTAAAGGCAGAAGAATGGAAGGATAGTGGAATTTACCTTCCTAGTTTTCCTTCACTCAGCTCTGTGTTGTCTGTTGTATAATATCTGAAAACATAGTTTCATATATTTTTTTTAAATTTGTGTTTAAATCTCCCCTAGAGAGGGGAGAGGGAAGGCTAGACTTGTATCAGTTACTCCATCATAACCAGAAATGGAAAATACTTCACTGTTGACGTATCAGGCTACCTCACCACCTTTTAGGTCACAAAAGGTCTCTATATATTTATATTACTCAATTACTTTTTAAAATTCTCCTGACTTAACTTTGGTACTTACTCTGACATGTGGACTTCACATAAGTAGTATCATTGCCTGTATTTTGAGCCATAGTTCTTCATTCATGCTTGTCTCATGGCATTTAGCTCATTTGGGTAGCTAGTTATATGTGCTTGCATTATCCTTCATACAAGACTGTAAACTTTTCAACAGTAGAAAGCAGCATGCTATAAATATTTATAGGATTGAATTGAATATATCAGAGAACCAAGTGAATAAGAATGAATTTTGATGATTATGATTTTATGGTGAACTAACTGTAGGCCCAGGAGATGAAGAAATCTGTTAAATTTTTAATTACTTTTGGGATGTTGTGGGTAGCTAATACATATTTATTGGCTGACAGGCAGGACAGGCTCCACAATAAGGAACCCATGACAGTTGAGTTAAATATCCAGAAGTTCTGAGTATTTGCTGACATTCTATTCCCATTTTCACAACTAAATCCTATCCAAATACTCTCCCTTCAACAGTGTGGGTTGGGATGAAAATGACCCCACTAATTAGCCAGTGTGTCCATGGCCTCTGTCAGGCTAATTTAATGGAAAACAATTATAAAGGAAACCATTTGTTATGTTTTTATTGTTACTTTACTTTTGTGTGGAAGCGGAATCCTGTTTGTCATGGAGGAGCTTGATTGGAAGTTGATAGAATATGCAAGATTAGTCTATTTAAATTGCTTTCTCAAAAGAGTTAGGCAATCCCAAACAAAATGAAAACAAAACAAAACGCATACCCTAATGAGAAACAGAATAGAAGGAAATTGATTTTCTGACTGTTGATCCTAACCAGCTACTCATAAATTTAACAAACTGGTCTGCGGGGCTACCTATACAACTGATTGTGTAACTCTGATATCGGTAATGTAATACATGAAAGAAATCAAATCAATGCGAAGCACCAATGTGAAGCACCACAAAATGAAATTATCTGGTCTGCTCTGTTGTGGCCTTTATCCCATGGAAAATTTTGTGGTATTCATGGTTAAACTATTAGCCAATCCCTTTAAAGTTTATGCCACTTCGTTTCAAATAGTAAATGCTTATTATTATTACTATTTTACAATGTTGGACAGGCAGATAGTAATGTCATAATAAATGTTTCTGCTTCCCAGTTTTAAAGTTACTAAGAGTATCTTAGGAATAGATAATGAAGCCTGCCAGATTTATAAATGAAAGCTTTCTAGAAAATAGCATTGTTTGGGACATTTTGGAAGCAATAATATGAGAAACATATATGTTGCTATGGGCTATACACATAAGTTTTTTTTTTCCGTTCTGGTGTGGAAATAAATGAATAAATATTGAAATTACACTGCTCTAGAAGTGCATTTTATTTATCATGCACACTATACCTCAGGCCATTGTCATTTAAGAGACAGAATTATACACAATTCTTCTCTGTTTGAGGTTGTAGAGTTATTCTAGGCCTCTGACCCTACTAAAGTACTCATAATTCTCGAAAGATAAGCAGTAGTCTGATCTCTAGAGGAGTAATCTGACATCTAAAGAGATATTTAAGCAAAAAGAAGGGTCGTACTTTAGGAAAAATTGGTGTAATTATGGCTGGATATCCCACGTTGCTGCTGATGAGCACATATACTTGAATATTTCTTAAAGCTAATGTGTTTTGGTTGCATTTCAGTTATTACCAGTGCAAAATTCTAAAGGACATTAACTGTATTTGTGTTGTTTCCTAGACAATTACATGGAAATAAGATCCTTAATAGACACTTTTGTTATTAATGCCATCATAGAATTAACCTAATGTGGTTATACCTTAGAAAGGTCAAGAAGTTAATACCTACACAGCCAAATGTTGGAAATCCCAAAGGAAAGGGAAAATGAAGAAGCAAAAGTGCTTTCTCAACAAAAAAACCTCATTAACACTGAGTAATGATTTCTACAAATTGGGGAAATGACAAGTAACAGATGGGAAGATGAACAAAATGAGCACCTAAAAATCACATTCTAGCCATGTAAGTCGGTGGTTCACAACCCTACAGATGGGAATATTTTAGGAAGATTTTGAAAAATACCTATGCAGAAATCCCATTCCCCACCCACTCAGTTATGATTTCATTGGTCTAGGTCCAGCTTAGGCATCCGAGGCCTTAAAATCACCCCTAGTGTTGCTAATGAGCCAACAAATTTGAGAAGCACTGGTTTATGTCTCTTTTATGAAAATGTTATGATAACTAAGATAGAAAACTAGAGAAAGAGTTTAATTTATTTTAAATATATACATAAATATATGAGTATCATTATAGAAAGCCAGATTAAAAAATAAAACATCAGTGTTTCCTTTTCCTAGTTAAATATGGGGGCTAATTATGGCTTCCTTTTTTCTCATTCCCTCCCAGATACATTATGAAAATGAAGGTCTGAAATATGTGGCTGCTGTCAATGGATTAAAAGGCACCATGCCAAGCTAACCCCAAATTACACAGAACTAGGATTTACCATTTTTATTACAGCTCCTTGTTAATTCTGTCTACATGGCAAAACTCTTATAGAAAGGGGGTTATTTATAATATTTAAATTTATTGTCTGGTGAGATAGATCTATGGGATTACACATTAGTGGAGACATCATTGTTTCTTTCATGCATCTATAATTTGAGGAGGAAAAAACAAATCTAGCCCACATAATGCAGATTAAGGTGATGGTCCAGTAGAATTTTTCACCTTAAATCTTTTCAAAATAACATCACTGCTTAATTGTGCTGATGGCTGGGGGTTCATTACACTTACTTCTGTGATAGTTAAAAATGAATAAGGAGACTTTTGACTGACATATGGTAAAGGAAATAATCTTCAAGTAGCACATCTATTTTGTTCTACAGCCTAGATTTGTCTATTAATTCTGCTTAATTTGTGAGAATTGCTGGTCTATAATGTTCACTTTAGGCAGCCTTCCTCTCTGATTATACCTCTTAAATGAGCTAATCTTACCTCTGTATAGGCAAGGAAAAATTGTCCTGCTTTGTTATCAAGTTTACCTTAAAGGCAGCTGGCGGAGGAGAAAGTGAATGTCACCTAACACTGTGTATTACTTGATGGTTATTCATTTGACATGTTTATATTTCTCCCTAGGCATACCAATTAAGAGAGTTCACCTGCTTCTGTTAGAAAATTGAGAATGGGCTGCTAAAACCAACCACAATGCCCAAGGTCATTGTCTATTAGAGTAAATTGCCCAATTACAGAGTCGGTTGCAGAAACAATAGGGAAAACATGATAAAAATACTTTAATTAGTGATGTCTCACTAATAGACTGGCTCCTTCCTACACTGTCTGGACAATAAGATTTAGCTAATCTTTTCATTTCTTCAGGCTGAAGTCTTGGCAGGATCATTGTGTAGGAGAGGCTAACAAATATTTCAAGGCTACCCATCTCACACCTACGAAATGCTAATGGTAGCCAGGAGCTGTTCTAAACAATAGACATCTTCTAACGAAGTCTTCGCAACAATCTGAGAGGGTAGAAATTAGTATTGTCCCCATTTTAGAGATGAGGGAACTAAGTTATTGAGAGCAGACTAGAAAAAAATGATAGTTCAATTATTTTAGAGCTGAACTGAATTTGATTTAAGATTTAAGAGCAGTTTCTTTCTTTGATAAACAATTATTGCTCTAGTGGATTTAATTACTTCCCCCAAAAGATCTGTTTAATCCTAAACCCTGGGACCTGTGAATATAACCTTATTTAGAAGTAGGATCATTGTATATGTAATCAAGCTAAAAGGCTATATTGGGGGGCGCCTGGGTGGCTCAGTGGGTTAGGGCCTCTGCCTTTGGCTCAGGGCATGATCTCGGGGTCCTGGTATTGAGCCCCGCATCCGGCTCTCTGCTCAGCGGGGAGCCTGCTTCCCTTCCTCTCTCTCTGCCTGCTTCTCTGCCTGCCTGTGATCTCTGTCTGTTAAATAAATAAATAAAATGTTAAAAAAAAAAAAGGCTATATTGGATGAGGGTGGGCACAACATCCAATGACTGGTGTCTTTACATTTAGAGATAGACACAGACACAGAAAGGGAAGATGGCCCTGTGAAGACAGAGGCAGAAACTGGAGTGATGTAACTATAAACCAAGGAATACCAAGGATTGCAGACAACCACAAGCTGAAAGAGGCTACAAAGGATTCTTTCCTTAGAGTCTTCAGACAGATCATGGCCCTGTCGACACCTGGATTTTGAGCTTCTAGCCTCTAAATCTTTGAGAAAATAAATTTCCACCTTGCTTCTTATGGCAGCCCTAGGAAATGAAAACACTTGCTATTGTTGTATAGTGGTGGTTTTTGTTTTTTTTTTTCAGCATAACAGTATTCATTATTTTTGCACCACACCCAGTGCTCCATGCAATCCGTGCCCTCTACAATACCCACCACCTGGTGCCCCCAACCTCCCACCCCCCACCCCTTCAAAATTCTCAGATCGTTTTTCAGAGTCCATAGTCTCTCATGGTTCACCTCCCCTTCCAATTTCCCTCAACTCCCTTCTCCTCTCCATCTCCCCTTGTCCTCCATGCTATTTGTTATGCTCCACAAATAAGTGAAACCATATGATAATTGACTCTCTGCTTGACTTATTTCACTCAGCATAATCTCTTCCAGTCCCGTCCATGTTGCTACAAAACTTGGGTATTCATCCTTTCTTTTTTCTTTTTCTTTTTTTTTTTTTTTTACAGCTTTATAAACATATATTTTTATCCCCAGGGGTACAGGTCTGCGAATCACCAGGTTTACACACTTCACAGCACTCACCATAGCACATACCCTCCCCAATATCCATAACCCCACCTCCCTCTCCCAACCCCCTCCCCCCATCAACCCTCAGTTTGTTTTGTGAGATTAAGAGTCACTTATGGTTTGTCTCCCTCCCAATCCCATCTTGTTTCATTTACTCTTCTCCTACCCCCTCAACCCCCCATGTTGCATCTCCTCTCCCTCATATCAGGGAGATCATATGGATAAAGAAGATGTGGTATATATACACAATCGAATACTATGCAGCCATCAAAAGAAATGAAACCTTGCCATTTGCGACGACGTGGATGGAACTAGAGGGTATCATGCTTAGCGAAATAAGTCAATCGGAGAAAGACAATTATAGTGGTGTTTTTTACTTTATCTGTTTACCAAGATGAGGAATTGCTTAGTTTATACATACTCATTCCTTTACTCTCTCCTTATCATCCTTCCTCTCTCTGGGTTTTCCTTCTTTTCTCCCCACACTCCCATCTCTTTTTTGATTTTAGAATCAGAAAAATTTCCCCTAGAAATCTAAATATACATGCAATTTACTTATTGATTTATTTTCATAACGTTCAAGAGCCTCCCTGAGATAAGTGACCGAAGGATACTCAGGGAATATTCAGGACATATGTACAGAAGAATAAATTGTTGAGTTATATCTCCCTGGGCTGACAATCAAAACCCGGTAAGGGAAGGACTCCCAGCTCAGGAAATCTTAACTTTCATTTACCTTTGTGGCTCTGCTATTCTGACAATGGCAATACAGTACATTTCTTTAGCACAGAAACTCAAAACTGATACAGTGGGCCAAAAATGTGGTGCTAGAAGTAGAAGCATCACAACTTCATATCCAGATATTAGATGGAAGACTATGGTCCAATTTTTCCCTATATCCTTTCTATTTATCTTCTGACTCCAAGTGATCTAATGTTATTATTACAACTAAATTATGATCATTGTGCCTCTTGCCAAGACAATTTCTTAAATTCTTTTACTTTGTTTTGACCTTTGTATATATATACAGTTTTTTTTTTTAAGATTTTATTTATTTATTTACTGGGGAGAGAGAGAGTGAGAGAGGGGTAAGGTCAGCTCGGAGTCTGATGTGGGCCTTGATCCTAGGACTCTGGTATTATGACCTGAGCTGAAGGCAGTCGCTTAATCAACTGAGACACCCAGGCACCCCCCACTTTACTTTTCTTTCCTTTTACTTTCTTTTTTTTTTTCTTTTTACATAATGGGTGTGTTATGTTCTAAACACTGCTGCTAAGTGCTGGGGATCAAACATGAATGGAGAAATTAGTTGGGAGGATATAACTGAGCAGAGACTTTATGAACATTCTGAAAATTTATGAAAGAGAAACAACAGAGAGTTCAATCCATGTTTTCCTCCAGGTGCATGGGGGGAGGCCCTCTCCACACCCCCAGCCCCCCACCACGTTCTCAAGGTTTTGTTCCTGCAGCATTGGTACCCATGTCACCTCTCAATTCAAGGCTTTTATTTCCCTCTAATCTTCCTATCAAGGGGCTATTTGGAGCTGTCCAAATCCTGATGTTCCGCTGCCTTACTCAGGTCACTGTTTTGCTCCCTCCTATTCCACTCTTGTACTCATACTCCTCCTGGCTTTCAGAAGAGTCTCTCCTTCAGCATACAAATAAGCTCAAGTTTCTTAAACCTTAGAAATCATCCTTGTTCAGATTGTCTTTTCTTTTTATAACACCTTTCTCACTTTTCAGAAATCTTCCACATGATGTTCCTTACCTCTAATTCACCTCTCCATTCACTTTGTTCTCACCTCCCTTCCCCACCTCATACAAAGTCTGTTTACCAGTACCAGCTCCCCTGTTGTGCTTCATCTCTTACTCTCCTGGTTAGATTCCTTTTTTCCCCCCTTTGTATCCCTTTCACTCTGAATCAAACATCTGTCCTTACATACAGTGAAATTAAGTTAACAAAATGAGGTATTATGAGAAGAAAAGAGCATAAAGGAATCTTAATTTGGAGACCACAAGAGGATAGAGAATGGGTGAAACCAGAGTATGTTTTTCCCTACTGACCTCGGGAGATTTACTTCAGTGGCCCTAAGAGTATGGGTCAATCCAGCCATGGCTCTCAAGGAGCTGACAATGCCAAGTTAGATAGAACAGGTACATCAGATATCCTACCTGTCTACTCCACACATGTTTCCAGAAATGACCCCCTTATTTAAAGATTTTGTACCTTCTTCTGGGGTGTGTGTGTTTGTGTGTATGTGTGAATGATGGGATAATAAGAGGGTTTTTAATAATGGACTATACGGCTACACTTTGCTAGTATTATACTCTCTATTTTTAATTCTTAGAGAACTCTTGTAACTTTATGCTTTAAACCACCACTGGCAATCTGATAATACTAAAATATATGTCCCTAGCCCACACCTCCCTTCTGATTTACCAATAGTTAGTGGCTTTTTTGATGTGGCAACTTGACTAGCTTCTGTACTCAATCAAACATTAATCTAGTTGTTGTTGTGAGGGGATTTTGTAGATTAATTAAAGTCCCAAATCAGCTGACTATAAATAAAAGATAATATTCTGGATAATCTGGGTAGGCCTAACTTAATCACTACATAGGAGGTTGAGGCAGAGTTGAGGCTTCTGAGAGAGGGGGAGAGAGAAGGGAGAGGGAGATAAAGGGAGTTCTGTGGATTTTGGCTGTTCTTTGCCACCCCAGTCCTTATAATCATGTAAACCAATTTCTTATAATGAATCTTTCTCTCTTTCTCTTTCTCTTTATATATATATCTTTCTCCCTATCCATATATGTATCATGATATCTATAAACAGACACAGATACAGATAGATACAAATATCTATCTATATAAATATATATCTATAAATATATTTGATATCCTGTAGGATATATTTATATCTCCTACTGGTTCTGCTTCTCTGGTTGAACTATGACTGATTCACTTACTAAAATCTCCACTTGAGTGTTCCATAGATAAGTCGAGCTCAGTATATCAGCATTTAGCTTTGCTCCTGGAAAAGAGTATATGCTTATGAATCTTTGCTGAGTTAGATGTATTAACAAAAGTCCAGTGCTACATTGTCATCCTCCCCAGTTCAGTTTTCTCTAGTCCCTATCTCATTATTGGTACCATCAGCCAAAGACCCATGCTTAATATTAGAGCATTTCTTCTCTTTTCCAAACCTGATCATTCAGGTTCCAAGTCCTAAAGTACTCATATTTTTCATCTGTTTTCCATCTCTCTTGCCTTAGATCAGTTTAGGCAATAATGCCTTAACTACTTCCTGCCTCCAGGAGGACATTTTCTTCCTTGAATCTGAGTGTTCTTTCTCAAGTGCAAGTCTAATGAGCCTACCTTTACATTTTCAGTGGTAAAATAGTTCCCCATACCTTATTTGAAAATACAACTTAAACTGCAAATGTGCTTTGCAGTTTGGCTCCTGAGTGCCTCTAATCTCACTTATAAATTCTTCACTCAAGTTCTGAGCTTTAACCTTATAAACAGATTCCATTTTTTGAATTTATTATGCTGTTTTCTAACTTTGCCTTCAGAGTCTCGCTGCTTTCTCTATCAGGAACACACTTTCCAATTCCTTAATTGCCTACTTTAAGGCTACTCACCCTTGAGATTCACCTTCAGCTTGAAAGCTTTCCTCAGGAAGAATTCCTTCCTTCTCTCCTCTGCATGCATTCTATTAGCTGTTCCCTCTCTAAGAAGCATCCTGTTCCCACCTCCACTACAGCACTTCTCACACAGTTTCCCAATCAGTGGTTTCCTGATTTGTCTTCCCTATTGAAATGTAAGCACTTTGAGGTTAGGAAACATGTTGAATTCAATTTTGTGTTGTCAGTGCCTATCTTAGTGTTTTGGAACTTAGTTTTCACAGTGTATTTTTTGAATAAATGAATAAATAAAATCTGCACCTTGAAAATCACTCTCTTCACCTGCTACATTAAACCATGTTCATTATTCACTGAGAAGCAGAGTCATAATTTGCTCATCTGCCCTTTCATCCTCCATGGAGCATCTCTGACTTCCTCTTGTCTTACTGAAAGCAGTATTTCAACTCCTTTTCAAGCAGATGATTTTCATTTTGTCTTTTTCTTCCCCCTCTCCCCCACAGTAATATAAATCTCTTTCCTGCTGATGTTCTTGATCTTAATTTTCATACATAAGGAGGTATTCTCTGTCCTCAAACTTAAAATCTCGGACCTGTTTTCTTGTTCCCTTATGTTTCTTGTGTCCTTCTTTCCTTCTACCTACAAGAATGTTGTTGAATGAGTTTTCTGCAGCTAGCCTTCCATTTCCTCTCATCACTCTCCTTTCTTAACCCACTGCATTCCAGACCTCTAGTTGATTTGGTCATGGAACAAACTAACATTTCTAAAATATCTAGCCAAACTAAAAATTAATGCTTAAAAGGCCCCTGAGAATTTTGTGGACTGTCCCTGACCACCCCCTTCCACACACACGTTCTTTTCACTCTCATTCTGCATATCACAACTTGCTCCCAGCCCCCCAATCACATTCCAGGCTTGCCTTTTCACATTCCTTTCTTTGCCTTTTCTGACCACCTTTTTCACCAGTAATTCACATTTATGTTCATTATTATGAAATTTTTAACCATGAGTTGCTTCTGCTTTCCAAACAATTTTTAAATACCAACAAGGCATTTTCAGTGTAATTCATATTGGACATTCAAACTTACACATGTAATACTTAAATTACTACTTTCTCTATTAAGCCTACTTTTTCTCATGTGTTCTCTGTCTGGGTAATAGTATACCTCCAATAGGTGAAGAATCCCCAAAATACCTTTGAAGATTTCTTTATTTCCCCAACTTTAAATTAAGTACTGTTTGCTAATTCACCTCTAAAATGTTATTTAAATATGGGTTTCTTTTTTTTTTTAATATATATTTTTTAAGTAGGCTCCCTGCTCAGTGTAGAGCCCAGTGTGAGGCTTGAATTCACAACCCTAAGATCAAGACCTGAGCTGAGATCAAGAGTTGGATGCTTAACCAGCTGAGCTACCCAGGTGCCCTTCAATTATATTTTTTTCTTTTTCTTTTTCTTTTTTTCAGCCACACTTCAAGTTTCAGTCCCTGTCCTTTCTCACCTGCACTAGCACAATAATCTTCCTCCTTGATGTCCCCTGATATATTTCACCATAACTACATTTGCCTTCTGAATTGACTACCATAATTGGACTCATTCAAAAATATTACTATTATTTAATGTTAATCTGACAAAACTAATTTTCTTTATGTTCTTAAAGCACACTACAAGGTCAACTCTTTGTAGGTACTTAGTAACCATTTATTAAGTTGTAGTTGCCCAGATATTAAGTGGGAAAGTAGAGGTTTAGTCTCCAATTAGTGCAACTCCAAAGTTTTTTCTCTTTTCATTATATCAAAATAAGAAAGTTGTATCAGAGTGTTAGAAAGGAAATTTTTCAGTCGATCTCTGGGTAAGAGTAAATATTTAACCAATTTACAATCTGTTTCACAACCTTAAAGCTCTATAATGAGAAACGAAGTTCAGAATGGTAACACTGACATTAATAATAATAGCAAATATTTTGTTAGCCCCCACATGGTGAATACTGAACTGTACATTATTCCATTTAATCTGCAATACAGCTCTGTGTGGTAGGTAGCATTATGTAACCTTGTGGCAGAGTCTTCTACATAGTCAATAAATCCACTTTCTCTTCTTCCTAGACATTTAGCCAAATAGCATCTCAGCCTCCCTTATAGTTAGATGTGGTCACTTAATAAAATTTTAATCAATGGAAGATGAGCAGAAGTAATATGTGATTGACACAACTTCCACACTTGATTCTGCGTTCTCTTCTCTTCTCTCATGAGCAGGATCCAGGCAATATAAGTAATTACAAATTGGAGGTGGCAGAACATTTATTTTTCTGTCAGTACTCTACCAATTCATGCCTATTTCTCCCTACTACACACTGCTGGCTCACCAAAAGCATTTACTTTAGACCTTTTCTGAGTAAGAAATAGAAACATAGTATGTAAGTTCAAAAAGAGTAAAGGGTGAAGTCTTAATTTGAACCCGAATCTACCCAACTCTTGAGTTCACAGTTTATCACTATTGCCATGAGACTCAAGAAAAAGATCACCTAATATATATTAGAAATCTTTCTCAACATCAGATTTTCAAGCACATGAATTTTATGTTTAACCTTGTGCCAACCAATTCCTTGGAAGAAAACAGTCAAACAAAAAGGTTTCCAGTTTGTCAGTATTTTTTCTGTGATCTTTACATCCTCCTAAATTATCAGTCCTATACAGGAATTACAGATTCTTTTTTGAACACAATTTTTTCCTTGTAATCTTGCTAAGTTGCTACATTAATATTTATTAAAATCCCTTTATAAGGAGAAGGTGAACCAAAATTTATTTTATTCTGTAAATAAGCCTGCATTGCTTTTTCATTCAAATTAATATTTTCCTTGATTGATCTTTTTTGGCTGTGTTTGTATATTGACACAAGTTTTCAAAAAAAATTTTTTTTTTTTAAGATTTTACTTATTTATTTGAGAGTGAGAGAGAGTGTGAGAGAGAGAGAGCATGAGAAGGGGGAGGGTCAGAGGGAGAAGCAGACTCCCTGCCAAGCAAGAAGCCCAATGTGGGGCTCGATTCCAGGACTCCGGGATCATGACCTGAGCCGAAGGCAGTCGCCCAACCAACTGAGCCACCCAGGTGCCCAAATTTTGTTTCTTAATGGGGAAAATTTTTAGAGAAAATGTTTTAAAAACATCATGAAGATACTTATCTTGATAACCAACTAGCAAATTTACTAGCTCATTTGAACCAAGTTTGTAGTTTGATCAGGGTCAGAACCAAATATTTTACTTAAGAGATAATAACTGGGGATATCAGATAGAAATTTTTTATCTATCTAAATCATAGAAAAAAATTATATTTCAGTTGAGCTAGGCCTTCCTTTTGTTTCCAGATGTTGTCACTCTTATTTGATACTCATTCTTCAGAGGAGTTACTCAGAAATGAGGTACATAGTAGAGAGCATTTTCATTCATGAATAAAGAATGGAAGTACTTGCTTTGGGGAGTGTTCAGAAAAATGTTTATGTCATTTTCTACAAACTAGAAATAAATTTCATCCTAATTCTACTATCCTTCTCCCAGCAGAAGAGGTCTTAGATTTATTCTCTTTGCAAATTGAAGCATCCTTCTTGAGGTAAGTCCAGACTTACCTGAGAGTCTTAATCAAAGTCAAGATGACTTGAATAAACTATCTTTATTTTTTATTTTTATTTTTTAAAAGATTTTGTGTTTATTTTTCAGAAAGAGAGAGAGAGAACACAAGCGGGGGAGCAGCAGACAAAGGGAGAAGCAGGCTCTTTGCTGAGCAAGGAGCCCAGTGTGGAACTCGATCCCAGGACCCTGGGATCATGATCTGAGCCTAAGGAAGATACTTACTCAGTTGAGCCATTCAGATGTCCCTTGAATAAATTATTTTTATTTTCTGTAAGATCAACCCGTATCTAAAGTTATTGAAGTATAGGTTTTACCTTCAGGTAGAAATAAGGTTTGCTTCCCAAAAACTTGATCCAAATTGATCTGGGCTTTTATACAGATTGATTATATTTTGTCAACAATTTAAATTAAAAGAAAATGTTTCTTTTAAAAAAATTATTTCTTTTAGGGAGAGAAAGAGCTAGAGCATGTGTGGGAGTGCAGGGGTCAGTCAGAAGGAGAGGGAGAGAGAATCTTAAGCAGAGCATGAGGCTCCCATGGGGCTTGAACTCATGACCCTGTTATCATGACCTAAACCTAAACCAAGAGTTGTATGCTTAATCAAATGTGCCACCAAGGTGCTCCTAAAAAATATTTCAATCATGTTGAATTTCATAGGATATTGGATTTGGTACTTTTCATGGAAAATAGAAATGTTGAGGATGTAGGACTCTGTTATTACATGTTTTATTTTTTCCATTAAAATACTGGACTAACATAACTAGTATATTTTAAACTATTCCTCTCATGACACACACTCAGCTAAAGTTATTTGTATTTTTTAGAAATATAAATACCGCCTAAATACTATATTTTAAAGACCAGATGAATAATGACAAAGTTTTGTCCTTCAAAAAGATTCAGAACAGTTTATATTTTTTGTGATTTTCTTCAGTTGTCAGAGTTCATGTAGGCCTTGGTAAGATAAATTAAATATAAAACCATTCTTCTAACTTAAAATAAAATGGGATAATTGATAGATGTGGGTACACAATAACATATAACACTGAAAATAGAGCAAATATTAGTATTTATTGCCTAAGTCATATTAGGAGTACAGTTTCCTAATATGCTTTATAGGCCAGTAAAGTTTGATTGATATAATTTTGGATGTCCAACTTTTTTTTCAGATATTCCTTTTCTTAAGAAAATATTTTTCATAAAGTTATTAAGGCTATAGATTGTTTAATACATGAAGGAGAAAGAAGTTGCTTACATTTTGCTCAAAGCATCTAACCTCAGAATTAATGAGGTTTTATCAATAGAAGAAAAAAATGATTCATTAGTATTTTATCCCAGAATTATTGGCCCGAGTTATTAAAAAAACTTTAACCAACATCAAATGTTAAATAGTAGTAGAATTTATATCCTTGCAATTTGATTAGTTAGATGAAAGACCTCTAAGGAAGGAGGTAAGAAACCACTATATTTTGCATAACAAATATTCTTAAGTAAAAAGTGACTATAAAGTATGTTTTAAAGAAGTTGTACCTATATATACATAAAATTATATATGTATTTTAAATATTTTTGTATAATTCTGTGTGGTGTTTATACAGTCTATAGGCATTTTTGTGTGTGTGTACTTTATGGGTCTGTAATTCCTTTCGAAAATTCAGCTTCTCCTCTTCAAGCTTTGGTCCAAATGTTAAAGATATTGGTTTGGAAAGGCTACCATGCAAATAACACTATAATTGGTTTATAGTGAAAATAGACTTTGTGCTTTCTTTTAGGAATAATTTTGGAAACCCAAGGAGGAGAAACAAAGAGAAAGTCTCAAGTAGATACAAGATAGCATGTACAAAGACTTGGTGCCCATCTCATTGCTGGTGTGACTGGAGAACCCTAAGATGATCACTGTTACTACAGTGGAGAATTTGAGTCAGAGAGAATTTGTATTATAAAATGGTTGATTAGTTTAGATAAATCTTACTTATCCCACGGAGTCATTCTGTCCTTTTCCGTTGGACACTGATTAGGAGATAAATGTCATGGTCATGATTGGAGCAAAGGAAGGGACAAGTGAGAGTATGTTGAGTTGCGTAGCAGTTGAGGTCAGAGATAATGAGGATGTCAATGAAATAGAGATTATGAGAAGAAATGAAATAATATAATACATTGTTTGAAAAAAAATAATTTAGTTGGTGGCCGACAAAGAGGGTGGAGTGAGGAAAAGTGCCATAGACTAATGTTTCAATTTATAAACAAAAGCCAGTTGTAGCCTGTTGATATTTTCTAGTGGAATCCAGCTTGTGGGCATATCATTAAGGGCTTGAGGTTCCACATACAGTTAAAAGAATGATACTTGTGTCAGAATCCCCTACTGCTAAAGCTATTAATTTAATTTCTCTACTGGAATTTTTTCCTTTGTCTGTTTGTACATATTACCATTGTTACTGTCACTTGGTGCTTGACTACTTGCGTTTTTTACCATTACTGAGATTTTCCTTGAACTTGTCCTCATTTTTAGTCTTTTTCTAGACCTCTGCCTGGTCTTGGACACATTCCAGACCACTCCATAGCTGCTGGCTTTCGTCTCCACTCTAGCCATGACAACAGGTGTTGTAGCTACCATCCAGATCCCATCTATTTCTGTACCCTCTCTTACTCCTTTTCTCAACTTCAGACCTCCTTACTTTTACTTATTCTGGGGGGTTCCATATCTCACATATATAAACATGTTAATAAATAATTACCTATAACTTTAAAAATTGAAAACATTAAAAAAAAAAAAAGAAAACATTCAGTATGTGCCTTACCATGACAACCACATTAAAAAGAAAGACTCCCTCCACAAAAACAAAAACAAAACAAAACACCTCACATGATTAATGTGTTTAGAAAGACAGCTATAAATAAGGTAAGTATATTTTTTTTCTAACACTCCTTTGATTAACAAAATTATGTGTTAAATTCACGTTATATTGAGGACATGTATATGAGAGACTTCAACTCCTTCAGACATTTTGAACATGATAGTAGGTTGATGGAATGGGTGATTCAGAGTCATTAAAGGGTCTCAAAACTAAAGGGTCAGATTTATTTTTCTTCTCAGCCTAAAAGGTCAGAGTTTATTTGCTAATTGAGTGGCTAATTATTAGAAATTCATGAAAATGTACTCCCAAAAGCATTGGCATATTAGTTTGTAGAGTGTTGGGGTACTTGATATAGAGTGTTTAATCAGCAGTTTTGATTTTGAGTTGAAGAAATATTGAGTTATTATATTTGTGTTTGTCCATAGAACCATTCATCCCTGAAACTGAACCTTTGTGATTCCTGGTCCATATTATTCTTAGCAAAAGACATCAGTTAGAGGACTTTTGTTTCTTTGTGAATGTATCCCTCCATTTCAAATTCATGAGAAACATGGATTAGTGTTACCAGTTGGTACTGTGATTCTCAGTCTTCTAATATAAATGACTAATTCTTTACTTTGCCAAATTTAATCACTGATATTTAGGGCTAGCATTTGTTTCCTGTCCTCTGGCTTTCTGAATAGGATTCACATCCAAGCTGAGTAACTTGTAATTGTTTTCACCCTTAACAGGTCATAATTATTATTTAATTTCATCTCATCTGGTGTATAAACATTCATAGAAAGTATAAAAACAAATAGAATTTTACTTGAAAATTATAGATATATAGCAGTTGTGATTTGATGCTGCCTAAAGAATATTCTGCAATGATGAAGATGTTATTTATGTGCACTGCCCATTACTGTAGACTGTAACAGTGTGGCTGTTTATTACTTGAAATGTTGGTAGTATAACTGAGGGACTGAATCTTTAATTTAAATTAATTTTAATTATTTTAATTTTTATTTCAAGAGTTGAAATATTGGACATATTGTGGTAGTGACTGCCATATTGGACAGTACAGATGGAGAATATTCAATCAACTTTTGACCTTCCTGTCTTTCTTAGCATTTTACTAAAACTATGCAGATATTTTTTCTAATTAACATATCAAACATTGTTGAGGAATCTACAACTGTCACTGTGATGGTTTTAAAAAAATGATCAGACTTTGAATTACAAGCCATGCAAACTTTCTAATCCTTTTTCTTTAATATTCGTGCAACAAAGTTCTGTTTTCAAATAAGTGACTCAAATGATGATGAGCATAGAAGGACATATAATTACGTTACCCAAATAATTTTCTTCCATAATTGTTTCTTTTATATGATGACTACTTTCAACTTTTAATGGCATTTCTTTTGTAAATAAATGACTTTTCATAAAGCCATCCATTACACTTTCTAGGACCAATTGACTTCTTGCTGAATGCCTGCTTTTTAAAAATACATTTTTCAAGTATTTATTTCAAGGCTTTTAATGATGAAATCTTCACTTGATTAAAATACATGTTTCATTTGTTGGTATTTTGAGAGTGACAGACACAGTTTTATATAGCCAAAATAATTTATAAAACCTGTCACAAAATTGAGACATTTATTATCGTGTATCTAAGGAAATTCCCATCATAGGAATTGTCCCAAAGTGCTTCTGAACTGTGGGTAGAGCAACTGACATGCTGTTATTTTGAGCATATTCCCCATAATAGTGATGGATGGCATATCTTAGATCTAATAAAAAGAATTTAAATTTCATTCTTAGAATTTTTAGAATATATTTCTTCTCCCTTGTCGTTTATTATAGTCATGTTATAATGCACTATTGCTACCTATTTTGCTCCACTGGTAAATTTTAAGGCTTCTATTTCAGAAGGGTGGAAACACAAGGGAAAAAGAATAAACTTGTTTCAATGGTGGAAAAATATAAAGAATCACTGGTTTTAGTCATGTTAAAGATACTTAGTAGATAAGGAATTGCTGTATTTAGTCACATTATATATATTTATCCTATGATAAAAGAAATATATAAAATGGAATCTAACATTAGAAGAGTTTATATTTGTTGTTTTAAATAATATACATTTTCTATTAGAGTAAAATTTTTCTTTTTCTACTTTATTATTTAAATAAAATTGTGTACATATAAAAGTTATACAATATTATGATTTTAAATATATATATATAAAATCATAATATTTTATAATATTAAATCACTATATATATATATATATATATTTAAATGATTACTGCAGTCAAGCTGTATACTTTCAGGGCAAACCCACAAGTATATGAACTGTTTTATATATGTGTCGTTTAGGATATGGGTTAGCTGAGAAATATTGAGACGGCTTGGAAATAAATTTTCATAAATGTATATATGAAGCATTAGAAAAACTACATTCCATACTGTATTACCTCATGCTGTTAGTATATTTTTAGGTGGGTTAGTAGATTTCTTTTAGCATTCAGGGCTAACTCTTCCATGTTTAATTTTAAAATGACAAATACAAGAATTGCTCACTGCTATAAAATGTCATATTTTTACAAAGTTTGATATATTAGCATTAATGAATAGAAAGTAGTCATTGATCCAGAAAAGTAAGCCATATTAAGTTGGACACACACTGATATTTTAAAATAATTATCTGTATTCATAGGTTTATATTAATTTTTTTTCTAATTAAAAACATACAATATGCAATCATAGGGAAAGGTCAGTCGTATTTCTAATTATTTTCCCCATGTAATTAGACATTTATTCTCTGCAGATTGGAGTTTACAGGATTAAAATACTTATTATTTAAAGGTCATGATTAAATATAAGCAAAGGGGATTATATATTAGATTATATTCCTAATATAGGCCATATATATATTTATGTTGTATATAAAAGATGAAAATGAAAATAAATACACTAGTTCTGCTGCCAAAAAATAGATTTTTTTTTCAAAAAATAGATTTTTAATGCTTGTTTTTTCTCTTCTACTTTTATCAAAAAAAGAGCATTAAATAAAAGCAGGCAGAGTGGAAATAATTAGACATCAAGACTGGTATGGTGAAAGACATATTAATATATACATAAACATAAAATACATACACACAGTAATATTTATATTATTTATATAATTTTAATTGTATAATATTATTTATATTATTTCAGTATATATTTTACTCAGGTGAGGTGATTTTTTAGCCAGCCCATCTATGCTGTTTACCTGTAGAACCTGAAGTTACATACTTATATTTTTACTTTGTACATCTGAAAGATTTATCACAATGTGAAATATGTGTTCAAATAGGCAGAATTGACAGTACGATGCCTTATGTTTCTGCAGGGAAGTTTGATTAATCTTATCCTGAATCTTGGGGCGCCTGGGTGGCTCAGTGGGTTAAAGCCTCTGCCTTCGGCTCAGGTCATGATCCCAGGGTCCTGGGATCGAGCCCCGCATCAGGCTCTCTGCTCCTCAGGGAGCCTGCTTCCTCCTCTCTCTCTGCCTGCCTCTCTGCCTACTTCTGATCTCTCTCTGTGTCAAATAAATAAAATCTTTAAAAAAAAGAATCTTATCCTGAATCTAGGATGCTGGATATAGTATATTGTGGAGAATTTTGATTGTAATGTAGCTTTACTAAGCATAACTTTATCTTTTGTGTTAAAAGCTAAAACCATTTTACAGATGGTACTCATAGGAAGCAAGGGGTTTAAAAGCCTGGTTATCACCCAGCCATGGGAAAAGTGAGTAAAGAGTGGAGGTAGATTAACAAAAGAAGAATCCAAAATCTAAATGGTAGAGTAGAAAATTTACCTCATTAGGAGTGCGCATGGGAATAAAAGGGGAAAAAAAGGAAGGTCAACACCTTGGGAGGATAAGATTGGATTGTTGACTTTGATAAATTGGGGAAGTTATGAAAAACAAATGGAACTGACATTCAGTAGGAACAAGTGTAGCATAATGCAATTAAGACAGAGAAAGGAGTTGCATGAGAACAATGAGCAGTAACACAGATTGCTGTGTGTAACATTCGAAGCATTCTCAAGTAGGAAGGCAATGTGAAGGTCATTTTACAGTGGAATAAAGAGACGTAGGGAGCCTTCACAACTTATCAAAGGGAAGGAACTAGGAATATTATAACTGTGTCTAGTTTTTCAGCCCAGTGATTTCCCCTCAACACCATATTGTCCCTGAATCTAACAGGAAGTGGTTCAAGGTGTCATACTCGATTAAGGGAACTGACTCCCCACTCAGCAATATCTCATCCATCAGAAAATCTTTCAGTACTACTAAAAATGTATTCTGAATTTCATTACTTCTTTCATTTCTAGTATTTCTGTACTAGTGCAAGGCATCATCCCCCAACCCTGCCCTAGCATCCATTTTCTAATGGCAGACCGTGTGACTTCTTCCCCTTATGAATCATATCATGCTACTTTGTTTATAAAATCTACAGTGGGTTAATGGCATTCTCGTTGCTAATAGTTATTTATATGATTTTACCCCCTCCTCCACCTCTTTACATTTGCACCAGCTTTCCTTCTTTCTATTCCTAGAACAAGCTAGATTCCTATCTATCTTATGATGATATATTTCCTGTTCACTAATGTAGAAGACTCTCAAATAGTGTGAGAAATATACAGTAAGGCCTAAGAGTCTGACACTATCTTTAAAGTTTTGCATATTTTGATGAAATTTTCAGGTTGGATGTGAGAAATAATATTTTTTGGAGAATTCCACATTTCCACAAATAATATTTTCCACATTTTTTTAATACTGAAAATTTAAAATAAATTTGCAAGAAGCCACATGCCCCTATGTAAGTTAGCTAATATCTGTGTGACTGACAAGAAAGAGCAGTTTCTTTGCCCAATATGAATACATCTGTATTCAAGGTCACATTTTGTTTGAGCTTTGTCACTTTTCACATGAAATTAATTTTTCTTTGCTGACTATTGTCATAATAATTGGATATCCAGTCCATGGAAAGCAATTCTCTGATGTTCCAGTCAGATCTCTGCATTTAAATAAAAACCTAACAGAGCAGAAAACAGAAAGGAAACATGTACACTGATGAGGTGCTGTGTGTTGCCCCTGACTCTGGGTGAGCATACGTTCTGCAGAGTTGAGTCAGCTCAGTGATGCCTACCATCCCTTTTGTTTGGTGCCAACAGTGGCAATGATCAAGAACCATTTACCTTTTTTTGCCTCCTACTATTTCTTTGCTCAAGCTCTCAAAGCCTTAGAAGTTGTTCAAGATAGCACAGGTCTGGGGGAGCTGAGTGATCCTCATTATAGAACCAAAATAATTCATTAAATGCAAAGTGACTGCAGGACTGTGGCTACAGGCAGCTGTCTGGTCATGCTTTGCCACAGCCAGGTTATTTTAAAGTTGGTGTAAATTAAGTATGTTCCTTTTATGGTAGTATCTACTGGGCTCAGGCATCTTTCAAGAAGGCAGGAAAATAATTAATTTTGGATTCGTACATACTCAGTGTACCTGTGAGAACTACTTTGGAAGATTTTGTAGGAAAAAAAAAATTATAATTTTCAGTTGGATGGGTGGAAACCAGCACTTGATTTAAACAGAATTTATATACATTTGGAAAAAGTGCATGAAATCACTACTTAATGGAATATAATAAATATTTTTGGCAATCATACTTATGTGTTATCCTGAGATATGTGTTTCTGTACTAAAAGTAAATGATAAGTAAAATTGGTGAGCAGATGAGTAAGAAAAGAATTGCAGAGAGAAAACTGTTCTTTTGTTGTTGTTGTTATTGTTTTTTTTTTTTTAAAGATTTTATTTATTTATTTATTTGACAGACAGAGATCACAAGCAGGCAGAGAGGCAGGAAGAGAGAGAGGAGGAAGCAGGCTCCCTGCTGAGCAGAGAGCTCGATGTGGGCCTCGATCCCAGGACCCTGAGATCATGACCTGAGCCGAAGGCAGCGGCTTAACCCACTGAGCCACCCAGGCGCCCCATGTTGTTGTTATTGTTTATGTTACAAGGAAGAAAGTGTTCTTGTTGCTTAGTCTAGGTTACGTCAGAACACAGCTAAATGTAAAAAAATTGTGCCAACTTTGTGATGCAAAAACACAGGTGATATAACTTTTCTACTTCGAATGATTTATTTAATAAATTATACATTTTTATACCTAGAAGGGACGTCAAATATCACTTAGCACATCATTTCCCAAATTGTATTGCGTGAAGTTTCAAAAACTGAGCAAACAAATAAAAACAAAACTGTCTGAAGTTAAACAGTTTTGGGTATCTGGAAGGAATTCAGCCATTTACACTGGTTTATCTAATGCATGATTTAATGCACTGGATTATCTAATGCATGGTACAATGTTTTGTACCATGACGTTCATTGGATCAGCAGCATTTCCTAAATTGATTGCTTTGGTACTGACATTAACATCCTTAGGGACCCAACTTTTCTTATAAGCAAAGGTCAGTGAGTAAATTGCAAAACAGTTCTAACAGTAAAGGAAATAAGGTCCAAGGAGGCTAACTGGCTATGCCAAAGCCACAGGGGCTTACTAGTCTTGCCAGGTCCTTGGTTTCTAGAGCTCTACTCTTTCTGCTCCATACTTTACTTTTCATTAGGTGAGATGACCAGCATTTTGCCTCAATATAGACGCAGCCTCTTTCCCACTATACATAAATATCATGCTAACAGGTAGTGAGATGCATTACCAATGCGAGCCAGTCCCTACAAGGATTTTGGTTCGGGCAGAAGAGTGGTTAGCTTGTCACTTGCCCTTAGGTGTCAGATCAGATATCTCCCTAGTGAGATGCTTTTTATGGGAGTTCAAAAATAACTTTCAGCTGTCACATAAGATACTTCTCCAAAAATACAAAGAAAAATTTTATTTACAGGAAAGAATTTAACTTCTCTGGCAATTTCAAAACACCTCTCCCTATATGGTCTATATCTATATGTGTACAACAAATGCATGCACATAAATCTTTTGCAAGAAACTGGAACATATAGGTCCCTCAACAAGTGGGACAAGGGCAATAAGAAGATTCTACAGGGATGTTCCAGAAATGTCTTTTATTCTTCTGAAATACTGATTGTTAGAACCATATACAAGATTGTTAGAACCATATACATATACATATACATATTTTCCTGAAAAGGAATATATCAGAGTCAGATTCACTAGCTTGGATGTTTGCTGGCATTTGGAGTTAAGAAAAGTAAGCGTTGTTTTCTTATATCAACAAAATCATATATGTTGTCCCAGATGTATACACAGCTTGTTTGCCAGTAATATTAGATGCATTTGTTTATTATGGGGGACTTCTATTTTTATATCTGGGGGACTTTTAGAAACATTTATTTATTGTGAGGGACTTTTAAAAGAAGCTCGTGGTTAAATGATGGCTTCCTAAACTATAAGGCAGTATTTAAAAGAGCCATTCTTGACTATTTAAATGTTTGTAGTTCTGTCAAGATAATTTTGAAAGTGGTGATATATCGGTCAAAGCATCTCAAAGGCTATAGATTTTTATTGCATATATTCTTATTTTTAAAGATTTTATTTATTTGACACAAAGAGAGACAGTGAGAGAGGGAATACAAACAGGGAAAGCAGGAGAGGGAGAAGCAGGCTTCCTGCGGAGCAGGGAGCCCCATGTGGGGCTCCATCCCAGGACGCTGGGATCATGACCTGAGTGGAAGGCAGACACTTAATGACTGAGCCACCCAGGCGCCCCTATTGCATATGTTGTGATACATACTCATTTATTTGCTTTAAGGGTGTTTTATTTTAAAATTGCAAAAGCAACACATATGAAAGAGAGTTAAATGGTATAAAAACAACAAAACAAAACAACAAAAAAGTTGTAACAAAAAGTTCTCTCCTGTCCTCTCCAACCCTCAATGCCTTTTTCTAAATCTTATGTATATTCTTCTGCTTTCCCAATGAGGATAGAAAGTCTTGATGTTTAACAGGATGGACTTTACAATTTTCTTTCTGCATATTCACACGCACATCATTTTACAAGAGTGGGATTGTATCATATGACCAATGAGTTTTGAAGAAGTTTGTTTTCCATTACATGCTTGCCCTTTCTCTTCTCTTCAATCACTCCTGATCACCCAAGAATAATGCACATTGATAGATTCTTCCATTTTTCTCTCTATGCTTTGTGTGGTTTTTCCTTCCATCCTTCTTGACTATTAATGACAGATATTCATGCACATATATGTATGTTTATATTATGTTTTATTAATATTTCTTTTTTTGATTTTTCAATTGTTTCCATTTTCATTTGTATTGTATGTATTTGTTTGTATTCCTTAAATGTATTTCACCAGACTGATAAAGTGAAGTGCCCCAGTGAATGTGCTCAATATTTAGTGAAGCTATAATCCTTGTCTTAAAAATTATCTTAATCCACAAAAAACATATCATATATGTATAGATAACTGAGACTACTTTCATACAAGCATCTCTTTAATACTGATTATTTTACAATTAGTAGAATGTCCATACCCTCAAATTTGCATATTTTTGTCAATTGATGTTAAATTCCGTATGCCTGGTATCACTGTTATTTACTATTTATTTCAATTCAGTTAATTAACATAGAATATATTATTGGTTTCAGAGGTATATAGGTCTGTGATTCATCAGTCTTATATAATACCTAGTGCTCCTATCATCACATGCCCTCCTTAATGTCTATCTCCCAGTTACCCCATCTGGTATCGGTGTTTTAATACTTGCTTTGTATTATGTTTACTTAATATCCCTTTGTCTAATCCATTCATTTTTAGACTTTAAAAAAAATTTGATTTTTTTCAATTTTTAGTGGAGAATTCAGCCTAATAACTTACATACTTGGTACTTTTTCCAACTTAAATTTATATTTATGTTTCATTTGACTTTGTTGTTGTCTTTTTCTTCTCCTTATTTTATAAGGTCTAATAATGTTGTAACTCTTCCTTTTATGCCCCCTGTGTTAATTTGGGAATTTTCCTCTATTTTTTTCCCATTGTTAGTAGATGTTTTCCAATGTTCATAATGAAACCTAGTATTCCTTACTCTTATATGAAAATGAAGTTCCAACCATTGGTTCCAGCAGTATACTTTCTTTCTCAACTCTTTCCCATCTGCTTTCCTTCCTCTCACCTTATAAGATAAGACCTTCACAATATTTGCATGTATTATTTTTCTGTGTTATCTCTTCTCCACCAGTTAAGAATGCTGGATTATTTTCTTTTTCTTTTCCCTAAGCTTTGCTGTCCTAGATTTAGTACCTTTTTTTTTTTCTAAATTAGCAGAAGCATTTTTATTGTCACATCTTTCATCCATTGAAAAGGTCTTTCAGTACTTCTGTTAAATATACAGAGATCTGATTTTATCCTTTTAAAATTAACTCTAAGTTATAAAGAGGAGTACATTTTCCCCCATTCTTTTATTTCTTCTTTATCTTTGTCTCTTAAGATTTCTGTGCTTATTCATTTTGATATTTTATCAGGGTTTTTTCTTTATTGTTTTCTCAGATAGAGTGTGTGGGTGGAATTTTTTTTCTTTGTCCATAGCAGATTTTTTTTATTTGTAATGCATTCTCGGTTAGCCTACAGTTCTAGAATTTTGTCAAGGTTTATCTTTTTTTTTCTTTTTTCTTTAAGTCAATTACAACTAGAACTCTGTGATTTTGCAATCTATAGGACCAGGTCTCTATATCTCTTTCCTCCATATTTTTCTTTGTATTCTTTAGAACCTCTTATTTACCTATGCTTTATCTCCTCTAGCTATCCTCCGAGTTACAGTTTATGATTTCTACTTGGTTATTTTGATTTTCTTTCTTTTTTGAATTTTAAACGATACATCTTTTTAAGTAGTATTAAATATAATCGAACTCCAGTGTAATAGGAAAATCATAACATGGGGTCTACTGAAATTGGGTTTAATCTGGACTTGGATACTGTTTTGTTATCATATTGAGGAATAATTTGTAGACAGTGAGGCTTATCATTCTACATTTTGACTCCATTTTCATAGACTTTCTGTCTTTTTGGTTCTATTAATATATTTCTCTTCTTTTATATGAAATTGAATTTTACTCAAAATAAGAGAAAAATAAATAAAACTACAGTGAGATACTTTTTCTCTTTTCTTGGGTTGGCAAACAATTTAAAAGTTTGACACATTCTACTGGCAAGACTGAGTGGCATCTTCCTTAATCACTGGTGGAAATGCAGATGATAAAACCCATTACAGTGAGCAATTCAGCAGTCCCTAACAAAATTACATATGCATTTCCTTTTTAAAAATTTATTTATTTACTTATTTATTTTTATTCCTATATAATTAACATACAGTGTTATATTAGTTTCAAGTATACAATATAGTGATTTAACAACTCTGTACATTACTCAGTGCTCATCATAATAAGTGTACTCTTTAATCGCCATCACCTGTATCACCCATTCCCCCATCCACCTCCTCTCTGGTAACCATCAGTTTGTTCTCTCTATATAAAAGTCTGTTTTATTGTCTCTTTTTTCTTTGTTCATTTGTTTTGTTTCTTAAGTCCCACATATGAGTGAAATCATATGGTTTTTATCTTTCTCTGACTCTTATTTCATTTAGGGTCTAGATCGATCCATGTGTGATTGCAAATGGCAGGATTCACCCCCCCTTTTTTGAGGTGTCACATTGTTATTTCTTTTCTTTCATTTCTGAGTTTATTTGGATCCTCTCTCCCTCTCTCTCTCTCTCTTTTTGATGAGTTTGTCTGAAGTATTGCTTTAATATATTTCTTAAACTTAGTGTTCCAGATTTTTAATTTGTATTTCAATCTCCACCAATTTGTCAACTGATTTTTTCCATTTAATAAACTCTTAATTTTGGTAATTTCCATAAAGTTTAATTTGAATGCTATCTAGTCCCTTAAGTGATTTAATTATTGGTACAAGTTTCCTGTTATTTTCTGGTCTTTTTTTCCAAAACTTATTAGCAATGTCTTTTGCATGTTACATTTCTTGCAAATTTCATAGCCCATGGCCTGACCCAGCTCTGGGCTACTTAAATCATGACACAAATAGTAGAATTTTCTTCCTATTGAGACTAGCAGATATTAACAAGTCTATTGTCAGTATCATATAAAGATGGCAGAAAGTCCTTATCTTGTTCCCTACTGCCACTTTCCTACTTTTAGTATTAGTGATAATGTAGTTTTACTTTTAAGGTCTCTTCAGTAATGTGAGACTAGACAAAAATGATACATTCATTCCAGCTTTGATTAACTTTTCTCTAGGGTGTCATTTTAGATTGGGGATCTACCCACTCCTCAGGATCCATTTACAATGGATTTACAATGTTCTTCAGCATCTCCTCCTGGTCAGAAAGGAATTCAGGAACATTTCTTTCCTTCAGAACTCAGAAACTTGAAGCTTCATTCGTACAGTCTTGCACCACCTGCCTTCCAAAGGCAGCCTTAGCTTGGCTCAGAAGAGGTAATGGTTTTGATTTAGCAGAAGGACGCTAATTTAAAGTGCCATTTTTCCAGAATCTTCTTCAAATTCCTTTAAAATTTATCCATTTACATCTCTTTATCTATTTGCCTATTTATCTACATATCTGTAATTTTATCTATATCTGTAAATTTATTATTCATCTATCACTTATATATATCATTCAAAATGGAGAACTTATCATTGATTTTTTCTTTATTTAGAATCCTAACATTTATTGCTTCCCATGCTATTATATTTTTTGTGTTTGTTTTGTGATTCCTAAATAAAATTTGTCTTTTCTATTAGCAATATTATTATTATAATGCAAGATCAAAAAGAGATCATTTGTATGAAGAGAATATATAAAACTGTTACTCTCATTTGAACCCATTTGAACCAGTTTTCCTTTTACTTATTCATTTTTTTTATGGTACAATATTTTCTCGTCTGTGATGAGAAAAAATGCTTTCTTGCCCCTCACCTTTTGATAGTAACAAATGCTTGAGAAAGTTTTTGAGGGTTCAGATTTATTTATACAATAATTTATTTATTTTATTTTTTATTTTTTTTAAAGATTTTATTCATTTATTTGACAGAGAGATCACAAGCAGGCAGAGAGGCAGGCAGAGAGAGGAGGAAGCAGGCTCCCTGCTGAGCAGAGAGCCCGATGCGGGGCTTGATCCCAGGACTCTGAGATCATGACCTGAGCCGAAGGCAGCGGCTTAACCCACTGAGCCACCCAGGCGCCCCTACAATAAATAATTTAAAATTAACCTGGAAAAATAGTATTTTTATAGTAAACATTTTAAAGATTTGTGTGGGTTAATCTATCTTCATAGATAATATCTTACTGAAATAGTACTTGTTCTGTTAAATATAGACAAGTTATCCAAGTAAAACTTAAGATTTCTATCTTGTCTTGCAAACTGAAGAATTGCCCAACTGTTATAATCTAAATGTTTACCCTTTAACATGTAAATGACCTTCTCTGAGAATTTATAGGCCATGCACTACTTTTTTGAAGGTTAAGAGGTAAAAATAAAGCCAGTTATTTATTTAAAGCCAATAAATGAGTTGAGCATTTTCCGACTCTAGTTGCCTCTGAGAAATCATTGGTTAGAACCATGCATTAGGAGAAGTTTTTCTTCTTTTAAAAGTTCAAATGTATTCTGTTGAGAATGAGTATTTTTATAACTGATAGTATTTTCCTTTCTCTTTGGTCAACAAGGAGCTAAGCTTCAAATACAGGTTAATTCTAGCCACCTTGTTGGCCTTTAGTTCTTGAACATTTGTTTACTCTCATCCCATAACACTTCCTTTCCCCTATACCAGTTTTCACTTAGGCTTTGTAGTTGCCTTTATACTTTTCTTGTTGTTGGTTTCCATATGTTGTGAAATTAGGGAGTGTAAAGCTAACTAGATAGGTAAGTGAAGTAGTCATTGAGAAGCTAAATAAGTAAACAACTAAATAAAGAAGCTAAATAAATAAACAACAACTGTGGCTTAGAAAGCATTTTTACCTATGTTATACTTTACTCTTACACTCATTAAATGAAACTTCAAGGACGTATTGAGACTTGAAAGCTTTTAGAATAATTAGGGGACATTTCATCAATCATTAGCCTGGTCTTTGCTGGCAGATTGGTGCTGGTTAGACTTCTGTCAGGGACTTGCCGGATGGTGTACTATAGATAAGGTCTAAGGTCCGGGTGTTAGATTTACTGGGAAATTACTACCAAACAAACAAATGAATAAAAAATGATTTTGCTATGGATAATAGTTCCTATTGAAACACATACAATCATATATCCACTTACTTCTATCTAACAGGTACACCATAAGAAGACAAAGGAAATAAATCATATTCTTCTAGGTTTTGTTAATCTCAATGCTAGGTAATTCTATTTTCATAGATTCTGAACTACTCTTGACTACTCATCCTTACAGTTGAGAAAGGATGATCTTTCTGAATTCAAATTTAAATCATGTAAGTTTTCTGCTTAAAGTTATTTATTGTATGTTTTCATATATAACTTAAAATCCAGACTTTGTATAGTATAAAGTCCTCTATTAGCGGGTACTTGCTACCTGTCTGGGTTAATTTCTGAAACTCTCTTCAACAAACCTTGTAATCCAACAATAATAAATTATGTGCCATTCACAATACACAACACATTCTGTCTTACTTTACAAAAAAAGAGTCATATTATCTTCTGGAACTGTCTTTTCTTTGCTGTACAATCTGGTATACTCATCCTTAGCTAATAGGACAAATTTTTTTAATTTCATAGAAAATATTAGTTTTCTGTGCTTTTCTGCTATCATAACTCTATGTGCATGTTGTCAAATGGTTGGTGACCCAATCATATGTCACCCTACCCTTACATTATTATAATAGAACTTTGATGTCCTTGCCTTCCCTAACTTCTTTGTTTACAGTAGACATTACTGTATTGTATAAATTTTTAGCTGCCTTGAATATGGACACACATAAGGCAAATATTATCAGAAAAGAGAAGATAGCCTTGGTTAGAAGAGAATGTGGGGCAGGAGGAGGACTGTGACAGCAAGAGGATGAGTGCGAACATACCTTCCACACCGAAAATATTATATAACAAATTAAGGTGTGTGGAAAATTACCACTATTGCTGTGCCCCCAAGAAGAGACAGAACATGAACAGGAAACCTGTATAAATCAGTGGAATCATAATTAGAGGGAGTAGGGATGGAGATGTGTATTTTGACTCTTGTTTTTGTAATAGGGACCACTCATCCTTAAACACAGTTTTGATGCAATGATTTGGAAACAACAATAACAAATGTCATAGACTCTAACAAATTTGAATCTAGAACTGATTTTTTCTACATGTAGAGATGGTCCTATACCTGGGGAAACGCAATAGGAGAGAGATTCAGCTTACTTCTATGATAGGGCTTACATTTTGCATTAAAATTAATAGTTTTGTCTCCCTTTACAGAATTCCTTTAGGGAGAGTGCCTTGACTATTTACTTTTATATCCTTAGAATTTTGTGTAATATTGAAATGTTGAGTAAATGTATGTATGACTGAGTGAAAAATAATAATTGAATAAATACATTGTGTTGGTAATTGTTTCTGCCAGCAGAGGGAAAAATATTAATGTTTGCTAAGAATTGAAGTACTTGGAGTATTTGATTGCTAGATTGCACTGCAGATGGGATATGGATCCCACTCAGAAAAGCAGAATTTAGCATAGCATAGAATAATCACTAAGATGATATGAGAATAGATATTTTGTATTACCAAGACACTGATACTTCTTCATCAATTGAAATGGTATTTAGGACTTCTGCAGAGCTTGAAACATAGCTACTAAGGCACTATTAAAAATCCATCGTGTTATCTAGAAAGGAAAATTCAAATGTATAAGATGCTGGGTTGATAATTTAGCTTCATCATACTGCGTAATGTACATGAATAAGATTCCTTTCTCTGTCATATGTATAAGCAGCTAATGCTAAAAGCACATGAAGAATAAATGTGTTTTTAATTATTGGCTGCATTTATGTTGCTGTAGAATCTCAGAGAATTTTATCCTTTTTAAACTAGATTACTATTTTTTAGTGATCTCTATCGTGTGTATGAAGTCAGACCTTAGTGAAAGTGTTAATTTGGAGGACTAAAGTGATGATAAATATGGCACACACTTAAATCTTTGTTTTTTGTTTTGTTTTGTTTTGTTTTGTTTTTTAAAGAATTTATTTATTTATTTGACAGAGAGAGAGAGATCACAAGTAGGAAGAGAGAGAGGGGAAAGCAGGCTTCCTGCTGAGCAGAGAGCCCAATTCAGGGCTTGATCCCAGGAGCCTGAGATCATGCCTGAGCTGAAGGCAGAGGCTTAACCCACTGATCCACCCAGGTGCCCCTTAAATCTCTCTATGTAAAGTCATTCTTTGTAACCACAGTATTAGCTTTTGGCAAAAATGGCATCCTTCTCTTGGGGTTCAGTGGGTTAAAGCCTCTGCTTTCGGCTCAGGTCATGATCCCAGTGTCCTGGGATCGAGCCCTGCATCGGGCTCTCTGCTCAACAGGGAACCTGCTTCCCCCCGTCTCTCTGCCTACTTGAGATCTCTGTCTGTCAAATGAATAAACAAATAAATCTTTCAAAAAAAATGGCATCCTTCTCAGTTAGTGCCTTTTTTTTTTTTAAGTATCTAGATGACTAGAGTAATTCTCTCACTGTTCAACATATTATAAACTTTAGAGGTAGTCTACCTTAATCTCATGATCTAATTACTTTTGAAGTTACTACTACTGAAGTAGAGTTGACATATAATGCTGTATTAGTTTCAGGTATACAACAAAGTGATTTGGAAATTCTACACATTATGCAGTGCTTTGCCATGATAGGTGTAGACACGATCTGTGTTCATATGCTAAGTAGGGTAATGTTGAGACTAGAGAGATAACCACAGAAAATGAGAGATGTAGTATGTAGTTGGGAGTTTTAGGACCTGCCAATCCATTCACCACTCACATACCAGTAATACTATTTGTTTCTTAAAGATTCTTTAACTAAAGCAAAATTAGCATTTTGAAATTAAATTTCACAACAAATATTCCTTTATATAAAAAATTGTAGAAATGGATCCTTTGGCATCTGAGTGATGCATATTAAAAGTACATCTCACTGTAGTGTGGCTTTCTTTCTGTCTTTCTCTCTCTCTCTTTCCTTCTTTTTTTTTGATCACGTGTGCTTGTGGGCAGTGGAGAGGAGCAGAGGGAGAAGAAGAGAGAGAATCTTAAGTAGGCCCAATGCTCAGCACAGAGCCCCATGCAGGCTCAATCTCACAACCCCGAGATCATTGAAATCAAGAGTCATTTGCTTAATGGACTTGAGCCACACTGGTGCTCCATGTGTGATTCTGAAAGTAGTTACAATAAAGTGAATTTCTGTTAGAAAATTAAAAAAAAAAAGTTTTCATCTATAGATGAAATAAAATTTATTTATTTATATCTTTATTCCTAATTCACCATGAATGTAGAATAATGACATTTTAAAAATAGATTTTATTTATTTATTTGGCAGAGAGAGCAAGAGAGAGAGAAAGAGAGAGAGTGCAAAAGCAGAGGGAGCAGCAGGCAGAGAGAGAAGTAGGCTTCCTACGGAACTTAATCCCAGGACCCTGGGATCGTGACCTGAGCCACAGGCAGCCATTTAAGCAACTGAGCAACCCAGGCATCCTGAGTAATAACATTTTGTTTCATTAGTTATTATAACTCTTCTTTTGCTTAGAATTTGTTTTGTTCTGTTTTAGAGACAGAGGGCCCATGGGCATGCATGGGGGAGGTGGGGCAGAGTAAGAAGAGAGAGAATCCCAAGCAGGCTCTGTGCTGAGCACAGAGCCCCACCTGGGGGCTCCATCTCAGGACCCAGAGATCATGACCTGAGCCAAAACTGAGAGTCAGATACTCAGACAACTGAGTCACCCAGGTACCCCTAGAATATGTTTGAAAAGAAAGACACTGACTCATATTTTTCCTTAAAGTCTTAACTATGAAATATCCAAACTCACATTACAATTAAATATTTAAATATTAATAATTATTTTAATAATTAATCATAATTAATTAACTATAATATTAATATATAAACAAAATTTATTTATTTATTTAAAAGATTTTATTTATTTATAGAGAGAGAGAGATCACAAGTAGGCAGAGAGGCAGGCAGAGAGAGAGGAGGAAGCAGGCTCCCTGCAGAGCAGAGAGCCTAATGTGTGGCTCAATCCCAGGACCCTGGGTCATGATCTGAGCCAAAGGCAGAGGCTTAACCCACTGAGCCACCCAGGTGCCTCATACTTAAACCTATTTAATTCCTATTAACATTTGGACATTTTTGCTACTTTATTTTGTTGTTGTTATGAATGTATTTATAAGTAAAGATATCATGGTGTTTTATCTTTAATCTTTAATTAAAGATAAAGATAAAAGATAAAGATAAGGGGGGAGGAGTCAAGATGGCAGAGAAGTAGCAGGCTGAGACTACTTCAGGTAGTGGGAGATCAGCTAGATAGCTCATCTAAAGATTGCAAACACCTACAAATCCAATGGGAGATCGAAGAGAAGAAGAACAGCAATTCTAGAAACAGAAAATCAAACGCTATCTGAAAGGTAGGACTGGCGGAGAAGTGAATCCAAAGCGACGGGAAGATAGACCGCAGGGGGAGGGGCCGGCTCCCGGCAAGCGGCTGAGCAACGGAGCACAAAATCAGGACTTTTAAAAGTCTGTTCCGCTGAGGGACATCACTCTAGAGGCTTAACCGGGGTGAAGCCCACGCAGGGTCAGCGTGGCCTCAGGTCCCGCAGGATCACAGAAGGATTGGGGGTGTCTGAGTGTTGCAGAGATTACAGGTATTAGAAAGGGGAAGCTGGCTACAGAGACAGAGCCGAGGAGTAAGTTCTAAGCTCAGGGTTACCTTGAACCGGTAGCAGGCTCGGTCAGCTCGGAGCGCGGCCAGAGGCCAGGGTGACGGGAGTAACTGGGCGCTGTTCTCTGAGGGTGCACTGAGGAGTGGGGCCCCGGGCTCTCTGCTCCTCCAGGCCGGAGACCGGGAGGCCGCCATCTTCATTCCCGTCCACCAGAACTCTACGGAAAGCGCTCAGGGAACAAAAGCTCCCGAAAGCAAACCCGAGCAGATTACTCAGACCGCCCGGGTAAGGGCGGTGCAACTCCGCCTGGGGCAAAGACGCTTGAGAATCACTACAACAGGCCCCTCCCCCAGAAGATCAACAAGAAACCCAGCCAGGACCAAGTTCACCTACCAAGGAGTACAGTTTCAATACCAAGGAGAGCATCAGAATTCCAGAGAAGGGGAAAGCAAAGCACGGAACTCATGGCTTTCTCCCCATGATTCTTTAGCCTTGCAGTTAATTTTTTTTTCTTTTGTTTTCAATTTTTTTTTCTTCTTCTGCTAAATTTTTTTTAACTTTTACCATTTCTTTTTGAACGTTTTCTAACTAGTTTATCTAATATATACATATTTTTCCTTTTTATATTTTTTCTTTATTGGTTTTCTTTTTTTAATTGTTTCTTTTTTTTCTTTTTTTTTTTCTTTCTGAGCCTCTTTTTATCCCCTTTCTCCCCCCTCACGATTTGGGATCTCTTCTGATTTGGCTAAAGCATATTTTCCTGGGGTTGTTGCCACCCTTTTAGTATTTTACTTGCTCCTTCATTTATCTTATCTGGACAAAATGACAAGGCGGAAAAATTCACCACAAAAAAAAGAACAAGAGGCAGTACCAAAGGCTAGGGACCTAAGCAATACAGACATTGGTAATATGTCAGATCTAGAGTTCAGAATGACGATTCTCAAGGTTCTAGCCGGGCTCGAAAAAGGCATGGAAGATATTAGAGAAACCCTCTCAGGAGATATAAAAGCCCTTTCTGGAGAAATAAAAGAACTAAAATCTAACCAAGTTGAAATCAAAAAAGCTATTAATGAGGTGCAATCAAAAATGGAGGCGCTCACTGCTAGGAGAAATGAGGCAGAAGAAAGAATTAGCGATATAGAAGACCAAATGACAGAGAATAAAGAAGCTGAGCAAAAGAGGGACAAACAGCTACTGGACCACGAGGGGAGAATTCGAGAGATAAGTGACACCATAAGACGAAACAACATTAAAATAATTGGGATTCCAGAAGAAGAGGAAACAGAGAGGGGAGCATAAGGTATGTTGGAGAGAATTATTGGAGAGAATTTCCCCAATATGGCAAAGGGAACAAGCATCAAAATCCAGGAGGTTCAGAGAAGCCCCCTCAAGATCAATAAGAATAGGTCCAAACCCCGTCACCTAATAGTAAAATTTACAAGGCTTAGTGACAAAGAGAAGATCCTGAAAGCAGCCCGGGAAAAGAAGTCTGTAACATACAATGGTAAAAATATTTGATTGGCAGCAGACTTATCCACAGAGACCTGGCAGGCCAGAAAGAGCTGGCATGATATATTCAGAGTACTAAACGAGAAAAACATGCAGCCAAGAATACTATATCCAGCTAGGCTATCATTGAAAATAGAAGGAGAGATTAAAAGCTTCCAGGACAAACAAAAACTGAAAGAATTTGCAAATACCAAACCAGCTCTACAGGAAATATTGAAAGGGGTCCTCTAAGCAAAGAGAGACCCTAAAAGTAGTAGATCAGAAAGAAACAGAGACAATATACAATAACAGTCACCTTACAGGCAATACAATGGCACTAAATTCATATCTCTCAATACTTACCCTGAATGTTAATGGGCTAAATGCCCCAATCAAAAGACAGAGGGTATCAGAATGGATAAAAAAACATAACCCATCTATATGTTGCCTACAAGACGCTCATCTTAAACCCGAAGACACCTCCAGGTTTAAAGTGAGGGGGTGGAAAAGAATTTACCATGCTAATGGACATCAGAAGAAAGCAGGAGTGGCAATCCTTATATCAGATCAATTAGATTTTAAGCCAAAGACTATAATAAGAGATGAGGAAGGACACTATATCATACTCAAAGGAACTGTCCAACAAGAAGATCTAACAATTTTAAATATCTATACCCCTAACGTGGAAGCAGCCAACTATATAAACCAATTAATAACAAAATCAAAGAAACACATCGACAATAATACAATAATAGTAGGGGACTTTAACATTCCCCTCACTGAAATGGACAGATCATCCAAGCAAAAGATCAACAAGGAAATAAAGGCCTTAAATGACACACTGGACCAGATGGACATCACAGATCTATTCAGAACATTTCATCCCAAAGCAACAGAATACACATTCTTCTCTAGTGCACATGGAACATTCTCCAGAATAGATCACATTCTCGGTCCTAAATCAGGTCTCAACCATTATCAAAAGATTGGAATCATTCCCCGCATATTTTCAGACCACAATGCTCTGAAGCTAGAACTCAATCACAAGAGGAAATTTGGAAAGAACCCAAATACATGGAGACTAAACAGCATCCTTCTAAAGAATGAATGGGTCAACCAGAAAATTAAAAAAGAATTGAAAAAATTCATGGAAACAAATGATAATGAAAACACAACAGTTCAGAATCTGTGGGACACAACAAAGGCAGTCCTGAGAAGAAAATATATAGCAGTACAAGCCTTTCTCAAGAAACAAGAAAGGTCTCAGGTACACAACCTAACCCTACACCTAAAGGAGCTGGAGAAAGAACAAGAAAGAAACCCTAAACCCAGCAGGAGAAGAGAAATCATAAAGATTAGAGCAGAAATCAATGAAATAGAAACCAAAAAAACAATAGACCAAATCAATGAAACTAGGAGCTGGTTCTTTGAAAGAATTAATAAGATCGACAAACCCCTGGCCAGACTTATCAAAAAGAAAAGAGAAGGGACCCAAATAAATAAAATCATGAATGAAAGAGGAGAGATCACAACTAACACCAAAGAAATACAGACAATTATGAGAACATACTATGAGCAACTCTATGCCAACAAATGTGACAATCTGGAAGAAATGGATGCATTCCTAGAGACATATAAACTACCACAACTGAACCAGGAAGAAATAGAAAGCCTGAAGAGACCCATAAGCAGTAAGGAGATTGAAACAGTCATCAAAAATCTCCAAACAAACAAAAGCCCGGGGCCAGATGGCTTCCCAGGGGAATTCTACCAAACATTTAAAGAAGAACTAATTCCTATTCTCCTGAAACTGTTCCAAAAAATAGAAATGGAAGGAAAACTTCCACACTCATTTTATGAGGCCAGCATCACCTTGATCCCAAAACCAGACAAGGATTCCATCAAAAAAGAGAACTACAGACCAATATCCTTGATGAACACAGATGCAAAAATTCTCGCCAAAATACTAGCCAATAGGATTCAACAGTACATTAAAAGGATTATTCACCACGATCAAGTGGGATTTATTCCAGGGCTGCAAGGTTGGTTCAACATATGCAAATCAATCAATGTGATACAACACATTAATAAAAGAAAGAACAAGAACCATATGATACTCTCCATAGATGCTGAAAAAGCATTTGACAAAGTACAGCATCCCTTCCTGATCAAAACTCTTCAAAGTGTAGGGATAGAGGGCACATACCTCAATATTATCAAAGCCATCTATGAAAAACCCACAGCAAATATCATTCTCAATGGAGAAAAACTGAAAGCTTTTCCGCTAAGGTCAGGAACACGACAGGGATGTCCGTTATCACCACTGCTATTCAACATAGTACTAGAAGTCCTAGCCTCAGCAATCAGACAACAAAAGGAAATTAAAGGCATCCAAATCAGCAAAGAAGAAATCAAACTATCACTCTTTGCAGATGATATGATACTATATGTGGAAATCCCAAAAGACTCCACTCCAAAACTGCTAGAACTTGTACAGGAATTCAGTAAAGTGTCAGGATATAAAATCAATGCACAGAAATCAGTTGCATTTCTCTACACCAACACCAAGACAGAAGAAAGAGAAATTAAGGAGTCAATCCCTTTTGCAATTGCACCCAAAACTATAAGATACCTAGGAATAAACCTAACCAAAGAGACTAAGAATCTATACACAGAAAACGATAAAGTACTCAAGAAAGAAATTGAGGAAAACACAAAGAAATGGAAAAATGTTCCCTGCTCCTGGATTGGAAGAATAAATATTGTGAAAATGTCTATGCTACCTAAAGCAATCTACACATCTAATGCAATTCCTATCAAAGTACCATCCATTTTTTTCAAAGAAATGGAACAAATAATCCTAAAATTTATATGGAACCAGAAAAGACCTCGAATAGCCAAAGCAACATTGAAAAAGAAAGCCAAAGTTGGTGGCATCACAATTCTGGACTTCAAGCTCTATTCCAAAGCTGTCATCATCAAGACAGCATGGTACTGGCACAAAAACAGACACATAGATCAATGGAACAGAATAGAGAGCCCAGAAATAGACCCTCAACTCTATGGTCAACTCATCTTCGACAAAGCAGGAATGAATGTCCAATGGAAAAAAGACAGCCTCTTCAATAAATGGCGTTGGGAAAATTGGACAGCCACATGCAGAAAAATGAAATTGGATCATTTCCTTACACCACACACAAAAATAGACTCAAAATGGATGAAGGATCTCAATGTGAGAAAGGAATCCATCAAAATCCTTGAGGAGAACACAGGCAGCAACCTCTTCGACGTCAGCCGCAGCAACATCTTCCTAGGAACTTCGCCAAATGCAAGGGAAGCAAGGGCAAAAATGAACTATTGGGATTTTATCAAGATCAAAATCTTTTGCACAGCAAAGGAAACAGTTAAGAAAACCTAAAGACAACTTACAGAATGGGAGAAGATATTTGCAAATGACATATCAGATAAAGGGCTAGTGTCCAAAATCTATAAAGAACTTAACAAACTCAACACCCAAAGAACAAATAATCCAATCAAGAAATGGGCAGAGGACATGAACAGACATTTCTGCAAAGACGACATCCAGATGGCCAACAGACACATGAAAAAGTGCTCCACATCACTCGGCATCAGGGAAATACAAATCAAAACCACAATGAGATATCACCTCACACCAGTCAGAATGGCTAAAATTAACAAGTCAGGAAATGACAGATGTTGGCGAGGATGAGGAGAAAGGGGAACCCTCCTACACTGTTGGTGGGAATGCAAGCTGGTGCAACCACTCTGGAAAACAGCATGGAGGTTCCTCAAAATGTTGAAAATAGAACTACCCTATGACCCAGCAATTGCACTGCTGGGTATTTACCCTAAAGATACAAACGTGGTGATTCGAAGGGGCACGTGCACCCGAATGTTTATAGCAGCAATGTCTACAATAGCCAAACTATGGAAAGAACCTAGATGTCCATCAACAGACGAATGGATAAAGAAGTGGTATATATACACAATGGAATACTATGCAGCCATCAAAAAAATGAAATCTTGCCATTTGCGATGACGTGGATGGAACTAGAGGGTATCATGCTTAGCGAAATAAGTCAATCGGAGAAAGACAACTATCATATGATCTCCCTGATATGAGGGAGAGGAGATGCAACATGGGGGGTTAAGGGAGTAGGAGAAGAGTAAATGAAACAAGATGGGATTGGGAGGGAGACAAAGCATAAGTGACTCTCACAAAACAAACTGAGGGTTGATGTGGGGAGGCAGGGTGGGAAGGGGGGTGGGATTATGGACATTGGGGAGGTTGTGTGCTATGGTGAGTGCTGTGAAGTGTGTAAATCTGGCGATTCACAGACCTGTACCCCTGGGGATAAAAATATATTATATGTTTATAAAAAATAAATTAAAAAAAAAAGATAAAGATAAAATGTTTTATCTTTTATCTTTAAATATCACATATACATCTATAATAAATTTGAAAATCTCCTATATAACCACAATACTGTTAGCTCATCTGAAAGTTTAAAATATTTTCCAAAAATGGTTTACTATCCAGTCCATATTCAGATGTTACCAACTGTCCCCAAAATATATTTTATAGCTGTTTTATATTATACTTTAAAAAAAATTATACTCTCTTTTATTTTATATTTTTTATTATTTAAAAAAAATTTTTTTAAAGATTTTTACTTATTTGACAGAGAGAGACACAGTGAGAGAGGGAACACAAGCAGGGGGACTAGAAGAGGGAGAAGCAGGATTCCTGCAAGGAGCAGGGAGCCTGATGCGGGGCTCGATCGCAGGACCCTGGGATCATGACCTGAGCTGAAGGCAGACACTTAATGACTGAGCCACCCAGGTGCCCCTAGTTTAAATATTTTATTTATATACTCTTGTTTATTTTATATTTTTAAAAATTTTATACTGTTTTAAGACCAGCATCTGTACATTTTATTATATCTCTTTAGTCCTTTAATCTAGAACAGTTCTAACATGATATTTTATAATGATAGTCACTGAAAAATTATAAGGGGGAATACTTTATGATGATAGTTGTACCCTTCATCTTGTTAGGATGGTTGGTTGTTGTAGCAGCTGCCACAGGACATTTGCTCAGACCTCCTTGACACAGAAACCCTATGGTGGAGAGTGTGGTCAGCTGACAGCCTTTAGTTGCTGTACATTCAGGTTTCACCTCAGCTTTCACTCAGAGGTCTTACTCTCTCTTCCCTGGTTTCTTCTAGCCGATTTCTTACACATCTACTTCTGTCCTGGCGACTTTTGGAGGTCCTGAAATGATTAAAAAAAAAAAAAAAAAAGTGGTGCAAGAAATGTGGAAAATTCTCTTTGCACTCATTATGATTTCTCTCTTTCTTATGCACACACAGACATACGTGTATATACACATATGCATATATATATCGGTAATATATGGAAATGAATGGAAAGCAATAGCATTCTATTGTATTTACTGTATTTAACATTTTCCATTTTATTGTCATGCAGCACTAAAGTAATGCATAATGGTTTAATAAATTATTCTGAAATGTGGGGATTATGGCTGCTCCTTGCCAAGGGGTTCTCTGTGTATTTTCACTCCACAATTACAAACCACTAATAAACAGTAAATAGTTCAGAATAAAATACTGAACGGTAGCACTTACTCTCATCAGGGTAATGCCATTTTTAATCGTCGAACTAGGGCTCTGTTTATTTTAAAATATGTTGATGAGAACAAAATTATATGAAGTTATTCATTAAGCTTCAATTTTTGTTATCGAAATACAAAATGTGGGAGATTCAAATGTGCTTTTATTTCCTCATGGGATTCAATTGAACAATTGAATTTACTTTCATTTACTCATTTACCCATTTACTCATTTACTCAAACAATTCATTTTCTCATTTAAAACTACGAGTTTGTACTGAATTCCTGGACAGGGAAAGATTTGCCATCATTGAATACTTGTCTCAATCCTCAGGTTGTTTCATGGAATGAGTAAGTTTGGAAGAGGAAAGAAGAAGTTTTGGAAGCTCAGAGGAAGGGTGTAGGAACTACAACCAGAGAGGCCAGAGAAAGCATCCAGCTTTGCTGCTGTACTATTTTGCTCTTTCGGTACCACCTCAACACCCAAGGGCCCAGTAAATATGTGCATCCTGGATTATACAAAAAAACAAACCTGCCCCAGGCCTTCCCTTCAGGCCAAACTGGAAGCGGGATCCCAGGCCACTTCCCCACCAGTGCTCCGCCATGGACAGTCCTGTTTCCACTTTATAAAGATGGTGGGGTGGGATTGCTGCAACCTTTGGACTAACGACTATCTAAAACATTGCCTAAAAGAAGATTTCTGTCGACGTGGAGCAGAATACATCTATTACCCACTGTCTGAGACACTTCAGCAACGCAGAAACACTGTGTAGCGAACAGACCTGTTATTGTCAAATGTGCTGGAGGAAATAAGAGGCCCAGAAAAGGATGAGAGTGAAAAAGCTGCCCATGATTTTGGCCCTGCACCTAAAGCGGTTCAAGTACATGGAGCAGCTCCACAGGTACACCAAGCTGTCTCACCAGGTGGTCTTCATCCTGGAACTCTCCCTCTTCAGCCCTTCTGGTGATGCCGTGAACATGGACCGCATGTACGACTTGGTGGATGAGGTGGTTCACTGTGGCAGTGGTCCTAATCACGGGCATTGTATTACTATTGTGAAGAGTCATGGCTTTGGGCTTTGGTTTGATGATGACGTTGTAGAGAAAAGAGATGTCCAAGCTATTGAGGAACTCTATGGCCTGGCATCAGATATATCAAAAAATTCAGAATCTGCATATATTTTATTCTAGGAGTCAAGAGAATAACTTAAAGAACTGTGGGACTAAATCAAATGGGGGGAACATTCAAAGCACTCTTACATGGTTCCCCTACAGACTTTCCTCCCCAGCAGCCCTCCAGGGGTAGGACCCCAAGTTGGATGGCCTGGCTGTGTTAGACTTTCTCTCCCTTTGGTTTTTTTACATGTGACACTACTTGTGGTTTTATTTTAGTCTGAGGTAGAGTTATCTGCAATCAGATTGTAGTAAGATTTATATGAGTAACAGTTGCTAATTTTAGGATTTGGTAAATGCTCCACCACTGGCTGTGTTGGCTGAATCAGAGTGACATTTCCTGCAAATGTCTACAGTCTGTTTTGTGTCTCTGCAGAATGAACACCCTAAATACCTTCCCGGATGGCATTTCAATGCATTCCTTTAACTTGTCCCTGGAAGCACTCACTCCTACCCAATTTTAGCTGTTCTGCCTCTTTTCTGAGAAAAGGACAGAAGAATTGGGTAAATGTTCACCTTTTAGGGCTGCAACTACAGCTTTAAGTTTGTGCAAGTGAAAACGTTTAAAAATGAGTAACTTCAATACTAAAACCATCCTTCATGTGGAACAGGGTGAAGAGAAGCTGTTTCTGGTGGTTAGCGCCTGCCCTGCCTGTCCTCACCTCACCTTCAGAAACCCTGGGACTAAGAAGGTAGGAAGCTCAGGGCAGGCAAAGCCAAGAGGAGGAAGTTTTAGTGGACAGTGTAAAGTTACTTTTCTTATCTTTCTACCAAAACCATGGGTCAGGAAAATAACCCTATGCTCTTTGTTTTCAGTGACCGTCTACTTCGGTGAGGTCCTGTGAGTTGTATCTATCATGTATTAGGCACTGCTAAGTTTTCCTGGGTGTCATTCCAAACCTGCTGGGGTTTTGCAGTCTGTGGTCACAGGGCTGAGACACTGTGGTGACTGTTCCTGGCCCAGCCTTCCTTAGCGGGTCAGCACCCACATCCTTCTCTACCAGGAAGGACAGAGCACTGCACCTTCACCACCATCGACCATGTTGTACAGCTGTTGGCTTTTTCACACTTCCGACTGTTTACTGAGGATCTGGTGAGCCCTGGGGCTAATATGGAACCTTCCCTAAAGGGATTAATAAAGTTAGCTAGGTATGAAGGTGGGTCAGAGGAAGTGTGAGTGGGTGGGCAGAGGAATGAACAAAATGGTGGTGTTTCTTTGGCTCAGACTCTAGCATGCTTGATAAGACAGTTTTTTGGAAGAACTTCATCTCACTATAGTTACTTTTATCTTTTTCACTTTTGTTATATATGTATTTTTTCGATCATTTGAGAATTGGTACCTTTTATTAAAGCATGAATTTGGAAACAAAACAAAACAAAACAAAACAATAAAACCCAAAACAAAACAAAACCAAAAATATAAACCCACCAAAAATCTAAGGTTGAATTAAGGTAGACAGATCACTGAATAGGATAGAGAATGCACACAGGAGTCTGTACCAAAGAGGAACTTAAGTTTTTCACCATAACTCTGGATTACATATTGGCTGAAGTTTCCAAAATAAAAGCAATACTTCAAGAACAGAGGGTTCTATTTTTGGAAAGGGTCGCATCTTTATAGAAAAAGTGGAATGTGGGTCACCTATTGAATGCCCCAAACTCAATTAACTGTCTTGAAGTTAACACTGAAGTTTGGCCTGGACTGCCAAAGCACAAGTGATGGTTGTTACCCGGTATTAGCTGCTACCAGAACCTTAAGCACTTTTTCTGGCAAACAGTAGCCTTCATAGGTTTGGCCTTGCACTTATAAAGCCATTAATCAAGGGAGAACACATTACTCCAGGCAATTAGTTTTGACAATGGAATAGTAAATAGACCCTAATTAATGACTTTTTGTAATTATTCTTCCCTATGTGGACATTAACTGGTGTTCAGGCATTAATTGTGACATCAACATGATTGCCTATCAGTAAAAAGACCATTTTGCAACTTAATTATGTATTTCAGGGACTCATATATCTTGTGGCTTTCAGAATAATTTTACCCAGACTTTCAGTCTTGAAAAGGACTAAGAAGTCTGAAAGAAGGAGTCTCATTCATTTTCATTTTCTTATGCCATGTCCACCCAGCCTGCCTTGATTCATACCCCCCACTGACAAAGACCCATACAAACACTGTAGGATCATGCTGTGCAGTACAGAAGCTACTAGACACAGGTGGCAGTTTAAATTTCTTAAAATTAAATAAAAGTAGAAATTTAAGATTTAGTCAGACTAGCCACATTTTACATGCTCAATAGCCATGTGTGGCTAGTGGCTAACTCCTGTATTGAAAGTACAGACAGAAAGCATTTTCATTATCATAGAAAGTTCTAGAGGCCTGCATAGCATATAGAGAAAGCTTCATGAGGGCTAAGTTTTGTCTGTTTTGTTCACTGAGGCATTCCTCAAGTCTAGAATATTACCAGCCACAGAGTAGGAGTTCAGGAACTATTTGATTAATTGAATGACTGCCTTCTTTCTCTTATTTTCTCCTCATTTGTTTTGGGATTACCTAGAGACACAAACTTCAGAAATACCAGGAGACAGCTAAGGAGTACTGTCTGACAGGGATAAGAATGAACAATGGAGGTACTTACTCATTTGAGCTCTCCTCTCTATCTAAAGTACCAGAGAGAGTGCACTAATTAGGTTTGATAAAATGAGTGCTTCCAGAAGAGGATAGTATGCATTATTTTACCAATTATGACAGATTCATGAGAGTAAAAGGGCAAAATATAGACTACAAAAAAAAAAAAGTCAGCAGGAATTTTGTTCAATTATATCAGATTACAATAATTTTCCGCTTTTTTGGGAAATATATTTGACATATAATACTGCCTAAAGTTAAGGTGCACAATGTATTAATTTAAACATTTATGTATTGTAAGATGGTTGCCATTGTAGTGATAATTAGCATCTCTACCACATTATATCAGAGAACAATTATTTTATCACACCATGGAAACATTCTTGAAAAAACAAACTACTTAAAAAAGGATAAGTTGATAATTAGACAGTGAGGGGAATAAAATTGACCAGAATAAGACAGGACCTGCCAGAAATGAAGTCCTAGACTGGTATATTTCATACACCACACACGGTGTGCGCACGCATGCGTACGCGTGCGCACACACACACACACACACGCACACAAAGATTTTATTGGAAAAAGTTTTAATAAGTTGTTTGATCCCTTATACTTAAATGTCAGTTGAGAATTATAATAGTAATAGTAACCATACGTATAATAACAGGAATAGTGGAGGAAGCCGAACATATCTGTAATGGCATTTTGCAGATATTAATTGTCAAAATCTAATACATACATACAACAATGAAGTGAAATGGAAGTTTAAGTGAATTGCAAAAAATGAAGGTGAGATTTATAAAATGATAAAATAAGTGAGTTACCAGTTCTCCTATTCCAATTAGTGTTCAAGAGTAGGATTAACAATTTTTTAATAATGTCCTTAGGAGTAAAATTATTTAGAAATATTATGATCTCTATCAATCAATCAATACTATGTTTTTACTTCAGAGAAAGTTCAAGTCAGATTTATTTTTTCTATACCACATAAAATTTGGGTAATATTAGTAGGTGACAGACTAACATACAAAACAATGTCTAAATATTAACCAGACAAAATTCAAATGGATAACATTCAAGAAAGGGATTCTCCCAGTTGTGGCTTAAGGAAATGTTTAGCTCTGACTTAATACCAAAGTACAATAGTCCAAAGCTTAGAAGCAGGAGTTAATCAGCACAAATGATCTTAGCTTAGAAGCGGACTGCACTAGAAACATACATTTTCTCTTAATCCTCTGGTTGGGCTGCTTCCATTTCTCTGTTTACTTAATTAATCAAAGAGTTATTAAATGCCTATTTGGTTCCAGAGGCTGCACTATGTACTGGAGACCCAACATTGTACAAGTTGAATATATGATCTCTCTCCTCAAGGAGCTTGAACTCTATTGAGGAAGATAGATAATTCAGCATATTATTAAGGTAATTGTACTGCTATTTCAAAGGTGGATTGGTATGGTCTGAGTGGATGAGTGGGATGGTTGGAGTTATGATTAAGATGATGAGAACTTATTGCTTATGTAAAATGTTTACCTGTGCATCAGAATTTGCTTAATGGTTTCTAAGCACTAATTATTTACATTACACAATCTAATTTATAATGGAGGCCAAGGTGCCATCTATTAAATGTGACATTGAAAAATAAAAATTGGTTCTCAAATGTTTATATTTGAGTATTTTGAGAAGATAATAAAAATATTCCCTTAAATCCTAAAAATAAAAATGGAGTTACATCTTTCAATCATATGTTAGATATATAATGAAAAATTAACTTGCATTCCATAAGTCTGCTAATTTTTAATATTTAAGAAAAAATCCTGAGAATTTTTGCCCCAAACAGAAAACATTAGAAGTTAAACTTATTTTTATTGCATATTAACTTAATTTAAAGTTTCTCATGCTACAATTGACTTAAGTTAATCTTCAATTTTTATAGTGTTTGGTCAGTATAGCATAACTGCAGAATTCACTTATATTCTAAAAATGTCCCAGTGGACTTTCAGGTGAGCAGAAACCTGGAAAGCTCACCTTGCCCTCCACAGCATTGCCTCTTAAAGCTCTTCCCAATTAATAAACCCAACATTTAACTGTAGGAGCATACTAATGTTGTAACACATTAGGCAAGAACTACCCACTCTGTTTAAATTAAGAACTGACCTACACCCTTTCCCAGGGTTGAGCCTAACCACTGGGAAAAAGTAATTTCACTGTTAAACCTTTGCAGACCTAATTAGCTCCTTATTCTAGCCAATGCCAGTGTCTCCCTACCCAGAGACAAACAGTTTTAGAATCATAAGAGTTGGTACTTCATAGCAAAAGAAGAAAAAAAAAAAAAAAACAACTCTGTGAAATTCTTTGTGAATAATCCTAGGAGAAATTTAACTTTATCGGAACTGTATTAATAATTATACGTGATACCTCAGTAGGCCAATAAAACAAATCCTTCAGGGTATTTTTGTTGTTGTTTTGTTTTTGCCCTAAATATTTAGAGAATTTAGGAAAAATTTATTTTCTGTAGTTAAATTACTCAACACGCGGAACAAGTTTTGACCTCTGTTATTTTGACTAATTCAAAATATCTGTGACTTCAACAACTCAGTGTACGTGAGGGGACAAAATATCCTGATTTCTGAATCATCTAGTAGACATTTGATTTGCATTTAAAAAATTTTGCCTTGTATCCCATTAATTACTTTAATTTTCCCACCCACTTTATACATGAGTTATCTGAAAATTCTAGTTCTTATGAATTTAATATTTCAGGGAAAAGTAGATATCTGTTTATGTTGCTTCCCACAGAGCTCACTTTCTCCAGGCTATTTCATGAAACCTGCTTTTGAGTACTGTGAAAATTCTGTGAAGTAATTTATCCTAAACTCTGGTATCCTTACAGTACAGGCATACCTCAGAGATATTGTGGGTTTAGTTCCAGACCATTGCAATAAAGCAATTATCATAATAAAGCAAAATCACAATAAAGCAAGTCAAATGAATTCCTTGGTTTTCCAGTGCCAATAAAAAGTACGTTTACATTATAATGCAGTTTCTTCTGTGTGTACTGGCATTATGTCTAAAAAGAAAATGTACATTCCTTAATTAAAAATTACTTTTTATAAAAATGTGAATCAGCATCTGAGCTTTCGGTGAGTCATCATCACTGATCACAGATCAGTATAATAAACATCATGAAAAAGTTTGAAATATTGTGAGAATTACCAGAGTGTGACACAGACATGAAATGAGCAAATTCAGTTGGAAAAATGGCACCAATAGACTTGCTCAACACAAGGTTGCCACAAACCTTCAATTTATAAAAACAAATGCAATATCTACGAAGTGCAATAAAGTGAAACACAATAAAATGAAGTATGGCTGTATATACTATTACATTGCCTAAATCAAGTCAGGTCACAGGATGCATTTCAGGCTGGTGACTATAGGTAGAAAATTGAATATTAGATGGTTGGGGATTGAGGTGGTATCATTCAAATTTATTTTCTCTCTCAAATTTCACTTGCTCTAAAGACTAGCAAAGGCTCTCCTGGAACCATGCCTCTGTCATCTCCTTGATAATTATTTGCTTTTGCAACTAAATATTTACTGATTTTTTTAGTTCTTCTGCCAGAGAACTTCAACATATATTTAGTGTGATATTTAATTTTTGTCAGTTCCCTACTACCCAATACATTGTAAGCTCTATTAATAAGAAGATTTTAATGAAATTGATTCATCTCACTTCAGATCAGTTCAAGAGATCACTGAAGTGCCTACTGTATACGAGGTATTAAGATACCGTATCCTTATAGCTCCAGCAATGTGTTATTATAGAAATTCAGAAGTCATCACTGAATGAGTAAATTGAATTGAGGTCATTAATATAGCAAAGATTTTTACATAATACATTCAGTGTTTATAATAGCTAAAATTAATATCATTATTTTTAATTGTTGGAGTTTTTAGTGTAGCAACAAAAGTAAATTAAAATGATCAAAATTGTTCTACACACAAGGCCAGATTATCTTCCCTTTCCCTACCTAAATTAGCACCTTTTATTCTGCTATGGGATGAGAAGAGTTAGATATGGTTTCCAGCAGAGCCATTAAAGTTTGAATTCCTCCTCTTCTCAAAGTTTCCAAGAATACATGAATGGTTGTGTATGGCCTATAGTCCTTCTTGGGGATAGACAGACCTCAACTGTGATTATCTTCCCCTTTAAAGCAGCTAAATCGAAGCAGAGCCACAGGGAGGAATCAGAAGATACTTAGGGAGAGAACAGCTCTGCCCTCATAAGCAAGCCTCTGAATTCATTTTGTTTTGGTGGTTGAACAAGGAGCATTTTGTTTTTGTGGCTGAGCAAGGAGCCCAATGCAGGACTTGATGCAGGACTCAATCCCAGGACCCTGGGATCATGACCTGAGCTAAAGGCAGATGTTTAACCAACTGAGCCACCCAGGTGTCTCCCAAGACACCCTGTCAAGCCTGCTTCTTATAACTCAGTTTCTGAACTTTAGGATTAGGACAGTGAGAGATATACACCTCAATCTCCTTACCCTCAACTTAGACCAGAGCATTCGTAGCCAGATCACAGAGAGTCTTCTTGGACACCTGCAGCTGCCACTGGGGCCCTTTTATTTCCTTATCCAGTAAACCATGTCTGCTAGCATTTTGTCCTTACTGCAAAATTGTGAAGAACTAAGAAAGCTCTGAGATTTTAACCTACTAACAAGCTAATAAGTTAGCCTGTTCCAATTTTATCAGTGCCGACGGAAGACAAAATCTTAGGTCAGGGATAAAGGACTTTATATCTCAAGTCAGGCAAGCAACATGTGCATCGGCACATTTCTGTCATTTTCTCTTGCCTCCAAGTTCTTTGAAGGTGATGTAAATGGCTCAGCTAGATACTTGTACATGCAGTGGGTTTGTGTTACAGGATGGGACTATTGAACTTCAGGAGCCCTGTGATTCGGAAACCCAAATCTTTTATGATGGCATAAACATGACCCTTCTTTCCTCTAAAGGAGACACCATGTCTAACTTCTAAGAGTGTTCACTATAGAAATGTCATTGAAAATATAGTCTGGGACAAAGGATAGAGAGAGGTAGGATCCAAATTTTAAAAAATTTCTTGAAATTTGTATTATATAAATGTATTATGGGGGTGCCTGGGAGGATCAGTCGGTTAAGCGACTGCCTTCAGCTCAGGTCATGATCCTGGAGTCCTGGGATCGAGTACTACATTGGGCTCTCTGCTTAGCAGGGAGTCTGCTGCTTCCCCCTCTGACCCTCCCCTTCTCATGCTATCTCTCTCACCCTCTGTCTCTCAAATAAATAAATAAAATCTTTAAATAAATAAATATATTATGTACTTAAAAAATAAAAGTTGAAAACCTCATGTGAAATCAATATTAATTTAAAGCAGTTCCTCATTTTGGTTTTGAAGATTCTTCTGCAAAAGTTTATGTTTCAGAAATATGGTCCCTAATTGAACAGAATAATGTTCCTCAATTCACATTCCAGAAAGATATATTTACTTTGCCACTTTTCTTATATCTTAACATATCAGGAAAGAACCTACTGTATTCTAAAACTACTGTGATAAAAATACACTTGCATAATGAGATTTAAAGGTAAACCTACCTGTAAATATTTTGCATATATATATATATATATTATCTATGCTTTAATTTTGTAGTGAACTGTATTCATTTTTATGTTTAATGTAGGTTTACCCATCACATATTAGTGTTTTAACTGTCTCTACATGTCCTAGAAAATTTTCCTTACTGATATTGTTGTAGAGAGGTGGTTTAATCTCATGTGCCCTAACTCAGAATGAAAGTAATATTTTAGCATGCAGAATTGGGCCACTAAAGAAAATACATCTTTTATAGAATATTTCATTAGTCAAGCTTAGTCCTGTCTAGGCTTGTTGCTCATTATATTGTATTTTCTCATATATTTTATTTAGGAAGCAGTGAAAATTTTGCTTCAGGTACAAAAAAAGAAAATGTACATAAGGAAAAGTAGTATTGTTAGAATATGAAATATTTACAGTGGCACCTAAAAGTTACGTGACTTCCTATCACGAATAGGATCTATACACCTACCTCAATGCTAATATGTATTAGAATGATGAAAGTTGCATGAATCATAGTATAATTGGATAATCTGTCTTTTTGTCCCTATTCTATTGTATTAAAAGAGGGGCTTTTTGCTAATGCTTTAACAATTCTCCTACAGAGCCTAGGACAATGCTTGATTAGATTTGTCAAATAATCATACCTGAGGCATAGTCACTACTAAGATTAAGGTAAATAGTTATATATGCAGTTAATCTAATAGGCTGTAGGACTGAAAATCAAATATAGCAAAGATTCTATATAAAATCATATTAACTTAAGAAATAGTGAAAGTGGAATTATTGAAGTAGCAGTTACATTTCTATATTCTTTTTTTTAAAAGATTTTATTTATTATTTATTTGACAGAAATCACCAGTAGACAGAGAGACAGGCAGAGAGAGAGAGAGAGGGAAGCAGGCTCCCTGCTCAGCAGAGAGCCCGATGTGGGGCTCCATCTCAGGACCCTGAGATCATGACCTGAGCTGAAGGCAGAGGTTTAACCCACTGACCCATCCAGGTGCCCCACATTTCTATATTCTTATATAATTTTCATGACTAAATTATTTTGAGAAAAAATTAGAAGATTTGTAGGAAAATATGTTTTTATTTTTTAATTATCCTGTTTATACAAAACTTTTTTTCTTTGTCAAGGATATATGTGTTTATTCAATAATATAAAACACAAAATAACTTCCTTTAAGGATATTGTCTCAGTTTTTACCTAAAATTGTGATATTTATTGTAATTATGAAGAACACTAAGGAATGATACTTTTTTTTTTTAAGATTTTTATTTATTTATTTGACAGAGAGAGATCACAAGTAGGCAGAGAGGCAGGCAGAGAGAGAGAGAGGAAAGCAGGCTCCCTGCTGATTAGAAAGCCTGATGCGGGACTTGATCCCAGGACCCTGAGATCATGACCTGAGCCGAAGGCAGCGGCTTAACCCACTGAGCCACCCAGGCGCCCAGGAATGATACTTCTTGAAGAAAATAAAATCATCCCCGAATTAATTTTGAGTTAAATACCACTTTTCATAGTAAAAAGTTAGCATATGTTATGCCCTTTTGTTTAGATGAATGTAACTTTATAACTAAAAATTAGAACCACGAGATAAAAGGAGAATAAAATCTATCAATGTCTACTTCTTTCACAAATAAACCATGCCAGTGAACTATTATGCATTTATGTTTTAAAGCAATCTCTAAAAGAGAGTATATCTTAAAACTGCAATCCTGATTTTATAAAGATAAAATATGTATCATACTTAATGTAATATAAATGTGTAAGTCTGTGCATGATTCAGGAATTATCCCTTCTAAACATTTGGTTTAGGGCAAAGAGATGTGGGATGTGATGGTTTCCTGGATTGAAAAAATGCAGGGGGAATTATTTAATTAAGCAAAGAAATTGCTTCAAGCAAGGCTAGCTTTTAGGGCTCTCACCATGTCTTGAAAACCCAAGTTTTCTTTTCTTTTTTTTTTTTTTAAAGATTTTATTTATTTATTTGACAGAGAGAGAGATCACAAGTAAGCAGAGCAGCAGGCAGAGAGAGAGGGGCAAGCAGGCTCCCCGCTGAGAAGAGAGCCTGATGCGGTGGTCAATCCCAGGACCCTGAGATCATGACCTGAGCTGAAGGCAGAGGCTTAACCCACTGAGCCACCCAGGCGCCCCAACCCAAGTTTTCTTTTCCTCATCTTTTCTCACTCTCTTTTCTCTGCGTGCCTCCTTGCTGTCATTGGACTGGACAGGTGTGCATATTTTGCCACCTGAAGCTATACTTCTTTGGCAAATTGATCATTTTATGCTGATTATATTTAAGAAAGTACAGACACAAGACAGCTCTGTAAATCAAGTGGGAGTTATCCTTCTGTAAAAGATACATACATGTATAAGGGGGATCTCCATTTAGAAGGGTGTCTCCTCAGAGATGTATAGGGGGCAGGGGTGGGAAGGACTTTAAATTTCTAAAAACTTATCAATGGAAAAGATATAGACTTACATCTACATAAAAACCTTACTCTTATTTCCTATGCTTTTCCTGGTAACCTGCCGTAACTGACTCCTCGCTCCTTACTCTTCCTCTCCTTCTTGCCAATATCTTCTTTTGTCTTTATCTGAAGATGGTATTTAAAGTGATGGCTTCAGCCATTTTGAGGAGTTAATAAGTTTTCCTGGGTCTCTCCCATGTATGTGGGAGACATGCATGTATTAAAGTTTTGTTTGATTTTCTTCTGTTGATCTGTCTCCTGTCAGTTTGGGTCTTAGACCACTCAGAAGAACCTTGGTGGATAGAGAAAAATGTTTGCCATCCAACAGAATTAACCAAGCTTTTTCCATATTTTATCCCTTACAACTTCAGGCATAAATTCACAGAACTCCCAAGCACAGGAGAAAAAGAAATCCTTTCCTCCAGATTACCCAACTACAATCCAACAGATATGTCTGATTAGACTGACTTGAGTCATGTGACCGTCACTGACCTGTTGTCAGAAGAGTGGAACATAGGGTCTGCAAAGGAGGCCTTTCTCAGTTAAGATGGGGGGAGGAAGGGTGTGTGTAACATTTAAATCAAGGTGAAGGGAGAGTTGGGAATATATAATTCCCTGAGGAAAATATAGGTTCATCCACAAGGTGAACGGGAAATGGTACTTGAATTACAAAAACTCAAATGTCTACTCTAATTTGTTTCTAAAATAGGAAGTTTAATGTGTAAGAAATTGGAGAAAGCCATCATTGATGGGAGAAAGTGATGAGAAAATATGATACAAAAAATCCTGTGGTGCTTTTAGGTGACAGGGAGTATCAAATCAAACTGGATCTGAGAATTTCTTTTCTGAGAACAAGGATCAGAGTGGCAGAAAATTGGATCAAAGCTAGTTTAAGGAAGGACTGGAAAGCTTTCACTCATCATTATAGAGACGATTTGAGCACTTCTGTGTGTAAAAGTAAAAATAGGGATACTATTATTAATTGTGCAAAGGAGGGCAAGACTTTCCTTCTACCCTAGGTTCTGTAGCTGAGTCTATGAAATAAACTGACAGCAGGCATTAATATTAATAAGAAAAAAAGTATATAATTTTTTTAATATTACATGCATGAGGCATCACAAGGGGAAAAAAAACCAATATAGCAAAATCACAAGAAAGGCTGTGAGATTTAAGGCTTATATATTGCCTTAATAGAGGATGGGGTAACTTAGGGGAGTGTAAATTATTTTTAGGAATGATGAATGGGCCCTTAGAAGAATAGATGGAGAGTAGATAATTTGTGACAATTTGTGTGAGTATGGTGTTGACTTCTTTGTCTCTTCTCCTGTAATAAGAGTCAAACTTCCTGGTTGATGAAACACTTTGGGAGGGGGTTTATGACAATTAATTTCCATTTGGAGGATCCTTCTTTAAGCAGATAAAGGGAGTTTAGAGAAAGCCTCTCCTTGCATTTGTTGTTTTTCAAGTGCCTTCAGATCAAAATAATCAGTATATCAAAGCATCAGAGTTTGAGGTGGCATGTCCTGAATTTCGTCAATTGGCAGTAGAAAATTTTGTAAAGTATATAAGAAGAAACCTTTGATTTCATTAAATGGATATATGAATGTGTATGTGATGGCAGGCTGGGTAAAGTGATTTATCCATACCTGAGATATTAATAACTCTAAGTGTCTTCATTTCTGGTGTTACTCTGTATAACACATTGAGATAGTCTCAAGGCACTATAACTAATATTGCCTGCCTTTTCCCCTCCCATTGTAATCTTCTTTAGGGGACTATGCCTTTCTTAGTTTAAAAGTAAGATGGAGTTCCAAAAAATGCTTATGTAATTATTTTAAGATTATTCTTCCTCAGGACTACAAACAGTGAAATTGCTTCGGTTGACTAATGGCTATAATTTTGGTAGTGTCTGAATGAGGAAGTAAGTGGAGGATAGTAACACTGTATCCATCTACAAACCTTTGTAGATGTTGTAGAATATTTTTTAAGTTATTAAAGTTGTGAGGATGCTAACTGGGTACCACCATGAAGACGATATTTTTTTAATATATATATATATATGATACACACAACACATCACATACACATAAATCTAATGGCATTTGGAGTTCTAAATGTGAGCTTATGAGTCGAGTGTTTAGGGCAATAATCAATGGAGAAAACTTGCATTGAAACAGCTATATCAAAATATAGTGAAGCAGACCATACACCATGCCCCTGTTCATGTTTTGATTTTGTAGGTACCTAAATATAATGTAAATTTTAAGCTACAAATAAAATATGTTAGCAACGAAAAGTGCTATTGTCTTGCATGCATTCCTGAGTATGCCCTGGGTCAAAAACTTATTTCTAATTAATTACCATATAGAAAATAATAAGTGCTTCAACACTTCTTGCCCCAGACCTTAGCTCTATTAGCATGATGAAACCCAGATGGATTTGGCTCAGGTCATGATCCCAGGGTCCTGGGATGGAGTTCTGCATCAGGCTCCCTGCTCAGTGGGATGCCTGCTTCTCCCTCTGCCTCTGCCTCTCTCTCGCTCATGAATAAATAAATAAAATCTTAAAAAAAAAAGACAGAAACTCATATGGAAAAATCTTCTACACAAGTGGCCAGTACTTCATTGATAAGGGATAAAAATAGATGTTTTTTCCCAATTTGCATGCATACGCATGCATATAAATATATACATGTATGTACACATAGGTACATATGTATGCACATTTATATATATATATGTAGTACGTGTGTGTATACATATTTTTTTTTCCCAAAAATATATACAGAGAGATTCCTGAAAGAAGGGGAACACCTTTATTCCTTTGATGGAAAGGTCCTTTGATCTCATACTAACTTTTTGGAATGTAAATACATATTTCCAAGGACTAAACAAATGCCTACTTTCTCTGGCTTTTATGATCTAGAGATCTCTCTCAGCTCTGTACTTCATTCTTTGGGAATATAACTGTCTAGGATGACAGCATTCCAGTCTCCTGGCACTTGGGGGAGTTAATGTAAAAACCTAGTCTGGCTTACAATCACTTGACTCTCTTCGGGAGATAAAAGAACACTTATTATCCTTCTAGATCAGAGCAATTGACCCTATAAATGATGGCATTGTCACAGAGAGAAGAAAAGTTTTAGGGGGAAAAAAAAAAACAACAAAATGTTATATTGGTCTGCTTATACTTTTCTTTGTGACTTTATCTGAAATACATATGACCTACGTCAGTGAATTTGTTTGTATTATTAGCTTTCAGAGAAAAGTTAACAGGTTTTTTTTTAAATATTTTCTGGGTAATTGATATTAAAATGAGTTTGACAGTGTTATCTACTGACTTCCTTGCCATACAACTAATATCTGGATACTTAATTCAAGAATTAAAAGAAAGAAGGGAAGACTTGATAATAAATTAAATACAGTATAATATTATAAAGTAGTACATAAAATTTCATTGAAAGGAGCAAGTATGTCAATAAATTTATTACAGTAATATTATAATCAAATTATAAATAACACAAACTCATTATTTTTCAAGGGATAATTTTTCATAACTATTGGATTTTTGGGAGGCCTTTCCTAGCTGTCCCATGAAATAATCTGAAATACAAACTCAGGGCCAAGATTTTGCTCTCCACTGCTCTAATGCTGTTCTTCACTAAAAGAACCAGGATTCTTAGTGGAATAACTGATTCAGTATTTCAGATACAGTATTTCAGATAAAACTCAAGATGAGCCTTGCCAGAAGGAAAATATTTTTTCATGGGTACTGAAGATTGTATTAAGTAGGATCAGATAGAAATTTCAACTTGTAGGGAAGGAAACTAGAGGCCAAGAGGGACAAATTGAACATTAAAACAAAACCAGACTCTTGCTTTTGAGTTAGGTGTAGTTGGTCTTGGCAGGGCAGTGCTTTCTCTGAGAACTACTAAAGAAGCCTGGACATGTTCCAAAAACTGTATTTTTAAAGCCAAGAGCAGTGGAAGCTGTAGGAGGACTAAAGTGAACGAAAGCCCTGGAGAAGGGAGAATTGTTCACATGTGAACTGACAATTGGCTGCTCTTATTTTTCTGTTTAAGCAGTTTGCTGGTGCTGGGCATGGACTGTAGATAGGAGCATGGTGCAAGCCAAAGGCCTCTCCTGGACCAAGATCCAAATCACCAAATATTATAATGGTGATATGAATTGCTAAAATGATAAATTTGGAGACTGGAGGGCTTTTTTTTGTTGTTGTTGTTCTCTTTTTTGTTTGTTTGTCTTATTTTTCCAGCTGAGAATGGAGGGCTTTGAATATATGGTTAATTTTTCATACCAGACATTTTCTGAATCTCAAAGAGTGAGGAAATGACCCAGTATCTCCCAGTGCTTAGGAATAAAGGCCCACCCACCTCAGGGGAAGGAGCCTGAGAACAAGAGAGACTAGATATGATAGAAGGTAAGGTTGAATTGACATTAAGATTTAAAGTTTGTTTTTGCTGGTACACATTTATTTGGGGCCTATTTAGAGTCTGAGAACCCAGGAATAGTCCTGGTCAAAAAACACAGCTGAGGAATAGAGATCCAGGATGTTCTTTGGCCTTCACATGGGGCTGAAAAGACACGTGAGAGACCTCAAACACATACCTTTTTTTTTTTTTTTAATCTCAAGACCTTAACTGAACTTTGAAACTGTGTGAGGTAAAATGTTTAAGAGCTGAACTAAAATCTTCTGAAGGGCAAAACTCAGTATCCTGCAGTCATGCAGTGATGAGATAAAGATCCATAAGATGTCAATTAGAAGCCCAAGAAGAAAAGTAGTGCTTTAGAACAACTGAGCACCAGAAGTTGATGGAGCCTAACTCATAACTAAATCTAAAGAAGGGCATGACATAATGATAAAGAGGAAGATATCAGAATGCTAAATCTATATGTTGTGTGACTATTTTGCCAACTGCAAAGATTTAGAAAATCATAAAAATATGGAACGGTACTCAGGGGAGTATTCTAGGGCTTAAAACATTTGAGCAGAATGAGTATTCAGTTAGAATTAAATGTCATATATTTTTCTAATACCTCACAGTATTCTGAATTTTCAGCCAGTTTTTGTTTTGGCATCCAGAACAACAACGAAAACAACAAAGTAGATGGTAGTGGTAATCTAAAAAAAAAAAAAAAAAAAAAATCTATTTAGAGAATGATAGTAAGAAAACAACATAGGTGACCATGTCTTTTGTAAAATCACATGTAAGCACTACGTAAGTGGCTGGGAAAGTTGGGAAGTAAATATTTATTGATACCACAGAAGAACTAATAAGTTCAGCAATAGAGGGATAGAGAGAGTTTGAAGGGAAAAAGTGGGCATTTTAGGTGAGTTGCTATGGGATACACTCTTGTTGGTGATGTTTATTTGGACTGAAACTATGAACAGAAGAACATCGTGGTGTCACTGAGAGGCCATGGTTGGGGAGCTTAAACCAGGTTTGGGAACAAAATATAGGGGAGGGTTGAGGGATTAGAAGCCTGAAATATACACAAGCTGATAATTAAGAAGGAAATGGAATGAGAAGTAAGAAGTGGTAGCCATGGTTTTGGATTTCAGGGAAACAGAAGTTGAAGCACATTTTCATCAAACCTGAATAAGCAGGGGCACCTGGATGGCTCAGTTGGTTAAGAGACTGCCTTCAGCTCAGGTCATGATCCTGGAGTCCTGCATCGGGCTCCCTGCTGGGTGGGGAGTCTGCTTCTCCCTCTGACCCTCCCCCTTCTCAGGCTCTCTCTCTCTCTCTCAAATAAAAAAAAAAGGAAAGAAAGAAAAAGAAAGCCTAAATAAGCAGTTACTTCAGATAAAAGTAAGGAACTAGTTCATAACATGGTGAGTGTAGCAGCCATGGAAGAGGGTTGCTCCGGGGACTGTTCACTAAGAAAAGGGAAATGCTTAGGTATTCCCAGGATCATTGCACACAGGGTTTGAATTGACATCAAGACCTGAAGTATCATTATGGCCCTCCTCTTAGAATGCAGCTGTGTGGAGGACAGGTGACAAATGGGCAAATCCAGTTCACAATAATAGCTAAAGTCCAGTGGTGCAGTAGCTCTGTGGACCTATCTGGTAGATGTTTACCAATTTTTGAATACATAACTGGGATTGACTTTTCAGCACATGTATACATACATATAAATGTATATTATGAATATGTCTTAGCATATATATATTTATATAGAGATACACATATATATTATTCTAACTTTTCAGAAAAAGAATGAGGCACAGGGAAGCTACCTAATTTTACAGGGCTGGTAAGTGACGGAGCTGGGGATCGAATCCAGGCCTTGTGAGGCTCAGATGTCTGAACAGTCCACCCTTATGATGCTACCTATTCTGAAAGTATAATAGAGTATCTGCTTTTGGGTTCACCAAATTGTGGAGTAAGCACTGAACTTAAACCAGAAACACCCATTTCGTCTCAATTCTAACATGTATTATATAGTAAAATAAATAAATAATATAACAAAGCGAGTCATTCTGCTTTATAAAATTGCAGCGATTTTTTTTCCATCATTCAACACATAGTCTGATTCTGGCAAGTTTATTGTGTTGCTGATATGAGTGCCAACGGCCTCTTGAAGAAAATTGGCTTTTGCAAAATAGTAAGTTTTAAAGCAGTCACATTGCAAACCCCTCCAGCAGAAAGGAGTAAAAATGCTATTACATTTCTTTTGTAATTTCTCTTTGGATCTGTTCTTCTGGAAAAGATGAAATTGAGCCAAATAGTTTTCACTACATTGGAGGTCACAGAAAAGAATCCTTTTTTTAGGGGAAATGCTCCACCGAGACAGCACCCAATGGCATCCAATTAAATTGCTGGAAAGGTTGAGCTGAGTCTGCACGACCACCCCTGTATTGCCACATTGCACCCCCGATGAAGGGAAACAATTTTATGACTCTTCCGACATTATGCTGAGAAGTGAAATAAGTGATGTTTGCTTCATCCATTTAGTTTCTCTAAGGTGAAACGTTCTCTAAGGAGAGGAATTAGAGATTAGAAAAAGAACTCTGAATAGTACCAGCCCTAATGAACATCCTGGCTGGCAGGGGAGACAGAGCCATAAACAAATACATTAAAATAATGTATACAGAGTGCTTTAATAAGATTGTGTACAAGGATGAGAAGCAGTACCGAGGAGGAAATGATTAACTGTCTCTCTTTATATTCTTCCTATTACCTGCAGATTCTCGCAACTCCATCAATAGAAAGACAAAACACATAAAAAGAATGAAAATTTAAGTGGAAAGTTTATTAGCAGCTTCAAAAAAATGTGTACAAATTAACTGGTAATATCTAAATTTGAATGTAGCTTGGTCATTCATTACACTTTATTTCTTCAACCACTGTCTCAAGGATCACTTTTTAAAACTTTCAGTTGTGCAAGAGATACATTCCAACTTACACATTATTATGTAATAATTTTTCATACATTTTTAGGAATATACTTTTATTTCCCAGTGTAAAATGATTTCTCAGGATTACTGCTTAATAAATTTTATTACTTTCTTAATGAGAGGCTTGGAAACTTAAGGGTTGTTGTGTAAACTACGAAAGGATGGAATGGTGCTAAGCAGCATCTTCTATGGTGCCATCTGTAGCTAGGGTGGCCAGGAGGCCATCTGTAATGTGACGGTGGGATTTTATCATGTCTGGTCTGAAGCTTAAAATTACTGAGGCTTGTGAAAAAAAACAGAAGAAGAGGATGAAATGGACATCTTTGCTTTGTTTACTCAGCATCCTGTCTGTGGGGATAACAAAATGGGAGATAATTACCCCTTTCCTTTGAGGGAACTGTGGCTTCTTCACCTCAATTTTATGTTTCTGATCCACTTTCTTTCAGAAAACCCTAACTAAACTGACCCAGTATGGTGCTGCCATTCTTCTGGCAATCTAAATGTACCCTCTTTGTGTCACACACTATTCTGTATTAAGCTCTTCATTGAATTTTCACTTAACTAAATTTTATTTTTTTTTCTTAATGGTTCCCTGATTCCCTCATTGTAATTCAACACACACACACAGAGAAAGAGAGAGAGACACAGACACACAGTCTTCTTCACTCTTTTGTACATAGGCTGAGAACATGACCTGGAGTTTAATAGGTTTTCAAGTATTTACTGAATTAATGGAATGACACATGAAAAAGAATGTTATACAACACACAATCTAATTTCTTCACCTGGAGTTTTCCAAGAATTATTAGTTGGCAGGGAAATCCACCCCCCCAACTTTTTTTTTTTTTTTCCAGGTCCTAGAGTTCTGAGAATGTAGTTTCAGAGCCATCAGCTTTCATGTTTCCATGGAAAAGGCTAAGTGAATGAAAGTGACCCACATAAGAAGCAGAGATGAGATAGGAAAAGGTGATAAAATCCTTCTTGGATTAAATATGTGTTTTATAGTTAATGTGGCCCCTAGACAAGCTCTGGTTTCTGCAGATTTTTCTTCAACTCAGTGTTACCCCAACATTGTTCCAACAAAGTAGCTTCTTTTAGCAAAACCTAGATTTGAAAATCCAATTTCATGCCAAACAATCCTGATTAAACAGGTTAGAAGAGGAAAGTAGTTGATTCATTGAGTCACTGTAGATAGAAGTGAAAACCAGTCAAGTGTTACTCATAGTATTTTCCACTTAAGTAGCATCTTAGAGTATAAATAGAACTTTCACATAGAGTAGATATCTGAGATTCATGATGCCTTTGTGAGGAACTCAGTGAATCAATAGACCCATTCTCTAGATGAAAGTAGTGATACTCATGTAATACTTAATCATATTATAATGATAATGAGATATAACATTTATTGACTACTTAGGATATGTACCCAAATTTGCACTATGCATATATATTTAATCCTCCTGACAAACCTGTAGATAAATTCTATTATGACCCCCATTTAAGAATCAAGAAAGCTGTGACACAGAAGGGTTGAGACCTTTCCAGAAGCACACAACTAGTAGTTAGATGACCAGTCAAATTCAGCTAGTTGCTGAGACGTCCAGGACCTGAACTTGTCTATTCTAAAAGCAATAATTAAATAATATCTGCTATAAATACTGTAAATACCACAATTTATTTAGATGTGTTTTGTGGGTAACTTTTTTGGAGGAGTAATTTTATGTAACATAACTTGTTTCTGTCTCAAGTGGTTTACTTCTATATCTGAATCTCTATTCCTAATCTTTTTTCTGATTTATAGATAAACTACTTGAACACTGAGTAATTCAGTTAGACTAGAGTGTAGAAGGGGTATCTGACATAAGACAGGGAAGGGTGGCTATTAAATAAACAAAAAGGGGTCAGTTTGTGAAGGACCTTAACCATCAGGCCAAGGGTCATGGCATTTATCTCCAAGTAAAGGGGCCAGTAGGATCTCTGGTTGGAACTCTGCACCTTTTCTTATATTTCAGAAGAACTGGTTCTAGAATAAATGTTCTTAAGGTCTCTGGGACTTTGTAACTTACTTCCTAACTTAATTTTGTGCATTGAATTTTTCATCTTCCAATATTAAACCACTGTTCTGATCATGTTGTTCTCACAAAACATCCGTGTCTCTGCATGGCCTACAGAATAAAGTCCAGATACCTTCCCCTGGAATTCACTGACCTCAACCTAAAATTTCAGAAGCAGTTGCTTTATACTGCTGAGATTTTACTTCTCCTGGAAGAGCTTCCCACATGTATTTATACTTCCATTAGGCTGCCTCATGATAAAACCTAAATTTTTAAAATCTTGGTATTTCGTATATTGACTGTGGCCTTTACCCACATTCCTTTACAGCAAAATGTTCTCCATTATATAGTATCTCCTTCAAATTTCACTTTCTCTATTATACTTGTTTATATCTTTCAGTGGAAATTAAATTCTCTAATACATCTTTCCTGATTTGATAGCTCAACAAATTTAAATTTTGTGAAAGAATTGTGCTCTGTACAAATTAGTTTGTAAAATGTTGGGGTAAGCAAACTCTAATAGATGTTTCTTCTGACAAACCTCCCAGAGTGGGCAAGTGAGTCAAACTGAAACAATATTTACCAAAGTTAGATAACTATGGAACTTACCTTTTTTTGTGGACATTTCTTAATATTTCTTAGTATTACTAGATTACTATTTGGAAAAAATAGCATTCTGTGACACTACTTGGTTAACATTTATTATTTGTAACTGTGTTGTAATTATTCATGAACTTGTATTCCTTTCCTTACTTGATTGTCATTTCATAGGGGGAAAAAGTTTATCTTGCTTATTCAATTGACCCTTGAACAACACAGATTTGAACTATGTAGGTCTATTTCTATGCAGATTTTTTGAAAAATGGAATACAATATTGTTAATGTATTTTCTTTTCCTTATGACTTTCCTAATAATATTTTCTTTCTCCCAGCCTACTTTATTGTAAGAATACAGTGTATAATACATATAACATAAGAAATATGTGTTAATAACTGTTTTTGTTATCAGTAAGGCTACTAGCCAACTAGGCTATTAGTGGCTAAGTTTTTGGGGAGTCATAAGTTATAGGTGGATTTTGACTACAATGGGGATGGGTACCCTTAACCCTGTGTTGTTCAGAGATCAACCTACTTGTTGAACCTGGCAAAGTTTTATAGCATATAGTCGCTGTTTGTTAAGTGGTAGTTGAATTTAATGGAATTTTTATTATACAATTATGGTTTTCAAGAACAAAACACTATTCTTGGGTGCCTGGGTTGCTCAGTGGGTTAAGCCTCTGCCTTCGGCTCAGGTCATGATCTCAGGGTCCTGGGATCAAGCCCTGCATCGGGCTCTCTGCTCAGCAGGGCGCCTGCTTCCCCCACTCTCTCTGCCTACTTGTGATCTCTCTCTCTCTCTCTGTCAAATAAATAAACAAAATCTTAAAAAAGAAAAGAATAAAACATTCTTCTTTATTAGTGTGTATTTTAGGTTAAGCAGTTTTTATACATGTATCATAGATCATAAATACTTCTTATATATAAAAAGTTTTCATTGTATATTACATATTTCATTGTATATTGTACCAGAGAGAAACTGAATATTATCCTAAACCCACCATTTTTACAGAAACATTTTAAATAACTAATAGAATATTTGGATTCTATCCCAGTATTGTTTAAAAATAGGAGATGTTCTTACTTTTCTGGAATGTCGAACAATGTGGGATAACTAAATAGCTCCTTAAAGTGTCTTTGTAACTTTATAATCTTCAATTATAACTTCAATTCCAGTTTATGGTTTAGTCATTAAGACTTTTGCTCCTTCACACAATGTGTAAGTAATATCCTAGTGTGAATATTAAAAATTGAATAAAAGGACTGTTTTACTCATGCGGTAGCACAGAGGTAGCTTTAAGATATGTGGGCAAGTGAGCCAAACTGAAACAAACCCCCGATATATTTTATTCGTCAAAGCTCTAGTTTGCAACTTTTCCTGTCCTCTAATTCAGAGGTTCTCAACTGGTGATTTGGCCCTGGGGACATTTTGGCAATGTCTAGAGACATATTGTTTGTTTCAACTGGGGGAGACAGGCTATTGTATTCAGTAGTGAAGGCCAGGGATGCTACTAAACATCCTAAAATTCATAGGATGCTCCTCCAACAAAGAACTATTCAGCTCAAAATATCAATAGTGTCATGGTTGAGAAATTAGACAAATATAGTTTATCAATTATCACAAATATTTGCATGTATTGAAATATTAAAATTTTTGTGTTTTTTTTAAAGTAGGCTCTACACCCAGCATGAAGCCCAACACAGCACTTGCACTTAACAATCCTGAGACCAAGACCTGAACTGAGATAAAGAGTAGAACACTTAACCAACTGAGTCACCCAGGTGCCCATGTATTTCTTTTTCTCACTCAAAAATACTTTGACAGGTGGTGCCTAACTTGATTTCTGAGTTGCACATATGAGGGTATAAGAAAAACTCAGTAATAGCAGCCATTGTTAATTTACTGAGAAATTACTTAAACCCAATTTCAGGGGCCCTCACTTAATGCTGATTGCTTTTGAGAGATTGGGAAAGATCCTAGCAGTGTGTTCATACATTTACTACTACTGTTGTTGTTGTTGTTGTTATTATTATTATTATACCAGGGCAACTATAAAATGGCTTAGCAGCATTCAGTTAAGATTGTTATCACACCCCATTTTGGCCTCCCCTATGTCATACTTACCTTCACTGTGGATAACACTGAATGACCATAGTTGTCACATTTTTAAATTTGTGATCGGATGTGATTTATTATTTAATTAAATATGTGCTTTCATACTTCATATAGAAGGAGCTTTCAGTACCCTTCCTGTATTCCCTACCCCAAGCTTACGCCAGAAGTCAACTAGGGCTTTGCTGGACAGCACCTGTCCACTTCTATAGTTGTTACCTCAAGGCTTTCCCTTCCTATGGAGTTTCTCTGGTTGTGTGGTATGCACAACCCATGAACATACTCAAGCATAAAGAAGGTCCAAAATGCCAGGGAGTTACATACCTCTCAGTTATAATTTTCAATCAATGAGGAATAGAAGAGGTATAGACCTCAATTTCTTTGTCCTTTGATTTGGCATTTTGAGGTGTGACCTCAGAGTGGGGCGTCTGGGTGACTCAATCAGTTGAGCATCTGACTCTTGATTTTGGCTTAGGTCATAATTTCAGGGTCGTGAGATTGAGCCTGGCATCAGGCTCTGCACTCAGCAGGGAGTCTGCTTGAGATTCCCACTTTTCTTCTTCCTCTGCCCACTCCCTGCTTCTCTACAGTAAATAAATACACACGCACACACACACACACACACACACACACACATATATATATATATATTTTTTTTTTTTAAATTATCTTCCAGAGGACCAACAACAAGTGTGAGCCCCAACTGCTCAAAGTGATGACTTTATTATTGGTGCTCTTACTGGCTTTCTCCCATCTCCATGTCATTACCTCACTTCCTCATTGTGCTTATTGGGTCACTTCCCACATAAGCTAATTTTATCTACATTCTCCTTTTGAAGTTTGCATTTGGGACACCCAAACTAAGAGATCTGGTTTCGTATTTTCAAATTATATTACTTTAATTTAAAAGGGCCCCCTATGTTGTGTAAACTTTAAGCTCTACACAACCAGGATTTTTCTCTAAGGTGGCGTACTTATTTTGGAAAAAGAAAATCCTTAGCTAATTCTGAAATCCCCCTAGCTGCCCCAGGCCAATGGGGCAGGCAGTGTGTGTATCACTGTTATAGATTCACATAACTTTTTTTTCTTTTTTTCCCTTTTTCTTTCCTTCCTTTTTTTTTTTAATCTCATGAGATAATCTGTCTGAAGAAAACCCTTTAGTTTTATATTAAGAAAAATATTTTAAAACTCTGCCTTCATCATTCCTCAATAATAGGACTTAGGGATTGAAGCAGTGAACTTTGATACCATTTTGACCTGATTCAGTCAATGGCCATGCCCCTAAAGGTACTGTTAAATTGGAGAAGTTAAACCTACAGACCAAACAAAAACAGTAAGTAAATGTCAATTTGGCTTGCATTCCCATAAACAAAAGCAAGACTTCTATAAATAAAAGCAAGTCAGAATAGGATAGGGATGTCTTCAATGGCTCACTGGACTGGTAATGGGATATGTGAAGCCTTTTCTTTCTGGGTCAGCAGTCTGAATCCAGTCCAGGTCAGTTGAATCCAAAAAAGTCATTATTATTTCATAGCTGATTTATATACTCTGTGGAATGAGTCTGGTTTCACTCAAGGTTTTGGAAGACAGGTGTCCGCAGCCTAGCGCTACCCCTCACGCAGCTCGATAATTGGCCCCCTTGTTAGCTGCCTCGACAGAAAGGCCAGGGATGGAATGAATGTGGAAACTGAGTGGCGCTGGCTGTGGCCAACTGAGGATCTTCTGTCCACTGGCCAGACAGGGTTGATAGCAAAGTAGCATTTTCCTTTTCCTGCCTTGCCCTGTGTGGATTGAAAGGGAAATTCAGAATAACAGACGTCAGCTTGCTATTTATCCAGGGCACTTAAAACATTTTGAAAAGAAAAGGATTTCAAAGGAGCTTATCAAAAATTGCTTTTGGTGTGGGACTCGACTTGACATGCTTCAACGTAAGAGTAAAATGCCACAGCCGAGTTCTAACCCCTGAATACATAAGTTCATCATCTCAACACTTGCGAAACCCACACTGAAATAGTTCTCCTCCAGGCACTTGGATGAAAAGTGGGGCTACGTTTGATTTCCTTCTGGTTGCATGCCAGGTAATAGAGTGGTCATTTTCGAACAGTTCATAAATTAAGAAGTAAAAAATGGATTTTCAATTTCCATAATTCTGCTTAGGGTATCTTTTGAAGTGTGTATTATTAGTTTATCCTAATGCAAAACTACCAGCTGAAACTAATCTCCCTAATGAGGTTCATTTGTCCTTTGACAACACAATAAAGTTTTCCTCAAGAAAAACTTAACTAATTGTGTGGCCAGTACCTTATAATTAATTTTCTTCCCCAATCCTTGAAAGCATGAAAACAAACAGTAAATTTTTCATTTGTTCATCTCTTTAGAACAACTGTTTAGCCGAGATATGCTTGATTAATGGATTTAATTTGTTCCTTTCTTCTATAGTCAGTTTTCATATTACATTGGTTATCAGAGGATAGGACAATAATGTGGGGATCCTCATTGCAGTCCACTCCATCAGTGTCAACACTGGCTTCTAGCTCGGGGTCTGCATCTTTAACCTTTGTCGTCCTGCAGAATCTTTCATCAATCTGTGTTATAGTCACCTTGGGAAGGAAAGGCAGAACCACTCGGTCAGCACTTACAGGTAGTAAAGTGTGTCATTATTTCTAACAAAATGCTGGCAGTAGTGCACCTTTCATTTCCAACCGAAATATGATTTGTGAGATCAGCAACCCAGCTGTTAAAAGAGAAAAATGGAAGGTATCTCTCTGTTCACTACAAGACCCTCTATAAAAACCAACACAAAATATCTAACGCTTCTCTGCATACTGAGCCCTTTAAGATGACTGGGGCTAGTTTGGCAAATTGAATATTATTGTCAGATAATAAATGTTTGTATGTAGAGGTCAAATAGCGTCATGAACGTATAATAGCAGACTTCATAATATTGACCATTTAGTAATAGGAGAGAAGTCTCCATGATTCAAATCATGAGTCAAAAGTTCACTTGACTTTTCAGTATGGCATAGATTGCTATAAACTCTAGCTTGAAGGCTTTTAATTATGTTTTAAAGCTGTGTGTAATAAAGACTTTGTGGGAAAAAAATGAAAGGTTTAAGAAACTTTAAGGGATGCCTTTTTGCTAATTTTTCACTTCATAAAACATAAAACTAAAACATATGTTTAGATATGTTTTGTGAATAAAATGTACTTCTGTTGTACTTAACAAATTGTATAATTTTACCAAGGTTGTTTAATTTTTGCACATTAAAAGATAAAGCTCTAAATTGTATGTTTAAAATTCAGGAAATATATTCTAAATACATGCTGGTAGTTTGAAGAAACTTGCACAAATTATTTTGGATACTGAGGTCCATGCTTTTAAAAAAGATGACCTTTCTCAAAAGGTACAAACTTCCCGAAACTTAAGGAAACTTTCACAATTTTAGATTTGAACTGATACAGAGTGAAGATTTGGGTTCTACTATTAGTTTTGTTATATACTATTTTTAAATTATTAATCTAAATATTAATTTTTTAGAATAATATAATTGTTACAAAGCTCTGAAGTATGCACACGTGAATCTTTGTTATATTCCTTCACAATGGAACAATATGTTAGTGGCTCCTCACCCGGCCCTAATGTCATCAGTATTTCTTATTTTGCATGCAGTGTACTGTACTCCTGGATCTCAATTTCTAGCCATGTATTACACTGTACACCACATCTCTCCTTTATTCTGTATGTATACAATCCTCCAGTTGTCAACTTCTTACTTTTTCTACTATTCTCCATGTATTATGGCTCTGTCTCTGTATTGTCTCTGCCTGGCTAGTGAGTACTCATCCATCTTCCCCTACATCTCTGCTCTGTAAACTCCTACCGATCTTCACAGCTCAAATAAAATACTACTTACCCCTTGAAATCTTTATACATTATCCCACTTGGAATTAGTTCCTTCTTATAGTACTTACAGCTTTATAAGTTGTATAGTGCTCTGTTTACCACTCTTCTAATGTGTCAGCCAGTTTGATTTGAAAAATAGCTGTGAGCATATGTATCTGCCTTTACTATGTCAGGAAGGAAGACCTTCCTCCGCTTTTAAAGTTCCTTCTGGCTGAACTAAGAATCAAATTGACATGAGACAGATTAACAGGAGAAACTTAAATTTCATAGCGTGCATACAGGGATTCCACACAGATGTGGAAATTCCAGACAATAGGGCAACAGGATGCTTGTAGGAGCTAAGGGTAAGGGCAGGGCCTGATGATGCAAAGGGGACAAAGACCATTAACAGGAAGGTGAGAGGAGATATGTAGAAAAACAAGGTTTGTTACCCAGGGTGCCTGGCTGGTTTAGTCGGTGAAGCATCTGCCTCCAGCTCAGGTCGTGATCTCAGGATTTTAGAACTAAGCCCTTCCTCAGGCTTCCTGCTGAGCTGGGAGTCTGCTTCTCCCTCTTCCCCCACCCCCTACTTGTGCTTTCTCTCTCTCTCTCTCTAATAAATAAAGAAAGAAAAAGAAAAACAGGGTTGTCCTATTATGCAGATAAGTTGCTTAGGTAAAGGGGAGTGTTTGTTAATAGCTCTCTTATTGTTACAGGCTCTCCCTTCCGATTTAAATTTAGGGATTGAGGAGGAGGTGGAAAGCCTTTCCTGCATCTGCTGAGTTTTGCTTACCTTTAACTAGAAATAATCTTTATGCCAAAGTGGCCCACCTTGGGGCAGCCTGGCCTGGACCCTACAGCCACTAATTTGCAAGGTCTTGAGGTTTAGACTACATGCTTTTCTGATTTCCTCCTTGCCTTTGCCTTGCACCATAGGCAGAGCTCAATAAAAATGTACTGATGGATACATAATTAATTTGATCCTATTACAAACTTTGTTCTTGTTTTCAAATCATAAATGCATTTTTCCAGATTTCAAAATAATGCTAATATCACAGGAATTCCACATAAAGTATGAGGGAGCTCAATTAAGAATTTAGTTAAAAATATCATACCCATTATTTACAACTTAATATATTTAATTTTGGGGACTAAGGTTAATTCCTTATTATCTAAATTTAAATCTAAGAATTATCCCAGGAAGGAGACAAGAAATAATTTTTCAAAGGAAAATAATATAGATATAACTAACAGCTTCTTGCTATTTTATATTTCAACAGATAACAGTTTTTTTTTTCTAAAGTAGATTCATGTAGCAAAATTTTGCATAAATATTTCATAAATGTACCTGTATGCTTGAATTTCTTGAAATTTTTTCATGGCCATGATCTTCTGTCCCTCAGGTTAAGTATTACCGGACCCTGTTTGTAAGTATTTTAAAAATTATAAAAGTTTGTCATGGGGCATCTGGGTGGCTCAGTGGGTTAAAGCCTCTGCCTTCAGCTCAGGTCATGATCTCAGGGTCCTGGGATAGAGCCCCACATCGGGCTCTCTGTTTGGTGGGGAGACTGCTTCCCCCCACTCTCTGCCTGTCTCTCTGCCTACTTGTGATCTCTGTCTGTCAAATAAATAAATAAAATCTTAAAAAAAAAAAGTTTGTCATGCAGGTCAAATATAAGAGAAAGCAAAAATCTCCACAAAACAACTTACATATTAATTTTAACTTCATCTGCTACTAGTAATATGAACTTTGATAGTGGGTAAGAAAAACAGCTTTTGGGAAAAATTATTAGTAGTTGAAGAAAGTTTTCAACAAAAGCTATTTGATTTAAGTCAAGAAAGTCTATGAAATTCCTTCCACTACAGGTCAGTGCACATTTAATAAGTGGTATCTCCAGGCTTTTGTCATAATCTCAAGGATTGTCCTTCAGGTCTCAGAAGTTTATGGAAACAAAAGAGGTCACAAGAATAAAGTCCATATTTGCCTGGCTCAAGTAAACAGACTATTCTTTGAGATTCCTTCCGGGTCTGTCATGTCTGGAGAGACCCCAGAGTTGTTTCAGTGATTTTTAAAAAGTTAACTTTTATTTTTATGCAAATGTCAAATGAACATATGTCAAATATTTTTAACTTATAGTTAGTGAGAGAACTAGTAAGAGTTTAAAATGAATAAAATAAAAATTTGAATCACAGAGATTTATATCCTTTACCAGTAATTAAATGAGAACCATTTAATTACTATGAACAAGAAAAATCTGTATTGCTTTCAGTTTTCTACAAGTTAACTTCTACAGAATTGTAAAATAGTTTAGTCAAAGATGTTCAGAGGTATATATTCTGCAGTATCAGAAGACCCCAGAGAGTCCACTAGAAAATGCCCAGCATTCCACTGAAAGAAAACTCAGTAATCTCCTTTATCCTCATTTCTAAGACTTCCATAGCTTTTACCATTTGTATATTAAAAAACTTCTAAATTATCCATTAGTATTAAATTAATCACACTTTTGTTTTCATTTATAAATTTAAATTTTTATTTTTGGGGAAAATGTTTTCTTTTGCTTGTTTTCAAAGGGCACTTTATCCTTTAGAGTTCATTCATTTCCTTTCCTAGTTAATTCCATACTAAAAGAGTTTAAATATCTAAGATATGTCACATAGTCCCTTAAGTTAAAAGCAAACAAGCAAACAAACAAGCAGAACACTAATGAAAATCACTTAAACTCGTTACCATAGGTGACCCTTCCATGAAGGAGAGTAACTTTGAAAGTGGTGACATTGACGTGTTCTCAAACTCGAGAGAGAATGAAGTATATTTGCAAGGACAAAAATAAGGGCCTGCTCTGAGGGAACAAAAATAATTCAGATCTCTTTGAGTTCTCAAAGGATTTTAACTCCACTTTGAGAATCAGAGCTATACTAGATAATAAACTCTTAGTTAGAAGACACATTAATGTACAGGTTAAGTTATGGAAACTAAGTATTTCTTTGGTGTTTAAGGCCTAATGGATGAGAGAAAGAAGAAGAAGAAAAAAGAAAAAAGTCTAATTCTGTATTTCTTGGATACTGTCCCTCAGTGCAATAGACATTTAATTATCAAGCTGGATATAAGAAAGGGAGCCACCTTTTAGGACAAAAGGAAGTTTTTGTTTTGAGGTGGTTAGTTTATTTAATTTCAGATACGACCTTGAGGCCATATAAGCATGTGAATGTGTTCGTCAAGTTACTGGTTGTCTTGATATATATGGATGGGGAAAATCAGAATAGTAATAGGGCTTTGCAAAATAGTAGTGTATATATAGCTAAGCTCCTTTACAAAGACATTCAAATCCAGGACAGAAGGGGAAATTGCTGTGAGATAAGCCCTGGGCTGTTAAGGTTTCAGTTTCAACTAGTTAGAACTACAGAGAGTACTGTTGAGGATAAAATGCATTTAAATGATGCCTATACGTAAAGTGGGGTGGATATAATGAGCTACAGAGGCCAGTTCCTTTACCAGGTTTACTAGAAGTTCATAATGTATAAACATTAGCAAATACCAAGAATAAAAATAAATTTAACTCTAAATAAATTTAAAATTGAGTATTTTGAGCCCATTATTGTAAATAATTTATATTCTGACACCTGGTGTATTAGGGAGTAGTCATCTGTTTTAATCAGTTCTACCAATTGTGGTATATATTTAAGAATTTGATCTTGCCACCTTTTTACATCTAGTAGCTGAAGGAAATAATAAGTGAAGAAAGAAAGACATGACAAGTAGTCCAGGGATACTCTCCAAATCTTGTTCATTCAAAATCGTATCCAAGTTGAAATTTTCATTGTCTTAGGATGTGTCTAGATTTAGGAGTTATAGTACTCATTATCATAATGCTTGAATAGTTGATGGGTATTTCTATATGATATAAATTATTAACATCTTCTTTAAGATTAGTTAGGGTAAACCAGATATCTGTTTAGTTGAACTAGAGTATATTCTGATTAACTTAAGGTCATTTTTATAAATATAAATTCAAGTAAATAAGTATATTATTTGAGCATGCATTATGGAGCTGTTCACTACTGTGTTAGAATGTTGGACCTAATACATAACCCTCAATGAGCTAACAAAGAGATAGTTTGAAACTACCTTGAAAAGAAAGTAATTAAACAGTCCACAAAGGGTTACTCAGATGACACTAGCTCTATATGTAAAAGATTATTCAAGTATCAGTAAAACCTCTAAATAAAGTAGATGATTACTCTTGGAAGCATGAAAAATGTCCCTTTTTGGGGATACAGGCATTGCCCCTAATTTTCTCTGTCAGTAACATTAGAAGACAAAAAAAAAGTATGCCCACGTAAAAGGAAAGGATTAACTTGTAAAACTTGAGAATTGCTTTCCATTTTAATTCTTGTATATATAAATATAAATATATATATATATATATTTTCATTTTATGGGGATAATATCTCAATTACTTTGTTTTTCTTAATGAAGTTGTATTGGTAATACACATTAGCTTACAATGTCTTTAATTAATGCTAATTTTGAATGCTTAAAAAAAAAGCCTGATAACATTTCTGCAAAAACTAAGAACAGCAAAAAGTTCCATATAGAGCTATTCATTCCTATGGCTCTGACTTCACAAATTTAACCATGCGTTGCTGCAAATATTCTGTAGCTTACTTATGGTAATAAAGTAAGTGGTTAAGTTTTGAAGATCACAAATAAAGAGTGAGGACTGTCTGCTTGAGGAAAAAAAGAACATACAAACAAGGATTCAGAATGCCTGAGTTGAAAACAAATTAGGAGTTAAGGTGAATGATTTAGACAAATATATTTCACAACCCACAAAATGTCTTAATGATCACAAAGATAGTGATTATATGTCACTTTAGGTAAAAATAAATAAAATAAGTGGTAGCTGCTGGTGCTTTGGAAATTGAATCTAAAATTTAAAAAAAAAAGGTTATCTAGAATTGTTTTTATTTTATTAGAACTACATGAATTTTCTAATGATGGTTTTCATGTATGCCCTTAGAACAAGGAAAAAAATAGGTTAAAAGAACTTAAAAGTAGATCTGCTGGACAGGATTCACAAAATAACAAGTTCAATATGAAATATGTAAAATGTACAAAGAAGTATGGAAAGAATATTGGCTTCTAGTTTGAAGTCTCATATATAAGTAATGTAATCTTTGCAAAGTAATTTCAGATTCTTGAAGTGCATCTATAAAATGAAGTGATTAGACAGAATTATCTTCTAAGGAACTTTCTAGGAATCAAATACTTTGATTAGATCAAGAAGTGGAAATATGTTTTCGAGTTTATGATTGAATTAATTTCCAGATGAAATATCTGTAGTACCTTAGCAGAAGACCAAACTTAGAATAATATTGAGCCACACTATTCCTAAAATTTGGGAGACACTTCCAGTAATTGTAAGACTAAAATATATTCAAATGTATGGACTATGCTGCTCTTCTGGATGGATCACAATTTAACTGGCTGGCCTTCTCCTGTAGACAGGAGATCTATCCTGTGAATGTAAATTCAGGTACCTGTTAGAGGCAGGCAACATAAACATGTCAATTAGACTCTGTTCTCATCTATAGGGAAAATTGGGCTTTTATATAAAATGAATAAATAGCCTATCTAAAAGCATTCAAATTAAAAAAAAAAAAATCTCAAAGAACTATGTATACCAAACTAAATACACCATAAAAGGAGAAAACTCCTGGTCTACATCAACCAGAATAGTGCTGCTTTACTATTGGGAGCTACTATTGATGACCCACTGTTTGTTTTTCCTCATGTCTACACAACCATAACATTATTTTTTCCCATCCTATCTTACATAATGATTCCCAGAAATACTACAGATCCGGAGAATTAGTGAACAGACCTTGCGATTTTCCATCAGACATACACTGAGTAGGGCAAAGAATGTATGTGGGGGTAATTTGTAGGAAAGTTGCTTGCTGAGAGCTCTTGATTATCACTCACACTTTCTCTGTCTCCCTCTTTCTCACTTTAATAGAAATAATTCAGACTGTTCAAGATAGCCAGAAAGTCCAAACAAACCACTATTCTTTAATCCAACAGCTATACAATATTAAATAATTCTTGCTACCTGGAATCTAGGTCTCTAGTCTACCAGTCTCTGGTAGACCAGGTATAAGGTCTACCAGTCTCCCAGGCTATTATGTTAGGGAGTACTTCCTAGTATCAAAATACACAGTTAGGAAGGAGACACAAGGAAAACATTCCACCTTAGTTATGGACAAAACTCTGAGTAGGAGAGATCTTTGTGGTTGAAATATCGGGGCACTGAAAATAAGTAAGGGTGCGATCTCTGAAGTCAGCAAAGGAGAAAATAATATTCAAATTGAAGAGTGACAATAGCAAAATATTTAGAAATCATCTACTTTATGTTGTCAATTAGATTCACAGAATGAAGAGAAGGAGGCCAACAAAATTGGAGAAAGTGCTGTCATGACAAAAACAAAATTGAAGATAGATGAGATAAGGAAGGGTAAGAAAATTATAAACAAATAGCATAAGGAATATTTACACAAGAAGAAGTAAAACACAGAAGTGTCATTAAAAATCAAAGATGGGGAAAAGATATGAATTAAAAATGATGATGGAAGATATGATAAAGATACCTAAAAGAAAACAGAAATCCCAAGTTCAGAATATTACTATTCATGCCTAAAGAAAAGAGAAGTTGAATAAACCAGTAATTAAGTATGTAGTAAAAGGCAATATTTCTGTACTTAGTAAGTGCCAGATTCTGAATATAGCAAAGGATTGCCCAGGATAAGATAATATTGAGATTCAGATACAAAATATGAATTTTAAACATAAATAAAATACAATTCAACTAGAAAAAAACTTTTTTTTTTTAAATCTGCAAAGGAGGATGGATCAGGCTGGCCTCAAATATAAACACACAACGTTAGAAGCCAGAAAGAGAACAGAGGCCAGAAGTTTGGAGGGTGTAACAGTATAGTTGCAACGTATTATACTCATCTGATTCATTATGTATGATAAAAAAAATAAACCTACATATTCATGAACATATTCCTTGTCAGTCAGAGCCTCAGCAGAATGGCATGTTTGGGAAGCCACACCTCTTATCTCTAAAGGACAACTTCTCTGTGCAAGGTTTCTTTATTATGGGAAATATGTATTTCTCTAATACTGAGTTGTTCTAGATAGACTAGAACTTACACGTGTGCACTTCAAATAGCACAGAATATTCTGGTATTAGAAGAGTCTTAGCATTTATGTAAAATACTCTGTGTCCTTTTTTAACACATTTTCAACATTTTCCTGTCATCTGGCCAATAGTGGCAGAAATCCCTATTCTAGACAAAGACAATTAAAATAAAAAGTAAAATCTAAAACAATGAAAATGAGGGAAATTATATTCTAATTACTCTGTAAGTTGTTACCTCCAAATGTGATGGGGTTAGTGATTGATGTTTTTATGAGAAAAAAATATCTCTTTTCCTTCTCTTGCATGCTGTACTTTCTAGGGTACAAAGGCATGACTACTACATAGAAAAATTTTCATCATGATTTATATTAATAAAAGGGAGAGATGTAGAGGCCACAAGTGTAAATAAAATAAGGTTTTTAAATGTATAAAGAGTCAGAAGGAAGTCAGCATGGTCAGGAGACAGAGCAGCATGACCAGAAACACTCTCCAAAGGAGGTGTCAATTTCTGGTTCCCAGGACGCATGACCATGAGATACAAGCTTGTGGATCACAGTCTAAGACATTAGGATTATTTCAGGCCATCTGGATGCTCCACTGCTACCATCCAGGCTCAACCTGGCATGCATTAGGTTGATGAAATTCAGCACAGGGATGGATCTGGTTTTGCTCCAGGAACTACCTCTCCTGGTCCAGGTACACCTCATAAATCTTGGTATTATGAGATATACATTAGGACTACAGACCACCATGGAGTACGGTGCACACAGACGTGAAGTCAGCCTGCATTTATCACTCTCAGCTCCCACTGACTAACAAAAGATCCAAGGACTTTCCTGAACTTCACCCAGGAGCTACATAGACAAAAAGATCTGTTATTCTGACATTTTTGGAATTACACTAACGGGCCCTCAGAGCAGCCACAAGTCTTGTTTTACAGGCCCCTTGGGTTTACATAGAAATAACATATTTTTAAAAAGTCCAAAAAACTCTAATGACTGATTACTAAAACATAAAATGTTCTACTCTATTAGTTATAAATAATTCATGCCTTTGGGTGTCCCTTCCAGATTTTCTAAAATTAGCATATTTAAATTCTACCATCAGAAAACATATAAAATATATGTTGATGAACATTTAGCTCTCAGAATATGATATAACATGATATTTGGGGTCTACAAAGGTATTAACCTATTTGATTTATTTAATGAAATAAATGGAACTACGTGGTTTAGTTATGAATGAAAAGGCAATCCACTAGTCATTTGTATGATTACTGTACTTTAACTATAACTATTTCAGTCAACTTAGGTTAAATTGTTTTCGTAAAATACTCTGCTAAGGACCTTCAAAATAATAGTGCTAAATAGTTTATGATTAACAAAATATGCAGAGAAGCAAACTGTAGATAGATCGCTTAGTTCTCTACATCATCAAATTAGTAAAGTTCAATGTTTACAGCAATTTGTGTGTAAATGATATGTGGGTTTTAGTTGGCCACAGCTTAACAGTGTTCAAAAACGTCCTAAAATATAACACAGAGTGACTGCACCAATAATTACGTAGTATCGTAGTCATGATTAGGAATGTTTTCATTATATGCTAAGCCAGCCAGAAAAGCATTTTGCAAATTGATTTTGATTCAAGGTAACATATTTTATGGGGAAAATGACCTAATCAAAACAGAGAGCATCCATAGGAATAAAGGAAAATAGTAGGTAGTCTTGATTTTATTTAGGAGAAATAGTTGAAGAAATAAGTTTAACTCAGAAGAAAACACAAGAAAAAAGAAAATAGCTGTATCTGATTATGTGAGGAGTTATCAAATATAAGAAAGATGATGCTTACTCAGTATCTTTCTGAAGTCAGAAATTACAAGAATGCAGATATGGAATCAATATATGCAGAAATTCCTATGCCATCCTTATCATTCCCATAGTCTAGAGTGTGAAGTTGGGAGCTCCTAGTTGATGATGAAGACTTAAGCTAGCGATCATCTCCCCAAGGTATGGGTGAAATTGTTGAATTTGTTCCAAGAGTAGACTGGAAGACATTAAGGTTCCTTTAACTGTAGGTTCTATTGAATTTTGTGGTTAATAAATAATGTTTAGTCTGTCTGTAGTGAAGCCCAAGTTATGGATTAAAAAAAATCTTTAATGCTAATAACTCTGTTCTAGAATATGAAAAATATCAATTATGTTATCTGTTCTAGGAGAACAGTGCTAATGAAAAGAAACAAGAAGTATGATGAAAACTCACAGCAGAAGCAAGAACAAACTCAAACTAGCTTAACCCCAAAAGAAATTTATAAAGTCACTTAGCAATGTAGTCTCGGAGTGGAATAGTAGATTCAGGCATTACTATATCCAAGTGATCAAATAATATTAGAAATCTTCCTTCCCCTTTTTCTCCATTTTTTATACTGGGTCTTTGTCGGTTGTGCTACATTTTCTTGCAAGTTCTCTTTGTGTGCCAAAAATATGACCATAAACATATCCAGATATACTTTGTTCTTAAATTTCTTGATCTCAGAAAGCATAAAGGTCTACTTTCTCTAGCCTTTAGAGGGATTGTACAATAACTGTTTGCATTGTCCCTTTTATGTACTTTTTGTTTATTCTTAGAATAATCACTGTGGTTCATTGAGTAAACCTAGACCAAATCCAAGATTTTGTGTCTTAGGATTCAAAGAATTGGGTGAAAAAAATCACATGAAATAAGTAATAGTCTGAAAAAGAAGGAAAGAATGTAACAAAATATCTAGTATATTTAAAATTTAATAGTCAATATAGAGTACATTTCCAGTAGACATGCCCACATAAACCATTGCTTTTCCTATTTATTTCTTAATTCTTTCCCCCCTGATCAGATTGCTAGACCCAGATCCTAGCTTTGAAATGGTAGCAACAACTCTGTGTAAATAGAAAATAACCTAAAGAAAACATGAACTGTTAACCATGGAAAACTTAAGCATGGAAAACTTTATATACTACTTGTTGTGTAGAGTTTACAATATACATACTTTGTCAATATACTCAGCTAATGGTCATAAAACAACTTAATTTTTAGTTACTTGCTCATTAATCTATCATTTTTGAATGCCAGCTACATAAATAAACTACACTAGCAGCACACAGTCATAATGAAAATAGCCATATATGTAATTAGAATCAATATTATATGTATATTTACATATACAATTTATATATATTTACATATACAATTACATATATAAATATATATCTATATTTATATATTTATTTTTATTTATTTAAGATTTATTTACTTTATTTGAGAGAAAATAAGAGAGTGAGCAGGGGTAAAGGAGGAGAGGGAATAAATTTCAAGCAGACCTGAGTGGGGAGCTGGATGCAGGGCTCAATCTCTCAACCCTGACTGAGATCACGACCTGAGCTGAAATCAAGAGTTGGCCACTTAACCAGCTGAGCCACCCAGGTGCCTCAATATTATATTTTATATTTTAATGTCATATCAGTATTATATATATCATATTGTCATATAGTGACTAATAATAAGAAATATATATTTGGTCCTCATCCACTGTTCCCAATGTACAGCTCCTAAAACACCAGGAATTTCCTAGATGATGAAAGACATAAAAATGTCCTTTGTTATATTAATGAGGTAAATTTATGAAAGCACCTGATGATGGGGTTGGTACCAGTGAAGCCAACCATGTGATTAGAAGGTTGGAACTTTCAGTCTTATCCCCAACTCTGGGGAGGGGAGAAGGGTAGAAGTTTAGTTCAGTCAGCAATGGCCAGTGATTGAAATCAGTCATGATTGTAATGAAGCCTCCCTAAAACCCCAAAACGATGTGGTTTGGAGAATATCTGGTTTGGTGAACAAATGAAAGAGCTGGGAGAATGGCCTAAGAGGGCACAGAAGCTATATAACCCCTTCCAGCATTCCTTACCCTATGCATTTCTTCTGTCTAGTTGTTCCCAAGTTACCTTTTATAATAAACCAGTAATCCATTGAGTAAAATGTTTCTCTGAGTTTTGTGAGCTTCTCTAGCAAATGAATCATACCCTAGGAATTCATTGAAACCTCTGATCTATAGCTGGTTTGGTCAAAAGCACAGGTGACAACCTGAGCTTGTGACTGGCATCTGAAGTAGGCTTGAGGAAATAGTTTTGTAAGGTGCACACATGAGCTTTTAATATCCAGGTACATAGTGTCAGAATTGAGCTAAATTGTAGGACATCCATCTGATGTTGGACAACTGCTTGGTGTTGTAGGGGAGAACACACATGTCAGAACTGGTGTTGGAACTGGATGGATATAGATCTATCTGTTAATCTATCGATCTATTGATCTATCTATCTATCTATCTATATCTGTGTAGCCTGTGGGAGTCCAGCAAAGGAAGTTGTCAACACTGACAGGCAGGTTGGGGACACTTCTCTGAGATGGTGACATTTGATCCTGGCTTTATCTGGTCCTTACCAGGTGTGTAAGACTTGGACTGGTGGAAAAATTAAGAAGAGTGCTCCATATAAATTAAATAGCATGAAACAGATTACAAAAGATATGAGAAATCTAAAAGATTTTGGCAATATGGCTAAAGCAATATGGCAAGAGTATGAATAGGTACATGGGGAAAGCAGGAGGTAGAAATGTTTGTGAGATTTTATTTCTTGTTTACAGATTTTTAAATCCTCATATTTTAAAAATAATCTTCATCTATATTTGGCTAATCTATATTTAGTATAATTTTATTATTTATAAGTTATGTTATATAGGCTCTGCCCAACAAAAAAAGAAGTGGAAAAAATTAGTAACTTATTTGCATGCCTTATAAGGATAATCAGTGCCATAGGTAATCAATCATAAGCACCCTGAAAAGAGAACGCCAAGGATTGCTTTTTTTTTTTTTGCATTTTCTCTCATCTTGACATTATTTATTGTTCTTTCTCATCCCAGCTTCTTATAAACCCACATTTCCTACTTGACGTTTGCCTTAAATAAAAGTATAAGGAAGCTAGAAATTTGGAAGTGTAGCTCTATGCAGCTGCAGCTCAGACTTCCAAGGAAATTAGCTTGTGGTATCTTTTCGCAGGCTATATAATGAGGCTGATTTTAGTAGCATGGGCAGTATGATGATTTATTTTATTTGCCTAAATGACTGGGCTAAGAGATGCCTGGAATGCTGGTAAAATTACTTCTGGGTGTGTCTGCAAGTAGGTTTTTGGAAGAGATTTGCATTTGTATCAGTAGACTGAGTAAAGAAGACCTACAATTTACCAGTTGAGGGCCTGAATAGAACAAAAAGTCAAAAGAAAAGTAAATTCTTTCTCCATCTTTTCCTGCCCTTGGATATCAAAGTTCTGGGGCCTTTGAAATCTGAGAAAACTGGTAGCGCTCCAATTCTTAGGCCTTCAGTCTGAGAATGGGACTTACACCATTGGCTCCCAGACCTTAGGTTCCCAGACCTTAAGACTTTGACTAAATTTTACCACCAGTTTTCCTGGTTCTCCAGCTCACAGAGGGTCGATCATGAGACTTCTTGAGAAATTTTAGTCAATATATAGGAGATGACCTTTCCAAGACTATACATATAAGTTAAACGATAGGTAATACCAGATTTTTCACTAATTCTATGTTCTGTAGACTCTCCTATATCCATTTATCCCTTTACTCATTATTCTTTATAGTAGCATTCATCTAGATTTAGTTCTTTGTAGTAGAAAAACTAGTGAACTATAAGACTGACTAATATTGTATTAGTCATCAAAATTTCTAAAGTTATGCATAATGTAAAAACACATATTTATATATAAAATATATCGATCCAGAGATACAATAATTAAATATAAAGTTTCATGAATGGCATATAGTCTAGAATTATAGTAAAAACAATAGATCCCTTAGACTCAGTTTTCACTATTTCTTTTTTTTTTTAAATTTTATTTTTTATAAACATATAATATATTTTTATCCCCAGGGGTACAGGTCTGTGAATCACCAGGTTTACACACTTGACAGCACTCACCATAGCACATACCGTCCCAATGTCCATAAACCCACCCCCCATTCCCAACCCCCTCCCCCCATCAACCCTCAGTTTGTTTTGTGAGATTAAGAGTCACTTATGGTTTGTCTCCCTCCCAATCCCATCTTGTTTCATTTACTCTTCTCCTACCCCCTTAACCCCCCATGTTGCATCTCCTCTCCCTCATATCAGGGAGATCATATGATAGTTGTCTTTCTCCGATTGACTTATTTCGCTAAGCATGATACCCTCTAGTTCCATCCATGTCGTCGCAAATGGCAAGATTTCATTTCTTTTGATGGCTGCATAGTATTCCATTGTATATATATACCACTTCTTCTTTATCCATTCGTCTGTAGATGGACATCTAGGTTCTTTCCATAGTTTGGCTATTGTAGACATTGCTGCTATAAACATTCGGGTGCATGTGCCCCTTCGAATCACTACGTTTGTATCTTTAGGGTAAATACCCAGCAGTGCAATTGCTGGGTCATAGGGTAGTTCTATTTTCAACATTTTGAGGAACCTCCATGCTGTTTTCCAGAGTGGTTGCACCAGCTTGCATTCCCACCAACAGTGTAGGAGGGTTCCCCTTTCTCCGCATCCTCGCCAGCATCTGTCATTTCCTGACTTGTTAATTTTAGCCATTCTGACTGGTGTGAGGTGATATCTTAATGTGATTTGTATTTCCCTGATGCCGAGTGATATGGAGCACTTTTTCATGTGTCTGTTGGCCATCTGGATGTCTTCTTTGCAGAAATGTCTGTTCATGTCTTCTGCCCATTTCTTGATTGGATTATTTGTTCTTTGGGTGTTGAGTTTGCTAAGTTCTTTATAGATTTTGGACACTAGCCCTTTATCTGATATGTCATTTGCAAATATCTTCTCCCACTCTTTCAGTTGTCTTTTGGTTTTGTTAACTGTTTCCTTTGCTGTGCAAAAGCTTTTGATCTTGATAAAATCCCAATAGTTCATTTTTGCCCTTGCTTCCCTTGCCTTTGGTGATGTTCCTAGGAAGATGTTGCTGCGGCTGAGGTCGAAGAGGTTGCTGCCGGTGTTCTCCTCAAGGATTTTGATGGATTCATTTCTCACATTGAGGTCCTTCATCCATTTTGAGTCTATTTTCATGTGTGGTATAAGGAAATGATCCAATTTCATTTTTCTGCATGTGGCTGTCCAATTTTCCCAAACCATTTATTGAAGAGGCTGTCTTTTTTCCATTGAACATTCTTTCCCGCTTTGTCGAAGATTAGTTGACCATAGAGTTGGTCAACTCTATTCTGTTCCATTGATCTATGTGTCTGTTTTTGTGCCAGTACCATTCTGTCTTGATGATGACAGCTTTGTAATAGAGCTTGAAGTCCGGAATTGTGATGCCACCAACTTTGGCTTTCTTTTTCAATATTCCTCTGGCTATTCGAGGTCTTTTCTGGTTCCATATAAATTTTAGGATTATTTGTTCCATTTCGTTGAAAAAAATGGATGGTACTTTGATAGGAATTGCATTAAATGTGTAGATTGCTTTAGGTAGCATAGACATTTTCACAACATTTATTCTTCCAATCCAGGAGCATGGAACATTTTTCCATTTCTTTGTGTCTTCCTCAATTTCTTTCATGAGTACTTTATAGTTTTCTGTGTATAGATTCTTAGCCTCTTTTGTTAGGTTTATTCCTAGGTATCTTATAGTTTTGGGTGCAATTGAAAATGGGATGGACTCCTTAATTTCTCTTTCTTCTGTCTTGTTGTTGGTGTAGAGAAATGCAACTGATTTCTGTGCATTGATTTTATATCCTGACACTTTACTGAATTCCTGTACAAGTTCTAGCAGTTTTGGAGTGGAGTCTTTTGGGTTTTCCACATATAGTATCATATCATCTGCGAAGAGTGAGAGTTTGACTTCTTCATCAAAGTCTGCCTTTAATTTCCTTTTGTTGTCTGATTGCTGAGGCTAGGACTTCCTGTACTATGTTGAATAGCAGTGGTGATAACGGACATCCCTGTCGTGTTCCTGACCTTAGTGGAAAAGCTTTCAGTTTTTCTCCATTGAGAATGATATTTGCCGTGGGTTTTTCATAGATGGCTTTGATAATATTGAGGTATGTGCCCTCTATCCCTACACTTTGAAGAGTTTTGATCAGGAAGGGATGCTGTACTTTGTCAAATGCTTTTTCAGCATCTATGGACAGTATCATATGGTTCTTGTTCTTTCTTTTATTAATGTGTTGTATCACATTGATTGATTTGCGGATGTTGAACCAACCTTGCAGCCCTGGAATAAATCCCACTTGATCGTGGTGAATAATCCTTTTAATGTACTGTTGAATCCTATTGGCTAGTATTTTGGCGAGAATTTTTGCATCTGTGTTCATCAAGGATATTGGTCTGTAGTTCTCTTTTTTGATGGGATCCTTGTCTGGTTTTGGGATCAAGGTGATGCTGGCCTCATAAAATGAGTGTGGAAGTTTTCCTTCCATTTCTATTTTTTGGAACAGTTTCAGGAGAATAGGAATTAGTTCTTTTTTAAATGTTTGGTAGAATTCCCCCGGGAAGCCGTCTGGCCCTGGGCTTTTGTTTGTTTGGAGATTTTTGATGACTGTTTCAATCTCCTTACTGCTTATGGGTCTCTTCAGGCTTTCTATTTCTTCCTGGTTCAGTTGTGGTAGTTTATATGTCTCTAGGAATGCATCCATTTCTTCCAGATTGTCACATTTGTTGGCGTAGAGTTGCTCATAGTATGTTCTCATAATTGTCTGTATTTCTTTGGTGTTAGTTGTGATCTCTCCTCTTTCATTCATGATTTTATTTATTTGGGTCCTTTCTCTTTTCTTTTTGATAAGTCTGGCCAGGGGTTTATCAATCTTATTAAGTCTTTCAAAGAACCAGCTCCTAGTTTCATTGATTTGGTCTATTGTTTTTTTGGTTTCTATTTCATTGATTTCTGCTCTGATCTTTATGATTTCTCTTCTCCAGCTGGGTTTAGGGTTTCTTTCTTGTTCTTTCTCCAGCTCCTTTAGGTGTAGGGTTAGGTTGTGTACCTGAGACCTTTCTTGTTTCTTGAGAAAGGCTTGTACTGCTATATATTTTCTTCTCAGGACTGCCTTTGTTGTGTCCCACAGATTCTGAACTGTTGTGTTTTCATTATCATTTGTTTCCATGAATTTTTTCAATTCTTCTTTAATTTCCTGGTTGACCCATTCATTCTTTAGAAGGATGCTGTTTAGTCTCCATGTATTTGGGTTCTTTCCAAATTTCTTCTTGTGATTGAGTTCTAGCTTCAGAGCATTGTGGTCTGAAAATATGCAGGGAATGATCCCAATCTTTTGATATTGGTTGAGACCTGATTTAGGACCGAGGATGTGATCTATTCTGGAGAATGTTCCATGTGCACTAGAGAAGAATGTGTATTCTGTTGCTTTGGGATGAAATGTTCTGAATATATCTGTGATGTCCATCTGGTCCAGTGTGTCATTTAAGGCCTTTATTTCCTTGTTGATCTTTTGCTTGGATGATCTGTCCATTTCAGTGAGGGGAGTGTTAAAGTCCCCAACTGTTATTGTATTATTGTTGATGTGTTTCTTTGATTTTGTTATTAATTGGTTTATATAGTTGGCTGCTCCCACGTTAGGGGTATAGATATTTAAAAGTGTTAGATCTTCTTGTTGGACAGATCCTTTGAGTATGATATAGTGTCCTTCCTCATCTCTTATTATAGACTTTGGCTTAAAATCTAATTGATCTGATATAAGGATTGCCACTCCTGCTTTCTTCTGATGTCCATTAGCATGGTAAATTCTTTCTACCCCCTCACTTTAAACCTGGAGGTGTCTTCGGGTTTAAGATGAGTTTCTTGTAGGCAACATATAGATGGGTTTCGTTTTTTTATCCATTCTGATACCCTGTCTCTTTTGATTGGGGCATTTAGCCCATTAACATTCAGGGTAACTATTGAGAGATATGAATTTAGTGCCATTGTATTGCCTGTAAGGTGACTGTTATTGTATATTGTCTCTGTTCCTTTCTCATCTACTACTTTTAGGGTCTCTCTTTGCTTAGAGGACCCCTTTCAATATTTCCTGTAGAGCTGGTTTGGTATTTGCAAATTCTTTCAGTTTTTTTGTCCTGGAAGCTTTTAATCTCTCCTTCTATTTTCAATGATAGCCTAGCTGGATATAGTATTCTTGGCTGCATGTTTTTCTCGTTTAGTGCTCTGAATATATCATGCCAGCTCTTTCTGGCCTGCCAGGTCTCTGTGGATAAGTCTGCTGCCATTCTAATATTTTTACCATTTTATGTTACAGACTTCTTTTCCCAGGCTGCTTTCAGGATTTTCTCTTTGTCACTAAGACTTGTAAATTTTACTATTAGGTGACGGGGTGTGGACCTAATCTTATTGATTTTGAGGGGGGGATTCTCTGAACCTCCTGGATTTTGAAGCTTGTTCCTTTGCCATATTGGGGAAATCCTCTCCAATAATTCTCTCCAATATACCTTCTGCTCCCCTCTCTCTTTCTTCTTCTTCTCGAATCCCAATTATTTTAATGTTGTTTCGTCTTATGGTGTCACTTATCTCTCGAATTCTCCCCTCGTGGTCCAGTAGCTGTTTCTCCCTCTTTTGCTCAGCTTCTTTATTCTCTGTCATTTGGTCTCCTATATCACTAATTCTTTCTTCTGCCTCATTTATCCTAGCAGTGAGCGCCTCCATTTTTGATTGCACCTCATTAATAGCTTTTTTGATTTCAACTTGGTTAGATTTTAGTTCTTTTATTTCTCCAGAAAGGGCTTTTATATCTCCCGAGAGGGTTTCTCTAATATCTTCCATGCCTTTTTCGAGCCCGGCTAGAATCTTGAGAATCATCGTTCTGAACTCTAGATCTGACATATTACCAATGTCTGTATTGATTAGGTCCCTAGCCTTTGGTACTGCCTCTTGTTCTTTTTTTTTTTTTTTTTGTGGTGAATTTTTCTGCCTTGTCATTTTGTCCAGATAAGAGTATATGAAGGAGCAAGTAAAATACTAAAAGGGTGGCAACAACTTCAGGAAAATATGCTTTAGCCAAATCAGAAGAGATCCCAAATCGTGAGGGGGGAGAAAGGGGATAAAAAGGTTCAGAAAGAAAAAAAAAAAAAAGAAACAATTAAAAAAAGAAAACCAATAAAGAAAAAATATAAAAAGGAAAAAAAAATATATATATTAGATAAACTAGTTAAAAAACGTTAAAAAAGAAAAGGGTAAAAGTTAAAAAAATTTAGCAGAAGAAGAGAAAAAAAAATTGAAAAAGAAATAAAAATTAAATTAACTGCAAGGCTAAAGAGTCATGGGGAGAAAGCCATGAGTTCCGTGCTCTGCTTTCTCCTCCTCTGGAATTCTGCTGCTCTCCTTGGTACTGTAACTGCACTCCTTGGTAGGTGAACTTGGTCCTGGCTGGGTTTCTTGTTGATCTTCTGGGGGAAGAGGCCTGTTGTAGTAATTCTCAAGTGTCTTTGCCCCAGGCGGAGTTGCACTGTACTTACCAGGGGCTGGGCTGAGTATCCGCTCGGGTTTGCTTTCGGGAGCTTTTGTTCCCTGAGTACTTTCCGTAGAGTTCCGGAGGATGGAAATAAAGATGGCAGCCTCCCAGTCTCCGGCCCAGAGGAGCTGAGAGCCAGGGGCCGCACTCCTCAGTGCGCCCTCAGAGAACAGCACCCAATTACTCCCATCACCCTGGCCTCCAGCTGCGCCCTGAGCTGACAGAGCCTGCGACTGGTTCAAGGTAACCCCGAGCTGAGAGCTCAGTCCTCGGCTCTGTCTCTGTACCCGGCTTCCCCGTTCTAATACCTGTAAGCTCTGCGACACTCAGACACCCCCAATCCTTCTGTGACCCTGCGGGACCTGAGGCCACGCTGACCCCGCGTGGGCTTCACCCCAGTTAAGCCTCTGGAGCGATGTCCCTCAGCAGAACAGACTTTTAAAAGTCCTGATTTTGTGCTCTGTTGCTCAGCCGCTTGCCGGGAGCTGGCCCCTCCCCCTGCGGTCTATCTTCCCGTCGCTTTGGATTCACTTCTCTGCCAGTCCTACCTTTCAGAAAGTGGTTGATTTTCTGTTTCTAGAATTGCTGTTCTTCTTTTCTTCGATCTCCCGTTGGATTTGTAGGTGTTTGCAATCTTTAGATAAGCTATCTAGCTGATCTCTCGCTACCTGAAGTAGTCTCAGCCTGCTACTTCTCCACCATCTTGACTCCTCAGTTTTCATTATTTCTATATGCAGTACTAATCCTGCTTTATTTTCTCCTTACTCTTGTAATCGTGACCCTTTTATGGCTCTCATAGATAAGAGTAGTATCTGATATTATTTTGTCCCTTCTTCTATTTTCTTTGTTATTGATCATGTGACTTGCTTTGGTCAGTAGGATGACAAGCAGCCATGACCCATGGCTTATGCATCCTAATCAGAAGATTTTAGAGACCTTGTGAGTTGTTGTCATGAGCATGCTAGGAAGGTGCACACATGAGTTGTATCTTTCCACAATGTCAGCTTATTCAGTCATAAAGCAAGGTTAATATAATTATAAAGCAGGTTCAGGATTCCAAAGTCAATGACATTTCACTACATGGTTAAGATGGCTTTTTACACTGCACAAAAAGCTGAACACAAGACAAATCACATAATAGACAAGATAGCACAGGGTGTAGAAAGTTAATGAACCAAACACAAAGTCCATTTGTGGGCGTACAGTTGAGATAAAGCCTTGGTCAGATCTGGGTCAGTTCTTGGCATTACTGCTTATGATGTTCAAGGAGTGAAGGATCTCATTTCTCTTGGGAGATGGATTGGGCAGAACAGCTGCCCTTTGAAGTGGTGGACAGGTCAATATCTGAGGAGTCTGATAGTTTGCTGCAAAAATCCTCCCTAATTAAAGGGACTTAATCGGTTGTGGAATCCTGCAGACCTACTCTGTTAATCACTTCTGAGATGTTATCAGCTGGTGCTGGTCTTAATGGTATCTGGTAGGTGAGATGCCCTTAACTTCTTGTGTCATTGCTTGACACAGGCCTCTGCTTGACATGAGGGAGTCCGTCTTGCTCTCTACACGTGGTAAAATAAATATCTACAGTTTACCTCGGTTTTTGTCCATTAAAGTCTCCCCAATACCCTGTATTTTTAGGGTCTAAAAAATGTAGCCCTACTACTGCTTTCAGTTCATGGTAGTTGCTAGTTCTTGGGAGCAGAAAAGGATCTGCAGATGGTGCCTATGGGTAAAATATGAAAAATACAGTAAAGGGTAACAGAATATGCCACCCAAAAAATATGCCTCTTTGGCAGAAGGGTTATTTTGAGTAAGAGCAGACACAGGAGAAACTCTAAAAACAAAGTAGAAGTAATCTGTTTGTAGGGAAATTTACATTTACAAAGGAGATCTCCATTTGTAAGGATGTCTCTCAGTACTGGGAAGAGAAGACAACTCTAAATCACAAGAAAATCTTAACAATGGACAAGACCTTGCTTAAGCATAAGAAATCCTACTCTTAATTTACCAGTAAAATCTGACCTTTCCTGGTAACCTTACCATAACTGGCCTCCGCACAACTTTCTTTTGTCTTTTGCAGGAGATGGTATTTAAGCTAGTATCTTAGGCTGCCTTAGGGAGTTACTCATTTTTCCCAAGGTCTCTTCCATATATACCTGAAGTTTACATGTTAATAAAATTCTTTTTGTTTTTTTTTTTCCTTCTCTTGTTAATCTTTTATTACAAAGTTCTCAGCCAAGAACTTAGAAGAGTAGAGGGAAAGTTATTTTTCCTCTCCTACAACAACAGGGTAATATAACAGGTAGAAGCCTCTTCTCAGAAAAAATGAAGGTAGAACTTAGGAAAAGCTATCTTATGTTTTTTTTTTTTTTTAAAGACTCCATTTATCCATTTGACAGAGATCACAAGTAGGCAGAGAGGCAGACAGAGAGAGAGGAGGAAGCAGGCTCCCTGCTGAGCAGAGAGCCCGACATGGGACTCGATCCCAGGACCCCGAGACCACGACCTGAGCCGAAGGCAGAGGCTTAACCCACTGAGCCACCCAGGTGCCCCTATCTTATGTTTTATAAACATAAGAAGGGGGCACTAACATTGGTAGGAAAGTCTCAGAAAAGCCAGTGCTAGGAATGTGTTTTATATTGCAAAAAAGAGTCAACAAGGAGACACTAAATAGAGGTTTTGAAGGTCAAATTATGAAAGAAAAGGGAGGCATGACCCACTGGCTTGATAAATTGTGTAATATTGATATGACAGAGAACTTAAAGCAATATATTCAGTATTTGGCTATATCATTCCTATCATGTAAATAAAATGTTCAGATAGAAGAAGAGTAGACCAAAATTAAGAGTTAAGAGAATCATTACAGATTTCTAGCCATTTTAAGTAATTTCAGCTCTTCAAGATCAAGTTTAATATAACTCAACATATTGAGATTACTGATATAATTAAAGAGGTAAACATTTGCTTAACTATAAGATTCAAAAAATATAAATGTCAAATGGCCTTAATCTTATTTGTTTTAAACTCTCTTTTTTATAAATGAGAGAACTAAAGCATTGAAAATTTAGGTCCGTGATGATGGATCAGCCTGCTGGGCAAATGGCAAACTTGAACAAGAATCCATATCTCCTAAACATCAGCTCACTGTTTTTAAGTGACAACATAACCCCTGAATGATAAATCAAGTGACTACCCTTGCCTGGGGCCTGTCTTCCAAATTGGCTTACTTTCCAATATCATAAGAAACTCTAGATTTAGCATCTGTAATACCTCAGACCTGTACTAGGTGCTTTATTCACATTAGAACTAACTCTTCTGAAAACTCCAAAATGTAAGTATTATTAACTTTCCTTTATAAGAAAATGAAACTCATTATGATTGAATTACTAACCTAATGTCACATGGTCAATAAGTAGAACAGTTGGTATGCTTCATGTATAAAAATGGTATTCTGTTCATGCTTCCTAATATTATGCCATTACTGTACTATATTTAGGAAATATAATTCCTCTGTTAACATATCAACCAGAATATGCATAAATTTTTCTATCAGCTTGTTTCCTTTTTAAGGTATACTGTAGATCACTAATTCTCAAAATTTATTATACATATGAATCCCCTGGGGATCTTATTTAAATTCAGATTCTGACTCAGATGTGGCCTGAGATTCTGCAATTCTCACACACTCCTATGTGATGCTGATGTTGCTGGTCTGCAGACCATGGCTTATTTACCTATTTTTAAAAGATGTATTTATTTATATTTAGAGAGAGACAGAGACAGAGAGAGCATGCACAGGAACAAGGGGAAGGACAGAGGGAATAGAAGGGGGAAAGCAGATTCTGAGCTGAGTGAGGAACCCAGTGCAGGGCAGATCTTTCCACTGGAAGATCATGACCTGAGCCCAAACCAAGAGTCCAGCTCTCAACTGACTGACCCACCCCAGCGCCGCTAGACCATATTTTTAGTAGATAAACATTAGTAATACTGTGACAATGGAGGCCAGGTCTGTGGACCTGTTGCAGTCTGGAAACTATTTTTCTTCTGCAATGATAAGAAAGTTGTAAAAGGTTATAAATAAATGCCCATCTTCTTTCATTGGCAGTTGTTAAAAGAATGACAGGTGAACTAAATGGTGTTCTTAATGACCCAGTAGATTTATATTCTGACCCAAGCTTCTTACCTCAGTTGACTAACACCAGTTCACAGACAAGATGCTTTCAAAGCAGATATGTTGGGCATTAAGAGGGCAAGAGAATTTTAAATGTGGAGGAGGAAGAATAAAATAATTATTGATGAAAAAAAAATTACCCATAGGAATAAAAAAAAAAAAAAGCCATGCTGTGGAAGAGGCATAAAGACTGGTTACCTAGAGATAGTACTACCAAGGGAAGAGGGAAAAAAAAAAAAAGTTTGGAGAAAGGGTAGTTGAAAGTTAAAGATAGATGTTTCCTATTGAGTCAATTTAACTTAGGCTGTGGAAAAATGTTTTTCCCATAGTTCTAGTATTAGAATCTAAGAAATGGCATCAGAATTCTCAACTGAGACTCTACATTAAAACCAGTTTTGAGAGCTTTAAAAATTATCTCTGTAGAGGCTATGACTCAATTGTTTGCATTCAATTGCTTAATCATTAGAATGTCTTAAGGTACTCAGGGGATCTTAATTTATCTAGCAAAGGTAAAGGTAAGCAAAGGTGGAAATATCAGCATTTCAGAAAATTAGGTCTCTGGAGGCTAACTTGTGAACTTCAGTATTATTTATAACATTGTTTCTAAAGAAACATTATTATCATCCAATATTTAGTATCATAAGTTTGCTAAAGAATTCAGAGAATTAAACAGACTGTGGAAGGAGATAGCCCTGGGTTGAAAGGGAGTGATTACTGGGATACCCCATGAATTCAAAGAATACTAGTTGGGTCAAACTAGCCTTATTTATCTTTATGGCAGTTCTTTCAAGACAAATGGAATTTTCATGATAATACCACTTATCTTTCTTTTAGCTCTAATGCTCTGTGATATTCACCACAGTTCTGATTATTAGGCAAATGATACATTAATAATCTTATTAAGACTGAATTCCTGATCAGCACAGGGATTTTGATCTGTTCCTGTTTCCCACCTGGGCCAATTCACCCCTCCTTAGGCAACCTGGTGGTCCCTGACTCCTGGGAGGTCACCATATTGAGGCCTGACCTAGTGTATTCACTGCATCTGTATAGCACATTACAGTCCAGAACTCCTGGACTTCTAGTGATCCTCCTGCTTCAGCCTCTTAGGCAGCTGGGACAACAGGTACGCACCACCAGGTTGGGCTGAGTCTGTAGCAGTCTGCCTTTGACTCAGGTCATAATCCCCAGGGTCCTGGGATGGAGCCCCAGGGCTTCCTGCTCAGTGGGGAGTCTCCTTCTCCCTCTCCCTCTGTTTCCTTCAGCCCCCCACTCCCCTCTGCCTTGTCTTTCTCCTCTCAAATAAATATATAATATCTTAAAAAAAAAAAAAAGACTGAATTCCCAAGATGCTAAGGGATTGCCTGTATTGACATGGTTTTCTGACATTACATTAGTTTTCTTATGAATCTTGGGTGCAGAAAAGCCCTGATAAAGTCTTTCATTACAGGTTTTGGACAAGATGAAAAAATGTGGGCTAGAATATAAAGGAAATAGGTGGCCTTTTAGATTATTAAATATACTTATCCAACGTGAATTGATTGATGTTTAGCTTGATAAAGTTCTATAGTGAGAAGATGAGAGTCTGTCTTGGTTCCACACTTTTAAATATTTATTATTAGTGAATGTGATAAAGATAAATGAAGTTAGGGTTATTAAGTACATAAAGTTGAGACTCACAGGTTGTATTGTGCATACCAGAATCCATAGTTAAAATCCAGACATTGCAATAAGAGGTCAACTATAGCAAGATCAAATTTTAATTTTTTAAATTTATTTATTTTAGAGAGAGGAGAGCACATATGAGCCGGGAGGGGCAGAGGGAGAGGGAGAGAATCTCAAGCACACTCCGCTGTGAACTCGAGTGTGATACATGGCTGGATCCTGTGACCCTGAGATCATGACCTGAGCCAGACCCAATAGTCAGAGGCTTAACCAAATGAGGCACTGAGACACCTCAACAAGATAAAATTTTTTGCCTTAGTATAAATGGCATAGAGTTATGGGAAGCCTGAGTTACTAATAAGGTGTATATGACTGACTCTGTGAGTGTATGTGTATGAAATCAGAATTTTAATTTTAGTTCCCCGTACTACTCTATAAAATTAAACTTCCTATTAAAGAAATAACTTCAATTGAAAGGGCTTTTAATTAGAACATTTAAAGCTATATTTCCAACGTTTTACACTGGGGCCTCAACATTAACCTTGCAGTTAATGTATTTAATTAGTTACTTTATATAAAGCTTATTAAAAATTTAAGCTTTTAATATAGCTTCTATTCCATTTTACTCTCAGTACCTTATACCGTATTCAGAATGGTCAATTAAAGGATGATGAAATAGTTTGCATTGTGCTTATAACCATTAATGTTTTAGTAACGGTTTCTAAACAGAGCCATGTATCAGAGTAGTCAATTAATTGATAAGAAGGCACTCTGATGGTTTTTTATTCAATAATCTTATAACCATCACTCTTCAATATATTTCTAGAGTCACATTTGAGATACACATATTATGCCAATATATTTATACTTTCTTACCATCTGTTTTCTAAAAACAAATGTCATTGTATCAGTTTGGCTGTTGATGTTTTATATACATAGTAAAAATGAGTTTTAACTGGATATTACATTATATTATGAAATATAGACATTATCTTTTTTTTTAGACATTATCTTAATTTTTAATAAAAGGTGGTATTTCACTCATATTTAGAATGTAAGAAACTAAACAGATGAACATATGGGAAGGGAAGGAAAAATAAGATAAAAACAGAGAGGGAGGCAAACCATAAGAGACACTGAAATCTACAAAACAAACAGTGTTGTTGGAAGGGAGGTGGTTGGGGGAAGGGATAATTGGGTGATGGGTGTTAAGGAGGACACTTGAGGTAATGAGCACTGGGGGTTATATGCAACTGATGAATTGCTACATTTTATCACTGAAACTAATATATAATATTATATATTATTATTAACTAAATTGCACTTAAATAAAAAAATTTTTAAAATAATCTTGGAGAGGTTTCTCCATGATAAACCAGGGCTTCTAGAAAAAGCAGTAATGATAGCAATTCTTTCTTCCTTATCTAGTTACAGTATAGAAGTTATAGAGAGTATCTCTGTAGTTCCACTGCCTCATTGTGATACCAAAATATGTGTTTTGATAGTGATTAATTCTGTGGCTTGCTATTTGGACATCACCATTTGGCGTTGTAGTCAGTAGCATAACAATCCTTATGAATCAGCTAATCCTATAACAGGGAAACATTTGTTTCATAATAATATTGCCAAAATATGTTAACAGCCATGGGTTACTTCATATAAATATTAAATTATATTGCCTCTGATAAATGTATTTGAGAAGAGATTAAGATGAAAAAAAGTATGTCATGAAAAATTTAAGAAATAGCACAAAGATTTTCCTGCATGCCAAGAAAAAGTAGGGAAATTAATCTTGTGGTTGTCTTTCATTTGCCTGAAAAATGTGAAAGAAATTACTTCCTAATAGCAAAAGTTGAGATGTGTTTTTATTATTCCTTACTTTTGGTAAAGTTATTGTACATCATTTTGAGAAATGAACCAAAATGACAATCATAGATGTCTGAAATATGTTTCTAAATGTGAATGTATGTATATATAAATAAAATTATTAATCACAGATTACTATTTTAAAAGGTTTTCTGAAAACATGTTATCATCAGCAACTCTGGCTTTTCTTTTGGTGAGGTAACAACTCTTTCATAGTGGTTATGCTCTTTCCTAGTTCTTTAGCTTTTGATAGCGCTGGGCACATAAGGGGGAGAACTGACACGTTATTAAGCAAAATAAAATCTGAACTAATCTGATTTTCTCTTTTTAGAATAAGAATCTCAATTTAAAAACCTGAAAATAAGTACTTCTCTTTATAAAACTCAAAATTGTGTACTTTTGGATATCTGATTGTATTAAATTTCCTTATGATTCTGTGAGCTATCCAATGACATTGAATGTAGTTTTTTGAATCTCTCTGTTTTTTCTACTTCTCTATTGATGCCTAAGTAAGTGTGAATCTATTATCAACAATTTTTAATTGATAAAAAAATTTAAAAGTGTATTTCAAGTATTGAAGACAACAAAATTAGTGGTATTTTAATTGTGGGTTTGCTATAAAATGATTGTGTTCCTCTAAAATTCATATGCTGAAACATAATACCCAATGTGATAGTATTCAGAGGTAAAGCTTTTGGGAGGTGATTAGGCCAGAAGGGTGGAGCCCTCATGAATGGGATTAGTGCTTTTATAAAAGAGAAACAGAAAACTATCTGCTCTTCACAAGGCAGTATGCAGCCTAGAAGAGGGCTCTCACCAGAACCTGACCATGCCAGCATCCTGATCATGGATTTTCAGTCCCTAGAACTGTGAGAATTAAATTCTTGTTGTGTATAAACCATCCAGTTTATGGTATTCTATTATAGAGGTCTGAGCTGATGAGGACAAGGATACATCTATTTCTCAATATTTTAATATAATGCATAGACTTATGAGTGAAGATTTTAGAATTAGATTTTCCTTTCAGTATTTAAAAAATATATAGCATTTTTCACAGAGCTAGAACAAATAATCTAAAATTTAAAAATTTAAATTCAGGGTCAAAAGACCCTGAATAGCCAAAGCAATCTTGAAAAAGAAAAGCAAAGCAGAGGCATCACAATTCCAGACTTCAAGTTATATTACAAAGCTATAGTAATCAAAACAGTATTGTACTGGCACAAAAACAGACACATAGATCAATGGAACAAAATAGAAACCCAGAAATAAGCCTGTAATTACATGGTCAATTAATCTTCCACAAAGCAGGAAAGAATATCCAATGGAAAAAAAGACAATGTCTTCAACAAATGGTGTTGAGAAAACTGGACAGACACATGCAAAAGAATGAACCTGGACCACTTTCTTACACCAAACACAAAAATAAATTCAAAATGGGTGAAAGATCTAAATGTGAGATTGGAAACCATAAAAAACATAGAAGAGAGCATGGGCAGTAACTTCTTTGATATTGGCTCTAGGAGATTTTTTCTACATAGATCCCTTGAGGCAAGGGGAATAAAAACAAAAATAAACCATTGGTACTGCATCAAAAACAAAAATGAAAACAAAACCTACAAAAAACCTACAAAACTTCTCCACAGGGGCATCTGGGTGGCTCAGTGGGTTAAAGCCTCTGCCTTCGGCTCAGGTTCTGGGATTGAGCCCGCATTGGGGTCTCTGCTCAGTTGGGAGCCTGCTTCCTCCTCTCTCTGTCTGCCTCTTTGCCTGCTTGTGATCCCTATCAAATAAATAAATGGAATCTTTAAAAAAAAAAAAATTCTTCACAGAAAAGGAAACAACTAACAGAACTAAAAGGAAACCTACAGAATAGCAGAAGATAATTGCAAATGACATGTCCAATAAATAAAGTGTTAGTATACAAAACATATAAAGATCTTATAAGACTCAATATGAAAAAAACCCAAACAATGTAATTAAAAGTGAGCAAAGCACATGAACAAACAGTTCTCTAAAGAAGATATTCAGATGGCCAACAGGCACATGAAAAGATGCTTATCATTATTTATCAGGGAAATGCAAATCAAAACTACCATGAAATATTGTGTCACACCTGTCTGAATGGCTAAAATCAATAAGCCAAGGAAGAGTAAGGCAAAGATGCAAAAAAGAGGAAACTGTTTGAACTATTGGTGGGATTGAAAGCTGGAGCAACCACTGTGGAAGACAATATGGAGTTCCCTCAAAAAGTTAAAAATAGAACTACCTTATGATCCAGCAATTGCACTACTAGATATTTACCCAAAGATGCAAAAACACTAATTCAGAGGGATAAATGCCCCCCTATAACAACATTATGTACAATAGCCAAGATATAGAAGCAGCTGAAGTGTCCATCAGTTGATGAGTGGATAAAGAAGATGGGATATGTATACATACATTCTTTATACATAGATACAGATACACATATTTATATAATGTATACATATATCATTTATATATATAAACATACACATATATAAATATTTATGTAAATATATCTATGTGTAAATATATATACAAATATAAATATACATAAATACCCATCTATATGTGTGTGTGTATGTGTGCGTGTGTGTGTGTAGAGAGAAAGAAGTAGGGGAGGGAGGGAAAGAAAGAAGAGATATATGTGTATGTATATATACACAAGCACACACATTCAATGGAATAGTATTCAACCATAAAAAGAATTAAATCTTGCCATTTGCAATGATATGAATGGAACTAGAGAGTACAACGCTAAGCAAAAAAAGTCAGAGAAAAGACAGATCCCAAATGATTTCACTCCTGTGGAATTTAAGAAACAAAACAAACGAACAAAGGGAAAAAGAAAAAAACAAGAAAGAGACTCTTAACTGTAGAGAACAAACTGATCAGCACTACAGGAGAGGGGGGTGGTAGATTAAGTAGGAGATAGGGATTAAGGTGTGCACTTGTCATGATGAGCACCAGCTGATATATAGAATTGTTTAATCATTGTATCATGTACCTGAAACTAATATAATACTGTATATTAACTAACTGGAATTAAAAACTTAAAAATATTTTTAAAATTCAATGAATTTTCAGAAGGCTTTTTGAGAATTTTCTGGTGGTATGAAAGATGTAAGATGAAGTTGCAGCATGGAGGTTATTTCTTTACATACCCTCTACACAGGGACTTGGAAAAATGCTTTATTTTTAATTACAATAATATTGTGTTTTGAAAATCTCCAAGTGGAGAATATGTATATTTTTAGATTTTAATTTCACTTTATTTCTTTTCTTTAGCTTTATATAGTTATAATTGGCATATAATACTGTATTACTTTTGGGTGAATAACATGATGACTTTATATATGTGTATATGTGAGTATGTATATATATTGAAATGATGACCACGAAGTTTAGTTAACATTCCATCGCCTCACGTAGTTACAATTGTTTTCTTATGATGAAAAGTTTTAAGATTTACTCTCCTAGCAACTTTCAAATATAGAATCGATATTGTCAAATAGGAGTCACCAACCTGTGCATCACATCCTCAGGACTTCTAACCAGAAGTTTGTACCTCTTGACCATCTTCACATATTTCTCCCATTCCTCCACTCTCTACAAATCTGGGAAATCTAATTTCAGTTTTTGTGAGTTTTGTTTTTGTTTTTGTTTCTTAGAATCCACATAAAAAGTGATATCATGACGACATTTTGTCTTTCTCTAACTTACTTCACTTAATGACCTCACGTTCCATCCATGTTGTCACAAATGGCAGGATTTCTTTCTCTTTCCTATATTGTTAATTTTAGCCATTCTGACAGGTGTGAGGTGATATCTTACTGTAGTTTTGATTTCTATTTCCCTGATGATGAATAATGTTGAGCATCTTTTCAGGTGTCTGTTAGTCTACCATCTGTATGTCTTTCAAAAATGTCTATTCACGTCTTCTGTCCATTTTTATTTTTTTTATTTTTATTTATTTTTTTTTAAGATTTTATTTATTTGTCAGAGAGAGAGAGGGAGAGAGAGCAAGCACAGGCAGACAGAATGGCAGGCAGAGGCAGAGGGAGAAGCAGGCTCCCTGATGAGCAAGGAGCCCGATGTGGGACTCGATCCCAGGACGCTGGGATCATGACCTGAGCCAAAGGCAGCTGCTTAACCAACTGAGCCACCCAGGCGTCCCTCTTCTGTCCATTTTTAAACTGGATTATTTGTTTTTTGGGTGTTGACTTTGATAAATTATTTACATATATTGGATAATAACCCTTTATCAGATGTGTCACTCGCAAATATCTTCTGAGGGCTGCAGGGGGGGTAGGTAGGCGGGAAGATGGGTTAAGTGGGTGATGGGTGTTAAGGAGGGCACTTGTGATGAACACTGAGTGTTGTATATAAGTGATGAATCACTCAATTCTAAACCTGAAACTATAAAGAAATAATAAAATAACATAACTCTTGTTTGATAAATCTTCCATTATTCAAAAGACCACAAAAAATTTTTAAAGGATTTTCTTCTCTTTATGAATGAATAACATTGTATTTCCTTTATCCATTCATCCACTGATGGACATTTAATTTGTTTCCATGTCTTGGCTATTGTACATAATGCTGCAATGAATATAGGAGTGCAAATAGCTTTGGGGATAACAATTTTGTTTCCTTTAGACATATGTCAAGAACTGGGATTGCTGGATTATATGGTATTTCTCTTTTTAATTTTTAAAGGGACAACCATATTGTTTTCCATAGTGGCTACACCAATTACATTTTCAGCCACAGTGCACAAAATTCCCTGTTCTCCACATCCTCTACAGCATTTGTTATCTCTTGTCTTTTTGGTAATAGCCATTCAGACAGGTGTGAGGTGATATCTCATTACGGTTTTGATTTGCATTTCCCTGATGATGAGTGATATTGAGTATCCTGTCATGTACTTGTTGGTATCTGTATGTCTTTGGAAAAATGTCTGTTCAGGTCCTTTCCCCATTTTTTTAATTTGGATTATTATTATTACTATTACTATTAGTTTCTATTGAGTTGTATGTGTTCCTTATATATTTTGGATATTAACCCCTTATCACATGTGTGGTTCACAGATATTTTCTCCTATTTCATAGGTTGCCTTTCATTTTGTTGATCATTTCTTTTGCTATGCAGTAGCTTTCTAGTTTGATGTAGTCTCACTTGTTTCTTTTTCTATTTTGTTGCTTATGCTTTAGATGTTATGTATTTTTAAAAAAAACACTGCCAGGACCTATATTAGGAAGATTTTTCCCTATGTTTTCTTCTATGAATTTTATTGTTTCTAGTCTTACATTTCAGTCTTTAATCCATTTTGAATTAATTTTTGTGATTAATACAAGATAGGTGTCCAATTTCATGCTTTTGCATGTGACCTTCCAGTCTTCACAGCGCTATGTATTAAAGAAACTGTCTTTTCTCCTTTGGGTACTCTTGACTTGCTTATTAAATGTTAGTTGACCATATATGCATGAGTTTATTTCTGGCTCTGAACCTGTTCTGTTGATCTGTGTTCTGTTTCTATGCCAGCATCATAGTATTTTTACTCCTAACTTTGTAATATACTTTGAAATCAGGATGTGTGATGCCTCCAACTTCATTTTTCTTTCTCAGGTTTGCTTTGGCTACTTGAGATCTTTTTTGCTTCTATACAAATGTTAGAATTTTTTTTTTTTCTGTAAAATATCCCATTGGAATCTTGATAGGGATTGCATTGAATCTAAAGATGACTTCGTCTAGCATGGGATTTTAACAATATTAATTCTTTCTTCAAGTATATGAACACAGGAAATATTTCCATTTATTTTTATCTTTTTCAGTATCTTTCATCAGTGTCTTAACAGTTTTCACTGTAGAGATCTCTCACCTTCTTGGTTAAATTTATTTTTAAGTATCTATTACTTTTTATGCCATTATAAAATGGATTGTTTTCTTTACCTTTCTCTGATAATTCACTGTTAGTGTATAGAAACCTTATTTCTTTTTGCATGTTAATTCTCTATCCTGAAATTTCACTGAATCTGTTGATTAGATCAAATAAGTTTTTAATGGCATTTTTAGGAGTTCCTGTATATAAATTCATGTTGTCAACAGAGATAATTTTTCCTGTCAAATTTTGTTTTTCTTGCCTGATGCTCTGCCTAGGCGTTCCAAAGCTATGCTGAATAAGAGTGGTATGAATGGGAGTTCTTATCTAAGAGGAAAAGGTTTAAGCCTTTTTTTTTTTTTTAAGATTTTGTTTATTGATTTGACAGAGAGAGAGAGAAGGAGAGAGATAAAATACAAGTAGGTGGAGCAGCAGACAGGGGGAGAGGGAGAAGCATGCTTCTCACGGAGCAGGAAGCCCGATGCAGGGCTTGATCCTAGGACCCTGGGATCATGACCTGAGCCAGAGGCAGATGTTTAACTGACTGAGCTACCCAGGCTCCCCAAGGTTTAAACCTGTAATGATTGAATGTGATGTTAGCTATGGACTTGTCACATATGGCCTTTATTATGTTTAGGTACATTCCTTCTGTACCTAATTTGATGAGACTATCATAAATTGATGTTTAATTTTATCAAATACTTTTTTCTCATTTATTGAGATGATCATGTGACTTTTTTCTTTTATTCTATTAATGTGACATATCACATTTATTGCTTTGGGTATGTAGAACCATCTTTGCATTGCAAAGATGAATTCTTCTTGAGCATAGTACATAATCCTTTTAATGTGCTGCTGAATTGGGTTTGCTAGTATCCTGTTGAGAATTTTTGTATCTATATCCATCAGGGATATTGACCTATAGTTTTGTTTTCTTACATTGTTCTTAATCTGGATTTAATATCAAAGTAACTCTTGCCTCACAAAATAAGTTTGAGAGTGTTTTGTCTTCATCAAGTTTTGGAAAAATTTGTGAAGATCTGACATTAATTCTTCTTCAAATGTTTAGTAAAATTTATCAGTGAAGTCATCTGGTCCTGGCTTTTCTTCCCTGGTTTTGAATACTAATTCAATCTCTTTACTTAGCATTTGTCATTCAGATGTTCTATTTCTTTCTGATCCAGTTTTGCTAGGTTGCATGTTTCTAGGAATTTATCCATTTCTTCTATGTTGGCCTATGAGAAACCCAGGTTCGTAGGTTGTCTAGGTTGACCAGGATGTCTGATTGCACTCTTAGGAAATAATATATTGAAGATTCCCTTTGGAGTAATTTTTAAACATTAAATGATATTTAATATGCTACTGTCTATCAGGAAGGGACCATTTAAATTATGGATCATCATAGAGTAGAATTTCTGTACCTGTATAAAAGTATGAAGAAGGTGTGTATTAATATGCATACAGTATGCATACACCTTTTATTTTATTTTATTTTTTTTTAAAGATTTATTTATTTATTTATTTGACAGAGAGAGATCACAAGCAGATGGAGAGGCAGGCAGAGAGAGAGAGAGAGAGGGAAGCAGGATCTCTGCCGAGCAGAGAACCCGATGCGGGACTCGATCCCAGGACCCTGAGATCATGACCTGAGCCGAAGGCAGCGGCTTAACCCACTGAGCCACCCAGGCGCCCTGCATACACCTTTTAAATGAAGGTGCAAAAGAGTGTTATGGTACATTACTTTTTATGTAATAGAGTATTAGGTCATATGTTCTTTGTCACTTATATAAATGTAGTTAACATCAAGAACATAAAAGCTCAAAACAGTAATAATCCTTATTTTTTGTTTGTATAGGTTAGATGAAGGTGGAACAGAGATAGATTGTCCACTGTAAAAATATGATAATCATATATAAATATGTTATGTATAATATGCATATGTACACAAGTGCAAATGTGCGTATACATGATGTGTACATATAAGTGTGTATATGTTTATATGCAAATGTATGCATATATATGCTCATATATATATAATGATACAAACATAAAAATTGCACATTTCACCACATATGTGTTGATGTTTACATATACAAACTCCTGAAAATTAAATTTTAAAAATTTGCTTGGATTATATGAAAATGAGTCATTCACTCTGTTTAAACAATTTTCTCTACACAAAAGTAATATCTGTGTAGCCAGTCCAGCATTCTTTGTCTGGGTGGTTAAAATGTAGCTTTGTTGTCTACATTTTACTGATCTGATGCCAGTGTTTTGACACTGGTTCTTGACAATGAAAAGATTGTCCTGGGCTGGAGCCCTAGATATGTGTATAAGACAGAATACTATGGATTCATTCCAGAAGCACTAGGAAAACAATCCATCTGCACAATAGGAAGTGTAGACTGATACATCTATATTTGCACATTGTGACTAGCCCCAGATTTTTCCCAGTGTTCAGTATGTTTTTGCCATAGTTCATCAGCCATTAAGAAATATAGCTGAACTGGGCTTTTAATAAAGGCTTGTTGAAACAAGGGCACACAGCCCTTGATAAGAATTTATTTCTACAATAAATTATAATCCTTTTCAATCATAAGAACCCACATTCTCTATTTTTGCTTCAAAAAAGAAAATTATATATATTCATTAAATGTGAAATTTGTGAAAGATGTCCCAAATAATGATGCTCTGTAATGCAGCCACAATGATGCATTTGACACTGAGAGAATAGCAATGCCAAGTTCTCATAGAAATGTCCCTTGAGCAATATACAATACTTGATAGCATGCTCAGCAGATTATATAATTTTTTTCTTTTATGACATACTTGATATAAAGAAAATTTTCTATTATAGTAGGTGCTTTTCAGTGATTGCTGTCATAACAATAATACCTAATATAATGGGCTATTTTATAATCCACAAAACACTTTCCTTCATATTATCTCATTTGTTCCTCTAGAGGTTAATAGCATTTTAAAGAAGGCAAAACTAAGTTAAGGAATGTCTGTTTCTTGTTCAAAGCCAAATACTAGTAAATATAGATGTAGAGACAAACTGGATTTTGTGGCATCTTATTTTGTACTTTCTTTATTGTATTTTCTTATATCCTTAAAAAACGATGTGTTCCAAAATATCCTAAATCTCCTACAAAGATACTAGATCTCTCACTAGGGTGTCATATACTGTAAATGTAACCACTGATGTTACTGTGTAAGGGAATTTTTGAAATCTATTACGTTTATGAATGAGAGTATTAATATTTTATTATTATTGTTATTTCCTTTGTGAAGGAAACTCCATTCTCAACCTATAGTAGTCTGTGCCTGTAAGTACCTCAAAATAATTTCAAGGCCCCCGAGCATACACCATCACAGAGTCAGCTGTTAAAACTATATATCCCTTAGGAATTCTGGATATCCTTCCCATTGTCCACCTTTGGCCCAGTGAAATTGATAAGGAAATACCTTCCAGAGAGCAGAGCCAGAGCCTGCCTCCGGATAGGAGTTTATGTTATGTTTGCACAATTGTATTTGGTAGAACTATACACTAGTAATTTCTTCATATGCTTTCTAAAGGGAAATTTTTTTTTACAGATAATATGATTCTTTCCCCATCATTATACATTCATTACTATTGAGGACAGAGGACGTGCCTACTAACTTCAAGTTAGTGGACTATGATGTATCATCTACTGTCTTGATACAGTCATACACAGGAAGCAAACATCCTGGGCTTTGGGGTTGTTTGGTAACTGGGTGAAATTTGGGGTCTGTCCCTTGTGAAGAGATTGCATCTTTCAATATATGGGAATCAGTAAACCACTTGATAGTTAGCTTGCCAAAAGGATAGACTATAAAAGGATTAGTTACTTACATAGAAACAGAAACCCAAATTATTGAGGTGTGGTGTCCTCAAACACACACACACACACACACACACACACACACACACACACACTTTTCCCAGACTCTTTGCAAATAATTACAGCATTGTGACTGTGATCTAGTCAGAGACTTAGGGGAGAATTGGTAGTAGAAGCTCCTAGAATATCACCTTTTACTTTTCTTCACTTATGACCTATAGAATTTGAGCATGATAGTCACAAGTCAATAAGTAGAAGTAAGTTGCCTTTCTCTAACCACTAGAAAAGGTGATTAGAAATAGCAGTGACATCAACAAGATATGCTTGTCCAAAGGTAGCAGGACTGCTGTGTTAACCCTGTTATCAGAGATGTCCACTCCTTCTCAACCTCCTGCCACCTTTAGTGCTGACATGTATGCAAAGCAGCTTCAGTGCCTAAGAAGACATCTAATAGAAGATATTCCATCTATGGGGAAAAAAAGTAATATAAAAGGAACGTTTTTTAAAAGTACAAAATTTTATACACTTAAAAAAAACAACAATACTCAAAGAAAGGCTAGAAGATAAAAGTTGGGAAACATCTTCCAGAAAATAGAACTAGAAAATAAATAAATGGAAAATGAAAGAAAATAATAGATATCAATTCAGTAAAGCATATATCCAATGAGTAGAAGCTTCTGAAAGTCACACAGAAATGCTATTGGGAGATTCTCAAAGAAAAATGTATGAGGAAATTTAATAAAATTGAAAAGCATTAGTTTGCATATCGCAAGGTCCACTTAGTCCACTTAGTTCCTAGTTCAAGGAATTAAAATAAATAATCCCCCCCCAAATACCTACAGGGAAGTTTATACTTATGAAATTTTAAAAAATTTGGAGGTTGGAAAATCATATGGAAGAGAAAGTGAGAGCAAGCAAGAGATAAAGAGAGACTAAAAGATTGAGAGAGAAGGGGTGGGAGATTTCCAACATAAACCAATCCTTAGCCATTTAAAAAAAATCTTTTGTAATGTAAAAAAAAAATTAGAGTCATGTGAAGTCTCAAAAATGTCAAATCTCTTACTGGGTTGTTCCTCCACTTCCACACTCTCCTTTGCCTCTCAAGGGATGAAACTGATCTGTTCTACCAGGCTCTCTTGCTGGCAGAAATCTGGGCTAGATGTTACCATTGAGAAGCCATTACACACTTTTGGAAAGAGAATGACAGGCAGGTCCAAGGACAGAGAACAGGAGGTTTGCAGTGGATTCTGTGGGAACTGTTTCTTAATCCTGCAGGCAACAAACCCCTGCACTGCATATCTCTCGAAAGCCAAGAGCAGTTTCTATTTTGAACTCTCTGCTCTCCTAGTTTCTCCAGGCTTGGAAAATAGTCTAGATTGCTTTCAGGTTCCTGATGGAGCTCTAATGGGCCTCCCATGCACAGTCGTAGGATGATTAAAGGAAGAAGAGAAAAGAGAGAGTAAGGAAAGAAGGAAGGAAAGAGGGAAGAAGGGAAGGAGGGAAGGAAGGAGATTAGGGAGAGAGAGAAGAGGGAGCTTGAGGGAGTGAGCTGGTTAGGGAGGGGAGAAGTTAAGGGTCGAGGAAAAAAAAGCAAGTGGGGAAAATAGTAAGTTACTAGACAGCGTGTAATTTGTGTTAAAATAAACATGGAAAGCTCAAAAATCTCTATGTGTACACATGAACAGTGTAAGGAAAGGTGTGGCAGAGTGGACACTTAACAGTTAATACTGATTCCTCCAGAGAAATGGAATTAGAATGGGATAAAGATAATAAAAAAAAAATGGGATGAAGCTGATAAAATACTTTTTTCTTTCTGCATGTTTGTACTGCTTGATTTATGGCAGGGATCTTGAATCATTCTTTTAAGTACATACTTCAAAATTCAAATGTGGTTTTAAGAATATTTCCGTTACGATCCCTAAAAGGATGATAATAACTCTTGTCCCTTTAGGTCTCTCATCTTCAATTCACTCCGTAGTTCTTCCTGATTTCAGAATTGAGTGGAGAATATAGTTAATTAGCACGATAACAATGTTTCTTTCTCTTTCTTTCTTTCTTTCTTTCTTTCTTTCTTTCTTTCTTTCTAGACTTTATTTATTAGAGAGAGAGAGAAAAAACGAGCAGGGGAAGGCATAGAGGGAGAAGCAGAGTCCCCGTGGAGCAGGGAGCCAGGCTTGGGCTCCATTCCAGGATCCTGGGATAATGACCTAAAGGGGTGGGCAGACCCTTAACTGACTGAGCCACCCAGGCTCCCCCATAACAATGTTTCTAATGGTCTTTATATAAAAGAGTGATAAGCTCTGGATTAAAATAATATCTAAGTGTATATATTTGGGAGGGAGCTGTGGTAGAAGCAGCAGGAAGCAAGTTTAAGTTACATAATACAGGTAAGCTATCTAATGCAACTACTAAGGAGGCTTGAAGCAGCGATTAGGCTAATTTCCAAACCATAACATCAAGACAGCACTGCACGGTTTTCTTTGCTGCACACCTGCAATGTCACAGAAACAAAGACAAGAACAGAGCTCACTGTCTCCTTGCTGTATGTTGAAAAATGTTGCCATGAAGTGTACCTCCCTGCTATTCAGATGAGCCTTTTTCGATTCTTGAGTATTTGGAATGTTACACACAAATAGGAAATGTTAGTGGTTCTGATAAGGTTTAATCAAATTATTTCCTTGAAGGTGTATTTTTTTTTTATTATTATGAATGAACACATTGACAGAAGGTGTGATAGGAGCAGGAGCGGTGGTGTCTGCTTGTGCTGGTAGCACATTATGTTCACATCATGTTTTTGAATTTCCTTTACAGATAAGCACTGTGAGTAATTGTAACATGAAGTGGTAATCTACCACTGATATATGAAAATAGAGAAACTGAAATTAAAAGCATCATTCAACTGAAATTTTAGACTGTACTGTGGAAGGCTGGGCTTCCAGATGCACAAAGAATACCCACTTGAAAAGAATTTTGCACTCTAGTCATGGGAAATTTTGTCTCAAATAAATAGCAAGCATTTCTACAAATAATTGATTAACATGTCATTGTAGATAATATGTGTACATTTTTAAGTTTCGATACAAAAGATTTCATTATCCTACTAAGCAGATGGATTATGTTTCTCATTTACATTATGCATTAGAATGTTACAGTTTAGGTGATATTTGGCTAAAAACCAATTGCAATATATTTTGATAGTCTTCCTGACTACATGGCATAGATGAAAAGAAATCATAATAAATTTAATTGAATGTAAGCAGTTTTGTAAATGAGTTTTAATGTTAGCATTAAGTAAGTAGAGAGGTTTTTTTTTTTTAAATAATTTTATAACTAAGCTAATCTAGTTTAGTGATTCCCAAACCAAATCTATCCTAATGCACTTTTAGAAAATTCCCTGTCCTCACTCTAATTTAATTAAATTGATTCTCTGCATCTGGGCCAGGAAACCTGATTTTTTTTTTTTTTCCAGACTTCTCAGGTGACTGATGACCCTCTCTTTTTTCACATTTCTGATAGAATCCAATTCCGCTTGTGCATACATGAGAAACTGGAGACCTAGAGAATTAAGGCAAATGTTCAATGGGAAATTAGAACCTTGTTTGACAGGATGCTGCCATGTGTAGCATCTTGGTCACTGTGTTCCTACTGCAGAGAGTACTCACAGATTTTGAGCGGCTATAATTTGAAAAATAAAAATTAACTTTTAGATCACAGGACAGTGGCCTGAAAAGATGACCCAATTTGTTTATTTTAACAACCATGAGAATCAGAGAAAAGAAGGCTTCACAGTATCTGATTCTTCCTTTATCTAATGTTGTCCATATTGCTTTGGTATAAAAGGGCATGAAAATCAATGGAAAAGTGAATTTTAACCTCTCTGAGTTTTTTTTTATTTTTTTCCCCTAGAATTTTAATTTACTATTGCAGGCAGCTTCTAATATTTCTTTCCATTTTTAACCTTCTCAATCCCTTATTGCTTAGTGCAATTTCTACTGAGGAATTTAAAAGCAGATCACATGGAAATTGAATGTTCTGTTAATATTCTAAATATTAACACCTACAGTGTAGAATTGTCTTCTGAATTTATCATAAATTATTTAGCTAACAAAAGATATATGTAGCTTATGGAATTTTGTCAGAGAACGTATGAAATAATCACAACAAATGAGGACATTTGTGTAGCTTGATTGGACATTGAGATGTGACCTTAGGGACTTGAATTAAGCTCTATTTCTCTGTTTTCTCATAATTAAAATGGAGTGATATGTAACTCAGAGGGTTGTTGTGAGGAGCGAGAGGCATGGAGTTGCAGTGCTCAGATATCCTTCATTAAAACCAGCTGCAAGGAAATGCAAAGCTGACCATTGTCCTAGGATGCCACCTTCTGCATCCATGTTAGCATTTGCACCGAAGCCAGCCTTCTCCCAGGATACTCCCAATCACTGACTGATCATGGCAAGAGTCCTGGTACCGCCCACTTCTGTAGGATTCGGGGCTTCACTCACCTGCTGCTTTGGTTCAGGGACTTCCATTGACTGGGCAGAATCTTTCTGCAAACCGTGCTATAGTCAGAGACTCTTCCTCTGATCATCCTTCCTTCTCCCTCTCCTTTCCCCAGATGCCTTGCCTGCTTTGGAGTCTGAAGCTGCTTCTTTTCTACTCCTCATTCTTCACCTTTATCCTACATAGGTATTTCTGCTAATAAATGGCTTTCACATGTCATCCTACCACGGTGCCTGCTTCTTGGAGGACCCAAAATAAGATGTGGGGATACATAATTTAATATTAGTAAAAAGATTTAGAATATTGTCTGCACAAAGTAAGCGCTGTTTAAGCATTATCATATAAAAACAAATAGGGTAAAGGGGTCACGGGTACAAACTTCTGCTTACAAGGTAAGTAAATCCTGGGGTTGTAATATGCATCATGGTGACCAAAGTTAATAATACCATATTGCATATTTGCATAAAGCTGCTAAGAGAGTACATCTTAAAAGTTCTCATCATAAGACAAAAAAATTATAACTATGTGAGGTTATAAATGTTTACTAGACTTACTGTGAGGATCATTTCAGAATGTATACAAATATCCAATCACTATGTCATACAACTGAAACAAATATAATGTTTTGTTTTGTTTTGTTTTTAAGATTTTATTTATTTATTTGACAGACAGAGATCACAAGTAGGCAGAGAGGCAGGCAGAGAGAGAGGAGGAAGCAGGCTCCCCACTGAGCAGAGAGCCCGATGTGGGGCTCGATCCCAGGACCCTGGGATCATGACCTGAGCCGAAGGCAGAGGCTTTAACCCACTGAGCCACCCAGGCGCCCCACAAATATAATGTTTTATGTCACTTATAGCTCAATTAAAACTGTAAGTAAGGCTTTTGAGTAATACCATGAATAATTAATTACATATGCATACAAGAAATAAACTGAACAGAGATATAGGAAGGATTATTCTTGAACAAGATAAAAAATGTCATTACTGCTCATTTTGCTACCAGTAGTATTATTTTGGCAGTTGTTTTTAAGCTCTTGGCATAAAGAGCAAATTGTGACCTTCTTTACTGAAACAGGCAATTATGTTACAGTTACTTTAATTTCCCTTAAAACCCTTTACCTAGAGTTGAGGGAAAAAAAAACCAGAAGAGTTGGAAGAGTAAATGCAACATTATAATCTCATCACTTTCCATGTACTGTATTTAGTGGCTCTCATGTATTTAGCTTGGTAGAGCATTAATTGAAAATTTAGCAGCGTATGCTGAATTCACCCTAGGGTCTGTGGTGTGGTATGCAAAAATTAGTAAGACAAAAGATGGGTTGCTTTGAAGAATTGTCTTTCATTTTGAATGGAGAAAGGAAAGAAGGATGCAGAGTTTAACAGTTATGTTTACAGAAGACTATGTGATAATTAAAACATACAACTGCTGTAGTCAAAGTAGCCAAACATGGAATTATTCATGAATGATAATTTACTGATTAAAGATACTTTGTCCATAAAGTATTAAATATTACAAACTATCTCCTCAAAGTTATTTTCAGCAGTTTATATAATTCTTACTAAGTTAACCAAATTTGGTCTACAAATTCTATAAAACACTTATTGAATTTTCTTGTGGAAAACTTGCATGGAAAAGGAAAGGAGCTGCTAATTCACCCCAGAGCATTTCCTATTTCTTTTTTAAAATTTGATTAGTGAGCAAAGACACTTAATTCTCTAGACTAAAGTAAAATGGAAGAATTGGGTTTGAGTATGGCACCACCACCTAATAAACTCTGTGATCCCATGATTTTTCCAAGGCTGAGCTTATCTACTCATATGATGATATTCCATATTTTATATTAGTAATTAGGGATATTTTTATTTGTGTTTTATATTACCTGGAAATCTGTGTAAGTTTCCTTCTCTGTGCATTACTTTCCATTTGCTCCCCACTCCTCTGTGCCACCTATTATGAAATTGGTGGTTAATCCATCTAAAGCTGCTTCCAGACTAAAACTCACTTGCCTTGGAGTAATTAATCTTGAGTTGGTTTTTAGCCTCATTACTCAAACTGATGGAGCCTTCAACGGAGTGGCAAACAGGGAATTGTGCTGAACAGCAAGAAAAAGAAGAATTTGGGCCAATTTCTTGTTTCATAGGTCTTTACAGTCTCATTGGTGCTCATTGCTCTCGGAGGCCGTCTGTGCCCTCAGGTAGTGTGAATCTGATCAGGTATCTCCTGCTGCAGTCTCCTCCTGCCCCTTCAAGATCCCGTGGGAGCTGACAGCAACTAGATATGGAGGAAGCCAGTGAAAATAGTGTGCTTCTACTAATTATCCCAACACCCAGACACTTCACTGATGTCCTAAAAGGAGCACATTCATACAGAATATTCAGCAAAGGAAAGAGAAAAGGGAAAAACAAATAACCAGTGGGAGGAAATCTGTGCTGAGAAAGAAGCTAAGAGGAGCACTTTCCCTATGCTCGCTTCCACTTCAAGTATGTGAGAAGCCCACACTAGCACAACCATATCACTTCTGTTGTTAGGTCTGCAGACTTCCAGATTTGTGCAGTGCACTACCTTATTTTTGAGCTCAGACTGGTAAGAATAGTTTCATGAGCACCGATGACTCTGTTTGTTCAAAACTACTCATGGGGTTCTGAATTTCATAAAGGAACATGGAATTTTAGAATATACATTTTGAGGTGTCATTGTGTTTTATAGATGGAAAAGTTGGGGCTAATAATGGTGATACAAGTTATTCAAATTCATGCATTTAGTAATAGAGTTTTGATTTGAATCCTAATATCTCTCTATTTTATTACTTGTCAGATATTTTTAACAGTTTATCCTAATTAGTTCAGGAAAGAAAATGCTTATTTTAGAGCTCTATAAGTTCAGTCTGAAGGTAAAAATAATCTCTCACCTTCTGTCTTCTTAAACCTCCTATCTTGCCTTCCCTAACATCCTTCTTTACATTTGTATTTTAGAATACAGAAATAAACATATAGTGTTTTCCTTAACTTCCTACCCCCAAAACTTCCACTATGAACATTTATTCTCATACTCCTTTAGCTTTCCATCTACATTAATAAAAAATATCACTACTTCTGTTAAAAGCTCGTCTTGCTTTCTCATGAATTTTATGCCGGTGACACAGATGACAAGACATCTGATGTCATCAGATGTCTTGCTTTCTTCTGGAACTTGCATTCCAGGTTATAATCATGCTGTGGCACCTCTCAGCTTACAAAACAAGCAAAACAATTAACCAACAAGCCAAAAAATAAACATAAGCTCAAACACTGCATAATTGGTTCATCTCTCTGTAGTGCAATTTCTATGTTCTTTTCAGAACAAAACTTTAGAATATATATATATTTTTTTCAGCATTTCATCTTCATTTTTAAAAAAGATTTTATTTATTTATTTGACAGAGGGAGAGAGAACACAAGTAGGCAGAGCAGCAGGCAGAGAGAGAGAGGGAGAAGCAGGCTTCCTTCTGTGCAGAGAGCCCAATGCAGGGCTTGATTCCAGGACTCTGGGATCATGACCTGAGCTGAAGGCAGAAGCTTTAACCCACTGAACCACCCAGGCACCCTCATTTTCTTTTCTCTCTCTCTCTCTCTCTCTTTTTTTTTTTTTTTTTGAGTTTTTATATTTGAGTCTATTCTTCATCTAACTTTTGAAACACTACTATAGTTGAATATTAAAAACAATAGCAAGTAGTGAGCTATGATTCAAGTCCTTCACTCATTCACTACTGCACATAAAATGCCAACAGTGTTATTCGCTGGCCCCATTAAGAGGTCTGACACTGGACACCACCCCTGGGATGATGTTCATCATCCTCACATTCTTCCCCATTGTAATGGTGCCGTCTTTCCTGATTTGGATCAAAGTCCACCAGTTCTACCTGGTCCATTTCATCAGTCTCTTCTACTTCCTTCCTCTCAGGTAGGAGTTTTTCCAACAAAGAGAGTTTTTCAGGAGAGAGAAAGCCATTCTCAGGAAAGTTTACCTTAAATTCAATGATGAGGTGACCCTTCTCATATGGTCTACGATAAATTGGCATTTAGCACACACTTGATATCTCCATGCTTGACAATTTGACCTGGATGAGAGGTGATGACAATGGTTTGGTTGTCAAGAGTAGATATTGGCTTTTGAAGACCGCACAGTGCCTCAACCAGCTGTATGTCCATACACATGAAAAGGTCTTCTCCTCGAGGAGTAAAAACAGCATTGTCCTTCTGATCTAAACAATGATAATATCTCCTGGTTCCAGTTCTGGTTCCTGGTCTCCCTCACCATGGGATGTTATCTTCTGACCATCTTTCATGCCTTTGTCAATATGAACTTCTAGAATCTTCTCTTGAACCATCTTCCTTCCATTGCAGCTTTGACATCTATCTTTAGGACTGATCCGTTCCCCATGGCCCTGGCACTCCATGCACACAGAATGAATTTGCTGAACCATTCCAGGTCCTATCTGATGAATTTTTATTTGCATTCCAGTACCTCGGCAATTGGGACAACATTCAACTGCTCCTTTCTTACAACCTCGACCTTCACATTTATTGCAAATCACATTCTTTTGCAGAACTAGTTTTCTCGTTGCACCATTATATAAATCTTCTAAGGTTGCTGAGAGCTGATACACAACATTTTTACCTCTCCTTTCTCTCTGCATTCTTCCTCCTCCTACAAAAAACATATCAAAGATGTCCATGGGGGAGCCAAAACCACAACTGGCTCCTCCTTCTTTAATTGCCTGTTCGCCTCATTTGTCATTTAATTCCCTTTTCTTTGCATCAGAGAGTACTTTGTAAGCTTGAGAAATCTGTTTAAACTTCTCTCCTTCATTTGGATTCTTATCAGGGTGGTACTTCAAGGCCAGTTTCCTGTGGGCCTTTTTCAATTCTTCTTGGGTGGCATTGGGTTTGACCCCAAAACATCATAGTAAGCGGTTTCTTTCACCATTTTCTATAGCCAGTGAGAGGGCGGAAGCTGGTGTGGGGGAGCGCAAAGCTGGGCAGAGCTCGGGCAGCACCGCGTTTCACCGAGCATTTTGGAAAGTTCCCAAAATGTTCATTTTCTTGATAGTGGTGAGAGTTTCTTGGATATATTCTAAATACATCAAATTATTCACCTTAACTATTTTATCTCAATTGGGTCTCAATAAAACTATAAAAAACTAATGCAGATTTTGTGTTCTGTCCTATGTTAAACCTCTGTTCTGATATATAATGTTTTAAATTATGTAGTTAAATTATTTACTTATACTCCAAACAGATATTCTTCGTATTAATTCAGGGAAGAAAATTGTATTCCCTTTATACCTCTGGGTTTATTATAAACACATTTCATGTTCAAGGAACTAAATATCAGATGGCACAAAAATGAGCAAAATAAAGAATATTTTATATCTTAACCCCCTTCCCATTCTTACTGCTCACAAGTAAATGATTTTAGAATTTCTCTTTTTAATTATTAGGATGGATTTTCCCATTACTTTTAGTAATATTATATTATTCTATATTCCATGTTATAAATGATATGATTATAGTATATAGTTATAATAGTATATTCTATTTTGTTATTTTGTATTTATTATACATTATATATAACCATATAGTTGCATAACATTTAATTATATAATATATATTAAATAACATTATAATACCTCTAATTTTATATTGAACTTCCTTAAGCCTCCTTATTTTCTCCTCCCCTGGTATGTTGAGAAATTTCTTCACCTGTGTAACAAACCACCCCAATGGTGCTTTGTTACCAATATCTATAATGATATGTGTGTATAACAAAATCATTAAAAGTCTTATTTATAATTGGAATCATTGAATAAAAAAAGAAAAACAAATAAGCTTAAAAAAGGAACTAAACCATTGTCTAGAATGTCCTCAGAACATTCCATACCTTAGTAGCTATGCTTCCTTTGCACCTGGCTGACATGACAACAGTGGGTCAGTATACACAACAGTTGCAGTAGCAGCAGTCCAAATTTTCCCCTAAAGCTTGCCCAGGATAAAGCAAGAGAACAAGAGGAGAGCATATACTCTGCCAAAGTAAGTGTATAATACTGCATGGAATTATTAACAGCCTGAACCTTTTCCCTCACTTTTGATAGTTGCAGATTGATGTGGTAACTGCTATTGAGCAAATGCAGAATGCATGTTGAATGCTATAGGACTTTGCTATCAATATTTGTAATGGTTAGTTTTTCCTATGTAGCCAATTATCCCCCAAACTCAGTTGGCTTAAAACAACAATCATTTATTCAGCTCATGCTTTTGTAGAGCACAGATTTTCTGGGATGGACTGGGCTTAGCTGACACTAGGCTTGGATGGCTGCACTCTAGAGCCTTGCAGTCAGGGTGCTTGTCAGCTGAGTCAGTGGCAAGGACTGGGAGCACCTGTCCCTCATCAAACACCAGGCTATCCTAGTTCCTTCACATGGCAGCAGGTTTTCAAGAGCAATTAAAAAGAAATAAGCTAAATATGCAAGCATTTTCATGTGTCTCTTTTGCATTTGCAACTGTGCTTTTGACCAAAATGCATTACGAAGTTAAGACCAGAGTCAGTGTGAGAGATTATGGTTCATGTATGTAGACATAGGGAGATGTGAACAAGTTGCAGGCCTTTCATTCAACAATACAGATGCATAGTCATACAAAAGCATCTCCCCTTTCCCATTACACCTTGAATGTAATGTTTTTGTTTTTGTTAGTGATGTCATTATTTTTCATTCATTTTAAATTACATTTATGACTATTATAATGTACCTACTAAACCTCTGATTCTTGTTTGATGAACATTAGACATTACTGTTTGCCTTTGGTTATGTATATATGAGTAAGTGTAGGCCGGGTTCCTGCAGTAATCATGAACATAAAAATCTGGTAATTAAAAAAAAAGTTTGTCTTTTATTTATTTATAGCATGAGTTGGCACATGGGGAGTGTATGAGAAGGGCACACATAGGGCTCTTCTCATGATAGTGTGGGGACAAGAGAATGCAATTTTACCATGCGCCCAGAAGGGGTACAAATACTGAAAGGTTAGTTCTCCAAGGTTTGTTTTCCTTGACTCAAACTGTTATAATTAGTTAATTATTTTATATTAAGTATTTTGCAGTATATTATCATTAAGCTGTTTATAAATTTATTTGCTCCTTCAATGAGTGGCAAGCTTTTTATCATATTATCTTATTTGTTTCAACCTTTCACTTGGACCCATTGCTTCACTGACAAAAATCATCTATTTATCTAGTCAATCTTTATAGCTAATAAACATTCCCATGTACCCAATCTTCAAATGTTCACTTAGTTAACAATTATGCGTGTATATGTACAGAGACTATCAGATAATCTTGCCCTGCCAGGGAGATCTAGTCACCTATAAAATATCTTTGAGTGGACAAACGCTTTTTTTAAAAAAATATTTTATTTGAGAGAGAACAGAGCAGGAGAGAGAGCATACAACTTGGGGGAGGAGGGCAGAGGCAGAGGGCAAGGGAGGAGCAGACTCCTGAGCTGGGAGACCAACAAGGGGGCTCAATCTCAGGACTCAGACATTGCGACCTGAGCCTAAGGCAGATGCTCAACCCACTGAACCACCCAGGGGCCCCCAGAGGGGACAAATTCTTGATTTGGGGAATTTTCTTCCTCCAAGTGAACTGATAAGAGAAATTTAGAACGTCTGATAATCTAAGCCAGCTGTCTTCTAACTTTCCATAGTTTCCTCTGAAATTCTTCTTACTATACATTCCATGGCTTCTTCCTTACCTCCTTTAGATATCTGTCATGTTAAGGAAAGATTGGACTAGATAATTTGGGATAATTTAATTCATTTTTAATAATGCCACTTGTGTAGTTAATAAAGAAAGAAACTTCTGATATTCAAACAGCATTCCAAGATTGAAAGCAGTCTTTCTTAGTCAAGGTAAAAGCATTTTGGGTTTATGTCTTTCAGTTTCTCATGTTACTGAAGACTTACATCTAAATTTTTTTTAATAAAGATCTTATTTATTTATTTGACAGACAGAGATCACAAGTAGACAGAGAGGCAGGCAGAGAGAGAGGAAGAGAAGCAGGTTCCACGCTGAGCAGAGAGCCCGATGCGGGGCTCGATCCAGGACTCTGGGATTATGACCTGAGCCAAAGGCAGAAGCTTAACCCACTGAGCCACCCAGGTGCCTCTAAATTTTTTTTTTTTTTTTTTTAATGAAACGTGCTACCAACGAACCCTGATCACAGCAGGGATGTTCCATAGCCAACCTAGATGTACATGTTAGTATCGTACTTTTACCTTTATTTTTAAGAATATGTGAGCATTTGGGCCACCTGGGTGGCTCAGTCAGTTAAGTGTCTGCCTTTGGCTTAGATTATGATCTCGGGGTACTGGGATTGAGCCCTGCACAGGGCTCCTCGCTCTGTGGGGAGCCTGCTCTTCCCCCTGCCTGCAGCAACCCTGCTTGTGCTCTCTCTCTCTGACAAATAAATAAATGAAATCTTAAAAAAAAAAAAAAAAGTATATGAGCATTTAGGGGACATGTAAAAGTTTTGTATTTGCCCCATCATAACTGAGTAGAAATCTAGCTGCTAGTGTGTACCTACTGCATCTAGAGTACCTAAAAACAGTTTATTTTTGAGAAGTAAAATTTATAGTTGTAAATAATCTTTCTTACCTGTGTTTACTTATTTAGTTGGAGATAATTAAGATGTTGTACCTTGATAATTTATTTAAAAGTGCAATTTAGAAGTGTTTTAATAGTTCCGCCTTCCTCAGAAAACTTGTTTCTTGCCAAATTCTATTATATTTTATTCAACCAATGTCCTGGGTATTACTGAATTTTATTAAATAGGCCATCTTTTCTTGGTAAATTTTAGTGAAGTGTAACATCTTCCGACAAAAGGTAAACAAATCCTAAGTTTGGAGCCTTGTGAATTTTCACACTATGAAACACAGCTCCATAATTAGGACAAACTCCCAAAATACTACTCCCTGTACCCAGAAGTCCCCCTTGCCCTCTTCTAGTTAATACCTCTCAAGGAACACCATATTGGCATCTACCATCATATTAATAAAACAGTAAAATATTAAATTTGGCAGATAAATTCAGGAATATCTTGGAAAGAGGTTCATTTAATATAAACAAATGATGGTATGGATAACTGGATAAAAAAGGATGTGAAAAGGAAGCTGACATAAAGGGCAAGTTGAACTTGAAGAGAACAAAAAACATTATTTCTATTTATTCTCACTGGGAGGTATATGATGTCAAATGACCAAATTACTTTTGAAAAAGTGGTCCATAGGTTAGGTTATAATAAATGCCGTCTCATTTTTACAATGCCATCTATTTCCTCAGGGTAGTGAAAAACAAGGACAATTTTTAGTAAAAATAATAACGCTTTAGGAACAAATCCTTCCTATTCAAGCTGTTAGGGGATACAGATGGCATGGTGCGGATAAACACAATTTTAACCTCGCACTTTTCAAGGTTTTATCAGCTATTATACTCAGCTGTGCTTTGGGGGAGTTCATTCTCTGGGAGCATAATAGCAAAGATTTGCCTCCCTAATATTCTGGTCCGCCTAATAGAGAAATTAGAGCCACCATTAGTCTGGAAAGAGCTTTGCAGAGTGAGTCATTTAATGTCTAAAAGCTGTAAAGCCTTTTGCCCAGATGGATGATGGGTATACATGTTGGCTAGCTTTCCAAAGTATGGCTGATTAAACTGAAACCTTTACTGAGTGCTTTTCTTTCTATTTTAAATCTCAGCAGGAAGGTCATGCTCATGGATGAGAGTGTCTAAGCTTAGTGATTCAGGCTACGTATGGAGAATGAGCAGGCACAGGGCAAGATTCTCTGCGATGCTCATTCCGTGTCTAAATGGATCTGTGCAGTATTGGGCTTCTTTTGTGAAAATACCTCCAATTATTTGAAGATATTTTAGCAAAATGTGTTCATTGTAATGCTCAGATATGCACCTCTGCTACTGCTTCTGCTGCTGGGTACCATTTGGGCATCCCTTCTTGGGTTGGGACTGTGTCTGCTGCTTCTGGACCGAGTAAGACTCTCTAACTTTGGAAATTACAGAGACAGGACTCTCAAAGTGACCTGCCCGTGCTGGAATACCAGCTGTTCAGTTTGAAAACTTGGGACGGGCTGCTGCCTTATTCCTTTTACACTCAGCATTTATCTTCTCACCCTTGAATTCCCTATGCTAATGCCTTTTTTATTATTTTGTACTTTTGTGCTCTTCTACTATTAAGATTTTCCTTGACACCTGGGGCTTTTTCTCAAGGTTTTTGGTTGAACATAAAAGACAATGTGTAAAATGACTTATTGTGGGTGTTAAAAATTATTTTTTCTTCATTGTATTTCCTTTCCAATACTCAGGTATTTATTGGTTATCCTCTGGATCTATAGGATGCATTTTTTTTTTTCATCTGTAAAGGCAGAGATTCTAAGTACTCAGCAATTACTGACATGAATAAACACTGGCAAATCTCCCTGGGGCAGACAGGAAGCATTCACATGATAACATAGGTTGGTGCTGCCTGTCTAAGAATAAAACAAAAAGGTAAGACAATTCAGAAATTCTTGTGTCAACACAGGATTTAACATGAAACCTCGTGATCTGTTTATTTCTAATATTTTGTTTCTAGAATTAGTCCTGTGACTCATCAAGTCAGGGATACTATTCAAAATCAGCGTAATTATATCCCAACATTTTATGTGTAAAGCTTTGATCAAATGTGTATCTGGACACATTTTTCTCCAGTAACCTTGTTCTCCAAAAGATGTTCTCCCTTGATTTTCCAATTACAGACACATGATTATCCATGTCTCAATGCCCTATTGCATCATAGGAAGCCTTATAGGATGGTGGCTAGGAGTAGATAATGCCAAGTTGCATTGTCTGAATTTGAATCCCAATGCTAATATTTACTAGGTTATGCCTCAGATATTAATAGCCTTATTGATTTAAGGTCCTTATCTTTATCTATAAATCAATAGTAATGGCAATAATATTAAGTGATAGGAATATTATGGAAATTAAGTAAAATAATTATTGCATCTATTTTGTTTAGAAAGCTGCTTGACATGTATTAAGCAAGGTATTTTTTAGGTATGCTTCCAAACATTGTGCAGGGCTTCATGGTTTTATTGGTCTCTTTCTGATCTGGGACTGGATCCTGATTTTTTTTTTTTTCATTCTTATTCATCAAATACAGTGATCCTGTTCTCTGTTAGGTAAAAATTGTTAAATTACTCATAACTTATATCTCCACACCAAAAAATAATGCCAGTAAACATACACATGTATTTAAAAAAGTATTTTGTAAGTAGATCTATTCATGAGAATTCACACAACATAACAAGTCAATTTAAGATTGACTCTAAGTTACACGGGCATTCTGATAACACTAACACTCACTATGTGTTTCTGTTAGTAATGCACAGGGAAGACCCTGAACAAAGTATTTGGATATAAACTCTTAACCAAGTTTTAAATTCCAGTAGCCTTTAAATGATCCAGTTGGATTCAGTTAATGATTCAAAAATCATAAAATTAAATGAAAATGTGCATGTGTATCATGAATTTGAAAACTAAAATATTTACGTGCCTCACTACAAAAAATTCCCATAGAAGGAATACTTGATGGCCATCCCTGCTTCCAAACCACTGCCATTTTCAGCTAAATAAGGAAGAGAAAAGCAAGCAAGGGCAAGGAGCTCTGTCAGTAAGATGACGAGGAGTCAGACACAACATTACCAGCTACACTCTATTGAAGCCAACTGAGTCACGAAATTGCCGTTTGCTGCTATGCAGTCTGGGACATGTAGTTGACAGCTGCATGCGTGTATCTTCACCTTAAACTGAGGTGAGGTGGTGATGAGTGGAACCTATTATTTAAAGTAAGGAAGGAAGGGTGGGGGAGAAGAAATGAAGGAAAAAAGAAAAGAATAAGAAGATAGGTACATGGAGATAATGTTCTCCATCACAAATACTTAGATTTACTTATTATGGGGTTAAACCTTATGTTTACTGTTGTTTGTTACTCAGGGCACTATATCCTGTTCTCAGTTTTACACGCATGACAACTCTTTTTTCCAGTGAGGTTTACATGGTTAGAGAAAAGCAACTTAGTGCTACCTCTTGACTTATCAGTCAGATGAGTGGGGTTATGAGCCCAGTTTGTTGTCCGTGAAACCATATGTGTGCCATCTAATATCACTGCACTTAAGTTTTCACCTCCGTAAAATGAAGGCTGGATTTGATCATTGCCCTAGCATGTTTTAAGTTTAAGGTTACATGATTCTAAACATCATCTCTTTGTAAATATACAGTTGAAGATAGTATGACACTAATTAAAATTCAGTTAAAGCTTTCGATATACTTATTGTCGTATATTGCAGATAACCATAACTATTTTATTTTTCTGTGCTATCTGGTAAACTGTGACAGTCTGTATTCCTCTCAACTCTATTTGGAAACTTTTCTGTTGGTTGTTTCATTACAAATGGAGATCAACTGGGGCACCTGAGTGATTCAGGTGGTTAAGTGAATGACTTTATTTCAGCTCAGGTCGTGATCTCAGGGTCCTGGGATCAAGCTCTGAGTCGGCTCCCCACTCAGCGCAGAGTGTGCTGGAGATTCTTTTCTTCTCCCTCTGTTCCTCCCCTCACTCACACACACCTCTCTCTAAATAAATAAAACCTTTTTTAAAAATGGAGATGAACTGTTAGAACAAAAATGTGTGTTCATTCAGAGCAGAATTGCAAATTTTATTAATATTTCCCACTTTTTCTGCCTCCTGGTGTCTTCATATTGTTTATCATCTTAGTTAGGAAAGCACATATAAGGGTACCTCCACATTCTGTCGTCTTTGTTTTCTCTTCCTTTACATTTCTCTTATAGCCCTTTTGGGTCAGTCTTATACTGACTTAGTATATTTCCATTCAGATAGTTGAAATGTACTTATGAACTATGGCTTATGTTTCTATTTTCAATGCCTTTTAATTTCAAATGGAATTTTAACATACAGATAATCGTCTAAGGTGATTTTACATATACAATCAAATAAGGTCTAAAATTACATAGATTTTTAATATTTACCCAGAAAATAAAAACTGAATAATCAAAAATTAAGAAAAACCCTAAGTCCATCCATTTTGATGACCTCAAGTGATATTTGTCATTTTAACAGAAACACAACTCTTATTCTGGGTTGCTCTTTAGTATTTTCGTGGAATGGGTCAGGTTCTTTGAAAATATATAGTGTTTGAAATATTAATAAAATGTGTTCCATTTTTCAAAAGCACCTTGATGTGCGTGTTGTCATTTTTTTTCTATGTGAGGCATCAAATCATCAAGTGGGATTTTATTTATCATCTAATCATAATATTCATCTTAGTGAAAATGGATAGTCAATGCTCAATTTAACATGGCTTTGCAGCTGATCTCCCATAAGAGTATTATGGTATATTTATAATTCTTTCTAAACCTAATATTTATTTTTAGAGATTATTCATTAATAACTCTAGCGAATGTAGCCTTCCTTTGGCCAAGTGTCATAACTGAAAGAATACCACAAAAGAGAAGTCTATTGAATGTGTATTGTTTTCCCTTTCTGCCATCTACCCCATTCTTCAGCACATGAAATCATTAAAACATCATTTACTTTTCCCAATTCAAATGCAAATTGTATGTTGGACATATGGTATGATAGCAAATTTGGCCGTTAGCACAGAGATGGACTGCTACGGATTTCAGCTTAAGTGCCCTGAAATTTGCGTGGAAGGTCAAATGGTATTATATTAGGTTTTCTCAAAATAAGTGGATAGTACTGATTAGCAAAATCTAACCAGGGATGCTTCTAGAAAAGAAAAACAAATAAAGGTTATAAAAATGTTTTCTTCCTTCTTCACAAAGCTGGAAAATGTTTCTTCATATATAAAATGTGAATAGTTTTACTTTTTTAACTGCTATTTTGTGTTGTAAAACTGCTTTTAGCAAGCTAAATTTTTTTGTTAGAAAAATATTTCCTGTATTAACAAATTGTTGGTGGGTAGATATTTAAAGTAATTCTGAATGAATTAACTTTAAAATAAACAATGACCTAAGTAATCTTCATTATATACTGAGTAATGTTAACTTTTTTTAATACAGAAAGTTAGTAAATCAGAGTTGAACTGAGTATTTTGCAAATAACAACTTAGTATAATCTTTCCCATTTCATATAATATAATAAGGGATAGCCACTTAAATTATTTTAAAACTCTCTAGAAATCTAATATAACCACCATGAAATGTAATTTAAAAATTTAAAAGCTAAATGAATATTTTAATGGCTTCAAAATTTATTAATTTAAAATAGCAACTATAGTAATAAGAGCAAGACAGTTATATAGGCACACTTTCTCATGATCTAGAATAAGATAAGATAATAATAAAGAATCTATTCTTTATTTCTGACAATTTTTCCAATATTAAAATGTGTTATGAGGGGCACCTGGGTGGCTCAGTGGGTTAAAGCCTCTGCCTTCGGCTCAGGTCATGATCCCAGGGTCCTGGGATCGAGCCCCACATCAGGCGCTCTGCTCAGCAGGGAGCCTGCTTCCCCCACTCTCTCTGCATGCCTCTCTGCTTACTTGTGATTTCTGTCAAATAAATAAAATCTTAAAAAAGAAAAAAAGAATTCCCTATGGCCCATACCTCGCATGGTCTGGTATGACATACAGATTTCAGACAAACAGGTTTGTATTTGGAAAAAGCTCTACTTCTACTTGTTTTCAGTTCCATTAAATTTGCTAGCTAAATAATGCTTCATAAACTTACAACTTAAGTTCAAGATAGTTAAAAAATAAGTGCACAGGTATTCATATCTTTATCTGACAAGGGGGGTTTGTTGTAATTCAGCTCCCAAACTATCTTTTTTTTTTTTTTTTTTTTTTTAAAGATTTTATTTATTTATTTGACAGAGAGAGATCACAAGTAGAGAGAGAGGCAGGCGGAGAGAGAGGAGGGAGCAGGCTCCCTGCTGAGCAGAGAGCCCGATGCGGGACTCGATCCCAGGACCCTGAGATCATGACCTGAGCTGAAGGCAGCGGCTTAACCCACTGAGCCACCCAGGCGCCCCCTATCTTTTTCTTAGTACATCACTACCCCACTTCTTCCTCACAGGTCACATACTGAATTGCTACCTGTTAGGGGTAGAATTTTATGCCCCCCAAATTCATATGTTTAAGTTCTAATAGGGTCATTGCAGATGCAGTTAGTTAAGATGAGGTCACTAGGATGGACCCTAATTTAATATAACTAATGTCCTTTAAAAGGGGAAATTAACACAGAGACATACACACATGGAGAGAAGGTGATGTGAAAAACACAGAGTAAAGATAGCCATCTAAAAACCAAGAGGAGAGTCCAGTAAAACATCTTTCCATCATAACTGTCTTAAGACCCAAACCTGCTGATACCCTTATCTCGGACTTGTAGCCTCCTGAATTGTGAGTTGGTAAGTTTCTATCTTTTAAGGCCCCTGTCTATGGTACTTTGTTATGGAAGCCCTAGTGGATGAATGCGCCACGTTTTTGTAACTTCCAAACCATCCAGTCTCAATGAGCTATTTAAGTTGTCTCAACCATTGAATATATTCATTTTCTTCGATGGAATATAATCAGCTTTTATTCCATCCCCCCCCCCACCTCCACTCACCATGCTTGGTTTTCTCTATTTTTCTAAGGCATAATTTCTTGATGTTTGAAACACATTCTAAATAACTCAGGGTTTGATGTCAGTTACTTTGTGATTATTTCATTGTGCACTTAGCCTCACCTCAGTGCCAGGATTTAAAAGCCAAATAAGATGTATTCATTGTTATTAGCCAAATATTGACTTCCTCGAAGGTGACTGAAACTGACGAATTTCCCAGGATGTGAGATTTTCAGTGCTAATTCCAGAGAAGTCTACAGTGAACCAGGGTGAGTTGGCACCCTGCATTTGGCAAGATAAAAAAGATGGAGGAGGGACTTGAAAAAAGTGTTTCTGAGATTATGGTGGTCTCATGAAAATGGCAAAACAAAATCAGACCTTGAATGGCAAATATAACTGAGAGAATCCTGTGCGGGATGTATGTGAGAACTGAGCTTTATGGAAGGCTAATCTTCCTCTCAAAGCAGTTACTGAATTGAAAAGTTGTATAGAGTAGGAAAAAAAACCTCAAAAGTAGTGAAGAGTAGAATGGGAACTTTGCCAGTGTCATGATGAGGAGACAATTAGAATTCAGGTTCTTTTATGGGGATAGACCCAAGAAAATACATTAGTTTGTCAGTTCAAAAACCTAGAGTACTGCATCTTGTGGGCAGAATGAAGTAAACATGGCCTTACCCAAACTTCCGATGATCATACCTTTAGCTCAACCCCCTACTGGAATATGGTAATCAGACCCCACTCTTTATATGGCAAAAAGGTGATAGCTCTCAGGAAAATATGACATTGAGTACAAATGTTCTGAACACAATATATGGCATTTGACTTAGAGTCAGTAGCATACCAAGAGATAGAAGTCAAAATAAATAACTTGATTAATCTTCAAGAAGACAAAATAGGTGGGGCACCTGGGTGGCTCAGTGGGTTAAAGCCTCCCCTTCGGCTCAGGTCATGATCCCAGGACCCTGGGATCCAGCCCTGCATCAGGCTCTCTGCTCAGCAGGGAGCCTGCTTCCTCCTCTCTCTCTGCCTGCCTCTCTGCCTACTTGTGATCTCTATCTGTCAAATAAATAAATAAAATCTTAAAAAAAAAAAGACAAAATAGAGAAAAGGTAGAAGAAAGGAAACATAATACAGATAGAGTTAATGGGAAACATATAGTTAAGATGGAGGATTAAGTTTTAATATAGTTAATACAAATTGACTAATTGCTTAAATTAAAAGACAATTTTCTGATTGCACACACACAAATCATGCTTATTCTGTGTAGGAGAAACACAGTTTAGAAATAAGGACAAAGAAATGGTGAATGGGTAGAAATAGTTTTAACATGAAAGGAAATTCAAAGAAAATTGATCAGTTAGATGTTTGCTAAGCGTAATTTAAGGCAAAGAGAATTGGTAAATATGCAAACAAAATAAAAATTTAATAATGAGTTTATTTTGAATTAATGAGTGTTTTCTCTCTGGGCTATAGAGATACTCACTTTCATCATTTCTATTGAACATGATACTGGAAGTCCTGACCAATAAAGTAAGTCAAAAAATTGAAAAATATATAGGGGTGCCTGGATGGCTCAGTTGGTTGAGCATCCAACTTTTGATTTTGGCTCAGGTCATGATTTCAGGGTCTTGAGATCAAGCCCTGACTGGGGCTCCATGCTGGATGTAAACCTGCTTAAGATGCTCTCTCTCCATCTCCCTCTACCCCTCCCCACTCTCTCCCTCTCTCAAAAAAAAAAAAAAAAAAAATCCATATATGTATATGGATTGGAAAAGAAGGAATATAATTGTCATAATTAGAAGACAATGTTTAAGTCACTCTTATTAGAAGGAGGCTGAAGATTTTTTTTTCTTTTCTTGGTTGTAGAGTCACACGATCTTCATTTCTTTCTTTTTCAGCTTTATTGAGATATAATTGAGAAATAAGGTTGTAGGATGTTTTAAAATCTACAGCATGATGATTTCCTATACATACACCTTGTGAAAGGATTGTATCAGGTTAATTAACATCCATCACCTCACAAATTTCCTTTTTTTTTCTTTTTGATGAGAACATCTAAGTTCTACTCTCTTAGCAAATTTCAATTATACAATATAGTGTTAGCAACTATTGTTACCATGTTTTACATTAGATCCTCATACCTTATTCATCTTACAACTGAAAGTTTATAGCCTTTATCACCCTCTCCCTAATTCCCATCCTCCCCTCTTAGTTCCTGGCAATTGCTTTTGTGTTATCTGTTTCTGTGACTTTGGCTTTATTTTGTTGTTGTTGTTCATTTGCTTGTTTCTCTTTTGTTTTGTTTTTAGATTCCACATATAATTTGCAGTAATTTGTCTTTCTGTCTATCTTCATTCACTTAGTATAATTCCTTCTAGGTTCATCCATATTGTCCCAAATGACAGGATGTCCTACTGTTTTTTTAGCTGAATATTACTCCATTGTGCGTAGGTATGTGTATCACGTTTTCTTGAGTCATTTGTCAGTTGACAGACACTTAGGTTGTTTCCGTACCCTGGCAATTGGGAATAACCTACAAAGATTCTATGTCAAGTAAATTCCCATTAAATTACTTTGGTTAAGTATCAGAAGAAAGCTTGTGAGCATATAGGTAACACATCAGAAATGTCTAATCAAGACCAGTGTAATTTGAGTATTTATATCCGTAATCCATCAAGCCTTTAGAAGAGGCTGCCCTGATAGATGTAATTTACACACTTGTGCTTTATTTGTACCTGTGTGAGGTTTGATAGCTTGAGGGCAATCCTCTGACAGAGAGTTTGAGAAAGTGTCTTTATATTGGGAGTTGGTGTGCATTAAAAAATAAAGAGAATCAATTTTATGTAAAGGGAAGAAATGACTTTTTTTCAATTTAATTAGATATTACCAAATTACTTTCAATAATTTTTTTTCTATATAGGGTTTATACACTTTTCTGGTTTTGGGAAGTTAGATTTATTCTTTGTGTTTGAAATTTTCTGGTATATTAAAAATAATTAACTATTTTAAATTGTATTGTCTATTTATTGATAGATAATATAGCCATATTTACTTTCCCTCTATCAAATTTGGTAAATTTAATTATTAAGCCACACAGATCATTTATGTATTATTTTAGATTCTTAAGATAATGAATGTCCCAGAATGAAGTTACAATAGGGAAAAAAAGCGAAACAAAATACTAGGCAGCTGCGATAGCAAAAATACTATGCTAAGTTGCTATGATTTTAGAAATAAGTCCCTATCTTTCTCCCTCAGTCTATTATTCTATACTACCTCTTAGGTAATGTATACACAGTCTTGCCTGCTCTTCCCACTTAACATCTAACGTTTGTTTCATGTCTCTAATTTGCTGTCCCCCAATCTTATAGCATTAAAATATATCTGTGTAAGTATATATTATCTGAGATAATAGCCCATGAAGATTCATGGATTATTCTTTCAGTAATTTCCTGTGAAGTTACTATCTTAATCCTAGTAAATGATTCAAATAGTAGGAATGGCTTTTTCTGGGTAGGATGGTAGGAGAAATTTGGTTGAGAGGACTTGAGTTTTCTCTGATTGTACCTCTTTAACCACCAGTTGTTCATACTTTGCTTCCAACTAGATATTTTAAAAACCTTATCTTTTAATTTGTATGCTATACCAAAGAGAACATCTCCTGAAATTTGGCATGGAAGTTGCTGTCAGTCAGTCGTATCAGGGAGTTTTGAACATCTTCCACTGATGCCAGTAATTTAGAGCAACATAGAAACCTAAAACCACTAGAGCTTATGTGTACAGAATTTGAAAAATAGCTCTTTCCAGTTAGTGTAAATGAGTGAGCATTATGCAGTACATAACTATAAAGGCCTTCACTCAAATCCTCAGAATGGAGACAAAAGGCAAAATAGTGAACACTCATAAGGCCTGTCTGCTGTTGTTAACAATTACCTGGTCTTCTCATGAATCTTTATACTTTTTCAGTCTGTCTTCAGTGTCTTAACTGTGGCTTGACATTTCCTGATAAGAAAACGTATAGGATACAAACAGTTTACTAAATTTCATTGGTCCTTAGCTGAGCTTTTGCAATAAAATGAAAGAATGACTTTTTCATAAATTATTTTAACCATCGTCACTTATGGGTGATGTCTTACTATAGTATTATAAGCCTAATTTTAAGAAGTCAAGAACAAAAATTTAAAATAAATATTACATATATTAAGCAATTATGTTTTTCATTGACATCCAAAAGAAAAGAATGAATCAAGTATTTTAAAGGAGTGTGCTATTTCATTGTGTGCAGTTAGGGCTGCAGATTAGTTTTTATAACTGTTCCTAAAGGTAAAATATAAATTAATTTCTTCTGGAACATCTAAGGAAAAAATATTGTCTTGTTTAGGAAGATAACGTGATAGTCCATGAATGTATAAAAAAAACAGAGTCTGGGAAAAGAGGGTACAAAAGAAAAAAGTCTAAATTTCTTTGGAATCAAAAGGAGGAGAAAGAAAAATTAAAAGGGACTCAAAAAGATGAGGAGAATATGAGGTCATCGTTGGTGTGATAAAAACAGGGAAGTAAAAAATACATAGTGGTAGGATGATAGAATTAACTTCAATAGATGGGGAGGCTTATAATTACATTGCTATATTTTCTGTGCTGTAATTATCTTGCTCAATCTTCAGTGAAGTCTGATAAACATAGAGACTTTGTGTGAGAGTGTATAAATGAATGTTGGTATGTGTGATCTCATGTATGCATATGGGACTGTCTGTGCATGTATTAAATAAATAGGTTAGGTGACTCCTTTGCTTATATTCCTCTAGAAAAAAAAAAAAAACTAGAAAAAGCTGACTAATACATTCAAGTATATTAACAGAAACATGAACTTTAAGGTTGTCAATGAGCTTGGAGGTCACCAAGTGGCATAAGACCCTGAGATTTTGCTGAAATCTTAGGATGCTATATGACTATTTACAAGCAAGAAAATGGAAATCTCAGCCAGTTCTATCAATGGACTTAGTGACTTCAGTTGACATACAAGTGTTTGACTAACCACCTCAACAATTTACTTGTTTTGTTTTTCTGTTCATAGTTTATTGATGTTGAATCTCTTAAAACTATTAAAGGAAATTTGACATGCATATAAATGAGAAAATCTTTCATATACGAAAACAAATTTGTCTGTTAAAAGCAATTTTCTCGAATATCCTTGAGGTGGTAGACCCCTGTAGGTGCAGGGTATCTCTAGATGCTATAACAAATAAGCCTTAAGACCTGTTATTAATGCAATAGAGCTTTGCTTCTTCCTTACATAAGGTCCAAACACTGCGTGTGGTAAGTATGGCAGTGATGATCATGGTGGTGTATTGTTTTGCACAGTTGTTCAGAACCCCAGGCTGTGAGGCTTTGCTGTCTTCAGTGTTTGACTCCAGAGTTAACCAATGTCCATCTAGCAGAGGGAATCATTAGTGAAAGTTTCTTATAGGAAAGGTCTGACCCTATGTCCGCTCATCTTATATCGGTTAGAACTCAGTCATGGGCTGCATCTAACTTTGAAGAGGCTAACATGTTTAGTTTAGTGTTCAGGAGAAGAGAAGACAGATGTGGTGTAAAGATAGTGTTCCTCAGCAGCTGTAGTCTACTCTGTGGTCTCCAAATAACTGCTTCACTTCTTTCAAACTTAAGAATACAGCCCCTCCCTAAAAGCGATTGTCTGGCGTTCCAACAGCTCATTCTTATTTGTGGAGGGATAAGCAAGGATAATTTTCATATACTATTTACATTATAGAGCTTTTAAAAAAATGTACACAATCAAGGCAACTCACCACAGAAGATACGCAAATGGCAAATAAACATTGGAAAAGTGTTTAACATCATAGTTATTGGGGAACTATAGATTAAAACAACAATGAAGTACAATTACACACATTCAAATGGCTAAAATCTAAGACAATGACATACCAAATGCTGAGGAGGATATGCAGGAATAAAACTCTTATTCATTGCTGGTAAGAATACAAAATGCTAGTTGCTTTGGAAGGCAGTTGAGCAGTTCCTTACAAAGGTAAACATAGGCATACCCTAAGATCCAGTGATGGTAATCCTATTTACCCACATGTGTTGAAGGCTTATGTTTAAATGAAATCCTGCATGCTGTTTATGACAGCTTTAAAAAAAATTTTGCCGAAGGTTGAAAGCAAAAAAGTTCTTCTTCAGCAGGTGAATAGATAAATAAACTGTGGTGCATCCATGCCATCAATGGAATGTTCTTCAGGAAAAAAAAAAAAACAAAAAAAAACTATGAAACCACGAAATGATCTGAAGGAATCTTAAATGCATATTGCTAAGTTAAAGAAGTCAATATGAAAAGATGATAAACTATGTTTCTAAACATATGACAGTCTGGAAAAGCAAAAATATAGCGATAGTAGAAAGATTAGTGGTTGCCAGAGGTTCAGAGAGGAGCAGAGAGAGATGGATAGGTGGAGTCTATTCAAAATCTATATGAATGAAAACAGATGACTTGTTAGAATTTTGGCTAGTTAACATATGATATGAAGAAGCAGGGCATGTAAGGTTTGCTAAGGATGAATGGGGATAGTTGGACCATTTTACCATTAAGCCTTTCTTATATTCTATCATATGCATATTACATTGGTTTGAAGATGACTATAAAAGATCTCAGAAATTTTTTAGTGAATCCCTGCTCTTAGAAGGGAACTTTGGCCATCTCGGGGAGCTGTATCTAAGGCAAACACCCCCAGGAAACTACAGATGAGAACTTGACTAGTGTTTAAATCTTACTGTCTCAGATTGTGTTTACAACGCTGATGAAGGTGACCCATTGAAAAATTAAAAAAATCAACATGTAGAAATCTAAATAAATTATAACTGGCAGCCTCACTGCCTTGGAAAACTTATCTAGCCCTTATACTTTAGCTAATTGAAAAATTAGAGATGATCTAGAAATAGGGCATCTATTGTCCCAAATTAAGGTGGACTCAAAGAATATATTTGCTTTATGAGTCAAGTCTGAGTTAGGCAAAGAGTGTAAATCCCATTGCCATAAGTGGAAAGCAGTATTTCTGTAGCTGTTGAATCAAGGGCTATCCAAAGGTGAAGTAAACATTGTCGGCCATGAGAATCTTACAGTCAATTACTAGCTTTTGGTAGACTATAAACTTTACAATTTAGGTTACTGAGCAACCACTGAGACATTTGTAACTGAAAATAAGTGTTCTTTGATGTTAGTGAAGTGCCATTTTCTCCTTTTGTACCTTCTGATCCTTTACTTACTTTCTACTGTGATACCAGTTGTTTAATTGGAAAGATGATTATGAGTGTGGCTAATGACTCTGTCACCAGAGGAGCCCAGGCATATATACATAAATATGAGTATGCTGGGAAACTTTAGGGAGAAGAGGAACTCAAAAGTTTTCATGGATAAATTGGATATACTCTCTAAGTCACATTGTGAACTCCACCTCATTTGATGGGATGTGAACTCCACCTCAATTGATGGGGTTTGGCTGACATTTGCAGAAGAGTGGGAAGTTAATGTGACCTATTGGATAGGGGCACTGTAGTCCACATCAACGTATTGTTACTTCCTATCTGAATTTATAGCAGAAGTAGATGTGTTACATGCTTGTATTTCTCCATTTCTTAAGTTTTGAGTGGATTATCATGATTGGGAAGAGCTGCCTATAAAACATGCTAGTTCCTTTGGAGTCCCATTACTTCAAAGCCTCCTCGGACTTACAGATCTCTGTACTGAGATGCCATGGGTGCTCAATATTGGTGTCAGCTACGAGAGGGCAAAAGTGGACATTACTGCTCCATTCATTTGACTCAAGCCTTTTATCATAGCTCAGCCTATGATATCCCTCGATGAACGTTAGTATGTTTTTACTGATTCTTGGGCTTTTGCCAGTGGCTAGCTGATTGCTTTGCTGCTTGGAAAACTATAGACTGGCAGATTAAATATGTTTCTCTTTGGGACAGTAAATTCTGCGAAACAAATTGAATAAATTTAGTCTCTTCTTATGTTGGTCTAGTTTGTCAAAGTGGCCAAGAAAGTGGCATACTATTGAGGGAATTTGCTACAAGCCAGAATGTGCGGCTGGCTTAGAATTGTGAGATGAATATTCAGAACCACTCTGAAGTTACTGTTTGTTCCCCCCCAAACTAATACTTTTGAAAAAGACAAAATAGTCTGTATTATTTTCCTCATAAACTAGTTTCAGATATCAAGGTTTCTAGGAGATTCCATCACTTGCTTGTCTCAACAAGACATTGCCAAATATTCCTCAGGTAGCAAGTTTAGTTAATCTGGCAATGAGAGCAAGAAGCTGGGTTTCAGTGTCATAACATTAATGAATGTAGACAACATCTTACTGATTGTGACTCCTTTTTAAATGCTTATGAATGATACCATTAAAATCTTTTATACAGTCTCTGCTCTAGTGAAAATGTCATAAGCGGACTTGAACCTAAATCTCCCACTGAGTACATTAAAAATCTTCAGACTGAATGCGTGGAGCAGCTACCTGAGACTCTGAAAAATAAATGGTGGCAAATGGATTGTGAAAGGAAAGCATCAACCCCACGTACCACAGAATTAGTGGTAAATTTCCTTCAATAGCTCCTAGCTTGGATTACAAAAGAACTTAAAACCTGGAGCTTCACACTGAATGCATGCAGGAAGTACTCCTCGAGAACTCTATTCCTTAAGCAAGTGGGAACAGTGGCCCTAAAATGAGGGAGAAATCCGAAATCCTTGGTTTTCTGTTCTCTCTTCTCCAGCTGCTAGAGAATCCCATGGCTATGGTGGTAGAGAGAACACTGCTATCTGAGTGGAGGGTGTCTCTCTGGCCGGAAGGAAGAGCATAGGGAAAGTTGTACAGTTTTTTTGTTTGTTTTGTTTTTCTCTTCTCATCTTCTTTTGGTTACAAAACAGAGAAGTCATGGGAGGGGGCAAAGTGGGGAGGCCAAAGCCTTGAATTTCTGTCCAACATACCAGGAGGGATGGCATCTGGGAAAGTGTTGGGAAGATCGTGGAGAAAAGGAAACTCAAAAAAAAAAAAAAAAAAAAAAAGAAAAAAGAAAAAGAAAAAGAAAAAGTAACTTCCTAAGAGTTGTGTATGAACTCCTGGGCTCCCATCTGAGTTTCATTTATGTGCATATGAGTAAAGGATTTGAAAACACAGTTAATGATCACCTTCAAAGCTACAGACTAACCATTGTGTGGTATACACACTGGACAGATAATAAATAGCTTTGAAAGAGTTTGAAAAGAACTGACTTTGGAACCATAGCCCACAAAGGGTGGTAGAAGCCATGGCCTCAACCTAACTGGGTCAATTGCATGCTGAAACAAAACAAAGACTCCTCATACAATTCATACAAGACTCAGAGACATAACACAATATTTAAAATGTCAAGATGTAATCCAATAATAGTCAATATATGAAAAATATAAAACAATTGCAATTTTCGAGGGAAAAATAATCAAGTACTCTCATGGAGGTGACACAGATTTTGGAATCATCAGACAAAGACTTTAAAGTAGTCATTATGACTACATGCCAAGAAATGAGTGAATATACTTGAAACCAATAAAGATAGAACTTCTCACAGATAAATGTGATGCATAAAAGAGAATCAAATGTAAACTTCAGAACCAAAATGATATAAAATAATTTTAAAAATTCATGAGAAGAGCTCAAGAACATAATGGATAGAACAGAAGAAAACCAAGGTGTTTGAAGATAGATCAATACAGATTATCAAATATGAGCAAGAAAAAAAACAGTAGCAGATCATCAGGAAGCTGTGGAAAACAGCAGTGAGTCTAACCTCAGTGTCACTGGAGTCCTAGAAGGAGAGAAAAAAAAATGTAAAGAATAAATATTTGATGAAACAGGCTGAAAACATCTCAAATTTGACATGGGACATAAGTTTAAATGCTAAAGGAGATCAGCAACTTCAAAACAGGATATAGTAGAAGAAATCCATATTCAGATATTTCATATTCAAACTTCTAAAAACTAAATGTGTGCCACAGTTTTCTTTTAATGCCCACTGTTTCCTTAACAGAGTCATAAGAAATGTGCCTATTATTTCCTGGATTTATTATATTGAGGTACATCGGCAGTAATAATAAATTAAAATTAATATTCAAAGAATACACATAATCTTTCATAACAGAACAGTTGTATCTAACAGAATAATAGTCAACTAGGAAATTTTTGATACTACACTGGGTTTAACATGTAAACCCAATAAAGTGAAGATAAAGAGATGTGAATTAATAAAAGAATGTGTTTTTATTTATTTATTTATTTTTAAAGATTTTATTTATTTATTTGATAGACAGAGATCACAAGTAGGCAGAGGCAGGCAGAGGGAGAAGGGGGGAAGCAGGCTCTCTGCTGAGCAGAGAGCTCATTGTGGGGCTCAATCCCAGGACCCTGAGATCATGACCTGAGGCAAAGACAGAGGCGTAACCCACTGAGCCACCCAGGTGTCCCAAGAATGTGTTTTTAAAAAGGTGGGGAGGGGGATGCCTGGGTGGCTCAGTTGGTTGGACTACTGCCTTTGGCTCAGGTCATGATCTTGGAGTCCTGGGATCGAGTCCCACATCGGGCTCCCAGCTCCATGGGGAGTCTGCTTCTCCCTCTGACCTTCTCCTCGCTCATGCTCTCTCTCACTGTCTCTCTCTCAAATAAATAATAAAGAAAAAAAAAAGGTGGGGAGGGATAGGGATTTTTAGTAGACAGGAAAATCAATAATTTTTTAAAAAATGATGATTCATCTATGTTGCTTTATTGCTTCAGATAAGAAATGGTAGAACCTCAGAAGAGTTACCTGTGAGGGAAGGAAGAAAGATCAGGTATAGTAGATTTGGATGAGAGTGATTCACCCACAGGATGATTTGCAAAGAAAAACTCCTGACTAAAAAGTTATTCAGTCGATGTAACAGCCAATGGCATAGCAAAATTGGTGTGATCAGGTATTCCTCACAGTTTGGGAGGTACCATCAGGAATGATAGTGGACAGTTGCAGTCATGGCAGACTCAGGGTGAGTAGATAGGCAAATCATTAATTTAGTTTGAGATTAGATATTAAGGCACAAACTAGAGTATAGAGATAAGATTATAAACTTTAAGGAAGTTTGTTGATAAAAATAGGATATAAAGTATGATACTGGGACTGTGGCCAAGTCTGGACCAGAAATCTACATCTAGTGGGATACTGTGGTAGCAGGCAAGGTAATTAGTCAAAAACATGATGGTAGAAAATAATGCAGAATTCCAGTTCTGTGGTTTTGACCAAAATAGAGAATATTGATATTTACTAATAAGGATATGAAATGTCATTTTCCCTTTAATGTCATTAATTCAAAACCTCTTTCACACTGTAAAACACACCATTTTTATTAACATAGTTTTGTATTTGTTTCCTCAACTGTTTTGATGCCTCCTTAATAATTAAGAAACAGAGAAGATAGAAAGAGAGACAGAGAGAGAAAAGAAAGTAAAATTCTTAATGTCAGTTGTTTAATACCACTTCCTGGCACACAACATTTGATATTATCTTCTCATCAAATATGGGCTGGACCGAGTGATTAGCTTCTAACAAACAGATTATAGCATAAGTCATCACTTATCTCTTCTGAGATTAGGTTAAAAGAGGACTAGCTCTCATCTTCCTCACCCTATTGCTCTCTGGCTGCTTCATTTGCTCAAAAGGAAGGGAGTGTCTATGTTGTTAAGTGCCTATTTAGTGAACGGTGGAAGTCTTTAGTCAACATTTAGGGAAAAGCAGAGGAGGTCCTTAGTCCAACATCTCATGAGGAACTGAATGCTGCCCCATGAATAAGCTGGGAAGTGAATCCTTCCCCAGAGGAGCCTTTGGATGAAATTGCAGCCCTGGGGCTTCTTCACTGTAGCCCTTTCAAAGAACTTGATAAAGGGGCACCCAACTAAGCTATATGTAAGTTCCTGACCCATGAAAATGTGAGATAATAAATGTTTATTGTTTTAAACTTCTATGTTTTGGGGGCAACTTGTATAATGCAATAAATATATGTCAAAGATATGGTACATAAAGGGAATTATGTGTTCATGAAGTCAATACATAAACAGCTGTTTACAGTTACATAAATAGTTGTTTATGTAAGACATTAGAGTGTACTTTTGTTCAACACAGATAACTGTACTTCATCTGAAAGCCAGCACTGTTGAATTTATCATGTCACATCTATTCTGTTCCTTTCTCCTATGACTTAGAATGTGTATGTTAAGGAAGCTTAAAGCCTAATAAAACATAAGAATTGTGACATCAACAATATAAAATGTTCATCCATTCACATTTTCTACCTAAACTTTATTTTTCTCAAGAAATCTGGATGATTTCCCTTTCAGATAGATAAGTACTAAGGAAATTTATACATACATTCATATATGAATAAATCATAAAAATACAGCCTTAAGAAAAAAAGAATAAGAAAATATGGATTTATATATTTTGTCATGTTTATAAATGTAATCAGTATCCATATAAAGTGATATACTTGTCTTTAAAATATTGTTTCAATTGGAATGGGTGTACTTAAACATATTGTCTTGTTTTATTTGTGATGAGTACTTCTAAGATTTGCTTTCTTAACTTTCAAATATACATTACAATATTATTATTATTATTTTTTAAAGATTTTATTTATTTATTTGACAGAGAGAGATCACAAGTAGACAAAGAGGCAGGCAGAGAGGGAGAGAGGGAAGCAGGCTCCCTGCCGAGCAAAGAGCCCAATGCGGGATTCGATCCCAGGACCCTGAGATCATGACCTGAGCTGAAGGCAGTGGCTTAACCCACTGAGCCACCCAGGCACCCACATTACAACATTATTAACTGTAGTCACCATATTACATCCCCAAGATTTATTTGTTTTATAAATGAAAGTTTATACTTTTTGACTGCCTTCTTCCATTTGCCCACGCCCCACCATCTGCCTCTGGCAACCACCCATCTATTCTCCATGTCTATGAGTTCAGAGTTTTTTGTTTGGTTGGTTTTGTTTTTTAGATTTCACATGCAATTAATATCATATGGTATTTGTCTTTGTCTTATTTGAGCATATTGCCCTCAAGTTTCATCCATGCTGTTGCAAATGGCCAGATTTCCTTTTCCCTTTTCTTAATGGCTGAATAATACTTGTGTGTGTGTGTGTGTGTGTGTGTGTGTGTGTGTGTGTGTGTGTGTGTGATGTGTATATTACATTTTCTTTAGGCATTCGTCCATTGATGGATACTTAGGTTGCTTCCATATTTTGGCTATTGCAACTAATGCTCCAATGAACATGGGAGTGCAGATATATTTTCAACTTAGTGTTTTAGCTTTCTTTGGTTAAATACCCAGAAGCACACTGGGGCTGCTTCCATAGTTTGGTTATTATAAATAATGCAGCAGTAAACATGGGGGTGCAATATGCCTTTGAATTGATGTTTTCATGTTCTTTGTGAAGACCCAATAGTGTGATTACTGAATCATAGGGTAGTTCTGTTCTTAATGTTTTGAGGAAACTTCGTGCTGCTTTTTATAATGGCTATACCGACTTATATTCCCACTAACAGTGTACTAGAATTCCCTTTTCTCACACTGTCATCAACAGTTGTTATTTCTTTCTTTTGGTAACAGTCATTCTAACAGGTGTGATTTTGATTTGCATTTTCCTGATGAGGAGTAATGTTGAGCACCTTTTCATGTACATGTTGGCCATCTGTATGTCTTTTTTGGAAAAAAGGTTTATTTATATCCTCTGACAATTTTTTAGTTGGAATGTTTGGGTTTTGTTTTGTTTTGCTATTGAGATATGAGTTCAACCTCTGTATCAAATATATGATATGAAAGTATTTTCCTTTGTCAATTGATTGGCTTGTCATTTTGTTGATGGTTTCCTTCGTTGTGCTGAAGCTTTTTGATGTAATGCCACTTGTTTATTTTTGCCTTTGTTGCCTTTGCTTTTGATGCCAAATCATGCCTTACTTACATTTAAGTGTTTAATCTATTTCAAGTTAATTTTTGTGTATTGTATAAGATAGTGGTGCAGTTTCATTCTTTTGCATTTGGCTGTCCATTTTCCCAGTGCCATTTAGTGAAGACTCTTCTTTCCCCCTTTGTATATTTTTGGCTCCTTTGTCATAAATTAATTGGCCACATATGTATGGGTTTACTTCTGGGCTCTCTATGCGGTTTCCTTGATCTATGTGACTGTTTTTATGCCAATACTATGGTTTTTTGATTATCATAGCTTTATAATATAGTTTGAAATAAGGAAGTGTGATGCCTCCAGATTTTTCTTTTTCAAGATTACTTTAGTTATTTGGTTCCTTTTTAATTTTAGAGTTGTTTGTTCTTATTCTGTGAAGAATGCCATCAAGTCAGTATCCTCACAAAACAAGTATCTTAAAATTATTTTTTAACTGGGATGGACATATTTATCTTAATAATATGAATTTAATTAAGATGGGAGATAAATTAGGAAAGTATTAATAAGATAATGGTATATGGAAATGAGGGTGTGTGATCAACACACTAGTATTTTATTATGTCCTTACATTTTTAAATTAAATTAAATATATTTAACCTTAACCACATAATGGAAGTAGATGATAATCTCTAGGAGGTGAGGCAAGTACAAATAATTTGGAAAAATTTGTTAGTATTATACTTGTTTTTATTCCATGTGTTACCATGAAATAAACAAAAAAGGTGACCATGAGCTTTTTATGTCCACCAAAAGATGGGTAACTGAAATGGATCTAAGAAATTGAGATATGATTTAAGTGAAAATTATATTAATAATATAAATTTCAGATATTTTCCCCACATCTTATTAAATTTTAATGCTTTCCAAATTAAGTTCTGATCTATTTGTGGGTCATATTTTGTCATAATTTTTTGAAGTATATATTCTCAAAATATACATAATTACTATTTTACAGTGGTCTTAAGATAAGGATTAATAAGATACATTGACCAGAGGGAGAGTATACACTTAAAAGAATTGTCAGTGTATTTAGGTTTACAGAAAGCAATATTTTCAGAATGTTAGTAATGGAGAAAACTTAGGAAAAGAAGGAGTGGATACACATTTAAAATTTACATGTAAAAAAGAGAAATGAAAAAATCTTGTATTGTTATTGATGATAATGATACTATGTGAGAATGATGTTAAAGATTCTGTGTAATCTTCTCACTACTGTCTTATTCAACATTTTGTAAAAATTTAATTTAATTTAATTTAATTTTGTGTATGTGTGTGTTCCAAAATTCATTGTTTAGGCACCACACCCAGTGCTCCATGGAGTATGTGCCCTTCTTAATACCCACCACCAGGCTCACCCAACACCCCACACCCTTCCCCTCAAAAACCCTCAGTTTGTTTCTCAGAGTCCACAGTCTCTCATGGTTTGTCCCCTGCGATTTCCCCCAATTCACTTCTCTCCATGTCTCCATGTCTTCCGTGTTATTTCTTATGCTCCACAAGTAAGTGAAACCATATGATAATTGACTCTATCTGGTTGACTTATTTCACTCAACATAATTTCTACCAATCCCATCCATGTTGATACAAAGTGGGTATTCATCCTTTCTGATGGAGGCATAGTACTCCACTGTATATATGCACTGTATATTCTTTATCCATTGGTCCATTGAAGGGCATTTTAGTTCTTTCCACAGTTTGGTGACTGTGGCCATTGCTGCTATGAATATTGGGTACAGATGGCCCTTCTTTTCTATCTTTGGGGTAAATACCCAGTAGTGCAGTTGCTGGGCCATAGGGTAGCTCTATTTCTAATTTCTTAAGGAATCTCCACACTGTTTTCCAAAGTGGCTGCACCTACTTGCATTCCTACCAACAGTGTAAGAGGGTTCCCCTTTCTCCCCCTGCTCTCCAACACTTGTTGTTTACTGTCTTGTTGATTTTGGCCATTCTGACTGGTATAAGGTGGTATCTCAATGTGGTTTTGATTTGAATCTCCTCGATGGCTAGTGATGATGAACATTTTCTCATGTGTCTGTTAGCCATTTGTATATCTTCTTTGGTGAAGTGTCTGTTCATGTCTTCTGCCCATTTTTTGACATGATTATCTGTTTTGTGTGTGTTGAGTTTGAGGAGTTCTTTATAGATCTTGGATATCAGCCCTTTGTCTGTACTGTCATTTGAGAATATCTTCTCCCATTCCATGGGTTGCCTCTTTGTTTTGTTGACTGTTTCCTTTGCTGTGCAGAAGCTTTTGATCTTGATGAAGTCCCAAAAGTTCATTTTCACTTTTGTTTCTTTTGCCTTTGGGGACATGTCTTGAAAGAAGTTGCTGTGGCCAATGTCAAAGGGGTTACTGCCAATGTCCTCCTCTATGATTTTGATAGAGGTCTTTTATCCATTTCGAGTTTATCTTTGTGTATGGTATAAGAAAATGGTCAAGTTTCATTCTTTTATATATAGCTGTCCAATTTTCCCAGCACCATTTATTGAAGAGACTGTCTTTTTTCCACTGGATATTTTTTCCTGCTTTGTCAAAGATTATTTGACCATAGAGATGAGGATCCATATCTGGGCTCTCTACTCTGTTCCACTGGTCTATGTGTCTGTTTTTGTGCCAGTACCATGCTGTCTTGGTGATCAGAGCTTTGTAGTAAAGCTTGAAATCAGTCAATGTGATGCCCCCAGTTTTGTTTTCCTTTTTCAACATTTCCTTAGCAATTCGGGGTCTCTTCTGGTTCCATACAAATTTGAGAATTGTTTGTTCAGCTCTTTGAAAAATGTCGGTGGAATTTTGATCAGGATGGCATTGAAAGTATAGATTGCTCTAGGCAGTATAAACATTTTAACAATGTTTATTCTTCTGATCCATGAGCATGGAATGCTCTTCCATCTTTTTGTGTCTTCAATTTCTTTCATGAGTGTTCTGTAGTTCCTCAAGTACAAATCCTTTACCTCTTTGGTTAGGTTTATTCCCAGGTATCTTATGGTTCTTGGTACTATAGTAAATGCAATCAATTCTCTCATTTCCCTTTCTATATTTTCATTGTTAGTGTATAAGAAAGCAACTGATTTCTGTACATTAATTTTATATACTGCCACATTACTGAATTGCTGTATGCATTCTAGTATACGTATATATGGGGGTGTATATATATATATATATATATATATATATATATATATATATGTGTGTGTGTTCTAGTATAGTATATATGGGGGTGGAGTCTTTTGGGTTTTCCATACAAAGTATCATGTCATCTTCACATGTCATATGAAGAAAGAGAGTTTGACTTCTTCTTTGCCAATTGAATACCTTTTATTTATTTTTGTTGTCTGATTGCTGTTGCTAGGACTTCTAGTACTATGTTGAACAACAGTGGTGAGAGTGGACATCCTTGTCATGTTCCTGATCTCAAAGGGAAGGCTGTCAGCTTTTTCCCATTGAGGATGATATTCACTGTGGGTTTTCCATAGATTTTGTAAAATTGAGGAATATTTCCTGTATCCCTATACTTTGATTCATTTTAATCAGGAACGGATGCTGTATCGTGTCAAATGCCTTTACTGCATCAATTGAGAGGACCAGGTGGCTCATCTCTCTTCTCTTATTGATTTGTTCTATCACATTTGATTGATTTGTGAATGTTGAACCACCCTTGTGTCCCATGGATAAATCCCACCTGGTCATGGTGGATAATCTTTTTAATGTACTGTTAGATCCTATTAGCTAGGATCTTGTTGAGAATCTTGGCATCCATATTCATCGGGGATATTGGTCCAAAATTCTCCTTTTTGGTGGGGTTTTGCCTGGTTTGGGGATCAGGGTAGTGCTGGCTTCATAAAAAGAGTCTAGAAGTTTTCCTTCTGTTTCTATTTTTTGAAACAGCTTCAGGAGAATAGGTATTAATTCTTCTTTGAATGTTTGATAGAATTCTCCAGGGAATCCATCAGGACCTTGGCTCTTGTTTTTTGGGAGGTTTATCATCACTGTTTCAATCCTGTTACTAGATATTGGTGTATTCAGGTTGTCAATTTCTTCCTGATTCAGTTTTGGAAGTATATAGGTTTCCAGGAATGCATCCATTTCATCTAGGTTGCTTAACTTATTGGCATATAACTGTTGATAATAATTTCTGAGGATTGTTTCTATTTCCTTGGTGTTAGTCATGATCTCTCCTTTTTCATTAACAATTTTATTAATTTGGGTCCTCTATCTTTTCTTTTAGATTACTTTGGCTAGTGGCTTATCAATCTTATTTATTCTTTCAAAAAACCAGTTTCTAGTTTTGTCGATGTGTTCTACTGTATCTCTAGTTTCTATCTCATTGATCTCTGCTCTAATCTTGATTATTTTCTTTCTTGTGTGTGGAGTTTGTTTAATTTGTTGTTGATTCTCCAGTTCTTTAAGGTATAAAAAAGAGCTGATGTATTCTGGATTTTTCAATATTTTTGAGTGAGACTTGGATGGTATGTATTTCCCCCTTAGGGCTGCCTTTACTGTATCCCATAGGTTTTGTACTGATGTATCTTCATTCTCATTGGTTTCCATGAATTGTTTAATTTCTTCTTTGATTTCTTGGTTGATCCAAACATTCTTAAGCAGGGTGGTCTTTAGCTTCCAAGTGTTTGAATTCCTTCCATACTTTTTCTTGTGATCTAGTTCCATTTTCAAAGTCTTGTGGTCTGAGAATATGCAGGTAATAATCTCAATCTTTTGGTATGATTGAGCCCTGAATTCTACCAAGTATGTGGTCCATTCTGGAGAAAGTTCCATGTGCGCTTGAGAAGAATGATTATTCTGTTGTTTTAGGGTGGAATATTCTGTATGTATCTATGAGGTCCACCTGGCCCAATGTATCATTCAATGCTCTTGTTTCTTTATTGATTTTATTCTTAGATGATCTGTCTATTACTGAGAGTGATGTGTTAAGATCCCCTACTATTAATGTATTCATATCAGCATGACTCTTTATCATGACTAACAATTGTCTTACATAGTTGGCTTCTCCCACACTGGGAGCATAAATACTTATAGTTGTTAGATCTTCTTGGTGGATAGACCCTTTAAGAATGATGTAGTGACCTTCTTTAACTCTCACTACAGTCTTTAGTTTAAAATCTAATTTATCTGATATGAGAATCAGTACCCCAGCTTTCATTTGAGGCCCATTGGCATGAAAGATGCTTCTCCATCCCTTCACTTTCAGTCTGGATGTATCTTTAGATTCCAAATGGGTCTCTTGTAGATAGCATATGGACAGGTCCTGTCATTTTATCCAGTTTGCAACCCTGTGTCCTTTTATGGGAGTGTTTAGGCTGTTCACATTGAGAGTGATTATTGAAAGATACGTTTTTATTGACATCATGTTGCCTGTGAAGTCCTTGTATCTATAGATCATCTCTGTAAATTTCTGTTCTATGTCACTCTTGGGTTCTTTCTTCCTATATAGAGCCCCCCTCCCCCCACTTTATATTTCTTGTAGTGCCAGCTTGGTGGTCATTTACTTATTTAAACCTTGCCAGTCTTGGAAGCTCTTTATCTCTCCATCTATTTTGATTGTCACCCTTGCTGAATAAAGTATTCTTGGCTGCATGTTCTTCTCATTTAGTGCCCTGGATATGTCTTACCAGCCCTTTCTGGCTTGCCAGGTTTCTGTGGACAGGTCTGACATTATTCTGATGGACCTTCCTCCATACATGAGGAATCTCTTCCCCCTAGTTGCCCTCAGGAGCTCCTGTCTAAAATTATGATTCATTAGTCTCACAATCAAGTGTCTTGAGGTCTTTCTATATTCATTGATTTTGGAGGGTGATCTTTCTGCCTCTAGGACAGGAACTCTGGTTGCATTTCCCAGATTGGGAAATTTTTCATCGAGAATTTGTTCAGCTGTATCTTCTAGTCTTCTTTCTATCTTTTCCCCCTCAGCGATCCCAATAATTCTGACATTGGAGCATTTCATGGCATCATTTATTTCCCTAATTCTGTTTTCATGGTTTCTAAGCTGTTTGTTCCAGTCCTCCTCCTGATCCTTTTTCTCTATCAGTTTGTAGTCTAGATCACTAATTCTATCTTCTGTCTCACTTATTATCTAAGCTGTTAGAGTATTTAGATTAGACTGAATCTCTTTGATAGCATTTTTAACTTCTTCCTGGGCAGCTTTCACTTCTGCCCTTAGAGATTCCATGTTGTCACTAATGGTTTTCTCCAGTCTAGACATTGCCTGGAAAATTGTTACCCTGAATTCCCTTTCTGACATACTATTTATATCCATATCCAATAGTTCTGATGGAGAGGGCACAATCTCTGAATTTTTCCTCTGTTGGGTGTTATTCCTCCTAGTCATTTTGGTGAGAGGTGGTTGAGGGGATGTGTAACTGAATATAGCAACTGCAATCCAGGCAAGGTGCACCCTGGAACGCTTAAGAGCAATTGGAAGTCAGCACTCTCCACTGGCATCTTCTGCCCCTGTAGAGATCCAGAAGTGTATAATCTTACATCTCAGGCTGATTTCATGGGTGTTCAGAGTGTTCTGGTAGATAATTAGCTCACTATCTCACTATCGGGGACCAGTTGAAACAGGGTCTCCTACTTCTCCACCATCTTCCTTATTCAACATTTTTAAAGAGCTTTATATCTAGATCTCAGTGGAGGAGAGAGAATAAAAGTATACAGTGATGCTACTGATATTTTAACAAACATTTCAAAATTCAAATATTCAAATGACTGTTTCTTCTAAAAATGCGTTCAAATGTGTTGCTATTTCCAGAAATTTTTTTTTGAATTGCCTTCCTAATCTCTTACTCATTCTTCTGAACATCCTAAGTGGTGGTAAATAATTATGTCGTGAGGGTAGGTTTTAAATTATGTAAAAACCAGATGTCGTCTTAAACATAGAGAATAAGATGGGTTATCAAATCGGACAGTACAATTTCTGGTCAAAAAATAAGATGTGAATACATAGTTAGGAGACCGGTTTTCCTCATTTGATTTTTATTCTGAAGGTAGGCATTATAAAAAATACTTCCAAATATGGCAACATGACTAGAGTAAAATACTTGGCTTCCCAAGGCAGTCATTTCAAAGGACAAGACTCATTTGTTGTATTAAATTCTGTTTTTGAATTAAAAAACTGTTCTTTTTTTTTTTCATTTAATTTTTTTATTTTTTCAGCATAACAGTATTCATTATTTTTGCACCACACCCAGTGCTCCATGCAATCCGTGCCCTCTACAATACCCACCACCTGGTGCCCCCAACCTCCCACCCCCCACCCCTTCAAAATTCTCAGATCGTTTTTCAGAGTCCATAGTCTCTCATGTTTCACCTCCCCTTCCAATTTCCCTCAACTCCCTTCTCCTCTCCATCTCCCCTTGTCCTCCAGGTTATTTGTTATGCTCCACAAATAAGTGAAACCATATGATAATTGACCCTCTCTGCTTGACTTATTTCACTCAGCATAATCTCTTCCAGTCCCGTCCACTGTTCTTATCTAGAATTAGAATTGATATCTGACACATGTGAGAATACAAATTTCATTTTTTTGTTAAATAAAGAATAGGTTCTTATTAATTTACCTAAGGATGAGTTAAATGTGTAAGATTAAAAATAAATAAGTAAAAGAATGAGAAATTATTATTTAATGATTTATATCTTATATAGATAAGTGAAAATAAGGCATTCAATAACTTACAAACCCATTCATTACATAAATAAATAGTTTTAATTGCCTCATTACTGAGCAATATCTTCTGTGTTTGTATGTATTAAATAAGAAAAAAAAGCAAATATTTGAGACATTTGTGAAGCTTACATTCTAAAAGAGAAAAGTCTAACAACAGCAATAAACCACATAATATTAAAGAGAAAGAAAACAAGGAAAGAAGAATCCAAAATTGGGGTGACAAAGAGCAGACAAAATTTTTAAATAAATGGTCAAGTTAAGGCTCATTGACATGTGAAAGAAAACATGTGAGCAAAGACCTGGAGGAGGTGGTAGAATCCATAGAGATATCTTTAGGAAGCCCATTTAAGGCAGAAAAACAAAACAAAACAAACAAACAAAAAACCAAGAAACAAAAAAAAAAAAACAAAAAAAAAAAACAGCTTATCTCATATCCCTAGGGCTAGAAAATCCCTTTGATGGTAGGTAACATAGCAAGGAGACTGTCAGGGCTGAAGATGAATGCATGGTTAGGGATGTCATACAACATAAAGATACTTGGCTTTTACCTTGCTTGAAGGTTGGTTCACAGAAACAGAGGGTCATGACCTAATTTCTGTTTTAAAATCATCACTGTGAGGATTGGTTTGCACATGTACCATAGAGGAAAATGTTACAGTCACTGAAACTATTTATCCAGGTAAGAGATAATGGTGGCTCAGATGAAGGTTTATAGCAGTAGAGTAGTGAGAAATATTCAGCATAAAAATAATTTTTTTAAAGATTATATTTATTTATTTAACAGAGAGAGAGAGATCACAAGTAGGCAGAAAGGCAGGCAGAGAGAGATGGGAAAGCAGGCTCCCTGTTGAGCAGAGAGCCTGATGTGGGGCTCAATCCCAGGATCCTGAGATCCTGACCTGAGCTGAAGGCAGAGGCTTAACCCACTGAGCCACCCAAGCTGATGAAGGGACAAGTAGGAATGAGCTTAGACCAGATGCATTTAAATACATTTATACAACCAAAAGAAAAGCTTTTAAAAAAATTAGATAAAGGAATCTCTTCCCTATTCCTTATAAGGAGAAACTTAAAATAAATGTATGATTCTTGAACAATTGTAGACACATAATGATTTGAAATCAATTTTTCAGTAGAATATTGTTATAAGTCTATAAAATCTTTTATTGATCCAATTACTTTTGTCTTTCCATGAATATTGCATTAATTGGGCAACTTATGAAATATTAATTCAGTTTTTAAGACTATGTTTTAAGATGAAATTTGACAACAAGATTACTTCAGAGTCAGGCTAGTTTAGCTAGTTCTAATTATACTTTATATATGTAAATGGTTAAAGTGTATTTTAGGTGGTTAAAGAATTGATAAAGCTATCATAGTTGCTTTAAAATATTTAAAGAATAACCATGTAGAGAGAGTAAACTTATTCAGTATTTTTGAATAAGACAGGGCAGGAGTAGGATCTATACAAGGAAATTATAAGGAGAGAGTAGTTCAGCAAAGTAGGGGATGCTTTAAGAGATAGTAAGTAAGGGGCACCTGGGTGGCTCAGTTGGTTAAGCTGCTGCCTTTGGCTCAGGTCATGATCCCAGGGTCCTGGGATCAAGTCCCGCATTGGGATCCTTGCTCAGTGGGGAGCCTGCTTCTCTCTCTGCCTCTGCCTGCCGCTCTGCCTGCTTGTGCTCTCCCTCTCTCTCTCTGACAAATAAATAAATAAAATCTTAAAAAAAAAAAGAGATAGTAAAATCTTTATCATTTGAAGAATTTACTTCCAGTTTATTTATAAATGATGCAAAAGAAGGAATTTCTGCATTTTGCATTTGTATTTGAATACATCATTCCTAAGATGGTTTTGAAATATTCATATGATTAGTGCAAACTTGTCTAATATGCCTATACATTCAATTGGTTTTTTTCCTAGCTTCTTCCGGTTGTTTATTACTGTGCATATATATTTATAGTTTATTCTTAAAGTAGTGTAACATATTTATATTTGTTGTCATCATTCAAAAGTATTTTTTTGGGCAAATAGACTTAAATCTAGCATTTAAAAAAAAAATTTCCCTAGGAATATTTACCTCTGGAAGTTCCCTCAGTAGCTCTGTTTTTTTAATTCTTGTATATCAATTTTCTATGACAAAAAAGTCAGGTTTAAAAGACATTGTCAAATTTGTATCTGGAACTACAGATTGGCTTTCTATCTGCTTTCACTAGCTGAATCTGCTGAAGACATTCACTCCTACATAATCGTTGGTTGTGTTAGGAACTTTATCCTGTGTTAAATCAAAGAATTAAATCTAATCTTGGGCAGAACTCAGTCATTAAAGTACAATAAATTTCTAAGCCAAAATGGTAACAAAATTGAGGAAGAACACCATAAAAGACATTTGGAATTTTGCTATAAACCACTGAAGTTAAAATTCTTCTGTGACTTTAATTTTGTTAGAAAAAACAAACCCCAAAACACTCATGCTATTCTATGCTATCATGGTGGTTCTGAAAGATAACCAACTTTGGCAGCAAAGGAGAGGCTCTCAGTGAAGAGAGAAAACTTACAGAGCAAATAGATGATGAGGCTAAGTTAACAAGAAAGTAGTAGGCAATATGTTGCCAATTTAAAAGGCTTTTTTAAGTACAAGTTTTACTGCTAAATCTGAAAAACCAGAAGTAACTTTGCCTCCTCCAGTTGCACAGGAGATAACAGGATGAAACATAAGGCATTTCAGGTAACCTCATTCACTTTGAGAAAGGCAAACATTAAAAATTTCTCCTCTTTTTGTTTTGTGGCTATTTTTAATATTTTCTATCTTTAATAATTAATGTGTTCAACTTTTGCAGTCAGAGAAAACATATCAGTGGCCACAACCCATAAAAATGATGACATTTGACTGACATTGGCAGGAGGTTCGGATCAAGGCTTTTCTAACTCAATATAGTGAAACTTGCCTTTGTTAAAAGGGAAATACAGTAGTCCCCCTTTATCTTCCTGGGGATACATTTCAGATCCCCAGTGGATGCCTGAAACTGCTGGTAATTCCAAACCCTACATATACCATGTTTTTTCCAGTATATACATCCCTATGATAAAGCTTAATTTACAAGTAAGGCACAGTAAGAGATTAACAAAAATAATAATAAAACAGAACAATTATAAGAATATATTATAATAAAAGTTATGTGAAATATCTTCTTGTATTTTACTCACCTTTCTTCTTGTGATGAAGTGAGATGATGAAATGCCTACATGATGAGAAGTGAGGTGAATGGTGTAGGCATTGTTACATGCATTAGGCCTTCTGACAATATGTCAGAAGGAGGATTATCTGTTTCTAGATGGCAGTTGACAGCAGGTAGCTGAAGCCATGAAAAGTGAAACCTCAGATAAAGGGGAACTACTGTGACTGTTTCTAAGACGTAAATGTATTTCTAGAGGAGTTTGCAGAGAAGTGTTTGTTGATTTTATGGTCTTCTCAGACACTATGTATAAGAAGTCCCAACGTAAAATCCTGAAAGCTAAATATAGATTTGATCTCAATTTTAGAATTATAAATATGTTCTCTGGTGAGTGTGACTTGTCCTTTGCTGATGGCTATAAAAATGGATAAATATGCCAGAAACTTTTTATTTTTATATGAACTATTCAGAAGGCATGAGAACTATATATAATAGGCAAATAACACCAAAACTGCTATACTACTGAAAAGGAGAAATGCTCTTTTCTGTGTTTTGATCTTTTACAATTATTGCAATTTGGTAATTGTGTTCATTTAGTTCTTGTGTTTGATATTCCCATAGTTATTTGTTCTTTTCATTTTGTCCCTTCAATTTTTTTTCTTTTTTAAGTGGAATAACGTTTCATTTGGTTTTCATAAACTCTTTATTCTCTCCTGTGTAGTTCATTAACAAATATTTTATAGATCTAGTATTGTTTCCATATGGTTCAGACAGTTTTTTACTTCATGACTCTTGTGGACATTAAGTAAATTACAGTTCATAAACTGCAATGTATTTCTTTTGACCTATTGCCTGTTCATGTTGAACAACCTTTATCAATGAGCAGGTGAGAATCACTTGATTTACTAGATGTTCACATATTTATTGTCTGATTTAACCACATGAAAATCATACCCAGTTGGAACTTCATGAAATGTATATATGTTTTAAATGCATAAATTTATGCACTCTATAGTGCCTTAAAGTATATTATTAACCGTTAAACTAATCTTCTCTGAGAAAAAAAAAATCACCCAGATTACTGACTCCTCACCTAAATACCCACAGTTACCTCAAGTTCACCACACATATGTAGAGAGTATATGTTAAACAATTTTCAAGTTTTTATTATTAGTTAGGATTTTGTATTCAAAACATTTTGTTTCCAACTCACTAATTGTGCTCTATCTTGAGTACATAATACAATGACTCATTTACAGTAAGGAATCAATAATTAATCATTTTTTTAATGAAGAAAAAAGTGAATGACTGTAGTTGAGTTTTAATATGAGTTGAATAGCTGAATCAGTGGAAGCTCTAACTGCTGTGCGTTCTACCCATTTCTAATTAGGTATCCTAAAGGCTAGATTGCTGCTTCTCAGGGGGGCTATTTTACCATGCCAGCTATATAAGAGAAGCTGATCAAAAGAACCTAAAATGGATTATTCCATTTAGAAACTCTTCCATTAAAGAGCTATAGCCAGAATCAACAGTGAGTCTCAATTATAGAAAACCAGTGATAACTCCGTGATCTGGGGGATATACTAGGTGAGAGGTAGACCTGAACCCAACAAGAGATTAGGATGTGTTGCTACCACCATGATAACATTTCAACTGGCCTCTCTAGGTCGCAGAAATTGTTTTCTTCTTCTAGCTATCCTTAGGGCCAAGCACAGTTCCCAGAAGCATTTATGGAATATAATAAAGACTTAACAGGTGCTAAATGTCCCAGAACAGTAATAACCCTGTATGTCATCCATTCTCAGATGCAAAATACTTCACATTTTATCATCTTCAAAATTGAATTGCAACTTACAATCAACAGCATTGTATATTTGCTATTGTATATTGCTGCTCCAGATGGCAGTCATGACTTAGCTGTCATTGTCAATGCGGGCATCAATTTGGTCATAACAGTTCATATTGTAACCATTTCTACTGACTTATATGCATTGTTGCCATTTCACATATTGAGTGAAACTTCCATTTAAGAATTATTCAAAAAACTATTTAAAAATGGAAAAAAAAAAGACGATTCACTGATTTGGCATTGAAACCAAAAAGTTATTGAGAATGCATTCAGTCACGGAAGAGTAAAACAGGGTATACATAATATGAATGAAACAAGCCAACTACACAGTGGTTTATGGGACCTAAAAGAGGAAGATACAAAAAGTTGAAACTATGTATATTTTGTTATTGAAATGAAATTGATAGCATAAGAAATTTCAAGCCTTTCAGTAGAGAGAGAGAAAGAGAGAGACCTCTGAAAGCAAATAGAAGCTAATGAGGCTAAACATGTCATACTGGACTGTTTTAAAACATTAGTATAATTGTTTATTTGTACTTGTTTTAGTGGGATATAACATTGTGTCTTACAAACTAATAGCTTACATTTAGTGAAATTGAATTTAGTGAAATAAATTGAATTTAGTTAACATTTATTGAGCATTTAGTCTATGCTAAACAAGTTATGACATTATTTCAGGAAAGGTTTAAAGGCAACTATAAATATTATATTTTATCTTCATACTATAACTCAAAAGAGGCCCAATCCTACCCACTTTAAATTTATGTAGAAAAGGATTCCATGAACAAATTATATAAAAATTATAAAGAAAAACCAGGGATCAAATGTAAGCCTTTTTGGCTCATGAACTGATGTTATTTTTACCATACTCTATTACCTCCTTAAAAAAAAAAACTACAGTACTTTTGTTTCAATTTAACTAAATGGCAATACATTACATATTATTCCAGTGGCTAAAGTGTAATATTGAATTATGTTAAAGAACTTAAATTTTACTTTTTAGGAAATAGAAATACAAAAACAAAATCACACACACATATTCCCATACTTCCATATACACACAAGCATTCAACATTTTTCGAAATAAAACATCATTTACTATTTGGGATATCATTGTTTTGAGTTTTTGCATTCCTTCAGTGCTTTGGTTAAGCAAGAACAGCTATTGCCAATTTCTTTAATCAATTTAGTAATATTAATAATTTCAAAGTTTCTAAAAGACAAGTCATGACTATATGGTTGTGGAAAATCTCCAAAATGATGTTCTCCTTTAAGGATGTCAGTGGATTCTAGAAAAGAAGTATCTTCTAAGGACAATAAAATGGATCTGATTTAGGTTTGGAAACAGAGTACTCATGTTAGATTAAATAAAAGTGCCACTTAGATAAGTAGGAGGTTTTGCAGATTCAGCTCTCCTATGAAAGAAACTGATTTTCATAAATTTTCACTTCCGATTAGACACCATTAGAAATCCCTAAGGGCTTCCATCTGAAGTGTGCACACAAATTCCACGAAAGCCAATGCTTACAATACTCTCAATGCAATTATACTTCTTGTAAGCAACGCACTTCTCTTTCATTGAGAGTGATGACATCGCTTGGTCTGAGTGTGTGGTGGAAAAGCTTATTTAAGGCCAAGGAATATAGATTAGCAGTGGTCCTTCAGTATGGAGTTCCTGGTATTAAAATTGAAACCTTCTTATTCCCATATAGATGGCATTGAGTATACTTTGTTGCATTCTAATTTTATGATTCCATGGTTCCCAAATATACAGGTTTTATTTTGCATGCTAGTTCAGGATTTTAGATTAATTAAACTTCGTGGAAGAAAGAACTTTCTTTTTAAGCCATAGACACGAAAGAAGTGATTAGGTATGTGCAGACTGCAATTTGTTTTAATGGTTTATCTTTGTTTCTAACAGTTTTTGCTTGTGTATATTTCTACCTGTTAAAATTACTCTGTAATTTACTGTTTCCTGCTATTTGACAAGAAAGCATTACAATCATAATAAAAAGTAATTTAAGGCTATTACCAATCAATGAAATATATCCCAGTCTAAAATGAGATTGAAATAATTTATGGGAATTTTACAGTCAAATTAGAATGGAGATTATTCCACAGGGGGGAATCAACTTCTGCAAAACTGCAAGCATCATATATTTCCTAATAAGTTCTCACAGCTGAAACATGTCATTATTGGGAGGCAGCATAGGAAATTCAATGCAATCAGAAGAATCTTACAAATAAATGCTGGCAAAAACGGGATATTTGTGGACCCATAACTCAATAATGGATTTGAAGTTAATGCAAAATGAAGTTAATGCAACATTAAACCTAGGAGGCACATTGGGTTTAGTACTGGTGGTTAACTTGCCACACATATTGTTTGTTGACTGACTCGTTATACTCTTAACCTTGGGAAAACTTCCCAATAGCAGTTAGCAATTTAACAATGGTACCATCTCTCCCTACTGCCTTCCAAAACTGAAATGTTCTATAAAGGGAGCATTTTGTTTCACTGTTGAAAAGCAATTACGTTCATTTCCTCTTTTCCTGGCAAATGAAACCTCTGAGTTTGAAGGCTTTATGAGCAATGACAAGATTTGAATGTATTTGCTCACTATTTTATGCTGAGAGTTCATGCAGTTGAATTTTACTTATTTACAAATCAACTCGCATTTATCCAAAAAAGTGACAGTGTTTGGAAAGGATAAGAATTTCAAGAAAATAAATACTAAGGAACTATTGAAAATGCATGATTATCAAGGGGAATGGGCAAATCTATTATACCATCCTTTTGTTTTGCTAATAAACAAACATCAAACACTTCTTTATTCTCTACTTGCTTTCTCCTTTCCTTCTTCCACTACTCACCTCCCAACCTTTAACTGCTTGATGTTTTGTCAGTTATCCTATGTAAAGAGTTGAATTCCCCAAATAAATTAGGTAAGTGGAAACCAAACTGTTGTGGTTGTGAGAACTAGGTTAACTAATCATTGCTTCAGTATAGATTTGTGAAATTCAGTAATCTGTTCAACAACTGGAATCTTTCTGCTTCCTATGAGGTCTTTTAGAAACAAGAAATGAACATGAGAAGTAGGAGAATGATGTGGAGAACAGTATCTCATCACAAAAGGAGTCATAAAGCTTTTATGAGACTATAAATTGTATCAAGTATGAAAAAATATGTTAAGCAGTTGTTTTTAAGGTAATCTTAACTCCCTCAAGGAAGTATTATGACTTAATTATCTTTATGTAACTTTTCAAGAAACAAATTATTTCTGCCCCACAAAATCACAATTAGAATTAAATTTAAGGGGTGCCTGGGTGGCTCAGTGGGTTAAAGCCTCTGCCTTTGGCTCAGGTCATGATCTCAGGGTCCTGGGATCGAGTCCCGCATCCAGCTCCACATTGGGCTCTCTGCTCAGCAGGGAACCTGCTTCCTCCTCTCTTTCTGTCTGCCTCTCTGCCTACTTGTGATCTCTGTCTGTCAAATAAATAAAATGTTAAAAAAAAAAGAATTAAATTTAAATATGTGTGAGGATGCTGCTTTATGTCCCTGTAAGTCATCTAGGATACTTATTTAAATTTTGGAATTTTCCAATAATCCTCTGGGACAAGTGAACATTAATTTATTCATCCTTTAAATGAGAAGACATTTATTATATTGCTTAAGTGTAGTAGCCAAAAAGACAAGTGTGGTCTCAGCTTTCAAAGAAATGACAAAAGATGAGAATGCAATGATGCAACAAGCTTAAGAATATAAAAGCTCTATTGCATTTTTTCTGAAGCCATGATCTGTACACTCATTTCCTTGACATTTGAAAAAACCTAAGTATGGCAGACTATACCTTTGTAAATTCTAATTTGTACACTAGCAGCTAAATTGTTGACTAACGCCTTTGAATAATCACATGGACACAGGCTATTAGGAAAGATTAGATTTGTCATCAGTTTTTTTTTTGCAGCTCAGCAGAGTTATTTGTGCAATTATTAGAAGATGAGGATTGCCCTAGTGAATGTAGCTTGAAGCCACTTTCAATTTGCCACAGGACTGGCAAATAGAGCCCCACCCAAATGACTCCAGAGTGCTCCCTAACACTTTGATCGAGAAGAAAATTAATGAAACTCACAGGTTCAGAACTGCTGAGGGAGAGAGAATTTAACTACAGACTCTGTGACCATAAATGAAGGCTGCCATCTTCCTTTCTTATGATATAAATATCAAACTACAAATTAACTTTATTATGCATGTATTACCACTGTATACGATCAAAATTTCAAGTCATGTAATACTTTCACAATTTGTGTTTTGTTTTGTTAATTTGATTTTAGTAGAATAACTTACAGTAGACTTTAAATATATAAGAAAAGAAGGTAAAATTAATCTATTATATTTATATATTTTTACCATTGTTGGTACTCTTTAATCATTTGTGTAGATAGAGATTTCTAACAGACAAAATTTCACTCAGCCTAAAAATACCTTCATTTAGTGTTTTTTTTTTTATTGTATTCTTTTTCCTCTGGTAAAGTTTTCTCTCAAATTTTAAGTGAAAATTAAAAAAAAATCATTTTGGAAAGATATGTTTTGCTAGATATAGAGTTATAGTTAATATAGGTTCCGTTTTCTTCTGGCCTCAATGGAAAATGAACGGTCATTCTTACTATTTCCTAGTATACAATGTATCTTGTTATTTGGCATTTTTAGGATTTCCTTTTTATTATTGATTTTCAGCATACTTTGGTCTGGTTTTCTTTGTATTCTCTCTGCTTGGAATTTGCTGAGGTTCTTGGATCTGTCTGATATTTTTAAATGTGATTTGGAAGATTTTCAGCCAATATATTTGGATTTTTTTCAGCCCTATCTTATTTCTCCCTTTCTTCTGGGATTCCAGTGACATATATGTTGGCTTACTTTATATCCATAGATTACTGATGCTTTGTCCATTTTTTCAGTCTTTTTTGGTTTGGATAATTTACATTGACTTATTTCTAAGTTCACTAATCTTTTCTCCTGTTGTTACTGCTACTGTTAATCCCATTCAATTAATGTTTAATTTCAAATTGTATTTTTTAGTTTCAGGATTTTCACTTGGTTTACAATATTTTATACCTCTCAAATTTTCCCAGTTCCTTCCCCAATATCTTTTACACTGCTTCCTATAGATTCTTTAACGTATTTCTTATAATTACTTTTAAGCTTGTGTCTGCTAATTCTACCATTTGGATTATCCATTAGACTGTTTCTAACCATTTACTGTAGGTTATTTTTTTCTATATGTAGATACATGTATACATTATATAGGTGGATGATATATATGGAGAACCTGGATTCTACAAACTTTCTCCATAGAATGTTGTGCCGCAATAAATTACTTGCAGAAAAACTCACTTACAGAAGCTTAGTTTTAAGTTTTAGAGAGAGTAGATTTTAATTTTTCCCATATTTATAGGATGAAAACCTGAGTCTTAAGATATGGTTCTTACTCCTAAAATGTGGCATATCCAGTGCCACACATTTAGGAATGATTAAGGCAGGCATTTACCTCTAACTTCTCAAGAACTGAACTCTAACTTTGGGTTTCCAATGTTAAGCAGGTGCTTAAATCAGGTTTTAAACTATTCCTCTGTTCTTTTCCCCTGAGGGAGACTCTCATAGTACTTCTGTGCAGTTCAGACTGAGGGGCATGCGCACACAGATTTGGAAGGGCAACTCTTTGGTTCCTCTCTGACAGAATATTCTCTCCTTTTTCTTTTCTAATTGTTCTGGTAGCCTGAAATTCTGACTTCTGATTCCCCACATAAATAAGACTGCTCCTTCGACAAAGCAGGAAAAAAATATACAGTGGAAAAAAGACAGTCTTTTCAATAAATGGTGCTGGGAAAATTGGACAGCTATATGTAGAAGAATGAAACTCAACCATTATCTTACACCGTGCACAAAAATAAACTCGAAATGAATAAAAGACCTCAACATGAGACAGGAATCCATCAGAATCCTAGAGAAGAACATAGGCAGTAACCTCTTCAATATCAGCCACAGCAACTTCTTTCAAGATATGTCTCCAAAAGCAAAGGAAACAAAAGCAAAAATGAACTTTCGGGACTTCATCAAGATCAAAAGCTTCTGCACAGCAAAGGAAACCGTCAACAAAACAAAAAGGCAACCCACAGAATGGGAGAAGATATTTGCAAATCACAGTACAGACAAAAGGTTGATATCCAGGATCTATAAAGAACTTCTCAAACTTAACACACACGAAACAGATAATCATGTCAAAAAATGGGCAGAAGACATGAACAGACACTTCTCCAATGAAGACAATACACATGGCTATCAGACACATGAAAAAATGTTCATCATCACTAGCCATCAGGGAGATTCAAATTAAAACCACATTGAGATACCACCTTACACCAGTTAGAATGGCCAAAATTAGCAAGACAGGAAGCAACATGTGTTGGAGAGGATGTGGAGAAAGGGGAACCCTCTTACACTGTTGGTGGGAATGCAAGTTGGTGCAGCCACTTTGGAGAACAGTGTGGAGATTCCACACTGTTTAATAATTAAGAAATTTAAAATAGAGCTTCCCTATGACCCTGCAATTGCACTAGTGGGTATTTACCCCAAAGATACAGATGTAGTAAAAAAAAGGGCCATCTGTACCCAATGTTTATAGCAGCAATGGCCGCGGTCGCCAAGCTGTGGAAGGAACCAAGATGCCCTTCAACGGACTAATGGATAAGGAAGATGTGGTCCATATACACTATGGAGTATTATGCCTCCATCAGAAAGGATGAATACCCAACTTTTGTATCAATATGGATGGGACTGGAAGAGATTATGCTGAGTGAAATAAGTCAAGCAGAGAGGGTCAATTATCATATGGTTTCACTTATTTGTGGAGCATGACAAATAACATGGAGGACATGGGGAGATAGAGAGGAGAAGGGAGTTGGAGGAAATTGGAAGAGAGATGAACCATGAGAGACTATAGACTGAAAAACAATCTGAGAGTTTTGAAGGGGCAGGGAGTGAGAGGTTGGGGGAGCCAGGTGGTGGGTATTATGGAGGGCAGATATGGCATGGAGCACTGGGTGTGGTGCATAAACAATGAATTCTGTTACGCTGAAAAGAAATTAATAAAAAAATTTTTGAAAAAAAAAAAGACTGCTCCTTTCTACTAAATTTTATTTTAATATGCCTCAAGCTAAATATTTTCTAGGAGGTGAAAAACAAATAAATGTATTAACATCATCCAAGGTGTGTGTGTGTGTTTGTTTGCTTGTTTATGGGTTGAGGTTTCCCCAGTTCTGACTGCTTTTGGTTGCTCTCAGATACCTTTAATATTGAATTCTTCATTTTTCTTCTTTCTCCCCTACTTCTGGAATCTTGCATTCACTGTTTTGCATTTCTCATTTCTTTATCTTTCAATATAAAATTTCAGATAACTTACTTAGAAATATATTTCAATTCAGAAGATCAAATTTGGGTTTATCTAAAAATTTGTCTGTGTATTTTTAAGTTTCCTGCCGTTACTAATAGTTTTTCTTTTGTTTTATTTTTAAGTCTTTTACACATAATTATTATATGTTCTGAGTTTAGTAATCAGATATCTAAAAGGTTTGTATGTTTGATTCTGCTCTCACTGAATTTTTCTTGCTCTTCAAGATGGTATATTTTATATGTTTTTTAAAAATATTATACTGTTTTCCATTTATTTGTCAGTTGTATGGTAAAGTATTTTTATTTTGTTTTACTTTATTTTATTATTTCCAGTATAATTAATGTAAAGTGTTATGTTAGTTTCTTGTGTACATTCACAATTCTATACATTATTCAGTGCTCATCACAATATGTGTACTTAATCCCCCTCACCTCTTTCACCCCTTTCCCCACTCACCTCACCAAACCACTAGTTTGTTCTCTATCTTTAAGAGTTTATTTTTTTGTTCATTTCTTTTTTCTTTCTTTCGTTTCTTAAATTCCACATATGAATGAAGTCATATGGTATGTCTTTTACTGACTTATTTCACTTAGCATTATACCCTCCACATTCATGTTGTTGCAAATGGTGATTCCTTATTATGGTTGAGTAGTATTCCATTCTGTGTGTGTGTGTGTGTGTGTGTGTACCACATATTTATCCATTCATCTATCAATGGATACTTGGGTTGTTTCCATAATTTGTCTATTGTAAATAATGCTACAATAAACATAGGGGTGCATGTATCTTTTCAAATTAGTATTTTCATATTCTTTGGGTAAGTACCCAGTAAAGTACTTATGGATCATATGGTAATTTTAGTTTTAGTTTTTTTGAGGAGCTTCCATACTGCTTTTCATAGTGACTGCACCAGTTTGCATGCCTACCAACAGTGCATGAGGTTCCTTCCCCCCCACATCCTTGCCAACACTTGTTTCTCATGTTTTTTTTTTATTATTATTTTAGCCATTTTAACAGGTGCTATTGTAAGTGTTTTTGATTTTCAGCTATGAATTCATGATTTTTGGAATAATTTTGGTGGAAATATTCTAAGGCCATGGTCAAAGAAAGAGTATGCATTTATTTGTAGCTTGGGTTTTAAGGAACACCTGGACATTGTGAATTTATGTTTTTAAATTGTCAATGAAGTGTTTTCTTATTTGTTTTTTTTTTTCTGCTTAACCAAGTTTCAAGATAAAAAATTTGGAATATCTAGTAAATATGTTTGATCTCCAAATGTTCCCAACTTTCCCCTGGATTGTATATTTATTTAATTTTTATGTAGCCTATTTAGGTGTATTTTGTCGGTAGAGATTTTTGTTGTTGTTGTTGTTGTTTTTTAAGAATACATAGTCAGTTATTGCTATTGGCAAGAAAATTTTTCCATAATTTGTTATTAATCCCATAACTTGAAATTTTTCCTTTTATGTTCCATGTAAGTCAACAAAGAAACAAGGCAGAAATATTTCCAGATAGTAGAGACTCTAGAGTCCAATATTAATATCATTTTACAGCTCCAAACAGATTTTATTCTTAAGATTTTTAAAACATCCTCAAGCTCAGGGAATGGAAGATTAAGTAAAGACATAAAGTGATCATTTCCCTAAATAGAATACATTTTGTGTACTGGTTGATTAGGACCAGTGCTTAAAGATTAATATAGAGTAGGACTCTTAAGATTGAGATTACTATCTAAAATAATTCTAATAAGTTGCCAAATCTCTAAAATTTAAAAATTAGGTGAAATTCATATGTTGGTAGATGGCTGTACTAGAAATAGGTCTGTTAACATAGACAAATAGAAATTATACTTCTAAGTATTCCTCCTTATCTTTTGAGCCACAAATAGAAGAAAGAACTTTTGTTCTCTGGGAAATAATCAAAAGAACAGCAAAATAGTGAATTACTTAACCCTTTACATAGATATATAGAATATAGTAAAAATAATGATAATAATAAAGAGATTCAAAGGAGCAAGAAATTGGAAGCATAATCAAGAGAAAACAGGGTCGCTAAAAGCAGATATTTAGGTCATTCAAAAATAGAATTAACAGACAAAGACATTAAAGAACCAAATGGAATTTGGAACAGCAAAAGATATAATATTCATTATGTTAAAAATTAATATAGTAGATACTATATATAGTATAACTACTGAATCAGAGAGAAAAGAAAGATTTAAAAAAAGGAAAAACTTAAAGCATTAGTAACCTCTATGATAATGTCAATAGTATCAAGTGTTTCCTTATTGTAGTTAGAATTCCAAAAAGATTGGTTAGAATGTGTGTGTGTGTGTGCGTATGTATATGTATGTAGAAATAAGTCAAAAAAATTCTCAGATTTGAGGTAAAATGAACCTGTAGATATCCAGGAAGTTCAGTAAACTTCAAGCATGAGAAATACCTGGAAACCCATGGATAAGCTCATCATAGTAAAAATACAAGAAAAAAACTAAAGCACAAGTCTTTTTGTTGTTGTTGTTGTTTATTTATTTATTTGACAGACAGAGATCACAAGTAGGCAGAGAGGCAGGCAGAGAGAGAGCAGGGGAAGCAGGCTCCCCACTGAGCAGAGAGCCCAATGCGGGGGCTCAATCCCAGGACCCTGGGATCATGACCTGAGCTGAAGGCAGCGGCTTCAACCCACTGAGCCACCCAGGCACAAATCTTAAAAGAATCAAGAATCTATATAAATAATACATATAGGGGAAGTGTATTTCCACACAAATCTGGCATGTCAGAAGATAATAAAATGACATCTTTAAAGAGCCAAAGGCAAATGGCCAAGCCAGAATTCTGTTTCCCTCAAGAATTCTTTTTCTATAAATACAAGTTAAATCAAGACAGGTTTTTTGTTTTTTGTTTCTTTGTTTTTTTAGATTTTATTTATTTATTTATTTGACAGGGAGAGAGCACTCACAAGCAGGTGGAACAGCAGGCAGAGGGAGAGGGAAAAGCAGGCTCCCCACTGAGCAGGGAGCCTGACATGGGTCTTGATTCCAGGACTAGAAATCAAGACAGTTTTATCTGAAATAAAACTGACATAATTTGTCACCAGTGCACTCACATTCCAAGAAATACAAGAGAATATTTTTTAATTTCTTTTAAAAATTTTTAAAAGATTTTATTTATTTGAGAGAGTGAGTGAGTGAGAGAGAGATCATGAACCCAGGGGGAAGGGTATAGAGAGAAACAGACTCAACACTGAGCAGGGAGTTTGTGCAGGGCTCAAGTCCAGGATGCTGGGACCAGGACCTGAACTGAACAGAGTCTTAATCAACTGAGTTACCCAGATACCCAAAAGAGAAATTTCTTCATACTGAAGGGAATTAGTAGCAGTTTGGAAGTCAGATCTACAGGAAGGAATTAAGAGTTTTAGAAATGTTAGAAATATGCAAAAAATATCAGTTTTTCCCTCTATTAAAGACAATTGCTGGGCGCCTGGGTGGCTCAGTGGGTTAAATCTTTGCCTTCGGCTCAGGCCATGTCCTCAGGGTCCTGGATCCAGCCCTGCATCGGCCTTTCTGCTCAGCAGGGAGCCTGCTTCCCCCTCTCTCTCTGCCTGCCTTTCTGCCTACTTGTGATCTTGCTCTGTCAAATAAATAAATAAAAATCTTTTAAAAAATTGCTTATTTGATGATTAAATAATACACACTGTTGTTTATAGTATATATAAAAGTAAAATATATGCCAATAGTTATGAGGAGTGGAAGGAGTTAAATAGACATATACTAGTGTGGGCTTCTTCAAAACTAAATTTTTGTAATATTGTTGGAAGTCATTCTGGAAAAGTTAAAACTACAGGCCATAATCTATAAAGCACTGAATAAATCAAACAAAGGGCTATAGCAAAAAAAAGTCTAATAGGTGAAAAAAATGAAATACTAAAATATGCTTAATTAGGGGTGCCTTGATGTCTTGGTTGGGCATCTGACTCTTGATTTTTACTGCAGTCATGATTTCAGGGTTGTGAGATCAAGCCGTGTGTGGCGCTCCATGCTTAGCACAGAGTCTGCCTGGATATCTCTCTCCCTCTCCTTTTGCCTCTGCCCCCAGCCTTTTATAAGATAAATAAATAAATCTTAAATAAATTTAAAAAGGCTTAATTAATCTGGAATGATGCAGGAAGGTTGGAACAAGAGGACAAAAACAGATGGGACACATAATAACAAATGGCAAGATGGTTGGCTTAAACCTAACTATCTTCATGTGATATAAAAATGTAAATTGACAAGCATTTCAAATAAAAACTCAGATTATATGTTTGGGTAAAAAATTAAGGCTCATCTGTGTGCTTATTACAAGGGAAAGACTTTAGTATATAAAATGAAAATGATATAAAATATCTCATGCAAACACTTCATAAGAATATTTCTATGTAAATATCAGATAAAGTAGATTCCAAGACAAAGAGTATTACCAGGGAAAAAAGAATGACATTTCACAATGATAGTAGGGTCAATTTATCAAGAAAAGGTAATGATTCTTAATGTTTATCCAATAACAGAGCTTCAGTGTACATAAAAAATTTTTGATAGAACTGTTGAAACAAAATCACAAGTAAATTTAAAATTTAAACATTCTGGGACGCCTGGGTGGCTCAGTGGGTTAAGCCACTGCCTTCGGCTTGGGTCATGATCCTGGAGTCCTGGGATTGAGTCCCGAATCGGGCTCCTTGCTCGGCGGGGAGCCTGCTTCCTCCTCTCTCTCTGCCTGCCTCTCTGCCTGCTTGTGTGTACTCTCTCTCTCTGACAAATAAATAAAATCTTAAAAAAAAAAAAAATTAAACATTCTTTTCTCAGTAATTAGAATGAGAAGACAAAGTTCAATAAGAATATGAAAGTTCTGACAAGATTATCAACCATTGACCTAAGCAGACAAGTACTATATATAACTTTAAAGCACTATGCTCAACTTGTGTAAAAGATACTCTGTTTTATTAATATACATGGAAAACTAAATAGAGATAGACTTTATGGAAGACTTTATAACAAGTCTAAATACATTTCAAGGGAGTTAAGTCACACAGAATGTATTCTATGACTATAACTGAATTAAAGTAGAAATCACTATAAAAGGTATCTAGAGTATCCCAAATATATAGGAATAAAATCAAACAATTCTAAATAATCCATAGATCCAATAGTAAAAAGGTAAATTTAAAAAGAATCCAAATGGAATGATAATGAAAATAAAACTTAGCAAAAATTATAGGATATCTACATATCTATTAATCTAAAACAGTGTTTAGAAAAAAAGTCTATTTTAGATTTAAATCTTATAAATTAAAATATGTATGCAAGGAAATAAGGATCTAAAATTCCACTTAAGATGCTAGAAAAAAAAAACTCAAGTTTTAATAAGTTTATTACTATAAAATGTGAGTGGAAACCAAGAAACTGTGCAAATAATACACAAAAATCATAAATCCAAATTTTGGTTTTTCGAAATATGAATAAAATTGATCAATCTGTAGTAAGGCTGATCAAGAAGAAAGAAAAGCCAAAGCAAGAAAATTAGAACCAGGTGCCTAGGTGGCTCAGTGGGTTGAGCCTCTGCCTTCAGCTCAGGCCATGATCTCAGGGTCCTGGGATTGAGCCCTCCATAGGGCTCTCTGCTTGGTGGGGAGCCTGCTTCTCCCCTTCTCTCTGCCTGCCTCTCTGCCTACTTGTGATTTTTCTTTCTGTCAAATAAATAAATAAAATCTTTAAAAAATAAAACAGAGAAAAGAAAAGTAGAACTAGTTCACAATCACCCCTTTTTCTGGGGCAAATTATCTAGCTCTTTCATTGAGGAAAGAATCTTCACTTTAAATCCATGAATTAATTCATTCCTAGAGTTGGTCTTCTAGTTATTAAGACTGTGCTCATGATTTAAGTTGACACTAGAATTTTGAGTTACTGAAAAGTACTAGCAAAGATGTTAGGAATTTTCCCAAGTTCTCATCTAGAGTACAGGGTAAGTGAATACTTCATGAGCAGGTTGAATGAGACAATGAGAACTCAAAGTTGATTATTATACATTGTGTCTGATGAGTCCTGCAAATACTAGCCTTAGAACATAGATTCAAATAATAGCATTTTTCGGAATGAAGGCTTTTGTATATCAGGAATTTTTACTTTCTCACACAAGAAAATTTTTTTTTCTTTCCATAATTACTTCCAACCCCTAGAAGCTGAGATTTCTTTTATACTCCTCAGGGGTGCTCTTAGCTTTTCTCTTCTCTAGAGCTGAAATTCCTGCTTGAGTCTAAGCATTCTCCTGCATTCAGACATTCCTAGGGAGACACATACATTACTTCTGGGGATTATATTATTCTTTTTTTTTTTTTTTTTTTTTTTTTTTTCTTTTTCAGAGAGAGATCACAAGTAGACAGAGAGGCAGGCAGAGAGAGAGAGAGAGGGAAGCAGGCTCCCTGCTGAGCAGAGAGCCCAATGCGGGACTCGATCCCAGGACCCTGAGATCATGACCTGAGCCGAAGGCAGCGGCTTAACCCACCGAGCCACCCAGGCGCCCGGATTATATTATTCTAATTAAGGAAAAATGGTTGCAAAAATTGGGTTCAAAGACCAGCATGAGAAAGGAGGAATGATTTTAAATCAGAATTGAGTTAGCTATTCAGGGCTTCCTTCCCCTGACCCCCCCACAGATTTATGCTGAGTCTTTAAGGCCTGTAATTAACAATTGAGTAAAAGCTCAAACATCTCCTTGGGACATTGAGAGCACAAGGCAGCCATGGTATTGGTGCCAGCAGCTTCTGCAGCAATAGAAGGCATTGCCAGCTGCTTTGGCAGCAACATAAAATAATGCCTCAAGGCAGACATCAGCACGGTCCACATTAAACATCGGCGGCCTCAGTTTGGCAGCTTCTTGAAGAACACCCATGAGAAGGGATTAACAGAGTGTATTAGGGATATATGGGGTGGGAGTGGAGGCAGTTAGCAAGCTACTGGATTCTAGTAGGAGTCCTCCAGTGAAGACAGTTGAACTGTCCCCTGAAAAGTTCTAGATTCACTAGAAGACATCTGAGACCAGGCTAAAGATACAATTTAACAGGACAGCTTGCACTAGAGAGATATTTCTTGACAGTATTATTGAACTCTGTTTTTTTACTCTCTTAATGCTTACTGTGTTTTTACTTCATTCATGTTGTGCATCAGAAACTATGACTTATTCCAGTCCTCTATCCAGTGACTATAGTCTATAGAAAAAAAGTCTATTTTGGATTTAAATCTTATAGGGGCGCCTGGGTGGCTCAGTGGGTTAAGCCTCTGCCTTCAGCTCCTGGGTGGCTCAGTGGATTAAGCCTCTGCCTTCGGCTTGGGTTGTGATCTCAGGGTCCTGGGATCGAGCCTCACATCGTCGAGCCCTCTGCTCAGCAGGGAACCTGCTTCCTCCTCTCTGTCTCTGTCTGCCTCTCTGCATACTTGTGATCTCTATCTGTCAAATAAATTAAAAAAAAAAAAGAAATGTCTTTAGATTTAAATCTTATAAATTAAAATATGTATGCAAGAAAATAAGGATCTAAAATTCCACTTAAGATGCTAGGAAAAAAGAAACAAATTAAACTCAAGTTATAATAAGTTTATTACTATAAAATGTGAGTGGAGGGGGTGCCTTGTTGGCTCAGTGGGTTAAAGCCTCTGCCTTCGGCTCAGGTCATGATCCCAGGGTTCTGGGATTGAGCCTGCATCGGGCTCTCTGCTCAGCGGGGAGCCTACTTCCTTCTCTCTCTGTCTCTGCCTGCCTCTCTGCCTACTTGTCTGTCAAATAAGTAAATAAAATCTTTAAATAAAATAAAATAAAATGTGAGTGGAAACCAAGAAACTGTGCAAATAATACACAAAAATTATAAATCCAAATTTTGGTTTTTTTGAAATATGAATAAAATTGATCAATCTGTAGTAAGGCTGATCAAGAAGAGAGAAAAGTCAAAGCAAGAAAATTAGAACCAGGATGCTAGTCCCAAGAACATGATCACCCTATCATTTTGCCACCAGTAATAACTCTGTTTTTACCACCAGTAAACTACCTGCTTGATAATTAATGGCTTATGGTTAATAAAAATCTTTTTCCAAGAAATAAGTGTTACCCTGAATTTTTATTCTTTTTCAATATCACCTAATGCACACTTAGTATATGTCTAAGATTGTCAACATACACAATTCTAACAACTCAAATGCTGTTTTCTTAAGTTCATTTTTCAATCATGGGAAAAGTTTAAAAAAGGACTATCTAAAATATTTAAAAAGTAAACTTTCAAAAATTTTTACAATGACTTTATGATAAGAAACAAAGTCATTCATACCAAATCACAATCTGGGTGACCTTTCACTGAGGACTTGTGTCTAATATACAAGCAAAACCAGTGTATGGAGGCAAGGTTACAACAACCCAAGATGATTCCAAGCCGGTAAATCATGTTTATTCATACGCAGTTATGTTGTATTTATGGACAGTATTTTTCATTTAGACCAGTATGCACATATTGGATATGTTCATTAAATAGTTTAAAGCTATTTAAGACATATTTTAATATATCGATGATTTTCTTTTCTTTTCTTTTTTTTTTAAGATTTTATTTATCTGACAGAGAGCACAAGTAGGGGGAGTAGCAGAGGGAGAGGGAGAAGCAGGCTCCCCACTGAGCCCAGTGAGGGGAGGGAGGGAGGAGGGAGTGATACAGAGCTGGGTTCCAGGACCCTGGGATCATGACCTGAGCTGAAGGCAGACGCTTCACTGACTGAGCCACCCAGGTGCCCCTCAGTGATTTTCTATATCAAAATTTCCAGATTGGCCACTTAACAGAGAAAAAGAGTACATGCAAATGTACTTGAAATTTTTCACTTAAGTGTGGATCATTCAACTATTTTATGACACATGCGTCTGCAACACAACTCTAATATCTCTTTCCAACACCCTAGGTTTAGCGGAAGCTGATAGAGTGGCTTAGAATTTTAAAGGGGTTCTGATATCCCAAAGTCAACCAGTACAAGTAGAGAAATTAAGCAGCACATTTACTTCAAATATTAGGTTTTTGTAAGAATACAGGAAGGCAGTACAGGGTTAACATGTTTCCCAAAACAACAACTTCTAATACTTTAGAAGTTATGGAAGAAAAAAAAAATGCATCCACATAAAGCTCACAGATACTATTTCTGGATTCTTTGTACTATCTTTCAATCATATTGAAGTTCTGAAATAAGAGTCTCCTTTAAACTGAAAATGAAAGGCGTCAGATGTATGGAAAGCATATGGCTGACAAAGATGCTTTGTTCTGTGTGTATTCTGAATACTTTTCAATATAGGCATTTTTTGCTTTCTCTTTTTTCTTAATCTTTTTTTTTTAAAGATTTTATTTATTTATTTGACAGAGAGAAATCACAAGTAGGCAGAGAGGCAGGCAGAGAGAGAGGAGGAAGCATGCTCCCTGCTGAGCAGAAAGCCTGATGTGGGGCTCGAACCCAGGACCTGGGATCATGACCTGAGCCGAAGGCAGCGGCTTAACCCACTGAGCCACCCAGGCGCCCCTCTTTTTTCTTAATCTTATGCAAAATGTGTTTGCAGTATTCCTTAATTTTATGCATCATTTCTGTGGCACTCCAAGGCAAATATTCTGTTTCTCATTGTCTTCAGTAGAATCGCTGTCCTTTGTAAATGGTCCTTATTTGATTCCTGATGGTTGTCATTCCCTTTATGATTGCTGGGGTGATCCAGCATAGCCCAGTATTTCCACTCCCCCTTAGGCTAACTCTACTACAGAGGTCCAGATTCTTCATGCTCATCTGATCTCAACACTGATTCCTGAACAAAAGCTTTTATTAATATTTATGTCTTGTCCAGAGAGACACCTTGTTTGGAGAAGTGGAGGAATGTAGTGAATAATCATTATCCATCTGGGTAATGATTCACATTTCTCATCTCTGAAGTTTGAGGAAAGTCTTGAAGTTTGTCCAGCATATGCAATGTTAGCCTGAGGGATTATATTGACTTTAAACATCTTATCAGCTCTTTGGTGCAAGTGAGGTTCCCCATCTCAAGTAAATCCTATTTAAACAACAGAACTCTAATTATGTATGCTTTATAGTTTTGACTTGAGGATACTATTAAGAGGATCCGTTTTTTTCATAATTCAAGAATTGACAGGTATGTCGCATGCTGCATAATTTTCCTTAGAGTAAGTTATGCTTTCCTCTATTAATTAGTTCTGTTAAATTTCCATTTTTTCAGAATAAAATGATGATTTTGCCAGTCTTTGAATATCCTAATCAATTAGCAACTATGCTACTGTAGATGAAAGATGCTTAATTGGCCTTGGATAGGTCATTTCACCTCCCTAGGCTTTGTTTTTCTCATCTATAAATTGAGCATTAAGTTTGGATGTTATCTATTTTTTCTTCCCACCTAAAAAATCTTTTTCTTTTGGTGACAAAATAGATAACCAGAGCAACGGTTTCACTCATAAAAGTTGTCTTTTTTCTCATTGCTGAATTCAGTCCTGCACACATATGCTGCGTGTCTATGTGAGTGGTATGAGCAGTGATCTCAGGTATCACCTACATAATTATGAACAAATATATTACAATTCATACATATATGAATATAAACATAACAGCTTAGAATTTTATAAATGGTCCTACAGTCATCTCCTCTGGTGTATTTTGGACATCCTATATTAATGAGCTCTTCTTCATTTAGGAATTCCAGCCATACTGGCCTCCTCATTATTATTCCATGATATTGAGCCTGCTTCAGCCTCAGGAATTTTGATCTTGAATTTTCCACTTCCTGAAATGTTCTTTTCGTAGATATCCATATTTCTTGTTCTTTCTCTCTTTCTCTCTCTTTTGTGGTCTCAGTTCTGATCTCACGTATCCCCTGCCAAAAAAAAAAAAAAAAATCCTACTCATTTTTATAAGACCACATCCACTTTCCTCATGCATACATATGAATACATACATAAAGATAAAATATAGGTTAAATGACTTGTAAAATGTGTTTCTATACATTGAGGTGAGGCATACAGAATTGAAGATTGGCTGCTGTTGTGTTGTAATTGCACAACCATTGTGCCAAATAAGCATATTGTATTTTGGTGGAAGGAGCATTTATGTGAAACTTCATTACTGTGATGAGTTCAACTCTACAAATACATTATTTTTTACTTTCTCCATCTGCTACACTACGAAGGATTAGAAAATATATAAGTGGCAGCTGCAGGGGGAGCTAGAATAAAACGCCAGGGGAAGCTTGGGATGGTGGAAGTCCCTAAGAGGCTTTAGAGGCCAGGATTTTGTAGATGTCAGGAGAAGAAAACCAGACCTGCCATGAAGAGCTCACCTTGAACTCCCTAAGGTGAAAGAAGGTTAGTAGATCTTGAGCCTGGGCTCTTGTCTGTAGGAAGTCATTTCAAGTGTTAATTTAAAATCCTAATAGAAAGCTAGTGTGAAATGCTATAATGTTAACACTAAGGAAAAGAAAAATATTATTAAGGAAAGGAAGTTGATCTTTTTAGCCAATGCATTTTTCAATAAACTTTATTGTAAAAGTTGAAGACAATGTGTCTATGTGGAAATGAATCACATCTCAACTGCGGCACCTCACACATCATGATGATGTATCCGGGTTGCAGGCTTTCTGAAAGCTCATCAGTTGAAATCATGACATAAAAGCAATTTCTCCCAAAAGTCACAGTAAGATTGCCTCTGTTTTTAAAACAGTAACTTGTAAAGTTTAAAAAGCTGCCTCCTTTCCCATATTTCCTTTTGAAGAAATCTAAGACTGGTAAGATATAAAAAGGATTACACATTAAATGCAAACATAGAACAAATATTCTTAATTTAAAACCATGAATGAGATTTTAAGGAATCTCTGAGACATGTGGAAAAGAAATTCAAGCCACAAATCATATTTATCCAAATTTTTACATATAATCTAAAGATGGGAGAAAAATGAATCATGAACCTAATCAGGAAATGTACTTTTTTACATGTTCATATGTTTAAGTATATTTATGTATATATGTGTACTCAATCCAAATCAGAGGGCTATGTATTAAATATACATACAGAGAAACAAACTATATTCCTCTGATTAATGCCTTTGACATGTGAGCAAGAAATGTGACTGTTGAAAGAGACTTGAGTCCATTCTTAATCTCTCTCCTAATTTAGTCAGTCCCTTTACATATGTGTACATGCGCGTGTACACATATATATCCAAAGTTGGACCACTTCTCTTCACCACCCTTTCCAATACAAAGCCTGATCTGACCTGAGATCATCTCTCTAGGAGACCCTTAACAGTAGCATCCTACATAATATCCCTGATACTAATGATAGCTCATGGAGAAGATACTCTTCACAGAGAGATTGTTATAAATTGTCAGGTCGAATGATGCTTCTCAAATGCTCCGATGACTTCTCATTTCACTCATAATAATACTCATCAGCTTTGAATTTGATCAGTGCTCTTACAGTCAGCTCTCCCACTTTGTTTTAGACCTCATATCTTAATATTCTCCTCTTTCAGATACTCCAGCCATATGGCTTCCTGGTTATTATTCCATCACATCACACTGAGCCTGCTTCAGCCCCAGGAAATTTGAACTTGAATTTCCCACTTCCTCAAGAACTTCCCAGATAACTATATTCAGGTTTTCCCTCTTTTCTTTCAGATCTCCTCAAATCTCACCTTATCTGAAAAACAATTCTTATTTCATTTGCATAAAAACTCATCCACTTTGCAGAGAACCTATCCTCATACCTGTCTTATTTCCCTTTGTAACACCTATCCCCACCTATCATATTATATACTTGTTATTTATCTGTTTAACAATGGCAAGTGCTGTATCAGTTGGTATCTACTGATGACAGATTGGATATTCAGCAGCATCAGTCGTGAGATAAGGTTTGGTTAGAAGGAACCCAATCTGTTAAATCAATGCCTGGATTTTGTCTCTTCTACAATCGATTCAGTTTTAAAGGGCTCATCACGTAAGCAATGGGAAGGATGAGAATTAATGATCCTTTCTTTAAAGTAAAGATCTTCTAGTCCACCTTGCCAGTTAACTGCTTCTTGTGTAGTGAATGATCTCTTTGTAGGCATTAACAGGAGACACAAAAATACACGTCTTTCACCTAGTTCTGAAGGTCCATTCATATTCCTGTTTTCTGATTTCCTTTTATCAGATCTCCCAAGGCCCATGACCAACCATTCAAGTCATTTGTCACTGCCAAGGCAGTTATGTATATATACTTGGCAAATCCTCCCTCTGTATAAAATAAAATAACCAATAACTCATAACTCATAATATGAGTAGAGTTGTAGAGCGATCCTTTTTCAGACCAATCAGTGAACCAGTATGTTCCAAGCTAGCACAGTCTATTAAGAGAAGGATCTTTTTAAAACAGTCATGCAGAACTTCTACCTTTCTCCCTAAGTGACCCTTGATTCAACTGAACTTACCACTTCTCTTTATTCGTGACTTCAAAAAGAAATTAACAAAGCAGTTAACAGTTAAAAAGCATTTAACAAAGTTATCAGAAACAGTTAACTAAGCAAGGCGCATACAATAATTTTTAAATACATAATATAAGGGTATTCTTCCTGAGGGTCTGCTTGTGAAGGTTACTGCTATTAATAATACCTTAGGTTGTATTCCTCTGAATGCACACCTTGAAACAATGTCTTGCATCAAATTAATTCATTCTGTTAGTCCAGAGCACAGCAGTTGGGTAGCATCGAGAGTGAGATGAGGAAGGAGAAAAAAATCCATACATGGGAGAGCTATTCAGGTCATCACTATGAGAGGCTGTTTCAGCGGGGGCCTTTGGAGAAGCATACAAAATGCCTGCCTCCAAATGCTATTTGCCTTTCTCCATCAGCTCTTAACTTCCACTGAGGACTGCCCTTGAATGATAACTTCTCCATGTTTCCGTGTCACTCCTGCTGCTGTTAAGTGTCCACTACATAGTAAAAGTCCTAGAGGTAAAAAGGAAATAGTGGCATGCACGTGCAAGTGAGGTACTTTTGACTTAAAGTGATTTTTAGCCTGAGAAGTCTGCATGATACACCAAGCCTTGAATAGAATCAGAGATAAGGTCAGGTTGGTGTGCTTGAAGCAATCATTCTTGCTATTACCTTGGACTGTCATAAATCAGCTACTTAACAATTTGGTCCCAATTGTTGTCACTTGTTAAATTCAGACCTATAAATGTAGCTTTCAGAATTCACTTTCACCTCTTAATTAATAAAAAAAATTCCTTAGACAACACATTCTCTCTCCAAACATTTTACAAGTCAGTGATTTTACATGATCATAGTAAAAACTTAACAGAAATTATAGAAAAGAACAAGATAGATTTAAATCACAATCTTCGAATTAAAGAAAAGGAAGACTTTCTAGATGTAAGCAGGGGCATGGATAATAATTTCAAGATTTTAATTCCATAGGTAGATTTTTCCATAATTGATAAAACTAAGACTCTATCTACTAACTTAATGTCCAGGTCTCCTTCAGAGCTATCTTTCTCCTGTTCTGCAGAGGAAAGACATGCTTCTCATTTGTATCTCATAAGATGTTGCCCTAAGTATGAATCCTCCAGGGGAGCAAACAAAAGTGCACTGCTCCTATAGCTGATACCCACAGAAGTAAAACTAAGAGAGATTTGCTAAAACAATCAGAAGGGGTTGGCCTGTGGTTTTTGTTTTTGTTTTTCCTCCCTTCTTTCCTTCCTTTCTTTCTTCTTTCCTTCCCTCCTTCTTGTTCTAAACTTTAGAAGGGCAAAGTTTCCACAAGATACTTATTAATCTGTTTATTAGAATTAAAAAAAAAATAAAGCTAGATTGTTCTGAAAAAATTACTTCTGATTTGACTCATTTGTTCGATGATATGAATGAACTTTGTCAACTTAACCTATATGGCAGATACTTTCCAGAAATGAAAATGAACTAAATATCCAGCTTCAAGGAGTAATGAATATATATTCAGTGAAATACAACACATGGAGATTAAACTTTGAAGTTATTTAAATTTACATGAAAATAGTATATTTCAAATAGAAATGTGTGAAAGTTGATGATTTTAAAAATAAGAGATAAGAGTAAAAAATTTGAGTACAGTTAAAGCTATAAAAGGGTTACTGATTATTACATTTGTATTTATTAGAATATTATTAATAAATACCTTAGTAATACTGGAGGTTATATTCACCCTCTAAGTTCCCCAGCATACATAAGTGGAAATGTGCTTAAGTATCAGTAACTTAAATGGGGAGTGAAATGAGATTGAAGCCTGCCTTGATTCCTTCAGTAACTCAGGAAAACAGCCCATGGATCAAAGCAAACAACTTATTGATTGAGAAGATCCCCTTTTCTCCACAAGGGAGCAGACAGTTGAGGCTAAGCATTTGTCCTCATCAGCCACTTTGTTGCTAGCTTTATACCATCCTGCACAGCTTTAATTGAAAGCTTAGATGGCAGTTAGAGCCTGGTTTCTGGATTTCTTTCTTTTCTTGCACCTTGTCCATGGGAAACAACAATAACGACTCACTTCTTTTAACTTTGTTCTTTTCTTCTAAAATCTCTCACAACTGTTATACTCTCAAGCCTACAGCTGATTTATATTCATGAGTTTGCAATAAAGTTGCAGTCTGGTCTATGTAGCCATTATAACATTGTTAAGACTTGCTATTCAGATCTCTCTCTCCCTCTGCATCTAGGATATGAAGTTATTGATTACGTTTTGGGTAAATTAAGATTCCTTATTCTCTGGTGAGATTGTGAAAACCCTGCCAAAGTGCAGCCCTAAAGACAACCCAACAGTGAAATCTACTGAAGTTAGGTATGGCCCTTAAAACTAACAAAACAAACAAAAGAAAATTGAGATGGCCAAGAAAAATACATTTTAAAAAATGCTTCTGATTTTTTTAGCCATTCTCCTGTAAGTATTTTATCTTGTAATCTAAGGTGTATTTATGAGCATCTCTGAGTACACGCTTCTGATAAATTTCTATATGGAAATAAAAATTAACATGGTGTTAAGACATGGTTTTATTGGTGTAAGTAAGTGAAACATTCATTTCAGAAAACATAGTACACAGTCTTTTGAACTATTCAAATTTGGGAGAAGATGGTAGAAACTTACGTTAAGTGGTTTATTGTAACAATAGCCCTTACTATGTACTAAGTTCTGTGCTAAACGTTCAGCATACATTATCTACCCTACAATATCTTAATAAGTGGCCTGTATTAGAGTTATTTTGCACTTGCAGAAACTGAGAGTATTAAGATAAATCATTTCTCTATATCCTAAAATAAATGAAAGAAGCAGAATTTGAATGCTACCCTTCTTTATTCCGAAGTTTGTATTCTTAACTGCCGTGTTTTATAGTATTTGTTCTACTGACTTTCATCTTTCACTTGAGGTTCATTCACAAAAATAGCTACTGTTTCCATATTCTTTGTTCTTTGAGGATGGTGTACTTTGTCGTCAGAGTGGACAAAAGCAGCCCCCCACCCCACCCCAAGCATTGTTGAGCCTGGGTGTTTTCTAAATGAAGTTCCTAAATAGAAAATAAGAAAGAACACACACGCGCGCACAGACACACACACGTACACACACACACACACACACACACACACACAAATAAGGAGAAGAAGTAGGAGGAGGAAGAAAGGGGGAAGGGGGGAGGGGGAGGAGGGGGAGGAGGAGAACACGTGTAAATCTACCCAGTCTTACATGGTTCAGATTGACTAGAAGCTGCTTTCTGCTTCTATAATCTATTTGATAGCCGCTCTCTGGATCCAAAGAGATGATATATTTTACGAGCTAAATGAACTCGTTTCCTTCCTTCCCATTTATGCTCTGGATACTTGTTCATTTCTTACTACCTGAAAACAATCTTCTAAAGCTCCTTTCCAATCCAGCAGCTATCCTAAAGAAGAATTCTCACCACCTTCCTGGACTTGCTTCTACTTTCTACTTCTGGTTCAAGCAGCCTGTGGATTCCGCTGTAGCTGACCAGTCTGATAGAGTCGATAGCTATAGGCTTAAGTGAGGCCCCACCCACTTTCACAGCATAAAGTAGGGGAATGGAAAGGATGACAGGGGATTCTTTATATGACTCAATATATGAGTGTCTTAATGAAAGAATGAGGGTAATAACTTTCATAAATTACTAATTTGGTTATAAGAAAGAACTGAAAAAAAAAAGATGTATAATGCAGTAACATTTTAATCATGGGTCTACTAGGAGGAGAAGGTGTCTGGAAGCCGATGGCATATGCTAATACTGCATTCTCTTAGTATTGGTGACCAAGGGAAGACCTACTATGCATCTGCTAAAGCTGAAATTGTGGCATTTATCTATATATTAAGCTGTTGCTGTTCTCTAAATCTTGCTGGCTGGATTTTTTTACATTTTTAATTGAATTTATGGTATTTCCTCTTTTTTATTAATTGTTCTTATTAACATATAATGTATTATTTTCCCCAGGGGTACAGGTCTGTGAATCATCAGGCTTACACACTTAGAGCACTCACCATCTCACATACCCTCCCAATGTCCATAACCCAACCACCCTCTCCCTACCTTCCCACCCTCCAGCACCTCTCAATTTATTTTGTGAGATTATTTCTTCATTTATTCTGTCTTAAGATACACTTAATTTAGTGGTGTGTATGTGTGTGTGTGTGTGTGTGTGTGTGTGAGAGAGAGAGAGAGAGAGAGATAGGGAGGGAGAGATGTATAGGTGCTTGTAGATACAGTGATGTGTTAGTTAATTTATTCATTTAACTAACAATTACTTTATTGATGGCATATCATGAGCTAGATACTATTCATGTTACTGGATATATACGTACATCATTCTATTTAGACTCTAAGACTCTAGGATCCAAGACAAGGGGGAACCTCTAGCATATTTTATACATGAAAGTAGACATATCTGAGTCTCTGTAATTTACAATCCAGAATATTTGGGGCTATCTGGCATTCGTTGTTGCCACATACAGGCTCGATATTAACAAAACCCTATGACTTTGCTAGCTCTGTACTATATTCAGTACTATTTCTGGTCTAATAATTTCTGATAAGACTGTACTGTTGATTTAAGACATTTATTTTCTTTTAGTTTCTCTTTACCTAGAGAGTTTTAAGTCAATTAAATAGGTTCCAAATGATGTTGAACTCTGTTCAACCACAAAAGTGGCTTAAGAATTCTGTGTTGATATGCATCATAGTTTGATAAAAATGAAGTCAACTAGCAGTGCTTGCCATAGTTGGAAGGTTGGGATTGCAGTGTTTCTTATGTCCCATATTCCTGACTTAAATGACATGTAGGTAGAATTCATCATTTCACTTTGTTCTTTTATTTAGATGCCTCTACTCTGCTAACGTATTCTCCTCTGTATCCAATAGTATAGCAAACTGTCAAGTAATTCTTAAGATCTCAAAAATTTAAAACACGAGGGTACCACATCCTTAAGAATATTTGCCATATAATAGAGGTTTATAATTGTAGAAACAGCTTTAAATGTTTCATGAGTAGGGGATTTAAAAATGGTTACAGTGGTGCTTGGTGTAGTGATCTTTTCATGACTCTCCTGTCATCTGGTGGTGCCTGCCATTTTTTTTTAAGATTTTATTTATTTATTTATTTGACTGAGAGAGAGAAAGCACAGCAGACAGAGTGGCAGGTGGAGGGAGAGGGAGGAGCGGACTCCTTGCTGAACAGAGAGCCCAGATGTGTGGCTAGATAGATCCCAGGACCCTGGGGTCATGACCTGAAGCAAAGGCAGCTGCTTTAATCAACTGAGCCACCCAGGCACCCCATGCCAACTAATTTTTAAAATAAGGCTGTCTCTGTTTTCTTGGACTTATTTTGGTATTCAAGTTCTCTGATTTCTGATTTGGTTACTTTCAATTCCCTTAATCCCTTACTGATCTACATTCTAGCTTTTATAGTTATTCTCCAGCTTTTATTATTCTATTTACTATTATTCCTATTAATGCTAGATAGTAACTAGCTCAGTCCCTGGATAAACATGGGTATCTATTAAACATTTGGTATGAAACCAGTAAAAGTTAATAATTTCAGGAGAACAGGGGAGTTCACATGTCTGTGCAAATCTGACTGCCCAAACAGGATCATACCATTTGAAATCTATTGATACATAGTTGTTATAATTAGTGCTTATTATAACACATCAAGTATATTCCTTATCAGCAATCACTGATAGAAATGGCTCTAATCCAGGGTACAATATGTTTCTATAGTTACTATGGAAGTAATTTCCTTTGGCATCAAAGCTAATTACATAAGCACAATCTTAGATATGAATACATGGTGTCATTACATTAGCTCTCATCCTTCATATGACCTTCATTTCATTTTTAAGTAAAAGTGCATAAGCAGAAGAGAATATTTATTGTGAAGGTAATTGGTTAATTGAAAACAGTTTCAAATATTAACTTTTGTTAATGAAATCTATGGAAATACCTAGCTAAGTAGGAGACCACTATGGTGTTAGTCGAATGAAAGAAAAGAAGCAATAAAGCAGGACAGATTGAATATAGATGTGAAAGAAGTAATACTAAATGTAAGACAGGATTAAAATCATAGCCGTAAACTCAGAATCTAACTTTAAATTATTCTGCAATTTATTTTTATTTTTGGATTGATTTCTCTTTTTCTTTGAAACAGATTTAAAGTCGTTTCCTTCTATAAACTGATATTCTAATCAGCTAGCATTTTAATGTATTATAATATTAATATATCATTTAATATATTAAAATATTATAGATATTCAGAATAAATATGATTATTGCTTAGGTTATGAAAACTTAGGCATTTTACTTCTATTGAAGAATGTTGTTTGGGGAATAACATAACCTTTTTTAAGTTAAAAATCGTTTCCTTGAGCACATTTTTATATTAACTTTTGATTGGCCCCTCAGAACCTTTCCCAAGGTTACATTCTTACAGTTGCAAATTTGTGAAAATCTTGTTTCAAGAAACAACTAGGGATATATTGGTTTTATGATCTGGTAATAGAATGTCTAGTTTTACATGCTCAATTTTAATGAAAATGTGGTGAATGTAAAAAAGCCTTTCAAACTGTCACTGTGTATGTCAGACACATACAGTCACTGTTTGTGTATTAAAATCCCTTCTGGCTTGACAGCATGCCTGCACATTTTTTTTTTTTTAATTAGAGTAATTCACATCTCTTCACTCTTTCTCTTTTTGTATCACAGAGGGAATAACACTTAGTTACAATGAACTCCAGCTAGTCCTGGACACTACTAGATCTTTCGAATTATCTAATTAACAGCAAGATGCTTTCATAGCTATTTTTTTTGCCCCTTTCAGACTCAGTTGCATGGTCCATAAAGAGGCAATAGGAAGGGCATTATCATCTATGTCCGGTATAATTCTGAAACGGTGAGGCCATAAGTGGAAGCAGCTGCCGCTTTCCTAATTGTGACTAGCGCAGAGAAAATAAGGAGAATAGTGAGGAGAGTTTTTAAGGTCCCACTTCCCACATCATGCACAGAGCATCTGGGCTGAGATTACTTTGCAAGCAATTTGTGATTTCTAACGATAACATTAAATACCAAAAAGTATATATATATAATCACCTCAGGAAGAAGATGTAAAACTTTTGCTGTTTTAGACCTTAAGCAAACGAGCATCAGTCAGTATGTTTTGAGAAGATGTTACAATTGGCCATTATCTAAAGGCAATGACATGTTTCTAAAGGCCAATTTCATATTACTTGGTGGCTCCTTTAATTCTCAAGAGTAAGAAACTGATTGGGATTGTAGACATTATTATATTGGTGTGTGGTGAAAATTAGATCTATTATAGGAAAATGAGTGGATATCTTCGGGTTGCAGAGTGCAGAAATCAATTCTGACTTGTTTAAACCCAAAGGATATTTTCTTTCTTTTCAATCAAATAAAATAAGTTGATATTTTAACCAAAAAAAATGTAAAAAGGGTATTGACAGATAGGATCCATGTGCTTTTCTTCTAAAGCACTACTGGATGAGCTTTCTGGAAGTTAGATTAACATTTTATATGGAAGTCTTAAATGTTTAGAAAAATAATTACAGAGTTTAAAGAGTACAGGAAGCTGAAGGATCCCATGGAAAATTCGATAAATTAAATTCTAAACGTATTATGTCTAAATTAGTAAGTCAAAGAAAAAGTGATCTGGAATCACGCACACAAAATATTCTTCAGAAGAACAAGAGTAGAGGACGAGGTGGGGGAAAGGTGAATGGAAGCCGTGCATGAATTTAACATGAAGGAGGATGCACAGAATAAAGCCACTGTAGAGTGTGGGATAGAATAAGTTGGACTGTGTAATCCTGAAAATGTCTCTTCAGTCAGAGGTCACAAGCCTCTAGAATTTAGAGCAAGCTATAAAATGGGATACTGAGGCCTGACCACATAGTTTTTAAACACTGAATGGGGGCTAATTATAACTTGCCTGAAGCTACAGACTCCCATTATAATTTAATGTAACCAAGAGACATAATTAATGAGAGAGAAAATACGTCATGCTGGAAAAGAGAAGAAAGTGAGAAAAGTTAGTATACACCCAGGCATAGCTCCATTAGGGAGAATATTTTAGCTCTACTGATAAAAGGGCATCATAACGCATCTCTTAAATCCAGGGATGGAAAGGAGTGCTGAGAGAGGAATGAGCCACCTCTTTGACCTGCAGTGCATTCTAAAAGAGATTTTGATGAATGCAATCACCCTGGGCCCTCAAAATTATCACCAGAGAAAAAAAATACATTCTTCTGTATGTATGTAATGCTTGAGAAAAGGTCTCAGTTGAGTAGAGTTCATACCAATAAATTAAAAAAAGTTTAATTTCATATATAAAAGACATGCTTTTGTTTAATTAATTAATTAATTTACTCTTTTACTTATTTAAGTAGGCTCCACACCTAGCTTGGAGCCCAAAGCGGGGCATAAACTCACAACCCTGAGATCAAGACCTGGGCTCAGATCAAGAGGTGGGCATTTAACCAACTGAGCCACCCAGGCACCCTCCTTTTGTCGATTTTTTATTTGCATTTTTCAGTGTTGCCAATGCAAGCAGTGTGCCCAAGTAAACAACATCAACAAAAACAGTCCAGTTGATTCTGAATTGTGTGGACTATATTACATGACTAAGAGGAAGGCATTTTCTAGAAGAATATATCAAGTCACTCAGTAGTCATACAATATTCTAATAGAAGCAAAGAGTTAATGTTAGCATCAATATACATTTCATAAGAGCTTATGATTGCTAAATCATAATATAGGGGTGAAATATAACTTGTAGAGTATTTTACAAAATCAGGTGGGCAATTATGAGCCTTTAATAAGGACATGAAAAGATGCAGGATTTGTTTTAATGTCTCAAGAAGATTAAACTATATTTTGAAATGTTTTATAAATAATGATGCATCTAGGGCTTTAAAGGCAAAATGTTTTACACTGATTCAAAAAGATATATTCAACCTTATGTTTATTTTAGCATTATTTACAGTAGCCAAGATATGGAAGCAACTGAAGTGTCCATCAGTAGATGAATAAATCAAGAAGTTTTATATATAAATGCAAGAGAATGCTACTAAGCCATAAAACAAAACAAAACTGGGGTGCCTGGGTGGCTCAGTCAGTTAAGCTTTTGACTCTTGGTTTCAGCTCAGGTCATGATCTCAGGGTTCTAAGATGGAGCTCCATGGACTCTGTGTTCAGTGTAAAATCTGGTTGTTCCTCTCCCTCTTCTGCTCGAGATTAAGAAGCACAGACTCCCAGTTACAAAATAAGTAAATAATGAAGATAAAATATGAAGATATGAAGGGAATATAGTCTATAAGATTGTACTAATGTGGGGTATCTGTATGGCTCAGTTAATTGAGCATCCAGCTCTTGATTTCAGCTCAGTTTTGATCTCGGGGTGGTGAGATCGAGCCTGGTGACAGGCTCCATGCTGTCTCTCCCTCTGCCCTTCTCCTGCCTCCCTTTCTCTAAAATAAATAAATCTTTAAGAAAAACAGATTGTAATAATATTTAGTGACAGATGGTAACCACAGTGGTGAGCACTGAGTAATGTATAGAATTGTTGAATCATTATGTTGTACGCCTGAAACTAATATAACTTTGTATTTTAGATATATATCAGTAATATTTTTTTAATTCAGAAAAGGTAAAATGTTTTATTTTTAAGTTGACTATTTTTTACACTAAGTACACTATTTTATAACCTGCTGGAAATGTAACATCGTTTAAAAATGTATGTGTCTTAAGACCCCTAACTTTCACATACTCTGGACAATATCTGGTGCTCTCTTAAGATGACTGAATTTAAAGACGACAGGCCTATACACACTTACATTTGATTTAAATCAAATACGAAGCAGATAGTAATTTTACCTTATCTACAGCTAATTAGTTGTATGTCATTAATGAGTTTGAAGTTTCAGGTTCATGTCCATTCATCTATTCAATCATTTAATACATTTTATTGAGAACCATTATACACTAGATTTAGGGCTTGGTAAGGAAGATGATATAGTGGCCAATTATTTTTCCTAATACATAATATTTAACTAGTTTTATGTGTATTAGTCTTTCCCCCCCAAAATAATTATAATCTACATAAAGGAAATAAATTTATATAATATTTTGACATATTCCTCAGTGTTGTGCAAATTTTGCAGGAACTATTTATTGAACTGAATTAAATGAGGTGCTATATTGCTACTGAATGCATCAGGTATTTTGTTCAGGTGAGTTGGCTGTCTTCTAATGAAGCTGTGACTAGAATTTAGATAAATTTTCATGCTTTATTGAATTTATGGATAATTTCCATGCTAGAAATAAATATAGTCTATAACTGAAAATTTCACATGAGCCCGTTCTTCATGGGTTGCTAGCTTTTATTTCTTTGTTTAATTCTAACAATATTTCATAAATGTTCACATACAATGTTAATCTACCCAGCTATATTTTCAGTTCTCAAAGTACAAGAACAAAGGCTCACAAGTCTATTGCTATCCCATAGTAATTAACACTTTATTTTTCACGTAGGTGGTATTCAGCCAACGTTGATTATGAATGGATTCTCTACAACTTAAGATGATCTGGTGTTTTAGGCCCAAGTCCTTTCACTCCTATGTAGATAGCAGTCTAATTAAACTGCTATTTTCTTACTGAGATTCATAATTGACTTCTATTTAGTCTAATAAAAATTTTATATTTTTTTATAAAAAATTATAACTTTTTATAAAATTTCCAGGACATTTACAATGTTTTGGGGAATTTCATAATTTGATGAATCCTATAATAGGAATACATTCATGTTAATATGAATGTTTTCAGTTATCTGAAGGCTGCCCAGACAACCAAACCTCCCCCGTGAAGGAAAAAAAAATAAAACCTGGGAATGCACCTGGTGAGGCAGGAAAGAAACAACTACTGGGCAAAAAGAAAAAAAAAGGATTCAAGTTTTTTTATGGTCCATTTGTGAAAAATATTAGAAGGCACAGGAGAGAATATACTTGAGTATTTCTAAAATCAATCAGGTGGAACAGAAAGTGACCTTATTCTAATGCCATGAGGTAATATCATTACTAACTTTGAACAATTTTGAACAATTTTGAAAGGATTAATTCAGCAAAAGTGCTTTTAGGAAAGCCCAATAATTAATTTTAAAAATAGTTTCCCAGGGACGACTGGGTGGCTCAGTCAGTTAAGCATCTGACCTTAGGTCATGAACTCAGGGTCCTGGGATGGAATGCCACTCTGGACTCCCTGCTCAGCAGAGGTCTGTTTTAGAGTCCCTCTGCTCCCTGCCCACCCGCCCCACCCCCAGCCCCCCCTGCCACTTGTGCACATTCTCTCTCAAATTAAAAAAAAAAAAAAGGAAAAAAAAGACAATCTCTCAGGTATACAATGTCTGATTATATCTGATACAAAATCTGATTATGTTTTCCATCATGCTTATAAAAGATAAAGATGAAAGTTCAAAATAAAGGAGCAAGTGTTTGGCAGCATTGACAATTACCTGACCAAATTTTCTAGTTTTGATAGTAGCCAAGAACATGAGAGAACAAATATAGGGAATTACACAAAGATGGGAAAATTCATTATTACAGCAAAGTCAACTGTTACTAGTTTTGATTCCTTTTACTTTATTTTTTTATATATTTTTAAATATTCTCTTCACTGATCTCTCTCTCTGGTCACCAATAATGTTTGACACTACAATTTTCTGATTATTGACTGATTCTCAGGAGAATTGAGTTATATCTAGGCAAAACAGACATGCTATCATGAGACATTCTTGTGGAAAATATAACACTTATTAAGGAACTGAAAAAGAGAGAACTCAGTCCTTAGTTTGTGGACAGAAAAGTCAAAAGTTATCAAATAAACTGGAGAATACAAAAACTTATCCTATTTTGCCTCCTCCTTTTGTGCCGTTTCCCTACTCTGGGGCTATCACATGAAGCATAAAGTTGCAGCTCAGATTGCAAACAATTGTTCTAAGAATTTGGTCTGTGTTTATAGCTACCTACTTGACCTATTGTATCTCAGATGAATTTCTTTAAAAGTGCTTAAGAAAGCTATCTACCAAGATTAAGGGACAGAGTTGAAAACAACAATAATGTTAAAGTATTTTCTTTCATATTCAAACACCAGGCATTCATCAAGAGATTATGGCATTAAAAACATTTGGATTAGATCAGTGAGGAATATCTCAGTCTCAAATGGCAGAACACACACACAAAATCAAATGGGAGAACAGAAATAATCAAATATTAATCAAGCACAATTTATAGACATAACTTTTGGAACAAAAAATAGGGGATCAAAAATATGAATGATATTGAATTGCAGAAAAAGTTTAGAACTTTAGGGAATTCTGAAGACATCACAGAAATTGTGAGATCTGAGAAAATGGGATCCTTACAATAAACAGTGAGTAATGAGGAAATTATTATAGCAAGCAGAAGGACACTAGCGAAATAAAGATGATTTGAGAGTAGTGCAAGATTGGTTTGAACTAGCAAAGGCTTCTCTCTCCCAACTAGCTTACAATAAATAAGATTAACTGCTACATTGAGGACAGACCTTGAATGTAAGGTTGAATAGACTTCCTGTGAGGTCAGGTAGGGCCTTGCATAACTAAGCCCGTTAATGTCATCAGGTTTGCCCTATAGCAGTTCACAGGATTAGGGCAGTTTAGGGACCAAAGAAGAGATAAATATTTTATAAGAACATACCAGTGGCTTTCAAGGATACACTGCATGGGTCACCAAGGCCTTAAAGATATTTTTTTGGTAGTGAAAGCTACATACCTAAAGGAATGAAAGAGCAAAAGGAAGGTACTGATACTTCAAGTAAAATGTGTTGGAGCAATGGAATTAATCTTGATTATTAGCTCAATGAAGAACAATCTTAAGAAAGGGACAGAATATATTTCAGCAATCTTAGAAATTGCCATGTGTTCATGGTTTTCAAATCCAACTATACCACTTCCTAGAGTTATGAATGTGATCAAATGAATTAGTCTATTTCTTCATGGCTACACCAGCATAAGAATAGTTGTAATTACCAGAGTTTTTGCAAAAATTGGAAAAAAAAATATGGAGAAAGTAGTGCCCTGCACATAAGTACTCAGTAAATGTGAGTTTATATAATTATGATCATTAACAAGATTCATTACATGTAGAAATCAGGGTTGTTTTTGGAATTTTTAGCTTCAGTATTTTTCAACAGAAAAAACAGAAGCTTCCTTAAGGTAGCAAGGATATTTACTAAATCAGTTTCAATTGTGTTTTGAGACACATTGCATTGCATACTGTTAGTATCTCTTTTTTTTTTTTTTAACATGAAACAAGAAGAGGAGCTGTGCCTGCGATTCAAAGTAAAAGATTTGGCAGACTTGTTATATCTTGTTTATTTCATTTAGTATCCTGTAGAGCACATCCAAGTCTTTGTTTAAAGCTGATTGGGAAAATTGACACCCAATGTTGGTAATTTTATTATGTTGGTCTTGGTGTTTCAATGAAATGTTGAAGTTTTTGAACTAAGTCTTTCATTAAATTATGAATCTCTTACAGGCTCACTGTGCTAAGAAGTTTGTTAAATAAGTTTTCCTTTTTAAAAGTGGAGAAAAAAATAAGTGCCTAAAGGAAAAACAATTAAGCAACTATATAAGTAGCAGAAAGATGATATGATATGGCAGAATAAAGGCTCATATCAGATTGCTTGCAGGGAGATGACCAAGGGGAAACAGGTGTGAGTGTCTCTTGGAAAAGCAATAGAGGACCATGATTTGATGACTGTTCCAAGGAGATCTGATGTTCCAAGGAGATTTGACCATGATTTGATGACTAATCTAAGGAGGGATGAGAGAGTGGTAAGTCAAAATGCCTCAGAGGTGTGAAGTAGGGGATGACTAAAAACAAAGGAATTATTACTGAAATGGCAGCATCAAAGAAGTGATGCACTTGAGCCAGTCATGGTAGAATATTTACCAAATGCTTTTTTAATTCTCTTATTCTATTAGGAGCAGGAATATTGGTTTCAGATTTATAATCAACCCAAGAGACAAAGAGGCTGCAAGTTGTAGAAATATGCCTCGCTTTTATTTTATTTTTTTTTTTAAGTTTTGATTTAAATTCCAGTTAATGAGCATAGAGTGTAATACTGGTTTCAGGTATACAATATAGGGATTCAGCACTCCCATACAACACCCAGTGCTCATCACAAGTGTCCTCCTTAATCCCCATCACCTAGTTCACCCATCTCCCCACCCACCACCCCTCCAGTAACCATGAGTTTGTTCTCTATAATTCAGAGGCTGTTTCTTAGTTATGCCTAGTTTTTAGAAGGGACTATGTATCAAATACTATAAGTATTTTCATCTCTTATAACCTTCTCGCACATCCTTGAATGTCTCGTCCTTTAGCACTCCAGATATTTACAGTCATGCAGAGAATGCTTAGTATGTACATAAACCTCAGCTTGGGAGAGCCGGCTTCATGGTTTGCAGGAATCTCTGTAGCCACCCAAGGATGTACAGGATGATATCCATTCCTTCGTCCTCTGCAGCTCATCAATCCTGGTCACACGTTGCTCTATAAGCACTTTCCACAATAGATGAAGGAATTTAATCTACTCTGATGGACTCTCATGGAAATAGTATGAACTAATTTCCTAGAAATGTTTTAGTTTATTATTATGAGATTTTTAATCAAGGATGAAATTCTCAGACTTCCTTAAGTTTAGGAGAGCCCACATAAGAAGCCATTTCCTTCTTTCTTCTACTAGTTCACTTTCCATTTTCAGGTGCTGAGCAATCATCTTTTGTATTATTTAGATCCTTTGCTTAAATACATTAGTCCTTCCTCCTGAAATCAATATTGGGAGTGTATAGGTCTGTATGTAACCACCTTTATGCAATGTGTCAGCTGATGGTACCACTCATATTCTTTAAACAAATGAGTTTCAGTCTAATGGCTATTACTATTTTGGATTATTTAGATTGCATTTTTCCAAAATCAGATACTACCCTTAATACTTAAAACCAATTTATTTTTTTCTAAGCTGTGTGTATATGTATGTGTGTGTGTGTGAGAGAGAGAGAGAATGAGACAGAGTGAGAAGGAGGGATGGAGAAAGGGAGTCACCTGGTCACCTCTAGACCAGGCCAACCTAGCTCAAGATTAGGTTCTGAAGCTTGGATGAAGGGATGAGAGAGTGAACATTAGGCCTAAGCCCTAAGAAATCTCTCTGTGGATGGAAGAGGATGACAGGACAACAGTCTTTACTTCAGGAGACTAAAGAGCATGAAGACATTTCCACCAGGACAGTGGGCCAGACTGTAGAGCAGAGCAGGCATTTTCTGGGTGTGCTAGTACAGTGATTAGTCTCTGAATGCTTTGTATCCTCTCTCCTTTACATTCTATGAGGAGGGTACAGACATAGCTACCATGGAACTGGGTACACATGATATAGCTGTAATTATTTCTAAAATGTCATAAAAGGTACTTAAACTTGAATCCTGTGAGCACCTTTCCCCCCAGGACTCTGTCACAGCACTGTACTCAGTGACATTTCAGATAGTATGGTCCTCTCATATTTGTTTTCCCCACTGAGGTATAACTGACAAATTAAAATTACATATAATTAAAATGTACAATGTGACAGATTGATATACATATATATTGTGGAATGATTATCACAATCCAGTTCAACATTCATCACCTCACAGTCACTTTGTGTGTGTGTGTGTGTGTGTTTGTGTGTGTAGTCCAATCATATTTTTAATATCACTCTTGGCAGGCTTTCAAAAAGGGACTGCTTTGTAGGATATTGTCTTTATATGACATTTTATCCCCATCTAATATTCACTTTCTAATTTAATTTAGCATACTTTATTATTGGTGTCTCCTTTTTGGTTCTAAGTGTCAGAGTCTGGTCCTCATATTTGCCTATTTTTGGTTCCACTGACATTGTTTCTGGACTTCACCTCTCCCAGGTTCTGATTTTTCTGTATCTACTACTAGTAAATTATGCATGTAGTCTAACCTTAAATTTGTGAAAATGTCAGATATAAAAATAATAAGTGTTTAGAAAGAGCAGGGCACATCTAAGGTACTAGTATGACATTTTAAACTTATTGGGAATCTATCCAACTGATCTGATTACATCTCAAAAAATAATGAACTAATACACAAGTGATTTAAAAAAAAAAAACAAAAAACCTGGTTATCTATGTAAGTCAGGTTTGATTCAGGGGCTCAGGGCACTGAATGTTTCCCTGAGATCTACCTTTATAAATCTGGGGTGGGATGCCATAAAGTGTTATGAGTTAATGCACCTTGTTTTGCCTATTGATGAGCCAGGCTAATTATAAGTCGATGCCACTTTGCTGTATTCTCTGTAAACAGGAGCATGCTGAATGTCTCTGTTATCACCTTTGACTGTGGACTCTAATTTAGGCTGCCTCCAGAATGTTTCCATTTTCATGATCTTTTCTTAAGTTAGATTGGATTTCTGGTTTTAAACAAGTCAAGAGAAAATTATTAGGCAGTGTTTCTTTAAGCACCATTCTTGTTGTGTTTCAAAGTCTCCGTTGTGCCTACAAAGTAGATCTCTTAATCTGTGCTCATCCCTGTAATATTGGAAGCTTTCACTGACATCTTAAAAATAATGACAATCTCTATGTACTAGTTTAAGAGAACTCTAAAAATAGAGCAATCCTACAACCCAACAATTGAACTACTAGGTATTTATCCAAAGGATACAAGCAGTGATTCAAAGGGGCACATGCACCCCAAAGTTTATAGCAGCAATGTCCACATTTGCCAAAACAGGGAAAGAGCCCAGATGTCCATCGACATATGAATGGGTAAAGAAGATGTGGTGTAGATGTACAATGGAATATTACTCAGCCATGGAACCAGAGGGTACTATGCTAAGTGAAATCAATCACTCAGAGAAAGACAAATACCATATGATCTCACTCATGTGGAAGTTAAGAAACAAAACACACGAACATAGGGGAAGTGAAGGAAAAATAGGGGAAGTGAAGGAAAAATAAAATAAGATGAAAATAGAGAGGCAAACAATAGGAGAGGCTGAACTCTAGGAAAACAAACTGAGGGTTGCAGGAGAGTAGGTTGGGATAAGGGGCAATTGGGTGATAGGCATTAAGGAGGGGACACAATGTAATGAGCACTGGGTGTCACATGCAACTGATGAATCACTAAATTCTACCTCTGAAACTAATAATACAGTATATGTTAACTAAGTTGAATTTAAATAATTTTAAAAAGGAGAGAGAGAGACAGAACTCCAGGAACAAGAATAAATAGATGAGATGGCTATGGGTGGAGAGTTGTGTTTTTCAGCAAACTGGGACTTTCTTCTACCTTAGTAAGAGGTAAACATCCTGAGGTGTCTTCTTTCATCCACTAGGGACCAACTGCAAGAATCATATGGTTGTATAAAAAACCTTGTTAAAGAAAACTGACGAGCCAAGTATAACCTAGCCCTCAATCTAATAAAATCTGGCCCTCTCTATTTGTTATATTGTCACAGTCCCTTGTTAGTTAGCTCTGGAACAGCCATTTTTAAAAGAGGCGTAGCAAGGCTTCCACTGAGACTGAAGTCTTCATTTGCTGAATTCACTAGCGACACAGCATGCAACTGTATTAAGCCATCTTACTAAATAACAAATGAGATTCCAGAGGCCAAGGCTCACTGAGAAAAACAGTCCTCTCTCACTTCATCTTGGAGCTCAGTGAAACAACCAAACACCTAGTTGGCCTAATTTTTATAATATTTTGTTTTGTCCTGGATAGACCATCTGGCTCCTGACTTAATCAGGTTGGAATCTCTGAACACCGACTGGATCCAAGCTTTGCTGGAGATTGGAGACTTCCTCCAATATTTACTTTGCACCAAGTAGTAAAATGTACCTTTGTTTATCCACAGTGCTAAAAATTACCTTCATGCCTTTTTTGCTTAGCTTTAATTGTATTTTCTTTTCATTCATTATGTAATGAATGACCAATGAAAACTTCCCATTAATCAACATGTCTATTTTTGTTTTACTTCAGGAATTCAAAAAATATTAGATTTAACTCTTTATCTCAAGCAACCTGCAATTCACCTTGATATTCCTTCTTCTTTAATATTTTAAGTTGGTTGTGAGCTTGAGTATAACTTGTGGTTCCTTACCTTTGAGCAGGAGGGAGCCATGTTAGTTAAGAGTGACAATATCTCATTCCATTATCTGCCTCCTCAATTTCATGATAGTTTCTGTAAAATCCCTATATGTGAGGATCAAGTGGCATTGCACTTATTTCCATACACTGATGTGTTCTCGGAGGTATAAGATAAAAATACAGTACTGCTTATTTTATTGAGGAAAGTCTTCTTGGCCAACATAATGTCAAAGATTTAGGAAGAAACATGGGAAGAGAGAAAGGAAGGAAGGAAGGAGAATAAGAAGGAAGGAAGGAATTGCCAAAAATATATTATAACTATGATATATTCATAATGAAAAAATTCCAATACTGGTTTCTTTTGTTTTTTTTTGTTTTGTTTTGTTTTGTTTTGTTTTTTTGCAAAACTCTGACTGACTACAGTATCATTCAAAAACTTTACTATTTCTATGATTGTGGAGTTACTCATAAGTCATCACCATTTTTAGGACCATATATAAACTCAGTAACAGACATTTAATGCCATATACAAAAGTGAAAGGGAACAAAAAGGGGTAGGATAAAAACATTGAGAGCTCTGTTAACTCATAAACATACAGCTCTGTATTTGTATATATGGGTGTTTGTATATGCATAAATCCACACACTAAAAACACAGAGAGTGCAAGATAAATCATGGCCTGCTCTTGCATAGCTAGTGCACATTTTCATCATCCTAGGCTCATTCTCTCCCCATGGGTCATACAAAGCCCAACTATCATAGACTTCATGTTCTCACAATCTAACAGCATGGTCTAATAGATCAGTGTGTATCCAGGAAAAAAATTGTTGTGAATTAAAATATTACTTGATCTATAACAGGGAAGCTTTTAGGTCTAGTGGGCAAAGATCTGACTTATGTTGCCACAATGGTCTCTTTATCTAGCTTTCAGACCTAAGACAGCCTGAATGGAAGCCTAGGCCTCCTTGAGAAAGTATGCTACAATATTGACATGAGTGTGCACTGTAATTACTTCTCCAATCTTTCCCTAAGGAAAAGTATAGCCACTATCTGGGAGATCTCTGTATGAGAAATGAAAACAACCAACTACTTCAGGGATCACTGAATACTGGCTGTGAATTAAACTCAGTTATCAGAGACCCCAAATGTCACTTGGGTATGCTAGTCAAAATGGGGATTTCCATTGATCCATCTTATCCTTCTACTTTTTTTTTTTTAAAGATTTTATTTATTTATTTGACAGAGAGAGATCACAAGCAGGCAGAGAGGCAGGTAGAGAGAGAGGAGGAAGCAGGCTCCCTGCTGAGCAGAGAGCCCGATGCGGGGCTCGATTCCAGGACCCTGAGATCATGACCTGAGCCGAAGGCAGCGGCTTAACCCCCTGAGCCACCCAGGCGCCCCCTTATCCTTCTACTTTACCTGCTTCCATTTTCCCATCTACATCCAATACTACAATTGGTTCTTCCTCCCTTCCTTCCTTCCTTTCTTTCTTTCTTTCTTTCTTTCTTTCTTTCTTTCTTTCTTTCTTTCTTTCCTTTCTTTCTTTCTTTCTTTTTTCTTTTCTTTCTTATAGTTAATATTCAGGCTAAGGCGTTTTGTTTGATAGACCCTCTCTTTATATATTTCATGTTCTTTTGCTTTTAAGTCTTTTGAGTTAGTTCCTAGTTCCTGTTCCATCAATATTTAAGGGTCAAAAGTAGCTTAGATACTTAAGATTAAAAATTTAAAAACAAAACAATTTTAGGCATTCTTTAACAGTTTCCAGCTCTTCATTTTATATCAAAATATGTAGTCTTGATGCTTTCCATGCTAGACTTTCCCCCCTCATGCCAAAAATATTTCTTTCCATGCTAGACTATCCCCTTCATGCCATATCACAGACTAATAGCCTCCCTTAAAGATTTCTGCAGCTAATTATTTGCAGAAGTCTTTTTTCATGGTTAGCATCTTCATCCTCTATTTGTGTGGCCACAGACTTATTCTTGATTATTATTTCCTGCTCTGTTTCTATCACTTCAGCTTTATTTTAAATCTTTCACTTAATTGTCTAAGCTATTCTAAATTGTCTTTGCATATGCTCTCCCCGCTGCGTACTGTGCTCTCTTTCCTTCATATTCCAGCGTCAGCACCTGTCTTCTCCCCGATTGCTTGTGATTCAGTTGGGGAGTTTTTAAATATGTTCCACCATCATTTTAAGAATTCCACTGTAGCAGTATCATGTTGTTTTCTAATGTTTACGCTGTCTGTGGCTCTCTAAAGTACAAGCTATTAGAGGACAAAACTCTAAATGAATGCCTGATTTTCAATGAATTGATATGTTTATTAATCTATTCATCAATCAGCAAATCCACATATACATCTCTTTTACATATTCCTGAAGCTTTGGGGAGGTTTTCGGAGACCTGAGGTCTGAAAAAAGCTTTAGAACCTCTTCTTAATGTGAGACCTGTTCTTTAAAAGAAGCCGCTCTCTGGAAGTCTTCTAAGCAAAACATTCTCTTGCAAGTTCAGCAAAGACTAGGGGTAAGAGAGATATAAAATTGCCTGAGGTTATGCCCACTATATTAATATCTAAAGACAATGCTCATATGCCATTTCTCCCTTATACAAAATTGCACATTTTGTTGTCTATTCTCAGCTACCTCTTAAGTTTTTCTCTTTTTAGAATATCCTGCATTAGGAAAGTATCACAGGGTTAGTATGTAGTAAAGAACTGGCTCTATCTTAAGTATTTAAAATACAATAGTTTGTCTATTTCCTACAGTGGCTCTAAGATAGGTGCTACTATTCTAAATGTACAGAGAGGTTCCTTAAAGCCTTCTGATAACAACTGGTAGAGTTGGGATTTGTAACGCGTTATTCAGTTGACCATAGAGCAATTTGCTTAATTCGTAAGTTATACTTCCCCTTTGACCTGGTACTTGCAAATCAAAACAGGCTAATTATGGACATTTTGACTTATGAATATTCCCCAATACTGTAACAATTTATCAACTATAAATGTTAACACCCTAAAAGTTAAAATCATAAGAAGTTTTATCAGAAGAGAGGAAATAGTGGAGGGATGCTACTAAGGGACAGACTGCTGTCTGAGTGCTGGGCTCATGGGAAAATGCCACCTCCTCCCCTATGTGCTCTCTCCTTCCCAGGATGAATTTGGCAAGTCTGTATCTCTAGGTCTGGTTCATGAATAAATCAGCTTCTGGCGCAGGTAGTTTGCCTTGGCATTTACTACAAAATCCATTTACAAACTAGATCAACAGACCATTTTCAGGATAAAGGAGTGAATGGATGATTGAACAGCATTTTTATTTCTGGTCTACTTCAAAGTTTCTATTAGCATACACAGCATCACCCCCTACAATTCTTCCTGCTGTTCCCCAAAAATGAAGTGCCACATTGCTTAGAAGACTATTGCTGAATAAAAATAGTAAAGTTAAGAGGAAAAAAAGCTCCATTGCATAGTTTTAGATAATAGTTACTTTAAATGTTTTGCTGGGACATTTTCTGAAAACACACATTTCTTTTCCATTGCTTATTAGTGAATATTCCATTTTTATTATCTTTGCAAGAAATGTTAATAAATTGATAATGAAGTTTTATCTTCTTAACCCACTTTTAAGTGAAACTACTGCTCTGTTCTTGCAAATTGGAATAGAACTATGGATGTATGAACATTTGTTGTTTTTTAAAATCTGTTTTGACTCTTCACTTTGAAAGTCCTTCTTTTCATCTTTGACACCACTTTGTCTCACAAATCATGGTGTTATTTAACAAAATGCAGATTGTTTTATTTTAATCATTTTGAAATATGGGAGTTTCTTATTGGGAGTGAAATTATGACTTTTAGATTTTATAATACTTTGTGCATTTTAACCAGGAAAGAGATTGCATGATTTATACATTGAGCTGACTGCTATAATGTCACCTGTAACTGGACACTGGAGCCCTGTCTCGTGGTCTAGACTAACTACCTTATACACTTCTACGATTTGCAATGTCCTGAAGTAGGATACACTTTTAGGATTTGCAATCATTTTTGTACTGTGGTGAAAATTGAAATATCACAAAGAAAAATGGTTGTGAAGAAGTAGAATTCATAAAATAACAAGTATTAAACTACTAAATCCTGGGTATATTCCCTTTTAAGATTAACTGATAAACTGCCGTGTTTGGTACTTTATTTATTTATTTATTTATTAAATTTATTTATTTGACTGACAGAGATCACAAGGAGGCAGAGAGAGAGAGAGGGGGGGAAGAAAGGGGGAAGCAGGCTCCCCACTGAGCAGGGAGCCCGATGTAGGGCTCGATCCCACAACCCTGAGATCATGATCTGAACCAGAGGCAGAGGCTTAACCCACTGAGCCACCCAGGCACCCCTGGTACTTTATTTATAAATGACACTTGTCCAACCTCTTTGACGTTGTTAGACTATTGACAATATGGAAGGATGGATCATCATACTTTTATTGGTATTCAGCTGGTATTGTATATACAAGAAAACTACACTTTCCTCTAAAAGTGTTTAATATTCACTAACTATTTGATGTACTCTGAATCTTGGAACTTATTTTTTTATATCACTGTGGTAGCAATATTTTTCATATTTATTGTGAGCTCCCTTAAATCCATTGAATGAATTGGGGCAGGGTGGTTGTGCTCCTGAATGATGTTAACATAGTCTGAATATAGGACTGTCTAGAGAATTAAGGAAGCTACATGATTTGTAGATGTTAAAATTTTATGCACTGTATTTTACCACTATTTTAACTCTGAAAAATGTCCTCTAATGAAGACATAAGACTACAATGACAAAATTATTCTTGAGGTCGATGGAAATAGTCTGGTACTCTATAGCCCTTAGTTTAAATTATTTATAAAACCACTAAAGATATATCTAGAGCAGAGGTAATTGATTTTATAGGGTGGTCTGTTAACAATCAAGTGTTATCATTTGTAAACCTCAGGCAACATTTCACATTAGCAATGTACCATGCCTTTAGGCTAACAACATTGCCTTTAATAGCATATATTAATACAAGCAAGGTAGAGTAGGTTACCTTTTGTCAGGAAAATAGATCCTGTATATGAAGTCCTGATTATTAATTTTAGTAATGTCACTTTTGTATACCCAAATTATAAATGACCTTTCATTTAGTGATTAATTATCTTACGCTTTGGCATTTTTGTGTTTGTTTCTGTTTTCCTCTGTTACTACTAAATGCTGATGGCTGCCTCCTTTGGTTCAATATTCTTGTAAGAATGTGACAGAGAACAGCCTAGTACAAAGCTAAATGACATATTAGTATCCCGATGAGAATAAGCGGCATATTGGCTAAGGGCTGGGGAACAACAGGATTCTTTGTGATTTCTGCCATTTAGAGTATATGAATTATAGTGAAACAGGGACATCTGGTGTAGAATAAGGATGCAAAACTTACAGCAGAAACAAGAAAGACCAAGGTGCCTTAAAATTATAGTTAGTTGTACTAAAGATTTATGCATATCACTGCATATAAATTTTACTTCCCAAAACATTAAACTCCTACTTAATGTATGCATTCTGGGATATTTGGGAGTAGAGTATATGATATACATAAAGTATGATGATTGGATGATGAATAGACAGATGTGGCATAAACATATCAAAATTTAACTGTTATAGGTGAAGTCTTAGATATATAGTATGGTCAATGAGTGATTATTTTATCTTTGCTCTATGTTTGAGAGTTTTCCTAGTAAAACATTTGGGAAAAATGTTACTAGTTACACTTAGAAATAAAATTAATTTCTGTTGAAATTTAAATAATAATTAAAAAACATGAAAACTAAGTATAACTCACACACACACAAGAAATGCTTTAAAAAAAAAGAGGTTGTTTTACTCCTTTTTGTTTTCAATATAAATACAATGCTTTTGTCTTAGCTGTTGCTGTATCTTCTGACATCACATAGTAAACTAAGGTTATGCTGTTAATTATGCATTTTTCTGCCATTAGTATCCTGTGTGGGTTTTTTTTGCCTTAAGGAATAGAATGAATATAAAAGATAGATGAAAAGTTGTACTCTTTTTAGTCTCTAAGTGAAAAATGTATTCGAATTTGAGAATCCTTTGAGATTTTAGAATTTACAGTACATTCGTAAAATGACTTAAGTTGTCTTATATTGTGTCAAAGTATAGTTTCAGGAATTGCAACCATCTGAAACTTCAAAGAATGGTTTAATAATAATTTTGTGGCAATATGTAAGACCTGAAATACCTTTACTTCAAAGCAAATCCATGTTGAAAGGACCTAACTTTTTATTAAATTTTAATGTAGTTTTTAATGCTATTATTTTCCCCAAACTTCCAGACTTCAGAGTAGATATGAGTAAAAGACTGGCTTTAGACAGCTTTCTCTGAGTGATTAAGAAAGATTTGTACTAGGCACACTTAAAATAATTTTATATTTTATGAAATCTTTTAGTATCTTTAATATTTAGACCACATCTGGGAAATATAATATTCAATTACTAAAGTGTCTCCTTTCCTACTTCCTTTGTACAATACTTTGACAGTAAACTTAATAAAGGTTGCTAGAAAGAGGTTCTGAAATTTCATCTGCTTTCTTTATTAAGCGGCACTCTGTTTAAGATTATCTGAATTGTTGGGGCACCTGGGTGGCTCAGTCGTTAAGCGTCTGCCTTCGGCTCAGGTCATGATCCCGGGGTTCTGGGATCGAGCCCCGCATCGGGCTCCCGGCTTGGTGGGAAGCCTGCTTCTCCCTCTCTCACTCCCCCTGCTTGTGTTCCCTCTCTTGCTGTGTCTCTCTGTCAAATAAATAAATATTAAAAAAAAAAAAAAAGATTATCTGAATTGTTGCAGAATGGAGAATCCTTTGAAAATACCACTTTGATCCTGGTTTTCAAAAAGAAAAATACTGATATTAGTGTGATCAATGATTGAATATTGCATTTGGAAATATATAAAGGTTAATGGAATTGTCATGTCTTACTACCATAAGTGAGACCATTTTCTTAAGAAATAATATGGAGTTCCTTTCATTTATCCAATAACTATTAAGCATATGGAATATAAAGTTATACAGCTCTAAATATCTGCTTCAGAACTTTATATTTATGTGCTCATTGAAAATTATTGAACTTCTTGACTTCTCAAATTTCTCGTTTATATAATGAATTGAATATAATTTACTGTTAGGTTATTGTGAAGATCGTATAACATGGAACTTACAAGCCAAGGACATAGGCCATAATTACACAGTGTTTAAGAGCATGGGCTCCAAACCACACTGCTGGATTTAAATATTATCTTCACCACTTTTTTAGCTATACGATCCTAGAAATTTACTTAATATCATTTTTCTTCAATTTTTATAAAACAGGGATTTTAATAGAAACAAACTGAGGGTTGCTGGGGGGGAGGTGTGTGTGGGGATGGGGTAACTGGATGATAGACATTAAGGAGGGTACGTGATGTTATGAACACTGGGTGATTTATGGAAGTGTTGTTAACTCTATGTTAACTAAATGTTAACTATATGTTAACTTCCTGGAATTTAAATAAAAACTTAAACCTCCATAAAAATATTATAGAAAATCTAATTACACTGAAAAATTATTATATTGGGATAGAGATTAACATTGTAGGAATGCATATTTCACCAAAATTATTTTAAAACTCAGTACAACTTCACTCAAAAAATACGCAGAATTTTAAAATGCTGAAAATCTGATGCTAAAGTTAATATGCAACAACAAAATCCATGAATTATTGAAACTACTTTGTAAAAGATCTATCATGGTCCAGAAACAGGAAAGGGAAACTTGCTCCATCAGCCATCTGAGAAACTACAAAGCTATAGCAATTAAACTGTGCAATGTTGAGGCAGGGACAGGGAGTCTACTGGAACATAATGAAGAGTTCAGAAAAAAGATAATGCATTTCACAATCTTGATGTAGGTATATCTATGATATCACATATTAATGGAAAAGCAAGGATGAAGAAAAATAAAATTGGTAGTCTCTCCAGCCATATGAAACAGAAGTTTATATTACTTTAACTATGAAAGTAAAACAATAACATCAACAGAAAAATATTTTGATTCCGAAGTTATGTATGTGTGTGTGTGTGTATGTAAATATATGTATACACACACACACACACATATATATATATATAAATATAAATGATTTCTTAGCAGTGAAATATATTGATAAAATTAATAAAAAGGGAATACTTTGGGGGCAATTCATTGCAATACTGAAAAACAACAATAGTACAAAAGATGATAAAAATTATAAGTCAAGGGGTGCCTGGGTGGCTCAGTGTGTTAAAGCCTCTGCTTTCGACTCAGGTCATGATCCCAGGATCCTGGGATCAAGCCCCGCATTGGGCTCTCTGCTCAGCAGGGAGTCTGCTTCCTCCTCTCTCTGCCTGCTTCTCTGCCTACTTGTGATCTTTGTCTGTCAAATAAATAAATTAAAAAAAAAACTTTAAAAAAAGAATCTAAGTCAATTCCTTCAAAGGAGATCAAAATAAAAACCACAAAAAAGTAATCATTTTTTATAAATGGAAACTCATATAGTTAAAAAATATGGAAATATATACAACCTCACCAGTAGGCAGAGAAATACTAAATTTAAGTCTTAATAAGATACAAACTTTATACCTAACAAATAAGCAAATATTAGATCATTGAATATCAACTGTGATATAAACAGGCAGCTATATTGAAGAAAAAGAGAACATTATTAGTAAAACTACTATGGTATTAAGTTTTTGGTTGGTAAATATTAACCTCAAAAATCTCACAGACACATAAGATATTCAATTTTTTTGTCCAATTTGCAGTAGGTTAATTGATCTAGGCTGGATTTGGTTGGGTCCAACTAATTTCTGACTTTTAGTCGGGGTAATGCCTACTCCACATGTTATCATGCTCCTCTTTGGGTATTTCTTAGGAGCGCAAGAGATCTAGGAAAATCATGTAAGCACATTTCAGCCACTGTTTTCATCTTGGCCACTAAAATCCCATTAGGTTTGCTACTTATATGACCAATTATAAAATCATGATGACATTAAATAATATATTTTATTATCACGGAAGGCACTGCAAGATTGCATGACTGTGGGCGTGAGTAAATAAATTCACAGCACAGAGGAATAAAAAATTGGGTAAATAATCCAATATTTCCATTCACTGTGTACATACCCTACCACCCTCCATCTGGCATACATTCACAAGGAATGAGATGTAGGGATGTCTGTCACAGCATGTGTCTTTATTTGATTTCTTTCAAAGACTGCGATGAGGACTTGAGTGAAGTGGATTCATTGGGGAAGTGATCCAAAGAATCTGGAGAAAGTGAGTGGGGAGAGTTTACCAGGGAAGGAAGAAAAAGCGGTGAAGTATGTTTTATGGAGCTACTGATCTCTGTGGTTGACTAGAGCTGAATTCTGTTGGTGTTCAACTGAGGAAACATGGAGACTTGTACTTCAGAGCTGTCCTCTGCTGACTAGGTCACATGTTCAGTCTTCCATTTGTTGAGGGTAATTTTAGGTTTTAACTCCCCACAGTTCCTGACTGAGCAAGCTTCTGCTTCTTGAGAAGCAAAAACAGGAAGAACTTGTCCTTTTCTTGAAGTGGGCTTTGTATAGGCATGGTAACTTTCGATGACATCTGTAGCTGAGACTACAGGTAGCCCAGTGAATATATTATGTAGAAACAAATCTTTGGCTACACATTGCTTAGTAACATAATGAATATATCTTGGTTTTCCATCACTAGTCTAATAACAAAGTAAAACATGTTATCTAAATACAATTTTTTTTTTCAGCAATTCTGAAGAAATAACAAACTATATGTGGGAAACTTAGCCTAAATAATATTGAACCAGAAATGACAGAAACCATCAAAATTTATATAAATAATTTCCAAATAGTAACATATATCTATGTAAGCACATATATCACTGAGACATGAATTCTATAAATCTATGAAAGTGAGTGTCAATGTCAGAAAGAAGAATATAGTTGAAGGAAAAGATTAAAAAGAAAACATTAGCACAACAATGAACAAGTTGACAATGATAATGTTCAATGAATGGAGTATAAACAACTTAATTCTATCCATCTGAAATTCCTGTACTTGGGATTTCTCCAGATAGAGAGATGATAGGTGATAGGTAGGTAAGGTGAGTAGGTAGATTAATAGGTGGATGTGGGTGTAGATCTGGATAGATATCTGTACTTCGCTTATGTATTTATATCTCAGCATGTCTATCTGCCTCTGTTTATGGATCTAACATCTATTTTTCACCCATTTATTTATCTTCATGCTTAGCAACCTACATTTCTACTACAGAATGTTTACTTCTTCCTAAAATAATAAGTTGATTTAGAATTAAAAGAGACTATATAGAGAAGAAATCTACTACTAAGAACAATTCATTATTTCCAAACTTTCTAAATTAAAACAGAACAACTGAAACTTCATGGGCTTAGAGAGAGGTCTACAGATCTACCCTACTTTCAAAATAGAGGTAGTGATTTCTGAGTTAAAATGAAATAATTTCCTAAAATAATTTATATCTAAATACAGTATGTGGATATCAGTGCTAATATCAGGAACAAAGGCAGAGTTGCAATAACTTAAATGATACTTCAAAAGCAATTTATATTTTTAGAATATCTGTGCAAAAGCTCTCAAATATTTAATATTAATGAAATCATTTCGGTATTAGCAAAAACATGAAGTCAAAGTTTTTAGTATTTGGGACAGATTGAAAACTTTAGAATTTATTTTTTTTTTATGTTTAAAGAAAAAATATTAAGCATGTAATGTTATATATTAGCTTTGAAAATTCTGTAGATAGTATGTTTAATTCATGGAATTTAAATGACAGATTGTTTACAATTTTGTGGAATAGAACCCAACCAAGACGATTTTCAAAGATTTTGAAACAAAATGACAAAAGATTTTCATTCTTAGCCCCTTCTCCAAATTCTAATTCTCTGAATGTTTAAGAAATAGGAAAAAAGATTTTTATATAGGTATGATGTATGTTAAATTAACTCTTTTCTACAAATGGAGTATATAGCAACTTACCATTATTCTGAGAATCAATCAATGATAAGAAAATGTTATGATATATACCAAAAAAATGTCTGGTACAGTTAGAGTTCTTATTATACCTTCACGTAAAAAAAAAAAATCTGAGCTGTAACCACTTAACAAAATAATGAAGGAGAGTCACAAAGAAGTAAAAATATAAAACTCAGTGAAATATCTTAGAATATATTTATTTGTTACAATAAATATCTTTATATCTTCGATAATATCTAAGGAAACTAAGATTAAAAAGTATATCATGCAGTACATTTCAAATAAAGAAAACATTTAAAACCCATGTTTGGAAGAGAAAAAGCAATTATGGAAATATATATGCTATTAAAATATATTTCTTTTCCTTGGTATGACAGAATTTCCACTTTAAATCTTTTTAATACTTCTTGTATTTGCATAAAATATCTCTCAATGGATACACAAGAAATTGGAAGATATAGATACTGCTGAGGAGGAAACGTGAAAACTGGGTCTGAGGGAGGAGGGGGAGACTTACATTTACGCACCCCTTTTTATCTTTTGAAATATATGCTATTACTTTCCTCAAAGTAAAAAATGTAATTTTAACCAAGAATTATAAAACAAAGCAAATTTGTAAAAATCTTTAATCAGTACAGAGAAAGTTTTATATGACTTTATATTATTGCAATATAATACTCTTTCTTAATGAAGGACATCTACTTATTTTTCAAATATTTATTTTAAATCTTTGTGTTCACATTTCTGAAACTGCCAAGACTAGGAGCATTAAAATAAATTTTAGTTCAGTTGAAGTTATTCATTTTTTAGTATAGTAAAGTTTTATTGTAAAATAAAAAAAAATAAAGATTATATATTTATTTATTTGACAGAGAAATCACAAGTAGGCAGAAGTAGGCAGAGAGGTAGGCAGATAGAGAGGGAGAAGCAGGCTCCCTGCCGAGCAGAGAGCTTGATGTGGGGCTTGATCCCAGGACCTGGGATCATGACCTGAGCCGAAGGCAGAGACTTAACCACTGAGCCACCCAGGCACCCTAAAAAATATTTTTAAATGTAAAAAATATTTTTAAATGTAAAGATCACACATCACTCATAAATAAATACTGTGTTTCTGTAAATCTGATCTGAAATGTGCACTATAAGTTTTGGCCTGTGTGCAAAGAAGTGTTCCTCATCTATAGTGGAAATGCCAACTTTAAGGGCAGAGAGGCAAAATTAGATGTGATATTTAAGAAAGAGTAAAAATTAGCATATTTAGTAATTCTTTCTACTTCTTTTGTATAGCAAGAATATAAGAGATGCTTTGTTTTCTTTTTTACCCCTCTCACAAAAGTTTTAAATTGGATAATGCAAAATACACTTAAAAAAGGAGAGCTGGGGGGCGCCTGGGTGGCTCAGTGGGTTAAGCCGCTGCCTTCGGCTCAGGTCATGATCTCAGGGTCCTGGGATCAAGTCCCACATCGGGCTCTCTGCTCGGCAGGGAGCCTGCTTCCCTCCCTCTCTCTGCCTGCCTCTCTGTCTACTTGTGATCTTTCTCTGTCAAATAAATAAAATCTTAAAAAAAAAAAAAAAAGGAGAGCTGGGTAGGTAATTGGTAATGTGTATGTGGGAGATTGTCTTGTTCATGGATTATTTGCCTAGTCTATAACTTTTCTATAAACCTCAATATGGTCTTTTGTTTTTGCTGTATAGTATGTGGCAAATATTCATTTTATTTTGTCTTTATAAATTATTAAATTAATTGGTAAAATAAATTTAGGATCAATAATGTTTAACCATATAAAAAAAGGTTACAGTCATTTTTTTTAAAGATTTTATTTATTTTAGAGAGAGCCTGAGTGTGAGCTAGGTGAATATTAGACTTGTCCGATCACCATGTTGTCCACCTGAAACTAATGTAACATTATATGTCAACTATACTTCAATAAAAAATAAGATCAAAGTAGTTCATTAAGTATGATACATTTTGAGTAAAATCCAAACACTCCTGCATATTTATAATAATCACAATTGACTTAAGGAATTCTCTAGTGAGTTTCATACTGTCCAACAAATACTAGTTTTGTCTTGTTTTATTTTGCTTGTTTTTGGGTTTTCTTTTTGCTTTCAGACTGAGGAACTCAGAAATCTCCTTTCTATTAATTATCATGAAATTTACTTCCAGTTTTTCAGTTACTATGAAAGCCTGGTAAGGATTTTGCCATGCTTAAAACAAATATTTAATTCTGTTTTCCAACGATTTCATCTTTGATAGACTATTGACTAATATTCAATGCTTAATGATTTGGTCTAATAGCGATCAGGACTACTTTTTGAGGAAGAGTTATCGCAGAGAGAAAATCATTTTTTCGTAAGAGTTATACAGAAGCTAGATAACACACACATAGTTGTTTGTGCCAATGCTTTTAACTATATATGTTTTAGTGAATGAACAAAGTCAAAACATATTTCAGTCTTTATGAATCCATTTTTTAGTTCCACATTTCAATTAGACTGTGAAAAGCAAGGCAGGTCAAAGGGAGAGCGATTTAAGAGGTGAAATCTCTGAGAAGGTCAAGGAAGAGCAAATAAATGAGCTGATCATTCAGGCTGTAGGAAAAAACAAAAACAAAGACAAGAACCCACTATGATGGTTTACTAGCTCCCGCAGTACCCTGGCAGACTGTTTTACAGCTCACCAACTTTGTACTCTTCCATCAAGGCCTGCAAACTCTTTGTTCATGAGAGAATTTTTGAGGAGACACTCGAATTGTATTTTTAAAAAGATGTATTTAGGAAAAGAGAGGAGCTCATACTAAAGTGAGAGATATAGACTAAAATCACATGGACTTGGGAGGTAATTATTACTTGAATTTGCATTATTATTTGAATCATACTGTGTTTTTGAACAGTGGGAGAATATAAATATGAAAATTAACCCAGGTCAAGTTTTTTATGCCATTAGAAGAAAAAAAAGCCTAAACAAAAACATGATAATTACATTAATAATTAATTATACATAATTATGTAGAATTGCATGACTTAAAACACAAGTGGGCTATGTAGAGCAAAGCTGTAATTATTATTATTATTATTATTATTATTATTTTAGTTTCAGGAGTAGAATTTAGTGATTCATCACTTACAAACAACACCCAGTGCTCATCACAACAAGTGCCCTTCTTAATTCCGGTCACCCATTTAGCCCATACCCCTCCCACCTCTCCTCCAGCAGCCCTCAGTTTGTTCTCTACAGTTATGAGTCTCTTATGGTTTGCCTCCTTCTCTTTTATTTGTTCTTTCCTATATATTCGTCTGTTTTGTTTCTTAAATTCCACATACGAGTGAGATCATATGGTATGTCTTTCTCTGACTGACTTATTTCATTTAGCATAATATACTCTAGCTCCATCCGTGTCCTACTAAATGGCAAGATTTCATTCTCTTTTTATGGCTGAGTAATATTTCATTCTTTATATGAGTGTGTGTGTGTGTGTGTCACACACACATCTATATCTCTTCTTTATCCATTCATCAGTTGATGGACATTTGGGCTCTCTCCATAATTTGGCGGTTATGGACATTGCTGCTGTAAGCATCCAGATGCATGTGCCCTTTGAATTAGAATTTTTGTATCCTTTGGGTAAATACCTTGAAGTGCTATTGCTGGGTCATAGGGTAGCTCTATTTTTAACTTTTTGAGGAACCTTCATACTGTTTTCCAGAGTAGCTGTACAAGTTTGCATTCCCACCAACAGTATAAGAAGGTTCTCCTTTCTCTGCATCCTTGGCAAATTGTGTTTCCTCTGCTGTTGATTTTAACCATTCAGACCAGTGTGAGGGGATATCTCATTGTAGTTTTGATTTGCATCTCCTCGATGATGAGTATTATTTTCATGTCTCTTAAGCATCTGGATGTCTTCTTTAGAAAAATGTCTATTCATGTCTTCTGCCCATTTCTTAACTGGATTATTTGTTTAACTGGATTATTTGTTTCTTGGGTGTTGAATTTGATAAGTTCTTTATAGATTTTGGATACTAACCCTTTATTGGGTATATAGTTTGCAAATATCTTCTCCCATTTTGTAGGTTGCCTTTTAGTTTTGTTGTTTCCTTTGCTGTGCAAAGCTTTTTATCTTGATGAAGTCCCAATAGTTCATTTTGTTTCTGTTTCCTTTGGCTCAGGAGACATATCTACTAGATATCTAGTAGATAGATATATTTACTAGAAGTTGCTACAGCCCATGTCAGAAAGGTTGCTGCCTGTGTTCTCCTCTAGAATTTTAATGGTTTCCTGTCTCACATTTAGGTCTTTCATCCATTTTGAATTTATTTTTGTGTATGGTGTGAGAAAGTGGTCCAGTTTCGTTCTTCTGCATGTGGCTATCCAGTATTCGCAATACCATTTGTTGAAGAGACTTTTTCCCTTCTCTTTTATTTGAATTTATTAATTTACTATTTATTTAAATTCAAGTTAGTGAACCAGTGCAGCACTGATTTCAAGAGCAGAATTCAGTGATACGTCACAGACATAAAATACCCAGTGCTCATCCCAAGTGCCCTCCTTAATAACCATCACTCATTTAGCCCATCCTCTCATCCACCTCCCCTCCACAACCCTTACTTTGTTCTCTATATTTAAGAGTCTCTTATGGTTTTCCTCCCTCTCTGTTTTTATCTTATTTTATTTTTCCTTGTTTTTTTTTTTTTTTTATGTTCAGTTAGCCAACATAGAGTATATTATTAGTTTTTGACTTCATTTTTTTTTTCCCATTGAATCTTCTTTCCTGCTTTATCAAAGATTAGTTGACCATAGAGTAGACAGTCCATTTCTGGGTTCTCTGTTCTGTTCTATGGATCTATGTATCTGTTTTTGTGCCAGTACTTAACTGTCTTGATGATTATAGCTTTGTGATACACCTTGAAGTGCCAAATTGTGATGCTTCCAGCTTTGGTTTTCTTTTTAAACATTACTTTGGCTATCTGGGGTCTTCTCTGGTTCCATACAAATTTTAGAATTGTTTATTCCAGCTCTATGAAAAATATAGATGGTATTTTTGACAGAGATTTCATTGAAAGTATAGATTACTTTGGGTAGTATAGACATTTTAGCAATATTTGTTTTTCCAACCCATGAGCATGAAATGTTTTTCAATTTCTTTGTGTCATCTTCAATTTCTTTCATAAGTATTCTATAGTTTTCAGAGAAAGACCTTTTACCTCTTCGGTTAGGTTTATTCCTATGTATCTTACAGTTTCTGGTGCAATAATAAACGGGATAAATTCCTTGATTTCTTAAAGTATGTTCACCAGACCAGCAGCACTAGCATCACCAAGAAATTTGCTAGAAATATTAAATCTCACTCTGGATCTCATCTTTATTGAATCTGAAACTAGAGGTGTGAAATCAGCAGTTTTCTTTTAACCAGATAATCTGATGAAACTAAAGTTGGAAAGGCACTGGAATAGATGAAGCAAATGGAATTTTAACCAAAGGGTTATTCTTGTAATACATCCAGTGTTCTACGGGTAACATGAAAGACAAGATGATATTTTGATGACTTTCTGTTTTCACTTACTTAAGAGACATCTTGTGCTTAAGTACAGTTTAAAAGATATTCTTTGGTCCCTGATGTTTTATTTTTTGTAAGTTTATGTTATTTTTTTAATTTAAATTCGGTTAGCCAACATATAGTACACCATTAGTTCCTGATGTTTCAGAACACAGGTTGTGAAAACTACTGCCTTACCAACTAGAGATTCAAACCTTTCCTGTTTCATTACAAATGATTTTTAGGCATATTTGAGTTGCCATATTTATTCTAAATATCAGTTATATATGATATACTTGCAGCTATTTTACATCATTCTTTATAAATAGAATATTTGAAAATACTTCTTGATGAATTATGAAATTGATAACATTTATGCTTTTATTAAAAGGAGGAATTAATAGCTTGAGATGAAATCAGTGGTGTTGTCTTTAGACTACCACAAGGACACATGTATTAAAGAGTTTAGCAATTTGTAGAAAGCTATGCTTTAGGTACTGTGTCTTTGTAAAAATGATACATAACAAAGGGGAATTTGGAGCCTTGAGATACTTTGGATTTTGCATTAGTTAATGACCTTAGAGAATCTCCTGAGTTATTCTCAGTTCATTTATAAAATGAGGATGGACTTCTAGGTCCTTTCTATATTAGAAATGTTGGGAAATCAGAATAACTTCATTTATACAGAGTTCATTATGGCATTTCCTAGAGGTTACATTAATCACTGTTTTTATTCCTGGCATGTCTGTGCTCTTCTGTACTTGTTTTGTTTTGTTTTGTTTTTAAGATTTTATTTATTTATTTGACAGAGAGAGAGATCACAAGTAGGCAGAGAGGCAGGCAGAGTGGAAAGGGGAAGCAGGCTCCCCGCTGAGCAGAGAGCACAATGCTGGGCTCGATCCCAGGACCCTGAGATCATGACCTGAGCGGAAGGCAGAGGCCCAACCCACTGAGCCACCCAGGTGTCCCTGTACTTGTTTTTTTTACATTCTCTTTGTATGTTGCCAGAGCCCCATGATCCTTACCAGGGAACTCACACGGCTGTTGCCTGTCTCCTGATTTTATATAACTATTTTAATTCACTTTTCTCAGACTTCATAAAAACTTTGTCAAAGTGTAAGTTTGAAGAAAATAAATCAAACATGTCCATTTAGTATCATTCTGAAAATAAATCCCAAGATTTCTCTGAGGAATTTTCAAATGCCACTTTCTACTCAGCAATTAAAATCACAAGCAAGTTTTATTGCTTACAAAAGCTTCATTTAATTTATACAGCTATATTTGGTTTCTGAATTAATTATATGGATGGTATTAAATTTTAAACCCATTACATTTTTATATGTAAATCATAATTTTGAGACTTATTTGGGCATCTCTTTATTTTTAACTACCCTATCATATATGAACAAGAATTTGAAATACTTTAAATACTTTTGCTTAGAATGTCAGTGTTAACTGAGTTATTCTTGGCAGCTCCATTTTCCTTCCAACATAACTACTGTCAATCTTCTCTTTAGGCTGAGATTCTTTCCAATATTGTGCCTGACTTGAATTAGCAGGATTTCTTCTTATAAAGTTATTATTATGACACTTTTAGTTGTACCAAAAGTTATAGAGACATGACTTGGGTGACTTTAAAATATTTCCATATTTATGACATCAAACAGCAATGAATTTTAATACTCTTATATGTTTAAAATAATTAACATGGAAAGATTTCATATACTTAAGAAATAATAAAATGAAAACTAGATTTTTTGTTGTTGTTACATAATGTAGGTGAGCTCATACTGGGATATACAATACAACCAACTACTGAATTATTGAATTGTGAGATTTATGGCCATTAACATTCAATTAAGTATGAAATTTTGACCATATAAAAGCTATATTGTTCAGTCTGCTCAATTAAATATGTATTGTGCATTGGAAATAACATTATACAGATTAAAAGCCTCAGAAATTTCAGAAGTCATAGAATTTTTTTTTTTTTAAAGATTTTATTTATTTATTTGTCAGAGAGAGAGAGAGAGAGCACAGGCAGACGAGTGGCAGGCAGACGCAGAGGGAGAAGCAGGCTCCCCACAGAACAAGGAGCCCAATGCGGGACTCGATCCCAGGACGCTGGGATCATGACCTGAGCCGAAGGCAGTGGCTTAACCAACTGAGCCACCCAGGCGTCCCAGAAGTCATAGAATTTTTAGAGTGGAATAATTCTCCATATGTCACCTCTCAGAGTTACTTCTTTATTTAAATGAGGACACTGAAGCCTTGAATGGTTAAGTGATCCGCCCACGATTGTACATCCTGGAAGTGGCAGAGGCAACAGAATCAAGATCTTTTGATTCTTTTTGTCTCATTAAGCTTTTATTTTAATTCTAGTATAGTTAACCTATAGTATTATATTAGTTCTTGGTGTACAAAATAGTAATTCTACAGTTCCATACATCACCCTGTGCCCACCCCAGAAAGTGCACTGCTTGATCCCCATCCTCTCTTTACCCACCCCTCCCCCCACTTTATCTCTGGTAACTATCAGTCTATTTTCTGTAGTTAAGAGTCTGTTTCTTGGTTTGTCTTACTCTTTTTTTTTCTCTGTTCATTTATTTTGTTTTGTTTTGTTTTTTAAAGATTTTATTTATTTATTTGACAGACAGAGATCACAAGTAGGCAGAGAGAGAGAGAGAGAAGATGAAGCAGGCTCCTTGCAGAGCAGACAGCCCGATGTGGGGCTTGATCCCAGGACCCTGGGATCATGACCTGGGCTGAAGGCAGAGGCTTTAACCCACTGAGCCACCGAGGAGCCCCATGCTCATTTATTTTGTTTCTTAAATTCCACATGTGAGTGAAATCACACAGTATTTGTCTTTCTTTGACTGACTGACTTCACTTGGCGTTACTCTCTAGCTCTGTCCATGTTGTTGCAAATGGCAAGAGTTCATTCTTTTTTATGGCTAAATAATATTCCTGTGTGTGTGTGTGAGTGTGTGTGTGTGTGTACATATACTACCTCTTCCTTTTCCATTCAGTCATTGATGGACACTTGGACTGCTTCCAGAATTTGGCTATTATATGTAATGCTGCTATAAACATAGAAGTGCTTGTATCCCTTTGAATTAGAGTTTTTGGGATAAATGTCTGGTAATGTGATTACTGCATCATAGAGTAGCTCTCTTTCTAACTCTTTGAGGAACCCCCGTACTGTTTTCCAGAGTGGCTGCACCAGTTTGCATTCCCACCAACAGTGCAATAGGGTTCCCTTTATCCACATGCTTAGCAACAGTTGCTATTTCTTTTCTTATTGATTGTAGCCATTCTGAAGGTCTTCTGACTCTTATCTGGGAAATGGGACAGTAGCTTCTAAATTAGGATGTCCTTGCTCCTGAAACACTGTTTTCATGTGTTTTCTTTTTCTTTTTTTGGTGGGGGGGGGAGTTGCCTATTGAGTAGGAATTTATTTTGTGCTTACCATATACAGGCCCTGTACTAGGCCATTGATGAAATAATATGCCTAGAATTTAAAAGGTATCTTTAAGATAACACTGATTTTTGCAATAATATACCAATTGTCGTTTGTGTGAAATATTTGGGTTAGTGTTGGGTTGTGGTTTGGGTCTCCTGTGACACAATTTTTTAAAAGTTGAAACTTTATTTCAAAAATTTTTGAGTTTTGGTATTGATGTAGTCTATATTGAATAAATGGGATTAAAATAAAAGTAAGAATTACATAAAAAGCAAGTTGACATATTCACCATAACCTTGAGTTATGGCTGAAAAAATCTGTCTTAACAATGTAAAAGTTAGGTTTGCACTCAAGAACACAATTACAATAAAAAAAAAAACCCATAAAGCTTGTTCTTTATTTCCTAATAAATGCTATTCTAACTTTCATAGTTGTATAGGATAGTATTAAATTTGAATTAAAAATATGGTCAATATATGATCCAAGTGAGACAAGGTAAACTGGTATTTTAATGATATTGACTTGAGCAGTGCAAAGTAGATTTACATTATCTCTCCAGATTTAGGTGGACATCAATTAACAAGTGGAATTTAAAGTTTCTTAGTTGTGTGTGTTTTTGTTTTTGTTTTGAAACCTCTACACAGAACTCTATGATTGGAAAGTCTATTCAAAGTAAAGGACTTTGATAATGGAAATAGGGGATTTGAAATAGTTGTAAGTTTTGATGTTTAAAACAAATATATTTACAACCAATTGTTACTTTTCTGCCTTTCTTTTTTTCCTCAATGTAGATAGCTTGGGACAAGTTAACAATTTATTGACAGAGTGCTCTGTTAGTGATGTTTATTACTTTTCCATAAACACTGTATTCCAATAAAGATTCTTAAAACTTTATTATAGCTAATTCAGTTAAAAGTTATAATCCTGATTCAGTAATAAGTACATGCCAGGCATTCTATAAAGAGACATTAAATACTTATATATTTACAATCTTCATATGTATGAGACATTGCAGAAATAAATAAAAGATAATTTACTTAGAATTATGAACATTTGAAATTCCAGATAGCTCTGAAATAAAACTATCACAGAAAAGATAAGAGTGTAGATACTTAAATTCTTTCTGGATCAAAATAAGTTGTGCAGGGCATTAATTTTTTATTATAGTCCATGTGGACATACAAGTTCACATGTCCCCACAAGAAACTAGAATCAGAATCATACGTTTTACATATGTAAAGGGATAAACATCACTTTTAATGCCATAATAATGTGAAACTATGTTAAATATATTATTTATAATGTAAATACTTTCTGACAGGATGATTATAATCTGAATGATTTAGTGACTGGAATTACATGTATCAGTTCACAGTATTTTGAAAACCAAGTGTGTTCACAAGTGAGATATAAAAAGAACATTATAAAATATAGAAAAAAAAGATAGAAAAAAAATCTAGGAAATTCTGGTTTCCATTATTTTTATTTATTTATTTTATTTATTTTATTTTATTTTTTTATTATTATTATTATTTTTAAACATTTTATTTATTTGACAGAATACAAGTAGGCAGAGAGGCAGGCAGAGAGAGAGGAAGGGAAGCAGGCTCCCTACTGAGCAGAGGGCCTGATACGGGGCTCGATCCCAGGATCCTGGGATCATGACCTGAGCTGAAGGCAGAGGCTTTAACCCACTGAGCCACCCAGGCGCCCCTTATTTTATTTTATTTTATTTTATTTTAAGATTTATTTATTTATTTGACAGACAGAGATCACAAATAGGCAGAGAGGCAGGCAGAGAGAAAGGAGAAAGTAGGCTCTCTGCTGAGCAGAGAGCCCAATGCAGGGCTCAATCCCAGGACCCTGAGATCATGACCTGAGCCAAAGGCAGAGGCTTTAGCCCACGGAACCACCCAGGTGCCCCTGGTTTCCATGATTTTAAAGGACTTTGAAATTATACTTTTCACTTATAAAAATATTCGCTTTCTCCAGAATTTGGAAAATTAAGTATTGCTTGTATAAGAAATCAGAACTAAATTACTTAACATACAGATTACACACTGGAGAGGGCAATAATATGAAAACCTTCTTAAAATATTGGTATATCAAAGATGAAAATTTATCACACAAGTATCTTTATTTCCTATTGCTTACATTTATAAAGGTGGAAAGCAAATATTATCAATTCAATTTTGAGGTAAAATAATTTAAGATATTGGGTAGCATGGGAATCATTCCCTAAAGTGTTTTCAACTTTTCAGCAATCTATAATAGAATTTCAATAAAAATTCTACATACCACCATAAATGTTTTATTATTTACCAAAGTAAAATAATATATCCCTCTATTCTTTATGTCTTTCTCTCTCTCTCTCTTTCCTCCTGTAGTCTTTCTGGATGGTTGAACAGTTGTTTAAATAAATACTTGGAGCAAATAATTAAAACTATGGCTAGTCCTTTAAACCTGAACTTTGGTACTCAATAAATCTCCATTTTTATGCTATCTTTTAATTACAAAAACACATGTATGAATAGAAACAAGCTCAATTTTAAATTTTTTATCCTCTTTTTAAAAATCAAGTTAAAATTGATAAATGACATGATCATTTTAGGTAACTAGCATAGTGATTCCAAATATGAATATTTACTGCAAAATGATCATCACAGTAAGTTTACTTAACTTTCATCACCACATAGTCCTTTTTTCTTGTGATGAGAATTGTTTCAATCCAGTTTCTTTATAACTTTTAAATATCCAACATTAATAACTATCGTCATCATGCTGTATATTACATCCCTAGGACTTATTTATTTTGTAAGTGAAAGTCTGTATCTTTTGACCACCTTCATATATATTTTTCCATTCCTCACCCCATCTCTGGCAACCACCAGTCTTTTGTTTGCAAATGATGCAATGTTTTCCTTTTATAGGACTGAATTTTATATATATAATTAGGTTGTTTTCATGTTTTGGTTATTGTAAATATTGCTTCAATGAAGTTGAACTAACTTCTTGAGTTAGTTTTTTATTACTTTCAGGTAAATACTCAGAAGTAGAATTGCTGGGTCATATGGTAGTTCTATTTTTTAATTTTTTGAGAAATATTTATACTGTTTTCCATAACAACTGTACCAATTTACATTCCCAACAACAGTGTACAAGGGTACTCTTTTCTTCACATCCTCACCAATATTTGTATTGGTATGTCTGGGGTGGAGCAGTGCCAGGTTTGTGTGTAAGGTGTGTAAGGTGTGTAAGTTGTGTGTAAGGTGTGTCTAAGGTGGACACCTTGGGTTTATTACTGCTTCTTTAGCAGTCATCCCCTTATCACTCATTGACTAGAGGTTCAATGAGGCTCCCAATGATGAACCTTCATTGAGGTGGAAAGCCTCTGTGAATCTCTCCAGCTAGAAAACTTAAACAAACTTTTTAGAAGTTTATTTAAAATTTTGAAAGTTTATTTTAATTAAGGAATTAGCATAATCTTATTATCTACCTGGTTTGACATTTAGGAAAATGATCACAATGAAAACAAAACACAAATTCAGAATTGTGAATATAAATTAAGGAACTATATTTAATTCATGGCCTCCCAAATTTGGGGGCTAAGATAAATTATTGTTCGGCACTGAATAAATAATCAACTTTTCAGACATAGCTTTGCTGCACAAAATTCCATATGGAGAAGGAATTATATTTTAGCAAGTTACTATTACAAAATAAATTACAATCTCTCCAGAACCTCAATATGTTTGAATGAATCCATTTTAAGACTGAGATTAAATATAAATGTGTTGAGTGATTCATTCATTCATCATTCATAGCTCCCAAATTTTTAACTCAATTAAAACTCACTTTAGCCAGCTTTATGTTTTTCATTTCATCTTGTATGTTCACAAAATTTCTCTTTGAGGAAATTTATTTAAAATGTAATTATTTATTTTTATAATGACCTATTGGACTAAATGCCCAGTTTATAGCTCTTGAGACAAAAATAGAATTCATATTTCCAGGATCTAAATGCAGGGCATTTGTCTTATTTCTTCTGACATGTTTAATGTTTAGAAAAATAACCTGAAATTAGTAAATGCTGAACTAATATTTCTTTTAAAAAATTACTGAATTAAATCCCACAGACAATAAATTGCTGATTGTGTTTATTTAATTCATGATGATGAAATTCTTTTTCTAACCATTTATACTCTATTTGGCTAAAATAAATGGCAAAAAGCAAAAGTTATATATATATATATTATATACACACTAAAATACAGATGATAATGAAGTGAAAATAGTGCTGAGATTAAAAGAAGACATCATGAAGGCAAACCTTGTATTTTGCTTTTATTTTTTTAAAAGATTTTATTTATTTATTTGACAGAAAGAGAGAGATTACAAGTAGGCAGAGAGGCAGGCAGAGTGGGGGGGGGAAGCAACTCCCTGCTGAGCAGAAAGCCCAATGTGGGGCTCCATCCCAGGACTCTGAGACCAGGACCTGAGCCAAAGGCAGAGGCTTAACCCACTGAGCCACCCAGGTGCCCACTTTTACTTTTTTAACTTTAATTTTAGAGTCATGAAACAATTGACCGAAGTAGAAAAAAAACTATACCATGTCATTATTAATTCGTGTGTGTGTGTTTGTGTGCACGCATGTGTGTTTAGGCTGACATACTGCAAACATAGCAAAGTACTGATTTAGTTCATCTCCATTCATATAGATCAATATATCAAAGATGTGTTGACATCTTGACCATATCATTTGGGATATGAATTTGCTCAAAAACAACTTAGTAGGGCAAACATTTGAGGCTTCTTCCCACTTTCTACTCCCCACCCTCATTTCTTCATTAGATGAGTATTTGCTTTAGATCCAGATTCACAAAGCAGAGCACTAGATATAGCTCATCTGAGCTGAAGGGAGTATGTTAATAATTTCATTTGAAATCTGAAGCAATACACTGTAAGACTTTATTAAATTTTGTAATTTTCAGGCTTGGTGTACTATAGCAGAAAGTTGTTTCAGAAAGAATACTTGGAGTCTGAAGGCGCAGGGCTGTAATCCCTATCCCATCCTTGACTGAGTCTGAATCTTGTTCAAGTCACTTTCTCTGATCATAAGGTTGTAGAATCTTTATCTGTAAAATGTCTACTACACCAGGAGACAGGTGCTAAATGCAAGATTTTGTCAGAAATACATTTATAAAGTGTTACATATGTGCAACTTAGTGTTAATAATATGAATGTTAAAGTTATTGGTAGAAAAAATAAGATAGTATATTTCATTGATGGATGGAATGGAACTTTTATTAGAGACTTTTAAATTATGTAATTGAGTCTTCCATGCCTCTTGTTCCATCCTCCTACTCTGTCTTCTTTGATTGTCCTTATATCATTGCATGATAAAATTAGATCAACATATGAGTGTTAATACAAGAATGGTATTAGATGAACAAATTCTACTCTCATCAAAAACTCGAACAAAGCGCAAGTTCAGAAATATATTCATCATATTCAGCTCATTGTTGCAGCCAAGGATAAATACAGATGTTTGGAGAACTAAATATACAAGTCTGCCATTATTAGCCAAATCTAATGGCTCTTTGAAGTCCTTATTTGCACACTTTGATAAAGCAGAATGATGACAAAAATTAATTGTTGTACAAAATTATCTTGATTATATAGGCACACAATTTCATTTGGGTCCATAATCATTCATCCTGTTCTTTTTCTCTGCCTTAATAAATCCAGGATAATGAGACTAGAAACAAATGGAGAAATAAGTTATCAATCTGAAATCATGTGTGTTAGATGTTTTACTTGGAGCAGGTTATACTGCTCAAATATAAATGTGAATTTTTTTTTTTTTTGTAAATGTAAAATTTCCTACAGCCAGTAAGTTGGCCTCTATCTACGACTACTTACATTGTTCTGAATGAAATACAGTTTCTTTAATTCTATAATTTGAAGCAAGAGATTTAAACAAGTGCAAGAATTACAAGAGATTGCACTTAATATATCTATATCTGTATCTATGTCTATGTCTATACCTATCTATATTAGGTCATATTAGTTTTTTTTTTTGAAGATTTTATTTATTTATTCAACAGACAGAGATCACAAGTAGGCAGAGATGCAGGCAGAGAGAGAGGAAGGGAAGCAGGCTCCCTGCCGAGCAGAAAGCCCTATGTAGGGCTCGATCCCAGGACCCTAGGATCATGACCTGAGCCGAAGGCAGAGGCTTTAACCCACTGAGCCACCCAGGTGCCCCATATTAGTTTATTTTTAAATTTGAGTAGGAAAAAATGACACATGCCTAGCTTCTTTTACTGATATATTACCAAATAATTTTAAATCCTTGATTTAGAAAGTACACATGGACTAAACACCCAAATTTTAAGAAAAATATTGAAATATGAATATACATATATCAATGCAATTTTGTACACTGAACTTACTTAAATAAAAGTGACTTGCAATGTGTGAAGAAAGGCTATTTACACTTTCTCCTCAGAGTTCTTTAAGAAGCACAAATGGTTACCTGCCTAAGGAAGAAACTTAGAATTTATATATGAGTGAAAAAGTCACTTCAGAACAACTTCAAAATAGAAAATTAGAAATAAAGATTTATTTTATTGTTTAAATACATTGATTTGCAGTCTTTTAATAACAAATCACTATTGCAATATTACAAGCAGTGTACATTTCCTTTTGTAAAATACTGTATGTCCTTGTTGATTAGCCAATATTAAGAATGTGATATGCAGAGATGACAGAAAAAATTCCTATTTTTAAAGTACCTTTAAAAATGAATACTTTGTTGGATTCAAGCCTTCACAATCAATTTTTCCAAGATAGCCTTGTGAAACATATCTAAAGCTACAATTTTTTAATTGAAAAATATTTCTATATGAAGACATGCATATGAACTAACTATATATATAATATAACTAACACCATTTCCTTTCAACTGTTAAAGCAGTAGTTTCTTTTGCTCTCAGAGAATGTGTCAAAAAGTAACTTGAAGATTTTTTTAAAGTGTTTTTTTCATAACTTTCTTCACTTTAATATTTTAAGGGAATATTTTCTATATATTTCAATCATATCCAACATTTGACTAGAATAAGGAACAATGCTACTTGAGAGAGCAATGTGTGTGGCTGGAAATGGTAGTGTTAAAAATGAGTAACATGAAACTCAAATCTATTTTTTTAGGTTTGAGGACATAATTTGTGTTAGTTTGAGTCTGGCATATAGGCTTTGCAAAACTAATCTTTAAAAAATGTGGGTATAGTTATATATGATTTGTTATAATCATCTTTACTTTTTCATAATTAGTGGAACACTACTCAAATCTGATAAACTCAACTTCAAGCTCCTGTTATCCTCAGTCCAACCAGAATATGCTTGTGCTCTTAGGATATTTACAAACACTTCTTAAACGTTATTTTTCTTCTTTCTGAAATAAATATACTAATGCAATCTACCAGTTTAGGTGCTACTTTTCAGACTCAATGAAGAAATGCAAATAAAGTGTTTAGCACATGATCGATGTATAACAAATACTTTAATAATATTAAGATTATTAAATTGTTTCTACTCTCTCTACATCATGTCCCTCAAAGAGCTCATCATCTCTAGGATGTCAGTTAGAAATGGAATGGGAGAAAAGCATGAACTATGGTCTTAATCAGGTTAGGAGTCCCAACTTTAGGACTTTAAATAATGGAGTGATAGTTTTCTTAGCAAATAACTTTCTGGGATTTTTTTTTTTTTTGCCGTATTTTGAATCATATATTGAATAAGAACACCTTTGAACTATTTTATACTTCTAAGTATCTAAACTTCTAATTCTTTTTTTTTAAAGATTTTATTTATTTATTTATTTTAGAGAGAGAGAGAATGCATGGGAGAGGGGCAAAGGGAGATGGAGAGAGAGAATCTTAAGCAGACACCCTGTTGAGCAGGGAGCCTGATGTGGGGTTCGAACTTACAATCCAGAGATCATGATCTTGGCCAAAATCAGAGTTGCACACTTAATTGCCTGAGCCACCCAGTGTCCCCTAAACATCTGATTCTTAATATGTATATTCAATTATGACCATTCATCTAATTTGTAATCCAGTATTTCCTAATCTTTAAAGGCCCCACCATTTCCTTTATGTTAAAGAAAACTGAAGTTGACTGGCTTTATTCACAACACAAGAAAGATGACTGCCCAAACCCTCATAACTGACATCCTCATAGCTTTAGAGAACCCAGGAAAAAGATAGCTTCTTTCTTCCAATAGCCAAACATCAGTTTTAAGGAAAGAATCAAATTGTTCTTACTTGAGGGGTGCCTGGATGGCTCAGTGGGTTAAGTCTCTGCCTTCGGCTCAGGTCATGATCCCAGGGTCCTGGAATCGAGCCCCGCATCGGGCTCTCTGCTCAGTGGGGAGCCTGCTTCCTCCTCTCTCTCTGCCTGCCTCTCTGCCTACCTCTCTGCCTACTTGTGATCTCTATCTGTCAAATAAATAAATAAAATCTAAAAAAAAAATTGTTCTTACTTGAATCATGTGCTAACCCTCTCCTTGCTCATTTTTCCAATGCAATACCATCTAATTATTGGTTAGACATAAGTAAAGCTTTCAACCCTGGACATACAAGGGCATGTATGGGATGAATAACTACACAAAATTATGTGAATAGTAAAATATGATGGCATGTTTACCATTGCTAGAAACCATAGATAAACTAAAAGCAACTTTCTCTGATGTCATCACCTATCGTCTATAGTTAATGCCTTATGTTTTCAAAATAATTCTGAATAGCTTGTTACTTTTTTTTTTTAAAGATTTTATTTATTTATTTGACAGAGAGAGAGATCACAAGTAGGCAGAGAGACAGGCAGAGAGAGGGAGGGAGGCAGGCTCCCCGCTGAACAGAGAGCCCAATGCGGGGCTTGATCCCAGGACCCTGAGATCATGACCTGAGCTGAAGGCAGAGGCTTAACCCACTGAGCCGCACAGGTGCCCCACCTTGTTACTTTTGATACTGGAATTATTTTAGGGTGGTAGAGAAAAGAAGGCAGATAAATCAAGAAAATTCTGTAAGAACAGCATTTTTTTTATATTCCAAAAATTCTTAAATGTTTAATGCCTGTTATACAGGCACTGACCACTTAAACTTCTCTTGCATGCTCACATGGACATGCACATTATCTTTAAAACAATGTGGCAGAAACTTGTGATACATTTTATTACAGTCTCTAGGTCCACATGATTTCATAAGTACTGTAGTGAACAGTTTTAAGCCATGTTACTAGTACTCTGTACATAATGCTTCAGATTAAGACGTTTTCCTGCTTTGTATCTGGAAGCTTTGCTAGAGACAGAAAAACACCTCAACCCACCTACAAGCACAACCTGGAAATACAGAGGCATTAATTTGTCTGGGCAGACTCAGTAAATGAGGAATAGAGTCCCTGGGAAAGAACCAGCTGTCTGTCTGTCAGGGTTAAAACTGTCAGCCCTTTTTACCTGTTTTCTTAAAATTCCAAGCAAGTTTGAGCCACAGATCTCCACGAGTGAAGCTAATTACTTAAATTCCTACTCCTCAAGGTCAGAACTCAACTGACTCTATCATGTGCAGTCATGAAGGTTTATATTTAAAGGCAAATGGTATACTGCATGAGGAAGGCAGGCAAGCACTGGGGATCTGAGTAACTTCCAGGCACAGGCAGTACAGTGTTCTTGGCACATTGATGAGCTCTGTCTCCAGATGGTACCATCACGAGCTATATGATGAATCTTGGTTTCACAGGAACATATGATCCTGGCCATGTAGTCAAGAAAGGTTGTCTAACCAGTTATGCCAAGTAATCATTCATAACCACATCTGCTCCAGGCATCACCAGCAGGTCATCATAAATCTCATTGCTCTGATCTTTGTCAGACAGTAGAAATTTTAGTAAATCCAGTCAATTTGTAGCATCAATAATAGATGCTGTGGGGAATATGGTACTTTTATAGGGACTGATGAACACACCTGTGCAGCTATTGATCTGCAATATGTCTTCTTTTTGAAAAGGATCAGAAGCTGCTTGCTCTCACACAATAATAGTGAGGATACACATTCGGAGTCCATAGTTTCTTAAATCTTTTTATATTTGTCACTGTATGGTTTTCATGGACTAGGTTAATATGCTTCAGAACCTTTTTTCGGTGTCTGGTATTGACAACTACATGCTATTAATATTAGGAAATGGCAGAAACTCTGGATGTACTGCCAGGACTAATGTCTGCCAAAGATTGGGGAAAGAACAACTCTACAGGGTTTTGTCTTATAAGTGATATTTTTATGGTAATCTGGGATAATGGCTGGCGTTTCATCTAATACTCAAGACAGTTATAATTTCACCCTGAATTATCTGCCACTGAGATAAAGATGGGGGTAACTGGGTGGCTCAGTCTTTAAGTGTCTACCTTCAGCTCAGGTCATGATCCCAGGGTCCTGGGATCCAGCCTGGCATTGGGATCGAGCCCGGCATTGCTCAGCAGGGAGTCTGCTTCTCCATCTCCTATTCCCCCTGCTTGTATTCCCTTTCTCACTGTGTCTTTCTCATCAAATAAATAAATAAAATATTTAAAAAAAGAAAAAAGATGGTAATTATTTGGGCCTATATGGCCACATTTTGTATTTCCTTTTGGAGTACTGCTCTGACCAATTTATCAAGCAGCAGTTTTGAGTGAAGACCATAGTCAAAGAGGGTTTTGCACAGAATATGGGTTATATGACCCAGCAGATCCATGATGCTAGAGGGGTTCATCAGAGATAAGGATATAGTGTGGAACCTCTGGCAAGCCCCGTGAAGAGATACACAGTAAGCACAGTTCAGTCCTACAGTGTATCAGCAAATAATGACTCATCATTCAAAATACAGCTCCTGGAGGCTACTATGCCTAGTGAAGGTGGAGCACCTGACTGGGGGAACTCAGGTGCAATCAGAGCTATTGCTCATGACTTGGGTACTATTAGGTTAATCCAGTTATAATGATGGGCAGATGCACCAGTAATCATTTATGATAAATAAGGGATATTAGACATTCTTCCTGGACTGATCCAGGGGACAAACATGATCTTCTGAATGCATGGGTGGTTCAGACTTCCATGGAACTTCTATTGAACCAACACTTCTTTCTTCGAGTAAACAAATGAACTAATGGTGGTTTCCTACAATTGTATAATGGAAGAGGAAAAGTGTTGTCCTGGGTCACAGATGGATCTGCCTGATTTGTATGTGCAAGTCTTACAGTTCCAACCCAGAGTAGCCTTAAAAGGTGTGGTGAGGAGATACCATTTATTAGGCAAAGCCAAGAACTGTGCAAGGTCATCAACTTTATATACAGTAATAAGCAACTCGGTGTTATTATAGAAATAGACTGCTGGGTAATAAGAATAACTTTGGTAATTGTTCAGGATCTGAGGAAGAAAGTTTAGAAATTCAAAAACAAAATTTCAAAGCCAGTGATGTGGCATTTGGAGTATATTATAAAAATCGTATATAATTGATGGGTATATGTGTTTTGTGTCAATGGCCACTAAATAACATCTGACAGAGAGGAGACACTGATCAACTAGGTGCCTCAATCAATTAGGATTATTTGTCCCGTGAGGATTAATTAACTTCTGCTTTCTACCAACACAATGTTTGCACAAGTATAAGATAAGAATGTGCCAGGCAAAATGGTAGGGATGGAGGCTGTGCATGGTCCCACTGGTAAGGGATTTATCTTCTTAGGGCTAAGCTAGCTACTGACAATGCTAACTAACACCAGCGAGTCAACAACAGAACCTGAAGTGGTGCCTTGACAGTGCACTGCCCATTTAAGATCCTGGCCAATCACTTGATATCAAGTCAACTATATTGTTCCTTCCCATCCTGAATGGGGAAATAACTTTCCTTACCAGAATTGATACCCAACCTACATGTATATCATCTCATCATTTTTTATTAGTTTTAGAGGTGGAATTTAGTGATTCATCAGTTGCATATTACATCAAGTGCCATCCTTTTTTTTTTTTTTAAGATTTTATTTATTTATTTGACAGACAGAGATTACAACTAGGCAGAGAGGCAGGCAGAGAGAGAGGAGGAAGCAGGCTCCCTGCTGAGTGGAGAGCCCGATGTGGGGCTCGATCCCAGGACTCTGAAATCATGACCTGAGCCGAAGGCAGAGGCTTTAACCCACTGAGCCACCCAGGTGCCCCATATCAAGTGCCATCCTTAATCCCTATCAATTATCCCTTCCCCCCACCCCCTTCCCCTCCAGAAACCCTCAGTTTGTTTCCTAGAGTTCACCTTCTCTTACGGTTTGCCTCTCAATTTTCATCTTATTTTACTTTTCCTTTCCTTCCCCCACATTCATCTGTTTTGTTTTTTAAATTCCACATATTAGTTAAATTGTATGGTGTTTCTCTTTCTCTGAGTGACTTATTTTGCTTAGCCTGATACCCTCTAGTTCCATTCATGCTGTTGCAAATGACAAGATTTCATTCTTTTGATGACTAAGTAATATTTCATTATACATATAGTAATATATAAATTTTATAAATATTATATACATACATACTATATATTATAAATACGTATATGTGTATGTATATATATATACATACACACACATCCAACCTCTTCTTTATCCATTCAGCTGCTGATAGGCATCTGGGATCTTTCCATATTTTGGCAATGGTAGACATTGTTGCTATGAACATTGGGGTGCATGTGCCCCTTCAAAACAGTATTTTTGTATCCTTTGGATAAATACCTAATAGTGCAATTGCTGGGTCATAGGGTTGCTATATTTTTAACATTTTGAGGAACCTCTATGCTCCTTTCCAGAGTGGCTGCACTAGCTTTTGTTTCCACCAATAGTATAAAAATGTGCCCCTTTCTCTGTATCCTCACCAATATCAATAGTTTTCTGAGTTGTTAATTTTAGCCATTCTGACAGGTGTACTTGTGTTCCTTCAAATTTTTCTCTTGTGATTGAGTTCAGGTTTTAAAGCATTGTGGTCTGAAAATAAGCGTGGAATAATCTCAGTCTTTTTGTACTATTCGAGACCTGATTTGTGACCCAGTATGTGATCTGTTCTGGAGAATGTTTCATGTGTACTCAGAAGAATGTGTATTCTCTTGCTTTAGGGTAAAATTCTCTGAATATATCTGTGAAGTCATCTGGCCCAACGTGTCATGCAAAGCCCTTGTTTCCTTGTTGAATTGCTTAGATGATCTGTCCATTGCTGCAAGCAGGATGTTGAAGTCCCCTACTATCACTGCATTATTATCAATGTGTTTCTTATCACTTTATCATTTTAACTTCTTATGCTAGTGAACAAGAAAAATGAAAAATAAAAGGAGTCACTACTCTGACAATTGTAATTGATATTAATTATAATCAGAATCTAGTATTGCTGAAACAAAATAGTATCAAAGGGGTAAATACTGAGATTGAGCTAATCACTGGGGCATCTCTTGGTCTTCCTTTATGATGACAACTTTAAAAGGGGAGTTATGAAAACAAGTATTCTCAAAGTGTAAGTCCCTCTCAAAGATGTAGACTTGGATCATATTAGCAAGAAATCAATCTAAACTAACTGAAGAGCAGGAAAGTGTGAGAAAAGTTTGGTTAATAGATAATATGGATGGTACATATTAATATTGCCCTTGGGAGTAGCAACAAATATAGGGTTTATGGTTTATTTAACTAACTTTCTTTCATTTATCATCTATCTATCTATCTATCTATCTATTTATCTATCTATCTATCATCTATCTATATCATCTACATACCTATAAAGAACCAAAACCATGAAGAGTAATCGTAGCATAAGCTTATTATGAGGCACAAATAGATCTAATGATACAAAGAGTCAACTAAGCAGATACTTACCAACAATATCACATTATCTCACACTCCTGATTTCAGCATAGCTATGGTGGACATTTTTAAGCTCCTGGCCCACATCTCACACTAACCACATGACTGGACAGCCCTCATATCTGTTACCTTGAGACTTTCTTTGAAATTGTACATAATAATTACCCATTGCTGTGCAGTAAATTATCCCATAACTTAATGACTTAAAACAACACATATTTATTTTTCTCACTGCTTCTCTGTGTCAGGAAACTGAAATATGGCTTAGCTGGCTCTTCTGACTCCAGATCTTTCATAAGGATGCAATCAAGGTACGTAATCATCTGAGGGCTTATGAGATGATCCACTTCCAAGATGACTCTCAAGGCTGTTGAGCTATTGAATTGCAGGCTTCATTTTTCCCTGACTGTCCACTGACTATTTCACTGGCTCCCTCAGTTTGTTTTTTTTTGTTGTTGTTGTTTATTTTATTATTATTTTTTCCATTATGTTAGTCTCTCTGTAGGGCAGCTCATATCATGGCAGCTGGTTTCTACAAGTGAGCAAGTAAGAGATCAAGAGAAGTGAGAAGAGTGGAAGGCAGAGAATTTTTATAGGATAACCATGTGAGTGACATCTTCTCACTCAGCAAGTGTGTATACTATTCATTAGAAGTAACTTGCTAGGCCAGTTTACTTATATTGACTATAAAATAACGAGCTAAAAATGAATAATTTGCAAATACAGTATACAGAGAGACTTAAGATATTACTTGAAAATTTTATAGCAATGCCTATGCACATAAGAAAAATCAGACCAAAATATATATATGCATGTTTATATGTAATCTAATGATTAGTCTCCAAATCTCCCTACACTTGTTTGGTGAAAAAACTAAGCTATGACATATAAATAGGGAGGACTGCTAAGCCCTTAATGATGGAATTTTTTAACATTTTGTAACTTAAATTACCTGCTTGTGTAATTAATATTAGTCACACCTATGTTATTTTATGCAACTGATCTGTAAACTCTTACATGAACTATAATGGCAAGTTCTAATAACTCAGTGCAGTATCATCACTACTTAAAATATTTATTTATTTAAAATATTTATTTATTTATTTGAGAGAGAGAAGAGAGAGGGAGAGAGAGAGAGGGAGAGCACAAGAGCAGGGGGGAGGGGTAAAGGGAGAGGGAGAGAATCTCAATCAGACTCCACACTGAGTGCAGAGCCTGATGCAGGGCTCAATCTCATGACCTGAGCCAAAACCAAGAGTCAGACTCCTAACCAACTGAGACACTCAGGTGCCCCATCTTTCATTTTTCTTAACTAATTTTCACATTGAGTCTATAGGTCTGCAAAAAATTAGTTGTTCCTTATTTTTAGTCTTATAAAACCTATTATAAATGTAATTTTTGAGATTATGTAGCCTGATAAATAAGTGTTAGGACAGATTCTCTCACTGAATATGAAATACATAAATAAATTATAATTGGTTTCCTATTTCAACATTCATGGAAAGAATACATGCAGCAATTTGATTTTCTGAGGAAAAATTAGGACATATGGTCCAATGCACTGACTCAAAAAAAGTCAGAATATTATAATCAGCTCTGTACTGAAAAATCTGACACTTATGCTTGCCCTATGTGTATATACAATTTTCTGAAAAATACTTTTTGAGCATTTTTCTTGAGTTATTTTCTTGTATTTACTGTGTCATTTTCTTCCCACTGAAATTGCAGTAAATTTTACTAAACCCAGTGCATTCCTAGGAATAAAAAAAGACAAAGAATCTAAATTTAAAAATCAATAGCTATAGTGCTTCCAAGTTATAACCATGCAGAACTTGTCCTGTTTGACAAGTGTTTGAATTTCAAACTGATGAATTAAGTTGCAAGAACATGAGTTCATAAAAATCATCCTTTTCCTGCTTCCATCTTGTATTACTATATAATCAACATTTCATATCCCTTTTTTTCCCCCTCTATCTTTTCGGTACTTTACAGAAAAGAAGCAAAAGTGTTTATGTTAATTCTTTTTTCACTGTTCTAGCAGAGAATCTCGGGACATGGCTCATAGAGCCAACCGCTCTGGAAAACAGAGACTGAATAGAAATTATATAAGGTTTTATAATTAACAACCTAGGGAGCACTTTAGGACACAATTATTTCCACAGTATTTCTGGTTGTTATCTCTTTGCTGTCATTTCCCTGCACTAAAGTTCACCCAGTATTACTATTACATGACTTCTGTATTTATAGTTTCTCTCTTCTGCTCATACCACCTATATTTCTGACATTGTAAATATTAAGTGACTTTTTTTCATGCTGCTAGAAGACAGAGAGTTCACTCATAGCCTTTGGTTGTTACAACTTGAGACTTCTCATTCCTCTCCTAACAGCTATCACTAGCTATGCACTATTCATTCTTCCGTGAGTTGTTGAAGAGGCTAAGAATGGAGAAAATGGCCTCAAAAGCTTATAAGCTAAATATATTGATTGTATAATATCCTTCTTGTAAATATATCATAATATACTGGTTGGAAATTTGCTCACTTTTCAATGTGTGTGGTAATTAGAGGATTTCAGAGTTGATCCAGGAAGAGACAGGACTATGAAAGGCAATAATACACAATAAACTGTCGTAGGTGGTGCTTGGATAGGGTTATATGAGAGAAGACATTCTGTCCAATGAGAGGTCTTTCTGAGCACCAAGAGGCTATCATCCAGAATTGGAATAGGGTAAGGGAACTCCTGGGGGAGAAGAGGAGGTTGGACAGGGGCTTCATCTGTCTAGGTGCATCCCAGCAGCAAGATGGCGGGGGGGATCTCTGGTTCAGGGAGCTCCAAAGGATGGCAGCAATTCGCATCTGTCTTGCCTATGGTTAGTAAACATTGGGTGAGGTTTTGTGGGGTGTGCCACACAAGTGGGCTCTAAACAGCTAAAAATATGTTTTTTTTTTAAGGTTTTATTTATTTATTTGACAGACAGAGGTCACAAGTAGGCAGAGAGGCAGGCAGAGAGAGAGAGAGGGGGAAGCAGGCTCCCCATGGAGCAGAGAGCCCGATGCGGGGCTCGATCCCAGGAACCTGATATCACGACCAGAGCCGAAGGCAGAGGCTTTAACCCACTGAGCCACCCAGGTGCCCCCAGCTAAAAATATGTTTAGTTTGACTACAGAAAAAGCTTTTGGATGTGTGAGAATTTGGGTTTTGTGTCATCAGGCTTTGGGTTGATAGTGTAGCCTGCTGTAGAGATGTAAACAGCATGGAGGCCATTTTAGGCCAATACACAGAGGCCAACTCTGGCCCATTTATATAACAGAGTGTTCCATCAATATAAAATGTTCATAAAACAGACAAAATAAAATGTTCACCACAATATTTAGGTCTGGAAGGTAAAGGAAGTTTACCATATACTTTCCTCTGCAATGGGTGAAAAAGTAGATGGAAAATGAAAATGGATTCTGGGAGCTATGACTGTTCTATGAGATTTGGGTAAATTTCATTTTAGGTTGTTTGGACCATAAAGATTGAGGTGATTGCAATGGAAATGGAAGAGACATGAAGTTTATTAACTCACCCAATCAAGACCCTCATACTTTAGATCCCCATAAAAATATCTAGAATGAGATACTGTATATACAGCTTAAGTATTATCTCACCTCCCTATTCAGTTCTGAATAATGATGTTGTTTGTTATCTATGTGATCTGTTGTTCATTACCTCTATTGCAGGGACATCAAAACATTTATTGATCATTTCTTACCACAACATGTACAAAAAAGGCTAACTTCAGCAAAAGTACAGCTAAAAAACACTACTCAATCACTTGGTTTGGGACTGGGCATGACAGAGATTGTTATTGTTATTGACCATCAAGAAATGGCTCATGAAATGAAGGTAGAAAGATATTGAGGAAGAAGTGCCAGTATTACACGTTGACCTGTGCAATTCTGCCAAAACATACTTCCTAATAATTTCCCTCATGAGTAATTTCCTATCTAACTAAGAACTTTCTGTACAATGGAGGAAAGGCTGGAAATATATATCTAATGGCAAATGACACAAAATATGATAATACAAGGATGGCATGAGAGGAAATCTCCAATTATTTTGAACAAGTTTTTATTCACAGGGCCCCAAGTATACAGGCTTTAAGGAATATTTTTTTTTTTCTGTTTATTAATAGTTACGCCTCTAGGTAAGGGTCTGTTTCCTCTGGATTCCTCTACAAACATCCACTTATTAGAACCATAGCTATGGAAGAGTATAGTGGTGCTGTTGGTTGGTTTCTACTGTCACAATCCAGTGGTATTGTTGGCTAATTTTTATGGCTATATTGTTACTGATTGCATTGCTCCTGGCTGTGTAAATTTACTGTTAGAAGGCTCTTGTAAGATCAACTGAAATCACTTGTTAACCCGGTTGATTAATGCAAAAGGTTAAATGCAGAGGACAATAATGCTAAAATGATGAAAGTTCTAACTAAATCAGCATATAATGGTAAGAGCCCATATTTATATAGCTCAGAGAGAAAGGACACAGTGAGCCCAAACAGCTTGTTGTACTGCTCTGAGTTTACCTAGAAATTCTGTAATTTAGTTGTATATGTGGGTATTGTTAAAGCCAAACTCTCCTGTTATTTTATGAAAATATAGTCTGTCCTAGTTACTGCCTATATTAGTCAGGGTTCTCCAGAGAAAGAGAACTACTAGGAGATATATATAGAAATGTGTGTGTGTGTGTATATATATATATATATATATATATATATATATATATTTATAAACAGAGAGAGAAGGGGGGAGAGAGAGATAAGAGGGAGAGAAAAACAACTTGTTTTAAGGAATTAGCTTGCAGAATTGCAGAATTGGTGGGGGGGGTGGTGGAAGGGCTCTGATGAGTCTACAATCAGTCAGCAGGGTGGAAATTCAATAGCCGAAGTTGCAGATTTCCTTCCTAATTCTGCAGGGAAACCCAGGCAGGTTGAAAATATAGGGAAGACTTCTGTGTGCAGTCTTAAATACAAATTCCTTCTTTCTAGGGAAACTCTGTTTTTGTTCTTAAGCCTTCAGCTGTTTGAATGAGGCTCACCCACATTACCGAGAGTCATCTAATTTACTCAAAGTCTATTGATTTAAATATAATAATCACATTATTAAATATTAATATTTAATAATTAATTAATTAATTAATTAATATTAATCACATTAAAAATAACTTTACAACAACATCGAGACTGCCCCTGGACTAAACTCTAGGTGCCACGGCCTAGCCAGATTAACATTTAAAATTAAGCCTCACGCCAGCCTACTAGATACCTAGACTCACAGTATTAGGTTAACAGTTTTGTACTATGTTATATTGGGATTATAACTCAGTACATTCTACCCTGTAGGCTAAAATTATTTACAGACTAACTTGTAAATACCTTATGCTTTCAAAAGAAGTTACATCTGTATATTATAACCTGGTTAAACAGAATAGAACTTCTTAAATTCTTGAGTATCATACACCACTAAGGATAATATATATAACTGTTGAAATTCAAAATGCTAGTAATAGTACCCATAGCTTCTCAAGGTAAACAATCAAAATAAAAATTTTCACATCAATTTTATTTTTGAAGGTATTAGATTACAGCTTATTGGCAGAAAGTTACCTATCTCTGTACTGAAATTGTCCAGTGTAAGAGTCATATACTTTGATTTGAGAGTATAGATTTCCTCTCAGAAGATCGAACTTCCCTGCTTTGGTAAATGAGTGGGGACCAACTATTAATGCTTGAGTAAATTTATGATAGCCCTGATAATATCATAAAAGAGAAAAGTTGAATTTTTTTGTCATATGGAATATATAAGTATATGGGTTATCTGCTTTTTTTAAGGACTCAAGTAGTAACTATCCTGAGTTTAAGAAAGTGTTAGACTAAAGGTATTGACAAATCTCTAGGGCCTTTCAATTTAATCTGAAAAAAAAAAAAATTGTGAGCTATAAGCATCAATAATAGAAAAGGGTGTTGTAGTCTAGAAATGAAATATTTAAATAAGTCAATTTGTTGGGGGTCATTGTGACAACATTTGTATACAAATATATGTATGGCTCTACACATCCAGAAACAAGTAAACAAGTAGTAAAATCTGTTTATATTAATAACATTTGACCTTATAAAATTAAGCTAGGGCTGGGCTATTCTGGCTTTGTGACTTGACTTTCTATAGTATTATGTGTTTGAAAAAGAGAGAAGCTCTTCAAATACGATTGAGCTAATTAAAAACATAGAGAATTCCAAATATACCTACATATCTCTAGCATCCTTCTTTTTATAAGGTGGAGTAAAGCTTTGGTGCTGCCTAGCATCTGTCGGGGAAGTGATAAGGATGATTTAGGAGTAAAAGACACGTTGGCAGTTTTATTATTCTTAATTTAGGGCCTTATGTAGGAAGACATAAAAAGCAATGTTAGAAGAGATTAGTTACTGATTAAAATTCATGTGCAGGTGCATAAGAACAGGGATGGCCCTCCCCTCGATCTCCTGGTTTTTTGGTGACAACACAGTATTTTTAAATAAACATAGCTGAAGGTAGTATAACAATCATTAACAATTTGGTTCTTCTTTGGGTCAGGAATCTTAATTTGATGTAAAACAAAACAGACAAAACAAAAAAAAGCACAAATATTAACTCTGTCATGTGAATGTAAATAAAACATATATCATGGCAAGGCAGTTACATGAATAAAAAGGAAAAGAGAAAATTCTTCTTCAACACCTCATATAGGAGAGTAGTCTCTCTATTTCATGATCATTTTTCTTTTTAGCTGAGAAAGTATTGGTTAGGTCTTGCTACATAAAGTTGGGTAACAAATGACCATAAAATCCAGTTGGCTAGTTCAGTCTTTCTTACGGCAGGTGGGCTCATTTGCACGCTGAAGAGCAATCGAACTCCGCTGATAGACGTCGATCTCGGCTGGGACAGTCTGCTTCCAGGGGCAGGCCTAACGGGTCCTCGCTTCTTACTCCTATATGCTGGGCTTGGGTTGGCTTCCTCGTGTGTTCAACCGGGGAATTAAGTATAAAGGAGCAGCAGCTAGCCGGGGAAGCCTTTCTCATGGCCGTGGGGGGAGGTATGAGAGAGCAATGTCACAAAAATATTTGAAACCTTTCCTGTGCCATGTTTGGTAAGGTAAATCCCATTGGCTAGCCTAAAGTTGAGGAGTATCCCAGGTGGGAGTTGGGAAGGAAAGCATTTTGCCACCAGAAGGTCTAGAAGGGAAAAAAAAAACAGTGAGTTTTTTCCACAATGATTTTACCTACTGTGTTCAGTCCTTTTTTCTGTATTCACGTCCTTGTCACTTGCAAAACCCACGGGCCCCATTCCATGATTGCCAGTAGTCTCATCCAATGCCAGTATCAGCTTTAAAATCCAGGATTTCATGATCTTCATGTCTTGTAGTATTTACCTTTTTCTTTCTTTCTTTTTTTTTCCTTTTTTTTTTTTTTTTTTTTTTTTAGTATTTACTTTTTAAATGAAGACCTATGATAGAAACAAGTTGGGCTCTCTGCTCAGCAGGGAGCCTGCTTCTCCCTCTCTCTCTGCCTGCCTCTCTGCTTGTGATCTCTCTCTCTCTCTCAATGTCAAATAAATAAATAATAAAATCTTTAAAAAAAAAAAAAAAAGAAACAAGTTACATTTGTCTCCTGAACACCTATCACAGAATGCTGAAACAGGAAAAAGATAATAGTAATAAAGACTTCTTTTTGGAGAAAGGAAACATAGATATTTTTTTTATGGCAAGTTCAAAATCTCACAGTGGAAATGTCAGGTCTCTCTAATCTGGTTTTAGGAAACATACATTGTTTAGGCTGCTTAGTAGTGACTCCCTAGTCTTTTCTTCTCTACAGTCCATTTCCCTGCTTTCTGGAAGTTTCTTTAACTATTCTGCCTGGTTATATCTGAAAGGTTTTAAAATAATATACCCCTATTGGCGACTGGGCTGTTTTCTCAACCCATTTTTTGTTATGTAGAAACTTAAGTCCTAGAAGTCTTTTATCTTAATCTTATTCTCTTTTATTCCAGGCTCTCTCAAAAACATTAAAATTTAAAGGGCATATTATTTTAATTAGTTCAAAAGCCACGCAATAACTCTTATAGACATGCCTCTCCATATATACTTAATTATGGGTACTTTGGTACATTAAGCTATTTTCAGTAGGTAAGAAGTTCTAACAGGGATAACCATAGTTCTTTAAGAGCTCTTGATACAAGCAGAATGGCCTGCCCTTGGCTTGGTCTATGGTCTCTTAAGATCTTAATGCCCTCAGTATTTCTCTAGGCTACTTTTTTTTTTTTTTTTTTTTTTGCCATGATTCCTCATGGTGTTTCTTTCTTTTTTTTTTTTTTTCTAATTTTTAAAACTTTTTATAAACATATAATGTATTATTAGCCCCAGGAGTACAGGTCTGTGAATCACCAGGTTTACACACTTCACAGCACTCACCAAAGCACATACCCTCCCCAATGTCCATAACCCCACCACCCTCTCCTTACCCCCCCCCCCCCCCCCCCCCCCTCAGTTTGTTTTGTGAGATTAAGAGTCTCTTATGGTTTGTTTCCCTCCCGATCCCATCTTGTTTCATTTATTCTTTTCCTACCCCCCAAACTCCCCAAGTTGCATCTCCACTTCCTCATATCAGGGAGATCATATGATAGTTGTCTTTCTCTGATTGACTTATTTCGCTAGGCATAATACCCTCTAGTTCCATCCACGTCATCGCAAATGGCAAGATTTCACTTCTTTTGATGGTTGTATAGTAGTCCATTATATATATATATACCACCTCTTCTTTATCCATTCATCTGTTGATGGACATCTAGGTTCTTTCCATAGTTTGACTATTGTGGACATTGCTGCTATAAACATTTGGGTGCACGTGCCCCTTCAGATCACTATGTTTGTATCTTTAGGGTCCCAGTAGTGCATTGCTGGGTCATAGGGTAGCTCTATTTTCAACTTTTTGAGGAACCTCCATGCTGTTTTCCAGAGTGGCTGCACCAGCTTACATTCCCACCAACAGTGTAGGAGGGTTCCCCTTTCTCCGCATCCTCGCCAGCATCTGTCCTTTCCTGACTTGTTAATTTTAGCCATTCTGACTGGTGTGAGGTGGTATCTCATTGTGGTTTTGATTTGTATTTCCCTGATGCCGAGTGATGTGGAGCACTTTTTCATGTGTCTATTGGCCATCTGGATGTCTTCTTTGCAGAAATGTCTGTTCATGTCCTCTGACTAGGCTACTCTTAATTTGAGAATGTTCTATATGGAAATACTGGTGTTATGAATTGAATTGTGTCCTCAAAAATGGTATGTTGAAGTTCTAGCTTCCCATACTTCAGAATGTGATCTTATTTGAAAATGGGTCTTACAGAGGTAATTGAATTAAAATGAAATCATTAAGGTGGGCCCTGATCCAGTATGACCAGAGTCCTTATAAAAAGGTGACATTTTAGGAGCACCTGGGTGGCTCAGTGGGTTAAGCCTCTGCCTTCGGCTCAGGTCATGATCCCAGGGTCCTGGGATCGAGTCCCGCATCGGGCTCTCTGCTCCACAGGGAGCTTGCGCTTCTCTTTCTCTCTCTGCCTGCCTCTCTGCCTACTTGTGATCTTTGTCAAATAAATAGATAAAATCTTTAAAAAAAAAGGCGGGGGGACATTTTACACAGAGGCAGCCATATGCAGAGAAAAGACTATGAGAAAAGACACAGAGAGAATGCCTGCTGAAGATTGGAGCTATGCCAGCACAAGGTGGTGAACGGGTCTGAGAAGAGGCAAGAGTCAAGGAAGGACAGTCCTCTGTAGGTTTTTGAGGGATCGTGGGACTGCTGACACTTTTATTTCAGACTTCTAGTCTCCAGAACTGTGAGGCAATAAATTTCTGTTGTTCTAGGTTAATTCATTGATGGTATTCTGTTACACAAAATAGAAAGCTAATACAATTACAGATAAGGAAGGGTTTTACTTTTCAACCCCCAAGGTCTGAGTTCTTCATATTTTCTCTAAATTCTGTTAGCCACCCTTCTCACCCCCTCTCCGGCCAAGTACTTCTTCTAGACCCATTTTTTCTTATATATCTGATTAAATGCAGTGTTTTATTGGAAAAAAGAAAGAAAAGGGACTCATATAATATGATCAAATTCAAATAATGTCTTCAATATTACTCAAAAGCCCTAGTCCCAATGTTAATGGGACCTTGAAAACTAAACCAGAAAATTTTTATAAGCCCTCAAAATTTTTCCTTTTCATTATTTTGAGTACAATTCTACCTCTACAAACTATGACCAAAACACTTGAGCCCTATGTACAGCTAACACTGCTCCTTAAGTCCGAGATGCAATGTACCATACTAAGAATATAGGCTCTGGTACAAAACTGTACACTTACTAAATGTGTGGTCATCTGCTAGTTAGTTAGTTCTCTATGTTTCAGTTTCTTCTTTAAAACCAAGATAACTGTATCTTCCTTATAGGATAATTGCCAGCTTCAATGAACATTGACACATCAGGTGTTCACCAACTGTGAATTGTTATGATTCATATTAGTCATACCATCTGTTCTTACCCCAGCTTCAAAACTGAATAGAAAACACTAAGCATGAAGTTACTAAAAAATTTGATATAAGTGAGTCTGTCCTTCCCCCTTGCTTTCCCACAGAGGAAGTTTCACTGTATTTTTATTTTATAACCCTTTGAATGTGAACACATTTCTCCTTAAGTTTAAGCTCCTTTTTCATACCAATTTGCTGGAAAGAATTATTTCCACTTGTTATTTTACTTTCCACTCAGCCTAACCCCTTCTGGCTTCTTCCTCTCTTCCACCTTTCAAATACACATGATGCCATAGTTGATTTTCTAAGGCTCTTTGACACATTTCACTGTGTATGCTTTCCTCTTAACAGTCTGAAGGGGCAAGAGAATGCCACCAGTTGGAGGCTGAGGGCTGAGGATAGGCTCAAAAACTCATAAAAGGAACATGACCTCCATTATACAATAGTATATTGTAAAACTCAAGTCCTTAAAGCAGATTTCCTGGAAAAATAAGCAAACAAACAAACAAAAAAACATGTGTGCACAGGACTGCCTACATTTTGAGCTGTTTCACTGAGGGGATTCTGATGGAATTTTAACAGCATTTCTCTTCCAACCACCCATATATTCTTACCTCCAACACTAGCGCGCAGGACAAGAATGATACTTCAGATCGATGTTCTCTCCAAGGGTGGACTTTCTGCTTTTAAATATTTAGTATTTACCGAATATAAAAAGAGGAGAGCTTTGGAACTGACATGATTAATTTCTCAGTTCTCTTTTGGATTTAAAGCCTGGGACATTTATTTTCTACTTTTCTATTACAAATCCTATTGTACCTGCACCTCAGCTTTGGGCTTTATCTGTTTTTCAGGACAGAATTTCTCTTCTCTTTGCTACTCCATTAGCTTCTTGTTTTCATTGCCCCTTTTTCCCTGCAGCTGATCAATACCATGTTAGGCTGCACACTCTAGCAACCTATCTTCTCTCAAGGCTTGCCACTAAAAGAATGTAGGAGAGTACTAAATTAGCAACAACATCCTCGTCCTCCTTTTCCTCATCAAAAAACATTTTATTCATTCCTACCAAGGTCTTTTGCACTATGGAAGATAAGGCACTGTGATAGAGGCCCCAACATTTATGTTCATACAAAGATCTCGTTTCCATTATTTGAACTCAATCATTCTAGAATTTAAAAAAAGAGAAGGGGGAAAAAAGCTGCTCTTCTTCATATTTTGACACGACAAAAATAAATTCATTCATTTCCTGAGTGTTCCATGAACACAAAATATAGTCTTTACTTCTATATATATTCAGCTCAGATAAAGCTAATAAATGAGCAAAACCTTCTGTTTCTAAGCCAAAACAAGTGACGCCAGTTAAATCAAGAGAGCTAAAGTTATTGCTAGTTCTATAGTTAGTAAGCAGGATGCTATTTTAGTGATAACGATGATATTTTAATGAGAAATCCTGTCATTTTCCCTTCTAAATGCTGCCTTTCAACTTATAAGTTTCAATCTTGGATATATGGGGCTTTATTTTTAAAACATACAGAAATATAATGTCAATAGCAAAAACCACATATTTTCCATTCATTCTTTAAACAAATTCTATATCAAGAAAAGGGGATGTATTTAATTTTTTTTTTTAAAGATTTTATTTATTTGTCAGAGAGAGAGCGAGAGCGAGCACAGGCAGACAGAGTGGCAGGCAGAGGCAGAGGGAGAAGCAGGCTCCCCATAGAACAAGGAGCCCGATGTGGGACCCGATCCCAGGACGCTGGGATCATGACCTGAGCCGAAGGCAGTGGCTTAACCAACTGAGCCACCCAGGCGTCCCAAGGGGATGTATTTAAAAAGCACTTTCAAATTTGCAAAATTGCATAACTTAGGATCTCATTGTTCTGGAGTAAAATGTTTTTAAATTTAATGCACACCTGACAAACTCTAATTCTGTCACTCTGTAGAGTCACTTCTCAGATTGTTCTTTATAAAGAGTATTTATCTTTTCCTTTTAGATGAAAGCAGGTGCTAATTGAGGCAAAGGTGATTCAAAGGTGAAGCTTAAGTTTCTTGTTCCTCAAATTCTGATGTTTTTGCGTCCAAGACAAGCAATATCTCTATGAAAATTGTGTGAAATAGGCAACTGTGAGATTTTATTGGTATGGACCTTATAGTCATATCTTTTTCTTCTAATCTCTAAAGCGATAATTTATCTTTATTTTTCCTCAGTTTAGCCTCATTTATTAATCTGCCTACTACATGGAGTACTTTTTTCCTTCCATACCTATCTCTAGCCATAGCCATCTTGGCATATTTCAGAACTGTCCAGGGAGGGGTGACTCCCTTCATTACTCTTCTACTTTCTTCTTCTTTCTTCTTTTTTCCCTAAGCTTTTATTTATTTATTTGAGAGAGAGAGTGTGTGTGTGTGAGAGAGAGCACAAACCAGGAAGAGGGAGAAGCAGGCTCTCTGCGGAGCATGGAGCCCATCTCTGCGTTCTAACCCAGAACCCTGGGATCATGACCTGAGTGGAAAGCAGTTGTTTAACCCACCGAGCCACCCAGGTGTCCCTTGTTCCAGCTTCTTAATCTTAACTATGTCTCTTTCCCTCTTTTCATTTTGGTTTTCCTGAAATGCATTCTATAGTATCTTTCATAAAAAATGTGAACAAAAGTAAGCTTTCTGTGTTCTTACATGTTTGAAAATGTTTTCTTCTAGCAACTTGGCTGAATATAAAATTTGTCAAGTGAACCTTATTTTCCCTCATCCCTTTGAAGACGACCGCTGTTGTATTCAATATTACTAGTAAGATATCTGGTGAAAGTACAATTACTAATCCTTGGAAGCAATATTTTTTCATTTTTTTCACTCACTTTTGTAAGCATTTAGCATCAGTTTGTCTTTGAAATTCTGATCTTTCCCAAGAGCAAGTCTAGTTATAGTCTCTTTAATTTATCCTGCTTGACATTTTATAAGCAATTTTTTTTTAAAGTAATCTCTCCCTACAACACGGGGCTCAAATTCCTGACTCCTAGATCAAGAGTCACATACTCTACTGACTGAGCTAGCCAGGCACTGCCATAAGCCATTTAAGTTTGAAATTCCATCTCTTAACTTAAGTTAGAGAAATATTTTTCTTAAAATTTCTTCAACAATTATTTTCTTCTCCATTTTCTCTATGTGTCCCTGGGAACAAATTTACATACATATTACCATGTCTGGAATTTTCCATCACTACTAGTACTTATTTTGTAGTTTTCATCTATTTCTACTTTTGTACTCCATTTTGGGAACACTCCTGGATTTGATCTTTCGCCCAAAAATGCCCTGTTTGGTTAGTCTGTTTTGGTAGTCATCATCTATTGACATTATTATTCATGTAATCAATATTTCTACTGCTAAATAAACTAGCTTTGCTGGAATACTTGCTTAATAAGCAAGTACCACATCTCTGCATTAAATACAAAAACAGCTCCTTTCTTTCTCACATCATTCTTCACGGTACAACAGTTGAAGTTTCCTGGTTTCACACAGACACAGGTCATTTCCATTGCTTGGTTCAGCCATTCTTGAGAGTCCTGCAGACTCCACTGGACCCTCTGCATCTGTTTGGCAACAGCACAAGAGAGGGAACATGGAGAATCTCAAAACAGGTTTCAGGGGCCAGATGGAAATGTTGGAGTCATGGGAGAAGAAATGAAGTTTCTGATTCATTCTGGCTTCTCTGTAAATTATACATCTTGGTTGAGCAAAGACAACTTTTAAGGGAATGTTGTAAAAAACCAGGTGATAAATCATGGTGTTTTGAACCGTAAACATGAACATGGGTAAGAAGAGAAGTGAGACGGAAAAGATGATATTAAGGAAACAACAGGGCCCAGTGATGATTGGGCGTTAGTGCAGGGGCAGAATGAGAAGTCAACACAGACAATTTTCTCATTTTCACAACGGGGTGGATTGCATTTGCTAAGGTAGAGGATTTTGCAAGAGAAGCAACTTATAGGGGAAAATTGAGTGTTTTGAGGGATAAATGGAAATGCTCAGTGTGTCTATGGATTTGTGGTTTTGTAGCTCAAGAGAGACATAAGAGCAGAAAGAAAGGCTTAGAAGGCATCACTTTATTAACCCTGATAATGATAAAAGAATAAATGAGACTTGGAGTATCTATTTTCATCATATTCATAGCACTGAGAAAATATTAGCTATTCAATATGTTCTTCTTTTTTATTAAAGATTTTATTTATTTGAGAGAGGGAGAGAGAGAGTAAAAGCAATCGGGGATGCAGAGCAGAGGGAGAAGCAGACTCCCCGCTAAGCAGGGAGCCTGAAATGGGGCTTGATCACAGAACCCTGGTATCATGACCTGAACTGAAGGCAGACACTTAACCAACTGAGCCACTCAGGCACCACTCAGTACCTTTTTCTTTTCATAAAAAAATGTGTGAGATAATGGGAATGAAGTTTAGGAGATTCTTTTTTTTTTTTTTTTTTTTTTTTACTTTTGAAGTTTAGGAGATTCTGAACATTTTAAAATACTGATGAAGAGCTAGTAAAAATGAAAGATTGGTATTAAAATAAACTAGTTGTTATTTGGCAAGTAAGGGCAGGTAGAACTCAAAACAGGAGTCAAGAATTAGTCTTTGACAATAAAAAAGGGAGATTTCTTTATAGTGATTAAAAAAGGATACATTTGCATAAAGACTAATAAGGTTATGAGAATCAATGCTGTTCTTTTCTCATGGATGACATCTTTGTAAAGTTGAATAGAGAGTAGTAGGAAGGAGTATCTGAGAAGTGTGAGTTAAAAAAAAACTGCTATGGAGATGGAGAAGTAGTAGTCAAAGGGGAAGTTATACAGAGCATTCAATATTTATTTATTAACAGTGCAGGCAGTGTTACAAGAACCACATTGTGGTATAATGGGAAAATAGATCTGTCCTAATGAGCAAATCAAAAAAGACTAAATATTATATATAGCAATTGTGGAAGCCTTAGGGAAGAGCAGGTTTTCAATAGGAGAGTATAGGAGAGGTAAAGAATGAGCAAGTATGTACAGAAATAGGCAGGCAGATACATTGCCAAAATGGCTTATAGATCTATGTGTGGTTGGTTTAGGAGCTGGGAGAGGAAGGGAAGCTAGTCAGTTATTCTGAGGCTAAACCATCTAAATGAATTTTGAAAGATGAAGAATTTTGATTTTATTGTCAGTGCTGATGTTCAAAAACAGCAATAACAATGATTTATTCTTACTGGATTTGAGAGGAAGAAAAGATAAAACTTCTATTTGAAGATGCATTAGAAATGATTTTGGTATGGGACACCTGGGTGGCTCAGTCAGTTGGGCGTCTGCCTTCAGCTCAGGTCATGATCTCAGGGTCCTGGGATCAAGCCCGTGTGGAGCCCCTAGTGCAGCCCCTATTAGGGCTCCCTGCTCAGCAGGGAGTCTGCTTCTCCCTCTGCCCACCCACCCCACCCCTACCCCCTGCTCCCGTGACTGCACTCTCTCTCTCAAATAAATAAATAAAATCTTAAATAAGGAAATGATTTTGATACTTAAAAAAAAGATATCTTGCTTGAATTTGCTCATGAAACCTCATAAAAATTTTTACTAATTTGATAAAATTGTGACCACCAGGAAAATAAAAATAAAAATGCTACCAATGTATTTTCCAAATTTTGGAATATTTTCACTAATTAAATATGAATTGTACTGGATTTAGTTAAGATACACCATTGAAATTTCACACATTGGTAGCTGGCCTTAGCAGAGGAAATGTGCAAGGAGATTTCTTTTACCTTCATATATTTTGTAAAAAAATATATATCAGAAATTCTGCCTAACCACACCATTCTATTTTAGGGGTGTGGTCTCTTCAAGGAAACTAGATTGCTAACACCATCTTGTCTTTCTTCTAAAACAGTATCTTCTCCACATTCACTGAGGAATGGCAAATCCTGGTAAGAAATCAAAGTAAAAAAGTGAGGGGACAGGACACTTAAAGATAGTTGTATATTTCATTTTTAAGGATATAGAATCCACATTTTAAAGTGATAAAATTAGAGAAAAAAGGAAAATTGATAACTAAATATTAGGAATGTGGGATTTTGTGTTTATGGAATAGATGTAGGACAAGTTCCTACCTCAGTCCAGAATAGTTGAATTAAATCAATTTCTATTCGAAAATGGGAATTGGGTTGAAAGTTGAATGCACTCAGCTGTAGATAGTTGATCTCTGAATGAGAAGTTAACCTAAGTAAGCCAATACATACAGTGGATCCACTAGAAAGTACCAGGCTTGGATACCTCTTCTCATCTGATACCAAATTAATATAAGAAATGCAGAGTTCTCAGAAAACACGCACACTGAAAGAAGAAAAGACAGGATAAAATTTTATAATTCAGAAGAAAAACATAACTTTGGAAATAATTTTAATAGGAATTTGAATATAGTTCTGGAAAACAATCTGACACCAATGCACTGCCTCTATGAAATCTGAAGGAGAAATCCATAAGGAATAAACACCACAATGTGGAAAACAAAGCAAAGTTAATCAAAACTTAAGGGGGAATACATAAGAAACTGGACAAAAGGAAAAAAAAAAACTATAGTAGATTGAAATCTTTGGAGTTAAAGCATTTAGGTATTTAACCCATTACTGAGTTTATTTTATGCTCTGTATAAGTTAGTGGTCCAATTTCATTCTTTTGTATGTGGCTGTCTGATTTTCCTACCACCATTTAGGGAAAATACTGTTTTGTTCCTCCATTGTATTTGTTGACCACTTTGTTGTAGATTAATTGACCATAAAGTTGGGGGTTTATTACTGGGTTCTCTATTCTTCTCCCTTGATCTGTGTGTCTATTTTTATGTCAGTACCAGACTGTTTTGATTACTATGAGCTTTGTGGAATATCTTCCAGTCTGTAATTGTGATACCTCCAGGTTTGTTCTTTCTCAAGATTGTTTTGGCTGTTCAGGGGTCTTTTGTGGTTCCTCTACAAATTTTAGGATTACTTGTTCTAGTTCCATAAAAAAATGATTTTGGTATTTTTTTTTATTTTATTTATTTTTTATTTTTTATTTTTTCAGCATAACAGTATTCATTATTTTTGCACCACACCCAGTGCTCCATGCAATCCGTGCCCTCTACAATACCCACCACCTGGTGCCCCAACCTTCCACCCCCCCAACCCTTCAAAATTCTCAGATCATTTTTCAGAGTCCATAGTCTCTCATGGTTCACCTCCCCTTCCAATTTCCCACAACTCCCTTCTCCTCTCCATCTCCCCTTGTCCTCCATGCTATTTGTTATGCTCCACAAATAAGTGAAACCATATGATAATTGACTCTCTCTGCTTGACTTATTTCACTCAGCATCATCTCTTCCAGTCCCGTCCATGTTGCTACAAAACTTGGGTATTCATCCTTTCTTTTTTCTATTTCTTTTTTTTTTTTACAGCTTTATAAACATATATTTTTATCCCCAGGGGTACAGGTCTGCGAATCGGCAGGTTTACACACTTCACAGCACTCACCATAGCACATACCCTCCCCAATATCCATAACCCCACCCCCCTCTCCCAACCCCCTCCCCCCATCAACCCTCAGTTTGTTTTGTGAGATTAAGAGTCACTTATGGTTTGTCTCCCTCCCAATCCCATCTTGTTTCATTTACTCTTCTCCTACCCCCTCAACCCCCCATGTTGCATCTACTCTCCCTCATATCAGGGAGATCATATGATAGTTGTCTTTCTCCGATTGACTTATTTCGCTAAGCGTGATACCCTCTAGTTCCATCCACGTCGTCGCAAATGGCAAGATTTCATTTCTTTTGATGGCTGCATAGTATTCCATTGTGTATATATACCACATCTTCTTTATCCATTCGTCTGTTGATGGACATCTAGGTTCTTTCCATAGTTTGGCTATTGTAGACATTGCTGCTATAAACATTCGGGTGCACGTGCCCCTTCGGATCACTACGTTTGTATCTTTAGGGTAAATACCCAGCAGTGCAATTGCTGGGTCATAGGGTAGTTCTATTTTCAACATTTTGAGGAACCTCCATGCTGTTTTCCAGAGTGGTTGCACCAGCTTGCATTCCCACCAACAGTGTAGGAGGGTTCCCCTTTCTCCGCATCCTCGCCAGCATCTGTCATTTCCTGACTTGTTCATTTTAGCCATTCTGACTGGTGTGAGGTGATATCTCATGGTGGTTGTGATTTGTATTTCCCTGATGCCGAGTGATATGGAGCACTTTTTCATGTGTCTGTTGGCCATCTGGATGTCTTCTTTGCAGAAATGTCTGTTCATGTCCTCTGCCCATTTCTTGATTGGATTATTTGTTCTTTGGGTGTTGAGTTTGCTAAGTTCTTTATAGATTTTGGACACTAGCCCTTTATCTGATATGTCATTTGCAAATATCTTCTCCCATTCTGTCAGTTGTCTTTTGGTTTTGTTCACTGTTTCCTTTGCTGTGCAAAAGCTTTTGATCTTGATAAAATCCCAATAGTTCATTTTTGCCCTTGCTTCCCTTGCCTTTGGTGATGTTCCTAGGAAGATGTTGCTGCGGCTGACGTCGAAGAGGTTGCTGCCTGTGTTCTCCTCGAGGATTTTGATGGATTTCTTTCTCACATTGAGATCCTTCATCCATTTTGAGTCTATTTTCGTGTGTGGTGTAAGGAAATGATCCAATTTCATTTTTCTGCATGTGGCTGTCCAATTTTCCCAACACCATTTATTGAAGAGGCTTTTTTCCATTGGACATTCTTTCCTGCTTTGTCGAAGATGAGTTGACCATAGAGTTGAGGGTCCATTTCTGGGCTCTCTATTCTGTTCCATTGATCTATGTGTCTGTTTTTGTGCCAGTACCATGCTGTCTTGATGATGACAGCTTTGTAATAGAGCTTGAAGTCCGGAATTGTGATGCCACCAACTTTGGCTTTCTTTTTCAATGTTGCTTTGGCTATTCGAGGTCTTTTCTGGTTCCATATAAATTGTAGGATTATTTGTTCCATTTCTTTGAACAAAATGGATGGTACTGAGATAGGAATTGCATTAAATGTGTAGATTGCTTTAGGTAGCATAGACATTTTCACAATATTTATTCTTCCAATCCAGGAGCATGGAACATTTTTCCATTTCTTTGTGTCTTCCTCCATTTCTTTCATGAGTACTTTATAGTTTTCTGAGTATAGATTCTTAGTCTCTTTGGTTAGGTTTATTCCTAGGTATCTTATAGTTTTGGGTGCAATTGTAAATGGGATGGACTCCTTAATTTCTCTTTCTTCTGTCTTGTTGTTGGTGTAGAGAAATGCAACTGATTTCTGTGCATTGATTTTATATCCTGACACTTTACTGAATTCCTGTACAAGTTCTAGCAGTTTTGGAGTGGAGTCTTTTGGGTTTTCCACATATAGTATCATATCATCTGCAAACAGTCATAGTTTGACTTCTTCTTTGCCAATTTGGATGCCTTTAATTTCCTTTTGTTGTCTGATTGCTGAGGCTAGGACTTCTAGTACTATGTTGAATAGCAGTGGTGATAGCAGACATCCCTGCCGTGTTCCTGACCTTAGCGGAAAAGCTTTCAGTTTTTCTCCATTGAGAATGATATTTGCGGTGGGTTTTTCATAGATGGCTTTGATAATATTGAGGTATGTGCCCTCTATCCCTACACTTTGAAGAGTTTTGATCAGGAAGGGATGCTGTACTTTGTCAAATGCTTTTTCAGCATCTATGGAGAGTATCATATGGTTCTTGTTCTTTCTTTTATTAATGTGTTGTATCACATTGATTGATTTGCAGATGTTGAACCAACCTTGCAGCCCTGGAATAAATCCCACTTGGTCGTGGTGAATAATCCTTTTAATGTACTGTTGAATCCTATTGGCTAGTATTTTGGCGAGAATTTTCGCATCTGTGTTCATCAAGGATATTGGTCTGTAATTGTCTTTTTTGATGGGATCCTTGTCTGGTTTTGGGATCAAGGTGATGCTGGCCTCATAAAATGAGTTTGGAAGTTTTCCTTCCATTTCTATTTTTTAGAACAGTTTCAGGAGAATAGGAATTAGTTCTTCTTTAAATGTTTGGTAGAATTCCCCCGGGAAGCCGTCTGGCCCTGGGCTTTGTTTGTTTGGAAATTTTTGATGACTGTTTCAATCTCCTTACTGGTTATGGGTCTGTTCAGGCTTTCTATTTCTTCCTGGTTCAGTTGTGGTAGTTTATATGTCTCTAGGAATGCATCCATTTCTTCCAGATTGTCAAATTTGTTGGCGTAGAGTTGCTCATAGTATGTTCTTATAATTGTCTGTATTTCTTTGGTGTTCGTTGTGATCTCTCCTCTTCACTCATGATTTTATTTATTTCAGTCCTTTCTCTTTCTTTTGATAAGTCTGGCCAGGGGTTTATCAATCTTATTAATTCTTTCAAAGAACCAGCTCCTAGTTTCGTTGATTTGTTCTATTGTTTTTTTGGTTTCTATTTCATTGATTTCTGCTCTAATCTTTATGATTTCTCTTCTCCTGCTGGGTTTAGGGTTTCTTTCTTGTTCTTTCTCCAGCTCCTTTAGGTGTAGGGTTAGGTTGTTTACCTGAGACCGTTCTTGTTTCTTGAGAAAGGCTTGTACCGCTATATATTTTCCTCTCAGGACTGCCTTTGTTGTGTCCCACAGATTCTGAACCATTGTGTTTCATTATCATTTGTTTCCATAAATTTTTTCAATTCTTCTTTAATTTCCTGGTTGACCCATTCATTCTTTAGAAGGATGCTGTTTAGCCTGCATGTATTTGGGTTCTTTCCAAATTTCCTCTTGTGATTGAGTTCTAGCTTCAGAGCATTGTGGTCTGAAAATATGCAGGGAATGATCCCAATCTTTTGATACCGGTTGAGACTTGATTTAGGACCAAGAATGTGATCTATTCTGGAGAATGTTCCATGTGCACTAGAGAAGAATGTGTATTCTGTTGCTTTGGGATGAAATGTTCTGAATATATCTGTGATGTCCATCTGGTCCAGTGTGTCATTTAAGGCCTTGATTTCCTTGTTGATCTTTTGCTTGGATGATCTGTCCATTTCAGTGAGGGGAGTGTTAAAATCCCCTACTATTATTGTATTCTTGTCGATGTGTTTCTTTGATTTTGTTATTAATTGGTTTATATAGTTGGCTGCTCCCACGTTAGGGGCATAGATATTTAAAATTGTTAGATCTTCTTGTTGGACAGTTCCTTTGAGTATGATATAGTGCCCTTCCTCATCTCTTATTATAGTCTTTGGCTTAAAATCTAATTGATCTGATACAAGGATTGCCACTCCTGCTTTCTTCTGATGTCCATTAGCATGGTAAATTCTTTTCCACTCCCTCACTTTAAATCTGGAGGTGTCTTCGGGTTTAAGATGAGTTTCTTGTAGGCAACATATAGATGGTTTTTGTTTTTTTATCCATTCTGATACCCTGTGTCTTTTGATTGGGGCATTTAGCCCATTAACATTCAGGGTAAGTATTGAGAGATATGAATTTAGTGCCATTGTATTGCCTGTAAGGTGACTGGTATTGTATATTGTCTCTGTTTCTTTCTGATCTACTACTTTGAGGGTCTCTCTTTGCTTAGAGGACCCCTTTCAATATTTCCTGTAGAGCTGGTTTGGTATTTGCAAATTCTTTCAGTTTTGTTTGTCCTGGAAGCTTTTAATCTCTCCTTCTATTTTCAATGATAGCCTAGCTGGATATAGTATTCTTGGCTGCATGTTTTTCTCATTTAGTACTCTGAATATATCATGCCAGCTCTTTCTGGCCTGCCAGGTCTCTGTGGATAAGTCTGCTGCCAATCTAATATTTTTACCATTGTACGTACAGACTTCTTTTCCCGGGCTGCTTTCAGGATCTTTTCTTTGTCACTAAGACTTGTCAATTTTACTATTAGGTGACGGGGTGTGGACCTATTCTTACTGATTTTGAGGGGGTTCTCTGAACCTCTTGAATTTTGATGCTTGTTCCCTTTGCCATATTGGGGAAATTCTCTCCAATAATTCTCTCCAATATACCTTCTGCTCCCCTCTCTGTTTCCTCTTCTTCTGGAATCCCAATTATTCTAATGTTGTTTCATCTTATGGTGTCACTTATCTCTCGAATTCTCCCCTCGTGGTCCAGTCGCTGTTTGTCCCTCTTTTGCTCAGCTTCTTTATTCTCTGTCATTTGGTCTTCTATATTGCTAATTCTTTCTTCTGCCTCATTTATCCTAGCAGTGAGAGCCTCCATTTTTGATTGCACCTCATTAATAGCTTTTTTGATTTCAACTTGGTTAGATTTTAGTTCTTTTATTTCTCCAGAAAGGGCTTTTATATCTCCCGAGAGGGTTGCTTTAATATCTTCCATGCCTTTTTCGAGCCCGGCTAGAACCTTGAGAATCGTCATTCTGAACTCTATATCTGACATATTACCAATGTCTGTATTGATTAGGTCCCTAGCCTTTGGTACTGCCTCTTGTTCTTTTTTTTGTTGTGAATTTTTCCGCCTTGTCATTTTGTCCAGATAAGAGTTTATGAAGGAACAAGTAAAATACTAAAAGGGTGGCAACAACCCCAGGAAAATATGCTTTAGTCAAATCAGAAGAGATCCCAAATTGTGAGGGGGGAGAAAGGGGATGAAAAGGGGTTCAGAAAGAAAAGAAAAAAAAAAAAGAAACTATTAAAAAAAAGAAAGCCAATAAAGAAAAAATATAAAAAGAGGAAAAAATATATATATATTAGATAAACTATTTAAAAAACGTTAAAAAAGAAAACGGTAAAAGTTAAAAAAATTTAGCAGAAGAAGAGAAAAAAAATTGAAAAAGAAAAAAAAAATTAACTGCAAGGCTAAAAAATCATGGGGAGAAGGCCATGAGTTCCGTGCTTTCCTTTCTTCTCCTCTGGATTTCCGCCGCTCTCCTTGGTATTGAAACTGCACTCCTCAGTAGGGGAACTTGGTCCTGGCTGGGTTTCCCATTGATCTTCTGGGGCGGGGGCCTGTTGTAGTGACTCTCAAGCGTCTTTGCCCCAGGCGGAGTTGCACCGCCCCTACCCGTGGCCGTGTTGAGTAATCTGCTCGGGTTTGCCTTCGGGAGCTTTTGTTCCCTGAGCGCTTTCCGTAGAGTTCCGGAGGACGGGAATGAAGATGGTGGCCTCCCAGTCTCTGGCCCGGAGGAGCCGAGAGCCCGGGGCCCCACTCCTCAGGCGCCCTCACAGAACAGCGCCCAATGACTCCCGTCACCCTGGCCTCCGCCGCGCTCCGAGCTGACCGAGTCTGCGACCGGTTCAAGGCAACCCCGAGCTGAGAGTCACTCCTCGGCTCTGTCTCTGTAGCCGGCTTCCGCGTTCTAATTCCGGTAAGCTCTGAGACACTCAGACACCCCCGATCCTTCTGCGACCCTGCGGGACCTGAGGCCGTGCTGACCCCGCCTGGGCTTCACCCCAGTTAAGCCTCTGGAGCCATGTCCCTCAGTGGAACAGACTTTTAAAAGTCCTGATTTTGCTCCATTTCTCCGCCGCTCGCTGTTGCTCCACCGCTCGCCGGGAGCCGGTCCCTCCCCCCACGGTCTATCTTCCAGTCGCTTTGGATTCACTTCTCCGCCAGTCCTACCTTGCAGAAAGTGGTTGATTTTCTATTTCTAGAGTTGCTGTTCTTCTTCTCTTCGATCTCCCGTTGGATTTGTAGGTGTTTGCAATCTTTAGATAAGCTATTTAGCTGATCTCCCGCTACCCGAAGTAGTCTCAGCCTGCTACTTCTCCGCCATCTTCTGTTTTTTGGATTTTGGTATTTTGATAGGCATTGCATTAAATCAGTAGACTGCCTTGGGTAATATGGACATTTTGTCAGCATTAATTCTTGCAATCTACAGGCATGGAATATTTTTCCATTTGTTTGTGTCATCTTCAATTGCTTCATTAATGTTTTGTAGCTTTCAGAGTACAGGTCTTTCACCTCTCAAAATAAGTATTTTTATAGTGAAAATGTATAGAAGAAAGGAAACTCTAAGTTTAATAGTAGTTTCGTCTAGTTAGGTTTTAGTTTTTATTTTCCTTCATTGGAAATAAGCAAATTTCTTAGGTTGTGCATATGTGTGAATTACTTGAATAGAAGAGACAAGAATAATTGTTAACTACAAAAATAATTGCAAGCACTAAGTACATCCTTGCAACTGCTCTAAGTGTCTTACATCTATTATTTAGATATTTATAAAAATGCTGTATTTTAATCAATGTTATCATTAAGCAAGATGGTCAATCAGGATAGGTCAAGGGACTTTCCTAAATTTATACAGCTAGTGAGTGTGTAATACATATAAAAAATTCTAAGTCCTATAAAGGTAATGGCATTAATAATTTATGTCTTATATTTTACCTTGTTCCTTGTATATTTTTATTAGTATTCAAAGCCTCATTTTTAAGATGTGAAAGGTTTATTTAAAACACAAAATTTATTGTCAACACTCAATTTTTAAAATCAAATTCAAATTAATATGTCTGATTAATATTATATGGCTTTGTTCTTTCTATATCATCACTTTGCAAAGTTCTACTAAAGATACCACCTCTAGATGCTACTAGGATCATTCAAGGTACAAATTGGCTTCCAAAAATTGAACATAGAAAATACAATGTATGACAGAAGAACAAACTTCCGGAGCACCTGGGTGGCTCAGTGGGTTAAAGTCTCTGCCTTCGGCTCAGGTCATGGTCTCAGGGTCCTGGTATTGAGCCCCGCATCGGGCTTTCTGCTCAGTGCAGATCCTGCTTCCTCCTCTCACTCTCTCCCTACCTCTCTGCCTACTTGTGATCTCTGTCTGTCAAATAAATAAATAAAATCTTAAAAAAAAAAAGAAGAAGAATGAACTTCCTTCTATCCTCTTTCTCTCTCTCTCTCTCTTTTTTTTGTTACGCTTATTTCTTGTAAGCTTATGCATGTGTGTATATTTATGTCTCCATTTTGAAACAAAAAAAATTATTAGAGTTTGTTTTTTTAAAAAATGAGTTGAAAAAGTTCAACTATCCTTTATTTGGAGATATTTATAGTGTATTCTTGGCTGAAGTACAGGAGGTGGTAGTGTATGAGAGGAGTGAAAAGCACCAAAATATGATTGGTTAGAATGTCAGGACACTTCCCAGATGGTGAAATTTCCAAAGACACCCAAGAAAAGAAATATTTTTCTCAGTTACATAGACTCTAATTCCGAAGTTAAATAGCTATTGCTTCTTTTGATTACTCTGCCTCATACTTAGTAGTATATATATTTTTTAAAGATTTTATTTATTTATTTGACAGAGAGAGATGGCAAGTAGACGGAGAGGCAGGCAGAGAGAGAGAGAGGGAAGCAGGCACCCTGCTGAACAGAGAGCCCGATGCGGGACTCGATCCCAGGACCCTGAGATCATGACCTGAGCTGAAGGCAGCGGCTTAATCCACTGAGCCACCCAGGTGTGCCTAGCAGTATATTTTCTATAGATCCTGCTGCCAATAGAGGATGAGGCTGGGAATTTACCTAGCAGGTTATGTTTTTGGTCAGATTACTTTAGACTCCATAAAAATTGTAAAACATAGTTTAAAATCATATTATAAAATATCTGAAGCTGGTTTTTTTGCTAGTTTGCTTTATTTCACTTCAACCCAGCCACAGTGCTGAGTGCTGGGGATGAAAGGAAGAATTCTAGTTTCTCCTTTAAGGAGCCCTCAGCCTAGCTGGAAGGGAAGGGAGGGAAGGAGAGTAAAAGAGAGAGGGAGAAGGAGAGAGAGGGAGAGGCAAAGGGATGGGGAATAGAAGGTGAGCGGGAGGGAGGGGCAGAGGGAGAAGGAGAAAGAAAAGCATTTTTCCTATAGAGTGTAAGTGCTGTGATAGAGCTCTAAGAGGATGGGAAAATTATCTAACTTTTTGGTCAGGGTACTAAAATTAGGCTTCATGAAGGAATTTTGTCTTAAAATCTAAGTTGGGTTAAAAAAAATAAGATGTATACAAGGTAGGGAAGAGAGAGGAGAGAGAGACTAAAAAGATTATTTTCAAATCAGAAATAATAGCAGAAATAAATAGGAGAAAAGACCTGAAACAGACTATTGGTTGATCTGTTCTATGTAAGTGGCTCTCCTTCTTGAAGCTAATGTGAATAAAATATGAATTAAGTCTTCCAGTGATACAACATGGGCCCTAGCTCTCTACATGTACAACTGCACACATATTTGTGGTGTTGTTTGCTAAGGTGGCAAGGAATGTGTCCAGAAATATACCATAGTCCAGTTTGGAAGGAGGCAGTAGGCATATTGGTGGTGAGCATGGTCTCCCTGCCCTTACCTAACACAGCTGCAAGAGGTATTAAAACAGATAATACTCGAAAGTACCAACTTTACGCTAGACTGCGTGGGAGCATTTTATGTATCATCTCATTAAATGGCACAACCATTTCAGTATGTACTGTGGAATCTACTCCCTGGATCCTAACAGCCTAGGTACAATTTACTACCTTTATTCACTTCACTAAACAAAAATATACCAAATCTCTACTAGTGTTAAATGTTATTTTACGTATAGATGCAAACAAAATCGTAAACAAATTAGATAAAGTTTCTGCTCTCACAGAAGTAACTTTCTAGGATGAGAAGGAAATAAGTATTTCCATAATGTGTCAGGTGATGGGAAGTACCATAAAGAAAGGTAAACTGAGGCAATGTGGTAAAAGGTGAAGAGGTAAAGTATAAAAGGCATTTTTATAAAGGATTTTGAAGAGGTCATCTCTGATTTAAAAAAAAGAAAAGAAAAAAGAAAAGAAAAAGAAAAAAAAACTTAAAAAATATCTGAATAAATCCATGGGCCAAATAGGTTGTTTGTGAGAAAGCAGCCCAGGCCTAGACAAAAGAAACTACTAAACCTTCTTTGTGTTGTTATCTGAGGAATGTGATGAGACCTACAGATTGACAGGGAGTGAAGGGGGGTCGATAAGAAATAATTTCAACAAAACACACTTGGGATTACTAGCCCTTCAAGCATTATGATCTTAGGGTGACTCTAATTTTCATCAATAAACATAGATAACAGAAACTACTAGAAATGATGGTAAGGAAAATGAGATTATTAAAGCCAATGACTTTATTGAACATTTTAAGTTATGACAGAAACTGCTTTTTTTTTTTTTGAAGATTTTATTTATTTGAGAGAGAGTGTGAACAAGAGAGAGAGAATGCACAAACAGGAGTTGGCAGCGGGAAAGGGAGAAGCAGACTCACCTGCTGTACAGGAAGCCCTATGTGGTACTTAATCCCACAACCCTGGGATCATGACCTAAGTTGAAAGCAGATGCCTAACCAACTGAGCCATCCAGGTGCCCGAGAAACTGGTATTTTCAAGGTCTTCCAAACATATCAGAAAGAGAACGTATGATTGGATGATATACTCATTTAATCCTATTATCACTATGACATGGCTGTCCACATCCTGGCAAAGAAAACTGAGGAAGTAGAAAGGTACCTGTGTTTATTTGTGTATGTATGTATATATATCTGCATATATGGGTATAATGACAAAAATAATTGGAAGCAAGTAACAGGAAAGAGACACTCTTAAAGACTTAAAGCCTGGAGGGTAAACTGGCCTGGTTTCCCCTTTGCTATATTCTATTGGTGAAAGCAATCATAAAGGTAGTTCAAATTCATGGATAGGAGAAAGAGACTCAAACTCTCACAATGAAGACTATCATAGACTAACAAATCATAGCTGTCAATAAAATACCACTTTATACTCACCAAGTTGGCAGAAATTAAGAAATCTGATAATTTGGTGAAGATATGAATTAATAGGAATTTCTATGTTATGCATGCACACACACACACACACACACATATATGCATTTATATGTACAACTTCCAAATTCGTTTGTTAATTCTAACGTGGTGTGTGTGTGTGTTTGTGTGTGTGGAGTCTTTAGGGTTTTCTGCATATAAGATTATGTTATTTGCAAGCAGAGAAAGTTTTATTTCTTCCTTGCCAAATTTTATTTCTTTATTTTCCCTTCTTGACTCATTATTTTGATTAGGACTTCAAGTACTATGTTGAATAGAGGTGGTAAGAATGATCATCCTTGTCTTGTTCCCAATTTAGAGGTAAAGCTTTTGGTTTCTCATGACTAAATATGACGTTAGCTGTCATATATGGGCCTTTCATATATGGGCCTATATGTCTTTCTATTCCTTGTTTGTTGAAAGTTTGGGTTTTTTGTTTTGTTTTGCTTTTTTTCTAGCCACTTAGGAAGACAGTTTGGCATTTTCTTACGAAACTAAACATACTCTTTTTTTTTTTTTAAAGATTTTATTTATTTGTCAGAGAGAGAGGAGAGCGAGCGAGCACAGGCAGACAGAATGGCAGGCAGAGGCAGAGGGAGAAGCAGGCTCCCCACCAAGCAAGGAGCCCGATGTGGGACTCGATCCCAGGACGCTGGGATCATGACCTGAGCCGAAGGCAGCTGCTTAACCAACTGAGCCACCCAGGCGTCCCGAAACTAAACATACTCTTACTATATGATCCAGCAGTCATGCTCCTGGAGATTTACCCGAATGAGTTAAAATCTTATGTCCACACAAAAGCCTGCACATGGATATTTAGAGAAGCTTTTTTCATAATTGCCCAAACTTGATTGAAAGACAACTAAGATATCCTTCAAAAGGTGAATGGACAAACAAACTGGGATATCCCTAATATGGAATATTATTCCTTGCTTAAAAATAAATGAATTATTAAGCCAGGAAAAAAAAAAGAGGAAAGTTAAATGCATACTATTAGATGAAAGAAGTCAATGTGAAATGGCTACATATGATTTCAATTATATAACATTATGGAAAAAACAAAACAATACAGATAGTGAAGAAAAAAATCGATAGTGTATAGAGCTTCAGGGTAGAGGAAGGGAAGAAGAAGAAATGCATGGGTGGTGCACAGGGAATATTTAGAGCAGTGGAACTATAACAATGGGATACCAGTATTGGTCAAAAAGCTATGGTAATTTACGGGGCACCTGGGTGGCTCAGTGGGTTGAGCGTCTGTCTTCAGGTCAGGTCATGATCCCACGGTCCTGCCATCAAGCCCCACATCTGGCTCCCTGCTCAGTGAGGAGTCTGCTTCTCCCTCTGCCACCCCGCCCTTGCTTGTGCATGCACATGCTCTCTTTCTCTCTCTCAAATAAATAAATAAAATTTAAAAAAATCTTTGGTAATTTACAATACAAAAAAATGGGCCCTAATATAAACTGTGGTCTAGTGATAAAGCATGAATAATAGTTCATCAATTGTAATAAACCTACCACAGGAAGAAAAGATGTTAAGAATGGGGGAATTAAAAAAAAAAAAAAAAAGAATACGGGAATTGTGTGGGGATAGTGGGATGAAAGGGTATGAATGGAGAAAGGGGATATATGGAACCTCTCTGTACTTTCTACTCTTCTTTTTTATAAACCTAAGCTTTCTCTAAAACACAAAATCTATTAATAAAAAATAATAGTTCATTTATAATATTTAAAACTAAGCATTTATTGTATCATTCATATTCCTTAGGAAACTTTCCAAAACCCTATACCTAGTAACAAGGCTACTGATAAATTTCTTTACTGTTTCCCATTTTGCATTAAAGGGAATTATTAAAATAGGAAGAGGCCAGCATAAGCTGACCATCCTCCACCCTGTCTAAAGCTATTATGCTTTGTGCAGTTTGTCATAATAATGCCAAGAGAAAACAAATAACATTCAAAATATCGTCAATAAGATCATGACCAAAAGAAGATTTTCTATTCTGAGATCTAAAAGCAGGTCATCTAAATGCTTGGTGACACTGTTTTGTAATGCAATCCAAATAATTATTTGGAATTCAGAAGAGTTGAGCCAGAATCTGCCTTTGTTAAAACTACAGAGTTATCTTGGCGAAATCTTTTATGTTCTCGAGTTTACTGTCTTCATTTGTATAAAGAGTAGCTTGTATTATCTCTGGGGTCCCATTCACCTCTACATCCTGTTGTATGAGCATATAGTTGGACTTGTTAATGAGGAACTTGTGATTTTATGTGCTGAAACAGTTCATGCAAATGAATTCTTAAGAATCAGAAGCCCTGGGGCACCTGGGTGGCTCAGTGGGTTAAAGCCTCTGCCTTCGGCTCAGGTCATGATCCCACGGTCCTGGAATCGAGCCCCACATCCGGTTCTCTGCTCCGCAGGGAGCCTGCTTCCTCCTCTCTCTCTCTCTGCCTGCCTCTCTGCCTACTTGTTAAAAAAAAAAAAAAGAATCAGAAGCCCTGTTTTCATGCAAATAAACCAAGTGATGAAAAAGGAAAGAAATGAAGAAAATTATGAGCAATATTAATTTACCATCTGTATAAGTCATTTTCTTCATTCTTAAGTCTTTCTCTAAAACTGAAAATAAAATTTAACAGAATAAGCAAACTAAAAGTCATCATTATAATGACTGAAAGTCATTTTTATTACCCAAATATGAACTTCAGTGTTTATAAGTATGTTTTAAATTACTGAGATGATATGACAAATGGGTAATTTGTTTCATCAGATCAAGTCTTTGAGAGAAAGGGAGATTTGGGGTCTTTAAGTGATAATTATTTTGAAAGCTTAACAGTTAACAGTAGTTAAGCTTGTTCCTTGTTTATAAGATTATTGATAAAGATCCCGAAGTCTATTAAAAATTCTTTCACTTTTTTTCACTTCTATTTCTAGTTCATAGAAATAATTTATGAATTACAATTCATTAGTTCCTTTTAGGTATAAATATGTGAAAAAAAAAGGCCTTAAAAAGATCTCTATTTTCAAATCTTTTAGGGTTGCCCAAGTGGATCAGTCCAATAACCATCTGCCTTTCACTCAGGTCATGATCCCAGAGTCCTGGGATGGAGCCCTGCTTCAGGCTCCCTGCTCAGCAGGGAATCTGCTTCTTCCTCTCCCTCTGTCCCTCCCCCTCCTCGTGCTCTCTCTCTCTCAAAAAAATAAATAATCTTTAAATCATTTCATCTTTAATTGATATGTATGATCATATAACTAATAATAGAGGACCTAGGTCAACACATCATTATAATTAACATTTAAAAAAATCTGCATAACATACTTGAAAATTTTATCTATACTCCTTAATAATTAATGTGCTATTTTATGTCAGTTACCAAAAAAGTTAATACTGCTATCATTAATAAACAATTTTCCTTTTAAGTTTAGTCTATTTGATGGTAAATGTATTTTGGTTCTGAAGCACTTCAAATAGTTCATATAAGATAAAACTTGTTAATTCATAAGATTTCAAAATTCTGTGAAGGTACAGTTATTCTACATGTTCCGTTTTCAGATTTTTGTCTTATTAACTTAAAATTATTGTCAAAATGAGGTACAAATCAAGTGAACCAGTTTCACTGGAGACTGATTAGTGAGGCACAATGACGCTTGCTTATTAATGGGCAGTGGGTATTATTCTGTGATTAGCTGAAGTAGATCATAAGAAACCCTGTTCTATTGGGGTTGAGTGTATGTACTCAGGAAAACAAATGATAGATCAGATCATTAGCTGAAAAGCATTGAATTGGAACAAAGGGAATTTGATGTTCTTTTAAGAAATACTTCTATCATGTTGTAGTAAAGAAATGAATTTCCTTCCTTCCCTCTAGAGAATTTCCTGTCTGAACACCAGGCACAAATCATAGACAATCAGATTATTTCTCTTTTGAATGATGCTGGGAAAATCCAGGTAAATTTTCACTCCATAGCTCTATTTGGCAACATTCTTTTATATAACAAAATTTTTCCATTGAAAAGTCTCCTGTTGCAAGATACAGTGATTTAAACTTCATCTAATTTTCTTAAATCTTGGAGTGGTATATCTTTGAAGTTATTTTGCAATAGACCTTAGGAACCTTGGTGATTTGAGGACAATACTTTAGTTTGATAAACTTCATTTAATATACTATATGCTCATGTATTTTTTTTTCATAAATTTTCTATAGAAGAGTAATGGACTTTTTCTCACATTTGTATCTGTTTTTAAAGTTATTATTTCCTGACCTTATCCCTAAAATCTGGAGCATTCCTCTTTGTGGCCAGGTTGCCATTTTTCACTGAACACACATCTTATACTTGTCCTTGGTGATCTCTTTTGCCTCAGATATGCATTTATGGTTTATGTCACTCAATTGGCCCTGGCTCATGTCATTAGTCTTTTTGAAGTTTGCATTCTTTGAATCACCAGGGGATTTTAAACTATTTTATAGCAGGATTCAGGCTGACAATGAATTCAGAGGAGGAAGAATATTGTGGGTAAGGATAATAAAGAAAGATTTCGCAGGTATGTCTGTACGTAAACTGAATCTTGGGAGATTTATCTAGGCAGAGAGAAGGAAAGAAGTTAACCCAGATGTTGGAACTCATGCAGCAGCAGAAGCTCAGAGATGGTGACAAAGACCTAAGGATATCACTGCTATCCCATCAAGTGTTGATGAGCATATGTGGGTTTAAACGAAAGTGATGGTATTGGTAGTGAAAATCAAGAGATATATGCAACCTTTAATTTAGAATCAAACTAGAGGCAAAATCTGTTAAAGAAATCCTTTTGTACAGGAGAGTTTGAACCTCTTAACATCCATTCTATAGTTCAGTTTTAAGATTCTATATTCCAGGTTTTTGCCTGCTCATTGAATATCAGAGGTATTGCCCAAAATGAGGTACAAATCTTGTGAAATGAATTCAAAGGAGACTGATTAATAAGCTAAAATCCCTGCTTATTAGTGTCATGGTAGATTATTAGATCTAAACAATACAGCACTAGTCACTGGAATGGATTATAAGAAACTTGTCCTGGGGGCGCCTGGGTGGCACAGTGGGTTAAAGCCTCTGCTTTCGGCTCAGGTCATGATCCCAGGGTCCTGGGAATCCCAGGGTCTCTGCTTGGCAGGGAGCCTGCTTCCTCCTCTCTCTCTCTGCCTGCCTCTCTGCCTACTTGTGATCTCTGTCTGTCAAATGAAATGAATAAAATCTTTAAAAAAAATAAATAAATAAAAGAAACCTGTCCTGGTGGGGTTGTGTGTGTCTACACAGGCAAACAAACGGTAGTTTAATGTTAACTTTAATATGAATTGCTCCTTTTTCTCTGTGCTCCTTGACCTTAAACCTGAAGATAGAAAATATTTTTTGGATTAGTTTTAATGTACAGATTTAGATATGTGTTTCCATTTGAAATATCTTATACCGGAGAGAGTCAGAGAAATGGGGAACAGGGAAATCAGATAATAGTTTTCAACAAGGTATATTTCACCAAGGAATACTATTTAACTCCTGATTATTTTTAACTTTTAACTTGGCTGAGCAGCTGGCATTTGAAAAGCAAGGTTATTATTCTTGAAAGATGACCCTGTAGTATGAGTTTAAATCAATAAACACTGGCAGCTCTCTATGTGTTACTAAGGCATGCACTAGGTAACGAGTTTCTCTAGGATGGAAGTCACCAGTGCACGCAAGCAGAACATGTGGGAATGTTTTGCTGAGGATTTTACTGGCAAAGACAGCCTTTTGGTAGCATGGCTTCCAAAGAGTTCTTAGCTAAATGCTTCACTTCTAGTTGTATTTTTCCATAACAAATCTCTGGGAATTTGATTCTTCTTTTTATTTTCTACCCATTGAAGTGTTAAAGCAAATGGTTATACAGCAAATTGTTATATTGTTAGATCTAAGGAATCAGTTTTCTGAATATTCTTTTTTTTTTTTTTTTAAGATTTTATTTGTTTATTTGACAGACAGAGATTGCAAGTAGGCAGGGAGGCAGGCCGAGAGAGAGGGGGAAGGAGGATCCCTGCTGAGCAGAGAGCCCTATGTGGGCCTTCATCCCAGGACACTGGGATCATGACCTGAGCCGAAAGCAGAGGCTTTAATCCACTGAGCCACCCAGGCGCCCCAGTTTTCTGAATATTCTTAAGGGGTGTTTATCATTCCAACCCACATGTTAGACTATTAAAGCACATCGCCCTGGAAATATGGAGTAGCTCTAATCCAGGTAGTAGTTAGGCCATCTAATTTTAAATTTAAATTCCAGCCTGTAATTACTAAAGGTTCTGCTAGAGAAACTAGTGCCCAGGGTTAGTCATACCAGGACCCCTGCTTCATCTTGGATAAATATACATTAAGAGAAGGACATTTTTTCATCAGAAGTTTAGGAGATTTTATCAATCATTGTTTTCTGAAGGTATTTAGGGAGAAAAACATCAAGATGCTTTAAATGTCTTTGAAAAATACATATTATAGGGCGCCTGGGTGGCTCAGTGGGTTAAAGCCTCTGCCTTCAGCTCAGGTCATGATCCCAGGGTCCTGGGATCGAGGCCTGCATTGGGCTCTCTGCTCAACGGGGAGCCTGCATCCTCCTCTCTCTCTGCCTGCCTCTCTGCCTACTTGTGATCTCTCTCTCTGTCAAATAAATAAATAAAATCTTAAAAAAAAAAAAAGAAAAAAAAAGAAAAATACATATTATAACTAAGCATTATGGTGTCCAAGATAACACAACTTCTAGCAGGTAATACATTGCTTAATTATTTCCATTTTCAGTTTCTCTCATAACAACACCGTAACCTTCCACAACAGTATGATTGGAATAGGAGAGCAGAATAGAGGACTGTGTGCGTGTGCACATGTGTGTATTTGTGTGTATAGGGAATGGCCTAGTGATGTGTATGTTGTTAGAAATAATCTTATCAGTAAAGAACATCACTATTGGTTTCTAGTTGTCTGGCTTTTGCCTCTTTGAGATAAGGTTGATATTTGCTTTTGTAGACCATATTTTACATAACAGAAATATTAAAAGATTCAAGAAAGAAAGATACAGGCAATCAGCAGAGATACTCCAAGTCATTTAATTAGAAGAACAGTGAAAAGAAGTTTATATGAAAATAGCTCACCAATCACACTCCTATTCTGTAGTAAGGTGTTTACCAGGTGATGAAAAAAAGCCTGCCTGATATAATTAACATTAGGCCTTTGATTATTGATATTTAATGCCAGTATTGAGGCTATAGAAAGTCTTCCACATATATAAATGGGATTTTTAAAGGATATTTGTTATTTTACAAGTATAAAAACAGATTTTTATTTATATTTATAATCAGAGACATTTGGATCTAGAATAGAATATTAGCCACTGTAAAACTGCTTTTACTTTACTTGGACTATTGCCATCTGAAAAAAATTTCAGAAGAACTCTGTGAAATGCTTGGATGTAATTATTGTGCCAGTGTCATTGTTTGTTCTATTATGATTGCTTTTTTAGCCATGTGTTAATGAAAATTTCAAATATCCAAAAGTAGCCTTGTATTAGAAAACCACAAATATCAGTCATCCAGTGTCACTCAATCTAACTAATGACAAATCTCATTTCACTTATAATTTCCTTTATCCTCTTCCCCCCTTTGGATTATTTTGAAATGTTGTCTCAGGCATCATTATAATTTTACCCATAAATATATATGTGTGTGTCTCTAAAATTAAGCATATATTCTCCAATATGGCCATAATTCCATTATAATATAAAAATGACAAATATTTCTTAACATAATGAAATATCTAATGGTCAATTTTCTATTGTGTCACTGTATCATATTTTTATATAGATTATATATTATTATATAACATCAGTATTCCTGTTAATGTATACAAATGCACAGATATAAAATTCTATCATAATTTAATCTATCTATACAGTACATGTATACTTTGGATTTACAGGATCCAAAAATGTTTACATGTTGCATTTGCTTTAAAGATCTGAATATCTCTCAATCTATAAGTTCCATAATCCACTTTTATCCCTTTGAAATTTATTTGTAGAAGAAATAGGTTGTTTGTCCTCCAGGGTACCTCCATATTTTGAATATTGCTTTATTGCATTTGTGGTTTAAAATGATTTTTTAAATTGTGTATTTCCTGTAATTTGCAAGTTAGATCTAGAGATTAGTTTATAAAAAGTTTCCATCTTTTGGCAAAAAAACCTATTATTGATGATGTGTATTTTTTTTTTTTTTTCAACAAGAGGTTCTTAATATGCAATTGAGTTTTGAGTATTTTGTTTTGTTTTGTTTTTGGGGTTTTGTTTTGGTTTTTTTGTAGGTTTGGTTGTCACTGAGGATCATTGATAGACCCATTATTTTTCAGGAGTTTACATTTTTAATTGTTTTTATAAGTTTTCTATGTGACAAAGAACATATTATTATTATTGATTTCAGCCTTTTTACTGCAGTTAAATTTTACATAAAGTAAAGTGCAAAGAACTTAACAGTAAAAGTGTTTTGACAAATGTTTACATCCATAGAACTGAAACCATGATCAATATCTGAGCTTCCTGTTCCTACCTCCACCTTTGGAAAAAGACAACTTAAAATTTTTGTTATTGAATATAAGCTTAATCTCTTCTTGAATTTCACATAAACAGAATCAAACGTGTTTTCTTTTAAGCCTGATTTCATTTGTTTAGCATAACATTTTGAAGATTCATCTGTATTATTATGTATCATTTATTTCCTTTTATTTATTAGGTATATCCCATAATGTGAGTATAATAAAATATAAACTGAGGCATATTAAAATTTTAAGAGATTATTTGAGCAAAAATGGGTTTGAGTCAGGCAACATCCAATCAGAAGTGGTTAGGAGCTCACTCCAGGACAGGAGCCAGGAGAGAGGCTTATAGTGAGGAAGTGCAGAATCGATAAAGGGAAATTAGTTGATTGGCTGTAATGTCGAATCTAGTTGATTGCAGTTTGGTTGTCCATAGTGTTTTGATTTCATGACCTTGAGGCACTTACAGGCTTTGATTTTGGTTTGCTTATGTAGGCGATCCCAACATTAGAGCCACCTCAGTCTGTTGGCTTCCTTGTTTCATTAATTTAGCACTACAATTTATTTATTGATCCTCCAGTTGTTGAATATGTAGTTTGTTTTCAAATGTTGTCTACTCCAGAAAAATCTGCTATGAACTTAGTTGCAGAAAAATCTTTGTGAATATAGACTTTTAATTTTATTGGCTTCTTACTGAGGAGTAGGATGTCTGGATCATATCAAAAGTTGTATACTTAACTTTCTGAGAAACTGTCATGGGTTTTCTACTATGGAACCGTTATGTATTTTCACAAGAAATATATGAGCTCAGATTGCTCCATATCCTTGTCCACACTGGACCTTGTTAATCTTCTCCTATTTTTTTTTATTTTTTAAGTCTAGCCATCTAGTGGGTACATAGTGGTAGCATATTGTGATTTACTTTGAATCTTACATTTGATGATGTTATGTTTTCATATGCTATTGCCCACTCACGTATAAGTGTCTGTTGACTTTTCCCCAATTTTTTAAAAAAGATTTTATTTATTTATTTGAGAGAGAGACAGTGAGAGAGAGCATGAGCTAGGAGAAGGTCAGAGGGAGAAGCAGACTCCCCATGTGGGAGTGAGCCTGATGTGGGACTCGATCCCGGGATTCCAGGATCATGACCTGAGCCGAAGGCAGTCGTCCAACCAACTGAGCCACCAGGCATCCCAACTTTTCCCCATTTTTTAAAGAATTTTTTGTTTGCCCTATTGAGTTGTAAGAGTTCTTTATATATTCTACATAGAAGTCCTTTGTCAGATGTATGAATTACAAACATTCTCTCCCAATCTTTTGTTTGATCTTAATAGGATTTTCATAAATAGTAATTTTTATTTTATTTTATTTTACTTTATTTATTTTTAAAGATTTTATTTATTTATTTGAGAGAGAGACAGTGAGAGAGAGCATGAGCAAGGACAAGGTCAGAGTAAGAAGCAGACTCCCCGTGGAGCTGGGAGCCTGATGCGGGACTCGATCCTGGGACTCTGGGATCATGACCTGAGCCGAAGGCAGTGTCCCACCAACTGAGCCACCCAGGCGTCCCAGTAATTTTTATTTTAATGAATTATTTATCTTGTTAATTTTGTGGAACGTGTCCTTCATATCCTATGTAAGGAATCCATGTCCACAGGAAGGGAATGAAGATAATCTTTTCTTCTAGGAGCTTTTAATCTTAACACTTAAATTAGATCTACTGTCTATCTCAGATTAAATTTTGTATGTAAGAGATTGGGTTTGTTTCTAACCAAAAAGATATCTAGTTGTTAGCACAATTTAGGGAAAAGATTTTTTTTATCATTATATTATTGCATTGACATTTTGTCAACAAATGCTTGATTGACTGTATTCACGTGAGCTTATTTCTTTGCTCTCAACCATGTTCCTTATCTTATACCAATTCCATACTACCTTAAGTAATGTATTTTTATATTGAATTTTGAAACCAGCTAGTTCAAGTCCTCCAACTTTATTCTCTCTCCCTCTCCCCATCCTCCTCCTCTTCTCACACATGCACATTGCTTCTCTCTCTTTCTCTCAATACCCTGTATATTCCAGGTATTTTAGTTTCCATATAAAATTTCAAATTTATTTGTCCATCCTATAAAAAATTGGCATTGTGGTGATACAATATGAATAAAATTGATATTCTAACAATATTGAATCTTCCAGTAAATTAATTTTATTTTTTTCCTTTTAAATTTTCACTAATCTCTTTCAGCAGCAATATGTTCTAGTGCTCAGTAAAAACGTGTTGCACAATTTTTGTTGGTGAATTTTGTTGGATTTATGAATTATCAAGTGTATTGTTTCAATTAAGTATTTATTGTTACTATGAATGGTATTTTTCAGTTTTATTGAGAAATAATTTACATACACCCTTGCTTAAGTTTAAAGCATCTGCATAAAGTTTGGTTTATATATATACATATATATATATATGTGTATATATATATATATATATACACATATACATATATTTTACATTGTACATATATATATAGTAAAGTGATTATAACAGTAGGTTCAGCTAACATCCATCTTCTCATAAACTGACAGTTAAAAAAGAAAAGAAAGGAAAAAGGAGTAAAATGTTCTTCTTGTGATAACTCTTAAGATTTACTCTTAACAACCTTCCTATATATCATATATCAGTGTTAGCTGTAGCTATAAAGCATATTTTAAAATTTAATTTTCCAGGTATTTGTTGCTAGCATATATATATTAAATTGAATATTGATCTTGTATCTTGAGATCTTGCTAAATTCATGTATTATTTCAGGTTGCTTGTCTGTAGATTCCTTTGGAATTTTTATGTAGATAATCATGTCATCAGCAGAAAAAAATCTATATCTCTTTTCAAAGTTTATACCTTTTATTTCTTAAAAAAATTTTTTTGGCCTCACTGTGTCTAACTAGAACCTAAATTGTAATGCTGAATAGAAGTATTAAAATAAAACATCCTGCCTTGCTCCTGATTTTAGGAAACAATATTTCATGAGGAAATAGGTCTTAGGTTTAAATCCTTTATTAGATAGAAGTTTTTTTTTCCTATTTCCAAATGAGTAAAGTTAAAATATCAATATTCTAACTCTATCATTCTTCCTGTATTTCTACATAGAATACTTACTCAGAGAGAAATCCTTCCTCACCAGTTATAAAAGCTTGAAGAATTATACTAGAAATCAGAATAAATGTCTTGTTATTTGTTTTTATTCTAATTACAAAAATGACACGTTGATTCATTTCATTTTTTTGAAGATCAATTAGCAAGTTTCTTTAATATATTCATGACTCATTGATTTTGATACATTTGACTTAATTAATCCATTGTAATTATTATTAACTGACACTTAAGTTTTTAAATATTTGACAAATGTGTGAGCCTTTTTGTTGGTTCCTGAGTTGTCTTGATAAAATGTTAGCATTTTTACTAGCTTCATAGCTGTCTGATAAGACAAGTTATTATAGGCCTATCATGTAGCATGAACATTTCTTTTTCCATAGCTACAATCAGCTATTTCTCTAAAGTATGTTGGTCACTCTTATTTACAGAACAAAATCTTAATTTGTCTGCTAGGGGTGCTTTTTACTATAGCATATCCCTACTTCTCTAGGCTTTAACTATAGTAAAAAGCACTAGTTTGTTGTTGTTGTTTTTGTTTAAAATTAAGATTTAATTTATTGTTAAGTTTATAATTATATTTTGAATTCAACTTTAAGAATTATAGAGAACAAACTTAGGGTTGCTGGAGGGGAGCTGAGTGGGGGATGGGCTAAATGGGTGATGGGTATTAAGGAGGGCATTTGTTGTGATGAGCACTGGCTATTATGTAGAAGTGATGAATCACTAAATTCTACTCCTGAAACCAATATTACACTATATGTTAACTAACTATAGTGTAAATAAAAATTTCATATGAAAAAGAATTATAGAATCATATATATTATTTGAGTATATATGCAAATACACATAAACAAACATATATTTTTAAGTTTTAAACATCAGTATTAGCATAATTACTCTTTGCTTTATTCTGAACTGTATAAATTACAGTTCCAAATTAATATTACTGTGTTATTACCAAGACTATGACTGCTGAAAATAGTGTTAGAGTTTTTACTAACTTATTTTTGTCTTTTTGGCATGTATTACAAAGTAAGAATTCACTGTTGATTTACTGCATTTTAAATTTATTTGAAATAATTCTTTTTTTGTGTAGTTATGCCATCAGTTTTACCAAATATATTATTAGGGAAAGAGTTTGGGATTTTTTTTTTCTTTTTGTCTTTATCAATAAGGAGAAAGTTAACAAGCATATTATTTATACATTTTTTACCTTTTTTAACTTAGTAATTTTTGGTTGTTAAGTTTTTATTTTATTTATTTGACAGACAGAGATCACAAATAGGCAGAGAGGCAGGCAGAGAGAGAGAGAGAGAGAGAGAGAGGAAAGCAGGCTCCCCGCTGAGCAGAGAGCCCAATGCGGGACTCGATCCCAGGACCCTGAGATCATGACCTAAGTCGAAGGCAGCGGCTTAACCCACTGAGCCACCCAGGTGCCCGGTTGTTAAGTTTTGAGGGAGAAAGTTCTTGGGAACCAAAGAATAATTTCGTTTCTACTGAGGAACTAGTTTGCTTTTATCTTTAGAATCTTTTGGGATATCTTTAGAATTTTTTGAAACAATGTTTTTTATTATTTATATATGTTATATAGTCTAATTAAAAAAAATTTATTTTTGAAAAGACTAAAAAATCTTCCATTAAGGCATAATTAATATTTAGATAAAAAGAGATATAGAGCATAATTTCAAGTTTTTATTTTTACTTTGTAAGAAAATGAATAAGGATAAAGACAATTATTAAAATCATAACCTTTAACTTCAATGCTTTTTAAAAATATTTTTTTAGGGGTTCCTGGGTGGGTCAGTGGGTTAAAGCCTCTGCCTTCAGCTCCGGTCATGATCCCAGAGTCCCGGGATCATAGCTAGCCCCACATTGGGCTCTCTGCTCAGTGGGGAGCCTGCTTCCTCCTCTCTCTCTGCCTGCCTCTCTGCCTACTTGTGATTTCTGTCTGTCAAATAAATAAATAAAATCTTTAAAATATATATAATATATATTTAAATAACTAGGTAGGGTACAGTTATTACATGAAATAGTAAAATACAGAATAAAGCAAAGAGGAAAAAATTATAGTTATTCTACCCACAGAAAATGGTGTAGGCAATTTAGTGTATAAGCTGTCATATATTTTTTATATGTAGTGTATTTATCTAGATTTTATATTCCATACGAATATGTATATTAAAAAACAGTAATTAAAACTCTTTCTAACTAGCTTGATATTAAAGACGTATCATGAACACATTACATTTGTATAATGAAATTTAGTGGCTGCATGAAAAAAAGAAGAAGAAGAAGAAGAGAAAGAAGAGAAAGAAGAAGACAGTTAACATTGACCTAATTAGGGTTTGCTATGTATCAGGCACTATTCAAAATGCCTTGGTTACATTAACACAGCAAATTTTTACAACTATCCTATAAAGAAAGGATTATTATAATTTGGTTCACTTACAACTATGGAAACTGAATCACAAATAACCTGCTCAAAGTCATTCTAGTCTTACTAGTGTAACTAGTAATTGGTTCCTTTGTTCATGCTCTGAAATTTTATCATACCTTTCTAACATTTCTGGCTTCATAACTTATTTAACTGTTCTACTGGAGTTGGAATATTTTTGTTGTGCTATTTATAAATCACCTGCAACAATAATCCTCTATGTCTTCTAATATTTAATTATTTTCTTAGCATAAATCCTTAGAAGTGTTTTTGCATAATACTTTGACAGTTTGATGACAGTGTAAGTCAATGAGGCTGGTTTTGCAATTACAAGCATACCTTGTTTGATTATATCTTCATAGATGCTGTTTTTTTTGTTTTTTTGTTTTTTTTTTTTTACAAACTAAAAGTCTGTGGCAACACTGCCTCAAGTAAATCTATTGATGCCATTTTTCGAACAGAATTTGCTCACTTTGCATCTCAGTGTCACATTTTAGTAATTCTTATAATATTTCAGGCTTTTTCATTATTATATTCGTAAGGGCGATCTGTGATCAGTGATCTTTTATGTTACTATTGTAATTGTTTAGGGGCACCACGAACTGTGCCCATGTGAGACACTGAACTTAACTGATAAATGTGTGTGTTCTGACCATTCCACCCACTGCTGGTTCCCGTTTCTCTCCCCACCTAGCCCTTAAGCCTCCCTCTTCCCTGAGACACAGCAATACTGAGATTAAGCCAGGTGATACTTTTATAGTTGTCTCTAAGCGTTCAGATGAAAGCAAGAGTCACACATCTCTTCCTTTAAAATCAAAGGCTAGAAATGATTAAGGTTTAGTAAAGAAGGCATGTCAAAAAACTGAGATAGGCTAAAAGTGAGGCCCCTTGTGCCAGCTACTGGATTGTGAATGTGAAGGAAAATTTTCTGAAGGAAATAAAAAATGCTACTCCAGTAAACCAATAAATTATGAAGAAAGCAAAACAGTCTTATTCCTGATCTAGAGAAAGCCTTTGTCATCTGGATTAAAGATCAGTTCAACCACAACATTCCCTTAAAGTCTAATCTGGAGTGAGGACCTAACTCTTTCCAATTCTGTGAAGGCTGAGAGAGGTGAGGAAGCTGCAGGTGAAAAAATGGAAGCTCAGGTTGGTTCATGAGGTGTCAGGAAACAAGCCATGTGCATAACATAAACATATAAGATGAAGCAACACGTTATCCAGATCTAGTTAATCCAAACAACAGTTCAACGTAAATGAAATAGCCTTACAATGGAAAAAGAAATTAGTGCCTGGCTTCAAAGGACAGGCTGACACTCTTGTTAGGGGCTAATGCAGCCAGTGACTAATAAGCCACTGCTTATTTACCATTCTGAAGATACAAAGGCCCTTAAGAAATAAGCTCAATTTATTCTGCCTATGCTTCAGAAATGGAACAACAAAGACTGGTTGACAGCATATCTGCGCCGAACATGGTTTACTAAATATCTTAAGCCCACTATTGAGAACTACTGCTCAGACCAAAAAAAAAAAAAAAAAAAAAAAAAAAAAAGAGAGGGAGAGAGAGAGAGAAAGAAAGGAAAAAGAAAATATTCCTTTCAAAATATGACTGCTCCTTGAAGATGTACCTGGTCACCCAAGAGCTCTTATGGAGACATATAGTGAGCTAAATGTTATTTTCAGGCTGGCTAACAGCAGCCTATGGATCAAGGAGTAAGTTCAACTTTCAGTTCTTATGATTGAAGAAATAAATGCATTTCATAAGCCTATAGCTGCCCAGATAGTGATTTCCTATGATGGAGCTGGACAAAGCAAATTGAAAGCCTTCAGGAAAGAATACACTGATCTAGATACCATTAATAACATTCATGATTCATGGAAAGAGGCCAAAATATCATTAACAGAAGTATGGTTAAGTTGCTTACCACCATCATGCATGACTTTGAGGGATTCACGACGTCAGTGGAGAAAGTAACTGCATTTGTGGTGGGAAGAGCAGGAGAACTAGAATTACAAGTAGAGCCTGAAGATGTGATGGCATTGCTATATTTTCATGGTAAAACTGGAACAGATGAGTTGGCTTCTTATAGATGAGTATAGAAAGTGTCTTCTTGAGAAGGAATCTGCTCCAGGAGAAGACGCTATGAAGATTGTAAAGAAAGTGTCTTCTTGAGAAGGAGTCTGCTCCAGGAGAAAACGCTATGAAGATTGTTGAAATAATACAAAGGATCTAAAATATTACTCTAAAAAAAATAAAAATAAAATATTACATAATTAGTTTATAAAGCAGAAGCAGGGTATTAGAGGATTGACCATAATTTTGAAAGAAGTTCTACTGTGAGTAAAATACTATCAAACAGCATCACGTGCTTCAGAGAAGTCATTTGTGAAAGACTCAAGTGATGCAACAAACTTTATTACTGTCTTATTTTAAGAAATTGCCACAGACACCCCAACCTTCAGCAACCACCACCCTGATTAGTCAGCAGCCACAACGATGAAGCAAGACCTTCTACAAGCTAAAATATTTTGATTCACTGAAAGCTCAGATGATAGCATTTTTAGCAATAAAGTATTTTTAAATTTAGGTATGTGCATTCTTTTTGTAGACATAATGCTATTGGACACTTAGTAGCCTGCACTGTGGTGTAAAAATAACTTTTATGTGTACTGGGAAACCCCTCCAAATTGTTTTACTGGCTTTATTATGGTTTTTGTTTTTTTGTAATGGTCTGGAATGAAACCTGCAATATATTTGAGGTATTCCTGTACAGTTTTCAGAAACCCATGTCTAAGATCACAAAGAAAACTATAAAAGGATGAATTTGAGCTGAGAGGCATACAATAAAATATACTGTTTATTATACTAAATATGAATAGACAGAATTTTCTTATAAAAAACAGAAACAGTGTGTATTTATTTATTTACTTATTTGTTTACAAAAACCCAACAACAAATAGTTTCTAGAGAGAGATCCTCTATTTCTAATGTAAAATTTTCTTGGAAGTTCTATGGAATGTTATTAAACACTAAAATGTGAACACTAAGAATCAAAATAGGAGTTGTGTTGGAAAAAGAAACAATTTTGCAGAAAACAAAGTATACAAAAGAAAACATTGAATTAGAGGTGAGTAGTAAATTATAAACAGCAAGATTAAAGGAGAATCTACATGTGATTCGAATCTAGGGAAATTTAGGGAAGGAAGAGGAAACAAAATCTGGAAGCTACAGTGAGAAAGAACATAACTGAATATCTAATGTTTCCAAAGGTATGAGGGAAAATAAATCCAATACTTCAGGAGACAAGGGAAGCAGTGTCCACAAGGAAAGCCAGCTTTAATTTGGAGCAAGAAAGACAATGAGAATATTTAGCAAGAGTTTGAGGAAAGAGGGGATTCTGTTGAATCCTTGGGTTTCAGAGCCATGTGTAGAGTTTAAGAAACTCAGAAGGCCTGAGAGATCAGATCAGAATGGGCAATACCCATAGCAATGTGGGGAGTAGAGTGGGAGATGAGGAGTGACCTTGACCAAGACCTCTTGCAGTGAACAGGATAAATGGGGGTAAGAGGTTTAGTCAAAATGTTCTTATGGTAGAGGTTGGAGGTGAAGGATTGAGGGGAATGAGAAGGGTATGCTCCTTCCTACATGGTTCCCTTTATCTTTAAAAATGGAAGTAGGAAAAATGGTTTTTAGCCAGTTAGCCATATGAAAGGCTTGTGTGTTGTGTGTACTTTTTTTTTTTTTACTTAAGACAAACCATGTAAGAAGGAGCAGTAAGTATCAGCTTAGGACACCTTAAAAAGACAATTGAAAGGAAATCTTTCAGGACCTTGCCCAGGGCATATCACCAGTAAATGGTAAAGTCAGGGCAAAATGCTTGGCATTCCCTTTCTGGATATTTTTTCTGACCTACCTAAAGTAATTGCCAAGGGTTGCAGGTTTCAGGTTCCTTCTCAATTTAATAGATGATAAAAGTTTTTTATAAAACAAACTTCTATTATGTGCTACTCACATGACTAAATGACTCAAAAGCATTATCCTACTTCCATGCCTAATAAACAGGCAATATTTCACCATTCTTGATTTAATATATAAATTATAATGTAATTATAAAATTAAATTTCATTTAAATTTCAGGTAATTATTAAGCAAACTGGTCATCTCTTGAATGTTAATTAAATATCTGTAAGTACTCATCCAATGAGAAAATGAAATGCATACACAAATACCCTTAACTGCAAATTACACTTATTTGAGACTCTTTTATAAGTAACTGAGAGTGGTGTAATTTATGTTCAACTTGTCCTCTACCTAAGACTTTAACAATCTCTGTATAAATTATATATCTGTAAAAATAGCATTTCTTATTTATTACTTTAACATTCCACTGCCTGTAATATAACATTTTTATTAATTGTTTTTGATAACCTGATCTATAAATCATTGTTTATAACATTTATACATTGATTAAATACCAAGAAAATTAATTTTATGGTAGACACAAATTCTAAGTTGGTCTCTAATATTTGTGCCTGTTGGTGATAAGCACTATATAATCTCCATAACTGCCTTGAGTGTAGGCCTAAACTTGGAAATTAAATTATACTCATGATAACTCATGATAACTCCTGTTAGGTTATGGTTATGTGAAATAGTTGATTCTGAGAAAGAGAGAGAGAGAGAATGTGAGAATCATCGATGAGACTGGACTAATCAGGTGAACCCTTAAAGAAATTAGAAATGTGAAAGGATTTTTTAAAAAGATTTTATTTCTAAGTAATTTCTACACCTAACATGGGGTTTGAACCCACAACTCTGAAATCAAGTGTTGCACACTGTACCTACTGAACCAGCCAGGTGCCCCTGAGAGGATTTGATATGAATGAGAATGAGTTATATGCTCTATATTTGGCTTTGAAAATAAAGGAAACCACGTGGGAAGGATGAGAATGGCCTAAGAATGGCTCCTAACTGATACCCAGCAAGAAAACAAGGACTAAAGTCCTTTAAGCAATTATTGTGTGAGAGAAAGGGTGAAAATATAGACTTACACGCAGTTAAATCCTATACCTGTTCTCCAGTGACTCTTAAGTCACCACAGTATCTGTTTCTTAGAAGTACCAATTTAAGTGCCTCAAAATAACATACTCTTGGTTTGGGGTTAAAATTACTTCCTATTTTGTTTTTATGCTTATTTATATATTTTATATATTATTTTATATTTATATTTAACTTTGTGTTTTTTTACTAGAATGCTAATCTGAGAAAGCCTAACCTGAATATCAGTACTTTAAAAATTCTCAATAAAATATTTAATAACCATTATATATGGCTCTGCTATTACATTAAAGGGGATTCTTTTTTTTTTATTAACATATAATGTATTATTTGCCCCAGGGGTACAGGTCTGTGAATCATCAGGCTTACACATTTCGTAGCACTCACCATAGCACATACCGTTCCCAATGTCCATAACCTGGCCACTGTATCCCTAATCCTCACCCCCCACCACAGCCACCTTCAGTTTCTTTTGTGAGATTAAGAGTCTCTTATGGTTTGTCTCCCTCCCAATCCCATCTTGTTTCATTTTTTTTCCTTCCCTACCCCACCAGGATCCCCGGCCCTGCCTCTCAAATTCCTCATATCAGAGAGATCATAAAGTGGATTCATTTTTATCTCATCACATACTAGATTTGTTAACCTGAACAAGCTCACTTAAGCATAATTCTTATGCCTTGGTTTTCATCTTTATGAAATAATGATAATAGTAGTATCTACTTCTTAGATTTAGATGTAATGATTTTAGGTAGGTAGATGAATAGATAGATGATGATGAAGATAGATAAATAAATAGATTGATGATAGAACACACGCACTACTTAATATAGCATCTGTAAAGCTAAGCACTTAATACCAGTTTGTGATTACTAATGATATACCATTGTGATTATGTGGTTTAATCATCACTAATTGCAGTTACAGAAACTGTATCAGTAGTTATGACGATATAAGTTAAAGAAAACAAACATAAAGAAAACAAAAGCAAACCTTTTCTTTCTGTTCACTGACAAATTCAAAATTTATGAAAATAAACCACTTCTGATCATTAGTAAATAGCTATTATTTTGGCATTCTATCACTCAGAGCAAGGCATATCAAATAAACACGCTTAGATAATTATTTTTAGACTATATTTAGCTTTAACCCTCTAAACTTGTGAGCATCCAACATTTTTTTTAAATCTTGATTTATGCCTTAGAGAACAAAGTATAAGCCAAGGATAATTCATTGACCTGACAAAAACTACAGCAGAAAGAGAAAAAAGTCAATGGGACTTGGTAATAGTTTATCACTCACAGTGACTGGGTTTATCTCCGGGCCAAAATCAATAATGTTGAGGAACAAAAACTTAGATGGAAGAATGCACTGAATGTCTTACTAGTTAATATGTCTATTTGCTTTTTTTTTTACTCCCTTTTTAAATCTAATACATTATTCTTATGGAAGCACTAATATATTAATATATGAAGAATGCAGTTTACCTTTGAATAATGACAGAACTAAAACTAAAGTCAATTTCCTACAAAGTCAAACATATACCTAGTCACACTTGTATTAGTAAAGTTGGTAAGATATTTAATTATATTAAATAATGTTCAATCTCAGAATTATAGCTCTGTTATACATTGTCCATAAAATCATATGCCAGTTGGACTTTAATAAAAATTTTCATTAATCTTTTTTCTAATGATAGTCAAAATAATAAGAATAAAAATTGTTACATCTTATTTAATCTTGGAAACTTTAAGAAGGTCATCTTGTTTTTGCCCTAAAGATAGGGCCTCAAGTTCTTCTTTATGTTTTTAACATGTACATATATAAGAAAGGGAATATCAATAATTATTGACCAACCTTAATGTGCTGAGTAATTTATACATGACATGAAATATTTTGTTCTTTTAATTATCCCACAGTTAGAGCTGGTTAGGATTGTTTTGAAAGAATTTTCTCAAATAACTTACTGCTTTCCATTTTTATATTAGCGATGATAATAGTATATTGAGCCCTTCATAAATGCCACATCCTGGTCTCAGTATTTTACATATAGTATATTACTTAAAACATACAAGACCTTTATGAGGAGGAAATTAATATTTTCTGTAATTTACAAGTGAAGAAATTGGTGAACTAAGATCAAATCTGTGCCTTACCTCTTATTTTCAAATCATTCCAGATGTGTGCTGTGTGTCTTGGATACACAGCCAACAAACATTCTGTTTAATTTCTATAACCAAAATAAATAAATTAATAAAATTTTAAGAAGGAATAATGGAAGAGTAAGGGACTGAGAGTAGTAGTCCCAATAATCAGATTATCATCTTAAGAACTGTTATGGATAAGATATTTCACCCTACTTGCAAGCTAACAACTTAGCCTTCCGCAGTCCTGTAGAAGCTGATAGAAGACACAAGACTTTTGGGTCAAAGATGAAGAAGGATCATTTATTACTCACACACACAGTGGTAGCCAGAGTATCAGAATTTGGGGGGAGGGCGGGGCGCCAGGGTGGCTCAGTGGGTTGGGCATCTACCTTAGGCTCAGGTCATGGTTTCAGGGTCCTGGAATTGAGCCCTGTATAGGGCTCTCTGCTCAGCAGGGAGCCTGCTTCCCTCCCCTCCCCACACCCACCCCTCTGCCTCTGCCTGCTTCTCTGCCTACTTGTCATCTCTGTTTGTCAAATAAATAAATAAAATCTTAAAAAAAAAAAGGAATTTGGGGGGTAGTTATTCAAGTCCCAATTTGCATAGGATAACAGCAAGAAAGCCAGGTGATACATACAAGGTGTGTTATAGACAAGGAACTCTGAGTTTAGGAAATCTAATTTTTTTTTTTTTTTAAATGATGGGTACCAAACAGATCTACCCTTTGCTTTGGAAGAATAAGATACCTTTATCTTTAAAGGCTGTTTTCTATAGAAATACCCTTGAAAAGTTAGGCCAATAGAAAGAACAATCAGTACTTTTGTTTACAAGATTGTATAAAAATGGGAGATCCATGGGAAATTGCTTCCCCATAATCCCTTACTAGTTCTCAAATATGATTCAATTTTGGACTCAGAATCCACTGCCTAAATTGCTGGTCAAGTCCCTAGGAGAAAGCCTCCTGCAACACTGTGGTGAATATATACCAAGATGATTCCTAGAGTTTCTCGGAAGGAACTTATAACTATTTATTGAGATTAGCTAATGGTGAAAAGGGTTATTTCTAGGGCCCAGGCATTTCTAGCACTACTAAATTAATACTGAAACCCAAAGAATCTTGGTCTAACTGTTAAAGTAGGGGCTTATAGAGGTGAAGTAATTAACAGGATCCTGGCTAACATTTGGCTCACAGTGGGTTCACAGTTTCTGCAAGTTTATCCAGTAGTCTCTATTCTGTCTATGAGTGGATAATTTGAAATAATATTTTTGGCATGGGAAGGAGGCTCCACACAGGCCTTTATTATGAGTTATCATAGTAAAAAAGGACAATAGAAAATCTGAAAATATCATGCACCACTGCAAGTTAATAAATAAAAACAGTATTGTATAGCCAATGGGGTTGGGCCAATTGGTGGCACTTACCAGGAAACAAGTTGGATTCTGGAGAATTATGGTAGCCTACCATAAATTTATGTATATAGTTGCTCCACTCACAGCTGATGTGCAAATGTGGTCTCTTTGCTAGAGCTGATTATTAAGGCCATTGATTAACTTTTGGAGTTTGACATTGATTCAACAGATATGTTATTTTCCATTCCAATTAAAACAAGGGATCGGAAACAGTTCTTATTCACCTAGGAAGGACAATAATATTAATTTACAGTTTTGCCTTGGGAATGTGTTAACTGTCTTTTCCTGTGTCCTCATATAATCCAGAGATCTGGACTCTTGGATATTCCATAAAAATCACATTAATTCATTATTTCAACAACATTGTGATGACCCGATGGTTAGACAGAATGATTAAGCAGTGGCTGGAGGTTCACTGGAGGTCTTAAGATATATTTGCTGCCAGGGGCGCCTGGGTGGCTCAGTGGGTTAAGCCTTTGCCTTCGGCTTAGGTCATGATCCCAGGGTCTTGGGATCAAGCCCCACATCGAGCTCTCTGCTCAGCGGGGAGCCTGCTTCCTCTTCTCCCTCTCTCTGCCTGCCTCTCCGCCTCCTTGTGATCTCTGTCTGTCAAATTAAAAAATAAAATCTAAAAAAAAAAAGATACATTTGTTGCTAAAACATAAGAGAGTCATAACTATAGAGAACAAACTGAGGGCTGATGGAGGGGAGGTGGGCAGGGGATGGACTAAATGGATGATGGGTATTAAGGAAAGCACTTGTGTTGAGTCCTGGGTATTATATGTAAATGATGAATCACTAAATTCTATTCCTGAAACCAACATAATACTATATGTTAACTAACCAGAATGTAAGAATTTGAAAAAAAGAGAAAGATATACATACTGTGCTTCTCTTGTATTGCTTATTCATATTCCATTGTATAAATATATCATATTTTGTTTATCTATTTATCAGTTTAAAAACATTGGATCAGGGGGCGCCTGGGTGGCTCAGTGGTTTAGGCCTCTGCCTTCAGCTCAGGTCATGATCTCAGGGTCCTGGGATTGAACCCCACATCGGGCTCTCTGCTCAGCGGGGAGCCTGCTTCTCCCTCTCTCTCTGCCTTCCTCTCTGCCTACTTGTGATCTCTCTTTCTCTGTGTCAAAGAAATAAATAAAATCTTAAAAAAAATAAATAAAATAAAAACATTGGATCGAGGAGTAATCCAGTTGGGTGTCTCAGTTGGTTAAGTGTCTGCCTTTGGCTCCGGTCAAGATCCGAGGGTTCTGGGATCCAGCCCCGATCATGCTCCCTGCTCAGCAGGGGTCTGCTTGTCTCTCTCCTGTGCTCTTTCTCTCTCATTAATAGATGAAATCGTAAAAAATAAACATTGGATTATTTCTACATTTTGTCTACTATGAATAATTTTGCTGCAAACATTCACACACAACTATTTATGTGGATATTTGTTTTCATATTTTTTGAAAAAATACCTGAATGTGGACTTGCTTGACCATATGATAAATTAAATAAATAAACATATATTTTATACACATATATATAATGATAAATATATTTTAAACATTTTAAAACTGCCAAATCATTTTCTGAAGTAACTAAAATATTTTACATATCTAACAGCAATGTATGAAGCTTCTGATTTGTCCACATTCTCATTGGCACTTGTTATTGCCTTTCTTTCTTTTCATAGTAGTCATTCTCATGGGTGCCATGTAACATTTCATTTTAGCTGTGATTTACATTTTCCTAATGACTAATGTTGTTGGACATTATATGCTTTTTGTCTATCATCTATCTTTACTGAAATCTATCCTCTAACCCATAGAAATTCAATGTGGCTTCAGTTACTTAGGTTTTCTCGAAAATCTATCTTAGTGGTATTTTGTAGTTTCTATTGTAAATGATTTCATGTCTTTTGTTAAATATATTCCCCCTTGTTTGTTCTTTTTGGTTTTATCATTAATGAAATTATTTTTAAAAATTTTATTTTCATATTGTTTACTACTATTATAGAGAAATACAATTATCAATATTGATGTTGTAGTCTCTGACCCTGATTAACTTGTTTTTAATTCCAGTCAATTGAACATAGTATATATGTTTATTTGTGTTTTACTGGATTTAGTTTGCTAGTATTTTACTGATAATTTTGCATTTATGTTCATGAGAGATTGGTATTTTAATTTTCTTAAGATTTCTTTCTCTGGCTTTGTTATCAGGGTAGCACTTTTGTCAGAGAATGAGTTTTTGTTCATTTTTGTGGTAGATCTTTTTTGATAGTTTTCATCATCAAAAGTTTGATTTCAGTCATTTTTATATCTTCCATGTTTCTACTGGACATGCTCACGTGTTTTTATGCTTTCTTCAACATATGGAATCCTTTTACTGTTTTAGAACATTTTAATTTTCTTTTAGAATTCTTAATGTTCTTGCCTACTAATTCTATTAGTTGATTCCTTTCTGTGTCTGTTTCTATTGATTAATTTTTTTCTCCCCATTATAGGTAATATTTTTCTGCTTCTTCTAATACCTTTTCTTTGTTGTTGTTGTTGAATGACAGGTATCATGAATTTTACCTTGTTTGTGTGGAATAATTCTGTATTATTTTAAATATTTTTAAGCTTAACAGGGGCATGGTAAGTTACTTGGAAATGATATGACTCTCAGAGGCTTGCAAATAAATGTTGTTAGGCAGGACCAGAGCAGCCTTGGTCAGGGCTTCATTTTCCCAGCTACTGAGGCAATAACATTCTGAATACTTGATGCTCTGTAAATTATGAAGTTTTTCTCCTTTTTTACTAGTGGGATCACCGGTGGGATTACTAGCCTTTGTGAAAATTGGGATTGTGCTCTCTTCTTTCATGGGTGTCTCTCCCTGACCTGGTATAATTTCCTCACATGCATGCACAAATGGCTATTCATCTGAGCATTGCAGATCTCTGTGCAGCTCTCTCTTCTTGGGTATCATCCCATGCAAACTCCAACCAGCTGGGACTTCCCAGACAGCCAACTCCATTTCCTCAGCTCAAGGACATTGCCAAGTTCCCTCCAGGTTTCCCTGTCCTTTTGTGACAGTTGAAGACTAAAGAGACAGTGAAGAGTGTTTCTCCTCTTGTCAGATTACTGTCCTTTACTGCCTAATGTCCCACGTCTGCATACAGTTACATTTTGTAGTTATTAGTCATTTCAGGAGGGAGGGTAAATCTGTTCTCTTCCACACATTTTGAAATTTAGCAATCTCTCACACTCTTTCTGTTCCTGCCAACATCATAGAAGAACCTTGGAGAATATTTTTTTCCTTAAAAATATGTAGGACACTTAGAATTATTCCAGTATAATTTATAAATGGAAATGAGTAAGAGATGGTAGGTGACATGCTCAAGGCTCCAAATGTTGCTGGTGATAGAGATGAGACACTAATACAGCACTTATGTTAATTTACAGTTCTTGCTCTATTAATGGAGGAATCATATGAAAGTCAACAAATATGACTTTCTTTTTTTTTTTTAAAGATTTTATTTATTTATTTGACAGACGGAGATCACAGGTAGGCAGAGAGGCAGGCAGAGAGACAGGAGGAAGCAGGCTCCCTGCTGAGCAAAGAGCCCGATGCGGGACTCGATCCCCGGACTCCGAGATCATGACCTGAGCCGAAGGCAGTGGCTTAACCCACTGAGCCACCCAGGCGCCCCAAATATGACTTTCTAATAAACAGTTTTAAGTATAATTTGGTCTAAATTAAATGCATTTATCGGAAAAATTCATGAAGGCTTTTATATTCTAAAAACAAAATTTATCAGTCCTCATAATGTTACTTTAAATAACACTAGAATTTTTGATTTAATAAGTGATATGTTTTAGAAAAAATACTTAGAAAATTACTTAGATTTTTAAAAAAATTTTCTGGATTAGTAGAATTAATGTCAAAATGTTAGAGGAAAAGTGAAGGAAAAGGAAAGTAAAATGAAGTATTTGTTTTACAATCTCCTAAATCAACCCTCTGAAGTACCCAAATACAAAAGGACATCAGAAATAATAACCATGCTTTTAATTAGCAATCATCTCATAAATTATCATGATATACTTATTGCCAACCCAAATATGTATATTATAAATCTCACTCTTCTTACTCTTACATTAGCCTCTCAGCTTTTAGGGCACCAGTAAATAGTTTATCTCATAATTTATTTCAGTTATTATAATAATTGGCCACTTGCTTATAGTAAATTTATTAGGAGAAACAGATGTATTATTTGTAGCTGTTAATAATCCTTAATGTTTTCATCATGATCAATCTCAATAGACCAAGAAACAAATTAATATTCTAAAGAGAAGTAAGTGACTTCCATAAAATCTGGAAGTCATGTTACTGTAACAACCACTTGTATAACTAAAACATATAGTCTCATGTACTGGGATTAAAATGGCATCAAAGAGCAAATCAAGGCAAACTCAGTAACTTAGATTGCATATAATACACAGCTGCACAGGACTACCCACATTATTAGACCTATTTATTATATTTTCCTGAGGTTCATCTAGATTAAGTTATCATGCTCATTAGGACTTCTTATTCATATTAGAAAAATAAAAATATTTAATGATTTCTTAGTAGGTCCATAAGAAACTTGAGTAAAAAGGGTAATCTTAAAGAAGGAATTTCCCAAATCCATGAACAAGAAATCATGATCATATCAGAATTAAATGAATATAGAATCTTTCTAAACTGTAGGCTCATTTGAATTTAAAAAAATCGTTAAACTTTAAAATATCAGGATTGGTTTAGTTCAAATAATGTATAATTGCCGGAACAATACCTAAAGGACTATAATACTGTGATATGAAGAAGTGCTTTTAATTATCTGTAAATGACTAAGACACTATTTAAAAGTCTTGTTGGCTAGAGATAAGAGAGTCACTTAAAATAAATAACTGGAATTTTATGTCTCTTAATTTTCTTCACCTATTTTACCTATTCCCCTATCTCCTTCCCCTCTGGCAACCACTAGTTTTCTTTATTTATGAATTTATTTGTTTGTTTGATTGTTTTTTTTTCTTAAATTCTACATAAAAATAAAATCACATGGTATATATATATTTTTTCCCTCTGACTTATTTCACTTAGCATTGTATCTTCTAGGTCCATTCATGTCACAAATAGCAAGATCTCGTTTTTAGGACAGCAGTATTTCATTGTATATATGCCACATCTTTATTCATATATCCATGGACACTTGGGCTGCTTTCATATCTTGGCTATTATAAATAATGATTCAACAAACATAGGGGTCCATACATCTTTTTGAATTAGCATTTCATTTTCTCTGGACAAATACCCAATAGTAGTAGAATTACTGGATTATGTGATATTTTTATTTTTTTGAGGAACCTGCATATTGTTCACAGTGGCTCTACCCATGTGCATTCCCACCAAAAGTGTATAAGGATTTCCCTTTCTCAACATCCAACACTATTATTTCTTGTCTTTTTTATTTTAGACATTCTGACTAGCGTGAAGGGATCTCATGGTTTTGAGTTGTGTTTCCCTGATGACTGATACTGAACATCTTTTCATTTGTCTATATGTCTTCTTTGGAAAAATGTTTGCTCAGGTTCCCAGCCCATTTTAATCGGATTATTATTATTATTACTTTTGGTGTTGCATTGTGTAAATTCTGTGTAAGTTCTTTGTATATTTGGGGTATTAACTCTTATCATATGAATCATTTACAAATATCTTCTCCCACTCAGTTTTGTTGATGATTTTTTTTTTTCCTGTGCAAAAGTTTTTTATTCTGGTATGGTCCCAGTAGTTTATTTTGCTTTTGTTCCTCTTACTTGTGGAGACATATCCGTAACTATACAGCTAAGACTGATATCCAAGAGACTATTGTCTTTGTTTTCTTATAGAGCTTTATGGTTTCACATTTAGTTTTATGGTCTCACATTTAGTTCTTTAATCCATTTTGTCTTTATTTTTTGTGTATAGTGTAAAAAAAAGTAGTCCAGTTTAGATATTCACTTCTTGATAAGCCATAAATGATTTTTTTTCATGAAGAGCCAGACAGATATTAAGGGACAATGGACAAACATCAGTCATAGTCATTTTTCAACAAAGACCAATTTATTTTTTGCTCAGGAATGTATTAATTTATAAACTCAGGTTATTAGAAGAGGGAGGTTTTTTTTTTTTTCCAAAAATTTTAAAACTCTGAACAATGAAGGATCCCCTCCTACTGTCTTAGAAGGGACAAGTAATCTAAAGTTCATTGACAAACTTCATGTACAAGATAGAGTCATTGTTTCCCTAAGAGTGACTCAGCAGTTCTTTTTATACTGAAAGTGATTGACAGGACATCTATTACATTTTTTCCTTTCTCATTTTGGTTTTTGGCCTTGTGTTATAGACAGAAACAGTTTCCTCAATGTCCATTAAAGTTATTGTAAAGTAGTAAATATGCTCTATTTATCCTGATAAAACAGGGTAGAAATAGTTTAGAAATATGCCATTCTTCCTGTTGTGTCATTAATTATCTCTTAGGGATCGACTAGCCCAAGTTTTGTGATGCTATGTTCTCCAAGTTGCAGTTTAAGTTTTCTTCTTGACTGACCTTAACACTTCCATGATCATCTCATGAAAAAATGGCCAAGAGCCTTACACACCCGAGATAGCATGTCTATGTTTCTCCAGCACAGAAAAATTAATCTGTTTTTAGTAAATATCTATTTTACTGTTTATGGTGTATGCAGTGCCTTATTATTGTCTTCTTAACCATTGTAATAGCTCTGGAAACAGGGATCTCTCTTTTTCAAATATCATATTAGTTAAGAAAATGTTACTATTATTCCAGAGTGGTATCTTCTAAGGCACCCTAGAATATTTGGCACAGATGACATGTCAGCATCCAGATCAAATAAAATTGTGGGCACATAGCCTTTATAGGGTGTGCTTATGTGATTATGAATCAGGCACTAGGAACCTACAAGAGCCACCATCTAACTTTGTGAGCATTCAATTATTGGAATAATGCTGACAACTTACTCTCCTCTTATGATCCTTTAGGGCATTTTCAAGTATTCGGGAAATGTTTTAGATTTGCATATCCATCAGCTCATGATGAGCTACCTGTTTTGTTAAATATTTAAGGAAAGATATTTTCATGAAAAGATCCTGGCATCTGGTATAACTACTGAATCCATCACAGTGCCACTTTTCATATTGTTTTATGAGCAATGAAACAAGGCACATTATGACTGCAGGGAACAATAATTCTCCAGAGGTTCTGTTTTTTACTTAGCCTGCACACTAAATTATGAAGGCAGATTGTTCCTTGGTGTTTGCTGAAATTTATGGCATGTACATATTTTTCTGTAAATGTCCTTTCAAATGGAAGATGTTACACAAAATTCAGGCGAGTTCTTCTTGGGTGATGGGTGGGGGAAGGGTGATAAATAATTTATATAGAATTCTGACTGATGTTGTTTTAAACAGTTATAGAAAATGTTTTAACCTGAATTCAACAAATGTGCCAATGAAAATAAATGTGATTGGCATAGGTAGAGCACAGACAGCTTGCATAGCATAAATTTAAAATCTCTGAGATTTTCTCTTAGCTCACTAAATTCTCTCCATTCTGTGCACTCATGTCCAATGTTTTTAATTGAGCAACAATCTTTTCATTCTTTAAAAAGTTATAAGACATAAAATGCAAACACTCTCAGCAAAGGCATATTTACACATACTTTCATACCACTCTGTAAATATATGATTATATATCATATTCTGATTACTGGTGAGACTTTACCTACTTCATAAAATCTAAACTCTGATAAGTATATCCCAAGTCGTGGTGGTCAATGTTAGTAGAAATTTCACTGATTACACATTCTGCAGTTAGATTATCAAGGGAAGTGAATTAGATGTCAAATTTTTCAGATGAAGGCAGGAAGAAAAAAAAAAGGATAGAGCTTCAATTTTAGTCCTTGATGTTTCTTCCAGTGCCTTCTCCAAACTGATTTCCTCTTTACTCAAATGTACCCTCCAGGGGGTGTCTGGGTGACTCAGTCCTTAAGCATCTGTCTTTGGCTCAGGTCATGATCCCAAGATCCTGGGATGGAGCCATGCATTAGGCTCTCTGCTCAGCGGGAAGCCTGCTTCTCCTTCTCTCTCTGCCGGCTGCTCTGCCTACTTGTGGTCTCATTCTCTCTGTCAATGAAATAAATAAGATCTTTAAAAAAATGTATTATAAAAATTATTCATCACTACTAACATTATCTATTCTATTAACTTTGCCTTGAAATGAAGATATAAAGACTTGCAAGAGGCTATATTGCACGTCCAGTATTGCATAAATAGTAGGTTGAATGAAATAGAACTTATATCTCCTATTTCTAAGTTCCTTGATTAAAAGTTCTCTTGATATACAAAATTGATCGATTTTTTAAAGACAACTATACCAGATGTTGTTAATGTTAAATGATCCATTAGTATCTCATATGTCAAGCTAAAATATAGCTTTCTCCATAATGCTGAAAATAGTGATCCAAAGAAATAGCACAGCAGACTACTATGCACTAGAAAAATCATTTTATTCTTATCTACTTTATTTCACAGTACTATGGGGAAATATTAAGGTAATCCAAAGATTTTCTAGCCATACTTATATAAACTATCCTTTCCCTCAGGAAAAGATAAAATAGAACAACAGAATATTCCAAAGAAACAATTGCTTAGATGACTGGGTTTGCATTCTTTTTTTTAAATTTATTTATTTATTTGACAGAGAGAGAGATCACAAGTAGGCAGAGCAGCAGGCAGAGAGAGAGGGAGAAGCAGGCTCCCTGCTGAGCAGAGAGCCCGATGTGGGGCTCGATCCCAGGACCCCGAGATCACGACCTGAGCTGAAGACAGAGGCTTAACCCACTGAGCCACCCAGGCGCCCCTGGGTTTGCATTCTTGCCTTGTTATTATTTTCCACTGAATGTGTTAGAAAAATAAAATGGGATTTGCGGCAGGATTATTCTACAGGATTTTATAATGTATCTTTAAACACTATTATCATTATGCAAAAGCAGCTAGCCTTTTTGCCCAAGGCAAATATACTCCGAATTAGTATTGGACTTTTTAACAGATGCTTAACATAGGTAGGACCATTAGAATCTAAGTAAAATTCATGAAAAAATTACTTCACATTTTAAAAAAGAAACTCAGTAGTTATTTAAATAAAAACAGTAAATGAATTGCTAATTTTAGGTATTTGGGCTAGGTTCCTTTCTTAACAAGATTTGCATTTATGTTTAACATTAATTGTTCCACTAAAGTTAATCTTAGCCTAGTTTTCAAATGAAAAAGAGTCATCTAACCCTGTGTGAGAAGGAATCTATGAACCATATGTAGTCACTGATCACTGAATGATATAATCTATACAGTGACATTTTTAATTCAGAGTGAACCAGATGTGGTCAAATCTATAACTTACGCTTTATATTTTCACTGTCATTTTATGAAAAAAATAATTGTTAAAATTTACTATGGAAGAGTTGGCATGTCTTTTTCTTTCACTGAATATTAATGGAATGTAAATGGCTAATTTCTATTAAATACACCATCATTTGTTGTCACGTTTTGTATTCCACAAGCATGAGATCCCTGTGACTCTACTTGTAGACAATAAAAACCTGAGATTTCCACTTGAAGAAAAATTTATGTAATCTTGATTCCAACTTGTAGGATTTAACATTTCATTACTATGTGATTTATCATATTTTATAATTATATTTTACATTTAGTAGTAATAGGAATGCCTGAAATGTTGTCTTTCACTTAACTTTTACAAAGATCCAAACGTGCTTACCTTTAACATTTTTAAGTCAGATTATTAATATATCATTGACCTACAGAAAATTTACCTTTTTAGATAGATGGTTCTATGAATTTTGACAAATGTATAAATTCATGAAACCAAAATTTCACAGAGTGTTCCCATCATGGGAAAAAATTCCCTTTTGCCCCCTCTGCAACTGAGCACTCCCCTTTCTCCCAAACCTTGGCAACCACTAATTTGTTTGCTTTTCTAAAATGGTGTATACAGATAATCATTCTGGCTGTAGTCTTTTATCAGCTTCTTTTACTTAGCATAAATGTATTGGAGAATTATTTACATTATTCTTTATGTTAATAATTCATGCTTTCTTACTGTAGAATAGTATTCTATTGTATAAATATATCACAGTTGGTATAGCCATTAACTAATTGAAGGATGTTTGTGTTATTTCTATTTTTGGCAATTATGAATATAGCTGTTACAGACATTTGTGTGCATGCTTTTGCATGAAAATAATTTTTTATTTCTCTAGGGTAAATATCATAGAGTAGATTATTTGGCCCTATAGTAAGTGACTATTTAATTATGGTAATAAGCTGTCAAACTCTTCTCCAAAAATGGTTGTACCATTTTGCATTTATGCCAGTATTTTTTGAGAGTTCTAGTTACTACATATCATTTATTTATTTGCACTTAGACTTTTCATGGTTTTTTTTTTTTGTGTTGTATTTGTTGTCTTATTGGCCATTCTAACAGGGATAGTGGAATTTCATTGTAGTTTCCATTTGTATTTTCCTAATGACTAATTATGTAGATGATTTTTATCAGTGTCTTATTTGCCATCATATCTCTGGTAGGAATATTTTGCCTATTTTAATTAGATTGTGTTTTCTTGCTAATTTTTAGGGCTCTTCACATTTTCAGGATACAAGTCCTTTATCAGATAGATGCTTGCAATTTTTTTTCCTAGTCGATGGCTCATCTTTTCAATTTTTTGTTTTAAGATTTTATTTTTTGGTTGAGAGAGAGCACAAACAGGGGGAGCAGCAGAGGGAGAGAGAGAAGCAGGCTTCCCACCAAGCAGGGAGCCCGATGCAGGGCTCGATCCCAGGACCCTAGGATCATAACCTGAGCTGAAGGCAGTTGTTTAGCCGACTGAGCCCAGGCGCCCCTCATCTTTCCAATTTTTAATATGTCTTTCAAAAAGCAGAAATATGTGTTTTATGTAAGTATGTATGTTTATTTATTTATTTTGCATACAGATATCTAATTGTTTTAATACCATTATTTAAAAAGATTGTCCTTTTTCTAATGAATTTTATTTTCAGCTTTGATAAAAATCAATTATGTTGAGGTATTTGGGTGGCTCAGTTGGTTGGCTATCTGCCTTTTCCTCAGATCATGACCCTGGGGTCCTGGGATTGAGCCCCCCATCAGGCTCCCTGCTTGGTGGGGAGCCTGCTTCTCGCTCTCCCTCTGCCACTACCCCTGCTTGTGCTCTCTTGTTCAGAAATAAATAAATAAAATATTTGTTTAAAAAAATCAGTTATATTCAAGGTTGGAGCTTGCTCGTCACATAGTCTCTCAATTCTCTGGCTTCACCCTCAACTTTGCATCTACTCTGTGTGCCTATCATTCAGATGTGATCTCTTCCCATACTCTCGCCCCTCCCTCAGTAGTTGACTCTATTGCTTAATTAGGCTGGTGTGTGTGTGTATGTGTGTGTGCATGCACATACATGCATGCTGGGTGAGGCGAGGTGGGGGGCATGTTCTCTCATCCTGGTTCAACATCAGTCCTAGCCTATTTCTGTCTCTGCATCTTAAGATCACTTTTTCGGTGACTCTGCCCATGATCAAACAGTGCTTTGAATCTTTGAGGAATTTTATCAGAGAGAGACTTACCTGCTTTCCTACAACGTTTTGGTCTGGGCCCAAGACAGCTTCATACCCTTTCCTAAGCCACAATGTGCTTCTGTGTATGTCCCTGGGGAGAGATAATAAAGCTGCCCTTTCCTCACCTTCTTAAGGTCGCATTGTCTGGGAAAGAGTTTTAGGACCACCCACTTTCTCCAGGACTTCATCACCACCAGGAGCTTTCTCTCTTCTCCCACCCTGTGTCCAACATTTCTTATGAATAGCTAATGAGTTTGGTGGAGAAGAGCATTAGGAGTGATTATGAACCTTCCTATAGTCTGTGGCTCCTATGGTTTTCCATATTCTCAGATTAGATATACACTTAGACTTCAGAAATTTGTTAAATTTAGCTGCTGGTATGTCACCCAGAATCTCTTTTTTACTCTGTCACACATGTGCCAATGCCTACAACTTGTCTTCCCTCACTAGGCTCCATGTTTCAAGCTACTTTTTTCTTGTTGTTAGGGAGGGAGCAGTGCTCTTTCCAGTTTTATGCATCCTGGGATGGAAATAGAGCTCCTCCTAGGGAGAAGCAGATCTTATAAACTTTTATATAAACATTAGTCTGGACTTCCTCCCAGAGCTATGGGCACTTTTGGGGTGGGTGGGTTGTTCTTGGACAAGTTTAACACAAAAGGGAGTAGAACTTGTTTGCTAGACTTGTTTCTAGTATGTGGGATACCACCAAATAAGAAAGGAAAAATACATACCTAAAGATGAAGTATCCTGTAGAGATTGACTAAAGTTCTGTCCTTCAAACAACTACCCTAATCCTAGCCCAACTCCTTCCATGTCATTGAAATATTTAGAATCAATGCACTGGTTCTATGAATTTTTGACCTGTCTGAACTTGATCTGTCCTTTTTTATTTGGACATGATGGGTTTTTTACATTGCCAACAATGCCTGACAAAACACATCTCAGACATACATGTGTTTTTAACTTTTAAGTGGCTAAAAGGCAAATACAGAGTACCATGTAAAAAATAGCAATCAATGAACTATTACCAGCTTTATGAAAATATAATTTAAAAGTCAGAGCTCATCTTGAATGAAAGAAACTACTTCTTTCTGCATAGATTTTCACTAATTTCTAGTTTATGTTAGAATAAAACTTAAGATTGTATTACGCCCATAAACTTAAAGCTAAGAGGCAACAATTTTCTGTCAGAGAAAAAATATAGAGGGATAAAATCATAATTGCTGAAATAGAACTACATCAGTGACTTTGATCATACATTAAACATTATAGAAACAAGTTTGATAAAGGAAAAGTCGAACTTGGTACATTCCATCAGAGCTAAGAAAATGAGGAAGTGAATAAAAAATGAGAAATAATAGTGTGCAGAGATCCAAACATCCAAATTTTATATAAGAAATTTTTAGATAAAAGATGAAAATCCAATGGACGAAACTGTGAATAAAACCAATATATAATATAAACTAACTTTTCTAAGCAAAAGAAAGATGTGAATCTGAAATTCAAAAAGGCAAGCCACAAATTCAACAACTATTTTTATAGATAAAGGGAACCATTCTATAAATTGCCAACATAAAAGAGTTCAGACTGGAATGGTGGCTAGCAGATAATCCTCCTAAATGATGAAATCATACTGATTCCAGTATGTTACTGTCTTTTTTTTTTTTTTTAAGATTTTTTATTCATTCATTTGACAGAGAGAGATCACAAGCAGACGGAGAGGCAGGCAGAGAGAGAGAGAGAGAGGGAAGCAGGCTTCCTGCTGAGCAGAGAGCCCGACGCGGGACTCGATCCCAGGACCCTGAGATCATGACCCGAGCCGAAGGCAGCGGCTTAACCCACTGAGCCACCCAGGCGCCCAGTATGTTACTGTCTTAAAGATTAAACGTGACTCTGAAGTTTGTTCCACATATTTTTTGATTTGGCTGGAGAAAGCTGAACACTGAATTTGTGACAAACCTCTAATAACTATTTAGGATTTTAAGGAAGGTATACCCATTTATTTTCTGACCCCATTTTGTGGCAAAAGTAAATAAAAATAGTTTATATCATACAGAATTGGAAATACATTAATTATTAGAAATTAGACATTCATGGGGTGCCTGGGTGGCTCAGTGGTTTAAGGCATCAGCCTTCGGCTCAGGTTCATGATCTCAGGGTCCTGGGATCCAGCCCTGCATCGGGCTCTCTACTCAGCAGGGAGCCTGCTTCCTCCTCTCTCTCTGCCTGCCTCTCCGCCTACTTGTGATCTGTCTGTCAAATAAATAAATTTAAAAAAAAAGTTCTTAAAAAAAAGAAATTAGACATTCATAACAAATAAGAGGAAATAATGGTAGAGAATCTATTTTGAGGATTATATTGAAAACTGAGATCTCTGTAATAGTAAAAAAAAAGTTTATATATATGTAGTCAAGTGAAAAATGGATTAAGATTTTCAAGGGCTCTCAAAATAACATATTCTTTTTTTTAATTTAATTTAATTTTTTTTCAGTAATCCAAAATTCATTGTTTATGCACCATACCCAGTGCTCCATTGCAGTATGTGCCCTCCTTAATACCCACCACCATGCTTACCCAACCCCCCACCCCCCTCCACTCCAAAACCCTCAGTTTGTTTCTCAGAGTCCACAATCTCTCATGGTTTGTCTCCCCCTCCAATTTCCCCCAATTCACTTCTCTCCATCTCCCAGTGTCCTCTGTGTTATTCCTTATGCTCCACAAGTAAGTGAAATGATAATTGACCCTCTCTGCTTGACTTATTTAACTTAGCATAATCTCTTCCAATCCCATCCATGTTGATATAAAAGTTGGGTATTTATCCTTTCTGATGGAGGTATAATACTCCATTGTATATATGGACCATATCTTCTTTATCCATTCGTCCACTGAAGGGCATCTTTGTTCTTTTCACAGTTTGGCAACTATGGCCATTGCTGCTATGAACATTGGGGTGCAGATGACCCTTCTTTTCATTACATCTGTATCTTTGGGGTAAATACCTAGTAGTGCAATTGCAGGGTCATAGGGTAGCTCTATTTTTAATTTATTAAGGAATCTACACACTGTTTTCTAAAATGTCTTCACCAACTTGCATTCCTATGAACAACATGTTTCTCCACATCCTTTCCAAGGCTTGTTGTTACTGTCTTGTTGATTTTGGCATAAGGTATAACGTGGTGTAAGGTGTATCTGGTGTAAGGTGGTATCTCAATGTGATTTTGATTTGAATCTCCCTGATGGCTAATGTTGATGAACATTTTTTCATGTGTCTGTTAATCATTTGTATGTCTTCTTTGGAGAAGTGTCTGTTCATGTCTTCTGCCCATTTTTTGACCATAGAGTTGCGGGTCCATATCTACTGAGACACCCAGGTGCCCCACCATGGATAATTTTTAAAGTTAGGTATAAATGGCTTTCTTTACTTTTACTAAATAATCTACAAAGTGTTTATAATAGTTTACAATAAGAAACAATCAATATATAGTATGAAACTGAATAGTGATATAGGATTTAAAGCACTTTCTTGTTAACATTTACTTACAGATATTATCTCAAATCAGAATAAACTTATGCATTCTTTTTGAATGAGATATTAATGAGTAATAAATGGTAGTGACCTGGGAAATCTCAGTCACATAAGACTATGTAGAAACATTATGAATAAGTCACCATATAAATAATATAATAAAACAAAGTTGGAGTATAAAAACTAGTATAGTTATCTATTGTAGCAAAATGAATAGCCCCAAAACTTAGTGACCTTAAACAACATACATTAATTATTTTGTTCTTCCTATGGGTCAAGAAATTCAACTGGGCTCTCATCATCTCAATACTCACATGGACACAACCTATTTCTAAAGTTACGTGGTTGCTGGCAGAATTTAGTTTCTCATGAGGTGTTAGACTGAGGGCCTCAGTTCCTTATTGCCTGTTGGCAGGAGTTAACTTACCCTCAGTTCCCTGCCATGTGGCTTTTCAAGCATGGCAGCCTGCTTCATCAAGGTGTGAAAGCTGTCGTGATAACAGGTGAGGTCTGATAACTTGATGGAGTTCACAGTCTTTATGACTTAACCAAAGATATGACTTCCTTCACCTTTGCTGTATTCTGTTAGTAAGAAGTCAGTCACTAAGGCCAGCCCTCATTCAAGGAGTGGGAAGAACAAAAGGGCATGAATACCAAGAGGTGGGGATCATTAAGGACCATTTTAGAATCTACCACAAAAACTGATGCGAAGTTTATAATGTCTCTATTGAATTGCTAATATTATTATTAAAAAAAGCAATGGACAAGTCAAAATAATTGCTATATATGAAAACATATATTATAGAATGATAGTCTTATAATAATAGACATAACCTAAATTACATGATTATTACTATAGGCACTTGGGATATTGGAATATAAATGCATGCAATATGTTTCATTATATATGGAAGAAAGAGAGAAAATGGAGAGATGATTAATTTTATTATTTCCATTGATAATGTTTAATAGTTTTTGGTTTTATTTATTTTATTTGATTTTTTAAAAGATTTTATTTATTTATTTATTTGAGAGAGAGAGAGCATGAGCAGGGGGAAAGGGAGAAACAGGTTCCCCTCTGAGCAGGTAGTCAATGTGGGGCTTGATCCCAAGACCCTGAGATCATGACCTGAGTTAATGGCAGACGCTTAAGCTACTGAGCCACCCACGTGCCCCACCATTGAAAATTTTTAAAGTTAGGTATAAATGTCTTTCTGTACTTTACTAAATAATCTACAAAGTGTTTATAATAGTTTACAATAAGAAACAATCAGTATATAGTATGAAAACTGAATGGTGATATAAGATCTGATAACACTTTCTTGTTAACATTTACTTACAGATATTATCTCAAATCAGAATAAACTTATGAAGTGCTGATGACTAATATGAAGCTTGGAGAATGTGAAGCTGTCTTGCATCACAAAATTAGCCACTGGCAAATCTAGGACTAGAAACTTGGTTTTCTAACTATTAAAGCCCTTTCATTTTCTATTTATCCACATTGAACATTACATCAAAGAGAGTAAACAGGGATAAAAACTTACAGGTAAATAGAATTAGTATTACAGTGTCTTTACTGAAGCTTAATGATTTTCAGTATATGTTGTTTTTATAATTCCTTTCATGCTGATTAGAGTCTGCCATTCTAAAATGAATTTGAATCAGGATTCTGATACAGTATTCCTTTGATAATAATTATTAAAACCTTAGACATTATTATTTGCATTTGTATTTTTCACACTATTTAATGAGAACCTTTACAAGCTGTAACATCTCATACTCTTGTAATACAAACGTGGGTCAAGCTCATTCAAAGCTCCTGTGACAGACATACATTACCATTTGATGGTGATACATTTGATTTGATGGTGATTGATTAACAAATGCACAGCTGGTGTCACTTTAATTCTTTTAGAACAAAATCTCAATTACAAACATAATGAAATAGTATGAATTTCTAGATAGTTTGAAATCTTAAAAATAATCCCCTTATTATAACCTTTATTGTATGAAATGGAATTGCTTTCATAATCTCCATATAAAATAGAAGATACATATGCAAATATTAATAAAGTGTATTTAAATTTCTTGTATATTGTTATTTTCTCTTATACTATTGGAGAACAGAATGTAAACACTTGTAAAACTAAAGCACTATGTTTTATCCTGGATATGTGAACACCTAAGAAGAGATTGTTCTCCTAATCAGAAAGCTATAAATATAACTACCACCTTTTCTAAGAATACTGAGATGGATTTTAAGACATGGCATTTTCTAAAGTATTTTGTTTTACCTATTTTCTTTTTTAAGTTTTTGTTTAAATTCCATTTACTTAACATACGTGTTATATTAGTTTTAAGTATACAATGTAGTGACTCAACACTTCCCATACAACATCTGTTTTTCAAGGAGATAACTGATTCTATATGCCCATTGCAAATAGCTCATCAGGCTCAACTCAACTTCAAAAAAATATCTTTTCCCTCCAACACATAACAATGCCCTATTAAAAAGAATTAATAGAATTTAGATAGTAATTTGATATTTATAATCTACTAAGACTTTCCAAATTTCTCTTTCTCTCAAGATGACATAGAAATACCAACTTAACTCAAGTCATAGGGGACTTGATGTTTTAGTCAACTAGCATTTATTTGGTTCTCTGAACTACCTCAGGCTTATACAGCCCTTTAGAAAAAAATGAGTTTTTACTTAGCATAATGGGTCCCAAATTTTTCTAGGAATCATTCAGATGTATGGTATCTAGTGTTACTTGTATTGATACATTGCCTTATCAGAACCTTCATACACTTAACAATATGATAATCAACATGTCTGTCTCAGATGTGTTAGCTCTGCATTTTTAAAAATAGACCCAAGGCTGGTATTGATTTGGCCACATTTTAGCCATTTTCCCCTCTTTTGAACCTCCTATAATTGTATGCATGACCCTCATCTAACTACTATTTGAACAAGTCACACTATCCTCCCTGGGAATCATTTGTCATACAGAATTCCCATTGCAGGAATATACTCTGATACTTAATCAGCGATAGAAAATTTACCCATATTGTTTTTTCTTCCATTGAGCTTTTCCTGTATTATTATTGTTATTGTTTTATTTTCAGTGCTGGCATCATACTCTGCACAGCTAATAAACATTTAAAATATACTTGCTTAGGGGCACCTGGGTGGCTCAGTGGGTTAAGCCGCTGCCTTCGCCTCCGGTCATGATCCCAGGTCCTGGGTTCGAGCCCCGCATCGGGCTTTCTGCTCAGCAGGGAGCCTGCTTCCTCCTCTCTCTCTGCCTGCCTCTCTGCCTACTTGTGATTTCTCTCTGTCAAATAAATAAATAAAAAATCTTAAAAAAATATATATATATATATACTTGCTTATGTAACACACGATGTATGTCAGATTCTTTAGCCTGACTACTAGCTTTTTGGGTGTATGAACCAAAGACCTTTTATTTTTTTTTAATTTTTAAAAAATATTTATTTATTTGAGAGAGAGAGAGACAGAGAGAGAACACGAATGGGAGCTGGGAGAGAGGGACAAGCCGACTCCTGCAGGGAGCCCAACGTGGGGCTCAATCCCAGAACCCTGAGATCATGACCAAAGGCAGCCGCTTAACCGTCTGAGCCACCCAGGTGCCCCAAACCAAAGACTTTTAAAAAACACAGTAATATTCACAGCACTCTGCATGTAAAGGGACATTATAAAGGTGGCTGTTAAAATAAAATGTTTCGCAAATTATTAATTAAGGCCTTTGAGCAGAGTCAATTCACATCATCCTTATTTAACAGAAAGTGAATCAAGTTTTAAAATTTTTCCCACAAAATATACCAATATACTATTGAGACAGAATTTATGAGTGAAAGATTTAACTAAAAATTCAGAATTGTCTATTTTTTTATCAAACAATTAAAAGTCTGTGTAAATATGTAGAATGAAGGAGAAATCACCTCCCTAAAGTGGCAGGCCAAATCTTTATTTTCTTACTAGGATGACAGAGAAAAGTATTATGTCTTTGAGCAACAGTGATGCTTCCTGAATATCCAATCTCAACAGAAGACTTAACGGGAGACAGAACAGTGGAGACAAGAGATAGACTGTAGGATTCCATGGGCCATGCTCTTGCCATGTAGATATAGACTGGCCTGAGACACACACCGGATATCCTTAAAGATCACCTTTCTCCCAGCCCCCAGTTGAATTAGTTTGCACCTGCTGCTGTGTCATAAAAATTAGACACAATCATTTACCATGTATCATACTTAGCAAGTTTTAGTACCATCTTAAAGAATCTCACAACTCCTAGAGCACTACATCATTTACCACGTGACTGATCAATACTTAATGGAAAATGAATACAATCAGTGGAAATACCCAGTAAGAAATTTGAGGAGAAATGCTATCACATCTATGATAAAAGATCCCTTTTTAAGTTTCAGTATGCAAAAAAAAATTATATTCTTTCATGACAAGAAAAAAACAAACTATGAATTGTCTTACATTAACATTTGTATTAACAATGCAGAGACAGACCCCCCAAAATCAGTATAACAAATTTTTTTTTCTGATAATGCAAGAAAGATATTTCACCCTTAGTTTGATTTGCTTATTATACCTTGGATAAAGCTAGTTTCTTTACTTTTCACATATTAAATTGTTGATAAATGACAATTTTTTACCACCTATTTTCTACTCAAAGCAAAAAAGATTCATTTATATTTTAGTGAAGCTCATGCGAATGTTACAGATATAGCTGTTTTCATGAAATAATGACGCTTCAAGTTGTCTTATATTTTTCTTCCAAAAAATTCAAACTGTTTAACTGACAATTAGTATATCATTAGCTTCATTTTCCACATGACACTTCCTTTTTTCCCCCTTTTAAACATTACTTTACCTTGAAAGATGCGAAGATAGAAAAATGCCTCGGGAGCGCCTGGGTGGCTCAGTGGATTAAACCGCTGTCTTTGGCTCAGGTCATGATCTCAGGGTCCTGGGATCCAGCCCCACATCGGGCTCTCTGCTCAGCAGGGAGCCTGCTTCCCCCTTTCTCTCTGCCTGACTCTCTGCCTGCTTGTGATCTCTCTGTCAAATAAATAAATAAAATCTTAAAAAAAAAAAGAAAAAGATGCCTCATAGAATATAAATTAACAGATGGAGATGAAAGAACAGAAAGGTTAAATTATTTGTCCCAAGTCACGTAAGTAATCAGTGGAAAAGCATGATAGGTGTTCAATGTTTTCCTCTTGTGTTTAGAAATGTTATTTTTAATTAATACAGTTAATGCTAAAGATATAGTTTGGCCATTTTATCCACATTATAAATCTTGTATTTGTCTCTCTTTATGAACTCTTCTAAATGAAATGCACAAGATTTTCTGACTAGATGTTCCACTGAAAGCAAAAATATTTGTGGTGGTAAGTTAAAAAAAAATAGCATATGTATAATCACCATCCGGAACCTTGGTTTACAGTGATGTGGCAAATTATGACTTGCATATAAGTGATGAGATAACTAGGGATGATACAAAAAGAAATATGCTACTCCAATACGTTAATGACCATCTACATGTACTTTTGGAGCTATTATCTTTATATTAGTCTCAAGGTCAATATGGAGAACATCTCTTAAGCCTTGCTATTTCATATTTCTCAAAGAATGAAAGTATAGATAGTTTAAAGTATGGGGGTCTGGGATCATTTAAATTAATTCAAGTTCTTATAAAACCAAAATTTTCAAAAAGACTATTGAATTGTTATCAACATCTCTGTAAATCAGTTCTTAAAATTTACCTCTGTATTTGTCAAATAACTATATTTACTCAGGTTTTCAAGAGTTTATGCAGCAGCCCTTAATATTCTAAATTTTCATTAAGTTTCACCTTCATTTTTGATTAAGGTAAGCCTGACATTCGGACAAAAAGAAAGCCTAATTTATATTTGGTTCTACATTAACCAAAATTGGCTAAGATGATAAAGTTTACCCTATAAATATAATTTATAATATAAAAATTTACCCTATAAATATAATTCTTCTCTGAAGGCTATATATTATCTCACTGAAGGATATTCTCTTGAATTATCTCTATTTTTGGTGACTTTTTATAATCATAATTTGAAATATGTTTGGTCAGTTTCTCTGAAGCCAGTAACAAATTAATTCCCATCAAGGAAGACATGTGAGAATAGTTGCATGAAGTAAAAAACCTAAGTTGTCTACTGTAAAATACTGTTCCCAACTGTGTTTGTATGTTGGACCCTGTCTCTCTGCCATTCTTTATTCATTTAATTTCTAAGAAGTGTATCTCTTTGTTCAAGGTCTCTTGATTTTATGCACCTATTTTCATAAGAAATTTTCCATATAATGTGATGGCACAAGGCATTCAATATTCAGAAAAAAAATTAATTAAAAATTGATCATTTATAGCTCTTCTCATTAATACCTCTTTCTAAATACTAATGCTTTCTAGAGCACAGACTTTTGCCTTGTATATCTCAGCTACTTCTACTACAGTAGAAGGATATATATATATATATATATATATATATATATATATATGTCTTAATATAACTTGAGAAATAATTATTTTTAAATTTATTTGTTTAACTAATCTCTGCACCCACCATGAGGTTCGAACTTATAACCCCGAGATCAAGAGCCACGTGCTCTTCAGACTGAGCCAGCCAGGCGCCCCTGGAGAAATAATTATTTACCTAGAAAACATGTTGGGAAACATTAATTAGAAATTAAGTAGGGCAGTCACAGCACTAGAGAAAAAAATTGTGAACACAGAATTATGGAAGAGTTCTGAGGTCAAGAGCAGGGCAGGGAAGTTTAATAAAATGGAATTTCCCACTTTGCTTCAACATATTTCTATCCTAATAATAAATTTGCTAAATTGCATATAGTGCTTTCTGTATGCCACACACTCTTCTAAACTGTCCTCTTATTTTCTTCTTATATATGTAAATTTTATCTCTCAAAACAACTTGTAAGTTTGGTATACCACTATAATTTGTATATTACACATCAGAAAACTAAAGCACATCAAATTTAATTCATTTGAACAAGTTTTCAAAGATTTGAAAGATTTAGATTTGTGTTCTTACCCACTAGAATTTTATTTTCTCTCCACCTTATTATGTAGTAGACATAGTAGACAAGTCGAAGATGGCCACCAGAGATTTCCACCTCCGGTCTATAAATAGCTTTCTGAAATCCTCTCCCATGGTAAATATGATGAAATATCACTCTCATGATAGACTATTAATCAATTGACTTTGAGTCAATCAAAAGAGATTATCTGGCTAACCTAATCAGGGGAGCCTTTAAAAGAATGGACCCTGAACTGAAGTAGATTCTATAGTAGGAATATTCTCCTTCGCTAGTTTTAAAGTTGGAGGGGTCCATATATCAAGGACTAAAGAGAACCCTTTAGTTTCTTAGAGCTATCTTTTTTTTTTTTTTAAGATTTTATTTATTTATTTGACAGAGAGAGATCACAAGCAGGCAGAGAGGCAGGCAGAGAGACAGGAGGAAGCAGGCTCCCTGCTGAGCAGAGAGCTCGATGCGGGACTCGATCCCAGGACTCCGAGATCATGACCTGAGCCAAAGGCAGCGGCTCAACCCACTGAGCCACCCAGGCGCCCCTCTTAGAGCTATCTTTGGCTCTTAGCCAACAAGTAAAGAGGACTTCAGTCCTACAACTGCAAGGAACTGAATGTCGCCATTCACATGATGCATTTGGAAGAGGTCTCCAAGGCCGAAATGAAAATGCAGGCTGGGTAATATCCTGATTTCAGCATTTGTAGACCTTTAGCTGACGACACAGTAAACCAGTGCCCATACTTCTAACCTACAGAAATTTCAGGATCATGAATGTATATTTTTTTCAACCATTCCATTCATGGTGATTTGTTTTGGTAATAAATTGACAAAATATGTGAATGTGATGGGTGGAACAATCAGTAATAGCCTCATTTAGACATTATCTTCATTGTGATGTGCTGCCTATGTACTCCAGTCCATTTAGAAAAATAAGGCCTCAAGTATGAACATATGCTGGGTTCACTTAACCTAACAATTAGTAACCAATGTGTTTTTCCAAATATTTTATGTTCTATTGAAGTTGAACTTCTTTGTTTTTTCTCTGACTGTAAAGCCTGCATTAGTTTACTAGGGCTGCCATAACAAAATAGTACAGATTGGAATGCTTATTTTTTCACAGTTCTAGAGACTAGAAATTAAAATCAAGTGGTTCACAGATGTGCTTCCTCCTGAGGCCTCTTTCCTTGACTTGTAGATGGTTACCTTCTCAATATGTAATCACATGGTCATCTGTACTGGTCAAGGTTCTCCAAAGAATCAGATAACAGATTCAATAGAATATATATCTATCTATATATAGATATATCTATCTATCTCTCTCTATATATATCTCATATATTATATGTATAATGATTTTGTTTTTATATACCCTATCATCTCATGTTTGTATAACCTCCCAAATTCTCTTATGTTGAAGTTCTAATACCCAAAGTGATGGTATTAGCATATAGGGCTTTTGAGAGGTGTTCAGGTCATGAAGGTGGAGCCCTCATGAATGAGATTAGTTCTTTTATAAAAGGACCACACAGAGCTCCACAGCCCCTACCACCATACAAGGACATAATGAGAAGTCTGAAGCTCAGAAGAGGGCTGTCACTTGACCATGCTGGCACCCTGACTTTGGATGATTTTGGATTCCCAATCTATAGAGCTATGAGAAAGAAGTATGTGTTGTTTATAAACTATTCAGTCTATGGTTTTTTTCATAGAAGCCCAAGTAGACTAAGACAGAATATTCCTACCAAAAAGTAAGGGTGCTGCTATAACATGCATCTAAAACTGTGGAAGTGGCTTCAGAGGTGGGCAAAATGGGTAGAAGCTGGAGAAGTTTGGAGGTGCATGATAGAGAAAACCTATATTGCCACGAAGGGACTTCTAAAGGGAATTCTGGAGAAGACTTAGAAAAGAAACATGTTGGGGCGCCTGGGTGGCTCAGTGGGTTAAAGCCTCTGCCTTCGGCTCAGGTCATGATCCCAGTGTCCTGGGATTGAGCCCCGCAAGCTCTGCAGGGAGCCTGCTTCCACCTCTCTCTCTCTCTGTCTGCCTCTCTGCCTACTTGTGATCTTTGTCTGTCAAATAAATAAATAAAATCTTTAAAAAAAAAAAAAGAAAGAAAAGAAAAGAAACATGTTACTGGACATGGAGAAAAGATCATCGTTGCTTAAAGTGGCTAAGAACTTGGCCAAATTGTGCCTGTGTTTTATGGAAGGTGGAACTCATAAGCAATGAAATTAGATATGTGGCTGAAGCTGTTTCTAAGTAGTGTTGAAGGTGTAGCTTGACTTCTCTTGAATGCAAGGATATCCCAGTGTGTTCAGAAGGTGGGACCTCTGCGACACTGGGCCTGTCTGGCAGAGAATTGAGTTAAAGAAGACTATTCTTCAGATTTAAGTTTTGACATTGTTTGCCTTTTTGGATTTTGGACGTCCTCAGAAACCATCACCCTTTTCTTTCTATTTCTACCTTTTGAAATGAGAATGTATGTCCTCTGCCTGTAATATTGTTGTATTTTGGAAGCACATAAAATCTTTGATTTTTCAGATTCACAGGAGAGCAATTTGCCTTAGAATAAATTGTACCGGGTGCCTGGGTGGCTCAGTGGGTTAAGCCGCTGCCTTTGGCTCAGGTCATGATCTCAGGGTCCTGGGATCGAGTCCCACATCGGGCTCTCTGCTCAGCAGGAAGCCTGCTTCCCTCTCTCTCTCTCTCTGCCTGCCTCTCCGTCTACTTGTGATCTCTCTCTGTCAAATAAATAAATAAAATCTTTAAAAAAAAAAAGAATAAATTGTACCCTGAGTGTCACCCATATCTGATATAGATATTTAAATGAGACTTTGGACTTAAACTTCTGAGATGCTCCTTAAGATTTGGAGCTTGTTGGGATGTAATGAAATTATTCTGCAGGTGAGAAGGACATGAATTTGGGGGATCTAGGTGGTAGGATGCTGTGGTCTGAATGTTTGTGTTCCCTCATAATTCATATGTTGAAATTCTAATGCTCAATGTCATGGTATTCAGAGACCGTTCCTTAGGAGGTGCTTAGGTCATCCAGGTGGAATCCTCATGAATAGGATTAGAACCCTTGAAAAGCATACTCCACAGAATTGCCTCACCCTCCCCACATTGTGAGATTAAAACAAGAAATCTAAGACCTAGAAAAGCTCTCTCACTTGACCATGCTGGATCTCAGACAAGTAAATTTTTGTTGGTTATAAGCTACCTAGAGTATGGGATTTTTATACTAACCCAAATGGACTAAAAATAATATATACGTCGACCCTGGAACAACAGGAATTTGAAATGTGTGGGTGTACTTACAGGCATTTTTGTTTTATCCTGAAGAGTTGACAACAAAGGTGATGAGGCACTTATTTACAATTGTTTACCTGAGTTTCCACAGGGCCAAATTAAAGGCAAATGCAAGGGTCATGTCTGCTTCCCTCTGAGTGCTTGGGGAGACTCTTCAAGAAGCCCCTCAGAGCTCTGAAACCCTCTAGGGCTATAAGTTATACCATGTGCTGATGGGGTGGTTGGTTGAACATCTGAGGCTGGTGGCTAGGAGGCTAGGCTAAAGTATAGGAATGCACAGTGGATAAGAGCTCTATGTAGAGAACCTTGTGCCCCTGGTGCCTTTCCCCTCCATGCTCCAGGCTCCAATGCCTGGTTGAGGTTGCTGAGTTCCTAGCGCCCTTCTAAGGTTAGTCATGGACTCCTTTTCCTAATGATGCCCCAGCTCTTCAGTCTCCTGGAGGCCAGCTCCCTCACAAGTGGCCACAAATGCTGAAGGCCATAGGTTGGTGATACACCTCCAGACAGATGGAGCAGCTGCGCTGTGCCTCCAGGCTGCCATCATGGCCTGCATGTTTATCTGGCAACTGTCATTGTTAAGCCAAAGCTACCAGGCTCAGAACATCGCCATCCTGGGGCCAGGCCAGCCACCACACTACTGTTCCAGCAGCCAATCTTGTCCATACATGGACTTTCCTAAATAAACATATGTACAGTACTGTAAATGTATTTTGTTTTACTTATGATTTTCTTAATAACATTTTCTTTTCTCTAATTATTTTACTATAAGAACACAATTTTATAATACTGATACAAAATATGTATTAATCAACTATTTATGTTATTGGTAAGGCTTCCCATCAATAGGAGGCTATTAGTAATTAAATGTTTTACAGAGTCAAAGTTTATATGCAGGTTTTTGACTGCATGGGGACTTTGCGCCTCTAATCCCCGTGTTGTTCAAAGGTCAACCCCTGTATTGTTTGAGGATCAACTAAAGAGAACTATTTATAGGACAATATTTAAAAGGAAAGAAATAGATTTATAATAAGGAATTTTCTTATGCAGTTTTGGAGACTGAGAAATTCTGTGATATGCTGTCTACAAACTGGAGACCCAAGAGAGCCAATGGTATAAATTCCAGTCTGAGTGCAGGAGAAAACGTCCCAGCTCAAAACAAGTAGAAAACAAAAAACACACAGAGAGTGAGTTTTTTTCTTATTACACCTTTTGTTCTATTCTGGCTTTCAGCAGGTTAGATGAGGCCTACCAACGTTGGAATGGACAATTTGCTTTATTCAGCCTACCAATTCAAATATTAATCTCAACCAGAAACCCCCTCACAGACATATCCCAGATAATGTTTAATCAGATATCTAGGCAGTAGCCCAGTTAAATTGACACATAAAATTAATCATCACAAATCCATCTCTCATCAAGTTGGCAATCATATCCATCTCTTTAACCATGCAGTCTCCAAATAAAGACAATTACAAGGTCAGAATTTTGCCTAACATAATATAATTATCCTGCATACAACTGAAAACACAGTAACTGCTTCTTTAGAAGAAAAGGTCAAGTCCTTAAGTTATGTTTACTTTTCTTGATGTAACTTAAATTCTGTAATAAAAAATTAACAATACTTAAATATTATGATAAGTCAATACAATATATAATACATTATAATGTAATGAGAGAGGAAAACAAAGATATTTTATATATCTATATATCTATATGCATCTATATCTATATGCATATATTTCATATATCTATATGCACCTATATCTATATGCACACATACATTCATAACAAGATAAGGATATTTATAACAGAGTCATTGTTTCTAAAACTAGATGTGTGTTGATAGCTGGTATTTATGACTACCTTCTTCCACTGTTTATTCTATATTCCCTTTGCCTTCAGCAGGCACCTCAGCTGCTCATGGTTCTTTACCTGGTGAAGGCACCTAAACTTTCATTCTTGAAGTGTCTGGCCATTAGTAATCATTCCTGGATTTCGTTGTTGTAAGTTTTCCATTGGCCTTAATCACAGGGCATGGTAACACTAAGATATATCCTGAGGGGTCTCTTATATTCCAGATGTATTCTTTTTTACCTCCATTATGGAGTAGCAGTCTATTTTCTCTGTGGTAGCCAGGATTAATTACCTCACTCAGTAAGATAACTCCCTTTCATGACTGCTATTTCAGAGACATCAGGAGTTTAGACCGTCTTAACTTCCAGGTCAGTGAAATCATTGTTGTGACTTATAGACCAGGAAAGCACAAGGCCATAGGAACAGGAAGCAGAAAGTTTGCCAGTGTATTGCTAGGGAAGTGATAGTAAGTGGTGCTGTTCTGGTTTCCACTCCTTAATCTCTTGACCCATAAATCCTGGCTATGGGAGAAACAGCATCATATATTGGATGCTGATTAAGAACATGTACAGTTTTTGGATAAAGTTGCCTTAGCTCTGTAAGATATTGCCACCTAGTTGTCACGATCACTGGGTCATCAAAAACCGTCTCACTGTCCGATCAAGACAGCTGCTTCAGGATGGTGGGGAAAATTCTGTGAAGGTCATTTCTTGTTCAGAAACAATGCTGTGTGGAATACCATGATGGTCGTTGATGCATTATGTTAGTCAGTGAATGGTAGTTTCAATAGAAACACTGTACACAGAGAAGGCAAATCTGTATCTAGAGTCAGCCTTTATCCCAGTGATGAATCACTGCCCCTTCCATGATGGAAGCTGTTCAGTGCAATCAACTTGGCTAACCCCCCTGGGGAATAGTGCCATGTGTGGGACTCAGTGGTTGTCTTTGCTGCTGGAAGATTCTGCACTCAGCAGTGGCTCTATCCAAGTCTGGCTTGGTGAGTGGAAGTCCTTGTTGCTGAGCCCATGGATAACCTCCATCCCTTCCTCCAGGGCTACTCTGTTCATGAACTCATTGGGCAATGACAATGGAGGCTGGGATGAAGGCTGACTGGTATCTATTGAACAGGTCAAAAACACTTGATTATTAGAATCCTCCTCTGCTGCGGTCACCATTTGGTAAACATTCACATGGGACACACATTTTTTGCTCATTGGGAGAGGTCCATCCACATACTTTTCCTTCAGATTTCCTGTTCACTAATTGTCCCATCATGTTCCTTCTAAAACCCTGACCATCCAGCCAACTCATGGGCCAGAACCCATGAATTAGTACATAACTGCGATTGCACATCTGACCATTTTTACTTCCAAGCAAAGTGATAAACCAAGTATATTGCTTGATGTTCTGTCCACAGGGAGGATTTCCCTTCATCGTCATCCTTCAGGGATGTCTCAGAAATGAGCTGTGGTGCTATAGTCACCGCTTTTGACTGGTGTCTGCATATCATGCAGAACCATCTCTAAAGCAGGACTAAGTCTTATCTCCCTTTGTCATCTGAATGTCAGGAATTCCACATGAAGCCTTAAATGTAGGCTGAGAGAAAGAAGGTGGTGTGGCAGGAGTGTGGACCATAGACATTTGGGTCACTTCTTCATGTAACTTACTTGTGTGTTCAGGGCCTGCTAGGACTTATGTTTATATAATATTTGACACTGCATAATGGAAAAACAAGTGCAAAGTTGAAAGTCAACTGATCACACTAGGGCTTGGCACACAATAGTTCTATTAGATTTTGTTATACTTGATTGTGGATGGGCAGCTGAAGCTGTGCAAGACAGAAGAAATGTATATGTAGATTCTTTAGGTTTTAGGCCTTACATTCTACAAAAATCTATTCAATGCAGCTGTTAGCAAAACTCATGCATTGGAGATTATCTATAGCATATGAATTACAGTAAAAATTGCTTTAAAATTCTGGTCTTCTGCTAAACAGCTAAGTGGGCAAGTGACCTTTCTGTGCCTCAATTTTATCACATATAGAATGGGTTTGAACAACACTTACTCCTAGCAAATATTGTGATAATGAGATAACGGAAACAATTTATGATTATATGTGAATAATACACGTTCAGAGTATTCTTTCTTATGTGACCCTAAGTATTTGTGTGGTCTTATGCATTTTTACAGCATTATTGATTTCGCATTTAGCCCAATGGTTGACATAATAATAAAATCATTGTGACCATGGGTGTTGTATTTAAGTGATGAATCACTAGAATTCTACACCTGAAACTAATGTTACATTATATGTTAACTAACTGGAATTGATATAAAAATTTGAAAAAAAATGAATAAAAATTAAAAGAAATTAAGAATTACTCACTGGTGGGGCACCTGGGTGGCTCAGTGGGTTAAAGCCTCTGCCTTCAGCTTAGGTCATGATCCCAGAGTCCTGGGATCGAGCCCCATATCGGGCTCTCTGCTCAGCAGGGAGCCTGCTTCCTCCTCTCTCTCTCTCTGTCTGCCTGCCTCTCTGCCTAATTGTGATCTCTGTCAAATAAATAGATAAAATCTTTAAAAAAAAAATTACTCACTGGAAAATAAAAAGAACACAGTTATTTTAAAAATCATTGTTATAATAGATAATCAGTAGAAATCAATATCAATCATTTTGCTTCAGAAAATGAATGAAATTTCTATTAAAAGAGAAACAGCAGAACGAAAGACTGTCACTCGGAAGGGACTAAGGAGACAAAAGCTAAAAACAGTGTGCAGTCATGGATTGGATCCTGGAAAGGACACTAGAGGAGAAATGAGTACCATTTAAATAAGGTCTGTAGTTTAGTTCGTAATGGTGACCCCAGTTAATTACCTGATTTTGAAAAAGGTACTATGATTTTTACATATATACATATATGTATATATGTATATATATGATGTGTATACACATAGTAATATAGTATATATTAAATAATGTATAATAATATATAGTGTGTATACACACACACACATACACATAAATGTACATAATAGTAATGTTTCTGGAAGCTAGGTAAATGAGAAACATTTGCACTTTCCTAACTTTTCTCTAAATGTGAATAGAATATTTTATGAAGCATTAACAAAAGAGTAGCTTTTCAGGGAAGTTATTTTAGAGTTTAAGCTGTATCTGTTAAAACAACAGGACTCAGGAGATGCCTAAACTTTCATTTGATTCTATGTGATATTTTTTCATATATTAATATTTTAAAGATAATTCTAGGAATGGATTTTTATGATGTGTTAGAAAAATAGTGTGTTCCTGGTAATAATACATAATTAACTTAGAATAATGTAGTATGCACACACATGCACAATGTATGGGAAAGTCAAAGACCATGATGAATCAGTATGGTTATTATTTGAGCTGAAGTATCAAATAAGTGATACGGGATATTGTAAGGCCTTTGTGAATTCTGAGAATAATTTTACCCTACAAAGCATTACTGACAAGCTGGAGATTTTTTATTAAAAGTTATGTAATTTCTGTGTTAACTAAATTTTATGTCTTGCTGAAAGCAATTAGACATCTAAGTGAATAAGATATTTTAAAATTTCTTAAGTAGAATTGTTGAGCATTTCTCAGATCCTAGTATCTGTTTTCACTCTACCTTTATCTCTGCATTTGTGTTAGTACTTGTATTTGGTATGCATCTCTGTGTGTAGTTATGCTAAGAACTAGAATGAGAAAAATGTTGCAACCACCACTTTTTGGGCTGTGTCTCCCCCCAGAGGCCCACAGAGAAGAATCTTTTTGAACATTGTTTCTAGTGAGTTTTATGTAGAATGAGAAGCACAGATAGACATATTTATAGGTTTTTACAGGTTCATAATGTGATTAGTCATTTGATAGAGGTACACCCAAATTATTTGGATCCTGAGTATTATATAGTTTGAAGGACTTTCCTGAAGAAAAATCATGACATAAATCAATAAAATTTACTGGAGCTTTGGGTATGCATTTGAAGATGCCCAAAACTTAATCTTTATTAATTTCAGAGTATTTTCAGCCATGATTTTTGATTTTGCATTTTTGGCAGTTTTATATTAATTTTAAGACAAAAAGTGAGGACAGGACACGTAGAACATACTTAATAGTTTGGGACAAACTGCTTCTGAAAACAAACATTTCTAGAGTGATAGTGCATAAGTATCAAATGTTTTTAAGTTGGCTACTCTTTACACAGTCCCAATCTTCTAATGCCATAGACAGAAAAGTTATTCTTTTCAAGAAACCTATCTCTAATCACTAATAGCAATTAGTGGTTACTTTGTTAAGGAAAGGTTTTCTTTGAAAGACTTGTGGGACTATATTCTGCTTTTAACAACAATTGAATGAGGATTTTAAGTCAACAGTCTTTGCCAGGTACTGAATGCTGACTCACCTCTTGGCAAAACGTAACTTGACATTTCTCTTTATTAGTTTTTCACCACTGCTCCCTTACACCTGCCAAATACCTAGCAAAGAGGCCAGCCCATCAGTTCTGCCACTTTAGAAACTTTTAGGCATTTTTGAAAGCAGCACTGGGAAAAGAGCAAATCAGGTAGTACTTTCAATTTTGTACCAAGTAAATTGCTTTTTAGAGGGGGACCAGATAGTTCCTGGGATAGGTAATGGGATGCAGAGCCTTTAACCTCCAGGTCGGCCTTTGCACCTACCCTGGGTTGGTAGTGACAGAAAGCCATTAGCCTTTGATTGCTGTTTGCTGACCTGTGTGAAATGAGTTGATGGCTCCCATTCAGTTTCTAGTGGACAAGTGCATGGATCACATTTGGCAGCCTTGTTGGTAGTTCCAGAAAAATAGAGATGGATTGAGTAGGCTGTGAGGTTAAAGTACCGACCTGCCAAATTAGGGTTGACTTTCCTTAGAGGAGAACTTTGCTCTTTCCTGGCTGACACTCCGTACCTACTCAGTAGGAAGACTAGTGAAGCACTACTAGGGAGTTCACACTACTTCGAAGAAGCTCTAATTGTCCTTAGTACCATGAAGTGAAAACTTGATCTTATTTTTGAGAGTGCGTCTCTTGCTGTATGAACGCTTTGGAATTAACCTAAAAATGTATAGGTATGAGTGCAGTCACTTATTAATCAACACATATAAATTGGAATGAGAATGACAAGTTTTATTATTGTCTATAATTTTTGTTTTCTCTAGGCACTGTAATCTGAGTTGCCCCTTTTCCTTAGAGAGAGGATTCACAATTTCAATTTGTTAGTTTGGATCATGTTTTTTTGCCCTCACCCATAGTTCTTCCTCCTTTCCATGACTTCAGGATCCATTTCCTGACATCAGTCCTTAATTCCAGTCCAATTTTCATAATAAGGGCATCTCAGAATACTCCAATCCACCCAAATTTAATTCTCCTTTGACCACTACCTAAATCACATAATTGAACAATTCATCATAGTTTACCTGATCTTATTTTTTTATCCATTATTTTCTATTATTATGCTGAACTTTCCTAATAGATGATAAGTACATTGAAAGCAAAGATAATGCTTTTTATTCACTCTGTGTTTCCTAGATTATCTGGCTGAGTAGAACTCACAGGCTTATTGGGTAAAATTTTATGCCATTTTCCTAGACCATTTATTTCCCACATATTTGCAGAAGTATATAAGTATTGTAGCTTTTATTAGTATTGCCTTTCCATTAAATAGATAGATATAGTCATAAAAGTATAAAAGGCCCTGGTAAGGATATAGAGAGGGAGATTGTGCTCCTTTGTTTTTGTTACATAGAAACATAATAAACTGGGGAAAATCAAATCTCTCTAGATATCACACTTGTTTCATCTATAAAATAGAGATAAAATGTAAGTATTACTTATCACACCAGGTGGTTATGAGAAAAATAAATAAGACAATGTATGGGAAAGAGTTTGCTTTATATATAGTTATATTAATTTTAAGATTTTGCCAAGTAATGTTTGAGTAAGAATTAGGTAAGTATTTATTTATTTGGTAATATGTGTGCTGTGGGTTGAATTGTATTCCTGAAAAATTCATAGGCCGAATCTGATCTCAAGTACCTCAGAATATGTCCTTACTTGAAATTAGGGTTGCATAGTTGTAATTAGTTAAGTTTAGATGAAGCCATAGGAGAGTAGGAAGGGCCTCTTATTTAACATAACTTATAAAAGGAGAAATTTGGACACAAACACACACTTAGGGAGAATGCCATGTGAAGAGGAAGGTAGAGATTGGAATAACACTTTTACAAGCCTCAAATGCTAAAATTGCCAGCAAAGCACCAGAAGCTTAGGTGAGAAGCATAGAATATTCTTCCTCACAGCTGTCAGAAAGAACCAACCATCAGACATCTGGATTTTGTACTTCTAACCTCCAGAACGGTGTAACAAAAGCTCTGTTATTTAAGCCACCTGGGTTGTCATACTTTGCTATGACACCCTGGCAATCTAATAAAGGATCTTATCTAAAATAAGTTACTTAGAGACAATAAACAGAATAACCACTAAGGAAAGGGAAAATTGCTTTAAACCTTTGTGCTTTGAAGAACACAATCCAGAAAAGGAAAAGACAAATCATAAAATGTAGGTATGTATTTGCAAGTCGTATATCAGATAGAGAACTCATATCTAAAATATACATAAAGGATGCTTGTAACTCAATGAATAAAAGACAAATAACCCAACTAAAGAAAGTGGGCAATTGATCTGAATAGACATTTCTTTGATGGAAATATACAAATGACCAATAGTACATAAAAGGAGGCTCAGGATTATCATTTACCAGAAAAATATGAATAAAAACTACATGGAAATATTACTCCATACCTACCGGGATAGCTAAAATGATGTAAAATAAAGTGAGAGTGTGGAGAAATCAGAAAACTCAACTACTCTTGGTGGGAAACCAAAAATGGTATAGCCGTTTTGGCAAACAAGGTGGCAGTTTCTCAATTGATTAAATATACAGTTACAGTGTGACCCACCAATTCTACTCCTGAGTCTATGCCAAAACTATATGTCCAAACAAAAACTTGTACATAAATGTTTATAGCAGTACTATTCATAATAGACAAAAGATAGAAATAGCATCAATCTCCACTGACTGATGATTGGTTTGTGAGATGGAGCCCTCAATCTGACTCCATGCTCCGTGAGGAGTCTGCTTGAAGATGCTCTCCCTGTACCCCTCTCCCCACTCACATGTGCACTCATGCTCTCTTTCTCTAAATTAAATAAATAAATAAATCTTTACAAAAATAAATAAAATGTACTAAAGGTTATAAAAGAGAGAATCACATGCGTGTGCCCTCAGGAAAAGGAAACTGAAGGACTGAGAGACTATTTTTCCTAAATGTGTGATTTGCAAAAAACTAAAATTTATTCCTTGATCAGTGAACACCCACCAAGAACCTGTCTCTTTCCTCAAGCAAATGGTTTTACTGCTTGAACTCTAGCTGCTTCTACTCTCCTTTTTTGCACTTCCTGTTCATAAATATAGCCCACCCCAAAAGCTAATTTCTGATAATTTGAACTCAGTGTTCTTTTTTTTTAGGTTGGCTCTGTGAATATAATAATAACCATTGAGCTATACACTAAAAAAACGCAATAATAAAAAAGTAATTAAAAAAAGACACACTCAAATAAATTAGGACACTTTCTATTTGCCCAATTAAAAGTGTAAGATTAAACCTCATCCATTCATCTGTCTTTTTTGTCCAAATTTCTCACAGGTTCCTCAAGTTGCATTGCCTTATTTGACCTACTTAACTAATGCCAACCCCTTTCCATTAATTCTCTTTATGCTATCCTGTCTTAGAATGTATTACGTGTGGTTAATGTGATATTTCAACCTTCTCACATTTGCAGCAGGGAGTTTCTGTAAATCTGTGCATTGATGGATGTTTGGATGATGTTTTTGACATTGTGTATTAACCCTTGAATAAAGATTGTGTAGTATTTTGACCCTAAGGAAGCTTTCAGATACTGCGAGTCGCCTTTTGCTCAGTTGTTTAACAGAATAGGGTCTACTGAAGCAAGAAAATAAAATTATCTCAAAGACAGGAGCAAAATTTGCTTTTGCAGGCTTCCTTCCCACATCCCTTCCAATGACAAACCTCTCCCTAGGCACGCACACACACACAAACACACGCGCGCGCATGCTGCTGATGCGAGGAGGTGCTCTTTAAAGAGGAAAATAAAATAAAAGAGAGGAATTTCAGAAATTGTACTTCACTGCAGAAGGTATTACAGTTACACTTTTTTAGAGGAGGAAATTGGCAAAGGACACTAGCTCCTTCGTTTCATTCATCAAATAAGGGGAGTTGGGGTTTAAACCAAAGTGGTATGACATTAGAGCATTTTATATTAACCACTATGCTTAATTTCCTTTCAGTATCAACTTATAAAAAGTAATATCTTTCGTGTAAATCAGCAGTAACTATATAGAAATATAATGCAAGATAGTTGCCATTATTTAACAACAGATTAAACCTCAGAGACCTTATTAATACATCTGAGAGAAAAAAAAAAAAAAGGTGAAAAGTCTAGATGAAGGGTTCCTGGCTGGTTCAGTCAGAACTCATGATTTGATCTTGGGGTCCTGAGTTTCAGCCCAATATTGGGTGTAGATATTACTTAAAAATTAAAAATATAATTAATTAAAAATAAAAGGCTAGGTGAAAATAAAACCAAACTATACAAAAATATATAATGAAGAGAAAAAAAATATGTCATAGTCCTGGATGGGAATGATCAATATTGTATAGAGGTAATTTATTCTAAATTAATTTTCTATTAACCATTATGAACCATAATAAATTAGTGTTCCACTGGGTATAAAAAGGGAAATGATTGGCAATTTCAGGTGCTTCAATTTAAATAAGATATTTTGTATTATTTTCTTTCCACAACCCCAAGAGTATTTTTAAGTTGACTGAGGAAAACGTAATCTTTAGATCACCCACAAGAGAAAATATACAGAAAAAGGCAAGAAAATTGTCAAAAAATAAATAATAAATAAATACATACATACAGTCAAAATCAGTGATCTAGGACTTGATTTACTATGCAAACATTTTTAAGATTTTGTTTATTTATTTGACAGGGAGAGAGAGCACATAAGCAGGGGGAGTAGCAGGCAGAGGGAGAGGGAGTTAAGGGAGAGAGAGAAGTAGACTCCCCACTGAGCAGGGAACCTGATGCAGGGCTGGATCCCAGGACTCTGGGATCATGACCTAATTCAGCCAAAGGCAGATGCTTAATTAACTGAGGCACCCAGGTGGCCCTGTCAAACATTTTTTTAAAGCTGCAGAAATAAGAGTGATGTATTTTGGTGCAGAAATACAGAAGTAGATTAGCAGGAAAAAATATAAGAAATAAACCAATTTATACATGGCAATTTAGTATTTGAAGTAGATGGTATTTCAAACTCATACAGAAATTATTTAATAAAATTATGTTGTGGCAATTGGAAATATAGGTTAAAGTCCACAGGAAAATGTTTTTGTTTAAAAGGTACACATACAAAACTTGCAAATGAAACATGCAAAAGTCAGCACTATAAAAAATATATATAGGATGATAATACTTAATTCATGATCAGCATGAAAGCTTAAGTAGGACACAAAATCCAGATTTATAAAGAAACAGATTACTGCAATGCATAGATTTAAAAACTTGTAAAAAAAAATGAAAGCATGAGCAATTGATGTGGAAAAAACATGATACATAAGATCACTTGTTCACAAATTTCTTTCTTTTCCACTTTTTCATGACTGAACATGGCCTAATAAGACTTGTTTTGGTCAGTGGTATGTGAAGGAACACAATATGTATGTTTTCCAAAAGAGGTTTTAAATGTGTTTATGTGCTTACGGTTGTTCTCTTGCACTTTTATCATCAGTATGAGAAAAACACGCCCAGTGAAACATACACCCAGGTAGCTAATGGTTCCTAGAATAAGGCATGCAAAGATACCTGAGCTTCACCTCCAGACTGGAATCAAGCCCAGTTATGACCAGGCCACATTTGCCAAAATGCAGCTAATCTGTAGACCTATAATCAAAAAAGGAAATGGCTATTTTTGTAACCCAGTAAAATTCAGGGCTTGTTTTTTATTAAGCATTGCAATAGCAGAAACCTCACTATTACAATATATCATGAAGTATTTTTTCATATATATAAGAAACTTCTATAACTAACAGGAAAAATAACTACATAGAAAAACCTGGCAAAATATTGAAATAATAATTTTTAATATATATCTGAGTATATATTTGAGTATTTTACCCCATTTTATATAATGCATTGATATAAATTTTATTAAAAAAACTAAAAGTTTTTAAATTGAGATGAAATAGATACTTTCAAACAATGCTGTGGGAATGTAAAATTATATGAGCTTTTGAGAATGCAACTTAACAGATTCTATTAAAATATCAGTATGCATATTATTTAACCCATAAACTTACTTCTAAGAATCTAGACTTCAGGAATATACACATAGATGTGCAAATGTATATTTTAAAATATACTGTAGTGCTTGCTGTTTCTATTAGACAAAGAAAAAAATGGGGAAGTATTCATACATAAAATAGAGGACAAGGTAGGTTTTTGTGAAATTACATGGAAGATTTTTTTCAGATATTTGTCATCTGGGGATAAAAGATTACACAAAATTATAACTACTATGACATATCTTCTGTGATGGATTTTAAGGAGAAACTATGTGAATATAAATGTTAGAAACAAGTTGGGAAGTTATACAACAAATATTTAAGAGTGCTTACTTCGGAGAAAGTTAGAGGACTTAGAAGATAGAATAGGGCTCATAAATTTGTGCTCTATGTTCTAAGGTGATTTTTATCTTCCTACAAACATGAAGAAAATATTAAAAATGTAAGTTATTAAAAATGTAAGTAAGAAAAGAATAAAAATAGGAAGTCATGTTCTCGAAGTCATTTCTTCCTGGAGTCATTAATGTGATATTTAACACATACTGATTTTATGACAGCATTAGAATAAAAATATTAAAACTTAGAAGCTCTTATATTCTAATTGATTTGAGATTTATTAAACATATTTAAAGCTGAACAATTCCAAATAGGGAAGTCATCAATTCTGAATGGTAAGACTGTAGATCATTTTTTTAAAGTAATCAGTTAAGGTGTTAACAAAGACAAAATCAAAGCAGGCTTCTTACTATGGAAGTTTCATTTCTGAGAGTTCTGTAGGGTAGCTCTGGGTGCAGAGCCATTTTGAAAATTGTCTTTTTGCTAATCTTGCCAACTTGACTATGAAATTATTGACACAGTGGTGGATATATCTTCTTAAATGTCATCTGCTATTCGGTTTGCAAAATAAGGAGTCCAGCAGAGAGAAACACAATAACATTTTTGTATTTGTTTTATTCAGTCCTATTACAGAGTTTTAGAGAATACATATGTTACTGATATTTTTCCTCCTTCAATTACAAGTTAAAATTTACCAGGGCGGTAAATTTGGGTGGCTCAGTGGGTTAAGCCGCTGCCTTCAGCTCAGATCATGATCTCAGGGTCCTGGGATCGAGTCCCACATCGGGCTCTCTGCTCAGCAGGGAGCCTGCTTCCCTCTCTCTCTCTCTCTCTGGCTGCCTCTCTGTCTACTTGTGATCTCTGTCAAATAAATAAATAAAATCTTTAAAAAAAAATTTACTGTGGCTTCCTTCATAATTTTCAGTTTTTTTTTTTTAATCTTTCTTCATAATATGATTTTGTTCATAAAATCCTGATGCCTATATCATTGTCTGGGGAAGTTGCTAGATTGTGCCTCTAACTTATGCTTTCTGAGAAAAAAAAATAAACCTTCTTGTATTATATCTACAGCATTTAATATATTTAAAAATTACACAGATGCTTGTGAACCATATTTTATACAATAGATAGTTCATATACCCTCAGTTTTCATTCAAATTAATACTGGATTTAATTTTTCAGTTGTTGCAATGTTTATGGTTCAAACTGTAAGGATTATTTTTGTAACTTATGACTTGCTTTCTAACATTATAGATAGGACGGCTCTATTTCCTCGGTGTCTCTCTCACAGCTCTGTCTCTGTTCCTGTGTGCTTTAAAAAAAATGTACTCAGTAAGATAGCAGTGAGTAAACATTTTGCACCCATCTGTGTGATTTTTGACAGTATATCTTTTCTGGGAATCATTTAGGAGAATACAAAATCGTTTTTTATATGTTGATGAAAACATTTGAATGAAGGAATATGTAAAATCCCTTTTCCTATGGTTTGTGACATAGTATGTATTAATTTCTGAACAAACAACATTTCTCAACATCAACAATAAGTCTTTCTGAAACAGAAATATACAGCGATATTAACCAAGGTTTATAAATGTCATCAACTGTTCATCCCTCATTATTTTACTGACATTCTTTAATATAAAACATTAACACTTCAATTCTCAGGGATTGTTTCTTCCAAAACTGTAAATTAGTCATTTAATCTTTTTTAATAAACTTTATATTTCTATGCTATAAAGAATAACATAGTTACACCTAGAAAATCTCGAGAGTTTTTATGACATTTTATGTTGTCTCAAATTCTATATACAATCTATATACAATCTATAATTGTGTAATATAGTGTATTAGATAAGGTTCTTCAGAGAAAGAAAACCAATAGGAGATTTATAGATAGACATCGGTATAGATGAGATATAGACATTTATTTTTGTTTTTTTGTTTTGGTAAGGAATTGGCTCACATGAATATGAAGTTTAATAAATCCCAAGATCTGCAGTCAGGAGTAAGGAGACACAGGACTGGTGATGTTTGGTTCCAGTCTGAATGCCAGCAACCTCAAGATCCAAGAAGAGCTAATGTTTTAGTTGGAGTCTTAAGGCAGGAAAAGATCTATGTGCCTGTTCAACCAGTCAGGCAGGACTTCCCTCTTACTCAACATTTTATTCTATTTGGTCTTCAACTGATTGGATGAAACCTGTCCATATTGGGAGGGCAATCTGCTTTACTCAGTCTAGCAATTCAAATGTTAGTCTCAACCAGAAACACCCTCATTGACACACCCAAAATAGTGTTTGGCCAAATGTCTGGGCACTGTACCCCAGTGAAACTGACAGTTAAAATTAACTTTCATGTGTAGAAATGTGTGTGTGTGTGTGTGTGTGTGTGCATACACACACATATTTGTGTATATGTATATACACATACAATTCATGTGTGTGTATATATATATGCACATTTAGTGTGTATATATGCACACTAAATAAATGTAAAGAAAAATGTCTGCCAGAACAATTAGACACATATTGAAGAGGAGATGTATTGCTTCTAATGTTAATTTTTTAATTTTTTTATTGGTGGCATCCATTTATTTTTAGAGTATATTGTGATCTATTAAATGTTCAGGTACATTTCTCTGGTTATGATTTCCACATGCCTGTCTCCCCCAAAAAAGAATATGCAGGTATCTGATTACCGTTTCAACACCACCTATTAAGTATTTAAGAGTTGACACTAGAAGGTGACAGAAAGAATCTGAATATTGGTTAAATATATATGCATGTCTAAGCATTTATTTACTTAAATTAATTCAAAATTAAAGTATATAAGAATTGAATAATGGCAGAAATATAGGAAGAACCTGAGTCATACAGATATAGAAAAAAATGCTAAAGAAATGCAAGATATTTTTAAAGATTTATTTATTTATTTTAGAGAAAGACAGAGAGAGCCCAAGCAGAAAGAGCAGAGGGAGGGGGAGAATCTCAAGCAGATTCCCTGCTCAGTGCAGAGCCCATAGCAGGGCTAATCTCATGACCCTGAGATTATGACCTGAGCCAGAACCAAGAGTCAGACATGCAACCAACTGTGCATCCAGGCATCCCAGAAATTCAAGCTTTAAAGTTAGAATACCTTTAGAGAAAAATGTATTTCTTTGATAATGTAACTGCACATACAAGAAAATGCTGATTGAAAATGAGAGAAATTTTTGTAAGGTTAATCATACTGAAACACTACATGCAAACAACCAGCAGGTTATAATTGAAGTGTTAGGTCATAACAAAGAAAATAAAAATTTTTGCCATTGCACCCTTTAACTGAGGCAAATATCCAAACTATTTCATGTTTTTCATATTCAAAATAAGGCTTTTAATATGTATTTATAACCTTAAAAACCATTACCAAGTCCTAAAGATAAATGTGTTTACTTACTCTTATTGAACTTTTAGAAAATTGTATTTAGTTATGGGCATCAATATATTGTTGCCATTTCAATAATTATTCACTATATTAATAAGGAACACGCCTGTACACAGGATTTTAAATTGAATTTAAAAAAGAAATTTTTTTTATTTCTTAAGAAATTTTTAATTTCTTAAAAACTTACTAATGATGATTATTTAGTTGAATAGCTTTTTCCTAATTCCAGCTACACTCAATTTTCACATAATATTTTAGGTAATGAAAATAAAAGTTATTTCTATTCTTATTTACCTAGGAGACAATAAGAAAGAGAAAACAAGCTTAAACCACATTGTGGCAGGGTGATCATAGAAACAATATTGTCTATGCCAACTGATGTTATATTCAGTTAAAAACTGGTATAGCTGAAGGGACTATATCTAGGAGAAAAGAATGTAAGGGACATGAATTGGGATTTACTGAGCACTCAAAATATACCAGGTGCTTATGTATATATACATACATATGTATATATGTCTATGTGTGTGTATATATATATATACACACACATACATATATGTATATATACATATATACATATGTATGTATATATATATATTATTATTATTATTATAATCCTCAGTTCAACTTAAGTGGCTGGAAATTGTGTTCATTTTATGGTCGAGGAAAAGTGGACTCATTAACTACATGTGTGAAGGTCTCACACTCCTGGAAAGTTGTGGAGGTAGTGTATGCATACAGATCTCTCTCTCTGACTCCTCAAGTGTTTCTCAGTGTGCTGTAGTTCTTTTCTTTTTTTTTTTTTTAAAGATTTCTATTTACTTATTTGACAGACAGAGATCACAAGCAGGCAGAGAGGCAGGCAGAGAGAGAGAGGAAGGGAAGCGGCTCCCTGGTGAGCAGAGAGCCCGATGTGGGACTCGATCCCAGGACCCTGAGATCATGATCTGAGCCAAAGGCAGAGGCTTTAACCCACTGAGCCACCCAGGGGCCCCAGTGTGCTGTAGTTCTGCATCTGGCATTGTATTTAGATGTGTGTGTGTGTGTTTTAAGATTTTATTTATTTGACAGGTCACAAGTAGGCAGAGAGAGAGATGGGGGAGGAAGCAGGCTCCCTGCTGAGCAGAGAGCCTGATGCGGGGCTGGATCCCAGGATCCTGAAAATCATGACCTGAGCCGAAGGCAGAGGCTTTAACACACTGAGCCACCCAGGTGCCCCTGTGTGTGTGTGTTTTTAAGAAATCTTACACAATTACTCAAAACTTTGACCAAAAAAAAAAAAAAGAAAAAAAAATCCACGAGTCCTTATCGGGAGGGAACACATTTATAGATACATGGGAACAAATTGCTTAAATTTGCAAAAATAAATAAATAAATAAATAAATAAATAAATAAATAAATAAATAAATAAATAAAAATAAACTGATTTTATCAAATAAAGGGAAGTACAAATTTCAGCTGCTTTCTAGCACCATCACAGTGATCCCTAACTTACCTGTAGTCTTTATATTTATATTCCTGTAGTCGTCACCAACACTGTTCACGAATGTTCAATTTCTCCTGCTTCTGGACACATTGTTGGATTGCACTTCTCAACTTCCTGGAAGTCAGAAAGAGTTTTCCAAAGTCCAGAAAAACACAGCTTGTAGAGCAGGGCCTGTTCTTCAGTATGCCCATGTTTTAGAGCTCCAAAATGTTTACATAACTCTCTCTGGATTAGCATTACTATTTGTTGGTTTTAAAAATTATCTGTAGCCATACATTTCTATAATTATTTTATTGTATTGTATTTTTTAAAAGATTTTATTTATTTCTTTGACAGAGAGAGATCACAAGTAGCATAGAGGCAGGCAGAGAGAGGGAAGCAGGCTCCCCACCGAGCAGAGAGCCAGATGTGGGGCTCCATCTCAGGACCCTGTGATCATGACCTGAGCGGAAGGTAGAGGTTTAACCCACTGAGCCACCCAGGCACCCCTCTATAATCATTTTAGGATGAATATAAAAAATGACCTCACAAGCAAAATATAGACGGAGGATGACAAGACCAATAATTATTTGTAGATCGTTCTTATTTGGGAATATCCCTATAGACTTCCATCAATATAGAATGACCAAAGAATTGACTGCATGACTAAATACACTCTTTGATGAGTTTGGTTATCTGCAGTGAGGTCTAAAGCTAGAAATAAATTTCACTTGAAAAAGCCACAGACAAAATAATGTATGTTAGAAAGAGAATATACAGAGCTAGTAGATAAGATCTGATATAGGAAAATTGAGTCACATTCTAATAGATTAGGTTTGTGAATTTATCTTTTGGCTCAAGGATAATGTGGATGCTTTTATTTATTTATTTTTTTCTTTCCAGTACAACGTCTGCTGCTTTATACAGCTAAAAAGTACTGCCTTCTCAGCTAGGTTTCATTGTCACAGTGCTGAAATGAAAGGCTTTCCAGAACAGCCTGTTAGTGCCCTCTATTGATGTTTTCGGCTGTTTAGATCATTTCGGAAAGAGAAACCAGAATGATTTTTTAAATGTCTCTGAAACAATTTTCTACAAGGAAGTGGTAATAAATTTATTGTTTTCAGAATATACATTTTCACCCATTAAAATGTGTTTAAATACATTACTATAACACCAGCTTTCTTTTCTTTGGATGGATGAACTATTCAAAACAACAACCACAACAACAACAACAACAACAAACAGAGGAAGTTAACATGATTGAAAAATGCAAACTCATTATGAAATTTCATAGATTAGCGCACAAACAATAGATTGAATAAATAGCTGGGGAAATTCTAGTCAGTGTTGGCAGCCTGCAGCACAATCGAACACTGACTAAATCTTTCACAGTGATGCTTTGAAATTATTTTATGGTATGTAACAAAACCCTGGAAAAAAGGTATATCTGTACACTCACTCAGGTACCACACTGATCATTAGTTACCCTTTGTTTTTGTTTTGTTTTTGTTTTTGTTTTCCTCCAGTGTTGCATGCTTCAAAAAATTTGTTTGAAATTTTTATTTCACTATACCATAATATTTCATTGATTGTTTAAAATGTGTGCTGCCTCTTTAATCTAAAAATGACTGAATTACAGACTCTGCAATATTACTCATTTTATTTGTATTTTATTTTCAACCCCCCCCTTCCATTTTTTAACCCCTCTGCCTTTATTCCAGTTGGAAGCTCTTAAGCCTTTAGATAATAGTTTGGAGAGAATGCTGTTTAGCTTTATTAAGGATTTTGCCATTTTGTAGGAAATGGACAATCTTCATAATGTAATTAAGCAAATAGAGATGATGAATAGGAGTGATACATTTCTAATGTCTCCTGAGTCATCTTTTCCTTTTGGTCTTTCTTTATTATACTTGAAGTGATGATTCAGACACTAGAAATATTCATTTAAAGGAACCAAAACAAACAAACAAAATACACTCAGACAAATACAAATTATTTGAAGTTTTCTTTCTCTTGCTTATGAGATGAAAAAAGCAGCAGCTCTCTGATCATCTGAGCTACTGTAATGATCTAAAATTTCAATCCTAGCTCTTCTGGATGATTCCATAGGTAATTATGAATTCAGTCCTTCATAGGGACAAAATTCCCATGGGTTGTTTTCTACACTTTCTACAATGTCTGTCCTTCTCTGACTTTTACATTATAGTTATTTTTGTAAACTAGTCCTAGCTACTAATTTAACTCTAAATTCTATACAAACTCTATAACTTTAGATGTTTTGGCCAAAGAAATTTGTTCAACTTTTATATTTTATTTACAATCCTTCTTATTTTCTGTGTCTCTGAGAAAACTAATCCTGGAATAGAAAAAGAGGCATGAAGGGAATATAAGTTTTTCTTGTCTTTTACTACCTTTTACTAAGAATATATCTGTTTGGATCTTAAAGGCCCTGTTCTTTTAATTATGCCAAAAATTCAGTAGTGTCTGAACCTATTATTTCTAACCAAGAAAGGCACAGAAAATTTTAAGTGGATCATGTGAAAAGAAAGCAAAATGTTGTCTCTTGCAAAGCTCTGATGTCCTTTTTTTTTTTTAAATGTAGTTATAGAGATAAGAAGTGACCTCTGAAAACTCTTTTGAATCTGGAATTATGAAAATTTACTTGGCTTTTACTTTGGATGAATTATTATCCATAATTCAAAGAAATAACTCTATAAATGAGTGAGATTATTTGGAACATATTTGGCACAATGTTTAGTAGAAGAGTGAGGTGTTTAGAAGTTTGATCAGAGTTGATTCAAGAAAATACACACACATATACACAGAAATCTTTTTCTAATCCATTTATATTTTTCAATTTCAGTATCCCATTTTCATAATGGTGAAGAGAAGAGGGAAGATGAGGAAATTATATGTAAATTAAATCTTTGTTGATTGTATTCCATGTTATGCATTCACAAATATCTTAAATTGTAACTATAAATCATGATCTATGAAAGGCACAGGAATAAATACTGAGTAAAAGTGGCATAGTCTATAAATAACAAAAACTGATGATATATATTCTTACATAGTTGAAACTGCAAATAGAGTTGAAATTTCAAATGGATCAGAAAAGAATAATAACGTACTTTTGGACTGAAAAGAATGTTGGATCTGACATTTTTAGATAATAAAATGAGGTCCTAATTTAAAAAAAAAATCAAAGTAAATTCCATAAGCATTCACACTTTGTTATAATGTACAAAATCATGAAGTTACTGAAAACATGAATGATTACTTATGTAATTCTGAAAAATGGAAGGTTTTGTGATTCCATGTGTAAACACCATAAAAAATAACTTGGTATATTTGACTACATGAATTTAAAAATGTTTTATAGCAGAAAAAAAATGAAGAAAAATAAAATCTGAAATCATTTTTCAAAATATATGTGATAGGCAATAATATATTTCATATGGAAGGAGCTTTTATGAGTAAACTAAATAAAACAAATACTGTCAGATAAAGTTACACCTAATTACATAATAAATAATAGAAGGAAATGAATAATCTCATCAATTATTAAAAATTTTAAAAGCGAAAGCAACAATGCTTAGCAGTTTTATCATTGGGAAAAATAAGAATGTCTTACATTAGATGAAATATAAAGAAATGGATTATTCTAGATGTACATTTTTGTTTAGAAAATAAATCAATACATATATTCTGGTTGGTGAGATATTAACAAAGTGTAGTCTTATTTTTTGGCTCACAAAGTCCCCTTTAGGCTTCCTCTAAGGAAATAATAAAAGATTTATAAGAGGGCACCTGTGGCTCAGTTGCTAAGCAACTGCCTTCGGCTCAGGTCATGATCCTGGAGTCGGGGATTGAGTCCCACATTGGGCTCCCCGCTCAGCAGGGAGTCTGCTTCTCCCTCTGACCCTCTCCCCTCTCATGCTCTGTCTCCTACTCTCTCTCTCTCTCAAGTAAATAAATAAAATCCTAAGGAAAAAAATTTATAAGAGATTATTCCAAATATTATTGTTCACATATTATAAGATTGATTTTATGAAATACCTTAAGTATTTGTTGTAACAATTTAATATAAAATATAAATAAAATGCATGCCTCTAATCATATAATACAATACTAGGAAATCTGCAAAGATGTTTAGAAAAGCTAGTTACAAAGTACAGTGTATACCATATCCTTGTGCTTTTAACATATATATGTGTATGTATATATGTATATATTTCTTTGTATGTGGGTGTGTACCCACAATTAATACACATGCATGGAAAATATTGAAAGGATACACTTTGGAATATTAATGCTACTTATCCTTAGATGGCTAATAAATTTTAGATGGTCCATCTAAATGTTTTCTTTTAGTTTGTTGGTATTTTCTAAATTTTCTAAAATTAATATTTTTTTTGAAAAAAATTGTCTTTAAAAAGTATTTGCTATTCACCTCTTTTCACTCTTGCTATCCAGCAACACGTTTACCTTTTAGTACCTTTCTAAAGTAATTCATGTTTCATTTGCTGACAAAAAAATAATTTCAAACAGAAATAAATGATAAAAATGGGCGCCTGGGTGGCTCAGTGGGTTAAGCTGCTGCCTTCAGCTCAGGTCATGATCTCAGGGTCCTGGGATCGAGTCCCGCATCGGGCTTTCTGTTCAGCGGGGAGCCTGCTTCCTCCTCTCTCTGCCTGCCTCTCTGCCTACTTGTGATTTCTCTCTGTCAAATAAATAAATAAAATCTTAAAAAAAATGGATATTTTTCTTTAATTTTCATGTTCATAAAGTGAGCTGTAAGGCATACTAAATTGAAAGGCACCAAGAACTTTATAATGTGATACTCTGGGCTGCGGATAATGCAGAAAGTTTATGTGGTACAATGTAATATCGGTCGGATTTCTCAATATAACTTCTTTGAGTAGGACTTCTTTCTAAAGAAAATTGGGGTGAAATTTTTTATGAACCATCTAAATAACCAGTCAGGGATGACATAAACATACCTGAAGGCAGAGGTTGTTTTTCTTCAGACTTTATAGTTGACAAAATATGAAAATTGTAAAATTTCCCTTGTGCTTTTTATAGGCCATCTTGTAATTAAGGTATTTGGGGATATTTATGAGGATAAGGCAATCAAGAAAATGTAGGGTTTTTTGTTTGTTTGTTTTGGATACATACACTTGGGGAATTCAAAAGATGGTGAAAGTAGGCTCATATAGTAGAGAGACAGCAGTGGCCTAGGTATGGGCTACTTTGTTTTTGCCTATTCTTTTCATAATTACTTTTTTTCCTCTTATTTTAAATTCTTGTTAGTGAATCTATTTACCCAAGGTTATTTTTCTGAGTCAAGTCATAAGTTACTATGTAGCCTATAAATAAGCCCAGTTTGGTTTATCAGCCAGGGTTTTTGGAGTTGAGGAGAATTTAGTGCTGCGAAGGTTGAATTCCCACACAGAAAGAGTTTGGGGTGTGAATTTTCTCAGAAAGAAAGGAAGAGAAAAAGACATTTAAAATATCTCTGATGTGATTTTTTATAGTATTTGTTTATTATAATAACAGTGCTTATAAATTTCTTTCATTTTAGTATCAGTCTGTCACATTTATTAAAGTAAATGAAGAAATATATCTTCCTATCAATGGATTTCAGCCATTTCTTATAAATTGTATATATTAGACAATATTTTTCCATCTACAAAATGGCAATTTCATATGACTCAGCCTACTATTAAGAACTAATGCAATCCTTTATTACAGAGATTGCTCCGTTAGTATTGCTCCTTATTCTTCCCAAGGTAAAAAAACAAATTTTATAAAAAGGGCTAGTCTGTTAAAAACTCTTATTTGTAACAGGGGGCAGTGAATAATTGATACTTCTTTATACCGAATCTCCCCCACTATTTCTTCAGTTTCCTTATTCCTTCAATCATGTAAAATTATTTCTATAATGACCAGTAACTGAAAGTGAAACTGGTTCATCTGTTCTGTTCTTTTTACCCTGATGTCAAAGGCTATTAAGACACATTCATAAAAATCGAATGGGAAGAAATCAGAGAGGAAGACAAACCTGGAAAGACTCTGGACTCCAGGAAACAAACTAAGGGTTACAGAAGGGAGGGGGGCGGGAAGATGGGGTAACTAGGTGATGAATATTAAGGAGGGCATATGTTGGGATGAGCACTGAGTGTTATACACAACTAATGAATTGTTGAACCCTACAACAAAAACTTATGGTATAGTATATGCTGGCTAGTTGAACATAATATAAAAAAGACACATTCATAAACTTTGAGGGTAAATAAAAATATGAACATTTAAACATTTATAATTTTTTCTCACTATCATTTTCCCACTGGACCCTAATCAAAATGGAGGCTGGTGTTCATCAAGTGGTGAATGGGTAAGTGAAGTACGCTCCAGCATACAAAATAATATTATTTGGTAATAAAAAGATATAAAGTACTGATAGATTCCACAACATATATGAACCTTATAAACCATTATGCCAAGTCAAAGAAGCCAGTCACATAAGACCACATAGTATAGAAATGCATTCATATGAGATGTCTAGAATATGCAAATCTAATGTAAACAAAGAGTAGATTAGTAGTTGTTTATGGCTGGGGAGGATATTAAGTAAGAAAGTAATATGTTCCTCAAGAAAACTAATATGTAAAATATTCCAGGGTTAAGAGAGTTTAAAGAAAGATGTGTATTTTTTAATATATTATAATCAACTGAATGACAAATTACTTCATTTCTAGGTTAAAGTTGTCATTACAGGGAAAGAAAGATATTTTGTGAATTATTGGGGATTAGCAATTGGTAGATGTGATAGTCAATAAAGAGATACAAAGTAAGCTATTTGGAGATTTCAATCATCATGACAAAGGGGGTAGTGGGGCTAATTAGTAACAGATACAAATTTGATGATAGCAGTGGTATATATGCTTGTTTGTGTGTGTGACAGAGAGAGAAGACTTAGTGACACAGTTAGAATAACTTTTCAGAATATTTATAATGGGCATTTCAATGGGAAATGCGGGTATAGCATAGGAAAGTGGAAGGCTAGACATAGAAATGGAAGTAATTCACAGAAATGGGAGGTTTAAATTCGGCTATTAGATTATACTTCCCGAGTACAAGGAAGAAAAGAAAGCTGAGAACTCATTCCTTGAGAGTTCTTTTCTTAACTGGATGTAAAGAAGTAAAAAGGGTGATCCATTAAATAATTCTGAGATAACAGTAAAAAACATAGAAGACATTTTAAGACATTCTAGTGTTGTGGATATCAAAGTGGATAACCAAAGCAGGCCCAAGGACTGGAAGGTCCAGAGCTGTGAGACCTAGCCATGCATTTTTATATACATGAGATCTAATAATTCACTAAATGAATTATTACACATTGTATTTTCCTCTCTTTGTTGAGAGCATCTGATAAAAATATAATCAGAGTTTCTAGTCACTTTCTCAACTGAGGAAATCGTTGTTTGCTAATGAATATAATAACAGTGATAGAAGATGGTGCCAGAGTGTGGGAAGGATGAAATGGCATCAAGAATCTGTGGAGAAACTATAAACAGCATAAGATAATGAGAACATTTTCCATTTGTCTCAGCTTAGCTGGGAACTAGATATATGTCCATAAGCAAGCCTTTTAGCTGATCTCTACCACCTTTTCCTCATCTGTTAAAATATGCCATTTGAACTTGTCCTCTAGGATTCAGCTGAAGACTTACAATCTTTTAATCTTAAACACAAGAGTTTCCAAAGTAGAAAGACAAACTTTTAAATACTTTGGAAACTTAAAAAATAGAAGTTACTTAGCACCTCAAGACAAGGAAATAAAATGGCTTCTCCCCATAAAATATATAAAATGACAAAGACAAGCGAATTGAGGAAACTATCAAATACAAGTTTGATTTTTTTCTCAAATCAACCTTTATAATAACCACACATAGGGCAGAGGTCAGAAAAATGTATCTAAAGTCTTCTTTAATAGCATGGATACATGTCAGTTTTCCTTGTAATTCACTTTTACAATTTTTAAACACTAGCTAGCTTACCATAGAAAATGTAAAATATTTGAAAACTTGATGTATGTTCATTGAAGGTAAATTATGTTAAGAAACTGTTAGAGAAATAATGTACATTCTTAAGTACCACCGTTAACATCTATATGAAAATATGGGTAGATTTTCTTCTCTCTATATAAAGTAGTTTTAAAATTTGCATTCAAAACAGTATTCAGAAACAAATACATGGTTTTCAATATGATATATTTGCTCATGACATGAACAATTTTCGTCAAATAATAACATAGAAGTTTGAAAGGTTTTTCCTCACATTTATGTGCTTTACATATTGGCACTTTGTTTTATATGATGATGGCTTAGCAAAACCTTATACAATGCCTGCATTATACTAAGAGCAGAGATTGGAATTTAATTTCTACCAACAGGAAATTTATCTACACATAAAAATTAATTTTCATGTGAGACATTAAGATGGTTTTTATTACAAGGTAGTGATTCAGTAATAGAGGCCTAAGTGCTAATGAGCCTAGAGTTTGATGTCAAGGGCAAACATTTCTGATTCTTTCATATATTTGCCAAATACTATCTCTCCTGAAAAGAGAGGGAAGTTTCAAAGAAAAAATATAGCCATAAATGTATATGATATGGGATGTCTAATTCCAGAAACAACATACATACTTTAGATGTTTTATTATTTAAAAAGTGGTACATACCCTATTACCACTCTCTCACTCCTGACACAAAATAAGTTCAATGGCGACACTACCAAAACCTCAGTGACAATTCTGGAGAGTGATATGGCCATCAGTTTACCCATGATTAGAGGGGCAAGTCCTTGTGTGATCCCAATATACTTTCCTCAATATACAGTTTGCTCACTACACATGTAGAAGCTCTCTCTGCTAGGAATTAGAAAACACCACTTTCTGTTTCTATGATAAAGAGAATCTAATAAGATTCTAAGATAAGATAAGAATCTAATAAGCAAACCGTATGCTTATTATTATTTGTTTAAGGCTTAGAATTGTTAGAGATGCTCATTACCTGGGCCAGCGATTCATGTGCTGCTCCATATCATTGGTACGACATAAGATACGGAATGAAGACAATGCTGAACATAGGCAGTGATCTGTACGGACTTAGACAAAGAGAAGAACTAAGGAACAAAGACTTAAAGGAAAGAGGCCAGAATGAACATTATACCTAAGAGTCACAGAAAACCTTCAGACTTCAGCTGTTCTGTAGCCTGATAAGCTGCCTATACCCATTTCGGTCTTATAAAAGGATGACAATTTCTATGAGTCACCTACAGTGCGGTACGTTAGACTGATGTTCAGAAAATAATCTTTCCCTCTCTCACCTTCTTTTCCATAGGGGAAGTGTGGAGCACAGTCCTTCTGATAATGTTTTGTCATCTGTCATGGTCTGATTAATGGAAAAGACAATATATATCCTTTATGAACACAAGCATTAGGAAGTGTCATGTATTTCATCCACCTGTGTGTTGCTTCCAATCTCTGCAATAAGTACATGTCCCAAGTAACTTCATCCATTAAGACTGGCTTCCAGAAGGAGATACAGGGAGCAGACCCACAGTCTGAAGCAGAGCTGCTCCCAGCAAACTACATAATTGTTACTGTTTATGCTGTTGAGATTTTACATGTTGTTGTTACACAGTAATAGTTAACCAAAGCACCCAGCTATATTAACCTTAAAATGCATTTTCCTTATGTTTGACCAAAGACTAAGGAGTGATGTGAGAAACCAAGGAATACCACTCAACTATAGAACATCCTCTAAACTGTACTGCTGTAGACTGGTATTTTTTTGGTGGCACTTTCAGAACTTCTTGCCTATCTAGGATGCTTACACTAGAAACTACACCTCATTTTATGTTTCTGATATTGTAACAACTGCTTCAGCAGTACTTCCTCAGCTCAGGATTTAAATTTAGGAATGAGGCTTCCCAGAGCCTACTAGAAGAAAGGAGATTCCAGAGAGAGGCGATCACCATTCTTTCTGAATACGGTGTGATATTTTGATTGAGAATTATTTCAGAAAAGAGAGCCCAAACTTCCCCTAAGAGCCCGAGCAGAGAATTTAACTTCTATGTAATAATCCAAGTTAATGTTAACTCCTCTCCTCATATACCTGAGAAAGTCATATGCACACCTATTGAACAGTCTTAATTGGCCAAACTATAAGGGTTTTACTTAAGTCATGATAGTCTCCTGCTTAAAATCCTGAAATGGCTTTCTGTTGTGTTTAAAAAAGTGATCCTTTTCTTGGCTCACAGGGTTCTACAACATCTGGCCCCTGCTAGCCTTTCTTACTCATCACGAACCAGTCATTTATCCCATTTCTCGCCATGCCTCAGCCTAACTGCTTTTCTATTTCTTAAATTATCAACCCTTTGCTCATTTCTGGGATGTTATCCTTATTGCTCCATTTGCCTCACTGGATCTCTCCCCAGATCTTCTTATGACTAGCTCATTCCTATTCTTTAAACCCAGTTCAAACATCATCTCTTCAGAGATGCCTTTCTTGCTCACACCAACCAATGGGACCTCCTCCAAACACTCCCTCTCTTTTAGCTTGTTTGTTCTTTCCTAATAAAGTCTGTAATTATTTTGTTCATTTAAAAATTTGCTTACTATCTGTCCCCCTTCCTAGAATATAATCTCTACTATTCCAGGAAAAATGATCTGTCTGGTTTATTGCTTTACCATCAAATTGGAACTAGTAGATGGAAATTGTAAGGTGGTATATTTCAACTTAAAATTAAGAATTTTCTTTCTTTTAAAGGTTTAATTTTTTGTTTAGAGAGCGAGAGAGAGTGAGAGAGAATGCATGTGTGTGTGGTGGGGAGGGGAGGGCAAGAGGAAGAGAGAGAATCTCAAGCAGACTCTGTGTTGTGTGTAAGAGCCCAACCTGGGGCTTGATGTCACGACCCTAAGATCATGACCTGAGCCAAAATCAAGAGTCAGCCAAAATTAAAAAATTTCTTAATGAAAATCTCCCATGTCCATGGATTCCCTTTTGATAAGTATGGTAAACCTTAGACTAGGTGCTATATCTCAAGGTATTAGTGACCTATTGCTGCATAATTAATCATCCCAAAATTTAGTGATTGACAAGACATTTACTATGTCATGGTTTCTGTGGGTCAGACATTTTAGAGCAGCTTGGGTGGTTCTGACTCTCTCTCACTTGCAGCCAGACTTTCAGGACTTTATCATCTCAGGATTGGAAGGAGGCTTAGCCTCTCTCTAGGCTGCTCACAACATGGTCGATTGTTTTTCAGTCTGAGGACTATGTGCATGTATGTGCATGTGCGTGTGTGTGTGTGTTTGTGTGTGTGTGTGTGTGTTAGAGAAAGAGAGAGAGAGGGGTTGATGGAGGGAGATTGAGATTTTCTTTTTATAACATAACTAGCTGACATTCTATCACTCTTGCCAAATTAGAAGCAAGTATTAGGTCCATTGCCTGCTCAAGGGGAAGATATTGCATGGGAACATCAGTGCCAAGAGAGTGGGATTGTTTAGAATCCTTCTACTACAATCAGAACTATTGTAAAAAAAAAAAAAAAAAAAGTTCTAGAACTGGTTAGAAGCTTATACTGCCTTAGTGTTAAATTTCTTTCAGTGCCAGTACTTTTTACTAAATTTGTCATTGAATACTTTGGACAACAAAAAGCTTTTTAATTATTTCTGAGACACGTTTTCAAAGTATGCCCTGTTCTGGTAGGGTCATTTGAACCCAGAAAGACTCAACAATTTGAATATGCCAGTTTCCTTCCTTCCTCCCTTCCTTCCTTCCTTCCTTCCTTCCTTCCTTCCTTCCTTCCTTAACAAACACTTGCTGAGTATTGACCATGCCAAGAAGAAGTTAATTAATGAAAATATACTAGCGAAGAAAAAAATGAAAGTGTCTCCATTCATGGAACTTAACAATAGTGGGAGAGAACCACACTAATCAAATGTTTAATTGCATTAGGATTTTTCTGGATAAACCCATTAGAGCCATTTCTTTCTCCTGCTACTGTTGGCTGTTGCTGCTGCTGCTCCTGCTTCTCTAATTCCACAGATTCTGATACAGCACAGGGGTTAAATTGCGTCTTTAAAACATATTGATAATGCAGAGTGAAATCACACCTAAGCTTGGTTAGTGTATAAGTGAGTGTTTAATGCTTTTCCTGGACATTCACGTTATTAAGATGTTACACTGTATCATAGTGTGTGTTTACTGCATTGGTAAATCAACAAGAAAACAAGCTGTGATAGATAACATTAACTCCATATTGGTTTGTAACTAAATGTTTTTTGATGGGCTATGAGTCTCAGTTCATGGATTAAAAGTATAGCAACATCAAATAGCTCTGAGGCTCATATAAAGCATCATCAAAATTCATGGTAAACATAGCAGAGAAACTGCAGATATGTTTAAATTCATTGTCAAGAAAGTATTGCCATCTTGCCTGAAATTGATAAGGCTCATATAAGCAGATCAAGGAGAAGCTCTTTCCATTTCCTTTATTTATTTATTTTCATTTAAAAAAAAAAAGTTTATAGCGTATATGGGGGAGAAAAACCTTCAGACACAAAGAAGTGTGAACGGCTGATAGTTATTCAGCAGACATCCTATGTGTTCTGTTGACTTATAACTTTGTAAATTTCAGAGTATGTTATTTCTTATCATCACTGCTTGTGTTGTCTTTTCTCTTGGCCAATTTTCTGGGCACATTCCCAGTGGAATAGATGAAACTAGCCTGCTTGAACTTTTTCTGTGATGTGTTTGACAGAAACTTTTGTCTTTCAAAGAAAAGTAAACAATTGTGGAGGGATAGATCGAATTTCCAGGCTTATTACTATGCATAGCATGGATTGAAAGAATGGCCTAAGAGGTCTTTCAATTGCTTATATTTTTAATAAAAGGGGCCTTCAGTTTTTAAAAAGTTTAATGACTTGGGATTTCATTTACACCAAATAATGAGAGTCTGTGCAAGACTGCAAATTGTATTTTGGGTGTTGTCATGCACTGCTGCACTTGATAGATAATTTATTCAGAGGCCTAGAAGAGAGCTTCTTTAAAATAACTGACTTGGAGGATGCCAATGAACACTGACGCTATGCACGTGCCAGCTGTGGAATCATTAGTAGGTGCAACACCCTGCCGTGCTAAAAGCTTCAGACTGACTTGAGGAGGGATGCATTTTAGCTAAAAGCATAAATGAATTCATGAATCTCTCCTACTTTCAGTTATCTATCTCAGTTCTGTCTTTTAAAAAATTTATTTATTCATTTTTGTTGTGGTCGGTATAGGTTGCTGGGTATAGCAGAGTACTTGATCCTTTCATATTTCTTAGCAGATAATTGGTACTGCAGTATTTAATGAAAGATCAGCATTAGAATTCTGCCTTTCCAACTAGGTGGTACATGAGAAGACGAGTTGAAGTTTTGCTTAGAACTTTTTATTAAGACTAGATAAAATTATAGGAAGCCTGTGCCTCCATATTGGTATTAGTTTGTCCTGAGAAATATACACATACATATTATTTCATTTCCGCTATACGTAACCATGAGGAAGCAAAAAGAGTTAACTTGTTCTGTATATCTGCAAGGATAGAAACAAGACCTATGGAAACAGAGTAAAATAACTCAGATTTTGAATTACAAAGTATTTCTAAAAATTTATCTGACCAGAGGTAAGTCTTTTTCCATAGCCAATGAGTTTCCTGTCCCTGAAGTACTCTAATATGTGCTGGATAGCCACCCGGTAGCAATGCTGTATTAAGAATGTAGGTTTCCAATAGCAAGGATATTCTGCCAGAAGACTTTAGCATACTTTCCAATCTTTGGTTTCTATCATGTTTCCACACAGAAAATTTCCTTCAGGCTAATTTTAGCTCTATCGTATTGTGCGAAGTAAAATAAAATATTATGGCAGAGAGAAATGCAAAATAGAATTCTCCACACTGTAATTGAGAATACTTAGTTTCCTTTCTTTATATTCTATAACAAAATCTTCCAGAAGAAAAAAAAAATACTGACAAAGCAGCTATGAATGTGGGTCCTCTGGTTTATTCTTGTAGAAAAGAACAGTGCCCACTCAACATGTTCTTTATTTTTACTTAATTATGATTTCATTCCTTCTCTCATTTTCCATTTCTTTTCAGAATTACCCAAATAAGCAAATGGTAGTTTTTGAGATTCATGTTTGTGAACCACAATATTATCAGCTAAATGTAACCAATTTCACAGTTAATAGTACACTAATTAGCATTTGACTATATTAAACATTTTAAAACATTTCTTAATACTGCAAGTGAGACCAGGAAATGTAGAGGAGTACTTGGCTGTTCAGTGAGCTGTGAATATATCTCCTGAAAGTACACAGATCCTGGGAAATGAAGCCTGAAGTTCCATATGTAAAAATGTCTATAGAGGAAATATTGTTTTTGTAAGTTGAAAGGCCAATATAATTATGATGGAAACAAAGCATCCATTTAAAACTACAATCCAAATGTACAAAAGATGCAGTTGGCACAATATAAAAAATACTAGACTTATTACAAACATTCTGTTCTGTATTTGGTATTCCAGATCATACTCTCCAAAGTGAAACTTGAGCATTCTTATTTTCAGTTTTAGTATTTGTTAAAAAGAACAATAATTAGTATTTTAATTATGGAAATGTGTAATTCACCATAAAAATATTGTAAATATATAATGATTCTATATAAAATGAATTTTAGGAATAATATTTTCACAGTATTTGCTCTATTATTATCTGAGCAGGAAAGACATTACATTAGGAACAAAATTTGTGAAACTGGAAAGAAAATTGTGGTCGGAGTCATTAGACTAAAAATCAATGTTGTATATGACACAAATAATGTCCCAAGATATCAGAGTCTAAACACATACCTAATTTTTACATCTGCAAATGATTATTTTTCTTTGAAATATTCTAAATTTAGTACTAGAATAGATAACTGTTTTTATTAATGGTGTGATAACCCACTGGAAAGAATTCTACATCTATGGTTTAAAAAGATCACAAGAAAACAACAAGGCTATTAAAACTGTGTCTGAGGAATAGAACATTCATATATTGCTTTAATTTCATAGAAAAATCAAAGTATTTTAAAACAAAAATTGGCCCTTGGAGAAAAATTGGAGCAGTCTGATTTCATTTATATTTAGAGAAGTGAATCACAAATAAATAATCTTTGGAGAAACTATAGAGAATATTAGGTCATCAAATATGATGCATAACTTAGCATTTCTATATCTCTAGTAACTGAGATTTTTAAAATATTTCACTTGCTGAAAAAATTGTGCTTCATTTAAACAGAAATTAAGCAAAAAAGGCAGCATTATAATTAAGTACACATAGCTAAAAAGTATGAAACATTTCTTAAGCAATGTTATTATACATATAAATAGTTGTCCTCTTTGATTTTCTTCAGGGAGGACTTTTTCATTTAGATACAGATATATTTGTGCCTTATATACAAGTGGTCTTTTGAATTATAAAGAATGCTATCTATTGACAGTTTAGATCAATTTTAAAATATTGGATCTTGCATCAAATTTATTAGACTATCACTTGTAAGAGAATGTGTGCATGACAATGTAAATAAAAAGTGCTTTTTAATTGTATCTTGATTAAACTGGCGAATATATTTCTCAGAATCCCCTTGCTTACATAGTTCTGAGTTAGACTTGGTCACAATAACAACTCGTGAGAGAGTATAAATTTAGTACTCTAGTATCATTTCTTCCCCCAAACTGCACCTCTTTGCAGTAATTTCTAAGGGTAATGATATGGTATGTGGACTTTGAAGTTAATCTACGTAGTTGAACCCAGACTCTGCTATATATCTATGGTAGAATAAGGACCTCCAATGATGGGCATATTTTAATTCCCAGGCTTGTGAATAAATCATATGGCAAAATAAACTTTGCAGATGTAATCAGGTGAAGGATTTTGAGATGGGAAGATTTTCCTGGTTTTTACAAGTGAGCCCGATGTATTCAAAAGGAGTATCTTAAGAGAAAGAGGAGGCGGGAGTGTCAGAATCAGAGTCAGAAAAGGAGTTGTGATCCAGGTTATGTCACAACGAGGCTGCAAATTATCCCATGGCTTCCTACACTGCTAAAATAGCATTACCCTGACATATTTGGGCCTATTCTGACTCTCTTACCCTTTTTAACACCTCTGCATTCTGAAGAATCACACAGGATACACATTGGTCTTTGTGCTCCTTCACCCACTGCGTTTATTTCTATTTGGGTTACTTGTATTTCTCTTTCTCTCTCGAGGGGTCTTTTATTGTTTTCTAAAAGTATAACTTCTTTTTAGTCATTCATTTCTCCGCATAAGTATTCCTTTTTCATACATCTGGACACTTGTAATCGAACCTAGGTTCATTGGCTATCTGAAGGCGATGCTCTTTGCTGGTGACTTGCCCTCCATTTCTTTAGACAAACATTTTCTCCAATCCTATGGCTGAAGATCTTCAAATTCTGGCAATGATAGTGGTTTTTTCCCCACCAACAAAAATCCCTTCCTCATCTTCTCTGAGTTAGACTTTGTTTCTCCATGTATATTCCTAAGTGTTGACTGTGTCTGGGAATGGCCCTTCCTTTATGGCTAGGACAGAGGAATCTATTTTCTAGACCATAGTATATACATTGTCTCTCTCAAAGATAATCTACTCTTTTGTTTCCCTTTTCTGAATATTGATCACTATCTTATATTTTCTTTGGATATTAATTTAACTATCACCCTTACTCTGTCACAATAATGTAATCTCCAGGAAGCAAAGACATTATCTTTCTTATTTACTGTTGTATTCTGGGTGCCTAATACAGGGCATAGCACACTAAATGTTTGTTAAATAAATGTGTATGTCCATTTAGTGGGTGATTAGACCTCTTGTGAATCAAGTTGCATCAGAATATTATAGCTGAGGGAGGATAAGAAAGTTGTTTAGTCTGAGGATAGCTCACAAAACAAAACAAACAAACAAAAACAAGCAAAAAACCCCACAAACAACATTGTGGGAAAGGGTCCCACAATCTTTCTCAGTAATTAATTCTCCAGTCAAGCTTTGTAGAACTTGTGTACAATCTCTGGAGAGAGAAGAACCTTCAGGAAGAAAATTAATACCTTATGGGGGGGGGTGTCACTTGTAATCTGTCAGGTATGGAGGCAAAATAATGTTAACTTGGTACACAGTTCAATATAAAAGTAGAAATAGGTGTTCTCCTTGGATATAAAGTTGAATAACTTTAATGGCTGCTCTGTTGGTAAAATCTGAAGAGATCACACTTCGAATGAGTGCCGATATTGTCGCTAGTGAACATTTACATGGCAGAATGCAACTCCACCTAGAGGTCATTTTGTGAGGGGTAAGGGAATACAGCTGAAAGTGATTAAGAAGTTCAGGCGACATTGCATGTAAAAAGAATGCTCAACAGTCAGCTGAAATGAACTAATGTCACAACATGTTTTAAATCTGTATTTAACTCTGATTTCTGCTCTTGCTTTCAGTACGTTTGAATGGAGAGAATAATGGTCTTTTTCCTTGATGCCATCACTCTAATTTCCAAATGATATTGTGCGGTGTGGTAACATATGTCAATATCTAAGATGTTTGAATAGATGAAATAAAGTTAATTGTTGATTCTTATTAATTTTCTGTCACTGCAGGATGCTTTTATGCCTCTTCATATAAATGATTGACTTGCATAATTGCTTGCTTGTCCCAGTACTGCTTTTTGAGAGATGACATCAATGAATCTAAAGATTTTCTTTTAGATTGCCTTTCAAAATTATTTCAGATAACTTCTTATACATAATTATTCTGCTTATGCTGAACAAAAGTGGGCCAAATTTATGCTAAGAATTATGACACATTATTTCTCTGACAATATATACTGCTATAAAGCATTTTTATGTCTGATATCTAGTTTTCTATCATAATTTTCTTTTGGGGGAATAAATGCATTATCTTATTCACTTATCAATCTATTTATCCATCCACCCACCCACCCATTTCTTCAGCCATAAGTTTTGGAAAATTGCCTTTGTAGCAGACACTGAGATTTGCCATGGTGATACCAATTATGAATAACATATGGTCTCTTCTTTGGAAAAATCAGAGGTAGTGAAGATGCGAAACACAAATAATTTGAAAATTATTATAACTATATTATACACACAATATTTGCCTAGTTCTCTTGTTTTTCTTAATTCTTATAAAGCTTTATGCAAAATGAGGTGCCCTTGATGTTGGACATTAATTGGATTCTCTGGAAGACGAGGGGATATTAGATAATTAAAAGAAAATAAAACACCGTGTCTGGCTTGTGTTTATTAAAATGGCTATTAACATTTGGGAGAAAAGATCTTGAAGTTTATTATCATGCTCAACACTCTTTTAAATGTTCATGAAATATGCTCTACCCTCTAAGACCATTATAATGAGAGAGAGAATAAGGGAAGATTAGTGTAAAGGAAGGGAAGAAATTGAAGAAATTTGATAGTAAAATGTATATTAAAAAGAAAATGCAACTGAATATAGATGAACTCTATCAGTAACAAGAAAATGATAGCTTTCCAGCTTAATTTACTTTGGCAAACACTTGCATATATGCAGTGGGAATATAACCTAAACACCTTATTAGAATATGTATCTCTTTGCTGCAGCTTGCTTTATCATACAAAGAGATATATAATGCTTCCAGGAGTAATTTGTGGGTAAATGTGTTTTGTTAGCTGTTACCAAGAAAACTGAAGGGAGAAATACATTTGCCAAAGTACTTAGAATATTATTTCTTTTACAAAAATACTCATATTTAGGAAACCCACGTTGACAATTTACATTACTAATTTTCTATTAGCATCATGTGATGAAAGCAACTAATTAGTTGAAACTAAGAATAAGTAGAAACTAAATAGTTTCTACAAGAAAAAAAGATAGATTATATCTTTAGTCAAAATATTTTTGTCAAATGCATTATGTCACATTAGAAAAGTAGTTATTAACATACTTGCACAAGTTAAGCAGTTGCGTGATCATGACCCTTAGTCATATAGATAATATAGTTAAAATTATCTTATGGTCTTAATATTATCTAAGTTGGAAAGGAATTGGTGAAAACAATTCTACTTCATTACTCATTAGAACGATACATTCTAATAAAATAATGCAAAGATAATTTCTCTTATACAAAATTTCTAGATTTTGGATTTCCCAATGTTTTCAAAATGCACTGTTTCTTTGACATAAATATTCATGTGAAATTCAATGACACAGAGATACCATTTCCCTTCCAGGGTAGAGTCAGCCTTTAGGATTAATGCATTACATTTCTCTCATTGCTTCTCTGCCATCCTGATCTTGTCAAGAGTGATCAGATATTTATCGATCTCCACTTACTTTAATGCTCATATAGGGTCACTTCTCTATGGACCACAATTTTAAACTCTGCTTTTTGTCTTCAATTTACATCTATTTTCCGTGTTAATAGACATCTGTCTTTAGCAATTATCTTCAGGAATGTCCTCCGGTCCCTTGTCAGTGACGAGAGGTTAAAAAAAATACTTTGATGGACTGATTGGACATTTTGTCCAATATGTATACTTCACTGCCTGGAAACATTTCAGTATTGATGTTGATTTATAATTAGCATTATAAGTACTGAGATTCTGCTTATTTGGAAAATGTTACATAATAACAATATCAGCTAAATTGGTTGAAACAGTTTCTCAAGCTAGAATCCACATGGAGTTTGGAAACTATGGTATTAATATTACTTGCAGTGGTATATGTTTTGTAGATCTATATATGATTTATATGTTTGACTTAGCTTGTTAATTATGTAAGAGTAAATATATCTAATTATACCAGATAAACTAGTTATATCTAGTTTCATCTAATATTTGCATTACACTATTATAAGAATAGATATTCTAGGTATGCAAGGTAATCTATGCATTTCAGATTTTTAATTTAAAAATGTTTCAAATACTCAAATATTTCATTTATATTAAGAATCAATTCTCATTTATTTTTTATTTTCAAAATTTAACCCCTTAATATGTGTTAACAAGAATAGACCATTTTAAATCATGTACACCTTAGAAATTTGGTTTCAGAATCACTTTATTTCCCTAATACTTGGGGTTTTTTTAGAGCAGCTTTAGGTTCACAGGAAAACTGAGAGGAAGTACATATACCCTCTATATAAATCCACATATCCCCTGTCTCCATGCATGCATAGTCTCTTCTCTTTATCAGATCACTCGCCAGAGGGGTATACATATTACAGTTGTTAAACCTACACTGACATGCTATAATCACTCAAAGTCCGTAGTACACATCACAGTTCTGTCTTGGTGGTGCACATTCTTTAGGGTTGACACTTGCTCACAATTTTTAGAGTCAGTTATTCAGAGAAGGCTTGGCTGGATGGGTTATGTTTAATTTATGTGTCACAAATTATGCATAAAAGTAAAAGGTCCATTTCCATTATTGTTTCTTCCTTCACATATCTAGTGCTTTGATGGACATGGCTAAAAGCTTGGACTGAGCTGGACAACTCTTTGTCAATGTCATCTCCAGGTTTCTCCATATTGTCTCTTACGTGGCAGATAAGGTCGCCAAGATTCTAGTGTTGAAGCTGCCAGTTCTTTTCAAAGCTAGCCTGGAATTGACATGGTGTCTCTTTCATCAAACTGTTGAATGTAACAGTTAGGGGAGGATCACTCTTGTTCATAGAAGGAATGGCAAAGAATTTGTGGCTCTTTTTTTAATCAATAGGAAATCATTAAAAGATTTTTATTTCAATTTATAAAGTTTGGTTGATACCCTGTTGAATAAAATAAGATGAACTGTGTATAAAATCTAAATATAGTTAAAATAATTTGTCCTGTTCTATGATTAGAGATAACTTTATTATCCAGAAAGTTAAACTCATTAATTTTTTCTCTTTTATTTTTAACTTAATAATGTCGTTGGAAAGATTTATCTCATGACATTTATTAGAGAGTGCATTCACATACCTATGGTATTGTCATGGCCACTTATAGCTTATCAAGAGTCACACAGAGAGGCAAGGTATAGAGGGCACATATTGCCTCCTTATAAATATATGTAAAATTAAACTTATTAAGAATGTCTCAAAATCTCAGAATATGTCAAAGTCTTGGTGTCAAAACAGTTATAAAATATGTATTCTGAAGTTCAAAGGGAACTTAGAATTATTTTAGTAAAAGATAGGCTGCCCCATTATCTTTAAAGAATTTAGGCATTTTTTTTTAAGTAAGCAATACCTTAGAATTTGGACTAGTATTTTCCAAAGACTTAGATATCAAATATAACACGTTTTGTTAATCATCAATGACAATTAATTGAACAGCATTATGTACCAGGCACTCAAATGTATACTCTACATATATTATCTTATTTAAACCTGTTACTCTAAAAGATATGCATCATTTTATTTATTAATAACATTTTGGAAACACTAAGATTAATTTAAAATTGCTGCTGGGAAACAATTTTTCTATTTAAACAAGGAACTACATGGTTCTTAACCATGGAGGAAAATAAATTACATTTGTACTGGAGGGAAATGTGAAGTATGAAAACCTGATAGTGCTCTGAGACTGTTTTTTTTTCTATTTTCCAACCTGGAAAGACTTTTTCTTTTCTTTTCTTTTCTTTTCTTTTCTTTTCTTTTCTTTTCCTTTCTTTTTTTTTAGATTTTATTTATTTATTTGACAGACAGAGATCACAAGTGGGCAGAGAGGCAGGCAGAGAGATAGAGGGAAGCAGGGTCCCTGCTGAGCAGAGAGCCCAATGCAGGGCTCAATCCCAGGACCCTGGGATCATGACCTGAGCTGAAGGTAGAGGCTTTAACCCACTGAGCCACCCAGGCGCCCCTCCCCTATCTTTATCTTTAATACACATAAAATATTAAGTTGGTATTACCTCATCACTCTTACTTTTGCTGTCAAAGAGTGATGGCACTGAATGCTTCTGTTGAAGATACTGAGTTCTGGGTGACTATTCTGGAATAAGTTAGATGACATCAGTTTTTGTTTTTCAGTTTGTTTGTTTTTCCTCTTTCAATCCATCCCAGTCCCTGGGATTTGACTCTTGGCCAGGCTTTTATCTTGCGTATCTACTTACAAACGTGGAAAATAAGGGAATTCTTTATATCTTAAGTCACTACAACCCAAGCTTACAGTATTGAAACTATGAGTGACACAGGTAGCCTAGCTAGCAGGGTCTACTCTGTCAGACTGAAATAGAATGTCTACCTCTTTTATGTTTCCTATTAATCACTCAGTCCTCACCATATAATCTTATTAGAAGTCCTCACAGTCCAAAATTATCTAAAATACTGGAACTTACTTTGACAATAGTATTAGTCCAGCATCTAATTTCCAAATGTAGAGAGTAATGTTTTATCAATATATTTGGTCCTGATTTTTAGGTCCTTTCATATTTATGGTGCTTGAATTTTTGGCTGTCGAAAACCTGTTACTTATAACCTCTGACTCATCCACTGTTCTTTTTCCTCCTCTTTCTTGCTCAGGCCTCAGGATCCAAAGGTTAGAAAGTGTTCTTAATTTACACAGTCATGCTCAGCATGTATCCCCAAACCTGAAATTCAGTGACAGTATATCTCCATGTTTAAGGTTTTCTACCTCAACCACTGTGGACTGGAACTAGCTCTTCCCAATAGACCTTCTAAGCTTAGAATTGTGTTCAAAGTCAGTATAGACAAACTTATTTCTTGGTATGCCCTGTTTTGGAATTTATTTTTACTCTCTTGCTAGTAGCAGTTGGAACCACTTCAATTCATCTGAGTCTGCAGTAGTAATATTAAACCTTAAAAAGGAAATAGTTTTAATCACTCCTCTGAGACAGCTTCCTAGCTCCCGTGAAATTGTACTCCTCTCCTCAGTGAACAGTTCGATATCTGATGGCTTATAATTGCTAACTTCACAAGTTCTGGTAGCGTTTTTCTCAGGAATGCTATGATGACTACTATGCTTACCTTTGCAAGGTTAAAAGTTGCTTTCCGGGAAACTATAAAAAAAATTCTAGGAAAAGCTTGTCCACATAAATAAAGGCATATCTGGATGTGACTTTGGAAAAAAAAAATGACTGCATTTTCTGTGGGACTCTAGCTACATACAGAAGATAAAATTGTCTCATATGAAATGGTTTCATATTTCATATGATCTCAAGAACACATATACGCAATTTGCTTCCTCATATACACTGACTCTTTTCATGAATTAGTAAGTATAAAATAAACCAAATTTTTCTTCTGTTTGTGTAAATTTTACTCTCCATTAGTATGACAAAATCTTATAATTTATATGCATAAAGTTTGTGATTAAATTGTTCTTTGGAATTAATACAGAACTGAAAAAAAAATCTACATGAAGCTGGAAGCTGATATATCACTTTGTTTCTAAGTATTTTAAATTTTATGCTCTATCATAATGTACTGATATTTTCTTCATTTAAGTTTATTCTTACCTGTGATTACTGCCTCTATCAATCCCAGTCACCCTCAGCTTTACATCAGTGTATCACCCCAGGCACAACTGTAAAATTAAAGTTTTCATGTGACTTATTAAGCTATGGTTTCCCAGCTCTAAATGTCTCTTTCAATACTCTGGTCCTGCTTGCACTGGAGTCTACAGACGGCATTTCTTCATCAGCTGGCTGCATCTTAGGGTCTGTCAGTCCAGGGCAGGAAGGGAGACTAGAAAGCTCAAAAAGTGAAAAGAGACTGGCTTCTTCCTTCCTCTTGTCTCTGTCCCTGTTGTCATTGTCCCAGCAAAAACCATCTCCCTAATAAGCTTCTTTCCAGTCTAACAGAGCCGTCTCCCCCATTTCCCAGAGACACACTCAGCAGCAAGACTGCAGTGCTGCCCTCTAGAGGCCTGAGTTCCAATTTGGAAACCCCTGCCTCCAAGCTCCTCAGGCGTGAGCACCCCTCAGAGATCAGATTACTAACCTACGGGTCCCCTTCTCTGGTCTTCCAGACTCAGCACAAGCTCAGCTCCTCTGTTCTCCTAGACTTGTGGGAAATGGCTATTTTTTGCAATTACTGCTTCTGTCAATTCCATATTTTGGTCTTTTTCAATTCTCCATGTCCTGCTTAAAAAATTTCTATTATTATATTCTCTTCATTGAAATAACCATAGTGGTTGATTTCTTCCTCATGGAATCCTGGTCAATCAAATTCCTTTAACTGTAAATCTCATTAATACCTATATTTCCTATCACAGAGAGAGGTAAACCTTGGTAACCCTGTGTTGTAAAGAGTAGCAAAGTCAGATGGTTAGCCATAAATTAGTTCCAAGATTCTTTTTTTTTTTTTTTAATTTTATTTGTTTATTTGACAGAGAGAGATCACAAGTAGACAGAGAGGCAGGCAGAGAGAGAGAGAGGGAAGCAGGCTCCCCGCCGAGCAGAGAGCCCGATGTGGGACTCTATCCCAGGACCCTGAGATCATGACCTGAGCTGAAGGCAGCGGCTTAACCCACTGAGCCACCCAGGCGCCCCTAGTTCCAAGATTCTTGATAAAAATCTTCCAAGCAAATAAATTGCAGGGGAGCTGCAGGAGAGGGGGTGGCTGGGTGGCTCAGTCAGTTAAGCATCTGCTTGGGTCATGATCCCAGGGTCCTGGGATCAAGCCCCACATTGGGTTATCTGCTCAACAGGGAGCCTACTTCTCAGGTCATGATCCCAGGGTCCGGGAATCAAACCCCTTCTGCTCAGATCATGATCCTTTCTGCTCAGGTCATGATCCAAGGATCCTGAAATCAAGCCCTATGTCGTTGGGCTCTCTGCTCAAGAAGGAAGCAAAAAGTGGGTTTCACCCTCCCCGCTCCCGCCCTGCTCTCCTGGAAGAACAAAGCTCCACCCCACCCCCCAGACAGGGCCAGAGTGACACAGACGAAAACTTGCAGTTTGTACTACTTTTGTTTGAACTCTTTCCATGTTGTCCTGTTTACAAGTTAACTTAAGTTGGGTATCTGTCACGGGTCTTCCTGTTTTTGTATTTAAATAAAAAACAAACAGCGGCCAGCCACCTCCAGTAGTTCCCTGCCATAGGCCAATCTCCTTGTGTACAGCGTAGGCCCTATGGCGCCCTCCAGTCAATTATGAACTCACCCCTGTGAACCTGCCAATCCGCTTTAACAACTCTGCTTTCAAACAAAACTTAAAAAAAAAAAAATTTTTTTTTTGTGATGCAGCTTTCTCTTGTCATCCTATGTGCATGCAGTAAGATCAGTTGGATAGTAAACCATCAATAAAGTTTCACAAGATTTGAAAACAAACAAACAACAACAACAAAAAAGCAGGAGTCTGCTTCTCCCTCTCTCTCTCTGCCTACTGCTCTCCCTGGTTGTGCTCTCTGTCAAATAAATAAATAAAATCTTTTAAAAAAGGTGTAAAATCTTAAAAACTTAAAATTGAGCAAGTAAAGCACCCCCCCAGTACAAACCGTATATGTCCACTTATATAAAGTTCCCAAAAGAAGCAAAAAATCAAATTTGGTTATTTATAAATGGAAGCATTGTTGCTAATTAACTAAAAAGAAATAATGATATTCTTAAACCCAGGACAATGGCTATCTTTAGGGTAGTGAAAAGGGATTGTCATTGGGAAAAAAATACTGAGTTCTTTGGGGTCTTGGGAAGGTTGGTTTTTCTGGACATAGGTGATGGACATAAACTCAACGGAAACTCCAGAATCTGTTTCAGAAAGTAGAGAGAAAAGTACATTGAGAAAATTTCAGTGGTATTTGCTGCCCATGCTTAGGTAGAACTGCTAAAAAATATTTGATGTTAATATATTAATATGATGTTAATATAAACACAATTTTTTGTACACAGGTTGATCTGTACTTTAAAATTGATATATTAACTTCATGAAATATGTCAACAATGATAGAATTGGATATTGTAGAATGTCAGTAAAAGCAGTGACATATACTTTGGCATTGATACCATTAAGTTTTCTACTTGGTACTATTTGACCAAAACAAACAAACAAACAAATGTGTTTCCTAAAGGCCAACTACACACCACAGCCATTAAACATACCACAATAGAGGGGTGCCTGGGTGGCTTAGTCGGTTGAGCATCAAGATCAAAGATCAAAAATTGCCACAATAGAGGATTTTTTTTTTTTTTTGTTCTCCCCTTCCATGAAAGAATATGGGAAAATGAGACCTTAGTTTACCTAAATTCTGAGGCTGCCTTTGAGGATAAGCCTGAGTACTTCTTGTCATGTAATAGTGGAAATTCTTTCCTTAAGAATCCATGTGACCCACTTACTCTATCAAGATGTTACAGAAAGAAATTTTCTGAAAAAGCACTTAAAGCTTTGGCTTTATACATCTGTACACTGTATTCTGGCCCATAAGTGTTACAATCTGAGAAATCATAACAAAAAGATCCAGTAAATGTTGTAAAGAGTTTAGAATTGTTCTAATAGGCTTTTCAATGAGGTGAAACTGAGCATAGCTGTAGTCAATTAGAAAAAACCTGCGACTAGAAATGCCTATTCCTCCCAGAGTTATTGGAGACTCAGCCATGCAGTTTATTGAGGAAAGGCAGCAAGGTGATTTGAATGGATATAGACTATTTGCAACTCTTCATTATGTGTGTGAGTGCATATACACACATACTGTATTTCAGGGCTTTAGGAAAATATTAATATCAAATTGATTTTATATCTCTCATCCCCTAAAATGTTGTTAAAAGCATAGCACTTATTTGTAAGAAAAAATAAATAGTAATGGAAGTGATTTCGTTTCTTTCATGAAATTTGCATGCTCTTTATGCCAAGTTACTTTGGAAAAGGAAATATTATTTGTTAGTTATTTTTTTTCCCTCAAATCAGGTCTAATTTATTGTTTGATAATATTGAAATGTGATGTTTTCTTTGGAAAACTCCTTTTTATTTTTTTAAAGATTTTATTTATTTTAGAGAGAGAAAGAGTCCGAGAACAGGAGTTAGAGGGAGGGCAGAGGGAGAGGGAGAAGCAGGGAGCCCAGTGCGGGGCTCCATCCCAGGACTCCGGGATCATGACCTGAGCCAAAGGGAGACGCTTAAATGACTGAGCCACCCAGGCACCCCTCTATTCTTATTTTTTAAGCTTTTATTTATTCATTTGAGAGAAAAGAGAGAGAGAAAGAGAGCACGATCAGGGAGAGGGGTAGAGAGGGAGAAGCAGACTCCCACTGAGCAGGGAGCCCAACTTGAGTTTCAATCCTAGGACCCTTAGATCACAACCTGAGCCCAAGGAAGCTGCTGCTTAACCAACTAAGCCACCTAGTGCCCCAGAGGTCATTGTTTTAACCCCTTGACTTTTGAATTCACTTATACTCCTTGTGGTTTTATGTTACACATTTTTTGATATATTTTTTAATAAAATAAAATGATTATATAGATGCTTTTGGTTACTCTCATTCAGCATTAAACACATTAAAAACATGCATTTTCACAAACCATGAGAGACTATGGATTCTGGGAAACAGAGTTTCAGAGGGGAGGGCAGGGGAGATAACCTGGTGATGGGTATTAAGGAAGGCGCCTGTTGTGATGAACACTGGGTGTTATCTAATGAGTCATTGAATACTACATCAAAAAACATGACGTAATGTATGGTGGCAACTTAACATAATTTAAAAAAGACATAAAAACATGTATTTTTCACTTCCATCCATTTAAAGCTTATATTTTATTATATGTGTCCTCAATGGGCAAATTTTGAAATTATTGTTAGGTCTTGCATATATTACTGAACTTACTGCTAAACATACTTAAAGTTGTTAGCATTCATTAGTAATTGTTACTTGGAGGAGTTTATCATAAATTACTCTTGAAATAGGTACTCTTTAGATTCGATTGGAGTATATGAACATGTTTTAAATTTCACTGGCTTTAGAGTAATCATCAGATGAATGAAATTTCTGAATAAATAACTCCAGGTATTATAATGAACAATATAATGGTTTTAGAGTAGTCCTTGAAATCGAAGTCCAGGGCGCCTGGGTGGCTCAGTGGGTTAAGCCGCTGCCTTTGGCTCAGGTCATGATCTCAGGGTCCTGGGATCGAGTCCCACATCGGGCTCTCTGCTCAGCAAGAAGCCTGCTTCCCTCTCTCTCTCTCTCTGCCTGCCTCTCCGTCTACTTATGATCTCTCTCTGTCAAATAAATAAATAAAATCTTTAAAAAAAAAAAAAAAGAAATCGAAGTCCAGATAAAATCTGTGTGGGCTCTATGTTACTTTAATTGAACTGCACAATGCAGGGTGAATGTGAAGCTAAGTGGAACCACAGGCTTCTCCTCTGGCTCTTTACCTCCGTGTTCTTTGTCCTTATATAGAATCTGTAGGTTACTACTAAAGACAGGTGGAAGCAGTGAAAATATAATTGTAATATTTACTTTAATCACTGGACTTAGTAATCATATATAATCCTGATATTGATGTCATTTGTACAAGTTGTACAAAATTTATAATAGATAGGCTCAATTAAGGAAACTGAAATCACTCTAAGTATTTCTGGTAGACAGAGATTTAATACAGCAAAGGAACAGAGGCATACGCAAGGGTTGGAAATGCTGTGAAGAAATATAAGGAGGCCACTTTTAGGAGATTCAAAAATCCAAGCATTGCCAGAAACCTTCCACTATGATCTCAACAGAAAATCTGAAGACAATTTTCAGAGGACTCACTCTCTGGAAGTCATTGTCAATGATCTTAGCTACCTGCTGAAAATGAATTAATGAATTATTCTTCTCTTCTAATTTCCAAATTATGTGCGATTTTCTAGTTGGCTGCACCTAACCAAGAAGTATAGAATTAAAGTGATTTCTGGGAAATGTAGTTCAAGGTACTTCCTTGTAATAAGGAGAAAAAAATTATAAAGGACAACAAGTACAAAATAGAAAACACAGATCGGCTTTCAAACATTGTAAATCTAGAATGATTCTTATTTCTTGGAGGTACATTTTTATTGTATCTTAAACCTGTAATTGGGATTACTGCCTAATTCTACTAAATATAAAAAATATACTAAAAATATAAAGTATGCTTAAGCATGTAATAGAGACACTTCTTCTATAGAAAACATTTTAAAAGATAATAAAAATTCTGTGAGAGAGACTATTATATAATTGGCATATACATGACTGTATTTTAATTATTTTGTAGCTGAATATAAGTCACTGACATAACGTTGTTAAAAGAGTATATACTTGGGGTGCCTGGGTGGCTTAGTCGGTTAAGTGTCTGCCTTCAGCTCAGGTTGTGATCTCAGGGTCCTGGGATTGAGCCTAGCATCAGGCTCCCTGCTCAGTGGAGAGTCTGCTTCTCCCTCTTCCTCTTCCCTTCCCCCTCCTTGTACACACATGATGCACGCTTTCTCTCTCTCTCAAACAAATAAATAAAAATCTTAAAAAAAAAGAGTGTCTACTCATATTGGATTTTACTGTGAAATGAGATGGATAAATATATCATTTTCATTTTTTTGTGGAATTAAAAGTTGTGATATTTTTTTACCAGTGAACAAAAAAAGGTATTTTAATTGAGTCAACATAAATATATTTTTTTGTGAATCTGAAGCAATCCTTTTATTTCAAGATGGTAAACTAAGTGTACATTGCAGTCTTACCACTTCACTTCACATCCTAGAAATAATTAAAGGAATAAAAATAAAGAAATGGATACATTAGCAATGAAAAATGAGAAACCTTTAAGAGCCAGGAATTGTAATCCTTGAAGACTGAAAACTGACCATTTCTGTTAGAAACCATAGGACATGATAAACATTTTAGTTTCCTGCCACATAATGTAGGTTCAGCATCAAGGGCACTCTGGGAGGTGATGAAACATGGAATCAGGATGGGTTGGGGGGCGGGGAAGCCCAATAAATTACTTAGTTTGGTTCTGTGGTGGGAGGCATTAATAAAAAGGAAGGAGATCTATCACCAAGCAGCAACAGTGATAAAGAGCTTAGATGAAAGAGCCAGAATGAAGCTGAAGGTGACTGGTAACACATTTATTTTTATGACATTGAGGATGGGGGATTTCTTCTTCTTAATAAGGTAATTCAAAATGTGGACTTGTGGGCACGGATATTTGCTTCCCCCGTCCTGGGGTTGTCAGTGAAGTCCATACATGAATACAGAAGACAGTCTAACAACTGATCTTAAAAGTTCAAAAGCAAGAGCACCTGGGTGGCTCAGTTGGTTAAGCATCTGCCTTCTGCTCAGATCATGATCTATGAGTCCTGGGACTGAACTCCACATGGGGCTCTCTGCTCGGAGGGAGTTTGCTTTTCCCTCTCCCTCTGCCCCTCCACCTGTTTGTGCTCTCTCTCTCTCTCAAATAAATAAGTAAAGTCTTAAAAAAATGTTCAAAAGCAAGAGGCATAAACTTATAGGGAAAAGTTAATACTATGAAAAGAGAACAAGCTCAAAAAATTGAAGCATACACACTAGAAATAAAGATAATAAGCAATCAGGGGACACAGAGTCCTGCAGGCCATCTCCTTTAAACACAACTTCATTGACAGTTTATGGTACCCTGAGAGTAACAAAGAATGTATTTTCTGCAGGCGGATTAGATGCCAAGTAGAAAGAGAAGAGATTACCAAGTATTTTTCTAAAATTAACAAATCAGGTAAATTGCTCCTGGGAGAAGTGTTGAAGGTGTCCAGGAACATTCCAAAAATGTAGTTCCTTCAACATGGAAATATATATCAAAGTTTTGGAGAAACATCTTCTCCAAAGTTTTGGAGAAACATCTTCTCCAAAGTTTTGGAGAAACATAGACATGACACTTAAAAACAGCAATCTTATAGGACTTTCAGAAAAGACAATATAGAGAATAGATAAAAAGTAATAGTTGAGTAAGTAATAGCCCGTTATATTCTAGGCCCCAAAGAAAGAACAGTAATACAGATAAATGCAAATATACACATCCAGATGCATATATATATCCTAAATATATCCTACATGCAGTATATGTGTGTGTGTATACACACACACACACACACACACATATACACACACATATACACACACACACACACACACACACACGTATATATATATATATATATATATATATATAAAATCTCCTAGGCGCACACATACACACACACATATACACACAAGGATGCACCTACATCCACAGTGAATGAGAGTTCAATTTCAGATCATCAGGAAAGAAAGCAAGATGTTAAAAATTGCCAGGGGAATGCATTACCTACAAACATATGACAACAGACCTCATTATCAGTGAATAACATGAAATGAGAATGGAATAGCATCTTCAAAGTGGAAAACCTAAGTTACTAAATTTAAAAAAGCTATGCCTGCTACATGGGGACAAAATAATCATTTTTTATAGAAATTAGGAAATTAAAGACTATGACCTGAAATCCTTGTTTGAAAGAATTATTACCGAATATTCTCCATCCAGAAGAAAAATTAACCTGAAAAATCCTTCCCAAATATGGTATTGAAATGGATGATTCCATTAAAAGTTCATCTATAGTCTTCCTAATGGTACAAAAATCTTGGATTACAGACATTCAGAACATTCTTACAACCTTGGTCTCTGCATTTCTAGGAGTATGATTTGCCTTATAAGTTAAAACTTAAATGGAATTTTATTAAGTGTTAGTGGTCCCATAATTTCTCATAAATAGGATTGTACTGACTCTGCATCATTGTATTTAGATTAATGCACTGTTGTTAGTGCTTAATACTAAAATAGTGTGCAAGAAAATATATTGAGAAATGTAAATTCATATCCTAAATAAGATATTTCTTAATATCTGGCAAAATAAGCCATCAATGGATAGCAAGGGAAAACAATAATACAGAAATGTTATTTTTTCTTATTTTGGGACTTATCATTTAAATATTCACATGGCCATTCATATTTTACCAATATTGTGTTGGGGTCCAGTGCCACACAATGGTTAGGGAATTATTTTAGTGGTAGTTAGATTTACAATTTCCTTGAATTTGACCTTGGACAAGGGACTCAACCTTACTGAGTTCAATGCTTTCTCCTCAGAAAGATTTCCCAAACATCCTTTCAAGTATGCACACCTCAATCTTATTCCAGTTTATCATTATTCTTTCACCCTGCTTTATTTTTCTTGGTAATTGTTATGAGCATACAACTTAGTACATATTTGTTACCTTGTTTATTGTTTGCTTTCCCCACTAGAAAGTAAATTCCATGGGGACAAGGATTTTGTCTTATTCATTTCTGTATCCCAGGACCAATCAGTAGCTGAAGCATAGAAATCACTAATTATTTAGTAAAAGAACGTATGTATGCAAAAATGTCCTTAAAAAGGAGTTAGAAGATGGGACGCCTGGGTGGCTCAGTTGGTTATGCAGCTGCCTTCGGCTCAGGTCATGATCCCAGCGTCCTGGGATCGAGTCCCACATCGGGCTCCTTGCTTGGCGGGGAGCCTGCTTCTCCCTCTGCCTCTGCCTGCCATTCTGTCCACCTGTGTTCGCTCTCTCTCCCTCTCTCTCTGACCAAAAAAAAAAAAAAAAAAAAAAAAAAAAAAGGAGTTAGAAGAAATAATTTTTCCTTATTCTTAGAAACAGGGAAATTTGAAAACACATCTGCAGCAAATATACAATGATTGATAATTTCTTATTTGTAGAACTTGAAGAAAATTCAGCTTTACAAAAATAACACATTACACTTTTGAATTGGTCTTGTTACATGTTTTAGTTAATATGAACTCTTCAAAGAGGATCTGGGGTAGAAAGTGATTATAATATGCTTTTTACTTTGTAAAAACTGATTCTCAGAAAAGTAAAATCGGGGTGTGTGTGCATGTGTGAGATATGTGTGTGCATCTATGTTTACAGATAGCTACATAGAGACATAGGTAAAGATACAGATATTCAGGAGAAGTTGAACCCAGAAGTGAATATAGGTTGTCTTTTTTTTTTTTATGATTTTTATTTATTTATTTGACAGAGATCACAAGTAAGGCAGAGAGGCAGGCAGAGTGGGGGGGGGGGGAAGCAGGCTCCCCACCGAGCAGAGAGCCCAATGCGGAACTCGATCCCAGGACCCTGAGATCATGACCTGAGCTGAAAGCAGAGGCTTAACCCACTGAGCCACCCAGGCGCCCCTAAGGTTGTCTTTAAAATAAAATTTTCATTTTCTTTCAGTGTTGCTTAATTATAGAAATAAAAACATGAGATAGTTTTGCCAGGCAACAGCTGAATTCATGGCAGGAGGGACATTATCTTAATTATACCACTGGTCTGACTGGGAGAGACCAAAGGTGGCCAGAGTCATAGGAGTATTTGGTTATGCCATTTTCCCAGGCCATCTGTATACAAATGAGGGTGGTGATGCCAGGACCAGGCTAATGGCAATCAGAGTTATGCAAGTAATAACACTTTGGGCTGATCTTTTGGGTAGAGCTATTTACAGAATATGCAAATCAAAAAGGCCTTAATTAGCATTCTCAAATTCTCCTTTCTCCTCTCTATGTAATCCTTCAGCATCATTGTTCCCTCTTGAATATTCACGTGAAATTTTCCAGTATTTTTTTTCCCCCCCAAACAACTCTCGGAAGTAAATTGTATTTAGGGTTCTTAATCACGGAAGGATTTTATTTTTATGTGATTGCAGGGATGACACCAACAGGGCAGACTCTCAAAAGCAACTACTTTCAAATAGCTAGGCCACAGCAGGACATAGGGTGAATACATTTGATAATGAAAGATTTTGTAATTTACAAATCATTTGTTAAATTGACAATCTCTAAGAGGTTTTCTATTACCGCTCTTCACTCCTTCTCTTCATGTTATTATTTTAGCAATTAACCTTATTTTGGTTAGATTTAAAGGGAAGAAACTCAATCTGCATGTTTCTCATGCTTCTATTCTTGGGAGGGGTGATGGATTTTGAAATATTTGGCCTCTGTACAACAATAATAGAGATTTGTCCTGGTTACCCTTCTCCTCCTCCTCCTTCTTCTTCTTCTTTTTTTTTTTTTTTTTTTGGTTATGCTTCTTAAAGGTACATTCCAGAAACCTAAGAATTTTTGGCTCCTGTACAACAATAATAGAGATTTGTCCTGGTTATCCTTCTCCTCCTCCTCCTTCTTCTTCTTCTTTTTTTTTTTTTTCTGGTTATGCTTCTTAAAGGTACATTCCAGAAACCTAAGAATTATGATAAAATGATAATGTTATTAGGATAAATTTATGACCCCTGTTCAGTTCCATGTTAAACAGAGACCAAAAAAAGGAATAGAAGATATCAGATAGGAGAAATTATGAGCAATAATATTGAACTTATAGTCATTTAAATATATTGACTATAACCTCATAATAATTAAAATCGTTTTATATAAAGGGGATTATTTAAAATTTTAATTTATATTTCAAAGTTCAAATTAATTTTTGCTGGAATGAATTCCAGTAAATTCTCTCATACCAACTACAGCCATAATATTGCATGTTTGTAGTAAGCAAAAAAAAAAAACCAAAAAACCTCTTTTCAAACCATAAAAGAGACATTTAGCAAAGAATATTGACTGAAGGAAATTGATCAATTTTAGAAGCAAAATTGTTTACAGATAATAAAATTGTTTGTAAATACTTTGCAAATTATGTCCTCTGTCTTTGCAATTTTAGTCATCATACATAATCAGACAAATATTTAATATCGGTAGCTTTCCAGAAATGCAACAACCTATTTATTAATGTCATAATAACCTGAATAAACAAATAAACTGTGTATTTCTGTAACTTGCCCTTAATGGGCATCCATGCCTTCTTCACAGGTTTTCTCTTTTATCAATCATTTTTATCAGCCACCATCAGAGTCTGATGTAGTCCTCATTTGTTTGTTATTTTCTTTTAATAACTATTTCAGCCTTACTGCACAGATCATAGGTCAAAGGTGTTTTGTGGTAAGCTATGTGATATTTTGTAAAGTGAATAATACCTCTGTTTTGATTTTTAAGCAACTTAATTTTCTAATATTGGATTATCTATAGATTGCTCTTCATAAGGTAATGTTTAATGTCTCACTTTAACAGACTTGAGGCACATATTTTAAACTATTGCTTTTGCTTCTGTATACTGAAGAAATTATATTCCTTCTTTTTTGAATCTATCATTGTAGACCACACATATTCCCTCTCTTGTATTTAGTTTACGAAAATAAGGTCCATAAAAGTACTTATTTTTTTATAGTTGGGAGGTATTAGTATAATTTTGCAAGTTTATCTTAGAATCCGTGGCTTATAAAAAATTAAATTCAAGTAATGATGAATATACTCATGTTAAAAAAGACATACTATTCTATGCCAGGATATATGCACCCCATTACCTGGATTGTCTAGGTATTGTTTCATTTAGAAATATTCTCAGTCTATCATTACCTACCTCAACATGGTCCACACTAAGAATATCATTACTAAACTATAGTATCAGGCTTCATTCCATTATATTGAATATGTTTGTCAACATCAATAATCATCATTGTAGAGAAAAGAATCACCAACAGCAAACATTTCTTGGTTTTCTTACTTGTTTTTCATTTGACAAGTTTGTGAGAGTGTATAAGAGAATTTGAATCTCTCCTCTGGTAGATTACTTGCAGAATCTGCAGTGGGTGTTGCTGACCTTGAAAAAAAAAAAAAAGCAGAAACTAGTGACCACAAATGTAGCATAAACCTGTCATTAAATAACAATAAGGGAATTTAAGAAAGACATCAGATGAGCATATGGGAAGGGGAAAAAGAAAAAATTGGAGAGAGGGAAACAAGCTGTAAGTGTCTCTTAATGATAGAGAACAAACTGAGGGTTGATGGAGGAAGGTGAGTGGGGGATGGACTAGATGGGTGATGGGCATTAAGGAGGGCACTTGTTAGGATGAATACTGGGTGTTGTATGTAAGTAATGAATCACTAAATTCTACTCCAGAAACCAATACCACACTGTATGTTAATTACCTAAAATTTAAATAAAAAATAAAAGTAAAAGAAAAACACTAAGGGAACCCAATTTCATATACGAATGACATATGACCAATAGCATTGCCTGACACAAAATAGGTTCTATATGCTCTTTAGAGATTTGTTTTCCAGATCCCTCTTAACTAAAAACTACATTGTTAACTCCCGTCTCCACAGGTTTTATCAGAATGTCTCAAAGAGGACATATGTGACAAATAGTTAATGCATGCAAGTTGTTGACAGTATTGGAAAACTCCTTTCAAATCATCCCCACTTCCTCCCCAACACACCATGTAATAATATTTGGTTTGATTTACTAATAAGATGAATTTTTTTCTATATTTCTGTTTAGAATTATAGTTGATTCTATTTGTTTAGTAAATTCATTTGCAGGTACTTAGGAGGGATTCTTTGCAGCTCTACAGAATTCATAATTAATATGTAGTTCATTATAATTCAAGGTTATAGTTAGGCATTTTGTATTGAGCCACTTACAATTTGAAGTCAAGATGTTTTTACTTTTGCAAAGAAAATTTAGGAACAGTAATAGAGTAATTTGAATAGCTTCTAAATTAAAACTTATAAATTCCCATAAAATTTGTAAAAGTAAAAAAATTAAATAGATTTATTAGGTACTTAGAGATACAGAAGTAAAATTATAATGATATAGATTGTTGAATTACATATCATGAGAGATGCTAGAATTTCAAAATAGATGTTAAGTCATGGATTTTGGCAATTAAAAATGTTTATGTTAGGAGTACCTGGCTGGCTCAGTCAGTTAGGTATCTGACTTTTGGTTTCATCTCAGATCATGATGTTAGGGTCATGGGATTGAGCGCAGTGTCAAATTCTGTGCTCACCATGGAGTCTGCTTGGGATTCTTTGCCTCTCCCTGTCCCTCTACTCCTCCCCTCACTCATGTACTCTCTCTCAAATATTATAAATAAATAAATATATATATATATAAATAAATATTTTATAAAAAGAAAAATATTTGTGCTACCTGGAATGAGTAAGTTACACATTCAAATTCTATTTGAGTTTATAAGTGGAGAGAAATTGTGCACATAAAAATAGTATAAATAGTGTTGTAAGATCTATTACATTTGATGATGTGATTTTTTTCTTTAGTGAAGGTAAGTTTTATTTATGAAAAAATATATATTAACTCCAGGTAGTTCTAAACTTGAAAACTGATTTAGGTACTTATGTTAAATTAATATATGAATTAATGCATTTCAATATACTATATGCACAGAACACATTTTTGGGTCAAAATTTGTTCCGCAGACTACCAACATCAGAAACACTTTTGATTCTTCTTAAAAAAGCAAATCCCTGCCATCAAAATCCTAGAGGAGAACATAGGCAGTAACCTCTTTGACATCGGCCACAGCAACCTCTTTCAAGACATGTATCCAAAGGCAAAGGAAACAAAAGTGAAAATGAACTTTTGGGACTTCATCAAGATCAAAAGCTTCTGCACAGCAAAGGAAACAGTCAACAAAACAAAGAGGCAACCCACGGAAATAGGAGAAGATATTCTCAAATGATAGTACAGACAAAGGGCTGATATCCAAGATCTATAAAGAACTCCTCAAACTCAACACACACAAAACAGATAATCACGTCAAAAAATGGGCAGAAGACATGAACAGACACTTCACCAAAGAAGATATACAAATGGCTAACAGACACATGAGAAAATGTTCATCATCACTAGCCATCGAGGAGATTCAAATCAAAACCACATTGAGATACCACCTTATACCAGTCAGAATGGCCAAAATCAACAAGACAGTAAACAACAAGTGCTGGAGAGGGTGTGGAGAAAAGGGAACCCTCTTACACTATTGGTGGGAACGTAAGTTGGTGCAGCCACTTTGGAAAACAGTGTGGAGATTCTTCTTCAAAAAATTAAAAATAGAGCTACCCTATGACCCTGCAATTGTGCTACTTAGTATTTGCCCCAAAGATACAGATGTATTGAAAAGAAGGGCCATCTGTACCCCAATTTTCATAGCAGCAATGTCCACAACCACCAAACGGTGGAAAGAGCTGAGATGCCCTTCAACAGACAAACGGATAAAGAAGATGTGGTTCATATATACAATGAATATTACACAGCCATCAGAATGACTTTTGTATCAACATGGACGGGAATGGAGGAGATTATGCTAAGTGAAATAAGTCAAGCAGAGAAAATCAATTATCATATAGTTTCACTTACTTGTGGAACATAAGGAATAACATGGAGGACATCAGGAGAAGGAAAGCAAAAGTGAATTGGGGGAAATTGGAAGGGGAGATGAAGCATGAGAGACTGTGGACTCTGAGAAACAAACTGAGGGTTTGGGAAGGGAGGGGTGTGGGGGAATGGGTGAGCCTGGTGGTGGGTATTAAGGAGGCCATATATTGCATGGGTCATTGGGTGTGGTGCATAAACATTGAATCTTAGAACACTGAAAAAAATAAAATTAAGATGTTTAAAAAAAAAAAAAAGCAAATTCCTGGAAATTTTCCTAGAAATAATGAACAAAATCTATATATGAAAGCCCAGAAGGGTGCATTTTAAATGTTTCCCTAGATATATTTTTTTCATGTATTAAAGTTTGAAAATTGCTGTCTTTGCTTTTTTTGTTGTTGTTCTTTGTATTAGTTGTAAACCCAACTATTTGTAATAGTTGGGTTTGATTTACATAAAAGCAATTTAAATTATGATTGCATTCATTGATCAGAAATAATTAGAACAGTTCGTATTAGGTGTCTAAATGAGCTTGATACTCTATATATGTTATCTTAAATGTCCATAGGAATTTTCAAGAGGCTAAAGTGCTTAACAAACAAAGTCTAGGGTCACATGGAAATATGGTGGTGACCCAAATCCCAGTCAGATTTATTAATGTAGATGGTGAGTATTCCTCACATCCATAATATGAAATGAAATTTTCAAATGTCCTCTCCCAATATCCCATAACATGCTGTACCTATTTTTCAATTTCAATCTTTTTCAGAGTTTTAATAAGGACATATTTTCTTCAATATAACCCTCATACCTTCTTGTCTCAATATAACTTGTAATTTTACTACATAAAACAGTGCATCAGTTTGGATCTTTCAATAAACAGATGCTGAGATGACATTCAACAAAGACAATATTCATTGGGAGAATTGTTTTTTGAAAATAAAGGGGTGAGGAGAAAGAGTGAGTTAGGAAGACCTTCAGATAGCGATGTATGAAGGAAGGAAAAAACGAAGAAGAAAATGTTAAGGGTAATCTTACTCTGTAGGGCAGCTTCATGGAATTTCTTTCCAGGTCCATGGGGAGCCCCAGGGGAAAAAAAAAAAAAAAAAAGATTTCCGATTACACAATTTCTACACTCAGCAGATGTAACCCAGTTCTATTAATTACACCATGCTTATTTATTGGCTGGGACACCCATGGAAGATACGGCCTTAACATGAACACTGTAGGGGATCCAAAGGTGCCCCAGATAGCTAGAGACTATATGCCAACCTACAGAACGTCACAGCTTGTTGAGAAGAATGCATGGTGCACCTCCATTACCTTCACAAATAGCATTCTGGAAAACTCTCTACTACACTATGCTTTGACATACTCACGGGCTTGGATGAAATACTATTTTTGCACTTCCAGAGCCTACTAAATATGAGGGATAGAATTCATAAATATATATTTATTGTCAAATACATGCTGATAGAAAAAGGATTTGAAATAGAAATAATCTCTTCATTATTTAAGGCAGATTTGATTTTAAACCACATGATGGATAAATTAAAATTAAAAGAAAATAACCAGAAAATAAGACTAAGTATCAATTTTTAAAGAAGGGAATCTAAAAACATATCTTATGAAGGAGATGGCTTAATTTCTTATTCTATTATGAATTTGGAAGTGGAGGATGGATTTTTAAAGATCCTTAATTATTGAGACTATTGATATATTTTTCTAACAAGATTAAGAGAATGAATAAGGTCACCTCTAAAGAAGAACCATCACTATTTAAAAGAACACAGAATCTGGTATCTACCATGTGAATTAAGTTTCAAATGATTATAATGCTGAAACAATGTTCATTTTATGAATAACACTAGAGACATGGACAAAACAATGTAATTGCATAATTTAAATTTTTCATGAATCAGCAGTTTCTGGAACTATAACCTATAGCCTAAACCATTGCCAATTTCTTCCTTTGTACCTGATCATTTTATGTTTGACATGTTCAAAAAATATTTTTCGTGACACATGAACAGCTCTTAGCGGTAGGTAAGCAAAATGAGGTTAGAAGGTTTCTCTAATGCAATAAAATTCAGTGGAAAAATAACCAAAGAGCAGGAATGAAACCATTATTCTGTTACTGTGAGCATAAAAACAAATTAAAAGTTTGAAGCACTAGTAACTTTCAAATTCTCTTAGTATAACACCATATGTTCATATCTCAAAAGTATAATCTGGAATGTAACTATGCATGTAAAGAAATACTTCACATATATACTGTCAAAAAAATGGATTTGCCTTCTTTGAAGTTCACAGGGTTGCAGGTAATGTTATAAACTCTACTTACAAAAATAATTTTTAAGTAGGTTTTAAAAAATATACAGCTGCGGTAATTTACAGAGAAAAGAAATGTATGGAGAATTGAAAATTGAAATAATTTAAAACTGAAAAATACAAAGTTATAAAAAGGTGACTATTCACTCAGCATGCTGTAGCACATGGAAACAGGTAGCAAACCTTATTATATGCTTTGTTGTTAAGTCTCTCCAGAGCTAATGCATGTTGTAACTTAAAATAATAATGAATTATATTTTTGTAGAAGAATGGACAGGGATGTCTTTCTGCAAATCTTCCTTTCTATGTTAGAAATCAAATTAATAAATCAGAACTATAGTCTTTACTAGAGTACTTTAACTATAGCAATTATTACATATAATAATTATCATATATTATAAATATAATAAAACACGCCCATCCACACTGGGGAAAGCTATGTGCTTTCATTCATTCTCTTGATTCAAATGCTAATGTCTTCCAGAGACACCTCACAGACACACCCAGAAATAATGTTTCACAGGGTATCTGGGCATCTTGTGATTCAGTCATGTTAACACGTAAAATAAACTACCATAGGAAAAAATGAGACAAAGTTATGGGGAAGATTTTTTTTTTTTCTAAACATCTATGAGAATGACTCACAAAAATGAGATGTGATAGCTAAAAACCGCACAGATAGTTAACTGGTTGTTAATGAATCATATTCTACGTCTGTACAGAGGATTGGATGTACAACCCCCTCTTTGCTTCCTCTAGCTAAAATGAAAAAAAAAAAAAAAAAGGCAAGATAAGCATTATAAGCCCCAAAGGAAAGATAAAATGATCAATTATTATAGCAAATAAAAGCTGTCAATAAAATGTTGGGAGCAAGCAAACAAGTGGCATCTGCTTTAGCAGGGAAAGTTCAAAGAGAAAGATTGAAAGCAAATTGCTTGCATGCAGGGACCAATCAAAAGCAAGCTTGTTTACACAGAAAACAATAGAATTTCTCAACAAATAGAGCAACGAAGTACTTCTGAAGGGAGAGGATATGAAACTAAAGAGTTTGATTGAAAATTGGTTTAAGCATCACTTAAGTAACAGATTTTCACATTTTCCCCATGCAGGCTGCTCCTTTTACCACACTGGCAAGATAGAGAAACTGTCTCCCCTTACCTAGCCTAAGCAGACAGGCTTCATATGGAGGGAGAGAACAGGATTGGGGGGGGGGGTTGAGGGGAGGGGGTGATGTAAGAACAATTTACTAAAAGTCAAAAGGCAGCAGTGATATTCTTCCAACCTTCATGTCCCACACTGGATTTCTAGACACTGAAGCCTGGACTCTCAGGCAGGGGCATAACCTCACACTCTTAAATGATTGCTAAACTTTACTGGGAAAGCCCAGAGATGCACTATTTAGACATCATAAGAGAAATCTGTTTGGGAGTATTTTAACATTGTGAAATAAGTTATCTAAGACAATCTTTCAAACTACAGATGAGGCAGTTCATTTCTTCTGTGTATTGATTTATTCATCAATTTAAACAACACTTATCTGTCACCTACCATTGCAGGCATAATTATTTCAGCCTTTAAAGTTGGAACCTAGTAATTATAAGGCATTGTAATGAATCAAATAGGATTTTGTGTAAAATACAATTGCAGCAAACATCTTCTGCCTTGATAGTCTGGGACTGTATGTCTTGGGATTTTACTACTGAATACAGACTTTGCCCTCAAGCCAGCTAGGAGTAGGATATAATGTTTAAAAAAAATGAGGATAATTAAATGAGATGAAAGGTGAGTTGGCTTCTTCAACCAATGTAGATAAAATTTGATATTTTATAACCACAGGACCCAAGGACTTTCAGATTTATTATCACATGGACAATCTCATTAATGATTATTAAGAACCAGCTTTGTTAAGGATTGAGTCAGAGTTGCATTTGGGAGACAAAAGTGTGAAGCCAAAGAAATAGTTAGAAATTGAGTTCAGGTAAAGAGCTTTGAATGAGAAGTAGGATAGATAGCCTGGAGAAGATCCTAAATTGGGTCTGACTGCTGAGCTATAGCTGGACACGGAGAGGAGAGCTAGGAGACTAGTGAAAGTGTCTAGATACATTCTACAACAGGTTAGGAACTAGGGCAAGAAATCTTGGAGAAGTGAGGGTATGCAACCTGTATTACCTAGCTAACAGTGCTGTCCTCAAATGACTACTTACTGTGTTTAGCCCTCACAATTCCCCATGGCATCAAAAGATACTGAACTTCTATGTATCTTTTAAGAATACCGTCACAGAGATAACATGATAAGCATTAGTTTACAGGAATTCTGGTTTGAACATAAATAGAACAAATAGACTGTTTCCTTCCCTTGAATAAATTCTCTTTGTCATTCCTTTTTCTTTCAAAATACATTTTTTCATTACTGCACTCTGTCATTTGTTAATTTGTTTATTGTCTTTTTACTAGAATTTAAACTCTACATAGGTAGGGATTTTTTTGTTTTATTCATATCTCCATAGGCAGTATCTGGAATAGGAACCGAATAAATATGTGTTAAATGGAATGAATAAGTATCTGTTGAGTAAATTGAGGAGACAAATAAATCCATTTAAGGAGTATTATTTAGCATTGTTTTTTGTTTCTAGAAGGCTAGTTCTGTAACAACAGTCTGTTACTTTGTTTTATTTACCATTGTTTAACCAGAGCTTATCAGAGACCCAGAGACATTATAGATAATGTTTTCATTATAAAATAAATCATTAGAAATCTAATGTGTTTAAGCATTTTTGTTAGGAGCTCGAAAAGTTTATGTGTTCATGAAAGATTGTGATATTCTGGGCTCAAACAGTAAAGCTCTGGAGCCTAAGGGAGAAATTGTAACACAGACCGGAGAGGAGGTGGTTCTCCATTCCTCAACATCCCAGTCGTAGAACAGTTTTGTATTCTGAGAGTTTAGAGGTTATGTTTCCTGACAAAGTAATCATTTTACAGTTGGCCTGGTCAGAAGAAACACTGGTGGGAGACTTGAGCAGTAACCCGGGTACAGGTTCTTCTGTCTACTTCTTCCCATGACAGATGAAATACCACAAGGGACTCCCGAACAGAAACTTGGAAAACATTTTGAATAAGCCTGGAGAGCTTATCTACCTGATATCAGAAAGAACAGTTGTAACTGTTAGAACCTAGAGGATACTGGAGTTACCTATAAAATAGACTCTGGTCAAGTTCAAGGGACTTAAGTAGGATATTGTTTTTTTCCTTAATATGACAACGCACAATTCATTAAAAAAAAAAAAATTGGAGATATATGGAAGAAATTCAAGTAGAAATATATTGTCAGTATAGCAACAGAAAGCAACTCATTAACCATGGAGAGTTCTCTTACTATCAACTTAATGTAACACTTGCTCAAATTCTAGTCAAGTATTCCCAATATTTATTGCAGATGACTCTCTAATGTCTCATGATGCTCTCAAGCCATACACCAAACATGTTTATTTCTATCCCAACATAAAGGCCTCCTTCAACTTTTCTTTTGACAGCAAAACAGTCAATAGATTTGGAAAACATTGTCCCCTCTACTTTCTAATTTCTCATATCTAATATTTCAGAAAGTTCTTATGTTCTACCACATATTTGCTATTTAAATAAATCTCCTCAGTTGATTTAATCATTCTTGTACTTTTCAGTGGATTGAGTCTGGTAAGAGAAACACTAGTTAATAATGGCTAACATATATTGAATGCTTATTCTGTGTCTGAAGGTTTACATAAACTATGTCATTGAATGACCCAGCAATTCCTAAGTTTATAAATGGAAACTGAGGCTCTAAAAGCTATTGTTGTTGTTGCTTTTTAATGTTCACAGTCACAACTAGTAAACATTAGAGCTAGGATTCTGAAGCAGGCAGTCTGACTCTTGACCCAGGCTATTAACAATATCACTGTAGTACCAACTATGTCGTTTGTATGTAAAATTTACCCCCCCCCCCCACAATTGGGATCTACAGTTGTCTCTCTAAGGACAGCTTCAGGATATTGAGAATATAGAAGTGGGCAGAGGGAGTAAGTACAGACATCAGGACAGAGCCCTGTGGGGCTGCACTGAAACAGCTGGCTTTAATAGTTACTCAAAAAGGATTGTTTGTTCCAGCTCTGAAAAATGCCAGTGGAATTTTGACTGGGATGGCATTGAAAGTATAGATTGCTCTAGGCAGTATAGACATTTTAACAATGTTTATTCTTCCGATCCATGAGCATGGAATGCTCTTCCATCTTTTTGTGTCTTCTTCAATTTCTTTCATGAGTGTTCTGTAGTGTCTGGAGTACAGATCCTTTACCTCTTTGGTTAGGTTTATTCCCACGTATCTTGTGGTTCTTGGTGCTATAGTAAATGAAATGGGTTCTCTAGTTTCCCTTTCTGTATTTTCATTGTTAGTGTATAAGAAAGCAACTGATTTCTGTACATTGACTTTGTACCCTGCCGCATTACTGAATTGCTGTATGAGGTCTAGTAGTTTGGGGGTAGAGTCTTTTGGGTTTTCCATATAAAATATCATGTGATCTGTGAAGAGAGAGAGTTTGACTTCTTCTTTGCCAATTTGAATACCTTTTATTTCTTTTTGTTGTCTGATTGCTGTTGCTAGGACTTCTAGTACTATGTTGAACAACAGTGGTGAGAGTGGACATCCTTGTCGTGTTCCTGATCTCAAAGGGAAGGCTCTCAGCTTTCCCCATTGAGGATAATATTCACTGTGGGTTTTTCATAGATTTTATGAAGTTGAGGAATGTTCCCTCTATCCCTATACTTTGAAGGGTTTTAATTGGGAACAGATGCTGTATCTTGTCAAATGCTTTTTCTGCATCAATTGAGAGGACCATGTGGTTTTTCTCTCTTCTTTTATTGATTTGTTCTATCACACTGATTGATTTGTAAATGTTGAACCACCCTTGCATCCCATGGTTAAATCCCACTTGGTCATGGTAGATAATCTTTTTTTTTTTTTAATATTTTATTTATTTATTTGAGAGAGAGCATGAGCGAGGAGAAGGTCAGAGAGAGAAGCAGACTCCCCATGGAGCTGGGAGCCAGATGCGGGACTCGATCTTGGGACTCCAGGATCATGACCTGAGCCGAAGGCAGTTGTCCAACCAACTGAGCCACCCAGGCATCCCGGTAGATAATCTTTTTAATGTACTGTTGGATCCTATTAGCTAAGGGAGATTCAAATTAAAACCACATTGAGATACCACCTTACACAAGTTAGAATGGCCAAAATCAACAGGACAGGAAACAACAAGTGCTGGAGAGCATGTGTAGAAAGGGAAAACTTCTTACATTGTTGGTGGGAATGCAAGTTGTTGTAGCCACTTTGGAAAACAGTGTGGAGACTCCTTAAGAGGTTAAAAATAGAGCTACCTTATGACCCTGAAATTACACTACTGGGTATTTACCCCCAAGATACAAATGTAGTGAAAAGAAAGACCATCCATACTCCAATGTTCATAGCAGCAATGGCCACAGCCGCCAAACTGTGGAAAGAGCCAAGATGCCCTTCAACAGATGAATAGATAACAAAGATATGGTCCATATATATAATGGAGTATTATGCTTCCATCAGAAAGGATGAATACACAACTTTTGTATCCACATGGATGGGACTGAAGGAGATTATGCTGCATGAAATAAGTCAAGCAGAAAGAGTCAATTGTCATATGGTTTCACTTGTTTGTGGAGCATAAGGAATAACACAGAGGACATTGGGAGATGGAGAGGAGAAGTGAGTTGGGGGAAATTGGAAGGGAAGACAAACTGTGAGAGACTGTGGACTCTGAGAAACAAACTGAGGGTTTTGGAGGGGAGGGGAGTGGGGGGTTGGGTGAGCCTGATGGTGGGTATTAAGGAAGGCACGTATTGCATGGAGACTGGGTGAGGTGCATAAACAATGAATTTTGGAACACACACAAAATAAAATAAAATTAGGAAAAAAATAGTTGCTCAAAAAGTCCTTTGTTTTCATTTTGTGTTTAAATAACCACCTCTACCTCCCAAGGACACTGCCTCACTCTCTTCCTTAGATTACACTATGCTGTGTTTTGACTGCTTGGGATTCTTGGGTTGTCATCTTCACCACCAGTCCCCCAAGACTGCTAGGAATCAGAAGGTGGGTCCAAAAAAACAAAAACAAAAACAAAATACCCAGAATTTAAATGAAAATTAAAGAAATTGCTTAAATGCTAATTATTTTTGGAAATAGTGACACAAGAGATTGTGAAATGGATATATTAAGCAAAATTTCTTACTCTTTCTTATATGAAGCCTAATATTGTTTAAGCCATTATATATTGACTTTTTAAAGAAAATATATGAGATAATAGCAATTGGAATAGTACTGTACTTCTAGCTCCTACTGTCACAGAAAGTAATTGCTACAGGCAAGAGCTGTTACATTAAGACACTATTTCCTTCAGGGATATTTATTTGTAATAATAAGATTATTCATTAGAAATGCAAAAAAAATTTTTCTGTTCTTTTTGATTAATGTTCAAGGAACAAAGTTTATATAAGCACCAATAAAAAGTCAATGACAAATTTCAAAAGCAACTTGGAGAAAAGAAGCTAAATTATTATTTTACACAATAAACTATATTAGTATGTCCACATCAAATAATATCAAGAAGTTAAATAAAGAATATTACTCTATTAAACATACACACACACACACACACACACATACACACAAACTAAATTATCTTTCTCAGAGAACATTTTGAGGAGTTTAAAATCTGTATCAAAGGCACAATTTCAGTTCTACAGGCATAACGTGACATCATTCGAATATGCTATTTTTCCTTAAAAAATATCTTTAATGAGATCATCTTTGGATTGTCACTATTTGGAATTTCTGAGGCATACGTCTTTTTGCCAGTGTTTACCATTATCTCTGCTGCTGGAATACTCACTGCTATCTTAGTAGAAAAAACTTAGTTCTCTTCACTGCTACTCAAATATCCTTTTTTTTTTAAATTTTTTTATTTTTTCAGCATAACAGTATTCATTATTTTTGCACCACACCCAGTGCTCCATGCAATCCGCGCCCTCCACAATACCCACCACCTGGTGCCCCCAACCTCCCACCCCCCACCCCTTCAAAACTCCCAGATCGTTTTTCAGAGTCCATAGTCTCTCATGGTTCACCTCCCCTTCCAATTCCCCACAACTCCCTTCTCCTCTCCATCTCCCCTTGTCCTCCATGCTATTTGTTATGCTCCACAAATAAGTGAAACCATATGATAATTGACTTTCTCTGCTTGACTTATTTCACTCAGCATAATCTCTTCCAGTCCCGTCCATGTTGCTACAAAACTTGGGTATTCATCCTTTCTTTTTTTTTTTTTTTTACAGCTTTATAAACATATATTTTTATCCCCAGGGGTACAGGTCTGCAAATCGCCAGGTTTACACACTTCACAGCACTCACCATAGCACATACCCTCCCCAATATCCATAACCCCACCCCCCTCTCCCAACCCTCTCCCCCCATCAACCCTCAGTTTGTTTTGTGAGATTAAGAGTCACTTATGGTTTGTCTCCCTCCCAATCCCACCTTGTTTCATTTACTCTTCTCCTACCCCCTCAACCCCCCATGTTGCATCTCCTCTCCCTCATATCAGGGAGATCATATGATAGTTGTCTTTCTCCGATTGACTTATTTCGCTAAGCATGATACCCTCTAGTTCCATCCACGTCGTCGCAAATGGCAAGATTTCATTTCTTTTGATGGCTGCATAGTATTCCATTGTGTATATATACCACCTCTTCGTTATCCATTCGTCTGTAGATGGACATTAAGGTTCTTTCCATAGTTTGGCTATTGTAGACATTGCTGCTATAAACATTCGGGTGCACGTGCCCCTTCGGATCACTACGTTTGTATCTTTAGGGTAAATACCCAGCAGTGCAATTGCAGGGTCATAGGGTAGTTCTATTTTAAACATTTTGAGGAACCTCCATGCTGTTTTCCAGAGTGGTTGCACCAGCTTGCATTCCCACCAACAGTGTAGGAGGGTTCCCCTTTCTCCGCATCCTCGCCAGCATCTGTCATTTCCTGACTTGTTAATTTTAGCCATTCTGACTGGTGTGAGGTGATATCTCATGGTGGTTTTGATTTGTATTTCCCTGATGCCGAGTGATATGGAGCACTTTTTCATGTGTCTGTTGGCCATCTGGATGTCTTCTTTGCAGAAATGTCTGTTCATGTCCTCTGCCCATTTCTTGATTGGATTATTTGTTCTTTGGGTGTTGAGTTTGCTAAGTTCTTTATAGATTTTGGACACTAGCCCTTTATCTGATATGTCATTTGCAAATATCTTCTCCCATTCTGTCAGTTGTCTTTTGGTTTTGTTCACTGTTTCCTTTGCTGTGCAAAAGCTTTTGATCTTGATAAAATCCCAATAGTTCATTTTTGCCCTTGCTTCCCTTGCCTTTGGTGATGTTCCTAGGAAGATGTTGCTGTGGCTGAGGTCGAAGAGGTTGCTGCCTGTGTTCTCCTCGAGGATTTTGTGTAGGGATAGACGGCACATACCTCAATATTATCAAAGCCATCTATGAAAAACCCACCGCAAATATCATTCTCAATGGAGGAAAACTGAAAGCTTTTCCGCTAAGGTCAGGAACACGGCAGGGATGTCCGTTATCACCACTGCTATTCAACATAGTACTAGAAGTCCTAGCCTCAGCAATCAGACAACAAAAGGAAATTAAAGGCATCCAAATCGGCAAAGAAGAAGTCAAACTATCACTCTTTGCAGATGATATGATACTATATGTGGAAAACCCAAAAGACTCCACTCCAAAACTGCTAGAACTTGTACAGGAATTCAGTAAAGTGTCAGGATATAAAATCAATGCACAGAAATCAGTTGCATTTCTCTACACCAACAACAAGACAGAAGAAAGAGAAATTAAGGAGTCCATCCCATTTACAATTGCACCCAAAACTATAAGATACCTAGGAATAAACCTAACCAAAGAGACTAAGAATCTATACTCAGAAAACTATAAAGTACTCATGAAAGAAATGGAGGAAGACACAAAGAAATGGAAAAATGTTCCATGCTCCTGGATTGGAAGAATAAATATTGTGAAAATGTCTATGCTACCTAAAGCAATCTACACATTTAATGCAATTCCTATCAAAGTACCATCCATTTTTTTCAAAGAAATGGAACAAATGATCCTAAAATTTATATGGAACCAGAAAAGACCTCGAATAGCCAAAGGAATATTGAAAAAGAAAGCCAAAGTTGGTGGCATCACAATTCCGGACTTCAAGCTCTATTACAAAGCTGTGATCATCAAGACAGCATGGTACTGGCACAAAAACAGACACATAGATCAATGGAACAGAATAGAGAGCCCAGAAATGGACCCTCAACTCTATGGTCAACTCATCTTCGACAAAGCAGGAAAGAATGTCCAATGGAAAAAAGACAGCCTCTTCAATAAATGGTGTTGGGAAAATTGGACAGCCACATGCAGAAAAATGAAATTGGATCATTTCCTTACACCACACATGAAAATAGACTCAAAATGGATGAAGGATCTCAATGTGAGAAAGGAATCCATCAAATATCCTTTTTAAATGATTCTTATTTGAAACATTTTAACTCGAAGTCCATAATTCTTATATGAATTGTTGTTCACTGCATCAAACCAGGGTTTTGGGGTTAATGTATCTCAAGACATGTAAGTACTTCAAAATAAATGGGCAGTGACTTGAAGGCATCCTTCTAAGGACATACAAAAAAAAAGGAGAGATGAGTAAGATCATGTTGGAGACAGTTTCTTCTTGGCTTAGAGAAATAGGTCATAGAAAATATCTCAAAAATGAATAAGTTATTAAAGGTACATGTTAGGTGTAATTATTAGACTATACGGGAAATCATTTTAGATCGGTAAGGGGAGAAGAATATTCTTCCTAAGTGGTATGTAAATACAACATTGAAAGAGGTTCTTATTGTTTAAACTTGTGGATTAGTATTATGGCAATAAATATGTTATCTTTGTTGTTTGGAATTTCTGGATTATTGGTAGAAAGTTATATTCAAACATAATTTCTCTGTCTCTATGTATACATGTATATACACATATGTATGTATCCATATGTTTTTAGATGCAGTGCAGGTAATTTGGGGGAGAAAAAAATAAAACTTTTGAAATAAGCCTTCTGAAAAAACATTCCAATTTTTTTTTTACATATAATGGGTGGTGATATTTTAAGTAGTATAGATAAACTATATGATAGTAATAACTGCTCGCTGAAGCCAAGGTGGTTACTTAACTAATGGCTTTATGCTTAGGTTTAGCAAAGTAATTAGGCTATAGATATGTAATAAATAGTTTTTGAATGAATACGTAAGTGTCTGAAAAAGTGTAATTACAAGGAGAAAATTGTTTTGTGTGTATCTAAATATTTTCTGATATTTTTCTGTAAATGTGAGCATTTATTGACTTATATTTCCTTATCTATAATATAATTTGAAGGTAATAGAAAATCTGAGCATAAATTGTGAAATCTGAAAATTAGATGATGAGAAAATAGTTTTCAATGTTTACAACTGCTTATGTAACATTCACCTTGCTTTATTAAAAGCACTTTTGTATGATTGGGAACAGAATTAGGAAAATAGAAAAATCAGTCAGATAATGTCCTTTTGTTTTATTTAATAAATCATTCAATGAAAAATATTCTGTATTCTATGTAACATTTAAGATGTTGATCATAGTGGAAAATTAAGAATTCTTTTAAAAATTAATTTAGTATTCACTTAAAACAATTCTTTGCTTTTTTGTTTAAAAAGTTGTGCTTGTATCTTCTTTGCCTACTATCATATACATATCAACACACAATCCACTATCTCTCCATCTACCTCTTCAGCCTGTCCCCTCACATTTTTTAATACCAAGTGTTGATTTGGAAATTAAATATTTATAGATGACAAGTTACATAATAAATTTCATAATTAAATACTACACTGTATGTATGGATTACATATACATATTATATATCATGCCATTCCATGGTACAAAGATGAATTTTTAGTTTTCACTATTTTCAGAGATAGCAAGAAAATATAGTCTAAAATAATCTACAGATCGACAGCAGAGGGCACCCATTTCCTGCTATGAAGAAAAACTGAACAAATTCCCTGTGTACATTTTTCCATAAGTATGTGTTGCTTTGTCAGTTTATTTAGAAAAGAAAAAAGAAAGGAAATGTGTGTTTTTTTCCCAAAGCAGAAACTGAACTGAGATATACTTGAAGTGGAAGCAATTATGAAAGAAAATTAAACTCATAAATTAAAGTGAACAGTTTTTAAAGAAAATACATGTACAAAATCTGTCTCCCTGTCTATCATCTAGCTAGCTAGCTAGCTCATTATCATCAGTCTAGCTACCTAGTGATCATTTTTCTATCATCTTCAATTTATCACCTTTTCTCTATATGTATATTTATAGATCTGGAACTAGTTCCTTATGTTTAATACAATTAATATAATCTATGTATAATTATTGATAATACTCTTTGAAATTATATAGCACAACTGGATAAAAATGACTTGCTTTAATTTTGATAATTACACTTATTTATTATACATAGCTAGAACTGCGTATGTCCACATAAGTATGTGTGTGTGTGTCCGTGCGGATGCACAAGTGTGTGTGTGTGAGAGAGAGAGAGAGAGAGAGACAGAGAGACCAAGAGAGGGGAAGGAGGAGAGAATTTTAGAACTGTAAACTATTTTTAATGGTTTGATATTACTGGACTTTTCTTAAAATATATTTAAAAGAAAGGAATGGAGCCTTTCATGCAAATATTGACTTTTCAGCAAATCAGTAAAACCAAGATTTTGAATTCAATATGGAATTAAAGATTTGTGCCTTTATATTAAGTTTAAGTAACTGTCTTCAATTTACATATTATATATATCTCTATGTATTTTTTTCAAGTGTTCCAAGCCAGGAACTTGGGCCTTATTTATGTACATCAGCATTTTTCTAAAATTCTAATTCCAGTATAGTTAACATACAGTGTTATATTAGTTTCAGGTGTACAATATAGTAATTCAGCACTTCCACACATCACCTGGTGTTCATCAGGACAAGTGCAGTCCCTAATCCCCATCCCCCACCCCCCAACAACCTCTCCTCTGATACGATCAATTTGTTCTCTAGAGTAACAAGTCTTTTTAAAAATTTCTTTCTTAGGGTGCCTGGGTGGCTTGGTGGGTTAAGCCTCTGCCTTTGGCTCAGGTCATGATCTCAGGGTCCTGGGATCAAGCCCTGCATCAGGCTCTCTGATCAGTAGGGAGCCTGCTTCCCCCTCTCTCTGACTGCCTGTCTACTTGTGTTGTCTATCTCTCTATCAAATAAATAAATAAAATCTTTAAAAAATTTTTTTCTTTCTTTTTCTTTGCTTTTTTTTCTTAAATTCCACATATGAGTGAAATCATATGGTATACATCATATTTTATTTGTATTTATCTGATAAAGAGTAGGAGTGAATATTACTGATCTGATAATCATAAGGCTTCTGTCACTTCAGTCCCTTCGGGTTCTGGAATTTGCCCTGTTATCTTTTTGTATTAAAACTGTGTGTCTTCATTGGTGAGCATAGAAAATATTATTTTAATAAATATTTAATGAAAAAGATGTTTTATCTCTTCATTAGACTTCAGAGTAATATATGTTCATCAAAGAAAAATAAGAGTATTTAATGTTGTTTGTTTAAAACAGATCACATGAAAGAATATATGAATATATAAATTGTGATTTTCATACTTTGCCAGTCTTAGCAACAATGACTAAGTAATCTTCTAAAACTCAATTCTATATTTCATGCTGATTTTTAAATAAAGGAAATAAATTCACCTTTAATGATAAAATTAATACAGAGGTCTCTACAGAGTAACCAAGAATAATTTTGATAGAAAATTCCTTTAAGATAAAATTTTTAATTTTGAAATTGAATTTAGTTTCATGAGAAAAATAGAGAAGGAAAGTACACACAAATTTAAGTAGAAATCAATAGTTAATACTGGTTAATATGGTATACCAAAATTCTCTTTTATACATTTTCACTAATATGTATAGTTTGAGTATTTTAATTTTTCAAATTCATATTTTTCTAAAAGATTTATTTATTTGAAAGAGAGAGTGCAAGTGAGTGGGGGGAGGGGAAGAGGGAGAAGAAGAGAGAGAGACTCTTTTAGGCAGATTCTCCACTGATCATGGCACCCAACCCATGAGATCATGACCTGAGCCAAAACCAAAAATGGGATGCTTAAACTGACTGAGACACCCAGGTGCCCCCTTTTCAAATTAGTATTTAATAAAATCTATTAGTTATCACTAATGTGTGTCTTCTAGTTCTCAGTTATGATTGTAGCATTTATTTATTATAGCATTTATATAGTAATACTATTTATGGTTTTTGTTTGCTTAAAATTAAAATATTGATGATTAAGTAAGCTTTGGATAGTTTTCAAACAGAGAACTTTTGTCATAAATACCTGGCACATCCAGGATATTTAATTATCTAGGTAGTTTGTTTTGTCTATATGCAAAAAGAATTGCTGATAAGTCAGTCAAAACATTTGTGGAAGTATTGTTTTAGAAGTAAGGAAAAGAAAGATTTAGCACTTGGATTTTTCAAATAGAGATAGAAATGGGCTAACATCAAAGGAAATAATTTGCATTGTTGATTGAAATTTCTGGTTATTTTAAAGATGTTGGCGACAACACTTAAGACATAACCATATATGATGGGGCGCCTGGGTGGCTCAGTGGGTTAAGCCGCTGCCTTCGGCTCAGGTCATGATCTCAGAGTACTGGGATCGAGCCCCGCATGGGGCTCTCTGCTCAGCAGGGAGCCTGCTTCCTCCTCTCTCTCTGCCTGCTTGTGATCTCTCTGTCAAATAAATAAATAAAATTAAAAAAAAAAAAGACATAACCATATATGTTTTCACATCACTGTTCTCAGAGGTAAATACTTTTCTCTGAGTAGTGAACAAGAAGTTCACACATTCTGAATAAAAATTAATAATGTCACTCAAATCCCACTTCTCACAAAACAATTTTTTGTATTAAACTAAATAAACTCAAAAACTCTTCCACAGAGGTGTTATTATTTCTCACAAATAAACAATAGAGGAAACCAAGATGTGAGCACCATTTTTCTGAAAAACTAGTTTTGAACTTGAGAATATTATAAGAAAAATATTTTCTGTGCACTAGAATTGAGACATACATTTATACATACTTTTAGGTAGAACATGAGCTTAATATCAGTAAGCAAAAAAGACAAAAAAACCCTGCAACTGCGTACTTTCCTCAATTTTATATTGGGGGTTTCATAATTGACAAAGTCTTATCTGTATATATTTCACTCTATGTTTTCTGTATAGCTCTATTTTTCTAAATACTTTTCATTGTTATTATCTATCCACATATTTTCAGAGCTATCATTTAAAACATATTCAAATTCCTTGGGCAGTACCAGAGGTTTAGCAATAAAAGTGTATTTAACAGTCATGGTGATGTTGGTAAAGGAGTGGTATTATTTTTCTTGTTCAAAGATATCTTTTTTGTCCCCTGATTTGGCTTTTGTTTTCCTTTTGCCCTCTATTTAAAAGAAAGTTAATTTTAATCATAGAGGTTTTGGCAATGGTTTTCAATGCAAAATGACTGTTTATTCAAATTGTCAGCATTCTTACCAATCAATGCAGATGGCTACATGATCGATCCAGTTATTGCAATCAGTATAGATTTTCAACAAAGATCAGCTGTGCCACAATCTATTTGGCCCCAGAAACTGCATCTTTTTTCTAGGTCCTACCTTTTAGAAAGGGAGGTGTTAAATTGAATACAAATTCACAAAAAGTCATTTCATCAATACAGCAGAAGGTGATGAATGACAAGGAAACCTGTGGGGACAGAAGCAAGCCAACTGCTCTATAGTAGTAAAAGTGGGACGAAATATCAGAAGCTTTTAATAAAAACAGTTGTGTCTTAGAATAGAATAACTCAATTAGGAAAAATTAGCAAAGTCTGAAAGAAGACTGTCAGTATATAGTAAGAACTAACAATGCAAGTTATTTGAAGAATAGGTATAGATTTTTAGTCCCAAGTTTAGCTCAATGCCTTGTCACCCTCTTTCCTTCCAGCTTTTTGTGTTTCTGTTCATGGCTCAATCAGAATGGAAACCTTAGTTACATTCCATTTATTCTTTTGGCTTTCCCATTCATTTAATCAGCCATTAGACACTCGGTGACTATCTTGACCACCCTCCTCTAAAAGAAATTGTACTATGCACTTTCCACACACATCTCATTTTATTCTCCCAAGTCTATGAGGTAGGTGCTGTTAATAGTTCTTGGTCTCAGAGGAGAAAAAGAAATTTAAAGGTCATTTGGGGAATAAATGAAAAGCAAGGCCCTGAATGCTGACCTTTCTGCCTCCAAGATGGTTTGAGCCATTTTGCAATACTGTACTGAGGGTGGGGAGATCCTACCAAAACTGTTCTCTTCCATCTGTAGTGCTTCTCCATCCTTTTTTCAGCACTCACTTAACCCATTGTGTATCTTATTTTAAAACTGTTTCTCAATCTCTAGTTTCTATTAACCTGTAGCCCATCCTACTAAATGCTACCAAAATTGTCTTTCTCTTTCATATTTCTGTTCGAAAACTTGTCCTTCTATCTGGAGTGAAGTGCAAATTTGTTTCAGGAGCTTCCTTTCATCAGGTGCATCCTGACTCCACACCATATACCCTGGGACTCCACTCAAATAAAACTGAGCCATTTAGGGACGCCTGGGTGGCTCAGTTGGTTAAGCAGCTGCCTTTGGCTCAGGTCATAATCCCAGCGTCCTGGGATCGAGTCCCACATCGGGCTCCTTGCTCATCAGGGAGCCTGCTTCTCCCTCTGCCTCTGCCCGCCATTCTGTCTGCCTGTGCTTGCTCTCTCTCCCTCTCTCTCTGACAAATAAATAAATAAAATCTTTAAAAAAAAAAAAAAAAACAAAAAACTGAGCCATTTAACTTTCCTCAAATTTGACTTTTTCCCTCCCTCACCTTTAATGCTTTGCTTGACCCATCTTCTCTTTCTGGAAGATCTCTTTCATCTTGGTTTATAAGAATACTGTCTACTGTCTAAGCCCCAATTCAAATGTCCTCTATCCATGGAACATACCAAAAATCTCCCAGAGGCATAAGACTTTCATGTTTATATGTGTCATGCGTATATTCATACATAAGTATCTTCTATATTTTATCTCTCCTATCAAATAACTGTATCTTCTCTAATATTTCTCACCATTATACTTATAAAAGATGCATACTTCTTATCATATACAAATAACTATGTAAACATACTAAAAACAAATTATTTTCATGAAACTCTAATTCACTTTTTAAGTACCAGTAATTGAGCCTTACTTAGAATATAACTTTTCTGGGCCACCTGGGTGGTTCAGTCAGTTGAGCATCTGCCTTCAGCTCTGGCCTTGATCCCAGTGTCCTGGGATTGAGTTCCGCATCGGGCTCCCTGCTCAGTGGAGAGCCTGCTTCTTCCTCTGCCTCTGCCTGCTGCTCCCCCTGCTTGTGCTCTCTTTCTCTCTGACAAATAAATATATAAAATCTTTTAAAAATATTTATTTATTTGACAGAGAAATATATATATATATATATATATATATACATATATATATTTTAAAATATATAAAATCTAAAAATATATTAAATCTTTTAAAAAAAGATTTATTTATTTATTTGACAGAGAAATAGAGAGCACAAGCAGGGGGAGCAGCAGGCAGAGGGAGAGGGAGAAGCAGGCTCTCCACTGAGCAGGGAGCCTGATGCGGGACTCAATCCCAGGACCCTGGGATCATGACCTGAGCCAAAGCAGCTGCTTAACCAACTAAGCCACCCAGGCGCTTCTATAAAATCTTTTTTTTTTTTTTTTTAAAGAATATAACTTTTCCATGGCAGATATTATTTTCTCATTTTTGTTATTTCTAACACAGCATAGCTGAACAATGAAAGCAAAGATTCAGTCAGTGATTAACGATAATTCATTTCCAGGTGAACCATGAATGAAAAATAATAGTACAATTTGCATGTTTTCTGCTACTATATTATAATTTTTTTGAATTAAGGGGAAGGATCATGACTTACTCAACACTTTGGTATCTACAGCATCTAATAAAGTATGTAAATGATAGCTTGTACTTCAGTAACTTTTACATGTTTAGAACTAATGATCACAAATAAAATTAGAACTATTGATAGTCACACAAATATTAAATAAAACTTTCTTTAAAACTATCAGTTTTCCATTATTTGAAAATAAATACTATAAGAATGATATTTTAGAATTAACATGTAAGGCAAGTACTTTCTTTTAAGATACTTAAATGTAGCCATACTTTTTCTGAATTGGGTTTAAGTTCTAGCAATTATTTTATAATGTTTTAAAATGGAGAATTCGGGGCACCTGGGTGGCTCAGTGGGTTAAGCCGCTGCCTTCGGCTCAGGTCATGATCTCAGGGTCCTGGGATCGAGCCCCGCGTCGGGCTCTCTGCTCAGCGGGGAGCCTGCTTCCTCCTCTCTCTCTGCCTGCCTCTCTGCCTACTTGTGATTTCTCTCTGTCAGATAAATAAATAAAATCTTTTAAAAAAAATAAATAAATAAAATGGAGAATTCTTTATCAGAATGATTTAAAACACTAGAGAGCAAAAGAGGAAATCTAGCTTTCTAATCTGGCATTTGAAATAAAACAACCAGAAATGCCACATCATTTCTATTTCAAACCAGATTTTACATGATATGAAATTTTCTATTAAGAAAAATGTTTGCTATAAGTAAGCTTAAAAAAGTTTGATTTGGCTTATATAATTATTAAGTAAGTATCAAAATAGTAACAATTTTTTTTTTCTTGAACTATATCTTTCTGTCTTTATTTATTAAATTTCCTTACTTCTGGAAAATGAATTCAGAATTACTCTTTTTATCTGCAGGAATTGTCAGAGCAAAATCATCCACAAACTTTTGTGTAAAAGAGAAGTAAATTACCAATGCCTGCTTTGAATTAAAGCCTATAATACACAGTCCAACATGTAAAACATATAAAGGGAAATATATTCTATTTGAAACAAAGGTAAAAAGCTAAGAGTCATGTTACCCAGCCTTCTACACTCACCCTTTACTCCCACTGTGGCCCATCAGGGAATGTCACAAAACATAAACTAAAAAAACCTATCTACTGCAGCCTCATTTCTCATAGTAACAATTTTTAATAGCCTTCCAGTACAGGACAAATTGGAGAAGTTATTTCCTCTCTTAAGTCACAATGTTTAAGATAATTTGCTCAAAATAATTTCATATTTATTATTATGAAAGTGAGTACTTTCTCTGTGAGTTTATACATATTATAAACTAGGAAAATAATTGGGCTCTGGCAATATTTCACTTCATTTGGTACTGTGTGAAATGGACTTTCATAGGAATAATATTGTAATGTGAATAAGTGGACTGTGACATTTGAATTAGAAAAGAGTACGTATTAAAATATCAAATCACCAATCAGCACTGTCTAATCCAAACAGAATCCTCCCTGAAAGTATCTGAAAGATTTCATAATAAGAAGAAAGCTAATTTGACTTTTAATTATTGCCAAGTCCATCTGTCAAAATGTCATTAGTACTTCTTGAGCAGTGAAAACACACAATGGTACATTTTGGGTTTTAATTAAGTCAAGAGTACATGCTACTTAAATTTAAGTTATTCTTAAATTAGATGTATAAATTGTTTCTACTATTATAATAGAAATAAGTGAAAAGTCTAGTTTTTAATTTTATTTTTAGTAATTATTAAATAATGTTTTAAACTCAAATTTAAGATCTCAAACATACAGCTAAATATTAACTGTGACTTCTTTTTAATACTTTTTAATACCTACCCATGTTTAAAATAATACACATATACTGTATTTTCTATTAAGTCTGTAGGTATGTCTCTATAATCAAGTGAAATAATGATGATACCTCAGAAACTATTTGTGAACATGATATGAAATAATATTTATTGAGTGCCTAATATGTGCCAAGCTCAGAGCCCTTTGCTTTACATATGATAACATATCTTAAAAACAACTCAATTAAGTAAATGTGACTATTGTACAGATATGGTTGTTTAGAGAGATTAATTTCTCTAATTTTATAATACTTACAAGTGAGAGGAATGATATGTGAAACTGCTTCCAAACACCAGATGATACAACATGTTACACTCTTACTAACAACAACCTCATATAAAACAGGTGTTGAATAAATACTTAGTATGTTTGTGTTGTCTTAACCAGGGTCATCTACCTTTAGACTATGGGCCAAATTCTGTCCACTGCTTGTTTTTTCTTTTAAATAAAGTTTTATTCAAACAAATCTCTATCCACTTATTAACATATTGCCTGTGCCTGCTTTCCCAGTATAGTGACAGAGTTGAGTAGTTACAACACAAAGCCTAAAATAGTTACTTTATAGAAAATTTTGTAAATCCCTGATGTAAGCTATATTATACTATATAAGATCTGTCTAAAAGGGACCAGGCGACTTTATACCTACAAGAAGGAAATGGCCACTTAGAATTTATGATTTCAGGGATTATACATAATCTAACAATCTTTCTTAAATAATACCCTAGGGTCAATAATATCTCCCCCAAATATCCACATCCTAATTCCCAGAATTCGTTAATGTTACTTATATAGCAAAAATTACATTGAAGATGTGATTCAGTTAAGGATCTTGAGATGGGGGAAATTATCCTGGATTATTTAGGTAGGCTCTTAATGTAATTACAAGTGTCCCTATAGGACAGAAGCAGAAAATTGGGGTGAATCATAAGAGATAGGATGACAGAAACAAAGGATTTAAGTAACATATTTTGAAAGCAGAGGAAAGAGCCACAAACTAAGAAACAGAAGTAAGTCTCTAGAACTGGAAAAAGCAAAGAAATAGATTTCAGTTGGACACTTGAAAAGAACCTAGTCTAGCCAACAGCATGACTTTTGCTCAGTTTAACAGATCTCAGATGTCTGGCTGCTAGAACTATCAGAGGATATATTTGTGTGGTTTTTAAGCCATCAAATTTATGGTAATTTGTTATAGCAGCAATAGGAAACTCATACATCCTTCTGATTGATATCTAAGTCATTTGGATTTGTCAGACACATTTGCAGAAAGATTATTCTTAAATTTTTAAGGACCAGTGACCACCCCTTTGATCAACCTGGTAAGAACAATGGACATTCAGCTCAAAAAACTCTGAACATGCATATGTATACAAATTTTTGCATGTGGTTTCAGAGGCTAACATACCCCTAATTGTACCCATTTAGTGACTTCCTAGACTTCAGTGGACTTTAGATGCTATGTCTGTCATTGGGTTGGCTACTGCTATCTGGTGAATCATGGAAATAGTGCTCTATATAAGCTAGTAGTGTTTATTTGATTTTCTGTCTCCTGCTTCTAGAGGGAAAACACCATGAGATCATGGACTTGTTGTGTGTGTGTGTGTTTATGTGTATTTGCACGAGTCAGTATGTGGCACCCAGAACATTGTCAGGAACATAGTAGATATTTAATAGGTGTTTGATGAAAGGAAGAAAGAATAAATATATTGATGAGCAATACTGAGGTGTTTGGGACTTTTTTGGGGCAAACTTAGAGGATCCTTAGAAATTTTTTAGGAAGGGAATGAGAATGAGCGGAGCTGCTTAGTATTTTATAAAGATAACTTTAAGGCTAGTGTAGAGTATAAAACACAAAAGGCACAATGGTAAGATATAAGCCAAGTAGCAGAAGAAATAGATGAAAGTAAATTAAAAACTGTTAGGATCCTAGACAATGCAAATTTAGTTATTTGTTTCCCGGGACATTTTCCCCTCCTTCGGCTCTTCAAAAAAGCCTCAGAGTGAAGATCCCAAGATAGTGCTAATAAAACTTTTATCTGGGAAGTTTTTAAAGATTTTTTTTTTTTTTTAATTTACTTAGAGATCACAAGTAGGCAGAGAGGCAGGCAGAGAGAGAGAGAGAGGAAGGGAAGCAGGCTCCCTGCCGAGCAGGGAGCCCAACATGGGCCTCGATCCCAGGATCCTGGGATCACGAGCTGAGCCGAAGGCAGAGACTTTAACCCACGGAGCCACCCAGGCGCCCTTATCTGGGAAGTTTTTAAAGGATTAAAATTCCTACAGCTTTTTAAGCAGCTACATCTGAAGCAAGGTCCCCAAATCTGTGTTTTAAAAACTTAGCAGGTGATTCTTAATAGACAGATTTGAGAAGCAGTATTGTGATGCACATCCCCCTTCTCTTCCAAGTCCTTTCTAATTATTAGCAATCAAAGAAACCACAATAAAAGTAATCATTATGCATTTTTATCCCTTAGAAAAATGTTTCCCAAATTTATCTGAGTCCAGCACTTACTGGGGAAATGATTATAAATACAGAATCACAATCCCTTCTTGGAATTCAGTACATTTGAAGTAGAGCACAAAAATAAGGAATTTTAGTAGAAATCTTAGGAATTTATAATGGCCCATAAACTTTAGGAATTGTACTCCAAATAGCATTTTTTAATGATATAGTTGGCATATAAAACTACACTCATTTGGACTAGACCGTAGGTAATACACATCACAAGGCATGTCTTTGTTAAATTTTACAACCACAATGGCTAAGTGTTTTCAGCTAAGCTGTCATTTCTAAGCAACAAAATCTGTAACTTCCCACTAACAGCAATTGAATGTGAATGTGTTTTATTGTTGTGTACACATCTACACACATGCGTGTGCACGCACACACACACACACACACACACACATTTCTTATTTAAAATCAAAACTTTATCTTTCTCTTAAATGACAGTGTTTAAAAGGGCAATTATTTAAGGTTACCAGCCTTTCAACCTAGTATGAAAAAGCCATAGCTTCTATTTAAAAAAATGGAAATTGTTTAGGTTATTTGAAAGGCGTATTCTTTGGTATCCATCTTATACTTTTCCACATAGAGTTTTATTTATTCAAATTTGACCTCAAGATCTATTTCTGTTTTTTTTGTTTTTTTTGTTTTTTTTAAGATTTTATTTATTTATTTGACAGACAGAGATCACAAGTAGGCAGAAAGGCAGGCAGAGAGAGGGGCGGGGGAAGCAGGCTCCCTGCCAAGCAGAGAGCCTGATGTGGAGCTTGATCCTAAGACCCTGGGACCATAACCTGAGCAAAGGCAGAGGCTTAACCCACTGAGCCACCCAGGCGCCCCAAGATCTATTTCTGTTATAACTTTGCTACTTTCACTACTAATTTTTACACTTAAATACTTATTTACACATCTTATTCTCCTAATAATGTGAAGTTTCATAATGTAGGACATCATCTTTTAACATTTCAATTTCCAGTAGCTAATACAAAGAGTCTGGTTAATTTTTTAAAGATTTTATTTATTAATTTATTTGAGAGAGAAAGCAAGAGAGATCACAGAGACACAGAAGAAGCAGACTCATTGCTGACTGAGTGGAGAGCCTGATGCAGCACTTGATCCCAGGACCCTGAGATCATGACCAGCCACTTAACTGACTGAGTCACCCAGGCACCCCACAAAGGGTCTGGTTATAAGAGGAGCTTTAAAAAATGTTTATGGGATATACGGATTCATTCCTGATTGCCATTCTTTACTTTCATCATCTATTTAGCAACACTGTAGGATTTAAAACGTGATCTTCTCAGTACTAGATGTTGTAGTACTAGTCATTAATTATTTGCTCTCACAGAACTAATTTCCTGATATTTTAAACTCTCTCTCCCCTTTCGCCATTGTAACGGACCATCTTTGAAAATGACACTATTAAATATATGATGCGTGAACAGTGAGGTCGCTAGAGTACAGTGAAGTAATCTAACTGAGCATTTTAGACTATAAAGAAAAGATAGTTGCTAAGGTAACTTCAGTTAATGTGAGTTTATTGAGGACGGTAAGAAAAAAAGAAAACTGTCTGCACTGCCCGCCTGCCAGCACATAGAGTAAGGTTGTTGTGAATGGAACGGTGGTGTATGTCATCTTCTAGAAGCTCAGCTGCCCTACTGTTACTGTAGAGATTTTCCTCAGAAGAAGATACTTCCCCTCTTTCCTGCAGTGTTCCTCCTAGAGATGTTTAAGCTACACATGCCTTTTTGCTAGTGCTGTGGGTCTTGTCTTTTCTACCTTAGGGTTCTACTTCCTTCCGGATTCCTATACCCTGCACTTCCGCTTCCTGCATTCCTCACTTTCATGCCACTCAGCCATGAGTGGGCCAGCCTCCAGCCCAGGAAGCTCCTCCTGTACCATGTCTCCATAGAGCAGGAAGCTGTGGTCAGGATGGTGGGTGTATTGATGTTGAAAACCCTCCAGAGAAACAAGCCCTCAGAACCCTCCTGTAAGCAGGAGCAGCTCCCGTATTTTCTCAGACGGATAAACATGAGTAGTAAAAATGCTACCTCGTTCCTCCAGAGCATTCAGTGTAATCTTTCTCTATATTTTTCCTGTACAAGTATCCCACTAGGTAAATGAATTGAAATATTTTTACAAGAGCAGTAATGCAGAAATCACATCTGCATATGTACTACGTAGAGGGATGTTTTATTGAAACGGAAAGGTCCTATCATATTAGTGATCAACTGTCATGATTAGAAGTGGACATGTAATCTCTCCTCTCATAATTTAATAAAATACAGGAAATCACCATAAGCTTCCTTAAAAATGTTAATAAGGTATTTGGAAAAAAAGTGCTTGATAATGAACAAAAGTAATGTAAGGGAACTGTACTACATGTGGCCCTCTGAGATTTATATTTGTATATTTGGAAGTCTTTGGAGACTCTACTTGCCAGAGAAAGGCTAAATTGTCAGTGATTTAATTGCTCCAGGGGCTGCAAAGGTGATCTTGTAGTTTGCCTCCAGTGACAGGTGCTATCCCTTTATTATAATTTGAACCCCTGGGTGTTAAAACATTCATGGCGTTTCTATTAGGAAATCTGCATACTCTTCCAGTCATGTTTATTCATAATCTTGTGATGAGTTGTAGACAAGTTCATAGAGAACTTAAGGCTTTGGCATTTTAGTCAGAAATCACTACCCTCACACATAAACAAAAAAGATTAGGCTGATTTGCATTTACATTTTAAAAATTCAGTAAATATCTTTATGTTAGTAATTTGGGTCTTTTGAAGTTAAATATGTTGTGAATTGTTGCATTTACTAATGGAATTTTTTAGCAATTAGTGCTTAGAGAATACATATGAAAAATAGGTATTAGACTGTTTTTAAAATCTATGCACACCAGAGGGCATCCTAGCTTTTAGTCAAATCTAGAAATTTCCTTTTAAAGTGAGTTTTATTTTTCAAACATTTCCTTTCATAATTATTACTCATCTTCTGCTTTCATATTTGTGAAACATGTTTAAATAATACTATTCATCCAAGTATATTGAGCAAACAGATATATTAAGATTAAATGAGAAAAAGCAAGCAAACCATTTTAATGACTTTCTTACTAGTACCTTAGATTCCTTCATGTTTTTGGTGTTCTTTTTCTCCTACCTCAGAATAGTCAATCTTATATGTATTTTTCTATGTTCTTTCTCAAGATAATGTATAAATCGTTCCCTTGACTACTCTTGATTTTCTTTTTTTTTAACCTCTTTTGTACTCCAGCTATACAGGGTAAATTCTCCTCCTTGTAAAAGAGCTCCATTTGATTGATCCATTCAGAAAACATTTATTGAATGTCAGAGGTAAAGGACTCAGATTTAGCCTTCTAGGAATTCATTTTCCAGTAGGGAGAGAATGGAAATACTTATGATGACCATTTATTGTGGCAAGTACCAGGGTCCAGAGGGCTGAGAGACCTCAGATGTGTCCCTACCAGCCTGGAGGACGGGCTGATATGGAAAATGGTTAAAGCTGAGTGAAGGTAGAGAGAACTATTAAAAAGTTAATCAGATACTTTGAAAAATCCTTATTTAAAAATTATTTTAAAATGAAATACAGAGCTATTCAGATATAAGAGCAGATAATCAGCGATAAAGGAAATGTTATTTCTTTTACATGGATTAAATAACAGTGGTGTACAAATCCATATGATCAAACAAAAGGCTAGACAATCTCCTGACACCAAGCAATTTTATTATTCATTTTTTTTTAACGTTTTCACAACATGATGTGATTGTGGCTTTTAAACACTGAAACTCTTGGGTGATTATATACTCATCCTGAAATAAAGTATTTATGGCAATAACAAAAAGGTGTGAAGCATAGGGTGAGTGAAAGCACAGCAGTTTAATGTAACATGTTCTTAGAAGGAAGTGCAAGGAGCCCAATTAACTATAATAAGCTTTTGTCAAGGAGAATAAAATCCATTTAAAAAATATTTCTCAATAACAAATCATGTAGGAAATCTTTTTCAATTGCCTTTAACTAAAAGTGATCCTTCCTCTTATAGAATGTTGTGCCTATTTTATAATCCTCGTCTTATATTCTTATTTTTTTCTATTAAATGATAAGCTCCATGAGAGTGCTGATTTATGAATATATCTCCCCTAGTGTTTAGGTCAATACTTTGAAGAGAAGAGGGGCTCAATAAATATGCATAATGCTTAACTTGAAAAGTATGATAGACATGAATATGAGAATTAAACATACTTCGATTTAAAATGACAAATTTCAAAATGCTAGAAGCACTGCTTCTAATCCATTCTGTCCTTAATTAGATTTGTTACCTCAATCAAGTATTTTAACATTACCGTGCCTTACTTTACCTGTAAAATAATGGAGCTGAACTTGATAACAACATGTTTGGTCATTTAATTTGTCCCAGGCTCTGGTATAAGGCATCTGTATGCATTATTTAATTTACTCTTCATAGCAGCCCTTATGAGACAGTATGGTAATTATCCAAATTTATTCCAGGACCCCTAGAGTTCCTTGAATCATAGTGTCAAATAACTTACCAGACATCACACCAGTAGAATCTGATGGAGTCACCACCAAGATTGTACCCCAGTTCTTATTAGAAAGCTCACTCTCTCATGTCTTCTAATGTCTGAAATGCTACAATTCTATATTAAAAAAAAAAAAGAAATCACCTTGCCATTGCTCAATAAGAAGTAATTCAATTATCCTGCAATATGTTTCTCCTTTCCTCTATATATAATGTTTTCTCTATCATTAATTTTGGACAATGAGATATTACTTCTTAAAATCTCAACTATTTGAGGTTTAACATTTAACTAGCCTAGAATTAAAAAAAAAGGAAATGTTTTAATCATTTAGAATATGAAAGTTGAATAGAATAAGTATTCATAAATAACCTCCCCACTGGGCTAGCAAGTGCTTTATTTTAAAGATTCTTTTCTGTTACCTTCAAGAAGAGAACAAGAGTATCTCCTCGCTGATTCATTTTGCAGAGTGTAAGTCGTTGCCCTTCACAAAGAGGGAAAAAGATGTATAAAAAAAAGCCATGAACACTATTCAAATTCATTGCCTCTTCCAGGTGTGGGTAATTGAGTTGCCTCAAGATCGATATGAAACTGCCTAGGATACAGAAAGTCAATAGCTACTTCCAAAGTCAGTCTGTCTAGTTTAGGTATCTATAAAAGTAAAACCTCCAGCTGCTGCTTCAGAGCACATCTAAATCTGCATTAACAAAACTTGGAAGTGAATTCCATAGAGCAGGAGTTTCCTAAGTATCTTAATTTGATACAAATAAGTTTTGGGAGATCCCTGTTGACCACATAACTTTCCCTTGATATTTACCAGACCCTGGAGTGACGTTGAATGAGCCACATATTCATTTTAGATAATTCCATCTAAAATCTGATTTAAAAAACAAGGTCTCTGTCCAAGGTTATCATCCCTTGGCTTCTAAAAAATACCTTGGGGCACCTGGGTGGCTCAGTGGGTTAAAGCCTCTGCCTTCAGTTCAGGTCATGATCCCAGGGTCCTGGGATCGAGCCCCACATCGGGCTCTCTGCTCCGCAGGGAGCCTGTTTCCTCCCCTCTCTCTCTCTGCCTGCCTCTCTGCCAACTTGTGATCTCTCTCTGTCAAATAAATAAAACCTTTAAAAAATAAATAAATAAATAATACCTTTAAGTATTCTCTTTTGCAGAAAAACTAATGCGGAGATACTAAACTTGTTCATGAAAATACTTTCAGCTTACTATAACATGAGAAATGTTGCACCGTGATGGCTCTTCCATTAATGAAGAGTTGAGACTGACTGTGATAAAAGCATATCTTAAAAAAATTAATTTTGCGAAACTCTGATCTTCCAGAAAGAGCTGGTTATTTTTAGCAGTAAAAGACACCACCACCTTCCTTACCGAAGGGTTCCTAAATTTACCAGTGAAAGAACTCCATATTGAAATCATTGTTGAAATTCACAACATGAATTCTAACTCTAATCTCAAACCATCTTCTCCCCAGGAATTCTTGCTGATTGCCACTGCAACCCTCCATTGTCCTGTGTAGGGAGTGCTGGAAAGAACAGTTTCTCCTCTAAGGCTCTGAACCCTGTGTCCACAGAACCAGTCTTGATTCCACACACCCCAATGAGTCCAGGCTTTACAGAGGGCACAGAACTTAAACCAAACAATCCACATGTAGGATATTATGCAATACTAGTATAATATTGTCCACTAATATTCTCTACCATCCTTCTGAAGCCCACAGCCCCATCTTTCTCTAATTCCTCATCTGCAACTATAGGATATTGACAGAATATTGCTGTGCATTTTTTTGAAAGATGCTCTGAAAGGCATAGGAGTCCTTAAGTACCATTACCCTACTTTCCATGCCCTGTGTTTTTAAATGATTGACAGTGACATTTCCTCATCTTTCAGGCTCCCCTCAGTTCTCCTCAGAATGGTCTGGAGTCCGCATGTATTGTGAGGGTTGTTGTGTATTTCTCTCCGGGGTGATACAGGTGTGGAGTTAGGCTGCCACAGAGAGAAGATCCCTCAATAAAAACAGTGAATGTCCAGCAATGATCTTACAGTTGCTACCATTCCATGCTTCAATTATCTCTTAACAATAAGATTATAAGCAATGCTTCCTGAAAGCTGAGGAGAATTCAATTTGATATATAGTCATGGGCAGAAAGAAAATACAAAGACAAAACTATTTTATTTATGAAATGTCCCATCAGTCACCTCAAACAACTATCTCTGCTCTTCAGATTCAGAGCACATATTTCGTACAATGTGGGTTCTTCATGTCAGATGCCCTGGTGTGCTATGTTGAGCGCCCTTTCTTACTTAAGTACATAGTCAGTTCATACAAAACAGGACAAAGCCTTGTTTATAAACCCCTCACTATCTCTACCCATGTTTCTTGGGAATAAGAAAAAATTATGGTGGAAAATTAATCAGCTCTGGCAATAGACTTCCCATTGAATCTTGGCTCCACACACCAATTCATTATATTGGCAAGTGAGACGTGCCTGCATCTTAGTTTCCTCATCTATGAAATTAGAAAACTAATGACCTCACCAGCTTGTTGTGAGGCTTGAAAATGATAACACCAAATGCTTGGCTCAGTGTCTGGAACAAAATAGTCAATGAATAACCATTTTTGAATGAATACGATTAAAGGACTATATCAAAATAACATTTTATGATCTCTCCTGATTATACCATTTCCATTCTTTAGTTGATGATTACGGTGATTTCCTCTTCTGTGTGTGACTTTAATGTTAGAATGAAATCAGAAAATTATTATTTTTAACACTTGCAGTTTTTATTAGTGAAAGAATACTATAGTACCTTTCTAATAAAGTTTATAGGACTCTTCACATTCCTTTATCGCATGGAGATTAAAAAATAAACTGCACAGGATATTTTGAGAGCTCTTCCTGCTTTATAATACTAAGATCAAAGAACCAAAATCTATTCTATTTGATTCTCAGAGAGAATGAAATCAAATGTGGATGATGGGGTGTGTCTGTTTTTGTTACTGGACATGCATCTGCATCTTTAAAGTAAAATTCTGAAAGATTACTTATTTTCTTAGTTGGACTGAAATTTCCTAATGGGATAATTTGTCTCGTGGGTTTCTCTTGTAATAAAATGGGAATTTTTTTTAAGCCCTGCCATGCTGGTTTTAGGAACTACATTTCTAATGGGCATAAAGAAGATCTTTTAATGAAGAATTTTAAAACTTTGGGATTTATTGGCAGTATAATAAGGAAAAAATTATCTTTTTATTACCATGCTAAAACCATATATATGGCATGTCAGTTATGGAATATTCCACAGCCACAGCTTCATTTAAGGAATATTGCTTACCACAACTACCCCTGAATTGGTGGAATTACAAGTCCACATGCTATACTACAAACCTATTTAGTACCAAACAAAATGTGATACATATTATTATTTAATAATTATTATTAATATATTATTGTTTAATAATTATATATTATTATATTATATAATTAAATAATAAACTATATATATATTTAAGAATATAATGTGGGCAAATATATGGAAAGGGCGAATGAAAAAGACTTGTTTCATAAGTTTTTTGTGAGATAGCACCACTGACATATGAATAGTGAAGAGACCTATTGAAAACACGTCTCTAAGTTTGCCTTGTATTTCAGAACACGGTGAGTTGCATTGTCAGCAAAGACTGGTATTTTAATATAATAGAAATAATTAAAAACTTGTTATTAAATAAATTTTCATGCATTATATTAGTATATAGACAGCCTGTGTATTTATTTTTCCAAAAGAATTCTTCTAAACATATTCTAATTTAAATCAATTATTTATATTTCTTAATTACTAATTTTAACGAATGTCTGCAAATACAAAGAGAACTGCCTTCCTCGATAATATTTTTTATCCTTATTTTCCTTCTTTTTCAACAACAATACCCTGGAGTCTAAATTATCTTAATTAGATGCAATTAAAATAGATTGCTTTATCTGGTAATTAACAAACCTGGGATTTAGCAATAGGGCAATAAGCATAATGTTGTCTCTCCTCTGAGAAGATGCTACATTTTTTTACATTATTTATCTAAATCTCATTTATTACGAATCACCCTGAATTTCAACCTATTCTTTGATTCTAATCCATATTTCAGTAAAAATGCACACAGGATTGATCATAGACTCCTCTTTATCCTCAAGTGAAAGTTGCATTGTACCAAATCATCTGCTTTAGAAGATGCTTTGTGAAAATACTAAATGCAGGTATGGTGCACAGACCCTGTATTTCATGAGTGGTTTGAATGTAAACAATATTCCAATGACTTGTATGGCAATTTAGGGGAGTAATCTGCCAGGAATCTATGCTAGCTCTTTTCAGTCTGGGTCTTACAGTTAGTACAACTTTCCTCATCCTTTCACTCCACATCAGAGTTTATGTGATTGGTCTGATATGGGCCACACTGGACCTGAGGCCTCCAGCGACAGCAGGACCCCAGTGGTGCCAATGAAAAATGACCTCAACAGTATGTCAAGAATTTTATACCTCATAACTTTCTCTCCTATCTCTCCATTTGTGTTTCCTTATAGGACTTTCTCTGATTTGATTTATTCTATTTATGCTGAAAATAGTTGAGCATTTTTAAAGCATATGATGAAATTCTTGCCTTGAAGTCATTTATTGACTTTCTAGTGAAATAATGCTTACATGCACATAGCCCTCAGGGAATAGCGCAGTCTTTTCACTGATCTTGCCACCTCTCTCTCGTTGCCTGAATCCCTTCTTCAGTCTTTCCGCAAAATTTATCTCCTTAAATACACCTTTCTTACTGTCATTCCTCTCTTCAAAAACCTTCAGTCATTCTGCAGTGCCTAGAACGGTTACTCTCCAGAGTGTTCCAGGGATTATAAATCCGAGTAGACACCACATACTGGGTAGTACAGTAAATAAATATCTTGCACTAAGAGCTATTAAGAGCTACACATTTTCCAAGTGTGTATTGCTGTTAATTAAATACTAATCTCAAATGCTATTCAACTTTTAAGATTCAGAGATTATACCTATTTCTCAGTAATGCACTCCTATTTTTGAGCTTTCATTTTATGCCAGTCAGCTTTACATAGATTAATATCATTTATTTCTTTTTTTTAAAACATTCTCTTTTTCTTTTTTTTTTAAGATTTTATTTTTTTATTTGACAGACAGAGATCACAAGCAGGCGGAGAGACAGGCAGAGAGAGAGGAGGAAGCAGGCTCCCCACTGAGCAGAGAGCCTGATGTGGGGCTCCATCCCAAGACTCTGAGATCATGACCTGAGCCAAAGGCAGAGGCTTAACCCACTGAGCCACCCAGATGCTCCAGTATAATTTACTTCTAGCACACATGTGCACACTCACCTACAAAAGCACAGAGAAGTAGTCGTATAATTGCTGCGTTCCCTCTGCAGCTGAGAAGATGTACTTAAAAGACGTTAACATCATGTATAGAGAGTCACGTAAGTAGAGCGTTTTCGAATTAGTAAATTAGGATTTTGAACTCAGAATTTTCAACTCGGCTATGAATACTTGTAATCATATACCTAGTGCAAGTAATATTGTATAGAAGTCCATGAAGCTTTTTGTTATTAAAAGAAGTCTCAGGCCCAAAAGTTTAGAAGCCAACATTGTAGACAGCTAAGCACTTAGCACAGTACTGAGCATTGCGCTGAAAGCATTTTTTTTTTTTTAAAGATTTTATTTATTTATTTGACAGACAGAGATCACAAGTAGGCAGAGAGGCAGGCAGAGAGAGAGAGGAAGGGAAGCAGGCTCCCTGCTGAGCAGAGAACCGGATGCGGGGCTGGATCCCAGGACCCTGGGACCATGACCTGAGCCGAAGGCAGAGGCTTAACCCACTGAGCCACCCAGGCGCCCCGCACTGCAAGCATTTCTTAAATTGAGTTCAAATAGTTCCATTTCAGTGAATAAAGATACATAAAGGGTTGTTTTGTGGCCATTGCTTACGTGGGGAAGAGAGGGCAGTGTACTATGAGGATGCCACTGGAATTCTAAATTTCAGGAAAAATGCAATTGCACTTCCTCAAGTATTTCCAGGTATTACTTCTTTGCTCACATCTCTAGGGAAATCATGATTAACTCTTTAAATGTTAAAAACAGATGTATGGGTAATTCGAAAAATTAACCCTAGTCACTAGGTAGCTGTGTGACTATGGAGATTGTTGTACCTCATGCATCTCATGTATGAAATAAGAATAATAATTTATCTTCAAGCATTGTTAATGAGGATTAGTATACATAAATACCTAACATCAGCTATTCCTAGTAATATTAATATGCTTGTTATTTCATGCAAGTATCCAAAAGTAATTTTATAAATATTAAGATTTCTCAATATATTTTATGCATAACATCACAGTGTCCAGTTTTTTAAAAAGTGATAGTATTTTGTAGTCATGAATTTAAATAGAAATTAACAATTTGATTACTTTTGAAGTATTTTGTACGTTGACATACTAGCAATGTTTTTGTGAAGACAATTTTATTTTTTTAATTTATTTTTATTTTATTTATTTATTTTTTTAAAGATTTTATTTATTTATTTGACAGAGAGAGATCACAAGCAGGCAGAGAGGCAGTCAGAGAGAGAGGAGGAAGCAGGCTCCCTGCTGAGCAGAGAGCCCGATGCGGGGCTCGATCCCAGGACCCCGAGATCATGACCTGAGCCTAAGGCAGCGGCTTAACCCACTGAGCCACCCAGGCGCCCCTTATGAAGACAATTTTAAATAATTTGTAAAATTAGATGCCAAAATACTTATTCTATTTTAAAGTAAAATTATTAAATATTGAGTTCCTACAATGACTATATAAATAATAGATATAAAGTCCTCTACACTAAGCTAGCTGGCATTAGATATATTCATTTCAATCACAAATGATGTTAAATATGTCAGATGGGAAACACTTCTCAAAAATATTTGCTAATAAAGATAAAAACAATACATGCTTAAGTGACCCAAAGTAAAGTTTCTCTTTTAGCTATGAATTCAATGTCGCCAGCATTTTTCCTGTTTCATTTGTCTTACTGCCGAAGTCTTTTGACTTTTAGTGATGGAAATCAAACCCTATTGGACATGACAACCAACCTGATAAGAGCATAAATCAATCTAGAAAATTTGAAAAAAGCTTGACATTTTTGGTGTTTAATTGAGTGATCTATAGTTTAGGTTATTTTTCTTTTTTCTTTTTTTCTTTTTGCTTCAAAACAATTTCTGCCCACCCATATTTGTTGAATGTTTTTTTTTTAAGATTTTATTTATTTATTTGACAGAGAAAGAGATCACAAGTAAGCAGAGAGGCAGGCAGAGAGAAGGGGGAAGCACGCTCCCTGCTGAGCAGAGAGCCCGATATGGGGCTCGATCTTAGGACCCTGAGATCATGACCTAGAGCCAAAGGCAGAGGCTTAACCCTCTGAGCTACCCAGGTGCCCCTTTGTTGAATGTTTTTGAGTAAACCTATAATATTTTTTTTCTTAAGCAAACACACTTAAAAAGCTTGTTGTTTCAATGTTTATAGGGTTCAGGTTGCTCATATTGAAATCTCTTAATGCTTAAGTAAAAGTAGATGGGATAAATGGCCGATCCCATTTTCTGATTAATAACAGGGCTTTGAATGAGAGGGAAAATGCCACCCACATATGCTATTATCTTTTGCCCGCAGCCTAATCACTCACTTGCATTGTCTTTCTTGATTGATTTGTCATTTGGTGGTAGCTGAACTGTATGTTTGAGGATCTTTTGTATAGATTTAATCAGGAGATGGAAATCAACGTCTTTGATTGACACTAATAATTTGCAATCGTTTCCTCAAGCTAGAACAGCTGCATCTCTTTACACTTCTGGGGGTAGGGAGAAGCCCTTTACATGACTTTTTCCTTTTAATTTCTGATCATTCAGGTAGGATGTCATAGGGGAAGAACTGTTGATTTGAAATAACGTATATTGAGCTATGGTTTTTTTTAAGTCAGAGAAAAATCATTTCTCCATTTGTATATAATAATATCTTAAATAATTTCATTAAAATGTTTAGATTTTTTTTTTTTTATTTGACAGAGAGAAATCACAAGTAGGCAGAGAGGCAGGCAGAGAGAGAGGAGGAAGCAGGCTCCCTGCTGAGCAGAAAGCCCGATGTGGGGCCCGAACCCAGGACCTGGGATCATGACCTGAGCGGAAGGCAGCGGCCTAACCCACTGAGCCACCCAGGCGCCCCTCATTAAAATGTTTAAAGTAAAATTCAGAAAGATGGTATTGAGATGCACATTGCTAAAGAAGGCTTGCCTTAATAATATGAATATAATACAATTTTAAACGATTCTAAAAATAATAAAAGAACATCACTTATGATAGAGTTTTTTTGATTAAGGCTAGTTTTATTTAATTTGCCTTTTTAAAAAAAGATTTTATTTATTTATTTGAGAGACAGAGAGCAGAGTGAGAGAGAGAGCCTGAGTAGTGGGGAGGGACAGAGGAAGAAGGAGAAGCAGGCTCCCTGCTGATCAGGGAGCTTGATCTGGGCCTTGATCCCAGGACCTTGGGTTCAGGACCTGAGCCGAAGGCAGATGCTTAACCAACCGACTGAGCCACCCAGGCGCCCCTTAACTTGCTTTTTTAATAAGATACAGAGATAATATAGACATGCTTTTCCTCCCTAAACTAGCAAAAACTAATATGTAAGTACCACAGAATCTGACACCAGGTGTAATGAGACTTTCTGCTAGTTGCTTTGGTATCTTCAGGAATTTTTTTCTGATTAGTTATTATCAAATTATCTTTAATTGTTCACTCTCTTAAACATAGACTTATGAAAAAAATATAAACTTCTGTTTATAAATTGTACAAGAAATATATTTTTATTGTATACTTTAACTGTATTAGATTAGTACAAGTGTATCTGCCCCTACAGGGAAGTATATATACCTGTATATACTGCATATATTTTTATAACTAATTACACATTTGAGGCCATTGACATTTAAATTTACTACCTGAGAAACCAGGAGAGGAAATTTTGTGCAAATGTCCTGCCAAGCTTTCCTCCAAACCTAATTGCTTTTGATGATCTGGGAGAGGGGGGGAGGCAAATTCACATCAAATTTTATTTTTAAAATAAATTAATCTCTTCCTAAAGAACATCTAGTGTTCTGCTCCTTAGGGTTCAAGTGCACGTCTGATTTATTTTTGTCTCTTTGGCATAACATAACACCATGTTCTGAGCACTGCAAATGGGAAATAAATATTTGCTTAACAAATGATGGCATAAATAAATCAGTAACTACATGAAGGTAGTGATCCTTCAAGATTCCTTCAGAGTTATATGGTAGCAAAATGGCTGAAATCATTATAAAGTCTACTGTAATAAAGAAAATATTATCTGAGTGAATCATTTATTTGTCAGATCTTAGAACTTGTCTCCCAAAATATAATCTAGGAGGAAAGGTATTATTAAAGTATTCTTATTTTTCATATTTATTGGTTATTTGAAGATATCAGTAGACATATGCTGCATGTTCTCCCTACTATGGAAACTTAGTACCGTTTTTGGTATTAAAGAGCTAGATGAGGGGTGCTTGGCTGGCTCAGTCAATAGAGCCTGAAACTTTTGATCTTGAGGTTGTGAGCTTGAGCCCTAGCTTGGCTGTAGAGATTACTTAAAAATAAAATCCTTTTGGGGCATCTGGGTGGCTCAGTGGGTTAAGCCTCTGCCTTCAGCTCAGGTCATAATCTCAGGGTCCTGGGGTTGAGCCCGGCACCAGGCTCTCTGCTTGGCAGGGAGCCAGCATCCCCCCACCCCTGCCGCCTGCTTCTCTGCCTACTTGTGATCTCTCTGTCAAATAAATAAATAAAATCTTTAAAAAAATAAAATCATTTTTTTTAAGCATTAGATGATTATCTTTTGAGCAATCATGGGACATGAAGTTTTGGTATGCACGGGGGTTTATTATCTGAATGCTTATTCAGATTACTGAATTACTTATACTTTACAGATAGAAAAATATATTAAAAAACATAGGCAAAAAAACCCCAAAAAAACATAGGCCATATTTTTATAGTAATCCATATATTTTTCTATTATAAATTTTATAATAAATTTTATATATATCATTCTATGGTATATAAATATATATTATTATTATACATTTTATTATAAATTTTACAATAAAACAGTTTTAGTTAAAGCATTATAGATTCTATGAGACAGTTAAAATTTCAGAATTTTTTCAGTGCCCTTTCTAGGTCTCCATATATATTTTTCATCTAGATATGCTTTATTCTTTCAAAATAGCATTTTCACCTGAGAGGCAAAAAAAGTCTGAGTTTGTGTTTAGTTCACAGAATTGCCTTAATTTCAGCAAATGTTTGGACTTATGAAAATTACACTTAGGTCCCCAGGCATCTCTTTCACAGGGACTTGGGATGGCATCTTTAAGCTCTTTGTGGAAAATCAATAGCTTTTGCAGTTTCATGTCCAAATTCAGAATAATCGTTATTTCACACATAGAGGATGTTTGAGAATGTTCAGTTGATACCATGAAGATATATAGTAAAAACAGAAAAGTAAAATGAAACAACTCATGAAAGTATGGAGGTAAATTATATTGATCACTCCATCAATTACTAAGAAACATTCATTGTAAGAAATAACACTGAGATTTCCTATGTCTCCTTTATGCAGTTTTGCCCAATGGTACCATCCTGCACAATTGTAGTACAATATTACAACATTGATACTGACATTGTTACAGTGCAAATACAGGATAGTCCCATCCCCATAAGGATCCCCATAAGGATATGCCAGTTTCACAGGCATATCCACTTCCTCATCTCTAATGCTTGGCAACCACTGACATTTTTTTCTCCATTTCTAAAATTATTTCATTTTGATAATGTTAAATTTTGATAATGATAAATTGAATCATATGGTAAGTAACTTTTGGGATTGACTTTTTCCCTTAAGTATAATTCCCCAGATATTCATCTAAGTTTTTGCATGTATCAGAGTTTGTTCTTTTTTATTGCTAATTATGGTATGGATATATCACAGTTAATAAACCATGCATCCATTGATGGACATCTGAATTGTTTTCATATATTGGCTATTATGAATAAAGGTCTCTCTTCTTGCATTCCTAAGGGTTATTAGACTATTTGGGGGAATTCTGTCTGTATAGTTACATAGTTTCTTTAGTAGTTGTTCTTTGTTTTTTTGTTTTTTAAGATTTTATTTATTTATTTGACAGAGAGAGATCACTAGTAGGCAGAGAGGCAGGCAGAGAGAGAGGAGGAAGCAGGCTCCCTGCTGAGCAGAGTGCCCGACGCGGGACTCGATCCCAGGACCCTGGGATCATGACCTGAGCCGAAGGCAGCGGCCTAACACACTGAGCCACCCAGGTGCCCAGTAGTTGTTCTTTGGATTGCACTCTCCACAAGCCATTAATCACAATCAACATTCTATCACTTGGCATGAAATGTAGAAATCTAACTTCCATTTATGTCTATTTATTCTTTCCAACAATCATCTTTTGTATTGAGCTGTGTTATAATTTTTGTCACAGTAATCACATATTTTTTTTTTAAGAAAGAATGAAGGGGATGAGTCTACTGTAATTACCAATAGTTCTGCTTGTTCAATTACATTTTCTTTTTATCTGATCCTCCAGTACTCCTTCTTTTGTCATTTCCTTTCAGTTTTAAGAACTCACATTAGTCATTCTTCAAGGGTAGGTCAACTAATGACAAATTCTTTTAGTTTCCTTCACCTGAGGATGTCATTCTTCCCCTTGAAACTTCCTGAAGGATTGTTTCACCAGCTATAGAATCTGAGATTGATAGTTTTTTTCTATTCAACACTGAAAAATATTATGTCACTTTCTTCTGGTTTTAAATGAGAAATCTGCTGTCGTTAAAATTGATTTTCCCATGTATGTAATGTTCCATTTCTCTCTGGCTGCTTTTTGTTTTTCATTGTTTTTTGTTTTCAGAAGTTTAAATATGATATTTCTTGGTTTATGTTTCTCTGGGTTAATTTTGTTTTAGATTTGCTTACCTTGTTGTGTATATGAGGTTTATATGTTTCACCAAATTGAGCTACCTAACTTCCTTCCTTCCTTCCTTCCTTCCTTCCTTCCTTCCTTCCTTCCTTCTGATTGTCCTTCCTTCTTTCCTTCCTTCCTTCCTTCCTTCCTTAGATACTCTGGTATCCAATTCTCTTTCTCCTTTCCTTCCAGAATTCTTATGGCATGAATGTTGGAAATTTTTATCATCCTGTAGGTCTTTAAGTCTCTCTTTCCTATTTTTTTAAGTCTATTTTTAATCTGTTGTTCAGATTGGATAAATGCTATTGATCTATTCAAAAGTTCATTGATTTTCATCCTTTGGCATTTCCACTCTAGTAAGCCCGTATAGCACATTAAAAAAAAAATCTGTATTTTGGGGTGCCTGCGTGGCTCAGTGGGTTAAGCCTCTGCCTTCAGTTCAGGTCATGATCTCAGGGTCCTGGGATCAAGCCTCGCATCAGGCTTTCTGCTCAGCAGGGAGCCTGCTTCCCCCTCCTCCTGTCTGCCTCTCTGCCTACTTGTGAGCTCTCTCTCTCTCTCTGTCAAATAAATAAATAAAATCTTCTAAAAAATCTGTATTTTTCAGTCCTATATGTTAAATTTGGTTTCTTTTTATAATTTATATTTCTTTGTTAAGACTTTTGTTTATCTCAGGAGAATTTTTAATTGGTTGTTGAAATGTTTTTATAATGCATACTTTAAAACTCCAGTCAGCTAATTCCATTTCTGGGGTTCAGTTGATTATCTTATCCAACTTCAGTTAATTTTCTTTTCTTACTCAAGTTGTGATTTTCATGGTACTTGGTATAACAGATAATCTGGAACTGTATCCTGACATTTTGATTATTACGTTAGAGACATTTTATTTAATTTAAAATTTTTTTTAATTCTTATTTTTTAGCAAGTTGTTAACCTATTTATCATGCAGATCCTGGGCCACTTTTGAGAATCTGTGATTCCTTTGACAATCTAATTTTCAGAATTTAGTAATACTATTTTAGTCTGTATGGTTTATCTCCTGCAGATGGGGCTTCCACTGCTTCCTGCACAGGGGGGACAGATGTAGAGAGGGTCTTGTTTCCCCAGCTAACTCAGTAAGAGATTATGCTACAGTAAGTGCCCCTGTTCCAGGAAACATCTTCTTGTGCCTCTGCTTGGAAGGAGCCTGACACTCTATTCTTATCCAGACAACGAGGGAAACCAGCAAGTGGATCCCAGAAGAGCTCTTCATCTTCATGGGATGGAGAGACTCTTGTCCAACCCAGAGACAGAAATGGAATTTTGTTCTATATTTGAATCTCTAGAATCTAGCACTTGATGAGTTATAAGTTATTACTAATATTACTCATATTCCTTGTTTCCTTATTTGTGTTTAGAAGTTTTGTTTTGTGTGTGACAGAGAGAGAAGGAGGGAGAAGTTACCTGGAGTTGAAAGTAAGATGAGGAGAGAATTTTTCTGTAGAAAGTTTATCTACAGGGGTGCCTGGGTGGCTCAGTGGGTTAAACCTCTGCCTTCAGCTCAGATCATGATCTCAGGGTCCTGGGATCCAGCCCTGCATCAGGCTCTCTGCTCAGCTGGGAGCCTGCTTCCTTCCACTCTCTGCCTGCCTCTCTGCCTACTTGTGATCTCTGTTTCTCAAATAAATAAATAAAATCTTAAAAAAAAAGAAAGTTTATCTACATAATAAACGGACATGAATTTATTAGTTTTCTCTTGGCAGATGGGGAGGAAATGTCTTCATGTTGCCCCCAAAGCAGAAAGGAGATAAAAGAGGATTAGAATATGAAGCAGGTGAGGCAGCAGGATAGCAGACTTGGACTAATAGAAATTCTCTGGATCACAAGGGAAGCAAAAGGAGTGAAGCACTCAAAGCAGAGATGACTAAAGACAAAATAAAGAATAGGATATACCATTTTAAAAAATTTAAGTCTTTATGTGCCTACTTGGTCACTTTAAGCTCTTCATGCGACTCACTATGGAGCAATGAATCACTTTCAGAAGACGGTCACAGTTGTCTGGGATTCTGTGACTCCTGCTTTGGGAAATGCAATCTGATTATGGTTCCTGAAATAATTATAACTTAAATAAAATGTTTCAATTTTTGTGTATTTTGTGATCATTTACATAATCCATTCCCATTCTCGTCATTTCAGCTGTCTCCTATGGGAAACATTCAAATGGTAAATCTCTTGTAAACTCAGAAATGTAGACTGATCACATCACATCCCCCCACTCAGGAAAGCCCTTGTCTTCCCCTCTTAGTTTCTTGCATATAATTTTCTGTTGCTTTTGTTTCAGTTCCACATTCCCTTCTTATGCCTTATTATATCTTTTTGGCTGAAATAAGCAAAATGTCAGTCTAATATTTTTTGCACAGCTTTATCCTTCTTTGGGCTGTAGGACACATTCCCTAACCTACTGAAATGTGAGTCAGTGGGCTGTTTTGATAGATAGTTTGGAATTCTAGTTCTATTATTGTGTTTGCCATAGATTGTATGGTAGGCATTACGTTAACATGTCTTCCCCTAATGTAACTGCCCTGTGTAATCCCTGAAACTGTGAATGTGGTGCATTTTGCTCTCATGATTAGGTTGTTATTCCTTACTTGACTTTAAGAAAGGGAGATTATCTGGGTGGACTGGACTGAATTACATAAAACTTTTAAGAGCAAAGAGACTTCCCTCTGCTGCTTGCAGAAAGAAGTCAGAGAGCTTGAAAGAGACATCCTCCATTTGCTGAGGTGAAGAGGGCCCTGTGCAAGGATCTGACTAAGGAACTGAAAACAGTCCCAGGCTCACAGATCTAAGACAATAGGGATATCCAGCCTGCAACTGCTAGGAAATGGATTCTGCCAACAGCCTGAAGGAGATTCCTTAGTTCAGTTTCCATCATGGGACCTGAAAATAAGAAGAAAGGATGAACATGGTTGAGGCAGCGCTGTGAAAATGTGCTATATTCTTTCCCGTGGAAAAGAAGGTTTCCCTAACTAATCTGTGTGAAAAAGATGGAAAGGAAGCTGTTAATAAATGCCAATATAAACAAACAAACAAACAAACAAACAAAGCCATTGTCCTTGAGTTGCTAAATTTCTTTTTCTACTATGGAAGTTACCCTTTAAGATGGCCACTCAATTATTCCTGAATTCTGGTATTCACTCTCTTGTAGAAACCTCTCCTGTGGAAAATGAGCTGAACTTATTGACTGGCTTCTAAGGAATACAACTAGAAGTACCAGGATTTCATTTCTAAAGTCACATCTAAAATGACAGCGACTTTTGTACTGGGTTCTTTTTCTCTTGCTCTCTCCTCGCTCTCTTTCTCATCATTAGTGACGAGAGCAGCACTATTGTGAGTGGCCCTATGCAAAGACCCATGTGGAATACTGAGGGCTCAATCCAATAGCCCAGAAGTTACTAAAGCCTGTACATGGTCATAGGAGTGAGCTTGGAAGTGAATCTTTTGGCTGCAATGAAATCTTGAGATGACTCTTCCCTGGTCAACAGTTTCACACCAATCCCATGAGAGATCCTGAGTGAGAGATACAAAATAAGTTGTTCCTAGAACAATTAATTGTTCACCCACAGAAAACAATATAGGAAATGTTTGTTTTAAGCTGCTAAATTTGGAGTAATTTCTTATACAACAAAAAATAATCAATATAAGGAAAATCATCATATCTGAAGAAATGACTGTTATTCTCTTAGGTAACTTCTACCCATTCTCCTTGGTTACTAGCTAACCCAGGTTATGATACAAGAATACTGCAGTTATCATTTCTCTGATTGTTTTATGTATATTTTTTTTCTAGGAGCATAATTGTTGGAATACAGCTCCTTCTAAGTTTATGGTAGTTAGTGTGAACTTAGCTTTTATCTATGCTAAAAATACTGATCATAAAATATAGTAGCTTAACTAATGTAGACATTTTTTTAACTAAATAGTCTGGAAGCTAATACTTCTGTTTGGCAGGTTCACTCAAACTCACAAAGACTTTTAGGGTCCCAGTTTTGTCTCATCGCATCACCCAACAGCCTCCTAGCATGTGGACATTGTTTTCCATAAACAAATCTGCGTGCACCCACAAATGGAAAACAAAAAGAAAGAAGAGCACTCATGTGTTATGGTCAAGATGCAGATACATTATATAAAGGAAGCTGGAAACTATGGTCCCTGATAGGTGTTTGCCCAGAATTCAAATATTATATGAGAGTGGAAAAACAGATACTGAAGAACAATCGGTAGTCTTCCAGAGATTCTATAGAGTTTTGCATTTTTCACAGTCTGCATTTTGGATATATTCCCATTCAGAAGAACCAATTAAATATAGGCAAAAGAGACATCCATAAATTAATCATTTAGGTAGAAGTGGCAATATTTTTCACTGATTCATTATATACACATCAATAGTATTCTATCCAAATAACAGTATTCCTTAGAATATATGTTAGCAGTTTGATGGATTGCTTTCTTTTGCCCTACATTGATAGTTCTCCATATAATCATAAGTGTTTAATCACAGTGTCTGAGAATAACTGTAGTAAGCCTAGGAAACTACAGGACAAAAGCCCTCCCAAGGGAGAACTACCGTCCTCTTTTAGCTTGGATTACTTAGGATCCAGGTATACGACTTCATTTCTCTTTTTGGATACCAAGTGAGAAAATTCGGGTCTTCTCGTCATTTATAGAATTATGGTTATCTACTGCTATATAACAAGCAAACTCAAGCTTTGTGGCTTAAAAATAACAATGTAATGCAGACACACCTTGTTTTATTGTCTTTTGCTTTATTGTGCTTTGCAGAGGTTTTTGCTTGTTTGTTTTTTTACAAATTAACGTTCTATGGCAACCCTGCCTTGGGTAAGTCTATTGGTGCCATTTTTCCAACAGCATTTGCTTGCTTCATATCTCTGTGTGTCGCATCTTGCTAATTCTCACAATATTTTGAACTTAAAAAAATTATTTATACGGCCATTTATGATCAGTGATTATGACTCACTGAAAACTCAATGACAGGAATGTTTAGGAATGAAGTATTTTTAATTAAGGAATGTACTTTTTTTAGACATAGTGCTATTGCACACTTAATAGAATATAGTATAGTTGTCAACAGAGCTTTTCTATACACTGGGAAACCAAAAAATTAATTTGATTCACTTTATTGGGATACTCACTTTATTGTGGTAGTGAGAAAGAGAAACCTAACCTGCAACATCTCTGAGGTATGCTTTTATTATCTTTCATTTTTCTGGGGACTGACTGAACTCTGTACAACATCTCTTTTTTTTTTTTTTAAAGATTTTATTTATTTATTTGACAGAGAGAAATCACAAGTAGGCAGAGAGGCAGGCAGAGAGAGAGGAGGAAGCAGGCTCCTTGTTGAGCAGAAAGCCCGATGCGGGGCTCGAACCCAGGACCTGGGATCATGACCTGAGCCGAAGGCAGCGGCCTAACCCACTGAGCCACCCAGGCGCCCCACAACATCTCTTTCTTATGGTGTTTGCGGCAAGATGGTGTATAATGTATTTGCTGAAAGATGGTGACTAAAGCTGCCTCTGAAGGTTCCCCCTAGCTGGGTAGAAAGATAGCTTGTGCACTAACATAGATGTCTTTTTCCTCAGATGATAGGTCAGATGGAATAGTACTCCTCCACAGGGATAGCAGGAGTCTATTCCCTAGCTGTACCTGGAACATGTAAATATATGAGAAAAGGGGCCTTGCAGATGTGATTATCTTGTGATGGAATATTCTGGACGACCTGGGTGGATTTGATGTAATCACAGAGGTCCTTAAAAGGGGGAGGCAAGAGTGTAGAGAAAAAAAGAGATATGACAAGGAAACAGAAATCAAAGTGTGAGAAAATGGCCAGGAGCCAAGGAATGCACGTGGCCTTTAGATACCATAGGATTCAAGGTAACAGATTTTCCCCTCAGAGATTCCAGAAGGAGCTAAACCTATCCACATCTTGAGTTTAGGCCACTGTTACTAATTTTTATTTTGACCGTAAAAACAATAAGATAATAAATCATGTTTTTTCAAGCCACTTAGTTTGTGGTAAATTGTTACAGGAGCAATAAGAAACTAACGTCAATGTAATAAATGGATAATTAAGGGTTGGCTAGATCTCTGTCTTCCTCAATGAAGCCTTTCCACGTGGCAATCTTGGGTTCTCTTGCAGAACACAGTTCTCAGGTTAGTAGAACTCCTTACCCTCCAGTTAGCTACCCTCAGAACGTGTGTTTTCAAATAGGAAACAGAAATTCTTTTCACTTTAAATACTAGAACTGAAACTAACACATCATTTCTGACACTTTCTACTAGTTAAATAACCCCACATCCAGACCAGAGTCAGCTCTTGGTGGAGAGTGTAACCAAAAATGTCTGTTGATCTTTAATCTACCCTCTGGACATATGTTATATTTATAACAAATTCAAAACATACTCACTCCCCTCTTAAAATTCTCAAAATTCATCCCATTATGGAATCAAGTATAGTTCTTAGTTTTAAGAACATATAAATCAGCTCCAGATGAGAGTAATATTCTTTGGGTGCAATTGCTTGGATTTGGAATCTTGAGTATTATTCCTATTGACCTGAAGACTTTTTGAACTAAGGGACAATTATCTGTCTTCCTCACACTTGACATGCAAAGGGGACAGTCATAGGATAACCATAGTTGACACATATTCCAAATTAAGGAGAGTACAGAAGGCATGGAGCAATCAGGGGTCCAGCGATTCTGAAATAAGTTGATCATGTCATCAATCCCTTGATTAGAGCCCATTCCTGCTCTATAGGAGTGGGTTTCTGTTGTTTTAACTCTACCTGCTAAGATCTTGGCTCTATTTTTTGAGTCATTTCCTTTTGCATAATCAAACATTTTTCCTTTAGCCTCTTCCTTCCTTCTCTCCCTCCCTCCTTCCTTTCTTCCCTCTCTCCCTCCCCCCTTCCTTCCTTCCTTCCTTCCTTTTTGTTTTGTTTTTAAGGTGATGAGTCTTTGGAGCCTGCTCCCTGTCCATAAAAAGTTGGGGGCCTAAATATCTCTTTACACTTTGAACTCTCTTTTCCTTTCAGTCTAAATGGATAAAATTACTTTAAAAACCTTTAGGCTTTAACTTATAACCCACTTATACACAAGGCACCTGCACAAGTCTCTTCTAAACTTTGAGCTAAGAGTCAGCGCATGTAAAGGACTATGTTTAGCTGAGAGGATTTATGAACCACGTCATTATATGTTCCTGAGGGTTTCGCAGAAGGTCTCAGAGCCTCTCTTGAAAATATGACCAGTGTCCTGAAATAATTCATTGCCCTTGGGGAAATTTCTTACTTTCAGAGTATATTCCTGGGAGAGATTTGGGATGAGAAAATGTTTCATTTTTGGACACTGCAAATCCTGCCTCAAAAAGTTTCTTCTAGATTCTACTTGAGACTGAACGGTCCCTTCTTTCATTTTTTTTTCTCTGTCTAGACATTATCATGTAGAGCTAGAAGAAATTAAATGGCCCTTATAAAGTTCTGCCTGGAAATATCTGTAGCCAAATCCACAAATCCAACAAAAATATGTTATACTCCATAGCAGACATGGGGATATTGCCAATCATTGCCATTTAAAAGCACCTTCCTTTTTTTTTTTTTTTTTTTTTTTAGTTTTATTTATTTTAGAGAGAAAGAGATAGCATGAGTGGGGAGGGGCAAGGAGTCAGGGAGAGGAATGGGGAGATAAAATCTGAAGCTGACTCTGCACTGAGCATGGGGCTAGATATAGGCTTGATCCCAGGACAGTGAGATCATGACCTCAGCCGAAAACAAGAGTTGGGCGCTTAGCTGACAGAGCCACACAGGTGCCCCAAAAGCATATTTCTTTTAAAAAACAAGCATTGGGGCCCCTGGGTGGCTCAGTGGGTTAAGCCTCTGCCTTCAGCCTAGGTCATGATCTCAGGGTCTTGGGATCGAGCCCTGCGTCGGGCTCTCTGCTCAGCAGGGAGCCTGCTTCTCTCTCTCTCTGCCTACTTGTGATCTCTCTGTCAAATGAATGAATAAAATCTTTTAAAAAAATAAATAGAAATTTAAAAATTTAAAAAAACAAGCATCATAATAAATTCCTACCTGTCATTTCCACATTCATTAACAGTCTCTTGAAGGCCCTTCTGATATCTGCCTGCTGCCCAATCCCAAATCAATCAATACCACGTTTTCATTTTCTTTTACAAAAATTTTATGGCATCAATTTGCATTCACAAACTGATTTTGTGATTTATATGAAATATATATGTGATCTTCTGCCATTTTCCTCAGAGATCCTAAATTGCTTGGAGTTTCCTAAATGATGAGAGTGATACACAATGTCTTTTATAATGTTAGTGGATGGATTTTTGGAAAGTCCCTAAATTACCTTGGGATGGGGACTAGTTGCCTGGGGAACCAAGCCTGTCACTGGAGGGTTAAAACTTTCAATCCCACCTCCCTAGCCTCTGGTAGGGGAGAGAGGCTAGGGGTTGAATCCATTGCTAATGGCTACTGATTTAATCAATTACGACTATGTAATGAACCCTCCATAAAAACTTGAAAGGATGGGATTCTGAGAGCTTCTAGGTTGGTGAACAAGTGGAGATTTGGGAGAGTGGCACACTCAGAGAGCATGGGAACTCCATATCCCTTTCCCTATGTGTCTTTTTCACCTGGCTGGTTTTGAGTTTTATCCCCTTATAATAAATTGGCAATCTATTAAGAAAAAGGTGTCTCTGACTTCTTTGAGCCACTCTATCAAATTAACTAAACCCAAGGAAAGGATCAATGGAATTTTTTATTTATAGCCATTTCGTCAGAAGCATAAGCAACAATCTGCCCCCTCAACTGATATGTGTGTGAGGGGTACAGCCTTGTAAGACTGTGAGATCTGATGCTATCTCCAGGTAGATAGTGTCAAATTTGAGATGAATGATAGGACACCTAGCTGGTGTCAGAGAATAATTTGCTGATGTGGGGTGGGCAGAAGGTGGGGGAAGGTTATAATTGCTGTAACAGAATTTTACAAATAATTTTTTATGATTATTTACCACTAGGTAATGACCTCCCCAAATTTAGTGGCTCAAACAACAATTTATTATTCTCTCTCGTAATTTTTTAAAGATTTTATTTATTTATTTGATGCAGAGAGAGATCATATGTAGGCAGAGCAGCAGGCAGAAAGAGGGGGAAGCAGGCTCCCCACAGAGAGAGGAGAGCCCGATGTGGGGCTCGATGTGGGGCTTGATGCGGGGCTCGATCCCAGGACCCTGAGATTATGACCTGAGTGGACGGCAGAGGCTTAACCCACTGAGCCACCCAGGTACCCCCTCTCTCATATTTCTGATTGTTCATTTGTTCAGCTGGATGCTTCATGCCATGTTAGTGATATTGTCTGAGCTGGATTAACAAGATGTGGTCTTTACTTACATGCCTCAAACCTCGGATTAGAAGTCTAGAACATCTGAGATAGTGTCTCTCCCTCTTTCTGCCTATCTCTCCCTCCATCATTCTCTGCCTCCTTTCTTCCCTCCTGTGGTCTCTGCTGGTGGCTGGTTTAGGCTTTCTCACAGGATGCTAGTTTCTGGGTATTTAAATTTCTTCTAGGCTGGCTTTCCCAGAGCATGCATGTCAAAGCAGAAGAATCTGAGGCATCTGGTCTCCTTATAAATTGCCATGGTGTCACTTCTACATGTTCCATTGCTTAAACAATCACAGGGCCACTCCACACTGAAATGAAAGGGGAATAAACCTCATATCTTGATGGGAAAAGTGGCAAAATTTGTACCAGTTTTAAGCTAGGACCTGAAATTTTCATCCTTTTTCCTGAGAAAGTTCTCATGGACAGACAAGGATTAAATTCTACTCCTTTAACAAGCATTTGAATTTGTGTACCTTTCTCTCTCAAAAAAATATTTTATTTCTTTACTTGAGAGAGTGAGAGGAGAGCATACTGGGAGAGGAAGAAACAGACTCCACTGCTGAGCAGAGAACCAAGATGTGGGACTCAATCCCAAGACCCCAGGATCATGACCTAAGCCAAAAGCAGATAACTTAACTGACTGAGCCACCCAGGAGCCTCTGTACCTTTCTTTTATATCTCATTTATTAATTATTTAAGACCAGAGTAGACTATGTGAATAGGGATCGGACCATGGCATCATTGCAGTTGAATTTTCTTTATTCACTGGTTTATGATAATCCTGCAAGAAAAGCTTATTACACATTCTGCATAACTCTTCATAAGTCATTGGGTAACTCAACCCTGTTTAAATGTTTTTTCCAATCCCACATTGACCCACTTCTATGCAAAGGCCTGCTTTACCTTAATATTTCTTACTGGCTATTTTTATGCTCCAAGCTTCCCAGTCATAAATGAGTGCACTTAAAGGGATGTATAAGACCATAAAATAACTGGGTTTGAAATTGGGGAAAGGTCATGCTATTATCAACTTTATTTTTTTAAAGATTAATTTTAGTATATTTGCTACTTACAAGCATCAAAAAATTCAAAACATACCAAAAAATATATATAATGAAAGGTGTTGCATTTTTGTTCAGTCCAAGAAATCCCTCTTCTATGAAGAACAGAACTAATATTACCAATTTATTTTGTATTTTATTAGATATACATACATGTGTACACATAGACACACATAAGTGGTTAAATATGTATATAGATGTGAACATATATATATTTTGTGTATGTGTGCAAATGCATGTGCTTGTTATATGTATATCTTTTATTAATAGTAGCATACAGAATCTACACTGTAGCACATTTTGCTTTTACTTGATGACAATATTAATTGGAGATTGTTCCATATTAGTTTTAAGAGTTTTATCATTCTGATTCATTTGATTGTTTCTTAGTTTACTTATAGCTATGAGATATGATATTGTTTATCATAGTGAGTGACAGATTATTCAACCAGTTTTCTATTAATAGACCTTTAAATTGCCTCAGATACATTTCTATTAAAAACAATGTTACAATGAATAATTCTGCATATTCATAATCATTTTACAAATTTGAGTATAATCATAGGATATACAGTGTTGAGTCAAAAGATATGTATATTTATAACTTGGAAGTTATGTGAAAATTGCCTTTCATAGAGAAAATACCAATGCACACATTTAGTCTATTATAGTACCTATTACCTCAAGCTCTTGAATATATGGGATACTGTCAAATATTTGATATTTATCTTCCTTATATGTAAAATAAGTATTTCATTCTATTTTAATTTAGATTTATCATGTAAGTGTCATCGAACATCTTCCATGGGATTAAAACACTAATATTTCATTTTCTATTATTCCATTTTGATTCTTTGTTCATTTTTATTTGATTGTATTGGTCTTTTTCATATGAACTATTTAAGCTTTTTACATAGAAAAGACTTATACTCTGTAATATCACTTAAGTTACATAATATTTTATCTCATTTCTTATTTATCTTTTTATTTGAATATTTACCCGAGACTTTGTTTTAATATAGTCAGATTTCTCAGTCTTTTTATGGTTTTAAAATTTTCTTTCATATTTTAACAGGCCATTTTTTCATGACGTTAAATAAATCTCTCTTCTTTTTTTTTCTTTTTTTTTTTATTAGAGGGCATGAGCAGGGGCAGCAGTGGGGGAGGAGCAGATGAAGAGGGAGCAGCAGACTCCTCACTGAGTAGGGAGCCTAACACAGGACTTAAAGAATCCCAGGACCTTGAGATCTGACCTGAACTGAAGGCAGACGCTTAACTGAGTGAGCCACCCAGCCGCCCCTTCTATTATTTATATATATATTTTAGACATTTTAATCTATGATAACAGCTTGAATTTATTTTGGTATAGAGTATGACATCTGTATCTAATTTGTCCAGATATCTACCTAGTTGTCTAAATATTAGTTATTGTATAGTCTATTTTCCTATGATTTTGAGGTGACTCTTACCAAGTTGTGTGTGTGTGTGTGAGAGAGAGAGAGAGAGAGAGAATGGAATTTCCCTAATCTCTGTTCTTTCTGAAATCAAGGTGTGCACAGGACCTTGCCCCTTCAGAAATTTGTTGGGGATCCTCCCTTGGCTCCTCCCAGGTTCTGGTGGTTCATGGGCACTCTTTCCCATTCCTTGCCTTGCAGCTGAGGAATTCCACCTCTGACTTTATTGTCACATGGAGTTCCCACTATATGTCTCTGTCTTCCTATGGCCACAAGGCCATCTTTTTTATAAAGAAACCAGACATTTTGGATGAGAGAACTACTCCACTCTAGACTGACCTCATCTTAGCTATTTATATATGGCCCTATTTCGAAGATTTTATTTCTAAGTGATCTCTACACCCAACATGGGCCTTGAACTCACAACCCAGACATTAAGAGTCATATACTCTTCCAACTGAGCCATCCAGGTGCCCTTAATGGCCTTATTTCTAAATAAAGCCACATTCTAAAGTACCAAGTGTTAGGATTTCAAAATAACTTTTTTGTTTTAAGGGAAAGATACAATTTAGCCTATAACAATTCATGGAGGTTGTACCCCCCCCGCCCCACCCCCGGATGATATTCTTGGTCTTGTGCTCAATATCCTGACTCCATTGAACTTCTGTAACTTATGAATATGTAATTCTTGTATGATTCCTTAGGAAGTTTCTGTGACTAGTCTATATATAAATCTGTGCTTACTATGAACTTTTAGCAATAACATGATTATATAACAGATGATTTGAATTATTCTAGAGAAAATAATTTATAAACACATTTATAGAAGCAATATATTTATATTTTACTCTGTATATTTTATTATGTTTTCATATAAAACATAATTACCAAATTTTATCATATTACATAAGTGAGCATTTGGAAATATGAGTAATTGTTATTTTCTTTTTTTTAATACATAGACTATCCTGCAGTCACTATTATGGCTCAACTCCTGCCATGAGGTATCCATGATAAAGCACTGGTTGAATTCTTTTCCGGGTTGTTAGCCCCTACACCTACCTCTTATCCCTCTACCACATCTCCATCTCTACTGAATTTGCTAACTCTGCTCCAACATTTTCTACATCAATCCTGTATTTTATAATCACAATATATTAATGTTAAAAAAAGGAAACCACCATGAATCATCACTTGCTAAGTAGGAACTTATGTATAAATTCCTTTTTCTTCTACAGATAAATATCTATACTTATTAATGATTACGAGTGCATCAGATTCTTGTGTTTTATAGATCATTAGATTGAAATGGTATCACAAAGTTACCTTCTAATGGATCTAAACTTATTGTTGATCATGTCTTTGGTCAATACTATGACTCTCAATTATATAGAAATGAGATGCTTTAATTATATTGGATTTTATCATATAGATTATTTGTTCATCTCAAGAAACATCTCAAGAAATCTCTTCTTAGTTGTATCAAACCCAGTGTAAAGAAGGAGTACCTTCAGACAACAGGGATAATCAGCTTGGGTTTCACCAAAAGGAAACCACAGATCAAAATGTGGCACTAACATCTAAGTGTACTCAGAGAAGAAAGACTCAGAATCTGCCAGACACATGTTCTGACAACCAGAGTTATTTATGAATAGCTCAGCAGGTAACCACCATCTGTATGAGAATGATTTTCAGCACTCTTTGGATTCTGTGTTTACAAACCAACATTGTGAAGAAATATTCTGGCTTCAAAATCTATTGATCTCAGAAAGTAGAATCCCTTAATATCAAGCACAGGAAAACATATTATTAGAAAGCTCTATATCTTCTTCTGATATCCAGACCAAAAGTATTTTAAGATTACTTGAGTAAGTGAGGAAAAAATGACACTTCTGGATCTGGATAATAATAAGTTTTGGAATCTGGAATATGGTTATGATGCCAGAGAAGTAAGGATACTCTGATGCATGGTGGCCACATCAACAAATGGACCTCTGTTTGGTCCTTGGCAGCAGTAACCGGCCTTTCAAGCCACCACCATCTTTAACTTGTCATTTGCAAGCTGCAATGACATGCCATTTAATAACCTGGCATATTTAAATCAGTATAATCAGTGAAAGGACAGAGACGGTAGTCTAAAATAAATGGAAATGATAGATGAGAATTAAACTCTGTTACGGGCTGATACTTGAATTTAAATTTGTAATTTTTAAGAGTTTGAAATACATAAGAAAGGTGTGCATCTTTTAGTAAGAAAAGAAATATTGAGCTAATTTTTACCTATTTGAAAAGGACCGATTCGTTTTGTGTTACATTAACTGAAGTGGAAAATTAGCATGAGGTTATAAAAAGAAATTAAAAAAAAAACCTCATTGTGAACTAGAATGAAAGGAAAGGTAATTAATTGGTACACTTTCAACTGCTTCTAAGAAAGACAATGTGCTGAAGAAAAAAAGAGAATTAACACTGTGGAAAATAATCTAAACAGCAAAGTTCAAAAGTACAGATTTTACTGAGAGCAATGCTTTAAATCATGTGATTTGAAACAATGCAGTGATCTTTAAGTTATGCAAATTTGGATATAGAATTTGATTTCCTTTCTTTAAAGTGTCTTTACAAATTCTGAAATAAGTGTGCTTTAAGAGCACTTCTAAATTAAATAAAAGATCAATAGATAATATTGCGCTGTCACTCAGGTGACAGGCAATGCTACTTGATAAGCCACAGCTGTTATTCCCTTTGTTCTTGAGCTGTCAATAAAGTAACTCTTGATCACTGTAATGGCTAATTTTATGTGTCAACATGTCTGAGCCACAGAGCCCAGAAATTTGGTCAAACATTATTCTGGGTGTTTCTGAGGTGTTTTTGGATGAGGCTTACATTAAAATAGGTGGACTTTGAGTAAAGTAGATTGTACGTGATAATGTGCGTGGACCTCATCCAATCAGCTGAAGGCCTGCCTAAATAGAACAAAAGACTGACCACTTTTGTTACCAAGCATACTTTATTAACATATAATGTATTATTTGCCCCAGGGGTACAGGTCTGTGAATCATCAGTCTTACACAATTCACAGCACTCACCGTAGCACATACCCTCCCCAGTGTCCATCACCCAGTCACCCTATCCCTATCCTCCCCACCCCCCAGCAAACCTCAGTTTGTTTCATGAGATCGAGTCTCTTACAGTTTGTCTCCCTCTCGATCCTATCCTATTTCATTTTTCCCTCCCTACCCCCCTCAACCACTGGCCCTGCCTCTCAAATTCCTCCTATTAGAGAGATCACATGATAATTAAGACTGATCACTTTTGAACGAGAGAAGGTTCTCCAGCGTACTGCCTTTGTACTTAATCGCAACTCTTTCCTAAGTCTGTAGTCTGTCAGCCACCCCCATGAGGTTTCAGATTTGCCAAGCCTCCACATTGCATGAGTGAGTTCCCTAAAACATGTCAATATATAGATAGATATATAGATATAAATATTGATATAGCTTGATATCATCTATTGGTGCTCTATCTCTTGAGAACTCTGATTAATATAGTCACCCAAAATATTTTCCTTTATTGTCTTTTTTGATTGGCTTAGAATATTTGTTTAAGATATTAGACTCAGAGGGGCACTTGGGTGGCACAGTCGGTTAAGTGTCCAACTCTTTGATTTTTGCTCAGGTCATGATATCAGGTATGGGTGTGGAGCCTGTTGAAGATTCTCTCTCTCCCTCTCCCTCTGCTCCAATTGCCCCTACCCCGTCTCTCTCTCCCTAAGAAGGAAAGAAAGAAAAGAAAGGTACTAGACTCAAAGAATATTCAGAAATCTGAAGAAATTCTCACTTCTCGACTATCTTGTTGAAGGTCCACTGATCTTTGACATGTCATGATCCTTTCCGATTATGGCCTTTAAAATTGCAGGAGGAGTGGGGTGCCTGGGTGGCTCAGTGGGTTAAAGCTTCTGCCTTCAGCTCAGGTCATGACTCCAGGGTCCTGGGATCAAGCCCCGAATCAGGCTCTCTGTTCAGCATGGAGCCTGCTTCCTCCTCTCTCTGCCTGCCTCTCCGCCTACTTGTGATCTCTGTCTGTCAAATAAATAAATAAAATCTTAAAAATAAAATAAAATAAAATGAAATTGCAAGAGGAGATTTTACCAGCATTAGTTCTCTCTAAATGTTTTAATGTTGGGAATTTCCTCATTGCATACACACTTACCTAAAAGGAAAGCTAAATTACACACAAATGCAACTTTGAGACATTAAAGGCATTAAGAAAACTAAGATTGGTAAAGACTATTTGTTAAAAGTTGAAATTCACATCTAGTTATCACAACAATCCTTTAATTTTTATATTATGTGTGGAGCCCGTTTTGGATAGCACAATTCCCCTCTGTCTTGGGAACTCAGGCAGGGAGTACAAAGAACAGTAAGAACCATCGTGTCTCTACAACAGCTCATCAGTTGGGAGGCCTCACTTGATCTTGGTAGAAGAAAAAAGCCTTGCACCTGCATGTTATTAGTTTTCTATTGCAGTGGCTTAAAAGTAACATAAGTTTATTATCTTACAGATATGCAGTAGTCTCACATGGAAGTCTCACATGGATCCCACTGGGCTAAAATCATTGACTGGCTATATAGACACATATCAAAGTATTAACAATGGTTATCACCATCTGTGTTTGTGATATAAAGGTGGAAGTGATGTGTCCCTCATTTTTCCTAATATATATTTGTAGTTTTAACTGAACTTAGTAATACTGATTCAGAAATCAAAATAGAAAAGTAAAACTTTGGTAAGAGAAGGCATGCATTCAATATACCATTAATTAACAAGCATAAGTATTTAAACCAAAGAAACTAATATTCAGTTGGATCCCAGTGTTAATTTCTAATTCAACTTCAGTAGAAACTGCACAAAGGTATTAGCTGGAGAAAATAAACACCTTTGAAATACATATAATATTAAATTTATTGGCATTATAATAATTATTATTAAAATCTCCTTTATTGCAATTCGTTTGTGTTAAGTATACTGACAGATAACAAAGAAATATTCAGAATCTTATTTAAACCCCACATGAGGAATAATGGACACTTCAGACATATATATATAGGAGGATGGATTATTTAAAGAGATTTATGTTACTTGGGACAAATAGCCTGATACATAAAGTCATTTATTTATTGTTCTCTATAAAGCAGTCCCATGAGGGGATTACTTGCAGGCATTTAATGACTTCTCACTTCTTTATCTCTTATACTGCATTCAAAAGAATTTGACATTGTGGTTCTCAACTCTCTTTGTCTAGAAATACTCATTTCTCCCTGACCTCTCAATAGTATTCAACTTTGTTGGCCACAGAGGATACATAAAGAGCTCTACATATAGGTGATTAGCAGCTAGCTCTGGAAAGCTCAATTTGTTTACAGTTAACAACCCCCTTCTCCAGATTACTTAATTCATAGCAGAATTTAAGAGAGGTGTTTAGAAATTTTGGTGATGTTTGTTGTCTGTTCTCTCATCCAAAATTAAATTGGCCCAGTTGAAGGACCTTAAAAGGTGTGCACTTACACGTTTTTCTGCAGCTCTTAGATAATTTCACATTTAGTCAAAGATGGGTGTTTTCCATCACTTAATGTATTTATTTCCTTTATTTTGAATAAGTAAGTTAAGATTTGGAAAGCTAATGTTCTTGATATTACAAAGCATAAAAAATATAAAAATGCTGAAATCCTTTATCTTAGTATGCAGCTGGAAGTCACATTTTGGTTTTATAATGCACATTCTTCTTTAGCATAACAAATTTTTTTTATGTTTCTGCATTTAATGAAGTCAACTTAGACAAGAATTCTGAAAGTTACAAAACATTAAAATCATGAACACAGAAATGCAAGTTATATTTTTATTTATTTTTAAATGGCTTTAGTAAGATATAATTCACACCGTGAAATTCACCCATTTAAAGTGTGCAATTCAATAGCATTTTGTATATTCTTAGAGTTGTGTACTCATTACCCATGATTTTGAACATTTGTAATCACCCCCAAAGAAATTTCATGCTGATTAGTCTCTCCTCTATCCATTGAACCATCTTTCTCAAGACCTATGCAACCATAAGTCTACTTTCTAGATCTATAGATTTGCCTTTTCTAATGCATTTTGTGATAATGGATTCATGTCATATATAGTCTTTTGTGAGTAGCTGCTGTTTCTCTGTTTAATATTTTAATCCTTTTAAGGATTTTTCAATATATTTTTTTGGATTTGTTTTCTTTAAGATTGCCCTATAGAATACAGTGAACACCTTAATGAGCTACTTTGAATTTTTTTTTTTAAAGATTTTATTTATTTATTTGACAGACAGAAATCACAAGTAGGCAGAGAGGCAGGCAGAGAGAGAGAGGGAGAAGCAGGCTTCCCGCTGAGCAGAGAGCCCGATGCGGGGCTCGATCCCAGGACCCTGGGATCATGACCTGAGCCGAAGGCAGAGGCTTTAATCCACTGAGCCAACCAGGCACCCCGAGCTACTTTGAATTTATGTTAACTGAAATTCAATGAAATATAGATATACTACTTCCACAAAATTCTATTCCTAGTTTCCCTTTTTGTGCTGCTATTGTTGTATATAATATACATAAAATTATACTGTACATAAAACCAAATAATACATGGTTAAAATTAGACAAGTATGATATATTTATGCAATTTATATGATTTTATGTCTTTAACAAAACTGATAGGAGAACAAATTTATTTATGATTTTTAACATAAATTATCTTATTTATAATTTCTGATTCTTTTCATTTTTTTCCCATGGATTCAAATTATTACTTGGTGTCATTTCCTTATTGTAGTACATCTCTGTACCTATCTATATTGTTTACCCTTGTGCTGTTAATAAATTTTATGTTTCTTACTACTATAGGTCCAACAGTATAATTAGATACCCATTATATTACACAATTGTTTTTAAATCAGTTCTAGAAGAAAACAGAAAATTAACAATTATAATGACTTTCATATTTCCCTAAATTACTTTTGCTGATGCTCTTTACTTTTTATGTGGATTTTAATTATTACCGGGTATTATGAACTTTCCTTCTGAAGAACTTTCTTTAGTATCTTGAAAGATAGGCCTGCTAACACCATCTTTGTTTTGTTTTGTTTTTGAACTTTGAATATTTCATCCCACTGTCTTCTGGCTTCCAGTGTTTCTGGTAAAAAAGGCTTTTAAGCTTACTGTGGTTCCATTGTATGTGACAATCTGTTTTCCTCTCCCTTCTTTCAAGGTTTTCTCTTTGCCTTTTAATATTTTGACTTTTCCATAGCTGGATGCACAGGACCCCTTTGCATTTATCTTACTTGGAGTTGCTTGAGCTTCTTAGTTTGGTAGAACAGTGTTTTGCATCAAATTTCCGAAATTTTCAGTCATTATTTATTCAAGTATATTTCTACCCCGTCTGTCTCTCCTTTCCTGCGGTACTCCCTTCATGGTTAGGTTGCCGTGCATAATGGAGTCCCACATTTTCCTGAGGCCATGTTCATTTTTCTTCATTTTTTTTTTTCTCTCTGCTCCTTAGATTGCATAGTCTTTATCAGTTTGTCTTCAAGTTTACTGATTCTTTCTCCTGCCAGCTTAGACTTGCAGTTGAGCTGCTATAGTAAGTTTTCATCTCAAATATTATATTTGTCAGCTCAAGAATTTCCATTTGGTTTTTGTTATAATTTTAATATTTAAAAGACTGTTTATTTGTTTATTTTAGAGAGAAGAGAGCCTGTAAGCAGGGGGAGGGAGAAAGAGAGAGAGAGAGAATATTCCCTCAAGCAGACTCCCTGCTGGGTGCAGAACCCAACGTGGGGCTCAATCCCAGGACCCTGAGATCATAACAAGAGTTGGATGCTTAACCAACTGCACCACTGAGGGTCCCCAGTTTTAAACTCTTTGTAAGTATTCTTAATTTGATGAAACATTGTCATCTTACTTTTTTTTTAACTTCTTTAAATCATGGTTATCTTTAGTTCTTTGAACATATTTACAGTAGTTGTTTTAAGTCTATGTCTGCTGAGTTGATACCTTGCCTTTTCTCAAAGAAGATTTCTATTGCCTTCTGTTCTCCCTGTGTAGGGGATACACTTTCCTCTTTTGTTTGTTTGTTCATTTTTTCAATGTTTCATAATATGTTGTTGAAGAATGGACACTTTACTTCTCTGTCATCTCCCCCCAACCCCATAATATTTAAATCTAAAGCAGCTTTAAATTGAACCCACTTCTGGGGCTTGTTGTTATTGTCATTTTATTTGCCAGTGACTTGGCTGGAGTACTTCAGTGACATCTATTTCCCCCACAATGTGTATCCTGTGATGTCTTTCCTCAGAGAGTACAAACTTGGGCACACAGTCACCCTGGGATGATAGTGGTTTAGCAGGACTCTCCTGGCTGCTGCTTTCTCTGATCACTTTGTAAAAATCTAACTCATCCGTCTCTACTGGAATTACATCGAGCTGTTAGCTTCACTACCTCCCCATTGAAAAGTCTATTGCTTTTGTCAATGTCTGAGGCATAAATTGCTCTACAGTCTGATGCAATTACATTGAGGCCCCTTTCAAGGGTAGTCTTGAGTCCAGTCTCATGACTGTTTTGACTCCATAAATGCTCTTACCTGTTTCTTGCCCTGGTTCTCTGTTTTAACTTCTAACTGGTTAATGATTTAGCTTGTCGCTACATGATGCTACCAGACTCCTCATAATTGCTTACCACAAAATGTCCATTGTTTTCGACAGCGCTCTTAAGCTAGCTTTTCTTAAAAACAAACTCACTCCCTTTATAGAAAGCAGTGAATGTGCCTTTCATCATAGTATAATTTTCTACACTACTGTTCCACGATTGGAGGTAGAAAGAGTAGTTTACTTCTTTCAGAGTGGCGGCCTTTCTTTCTGTGTAGGTCACTAGTGGGGGCAATAGTCCCTAGTCCTCTCGACTTGCTTCTACCATTATGTAACCCATGCCCTGTGGGCAAGCTGTGACAGGGGTGATCGGTGCCCAGGGTTTTTGTCTTGCTGGGGTGGAAATTCCACCCTACCAGAGGGCTGGATTGAGAAGGGGGCCACAACATTTCATCTGCTTTTGCCTGGAATGGAACTTCTAAATATGGGAACTCTGAGAGTGGAAGTAAGACAAGAAATATTGGTAGCCTTTCCATTCTGGAGGGACACCATGACCTTAGACTGGGACCTGAGAGGAGAGGAAACTCTTTATTCTTGGCTACACAGCCAGGAATTTCCTGAGCGGGGGCTAGGGGAAGGAGGGGGCAGTAATAGATCACAGTGAAAATACATGAGACTTTCCCTCTTCTTATTGAGATTTAGAAGATTTTCTGGAACAAATATTTAGGTTTTTGCCATGTACCCTAAGGGCAATTGATAGATATTTTAATTTTTTAATATAATTTTCAACAGTTATGGTTGTTTTGTTAGAGAAAGTGTCAGAATACATTGGAAAAATTAAGAATTTCTGAGACATCCATGCATACCTTTGCTCAGTTGCAAAAGAAGCACTTCATTTCTGGGTCACAAACTACCAAAATATTCAAGGTTTCCCAGTTTCAGGTAAACAAAGACACATATATACTGAAATGTTTTCTATCCCTTTGGTCACATAGCCAAAACAGATGCAGATGTAGAAAATATAGTTTATGCATTTTCGGTATAAACAAGCTGCTGGTACAAGGAATACCTTGTGGGATTTCAGGGCTTTAAGCAGCATTTTATTAGTCAGTGTTAACATATTTCATTGATATCTTGGCCAGTAATCAGCACCATGGTTCCATATACTCTAATCAAAGAGCTACCTCAAATCAGCTGTAGTTTAACAATAACGTTGTACATCCTATTATATACAGAAAGCTATTAGAGGTAGCTTTTAGAAATAGGATCAATGTACATGCATATACATAATAACCTTTCATTTTATTTCTTTTGTTTTCTCTTAAAATTGATGCATTACTCTTTCTAACTGAAGTAGAAGAGAAGGAAGTAGATTAGAAAGAGAGACCAAGAAATTCTCAAAATTTAGTAATGGATTATAGCAGCGGCTTAATAAATTAAATGTTTGGTGTCATTCCTTTGAATTAAAAATAATGCCAGGATGATCTAAGAGCTTCATTCAAGTTATATTTTTTATTATATTTTAAATATCATCAGTGTTCTTTCATGTCTTTCAAAATAAGGTTTATTTTTTCTGTTATTTCGAATATATTTTTAGCATTTTACCTGAATTTATAGGTTAATGCTTATATTAAGTGCATGTATTTCCCATAATCCTGCAAAGATGATGTTGAGTGGCTTTTAATGATTAACACATATACATAGAAAATATTTTAGTCTCAATAAATTTTGGTGATAATTGAGGATTAGTTTATATTAGCTATTAGTACATACACAATCATCCCATTCTAATGATACTAGAAACAGTAAAAAAAAAAAAGTTGCTTATTTAAATGAGAATAGAAACTCTCTTATGTCTTTAAGGGTATTTAGTTAATTTATTAAATACACAGAAAATAAGTTTTAAAGTATACATTAATTTGTTTAACAAACAAATAACATACAGAAACCTCATTTCTGTACGTTCTAAAACAGAAATAAGCGTGCCTCATTTTATTGCACTCTGCCCTATTTCACTTTGCAGATACTGCAAGGTTTTTTGTTGTTGCTGTTTTTTGGGGTTTTTTTTTCACAAATTGAAGACTTGTGGCAGGCAACCCTGATTAGAACACCATTTAACAAACAACATTTGCTCACTTTATGTTTCTTTGTATCGTATCTTGGAAATCCTCACAGTATTTTAAACTTTTTATTAGTACTTTATTTGTTAAGGTAATCTCTGATTATTGATTATAAATCCGTGAAAGCTCAGATGATGGTTAGCATTTTTTAACAACAAAGTATTTTTTAATTAAGGTATGTGCATTTTTAGACATAATGCTATGGGGCACTGAATATACTGCAGTATAGTGTAAACGTAACGTTTATATGTATTGTGAAAGCAAAAAGAAATCATTTGACATACTTTACTGGAATATTCCCATTTTTGTGGAACTGAACCTGCAGTATTTCTGAGGTAAGTCTATACTTAATAATTTTATGTTAATAAAAAATCTAAGCAGATCATCCCTTGAAGGACTGCTCATTTAAATGCAAATCAATTCTATTGAGATTAAAACATTCAACAATTAAAAACTATTTTCTGAGAAGGACCATATTCAGACATAATTAATTCACCACACATTAGGGGTATTATGTGGCTCTAGTAGTCAGAGTTAATAGAAAGTTTTAAAAGGCATTAATTTTATGTTTGTGAGCCAGTATGCTATTTTCATTTACTTCGAATCTGAAAAAAGAAAAAGAAAGAACGAATGAATTTCTACTTCTCCAGCTAGAATTTAATTTTCTCAACCAACATTAAGAAATGATCCCACATAAAATATTATTTATTTTTAAATTAATTCAATTATTTTTTAAAAAATTTAATTATTTTTAAATTAATTTTAAATTAATTTTTAAATTAATTGAAGAGTTCTCCCCAGTGATGTATGATTTGTGGCAAAAAGAAGCACAACAACTTGTGCTGTCTTCCTCAGGCTATCTTGGGCCAGATTAATAAGTGGGCCCAGATTGTTTTCTGTGTCAGCCCTGTCCTCTTGTGCTCTTCTCCACAGCACTCTCCTCAAACCACCATCTTGCTCTGCTTGTCCTTCGGTGGCTTCATTTGGTTTCTATCCTAAGACTGAATCACTGTGTCTTTAAGGCAGCAAATATGTATTTAAATAAAGCTGTGCCCTCTAAGAAAAGTGTTGTTGCAGATGCTATATGGCTATTTTAAAAGCTCTACATACTACATGCACTCATTTGTAAGAATAAAAATTACTCCGTGGACTGGATGTTTGAAATTTGTCAGAACCTCCAAATATCTTTTAAATGAAAATATATTTGTACTCAGCTTTGCCAGGAAGGTTGGTCTTCATAATCTAAAGAAGAAGATTCTGTTAAATCACAGTAGACTAAGTAAAAGAAATTCTAAAGTTGATTTCTAAAGTTTTCTCCCTGTTTCGTAGAGAATCTGTAAAAGTGTAAGCCTAAATTCATTAGTTGTGATATGACAAATGCCCGTGCGTAGTCCTGAATTAAGGAACTTCTGAAGATGTGCAAAAATCTGAGACTACTGCCTTAATATAGAACGATTTCTCTTTACGTACCCGGGGGCAAAGAGAAGAGAAAAAATCAGTGAACAAAATTACCTATTGATTTCTCAAAAAAGTGCATCCTTTTTTATTATAATAAGTTTCTCTCTTCCTTTCTGGGTGTTAGTGTATTGGAAAACCATTTAAAGAATATAATAGCTAAAAGAATATAATAGAGACTTAAGTATAATTTTTTGACTCCCCATGGTTAAGATAGGAATATACTTCCAAGTGTTTTAGTTTTTTTTTTTAATGTTAGATACTAGTACAATCTACATATTAAATAGAATCTATTGTTACTTACTTACGTTGGATTTGTAAGAGAAGCCTTATAGCCAAGTCTTATTTCCACTAAATGTCAAGATTGGATTAACTTATTCGGTGCTATCGCTTACCTTTTGTTCTTGCCTATTTTCTCTATGCATTCTGTCATGTGTTAATTCAGTGTTTACATGTCTGTATAACTGTACTGAAGTTAGATCCTCAGAAAAAAACAGAGGAAAACTCAAGAGACTTGGGACAATGTCATTGATGGTGTAAGTGTGTGTACAAGTGTCTGCATATATATTTGTCAGGACAATAACATAGGTTGAAATGATGTATAAAATGTATCAATTGTTTATGTATAGCATGAACTTACTAATCACTTATAAAAGCATTTTCTATGTCTATTATACATTTACATTATGGGTTTCCCATATACAAACTTGTGAGGTCTCTCATTATTCCACTTATGCATTCCAGTAGTTTGAAGATCTGGAAATTTAAATTTTGAAAATGACACTTCTTTATCTAGATATATCATGGAATATTTAAAGATTTTTTTTTTCATGATTCTTGTCTTTATATTTATAAATACATTTGACAAAGTTTCCATTGACATAATCAGTTCTTTCAATGTGTGGGTATGACCGGCGTTCACACAGGAATTGCTGGGAAGTGGAGTCCAGTGGTGACATCGATAAAGCTAGAGTGGGTAAAAGTAGTAGAGTGTGAGATACAGGTTGTGAATGAAGATGACACTGAGCCCAGCTTGGATTGGGGAAGACAACACTCAGTTTTATGTATGAAGTAAGGATAGAAAGGAGCAAGGTTGAGAACATTGAGATAAAAGGAAGAAATATGTTAAAAATATGACTCAGTATAAACAGCAAAGAACTGTTATAAATTACCTTCAGGAGACCCACTTTTTTGTTTTTAAAGATTTTATTTATTTATTTGACACAGAGAGAGTGCACAAGCAGGGGGAACAGCAGGCAGAGAGGAAAAGAGCAAAGCAGTTGCAGTCTCCCCACTGAGCAGGGAGCCAGATGGCCGGACTTGATCCCAGTACCCTGGAATCATGACCTAAGTGGAAGGCAGATGCTTAACTGACTGAGCCACCCAGGCATCCCAAGAGACCCACTTTAGTTATGCTTTTTTGTTATAGGAGAACAGAGATAGTTGGCTAAATAAAATATAAAGTTAAGACATTTTTTCAATTCCAATATATAAAATAATATAAATATGAACATCCTTTCATTTTAATAACTTTTGCTGGAAAAGATTGTTATAAAGAGAATCTAAAATTGAAGTAATGGTCATTGGTTCTCCTTAATTTAAATAGTGGTGGAGCACAGGCATGTATGTATCCCTTTCAATTAGTGTTTTTGTATTTTGGGGGTAAATACCTGGTAGCGTGATTACTGGACCTTATGGTAGTTCTATTTTTAACTTTTGAGTCACTGTATTGTGCACCTGAAACTAATGTAACACTGTATGTTAACTATACTGGAAGTAAAATAAAAAAAAAAAAAAAAACAAATAGCAGAAAAAAATGCAGGAAAATTCAAACTTGGCTTAGAAAAAAACAGTACTTTATTGTTCTTATTTAAATATATATGGTGAGGGATACTTGGGTGGCTCAGTTGGTTAAATGTCTGCCTTCGGCTGGGGTCATGATTCTGGAGTCCTCTCCTTCTGCCTCTGTCCCCACTCATGTTCTCTCTATCAAATAAATAAAAAAAATAATAATAAAATAAAATAAAAAAGTAAATAAATGTTTATGATGAATTCTATGAAGATTTTTAGTTATGTTCAAAATTGCTTGATAATGTTGAACTAGTAGAATGAGAAATGCAAACAAATAACCCACCATTACTTTTTATGCAAGTTCAGAAAAAAAATTAAAGATTAAATTTTCAACTTAGATAGTTAAATGTCTACCTTTATATAATAAACACAATATATCAATAATAAGTGCAAATAAGTTTCACATAAGAACAAAAATGATTTAAAATGTTTGTTTTTAGTTTTTAGTATGCATGCAATGAATTAGTTTGGGATTTTAAATTTGTCAATTTAAGCATATTAGAATATAAATGCTTAGGATGTTGAAAGGCTTTTTAAAAATATATATATACAGTGTATAGCAAAAGGAAGTGTAATATTAAGACTTTTAAAAGTAGTTTGGAGATATTTGTGTACTCCTGAGCTTTTTTTCTCTAGATTCACATTCTTCATTGTCAATTTGATGTGTATTAAATACCTATATATTTACATGCTATTTTGTAACGAGCAAATCTTCACTGCTTTTAACACAGTAAAATGGTAATACATCATGTAATAGTTAAACAAAACCAGATGTTTATGCAACATAAAAACAGATGTTTCCAGGTTTACCCTGCTCTCTGTCTCTAACTGGTTGGGAAGGACTTCCCAATCCCTGCAAACTCTGGCCATCACTATTTCTGGGAAAATCTGAGGTGTCTCACATTGGGTCATAAAAGTGTTTGTTTCCACCCCAATTCCCAATACTTCAGCAATTAAAAATGGCTCTTCTGTTCACACCAGGGCACACAACTCCCTGTTGTGGAGTGTCTGGCCCAGCGAGGATTTGTTCTGTCCTCTGAGTCTGTTGTCGCCCCCTGAACCAGCACAGGTCTGCCGTTTCTTCTCTAAGATCTCGTGTCTCTGTGAAGGTGTGTGTGTGCGGTGGGAGGACAGGCTAATAATGGCTTCCTTTTTATTTTAAAACTGGAGGGACTGCAATGTTCTTCCATATGTGTTCGATATTTACTTATTTTTCCTTCTGGTTTTTCTTAATGTCTTTCTTCTCACAAACAAATAGGCCAATGCAATTAAGAAATATCCCAATAGTATTTTATTGACATAAATTTGAACCATAATGAAGATAAACAAACTTAAATATTTGCCACAGAAAGAATTATGTATCATAATTTATAGATAATTTAAGTATTTCATATCAAGATCACAGATTCAACAATACAAGAAACACCTTCCTTAGTGTACTCTTTCATTAAAACTTTGGAGGTCCCAAGTTATATAGCCTATGCTTTGGCAACAGTTATCATGAACCCATGTGCTTTATATTTATTATCTAATTTTCCATTCACTACTTAATTGAATGAAACAATTAATATTGTTCCAGGTAAGATTATAACTTCTTCAAGGTCACATATCTTATAAATGGTGAAGACAAAATTTAAACAAAGGTCTGCCAGATTTTAATCTTTCTTCTTGCCACAGTGATAGACTTTCTTTCAGAAAATAAATCTCATGACCAAACTCCTGCAACATCCACATTTAATTTAATTATAAAAAGAATTACTCATGTTTCAAAAAACAGAGATGTAATATTTTTCATAGTAGAAAGAAACGGAAATGATGCTAACTTCTATGGGAAATAATGTTAGCTACACTACATAGAAAAAAGTTATTAAAATATGTGTAATGGAGAATTTAGCAACACATTGTTGTCTTTACCACCAAGCATATTAAAAAGTGTCACTTGGATATTGGCCACCCCTTTGTCAGCTTTATTCTATATCATCACACATTGTGAAAAATATTGTTTGGTTTGGGGGAACACAGAGCGAGAATTTATAAAAATATTTTTATCTGTGCTTAAACCCTAATCCATTTGAAAAAATATCTTTAATATAATTGTGTCATTAAATCACAAAAATGGAAATTGAGCTGACAGCAGGGTGTTATCTTTTATTGAGGGCAAACAGCAGGGTTGCTGCTAATGAGAACATCATCAACTTATCAACAAAAGGTCAGCCTAGAGAGCTCTTTACCCAACTTCTCCCTAAGTAGACTTTTGTTTCGCTTTTGATGGCATATTGCACTGACGGGTTAGAGTCATGTGACTACGTTATTGTGAATTGGTCTCTCTAACGACAAGAAATATAATTGCAAGATACAGATTGAAGTTGGGTATACATTATTCAGAAGCTAATTCATTTTTCTGAAAGGGACATTAGGTTTATTTTGGTGATTTGTTGTTGTTCATTTGTTTTGAACATTTTGGTATTATATTTAAGTGGGATCTCCATTTCAAGACTTTGAAAGGTATAAGGGCATGGGTTTAGATAAAGGTAGGCACTCGTATAGACAGCTGATTCTCATCCTTATTCTATTACCTGCTTGCTTTACAAACAGAAAGATCAAGTAGTAATCAAAATTATGATTTACTGTGTATCATTTATTATGAGCTTATTTTTTGCCAGGCAGTGGTCTGAGTGCTTTATAAGCATCGTTATATTTTATATTCACATGAAGCTTAAAATTATTATAATGATTCACTTTTGTTTGCTTTTTTACAGATTTTTGAAAACTGTTTTATAGCTCATAAAAGGTCACCAAGTATTTGGTTAGAACTGCTTTGCTTATGATATTTATTGGACTCCAACATTTAGAATATTAAGGCAAGGGAAACTATTGATTATATCACTTGAAGTTTTTGCTTATATCAGCAAAATTTAGCAAAGGATTATTCTAATTAATGATAACACAACAAAAATAAAATAAAAATTAAAATAAAATAATAAAATAAAATAAACCACTGATTCTCCAGGGTTAGGGACTGAGGGCAAGAGGATTTATTCTGGGCATCTCATCTCTTCTCCAACTATATTTCTCTGTTGCTTATGTTTTGAAATGAATGAACCTAAAGAATTGGTCAAGGGGCTAATGTAGACAACAAAATTAATTCAAACCTCACTTTTAATCTTAGCTTTTCTAGAACTGTGTTGGTTACTTTTATGTATAAATTTGGGTAAGCCACAGTACTCAGATATTTGTATAACACTAGTCTAAATATAGCACTGAGATACCATTTTAGATAAAATTACATTAAATTCAGTATATTTTGAATAAACCCGATTATCCTCCTTAATGTGGGTGGGCCTTATCTAATCTGTTGAAGGTCTTAAAAGGAAAAGACTGATGTCTCTCAAGGAAGTGGGAATTCTGCTAGCAGGCTGCCTTCAAACTTGAGCTACAGCATTAAATCTTCTCTGGTTCTTCAGTCTGCTGGCCAGTTCTGAAAATTGTGGACTTATGAGCCTCCACAGTCATTTGAACCAATTCCTTAAAATCTCTTTCTTTCTGCATCCCCCTCCCCCTTTATATACAGACAAGCTCACCTTACTGATTATTTTTCTCTGGAGAATCTTGACTAATATAAATATGTAACACATATCGGTAATAAGTAAAGAGTATTAATGAAAAAAAGATCCCTCTTTTGAAACGGACATAGCATCATCATATTCATATGCCTTATAGACAATCACTTTTGAATTTATATGGATTTTATTTTTTATTTTATTTATTTATTTATTTTTAAAAATTTATTTATTTATTTATTTGACACAGAGAGAATGAGATCACAAGTAGGTAGAGCAGCAGGCAGAGAGGGGGGAAGCAGGCTGCCTGGGGCTCGATCCCAGGACCCTGAGATTATGACCTGAGCCGAAGGCAGAGGCTTAATCCACTGAGCAACCCAGGTGTCCCAGAATTTATATGGATTTTAAAAAGAGGATACTTGTAAAAGTCTCAAGCACAAATGACTTTCATAATATGTGGCTATTTTGATGACCATGTGTACATGACTTGCCTGATGTAGTGTGAATTTTAACTGAAAATTTGTCTAATTTTAACCATTAAATATGTCTTAACAAGCTTGGAATCATATGTATTTGGAAAGTCTTGAATAATGAAAGAATAGATATTTAGTTTACCAGTTTCTGATATTTTTTTACAAAAGTTTAGTCTGTGTTTCTTAGTAAAAGTTTTGACTAAAACAAGGTCAACATAACCCGAAAACATGCTGTTAATTTTGATCTATTCTTTCCACTGCTGCAAACGTAAAAACAAAAGCATGTACCTGTAATTCAAAAAAGGGTAAAATGTTTTGTCTAGATTGTGAATTAATCTAAATATCTGATGATCAAGGCTTAGAAAAGTTCATACTATAAGAATTTGAAGGGGCGCCTGGGTGGCTCAGTGGGTTAAAGCCTCTGCTTTCGGCTCAGGTCATGATCCCAGGGTCCTGGGATCGAGCCCCACATCGGGCTCTCTGCTCAGCAGGAGGCCTGCTTCTCTTCCTCTTTCTCTCTCTCTCTCTGCCTACTTGTGATCTCTGTCTGTCAAATAAATGAATAAAAAAAAAAAAAAAAAGAATTTGAAAACTGGAGCTTCTCTTCTCTCATTTACTATTTTGAGCAGTTTGATCAGTCCAGTTCAGTGTTTCTTAATCTTGGCTATGCACCAGAAATTCCTGGAGAGCTTTTAAAATTTTCTTTGCCAGTACTTCAAACAAAAGCAGTGAAACTAGAATATCTGGGGATGTTACCCAATATCACCATTAAAAAAAAAGGCAGTCCTTCATGTGATTCTGAGTGCAGTCAAGATTGAGAACTGCTGCCCTGAGTGGCAATGTCTAGGGCCATCACAAGAATCCACTTCCTGTGCCTTAGGACAAACTAGTTGGAAAGCATTCAGTTGGAGGATTAAGTTCTCACAGGCTTAACAGCCAGGAAATTAAGATACCTGGATAGCATTTGTGTCCAAAAATGCAACAAAAGCCTTTTTTTTTTTTTTTTTTTGGTTGTTTTATTGTCCCTCTTGGTTATCATAGAGTTCCTTCTTTTCATATTTAGTAATGTTCCATTATATGCTAAATACTATGTATGGAAGAGTAATTAAGTCTATGGGTCGTTCCTATTTTAGAAGGATAGAAATTGACCTTGCAGTGTTACTTGGATCACATCAGATTATAAAATGAAAATGTGGGGTGCCTGGGTGGCTCAGTGGGTTAAGCCTCTGCCTTTGTCTCAGGTCATGATCTCAGGGTCCTGGGATTGAACCCCGCATCGGGCTCTCTGCTCAGCAGGGAGCTTCCTCCTCTCTCTCTCTCTGCCTGCCTCTATGCCTACTTGTGATCTCTGTCAAATAAATAAATAAAAATTTTTAAAATGAAAATGTACTTAATGTAATGCTAGCAAATAGTAGGAGTAAAATAAATATTGTTAAATCTTACCATAAATGTTAGAGATATAAGAATTCTGAAGAAGTATATACTAAAGGCCTAAAAAAACATATACATTGAGACCCCCCAAAATTAAGATTTAAAGTAGTTGTCATGGGAAGCACAGCTAGGAAGCAAATTCCAAATGATATTGATATGACAAAATTTACATAGTTGACAGGATGATTAATTTTATGTGTCAACTTGACTGGGCCATAGGTTCCCAGATATTTGGTTAAACATTACTATGGGTGTTTCTGCGAAGGTATTACTGATTGAGTTGAACATTTAAATCAATAGCTGACTGTAGAGCAGATTGCTCTCCCTAACGTGGGTGGATATCATCCAATCAGCTGACGGGGCTGAAGAGAACAAAATGCCAACCCTCCCCCACGTATAGGAAACTTCTCCTGCCTGACCTCCTTGAGTTGAAAGGAAAAACACTGGTTCTGTTCTGCTTTTGGACTCAAACTGATAGATCAGCTTTTTGTGTGTTTTAAGCCTCTCTGGCTTTCAGACTGAAACTAAACCATCCACTCTCTTGGATGTCCACTTGGCAACTGCCAATACGGGGATATTTCAGCCTTCATAATTAGAAATGTGGGCCAGTTCTCTCTCCCTCTCTCCTTTTCTGTGTATACACACGCACGTGCGTACACACACACACACACACCCACATACTTACGTACAAACACACATACTATCAGTTCTATTTATCTGGAGAACCCTGACTAATACAGATAGTAAATATGCTATTGAAACTGAAAACATTTTTATTATTTTTTCCAAATGTGTATCCATATACTCATCCTTAATAATTTGGTTACCTTTTCCCCCATTTGCTTGATAAAATTTAGGTCTCTCTTTTTGATGAAGTTAAAATGTTTTTTATCTCACTTTTAGAAAAATAGTGGGCAGTTTTCAAGCATTTTTAGGAAGAATTTGGTATACAGTCCATATAATCTTCTGGCATGCACCTATTCATGTAATATTATGCTTGTGTTTTTATTTCTTTCCTATTATTTTTCTCTTTTTTGACAGTTGCTAAATAAGATAAGAACATATAGGAATATTTCTTTGTGAGGTTATAGACCAGTAGGGAGTGTTTACAGATAATAGATCTACAACTGTAACATGGTAAGACACATATGACAGGTACATAGATGCATATTTGACACATAAAACTCATGGCTAGAAGAGCCAGAAGAGTTTGGAAGACAGAAGTGATATTTGGAAAGATAGCTGGAGGATATGTAGTAAAATTGGTAATACTGTGTATTGCCGTTTATATGTCCTAATCATCATTCTGTTTTCCATGTGTTAACTCATTTAATCATCACAAGAAAGAAAGAAAGAAAGAAGAAAGGAAGAGAGAGAAGGAAGGAAGGAAGGAAAGAAAGAGGAGGAAAATATTGTCCATTTAAAAAAAAATCCTCAAAAGTGATTAGAATTCAAAAGGAATGGAAGAGATGAGGTCAAGGAGAAAAAGTGTGCTTGGCAGTGTGATTGGCGTGGGAAAACTGCAGAGATGAGAAAGAGCAAAGCAAATGAATTTATTTAATGTAACCTCGTTATAGTATGTGTGTGTGTATGCACACAATGCATGTCTTGGAGACTAGGGGGGCGAGGAAAGTGTACGTAATGAGTCTAGAATATTGGGCAGGGTTCATGATGTTTAGATTTTTGAATTTTATAATGAATTTGATTGCTTTTATATAATACAAAAGGGTTTTCTTCTTTGTATTGTGTATTTTATTTGTTAGAGATTGTGTACTACTTTTTCACAAAATGTTACAGTGATCTTTTTATGTTACTAAGTGTCTTTTCCTGAGTAGTCATACCTACCTCATCATCATAAGTATGAAGATTTTTTACCCACCTCATTTAAATTGATTTAAATTGCTTAACACAATTACTAATATTTTACCAGGAAATTGGTTTTCTCACCCTCCCTCTCTTCAGTATCCCATATGTAGTTTCAAAGGAAGAATACATAATATTTTGGCTCCAACCATACATTGACTGACTCAAAGATTATTCCATATGAGAGATGCTTTTTATGTAAGTTAAATGAGGACTCAACACATGGATTATAATATGTGTTACACTGACACTTAATCTCATCCAATTACTTTCATTCCCTATCTCAGTTTCTGAACCAAAAGAAACAATAACTGGCCTTTTGTATGTTCAAAAAATTTGATAAAAATTTTTGATAAAATCAAAATCAAAAAATTTTGATAAAATTTTGATAAAAATAAAGCAATATTAGAATTCAGAGTTTTTCTACTAAAAGGTACTGTAATATACTCATTTTGGAATAATGCACTTTACACATTTTTGTGTGAATGTTTGTTGATTCTCTTCCCCTATATAATTTCAGAGAAAAAGAATGCAAGCATTATGCGTAAGCTTCACCTGACTGCACTATTTGGAATTTCAGTTCAAGGACACTTACTTTGGGAAAATGTTTTCTTGTCTACAAACACATTAAATAATATATTAGTTAAAATCAGATGTTTCTTTAACTTTGTTTCAGGTTTTAGGCTGGTGTTAATATTGATGACTATATCACATAGGAGTTAGTGATGTCATAGTCTTTGAATTAGGAGTCTTAGTTCTAGAGTACGTATCAAAGAGGATTTCAGCTTAATAGATATGTAGCCATTTAGAGATTACTATCTACATGTAGAAATACAGAAAACTGTGCATGTCTTAGAGCCTCCTGCCACACATTTTCCTATAAGTAAGTAAGATTACAATATTAGATACAATCATTAAACTCCGGTAAAGTGAAAATTGTCATCACATTTTTCTACAAAGCAGCTTATTAAATCAATTGCATAATGATTCAATCTTTAATCTGAATCCCCTTAACTCTAATGATAATGTTTATATTAGCACACTTCTCAAGCACTTACTAGCCTATAATAGCTTATTCATGTGACTGAAAAAAGGATTTATAACCAATAAAGCTTAGAGCAATTAAAATTGAAACGTTTATTCTATGTAATCTATTATATTCTTAAGGTAGATGTCTTAGTCTGTTTGGGCTGTTCCAATAGAATACTACAGACTGATGGCTTATAACAACAGAAATTTATTTCTAAGTTCTGAAGGCTGGAAATCAAAGATCGGGGTGTCTGTGGCTGGGTGAGGGCACTCTTCCATAAGGGAGACATTCATAGTGTCCTCAGATGGTGGAAGGGGCTGGAGGTTCTGTGGATCTTCTCTTATAAGGGCACAAGTTTTATTCATGCTCTGAGCACCTCCCGAAGGCTATACCTCCTCATACCATCATATTGATCATTAGGATTTCAACATATTAATTTGGGGGTTGGGCACAAACACCCAGGCTGTAGTAGTAAGTAGAATTCTAATGTAGGTATTAAGACCCATGCCTCTGACAATGAGACACCTAAACTCTCTGAATATGCTTTCTGACCTAACTCATGTTAACATTGTGAAAAATAAGGTAACACTGGAGAAAGTTATAGGAAGAAATGGTCAAAGCACCGGAAGACCCAATTTCTTTCATCTTCCAGGTCTGTATCCATACTTTTTACCTTGTCCATGGCAGTATCCTTCCTTCATGAGCAGAGTGACTTTCTTTACCTCTTGGCTCTGGGTTTGGACATGTGTGTATCTAAACACACATGTGTTCAAGAGATGGAAGCAGAAGTACAAATGGTAAACCAAGGCTTCCAGAGAATTGTGTTTGTGTGTGTGTGCGGAGGGCAGTTTCCATTTGTCATTTTGTGCTCCTGACATCGCCTTGGGGGGATGCTTAAGCTATTCTGCTCTCCTGGGAGAAGAATGTGAGATGCCTCAGCAAGAACTGAGTGTTGCTGGTTTCCTACTCTAGGTCAGCTGAGCAGAATAAGTTAAATTTTTTTCCATGTAGTTTATTTTCCAATTCACAAAAAGGTCCTCTGTAATAAAGCCTGTGCTTGTGGCAGCTGTAGCCAAGTCACGGGTTTATTCAAAAGTGTACAACTGTGACATATATGGACTTAGCTAAACAATAAGAAACGTATTTATACATGCAAGGCAACATAAATAATGATGCCTGTTTGATCTGCTCCTCTTCTTTGTCTACAGGAAGGGATATCATCAACGTTCTTTGCTGTAAAGTAACTGCTAAAAAAAATAAATAAAAAGAAGAATGAGCAATATTTGGCAAAGCTCTGTTATTACCAGTGGAGATTAGATGGTAGGACTCCCTCCATCTTCAGATCACACGTTATTCAGATGTGCTTTGTAGAAGTGTTTTGATCTTTAGTGAGGATTTCAGGCAGTCTTTCAAAGAAATATGGCTCTTTATAATCTTTGTGTAAACATCATTATCTTTTTTACTTATGGGAAGACCTTTTCCCCTTCATGATGAATAAAAAGGAAAGTAAACATTTAAACTTCCTACCCAAGGCCATAATTGCTACCTGCAATGTGCCAACTCATTTGTGAGTTGTTTTATGCACTTGCCAAAATTATGGAGTTATTTATAATGTCTAGGAAGGCTCTAGAGATGATTCTTCATTCTCCTGCTCAATTGTCCACTAAAGCATACTTAATATATTAATATTGACTTTTCCTTTTTTCTAATTTTTGTATTTAAAGGAAAATTTTTACTGTGATTTAGATTAGACTTCAAATTCTATTTTGCTGAGATAAAACGTGTGTCTGTGTGTGTGTGATGTAACCAACACCAGATGCTTATGTTAATCGGAAACCATAATACTGCTTCTATTTATATTTTCTTTAGCAATTTTGACTATGATATGGATAAAAAAACAGCAGCTAACAAAAAGCAAATTCTGAGCAACCAAAAGACAACTCAATTCCACAAATACATACTGAATACCTACTATCAGTTTCAGATCAACAGTGAATAGAACAAAGCCTCTCTTTTCCTGAAAATTGTATTCTGGTGGAAATTTTTTATACTTAGCATGTAACTGTTCTATAATTAACTCATTCGTTCATCAAGGACTTATTTAACACATATTTTGTGCGAGGTCCTTTTTGTCACTGGGGTACAGCATGAATGGACAGAACTTGGAGCACATTGGAGCACATTGATTTGAGTTTTGAAAAACAGTGACAGTAAACAAATAACAATCACACAAGGCATGTTATGGATTGTGATCAGTGTTACATTGTTTTCAGGGAGTTGAGAAAGTAATTAGAAGTCACATATAGGATGATCTCTGATGGCCTCTCTAAAAGTGATGCCATTTGTGCTAAGAACTAATAAATGAAAATGAGCAAGACCTGCAGAAACTTGGAAGAACATTCCAGCAAATTCAGAGCATAAAAAACAAATGGACTATACATATATGAAACAATGTCCAGCAAAATAGCAATCAAGAAGTGCACACTAAGCAATAATTAGGTATGATTTTTATCCTTTAGGTTGGCAAACACTTTGAAGTCTGACAATGCCTAGAGAAATGCAAGCTCTCATACACTGCTTGAGGAAGTCAGCATAAAAGGAAGATCAGTAAAGAAATGTTTACCAAAGCTAAGAACTCCGTATCTCGTGATGTAGCAGTCTGCCTTCTATATAACTGGAGAAATATTTTGCATTGCTAGAGTTACACACAGTTTAACTCTAAAGTATCTCAGGACTCCAGATGTCAATGCTGACAAAGCTACAGTTCACTGCAGGAAAAAGATACAAGACAGCAGTACATTAAAATAAAGGTATCTATCACCACCATGTTTAAGACATGAAAGAAATGCAACATCTTAAAGGAAAAGGGAGGAGAAGTAGGAAATTGTTCATGAGGAACTAGAGTGATACCTAAAGGAAGATTTTCTTGAATTCTGAGAGCATTGCTAAGAAATAAATTTTTCCTTATCCTGAAAGAAATATACAGCCATTTAATATTTTAACTAGACCCTACTAAAAAGAGGATTTGTATGGTGCCAGAGAGAAGGATGCTCCAAGAAGTAAGTGATACAGTATTCTTACTTTCCTATTCAAAAAAATACTGCACACACCCTATTGAGTAGAGACTAGCCGGTAGTTCTGCTTAATGATTAATAGGCAATTTACTAGAAACAAAGAGAGGGAACCTTAAGGACTTTCTAGTTTAAGACTTTCAGAAAACTAAACTTTTTAAACTGAATTTTACAAATTCTTAATTTGAAAAATGATATGAACCACATGTAGTAGGAAGAAGGTTAAATGTAATAATTTATATAAAGTACTTAAGAGAATGCTACAACATAGTAACATACTTAATAAATGTGTATTATTATGATGATAATAATTTGTTATTAATAGGAGGAAGTGTAGGTATTCTCTTATGACTGCTGCTGTAGTACCAGGATTTACATTTTAATTTTTTATTTTATTTAATTTATTTTTTTTAAAGATTTTATTTATTTGACAAACAGAGATCACAAGTAGGCAGAGAGGTAGGCAGAGAGAGAGGAGGAAGCAGGCTCCCTGCTGAGCAGAGAGCCCGATGTGGGGCTCGATCCCAGGACCCTGAAATCATGACCTGAGCCAAAGGCAGAGGCTTAACCCACAGAGCCACCCAGCCGCCCCCCAGGATTTACATTTTTTTTTTACTTTTTTTTTTTAAATTTTATTTTTTATAAACATATAATATATTTTTATCCCCAGGGGTACAGGTCTGTGAATCGCCAGGTTTACACACTTCACAGCACTCACCATAGCACATACCCTCCCCAATGTCCATAATCCCTCCCCCCCTCCCAACCCCCCTCCCCCCATCAACCCTCAGTTTGTTTTGTGAGATTAAGAGTCACTTATGGTTTGTCTCCCTCCCAATCCCATCTTGTTTCATTTACTCTTCTCCTACCCCCTCCTATCCCCATGTTGCATCTCCTCTCCCTCATATCAGGGAGATCATATGATAGTTGTCTTTCTCCGATTGACTTATTTCGCTAAGCATGATACCCTCTAGTTCCATCCACGTCGTCGCAAATGGCAAGATTTCATTTCTTTTGATGGCTGCATAGTATTCCATTGTGTATATATACCACATCTTCTTTATCCATTCGTCTGTTGATGGACATCTAGGTTCTTTCCATAGTTTGGCTATTGTAGACATTGCTGCTATAAACATTCGGGTGCACATGCCCCTTCGGATCACTACGTTTGTATCTTTAGGGTAAATACCCAGCAGTGCAATTGCTGGGTCATAGGGTAGTTCTATTTTCAACATTTTGAGGAACCTCCATGCTGTTTTCCAGAGTGGTTGCACCAGCTTGCATTCCCACCAACAGTGTAGGAGGGTTCCCCTTTCTCCGCATCCTCGCCAGCATCTGTCATTTCCTGACTTGTTAATTTTAGCCATTCTGACTGGTGTGAGGTGATATCTCATTGTGGTTTTGATTTGTATTTCCCTGATGCCGAGTGATGTGGAGCACTTTTTCATGTGTCTGTTGGCCATCTGGATGTCTCCTTGGCAGAAATGTCTGTTCACGTCCTCTGCCCATTTCTTGATTGGATTATTTGTTCTTTGGTGTTGAGTTTGCTAAGTTCTTTATAGATTTTGGACACTAGCCCTTTATCTGATATGTCATTTGCAAATATCTTCTCCCACTCTTTCAGTTGTCTTTTGGTTTTGTTCACTGTTTCCTTTGCTGTGCAAAAGCTTTTGATCTTGATAAAATCCCAATAGTTCATTTTTGCCCTTCCTTCCCTTGCCTTTGGCGATGTTCCTAGGAAGATGTTGCTGCAGCTGAGGTCGAAGAGGTTGCTGCCTGTGTTCTCCTCAAGGATTTTGATGGATTCCTTTCTCACACTGAGGTCCTTCATCCATTTTGAGTCTATTTTCATGTGTGGTGTAAGGAAATGATCCAATTTCATTTTTCTGCATGTGGCTGTCCAATTTTCCCAACACCATTTATTGAAGAGGCTGTCTTTTTCAGGATTTACATTTTAAAGAGCATTCTAGAATTATGTATTATAAGCTTCACAACATACATATAAGTAACTGAATACCAGATATTAGAGGCAAATACTTGGAAGTCATGGGTGTGGTTAGTGTCAATGGATGTAGAGACTGGTGGTCAAGGGTGACCACGGAAGTGTGTGGGCCTTATGGATGGAGTATTTCCTTTTCCATTCAGATGAGTCATCTGAAATATTATTTTACACATTTGAGATGTAATTTAATTATCAATGAGGTACATCCAGCTGGCCAACAAGACCTGTCTTTTCAAGGGCTCAACGTCAACACCAGTGTGAGATGCAAAGAAAAAGTCCATTTGACCCAATGTTTCTAGCTTTGCTCTGAGTGTTGTGCAGCTGTACTGTTTAAATTAAGTGGAGGGTTTTATTTTTTTTTCCTTTTGATTTAATTTGTTGTTTTTAGTGAGATTTGGTATTGTGGAGAAAACATCATACCTTTAGGGAAGGAGCATAGAATTGCAGATACAAGAAGGTTAGATTTATGATTAGGCTTGAGTCTTGAGAGAACAGAGGTTATGTTTATTAACATAATAATCACCTTGAGTAACCCTGTCATGAGTCACATAAAATTGACAAGAATTCCACTTGACTTACTGTAGGAAACCTCTTCTCCTTTCTCTTGGGAATCTTGATGGGATAAGGGAGGATTGTATTTGTCCTGGTCCTCTAGCTCTGAGTGTCTGCTTCCTCCACTAGCTGTAGCTCTAATCCCTTCAATCTCCCAAATATCCACCTATGTTGTTCAAGATTCTTTCCTTTTTCTTTGCATCCTTCCCCCACAACCCCTACCCCACCTCTTTTATTTTTGCTTCAATCTCTACTTTGGAAAAGAAAAATGAGATCCACCTTTCAGAAATTTCTCTTGTTTAAAGGACACTCAAATCTGTGACAAGAATCTGGTTTTATAAGTAGGAGTAGTCAATAATATGTCGCCATACCCCAAAACAACAACAAAATAAAGTAGCTGTACAGTCTTTCACTCAGGCTTCTGGAATGAAATGCCAATATTTATTTACCTTACTGATGAAATGGTAGAGTTATGATACCTAACATGTTCAAAGCATCTGGGTCAGGAGGGAATGGTAGTGAAGAGAAGTTGATAGGACACAGTTGGAGGGAAAGATCACTGAAGAGTTTTGAGTCCAGTGAGAAGCCCAAGATGTCAAGTGGGAATGAAGGAGAATCGGTTCCTTTCATGATGTCTGGGAATCAGTGTGGGAAGATGAGTAGCAGTTTATGGGTGGAGCAGTTAGAAAGAAATTTCTTAGATTACATTTGATTAGGGGTTTCACATCGATGAATTTGAGGTTAGAGGTGAGCGAGGGTTGACCACCTGTGGATCAAACATACATTCAGTAATGGCAGACTGCTATGGAGAAAAGAGAACAAAATTCGTGCCTAAGGAGTGGATACTGGAAATTTAAAATTTTGACTGTTAGAAGTAAAGACAAAATCAGGAGAGAAGCTGGAAGACAAAATTGAGGGCATCTCCCAGAATATAAAGGAAAACACATGCTTTGAAATAAAAACCAGAAATTTTGAGAGATTCATCCAGGAAAACCAATAGTAAACCTTCTAGAGAGTAGAGAAATGGATGGTGGAAATGAATAAGTGGAATCCCTCTCCTACACAGGCATCTTTTGTCCAGCAGAGTATGAAAATGAAAAAAAAAAAAAATCCCTTAGGTATAGTGTAGACTCTCTTTCTCTTGACATTTTATCTTATATTTTATCTTCTGCCTGACTTGTATATATTTGAATTTGAAAATTCAGGTGTGGGGCACCTGGGTGGCTCAGTGGGTTAAAGCCTCTGCCTTCGGCTCAGGTCATGATCCCAGGGTCCTGGGATTGAGCCCCGCATTGGGCTCTCTGCTCAGTGGGGAGCCTGCTTCCTCCTCTCTCTCTCTGCCTGCCTCTCTGCCTACTTGTGATCTGTCTGTCAAAAAAAAAAAAAAAAATCTTGAAAATTCAGGTGTGCTGATGATTTCAGATAGATTCAATGCAATTTTTAAGAGCCTTTAACTCACCAATTTACTTTTTCCCTCCTCTGTAGCATGTTTAATGATATCAAATGATATTTCAGCATCTGTTGCTTGATCTATATCCATTTTCTTCCCTTCAGCTCTTACTCCAGAAAGTCATTTAATTATGCATCGTAATGTATAATCTTAGAATAAACATTATTTGGACTTCATATATTTTATTTTCTTATAATCTTGGATATTTTTGAAAATATTTTTTGTTACTTTCATTTATATTCATAAGTGAAATTGGTCATTAATTTTCTTTGGAATACCTTTTGTTGATGTTTTCTAGCAAAGTAGTAATCTCAAACATGAATTTAAAATATCACCTTTTTCTGTAACCTGGAGTAGTGTTATTTGGAATTTTCCTATGTTTGTCATAATCGTATATTTTCCTTTGCTGTTAACGTTTCTCTGTTTTAAATTTTATCTCATGATTTGGAATAAAGGCACATTTTTCTATTTTTTTTTCAGTTACCTTAAACTAAATATCTGTAAATATGTGTCTAAATATACCTGTATCTGTATCTGTAGCCACATTCATGTGCCTGCCAAGTCCTCTGCCTGCCATTTTATTTATCTCATTACTGATATGTTACCTCCATTTTCCTAGTTTCTCATCTTTTCACAGTTTTTTTTTTTTAACATGTTATTTTTATAGTTTGGCTCTCGTTTTGCTCTTATTACTATTGTTGATAATATACTTAAAAATTACATTTTTAAAATCACTAAGTACTCTTTTCGTGCCCAGATTGCTACTTTTCCAAAAAACAAGTGTCCTTTAAAATTTCTCTATAATGCAAATAAAATTTTTACTATTCTTTATATTACTTTGTAGTTTTCTGTAGCAACTATTTTGTTGTTTTGAGATCTTGGGAACATTTATCTCAAATCTACATTTCTGTGCTTCTGTTCCTGAGTCTTTTTACATGGAAGGAAACTGGTTGGGTATCAATTCTGTTTCTGCCCTTTGACCATGAGCAATTTACATCGTTTCCTTTGCATTGACTTTCTTACCTATAAATTGGAAAAATCTGTATTGTATATTATCTGTCTTTTTCTCTAACTGGGATTAATTTACTTGGGAGGACTTACTTATATTTGCTATAAGTATATGCCTTTCTTTTTATTTTTTATTTTTTAAAATATTTATTTGAGAGAGAGAGAGATAGTGAGGGAGAAGCAAAAGAGATCCCAAGTGGGAGGGATGAGCAGACTCCCTGATGAGCAGGAAGCCTGACGTGGGGTTCCATCCCAAGACCCCATGATCATGACCTTAGCCAAAAGCGGAGGCTTAACTGACTGAGCCACTCAGGTGTCCCTATGCCTTTCCTTTTAAATTAGCATTTTAAATACAACTTAGGCATAGTTTATCATGTTTAACATTATTTTCTTTTAAAATATCGCATGCCTATAAAATAAATATCTGCCTACACATGTGTAACTGGGTCTATATCTGTTCATATATATCCATATATATGTGTGACTAAAAAAATAGAGAGATTTGAATTAAATTTGGCTTTTAAATGAAATTAATTTAATTAATCAATATTTTTTGAAAATGAACAAATTACTTTATAGCTAAAAAGTATTAAAGCAATACCTGGTTCATATGAACTGTGAAGCAAATTATTCTTAATTATAATATTTAAACTCACAAAGTTTTTTCATATGGCTCTATTTGTGTTTTCTCTATGGGCTCAAATTTATAGAAGAAGGTATTTTTTGTTTGGTAATGGAAGCCAAGGAAGGCTCCTTTAATTGTTATGCCCGAGTTTTCTCATCTGAGAGACCACCAAGGAGCCAACGCCGATGTAAACACACGAGGGTTTATTCAGCAAGCTTAAGCTTGGGCCCAAGTATACCTGACACAGCGGAGTAGGGACTTGGACCCCGAACCAGATTACAGTCAGAGATTTTAAAGGCAGAGTAGGGGTGGACTTGGCAGTGGGCGAGGACAAAGGGGATGATGTTAGTCTCTAAGGAATTTTGGAAGCAAGGTCTCCAGGACCTTGAGGGGCTAGCTATTGTTGGGAGAAAGGTTATTTATTACTAGTAATAAAAATCTTTCCATGAGACCCTTTAGATGTATATCAGTTGGTCATATGCTTGGGAATGATCGCTGACACTATCTTGGAGGTTTAGAGATAAAGTTTCACATTTCTCCTATCAAGTGTCCTTGTTAGTGAGATTTAGGTTTAGAAGAAATTTAACTTTATTTACATTTCCTTTTGCCTCAGCCTCCTTCAGTTTTATGGTGGGGAGGGCAACATTAGGGCTTGGGGAACTGAGTTATTTGCCTCTGGAAATTGGGCTATTGTTAGGACATTTGTAAACCAAGGGAGACTCCTGTCTTGCAGGATTGTGATCTCAGCAAGTTAACTATTTGTTTTTCTTTTAGGGCAGCCAGGGGTGGCTGAGGAATGTCACACCTACTACTGAGGGGAGAACAGGTGGAAGGGGATGCAAGGTGCCAGCTTTTGCTTGGCCAAGATGGCTGTACTTATGTCAAGGCTAGACTTAAGGTGGGTACAGCCTTGTTTTTCTTGGCCTCCACACAATGATTGTGTAAATCTTCTATATTTTATTCAGTAGCAGAGAAATAGCAGTAGGAAAGAGATTACATGCATTGTGATTTTCAACATCCCAGAGAATCCATCGTTTATGTAAAGAAGAAATAAAGCTATAAGCAGATGATAGGGCTAAGGATTTCACTTTTATTCAGGCTCAACTTAATTTTGGCTGTCTTAACAGGCTGAATCCAGGAAGCCAAGGGGCCTTTTTTCAAACCAGCCTTAGGGGACAGTGCAACTGGCCTATTACTATTAGCTTTTCTCCCCAGGGCATCCTTTATTCCTGAGTCTTGACCACTTACTCGAAAGCGTTTCAGGTTTCATGCTTCCTACAGGTTCCAGCATAGTCTGGCTATTGATTTTCAGGAGGCATCACCCAAATACAGGATGTATTAATGAGTCTGTGTGTGTGTGCACGTGTATGCATGATGAAAGAGAAAGACAGAGGGAGAGAGACAAAGACAGAGATGGGGAGAAAGAGAGAAAGAAAGGAAGTGATCAAAATAATCTTTTTTCCTTTTCCTTTTTTGGTTTTCAGTTGTGGGACTTAACAGCTGCTGGTCAATGCCATCACTTCGGTGCTTTCAACCATAATATTTTATAATCAGATTCCTACGCTTTTCACATATTTGGCAGGGAATCACTTCCCTGGTCTTCAGTGATTGTTTGATGATTGGAAAATTCATCTTTACACTAAGTGACTCACCTTGTAGGAAGGAAAAGAAGTTAAACAAAATTAGAATGACATCCACATAATATAAATCATATAATCTAGTATCTTGGGTTTATTTTAATTTGACATGGAGGTGACTCAAGACTATGAAATTGTACAGTATATATAAATAATTTAATGTAGCAGTTGATAAAGAATTTATGCATAATTATCATTTTCACGGTGAAATAACTTCAGCCTCTACTAGCAGATTCCCAGAAGTATTTTAATTAATTACCTACAGATAGATTTAATTTAATTTTGTTTTTTAATTAAATTTATTTTTCAAGTATTCGCTACTCAGTATAAATTTTTTCTTGTCTATCTTTATGACAATATTAATAGGTAAAACAGCAGTATCTTCATCTTCTATCTGCCTGTTATCTAGAGATTTGTGTTCCCTTTCAAATGTTAACTTCGAATACTTACACTTTAGAAAGTTCTTAATGATGATCTTGTCATTTATTCATTAATTCCGTTCACTCAACAAATATTTATTTGGCCTCTATGTGCCAAGAACTTTTCTAGGTGCTGCAAATAGAGTTGGGAAATAAATCCATGCTGTCATGCAGTTAACATTCAACTGGGAGCAAACAGAACATAAAACGGTCATTACATAATATTTTAATGGTAATAAGAGCTACGAAGAAGATGAAAGCGGCTTAATCGTATGGGATATCGTGAGAGTGGATCAGGCTGCTATGTTAGATAAGGAAGCATTTGAGCAGAGATCTATATGAAGTCATGAAAGATTCAAATATATTAAGGAAAAAAATTCAAACCATAGGAAATGTACATGTCAACGCAGTGAGTTGGAAGCATGATTGGCAAATTCAAGGGTGTGAAAGGGGTCCGGTGACTGAAGCCCAGTTAATGAAGAGAGGAGAGGTGGTCAACGAAGTAGTCCTAAGCACAGTCAGGCAGGCCCTTGCACATCAGGATAAGTGCCTGAGTGAATTGTGGACTTGGGGAAGGGTGTTTGCCGGGAGAGTGATATGTCTCTATTTCCGAATGATTACTGCTGTGCTGAAAATAACCACGCCATAAGGTGAGCTTGAAAAAATTGATGACCGAGAAAAGTCTAATTCTAAAATAATACACTGACTGATGCTTTGTCCAACATTTGCTCCATATCAAATCTGTTCAGCAGGAAGCTGGATAATATTAATCACCTTCCACCCATGTTCTTTATTTATTGTTAGCAAATAATTTATTCACATTTTAGTTTTATAACTTATTAAAAGAAAATAAACAACTATGGGTAGAATATATTTTATTTTTTTCTGAAGTTTAAGTGAAGAACATTTACTAATATGTTTTTCTAATTATTACATAATAATCAACATAACAAATGCATCTCCTAACTCTAGAAAATATATTTTTTAATTCATTCAACAATTTTCTGAATTATAAGAGTACTGTTGTGACTTCTTTTTAGTTCGTATTTTCTGGTATAATCCCCCCCTTCCTTTTTAAAAACTCTCTGTGCTAAATCTGTTTTTATGGCTCTATTTTTTATTTTTTTATTTTTATTTTTTTTTTAAAGATTTTATTTATTTATTTGACAGAGAGAGATCACAAGCAGGCAGAGAGGCCCTCAGAGAGAGAGAAGGAAGCAGGCTCCCTACTGAGCAAAGAGCCCGATGCGGGGCTCAATCCCAGGACCCTGAGATCATGACCTGAGCCGAAGGCAGCGGCTTAACCCACTGAGCCACCCAGGCGCCCCTATGGCTCTATTTTTTAAATTCCTTAATTGATTCTAGTGTGAAAAATAAGTGAAAATAAACAGGCACATAACTTTTGCACAAAGCTCTCAGCTATGCTTACCAGGCAAAAATTACTAAATAGAACATAATCTCTCTCTTCAATGTACTGTTGTTTATTAGAAAAGAAAACACATAATACAGAGTTATCATAACAGCATGTATGCAGTGAAAAATGTAAACAATGACCATTTGCCTAACAAAGGACTTACACTTTACCTAACAAAGGATTGTGGACTTACGGAGATGGTCCTCTCTTTAAAATAGAAATGTAATTTTTTATTTATGTATTTTTTATTATTTATGTAATTATTATTCAATAATATCCTTTTTTCTTTTTTCCTTAAAATAGAATATTTGTTCAGAAAGAATATTTTTATATACATATATCACATATACACATTTTCAAAATGGAAATTTTGAAATTTGCAATTTGAAATTTCTAATATATTAGAAATATACTCTTTGACTCTGGATGTATCTGTTAGTAAAACTATGTGAAAGGTTTGTTTTATTGGTATAATTCCAGGTTGTTTTAAATGTCCATTATTCAAGGTAACTGAGCTCTGACATGAAAAACAAATAATAATCTCAATAAATTTCTATCTGAATAGCGAAAGATATTGCTTGTCAATGAAAAGGTATCTTAGAGAAAATTCCCAATAATAGTGAGGTAATTTAATGAATGAAATGTGAAAGGAGGACCTACAAAAGCAAGCTTCTGCCACAAATTGAATTGATTGGAATATTATTGGTTCTAAATCACACTTGCAAAGATAACCATGATCAATAAATATAACTAAATAACTCAGAGAAGTTTTGTAGTATTTTCAACTTAAATTCTTTGGGGCTTGTACTCTCTTGAAAATTGATTCTGTGTTTTTTTATTTTGTTTTGTTTTGTTTTTAAAATGTGCTTGGTTGACTGGTTTTATCATTTTTCTCTTTTTTAGAGCAAACCTGAGCCCCAGTTATTGCAGAGTCAACAATGCTTTTTGCCTCTAGATTCATTTGTTTTTACTTAGTACTATTTCTCCAAAGAGAAATACAACATAATAAATCAAGTAAATGTAAGGGTGATAGGAATCTCTTACATGCAGAAAGATATGATCATTTGTTTGTATCTTTATTTTGAAAAATGCATTTATCTGCTTATTTTTATTTGCACAAGAGTAAATCCTGTTTGTTTTGTTTATTTCACTTCTTGTTTACATGGCTTCTTAAGACTGCCTAGAAGAGACATAGCTCTTTCACACTTAGCATATTTTTTCAAGGATAAGCAACATCATAGGAGAGCGATATATACTATTTCTCTATCTTTCCCAAACTGAAATATTAATAAGAATGAGTACTTAATGACAGTTTATTATGATTTAAGCATTGGGCTAAACACTTACATGCTAGAAATCAATAATAGTTTTCAACATCTGAAACAACTAAGTAGTACCATAGTTTTCATTTTACCATTAGGGAAATTGAGGCTCAAAGAAGATGTGTGATTTTCAAGATTACACAACAGCTAAGGAGTATGCATTCTGTACTATTAACTGTTTTTGCCTTTTTGGGGAAGTACAGCTGTTTCTCATTTTGAAAAAAAAAAATATCCTTATGTGAGTACTGGTAACTGCTTTTTAAGCAAGTGTTTATGCTTTTCAAAGCAGAGAATCTGACTTGGTAACGTGGCCGCCATGACCACTTGCCAGCCCTGTAGTGGTGCTCTTAGCGCCCTTCACAGTTATCTCAGACACCGTGGCTTGCCTGAGATCCAGTGCCTGTAGTTTTGTTAAATTCTTACATGTTTTCTGGTCTAATACATTGAGGTTAGGGTAACAGGTCTATTTCTCCCAATATGTGAGATGTAGGCCAAAGAGCTTCACAGAAGAAACATCTGAATCTACTATCCAAATTAGTGCTCTCTAGTGGTAGGCTTATAGAGAAATTTCTTTGAATGAAAGATAATTTGGATAGATTACTATTTTTAAATTATTCTTTAGGTTATTGTTTACTTTTTTTTTTTAATTTTTTAAAAGATTTTGTTTATTTATTTGACAGACAGAGATCACAAGTAGGCAGAGAGGCAGGCAGAGAGAGAGAGGGGGAAGCAGGCTTCCCCACTGAGCAGAGAGCCTGATGCGGGGCTCGATCCCAGGTCCCTGGGATCATGACCTGAGCCGAAGGCAGAGACTTCAACCCACTGAGCCACCCAGATGCCCCCTATTGTTTACTTTTTAAAAAAATGTTTAAGGTGCCAACAGGATGATCTAAACAGTGGGAAAAAAACATGTAAAGCATTGAATGTTGGGGATTTGGTCACAAATGGATTACTAAGAATCTTTTTTTTTTTTTTTTTAATTACTAAGACTCTTTCAAGAATCGATGCCTAATCTAGGGAATCTGTGATTATCAATAAAGGGAGAGAACAGGTGGGAACCAACTATTTAAAGATCCAGTTCAAAATCCAAAGTATTTGTATTATCTGAGGTGTGGAACTGATCAGAAGAGAATGTATCGAGAAAGGAGTCATAATCACTTGTGATGATGTACAAAAGTCACATAAAATGATATGTGAAGGGGCGCCTGGGTGGCTCAGTGGGTTAAGCCGCTGCCTTCAGCTCAGGTCATGATCTCAGGGTCCTGGGATCGAGCCCCGCATCGGGCTCTCTGCTCAGCAGAGAGTCTGCTTCCTCCTCTCTCTCTCTGCGGGCCTCTCTGCCTGCTTGTGATCTCTCTCTGTCAAATAAAGAAATAAAAATCTTAAAAAAAAAATGATATGTGAATTTATCCATTGCATATAGCAAAAGTAATAGATCATCTTAGTGAAAACTGTAGTGACCAGTGAAAACTTGTGTTGAAGTAAGTTGGAGTAAGTAAGTTGGAGGTGAGGGTATGAGTTATAGAAAACACTTTACAGATTTAACAGATGAGAAGAAAGTGACAAGTGTGTGGCTAAAGAGGAATGAGAGATTACCAAGTTACCAAGTTTTTCTTTATAAATTTAATTAATTATTTAATGGCAGAAATTTGAGCATATTTAAAAGAACATGGAATATATTCACAATGTTGAACGGGAAAAATTGGTGAATGCTTTATTCAATATAATAAATTCTTATAAATCTTAAACTATTAAAAAATAGATACCATATTTTTATGGGTATAAGCAAATCTATCTTAAAAATAAGAATGCAAGCTTTGAAGTTAGTTACATGGTCCTTTTGGAGGACAGAGAGAAAGGAATTAATTTGAGTAGGGAAACAAAGGTCCTTTGAATTCCAAAGAATTCTATTTGGAATCACATATTTTTTAGACTATGTTTATGTACAGAATTAGTATGCTATTGGACTGGTAATGATCCATTACAGAGGAAATGTTTGCATATGAAATTAGACAGTCCATGACATAGATTTGGGGTTGTGAATTAAAACGTAATGGAGAAAATCTAGCTATAGCATTTTCCTTTATCATCTAAGGAGACTACATTCACACCCTTCTGAGGGATGCTGGGGGGCAGTTGGGAACTAGAGACCTAAGCATGGATTTACATCTTATGCTTGACAAGATTGACAAGTCCACACAATCATATTATATGACCTAAAATAGTTAAATAAGAGAACTCAACTATACAGTGTTCATATTTATTTTCAGTTTCTTCAGGGTGTGCTAAAACTATCCTTTTGCTATCTAGAAAATGACATCTTCAAAAGAGCTACTCACTATCAAATAAATTCATTTCAGCAACTCCAGGGGAAAAAAATGATGTTAAGTATTTAAAAAATAATAATTGACCCTAGGCCTTGTAAGTCAGAAATTTCATGATGCAGGCTTGGCATCTGGGACATTGTGATGAGCAAAGAAATATTTAAAACTACAGGGGTGCCTGGGTGGCTCAGTCAGTTAAGCATCCGACTCTAGATTTTGACTCAGGTCATGATCTCAGGGTTGTGAGAATGAGCGCTGTGTGGCTCCTTTCCCAGCTCAGAGGCTGCTTGAGATTCTTTCTTTCCTTCTTCCTCTACACCTGCCCCCCACCCTCTCCCCTTCTCTAAATTAAACAAACAAACAAACAAAAACAACAACATGTAAAACCATAGACTGTTCATGAAGATGGACTTCGAAGGCAGGAGAAATGTTTCTCTCTCTTGTTTTTTCTTTCTTTGTTGCTGAATCATAGAAAGTTCAAAGGGAAAACAGAAATAACTTTGATGAATTCCTACCTCAATGACTTAGTTTCATTGAAACTAATGTGGACACATAATTGTCTCAGCATCACATTAGACAATAGCAATACTTTCTTAGAGGAAGTCTTATAATACTGTGTTCTTTAGTTGGACAGATTGATTTAAAATCTTAGTTAGCTCTGTCCCTTCATAGCTCTGTAACCTTAAAAGGTTTACCTCTCCTACCTGTGACTTGATTTTCTCATCTGGAAAATGGAGATAATAAGGCTAACTTGATAGGGGTATTGTGAGAAACCAAAAAGGTCATAAATAATTTAAATAATGTTTGGCATACCGCAAAAACTAACATTAACTTTTACTAGAAAGCTTTCTTCCCTCAGACAGCCCACTTTCATGTTTTCATTTTACCTTCATAGGAACTTTCTGAAGCAGGTGGGCTCTTGTGCTAATTTGCTACTTCCGGCCTTCCTCCCCCCCCTGCCCCCTTTCATTCTTTCCTTTTCCCCCTTTCCATTTCCCCCCTTTCCTCCTTGCTTTTGTTCCTTCCATCAGCCCATAAAGAGCAAGCCACTATGTGAAGCCCCAGGGCTACTAAGATAAATAGGGCATAAAACTGCCTTAGAGTTCATCAAAATCCAGGAGGAAAGAAAGACACAGTGTTTGAGAACATTGAACACAGAGCCCTCTATTGCTGCATTTTAAAGTCAGGTGGCTGGTGAGCGCGAGAAGTGGTGAAGAGTTCACAGGCTGTAACTTTCAGCCTTGGGCCTCTGATATCGGTTACTGGAGGTTTTTGGTCTGTTTATTTTGTTTTGTTTTATTCTTCCTTCCCCAGCCCCTGTTCATCGGGATACTTCTTCTACCTCTCTGAGTAATAGCTGGTGGCGAGATTAGATTACATGAAATTATTTTTGATGCTTAACGTAGTTGAGAGATACATATTGAAATTTGGATGCTGTACCATTCTCCAGAGTTTGTAGTAAAGTGTGAGCTGAATTCCATTTGTCTGAAAAGATAACTTATTCTGCTCTTTAAGATTCATCTTTCCAAGCATCTTTTATTCAGTTCAACTGAAGGACAGAACGGAATGAAACAGATAATGAGCTAGCAACATATAAGACTAACCTTTTTGAATAATAATTAAAAAAAAAAGGAACATTTGCTCCCTTAGGTTATGTTTCAACAGAAAAGACATGTATCTATCTTGTCAAAAGGAATTAAGGGGTCTCTAAACATCAAAATGAAAGATTCAAAAGCATATTATTATTATAGGGGAAAGAAAATGTCTGGCTAATGTATCTGTAGGAGAGAACTGTATCACCAAATAAATAGGAAATATGGGTACTAAATGGTTTTAATGAATTTAGGGATTACCATAGGAAAAAAGGCAACAATTAATTGATGATCTACCTGACAACTTTTAATAGTTTTTTCTTAACACGATATAGAAATTGATCAAATTATTGAGATGGTAAAGAACGACAAATGGGCTACAGCCAAAAATAGTGAATTCCTTATACAACATCACCCCCATCATCACCCCATTTAAATGTTTAAATTTCAATTGAATACATACAGGATTAGTGTAGTAGATTGATAGAAACCATTTAAGACAAAAATCTACAATTATCTATATAACAATTATTTAATTGGGGTAAAATTTTAAAATATGATATTTTAAGAGTGGCAGTTAATTTTCCCATAACTGCCACATCTCTAGATTTTCCTTATGTAGGTAGGTCATTAAGTTGGGATAATGTGGCATTCGACAAATGTGTTAAGAACTTACTTAGTCCCAAACTTTTAAATATCCTTAATAAATTGGATTTTCTTAACATAACAAAGTACTGACATTATAGTCTTCATACTTAGTTGTATCATGACAAAATACAACCCAAAAGATGACTAAAAAAAAATCTCTCTTTAAGATACTCAGCATTATAATTATTAATTCTTATGGAGTGATTTTATGGAAGGGAGATTCCCTCATGGAAGGTCAAACGATCACTAAAAATATTAAAGGAACAGCCAGGCTTCCCCATCATCATTTTGCTGCCTTGTGATAACACTCTGTTCATGTTTCTTTTAGTAACTAGGAATGTGAATAATTTATAAATTTATAACTAGAGAAAATTCACAAAGAACAATGGTGTCTCCTGAACTTAAATTAGAAAACAGCTGAGTTGATTGTGTCCCTATCCTGAAACAATTAATGCAGTGTTCTATGAAACCGCTTTTCATTTGAGGATGTCTAGAATGGAAGGAAAATTGAAACAGATATGAAATCTTAAGTAACTCAATTTTATGTAAATTTATGTATGAAACAAAAAGCAGCATTGCAATGAAATCTTCTGGGCTTTAATTTGATTCAAGGTCTGATACATATTTTGACCATCTTTCCTTCATGCAAAAAGGAAAATACTCCAGATAGAACAAGTCATTGACTGCCTAATGTACATCAATCAAACTTGCTAACTTATGATGTTTCTCAAGGGTATTAGCTCTTTGGTAGTCGTCAGAAATATAAATGGACAATGTGGTGTGGGGGTACTGTGCAGTGGAGCAGAGAGGCATGGTACTCGATGTGCCATATCCCTTCACTTCAAACAACTAATTAATGGTCTGCTATATATCCTGCTTCTCAGAGGTCAGAGGTATTGTTAAGAATCCTCAGTGTTGCCTGTTTAAATTAAAAGAGATGACAGACAGATTCATCTAGGGTGTTAAGCAAAAAGGGAGGATAAAGTCCTATCTCTCTAAAAAGCTCGTGCCAAGGAATGCAAGCAAAGGAACCCAAAAGATATACTTCCCTTGGGTAAATTTCGTTTATTAAAGTTTTAACCCCCAAGGAAGAAAAATTAAAGGTAGTTCTTTCTGAGAAAATAATTAATTTGATCTATCTTGTCCTTGGAGCCGATTCCCTGAATCAATTTCTTGATGAAACCACTTGTTGTATCATCAACAGAATACTTCTAAAAGAAATCATATTTTTGAGAATGGTGTCACCAATTTTAGAATTTTTTCTCTCTTTTGCAAAGCAAAGCATATTATTACAGTGAAAATTCAGGTGCATTTCAATACTAAATTTAGAGTTTAGGGCATACTTAGGTTGTAAGAACAAAAATCAAGAAACTTAGGTGCACTAGTAGTATGGATTAAATAGGGCAAAATTCACACTGAACTCAAATTTCCCAGATAAAAATATAGTTGGTATTTACAGAGAAATCAACTTCTGATTGAGCACATTTTAATCATTTTATTTTTTTCCCCCTGGATTATAAACACTAATAAGAATGCATGCATTCCTTTTTCTCCCCCTTATATATACTCCGAGCTGTTCAAGCTGAGTTCTCCGGGAGAAAATTAGAAGTGAACGCAATTCAACACAAAATTAATGCTACAAATACCTGTCTTCTACATGCCAGCATTCCTCTAGGTACTGTAATTACTCCTACATCATGAAGCTTATATTATTATAGGTATGACATATGTAAACATAAAGGTAAGCAATAACATAGGTAATTACAGATGGTGTTAAACCCTATAAAAGAAATATAAAGTATGAATTGATAGCAACTGCAAGACGTCAGTCTCAATATGGTTGTCAGAAAGCCTTCTGAGAAGGGACCATTTAACTCAGACCTAAAGGATGACAGTGCATCAGCGGGGCTAAGAATCATGGAGAGAGCATTCCAGACAAGACATGTTCAAAGGCCCAGTAGAAAGAAGGGCCTGTCTAGGAAACAGGAAGAAAGCCATTGTAGCTGGGAAACAAGGATTAAGGGGAGGAAAGGTGAAAAAGAAAAAAAAAAAAAAAAAGTTTAATCTGCAAGAGAAATGTAGGTCATGAAAACAGGTTTCTTGTATTTTATGTTGTGTTTGTGGTTATTGTGGTGGTGGTTGTTTTCGAGAGTATATGAGACTGGGACGTGAGGGCGATCACGCTGTGACATCTCTCACCCCATTTATCACCAGGGTCGATTCAGCGGATCCACCGAGCGGGGCAGATGTCCCTTTCCTCCCTCACCCCTCCCGTGTGGGTCCCTCCTGAAGGTCAGCCCTGGGTCCGAAAGAATGACCTTCCCCCAGAGGAGGACTGCTCTTCTGTCAGGGGTGTACGAGGACCTGTGCCCTGCGCCCCCCGCCCCCGCAACCCCGCTAGGACCTCCCAACAAGCTCTCAAGCTCCATTTGTGGGAGAAAATAAGGTAGTTAAGCTCCTGAGACTCCAGAGACATCCAAATGAGGCACTGCCTGTGACAGGCTGCTGCTGCCTTGCTTTAGAAACAAACAAACAAACAAATCAAGACAGGGGCATGTCTGGTTTTATTTTTAAAAGTTCACTCCGCTTTGTGAAAAACTGCATCGTAAGTGTATTTCAGTGTAGGGTGAGCAGGAGAATGTGGAGATGGGAGGGAATAGCAAGCTTTAGAAGCAGGGAGAGGATTTGTGAAGTTCTTGCATTATTTGTAAACATATGATACCACATCTCTGAAAATTTATGTTGAAACTGCCATTTCAAATCTCTCTCTCTTTCTTTCTTTGTGTGTGTGTGTGTTTTTTTTCCTTGCCATTTCGAACAAAATAACCTGCTTGAAATTTCTTTGAAAGGCTTTGGATTTTTGTCCCTGTGAAAGATTGTGCCTTCATATTCACTTACCTTTTCTATTTGGTTGTTTAGTTCTATTTATTTGGTTCCACTAAATGTCACATTATGAGCAGGTGAGTTTGTATACAATTTCTCATTTAATTCCCACAATAACCCAGCAAAGTATGGTTTATCACCTTTCAACAGATGATTCAGAATGTTTAGATTTCTTAATCTAGACTACAGTGCAGAGCTGTAAAAAAAAAAAGAGAAGATGAGTGGAAAAGATACCCAGTTCATATCTGCAAACTTTGTTCTCTGTTCTTTGAGGTTCAAGTTATCACATCAGATATAAGGAATACAAGTAATTTGACTTGCTTTATAATTGTTATTTCAATTTATATACTCAGAACCCTGATCACTAGTGTGTTTGCACAGATGGAAGAAATCATAAAACACTAGCACTCTCATCCTATTTGATTGGTTAAAAAAAAATCAAACCCTCATTTCTATCAAAAAATTATATTACAATTAGAAAAATGTTAATAGTTCATGAAAATTTTTAAAAAGATTTTTATTTATTTATTTAACAGACAGAGATCACAAGTAGGCAGAGAGACCGGCAGAGAGAGGAGGAAGCAGGCTCCCTGCAGAGCAGAGAGCCCGACTTGGGGCTCTATCCCAGGACCCTGAGATCATGACCTGAGCCGAAGGCAGAGGCTTTAACCCACTGAGCCACCCAGGCACCCCCATGAAATATTTTTAAAATGAGACCAAAGACTTCCTATTCACATGAAGAAAAATGTCTAAAAAATTCTCCTAAAAATTGTTTTTCTTGTTACTATTAACATTATTAGCTGATATTTTAATATCTATTTGAAATTAATGTACAGTGTAATTGACTTTTTTGTATATAATTTCATGCATTTTACCAGAATCACTGCTGGTGATTACATGAGGATATAGAACAGTTACCTCACTCCATGAAGCCTCCTCTTTGCTATCCTTTTTAGTGATACCTTCCATACAACCCTAATTCTTAATCAACACTGATCTCTTTTCTCTTCCTATAATTTTTTTTTTCAAGGATACTACATAAACGGAATCATATGGTTTCTAACTTCTTGAGACTGGGCTTCTTACATTCAGAATAACGACTGAGATTCACCCACATTGTGTGAATCAGTGCCCTATGGCTTTTATTTCTGGGCAGTATTCTATTCTATGGATGTACCAAAGTTTGTGTCTTCTTATGCCAATGGAAGGACATTTCAGGTGGTTTCCAGGTATTGGCAAATGTGAATGGAACTACTATAAGCATTGGTGTACTGGTTTTTATAAGAACATAAGTTTTCATATCTCTTCAGTAAATACCAAGAAATGAGGTTCCTGGGTGAGTGTGTCTTTGACTTTATAAGAAACTGCCAAACATTGTTCCAGAATTGGCTATACTAACCCATAGTTAATATTTGTTTATCCCGTAACATATAGATCTATAGATACTTTTTAATTTAATTTTTTTGGAGAAGGAGAAAGAGAGAGGGAGGGGGAGAGGGAGAGAAAGAATTTTAAGCAGGCTCCATGCCCAATGCAGAGCCTGAGGCAGAACTCGATCTCACAACCCTGAGACCATGACCTGAGCCAAAATCAAAAGTCATATGCTTGAGGCAAATAATACATTATATGTTAATTAAAAAGAAAAAAAAGTCAGATGCTTAATCAACTGAGCCACACAGGTGAAATCTTTATATGAGAAAATTTACGAATTATGTTATAAACATGACTTGCACAAAAGTTCTGTTAAAAATGATGTCAAATGAGGCAAACATTTTTGAGTCATTGTAGTTCTTTAATTTTTTTAAATTAAATTTACTTTAGCAAAGCTCTTCCTACAGAGGTAGTACCAATGAGCAATAATAAAAAAGATTTTTAAGCAATACTGAAATACAGAAATAAATGATGAATTTATATTAGGTCAAACTTTGTAATGAACTGTAATATATGGGTACATATAACTAGCTTAGAAATGATTGCAAAAATTTTAGTTTTTGTTACTTTTAGGAATGATCCTAAGTATTTCATGATGTGCAATGCTATGCTTTTTCAATGATCGGAAGGACTTACAGGGCGCCTGCATGGCTCAGTCAGTTGAGTGTCTGCCTTTCACTCAGGTCAGGACCTCAGGGTCTTGGGATCAAGCCCTGCATCGGGCTCCCAGACTCAGGGAGTCTGCTTGTCCTTCTCCCTCTGCCCCTCACTCCTGCTTGTGCTCCCTCTCTCTCTCTCTCATTCTTTTCTCTTTCAAATAAATAAATAAAATCTTTTTTAAAAAATGAAAAAAACTTACAAATAAAATGCACACAATTTTAATGTATTTTCACATTTTATAATGTTCTATATATGGACTGGTAATATCTAGCTAGTTTATAATTGATAACTCACAACTCTAATTAAAGTGTCAAGACATTTAAAGATACAAATGAGAAAAGAAGTCATCCATGACTTTGTTGCTGACTATAGCCTCCTTTCCTTACATTGTGTCTACTTTATGATCATGTCAAAATTGAAAAAGCAAACAAGGAATTATAAACTTTTCATTAAACACAAGGAAGAAGAACCAGTGCTCTGTACATTCAATATTACATCCTGTGAAACCCTGTTCAGAACAGAGATAAACTGTGTCACATTAAATTTGCTGTGAGCTTGACCCTCCCAGTCTCTGACAGTCCTCATTTTACCAACAAAGACAAATGAAGGAACAGAAATTGTAACATAACTTTGATCGTTCTATCACTGTCAACTGCAAACAAAATCATTTACTTTGATTAGGTTTTTTTCAAAAAATATCATTTATTATACTTTTTATCTTACCTATTAATACCCAGCTGCAATTATGTTTTCTGATATTAGAACTATGTATCAGGTGGAAAAGTACATTTGTATTTTAAATATTCTTGAAGCCTTTCCCCCGCAGAATAAAATAAAATTAATCTTGTGAATATTATTAGTATCTACTTTTTATTTGACTTGTTACTTGTAGTTCTTGCTTTATCTAATGATATAAAAGGACCTTACAATGCTCTAGTTGATAAGACATTTATGAAAGCAGTTATGGCTAAGAAACTGTAGGGGATAAAATTTCTACATAAAATGTTCTTGTAGCTAAACATTCACTTCATTTTCCAACTCTTATTTAAAATCAGTACAATAAAAAGAAACTTCAGTCACTAAAATTTTACTGTAATGATTTTGAATAAAGGCATAAAAGATAGTTCTATGAACTTACTTAAGCATTTAAGAAGAAGGTTTTCTTTCATGTGTTAATATCAGAAATCCTTCTGCTGTTTAAAATGTTTTTAATTCATTTTTTGTACCATATACAAGCTAAAAAAATTGGGGGGATCAATCTAGATATATAAATAAAGCAGATAGAAATATATCTAATTTATCTCTTGAGAGGTGTGAACAAAACCTTTCATAATTGGATTTCTAAAACTATAGAGATCCTCGTTTATGCCAGTGGAATTTTGATAAATATGGACTCTATCTCTGTCCCTCTGTTCTCCTTTATATTTCTTTTTTAACAGATATTTAATCAAAAATTTATATCTACTGTGTATTTTTTATTGTGGTAAGAACATTTAATTTCTTCTTTTCTTTTTATTTAACAGAGATCATAAATAGGCGGTGGAGGGGGAAGCAAGGCTCCTGGCTGAGCAGGCAGCCTGACATGGGGCTCGGTCCCAGGACCCTGAGATCATGACCGGAGCGAAGGCAGAGGCCTAACCCATTGAGCCACCCAGGCGCCCCTAGTGGTAAGAACATATAATGTGTAATGGATTCTCAATAAATTTTTGAGTATACAACACAGTATTGTTAACTATAGGCACAATGTTGAACAGCAGATATTTTGGAGACATTCATCTTGTATAACTGAAAATCTACACTTAATATAAAGCACCTTACTGTGGCGTATATAAACAAATAATATTATAAAACACATGTTATATAGAGTTAACCTGTTTTGTGACATAGCCACTGCTGGATTATAGAGTAGTTCTATTTTCTGAAATCTTTGAGGAACTTCCATACTTTTTTCCATAAATGCTATAATAATTTAAATTGCCACCCATGGGGGCGCCTGGGTGGCTCAGTGGGTTAAAGCCTCTGCCTTTGGCTCAGGTCATGATCTCAGGATCCTGGGATCAAGCCCTGCATCCGGCTCTCTGCTCAGCAGGGAGCCTGCTTCCCCCTCTCTCTCTGCCTACCTCTCTGCCTACTTGTGATCTCTGTCTGTCAAATAAATAAATAAAATCTTTAAAAAAAAATTGCCACCCATGGAATACCAGGGTCCACTTTCCTCTACATCCTCACCAACACATGTTATAATTTTTTGTTTAATAATTACCATCCTAATGGGTGTGAGTTGCTATTTCAATGTGTTTTTTTCTTTTCTTTCTTTCTTTCTTTCTTTCTTTCTTTCTTTCTTTCTTTTTTTAGATAATATTTATTTTAGAGAGAGAGAACGTGAGTTGGAGGGAGGGGCAGATGGAGAGTGAGAGAGAGAATCCTAAGCAGAATCTGAGTGCAGAGCTCAACATAGGGCTGGATCCCAGGACCTGGAGATCATGATCTGACCCAAAATCAAGAGTTGCATGCTCAACAGATTGACCTAAGTGCGTCTCATTGTGGTTCCGATTTGCATTTCTCTGATGATGAGTATGTTGAGCACCTTTTCATATATCTTTTGACCACCAAATATCCTTTGGAAAAATGCTTATTTAGGTCCTTTGTCCATTTTTAAATTTTTTTCTTTTCTTTACTTTCCTTCCTTCCTTCTTTCTTTCTTTCTTTTTTTTTTTTTTTTTTTTTTTTTTTTTTGCTGTTGAGTTGTAGACTATTTTGGCTATTAGTCCCTTATCAGATGTGTGGTTTGTTATTATTTTGTCCCATTATATAGCTTGTTTTTTCATTTAATGATCATTTCTTTGCTTTTCAAAAATCTTTTTTTTTTTTTAATTTGATGTAGTATACCACTTGTTTGTTTTTGCATTTGTTGCCTGTGCTTTGAGGTTAACCTCAAAAATCACTCTCTAGACCAATGTCAAGACCAATGTCTTCTACAAGTTTTATGGGTTTAGGTCATTTATTTCAGTTTAATCTACACTGAGTTAACTTTTGTGAGTGGCATAAGATAGGAGTCCAATTTCAATATTTTGAATGTGACTATCCAGTTTTTCCAGTACTACTTAATTTCCCCCTATTGTCTAGTTTTGGAGGCCTTGTCAAACGCCAGTGGACTGTATGTGCATGAACTCATTTTTGGGCTCTTGATTCTGTTCTATCGGTCTTTGTTTTTATTCCAGTACCATACTCTTTTGATTATTATAGCTTTGTAATATAGTTTAAAATCAGGAAATGTGATGCCTCCAGCTTTGTTTATTCTCAAGATCACATTGGCTATACGGGGTCTTTTGTGGTTCCATACAAATTTAGGTATCTTTTCTAGTTCTGTAAAAATGTCATTGGAATTTTTATATGGATGGGATTAAATCTGTACATCATTTTACATAGTATAGACATTTTAACAATATTATTTTTTTCAGTCCATGTGCCCTCTTATTCTCTTAATACAATTTGATCCTGTCCTTCTCATTCACACATACATTTCATTCCTATGGAACCTGATTCATTCAACTGTTTTCAATATTCTTAAATCATTACTGATATTATTTTGTCATGACCAGTCTGTCTCTTTTTCTCTTTAGTAAATATTTTATGATATCTATGTTATTTCTTTTAGCAATATAATTTTTAGAATCATTTTTTCCAAGTTCCAAAGAAAATTCCACTGCTTTTATATTTTAAATTCACATGAACTACAAATTAATGTTAGTAACAAGTATGCTTATAACATTTTTTCATATTCAGTATGTTTATCCATTTATTAACATATTTTGAGTATCTCAGATATTATTTTCATATTTGAAAGAAGTCTGTCAAAGAAGGCAGACCTGCACAGCCTACTGACTATCACAGGTTGCCTAAGAGCTGGCCTGGGCTTGGAAAGTTTCCTTACATGAAGACAAGGAGCCCTCATATAGACTGTGTCGGGCCCAAAGACTTGTTTGAGAGTATCTTTTCCTGTTCTAAGCTTTATGTATACTTTTGTTATGCTAAAGGCAAGTGTATTACATGGCACCTGACCAACAGTCCCACTGTTGTGTCTGTTCCCAGAGGGAAAGAAATGAAGTTTTATGCCTGCAGCACAAAAAAGAATATATAGAGACCATCTCCCAGCATCAGTTGTTGTGTAAGACCCCCTGACCCCTGACTGCAGATACTCACTATTGAAACTGATATTTCTCAGTCTCTTCTTTATTGAATAATGTGTCATTCCATCTAGTGTCTGTGTGAGTTGTAATTTTCTTGGCGACCCTGACACCTGCAAACCCATGCAGTGGGTTGATATCCTGGGATTGCTGCTCCTGGATGCAAACACTGTAGTGCTCTTTGCTGCCCTCCATACAGTGGGACTCCTCTCCTGGAGATGGGAACACATGTATTTTGCTAGACAACACCTATACGATATATTATTAGAACTGTTTTACAGATGAAGAAAGAATTTTTTTGCCCTTTTAAAAACATTTTATTTATTTATTTCACAGAGAGAGACAGTGAGAGAGGGAACAAAAGCAGGGGGAGTAGAAGAGGGAGAAGCAGACTTTCTGCTGAGCAGGGAGCACAGTGCGGGGCTCAGTCACAGGACCCTGGGATAATGACCTGAGCCAAAGTCAGATGCTTAATGACTGAGCCACTCAGGCACCCCAAATTGTTTGCTTTAAAAACTGTTTTAATAACAGTCCAATATCCCAAAGCTATCAAGAAGTGATTTTGGCTTCAGTTCCATTGGTTTTGACTCCAAACTTTATTTGTATAGTCACAAAATTTTCCTTTTTACTTCTATAGTCACTGTAAACATTCTATTTATTTTTTCTTTCTACAGTGTTTTGTGATGGGGCACCTGGGTAGCTCAGTGGGTTAAAGCCTCTGCCTTCATCTCAGGTCATGATCCCAGAGTGCTGGGATCAAGCCCTGCATTGGGTTCTCTGCTTAGCAGAGAGCCTGATTCCCCACCCTCTCTCTGCCTGCTTCTCTGCCTACTCGTGATCTTTGTCTGTCAAATAAATTAACAAAATCTTTAAAAATATATAATGTTTTGTGATTGCTATATGTATAGAATCTATATCTTTTTAATGAAAAACATGTCAATTTACAAGGTATCAGTATAGAGTTAACAAGGATAATAGATGCACATACTGCTAGGAGAAGCTAAAAAACAAAATTAATATTTCTATTTTTTTAAACAATTATTAAGCATTGGAATTTTGATACTTAGTAGATAGAAAAGTCACTGGGTCACACTTGAAATGAGATCACTTAAATTAGTTCAGACAGATTTCTAAGACAACTGCCTTTTTTTAACCTTGCAAAAATAAGATTGGATTGCCCATCAAATTACTCCCATCTTATAAAAACTTATTAATATCCAATCTAAAGGGAATGATTTATGTAAGTAAAGCAGTTTGAAAAGGAATAAAATATGAACAGGGAGACAAAATGCAAGTCTAGAATTGTGCACAATTTTGCAGAAAGATAAAGGTCAAAAGGATCATCCTTAGAAAGGACATGAAAATCACCACAGTATTGTGCTATAATCCATAAACTATAATTTCACAACAATGTCATAATAGAATATAATATGATCTGCCAATCAGAGAATTTTTGGAATTAATCATTTATAAATTCAGAAAGTTTATCAAATGGGATTTCAAGTGGACTATTATTTCTTTTTTTTCAAATGGACTATTATTTCTAATTCATTTATCAGTACATTCAAAGGATGAGGTTAACCATTCTCTGGTTAGAATTAGATTACTCAAATATACAAATAATAATAATACAAATAACATTTCAAGGGTAAATGACACACATATCTGAGAAAGAACCTATAAGGTATTTGCATGCCATGTCATAAAACAGCTTCTTCATGATCAAGAAACAGTTATTTGTTATTTTCACAATTCATCTCAAATTTATATTGGTGAATAATCAATATTTTGTTTTAAACAAGTCTTGATTTCTAATAACTCTTGAGCTAAGCAAGTGCCGTTGCAAACCTTTAGTTGATTCTTTTGTTCGTGTACTTCATTCATAATGTACCTACTTAACAGCAGAAAATAAGTTTTTTTAGTATATACCGAGTCCCCAAAGTGAAATTGAGTGAAAAGGTAACTTATACTCTATTCAGAATTGAGCATCTATTTTGTGTCAGTTAGCATTTTACAACATCAATTTAATTCAGTAAAATATTGACACTGAAGAAAAATCAAAGACAATATATTATGAGGACAAAGACCAAGTCTTCACTGTCGGGCAGACTTGGATTTTATGACTAACTACCTGTATGTACAATTTATTTCAAGTCCAACTTCTCTAAGCTCCTATCTCTTCATCCTTAAGATAGTAATAGTAATAATAATAATAACAACAACAACAATAATATGTATTCAAGAGACTGAATAAAACCAATAAATGGTGCATTGAATGTAAAGTTTAGCAGATTATAATATTCATTAACTGTGAGTTGTTAATTTAAAACTCAGGGGCATTATGTAAACACATCCTCAGTTATTAACACTATCAAATCATCTATAAATAAGATGCTTACAAGATACATATAAGATGAAAAGAAATTCTGATGATCCTTCTTGGTGCATATTGAATATTCTGGCTGTGTATTATATTTGTTGAAGACCTTTATTCAAATATCTCAGTACAAAGCTCTGAGACTAGCCTCATATCATAAAATTCATGGTTTTCAGAAAATATCACTTAGGATTCTTTGGCTAGTCTAATTTTTATCCTGGGCTAACTTTTAAATAGAAAAATTTACTAAGTGAAATAGATCAGTCAGAAAAAGACAAATACCATATGATTTCACTTGTATGTGGAATTTAAGAAACAAAACAGATGAAGCTAGGGGAAGGGTAAAAAAAGAGGGAAGCAAATCATAAGAAACTCTGAACTATAAAGAACAAGGAGGGTTGCTGGAGGGGAGGTGGGCAGGGGATATGCTAAATGGGTGATGAGTATTAAGGAGGGCACTTGTGATGAGCACTGGGTGTTATATGTAAGTGATGAATTACTAAATTCTAATCCTGAAGCCAATATTACACTATATGTTAACTAACTAGAATTTAAATAAAAATTGAAAAAAAATTAAACCTTTCATAGCAAATATAAAAATAAATAAATAAATAAATAAATAAATAAATAAATAAATAGACTCCAAGTAGTTTTGGTGGAAATACTAGGTTGCAAATTGAAGGGGAAAATCTTATAGAATTATTTCAGCAAAGGACAAACTGTTCCCCTATATCCCTGTGCATTAGTATGCAAACTTAGTTAATGCCAGGGATAGGTGAAGCAGATAATCACAGTTGGGTAACCTGAAGATAATGCGAAACCTATCTAAGACTTTTAGTGGGATCAGGCTGGGAATAAGTATCAAAATTCCTAATTATGAAATTTCACTGCCATTTTCCTCTTCATCTGTGTTTTTTCCTAGATCACAAAGTCAAAAACAGAAAATTTATGTAATTGACTCTTCCCATGTTATAATTTGGTTTGAAAAACAATTGGGTAGAAATTTATGTATGATTATGTGAAGAGCAGCATTTCTTAAAAAAGCAAAAACAAAACAAAGAAGTAAAACCTCTTAAAATCTTTTTGTGTTATGTATCAAAACAAAAAATCCCTTTGTATTATGGATCAAAAAATGTTATGTGAATTTAGAGAAAATTCACATCTTGAGTAGTGTAGAGTGCTAGTTTATTCAGAATTTTATTCAGGATATTGGATAAAGAAAGGTTAAATAACATCTTGGCATTTATAACACATTTTGTGGTCATTTGTCTTTTTTTTTACGCATATAAAGCAAATAATAAAGTTTGGGGAAAGTATCCATATGCATAAAATAAACATAGCCACATCCATATTGGCACCAATGAACCTTTAAACAAACTTGCCTTCATAGTGAAAAAATACATTTCAGGCTTTATGTTATCTATAGCCTTGTGCTATCCTAATTTAATTCACCTACCAATATATCGATTTCATACTTCAGTTTACTTACATAGTCATATTCTAAATTACAGAACTTTTTTTTTGCTAGATAATCAATTACCTGATTTTTTGCCTTTAATTTATTATACTATGGTTTATTTCAAATTGAAATGGATAAAGTACCACTCTCTTCAAATAACTATTGCCTTTTACCTAATGATCCAATAAATTAATGCTTTTTTGATGGGTGTGTACACTGCTTTTCCAAACTCAATAGGAAGTTGTGAGTGCTTTTATGGAGAGGCAATATTTCCTCTTGTTCTGAATTTCTCAAAGGATCAGCAGTTAATGTGGTATTTTCTGTAACAATTAAATTAAAGTGCTAGAGATTTGTTTCTCCATATGTTCAATTTTTTTGATTAAGTAATGCCTTAAAGGACAATTTTAATATGGTAAGTGCACTACCTGCATGAGCCAGACTTCATTTGTTAAGTAATGAGTGGCTTCTTGCCATTACATTTTCATGCAAAATGATGGTTATATAAGCCTTATGAAGTAAAGAAAATATATTCATCTGTGAAGGCCAATACTGAAAACAAATACCAAAAGAATATTGCATTGTCATATGGGAAAAATAAATAAATAAAAATTATAGACAACAAAGTGTGGTATCAACCTATAGAAAATAAAGTGGCATCATTTATGAAAGTAAAGATTAAGCAAAATACATTTAATGCATCCTAAATAAAAGTCTACATAATGTGACATTCATTTGTCATTTCATATTTTATCTGAATTGGAGGAGATTCCTTAAACTGAAGTATGGGTAGTAGCCACTTCTCTACAAGATGTGAGACTAACTTTGAAATCAAGATGGACCTGCAACGTTAAGCAAATACTTTCTGAACACTTATATATTCTACTGAGAAAATTCTAAAAGAGGAGGTCAAATTCTTATGCATAGCAATATTTAAAAGTCTTCTACTTGTGTGATGGAGTGACTGGCACCATATCTGTGTCTTATGAACAACTTAAAATCTGGAAAAAAGCATTTTTAAAAATCCAATTTAGTTCAGTCTTCAAACAATAGACAATTCATAACTATAATTCCTCAGAAGAATGGATCCACTTATGAGCCCTGATAAGCCCTACAGTTTTCATCTGCCAGGAAGTAGTTCCTAGGTTACCATACAGGATAGCAGCCTCCTTACACTGGGGAGACAATCAGAGGTTGAGAAAGCGGATGCACCTGTAGTTTGGTAGTAGAGTGCCAGAGAGGAGGAGGAAGGTATACGGAAAAACAGAAACAAAACCAGAAACCAAAATAACCTCTAAAACTTGGTAGGGTTCCCCTTGGATCTGTTGTACAATAACAAGCTACAGATGAGTAGGATAAAGTCCTATTTCAATAGGCAAAGGAGGACTTTAGAGACAAAAGTTGAATAATTCTCAGAGCTCATTCTGGGTTGGGAGATATTCTAGTGCTGACTGGTCAAGGTGGAGAGTCCTCATTAAAAACCTGGTGCATTAGTGGACACACAGTAAGAATCATGCCTTCAAGTAAGCCTGAATTATTCCTAGAGACAAGCATGCTCTTAACTCATACTAATGAGCCTCCAAAGGATCCAGATAATTGACAAGTATTACAACTGCTTAAAAAACAAAAAACCACCAAAAAACCTGTCCTCTTTAAAGAACATAATACTCAGAACTCAATAATGTACAATTTATAATGTTTGAGCTCTAGTCAATAGTTACCAGTCATACAAGTTCTGCTTTAGCTTAGAATGTAGAAAGCTGTAAGACAAGGTTATTCTCATCTTAACAGTGAGAGAAATCTGGACAATCTACAAAATCATATGTTGTAACCCCAAGAGAGACACTTGGGTTACAAGACAACAGGCAGACTGAATTCTGAAGAGTGGTAAGCTACTCTGAGGACAGTGGGAAGATTTTAGCAGATCATAGAAGGAGGTGGCAGTCATAAAAATTACATAAGAAAAAAACACCTGAAAATTCAGTGAGTTCTTAAAAGTCCAAGTGTGGCCTGGCATGGGAGTTTAAACTGATGGAAGCCCTGTATACAAGAGGGGTCTTCAACCAAGCACTAGCCCTTTTCAGCCCATAAGAAAGGTTGGGAGCAGGAGAGTCAGCCTGAGACAGCCCTTTGCTGGTCCAGGCATTCGGGTCCAGAGTTCTGAGACTGGAACTCTGAACTGAGAACTCATTTGTGCTCCTGACCCTGCATTATTAGTACAGAGTAGTGAGCATCTGGGAATAGGTACAAAATGTGTCAGCCCCATGAACCTTCAGTGGGAGGGAAATTCTGCCAGTTGCTGCGGCAATTCTGCCAGTTGCTGAGCCTCCTCTGACCTGAGGGAGAAGAAGTGTGCTAGAGCGAGTTGTTCTGTGGAGCAGCAGATTGGCCAGACCTGCTGAAGACAAAATGTGGAACAAGAATGCTGAGAAACACCACCCAGCACTTTAGGCCTCACGTTAAAAACCAGTTAGTGGCTGGGAAGTGCTGCAGGGATTGAAGCCTGTGGCACACTGAAGGTAGATGCAACAATAAACTCAAACCAAGGTCAGTCACCTTCCAGACTGAACCAACACCTCCTCCCAGAGACCTAAAAGAAGAGGCATGTGTGAAATAATGCAGATTATTTAACTCAGTGTCTACAGTTCTTTTGCACACGTATCATCAAAAAACTAGGAAACACAGAGAATAAGCAACAATAATAAAAATATGATAAAAGTACAAAAAAAACCCAATAATGTACTATCCATTATGAAGAGATAAAATAGTCAACATCACCAGAAATGGATAAGCCCGGATGCTGGAACTGTCAAACATGGTCTTTGAAGTAACTATCATAAATATGTTAAAGGAAATAGTGAAAAAACTGGATGATGTGGATGGACATATCTCATCAGAGTAACATAAACCATTAAAAATTCAAATTAAAGTGCTAAAAATTGAAAATATGATAGCAGAAATGAAGAATACCTTTAGTAGAGTTTTCAGCAGAAATGAAGAATACCTTTAGTAGAGTTTTAGTAGAGTTTTCAGCACCAAAGCAAAGAAAGTAAACTTGAGGGTAAGTCAGTAGAAATTATACAAACTGAACCACAATGAGAAAATCAGAGAGAAAACTAACAAATAAAATGGATCAGAGAAATTAAGAGTATAATATGAAGTATGTAATAGGTATGTAATTTTTGTATCAGAAGGATAATAAAGAGAAAATGAAGTAGAAGAGATTGATGAAAGATAATGGGTAAAATTCTTCCATTTATGAAATTCATAGAAATTTGTGAAAGTCATGAAAAACAAAAAATCTCAGATCCAAGAAGCTCAGAGAATTCCAAGGAAGGTAATTATAAAGAGAAATGCATTGAGACACATCAGAGTTAGACTACTAAAAACCAAAGATAAAGATTTTTTTTTGAGGGGGGGGGTCAACAAGAGTCAGTACATACAGAAGAAAAATGAAAATAATAGTCTCCTATAGCTGGTGAAAACATAGAGATAGTGACCAGATTTACCCCACTACTTGAAACAACTATTAAAGAAAGATTAACTATATGGAACAAAGATAGTCAACACATGAGACTTGAGGGAACAAAGAATGTTAATCCTTGGAAGACAGGTAAACCTTGCAATTGCCTCAATTTACTACCTGGAAAGATTCTTCAATACATACACAAAGAATACTTTTTTTGCAGTCAGCTTTGACTATCTCTGAAATGTAGGAAGTAAAATTGCTGAATCACGTTATATATATTTTCATGGCTTTTGAAATAATTTAATACCTTTCTCTTCAGATCCGTCAAACCAAGGCGTATACACATCACCAGTATCTGAATGGATTTTTTTCTAATTTTTATAATTACCTTGTTTTCGTTTGCTTCTAACATTTCTTGCCAGGGAGAAGTCCATCTTATTTTTATTCCAAAGCCTTGCCCAGTCCCTAAAATATGCAGGAGCTGGAATTTAATAAGACTTTATATACTCAGTACATGTATGACAGGCATTATCTACAAGTACAAATTTATACCACATAACCTCTGAACAAAGCATCTCTGAGCTCAGAAGGAAGAGATACGTGTTCGTTATCAGCTAAGTAAAAAGTATCTAAAGAGATGGCATAAAACCCAGGTGCTTTAGGAGGGAGGACAAAATAGTAATCAATGGCTCATCAGTTAATAAAGGGAGGTGTCTTTATTACAATAAAGTTGTTAACACTTGAGCTTGCCCTTGAATGAACATGAAATTTCAGTGTGGGCAATGAAGCTTCCACAGCCTCAAAAGTATAATATTGCTTTGAGAATTATTAAATGGCTAGAATTTGGGGGAGTGACTGTGAAGCTAACTTAAAAGAAGGTTAGGGGAAGAATTTATAGGTGTGAAGCCAAACCAAGGAGTTGGGACTAGTTTTTGTTTTGTTTTGTTTTTTTATTTGTTGGTTGATGGTGATGGTGATGTCTTTGTTTAAGTAGTAAAGAGAATAAATTTGTGTTTGTTTATTTTATTAATTTTTGATTAATTTGTTAACACTATGAAGAATATATTGGATATGGGGCACCTGGGTGGCTCAGTGGGTTAAAGCCTCTGCCTTCGGCTCAGGTCATGATCCCAGGGTCCTGGGCTCTCTGCTCGGCGGGAAGCCTGCTTCCTCCTCTCTCTCTGCCTGCCTCTGCCTACTTGTGATCTCTCTCTCTGTCAAATAAATAAATAAAATGTTTAAAAAAAAAAAGAATATATTGGCTATGAATGGGATGAGACAAGATGGATATTAGGAGGCTACTAAAATGATTTAAATAAAATGTTATACAAGTCTGCCCTAAGTTGTACCATAATTTATTGCACAAACAGACTGGAGAATTGAAAGTCAGGCATCCAAATGGATTTCTCTAGTTTTTCTTTTAACAATAATAACAGATGTTTTCTGACTTTTTAAAAAAATTTTACTTATTTTTCTATTTGAGAGAGAGAGAGAGAGAGCACACATGAGCGGGGGAAGGGGAAGAGGAAGAAGAAGAAGCAGACTCCTTGGCTAAGCAGGAAAATTTAGGTGGGGCTCAATCCAGGACATGGAAATTATGACCTGAGTTGAAGGCGGGAGCTTAACCGACTGAACCACCCAGGTGCTCTTTGGCTCTTCTAGTTCTTAAAGGTTGGTCTCAAATGTTTAAATTTCCTGAGCCATGATAAATATCATTTATTTGACTCAGCATATAGACCAAGAGTTTTCTTAGTGCTGTAGACTAAGAATTTTCTATACGCTGGTTTGAGTTGCCTGGCAAATAAGTAATGCTATAGTAGGACAATGTCGTCAACAGAAAAAGATCAGTGGTGCATGTAATTGAAGAAAAGAAATAAGAAAGCAATCTTGATTGTGTTTTTTTTTTAAGATTTTTTTTATTTATTTGTCAGAGAGAGAGGGAGAGAGAGCAAGCACAGGCAGACAGAATGGCAGGCAGAGGCAGAGGGAGAAGCAGGCTCCTGCTGAGCAAGGAGCCTGATGCGGGACTCGATCCCAGGACGCTGGAATCATGACCTGAGCCGAAGGCAGCTGCTTAACCAACTGAGCCACCCAGGCGTCCCTTGATTGTGTTTTTATAATCCAAGACAGTAAAGTTGATCATTGCTGCAATTATCTGGGTTCTTAGTCAAATAAATAACTGTGCTATTAACAGAAAGATTATTAGGGAAATACGCAGACCCTTAGCCACTGAGTCAGAAGTAATGGGAAAACAGTGCTCTTGATGCTTTACTCGTCATAGAGAAATAATTTAGAGGATGTGGGAAATAGAGAGAAAATTAGTAAACCAAAATTATATTGAAATCATAAGTGGTATGAAAGAAGGAAACATGTCTTTATTTTTTCCCAGCTTATTTTTTTTTATTCTTTTAAGTTTTAATTTAAATTCCAGTTAGTTAACATACATTGTAATTTCAGTCTCAGGTGTATATTTTAGTGATTCAACACTCCATACAATACCCAGTGCTCACCACAAGTGCCCTCCTTTATCCTTATCACTGATTTCTCCCATGCCCCCCCCACCCCTCTGGTAACCATCGGTTCGCTCTCTATATTTATGACTCTGTTTGAATCCCTCTTTTTTTTTCCCCTCTATGTTTGTTTGTTTTGTTTCTTAAATTCCACACATGAGTGAAATCCTATGGTATTTGTCTCTGACTGACTTGTTTAGTATGCAAATGGGAAGATTTGAATGAAACATGTCTTTATATTAATAATAAAGTTTTATTTTTTTCCCTTAGGTATCCCTTCATTATACTTACTTGGAAGTATATCAATATTGGTCAATCTTATTAAACTTATGTAAAATACTATATTGGTAATAAATTAAGAAATCTGTTTCTTAGAAGAATTGGATAATTTGTAATCTCTCATTGCACATTACCAAGCAAGTTACATATGAAAACAACATTTTTTTCATTCTAAACAAAGCACAAAAAGAAAGTTTTAGAAGTTTGGCTCCATAGGAATTAAAATACTATTTTTGTTAAAGTAGCTAGCTAGCTTGCTTTTTATTGTGCTTGTGTGTGTATAATGCTTGACGAGTGATAGTCATTAATGTGAATCCTATGTTTAATTTAACCTCAGAAAAAAACTGAGAAGTGAGAAGATAATTAAGAAGTTATGGCTTCCAAATACAAAGAATTTAAGTACACTTTTCAAAGAGGCTATCAAGGTTACAATTCTGTGTCAAAGAGATTATCAAGTTTAAAGTTTTCAGAGTTTCTTTTGGATTTAAATTTTTATGTAAAGAAATTTTAATGTAGTTTTAATTTACTTACAGTAATTTTTATTCTTTTTTTAAGGATTTTATTTCCTTATTTGAGAGAGAGAGAGGGAGAGTACGAGGGGGTAAGCAGCAGAGGAAGAAGCAGACTCCCTGCTGAGCAGGGAGCCCGATGATGTTGCCCGGTTTGATCCTGGGACTCCAGGATTATGACCTGAGCTGAAGGCAGAGGCCACCCACGTGCCCCAGTAAATTTTATTCTTAAATGCTTAAAGTTCACAATATAATGTTAAGTGAGAACAATACATACAACTTTATGTACTGTAATTCCCAAATTAAAAAATATTTATTTATCATTTATGTAACCAGACTATGAAAATTTCCACTCTTTTTCCTCCATTTTCCCTCTCCTCCCCCTCATAATTATTATTTTCCTCCTCATAATTCCTCCTCATAATTATTATTTCTAGGAGGTAAAACCAAGCATTTATTCAATCATTTATTCATTCATTTATACATTTTTAACTTAACAGTGAATTGTGTAAAAGATACAAACATAACATTGAAAAATACACTTAACAATTAATTTCGCTTTTCAATCAAACATAGGAAATAAGCAAATTTTTAATTGCATCAACTTTAAAAATGTATCATAATAGAATTGGATAGTGGGGACAGCACTCACATATCCTGAAACCTTTACAAAAACAACTTTGATGCAAATATAACCTATAACTAGTACCTTAATAAAACTTCCCTGCGAAATCATAATTTTTACATAGATAATATTAGGTCTTCATTAAAAGCAGATTATCTTTTCTTCTACCTAAATCAAATTAAAAGGACATCCATTAGTAAAATTCTGGACTAGCCCAAGAATGTTAGAATGGTATAAAAAATAAACTCTCTGAAGGGCAGGGACTCTAGAACCCTTCAAGTAGGAGTATTGTCTGAATTCTTCCAAATAATTTTCTCAGCAATGAAACAGTCCCTGGCCATTTGAGGGTGATATTTTTGCAGCATTATGACAAAGTGAAGTACGTATAAGACTCTTATATTGGCTTTGGTTTGGAAAACTCCAGGGAATTACCTTAGCAGGTCTGATTAGGGTAATGTATGCATTATCAATGAATCAATCACTTTGACCAGAAGAGTGAAGGTGGTGGTGACAGATCTCATATAAGGAGGCTGTTGCTCCCTTTTAGAAAGAATCCATTCTCCAAATGAAAGTCTACTTCAAGAGGAGAGAGAATGCGAGTTCAGAAATTAATGCCCACTTACAGGTTTGAACTAAATTTCACATGTATGCTAACTATGGTTGTGAACTATATTACTATTACTTTTTGATAAGTGAAGAATTGATTGAGAAGATTTCTTAAGAAATCACACGGATTTTTATGTAACAATGAGATGAAACAAATATGTACAAGTTCTAATGAAACAAAAATGTGCTTCAGATTAATAAAAAAGGTCAAATATTTGACTTGAATTCTATAATCCAAGAACAAAAAATATACCCTGGGATAAAACATTGAAAGTTTTTGTTTGCATTTGTATATACATTTCAAATAAATGATATTTACAATATGTATATATTATGACTTAACATGAGGACAATTATCCAACATTTATAAAATGGAGGGCTTCATCTTACTGTTTACAGACCATTTCATAGGTGGAAGCAATAAAAATATTTAAACCATGTATTAATTTTGGAGACGTGTCTTATTTCCAAAATAAAATATTGAATTATGTTTTAATGAGCACCCTTGTGTATATACTTTGTTTCTATTCATGATTATGTTATTATTACATATTTCTAGGATTTACATTGCTTTGTTGTTCAGTGTGTTGCTTTTTGAAACGTTTGAAAGACTTCTGCAAATCACCCTCTAGATAATGTTAAAATCATTGACGTTTCTGCCAACGCATGAGTTGCCAAATGTGGCTGGAGTACATGAAACAGGAAAGGCTGGTCCACTACAAATTCAAAACCATCAGCTTCAAATCACCCCTTGATCCCACACTCTCTGACGTGCAGGGACTTCCCAGTTATCATGAGGGTTATCTTGAGGGTCTGACTCATTCACTAGCCCCACCTATGCGTATCTTCTCAAATCTCTAAATTTCCTTTTTCTCCAACTGTCCAACTGATAAACTTACCTATTTCCAAAGTAATGTGTATGTGTGGTGACTGCATTACTTGACAGCTTTAACAGGCAATCATTTCAGGCTAGCTTTGTATTGTCTCATTTCATAGAAACAGCTTTAGCAGAAGTCACTATTGATCTTGCTACTAAAGCCAAGTCATTGCTCATATTTGAGCACAGCCAACCATGTCCCGTTCCCCCCCACCATTTTTTTTTTTTTTTAACTTTTTCCTTAGCTTCCATTATATCATGCTCTCCTGGTCTCCCTCCTGTATCTCTGGCCACCCCACAGCTTCCTTTGTGCCTCTCTATAACAAAGTAATTAAATGGTGAGATTACTGAAAGCTCAATTCTGTGTGCATGTTACGTATTGTATATTTTATTCTTTCTCTTTAGTTGATCTCATTCTCTCTTCATACTTCAGCTACTGTCTACAAACTGAAGATGTACACAGTATGTAATGTTGTAATCTCCTAGTGCCATAGGGCTCTTTTTCAGAATAGGTTTTGTAGGCAGAACTGATTTTTTGGTATTGTTGTTAGTTATTATTGGTTTTCTCCCCTTTCACAATATTTTAAGTTTCATGAAAGCAAGACCATATTTTTATTTATCTTGATTTTCCTCTATATTTAGCATCATGCTTGGGACATATCAGGCAGTCAATAAATATATGTTGAATAAATAAATGAATAGATCAATATTTCAATAACTTTCCATTGCACCTAGGAGAAAAATAAAATCTCTTAACATGGAACGTAGAGCTTAAACACCTTGCAATGCTATTAATTTTCGGGACTTCCTCCTCAATGTTTCCTCTTCCTGCCAACATTTCAGGCATGCAGCATGCTTTCAATTTCTTAAATGTGTTATACTTCCTTCTGCATAGAAAATCTTTGTGCAGAATGATTCCTCTGCCTTCAGAAATTACAATTCTTGTTATAGTCAGACTTAGATCACTATTTCATCCTTCATATCTAAGTAAGAGTATAAGCCACAATGAGTGATCAATAAATACATGCTGGTTGAAAGGAAAAAATGTATAAAACAAATAAGAATAAGATCGTTGAATGTGAGCATGGTTTCATGTGTCATCAAGCTTGGGAGAAATGGTACTCGATAGAATAGGGGAAAACTGAAGGCTTCCAAATATTAAAATATAAGCAAAAAACCCAGTAAAATATAAAATATCCTAGGCAAAATGATAATTTGGTATACTAGGAAAGGTACTTTACAAATGATTAGGAAACTAGGACTATGGTGGGGCTTTGCTACTGATTAACTTCATGTAATAGTCTCTTGGACTTTATAGTACTGTATGTAATACAATTCAGAAGACATTTAGGCTGTAGTTAAAATGTGCCACCAAAGGGTAACTTTCAGGTCTTCCCTCCTCTTCCCTTGTTGTGCTCCTATTTTTTGGTATTGTATCTCCAAAAAGCTAGAAATAGCCACTTCTACAGTTCAACAATGATTTTAGATTTCTTCTATCCAGTTGTCTCCAGTGTTAATGGTTCTTTGTGTCCAAGGATAAGTTTGAGTTTGGGGGGAAAGCAGAAATAGGAAATCTCTCATAATCTTCTTCTTCTCACTTCTTCATTCAACCCAACTCTATTTCAGATTTCTCTGATCCTTTGGCCTATCTTCTATTCCTCTTTCAAATCACTGAGGACACAGTCTAGGTGGGATATATTCTGCCTCCACTTCCATTGTTTGTTCCTTCTCAACACTGTTCAGTCTGACTGAAATGAAAGATCATTATCACCATCATCTGCATCATCAGCATCCTCATCCTCCTTATCATCATCTATTTATTGTTATTATTTATAGCAATGGATATTGGCAGATAAAGATAAAAGTAATGGTGGGAGGATATAAGGCAATGCCAAAGCCTCATCTCGAGCAGCAAATTCGGTTATGACATAATACTACCTATTTCACAAAACGCTATGAAGATCAATAACTATGATCTTATCCTCTATCTCTCATTTAAAGGTGTTGCTCTAGCATGTCTCCAATTTCTTTCTTACATTATTAATTTCCCCTTTTACGATATATTATTCAAACGCTTACAAGCATACCCCATTTTGCCCTACCCCTATTATTATTTTTTTACAGAGAAACTATCTTGACTTTAAATACCTCTCTACCTATTGCCATCTTTTTTTTTTTTTTTTTGCCTTCTTCATAGCAAAGCTCTTCAGAACAGTTGTCAATACTCTATTTTCAATTCCACTTTTCTAATTGTTTCTTGAACTCATTACATATGCCCATTATTCCTATCTCTCCACTGGAACAGCTCTAGTAAAGGCCAAAAAAAAATCTCCAGATTGCTAAATCCAACAATCAATCTTCAGGCTTCATAATATTTGAATTATCAAAGCATTTGACACAGGTGATCACTCATATCTTTTTCACCTGGTTTTCAGGATGACCTGTTCTTCTCTATGAATGCTCCTTCACAGTTGGTTTTGCTAAATGTTCTGTATCCCTCAGTCTCAGAGTTTGGCACACCCTAGAAGCAATTCTCGGTCCTTTTTTCTTTACTATCTACAGTTTCTTCTTTTCTAATGACTTCATTCAATCTCATGGTTATAAAAATTCTCTGATAATTGTTAGGCTTTGTGTTACTCCCCTTGGAGACCTCTCCTTTGAAATCCAGACTTGGATATCTAGCAGTTTTGATAAAACCTATAATAGCTTTCGTCCCTGTCTCTATCATTTTTCTCCTATAATTACTTCTCAAAACAGCTGCCAAAATTAGCCTTTTGAACATTAAGTTGAATCATTTCCTCTGCTAAAAAAAAAATAAAAATAAAAATAAAAAACCTCATCCAGGATAAAAAACAGGGCAGTTTAGATGGCACTGGTATTGTTGACTTCATCTCCTGTACATCCCTCCTGGATCACTCAGCTGGTACACTGCCCTCTGTGTAGTGTTATTCTCTGTACATGCCATACCACTCTCCTCTTAGGACATTGCATTCCCTCTGCTTGGAAGTATCACACATGGCTGGCTTCCTCACTTGTTATCGATAATTACTTATCACCTCTTTAGAAGAACTTACCTCATTTAAAGCAAAACTTGTGTTCCAGAAAAGTCCTATTATCATTTTCTGTTTATTTTTTCCCCCATAGGACTTCCTACCTTCTCATATTCTATCTATTGATTGACCTTGTTTATTTTTGCTTACCTTTGTTCTCCCAACTAGATGGTATTATTTGGATTTTTAACATTAATGGAGCTGGTAATTGCCTTTCTTTCTCCTTCTATCTAAAAAGAGGGTTAAACTAGACAATATTTATAGTCATGTCTTCAATATTCTATGATTGAGATTTCCAGTAGGTATATTATTTTGGTAGCTTACTATTTCCATTGATACTTTGTAATAATTTCATTGCCAAAATACAGAAAATTTACTTTTTTAGAATTACAACTCTTACTTATGTGAAAATGAACACAAGATATCAAAATGCTATCTAGGAGAAATCACTCGAAAGTAATTTCATTAAATCATATCTAGATCATCACACAATGGGTTCTTATGAGTCTCATTACCATTATGTGAATTACTACTTACTGCTCTATTTCAAAAATGCTAATTTTATAAACCTCACTTTGGGTATCATTTTTTGTATGTTTACCAAACCAAACTAAAATAAAGTCTCTCTGAATTTCTATATTTTTTCAAGTTTCTGAGCTTGTTACTTTTGATTAAAAAAAAAAAAAACTTAGCTGCAAAATGGAAATAACATTCACCACTTAACCAACATATAAACATAATGCAAATGTATCTGTATATGCAATGCTTCTGGACATTTGTGTTTAACAAGATAGAATTATGAAAATGAACATGGAGTTATTGGATTCTTGATAGTATGAATCAATTGCCCTTGTGAAAAATAGGTTGCAGCAAAATTATAAAATATTTACTCTGTAAAAATAACATCCTGGGTGCATCAAGTTCGATAAAGAGCTGCATAACCTTATCCTGTTAACACGCACATTTTATTAAATGCTAAATAATTTAATACATATAAACAATTCAAAGAATGTTAAATCTCTCTAGTGTTTCTCCACTCATTCCAATTTTGTTGATTCTGCTACTACTTAAGCAAAGCTTAGTTAAAGAATGATAAAGTGTTGTTTATTGCCCATATTGCTTAACATAGTTCTTTCACATAGTCTGAATAAGAATATACAAGGAAGAAGCAAATCCATATCATTCAGCCCATTCTCAATTTATTTTACAATTTTCAAAATAATTCAAGACGCCTTGATATTCCAATCTGACTGAATCTGAAAAAAACCCAGACCATTTTATTGTATGAATAAATATAGTTCACTCTTGTATTGTACCTTCAAATTTTGTAAATTATCTCATTTATATTTTAAGCATTGTCATTTTCTTTGTCACAGGTCAGAATATTTGATTATTTTTTTATTTTGGCCTTATTTTTCTGTGTTTTATCATCAGGAGAATTAATTCTTCTCCCTCATGTCCCTTCCTTTCCCTTAGGACCTCCATTAGCCTTTGTCAAATCCTTGTTACCTCACCTATAAACAAAATATTCTTCAAATTATTTTCCTTTCCTTAGTTTCTATTTTCCATATCTTTTTGATTTTTAAAAAGATTTATTTATTTATTTGAGAGAGAGAGAGAGACAGTAAGTGCTCATGTCGGGGGAGGGGTAACAGGGAGAGGGAAACAAACTGGCTTCCCATGGAGTGGGGTGCTGAAGGCAGGACTTGATTCCAAGAACCCGAGAACATACCCTGAGCCAAAATTAAGAGTTGGGTGCATAACTAATTGAGCCACCAGGTGCCTCTCCATATTTTATTTTAATACTCCTTCATTAGTGCAATATCCCCATTCAAAACACATTATAGACATTTGAAAATCTGACCTGAGACCTTTGCTGTCTTTTAATAATCTCTTTAAGAAGAACCACTGTTTTAATGATAATAATGAATAGTCATCTGTCTATTAAAAATAAATAGTTAATAATAAAAGAGTAAATATCTGGTGTCTACATTTTTAAAAAGGTGCCTCTAAACTTCAGTTTATGGCATATCTTCCTCTCTTTCCTCCTCATATCATTCTAATAGTTCAAGTCCATTCATGGATCTCTTCATAAGCCATAATAAAAAAAAATTGGAAAATATTTCTAGCAATAGGAAGCAAATCAAAATTAAATATTTAGAAGTGGAGAAGTGATTATATAAAACATTACAATTACTTCCCTGACTTCATTTAGAATATAAGTTTAGAAATTAAGTAGAGCATACACTTGAAAACCTCACATGACTATTCTTATTTCCTCCTATATTTCTTTTATAAATGACAGAAAGTGATTTTTTTCTTTACTACAGAATTTAGTTTGACTTATCTGCATTATTTGAAGAAAAATATTCGTAATAATATCTTATCATTTTCTACTAATATTCCCAGTTCATATTTTCCTTTTTATAGTCTCCAAAAAAAATTCCATTAAGCCCAATTTGTAATTTCGTATTTCAATTTTTTTGCTAATTCAGTTTTCCCCTTCTGTAGCACATTTTTCTAATCTCAATCAGTAGATTAAGAGCAAGCTTACAGCCTGTGGATATCAGAGTCGAAATACACTAAATCAGGTGTTTGTTGATTTTGTTAACTTACTGAAATAAGCAACATGGGATTTAAATTTTTTTTTTAATGCTTAAACTAGGGGATTCTGTCAATAATGAAGTTAGTAGTGTAGAAAGGGGCGGTATTATAAATTCTTTAGTAAATCAATTGGGATTGAGGGTTTGAGAGTTTTCTTCAACATGGAAGGCTAGAGAGTAATTGCACTGATGGAAAAATGCAAAGGTTTCTTTAGGTAGACAAAAGGGAACAACAGTTTTGAAGTAATTAACTGAATGAATTACCACTGAGTTGTAAAGACGCATTGGAGAAAAGTAGTCTACACTCCAGGGCACCAGAGGAAATAAGTATTGGATTAGAACAGAATTTTGCTGGAGGACACATCATGGGGTTTGGAGAACACAGTGGAAGATGTAATGGGAGTCAAAGAGAGATGGAATTTTGAATACAATAGGAAGTATAAAAAACCCAAGAGATAAAATTCTGGGTGATGATGGATGACTGGAGAGGTTTAGATTTAAGATACTGACCTAAAGAAGTATGGGAAGCTGGTGGAACTATTTCTTATGATCTCTTAGGGGAAGGGGATCCCCCTGTTTGGGTGATCCATATTTTAAATCTTCTGAAGTTGGACCAATTGTGACTTGGGTGAGAGAAGTTCAGATACGTGAGAACTTAAGATCTGTGGGCATTCCTTATAATTAGCTGTAAAAGGTCTTAACCAGGGAAGAAATTTTCTAACTACTAGCATCTGGAACTCTGAAAATCTAGCTTAAAATCAAGTATATATGGAATTTTTTTAGACTCCTTTATGGACACTAGGGTTAATGATGTTAAATGCTGATAATTTGTCAACTAAGTAAAAAATATACTGTTTCAAATGCTTCTGCCAATGGTGCAAGAGAAAAAAAGAATGGGAAGTCATTATATGTCTCTGTATAATTTTTTCATGGAGTTAATATCAAGGAGAGACAATAAATAAATTAATCTATGTTGTGCCCAGGCAAAAACAAAATTTTTAGGTTAGTACTTTCCCCTTTACATTAACTTAATTAAAAGGACCTATATAATTGATCCACTGTCCCTAAATGAAGACTTTAATAGGATTCTGTCTCACAAGTGTTCTTCTTTTTCTTTTTTTCCTTTGCCTTAATAGTAGAATTTGACTTGTATTGATTATCTTTTCAGATGGGGTTTTCAGGAGAGTAGGTTTTTGGGCTCATCTGCAGTCAGTTTGACCTTTTAAAGATGTTGAAACTATTATGCCATCTCTTTGATTAAAAATCTTCAATCTCTTCCCGTTACTCCTGGGGAAGTGTGGGGGGGGCACAAACAAAATACCGAAGTCTTTATAATGTGTTATGTTGTGCTACATGGAGTGAGATTGCTCTATTTGTCCAGCCACATGCCTCCTCTCTCCATTTGATGTGTTCTAACTACTTGTTTTTGTTTTGTTGTTGTTGTTGTTGCTGTTTTCTGTTTCTCTGCGGGGCCATTTTTCATCTAGGCTCCTGCATTTGCACATGCTGTTCTCTCCAAAGGCTCAGCATTTTTCATTGCTTCACGTTTTCATTTCATCACCAAACTCTCATTCAACTTGAGGTCTGAAAATGCAGATGGAATTTTTTCAAGCAGGCTCCCTTAGAAAGTTAAGCTGTTTTGACACATGGTCGCATAGTGCTCTAAGTGCTTATCAGTCTGTAATTAAGCACTACTTATTTAATATCTGTCTGCTTCACACACTATAAGTTCGATCAGTTGAAGTATTGTTTGTGTGCCTGTAACTTAGTTACTTTTAATTTTTAGCACTTAGCATAATATTTGACCAAAATATCAGATGATTATTGCATATGGGTGTATCAGCTAATATCAACCAATAGCCTTCAATGGTGTACATATTGAGCAATTCCACTTTATAAAGTCATTTTGAAGAAATTACCAAAGATGTATCAAATATTCAGTAAAGGATGATTTTATAGCATTTTTACAAAATGAAAAATTTCAAAAATAAATTCAAGTTCAGCGACGGGGGATTGGATAAAAAAATTTGGTCTAGCTATACAGTAAAACTTCAGATAATTCAGAAATATGCTATGGAAGCTAAAGGTTAGTTATTTCAAAACATATCCATCTGTCCATCCATCCATCCATCCACCCATCCAACCATTTTCTCCTGTGATAGATACAAACAGAATGTAAGCATGGAGTTATCTTTGTACTTCTTATATTTTCTAATATTTCAATGATATTAAAAGAAAAAAATATGTAATACATATTAAAATAGTAAGATATAGATCACACAAACCACTTTTTATTATATTTTTCAACTGTTCCTTGCAGTTAATCTTCTATCCTTAAAGTTGTTATGTTTGGGTAGGTAAGAATTATGTTTTTTTTCCTCTGAAATCTCAACTATGATTATTATACATTTGACCTAAATGAATGCTGCTTGAATATGTACCTATCAGCAAATTTGAGTATATATATTACTGGAAAGCAAGATTTTCCAAAAGTGTTAATATATATAGAATAAGGGAGCTTTATTTTATTGAATTTGGCAATAGAGATAAAATTTCAGTGTCTACTCTTTATTATAATTAATGTATTCTGAGTTGCTATAATCTAACAATATGTGTAATTGATAGCTAAGACTTTCAATACTGAATCAACCCATGAAAAGAAATGCTCTAAACCTCATGGTTGAGAACTGGGACGATATTGGGTTCGCACCACACTCTTCCCCTAAGAAAGCCCAATCCTATTACTTTTTGTACTTTGTATTTTGCATAAATACAGAGATAGGTTATCTAATGCTTTTCTGGATGAAGTGTGAAGTTTAAATACCTGTTGTGAGATAATATTATTAAAAAGAAGGTAGTAGATAGTAGCTCTTTGTGAAGTGTAGGCAACTATGTAGGGAGTTGAAAGATTATTATTTTGATTTTATTCTTTATAAACTTGCCTATATTTTTCTATAATGCTCAGAAAATATTATTTTGAATGTTCTAGTTATAATGCAAATGTGCTACCTGAGATCAGTACAAGCTTTGCCATTTTTGTTCATTAGCATGTTAATCTGAGTTTGTCAGATAAATCAATATTTGGACATTACAATCTTCCAAGTGTGTAGAATAAGATAGCAATTTTAAAATTGTATTGAAAAAGTTGGTGTAAAAATAAATTTAAAGAGAATTTTCTCCTTGAAATTTTCTAATAAAATGTTCATTAGGGCTCTTTTTCCCACTTTTTTACCATACAATGTATTAAATACTTTGCTAGCATTGAATTCATTAATCCACAATTACACACACAACATAAGTTTTATAGTTTGCATTTTATTATTTATTTATTTATTTATTTATTTATTTATCAGATTGAGAGAGAGAGCACAAGCCTGGGGAGCGGCAGGCAGAGGGAGAAGCAGGCTTCCTGCTGAGCCTGATGAGGGACTTGATCCTAGGACCCTAGGATCATGACCTGGGCCAAAGGCTAAAGCTTAACCAGCTGATCCACCCAGGCATTTATAAAGTATAAATATAAGTGAGGTAAATTATGAATAAATTTAAAATCATGTATCTCTAACCTCAAAATATCTTTTTAAAATTCTGTCAATTAAAAAAGGAAAATAAAGGGTGCCTGATGGCTCAGTTGATTAAGCGTCCAACTCTTGATTTTGGCGCAGGTCATGAACTCAGGTCATGAGGTTGAGCCCCAGACTGATTTCTGTACTGGGCTTGGAGCTTGCTTAAGACTCTCTCTTTCTCCCTTTCCCCCTCCCCACGTGGTTCTCTCTCTCTCTAAAAAAAATTAAAAGCTTAAAATTTTTAAAAAAGGGAAATACGTTTTTACTAATTCTGTTCTTAAATAGTCTAAAACCATAAATAAATAATAAATAAATATGAGTATGCTGCATTTATGGGACAGTACATACAATTTTATGTTTTTTAACATAATATTATTTGATCCATTCCTAATCTTAGAGAAAAATATTGCAATTCAACCTCCTGATGAATATCCAAACATAGTTACAGAATGGATTCAAGGTGATAAGCCCTTGAAAGCATTATAATGTGATTATTCTGCAAAGATAAAGTGAAACAAATATGATTATCTATAACAAGTTTAACAAATGATGAGTATGTGCTCACAAAGAATGTCCTACATAACTTCAAGCTCAAAGAAAAGTAAGTACAAATAAGTGATTTAAGATGGTAGTCATATCATAAATTCAGTTAGTAAAAAAGTTATACTTGTTTTATAAAATCTGCTTTATTTTTCATATTTTAAAGTGGTATACTTTTCTATCTCATTTAGTTATATTTTTAAATAAATTTTAAAAGGGAATGATTATTAAACTATGACATTGACGATACATAGATTATCTTACAAAGATTATTAGACATTATCTTACTTAGCTATAAATTAGTTCTAAATAAATATATGTGTGTCTAGGTAAGATAATATGTTTAAGATATAAGATTTTTTATATATAGATTTATAAATACTGCAATCTCTCTACCTAATCTTTGTTTCTGGCAGAAAGCTCCTAAAACCCTTAAATTGCTAAGGGATGAGAGCTATAGAGGTGCTTTTTGTTATGTTAATGAGGTGACTTTCTGAAAAGCACCTAAGGATGGGGGATAGTTGCTCTTGGAATCAACATTGTGATTAGAGGGTTGGAACTCTTGGTCCAACCCCCAACTGCTATCTGGGGAGTGTAGAGGTGCTGAAGGTTGACACCAGCAACAATAGTCAATGAATTAATCAATCATGCCTATGTAATGAAGCCTCCATAAAAACCCAGAAGGGCTGGTGAACAGTCAAGGAAAGTGCTGTACCTGAAGAGAACACTGTTCTAGCAAATTAGTCCAACCTGAGGAGGGCTTCCTGGGAACTTCTAGTTTATATATAGAAGTACAGGTAAAAATCTGACCTTTCTACTGCAACCTGAAGTCCAAGAAGGTCATGGAAACCTCCTACCTGGAGCCAGTTGTTTAGAAGCACAGGCGAGAACCTGGACTTGTACTGGCATCTAAAGTGTGGGTGGGGAACAGCTTTACAGGATTGAACCCTTAAACTGTGGAATATGATGCTATCTCTGGGCAAATAGTGTCAGAATTGAGTTGAATTGTAGGACACCCAGCTGGTCCTGAGAATTGCCCCTTGGTGTGATGAAGTCCCAGCCCCACCTCTACTCACTGGAATTGAGTCCAGGGACCCAAAAAGATGTTAACATTCATGGGGCTTTGGGGATAATTACAGATGGATGTTACATTGACACTTTCCATTGGCACTGACAACAACTAAATGTGAGTTAGAAACACCAAATCTCAGGCTCCACCCTAGATTTAGGGAAGCAAATCACTGATTTTAACAATTTATGCAGGTCATTGTTATAGATGTTAAAGTTTGGGATGCATAGGATATGCGATATTTTCTTTGATTTAATGGAGGGTTAAGTCCATTAGGGTAACATGCCTAACATATTCACTTTTATATTTATATATTAATTAGCTAATTCACTCAACAAATCATCTGAAATTAGTACTAGACCTAAGAGTTGTAAAGGGATATTTGGCAGAGTATGAGAAAGGGAAATAAGGGGGCACGGGAGATTTCTTAACAATAAAAAATGCATTAAATATTGAGAGGATGAAATTTTGGATAATAACAAATTGCCTTGGCTTAGAGTCGAAGGTGAGAAATTGATTCTTTTTGATGGCCACAAATTATTTCCTCAGTTGGATGACTTTATTTAATATTGGAGACTTGGGTCATTTCTTACATCAGGCATCTAGCTGTTTGGCAAAATTCCCATATTACTAAAAGTGCTAAGTATATATTTGCTGTATGAAGGAATAACGTTTTTATACTTTTAATCATTTGAGGTTTATTGTTGTATGAACTCACTTTAATGTTAATGGTATATTACGAATTAATTTAAATTAATAAGGAAGATTGCATTGATTAGGATGACTAGTAATTGGGAATTTTTTAATCCCATATAAACTCCCTTAGATAAGGATAAGTTTCACTGATTTTTTGTTGTTGTTGTTTGTTTTTGAGAGAGAGGGAAAACATGCACATGCCTGAAAGTGAGCAGGATGGGAGGGAGAGAGGGAGAGGAAAAGAGAAAATTTTAAGCAGGCTCCATGCCCAGCAAGGACCCTAAGGCTGAGCTCAATTCCACGACTCTGTGATCATGACCTGAGCCAAAATCAAAAGTTGGAAGCTTACCCAGCTGAGTTACCCAGGCATCCTGATATTTTCATATACTAAGCTAAAAAATAAAGATATTTCTTCAGGATCTGTGTAGTTAACATCTGTAAGGTAAGATAAACATTTCTCATATATATTCATTTACTATTATTATTATGAAACCCATACTCCTTCTTAATGCTTATGACATGGTGACTATTATTTTCTGAGCACTAACATACATAATTAATATAGTTGTTTAAAAAATCCTTTATTTATCCTATTTTAATTTTGATTGCCTTAAGAATTAGGTTATATGGGATAATACACATCATTATTCTCATCTTGTAATTTTGCATCTTCTATCTTAATTATTTTGTAAGCAGAGTAAATATTTCTTTACATAAGACAATATACTTAGCCCCTGCAAGCAAAAACCTTATCGTCTAGAAAACAGAAGCAATTCCAGACACATGACAAGTTGTTCAAGTGTTTGCTAAATGAGTAAATAAATGCATTAAGTGTAAATTAGCAAATGTATAACCCATGAAAATAAGTTAATACATTATAAGCAAAAGTTCTGTGTATAAGTTCACAAGATTTCATATGAATCATTTTATATGATGGTATATTTCATAAGTGATGATTTCTTACTGCCATTTATTTGCTATAGTTGTTAATAAGTGTGTTAGATACAATCACAAAATGTGTTCTGTCTACCAATTCACAAAGCTAAATTTTAAATAATTTCATTCTAAATTTTTGAGAAATTATCAGCATAGGGCTTTTTTTGTTTGTTTGTTTGTTTTTACTGTCCCTTACACAATATGCTACAATTTTTTCAACTACCACTAAGATATTTGCATGACTTGCAGACATCAAATTAACGATATATCAGTAAATTCTCTCCTAGACTTTATTCTGAGTACGTGGCAGGTAACACATAATCCATAATCAGAATATAGAAAAAACAATTGCAGTATGTCTTTCTCAAATATTCTTGCATTTTCTGAAATGCCCTAAAACCAAGTTATGATGTCTGCTGCAAATTCAGATAGACATTAAAAACTGAATATTTCATTGCATATATGTATTTCTTTGTTCATATATTGTACATACAGAGATCATGAGAAAATTAACTTACTACTTGAGGAGACTTAAAGAAAAAAAAAAGACATATTCCAGTGAGGGGTGAAAAATGCATTTTATTGAGTGTTTTGTCCATAGAGATTTCCATCTAGATCAATAAAGCCTCTTTCAAATTCATCTCTTGTTTCTGGCAAAATTATAAAGATTTATTTATTTGTTTCTTTTTTTCTACAAGACAACCACCATCTATCCTTGATTGGCTCAGTAAAATGCTACCATCTATTATCACTACAGTTGTCTTTTGAATTCACTGTGTTCATGGTTTCAGTTATGCTATTTTTTTCAATCATCTTGGGTTTTCCACTCCCAATGCACTTTATTTTACAGTCAGTATAGCAAATGGTCAAATTCACTGAGAATTAACTAGTAGAAAACTAATCCCTAAGATAGCCAACACTGAAAATAATATGTTCAATACACTAAAGAAATGATAGCCATTCGAGCTGCCTGTGATATTGTGATATAATAAGAAATATATATTTGAACTTTATTATGTCTCTGGATCCTAGCTAAAGGCTCTTAAAATCCTTGTAATTTCCTGAGTGTTGGGATGAGAGGAGCATCTTTTGTCACTCATAATAAACCCCTTTCACCTTACCTGCATTTATGCTAACGAAGTGACTCTTTATGGGCTTCTCAGTAGCCTTGGGATTGGAGATGGTTGCTGCAAGAACCAACCACAGGATTAGAACGTTCTAACTTTCTTCCCCACTCCCTGATCTCCAAGGTAGAGGGAAGGCTGGAGCCTGAATTAATAACTGATCATTCCTACATAATAGAAGCTACATAGACAGCTAAACAGTAGAGTTCAAGCAGCTTCCAAGAAGGTATATATCCCCAGGTCAGGAGCAAGGTAGACTCCACTGGGATAGAAGTTGCCGTCTCAGCATCCTCTGGACCTCTCCCTGTGTACCCCTTAATCTGGCAATTTATTCTTACGCTTTATAATAACCTTTATAGCAAAGCAGTAGTAGTAAGTAAACTGTTTTCCCTGAGTTCTGTGAGTCATTCTAGCAAATTATCAAACCTTGAGGGAACCCCTGATTTATAGTCAGTGAGCCAGAAGAATGAGAGGTCTCGGACTTGGGATTTTTATCTGAAGTAGGGATGGTCTTGCAGAACTAAAGCCTTTAATATGGCTGGGTCTGCACTGGTCCTAGGTAGTCAGTGTAGGACTTGTAGGTCAACCAGTTGATGTATGGAGAGAACTGGAGAATTTCTTGGTGTGGAAAACCCACATATATGTTGTTAAAACTGTTAAATGTACAAACAGATCTTACTGCCCCAAAGTATTTTGACTATAAATCATGATTACTTAAATGTCGTAAACAAGTCTAGGTCTGCAGCAGGACTAGCTGAGACTTATCATTCCAATAAGCAAAGCAGATGGGGTGTTGAGATAAGAATTATTGAGCATTACTAAATGCTCAGCACTCTGGTATGTGTTTATCATATATTATCTATTTCGTCCTTGAAACAACTATATGAGAGATATTTTATGCATGAAAAATCTTTAGTAACTCATGCAAGCCACTAGCAATTTGAAAACAGGGGAAGACAAAACCAATGATGAGGCCCTGCAGAAAAAGTTTTAAAGGATAGGAGTGTTGGGCTGAATGTAAATATCATTTATAAGAAATCTAAACTAGAATAAATCAAGAAATAAATAAACTGGATATATAGTTAGGTAAGCATATTATTTTGCAAGCACCTGTGGAAAGCATACATAGCGCCAGGAACTGTTGAAGCACTTAAAACTATTAACTCATTGAATTATCATAACAACCCAGACAGGTTAGGCATGTTTATTAACATCATGTTGTTTCATAAGAGGAAATGTAGACACAGAAAGAGAATGATCGCGCAAATAATCCAAGGTCCAGTGCGTAGCAAGTGGTTCAAATTTTGTCAGTCTTGTTGCAGAATGTCAAGCCTCAACGTCACAAGCAGCAGAGTTTTGAGTTCCATTGGAGATTTTAGGATAAGTGGCAGGATAGAGTGGGCATATTTTTAAATCCCAGTGTTTGCACAGCTCAAGATTTAGGGGCAGGACATTCATTCTATGGGAGAATTAAGTACCAAAAGATTTGAGCGTAAAATGGAAAGGGAAAAAGTCACAGGTCATAGGGTAGGGAAAAAAAAAAAAAAAAAAGCATGAACTTCATTATGAAAACCTGATACGCCAAGATAAAAATTAGCAGTAACTCTGGTTAAATATGAGCCATTAATCTATTGACAGAGAGACATATATATATATATATATATAATAAAACAGACAAAATGTGTCCAGAAAGCACTGAAGCCTTCTGCTACTGTAAGGAGTGCGAAGTCCAAGAGGAGCATGACAAAAAGCTAATGACCTAAACAGAACATCATAAATGAAACCTAGTGGACTTTCCATTTTTCTCTAATACAATAATCTTAACCATTGTTACACATTTGACCATTTTTTAAAATTCAATTGAGTATTACATAATTTTGTATTTACGGGAAAATTCCCTGAATAGAAAGAATAGATATTTTCATTCCAAACATGAACAGGATTTATGGTAGCTGTGTTACTAAAAGGATAAACCCCCTAAAAAAAATTCCTCACAGATTTTTTTTTTTAAGATTTTATTTATTTATTTGACAGAGAGAGAGAGACCACAAGTAGGCAGAGGCAGGCAGAGAGAGAGGGGGAAGCAGGCTCCCCGCTGAGCGGAGAGCCCGATGCGGGGCTCGATCCCAGGACCCTGAGATCATGACCCGAGCCGAAGGCAGAGGCTCAACCCACTGAGCCACCCAGGTGCCCCCTCACAGATTTTTAATGAACATGTTCCATTAAAACTACTCAAACGATTTTGATCCTGGATAAGATGAAGAGTCAGAGGCTGCCGCACAAATTGGATACCATTAGAGTATCAAAATGGTTTTCTTATTTTCCAGCACGTATGTGACTTCTTCTAAATATTAGCAAGAATATGAATCAAAATGTCAGTGAAGTGCAGGTGTAGCCAAACAAACAAGTTGTAGATTCAGTTCATACATCATTGATCAATGAATGTTATCAATTTTCACACAGCCTAGGACCCTGATAACTTTCCTGTTGAGTGCATAGCATAAATTTTAAATGACCTAGGGCTCAGCATGAGGAGAATTGCTAAAAAGCACTCTCAATGCTCTAATAATATGCTGAATTACTACTTCACATAATAGAAGAAACTTTTAATGTAATCCTTAGGAGTCACCTAAAATAAATAGAAAGGTACTTCTTTACATTTAAATCTTCTAAAGATCAGCTTCCAGATAAATGTCATGTGAATATAGGTAAAAAATTTTTTTTTCATAGTGGATTACTTCAGCTGCTCAAAAACCTATTAAATACAGATTAAATTAAAATAAGAATAACTGAAAACAGTTACTACAAATGATATTTTTATATTCTTATTACGAATTTAGAAGATAGAAGTAGTCCTTAAAAAGTACTGGACTGTCCCCTTCCATCAATTCAAGAACATCTGGAGTGCAGTCATGGTGTTTACTACATCAAAATTGGCTGTCCCCTTACAGATTATTGACATGATGCTATTGGGAATCTGTCTTCCTGTGCTCTCCCCACCTCCTCCTCGTCTCCACAGCACGAAGGATCACACAATGATTGTTTGCTTCTTATCACAGATCACTGCAGCATTAATTGTAGCTTCCAGGACCCAAGGAAGTAAATGAAACATCAGGCCTACACTACAACTATAGGGATTCTTTCATAAAGTAGAAGAATCTATATCCTTCTGGAATTACTGGGGTGACATTTTTGTATGCCTTTTCACCCTGTTTTTTTCTTTTCTTGTTCCTGACAAAAGTGGAAATTTCTTTCTTGTATCTGTCCAAAATAGATGTGTCTTTCCAACCTTTTTGTTCTTCCACTTCTCTAAAATCCTTTTCTCTTTTTGTTCCAAACACTTGGAACTCCTATTCTATGGTTCGCAACCTCCTTTATAGGCTTAAAATCTTCTTTTGGAGGGCTTCTTTATTCTCTTGTCCTGTACTTATCAGGGTCTTAGTTCTTAACCATTGAACTTTAAAAAAAATCCTACGGTTTTAAGATTCATAAAACTTGAATCCATGACTTGCTCCTGTCTTATAAGATGACTTGCTTCCTTCTTACGGTATACCAAGCTCCCAGTAGTCGCTCTCATTTATTTAAGATCTTGGTACCTGACTCAGTCTTAATTTTTATGGTCACACTTTCCATGCATCAGTATGATTTCTTATCCTCACAGCTAACTCACTTAATATCTTGATCTCTCAGTCTCTGGAAGACTCTTTGACTGTTTCCTCTGTCATTTTTCTAGTAAAAAGTCATATATTTATACACTGGAACTTACTAGCAGCCGAGGTGCATTCATCTTTGAAATTAATAATCAAATGATATTTAGTAGAACAAAATACAACCTACCCTCAACACAATTTTACTCTGACTTTATTAAGAGTAATAGCTTGGGGCGCCTGGGTGGCTCAGTGGGTTAAAGCCTCTGCTTTCGGCTCTGGTCATGATCCCAGGGTCCTGGGATCAAGCCCCACATTGGGCTCTCTGCTCAGCAGGGAGCCTGCTTCCTCCCTCTTTCTCTGCCTGCCTCTGTGCCTACTTGTGATCTGTCTCTCTATCAAATAAATAAATAAAATCTTTAAAAAATAATAATAATAGCTTCATTTCCTTTCTTAATTTGTTATTTATGTATGTTTCCTCCCCCATTACCATTGTTTTTTATTCCCCTCTCTCAAACTACCATTATCATTATAATGTATCTATGATCCTTTAGTTCTGTTATTCTCTTTGTAATAACTCATTTTCTCCTAATCTCTGTATCAGCAAGAAACATTAGCATCTATTTGGTCATTTACATCAGTTGGTTATGAGTGATCCTGGACATTACATTCTCTTTGCCCTCATATCCTGTGAATCATCAAGTTGCATAGATTTTTTTCTTCATTTTTTAAAAGATTTATTTGTGCATGCACGTACGTGAGAGAGAGCATGGAGGGGAGGGGCAGAGGAAGAGGAAGAGAGAGTCTCAAGCAGACTCTATGCTGAGTGAGGGGCTGACATGGGGCTCCATTTCACAGCCCTGAGATCACAACCTCGGCTGAAACCAAGAGTTTGAGTTGGTCGCTCAACTGATTCTACAACCCAGGCACCCCTGGATTCTGTCTCTAAATATACTATGATTTGTTTTATTTTTCCCTCATCACCCCTCAACTAAACAACATAAACCACACACTGAAGGTATAGTGTAAAAAAATGAATGAAATATAGTTCGATATTTGTGGGCATAGTGAAACTCTTTTCAACTGTTCCTTTTGATTCTTTATTTTGTATTTTTATTTTTATACTAATGTAAGAATCAAGGGAACACTTCTTGTGCATTATTGATGATACATACAGATAATGGCCTTATTTCAGCATTGTACTGATTTGACATTGGGAAATAATTACAAGGTAAAATTAGTTTCATCCCTGCATCTTTTTTTGAATTCTAAAAATTTTTGTCACTCTGCAACAAGAGCAATCTTTTTCTTCTTAATTATTTGACTTTATATTTTTAGAGCAGTTTTTTACTTACAGGAAAATTGAGCCAAAAATATAGTCCTCATATAATCCTTCTCCAGCCATCATGCACAGTTACCCCATTATTAATATTTTGCATTAGTGTGATATATTTATTACAATTGATGAACTAATACTGATGTGTTATTATTAAAGTCCAAGGTTTACATTAGAGTTCATTCTGTTTTAATAATACATTCTGTTGGTCTTGACAAATGTAAAATGACATGATTCCACGATTACATTTGTAGTACAGGAAAGTTTCACCACCTTAAAATCTCCCGTGCCATTTATTTATTCTTCCAATCTCCCCCTGGACCCCTGGCAACTTAGTTTTATCTTTCCCAAAACATCATAAAGTTGGAATCATACTGTATGTAGCCTTCTCAGACAGGTTTCTTTTACTTAACAATATGCACTTAGGGACCCTTCAGGTCCTTTCATAGAATAATCTTTTAAAAATAAAAATCACACCATGTCACTATCCTGCTTATAATGCCTTGATGCCTTACTGTTGTTCTAAAATAGAGTCTGAAATCTTTAACAAAGTCTAAAACAAACTCTGTTACTCAAAGTGTAGTTTGAAGGGAAGAAAACACATTTTTGCCTAGGAGTTTGTTCTAAATATAGATTCTCAGATGCCACAGTGGTATTACTGAGTGATCATAGACATACTAGCAAGTTCACAAGGTGATTCAGATGCTCACTGAAAGTTGAAAACACTGTTGTTAATGGATCTCAGTGCTCTCTTTGCTGTGCACTCTCTGGCTAGCCCTGGTGTGGACCATTTTCCCATACCAAAGGTACTTAATAACAAAGAATTGCAATGTGCTAAAAACAAAAACCTTTAGTTATCTCCAGAAGAACAAAATGTCATACAGGATTTTTATTTAAAATAATATAAAGATAATAAATAGTAGTAATAAACAAAAGTTCTACATTTTTAGTCAGAAATATTCTGAGGCAAATTACATTGAGTTTTATCTTTTAAAGCACCTAAATGTCTTAACCATTTGCATTCTATACTAAAAATCTATGTAAGAAGTATGAATGTACATTGAAGATTTTTACCTTTATTCCTTTTTTTCCTTAAGGCAATCTAAAATATTTGAATCTCTATAGACATTTAGCCTTAGATTAACATTTATTTTTCTTTATATTTATGCCATATTCCCTTGATAAATAGTAGAGCTAATCCAGCTAGAAAAATAGAAAGTAATAGATATATAAGAACCAAAAGACATAATAGCTTAGTCATCTCAATAACTTCTATCCACCTATCACATAATAGCTTAAAGATAATTTACTCAGGGAAGCCTACTTTGAACTCATCAACCAAGGCTAGATCCTTCTATTATATCCTTCACTGCACCGTAGTATCCTTTGTAATGTAATACCTGATTTTTTGGTGTGTCAGTATCCCTACTAGATTGTAAATCCCATTAGCAATTTAGAATAGAGACCATGTCTGTCTGATTTTCTGCAGCAACCTCAAGATCCAGGATGCTACTTAAATCACAGACGATGCAGTCAATAAATATCTTTTCAGTAAATGTAAATGCAACTGCTGTGTGATGTCAGTGAATATTCTTACTTAGTCCCTATCACTTTAACATGTATGTCTACTGTCTTGTGCAAGGAAAACTGATTTCCAGAGGCAAATACTTTCAATTCCTTTTAAAGAAAGAGTAAAAAATGTGTTTCTTCCTAAAAAGAGCATAAAATATATCCATATTTTGCTTTCTTCTTTACGTCTGGCCTCAAATTTAAATGATCCTTTTTTGCCAAAGTTGAATATAATCTACAAATTAATTTCCAAATTAATCACAAAATTGGTACATTCTTAGCAAGCATATTGATCATTTTTAGTCCTTCTCTTTGGATAGAATCTCTTTTGGGACAAGTACTGAGGGTTGTTTTTTTGTTGTTATTTTTTGCTTTGTTTAGTCATTTGCTATTTGAGAGTAAGCACACAGCAAGTTGCTCAATAAAAATTAATTTCATTTCCCCTATATATCTGAAAGCGCCTTCTAGAATTTACCTTATAAGGTTTTTAATAGTTCTTGTTTCTAGAGAAATGACTGTCTTTCTTGTGTATGAGTCCGCTGGAATGAAATGGCAGGCTCGATATCACCCAATAAAAAACAAAGATGAAATAAAATGTAGGTTTCCTTAATCCCGGCTCACTACTCCCATCACAGCACCAAATTTCTTTGTGGAATAATAATGGGAAACTGTATTCTAACTTGCAAGCCAACAATAACCAAGATCATAATAGGGTGCATAGCTCCAAAGAAAAATGCCTAGCATTTCAGCAATAAAGACAGGATAGATCCCTGAAATACTGCTTTCCTTGGGATTCAGAATTTATATTCAAAACATGGCAGTTGCTGTGAGACACAATAACACTTCCACAGCCCACTTTCAAAGGTCTAATAAATTAGATTCTTCCTAGGCTCAGTCAAAAATACTGTGTTCAGCAGTTTCAACAATGGAAGCTTCATCTAATTAAATTAAGTGCTGGAAAGACTCATGCCAGCAATACTACCTCGAGCTGATAGACTCAGGTTCGCATTATTGCTAATCTGGCATGCAGCCACCACCAGCATGATCACAGACACTGAGCCAACAATTTGATCGCAAGTAACTGAAAGACAAAAAAAGAGGCAATTTTCCTTTTAATGGGAAGCAGTCCTAACACAAAAATTTATCTCATCCCTACCATGTATCTAGAACATTCTTTGGAAGGCCCACTTGTTATTAAATTAGACATTGAATTCTAAAAAAGAACGTGAGCTCATTACTATTTTAATATGATAGCTAATTTTCTTCCAAACCTATCTATATTGAAAATGGCAAATTTTGCTTGAAAAGTTTTTCATACGGACAGTTCTTGTAGTATATGGAAGATTTAGTCCTCTTCTCTTTGTGGGTTTGATTTTCTTCTTTTTCTTTTTTACTTGTTTGTGTATTTGCTTTAAGATAGTTGAAAAATGAAATTCAAAGGAAAACTTGCCACTAAGACAATTTCGAGTTAGAAAATTAACTTACTATATTTCTTTAATCTGGACGCACATTATATTTTTAGAATTTTAGGACTTTTTTTTTTTCCAGTGAACTTATATATTTATATAATTTTATTTACTAAAACTCATAATATAAAGTTGCCATAATTTCATTATTATCAGATTATTGATTTGATTCATAACTGAATTAAGACTGATCATAGAGTACTTGTGCAATCATTAATAAATACATTATTATAATCACTTTTTTGAGTCAGGGCCTCACCAAACTGCCGGGGTGTATAAATGAAAGAAAACAAAAGGCATAATGTATATTAACATAACTGGGCATATGATCACTTTTGGTCTTTCCTGTTAGATATAATCTATTTTTAGGAAACCTTTTTAAGAATTTCACTCCTTTAAGAAACAGTGAATAAGGGCGCCTGGGTGGCTCAGTGGGTTAAGCCGCTGCCTTCGGCTCAGGTCATGATCCCAGGTCCTGGGTTCGAGCCCCACATCGGGCTTTCTGCTCAGCAGGGAGCCTGCTTCCTCCTCTCTCTCTGCCTGCCTCTCTACTTACTTGTGATTTCTCTCTGTCAAATAAATAAAATCTTAAAAAAAAAAAAACAGTGAATAATATTAAACTGTAAATATACCAATGTAGGAAAGAGGAGTAAGATCTAATTATCATGCAAAAGAATTAATATATTTTTCTGTGACTTTTGAAACACACAAAAGATTGTAAGTTTTGTAATGGGGTCAGGAGAGACCACACAATTTGGGAATTGTGGGAATGAAAAGGTCTGTCAAAGGTATGGACTTTAAATGTCAGGGGGAAAGACTAAGGCTGTAAACGCAGCTCTCATTCAGACTCTGAGACTCCAGGGACTATATAAAGATCATATTTTGATTTGCTATATATAATGACTCTAAGGAAAATATAGAATGATAATAAGTGGCTTATAAGGATACTGGGCTGAAAATGTCAAATGTCAATTTAAGAGAAAACAGATAGCATGCAAACTTAAAAAACGTTAATACAAGATGCGTCTTAACAAGGTCTATAGGTGATCGGTATGAAAGCTAAAATTTGGGAACCATGGGATTATGCAATGTTTCCTTGGAGTTAGTAGGCCATGAAGTCCATTAGGATAACATTCCTAATATGTTGACTTTTATATTCATATGTTAATTAATTTATTCTCTCAACAAATACCCTGAAGTTAGTATTACATCTATCCGGTGTTCCAAGGAGATGCAGGACAAAATTTGATAGAAAAAAAAAATGAAGATATGGGAGATTAACAGTAACGGATACACTGACATTCTTTCTCAAATCACAGCTTAAGACTCCATTATCCCATTTTATTGAGGCAGGTTATATAATTATATAATTTATGTGCTGCACTCTATTGAGCTGAGTCATTAGGATGGTTTTTAGTTTAATATGTCTTCCTCTTTAAATAGCAGAACTTTTAATGAGTTTTCAGATATTTACTTAGGATGATAATGGAAAATTCCAATCGGTGCAGTTTGATGGTCATCAGTTACTATTAATGGCTGCCTGAATGCCATATTATCCAACTCCTACTAAATATTTTACCAGGGTTTTTCTGTTGAAACCTAGGTCCAAAGCCAAGACTACCACTTAGCTACCCCAGATATTTAAGGAAATATTTACTCACCGATATTTTCTCAATGTAAAATGTCAGAATTATTACAGACATTTAATAAATGTGTGGGCATAAAAATCTTTTTCTTTTCAGGTCTTCTACACATTGTCAAGTATGAAGAGGGGTCCTTCAGATAATCAGGATCAAACACTGATAAACACTAAAATCTGTATTTATAGTAGGAAACTATCAGGCACATTTTACAGCTTACAAAAGCCTCTTGGCCCAACTCTCCTATCAGCCCCTGTTGCAAGCCAAGCTATGCTGCGTAGGCTTAGACCAGCTTAGCATGAGGGCAGCTCTCACTTAATGCAAAGTAAATCTTTGTTCCAGCTCAGAGATTCCTATGGCTCTGTGCTCTGGGGCCCCAAGGGAATCAGCTCAGTACTCTTTCTCTATATAACCCAAATGCCTGGGATTTAAGTCCAAGGGGCCGCTTTCATTCAATGGGAGAATGAAGCCGAGGGATAAGTGCTTTCCATTTTTGCCTTCTAGGCCAACTGTTCTGAATGACATCTTACAGTCTTCTCAGACATTCTCAACATTTCAAGCACCAGTCACCAGTAGTAGCTGCAAAATGGGTAACACATCCTCCTGACTTGCCTTCCTCTACTCCCTGTTTACTTCCCTATGTTTGTCACTCGTGTTCCTTTGGATCAGTTCCTAAATAAACCATTAGTATTACTACCTTGTGTCCCGAGTCAGCTTTTAGTGAAAAAGAAAAAGAAAAAAATATATATATATACACACATGAAAAATTTGTGTTCAACTATATTCTTACAAGCTCTTTCTCTCTTATACATTTGCTTGTATATGAAATAAATGAAATATTCTACCAGTCAAGAAGGCTTTCAGTTTCCCAGTAAGGATTACACAATTACTAGCCATGTATCTCTAGAGTTTCCTGGCTGTACTGTGGATTTTTTGTTGTTGTTCTTGTTTTTTTTTTTTTTTTTTTTTTTTTTTTTTTTTTGCTTAGGTGCTGAGTTTTCCTGGGTGTGACTGTCCTTTGACAGCTCATCAGATAAACCGTCCAAGAAATCTTGTGGCTGTCATGAAAAAGCCTTTCTTTCATTACCAAATTTAAACCTTCTCACTTTCAGACCTATTTATAAATAGTGGAGAGCAGTGAGTGTAATCAATAAATCCCTCAATCAAGGTATGAAAGAACACCATATCATCAGACAGATGTAATGGGGTTGGGAAGGGTCAGCAAAGGGCAGCGAGAATGATGAAGGGATGAAGTGGCTTTCCTGTGAGTTTAAACTAAATCATCTGGTCATAATGTGACTTAGATTTAACTTTTGCTAGAGTTGAAAGTCTATGTAAAGTCACAGAGTCTTGAAGAGGATAATATGTTCTCCAACTTTCACAGTGTTGGAACTATGGTGCGTGCTTCACCTACTAAACTGTGCCTTTTGAAGACACATTATTAAAAGTACCCCCTTAAGCCTATGGTTTGCGGAGTTATTATTACCCCATGAGGTGCTATCCATAGAAATTATTGACAGGATCGCAAAAAACTATGAATGATAAATATTCCTATGTGTTCGCCTTAACAATCTGGCACATGGAAGAGCGAATCTTTGACCTGCAAAGGTGTTTTTCATGGTAGACAGAACCCCTGCATGTGTGTTCCTGGCAGGAATGAGTTTGAGAAAATCGTGTTGAATTGGTAGACCATGTGCTGACAGAAAAATACATATGAAATGTCTAGCTTATATAATTATTGACACAGAGTCAAAATCATGAAGTTGGGCACCTGGGTAGCTCAGTGGGCTGAGCCTCTGCCTTACCCTCAGGTCATGATCTCAGGGTCCTGGGTTCAAGCCCTGCATGGGGCTCTCTGCTCAGCGGGGGAGCCTGCTTCCTTCTCTCTCTCTCTGCCTGCCTCTCTGCCTACTTGTGACCTCTCTCTCTCTGTCAAATGGATAAAGTCTTAAAAAAATCATGACGTTGTTTATAAAATTCTCTCTTTATTTTTCATTTACCCATTTCTACCTCCAGAATCAGGACTTCCACTGATCTTTACCTAGAGAAAGTCAAAGTGGTTGAAAAAGAAGTGATTCCCTCTTGTGTTTTAAATCCCATGGACCTTTAAGCTTTTACCTTCCAGCATAATTGTTGAAACACAAAGAGCTATGAGGAAGAAATGAGATCTTAGTTTAATTTTTACATAATATTTCTACCTACTGAATCTTGAGTGTTTGGTAAATCTAATTATCACTTGCTGAGATCAGCTATATATCCTTTTAAGATGAATCAGATAATATTTATACCTGTAGTTCACTAATATTTTTAAGACCATTTTAAGAAGGATAAATAGACACAATAAGGCACTCTAGGCAATTGCAAATGATTTCTTAAATGGAAAGTGCACATCTACGGAGAATGCTTTATTTTTTTGTAATCAGCTATAACCTTTTGTAAATTTAATTCTTACTTGTGGTTTGTACATATAATACATTCACTTCTTCCTGTCTCTAGAAACAACCAAACATTTTTTTGTGTATCTTCCAGATACATTCTATGCACACACAACAAATTATGTTTGCTTTTTTGGTGAGTGTTTCCTGTGATAATTTAAAGATATAATTTTGGTCCAAAGACAACTTTCGAAATTTAAGTGTGCAAGAGTTTTCTTAAAAAAAAAAAAAAAAAAGTTTATTTATTTTAGAAGCTGGGGAAGAGGACAGGCAGAGGAAGAGGAACTCTTCTAAGCAGGTTCCACCCTGAGCACAGAGGCCAACGTGGGGCTGGATCCTGCGATCCTGAGATCACCACCTGAGCTGAAACCAAGAGTTGGATGCTTAACCCACTGCACCACCCAAGTGCCCCAAGAGATTTCCATCTTTAATATAGTTTATTCATTACCCTGAGCAGCAAGAAACCGGAGCATGTATAATTTTCCCCTCTTTCTTTTTACCACCAAATTTTATTCATCTATTTTTTGTTTATAATGTTGACATTGGTAATAGCATAATTCAAAAAGTTTAAACTGCATAATGCAACACAGGTTCATTTCTCACACACACATAAAGATTTATGGGAGTTGGGAAGCCTCCTTCCATCTGGTAGTGACACCATCTGGAACACGTGGCCTCCAAGGACACCACGGCAACACAATAGAAAGATGGAGGAAGACAGTAGCTCCTAAGAGCCTCTGCCTAGAAGTGACACCTGCTTCTTCTGCTTACTGTCTTTTCTGTTCCTAAGTCTCAAAATTAACTGAAAGGCAGGCTGGGAAAAATAGAGGAGAACAGGGAATATTTAGTGAATGCAAACTATCTCTGCAACATGTTCACTATGCTAAATACACTTAACACTTTATCGTTTAACGTAGCAATTTTAAACAGCATCTTTTGATCAGAAGGTAAAATGCACAGAATACAAATGCACCTTGAATGATCACCACCCATCAATTCTACATGTAACCCCCACAGATCTGGAAATTGGGCATTATTAGCTCTCCAGAGGTCTCTGGTGCTCTTTACTAATCACTACTCCCTCTCCTCTTAAAGGGACCGATATCCTAATGCCGAATGTTCTATTTTAGCTTTGCTTATTTGGGAACTTCTGTAAACTGATCACCCAGTTTGTATACTTTTGTGAGTGACTTTTGGGGGGGGGGACGCTCAACGATATGTATGTGAGATTTATCCAAGTTGTTAGATCAAGCAACTGAATCATAGATACAGAGCACTTGTCATGTGCAGTACAGGTAAAACATAGGATTTAATTGGTAAATCTTACAGTTAGAGAAGTGGTAGAGCACATGCAGTCTTGCGAGCTCTTTTTTGGCAGTGCAGACTGGACATGTATGTTCTGTGTGCACCGCAGGCACATTATGAGCAGATTGGGCCCAAGGTCAGCCAGCAGGTTGGGCATGGCCAACACACTGTAAAAATGGGTGAGAAATGTACCCTCATACTACTCTGTATTTTTAGAGATTAGCCTAAAATTCCGTGGGGAACATCAAGCTTCTCTAAATAGCATAAAATTTATAGAGGGGTCCTCAGGTCCAGGACCTGTGCTAGGCACTATATGTATGGAGAGGCAAGGTCTGCATACCAAGGGGTCATTGGAGGGAACAGTCTCCAATGTCAGTAATGTTGAAATCCACCTTAATTTCCCTCAACTCAGTCCAGCTGAGCCAACTCTGCTAAGCTACCAAAAGGGAGAGTGAAATGATTCTTTAAGGCCATCTCTCATCATGCTGCACGCAAACGAGTTCATTTATTTTAATTATTATTATTATTATTATTATTCTATGTTTTATTTGTTTATTTTGCTCTTAATGGGCACTTAGGTAGTTTCCAGAAATGGGCTATTGGGAATGAAGCTGAGGGGTGCCTGGGTGGCTCGGTTGAGCGTCAGACTCTTGATTTTGTCTCAGGTTATGATCTCAGGGTCATGAGATCGAGTCCCAAGTAGGGCTCCACGCTCAGCATAGGGTCTGCTTGAGATTCTCTGCCTCTGATCCTACCCCTGCTGTTGTGAGCCATGAGGTCTGGTCCCGGGTATTGTCCCACAAGTTTAAGGTTTGAACAAATGCAGGCCTAATCCTGCTGAGGGCTGGATAGCCCCACTGATCAGCATGGTCTGATAATCTCTTGCCTTTTCCTCTGATCCCTGCATCTCTCTCAAACAAAGAGCCCCTTGCTAATCTGCTGCAAGCATCTCTCAGGCTTGTGGACCAGAGCAACTTCAAGGAGATAAATTATTCTGTACCTAGGACAATGGAGAATTTAGATGTGTACTGCAATAGACGGTTTCCGACCTAAGTTGATGTTTGTCCAAGGCTTTCACAAACCGAGCCATTAAAATACACCCTGCCTCCTACAAATGTAATGCCTTCTCATTCTTGCTTTTCTCCTATATACTTAGTTTCTTCAGATAGCTCCTCGTTTTCCATTAACCTATATCTTGTTTTCCTACAGTTCTTTACTGTCTAGTTCATCCCTATAGCTTCTCGTTTTCCATTAACCTATATCCTGTTTTCCTGCAGAGCCCAGAATAAGTTACCAAAAAGCACATATTTGTGCTACCTCCCATGGCTTTCTGAGGGATATGATTACTCAAGAAGCAAGACCCTGTCCCCCATCCCTGGCGCCAGTCTGTTCCCATTATAGCTTAACTAGAATAACATGTGCTGAACAAAGAAAAATTGATAAGTGCTTAAACCTTTTAATGTCCTTTGCCCAAATGTAACCCCCTACCCCATGTAAACTGACTATATAAGAAACTCTAAAATCAGAATAAAGATGGAGATGCCTGACTACTGACCAGAACTCACTGCATGGCTCTCCCATTCCTCTCACTAACACCGCTCCTCCTTTGGCGTCACCTGGACCTTCCGAGGCTGGACCCTGGCACCCTGCTCTCTCTTTCAAATCAAAATAAATAAATAAACAAATAAACAAATAAAATATTTTTAAAAAGGAATGAAGCTGATCTGAGTTTCCTTACACATGTCTCTTGGTGTATATGCACATATGTCTTGGTCTAAACCTATTAGGGGAATTTCTGGGTTCTAAGAGATGTATTTGCACACTTTTAGTAGAGAATGCATACAGTCTGTGGTAAAAGGAATGGGAAAAGAGATGTGTACTAATTTCCTTGTATATCCTAACTTCATATTACTGAGGGTAATGAATCAAAATAGGGAACTTTAATTATATTTTAAATGTTGTTGCTGCATAAAAAATGTTTTTAGCATTTATACTCACATTTGCAGAGTTTCAATGTTCCTCTTCCATGTACTGTCACCAACAGTAGGTATTTTAAAATTTCTTCATTAACTATTCTAGTACAGGCATGAAAGTGTTTATTGTGGTTTTAGGTTCCATTTTCCTGATCAGTAAAAAGGTTGAGTATCTTTTCATATGTATTGCATTTTATAGATATTTACAGCTGACATTATTCTTACATATTTATAGGAGTTTCTTATATATTTGGGATTAACAGTCTTTTTTGAACATACCTGTTATTGTCCTTTCACTGTTTAGTGGGAGGCGAGGTTATTAGTTACAAACTGATTTTTAATTGTTATGGCTTCCTGTTGAGCTGAACCTTTCATTATTACGAAAGTATTGTTTGACTTTTGGAGCATTTCAACTCCACTTATCTTTCTCCTGATTCATGATCATCGCCATGATGCATTTTGATAAACTATAAACCAATGAATAAGATGTTAACATTATTTATGAGAAGCAACATAATTTATATTTCCTTATGTATTTAGAATTTTCATTGTTTTTCCTTCATTGATGCATCACTGAAATTGCTGCTGGAATTAGTTTTATTCTGCCTGAATAAGAAATTTTAGTATTTTCATTGGAACAAGATCACTGGTGACAAATTCTGTTTTTGTTATTGTCTGAAAATGTCATTTTGCATTATTCTTGGTAATATTTTCACTGGTTATAGAATTCCAGGTTGCCACTTATTAATTTTCTACTCATGTAAGATATTCTGCCAGTATTTTCTGGATTCCATTGTTTTTATCGTAGTTGAGAAGTTTGCCATCACTTTATTATTCCCTTGAGTATTATCTATCCTTTTATCCATAATCTTAGCATTTTTTTCTTTATTTCTCTTTTTCAATTATTTATCTAACTCTTTCAAATATATCTAGGTGTTTCGTTTTACCTATCCTGATTAAAGTTGGAAGACTTCTTGAATATGTGGCTTAAAATCTTCCAAGAGTTTTGCAATTATCTCAGTCATTGTATTTCTAAATACAGTTTCTGTCATGTGTTCTCTCTTCTGGGATTTTCTCGCTCCACATCCCATATATCTCCCCCTTACTCAACCACTCATCCTTTTTCTCTCTGTACGTAGTTCTGGATATTTTGTTCTGACATACCTTCTGGATCACTACTAATTCTGCTCTCAACAGTTTCTTATCTCTGTTACACAAATCTACCTTCGTTCTTGCTTTGTTTATTTCTTTTCAAAACTAGAATTTGTTTCTAATGTCTATTTATCCATCTATTTTATCAAATATCTCTCTTTTGCCAAAGACCTAAGTCTTTATTCTATTTGGAATTGTCACTTTAAAAATCTGTGTGGTATCTCTGTTATCTGTTTTACCTATGTTGGTTTCTATTTGTTTGTTTTTCTCCTAGTTTCCTGTTCAGTCTTGTCTCTTTGTGTGCCTGTTATTTTTAAATTGTATATCAAATGTTGTTATAAAAGTTATGGCTTAGGAAGATTTTTCTCTTACTTCAGAGTGAATTTGTTTAGTGATAATTCTAGTTCAATTTCTGGTCTATTTCTGTTTTACTCTTTGTTTAGGGGTGTAGTCCTTTGGGTTCATAGCTCTAAGCTTGAGGAATGCATCAAGGATCCTAATTTTTGACAACCTATTCGAAAGTACTAGTAGTGAATCAATAGAATAAAGAGCCCTAAATCTTGGATAGATCTCCTATTTCTTTTTGTTTTCTTCTCTCTGTTGTTGGTCCCAGACATATTTCTCATTGCCTTAATATATCTAAGATATATAAATATATATACACATTACATATTCTAAGTTTATATATGTGTGCCATATATACATACATATATGTCATACATGTACACATATGCATAAATATTTATAATATATATACATGTATATATAATATGTTCCAAGTTGTCTAGTGTTTTCAGCAGATTTGGTTTCAATTTCCTAGTCTGTATATATTCCAAAAGGTGTAAATCCTTTCGCTTTATGACTTCTCTCTCACTTTTAGTGGAAACTTAGATGAGCAGAACTTACAATTTAATAAATCCCTTTGTAATTACTCTTTTATTTTCATATAGCCCTTTATTATCACTCATTTTATGAGTTATTTATTAAATAATTTCCTGTCCACTTGACCAGGTATTTTGCTAATTATATTCTATAATTTTTATCATTTTTCTGTTCAGTTACAACTGTAATCCACTTGAAACAGATTTTTGTGTGTGTAGACATTTTTTTCTATGTTGTTATTCAGCTTGTTCAGTATTTGATCCACTCATCAACAGTGTCATTCTTCATAAAGCAAGTGTATGTATGCATGCATGTATATATAACTGTGTATATTTTTTGTAAAGATACCATGTAGATATAAATTTAAATATATATAAATTATATAAAAATCTATATTATATGTACTATGTAATATATATGTATAGTATTATGTATACATTATTTCTACATTTTATATATATTGTATCTAATTTTGGGAGATCTTGACATTTGTTAGATTAATTCATATTTATTTGATATTTTTGATGTTATAGTAAAAGATAACTTTAAGTTTTCTGTTTATTGGTGGCATATAGTAACACAACTGATTGCCATCTATGTCTGTCATTAAACTTGCTAAATGAAATGAAGAATTCTAATAATTTATCTGCCTATTCTTCAGATTATAGAACTATACAGTCATATATTTGTAATCATGTCACTTTATTGTTTTTTTTAATTTTTCTTTGTCAATCTTTTTTTTTTTAAACTTTTGTTTCTTTTCTTCCATGGTCATACTGGCTAGCATATGTAGTAAAATTCTTATATAATTCTACTGCAAAGAGAAAAAATTCAATATTTCTCTGATCATAGCAAGAAACAGATTAAATATTCAAAGCTCAATTTTTTAAGTATATTTAATACCTTGCAAAGCTGTTGTAGAATATAAACAATCAAAAATAGCAGAGGCATACTCCAAGGCTGGTGACAGCGAAGAACTTGAGCCACACTTAGGTCTGATGGGGCAATTAGGGAACTCATACCTGAATTCAGATATTGTAGCTCTAAGAGGAAGCCTCTCTAATGGAAGCAGTAGTCTTTGAGATGACACCACATTGTGCTATACATTGGGAGAGGGAAAAGGCATTGAAGTGTATATTAGGTACCATGAGTGTTTTAAATAACTTTTTGTTCAATTTACTGGTGCCTTCTGGGCAAGCACTGGTTGCGTCTCATGTATATTGTTTCAATTCTACAATGGATGATGGTGTTTGTGTCAATTTTATGTTTTGGTGGATTAATAATTTCCACTTAGGGTTCCCATTTGGGGTACCTCAATCAGATATTTTGTCATTCCCTGAGCCTAGTAGTAAATAGGAAGCTGGTTTTCCAATGGAAATATTTGTTAAGTAAGCATGACAGGAAAGCAGAATTCTAGATGTTTTCTGTGGATTCTTATTTGGGGGGCTTGACAGAGACCACACAGAGCATTTGTCAGCAAGAAAACATGTCTGAAAATATTGGGTCTGTTATATGGCATAGAACATGTGGTAGTATAGCACTGAAGCTGAAAAAGATGAAAACTTTTTCTTTTTCCATACACCTTTTAAGGCTGAAATCTTTACAGGTTATTCCAAATGTGATATATATTGCCATCAGAATCCAAAAAGGGACTCTTTTTCATGGTGGGCAGTGCAAGATTCATCACCTTGTCTCTCACTTTAGAGGTAATCTTGCAACATACTACAAACCCCTGGAACCTTGGCAACTTAATTAATGTGTCAAAACAGCTGTGCTTCTCTGGGGATTATCTTTGATCCTCTGTCAGACATGTATTTTAGAAGGGCAGTTAAAATGTTTTCTACTTCCTCTTCACTAGGAATTAGCATAATCTCATCAATGAAATAGACACATTATTTTCTGTGGGATATCATGATAATCGAGATCTGTTTAGACTTATTTTCACAGGGAACAGACTTGATATACCTTTGAGTCAAATATATAGAGGCGTATTATTTTCCTTACTATATGGAAACAAAGTACTTTTGATTTTCTTTGCTAATAGTGATTTAAAAAAAATAGACTGATTACTGTATTCCAAATGTCAAAGTGCGCTTTGATTTGCTCTAGTAAATATGCCACCCACGTAACTGCAGGTTAAAATGGTAACACCAAATAGAGTTGTTTTGATGATTATCAAGTAGAATGTCAATAAATAGACTTCCTCCACAAAGTACCTGTTTTTGCTTTAACAAAACAGTTATATTAAATAGATACTTAGTGGTATTGACCACACCTGCAATGATCAAGAATTTCATGATAGCTCTAAACTGGGCAACTACCTCCTTGGCTACAGAATTGCTTTTTTTTTTTTTTTTTTTTTTTTTTTTTACTATTTTTATTGACAGGAACATTTCTTTGGACCATTCCTTCCTGCCATTCCTGGGGTCGGGGAATTGATCTAGGTATTCTGGTAGTTACTAAATATATTCTGTGAATGGAAAATTACCATCAGATAAATCTGTGGTCTCAGAATGAAGGAGGAGACACCTTTAGGTCTATAGACCTTTAAAACCTGAATTCAATAAATTCTCTTTTAGTAGACCGCAGTGATTTTTCAGGGCATCAAGAATTGGAGTCAGAGTCAGGCAAAGCACTAACTGAAAACTCTTGAAAATTTTAGGTGTACCCTGTTTCTGTGCAAAATTACTCTGGTAACTAGATCACAGTTCCTCTGGAGTAATCCTAGAACAATAGTCATTGTATATTACTACAGCTGGCATGTAGAATCCTTCCGTAAAGGAACCGTGAATGGTCTGTGGATTGTCATAGTTCTGGAAACTAAGCGATAGGTTACGAGTAGTTTTCTGCCCAACTAATCAACTTTTTTTTTGTCTAAAATTACATCTTAGTGTTCTGCCAAAAATTTCATTTCCCAGGACTCTTTGATCAATGATGTATATACCAAATATATATCCCATTTTTCTTCAACTAACTTTTTTTTATTTTGAGATAATTGTAGATTTACATGGATTTACATGGATCTAAAATAATACAGAGACCCTGTACTCTTTCAAAAGTACCAAGTACTAACATCTTATAATACTACACTACAATATTACAATTTGAGTATTGACATTGATCAAGTAAGGATTTCATCACTATAAAGATTCCTGATGTTGCCATTTCATAGCTTTACCCACACCTCTTCTATCTGGCCCACCTTTAATTCTATTATTCCAAGAATGTTATATAAATGGTACCAAACAGTATGACTCTCGTAGGGATTGGCTTTTCTTTTACTCAACATAATTCTCTGGGGATTCCTTCAGTTTGGTGGTTAAGTCAATAGTCAGTTCTTTTTTTTTATTTCTGAGTAGTATTCTGAGGTATGGATGTCCCACAGGTTTTTGGGTTTTGTTTTTGTTTTTAACATTTCATCTGATGAAGGATATTAGTTTTTTTTCCATTTTTTACTATTATGGATGAAGTGGTTACAAGCATCTGTGAACAAATTTCTATGTGAACATATGTCTTTCTTGATTACTTCTTACATAATTAGTCTTGGAATCAGTGTAGACTTATTCCTCTCTATTCTTCTCTTTGGAAATTGTAGCTGTTTTAGTTCTTTGGTTTTCCATATAAATTTCAGAAGAAAAATATTATCAATCGCTACAAAAATCTTGCTGTGATAGGAATTATGGTTAATCTGTATGCCAGTTTGGGGAGAATTGGTACCTTTTCTATTGAGTTTTATAATGAACACAGTATATTGCTCCATTTAAGTCTTCTTTGACTTTTTTCATCAGAATTGTGTAGGTTTCAATATAAATTTCTACACCAGTTTTATTAGGTTTATACCAAAGTATTTCATTTTTGAGTGATTATAATAGATGTATTAAATGTCTATATTTATGTGCTTATTAATACTACATGAAAATACAATTGATTTTTAAAAGCACTTATATCTTCTTTTTAAAGATTTTATTTATTTATTTATTTGACAGAAAGAGAGAGAGATCACAAGTAGGCAGAAAGGCAGGCAGGAGGCGGGGAAGCAGGCTCCCTGCTGAGCAGAGAGCCCAATGAGGGGCTCGATCCCAGGACTCTGAGATCATGACCTGAGCTGAAGGCAGAGGCTTAACCCACTGAGCCACCCAGGCGCCCCTTATTTATATCTTGAAATGTTGCTGAACTCAGTTGTTATTTCTAAGACTTTTTGTAGATTCCTTGGGATTTTCTACATATTTTATGATGTCATCTACAAATAGAGGCATTTTATTTCTTGCTTTTTGAACTGCATGTTTATTATTTCCTTTGCTTGCCTTATTTCACTGGCTAGAACTTAGAGCACCCTGTCAAATAAATGTGGTGATAGCAGAAAATCTTGACTTCTTTTTTCAGATTTTTAAGGGAAATCATTAAGTCTCCGATTTGCAGGTTGTTTAGAGACATTCTATCAAGCTGAGGAAGTTCACCTCTATTCTTATTTTCCTGAGAGTTTTTTATTTTGAATCAGCATTAAATTTCAACATTTCTTTTCTGAATCAATTGATATAATCATGTGATTTTTCTCTCTTAACTGATTAATATGATTAATTAAGTGATTAGTTTTCAAGAAATCAAAAATGTTTGCATCTCTGGAGTAAGTCTGAGTTAGTTATTTCCTAATATTTTGTTAAGGATTTTTTGTGTCTATGTTGGTATGAGGGTAATACTAGCTTTAAAAAAGTGAGGGCACCTTACTCTTATTTTCTGTAAGAGATCACGTGGAACATTCTCCAGAGAAACCACATAGGCACTATGATTTCCTTTTGAGAGTTTTAAAATTAAGAATTCTATTTCCTTAATGGTTATAGGTCTATTCAGTTTACCTATTTGGAAATATGCAAAGTTGGATGAAACAAAAATAAGCCCTTTTGCCAGTCCTTAAGGGAGCCTCCAGACAGGTACCACAGGACCACAGTTCTTTGCAAATACTGCCTGTGCTGGTCCCTCTGGCACTCTCAACCTGCACCAGGAGTTTAGACTGCTGTTTCCATGGCTGCAGTCCATCTGGGAGAGGGAGAGGTCAGGCAGGTATTTTTAAATGCCACAGAGCTCTTACCCCACAATGTAGCAAGTTCTTTTTTTTCTGAAGCTTTCCCTTGGCTGTTGTAATTCCTGATTACAGTACAGCATCTGCAAAAGTTGATCCTGAGAATTTTTGCCAGGTTTTGGTTGTTTCTGTGAGGAAACAGAGCTCTAGATTTCCTGACTTTATCATTTTCAGTGATGTCAATCCAGTGCTCACTTTTATATTCTGATTTCAGCAGAGGGACTGTTTTGATTCTCACGAACATTTATTTTGTTTTTAACATATTATAATATTAACACTTCTTCATTCTATTTTTCAATTATGATTCATGCATTTACTATCTACTTTAGGAAGTAAAATAGAAAGCCATTACAATGGGAAATCATATTTTTGCCTCGGTCAATAAAAAGTAATGGTAATAGGCATTAAATAAACAGAATCTATAATTCAAAATCAGATAAAATGAAACTAAAACGCTCTTGGTGGCTCCATCAGCAAAACATAATTCAAAGTTTGTATTGTATAGTGCATTTAACCTATAAAGACTCAGGCAGATATTCCCTGTACTTGTTCTTGAATATTTTGTCAACTGACATGATATTTCCCTGAGGTAACTTCTTATTAGAAAATGTATTAAAAATTAGTGCTGATTTTTCTGTGGAGTATTATATTTCTGTATACAGAAATTATATGACCTACAAAACCTATTTCACTTGTAATATTGATATCAATGTGGAATTAAAAAGTTTGATATGGAAGGAAGCTTATTTAAGATTTATGTGCCCTTTTAAAAATCTTTAGTATTAATTGCTTTTGTAACATTAGCTCTTCTAGACGTGTTGAATATTCATAAATTCAGAGAAAACAAAAGTTTTATTTTGAAATTCAAATACTTTTTATAAAATATAAACCTATGCAGTAACTTACCAATTAGAAGTCAAAACCACAATTTATGTTATTATTGCTGTTTTGTTTTTCCAGGAAAGGGGTGTGTTATGGGGTATGGATGTTTTTAGTAAGTTAAATCTCTTGATATTGAAATGCAAAGCTAGATATAGTGACACATTATCTTGATAACTCCAATTAAGCATTAAAGCATACTTTCTTATTTCTTCAATATATGTGAGAAGAAAATAACTATAGCAAATGTACAAATAATATTGTTCTAAAGTATGTTACAGTTCTACTACATGACATTTTTGATGATAATTACTTTTTTAATAGTTTTTTTCTTTCTAAATAAAGAAAAATAAATAAAGTGAATTGAACAGCAGATAAAAATCTGATTAAATTTTCTGTTAGTGGCTTTAAAAAGATCATCACCTCATACTTTTGATTATCAATATATAAAGACATGCTGATTCAACACATGAAAACTCTCTCTAAGATGTATTTATTTCTTTCCATATTACCAAGTTAACTCTCAAATATTTCAGCATAACAAAAGAGTAGCAAGGGTCCATTTCCTCTCTCCTTCCTTCTATGTTGTTTCATTTATCTTTTTTTCCTCCCTTTCTTTCTGCTATATCTCAGTCTCTGCCTCTATTTCTTTCTTTCTGTCTTTCTCTCTATTTATTACTGCTTTCTTGCATTTGATGTTATAGTTTTTAGGGACAGAATTTTGAGAACATCTGTCTCCAAAATATCTGCTGCTCTATAAACCTGGTAACCATTCTTGCTATGTTGACACTCTGTTTAGTAATAATTTATTTTTTGCTATTATTTTCACATGTTCTTTAAAAATCTGTAACTGATTACAAATAGTGAGACTGCACTATGTTGATATTTCTTTATTCTGATATTATGTGTGTATTTGTCCTTAAGTTCCATTCAGGGATCTTGTCACATATCTTCTGCTTAAAAGATAACTGAATCATTTTCAAACTGAAGACAAAAATTAAAGTAGAGGGGCGCCTGTGTGGCTCAGCCTTTAAGGGGCTGCCTTCTGCTTAGGTCATGATCCCAGGGTCCTAGGATGGAGACCAACATCCTCTCCTTGCTCAGCAGGAAGCCTGCTTCTCCCTCTCCTGCTCCCTCTGTTTGTGTTCCTTCTCTCGCTGTGTCTCTCTCTGTCAAATAAATAAATAAAATCTTCAAAATAAAATTAAGGTAGGGATAAGGGAAAAAGCGTTATTAGCAAAGATCAAAAATTTTAGTAGAAACAAGAGGGGAAAAAACTGAAGACCATTTGGGGACTGTAAATTGGGGTTTATAGAGCAAGTGAGCTGATTAGTTGTTGACTACAAAGAGCCTTCAAATGAAAACAATCTTTTCCTGTACGACTAGACATAGAACACTTCTGATACCAGATGTGTGGACTTTTTCCCCATGCCAACCAATTGACCAACTTTCTGGAAGCTAACTGCATTTCCTATAATTCAGTTCAGTCCTGACACTAGTGGAAGTTAGCTCACAACTCACAGCTTACGTGTTGTGTCCCATTAGACTGTCCCCTAACTCAGATGCCAATTGAAAACTCAGGTTGTCATCTGTGCTTGAGACTGATTGGTTATAAATTCTCATTAGAATGGCTCACAGAAATCAAGAAAATAGTTCATTTACTAGATTACTGATTTATTATAAAAGGCTACAACTCAAAAGCAACAAGATGGAAGAGGGCAAGGTATGGGAAAGGGACATAGAGCTTCATGCCTTCTTCAGGTGTGCTACCTTCCCAGCATATCCACTTGTTCACCAGCCTGGAAGCTCTCCAAACCCAGGCCTTAGGGACTTTTGTGGAGACTTCATGATATAGTCATGATTGATTCGATCATTGGCCATTGGTAATTGAACACAATCTCTAGCTCCTCCCCAAGGTCAGAGAGTGGGATTGAAAGTTCCAACTCTTGCGGCATCTGGGTGGATTTTAACAAATCCAGCTTTCCTAAAAAGTAATTTAAATACTCATAATTAAAGATGAGATCATGCTACAAATAATAACACATTTAGAACAACAATGAAAATGCTATAGGGTTCATTTGTGGGTTATAGGCCAATAGGCACTTACGGGGAAAGGTAAAACCTCAAATGTTAATCTAGGAAAAGACATTTTTACTTTAAAAAAAAAGGTTTTAAAAGTCTGCATAACTAGTCCAATAATACAGAGGAAAGAAATTTAATGAATACTAAAATAAACTGAATCTGAATGGATTTATCAATAATAAAGAAGGAAAAAATAACCAAGACTGTATTCAGAACGAAAAAAATGAGCATAATTAGAGACATAGCAGAGACTTTTTAAAAAAAAATGAAAATAATGGAAATATTTTTGCTAATAGTTTGGCAAATTGGAATAAAATGGAATTTTTTATGAAAACATAACCAGGAAGCATAAGTATGTTTTAATTTTTAAAATTATCTGGTTCAGTAATTTTTAGAAAAATTTACTCATACATACACCACCAGACTCAGGTAATTTTATTAAAAAGTTCTGCCAACGTAACAGGAAACATGAAATATAATGACAGTTGAAATGGTATGGAAATCTGTGAAAATTTTAACATGAAGCATGTTGGAAAAGTCCCTTGCATGCGGTCTCTTGCCTCTACTTTGCTGCATAAGAATGGGCCTTGAACCAGGAATACCCTCTTATCAAAAGATAAAGAACCTACACACCCTGTGCTGTGCTATTCATCTTCTGTGGGAATATCTTCTCCCTGTTTGGGGTTCATGGATGCTCTTTTGTCTCTGACTGAAGTGATTATGCCACATGGGTCTTGGCCAACCCCACTGTTACAACCCTGCTCTCTGCAAGGAAGGGACAGCCTTCTTCCATGGTCACATAAGAAGGGTGTTGTAGTGCAGACCAACTGTCATGGGGAACCCATGCACACAGCTGAAGCTGATTATGCTCTGTCTCTCATCTATGCAAGTAAAACATTGTTCCATTCACTGCTTGACTGTGTTGTGGTTGCCTTGGTGACTGCCATTACCAAGAAGCGGTGGGCAAAGGTGTTTAGAGTCCTGCCTTGAGATTGGTTAACTGCAGCATACTACTCTGCTTGACAAAATAGAACTCTATAAATCAAATTTAAGGACATTTTTATTATTATGATGGCTGCTGTTCTTCCCTCTTAACTGGTCTTATTTTAAAAAATTCAACAAATGAACATATTTTCACTCTTAAGTAGTTCTTTTAAAATACATAGGTATCCCAATCACTTGTAAACTAATTACTTTCAGGTTGCAGAATATCATGATCTAAATCTTTTCACTTATAGATCATGTTATTACTCTAGACTTCAGTTTTACTTTTTATGGTTTACACACTGTATCCTATAGAATAACTAAACATATTTTTAAAAGTAAAACTTTCTGCCAATTTCACCCAAGTCCAAGTTATAGGCAATCTAATATTCCTTTTACACAGCATCTCTAGGAAATGGAAAACCAGTTGCCAAAGGGAAGAGATCTAAATCTTTTTTTAGCATGGTTATTATGTACTGTTGTCCTGACCCTTTTCCCAAATGGAAAAAAGAAAAGAAAAAGAAAAAGAGCCTTGTATATGTATTTATATTTTTGATGAAAATGTGGCTTTGGATATATATAAATTCAACATGGCTACTCAATATTATAACACTTTTAATTTTGTTTTTGTTTTATTCTAGAGCTACATGAAATGGTTTTACTTTTTAAATTTTGATTTATTTTTAATAAGAGAAGGAAACATGCCACCTTCCTAATATTTTCATGGGCATGAAGGAAAATGTATCTTTATGATACTCTCCTACATGGGCAGTATATCGAATAATATATTGCCATACATCAAACTGAATGATGAGCAGAAGCTTTAAATTTGACAAGGAAAACAGTAAGGAAAATTACCAATGAGAATTTGGGAAGGAAAGTTTGCTAAATACATTTCTCTCTGTCATCTGAATTTAAATGAAATGGTGGTTATTTTTATCACTGCTGATATGGTGGTCTTTTCTTCTTTGATTGTATCACGATACTGTAATTACCCTCCCTTTACAAATAAAATCATTGTCTTAAGAAAGAATTAGCTTAATATAACTGTTTCTAGAATAAATAGTTTTCTCTTCATGCATATAAGGAAATATAGATGGGGTTCTGTGTTGTTTCTTTCCTAAATCATATTGTCCAGTTAAGCTCATAAAAATCATAAAATCAAATTAAAGGATTTTCTTTTTGACACAGAAGAGTAAACCATTATTTTCAATTTAAACAAAACAGCTCAGTTGATGACTATAACAAGCTTTGGAGATCTGCTAAGTATGTGGGATAGAAGTTAACTTAAGATCAGTCACACCAACTACACATCCCTAGGCAACTTCAATGACTGAAACAACAAGTTTGCAGATGGCCTTGTGGGGTTTGCTGTATACTGATTCTGGGCATGTGACACCATTGTTATCTCATACTTAACCCCCAATAAGGAGTGGTTTGAATTTCTCATGACTTGTTTTCATGTAATTTTTCTATGAGAGAAGATGAGAATACACTCAAAGTATATATTCACATTTCTATTTGTGTGTGTTTGTATAATACTATATTTATATTTATAAAACCCCAATACGTTACACTAAGAGGAATTAAATGAGAATTTTGGGGGCAACTGGGTGGCTCAGTCATTAAGCATCTGCCTTCGGCTCAGATCATGATCCCAGGGTCCTAGGATTGAGCCCCACACTGGGGTCTTTGCTCAGCGGAGAGCCTGCTTCTCCCTCTCCCTCTGCTGCTCCCCCTGCCTGTGCTCACTCTCTCACACTCTCTCTCTTTCGCTGTCTCTGTCAAATAAATGAATAACTAAAATCTTTTTTTTAAAAGATGAGAATTTTCTTTCTTTCTTCTTTTTCTTTTCTTTTTTTAATTAACAAGGCAGGAAACAGCAAGTGTTGGCAAGGTTGTGGAGAAAAGGGAACCCTCTTACACTTGTCAGTGGGAATGCAAGTGGCTGTATCAGCTGCTCTGGAAAATAGTATGGAGGTTCCTCAAAATGTTAAAAACAGAGCTACCCTATGACCTAGCAATTGCAATACTAGGTATTTACCCCAAAGAAACGAGAATTTTCAATAGAAAATTATAAACAGAACTGTTTTTAAGTTGATTGAAGGGAACTATGCAAGTTGTTGAAGATCTTTTTCAGCTATTTAATATTTTCCTGTTTCAAGCACATTTTCACTGTTTGGTTTATTTACCTGTTATTTGCACTCACATCCTATGCTGTATTCTTTAATTTTAGGTCTCACTTACACAAAGTATTAACATGATCCTTTAAAAAATGTAATTTATAGGGGTGCCTGGGTGGCTCAAAGGGTTAAGCCTCTGCCTTCCTGGGGTTGTGATCCCAGGGTTGGGATCAAACCCCTCCCCCCATCCGACTCTGCTCAGCAGGGAGCCTGCTTCCCCTTCTTTCTCTGCCTGCCTCTCTGCCTACTTGTGATCTCTCTCTCTGTGTCAAATAAATAAATAAAATATTTTTTTAAAAATCTGTAGTACTTCCCAGTATGTGTCCATTAGAAATCATTGCAATAAAAAAATCAAAGCTCTACTATTTTTAATTACTAATCATGTAAAAAGTTCTTAATTTCTGTTCATTTCATAAATATGAATATATGAATATTAACATATTATTATGTATATTTGCAAACATTGTATCACACAGAATTCTAATCATTCAATTTGAAAAAAAAATGAATTTGCCTTTAAATAATAAAGGAAGCAGGGGATTCTCAGATTTGAAAATCTTTTCATGAAGAGAAAGAAAAATTATGATTTATTATTGTTTTCCAATAATGGTACAACATATTCAAAAGATGGATTGGAAGAAATTGTATATTTTATTAGCAAATATCATTCAACGTAAAAGTAACTCTTTTCCACCTGCATTTATTCTACACTTGTCTTTTGTTCAAGTTAAACTCTGAGGTTTCTCACCTGGTTGAAACTCTCAACAGATGTGTACTATATAATTGTGTGGTTAAAAGAACATCAAAAGTTAAAAATATGAAATTAAGTTGTCTGTGTAGACAATGCAGATCAGCTGGAAGTCTCTTGCATCATTTGTGGAATTGTAAACTAGGCAACTGCTGTGAAAACATAAACTTTCAAAAGCTTTTCTTAAATATGTTTACTTAAAAATCCTTGTTTAGAAGTCAGATTGCCTCCGTGAAGTCAGAGACTGGAGAGGAAATGGAATGTTTTGAAAACCAAACCAAACAGCAGCACAAGGTTGACATTTGCTACCTGAAGCTGGAATTATGAAGAACCCCGGAGGCAAAATGTCATTATTGGAATCAGAAGATGAGCTGAAAGAAACAACTGAATGACTTGGAGCTGCATAAACAATGTTCTGTATGTTGTTCTAATGCGACCCTTCTAAGTCTGAATCTGAGCTGTGGGATTGGAACTAATGGAGCAACCTCAAAATCTTCAGATGGGGTAGGGGCCTGGGTGGATCCCTCAGTCAGTTAAGCCTTGGACTATTGATTTCCCCTCAGGTCATGATCTCATGGTCTTGAGGTCCAGCCCTGCATTGGGCTCTATGCTGAGCATGGAACCTGCTTAAGATTTTTTCTCTCCTTTCTCTTTGCACAGACCAACCCCCACTCACACTTTCTCTCTCTCTCAAAAAAAAAAAAAAAAAAAAAAAAAAAAATTCTTAGCTAGGAAGAGTGATGTTGAAGAATACATTGACAAACCAGGCTGGATGTGTAATATTCCACTGTGTTTCATTTGCCTTTTCTCTTTTATCTATTTACCCCCCGGGCATAGTTCTGCCAACACAAATCAAACGATTGCTACATCTGTCATCTATACACTTACTATGGCAAGATACTGTTATAGGTCCTTTATGAATATTAACTCATTCAATCTTTCAATAAATCCTCTGTGGTAGTTGTTACATATGTGGATGTGAGTAGGGCTGAATTTCTTACCTCTTAGACCACCACCATTCACTTAATTTTTTTTTTTTTTACTGACTCCGTGTAAAAATAATTTTAAAATGATTCAAAATAAAAGCAGTACTTGTAAGCTATGATTTGTTTTTCCCTTTTGGTGCCCATATACAACATGAGGGAAAAAATAATGTGTTTAGTTTATCCAAGATCTAGCTCTTTGCTGAATTGGTAAGAGGCAAATTTCCCAATAATGATTCACATCTGTTGGAGGCAACAAAGAAGACTTTGTTGGGGTTGGGAAAAAAAAATCTAAAAAATGTGTTTAGTTTAAGTTTTCTCTTAATTGAGTGTGTGTGTGTGTGTGTGTGTGTGTGTGTGTGTGTGTCTATACAGAAGTCTTGAGAAGAAAGACAGGCAAAGAAATGAAGGGCATAATATTTCTGCCAGTCTTTGATCTGAGTCTTTTTTTTTTTTTTTTTTTTTTTTGAGCCACATTGAGTAAACTTGTGAATCTAAGATAAATACGTTTGAAACCAGAGGCAACAGATTTGAGTGCTGGGGACAAGAGCTAGGAATGAGCCCATTCCTTCCCATTGCCCCACTCTGGCCCACCGCAGGCCTGGGTCATACTAAGAAGAGGTACAGTTTCTGGTAGGTAGAAGTGAGTAATTACCGCCTTCAGAGACTGACACAGTTTTACAAGAGCATTAGAAGCTGTGGAAGCAATGGGGATCACTCCCGAGGGAAGCAAATCTTCAATGAGAAGATTGAGACTAAGTATCATCTCCACTTACACAAAAAAATAATTGGGGATAGTTTAGAAATAAAGTTGTTGAGATCCAGGATGTGGCAAGAGCAAGGTGGGAACAGAACTTGTTTATAACAATTAATATTGTCTCTTACCCAGTAAATATAAGAAAGGGTCTGTGGACATTTGGATTCTAGGTCTAAGAATTTTTACTTGCAAGAGGAAGCAGTCATCCATAGGACACCATATATACTCATAAGGTATGTCACATTACATCATGATTCATAACAAAGTTTTGAAGCTAAATTAGAATTAACAGGAAAAATTAATGTAACTGTACAATTTGTCCTTGAACAACTAGGGGGTAGGGATGCCAACCCCTGCACAGTTGAAAATTTCCCTATAACTTTTGACCCCCCCAACAACTTAACTAATAGCCTGCTGTTACCCAGAAGCCTTACCAATAACATAACCAATGATATTTATGTTATTAAACATAATATTATTATTATCAAAATACATATTTTGTATGTTACATGTGTTATATACTGTATTCTTAAAATAAAGTAAGCTAGAGGAAAGAAAATGTTATTAAGAAAACCTTAAGGAAAATACATTTACAGTACCATGCACATGAAATATCCACCTGTATGTGGGCCAGGCCTGGCTGGGAAAGGGGTTCTGGTGGCTGCAAGCCTGAACGGGGATGGCCAAATTCTGTACCGTGTGGCCTGGGTTCAGCTGAAGCCACCCCCAGATAGGCCTATGAATAGTGACAGTAGCCCAGAGGCTCGGTACAGCTGCCCCATCCCCCAGGGGGTGCATGGCCAGCCCGTGGCCAGTAGCAGCTGTGCCTACATATGAGCACACTGGCTTCCAGGAGACCGCAGGGCCGGCCACTGCTAGGAAGGAGGATCTGCATGTGGCTCAGAAGCCTGGAGCTGGGCTCATGGAAGAGTTGGAGGCCAGGGGCATCAGTGGTATCGGGCTCCCTGTACATTGCCAGCTCTGCCCTCTGCACATGTTCCTCCACCTTTGTCTGACTCTGTCTCCGTTCTCTATGGCAGTTCTCTATGGCATCTGCTCAACCTGGCCACCCCATGGCACACAGGGCAGCCTGCAGCCCTTTCCTTCCTGTGTCCCTTGGGAGCTATGGGGAGCCTCTGAGGGCCTCACTGGATACTCAGGGGCAACAGGTAAGACCTCTCTTCCAGTTGGCATCTATTGGGTCCCGGGAGACTAGGATGGGCAGTTGTAAATACACACCTTGTGGCTTTTGCTGTGGACTTTTAAAAATGTGCAGAAAGTGGACATGTGTCTTCAAACCCATGTTGTCCAAGGGTCAACTGTATTAAGAAATTCAACGCCAGCCTGCTAAATATCTGAATGCCTTCCCTGTCACAACTAAATGATTTTCTAACATCCTTTGCATAGATTGCAAACAATGTGTAGGTCTTCTCCAATTTTCAGGAGGAGGAACTCCATGCACTACAGCTCATACCTTAAATTGCATTTTTCATTTTGCACTCAATTTCGTAAGGGTTTGCATATTGATACCTTCGTTGGAGTAATTCCAGTAAAATTAAAGATGTTCTTTTTATGGGTTTTTTTTTGAGGGGGAGAGAGTATATTTTAATATAATTTATTTTATTATCCTCCTTTAGAATTTATCAATGCAGGGACGAGTGGGTGGCTCAGTCAGTTAAGTGTTTGACTCTTTCTTTTTTTTTTTTTTAAAGACTTATTTATTTATTTATTTGACACACAGAGAGAGAGAGAGAGTGCACACAAGTAGAGAGGCAGGCAGAGAGAGAGGGGGAAGCCTCTTCACCAAGCAGAGAGCCTGATGTGGGGCTTGATCCCAGGACCCTGAGACCATGACCTGAGCTGAACGCAGAGGCTTAATCCACTGAGCCACCCAGGCACCCCAAATGTTTGACTCTTGATTTCCGCTTGGGTCATGGTGTTATAACAGGTTGTGAGATTGAGCCCTGTGTCAGTCTCCACACTCAGCAGAGACTCTGTTTGAGGATTCTCTCTCTCCCTTTTGCTCTGCTCCTCCCACCCCGGGTGTGTGTGGTTGGGTTCTCTGCCCCTCCCCTCCCCTCCCCTATATATATAAAAGTTTAAAAATAATTTATTAATGTACCACTTGATGAAGTTGACCATAACCCACCAATCAATTTTTTAACACTAAATCATTATAGAAAATGGAAAGGAAAGCAATAAATATGTATACTTAGGTAGACTATATTAAAACTCACTTTACTTTCCTATTGTTTTATAATGTCAATAAAAATGCAAGCAGATTAATATAGAGGCAGCAGGGAATTCATAGTGTTTAACAATTTCAACAGATTTATATATTTTTATTCTCTTGGTTTATGAGAAATGTGTTCTAGAACATATTTTCTTTAGGCATATGTACATATATATATATATATATATTCTTAGGGTTTTGCTTTTTTGTTTTTGTACTTCAGTAAGTTTGTATTTTTTTTAGTAAGATACGATATAAAACAGACTGAATTTATTGCAGTTTTTCTCAGGAATACAACAGCAATGAAAGAAGATCCTTAAGGGATATTGGCAAAACCATTGCATATTTTTAAATTCTTTTCCTTCATTCATTCATCAAATGTTTATTGAGTACCTCTGAATGCAAAGTACTGTGCTAAGCACATAGGGGTTACAAAGATAAATTAACCATTACCCAAAATCCTCAAAGACTTCAGTTTAATAGGGAGAGTTAGACATGAAATCACTATAATAAAATGGGATATGCAAAATACTGTGAAAACACATAGGAAAGAGTAATTTATTGTGTTATGAATAAGGCAGAAAGAGCTTACAGGAGAGCAGCACTGAAGGATGAGTAGGAGGTAACTAGGCAGAGGTGAATGGAGAGGCCATTCCTGTCATAGAGAACTGAAGGAGAAAGACAAGAGTCTGCAGGTGAGCCCTTGTGTTTGAGAGATAAATGCACCTGAAGTCGGCAAAAAATATTTGTTCAGATTGTCTAAGCTCTTCCATGCTGGGGTATATCTCTGCAAATTTTAGCTTCCAAAACAAATTTATTCATCTTGGTCTCTCTTATCATTGGATTTTTTTTTTTCTCTTAAAACTATTTAGTTTTCAGACTCCTCAAACTTTCTATACTCCTTGAAATTTGATCTCCTCAAATAGAGAAAACAATTGCCTCCATTATATCAACTGTCAGACCTAATTTACATCTTAAGACTCTCAGAACATAGCCCCCCTCTTTTTTTAGAACCCTCATAATATGTAATCCCATTATTCTGCAATGCTATATACATTGAGAAAAAATAGCCAGTACATTGAGCCTAATAAGCCTCAATAAATATCTTGTAAAGTGAAGTGATTTCCATTTATTCAGATGTCACGGTCACTCAAGGAATTTTGCAGAGGAGCCCAGATTGAAATGCCGAAGCTGGGATACCCCTGCTCAGACTCTGCTCCTCAGAGCCACTGGCTCAACGTTTGCCCCAGGCTCAAAGCTGCTTTTTTTATGCCCGGCTTGGCTTCCTTCTGCTGTTTTTTTCTCCGTGGCATCTCCATTCCTTTTTGCTTTTTTTTTTTTTATTTGACAGACAGATCATGAGTAGGCAGAGAGGCAGGCAGAGAGAGAGAGGAGGAGGAGGCAGGCTCCCTGCTGTAAGCAGAGAGCCCGATGTGGGGCTCGATCCCAGGACCCTGAGATCATGACCTGAGCTGAAGGCAGAGGCTTTAACCACTGAGCCACCCAGGTGCCCCTCCTTTTTGCTTTTAATGTGGTTATTTCCAGCTGCTACTGAGAGGTACATTTACTTGGGAGCTGATGAGGCTAAGCCCCACTTAAGCCAGCTCCTTCGTAGGCTCTGAGAGGAGTTCCAGCAGTGAGCATACTTTCATGGTCATATGTATTTGTAAAATTGTGCAAAAGTGTGATGATATTTGCAATCCATTAAAACTTCTTCTCCATACTTTGATTTCCCCTCCAACACACTTTCTCTAATTCCATGTGGTATCAGAAAGACTACTGTTGAAGTTGAGGATTCGTTTCATTTGAGTTTTTTGTTATAGCTTCATGTGGTTCACTGTCCCTCCGATTTTAGGTTTGCTGATGCTAAACATAGACAAAGTGAGAGTAGACTCCAGGAATACTAGGAATCACTGTTCCAGTCCCCTCAATGTAAAGAGAAGGTGCAGGATAGGAAATCATACAGTACTATGAACATGACCTTCAGAACCCAGCCCCAGAATTATGTAGTTAGTGAGTATTGTCCACTCAGGTCACAATCTCACAGTCCTTGGTTATCAAGCTCTGTATTGGGGCTCTGCTCAGCAGGGAGTCTGCCTTCCTGTCCTCCTGTCCTTCTGCCCTCCCACTGCTCAGGCTGTCTCCTCTCTCTCTTTTTCAAAGAAATAAATAAAATCTTTTTTTTTTTAAGATTTTATTTATTTATTTGACACACAGAGAGAGATCACAAGTTGAGAAGCAGGCAGAGAGAGAGAGGAGGAAGCTCCCTGCTGAGCAGAGAGCCCGATCGATGCGGGGCTTGATCCCAGGACCCTGAGATCATGACCTGAGACAAAGGCAGAGGCTTAACCCACTGAGCCACTCAGGCACCCCAATAAAATCTTTTTTAAAAAAGCAGTATGAGAGGAACTAACAAGAACAGAAAAAAAATCTACAAAAACAAATATAGCATATTTCTAGCAAATAAACTGGGACTAAACCAATAAAATAAAAATTAAGTAAGATGTATGCTAAAGGCAAAGGCAACTTTCTTTGAAAACACACAAAAGATGATTCAAACAATATAGATCTTTTAAAACAGAATTGTAAGGAATTCTTGCTGATGAATATTTTTAGCAATAAATGTGTTCAGGAAATCGGTTCAGGATATTCCAAATAATGTATTTTGAAGGGATCATGAAGTAGAAAATATAGAATTAAATACAAAACTAAAAAAGACATTTTATGTTAGGATCATACCATAAAGATTTCTAAGTACCTTTCTAAAGTATTTATTAAGTGTTTCATTTTGACATTTATATATATATGTGTGTGTGTGTGTGTGTCTGTATACATTATTAAGTATGTGTCTGTATATGTATATATATATACATGGAGAGAGAGATACAGTTGACATTAATCTACCAGAAGTGGGTTTTTCTACCCTTTATAATACATCTTTAAAGCTTAAGATAACAACTGTATGGCGTGTTTATACTTAATTTTTTCCTCAGGTAGGGTTGCAATGATGTTCTCTTAATGTTTGGGATTCATGGAAATTTGCATTTATTCACTGTACATAACAATGATGTTTCTATACCATTTAGCAATGGAAACGTCTTACTTCTTTGCCAAATGAAGTTTAAATAATATTTCTTCATGCGGAATTATTGTTCTATTATCTGGAAAACTGGGAATTTTATAGTGTTGAATTGCTTCTCATCGTGAGGTTAATCATTTCACCCATGACTTTACCTTCCCTGATTATGTGTAGCCTCCTTCCCCTCCATTACCCCCTGAATTTGCCCATCCGGTTCTGTATTACAGTCAGGTCCCCACATTTCAGTATATTGTCATTTGTTTTTTCTTTTTTAGTGTATTGTTATTTTTAAAATAAAATCACAGGTTTTCTTCTAATTTTTAGCAATTACTCAAAAAAATAAAATGGTACATAGAAGAGAAAGATGGTGACTTGTTCATTTACGCGGTGTCCCTGCATTCAGGTTAATATTTCAAAAGGATAAAATCTTAAAATTAAAGCCAAGTTATTTTCTACAATCTTTCTTAAGAAATTGTTCCTGAATGAAAGAAATAAATATATTTGTATTGCCACATTTGAGTATAATTACATTTACTATAAGGTGAGAAAACAGCAAATAAAATTAACTTTGAGTCTGTTGATGGAATTAATGAGGGTTAGAGATGATCCTGGTTTCTCCATGCATTTACATGATGGACAGAAAAAGGGAATTGAAACCCTATATTTAATTCAACAAAACCAAAAAGTAACTTAGGATGATGTAAGGAGCTTTGAGAAATCCCCTGAGAGAAAAATGAGCAGTTAATTGTGCACCCAGTGCCTTAGGTTGCAGTCATTTGATTAAAAAAATGCAATAAGGGTATACTATAAAGAAGCTATAATTAACATTTTAGAATGCTTCAGTTAATTAAGAAAATTAGTGGCTTACCACCTTTCTTTATATTTTAAGAAGAGCAGCTTATTTCTGAAATTATTATGAATTTTATGTATCAAAATTATTATTCCAGTAAAGGTACACTAAACAATGCAAAAGCTAAAATCATTTAATTTCTTTTTTCCATTTTTCTATGGAAATACAATAAAAGATTTTGATTGTTTTCAATATCCATTCAATATTCGAGATTCATCTGGTAATTCAAAGACAACTGTTGGATAAATCAGAAAAACATTATGCTAATTTTTAAGAATTAAAAAATATAAATTGACTACTTTTTAAAAAGCCCACATTCAAATAATGCAGTCTGACATTTAAACATAAAATCATACTACCTTGTGATCTATGCAGTAATATAAGACATAAAAGGTTATTTTGTTCATATTAAATCAGAATGTATCAATGTATAACATGCAAAGAGCAGGATTGAAGAATAAAAGTAATTCGCCAGACAGATGAAAGTGGGGTATGGAATATGGGGCAAAATACTAATATGAACAATATGCTGAGATAGGAAACTGATGCCCAAGTGAAATTGTCTTCAATATATGGAATTACAAATTATTAATTTACAAGTATAAACAGAACATGTGGAGTCATTTTATATTCAGCAGATTACCTGGCACATCTAAATTTATTAAAAAGTGTTGCTAATAGAATTGTTCACAGTAGGCTTATGCTCGCTTAGGCTCAAGTCCTCTGCCATCAGTAGCTTCTCCTCTGAAAAAGCAGTGAGATCCTAAATTCCAAAGTTCTGGTTGTCAGTTGGGGAAAAAAAAAAAAAAAAGAAAAGAAAAGAAAAAGCAAAGCCAACCTCAAAGTAGGTTAGTAAATGCTTTATTCATGGTCTTACTGAGGTCTATAGCCTGGGGACAGTATTTCTGATTGCAGTGAAAGAAGTTGAAACCTGTCAGTTTATGGGGGATTTTATTCAAAAAGGAGAAGGCACATATTGCTTCCAAGTGAAACCGTGCACCCTAAGGTATCATTTGTTTGTAAAAATTAAAGTTTACTGATTTCCACATAGACACATGGGAGACCCTTAGGTCATCATTAATAGATGCCGTTTCTATCATATCTGATTGTTCAAACATATTGTCTGCATGGCTCCACTCACGTGCTTTCCCAGTTCTTTTCTTCATTTATCCCTGAGGTCACTGGAGACAGTTACAGGAGGCTGACACTCAGCCACTGCAGTGGTAGGGCACATGGTACCTCTGCGCAAGCTGGTACAATTTTCACCTGACATTTTACTTCTGCCTCCTAAAGGTTTCAGCCTAAGAAGCAACAATTGCAGCTTTACTGTCTTGAAACGGCCTGTTGACAATCTCCTTCTGGCTCATTCTCCCCTTTCTTCTGCGGATTGGCATTGCAATAATGAAGATAAGGGAGACAGGGGGAAGTATATACCTAAGTGAGTAAGAAAGGCCAGATTAGATAAAATTGTCTTCAACCAAACCATCATAAATACTGCTTTACTACTACTGGAGCACTGAATGATCAAATAGTTTTTTCGTACCTTTGTCTCCAAAACACCCAGATAGGGCAGAATGTAAATTTTGGTAAGTTAAAAGCAAAACAAAACAGAACAAAACAAAACCAGGTAATATCCCTCCTCCACAAAAGCTAACTTTCGTACCTTGTCTTACTTCTCTAGTAGTTTAATTACTAAAAAAAAAAAAAAAAAAAAAAAAAAAGTTATATTGAAATCATGTCTTTTTATAAGTAGAAATAAGAACTATTAAATAAAGCCAATATTGGACCAAATTAGTAGCAAAAATCGACCATGGATATGTAAAACTGCTACATTTACTTTTCCAGATGAATAAACTGGGACAGATTTGTATTACTTACAAGAAAATGCTGAGAATATTTGTCAATAACATCATACTTAACAATAAATCTTTTTCATGTTGTTAGTCAAATAGCCATACCACTGGATTAAATTCATGTTAATAAAGCAAACTCCAATATGAATAATTATCACTATTTAGTAGCATGAAGTAGAAAAGTGTTTTTACTAAGATGTTAGTTAATGTTTTCACCATGAGAGATTCCAGTGACTAGCAGCAGAAACATGTGGAAAAGTGGAATCATATTGTAAGGACCTATTTAGCCAGAGCGTTGCCACCCGGTTATACAGCCATTTTGTTGTTTATGCAGTAAACTTAAAATGGCCCTGCCCCCCACCCCCGCCCTCCCCAGGGACTTACGTACAAGCAAGTCTGGGGAAACCAGTCCCAGGTAACAAAGCCCAAATACAAGGGTGGGTCAGGCCAGGTGGAGACATCCAATCAGTGGGGCGTGCATACTGTCTCCCTAGCTACCAAGGAGTGTGGGCCCTGCCTTTTGGGTGCCTTTTGGGCACCAGTTCTGACCAAGGAGATAGGCTAGTTCAAATATCTACTATAGGGTAAATTGTGATTCAGTTGGTCACTTGTGTGTGACCTAGCATGACAATGCAGCTTTCTCTGTGTGTTGCAATCTCATTGGCCACCTGTGCATGGCCGGGCTCAACCACAGGGCCCTTGCCCTTTAAAAGTTAGTCGGTAATGCAGGGAGGGGTCGGCCTGTCTGTAAGAGGCGGTCCCGACCAGTCGGTTTGATTCTCGATGCTTGGCACGAAATAAAGTTTTGCTTGACCTTTGCTTTGTATCAGTCTCGCTCCTTTGATTACGGACCTATCAATATCATAATTGAAGTGTATGAAGAGGGAGGAAGGGAAACTTAAGTCCCACAATGCCCTTGAGCACTTTATCAGTCAAGCTATTTATTTATTTATTTATTTATTTATTTATTTCATAAGCTCCACACCCAATGTGGGGCTTGAACTCGGACCCTGGGATCAAGAGTTGCATGCTCTACTGACTGAGCCAGCCAGGTGCCCCTTAAGTTAAGCCTTTTATCAGCATACGCTATGCAAAGAAATGTCCTGAGTCATACATTGTCGGCTCTTAGCCTGAACAGATGCTAGTAATCCCTGACTATGTTGATTTAAAATGGTGCCTGTTATTTTGTTATATAATTTCATTATGTCGAGAGAGTATTAGGATTCATTAAAAAGAAAATATTGAGTGGATATGGAAATAAAATCTAGTCATGTATTGTTGCATATTTGGCCTAAATGATATGGCGAACAAGTTACTTTGAGAATTTTTTTTTTTTTTTAATTTACCAGTCTCAAAAAAAAAAAAAAAAATCCCCTTGAGATAGCACTAAAGATTTTTATAATTCTAATTGAAACTTAGGAACATCCATATTCATGTTCACCAGTTTGACAAATTAAAAAAATGATTATACATAGCAGTACATTTCCCCCTGCAATCTATAATATTTTCTAAGGAAAAAAAGAACGAGTTCTTTTTTATAATATTATTATAGCAGTTTGAATTCTGTGGGTTTTTTTGTTTTTTGTTTTGTTTTTGGTTTAAAACACCAAGAAAATTTAAGAATAAATGTACAAAAACAAGAGGTGTTTTAAAGATTTTACAATGGTACAGGTTGGTTTAATATAACGGTGATTCTCATATTTATGGTCAAAAGTGAGATAAGTTGTAAGAATTTAATCCATGCTACTTTAAGACATTAAAGAATCAAAGATAAGAGTGGCATAGCCTTTACAAAAAAAATGTTCAAGAAATATTTTTACACGTTCGTTGCACTTAGCATTGTCAAGTAAAGAAAAATGAAACAAAACCAAAAATCCCTCATCTCAGACTCACACAGACTCAGTAGCAATAACAGAACAGTTTATTTTCACCCTTGTGCTAGCTGCTTGCCTTTACAGTGCTTTAGGTCATGATGAATATAGTCTAGCAAGTTAGTATCCTTGTAAAAATAAATTCAAAATTTATTCAAAAATAAATTCAAAAATAAATTCATTGATACCACTGTAAAACTTGTGTTTCTAGAATGTCAATTGGAAAGAAACTTTTAATTTTTAAAAATTTTTAAGGTTTATTTATTTTAAAATTTATTTATATGTTTGAGAAAAGCATGAGCAGGAGGAACAGGAGAGGTGAGGGAAAATCCAAGCTAACTCTGCTCTGAGCAGAGTCTGATGTGGGGCTCAATCTCACAAGGACAGTGAGATCGTGACCTGAGCCCAAACCAAGAGCCAGGTGCTTAATGGACTGTGCCACCTAGGTGCCCTGTAAAGAGGCTTTTTTAAATCAAGTTTCAAAAATAGGAATTTATTTTAAAGACATAAGAGGAACATGTTACATGAAGTTCCTCTTAGATGTTACTCTTCTTTGTCACCCACACTTTATACTGCATGTTTCCTTTCTGGAAGCCATTTGATGATTTTATTTAGATTCTTGGTTTTGTTTATGTGTCTGCTCCTCTAAGTTTACCTCCGAGCAGATGAACTGATGTGCACTCTGTTTTCTGTTTTAACAAATAAATTGCTGAGAAGGCAAATGATCTGGAGTAGACTATGGCTAACACATTGTCATCGTGGAGGTAATGGAGCTAGCTAGCTACAGGGTTATCTTTCATAAGTTATGGAAGAAGCTTTTGGTTGAGTAGCTGAACCAACACAGAGAAAATGAGCAAGAATGTACCTGCTGTAGTGACTAACTGTAGCTGTTATGATGATTGATTCTGTCATGTTGCTATTTTGGTTACATTGTGCTCAGAAATGTTTCTACTCTGAACACAGAGTCACAGAAGCTTAGACTTGAGCCTCCAAAGCCTCTACCAGGCATTGTGTCTGGAGCGAGGGGAAGAGTTAAGAGAAACCTGACAGGGATAAAACCTTGTCTGTTTGTGGTCGTCTCTCAGGAGAGTGAAGGAATCTTCTGTCAGAGTTGGCTTTCCACTAGTGGTCAGCAGGCTTCCTAGAAACCCAAAGAAATGGATGGGTGAAGAAAAGAGTGCCCTTGAGGGGAAGTTAGTAAAGTGGTTACAAAGACAGAGAGTGAATTGATTTTCAGTTTCTGGGTCAGTGTTTTCCTTTGAATGGCAAGTACTGGAGAAACTGAGGTGAGGATTGAGAAGCCCATAGGTGGTAAGAAAAGAGAGTCAGCCAGAGCCTTGAGAAATTCAGCTTTGAGAAATTGAGAGATCTGAGGAAGATAGAATGTCTAGAAAGGGAGATGTGGGTGAGCATGTGTTGTGAGTGTGCACAGGTGTGTGTTTTTATACAGATGTGAAGCCCCTAGGGAAAAATGAGAGCTCATATTTGGAGCTGTTTGACAACAGCCAGGGAAAGGAAGAGAAGAGAAGGAAAATAAGAAGAGAAGAGAAGGAAAAATAAGCAGCGCACGTAATAAAGGGAACAAGAGAATGGGCTGAGTGCAAAGAAAACTGAATGGGAAAGGAAAACCAAAATGGATATTTTAATGAGCGAAGGAATATTTGAGTCTATCCCTAGAAACAAAAAGGCTAAGGCAGTTCAAACACTACAGGAGCTGAACATCCTTAAACAAAGCTCTCATCTTTAACCTGTTTTTATAGAAATTTTAAAAGTATCTTTACCTTATGAAGGAAAAATGAAAATAAATTGTCTTGAGAAGTTTAGCTCTGTGTGATTGATGGGTATAAGGAAGAAGACATGTCTACAGACAGCAGAATGTGGGGAAGGAGAGATGTGGAGAATGAAGGATATAGTCCCACGGACTCTCCCAGTAGAAGGATGATTCCCCCATTGCAAGTTGTGTGTGATGTGTGGGGCATGTAGTATAAAAATTGACATGATAAAAATTCTCAGGTGGAGTCTACAGAACATGAGCTGATTACAAAAAATATCTTAAATCTTTTCAATGAAAATAGAAGAGAACCATTTGGTGATGGCTTGGCTGCCTATCGCTCTGGAACATGAGCCCCTAGAGACATGCCCGAGGGCCCCAGTTTCTTTCCACATTGCTTCTGTTTATTTCTTCCAAGTTAGGCCTAGCCTTGTGTTATTGAGTATTACATTTTCCTCTCAGCAGGTTTCTGCACTGTAGTAAATTGTGAATTTTTAAGTTATCTCTGGGGTGATCCTTATTTATCCCAAAATTTAAAGAGAAATAACAGTATGAATGATTCATTATCTAGAGACTTATGTCAAGTTTTAAAATGTTTGCAGAAACAGCAGCATGACATCTTTTAGGGCATTAGGGAAACAGTTGTGCCTATCTCTGAAATTTCAGTGTTTTCTATTTACCATTTAAAGTGATAAATGAAGTATGAATATTTATACTAGTTTCAAATAAAGCTTTATCTCTGGCTCTAAACAGTAAGTTGAGAACTTTTATATAAATGTAAATTATAGAAAAGCTATTGTAATAAGGATTCCATTTTTCAAAACCTGCATTTCCAGGAGTGTAGTTCCAAACTTTGAGTTACATGGTAAATTACTGATTTTTTTTTTTTTCGCAGTGTGTTATAAAATTAGAAAAAAAGAAAAAAAATTGGAAGTAGTTTTTCTTCCCATCTATTTCTCCATTATCAAACTGATCTAAACTATGTCTGTCCTGATCTTTAAGATTAGCAATAACAGGGGGTCTGAAATCTCCTTTAAAATCTTAATCCAAATTCCACTTGCTTCTACCTGAAACATTTCTATTTATTATAATCTTGGTGAAGATGGTAAATAGTAGGGGCACCTGGGTGGCTCAGTGGGTTAAGCCTCTGCCTTCGGCTCAGGTCATGATCCTGGGGTCCTGGGATCAAGCCCCTCATTGGGCTCTCTGCTCAGTAGGGAGACTGCTTCCCTTCCTCTCTCTGCCTGCCTCTCTGTCTACTTGTAATCTCTGTCTGTCAAATAAATAAATAAAATCTTTAAAAAAAAGAAAAACATGGAAAATAGTAGATTAACATCTTCAGTATAAATGAGGACTAAACATGTTCTCTCCTCTTTTCATCCTTATGTATCCCGCCTGTTCCTGAAGACCACACCAAATGCTTTGGCATTCCTAAGCATGCTGTGACCTTTCTCTTCTCCTTTTCTCTTTCTAGAGAGTGCTTTCTCTCTCTTGCCCCTAGCAAAAGGCTTGCTCAACATTAATGATCGAAAGTAAAGGTCATGTCTGTGAAAATATTTCTAACTTATATTGAGAATCTTTCCCTTGTTCTTGCTCATACAGCAAGAGTACCATGCCAAACTGGAATTGTTTATCTCGATGTCAATATTCCCCACTGGGCCATAACAATGGCAAGACCATATTTCTCTACCTAGAGTCTAGCATCAAGCCCTGCACATTTATGAGTGCTAAATAAATAAATAAATAAACAAATAAGTAAATACATTTTTCCCAAACAATGGCTTGCCAGCTTCTGTTACATCTGTTACTTTTTTCCTACATAGCATAAGGGCTGTAAGATAGAAAATACAGAGTATTTTACACTTTCAGTTGAAGTATAACAAATAAAAGAAGGGAATCCTGTGACTTTTTAAATATTGTATCTTCGTTAGTTGGTTTAATAAGCATTATTAACAATATACACTTAGGTGGGCTCTAGGTGGCCAGTAATGAATAAAACCAAACCCCGAATTTTAGAAGGTTCAAATCTAGTGGAGGAGGCATATCAGAGAGAAGTGAACAGTAATTATAAACTATGAAGCAGAATAAAGGAATGAAACAATGAAGTGAAATAAAGAATCTTGGAATAGGACCTATTTAGATCCAGTGTTTGGAGAAGATCTCCCTGATGAGATTGCTTTTTAGCTGAGATCCCTCATGGCTCTGCACCAATTTCCTACTTTACATTTTAAAATCACTTTACATGCACACCACACACACACATACACATACCCACATTAGAGTTTAACTATTGCGCATTTGCTAATATGCCCCCTAGGAATTATTCCCTTGCTGACCTTGTGCTGTGTGAATTTATTTCCTTTGGTGAAATATCAATTTTTTTTGCTTTTTTTTTTTTTTTATTCTCCCCAGACATCTGAAAACAGGCATTGAGTCACTTAAATAAATTTTAAGTGGTTGTTTAAAAAATGAATAAAAATGATATGAGAAGGAATCTGCACCTGAGAATATGGTCAAGTTAAGAAAATACACATAGACATTTAAACATTCTCAGGGTGTGTGTATTTGTGTGTGTTGGGTGGGGAGACACCTTAGGTTCAGATAAATCCATGAAAGGAAAGATTAATTAGCTAAACAAAATGAAGCTGAGTATAACCAGGTGGGAAACTGCCCATGAGTCCGGGCAGTAGTACACACACCCTACTGCTACTCTGAGATTCACTAGAAATGCCCCTGTGCTTTAGAATAAATAGTAGCAACAATCTTTCTACTGAAATGTCGCTGTTCAGTCTGTTGTGCAGAGGTCATAAATCTCATTCTCTCTGCTCAGAGAGGGAATCTTAAATAAAGCATTCCTTAGATACTTTGGTCCTGTGGACTTTACATTTGTAGGTTTGTCTGCTGAGAACACACCTAGAGCTTCTCAAAAGCCTAGTGGGACAAGAATTGTACCAAATTGCACACGTCCAAATTCCCATGTTATTATAAATTGGGGATGTGTTTCTAGGAAAATGAATTAGACTCTGAATTAACAGTCTCCATGGCATACAGCCTTAGAGTGGAATAACAGTCCTGCATTTCTTGGTCATGGTAGCATGTTTATGAAGACTAAAGTGGTCTATTTTTCTCTGACATTGTGTCACCCATGGCTATTATTAATGCTGATTACATGATTGTAAATGAGTGAAGAAATGATTTCAGAATGTCTCATAAGTGTCACTTGATGACATTAATTCTCCTTTCTAATCAGGTATATAAATAAATGTTTCTCTACATACTTAAAAAGGCGTCCATCCAAATAAATCAATAATACCAACTGTGACAGAGATCTTAGCATTTAGGTCAAAATACAAACCAGATAGGCCTGTCTTGCTTTATTCCTCGCAAGATATATCATCCTGCAATTATTTCTCCATGTGTGTAACTGAAGCTTTATGAACCCTCCCTTTAATAGCAATGTTTGTCCACTTAAAAAAAAAGTGTCAATCTTTGTGACATTATTTATTCTACAAATGGCTAAGAAATAATATTTAATGATTTGTTGATAGCTTAACAAATATATTTTATGAGATTTTGGAGATAGAGAATGAATATCCATCAAGTGCTTCTCATCATGGTGGAGTGAGGGGAATGGACCAGTAACATACTCATTCTTTCTGCCTTTCCCTTCCTGCTCCTTTCCTACTTCCACTGATGCTGATCCCATCTTTGCATTCGTTTTGTAAAGCTGCTGACACAAGTTTAAGTGATTTGTAAGTTGAACTATCTTAAGGGAATTTACAAGCAAAGAAAAGAGTTCACTTACTCAACTTGGGTGCCTTGACTGATTAAATACATAAAGTGATATTATGGAGAGTGTCTCTTTTTGCCTAATTCACACAATGCATTTATTTTCTCATGTTTGGCAGGCCCTACGAGGTCTGTCAGGGAGTAAATATAAAAAAATCACTTTTGATTATGACCTGTAACTACTTTTATTTATCAAGCACAAATTTCATCTCTCACTAATTCTTCAACAAATATTTACTGAGCACATACCATATATTCTATGCATGAGGACAACTCTGGGAACACAGTTTTAACAGAAAGATGATTTTCTCTTCTTGTGGAGCTTATACATATCTTAAATCTCTCATTTCATCCTTATAAAGCCCTTCTGAAGTACACAGGTCATTATTTTTATCCTGTCCGCATTCAAAGTTCCGCAAGGGTATGCTTAGGTCATATAAAGCAGAAAGTGATGAGTTTCAGTTGAATTTTAAATTTGGTTGCTCCATCAATGTTTTGGTCTGAAGTTTTGGTACATCAATGTTTTGGTACATCAGAAGGTGACTATATTAGGAGATAGAGTCCTTAAAGGTGAAATGAGATCATATGAATGGGCGCTGATCTAATATGACTGGTGTCTTTATAAGAGGAAATTTAGACACAGACAGGCACAGAGGAAAGATCATGTGAAGACATGTGGAAGATTTGGCCATCAACAAGCCAAGGAGAGAAGCCTCTGAAGAAACTAATCCTTCTTACACCTTGATCTCTAATTTTTGTCTACAGAACTGTGAGAACATGATTTTTTGTTGCTTAAGCTACCCAGTCTGCAGTGCTTTGTTATGACAGCCATGGCAAATGATTATATTTGCCCTTAAGGATGTATTTCAACATCCTACTCTCCAGAATCTGCATGTGACTTTACTTTGAATAGCATCCTTGTGTATAAAATTTAATCAGGATCTTAACATGAGAACAACCTGAATTATCCACATTATCCCTAAATGCAGTAAGTGTCTTTAAAAGAGGAGAGACACCCAGGGAAAGGGAGGAGAAAGCCCTGTGAAGGCAGAGATGGGGTTTGGAGTTATGCTGCCACAAACCAAGGAATGCTTGGAGCTACTGGCAGCTGGAAGAGGTAAGGAAGGATTCTCTCCTAGCAACTTTTGAGGGAGTTTGGCTCTGAAGATAACTTGATGTGGGACTTTTGGACTCCAGAACCATGAAAGAACAATTTTCTGTTGTGGTAAGCCACCCAGTGTATGGTAATTTGTTACAATAGCCCGAGGATACAGATGCTTGGATTCTTTATCTCAAGAATGCTTCTTCTGTATTCCCAAGTCCTAACTTCACTATACTGTGCTGCCTTTCACTCCACTGTATCACGATCATGGAGATTTCTGAAGAGACCCGAAGAGAAATGTTAAACTGACAAATGTGATTGTTAATTTTATATGTGTCTTTAGACTTTGCCAACAAAAGATCCTTCTTTTAAAAATAATTTGTGGACATTTCATTTCCTAAGCTATTTTTTAATGAGATCTGTGTACTGTCATCTGACTCACTCACCACTAAATATCTCTAACTTAGTCTGGACACAAGATAAGTCTATTTTAATTATATTAGATAAAAGTGAGTTAAAACCATTTCTGATTGTGGATACAGGTTTGTTTTTTTTTTTTTTCCCCAGTATTCCCAATGTCTTCCACAACTTTGCCATGCCAACTTAAATTTTACTTTATAAACTGACATTAATTGTAATCAATCATAAAACAAAATATTTCTAGTAGATCCTAAATCTAGAGACGAGATCCTAGGAGCACAGACACAGGATATGAGAGAGATGTGAGGAGACACCCACATGAAGCTCTTTGATAACTTTTTATGGTGCTCTGAAGAGAAATATGACAGAAACTCAGAAGAAAAATCAATCATGCCAATAACCTGGCTCTTTCTCTGTATCATGAAGATGAGAACTATGATGCCCACTGAAAGTAAATGATTAGAGCCTGATTGCAAAGCTCTAGGTGAAAGAGTAGCCTCTAGAAACCAATCCTTCCTTGGAAGAAAAGCCGGACCTCAAAACTTAGAAGGAAGCAAGCAGTTAGGAGAGTTCTCGTACAACAGTTCAGTTGTATTTTGTGGAATGGCTTCATGTGATTCAGGGAGGGCAATCAGCATTCAGTGCTTGCTTACAACACTTCTCCCTCACAGGTCTGCCTTCAGAAGGACTACTTTTGTTAGGATCTTGTTTTATTGAAATGAATGAGGTAAAGAAAGAAAACAAGTTATAGGCTTTTAGATAATAATAAAAATCACCCATTAATTCAAGACCCAGGGTGAGTTAGCTATTTATTTGTTTTTAAGCAAATAGAAAGTCGGTGGTAGAAAACAACACAAATTTTATGGACAAGAAGATATAGGTTGTAATGTCCGCTTTCCCACTAACTAGCTTTTTAACAATGGTCTATTTTTCTGAGTCTCAAATGACTCAATAATACCTACTTTGAGAGATTTATAGAAAAATTAGAGTTATTCTGAAATTCAAATAGAATGTTTATACATATGTGATATTATATAATTTATGAAAAATTCCATAATCTAATTAAGGATTTGCCTAGTGAATAAGCCACTGTCATAGCCTTAAACTCAAGAAGAAGCTAACAGGTGGCAGTTGAACTTGCATTTGCCACTCCAAGTTTTTAAAGAGGTAAAATATAGATGGTGATAAAAGGTCTAACTCCAACTAATCTTCTCATAATGACATCTTATACTTTGTGAGATTTTCTTGAGTAAGGTAAAGCACATATAATGAGGATCAAACTGGGCATGCCATAGTTTTGATTAACTAGTTACCAAACGCAATGTCAATGAATAGAAAACTCAATAGGAGTACATGCAATCTGAGTTTCCCACCTTAATTACATGAAGAGTCCTTTTACATTAGAACTTGATAAATAATATTTCTGGAATCTGACAGCACTGAGACAAGAACCTGGCCCTAGCAAGTTTCCTGGAGTATTTTAGGATAAGAGAATAGATCTAACAGAAAACAGGTCATGTAGCTGTCCCTTGAACTCATAATCTTAAACTGGGATATCACCTAGGATTATTGCAGAATTGTCAGTCACCATCAATTTGGGCATAGGTCAGTGAAGTATGTTTTCATCCTTGTCGACCAGTTTTCAAAAACCTTGAGAAACTTTGATATACTGGGATTCTGATTTCTCTATGATTTAGTAGACCAATGTGACTCTGTATTATCTGTGGGCTCATGTTGAACACACATGATAGGACATGGTCAAGAAAGAGCATCTGGAGGAAAATAAATAAGTTTAATATTGACATGATGTTAAACTCAACTTACTTTTGCTGCTGATAAAACAAGATTTAGAAAGCTAAAATGGCCCAGCTCTGACAGGAACATGGTGACTCTGACTGAGGATCAATGTCTGTTGTGCCAGCCAACAGTTGACTCATGACCAAATTAATTCCACTGAAGCACTCAACTACCTACAGAGAATGTTATTTCTTATTCTGATAGGAGTCATGTCTTAAGGCATTACTTATGCCCATTCTTACAAAACCTGGAAAATTTTCAGGAATTAACATTTAAAATAAAAAATGTAAGACAATAATCTTCTGTAGTCCCATCACTAAAACAACTATGACAATTTGAAAAAATGCATACTAATTTGTATTTTTATGCTGCTTTGTATTAGTTGTTTGTACGTGTTCTCTTTTTTAAATTTTATTTTATTTAGAGAGAGAAGGAGAGCATGTGAGCAAGGGGAGGGGCAGAGAGAGAGGAGAGAATCTTTTTTTTTTTTTTAAGATTTTATTTATTTATTTGACAGAGAGAGATCACAAGTAGGTAGATAGGCAGGCAGAGAGAGAGAGAGGAGAAAGCAGGCTCCCTGCCAAGCAGAGAGCCCGATGCGGGACTCGATCCCAGGACCCTGAGATCATGACCTGAGCTGAAGTCAGAGGCTCAACCCACTTAGCCATCCAGGTGCCCCGAGAGGAGAGAATCTTAAGCAGGCTCCCTGGCTGAGTGCAGAAACTGACAGGGCTCAATCTCATCACTCTGAGATCATGATCTCAGCCAAATCAAGAGTTGGAATGCTTAGCTGATTGAGCCACTCTGTGTCCCTATATTAGTTTTTTTATGACTGAAATATAAACTACAATCATAAAATGCTATATTTAGAATCTTGTTAATGTAAACATATCTTTTTGTAAGAAAATTAGTAAAATCATTTAGAGAGGCAAACATGAAAATCAAGTTAAACTTACTAAATTTTCAAAGCTTAAATAGGGCAGATATCCTGATTTTTGTTGTCTGGGTACAATTTACCAACAGTGAATGGAAAACAAAACAAAACAAAACAAAAACATTTCAGGAGAATTAAAAGAGTTTTAAGGTTAAATTAAAATTTTATATTAAATTAAAAGCAGTGTTAAGGTTAGGAAACAAATATTTACACAAAATTTCACATTTATCTTTGGTAAAAAGTAGCAGTGATTGGAATGCTGAAATTCATGCCAAAATTTAGCAGCCATTTATGCTAAAATGGAAAATATAAATAAGTAAGACTGCCACATGAATATGAATGACATTTTCTATAAACAATTTGTCAAAAAAGAGAAACTGTGAACTCTGGAAATTTAAATTTATATCATAAATTGTCTTTAAAATTCATATAATGATTTTTAAGTATAAATGAATTTAAAAGCTGAACATTATTCTCCTATAACTACTTTGCTTCAAATAGTATTCATACAGTGAGCCAGTAGACCAGAATCACAGGGAGAGTTGAAAATGATCATGACATGAAGAAAATACTACTCTTACAGTTTCTGCTTACAAACCTAGGAATAAATCTCAGTAGAATGTCAAGAGGTAAAAGAAAGGAGTCTCAATGGGAAAATAAAGTATATTTTTTCTGTTGAAAATAAATTTGCAAGACAAGGAATATTTGAGTAAGGACGGCAAAAAAGCATAAATGAAAATCTGTGCTTTTTCTTATTTTTACATCTTCAGTGTTCCAGAGTTCCCCGGTTTCTGAAATCTTTATTGCTGTTGTTTTTGCCACAAGGTGTTTTGGCCTCATTTAAGTGATTTCCTGATTGACAGACTTATCTGTGATTTGGAGAACACTGCACAGCACAGAGCATTCGGGGATTCAGTGAGCAGGTGTTAAACCTCTTGCAGAGAATATTTCTCTTTATCAACCTCTAATCTTCTGACTTCAGAATTTTTAAACAGATGTTTCAGACAGATTTTCTCTACTTTTTGTGTTTCCATGGGGTTGTCTTTCACCTGCTTAATTGCTTCTTTGCCAAATAACATAACACGAAAGCAACTTGAAGTGCACATTTTCACTTCCCCTGTGCGAAGAGAGTTTCCTATTTGTGTTTCTACACTTTTGTTAATTTTCCTCTGAAAAGTAGAGAGTTCATAATAGAACTCAAATTAATTTCTCTATTGGATTTTAAGACATGAGTATATTGACTATCTTGGTCACTATCCTAAAGTTTGGAATTTTTTGTTTACAGAGTTCCCTGAATACCACAGGTCTTCAGCCGATGTCTTTCCTTTGTGCAGACTGATGACTGTAAGGTTTCTTTCTGATCCAAGTTTGACAAGAGATTGGAAACAAGAGGAGTTAGTATAAATATAGGGCTGCTGAAAGCCTGGATTTAAGAAGTTGATAGCAACAAAGGAATGGAATGCTTATTTAGGACAAAAGGGACTATATAACATGTGTATTTGGGTTCTTGGTATGATATCATACAGAAATTACCTATGAATGTCTGGCACACTGATGGGATAGACTTGCCAGAATTTTATGTATATTCATTAAATGTGATATGCTACCTGGGACACTTATTTAATTTTTTAAAAGATTTTATTTATTCATTTGACAGAGAGAGAGAGAAAGAGAGCACAAGCAGGGGCAGAAGCAGCCTGGAGAGGGAGAAGCAGGCTCCTGCCAAGCAGGGAGCCTGACATGGGAATCTATCCCAGGACCCCCAGATCATGGCCTGAGCTGAAAGCAGATGCTTACCCAACTGAGCCGCCCAGGTGCTCCTGTGCTTTCTTCTTATAAGGGCACTCATTCCATCATGGGGGTTCCATCTTCATGACCTCATTACTGCCTAATACCATCACATTGGTGTTTAGGGGTTCAACATATGAACTTCGGGGGACACAAACATTCAATCCATACAATAACCATTTTGTATATATGCTTCCCAGTCACCACCCTCTGTTTGCCCCAGGTAACCACTTTCCTAACCTCTAACTTCCTAGAATAGTTTTTTTTTTTTAATTTTATTTATTTATTTGAAAGAGAAAGAGCACACATGAGCAGGGGAAGGAGCAAAAGGAGAGGGAGAGAGCAAATCTCAAGCAGACACCATGCAGAGTGTGGAACCAAATGTGGGGATTGATTTCACCACCTTGAGATCATGACCTGAGCTGAAACCAAGAGTTCTACACTTGACTGACAGAGCCACCCAGGCATGGAACAATTATTTTAAGTCAAGAAGTAGACAAGTTTATAATGAGCTTGTGTGCACAAGAAAGCCTTACACAGAGAAGTGGAGTAGTGAAACTGAATGTACCATGGTACCATCATCAACCTACATTTCTTGGCCAACCACAAGGAAACATGTTCTTTATTGTTTCTCAGGTGGAAACTAAGACCGAACATTTGTGAAAAATAATCTGTTCAGATACCAAATACTAACAATTGTATTCTTTGAGACTTCATTACTGTAAAGTTTGTTACCATAAAGGCTTTTTGCATAAGTATCACCTGCAAGTGGGGAAGAAGCAGTACCAGAAGGAAGGATTTAGACTATCTGGGTGAAATTAGACCTGCCAGATTGAGCACTTATAGAAATACTTTCTGGGGATGTTGATGGTTAATTTTATGTGTCAACTTGTCTGGACTAAGGGATGCCCAGATAACTGTAAAGCAGATCTGAGGGTTGTCTCTGGAATCAATTAACATTTGCATCAGTAGACTGAATAAAGAAGATGGCATCACAAATGTGGGTGGGCATTATCTAATGCATGGAGGTCCTAAATAGAGCAAAACAATGGGAGAAGGGCAAATTTGCTCTTTACTTGAGCTGAGACATTCACTTTCTTCTGTCCTTGGACATCAGTGTTCTTGGTGCTTGGGCTTTCAGACCCATACTGAGACTTACACTGTATCCCCCATCCCTGCTACCAGGCCTTTGGATGCAGACTGAATAACCTTACCAGATTTCCTGCTTCTTCAGCTGCAAATGAGATTGTGGGACTTCTTGTCCTCCACAACTGTGTGCCCTAGCTCCCATAATAAATCTCTTCCTATATATCCTTTTGGTTCTGTTTTCCTGGAGAATCCTGACGAGTACAGGGATCTTGTAGAAAGTTAGAGATTCTAAACCAGCAATTGAGGGTGAGGGTTATTGAAATTTACATTGCATTGTAGACTTGTCCAATATCAATGTCAACCTCCTTCTACTATGTCTTCGCTGAGCAGTCTGGAATACTGATACTAACTTTCTTGGATCCTTGTGTCCCTGAAGTTATAAATGTAATTTTGATTCCACAGTCAAGTACGGTGAGATGAGAAATGGAATGCAGAGCAGGACTAACCTGCTTATAAAACCAATGCAAGAGTTCTTCTTTTCCTGGATGAGCTGAGGCTTTGTGATTGTTACAGAAAAAGCAATACCATTTCTGTCCAATTTTGTAAAGTGGCCTTGGTCGCATGCCTGTTGTGGGTTCATCCTCGAATTCATGTCTTTGCCTTTCTCATTATTCTATAATCCAATTAATACCCTGAAAATCACTTTTCACTTAAACCAGTTATAGAGGTAACAATTCTTTGAAACTAAATTATGACCAATATAATCAATAAATGTCACTCCATCACTTCTTACAAGTTGCCAAGGGATTAGGAAAATTAGATTACATATGGCAGAGGGATACCAACGTGGATTGACTTGTCACAGTGAGGTATGTATAAAGAAGTCAAGTTGAGCATAGGCACAAGTCACAAGGGGAACTTACACATACACTAAATACCTTATCTGTTTTCTGGATGGAGTAAAGTCTGTGGCTATTTGAAGCCTTCCAATATTTCTCCTCACTGGAGGGCATTGACATCACCAGCATCCATCCTTGGTAATGTCCACAAGCACACTCAGCCTCCCTGATACCCATCCATAGTTCCTCATTTCTAACTTTAGAGATCCCCCCCTTCTCTCTCTGTGCAATGACCCACCTCATCACTTGAGAGTCATCACATCACAAGGACCCACTCATCAAACACTTCAGTTTAAAATGCAGTGTCTCCTTCCCTCTTTTTTCTCATAATAATCCCTTACAAATATTAAGCCTTATCTTTGACAACAATGCTGTTTTTGTTTTACTTTCCCCTCTCCCAAGCTTGCAGGCTGCAATTTCTTGCTGACCTGACTTGTCTTACTTTTCAGCATACACCAGATAATCAGTTATCCTAACTGTGCCCTTTCCAAAAGAGGTTATAACATAATTTAGGTCATGAAACTAAGGTTATATTATGCAATTTTAATTAAAGGAGTGATAAGGGCATTTTCAATTTGTCGAGGACAAATTGGCCTATCAAATGTTGAATGAGCCTTCATTATTAATCTATATTGACTTCACTTATATTTGATAAACACTTCAATGCTCCATTTTATTTTTTTCAAGTCCAAGAAAATCCATTACTGTTCTCTTCACTCCTGAGAGATCCTATGTCTGTCTATCTCCTCAAGATCAGAATATTTGATGTAAGCTTCTTCCCTTCCTTTCTATGATAATGTCCTTATCACAATTCTCTACTGCCTAAAGTGAATTTCATGATTATTTATCCTTCCTTTTTTTCCCTGGAAATTTCTTTATCATCTCTCTCATTTGTATTTTTAACTGCTCTAATTATATTGGTTTTCTTCCTTTGTAGCTATAAATATGCCATGCCCAAAACTTCATTTTCTTAAAAAAACAAATGAAAAAAGAAAGAAAACAGAAGGATGCCTGCCACTCTCAATTTTATAATAGGAGTGTGACAATCCTGAAAGTTTACTCTGTTAGCAGCAAGTACAGGAGAAGAAAGAGGGATGTCAATGGCACCTGAAAGATATTTAGGGCTCCAGTAAAAAGCATTTGGAATAATGGCAGGGGCTGGAGTGCCCAGGCAGATGTGAATGAGAAAATAAAGAGAAAATGAAAGAATGCTCAATACAGAAACAACAGGATAGTAGAGCTAGAGTGTGGAGAGGGGATGGATTTGATGATGTGTGGTGCAAAACTTTGGAGGGAGAGAAAGGAAAAGAGGTCGTTGAAGAAAGTTTGCTATTATTTTTGTGAGATAATTTCTTTCTAACTAAGTCTTTATGTAAAGCCTCAGTAAATATGTTTCTATTTTTTCCTACTGGATATGACATATATTTTAGACTGGTACCAAGTTCTATTATATTTGCATTTCAAATACTTTGTATTTAACCTTAACACAGGGATTTTTATATAACAATGATTCGGGGAGACTGGATTGATAATGTCTCAAAAATTAGCCTAATTCTAACATAATTAAAAACAATTAATTTTCAGATTAAATAATATGTTTCTGTAAAAAAATAATCAATGTAGGCATTTAGTAAACAGAAGTATCTTAATTTCGGGGAGGATAGGGATGTGGGTGATAGATGCCTCTTGTCTGTCCTACTCGGTTATAAAACAGCATGTTTTTATATTTCCATAGGATCATTTATACAAAGCTGCTGCATCAAAATGGCTGCTTTGTGTCCCAATTCATCAGTTATATGATTTAGGAAGAAATAAATCCATGAAACTCTAGTACCAGAAGCATGACCGAGGCTTAATAAAATTTAATGACTCAAAAAAAAAATAGCATAATGTAGGTCATGAAACTGGGGCTCTATTATGCAATCTTAATTAAAAGAATGATTTGCATAGGCAAATAGTAATCATACAAGTTGAAATTCAGTCAAACTATTAAGGTCAGCTGAAAGTGCTGACCTTAATATATATTTACAAACTAAAATGACAAGTGACTTTTTTTTTTCACAGAATCCAAAATAGCATATGTAAATTCACATTTGATGTGAACAAGATGTAAGGGAATGAAAATCAGATTAGTGCTATTTCTCAGAAAGTCATCCAATTTAAATGTTATATAACATTTCCTTGAGAATTGTACATTAACTAAAACAAATCAATAAGGAAAATATTATTAAAAGGGTTGTCACTAAGTCACTTAGATGATAGGAGACCTGAAAGACAAGAGATAGGTAGTGAAATATACAGAATTTGCTATTGTTGTGCCTAGTAATTAAAAGTATTTCTCCCTTGCAAGAAGGAACAGATGCAACATCTTAAAAATGTTGTTACCATGTCATATCTCAAAAGCTTTTAAAACTGTTTTGTTTACCTATTTTGCTTTGTATAGAATTGCTATCAATGAGTTTAAAATTATTTTCTATGTCAGTATTGGGTAATCTTAGGAATGGATTAATGGAGGTTAGAATGCAAAACTCAGACCTAATTTCATGTAAGTAAATGAAGATTTTCTTTATCTAAAGCCTTTTTAACCCAGAATAATGAGCACAGCAGTCAAGATGGGTTATGAATGAAAATGTAATCAGCAGGCAGCTGAGTTCAGGATATAATTATGTTACTTGTATAAACATGTTATGGTGCCCCAATGTAAACCAGGCTCTACGAGATAGGTAGTTTATCCAGAAGGGAATCTGAGATTAAAATGCCATAGCAGTTGTAAGAATCATTGTAGGGAGCTGTCACTTTTCTTAATTGCAAAGGAAAATTTTCCTAGAATATTATTAGAACTTAGAATTGATTTGTTTGTAGGGCATTGTTAAATTACTGACATCGGACAATGCGCATATCATCTAAATGGGCTGGCTGCACCAGTGTGAATGGTACAATAGAGTCACTGCAATATTAACAAATTGAAACTCTCTGGCTTGCTTTTGTAACCAGGAACATTTGCTTCAAGGCCAGAGACAGAGGTTGACATCTTCTCTGTAACATTTTTAAAATATACATGGAAGAAAGAAATTTCTAGAAACAGCAAAGTTGAAAAGTGTTTATCAATTATCATTTAAGAATAGGCCCACTGTTCCATAAATGATTAAATGTCGTCTTTAAGTCATCAAATAAACTAATAGGAAGTAGATTGTCTCCTGTGGCAATTTTTGGTCTTAGTTCGCTTTTGCTGTTGAATCACCCTGCTTCTAGACTATTAGAAAATCTGCCTCTACTGGGTGTTACTCTTTTAGGCCATAAAGTGGTGTTATCTGGGGCTGTCTTTCTCTCAGAGATTTTAATCTTATGAACTTTTAATTTTTTTTAATTATTGCCTATTCCTACTGAGTATTTGGTTGAAAAGCAATCTAATAACCCGTGATCTGCCATACCTCAAGTTATCCTTCTGCTCTGTTCACTGTTCTTTGTCTCAGATCAGTTTCCCTGTCCCCTTCTTCTCCCTTACCCAGGTGTCTAGAAATTTAAAGAACATCTTGTATATTTTAATATTTTAGGGAGAATTAGTTCTACATTCTTCTACCACATTGATGCATTCAACCATTTCTTACTCAAAAACAAATCCTCCTTCATCTCTGAAACTGAACCCACCACACACTAATTCTTTAGACTCTAGATCATTATATTTGATATTTGATATCTAATAGAAAAACAGCTACAGCCCAAACTGCAAATGAGCATTTAAAATAGAGTGAAATGTTTCCACTCATTATTTTGGTCTTTTCCACATTTGTTAATGGTAGAATTTTCTGTCTCTTTAAATAGTAAAATTTCTTATTTCTTTCAGTCAGAATATATTTATCACTTCTTGACATCTGATACATAATGATCATATTTCATTTTAACTTGAAGATGAAAAATATTAAAGTAATTCTTGAGAATTTTCCTAAAATTGGTTATCTTCTTATTACATTTTTTTAAAAAATCTGTGAATCTAGACTTTTCACAAATGATCACATTTCTAACACTAAAGACAAACAATGTTAACCATACCTGATTAACTACACGTGCAATATTATATATCAAATTACACTGGGCCATAAGCCAGAAGAATCGGGTTCTAGCCATTTCAGTTCTCTGGGTCTAATGAACTCATTGTGACTGTTTCTCATAGTAACAATCTATTTTTACTGTTTCTTTAGTTTCGTTAGCAAAGGCCATCATGAAACATCTGGATTAGTCTATAGCTACTTGTGAGGTAAGAAACTAAATATCAAAAGGCAACAAATGTGAAAAATGGGCAATTATAAAACTTAGTTTATTAATATTTGTATTCCTTTTCTAGGGCTGCTATAACAAAGTACCATAGACTTGGTGGCTTAAACAACAGAGATTTCTTTTCTTGTGATTCTGGAAATTATAAGCCTGAAATCCAGGTGTCAGCAGGGTTGGTTTCTTCTGAGGCCTCTCTCTTTGGCTTCTAGATAACTTTCGTTTCCTCTTTATCTTCACCTGATCTTCCCCTTGTATCTATCCCAGTTCTAACCCCTCCTCTTACAAAGATGTCAATTATATGGGTGAAAGTCCCCTCTAACGACCTCATTTTAGCTTTATTACCTTTTTAAGACTTTGTCTCCAAATTCAGTCACATTCTGAAGTACTGAGAATTGGAACTTCAGCATATAAATTTGGGTCACAATTCAGTCCATTACAATATTAAATTAAATAAGACATTAAAATAAATTATAAAAATACAGGAATTATAGCAAATATATGTTTGAGAAATGATTTGCAAAGTGCGAAGCCAGAAGACTGGGCTGAAATATGTATTTACTTCACTTCTGCTGCTGAGCTTACCTATGGCCTAAAATGGCCAATTTCAGCCATCCATGCACCTCTCTCCAAAGCCCAGAACACAACTCTTAAGTCTGTGCTGCAGACCATAATGTCATCAAAGGACAGATGTGCAATTCATATCAGCAGCATCTGTTTCAAGGACAGAGATGAAAAGGTTGATATCTTTGCTGTGACATTTTCAGCATACAAGGAAGAAAGAAATTTCTAGAAGTAACAAAGTTGAAAAGTGATTAGCAATGACAATTTAGGAATATTTCTACCCTCCCATAAACTATTGAACAAAATCTTTATTTATTGAACAACATCTTTAAATCGTTCTGTGAGCTAATAGAAAGAAAAATGTCTGTAGGTGGAAGTTTTAAAATTTAATCTCAAGGAAGAAATACAGTATCCTTTAGATGATAAATTGCAAATGAAAAATATGCCCTCAGTGTCTCTAATGGTAATGTGACTATTTTCAAGTATCCTTTATTTTGATTACCTACGTACTGCTAGGTTTTTGATACAATTTTATTCTTTGCTTTCTTTGATCATCATATATATATATATATATATATTTATGTATTTCTCTATTTTTTCATTAGTTGATTCATTTGGGAAATTTAGACTCATTTAATTGTGTTAAAGTAATAGCTTAGTTGCATAAGCTTTATGACTTAGAATATGTTTTGTAAATTTAACATTTCATTAAATAATCAAAACAACTTAAAAATAGTACATTTATTATAATTTAGATAGGAGTTATTAAGGTCTGGAAAAAACAGCATTAACTATCAATGAGGGGCAGGCTTTCTCAGTTATAAAACAAATTTTTTTGTTTTAAGATTTTATTTATGTATTTGTCAGAGAGAGAGTGAGCACGAGCAAGCAGAACAGCAGGCAGAGGCAGAGAGAGAAGCAGGCTCCGTTTCGAGCAAGAAGCCCAATGTAGGACTCTATCCCAGGACCCTCGAATCGTGACCTGAGCTGATGACAGTGACTGACTGAGCCACCCAGGAGTCCCATAAAACAGATTTTTGAGTCTAGATTTGAAAAAAAATTATTCTCACTCTACTTCCAAAACAAAAAAATAATCTTATCTGTCCAAGGCTAAGAAACAGTTTAATTACAGAGGAGGAAACCAATGATTTTGGGTTAATAAGGGCAGAGACCCAGGGGATTGCTTGCTTGTTTCTGATGGGGTAAAGTCTAACTAAAATGGTTATATGTTGAACAAAACATTTGAGGGCATTTTTTTTTCTTGTGATAGAAGAATTGAATATCAGAAAAAAAAAGTTCTATTTTAAGTGAAGAGATGAGTGGGATCAAAGTTCATAAAGTCCCATCAACAAGTCACAAATACAGAGACATTTTGTATATTGACAAATTACCTTCAAATCTAACACTGACTCTGTAAGGTCTAATATGAATTGAAAAAAAAAAAAAGAGAGATTTCCTTGTTACTGAGGTGATTTATTTCTCCTTTCTTTATAAATCATTTCCTATTAAATTTTCTTTAATTTACTTCTCCAGTATAATCTTACCCAAAAGCACTTTTTTTCATCCACAGAATTAAATAAATCTAGTATATCACAAAAAAAGTACAGTTTTCCAGGAATTATGAGAGAATAGAAAGCTTCCATTAATAGTGATATCAATGTTTCAGTTCTCTTTTCTACAATATTTCAAAAATATATAAGGATTTGCTATCAATACAAAGAGACAAGACTTCATATAAAACCCAAAGTCAATTTCCACCACCTAAGCCTTCTTTTGTGTAAATGCAAAAAGGGCCAAGTATTCAGCAGAAGAATAAAATCATTCACATTTTGGATCAAATTATGATGGGGTTAAGTAAAATTAAAATGCATATCCTTGGTAAACATATTAATTCAAATCTAGCCATGTAATTAGAATGCTGAATTATTAGATGGAGATTAGATGAGTTTTTCTTGGGTGAATGAATATTCACTATATATCCCAAGACACATTCCAATTTCATCAACATTCTAAATGTGCACTTCTGTTATCACTGTGCTCTCCTGATTTATAGTATTTTTCTTACCCACACTTCCTATATTTAAAGAAAAAAAAACTTCATCTCTATCATTAGTATATTGAAAGTGATGCACTAAGTTCAATGTTTTTAATAGATAATTTTAGTTTGTATAACATCCTTTGCTTCAATAACTGGCAAGGGAGTTGTTATCCAAATGTTCTAAATATGAGTATGTTAGAATATTCAACTAAAATCAACTATGCAGTTCCTTCTTTTCAAAATGATTCAGAAGACTTCTAAAAAAACTGTTTACAATATTTAAACAGGATAATGGACTGATTTAAATTAAAATCAGCTAAACAATGCTATTAAACGTGAAGAGAATCCTGCATATATGACAACTTTATAAACATATTCTGATGTGCAATTAACAACTGTTTAAAATCAAACAGTCCATGCAATTTGCTAATTTTAGAGTAAATAGTTATATTTAATATTTTAATATATGAATGCCAAATACCTCATGCAACTTAGAAAATAATATATTAGGAGAAAAGTAGAATATCTAAGGTGATCAGAATGAAAAGCAATGTTTCAGTTTTACTTTCAAGTCAGCAAGGTGATATCAATCTACTTTAAATGGCTTACTTTCCTCTGGTGGGAATATAGACTAAATATCCTCTCTGTTGTATTTATATATTAGTGCTTTTTTATGGAATAGATTTTGATTGAATAGATTCTATAGAATAAAAACAATATAATAGAATAATAGAATGAAATTTTCAGAATATATAACTTAGGAACAAGGCATCATAGTGGTCAGACTCTGGGGTCAGAGAGTCTGGATTCAAATAAACCCTCTCATGCTTCATTGTGTAAGGACTTGGATCATGCTACTTGAGGATTCTGAGCCTCAGTTTCCTCAAAGGTAAAACAAAGTTAATATTAATGAATGGGTTGAAGAACTCTTGTGGAGATCATACATGTCATAGTGAATAAAGTACTTGTCATAACCCATTACACATTGACTGTCACCTTTGAGAGGTGGGGATCCTAGTGATTGGAGCTGAAGTGATGGGGGGACTACCGATTGATATCAGTAGATAACTTTACTTCTTACAATCACTTCTTTTATACTTTACACAGGACCTGGTTACAAACAGGATATAGATTTACATGCAGGACTGAACTGCGTGTGAAATGTGAGCTACGTGCAGAATGTGGGCTACAGTGCAGGCAATCAAGTGGGACAAGTGAACGACAATGATTATCTCTTAGCTTTAAATGACAAGAGCAAGTTAAGGATTCTCTACACTTAGCAGATCCCTCCAAAGGAGGATAGGAAAGCTCTCCAGGGATCCTCCCATGTTTATTCCAGGCGTCGACCCAGGAAGACTTTTGCTGGAGTTTTCTCACAGGATCCGACATGACCCCAGTCCAGTGGCGAGGATCCAGGTTGTGTTCCAACAATAGACACTTTTATTTTATTTTATTTTATTTTATATTTTTATTTTATTTTATTTTATTTTATTTTTTAAGGATTTTATTTATTTATTAGAGAGAGAGAGAGAGAGAGAGAGAGCACGAGTGTGGGGCAGTGCTGGGCAGAGGGAGAAGCAGACTCCCCGCTGAGTAGAGAGCCCAACACAGGGCTCCAACCCAGGACCCAAGATTGTGACCTAATCGACTGAACCACCTAGGTGCTCTTCACATTGGCACCCTTTAAGTGGAAGCTATGATTACACATTTTGCAATTTTCTAATCATCGACTTAAAATTTTTGCGGTTTATATTCCTGCAGAAGGAAATTTTTCTCATTGCCTTTATATGGAGAAAGAACAGATGTTGAAAACAAGTCCAGAATAAAAAATTATTTTGATCACAGAAATTAGTGGTATGTTCAAAAGGGGAACTTTAGTGTAAAAGAAAGTTACTTTTGAGATACATGTTCAAATGATTGTTATGTTACAGTGTTACATAAACAAATCAATTAAAATGCAAGATTTTAATATTTAAGACAAAATGTATAACTAAAAATAAAGAAATAAATGTATTTATCTCTGTTAGAATCAGTATTTTTACTCCTTAGTGTATTGAAATATGTTGGTTGGGGAAAAAAGTAAGTATCTTTTTTTCCTTGACCAATTGAGTATTTTATGGGTTATGATTTATCATTAGGTTTCGACCACCCTTTTTTTTTTTTCCATATAAATTAGAACTAGATACCACTTCCTTGGCAAATGGGTGATCTTGGAGAAGTGGTCAAACTCCTATATTTTTAAAAACAATGTAAACAAGTATTTCTTTCAGGAGAGAAATTTGGCATAATGTATGCTCTTGGGAACCTGTCCCAAAGGTTTACTTCACAGAACACACATACAGAAAGAATATGCCAAAACCTTAATACAGTCAAACCTCACTTTTCATGGTCGTCACACATGTGGATTTCCATTACCATGATTTAGTGGTTTAATTAAATAACATCAGTCCCCAACAAAAATTTTCAAATTTCTTTTATCACAGTATGTTAACTGTAATTCCATGAAGTACACAGTGTACCGAGAGATACTCAGTCAAAAAGTCATTATGTCAAAAACAGATACATATCATAATGACAAATGTGTCATTTCTCTCAGTCTGCACATCTGTTTAGTCCATGCACAAAACTAAAGCATAAAGTTGTATTGCTTCCTTGTGTCAGTAATAAACTCACATAATATGGTACAAAAAATGATTAATCAAGGGAGGAAATTGGCTGAAAAGTGAAAGTGAACAAAGAAACAAAAACAAAAAAAAATTATCGCTCTGGTTGTAAAACATGAATTGAATGTAAATTGAGTTATGGTAGAAATAGCTGACCACTGGGATTTGACACTGCTGTCATTCATGGGACTGTAAACATGGATACAGACAAACTCCATGAAGACAAACTTACAGACCTAAATGAGGAAAGTAGTTGTAAGGAAAAGGATAAAGACATACCAGTGGAAGTAATACCAGTAAAAACTCACATTAAAGACAATCTAGGAGATATTATACAACATTAAAACACACACAAAAAATCATTGTTGGAAGCTGATCCAAATTTAGAAAAAGTATGATAATTGATCAAGGCAGAGGAAAGTTCCTCACTTTGTATCTATACTATATCAAACAGTAAAGACAAATACCAGTACAATTATTCTTGATAAATGTTTTTGCAAAGAAATAAAATACTTCTCAAGGTGTCTAATATTTTATTTAAATAACAGCAAATTAAGTATTAACTTTACTACTTTTATTCCATATATATTTATAACAAACACTAATAGAATTTTAATATTCTGGTTAAGGTTTTTAGAGATCATGAAATAGTTATAATTTTTCCAATTAAGATCACTTTATATGTTTTAGTCTGCATGGTCTTTCAGACAGTCTTGCAACACGATGAGAAGTAAGAACTTCCTATCTGAATATTTGTTATTGATGAGTAAAGAACTGACATGTGGCTCTCATTTATTACAATGAATATCAATTAGTAAGCATATGTATATTAATGAAATCATACATCATATATATATATATACATACATACATTATAAATATACTTGATTGTTTTAAAAGTTAAGCAAGTTAGATGGAAACTGTTTTCTTGTTTCTGGAAATACTGATGATAAAAGTATTAAACTAATATGGACTATTATCACTATTGCCAAGCAAACAAATGAGCCCACCAAAATATCAAAAGCAATGATCATATTGAAGTTAATCTACACCAGAGATTCCCATGAAAGTCATATGTGATCATATGACACATGTCGTACTAAATCAGAGGTAAAATATACATAAATTTACAAAATAATTTTCATATGACATGGTTTCTAGTGAATCATTAAGTAAAGACAAATGATAAAGAAAATGTTATAAATCATATTCCCATTAAAAGAACAGTCTCCCCCCCCAAAAAAAAACCTTCTGTAAAATCTAGTAGGGAAGAGTACACTTTAATACCACATGCCCTAAACAATAGAAAACTGTTTTTTTAACTATTCATAATAATATTTCTAAAATGTTTAGAAGCCACACAAATGGCTAAGAAACAAGAATGTGTGATAAAAACAAAAGCAGTGGAGGCTACCCATTATTAAAAAAATTTTTGAGAGATCCTACCTGTGCTGAACTCGGCAAAATCTATATGCCTACTTTTAAAGAATTCCTCAAATTCCTCAACTATAAAATGACTATAAGAGAACACCGAAACAGGGCACCTGGGTGACTCAGTTGGTCAAGCATCTGCCTTTGGCTTGGGTCATGATCCCAGGGTCCTGGGATGGAGCCCCACGTCAGGCTCCTTGCTCAGTGGAGAGCCTGCTACTCCCTCTACCTCTGCCTGCAGCTCCCCCTGCTTGTGTTCTCTCTCGCTCCCTCTCTCTCTGTCAAATGAATGAATAAAATCTTTAAAAAAGAGTGAGAGACAAAGAGAGAGAGAATACCAAACCTACAAAGAGCACATCAGATGTTCATCATACGGTATAAATAAAACATGATCTGTGAAATAACTTGCAACCTTCCAAGTGTTATGCAAAAATATGTTTTAACTTGTTCCCTTAGTTTAGCCAAGTCCGACACTGGCAACTGTCTTTTTTAATAATATCAAGTCCAAGATATATTGTATAGACACTATTCAGAGAATTGTTTTAAATATATGTTTGAAGAAGTAAAAGACATCAGCATTTCTTTATAATTTCATTTTGCTTTTCATTTTCAACATTAATTTGGATCACAATGAATTCCAGAATATGTAGACTCAACAAGAGGCAATTTTAATATAGGTCAAATATATTAATCTTGTTCTTGGTATTATTGAGATGTCTTGTAGGGAATCTTGTCTAATCAGGAGGGCAATAAAAAAAGTTTCAGCTGTTACTTACTACACACTAAAGTGATCTGACTCCAACTCATTTGTGATTAATAAGTGGTGACAAAGGGTTATTCGTGACTATGTACATGCTGCAAAAGCATTTCAAAACTCATGCCATTCTGAAACCAGTGCTTGTTTTATAATTTATGAAGCATTACAACTCATTATTTTCTAGCAAGATGTGTGAAGGAACCAAATCCTCAAGATCCACTCTGTTGTTAGAACATAAATTTGATTTCCTAGTGGATATCTGACTTATTAATTGCTTCAAAATCTGGATTCACATTTATTTTCGAAGGTTATACACATGTTATGATCTTTTTGCTTTCCAATATCTTCTATTATATTACATGTAAGATCCTCTCAAGATAAAGTTTTGATAAGACATTATTCAAAGGAAGGCTTCTCTATACATTTATTCACTGTATATTTGAAGAGATACAGGTAAAAGAATAAGAGGAAAGGAAGAAAAAACTTACATGCATAATCCAAACAATAAGGGTATTTAATAGTTAATCACCAATGTGGAATTGTATTGCTTGTATTTGAGATTAAACGTTTCCAGGATAAAACAGTGATTAAGTACACAAACACTTGACCTCAACTAACCATGTAAACTTCACCTAGATATTGACTGAACTCTCTTCTCTGTTTTCTAATCTGTAAAATGGTGATGAAAATGGTAAATAACTTGGGGCACCTGGGTGGCTCAGTTTGTTAAGCATTTGAGTTCAGCTTTGATCATGATCTCAGGGTCCTAGGATCAAACCTTGCACTGGGCTCCTTACTCAGAGGGGAGTCTGCCTGTCTCTTGCCCTCTGTCCCTACCCCCGCTTGTGCACTCTCTCTCTCTCAAATAAAAAAATAAAATCTTTAAAAAAAATCTTTAAAAAAAAAAAGGTACCTAACTCAACAAGGAGAAAGAAATGTACCAAGAAGGGCATGATATATAGGATTTTGAAATTATTATTATTATTATTTATTTTATATATATACAATTATATATATTTATATAGAAATTATATATTTATATATAATATATAAATACATATTGTATATATAATATAATATAATAATAATTATTATTATAAATTATTATTAAAGAACACAAAGTAGGTTGGAAAGAAGTGACTTAAGACTCATGGCAAAGGAAGTCTTCAAGAGAATAAAAATGGGTGACAACTCTCCTCCTGGCAGGTGGAAATGTGAACAGATGTGGATATTAGATTAATTAGTATTTCATCTATTTGAGCTGTTTTAATAAAATAGTGTAGACTGGGTGTCTGATAAACAACAAAATTCATTTTCTGCAGTTCTAGAGGCTGAGAATTACAAGATCAAGGTGATGGCAGATTCTGTGTCTGGTGAGTGTTCACTTCCTGGTTCACATTTTCTGTCTTCTTTCTGTGTCTTCACATGTGGATGGAGTAAGGAATTTCTGTAGACTCTTCTTTATAAGGATGCTAATCCCATTCATGAGGGCTCCACCTGATGACCTAATCACCTCCCAAAGACCCTACCTTCTAATAAGAACACCTTGGGGGTTATGATTACCACATATGAATTTTAGGTGGATACAAACATTCAGATCCTAACGAGGGGATATCCAGATTTGGGAGCACAAGGATTATAGCTTCATGGTTCTTCCCATAAGAACATGAATATGACATTTAAAATACAAACTTAATTGCAGAGGGACATGATTAAGTTATAATGAGAAACAAATCACCAGAAATTACATTTGAAAAATGTAACAGAACCCATACATACTGTAAATCTAGAAAAATAACTTGCTATTTTCTTGACCCCCGATGCTATTATAATTTTCAGCAGGTTAATTCTGGATTCTGACGATTCAAGTTGTATATGTAAAAAATATATATGTGCTTACATATTTTAATGTCAGTTGCCACTGAACACTTTGCTGTGATGATTTGAATTCTGGTTGGCACTTTCATCTCAAAACACTAGGTAAGTGGATCCACAGTCAGGTATGAATAGTTCTAGAAGACAAACCTTCATGTCTTCATGAAGGGAAAAAAGCTAACAATTCATGCAATTGGTTTCAAGACCCCTAAGTAAATCCACTAAAGGCAAACATGAATCATCTTCTTACTTGGCCAGATCCTTAAAAAGTCAGTCATTCAAATACCACCTCATTTGAGGGCAAGTGTCTTCCAGACTCTCCTTCCAGAGTTACTATGTTCACGTGTGAAGGGCTGACAAGTCCATATTGGTGAGAATGTGCATGTGAAATATGAAGAAAAGGCATGCAAGTGTAAAATATATTTTATTTATCCCCTTTATCTCAACAAAGGTCATGGTTATGGTAGATTTCAGAAGGGTTTGAAGGAATGCAATGTAACTGGAGACATGATGGTGAAAGTACGTGAACCGTGGTGATATCCTTTCAACAACAACAACAAAAAAACCAAACCCCAAAAGCAAAACAAGAGCATAAAAAGCTATATTCTAGTGCATGGGTTGAGAACATGAGAAGCAAAGAGAAAAATAAATGATATTTGTGGAAAATAAATTGGTGAGACTTTGATGAGCCAGAATTTGGTATTAGTTATCAGATCTTAAAATGTAGAGAGTTTCTTTTGACCTTGGTAATTTTAGTCATAATAACAATAGCTCCCTTGTGAAGGGGTGAGACCTTCAACTGCCCATGCAAGGGGTGATGAAATGCTTCTCTATCTTGGTGGTGGTAGTGGTTACATGTCTGTATAAGTTTATCATAATCTACAGAATTTTACACTAAAAAGTGTTAACTCCATCTCAATGATATCCTAATAAATATATTTTAAAAACTCCTTTTAGCAGTAGTAATAATAATAACAATAAAAAGGAATTGAAAAACAGGGAAAAAGGTATTTTCAATTTAAATCACACAGGGCTAAGAGTTACAATCTAAAGTGTTTAAAATACTAAAATATGAAAAGAAAATATCCGGTAATAATTGAACAAAATCTAGAAATAGATATATCATGAAAATAGAAACACAAAAGGCCCCCAATATGTAAAAAGATGTTAACTTTACTCATTTTAAACTTTTAAACTTTTAAACAGAAGTTTAACTTTTAAACTTCTTTTGTGATGACATACTCTACTGGCAAAGCTCTAGGGAAACAAACTCTCTCATAAATTGCCAATGCATATAAAAAATTCTAGAATACTTAGGAAGAAACTGTGGCACGGGACTAGAAGTGTTCACACACAAGCTATGATGGCCATAGTCACCAGTCTGCATTCATCACGAAAGTGACATTAAAATGCGAACATTAAAGAGCTCAAAAAGAACATATGAAGATTTTCAATGCATAGAATGAGTGGCTGGAGCTTCCAGCATTTCAAATTTCTAAATTTTGAAGAAAGCAATAGAATACCAAATACCATTTTATTAGGGAAAAAATGTGTAGCATAGACAGATACCCTTTCCTTCCACTCCGCTCCCCTCCTCAAGTTCTGGAAAAGGCACAATGACAACATTTTCTGAGAGATTTCTCCTAATTAAGTTTAAGTAGACAGGTTAGGTCATGCATTCTAGACAAATAAAAACTATCCTGGTGAAACGACAATTAAGGGTAGAACTGGATTGTAAGAAAAATAATTTCCCCTGAGCTATCTGCCCTAGAACCTGGAGACTGATTTGTTTCCTAAATGTGAGTGTGGAGATCTAGGTATTAATAATTCCATGTGTGTATGTAACTCATTACAGTCCTTAGATGTGAGACTCACCAGGCATTTTGTATTGGGATAGCACTTTTTCTGAGATCCTGAGAAATGATTGCTATTCTTATAAGAAAGTTCTCTATCTGTAACTGCCGAGACACACTACTCTGCTCTGGCATCAACAACTCCTCTGACTTAGATTCAAAAGAAGCAAATAGGTGAGGATGAATTTTATAATGTAATTTATTTAGAATATAACTGAAAGGATCAAATACTTTTATTTTTGGACTTTAATTCCTTTGAAGGTTGACATCATTGGATTTGAATTTGCAATGGCATTTGATAGGGGGCATTTAATTTCTCCCTAAAAATTTGATGAAGAGGAAATGGCTTCTATTGCATAATGAACAAATGAGTGAATTTGCAGTCTAGGCACATGGAGGCCCTTCATGTAGTTCAGTTAACGCACTGTTGATTTTATAAAGGTGAGAGCAAAATTGTCCGGTAGATGGCATTGGTTCATTCTTAGGTACTTTCAAAGGGAAATAACTGAGTAATGTAAGGGGAACTGGTTTCTGGATTCCTGGTTTTTTCATTCCATACAAAGGGAGATCAAATGGAGATGACTGCCCTTTCTGTCCCTTCTGTCCAGAGTATTTTGAGTGTCATCTGATTCCCTGTTCAAGGAGGTAAATTGAACTTTCTTTGCTCAGTTTCTTCATTTTTCCTATTGGGAGTAACTAACTGCTAGGAGTAGGGGTTCTCTTCTGATATTCAGACCATAAATCTTGACAAAATGCCTGCATGAGCTATGAGTGTGTGTTTGTGTGTTTGTGCTTGTCCTGAGTACATAATATAAGTAAACATGCACAATTCTGGCAATTTGGGTGTATAAAACAAATCTTTGCTCGCACAGAAGTTAAGTCTTTAAATATAGTCTTTACTGTAAACTGATAATTTGGCCTCCACTTGTTACAAATTAGTCTTATTTCTTAATTTAATCAAAACACAGTTAATTTAGAACAGTGCTACTTATTGAGACTTCACAAAGACCCTTTTATCAACTTTTGGTCATCCTGAGATATAGAGCTCAGATTTAGCACAGAATTCAGCAAGGGAAATATACTATGTCTCCTCCATCTTAATCCAACTTAAGTGAATTAAAGGCTTTTAAAATATTGTTTGGTAGCATGTTATTTGTTGACTTTTCTTATATTATTTGTGTATTATATTATTATTGTTATATAATATACATATCACATATGCTATATGACATATCATGTATATAATATATTATCATATTTAGTGTCTTAAAATTAAATTTAATTTTTTTTGTAACTCTGTTATAAGAGTTGTTAGACATCATGCCTATTCTATATTTCTAATACTCCCTGGAGTTGAGCAATAGAATATGTAAGTGGAGGCTCTATTCCATGGAAGTAAGTTGCAAGGAATCTTCTGAAATAAAGGCACTTATATTTATTCAAAACAAGCTAAAATTTTGCTTAAATATCTATGATGTACCCCAAATATTCCAGGACATGGGAGTATAGTCGTGAACCAGATAGATAAAGTTTCTCATTTTATAAAGCTTGTATTATACTGAGGGATCTCAGTCAATAAACAGAGTAAATTAAATGTATATATAAATACATTAATAAACTTGACATTTAAAGATAGTAATTGTTTTCTTGAAGAAAATTTTAAAAACTACATACTGTATATCAGTTCTGTATTGTTATACATCAAAACAATTTAAATCTTAGTGTTTTAAATTTACTCTTATTACTTGCTCATGATTTGCTAGATTGATAATTTAGGCTGGGTTGTTCATTTTGTCTCACCGGAGGTCACTTATGCAACCATACTCAGGTAGTACTTGACTAAGGCTGAAAGTTCAAGATGGCTTCATTACATGCCTCGAAGTTACTGATAGCTTTTGAAAGGGCCTCCCCAATAAGTTTGTCAGTTCTTCTTTAGATGGTGGTCACAATACAAAAAGAGGACAAATCCCAGTTCACAGGGCTTATTAAATCTCTCCTTGTGTCAGATTTGCTTATGTCCCATTGGCTTATGCAAGTCATCTGATGAAGATCAGAGGCAATATGGGAGGGAGCTACACAAGGGCATGGTTATCGGATATTGTGTTAATCCAGGGCCTTTAATGTAACTAGCTCCACAGAGAGTTACTAGGATGCATATGTGTATGTTGTGTTTATAACTTCCAGCAACTTCAGTAACCATGGAAGCCTTCAAATAGGAAGTAACAATTAAGCTCAGATCTGAATGTTGAGAAACAATCAGGCTTGCGTTATAGTCTACTGATGAATGGATGAAGTTTTCTACATATTATAATGTCTCTTTTCATTTAATAGGAATATATACTGAAAATTATACTGAAATTAAAGAGAAAAAAATAACAAAATGATAACAATAACACTGCTGATACCAATAACTTGACTCTAAATATAATCATAACATCCTCTGTTAAATTATGTCTAAACCTTTATTTTATGCTAGAGTAAATTACTTCACTTAATAGATTTATCTTTTAAAGTATTTGCTGCTAGCTTATTGAAATGTAATTGATGTTAGTATGTTGACTGGTTCTCCTGCAATCTCAGTCTATTGACTTATTAGATCTAATTGCTGTTTTGTAGATTACTTAAGATTTTCTAAGTACATAGTCATGTTTTCTGTAAATAGTTTGCTTAATTTTTCTTTTCATACCATATTGCAGTGATTACTTGAAATGGTGGACATTCTTGCTTTGTTTTGAATCTCACTTCTTTTTAGGAATTTAGTGTAACAATGAGGGTGAAGGGCTTCATGGAGATATGATTCTAAAGGAGATAGATAGAGATAGAGATAGATAGATAGATAGATAGATAGATAGATAGATAGATATAGATAGATAGATAGATAGATAGATTCCCTTACTCAGTGTCAAGGAGAGAGGAGCAGATTGTCTTTGTGTTTTCTTCTAATGTACCTGGATTAATTTCTCATTCATTCTTACCTTAAACGTGTATCCCCTGGAATCTCAGTGTTATGCACTGTTGTCCTAATAGATTCCTCAGTTTTATATCCCTAGATTTTATTCTCCATTCCCAATTCAGTCAATCAACAGAAGCCTAATATATCTAAGTTTCAGTGAAAATCCTCAGGCTGAGAATTATGTTTGGCACATGTGTTTGTCTTCTAGTATTGCCAGTTTGATTTTATTTGGGGGCATGCTATATCCTTACTTTCAGGCCATCTCAATGATATATTTAAAAAGATGTTTTAAAATTATACTAATTGGGGTGCCTGGGTGGCTCAGTGGGTTAATCCTCTGCATTTGGCTCAGGTCATGATCTTGGTTTCCTGGGATCAAGCCCCACATTAGGCTCTCTCCCCCCCTCTCTCTGCCTGCTTTTCTGCCTACTTGTGATCTCTGTCTGTCAAATAAGTAAATCTTAAAAAAAAATTTATACTAATCATTACTCCATTCAGTCAGAATGTTTAATCAGTGTATTGGAGGGAAAAAAGGCTATTGAAAACTGAAATTCAAACTTGGTCTTCAGAGGAACTGAGATTCCTTTGCTGATCTCACAGGATTTGGGGTATAATTAAATACGTCAATATATGTAAAATAATTAGAACAGTATCTTGCACTTAGAAAGTGCTGTGTAGCTATTGGTTGTTTTGTTATTTGTGGAATTTAGTCATAGCATGGCTTTAAAGACAATTTTATGCTAGTAGGTAGCAAGAACTCTGATACACTAACATAAAAGATCAACATATTAAGTCATTATTAAGTAAACTCATGTTTGTGAATAGATGTGTCTAGACTAAATTTGCTTTGTGACACCAGATGGAAAGGTGGGATTTGGAGAATCTGAATTCTCCTGTGAGATAAATATGAAAGAATATGGAAGAAGTGGACACTGCCTGGGAAAGGAAACCTGAACAGCCAAGCCAAAGGTTGCAGTAAGATATGGAGATACAGAGATAGGATGATGAGGATGGGACCTACACTTGCTGAGTGCTTGGTGTGTGCCAGGTACAACATTATGTTTTCCAAATAAAATAACTTCATGTAATCTGAAAGCTGTAGCTCCAAATTATCAGTATCGATGTAAATACTTACAGCATTAGATGAGGAAATTGAAATCAGAATGATTCCATGACCAAACTAAAACAACTTACAGGTAGGTGGTTGAAGCTTTATTTTGAAACATGATCATTCTTTTAAATTAAAAATATAGTGTTTAGAACCAGTTGGGGTTTAATGATACATCTGTATTATTAATATTTCACCACGCATATGATAAAATAAAGTGTTTATTATTGTATCAAAGCATTTTCACTAGCTCGTGTCCTTACCTGGGAATAGCCAGTTGATTACGTAGTTAAAGGAAATTGTCACACATTGGTAACTAATTTCAATAGTGACCATTCTTCATATATCTTCTTCCATTTACTAGTAATCCTCACCAAATCTATGGTTGAAGAAATCACACTGAAGTGTTGAAGTGGATGAGTTTGACATCCACAAAGTAAACATTTATATGTATTCAACAATAGTAGCAGGGAGAGATACAAACAACTATTCTTCCATTACTCAATGGGACATATGTGCAATTCTTAGAAAATAGGATCAGAGTCTTAGGAGCCACCAGGGCAACTTCTTTCATTTGAAAGGTGAGGAAAATATGGTTCAGCAATGAAGAGTTATATTTAAAAGGCATCCAACTAGTGTAGTTCCAGTTGGATGTCCCTGAAACTCTATAGCAAAAAATGAAAAAAAAAACAAAAAAGCAAAAACCTGACAACTTATAATGATAATGTGACTTTATTAATTCATGTAAAGTAAGCTATACTATAAGGTTTATAAGCATTATTTCACAGACCATATAGAAAAGCTGAGTACTTTTCATTTCTCTGTTTTCTTTTATTTATTTATTTTGCTAGTATTATTTTGCCTATCAAGGAAAGTTAGATCAACTGCTTGACTAGATTTATTATTGCTAGTTGTTTGAGATAGTATCAGTTGGTCCAAGGACCAACTGGGTAGATACATCAACAGACAGACTGAGCTGAAGATTCAAGACAGAGAGACAGAGAGACAGAGACCAAAAGAGATTTATTTTTAAGAATTGGCTCATGCAGGGCGCCTGGGTGGCTCAGTGAGTTAAAGCCTCTGCCTTTGGCTCAGGTCATGACCCCAGGGTCCCTTAGCAGGGAGCCTGCTTCCTCCTCTCCCTCCCTGCCTGCCTCTCTGACTAGTTGGAATCTCTGTCTGTCAAATAAATAAATAAAATCTTAAAAAAAAAAAAAAAAAGAATTGGCTCATGCCATCGTGAAGGCCCGCAAGTCTGAAATTCACAGCATTGGTTAGCAGGCTGGAATTTTTGACAGGATTTCTATGTTATAGCATTAATGCAAAATTCCTTCTCTACTGGGAAAGTTTAGTTTTTGCTCTTAAGGCTTTAAACTGACTTGAGTTAGGTCCATCCACATCATAGAGAATAATCTGCTTTAATTAAAGTCATCTTATTACAAATGTTAATCACATCTAAAAAATACCTTCACAGCAATTTCTAGAATAGTGTTTCACAAAAAAACTAGGGTAACATTGCCTAGTCAAGTTGACACATAAAATTAATGATGACGATTAAAGGAAAAATAGAAAATATTTATAATGTTAAGCAAAATGGGATGCTCAGGGAAGTTAACTCAGAAAAACTATCCTCTGACTGCTTATCAGGGCTTGTAAGTTTCATCGGTGTTCAGTTTGAGTCAATTTCCATCAATAGGTAAAGCAGCATTATAATGAGAAATCCTATTGTTTTCTATGTAAAAGTACCACTAATTTTATTTTTCTATCAAGTCAACAATGATATGATCATGGCTAAAACAAATAAAATTCCAAACCAAGCAGTCCAAAAAGCACTACAAATGACTTCCAGTCTGGGGTGCCTGGGTGGCTCAGTGGGTTAGGCCACTGCCTTCGGACTGGGTCATGATCTCAAGGTCCTGGGATCGAGCCCCGCATCAGGCTCTCTGCTCAGCGGGGAGCCTGCTTCTCCCTCTCTCTCTGCCTGCCTCTCTGCCTACTTGTGATATCTGTCTGTCAAATGAATAAATAAAATCTTAAAAAAAAAAAAACTAATACAACTTATTTATTTGTTTATTTTTAAAAGTGGTAGCATTGGCTTCATTTCACAGATGAAAAAAGTGAGACTTATAAAGGATAAGTAACTTGGTGAAAATCACGACATTGAAGACATTTGGGTATTCACATCAGTAAATAGAAGAGGAAACAGTTTACATTCAGATTGGAGAATGTCTAATAGTATCTGTGAGATGGGAAAATATAATAATGATAGAAAATAATCTGAAATGGAGTCAGTTTTTGGTGACACTAAAGTCATGAGTCTCAATGGCAATAGTCTTAGAATAATATATTGAAGAAGCTTTCATGTATGCAATATGAAAAGGACAAAACTGAGAAAATAAATTTTAAGATTTTTGTCCTGGAATTCAGACTAGCATACATATTTTAAAAATTCTGCCAATAAGATAATAGATTTTCATGTGGAAGAAAATGAAATAATCAGCACCTCATCAATGAGAGATTACTTTTGTCAACATTTTCTTGCACATACATGTACTTTGTTTCTTTTTTTTTTTTTTTAACCAAGCAATATAAACATTTCTGGCAAATTATTTTCCTGTATTTCTGATCCCATTCTAAGAAGCATAATAACTAAAAATTATAAGTATTATAAATATCACAGAAATAACAATTACATAACAAAGGAATTACCTTTACCTTATTTTTCCCAATTTGGTAAGGTAAACTGGTAGTTCATTGTTATTCAATCTAATTTTGTGCTTCTTAGATTTTGAGGGAGAGTGAATATTTTTCTTATTTATTGGCCATCTGTATCCCTTATCTTGTGGGTAGGTTGTCCAGATGTTAGATGTTTTAGTCCCAAACTCAAATAATTACAAGTCACACTTTCACCTTCCAAGGAAATAAATACAAAGATAACTGTATATTGGAGTAAACTAATTTAAATGACCTGCATTTTTCTATTATACATGTAACTCATTTCACTGCAAAAAATTAAAAGAACATAAAACAGAGTTAAAAAAAGTGATAAAACACAATTACTATTTATCATTGTAATATCTGATAAACAGAATAATAATGACCAATACACTGTTGTATGCTTACATGGTTAATTATATACCTGTGTATCTCAGAGCAAAAATAAGTAAGTAGATAGATGATAGATAATAGATAACAGATAGTACAAAAGATCATCTCTTGCAAATACCCCACACAAAAAATTCTTCAGAGAAAACTCAGAGTATCTTAAATTTGTATGTCTTGTTACTTTTCTATTCAAACTCCAACTTTATCTAAAAGTTGTCACGTATGGGTGCACCTGGGTGATTCAACCAGTTAAGCATCTAAATCGAGATTTTGGCTCCGGTCATGATCACATGGATCATGAGATTGAGACCCCATCCAGCTCCAGGCTCAGTGGGGAGTCTGCTGGAGAGTCTGTCCTTCTCCTTCTACCCTTCCCCCTACCTGCATGCATGTGCTTGGGCTTTCTCTCTAAAATAAACAAATAAATCTTAAAAAAACAAAACAAAACAAAAAAAAAAACCAGTTGTCATGTATGGGTATACCACATTTTATTTATCCATCTACCTGTTCATGGAGAGTTAGTCCTACCTTTTGAAATCTGTAATTTCATGTTTTGAAATGTATTTTAAGAAACTCATCAGATATGTATGCAAAGTTTCATGAATAAATACGTTGATGTATTTTTACAGGTATTTATTGTTACCATGTGCCAAAAACTACATGAGCTAAAGAGATTAAAACAATGAATGACACTGAGAAAACCTCTAACTCCACCTTGATTATACTGTAGTATCAATAAGAACATATAATTTGGGGTGCCTGAGAGGCTCAATTGTTAAGCGTCTGCCTGAGGCTCAGGTCCAGATCCCAGGATCTTGGGATCACACCTCGCATCAGGTTCCCTCAGCAGGAAGACTGCTCCTCCCTCTCCCACTCCCTCTGCTTGTATTCTCTCTCTAACTGTATCTTTCTGTCAAATAAATAAATAAAACCTTAAAAAAAAGAAAAAATATAATTTAGTATGATTTAATACATGTAATTTATATATGTTATATATTTAATAGTATATATATACTAAATATAATCATCTCAAATAGTGTTTTGAGTGTATTTATACATAATATACACAAATATACAAGAAAAATTAATTTATAACACAAATGAATCTCAAAATTATTACACTAAGTGAAAGTAGCCAACCAAAGAAAATATTATTTATGGCATCATTTTTATAAAATTATAGAAGTTACAATTTAATTTGTAGAGATAAGAAACAGATCAGGAGTCACCTCTGGCTGGAGAGGAAAAAACAGGTGGAAAAGAAGCAAGAAAATTTTTAGTTTCCTTATTTTGTAAAACACTAATTCAAACCATGTGTCTATTATGTTATATTATTTAAGTTTTTCCCTTTTTTTGGTCATTCATAGGAATGAAAATATTTTTTGTTATTTGTAAATAATTCATAAACAATTAACTTTGCCCATATCTTTTTATTTCAACTGAAGTGCTGATTTTTTTCTTAGATTTTTTTTTTTTTTTTTTTGACAGAGATCACAAGTAGGCAGAGAGTGAGAGGGAGAGAAGCAGGCTCCCTGCTGAGCAGAGAGCCCAATGTGGGACTCGATCCCAGGACCGTGGGATCCTGACCTGAGCTGAAGGCAGAGGCTTTAACCCGCTGAGCCACCCAGGCACTCCTGATTTTTCTCTTATAGATTGGCAAAGATATCCTAAGATTTGAAAAGTAAATTTCTTTAATATATATTGCAATTATTTTACTAAATTATCTCCAACTTTTTGTTATTTACATTCTCATTGACACAAATAAGTTTTACATTTATAGATAATATTTCATTTAAATTCAATTGAATTTAAGTCAATTTAATTTTTTCATCCACCCAACAAATATTTACAAAGTATCTGTTGGAAAATGAATGAATATATTATTAACTTTCTTAAAGAAACTCAGTTCTGTTGAAAGATAAACCAAGACACATTAAAAATTTTAAGAGTGTAGCTGAGCAAAAGATCAACTCCAGTAGGGCAGTGCCAAATGAGAAGTTTTTGGAAACACACTCCACCCACAGAGATTAAAGGAAAAATTTTATAGAAAAGAGGTGGAAGCAAAACAAGAAAATTATTTGAATGGCTATAACATACAGGTTGCCTTTTTGGGAAAGCCTAGTTGGGTCTCCTTACATTTTGATTTCCTTACCTACCGCATTTGCAGACTTAGGTTTGGGTTTGCTTATGTAGACAACTAAAGGTGTTAGAATAGACCAATGGTCTTTCTGTTTAATTAATTTAACAGTTCCAAATGATGTTACCTTGCCTTCTAAACAAAAGACATAGATTCTAATTACAGATTGTGTTCTATTTTTATGTAGTTTAAAAATAAATTCCAAAAAAGATTCTTTGATAGTCTATTCCAGGAGGAGTGGAAGAAATATATAAGCCAAGTGTATGGTACTTTTCAACTATCAGAATTTATCACAATAGTTGTCAAACCATTATCATTTTTTAAATAAGTATTTTTTTCTATTATACCTTTGGTTAAAAACAGTTTTCACCCTCCTTTGTTCTTCCTTGGAGTTATATTGATCTTTAAAATCTCACTTAGGCTTTTATAAAAAGTGAAAGGTATATAATTGGATTCTACTTAAAAGTCACTAGCTCCAGAGACAAGAGTTCCATTTTGAATTATTTTAGAAATGTCAGGGTGTACACAGATTTGTGAGTTGTGTTTTGCCTTTGGAATGCTCACTTGCCTAAGAATGAGGAAATTTGTAAGTAAATGAACAATCATCTCTCTGTAAATTACTCTTGCGTTCCACCAGCTGAGTGACCAAGCAGAATCAATTTGTAGCTGAGAAATTGTTCTTGATTTCCCAGCAAAAACAGATGGCAATGTTTGAACAAATTCACCAAATTATAAAGAGGACTTGTTATAATTTCAGTCTTCACTTGTCAATCAACAACTATATGCTCAAATTTCAAAATTCATCATCTATTTTTATGATGTTAAAATAGAAAAAACAAATAAATTATGTGTTTAGGATATAATCATGCAAAGCCAGGAAAAATGAGATCAAACTTGGCTCAGTGTCAAATTTGACACCATTGCAACTGAGTGCTTGATTAAAAAATGCTATGAACACAATTATTAATAATGGTTAAGTTTAAAGTAATGTGAATGGGTTATGTCTTCTAGATTAACTTCTTTATCATTTTTTTGTCAGGTTAAAATATGTGCTCACTTTTCCATGTCCATAAATTATTATAGGATTTGCTACTTAGTTATTCTAGAAATGGATACTCCTTAATTTGGAAAAAAAAAAAAAGATTATCAAAAATGAGTCTAGGGGCGCCTGGGTGGCTCAGTGGGTTAAGCCACTGCCTTCGGCTTGGTCATGATCCCAGGTCCTGGGTTCAAGCCCCGCATCAGGCTCTCTGCTCAGCAGGGAGCCTGCTTCCTCCTCTCTCTCTGCCTGCCTCTCTGCTTACTTGTGATTTCTCTCTGTCAAATAAATAAATAAAATCTTTAAAAAAAAAATGAGTCTATGTTTTCTTGTTTGATGTGTTAATCTCACAGTTTAACACCTAGTAATATTTCCATTCATTTTAGCTTTTCCTTTTTGGAGTCCTAGCAAGCACCTTCCACACACACATACACTCTCAGAAAATGTATCTATCTATTAAAAAAAAATACAGTGAATTTGTTTGGGGCAAATTGAGTTATATGAGAATCATTAAACTAATTTCCTATGTATAATTTATATATAATTTAGTGAAAAATTGAGAGCTTTAGTATGAATAAATCAGAGGAGGCAAAATTATTGCTATTTAGAAAACATTGGTATAAATAGCTTACATAAAAGGACATATAAAATTGAGAAATTCATGTTCTATTAAGTGACAGACATCTTTTAAAAAATCATATATTCATTTTTCCTTTGGAATATTTTTAAAGCATCTTGCTTTCCAGTTTCTTGTTCTCAATATCATATGTCTGCAGTTTAAATCTTTTTTTAAAAGATTTTATTTACTTATTTTAGAGAGAGAGAGAATGAGAGAGAGAGCATGAGAAGAGAGAGGTCATTGGGAGAAGCAGACTCCTTGCCTAGCAGGGATCCCAATGTGGGACTCGATCCCAGGACTCCAGGATCATGACCAGAACTGAAGGCAGGTGCTCAACCAACTGAGCCACCCAGGGGCCCCCATATGCCTGCACTTTAAAACTGATACAGTTATTGGTAAAGTTTTAGGTATGTTTAGAACATTTTGAGGACATGGATTTAATTTTTCAAATAAATTTTATAAAATCTAAGTAGGGTTTATTTCTCTATGAAAACTTAACAGCTCAATTAAAATGTGCTGGGTATAAAATACACATTTTTATGAAAATAAAATACTACATTTTAAAGGTTAAATACAATAATAATATAAAATATCACAATAACTGTATTAATATCTTTGTATTAATTAAATATCTTTGTATTAATTAAATAGTAAAATAATTTGGATTTATAATTTAAATAAGATTTATTCTTAAAACTAATTTCGCCTCTTTTTTTAAAACATTTTGTTATATCTATCAGATTATAAAAGGCAGAGAATTAAGAGTTAATGTTGGTAAAGTACTTAACAGTTCCTATCACATATTTAATTCTTACTCATATTCATGATTTTCACCAGAATCTATCTTCTATCATAGGCAAAGGAGGTATTTTCTTACATAATGTGAAAACTACCAGTGAAAAACCTGCTTAAAAGTATTACCTTATTCTGGCCTGGCCTGGGACCTAGATTTATTTTTTAGACTTGCCTAGAATAAAAGTGAGAACCTCCTATCAAAATGCATATCCAGCATTAATGCATTAAATGGTTTCAAACTAGCTAAGAAAGTGTTACTGACACACTTTTGGTAATATCTTACATAATCCTTACCACTCAAAGTAGTAGGTGACATTAATAATTCCAGTTGCTTTTCAAGAAAAAGAAAGTAATTAAGGTGCCCAACAGATACATATGGAGTCAATCAAAAAATGTCTTATGCAATCAACAAATGTCTTATGCCCTTGTGCATGGGCAACTTAAACTACATAAATATCACCAATGAACAAAAGCAACAGAGACCTTTGTCTTTCTGGAGTTTATTTTCTAGGTAAAAAATAGGGATTGAAAGGCATTTTCTACCTTCATTAAGTTATGCTACTAACATTACTTGGGTGACTTTGGACTAGTTATTTAACCTCTTTTATCTTTTTTTTTTTTTTTTTTTTTTTTTTTTTTTTTTTTTTTTTAAAGATTTTATTTATTTATTTGACAGAGAGAGACCACAAGTAGACGGAGAGGCAGGCAGAGAGAGAGAGAGAGAGGGAAGCAGGCTCCCTGCTGAGCAGAGAGCCCGATGTGGGCCTCGATCCCAGGACCCTGAGATCATGACCTGAGCCAAAGGCAGCGGCTTAACCCACTGAGCCACCCAGGCGCCCTAACCTCTTTTATCTTGATTTCATGTCTAAAAAAGGATTAGTAACAAAAATAATTAAAAAAATATACAAGTATGGAGAATTGGGGGTTAATAATGTATCATATGTGAACACTGCTTTACTAATTCTATCTCCCATACATTTATTTTTTTAGATCTCATATTATTTTAAAACTATTCACTGTATGTGAATAAAACTATTATTAAAACTGGAGAGAGGAGTCAAGATGGTGGAGAAGTAGCAGGCTGAGACTACTTCAGGTAGCGGGAGATCAGCTAGATAGCTTATCTAAAGATTGCAAACACCTACAAATCCAACGGAAGATCGAAGAGAAGAAGAACAGCAATTCTAGAAACAGAAAATCAACCACTTTCTGCAAGGTAGGACTGGCGGAGAAGTGAATCCAAAGCGACGGGAAGATAGACTGCGGGGGGAGGGGCCGGCTCCCGGCGAGCGGCGGAGCAAAGGAGCACAAAATCGGAACTTTTAAAAGTCTGTTCGGCTGAGGGACATCGCTCCAGAGGCTTAACCAGGGTGAAGCCCATGCAGGGTCAGCGTGGCCTCAGGTCCCGCAGGGTCACAGAAGGATCGGGGGTGTCTGAGTGTCACAGAGCTTACCGGTATTAGAACGGGGAAGCTGGCTACAGAGACAGAGCCGAGGAGTGAGCTCACAGCTCGGGGTTCCCTTGAACCGGTCGCAGGCTCAGTCAGCTTGGAGCACGGCCGGAGGCAAGGATGACGGGAGTAATTGGGCGCTATTCTCTGAGGGCGCACTGAGGAGTGGGGCCCCGGGCTCTCGGCTCCTCCGGGCTGGAGACCGGGAGGCCGCCATCTTCATTCCCGTCCTCCAGAACTCTATGGAAAGCGCTCAGGGAACAAAAGCTCCCAAAAGCAAACCCAATCCGATTACTCAGACCGCCTTGGGTAAGGGCGGTGCAACTCCGCCTGGGGCAAAGACACTTGAGAATCACTACAACAGGCCTCTCCCCAAGAAGAGCAACAAGAAATCCAGCCAGGACCAAGTTCACCTACCAAGGAGTGCAGTTTCAATATCAAGGAGAACAGCGGAATACCAGAGGAGGAGAAAGCAAAGCCGGAGCTCTTGGCTTTCTACCCATGATTCTTTAGCCTTGCAGTTAATTTTTTTTTCCTTTTTCAATTTTTTTCTCTTCTTCTGCTAAATTTTTTAAACTTTTACCCTTTTCTTTTTTAACGTTTTTTAACTAGTTTAGCTAATATATTTTTCCTTTTTATATTTTTTCTTTATTCATTTTCTTCTTTTAATTGTTTCATTTTTTTTTTCTTTCTGAACCTCTTTTTATCCCCTTTCTCCCCCCTCATGATTTGGGATCTCTTCTGATTTGGTTAAAGCATATTTTCCTGGGGTTGTTGCCACCCTTCTAGTATTTTACTTGCTCCTTCATATACTCTTATCTGGACAAAATGACAAGGCGGGAAAATTTACCACAAAAAAAAAAGAACAAGAGGCAGTACCAAAGGCTAGGGACCTAATCAATACAGATATTGGTAATATGTCAGATCCAGAGTTCAGAATGATGATTCTCAAGGTTCTAGCCGGGCTTGAAAAAGGCATGGAAGATATTAGAGAAACCTCTCGGGAGATATAAAAGCCCTTTCTGGAGAAATAAAAGAACTAAAATCTAACCAAGTTGAAATCAAAAAAGCTATTAATGAGGTGCAATCAAAAATGGAGACTCTCACTGCTAGGATAAATGAGGCAGAAGAAAGAATTAGTGATATAGAAGACCAAATGACAGAGAATAAAGAAGCTGAGCAAAAGAGGGACAAACAGCTACTGGACCACGAGGGGAGAATTCGAGAGATAAGTGACACCAGAAGACGAAACAACATTAGAACAATTGGGATTCCAGAAGAAGAGGAAACAGAGAGGGGAGCAGAAGGTATATTGGAGAGAATTATTGGAGAGAATTTCCCCAATATGGCAAAGGGAACAAGCATCAAAATCCAGGAGGTTCAGAGAACCCCCCTCAAAATCAATAAGAATAGGTCCACACCCCGTCACCTAATAGTAAAATTTACAAGTCTTAGTGACAAAGAGAAAATCCTGAAAGCAGCCCGGGAAAAGAAGTCTGTAACATACAATGGTAAAAATATTAGATTGGCAGGAGACTTATCAACAGAGACCTGTCAGGCCATAAAGAGCTGGCATGATATATTCAGAGTACTAAATGAGAAAAACATGCAGCCAAGAATACTATATCCAGCTAGGCTATCATTGAAAATAGAAGGAGAGATTAAAAGCTTCCAGGACAAACAAAAACTGAAAGAATTTGCAAATACCAAACCAGCTCTACAGGAAATATTGAAAGGGGTCCTCTAAGCAAAGAGAGACCCTAAAAGTAGTAGATCAGAAAGGAACAGAGACAATATACAATAACAGTCACCTTCCAGGCAATACAATGGCACTAAATTCATATCTCTCAATAGTTACCCTGAATGTTAATGGGCTAAATGCCCCAATCAAAAGACACAGGGTATCAGAATGGATAAAAAAACAAAACCCATCTATATGTTGCCTACAAGAAACACATTTTAAACCCGAAGACACCTCGAGATTTAAAGTGAGGGGGTGGAAAAGAATTTACCATGCTAATGGACATCAGAAGAAAGCAGGAGTGGCAATCCTTATATCAGATCAATTAGATTTTAAGCCAAAGACTATAATAAGAGATGAATAAGGACACTATATCATACAGTTCGGCTGATCAAAATTCTTCAAAGCGTAGGCATAGAGGGCACATACCTCAATATTATCAAAGCCATCTATGAAAAACCCACCGCAAATATCATTCTCAATGGAGAAAAACTGAAAGCTTTTCCACTAAGGTCAGGAACATGGCAGGAATGTCCATTATCACCACTGCTATTCAACATAGTACTAGAAGTCCTAGCCTCAGCAATCAGACAACAAAAGGAAATTAAATGCATCCAAATCGGCAAAGAAGAAGTCAAACTATCACTCTTCGCAGATGATATGATACTATATGTGGTAAACCCAAAAGACTCCACTCCAAAACTGCTAGAACTTGTACAGGAATTCAGTAAATTCAGCTATCCTAACACTTTGAAATACAAGCTTGAGAACAAGTGATTCACAACACCTCCCATGAATGACATTATAGAGGTGATAATTCAAAAAATAAGACACATTGTTTTATTTATTAATTGAATTCCCAGATTGCTTTAGCCCGATCTTATTTGGCTAAAAACAAAACAAAACATATGAGAGATCTGTGGTTAAAATGAAAGTGAGTATGGGTATACAAAACAATCATATTACTTCAGGCATTGACCTGTGGTGATTTGTTAAAGATGAAGAAATAAGTAGAAAAGAGTTGCTTTGAGGGCTTCAATATTTTATTGAAACTGAAGGTTTTTCTTAAAAAACAAATGGCTCAGAGCAATGAGCCATTAAAAATTGCTACCTACTATTCTATAGAGATTTATCTCACACACAATTATGCACAGATATCAGAAAAAGTTATTAATATCTCTGGGAATTTTTTTCATCATAACCTCAATAAAAATGATGTGCCCACAAGCTTAATTTTCTATTGAGCACTCTAAGTTATACATTGGATATTAATGCAGTTCATTAGGTATACCAAGCCTTAGCATATCAACTAACATGGGATATGCAAACTATTAAAAAAAAACAGAACAAAAGAATACAAATACAAAAATAGAAAAAAAGGAAGAATAAAAAGGAAACTTACTTCTTTCTACAGAGAACAAATTTCTGCCATTCAAACAAAATCAGAAACCACTATTTGAAAGGAACTTGATGGTGGTATTACAAATGAAAGTTTATTTTGTTAAAAACAAGACTTCTAGGAGGTATTAACATCAGTGCCCACTCTGATAACTGCATAGGGAGGGTGGAAATTAGGCATTTGCTGGTTGGGTGTGCATAGAATTTCCTCAATCACAAAATTAATTTGTAAGAGGTTAACATTGTTTTTTTAAAGTCTGCCCTGATGCCAGAGATAAAACATAAGGGGGAAGTATTCATTTGGCAAGATTGGTATTCATTTAACTAGAAAGTAGGTAGATAGAATTCCCTGAGAGGTGATGTTGAACTGTCTTTTTGTATGTAAAAATGAATATTCAATAAAGCACAATGAATTCAAGAAAGATGTTGCAGGAGTTCTGAATTATTCCTAGTTTCATATATGAAATCATTAAAAAAACAGCTATGAATGAGGCTGATGCTCAAAATTATCCTAAGAATATGTATGAATTAAAGGAAAAGGAAAAATAAAAACCTTTGCTTTTCTGAATTTTGAACTAGAGTGGAAGAAAAACAATGGCAACAGAAGAAGAAAAAATAGAAAATTAGAAATATTATAACATAAATTATAATTTTAAAAAATTTGTTAGAAGTCAAAAATCAACACATGTGTAGTTATATTGCTAGAGCTACGTTATCCTGTAAGAAAGTTAAACAGATCACCAATATTGTGATCATTTCTAGAGAAGCTGGAAGATTAAATGACCTGTCAGAGCTGAATGGTCATTGGGAGGGGAGCAAGGATGGAAGTACAGGTGTTGTAATCAAAGTCTTTGCTCTTTTCATCACATCATCTCCATTGATACATTATTTCTTAAAGGTGCTCAAGCAATCTCATAAGGATTTTGAACTTCAGTTGCCTGGTGAGATCACATGGAATGTGATTTGGATCACACATCCCCTTTGGAATATTTTGCTTAGCATACTGAAATTCACCATTGCATCTGAATGTTTGCCCCATTTATCTAGCCTTATAACATATTGCATTCAGGCTGTGTGATGTAAACAAAAAATTAAACAAATAGTTAACAAGTTTTTGTTCCTATCTAAACTGAAGAAAATACTGTATTATACTGATTTTTCCCTTATGAATTAAAGAATTTATTTTATGAACATGGGTAGTAAAACACTATTGATCTATATATTGTCCATCTAAAATTTACCTTAGCATCAACAAAGGCAAAACCTAGATATCTTGGGTGAGGCTAAAGTAATACTTATTAAGCCAGATCCCTTTCAAATCTTTGTGATTTAAAAATAAAATAGGGTAGAAGATTATGTCAAAATTAAGAACAATCTTTAAAATTTTTATTCAAATTATTAGATGATAAATAATCTCATCAATTTTTCAAATAAGTGATTTTGTCAGTTTTATTTGTTTGTGTTAATAAAAGGAACTTTTTAAAAATTAATTATTAATTAATTATATTTATTTGATAGACAGCAGAAGGGAGAGTGAGAGAAAGCACAAGCAGGAGGAACAGCAAAGGGAGAGGTAGAAGTAGGATCCCCATTGAGCAGACAGCCCCATTCAGAGCTCGATCCCAGGACCCTGGGATCATGACCATAGCTGAAGGCAGATGCTTAACCGACTGGGCCATCCAGGTGCCCCTTTAATTTAAAAAACTTTTTTAAATGGCCAAAGGAAGAAAGAGACACTGATTTATAGTTGCTGTAATATGCAGGGACTGATGTTATGTACACCTCTTATTCAGTAAGTTGTGAAATTCCTGAGGAGGTTGGATATGTGTTTTCATACTTTACCCAAACCATGGGACATAGTACAATAGAATAGATGCTCAGGAAATAGAATAGATGCTCAGGAAAATTTATTATAGTAAAAGGGATTGGAAATTGGTTGAAAATTTTGAAGCTAAGATTTGAAAAACACAGAGTTGGAAAGCTTATACAGAAAATGTCTCTATTTTTTTTTTTTAGATTAAAAAAAAAAATTCCAGTCAGTTAACATACTGTGTAACATTAGTTTCAGGTGTACAATATAGTGATTCAACAGCCAGTGTTCATCACCCAGTGTTCATCACAAGTGCATTCCTTAATCCCCATCACCTATTTCACACACCCCTCCCCCCACATCCCTTCTAATAACCATTAGTTTGTTCTCTATAAAGAGTCTTTTTCTTGGTTTGCCTCTCTCTCTTTCTTTCCCCTTTGTTCATTTGTTTTGTTTCTTAAATTCCACATATGAGTAAAATCATTGTTTTTCTCTGACTGACTTATTTTGCTTAACATAATACTCTCTAGCTCCATCCATGTTGCTGCAAATAGCAAAATTTTGTTCTTTTTGATGGCTAGATAATATTCCATTGTGTATATATACCACATCTTCTTTATCTATTCTTCAGTCACTGTGGAAAGCAATATGAAGAGTCTTCAAAAGTTGAAAATAAAATTACCCTATGATCCAGCAATTACACTACTAAGTATTTACCCAAAGAATACAAAAATCCAAATCAAAGGGATTCAGGCACTCCGATGTTTTTAGCAGCATTATCTACAATAGCCAAATTATGGAAACAGCCCAAGTATCCATCAGCTGTCTTTATAAGGGGTTGAATATCTGGGCTTGAATGTATATTGAAGATAAAGCATTGTTAAAACCCACTTACCAGACCATTCTAATAAACAGTCAAGTAAAAGTTAACTTGATTTTAAAGACTGAATCATAAATTTACTTTACCTTTACAGTTCTTAGGACTGCCTCCCAAATTCCAACATTGATATATTTTGTTACAAGTAATCTTTTCTTTATGCCTAAGAACTTATAAGAAGGTATCTAAGATGTATGATACCCAGAACATTGAGCTGTTAAGAATTATGATCTCTATCATGCCATATTTGGCCTGCATGGGACTGCTTTTGTTTGTTGCTTATTTTCCCCTTCTTTTTGACATACTTATGTACTTACTCTTCAGTTTATGGAATATCTTATTTCTTCCTGAAACTGATATTTTTCTATCCCACTTTTTGCTAGAAAAAGAGAAATGGTCTTTATGATGATAGTATTTAAGAAGTTTGGGATCAAAATATTTACTAAAGAACCAGTATAAGTATATGTGAAATATGTGAGCACTTCCTCTAGTGCTAAGAAAAAAGCAACTCATCAATATAAATAGAAACATTTGGAGATGCCTTTTAACTGTCCACTTTTATTGACATCTGACTGTAAAGTGTTATTGAATATGGGGTACATGAAATATAGAATATATTTCTTCTTACTCTTTACAGTTACTATTTCTGACAACAATATCAGTTAGCAAATAAAAATCAACAATAGCTAGAAATGCCAAATGCCAGATGGATGGATTTTGACCCCCCATCTCTGGTTCCTGTCTCTTGTTTCATTTCTGAATCAGGATTTATCTGTCAGTTAGCATTCAATATGCATTAGAATTCATATTGGCATTTCAGATGCTCCTTGAAGCATTCAGTGTTACCTCCCTGTAATCTTTCTTGTGTTTCCTCAAGAAAGAGTTTTCTGATTTAGGGGTGCCTTCAGTCTAACATACTGCGCTATGAATTTTCCTTTACTGTTATTGAATCAAATTATGTCATGTAATTGGATATTTCAAATATCTTTTCAGAATAAAAATTCTTACTTACACAATGAACAGCAAAGAAAACTTAGGGGAAAATAAGGATAAAATTCCCTATTAAGTCTTAAGTGAATGCCCTTGCATTTATTTCTTTTTTAAAAAACTTTATTTGAGTGCCAACTCTATGCCACTAAAAATGGTAATGTTGAAGATACTAACCCTGACCAAAAAAGAGCTTATTCTGTCATGGAGGCAGACATAAAAAATTTACCACACGGTATGATAAATTATATTTTATAGCTGCTGTGTGTAATTGGTAATGGGAAATTCAAAGACCAATGCCTAATTTGATCTGAAAAGGTTAGAAAAGAACTTCACAGGGGCGCCTGGGTGGCTCAGTGGGTTAAAGCCTCTGTCTTCGATTCAGGTCATGATCCCAGAGTCCTGGGATCGAGTCCCACATCGGGCTCTCCGCTCCTTGGGGAGCCTGCTTTCTCCTCTCTCTCTGCCTGCCTCTCTGCCTACTTGTGATCTCTGCCTGTCAAATAAATAAAGTCTTAAAAAAAAAAAAAAAGAACTTCACAGAGAAGGTGACAGCAGAGTCTTTGAAAAAGGAGTATGAGTTTGACCAAAATGCAAGACATTGGAGATTAGAAATTCCAAGACTGAATCGCCACTATCAAGTTTAGGAGGTATAAAAATGCATGGTGTGTTTTTGGAATTATAAGCAACTCCACTCAACTTGATTACCACCTCTTTTATGCAGCCTTCACTGTTCTGTTCAGCCAGAATAAATCTTTCCTCCAAGTACTCTGTTGTCACCTTTCATGTGGTGCAATTTGATTTCTGCCTTATGATTATCTAGGGAATGTGTTTGTTGAAGACATAGATGAAGGTAACTGCCTTTAGAAATTATACATTCATAAAATAGTTATTTAGAGTTGCAAAACCAAAAAAAGGAAAAAAGAACAAATTTCTTTTAGTCCAGTGATATCACTGAATAAAATGAAGCTATTGTCTGATATTTTTAATGTAAATTAATTACTATAAATTAAGAATATGATATAATGTAATATTCTGAAGGTAAAAGATGGAGAAACACATTGGGATTTTTTAATTGTTATAACCAGACACACAAAATGTATATGCTATTAATTCTTTCTGATTCCTATCATGTATGGAAGGTTCCACTTTTGCATAGATTTTCTATATTTTCAAATATCACCTCTACTTTTGCCTTATAAAATCTTTTGTTGTGAAAGAAGTAGAATACTCTGCCAATCAATGCACTAATATTGAAAAGGTCAAAAATTTTTCCATGAAAACATTCAGTCATTATGTTCTTTGCTCCTCAGATTCTTCTGAGAAACAATTAATTCAATTAAACCAACTCTGAAGCAGTGAATTGTCATAGATCATAACCTTTCAAAATGTCTTTGTGTTCCTTTTCAAATTTACCTTAGTTAGCATATTTTAATGGTATCACACAAAGGAATATTATTAACAATTCTTGGTGTTAAGAAATGCTATGCTCCTGTCAGTTGCATTAAAAGGAGAAATAGAGAGGTGGTATTTCAAGACAAATAGACATCAGCACAATGGATCACATATAAAAGACCAAGAATGATAGGGATAAATATACAAAGTGACATATCAACCTTAAACATTTATCATGTTGGCATCATAGTTCACCTTTACCTCTCCAGTTATATTTAAAAGGAAAAAGAAATACCACTGGGAAACTCTAAAGGCTATTTAATTGTTGCAAACATGAGGGAGAAATATTATCAGGATTTTCACATTCAAAATGTGTAAATTTTCTTAGTGGATTATGTTTCATTAATATATGCCATTTCTTCCACTCTATTAATGGAACCAGCTTGTTTCATTAAATGTACTGCTAGAGTATCCTGAAATGACTAGAGTTTCAGAGCAAAATTGAAATATTTTGAATACAGTGTTATTTCTCTGTAATCTATAGTACATTATATTGAATATATCATTTATAACAAACTTTTATGCAGAAGTTTCATTTCTTCAGTTTCTTGGTTATAAAATTTTATAGGCTTTTAAAATATATGCCTGAATTTAGTTTTTTTCTGATCATGTAAATTATAATCCAATGTTACAGACATTTTGGAAAATTGAGAAAAAATAGATTCTTTTTAAGTAATATCCAAAATTCTAGTTTTTTTTATTACTTCCCCAAATTTTACATATGCTTGTATATGTTTTCATATTCAAAATAAACCAAGTAGGTATGTCATATTTCTTTTATCATTCCTTTGTTTTAGATTATTTCAGGTTTTCAGGTTTATTTCCACAATAAACGTATATCTTCTTAAAGTTTTTCTCCCATATTTTGAATTATTTGCTTATTGATTCTCAGAAGTAATATTTAACAGCAACTGCTATATATCACAGAATATTACAATGTTTAAAAAGGGGCAATTAGGCTTTTTTCTTTTTATTTTATCTATGTATTGCTGTATCTGTGATTACATTTGAATTATTATATGTTTGCTTTTATCCATTTATCTTACTTATCAGACCAGAAGTTACTAAAAAGAATGTCCACCTCACCATTCATTTTTTTTTTTAAGATTTTATTTATTCATCAGAGAGAGAGCATGAGCAGGGGTGAGGGATAGAGGGAGAAGCAGACTCCCTGCTCAGCAGGGAGCCTGATGTGGGACTCAATCCCAGGACCTTCGGATCATGACCTGAGTTGAAGGCAGATGCTCAATTGACTGAGCCAACCAGGTGCCCATCATCATTCCTTTTATTGAACATAATGCTTAATATATATAACATAATCTCAATAACTATTTGAAGAATGAAAGTTATGTTCAACAAAATGGCATAGAAATCAACAAATCTTTATAGCTTGGGGTGATAAATCAGAAATGTTTACTTGTGCTTTTATGAAAACATTGAAACTTATATTAATATTAACATAATATTGTTGAGAAATCCCTTAAGGGAAATACTTATAATTTGATTAAAGTGCATGGGTCAACTTAATATTCAAAAGCACTTTAACTTTAACTGTGTATTTTAATTGTGTATTTAGCTGTGTATTTGGAGACTTGGTAAATAGGTAGAGACTGAGCTGTTTCTAACACAGTTAATTGTTATTGCTTAATTCCAAGTAACAAACCACATTCTATTTCTATAAAGAGAAATGGGTTTGTAAGTAGGGTGGTTATGGCTTGACTATTTCCCCCAAAAGATATGTTGTCATCTTAACTCTCATCTCATGATGTGTACATATTTGGAATAGGATCATTACCGATGTAATTATTTAAAATAGAGTCATATGGGGTGCGTGGGTGGCTTAGTCCGTTAATCATCTGCCTTCCACTGAGATCATGATCTCAGGGTCCTGAGATCAAGCCCCACATCAGGCTCCCTCCTAAAAGGGGAGTCTTCTTCTCACTCTCCCTCTGTGATTTCTCACTCTCTCTCTCAAATAAATAAATAAATAAAATCTTTTTAAATGTTTCATTACTATTTTTAAATTTTATTTTATTTTTTTTTTCAGTATTCCAAAATTCATTGTTTATGCACCACACCCAGTGCTCCACGCAATAAGTGCCCTCCATAATACCCACCGACAGGCTCACCTAACCCCCTCCTCCCCTCCCCTTCAGAACCCTCAGTTTGTTTCTCAGGGTCCACAGTCACTCACAGTTTGTCTCCCCCTTCGATTTCCCCCATCTCACTTCTCTCCATCTCCCAATGTCCTCTGTGTTATTCCTAATACTCCACAAGTAAGTGAAACCATATGATACTTGACTTTCTCTACTTGACTTATTTTACTCAGCATAATCTCTTCCATTCCTGTCCATGTTGATATAAAAGTTGGGTATTCATCCTTCCTGATGGAGGCATAATACTCCATTGTATATATGGACCATATCTTCTTTATCCATTTGTCCATTGAAGAGCATCTTGGTTCTTTCCACAGTTTGGCAACTGTGGCCATTGTTGCTATGAAAATTGGGGTACAGATGGCCCTGCTTTTCACTATATCTGTATCTTTGGGGTGAATACCCAGTAGTGCAATTGCAGGGTCATAGGGTAGCTCTATTTTTAATTTCTTAAGGAATCTCCACACTGTTTTCCAAAGTGGCTGCACCAATTGCATTCCCACCAACAGTGTAAGAGGGTTTCCCTTTCTCCACATCCTTTCCAAAACTTGTTTACTGTCTTGTTAATTTTGGCCATTTTAACTGGTATAAGGTGGTATCTCAATGTGGTTTTGATTTGAATCTCCCTGATGGCTAATGATGATGAACAATTTTTCATGTGTCTGTTAGCCATTTGTATGTTTCCTTTGGAGAGGTGTCTATTCATGTCTTCTGCCCATTTTTTGACGTGATTATCTGTTTTGTGTGTGTTGAGTTTGAGGAGTTCTTTAAAGATCTTGGATATTAGCTCTTTTTCTGTAGTGTCATTTGCAAATATCTTCTCCAATTCCATGGGTTGCCTCTCTGTTTTGCTGACTGTTTCCTTTGCTGTTCAGAAGCTTTTGATCTTGATGAAGTCCCAAAAGTTCATTTTTGCTTTTGTTTCCTTTGCCTTTGGAGACATATCTTGAAAGAAGTTTCTGTGGCCGATGTCAAAGTTGTTACTGCCTATGTTCTCCTCTGGGATGATTGATAGATTCCTCCCTCACGTTGAGGTTTTTTACCCATTTCGAGTTTATCTTTGTGTATGATGTAAGAGAATGGTCGAGTTTCATTCTTCTACACATAGCTGTCCAATTTTCCCAACACCATTTATTGAAGAGACTGTCTTTTTTCCAATGTATATTTTGTTCTGCTTTGTGGAAGATTATTTGACCACAGAGTGGAGAGTCCATATCTGGGCTCTCCACTCTGTTCCACTGGTCTATGTGTCTGTTTTTGTGCCAGTACCATGCTGTCTTGGTGATCACAGCTTTGTAGTAAAGCTTGAAATCAGACAATGTGATGCCCCCAGTTTTGTTTTTCTTTTTCAACATTTCCTTAGTAATTCAGGGTCTCTTCTGGTTCCATGCAAATTTTAGGATTGTTTGTTCCAGGTCTTTGGAAAATGTTGGTAGAATTTTGATCAGGATGGAATTGAAAGTATAGATTGCTCTAGGCAGTATAGACATTTTAACAATGTTTATTCTTCCAATGCATGAGAATGGAATGCTCTCCCATCTTTTTGTGTCTTCTTCAATTTCTTTCATGAGTGTTCTGTAGTTCCTTGAGTACAGATCCTTTACCTCTTTGGTTAGGTTTATTCCCACATATCTTATGGTTCTTGGTGCTGTAGTAAATGGAATGGATCCTCTAATGTCCCGTTCTGTATTTTCATTGTTAGTGTATAAGAAAGCAACTGATTTCTGTACATTGACTTTGTATCCTGCCGCATTACTGAATTGCTGTATGAGGTCTAGTAGTTTGGGGGTGGAGTCTTTTGGGTTTTCCATATAAGGTATCATGTCATCTGTGAACAGAGAGAGTTTGACTTCTTCATGGCCAATTGGAACAATTTTACTTCTTTTTGTTGTCTGATTGCTGTTGCTAGGACTTCAAGTACTATGTTGAACAAGAGTGGCGAGAGTGGACATCCTTGTCGTGTTCCTGATCTCAAAGGGAAGGCTGTCAGCTTTTCCCCACTGAGGATGATATTCACTGTGGTTTTTTCATAGATAGATTTTATGAAGTTGAGGAATGTTCCCTCTATCCTTATACATTGAATCATTTTAATCAGGAACGGATGCTATACCTTGTCAAATGCTTTTTCTGCATCGGTTGAGAGGATCATGTGGTTCTTCTCTCTTCTCTTATTGATTTGTTCTATCACATTGATTGATTTGTGAATGTTGAACCACCCTTGTATCCCATGGATAAATCCCACATGGTCATGGTGAATAATCTTTTTAATGTACTGTTGGATTCTATTAGCTAGGATGTTTTTGAGAATCTTAGTATCCATATTCATCAGGGATATTGGTCTGAAATTCTCCTTGTTGGTAGTGTTTTTGCCTGGTTTGGGGATCAGATTAATGCTGGCTTCATAAAAAGAGTCTGGAAGTTTTCCTTCTGTTTCTATTTTTTGAAACAGCTTCAAAAGAATAGGTATTATTTCTTCTTTGAATGTTTGGTAGAATTCTCCATGGAATCTGTCAGGTCCTGGGCTCTTGCTTTTTGGTAGGTTTTTGTTCACTGCCTCAATTTCATTACTAGATATTGGTCTATTAAGGTTGTCAATTTCTTCCTGATTCAGTTTTGGAAGTTTATAGGTTTCCAGGAATGCAACCATTTCATCTAGGTTGCTTAACTTATTGGCATATAACTGTTGATAATAATTTCTCATGATTGTTTCTATTTCCTTGGTGTTAGTTGTGATCTCTCCTTTTTCATTCATAATTTTATTAATTTGGGTCCTCTTCCTTTTCTTTTGGAGTAGTTTGGCCAATGGTTTATCAATCTTATTGATTCTTTCAAAAAGCCAGCTTCCAGTTTCATTCATGTGTTCTACTGTAACTCTAGTTTCTATCTCATTGATCTTTGCTCTAATCTTCATTATTACCCTTCTTGTGCATGGGATTTATTAATTTGTTGTTGATTCTCCAGTTCTTTATGGTGTAAGGAGAGCTGGTGTATTCTGGATTTTTCAATTTTTTTGAGGAAGGCTTGGATGGCTATGTATTTCCTGCTTAGGACCACCTTTGCCATATCCCATAAGTTTTGGACTAAAGTGTCTTCATTCTCATTGGTTTCCATGAAGTGTTTAAGTTCTTCTTTGATTTCCTGGTTGATCCAAACATTCTTCTCAAGGTGGTCTTTAGCTTCCAAGTGTTTGAATTCCTTCCAAACTTTTTCTTGTGGTTGAGTTCCAGTTTCAAAACCCTGTAGTCTGAGAATATCCAGGGAATAATCTCAGTCTTTTGGTATAGGTTGAGCCCTGATTTGTGACCCAGTATGTGGTCTATTCTGGAGAAAGTTCCATGTGCACGTCTCAAAAAAAAAAAAAAAAAAAAAAAAAAAAAAGTCTAAGACTTAAGACTAAAAATTCCTGCAGATAGTGTGATAAGATTTTCTGAGGAATACTCATGTCTGACCTATCAACAATGTGAGAAATTAAAAATATATTCTAGTCACCTTTCCAAGTTGTCCCAGTATCCCTTTGAAGAATAATGCAGCAATAGCCCAAATTCTTAATTAACACGCTACAAAGAACTTATCACAAATTTGGAAGTATTTTTGAACCAAGGGAACAACAACACTAGTAAAATAGTAAAGAATATTGTCCTGGAGGAAAATGAAAATAATTTGTAGAGAAAATTCAATAAGTATAAAAAAGAAACAAAGCAGGGTTTACTTATAATATAAGTAATTTGAGAGTGAGAGAACACTGAATCTCTGGCCGTATGAACACTTGAAAATGACAGCCTCATATGGTCCTCTCCGTTGGATATAGGGAAGGTAAAGGAAATAGTTTCACGGAACACTCATAGGAGGCATTGCTGACTATCTCCAAGCTTCTTCAGGGCTCTTATGTGAGGATGTAGGAAATCTGGGTTTCCATTTGCCCACACCAAATTTTGGTTGAGAGTTAGAGCCAGAGTGCTTGCTCCTCAGAGCAGATGGCAGTAGCCGGAGTCATGATGTGATCAGTTGGAAGATATACCATAACCCCCAGAAAACTAGGTCCAAAGGAGACAAAAGTGTGATAAATTCAATCCAAATGGTTGCCAAACTCCTATGCTAACCCTAGGCACCATTAAGGGGAAATCTTCTCTTCTTCTGAAAGACAGTCACCTAAATGAAACTCCCCAGGCCTCCATGGATGGAGGACACATGAGACTTAAGACAAATGGATCATCTTTGGAAAAATGAGATGGAATCTTGATTTGTACTGCAGCTGCATATCAAATCATGAATTGACCTAAGGAATGATGGGATTGAATTAAGAAAAAAACAAACAAACAGATTGAAGTCCATTTATTTATTTATTTATTTATTTATTTATTTATTTTTCCTACTAAGGTTTTCTAAGCTCTGTTCAGGGAAATATAAAATTTCACGTCCCCAATGGTGATTTATCTGGATCACAGTAATTATGTAATAATTTCCATACTAGATTATAGCCATCACCCTTAACAGAAGTGATACATCTTAAATCCAATGGAAGACCAACTCCTTTTTCCTATATTTCTGATATTTCAGAGAAGAGTACATTAGTGTATAACAGAAGCTATCAAGAGGCCTACTTCTTAGCTGACAGTTCTTTTTCCACTGTCTCTTTTCCAATTTTGACCTAAAATTAGCTCGTATATTTTTAGAAGCTGCAATTTTTGTTTAGTGGAAAAAGCAACTTGTCTTCCAGACTGCCTTATCATTTGAAAGTTATTCTTTCTTCAATAACCATATACAAATAAAACATTTCCCTAATAATTGAAATGCTCAACTTTAATGAAAAAAGCTGAATCTTCATCTTTCAACTGTTTTCCAAAATTAAGCTGAAAAGAATGTTCCAAAATTGCTTTGTAACAGTACACAGTTTCTGGAAGGAAAATCATCACATTTTCATTCCTGAATCTCATTTGTGCTTTCTGGAACAGCTTCAAATTTTGTTGGAAATACCTGAATACATTTTTTTGAAATTAATATGAAATCAATGATTATGCTTTCTTAAAAAGCTTAGTCACAAAGTTAGTAAAGATACTGTTTAAGGTTTACTATATTCTCTTGTGACTTCATATGTACACATAAAATACAGTTATCTGTGGTTGCCAAATACTAATCTTTCCAAAAATGAATCTAACAACACTTTAACAATATACTTCTCCTCCTCCTTTGGGACTGAATGAACACATATTAAAGTAAATTTGATAAAATAATCACCTTTAATACTTATGAGATTCTTTGCTTTGAAATATAGGATACAATACAAAGCAATCAGAACTACTTATATAAATTAAGAGTAATCAATTTAAATATTGATAAAAATTTCCCAATAGGAAGAAAAGTCTTTTTCAATGCTACATAAATTATCTAAATCTATTTTAAACACCTCTTACACATTTGTAGAAAATACTTTGTGGTGTGGGCAATGCTCAGTATTTTTCTCTCAGGAATATTTGTTTTGAGTCTTTCTCTGTAGTCTGTGTTATATACTCTCTTAGATAAATAGTTAAAACTTCTTGTATTCAACCTGAATATTAATCTCTTTTTGTTGGAAATAGATTCTAATTTCTTCAAGTTATTACAGCAGTTCAGATTAATGATGACTATGGCTATAAATACCTAAATAAGAAAATATTACTTCAAATATATTTGAGCCCTTTCACTCATGGTTTTGTTTTTAAATTTCTACTTTATTTCTGCACAGTATTCATTATTAACTGACCTTAAATTGATATGAGTATCTATGTTTGCATCAGAAACCATGTGGACGATCCATCACATAATACAATTTTCCCCCAAATCATCTATGCTGTATGGAAAGGTATTTTTCAAACCAAAACTACTTTCCTTCTATAACAACAACAAAAAAATTTCCAAGAGGCAACCATAAACTTTTTCCATCCATAAATGTAAAACTCATTCTTATGTTGACTTCATAAAAAATCAGGATAAATTTTTCCTAAAAATTATTTTTATGGAAGAACACTGAAGCAAAACCCCGAACTTTTAGATACAAGAGGTATATCAATATTAAGGAAAAAAGTCAGAGGAAAGAAGGAAGAAGTTATTGGAAAATTATAGGTCTCCAATTATTATACAATATGCATGGAAGTTAAATAGAGGTTCAGTTTCAATGATAAGCATTATATTTCCTCCCTCCCCAAGAAAAACTAGTTTTCCTTTCATTCTCTTTTCATCTGCACTTCGCACATAAACATATACACAAGTCAGTAACAGCCTCATTTTGATCATTTCGAATTGTTTCCTTGGCTTTGAGTTCTTGAAATAGAAATATTTTAATTCAAGTCATCATCAGAAAATAATGTAAGCATATTGAATTACATTTAGATGACTTAGTGGTTGGTCTTGAAAATATACAGTCTATGCATGTATTGGGTGATATGTGTTAAGTAAACTGTGAGGAAGGAGGGAGCTTGTGTAATGGAAAGTTGAAACCGGTAATTTAGTATGGTGGAAATAACTGTAAATGCAGAGTTGTATGCATGATGCTTTTATCATGCATACGTCTGATGGTGTTCTGAAACACATGAACCTGACTGGTGAGCTAGCCATGTCCCCTGCGTGTGTGAAGTAGTGAAGTTTCACAATCCCTGTGCTATTAAATTCAGCCTTATTTTGTTACTCTTGTTAATAGCATCTAATAGTATTGCTGGTTTCTACCATCCAGTGCAGTAAAACTGAATGGCTGTGATGTCTTTTCTGTTTCCCACCAAACAATTGTTTGGGAACTTGATTTTATTTGTATTAACCCCAAAGGTCTCTCCATTTGTTTAGTTCTTCCAAATTATATTCAACTTTCAAAATCCAACAAAATTGATGGCACATAGACCTATACAATACACTTCTTTGTAAAATCCCCTTAAAAGCTTCAGCACTTAAGAAAAATCAATAGTGCTTGATGTGGTTTTGTGGCTTTCAGTCTCTTGAACACTAAATTCAATTTGATCCATTGCTATTAGAAGCTTAGAGTTGCAGTTCAACCATCTAGAAAGGTGAGGGCCTTTGGTCCATCATCTGCCGTTGATCCACCCACATTGATGAAGTTGAGGAGTTTTAGCTTTGTATCTTTCTTTTACAAATAAGTGATAAATATAATAACAATTATCTATTTTATGTAACCGCAATGCCATGAGGTAGAATGCTAGTTTTGATGTATTGCTAAATCATTTATTAACAAACTCCCAGTCTAAATTTAGTGGAATCTAAACAACTCTGTACATGGTAAATTTGTGTCATGGGCCCAACCATTAATACATCTGTATAGAAACTGAGGACTCTTTTGACTGGGACACCAAGGTGTGTCTCTGAGGGTGCAGACATGGTTGGACCTATCACATGAAAGTCAATTAGCATAAGAACATGAAATCATCTATTGTAAAATCCATTTATTCAAAGAGAAGAAAAACCCAAGAATGATTGCCGTAACTCAAAAATTAAGCCTCTAGTATTATTTTTTTCAGAGGAGAGGTAAAGCTTCTGAGTAAAATGTGTTGGACAGATGCCTAGATTTTAATGAGACAAAAATTTATTTTCAGAAAACTCATACAAAAATGTGATCTCCCTTCATGTTCCCATTGTTATAAAAGAATTGAAGTAAGGTACTGATTTGTATTATGCACACAACTTAAAAACCCTCTAGAATAATACTTTAGGAAGACATTTCTTGAGAGGGAAATATTATTACAGGAGCTACTGTTGTTTAAAAAGTTAACAATTTCACACATATTTACTGAACACTTTACTGTGTTTGGCTCCTTTTAACTGATACTTGTATGAAAAGAAGGGCAACAGTCTCTCCAAGTTCATCATTGACTATCTAAGCTCCCTGATACCCTAGTATGCCGGTCTCAATGCCCAGGAGAATAGATGGGAGAGGCAAGGCCATGTGAAATAGAAGGAAGACCTGGCAAAATATGTTGGTTCTTCAGCACCACTATGCAGTAGGAATAAACTCATTAATAATTACATGTTACATCTGGAATATATTACATAACATTACAAAATTGAATTATAGGTAAATATGGAAAGTACTAAAAATTCAATAATTTGTTTATATGATAGAATACTTTGCAATCACTAATACTGAATGAAGTAGATCTATCTATATATATGTGTTAAGACATTGATGGCTTGAACAAAATCATTGACTGAAAATTGAGATGTTAATATCAATGTGTTACTGTCTATACCCAAATTTTCTGGAGTCTGGGAAAAATAAAGTTATGCATTCAAACTTGGGCATCTGGGTGGCTCAGTCAGTTAAAGCTTCTGCCTTTGGCATGGGTCATGATCCTGGAGGCCTGGGATTGAGTCCTGCATTGGCTTCCCTATCAGCGGGAGCCTGCTTCTTCCCTCTATCTTTCACCTCTGCTCATGATCTCTCCCCCTCTCTCACATAAATAAATGAAATCTTTAAAAAAGAAAAAAAATCTGTTCTGCCCTCTCTGATTCTTAGCTTTCAGCTGGTCATATTATATTTGGGGTTTTGGAGGAATGTTAGTGTTATATTTGGAAAAAGACAATGCTTAGGCCTCCCCAAAAATTATGACTCAAAATGTATGCTTCATCTTGAGAAACCACACAGATAAGGCTATTATATGCAGATATATAAACTTTGAAACTATAAAATAATAGACATTTGTCAAGAGCATTTCAATCTTAAGGTAACTTCTATAGAATGCAATCTTGGCAGTGACAAATAAATAGTTAGCTTTACATGATTTTAGGTTTTGAAAGCCAGATTTCAAAATGTTGGCAAAGCAGGAAACTATTAATTAATTCATTTGCTGAACAATATTTTAGTAAAATAAGGAGTAATTATGTTTTACTTAAACAGTTCCAGAATATTAATAAATTTATGGTTCAATGGATTTAGAGATGAAATTTTTAAGAACTTAAGTAGTTCTAACTTTAAGAAAATCAACTTTTAATAGAGTATGACTTTTATAACCAAATTTTCTTAATATGAACTATTTTAAAAATGTATAAACTCACAGAATATTATAGCAATAAATATGGTTGGGTAGAATGTAAGATAGCATCATTGTTGCACAGGAGTTTGTGTTGATTGCCATATATGCAGTTCATTATTCATCTTCATTATGGCAGTCATGAAATAAAAACAATACAAACTTGAAAACTGGGTTCTCAACCTTTTGTTTTTACGGATGTTTATGTTTAGGTATCTTACTTAACTGCTCTGTCAATACGTTAATCTGTGAAAAATAAGAAAAATACTACCTTTCATGTTTATCTCAGGATTGTGAGGAACCTAAATGGTGATAGTTAAAGTTTGGAGAAAATGTGAAGGGATATAGCTATTACACTTTTTACCCTAAGTAAGAACAGTAACATTTTTTTCTGTGCACACTAACATGTATTATGTATTATTCATATTAAATATCTGCATAGACAAATACATTCATTGAATGGCAATGATGTACCAACCTTGCTTTAAACTCTTCAGACTTATTAACTCATTTGATCCTCACAGCAATACAGCATTATAAGTACAACTTAGTCCTTCAAATTATAGATGAGAAAGCTAAACATGAAAGATTTTTCAGAATAAACAGATGTCCAGTTATTATTTTCAGGAAATAAGAGAACCAGATTAAATCCCACCAATTCTCCTAAACAGTATGAAGTCATTGAAGCAGAAACTGACTTCTCAACAATGCCCTCGGAGATATAGGACCCTGAAATACTCTAAAAATGTTTTTAGGAGTTAATTCCTTTAAAAATAAACCCTATATTTTTGCCTAAACTATGGTTTTTTAAATAAACTATTATTTAAAAAAGTATTTACTGAAGACCTACTAGGAAGATACTAGACTATACACTGGAGGATGACAAGTAAGTAATCAATAGTCCATGTTCTCATAAAGTGTACAATCGCATGATCATTACTACTTTTACTCAAGACAATTTGTTGGTTTCTCAAGGGCTTTAGAAAAATGGTACATTATTACTCCTTATTGTTTTAAAGGTATAATCAAGAAAGCACTTATCTAATACTTTTATCAATTTTCTTTTTTAAAGATTTTAATCAATTTTCTTAATTAACTTTTCTACTCATTTATATTATAGCTCCAAGAAATTTATACAAGAATTCTATTGATCAGGAAGTCCAATGCAAAAACTATGACTCCCTTATTAATCCAAGTAATTTATTTGAAATAATATATAAATATGTTATGTTGGAAAAGCAATATGTTTGAGTGATTGAACATAAGAAAATATAGGAAAAAACAATAAAAAGTAAGAGTAGATTATTTTATTTTTCTTAAGTTAGCTACATTAATGAATATCGAATCCCATTTCTTCACATATATCAGTTCTGATCTGTTTTTAAGAAATTGAATTTTAAACAAAACTGCTAAGAAAATAATTAATTAATAGGTATTCTATTTATAAAGTTAATTCAGATTCCCTAGAAAATTGATAAATATTAGGCAATCTATGATGGAATCTAGGGATACAAAACATCCTAAAACTGGGAACATGCTTACATCTATGTACATTTATTTTCCTTAATACAAATATTATCTCTGCTTAATAAATTTTTCAAGCATGTCTATTTTTTAGTTTGATTAATTTAGACATCTTTCTAAATATCAACTTGATTATTATTTCAAATATATCAACTTAATTGCTATTTCAAAATATCAAGCTGATTGTTATTATTGAGATACAGCATGAAACTGTTACTGTGTAAGAAAAAGAGGCAATAGAACACACAGAGCTGTTTTTCAGTAGACTGTCTTACTACATGACCACATTTCAAATAACTGCGTGATATCATTTTATTCAACCTTAAATTTTTCTTTACTTGCTATTTTCTTAAATTCTCTTTCTTGACATTCCTCCATTTATGCCTGTTTATTTAAATATACACTGAGTCTAGTTGAACACTTTTTTCACATACTTCAATTAGTATATTGTTAAGTATAAATTTTAAGAGGGAAAACTAACATGGTTTTTAGTGGTAAATTATAAATCTAAATAATCATCTGTTTATAAGCATAATTTTTTTAAGATTTTATTTATTTATTTGACAGAAAAAGATCACAAGTAGGCAGAGATGCAGGCAGAGAGAGGGGGAAGCAGGCTCCCTGCTGAGCAGAGAGCCCAATGTGGGGCTCTATCCCAGGACCCTGAGATCATGACCTGAGCCGAAGGCAGAGGCTTTAACCCATTAAGCCACCCAGGCGCCCCTATAAGCATAAAATTTTTAATCTTTTTTATAAGCCACATTATTTGATTTTGATAATTTCAGAAAGCACAAGATGAATATGCTCAAACGAATCTTATTATATGATCACATACTTTCATAAACAGTCTCTATTTAAAAGATTCTAGCGATTAAATACTATGTCCCTGAGCTAGACATTTAATATTTTCACTTTTGGGAGATTTGAATTATTATATTACTGGACCTTCTACAGCAGTAGAGAATAACTTTAAGCATTTTCCCTTCATCTTTTTACAGACCACATATACTCTGGGAAGAATAGAGATCGAAAATAGCTACAAAACATTAGGAAAAGACTTTTTGTGACAAGCTCATTTATTCTCTATACAAATAACCAAAATTATTGTGATGGCAGTCATTTATTGGACTTCTCAAAAATGACTTGTATGTGGAAGAATGACAATGTTTTTTATGCAGTCCCCAAACTTGGAAAGAAAATTAAGTTAAATATTCACAAGTGCCAACTTCAAAGAAAATTTGCCATGGTAACAGTACCTTGAAAGCCTGTGGTTGCAGATTTTTGCCAATTAGCAACTCCAAAGGGTGCTATTAGTTCCTTCAAAAACATAAGGGACATTGTTTTCATCTGTGATTGCCATTCCTCTTTTACAGCACGCCATGAAAAGAGATGGAATACATGACAGGATATCATTTATTTCTTATAATCATACAACTAGTTCATAAAGAGAACAATGCATATTAGGGTGTAACACTTTGCAATAAAGAATAATTACCCTTTGTAAATCATCATCACTAACTTCAAATTCATTTATTTAAGCAAATTGTGGCATACCAACAAAAAAAAAAATCTAAACCACATGAAATATCTAGACTATATATTCTTTTTGTAATGTCAGTCTTCTAGATTGAGAGCTAGAGAATGGATGACAAATACATAATGAGAAGTTTACTACTCTGAATATGGCAACTGGGAAGAGTCTAAGAATTATTCTTTATGATTAAACATCAAATACATACTTGGATTGCTATTCCAAGAATATTCAATTTCCAATACATTTTCCATTTCTATTTCTTTTCCTGAAATCTTGTGAGATTTTCTCTCCTATCAATGATGCACTGTATTTTTAAGAAAGTCATTCAGGACTATAAAATTATTTATTATCTTGATTATTATCTTGATTACTACCTTGATCTGTATTAGTATGGGTAATTTTATCAAAATGAAACCAAACAATGAAAATTAAGAACATTTTGTTCTTTTATTAGATGCAAAAATTAAAAGCAGTTTTTTTCTTTATCATTGAGAAAATATTTCCATCCATCTACAGTAGCAAAAAAGAAAAGTATAGCACTATCATAAGCATAGCATTTTTCATGTCAAGATATACCTTAAATGGTTTGGGAAAATCCAACATAATTATCAAGTAAATATTGAAAAAATTGATGTTTATTAAAATGATAGCTTATTACAATGTAGATCAAAAACAAAGAATGTTAATAATTTTTATGTAATACTACAAACTGCAGGTAAAATTTCCTAAGAAAAAAATAATTTTATTTAAATTCTTCTTTGAAAATTGGACTTTTATCCTTTAACCAAATTTGTTGCCTTATTTATCAGCTCCATAAATTTAGATAACTTGAACTGAATACTAATTATGAAGAAACTCTCTTAAATGTGTTGTCAATGCAACAAACTTACAAATGAAATAGAGAAAAATGCCTGGTTGTTTTCACATTCTGCTTTAATTTAAGTAGCAATTAAATAACATCCAAGATAAGAAGAAAAATTCAGGAGTGGTGATTTTTATTGGCCACTTTACCTTAGCATTCACCATCTTCATTTTCTTAGAAAGTTATAATGGTATAAATTATATTTAATTTTTTCTTAGATTGCCCTCCACTTTCTCTCTCTCTTTCTCTCTCTCTCTCTCTCTCTCTCTCTCTATATATATATATAAAGAGAAAGCATATAAATGCCTCTGAAGGAAAACAAACAAAAAATATGCTAACAGGGTAAAAGAAACCCATGAAAAATAAAATTGTAGAGAAATATCAAGTGTCAAAAAGGAAAGTGCTGATTATGATAGGGAATTTTATTATTCTGGAATAACTATCATTGAAGTTGTAAAATATGAACTGCACGTTTTATTTTAAAAATAAGTTTTATATTTAAAAATCCTTAATACTCGGAAAGTTTTCTTTGCTCTGCCTGGAACTTTGCTCAAGAAAGACAGGGTATAGTCTTAAGAGAGTACTTCTATCTGAAGACAGTAAAAGTTTGTATAGATAGAAAATACACTACAATTTGCCACTAGTAGATTCATATCTACTACCTTAAGTAAGAAAAAACAGAGGTAGTTGGATCTTATGTTTGCCTCATCCCTTGAACACAGCTAGATAATTATCAAATCATTCTGAACACCCAGAAAATCAATCTGAGGACTGAGAAAACAAACTGCACAACTAGAGGGAGAAAAGAAACCACATCATGGAAGGTAGGATGTGTGGAGATGTGATTTGGGAGAGAAAATCACAGGTGCTGTGGAGGGAAGGGAGCCTTGATCACAGGCAGAGGAAAGAGACAGACAGAGACAGAGAGATATAAATCAGCACAAAAGGGATTGTACAAGAAAAACACTTCCCTAAAACCATTGACTGGAAAAACAGGAAGAGCTGACTATTGCAAATTTTTTCAAGCAATGGAGTGAAAGTCTAAAGTTTTAGAAGTTTGTGCCATCACCATGGTTGAATCAGACAGGTGTAGAGCTGCTCCCGTGGGGAAGAAGGATAGAGTCCTGGTGTGCTCTGAGGATCCTTGGGTCACACTGGGAGAGACAGTTCCCCTTCTTGGAGAGCATTTGCAAGATGTGGTACTGCCTCTAAGGGGACAAAAGAGCTGATAGGTGCCCCATTCACCAGCATAAGAGCAGAGATGCTCGCTGAGGACAGCTAACCTGGATGCTGGCTTTTTGTTGTGCTTTACCATGAATTCCAGGCCACAACTTGGTCATGTGACTGCTTTTCTGGGGCAAACTGGTACTAGCCATTGCACAGGGAGACACTCTCCTAGAGGATCAGCAAGTTTCCATACCAAACCAGGTCCCTGAAATTTGGAGTTTTGAAAACCAGAGGTGCACCGGAAGTAAAACACAGGAACACTGTGTTTCTAAGTAGACAGGTGGCTCAGACAGACATGGTAAGGGCAGGGATCTGATAGAAGCCTGGGACGCAAGAGGGAAGATTGTTCACTTTTCTGTGAGGGCCTCCTGAAAAGTAATGGTTATGAACTCTCCACTGTGGGGGAGATGGAGGGCCTATGCCATTTTTTCACCCCTTCTATCAGTACAGACAGACTTTAGCAAGTGACACAGTGCACACAGTGGAGGCTTGAGTCCCTTACACCAAGCCACCCCACTCCCTGCACAAAGCAGGTGCCTTTTTTAATAGGGCAAGTGTGATTGATAACCAGAGCTGCAGCGGGCCCCTTCCCAAGAAGACTAGCATAAACCTGCTGCATGAACCAGGACTACTGATCATAGGGTACCACAAAGCTTCAGCTCTAGCAAAAATAGAACCAGGCACAGGCTTTCTTAACACACAAAAGACGAAGTCTTAGACAAAATATCAAGACAGAAGAATTCATCCCCCCAAAAAAGAACAAAAAAAGTTCATGGCCAGGGAGCTAATCAAAATAAAATAAGTAATATTCCTGAAACAGAATTTAAAAGAACAATTGTAAAGATATTAGCTGGGCTTGAGAAGAGTGTAGAATAATCCAGAGAGACCCTTACTGCAGAGATAAAACACAACTAGTTAGGCTGAAATTTAAAAAATGCTGTAACCAAGATGCAAAACCAACTGGGTGTAATGACCACAAGGATGGAAAAAGCAGAGCAATGAAAAAGTGGTATAGGAGATAAAATTAAGGAAAATAATGAAGTTGAAGAGGGAAAGAAAAATATTGGATCACAAATGTAGTCTTAGAGAAATCAGTGACTCCATAAAATGTAATAATATTTGTATCATAGGAATCCCAGAAGTAGAAGAGGGGGTAAAAGGGGAAGAAGGTTTATTTGACCATATTATAGCTGAAAATGTCCCTAATCTGGGGGAAGAAACAGACATCCAAATCCAGGAGACACAGATAATTACCATGAAAATCAACAAAACCCAGGTATCACCAAGACATATCATAGAAAAATTTGCAAAAATACAGAGATAAGGAAAGAATTCTGAAAGAAACAAGGGATTAAAAAATTCCTAACCTATAAGGGAAGATAAATCAGGTTAGCAGCAGATCATTCCACAGAAACCTGATAGCCAGAAGAGAGTGGCATTATATTTAATGTGCTGAATGGGAAAAATATGCAGCCCCCAAATACTTTATCCAGCAAAGCTGTCATTTAGAATAGAAGGCAAGATAAAGAATCTCCCAGACAAATGAGAACTGAAGGCATGCATGACTACTAAACCAACCCTGCAAAAAATATTAAAGGAGTCTCTGAGTGGGAAAAAAGGACCCAAAGCAACAAAGACTAGAAAAAAACAGAGAAAATCTCCAGAAACAATGATTTCATAGGTAATACAATGACATTAAATTTATATCTACAATAATCACTCTGAATGTAAAGGAGCTTAATGTTCCAATCAAAAGACACAGGGTATTGAAATGGGTTAAAAGAGAAAAAAAAAGAAGACCCATCTATACACTACCTACAAGAGATTCATTTTAGATCTAAAGACATTGCAGATTGAAAGTGACGGAATGAAGAAGACTCTATCATGCTGATGGATGTCAAAAGAAAGCCAGAGTAACCATACTTATATCAGACAAACTAGATTTTAAAGACTGCAACAAGTGATGAAGAAGGGCACTATATCATAATTAAGTGATTTATCCATCAGGAAGATCTCACAATTGTAAATATTTATATCCCCAACCTGGGAGCATCCAAATATGTAAATCAATTAATAACAAATATAAAGAAACTCACTAATAACAATACAATAATAGTAGGAGATGTTACCACACCACTTACAGCAGTGGGTAAGTCATCTAAGCAGAAGATCAACAAGAAAACAGTGGCTTTGAATGACACACTGGACTGGATGGATTTAAAAGATGCATTCAGAACATTTTATCCTAAAGCAGCAGAATACACATACTTTTCAAGTGCACATAGAACATTGTCCAGAATAGATCACATACTGGGTCACAAATCAGACCTTGACCACTACAAAAAGATTGAGATCACTCCATGTTTATTTTTAGACCACAATGCTATGAAACTTAAAGTCAATCACAAGAAAAATTTGGAAAGACCACAAATAAATGGAGGTTAAAGGACATCCCACTAAAGAATGAATGTATTGACCAAAATATTAAATTTTAAAAAAATACATAGAAGCAAATGAAAATGAAAACAAGACAGTCCAGAACCTTTGGAATGCAGCAAAGGTGGTGATAAGAGGGAAGTACATAGCAATATAAATCTACCTCAAGAAGCAAGAATAGTCCCAAATACACAACTTAACCTCACACTTAAAGGAGCTGGAAAAAGAACAGAAAATAAAGCATAAAGCCTGAAGAAGAAGGGAAAATAAGAAAGATTAGAGCAGAAATAAATGATACAGAATCAACGACAACAGAAAAAAAAAAGAACAGATCAAACAAAACTAAGAGCTATTTGAAAGAATTAATAAAATTGATAGATAGTAGACAGACTTTAGCCAAAAAAAAAAAAAAAGAAAGAAAGAAAGAGAGAGAAAGGACCCAAATCAATAAAGTCATGTATGACAATCAACATTACAGAAACACAGTTATTCGAGAATATGATGAAAAAATATATGAAAACAATTGGGCATTATGGAAGAAATGGATACATTCCTAGAACATACAAACTAACAGGAAGAAATAGAGAATTTGAACAGGCCCATAACCAGCAAAGAAATTGAATCAGGGGCGCCTGGGTGGCTCAGTGGGTTAAGCCTCTGCCTTTGGCTCGGGTCATGATCTCAGGGTCCAGGGATCGAGTTCCGCATCGGGCTCTCTGCTCGGCGGAGAGCCTGCTTCCTCCTCTATCTCTCTCTCTGCCTGCCTCTCTGCCTACTTGTGATCTCTCTCTGTGAAATAAATAAACAAAAATTAAAAAAAAAAAAAAAAGAAATTGAATCAGTATTCAAAAATCTCCGAGCAAATATGAGTCCAGGGCCAGATTGCTTCCCAGGAGACTTCTACCAAATATTTAAAGAAGAATTAATACTTATTCTTCTCAAAATGTTCTAAGAAATAGAAATGGAAGGAGAATTTCAAAACTCAGTCTATGAGGCCAGCATTACCTTGATTCCAAAGCCAGATAAAGACCCCATTGAAAAAGAAAATTATAGGCCAATATTCCTGATGAATATGGATGCAAAAATTCTCAATGATATACAAACAAATCAAATCCAACAGTACATTACAAGAAGTATTCACCAGAATTAAGTGGGATGTATTTCTGGGCTGCAAGAGTGGTTTAATATTCACAAATCAATCAATGTGATGCAACACATTGATAAAAGAAAGGATAAGAATGATATGATCCATTCAATGGATGCAGAGAAAGCATTTGACAAAATTAGCATCCATCCTTGATAAAAACCCACAAAAAAGTAAGGATAGAGGGAACATACCTCAACATCCTTAAGGCCCTATATGAAAGACCCACAGTTATTACCATTCTCAATAGGGAGAAACTGAGAGCTTTTCCTCTAAGAACAGGAACAAGACAGGATTATCCACTCTCAGCATTGTTATTTAACATAGTTCTGGAAGTTCTAGCCTTAGCAACCAGACAGCAAAAAGAAATAAAAGGCATCCAGATCAGCAAGGAAGAAATCAGACATTCACTATTCACAGAAGATATGATATTGTATGTAGAATACTTGAAAGACTCCACCAAAATATTACTAGCACTGATACATGAATTCAACAAAGTTATAGGATATAAAATCAACATACAGAAATCTGTTGGATTTCTATATACCAATAACAAAATAGCAGAAAGAGAAGTCAAGAAACTGATTCTATTTACAATTGTACCAAAAACCATTAGATACCTAGAAATAAACCTAATCAAAAAGGTAAAAAGATCCATATGCTGAAAACTATAGATCACTTGTGAAATATGTTGAAGGTGACAGAATGAAATGGAAGAACAGTCCATGTTCATGGATTGAAAGAACAAATATTCTTAAGATGTCTATACTACCCAAAGCGATTCACACATTAAACGTAATCCATATCAAAATACCAACAGCACTTTTCACAGAGCTAGAACAAACAATCTTAAAATTTGTATGGAATCACAAAAGACCCTGAATAGTCAAAGCAGTCTTGAAAAAGCAAAACAGCTGGTGACATCACAATTCTGGGACTTCAAGCTGTAGACATCAAGATAGTATGGTATTGGCACAAAAGCAGGCACATAGATCAGTGGAACAGAAAACTCAGAAATGACCCCACAACTCTATGGTTAACTAATCTTTGACAAAGCAGAAAAGAATATCCATTGGAAAAAAAGACAGTCTCTTCAACAAATGGTGTTGGGAAAGCTGGATGGCAACATGCAGAAGAATGAAACTGGACAACTTTCTTACACCATACACAAAAACAAATTTAAAATGAATCAGAGACCTAAATATAAAACAGGAAACCATCAAAATCCTAGGGAAGAATGAGGCAGCAACTTCTTTGACCTCAGCCATAGCAAATTCTTATTAGACATGTCTCCCAAGGCAAGGAAAACAAAAGGAAAAGTGAACTCTTCAGATTCCATCAAGATGAAAAGCTACCACAGAGTGAAGGAAACATTCAACAAAACTAGAAGGCACCCTATGGAATGGGAGAAGATATTTGCAAATGACATCTGATAAAGTGTTAGTATCCAAATGTATAAGGAATTTATCAAACACAACACCCAGTTAAGAAATGGGCAGAAGACATGAATAGACATTTTTCCAAGGAGGACATACAGATGGCTAACAGAAACAGGAAAAGATGCCCAACATCACTCATCATCAGGGAAATACAAATCAAAACAACAATGCAATACCACCTCATATCTGTCAAAATGGCTAAAGTCAACAACACAGGAAACAAACAGATGCTGGTGAGGTTGTAGAGACAGGAGAACAATCTTACAGTTTTGGTGGGTATGTGAACTAGTACGGGTTGGTATGTAAACTGGTACAGCTCTAGAAAGCTGTATGGAGACTCCTCAAGAAGTTAAAAATTGAACTACTGTACAACCCAGCAATTGTACTGCTAGGTATTTACCCAAAGGATACAAAAATACTAATTCAAAGGAGCACATGCACCTGGATATTTATAGCAACATTATCATCAAAAGCCAAATTATGGAAAGAATCCTAATATCCATTGACTGGTGAATGGATAAAGAAGAGGTCGTCAGCCATCAGAAAGAATAAAATCTTGTCATTTGCAATGGCATGGATGGAGCCTAGAGTGTATTATTTTAAGCTAAATAGGGCAATCAGAGAAAGACAAATACTGTATGATTTCACTCATATGTGGAACTTAAGGAAAAAAAAAAAAACACAGATAAATGTAGGAGAAGGAAAAAAAGAGGGAAGCAAACCATAAGAACAAACAGGTTTGATGGAGGGGAGGTGGGCAGGGGATGGGATAAATGAATGGTAGGTATTAGGAAGACACTTGTGCTGTGCACTGTGTATTCTACGTAAGATGTGAATCACTACATTCTACTCCTGAAATATTACAGTATATGTTAACTAACTAGAATTAATTAAAAATTTGAAACAATGAAACAAGCAAAAAGATACCGATTTTTCCTTTAGGAAATAAGAATAGAATTTTCAATGGTGTATCTCTTTTACCTTAGACATGGTAGCTATTTACTTGGATTATTTGGTATATCGGTGTTTGCAAATCAAAAAATGACTTAAAAAATCTTTTCTTTTTAATCTCATAAATTAGGATCTTTTTTTCAAAACCAGCTCTTAAGTCACCTGAACAATTTAGATCTGGTAAAGAAAAAAAATGCAGTGAAAATATACACTAAATAAACTGGCATGGTAGGTTTGTTTCTGGTACAATAACTATTTTCTGTAGCAGTTCCTCTTTAAAAAAAAGTAAGGGGATGGGAAAGGATTGGGAAAAAAAAAAACCAATGGCAGATTTTTGAAGAGATAAAATTTTTGTCCCTTTAAAAACAATGGCAATGTAAGTGCAAACTTTATTTCAAACTAGTTGGATAGATTACTTATTTTTTTTAAAAAAACTCATCTAACTGTTCTTTTTTATTCCTATCATTTAACAATCTTCAAATATACCTTCAGAAAGCATTATTTTCCTTAGCTTGTCCAGCCTTTTTGATCATCTAAAGACCAGGCAATGAGCATTTATAATTTTTTACATTTCTCAGTTTGTTTTCTAAATTCTCTGCCCTATCCTAAATGTTTAAAAATATTGAATTTTGTGTAGGAGGTTGGGTTAAATGGGTGATGGGGATTAGGAGGGCATTTGTTGCGCTGAGCACTGCGTGTTAGATGTTAAGTGTTGAATCACTACATTCTATACCTGAAACTAATCTACATTGTATGTTAACCAATTGAAATTTAAATGAAAATTTTTAAAATATTGAGTTTTGTGAATATAATCTTACGATGCCTGAGCATGAAAAAGGAAGGTGGGTAAATCTGAGGGAAAGACCTGCTGAAAGTTCTGTAGTTGGTTCAGGTTTGCCTTTTTCCTTTGACTGTGGTAGTTGCTTATCTTGACAGCAGCAGTGTTGTTCTGTTAATAATGACAATGGTGATGAAACTGTCTCTGGTCACAAGTACTTATTCATTCGCCACCACAGACCATGTGTGTACCCAGAGTTGGCAAAGGACTATGCTAAATGCTGAAGACATATCTAGAAATACGACGGACATGATGTTTTTTTGTTCATGGAGTGTATTATCAGTGTAGAGGAAAAGATGTAAATATGTAATTGCAAGTGTATGAAAGAGGAAGTGCAGAGAGCTACAAATGTATGTAATGATAGTAGCTAACAAAATCTGCTGGGTAAAGGAAGGTCTGTCTCAGAAAAGGAGGAAGTCTGGTTTGGTGGCAAAGGGAAAGGAATACTAGCAGAAAGAAAAGAGGTTAGGATTTAGATAGCTGAGAGAGGTCATGTTCCTATTCCACGAAACAACAAAAGAGAGAGAAAGAGAGAGGAAGAAGAACTAGTTATTTGCTGGGGCACTGAGGAATGTAGAAAACAATGAGGTAGGATGACAGTCTGATTCCCAGTCATGTGGGGACTTGTTATGTCACGGAAGGGATTATAGAATTTATCCTAAGGGTAAGGGTAAGCAAAAAAGTGATGTGGAAAAACAAACAAACAAACAAACAAAAAACCCAACTATTTAACCCAAGTTTATTTCTACTGGGGTGCCTGGGTGGCCCAGTCGGTTAAGCTGCTCCCTTTGGCTCGGGTTGTGATCCCAGGGTCCCTCATTGGGCTCCTTACTCAGTGGGGAGTCTGCTTCTCTCTCTGCCTCTGCCTGCCACTCTGCCTGCTTGTGCTCTCTCTCTCTGACAAATAAATAAATGAAATCTTAAAAAAAAAAAAAAAAGAAAGAAAGAAAGAAAAGAAAAGAAAACTGTTTAAAAAAAAGGTTATTTCTACTAAAGTATCTAGAATGGATTTGGTAAGGGTGAGGGTGAGGCAACAATTCCCACGAGAGACCCATTTAGGTGGGGATTATGTCAGATGCTTGCTGTTGTATTAGTCTAAGTAAGGGATCACTGTGTCTTTCACTAAGTGTGTGGCCTGATGGAAGGAGAGAAATGAATTTAAGAGGTGAATTTAAAAGATACTAGTAAGTTAGAAACAATAAAATTGGTGATTAATTGGGTGGGGTGGGAGATGTGGAAGTGCTGCTAATTATATACCACGCCTAGTTTTCTATATTAAAAATATAATAGTGCTGCCATTTATAGAGCTAACCCTTTACAGAGATACAGGCCATCAAAAAACAAACAAACAAAAAACAGTTTTACGTGTTGAATTTAAGTTCATTATGGGTGATCCAAATGGAAAGATTATTTCCTTGCACAAAAACACAAATCTGGAGTTTGTTAGTAAATTCTGAGCTGGGTAGAGGTTAAACCAAGGTAAATTGTGCCAAGTACACCAAAAAGAAGGATTGCTTCATGCAGGAGGTCTTCGTAGGTGATGCATAGAATTATGTTAATGAGACAAAGAAGTTTATTTACTGAAAATGGACTCTTTTTTTTTGTTTGTTTAAGATTTTACCTATTTATTTGATAGAGAGAGAGATCACAAGTAGGTAGAGAGGCAAGCAGAGAGAGAGGGGAAAGCAGGCTCCCTGCTGAGCAGAGAGCCTGATGTGGGGCTCGATCCCAGGACCCTGAGATCATGACCTGAGCCGAAGGCAGAGGCTTAACCCACTGAGCCACCAGGCGCCCCTGAAACTGGACTCTTAAATGGAGTAACAAAGAGAACATTATAGATCATAGCTGGTCTGAAGAAGTAAGGGCCAGAATGAAGTAAGTTTTGGAATGAATAGCAATGTAATAAAAGACACAAGTGATGGCTAGAAGGGATCATGGAGTCTAGATATGTTTGTCTTTTCCTTTATTTTGAAATGTTTTAGGTGGGGCTTACTTTGTTTTAAAGAATTTTTTTTTAAGATTTTATTTATGTATTTGACAGACAGAGATTACATGTAGGCAGAGAGGCAGTCAGAGAGAGGAGGAAGAAGGCTCCCTGCTGAGCAGAGAGCCCGATGCGGGGCTCGATCCCAGGACCCTGGGATCATGACCTGAGCTGAAGGCAGAGGCTTTAACCCACTGAGCCACCCCTGCGCCCCGGCTTACTTTGTTTTAATATGGAGAACACTTGTAATTGCTTAATGGGAAAATGTTAATAGAAAACCAAAGTTGATAATTCTGGACAGGGAACTATGCAAAGCATCATTGTCTTGAAGTATAATGAAATAAAAAATATAGGGCAGATGCAAGACCATTTGCAGTTTGGATGGCAGATGTTAAAACCTCCATTGCATGGCTGGAACACCGTTTGTTAATCTATTCATCAGGTGATGGACATTGGACTTGTTTCCACTTCTGGGTGATTATAAGTAGCATTGCTTTGAACTTTTGTATGTAAGCTTCTGGGTGCAAGTATATTTTCTATTCTCTTGTATATGTACACCTAAAAATGGAATTGCTGGATCTTATAGTAACCCTATATTTATCAATTTGAGAATCTACCAAACTGTTTTCCATAAAAAGATTAAAGTTCTTATACATGCTACAATATGAATGAACCTTAAAACAGTATGCTTAATGAAAGAAGCCGAACACAAAAGAGTACATACTGCAAGAATCCATTCATATGAAATGTCCAGAAGAGGTAAATCTATAAAGTCAGAAAGTAGATTAGTGTTTGATTAAGAGTGAGGTGGGGATGGGAGGGAATGGGGAGTGACTCCTAGAGGCTATAGATTTATTTGGGAGATGACAAAAGTGTCCTAAACTTAGTGGTGATAATTGCACAACTTGAAAACACCAAAGAAATTGAAATATATACTTTAAATGGGTGAATTTTATGGTATGTGGATGATATCTCAATATCAATGTCTTAAAAAGCAATAAGAGGAGGAAAGACGTAGGGGAAGGAAGGAGAGTAAAAGAAGATGAGGTAGAGACTGGGAGAGTTCAGGAACCGGGGCTTCTAAGGTATATTGAATAAATCATTTCCTTTCATTCCCGCCTCTGAAAATTGAGACCATATATGATATCTCACAGTGTTCCTTTTCAAGGATTAGAACAGATGATGTTTACAGAGCACTTTATTCTGTCTTTGATTTATCCTAAGTGGTGGCTTTTTATTGGACTAACTTATCAAAGGATTGACTCAAGTCTAATCTAATATGGACAATGAGGATAATCACCTGCCTAATTGAGCTGTTGTGAGATTAATGAGGTAACCAAGTTCAACCTCAAATTCATTTCAAATCAGGCATATTACAAGCTTAGTAACACACACAACATGGTGTCCAGTAATGATATACTTATTGCAATTTTATCAGATGCCAGTGTCTATGCTGTACACTTGACGTGGGATTATCAACTGTCTTTATAGCAGAATACCATTAGTCACTATAGCAGCTTCATGCTGCTGGAGATCAAGCCAAAAACATGCCATCAAACAAAAAACAACTTTTACAAGTCATGTGAATAATCAAATTTGGACCGAATTTAGAGAACAAACAAACAAAATAGAGGAGAATATTGCCCTTTATACTGTGCAAAGCTTTAATAGTTTATAAGCAGTCTACTTCTAGGAAATATCTGTGATCACATAAAAATAACCCAGATTTAAAGACAAAATATATGAATTTATATTCTTACTCCAAATGATCTCTTGAGGCTCAATTTCCTCCCTGCTAAGTTGAGGCTCATAAATAGAACATGGGCTATATTATATAGGGATGATAAAACAGAGGAACACAAAAGCTGATACTATATTCAGTTTAGTCCTTAGATCCCTGGCAACCAAAAAAGAAGGAAAGAAGGGAAGGAGGGAAAGAAGGAGGAAGGAGGAAAAAGGGATTCTCATTGGTAACATTAAAATAAAAATAGGAAACCATTTTCTGATGCTAAATTCAAAACTGTTTATCATGGATCATTAACTTGGAGGTATTGAATGCACAGCATAATGGACAATGTCTTTCACGATGGTTTTCAGAAGATATAGAATTCTTAGAAAAACTTTTTATGAAAATCCTTGATAAAAATTTATATCAAAATGTTAAAACATTGCTTAATGAAAACATTTGCTGGGGACTAACCTACTAGGGACTAGGATATAATTTTCTAGAGATGAAAGTCACAGTGTCTTTTTCTTTTTTTTTAACTCCTGTGTAAACCAAAAATGGGGCTAGCATATTCATGCATTATCTCTAATGTTTATTACATCCTATAAAGTGTTATTATTGTCTTTTACTACTGTTAGAAGATGACAGAACCATCCCATCTTTTCCATTAAAACAAGCAATCTTAAACTTGATATATGGATTAGTTTGGATGACCAGCACATACTTTAGCCTGTCATATTCATAGATAAATGATCTCAGTGAGGCTTTGGGGAGAAACTGGACAACAAGCTGTTCAAGGCTCAGCTCACTGGTGCATGTGCAGGGCTTAGAGTCCCCTGATTGAATGAGGATATTACAGCTCCTTTTTAGCTCTTATCTTACATTTTCTGCAGCATCGGATGATAAGGACCATACATTCTGTTACAGAAAGAAAGTTAAATTGTATTTAATAAAATCATTAACACTTTTTAAGTGAGTATTTAAATCTCTGCAATCTTTAAATGTTTTTATCCCATCTCCAGAATAATAAGGTAGAATACTCTTTCGCCTCCTGGACTATAAGAAAGCTCAGAGACTCAGAGAGACAAAGAATGATAGTGGGATGGAGAGTTCAGAGACTACCCCCATAGATCTTCCTATATTTCTCCACTCTTTCTTTCTGATAAATTCGTGAATTTGTGTTTCACCATTGGGTGACTGTATTTCTTTTCTCCATGTGCCTGTCTCCAAGAAGAAAAGGGAGGAGCTATATTGGGGTACTCTGAGATGCAAATTCCCAATGTAATACCATGAATTAACTACAGATTATCTAATGTTCTTTGAATTATGTTTATTAATTCTCCTTATTCATTAAAGTTCTTATTTTCATACCTAAAGTGAATACATTTTCTTCTAGGGAGAGCAATGTTAACTCAACCCTGGTTACTTCTCTTGAGAAAGTTTGACATTTTTAATGTAGAACCTACCTTGGGCTGGAATAAGGAGTATACAGTTCCATTAAATAACAAGTACACACTTTCTTTGTCATCATGGTGGGAAGCAATCAAGACTAAGATCCAAACCAAACTGTTCAAACATGGATTATTCCTCCAGAGAGTTTCTAGAATTTAGATATCTCTAAGCTAGGTGTTTCCTAAAGCTGTTTCCTGAAGCTAGGAAAATGATGGCAGGTAAAATGTCAACCTTCTGTAGTCCCATAGTGTCTCCTCAGAATCCTAAAGTGTCCTAATTCTTACTTTATACTCTTTGTACTTCTGTGTTACAATTGTGGGGTTTTTGTGAATACTGCTTAGTTCAAACTGTTTTGTTTTCTTTAATATCATGTGAAAAAAGAACTTGAAATGCTTCTAACTCTTAGATAATATCTTAACTTGTTCCATGTGTAGAGCTATATGGGATGTTCCAAGACCTTGAAGTTTGGTGTCAGCAGAGCTGAGTGAAAATGAAAATTACAGACTCCTCGTTCAGAAATTTAGAATTTCAAGACAACAGCTTAACATTAAAGGATTATAAGAGTGCATAGTTTACATGCATGTGCAGCCAGCCCTGGAGGTGTCTCTTAGATTGTTTTCTTAAAGTAAAGCCTAAGACTTGGAATCATATTCAAGTGATTTAATTGTGAGTGTCCTCCAGAAAGTATAAAGGAAATAATATGAGATGGAGGGAAGCTAAGCAAGATGGTGGCCTCAGCTATGTCCAGTCTCACAGGGAAAACTCTGGAGCACAAATTTCTTCAGACAGTCAAAACTTGATGAAAGAGGGCAGGACTTTTCTAGCCTCATGTATCTTATCGTGAATAATTCTTCAGAGAAAGGATAACAATTCCCAGCAGGTAGGGCAAGACTACAAATGCTGGTAAATGGGATCTAGTTGGGGCAATAACATCTTCCATTACAGTCTCTTACTCCAATTTTATGGTATTCTACAAGTCTTTTTGGTTAATGAATCTATGTCACAGTGACATGTAGCACATCAAGAAATGCCACAGTTTTAGGGTGCCTGTGTTGCTCAGTTAGTTAGGCGCCTGACTCTTGGTTTTGGCTCCGGTCATGTTCACAGGGTCTTGAGATTCTAAGCTCAGCATGGTGTCTGTTTGCCTCCCTCGTCCTCAAGCACTCTCTCTCTCTCTCTCAAATAAATAAATAAAATATTTGAGAACTGCCACAGCTTGGCAATATATGGATGGCTCTGCCTTGGTAATTTGAGCAGATTCTGAGAACATTACCCTATGGAAAGAGTGTAAGTTCTCAACAAAATTCAATTTTCTATATCATATGTCTTAGTTCATTCAGGCTTCTATAATATTAATACCATCTACTGGGCAGCTTATAGGCAACAGAACTTTATTTCTCACAGTTCTAGAGTCTAGGAAATCCAAGATCAATGTGCCAGCTGATTCAGTGTCTGGTGAGAGCCTGCATTCTTGTTCATAGTAGGCTGTCTTCTTGCTGTAACCTCACATGGTGGAAGGGGCAAGAGGGTCTTTCTTACAAGAACACTAAACCGATTCACGAGGGCTTTATTTTCATAACTTGATTAACTCCCAAAAGCTCTACATCACATTGGAGACTGGATTTCAACATATGAATTTGGGGGAGACACAAAAATTCTGTCTATAGCATAGTGATTTTAAAAATCACAGCCTTCATCCCTCCCTGTTATTTCTTATTATCTGACTCTAGAAATCAGAAAATTTAAAGATAATTTACATTATCAGATAATTTACATTATCCAAGGTGCATTTGACTTTTTTCTCCTCTTTATATACTACCTGAATCTATAAATAGTTTAAAGCTCTCTATAGTATTCCATCATAGTGCCTCATCACAGTCTTCCTGTATTCTCAAAATCACAAATGTCTTCTGAGAGTGCATCTCATCTCTGCACATTACCTTTTTACAGGGTTATAACCCTTGTTTCAAGGTGAATTGCCTTTCATTCAAGTACTGGGCTTTCAAATGGCCACTGTTGCTGTTATGTACTATAAGAGGATTCTTTGAAAGTTCAGAAGGTCCCAAAATATGAAGTTGCTATGACTAGCAATCCATCAGAGTGAAAGGAATGTAGTTCTCTTTAACTTTCAAAGATAAAAGTTTGTCTGTATTGGCGGCTCCAGGCTCACTGGGTGCCTAAAATTAATTTTAGTCAATTCTCAAAGAACTTTCTGGAAGCAGCTCCCTTACTTCTAATAACTTTCCCAGACAGAGGGAAGCAGACATACAGCTTTAGGTTAAGTTGTATTTACGGTGTCAACCAGTGAGAATCTTTGATTTTCAGTGAGTCTCAGAGGCCAGTTCTAAGTAGATTACTGTTGTTATCTACCTCTTTCCAAACATAAGCCTTCATTTGGGGAACTTTTATATGAGATCTACCCAGTGTCACCTTTTCCCAAACCCATATTTTGGCAGCTGTACACATACCACATTCTCTGATTCCCCCATTCCTCTGTTTTCAAAAACACACATGCATTCTGCCAATTTCTCTTCCAAGTTCTTACTCCCTATCTCTCACCCATCCTTTCTCCTTTCTCTGATATTCTGATTTGGGCTTTCTTCAAAACCATGAGTTTGCACAGCTTAAGAGAGAGTCCACGATAACTGAATTTCCGAACTTCCCAGAGACAATAATCGACAAATGAAGATTAGGAGCTAAAGTATAAATGCTAGTCTCTTCTCTTCCACATGGGAAATTCTGAGGTGCATTCTCCTAGGTTCTTCAGAGTGTTTCTAGGAGGATTGAGCACTAGTAATCCAGATGCTAGGACTAGTAACTGAATCAATAATGTAGCTTTATTGGTTTTTCATTCTATCTTCTCTCATTTTTCCCAATCCCTCATTCCTGCTTTTGGAATCCTTTCCTCAAACAACCACCTGTAAACAAAAAGGCCTTGTCTCAGGACTTGTTTTAGGGTAAGCTACATAAAGACAATTTCTATTGACAATGGCCTTAGAAATCAGACCCTCTGTGGGATCCTGAGACTGGTTAACTCAGCTGATACAACAAGGACTACACCACTGAAAACAAGCAAGAAAGAAGTGAAATGCTAGGAGCAGAGATGGCAGCACCGGGTGAAATACCCTGAGTCCTCCAGCCATGTAAGGGCAGCTCCCTCACTCTTCTCAATATTATAAGGTCTGCTTTCACAGAATCAGTCCTGAGACTTCAACTGAGTCAGATGCCTTGCAAGATGAATTGTCTTCTCAGATTCACCCATATTTCCCCTTATGATGTCTAAAAATAACTTTGGTCAAGGCTCAGCATAGCCCAAGCAGGGAATTATGGGGAATTATGGTCTTGATACCAGAGGAAATATTTTCTCACTAAATTAATTTCGAAATTTGTCCAAGCGGGAATTGGGAAAATATCACTGGGAGTGGATCTTAAGAATGCAGGACCAAGATGGCAGAAAAGTATAATAGGGATGTTGGGATGACTCCTTGAAGCATTTGATGTGACAGTGCTTCAATTTGGTTGACAATTTCTGTGCATGCTGCACATATTTCACCTAAAATATCTTTTAAATCTTTTCTTTTCCTGTGTAAGGGCTTTTCTTTACAGCAATGACAGGATAACTTAAACCAGGCAAAATACAGCCTTGATATGTAAGAGAATTCCCACCCTGGGGAAAACCCTCAATCAATGAGGAAAGCATCCTCAGTGGCTCAATACACCCATTTCCTATCCTTCAAAGGAATAATCCTAAGGCATGTTGTACAGATTTCTCAGAGGGCTCCCAATTGTATTAAACCCCAGTGGCCACGGAGGTGACTAGCTCAACTACACACTATTTGTTAGCTTTCCCAAATTTCCAATTCCATTTCCTTCTTTGGGGGATCATTATCTAAAGAGCAGATCTGTGCCCATATTCTTGAATCAGGCTCTGCTTTGGGAGAAACTAAATGAAGATATGTCTTAACCATTTACATGATCCAAGGAAAGAAATAAATAGTTAGAAATAAAACATACATCTATATGAGCGTTATTCAACCAAAAAAAAAAAAAATACTTACTGTGAAATTTAGTATGCAGATTTTTCAAAACTTTAAGGTGAATTAATGATGTGGGTTTTTCCCCCAAGTAGTCAGAATCAAAATTGTGGTCAGGACACAGATAATTTTAATCAAAAGCATATCCGCTAAGTGGACCTTAGAGATCTTGTTGAGTTGATGAAATTTCCTGAAGCTGGATTATGGTGATGGTTGACAACTCATTAAATCTACTAAAAATTATTGAATTATACACTTAAGGTGGAAGAATCTTATGGAAGATAAATTGTGTCACAATAAAATAGTTAAAATCTAACCAAAAACCCATAAAGAAAAAAGAGAATGAAAGGCTTTTAGATGTATCAGATGTAATATCAGAACAGAGAGTCTACTTGAATTTTTATTTTTTTTAATATTTTATATATTTTTTAGGATCCTTGTCCTATTAAAACAAGATTCCTTAAACTGAGATCAGAGGACCTCAGTGATCTTTTTGACGTATTTTTCAGGGCCTAATAGAATTAAGCTTTGGGGGCTTTCTTCATCATCTCTGTCATTTGACCTATTGAGGAAAATAAAAAGGAAAACTCTATTCAGCCTTAACAGACAGCTAAGATACAATGTACAAGGAAACTATAGGTAAGGGAAACACTGCTTTTTGAATTATGGGAATGAATCAGATCCCAGGCCAGGAGAATTTATTAGTTTCCAGGTTCAGATAGAGATCTGCATGAACAACGAATAAGAATCAAGCATGATATGGGAACTAGAAAATATCTCTGTAAGAATTCTAAATTTTAGCTATCTGACATTTCTTTCTCAATATGATTAAAAGCATCAAAGGGGATTGGTTCCAGAGAAAGTCATGCCAAATCAGAGGCAAATACCCTACAGGTTTATTAAGTTCATTTACATTGAAATTTGATTTCTATAGAGTTTAATGCATCATTTTATAGTTATATTTAGAAACAAAAAGATTCTAACTAGTTTAACCAAAACAAATTGTCCTCTTCATGGGAGGTAGTTTTTCCCTAAGAAGTTGTTTCCTTTTATAACTTAAGTTTGGAAAAAATATATATTATATATATCATTGCATAAATATGTCAGGAAAATTAATATAACTTGATATATCAAGACTTTACATTTCAGTAACTTTATACAGTAAAAGTTTATTTTTCCCTCATTGGGCTCAGTACCTTTAACCCAAGCGATGATTCGTGGATCCTGATTCCCTTCATGGTATGACTTTAAGATTCCCCTGGCATCATACTGCTAATAGATGCATAAATTAGAAAGACCACAGAAGAGGTTTAAGGCATTAGGACTGAAAGTGGCAAACATCTTTACAATGCAAATTTCTTTGCTCTAAACTTAATCACAGGGACTACTTACCTGCAGAGGAGGCAGGACAATATAGCTGAGCTATGTACCGAGGATGAAAATGAAATAGATTTGGTAACCACTTAGGAACCTTTCTACCACAACCTAATGACTCATAGAGCCCATTCTGTGGTCTATCATCCTACTCAGAGAATCCCTCACAGCAAAAATCTGAGGTGCACATGTTCAGAAAACTTTAGCACCCTCTTCCTAGCCATAATTGATTGGAAAAGATGCACTAGACTCCTTTTGTCCAAGTCTCTACAGCTGCTTTGAGACTACAATGGCCTTCTGATAGTTGTTCCATAGAGCCCTGTTTGTTGGAACTTTCTTAGATGCAATTAGAATGTGTATCCTGGTAATGAAGACACACAATTTGAAGTAGATTAAATGAATCTCCATTCCTTGTTAAAATATCTAATTACAAATCTACATCAGTCTTCATCTCTCCCTCTGGACACTTCAACTGTAATTATCATGACCCCTTTAAACTCAACTCATCTAACTCAATTCATTTCTTTGTCTCACCTAAACTAACTCTTTTTATAGCTGTTACTATTTTTCAGTTACAAAGTCTTCTAAACAACTTGGACCGGGATTAAAGTCAAGTTTGACTTATCTCCTATCTATCTATCTATCTGTCTATATATCTTGTTTGTTTCTCACGCCATCTTTAGCTTCCATTTGCTAAACCACACCTCTACTTATGGTGCTTATCTCTATGGAAATCATCACCCATCTCAACCTCTTGCAAGCCCATCTTACAAACACTGTGGACCTGACTCTAGTGATGTCACCCCCAAGTGAAAATGTAGAACTTCTATCCAGTACTCACCTAAAAATACCCATAATAATTAGTTTATAATTAAGGATCACTCACAATAATATTGTGACCTGTCTTTTCTATTTTCTTCTGTTCTGATTCCCTACAAATTAGTATATGCCTCTGTACATTGGCATCTTATTGTAAATCTGAATTATGTATTACCTGCTACAAGGTGAATTCCTTAATTCAATTCTAGCCCAATTTCACACCTTGCTTCTTTAAAATATGTTCGTTAATTTTTGCTTTTCCAAAAATATCTGTGTATGTTCATGTTTTGGAGCATTTGTGTGCATACTTAATTTTCTTTTTATTTTGTATTAAAAAACTTCATTGATTGGTGTCTTAAACTCTAAGCTGTTGTTTAAAAAAATAGCAGTGTATTACTTTACATGTGTTGAATGAATGAATGAATGAATATAATAATCACTCTGCTGATAAAATAAATAATTTCAAAAGGAAAAAAGTTCTATTATTTATAGTAAGTGCTTGCTTGAAGTAGTATTGTCTGCTATGTGTACTCTGGTTAATTTAGCCTCAATGCCATTTTTTCACCTCTTGAGAAAACATATCATCTTAACATCTATCATTTATCCCTCCTTTACGATCTCAACCAAATCGTTACTGATCAATCTTTTCCTTCACAACGAAAATTAAGCCCATTTGACTTTAATTATGATTTAGATATTATAGAAATAACACAGTGTACTACATCAAATATTTAAAAAAAAAAAAGGAAAAGGGAAATGAGACATCATAAAAATCCAGGACCCTCAATATTTACATCAATTTAAAGTATGTAAGAAACTTTCAAACATTCTACCAAAGTTGTTTTTTCTAATTATGCTCTCTCCTTTTAGGTTATCAATATCTATTTATTATTATGATTATTGTATATTGACTTGAATTTTTTCTTCTTTTTTAAAAAGATTTTATTTATTTGAGAGAGTGAGAGAGTGAGTGGGAGGAGCACAAGAAGAGGGAGAAGTCAGGCTCCCCGCTGAGCAGGAAGTCTTCCTGGCTGGATCCCAGGACCCTCACCTGAGCCAAAGGCAGATGAAGATGCTTACCCTACTGAACTACAGAGGCACCCCTTGTGCTTTTTATTTTTAACTATTTATTTTTGCAATAGTATTTTCCCACTGTTTCATTGCAAGTGCGAATCACTCTGGAGTCATTATCTGCTGAACAGACTTTGACAGATAAACCTGAAAATCTATTCTTTATTTCTGACAATTTTTCCAATATTAAAATGTGTTATGAGGGGCACCTGGGTGGCTCAGTGGGTTAAAGCCTCTGCTTTCGGCTCAGGTCATGATCTCAGGGTCCTGGGATGGAGCCCCGCATTGGGCGCTCTGCTCAGCAGGGAGCCTGCTTCCACCCCTCTCTCTCTGGCTGCCTCTCTGCCTATTTGTGATCTCTGCCTGTCAAATAAATAAATAAAAATCTTTAAAAAAAATGAAATGAAATGTGTAATGAGTTCACAAAAGTTGATTTTCAGGTAAATGTTGAAAATACAATTTTTTGTGAATAGTGTTAAAAGTATAAACTGAAGCTTATTAAAATTTTTAAGATTTATTTTGAGAAAAAAACCCACTAAATTGGGCATAGGCAAACCTAAAGTGGTTAGGAGGGCTCCTGGGCAGGAGCCAGAGGAAAGACTGATATAGAGAAGATGTGCAAAGCAAGAAAGGATATATTTGATTGGCTATATCTTAAAGCCTGGTTGTCTGTTTGTGATTGGTTGCCCTTAATCATTTTGATTTTGTAACCTTGAGGTATTTGCAGATTTTGGTTTGCTTAGGTAGGGTGCCACAGAATTAGAGCCATCCATCTGACCATTTCAGTGGAAATTCTCCATATTTTCTTCAGCTTATCAGGAATAGCATAAAAATATAACATTTGCAACATTGGTAAGTAGTCTAAGCTTTATAAAAATAATAGTTGTATAAATGTGGAGAATGTTACTAGAAAGCAAGTTTATTCATGCATATTTATCGTATGGAAATTTAAACTAGCCACACCTCCAACAAATGCAAAACAAATTCTTGTTATGAAACAAAGACAAATTTACTTCATAATCCTAGATGCTTACAGTCTCTTCAGTGAAATAGTGCAGTATTCCTTACTTCAAAATAGGTAAAAGAATGTTTAAAAATGAAAACAAAGACAGGTGGATTGTCTAATGATTTCATTATAATATTAAATAGGGCCTAAAATTTTAATCTCTTCATCTAATATCTTTAAAAAGTAATTAATCGATTTCCTGGCTTTTATAATGTACCATGGTCATATAGGATGTTACTATTATGGAGGAAATGGGTGATTGGTGTACAGCACCTCCCTGTACTATTTTTGCAATTTCCAGTGAGTCTCTAGTTATTTCAAAGTAAAAAATTTTTTTAAAAGTCATTCATGGGGCGCCTGGGTGGCTCAGTGGGTTAAAGCCGCTGCCTTCGGCTCAGGTCATGATCCCAGGGTCCTGGGATCGAGCCCCGCATCGGGCTCTCTGCTCGGCAGGGAGCCTGCTTCCCTTCCTCTCTCTCTGCCTGCCTCTCTGCCTACTTGTGATCTCTGTCTGTCAAATAAATAAATAAAAATCTTTAAAAAAAAATAAAAGTCATTCATGAAACAATTGCCTTATTCTACACAATTTTTTATTAGTTGTTATGAAACGAGTTTCTACATGTACACCACATACAAAAGCTTATGATTTACAGAGTATTTAAAACATGAAAGGACTGGATATTTTAGTAAAAGAGAAGGCAACGATCAGTTTATAGTTACTATTTTCAGTCTACTTCCTGGCATAATCTCCTTCCTTTTCCAAAGCAGTGTATGCTGTTTGACAGAGCTACTGAGCTGTTGGGGATGCACACCAGATTTGAAGACAGAAATGCTGCTCTTTTTCACCCTATCCTTCTTACCCACACTGCACATATCATTCACTTCTCTTGTTTGAAGCAGAGGTTACATGCTGTGTAAGTGAAGTGACCGTTAGGGTGAATTACCCACTATGTCCTCAGATGCCTTGATATTCAGCTAGAAGAACACTCTTCCATGTCAGAAGTGATGTATTTACTATGTCATCATAAATGTTACTAATGCTTCTTGATTTGACTTTTCACATTTTGAAGAAGAGACACACTGGAAAATATGTTATAGGCAGGTTTTAAAACACACATTTGCATTGGCAAATAACATTACATATAAAATTGGTTTATAGAATTATAAAATACCTATTGATTTTAGCAGCTTTAATCATGCATGGCTTTTACAGGCCTCCGAGCAATGGACCTAATTGTTGCTGTCATTGCTTCTAATTGAGAGTTAAAGATTCTAATCATCACGTTTGTAAAGCATACATTTTAAAATAATTTTTTTTAATTTTACTTATTTATTTATTTATTTATTTATTTGACAGTCAGAAATCACAAGTAGGCAGAGGGGCAGGCAGAGAGAGAAAAGGAAGCAGGCTCCCTGCTCAGCAGAGAGCCTGATGTAGGGCTCACTCCCAGGACCCTGAGATCTGACCTGAGTGGAAGGCAGAGGCTTTAACCCACTGAGCCACCCAGGCGCCCCTTGAAATAAAGTTTTAAAAAATGTGAAAATTGAAAGAGGAGTAGAAATGAAAACATCTTCAACAAATTACATTTTAATGCTTTGCTTTCGGCTTTTGTCTGAGTAATACAAGAAATGACTGTGTTTAAAAAAAGGAAAGAAATGAAAATTCAATTTTGATTAAAAATTCAATTTGGAAGAATCATTGCTGAGAATTATGCTCAGAATTTTTCACTTTATCCTAATCTTGAAGAAATCCATAACGCAGTTGTTTCATAATGACTATTTCTATTTGGCTCCTGTCACATAAAAAAATAATAAAATCTATGGATCAGATGACACTAATTATATATAAAAAATGGACATTCTTGTATCTGGTACCTAATATATTTAAAGTGGAAGCTATCTCCTAAAGTCATCAGGAGGACTAATTAATTTTTACGCTATTGTGTTAATAGAATATGAGCTAAATGTTTAACATTGAAGCTTAATACTCTCAGTAATCTAGTACTCTTTAGTAGTCATGGACTTCAGTGAATGACAATTCTGTTGAGTTCTCAGCAGCTATCCAGATTACACAGTGATAATGCTAGTTTAGAACAGATATGTTAGCGTATTGGAATATTTATGGCTAAACCCAAGTGTAGAACTAACCCTGGAAAATATCATGGAGGAAAATGTGAGTCATTAATCCCTCTGCACCTGAAAAATCTGTCTCCCCCTTCTCTCTCTTGTTTGTTTGTTGTTGCCTTAGTTCTTGTGCTATTGTTTGCTTTTTAGCCATCAGAAACAATTGAGTCTTATGCTTTAATGGTGACAATATTAGAACATTACTCATTTTTTTTAAGATTTTATTTGACAGATAGAGAACACAAGTAGGCAGAGAGGCAGGCAGAGAGAGAGGGGGGGAAGCAGGCTCCCTGCTGAGCAGAGAGCCCGATGCGGGGCTCGATCCCAGGACCCTGAGATCATGACCTGAGCCGAAGGCAGAGGCTTAACCCACTGAGCCACCCAGGTGCCCCTAGAACTTTACTCTTAATGTAACAAATTCATCTGCCTTAGGGAGTGTGCCTTCCAAAGACTTCATGCAAAACTTCCAGAAGGACAGACAGAGTTAAAGGAATTGTTAGATACTCCTCAAAGACTGCTTAGAGTGCTTGTGAGTGTTATTACTTATTGATGTACTTGGGAAACAGTCAGGAAGCTGTCCTTTTAACTCTTCTTATCTGACATATTGAATAAATATGGGCTGCTTGCCTTTATAACAAATGTATATAACTCACTATCTACAGAAAATTCAAGGTATAATCAACATCACGATCATAAAGTGTGTGTGTGTGTGTGTGTGTGTGTGTGTGTGTGTGTGTGTGTGATTTCCACTGTACAAGTTTCATTTTGGGAAAAATGTTTCTGGTTTTTATTTATGAGTATTAACTCCGTGTTTCCCTTTAATCCAGGCTGTAATGAAACATAAATAGATGGCATGGTGATCATATTTTAAGAGTTTAAAGTCTAATTAGCATAATGAAGTTATCCAAGAAATAAATGCATACTTTCCATTGTTAATGTTTAGTTCGAATTAGAAAGTGTATCACCATCTAACTGTAAAAATCATTTCACCAGAATATGAAGGTGGATTACACTGTATACCCCCCCTTTTTTAAATTTAGTTTAGGTTTAGTCTGAAGAGCTAATCATTTAGTATTTATTGCTCTCAGGTTCTATCCAAGTATTTTGTATGTATTAATTGTCACGAAAATCTTATGAAGTTGATACTATTATGTTTTTCTAAAAATGAGGGTCTGAGACTAAATGACTTGCCCAAGGTTATTCAGCTGCTAAAGGACAGAGTGGGACTTTTATCTAAACAGGTAGCTCCAAGATCTGTGTACTTAATCCAATAACATCCTCCTGATAAACCCGAGAATTGTAGTAATTGCTTTTATAGGTGAAATTTACTGAAAAATATCATTGCCCAGAATTATGTGCATTTTTTATAGATGATATTTACTGAAAAATATCATTGCTCAGAGTTATGTGCAGATTTTCTCACTTCATCTTCACTGCATATTGTGGAAGTAGATTCAGTTATGCTCATTTTACAGTTAGGGAAATTGAGGATTATAGAGATTATATAACTTATGCAGTGTCTCACTGCCTTTAACCACTCACTTTGCTCCACCATTGATATCTATCTATGCTTAGGCCACTAACTATGTTGTGATACTTCCATATGATTATAAACTAATTCATTAATGTGGCCATCTCATGATATATATGTGTCAAACAATAAGAATACAATAATGAATGTATAAGAATTCCCAATGCAGAAGTGTGTTCATCTTCTCAGTGACTATCTTTTTATAATTAGTGAGAAATGTGTTATGGAAGAGCAAAGTAGTGATTTATTCTGCTAAAGGGATCAGGAAGTTCTCTGAGAGTTAAGAGTTGATCTGGATTTCATATTGTGCATTTCATGAGTGAGAGGATGGATTTGGTGATAACTGGCAGTTCAGGCAGTGAGCAGATATGATGGCAGGTCAGAGATTAACAGTGCATGGGGTATTTGGATAATGAACAGTAGTCCTACGTTGTTGTGGTATGAAGTGAGGAGGTGTGTGATGGGAATAAAGCTAGAAAGGGGAAAAGGGCCAAGCTGGGCATAACATTTCAGCTCTGATAGGCCATAGTGGTTTTTCTGGGATAGGTAACAGTGAAACAGATGCAGTTTTTTTTTTTTTAATGGAGTTGAATAATACAATCCCAACTGTCATATCTTTAACAGTCTTAGAGATAAATACATGCAACATCATGGGATCAGTGGCAAAGAGGAATAGAATAAATAATGCTGAAGTCAGATTATCTTTGAAAACTCTACCTGGCACAGAGATAGAGAGGAGTTCATGAGAATTTTTCCTACAGAGTGTTTTATTACTATTATTATTATTATTGTTATTATTTTATTGAAGTTTGAAGATTATTGCCTAGAAAAGTCTATAACTTAGGGATCACATTCTAAAGTTAACCACATTCATATTCTTAGAAAACAAGAGTTTTCCTTCTTGTTTTTCCCCTACAGGGAATAGGAAAATGTGGTTATACACAAGTATATAATTAAAAAACAAGAAAGAAAAATGCAGCAGACATGTTTGTTTGTTTGTTTCCTTCAGTGGGAAAACTTACTCTCTCTTGTCCTCATGATTTCATATTTTTGATTTTTCTCCTCCCAACTTACTAGATAATGTTAGCCATATTCCATTGTTATATACTCTTAATCCATTGAGCATTTACTATAAGGATGCTAGGCCCATTTCTTTATATGTACATTTCCATAAGTGATAGTTGTTTTCCTCATGGTTTTAAATATTATCTAAATATTGGGGCACCTGGGTAGCTCAGTCAGTTAAGCATGTGACTCTTGATTACAGTTCAGATCTTGATCTTAGGGTTATAAGTTCAAGCTGCACATTGGGCTCAATACTGACTATGGATCAAAATTAAAAAATAATAATAACAAAACAAAATAAAATAGAATAGGTCTTTTCTGAGGTCCAGATATGTTCATTTGATATTTTAATCTTGATGTATCATGATCTAAAACTGAGACCAAATCCATATACTCTACAATGAGCATGTATTTTGATCTATACACCTCATTTGTGTCCTCTGTCACCATTCTTAGCCAACCCTCAGCCACCTTTGGTCTGAAATAATATGATAACCTCCTAATTAGTCATTCCTCATCTATTCTTACAACTGTTTCTTATTTAACAGAGGAAGATTACTTATTTATAAATCATATCATGCCATGTCTACACCCCCCACACACGCAGATACCCATTGCTCTTAAAATAAAATGTAAACTAATTTCTTGGCCTCAAAATCTATGAATGGTCTCTCTATATCCATGTCCTTTCGTTATACTCATGTCACACATGGCTTGTTGCAGCTTCTAAGACAAGTCACTCCACCCATCCACTTCCAGGATTACTCTATTTTTTCTCTCTAAAACACTCTGCCCCTCTTCCCTTTGTCATTCTGCTCATGAAATCTTTCTCATCCTTTAGGTTTCAGAAAAGTTGCATGACTTTCAAAAGCCATTCAACAGTAGTCCATCTGAAGTAGATTTTCCTTACGTTATGATCTCTCTTAGAAGCCTGTTTATTTCTGCTGTGTAACACATTGATATTTGTAATTATTTTTGTTTCTTGTTTACTTTGTTGTTATCTGTTACCACACCAGATAGAAAAATCCTATCATTATGTTACATTATATAAAACTCTGTCTCGGCAGCCTGGAAGAAGAGATGCTCTTATTGATCTTGAGAAAAGAAACTGTCTGTGGAGAGGGCCATGATGTAGGGCAGTGTGGGAGTTTCCTCCAGGATCTGAGATTGAACTCCAGTCAACAGCCAGTAAAATGGAGTGGTCCTTAGTCATACAGTCATTAGGAAATAAATTTAGCCAACTCCCTATATGAGCCTAGGAGGAGATCCTTTCATTGTTGAGTCTCTAGCTGAGAATACAGCCCAGATGACACCTTTATTATAGTCTTGTGAAATCCTGAGAAGAGAGCCTGTTTCATAAACACAGTGAGATAAGGATCTATATTCCTTTTTTTTTTAAAGATTTTATTTATTTATTTGACAGAGAGAGATCACAAGTAGACGGAGAGGCAAGCAGAGAGAGAGAGAGAGAGGGAAGCAGGCTTCTTGCTGAGCAGAGAGCCCGATGTGGGACTCGATCCCAGGACTCCGAGATCATGACCTGAGCCGAAGGCAGCGGCTTAACCCACTGAGCCAACCAGGAGCCCAGGATCTATATTCTTTTAAGCTGTTAAGTTTATAGTAATTTGCTACAGCAGTAGAAAACTGATGTTACCTAACACAGCACTTTATAGATAATTTACCAATATCTGTGGCTAAAAACATTACATCATTAGGAAAAAAGCTAGAATTATACCATTATGTAATCATCAGTTAACTGTATATCTATATGACACTTGATGTCGAAAGACAACTGAGGAATTCCTAGAGAAAATAATATTGTGTAAAATGAAATAAAATCCTAGTATATAATACCAACTCCTCCAATTCAGTTTGGAATCAGATGATAGAATAGAGATGGCTGATTAATGACCACATGCTACAGGAAAAAGAACTTGCATACTGAATCAGGATATACTCGCATAGCTTAGCCAGGCTTGTCTATGACTTTCACCAGTTCTCTAGAATGTATAAATCAGTCAATGCCTGAATCACATAGCACCATCTGTTCTGGTTTAAATTATGTGCTTTGAAGAAAATTACTTCATTCTCACCTGACAAATAGAGGAATTATATAGAAACCCCTTGGTTAATATGCTATTTTTTATAGTGTGTTATTATTTGAAATAATCAGAAGCAATTTTTCTCACAATTAAAGGAGATGCTTTGTGTGTATAGAAATCTTCATGTAAAAAGCTGAAAACCAGTGAAGAAGAAAAAGGATCTGACCTAAGCAACTTTTGAAAATATGTTTTGATAAGACATTGAAAGGCTGAAGACAAAAGGAACTGTGCATAGCACAGTAGTGTAAATGATAAATTTCTTACAGGGGTTTGAGTAAGCAATTCTGAACCTGATTTGGAGCTATACTGAGAATGAACCAACAAGTAAATGGATGATGTAAGGTGAGAGCTAGATTTGTTTCTGTCAGAGGGGGAAGTTATAAATAAGCAAGAAGGGAAGGCCAGAATGGAACTGTGATATGGGATTAGAGATGGAGACTTTAATATGAATGTTTATCAGTCTGTCTACCTATTATCTATCTATCTATCTATCATCTATTTACCATCTATCTACAATTAAAGAAATGTATATATAGTATACATACACATAGTGGTATAATTAAAAAAGAAATATATGTATAGAATGTATACACATAGTTGTATACAATTAAATAAATGTATGTATAGTATATATACATAGTTGTATAAAGGGTAGTATATATACACACAGATATGTATGCCTAGCAGCCTTAGAACCAATGACAACCTAGTAGCAATAAACATACCCAGACCTCATATATCTTGATTTAGAGTTTAGTTCTTCTATAAAAAGAATTAAAAGTTTTTGGAGAAATGTCTAGGACAGGGGAAATGCAATGAAACTGGATCACTTTATACTACCATAAAGAAAAAAAAGTGCTAAAAAGAAGGGGTCATGTCAAAGGGATCCAGGAGCCAACTGAAAGAGCTTCCAAAGACTAAACCAGAATGATTTAATTGACATAATGAAAAAAAAAGAAATTATTGGAGTGCAATCAAAAATATAAAATAAATATGTATAATTTCATACTGATAAAAAGGAACAAATAAATAATGAGAATAGACAAATAGAACATTTTAAAAAGTGATTTATTTAGTTACTACCTACAAGAAGGTAAAACATAACTCCCCACCCTTTAGGAATGCTACTCAGTGACTTTCTTCCTAAGAGAACAGCATGGACCTGGGGAAAGAAACTGTAAGGTACGATGAAGAGACTTTACAAACTCAACTTCAATCGAATAATCAAGGATAAGTCATTTTGATAGCATGTATCCTTATATTATGTCATCAGAATACCACTTTATTTCTATGGTATTCTGGCAAGAAAACAAAACAAAATAAACACACACAAAAAACTAACCCTAGTCTAGTTACAAGGAACATATCAGGCAAGTTCAAAGTGAGGGCACTATACAAATATCTGACCATTTCTGCTAGAATCTCAAGGTCATTGGAAACAAGGAACTACCAAGAAACTATTACAGACCAGAGGAGACTCACAAACATGATAATTAAATTCAGTGTGATATCCTGGATTGGGTCCTGGAACTTAAAAAGACTTAAAAGTTGAAAAACTGCTGAAATCTGAGGTAAGATTTTAGTTTAGTATAGTAACATACCAATATTGGTTTTGGTTTCTTACTTAATTCGACAAATGTATCATGGTGATATAAGATCTTAACATCATAAAAAACTACCTGAGGGGGCGCCTGGGGGGCTCAGAGGGTTAAAGCCTCTGCCTTCAGCTCAGATCATGATCCCAGGGTCCTGGGATCGAGCCCCCCATCGGGCTCTCTGCTCAGCAGGGAGCCTGCTTTTTCTCCCTCTCTCTCTCTGCCTGCCTCTCTGCCTACTTGTGATCTCTGTCAAGTAAATAAATAAAATCTTTAAAAAAACAAACTAACAAAAAAAAAACAAACTACCTGAGGAATATATGGTAACTTCCTGCTTTATGTCTGTAAGTTTGAAACTTATAAATTTGAAATTTGTAAATTTGTAATAATTTTAAGATACCTAGAAAAATATTTCTACTGCTGGTGTCAAAGAAATTCCTGCCTATGTTTACTTCTAGGAGTTTCATGGTGTCAGGTCCACAAGCCCTTTTATTTTTATTTATTTTTTAAAAATAATTTCACAAGTTATTTTGTCTTAAATGTGTAGTGTGCAGTTTTGTAAAATGTAAAGTTTATCAAGAATGTGAATATGAAATTGTGCAGAAACACCTCTACATAATTTTGAAGTGTATAGTGTATACACATACACACAAACTAATAATCATAATCTGCTTGGTAAATTTTAAACAAACTCCACAGAGTAGTATCAAAACAACCTATTCTTATCTTTGGCTATACTAAATATTACCTCTAAAGTGACTTAAACTGAAAGACTATGAACAGATCTTCATCATTGGTAATTAATATGTCTTATTAATATTTTAATCTTATTAATAACATTTTTGAATATCAGGGAAATAATTCTTTTCTGATACCATTTGTCACCAAATAAATACTTTACATGATACTATACCCTTGCCAATAATTTTAAGTAACCCTTGAGGAATGTCTAAATTAGCATTTAATTGAAAAGAAAATGACAAAAGAGGTTTTGTAAATTACCATGAGAATCTGAAGTTCATTCTTACTATTTCTATGTGGTGAATTTGTTTCCTGATACAATATAGATTTGGTTCTCCAAAGAAAATTTATTTTGCAGTGTCTTTGTGAATTTATTATTTGATTTCAAAGGAAATGTAGAATCTCAAAAGCTAGGGCATAATAAGATATTCTTAACAAATACATTTATTTTTAAATCAAAAACATTATTTTAAAATAATATCTCTAAAAATAAAATTTAATATAATATATATAATAAATAAATAAGGTAAATAAATAAATGCTTCATTAGTTTGTTTTTAATTTTCAACTTTCAAAATTTTTGTTGACCTAGAATAACAGATGACTTAAAAGTAAGTTAATAACATCAAACTTAATGGTGAGAAACTTGACTCTTTTCCAGTAAGATTAGGTACAAGGTAAGAATGTCCTCTTTTACCACTTCTTTTCCATATCATACTGGATGTTCTAGCTAATGCAATAAGACAAGAAAAGGGAACTAAGTCAGATAGATTGAGAAGAAAAAATAATCTTTATTTCTAGATAACATGATCAGCAATGTAAAAAATCCAAAATGACAAAATAGCAAATTTGCAGAATATAGATACATATATACATATACATAGATACATATACAGAATATAGATACATATATATAAAGAAAACTACAAAATTTGATGAATTAGAAGAGCCAAATACAGGGAGAGATATTCCATATTCATGGATTATAAGACTCAATATTGTTAAGGCATTAGTTCTTCCTAGTTCAATCTATAGATTCGATTCAATCCCAATCGAAATCCCAGCCAGTTTTTTTTTTTAATATTGACAAACTGACCCTTAATTTTATATGGAGAAACAAAAGCCTCAGAATAGCAATACATTATTTAAAGAAAAAAAATAGAGAAAACAAATCTGAAGGACTGATACTACTGTATTTCAAGACTTAACTATAAAGCTACAATCATTAAGATAGGCAAGTACTGGTTAAAAAAAAATAGACATAACAGTGGAACAGATCCAGAAATAGAGAACCCAGAAATAGACCCACATAAATATAGTCAATTGATCTTTAACAAAGGAACAGAGTTAATAAAAATAGAGTAAAGATAAGTTTTTTGACCAATGCTATAAGAACAACTGGATATTTACATCATATTACACACATATATATATAATACAGATTATATATATATAATGTGTATATATATGTATCTCTCTATATATAAATAGATACAGACCTTATAGCCTCTACAGAAATTAACTGTAAGTGGATCACAGATTGAAATTAAAAAGGCAAAACTATAAAATCCCTGGAAGATATACATAGGAGAAAACCTAAATGGTCTTTGGTATAGTGACACGTTATAGATGCATCACTAAGGCTCAATTCCTAAAAGAGATAATTGATAAGCTAGACGTTACTAAAATTAAAAGTATGTGCTCTGTGAAAGGCAGTGCCAAAAGAATGAGAAAAGGGGCCACAGATTGGGAGAACATATTTGTAAAAGACACATGTGATAAATGACTGTTACCCAGAATACACAAAGAATTCTTAAAAGTCAACAGTAAGAAAATAAATAACCTAATTAAAAAATGAGCCAAAGATCTTAACAGGCACCTCTCAACAGAAGATGCACAGATGGCAAATAAGCATGTGAAAAGTACTTCACATGCATCATCAGGGAAATGAAAATTAAAACAGTGGGATACCAATACACATCTATAAGTTGGCCAGAATCTGGAACTCTAAGAACACCAAATACCGGTTAGGTATGGAGCAGCCGGAACTCTCATGTATTGCTGGGAGAAATGCAAAACTGTACAACCACTTTGAAAGTTCAGTGGTTTCCTACCAAACTGAACATACTCTTACCATACAATTTAAGTAAAGATGCTTCTTGGTATTTACCCTAAGGAGTTGGAAACTTATGTCCACACACACACACACACACACACACAAAACATACACATAGATGTTTATGTGAGCTTCATTTATAATCGCCAGAACTTGGAAACAGCCAAGATGTCCTTCAGTAGGTGAATACATATACAAGCTGTTGTACATCTAGACAATGGACTATTTGCTCAAAAGAAACAGAGGGTGGGAGAAGATGGGGTGGCTGGGTGATGGGCACTGGGGAGGGTGTGTGCTATGGTGAGCACTGTGAATTGTATAAGACTGATGAATCACATACCTGTACCCCTGAAACAAATAGTACATTATATGTTAATTAAAAATAATTTTTTAAAATAAATGAGCTATCAAGCCATGAAAACATATGGAGGAACCTGAAATGCATATTACTAAATGAAAAAAAGCCAACCTGAAAAGGCTACATACTGTATGATTTCAACTATGTGATACTCAGGAAAAGGCAAAACTATAGCGATAACAAAAAGAGAAGTAATTGCCAGGTTTTAGGAGAAGGGAGGATAGGTGGAGGAATGAATACGTGGAGAATAGGGTACTTTTAGGGTAGTGAAAATACTCTGTAATTTACTATAATGATGGGTACATGTCATTATACATCTGTCCAAAGCCATAAAATGTACTATACCAAGAGTGAAGCCTAACATAAACTATGAACTTTGGGTGATTATGATGTCTCAGTGTAGTTTCATCAACTGTAATACATGAACCATTGTGGTGAATGGTGTTGATAATGGAGGGGGCCATTCATGTGTGGGAACTGGGAGGACATGGGGTATCTTTGTACCTTCTCCTCAATTTTGCTGTGAATCTAAAACTGCTTTATAAAATTAAGTTAAATATAATGCTATTTTAAAATATTTCAGAAAAACTTTTCAGATAGAGTATTAAGATCTATAATTGATCATCTGCATTCTATGGAATCAACATTTGTCTCTCCAAAGCAACTATTCCTATATCAGAATACTCACAATGAGAAGCAGATTTCCAAACGGACACTTAAGATTCAGCTCATCAACAACCAGGAGGTACAAAGTGGAATAGCAAAAGAGAACAAGTGAAGGATAGCTTCTACTGATCTCAGAGAGCATATTATATTGGCTGCCTAAGCTTTGAGATTCTACTAAAAGTTGATTTCATTACTCTTGTTGTAGTCAAATAGAGAAGATGGTTAAAAAAAATAACTTGACTGAAGCTTTCTTTTATGTTATTATATCTATAACATTCAGCTTGTATAAAAGAGAAACCACGAAAGGGAACTTTGAAAATGAGAGAGAGAGAGAGAGAAGCTGGATATGTGTAAACTCAATTTCCAGAAAGCCTAAGAACATAGCATAAAAGACATTTTTCTATTAAGATGAAGGCATTGTTGTCATTAATATGAAAACATGGTTGTTTTTCATTTATGAATTCATATTACAAAACATATGTATATACATAAAATTTTATATTGCATCGGGGTCATGGAGAAAATGCAGAAAAATGAAATACAACATTTATATTACCAAACTTTCTATTTCTTCCTTCAAATACCACTTATTCTGTGGCTTTCTAATTCTTCTACTTGCAAGATTTTTGTCGGTCTCTTTTTCTTCAAATACAAGTTTGGGTGGAACCAATATGTAAAGCAGTAAAAAAATATACTACTGCCTTCGTTGAAACATCAGACTGAAACAGACTGTCAGCAGCCTGTTTCCAGAGTGACTTTTGAAATGTTAAAAGTGGGCAGTATATTTTGGATACAATAATTTTGGAATGCTTTAGTTTACCCCTATTTTTAGCAATAAATTGTCTTCTCTTAGTATTAGTTCTGCCTCCCTAATTTGACTGAATTTCCAACACACAGGAGCAGAGTTTTCATGTGCACTCCTCATGGAATCTAAATTCTGAATGAAACATTCTTCCAGAAGCCTGAGAATACTTCCACAGGAATGTGACATCTTAAACAGCTAGAAATGGACACATGTAGAGGCTAAAATAATATTGTACCAAGTGCAAATTGGAATCATCAAATTGATTAAATATATTTGTTGCCCTCCTCAACTTCCTCCCTTTCTTTACTTCTTTAATCTCCCTCATCTCTGTCACCCACAATCATCACCACCCATGTTATAGAACCTTGGAAGACAAGTCTTTCAATGCACACATTGCCTTTTCTGTTCCTTGACCCCCTTTCATACTTTTCATCATATATACAATAATGTATTGGCTAAAAAATCATTAATTTAATTAAGCACAAATTTTTGGAAAACAGATTAAAATCTTTAAATGAGAATGTTGTATTTGATAATTCCAAAGATGCTACTTTAAGATTCTAATTTTATCTTAATTTCTAAGTTATTCCTTTAAACGCAAGTATTTTTAAGTGGTATCATGTATTCCAGAAATATGGTATTGTTGTCAGAGAAAGAGATAACCACAGCTGTTGAAACAATGTTGGAGCAATATTGGCATGTGAGGATGGTGGGCACAGAAAGAGAGAGGTGGATTCTTATTCTTATTGATGTCATTGAACTGCTACTCTCATCCTATCTCAGGCTTCTAGTACTATGACATTTTTTCCCCTGAATTTTCAAATTTGATAAGTTGGGATTTTTTTGTTTTATATAGGTGAAATCATCCTAACAGGTATTAAAACCTAATAAGTATATGTTGAAAAAATTAGACACAAATGTGAGTATTTCTGCTCAGATCAAGAAAAACTGATGTATTAGATGTTTTAATACTAAAATTCTTAATAAAGTGATTACTTTGATAATATAGAGGGTATATAATTTTGTTTCTAAGGAACATAAAAAAATCAACATACCTCAAGGAAAATGTATTTATTTCAAGGATACTTTGCATCTACAAAATTCAAAGAAAATTTTATAAATCAGTCCCAAGAAGATCATAATCACATGTTTTCCAACGATTTTAATGTAAGACATCTGAAGAACATTCATTTTTTACTTCTACCACTTATAGGACTTAGGTATCCACCATAATCATTAAAACCAGAAGTTTAAATGCTAAGGGAGAGAGCATTCAATTCACCCACGTCAAATCAGCTTTCTTTCCCAGCTCCAATGATTGTGGCCACGGATTCACTGTGTCAGCCTTACTTGAATTTCACAAAGATCATGACGACAATGATTTAAACTTGTGAAAAAACTAAGACATCCAAGGTTAAATGACTAAAACCTTCCTTATAGTATTTTCTCAACCCAACCAATGTACTATAAAACACAATGAAGATAATTGCTTTTATGAAAGAAAAGGGAAGGGGGGATAGAAAAGCGTACCATGGAAAATAGCCTATAAAATACACCGTCATATAAAGTTTTATGATTTTGGTAGTATATAACATAATTTTAAGTTAAATAAAACTGTGAAGTTATAGAGTATATTTAATAATCTAATGAAACAAGAAGAATGTAATTGATTTTTTCCTTATAATCTATTTTGTACACTATACCCAGAGGGATCTTTCTGAAGTCTTAGGAATCTAAATCTAAAGTGTGATGTCTCTTCTCTAATTAAAGTCCTTCAATGACTTCCTACTTCCCTCGAAGTGTGAAGGACAAATCCCCAGAGACTGAAAGACATTTCATGCTTTGGCATTTGCTTTCCTCTTTAACCTCATCTTTTGCTACCATTCCACTTGCATCTCACATTGAAGCATAGAAAACACCTTCCAGTCTCTTTTATATTCCATCTTTCTGGATTTTCCCTTCCTTTTGTGCTTTTCATCAAATCACCTCTGTGCTCCCATAGCACCTTGAGAACCTGATAATACAATGATATTCACATATTGTGCCTGCATATGTAATTGTCTGTTTCCAACCGTGGGTTTGTCACATCATGTATGTTTGATTCTCAGGGTTCTCTCAGTAATAGCAAAATCCCTGTTATATAGTAGGTCTTCAAGATATATTCATGGAATGAAGGATCAACAATACATTTTAATAATTCACCAAAAAAAAAAAAGTTTTTCAACTGACCAAAGGTTATTCTAGTACTGTTTATATATGGTAGGTCTTCTCATGTGAACTCAGATATAAGCTTCAGCAGATACTGAAAGAATCCTCATTGTTAAACTTCACTAATATCATTATGGGCATAACTAAAAAGGATTCCACATTAAACGAGGGTTCAGGAATTGAATACTGTACCAAGGCTTATATACATTTTATATATGTGTGTGTGTGTGTGTATACATAATATATGTGTGTATATATATGTTTATATATACACACATATATTATGTATGCATTATATATACATTATATATGATGTATATATATACATACACACATATACATATATATCATATATCACTATAATGTGGCATTATTTTAAGATAACTAATATAAAATTATTAAGGATTTGTGGTTAAAATAAGCAGCTTATGACTAGATATCTAATATGGAGATTTATTTTTGAGTGATTACCTATGGAGATAAGTCAACTATATTAGGTTTATTGTATTAATATAATTTGCTCTTTGATGGCTTATTAAGTGTGAATTAGTACGAATTAACCTTGGTAACCTTATTCTTTCTCATTACTTTATTTGGAATATCAGTTATCACTAATCTACATTGTAATTTCTCTATCTTCCAAGAAGCGTACACAGTTAGAAGTAGGCTAATCAGTGCTAGTCAAAGGAAAAAAAAAAGCTACTGATTATTCCGAATGGTTCATTATTCAGATAAAACAGGTTCTGAATGACATAGTGAGGATATTTTCATAAACATAAAAAATGAGAAATATAACTGGGTGTCATTCTTTCAGATAATTAGTGTTAACCTCAAAACTTACTGGTGATGAAATTATTGGAGTTTGATTTTGTTCAGAATGCAAAAATCATTTGGACTATTGTAATCTTTTAATTTTAGAACTGGGTATAACACTCAGAGTACCTATTAGTGTTTCTCAACCCAAGAGAGTTTGCCTCCAAAGAGCACTTGAGAAACAGAAGGGGCTATTTCAGTTGTCACAATAATGTGTGGATCTGCTTGGTGGTCCTATTGACTATGTGCCCATAATGTGCTGGAAAGTACCTTGCAATGAAGAACAACCCTGCTTCAGATGCCAACTGGAAAACCCTTAATTTAGAGACCAGGAAATCAGTGATAAAAACAAACTGGTGGTTGAACTGGATTGGAATTGTCTTCAGATTGTAACTCTTAATGTAGCAAGAACAAAACAAAAACAAAAGCAAAAAACGAAATAAACAAACAAAAAACCACCTAATTCAGTGGTTTGCGGAAATCATCATAACAGAACTGTGAAGCAAGTAATTGCTGAAACTGTTACCTGTGAAGAGACCAAGAAAATAAACAAACAAAAAAGTCAAATTAATTGCTTTTGAGGTAGATATATAAATATCGTACAAAATATATAGATAGATGATAGATGATAGATTGGTAGATATGTTTTATATGGGTGCTATGGACTAAATTACACCTCCCTAAAATTCAGATGTTGAAGCTCTAACTCCCAGTGTGACCGAATCTGGAGATGCAGTCTTCAGGAGGCAATGAAGGTTAAATGAGATCATGAAGGTAAGACTCTAATCAAATAGGACTATAGATTTATAAAAAGAGAAAGATCTCTCTTTCTCTTTCTCTCCCTCTGTCTCTCTCTGTCATGTGCAGACACAAGAAAATAGTCATCTGTAAGCTAAGAAGAGAGATCTCACCAGAAACTGAAACCTGCCAGAGCCTTGATGTAGAACTTCCTGGGCTCCAGAACTGTGAGAAAATAAATTCTCGTTAAGCCATGTAGTCTATACTGTTTTGTATGGTAGCCTGAGCAAAGACAGACTATATCTATCTATCTATCTATCTATAGATAGATATAGTGTGTGTGTGCATGTGTGTGTGTGTGTGTTCACGTGTGAACATACATTTTTTTTTGTTTTTCTTGGTTGAATACTTAGAAAACACCTGGGTCATAAGTGCATGCTTAAGTTTATAAGAAGTGCTGATAATTTCCAATTCTGGGTAAGATAGAGTAAGAATACTCTGTCTTCTCTCCTCCCACTGAGTGCAGGTAAAAACCTGGATAAAACACAAGAGGTAAGGATCTGGAAAAGTAAATTGTAGCAGGCTGGTTGCAGAAGAACAGAATGAAAAATATCACTGAATAGGCATTGAGTTAACCTTTTTATTCCATTTCTTCTTTCGGTAGCAATAGTCATCAAAGGTAGAGAGAAAGATAATTACCTTAATTCTGTTTCTAGGAGCAGAAAAGTGACTTCTTGGCAGTGATCAATGCCAGTAGAGGCCAGACAGGTTACTTCAGCTCTATGGGAGGGGCACCTTCATCTCTAATTGAACAAGTTATGGTCCCTAAACTATGGGCCAACCCCTGGTTTTTTTCTTTGTTTGTTTGTTTGTTTTCTCCTCTCTCTCTCTCTCTGGCTTCTTGAATCTTATCCTGGAATGCAGGTATGGGTATAGAAGTTCACAGAAGAAAGATTTAAATAAAGTTCTTTATTTCTCTCTGATGAAACAAAAAGCTCTAAGGAGTCAGAAAATACTAGAGAGATAGTAAAGAAGGAGAGTCTCCTGAGAGTTAGCAATTTTTTTAAAAAAATAAACTTCTGGACTGAGTCCTGAGGTCTACATAGATGGGTCTGATTATGCAACATAAAACATACTATAAAAACAGAACTAGTAATAAGCCATTACCTTGATTACAAACTGGGTAGGTAAATGCAGAACAGATGAGAATGGCAGTGTAAAGACTTTAAAAATAGAATAAATAGGGTGCCTGGATGGCTCAGTTGGTTAAGCAACTACCTTTGGCTCAGGTCATGATCCTCGAGTCCCAGAATCAAGTACTGAGTGGGGCTCCCTGCTCAGTGGGGAGTCTGATTCTCCCTCGGACACTTCCCCCTCTCAAGCTCTCTCTTTTTCAAATAAACAAATAAAAACTTTTCAAAAAATAGAATAAGTATTGAAATGGTAACTCTGGGAAATCTGGTAAGAACATGAGGTCTACATGCAACCAGGCCAATTATTTGCTAAACCAAAAATACCATTTTTTCCATAGGATTTAAAGAAGACTAGAATTTCATCACATAATATAAAAAACACAATATAAAATATAATACTAAAAACACTACAAAACAACAAGAAGATGCATTTTTTTAATTGCATGTGAAATATTTTTCAAGATAGACTATGTTGTACATGATAACCCAAACTTATTTTTTTTATTTTTATTTATTTGACAGAGAGAGAGAGAGATCACAAGTAGGCAGAGAGGCAGGCAGAGAGAGAGAGGGGAGGAAGCAGGCTCCCCGCTGAGCAGAGAGCCCGATGCGGGGCTCGATCTCAGGACCTGGGATCATGACCTGAGCTGAAGGTAGAGGCCTTAACCCACTGAGCCACCCAGGTGCCCCCAAACTTATTTTTTTTTAAATGAAATCCTACAAAGGTATTCTCTGGCCATAATACAATTACTATAAAGATAATAGGAAAATCCCCAAATATTTTATAACAAAAGAATATATTTCTAAATAATTTATAGGTTACTGTGGATAATTAGAAAGTATTTTGAACTGAACAAAAATAGAACTATAACATATACCTAAAGCAGCTGAAATTTATATCACTTAGGGTTTTTATTAGCAAAGAACAAAGGTCTCAAATCAATCATCTCAGCTTCCCCCTTCCAAAACTAGTATGGAAGAAGAAAGCGAATCCAAGTATGCAGAACAAAGGATATAATGAAGGAATGACGGATTAATGAAGATGGGAGCAGAAATAAAGTACATTGAAAACAAGAAAATAATAGGGGAAATCAAGGATACATAAAGCTGGCACTTTGAAAAAATTAATGAAATGGATGAACTTCTAGCAAAATGGGAAGAAAGTCAGAAGACACAATTAACTGTAAAAGAAATGAAAAACAAGAAATTACTACAGACTCTGTGGCTATTACAAGTCTACTAAGATAAATTAACTAACTCTTTAAACATACACACACACACACACATAACCACAACTCACTCAACGTGAAATGGATAACCAGAACAGCCCTTGCTCTGGTAATGAAGTTAAATTTATCATTTAAAATCTTTCCATAAAAAATGTGCAGAAGTATTTTCCAGAATGTTGTACCACTTAGTCCCACTAGATATGGGCTCAGTGTATAATCATGTTCCTCCCCAAGAAGTAAATTGTTTTTTTGGTGTGTTTGTCTGATTTAGTGTTTGTTTTCCTCTTGTTCTCTTCACTTATCTGCAATGAAGTTTCACAATGTGTTATGATCAGTAGCACTCGTTACCCTTTCCCCACACATTGAGACTTCTGTTTTGTAGTGAAAACAAAGAGAAAGTTCCCTTGGCTTTTCTTATGCCTCCCCAATGACTATTGCTCTTCTCCCCAAATTGGCACCACAGTGAGCATTATTTGGCTCCTTCAAAACCTTTCTGTGTCTCTAGAGAGTTCATGGAGAAAGAGTCTTGAAAGGATATAGATTCCCCCAATTTCTGTAACATCCATAGTTTTATTCACTCCAGCAGCCCACATTCAGTCTTCACTCTTGTCAAATTGTCTTTTTTTTTTTTTAAAGATTTTATTTATTTATTTGAAAGAGAGAGAGAACAGGAAAATGCAAGCAGGGGGAGAAGCAGACTCCCCACTGAGCATGGAGCCTACCATCACTAAATCTCAGGACTTTTGATCATGACCTGAGGCAAAAGCAAGTGTCAGGTGCTTAACCGACCTAGCCACCAATGTACCCATCATGTGTCAAATTTTCTATCTCAAATCATGTGTTCTTTCTGCAGGGACCATCTCTCTTCAAATTTTGAACCAGTTGGTTACTCTATAAACTCAGGTCTCTAAGGGGTTGGAAAAAAAAAAATAGTGAATTTAAAGTTATTCCAGCTCTCTCCTGTCAATGTGAGGAAGACTGTTTCCAGCAATTCATATCCTGAGACAAAAGCTTAAGGGTGAACTTTTTTGTTTTATTAGTATATTTTGTAGATTTTTCTCTACCTGCAAAGGTAAATCTACTTCATGTTGCAGTGCTGGGGAATATTTCTGTTTTTAGAAGATTTTATTTACGAGAGAGAGAAAGAGGAAGAGAGAGAGAGTGTGTATGCTCACAGGGGCAGGGAGAGAAGCAGACTCCCTGCTGAGCAGAGAGCCTGACCTGGGGCTCAAATCCAGGACCCTGAGATTTTGACCTGAGCTGAAGACAGATGTTTAATCAACTGAATCATCCAGATGCTCCTAGAACATTTCTTAATATGGATTTATTTTTTGAAGATTTTATTTATTATTTGACAGAGAGAGACATAGCGAGAGAGGGAACACAAGCAGGGGGAGTGGGAGAGGGAGAAGCAGGCTTTCTGCTGAACAGAAGGCCGGATGCAGGGCTCGATTCCAGGATCCTGGGATCATGAACTGAGTGGAAGGCAGACACTTAACAACTGAGCCACCCAGGCACCCAATATGGATTTATAGTATCTTATATATTATGATGGCCACAAATTATTCTGTTTTTTGGCCAAGCATTGTTTGTATAGAAGCCTTTGAAAATATATCTTTGTGATTATTTCAATAGGGGAAATGTATGGACATGATGTGGTGGTACCATCTAAGTTGTCATCATTCTAAACCGAAGTCTAATTAAGTGTCTCCCACATTATAGTCCTTTAAACTCCCCCATAGTTAAATTAAAATGCCTTTACTTTTTTTTTTTTAAAGATTTATTTATTTATTTATTTGACAGACAGATCACAAGTAGGCAGAGAGGCAGGCAGAGAGAGAGAGAGGAGGAAGCAGGCTCCCCACCGAGCAGAGAGCCTGATGCGGGGCTCGATCCCAGGACCCTGGGATCATGACCTGAGCTGAAGGCAGAGGCTTTAACCCACTGAGCCACCCAGGTGCCCCTAAAATGCCTTTACTTTATTATTTACTTCCAACTGACCCTTTTGGGATTTCTATTTCCTATCTTAACTACAGTTTTACCATTTCAGGAATATGAAGCATTCAATGGTTCTCACAACCAGAACTCTCTAAAACTATGATGTAATAAAATTTCAATTCCAAAGAGATTCCCTCATACAAATTTGATTCTGCATTATACTTATTGTTTTTTATTATGGATAGACATAGAAAACAACCAGATGAAAAATCAGTCCAGTATGTCAGGGCACTGCATTAAAAGCAAGTCCATTAGGTTGTTCAAAAAACAATTTACATAATGAAGTTCTCTTTACATGTACAGCCAGGACAAGATTCTTTTCCCACTCCGTATGAATTTATTTACCTCCTTTTATTAGATAATGAGAGCATTATAACCGACTGTTCTCCATTTCTGTTTTGATTTATAGGAAGCCTTAGTCAAAATTTGTGTTCCAAGTTACACTGTCAGCCTAGGTAGTATTGGTACCTTTTTCTACAGGATTGTTGCTCAGTTATTAGCTGTATGTTATCAGCTGTATGTTGTTATCAGCTGTATGTTAATTGTAGCACATGAGAAAGAAAAAAATCTTTTGTTATTGAGTTGCTTACTTGCAGTAAATTTAGGGAAAAAAAAAAAACAACTAAAAATTCCAAGCACTGGAATACCACTTCATGCATAGGAGCTCAGGAAAATGGATTACTATGATCTGGAAGGCATTTTAAAAATATTAGAAGTTCCCATGTTTCATACCATGTGAATTAAGGAGAGGTTACAGTTAGGAATAAGAAGTATAAGCGTTGCATACCCGCAAGGTACGTTTGAAGGACAGTGAGGAAGATTTCCATTCTTATAAATAGAAACTTAAAAATAAAATACGATTCAGCTTTGGATAAAATTAATACAAATTATTTTCGTGGCTAAAGTTTAAGACCAGTATTTTATAATGTCAAGTGCTGTGAATTATCTAAGCACAGTGATAAAAATTGTCAGTAAGGTAATGTAGAGAGAGTTGTGGAAGATTTATATCCCAGTGACTATGAGAGCACAAGGGAAAATGACTGAGTATGGTAAAAAGATTTCACTTTAAATGTATAAGATTCCAAGTCTTATTATCTTCCATCACGAAAAGCAAGAGACTTTCTACTTTCTAAAGTCCTTCCTAAACTATTCAAAGCAAATTATTACTTGCAATGATTTTTCAATTATTAAACAAAAATACTCATGTAATCCTGGAATCTAAACCAATCTAGATACATGGAAAATACATTTGCTCCTTTAGCTTACAGAATGAGTGTGTTTAATATGGAAAAAGTAGTTTGTGAATCAAATAATGAATGTGTTAGACCAGACCCTTTGCATAGTGAAGTATGCAAGACTGTAAATTAATTAAGAAATTCAGATTCCTTAAGTCCCTGGGCAGATTTTATTTAATGCATGCTTTGCAGGTTCAGACACGAAGGCAATGATGGGGAGCAGAATAGGCCACCCTCATATATGCCACTCTGGCATGCGGATTAATTCCAGCTGAGGATAACTGGGGTCCAGCCAACTCAGGAAAACCTTTACCTCTCCAAAACTGCCTAAAATAATTTAGCTGGGGGCTGGCCCAGGAAGAAAGCTATTCCCAGAGATAGTTATTTTATCTGAAAGACTTACCTGCAAGGCAGAGCAAACGTCCGATTATCATACAGCTGCTCTTATTATTTTCCTGTGAATTGCCTTCCTCCCTTTTGAAGGCCCACACCCTTATCCTATTCCTTTTTTTTTTTTTTTAAGATTTTATTTATTTATTTGACAGACAGAGATCACAAGTAGGCAGAGAGGCAGGCAGAGAAAGAGGAGGAAGCAGGCTCCCTGCTGAGCAGAGAGCCCAATATGGGGCTCGATCCCAGGACCCTGAGACCATGACCCGAGCTGAAGGCAGAAGCTTTAACCCACTGAGCCACCCAGGCGCCCTCCCAGAAGAGGTTCTTAAATAGTCCAGAACCTGGGATCATGACCCGAGGTGAAGGCAGAGGCTTAAGCCACTGAGCCACCAGGCGCCCCACCCTTATCCTATTCCTTAGCTCAGGGTGGCACATAAGTTTCAATTACTTGACTGCTTTTGAGTCTCATGTGTTTATGCGGCTCCTGTATGTAAGAGCTGTTTTCCTCCTATTAATCTGTCTTACATCAATGTAATTTTTAGACTAGCCAAAGAAGCTAAAGGAAAGAAGGAAACACTTTTTCCACCCCTACAACCACACAATACATTGACTGATGGATGGATGGATGGATTGCTCCACATTATGAAGTATGAAAAAAAGTATAAATGTGAATTAGGTGACTAGGGTTAAGTGTGAGAACCTCAGGATAAGACACATTAGATTTCTCTCTTAGGCAATAGAAAGTCAGAGAATGTTCAGCTGAACTATGACACTGGTAACTAAAGATATTTACATCTTTACTATATCTTTTATTTTTCAAGTTTTTATTTAGATTCTAGTTAGCTAACATATAGCATAATATTGTTTCAGGAGTAGAATTTAGTGTTTCATCACTTATGTATAACACGCAGTGCTCATCACAAGTGCCCTCCTTAATACATCTTTATTATCTTAACATGAATACCTAAGAGAATCATTAGGTTTAGATATGAGCTAGAAATAGTTTAATTTGTAGAAGTTGCATAAGAAAAATAAATGAAGGAAAAAAATATATATATCATGAGTGAGAAACAAACTAATCAAGCTTTGGTTTCCCATGAAAAATCAGGTATCCAAAAATTGGGATACACCCCTTCTGTGCAAAAATTTTCCAAAAGTGAGTAGTATCTGCCACTTTAGAACTGCAAAATAATGTTATGTGGCCACAGTCCCTACCATTGCCTATTGCATACTGGCTTATTTTTTTCGTTTACCTTGTTGTCTTTAATTAGACTAGTTTTCCTGTCCCTTTGGGGAATGACTTCAGTGTCTCCAGTTTAAAGTCATCCTGGTGGATATTTAAAAAAAAAAAAAAATCACCCTGGGGTCAAAGTGACATAATCTATTCCATATAACCAGAATGAAACATACACAATAAAGTCCTCTAAAAGAAATAGTCCATGGGGAACGAGTGTAGATTTTCTTAATTATAATTACATAAACTGTTACCTAATCTAGATTTTACATTGTAGATTAAGATGCTCAACATTTCTGAAACATCTACCTTGAAATAGGTGCTCTTACAATAAGACTATATGCTTATATGTATATATATGAAACAAATTCCCTGACTGTGATGGTTTCTGGGGCCACTGCAGAAAGGAGCTTATGCAAACATAATATAAGACTATACTAGCAAAATATTATGGGTGCTCAGAGAAGGCAGCTCATTATGCATAAGTGAGCATGTGGTTTGGGGTAGGGATTTAAGTGGGGTGTTCAGAAACTAAGGCTTCACAAAGAAAGTTTTACTAGAACTGTATTCAAGAACTGTAATTTTAAAGAATTTATATTCTTATGAAAGAAAAAAGCAATTTGGGCAAAGAGAACACTAGCGTTCATTCATGCATTGATGTTAAACCCACAATGATAAAATGATTGTGGAGGTATTTGCACCTCACACAAATTAAGATTGTTGAAAAATAAAATTAACACACTACAAACTATTTATTTGCTATAAAACAGCAATAATTCTGACTTAAATGGTTATTTTCCCTGAATATTAATTTATGATTCTAATTAATTTTCTTGACCATTTTTAAAATTCTTTAAGCCCATTTGCATAGTCTTTTCAAAATAATCAATACAGTACAGTCTCACTAAAGATAAGCCAAATGTCTTCCTCTCTACTTTCTTCTAAGCTTACTAAGCAACAGGATTGTCTTGCCTTTATTCAGAAAGGGAATACTTCTAATCTTACTGCATAAATAACATTTTCAATTTTTAATTTCAGAATAGTAGACATGATAGAAGAGAAAAATATCATTTTACAACATACTGTAAAATCTATTTTATCTTCATTTATCGTACGCATTTAGATATTAGTACATGATTCCATTTGCAAAAGCATGCATTCTAGAGTCTCTCTGAGCTCTTTCTTAAGTCACAGAGGAAAAAACTCAAACTGAAGCTTCTCATACCAAATTTTTGGGCTGCACTTTCTTTCTTTTAGTTATGTTAACATTCATTAAAGTAATTCTACTAGTGGATTTGGCAGAGATTTATAAGGGTAAGTTTTGTAAAGAATCTCTCTGTTCTTTGGCTAAGAACTGACATTTTATGTATGATTAAAAGTTAATGTGATTTAGCTTGGAATGAGAACTGTTGAGCATATTGTGTAGAAACAGATTTATGGCACAAAATGTTTTCAATGAAAAAAATGGCGGTGTCATGCTTCTTTCTCTTAAAGCTATGTTTTGATTCTGATTTTCTTTCTGATACTTGCTCCTGCTCATTCTCTCTCTCTTGAGATGTGAATACTTAAATTGGACAAATTCAATTACCTCTCAATTTCTCTTTTGTCTTTCAAAAAACTAATTAGAAGTTATTGAGTTAAAAACTGTTTGTGGTTTTAAAATACATTAGAACTGTGGAATTCAAAGCACTGTTGGATGCATAAAATTTCTGTTTTCTAATCAGTACATCCATTGAAGCAAGTATATTTCTATAAGAATGGTAAGTATATAAGTACTTTAAGGATTAACTGAGGTGAATCTAGGGATGGTAGTAGCATAAAATGTTTAAGCAGATGCAACTTTGGAAAAATAAGTTCTATGTATCCACTTACAATATATGTCGAATTCTTACTCTATGGAGGATACAGTACCAGAGCCTAATAATGTAATCAGGCATAATTCTTGCACTCACAGAGTATATGATTCAGTGGAAGAGACTAAATTAAAAAAAAAAAAATAGACATCTGGCCACTCCCAGGTTTCATAGTGGAAGCACAAAGGCTCTGTTTCCTTTACCAATGAGTAGATCCACTGAAATGCCTACAAAAGACAGAGACCTGCATGGAGATGTTTTAAAGGTTAGTCAACTGTGATATTTATAAAATGGTATTAAATCTCCCTTGCCTAAGGGAGCCTAGACTTCCAAAACACTAAAGCCTGGCTCTGGTGGTTTGTTTTGTATGATTTTTTGTGATGCAATCTTCCTGGGGGAATAGTGAATTCATTCACTTATTAATGTATAATTTGTCAATTTTGATAAATTTATAAAGTAAACATATAGAGAACAATTAAATTATATGAAGGGAGGGAAACCTAATCTAGTTTGGAATGACAGTGAAGGCTCCTGAGGTAATGGTACTTGATCTAAGTCTTACAGAATGAAGAGGAATTTGTTTAGTGATGAATGGGAAACAGGTTATAAGAAATTAGCCTAAGAGAAGACCCTGAGTAAAACAGAATACTAAATACTTTGGATGAACTGATAGAAAAACATGTTGGAGAAATACACAGGAAACAGATGACCAGTCATAGTGTGTGTGTGTCTGTGTGTCTGTGTGCATGTGTGGGTGTGTACATCTGTGTATATTTAAAAATAGGTAAAGGAGGGGCACCTGGGTGGCTCAGTGGGTTAAAGCCTCTGCCTTCGGCTCAGGTCATGATCCCAGGGTCCTAGGATCGAGTCCCCCATCGGGCTCTCTGCTCAGCGGGGAGCCTGCTTCCTCCTCTCTCTCTGCCTACTGTGATCTCTGTCTGTCAAATAAATAAATAAAATCTTTAAAAAAAAATAGGTAAAGGAAGCTGCTGAAAGATTTGAAGCCTGGGCATGAGGTGATTATGTTTGAATTGTGAGCAGGTCTTCTGCTTGCTGTTGTGAGGAATAGATGAGGAGAATTTAGTATAGATGTGGGGAAATGAGAAAGGAAACTGTGGATAGCAGTCACTTAACTTGAGAAGAAGTAGATGGATATAAAATTCATTTGGAAAGTGAAAATGATAGATTTTGATGATGATTGCATGAAGGAGACAGAGGAGTTCACTGTCAGGGATTTTATTTATAAATCAAATAAAGAATAAAATTTTTGTAATATAATCTAGGGGAATAAATTAAGTTCTGCTGTAAATTTTGCCTAACATAATTCCCACTTTGATGAAAAGACCAAATCAAGGAAACCTCAAAATTAAAATAAAATGTGGTTCTCTGTTGTTATAGTGTAACATAGCACCTATTAAGAAATGACCTGGAGGGGTGCCTGGCTGGCTCAGTGGGTTAAAAGCCTCTGCCTTCGGCTCAGGTCATGATCCCAGGGTCCTGGGATTGAGCCCCACATTGGGCTCTCTGCTCAGTAGGGAGCCTGCTTCCTCCTCTCTCTCTGCCTGCCTCTCTGCCTACTTGTGATCTCTGTCTGTCAAATAAATAAATAAAACCTTTAAAAAAAAAAAAGAAAAGAAATGACCTGGATATGTTGCCTAGTTATAAAGGCGAATACACTACAAAAAAAGAAAAGATAAGAATTATGGGGTAAAAATCCAGTGGCCTTACATATATACATATACTTTCTTTAGATACTCCACTGACAAATAAAATGTTTCCCAATTTACTGAGGTGACTTTTCAGCACAAACGAATAAACCAAAATTATAGAGGATTTTTTTTTATTGCATCTCTAACAAAATTACATAAAGGGATTTCACAATATCCTCTAGTGTAGCCAGCTTCCTTCAGGCGTGTGCCATATTATTACGTCTATGCCTTATTCATCTGTGCATCTCCAGTGGCCTGAATACTCCTGGCCACATAACTGCGGAATATCTACTGAGTCTGTGTAAATATTAAATAACTGCCTTAGGTCATGGGGCTCATAAGAAAACAAGAAAAAGAAAAAGAAATACAGCTGTGTCTCCTTTTTCATAGTATGATATTCTTTCTGCTGAGTTTATTTTGTGTCTTTAAACTGATTTGTCCTTTCCCTCCCCATTCAGCCAAAACACACTACTATGGGCAAGTCCCCGGGTCCTCCAGTTATTCAGAAACCATTTGGAATGTTGGCCTTGTCCTTATTTCAAACCAGTCTTTTTTTCTCCTCACATCTTCATTTTGCTTCATCTAACTATTGCCTCATTGATACTCCTATGAATCTGAAGATTACCTAATGTTTTACAGGTACCAGGTCTTGACAGGTCAGTATTTATCTATGTCTGCTATCAGTAGGTGTTTGCCTCCTGCTGCTCAGATGATCCCATAGTCTGAGTTATCCCACCTCACAATTGGTTTAACCTGGTACTAGTCAATGTGTTCAATTGCCCTATTTCTTCTACCACACTTTGGTCTCTGTCTCAGAAACAGAAATCTATTACTGTTCAGAATATATATATATATGTATATATTTATTTTTAAAGACTCATTTATCTATTTTAGAATGAGGGAGATGAAGAGGGGGCAGGGAAATGGAGAGAAATAATCCTAAGCAGACTCCTTGATGAGCCCAGAACCTGTTTAGGACCCAAGCTGAAACCAAGAGTCAGATGTCGAACCAACAGAGACCCAGGATCCCCAGTTCATAATATTTTAAAGTAGAATTGTATAATAATGGTAACAGATTAACCATCAACTAAATAATAAAGTGAGGGAAAAAATTCTTATGGACATCTGAAGGACAACACATCCAAAAGAATCAATAGCATGTCTCATCAAATTTAGGAAGTACGCAATATGTGATAATTCTTTTTCAATAAAAGACTACAGTAGTTTCCCCAGATCTGTGGGGTTACATTCCAAGATCCCCAGTGGGTTCCTGAAACCACAACAGTACTGAATCCTATATGCACTATGTTTTTTCCTATTCATACATACCTACAATAAAGATTAATTTATAAATTAGGCAGAGTAAGAGTTTAACAATAACTAATGCTGAAATAGAACAATTATAACAACATATTATAATGTTTTATATTATATGTTATATTATATATATTATATGTTATATATAATATGTTTTTATATTATAATAAAAGTTATATGACTGTGGTCTTTAACTCTCAAAATATCTTACTGTACTATATTCATACTTCTTGTGATGATATGAGATGATAAAATGCTGATCAGAGTAAATAAGATGAATGATGTAGATAGGTTTTGTGATGTAGCATTAGGCTATCACTGACCTTCTGACCATATGTCAGAAGGAGGATCATCTGCTTCCAGACCATAACTGATGGTGGGTAGTTGAAACCACAGAAAGTGAAGCCACAGGTAAGGGGAGTTGGGGGAAGACTACTGTATTTGTGTGTGTGTGTGTGTGTGTATAATATCTTCCTCTTCTCTAAGAACCTCCTCATAAACTCAGGACTTATTTTTGGATCTGTTTTTGTGCCAGCTTGCTAATTAACACCTACTGAGATCTTAACTGATAATTCAGATAGAAATTAATGATGCCTCACAGTATGATTAATCCATGACATATTTGAATTTTATTTTTTTAAAGATTTACTTATTTATTTGAGAAAGAGAGAGAGAGAGAGAGGTGGGGTGGGCAGAGGGAAAGAATCTCAAGAAGACTCCTCGCTGAATGTGGTGCCCAACTAGGGGCCCAGTCTCCCAACTGTGAGATCATGACCCGAGCAAAACCAAGAGTCCCACACCCAACCATTTGAGCTACCCAGGCACCCCTATATATTTGCATTTTAAAAGGAAACATTACATGGATGAGATAGGAGCACTGGATTTCTAGCTAAAGAGGCTATGGTTTTTAGGAAGGGAGAAATTTTCTCATTTATACATAGATTTTACTTGCACATATTAGGCTTAAACTACAAGGGTAGATATTGTAGTTACTGGAGATGGAAGAGGGTAATTTCAGACTTCCTTAAGGATATCCCCATAGTTTACACAGCAGAGATATCAGAAAGAGACTAAAGGGGATCTAGTAAAAGTAAATCCCTGAAATATTAACAGCTGTTGTGTGATAATGTTTCATTTATGAATGTTTCCTATGGGGAAAAATAAATCCATAAATAAGAACTTGGAGCTCAGCACGACTTCTGTACTGATGGTAAAAATCTTTAATAAATACAGTTGATGGAAAATGGAAATTAACTTCAAGTCTTTTAAACTATTATTCTACATATACTAAATCTTTTTAGGCTATCCTAAAGTTCTGTACCACATATTTCATGTTTCTCAGAAAAGAATTAAAATGTTTTCAGATAATACTGTTAATATATCACAGTTTAAAATAAAAGTCCTATACACTGTGAACTGGATTTCAAACGTCTAAATGTTAGTCATTCATTACCTTTCATAGTGTAATGAGAATTGATCCAACTTTTTTTGGGGGGGAGGAGTCTAAGATAAAATTTTCTATTCTGTTCTTTACTACCTTGTCTGTCTCTTAAACTTGTCTAAAATCTGGCACTTGTCTTAAAATCGTCTAAAATGTGTCCACCCAATCATATAACCTCGAGAACTCCAGCACCTACCAGAACATCCTGAAATCACACAGCGTTAGTGTCTACTCTATGCCTTTACGTTTTTACGCGCTGTCTGCAGTGTTCATCATTGCCGCAGTCTTGCTTTCTTTGTAGAGCCTGGGGTTTTATGTCAATAACTCCCTGCCCAGAAGAAACTGAAAGAGGTAAAATCCGAGTAATACTTGATGAGTAAGTAAATGAAGTCTTCCACAGCTGCTCAATTGCCGCTAACCTCTCTATCCTTAAAGATCGAAAATGTACTTTTACATCCAATGACAGAAGTCTTCAAAAATGAGTCTTTCATGTCAAGAACCATGTCTTACAGCGTTTATACACACACACACACACACACACACACACACACACACATACATATATATATATATATTTTTTTTTTTTTTTTTGGAGGGGAACATAGTTTCTTATTTCTGTATACCTTATTTCACCTACTGCAATGACTGAATGTTTTTGATAAATTTCTATTGATCAACACTTAGAATATGGATATGACTTTAAGACATGCAAGCCAATTATCTTACAATATCTTCTCTGTGCATAGTTGTGTGCTAAACTCAGAGATAAATTGAGGTGGAAAAAAATCCTCCCTTTGCTCATAGAAAATATGTTTCATTGGAAAGATTAAAAATATAGAAGAGAAAGAAACAATTACAGAGACTAATATAAAGTCATTTTATTTTTTAGTACTTTCAATATACTTAGAGAACATTCTCAGGAGTATTATTGCCTTTTATCAATAAGCTACCTTAACATAAATCATTTTATTTTACAAGTTAAATGTTTGTTAAGTATCTTTATTATTAATGTTGTTAAGTATTGTTAATGACATTGTTAAAATTGTTAAGTATCTTTATTGTTAAGTCTCTTTAATGTCAAATTTCTTTATTGATTTTCCAAAGTGTTTCTAATTTAAAGGGAGTTTTTCTCTAATAAATGAACTATAATTATCACAGGATTAATTGGTACTAATCTTTTGCTTTGAGATATAAATAATCTAAGAACATAATTTTTTCATTTTCAAGGATAAGAAATTAAACCGAATGATAAAAATTAAAAAATAAATAAATTTTTAAAAAGACATTTACAATCCACAGGATAACTTGCTTGAGTAATTTATTGCCATCATGATTGAACATTTTTTTTCTTCCTCTTGTATAAGTAGTGGTACTGCATCAACTTATGATAATTTTAGCCTAGTCATGACCTTTATAAAGTTAGAAAAATATGGTCAACATGATTCTTATAATCAAGCTTAGTACACTTGAAAATAGGTATCAGTTATCCTCTTAACCTTCTGTTTCCTAATCTAAATATATGTCTGTGACTGCTTTACATTTTTTTCATAGGACCACTTATTCTACTTTTAATTATCTTGATAATTTTCTTACTCATGTTGGAGTGGGAAGAGTATTACTGAGATAAATACAAAATATAATAGAAACTTACCTATGTTTTCTAATATGTTAGAAAACTCTGTAAAGAAAACTTTATTTTACATTTTTTTACAATGTACATATTTTGTTAAAATTTTTAGAACTACATAAACAAAAATCAGACCTAAAATCAAGAGTCTACCATGCAGAAATTATCCTATGTATTATGAGGCTACAAGATACACTTTTGTTTTCAAAGTGTTTGTATTTTGGTTATGGTAACATCTCAGAAATGAATGAAAATATACTTAAGTATGAAAAGAACATAGAAAGATAGGAATGAATGGAAGGAAGAAAGGAGGGAAGGGAAGAAAATAGAGGGAAAGTGGGAGAGGGAATAAGAAGAAAAGCCTTCAAGAGACTATATATTTCTTGCCAAATCAGTGAGCTTGACAGAAGAGTTAAAACAATCCAGAGTAAAGAGGTTTTGTCTAGAGAGCTATTAAAGTTTTTTTTCTTGTTTTGTTTTAGATTAATTTTTTAAAATTTTTAGATTAATTTAGATTAATTTTAATTTTTTAGATTAATTTTTTAAAATTTATTGACTTAACGATCGATTGATTTGAATATATATATATATATTTTTAAAGATTTTATTTATTTATTTGACAGAGAGAGATCACAAGTAGACGGAGAGGCAGGCAGAGAGAGAGAGAGGGAAGCAGGCTTCTCGCTGAGCAGAGAGCCCGATGCGGGACTCGATCCCAGGACCCTGAGATCATGACCTGAACCGAAGGCAGCGGCTTAACCCACTGAGCCACCCAGACGCCCCTGAATATATTTTTTGAAGAGTAGTTTTACTTTCACAGCAAAATTAAGGAGAAGGTACAGAGATTTCTCATATATACTCTGCCTCCACACATGCAATGGTCTACCCCATTATCAATATCTTCCACTAGTGGTACATTTACTGCAGTTGATGGACCTACATCAACACATAATTCCCCAAAGTGTATAATTTACATTAGGCTTCATTCTTGATATTGTACATTCTCTGGGTTCAGATAAATGTATAATACCATGTACCATCTATGCAGAATATTTTTACTGCACCCCTAAATCTTCTATTATCTGCCTATCCAACTCTCCTTTGCACCTGAACCCCTAGCAATCAATGATGATTTTACTGTCTCCGTAGCTTTGCCTTTTTGAAGATATCATATAATTGAAATTATAATTTTTCAGATTGGTTTCTTTTATTAGTAATGTGCACTTAATTTTCCTCTATTTTTTATGGTGTAATAGCTCATTTCTTTCTAACACTGATTAATATACTATTGTCTGAATGTACCCACAGTTTGTATATCCATTTACTTCCTGAAGGACATCTTGGTTGCTTCCAACTTTTATAAATTATAAATAAAGTTGCTATAGATATCCATGTGCAGGTTTTTTATACAGACATTAGTTTTCAACTCCTTTAGGTCAATACCAAGGAGCACCACTGCTGGAATTGTATGGTAAGAGTATGTGCAGTTTTGTAAGAAACCACTAAACTGTCTTTAAAAGTGGCGGTCCCATTTTGCATTCCCACCAGCAATGGAGAGTTTGTTGATCTACTACCTTGCCCATATTTGGTGTTGTCAATATTCCTGATCTGGGCCATTCTAAAGGTGGGTAGTGATATCTCATTGTTTTAATCTACATTTTCCTAATGACATATAAAGTGGGGTCTCTTTGTATATGCTTACTTTCCATATGCAGACTTTGTTAACTAATCTTTCTCTGACCTCATTCTAGTGCCACCCTTTTGTCCATCCCTACTATGTGACCCAAATTAACATTTTCTCTCATGCAGATTACAACAGTCATCTCTGCCTTAACTTTGCATATACTTTCAACAATGTCTAGGACCCATCTGTTGTAGAGCCTCATTAGTTCATCCCTCTTGCCATCCAAGTTTCTGAACAGATTTCAGATCCTTACAATCCTTTCCTTGATCAGTAGTTTTTTTCTGCCTTTTTCTTGCCACCATTATTCTTTTATGATTTTCTAATGAATAAAAGAAGAGCCACAATAGCATTTTCTTTTTGTTGTTGTTGTTGTTGTTTATGGTGACTGACAGTTCACAATAGCATTTTCTAATTTTCTTTTTAAATAAATTTAAATCAACTTACAGTACAATTGTCTAATTTTTTCTTTTGGTGTAAGTTCTATGGATTTTAATTCATGTTTATATAAGTGTACTCTTAACTATAATCAGGATACCAGAATGTTCCAAAGTCCCAAAAATACCCCCTTGTGCTGTTCTTTTATAGTCCCACACTCAACCCACTACAGACCATGGGCATTCACTGATCTCTTCTCCATCATTACAGTTTGATCTCTGCAAAATTCATATAAATGACTCAAATAGAATATAATGTTTGGGGGACCGGTTTCTTTCATTTAACATAACATTTTTGATATTCATCCAAGTTCTTATTTCTATCAATATATTTCTTTTGTATTTGTGAGTAATATCAATTACATGGGTGTATCACTACTTTTATCTTACTTTTTAAGATTTTATTTATTTGTCAGAGAGAGAGGGAGAGCGAGCGAGCACAGGCAGACAGAATGGCAGGCAGAGGCAGAGGGAGAAGCAGGCTCCCCGCCAAGCAAGGAGCCCGATGTGGGACTCGATCCCAGGACGCTGGGATCATGACCTGAGCCGAAGGCAGCTGCTTAACCAACTGAGCCACCCAGGTGTCCCTTATCTTACTTTTTAAAGGACATATGAGTTATTTCCAGGTTTTTTTGCAAATTTGAACAGAACCATTATAAATATTTTTATACAGGTATTTGAGTGAATAAAAACTTTCATTTTTCCTAATGTAAATTTCCAAATGTAAGATAGCTCGATTATATAGTAGCCATATGTCTTAAATTTATAATAAACTGCCTGATAGCTTTTCAGAGTAGCTTTATCACTTGGCATTCCTTTGAAGGTTTGAGTTGTTCTGTATTCTTACCACTATTTAGTGTTGTCAGTATTTTTTTAAGCTACCCTAATATATGTCTAGTGGCACCTCATTGGGATTGTAACCTGCATTTTCCCAAACATTGATAATGTTGAATATCTTCCTTGTGTTCATTTGCCACCCTCATGTTCTTTGATAATGTGTCTGTTCATGTGTTTTGTACATTTTTAAAACTGTGTCATTTTTGTTCTCATGCTCTTGGATAAATTTTTATATATTCTGGAAAAGTCCTTTATTGAATACATGATTTGGAAATATTTTCTTTTAGGATGTAGCCTGTCTTTTCACTTTCTGTAAAGTTATTCGCTCTTAAATTATTCTACCTTTTTTTTTTTTTTGCATGAGAGTTAATACTTTCTGAAATTGTCTGATTTATTTATGAGATTACTTATTTATAATCTATACTCCACAAACCAGTTTTCATGCTAGCAGAAAACTTCATAAAAATATGAATTCAGGATTGCACCTGTATTAGTTTCCCATGGCTGTTGTTACACAGACTTAGTAGCCTAAAACAACACATATTTATTTTCTAACATCCTGAGATCAGAAGTCCAAAATCAGTGTCACAGGATTAAAATCAAGGTTTTGGCAGAGAGGTACTCTGGGAAGTAGGGACAACCAGTTATTTTGCTTCTCAGTTTCTGGAGGCTGTCCTCATTCCTTAGTTCATTGACTCTCCTTACATCTCCTCCCACTTTCATCTTCACATTCTTCTACTGTAGTCAAATCTTCCTCTACTCCCTTATAGTGTGATTGTATTTGTAGCCAACAAAGATAATCCAAAATAATCCATCCATTCTAATATGTTTAATTTCATTAATCAGCAAAGTCCCTTTTACTATATAAAGTAACATTCACAGGTTCCAGGAATTAAGACCTGGATATCTTTGGAGTATTACTAAATTGATTATATGTCTCAACCTATGCTGATCCTGCTCTTATATAAATTCCTGCACTCTCTCTCCTGAACCTCAGAAAATTGCAAATGAGGATATATTTTGATAATTTATGATCTAGGTATTATATATTTTAACCATTTTTTTCCCTCTGTAACCATACTGCAAGTGTCTTACAAATCAGGATTGTGGCTTCTATTTTATTACTATTCAAAAAATAAATTCTTATTGAATCTCTATATTTTTAGCCAGATGATAGATTAACAGATTGTTAATCCAATCTTTGAGCACCAAATATCTGAATCATTAATAAATCCAGTTTTCATCTAAGCCTGTGAATTATTCAAGGATCCAAACTCCTGGGCTGAATCAAGTTTTTCAATAATCTTGTTTTCATGCCAACATTAACTTCACCTAGAGACATCTTTCTATCTCTCCATTTCTCTCTGTTTCTGTCTCTGTCTCTCTCTCTCTCTCTGTCTCTGTGTCTGTGTGTCTCTCCATTTTCTTCACTCTTCTTTGTGTCTTCCTTGTTTTCTTTTATTTCCCTCCAAAACATGATCTCTATAAACGACAAATTCTGACCACTATTGTACATTTTGTTGGTTAGAATTGATTTATTTTATTCTTCTGACAAAAAAAGCAAGCAGTTTAAGAAAGATATATGTGTTTCCTTTTTCCCAAGAAAATTGGATTTCAATGTATTAAGTATCCTACTGTTTCTATACAATAAACTGTGAGAAAAATAAAAAAAAAATACTTAGTTTATACCTTTCATCATTTTACTTATTTTTTCAGGTTTCACAGAAAGGATATATTAAGAACACAAGCTTACATAAAATTATATAGCTTATCCGTCTGTGTCACTTTCTAGACTTTCTTGATATTGGTGGTAGATGTGTTGTTGAAAAATAATGTAATGTTTAAAATGACTAGATCTTTCATATATCTTCAGTATAGCTATAAGTTCATGCTTTTCACTTCAATAACATATGAAACTGCCTTTCATTTTTATGTCAGTGGTTGCACCTATCTAAATAAATACAAGTGAATTAAACTTAGAGCATATTTTCAGTTTCATATTTTTTAAATTCATTTTCTTGTAAATTTACTTTTAAAATCAGTAATATTGGTTTCTGTTATTGCTAACATCGCGTGACAAACATATATATATATATTTTTTTAAATCAGAATCTTCTACTGCCTACAAATTTTGAGTGAACTAAAAGAACATTATGTTAAATTTGAAGAAATATCCTAAAGTATATCCATTCCAGATAGCTTTATAAACCCCAAAAATGCTTTATTCTATATTCTACAAAAGTTTTTTTAAAAGGCAAAAATGAAATAAGCAAGCTAGAAAAAAGTGATCATAAGTTTTTGATAGATACATTTTCTAGAGTAGTATTTTCTTAAACATTTGAACACAATGCTTTTGTTTTAAGTGCTTTGATTATATAATCTAAATTGTACAAATGTGGGATTTCATATTATTCAAGAAACAAGAATCCCCGAAACTTGAACTCATAGTGATAAATTTACATACTTGAAAGCATCATTTGACTAATTCTTTCCAGATATTATTTATACCTAGTTTGGGAAATGGTCTTATTAAAAATTTAGACAACTGACTTCTTGAGTAATGAAGACAGTCATTTCAGCAGACGAAATAGCAAATAAAATTTGACTTTCTCAAAAATTGCTTTACTCATGATATCTGACAGTTTTTAATTGCTCGTTTTCAACATGTAGAGCTGAAAAGTGGCTTCATATACTTTATATACTTATGCTGGAACCCTGATGCTATTAATAATCCTTAAAACATAGAGGAAAATTAAAAATATGCTAAAGGATTTCCTTAAGAGAAAAGGAATTATTGGTTATTAGTTCCAACTCATATAACAATATTTGAGTTTTCTTATAGAGAATATTAGTAACGATGAAGTGGAAAATCTTATTTTTATTTAATTAAGTATCACATATACTTACTTTAAAAATATGTACAGTCATTTTTAAAGAATATTAATACTTGCAGTCATTATTATTATAATTAAATATATGATGGAGTGAATGATAGTAATTAGAGATAGCAACTGAGACAGTACAGCAATTTCGTTCAAAGTTATATTACAATAGTCATTGTTTTATTGCACAGTAAGAATATTGCTATAAACAACATTAAATAATAAATGGTTTTCAGTTAGTGAGAGTCAGATAAATATGGCAAGGCCAGGATAAGACAGAATTTACAGAAGTTAATAGTCCCTGAACTGTAGTTAGAGAAGGCCAGGAAATTGATTATTCTTAAGATAGTCATTATTCATAGGGTGGTCATAAAGGAATCTCTGGTTCCAATATTAGTGAACAGAAAAGTTATAAATTCATTAAACTCAGGATGGGTATGCAAGTGTTAAGGAGACAGATAGATTGGGCATTCCCATGATAGTTAATAGGGAATGTAAATTCAAGTGACTGGAACTTGTCTTTTTAGTCTTATATCTCCAGTATCTCTCCTAGCAGAGAAGAGTAGTATAGGAAAACAGAAGACAGACTTACTTATTGGGAGATTGGGATTCAGAAGCAGGAATTATCTCTAAATGTCTTTAGAGACATTTAGTCTTCAGGCCTGAGATTCGATCTCTAAAGATGAAAGAAACAGGAACACAGGGGTTTGGTGTAGATTTTTAAGTTGCTGGAATGTGGTTACCACAGTCAAGACAGAATCCGCACCAAGGCTAACTTTAATGTTGATATAATAAACTACAATCTTCAAGATACTTTATTCCTGGTAAATTGGATCCAAATTGATTACTTAGACTAAAAATAAGACTTAATCTACAATTGATATTGACCTCAATGGATAAATAAATTTACCAGCAGGGAAACAATCAAGAAAACATTAAATAAAGAACCACAGTGTGGTAGAATAAAAACAAGCTTTGAAATTCAATAGTAATGTGTGTGTCAGAGCACACCAATGAATGGTTGACTTTGAGTAAATTATTGATATCCTCTCTGAATCTGTCTCATTCATAAAAATTGGGTAAAGGATAGATGTAGGCCAGAACCCTTTCAGGACAAATAGCTATATTCAATCTAGCTTAATCAAAATAATACAAAATGGTGATTATGGGAATGGGTAGGTGAGATTAAAATTATCTGGTAAACTTCTTGAAGAAGGGAAAGGTATATAATTCCTATGAACAAGAAAATGAAACATCCTAGGGCCATCAATTGAAATGCCTTTTCTTATTTTCCTCCAGTATAAATATTGACATTTTAGTAATAGACTTAAGATTTAGATATGTCAATGCAAAAGCAATAGAGCAAAACAAACCTATCAAGTTTTTTTTTTCATTTCTCTCCCCTTCCAATAACAATAGGAAGGACCATGAAGCTGTATGAACTGAGAATACTTTCTGAAAATAAGTATTTTAAAACTCAAAGCATAACCAAGACACAGAACATATCTTATAGAAGTTAAAGAAATTGTACTTTCCTATAGCACAAAATACTTCATAAATCCCAGTTTTGCTGTCCAAATATATAGTAAGATTCAAAAGAAAATTATTTTCACACATGATAAAATCAAGGAAGCTTGCTTTGAGTGATTTTTTTTAAATCTATTTCAAGTTAATGTAATAAAAAACAGGGTACTTCACTTTTTCAGAAAAAAATTTTTCTATAGTACATCTTTTTTAAAAGAATAACATTTTATCAAATGAAAAGTTTTGTTGTTAAGGTTCATTTTGTGTTATAAAATATTCAGTGACACTTCACAAGAATCTATAAATCACCTTTCATTTTCACTTTGTCAGAAGACATGCATAGAAGTGTTATGAGTGTGTGTGTGTGTGTGTGTGTGTGTGTGTGTGTGTTCACGCACTCATGTGTAGAGGGAAAGGGAAGGCCATCAGGGAGTTAAAGAGAAAAACAGGTAGAACAAGCATGGAGGGAGCTGAAAAGAAATAGATTGAGGGAAAACAAAATAAATAAGGCAATAAATTAAGACTTAAGAAGCTCAATACTGAAATGAATTGAATAATTTTGATCTTAATGAGATTTGATTAAAATTAAAATTATTACTGAAATCATAGAAATAGCATGGCTGCTTAATGTATAAAGCCATGATAATGAATTTTTATAGAAATGATACATTCTGAAACAGAGAATATTTCTGCATACATATTATTTTTGGATTATTTTACACTGTGAGGTGAAGAAACTCTTTCTCTCTTCCATGAAGAAAGAAAACTTATTAACTAGACAAAGTTAAGCATTAGCAAAGTGAGAGAGGCTAAATTAAAGACCACACTATTAAGTCAAATACCCCCTTCTCAGTAGAGAATGACACAGAGACATGAAGACACGGAGCAAGCAGAGATTAAATAGTAAGTTCAAATAATACATGGGTATAAAGATAAAGTCTCAAGAAAAATTAAGAAGAAATAGATAATATGACTATGACAGTATCCATCAAGAGGGTTGAATAGATAGTAAACTTTGATAAAAGAAAGCACCAGAACCAAATGGTTTCACTGATGAATTCTATCCAAAAATTAAGAAATAAATGATACTAATTCTTTATAAATTCTTCCAAAAATATAGAAAGATTCTCCTTCTGCCTGCAGCTCTCTCTGCTCATGCTCTCTCTCTCTCTTTCTGATGAATAAGTAAATAAATAAAAATTTTTAAAAAATGGTAAAATGTACATTTTATTTTTGAAAAATTACACAAGGATTTCCAATGTCATGCCAGCATCATTGTATTATTTTCAGTCCCCCAATATTCCATTTTGTAACACTGTTTGAGATTTTTTTTCATCACCTTTTTGGTCATTTTTCCATCTCTTCATACCAATCACAACCTTAATAAAAATAAATAGTTTTGAATAGTTTCTTTTATGTTCTTCTCATAAAATCCTATATATTAAACATAGATACACAGACAAGAAGTTTTGGCTAAAGTTACATATATTTTAACCAAAAAATCTAAAGATAGCAGAAGTAGGACAATAATAATTTGTTAGTATTCCTGGGGAAATAATAAAATTTTAAAATACGACCAATGGCTAGCACATTCCACGGTGCCTTGTTCCAATTTCAGCACCAGTAGAGTCTGGGAAGTTATTAGAAAGATGCTATTTAAAGAAAAAATAATGGTTAATGAAAACTGTGTTTACCTTAAAAAAATAACAAACTAACTAAATGCTTTATTGTCTTTTCTTTTTTACAGTAGGAATTATTTTAGCTCAATATGGTAATGCTAGTAATTTTTTATTAATGACAAACTCTAATGGTCAGTTTATATGTATGTATTTGATTAATTACAAATTAAATTATACATAAAAATGAAGTTGATTGAATTACAGGATTCATCAAAGAAAGTAATTAGAATGTGCTTTGGTGGGAGGATGGTTTATAACAAAAGCTAACAGAGCCTAAAATGTGAAGATCATCAACAATCTGTTAAATGAGCTCTGGGCTGGTTTTAGAAACATTATTTTAGAGACAATTATTCTGAGACTATTAAATATCTAACAATGTGCTAGGGGCTTTAGAGGAAATAAAAATCAGTGAGATACAATCCTTATCTACATAGAACTTGCTAGTTTAATAGTGAGGGCAGGAGGTGGCGAAGAGATAAAAATAAGACAAAAACATAACTGTAAAGTAACAGTAGTGAATGCCATAAAAACAAGCAGCATCTAGGGGAGGAAAGGGTGGAAACTCTCCATAGACCAAGTGATACTAGTTATAAAACTGATATAAAGGCAGAAATGGAAAAGAGAAAATGCCATGGAGAATAAATTGAAGAAACACAATTCTTGCCCTTGAGAGTGTATCAAGGAAGGAAATGGAAAGGGGGACAGATAAATGACAATAAAGTATGAGAAGCCCTAAACAACAACACGCAGAGTAGAAATCAGCAGACTGCCTGGGAAAGTTGGGAAGCAGCCTTGATTGAAGTGACACTGTTTTTGGTAGGTTCTACAGGATGCGATGGAGTTTGTCTAAGAATTAAGTATTCTGGTCACAGGAACAAGAAGGACCTATAATGTCTCCAGAAATCTACAGAATTTCACATAGAATGTGTGAGAGACGTGGTGGAGGTAACACTGGAATAAGGTTTTGAAAATCTGAGAGTAAGCTGCATTGAAACTGGTCTGGTTCCAAAAATAGAGGAGGGTTGAGAATGGAAACTCAGGATTAGTGTGCTCTAACGGTTTTAGTTGCTCTCAATTTGTTTAACAAAAACTATAACAGGCCCTACAAAGTATAGTCACAAGCTTTGGGGTGGAAGTCATTAAAGCACCTTTTATTTTCTCTCTTGTTTCTCAAGTAGGCAACCAGTGGAAATGATCAAGAAAGTCTACAAAGAATGAAAAATCTGGGGGCACCTGGGTGGCTCAGTGGGTTAAGCCTCTGCCTTCAGCTCAGGTCATGATCTCAGGGTCCTGGGATCAAGACCTGCATCAGGCTCTCTGCTCAGCGGGGAGCCTGCTTTCCCCTCTCCCTATGCCTGCCTCCCTGCCTACTTGTGATCTCTCACTGTCAGATAAATAAAATCTTAAAAAAAAAAAAAATTCTGTTAAGCCAAAGAAACTCAGGATACCATTAGGCTGGGGTTTGGGCCCTGTTAACCATAAATTGTCTATGTAATTACCATGTAATATTTTGTTCATTGTGCCACCATTATATTTTGTTTTAGTTTTGTTTCTTAGTGTACCATTGGGACTAATATGGTAGGCTTGGCTATACCCTCCTACAGGCCATGATGCCAATTTGAAGCATAGAAATACTTAAAATGCTGTCCTCTCAACAAAATGGTTTGAATAGTTAGAGACATAAATTCTCTTTGATAGGCCAATGTAGGCAGTATGATGATTGATTAACTGGAAATGAGATGAAGGAAGAGATTGATCAGGGGGATGGGATACTACTGTGATTACCAAAGGATTGATGATCACAAGGATTGGAAAGGACAAAAAGGATTGCAAGTTACAAAATTAAAGCTGTGGAGGTGGGAATAGAGTGGTTAGATGGGAAAGTCATGTGTGAATGAGAAATTATGGAATTTATTGAATTTAGATAATAAGGGAAAAGAATAACAATCCTACTTTGAGTGAACAGGTTACTGACTAGCAAGAAAGATGTAACTGGAAAATAACTGATTTGTTAAATTCAGGGTAAAGAAAACATCCATGGAATACAGTAACTGGAGTACTACTGCCTAGGTTAAAACACTGGCTCCATGACTTTCCTGCCTGACCTTAAAAAAGTTACTCAGCTTCCCCACATCTCTGCTTATCTGAAATTAGAGAATAATAATAACACTTGTCACAAGTTGTTATGAGGATTAAATGAGATAATATAATTGTATGATTTAGGGACAAGTGGTGGCTCAGTCTATTAAGGGTCTGCCTTCAGCTCAGGTCATGATCCCAGGGTCCTGGGATCAAGTCCCATGTCAGTGTCCTTACTCCTTGAGAAGCCTGCTTCTCTCTCGCCTTGTGCTCTCTCTCTTTCTCTCAAATAAATGAATAAATAAATAAATAAGTCTTTAAAAAAAAGATTTAAAGCAGTGTGAGAAGCTCAAGACATGGGAAACATCATTTCGAGATTCATGAATTAATGAACATGGAAATAAGATTGCTAGCAGTAGGATGAGAAATTAAAAGAGAAAATGAAGAACTAGCAGAACTTTTAGAATCTTAATATTTAAGAATTTCAAATAAGGAAGAAATATATCAAATTACAAAGAAAGAAGTAGAGAAGTAGGAAGAGAACCAGGATAGAGAGGTACAGAAGATGTCAGTAGAGAGAATATGGGTTTTGAAAAGTGCAGAAGTAATTTATTGGTTTTGTAAGAGGAGAGGAGCATAAATATATTGTGTCAGAAATGTGGAATCATACTAAAATATGCAATATTAACTGTTGTATTAGTAAAAAGGGCACAGGTTGAAACTTAGCAACTAAATCTGCATTAAAAACTTAGTTTGCCATAATTGGTAAGCTTAATAATAAGACATGTCAGCGATAAATAATCAACATAAGGAAACACAAAATAAATTAATTATAGGAAAAAGAGGTGAACAAATTTGATTGGCTTTGGGAGCCCTTCATCTAGTAGAGACAATGTAGCTTGCATTTCATAGAGGGAGAAAAATATACATGGGTATTAAATAAATCACATAAGTAGAAAGTAATAATTGTTAGAAAATACAAGATTTTCATAGTGATTTGGGGGCATACATTATTTGGTATTTTGAATATAATATAATTTGGATCAATGACTCAGAATACATGTGTTGATGTTTGAGTTTTGGTTATAAACAAAACTGGTAATATACCCCTTAATTATAGTAAATGCCAAAGACTTTCTACATCCAAAACTAAAAGTTAATATTTGGTTCACTTTCTTCTAATATGTTCTTATATAGTCTTAATAACGCTTAATTTTATTTTTTGTATTTTTTGTAGTTTCAAAATAACCCTATTAAAATCATTGCACTGAAAATCTTTAAAAAAATAATCACATCATTAAGAATATTCAGGTATTCATGAAGTTTTGAAATATGGATAATGACTTGAGCATGTCACTAAAATGATCATCTGTCCCCAATTAATACTGATATATTGCAGTTGGGAGGTCTTTTAATGATCGCATTACTGGGAAATTATTGCTACTCATATAATTTGTCCTTATAATCATGTATTTGTCAAAGACACAAAAGACAAGTCTCCCAGGAGGCTTATTAAAATCCTTATTCTCTTGATTTCTAATTGGTAAAGAAGATAGTTTGTTCTTTTTTTTTTTTTTTTTCCTTAGAGACCAACTGGGTTTTCATCAACAGAAGTATCATTTAAAACTACGCAATTGTCACGTACATAAATCGCCATTTTCAAAGGGCAGAACATAATATGCCGAAATGAATAATCACTTTACAGCACTCTTTCTGCTCGATGAAGTCATAATTAAATCAAATAAAAATTATTTATTGAACATCTATATGTACAAGGCAATCTAGTCACCACTGAACTTAAAATCATTAAGTGTATCATTAAAATGTAAGGTAAATGTGCAAAATTCTAGGAAAATATTATATGTAGAGCTTTTCATTTGCTTCAGAATTATTTTTTCAGGTTTTTATAAGTTTAAGCAAATCTACATCATTTTTTATATTATGTATTTCTAAATCCATAAATCTTGTTTCATTTTTTAAAAAATGTGGTGATGTGTCTTGCAAAACAAAACCTTAAAATACAATCTCTTTCTAAGTTCTTTTTAATTACCCATTCTCTCTTTGAATGTCCTGGTTTATCCTGTGACAGAGCATGCCAACAAATTTGACAATATACTCAGAATAAATTTCAGATGCTACCTTGGATGATAAAATAAATAATCAAAATAACAAAGGATTTATGACTTGTTGGCTTTACTCACCTGCAGAACTTTCTCTCTGTTAAGTTACTCCCTCCCACCTTACTCCCTCATCACCTTTGTACACTGTATACCTTGGAAGGAAGGCACTGTGCCCAGCCCTTACTAGGGAGTGGGGAATTATATTCCCCCACTTTGAGGGCAGAGCATCTACATAAAGTATTTGGAATATTTCTGCATAAGAGATTTGTCTCTTCTCTCTCATTCATTAATTAATTTTGCAATGTACTCAATCATTTACATTCTTAATGGTTTATGGATATTTATATTATGCTTTGCATTACACTATTTTTTTTAAAGATTTTATTTATTTTGACAGAGATCACAAGTAGGCAGAGAGGCAGGTAGAGAGAGAGAGGAAGGGAAGCAGGATTCCCACTGAGCTGAGAGCCCAATGCGGGGCTCGATCCGCTGACCCTAAGATCATGACCTGAGCGGAAAGGCAGAGGCTTTAATCCACTGAGCCACCCAGGTGCCCCTGCATTACACTATTTTTAAGACAGCACAAATTATTTCAGCTTTGGCTGAATATTGGAGACTCATTCATTTGGATCCTGTCCCTATTACTGTAGGTGTGTGTGTGTGTGTGTGTGTGTGTGTGTGTGTGAACTTTCTTACTTTCCAGTATTACAAGATGCTATAGGCTCATCTTGTGAATCTCCTGCCCTAATCCTAGAATCAACTATTTCAACAGGGAGAATTGGAGAATAATATTAAAAAATGGGACTGGACACTAGATGTGCTCATTGCCACGGGGTGTTTTGATTTCTTTTTTTTTTAGTTTTGTGACATTTCTTTTGCTTTTTAAGCCAACAGAACAAAATTATATATATTTATACCAACCTGTGTACATAGATGAATCTATACATATTACTATATGTAAGCATCTGTATCTATACTAATATAAACTTGAGTTTATTCTGATGTATCCAATCCATTCTCATTTACATCATTCTAGCTTCCTTCTCTTGCTTATCTGCAAAGCCTCACTCAATAGTGAGAAGCCTGGTTCTCACCATCCATCACCCAGTTATTTAATTATTCTATATATACCTATATAGAACATCAAGAGTTATAAATCATGTTGATAATACATACACTTGATATGATATAATGACAAGGGCATTTTAGCTCTGTGGTCTTCCTCACAGTTACCCAAAGATCTAGTCTTACAGTGAAAAAACATCAAATCCCAATTGAAGAAACTTCTACAAAATACATGAGTACTGTTCAAAACATTCAAAGTTAGGAAGAACAAGAAAAGTGAAAAGGGGCAATAGACAGGAGGAGCCTAAAGAGATGTGACAACTAAATGTAATGTGGTGCTCTGGTTGGGATTCTGCAACCAAAAAGGATGTTACGTAAAAACTAATGAAATCTAAATAAACTGTGGACGTTATATCCATTCATTTATTGTAACAAATGCATATAAGTTATTAATAATAGGGGAAACTGGAAACTCTTTGCACTTTCTCACTGTTTTAGAAAATCTAAAACTGTGCTAAAAAGTAAAGTTTGATAAAATGTTTTTTAAAGGAAAAATACTGTATGGTTTCACTTATATGTAAATGAAGAAACATAGAGAAAGTAGAATGAATGAATGAAGGAACACGGAGAAAGTAGAATCAAACCTATAAATATAGAGAACAAACTGGTGGTTGCCAAGAGGGAAGGGGACAGGAGGATAGAAAATGGGTGAAGAAGAGAAGTGAGAAATACAGGTTTCCAGTTATGATATGAATAATTCATGGGAATAAAAGGCACAGCATAGGGAATATAGTCAATAATATTGCATGGTGTCAATGGTAGCCACACTTGTGAGCACAGCAGAACTGTACAGAGTTGTTAAATCACTGTATTGTACACCTAAAACTAATGCAGCATTGTGTGCCAACTATACTAAAAAGTTTTTTAAAGGATCTTAATGTGCTTCAGAGTATGCTTATACATACAGATAATGATAATTAAACTGTGGTCCCTGATAACAAATACATAAAGAATTATTATTCACTATTTTAAAAATATTATATGTGATTACTATACCAGGAAAGATGTTCTTTTTTTAGACCATTCTTGGTAATAAATCATTAATAGATAAATTTTGGCTTTGTGGTAGGTTTTATATTTAATAGTTATAAAAAAAACAATTAATAGTAGAATGGAAGAACTTGGAAATCCAAATTTTAAATATATAAAAAGATTATATACTTATACTGTATAAAGCAATTAAACTGAATGCCAGGCATAGTTGCCATATGATCAAGAACGACATCATAGTGTCAGTCAGAGATTTTAATATACGGATGTAGAGCTGATATAATTATAATAATAACATGTATGTTTTAATTGTCTGTGCTATGCATCATATTATCACAAACTTTGAAGTTTTAACTAACATGTATTTGTTAGCTCGTGGTTTCTGTGGATTAAGAACCTGGGCAGAGTTTAGCTAGGTCCTCCATGCAGTATCTCCCAATGATGAAAGCAAGCTATGGACTAAGCTTTGTTTCTTTCTGGAGCCCAGACTCTTATTCCAAGCTCATAAGGTTGTTGGAAGAATTTATTTTTTTTGCAGTTATAGGAACAAGTTCCACATTTCCTTGCTGACTGTCTGCAGGGGGTCCCTTTCAGCCTCTAAATTTCCCTGAATTTCTTGTCACATGTCCATCTCACAAGTTTTTGTATAATGTGACAACTCATTTCTTTACAATCAGCAGAAGAATTTATCTCCTCCTAAATGGCTCAGTCCTTTTTAAAGGATCCATATGACTAAATCAGGAGTTACCATGGAAATCTACTTTTTAGATTAACTCAATTATCAATTGATATGGGACCTTAATTGCATTTGCAAAATCTCTTTATTCTTGCCTTATTACATAATCTACTCATGGGAGTGACTTCCAGTCATATCCAAGGCCCTCCTAACACTTAAGGGGAGGGAATTATTAAGGACTTGTATACCAGGAGGTGGGAATTTGGGTACCACCTTGAAATTCTGTCTGCCACACAATCATTTACTGCACACTGTATTAGCCATAAGCCTCTGTTCACTTTGAGAGTACCCCATTTTAATTTACAATGGTTATGATGTTGTGAGGGTCAATGATTTAGGTAATAAGATCCACATCTTGAAAATTAACAGCCTAAATGTAAATAGGTTTAATAATTTGTCCATGAATACACAGCTAGAAAGTGGTATATTAGGGATTTGAACTCAGATCTTTGAAACTAGACCCAAACTATTAATTTCTGTGATATCAAACAACTTATTTAATTACTTACCATCTATTGCTGTAGAAGCAAAAGATGGATATTAATGTGCTACATACATTAAAAATAATTATGCATTTTCTAATAATAAGTGACTTGGTAAAGTTATTTAATATGCAAAATAGGAAAGGGTGACTCCTTCAGTTTAAAATGAAAGAACTCTGATCGACAAAAGTATCATAGTTAAAAATGTTGCAATAGAAGTCCATTTTTAATGTTTTATTTAAAATAATTGTGAATGTAATAAAATACTGTGAGAATAGTACTATTCTAGTAATCTAGGTAAAGGGTAGATTTCTAAAATATGTTACTAGTATATGTCTCCTAGAAAATCAGGATATTCTCATGTATAATCATAAAATCATCAAAGCAGGGGATTTTGGAGTGTTCCCCAAATTTCTTTTTTATCAAAAGAAAATCCAGCTCAGGTGTTCCATTCACTTGCCATGTCTTCCCTTTAATCTCAAGCAGTTCTTCAATCTCTCTCTGTTTTTCATGACATTGACATTTTGAGTCAGTTATTTCATAAAATATCCTTCAATAGTGGTTTGTGTATTATCTTTCATGATTAAGTTCAAGGACTGCATTCATAGACTGAACAGTCCAGAAGAGATGTTGTGTTTTCCTCCGTGCATGCTAATCAAGGCATTCATGATGTTTATTTGTCCCACTACTGTAGATCTTAATTTTAATCACTCAGTTAAGAGGGTGACTGCCAGATTATTCTACTGTAAAATTTTTATTTTCCACATTGTAATCAATGAGTATCCTATGGTGATATACTTTGGTATTATTACAATAAGTGACTAATCATAAAACTTCCAAATGTTAATTTTAGCATTCCTTAATGATCCTTGCCTGAGTCGACTATTATCTTTATGGTTGTCAAATGACGATTTTTATAATTTCATCATTTTCTACATATTTTATCTGTCTTTCTATTGTAAGGAAGAAACTTCCTTTCTTATTTATGTGTTTGCAATTATTAATTTATATCAAGAAGAGTTCATGGATTCTTACTGTGTTCACTGTATTATAATTATTTACTTATATTATTTATTTGATATTCAATTTGTCATTAACTTCCCAGAAAGCACTCCTTATGTCCTTTTGAAATATTTCCATCATTCTTTAAATACTTCCTGACTTGGTGGCACAAATAGGTGTTCTTGGCTCATCTGATTCTAGTCTTAGCATGAGACGTTTCATGAAGGATCTCTATTTCTTTTTAGAGAGACTTTTATATGCAACCAAAATCTGGACACTAATTGTACACGGGGCTAGTGAAAAGCTCATGACTTATTTTCTGTGTCAGAGGACACAGCTAGGAAGTAAATGAGTATATATGCATGCATTCACACATATCTATAAACATTTCTTCTATTGTAATATCTGTGGTCTACCTGCCAATTGTAATTCAACACCACATGGTTCATTCTAGTCTTCCTTAAGTCTCTATTTTAATTCAAAACATTAACTGCTAAAGGGTTAATGTTGGGGTCATAACAAATGTTGTTTTGTTAGATATTGCCTAATTCATCTCCAGAAGCGTTCTACCAATTGGAATTTGCACCAGAAATGTATGAGTCCCAGTTTCCCCGCAGCTTCACCAACACACTGATAGCATTTTAAAACTGGCGAAATGCTTGAAGATAACTTATTACAACATCTTTATTTTTCAAATGAGGCAAAGAATACTGCTGACAGGCTACTCTCACTTAATTTTATAATGTCAACTAGTATTCTGATATTTTGTATTAAAGGAAAATAAGGTATGGCACAAAATGTAAATCACTAGACTTAGAGTCACAAAACCTAATTTTATTTCTGCAGAATTGATGAAAACTGAAAATTCTATTTCTTGAACATTTATACTTCTATAATGAGGAGTAAAGTATTCCACTTTGTTAAGCCAAATTTCCAAATGAGAAGAGGGATATTGACTGCAGATAAGAATAATCACTTTATGTAGTGTAATTCTTTTTTTTATTTATTTTATTTATTTACTTGAGAGACAGAGTAAGAGAGAGAGAGCTTGAGAAGGGAGAGGGTCAGAGAGAGAAGCAGACTCCCTGCTGAGCAGGGAGGCTGATGCAGAACTCCATGCCTGGACTCCAGGATCCTGACCCGAGCCAAAGGCAGTCGCTCAACCAGCTGAGCCACCAAGGAACCCGTATGTAGTGTAATTTTAAAATATTTTCCTCAAATTTCCTAAAGACATATTGATTTAATATTTATATTATTTAAAATGGTGTTTTACAAATAAGACCCATGGCATACTAAGGAAAAACAGAAAGAAAATATCAGTTTCTTTTCTAGTGGGAAGAAATAGATTTTATTTCCCAAGGATTGTATGTAGGCTATATATTTTACAACTGTCCTAATTTCAATAATACCTTATCAAAATCTGCTTTTCAATTTTTCCATATAGATTTATGGGCTCAGAGATGATACACAATCTTTGAGTATAATCAGTATACTCTGCTCTGCCGAATAAGCCTCCATGTCTGATTTCCTTGCCTGAATGCCTCTGCAAACACATTATGACCTGTCTTGTGCTATACATTACTATTAGTAAATGAAATATTGATGTTGTTTGGATATAGTCATTATTATAGCTAACATTCCAGATTTATTCCATGATATGCATATAATTCAGTTTGGTAAACACAAAATCCTGATTTATTTGACTACTTGGAACCACAAAAATCTTCAGAAGGATTCCTTTTTCTCGCTAATGCAATGTCTGAAGCATTACATTCTCATCCCTGCTATAAATGCAATCTATATGTCACTTTTAATTTTGCATATCCTTTTAGGCCAGGCTTTGACTTTTACGTTGTTAAAAATACAGCTCTAATCTAGTGCAGAAATTTGATGATAAATAAATGAAAACTTCCAACAAAAATGTCACTAAATTAACTAGAAACAATTGCTATCTGTAGTCCTTTTTTTTTTTTCTGGTTTAAAAAACACTATAGATACAGTATTTGAAATGCTAGACCAAACATCTGAAATGTCCATATGGTAAATCAAATATTTATTACATTAGTAGCACCTTCATTTTTTTTTAAAGATTTTATTTATTTATTTGACAAGGAGAGAGAAAGAGACCACAAGCAGGCAGGAGGCAGGCAGAGAGAGAGCTGAAAGCAGGCTCCCCGCTGAGCAGAGAGGCAGATGCAGGGCTCCATCCCAGGACCCTGAGACCATGACCTGAGCTGAAGGCAGAGGCTTAACCCACTGAGCCACCCAGGCACCCCGCATCTTCATATTTTAATGAAAAACTCTACTATCTAAGTTCTTCATTGATTCTTGCTTATTCTGAGGGCTAAATACACATTTTTACATATATTTTTTAACTATTAATATCCTTTCAGTAGAATGAAAGTTTCGCACATTGTTTAAGAATTTTTATATATTATATGACCATTCAGTGTCTCCTATAATTATGTCTATAATCTGTATTTTCTTTGTGCCTCCTTTCTCCTATTTTCCAAATTTTGATTGCTTTATTACAAAGGTAATACAATTGTACATACTTATGGTAGAATCATTATTTTAGATCTTAAAAACCATATTTGTTTTCCAAAGTATAGCTTTATACACATTACATTTTCTAAGGCTTAATTCTTAAAGATTATCGAAGATTAAAAGATCCATTATATAATAAATAATCGCCATGTATTAAATATATTTCGCTATAAAATTATTATCAGGATAGGGCGCCTGGGTGGCTCAGTGGGTTAAGCCGCTGCCTTCGGCTCAGGTCATGATCTCAGGGTCCTGGGATCGAGGCCCGCATCGGGCTCTCTGCTCAGCAGGGAGCCTGCTTCCCTCTCTCTCTCTCTCTCTCTCTCTCTGCCTGCCTCTCTATCTACTTGTGATCTCTCTCTGTTAAATAAATAAATAAAATCTTTAAAAAAAAAATTATTATCAGGATAAATTGGGTACTTTAAGTTTGTCCAAAACATTCATGAACAGTCTACACAGATATACACACAAATACATATATATATGTATATATACATACATATACAGAAGAGAAAGAGAGAATAAAATGATCACTAATTTTTTCAAGTTCACAAAAACATAAAATAACAGGTACAAAGAATATGCCTTTTCACAATAAAGATGGTTATTATATGAAATATTAAGAGGCAAGTACTACATAAGATTTAACTATCCGAGGTTGAATAAAGTTTATTTTAGTTTATTTAATTAAAATCATTATCATTGAGTCATAAGACTTTGTATTCACTTATATTAATTTTTTGTAATGCCAGAACTAAAGGGAAATAGATGTTTTATTTTAAATATATAAAAATACATGTATACACACAAAAATATAAACATACATATATACACATAGAGTTTTGACTTTGTTGTGTTGTGGTTTGTTCCCACCATCTGACAGGCACTAACTTTTAGGAATTCATACTCAATGCTTACACTATGTTGTATGCCTTAATTGAGTTATAACCTCAAAAGAAAACATGTGCTTAATAATTGAATCAAATGCATATTTTTGGAATACTAGTTTCTATTATTTTTATATTTTATTTTCTATTTTTTAATTTTCTATTATTTTATGAAAATTATTATAAAAGAAATATAATTATAAAAGTATTAACAAATACTATTCATAAAATAGAAGATTACATATCTTTCTATACTATTTTTATTTTTTCTATGTATAAGTGTTGTTTATTGCTTCATAAACACTTAGTGCTCTGTTTAAGAGATTTGAATGCAAAGATTATGATTCCATTAGAAATGTATCAAAAGCATAAAAGAAATTGTATTACTATCTCTAAAGTAGAAAGTTGATTTCTGACTACATCACAAAGCTGTATAAATCAAATAGCATGGTACTGGTTAAAAATGGACACATAGACACATAGAACAGAATTGAGAGTCCAGAAACAAACCCATGCATAAACCCATGTTAACTAATAATTGACAAGGGAGCCAAGAATATTCAATGGAGAAAATTCTCTTCAATAAAAGGTGCTTGGAAAATCAAATATTACAGGCAAAAAAAATAAACTAGACCCATTTCTTATACCACTCACAAAAATTAACCTGACATGACTTAAAGATCTGACACCATAAAACTCCTAGAAGATAAACATAGGAAAAAAATGTTTTGGGTCTTGACAATGATTTTTTGAGTATGACACCTATAGCATGAACAAAAAATTAAAACAAAAATGAGACTACATCAAGCTAAAACCTCCTGTACAGCAAAAGAAATGAAGAACCAAATGAAAAGAAAAACCTACAGAATGGGGAAAATGTACTTGCAAACCACCTACCTGATAAGAAGTTAATATTCAAAATATATAAGTAATTTGTACAACTTAATAACAAACAATCCAATGAAAAATGGGCAAAAGACCTGAATAAAGATTTTTCCAAAGACGACATTCAATGGCCACATACATGAAAGGGTGCCCAACATCACTAATCATTAGGGAAATGCAAATCGAAACCACAATGAAATATTACCTTAAACCTGTTAAGATTGCCATCACCAAAAAGACAAGAGATTACTAATGCTCCTGGAGATATGGAGAAAAGTGAACCCTTGAGCACTCTGGTGGGAATGTAAATCAATATAGCAACTATAGAAACAGTATGAAATTTCCTCAAAATGTGAAAAATAGAGCTACCATGTGATCCTGGAATTCCACTTCTGAGAATATATCTGAAGGAAATAAAATCACTATCCTAGAAATATATGCAGTCCTATGTTTATTGCAACAGCCAAGATATGGAAATAATTGCTAATGGATAGATGAATGGATAAAGAAAGTCACACACACACACACACACACACAAAATGGAATACTGTTCAACCATAAAAATAAGAGAAATATGGTCATTTGTGACAACATGGATGAAGCATGAGGGCATTATCTTAAATTAAATAAGTCAGACAGAGAAAGACAAACACTATGATCTCACCTATATGTGGAATAAAAAAACTAAAAACAAACACAGAAACAAAGATAAGACTTTGTGACTGTTAGAAGTGGGGAAGGTGGCAGATGGGGAACGGGGTGAAGGTGTTCAAAAGGTAAAAACTTTCTGTTATAAAATAAGTAAGTGTGGATTCTGGTGTTGTAATGTACAATACAATGACTATAGTTAATACTGCATTGTACATTTAAAAGTTGCTATGAGAGTAGATCTTAAAAGTTCGAATCACAAAGAAAAATAAATTTATAACTATATGAGGTGGTAGATGTTAAGGGAACTTACTATGGTGATCATTTTGCAATATAGATACTTAACGAATCATTATGTTGTACACTTTAAACTTATACAATGTTATGAAGCAAATATATGTCAATAAAATTAGGAAAAAATTAAGTAAAAAGCCACAGCTATGCAACACTTTATTTTCTCCTTAGTTTCTATATCCCATGTTTGTGTTTTTAACATAAATATTTCTAAAGTAGCATAGGCTTGAATGTAATTTAAAATGGTACAACAAAATGATCCTTAAAATACTGGTTTTAGAATAGAAAGCATTTCTGAAATACAATGTAATGTTAAATGCTCTTTGTTTCATAATATTCTTTCCCACATACCCACTAATTAAACTGTTATTTTGGTGTTAAAAAATATACTATCTGAAAAACTTCAAAAACTAAAAAATTCATGATTTAGATGTCCAAATTTATATCTACATACTTTTAAAATACAATAACACTTGGGATTCATATTAGACTTTTACTATTAAAAATGTTGTTCCTTCTTGCCCCTACCCCAGCAATATTTTAGGTATTAGGTCTCTTTAGCACTTACTAAAGTAATGATTTGACAGTCTTCATGTTCATTAGGGGTTTTCTTCAGGTGACTTGCTTAGGAAATCATCCATGGCAATTAAGATTTTACAAAGACAGAAATATACCTTTTCATAAATCAAGTCAAAAGAAAACAACTTTTTTTTATCTTGGAAATAAATTGATGCAATAAACATTGGACCAAGTTTACTGGAGCCACAATTTTATTGTAATAGGACTATATGAGGGACTATAATATAGTAAATTCCTCTATAGGACTGTGACAGAATGGGGGATATATAAATCTATTTATTAAGACCCATATTATTTTTTCATGTTAAAGTTGTGAACATGTCTTTTATGACAATGTGGCATGTTCCTTTGTTAAATTCAAACAGATTCTCATAAAGAGCCAATATTACATGAACATGTGCTAGTAAAATGACAAGTTAAATGGATCATTTAGAATTTTATTTTAAATAAAAATTAAGTATTAAACATATTGGTGACATCTGATTCATGCATATTCTTATCTTAGATCGTATTATCAGATATACATATCCATATCTATCTGCTTATAACATTTAGCATTTCAACAATTTTTTAAAAATATATTCACCATTAATGTATGCAGTTTATTGTGTCAATCATACCTCAATAAAAACTTAAAAATGAGGGTGCCTGGCTCACTCGGTCAGTAGAGCATGTGACTCTTGATCTCCAGGTTGTAAATTCAAGCCCCACATTAGTTTTAGAGATTATTTAAAAGGAAAATATTTTTAAAAAGAACTTAAAAATCATTATAACAATAATTCTTAAGTATTCATCCTAAAAACAGCTTCTTTCTACATGTCTTATTTGGGGGAAGAAAAAGTAATTGAGCCTTTTGCCTTTCTAAAGTAATGTCATATTCTATTCTGATAGGAAAGGTTGATGAACAAAGGAATAAAACTATTTGTATAATTAAATAAGTTTTATTTCTCATCTGGGAGAATCAAGAAAACAGGAATTTTGGAGGATCCTGGAAGAAACATTTCATCAGTTTAGTTGGTGACCAGACAAGCAGGAAGAGGCATTAACTAAAATTCTTATGAAACAGTGATGACTAATACTGTGTTTTATGTTGTTGGTGGGTTTTTTTTCCCCTTTGAAGGCAGTAATTCTGGCAACAAGCTATAGTGTTGGCCTTGTTTTGCATTTGTTTTTGTTTTTGTTTAAGATTTTATTTATTTATTTGACTGAGAGGGAGAGAGTACAAGCAGGGTGAGGGACAGAGGGAGAGGGAGAAGCAGGCTCCCCACTGAGCAAGGAGCCCAATATGGGACTTGATCTTAGCACCCTGAGATCAGGACCCTGAGTTCATGATCTGAGCCAAAGGCAGTCCTTAACCAACTGAGCCACTGAGGCCCCCTTTTTGGGCATTATTTTAATACTGCTTTTAAGTATGACTATAGGCATATCTAGATGTTTCACTTTCACATTTTAAGTGATGATATCAGTATCTTAAAAGCAGAAAAGTAAGTTATGTGATAATCAGAGGTGACGTGCAGAGAAGTCAGGGGTAGGGGGAGCAAAATAGCAACTGGGAAATTAGTGGTTATTTTGTTTGTCCTCAGAAATGCAAGGGAGAGCGATGAAGTTCCTAAGATTTGACTGAGATGAGAGTTTGAATAATTTAATCTGGATATTAAACAAAAGCTAAAGCTAGAAATCTAGAGAACTTTCAGACCATCAGTTATGCAGTCATTACACCAGATTAAGTGGATAGTAAATAGAAATATATGATTCCTTGAAAAGCACACATTTCCTAGACTTTCTCAGAATCTTTTGATTTCTTCTGGCAATGTTATCATTGCTCTTTGTTATTCATATGAAGTAGGGAGAAAAATATTTTTTCTATGTGCATCTTGCTTTCCTCAATTCACAGGACTCCTCTATATTTTTTATGGAAGTTTTTCCATGCGTGGTAACAGTTTTAGTTGATAGACTGGTTGCCAAGCTAACTGTGATAACATTGAAAACCCCTACTCTTTTTCATTCCTGGATACGGACCTTTAAGATACAGAAGCATAGTCCAGTGCCCGAAAATGTATTAGGTCAAAAATCTGGTGTATAACAAGATACTAAAATGACTAAACATTTAGTTTCTAGAGCTAAACTGTCCAGATGAGTCCTATCTTTATCACTTCATATTTGAAGTTTGATGAATTGCCTACACGTCTGGGCCTCAGATTCTTTGACACTAAGAGGTGTCTAAACAGTTTAACTTACTTTATAAAACTGTTGTAAGGATTCCATAAAGCAGTGCACACAAAGCGTCATTATCATCCTCTGGAATGTAACAAGTATTCAACAAATGCTAGTTATCATTATTCTTTTTTGTTAAAGATTTTATTTATTTATTTGAGAGGAAGAGACAGCAAGAGAGGGAACACAAGCAGGGACAGTGGGAGAGGGAGAAGCAGGCCTCCTGTTGAGCAGGAAGCCCAATGCAGGGGCTGGATCCCTGGACCCTGGATCATGACCTGAGCAGAAGGCAGACACTTAATGACTGAGCCACCCAGGCACCCCCAACTATTTTTATTATTCTTGATGTATCACTTGGATTACTTCATTACAAGGGAATTGATGTTTGAACAACTATAATCACGGAAATTTGACCAGGTCATTATTTTTTAACATGTCCCAGTTAAGACAAGGAATAGTTTGCAAACCTGCTGGTCTTCCCCCTTCCTGTTGTTCCAAAAGTGGACATACCCTTAAGATTATACCCAAAACAAAACAAAACAAAATCTCTTGAATTAATAAATAGGTAGAAGGAGAAAGAAAAAAGTTGTTTTCCTTTCTTGGTTCATAAGTTAGGATAATGTGAAATCTGGTATTACTGGTGGTGAGCTTTCCTTGATGTCCTGAAGTCAAACCAATCCTCTGCATACAAACAGACAGAGGAAAGAAGACACAGGGGAGAGAAAGTGACAAAGAGACTTTGGATTAACTTTTCGGTTGATCCTTTCCTGAAATACTTGGATTTCCATATTAAAGATGCAATAATAAATAACCCTTCTGCTTAATCTAGTTTGAGTTTTGAATTCTTGTTACTTGCTGCACAAAGATTTCTGCATCTAATTGAAAATTAAATTAAAAACAACCTTAAAAAAATCAACTACTCCTTCACCACCAAAAAAAAAAACCAAAACCTCTTGCTGAAGAAGGAAATAGTCAAAATAGGAAAATATGCCTCAGGCAATACGTCCTATTTATTTGATAGGGTGCCATTTGATAGGGGTGCCTGGGTGGTTCAGTGGGTTAAAGCCTCTGCCTTCCGCTCAGGTCATGATCCTGGGGTCCTGGGATCGAGCTCCACATCGGGCTCTCTGCTCAGCAGGGAGACTGCTTCCTCCTCTCTCTCTCTCTCTCTGCCTGCCTCTCTGCCTGCTTGTAATCTCTGTCAAATAAATAAATAAATAATATTAAAAAAAAAAAAAAAGGATATATTGCCCATCCTGGACTCAATTTACCATAGATCTATCTAGGATTTCCAGAAAGTAATCAAAGAAATAAGAATTTCAATTAATCCATGAAGACAGAAGTGGAAAATATAAAGCTAGTATGTCTCAAGGAATATACAGATACACACATTCTTTTTTTTTTTTAAGATTTTATTTTTTTATTTGAGAGAGAGAGATCACAGGTAGGCAGAGAGACAGGCAGAAAGGCGGAAGCAGGCACCCTGCTGAGCAGAGAGACCTATGTGTGGTTTGATCTCAGGACCCTGAGATCATGACCTGAGCCGAAGGCAGAGGCTTAAACCATTGAGCAACCCAGGCACCCCATGATACACACATTCTTAAGATCATTGAGACATTGAAATAATGTCAGTGAGATGCACAAAATATACAGCATTTAGACAAATTAAAATTTATACTAGGAACCATTCTGTATCAGAATGAAAAACCAATAAAAAATTGAGGTTAAATTGATCTTGTTCCCTTCATATATTTGAACCACCCAGATTATAATTAGTCAATTACTTTTAAAAAGCATGAAATTAACAAAGGATATGGGTAATAAAACATTCAGAGATTTTTAAGCAAACACTGTTTTTCCACAAATAAATCTCTTTGGATGATATCTCAGTCAAATTCATTTTTGACAAATCATTTCATAAGGTTTTATCTTTCAGTTAAACTCAAGCGGAATGTAGTCTCGAAACCTATACTAACATGATTATTAATTTGGATACATATTTCTAACAGAATAAAAGTCAGAAAAAATCTTTGAAAAATTCTACTTTTCAATATTTTGCACTCTTCCAAAACCCTCAAGCATCTAGGAATTTAAAAGAATTAGAAAAATAAAATTACCTGGGTAATTATCCGCTTGTCTATATTGATAGGTGACAGAAGAAGCAATAGGAAATGGCCAAAAACTATCAAATTATTTTTGTTTTTAAAATGTTCCAATTGTACCACCAAAAATAAATGAATACAGGATTTGATCTACACAAGGAAAAATGACTAAGTTATAGATACTATAGATACTATAGTAATAGTATACTATAAATACTATATAGATACTAAGTTGTAGATACTATAGATATTTATAGATACTTGCTCTGGATCTTCAGACTACAGAGTCAGTATGAATTTTTAATAAGCAGTTATTAATCATTCAATAAAAGTATGCATTAAAAAATAATGATACACACATACACCTCATAGTATGATAATCTAACTCAATAACAATATTATTGTTGCATAAGTTTGAGAAGGAGAGAGAGAGAGAGAGGAGTATCATTTCACTTTGAATTAAGAGAACACTATTTTTCCCTTGAGCAGTTTTTTTTTTTGTTTTTTTTTTTGTTTTTTTTTTTTTTTTTTAGCTAAATGCTCTTTACTTGGTTTTAATTGGCTGGGTTGGTTCCAAGTGTTTCTTCTTCTTTCTTCTAGCATCTCACCATGCTGCTATACTGTTATAAGTTCACTTTGTTGTGACTAACAAAGAAAAAAACTGTTTTGTCTGAGGCCTATAGCCAGAATCTCTTAACACATGTCAGCAACAGCTGGTATTTTTGGAATCTGAAATGCACAAGGGAAACTGTTTATGTTTTTCTAAAGTATAAATATACATTTCTTTAATAATTGAAATTCTAGAATTATTGGTGTTTTATTAAAAATGAATTAAAAGTTGAGAAAACAAGAACAGCATACTTTGCTAAGTTTTTGCTACAGTAAGGATTTAATCTAAATTAGAATAATAATACATATATCTAATGTAGTTTTAGATACGTAATGTAGATGATGATCTATTACTTATATTTTGTATTCATTAAAGTGAATGAAAAAGAATGTTAGGTCAATTGAATCTAGAATTAAGGTTTGCTTTTGATTCTACTTTTAAGAATAACTACATACTTGTGAGAAGTCTTTGGTCTCCTTTGGCTCTCAAGAACCCAGGGTTAATGCCTGGAGGTGGTTTATTTCTTCTTAGGTGGCACTTTTATGTTTTATCAGGTTACTCTTTCTACATTTTTATCAAAAATGAATATGAATATGAACACCAACAGAAAAATATTTTTGAAGTAGAATCACTTTTCTACATTCCTGAAACTACACTCTGTAGGTGACTGTTTATTCGATTTAATCTAAAAACAACCACCAACAGGTGTCCTAGGTATGAAAAAGATAGGGATATTTTAAAAGATTTGGAATATAAATATATGCTGACTTGTAATTCTGAGAACTTAAGCACAAAAAGTAAACTAAGACTTGGAAATATGTTACTGGTGGATGGTTGAAAAAAAAAAAGTGTCAAGTTATCACAGAAAATTGATCCACATACATAATTAAAGAGTGTCCAAAGGTAGTCAAAAAACCATAAGTAAGTACCCAAAGGCATAGTCACATCACTGATTTTGGTGATCATACTATGTGGTCAAATATAGGAGGGACAACCAGGTGATTAATTCAGAAGTTGAATAAGTTATGAACAATGGAAGATTTATTTATGGAGATAGTTGTCCATCTGAGAGAGACAGAATATGGATAACAATAAACAGAACTGGAGAAAGAAGTCAGCTAAGAATTGGAAATGGCTATCAGTTGGGGTTTAGAGAAGACCCCGACCTCATATTTTAGATGAGTCTAGGGAAGTATATGGAGAGTCTATCTAATGAAATGTCAAACTGAAATGCAGACTTTTCTGGTAGGATCAGCAAGATTGGAGGTATAGAGCTAACTAGATGACCAAGTATTTCAAAATGACTTAGACCAGATATAACAATTATTAAGACATGACACAAGGTAGTTTAGAAACATGTTTTCTTCCACATTGATGTCTTATTCATTTATTCAACAAATATTAAGCATTTGTTTATAGACACCCTTCTAAGTTCTGAGAACACTTTAGTAACCATAACAGACAATATACCATTCCTTTGAGGAGCTTACAATCAATATAAGAAAGGGAAAAAAAGTAAAATGAATAAATAAAAAAATCGGATTATAATAAGTATTTTGAATCAAATATAGACAATATGTATAAGTATTGGAGGAATAATTGTTTTATGGGCTACTAAAGAAAGACTACTCAGTCTTTCTGACATGTCAGCTAAGAAGTGAGAATATAAATGAAAATGAAAGTACTTTACAATATCTAGAATCAAAAAAGTGTGCTTCGGGCCATGGAAAAGTAACTGCGGGAACCCAGAGATGGGAAATAATTTGGATGTTCTGGAAAAGACTAGTTAGTGTGTGTATAAAATGTTCACCACAAAGAGTAATAAAAGTCCTTCTGGTTGTGCAGTGAAGATTGACTTGTAGACTCATAGAGAAAGAAGAAGAAAAATAAAGAAACTAACTGGAGAAATACTTTTCAGTAGTTTAGATTGTTAGGATATATGTGGTGGTGGTAGTGATAGGAGAAGATAGAAATAGACATTGAGAGGAAACTAACAATTTTCATTGAAATTCTATGTGGATAATAATGAGAAAAGGGGTAATAAAAATGGCACTTAGATCTTTGGTTTTAGGTACTATGTAGATAATGTAACAAATAAATTAAGCTGTAAAAGACGGAGAAGGTGATAATGTTTGATAGCATATTGAACATCAACTCTATTTGGGTCATATTCATTATGAGATGCCAATTAGACATCTAATCTTTTATCTAGTAGCTTATCCTATGTGATTTAAGTTCAGAAGAGATCACAAGACTGGAGAGGTTAGTAGGAATAAGCTTATAGGTGGTATATGAAGTTAGAGGACTGGGTAAACTCAACAGAGAGTGAAAAAAATGAAGAGAACACTGTGCATATTTAATTTTCTAAAAAAGGAAGATGAGCCAGAAAGGAGATTATTAAGGAAGACCATAAAAGTGCAATGTCACTAAAACTGTGAAGGGAATAGCAAGAAGAAGGAAAGTTATTGGATTCAGTAAGAATGGAGACATTGTTAGTTCCATGGAGATAATTGGTCAAATCAAAAAGGGTATATTAGAGACTTCTGGGGAATATGGCAGAGTAGGAGGACCCTAAGCTCACCTTCTCCAATGGATACAGCTTGATAATACTCACATCTCTATTAATAATCCAGAAAATGACTGAGGACTGGCAGAACAGATTCCCCACAGTAGGATGTAGAGAAGAGGCCACACGGAAGAGGATGGGAAGGGCAGAAACACTGGGAGATAAATGGACTCATGGGACTGTCTGGGGAGGGATAGAGAAGAAAGAGAAAACACACCCTCACATTAGCATCCAGGTATGGGAAGCCTGCATGTGGAAGACTAATACCCACAATATTTTTTTAAACTTAAATTCAATTAGCCAACATAGAGTACATCTCCAATTTTAGATGTAGTGTTCAGTGATTCATCAGCTGCTTCCAACACTCAGTACATTTGACTCTTAAAACCAGAGGGTCTGAATTTCACAGGTTCTTACACTCAACAGGGTTTGACACCTGGAACTTTAAAAACCAATCACAGACACAGTTCTAGGAAAGTCAGGATGGTGAAAGGAAACCAAGTCTCCAGCCTTAAAGAGTCAGAACAAATTCTTTATCCATTTGTCTATTGAAGGACAAAGAATAATATGGAGGACATTAGGAGAAAGAAGGGAAAAGTGAAGGCGGGGGGGATCGGAGGGGGAGATGAACCATGAGAGACCGCGGACTCCAAGAAACAGGCTGAGGGTTTTAGAGGGGAGGAGAGTGGAGGGATGGGTGAGCCTGGTGGTGGTTATTAAGGAGGGCATTGTTGCATGGAGCACTGGATGTTATACATGAACAATGAATCTTGGAACACTACATCAAAAACTGATGATGTACTGTATGGTGACTAACATAACACAATTAAAAAAAAAAAAAAAAAAGAGTCAGCACAACAAATAGACCTGCAGAGATACAGCATAGAAGCAGCAGTTTGAAAAATGCCTGGGGTATATGAGAGGGGGATTGGTTTATTAATCTCAGAATTTATGTTAGAGTGGCATGGATCATTGGGAGATTTCTCTAGGAACAAAGGAGCTGGTGGGTACCATTCCCCTCTCCCCACCAAACCTAGATTCATGGCACCTGTGGAAACCAACTCAGTGCTAACACTCACTACCTGGTTTGCCAACAACATGCTCCAGGTCCATGTTCTATTGCAGATGTGTACTCTCCATCCAGGCTTTGGCTCCAGGTCCCCTCCCACAGCAGACCTGTCCAAACCTTGCTAACATGCACACCTTACCCCCCAATCTTTCCAGACCTGTACCCTCCAAGATACCCTTGGCCAGATTTGATCCAAAGTGGTGACCCGGCAGTGTGCAAGCAGCCCTGATAGGGCCAGCACTACTCCAAAGTGACTCTTGCCCAACCGAGAAGGGGAGATAACCAAACACACCAGTCTGAGCGTGTTCCCAGCCCTGGGCTGGGGAAGACATCAGTTTTAGGTCCTGCCTACCAATGAAAGTCCTGCCTACCAATGAAAGGAGACAATACAGGGAAAGCGGCCTGTGTTTTGGTACCACTGCCTCTCTGGCAAGCACCTGGTCTGACTCAAGCCCAAGGCAGACTGGCCCACTATCAACACAGGGACAAAACTTGCTCACAACAGGGAAAGAGGGCCATGGCAGACAACTGGACCAGAGGCAAAAGTGGCTCAGCCACAGCACCGGGGTGCATGCAACACATAGAAGAGACACCCCATCAAGCACCAGGTTCTGGTGAACAGAGAATAGTGTTCAGCAGAGCATTACAGGACCTCTTCCTAATAAGGCTGCTACCTTCAAGAGAAGGAGACATAGTCGACTGACTTTCTTTCTTTCTTTCTTTCTTTCTTTCTTTCTTTCTTTCCTTCAGAATTATTTACTTATTTGACACCAGAAACACTTCCTATAAGGCTAAGCTGTGGACAGTGTATGACCACCACTTAATATAGTATTACTCTCAGGAACTGGAAACATAACATGCTTTCATAACACACAAAAAACAAAAATCTACACATAATGACAAGACAGGAATTCTTCTCAAAAGAAAGGTCAAGAAGAAATCACAGCCAGGGATTTGCTCAAAGCAGATATAAATGATATATCTGAAAAAGAATTCAGAACAACAATCATAAAAATACAAGCTGGGCTTAAAAGAAACATTGAAGACACCAGGAAAACCCTGACTGCAGAGATAAAAGATCTAAAAACTAGTCAGGCTGAAATTTAAAAATGCTATAACTTGATATAATCACACTGAGGATGGAAGAAGCAAAGGAAAGAATAGGTGACATAGAAGAAAAATTTAGGGAAAATAATGAAGCTGAAAAGAAGAGGGAAAGAAAACTATTAGATCACGAAGGTAGACTTAGGGATTTCAGTGATTCTCTAAAGTACAATAATATCTGTTATCATAGGAGTCCCAGAAGAAGAGGAGCGGGAAAAGGGAGCAGAAGTTTTATTTGAACAAATTCCCTAATCTGGGGGAGAAAACAGGCATTCAAGTCCAAGAGGCACAGAAAACTCCCCTCAAAATCAGCTAAAACAGACCAACACCAAGACATTTCATAACAAAACTTGTAAAATACAAAGATAAAGAGAGAATTCTGGACGTGGTTATGGACAAAATGTCCTTAACCAACAAGGGTAGACACATAAGGTTAGCAGCAGGCCTGTCCACAGAAATTGGCAGGTCAGAAGAAAGTGGCATGTATATTCAATAACCTAAGTGAAAAAAATATATACAGTCAAGAATAATATATTCAGCAAGGCTATCATTCAGAATAGAAGGAGAGAGAAAGGTTTTCCAAGACGAGGAAAAACTAAAGGGGTTCATGTACACTAAACCAGCTTTGCAGGAAATAATGAAGTAGATCCTTTGAGTAGGAGACCAAAAGCAACAAAGACTAGAAAGGAACAGAGACAATTTATAGGAACAGAAACTTTACAGGTATTACAATGGGACTAAATTCATATCTATCAATAATTACTCTGAATGTAAATGGACTAACTGTTCCAATTGAAAGATATAGGGTATCAGAATGGATTAAAAAAAAAAAAAAGACCCATCAATACGCTGCTTACAAGAGGTTTATTTGAGATCCAAAGACATCTCCAGATTGGTGGAGAACCACCCATCATGTTAATGAACATCAAAAGAAAGCTTGAGGAGCCATACCTATATCAGACAAACTAGATTTTAAACCAACTTCATTGGTTTGATCTTTATTGGAATGAACAAACTTAATTTTTTATAAAAAATAAAGAAGGGCACTATATCATAATGAAGGGGTCTATCCATAAAGATCTAACAATTGTAAATATTTATGTCCCCAACTTGGGAGCAGCCAAATACATAAATCAACTGGTAACAAACTGAAAGAAATTATTGATAGTAATACAATAATAGTTAAGTACCTTGATCACCCCTCACAGCAATGAACAGCTCAACTAAGCAGATCAATAGGAAACAATGACTTTGAATGACACACTGGACCAGATGGACTCAACAGATATATTCAGAACATTTCATCCTAAAGCAGCAGAATACACATTCTTTTCAAGTGCACATGGAATATTGTCCGGAATAAATCACATATTAGGTTATAAATCAGGACTCAGCCAGTCCAAAAAGACTGAGGTCATATCATGTTTATTTTCAGACCACAACACTATGAAACTTGAAGTCAACCACAAGCAAAAATTTGGAAAGACCACAAATGCATGGAGGTTAAAGAACATCCTACTAAACCATGAATATGTTAACCAGGAAAGTAAAGAAAAAATTAAAAAAAAAAAATAGAAGCAAGTGAAAATGAAAACATAACAGCTCAAACCTTGGGGATGAAGCAAAGGCAGTCATAAAAGGGAAGTGTATAGTAATACAGGCCTTTCTCAAGAAACAAGAAAAGTCTCAAATATACAACCTAACCTCACACTTAAAGTATCTGAAAGAAGAACAGCAAATAAAGCACAAAACTAGAAGAAAAAAAAAAGGAAATAATTAGGATTAGAGCAGAAATAAATGATATAGAAATTTTAAAAAACAACAAAACAGATCAATGAAACTAGGAGCTGTTGTTTGAAAGAATTAATAAAATTGATAAATCCCTAGCCACACTTACCAAAAAGAGAAAGAATCCAAATAAATAAAATCATGAATGAAAGAGGAGAGATCACAACCAGCTCCACAGAACTACAAACAATTCTAAGAGAATATTATAATCAATTATATGCCAAAATTGGGTGATATTAAAGAAGGAGATAAATTTCTAAAAACATAAACTACCAAAACTGAAATGGGAAAAATAGAAAAATTGAACAGACCCATAACTAGAAAATAAACTGAATCAATAATCAAAAATTTCCCAAAAAACAAGATCCAGGCCCAGATCTCTTCCCAGGGGGAATTCTACCAAACATTTAAAGAAGAATTAATAGATATTCTTCTCAAACTCTTCCAAAAAATAGAAATGGAAGGAAAACTTCCAAACTCAGTCTATGAGACCAACACTGCCTTGATTCCAAAACCAGACAAAGACCCTACTTAAAAGGAGAATTATGGACAAATATCCCTAATGAACATGGATGCAAAAATTCTCAACAAGATACTAACTAATAGAATCCAACAGTACATGAAAAGGATTATTTACCATGTTCAAGTGGGATTTATTCCTGGCCTTCAGGGGTGGTTCAATATTCACAAATCAGTCAATGCATACATCACATTAATAAAAGAAAGAATAAGAACCATAAGATCCTTTCAATAGTTGCAGAAAAACATTTGACAAAGTACAGTATCCTTTCTTTATAAAAGACCTAAAGTTCCTTCTTTCCTTTCTAGAAAGGACGTTTCCTTTCTAGAAGGTACAAACCTCAATGTCATAAAAGCCATGTATGAAAAACCCACAGTCAACATCATCCTCAATGGGGAAACAGTGAAAGCTTTCTTCCTAAGGTCAGGTATACAAAAAGATGTCTACTCTCACTACTGTTGTTCAACATAATACTGGAAGTCCTAGGTTCAGCAATCAGACAGCAAAAAGAAATAAACGTAGCTAAACTGGCAAGGAAAAAGTAAAAATTTCATTTTTCGCAAACATCATATTCTTTGTAGAAAACCCAAAAGACTCTGCCAAAAACTTGCTAGAACTGATACATGAATTCAGCAAAGTCACAAGAAACAAAATCAACATATAGAAATCTGTATTTCTATATACCAATAATGAAACAACAGAAAGAAAAATCAAGGAATTGATCCCATTTATAACTTCACCCAAAACCATAAGTTACCTAAGAATAAACCTAACCAAAGAGATGAAATATCTCTACTCTGAAAACTATAGAACACTTATGAAAGAAATTTAAGATTATAGCAAAGAGATGGAAAAACATTCCATGCTCATGGATTAGAAGAACAAATATTGCTAAAATGTCTATATTACCCAAAGCAATCTACACATCCAATGCAATTCCAATCAGAATAATAACAGCATTTTTCACAAAACTAGAACAAACAATTATAAAATTTGTATGGAACTACAAAAGACACTGAATAGCCAAAATAATGTTGAAAAAGAAAAACAAACCAGGAGGCTTCATAATCCCAGACTTGAAGCTGTATTACAAAACTGCAATCATCAAGATAGTATGGTACTGGCACAAAAACAGACACATAGAACAATGGAACAGAATAGAGAATCCAGAACTGGACCAAAAACTATATGTTCAACTATTCTTCAACAAAGCAGGACAGTATAGTCAATCAAAAAAAGTCTCTCCAACAAATGGTGTTGGGAAAACTGGGCAGCAACATGCAGAAGAATGAAACTGGACAACTTTCTTGCACCATCCACAAAAATATATTCGAAACGCATGAAAGACCCAAGTGTGAGACAGAAATCTATGTAAATCCTAGAAGAGAACAAAGGCAGCAACGTCTTTGGCCTTGGCCACAGGAACTCCTTACTAGACACGTCTCTGGAGGCAAGGGAAACAAAGGCAAAAATGAACTATTGGGACCTCATCAGGATTGAAAGCTCTGCAAAGTGAAGGAAACAATCAATGAAACTAAAAGGCAACCAACAGAATGGGAGAAGACATTTGCAAATAACATATCAGATAAAGAGCTAGTATGAAGAATCTATAAATAATTCATCAAAATAAACACCCCCAAAATAAATAATGCAGCTAAGAAATGTGCAGAAGACATGGATAAATGTTTCTCCAAAGAAGACACAAATAGCTAACAGAAACATGAAAAAAATGCTCAATATCACTCATCATCTGGAAAATATAAATAAAAAATCACAATGAGATACCACCTCACACCTGTCAGAATGGCTAAAATTAACAACTCAGGAAACAATAGATGTTGGTGAGGATGCAGAGAAAGAAGCCTCTTGCACTTTTGGTGAGAATGCAAACTGGAGCAGTCACTCTGGAAAACAGTACAAAAGTACCTCAAAAAGTTAAAAATAGAACAATCCTACAACCCAGCAATCGCATTACTAGGTATTTATCAAAAGGATTTAAAAATGCTGATTTTTAAGAGACACAAACTCCACAATATTTATAGCAGCTCTGTCAACAATAGCCAAATTATGGAAAGAGCCCAAATGTCCATCAACTGATTAACGGATAAAAAAATGTGGTATTTATATATGGGATATTATATATAATATATATATATAAAACTCAGCCATATATATACATACATATATACGTATATATGCATATATGCATATATACATATATATATTATTCAGCCATTAAAAAGAACAAAATCTTTCCATTTACAACAATTGGATGGAACTAGAGTATATTCTATTTAGTGAAATAAATCAGAGAAAGACAAATATATGAATATGATTTTACTCATATGTGAAGTTTAAAAAACAAAATAGATGAAGACAAGGAAAGAGAAGAAAAGAAATAAGAGAAAAGCAGACAGGAAGGCAAACTGTAAGGGACTCTTAACTGTAGAGAACAAACTGAGGGTTGTTGGAGGGGAGGAGGGTGGAGGATACACTAAATGGGTGATGGGCATCAAAAAGGGCACTTGTTGGGATGAACACTGGGTTTTATATGTAAGTAATGAATCACTAAATTCTACTCTTGAAACCAATACTACCAAATATGTTAACTAACTTAAATTTAATTTAAAAAATAGCATAATAAGATTACTTTTTTCTAAAAATATATGGTATGGAAATTTCTACCAGTTAACTTTGTTACATTTGAAAATTTTATAGGCAGCATGTATGATTTTTAAAATTCAGTTGCCATAGAAATTAAGAAAAAGAGTTAAATATATCCAATGACAGGGCCTATGGATCTAAAATCTTTCATTTTAACAATTCATTAATTTTAATACAACCATTATTATAGTCCTAGTTTCTATAATAAGAACATTCATTTATTTTAACAAAAAAATAAAATAAAATGGATTTAACAAAAAAAATGCAAAACAGGGACTGAAAGTAATATCAAGTAAAATACCACTAAGTTTATATCAGTTATGATTAAAAGAGGTTTATTAACTGGTTCATATAATTTATCTCTTGTTTGCTAGTTTATTTTAATGAAACTTAAGATCACAGAGAAAATTAAATTAACCCAGAAACACAACCAAATAAATATTAATCAATGAATTAATAGGTATTTAACTGAATCATTAAATGTTTTAAAATTTATAAATTTCTGAAAATAAGTAAAAAATATGTAAAATGTTCTTTATAGATATAGATGTTAGTTCTATTTATATCATAATCCTAGAAAAAACAGAAACACAGAATAAAGAAACATATTCATAGTTAGATATAAGCCTACATTCAAAGAATCAAATTCTTTATGATTTTCATTTTATTTAATGGAAACCTGTCCTTGTTACCATGGAAGTACAAATATGAACATACAGTTTGAATAGCTTAAAATCCAAGAAAGTGTCCATAGCTGCTCTCACAATTTAAATGGGGGACAAGTGTGTTTATAGATCCTTTAGTTTCCAAGACAACATGATATGCATTCATGTGACTCTATGGAAACCAACAAACTTATAACTGATGTTCAACCATTGTGCTAAACAAACTCTGTTGGGTTCTCAATATAAATGCTAATGGAAGGAGGGTAGGCAGCTCCCCTCCTCTATTTCAAAATTGTACATCTAGGTCTCAGATTACCTTGGCATTCCCTAGATGGAAATCCTGTACACATATAATAATTCATTATTATTTATGCCATACATAAAATATGACTTGATTTTTAGTGACACTATTATTTCTAAATGTTTATCAGAAGAAAATACAGTTTATCCCTATTCTAATGTACTAGATTTTTTTTTTTTTCCTGGACAAAGTAGTGTTTTAGAAACAATTCTTCCAAAAAATTTAAAGTAAGAAATTTAACATATTATTTATTCTGAAATGACAGACTGGATATCTTTAAACTAAGTTTGCTGACATTTGTATTTTCACTGATTCTGTTTAGCAAAGTTCAGTCCACACAAAAAGACACTGAAAATCTTTAAAAAAAAAAATAAGCAAAGTAAATGGCATACTATTTATCTCTGATATACCATCTCCTAATTTTCCTTAAAATCTTCACAATGGCATATTCATACTTTCCAGAAATCTAAAATTTTTGAATAATTAAAATTAAGTAATTATAAAATTTGTGACAATTTTCTACTAATTGCATGAATATTAATGTAGCAAAACATGGTCATTAGGAAAGAAGCTATATGAAGGATTTAGCCCTCTATAATAATTTCACAAAATTAGGGGTGCCTGGGTGGCTTAGTCATTAAGCTTCTGCCCTATGCTCAGGTCATAATCCCAGGGTCCTGGGATCAAGTCCCACATTGGGCTCCCTACTCAGCAGGAAGCCTGCTTCTCCCTCACCCATTCCCCTGCTTGTGCTCCCTCTTTCACTGTGTCTCTCTCTGTCAAATAAATAAAATATTAAAAAACTAATAATTTCACAATTTAGATCCATAGGATTTGTGCAGTTAAAAGCAGGCAATCATTGGCTGTATTGATCATGTTAAAATATGGGTAGAAACTAGATCCATTTCCTCTCATTTCTTCCTTAATCACTGCTCAACAGACAAATTAAAGAATGGTGTGAATTTCAACCCAAGAAAGAGTATGGAATTTACAAAAATAAGATTGTGGGAGAAGTGAATAACTAGTTTCAACACCTGTAAATGCAAAGGATATCCACTGTCTCCCAAATTAGCTGAGATATAAACCATTCTGATCCAAAAACTAAAGTCAGTGAGATGTTTTGTTGAAGTGGCAGTGAGAGCTTATGGTCAAAGGAATCTCAAACAATTTGACTTGTTGACAACAGTTTATTTTTCAGAATTATAACAAGTTATTTTCATCTGAGTATATGTTAATTAATTAGTAATTGATTAGTAAGCAACTAATACCTTCCTGAAAGCAATTCCTGAAAGTTCTTGTAATGTTACAAAGAAAATATAATATTTCTTTCTCCCTGTACATTTTAAGAAGTTCACAGGTTTAAAAATCATAATGATACAAAGGAATAATCCCCTTTCACTTCATTCTCCAACCTCAGGCTTACCACATGAGACTAGGAAGTAGATCAGTCTCCCCATACATGAAACAGAAGGATGCCTGCCTATTACTTACTTTGCAGAAATAATATCCATTCCTAGTTGGCAAGCAGATCATGTGCTTAATGCTTTGAATGAAAGAGTAGTTGAATAATTGAATTAAAGAATGAGATAAGTCATTAGTTATTCTAAGGACTTAGTTGAAAGATATCTTTAATATCAAAATGTCAATAATTTTGACATCTATCTTACTAGGTCTTCACATCTTCTCTATTCAGGATTTGGTTAATCTAAACTCTTAAGTGCCTTGAGTAAATAATCTTCAATCAATTCATTACGTTTGGTGAATTGTAACACAAAACTGAAAAATGGTTGATTTCTGACTAAAATACATAGGTGAAGAAAGAGTTCTCTCTAATATCTAGGAGTTTAAAGGCTTACAAGAATAGTGGTGTATAAACTATTGTCTGAATTCTAGAAAATTTCACTACCAATTGTGCAAATGGAAGTAAACTGAGTAAAGTAATCATTAGTTTAACTATACTTCCACAATATTAGAGAAGATAGAAAGATGATGCTTTCTTCTCTCAGTAGCTAACTAGCAAATCAAAAGTTTTCAGTCTATGTCAACCAGAAAACCAGGCAGGCAGCCTTCTATCTCATGTATGGAGAGATTTGTCTGCTTCCTTTTCTCATTTGATAAGCCTAAGTTTAGAGAATGAAATAAAAGGGTATTATTCCTTTCTACCTTTATGTGTTTTTTTTTTTTTAAATTCTGTGAACCTCTTAAAATGTATATGGAAAAATAGTTATTATTCTTTCTTGGTAACATGACAATACGAACTTCTAGGAATTGCTTTCAAGAAGGTATTAGCTGAAAAATAAGTTTGTGGCCCCAAATCAGTTTTGGTCTTAAAACTACCATAATGTATTCTAGGATGTGTATCTGAAATATACCACATGTACTTGTAATTTCAAAGGAAAGGAGTCATTGAGGTCTTTTAAAGAAATCTGCAAAGGATGTTGCCTGGTTACATTATTCATTTATATTAGATTTGAATATATTTTCATGTATAATATTCTCTTAGAGCAATTACAGTTTTTGAAAATATGGACACTGAAAAACACTGTATCTATATTTAACTCAGTAGAATTTAAGGTACTTGTGGAAAAGAAGCTTGTTTGGTGGATTTAATAAACAAAAATAACTTTAGAAAATCCTATAATTTAACAGTCCATCATTACCTATGAGAAAACCAAGGTCCAAAAATTAGCCTATATTCAAATGGTCTGTTTAAAAGCTTAAGTGATGCAAAATTGTAAGTCAGACTGACAAAAACAAATACCATATGATTTTACTCACATGTGGAATCTAAAATACAAAACAAATGAATAAACAAACAAAAAGCAAAATCAGACTTGTAAATATAGAAAACAAACTGATGGTTGCCAGAAGAGAGGTGGTGAGAGGATGAAGAAAATGGGTAAAGGAAAGTGGGAGATACAGGTTTCCAGTTATAGAATGAATAAATCATGGAAACAAAAGGCAAAACATAAGGAATATAGTCAATGATCTTGTAATAGTGTTGTATGGTGACAGATGGTAGCTATATTTGTGGTGAGCATAGCATAACACATAGAGCAGTTGAATCACTGTGTTGTACATCTGAAACTAAGTTAATATTGTGTGTCAACTATATTCAAAAATTTTAAATTCACTGCATAATTTTCTTGTAAAACCACACTCAGAATGTTGTGAAATAAATCACTATTTGTTATAAAGAAAAGATTTAAAACCCTATTATTTGTAAGTTTAGTAATAGATGATTTTCCATTAAAATTTCTAAGTATCTGCACCAAGATAGTTATTTATAAAAAGATCAAAGATCAAAGATAGAAATAGTCATCTAAATAAAGTTATTTATACAGTAGCAACATTATCTTTTCAGGGGTGTGTCTCAGAAACACATTGGTGTTACTTTATCCCTTTACATCAAAAAATCCAAAGATCCTAACTTGACAGCATATTGTACGGCACACACACACATAAAAAAGCTTACCATGCCTTATAAAAATGAAGATTACTGGGGAATTCTGGTTCAAGATGGTGATGTAGGAAGGTTCTGAACTAACCTCCTCCATGAACCACATCAAACTACTCCTAGTAATAGAACAATTCCTCCTGAAGAAGACACAAGGGCTGACTGAACAACTACTGAACAACCAAAGACAGAAAGAACAGCAAGAAAATAGCAAGAGAGAGGCACCTGTGTGGCTCAGTTGGCTGGGTGCCTGACTCTTGATTTTATCTCTGGTCATGATCTCGTAGTCATGAGATCAAGTCTGCTTGGGGTCTGTGCTGCTGGGCATGGAGCCTGCTTAAGATTCTCTTTCTCCTTCCCTCTTTCTCTGCCCCTCCCCTCCACATGCACACACACACTCACTCTCTTAAAAGAAAAAAAAAAGAAAGGAGAAGAAGAAGAAAGGAAGAAAAAAGCAAGAGAGATAGTTTGCAGAGTAACTAGCATATACAGCCACAGCTCTAGCCATCCAGCAAAATCATCAAGCACACACAATTTGCATAGAAGTCACCATATGCAAGACCACTCTTTCAACTTTAGAAGAAATGGTCATTTTGCCTATTCATAGAAACAAACAGAAAGTCAAGCAAAGTATGTTCCAAAAGAAAGAAAAGAAAAAAACTCATTAAAAGAATTAAGTGAAACAAAGATAAACTATATGCCTCAAAAGAATTTAAAGTAAAGATCATAAAGATACTAACTGGTCTGGAGAAAGGAAAGGAAGAACTCAGTGAGATCTTCAATAAAGAAAAGAAAATATTAAAAAGAATCCATCAGAGCAAAAGAATACAATAACTGAATTAAAAAACACACACCAGAGGGAACAAAGGTAGATTAGAAAATGCAGAAGAGCATATCAGTGATCTGGAAGACAGGATAAAGGAAAGCACACAAGTCGAACAGCAAAAACAGAAAATAATTTTTTTAAAAGGAAGATACATTAAGAGATCTCTTGGATATCAAGTAAACAAATATTTGCATTAATCATAGGGGTCCTAGAAGAAGAGGGATGGAAAGGTATAGAAAACTTAAGTGTAGAAATAATAATTGAGAACTTTACTAACCTAAGGAAGGAAATAGACTTCCAAGTCCAAGAAGCACAGAGTTCCAAACAAGATGAACCCAAGGAGGTCCATACCACAGCACATAATAATTAAAATGTCAAATATTAAAGTCAACAAGAGAACCTAAAAATAGCAAGAGAGAAAGAAAAAGTTGTTTACATGGGAGAACCCATTATGCATGAAATGTGGAGAAGGAAGTAAAAGGGGAGGAAAGAGGGGAAAGGAAAAAGAAAGAAACCTTTTCTCTTTTTCTGTTTTTCTTTTTCTTTTTCTTTTAGGATGTGTTTGTATTGAAATGATCATCAAATTGACATGGACTGTTATCAGGATGTTATATACAAATCTCAGGGTAACCATAAACCTAAAACCCAAACCTATGAAAGACACACACAAAAAAAAATAAAGAGAAAGGGGCTCCTGGGTGGCTCAGTGGGTTAGGCCTCTACCTTCGGCTCAGGTCATGATCTCAGGGTCCTGAGATCCAGCCCTGCATCGGGCTCCCTGCTCAGCAGGGAGCCTGTTCCCTACCCCCCTGCCTGGCTCTCTGCCTACTTGTGATTTCTCTCTCTGTCAAATAAGTAATAAAACCTTTAAAAATAAATAAATAAATAAATAAATAAATAAATAAATAAATAAATAAATAGAAAGCTAAATAAAACATTATAGATACTCATCAGTCACAAGGGAAGAGAGCAAGAAATAACAAAGGAATAAAGAAAAACTACAAAAACAACCAGAAAACAGTTTTTAAAATTGCAGTAAGTGTATACTCATCACTAATAGCTTTAAATGTAAATGACCTGAATGCTCCAATCAAAAGACATAGAGTGGCAGAATGGATTAAAACAAAAACAAAAACAAAAACAAAACAACTCCCATATATATGTTACTAGTAAGAGGCTCACCTCAAACCTACAGGCACATACAAAATGAAAGTGAAAAGATGGAAAAACATGCACTATGCAAATGGAAATGAATAAAAAGTGGGGGTAGTAATATTTACACCAGATAAAATAGACTTTAAAACAAAGACTGTAACAAGAGACAAGGAAGGACATTACACAATGATAAAGAACTCAATCCAACAAGAGGATATAATTATAAATATCTATGCACCCAACACTAGAGCACCTAAATACATCAAGCAAATATCCTTGAGAGAAGAGAGAAATTGATGGTATACAATAACAGTAGGGAACTTTAACAGTCTACTTACATCAATGGTTAGATCATCCAGACAGAAAATCAATAAGGAAATAAATTACTGTGTTTGAATGACATATATACCAAATATCTATACAGCATATGTACAGAATATCCCATCTAAAAACAACAGAATACACATTCTTTCCAAGTGCACATTAAACATTCTCCAGAATAGATCACATATTAGGCCATTAAACTGTCTCAATAAATTTAAGAAGATTGAAATCATACCATACATCTTTTCCAACCACAATGGTGTGAAAGTAGAAATAAATTGCAAGAAAAAATGGAAAAAAAACACAAATACATGGAGACTGAACAACATGCTACAAAACAGCAATGGATCAATGAAGCAATCAAAGAAAAAATTTTTAAAAAATACATGGAGACAAAATGAAAAGATGACATTCTAAAATCTCTGAGACACAGTAAAAACAGTTCTTTTTTTTTTTAAGATTTTATTTATTTATTTAACAGACAGAGATCGCAAGTAGGCAGAGAGGGAAAGCAGGCTCCCTGCTGAGCAGAGAGCCTGACATGGGGCTCAATACAGGACCCTGAGATCATGACCTGAGCAGAAGGTAAAGGCTTAACCTACTGAGCCATCCAGGAGCCCCCAGAAGCAGTTCTAAGAGGGAAGTGTATAGCAATGTAGGCCTACCTCAAGAGACAAGAAAAGAAGTCAAATAAACAAGCTAACCTTACACTTAAAGGAGCTAGAAAAAGAACAAAGAAAGTCCAAGGTGAATAGAAGAAAGAAAATAATAAAGATTAGTGCACAAATGGCACAGAGACAAAAAACAATAGAATAAACTGATGAAACTAAGAACTGGTTCTTTGAAAAGACAAAAGAAATTGACAAACCCTTAGTGAAACTCATCAAGAAGAAATAGAAAGTACCCAAATAAATAAAATCAGGAACAATGAAGTAACAACTGAAACCACAGAAATACAAAAAATTATCAGAGAATATGATGATAAATTATATGTCAACAAACTGGACAACTTGGAAGAAATGGATAAATTCCCAGAAACATACAATCTTCCAAAACTGAACCAGGAATAAATAGAAAATCTGAATAGACAAATTACAGGTAGTGAAATTGAATCAGTAATCAAAAAACTACCAAAAAATAAAAGTCCAGGACCAGAGAGATTCACAAGTGACATCTACCAGACATTTAAAGAAGATTTGATACCTATTCTCCTCAAACTATTCCACAAAAAAAAAAAAAAAAAAAAAAAAGGAAGAACAGCTTCCAAAAACATTCTACAGGGCTAGCATTACTCTGATACCAAAAGCAAAGACATCACAAAAGAGAAAACTACAGGCCAATATCCCCAATCAATATAGATGCAAAAATCCTCAACAAAATTTTAGCAAACTACATACAATACATGAAAAAGATCATTCACTACAATCAGGTGGGATTTATTCCTGGGATGCAAGGAAGTTTTAATGTTTACAAATCAATCAATGTCATATATCACATCAACAGAGTGAAGGATAAAAATCATGATCACCTCAATAGATGCAAAAAACATCAGATGTGATTCAACATCCATTCATGACCAAAAAAAAAAAAAAAAAAAATCCCAACAAAATGGGGTCAGAGGGAACATTCCTTAAAAATGAAGACTACTATACATACTCAATATCAGTGTTGGTGCATTTTTTTTCTGTTTTAACCTTTCTTTGGTATTATGGCTTCTAGTGTAGTTGAAGAGCCATTGGGAGGACCTTTGTTTATTTTTTTTGAAAAAACAATATATAAATTAATGCCACACAGTAAAATATACCATGTTTGAATTTTCTAACATTGGGATTTATTTAAGAATTTATATAAAACTATTTCTTCTTTTCCCATTATTTTGATCCTACACTATAACTGGGAGATAGATTCATACTCTTAAATAAGACAGAGTTGCCCAGGCTTTGAGATTTTTCCAAATCTTGAATGAAATTTAAAGCTTCTTTCCTGTGGCTCAATTGACAATCAGAAGTTTGTGGCTGAGCAATAACCCAAAATTATGAGATCTGACTTCACCTAAGATATTGCCATTGATTGCAACTGTTCTCATCCAGACATTAAATTCTGTGAGGCATTTGGAGACATCTATTAGATCTACTCATTTAATTGTTCTTATTATAATACAAGTCCTGTTAAGAAATGCTGTGTTTGCCTGTGTTTCACCAATCAAGACATAATGAAACTTAGCAGATCCTTGAGTTAGAGTTAGAATTCCCCAGAGTTATAAAAGCCATAAAGAAGCTAAGAACCTATTGCTCAAAAGAAATGATTCTTCTCTAAAAAATTCTACATTCCAGATGAATGGTGCAGTTTTCAAAACCAAGTTTATTCTTCTCTTTTTAAGTCTTTTGCACTCTCACTATCAAAATACATAGCTCTAATTACTAATATTTATAACTAGGTAGGAAAATAGGATTATAAAATACCTTGAAAGCTTTCAGAAACATCATGCCAGAATTCTATGAGCGTAAATTGAACATGCTATTATAAACATCACTAATGAGAAGTTCTTCATAGGTTGGAGGCCTCTGTTTAACTCTGCTGAATGTTAGCAAAAGGAAAGTTAAGGAAAGCTCTAAACAAAGCTCTTTACATGGCAGGAAGTAAGTTACCTTACCTTTAACCTTACAAGAACAGATAAAACATTTGATTTCTGAAACAAGGCCAGTGCAGTGATTTTATAATTTCACACAATTTTGTTTCTTTAGATATATATTTTGTTGCGTTGTCATGACAAATCTGCTTGGATTAGTAGTATAAACTCCTTAGCTATAGGTTAACCCTTAACCTCTGAAAGTTACAAACAAAATGAAGTTATTGCTGTGAAGGTCACTATTAAATAGGGATATTTTCGTTGTGGAAGAGAGTTGGAGAGTTAGAGGTAATAGGTCTTTGATATTATAGCAGTAGTCCCGTTATCCTGAGTTAATTTATCCCATAAATTAGTTGATGCCTTGTAAAAATAAACAAACAAACAAATAATAAAAACTTGAGGAACGAGAAACAACCTCCTCCTTCTCTTTGGGGGACAAGAAGGAAACCTTTAGATGGAGGTATAGTACTTGGTTACAAAAGCAAAACACTGAGCACATATATATTTTAGTGCCTGAGAGATGAAGCTTAAAGGGAAGAATATGAAAGCTAACAAAAGTCTTCATTACATCTTTTAACTCAAAACACTTTTTTAGGTCAAAGGACTTAGAAATACAAATATTCATATCTTATAGGTCACAATCTAAGTTAGACTCTTCAGTACTTGTATTTATTATCTCAAAACTACAGAGAATAGACAAATTTTCAGATAGAGTCTTTTTCTCCAATATTTCCTAACCTGGCATCCTAGAAAAATGAGTTTATTGATCTCAAAGATGAGCAAACCTGTATTTGGTTTACCTGTTCTAAGAAATTAAGGGTGCTGTCTTGAGCTTAGGAGATTTATAACAACATGATATTAGCATTTATTTCTTTGAATTTTACTGTGTGCTTTTTTTTTTCTTAACATTGGATGCATTTAAGATTACAACCATGCCAATAAATCAGTCCAGGCTGTATTTATTAACTGTTTACTCTTTGGTTCCAAGTTTAATCATTCAGCTTTACATTCAATCATATCTTTATTTATCATCACATCTAATATTCCATGTCTATATGAAGAAATGCTAGACATATTTCTTGATAGATTTTCATATTGTAATCCCACAAGCAGTACCACTAAATTATGATACACTTGCAGATACATCAAAATATTATTTTAGGATTTTCTGTGACTTTTTTCATTGTCTTATTGAAAAGACTCATAAAATAATCTCATTGAGGATTCATTTTTTCTTTAAGATTTTATCTATTTGACAGATAGAGATCACAAGAAGGCAGAGACTCAGGCAGAGAGAGAGGAGGAAGCAGGCCCCCTGCTGTGCAGACAGCCTGATGCGGGGCTCGATCCCAGGACCCTGAGAGCATGACCTGAGCTGAAGGCAGAGGCTTTAACCCACTGAGCCACCCAGGCACCCCCAGGATTCATTTCTAGTTAATGTGAAACCTAACATCTGCAATAATGACATATTTTAGGAAACTAGTAAATTAAAAGTGCCTACCTTGCACCTGTATTGCATTGGATAGTCATCTAACTAGACTTCTTTTAATTTATTTTTTGAAATTAAGTGATTTTTTTTTTTTTTTTTTTGGCTTTGGTGACCAGTGTCTTTTTGTCAAATTTTACATACTAATAGAAACATGCACCTACTATTTCTTCTGTTTTAGTATATCAAAAGTAGACTAAGGAGACTTCCTTTATTGAAAATTAGGGTGTTAACAAAGACCAGATTCAATATCCACCATAAACAATGAGGAAGTGAACAAAATATATATAATGATAATTTGTTTTTTGTTTTTTTTTTACACTAAACAGTAGGCAGAGCATGACTGGTATCTGAGGAAAAAGAAAAAAATACCAAGCAATGTGAGCCCAATGACCAGTCTAACTTATAGCTATATAAAATATTTGAAGAAGGAAGCAGGGAGGGAAAATCTTAAAGAACGTAGAGATCTTGCTTAATTGAGAGAAGAGATATTCTGGTTAAGGTGTAAGGGATACTAATATACCTGGAAGTTGTGGGACAGAGTTCAATAAAGGAGGGAGATACAGAAACAGCTACAGATATTTAAACAAAATTTGCCTTATTTAAATAAGATTCTTTGCTGGATACTTGACATCTCAGCTATAGTAAGAAACTCAACAAAGCTAGGCAAGAACCACAAGGAATTTGTAATATGAACAATTTCCAGAATTGAAGCAAAAAAGGGATACGTTCAAACTGCAACCAGGCACAATGGAGAACTCCTTTAGAGATTAAATAGGTCATACCTTAGGGACCACAAAGGGATAACACCCTAGTAGTAGAATTGAAATATTCGTGAAGTGAAGACTAATCTATATAGATATAACATATATCTATATAATATAATTATATATATATATATAATTATATATAGATATAATCTATACTATGTATAATCCTATACAAGGAATGCTTAAACTAGGCCTCAAAGAAATAAAAATAATCCTCAAGTAACTGCAGGTTAAAACAAACCTCCCACTCTTTAAAGGAAATAACTAAATCCAGACAGTCAACCCATAACATTTACAGTGTCCATCACCCCATCAAAACAAGTAATAGGCGTACAAAGCAGCAGATACAAAATATACCAGCTATATTAGTTATTACCAGATGTTAGTACTAGATATACTAGCTTTACAATAAGATAAAACAACCACCAAAAAAACCTGCCTATATTCATAGATGACATTGATATATGTACATGAAATCTTACAGAATACAGAAAAATGCTGCTGGAATAATAAGTGGGTTAAGCAATATTGCAAGATATTGGGTTAATACATAAAATTTTTATCATATATCTATGTACAAGCAATAAACCTGTAACATTGAAATTTTAATATACTATTTATGAAAGATTTAAAACAGGCAATATCCTAAAAAGGCCATATACAATAGAATACAAAATGTATTATATCATTTATATGAATTTCTAAAACAACCAAACAGACTAAAAATAAGCAAGTATAATGGGTAGTAGAGAAAGCTAATTAGTCATTTGCTGAGTTAGAAGGGTGGTGTGGGGCTTTAAATGAGATGGGGTGCAAGATAACATTTTAGAAGGAGTGAAATAGTCTATATATTCATTGTTGTGGCCATTAATACAGGGATACATACATTTGTTAAAACTTTATATATGTGGTAATTAATAGAGTTGGATTTGGTTTATTTACAGGCTATATAAATAGAATTTATTTAAAATAGATGAAGGGGGATATAGAATTATATACTATACATTATTTTAATTATCAAAATTGCTTAATTGAAAAATGAAGGAACAAAATATATTTTATTTTTTAATTTAAAAACAACAATTATTTGAAAAGAAATATAAACCAAAGAAGGAATCAGAAAATAGCTATTTTAGAGGTTGAGCTAAGATTGATTAATTAGGACATCAGGCAGTAGGTGTTTTATTCTGAGACTAGTAAGAAATAAAAAAACAGACATCAACCTTGGAGAATCTGCTGGTTAAAAATTTATTCCTGATCCAAAATTGACTCTAAAATATCAAAGTTTTCTTTTCTTAAAAGCAAGAAAATTAAGACTACTCTCTCTAGCTAATATACAGCAAATCCAGAGTTGAATTCAGAGAAGGAACCAATTTGCTCAGGTAATTAGATCTGTGAGGTGAACAGAAGAGATAATAAAATTAGTTTTCGTAGTTTTGTTTTTTGTCATATTTTTCATAAGTCATGTCAGCTAATATGAAATAAATTTCATATATTCTAAATAGTGGTGGAGGGAAGGGGTAGATGGTTTGCTTCAAAGAATAAATTCTAAAGTAGCTCACTCAGGCATTGCCTAAAGAGAAAAAATATATATATACAGCTTCCAGAATGTTTGATGTAATATGATGGAATTTTACCACTGCTTCTTGAAAAGACAGAAACACAAGCTCATTTGGAAGATGTTCCAGACTTAATGTTAAAATTGTACAGTGCATAAATCTTCTGAAAAATCTCTCTAGTATTTCAGCTAAATCTAGCAGTGGAAGAATGACGACTGGTCTTAAAGCAAGCCCCAAGGCAGCAAGCAGCCCAGAGTGCCATGGCTTGCTGGAGGTAGTATGTGGTATGCTGGGCCTTACAGTTCTAAACATCATTAAAGTTCAATTTTGTATTGTTTTTCTTATACAATATCCCAAGTGGCTTAACAAAAATGACTGCCATGCAGTCTGTATCATGTAATTACTTTGGGCCAGACTCACAAGTATTATTATTTATCTTATACCTAGACTGCTTTAGAGATGCTCACAGAGGATCCGTAAGGCTTTTGAGTAAATCTCTCAATTCTTGGCTTTTGCTCCTTCCCCAGATAGGGCTGATGGCCATGTCAGGAAGCCTATTAGAATAGCAGAATGAGATGGCGGAGAATAACAGGCTGAGACTACTTCAGGTAGCAGGACATCAGCTAAATAGCTTATCTAAAGATTGCAAACACCTACAAATCCAACGGGAGATCGAAGAGAAGAAGAACAGCAATTCTAGAAACAGAAAATCAACCACTATCTGAAAGGTAGGACTGGCGGAGAAGTGAATCCAAGCGACTGGAAGGGGGGAGGGCCGGCTTCCCGGCGAGCGGCGGAGCAACGGAGCACAAAGTCAGGACTTTTAAAAGTCTGTTCCGCTGAGGGACATCACTCCAGAGGCTTACTTGGGGTGAAGCCCGGGTGGGGTCAGCGCGCCTCAGGTCCCGCAGGTCGCAGAAGGATCAGGGGTGTCTGAGTGTCGCAGAGCTTACCGGTATTAGAATGGGGAAAGCCGGCTACAGAGACAGAACCGAGGAGTGACTCTCAGCTCGGGGTTGCCTTGAACCGGTCGCAGGCTCAGTCAGCTCGGGGCACGGCCGGAGGCCAGGGGTGGCGGAGTCATTGGGCGCTGTTCTCTGAGGGCGCACTGAGGAGTGGGGCCCCGGGCTCTCGGCTCCTCTGGGCCGTAGACCGGGAGGCCGCCATCTTCATTCCCGTCTTCCAGAACTCTACGGAAAGAACTCAGGGAACAAAAGCTCCCAAAAGCAACCCAGCAAACACGAGCGGATTACTCAGCCCAGCCCGGGTAAGGGCGGTGCAACTCCGCCTGGGGCAAAGACGCTTGAGAATCACTACAACAGGCCCCCTCCCCCAGAAGATCAATGGGAAACCCAGCCAGGACCAAGTTCACCTACCAGGAGTGCACTTTCATATACCAAGGAGAGCGGCAGAATTCCAGAGGAGAAGAAAGCAAAGCACGGAAACTCATGGCTTTCTCCCCATGATTTTTTAGCCTTGCAGTTAATTTAATTTTTTTTTCTTTTTCTCTTCTTCTGCTAAATTTTTTTAACTTTTACCGTTTTCTTTTTTAACGTTTTTTAAATAGGTTTATCTAATATATATAATTTTTTTCCTCTTTTTATATTTTTTCTTTATCAGCTTTCTTATTTAATAGTTTCTTTTTTTTTTTTTTCTTTTTTTCTTTCTGAACACCCTTTTTATCCCCTTTCTCCCCCTTCACGATTTGGGGTCTCTTCTGATTTGGCTAAAGCAATTTCCTGGGGTCGTTGCCACCCTTTTAGTATTTTACTTGCTCCTTCTATACTCTTATCTGGACAAAAGACAAGGCGGAAAAATTCACAAACAAAAAAAAGAACAAGAAGCGAGTACCAAAGGGCGCCTGGGTGGCTCAGTGGGTTAAGCCGCTGCCTTGTGGCTCAGGTCATGATCTCAGGGTCCTGGGATCGAGTCCCGCATCGGCTCTCTGCTCAGCAGGGAGCCTGCTTCCCTTCCTCTCCTCTGCCTGCCTCTCTGTCTACTTGTGATCTCTCTCTCTGTCAAATAAATAAATAAAATCTTTAAAAAAAAAAAAAAAAAAAAAGAAGCAGTACCAAAGGCTAGGGACCTAATCAATACAGACATTGGTAATATGTCAGATCTAGAGTTCAGAATGACGATTCTCAAGGTTCTAGCCGGGCTCGAAAAAGGCATGGAAGATATTAAAGCAACCTTCTTGGGAGATATAAAAGCCCTTTCTGGAGAAATAAAAGAACTAAAATCTAACCAAGTTGAAATAAAAAAAGCTATTAATGAGGTGCAATCAAAATGGAGGCTCTCACTGCTAGGATAAATGAGGCAGAAGAAAGAATCAGCGATATAGAAGACCAAATGTCAGAGAATAAAGAAGCTGAGCAAAAGAGGGGACAAACAGCTACTGGACCACGAGGGAGAATTCGAGAGATAAGTGACACCATAAGACGAACAACATTAGAATAACTGGGATTCCAGAAGAAGAGAACAGAGAGGGGAGCAGAAGGCATGTTGGAGAGAATTATTGGAGAGAATTTCCCCAATATGGCAAAGGGAACAAGCATCAAAAGCCAGGATGTCAGAGAACCGCCCTCAAAATCAATAAGAATAGGTCCAAACCCCGTCACCTAATAGTAAAATTGACAAGTCTTAGTGACAAAGAAAAGATCCTGAAAGCAGCCCGGAAAAGAAGTCTGTAACGTACAATGGTAAAAATATTAGATTGGCAGCAGACTATCCACAGAGACCTGGCAGCCAGAAAGAGCTGGCATGATATATTCAGAGTACTAAACGAGAAAACATGCAGCCAAGAATACTATATCCAGCTAGGCTATCATTGAAAATAGAAGGAGAGAGTAAAAGCTTCCAGGACAAACAAAACTGAAAGAATTTGCAAATACCAAACCAGCTCTACAGGAAATATTGAAAGGGTCCTCTAAGCAAAGAGAGACCCTAAAAGTAGTAGATCAGAAAGAAAACAGAGACAATATACAATAACAGTCACCTTACAGGCAATACAATGGCACTAAATTCATATCTCTCAATACTTACCCTGAATGTTAATGGGATAAATGCCCCAATCAAAAGACACAGGGTATCAGAATGGATAAAAAAACAAAACCCATCAATATGTTGCCTACAAGAAACTCATCTTAAACCCGAAGACACCGCCAAGGTTAAAGTGAGGGGGTGGAAAAGAATTTATCATGCTAATGGACATCAGAAGAGAGCAGGAGTGGCAATCCTTATATCAGATCAATTAGATTTTAAGCCAAAGACTATAATAAGAGATGAGGAAGGACACTATATCATACTCAAAGGAACTGTCCAACAAGAAGATCTAAGAATTTTAAATATCTATGCCCCTAACGTGGAGCAGCCCAACTATATAAACCAATTAATACAAAATCAAAGAAACCACATCGACAAGAATACAAGTAATAGTAGGGGATTTTAACACTCCCCTCACTGAAATGGACAGATCATCCAAGCAAAAGATCAACAAGGAAATCAAGGCCTTAAATGACACACTGGACCAGATGGACATCACAGATATATTCAGAACATTTCATCCCAAAGCAACAGAATACACATTCTTCTCTAGTGCACATGGAACATTCTCCAGAATAGATCACATTCTTGGTCCTAAATCAAGTCTCACCGGTATCAAAAGATTGGGATCATTCCCTGCATATTTTCAGGACCACAATGCTCTGAAGATAGATCTCAATAACAAGAGGAAATTTGGAAAGATACCAAATACATGGAGACTAAACAGCATCCTTCTAAAGAATGAATGGGTCAACCAGGAAATTAAAGAAGAATTGAAAACATTCATGGAAACAATGATAATGAAACACAATGGTTCAGAATCTGTGGGACACAACAAAGGCAGTCCTGAGAGGAAAATATATAGCGGTACAAGCCTTTCTCAAGAAACAAGAAAGGGTCTCAGGTACACAACCTAACCCTACACCTAAAGGAGCTGGAGAAAGAACAAGAAAGAAACCCTAAACCCAGCAGGAGAAGAGAAATCATAAAGATCAGAGCAGAAATCAATGAAATAGAAACCAAAAAACAATAGAACAAATCAACGAAACTAGGAGCTGGTTCTTGAAAGAATTAATAAGATTGATAAACCCCTGGCCAGACTTATCAAAAGAAAAGAGAAAGGACCCAGATAAATAAAATCATGAATGAAAGAGGAGAGATCACAACGAACACCAAAGGAACACAGACAATTATAAGAACATACTATGAGCAACTCTACGCCAACAAATTGGACAATCTGGAAGAAATGGATGCATTCCTAGAGACATATAAACTACCACAAACTGAACCAGGAAGAAATAGAAAGCCTCACAGACCCATAAGCAGTAAGGAGATTGAACAGTCATCAAAAATCTCCAAACAAACAAAAGCCAGGGCCAGACGGCTTCCCGGGGGAATTCTACCAAACATTTAAAGAAGAACTAATTCCTATTCTCCTGAAACTGTTCCAAAAAATAGAAATAGAAGGAAAACTTCCAAACTCATTTTATGAGGCCAGCATCACCTTGATCCCAAAACCAGACAAGGATCCCATCAAAAAAGAGAACTACAGACCAATATCCTTGATGAACACAGATGCAAAAATTCTCGCCAAAATACTAGCCAATAGGATTCAACAGTACATTAAAAGGATTATTCACCACGACAAAGTGGGATTTATTCCAGGGCTGCAAGGTTGGTTCAACATCCACAAATCAATCAATGTGATACAACACATTAATAAAAGAAAGAACAAGAACCATATGATACTCTCATAGATGCTGAAAAAAGCATTTGACAAGGTACAGCATCCCTTCCTGATCAAAACTCTTCAAAGTGTAGGGATAGACGGCATATACCTCAATATTATCAAAGCCATCTATGAAAAACCCACTGCAAATATCATTCTCAATGGAGAAAATTGAAAGCTTTTCCGCTAAGGTCAGGAACACGACAGGGATGTCCGTTATCACCACTGCTATTCAACATAGTACTAGAAGTCCTAGCCTCAGCAATCAGACAACAAAAGGAAATTAAAGGCATCCAAATCGGCAAAGAAGAAGTCAAACTATCACTCTTCGCAGATGATATGATACTCTATGTGGAAAACCCAAAAGACTCCACTCCAAAACTGCTAGAACTTGTACAGGAATTCACTAAAGTGTCAGGATATAAAATCAATGCACAGAAATCAGTTGCATTTCTCTACACCAACAACAAGACAGAAGAAAGAGAAATTAAGGAGTCCATCCCATTTACAATTGCACCCAAAACTATAAGATACCTAGGAATAAACCTAACCAAAGAGACTAAGAATCTATACACAGAAAACTATAAAGTACTCATGAAAGAAATTGAGGAAGACACAAAGAAATGGAAAAATGTTCCATGCTCCTGGATTGGAAGAATAAGTATTGTGAAAATGTCTATGCTACCTAAAGCAATCTACACATTTAATGCAATTCCTATCAAAGTACCATCCATTTTTTTCAAAGAAATGGAACAAATAATCCTAAAATTTATATGGAACCAGAAAAGACCTCGAATAGCCAGAGGAATATTGAAAAAGAAAGCCAAAGTTGGTGGCATCACAATTCCGGACTTCAAGCTCTATTACAAAGCTGTCATCGTCAAGACAGCATGGTACTGGCACAAAAACAGACACATAGATCAATGGAACAAAATAGAAAGCCCAGAAATAGACCCTCAACTCTATGGTCAACTCATTTTCGACAAAGCAGTAAAGAATGTCCAATGGAACAAAGACAGCCTCTTCAATAAATGGTGTTGGGAAAATTGGACAGCCACATGCAGAAAAATGAAATTGGATCATTTCCTTACACCACACATGAAAATAGACTCAAAATGGATGAAGGACCTCAATGTGAGAAAGGAATCCATCCAAATCCTTGAGGAGATCACAGGCAGCAACCTCTTCAACCTCAGCCGCAGCAACATCTTCCTAGGAACATCACCAAAGGCAAGGGAAGCAAGGGCAAAAATGAACACTTGGGATTTTATCAAGATCAAAAGCTTTTGCAGAGCAAAGGAAACAGTGAACAAAACCAAAAGACAACTGACAGAATGGGAGAACATATTTGCAAATGACATATCAGATAAAGGGCTAGTGTCCAAAATCTATAAAGAACTTAGCAAACTCAACACCCAAAGAACAAATAATCCAATCAAGAAATGGGCAGAGGACATGAACAGACATTTCTGCAAAGAAGACATCCAGATGGCCAACAGACACATGAAAAAGTGCTCCATATCACTCGGCATCAGGGAAATACAAATCAAAACCACCATGAGATATCACCTCACACCAGTCAGAATGGCTAAAATTAACAAGTCAGGAAATGACAGATGCTGGCGAGGATGCGGAGAAAGGGGAACCCTCCTACACTGTTGGTGGGAATGCAAGCTGGTGCAACCACTCTGGAAAACAGCATGGAGGTTCCTCAAAAGGTTGAAAATAGAACTACCCTATGACCCAGCAATTGCACTGCTGGGTATTTACCCTAAAGACACAAACGTAGTGATCCGAAGGGGCATGTGCACCCGAATGTTTATAGCATCAATGTCTACAATAGCCAAACTATGGAAAGAACCTAGATGTCCATCTACAGACGAATGGATAAAGAAGATGTGGTATATATACACAATGGAATACTATGCAGCCATCAAAAGAAATGAAATCTTGCCATTTGCGACGACGTGGATGGAACTAGAGGGTATCATGCTTAGCGAAATAAGTCAATCAGAGAAAGACAACTATCATATGATCTCCCTGATATGAGGGAGAGGAGATGCAACATGGGGGGTTGAGGGGGTAGGAGAAGAATAAATGCAACAAGATGGGATTGGGAGGGAGACAAACCATAAGTGACTCTTAATCTCACAAAACAAACTGAGGGTTGATGGGGGGAGGGGGGTTGGGGGGGTGGGGTTATGGATATTGGGGAGGGTATGTGCTATGGTGAGTGCTGTGAAGTGTGTAAACCTGGCGATTCGCAGACCTGTACCCCTGGGGATAAAAATATATGTTTATAAAAAATAAAATTAAAAAAATAAATAAATATTAAAAAAAAGAATAGCAGAATGATGAATATTGTATAGGTGTGGAAGCATTTGTATTTTAAAAATACTATGCAATTTTGGATAATTTTGAGGTTAAATATTTAAAAAAGAAATCTTTGACCCATTTAAAATAATCTGGCCCAAGGGCTGATCCTGCATATGACACTTAAATCTCAAGGTTTTGGAAAGATAACCATAACTGCTGGTAAGCATGGTTATGTTTTATGATCTGTGACTACAATAGCATATTAACCATAAAATAGTGGTGCATTGTTTAATGTAGATGACTCCTAAGAGAGCTTCTTTTTGTACTCTTGATTTATGCTCCTAAAGCAAAGATAAATGTCCTGCTTAACCATTTTATTACAGTCATACTCATGTATGATCTTGTCTAAGGAAGCTATAAGAAATATGAAAAAAGTGTACAGGACACATAATTTCATGCTCTACTGATACAGAAGGTCAGCATCTACTTTGGTAAGTCTGGCAATATCTTGACTTCAGGTTTCAACTGTCATAACTATTTTTTCTGTGATAAATGCTTATCAGTTAGTTAGATATTTGTTTTCTCCTCTATTTCCTAAACAACCCCCCTCTAATGTTCCATGGTTACAAATTAAATTTTAACTATATATATATGAAAATTTACAATAAATAATTTCCATTTTATCATTCTACATACTGAATTTCTACTTATCTTTATGAGTTTTGGGGGATTATAGTTTTCCTCTTTTCCTCTTCCCACTTTACCTCTTCTCCTCTTCCTTTGCCTCCAGCAACTAGGTTTTTCTTGACATGCAAAGCACAATCTGACTCATGCTAGTCATTACTAAATATAACCTAACATTGTATCAATAGTTTTTGTTTTTATTTTTCTGATGCCTTGTTCTGGGATTGTCACTGTGACTGCATGTAGATGCCCATCTCTTCCCTCTCTTAGTTGCTTTCACATCTGTTCTTTTTAAGTCCTATTCACTCTGTATTTATAGTTTAAGGGATTCCTATCAGTTTTCATCAGTGTATATTTTAATGGCTCTTTATCATGAATTACTTTTAAAAGATATTTTAGCTATTCTGGTATAGTTCATGATAAATGTGATTTATCATTCTATAATGACATGGGTTCAAATTCCCGATGTCTATATACTTTTACTCAAAGAATTATAGATAAATAATATAGATACATAGACATTTATATACAAAGATATATATCCAATAAATATGTAAACCTGTATGATGAAAATGTAGAGAGAATATCAATATACATATTACCTTGCAAAAGAAACAGAACATTACGCAGCATTAGAGTGTCTTGTCTATGTCTCCTTATATAGGCTCATTCATCACACTCAAAGAAAACTTGTCTAGTTTTGCATGTTCTTGAAGTTTCAATACATGAAATGTAACTGTATGTGGTATTTTGCAACTTACTCCCTCAGTCAACATTACCCTCCTGAGAGTCACATGGATTTACACAGTCCAGTTCATTTGCTCTTTTTCGGGATTTAATAGTTCATCCTATGAGTGTTCCATTATTCATTTGGCTATTTTTTGTGTCCATTTACTTATTTCAGGCTTTTCCTATTATAAATGTTGTTAGAGATATTTTGAGCTATATCTCCATGTATATTTGAACAAAATTTCTTTAAGGACACTGAATGAGATTACTGCTTCAATTTTACCTGATAACTTCAAATCACTTCCACATTGATTTTGTCCACCACATTGTCTTCATAACAGTCTAAGTTTCTTAGCTTAACTAATGCTTAGTATGTCAAACACTTTAATTTTCATCTGTTTAGTAAGTTTAAATTAGTATTTCCTTGTGGTTTTAATTTTCATTTTCCTCTTAAGAATAAGTTTAAATATTATTATGCCTCTCACAGAAAGGATGAATACCCAACTTTTGCATCAACATGGATGGGAGTGGAGTAGATTACACTGAATGAAATAAGTCAGCCAGAGAAAGTTAATTATCATACAGTTTCACTTGCTTGTGGAGCATAAGGAATAACATGGAGGACATTTGGAGAAGGAAAGGAAAGTGAATTGGGGGAACTCAGACAGGGAGACCAACCATGAGAGATTGTGGAGTCTGAGAAACAAACAGAGGGTTTCAGAAGGAAGTAGGGTGGAGGGACAGGTGAGCTTGGTGGTGAGTATTAAGGAGGGCACATATTGCATGAAGTACTGGCTGTGGTGCATAACTAATGCATCTTGGAACACTAAAAAAAATTAAATTAAAAAAAGATATATAAAAAAGAATAAATTTAAATAAAATTAATTATATTTCCATTTAATTTCATTTGAGCAAAAATTAATTTTACATCACAGTTTCTAAAGGAAACTTTTAATATCTGCTATATTAGTAAAATATTCCATTTAAGAAAAAGTAGTTCATGATTCAAAAATGAAGAATGAAATAACATCATCTGTGTTTTATTTTTGTTTAAAAAGTAAATTTTTTAATCTTTTTTGAAAATAATTGGATACCTTTAAACTGAAAATAACTGAAAATGTAACTCATTTGTTTTGTTTCAAAATATATAGTGCAGAAAACCACTAATTTTCATTTAATTAATACAGAAAATCAAATTGTTTTATCTTAATTTAACAACAAAAAAATTGAAACCAGAAAAGCACTATATTTTATAAATTTACTGGAAAAGTCCATTAGTATTTAGTAAACATCCTAGCAAGAATGAAGTTATGGCTATTTTCAATTAGAAAGATTTTATAAATTTTTTGGATGACTTTTTAAATTCTCTTTTTCTTTCATTTATCTTCAAAATAAGTCATATGGTTCACAAATGCATTCAAAGAAATTCCATTAACTCTTGCTTATTGTTTCATAAGTAAACTTTTACAATGCCAAGAACAATGAGATTGCTGATTATTGAAATATGTGGTGTATTAAAATGTGCAAATGTGGGGCACCTGGGTGGCTCAGTTGTTTAACCAGCTGCCTTTGGCTTGGGTCATGATCCCAGGGTCCTAGGATCAAGCCCCATATCTGGCTCCTTGCTCAGTGGGGAGCCTGCTTCTCTCTCTGCCTGCCACACCCCCTATTTATGCTTGTTCTCCCCCACTCTAATGTCAAATAAATAAGTAAAATCTTTAAAAAAAGTAAAATGTGTAAATGAGGGGCATCTGGGTGGCCCATTTGGTTAAGTATTCAACTCTTGATTTTGGCCTCAGGTCCCGATCCCAGGGTCACTGGAATCCAGCCCTGTGTCTGGTTCCATACACAGTGTAGAGTCTGCTTGAGATTCTCTTCTCTCTCTCCTTTTGTCCCTCCCCCTGCTCATAAGCATGCTTTCTCTCTCTCTGTGAAAGAAATTAACAAAATCTTAAAAATAAATACAATGTCCAAATGAAACGGGAGTATCAGTGAAAATGCCACAACTTTGGCATTTTGGGAACTTTGGGAACAATCAAATGGGAACTTTGATTGAAACATCCTAGTTTTCACAAATGAAAATGAAAAAAGAAATGTATTTGAAAATGTTAATAAATCCAGAAGTATTACAATATGTACGTTAAGTAAAGAAAATTCTATATTCAGATTTAATATATTATTAGTGAATCTGAGAAATAACATCTCCATACATAAAATCTTAAATTTTCATAAAAGGATTGCCTCATGGTTACATAAACAATAATTTTAAATGTTACTTATTTTTACTAGTTATCTATATTGCATATCCATTTACCTCAAAACTTAGTGGGTTAAAATAACAATTAACATTTATTATTTCACAGTTTCTGTGAATCAGTTCAGAAGTGGGTGAGCAGAGTAGTTCTGGTTCAGGGTCTTTCACAAGTTACAGATAGATTTCAGTCATTGTGGCAGTCATTGTAAGGATTGATTGGGGCTAGAAGATCTGCTTCCAACTTGACCTGCTCAGGGAGCTTAACTAGCAACTTGGTGCTGGCTGTGGTTATGGGTTGTCAGTTTCTTTCAGCATAGACCTTGCCCTTCAGGCTATTTGCATGTCCTCACAAATAGACAATCAACTTCCTTCAGAGCTAGTGATCCATGAGACAGCAACCTAGAAAAAGCAACAATTTTTATAACCAAGCTTCAAAAGTCATATCCCTTCATTTATGCCATATTATATTGGTCACACGGTTCAACTTTGATACACTATGAGAGGAATCTTCACAAAGATTTGAGTAACAAAAGGTGAGGTTTGTTGAGAGCTAGCTTGAAGACTACTACATTCCTTTTCAAACCCTATATTCTTTTCATTTATCTTTCTTCCTGTAGTGTTAACATTAAAAAACAAAACACAACAAAATAAAAAATGAAAACTAAAAACACCTCTATTAAGAGTATATGCTACTTAATGATTCTCTATTGTAATGTTATTAGGGTAGTTTCAGTGATTCAGGGAATTTATGTTAAAGTTTCATGTTATTGTGGAATAGTAAACTGTATTATTATCAATCCTTTTTTATGCTCAAGCTAGCATGAGCTAAGGGTGTAACCTAAAAATTTGGTAATAAAAGACAATCATCAAATCATCAAATCAAAATGACAGAAATCTTTGCCTTAAAAGATGTGGCATGAAGGAATGCCTTGGTGGCTGAACAGTTAAGCATTTGACTCTTGATTATCCATGGAATCAGCTCCATCAGCCCTGCGTAGGACTCCACACTGAGCAGGGAATCTGGCTGAGATTCTCTCTCTCTCCTTTTCCCTGCTTTCCCCCACAATAATAAATAAATAAACAAATCTTTTAAAAATAAAGGATGTATCATGAAAACTAAGAAAAATGACAAATAGTGGAAAGTTTGAACTATATTTTACAAATTTACTTAGGCCAGTTTACATGCTACCTTTATTAAATTTATATGAAGGGATTCACAAATGGAGATACTTAATGTCTCAAGCCTAATTTTAACATTTTAAAATTGTGGTAAATGCACAGGTAACTTTGTACTCGGATAACAGAATCCCACAGCTATACCAAATATTTATAAATGCATTATTATAGACAGACATATTAGAAATTAACCCAAAAATAATAACCCCAGATAAGAATAACAGTAGAAAAGAAAAAAAATGATGTCCAATATTATTTACTACCTGCCTCTTTGACCCACTAAGCTACATCGATTTAGCTGACTAAATTAATTCCAACTTATTTTAAATAATTGAGTGTTGGGATCCACATGCTAAAAATCTCTTCTGTCTTGTGGTTTAAAGTCTAAAACATGTTTAGAAGTTATTTCAAGGATCCTTACTACTACTTGTAAGGTAGAAATTATTTCTTACTTTATCAATGAGGACATGAAGACCCTGTGTCTCTAAGGGCGTAAATAGAAAGTTTTGTATTTGATATATTTTTTTATTCCAAGATAAAGCTTTATGAAAACAGATTATTTCTTATATTAATAATGTATTATAAAACAGTATGTCTTGATCTTATTTTTTTGAAATTCTTATTTTTAAGAAAATTATTGGAATTAGAAAAGAACTAATCATTGACTATTATTATAATAGTGCCATCATTTTAGATGGAATAGTATTTCTTTTTTATAGAACATCATTCAACAACTAAATATAAAGGCATGTTATTGTGTTATTTGCCTATCAGATGATGTCTTCATGACTTAAATTATTTAATTTATAAATGGGATACAAATGGATAATCTATTATGTTCACCTGTGTTTTTATACTGTGATGATGATGATGATGGTGATAATGATGATACTACATGGACTATAGTCTAGGGTGCCTGGAGCATGAACATAAACATATTACATTTGAAGTTTAATTTCTGTTCTCTATGAGAATGTATTCATTTTACTGTGACATAATCCAGAATAGGACATATTTTTTATCATCTGCTTGGTTTCATATTCATATCTATGAAAATGTAAAATTGATTAATGTTTTCATAGTGATAGAAGAGTTGTGAATTTCCTTGATGTTTTTTGAAGTACTGAGAAGTGTTATGCAATTCACACCCACTTTATTCTCAATTATTCAGAGTAATAGAGAAAAAGTATGGAATGGCATTTCTCACATCAGAGCTAGCTGACAGAATATACAATAGGCTTGATTCATAGCATTTATTAAATTTCCATTTAATTGCTAATTAGTCTGTATAGATTTGTAAATGTAGGAACTGGCACTTGTATAATTTTTTTTTCCCCCTAATGCTCAGGCACAGCAGAGAGCATTGAAATTTCTGTAGAATAAAATCACAGTGATTCTTCATTATGCCCTGTGGTAGTCATAAAACAATTATGGATCCACTAGTCCATTTATTTCTTAACATTCTTTGTGTCAATCTCTTACTTCCCATCCCCCCACCTCAACATAATATGTAGGGGAAAATCATAGATTTTTTTATACTAGAAATGGAAGCATAATGTAAGTCAATCTCCTTGTTTTATGAAGTAGGGAAATCAATATCCAGAGAAACTATTCCACATACTGCACTTTCACACATCACAGTCATCAACAGAATACTAACCAAAATGAATCCTGATTCCATTTAAGGTTGCTATTGTTAATAAGTTTAATTTATTTTCTGTATCATTCTAGTTAATGGACAATAAACAGAATTCAGAATATTTGTACATAGTTCAGAAAATAGACATTCGGACATTTAAATTTTTCCTTTCCTTCCTTCCTTCCTTCCTGTTTTTCTTCTCCCTCCCTTCTTTATTTTCCTACCTCCTTTCCTTCTTTTTGAAATTTCAAAATTGTTTAAGGATTGAATTCTATCATCTGACCCTTCTTTGATTTATTAAGGAATAAGGACAAAATCCCAATATATCTAAATGCATTATGTCCAAACACTGGATGTCTAAGAATGACAATTTTTTAGTTTAATATTACATGGGAAATGTTTTAGATGACTTAGTTATTTTTGTCAGTAAAGCCAAGAAATGAAATGTGATAAGATCATGGGTTGGGGACTGAAAGAACAGGGAAATGATCCTGTCTTTCCTCTCATTACTTAGGGCCATCTTTTAAAAGATTTTGTTTGTTTATTATTTATTTATGAGAGAGAGAGGGGAGTGAAGAGAGCACACTAGTAGGGGGAGTGGTAGGCTGAGCAAGCATAGGTAGTAGCCGGCTCCCCGCTGAACATGGTGCTCAATGCAGGGATCAAACCTAAGACCCTGGGATCATGACCTGAGTTGAAGGCAGATGCTTAACCAGCTAGGTGCACAGGCATCCCTCACTACTTAGGGTCTTGAGTAAATAGTTGAATCTCTGTATGCCTCAGGTTTATTTACCTACAAATAAGGGAAACTAATAGTGTTTTTGTCATAGAACTCTTTTGATATTAACTAAATAGTTTATGTAAAACCTTAGCATACTGTATGGAACTTTGTAACAAACAATTCTTAAATGTTAGCTAGCAACATGCATGGATTGTACTTAAAATTATTCCTTCTCAGGAACTACTTGATTCCTCTAATCTATATATGTATGTATATATATACATATATGTATATGCATATATGTATCTGTTTTTCTACATTTTGTGAAACCATCTTATGCATTTGCTTATGCTTTTACATATACACATAGCAAGTAAATGTCTTTGTTTAATCTTTAGTGATTCTATGCTTTATTTATGATGAAATATAATTACTTTCTCAAAGATTCATGGCTCTCCAGGAGGGAGTATTTTACAACTAAGGCACAGACTCTAGTGATATGCAGGAAATTTATATTAAATAATAATCAACAAGACAGCTACCAAGCTTCACCTTAAAGAGGATTTATATATGATTACACTACAGTGTTCCTCTGAATAACTGTAGGAATTTAAGCTAGCAACAGTTTATCTCTCTGCCTTCTTTGCTTATTGAAGAATTTCAGCCATTGTCAATTTTACCTGAATAAATTTCAGCAATAAGCAAATAGGTGTACTCCTCAGGACTGATGTAGCTGAAACAGAGAATTGTCATTCATATCCACATTAATTGAATTGGTATTTATTAGTGATAATTATGATAGTTCTAAAAATCTTGGCTAACATTTACTTTTTGCTCCTGGTGTTGGACAAGCTCTTCACGTAATTCTTTTTTTCATTTAATTCTCATGAAAACATGAGATAGATACCAAAATTCCCATTTTCAATGTTAGAAGCTGAGACAGAAAGATTAATTGCCCAAGATCAAAAGATGTGGACTTACTTAGATAGGGCATTTTCCACTTATATTCCACAGTATTTTAAATGCATTTTTCAACTACTTGACTAAATAACAAACCAATATTTCAAAACTGAGCATTTAAAGTTATATTAACATTTTGTATTGTTCCATGTATAACAGATATGAAGAGGATCTCATGATCATATATTTCATATTCATGACTATTAAATACATTCAAGAAATATTTATACATTTATTGAGCAGTTTCCTCTTCTATGAATATCCTGTTCTGATGTTTTGCCCATATTTACCTTTAAGTTCTTTTCATATTGATGTGTAGGATTTATACCAGTGTGGATCAGTTGTGTCTTTAAACTGGAAAAGCTCCTTATAGCCAGCTGGCTTTATCTAGTAAATATACAGAGGCATATATCTATGAAACAACTGTGGATTACCAGGACTATCTTCACATATCTTACATATGTGAATAAGGGTTGTATAAGAAAGTTGTGTGTACTGGTGTATATGTAAACAATGGGGTATACTCTATATATTTATCAGACCTTATCAGCTTCCAAAATGAGGTACTTTCCAAATACCAACTTCTTCTCACTTCTTATCTTCTCTCCCTTCCTCCGCTGAAAACGATTTTATATACTCTGCGAAAAGCTGCACATAAGATTAGAGTTCATCCTTACTTGTGTTATAAACTGAATGGGATACTATAAAATAGTTAAATAAATGCAATGAATGCCTTAAAGTTCTTTCCAACATAGATGAAAAAATAAATCAATAAATATAATGTGATATCGTATGTAAAATTTTAAAACATAGAAATCAAACAATGCATTGTTTGAGATGAATATATAGATTAACTATTGCATTCTAGTGGTAGTTCTACAGGGTAAAAAAGAGCAAATGGAAGGTCTGGATGTTAACTATTTGTCTATTGTCATACATGCAAGCCTTAAGACAGGCCATTTAAATATTCTTTCTCCTAAGTACTCCTAATTATAAAGTGAGAGCAATTACTGAGTAATCTCTCAGATTTCTCCTCACTTATATCTAATATATCTACATTTTCCTGAAGGAATTACAGGTTTGATTTTGAAAAAAAATTAACATGTTATCCTTGTAACAAAATCATTTGTATTCAATAATACTTCTTGTGGCATAATGGTTTAAATTGTATAGAGGAGAGGGGGTACTTGAGTGTTTCGTGAGTTGGGCAACTAACTCCCTGTTTCAGCTCATGTCATGATCTCATGAGTTGTGGGATCTAGTCCCAGATTGAGCTCCATTCTCCACCAGGAGTCTACTTGAGATTCTCTCCCTCTGCCCCTCCCCATCCTTTAAAATAAATAAGTACATATTTAAAGAAAATAAATTTTGTAGAGGAGGCAGAGAGAGAGAGAGAGAGAGAGAGAGAGAGATTTTAAATATTATTAACCCATAGTAGTTATAACCACTGAAGAGGAGATAGAGTGAATACCTAGGAGTGGGATATTTGGATCAAGTAATCAGTGAATGATTAATTTCAGAAGACATCCAAACTGAATTTCAAAATTATCATTTTAAACCCCACAGCAGTGTAAGAGAGATCTGACTCTTCCGCATCCTTTTTTTATAATTTTTTTTTTAAAGATTTTATTTATTTATTGACAGAGAGAGATCACAAGTAGATGGAGAGGCAGGCAGAGAGAGAGAGAGAGAGAGGGAAGCAGGCACCCTGCTGAGCAGAGAGCCGATGCGGAACTCGATCCCAGGACCTTGAGATCATGACCTGAGCCGAAGGCAGTGGCTTAATCCACTGAGCCACCCAGGTGCCCCCTTTTTTATAATTCTTAATTTTAGTCATTTCAGTAGGTCAGGAGTAGTCTTTCATTATGTTTTTAATTATATTTCCTTAATGATCAGTACATTTGGGAAACTTTGCATATAACTTCTTTGCCATTCATAACTTTTCCCAGGGGAAATCTCTAAATCATTTGCCTATCTTTAAAAAAATATACTGTTGAGGGGCGCCTGGGTGGCTCAGTGGGTTAAAACCTTTACCTTCGCCTCAGGTCATGATCCCAGAGTCCTGGGATGGAGCCCGCATCGGGCTCTCTGCTCAGTGGGGAGCCTGCTTCCTCCTCTCTCTGCCTGCCTCTCTGCCTACTTGTGATCTCTGTCTGTCAAATAAATAAATAAAATCTTTAAATATATATATATATATATATATATATATATATATATATATACTGTTGAGTTTAGAATATATTCAGATTTACATAGAAATTAGAAGTATGGTGCAAAGAATACCCATATTCTCATGAAGATTACACTATTTTTTTTTAAAGATTTTATTTATTTATTTGACAGAGAGAAATCACAAGTAGGCAGAGAGGCAGGCAGAGAGAGAGGAGGAAGCAGGCCTCCCCGCTGAGCAGAAAGCCCGATGTGGGGCTCGAACCCAGGACCTGGGATCATGACCCGAACCGAAGGCAGCAGCTCAACCCACTGAGCCACCCAGGCGCCCCAGATTACACTATTTTTAATAGGTTACATTTATAAGATTAATTTTCTCAATTATGAGCCAACACCAATAGATTATCATTAATGAAAGTCCATACTTAATTCATGTCTTCTCCATTTTACCTGAAGTCCTATTTCTGTTCCAGATTCTGATCTATTGTGTCAACTTATATTTAGGTGTTATATTTTTATGACTCCTCTTGCCTGTGACAGTTTTTCAGACTTTTCTTGTTTTGCTTTTTTTTTAAATAAAAGGTTTTATTTTTATATGACAGACAAAGATCACAAGTAGGCAGAGAGTGAGAGGAAGAAGCAGGCTCCCTGCTGAGCAGAAAGCCAGATGCAGGGCTTGATTCCAGGACCCTGGGATCATGACCTGAGCTGAAGGCAGAGGTTTTAACCCACTGAGCCACCCAGGTGTCCCATGACTTTTCCTGTTTTTAAAAACCTTAAAAGAGTTTTGAAGCATACTGGACAGGTACTTTATAAGTTGTCCCTTGATTTAGGTTTGTGTTATATTTTTCTCCTGATTAGACTAGAGTTATGTTGTCGTCATTGTTTTTCTCTTGAAAGGAAACCTACAGGGAAAAAGTACCATTTTCATCATATTATATCAAGGGTTACAACTATCATGACATCACTATTTGTGCCAAACTTGATCACCTGGCTAGAGAAGTGTTTCAAAGATTTCTTTCCTGTAAATTTACTTCCCCCTTTATCATTCTATATTCACTGGCAGAAATTCACAAAGCACTGCCCAAACTTGGTAGGGTGGGGTGGTGTGGGAAATTATGTTCTACCTTATTTCAGGACAATATCTACATAAATTATTGGAATTTTTTCTGCAAAAGAGATATGTCTCTTCTCACCCATTTAGATATTCCGTTATTTATTTTTATCAGTATGTATTCATGGATGTTTATTTTACACTGTGGGCTATGATTCAATACCATTTTGTTGTAGTGAATTTTTCCAGCTGTGGCCATTGGGGGCTTTTTAGTTGTCACCTGTGCCTCTTCTTTGTGCTATAAATTTTGAACACTTTCTTACATTATGGCAGTACCAGATGTCCCAAGCCCTAAAATATGTTCATTTCTTCAAGATCCTATGGCTCATTTTATTAGAGAATGGTGGATAAGGGTATATGGTTATAAGGAATATTACTGCTACGAGGGTCTCATGGCTTCTAGCCCATCTCAGCTGACAGAACAAGGGCATACATGTGTGTGCTGAACTGTGTGATATACATCTGTCTATTAATATTTCCCTGTCTTCTGTATCTATATTAAACCAGCATATCTTTATATTGATGTCTCCAGCCCAGCTGATACTATGGGGATCATTTCAGCCTTCTCCCTTTGTTTGTATGATGAGAAACCTGGTCTCATCATATGCTATCCATTTCCTTAACATTCATTTCCAGTGTACATGTATATTGGTTTCGGAATGGATAACCCATACCCATTATGTACAGAATTTTTTCAACTAGAGTACAGTGCTTGTGTACGGTTCCTGCTTTTAGTCTTATAGGCTCCACTCACTTCCAAAATTACTTGGGTCAACTATCCCTCCCTCAACTTTTACGAGGCTATTTCATACATTTGTAATATAACTTGATTTTTTTTTTCAGAGTCTGAATTCCATCCTGGGTTCCTCTGATATCTCAAAGGATTTATTTTTAAAATGTTTGTAGATTAAGTTTTACTCTTGGTGTTAACATTTAATGAGTTTTGACAAATGCATGGTGTTGACATGTATCCACCAATATAGTATCATACAAAATCTTTTAACTTCTCTAAAAACTTTTCTGTATTTCATTTATTCTGTATTTCATTATTCACTACTTCTTTCCTCCCAAACTTCAGTCTTCCATTGATTTCTTTACTAACTCTATACCTTTGCATTTTTCAGAATGTCATATAATGTAGTGATAATGCAACATTTTCAGCTTGATTTTCCACTTAGCAATATATATTTAAGATTCATGTGTGCTTTTTCATGATTAATTTGATTTGCTATTTCATTGCTTTTTTAGGTTAATATTATTACATTTTAACGATGTACTGTGGTTCATTTATTCATTCATTGGAGGATATCTGCCATGTTCCCATTTTTTTTTTTTCAGTTATAAAACAAGCTGCCATAAACTTCCTCATGTAGGTTTTTGTGCAGTCATACATTTTTAGCTAAGTTGGTAAATAGCTTGAAGCACAGTTTCTGGATGTATGGTTAAACTATGTTGAAATTTTTAAGAAACTTTCAAAAACGTCTTTCAAGGAGTTGGTCCATTTCATCATAAGATCAAGTCTGTGATCATGGTGTTGTTTATAGTATTTCCTTTTTTTTTTGTTTTGAACATCTATTGAACCAACGAAGATCACCTCTCATATATTTCTGATACTAGCAATTTGCATACTTTCTCTTTTTTCTATTATTTTGGCTAGAGATTTGTAAATGTTACTGATCTTTTCAAAGACCCAACTTTTTGTTTTGTTGATTTTTCTCTATTGATTTCCTGTTTCAAATTTCATTCACTCTACATTTAATATGATCATCTTTCTACAATTTTATATGATGGAAATCTAAGTTATTTATTTTTCTTCCTTTTTAATATATAGATCAATCATAAGTTTCTCTTAATCACTATTTCACTGCATCCAACAAATATCAGTAAGGCTTATTTTAAAATTTTTATTTAGTTTGAAATTTTTAAAAATTTCTCTAGAGACTTCTTTGATCAGTGGTCTCTTTAGAAATGTGTTATTTAATTCCTGAATATTTGGGGACTTTCTATTTATGTTGCATACTTCTTACTGAATTCCTTTCTGGTCTCAACACATACTTTATATGATTTTTATTCTTTCAATTTGTCAAGATATGTTTCATGACCTAGAATTAGACCTGTCTTGGTGGATGTTCCATGTAAGCTTGATAAAAATATGTGTTCCGGTATTACTGAATAGAATATTTATAAATATCAATTCATAATATAATTGAAGTAATTAGGAATTTAGTATGAAGTTTTTTGTTAATCTAGTTAGAAGCTGAACTGTATTTAATGTTTGCTCTTTTTATAGGTGTCAGAAGTTACAATTCCTCTAGAGCTTTAGTTTAGTATTTTGTGGGTTTTTTTTTCCCCCTTTCCTTTTGTCTTGTGGGCTTCCTTGGGTGTGTCTCCCCAGACAGATTCTATGTCTTATATCTCTTTAACTTGTAACCCACTGTTATTACACTGGAGCTCTATGAGGTGGTGGTAAAGCACGGGGAAAGAGAAAATAACTTTAAACATAAAAACTGCCAGTTATTGGGGTGCCTGAGTGGCTCAGTTGGTTAAGGCTTCAAGTCTTGATTTCATCTCAGGTCATGATCTCAGTCAGCATTGTGAGATCAAACTCCATGTTGGGTTCCATGTTGGGAGATTCTCTCTCTCCCTTTCTCTCTGCCTTCCCTTTTCTATCTCTCTCTCGCTCTCTTACTCTAAAAATTAAAACAAAAACAAGCAGACAAGCAAATAACCGGCAGTTATTTTACCAACAAAAGATGGCTTTATATGGGAATTAAAGAGAATTGCAATATGGGACAAACAAATTGCGGCAAAAATCAAGAGTCAACTCTGAGGAATGAAGAAAAGATACACTTTAAGGAGAAAAGGTGTAAGTTAGGAAGGCCTTTATAAACTAAAAGCCCATTGGAGTAAACTGGTTTAGAGATTGAAATTTAGTGGCTTTTTGTTGGCTGAGCTCTTGCTCAGCAGGCGTCCACAGAATAGGGAGGGCATAAGAAGAGCTTCTCTTTCTCTAGCTGGAATAGCAAAGTAGTATCTACAGGCAAGGTAGAGGCAGTCTCCTCCTGCTGGGTCTGCAGTTGACAACCAGCAATAAGATGGGAGAGTTCCCCTTGATGAAATGTTCATTTCAGTGAGCTATCCCATTACTCATTTTTACAAGAAGTATCCTATAACCTTTCAATTAAATGTCAGTGTTTTAGTGAGTCTGTATTTCAAGACTGTGGCCTTCACTAGTGTTTCTGACCTTCCTCCGGTTGTGTGTGTGTGTGTGTGTGTGTGTGTGTGTGTGTGTGTGTATATATATATATATTTTTTTTTTAATCTGTCCTTTACTACCCTCCCTACCTGCAGTCTATTGTCTTAAAGCTCTGTCTCTTGCTAACTATGTCCCTGCCACTGTCTTCAGGTGACTCACAAAATTTAGAGAGGGGAAGAAAATCTTTTCCCAGGTGGAATAAGGTTTCAACATTAGGTTCATCTCATTAACTGGAGAGTGTACCTGTCATAGGAAGAAGCCTCTAGGCGTATTTAATAATGGTCACTCTTCCCTGTTCCTATTAGGTTCAGGAAGGAATCTTGCTCAATCTTTAAGGTGAGAAACTGACGGAGGTCCAGTAAGGAAAGCTCACGCTTGTGTGTGTGTGTGTGTGTGTGTGTAGACAGGAATGCTGAAATTGCAACACCTGGGGGTTTCTCACTTTCAGACATCTAAGTCCACACTCAGCCTCCAGCATTTGATCAAAATTACTGTTTATGGCTCCAGCGATTTCTGTTTCACATTACCAAATCTCAGTTACAATTCTCTAACTATGCCTGACTCTCCAAATTTTGATTTGGCAGTTAGCTCTGTGACTTCAGTTCTCTGGTGGGTCCATAACTATAGTGAAACTTTTTTAAAAGGTTATTTGTTGACTACATGTAATTATATATAAAGAACATTGGCTAATTTATGTAAGTAATTTTGTTGGCTATTTCAAGCAATATGAAAATAATTATTTAATATATAAACTATTATACTTATATTGCAATTTAGAGTCTGTGGTGTAGGTAGGAAAATGTGACTTAGTAGTTAATATCAGGAACATTGGAGTCAAAAAAGACCTGAGTTTCAATCTTGAATCAAAACTTTGGGAAGATTGTAAAACAGAAATAATGGTAATGATTTTATAGGATTTTTTTAAAGAGTAAAAGAAATAATGTATGTAATTACCACAGTATCCAGCTTATAAGAAATGTTCAATAAATTATAATTGCCACTATTCATCCTGCTTTAGAGATAATAAATAAAGGATTGATGTGGTGAAGGGCCTGTTTATTTCTCTTTAAAAAATATATATAATGTCTTTCTTAGAGGGGATAAAAACAAGCAAATAGAGAAGAACAACAACTAAATAAAAAGCAAATAAACACAAAGTATTAAAAGTTTCAAGATGATTAAAGAGAAAACTGATTTAGGGAGAGATCAGCAAAAATGTGTCATATTGTGTTGGGGTGAAGTAAGGACAGTCTTATGAATTAATGGTATTTGAATAGGCATTGAGGAAATTGTAGAACTTTCACAGATTAGCACAGGATAGCTATATAAAGGAGGCTGCAATCAATGGGTTTTATACAGGAAAACAGCACATAATGCAGTGATTCTAGAAGAAAGCATTTATGTTAATGAATATCAAGGATATAAATGAAAAGTTTTGCTTCCTGGGAGAAATAATGTGCTTGAACTTAATTCAGTAGTCTTTTTTTTTTATTAGAAACTGATCAAATAAAATGCACAAGCATAATTAATATATCCATTTTATTTTTATTGCACAGATTTAAATGCCAAATTCAATCATCCATAGAGATGAAAGAACAAATAATCTGGAAAATGGGTTACTGAGGCTGGTAGGATGAAAGCATAGCAATTAAGTTCAAAAGAAGCCAAACACATAAATAAATTGGTGAGGAGTTATAAGAAAATAAGTATAAAATTACCAAAGTATATATATTTCAACTAAAAAAATGAAGAATATTCTGCTTTTGGATGCCCTATTTTAATTTCCTTTGCAAAATAGTTTATGATTAATTATAGAGGAAAAGATAAATAGAAATTTCAAAGCAAATAATAGTGCTTGTTCTATTTGAATTTTACATCATTATGATATAACCAAATATTCACAAAAATCATCATGTATAGTAGTATCTATTTCTTAGGAAGATAGAAATTAGAAGTTGTTTTCAGATAACAAAGTTGAACTTTTTTTTAGTTAATATTGTTAGTTTTCAAAGTTCATAAATTGATTCTTGGAAACAAAATATTAGAGATAACATGAGGACATAATGGGAAATATTTGTGGTAGCCATTAGGCATTTCAGTAATACTTAAGAAAAAACTTAAAAGTCAGTAGAGTTTTGAAAAATATATTTGACTACTCCTATCTAATGATTCGTATAGATTGTTTTTTTCATGAGATTAGCTTAAAGCCTTCTAATAATATTTCTCTCAAGCCTGTCTCAAATTTTTCATGACACATTCAATTCTTATTCAAAATAATAAACTGAAAAAAAATGCAATTCAAAAATGTCCTGAATTTCCTTAGATTATAATTATTTGCTTATAAGTAGACAGGTTATCAAAATGATAAGAAAGTTATCGTTATCTCAGTCATACGAGGCCTTCCTAGCAATGTCCATTTCATGCTCCATATATACACTATGTGGATAGATTCAGTCTCCCCATTAATGACGAGTGATACATGATTTGTCCATAGATCATTAAAATAATTTGTAGTGACACTTTTGATGAAGCTCATATTTTAGCCAAAACCAAATAACTATAATGTTTTTGTTTGTTTGTTTGTTTGTTTTTTAACTTTAGAGAGAGAGAGTATGAGTGGGGGGAGGGGCTGAGGGATGGGAAGAAAGAGAATCTGAAGCAGACTCCCCACTGAGAGCAGAGTCTGAGGCAGGGCTGATCTCATACCAATGAGGCCATCACCTGAGCTGAAATCAAGTCAGCCACTTAACCAAGGGACCCACCCAGGTTTCCCACCCATAAGTTTCTTAAATGCCTGGGGTTTCATTTCTTCAAATGATGCCTGGTGATAAATATTTCCTAAACTATATGTTGTTGTAAAAATTAATGAAGGGAAACTTCGTTTAAAAATGGAGTCACAAATCCATGAAGGGGGAGCTCTCATGCATAAACTTTCCATAGAAATATATCTCATGTTCCTGGCCAGGTGGAAGTTTACTCTACTACCCCAGCTAAAGGAAGAAAGATCTTCATCTGGCCCAACAACAGCCCAGCAATAGCCCAGCCACTGAAAAACTGCCACAACCCAGCCAATGTGAAACTATCACCACCTTGAACTCCCATTTTCCTCCACTAGATTTTAGTCAAGTCCCTTCACAATTTCTCCTTTTCCCTATAAAAAAAAATTCCCTCTTTTTTGTTCTCTAGATTTGCCTAGAGTTTGCTATAGTTTTCATGTCCCGAATTGTAATTCCTTTGCTATCCCAAAAACATTCATTTTGCTGCTGAAATAATGGCTCTTTTATTTTGTCAAGGTCAAAGTTGTTTTAAATATACTCTATATTATTTTTTTTAAGTGTGCTGCTGGCCAGATTTTATGAAAAGAAACAAGAATGTGTGATTCTTTAGTTGCAAATGCAGAGTTAAAGAGAACTACCAAATTGATTCCTAAAGAGGCTACTTTTACCACAGCTCAGTAAACATGATGGTTTGCTGTCTGGGCCAAAGATTCATTTTGTTTTTGCTCTGGCTTTCTTTGCCAGTGGGGAAACCTAAGTAATGCTGCTGTCTTTTCAGTCATCCTTATCATAAAGGATCACTCTGTGTGGCATGTGTTAATTATTCTAGCCGTCCCTTTTTCTGTCTATTAGATTAATAGTTGCTAATTATGATTCCTCTCTCCTGCACTGCTATTGTGTACACATTTCCTAATTCTCTTCATTACACCAGTGAGTAAGTATAATTATGGTTATAAGTTATCCATTTATCTTTTCATGGACAGTGAGCAATGTAATGTTGTTAAGGCCTGGAGAGAGAGTGTATGTGTGTGCGCGTATGTGTGAGAAAGAGAGAGGGAGAGACAAACATCTTAGATAAACATAAACTACATACATGAATATAATACATATATATTAATATAATTCATTTATTTTTAAAAAGTAAAACAAAAAGGCAAAAATAAATCAATAAAATTCTGGTCTTATTGTGATCACTTAGTCTGATCACTGAGCAAGCATATCATCCTGCAGCTCAAATATCTTTTCCTACCTGCTGTGGCTCCAAATCCTTCATTCTACTCAGACATTTAAAGAATTTATATCCATAATTAATGACAAGGCTAAACCACAAAAAGATATAATATCATATCAACTAAAATTCACAATATAATGAGGAATTTCAAATGTTCAATGGGAGTTTGGGGAGGGGGGGAGGGTAATCGAGAGAAAGAATTTAAACAGTTTATACTAAAGAAGTAGTCACCCTCCAGAAAAAGTGATAGAAAACAGTTGTGATGGCTTGAAGATATCCATTTCCTTCCTTCAAAAATGATTCCATAGTTAAATTTGTTCAAGAGTAACACCATGATTAGAAATCAAAGCAAAATTAAAGAAACGGGGAAAAAAATCTTGATTTTTTTTTTTTAAACAAAAAACAACAAAAACAGTTTTGAAGCAAACTGGACAAAGACCTGAATTTTCAGGTCAAAAAGCAGTGCATTCGGAAGTGTGAGGCTGTGGCTGGTATTTCCTTACTTTCCCTTTCTCCCAGATGAGTAGAGTACCAGGGAGCTACCCAACCCAATGATGATGACTTGTCCAATAACCTTTCAGACCCTTTGCCAGTTAAAGTTCTAACCTTTATCTTCATAAGAAAAGGGAAAAGATTATCTTCTTTCCCAATTTCTTCAGCCTGCGAATTTCTCCTTTTCATGCATATCCTCATTTCTATAATGCTTTAGCTGGCCCAATCAACCAAGAAATTGCCCCACTAAATTCTGCACTTTAACCTTTGATATATCTATTACCACTTAACATGTGGTAAATGCTTGCTTATCACATCTGATTCTACTTTTAGACAATAAATTTTTAGAAATTAGAGTCCTATTGAAACTATGTATAACCTCAGTTTGTGTCGCATGTACTGGATCATAATTGTTCTTCAATGATTGTCTTCTAACTAAACTGTATAAATGCATCTTTTGATGAAGTCAATCATTTAGAAAGTATGTTTCTTACCCACCACATACTATGTCACTGTTGTGCTTGTGTTACAATCACAAGTTAGAGCCACTACCTCGGGCAGCATAAGGTCTAGAAGAAAAAAAAAAGAGAGAGAATTAAAAGGACAAAAGTAGAGGAGGAGTCAAGATGGCGAAGAAGTAGCAGGCTGAGACTGCTTCGGGTGGTGGGAGATCAGCTAGATAGCTTATCTGGGGATTGCAAACACCTACAAATCCGGCGGGAGATTGAAGAGAAGAAGAGCAGCAATTCTAGAAACAGAGAGTCGACCACTATCTGAAAGAACTCTACGGAAAGCACTCAGGGAACAAAAGCTCCCAAAAGCAAACCCAGCAAACCCGAGCAGATTACTCAAGCCCGACCCCCGGGTTAGGGCGGTGCAACTCCGCCTGGGGCAAAGACGCTTGAGAATCACTAAAACAGGCCCCTCCCCCAGAAGATCAACGAGAAACCCAGCCAGGACCAAGTTCACCTACCAAGGAGTGTAGTTTCAATACCAAGGAGAGCGGCGATATTCCAGAGGAGAAGAAAGCAAAGCATGGAACTCATGGCTTTCTCCCCATGATTCTTTAGCATTGCAGTTAATTTTTTTTTTCTTTTTCAATTTCAATTTTTTTTCTCTTCTTCTGCTAAATTTTTTTAACTTTTACCATTTTCTTTTTTAACGTTTTTTAAATAGTTTATCTAATATATATATATATATTTTTTCCTTTTTATATTTTTTATCAGCTTTCTTTTTTTAATAGTTTCTTTTTTTTTTCTTTCTGAACCCTTTTTATCCCCTTTCTCCCCCCTCACGATTTGGGATCTCTTCTGATTTGGCTAAAGCATATTTTCCTGGGGTTGTTGCCACCCTTTTAGTATTTTACTTGCTCCTTCATATACTCTTATCTGGACAAAATGACAATGCGGAAAAATTCACCACAAAAAAAAAGAACAAGAAGCAGTACCAAAGGCTAGGGACCTAATCAATACAGACATTGGTAATATGTCAGATATAGAGTCCAGAATGATGATTCTCAAGGTTCTAGCCAGGCTTGAAAAAGGCATGGAAGATATTAAAGCAACCCTCTCGGGAGATATAAAAGCCCTTTCTGGAGAAATAAAAGAACTAAAATCTAACCAAGTTGAAATCAAAAAAGCTATTAATGAGGTGCAATCAAAAATGGAGGCTCTGACTGCTAGGATAAATGAGGCAGAAGAAAGAATTAGCGATATAGAAGACCAAATGACAGAGAATAAAGAGGCTGAGCAAAAGAGGGACAAACAGCCACTGGACCATGAGGGGAGAATTCGAGAGATAAGTGACACCATAAGATGAAACAACATTAGAATAATTTGGATTCCAGAAGAAGAGGAAACAGAGAGGGGAGCAGAAGGTATGTTGGAGAGAATTATTGGAGAGAATTTCCCCAATATGGCAAAGGGAACAAGCATCAAAAGCCAGGAGGTTCAGAGAACCCCCCTCAAAATCAATAAGAATAGGTCCACACCCCATCACCTAATAGTAAAATTTACAAGTCTTAGTGACAAAGAAAAGATCCTGAAAGCAGCCCGGGAAAAGAAGTCTGTAACGTACAATGGTAAAAATATTAGATTGGCAGCAGACTTATCCACAGAGACCTGGCAGGCCAGAAAGAGCTGGCATGATATATTCAGAGTACTAAACGAGAAAAACATGCAGCCAAGAATACTATATCCAGCTAGGCTATCATTGAAAATAGAAGGAGAGATTAAAAGCTTCCAGGACAAACAAAAACTGAAAGAATTTGCAAATACCAAACCAGCTCTACAGGAAATATTGAAAGGAGTCCTCTAAGCAAAGAGAGACCCTAAAAGTAGTAGATCAGAAAGAAACAGAGACAATATACAATAACAGTCACCTTACAGGCAATACAATGGCACTAAATTCATATCTCTCAATACTTACCCTGAATGTTAATGGGCTAAATGCCCCAATCAAAAGACACAGGGTATCAGAATGGATAAAAAAACAAAACCCATATATATGTTGCCTACAAGAAACTCATCTTAAACCCGAAGACACCTCCAGGTTTAAAGTGAGGGGGGGGGAAAGAATTTACCATGCTAATGGACATCAGAAGAGAGCAGGAGTGGCAATCCTTATATCAGATCAATTAGATTTTAAGCCAAAGACTATAATAAGAGATGAGGAAGGACACTATATCATACTCAAAGGAACTGTCCAACAAGAAGATCTAAGAATTTTAAATATCTATGCCCCTAACGTGGGAGCAGCCAACTATATAAACCAATTAATAACAAAATCAAAGATACACATCGACAAGAATACAATAATAGTAGGGGATTTTAACACTCCCCTCACTGAAATGGACAGATCATCCAAGCAAAAGATCAACAAGGAAATCAAGGCCTTAAATGACACACTGGACCAGATGGACATCACAGATATATTCAGAACATTTCATCCCAAAGCAACAGAATACACATTCTTCTCTAGTGCACATGGAACATTCTCCAGAATAGATCACATTCTTGGTCCTAAATCAAGTCTCAACCGGTATCAAAAGATTGGGATCATTCCCTGCATATTTTCAGACCACAATGCTCTGAAGATAGATCTCAATAATAAGAGGAAATTTGGAAAGAACCCAAATACATGGAGACTAAACAGCATCCTTCTAAAGAATGAAGGGGTCAACCAGGAAATTAAAGAAGAATTGAAAACATTCATGGAAACAAATGATAATGAAAACACAACAGTTCAGAATCTGTGGGACACAACAAAGGCTGTCCTGAGAGGAAAATATATAGTGGTACAAGCCTTTCTCAAGAAACAAGAAAGGTCTCAGGCACACAACCTAACCCTATACCTAAAGGAGCTGGAGAAAGAACAAGAAAGAAACCCTAAACCCAGCAGGAGAAGAGAAATCATAAAGATCAGAGCAGAAATCAATGAAATAGAAACCAAAAAAACAATAGAACAAATCAACGAAACTAGGAGCTGGTTCTTTGAAAGAATTAATAAGATTGATAAACCCCTGGCCAGACCTATCAAAAAGAAAGGACCCAAATAACTAAATAAATAAATAAAATAAATAAAATCATGAATGAAAGAGGAGAGATCACAATGAACACCAAAGAAATACAGACAATTATAAGAACATACTATGAGCAACTCTACGCCAACAAATTGGACAATCTGGAAGAAATGGATGCATTCCTAGAGACATATAAACTACCACAACTGAACCAGGAAGAAATAGAAAGCCTCAACAGACCCATAAGCAGTAAGGAGATTGAAACAGTCATCAAAAATCTCCAAACAAACAAAAGCCCAGGGCCAGACGGCTTCCCGGGGGAATTCTACCAAACATTTAAAGAAGAACGAATTCCTATTCTCCTGAAACTGTTCCAAAAAATAGAAATGGAAGGAAAACTTCCAAACTCATTTTATGAGGCCAGCATCACCTTGATCCCAAAACCAGACAAGGATCCCATCAAGAAAGAGAACTACAGACCAATATCCTTGATGAACACAGATGCAAAAATTCTCGCCAAAATACTAGCCAATAGGATTCAACAGTATATTAAAAGGATTATTCACCACGACCAAGTGGGATTTATTCCAGGGCTGCAAGGTTGGTTCAACATCCGCAAATCAATCAATGTGATACAACACATTAATAAAAGAAAGAACAAGAACCATATGATACTCTCCATAGATGCTGAAAAAGCATTTGACAAAGTACAGCATCCCTTCCTGATCAAAACTCTTCAAAGTGTAGGGATAGAGGGCACATACCTCAATATTATCAAAGCCATCTATGAAAAACCCACCGCAAATATCATTCTCAATGGAGAAAAACTGAAAGCTTTTCCGCTAAGGTCAGGAACACGGTAGGGATGTCCGTTATCACCACTGCTATTCAACATAGTACTAGAAGTCCTAGCCTCAGCAATCAGACAACAAAAGGAAATTAAAGGCATCCAAATCGGCAAAGAAGAAGTCAAACTATCACTCTTCGCAGATGATATGATACTCTATGTGGAAAACCCAAAAGACTCCACTCCAAAACTGCTAGAACTTGTATAGGAATTCACTAAAGTGTCAGGATATAAAATCAATGCACAGAAATCAGTTGCATTTCTCTACACCAACAACAAGACAGAAGAAAGAGAAATTAAGGAGTCCATCCCATTTACAATTGCACCCCAAACTATAAGATACCTAGGAATAAACCTAACCAAAGAGACTAAGAATCTATACTCAGAAAACTATAAAGTACTCATGAAAGAAATTGAGGAAGACACAAAGAAATGGAAAAATGCTCCATGCTCCTGGATTGGAAGAATAAATATTGTGAAAATGTCTATGCTACCTAAAGCAATCTACACATTTGATGCAATTCCTATCAAAGTACCATCCATTTTTCTCAAAGAAATGGAACAAATAATCCTAAAATTTATATGGAACCAGGAAAGACCTCGAATAGCCAAAGGAATATTGAAAAAGAAAGCCAAAGTTGGTGTCATCACAATTCCGGACTTCAAGCTCTATTACAAAGCTGTCATCATCAAGACAGCATGGTACTGGCACAAAAACAGACACATAGATCAATGGAACAGAATAGAGAGCCCAGAAATAGACCCCCAACTCTATGGTCAACTCATCTTCGACAAAGCAGGGAAGAATGTCCAGTGGAAAAAGACAGCCTCTTCAATAAATGGTGTTGGGAAAATTGGACAGCCACATGCAGAAAAATGAAATTGGATCATTTCCTTATACCACACATGAAAATAGACTCAAAATGGATGAAGGACCTCAATGTGAGAAAGGAATCCATCAAAATCCTTGAGGAGAACGCAGGCAGCAACCTCTTTGACCTCAGCCGCAGCAACATCTTCCTAGGAACATCACCAAAGGCAAGGGAAGCAAGGGCAAAAATGAACACTTGGGATTTTATCAAGATCAAAAGCTTTTGCACAGCAAAGGAAACAGTGAACAAAACCAAAAGACTACTGACAGAATGGGAGAAGATATTTGCAAACGACATATCAGATAAAGGGCTAGTGTCCAAAATCTATAAAGAACTTAGCAAACTCAACACCCAAAGAACAAATAATCCAATCAAGAAATGGGCAGAGGACATGAACAGACATTTCTGCAAAGAAGACATCCAGATGGCCAACAGACACATGAAAAAGTGCTCCATATCACTCGGCATCAGGGAAATACAAATCAAAACCACCATGAGATGTCACCTCACACCAGTCAGAATGGCTAAAATTAACAAGTCAGGAAATGACAGATGCTGGCGAGGATGCGGAGAAAGGGGAACCCTCCTACACTGTTGGTGGGAATGCAAGCTGGTGCAACCACTCTGGAAAACAGCATGGAGGTTCCTCAAAAGGTTGAAAATAGAACTACCCTATGACCCAGCAATTGCACTGCTGCGTATTTACCCTAAAGATACAAACGTAGTGATCCGAAGGGGCACGTGCACTCGATTGTTTATAGCAGCAATGTCTACAATAGCCAAACTATGGAAAGAACCTAGATGTCCATCAACAGACGAATGGATAAAGAAGATGTGGTATATATACACAATGGAATACTATGCAGCCATCAAAAGAAATGAAATCTTGCCATTTGCGACGACGTGGATGGAACTAGAGGGTATCATGCTTAGCGAAATAAGTCAATCGGAGAAAGACAACTATCATATGATCTCCCTGATATGAGGGAGAGGAGATGCAACATGGGGGTTGAGGGGGTAGGAGAAGAATAAATGCAACAAGATGGGATTGGGAGGGAGACAAACCATAAGTGACTCTTAATCTCCAAAACAAATTGAGGGTTGATGGGGGGGAGGGGGGTTGGGAGAGGTGGGGTGGGGTTATGGACATTGGGGAGGGTATGTGCTATGGTGAGTGCTGTGTGAAGTGTGTAAACCTGGCGATTCGCAGACCTGTACCCCTGGGGATAAAAATATATGTTTATAAAAAAATAAAATTAAAAAAAAGGACAAAAGTAGAAACAAAAACAAAAAAACAACCAAATACACACCCCCCACACACATATGTATCATGTCTAATATGTAATATGTAAGAAAACATAATATGCTTATATATGTAATGCACATATGTAATGGATTAAAGCAGGGACATATATAATGTATATGCACTTGTGTGTGTATAAATTTACCTTTCAGCATTTCAGATATAGTTTTGTAATATCTTCCCTTCAGTGGCTTCTGACTAGTTTTGTTAAGGTTATAACATTCTCATTATAACTGTTATGCAATAAATTATTAGTATTTACATCTTCAAAAAATGAACTTATCTGTACATGGTATTATCTGAACTGAGTTAAAAGAAACGTTACCACATGTTGGTAAAACAGTTGCAGATATGTATTCAGTACACACTACATATTTTGTATTGGACAAAAAATACAGATGCTCACAATCATATTGGTTTTCTATTCCTATGTAACGCAATACCACAGATTCTGTGGCTTAAAACAACACACAGTCAGAGTTATGGTGGTTCAGGTGTTGGGGTTTTGGTTAGCTGATCCTCCCACTTGAGATCTCATAAGACTGCAACCAAGATGTTCGAGGACTGTGTTCTCTCCTGGAAGCTTGACTAGAAGAGTTTGCTTCCAAACTCAGTCAGTCCGATGGCAGAATTCTTCCTCCTGAGGTTGTTAAGACCAAGAACCCTGCCTTCATACAAGTTATTGAGTGGAGGTTACTCTCAGCTTCTAGAGGCCTCAACTCCTAAAAACCATTCTTGCTTTGTGGGTCTTCCAACATGAGTACATGGTCCTTTAAAGTCTGCAAAGGAGTAAGTCTCTGGAGAAAGTTTTGTAGGAATTTTATGTCTTTATATAATATAATGTAATCACTAGAATGGCATCTTATCACCTTTGCCATATTCTCTTGGTTAGAACAAAATCACACCCCAAAAGAGGTAATTACACAAAGGTATGAAGCACCAGGAGTTGGATACCCGAGAGGATGACCTCAGAGTCTGTCCATTACACAGCCTAGGAAGTAGATCCACATTTTATGATAATAATACTGTGGCCACCACATGTGGTATCTTGCCTGAAGCTGGGGGTGGTGGAGCTGGTATTCTAACTGAGTTCCCTGGTTCTAGAGCCTACACTTTTGATCCCTATGTATACTACAGCACTTTATCATAAAATTTCAGAAAGAAATGCTTTACATAATCCAACTACCCATTTTAACTTCTGAAAAGGGTGAGACACAGGATCAGCCTTAGATGGAGTAGGATGGAACACATATCTTAAGGTTTGAGAATGATTTCAAGAATGATTGTTTTGTAGTACCCAGCTTTGGTTTCAGCTATAGTATGCATTTGGTCAATATTTATCTAGTGAATTTCTACCACTCTTTAGAGGACACAAAAGCATTAACATTATTGACTAGAATCACAGAGTCTTAAAATGAGGTAACAGAATGTAATCCATAAAAAAATAACAAATGCTAACTTTGAATGTTGGAAGATTTAAGGTCCTCTGGATGAAGTAAAACTGTACTCAATAGTTAGGAGATGAGATGATGAATTTACATAGAGCATTTACTCTCTGCCTGTTCCAGACACAAGTCAAACTTTAAAGAGACAGATGATTCACTTCTGACCTGGTAAAGAAAATCAATACCTTAGGAGTACCTGGGTAGCTTAGTCAGTTAAGCATCTGACTCTTGATTTCAGCTCAGGTCATGATCCCACAGTCTTGCAATCAAGACCCAGGTTGGCTCTATTGCTCAGTGTGGAGTCTGCTTGAGATTCTCTCTCTCCTTCTCCCTTTCCCAACGCTGCCCTTGCTCTTTCTCTCTCAAAAATAAATAAAACCTTTTTAAAAAATAAAAAAAGTAAAAGAAAAAAGAAAATCACTTCCTTAAACAAAATTAATCACTTGAATTGAGGATTACTTGATAAATATTTAAGAATATGTCAATTCTTTCCATATATTTAGGAGTGAACATTACATATAGATCAGCAATATATCATCTCAGGGGAAAAGAAAACAGCAAAAAGACAAAGGTAAATATTTGGAATAGAGTTGCTGTTACTTTACCATGAATGGATTAATAATGATAATGAAATAAAAAAGATGGTTATTAAACATGTACATAAAACAAATTTTTTGATTGATACAATTTTTAAAAAAAGGAACAGGACCTGGGATATCTAAATTTTTGTCTTATAAATAGCATTTATCTTTAATTGACTTAAAGAAAAACTACTTAAGTTTTTGCTTTTTTTTTTCTTCTGTTTCATGTTCCCTTAATGGCAAAAACAATCTGATAATATTTACTTTTCCCCAGGGTTGGCTCCAGGAGTAAACACATGTAATAATTATGAAGGTTCTTTAAAATGGTTATTGATGTTTAGATGAAGCACCTTTCTACCCATTTTCTACCCATTTCTTTAGTTGTTTATATATAAAATACCATTAGTTTATGGATAAATTTACCTTTTAAAAATTTGACCTTAATTCACATATCCATACATATCCATACATACTTAATATAATCTAGATTTTCAACTGTATACAAAACATTACAGATGAATCAGCAATTCTACATTGCTGATTATTTTAAAAAGAAAATTTGGGGCATATTGCTGCAGGCATTACAAGTCATTCTTAAAATGGGCCATTTCCTCATTTAACTTAATGGGAAAGATTACGACTTTTTACTTTCCAGGTGTGATTTGATGCCTTCAGACATCTCTCTGTTCACATTCCAATTAAATTAAATTAAATTGTTCCTATGGATGCAATTAACTCATTTGGTTTATAGCAAGGAACTCATTATTACATAGATAGACTAAGAATCCATTCTCCTTTCCCTTTTTCCTGATTTCTTTTTACTTTCCAAATGTTAATCCCAATGAGCGTGAAAAGTCATTAATTTACCTAGGAAAAGTTTGTTTGGCAAGGCTATCAGTTGCACTGTGCAGAGCTTGTAGTACAGAATAAAGAATGAAATGGTTAAAAGCATTCAAACCTGTTCTTCTCTAAATGCAGAAAAGAGGGATGAAAAGAATACAAAATGAATAAGTAAAGGGAATAGAGAGACCAAGTAGAGGCAACTCCTTATCAAGATAGGGATCTGTAGAAGCATTTAAATGGGGGATTTAAGTGCTTTGCTGGGTCACACAACAAATCAGTAATAAACTGCCCCAGGAGCTCTCAATCCTTGTCTGTGATCTTAGAATAAGAATTCTTTTTTCAGTATTACACATGATTATCACTCACACTGCTGTACAAAGCAAAAAAGGAAATTTTGTTAGAATATAGCAAGAGATAACTTCTTGTTTCTCACCTCCCCATCCACCCCCCATGGAGATGGAGTGCAGGGTATTCTACATCTCACTTTATTATTCATGGCAATTCCTTGAATCATACCACATTGGCATAGAGAAGATTTAATGCAATATAGTTGCTATTTAGTATGCTGAAACTTTGTTTGGCTAAAAGACACGATTTTCTCCAGGCTCTCGAGTTAAGATTAGAAGAAAGAATTTCACTTGTTCTATTTTTTAACTTTTAATTTTTTTCCCTGTTTCCAACTGTATGTGGAAGTCAAATAAAATAAGCAAAAGAAGAAATGAAGATATTTAGTTTTGGATCTTAGGCAAATGAGTAACATAATTTGGGGGGTATGTTAAACAATGTCTTTATGTTTCAGCACCCTCTAATATCATACATGATGTCCTTAAATCGCGGGAATTTTGCTAGCCTTCTATCTGTTGTGACATCACATTTGACAGTTAAGATCTCTTAATTTTCTTTAAAAAAAAAGTATGATTTTTTTTTTTTTATGAAGATGACTTCCTTTAAATTTTTAAGATTTAAATTATGCTGCTGCTTCAGAAATTTACTAGAGTTGCTGTTTTGGTAAATGGCATATAAAAATGGGGGAAAATTAAAATCATTTTAAAAAACAAAATAAACATCTTTGGGGATCACAAATATAATGAAGCAACAACAAAATCTAAAGTGGCTGAGCAGGGCTGAAACTCTTGGCTTGCTTAGAGCTAGTCTCAAAACCTACAGAAGTGGCTGGTCCCCCATCTTCTGCAGAATAAGTTAATAGAATTGTTCTAAAAGCCAGGGACTTAGACCTGACAATACAGCAGAAAACCAGAGGTTAGAGTAAGACTCCTCCAGATTCTATGAGGAAAAAAAAAAAAAAATCTCCTACCACTATTACTGTGACTACGTTTTTCATGGAGCTAAAAACCTTGGGAGGTGAGAAGACAGACACACAGAATTGAGACCAGGAACAGAACCAAATATCTTACTGCTTCTGTCTCTGGTGATCATTTCTATTTTATTTACAATAGTAATATTGCATATTACTAATATTATTCATGTCCTTCCTGGGGGAAGTTATTTCCTTAAGTTTTAGAATATCCTAAATGTTCATAATTCCAAAAGTATCTTTGGATCCCAATTATCTACTAAATCTATTCAATGTTAAATGAACGTTAATTCATTTAATTAATAAGTGAATTTAATTAATTAATTAATTAATTAAGTTCTTAAATGAACTTTAATTCATTGTCTGCAGAATAGAAATAAGAGAGCAAATGATAATAGAACTCAGAACCTGGGATTAGAAGATATCCTCCATGAAGAATCAACAAACAAGGACACAGATTGTTTTACCAACACCTACTGAAGAGTAATCAAGTTCACCTCTCATACAAAGTGACAGATTTATAGCTCAGATTTAAACTTGGTTTTATTTTTTAATTATTATTTTATATTTTACTTTATTTTATTTTTATTTTGTATTTTATTTTATTTTACATTTTATTTTGTTTTCCCAGAGTAGGACTACCTTATACCTAGCAATGCTGGTGGGTGAGAGTCTGTGCGTACTGATGCAAATATTTATTTGGGACTGTTAGGTCAAATATGATGGGACAGTTATAAGACAAACAGCAATTTGGATAAGTTTATTAGAATTGCTAGCATGTAATTGTAAAAGGTGTTATCTAAGAAAAGCAGTTAATTATTTAACTAGTTTATATTTTTCTGTCCCTCTCAGCCTTGGAATGTTCCCTATTGAGTTCTGCTTGACTTTAATTGACATCTATCAAGTAACTTACTTAGATTTGAGGATTTTTCTGTCATTGGGAAAGCCCTTGTCTGAGGAAACTCAACCTTAACTTACTTCTGTGGCCATACATTTACAGAAGTTGTTTTCTCATAATTATCTATTCTCTTCTGTATCTATAGCTAGTTTTCCTTTCTGATTCCCAATCTTATGTATTTTTTGCAACCCTTCTTTTTTTACACAGCTGAGTTTGTTTTCATTTATATTATTGAAAGTCCAACTTTTGATTATTTTTGAATCTTCTCAATCTTATTTTTTTTAAAGATTTTACTTACTTATTTATTTGAGAGACAACACAAGCAGGGGGAGGAGCAGGCAGAGGGAGAAGTAGGCTCCCCACCAAGCAAGGAGCCCAACTTGGAACTCCATCCCAGGACCCTGGGATCATGACCAGAGCAGAAGACAGATGTTTAACAAATTGAGCCACCCAGACATCCCATAATCGTACTTTTTTTGTTTCAAGTTCCTTTCTGTCTTTTTAAGCAGTTCAATTTCATTAGAACCCATCCTGAATGTTTCATTTGTACCTTTACTTTCTATCTAATGACGCCTGTCAGAGCATTTTGTTATTTTGTCTGCTTGGTCGGTAGTAGGTTCATCAGCTACACAACTGTCCATTTTGTGGATTTTCAATGTATCATAATGAAAGATATCAGCTCCCTTTTAGGGCACTAGGAAGAAGCATCAAGGACAAAGAATTCTACCTACCAATTCTTCCCTTCCTCTCCTCTTGGGGACAAGGGAGAAGCAATAAGTTCAAACAAACTGTCCTTGCTTATTTTTCAGAGGAAAAGAACTTCTCATATTCCAGCTTTACCTTTAAGTTTTCAATGTTCTGCTCCTTGCCCCAAGTCTCGCCATTGCTGGTCCCTGAATTCTTGCCCAACCCAAAGTATAAAGAATTCTCCACCTACTCTCCAGGTCAGTTTTTCATGGAGCCAGAGTTTTAATATAACTTTCTGTCCATCAGCCCAAAACCTCAGCAGATGCTTGCCATCAGAGGAGTTAATGGGTAGGAATTCAGAATACAGGGCAAGAAGGGGAAAAGAGTTTAAGTTTCCATGTCTTAGCATCTTCTCTAGCTCTTTAGAGAGAAAATATTTCCATGGGCAAAGAAAACTTGTCTATAGGCCAAGAGATGAAAAAAAAATCATAAACTCTCACTCATATTCAATTTCCTGTATATTCTCTCTAATTTGAAGTTAAAACTCAAGGAAAACACTTCAGAGTTATTCTAGATGCATTTTTCTTTTTACTGAATTGTACTTTTTCAACCTTACATCTGATTGACTAGTATATCCAAGTAACAAGTATTCACTTATTTCTCATAAATCCTCACCATTCTCATGGTCAGGGATCTCATTAAGATTTTTACCTTTAGTCTAAATTATTGCAATAATTTCATAATGGATATCTCTGCCTTTAGCACTTTCTTTAGTGTCAACTTTTAAATTTCCTTTTTTTTTTAAGATTTTATTTATTTGACAGGCAGAGATCACAAGTAGGCAGAGAGTCAGGCAGAGAGAGAGAGGGAAGCAGGATCCCTGCTGAGCAGAGAGCCCGATGTGGGGCTGGATCCCAGGGTCCTGGGATCATGACCTGAGCCAAAGGCAGAGGCTTTAACCCACTGAGTCACCCAGGCACCCAAAAATTTCCTTTAAAAAAAAAAAGATTTTATTTATTTATTTATTCATTCATTAATTCATTCGAGAGAGAAAGACAGCACAAACAAGGGGGAGGGGCAGAGGGAGAAGGAGAAGCTGACTCCCTACTGAGCAGGGAGCTTGACTTGGCTCAGTCCTGGGACCCTGAGATGATGATCTGAGCTGACTGCAGACACTTAACTGACTGAGCCACCCAGGCGTCCCTTAGGGTCAACTTATAAGGCAGCACTGGACATAGACTATTAAAACTCATCGCTTTTTGATTAGCTCAGAAATATTTGGTGCCTACTAGTTGCTTACAAAATAAAGTACAAAATCCTTATAATATTGTGTAAGATTTTTCTATTATGTGGACTCATTCTTTGATCCTTTACAACTTCATCTACAGGCAATCCTCCACCTCAGATCAGGGCACCTCACATTATTGCCTTCCTCCGGTGTGGTCCCTCTGCTCTTTGTAGTCCCCCTGAAGAGGATGCAGCATTCAAAGGAAGACCCCAAATTTCAAAAGCCAACCCTTCATTACAAATTTGAATGGATTGACTCTCTAAAGAATGAGGTATTTATTATAGTTTTGAAATGATTAGTATTTAGTAACTCATTGATGCATACCAGCCTTATTTGACTTTACAAAGTTTTGAAGTAATTATAGAAAATATATATAATACAAAGGGACAAAATGAATACTTGGGTATTTGAGGGAAAAAAGTAAAACACAGACAGACACTAAAAAATACACAATCATGCTACCACCTGCTATAGACTTAGAAAAAAAAACTCTAAGTTTCTCAGTATCAAACAAAATAGAGAAAAAAGTTAAACTTCTTTTATGATGGAGTCTAAAATTCAGGCATCAGATTTTAAGATAAAGATAACATTTACTATTAGTGAAAGATAAAAGAATCTCTTTACAATTTCTTTATAATCAAAAAGACGTCTCTGTGATGTTCATACAGCATTCTTAATAATATTTCTATTAGAAGCTCAGTCATTAACAACTGTTTTTTTGCCACACCCTATGCTGAAGTCAAGTGTCGTGTGTCTAAAGTTACTTCAATATAGACTTTATCATGGAAAGCCTGAACAATAGGATTATATTGTGCTGATTTCAGACAGTCTCACTTGTACTAAGAGTTAACTAATTTGCATTTAGAGCAAAGATTTTTTTATTTTTTGTTTTGTTTTAGTTTAGTTTAGTTTTGTTTTGTTTTGTTTTGTTTTTTCAGAGATAGAGAGAGAGAGAAAGAGAAGGAGAGGAGAGTGAGGCCAGGGCAGACGCAAAGGGAGTGGGAGAGAGCACAGGGCTCAATCTCATGACCCTGACATCATAACCTGAGCTGAAACCAAGAGTCTGATGCTTAACCAACTGAGCCATCCAGGTGCTCTTAGAGCAGATTCTTAATTTGATTTCATTAATATCAATAATAATGCTAGCTCTTGTAGGCTCAAGAACTATCATCCCAAAAGATAGATCTGAAATCCTGGTACCTGTGAATGTGACTTTATTTGGAAACAAGTTCTTTACAGATGTGGTCAAGTTAAGATGAAGTCATCAAAGTGAGTCCTTATGGGAAGTGGATGAGTTAGACACAGACAGAGAGAATGCCATAACAGCAGAGGTAAACAAGGTTGTGATATATCTACAAGACAAGAAACATCCAGAATTACTGGTAGGGGCACCTGGGTGGCTCAGTGGGTTGAAGCCTCTGCCTTCAGCTCAGGTCATGATTTCAGGGTCTTGAGATCGAGCCCCGTGTCAGGCTCTCTGCTCACTGGGGAGCCTGCTTTCCTTCCTCTCTCTCTGCCTGTTTCTCTGCCTACTTGTGATCTCTATCTGTCAAATAAATAAATAAAATCTTTAAAAAAAAAAAAAGAATTACTAGCAACACCAGAAGCTGAAGGGAAAGCATGCAAAAAATTCTTCCCTACAACCTTTAGAGAGAGGATGGCCCTGCCAGCAACTTCATTTCAGACATCTAGCCTTCAGAACTATGAGAGAAAATAATTCTGTTGTTTTCAGCCGCCCAGTTTGTGGTACTCTATTAACAGTAACCCTAAAAAATGAATATGCTAGCTAACATTTATTCAACATTTACTAAATGCCAGGCATTATTTTAAAGTGTTTTACATGTGTTATCTTATTTAATTAGCATAGAAAGTACTATGAAGTATTAACTGTTATTATTCTTTGATTACATGAATAAACTGAAGCAAAAAAAGATAATGTAAATGTGTCCAAGATCTTACAATTAGGAAGTGGAATTAGCTCCAGAATCTTATCTCTAAATAACTTCTTAATGCCACTTTTTATTAGTTTATTAATGGACATGATTCAACACCATGAAATTTTATATATGGAGGTATATGCATAATCCCTATAAGAAAAAATTATAAATTGAATTTGAACAAAATTAAGGACTTTTGAAATCATTTCAAAAATAAAAAGTTGCTAAGTGGAGGAAATGAGTTCCAAGGTATATATCTGATAAATTATATCCACAATATATATCTGTAAGATCTTACAATTCAGTGAAAATGAGCACAAGATTTGACTTGATATTTCACCAAGGAAGGTTTACAAATGACTATTAATCATAGAAAAACACATAATTAGCTAGGGAAATACAAATCAAAAGTGCGATAAGATACCACTGTATGCATAAATTAATGGTTTTATTTTTTTTTAAAGATTTTATTTATTTATTTATTCGACAGACAGAGATCACAAGCAGGCAGAGAGGCAGGCAGAGAGAGAGGAGGAAGCAGGCTCCCTGCTGAGCAGAGAGCCGGATGCGGGGCTTGATCCCAGGACCCTGAGATCATGACCCGAGCCGAAGGCAGCGGCTTAACCCACTGAGCCACCCAGGCGCCCCTAAATGAATGGTTTTAATCCAAAAGCCTGACAATACCAATATTGTCAAAGTTGGGAAGAAACCCTCACCCATTGCTGGTAGGAATATAAAATGGTATAACCACTTCAAGATAGTTTGTCAGTTTCTGAAAAAAAAAAGTAAGTGAAACATATACTCATCATACCACTCAACAATTCCAAAACGAGGCTTTTATCCCAAACAACTGCAAACCTATGTTGAAACAAAGGTTTATATACAAATAGTTTTAGCAGCATTATTCATGGAAACCAAAAAGTTGAAACCATCCAAGTGTCCATGCCCATGTTTACATCATATTAGTTTCTACAATGTTCTACCAATGTTCTATATCCTATTACAATATTTCAAAGTAATTTTTGAAATAGAAAATTATCTTTCTATAGGAGAAGACTCACAATGAATAGCATTTGTTCATAGCCCTTTTCAGGAAGAATAATGGTATCTGAAACATGATCCTATTAGAAACAACAGTTAACATCTATTTCATCTTCAGAGTTAGCATGTGTGTCTCCTCATGCAAAGATTCTTAACCTGGAGATTCTTGGAAGAGTTTCTTTTGGACCACAAAGTGCCTGATATATCTGCATATTTCATGACTACACATGTATTTTTTCCTGAAATTACTCTGACTCTTTATCTTCTTTTTAATTAAAACTATCCCTAACTTGATGAGGTTTATCCAAATTACTTCTCATTTATTAGTATTTATCCACTAAAACAGAGTTTATGACAATTATGGCAATCATTTATGTCAATATTATTCATAAGCAAAGCACATCACCTCATCATCATTAACATTTATTTAATGGGCAAAATGTGAGAGCAGAAGGACAAAGGCTAATACCAAAACATCAAACACTAGGAAGAAATAAGAATCAGTCTAATCGGTTATAATATTGATCACTATATTTTCTGACACTGAAAAACATTTCAAAGTCATCATACTATAAATATCCTCAATTGGTTTCAACTTTTAAAATTAACAACAGGTACAGATGAAACTCAGCTGTAACATACTGTATGGTCATAAAAATTGCTCATAGATGACATCTGATGCCATTGGTGGGTACTGAATTCCAATAGGCTAGATGGTCATATCATACAATTTAAGTGCATTTATTGACACGTATATTTATAAGCAAACACAGGAGACATAATTGTGGCTGCTAGATAGATGTGGATATTAAAAACATTTTTAATATTAAAAATAAAAGTATAGCCCACAGCGACATGTTGTGGAAAGATAGGAAATAAGGTAGGAATAAATGTAGCTATTCTCCTCTTTTTATTTTTATTTTATTTATTTTTTTAAAAGATTTTGTTTATTTGACAGAGATCACAAGTAGCAGAAAGGCAGGCAGAGAGAGAAAGCAGGGAAGCAGGCTCTCTGCTGAGCAGAAAGCCCAATGCGGAGGCAAATCCCAGGACCCTGAGATCATGACCTGAGCCAAAGGCAGAGGCTTAACCCACTGAGCCACCAAGGCACCCCTATTCTCCTCTTTTTAAAAAAGTGGGATGACAAAAAGTACTTACTCTTCGTAGTTGATAGAATAAGAAATGGAGCTCTAAGTGTTTTTAAAGTAACAAAAGCTGAATAGGAGAAGATATTTGCAAATGACATATCTGATGAAAGATTAGTATTCAAAATCTGTAAAGAACTTATACAAATCAACACTCAAAAAACAAATATTCCAATTAAAAAATGGGCAGAGGACATGAATAGACATTTTCTAAAGAAAATGGACAGTTGGCCAACAGATACATGAAAAGATATTCAGCATCACTCATCATCAAGGAAATGCAAATCAAAACCACAATGAGATATCACCTCACACCTGTCAGAATGGCTAAAATCAAAAACATGAAAAATAATAAGTGTTTGCAAGGGTGTAGAGAAAAAGAAACCCTTGGTTTGCATTCCCTTGGTGAGAATGCAAACTGGTGCAGCCACTGTGGAAACCAGTATGGAGATTCCCCCAAAAATTGAAAAAAAAAAAAAAATGGAACTACACCATCATCTAGTAATCACACTGCTGAGTATTTACCCCAAAAATACAAAAACACTAATTCAATGGGATGCCCATAGAGGGAAGGTGGGTGGGGGGAATGGGTAAAATAGGTGATGGGGATTATGGAGTATACTTGTGATGAGCACTGGTGATGTGTGGGATTGTTGAATCACTATATTGACACCTGAAACTAATATAACACTATATGTTAACTACACCAGAATTAAAATTTTACAAAAGTGTATGCAAAATAAATAAATAAATAAATAAAGTTATAGAAGCCATCCTAAAATAATTAAATTAGTCATATAAGTATCTAATACTAGAGAATTTAGAAGAAGGAAAGTTTGCATAAATGAGATACCTTCTCATTTTTTATAAATACATGGTCCACAGGAGATGAATTAGAAATAGAAGTATAAGAACATTTAATGTTATTAGGGATAGAGCCGGTAACAAAAATAAAAGCTAAGAGGTGGTACTTAAGGTAAATAAGATTGTTCTTTCCTACCACTTCTTTCTCAGTAAGTCCTTTATACTATTTGATTAATTACCATATAAATGTGCTACTTTGATGAACATATGTATAAATAAGTCTAAAAGAACATCATTCTTCCTGAGCAGAACTTAACTTTTTCCCCTTCTGAAAGCTCTGAAAGATGTGTACAAGCTTCTAAGTTTGACTGCTTTTTACCCTTCATGAGACTGACAGCAAAACCTGGATAGACAAAAAAGGCTGAGTCAAACAACAGAGTGATTATTGCATTTACTTTTTGTACATTTCTGATTCAATAAGGAGTCACAAAATATGCAATAGTCTTATTACGGCAGTAGCCCTGGCATAATATACACATGAAGATGCTTCATTTTTTTCTTTTTACAACTTATTTGTCTTTAAGCACATCCCTGAATAAAAATTTTGATCTGTTTGATACCAAGCTCTTTCGTCAACTTCATTGCTCTAATTCTTTTCTGGAGCACACTGATGGACTTAATGTGTTTTGTTCCTACAGTGCACATCACAAGCAATTTATGTCTCCTTTGTTTGTTCTAATCAAAGGGGATATGTACAGGAACATCACAACCCATAACACTGGGGTGACAGGAGTTGGCATCCTTCTACAATCGGGATGATCTTGACCATGTAGGTAGGAGCTTACTTTTGTTTTCTAGCTCTCTAGCTCATTGATTTTCCAAGGTCTGTAATGATTTTTGTAAGTATTACATCCAAAAAAGGCACCATCCAGTAACACAAATTACATGTACTTAAACCTATATCAAATTAGGGATGAATAGAGGAAATTGCAAAGTTTCTATTTAAATAATTATGTAGGGTGAATATGTTTTGCTTTTCCATTTTTCATCCATGAAAAATGCCACGTACAAATCATGCTGACAATTCATACTTTTTTTTTTTTTAAAGATTTATTTATTTATTTGACAGAGATCACAAGTAGGCAGAGAGGCAGGCAGAGAAAGGAGAAGTGGGCTCCCCGGTGAGCAGAGAGCCCGATGCAGGGCTCTATCCAGGACCCTGGGATCATGACCTGAGCCAAAGGCAGAGGCTTTAACCCACTGAGCCACCCAGGCGCCCCTGACAATTCATACTTATTGACAAATGTTCCACCCTTATTATGGCTGCAAGAGAAATAAAAAATCATGGGGACTTTTTTTACTTTTTTCTCCTGATTTGTGTTAATGCAAGTTTTAAAGTAATGGGCTGATTGCTACCAAGTAAACTATCTTGCAAAAATAATCAGACTGTTTTTGCCCTTTAAAGATATTTTTGTAACATTAGTAATTAATAGTTTATCGGTTTAATATAAGTGAAAGAATTATATACAGTGAACTGCAATGTGCACAGGGTTGGCTCCCTTCTTCAGAGTTGGTGTTATCTATTGACATAGGGATTTGCCTTCTTGTCCAGTAATGCATAAACATACTCATTTATGTTAAATGGCACAAACAATTCTGTAAGAATTTACATAGTTGATATGACATTCCTTTTTATAATGCAAGTTGTATTAGATCATAAAGAATATGAATAGAGCCTAAAGTGTTGTCACGGTGGAAGAATGAGGAGTAACAAATATTCATAAAAGCATTTTAGCAAACAAACAAACAAAAGTCTTTTAAAGCATGAGGTGAATCCCATTCTGTATATCCTATGTACACCTACAAATGTACCTCATGCCCATAATAGTTGCCGAATGAATATTTGTTCAATGAATGACTAAACTTATGCATAGAAGAAAATAAGGCATTAGTACATCAAACCTTAAAGATTTATCTAATGCTAATATAATTAACATTTTCTGAAGCAATGATGGGATCCTCAGAATGAGCATTCCCCTATTTTGGGCTTATATTATTACACAGCACTGCCTATTGAGAACTTAAGTGGTCTTTATGTATCAACTTCTCTTTAAAGTACTAGAAAAGGGGGTACCTGAATGGCTTAGCTGGTGTGTCCAATTCTTGATTTTGGCTCAGGTCATGATCTTAGGGTTGTGAGATCAAGCCCTGTGCCAGGCTCATGCTCAAAACAGAGTCTACTTGGGATTCTCTCTCCCTTTTCCTTTGCCCCCCAACTCTTTCTCTCTCACATAAGTAAATAAACAAAATCTTTTAAAAAATAAAAATACCAGAAGAGTAAAGAGAAAGAGGTCAGTCGATCCAGGCTTAGTCACACACACACTTTTAAACCAATCACTGTGCCCAGGGAGGCAAATTGTATAAGAACCCAGTATCTCCCATTTATATTCCCTGGTAGAGTGAAAGTAGAAGAAGGAGCTTCCCCAATGTAACTGTATAAGCTTAAACATGGCCTCTGGGAAAGTTAGCATGAGCCAGGCAACAGCCCTAGTTTTTCTATTGTATAGATTAAAATTTTTGTACTTTAATCATGTTGGGAACTTACTGATATTTTTTCTGCCTTTACCTATCACTCCATAGGTAAAGATAGTCCTTACCTATCATTTCTATCATTAAAAAAAAAAAGCCAGAATAATATTTACACCTAAAAGGATCACACAAGAAAGAATATAACCTTCATCTGTACATGAAGGCAAATTTATTACTATAGCAAATTTTACTAAGGCAAATTTCCAGGCTAAATTCAAGGATTCTTAGTGGGTTAGAAGGAAGGCTTCTTGTCTTGACCCAGGACTATATCAGAATATCAGCTAGGGTAAAAACATTTATAATGTGAACACTTCCCCAAATCTTTTCTGTCATTTTCAACTCTCATACACTGCTCAACTCCATGCCCCAATCTAAGGTCAGCTCCTACTGCTTTTCTAAGACACTTTCTGAGTCACTGTCATATGTCCTTCTTATGAGACCCCTATTACTTAACATAGTATATATAGCAACATGCCTTGCCCACTAGATTAGAAACTCCTGAGAAGCAGGGTTCATATTTTATCAGGTCTATTGTTCCCATGACCTGATGTAAAGTAGTCACTCAATGAACCCTCCAATGTCTAGTATCTGTCTCTATCAATGAAACCTTTATGATTACTCAGGTCTCCTACTGTAATACATATCAGAACCATAAAGTGAACTTTCTCAAATACTTTGACATGTTAGCTTTCTTGCAAGATTAGAGTTAACTACTTTTAGGGTAGTATCTACCAAAATTAGTTTTTTATTAATTTCAAATTAATTGGTATCAGTAGATAGCTTACTGCTAAAAGCCATATATATCTATAAGAGAGAAAGTTAAAAATGTAGAAAGACTTTTCATACCACTGGAGAAAACATAGCATAAGTTTACATAAAATAAACTCCCTCTATCAAAAACATTTGCATGTGTCATGTAGTTTTTTTTTATTTAAATTCAATTAGCCAACATACAGTGTACCATTAGTTTCAGATGTAGAGTTCAGTAACTCATCTGTTGCACATAACACTCAGTGCTCATAACATACCTGCCCCCCTTAATGCCTGTCACCCAGTTAGTTACTCCAACCTCCCACCCACCTGCCCTCCAGCAACCCTTCAGTTTCTTTCCTGCAGTTAAGAGTCTCTTTCCTTTCCGTTTGTTTTCCCTCCCTTCCCCTATGATTCTCTGAACTGTTTCTCAGATTCCTCATCTGAGTGAAACCATATAATAATTGTCTTTCTCGAACTGACTTATTTCATTCAGCATTAATATCCTCCAGTTCCATCGACGTCAATGTAAAGGGTAAGTTTAAACATTCATGCACAGAATTAAGCTTCTTTACTATCCGGCCTCAATAGACTTTCAAACATAGCTGCTGTATGAAATTTCTCCTGCAGCTCTACTGGCCTAAACAAGCTAAGAATGTTCCACTTCTCTGGCTTTGTTTCTACTGTACCTTCTCTCTGCAATACCTTCCCAGATCCCAATGACTTTCTAAATGCTATTCATCCTTAAAGCCCTTTCTTCAGCAATCTGAAAATTTCCTTGGCCAGTCTAGAATGCAGGCATCTCTTTCCTTAGTAACATCATGACGGCATTATTGTGAGGACTGCTCATTTGACATTTAACAAATTATTCTTTTATGAAAATTCTTGAAAAAACTGTTAATGTTATTTTACTCTTTGCACGCAAGTTGTTTCCTCCCCAAATACATGTAAATTACTTGACAACAAAGATAATATTTCTGTGTCCCCAAGTCGTTAACACCCAGGTAGAGAGGAGGCACTTAGTAAATGGTTATTGACTAAATAGGCATGCTACTATAGAAAGCTACTTTATGATGTTTCATATCATAAATATTCTACCAAAGCCTTGTTGGAAAGTTTTTTCCTTTCTCTCTAAATCCAAGGGTACATATCCTTTTTACTTATAAAATGAACATCTTTATTTTCATTACAAGGTGTAGAAGAGACCTATTCATGATCGAGACATCTGAATCTATGTATTTTGTAGGCATTAATTTATGAAAAAGAAACATTTCAACTTTTAAGCAACTTTGTACTACATTTTCTTACTTAATTTCAATCTTAATGTTCTGCACATGGGAGTGCAGTCTTCTGACCACAGTTCTTCCTCATTTGAACTAAGGATATGATTAAAAAGAGAACTGATCACTTTGAAATATATGATAGACCGTCACTAGTGTGATAAAGGACAGGAAAGGAGAAAGAAAATCTATATAGAGAGCCATATAGTCCTTTTTTTATTTTACAAAAAAATGAAAATTTGATATGTTTCTATAAATAAAACCATACCTTTGTAAAATCTGATCAAAGAATCACTATATATAAAACATTTATTAAGTTGGAACCATCTGGTCACATTAAAGTTTTTGAAAAAAAAAAAACTCTTCTTAAGTGTAGAATTATGTTTGAAATGTTCATATTGGTACAATTTTTTGTTGGCACACAAGAAATCCAATTTCCAGGTTCATTACCACAAACAACACAGAAATTTGAAACAAGAAAATATCTTGGGCTTGAACGATAGATCAAGCTATAATTCATACACCACATTCCCTTATGGACTCTTAGGATAAGAAGAAAGAAGAAGAAAAAAGGCAATTTTTCTGCCCACTTGATCGATGTTCCATTTGACCTCTGCAATGCCCTCCTGCCATAACCTTTTAAATACCATCTGCTCTTTTTGTGAAGAGTGTGATGGGAAGGAGTCACTTCCAGACAGCAATTGATTATAAGAACATTAATCAAGGACATGGATTATCTGTAGCACGACACTGTGTGCAGTAGTTAAGCGATCTGGCCTTCAGTGTGATTGGAAAGGCTAATCCTTATGCAGAAGCCTAAAATGGGTTTAGCAACACATGTTTAAGTAAAGCAGAGCAAATAATGCATGAACATTTATTGGAATCTATGATAAATTTCAGCAATTTTAGGGCTAATTTGTTTACCAAGTGTAATGGGATTAGATTGATTATATTATGCGTTCATAAAATGCTATACATAGCTCAGATGTTTGTTCTAATACAGAGAACAACAAAAAAAGGCTATGCAGCTTATGTTTAGGATTTTAAAATATGGCATTTTCTAGCATAATTTGAATAAAACATAATCTGATTTTTTATTTACTTTTCCCCAATAATTAATACAGTCTAAAAGAGGCTTAAGCTCATATGAAAACAGTCAACAAATATTGTATGTCTATAAATAGAATTTTTTTTACTTTATAGATATGAATGCTTAAAAAACAAGCTTTTCAAACTTCCACATATTTCTCTAGATATGTAAAATTTATTGTATAACAGTCTCAATTAGTGTTCAATATCCTACAAAAAGTCTTCATTAAAAAGCAATGAGAATGGATTACAAAGAAATGCTGAAGGTGTGTGCATATGTGTTTGCACATGTGGGTGTGCGAGTGTGTGTGTGTGTGTGTGTTAGAAGGGAAAGAGAAATGAGGGGAGGGAAGGAGGAGAAAAGGAGGGAAGAAGAAAGAGAGAAATTAAGAGGGACAGACATTATTTAAATCTAAATACCTTAATCATTTAATTCCTGCCTTATCATGCCCACCCAGAGCAGAGGAGTTTGTTATTTATATAAAAACAAACTTCTAGAGGAAAAAAAATCACATTACCACTGAAAAAGGCAAGGCAAGTTATCTTGGCAGATAAAACAGGAAGAAATGTTAGTCAGAACAGCATTTGTTTTTGTTTTTGTTTTTGTTTTTCGAAGAATGAGCATTTAAATCCTAGCAAAAAGAACAACAACAATAATAAAAAGAAACTAAAGAATATTCTATAATATCATGAAAGAGTATTTTTATTTAAGTAGTTTAATTAATATGAATTGTTAATGATTATAATATTTTAGGCCTCAAACCAGCACCAAATGCATAGGTGCTTCAAAAATAATCTTTGTCTAACCTATACCTTTCCCTGCAAAATGAATAGTAGACAAGTTGTTTTCTATTTGTCGGGGGAGGATTTCTAGCTCCCTAGAATTTTGCTATAAATAAGGTCTTTCTCCATGGTAATTCTTTTTTTTTCCCATTTAAAATTACCACACACACACATAGTTAAAAGTCAAATAGTACTAAAAAGGTAATAAATTGTATGATTCATTGATCTCAGTTACAAGGAACAAAAACAAATCTAGCTAACCTAAGCAGAACCAAAATTTATGTGAAGGGTTCTAGGAAACTCACTGCATTGTTGTGAAGACTGGTGAGCCAGATTAGAAAAATGCAGGAGTAAGAGAAGACAGGAAAAGGAACCACAGCAAGGTTATGAAGCAGGGGTCCATTTAGATTAACATCATTGCTTTCCACCACGTGGTCATTGCTAATGGCCAGCAGGATACCTGCTACCTGTGGATGCTATGTCCACAGTGAACACTAACACATGTGAAGCTTCATTCTGCATTCAGTCTAGAAGCCAAAAGAAAGGAAAGGTTGCAATTATCTGGCCCCTCAGTTTCAGTGCCCTGACCCATTTGCCCCTTTATTTTCTCTCTTTTTTCTGAAATTATTATTAAGCTATTATTGAACTGTCTTGGGTGATAGTGTAAGTATTTTTTTTTTCATTCTTGTTTCTAGTTGTTTTATTTTTCTGGGAAATTTCATTGTTTGCATTATAACTTAAATTTTGTAAGTACTTTAGAATTGAAAAAAAAATATTCTAAAGGATTTTTTTTGTTGTTGCTGTTCTTTAGCTGGTTTACTTTCAACATATTCTGTTAGTGGTGTTTATCCCATCCTCTAACATGGCCAATGACAATTCTCTATGTTAAAATGATGCTAGTTATCTATTCGACTCTCAGAAAGGAGTGGGTAATGGGAAGGTCATTTTGTTGGAAAAGACCTAAAACTGTCAGTATACACTGATCTTTAATATAGGTGTAGTCTTCCAAGGTGAAGTCTGCAATTTTCAGTACTGAAAATTATAGTCCTTCCTGCTAGGGCTTTAGCATCAGGGCATGGCTGGTTGGCTGAGTAAACTATGCCCTGAGAAAACGACACTTCTACCTTCCACTACTGCCCTCTTTTTTTAGGTGCTCAGGAATTCAGAATCTTGTCCCCTTGATGTTTCTAAAACAAAACAAAACAAACAAACAAACAAACAAAAAAAAAAACTCATTTGCTCTGCCTGAAAGCAGTTAATGTACTTGATATACTGTGCAGGTGCTTTTACTCAACACCCTGTTTGTAAATGGTCCATTTCACCCTCCTTCATCTTCCATGGTTCATAGTCCCCATGTTCCCCCAAGTTTCTCAGGAATTCTTCAAGAGTGTTTGTCTTATTTCCCATGGTGGTATCTTTCTGACACTCCTTTTGGTCTTGCTTCCTACTTACTACTAATCTAGCTATACTTCTACGCTGGCTCACAGTCTTCTAAAAAGCTGTGTAAACACTTTTTTACGGATACGCTCTCTCCTATATACTTTTGTGGGATTATCAGTATCCTTGCACTCTCAAAATGGATTGTTTATGAGAATTTTATTCATAAATATGTGGCCAGAGTTAAGAGAAACATCAAGAGATGCTGTAGTACTCTACAGCTGATAACAGCTGGCGATGGAGCAATCCTTCTAGAATGGTGATGGTATAAGAAAGGACCCTAAAAGATATCCACCTTGTAATCCCTGGAAACTTTTACCTTACATGGTGAAAGAGACTTTGCAAATATGATTAATGTAAGGTCTCTCTCCAATGGTGAGTTTATCCTGCATTCCCCAGATGGGCCCAATCTGATGACATAGCTCCTTATTAGCAGAGAAACATTAATGGCTATAGTCAGAGAAATGACTATAACAAAACATTTTTGGCCTTTGACATGGAGGGAAGGTCTATGATTCTCTAGAAACTATAAAAGGCAATAAAATTGATTCTCCTGTGGAGCTTCCAGAGAGGAATGTAGTCCTGTTGATATCATAATTTTGACCCACTCAGACCTGTGATCTGCAGTATTGTAAAATAACATATTTGTGTCATTTGAAGATTTTAAGTCTATGGTATTTTATTATACCTCCAAAAAAAAAAAAAAAAAAGCCAGAACCCAGAAAAAATACCTGTCTAATAGAAAACTTCCCAACAGGAACTATGACCTTAGTGATCTTGCTAATACAAGATATTAGTGACATGTCATGAATGAGGTTAGGGAAATAATACTTAACCTCACTTTTCTCCCTTCTAATTTTGTTGTCTTTCCAGTGACAAAAAATAAATAAATCAAAATAAAAAGAAACTGGAAGTCAAAGGATGTGTGTTTTAAAAAGGTATAGAGAAGAATGGAGTATAAATATAGAAGGATAAAATGAACATATCTGGCATACTTATTCCACTTGTTATCTTTATTATTTTTAATGTGGTTTCATAAAGTAGAGTAGATGAACACTTGTCAGTATTACATTTGATGTTCTAAACAATGCTTATAGACTGAGAACTGATATACAAATGCCTTAATCTAAAATATTCTCTTATAAGAAAACAAGGGCTAATCCTTAGTGGATGCTTATACAGTTGCCAGACATATGTGTAAGCACTTTGCATTTAATAATTCACTTGATTTTTAACACAGACTTTTGAAGCCTTTTTGTTTTTTTTAATCCCCCCCTTCCTCTTTTTTTGGTTCTGTTTTAGGAGAGGAAAATCAGGCAAAGAGCAAAGTAACTTGTTAATACTGATATAGTCAGGATTTTAGATCAGGCAGTTTGTTGCCTGTTGCACTGTGTGCCTTATGCCAAAATAATGCATTCCTAACTTATATTAAACAAATAGTGATATTTGATGATTGGTAAAGGGAAAAAAAGTATTTTACATTTCATAATAAAAAAATTAAAGATCTTTTCCAATTATCTACAATAAGTATTAGAGAAAAATTTTCCTTACCTTCATTCTTTGCCTTGTAAGTTGTTTTTTTCCTTGCCTTTTAGCATTTGCTTTGTGTGGGTGTGTTTGTAATTACTGAAGGTAATTATTTTACCTAAAGCTCTTAAGCGGAGAGAGTCAGTCAGGAATACTTATTGACTTCCCCTGGGTGTAAAGCACTGTACCAGAAACTATGATATTAGTGAAAGAGAAAAGTCCTCACAGATAAGTAAGTAAACAATTACAAAGAAGGGTGAGAAGCATAATGAGCACAGGGACTTACATAAAGAAAGAAAAAAGATGGTTTACTCACCTGAAAGTATGGGGTAGTCAGGTTAATTTGTAGAAGATGGTCATTGTAGGAGTAAGGGTCTAGATGAAAGGATAAGGAAGGGGAGTTCTATAAATGGAGAATGCCATGTTAAAAGAGAAAGGGATGAATAAATAAACTGTGGTACATCTAGATAAGGAATATTATTCAGCACCTAAAAGAAATGAACTACTAAGCCATAAAAAGACACTGAAAAAACTTAAATGCATATTGTTCAATGAAAGAATCTGAAAAGGCTACATACTTTGTGGTTCCAACCATATGGCATTCTGGAAAAGACAAAACTATGAAGGCAATAAGAAAGAACAGTGGTACAGGTGCCTGGGTGGCTCATTAGTTAAGCATACAACTTTTGGTTTCAGTTCAGGTCATGAATTCTGGATCCTGAGATCAAGTCCTGCATTGGGTTCCGTGCCCTACCTGGGGTAGGTGTGAGATATTTGCTTGGGATTCTTTTTCTCCCTCTGCCCCTTCCCGCTCTCCCTCTGTCTCAAATAAATAAATAAAAAGAACAGTGATTGCCAGAGGTTGGGGGGGAGGGGGAGCAGTGAGGAGGGATGAATAGGTAGAACATGGGGATTTTTTAGGGCAATAAAAATACTCTGTATGATCCCATAATAATGGCTACATATCATACATTTGTCCAGATCCATAGAATGTACAATATCAAGAGGGAACTGTAATGCAAACTATAGACTTTGGATGATTATGATGTGTTAATGTGAGTTCATCAATTGTAACAAATGTACCAGACTGGTGGGCAATGCTGATGATGGGAAAGGCTGTACATGTGTGGGGACATGGAGTATATGGGAAATTTCTATAATTTTTCCTCCTCTTTGCTTTCTAAAGAAATTAAGTAAGAGACTCTTAATATCACAAAACAAACTGAGCGTTGCCGGTGTGAGGAGAGTATGGAGAGGGTGGGTTAGGTTGAGTATGGTTGGGTTATGGACATTGGGGAGGGTATGTGCTATGATAAGTGCTGTGAAGTGTGTAAGGCTGACAATTCACAGACCTGTACATATAATAATACATTATATGTTAATAAAAAATAAATTAAAAAATTAAGTATTAACAAAATAGAAAAGAGGACCAAAAATGACTGTGTAAATAAGGACTTGTAATATTTCAATTTGCCTGAAGCATAGAGTGGGATGTAAAAGGGTGAAGATTAAGGCACTTGGCACCCAGCAGTGCTCATAATCTTCCAAAGTCTGACAAACAACCTGATATTTTCAATCATTCCCAACATAAACTTAGACCCAATCTGTATAAACACTATGTGAGCTTGATATATATTCTGTCTATTTTCTATTCCATTTTTCTCAACTCAGTCTTTGTAACTTGGCATATCATTTGCTTTCTCCTCTCAGTAACTTGCATTTGAACATCTTTAAAGAAAAACAGGATAACAGTTATAGGTGCTCTTTCTCGTTAAGACTCACATTACTCTAGAATTGAGCTAAGTCATACTTTACATATATTACTTCTTTCCATATCTTCTATCCTCTTCTTGTAAGCCCTCTGTAACTATTAATCTTCCTGCACTACTGTAACATTAATGCATTTGAATACAGTTGAATTGACCCATCATATAAAGTTATATTTTGTTGTTCATTCTTATTAATTCTCTTAATTTTCCAATTGTTTACATGAGTTCACACTTGTCTTGTTAGCAAGAAGTTCAAGAATCACCTGTCTCTTGAAGTCCTTGCTTGAATTATATTAACATTCTATGGGTATCTTCAGTAGTAAGATGGTCTTTCTAAAGCTTGACCTAGGAAGAAGTCAGTATGAGTGGTCCATCACTACTACTTCTGCTGCCAAATAGTGTCACTCTTTTAAGTCTGACTTTTCAGAGCCCTTGCCAAGTGCCACAGTGATGTTCTTGCTAGTCTGATTTCTGCCAGCCAATAGAGGATCCCAACAGTCAGATGTCAAACATCTCTTTACTTACATTGAGATGCATATTTGTTGATTTCCACAGAACAACCACTTTGTTAGGGTAGGTCCAACAGCTTTCTTTCCCACAAATTTCCCAAATTCTAGTTCTAAGTTTGAGCTACAAATACAGGCAAAACTTAAAAAAGAAAGTGCAATTCCCTTTCAAATTGGCTTAATTCTTTTACTGAAGATAAGCAGAGAAGACCACTTCTGCTAAACTGGGCCCAGCAAGCCAAAGACAAAGAAAGCCAAGCTAGAGGTCTAGTTGAGAGGAAGACTCAGAGAAGCCTCACTAAAGTATGGTCAAAGAAGTAGTCTTTGTTAATTTTTCCCCTCCTCCCCCCACCGAAGCATTGACAAAAAAATGTTTCTAAACATCAACAAATGTCCTTGGTAGGGACAAAATCACAGGTCATTGCACAGTTGTTCGAGATGTTCATGTTGGACAATTTTATGCCCTACAATTTCACTGCCTTAGAGTTAGAGTTTTTTTTTTTAATTAAAAATATTTAGTCAATCATGAAAATAAACTCTTAAAGTTATAAAGTGAGAAATAAGAAAAAGTATTTACCACCTGTTTGACATTCCCCCACCACCATTTCATACAAGAATTTTTGGAGAATTTTCTTGTTTTGTGTGTGTGTGTTTTGTTTTGTTTTGTGTTTTCTTTTTATTGTTTAGGTGATTTTCTATAAGAGGCAATGTTACTGGATATTTCGTTATTCACTGTCTTAATGAGTTTTACTTGTCTTTTCTTCTAATAGCAGCAAAAACCTTAGGAATTTTCAGGAAGAAAGAAACTAAAAATCATTTATAAATTATATTGATTAAAAAATCAATCCCTTTTCAAAGAAACATTATATTTATATTTATACCTTTTATATTCCTCTGGTGAGCATGCTGAAGGGATTCTCAGGTGTTACAAATGAGTGGGAAAATATTTGATGTGACTATTAAATTTTCACATTACAACACACTTATACAAGTTATTTATTTTAATGATCCATGTGACTTTGGTCTAGTATGTTATACTTTTCTTCTGTCTTCAGAGAATATTAGGATTTATTAATTCTATTAGGATAGGCATGGCTTGCTACAGCTTCTCCAATACTATTTTGAGAAAAGGGATATGTTAACATATAAAATACACTTCTATTAACAAGCACTGTAATTAGATATTAAATACACTAGAAACATATACCATACAAGCAGATTTATAAACAGGATAATTAGAGTGTTAATTTAAAGGCAGAAGAATTGAGCAGTCATATAAAGAATTGCAAATTCATTCATCTATTTTTTCAGTCTTCATTTAACATCTCACATCCAAGAATATGCATCGCAACTTTCTTTGGTCTAAATGGCTGCTTTAGTTTTTATATTACTGTCAATGTAAACTGAAGATACATTAATTTGGAAAGGATAATTTACTTTGGTTTATACTATGTATTACAATTTGGGGTTCTATCTGACAGCAACTTACATTACACATAATTTCATCCCAGTTAATTATCATATATTTGAATGGGGAATATAGAATCATTTTAGATAGTAATTAAAAAAACTTATTAAAAACCAAATGAAACAAAATTCATGATTTGAATTTATAGAAGTCTTTCAAAAGAACTTTTCAAATACCAGGTAATTGCATCTTTGATGCATGGCAAAAATTATTCCAAAAAATGATGTTTTTAAAAACAAACACAAAATGGGTTTTGAAAAAGCCAATTTATGAACAAATGATGTAACTTATTAAAGTGAATGAAAGGTTTTCTTAAGGAGGCAAGATTATTCTCATTTTAAGATATTAAATGATCATGTTTCCAATTTAATAATATTAATTTGATTTTCCATAAGATTTTCCTACACTTTAATTTCCTATTTGGAAGTAATAACCAGGATTCAAGATGAATTATTGTATTACCAAAAAGTTAAACACTGTACTTCTGTCCAATGACTGGCTGCAACAGAATCACAGCATAAATTTTACTTTTAGAGCTATCCAAGGATTATATTTTAGTTATACTTCTTAGTATAGAAAATAAAAGAAAACATGATTTTTTTTCTAGCCATAAAAGTTACTGAAGAGTTAATTTGGTATTTCTGTACTCTTTTCCAGTAATACAGGATAGAATCATGGAATATTACCATTTTGCTAGTTAAAATATGCATTATTTTAAGAGTGAGAACTACTATATATATTTGGAAAATGACAGTTTTATATATATACTTCCTTTTAGCATCTTTTAAATGTGTTCTGCAGAGATTTTCATGTGACTAACTTAAATAATTATTTTTCTCAATGAGGAGCTTTCTGTAATTTTTGTATTATCTCCAACTACCCTACCCTAAAATAGATTCAGTAGCTTTTAGATCACATAAATTACCTAAAAAAATCATCAGTATTGCAATGATAACAGAGGTAGAACATCACTGACACATAAAGAACAATTACTTCAACAGATCCTTAAAAACTTAAATCTTAATTGATGACTAATGATTGTGGCAAGGTTTTATTGGTAGTGACATTTTTGTTTTATCTTGTTTTAATAATTCAGTAGGATTGTCACATGTTCCAACTTTAGTTGAAGCAGAGATGGTAATACTATTTTGTCACATGTCAGAGCCACATAGCTGGGAGGGATCACAGAACACTGTGGTTCTTTATGGCTCAGAATACAACCAGTATTATTTAAAATTATGCTATGAGTACCATTTTTCTAAACTGACTTAACAAAAGATTCTTTTTATTTTTATTTATTTATTTATTTATTTATTTTTGACAGAGAGATCACAAGTAGGCAGAGAAACTGGCAGAGGGGGAGGGGAAACAGGTAGAGGGGGAGGGGGAAGCAGGCCCCCTGCTGAGCAGAAAGACCGGATGCTTGGCTCTATCCCAGGACCCCTGGATCATGCCCTGAGCCAGAGGTAGAGGCTTAACCCACTGAGCCACCCAGACATCCCTTAACAAAAGATTTTTTTTTAAGATTTTATTTATTTATTTGTCAGACAGAGATCACAAGTAGGCAGAGAGGCAGGCAGAGAGAGAGGAGGAAGAAGGTTCCCTGATGAGCAGAGAGTCCGATGCAGGGCTTGATCCCAGGCCTCTGGGATCATGACCTGAGCCAAAGGCAGAGGCCTTAACCCACTGAGCCACCCAGGCACCCCAACAAAAGATTCTTAATAAGGAATTAGTTTGTGAGCCTAGAGATATTTGCTCAGGTAGTTCATCTATTGCATTTCGTATTTCTTTTTTTATTCAATTTATACGCTTTCTTGTTTTGAATCTGTAATGCATTCCAATGATTCAAAACCTCAAAATACCCAAGAAAGGTATTTATTTATTAGTGAAAATCTTTCCCTATTGTCTTACCTATCTTTCATCTTCCCAATCCATATCTTACCTCCAAAATAACTTGTTAGTGATTTCTTATATTTCTTTGTAGAACTCTTTAATATAGATACAGAGAGGAAAAAAAAATTCTTACTTTTCCATCATTTTGTTTGTCTGTTAACCTATATCATATTATCCACACTCTTCTGAACTTTTTCATTTAACAATGTACTATATTTACATTTAACATTTGTTATATAGGAACATTTAATGATGTATCCTATTTAACGGTGTATTTCATTAAACACTATCCTATATCAGTAAAAAAATTACCCACATGTTTCTATCACTATGTGGATATAAATAGCTTATATATTTAAGTTGTTTCCAATCTTAATGTATTACAAAAAATGACCTGAATAAACTTGAAAACATGTCATCTCACATATAAACAAGTATATCACCATGACAAATTCTGAGACATGAAATTGCTCTGTCAAAGTGTGTGTTTTAAATTTGGTCAATATTAGCAATTGTCTCTTTGTAAGGTTTGTACTAGTTACAGTTTTCACCATCAGTGTGAATATCATTCTCCCCAAAACCTCAATAAGAGAACATATTGTCATCTGTAGAGATTTTTTTTTCTTTTTCTTCCCATTTTGAAAGTTTCTGTTGAAGGTCTGTGTGAATATCAAGGCTCAGGTGACATTTTCTTTCGTGGAGGTTATCTCCTCTAGGTATTGTTCCATATTCTTCTGATAGTGTTGTGAAAGAAATCTGAGTCCCAATTGAATTAATTTCCCCCTCTCAAGGAGATGATATTTCTTTTTTCAGAAAAATTCTGTTCCTTTTCATGATGTGGATTTTAGTTTTTTCTAACTGTGCAGATTCTTTATTATCACATTTTTAAATTATACTCTGTCCCATTATTTTGGCTTATATCTTTAAAGATTCCAGTTATATATATATATATATATATATATATATTGTCTTCTAAATCTGTTATTTATTCTGTTATCTCATTTAACCCTGGTTTTATTAGAATTCCCTTGTCCAGGGTCCCTGGGTGGCTCAGTGTAAAGCCTCTGCCTTTGGCTCCAGTCATGATCTCAGGTCCATCAGGCTCTCTGCTCAGCAGGGAGCCTGCTTCCTTCCCACTCTCTACCTGCCTCTCTGCCTACTCATGATCCCTGTCAAATAAATAAATAAACTCTTAAAAAAAAAAAGAATTCGCTTGTACTTGTTTTCTCTTTTTCACCCTCCATGTCTATTACTGTGATAGCTACAGGTCTTTTTGTTTGTGCTTCATTCAAGTTTGTCTTCATTTCCATTGATGCTGTGGTTAATTTTTCCTGCTTGCTTCTTAAACCCTGTCCATGCTCCCTTCCATCTTTCTCATCCTCTAGTCCTTGACTTTTGTTTTATTTTGTTTCTTTCCATATTGTTATCTTCCTTCATCAATGTATTTGTTTACTAAGTTTGTTTCCTAATTAATGGGAACAGACATGGTCAAAGTTTATATTTCCTCTATGGTAGTACTTTTTTTCTGGTCTGTTTGTCAGTTGGTAGGTGTCTCTGTTCTTTTTCTTCTTGTTTTACTACTATTGTTTTTATAATAATAGCATATCATTTCTTTTACTATATTATTCACCATTAGCTATGTTACATATATTTGGTCTAGCTGTTCTTATTAATTTCCTGTATATGGAAAGTTGTCCAGGTAATCTACTAGACAGGAAAGTTTCTATTCACCAAAGAATAATTCTATCTCTGTTGCCATAGAGTCAGATTGTATTTTGTGTGATTCGTTGTAGTAATCCTAAACGAAATCACTTGCAGAAGAACATCTTCTGTCTTCCTTATTTACTATAGTTCCTACATTTCTGGTTAAAATCACAATTTCATATAACATTTCATTCATAATGAAATGTTATGAATCACAAGTTTCATATAAACATTTATAAATGTATTTTTCCTGGAATTTATTGAAATAAACTTTCCTAGTCCTGTCATTATCCACACCTCTCCCTATTCTCTCACTTATCTTTTGCCCAGTTGTAGGTAGTTTGACAGCATTTACACATAATTTGGAGTCTGTGGATTATATCTGCTTTTATTTCACACAAAATTGAGTTTCTAAGTTTATTTTTAATCATCTTAAGTGATTGTTGTTGTTTTTGTTTAAAATGAATTTCATGAAGAAAGGTGGGAAACTTACCTACATGCCATGTCCATGCTTGAAATCTCACCTAAGTTTCCATTTTAATTTTTTTCTATTCTTGTCAGATCTGTAGCTGTCTCTTTCTCACGTCACCTGAGCTCAAATTCAGTAGAACTTTCAAAGTCTACTTCATAAAGGAAGTTGAAACCATAAGACTAGATATACACAGATTCTAGTTCTGTGTATAGATAACAAAATACTCAGACCTAAGCTTCCACAATCACCATTTAGGAACAATAATCACGCTGTTCTCTGGATTCGACTATCCCTTCAACCTTGAATCTACCCAACCTTCTTGCATCAAGAAATTTATTGTTAATTCTTTGAGTGTATTCACTCTTTCCTTTTCTACTGCAGTCTTTCACATAGAGTTTAATTCCATTTCCCCTGCAGCTATGGTCCTAATATCCAGCTTTTTCTCCTTAACTTCAAAGCCAATATTCCCAAAGGAATTTTTTATATTTCATAATCTCATATTTTCAGGGAAACAGAAAGAGATAAAACAGAAAAATAACAATAGATATAGTGATTGCAAGGAATTGGCTCATGTAATTGTGGGGGCTGATGAGTGAAAAATTTGTAGGATAGTCAGCATGTCCACACCTCTAGAGCAGGGCTTGATGTTGAACATTAGGATTAAAGTCCAACCCATCACCATCTCTCACATGAACTATTGCTGCAACCTCTGAACTGGTTTCCCAAAGCAAAACCACCTCAATTCTTTCTTCCTCCCTGCAGACATAAGTGCTACTTATGTTGCAGGATTTCTGTTCCTTTTGTGCCCACAGTTCTTGGTCACAGGGCTTCAAAGATTGAAGAGGTAGACCAGATGAAGAGTGGTGGGCAAGAAAGCAGTTTAATTGAGCAATTGTAAAGTGAGAGTGCAAAACTCCCTAGAGGGTAGAGATCTGAGAGGGTTTCCACTGGAGTTTCTAAGTCGAGGGGTCTCTATGGGCTTGTTGGCAGGCTGTTTTAATCTGATTAACCCTCCCTGAGCCTCTCACCCAAACAGGTTTTTGTCACCTATCTATCACATGGGAAGAGGTTGGAGGGCTCCTTTCAGGGTGGTGTAAAACCCTTTGAAGGATGGTTTCCTCTTGCGGTGTTGTTGGTGGGGGGAATTGTCCCTGCCTGCCTGCCTGCCTTCCAACTATCCTTCATCACTTACATATACAGTTCACCACACCACTCTTGTATAAACACTATGTTGGTAGAATAAAGACTAACAGTCTAAAATTAAATAAATTATTTGAGTCCCACCTATCCCTCTAGCAACAACTTGCACCACTCTCCTACTTGCCCTTCATTCCTGAATCACAGGGGATTATTTCCTCACCTAATATGTCTTATACTCACTTGCCTCGGGGCTTCCACACACACTGTTACCTCTGGTTGTCCATCTCTATTACTTTACCTAGAAACTGCTATTATAAAACTCATCATTTTTTTTAAGATTGATTGATTGATTTGAAAGAAAGAACACAGCAGGAGGAGGGGCAGAGGAAGAGGGAGTAGCAGATTCCCTGCTGAGCTGAGCAGGGAGCCCAGAGGGACTCTCGGCTCAATCCTAGGATCCTGAGAACATGACCTGGGCTGAAGGCAGATGCTTAATCAACTGAGCCACCCAGGTGCCACCAAATAATCAGAAATCAGAGTTGTTGCTTTGTACTCATTGCCTTTTGCTAACAACTTTGATTGTAATTTTATGTTGAATTCACTTTTTTATAATGTTTATTATGTCCACTAATCTAAAAGCCCAGGGAAACAGATTGACATCCTTTTTCTTACCCCTACTTCCCTAATACTTTATATAGAATTTGGCAGGCAATTGGTGCTTAACAAATTTCCTAAAATTGAGGAATGACAGAATAAATAAATAAATGATTTGTGTCTTCTACCTAAAGAAAGTCTTCAACTTCTGAAAGCACTTTTAAATAATCAGATATATACATTCAGGAGGATAACCAGTGCAATTTATCCTGGATCCAATCACTTTTATGAAAGAAATGTAACATTGAAGTATCTAATTAAATAATTGCATTTATACCAATAATGAATAACCGGGAAGCTATATAGACTATAGATATTGAAGGCTAGTTTGTATTCTAAGAAACTAGGAGAACAGAGAAATTTTAGTAAATAGCAACCATGTCCAAAATGTGCAATAAGTCTTACTTTGATGTCTTACTAACAGTTAAGATCACCAAAAGTCTTCAGTAGCTGAAGGTTCACAACTATGGATGTTTTTTGGTAACCTTAGATCATAAAACATTGATTCTGTAGTCAAAAGCGTATTTTCGGGCGCCTGGGTGGCTCAGTGGGTTAAGCCGCTGCCTTCGGCTCAGGTCATGATCTCAGGGTCCTGGAATCGAGTCCCGCATCGGGCTCTCTGCTCAGCAAGAAGCCTGCTTCCCTCTCTCTCTCTCTCTGCCTGCCTCTCCGTCTACTTGTGATCTCTCTCTGTCAAATAAATAAATAAAATCTTTAAAAAAAAAAAAAACCTTCTTTTAAAAAAAAGCATATTTTCACAACTCAGTCTAGTATTTATCATCCATTTGATACTGAGTCAGTTACTTAGTCTCTTTAAAACTTCATTTATTGCTTATCACTCTAGGCCAGGATTTTTCAGACATACGGAATATCAGTAAATATCAGTAATGTACTTAGCTCAATGTTTCTGCAAGGAATAAATGTTTAGAATGTTGTCTGATACATGATTAGCACTCAAAAATGCTGATAAATTCTATAGACCCCCAGGAAGCTGATAATTTGAAGTTTATGTGTAGTTGTATCAAGTTCTCTTAAATGTGTTCTGATATAATCATATTCTGTCTCCTTATTTTTACCTACCCACACATACCTTATAACTGTTGGATGTCTTCTTTGTTTTGTATTTTTCTAATCTCAGTTTTTTTTTATTTGTTTGGTTTTGTTATAACTTGCTTAAAGTCTGTTTTGGCACTAGGTTTGGTATCAGTTAAGTATGAGAAATACCAAGTAAAATTTCACCTGTTAAAATTCTTGGTTAATATCCATTTATCCAACCTATCATGACAAGATTGACAATCACTTTATTTTGTGTTTCCTCCAAAACCAAAACTAATCAAGCACTCTAAAATGACTTTCTCATAAAAATTACATCCATTCCTAATCCACTTTATTGACTATTAGAAAAAGGTGTTCCATGACATTGACCTTATTAATAGGCTGTCTAGTATATTAAGAACCTAAGGAGGTAAGGGTCCTTCATTACCACAATAAGAACATAAAACTTCCTCACAGCTGTTTAAGCCATGTTATACTGCCAGTGTCTCTACCATAAATGAAAAAAGTACTCCTTCAGCATCTAAGAGTGTTAAAATGAACTGACAAGTCATATCATCTTAGAAACTTTAGAGCTTATGTTTTAGGATGAAATCATCTTAATAAAATTTACTTATAAAAAAAATGAAATGATGGGGCACCTGGGTGGCTCAGCGGGTTAAAGCCTCTGCCTTCAGCTCAGGTCACGATCTCAGGGTCCTGGGATCGAGCCCCACATCGGGCTCTCTGCTCAGCAGGGAGCCCGTTTCCCCCTCTCTCTGCCTACTTGTGATTTCTCTCTCTCTCTCTGTCAAATAAATAAAAAATGTCTTTAAAAAAATGAAATGATATCTAGATATTTTATATCAGGGTATGTAACTTTATGGACAAAAATAGTTTTTTGCACCTAAATTGTTAATTCACTAGTTTTCTAAATGTATTGTTCCATTTTGCATGGATAAGAGATAGTATTCTTTGGACTAAAAAAATTATATATGTCCATTACATTAAGCTTATATCAACAATATTTAGGATAATACTTATTTTGTGTGGAATAAAAATACTTATTTTTATGTTTATGTAATTTCATGTAGGAAAAAAATATAAATGCTTAAGTATATCTCAAAAATACAATGGGTATGAGTGGTAATTCTATTATGATTTAATCTTCACCTGGGGGAGATCCTTTTAGGCTCTAAACTTTTAGAATCAGGGATTTCTTAGTGCAATAATCACAGCTAGATATACTGAATCAGTCTTATATGGATTGTTTCACAGTTAAGTTAAGCACTTCTGAAAGTTAAATTAGCTCTTTCAGGCTGTTTAGAGACCATTTAGAAAATCACCATTTCTTTGCAATAATGGCAAAGAGTAAATGAAATGAGTCTATTAAGTCCACAGGTCTGTGCTTGATGTGACTGGAAAGAGTGACCGTAGCATGTGTAAAAGGAATGCTGGGCCCTTTGAGAAATCAAAGTAAAAAACATTAATGAATCAGATTAGATTGAGGGCGGTCAGTTTAGGCGGGATTAATGCACTTTTTTAAATGAAGAAGCAAGTTACTATACTCTACCACCACCTACTTAAGCAAGCAAACCAAAAATAAACTCCAACCAGAGCAGAAAGAGAAACAGGAAGAAAGAACTAAGCCAAGGTATGTATTAGTTAATAACTGATTATAAAACTATTGATACATAACGAGTACCTCTATTTATATTTATGTGTATACAGTAAAAGAAAGTAGCAACGGAAGTGAAAGGAGAAACACTGGTGTTTCAACCTGGAGTTTTTTTTTTTTTTTTTCTGTAGGTATAATTAAAACTTTACATCAGCAAAATAGAGAATATGGAGTTTATATTTTATTTAGAAAGGTAGAAAAGTTTTAGAATGTTTGAAAACACTCAAATGCAGTTTTTGAATTAGTTGTCAACCATCAGATTACTTTTTTCCAGAATCTGCCAGCCATTGTTTAGCATTTTTCAAAACATATCAGAAAATCTAGTTCATGGTTTGTTTTTAATTTCAATTTGACAAAATAATCACTCTATTTAGAACTCAGATCTATAGTAAACTGATGATCATCTTTTGTACATTCATTTTGTGTACAGAATGTTCTTTTCCCACATTATTTTATGGGTTAATGACATCATATCCTTCACATATTAACATAAATATCACTCCCCCCCCCTCAAAAAAAAATCTCTGAGTGTTAGATTTGGTTTAGGTCTTTCTGTAATAATCTCTCATGTCAATCTTGAGTTTTTCTTTCATCATTATTATAATTGTATTCATACATACATGATATATACTTACTACCTAAATGAGTGAAAGAATAGAGAGGTCTAACTAGTATTTAATATCAGACTGAAAGTAGTGCATTAGACAATGGACATTTTCTTCCCAGAATTTATCGGGTAGCTATTAAGCAATGTTTTCTTGGAAGGAAGTTGTTGACATTTTATAGATGTTAAGCATTTACTGTTTATATATGCTTCCTACTTTGTGTTTATAAAAATCATTAAATCACAATACTATTTTTTCACTGTCATAACTGATAAATAATTTTGATATATATATTTCCTTTTTTGTCATTTTATACTAGAAGGTATTTGCCAAATTAATCACTTTATAATTATTTATTTCATGATAAATAAATGCTGGTAATATTCTGACTACCTATTATACATATTTCAGTTTCAAAAATGTGGCAGGAAAGCCACCAACATAGAGTGCATTAATGTTATTCTCAAATTTCCTTATAATTTAACTAAAATTTTAAGTTGGAGTTGGATATGCCCCTTACAATGCCTTTGCTTTTTTGAAAAGGCATTAAATTTTATTCAAACAATTATGTGCTATTAAGTAAAGAATGAATTAGCAAGAAAATTGTACCATTAGTAAAATTTAAGTTCTTAATTTCACATAATAAATGATGATAACCTTTTTACTATGGCATTGAAATTTAACATTAGAGAAGTCTCATTTACAGCTAAAATGGATTTTAGTTATGTTCTTTTATTATTGCCTCTAATAATGCTTTAATTTTAGCTGTGGTTCTGAGAAAAATAATAAAGAATACTTAAGCAAATATTAAGATAGGAGTCCCAGAATAAATTTTCAAAATTTATTCTCATAAATAATTAAGGCATATAAATCATTTTTAAGTGGAAAATAAAAATATGTATATATGTCTTGAAATGCAAGATATTTTGGACTTTTACACAGTTTTGTTGTTATTACCCAAAGATAGCCTCATGTAATTCAGCTGATTAGCCCTTGGCTTTTTTAATCTGTGTGTCTTCGTCTGTGAATTCAGTCCATGTTGTCTGTCTCTGTGTATACAAAGCTCAAAGATAGGACTATAGGTGGCTTTATATTGAAGATGGGTAATAGTTAAAAGGCGTTAGAATAAGCACTGATGGTTAATAAGAGCAAATTCTCTTGTGTCAAAATCAAATATATATCATCAGTCCTTTTCAGCCTGCAGTTTATCGATGAGTTGGAAGAAGTCATTGAGAACATTCGAATTTCATTTTTGAGTAACAAGACTTTGGAACACATGCTCCCCGTAACCAGTCCCACAATGCCTTGTAGCTTGTCTATTACAGTCCCCATCAGATTTTTCATCATCCAAAAATGCCTATCCTGTACTTTCTGTATCTCTCTTACTCAAATCTCATTTTCCATTGTTGTTTTGTCTTTCTTTCCTTCCGTCCTTCTTCCCCAAGTAGTTCTCCTGTGTCCCTAGAAATTCAGTTTCTGTCAGCAACAAATCACTTTATGTCTTCAAACTTTTTTTTTCCCAAATATTCTTCTTTTCTTTGTGCCCCAAATGACTTTTGGCTGTCTCTTGAAGACAGTGTCTTCTACAGCTTTTTCAGGTGATGGGTGTCCAACCCACACCTAACTCACACAGCTCAGTACTCAAGATGACGGAGAAGTGTTCATTGTTTCTCATTAATACTTCACTGCTGAATGTATCACTTGTTTTCTCAAAAATCCAGAGTCTCTATCATCTATCTATCATCTTTTTTACTCTTCTGGAAAAAATCCCAGACCTGGTTGTAATTAAATATTTGTGTACCTTTTGGCTGCAATTGAGAAGCTAAATGTTGCTGAAGAAAATTATATAAATGTGTTGAATGACTTTCCTTAAATATGAAAACCACAACCTCAAACTCCCATTCTCTTTATATTGTTTTAATAATATCATATTTTTTTCTAAAATGATCTAAAACCCCCTCTCGTTTCTCCTACATTCCCCAGACATCATTCTTAGATGATGACTTATCATCATCACCTCTATCATTATTATTTAAACTCTAATTTTGTAAGGAATCATGTACTGTTTGCAGAGGGATTGTGTTAGAACTGGCGTTGTATACATGGACAATATGGTATCTATCATCATAGAGATGCAAGTAAGTAAAGAAGATGTTACAACGTAATATGAAATTTTTATTTTATAAACACATTCGTTTTTTTACAATAAGCTAATATTTACCTTTACCATTTTGTGAATTATTTGGTCCAATTAGACATATAGCAGACCCACAGGGAAATATTAGTGTGATTATGTTTGAAGGCAGATGACTCAGAACCTTAACTGTTCTTTGTAATACAGCACATGTGATGCATAGCATAAGAAGGTCTGGACAATGTGAGCCCAGTGAGAATGTCTCACTCAGGACCCAGATGTGATGGAAAAAGGTAGGGAAGAGACTGCATGACAGAGAACTGAAGAAAATGGAGAAAGTAGTGAAAGGTTAAAAAAAAAAATGCCCTCCACATGATTTCCTTACAGCATGTGTTTTCTTTTACTTATCTTTTTTTTTTTTTTAAGGATTATATCTTCAATAAAGAAAGGGCAAGATGAAAGAAAGAAGGAAGAAAAGAAAAACAAGAAATGAAGGAAAGGTAAGTAAATAAGAAGGGAGATAAAGATAATCCTCAGGAGGGGGTTCAGAGGCTCAGTCAGTGAAGCACCCAACTCTTGATCTCAGCTCAGGTTGTGATTTCAGAGTGAGTTTGAGCCCTGCATTGGGTTCCACACTGGGCATGGAGCCCACTTTAATAATGATGATGATGATAATAATAATTATCATTATTATTATTTTCAGGAAAATCACTAAGGTCAATTCAAAAATTGATAAGTTTTTCTTTACTTGTTTCTTAGCAATATCTTAAGACTATAAGCATAGGTATTTAAAGTTTCCATCTTAATGTTGTAGATTACTTAAATAAAAGGAAAATATCTATCAAATATCAGGGTGTGTAATCACACTGAGATAAAATTAAGAAAAAAACTGCAGACCATTATGGGTAGTTAGTAAAACACATGGCTAATATTGCTATATCACTATTCAAATTTTTCCTGACTTTATGCTCCCTAGACTCTACTCTATAAAGCCACTTATCAATATATTGCTTGCTATGAATTACAATAATGCAAGGTAAGTATTTAGCAGTAAGATCAACCAGGGAACAATGTTGACAATTACTCACATTGTTTGTTTACAGAAGGGACTTGGAGGCTTCTTAAACCAACAGTTCTTTTTGAATTTCTAACCAGTTTTCTGATTGTGATGTGCCATGCTAATAAGTGACAAATTTCCAATCAATTTGCAATTAGAACTAAAGGGAAAGATTATGCATTTCTGTCTAGTTTATCCATTAACAAAACAAAGTGGAAAGGAGTTAAGATAAGACATTCCCTCCTCCCTCACTTTTCACCTATTGGGGCATTAAACCAAGAAATTAGTGATCAAAACCAGTGTTTCAAAATGAGTGGCTTTTTAAAAATGAAATCTCCCTTCTATTCCGTGGAACACTGAATAAGAAAAGAGGTGAACAAAAGACATTTTTACGACGTCCAGAGATATAACAAGGGAAGTATATTACAAACACAATATGAGGTTGGTGGATTGAATATTAAAGTAGTTTGGGGGATAGCAGCAGTTTTTAATACTGGATGGACATTAGAATCACCTGGGGGAACTTTTAGAAATACTGAAGCGTGGGCCTTGCCCCAGAACAATTAAATCAAAGTGTTCATGGACATGTGGATATTAAGCATCATATTTGTAAGCCCCCCCTCCATAACTGTAAAGTTTGCTCTGTGCTGAGAATCTCTGAAATAGAACATAGCAAAAAGGTGGTTTGCCCTACACATGAAGCAAATAATAATGTCTATCTATTCCATTTGCTTTGATTTTTGAGCATTCTTTGTTTAGAGTTTAATTAAATTTGGTTCTGGTCCAGTCCAAACTTACCTTTAAATATTCTTCACATATAAATTAAAAGAGTGTTTTACTATTTCTAGAAAGAGCCTAGCAGTTTAGTTTACAATATCTAGGAATTATACCTTGGAAAGGAACTCTGGAGCCTTACCTTCCTAAAAGAGCTAAAGACAGGGACATCAAGAACGAAGCATTATGTCTGTAATTAGCGTTTATTTTGTAACATTTATTAGGGGTCAAATCTGTAACTGAAAAATGAAGACAGAAAGCCATCTCATTCACTTAGCATATGTGCATCCTCAAAACTGAAAAAGAGCCAAATTGAGCATCTAGATTAACATATGTGCCTCTAGTATTTCTAACAGCACTGTAAGAATAGATACATCCCAGACCAATCATAGATGAGACTTAGAAGCATGGTTCCATTTCTATTCTAATACCTTGCAAGGCTTACAAAACAAAGGGATTCTAAACAATGCCAGCCTCTGCATTTTCATGATTAGCATTGTTCTCCTTTGGGAGCAGAAAATATCATTCAGTCACACTTCAGGGCCCAGATGCTTTGCTGATACCAGGCATCCCAGACCACCTGTTTTCACAGGCTCATATGCACTTTAGTCTGTCATTCACGGATGCCCCATGCAATATTTGGCACTTTGCTTGCCCACTGCTTTGGCAGTTTTCCAAAGACGAGTAAGTACATCGCACTTTACAATTTCTACATGCAATGCTTTCCAAATTCAGTTAAGTTACTCACCATCTCTGTAAGCATTAAAGAGGCATTATAACCACTGTAAATTACATAGGCCAAAATAATTCTACCTAAAACCCATTAATCCAAGGATTTTAAAAGGGATTATGTATGATTTTAACAAATACCTCATATCAATTGCATATTCACAAAACATAAAAAAAATAGATGACTTATCGTTTGGTGTTCATTAATTCTGGGAGCCACAATGTATGAAACATAGCAGGAATGAATTCTCTGTAAGTTTTTAATTCTATTCTTTTGTTAGATCCCCAATACCAATTAAGAACATGTTAAAATATAAAATGAACAAATAGCAACCTTAAAGAATTAACCTGTTTCATTTCAAAGGCTGTGACTACGTCCAGGGATTCTTGATGAAAGCTGGCAGTTCTTTTCAGGACGTACAGATTTGAGCATGTGCTACATTTATAGATAGAAAAATAAAGCCCATGTGCAGAATCCACTTTAAAGTAAAATGCCTATTGTGACTAATTTATTTTTCAAAAAAATGTTTAATTTTGTAATAGAATGGATTCTTAAGTATTAGCCAAAATGAACAAATAAAACAAGAATCATTGTAGTTATAGTAAGTAATTGGATCTTAGAGCCATTTAGGAAAACTACAAAGCACTCAACACTGTAGTTTCCAGGTGGCTTAGGCAGCAAGCTATTAGGGCAATATCCACATGCTGAACATTCAGAATTACAGCATACAAAACACTGGCTAGGCAACTAAAATGGACTCCAGGAAACAAACTGAGGGTTTTAGAAGGGAGGGGGGTGGGGGGTGGGTTAGCCCAGTGAGGGGTTTTAAGGAAGGCAAGGACTGCATGGAACTCTGGGTGTTATATGCAAACAATGAATCATGGAACACTACATCAAAAACTAATGATGTACTGTATGGTGTCTAACATAACATAATACAAAAAATAAGTAAATTGGATGTCATAAAAATTGTACACTTTTGCAGTTAAAAGGAAAATGTTACATAAATACAACATAAAAAATGGATACTGAGTCAAATATTTTCAAACATACATTTAACAAATGATTTGCAAATCAGATATCTGCTAAACTACTTGCATTTCAATGACATAAAGACATATTAAAAACTCAAAAAAAATGATAAAGTGTATGAAGTCCAATAAGAGTAAGAAAAGTAAAGAGCTCATGTTCTGGTGATGAAATGCATGTAGGTCCCCCACACCTCACCCATTCCCACAGACGGCATTCGTGATGAGAACATGAAAAGAGTATATTAAAAAACAAAACAAAAAACAAAAAACAAACAAACAAAAAAAACGCTTTTCTAATTGCAGGGGAGGTTTTGCACAACTCAGAAATAACTAGCTATTTTATTTTGCAAAATACTTTTTTAGGCCTCTTTAATGAGTAGTATGTCCTCCCCTTTTGCCCATCTGTCTACTGGGAATAGGATGGGAATATTTTCCACACACTTCCAAATTGCACTGCTTGAATAATAAATTAACAAGACATTTTATTTTCTCCATGACCAAGAGAAGACACAAACTTTATGGGTGACCTGGAATAGGGGGAGAAGCAGAGTTGGGATGGAGAATCTGGGAGAGACGGTTGGATGTTCAGCTGTTTGACAGCATCCTGGGCTAAAGGAGGTACACAGCAAGGGAGAACTATCTCATGCCAGAGACAACCAAAGAACGGCTAAGAACAACAATGTCTCATATTTATTTTTCAATTATCACTGTGCTTTTCTGGAATATGTCTCTATTTCTCTCAACTTCAGAGACACACAATGGTCATGGTTCCGTGGTTTGTGCAATTCAAAAGAAAGCACTTGGTGTATGATGAAGCCGTAAAGAGACAAAACAGCAGCGGATGCTCTGAGGACAAAAGGGAGCACCAGACAATGGAGAAGAAAGCTGTTCTGCATGCAGACTCAGAGAAGATATGAGGTACTCCCTAAAAACACCAATAGGAGTTTATATGTAGAGGAAGGCTGCTAGGAGGCGGGTGCCAAAGAGAGCTATATGGAGAGAAGTTACCCAAAAATTCTAGAGAAGGCACTGGACCTCTTAACAATATGCAGGATGAGGACTTCAATTATTTTAATTTGAAGGATTGTTGACATCTTGGATACTAAAATATATGTTCTCTCTCTGATAAGGGCTATCACAGAGTACAGAGTGTACTGAGGGATCAGAAAACATGTCGATGTTTTACTCCGATGTCTATAAATGGAAGAGGATGTAACCAGATCAGCAGCTCCACCCCACCTCTTCCATTTGTAAGACATGTGGTATCAGAGAAGAGAATGATGCTTTCTGGGACATGTTTTTCACCTATTAAATAAGATTAAGAATACCAACTTCATTGAATAGGTGTGTACAACAAATGTGTTTAAAACACCTGGCATATTATAGACATGGAATAAGTCTTAGTCCCTTTTCCCTAACTGTCCTATACATCCTGCTTTCCAATAAGGACTCTAGGAGACAGAGGCATTGATTCCAATTAGAAGTCAAAAAGTTCTGTGGAAAAATTGGTTTTGAATTAAGCCTTGCAGTTTAAATATGTAAAAGTACGTTTAGGTATGGATTTAATGGAAAGTGGGCATAATATAATTACAAGGGAATTACAAGTAAATGTAGGGGTGTCCTTAAATGCAAGAAGCATTCATAGAGGAGGCTGTATGGTAGTATAGTTAAAATTGAGATTTCGGTTGTGGGCAGGGTTTGGGCCCTGTGATCTTTTCCCACTGGTGTCGTGGCTACGCGAATGACGCTTTACAAGCAAGAAGGAGGCAGAAGAGTTCTTCAAAGAAGTGCAGTGTGAGAAGCACTTGACCTACCATTACTGGCTTTGAAAATGCAGGAAGCGAGCCGTGTGCCAAAAAATGCATGAAGCTTCTAGATGCTGGAAACACCTCTCAGCTCACAGTCAGCAAGAAAATGGGGCCCTCAATCCTACCACCATATGGAACTGAATTTTACCTCAGAAAATCAAGAAATTAATGCAGCTTGCTGACACCTTGACTTTAGCCTGCTTAGAATAATAGAGGACTTCTGACATACAGAACTATAACATACTGTTTGAGGCAATAAATTTGTAGTGGTTTCTGAAGCAGCAGTAGAAAACCAATAAAAGATATGAGGGGGGATAACAGAATGGAATGGTAGAGAGATATTGAATGCGAGTTGTCTCCAGGTGCTAGTGGACGTGAGAGAATCATTACAGCGCATGGCAGTGCCCTTGTGTCTTTTCCCCCTCACAAATATCTATTCAGAAATACTCAAGAAATATTTTTCTTTCTGGTTCACAATTTCTGGTTAAGTAGTTTGTTTGGGATCACAATGTTACATTCGTTAAATGGTATAAGAGTAAAGACAACAAAATATCCCACCTTTGGAATGACACACTACAAAGGTGAAAAGGCATTCACCATAAAGAAGTTTCTCAAAATCTAGTAGCATGTATGAGGAAAAGATTCCTACAAAATGACACGCGTGCCTTTACTTTTCTTACGGCATATAAACTGGCTTTTCGGTCATGATAATGAAGGGGGAAATTGTTTGGTCCCGTATTAAAACTCCCACAGAACTTCTACTACCAACTGATGTAAGAAAGAACATTAGGGTTTGAAGCCAACAGCCAAGAAAGAATTCTTGAGACTTCTTTTGTGCAAAAAGGTGGTTTTATTAAAGTTTTATAAGCTTTACAGGACCTGTGGGCAGAAAGAGTTGCACTGTGGCCACGAGTAGTGGCTCATTATCTTTCACATAGGGAGGGGGTTAGGAATAGTGTACGTCTCTAAGGGATTTGGAAACAAGGTTTCCAGGACGTTGAGGGGGCTAGCTATTGTTGGGAAAAGGTCATTTATTAAGACCTAATAAAACTTTAGTCAAGAGATCCTTGAGATGTATATTGGTGGGCCATATGCTTGGGGGGTGATTGCCAACAGATATTTTGAGAGGTAGTGATAAAGGAAGTTTCCAAAGGAATTTTTACATGTTAAAGTAGACTTACAGGATCCTGGAGCTGGGGGGTTGTGGGGTGGTGTCAAGCTAAGATTGCCTTTGCCCTTAGCAAGGCTAACATGGAAACAGCTGAGTTCCTGGAGGAATGTCATTCTGCCCATTTCAAGGACTTGTCAATGGGCAGTAAGGGAATTTAACAATTTTTCTTCTGCTTTTGATTCCCCCATCACCAACAATGTGTTCTTTCACAAGTCATGTTGCCCTGGTATTGTGGGTGGCACAGGGTATTTGCATCAGAGCAGAATGACAAATTTAAATTTCAAAACAAAAAAGTTTATAATTATTACCTATGACCGGTGAGATCTTTGAAAAAGATTCCTCTGTTTTTCATAAGTATTTGGTGGTTTTCTAGAAATCCAACATTTCCAGCCAGCACTCTCCTTGTTTTTTATGTTAATATGCTTATAAGCATTCTAAGGTAATTTGAGGATGGGTTACAAGATCTAATCTTGAAAATCATGAATGTAGGCTAATAAATGAAAACTACAGGAATTTCTAGGCCCTGTAGGGACTGAAATTCATGTTTTCCTCTTTAGTGTAAATCAGTTTGTGATGCAAAAACCATTGGATATGCTTTGTTCGGGATTGGTGAGTCAAAGATGCACAAAGGGCGCCTGGGTGGCTCAGTAGGTTAAGTGTTGGACTTGATTTTGGCACAGGTCATGATCTTTGGGTCATGAGATCAAGTCTTGTGTGGGGCTCTGTGTTCAGTGGGGAGTCTGCTTGAAATTCTCTCCCTTTCTTTCTCCCTCTGCCCCTCCCTCTGCTCATATGCAGCCTCTCTCTGTCTCTCAAATAAATAAGTAAATCTTCAAAGATGCACCAAGTGTCATTCATGTAGGTTTGCTTCAATCTATATCTTTAGAGATTAATTAGAACTTTTCTCATTTCTCTTTATTTTTCTACATAATATTGAGTAACAGAAGGCAGCTAAATTGCCCCCTATCTGCCAGAATTTAAGCTAGATTCTTCTATTATTGAAGAGATCACAATGGGTTAAACTTCAGCAGAAACCAGGCAGATGTCCGTGGAATTCATTTCATAACATTTCATCCTTAAGCTGCTTTCTTAGGTGTCAGAGATGGGTTTCCACTCTGAGTTCTCTAACATCTTTCTGTTTTGCTCTGATCTCTCTCTAAATGTATTCTTTTAAACATCTCCTAAAAGGGACTGCTTGTAAATGTGCTTTTCTATTGCTTTCCTTTTCTTCTACTCCAGTTTAAGTTCCCACCTTCCCATCCTGTAACCATTTTGTTAGTTCATCATTTCTGTATTGCAAAATTGTCTCTTTCTGCTTTGTTTCAAATGGCATGACCCTGGATTCCATTCTGTTGCTAAAATGATCTCCCTAAAATCCAAATCGATGATGTGATTCTTGAACAAAGCCCGCTACGTACTGAGTTAAATTTCAACTCTTTGCACAGCATGCAAGGACACTTGTACACTTGCTCTTTTTGTTCTTTGCTCTTATTCCTCGTACACATTCCGAAAAACATGCCTCTGGAGGTGTAGCTGTGTCAACTATTTACACATCTGCAAAGGGAATAGGGCTTTCCTAGTCTTCTCTGCATTTGAAGAAATCTGTTTTGGAATTTTTGTTTGTTTGTTTCTGGCCACAAAATTAACCTTTCTTTTCTCTTAAGTAAATCATATTCTTTTTCTAAAACAAACAAAACAAAATTTGCTGATATTTTACTACTTCTGAAAGCCATCCTTGGATTCCTCTCTGTGTTCTCTCAACATCCCTTGTTTTTGTTGCTTTTGGTACATACCAGATTTCATTATAATGGAAAAGTGTTCCGTATTTCAGTTTTCTGAGGCCAGAGACTATTTTTTTCATTATCTTTTCTCAATTCTGGATATAGGTCCTCAAAGATTGGTACTTAAATAAATGAATTAGTCAATGGATTAACAAAATGAAATTAAATTATTATTTCATTCTTTGTCAAAGAGTGAGATGAGACATGACCCTTTGTGGAACATGTCTAAAATCCTTATGTATACATTTTCCCCCAGATTAAGAGCCATTTCATACTGGTCCTGATAAACTACCATGTTCCCTTACATAAGAAAAGAACAAAAGAGGAAAAAGAGGTTATAAATCCCATAATACTTTTCTTTATTTGGAATCCTGGGAAATTTAGATCTGCTTTTTGCTGTTGTTGACCTAACATTTTTAGTCACCATTTTTGCTAGATGTTTGTGGGGTAAAGACAAATAAAGGATGCATTTTTTTTTTAATTTTATTTTGGTTGGGGAGTGAGGGTGTTAGAAAATTCATTCTACTATCCTGCTCCAAGATTAAGAGTCCAAAAACACTTTAGAAATATTTTTATCTACAAAACGGCATAGTGATACTTCACTTAGAAACTGTTGGTAAGCTAAATACAATGCTTATTAAAAAAAAAAAGCATAGTGTCTGGCTCAAACAGCATTCTCTATCTTGGCTATATATGTATTATTTTCTTACTAATTTAAAAATATTTCTGTTTTAGTTTCATTGTATTTATGATTTCCAGTGTAAAAACCTCAAATATCATTTTTAAATAAATAAAACGTAAATGAATGAATTCATAAATTGTTAATAAATAATTTTACATGATTATACTAAGACATCTAGGAATTCTAAATGTCTAATTAAAGGCTTTTTATAGCAAACATTAAAAATATTTTCTATTTTCTTAATATTAAATAAAAGAATAATAAAAATAAGAGAAAATTTTAATTTCTGCCGTTACCACCTCCTCTCAGCATTTTATCATTCTTCTTTAGCTTAATAAATCACCTACCCATTGGTCTCCTGTTTCACCCATTTGTCTGTCTATCATTTTGTCATCAAATTGATCTCTCTAAAGTATGCTTATGATATTGACAACTCTCTTTTTCAAACTATCCATGATTCCCTGTTACATATGAAAAGATACCCCAGCTTCTGTGTATGACATTAACACACCTTAATCAGCTGGTCTCTGCCTGCCAGCTAGACACACCTGTGCTAGTTCCCTCTCTGCACCAGTTTTTTAAACTATTTGCAGTGTTGGGGCGCCTGGGTGGCTCAGTGGGTTAAAGCCGCTGCCTTCGGCTCAGGTCATGATCCTGGGGTCCTGGGATCGAGCCCCGCTTCCCTTCCTCTCTCTCTCTGCCTGCCTCTCTGCCTACTTGTGATCTCTGTCTGTCAAATAAATAAATAAAAATCTTAAAAAAAAAAAAAAAAAACTATTTGCAGTGTCAAAACATTGTAGGGTATTTAGCCTTAACCTCTATACACAGGATCTCATTTCCCTGAAGAGCCCTCTTTATCACCACTGACCCACATTAGCATCCAGGTACTGCCTGTCAATCTTCTACTTTTTAAAGTCACACCTCAAGTTTTATCATTCAGTGGCTTTTCACCAATCTCCAAAAAGAATTAGATGTTCATTCCTCTTTGCACGATGTCATCTACCTCACGCTTCGTCTCATTGTCTGTTCTTGGCATTTTTGTCTTTTTTTTTTTTTTTTAACTCTACTTCTGATGCAGGACAGTAAGCTGTTTCCAGAGTAGACACACTTTTTCCAGATTCATCTTCATATAAATGCAATAACAAAGTTTGACACATCATTTTGTTGCACACCATTTTCTAGCAAAAAAGAGTATGAGAATAAGTATTTAAGTAGCACAAAAGATCAGAACAAACAGTCACATAAGAAAAGAAAAATGAAGGGGCGCCTGGGTGGCTCAGTCGTTAAGCATCTGCCTTCGGCTCAGGTCATGATCCCAGGGTCCTGGGATGGAGCCCTGCATCAGGCTCCCTGCTTGGCAGGAAGCCTGCTTCTCCCTCTCCTACTCCCCCTGCTTGTGTTCCTTCTCTCGCTGTGTCCTTCTATCAAATAAATAAATAAAAATCTTAAAAAAAAAAGAAAAGAAAAATGAAGCAGAATTCTGAATTGGTTACAACCGCATTGCTTGTTAAAATACGTTGAGTTCAAATTTTCCAATTTTTGCATATCCTATACAGTCAGTTCCTCTAAAACAGTTCTTTCTAAAATTATATGCATTTTAACAGAATATTTTTATTTAATTGTATAAGATAATGTAATGGTATCTAACATTTAAACATATGCATATTTATCATGTATGTGTATTATACTATATTTCACCTGTTTGTGTGTGTAAACCTAGAGATTAAGAAATATATATTATTTTAGGAAAATTCTGTAACATCCAGTTACAAAAATATATATATATATTTTTAAAGATTTTATTTATTTATTTGACAGAGAGAGATCACAAGCAGGCAGAGAGGCAGGCAGAGAGACAGGAGGAAGCAGGCTCCCTGCTGAGCAGAGAGCCCGATGCGGGACTCGATCCCAGGACTCCGAGATCATGACCTGAGCCGAAGGCAGCGGCTTAACCCACTGAGCCACCCAGGCTCCCCACAAAAATATATTTTTAAACAAAAAAATTAGTTCAAGAAACAGAAAATTTTTTGAATGTACAAATTGGGAAAACTTTATGAATAATAAAAGCATAGAGGATTAAAGAGCTATGGATAAAACTAATTAAAATATTATTTAGAAAAAATATGAACCAAGCTTTGGCAAAAAGATATCTTTATAACATATTAAAAAAAAAAAAGTTACATTTCCCCAAACACACAGAGAGACACATGTTTTTAAGTAAATGTTATACAATATTATTATATCTGAATTGTGTCTTCTCCCAAAATATTTCATACATTGAGCCCTCAGTACTTCAGAATGTGGTTGTATTTGGAAATAAGGCCTTTGAAGAGATGATTAAGTTCAAATTAGGCCGTTAGGGTGAGTCCTAATCCAATCTGACTTGTGTCCTTGTAAGAATTGGAAATTTGGACCCGCAAAAGTACACTAGGGATGCACGACCAGGGATGCACAGAGGAGAGCCTGTGTAAGAACCAAGAGAGAAGGCAAACTTCGATAAGCCAAGGGGAAGGATTCAGGAAAAGCCAAAACTGTTATACTTTGATCTTGGACTTCTAGCCTCCAAAACTGTGAAAAATAAATTTCTGTTATTTAAGCCATCCAGTCTATGATATTTTGTTATGGCAGCTTTAGCAAACTAACATGCACATTGATTAAGCAAAAAGGCACATGGAGTTCATATAAAATTACTCCTTGCCAGGTGCTAACTTTTTGTTATTCCAGGAGTTTATAGAGAAATGCAAAACTGTGAAACTAAACTGATTTTTTTCACTGTTTAACAAAAGTCTTACAGATCAGGTTATTAAATAACAAAAGGAGGGAAAATTATTTGATATTTAGTTTCTAAAGCTTCATATAGACATATATATTATTAAAGGAAGATAGAGTTAAAGTCGTAAAAGTAAAAGTGAGATTTTAAGAAAAAAACCTAAAACTATGTACCATTCATAAAATTAAGTATTAATTAGCTTAACTCATTGAAAATATTCTAATATATAGAATAGAAAGTTTTACCTGGTTTTATATTTTTTTGATAATTCTGCCATTTAAATATTGTAAGTCTTCAAGACCTCTATAAATAGTATTTCATAAAATATTTACCACATAAGTAAACAACAAATATTTCTTGGGGAAAAAAAGTAAATGTTTTCCTATTCAACAAATGCCCTCATGAACCCCAAGATTTTATTTAATACAAACCAAAACATAAAGGAAATATTTGAAATATAATCCTCAATGGGAAAAAGTAGAGAGCTTTTCCTCTATAGTCAGGAAGAAGACAGGGATATTCACTCTAATCATTTTTACTTAACATAGTACTGGAAGTCCTAGCCTCAGTAATCAGACAGCAGAAAGAAATAAAAGGCACCCAGATCAGCAAGGAAGAAGTCAATTTTTCAGATTCACACATGACATGATACTTTATGTAGAAAATCTGAAGTACTATCAAAAAATTGTTAGAACTGATACATGAATTCAGTAAAGTCGCAAGATAAAAAAATCAACACATAGAAATCAGCATTTCTATACACCAACAATGATTCAGCAGAAAGAGAAAATAAGGAATTAATCCCATTTCCAGTGCACCAAAACCCATAAGATACCTAGGAATAAATCACCAAAGCAGTAAAAGATCTGTATACTGAAAATTATAGAACACCGAGAAAGAATTTGAAGTTCACACAAAGAAATGGAAAAATAAGTCATGCTCATGGATTGGAATAAAAAAATATTGTTAAAATGTTTATATTACCCAAAGCAATTTACACATTTAATGCAATCCTTATCAAACTACTACCAGTTTTTTTCAAAGAGCTAGAACAAGCAATCCTAGTATTTGTATGGAACCACAGAAGACCCCGAATAGCCAAAGCAATCTTGAAAAAGTAGAAAAATGAAGGCATCACAATTCTGGACTTCAAGTTATGTTTCAAAGCTGTTATAATCAAGACAGTATTGTACTGGCAAACAAACAGACAGACGATCAATGGAACAGAACAGAAAACTCAGAAATGGACCCAAAATTCTATGGTCAACTGATCTTCAACAAAGTAGGATAGCATATCCAAAGGAAAAAAGTCTGTTCAACAAATGATGTTGAGAAAACTGGACAGCACAATGCAGAAGAATGAACTGGACCACTTTCTTACACCATTCACAAAAATATATTTAAAATAGATGAAAGACCTAACTGTGTCAAAATCCTAGAGAAGAACACAGGCAGTAATCTCTTGGACATCAGCCACAGCAACTTTTTACTAGATATATCTCTGGAAGCAAGGGAAACAAAAGCAAAAATGAACTATTGGGATTTGATCAAGACAAAAAGCTTCTATACAGTGAAAGAAACAATCCACAAAACTAAAAGGCAACTTTCAGAATGGGAGAAGAGATTTATAAATGACATGTCGATAAAGGGTTAGAATCCAAAATCTATATAGAACTCAACAAACTCAACACCCCAAAAAACAAATAATCCAGTTAAGAAACGGGCAGAAGACATAGACATTTTTCAAGAAGACATACAGATGACTAACAGATACATCAAAAGATGCTCATACTCACCCATCATCAGGGAAATAGAAATCAGAACTGCAATGAGATATCATCTTGCACCTGTCAGAAGAGCTAAAATTAACAACACAGGAAACAACAGGTGTTGGTTAGGCTGCGGAGAAAGGGAAACCCTCTTACACTGTTGGTGGGAATGCAAGCTGATGCAGCCACTCTAGAGAACAGTATGCAGTTTCCTCAAAATTTAAAAATAGGGTGCCTGGGTGGCTCAGTGGTTAAGCCTCTGCCTTTGGCTCAGGTCATGATCTCAGGGTCCTGGGATCGAGTCCCTCATCGGGCTCTCTGCTCCGCAGGGAGCCTGCTTCCTCCTCTCTTTCTCTCTCTGCCTGTCTCTCTGCCTACTTGTGATTTCTCTCTCTGTCAATTAAATAAATGAATAATCTTTAAAAAAAACTTAATTACACATTTTATTTATGATTTATTTATTTATTTAATGGAGTATTCCATTTCCATCTATTATATTGTCTTTGGTCCATATCTATAGTTGTGGTAGATGATAAGAAACAAGGGCTCAGCAAAAGCAAAAATTATAGGAAATGTGACATCTCCCTTCAATATTTATTTGAATGTCATCTATTTCTTATTATCTTGAGATATAAAATATCCCAGATCTTGTCTAAAAATATTTACTTTGGATGTTGCTTTTCAAAGAGTTAGCTGAAAAAAATTATTATTGTCTAGAATAGAATCTAAAATACCTATTACCAGATTATTTTATTTTATTTTTAAACATTTACTTATTTATTTTAGAGAGAGAGAAAGAGCATGCGCTCTTTTCTAAGTGAAAAGGGAGGCAGATAGGAAGAGAAGCAAACTCTCTGCTAAATAGGGAGCCATATACTGGGCTCAATCTCATGACCCTGAGGTCATGACTTCAACCAAGATCAAGAGTTGGATGCTTAACTGACTAAGCCACCCAGGCACCCCTATTAGATAATTTTAATATTAGTTAATGGTGTAATATGGCTTCATTTCAACTACAGTTTTTATTAAGATTTGAATAAAATTACTATTGTTCATTGAAAGCAGTTGGAAATCTATTTCTTTTGCATATGAACTTATTAATAAGGGAAAGTTATGCACTATGTCAAATATATATATGCATATGCATGAGTTAAAACATTATAAATCCTACAAATACAATTTTTAAATACACACCAAAAAAGCATCAAAATTGGCTAGAATACATTTTGGAAAATAACTGATAAAATGAAAATTTAAATGTACATAAAATCTCAGTATTTAAAAACCCAATTATAATGGAAGAATTTCTGGAATAAACAAAATATTGTTGATTTTTTTGAATTTTTTTTTTTACCAAATAATATAAGTATTTGAGAAAATTTGATGGGCAATTAGGGAAGAATTTTGATAAGACATGTCACTATATGACTTCTCTGTTGTCAAAAGTCATAATTTACAAGTATAGGGAACAATTAAAAGTAGGTTTATTTCAATAATGTAGCATCAAATTGCATTAGCAAATTCCATTTGTAAATGTGTTTCATAAGTCAAATATTAAACATGAAAGATATTTTGAAAAATATATTGCTAGACATATCATTTTTTAAATACAAATTTGAGGCTAGATTTTATTTTTTTTATTTTATTTTTTTAAGATTTTACTTATTTGACAGACAGAGATCACAAGTAAGCAGAGAGGCAGGCAGAGAGAGAGAGAGAGAGGGAATCAGGCTCCCCGCTGAGCAGAGAGCCAGATTCGGGGGCTGGATCCCAGGACCTTGGAATCATGACCTGAGCCAAAGGCAGAGGCTTTAACCCACTGAGCCACCCAGGCACCCCTGAGGCTAGATTTTAAAGAATCATTGGAATAAGACTGAATTCTGCTCTCAACAAAGGATGAAACTGGACTGCTTACATCATATAACTTTTTCACAATATCCACAACTATATTTCTCTAAAAGTTACCTGGTTCAGGGTCTCTGGGTGGCTCAGTCATACATGGAGTCTACATGTCCCTCTCCCTCCCTATCTACTCCTTCTCCCACTTGCACTCATGCTCATAAGAGCAAACACTCTCTCTCGCTTTCTCTCTCTCAAATAAATAAATAAATCTTTTTAAAAAAAAGGTAACCTAATTCACTTTTAGTACCTATGGGAGAAAAATAAACTCCCTTTGTCTTTTATGTTACATTCAAATTGTATAATGTCCTGCTAATTAGAATTTTATATTTAATTTTTCTTTTAATTCAGTTTTCTACAATTTTTAGTTCTGACCATGCTGCAGAGTCATGGACCTAAATTACCCTCACATAATAATCACCAATAAAACTGGAGAAATTGTACAAAATAATTGTTTTCAAACATTGAACAACAGTGAAGATCAGTGATTTCTGTGAAAGGGACACATACTAGGTAAGCTCTATAAATATCCTAATTTTCTATATGGAGGAAAATTTCAGAACACAGTGGAAAATGTTCTATGGGGTCTTTCTGAATTGAGAACATAGATATCAGAGTTTGAGGAGTCTAGACAACTGGAAATTGCAGAATAGAGTTCCAGGGAGAACAAACCTCTATAGAAAAAGAACCCCAGCAACCCCAACTGAAGAACTGGGATTCTTCAGTTTTTGCTGAATACAGCCTGCTGAAGATGGCCATATGTAGGGAGAAATTCCATGAGGCAAAATAACAAATGACCAACATTAGCTCCAAGCCACATAATTCTGAGAGCTCAGGTAAGATTGTTTTTTGTATTCTGATTATCAAGAATAGAGAGTCCCCTTTAATGGTATGGATAATTCAGTAGACACCTCAAAAAGTCCTCATCTTAAAAATACATCTAAACTTTTCCTAGATTTAAGGTTACTCTATACTAAACTGTAGCACTGGTTAGTAATTAAAAAAAAAAAAAAGATAAAGTTGAGACCAAATTCATTTAACTATTTGCTAGAGCAAAGCACAGTGCTCCTTTAAAGGTAGAAAACAAAATTCAGATTCTCAGCATTAGAATACCTAGCCTCCAATCAAAAATTACTTGGCATGTCAAGAAGCAAGAAAGGGTGACCCAAAGTCCAGAGAAAAATCAGTCAAAAGAAACAGAACAAACAGTTATATATATGTAGGAATTAGGAGATAAAAGCTTTTAAAATTATTACCAATACATCCAACATGTTCAATGATTAAAAGTAAAATGGCGCATGAACTGAATTGTGTCCTCTCAAAACTGGAGTTGAGCTTTAAAACCCAAAGATGACTATAGTTGGAGATGGAACCTTTAAGGAAGTAATTAAGGTAAAATAAGGTTATAATTATGGCCCTAATGCAAGAAGATTAGAATCCTTATAGGAAGAAGAAGAGACACCAGGAGTGAACACTCATAGAGAAAAGGCCATGTGAGGACACAGTGAGAAGACAGTGGTCTGCAGTGGTCTGCAGTGGTCTGCAAGCCAGAGTGCTCACCAGAAACTGATACTGCTTGTGTCTTGATTCTGAACTTCCAGCCTCTATAACTGAGGAAACACATTTCTGTTGTTTACACCACCCAGTTTGGATAGTTTGGTATGGAAGCCCTAGAAGACTAATAGAAATTCTAGCAAATATAAATGGGTAAAAGTATGTCATTTATACCCAGGACTTTGATATGGTTCCAGATTTCTACATGTTTTTGATTTCTGATGTGATTCCCTGCAATTAAAATATATACTCAGTCAGTAGAGAATGTGACCCTTCATCTAAGGGTCATGAGTTCAAGTACCACATAGGTATGGAGCCTACTTTAAATAAATAAATAAATTTAAAATACATATATGTATTTTTTGTGAATACAGTTTTTCTAAATACATTTAACATGTTTTGTGCTCAGAATGTATTGTTTTGATGAATATGGCATGGGCACTTACAGAATGCATGTTTTGGTGATCTTGTATGAATTACACAGTATATATTAATTAGGTCAGATTAGTTGATAATGTTACTCAAAACTTCTATGTCCTTACTGTTCTATATAATAATGGGATAGTGGTATTAGAATCTCCAAGTAAAGTTTTAATTTGTCTATTTTCTATTCAGCCTGTCGATTTTTACATGGTTTACTTGAAACTGTTTTATTGGATGCATGCACAAGCAGATTGTCCAAAAAAGAACAAATTGGGCCAAACGCTTGTAAAAATATAAAATTATCTACAGAGAACTCATTAGAAACAATAAAAGAGTTTATTAAGATTTTCCAATCTGACGTAAATATGAGACTACAAATTATGTCTCTATAAACCAGCAATAAGAAGTTAAAAAACTTACCTCAAAATGTTTCATTTGTAGCATCAACCAAAATGTAAGTTAAATAAGAACATATCAAGTAGGAGATATTTAAAACACATTGGGAAAATTATATTTAAAGTAATTGAAAAAAATTATAGTTGTACTAAATAAAGGGAGACATAAACCCTGTAAGGAAAACTATATGTGGTAAAAATGTCAATTCCACTCGTATCAATCTATGATTTTAAAGTAATTACCACATTTTCCCCTAAGGGAAGTTGTCTCTAAAATGTAAATTTAAGCCAGGGTGTCTGAGTGTCTCAGTGTGTTAAGCAATCAACTATTGATTTCGGTCAGCTAACCTCACGATTTCAGGGTAAGATTAAGCCCCACTTTGGGCTCTGTGCAGGGCTTAGAGCTTGCTTAAGATGCTCTCTTTCTCTCTGCCTCTCTCTCACCTCCTCCCCCAGCTAATTTTTTTTTTTTTTTATTGTAAATGTAAGAACCAAAATCAAAATAGCTAAGATAACCTTAAGGACAAAAAATAGGAGGAAGAGCAGGATAAGGAAATGGAGAAAGTGGGACAGTAGCAGAATGGGCTTATTCGGCCACAGATAAGAATGATAAAGGTCTAACAATGAAGACAGGGAGATATTGGCACAAGGATAGAAAAAAGCCTGTGGAATCAAATAAACAGCACAGAAACACTACCCAGAATATATGAGAATATTAAAAGTCAGAGTTGGTTTTTTTTTTTTTTTTAAGATTTTATTTATTTATTTGACGGAGACAGAGACCACAAGCAGGCAGAGAGGCAGGCGGAGAGAGAGGAGGAAGCAGGCTCCCTGCAGAGCAGAGAGCCCGATGCGGGACTCGATCCCAGGACCCTGAGATCATGACCTGAGCTGAAGGGAGAGGCTTAACCACTGAGCCACCCAGGCGCCCCCAGAGTTGGTTTTGATGCTCTTTGGGAAAACAATGTGGTGTTAAATGAGTGGTAGTGGGACCATTACTTATCCAGACAAGGAAAAGCTGATCGTGGACAATAAATAAAATATGCCAAAAATAAATAAGATAAATAGAACATACAAAAAAATTAAATGCTGGATTATTTAAAGGCTTACATTTCAAAAGCAGAAATTTAAGCCTTTAAGGAGCACACTTTGTCAACACAGAGTTGATGAAAGATGAAAGGATACCTTTTATTACACACAAAGGATTAATTATAAAAAATATTGACAATTAGGACAACATTATAGTAAAACCATCTGTTTATCAAAGGCCACCTTTAAAAAAACAGAAAAGGAAAACAAGGACTGAGACATTTTATACAAATAATTTTTGTATATTGACAAGAAATATAGTCAGTTCTGCAAAAAATTCCAAAATATAGGAAGAGGCATTTCACAAGTTGAACATGTTCAGAATGACTCCAAAACCTATGAAAAGATGATTAAGCTGACCATTAAGGAAATGCAAATTATGACCACAATTAAGTATCATTTTATATCCTTTAAATCTGTAAAGTTCAGAAATCCTATACACTCAGCCATCAAAAAGAATTAAATCTTTTAATTTGCAACAACATGGATGGAGCCAGACAGTATGATGCTAAGTGAAAGAAGTCCATTAGAGAAAGACAAATACCATATGATATCACTCATATGTGGAATTTAAGCAACAAAACTTCTGAACATAGAGGGGGAAAAAGAGAGACACAAACCAGAAAGCAGACTCTGAACTATAGAGAACAAAGTGGTTGTTCATGTTGTGGTCGTTCAAGTGGTAGTTCATGGTTGATGGAGTGGAGGTGGGCCTTGCGGGAGGGCTAAATTGAAGGTGGTTATTAAGGAGGGCACTTGTGATAAGCACTGGGTGTTTTATGTAAGCAATGAATCACTAAATCCTACATGTGAAACTAATATTATATGTTAACTAATGGGAATTTAAATAAAAACTTAAAAGAAAAAAAAACAGAGAAATTCAAAGTGTCCAGTGTAAGAGTATGGGGAAGGAAAAGATACCACATACTCTTGGTGAGATTGTAAATTGATTTTAATAATCTGTTCATTCTGTTGGGAGATATTTCTCCACGATTCTCTCACATCTTCTGAGAAAAATCATTAACAGTTTTTGTTTTGGCTGTCCTTTTTCTTCCCCCAAAAGATGTTTGGATAGTAAATTTCCTTGAAAGATAGAAAGAGTGATTCCCTCTGGAGCAGAGGAAAAATCTGAATGCTAAGTACAGACAATGTCTCCTAGGAAAAGGTTGCACTGATTTGCTTGCGGTCCTTTATATAGGATTAGGGTTTCCTAAACTCAGCTTCATCTCCTACAATGTACCCCCACAGTGCCCGCAAGTATCATCTGGCTCTCAGATGTCATATTGTGGGAAATCAGAACAAGTGATGTTACTCTGCCTACTGTTTTTGTTGAGAGTAATAAACTGGTCTTTATCTCAGAGCCAAGAGATTTGTTTTCCTACCAATATCCATGAAACTATGGCAGGCTAACTTGCTAGCTCCCAGGCAGGGTAAATTCCTAGACCCTTCACAGTTCTTGGCAGTTTTGCTTACAAGGATGTGATAGTGGCAGAGACATGTCTTTCTGGAAAAGAAAGGTAAAGACCTCCCTGCAAGCTGATTAATGGAAAATTCAGGAAGTCCTCTGGAATATGTAGTGGACTTATTGACCAAACTGTGAGGTCTATCAGGCAATAATTACCCCTCCCCTATTTGTCTGTAAATGAGGAGATGGTTACAGACTGAGCACCCAGAAGTAAATTTGAAGAGTTGTCTGGATACTGTCCCAGTTGTTCACTCTCTGGGTTTGTGCACCTGAGAGAAGGGGCACTAGAGACAGGTGGTAAAGAAACTGGAAACTAAAATCTTTATAAATGTGTCATCTGGGGTGACAGGGTGGCTCACTCATTAGGCGGCTGCCTTTGGCCCAGGTAGTGATCCCAGCATCCTGGGATGGAGCCCCGCATCATGCTCCCTGCATGGTGGGAAGCCTTCTTCTCCCTCTACCACTCCCCCTGCTTGTGTTCCCTCTCTAGCTGTGTCTCTTTCTGTCGAATAAATAAAATCTAAAAAAAAAAAGAAAAGAAAAGAAATGTATCATCCACTAGTATGTTTTTTGCCAAAATTAATACGTTGTATTATTAAAAATGAGCTCTAAGAGCAAATGTTGAAGGACATTGGCAAGAATTTCTGAGGATTTTAGACTTTGTGCTTTACACAACAGAGAAGTTCAAGCAGTGGAATGATCAGAGTTTTAGAAATATAAGTCTACTGTCATTGTGGGAAGAAATTGGAAAAAGGGAGATCATTTAGAGGTTATTGCTGCAATAAAAAGAAGAGAACAGAACCTAAGAATTCAATCAGATAAATGGAATGAGAAAACTGGTCCCAGTAAAAACTCTGTGGGATGTAACAAAGTATCGTGAAAGGGGGAAGTGTGGTCAATATTTCCAATTTTGTCTTCCATGGTCATGGATGATATAAAGTATGTAGAGGTATAATTGAAGATATTGATATTCCATATGTTGATATACCATAAACTACAAGGGTCATTAATAGGGAATTGATCTTTCAATACAACCATTGTTAGAAAAGTGATTCAGTATCTTTGCTTCTAAGTTATATTTAATTTTGACCAGCACCTCTCAACATGAATTATGTCTTTTTACTATATGGTATAATTAATTTACCTAATGATTTGTCTATTGTTACTTTTTTTTTTTTTTACTAATACATTTAGAATCAAATTTGGGTCTCAATCAATTATGTCTTTCATGTTACGTATACTTTTCTAGATCTTTTATTCTATTCTGGTTCATATTTTCCAATTTCAAGTTTTTATTTTTTGGTAATGTTTTGCTTTTCATTGGATGCATTTTTATAAGGTTTCCTATTGGTTTCTGTTGAACAAAATATCATGAAATATTTAACCAACAAATAGGAATATGTAAATAGAAATTCTATTCCTTTATTTTCTGTAGCAACAACAAAAAGATAGTATTCTTTATGGCAACATGTTTTCGAGAAGGCTGATTCAACTGACTAAAGTAGAAATGAATAAAATACAGAGAGAGGCTTCTGAAATTCCTAAGAATGGGACAATGAGTAACAGAGATGCCAGAAGGGAAATAAGTTTCATTAATGGACACAAAGAACTTCTAAAATGTTACCAAAAGTTGCCACTTTCACATTTAAGATTTTAAAAATGATACAGGATGAGTTTTTCTCATCTCAGTTCCAGAACCAAATCACAGAAGCATAGAATACAACAGGAAATAAGTTGCTTTACTGAGTGGTAGGAGTGAATACAGGTAAAAAGTGAGGACCGAGGGTAAGGGACATTAACAATCATCTACTGACATCTGATTCTGAGAGTAAATTTAGGTTGGTTTCTGCTAGGTAATTCTCTTCTGGTCTCAACTGACCTCACTCATTCATCTGTGTTCAGCCCCTAGTCAGCTCAACCCATCTGTTTCAGGAGGTTGACCAGATGACAAAAGGATAACAAGGACCAACGGATCACATGCCTTTCCTCCTACAGCAGTCTAATCTTGTCTCATTTACATGATGACAAAATGTTCCAGTATCAGCAAGTACAAATGCTCTTCAAGTTGACACGTGCTTCATGATTGCCAGTTTCCCATTCTAAACTCAGTCACATGGCTACTGCAGATTCTAGGTGTGGAGGAGATACTACCCCTTAATGAAAGAGGAAAATGGTGACCATTTCTGCAATCTCTCATATTCTTTTTTTTTCTAGCAATAATCATTCGCATTCTTTTCACATAGAAATTATATCCATTATATCTCAAGACTCGAAATCTTCATCCAGGCTTGGAGTCCAGAATCAAATTATTCCCATCACGTCCTGATAGCATTCTCTTCACCCAGGAGTGCTTCCTTCTCTCTAAATATGCTAATATCTCTCCCATCCCTGAAAGTTCTATGCTTTTATATATTTTTTATTAGCTGTGGAGTATTTTTAGCTTTTTATTTGAGTACCTGCTTTCATTCTAGAAGTAGTACAAGGGTAGAGTCAATATTTCATATGTTTCTGCATATCCAATCCCAATTATTACTTTTGTATGGTCATATTCTTTAAAATTCCCATAAAATTTTGAATGAACAAATGAATGATAAAAGTTAACCATCTGATGATGCAAGAAAGCATTCTTTGTATAATTTCAGATTATATAAAGTAGACTATTTTTTGCAAGAGTAATATCTAAACAGGAGTTTATGGAATCACAAAGAGGTAAAGATCAACATGATAATATACAAATGAAGTTCTAATTAGTGTGTATCAGGCCATTTTCCACTTTGGCACTGTATGATAACTCAGGAATTATTCACAAATTCATATGCACAAGCAGAAAGAATTGGTCAATTCAGAAAATATCAAAGATTCTACTTATAACCTTCAATTTCTAAAGATTTTCTATTATCTTGATGTTATCACTAGAAATATTTTTGTACACCGGCTTTTACATACATAGAGTCTAAACAAATGCAAATAAGTAACACATAGTTTTGTGTTTTTTTTTTTTTATCATTAAATCCCTGTAATTTTAAAGTAGAAGAGTCAGGAAAATTCAGGTTTATGTGAAAATATGAAGAGATTCAGACTTTTACAAGTCTGTAAAAGTATTTTCAATATAGACCATTGGTAGGCACGTCTTTGTGTTAGTGAATGTTTACTACTCGGAACAATGTTTTATCTGTACAGGAGCATCTATGTAAGTAGGCACATTTGTATTACTGCATTACTATATTAGTATTTCTGTGGCCATTAATAGGGCTATGTATGGCTGGGTGATGGACACTGGGGGGGATATATGCTATGGTGAGTGCTATGAAGTGTGTAAGACTGATGATTCACAGACCTGTACCCCTGAAACAAACAGTACGTTATATGTTAATTTAAAGATAGGATTATGTATAAATCTGTGCATAACAGAATTTAAATATCTATGTGTACACTATGTGTACACCCATTTATTGTATATGCAAGGGCTTGTCAAGGGACTGTAGAGGGAGATGGGCATTTATTATGCATGTTAGGTACTGTTCAAGGTGCTTTACCTAAAGCAAACAAGACATCCCTCACAGAAATCCTGTGGCGTATGTGTTATGAGGTTTCTGTTATGCTAGAGGAAACCTCCTCAGGAAGCAGATTATTTTTATATAATCACAATTTAATAATTTTTGGAGTCAAGAATCAACTCAGACCTCCTCTTCCTCCTCATCTCCATGAAAAGAGAGTAATTGTAATAAATGGTGATTAAACAGACATTTATCATGTTACAGAGTGTTTCTTGAAGCTGAAGGTAGGGATATAGTGAGCCGTTGAGTATAAATACTGTTGCCAAGGCCCATTCGGGAAACAGTTAAGAAGACCTTCCATGGGGCTAAAACCTTAAAGGGATTTTTCTTGTTTTGTTTCTTCTTGTTTTGTTTTGTTTGTTTATAAAAGAAAGTGTAAAAAGAAGGGGAAAGATAGAAGAAAAAGGGAAGAATACGAATTCTTTTCTCTAATGTTACAAACATTACCCCAAGGATAGTTGGGTAATAGTGTTTTAGTGTCTGGTTAGTTCTTTAGAAAAGTTTTCCTGTGAGAATTCACATAGATGACAGAAAATTTGGGAGCAATTGTAATAATATTTGCACTGACACTCTAATCCAATTGGTTTTGTGTTGCCAAATAATTTCTCAAAATTGCCAGACCATTTTCTAGCCAAGAAGCAATGCATACTTATGAAAATTTGGAGATTAACATAAATGTATCCTTTTCCTTTGCTTCTCAAGAAAAAAAAGAATTCTAAAATATAAGTTGCAGAAAAGAGGGAACAATCATAGATTTAAAAATGAGAAAAAATAATAATCGGTGTTGGATAACATACACAACTAAATTTCTTAGATGAGTAATACTATTAAGGGAGTACCACTATGTTTCCCATTTTTTACCACCTAAAACTCAATAAGCATGCATGGAAGTAAATATACAGGCTGACTGTATTCTAAGAAGACAAAACCATGATGATGCAATGTTTTATTGCTAAAGTCACATTTTGAGTGAGAGTTTTGCAGAATAATTATTTTGGTGGATATCTCTTATTTCAGAATTGAATAGATTTCCTGCTGTTAAAGTTGAAAATCCCTGCAGATACAGGCTATTTCTTTATTTCTGATCAGAAATATCTTTAGCAACTCATCCCAGTTGGGTTCCAGAGTTGTGAATTGGTATTGTCATCTCTTTTCTAAGCACTTCACACTCTACCACAGAGACAGGCAATATAGAGAATAAGGTCAGAGCTTATAGAGAGAGAAAGTCACTGAGTTTATAGGCATATTTCAAGTTAGCAATATTTGATTTGGGACTCCTGAAAATATAAAATAGCCATTTTTATTAATAGTTGCATCATCTTTAGAAATTCTGAGTTTATTTTTACATATTTACATTTTTCTTTATTTCATATTAACAAGAGCTGGGCAGTTTTAAAAATTCATTGTATTTTCTAATCATGAACCAAACAATTTAATTTTATACATACGATTCATGTATATATAAAAATCAGATGAACTATATTTTTATGAAATTATATCCTTGGTAGAAGACATCTTTTGTATCACTTATGAGAAAGTTTCTTCAAGACAACTTTACAAATTAATTTGATGTAAATATAAGTAAAAAATATCTCTTAATATCCTTTTGGCCAAAATGATACTTTAGTGTTTAGAATACAATTGTTACATATTTATTTTTTATATTTAATTCTATATTTACAAAGAGCATATCTGCTCAAAAAATTTTGAATTTCATCTTTTCATAATTAAAGTTTAAGATTTTCTCCCAAAAGCTTGCATCTGGAAGTTAAAGAGGTTTAACAATGAAAGAAAGGCAAGAAAATACTTCAAGTTAATAGAAAACTATGCTTCTTTTTAAAAAGTGAGAAATCTACAAACCAAAGTAGTTAAATAATGAATATTATGGGGCATTCTTTCTCCCTTAGAAACATTTATTACCAGTGGAACTTTTAAAATTAAGACTTACCTCCTGTTGTTATTGATTAGACTCCCAAGATGGATATGGAGTATCCATGTTTTTTATGACCAATAATCTTGATTTGGAAATTGGTGTACTGAGTTCCTAGGCCTTTCCAATTATACCACATGCAGCAGGCCCTCCAGAGATTTCCAACAGAATATTATTTTTCATTATCACTCCTCTTACATCTTGAGGTTTATTGACAATCATCCTTAACCCAGTCAGGTTCTCATAGGTAACCCTCCCCCCACACTGGCAAAGCACCCAATGAAAAAGCCAAATATAAAATGAAATATTGTCACAATAATGTATATAAGTTATGGTATATTTTGTCTTTGATGAAATGGTATAGAATATGGTTCTTCCTTCCTTCCCCCCGCCCAAGCTAGCAACAAGATTACCCTGTAATGAGTATCTTTTCTAAGAAACTTGGCATTTGGTTCATGTGCATTTTTTCCACAGATGTCAGCAGTAACTTAGCAGACACAACTCTAAAAATCATGACTCCAAGACAATTCTCATGCTTTAAATGGATCGGATCTTAGAAAGGCTTTTGTAATTGACCCAATCACCATATTTTTATATATGGATATATTTCACACTAGTCAAAATACATTTTCCCAGCAGAAGTCACCTTACCACAATCCAATTTTCACTTGTTTAATTATTACCTTGAACTGATTTCATCAGCTGGACCTCATCTGTCCTTCAATTATTGTTGTTTTGTCTTCATCATAAAGTACTGATGTAAAATCTGAGAAATTACTGCATGTAGGTAGATTTACCAGAGTTGGCAGAGAATAAGAAATTTATGTTTTGTTTGCAGAGATGTGATTTATTTCTTCATTTGTTCGTTTAACAATATTTATTAAATACTGGCTCTATTCATAATATTTGTAGGTACTTTGTTATTTTATCTTAAAAATTAAAGAAGATTTTATTTTAAAAACATAAGTGGTTACTTCGGGCAGCCTGCTATTTTCAAATATATTATGCTCTGTATAGTATTATTCATGTGGAAAATACACAGAATATCATTCAGTTCAAGTACAACCTACTTGTGACATCAATCACTGCCTGTCCCTGGGGACTGATTCTCATATTACATATAGAGGAAGGTTCTCATTCCTCCTCCAGACTTTCTATGTGACATTTACAAATATTTATTCTCATTTAGGGAATAAAATTTTCCGACAGAGGATGATTTATATTTGAACATCAGTATGAGAAGAAAAGTCACGGAATACATGAAAGGTTTTTGTTTTGTTTTGTTTTGTTTTGAATAATTAAGAAAGATATAAGCCCAGGATAAGGGTGTAGCTAAATTCATATAGCAAGGTAAGAATTTCAGGATAAGGGAAATACACAAAATAGTTTTAGAAAATCTGTAAAAAAAATTCCTAGTCAAGAAATGCTTTTACAGAGTCTTATAATTCTGGAAAATTGGGACAAGAATATTATGTGATTTCAATTTTAACAGATGTCAATGCAAGTAAACCGAACAATCAATCTTTGTTGCAATAAAATTTAAAATTCTAAAACATTGTAAGAGTTTATTAACTATAGACATTTTTTCTTTTCCTTGATTTTATTAATTATTCTTTCCAGAACACTTGGCATACATTGTGTATGTGTGAAGCTAATCAGTTTCACAATTAATAACACTGGGGAAATATTAGGAGAGAAGAAACACATTCTCTTTAATATTACATAGGTAATGGTTTAGCTATTGTATTATTTTTCATATTTATTGAGTGTGAGGTCTTTTCCTGGATGTGGAAAAAGCTAGTAAAAAGAATCATGTTTTTATTAATTCACTGGCATTTAATGTGTCTATTTTCTTCCCTTTTTTTGCTTCTGTCTTATAATAAATCTATTATTTCTAACACATACAGTTAATGGATTATACTTCGAACATGTCAGAATGAGAAATTCCTATAGGAAATACTTTACTGATACATTTTGTAAAAAATTAACAGTATTATATTACAGAATTTGTTCATTTCTGTAAGACTGAATTTTCATTCTAATGTATGAAATATTACGGAAATAAAGCATTTGGTTCTCCAAGAAGAAGAGCCTATGTCAGGTGCCAATGATATATTTGGACAGTGCTCCAGAAGGCAGTCAGAGGGTTGGGAGGTAGGAGAGTGAACCAAAAGCAACCAAGCATGTCTCAGACTCATTGTGATGCCGACTCCTGCTCCAGAAGATCTGGAAGGTAAATTATCTCTGAGTTTGTACTACCTTCACTTAAAAGAGCTGGCTATTTGCCCTCTCATACCAGTCACTTATTAGCTACAGGTGACCCCAGGGCTGGACTGGGGAGTATTTGTATTAAAATACAAAATACAAAATCACTGCCCATGGGCTATGCAAATGATATCATTGGTGTAAAAACTATTAATGGCAAAACGAGCAGAATGGGTACACAAACATGATGAAAGGAATCTGAGCAGAGGTAAATAGAATAAATTCTGCATCCCATTATGGTTTCAACACTTACTCAGACCCTGTTCTTTTCCACGTTAAACTTATTCAGCCCTCTAACAATATATTCAGATTGGTTACAATTCTGGGGAAAAACAGGAGAAGAAGACACTCTAACTGCTGTTACTACAAATGTTCCTAAGATGATTATTTCTACTTACTGTCTTCTTCCTCTACCATACATAGTACAGATCTTACCCTGAGCTATCAGACCTGCTGGTCTAAGTGGTTTGCCTGATGAGATGAATTAGAATTTCATCTTTAAGCAGACCGAGCCTTTGGATACCGTACCTTCTTAGGTCCAAGTTGACACAATTGCTGATTCACAGCTAAAACTAGGCATGGGAATACTACCTGATACCACAGAAAGTTATATGAATATCAGTCAAATTTCTTTGCCCTGTTATGATCTAGCAATTCTAGTTCTTTTTCATGATTGGTTCAATTACTTTGCCAATATTTTAACATTCTTTGCCTACTAGTTTATTGTCATGAGGACCCTAAAAGGCCTAGGTGGTATCCAAATGTTTAAATCTAGCAGGACTCTAGCCCTATCCACTAGTGAGAGAATCATCCCACTGTGAAAGGCTATCCGGACGCAGAAAGACAAAAATTGTAAAAATGATGGTGGTGATGTTTGTGGTGGGGGGAGTGGGTTACCTGGCTGGCTCAGTCAGAAGAGCATTCAGTTCTTGGTCTTATGGTCATGAGTTTGAGCCCCACGTTGGTTGTAGATATTACTTAAAAAGAAGAAGGAAGGAAGGAAGGAAGGATGGCAGGCAGGCAGGCTGGCTTAGAAAAGAAGTTATAGGAATAAGAACTAGGATTTCCCAAGTAAATGTTTAGGAATAATGGTGAATAGGCTGCTCCTACTTCTACTTATATACTCCCACACTCATATAATACCTCATATCTACCTATAGTAGATCATATAATGGGTACTGAGTTAAGGTATACACAAAACCCTGAAAACCCTGAAAAACAGCAACCCATATTTCACTGGTATTAAATCTATACTGACACCACAACTGCAATCATAGAAGTAATTGCAGCATTCTGTCAGGCCTGTGGTCATTCATTGACTGATACAGTATGTGTAGGACCAGTGGCTTCCATGGTTACGTAGTCACCTGAAGATTGATTTGCATATTACATTTTCTCTTTGAAAACTCTTTGGCCTAAGAAAACAAATTAAAATTAAAAATATCAAGAATCATTTTGATTCTCATATAGACATATAGAAAACAGAGTTCTCTTAGTTGCATCATAGGAGGGTGTAAAACATTTATTAGCATTGCTGTATGAATATATATCAGTGAACTATTATTTTCAGTATTTTTTTCTCATATTGGAAATGGATTTTTACAGTTGTGTTGTTTCATACTCTATAACACTTGTAACAAATCTTATGTATCTAAAGCATTCAACACTGAAAATACTGGTTTATTATCATTAAACAATAACAAAAATCCTACTCTGAAATCTATAAAGAAAGTGATCAAATAACAATAAATTAAAGATCAAAAATAGAAATTAATCTCAATTATTATAATTACAACTCAAAATGATTATAGCATATATCATTAACCTCGAGTAATCTTCTTGGATGTCATTTTCCTATAACAGAATTTGATATATTTGTACTTTTGGAATTTAACCAAGATAAATATGTATAAAGGAATCTAGCACTGAAATTCATTAATTCCACAAATATTTCTATTTGCTAAGCACTATACTAGATTCAAAAGACATACCTCCTGCCCTCAAGAAGGTTCCAACAAGGTAATAGGTATAATTATAAAGTATAAAATGTGAAACAGTATAAATAAGAATAAGTAATGGTATATGAAAGAGTAGTGCATATTTAAGTCTACCAAGAATAATCAAGAAATGTCTTAAAGAAAATAATTTAAAACCTGTAAAATGACTAATTAGCATTGCAAAAAAACATATGGACATAGGGAAAATGCAAAACCATGGAAGGATATGTATATGGTGTCCAGAAAAAGACTAGTAGACTAAACATAGTTCAGTAGCATTGGAATATAAAGAACAGGATTTAGAACTGCAACACTTGAGGCCGGAGAATGTAGACAAAGCCAAGCTAGAAGACAGCATTGACTTTAAAAATAAGCTTTAGGGGAGCCTGGGTGGCTCGGTGCGTTGAATTTCTGCCTTCGGCTCAGGTCACGATCTCAGGGTCCTGGGATCGAGCCTCGCCTAGGACTCTCTGCTCAGCAGGGAGCCTGCTTCCCACCGCCCCCATCTGCCTGCCTCTCTGCTTACTTGTGATCTCTCTCTCTGTCAAATAAATAAATAAAATCTTTAAAAAAAATAAAATTAGCTTTAAATAATTCTAATCGTAAATTAAGCTGAAACAATTGATGTTCACATTTATTTCCCATTACGGAAAAACCTCCCTTACTACTTCCAAATACCACCTATTTGTAATCAAGCTACTCTCCTATGGAAACTTGAGACTTAAGGTCCTTCCTTTTTTTTTTTTTTTAAATTTCAAGCACAGAATGTCTTTTTTTTTTTTAAGACTTTATTTATTTATTTGTCAGAGAGAGAGAGAGCAAGCACAGGCAGACAGAGTGGCAGGCAGAGGCAGAGGGAGAAGCAGGCTCCCCACAGAATAAGGAGCCCGATGTGGGACTCGATCCCAGGACGCTGGGATCATGACCTGAGCCGAAGGCAGCTGCTTAACCAACTGAGCCACCCAGGCGTCCCAAGGTCCTTCCTTTTGAATCCAGACAGTCTTTGAACTGCTTTGATGAATCAAATAACCCAGAGGTGACACTGCACATGATTCAAGGTTCAGACCTTAAGAGTCCAGCAGCTTCCTCTCCTTGTCTCTTGAAATACACTCTCCTGGGGCCCTGAGCCATCATCACCCCACTGAAGAGCCTGAGACAGGTCCTGAGACTGCATGGGGAGAAAGAGGGACCCAGCTGAACTCATCTTTCCCAAAGTCCTGACTAAGTTATCAGGGATGTAAGTGAAGCCATATTGAACCAACTAGAACAGCCCACCTCTCAACTGTGAACCTGAAGATAGAATATACATGGTTGTTTGATTTAAGTCACCAAATTTTTAAGTGTTATTTACAAGGCAATAGATAATTGGAATACAGACATCACTATATCCTTTTTAAGGCAAAATGATAGAAATAATTATCTAAAATTTCTGTCTCCAGTTCTCTCTCTTTTTTCTTTTATCAATACATTTTATTTAGGCATAAATCCCTAGCAGTCCACAGACCTCTCTTTTATCAAGATTGATAGACACCAATATCTGGTTTAATCCAATGGTCCTTTCTCAATCTCAGCTTATTCAAATTTCTGCAGGATTTAATACAACTGCTTACTCTCTCCTTTTTAAAAGCTTTTTATTCATTTTGTTTCTAGAACAAACATACTCACTAGAGGCTATTCATTGTGTTTTGCTATTTTCTGCCTGTCTTTTTTTCCATCTTTATTGAAGTATTATTGACATATAATGTTGTCTAAGTTTTATACTATTTACTGTGATGATTTGATACACATATATATGGAATGATCACCACAATAAGGTTAGTTAGCACATTCACTATCTCACATAATTACCTTTTTTTTTCTTTTGTGGTGAGAGCATTTAAGGCCAACTTTGTTAACAACTCTTCTCATGTACATAATTCAATCTTGTTAACAAATCACCATGCTGTACATTCATCACATGCTCCTTATTTATCTTATAATGGAAGTTTATACTTTTTGACCAACATCTACCCATTTCTCCCATCTCCCAGCCCCTCCAATCACCAATCTACCCTCCATCAATATGAGTTCAGCTTTTTTGGATTCTATGTATAAGTGAGATCAGAGAGTATTTGTCTGTCTCTGTCCGACTTATTTCACTTACCATTGTCCTCTCAAGTTTCATCTGTGCTGTTACAAATGGCAGGAACTTCTTCTTTAATGGTTGAATAATATTCCATCTCCTATATACATCACATTTTCTTTTTCCAATCATCTGTTGATAGACACTTAGACTGTTTCAGTGTTTTGGCTATTTGAATAATGCTGCCAAAAACATGGTGCTATCTAGGGAATTTCAATACCCACTGCCAGTATTACTACTTCTTCTTGGAGTCCTTTTCTTGCCCTTGTTTCTATTCCCAAATGTCTAAATAATGGAATACCAAGGGTTCAATCTCACCACTTACTCTTGCCACCTTCCTTCTTTCCTAGATGACTCTTACAGTCTCATGCTTTACAATGCCATCTATAAACCCTACATATACAATACCTACCACTTACTGGGAACATAGGTTAGAGCAATGGATTAAACAAAGTCCCTGTCCTCAGGGAGCTTATATTCCAAAGGGAGAGTACAGATACTTAATACATGTGGTAACACATTTCTTGAAGAAAATAAATTGTGTTAAACACTCTTCCTAAGAGCTGATGAAGCATAGATAAAATCATGTTTGAGCAATCTTTAGAAATGTCTTCAGGGACTTCTGGGTGGTTCAGTGGGTTAAGCCTCTGCCTTCAACTCAGATGCCTTCAACTCATGATTCCAGGGTCCTGGACTCAGCCCTGTATTGGGCTCTCTGCTCAGCAGGGAGCCTGCTACCCACTCTCTGCCTGCCTTTCTGCCTTCTTGTGATCTCTGTCTGTCAAATAAATAAATAAAAAGGAAAAAAAAAAAAGAAAGGAAATGTCTTCATATGCAATTTAACATTACACATGTGGGAAAATACCTTCCATTTTATATAAAATAACTATTAAAGGCAGTGTCTATATGATAGTGTCATCTCTATGTAATAATCATTATTAATAGCATAATTACCCAGAATAAAACTATTTTAACCAACTTTATTGAGATATAATTTGCATTTAATAGCCTGCATCAATTTAAAGTGTAGTAATCAATGAACTTTGACAGATATACAAAACTGGGATACCAACACCAGGATCAAGATACAGATATTTCCCTCAGGGCAGAAATTTTCTTGGAACCAAGCTCTTTGCTCAATTTTAATAACAAGAGTGACCATGAGTTTTTCTGATAATTTTCTTCTCCATTCTGACCTGTCCTGTTATGTGTGTGTGTTTGTGTGTGTTTGTGTGTGTATGTGTGTGTTTGTATGTGTAAAATAATATATTTTATATGTTAGAACAAAATGGAAGACAATGGAAATCTCACTACTCATTTTGTCCTTCTTTTTTCTGGATCCCATTCAGTCCCTGTTAGATAACAGCTTTTGTGTGTATATGTATGTTTTTATGGTTATCTTTATGCAAATATAGGAAAATAGTAAATATATATCCTTATTTTTTTCCTTTTTTTGTGTAAAATTAACATATTGCATATGCTTTCCTATGCCTTATTTTTCATTTCTCAAAGTAAATTATATATTTCTTTTCCCTTCATATGAATAGAATCTTTTTTCATTCTTCTGTAGGGCTGCCCAATAGTATTTCATAGTGATGTGCTATAATGTATTTAAGCAATCTTCTGCTGATAGACATTTGGGTTGTTTCCAATTCTTTGCTATTACAAACAATACTCCAATGAGTGACTTTGAGCATTTGTCTTGTGCATGTGTGCCAAGGGTATCTGAAGAGTAAATTCCCAGTAGTGAAATTGCTGGTCATGGAGTATATGAATTTGTTATGTGGATAGATATTGCCAAATATTTCTCCTCAGGGAACAAGTCAGTTTATAGTGCCACCAGGAATAAATGAACATACTTTTTTCCTCCCCGGTCTTGCCAACAGAATGTACTATCAAATTTTGGGTTTTTTTCTAAATGATAGGTAGAACATAATAGCTCAGTATAGTTTCTATTTGCATTTTTAATTTTATGAATGAAGGTGAAAAAGAGCATAAGTAATAATTTAGAAAATTAAAGAAACTAACCTTTCCTTACAGGGTGAGTTCAGAACGCAAGTCCCTTTGCACATATTGTTCAGACCTGAGCAAGGCAGCCCATGACCGTTGCCATATGCCTCAGTCATTAAACCGCAACTAATATTTTTCATTCAAAAAAGAAAAAAAATAAATACATAAATTCAAAAGATTTACTTATTTTCTCATGGAGGAAAAAAAAATTAGAAACCACCTTTAGAATTAGGAAGCTACAGCCTCTACGTCACCATCTAATAAAATGGAGAGTTATGAACATTGAAGGGAGGCATCTTTAAAGAGCACAGAGTTGAAAGGCAGAGATAAATACAGAAATTAAAATGTAAGGTGACAGGTAATAAGCTGGTCAAAATTGCTGGCATTAATATAAATGCATGTTTTATTTTCTAAATGACAAAATGCAGAAATATTGAGGAAAAATGAAAATAAAATTGAGGAAAAGCATTCCATGACTCTTTAGCCTCCTTTAAAATGTAGCCTTTATGTCATCAAAATTCTTATCAAGCCATAGAAATGAAAATTTGAAATGCATCAATCATACATTTCACAATTTAAGTACGGTCCCTAATTTCTCTTTGCCCTATACATTTGTGGCATGGAACAGTCTGTTGAATTTAAGAAGTTTTCTCCCTATCTACATCTGTGGTAACTCTCTCTAAGTTAAAACAATGTCATCTACAGTTTCCTGCCATAGATAGATGAGTATGTTAATATCTTGTAGAGCCCAGGCTTTCCATATTTATTTACCTGGGTTAGATAATTGGACTGAAAGGCTTCTGTAGAAAAATTAAAATTTCATATCCCAGGAGAAGAGAAAAGCCGAGAATACAGACAAAATCATAGTAGGTCAATGCTACTGAACCTGTATGACAACAAATAGAACAGATGGGAAAACATCAGTCTGCTCCACCACATGGGCACAGGCTGGCAGCTCTGACTCATCCAGGAGCAGAGGTGAACACAGCAATCAAACTCCAAAAGCAACCATCTCTTAAATTTGTCTTCAAGGAAACCTTGAAATTCCATGGTAAACGTTACCGAATGCATCAGGGTTCTGATGCATTGTTCTGGTGTGATACTAATTATGTTTACCTAGAAAGCACTGGAAGCAGGTTATAAAAGCCAGTTTGACCTTAAAGCCAAAGCTAAAGTGTTTTGTTTTTTTTTTTTATCCTTGCCTTTATAAACCTCTAAAACATCTCATTACCGGACGGTATTTTAAATGCAAAGTATAACAAATACATGGTTGTTTTTAGGATAAAACCAATATCTGTATATAATATTCTGCTTTTATAATATTACTTTCTAACCTCTTGGATCACATCCCGTGCTATGCAGAAAAATTCATTTCCATCGGAAGAGACTTTGCTGAGCACATGAGTCTGACGCTACTTGCTTCCTGACTGCTGGGCAGTTGTGAGTTGTAAAGCTTGGGGTGTCACACTGGGCTCACCCAAACCTGTTGTGACTTGTTTCATGATTTCTGAGAGAGGACCTAAGAGGACAAATTCTCCATTCTGGCTAATGAAGGAGATGTGACAAAGGGAAAATCCCTTCTTGTCTCAGTACAAACTACCACCACTGGTGGCTGTAGAAAGAAAATGAGATCCAGATTGGTAGAGACCAAAAGGTGAAACATCAGAGGCAACTTGGGGTCAGAGGGGGAAAGGCAGTTGTAATAAGGAGTTCCAGGTGGGGGAATTAAAGAGCAATCCCAGAAGGTCACAACAGAAAATTCTAAACAGCTCTCGAGGAAAACAGGTCCACGGTCCACAATGTTCCCAGGAAAATGGCAGGGCTTATGGGGCTTGAACGTTAGTTGACTCTCAATAAGGTTCAAGGCCAAAGCTTATTTTCCTTACAAGCTGGACTATTGCTCTTGTTTCTTTTAGTACTCTGGGGTGCTCTGGGGGAAGGCTAACTGCTCTGAGATGAAGGCGGTTCAGAATTTGCTAAAAATTCACATTTTATCAGATAAGATAATTTGCATTTCTTTGAAGAATTTACAACTCCTGTATGGCTTTCTGCGCAAGTCAGTTTTATTTTTCTCCTCTAAAATGTATGGAGCCAAATATAGTCAATGAAGTTCTGGTAACAGATGATTGGTAACAATTCTAGACAAGTACCAGGCAAACATTTATTCCTTTCTAGGCCTGAAATCTTATCTGAGCCTTATTTTTTTTAGTTAAAATTTTCTTTTGTATGTCCCATTAGTGGTTGATACTATCTAAAATAAGGTCCTTAGAGGCAAATCCCAGGTAAATAAAATAAATTTATGTTTGGATTATCTTCAGTGATACGGAGTGATAGTGATGGGGGAAACGAATAGATGTTTAAAATATTTAAGTACAGGGTCCTTTCTTAGACTCAATTCAGTTTTCCCTTTACTATTACTGGCCATAGGCAGGCAGCCGCCCCCATATAATTGACCACTGGGAAAACTTTATTCCTTCCGAATCTGGCTGGAAAGTGGAAAGATTATTCTATAACGTATTTCATTTTTAGAGCTAACGAAGATAAAGACACAGGGTATTTCAATTTAAGGTTGCTGTTGCCTATAATTAGGGAATTATGATAGGATATTAAAAAAGAAATTACAGAAATGAGGAAGCCGCACAATTACAAATACTTGGAGTCAGGAGCGTTTGGCACTTTCTGAATTTCTTATCAGATGGCAAATGGGCCTCATTGCAGACACTACACTACATTCAGGCCCTACACTACACCTCGTAGCCTCCTTTTCACCCATCCCTTTCCGTGCTGATGCTGCGCTCCTAATTCAAACAGGATGAAAGAGGCAGAGATTTTCCCTCTCTAAAACTGGCAATTTTTACCTGAAAGCATTTAAATTGAGTCACAGGCAGGTTATAAGCTCTTGTTCGAGTTCTAGAATACAGTATGCAAGCAGGCATGCGCGCACACACCACACACACAGAGACGCACATATATGTACACACGCGCACGTGCAGCTATCCTCCCCCACCCTGACACACTGAACAAACTTTCTCTTATTTTTCCTTTCTTTTCTTTTCTTTTTCTTTTTTTTTTTTAAGATTTTATTTATTTATTTGACAAAGAGAGAGAGCACAACCAGCAGGGAGCCTGCTCATCAGGGAGCCCTAATGGGGCTGGATCCTGGGATCATGACTTGAGCTGAAGGCAGACAGACGCTTAGCCGGCTGAGCCACCCAGGTGCCCTTCTCTTATTTTTTCTGTACAATAATAGACTACAGTTCATTTTGATGTAACTATTCTTCTAATTGATGAGATAAAATGCCGGCTAGCTGAGCAGGTATAAAGAAAAACTATGATTTGGCTTTCCAAATTCACCATTTATGTAATTAGCACCTGAAGACGTAGTTGTCATAACTCGCAGCTATTTTCTGGACTTCACATCATGATATACTTTTAATACTGATCACTATACTTCTATTAAAATTATCAGCCCATTAGTGAGGCTGTATTTCCTACGCATTCTTTCTTACCTTTTCCTTACTGAAATGTATTGTCAATTTGCAACATTAATGAACAGATCCTGTTTAAAATGTGTTGCTTCTAGGGGTGCCTGGGTGGCTCAGTGGGTTAAAGCCTCTGCCTTCAGCTCATGATTCCAGGCTCCTGGGATCAAGCCCTGCATTGGGCTCTCTGCTGGGCAGGGACCCTGCTTCCCCGCTCTCTTTGTCTGCTTATTTACCTACTTGTGATCTCTGTCTGTCAAATAAATAAATAAAATCTTTTTTTAAAAATGTGCTGCTTCTAAATTAACCTTTATGATTACTTTTCCCACTTAGTTTGGGCAGAATTGACTGACAGATTGTGAGATTACCAAACAGCCATTTTTCTCACCATGCTTAAAATGCATTCTATGTTTAAAATAGTGCTCTGAATGTGCTATGTTTGATCACTCTCACTTAGTAAATGAATGAAAATATGATCCAGTGAAACATTATTATCAAATATATTTGTTCATTGAATAAGTACTGTTAAACAAGGCTGGAACACATTCGTAAAAAAACAAAGATCCTTGCTGTCCAGGAGCTTAACATGAGAGGAGCGAATAATAACAACGAGTTAAGTTATGTGGTATGTTTTAAGCTGACAAACATCATAGAAAGAAAAACCAAGTTACGGGGAGGGGATTGGAGTGTTGTTATTGTTGTGCAGGTAGGGGGAGGGTACCAGTTTGCAATATTCACAATGTTGGCCTTGGTAGGCATCACTGGAAAAGTAAGAATTATGCACAAAGGAGATGAAGGGGTTAGCCAAATTCTTTTTTTTTCACCCTTTAAAAATTACACTTTAAACATAAAATTAGCAGAAATCTGGAGTTAACAGAAGATGTGTTTTTAAGTTGCATTTAATTGTATAAGACTAATGATTCACAGACCCATACCCCTGAAACAAATAATACATTATACGTTAATAAAAAATTTAAAAAAATAAGTTGCCTTTAATATAAAATTGTAACAGGTATATGGTATTAGGCATGTATGTATACTTACAAAAATAAAATGTGCTTTGAAAAATTATACTAAATCAGTGGAAAGAGAAAATATAAGACTCTAGTATCTGTTACTCCTCCTGTTCCAACCCTAAAAAAAATTATAATGTGATGGGAAATGTAATCAAATTATTCCTTTTAATTTCATGGTTGCCTAATTACTCTGAGCGGAAACCAAGCAACAGTTTACAGTGCATGAATATATTTAAATTAGTTCCTATTTATGAGGTAACAAAATGTCTGTGCCTTCTATTATTAATTGGGATATTTACATTTCTAATTATAATTTGTTGGGAAATAAATTCAGTGTATTGCTTTACTAATTTAGTACAGCATTAAGTAATATACATATATGACTTTATAAATCACATCCTATTGTATAAAGTACACTGATTTTTTGGTATGACTTGTTGAAATAAATATTTTAAGTTGTAATCAAATTTACTATTTATTTTAAGCCTCACTAAGTCATCAGTAGAAAATTAGAGCATCCTTTTTTCTTACTGCGCAAGACAAATTTCATTTATAGCCATATAAACTTTGTCTTATATAATTTTAAGAGATAATAGATTCTTACTTTAAAAAATAGAATGTAAACTTAATAGATTTACCTTCTTCAATTGTGATTTTTTGCTTCATTAGCATGGGACAGGTGAAAAAAATATTATCAAGATATGTGTATCACTTAGTAAGTGTTACCTCATCTAATTCCCAAAATAGCATAGAGAAGTAGAAGTTCTAGTTTTCTATTTTGTGGTTTAAAGGATGACAATACATACTGATCACATATAGAGTACAATGAGGATGAAAACCATCCATTGGACATGGGAACATGGAGGTCATTAGTATTAGTAAAATTTTTGACTCTTTAGTGTTTTTTATTAATTTTATAGTCCTATGTTAGAAAACCCTATTTTTTCCTCAGCTGTTAAATATGTTTACAAATTGTAAATACAATCATATTTCCTTTCTAATTCTCAAAGAAAAATTATAAACACATTTTAACTCTATTGTTGGCTTGAAGGTGTTTTTAAATTTGACTTAATTTTTTCTATTTTTTTAAAGATATATTTATCTAAGGAGAGAGAGAGAGAGCAAGTGGATACATGAGTTGGGAAGGGACAAAGGGAGAGAATCTTCAAGCAGACCCCCATTGAGCACAGAATCTGACACAGGGCTTGATCTCACGACCCATGAGATCATGACTTGAGCAGAACATTTTATGCTTAATCGACTCAGCCACCCAGGAGCCCCATGACTTGATTTTTTCATGAATTTTTTTAGTTTAGTTATAAAAACAAATGTGATAATAATAATAGTAAATACTGGTGTTTTATAGGAAGCTACTGCTTTGCAGTTTCCCTCAAGGAGCACTATGTGGACTGACTTTATTTTCTCATGAAACATAAACAGCTGTCCACATGCAAGAGCAGAGCTATGACCAGATTATCTCATGTAATGTAAGATTTACCTACGGATATATGGGAATTAAGAAGAAGGAGAAAACTGTCTTGGCTGTGCAGATAGGAATTCCAAAGACAGACCCCTCTGGCCATCTCTTACCATCCTTTTCTTAATGCCACAACCAAGAGTCTTTGTCCTTCCCCCACTCTCTGCTGTTTTGCTGATTGAATTCCTCTAAGTAACTTCTTCTACTGCTTTTTTATTTTCACAACAGATTCACAGCATCCCGTAAAAATGGCTCCCGTTCCCCTCATACCTCATGTTCAGACTCCCAGATGAGGTGCTAAGTGAGCTAGTAAACCATGATCCAAAACACACCTTCCCTGTTCACCAGTCCTGTTCTTGAAAACTGCCTCACAGTCTAGTGCCTTGATACTGATACCTGCTTCCTTCCACTGTGAACAACTTGGTGAGGACATTGTGGACAACACACGGTGATCTATTATTGAGTTGCCTCTGAAAAACTTTGCTAGAAAAAGGCTGTGGGAAAGGGGTTCAATGAATGCTCAAGGATTCATCTTCAAAGTACCCTTGAATCAGGACACCTGGGTGGCTCAGTCGGTTAAGCGTCCGACTCTTGATTTCAGCTCATGTCATAATCTGAGGGGCATGATCTCAGGGTCGTGATATCAAGCCCCACATCAGGCTCTGTGTTGAGCAGGGAGTCTGCTTAAGATTCTCTCTCACTTGTTCTCCCTCTGCCTCTCCCCAGCTCATGCTCTCTCTCTCTCTCTACACACACACACACACACACACACACATACACACAGTACCCTTGAATCAAGTTCCCTGGTTGCAGGCATTTCTCCAAGCTATAGACACCTATTCCCAGCTGCCATCTAGGAATTACCAATGGTATGGAGAAATGGCTCATTTTCAAATTATTTATTTATTTACCTTTTACTTGATTTTACTGAGAAAACACACTGTACCTTTGGTCCTGTGCCCAAAAGAGTGACATGGTATTTTCCAGGCAATAAAATGGGGAAAGGGAATTATGACCAGATGGGACAGCATGTGTGCTATTTGGAGGAAGGCTAAAAAGTTCTTCTTGGCTCAGACACGAGTGATGTGCATTGACAAGGAGTGTATGAGATTTCCTAAGGAGAGCCTATATGGAATTATGGGCAAAGATGGTTTTAACTCTCCGGGACTTCATTATCTTTGTGTGAAATGAGATGCTTGGATGAGTTGTTTTCTGAGACTCACTCTGTCTATATGAGCCTCATTCAGTCATTTCAAGTCATCCTTGAATGGAGCCCTCTTGCATTGTCCAGATTCAGTTTCTCATCATCCCATACAGAATAAAAACATCATGAGCTGCTTTCAGTTCATCTTCAAGGACTCAGCCTTACAGGAGCAATCATTGTCCGAGAGCCCCCCACTCCCACTGACAGCAATTTAAAAATAAGTGTTTTGCCAAAGAATGTTCCTCCCATATCCTTCAGGCCTCACTCCCTGTCAAAGACTCTGACCCACACACATCTCGAAGCCAAGAAACTTCCAGCCTCTCTTTTCACAATACATTATTTTTTTTTATTAACACTTCCTATATTATTTCAACAATATGGGTCTTTATTGCCCTCAGATTGGTCAAACATTGGTATTGAATTCAGACAGATATGTGATGAAAGGCCGATTACTCCACTGAAAATGTTTGTGACCCAGAACAAGGAATGGAGCAGCTCTGGATGTCATCTGTAAAACAGAGGTAGTAATATGTGCGCAGAGCTGTATAAGGATTGGACGTGATGCACACAAAGGGCCTTATAAAAATTATAGCTGGTCCTTCTATTATTAATAAAGAATCTCAGAAATCCTTCATAAAATTCTAGCCTTACATCTGGGTCTCTATACAAATCATGGCATGGCATGGCATGGCATGTCAAAGTTGTGTTGCCAAAGTTTTAAGATGATTTATAGACTCCAAAATATGTAGGCTTAAATATTTGCCTCATATGAATTACTGCATGATAGTTTATATATATGTGTGTGTGTATGAATATATGCATGTAATGTGTGTGAATATGTGTGTGTGTGTGTGTGTGTGTGTGTGTGTGTATAATGCATATGTATTTAACTCCAGTTGGATCCTGAGGGTACCTCCAAATATTGAATTTATAAAATACCAGAAACAAAGTCTAATTTCGAATTTCTTGCCAGGCACGGCAATCTAGCAGTCTGTGTGTGTGTGTGTGCGCGCACATGCATATGTATGTAGATATATAACATTAAAATTAGACATCAAACTTTGCAAAAGATGAAATAGCATTTGGACCACTGAGGTAGAGGCTCAGTCTGGGCAGCAGCCTGAATTTGTCTACTTTTAGCTATGGAACTCCTCTTTTAGGGTATCAACTCATGGTCCTCTTATACTCTTTCAAGCAAAGAATTACACCAGTGTGGAGTACTGGAGAAATTTCCTAGTGCACAGCTCCCATGTTGAGCACTAAGTATGCCAGATCAGTTCACTAGGAGTAAAGCATAGGGTTCTGATGTTAAGGGGAGTTGAGGTGGTTAAAAAAAAAAAAAAAAAAAAAAACAGGTAGGAATGTAAATAAACAAAAAGGGACTTACTGGCAATATTGGGGCCATTTTTCATAATGTCAGGTCAAAGCTTTGTAAGCATACACTCAGTATATCTCAATGTTTTGATTCTTAAAAAAAGCTAATTGAAGGAAGAAACTGGATTTGCTTCCTCAACTTAGTAACAGTTGACATGGGGCAGCGATCTGGTGGGGGTAACTGATTGGATCCCTCTGTTTTGCTTTTATTTCTGATTTTCCATCTCAGTTATTACTGTTCTCTTTCAAGCCAAAATACTGCAGCCAGATATTACAGTGAGGTTTATGAATTCATTAATAATACGTAGTTCAACTGTCCATGTTGTTTTTAATTTCAAACAGCTTTTATGCAGCACCTTCTAATTTCAAATCTTTTTTTTTTTTTTTTTTTAAACTCCTAGATTTCGAAATAGCATTTCCAGGATGTGGCCATGATTACTTCTGCTCAAAATTGCCTGTTTAGAGGTTCACTGTGTATTTTCTATACAGCCCACTGGAAATCAAAACAACTAAGAAAAACGTGTTTTCTTTGCAGGAATGACTTTGAAATTTTAAAAATCACTCACAGTAAATTTAAAACTGAACAAATTTCACCTGCATGTGTTCGGGCATTGTCGTGTTGCTAGCATGCAAATGCTCCTTCGATATTTGTTTGTTTTCTTTATATTTTACACTACAGAAGGATCTCTTGCTGGTGTTTGTTAGTAAGTCAATCCTTCTTCCAGACATCAAGAGGTGACCTTTATGACCCAAAGATTTATCAAGTCAGCAATCTGTTCCCTGGGGCCAGCATCTTCAGCGTCTTCCTCTGCCAGTCACGTCTGTGAAGACTTTGCCAAACCCCATGAGAAAATGGACTAATCTACTTGTTTCAAAGAACAAGAATGACATCTTTACTGGCTGTACTTTGTCTATAGAGGAAAGAAGCTAATAAAGGATGAAATACTTTATCCAATTGTGAAAGATCCAATGCAATATTTTTATAATAAAGGACACAGAGAGTAGCAGTTAGTAAGCAGCTAGCCTGAGAAGATAAGGCTTCATTACTAGGAACAAAGGGGAGAAACTTATTCCGAAGAACTCCGTGAGACAAATATGTTTTAAAGGCACAATACCTTTTGTCAGCGCATTTTTCTTGTCTTGGTTCAGTAATGTGGCTATGACGTTCTATAATAATTGAGCCACAATTGGTTTCTGGCCTCTTGTTTTGTTATCATAAAGGTCCGAGCGCGCCTGCAATTAAGTCCAATTATTTGTGAATTGTGAGGTCGTCTCTGTAAATGATGACTAGTGGAAACATTACAGAGGTGGCATGTCAAAGACTCCTTGAAAAACCAAGCGGAGGAAAAACGAGGCAATTATCATCAATGCTAGTTTTTAGATGGAAGAAGACAGCTACAGCCAAAACAATAGCATTCGAAATGAGTTCCCAAGTAAAAAGGAGTAAAAGTAATCCTGAGAGTTAACCAGATTTACAAAGGATATCACTAGGTTACCTAATGAGAGGCAGCTTGGTATATGTGCTGCGGAAGCGAGCACGAGAGGCAGCGAGCACGAGAGGCAGCTTGGATATGACACTTTGCTATGGAGCTAAAATAAGCTTCTTAATTTTCTTTTCTTTCTTTCTTTTTTTTTTTTTTTTATTCTTCAGGTCAACGAAATAAGTAGAATTTCTGGACTCTCTCATGTCTGTATATTAACTAATTTTCATTGTTCGTTTTTTCATACTTTTGAAAAATAGTGCTTCGTTGTACTGTTAAGTCTTGCGATACCCAAGACATCTTGTATTTTATGGTATGGTTCAGTGCAAAAAGGACAAATATACTCACAATTTGTAATTGTTATTATTTATTGTCTAAATTTTATCTGGTCTTTTATGAGGCTTACATGTGCATACTTATATAAGTAGAGAGATAAGTTTTCTAAAACACAGTCGGTAACAATGAAATGTGATCCACTAATAAGTGAAATCATTTTATCTGATAAGGTACCAATTTCTTACATATAAATTTGCAACATTTACTGTGTGTAATCTAAAAAAAAGAGAGAAAAGAAAACTCAGATACAGAGAAAACGGTGGTGGTTGACAAATGTGGTGGGTGTGAGGGTAGGCAAAATTAGTAAAAATCATTAAAAGCTACAAACTTCCAGTTATAAAATACCTAAGTCCCAGAGATGAAATGTACATCATGATAATAATTAATATTAGTACAGCATATTAATAATAACACTCTATTGTGTATTTGAAAGTTGCTATAAGATTAAATCTTTTTAAAAATTTTTAAGTAGGGACACCAGGGTGGCTTATTGATTATGTATCCAACTCTTGATCTCAGCTCAGGTTTTGATCTCAGGGTCTTGGGTTTAAACCCTGCACTGTGGTCCACATTGGGCAAGGAGCCTATTTAGGAAAATAAAAACATATATTTGGACATACAAGAATACATCAGTTTCAGGTGTACTGAAATAAGTACTGTTGATCTGCTTTTCCGGCCTGAGGAGACATGAAAAATGTTGCTAAGGTTGATGTCAAAGAGATTACTGCCTGTATTTTCTTCTAGGAGTTTTATGGTTTCAGATCTCACATTTAAATCTAAGGTAGTAGTGATTCCACAACTCCATAGGTTAAGCTATACTCATGAGTGTAGTTATCATCTGTCACTATACAGTGCTATTACAATACTAAGTATATTCCCTATGCTGTACCTTTAATCCCCATTACTCATTTATTCCATAACTGGACGCCTATACTCCCACATCCCACATTCCTTTTTCCCCCCATCGCCACTCCCATCCCCACTGTATAAATATATACATTTATACACACACACACACACACACACACACACATATACATACATAAAATAACCTCTTATTTATCCATCCCTCTAACAATAAACACTTAGACTGCTTCAATATCTTGGCTATTATGAATAATGCTACAATAAACAAGGGGTGCATATATCTTTTCAAATTAGTTGGATATTTTGGTTTGCTTTAGGTAAATACCCAGTAGTGAAATTACTTTGTTATGATGTTGTGTTATGTAAATTCTTTATATATTTTGTATATTAAACACTTATGGGGGAAATATTTGCAAGTATATTCCCCCATTCACTAGGTCAACTTTTCATTTTGTTAATGGTTTCTTACACTGTGTAAAACCTTTTATTTTGGTGTCATCCCAACAGTTTATTTTTTATCTGTTTTTCTTGCCTGAGGAGACATGAAAAATGTTGCTAAGGTTGATGTCAAAGAGATTACTGCCTGTGTTTTCTTCTAGGAATGTTACAGTTTCAGTCTTCACATTTAAGTCTAAGAAAGTAAACCTTAAAAATCTCTCATCGCAAGAAAAACAATTGTAACTATATGAGGTGATAGATAATAGGCTTATTGTGATGATCATTTCACAATACATACACATATCAAATGATTATGCTCTATACCTGAAACAAATATGTTATATGTCAATTATATATCAAAAATATATGAAATTAAATAATAAAGAATTTAAAAGTATTAATTTTTAAAATCATACACTCTCTAATATATTAAATAAATTACAAGGTAGGCATAGAAATATAAAATCCTGTGTTAATTCATACCAAAACTTTTTCTGTGTCAAATATACTAGAGTCAGTAATTGTAAACAATATTGTCATAATTCAGGGACACCTGGGTGTCTCAGTTGGTCAAGTGTCTGTCTTTGGTGCAGGTCATGATCCTAGGGTCCTGGGATCAAGCCCTGTGTCAGTCTCCCTTCTCAGCGGAAAGCCTGCTTCTCCCTCTCGTCCCTGCTTATGCTCTCTCTCTCACTGTCTCTGCTTCTACCTCTGTCTCTCTTTCTCAAATAAATAAGTAAAATCTTAAAAAAAAAAAAACAGTATTGTCACAGTTCACTGTGTAACACCAATACCCTTAGAAATGATACCATTTCCTTTGGATAAGTGTACTAAATTTAACAATAAAACTTTTCTGACTATAGAGTAATTAAAACTCTATGTAGGTCATAAATCCTGTTTATTTTTTGCCTTAGATGCCAGTTATAATACATATTTTAGTTGTAGCATCTGACTGGAACATCTGTTACCTGTTTTGTTCTGGTTTCTAAAAGCTTCCTTTTTAGTGTGACTGATCCCCACTATGTGTTTTATGATGTACAAGTGGTGTAACAATACACAGCAGATGTTCCTTACCATTGAGCTACATGCCTTTTCATTGACCCAGGCTGCAAATCTTCCTTTAATTCATTAAGTAACATAAGGATTCTACAATAACCTAGTTTTAACACCTCTAAGCCATACACACAAAGACTTCTTCTTGTTACAAACACATAAGGAAGAGCATATTTACAACACTTGTTTTAAAAATAAAGAACCCATGCTTCTAACTAGTTTCTCAAAGTATTACTATTTGGGCTTGAAGAATAGGAAAACAATGAAGAAGGCAATAACAACATGGTTCATCTTAATCTTGTTTTTGTGAAAAGATTACAAAATCAGGTTTTGGTTTTTTAAAATTTTTTATTTATTTTTATTTATTTTATTTTTTTTAACTATCAACCAGGTACCACACTGTTTTGCATATCTAAGGAAGTAAAGATCAGAAAGAGGAGGTAAGGTATGTCAAGCCACTCATCTAGTAAATGCACTCCATGGCACCCTGCTGCTAAATTCCATAGTCTTTCCCCTCCCTCACAACATTGAATTGATATTATTATCATTTTGAGGAGTGACAAAGATGAGAATAAAAGCAAAGCATAGCCAATATCAACTATCATCAATTCCTCTCCACTGTGCATGAATACTTTTATGTTCAAGCTAGTGTATTCCCCCATCCCCTTGAATTCCAACTGGTCCTGAACATTGTTTGATCAGTAGAACGTAGTGAAAGTGACTTGAGGAACTGAATGAAAAACAAAACAAACAATCAAAAATAAATAAATAAATAAATAAAACCTTGTAAATTCTCCCAAGTCTCCCAGAATATTTAGAGAAAGAGAGAACTGTCATGGGTAAAGTTTGACTATCTTGAGAATGCCACACTGTGAGAAAGACCAAGTTAGCTGTATGAAAAGGCTTGAATAGTAAGAGAGATGCCCAACCACTAGCTGTTCCACATAGTCCAGCCCAAGCACCATAATATGAATGAAGAAACAAGCTTGAACATTCTTGCATCAGTACACAGCATGTAGAGAAAAAAAAAAAAAAAAAAAAACAGAGGCCCCAAATAATAAGCAGAACTTACCAACTTAAAAATAAAATGGCTGGTTACTTTACCAGCAAAATGAATTTATTAGGAAAGAGCAGAGAAACTGTAGTTAAGGACAAATTATAGCAAACCATAGGCAAGTCCAAGCAGACAAAGGGGAAGTCAGCTTTTATAGGTTTTAGGAGGAAATTGGAGAGGGTTATTTTGAACAAAAGTGCTTTGGAGAAGAACAGTAATGTGTGATTGTAGCTGTTCCTGCACTGCAAGCAGTGGTTGTGTGTAGTTGCTGGGGCCGGGAGTAATCATCCTTCTTTTTCTTGAAAGCAGGAGATAAAATTCCTGTGAGAAAGTGTCCTCCTTTGTCAAGATAATTCTCATCTTCCCTTTTCCTGCGGTTCCTGCGTGCTTCAAGGAGTGGTTTTTGCATAAGAGCTCCCCCTTCAGGGCTTCCATTTTAAATAAAGTTTCCCTTATTTATTTTCACAAACTGAAGCCCTAGATTTAGGGATACAGCCAAGGCATCCGAGCTATCTGTAATCATATGAACCACTTTAGCTAAATCTTTCTTATATCTAATATCAGTTTTAAAAAATTATAAATCAAACTATCATGTTGTATGCCTTAAAGTTATACATTCATGTAAGTCAATTATTTCTGAATGAAACTGAAAAAAAAATTGCTTCTTTTTGAAAAACGTGCTCTTATATGCTCAGCAAGAAGGAATCAAGAAAGAGCATGTGTCTAAGGGGAACCAGGATATAAAATTTTAAAAACTGTATTGTAAAGGTAGAAAGTAGTCACCTCCAAAGAAATGATTTAAAAAAAATTTTTTTTTAAAAAATTCAATTTGCTCTCTTGTCATTTCCATCTCTCAGGTTATCTTTTGAAAAGCAATTACAAAACATCCATACTGAGACCTACACATGATATATAGGAAGCCATACTTGATTTAGTGCAAATTAAAATGAGCGATACCCCCTTTTACCATTGTCAGTATCAGAAGAAAGCATGGACATAAAAATTACCCAGAGACTCTTTTTTTCATTCTTATTTGCTCCCTAGACTGTCAAAAATGCTCAGGAATTCTAATCCACACATTTTGATTAGGTTCTAAACCATATGACTTCAGGCAGAAAGATATTTCAACCCAATTGGAGGCCCTGAGGGAGAGGAGCAAGACTGCTCAGCCTGATTTATTCCATGTGCATAGCCACAGGAGCATAATATCTCAATGAATAAAAGCATCTATTTAATGGTTCTTACTCTGGTTTTAGTAGGCACAAAAGGCGTTCTATTTACAAGAATAGAAACTGTAGTTCTTTTTCCCCCCTTTTCAGAATAAAGTACGTGTTAAGCGCAAGACACATAAAATTTTTAAGAAGTAGGGCTATTAGCAAAAGCTGTCTCCATCCACGTGGGAATTCGGGTCTTAGGGAATTTGGATGGAGTGTAGATACCATGTGTGAATGATTTTAGAAGCAGACAGAATCGTCCATGGGAATTAAAATGTGGTTCAAAAAAAAAAATGTGGTTCAGTCTTTGTTCTATATGTTCTATAGTGAAACTCCTCACCACTTAAAAGACTATTTTGGACAAAGAAGGGACACAGGAGTTCGATGTCAGAAGACCCAGAAAAGGTGTGCTTGATTTGATCAGTTGAAAGCTTCCTTCCTTCCTTCCTTCCTTCCTTCCTTTTTTTCCTTCTTTTTTAGAACTTATGGTCTTCTGACACGTCTATCTCATGACTTTTAATGACTTATGAAAAGAGAGGCACTGTGGCTGCAGGACCAATGGGGTGTTTAGATCCTTCCTCTTCATACCATAAAGATATGCTTCACTTGAAATAACTCATCATAAAACCAGACTATCACTCTTCTGTCTAGATCAGAGGTCCACAAACGTATTCTTTGAAGGGTCAAATAGCAATCATTCTAGGCTTTGAGTGTCATAAATCGCCACTTTATGCCTTTGTAGTGAGAGCAACACAGATAGGTTGTAAACTCACAGGCATGGCTATGCTCCAGCACAGTCTGCAATTTTATCTCCATTCTGGAGGTTTCTGGAATCTCTCAGATTTTACTGTGGAAGGCACCCCATAACCAGGAGTCCAGCTTGAGAAGATCCAGTTGCAAAACCTAATGATTGGAAATTAGTGGGTGCCTGGGTGGCTCAGTAGGTTAAGCCTCTGCTTTTGGCTCAGGTCATGATCTCAGGGTCCTGGGATGGAGCCCCACATCGGGCTCTTTGCTCAGCAGGCAGTCTGCTTCCTCCTCTCTCTCTGCCTGCCTCTCTGCCTACTTGTGATCTCTGTCTGTCAAATGAATAAATAAAATTTTCAAAAAAAAATTAGAAAGAAATTAGTACCTAGGCAAGACAAGAAAAAATAAAACCTCAGGGGAGGGGCAAGAAATTAAAATGTGATGGAGGACAGCACGCATATTAGGATAGTAGATGAAGGAGAACTCACATAAACACACTATCACTCTAGAAACAAGCAGAAAATATGAAGACTTTAAGGAGTCTCACTCCTGAAGACAAACACTTCTCAGAAAGGTATACTATGACTACCCCATTTCTACCAACCAGCAACCTGAAGCCAAATTGCAGAAGTAAATTTCATAAGGTCACAGAGCTAGTTAGACACAGAGCCTGTGGTTAAAGCCAGATATACTTTTCTCTCAAAGTCATATTCCTCTTCCATGACTAGTTTTCCTTTAGCATTTCTCAAATCTTTAAATAAAAGTGGGTTCCAAAGCAGTAATATCAATGACAGCCTCACGTAGGAACAGGGTCCGCTATGTTATTAAGCATATGCTTGTGTACTTTTACCTTAAAGCTCACAAATGCAGAACCTGACACTGATAATGGTTTTTAGATACCATCAGATTATAAAAGTAGGTCCACTATGATATTACTAATAATCTACCCCACATACACACACCATTCCACACTGCGTTGTTTTACATCCATAAATATTACTCGGGGTATAGCTTTGGGCAATTTTCCCTGGGGCTCAGAATTGTGATTGGGCTAAATAAATTATTTTTTATTTTTTAAATTTAAAATTTTTTTTCCAAAATATATTCCCATGTTCTACCTTGTCTATTTTAATTCAGGAATTTTGTGAGGTAGCAACATCCATTATAAGTCAACTTGGAAAAATTAACTTGAAATCATGGCAGATTACCAGATTACCAGTTACGAGAAAAGTATCACAATGCTGAGACTGACACTGTGAATAGAAAAGAATAGAATAGAATTTTTATATATATATATATACACACACACACACACACACACACACACATATGTATTTGATGTGCAGTTATTACGGATACATGTATTTTTAATGATTTTTACCATCATTCTGGGTTTATGTCATATAATTATATATTATATTTGCAAAACAATATTATAGATTGGCATGATGTTTTTAGGTGTTTATACAATATTTAAAATCAGACTAATTCTGGCAGCTAATGGAAATTATAGTAAATAGGGATACACAGGTGCACTAACAAGTAATGTTTGAGATTACAAAGGCAAAAATCTAGAGAAGAGATAGAATAAAAAGCAAGACTTGCATGCAAAGCATGCATGAGTCATGTGCCTGGCGAAAAGGATTCTAAAATAACAAATTTAAGCAAAATTTCCAAAATCAGATTTTTTTCTTTTATTTGAAAAAGATAATTCCCTACACAGTTAAACTGATACCTTTCATAAAATTAAATTCATATAAATATCATGGAAGATGCATGCATGCTCTCTCTCCAAATAATTGAATGTGCCAAAAGAAACATGTACCAAAATAAGCAAGTCTCAATGGGTTTACTTATACAAACTGACATTACACTACTGCCAAGATGACTAAATTCTAGTGTTATCAGAATTCATGAAATGCAGCTTGTCTCAAGCTTCAGAGAACTCCTTCTGCAGTCTCAAATTAGATTCTACTATTTTACGTAGTTGCTTTATTGGGTAAAATCTAAATTTAAATTATATCCAATTTATAACCCTTTTCTTCCTTAAACAAAATGTCTTGCTAACCTATTCTTACATCTTCTTGAAAATATTACGTTACCCTTTTTATTAACTTAAAATCAATGTGATGGAAGAATCTAAAAATATTGCAGAAGTTAATTGGGGTGGGGTTTCTATAATCTAATTCTCCTCAGCAATATAATATGCACCGAATAGAGGATTTTGGAGAGAAATAATGAACGTAATTTTAAGTTCTCAGGTTTTCCTTATTTGCATTAGTCTGCAGACAAAATGTTTAAGGTGTTTTAAAAAAAATTTTGGATACCCACAGTATCAATAAAGATGTCGTACATGCCTGGAACACCTCAGATACAGAATACAGCTGGCATTTCAGCCAGAAAGACAATTTTCCTTGGGGGCTCTTTCATTGCTTTAACACTAATCTGTGACAAAAAGGTCTTGTCAGACTCTTATTGCATTTAAGAAGCTTTTGGTGAGATTTGTATTGATTGGAATAAAGCAACTGACAACATTGCAATAAATTTTTACTACTTAGTACTGATCAATATCTGTTTTTCCTCTCAAACTTTTTTCAGTAAATTGCCTTGAATTTTCTCAGTTATGGCTGAGATACCACTAAATTAATATTTTATTCAAAAGGTTACATGCAGTTAATGAATAGGAAGAATTCATTATAGTAAGATCTACATTTCCAAGGAATCAATTGTATCAAATATGATGTATATAAAATATACACACAGAAAGAACACACACACACTCTTAAACACAGATAACATAGGGATTGACAGACAGCCAAGGACTCGTATATGCTATTTTCATTCTGATCACTATGTGTATCTATACATTTTCCATTTACAATATTAAGATCGTAGGGATTATCAATATATGACATAGCATTATTATCCATAAGTATTATGGTAAAGAATTAAAATGAATGACTATGGGAGTGCCTGGATGGCTCAGTTAGTTGAGCATCTGCCTTCAGCTCACATCATGATCTTGGGGTACTGAGACCAAGCCCTGCATGGGGTTCCCTGCTCAGCAGTGAGTCTGCTTCTCTGCCCTCCTCCCTGCTTGTGCACTCTCTCCCTTTCTCAAATAAATAAATAAAATCTTCAAAAAAAATTAATGACTGCCATCATAAATATACATAGATTTTATGACTAACTCCCTTCTCTCGTGTGCTTTAAATATTTTGGGTTTCAAGCAAATGTAACTATTATTTTTACGTTTATTTATTATTACCTAATTATTTAACTATTGTTTTAATTATTTATGTTTAACTTTTGGAAGCAGTTTTTTTGCATTTCTCTTTCATTCTTATGTTGCCTTTAGTTAATATAACTTTTTCAAACTCAGTTTTCTATTTTCCTGCAAGTAACACCTTAAACTAGAATTGTCCTGTTTTAGATAAATTATCTAAATGTAAACCTTTGAATAAAATTCTCTATAAAAAATTTTAGACAATTAAAATCTCAGTGGAAGAAAGGGCTATCAAATGCATTTTATATGTTGAGAACATATAAATATTTAAGCGTAGAGGTCAATAAATTTATGTTCTCAATGTATGTCCTGAAAAGGTATTTTTATCTGCTATATTTCATATAAACCTGAAGTATTAAACTGAACATTGTAATCACACACCTTTAAAAAATTGTAATATATCACATATACCTTTCGTCTGTGGATTGTTTAAGGAAGTTTCTGCAGAAAATCTTCAATTTATGAAATTTCCCATATTTTTAATACAACTCTGTTTCTGAGATAGATACTTGCCCTTTTTGCTTTGGTAGGAGCAGTGGTCTTGCGTTCAAATTCATGCCATACCTGTGAGGTACCCTTGTCTTCACTCAGCACCGAGTTTACTGAGCTCTAAGGACTACCACAGAGCAAAAACTGACACAGCATATAAAGCAACAGCACAGCAGTGGTGTCCTGGCTCCCAGACACAAATTCTGATGTCCAAGTTCCTCCACTGTTGGGTCATGCACAGTCAAAATATATGATGCTAATTTGACACATGCCATTATAATTCAGGGAAACCGTTCGTTCTTGGATTCCTGCATCTTTTATACACAGCTAGCCATGAACTGCCCACCCTTGGACAAGGTCTCGTTCCCATTTTCAAATGCATCTGATTCTCATCGATGCTAGTTATATGTTATTGAACATGTAAATTTGGTAATTAGATACAAGTGACTGGTGCAGTGATAGTCCTTGACTAGATTCTATTTTATTTGGATCTGGTATATGTATCTTTTTAACAATTGCTTGAGTTAATGCAGCAAGAAAGATTCGAACAAGATTCAAAGCACCTGACCTATTTGAGGCTTCAGGAAAAGCCTGTAAAATCAGCATCTAACCTGTTCTTCCATCTAGAAACTCAATTTTTTTTATCCTAATTATTACAATAAGGAACATTGCTGACCCTTTGAAATAATATAGTGCTTATGGTAATTATTCTGTAAATAAATGATTGTGTTGTTATATTATTTTATGTTTGATTTTTCATATTTTTGGCTTAGAATTAAATAAATGAAGTTATAAATACAATTTGTAGATCTTTTTCTTGAAAGTTATTTTGATTCTATTTCTATGTAAAGTAGGCTATGATAATATCTTGGATTTGTGTAATACATTTCTCTCAAAAGTCTTACCCTCTGCTAAAGAAAGTTCATTTAATGAAATGTTTAAGAATAATTTACACATTACTATTCAAATAGAGCTGTATTCAACTAAGGCAAGATGGAAAGCCTTGAAACTGTTTCTTAATGTTCTGTCAAAACTATGGATAGCACACCAAAAATGCTGTTGAAAATATGTTTTAAATCATATTAAAGATCATAGCCTGACAAAAAAGTATAAAAATTCAAAAAAGAATAGAAGAATAGGAAAAAAAAAATCAGAGAGTGAATCTATAGACTTAAGGGAAGGCTAATGATGGAATTTGCCCTGGGTTAACTGCCAGTCTTGCTGGCTCATCGCCTGGATTTTAATGGGCCACATGTCAGGAACAGGAGGCAATTCCTGATGCCCTTGAAGGGTGAGAAATAGGATTTGAGAATCCTAAAGAAAGACAGAACACTTAAAATAAGACATATTAAGTATGAGTCAGGGGGGAAGAAAAGTCTTTCAATAGAGAAAGACAGTGAGGAAAATTTCTGGGCTTGGCCTTAGTTCTAGAGGAATGTGAGGAAAAGATATTAAAAAAGTAAAAATTATTTCATGGTAAATCTTACTCTCAATCAAATGATCATTTATATTTGAGCCTAGAATTCAGAGTATTTTATGGTTTGAAAATAGCCCGCCAAAAATGTAAAAGTAAATTTTCACTGACAGTGCCTAGAGGTGTATACCAAAAGTAAATAAAAATTTATCTCTGAAGGAAAGCATTTCAAATTCAAACCACCAGCAGGATCTATAAATAACATTTCAAGGAAAATGAAGCTTATAATAAAATAACAATAATAAATTTAAAATACTTGGAGAAACAAACCACAATGAATTTGAGAAGAAAGCAAATTTAGAATAAGACCTATAAGTAATGCAGAATTATGACACATAGAATCTAATGTAAATGGTTAATATATTTAAAGTAATTAAGAATAGATTTCTTTTGGGGGCAGGGTCCCTGGGTGGCTCAGTCAGTGAAGTGTCTGCCTTTGGTTCAGGCCACGATTCCAGGGTTCTGGGATCGAGCCCTACATCAGGTTCCCTGTTCAACAGGGAGTCTGCTTCCCCTCTGACCCTTCCCCCTCTCATACTCTCTCACTCCTTCTCAAATAAATAAATAAAATCTTTAAAAAGAAAAGAATATAAGAAAAACATATTTTTTAAACATATAAGAAAACCAATCTATAGAATCTATAAGGCTGAGTTGAGAAAAAAATTAAAAGTTAAAAATGAAATGAAAAAGAAAGGTTCGTTCTTTCTATGATAATGAAGGACTAATTTGATTCGGATCCCATTCCTTTTAATGAGAACAAATACAAAAGATGAACAAGAACAAAAAATTAATAACTGGTTGTCAATTTTGGAGTGACCCCCAAGCAACAAATGTTTGAGAGGCCAACCCCATGGAGGGGCAGAAATTCAGGAGAAGTCCGATCTTAGTAGCCTTGGGCTGCTCTAACAGAACATCACAGACTGAGTGTCTTATAAACAACAAAAATTTAATTCTCACCATTCAGGGAGCTGAAAACAGATTTTCATGGTTGCAAACTGCCATTTTATTTCCTGTGTCCTTGCATGGTTGAAAAGACTAGGGATCTCTCTGGAGCCTCTTTTATAAAGGTGATGATCTAGTTTATGAGGGCAGAAACTTCATAACACAGTCAGCTGCAAAGGTCCCACCTCCGAATATCATCATTTTTGTGGATTAAGATTTCAACATATTAATTTTAAGGGAACACACACATTCAGATCATAGAATTGCCTAGCCTGATACTCCTCCCACCTGCAAGACTTTTGCCTTTTCTATGAACAGTGGAAAGCTTTCAACAGAACCATATGACCAACATTAGAATTCAATGGAAACGCCTGGAAATTGGAATTTAGTCCCCACCAAGGAGAAAGAACTCTAGCTCAATGAAGGCTTTCTGTTTTGCTGCTATTTGATATTAGTACCAGGATAGAAAAACATACCAAGAAACTGAATAGAGAGCTCAGGAAAGGACCCACAAATACATCAAATCCTGATACCTGCTAGAGCTACCATTAGTAACCAGTAAAGAGAGGATAGAAAATTCGATGAAGGGTGGTGGCCAAAATGTTTATCCATATCCATAGATATAGAAAATAAGTTTCTACTCTCTCACCCTCCTAGGCTTTGTAGCATTAGGTTAATAGCTCTAAAAATGCTTTCCTAATAATATTCCCTTATCCCTTATTGCAATAAACTCCAAATTCCTTTGAATCTCTTCTTAGACTTCTTCAAGTCTACCACAACACACAACACACAACATACACAAAGGGAAAAAAATCATTTACATATCCATAGGTTTGTCTTCAGAACTTGGATAGTAAACATTTCTTAAAATGAGATTCAAAAATGCAAATGTAAAGAAATAAATTTGATAAACTTGACAAACTGAAATAGAATATTCCTAATTTAAAAAAAAAAAGCATTTTAGAGGGAGTGCACAGAGAACCCACACATTAGAAGAAGATACTTTAATTGGAACATTCAGATTATACAAATAACCCATACATATTTACAATAAAAAGATAACTCAGGAGAAAAGTGGGCACAGGACAGGAGCCAGCATTATACAAGCTAAATTTCATTAGTAGCTACCAAAGTTGAAACTACATTTATCTTATGACACAACATTTTGTTCCTCGTATAATCCCAACAGAGATGTGACTTGGATTCAACATAGTCAGGAACCATAAAGCCTATAGAAAGACTTCCAAATGCCAGGAAGCTCCTCTAGTAAAAACCCAATTACAGCGTTGCCCGCCCACCAGCAGGTCTGATACTGGAGACTGAATGTATGAAAGGACCCTGTTGTTTCAGAAAATGTACTTTCCTCTGCCACCATACTATAGAAAGTATATAGAAAATAAGTTTCTACGCTCTCACCCTCCTAGGCTTTGTAGCATTAGGCTAATAGCTCTAAAAATGCTTTCCTAATAATAAGACAGTTTTCTTGTGCGTGGCTGACACAACACTCTTCTGATTTCAGCATCCAGTTTTGAGCAGTTGCGTTCACTTGGTGTTGTTATTAAATAAAGTTAGATATACTGTGAACAGAGAGTTATGCAATGGAGTTGTAATTGCTAAGAGTTCTAAAATGGACCAGGGAAACCATTAGGCAATTGAAGGTTTTTTTGTTGTTTGTTTGTTTTCTTTTTTAAGATTTTATGTATTTCTTTGAGAAAGAGAGAACATGAATAGGGAGAAAGGCAAAGGGAAAGGGAAAAGAAGACTCCCTGATGAGCAGGGAGCCCAACATCGCTCAATAGGATGCTGGGACCATGACCTGAGCCAAAAGCAGACACTTAACCGACTGAGACACGCAGGTGTCCCTGATCATTGAATTTTATATATATCCATACGCAGGTGAAAAATGAATTCTCACACATGAGCCTTAACCACATAACCACATCCTGGAAATTTCTGTGCACCTTGGTCTGAAACAAAGATAACAACTGTTCGCCAAATAGCCAAATGTATTAATCAGCTTAAATTCTCTCAGCACCAATCATAATTCTTTCAAAACAACATTGTAGGGACGCCTGGGTGGCTCAGTTGGTTAAGCAGCTGCCTTCGGCTCAGGTCATGATCCCAGCGTCCTGGGATCAAGTCCCACATCGGGCTCCTTGCTTGGCGGGGAGCCTGCTTCTCCCTCTGCCTCTGCCTGCCATTCTGTCTGCCTGTGCTTGCTCACTCTCCTCTCTCTCTGACAAATAAATAAAATCTTTAAAAAAAAAAAAAAAAAAAAAACATTGTAAAACCTCACAGTTTTTGCCTTTATAAACCCTTACTTTTGGCCCCAAACAGGAATTCATTGGATTCCTCTCAGATCTGTGTTTCCCAAATTGTAATTCCTAAGACTTCAAATAAATGGATTGCTTGTTTTTATAGCCTCACTCTGAAAATGTTAATATATATAACAGAATTTCAACAACCCCAGTGTGCATGCCGTAGAAATATTTGCACAGGTGCATCTGAGCCATAACAATGACTTGAAAACAGCACAGCTATTTGGGAAACAGTAGAGTGTGAATAAATAAATTTATATATATATTTATGCTATAAAACACTATGCAGAAGTGAAAATAAAGAAATTTCAAATGAATCTACTGAAATTAAAATTATATACATAATCTACAAAAAGGAATGAAAATAGTCAAGTGACAGACAAATATGTGTAAATATACATCTTTTTTTTTTAAGATTTTATTTATTTATTTGACAGAGATCACAAGTAGACAGAGAGGCAGGCAGAGAGAGAGGAGGAAGCAGGCTCCCTGCTGAGCAGAGAGCCCGATGCGGGGCTCAATCCCAGGACCCTGGGATCATGACCTGAGCTGAAGGCAGAGGCTTAACCCACTGAGCCACACAGGTGCCCCTGTAAATATACATCTTAATGAGTTTACGCAAACTATACAAAAGTTAGCAAAATTGAACCATACATCATTTAGTTTATTTATTCTAAATAAGATTAAGGAAAACAGAGCACCTTAACTTTATAATTTTCTCGGGGTGATGAGAAAGGGTGAGAATGGTAGGAGGCATACCATGTGTATTAAAACTATGGGGCACCCGGGTGGCTCAGTGGGTTAAGCTTCTGCCTTTGGCTCAGGTCATGATCTCAGGGTCCTGGGATTGAGCCCTGCATCAAGCCCCGCATTGGGGGTCTCTGCGGGTGGGGGGCCTCTTCCCCTCTCTCTCTGCCTGCTGCTCTGCCTACTTGTGTTCTTTCTCTGTCAAATAAATAATAATAAATAAATAAATGTATCTTAATAAAATAAAAAAAATTTAAAAACTAACACATATGCTCACCTATGCTCTAATTTATTACTGGCCAGCCTCTCACAAATGGCACCCATCTAGTCATTTTAAAAACTGTAGTCTTTCCAATCTGTGATATATTTCACTGTAGGAAAACTTTAAACTAGATTAATACTAAATTATCTTGAATGTGGTTACTCTTGGTGTTAAAATATGTTCCTTTTATTAGAAATTAGAAATTCCTTTTATTAGAAATACATTTAGAAATACAATTATGGCTACATGGTATTCTTAAATTCTTGAATGATGTGATAGGAGTATGCTGCATCTGAAAGTGTAAATATCATTATTCTTTTCAGTATGTATGTATCTAAACATAAATAAAAATGCACACCTATATAACTTTGTTTTTTTTTACTTTTTTTTTTTTAAACAAATTATGTCTTCCAACCCTCATTCTCTCCACCAGGGGCAGAGACAATGTAACTGAATTTAAAAACACACACAGAGTATAAAACTGTCTTGACTAAAAAGATATTTTATTTTCTAGAAAGCATATCCTATCTTCTGCTAAGAAGAGCTTTTATTTGTCATCATCATCATGAAGACAGGCACTGTTTATCTTTTAGAATGGTGGCTGACATTAATTAAGGAATTTGAATTTAATGTCATCTTTAATTTCAAGTTTTACATTCATGGCTTTGGTATTTTTTCTTCTCAAGATAAAAGGAAGTATGCAAAGAACAGCTACCCAGTTGGAATGTTAAAAGTGGGTAGGAATCTTTCATAGGAAAATTGAATACTCTCGATAGTGACGAATCTGAATAGGAGTTGTTAATGTCTTTAGAAGCATATATATATAAACAATTCATTCAAGTACTTATCTAAATGGAAATAGTACACTGGAACAAATACTATCATGCAAACATCTCTAAGTAAATGATGAGCTCTTTCAGGACAGAGGTATGTTGAATATGTTTTAAATTCTTTGAAGTATTTGGAACAATTTCCTGAATGGTAGTTGCTCTACAACTGATTATTGATTAATGAGTGATTCAACAAGTCCTAAAATCCTGCCAATAGACACTCCCATTTTAGACTATCAATCACCTATAAAAGCACATTCAAATTAATGGATGTGATACATATAAAATAATTTATTATAATTAATTCCAGAAGCGTTATACCAAATGAAAATAGACAATTTTCTCAATGTTTCTTAAATTTCTATGTTATTTTTCTTCCAAATAACATCATGTGTGATTTACTATTTAGCATTTAGACTAATTTGTAGGTTTCGAAATGAGTTGTAAATGAGTAAAAATAAAATATTGTAGGTAAAGGCCACAATGTGATACAAAAGGTCAGAGATGCACTGATGTCACTGCAGTGGTCATAGTAAAGAAATATAGACTAAGGATGGCCAAGGTTAGAAGAGATGAAGACATAGACTGTAAATTTGGTATGAGATCACTTTTTCTAATTTTGCCAGGAATAAAATAAAATATTCCAGTGGAAAAAAATATTCCAGTAAGTACATATTTTACTATTCAAGTTTACGAAACAGACTTAGGAGATGATACCAAAGTTATTTTATTAGCAAATAAAAAACAAAATGCATAAAAATATCATTAATCTTTATTATTCATATCTCAATGACTAGTAGTGGTAGGATATTTTAAGACATTAGGTATGTGAAACTGAAAATGGCCTTTCTTATCCACATTCCTTTTGGTGTCCCTAGAGTCAATTGTTTAAAGTGGTAAGGACTTACAACAGTTTGATTTATAGAATATTAGGTATTATTGATCTCATGCACTAAGTCAGCAACCAGAGGTCAAGTAATGCCAGCAGAGTAAAGCAAGCCTTTAAAGTTTGAATAGTATCAGTTCATATCTAAATTGAAACAGCTATCATAATGCCATTGAAGTCCATGATTGCTAACACAACTGACATTTTATTATAACAGTAGAGGTCAGTATAAAGGAAGAGGAAAGGGTAAACTTTGATACATCTCTTTGGAGTTTCAATAGGGAATGATTTCCTCTTCTTTGTAGCATCTTGTGATAAATTTTACCACCATCTGGATTTGAATCGTCTTAAGGTGGCACTTAGAGAGATATATTTTTTACAATATTTCTAACCCATATGTTACAGATGAAGCTCTCCCTTCCCTATTACTAATTCTGATTTTATTTAAGCCATTTTTGATCACAATCACCTATGTCTCAGTGCTTGTTAGTTGGTTATAAATATGACTATAAAACCTGTCGTTATCATTTGGCTCATCATTCCAAAATACAAAATAAGTGCCTTGTCAGCATTCATCACTTTTCCTAAGTCAGTAGATTTGTGGATTATCTAAATAATTAGATGAAGCACTTGCAAATGTTTATATGCATCATCGTAAGATGGTTCTCAAGAGTAAAAAGATAAGGATATAATTCAAATACAGGTTTTATCACTAAAATCCATGGACTTCTTAGGTTTCAGTCACTAGTTTAGTGACTGGAGATTTTGAGAATGACAATCTAAAACATTTAAACAATATTCGATAGAGTCCATCTGAGGGTTGAAATTATTAGGTATTTAAGGACCAACATTTTTTTCTATCTAAATTAACTAAACTGTATGGGTCTTTTATGATGTACAGTATTCTTATAAATGTTAAGAGATGCTTTATTCTTTTAATAAAGAATTATTTTGGAGGAATGATGAAATCAATTTTCCATTCTTAGAAATCCATATAGATCATTAGCACTTATTTTTAAAAACCTAAGGAATTTTGTTGTTAGAGGTTGAACTGAATTTGTTTAGTACAGCAAGCAATTACCAATAACAGTAAAATTGCAAAATTCACATTTTTTTTTCCCTACAGAATGCCAATTAATAGCTCAAAAAGCAAAAAGGTTTGAGCAAAACTGATGGAAGCATGCAAGGACAGATTCTTCCCGCCTTGGGACACCAACAAAAGATTGTAAATAGAGTTAAAGCATAACTTTGCGGAAAGCAGAAACATTGTGCTTTTCTCTTCCTTTACTCATTCTGATTTTCAGTCTCCTCCCCTTGCCTGTGTTAGTTATAACTCCAATTTTCATAGAAAGACATCAAAAAGCAGTCTGTGGTAACATTAGAGCTGATCAAAAATTTTTATATTAGACATTTGGAATAAAAGCAGTCATGTTAAACAGAAGAAACAAAAATATTACTGCGGCCAATAGAAAAAAATGTATGTAGAATACATATTATATAAAATATAATTATAAAGAGCCAATTTCATCAAATTTGTTTCTTATTACTTTGAAAATAATAAAAAGAAAATGCTCTATTAGACTTTTCATTTTGTTAGTGGCAAATTATCATGATAACCCCCTAATTATCCCAAGACTTCATTAAAATACTCTTCCATGACCATATATTATGCTTTATGATAATTTTTGTCATTTATAGAAGGAATTAAATTAATGTTTTTAATAACACCTTTAACCTCCCTTGAGTTACTTCTGTTTGATAAACAATATAATAACTATATTTAAAAGCATCCTTTAATTGGCCATCTCACTAATTATTTTGTAGAGTAATAAATAGGGTGAGCCATTCCTATTATTTGTCCTGTGTACACTGCAATTACATTTTCAGCATGTTTGGAAAGGAATGTTAATGTAGACTTAAATTAGCATTGTTACAGTAAATTAACTGTAAAATACCTAACTACAAATGCCTGGCTATAATATTGTACTTTTAATTCAATTGTGTGCTCTCACCATGGGCATACAGTACCATATAGAACTTTTAGAGGGGGCATATTCTCTAGTTGGATAATGGATAATGAAATGCATGAGATGTAAAATTAAAAAGAAAAAAATCCATAATGCATGAACGCTAGATAATGATATGTTTACTTCAAAATTTGACAACCTTTTCTGCTGAAATAATTTTAACAGTTTAGGATAGAGACAGACATTTAAATTTCTTACATTTCAGTAGATTACCAAGAGTTATATTTTTAACTGACTGTATAGGAATTAAAGTTAATGAACAAAATAAGCATAACACTTTTTGCAATCAATCAGAGAGCCTGACACAGACAAGTGATACAACTTCTAATTACAAAAACTGAAAGGCCATCACTGTTTCCTGGAGGAATTTAGAAACTAGAGGTAGTGAGGTAGGGGTGACCACTCTAAATGGAAACAATCAAGTCCCCAATTAAAAGTAGAAAAAAAAATTTACATATGAACTTAGCTAAGGCATATTAAAATATTCTCCTGTGGAAAAGCACAGTACAGTACGGGAAAAGTACAGAAAAGTACAGTACAGGAACACAAAACAATAGAATATTAAGTATTAAATGAAATTATACTAAGATACTTTTTTCTTGGGTTCAGGTTGAAGTATAAGACCAAAATCAGTAAAGAAAGAATACATTCTCTTGTTTTGAATAATAAGAAGTTACGTCACCTATTTTTCAGTGGGATAAATTTGTAGAAAATGTGTATTAACAATACTAAATCAATTGGACAGAAAGACCGTTTGACGATTTGAATTGTAAAATGTGTCATTAGTATAAAAGAATGTATATTATATCTCATAAGTAAAAAGATGCACTTTTTTCAATTTTAACATATCTCACTTAAAGATGTGTTTTACAACAGATGACATATTAGGCTAAAAAGTATGGAATTTGTAATGTAAGTTACTAGGAATAATAAAGTAAATTATCATCTATCTGCTGGCCACATCAAGCAATAGAATCTTATCCATAATGTGGATCCCCTAGTACATTTATTGGCAGTGGCCTCTCCCTCTTTCACTAGAACAAAAGTTAACTAAGAAGCTTAGGATGGGATTCTTGTTTTCCTTCTTCTATTTTGGTTTTGATATATGTACCTGTACACAGTGGCTTGTATTGCATATATTCTAACTTATGAAATGTGTTCAGCATTTCTGCAACTGTTTTTATTCCACATTTTAATTCTAAATTCCATCTATGTATATGCCTATGCTTGCAGTTGCTATGACTGAACTGTGTCCCCACAAAGTTGATTTGTAAAGCCTGAACCCCCAAGGTGACCATTTTGGACATAGAGCCCTTTAGGGGATAATTAAGGTTAATTGGGTCGTCATGGTGTAGTCCTAATCCAATAGGACTAGTGTTCTTATAAGAAAAAGAAGAGATACCAGAGCTCTGCCAATAAATCCTATAGAAGAAACCAAAACCATCTAGTTTTGGAGAACTACAAAAATCTATAAGTTATAAACCCTGCTTACATTTTTAAGCAGCTTTATTCAGTAAAATCAAGGATACAAAATCAAGGTAGAGAAATCTGTTGTATTTCTATATACCAATAATGAAACAACAGAAAGAGAAATTAAGGAATTAATTCTATGATTACACCAAAAATAAGATACCTATGAATAAACCTAACCAAAGAGGTGAAAGACCTATACTCTGAAAACTATAAAATACTGATGAAAGAAGTTGAAGATGACACAAAGAAGTGGAAAAAAATCCCATGCTCATGGATTGGAAGGATAAATATTGTTAAAGCATCTGTACTACTCAAAGCAACCTACACATGTAATGCAATCCCTATCAAAATGCCAATAGCAATTTTCACAGAGCTAGAACAATCCTAAAACTTGTATAGAACTACAAAAGCCCCCCAAACAGCCAAAGCAACCTTGAGAAAGGAAAGCACAGTTGGAGACATCACAATTCCAGACTTCAAGTTACACTACAAAACTGTAGTGATCAAGACAGTTTGGTACTGGCACAAAACAAGCAGATAGATGAATAGAACAGAAGACCCAGAAATGAATACAAAACCATATGGTTGATTAATCTTCCACAAAACAGGAATGAATATCTAATGGGAAAAAGAGTCTCTTCAACAAATGATGTTGGAAAAATTGAACAGCAACATGCAAAAAATGAAACTGAACCACCTTCTTACACCATACACAGAAATAAATTCAAAGTGGATGAAAGACCTAAATGTGAGAGAGAAAACCATCAAAATCCTAGAGAAGAATACAGGCAGTAACCCCTTTGACACTGGCCATAACAACTTCTTACTAGATATATCTTCTGAAACCAGGGAACAAAAGTAAAAAATAAGTCATTGGGACTTCATCAAAATGAAAAACTTCTACACTGTGAAGGAAACAATTATCCAAACTAAAAGGTAACTTACAGAATAGGAGAATTTACTTGCAAATGAAATGTCTGATAAAGGGTTAATATCCAAAATCTATAAAGAACTTATCAAACTCAACACTCCCAAAACAAATAATCCAATTAAAAAATGGACAGATGACATGGATAGACATTTTTCCAAAGAAGACATACAGATGGCCAACAGATATATGAAAAGATGCTCAACATCACTCTTCATCAGGGAAATACAAATCAAAATTACAACGAGATAGAACCTTACACCTGTAAGAATGGCTAAAATCAACAACACAAGAAACAACAAGTGCTGGAAAGGATGCAGAGAAAGGGTAACGTTCCTGCACTGTTGTGGGAATAAAAACTGGTGTAAATAGTTTTTTAGGAATGCAAACTGGACAACAATATGGAGTTCCTCAAAAAGTTAAAAATAGAACTACCCTATGATCCAGCAATTGTACTACTATTTACCCAAAGAACACAAAAATACTAATTCAAAGAGACACATGTACCTTGACATTTATAGCAGCATTGTCTACAATAGCCAAATTATAAAAATAGCCCAAGTGTCCATGAACTAATGAGTGGATAAAAAAGAAGTATTATATGTATACTCTACTTGTGAAAGTATATGTGTATGTATATATACACATACACACACACACACACACACACACACACACACATATATAATGGAATATTAGCCATATTAAAGAATGAAATCTTGCCATTTACAATGACATGGGTAGAGCTAGGAAGTATTATGCTAATAATAATAAGTCAGTCGGAGAAAGATAAATAAGACAAATAAGTCAGTCAGAGAAAGGTAAATACCACATGATTTCACTCTAATGTGGAATTTAAAAACAAAATAAAGGAGCAAAGGGGAAAAAAAGAGAGTGTTGGGATTAATGTAGAGCATGAAATCAGCCATAATAACTGGCTTGCTAAAATGTAACACAGAGGTTGCTGAGGGCAGGGGAAGGTTTCCAAGAAGGGCATAGGCCTTTGGCATGCTGAAGCCTGCGTGACCACTCTGCCATTGGACTGCCACAGGAAGCTGCCTTCCTGAAGCCTTCTTAGCTCAAACAGCCATCCTGTGATCTAAGAGATGTATGCATTGTCCCTTAGGCTTTGTTGAGTAGAACACACAGATTAACATACCATATCTTTCCCATAAATAGATCCTCCTAGTTTCAGTAAGACCCATTGTCACACATCACCTGCTTGAGAAACAGTGATAAGGATTTGTGATTATCCTGAAGGACCAATAAAAGTGGGAGCAAAGAAGAGCAAAGGGTCTTCACCTCCAAGCGTTGACCCCCTTGCCTTCTCCTCTCTTTCATGGCAAAGTTTGGAGTAATCCTTCATCCATCATACAGGGTTTGCTGGCCATTCTTGGCAGAGAGAAAGAGGAAGGCAAACCAAGAAACAGACCTAACTACGGAGAACAAACTGATGGTTACCAGAGGGAGGGGATTGGGAGATGGGTTAAATAGCTGATGGGGAGTGAGGAGTGTACTTGCTGTGGTGACCCTACTGGGTTTTGTATGGAAATGTTGAATCACCATATTGTACACCTGAAATTAATCTTACACTGCATGTTAACTAACTGAGATACCAATAAAAACTTAAAAATAAAAAGAAAAGAAAAGCTAAAATGGTTATGTGCTAATGTGAACCTACAATTAGAAATCCCCCTTTTAATGTCCTCCAAAACTTTGGTTTCACTCATATGCGTATTCTTCTTTCTTCAGGTTTCTAACTTTAAACTGGAGTTGAGTAGAAATATGGCTTACAGTTTCCTACAAATCATTATTGGGCTCCAGAGGAGAAGCTGGACCTTTGAGCTAACAAGGAAGTTATTATCAGTAATAGTACTTCTTAAATCTGGAGGCTTTTCAGTGGTATACAGAAAGGAGATGTTCTGCTTTCCACTCTTTCCAGAAATTTGACTCTGGACAGACCAGTGGGCATCATAAGACAGATTAATATGCCATTGTCATGATAACTTACATTCCCTGTAAGAAGCAGCTGAATTCCTTGGGCATGGTCATGAGATGTTCGAGTCCCACTATAATGCTGGATTTGCAGAAGGATAGGTCTTGTCATACTGTCTAACCAGTAAGTTCTTTTGAACTAAAAGTACATTCCAAGAGGGTCTTTGATTCTTTGGTGTTCAAAAGTCACCTGAACCCTGCAGACAAGCAGACATTAGATTAGTACTGGGTTATTTGGCAAATGCTTTGTTTTCTGGAAAGACCAATTACTCTTGAAGAAACTAAACCTTCTTCTTTTTTTTTTTTAAGATTTTATTTATTTATTTGACAGACAGAGATCACAAGTAGGCAGAGAGGCAGGCAGAGAGAGAGAGAGAAAAGGGAAGCAGGCTCCACGCTGAGCAGAGAGCCCAATACGGGATTTGATCCCAGGACACTGAGATCATGACCTGAGCTAAAGGCAGAGGCTCAACCTACTGAGCCACCCAGGCGCCCTGAAACTAAACCTTCTAATGAAAGTGTCCTGTTCACCATTGGAGAGCTACATAAATGTTTTGAGAAGGACTAATTCAGGCACTTTTCTATATCACAGCAATGTTTTGAGTGACTGGGTAAGGAATCACTATTCTATAGGTCAACTTACAAAGGAGAAATAAAATAAAATTTTTATAATAATATAACAATAGAATTAAAATTATATAATTTAATAATACATTTAAATGGGAGTAAGAACTTGAAATAGATAATTTTGAAAACCATTAAGGTAGTTAATACTAATTCAATATCAGCTACCTAAAGAAGATGTTAAAAAATTTTTAGTGAAAACAGAACCAAAATAAAGTACAGGTATGTAAAATTTAGAAGCCTAAAATAAATGTTGTTTAAAATGACTTAAAAATTATATATTTTTTTAAAAAGTTTAGAACTAAGAAATTAAGACAAAAATTAAATGAATATAAAGACTGAGAAATAAAATAAGAATCAACTCAGAAATGAAAATTAATATGAACATGAACATGATAAGATTTTAAAAAGGAAAACTAAGTTCTCAAAAGAAAAACTAAATGGGAAGAGACTAAGAAGATATTCTCAAAATGGAAAAGGGTGAGAAAAATTTATTTCATCTACAAGCTGGCAGAGAGAATGATTTTTAGAAAGAATTTATAGATTAGAAAAACTTTACAAATAGTTTGAGTTGATAGTTGATTATTTCATAGAGTGGACTCCAGAAGCAAAACATAAAGGATTTAGTCTCATTTTATCCTAGGACTCAGATACTGTTGCTTCCAGCTTCCAGTTGTTTTTAACAGGACTTGTTTCTAAGCTTTCTTGGTGTAAATATAGATAATCTTTATTCTGGGAGTAATTAACCCTGCTTTCAAAGTAGGGCCTCTCTGGAGTCTCTGTTCAACGTCCTGAGTGTTCAATGAGGTCACTGAACTCAGATGCCTCAAAACCTATGAGCTCCCCTGTAGCTGATCTTTCTTTGTTATTGTTATTTCCCCAGAAGCCTGTTCTTTGCTCGGACTCATGAAATCTCTACCTGTGAATGCACAGCTTAGAGGATAATGGTAGCTGGTGGTCTCTGAGAAATCATGGTGAAAGACGAACAAAAACTACATGAAGCCTACTGTTTCATTCTAAAGCCACTCATGCTTGAGCTGCTTGTTTGCTTTTCTGCAGGTACACCACCCCCCACCTCCCACTACCCCCGACCCCTGCCAACTTAGAGACAAAAGAGAATGTAACAGAACATCCAAGCCTCACTAACTGGAAGAGAGAGATATCAGAATTCAGGTGTAGAGAAAGATGAAATTTGCAGGACAGAATGGAGAAAGAGAACCATAGAAAAACCACGGAAATTTGCATAGGCCCCTTTAGGCCTTTGAGCCCATACTAAGTATAGAGGAGGAAAAGTAATTTTTCCTGTACCTTTCTACGTTTTGTTTTGTTTTGTTTTGTTTCTTGGCTTAGGCCTCTCTGGAACAAAACACAGAAAGAAAGAAAAAAAAGCAATTTTAATTATATGTGTATATACATGCAGAAACCCCACAAAGATCTGAGACTCAAAAGACTGCCAGACTATTGAGGCTTATATAACATCCTTAGCTAAGGAAAGGCATAGGAACCTTTGAAAGGGAGAAGGCAATTCACAAGAAGGTGAGAAGAGGAAATATTTGGCAAACAAGGGTTGTATTGCTCTGTAAATAGATCTCTCAGGTGAATAGTTTATCTCTGGTAACAGCTGTCTTCCTAGTCTAGGCCACTTTTTAATGTAAATTTCCCTTATAAAAAGATAACTTCTACCCTGTTTTCAGAGTTTCCCCTGTGTCTGCAATTTCTCAAAATAATCAGCTCAAAATAATGTTGGCCCCAAGAGACATATTTTGGGGTGACATATCCTTCTACCCTACAAAAACAATGTTACAACCATGAAGTAACCTCACTGAACATCTGGGACATTTAATAGACTCCATAAAAGGCCCATCTTGAGAGCCAAGCTAACTACTCCCAGAATAAAGTTTACTCTATAGGCACAATGAGAAAGTTTAGAAACAAGTCTTGAAAGGATCAAGATGAACTATAATTAAATTAACTACCTGTCAGAACAAAACTCAACATTTTTTAAAGAATGAGTAAAAAAAAAAAACAAAACACTAGACTTTCAAAAATGTAGCATCTACAGTGTATGACATACAGTAAAATTTAAATGACATGCGGATAATCAGAGAAAATTTATCAAAACAATAGAAACACATCCATAAATGACAGAGACAGTAAAATTAGCAGACAAAACTTTTTAAAAGCTATTATTAATATCTTTAAGGAGTTAAAAGAAAACATAATCCAAATCAAAATCCCAAGAAGCTAATCATAGAAATAGGCACACTGATTCTAAGGTATATATGAAAACTCAAAGTACTTAGGAGAGCCAAGAGTATTTTTATAAAAAGAGGTGAATATTTATACTACGTAGGTTCAAAATATATTATAAAACATCATCTTAATCAAAATGGCTAACTTCAAAAAATGATAAATTACAATTTATTAAAATTAAAAATGGCTACACTTTAAAAGACACTGAAAGCAAGAGCAAGAGAGAGGGAAGGAAGTATAGAGGTAAAGAGAGAGAGAGAGATAAAGGAGACAAGAAAATAATATTTTCAGTACATGTATCTGATAAAGGACTTATACCCTGATATTTAAAGAATCCTTACAAACAATAATAGGAAAACAAATGGTCAAATGAAAAATAGCAAAATAGCTGTACAGACACTTAACAAAATATACACATGGCTGAGACGCACATTAACATATATTTACTCTCATTGGTCATTTACAAACTGCAAATTAAAACTACAGTCAGGTATCACAATGAACATTAGGGATACAATTTAAGAGAAGGGATACAATTAAAAAGATGACAGATGGTGACTAGGATTTGGAGCAACTAGAACTCTCATACACTGTGGTGAGGATGTAAATCAGTACCTCTGATTAAATCAATCTTATGCTTACCACACAACCTAGCAAATCCTCTCTTAGATATGTATCCAAGGGAAATGCAAATGTAGGTCCACATAACCACTTGTACAAGAATTTTTATCAGTTTTCATATTTTCAAACTGAAAACCACCCTAGTGCCCTAAAGCAGGGAATAGTAAATCTAATGTTGGTATATTCGAACAATGTATACAGCTACAAAAATGAACAAACTACTGATCGATACAACAACATGGATTGATTTTTTTTTAACTAATGCTGAACAAGAGAATCCAGGCATTAAAAAATATCTGCTAAGTAATTCTATGTATACTAAACTCTAGAAGAGACAAATACATAATGACAGAACATGGGTAAGTGGCTACCTGAAGCCACAAATTGAGAAGGAGTGAGATTTGCTGCATAAAGGGAAAAGAGAAGTTTTGGGGGAGATGGAAATATTCCATACCTTGATTCAGGTATGTTATATACAATTGCCAAAACTCATGGAACTGTATATTCAAGTGGTGGTATTTTGCTTTATTTAATTTTACTTCAAAAGTTGATTTTTTAAAAGAATAGAGCTGATAAGCAGATGGCTTACATATAGTAAATACTGAAAGATTTAGAGTTATTATTAATACCATAAAAATGTATTGAGCAATTTCTCTGGTCTCTGCTAGTCACTGACCATACATGTATGAAATAGACTGAAGAAGGACCTAATTAAGCTCATTTTCTACCTAAAGGAAATATAAGAGATAATCGCTGTACTAAAATAAATAAATAAATAAATAGCAATGTCTAGCTGATATGGTGTTAGGCTTAGGGTTTCTAAATTTTTGTCAACATGCATCTACATTTTATTATTCCAAGTTATGCCCAAACTTAAGAGATTTGATTTTTAAAGTGTATAATTATTGTGGTATTGTAGGCATATGCCTATTTTCCTCCATAAACAAAAACTCTTCTTTTTTACCTCCTTTTAGAGAAAAATCATTCATCAAAGAATGTCACAAAATGCTAATTTTGTTTGACATTATGTATACATAACAGTCAAATTTAATTTTTTCCTAATATCATTGATTTGGTTCTATGGGAAGTATCACTAAAATCATTATGTTTTCTCTGAAGACTTAAAGTGTTAACAAAGGAAATCATACAACCCAAGCCATTTTTATGAAACTTAAAAGATTTGTTTAAAAAAAAAAACTGCCTAGCTTTATGTACAGTTGATTTCTTCGGGCATGTTTATTGTTTGTTTACTAGAGAACTCACCTACTGCATACATAGTCATAAGGTCTGTTTTCAGATTGTGCATTTTGTTCTATTTCAAAGCAAGAGCTCTTAAATCTGGGCAGCTGTTCTATAAATGTCTGTCTATCCCTAGTCATGGGAGGATATTGTGACCATATGGACAGATAAGCTAAACCCTTTCACTATTGAGAAAACAAGCAGTTGAACATAGCTTATAGATGGTAATGTCTGGTTTGTGCAGGGCATCACAGAATTTTCATGAACAGCACGTGATCTGGGATGTGTGCTTGTATGCAGGGTTAGGTGTAGGCAGCCATGGACTCAGCTAGAGGCGAGGGATCAAACCAGGCCCTGTCTCGTGCCTCCTGAGTATCAGTTGAGTTGCGCTTGAGAAAGAGCCTGAGCTATGGACCCTAAGACTCGCTGACGTGACTGCCTGCATGTATTAAGAGGCAAAACTGGGTTGTACATTTAATTGTTACAAGATTACCCTGTACTTGCACGGATTATAAACTGCACCATTGTAAACTCGTGAATTGCTAGTTAAAGATTAGTTAAGTAGACAAAAGTTACTGGCGTCAGAAGCTCACTACCAGCGCTTGGGAAATGGGTTTCGTAAAAGCTTAAGGGGTTTCATGTGAGTATTACGTGTGTATGAGCAATCAACCGAAAATAGATAATTCCTTATAATTGTTTCTGTTAACTATATAATGCCACACAGCCCTGAATAAAATTGGTACTGCTTGGACATCATCCCCTGTGTCCCTTCTGTCCTCATTTCTTTACAAGTCTTATTCTTTCTCCATTCTCTTACCCTCTCGACCCTGCTCATGTCATCGCACCGGCCACGACAGTTAGGCAGAAGGAAGGGGAGGGAAGGGCTGTTTTTTATGAACCATATGTGAACCACAGTACCTATGAGGTCTGCCCAGGTCTCATTCTTGAAACCAGTGGTACTTCAAGCTGCACATGGAAATGCTGGGGAGAAGTACCTTAAGAACTACAAAAACAACATGAGTATTTGCATGAGGTGGGTGGACGTTATATAGCCTGGGAGGTTATCCAGGTTCATTGTGAAGGGGCCAGGGTCTCATCAGGAGGCATAGGAAAGAGGGCTAATTTCAAAAGAGGAGTCGTGAACCACAGTGAAGTCATCTGTCTTGGAGGATATGAAACAAACAATAATAAAGTATATGAAAGATGCCAAGAAAGGGATTTAGAACTACGGTAATAAATAGGAAGTTGTGTAGTAGACTTCCTCTTCAGGGTAGAGCATTGCAGAGTTTGGTTAGGAGTGTGGTTACTGAAAGACGTTACTCAAGTCTGGACAATGTTCACATAATCACGTAATAGGAGAGACGTAAGAAGCAATTTTTGTAAATAGGCTTTACAGCTATCACTGTACAATAAAGAAAACGAGGGACAAAAGTTTTCCTGTACCTTATGAGCAAGTCCCTTCAGTGGAAAAGCAACTTATCCTGAAGGCCAAGAGGCAGTATGCCTCAGCTCTGTTCAGGGACATCAGCTGGTTATCAGCAGAGATAACCTGAGTGTGACACTCGGTATACTGCCCCAGCTGGCCCCACAAAGGACTTTTCATGAATACCTAGGGAAATGCTACTACATTCAAAGGGCCAATTAAATGAAAGTGTTTGTCAATTGAACTAGCTATTTGACTAAAGATATTATGATAAACCAAGAGCACAAATTTATCTATAGTCCAATAACATAAGCTTAACCTTAGTGAGAGAAGCACCTTGCCCTCATGTCAGCATAGTGCATCACTGGGAAGAACAATAATTATGACTGTTCAGAGAAATAACAGAAAGAGAAGCAACCACTATAGATGGGTATTAAATTGGGGGTTACGCCACGGAGCCTTATCAGGGGTGGAAAGGGTCAAATCATTTTCGTATTTAATTTGCACAATTTCAGTTGTACAAAATTTCTTTATCTTTTTTATTTATATAATTGTAGTTGCTGCAGAGTCATATTTTGAACATGTACTTTTTATTATGAATACATGAATTACAGTATATATATATTTTACATTTTACCACCCAGAGTTTCATACTCAAGTTTTATAAAATCATAGTTAAAGTTATGTTTTTGAGAGGGCTTAGGGGATTTTTAAAGATAACATTTATGATATAAGGAGTGTTTTTTCCAATATCTAATTTTTGGAACCAACAGTTGCAAAAGAAAGACCTTTGGTGTAGTAAGAAAGAGGTAAACCCAGCCTACAATTAAGGAAGCTATAGAGAATGGTGCACACACATACTTCACATACTTGCAAAGAGTAGGAGCAGTATTTAGATTATTTGAGGGTCTCCTGGGTGAGGTTACAATGATTAGACTGGTGAACCACCTACTAATATGTCATTAGACTTTTATCATTCACTCATTCAATATATATCCACTGAGTATAATCCATGTGCTAAGCCCTTCCAGGCTGGAAATACAGTATTCCCCTGAATTCTTGAATGGACGTATATATTAAACAAAACTAAGCATCAAATAACAAGAAGCATTATGAGGAGAAATAAAGCAGAGATAGTGAGGCAGCATGACTGGCCAGAGAAAGCTTTCTCAGATCATATCTGAACTTTCTGAATGAAGTGAAGAAATGAGACACATAAGTATTTCCAGAAAAGGTATTTTAAGCAGAAGGGGCCACAAAAACAAACAAACTCAGAACAGCAATAAGACCTTTGTGGCCTTAGCACAATGAATGAGGAGCAGATGGGCAGAAACTGAATTCTGGGGGAGTCAGAGGCCAGACTAAACAGCCATGTGGTCATGGTCACTGCTAGGGGTTGAATTGTGTCTGTGTCCTCCTACCCCCTTCACCCATCTGAAGAAAATCTATGTTGAAGCCCTAACCCCAGTACCACAAATGTTACCTTATTTGGAAATAAGGTCATTGCCAGTGTAATTGGTTGTGATGATACCACCTGGAATAGTGTAGTTCCATAATCCATTATGACGGGTACCCTTAGAGAAGACATCATGTGAAGACAGAGAGACAAAGAGACATGGTATTGAGAGAAAATACCACATGATAACAAAGACAGAGGGTAGAGTAATACAGCTATAAGTCAAAGAACACCAAAGACCTTCAACAAACAACCTACATCTAAAAACAGTCAAGGAGGGCACTTAGGTAGCTCAGTTGGTTAAGTGACTGCCTTTGGCTCAGGTCATGATCCTGGAGTCCCAGGACTGAGTTTCTCATTGGGATCCCTGCTTGGCATGGAGTCTGCTTCTCCCTGTGACCCTCACCCCTCACTCTCTCTTTCAAATAAATAAATAAAATCCTTAAAAACTAAAGTAAAAAGAAGCAAGGAGGTACTCACCTATAGATTTCTGAGGGACTATGGCCCTGCCAATACCTGATTTCAGCCTTCTAGCCTCTAGACACCTGAGACAATACATTTTCTCTTGTTTTAAATTACCCAGTTTGGGGGCGCCTGGGTGGCTCAGTGGGTTAAAGCTTCTGCCTTCAGCTCAGGTCATGATCTCAGGGTCCTGGGATCGAGCCCCACATCAGGCTCTCTGCTCAGTGGGGAGCCTGCTTCCTCCTCTCTCTCTGCCTGCCTCTCTGCCTATTTGTGATCTCTGTCTGTCAAAAAATAAATAAATAAAATCTTAAAAAAAAATCCTTATTAAATTACCCAGTTTGTAGCACTTTGTTATAGCATCCCTAAGAGATTGATATAGCACATTTTTTAAAATTTTCAAAAAACTTTGTATCTTAGAGAAGTTTTAGGTTCATGGCAAAGTTGGAAAAGAAGGTACAGAGGGTTCCTATATATTCTAAGTCCCGCATATCACAGTCCATACACTAATATTGTCTACTAGAGTAGCACATTTTTTCAAACTAATAAACCTAAAATGACACATTATTATTATTATCCAAGTCCATGGTCACCTTAGGTTTCACTCTTGGTATGTGGTACATGCAATCAGTTTTGATAAATGTATAACGACATGTATCTAACATTGTAGTATCATACAGAATAGTTTCACTGCCTAGAAATCCTTTATGTCCTGTCTATTCACCTTTTCTTCCTCCCTAATCTCTGGGAACCACTGATTTTTATACTCTCCATAGTTTTGCCTTTTACAGAACATCAAATAGTTGGAATCATAAATAACTGTAGCTGTTTAGTCTGAATTGTGTCCCCTTGCTCCAAATTAATTTTTTGAAGTCCTGACCCTCATTGTGACTGCATTTGAAAATAGAAAGTAATGAACCCGAGATAAGGTCATAAGGATGAGGCACTAATCCAATATGACTAGTGTCCGTCTAAGAGAAAGAGACACCAGAAATACGTGGGCATAGGGAAAAAGCCAGGTGTTGACAGAGAGAAGGTGGCTCTCTCCAAGCCAAGGGGAGAAGCCTTAGGAGAAACAAACTTATTTAAACCTTGATCTTGGACTTCCAAACTCCAGAACTCTGAAATAAATTTATGTTTAAGCTATCCAGTCTGTTCTACTTTGGAATAGATGCCAATGGATGCCTTGGATGCCAATCTTATGTAACCTCTACAGACTGGCTTCTTTCACTTAATAAGATGAATTTAATGTTCCTCTATGTTTTTCCATGGCATGATAGTTCATTTCTTTTTAGGGTTGAATGACATTCCATTGTCTGGAAGTGCTGCAGTTTATTTACCTATTCCCCTACTGAAGGAGGGAATAGGTTATTCCTAGGTTTTGACAGTTATGAATAAAGCTGCTGTACAGATTCTTGTGCTGGCTTTTTGTGTGAATGGAAGTTTCAACTAATTTGGATAAATTCCAAGGAATGTGATTGCTGGGTTGTATACTGAGAATATGTTTAGATTGGCTTAAAAAAAAAAAAAAACTGTCACCGTATTCCAAAGTGACTGTACCATTTTGTACGCACACCAACAATGAGTGAGAGTTCCTGTTGCTCCACAGCCTGACTAGGTTGCTGTCAGTGTTTTGGATTCCGGCCATTGTAGTCAAAGTGTAGTGGTATCTTGTTGTTTTGATTTGTAATCCTCTAATGGTATATAATGTTAAGCATATTTTAGTATATTTATTCGCCATTTGTATATCTTTGGTGAGGTGTTACCTTTGCCTTTTTTTTTTTATGTTACATGTGCTGGGAATATATCAGAGACATTTGGGGAAAGAGAAACAAGATGTTATCTCTGTCTTAAAAGTGTAATTTTGACATATATGGCAAAGTGACCTGAGAGGGAGAGAAAGGCACAAGAATTAGTAAGTGGAGAAGAAGACATACAGAAAACTAGTTTGTCAATTTGGAAGCTATTACTGTAATCCAGATGTCTTGCTCTGAAAGAATAGAACTGGAAGGAAGGAAAATTGATCAGCTGATATACAAATACAATATATACATATTGTATTTGTATATATATATATACATATATATGTTTTTCATATAAAACCTGATTACTTGTATCCATTTTGTACACACAATACAGGTTTCCTATTGAATGAGATGGGTTAGGTGAGAGGCAGAAAGCAGCAAAAAGTAATGGGTGTCTAAACAAGGTGGTAATTGTTGGTGCCATTTGCTGTGTTGTAAAGCAATGTCATGGGAGCAGTTTTAGGAGTAAAAATCAACATGATTTATTTGAGGTTTAACTTCTTTTTTTTTTTAAAGATCTTATCTATTTGACACAGAGAGAGACAGCAAGAGCAGGGACACAAGCAGGGGGAGATGGAGAGGGAAAAACAGGCTTCCTGCCAAGCAGGGAGCCTGATACGGGACTTGATCGCAGGACCCTGGAATCATGACCTGAGCCAAAGGCAGACACTTAATGACTGAGTCACCCAGGCACCCTGAGGTTCAACCCAATTCTTAATTTTTTACCTCCAGATTGGTGTTACTTGGAAAATATGGGTTATCAATGTATCTGCTTATCAGTAATGAGACTTAAGAATAAGTTATGAAAATTTATGTAAATAATTTTTCAAACTGGTTTATAATTCTGTAGTAGGGGCACTATCATATGGAGTAGATTCACCAACAGCAAGAGTATCAGTATTCTTGGCTGAATAAATGTTCGTTCATAACCCATTTCCATAATAGGAATCCTCCACAATGGCACTTTTGACATTTTGAGCCAGATAATTGTTGTTGTAGGGAGCTGTCTTAGGCATTGCCGGGTGTTGAGCAGCATCTCTGCCCTCTATTTTCTAGATGCCAGAAGAACACTTCACTACGGTTGTGACAATCAAAATTATCTGCAGAATTTATCAAGTGTCCCCAGGGTGAAGGCAAAAATGATTCCATTTGAGAGTTCTTGCTCTATAGTAAGCATGGAATGATTTCAAGTTTACTATAAAATTATGGTTTTCAAGTTGTGTTACAAGTGATTCTAGAACGCTGAGGAGATTTTATTTGAGTGTTTCATAGCTAAAGCACTAAAGCAGAAATAAAAATGTATAAGAAATCACAAAAGACCAAAAATAATATATAAATCGTATGATTTACTTTATGTCCACACATGCACACATAAAACCATATTCTAAGGAGGAAAACACTAATACAAACTAAATTTACTGATATGAACTTATGATAGTGAAAGCAAGAATTAATTTTTAGTTCCCCATACATTTCAGATATTATGTCAGTTTGTGGGTGGAAAATCATAATGAAAGAAGAAATGCAAATTTTTCTGCTGTAAGTGTTAATATGAAAATATAATGTTATTTATATAAATACCATCATCATAGCAGAAATTACATTTGATTCAAAAGAGAGATCATAAATTGAAAATAGAAATGTCTTACTGAGGTGACATTTCTAAGATACAAAAAGTATTACTAGAGTAGCTAGAGATTTTGATAATAATGAAAAAAAAGTACCTATAAGAAAGACTTCAAAAGAAAAATGTGGTGAAATTTGAAATGAATCTTCAGATTTGAGGAAGCTCAGAAAAAATTTAAAAGATAATAAACTTAAAACAGTATATATAGATGGCATTTGGGTGGCATGAAGTAAAAAGTCTATTTTGTAAGTTACTTTAGGAAAATAGATTTGATTAATATATGAAGAAAATAATTTTGATTTTCATGTACAGACATACCATAGAGATATTGCATTTTCATTCCAACCATGACAATAAAGCAAATATCACAGTTAAGTAAATCCAATAATTTTTTTGGTTTCCCAATACATATAAATTTATATTTACAGTACATTGTAGTATATTAAGTTTGCAACAGCATTATGTAAAAAAAAAACAATATGTGCACCTTAATTTAAAGAGACATTATTACTTAAAATGCCAGCTGTCATCTGAGCTTTTAGTGAACCATAATCCTTTTGTAGTTGGAGGGTCTTGCCTCTATGTTGATGGCTGCTGACTGATCAGGGTGATGGGTGCTGAATGGTGGGAGGCTGTGGCAATTTTTAAAAATAGGACTATAATGAAGTTTGATGCATTGGTTGACTCTTCCTTTCACAAACAATTTCTCTATAGCATGAAATGTTGAGAACATTTTATCTTTAGTAGAATTCTTTCAAAATGGGAGTCTGTTCTCTCAAATTCTGCTGTTGCTTTATTAACTAAGATTCTGTAATATTCTACATCCTTTATTGTCACTTCAACAGTCTCTGCAGCATCTTCACCAGGAGTAGATTCCATCTCAAGAAACCACGTTTTTTGCTCACCCAGAAGAAACAACTCCTCATCCATTCCAGTTTTATCATGAGATTGTGGTAATTCAGTGCCATCTTCAGACTCCACTCCTCACTCTAGTTCTCTTTTTTCCACCACATCTGCAGTTACTTCCTCCACTGAAGTCGTGAAGCCCTTGAAGTCATCCATAAGGGTTGAAATAAAATTCTTCCAATTCCTGTCAATGTTGGTATTTCGACCTCTTCATGAAACACAAATGCTCTTAATGGCATCTAGAATAGTGAATCTTTTCCAGAAGGTTTTCACTTTACTTTGAAGAAGTCAAAATTACTGCTTGATCCAAGAACTACAGAATGGGTATTGTGTCAACGGCCATGAAAACAACATTCATCCCATTGTACATCTCCATCAGAGCTTTTGGATAACAGGTGCACTGGCAATGAATAATATTTTGAAAGGAATATTAGTTGTAGATTTGCTTTTTTTTCTGAACAGTAGGTCTCAACAGAGGGCTAAAATATTCAGTAAACCATGTTGTAAAGAGATGTGCTGTCATCCAGGCTTTGTTGTTCCATTTATAGAGCATCTGCTCTACTAAATCTACTCTACCTACAGTAGATTTAGTGTACTTCTTAAGGGCCCCCAACTTTCAGAATGACAAATGAGCATTAGCTTGAACTGAAAGTCACCAGCCACATCAGCCCCCAACGAGAGAGTCAGACTGTCCTTTGAAGTTTTCAAGCCAGGCAGGGACTTCTCTCTAGCTATGAAAGTCCTAGCTGGCATCTTCTTCCCTCTAGCTATGAAAGTCCTAGCTGGCATCTTCTTCCCATTGAAGGTTGTTTCACTTACTTTGAAAATCTATTATTTAGTGTAGCCATTTTCATTAATTATCTTAGCTGATATTCTGGATAACTTGCTGCTGCTTCAACATCACCACTTGCTGGTTCACTTCACTTTTATGTTATGGATACAGCTATTTTCTTAAACCTCATGAATCAACAATGGTCTAGCTTTAAACTATTTTTTTTCCCCTATAGGTTTCTAAACTTTCTCAGCCTTTATAGAATTAGGGGGAAATAGGCTTTTGCTCTGGATTAGACTTCCAGTCAATGGAATGTTGTGACTGATTTGATCTCTCCAGGCCCCTAAAACTTTCTCCGTATCAGCAATAAGACTGTTTGGCTTTCTTATTATTTGTGTGTTCACTGAAGTAGTGCTTTTAATTTCCTTCAAAAACTTTTCTTTTGCATTCACAACTTGGCAAACTGTTTGGTACATGAGGCCTACCTCTCAGCCTGTCTCAGCTTTCAACAGGCCTTCCTCACTAAACTTAATCATTTCTAGCTTTTTAAAGTGAGAGACATACTACTTTTTCACTTGAACATCTAGAGGCCATTGTGGGTAATTGGCCTAATTTCAGTTTTGTTGTGTCTCCAGGAATAGGGAGGCCTGGGGAGAGGGAGAGAGATGAGAAAACGGCTGGTTGGTGGAACAATCAGAGCATACACGACATTTATTAAGTTCACCATCTTATATGGGTGCAGTTTGTGACATCCCAAAACAGTTAGAAGAGTAACATCAAAGATCACTGATTACAGATCATCAGAACAAACATAATGATAATGAAAAAATTTGAAATGTTTTGAGATTGTTAAAATGACACGGAGACATCAAGTGAACAAATGCTGCTGAAAAATGGCAAATGACTTGCTCAAAGCAGGGTTGCCACAAAAGTTCATTTTGTAAAGAATGAAGTGTGGGGGCTCCTGTGTGGCTCAGTGGATTAAGCCTCTGCCTTCGGCTCAGATCATGGTCTCAGGGTCCTGGGATCAAGCCCCACATTGGGCTCTTTGCTCAGTGGGGAGCCTGCTTCCCTGCTCTCTCTCTGCCTGTCTCTCTGACTACTCAAAATCTCTATCAAATGAATAAATAAAATCCTAAAAAAAAAAAAAAAATGAAGTGTGTGTGCGAAGGGCAATACAGTGACGTGCAATAAAATGATGTAGACCTGTAATTATACTTCAAAATGCATAGGAGCAGAAACTATTTTATGTATCCTTCATTTTTTAAAAATTTCTTTCTTTTTAAAAAAGACTATATTTATTTATTTGACAGACAGAGATCACAAGTAGGCAGATCATGACCCGAGCTGAAGGCAGAGGCTCAACTCCCTGTGCCACCCAGGCACCCCTATTATCCATTCATTAATATACATTCAACCTAATAAATGGACACAATTAAGTACCTGTGGATACAACATTGAACAAAATAGACAAAAAAAATCGTTGTGTGAGAGATAGATAATAAAGGAAGTAAATAAGGGATGCCGTGATCCTTGCAAATATCTGGCGTGGAGAGACTCAAAGACAAAGACACCAAGGTGGTGATGGGTGTTCCTGGCTTATTTGAAAAATAATAATAATTTTAAAAAGACCATTCTGACCAAAGTGGAGCAAATGAGAAAGAAGTCATTAGGAAGGAAGTACTGAGAGTGACAGAGAACTCAGTAACACTGAAACACATGGGGAAAGTTTTTACTTCATACGGGAAGTGAAGTCCTTGAAGGTTTGAGAGAGGACTCATAATATGATTTATTTATCTTTTAAAGGCTTACTCTACATGCTATGTCAAAAATATATTTAATGTTAGGGGCGCCTGGGTTACTCAGTCTATTAAGCTTCTGCCTTTGGCCCATATCATGATCTCAGGGTCCTAGGATCCAACCCTCCATCAGGCTCCCTTCTCAGCAGGGAGTTTGCTTCTCCCTCTCCTTTCCCCTGCCTGTGTTCCCTCTCTCACTGTCTCTCTCTCTCTGTCAAATCAATAAAATCTTTATATTTAAATATATATATATAATATTTATATACGTACAATATATAAATATTATATATATATATTTATATATTTCCTAACATTAAATATGTATATAATGTTAGGAAATAAAGTTTAATGTTAAAACTGAAAATAATGTCACTATGATCATTTGAATTAGCAATGGAATAGTTATGGAATAGTTAAAGGTAGAATAAAATCATTAATGTAACATAAATAGCGCAGACCCAAACCTGAAAGGATAATTATAAATAGTATTAATTTCCTTAGATTAAATTGAAAAATTAATTGTATTCTATGATTTTACAAGTTACTATATGAAACAGACTAGGTGTAACCAGACTTACTGAATCAGGATATGTGGGATAGGCCCTGCATCTAAGAACCCGTTTTTAGAAAATGTTCCACAGGTGTTTCTGATAAACAACACTTATTCAGAAACATTGTGACAAATTTATAATGAGAATTAGTCATTCAGTGACAGAATTTTCCTGTGACAGTGTTTCCATGCCAGCGACCTTTCTAAAAATCACACATAAAATTCTGATATAAATCTGTAAAATTCTTTGCTGAATTCAAGATGTTATGATTTCTATGTTCACTGGTCTCAGTGACACAATGTAATGGAAAGGAAATTATTTTGGTATGATTTGCACAATGTGAATTCCTGTTGGTGCCTAGTGATCAACACTATAATTGTGAAATGCTCACAAACCATCTGCTGCGTAATCTGTTTTAGAATTGTGCCAAAGACACATGTCAAGTTTATTGGCTAATTGGTATTTAGTTTTAAAATCCCCTTATTTCCCATTTTGGAAAATTGCAATAATATTTGCCTTCATTCTCTTGGATGTGGGCTGTTCTCTGTGCTTTCTCTCCTTGATTATTGTTCTGAAAGTACCTTTGCTTCTGTACTTCTGATTTGTAGACATGAGCTCTCTTATAAATATTAGATTATTTTCATGTATTGCCTTACTCCCTTACCTGTGCATCATTATTTGAGTGTGATTTTTTAAATGTTTTTTGCCCATTGTTTACAGTTTGACTATAATTCCTTCTATAGATGACAAAAACAGAGAAACAGTAGTATGCTCTTGATCATCGAGTGATAGTTCATTGTTTCTTTAAAAGATTTTATTTATTTATTCGACAGACAGAGATCACAAGTAGGCAGAGAGGCGGGCAGAGAGAGAGAGGGGAGGAAGCAGGCTCCCCGTAGAGCAGAGAGCCCGATGTGGGGCTCGATCCCAGGACCCTGCGATCATGACCTGAGCCGAAGACAGAGGCCTTAACCCACTGAGCCACCCAGGCACCCCTCATTGTTTCTTTATTTAGTAAGATCCATTTACTTGCTTTAAGAAATTTATTCCATTTTTTAACAGGTTTTTTTTTTTTTGCCTTATTAATTCCAGTCATTTGCTTCTATGGATTGTTTAGAAATGCCCAATTCATATCCTACTCTTCCTGATTTTTCTCAAATTATTTAAATTATGATATCCTAAAATTTAAAATCTGATGGTGGTTTTTCAGATAACAATTCTCACAGGAACATAATCATCAATAAAAACAACAATCTTTTATTGATGGTTATTAGATGCCAGGTATATATTTAGCATTTTAAGTGTATTATCTCATTTAATATTCATGAGATTGGAACTACTTTACTATATTATATAACTTCCCCAGAGCTGTTCAGGTAAAAGACATAGAATTAATATTTCCTTTCTTCTTTTTTGTTATTTGTTTTGTTTTGTTTTTTTAATTGATAGATTTGTTTTTAGGGAACTTGTGGTTTCAGAGAAAAATTAAGCCAGAAGTAGGGAGAATTCCCATATACCCCTTTCCTGTTACCCCAGTTCCTCTACCATTAAAATCTTGCATTAATGTGGCACATTTGTTACAATGATGAGCCAATATTGAATCATTATTAAGTAAAGTTTATAGTTTGCATTAGGGTTTACTCTTTGTGCTGTACACACCATGGGTTTTGAAGAAGGTATGATGATATATATCCACCATTACAGTGTCATACAGAATAGTTTTACTACCTTAAAATACCCCTATGATCCACATCTTCTTCCATCCCTCTCTCCCCTTGAACCCCCAGTGGGTAACTATTTACCTTTTACTGTCTCCATAGTTTTGCCTTTTCCAGAATGTCATAAAGTTGGAATAACATAGTATGTATCATTTTTCATTTGGCTTCTTTTCCTTAGCAATATGTATTTAAGACTTCCCCATGTCCTTTCATGGCTTGGTAGTTTGTTTCTTTTTAGTGCTACATAATATACCAATGTATGGATGTACAAACACTCATGATATACAGGTTTTCGAATAGAAGTGAGTTTTCTACTCATTTGGGTAAATTCGGAGGAGCATGACTGCTGAATTGTAGAGTAAGAGTACATTTAGCTTTGTAAGAAACTGCCAGACTCTCTTCCAGAGTGGCTATACCATTTTTTTCTCCACCAGCAATGAATGAGAGTTCTTGTGGCTTCTTGTCCTTGCCAGTATTTGGTGTTTTCTGTGTTTGGGATTTTGGCCATTCTGATATGTGTGTAGTAATATCTCATTGTTGTTTTGATTTTGAATCCTCTAATGACATATGATGCTGAATATTTTTTCATGTGCTTATTTGTCATTTGTATATCTTTGCTGGGTTGTCTTTTCAGATTTTTTTTGTCCATATTCTACTTGTTCTATTTGTTTTCTTGTTAAGTTTTAAGAGTTCCTTGCATTAGCTATTCTGGGTGCTAGGTACTCTTCCACACACTTTCCATATACTATTTCAGTTACTTTAAGTTTTAATATTTTTTAAATTAATACTTACAACCAATCTAAACTTGGGATTTTTTTTTAAAGATTTTATTTATTTATTTGACAGAAAGAGATCACAAGCAGGCAGAGAGGCAGGCAGAGAGAGAGGAGGAAGCAGGCTCCCTGCTGAGCAGAGAGCCCGATGCGGGACTCGATCCCAGGACCCTGAGACCATGACCTGAGCCGAAGGCAGCGGCTTAACCCACTGAGCCACCCAGGTGCCCTAAACTTAGGATTTTAATAATAACTGGAGTGCCTTAACTCTTCATAAGTTCTCTAGTCATTTATTAGAGATACCTTTTATGTGTATTTTCTTTCTCAGATGAAACTATTATAAAATCTTTTTTCTATTAAAATCATTGTAAAAGCATGCCAAATAAATATTAAATAAAAGAATACTTTCAAAAAATATACTTGCGTAGTCAGCCATTCAAATTAGTATAACATTACTATCAAGCATCAGTCTTTATCAAATCAACAAATATTTTGTGAACAACTTATAAATGTGAGATTATTTTAAAAGTAAAACTTTGTCTTCTTTAAAAGATCTGAGGCTGTATGGCATGAAGAAATACAACTACTTGGTAAGTATCATGGGTGTTTTTCCTTTAAAAGTGGTTTCATCCTGGAGATCCTAGGAAACATTTTATCACCCTAAAACGAAATTACCTCCTTTTGCTTTACTATTTTTCCCTTAACCTTAAACCTAAAGCCTAACCTTTCAACCTAAAGCCAACTAGAAACTCAATGAATTTTGTGTTCATAGACTATAAAATAAATTTTCTCAAATATAATGTTTTCTGTGGAAAAAAATAGCTTATGAGAAAAGGAGCTGTTAAGTAAACGTGAAGAAAAAAAATCTTTTAAATATATGTGTTCATATTGATTGATTGATTTAATTTAATTTCTAAAATCTTGAATCTTGGTTTCATTTCTTGACTATTTATTAAAAACATTATGCCAGGCTCATATAATCAGATCAATGATTAAATAATTACCTAACCTTAGTTGTAAATCATACTTCTCATAACATTATTCATTTTCCCTAGAACAGCTTTCTTTTCTGTGGTGAATAATATTTGCTAAAATCAATAAGGAACAATGTTTTATTAAATTGATTCGTATTTATTGTTAGCTATAATTGTGTCAATTAAACAGTAAAGTAAAAGATATACAAAAGTATTTGTTTAAATAAAACTGTTTTCTTCTAACCTCCTTCAGTTCTCACCAAAGGCCACATGAGATTGAACAGAAAAAAAACTGGAGAGCATTTTTCAAAATAGAGAGTTAATATTGGGTACTTTCTTAATACAATCTGAGTATTCACTGGTAGACAGCTCTGACCCATCTTTTTTGCTTCAAGTGCCATTTTCATGCTGACCGCTCTTAAATGTATTTCCGGACTTGGGACATATGCTCTAAACTTCAAACTCGTATATCCAGTGCTATGAAATCTTGTTGGACATCTTCCTGGTAAATTAAACTGAACTTTGATTTTCTGTTTCCACCTGACTACAGCCTGTTTCTTCTACTCCAGCCTATTTCATTTCTACCCTGCTTTACTCATCATCCCTCTCTGAACAGTGCATCAGAAGTTTTTTCCCTATGCTTAAAATATGTCTTAAATCTGCCCAAGTATCAACTTCGATTTCACTTTTTAACAATTTATCACCAGAATTCCTAGTGACATTTTTTACATTGAATGTTCTGTCATCATGCTACTTTAAGCCTTCTAGTAGGCATCTATAGCAAACGAAATTTACCATGGTTTATGGATGGATTCTTATAGGTTCTAGCCCTGTAAGATTAATTTTCTATCAGTCATGTTCTTGCCCAGTGAATTGCATACTAGTCCTTTCAAAGCGTCATTCCTGCCAAGCTCATTTCAGCATCTAGGCTTTTTCACATGTCTCAGTTATCAAAATAGTTGTATCTAGCTATATGTTTGGGTAATAAAAGCATGGGGCGCCTTGGTGGCTCAGTGGGTTAAGCCTCTACCTTCAGCTCAGGTCATGATCTCTGGGTCCTGGGATCAAGCCCACATTGGGCTCACTGCTCACCAGGAAGCCTGCTTCCCCCTCTCTCTCTACCTGCCTCTCTGCCTACTTGTGATCTCTCTCTTTCTCTCTCTCTCTGTCAAATAAATAAGATCTTGAAAAAAAGAAGTTGGATACCTTATGGATTGAGAAAACAAGATTTGCAAATGAGAACAAATTTTATAAAGGCAAATGTTATAAATTATACAAATGTTAAAATGTTAACCTAATTTTAATGATCACTGGAATGTATTTGTTCCTTTGTGTACTATACCTGGATATCCAAACCTTGCTTTACATTTTTTAAAGTTAATGACATTCTGTGGGGCTCCTGGCTGGTTTAGTTGGTTAAGTTTTCAATTCTCCATTTCCACTCAGGTAATGATCTTAGGGTTATGAGATCTGTGCTCTGTGCTGGGCATGGGGCTTGCTTGGGATTCTCTGTCTCCCTCTCCCTCTGCCCCCTTCCTCCCCTCTAAATATATAAATTAAGTAAGTAAGTTATGAAATTCTACCTTGCACTAGATCATTTCTAATATTCAAATAAGTTAATTATGAATTTTAGATTGAGATATAATTTTGCTCATATCTCTCTTAACTTATATTCTGAAAATACTGTATACCTTCATGAAAAAGCATGATTATTAGCAGTGGTAATAACAGTATTCTCCTGTTAGTAATTTAAGAGACACAATTTACTTATTTCATTATTTCTGATAGCCATACTTTTGATGGGCATTTGTAACTATGTATTATGTAAAATCAATACCACTTAGTGAATTAGCCTTCTTTTCCTTCTTTTAAATGTATATTTATCTAATAACAAATAAGTGGAGAAAATGGTGATTAAATGCTTATTTAAGATATCTGAAATCATCATCATCTCTACCATCATGTCTGAATAGGTAAATTTAACACATTGAGGTCATGAACATTATGTTATCATCATCCTTAATGTATTCTGAATATCGACTACAGAACAGGACTCTTTATAGCTGCCTGCCTTAAGGTACTTTCCCATCACGCTTAAATGTAATCCCCTGAAGTGATTATGTGTGAATAATTCAGAAAATTGCACCATGCCTGGGGTTTTAAAGCCACACACTGAAATCCAATACCAGCTTCATGCTATTGGAGCCAGTATAGTACATCTACCTTAGTAACACCCCTGAAAAGTACAGATCTAGTGAGGAATTCATATTTGTTGCTTATATTTTGAGTGTCAGACAAATAGAAAACCATCCTAGAAATTTAAATATCATACATGGATTATGTACCCAGACATTCAGCAGAAACATAATTAAATTTAGAATAACATAGAAGCCTATGTAAGTATAAATATATCACTGGCACCAAATTAACTGGCAATCTGATATGTGCACTTAAGATATGTATGTATATATGTACAAATGTGTGTGTACACACACATATTTACACATAGATGTGTGTATATTAAAGCATTTCTGTTGATTGATGTTTTATGGATATAATACATCATACTAGAATAAAATATCAATGTCTAAGGAAATGGTTGTTTGAATATGTTAATCATTATCTGATGTAACATATTTTTATACTGCCTTCTCCCTAGAAGTATTCTTTTAAAAAGAAAAAAATTCCCCAAGATTTAAAAACTCCATTTAAGTGCCTTCTTAGCTCAGTAGGTAGCACATCAGTCTCATAAAAACTCCATTTATTAAAAACAAACAAACAAACAAAAAGACCTCATGATTTTGTTCCTTAGTATCATAACAATGAGGAATGGCCCATCTCATCACACAGTTGGACTGAACATGGATAAACGATCAAGTGTCCACTTCACAAAACTTCCAACTAGAACACTGTTTCATTCAGAAATTGCAAGCTTGAGGGGTGCTGGGGTAGCTCAGTGGTTAAGCATCTGCCTTCAGCTCAGGTCATGATCCCAGGATCCTAGAATTGAGCCCTGTGTGGGGCTCCCTGCTCAGTGGGGAGCCCGCTTCTCCCTCTCCCTCTGCCTGCTGCTCTGCCTCTTATTCTCTTTCTATATCTCTGTCAAATAAATAAATAAAACCTTAAAAAAAAAAAAAAGAAAGTGTGAGCTTGAAATTGCTACATAATGTTAAGCATTAGGTTTAGGTGAATATATTATATGTAATAATAATAAACATAATATAATTTGGCTGAATTATGTTTTTGCCTCTCGTATATGTCATTAGCTTCTTGATTTTCCCATGTAATTACAGCTACCTACATGTACATTAAATATTTCATGTTTCAAAATAAATTTAACCTACTTTGAAAATTCTGGTTATTGACAGCTTTAAAATGCTTCACACGGTCTTATCAATATATAGAATATGGAGGATAAAAATTTCCTTTGACATTAAATAAAACTTACAGGCATAGATTCTAATCTAGAATTCACTTCAGGGAAGTGTTTAGCAGAACTACTCATTTTAACTGCAGAAAACATGAGTCCTTGAAGCAATCTGGTGGTAACTGTTCAAGGGTTTTTGCTTTAACTAATGATTAATGACATGTTTCAGTAGTTCTTAGATGTATATCAATTTACAAAGATATATAGTAATAATGTAGCAATTGTCATTAAGTCAATCAGCCTTTTAGAATTTAGCAATTTTTTATTCTAGGTAGATTTTCAACTTCTTTGTACAATGTCTTTGTTAAATCTTTAACTATCGCATAATGATTACTATTTTAAGTGTGAGAAGCTAAGGTAAAAATCTTGACAGAAACATAATTAGAATGAAATTTAAGCTAACGAACAACAGAGAACATTGTCTTTGGACTGTGAAAACAAAGCTCTCTTACTAAAGTTGGACTAGATTTTTCTTAAAAATTAAAATCTTTGGTAATTGCATATTTTTTTTTAAATCAGTAATTGGGGGCACCTGGGTGGCTCAGTGGGTTAAAGCCTCTGCCTTCGGCTCAGGTCATGATCCCAGAGTCCTGGGATCGAACCCCACCTCACGCTCTCTGCTTGGCGGGGAGCCTGCTTCCCTTCCTCTCTCTCTGCCTGCCTCTCTGCCTACTTGTGATCTCTGTCAAATAAATAAATAAAACCTTTAAAAAAATAAAAATCAGTAATTGAAATAGACTTACAAATGACTTAACCTGGGGTGCCTGGGCATCTCAGTTGTTAGGCATCTGCCTTGGGCTCAGGTCATGATCCCAGAGTTTGGGGATCAAGCCAGGCATCAGGCTCCCTGTTCAGCAGGAAGCCTGCTTCTCCCTCTCCCACTCCCCCTGTTTGTGTTCTCTCTCTCACTGTGTTTCTCTCTGTCAAATAAATAAATGTAATCTTAAAAAAATAATAAATAAATAGGATATCCATAAAAGCCAACTTCAATTATAATATAAGAGCCTGCTTGGGATTCTCTCTCCTCTTCCCACCTCCTTCCCTCTAAATAAATAAACAAACAAACAAATAGTAGGAATTATTGTTGGAACTTGGGAAATATTTGAAAAGCTCAACTTGAACATAAGAGTTAATAAAGATCTATTGTATTTCCAAAACAACATAAGCAAAAATAACAACAAAACATATATGACCATTAGCTTTAAATTGGGGGCGGGGGGATCTGAATAATTACCTGAAGGACACAAGAATTAAAATGTAATAGGAAGTTTTAACTTAGTGACAAGCCTCAATGGAATAATCTTTCAGAAGAAAAAGATTAAAGATTATACCAATTGTAAAATATTTTATGACATGATTTTAAACCCTTCAAGTATCATTAACAACATTCCAAATTACAGGGAAGAATCAAGAAAACCTAAAGCACTGAGAAGTTGGAACTATGTTAACTTATGTGAACCTTGTGTTTCAGGGAAGAGGTGGACTATTGGTATCATTGTTACTCCATAAATAGCTGTTGTCTTTCTCTAATTCTTGGATAAATTTTGATTTTGCCAGAGAAAACAATACATATTCTATTTACTTTGAGTAAAGAAAATGTTGCCAACATTGATCATAAACTGACACTGAAATAAACAAATCTGACACTGACTAAATAACCATTGAGAAAATGAATTTTCTTTAAATAAAGCAAATTTTCCATGGGGGGGGAAGTGTAAAAAAAGTAGATACGTTCTGATTTCTTATCTAAACCCAGCTATCAAGAATAAATAAACATTAATTCCTATTAATATATGAATTAGCTGCTAAAGAATGTAAGCATATTTTCAACTGTATGAAAGTAATTATGTTTATCAATAAAATAAAATGTGTTAGGCTACCATTAGTCTACCATGTTAGTCTACCATTATAATTTTAGATATGTGGGGGAAAAGATAACAAAAACCTTTAAAAATTTTTGTTAGCATTTTTGTATATCAAGAAAATGTCTTATGTCACAGCTTTAGAATTAAGAAATCAAGAATTTCTTAATTGATTTTGTTCACAAAATCAAGAATTTTGTGAGCAATGGAAGCTAATATATACAGTATGGGTATCTCATGTTCTTGCATCTTAGATACTTCTAAAACTCTGGTACTATGAATGCATAATCATTCACATTTCACCAGAGAAAACTAAGGTCCACATAAACGTTCAGGACTTGATTAAATCCATGCATGCCTGAATCTCAGGTTTCTCCCTTTCATCTAGAAGTTTCTCTTTGGTTCATTGATCTGGTCATCCCATGCAGAGTACAATCTTCAGTGGATTCTCTAGATCACCTGCTTAAGAAACGTTTAGACAATTCATTGCCAGTATTGAATTTGGGTAGAAATAGTATGACTATCACATCAACTATGCTAACATCCCCTTTATTCTTATATAAAGTCAGAAATGTATGAAAAAAGTGAAAAAAAAGTGTCAGAAATAAGTTACACGCACAGAACTCTCAAGCGAATTGGTTGCAACATCATAAATCTAGGAAAAGTGAAATGTTCTTGATATTCTCTCAAGAATGACAGGATGAATGGCCTGATTTGGATCTCATGGCCAGATAGTCTCAGACTATAAAGTGGCTGTTGATATGTCAAGTGACTTCAGAGATCTTTAAGCAACAAAATCACTTTCTCTTACCTCTTCTTTCCTTTTCAAATACAGAATACACACACACACACACACACACACACACACAAACAGAATAAATACTGGTAGAGCATATATCACATTTTCCTAGTTGTCTGAATAAAATCCATTAGCACTAAATCACACTTAAAAAACTGGAAGAGCTCCAAAATAAAAACATTTGCAAAAATCAGAATGATAAAGGTGCTCATGTTAGTAAAGGCAGCTGTTCATTAGTTAATTTTCAGCTAGATTAATTGTTAGCAGTGTCACTTTTACTCATGAGATAAAATAGAAGAAATTTTTTCCATGTTTTTGCCTAAATTTGAAAAAAAAAATTTTCTAGGGATAATCACTCAGATAAGAACTTCCAAATATAAAATATATCGTAACCCTTTGTAATGAAAATGTGTTCATTTTTCACAGGTCTTGTATTTCCTATAAAATAGGATCCCTCCCCACCCAAGACTAATTTGTGTTAATGTTGAGAAACTTGGACTGGATCCTGGCGGAAGAACCAAGCTCCACTCGGAGACTTTGGAGGATCAGAGGTTTATTTAACACAGGTGGGCTCAGACAGAGTTATTCTCCAACAGTCTGAGCCCCAAGCACAAGCAGGGAGGGGGGATTTATACCCTTCTACTTCCACCTACTTGGTACTTTTTTGCGAGTGGGAAACGGGGTAGGAAAGAAGAACCTGGAAAGTCTTCGAGACGGGGACTAGAATCCCCTTGCTGGTTTGGTCAGCCATCTTAAAGTACAGTTTTTCCCTATCATTAACAATTCTAATCAATATTATTTCAAATAAATTACTAAGTCAGATGCCTCTCCTAAGCATAATTGTGTCAAGAAATTTGTAAAAATGGATATAAAAAAGAAATTATAAGAACAAGGACAGCAACCAGTAGTATTGATTTTGTTAATCCAAAGACATGAAGGTCATAATATTTAAATGTATGCTTACTTTTTTTTATATAAGTTCATTTTTGATGAAGCATTAAAAATCTTTTTTTTTTTCTTTCTTTCTGGGTTGTTCTCAGAACACATTTCTCTGTTTCCTCCACATAGCAAGGACAACAAGCCAACATTTACTTCTTTACAACATGGTGAGATAAGCTAACTTCAATATATCATCTGGGAATCTAACATTCTGTATCACTCAAGGATGCTGGGTTTACAAGTGATGGACACATTATTTTGAAGAAAATTTTGGGGGTGCCTGGGTGGCTCAGTCCATTAAGGGTCTGCCTTCAGCTCAAGTCTTGATCCCAGGGTCCTGAGATCAAGCCCTGCATCAGGATCCCTGCTCAGAAAGGAATCTGCTTCTCTCTCTCCGTCTGCCTACTAATCTTCCTACTTGTGCTCTCCATCTCTCTGTCAAATAAATAGATAAAATCTTTTAAAAAATAATAAAAAATAAACTTCTTGTCTCCAATTTCTGTACATTTTAGGAAATATTTTATATCATCTGCCTGACCAAGTACAGCATAGGTAGAGAAAAGAGAGACAAAGTAAAAGAGTTCTTTACACACAGTCATAATTCTATAATTAAAAAAAAAAAACAGGGTAAATTTAAACTGACTAAGCATAATTTGAAACTTAAAAACTCAATTATTATGAAACCACACAAAATTAAAGCCATATTTTAATCATATGATGGCATAATATACACATCCCACAGATTTTCAAGTGTATAACACTTCTTGGCACCCCATATCCCTTGGCTGGCCCCGGATAAATCATTCCGTTTTAAAGACTGATGATCCACAAAACCTATCTCCCTGCATCGCTGCTTTGGAAAAATAAAAATCCATGGATTTCCCTCTCAAATTTTTTGAACGTTGGGCTTTTTAAATAATTATTTGTAAATCCTAATGCTAGTGAAAATCTCTAATCCCTGTGCATTGTTAATATGATAGGAGACACATTTGGCAATTACCTTAAAAACCAAAGAGCCCTACTGTGTAAATTTCTTGAGTTATTTTTCTACCGAAAAACTTTCATGCACACTTCCTGATTCCAGCAGGGTGGGGTTTGTTGTTGTTGATGTTGATGAGTGAACAGAAGGCAAGCTGAGGACAAAGTAGCACCCTACAACCACCCCTGCCATGGGATATATGTAACATTCTTCAAGCACTCCCGGCTGCCCTAAAGCTAAGGAAAGGAAAAACAAATAGTTAAGTTACAGAGATCACAATCTTGCAAGACATGAGTCTCCCTCAGTTTATAATAAAAGTCTTAGCAGTTTATAAGAACAAAGCATTTCCATCAATGGCCTAGCTTCCAGAAGGAAATGTAGATACAATTAAATGTCCTTATAACCTGTCACCCATTGACAGATACTTGAGGCAGGGAGAGTGTACTGTTCCTCCAGGAAGCTCCAGACTTATCTTAATGTTAATGTCTTGCTAGAAGGAAAAACAATCTTAACTTGACAATGACAAGGCCTCTGGTATCTTGTAGGTTCTCTTTACCATATGAAAGCTTCCCTTTTCCTTACCTCCCCCAATCCCCTAGTATATAAACACCCACCCCCAACAACCCCAGTGCAGCAGCTCTTTCTGCCTAGGGGTCCTGTTCCTGTGCTTTAATCAACCACCATTTTGCACCAAAGACATCTCAAGAATTCTTTCTTGGTCATTGGTTCTGGATTTCACCTCACCTCACCTCACCTATATTCCGAAACCCCATCACTGTTTGTGTCTTAACTTTCGTTATTTTTCTCCACATCTTGTCACCTCTTACTGGATCCAAGTTCTCCATCCTTGCATTACCAAATCACCCTCACTCTCCTGCTTTACTGGTAAAAAAGCCTTGAACTCAACTCTCCGAGGAAGATTTAATATCTTCATGCAAACCTTCCTTGAAATATTATGGTAAATGTTGCTTGTCGCAACTTTTGTTGCTTCTAGCATTCACCACCTTCCCACACCTTTCTCCACTTCATATGTCTTTTTTTTTTTTTTTAATTTACTTTGTTTTGTTTTGTTCCCCCACTGATTTTCAATCCCCTAATTTATTCCATACCCTCCAGCCCGCTATCTCAATATCCTTTATTTCCCTGTTGTCTATTCCACTATGAATTGAGAGAGGTATGGTACGACTTTGAAACCTGGCAGTACAAGCGATTTGGGGCTAAAATGCCAAAGTAAAAAATTCCAGGTACAACTGAAATTTGGTATTTACAAATAGAAAATGATTGTTTCTTTCTGTAGTTGTGTGTAAACATGTATGCATATGAAATGCATTATACTGTAAGGACCTATTTAGAAACTGTCCCTGCTCCCCTTCCCCCAGGGGATTTACTTGGAGACAAGTCCCGGAAACCAGCTTCAGGTAACAAAGCCCACATACAAAGGTGGGTCAGGCCAGGTGGAGACATCTGATCAGTGGGGGGGATGCATACTGTCTCCCTGGTTACCAAGGAGTATGGGCCCCGCCCTTTGGGAGCCTTTGGGCTCCAATCCCAATCAAGGTGTAATAGGCTGGTTCAAATGTCTACTAGGGTAAATTGTAACTCAGTTGGTCACCTAGCATCACTGTGGAGTTTCCTGTGTGTGTTACAATCTCATTGGTCACCTGTGCGTGGCCAGGCCCGACCGCATGGCCTTTGCCCTTAAAAGCTAGACTGTGAAACAGAGAAGGGTCGCCCTCTCTTGTAAGAGGTGCGGCCCCGAACGTTCGGTTAGATTCTTGATGCTTGGTGCGAAATAAAGCTTTGCTTGACCTTTGCTTTGTATCAGTCTCGCTCCTTTAATCAGGGATCCATTATTGGGGCATAACAATACAAGTTGTGTATGTGTGTGTATATATTCCATTACAGATTCACATACACCTTGTACACACACACACACACACACACACAGAATTTAAATGGAGGTACACAAAGGACTTTCACAGCTTCTAAGTGGCAGAAGTAAGCTAAAGAGCAATATGACAGCCCAAGAATTGTTATGAACAAGTAGTTTTCTTAGAATAGTCCTAATGTTGATTTAGAGATTGCTTCTAAATTATCTTACAGTATACTAACTGAGAAAAACCATTCAGAGTGGTTGATATAGAAAATACTGAGCTGCTATTTATGTTCTTATAATAGCTACATTTTGGCCTTGAATCAAAACAAAAATGAATTCTAATGTCACAAAGATTGAATTAATTAGAGTTAAGAATCCAAAAACATAAGAGTATTAATAGGTATTTTTTGTTAAATTTAATCTATAGCTTAACTGAATAAAGTAAAAGCAAAAATTATTCAGTATAAAGAAGTTTAGCACCTGGGTGGCACAGTGGGTTGAAGCCTCTTTCTTCAGCTCAGGTCATGATCCCGGGGTCCTGGGATCGAGCCCCGCATCTGGGTCTCTGCTCAGAGAGGGGCCTGCTTCCCCCTCTCTCTGCCTGCTTCTCTGCCTACTTGTGATCTCTATCTGTCAAATAAATAAATAAAATCTTTAAAAAAAAAGTTTAACTTCTGTTTAGTGGATATATTAATTATGTTAATTGCTTATTAGCTGTTATTTTTTTCCTATTAAGATATTGTGTTTTAAAGACTCTTACCTAGGGCACCTGGGTGGCTTGCTCCTTTAGGTGCCTACCTTCAGCTCAGGTCATGATCCTGAGGTCCTAGGATTGAGTCCCACATCAGGTACCCTGCTCAGCAGGGAGCCTGCTTCTCCCTCTCTCTCCCCTGCTCATGATCTCTCTCTTTCTCTCTCACTTGCTCTTACTCTCCCTCTCTCAAATAAATAAACAAAATCTTTTAAAAAATATAAAGACTCTTAGCTATAAAGAACAAACTGAAGGGTACCAGAGAGGTGGTGGGTGAGGGATGACTTAAAAAGGTGATGGGGATTAAGGAGGGTCCTTGTAATGAGCCCCTCGTGTTATATGGAAGTGTTGCATCATTCAATATTTTACATCAGAATCTAATATTACACTGAGTTAACTAACTGGAACTTGAATAAAACTTTTTAAAAACAAAGTAAAAAAATATATTATGCTTTGAAGAAAACATACATTTTTAATTAGGTTTCTCTTCTTTTAGAATGTATGTTTATCAGGTCACAATAATTTTTATTCTGACAGTAATAAACATCAGACTTGCCCACATTACTAGGCCAATTTGAAAAATCTCATAAAATATTTCAAAATCTTAAAAGTTTGATAAAAACATGACTTTCAAAAATTGTTTGTAAATTTTTTGGTCTGAAATATAATCCAAATACGATTACCTGAGTGTTCAAAAAGGTATTTATAGAGATAAGTCAACCATCAGAACAAAGAGGAAGTGTTTAGAAGCCTCATTAATCCACTTATATTAAAACGAATAGCTAGTTATGTGGCTATATTTACACTTTGGTGAGATAGTTAATTTCAGTTAGAAAATTGAGATTATGCTGACTTTTTAAAAATACAAAGCAATGTTCTTGGTTTTTATATGCCCCAGTCCTAATGTGGACATAAACAGAGGGAGAACACTAGAAAATTACACAGAAAGCCAAACCTTAGATAGATTTCATAATGTAAAGGCAATGCTACATAGTAATTAAGAGTTTAGTTTGGAGAGTCAACTGCTTATCTTCGATTCTACCTTGCCTTTTTTTTTTTTTTTTTAAAGAATTTATTTACTCATTTGACAGAGAGAGAGATAGATCACAAGTAGGCAGAGCAGCAGGCAGAGGTGGGGAGTGGGGGTGGAAGCAGGCTCCCTACTGAGCAGAGAGCCCCTTAAGAACTGCATCCCAGTACCCTGAGATCATGATCTGACCCGAAGGCAGAGGCCTAAAACGCACTGAGCCACTCAGGCACCCCTTCACCTTGCCTTTTTACAGGCAATATGATACTGGCCAAGCTACAAACTCTCTAATTTTCATTTTCCTCATTTGTAAAACAAAAATGATAATGGCAATCATTACATAAATATTTATATGAGTGAGACAATTCACATAAATGCTTGGGACAGACTTAAGCAATAGTAAATGTGGTTAATACAGATGAAGTTCTAAAGTCCAAAGAGCCCTGGTGATGGTATTAAGGAGGGCAGGTATTGCATGGAGCACTAGGTATGTTGCATAAACAATGAATCTTGGAACACTGAAAAAATAAAATAAAATAAAATAAAATTACAAAAACACTAAAAATATATAAAGTCCAAAGAGTGTAAGATTTGCCTGTATCAAAAATATTAATTTAAATATAGAAGCCATGTCTGATGATTTCAACCTTAGCATACTTTTCACTTTACTATAAAAGATATGATACTTTTGAACAACCTCTCCATACATACACAGATATACATCACACATATACATAGATTTCAAGTGTGTATAAAACTGGATAATATAAACATGTAAAACTGGATAATATGTACATATAAACAAGGAAAACAATGTAAGCATACCTATGAGTATATTGAAATATTTATATAGAAATTTTAAAAGGATATAAATATTAGATTGTGTATAAATATGTACATAAATACAGTACAAAAGATATGAATGACTTATCCAAAGAATTTCATGAAGATACTGTTTTCAGAAAACCTTGGTTTTATTTTTAAATTATCTTTTTAATTTGGGACAAAATATTTTAACTTTCCAGATTTAAGCCTAATCTGCAGTATGAGAGAATCTGAAATAGGTGAAATCTGTGGTCAATTTTAATTCTGTCAAAACTGATGACTTTCTAAAAAGCAGTCTATATGCATGTACACATACATATGCACATACATATGTATACATACACATACACATGTATATATGTATTAGTACATATGCACTCACACATAAATCTGCACAAAGTTATATATGTACACTAGTTTCTGAAATTTATAAAAATCTAATATTTTTGAAACATATACTATTATATTAAGAAATTTAACACTCTTCCTCAATAGCTTCTGTAACAGACAAATAAGATCAGTGAGGATCAACCAACCTCACCTTTCCGATATTAATAGAACACTGCCCCTAAATATTTGGAACATTAATCAAGACAGAAAAGATAGACTATATGCTAAGCCCTAAAATAATTTTTAATGTATTTCAAAAGATTGAAAAGCAATCTGGATTAAACTGTAGGATAAGAGAACTATTATACATCCTTTTAAAATTTTACCACATATTCCTAGAGACTGATCATTTTTTGTAATTGTGAGTACAAAGTGGAGTGGTAGATTAAGCCACTCAGTCAAAATATCATAAAATATTCATCAAAATATTGAACTACCCAAATTATTCAAGTGAACAAGTGGTTTTATTTTTTACCTAGATAATTTTCTATTTTATTTAGTTTCCACAAACCTAAACATTGAAAAGTTTTGAGTAATAGTAAGCATACATTTAAATCATTGTAATCTGAGGAAAGTATTTAAATATTTTTATAATAAAGCACTATATAGTTTTATTAAGTTTACCCCTAAGACTAGTAGCCTTGGAGATTATTTTCACTTTCAACTTAATGCTCAACAAATGTACTTTATGATACCTCTTGGAACATACTTATCTTAGCTATAAATTATAAAAAATTTCAACTGTCTATTAACCATACTGTCAGGGGTTATGTTTCTAGTCTATAGCAACTAATTTTTGAAACTATTTTCCTTCTTGATGGTTACCACTAAGGAAGTCACAGATTAAACAGTTGTAAATTCTTAAAATTGGGGGGAGATCGTTTTGACATGCTGGAAAAAAATTTTTGAATATAAATGGCAAATATTTCATTAAAATCTGTTAATTTAGGACACCTGGATGGCTCAGTAAGTTAAGCCTGTGCATTCAGCTCAAGTCATAATCCCAGGGTCCTGGGATCGAGTCCTACAAGGGCTCCCTGCTAAGCAAGGAGTCTCCTTCTCCCCTCCTTCCCACTTGTGCTCTCTCTCATTATCTCTGTCTCTCTCAAATAAATAAACAAAATTTTTTTTAATCTGTTGATTTTTCCAGGGAAAAATTCATTTTTCCAATGGAGAATTTTTCAGAATTGCATTAATTTGTTTACATTCAATAATTCTTTCCCTGTCTTCAACAATTTTATAGCTGATGTCATTTAAATAAAAAATAAACTTAACTAAAATTCCAATGAAGCTATGAAATTACCTAATCATTAGATTTAAATGTTAATTATTTCTGTTCATTTATTGTGCTATTCTGCTGTCTTATACAGTAAAATTCAACCATGATTTTAATTTATTTTTTGCTGAGGACATTTTGTGTTGTTTTCTTTCTCTGTGTCATTTATATTCGTCAGGAATTGACCACCTTGGACCTTACCCAGGTGAGTGCATTGCTTCATTATTTTCCTATATGAAGATCTGTTCCTTTAATAGGAATTTTATTTTTAAAAAAGATTTTATTTATTTATTTGACAGGCAGAGATCACACGTAGGCAGAGAGGCAAGAAGTGAGGGGCAGAGGGGTGGGAAGCAGAGACCCCGCTGAGCAGAGAGCCCTTGGAGGACTCGATCCCAGGACCCTGGGATCATGACCTGAGCCAAAGGCAGAGGCTTAACCCACTGAGCCACCCAGGTGCCCCGGATCTGTTCCTTTAAAAAAAAAAAAACAAAACAATTTTTGTTCAATTACATCATGGAAGTGCATCAGAAGTGAGTTTTTGTCACACACCGTTTTTCCTCAAGAATTTGAGTATGTGTGTTTATGTATAATTTATTTATTTATCTCTGTATAATTTTATTTTAGTTTAAGAAGGTGTCTTTAGGGGTAACATCTGGCCATAGTAGTCCTTGATAAAGAAAATGTCCACCACCGAGCATGTGTGAGAAAATACATGAAAACACATGAAAATTCAGATGGCAGCCTCACATATTAGACAAGTGATGCGAACAATGTCCTCAGCTTTGAAACAAGTCTATGGCTCTTACGGTGTGTAATTTGAAACAGATATTATTTGTTTGCATGTGCATATCATTCTGTAGGCAGAACAGGAGAAAAGAAATAAGTGAAAGAATCCTAAAAATTTGTATACAGTTTTTAATTGAAATACGTAATTTCATACTTCAGTCTAAATGATTATTTACTGTTCTGTACATTAAGGTAATTAAAATTAATGCATGTGTTTCTTTTAACTGGGAAAAATAAAGTGTACTATTTAGAAAACAAATGCAAAATTTGGGGATATTTTTCTTTGCCAAAATTCCACTATATAATAAATTTTTATATATTTGCACATATTTTTCTATTTATATATATTGCATATATATATATATTTGAAAGTTTTGTACAAATCATATAATACCGAATTGAAATTAGAGAATATACATTATATCTTCTTATAATTGAATTGTAGTTGATGTACAATGCTATATTAATTGTAGGGGTATAACATAATGATTCAACAATTCTGTACATTACTCAATGCTCACTCTATAAGTGTAATATATGTTGTATTAATTATGTAGGTATAGGGAAAGACCTGATTTAAATATCATATCCTCTCTGGTCACTTATATGAGTAAAAAAGAGAATATTCTTCCTTCGTTTTCATAAAATAAGCAATGATACATACTACTTAATCCAAACTTACACAATTTAGTTGACACCACAAGAGAATTCTACTCAAAAATAGTGATTCTTCTATAAATAATTGTGCTTTCTCCTCTATAAATAATGTTCTTAGGTGATAGAAATATATCTCATGATATGCTGTAAATCATCTCTATTATCTTCATAGTTTTGAGCTAAAATAAAAGGAAACACATAATTACCTTTGGTTATTAAAATGGCAGCAATTATGTTTCCATATCAGAAATGTATGCATGTGCAGAAAGCTTATTTAAGAAGAGTTAAAATCCTAAAATAATGTTTAGATGAGATTACAAAAAGATAAAAGAGGTCAACTAATATTGTTTATTTATACGTGTTAAGTGGCTTAGGGCATTTTCTATGGGTTCTCTTTGTGCTATAGCTGTGCATTTAAATTTCAGCTCCATAGACAGATACTGAGAACATTAATGGCTCCATTATATCCGTTTTTATATTCACTACCACATCCATTTTGAGGTTTCTAATCACTGCACAATTATTTGGCTAAATCTTTTACATAGGAACACTCCAGAGAATAGTGAGCAAAGAGCCTTATTGACCTGGTTGCCACAGCTGGTTTATACTTTTCTAGTGTGCATTCTTTAAGAAGGGGAAAGAAAATAACCAGTGAAGAAAGGACACCTAAAGAATAAAGAATAGAGTAGAAATGTGGAAAATATTCAGCTCACATTTTATCTTGTCCCGAAGCACTGGAGGTTATCAAATTCACTGTTTTATTAGCAAGCTGTAGTTTTACAAGGAGCATGTTCCAGAAGGCATTAGCTGAGCTCATTTACTTGAAACTGTTTTGTTTAGATCACCAATATATAAAGGAAACTAGGGCTAAAAATAGAAACATATACTACTGATAATTGCCGAGTAATTAAGTCAAAACAAAGGTAAACATTGAGGCACTTGAAGAATTGAGAAGTAACATTTTGATATAAAATACTGACCTGAACAATGGATGCCAGCGTGAGACAGAAAAAAAAAAATTAAAATTTAGCTGAATCGAACAGAAGACTCGAAAGATGGCCTTGAATATTCAGAACTATTGTTTTAGCAATTCCTGGCCACTGGTTTTACCAATATGTCAGCTATTTTTAAGATTTTTTTGTTGTTGATTTCCACAGAAAGAAGTCATCTCATCTTTGTCTTTTAATATTCCAAGGCTTTTAAAAAATTAGGATATATTTACATACAATAAATTCTACATACAGTAAATTCAGTTCTGTGAGGTGTATTAAATGCGTGGTGTCAAATAAATAAAATCAATGTAAATTTACATTACTCCTCCTTCAAATTTGCCCTGTCTCCCTTTGTAGTCAGTGGATATAAAGACTTCACAACAACCCAGGAAAAACCATCTTAATCACTGTGCTCTAATTTGTCTCAATGGAATGTTTGCTATGTTAAAACTAGGGGATGGATAATTAAATTGTCTCCAAGCTATGGCTCCAGACTTTTTGTGTTTAATCATACTTTTTATACTCATTTCCTTAACTTCTTTATCAGTTTGTGAGACTGATGTGTGCTATGTGTCATATATTTTTAAAAGATTAGTGAGAGGAAATAATTTTAAAATATTTCAAAGTAAAGTGTTCTATGACATAATGGGATTTTGCATTTTAATATTATTAGAGATACATAATATACTCACATATATATGAAACACATATGCTTTGAATTGACTTAACTGTAAAAATTAAATTAATGTTCATTGAAATCCTGTGAATTAATAAATTCTGTAAATAATATTGAGTTTAACATTTGTCTATGCTTCGACTTAGGAGTTATGTTATTTCCCACTTCCATGTATGTCTGTGAGTCAGAACAATAAACACGACCAAGGAATGATGCACTTGTACTGACAGAAGAAATATGTAACTGTGATAATTGTTTTTACCTGCCAGAATCTATCATAAATAGATAAAGTTTACTTTACTAGTTTACTGGAACTTACAAGTATACTACTACTAAAACGTGGAAGATTTCACTCAGTCCTAACCATTCTAAGTGCTTTCCATGTATTATCTCATTCAATCATCAGCACAAGTCTTTATAATAAGAACTGTTCTTAAGCCAATTTTATAAATTAGAATCTGAGGCAGAGAGTATTTAAATAACTTGGCCAGGGCATGAGGTTAATAAATAGGACAGCTTAATTCAAATGCAGATTGATTCTGGAGCCCACGCTCTTCACTGCTTCTCCTGAGACACTCCTCTGGAAATTTGAAAATGCTTTAAAATTTACTTCAATAATCAAGTTAAAAGTTTCTACATTGTGGGGCACCTGCATGGCTCAGTCAGTTAAGCATCCAACTCTTGGTTTCAGCTCAGGTGGAGATGTTGGGGATCGTGAGATTGAGCCCCGCATCAGTCTTCTTGCTCAGCAGAGTCTGCTTGAGATTCTCTCTCTCCCACTCCATCTGCCCCTCCCCCTGCTCATGCTCCCTCTCTCTTTCTCTAAAATAAATAAATAAATATTTTTAAAAAGAGTTTCTACAATGGGGTGCCTGGATGGCTGAGTGGGTTAAGCTTCTACCTTCAGCTCAGGTCATGATCTCAGGGTCCTGGGATCGAACCCCACATCGGGCTCTTTGCTTAGCGGGGAGCCTGCTTCCCCCTCTCTCTATGCCTGCTTCTGATCTCTCTCTCTCTGTCAAATAAATAAATAAAATCTTTTAAAAAAAGAGTTTCTACATTGTTAATGCTGTATTTCTGCTTACCTCTAGTGCACTCACCATTTTTTAACATCATAGAATATATTGATTTTCTATCATTCTATATACATTGCCTCCAGCATTTACATGACTTATTTAAAACGAACACAACTACAGAAAATAAGCTTGCATAGGATGGAACTTAAAGCACAAACCATTAGTTGGAATGACTTTCATATTATTCATTGATAATTATTAATTACAGTTGAATAAATAGAGTTTTGATATCATCGTCAAATAAAAGCACTTTAAATACTATGTTTATTTTGCAATAGTCAATACTCTTTAATTAATGATCAATATTTCTATAGAACAAAGATGACCTGTCTCATATCAGTATTTGTTTTATCTACACTTAACAAGTTATTTTTTATTTTTATTCAAATAAAGTCATTTTTCAGACAATCTTTGAAGAGTCTAATCAATGGCAATGACAAATATGTCCAATAGTGAATTCATCAAAAATTACTTCCAGGGGCACCTGGGTGACTCAGGGTTAAAGCCTCTGTCTTTGGCTTGGGTCATGATCCCAGGGTCCTAGGATCAAGCCCCACATTGGGCTCTCTGCTCAGCAGGGAGCCTGCTTCCCCCTCTCTCTCTCTGCCTGCCTCTCTGCCTACTTGTGATCTCTGTCTGTCAAATAAATAAATAAAATCTTTCAAAAAAAATTACTTCCAGGTTTGCAAATGGCATTTCAATGTTAAGAAAATTTTTAAAGTTACAATTATGAAAACTTTGAAAAAAAATCTTGAGTGAAAAATATTGGAGATCATATATTCATTTTAACATTAAACTATGAATGTAGCAAAATATTATTTTCCAAATTCACAAACTAAAATTATAACACTCATTTTATTCATTGGAAAGATTGTTATTGAGTATCAATTCTGTATAATTATGTGATTCTGAATATATTATTATCCACTTCATAACAGTGAATAAGACAAATCTTTTTATGATGTAATTATGAAATTACTGTTGCTAATAATTTTTCTTTAATTATTTGAGGAATGAGACCAATGAGGATAATAGGACACTTAGATTATCTCATTTGACAAAATCATCAGATGGTGCAATATCATTAAGCCATACATGATAACTTCTTTAAAATACTGTAGTAGTTGAGGAGGAGTAGAATATGACACCCCAAAATATATGACTTTGGCATATTGATTAGTTTGAATTAAGTTTACTTGAGAAACAGCCAATGTAAGAAGGATACTCTGAGCACTATCTGTCCTCTTGAAAGCAGGAAATCAATCTCCCATGAAAATATCCTACCTATACCAGGAGGGTAGAAAGCGTCATTATTGCTGGAGATAGAAAATTAATGCTAAGAGTGCTGCATAAACAAATCTTCCTCACAAATTTAGTAACTCAAACCCAAACTTCTTTGTCCTGTCAATATCTACAAACTTGTTTCTTAATCTAAATGGTATAAAAGCTTCCTGCTTTAGTCACTTGGAGCTTTTGTGGTTCTTGTACACACAAAATAAAAATTGTTTATCTCCTATTAATCCATCTTGTGTCAGTTTAATTATTAGAACAGCTAATAGCAGAATAGAAGAAGGGAAAAGTTTTCTTCCTCTACATAGTGCATTGTCCTTATCCATGTCCCATCTTCAATATGTTTCCAACTTCTTCCACAAAAATGTGGTATTCATTGGTCTAAATTCTGAGTTTTTTTTATTCTCTACTTTCCTCAGTCTGAATAAATATGAACTATTAAACAAATATGTATCTGTTAAGAGAATCTAACATTGTTGCAGCAATAGATAAGCAAGCAAATAGAACATCATAGTGCTGGTATATGTTTGCATACACTGAGATATGGTATAGGACAAAGATAGCACTGCATCCAAATGGGTAAAATAGATACTTTTAAATATATGGTGCTGGAGGGGCACCTGGGTGGCTCAGTGGGTTAAAGCCTCTGCCTTTGGCTCAGGTAATGATCCCAGGGTCCTGCCTTTGGCTCAGGTAATGATCCCTGGGTCCTGGGATTGAGCCCCACATGGGGCTCTCTGCTCAGCAGGGAGCCTGATCCCCTTCCTGTCTCTCTGCCTGCCTCTCTGCCTACTTGTGTTCTCTGTCTGTCAAATAAATAAATAAATAAAATCTTAAAAAAAAAAAAAATATATATATATATGGTGCTGGAAAAGAATGTATCCATATGGAAATTAAATGGATTGCATTTACCTCAAACCACCTGAGAAAATTATTTCCAAGTATATTACATATCTTAATTTAATTGCAAAATTATAATATTTTATAAGATTATATAAAATCGTATTTTAACAATCTCAGAGTAGTGTGGGTATGTATATATATGCATATATATTTTTAAAAACTTTTTTTGTTCGTTTATTTATCTATTTATTTAGAGAGTATGTGAGTTAGGGAAGGAGCTTGATCTTACAATCCTGAGCCAAAATCAAGAGTAGGTCACTCAACTAACGGAGCCGCCCATGTGTTCCTACAAATACGTTTTAAGCAAGAAAGGAAAATGCACCCCAACAACTCAGCCCCTCAAAAAAGACAGAAACTTAATGCCTCAAAGCACTTCAGGCAACCTCAGTCTAATCATTAGATGGTTGAAATCTCTGAACAGGTACTTCAGTGGCTTCATAGAACAAAGAATACAGAACCTTACAGAATTGGTCCAGAAAAGTAACTGAACAACAACAAAGAACAGTAATACCAAACTTGAGAGGAAGAGGATCTAACAAGTTGTATGGGTTTAGTTAAAGGATAAAAGTAGTGCATTTAATAACTATGTATCAAGTAAATAAATAACTGAAAATGCATCTCTTTGCCTTATAACTCACCATCCTGACTCTCTGCCATTGGTTTTCACAATTCCATTTCTCCTTCAACTGTCACATACTTGGGGAAGACTCAAACATTGTATGGCTTTGCACTCAATAGTACTTTTAAAGTCCACATATAATTTAATTTTAACTAAATAGTGATTGTTGATTTTCAAGTTAAAGATCTGCTTAAGATCCAATCAATGAAGATTTAATTTTGCCTCTAACAAGTACTCTTGCTATGAACTGTGACAATGTAAAAGTAACAATGTGGTAGACTAGAGAAAGAAGTTAAAAGGTTCATCATGATCATGATCAAAGTGGCATCTATCTTGGTTTACCTGGGATTGTACTGGTTTCTTCCTGTTGCCCCAATGTCTCACAGTTTACCACTTGCTGGGATTTTTTACTTTCAATGATGCAGTTTTACTAATTATTTTATTATAGTAAACATTACAGGTTTGGTAGACTTCCCCTATGTGGTCAGCTCCGATGCAATGAACTGTACTCAGACACCAATACTTGGGATGATGAACCCTTTTGAATCCTGGGTGCTAGTGAGAGGAATATTCAATATTGTGACCCCAATAGGGCATGTGGCTCATCAGGCCTATAATCTAAGAGAAGTTATAAATTAGATCTATGTGAAATATACTGGGGAATAAGAGGCCAAACAGCTCTGCCTTACAACGTACAGGAAATAGTATGAGCTCCTTTGTTATGATAGTTTGTTTCTTTGTTTTATGGATTGATTCTATAATTATTTATTAATTCTATTCTTTGGTGACAGTCTTTAGTTTTTCAGTAAAGTCTTTAGAAGAAATGAGCATTTTCTACCAGTAAAGTTTATAGTTAACAAAAAATCAAGAACTACATTTCCTTTTCCCAAAATGGCAAAAATAAACATGTAATTTGCACAAACTATTGACACTGGCCTTTGAAAATTAGATCTCTGTTGATACCTAAGAATCACAAACTGCATGATGCAAATCTGCTAAAGAAATGTAGTACTTCTTAAAAGTTAGTAACTATTTAGGAAGACGTTTCCTGAAGACCAAAATATGACACATGCTTCTGTAAAACTGTAATACATATTATTCTGCGAAAAATGACTTTTTTCTATGAACAAAAAGACTATATTTCTAAACTAATGTGACCCATTTCTAGATTTTTCTCCAAATTTGGCACATACATAAAGTAAAGTGAAGATTTGAATTTTTCAGTTTGGTATTATTGTGGTAGTTTTCTATTATGTGCTTCAAATAGAAAATCAGTTACATGAATTCCACTAATAGACTTTTTAAAAAAATTCAATTCATGACATCAATGTCTAGATGTTGGCAGATCATTCTGTTGCAGGTGAAACATCTGTTACTCCTATGAATGTTTTATCAACTAAGTTTTGAGGAAAAAATTATTTGTTTTTGTGCTGTTACTGTGACTATGAATTTGGATGGAGCATAGCATTGTTGAAAAGCACAATGGTCCTACTGAATTTAGAAAACTATGAAGCAGAAATGTATTTAGACTTGGTTGTGGTACATACATTATTCACAATTGCATCTGAACGGGTTGAGATATTCTGTTAATCCAAGATAAGCAGCTGACAGAATTCATAAAAATTAAGATATATATCTTCATATACATGCATATATAGATATGTATTCAATGGAATTAAACTACAAATCATTTGTAGAAATGCTTATTTTTAAGTAAAACACTTTCTTGGATGTCCACCATCAATCAGATTTTTAAAATATTTTGAACTTTAAAAACTAATACAGTTCAAACTAAGTGTTCAAAAATGACTTTGATATTTTTTGTAACTGTTCTCTAAACATCATTGTATATTTTTCAAAATTTGATAGCTTTCAAAATGTTCCATAAATCCATAAATGAAGCACCAATAATCTTCAATTTTTAAAGTTCTCAGTATATTGTAGTTATTGAAAACATACATTAAAGAGAGGATAGCATATTTTTCCCACCAAAATCAGAGGGAAAAAAAATGAAAGAAAATTTAAATAATGCTCAAGATTTGAATTCATATTCTGTAATATTATCCCAAAAGTCTAGACTTCTGAGAATGATCAGTTGAAGATAATCCTAGAATGGGAACAGAATTAAGTTGAGAAGAGCTGCAATTTTGTAAAATCTAAATTTGGCTAAATATTTAGGAATAATAACATTTTGTCTTATGAAGTATTTTTCAAAGAGAGATATTTTGAATGGAGAAAAAAGTATTGTGAACATTTTGAGACTAAAATATGTATACATTTTAGGGGCGCCTGGGTGGCTCAGTGGGTTAAGCCGCTGCCTTCGGCTCAGGTCATGATCTCAGAGTCCTGGGATCGAGCCCCGCATCGGGCTCTCTGCTCAGCAGGGAGCCTGCTTCCTCCTCTCTCTCTGCCTGCCTCTCTGCCTGCTTGTGATCTCTCTGTCAAATAAATAAATAAAATCTTTAAAAAATAAATAAATAAATAAATAAATAAATAAATAAAATATGTATACATTTTAATACAGAAATAGAAGTCAAATTGAGGATACCCTCCTATACAACTACCATGTGGCAAAATTTCCTAAATTTAACAAGTACCTCAGCCCTTATGAGAAATAACTTTCTCAATTACAATACTACAGTCTGCAGAGAATCACTTAAAGTTGTCAAAATTTTAAACTTATTAAAGATAAAACATAGGGCGCCTGGGTGGCTCAGTTGGTTAAGCATCTGCCTTCAGCTTAGGTCATGAACTCTGGATCTTGGGATTGAGCCTGGCAATGGGCTCCCTGATCAGCAGAGAGTCTGCTTCTTCCTCTCCCTCTGCTCCTCAACCCAACTCGTGCTCTCTCTCTCACTTTACTCTCTCTCTCAAATAAATGAGTAAAAATATTTTTAAAAATATAAAATATAACCACTGTTTACTCTTACTATGTCTTTTGTTTACATTTACAAAGATTACCATCATTACCAATATCAGGGAAGAAAGAGGGGCCATGTTGAGACCCCAGACATAAAAAAAAAAAATAAGAGATGACTACAAATGACTCTACGAACAAAATTTGGTAAATTATATTAAATAAATATTCTTTGTAAAACACAACACTTAACCTAGCAAATATCACTCAAGATGAAGTAGATAATCTGAATAGTATTAAATGAATTAAATAAATTAAAGAAATAGTTAAACCTTATCAGAAAAAGAACTTGAGGGGCACCTGGGTGGCTCAGTGGGTTAAGCCTCTGTCTTCGGCTCAGGTCATGATCCCAGGGTCCTAGGATCGAGCCCCACATCGGGCTCTCTGGTCACCAGGGAACCTGCTTCCCCCTCCCTCTCTGCCTGTTCTCTGTCTGTCAAATAAATAAATAAATAAATCTTAAAAAAAAAAAGAAAAAGAAAAAGAACTTGAAGCCCATTTCCTTTACCAGGTAATGTTACCCAACAATTAAGGAAAAAATAATACAAATACCTCACAAACTCTCAAATTTAAAGAGAAATAGTTACAACACCCATTAGCAAACCAGAATCATTCTGGTACCACAACAAAAGACCTTACCAGAAAAGAGACCAACCAGCATATTCTCCTATAATATATCAGCATATGGAATCCAGCAATATATAAATGTATATAATGAATAAATGATAAATATATAATACAATTTATAAATACATGAAAATAATAATACATAACAACCAAGTGGCATTTACGGAAAACACAAGAATGTTTTCAAAATGAATCAATGTAATCTTCTTGTTAACACCGTAGAGAAGGAAAGCCACATGATCATATTAATTGATATAGTAAAAGCATTTAACAAACTTCAATGTGTATTCCTTATAAAAAAATTATTATCACATTGGGAATAAAAAAGGATGTCCTTAAATGATTCAGGACAGCTACAAAAATATCATCGATAACATTACATTTATTAGTGAAAGATTTAATGCTTTCTAGTAAGTCTGGGAACAGAGTAAGAATAGCAACTCTCACCAATTTTTTTCTGGTTGTACTAGAAATCATAGCCAGTGCAATAATAAGAATAATGGTGATGAAAGAAAAAGGCAGATTGGAATGGAAAAAAAAAAAATAGAAGTGTTCCTATTTACAGATGAACTGATTATCTTTGTAGATGATTCTCAAGAATATATAAATAAATATCCAAAACTAAGTAGTGATGTTACTGACATCATAAGATATAAATTCGAAACATAGCAGTCAATCACATTTTTATGTAACAATGAACAGTTAGAAACTAAAATTAAAAAATATATATATCGTCAGGGTGCCTAGGTGGCTCAGGTGTTAAGTGTCCACCTTTGGCTCAGGTCATGATCCCAGGGTTCTGGAATGGAGCCCCACATTGGGCTCCTGCTGAGTGGGAAGACTGCTTTACCTATCTAACTCCCCCTGCTTGTGTTCCTGCTCTCACTGTCTCTCTCTGTCAAATAAATAAATAACTTTTTTAAAATTGTCATAGCTCCATAAAATGAAATACATAGACATAAATAAAAAAAAAAAACATGCCAGATCAATGTGCAAAATTAAAAATCATGGATACAAGAAATCAGAGAAGACCTAAATAATTGGGGAGACATTCTATGCTCATGTACTGGAAAAGTTAACATACTTAAGATGACAATTCTTTCCAGGTTGATCTGTAATTGAGAATAATAGTAACTGAAATTCAAGCAGTAATTTCATTTAGAGATAGAAAATCCGATTCTGAAGTTTATAATTAAGTAAAATGGCCAAAATCAATTTTGAAAAAGAAGAACTTAGTTAAAGGACTCACACTATTTGACTCTAAGACTTACCGTAAATTTGTGACCATGTAAACTGTAGTACTGACAAAAGAAAGATACATACAGCATGTATCAAGGGAACAAGATTTAATGTCCAGGAATAGGACTATATGTGGTCATTTGATTTTTGACAAAAGCTCAAAAACAATTCAATGGAGAAACGAGTCTTTCTTGCCTTTTTTTTTTTTCTTTTTCCAAGGCGATTTTTTAATTTATTTCAGCTTTATTGAGGTTTAATTGCTATGTAAAATTGTAAGGTATTTCAAGTGCACATCATGGTGCTTTGATATATGTGAACATTGGGAAAGCATGCCTCCCACATTTGTCATCTCATATATTTCCCTCTCTTCCTTCCTTCCTCCCTTCCTTCTTCCTCCCTCCCTCCCTTCCTCACTTCCTTCTTTCCTTCCTGGTAAGAACATTAAAATTCTACTCAGTAGGGGTGCCTGGGTGGCTCAGTGGGTTGGGCCGCTGCCTTTGGCTCAGGTCGTGGTCTCAGGGTCCTGGGATCGAGCCCCACATCGGGCTCTCTGCTCAGGAGGGAGCCTGCTTCCTCCTCTCTCTCTGCCTGCTTGTGATCTCTCTCTGTCAAATAAATAAATAAAATCTTAAAAAAAAAATTCTACTCAGTAAATTTCAATATGGACTACAGTGTTCTCAACTATACTCACCATGTTCTGCCTTAGATCCTCAGATCTCATTCATCTTTTAGCTGCAAGTTTATACCCTTATCACCAACCTCTTTCTACTTCTCCCACCCCCAGCCCCTGACAAACACTATTTTACTCTGTGTTTCTGAATTTAACTTTCATTTTTTATTTATTTATTTTTTTAGAACCCACATACTGGTGATACCTGGCAATATTTTCTTCTTTCCCTGGGAGCTTTTCAACAAATGAAAACTTAACACTTCACGTGCAAGAAAAGAAACGTATACTTTATACCACACTTTGTATGATATTAACACAAAATGGGTAATGGATTGATTTTTCAAAAGTAAACCTATAGTGGGGGCCTGGGTGGCTCAGTGGGTTAAAGCTTCTGCCTTCGGTTCAGGTCATGATTCCAGGATCCTGGGATCCAGCCCCAGTCAGGCTCTCTGCTCGGCAGGGAGCCTGCTTCCTCCTCTCTCTCTGCCTGCCTCTCTGCCAGCTTGTGATCTCTGTCTAACAAACAAATAAATAAATAAATAAATAAATCTATCTTTAAAAAAAAAATCAATTATATTTTTAAAAAATAATAGTAAATGAATAAATAAATACCTAATCACATTAAAAAAAAAAAAAAAAGTAAACCTATAAAAATTCTAGAAGAGACCAGATCAGAAAAAACCTTTGTGAACCTGGGTTTGGCAAAAAGGTCTCAGATGTGAAAAAAAAAAAATACAGTCTATGAAAGGAATTTATCTTTGGCATGTCTGTGCTTCCTTTCTCAGGCCCTGTATTTTCTGATTCAATTTTAGGAAATGAAAATTTGTGTAACTGAGAAACTGCAAACACTTTTAAAAAGTAGTTTGGAAACAACAGGAATACTGGAAAAATGGAAAGATATATTATGTGTAGGAAGTGAAGTGCAAGAAGGAAACACTAAAATTACACAGAAGAACTGTATTAGAAACTTTACAAAGATCAGAAAATTAAATATCTTGCTCTATATCTTACAACCGTTGTTTTTATGACATGTATAAATGTCTCTATTTCATCTTCAGACATTCTGAACTTCATAAACTTATTGTTTTCTTCTGGAATGCAATCTTTCAATTCTGAAAGCCTTATATTCTTATTGTTTATAATCTGTCATTTTTTACAAATGGTGTAATAAACTCTGAAATACAAAATACATGTGTGTCTCTGTTACGGATGAAATTAAATCACACAATGATCTCCAATTTTTCTTCTTTGAACAAAAGATAAATTAGTATATCAATAACTCTAGTAAACTTCTTATCCTCAAAATTATATGTCTGAAAGATTGGGTAATGTACTTTAAAAAGTATGTTATCGTTTCTTATTGCTCTTTTGTTTTTTGTTTGTTCATCGTTTGTTTTAAAATTGCAGACATACAATGTGAGATATTGATGAGGGAGGCATATATATAAAAAATAGCATTTTGGGGACGCCTGGGTGGCTCAGTTGGTTAAGCAGCTGCCTTCGGCTCAGGTCATGATCCCAGCGTCCTGGGATCGAGTCCCACATCGGGCTCCTTGTTTGGCGGGGAGCCTGCTTCTCCCTCTGCCTCTGCCTGCCATTCTGTCTGCCTGTGCTCGCTCGCTCTCCTCTCTCTCTGACAAATAAATAAAATCTTTAAAAAAAAAAAAAATAGCATTTTGCCTATCTTCCCTTACTGAATCTTGTTTTATCAGCAGGCTAGATAGTAAAGTTGAAAGGCTTTTATACCATCTTAGCATTTCCGGTTTGTTTATTTGCTGTTTTCACTAGCAGAGCAGTGCTGAATTATCATTTATTTTCATTACAGTTTTATGGTTTGATTCTTATCATGAATTTCTATTTTTTTAAATAATATACCAGTTATTGGATACTCATAGAAATATGCATAACAGATAGTAGAAAAAATATTTTATAAATCTCAATGCCTACATTTAATAAAATGAAACTATAACCTCTTACATTTAGTTTATATAATTCAAAACTACTTTGTTCAAAAGGGTTTGGACAAATCCTGGTGTCTTTAAAAAGAGTATAATTTCATTAAAATTGAGAATAAATTAAGCTGACGCATTTTAAAGTATTTACCGAAATTGAATTTCCATAATTCTGAATAAGAATATATTGAAGTCATATTTTTCTAAACTAAAACAGCTTTTCTACTTAATGCTAATTGGATTATATCTTTGGCTTACTATCTTGTTATTTCAACATATTTAATTATAAAAGAACATTAACAGCATTACAGTTGTATAAAACATAAAGATATGCTAATTTAAATTTGCTATATCTGCTCCCAATGATGATCAGAGAGGCATCAAATTAAAGATTCCAAAGGCATAGTGTAGATTTTAAAACATGTTATCCATATTATCCCCTCATCATTCAGTTTTATAGATATCGTGAAATTTAAAATATAAAGAGAGAGATTGGTACTCGTATGGGATTTTTCTGATCGTTCCTTCTCCTCAACAAACACACACAAACAGGCACACACACACACGCTATTTCATTGATACGTATATTGGTAGACTGTCACATATGGTGTGTTAATTAGTTAATTAATTTGGAGAACTGCCACAAATATTATGCATCCATGTTTACAATTTTTGAAATGTAGTTTATAAATCAGGTTTTAAAAATAAAAATTGGAATAAGCACAGGAAATCGGAATGCTAGACTAATGTACATGAACGAATGTAAATAATATATTATATACAAGATGGCTGATAATCTTTTATCAGATATTCTCACATTAAAAAATATAAATAGCAGAATTTACCTAAAAGAATGCAAATTGTCAAAGGTACAATAAATGAGGTAAATTGTGAGAGTGAAATTATTCTGACAACAGTTTATCTCTTTTTTTTTAGTTTCTATCTCTTTCTGTCGATTTTCTGCTTCAATTATTCATGCTATATTTCTACTGTGAGTGAAATAATGTTCCTGCAGTGATGGTGGTTATCTGAAATAACAGGTAGATAAGATGTTTAGTGGTTGGCAAAACAGTGTTTCTGTTGAGATGGATCAAAATCTTTACCATGTTTTCTTTCCAAATATATAGAAATTATTTAGAAATAGTACCAGTATAATTGTATGTATAACAGAAATCATGCATAAAATAATTTGTTACTCTCTAGGGGTGCTGCTAGGCTCACTACTGTTCACGTCACAAACACTACAACATGAAGGTGTTTCACTCAGGACTCTTACAGGCCAAAAAAAAAAAAAAAAAAACCAACTCCACTCTATCTGGTTTGGGAAGAAAGATTTTTAAGAAAATATTAGGCAATTCAAGACTCTCTCCCTGAGGACAGAGATCATGCTTTATAGATATGCACCCAATGACATTGCCCAACCTTGTCTTCAAGTTGCCTAAAATCCACTGACACCAGAGCTCAGTGAAAAACTTCAGTCACAGCTGTCCCTGTCACCTCCAGATCTTGAGCAAGACATAACCAACCATTTCTACTCCTGTAGATAGGCTTCCCACCATGAGTTTCCTGCGCGCGAGCTTCCTGCACTGCCCTAACCGCTGTTCCTGTCTGAAGGAACCCTCCCCCGACCCAATTTAAACTCACCTACTAGCAGCCAGCACAGCCCTTCCAAACTGACCCCCTGCACTGCCCTATAAAAGCTCTGTAACCCTACTGCCCACCAGGGCCCAGAATTTAGAGTCTGAGCTCGTCTGGGTCCACCAGGGTAAAATAAACCCGAGTTCTCCTTCTCACTGGTCTGATTTTTTTCCCCATAACACAATAACAAAAAATGTTTCTCTCTTACACACTATAAAATTACTTGTAAATATGAAAAGAAAATATTTGGGTTTTTTAGGCCATTAAACATGACTTAAAACAATGTGCTCTAGTCACATTTTCTTCTATGCAGTAACATCCCCATATAATGAACTATGAAGAATACCATGTCAATTTATGTAATTCAGTGTTCTTGATCACTCACTTCTCAAAAGTGGGGCAAAACAAACCCTTCTTTATATTCTAATTCAGAACCAAGTTTCAGCTTTTATTCCTCTAAATTTCTAAGTGATATCCACATTTCCTCTCCTTCCATCCTAATTCTTTCTATTATTCTATATACAAATTTTAAAATGTAAACCACTAAAGTATCTAAAATAACTGCAGAAAGAGACTGGGGGAAAAGAAAATTATTTAAGATTTATATATAAATGGGGGCACCTGGGTGGCTCAGTGGGTTAAGCCTCTGCCTTCAGCTCAGGTCATGACTTCAGGGTCCTGGGATCGAGCCCTGCATGGGACTCTCTGCTCAGAGGAGAGCCTGCTTCCCCCCACCCCCACGCCTGCCTCTCTCTCTACTTGTGATCTCTCTCTCTCTCTGTCAAATAAATAAATAAAATCTTTAAAAAAGATTTATATATTAATATATGATACTGCAAGGGAAGTATATAAGTAAGTAATTCAATTCTTAGCTTTATAACTGATCACAAGACTGCAATTGGTATTTACGCCTTCTTCCTCTATATCTATGTTCCTTCTGTTCACAAGCAGCTCTTAAGCTGATTGAAATTTGTTATTTGATGGGACAATCCAAACCTTCATTCCTGAAAGAAGTAAGTTCACGCTGGTCCTTCCACAGGTGTTTACTTAGTCTTCCAAACACCTTCACTATTTAAGTACACTCTCTCTTCCTTCATTATGTGGCATCGTATTTGCCTTTGTAAGAGGTATAATTACCTAATTTAACACTGGAAATGCTCATTTTACCAGTTTAAACAGTGGTATCTGAACCCCAAAATGGGAGATAATATTTCAGCTTCTATTTCAGGGGAGCCAGTGCTGCATTCCCTGGCAACCCCTTTTGATACATTCCCACCCTAGAGGCAATCCAACCTGGAAGAAGGCAAACTCTTTCTGTAAAAGGGCAGATAGTGAGTAGTGTATGCTTGGGAGACCATATGGTGTCTTTTACAACTACTTGGTTCTACTGTTATCGCACAAATGCAGCCATAGACAACATATAAGCAAATAGGTTTGGCTGTGTTCCAATAAAATTTACAAAAACAGGTAGTGGACCTCGTTTGGCTCACAGGCAATAGATCCTTCTCCAAACTGTCTTAGTTTGAGTCTTGGAAATAGGAAACGAATAAATGTGGAAATGAAATATTAAACTTTATAGTAAAGATGCCACTTCCTATTCCACATTCTGAGTTCCCAAACCTGTGTATTTTGGCTCTGAGACATGAAAATGAATCCGTTTCCAATTCAAAACATATAACACAACCAGTAAGATAGAAATCCAGCTTTGCAAGCTAGCATCTGAGACCTAACTAGGTAACAGTTTTAAAAGGTCCTACTATTCTCGTGGATGAGTTAGCCAGTAATATAAAAAATGTTATTAGGTTCAGTTGCCTTAATTAATTAATTAATTACCTTAATCTTTTTGCTGTATATGATCAAAAGCAATGTTGTACAGGTGAAATGGTGATAAGGGTATTCACTAATCCCACACAGTTTTATTGGCAAAGACATCTATTCAAAAAAGTCAAACAAAACCCGAATATAATTTAAATGACATAGAATTGCCACTCCTTGATGATTTAAGGATATTACAATATTCTCAACCTGCCCCCAAGTGTCTGGTTGGTTCCCCATGAATACGATAACCTACAGGGTGTGGGCGTGAACTTTCTGGCAGATGGGGCAGTTAGCATTGGCATAAGCAAGGTCAACTTCAGTGAAGGGAATTCTAATATTGATATTAGGTGTAATCCCAAAATCTGATGGCATGGCACATGGCCACACTTTTATTTTTGTACACTTTTGAATACATGTTGGGAATCACTGAGGGTTTGAGGCTAAACTGATGAATATGATTATTGTGAAGTATAGTCATTACTCTTTCCTTAATACAATCTCTATGGTAAATAAGCACATATCCTTTGGAAAAAGTACAAGAAAACATTTATAACACAATCTTGGGTTTTTATCACAGAGTCTTTTCTCAAAATTTCCCATCCTAACCTTTAAAATTTTCCATCCTAAACAAAGGACCTTAGCTCTGTGATATGACGGCACAGGCTCAAGAATTATATAAGGATCCTTAATGTATATTTTAAGGCTCAGTCAAGCCTATTTTCTGCAGATGTAATCTTTTTAAAATTATACACATCAAGTAAGACTTTAATGGCATATGATATATTTTGGTCCTAAGGACTATGACATATTTTTTGCTACGATTAAAGTGTGGGCCAGTCAGGGTGCTCAGATTGTACTCTATCTCTGTTGAATATTATAACGAACACCTACCTTATCTCTAGTAGATAAGTGGAGCTAATTGGTTTCTTCCAGCCTAATATCCACTTACCAAACTGCAATAAGTTTGTTAAAACTGACACAACAAAATAGCATGGACTGGATGGCTTAAGCAACAGAATTTCTTCTTATAATTCTGGAGGTTAGACGTCCAAGATCAAGGTGACAGCAGGTTTGGTTTCTTCTGAGACTTCTTTCTTGTCTTGCATATGGCCATCTTCTCACTGCATACTTACCTGGTCATTCTTTGGTCTGTGTGTGTCTGTATTCTAATTTCCTCTTCTTAAAAGGACACTAGTCATATTGAAAGGGGCCCACCCACCTATCTCATTTCACTTAAATTATCTTTCTAAAGGTCCTATCTCAAATAAAGTCACATTCTAAGGTCCTGGGGCCTGGGATTTTAACATACAGATTGGAGGAGGACACCATTCAGCCCATAACACCATCCCATTTGAAATCTGGTAATACATTCTAATGGCATCATCTTGAGAAGCTTAGATCACAGAAAAGAACCACTAACAACACTTTTTAGTATTATTGGCACTCCCTCTCAGTGATGTACGATCTAGGTCAAGATGAAGGGAATGATATCCCACCTAGAGGGCCATTATGGAGGAGAGGATGAGCAGATGATATCTGGTAATTCTACTTCAACATTCCTATCCCTCTAAATTCTGTCTGTTTACTGAAAGAAGAAAATGATGGCATCTCAGTTTCATTTATTATAAGTTGCTGTTAAATCCAGGTTCTAGTCAATGTCTCAGGAAATAATTAAAACTCATATTTTTTAAACTCATATTTTTTAATCTAGACATTGCATACAGAATTTCTGATAATTTCATCTGGTGTAAATGCAATCTCATCTCAAATATGTTCCTTTCTTGTTGTTCTAATATTATCAGTATCCATACATATTTCAGAATTTTAATTTATTTTAAAACAGCAATTCTTTGGCACATAAGGTCTTTCCTCTCAAGATCAAAACCTGGTATTTCATGCGAAGGAAATGCTGGAAACCAACTCTAGTTATAGTTAGGAACAGTGACTGGCATTGGTTGAGGAGCATGAGGAGAAATGATTATTCCTTGGCAAAACTCAAGGTTTTCTAATATGGCAGGAAAAAAACCTTATGGGACAGGATGAAAGGCTGCTTATGATGGAAATGAAGCTCAGTGAAATTTAGATGTCAAGATGTTTATCCAGTCAATCTTTAAATTCTGATAAATATCCCTTTTCCAATTCTCAAGGTTCCCTTTTTTCTATGACAATATCCTATTACATCACAGATATAGTGGCTAGGGGTTAAACTTATTTTTAATTTGATATTTATTTGTGGTTTGCAGGTATTTTAGCCCCGTAACTGGAAGAAATGGTGGTTTCCTTTTAGCACAATCATCGAAAATATCTATTTCTCATAACATTTTCTTGTGTGAAATTAAAACTGACAAAAGCCTCATTCTGTAGGTTCTCCAATATATTTAGAAGATCCAATTAGCCCGTTCTTTTATTCATCTTGAACTTTACAATGTTTTTTGGCAGGAGACAATTACATCTCCCAAGAACTTGCTCTCAATTTGCAATTCATTACAGATGATTAAAGGAAATTATCTATTAATCATTTCTCCATTGTATGTCATGGGTTACTAGAGTCTCATACTTGAATACTAGAGGGATACTTGATGTTCTTTAAATTAACTAAAGCTAGTTAAACTATTCTCGATTCTCATTCTCTTAGAATGTGATAGTTGACATCCTGGTAAATGTCAATTTCTATAATAAGCAGGGTTCTTAGAAGCAAACATCAAAAACTGCTCTTGCAAGTTTCTTCATAAAGTTTATTTATTCAGTGGTATTTGCTGGTTCACAGACTCTCCAGTGAACTAGAATCTGGCTTAAAGGAGTCGATTCTAAGAAAAAAGAACAAACTACAATGGGACCACAGTCATAGCAGCTTTTAACTGTTGATTCTGGGCAGCAGGTACCAGAAAGACATCATCTGCTGCCTCCCAGAGTCAGATGAAGCCCCCACTGTCCCCTCAGCAACAGTTAACATCCACACAATGCTTTCTTTCACACAATTGCTCTCTTCTAAGTGGAAGTCTGCAAGAATACATCTGACTGGAAGCACCTATATTGTATTTGTTTATTTATACTTAATGGCAATTCATTTTCTGATTTCTACACTGAGGAGCTATTTACGAATGGGACATATTCCCCAGATGTGGGAGGGGTATGCAAGATATGCTGAGCTGACTCATCAAGTCCAACTGAAGATCCTATGACAAATTTTGTTGAACTCACTGTAGAAGAGGATCTGGTTAAACCAGTCTCAGTGCTCAACCTCTCCTTAGCCCCTGCTGACCCTAGCTTAATCGATTTAAGATTTCTTAGTTTTAAATATTAATAAATTAAGATTTCTTAGTTTTAAAGATCTTTTCTTGGAGCTTAATGTTTTGAGATGTATTAAGTTGTCAGTTAATTTTATTATGATCTTGAGATTCACTGGGTTTTCTGAATCTGAAATTTAGAGGTTTTTTCCTTAACAATTCTGAAAAGTTTTTAATACCTTTCTGTAAACATTTTTTGTTTTTTTTATCATTTTCTAAGTCCTTTGGTAACTCTGATCAGATATGTTAAATTGACTTACTTTATCCTACATGCTGCTTTACCTCTCTTTAATAATTTTAATTTATTTTACTTTGACTATATCTTGTACAGTTCAATCCAATCCAAATTCTAGTTAAATGATCTTTCTCTTCAAATGCATCTAATATGTTGTTTATTCAAACCACAAAATCTTTAATTTTGTTTCTATATTTTTCATATCTATATAAAGTCTATCTGTTTTTTAATAGCTACAAATTTAAAAAATCACTTTATATATTTTCCTAATGATTCATGATATTTTCAATATTTTACTCTTTAAAAATAGTTTAAACATATTCAATTAAATTAGTTCTTATATTATCAATAACTAAAGTCTTCATATGTTTGTTTCTAATGTCCTTTCTTTTTCTGGAAATTCACTTTCCTTCTTGCCTGTTTAATTGAGAGATGTATAAATTTGGCTATGAAGTCTCTTGTAACTTTATCCATAATAATTATTTAAGATCCATGTGAAGTTGTTTTCCTCCTGAAATGGATCTTGCAGTCTTCTACTGGTTGCATGAAATCAACCTTTAAATAAAATTATCCATTTGTTTTGGAACTGTGTAATATTGTAAATTTAAGCCATGAATCCACATAGCAGCTGACGTAGATCTTTATTTTCAGTTAATATTTCTCAGTTTTTCTTTTCTTCATTTACCCAATGTCTATGTCAAAACAAAATCTTATTTACTGCTTATCTCTGCTTTGCAGATTTATTTCTTGTTCGTCTTTGCATTAAGGTATATTATTCGAGGATCTTAGCTTTATGTAGATTATGATATTATGCTTTCTGTATTGTGTGGGCTCTAGGCTTTATTTCCTTCTCTAATCCTTCATAACCATTAAAATTAAGGTCAAATTCATTAAGTTTTGAAATATATCTTTAAAGTGAAATCTGACTTTGGATCATCTTATCAAACAAGGTTTTTCACTTTGATTTTGTTATTGTGCTCTGGAGTTTTTTATTTGTTTTAACTCAAGGATACTTTATTTTAAGGATTTTATTTATATGTTTGAGAGAGAGACAGAAAGAGCATGAGTTGGGGGAGGGTCAGGGGAGACGGAAAAAGGAAGCAGACTCCCCACTAGTGAGTGCAGACCCCAATGAGTGGCTTGATCCCAGGACCCTAAGATCATGACATGAGCCTGAGTCAGATGCCCAATCTACTGATCCCCCAGACACCCATTAAGGATATATTTTTAAGCACAAAGTAATTATCGATCTTTTAAGTATATATTTATCAGAAGGGTCACTCATGGAATCTAGTCTATCATACTACATTATTCTATTGTTTAATATTCTGTGGGAGGAAAATATCTAAGAAAAGCATTTTCAGCTAGCCTATGGGTCTTCCCTTGTAAGTAAGGGATTTCTTTTGTCTTCCTGCTTTTAGGATTTTTTCTTTATCACTATATTTTGCAAATTTTGCTACAGCATGTCTTGGTGTTGGCCTGCTTTTGTTGATTTTGATGGGAATTCTCTGTGCCTCTTGGATTTGGATGTCTGTCTCCTTCCCCAGATTTGGGAAGTTTTCAGCTCTTATTTCCTCAAATAAACCTACTGCTCCTTTTTCTCTCTTCTTCTTCTGGAACTCCTATTATATAAATGTTATTATACTGGATGGAGTCACTAAGCTCCCTAAGTTTATTCTCAAGATCCATAATTATTCTTTCTTTTCTGTTCAGCTTCATTATTTTCTCTTATTCTATATTCTATATCATTTATCTGTTTCTCTGATTCTTCCATCCTTGTGGTCATTACATTCAGTCAGTTCCGAATCTTGGTTATTGTATTTTTCAGTTCTGACTGATTATTTTTAACTCTTTTCTCTCTACAGTAAGGGACCCTCTGAAATCTTCTTTTTTCAAGCCAGCAAGTATCCTTATAATTGTTGCTTTAAATTCTGGATCAAACACATTACTTATACCTGTTTCAATTAGATTTCTGGTGATGACCTTTCCTTGTTCTTTCATTTGGGATATATTCCTCTGTCTTGACATTTTGTCTAAGTCGCTGTCTTCTTTTGTGTATTAGAAAAACCTGGTGTGTCTCCTGCTCCTGTAAGTAATGGTCTTATGAAGAATTCATAGAGTGTCCAAGGCCTGGTGTAGGAAAAGCATTTTCTTACCGATAAAAGTAATGAGAAATATGCTTATATCTGATTAACATATTTTTCACTAAAGATTTTATAATGAGTTTTTATTTTAAAGCTAAGTTACTTTTTACCTATTAAAGAGTTAATGCTATTTGCAAGTGTCATGAATCTTAGGCCTTAGGGAATATGAACCAAGATGACTTAGTCCTTATAAGACTTATGATGAGTATTAATTTTTACAGGTAGTAGGTGAATATAAATTATTAATTATGTCTCCATTTTTTCAATGCCCCTTCTAATAGTAATAACATGTTCTATCACTGCTACACATCAGGATACCAGATATCCAGCAACACACTGTTTTTTATATAACTATGGTTTTTTGGTCAAAAAATGCTGCTTTTAAACAAAGAAAGCAGTGACAGTGATAGTATACTCACTAGAAATATTACTACACAGTAAAGAAAATATTAGTCATGGTCTTTAAAATGTTAAGTTCAATAGTACTATCTGAATATAGAATTCATTTGAGAGGATTAAAATAACAAACTAAGTTTCACTACACCCAGTTCATTGGCTAATTTCTCATTCACCAAAACAAGAAAAAAAATGATAATTAAATTAAAATGACAAAAATCAGCATTTTTACAGTCCTAGATATGCTTAGAATTTATTTTCAATAGTCATCAAAGTGTAGATGTGTATTGTATTAAAGAGAAGCACAGGGAATAATTTTGGTTTATTCATAATTTGGGAGTGAGGTTTTATACAAGGGATTTTATATATTGAAAAATGACTTGATAAACTGATCTGAAATATAAATCATTACCTGTCAGAGAAAGAGAAAATTTAATTTTATTTAAATTAGTAATAAATATGTATGGGGAAATGGTTCAGAGTATTTTAGAATTATATTACTCCAAGGGAAATCTTAACTAATATCCATTTCAGTGGTTATTAAAACTTAAAATTCCCAATTCTATAACACAGCATAAGATTTTTATTAATTGAAGATATGAAGTATTCTACTGTTTCAAACATTTCCATTCTGGTAATGACTTAAGGTTACTAAGTGCTCCATTTTTTTATATATAAAACTTATATGGAATTTGTGTGAACTTTCAGGTAAAGTAACACAATATTTATATAGGCATTTATAAATTTGTCATGTTATCTTTTGAGTTATGAGTTATGCACTGATTAGGATTATGAATAACAGTGACCATAACAACTAAATATCCAGCAGTTTATTTTCACAGATAACATCATTTTTTGGTGAATAACCCAGGGCTTGACTTATTTTGTGGCTTACAAAATTTTAAATACTCAGGCTGAGTCTATTTTTCCACCCTATTGTACATAAATTTCATTCTTGAGAGTATTTCCTTCTTAAGAAATCCAGTTTTGTTCATCTGCACTCTTGTTCACAATGATGACTTAAGAAGATAGTTCTAATACCAAGTATTAGAAAGTGCATTAGTGTCTTAATCAGTTCCAATTGTTACAACAAAAATCTTATAGAGTGGGTGGCTTAAACAACAAACATTTATTTCTTTACAGTCGTTGAGTCTAGGAAGGCCATGATCAAGGTACTGACAGATCAGTCTCTCTCTTCCCAGCTCGTAGATTGCTAGTCTCTTCTTATTTCCTCACATGGCAGAGATCAGAGCAAGAAGAAACTTCCCTGTCTCTTCATATAGGGATACTAATCCCACCATGAGGGCTCCATTCTTTTCTATTTATTTTTAATATTTTTAATTTAAGTTTAAGTTAGTTAACATACAATGTAGCATTGGCTTTAACAGCAGAATTTAGTGATACATCAATTATATATAACACCTAAGTGGAGAACTCCATCTTTATGGCTCCCAAAGGCCCCATCTTCAAATACCATCATCTCGAGAACTAGGGTTTCCATATATGAATTAGTTAAGGACACAAGCAAGCAATAATAACAATCAAGGTGTGCTCTTAATTACTAATATCCTTCGCTACATTTTGGCATAAGCATGAGTATGTGAGGCAGTTCTGGCCAATGGAAAGTGGAAATGGAATCTGCAATTTTAGGGGGAAAAGGTAGAAAAGCTTAATTCTTTCCCTCAACCTTTTTCTGTGGATTTGCACCTGAGACTGCTAGAGTTATCTGGCAACTGTGGAAGGAGTTAGTCTGAAGAAAAAACTCATATGCTGAAAATGGCAGAATAGAGTGATAGAAAAAAAATCAGTCTTGATAAAATCTTGGGCCACAAATTAAACTATGAAGTCTCCTCTAGATTTCTGTTCCACATAGCAGAAATATTCTGATTGCTAGAATGAGCTTGTACATTCAGTTTAGTTTCTTTTATGTTTGTAACAAAGTGTCATGATTTTACAAGAGTATCAGTAGAAAGTAGTATAGTATGATATGTTTGTCTTACCTGATGATATGTGATTAATCTTCAGGTGTACCTTTTGTTCCAAGTCAAGTTGTAAATATTTATAAGATAAAAATAAAGGAAAAGAAATATAGTTATCCTAACCAAATAAAAGTGATAGGAATGGCATGCTGGTTAGTATTGTTAGAGATTAAAATAAATAATATACTATCTTTTAGTTTATTTCAAAAATAATGTGCAAAATTCTTTATAATATGAAGAAAAGGTGTTTCTGTATACACTATCCTTAGTTTTGGACACTGAAATACTGAATACATGTATGTCTTGCCACCATGATTTAGATTGTAACTTCAGAGGGATCTGATAAAGACGCTATGAATTTAAGGAAACAGGTTTACAGGGACAACAGAAAACCATTATTTCTCTTAATCTATGAGAGAAAGTTCACTGGACAAATATCATATCCTAATTACCTAACATGTCCTAATTATCCTAACAACCCCATTATAAATGTCAAAACTCTGTAAAAGTTCTGGAAGAAATATTCTCGTGTAAGAGTGGTAGTTTTTATTTTCCTACAAAAATGAGAAATTTTGCACAGTTATGTTCTCAATCATTATTTGTACAGGGACCCCGTGCTTTTGTCTCCCATTGATGATTATTCTTTGCTTTGTAGCTTTTGTATATTTTTTCATTTTTCTCTAATGATGTATTTTTATATTAATCCACACCTGTCAGCAAGGTACTTAAATAAAAGTTACTGATAGAACTAAAAAAAGAATGCAAATATCAAAAGGAGTAAGAATCTCTTACCTGTGTTATGTTCAAGATTTTCCCCTATTTGAGAATGTATGTATTTTGAATGTCAAGAATGTCATCGAATAAGTAGAATCTATTTGAAGCTAACACTTATTCTTTCTTTTTTTTTTAAAGATTTTATTTATTTATTTGACAGAGAGAAATGACAAGTAAGCAGAGAGGCAGGCAGAGAGAGAGGAGGAAGCAGGCTCCCTGCTGAGCAGAAAGCCCGATGCGGGACTCGAACCCAGGACCTGGGATCATGACCTGAGCCGAAGGCAGCGGCTTAACCCACTGAGCCACCCAGGCGCCCCTTGAAGCTAACACTTATTCTTAAAAACTTGTTTTCGAAGGAAAAATTTAAAAGCATCAGTAAAGAATACAGGTAGACATATTTTCACAAAGACCACTTAAAAATAAGCAACAAGTCTACATTACTAAGCAACAGAATTTATCTTCCACACACATCAGAAGTTTGGCCTCTTGGGAAGTTATTTTATGAAGATAAATGCAAATTACCATGATTTCAATAAGTCATTATCACAGAAGACTGGACAAATTATGACTTATGGGTTAAAGATAATCTAGTTCATAGAGGACATTGAATATGTGTGTTTATGCCTATTAATGAATGATTACTTACAAAAAGGCAAAAATTAAGTCCCTATGCCCAGAAAAGAAAGTCACAATTCCTAGGAAGGTCGGTTTGAACCAAAATATGTAAGATAGAAATTGGTTCAATCAAAATAAAGGGAAAGGCTTTGCCTTACTTAAATACTTATATACAGAAAGTTAGCTTCTAGTAATAGTGTCAAATGACCACATGGTGAGGTGGGTAAGCACAGGAACCCTGGAATCAAATAGTCAAGGTTTCATAACTAGTACCAGGTTATAAACGTACAACTTCCACTTGCTAAAGCATGACTTTGAATAAATTACTCCACCTTCCTTTTTTCTAAGTTTCTTCATCTGTAAAATGCATATGATGAGAATAGAATCTCTGGTGCTATTGTCATTTTCAATAAGTTCATAGGCAAAGAGCTTAGAACTGCCTGAATTGTGATAAGTATACACTATGTGTTGATTTTTTTAATGGGATATCTATTATTTCTGAATAACATAACTATAAATTTTGCGTGAACTAAACCAAGATTCCTTAATGAGAAAAAGCAGCTTCATTCGTGGTATTCACTGTTCTAGGTTTGGTATACTTCATTATATTGGTTTAATGGCTAAAGATAAAATAGATGAATTGGACTAGTTGGCTATCTTCTTTTATTTTAGAAACTAGAAAATTAACAAAAGAACTTTTGATGATTATGAATTCTAGCATGATTACTATTGAGTTTTATTTTCACAAAACACACAGATTATGAACTACTTTTGAGAAACTATGTAAATGCTGTAAACTGATAACATGTCAGAAGAACACTGATAATATTAACCTCACAAATTTGAGATGTCCTAACAACCACAAACTATTTTTGCTGCTTTTGCACATCTGGTATCTCTTTCTAAATCCTACAACCTATGCAACATATTTTGTTTGACAAGGACATGGTTAACAATATTTCAAGAGTGTGACCTCCACTTTGAAATATTGAAAGACAAAATATAAAGTAAAATATTTGAAATTTCAACATACATTGAATCTTTTCTTAAATGAGAGTAACTTTCTATTTGTATATAAGACTGAATTGCTAACAGATACCATACACATATTCTTGGCAGCCTTCTGTGAATCACTTATGAACGTCAATAATAAATAAATGAAGCTTGCTAACTATGAAGAAAAATCACAGGAAGAATTGAAGTCCCTGTCATTAAATATGGATTGATAATTCATACAAATGTATTTAATATGTACTCTGTCCCCTTGCTTACACAAGTTCTTATTAAGCAATGATCCCATTTTGTTATATTGGCTTTCTACTCAGACCTTTCTATAATGTTTGCAAGACTTTTTATTCATAATAAGCTTCTGCCAAACCTAGAAAATACTTTTACATCAACAACTGTTGCTTCCGTTTTCTTCAAGCCCTTGACCCCAGTATACTCCTAGAACTGTGCATTGAGAGTCTGCAAGCTGATGTAGAAAACTTTTCTTATGGACATTTCCCTGGCATTTCCAGGTTGAGACATAGAATCTTTATAACCTCAAAATGAAGGTCAATGTCATAGGCATAAAACAAGAAGACAATTCAATGACAAGTTAACTTGATCCGGTTTAAATATGCTGCTCTGAGGACTTGATTAAAAGTGAGCTACCTATGGAACAAAATGGATTTCATCTCCTTTGGACAATTCTCAATAAATATTCAGAGAATCTCAGAGTAATTTATCAAAGGGTTATACTTTTCTGACAAGCACTTGGTGTATCAACATGCTATGTTGTCAATTAAGGACAGACTCAGATGGTATAACTTCCAGGAGCTGGGGTTGATATCTTCTTAAAAACATTGATAAGCCATTCAGGATAGCTTAATATAAGGGCATCTTACTACATTCAGCCTGTACTTCTTCCTTAAGAAACCATTTTAAGTCTTCTCTAATGCGACAGTGGGCACATGAATGAGGCCAAGGGTTATTGCTACATGATTCTTTTTGTTTGAGTCAATTAATTAAATTATTCAAATATGCAACATACATATTTATATGAACATATATTTATATTAACTGGTTATTATTATGTAATTGGCACTATGTACAATAGCCTTCAAAATCTTACCTTAATGAAAATTTAAAGCAGCTTTCACCAATTTCCTATTATGAGTATTTAAAAAAGTCACAACACATTGCCTATTATACTTTAACAGCAAGCAGAGTAATATCCTAGTAAAAAAACTTCTAGATAAGTAAATGAATTGATTTACACTTTAGATATGGAGATATCATCTAGATACATAGAAACACCTGTCAAAGATAATTATTTTAATTTTAGTGTGATTCATCTAAGTTTTTTTTAATCAGTTACATCACAACTCTTGTTAGGCACTACTGACATTAGAAAATTTCTTACCTTTTGGGACTCCTGGGTGGGTGGCTCAGTTGTTAAACCACTGCCTTCTGCTCAGGTCCTGATCCCAGCATTTTGGGATCAAGCCCTGCATCCTCAGGCTCCCTATGGGGAGACTTCTTCTCCCTCTCCAGCTCCCCCTGCTTGTGTTCTCTCTCTCTCTGTCAAATAAAAAAAAATCTTGAAGAAAAAGGGAAAAAAAAAAAGAGAATTTCTTACCTCTCTACAAGAGAACTAATTATTCTAGTGATTCAGGTAGTCACCTACATGCTAAATTACTTAATTCAATATTTTTTACCTTATTTTCTTCTTTCTTTCATTTGTAACTCTTAAGAACAGCAGTAAGGATTAACTTAGTTATCCTATTAAACAACTGCTAGTTAATAGAAGAGAGAATTACAGAACATACTGTGAGAATCATGAATAGTTCCTCTAAATTTGATTCACTTTTCTATTTAATACCCCATTTTCATCTTCAATAATAATGTAAGTTTTTTTTCATTATCACATGGAAGTTTCATGTAACTACATAATTATATGCACTTATAATAATTATGGATCATAATTAGAACAGGTAATTACTATGTGAGCATATTTAATTACATAGTTGAACACTTAATGCATGCAAATGTACTTTGCACTTGAGAGTAATATATGCTGCACAATAAGTAGTTTTTCTGGAGCTCTTACCAAGTCAAACTCTTGAAATCAATAAAAATAGTAAAAATAAATTCAGACAGATTTTAACAAACCTGGTTTGGAACCAAACTTAGGAAGGACTAAAGTATCTTTTAAAGGAACCAAAATGTATTCATTCAAATTTAACTTAGAATTCCCAATCTATGAAGACATGTTTAATATGCAGAATGTAAAACTTGGAAGTTTTAAGTTATTTTTCAGTAGTTTTGCTATTTTGAATTCTTGATATTGAAATAAAAGCTTTTGTATACCTGCTTTCTAAGCCAACATAGAATATAACCAAACATTTATATTCAAACTTATTATTTGTATATGAAAATAAACTAAATGGAATAAAGAACAACCAGAAAACTTGATGAATCCAAGATTCAATAGCATATATTCTGTCATGTGTATATACCTAAATATTCTGTAAATCTATTAACTCCAGACATAGCCTAACTATTCCTCATTGTGTTGTTAGACTTCTAAAACTTGTTCCTAATCCAGAGTAAGTGTGCTATTAAGACTGGAATTAGCAGAATGTATTGTATATCCATTATTTTCCCTACTGGATATATAATTTTTTGATATTCCTAAAGTCTGGCCTTTTTCTAACTATTTAACTAAAAATTTACTTTATTATAAATTGCTTGTTATTCAACAAATGCAGTGAAATTTTTTTCAACCTTCTTATTAAGTAAACTTTCTAATATTTTGTTTCTTCAGTTTTTTTTGTTTGTTTGTTTCCTGAGTTTTCCTTCTATAGGATTTTTCCATTTGGATCAGAAAATTATGGATAATTTGAAATGCATAGTGCATAAACTGAAGACTGAAAGATTCAGCAGAAGAATAATTACACTATTTAACTGGTCTAGATGGAGCTGAGCTTTTAAGTCTTAGTTTCTTTCTCTAGATCTGTAAGTGCATAATATAGATAAAATTTGGATAATATTATTACCTACTAACAACATTATTGTCTAGATTAAAATATTTCTGAAATGTTTGTTTCAATAAATAGAATATATGAAAAGATAATAACTAATATATATTGAACACATTTTCTATGAGGCATCTTGTAGAAGAAAATTAACTCATTTAATCTTCGTAACAATCCTATGAGGACAGATTTGTCATACCCATTTTATAGATGATGAAGTGGAAAGAGTAACTTTTTGTTACTAAGAGATTAATAGCACAATGTATTATCCATATGAATAAAATTTAAAATGACACAGGTTAGTAGAAAAACAAAAAAATTAAATCCAAGGAACAGACTTAAAAGAATTGGGAATCGTGTGTAGTCACAGAATTGGGAAGATTTTTGTATGCTGAAGGAAGGATATAGTACTTCCAAAATAGTGTGGTCCATGCAACTGGTTTTTGTGATTATAAATAAGGCTGACTGTATCTACTATTTCAAACCATTAAATAACTACTTAAAATAAAATATTTCGAATTTCAAATAAATATATTTCACTCGAATAAGGTAGAAATACAAAGTGTTTATGAAAGAATCATGTTTTTATTGACTGTGCTTTGTTTATGTTCTCTGAAGTTTCCTGGTGCAAATTATCACCTGTAGTCTCACTTCTATAGGAAATATCTTTACTGTCTTACTATCCTTTGATTTTACCTGTGGACACTCCATGCATCCTAAAGGACAATCGCCTAATATATTTCAGGAATTATTGATACTGTATAGCTATCTATTTACAATGTCATGTTTCACAAGTTAAAATTCCACACATAACATAGACAAGAACTTACATAGCTTAAAGCACAATATCCGCAGACTGCTCTTACTTTGTAAATGTTCACATTTCGTTTTGCTTTGTTGTATTTGTTTCGTTGTTGTTGTTGTTTTTCCTCAGTGGGTCACTTCTTAGCTTGCATCTTGCTCTGTGAAAGTAATTTAAGAATAAAACTCTCTTAGAAACAAATGTGTTGTTTTCCAAATAATACGTAACTAAGTAGCAAAGGAAAAATAAAGTAAAAAGACCTACTCTCTAATGAAGTTTGTTGAAGGTTGAAGGAAAGTTATGTAAGGCTCTTTTAGATTACTGTAGTAGTAATAGTAGTAATTACTAGGAAATAAAAGGATAATTAAATAAATTTGTGTTTTATAGTCTTAATTCAGTCCAATCTAGAACTTTTTAGAAGCTACATTTCTAAAGGAAAGATTTTCTAGATTCCTTCAGAATTCAGACTTGGGAGTTCAACAAAATAACAGAAAAACAACCTTTCCTTCTTAAAGCCATAAGGACATTACACATAGAAATCCCTTCTCCAACATTTCTTTTCCATTCTGTATTAGAGACACTCAGATGATGCTTTTATCACAACCTTCTTCAAAATTCTATTGCCAAATTCCTGATAACTTTATGTTGACAAACCCAGTGGTAATCATTCCATTCTCCTCTCAGCAGCACGTGACATAGATAAACCCACCTTGTTCCTGGAAAACTTTCTTTACTTGGCTAAAAAAACACTACACTCCCTTGGTTATGGCCATGTCACTTTGGTTCTTCCTTTGGTTATTCACAGTTTTTTTGTTTTTGTTTTTTGGGGTTTTTTGCTTTTCCCAACCTGTCTCATAGAATTAATGTTACAGTATTGCTGCTACAAAAAATCAGAAAAAATATTTTTTTAAGAAAAAGGAAACACAGAAAAGTTATCAAAAGTAATAATTTGGTGATTCTTGAAACAGGGCACAACAAATTTCAAAATATTAAAATCATATGGAGAATTTATTCACAGTGAAACTAAATTAAAAATTAAACACAAAAAGATTAGTAGATAATCTATATATGTTTCTAAATTAAGAAATTCCTTCTAGGGGCACCTGGGTGGCTCAGTCAGTTAAGCATCTGTCTTAGACTCAGGTCATGATCCCAGGGTCCTGGGATCAAGCTGCCATCAGGGCATCAGGCTCCCTGTTCAGTTGGGGAGACTGCTTCTCCCTGTCCCTCTGCCAATTGCTCCCCTTGCTTATGCTCTCTCTCTATCAAATAAACAAAATCTTTAAAAAAAATTCCTTCTAAAGAAACCATGGATCATGTTTTATGTTAAAACATCTGTTAATTTTTTATGCACTTGATAGCATTTGAACAAAAAAATACAAATATCAGCATATTAATGTTCTTATAAAAATGTTGCAAGTAAGAAAAGGCACCAAGAAAAACAATTTACCATATGTTACACTAGAATACCTCTAGTATATATCCTTACAATCACTAAAAAGTATAATAGTCTAAAAGAAAAATGTTGAAAATAGTGAATTAAAAATTAATAATAGAATAACAAAAATAGCCAGTGATCATAGACATGAAAATATATTAAAAAATGAGATCTCCTTTGTTTACTTATGTAGAGGACAAAAGCCAAGCTTCCCCAAGGTGGGCCACTTTGGCATAAAGATTATTTTGAGTGAAAAATAATCAAAACCTAGCAGAAGCAAGAAAATCTCTCTGCCTTTCCCTCAACTGTCTAAATTTATTTTGGAAAGAAGAGCTTATGCCAGGAAGAGAGGTATTAACAGAGACTCCTCTTAACCTAAGAAACTTATCTGCTTAATAGGGGAACCTTTGTTTTTCCAAGCATCTCCTTTCAGCTTCTTGTTAATAATCTTTCCTCAGACCCTGGCCCCTCTCCTTAGCTCATATAAGCCTTATGTTGCTTCATTGTCTTTGAAATTTCATATCTGTGTAGATTCCTTGTATGTATGCCTATTAAATTAGATTTTTCTCCTGTTAATTTGTTCATGTTAATTTGATTCTAAATCCAGTTATAAGGACCATAGGACAGAGGAGTGTCTTCCTCTCCAACACTTAAACAGATTGGAAAAAGTTAAAAAAATATTGGCTATACCTTGCATTGGTGACAACAGTATGATTGTGATTTGATAAACAGTATTTGGGTAGCGATTTGTCAGTATATCTCAAAATCCAAATACTGTACTTCCTTTGAAGGAGTAATTTCTATTCTAGGGGTTTATTCTGAATAGATAAAAAAAAAAGTACATGCAAAAATTCAATCAAAGATTTTGTAATAATTAGATGATTCTATATAAACTAAAATTTCACAAGTAGAGGATGCACTAAATTGGGATAAATTTAGATGATTCTATATAAACTAAAATTTCACAAGTAGAGGATTGACTAAATTGGGATAAATTTGGATTAAAACTCTGCATTTATTAGTTAGATATTAAGAATATCTGATGGCATTAGATAAGGAAAAACTGTAACTGTGCGACCTTGAAAAACATTCATAAAGATTGGTGTCTTTATCTATAAAATGGGGATGTGATTACTAATAAACAGGATTATTTTAAATATTAAATAATATAATAGTAATAACAACCGACATTTAACATCTGTTATTGCTGCTTACATTGCTAGAGGTCTGGCACATGGTAAGTGCTCATTGAATGGCAACACTTTATATAACAGATAAAGGTACTTATTGTTGAAAAAAAGTAATGGAAATTTTTTAGGCACTAAAGAGGTATAAAACAGCACATCTTGTCCTATTTTTATAAAATCTATTACTTACATATGTATATAACAGAGTGATGTGTGAATGGTTTTCTCAAAAGGGCTAACAGTATTTATAACTGGATAGTGGTCTTGAAATTATTTTTACTTTATTGTTTGTATGTTTCCATATTTCATAATTTTAAAACAAGAAGGTTGTTTTAAAACTGAAAAATAAATGAAGTAATTTTAATTTTGGAAAACTAGTAATGCATCGCCTCTACAAGTTTCCCTGTGAGTAAATTAGGAGCTTAGGAAGTCCTGGTGTTATAATCACACCATTTATTTGGAAAATATGGGTGGAAGTACAGGTAAAGATTACATGATTAGATAAAAATTTTAATAAAATGTAGTTTGTGTCCACAGTAACTATGCCTTTAAAAGTTGTGATCTGTTGATTCTTATATTAGAATCAGTTCTAACAATAAAACTTAAAATAATGATTCCATTTCCAGTTAGCATTTTTAAAGAGCTCTAGTAAATTAAGTGTTCAAATGCATAAGACTTGTCTGATTCCCTTACTTCTTAAGCTTTTAACCTTTATTCTCTCTTTCTTAAACATTTTGCTGTGATTCAAATACCCTTCATGAATTTTCTAGCTATGAATATGTATTTTCCTATCTTCTTTCTTCCATGAGGGCACTTTCCATTATATTTACCATTCTAAAGAGGATATGGACTTTTCCTTCCTCTCAGCATGCTCACTCACTTTTTTTTCCATGATACCATCTGCCTAATAGGCTTTGCTCTTTGAGATTACCATTGTGGATTCTTCTGTACATCCCCAGAGACTGTGATCCATGTTTTCTCATCATTAATGAAAATCCTTCTCATTTGAAGCAGATTTTCGCAACAAGTTTTTCTGCATGCTCTTACAAAATTTACATACAGAACAGTATGCTCATTTTCCATCCTTCTGGCATTAAAATATACTGGGCACACAGGATTTTGTTCCCCCCACCCAATTCACACTTGTAGCTCTCTATAGGATTAAAAGATTAGTGTGTATTAGCATAAACTCTAAGAAAACAAGGTGTTGTAAGGAGTGGATATTAATCAAATAAAAAGTTGAAATCTCATGATTTTTATCTGTAATTTTTTAAAAGAAATGTGCTGTGTCTTCAAGAAAATAGTGTTTTAAAAATATATAACAACTATATTACAGTAATAATAACGTAATTTTAAATAGGAATGAAAGGAAATTGCATTCTGGTACTTAAATCTAATGATAATTGGCACTGGCATATTCTTAGAACATGTGAAAGATTCCTCTTTAAACTGAAGCAGGGCATTTTGCATCCATTAATAATCCTCCACTGCATTTAGGATTGAGACCCCTGAGTCTTGCAATAACTAGCAAATCTTTCTTAATCCCCAGTTCCCTTTATCTGAAATTCTAATACATGTAGATGTACTTTATGTAACTTTTCAGCCTTTTGTGCCCTGAGACAGTCTAACATTTGGAGGTCTGATAGAGAAATGATCGCAGTAGAAAAAAAACTTCTTCTTCTTCTTCTTTTTTTTTGAAAGAAAACTTCTTTTGAAAGAAAACTTTAACTCCTTAAACTGGTGTTCTTATCAAAAGCAATATAAAAAGCACTACACTATTTTGATGTAAAATTGCTACCAAGATATAGGAATTTTAATTCTGGTTCTGGTAGTAATGGTGACCTTAGTTTCTCAGAATCTTTACTACTCTTATGTAAACAAGAGGGTTATACAGGATAATTTTAAAGGTCCCTTAAAGATCTTTTAAAAAAATCTATCTTTTATGTTAAATTGTGATATATACTATACTATCAAAAAAAGAGAGTTCCAGACAAGAAGAATAGATTTAAAAATCCATGATATTTTAAAATTTACTTCTGGAATTACTGGAGCTCTCTTTGATGATTCTGATAATCAAATTTTTCAAATTGATCCTCATTATATTAGAAAATATAGATATTTCATTTGGGAAAACACAGCAATGGAGGTCTTATTCTGTTGTAAATATGGTGATTTCTTTCATCCTACTTAATGGTGTGGGAATTTTGAGCAATACTATGTGCAATATTCTTTATGTTCATAATTTTATTTCTAGTTGACCTAGGCTAGGCATAATTAAGAGAGGGGTCATTCTTTAATAGGGATCAAAAAACCATCTCAAATCATTACTGTGTCAGCTTGAGTCTTATGGGAAGTAGATGCCAAGATGGAGTGGGAAGAGCAAAAAATATATTGAGGGAAATGTCTGAGAATTCTTAACAGGGCAAGGAGCAAGGATAGGCAGGGAGAGCCTTTGTATAGCTGACCCTTGAGAAAGGAGTTAAGGGAAGAGAGTGGGTAAGAGGAAGCTTGATAACTCCAGTAGTGCTCTGAGAAAGTCTCTGTCAGGCAGTAGTCATGATTACCTGCTTGAGGTGCCCACATTGAGTGGAAATGGTCCAGCTCTCTTGTCCCCACTGCACTCACTAGTTCACTGGGAGCACTCATATAAGGGTGCCTGGGTGGCTCAGTGGGTTAAAGCCTCTGCCTTCAGCTCAGGTCATGATCCCAGGGTCCTGGGATCGAGCTCCACATCGGGCTCTCTGCTCAGTGGGGAGCCTGCTTCCCCCTGCTCCCTTCTCTGCCTGGCTCTCTGCCCACTTGTGATCTCTGTCTGTCAAATAAATAAATAAAATCATAAAAAAATAAAAAGAAGTTTGGCATATACACCTCAGTGAAACCAGAAGATACAGCAGGTAGAAACTGTGAGCTAACTCAACCTATGGCAGCAGATTTTCTCTTGACAAGAAAATCTGATTGGCCACACCTCCATGGCTGCCACAATTAGTGTAATTTATATCTCTGCAATTTTTCATACTATACTCATTGTACTCAATGCATATAAAATATTTAACTTTCAGGAAAGAGAATGGAAACACTTAAAATGAAACAAAAATAAATTCCTTCTTTGTTACATTCAAAGTAGATAACCCTTTGAGAAAGAATTTTGTCCTAGATGGTGTCCTATACAGTAAATATCTAGTAAGACTTGGTAAGACTAAGTGACTGGCTACTTTCCTTATGAATTAATTAAGGTAATTAATTTGGAAGTAGGAAATTAACTGAGCATGAACACTGACAGTCTATTGGTGGGAACTCCCTGTACTACCAGCCCATTAAAGGATACCTATGGAGAGCCTCCAAGGAAATTTTATATTTGGTTAGATGCCTTGAATTTACTTGAATTTACTAAGGATTGTCCTTCATCCAAGTAAAATGGTCTTGCTATAGAGATTGTGAACTCTTCAAAGAGACCTCTATGTACGTGCAAGTTTTGAATAATATCATATATATAAGTATGCATGGGAAATTCACCTTGAAGGAATTTATTCTAAAGTTACTTTTCATGATACCTGCTAGGTTCATTAGCATTACTGTCTCCCAGAACACAAGTTATTAAGTATACACTATTGAGAAATTTACGAATGCAGGTGAGAACAGGCATTGGCAAAAATGTCATTAGCATTACTGTCTACCGGAACACAAGGATATACTACTGAGAGATTTACAGACTCTGGCAAGAATGTCAGCAATAGCATATGAAGACACATGAAGTAACACCACATGAAACTGAAAGAAATTAAGAGAGGAAACCAGTAAGAGATGGGATGACTGAAAAATACAGATGAACCACAAGAGGATGAAAAATAAAAGACAAAATTGAAAACTAAAAACTAAAATCCTTAATAAAAATAATAAAACAATTACAGTATTAAAAGTTGGTTTACCCAATTACAGATCTGAAATCTTCAGAAGACACTGAATAATTTTTTTAAAAAATCATAACTCCAAAGACATTTCCTCTTTTTTCAGAAAAAAATAATGGAAATTATTTTTATATCCCACAGTTTGTTATAGCATATTGAATTAACATAACATATTGAATTAACATAAAACAATGTCTAAGTATAGAGTGCCATGCCTTGCATAATAGTGCCGTGCCTTTACAATTTTTCAAGTAGTTGGCTGTAACAGAGTGCGGGGGTGGGAGGGATGATGATAAAGGGCTTATGCTAAAGTTCTTTCTGACTTTTATTACCAGATTGAACACTATAACAGCTAATTAAAAGATTATGATTTTTTGCTTTTAGGATTTATAGCTTTGTCTCAAAAAATGCATTTTTTACCTGAAGTTTTAAGTTACTATAATCCAGACAGTTAAGTCATAGATAAAGCATATTTTCCCCATAAAGTTGGGAAACATATTTATGAGTTCTGCTGTGATTTTTTATTTCAAAACTTCAGAATCATTAATCGAACTATAATTTACTTTTGACTAAAGTGCATTCTTTTTTGAGTTAAAACATAAAACATATTAAGATAGATTTACTAACAATTTAACTGTCCAGATGCACTGCTAATTTACATTGAAATGAAACACCTATAACATCCATAGCTGTGACAATGTATGATGTAAAAATTCAAAAATAATATAGCCATTATTATAAACAAAACTATTCAGAGTAACTGTAATAAAGAACACTATCACTGAGAATCAACCTCATAAAATACCAAAGCAAAAATTAATCTAATTCATCAAAATCAATTAATCAAATAGTATTAAGTTTTAAAACAATTATTATAACTATAGTGAAAATAAATCCAAATAAGATAAATAGTGGGGCACCTGGGTGGCTCAGTCACTTAAGCAGCCAACTCTTGATTTCAGCTTAGGTTTTGATCTCACGGTTGTGAGATCAGCCCCATGTTGGGCTCTGCACTGAGCATGCAGTCTGCTTAGGATTCTCTCTCCCTCCCCCACCCTGTACCCCTTCCCCTCAGGCTGTTGCAATCTCTCTCTCAAAAAAATAAAAATAAAAAAATTTTTCTTTAAAAAATTAAAATAGAAAATAAATTAATAAGATAAATAGTATTAACTCTAATATATTTGTGTACAGGATGTAGTTACTGATATTTAACATTAAATATTATCATGCTTATTTAATAATATAATCCAGATAACTTTTTAAAAAATTTTATTCACACAGTTTTAAGTTATCGGGATATGCAAAACTTAAACTGGGTACCAAAAATGTCAATATCTGACATTTTTTAAGCATTTAATCACATGCAATAAAAATATTAAAATGAATAATATTGTGTGCTCATTCTATTCTGATTCATTCAAAGAGTGATGTTAGGCTCTTCTAAAAATTTTATATAAAAATTTTTTGGAATAATTAAAATAATCTTAAAATTGATTATACCTTGATATGTATTTTCTCATATGATTTCAGTACTCTAGACTCCTATTTACTTCATTAGGCATATTTCCAATCTTCTCCATTAAATGGATTCCAAGTACATTGAAGCTAAAAATGATGCTTTGTCAATATGCATTTCTTAATGTTGAATAGTTGTGTGAAGACAACAGAGTGTACTTACAAAAAAAGGCTAGGACTAGCTGTGCTCAAATCTGACGAGGCTGCCATTTATGGAAAGGCCACTTAAACTGTGTGGTTCCAAATTATTTACCCGCAAAATGACGGAAAATGTTACCAATGTCAAATGACTGTTATGGGACTAAAATTTCAGAATATGCAAAAGTACTTATAAGTCATTACATGTAGTGAATAGGTGGTGAATTCTGGCTTTTAATTATGACTGGGCACATACTCAGTGTTTTCTGATAAAGCAGATGTCATAAAATGACTTCTATTGAGGATGGAAAATTATACTTCCCATCACTAATATTTTAAATCACATATACGTAATAATTCAAATCTGAGAAGAAAATAAAGGATATGTTATCGTCAAGTCATTGCTTTTTACCAAGGATTAAAATGAAATCGTCTTTGGTTATAGATGAAGCATCATCATTTGTACAACAAAAAAGTGTCAAAATCATTTTTTTTCGTGATACAACTAATTTTTGTTTTCAGAAAAAAATTTGTATTATAAAATAGAAGATTTTGAAAGAATGATGATCACAATTGCTGGAACTTTAATTCTTCTCTAAAATTCTCTTATTCTGCTACTATCATTCATCCTCATCATCAGATTTACAAACTAACTGTAAAAAGGATTGTATCATTATCTGTTATCACTTCGAAACTTCTTTTTTCAGCTTGTCAACCACATGGTTCTTACACAAAGTTGAAAGATTTTTTTTTTCCCCTCCCAAGATCACACTGAAAAGATACAGAGTGAGCTAGGATTAGAATGTGAGGATTTTATCTAATGTAACTTTTATTCCAGCTATTTACCAAATTACAAAATTCTACGTTTTGATAGTTATTTTCAGTAGCTGTACACAGAATAAGATTTATTTGTCATGTAAACTAACTCATTCACCTCAAAGTGATTTTCAGAAATCTAGTATCTCACAATCTTTCCCCACTATAGTGCTTATCTATATACTTGAAAGGGAGAAATAAAAAAGAAAAACAAAAGAAAGGAAGATATGTTCCTTATTCAAACATGGTTTGTTTTAATTCATTTCTATGAAAATTTTTAATGCCAAGAGATACATTTCTAACTTTTTTTACAAACATAGTAAAAAAAAAAAAAAAATCATTTGGAAATAGTAAAAGCAATACAGAAGGGTATAATCTGAAAAGTCCATTTCCTATAATCCTTTCCAAATAATATAACTTCATATAAGATAACACTGTGAAAATTTTAAATATGTAAGTTCCCAATGCTTTAACTAAGCTTTTATGAAAAGTAAATTGAGACCAAAGGCCATAAATTTCAACATCACAAAACTAAAAAGAATGGAAAACTTTGAGTTGTAGGAAATGATCCTTTGATTTATTATAAAGGACTGAAATACCTATCATTAGACAACTTTTTGTACAATGAAGAAGGCAACAGAATATTTATATGCTTGCTTCCATAAATATACTGAAAATATAATCAGTAAGTAGAGTTGTTCAAAAGGTCTGTGTGTTTCCACTTAATCTTACTTTGTCGTTATCATGATAATCATGATTAAATTCTGATTTTTTTAAAGGAAACTTCCCATGAGTTTCTACTTTAATAGGTTTATTCTAAATGTAATGCTCAATCTTGATAGAATGACATTTATAGATCATCAAGTAAATTTGGACTCAGAAATTGAATTTGAATTTTCTCACCAACCTTGTAATATTTAACTCAAGGACGAAGCTGTCACAGATCTTGATATACATAATGGTAGAATGGATAGTTCTTATTTACTAGGAGTTAGAAAAAAAATAATCTATGTTTACTCTCTTGCATTAATTTCAGTGCAAATCAAAATTAATATTGTATGTGGGAAAATAATTTAATGGATAAAGCATAGTAACTAGATGCATTCCTCAGTATTAACAATTCCTCATGTATCCAACCAGGAACCTACTCTTCCTATCATGTATTTTATATAGGCAATTTATTCTCTAATTTGCTTTAGAGATACCAACATATCTTGGATGTTGAATTATAAAGCCTGAACTGTCAAACAGATGCATGATTTATAGAGCTTACCCAATCTGACTGCCAATTCAGCATCAGTATCTGGGAATCTCTAAAACCATCAGATTTGGTTTCCTCTTAAATCTCCTCTGTACCACTGGGAGACATTTGGGTTCTGGAATGATAATCAAGCAACATATGAAATACAAGTCAGTCTAGTGGTTAAGTGGTTATTTTCAGGTGTTATCTTGTTAATCCTGCTTAAAAAAAAAATAACTGATAAAAATTGAGGGTATCCTAACAGCCCTGAGGTTATCTCCCAGTTAGAAAATGCTGTCAGAAAACACATAGGAGATGGGCCAGTGAGGTCAAAATTGCCTAAAGCATTGTGAGGTTGGAAGAATTTTACAGACTTGTTTTTTCACTCAGTCTTTCCTGCATATCCTTCTACATTAATAACCAGAAATCTTCCTCATCCCTTGTAAAGGCAGAGCTGTCTATGCTAAATAGATGTTCCATATTGTTTTTAAATTTTTAATTTTTTTTTATTTTTAAATTTTTTTATTAACATATAATGTATTATTAGCCCCAGGGGTTCTGGTCTGTGAGTTGCCAGGTTTACACACTTCACAGGACTCACCATAGCACATACCTTCCCCAATGTCCATAACCCCACCATCCTCTCCCTACCCCCCTCTGCCCAGCAACCCTCAAGTTTGTTTTGTGAGATTAAGAGTCTCTTATGGTTTGTCTCCCTCCTCTTGTCACATATATTCTTTTCCTACCTCCCAAACCCCCCACATTGCATCTCAACATCCTCATATTATGGAGATCATATGATAGTTGTCTTTCTCTGAATAACATATTTTGCTAAGCATAATACCCTCTGGTTCCATCCACTTCATTGCAAATGGCAAGATCACATTTCTTTTGATGGCTGCATAGTATTCCATTGTGTATATATACCACATCTTCTTTATCCATTCATCTGTTGAATGGATATCTAGGTTTTTTCCATAGTTTGTCTATTGTGGACATTGCTGCTATAAACATTTGGGTGCACATGCCCCTTCGGATCACTACATTTGTATCTTCAGGGTAAATACCCAGTAGTGCAAATGCTGGGTCATAAGGCAGCTCTATTTTCAACTTTTTGAGGAACCTCCATGCTGTTTTCCAGAGTGGTTGCACCAGCTTGCATTCCCACCAACAGTGTAGGAGGGTTCCCCTTTCTCCACATCCTCACCAGCATCTGTCCTTTCCTGACTTGTTAATTTTAGCCATTCTGAGTGGTGTGAGGTGATATCTCATTGTGGTTTTGATTTGTATTTCCCTGATGCTGAGTGATGTGGAGCACTTTTTCATGTGTCTGTTTTACATACTTTTAAAATTTTTTATCAGAACTTTATTATTGAATTCTATATTTACTACAAGTTTTATAGTAAATGGTGCTGGTTTTATCTTATTTTATTTTATTTTGTTTTATTTTATTTATTTTTTACTGTGAAAGAAGAGAACAGCTATTGACAGACAACTATAAGACCCTGAGTTTAAACACGTTTTCATGGGTTAGAAAACATTTGCGTATCAATGTTTTCCTCTATAATTTATATTCATTTTAATAACAGATTTTCTGTTTTTCATTATGTTGGTTTTAAGAGCCCTTTCTTTCTTTCTTTCTTTTTTTAAGATTTTATTCATTTATTTTGAGAAAGAGAATATAAGCCAGGGGAAGAGGCAGAGGGAAAAACAGACTCCTCGCTGAGCAGGGAACCCAATGCAGGGCTCAATCCCAGGACCTGAGGTTACAACGCTGAGCCAAAGGCAGATGCTTAACCAATTAAGCCACCCAGGCACCCCAAGAGTCCTCTCTATATTCAGATATCAAAACCTTTGTCAGATATTTGAATTGTAGTTATATTTTTTCCTAGTTTTCCATTTTTCTTTTGATTTACTTTCTAGTTCAAGTTGCTTTTAGACTCCTTATAGTTGAACTTTTCATGGAGGCTATTTGAAGATTAAAAGGATAAGAGTTTTGTTAATTTTTTTTTTCTAATAAAGAAGTAGATAACATTAACCCATAAACATTAGACTGAATTGTGTTAAAAATTATTCTGATATTTGTTAAAAAGGTAAGGAAGATTGGGGTACCTGGGTGGCTCAGTTGGTTAAGCATCTGGTTAAGTGACTGGCTCCTGATTTCAGATCCAGTCATGATTTCAGTGTCCTGAGATGGAGCCCTACTTTCATGCTCCCTGCTCAGTGGGGAATCTGCTTCTCTCTCTCCTTCTGGCCCTCTGCCCCTACCCCTGCTTGTGCACTCTCTCTTTCTCAAAATAAAAAAAAATTAATCTTAAAAAAAAAAAACAACAACAACATAAGGAAGTGTGTGTTCACGACTATTGCAATAATGGAGAGAGATCAGGCTCAAATCAGACTACAAGGATAAGTGGGCATTTATAGCCAGGGAACAGGGTGAGAAGCTCGGTGGATGGAAAATACTAAAAGGAGACATTAGGGTAAGAGATTGCTTGCTAAATTCTTTAACAGGATTCTTGCTGAAAGCAGACCAGGGTGATCAGTTATGAAGGGTGGAAGGATTGCCATTAAACTGATTTAGCTGGATGCCTGATAGAGTTGGCCCAGGCAGGCTGAAGACCTGGCCCAAATACGAAGACTTGTCCAAAAACAGGCTCAGAGAACCGAACTTAAGTTTCATAAAGGAGTTTTTGTCAATAATTTTAAGGTAAAAGGAACAAGGTGAAAATGAAACCCCCTTGATTTTGACTTCCAACTTAAGTTAAGAACCTTGATAATAAAATAAGTTCGAGTATATGCATTAAAAATGCTGGAAAAGAGAGAGTGAGGCAAGAACAAAATATAATCAGGGATGCCTGGGTGGTTCAGTCGTTAAGCAACTGCCTTTGGCTCAGATCATAATCCCGGTGTCCTGGGATCCAGCCCTGCATCAGGCTCCCTGCTCAGCAGAAAGCCTGCTTCTCCCTCTCCCACTCTACCTGCTTGTGTTCCTTCTCTCATTGCACCTCTCTCCATCAAATAAATAAATAAATAAATAAATAAATAAAATCTTTGAAAAAAATAACAAAATATATCTATATAGTTGTCATTTGGGATATATAATACTCACACATCAGGAAGCATGTGAGTGATCTTTAAATATATACATATACACACACACACACACACATACATATATATCAGTAATAAATTGTTAAGTATAATATATTTTGCATTCATAAACAATGACCTGTAATTGTCAAGGCACATGCAACCTGTAAACAAAATAAAATGTTCTAAGACCAGAAGAGTATAAAAACTTGAGCCTTTTGTGCTTTGTGAAACATTTCAAATTTTTAAAAATGCATGAAATTATAATCAAAGAGATTTGATTTTATTGCTAGTTTCAGCTAATAGTTTATGACTTAATTTGGAGAAACAAAAAGATATATTGCATTGGTAAAGAAAAAAGACACCAAATGAACTTTGTTCTTATATGTAACCTGAGATGTCAAAAGAAAATTACAAACAAATCATAATTTTATTATCAATATAAAAAATATATATGTATATATGTATACTATTAGTTTGGTGATTGTTATGTAACATATATATAAAGAAATTCATTTAAAGCAAAATATTTGTATGTTTAAGGTTTGCTGGTTAATACAGTAGGAAAAATGCATATAAAATATATACACACATAGTAATGAAATTGTTACAAAATTTTATCTGAAAAAATATTCATACGTAACTGAAAAGATAAAAATAATAATATGCCTTCATATTTTGCAGTAGAAACTTTATGACAGCAATTTCTTTCTAGTTCTGTTATTCTTAATAAAAATGTGAAAGCATCGTGTCCAGAAACCAATTTCACTGTCATTATGTATAGAAGAATAAAGGATGACTGAGTCTTTGTAAAAACAAAAAGCTGTAATATGGACATTTTTAAAATTCCTGATGAATGAAATGAAACACTCATTACATTGCATAAATTAATTGGTAACCACATAATCCACATAATTCCAATGAAATCACAATGAATTTTGTGGAATTAACAGCTCCAGACCATCTTGCAATTATGTTAGCAGCACTGTTTCTCACATAAAAATGTCATAGAAAATAAATGATGTTAATATTTACCCTATGAATAACAGTTTCATAGTCCACATGGTGAGTTAAACCACTAATGGCTAATCAGAAATGATATAACAGTGATGCCAAGGAAATATAACTCACTATGAGAAAAAAATGCTGTGGATTATTAAAGTAATTCCAACATAGAAAACAAGTAACAAATCCCAAATAAACTATTTAAATTAATAGGAGCTGCTGTTTTCTTAAGACATTACATATCATAATCAGATTTAGAGAGTTATACAGACAACTATCCACAATTTTACGTCCATGAACAGAGTCAGAAAACAAAATTCCATTTTATAAATAAAAGATTGTATATATCTCCACCTTTTATGCTAATGTTTGTTTCATTGAGAGTATGTTTTCCTTTTCAATTATATAAAAATGTATACTCTTTATATTTTTATGAAGGTTGTCAGATTAAATATTTTTAATGTATGTCTCTTGTTTTAGAAGTTGATGTTAGTTTTACCTATATGGCTCATGAGCACTTGGCAAATATTTATTGTAATCATGTTAAACCCAATCATTCAAAGTTGTTAGAAAATAAAAATTGATTTTCTAGTCTTAAAATGTCTTTATCAAATATTCTTAAAATATAAACAAAGACTTGAGAAATTCTCAAATAGCATAAACACACACATACACACATACCACACAGATACACACATACACACAAATATTTATATACGCACACACAAGTAATTTTTTCTTCGCAGCATGTTGATATGCATAATGTAAGTTACTTTGGCAAGTAAATCTGGCTTTCTCACTGGGTATTCTTCTCAAGGTTGCTGAGCTGAATATTCCTGGTAGGTTACTCTTTAGTAAGGCTCTAACAAGTTTCATCAGAATTTTATCTCTATCAGTAAAGATAACAAAAGGATTTTGTCTTGAGGGCCAACCAACTCTGATTAATTGCTAGTATCTGCTTAGATTGTTATGTTGGAAAGGATATTAACATTGTATATAAATTTAGCAAGAAAGAGCATTAAGAATATGATATTCTTTGTCCATTCTTTTACACAGTACAACAGAAGACTTGGCATTGAAAGGTTATCTTAGAAAACCAACTAATTTATTCATGGCCATTTATCAAGAAAAACTATTTTCCCCATCTTGTGCACACTTGTAAGTTTTATTCATATTGTAGATGCGTTACATAGAAATTATCACAACTTTTAATCATTTTAAAAGTTATTCTCTAGTAGAGTATAAACTTCTTTATGGCATTATTTCTAATAGTACATGCTCAATAAATGTTCATTTCATGAATAAATGAATGAACAGGTGGTATTATTTTGAGGTTTAGACATTAATATTTTCTTAGTGGAAGCAACCCAAAAGCAACTATTGAAGATACAGCTCAGTCCTGAGGCCAAATACATGTTCCATGTGTTAAATCAAGTTGGCATGATATATATTTCCTATTCTAATGGACTGTATAATTTAATTCATTGAAAAAGATCTCTGCTCTGCCAAAGGCAGCTCTTTCATTTAACCTTATCACATGGTTTGGAAAGAGATTTGTTTCCTGAATGAGTTTAGCTTGATTTCTTCTGAATGCAGCCAAATTTGAGAGAATGGCAAAGATATAGACAGCAGAGAAAGAATGCAACCGTGAGCTTCTACAAAATAATTATTAATTCAGAAGTCTATTGAGTACTAGACACTACTGGAAAAGAGTTTTGTAATGCCATATAAAATGAAAAATGGCACACAACCCTGAAAGCAATGCATTTCTCAAATTTCTAAAATACCTATTTTAACAAGGAATATGCCAAGTACATGTCATCTTTGGCCTTTAACTATAAAAGTTTACATATACTTTTATCATCCACCTGCTCATTTATTTATGCAGTACATTATGTGCTTTTTGTGTGTGTCATTGACTGTTTAAGATACTGAGGATTCAAAGAAAAATAATATGGAAAATCTTCCATGGATGCCATTTGATTCACCTTGCTGGGTTGTTAAGAACATGGTAAGTATGCTTATGTTTATGCTGTGCAAGTATTGCAGTGGGTTCGAAGAATGAAATAATGCTGGGATCCCTTAATATATACTATTTAGAAGTTAGATTAGTAAAATACTTCTTTAAAATGAAGATACTGCAAATAATTTTTATGAGCAAATGTTTATTTAATTCTGTTATTTTATAAAGAAAAAGCTCTTTGGAAGGTCATGGGCTTATCTTTAGTAATTTCTAATTAATATTAATAGTACAGATAACACATCAAAAACACAGTCTCCCATTTCCTTATTAAAAAAATTGAGCGTGCATTTTGTGCCAAGCCCTGGGATATAAAAATGAAAATATCATACTCTGTGCCCTTGATGAACTCATATTTTAATGAACTTTTCTGATACACGCAAAATACAGGCTAATAAATGCCTATTTCACCCTGAGGGTATTCAGAGAAAGCTTAGCTGAAAAGTAGAGGAGCTGGAATAAGAATGGAAAAAGTGATCCCAATAGAGAGGAGAGCATGTGTAAAGGTAAGGTAAAATCAGCATCATAATATGTTTGCAAACAATGTTTTCCTATAGAAGGAGCATGGATTGCATAGGGGAGGGGTTACAGAGGAGAGCTTTGTGCTTTTTACAATACCATAGACTGAGCCAGTATGAACCCCCGTGTTCCAAACCAGAGAAATGTAACCTAAAAAAACAGAGAGAAAGAAAGAAAGAAGAAGAGGGACAGAAGAATTTGAAAAACCAGTGAAATGTCTTGGCATTTCTTGGTTTGTCGCTATATCACTTTAATCTCTTTATCTTTTATTTCATGGCCTTCCTTCTGTGCATCTGTGTGTCTTTAAATGTCTTTATAAGGACACCGGTTGTAGAATTTAGGAAATTACTCTGAAATCCAGTATGACCTCATTTTAATTTTGTTGTATCTTCAAGTATTCTATTTCCAAATAAATTTATATTTATAGGTACCAGGGCTGAGATCTTCAACATATCTCCTTTGGAGGGAGGGTGGAGGGAGGCATAATTGAACCCATAAGGCAGACTAGGAATTTTCACGATATCGCATGACTCAAGATCAGCATTATGTATATGTGACAAGTCCAAACTTATATTACCTGTCTAGTGAAAGAATTGGCAGTGTGAGTGATTAACATAAAAAGTAATTTCAAACTGTTTGAATTCCCAGAGCTTCTAAAAAGGCAAAGGAAAAGTTCTTTCCTAGTAGCCTTCATACAACCCAGTAGGAGACTACCACAGAAAAACAAAAACAAAATCAAACAAAGCAGTAGCATTAGAAATCACATCATGAAACAAGCTACCATTAGGAACCATCAGCTGACACAAAGGACAGACAGGATGCGAGAGGAATTCATCTAGATTCAGCACATCTGTTCCTTACTGCAGCTCCTCGAGATCCACTAGCACGAGGGACGTAGGTGGCCACTTCAAGTAAGTGCATTGGAAAATCTACTCACTGGTTCCAATCATCTTTTGATCTTAGAGTAGACATCAGCCAATCCTACTAATAAAACCCTTTAATAGACATCAACCAATCCTACTTTAATGCAACCCTCAAATTCTCATAGTGATTTCTATTGGACAATCCCTCATATGATAATATTTTTAGGCCAGTTTTCCACTGCTTTTCTGCATGACTCTATGACCAGGCCATTGACTGCTGCCCATGGGTTATAAGAGTTTAGCAATATTTCCAATGGTGAAGTATGCATCTCCTCAAATCCAAATAAACCAACTAGATACTGATATTCTGATGTATTTTGTCCAATGGACATCTTTAAATTAATATCCTGCATGAGTTTTGGTATCTTAACTAACCACATGAACAATGACCCAGTTTCCAAATAAGGTCACATTCTGAGGTATTGGAAATTAGGACTTCAACATAATATATTTTTTTAAATTTCAATCTATAAAAGGCCCTTAGAATTTCAGAGATTGTGTTCTAAATCAGAACTCTTCAAAAGAAATATATGAATAACAGACGTAATTTTTAAATATCTATAACCACATTTAAAAAATTAAAAGAAACAGGTAAAACTATTTTCTAGGTTACCCAGGGCTTTCTGAAATGGGAACTTCATGGAGGGGGATGGGATGCTGGTTTTTTATCTAAATTATTTTTTCATATTTACAAAACATAAACAATAAATATTTTATTTATTTGTTAAACTTATATTCTAAGATACAGATTACATGTAGATTTTTTTCAGGTTACACAATTTTATTTTTTCAAAATGTTTTCTAATTGTGCATATAAAATATATATACAAAAAGACTAGGTAAATTGATAGTGGCCTAATATGATGGAAAAAAATAACACATTCTTGGAATTGTACATGTGAGAAAGCTTTATTCCTTTATATTAGCATTCACAGTTAATTTGTGCTTGTGATATCAGAAGGCTTAATAGTATTTTAATTAAAACTATGCAGATCATTAATTTTAATCATTAATTTAATACTAAAAGATATGTGAGTAACATAGAAATCATCTCTCCGTTCTTTTTTTTTTTTTCCCCAATTGCCATCTTGAGTTAAGGAAAAAATCTATCATTTTATTTTTCCTATAAAGCCCTGTTTGTTGCCACCCTCTTCTCACCTACCCAGTAAGCACAGACTTTTCAGAGCTGATAGAATAAAGCACAATAGCGAAGTACTGTCAACAAACAGCCTGCCTCACCTTAAGTTATTTTATAACTCAGCAGAGATAATGGTTAATGAGATTGATAAAACGGAACTCTTCAGATAATTTTTTATTATCATAATTCCACCATCCACTTCTTCAGTGTTCTTTATTACATCAGCAGGATCAACCTTGCCCACTAACATTTGTCAAAAGGTGGAATTGTTCTAATTAATATCAACATTATACCTGGGATTTTAATGCTATATCCTTATTGAAGATTATATTTTTATATTATTTTATTTATTTATATATTATATTATATAAAATAATATTTTTATATTATTTTGTAGTAATAGGGAAAAAGTTTTCTTAAATAAAACAATAACATAATAGTAATTTAATAATAAATAATTTTTACTATCATAATACTATGACTAAATGACTGGAAGCATCATAAATGATTTCTCTTAAATGCAGCACCTGGGTGGCTCAGTCAGTTAAGCGTCTTACTCTTGATTTCAGCTCAGGTCATGATCTCAGGGTCTTGAGATCAAGCCCTGCATCAGGCTCTGTGCTCAGCAGGGTGTCTCTCCCTCCCTGCCCCTCTCTCGCCTCATCTCTCTCTCTCTCTAATAAATAAATAAATCTTTAAAATAAATAAATAAACAATTAATCTTAAATCTACAAACAATAAAGAAATATTTTCAGAGTGTTAGGTATAAATAACAAGAAATATCACTGTATCATTCCTCATAGTTTTGATCTATAGCTCATGTTCTATCTAGCTACAATTTACCTAAAACATAAGGCCTAGGAAGTGCTATTTGAATAGTATCTATTATTAATCAATAGGCTATTTTGATAAAATCATAACCATTCTATTGAAAGCACAATATTGTTGCAATATTTTGTCAAACTACCATTAAAGAAATTACTATGGTAACAATTTTTCTTTTTAAAAAAGTACAAACTAATATTATTAAATGGAGATTTAACTAACTCTCTAAAAGCAAATTCCTCTTGCTTGTAAGTTAGAAATCATCATCATTTGAAAAGCAATGTAGGGAAGCCTGTGTGGCTCAGTTAGTTAAGCATCTGCCTTTGGCTCTGGTCAGGATCCCAGGGTCCTAAGATGGAGCAGGCAACCTCTCTGCTCAGCGGGGAGTCTGCTTCTCCCTTTGAGTGCCACTTCCCCCTTGTGCGCTCATTTCCTCTCTCTCTCTTTCTCTCTGAGAAATAAAATCTTGAAAGAGAAAGAAAGAAAGAAAGAAAAAGAAAGAAAGAAAGAAAGAAAGAAAGAAAGAAAGAAAGAAAGAAAGAAAGAAAGAAAGAAAGGCAATGTAGTGGTTATGGACGTGTGCAGGTTTGAATCTTGTGTAGATTTGATTCAGTCCAAGGATCAAAGTCAGTCCAAGGATTTGACCTTGGACAGATCCATCAGTTTCCTCACAGAAATTGAGAATAATAATAGTCCCTACCTCATAGTGTTATTGTGAGAAATAAATGAATTGATAAATATATAATACTTGGAAGATTTCAAGTGATGACAGTTAGCTGTCATCATGTCTTCAGCATTTAAAGACAATGATAGTAATTGTGACAAATCACTATAATTCGCAAAAGAAAATGGTGAAGAAACAGAAATTTGCTGGTCATATTTTAAAATGTATTGAATTATGCTATAATTTCAAAATGTATCCAGGTACACAGAAAATGCCTACTATGTCATAAGGGCCCAATACACACAATAATTATTTCTATTATTAGTGGTAGCAGTAGTTGATTTTTTGAAACTAGGATAATTCTGATCCAAAACTGATAAAGACAGTGCAAAAATGAAATCATGCAGGTCTTTGCCTATGAAGTTGAGCCAAATTTTTAATTAAACTATTAGCTAAATGTTTCTAATGCTGTATTACAATAATGAATCATAACTAAAAAATGTTTATTCCAGAAAAAATGTAGTTTATCATCAGAAAAGTCTATCCCTGTAAGATGCCACACAAATAATATGCAACAGAAAATCATATTGTACAAAGTAATTGATACATTCAACAACTATTAATTGTCAAAGGTGTTAAGAAAACAGAAATAAACACAACTTTCTCCAACTCGTAAAGATTAGCTATGTAAAATAAAATATATAATTGCACATAATGGAAAAGCTTTGAAGCAATTGGGAACAAAATAAAGATTTATAGGATTTAAGGATAACATTCAAAATCTTTTAAAAAACTAGTCCAGATTCAGTACAAAGCATTTAGATCTGATGTAGGCAAGTCTCCCTGGAGTATAACAGCTGATTTCCATCTTTGCTGCAAATATTAGATTTGAGGACATAGCCAATGCAATAAGACAGAAAATGCAGAAGGTATGGTATTTTACCTAGAAAATCTAATACAATTCACAAATTGTTAGAAATACTGAGTTTAGAGGCACCTGGGTTATTTAGTTGGTTAAGCATTTGACTCTTGGTTCTGGCTTAGGTCAGAACTTGACCCCATATCAGGCTCAGCACTCAGCATAGAATGTTTCAGATGATCTCTCTCCTCTCCCTCTGCTCCTCCCACTTGTGCTCTCTCTCTCTCTCTCTAAAATAAATAAATAAACATTTAAAAAGAAAAGAAATACTGAATTTAGGGAAGTAATTAGTTAATCAATGGAAGAAATTAACATTTATACTCTCTATTTGTGTTTAATAAAAGCATAAATTCATTGTTTATGCAACACACCCAGTGCTCCAGGCAATATGTGCCCTCCATAATACCCACGAATTTTGGAACACTGAAAAAAATTTTTTTTAATTTAATTTATTTAAAAAAATAAAAAATAGAAGCATAAATTAAGGATTTTCCTAAAAATAAATAAAATTTTAATGAGACACTTAAAGATATAAAATCATAGATAATATTTCATATTGTAAAGATGTCAATTATTGAACTGGATGATCAATTTAATATAAATTTAATCATAATCTCAGCAGGATTTTGTGTGGAAACATACAAAATTATCCTAAAATTTATATGAAAGAACAAAGTGTAGATGGAACTTTTTGGAAAGAATGAAAAGAGCAAATGAGAGACTTCCCTATTACAGTATTAAGACATATTTCAAATCTGTCATAAATCAAACTGATGGCAGTAACGTATTCACAGACAAATACAGCAATGGTATAAACCAGAGAAAGAAACCATGTACATAATGGGAACTTATAAGTGATAGCAGGACCAATCAGTTAGGAAAGAATGGATTGCTCATCGGGGATGTGAAAATTAGCTCCCTACTTGGAGAATAATATATTAAATCATAAAATTATCCCACCAAAAAAAAACATAAGTGAGAATGTAAATTCACAGGACATTAAGATGTAAATAAAAAAAATCTATCTATATAGGACAAGGTGGGGAAAGACATTCGTATTTGAAAGGCAAAAATGTGCAACAATAAAATAAAAAATGTGGGGGCGCCTGGGTGGCTCAGTGGGTTGAGCCGCTGCCTTCGGCTCAGGTCATGGTCTCGGAGTCCTGGGATCGGGTCGCGCATCGGGCTCTCTGCTCAGCAGGGAGCCTGCTTCCTCCTGTCTCTCTGCCTGCCTCTCTGCCTGCTTGTGATCTCTCTCTGTCAAATAAATAAATAACATCTTAAAAAAATAATAATAAAATAAAATAAAATAAAATAAAAAATGTGGCTTTGATTACATGGACATTAATAGTTTATGTTTATAAAGGATCTCACAGTAAGCACAGATTTGGAGACGATAGGTGCAACAAAGCATAATAACATAGGACTGAGTCTAACGTACATTTTTAAATCTATGCAAATTAACATAATTTGACAGTCAATTCACACAAGAAATAATTAAAATGGCTAATAAACATATAAGTGATGTCTAAGCTCATTACCAACTAGAAGAATACATATTTATACAATAATTAGAAGTGGCTTTTTATCCACCAGAAAAGCAAGAATCTAATTTTAATAACATAAATTGGTAGTGAGATTGTGGAGAAACATGTTTTCATGTACTGCTGCTAGGAACATAAATTCGCCCAGCCCTCCTGGACAGCATTTGGGAAATGTTTTAAATGATTCAACAATTTCAGTTCTGATATATATACCTTAAAGAATCTTCTGCAAAGCTACAAGATACATATACCAGGAAATGTCCTTCAATTAAAAAATCGATAAATAAAAGTTGGTTATAAGTAAATGGTAGAATAAAATAAAGTATTCAATAAGAATTAACTAAATCTGGGGCGCCTGGGTGGCTCAGTGGGTTAAAACCTCTGCCTTCGGCTCAGGTCATGATCCCAGGGTCCTGGGATAAAGCCCCACATCAGGCTCTCTGCTCGGCAGGGAGCCTACTTCCCTTCCTCTCTCTCTCTGCCTGCCTCTCTGCCTACTTGTGATCTCTGTCAAATAAATAAAATCTTAAAAAAAAAATGAACTAAATCTATGTGTGTCATCATGGACAGAACTCAAAAGTAGAATATTCAGTGAAGAACAATAAGAAAGAGACTCACAAAGCTATGTAGCTAATATCCTGTGTGTAAAATTCTCAAAATGGGTATTTTTGAGGTGAAGATATGGTAGGAACTTCGCTTATTGATGAGTGAAGAACAGAATAAAACATAATTAAATAAAGGAAAATAGAGAAATTATTTGTGTATTATATATGGCAAATTTAGATTATTGCCACTGTGTGTGACTGACTTAAAAACAAAAAACAAGCTAGATAGCCAATATTCTCATTCAATTAACTCCTGTCAAAAAACCAAGTTGAACTCTTTTTTCCAAGTTGAACTTTTAATTAGAGATTCTTATAGAGAGTATTAATCTAGTAAATTAAGGCATGATTTAGCTGTAATGACCAAAACTTATATCTAAGCCTTACTACCTAAAATATATAAATATTTTAAAAGGCTATAAATAAGGAGAAAGGAATTCTCTAACAGTTTGCCGATGGTTTAATTTTCCATCTAGCTTTCTGTGCATAAAATCCACAGGATAACCTACACTTAGTTGGGATTTTCAGCTAATCCATTTGTCTGCAGCAAAAGCTTTTATTCTTATGGATAGTTTCTTTTATTATGAAGCAAGTAATAATTAGGAAAGAAAAGATAAAGAGAAATATAGTTAAATAGAAAACTTGCCATATAGTGCATGAATTCAAATTTGTTAAGTAATATCACATAGACACATAGGGACTTAGTTGTTATGTATGTGCCATAAAGTTTGCATGGATTTAGTATCTTTAGTATAAACTTACCTCATGCTAAAAAATAAATGCATATTTTCTGTCCTTTCTTGCCATTTACCCATTTTTTTTTAAATGCTATGTTATGCACAGAAAAGCAACTTCTATTACAATTGGTTAAAATATAAGAAGATAGATATGCACGCCATAGTTCTGTAAACAAATTCATATAATTTTGCATAGAACCATAGCTATTTCCTGAAACTCATAAAGCCACTGGTTTCAAATTAAATAATAGAATATTCCATATCCAAGGGATGAGAACATGAAAGAGGCATTACTCCCTAGACCATGGGAAGCTTCAGTGGGTGGCTTAGGCAGCTGATGATTTTCAAGGGAACAAAGAGAATATGAAAAGTTTTTCTAGCAAGCTGTACCTGAGTCATGAAATGCCATAATTACTAGGCTACTCATCTACTCATCTTAGGAAAACAAAATTAGAGTCACATGAAAAGGTATCTGGGAGTTCGTTAACTCTTTTTATTAGTAGCTGAATGAATACTGAGCATGGACCAATTGGTAGCAACCGAAATGGTTAAAATCTGAAGGCAGCATTCAGTAGTAAATGAAAACACTTGAGATTTAATGATGAAAATTTTATGAGATATCAAAACCTGAAACCTGACCACCATTTAAATTTGCTAACCTACATTTTATTTTTTTCTTAATCCACTGAATTAGATGTCATATTTCTGGTGCATTTTAAACTTTCAGTAGAAATTTTTATTAAAATATGTTAATAAAACATACTAGCAAAACATTAATGATATACTTGGATGAACATTTGCTTTAATGCACATAAACAACTAAGAAAGAAGAAAATGAATTGCTTTTGAAATTTGTATCTCGAGTGTTTGAAAACTTTGACATATTTATAACTACTTATGAAACAGAGAAACATTAAAAAATAAAACTACCCTCCTTTAGGAGAATGTATTTCACAGCACAGACTGTGCCCATCTACGGATGGCACACTATGGGTCTCTCTGCTGGATGTGTGTCAAGTCAACAATAATTATTATTCTAAAACAAACTCAGAGAGCATCAAGTCTGGCTCAGGCAGATTGCACTCCAGCCAAAAACGGGGGTAACTGCCATCTCTGTCATTCTTCTGGCTTTCAGAAATATGAGGAAAAGTGTAGGAAGAGCGGTTTACAAACTCTCAAATATGCCCCATGGATGACAACACTGTAATCTTCCATCCACCACATAATTGCCAGAAACTGAGTGTAGATGTGCAAAAGGTGTAGCTACCATTCTGTATCTTCTTCTCAGTTCATTTGAAAAGGTCAGACCAAAATTCAGAAAATCAGTACCTATCACAATAGGTTGATCAGTATCTTAATTTAGGTTACCAGACCCTGGTTCAATGACTCGAGGGCAAGTAGTTTATTTCGAAGATGATTCCAGGATACCTCCATGGGGGGTAGGAAGTGAGGCAAGGCTGGAAAAGGCATTCATTTCCTAGGGCTAGTATAACAAATTATCACAAACCTGGTGACTTAAAACAACTGAAATTAATTATTTCATGGTTCCGGAGGTCAGAACTCTGAAATCAAGGTGTCAACAGAGCCACACTCACTCTAAAAGCTCTAGGGTTTAATCCTTCCTTGTCTTTTCAGGTTTGATGGCTCTTAGCACTCTTTGGTTGGTGGCAGTATACCCTCAGTCTGTACCTCCTTTATCACATGGCTTTCTTTCCTCTATGTCTCTGCCTTTTTCTGACTATGATAAGAGCATTGTCATTGGATTTAGGGCCCACTCTAATCCAGTACAATCTTAATTCAAGATTCTTGATTAGTTATACATGCAAAGACCCAATCTGAGTTTCCAGATGGCCATTAATTTTGATGGGGGAAGGGGAGGGGCATTCTTCAAAAGGCAGAAAATTACCCTATTAGTTAACTAGAACTCAATCCCAATGGCAAATTCTAGAAACCCGTGGAGAACTGAAGCCCCAAGAGTACGTGCCACAGGGGCACCTGGGTGGCTCAGTGGGTTAAGCCTCTGCCTTCAGCTCAGGTCATGATCTCAGGGTCCTGGAATCAAGCCCCACATCAGGCTCTCTGCTCAGCAGGGAGCCTGCATCCCCCCTCTCTCTCTGCCTGCTTCTCTGCCTACTTGTGATCTCTCTCTGTGTGTCAAATAAATAAATAAAATCTTAAAAAAAAAAAAAAAGAGTACATGCCACACACCCAAATTAAAAGAATTAACACCAACTTTTGTCAGTAATTGGATGAAGTTGTTGGGACGAGAGGGAGGAGGTGGCTGAGGATAGGAGGACTCAGGCAGGTCCTGCTCTCCATATTTGAGGCAAAGTGGGTTCCATCCACCAAAGAAAGCTCCAGAGAAAAGAGATGCATATGTTAGTAGCTGGAAGTCCTCTGGTGAGTATTACAATGTTAAGACCTGAAGCAATATGGACAGGGTATCAACCACTTTTGCTCATACAGTTAATCACTCAAGTATCAATTCCATTGCATCAAAAATTTTATTCCCTCACAAAATTTCAGTAAGAGAATTAACTAATCAATGTGCAAATAATGCTATATAATAGAAAAATTCATTTACATCTTTTTAATCAACTTTAAAAGAGCCATGTGTAAGAATGGGTAATAAAAACAGTGAAATTTGTGGTTACCAAGGTCTTTGGTTTTGAACATTAGAACACAGTGCGGGGACGCCTGGGTGGCTCAGTTGGTTAAGCAGCTGCCTTCGGCTCAGGTCATGATCCCGGCGTCCTGGGATCGAGTCCCGCATCGGGCTCCTTGCTCATCAGGGAACCTGCCTCTCCCTCTGCCTCTACCTGCCATTCTGTCTGCCTGTGCTCACTCTCTCTCCCTCGCTCTCTCTGACAAATAAATAAATAAAATCTTTAAAAAAAAAAAAAAAGAACACAGTGCGGTATATTTGAAGTAGATTAATGATTTGGCATGGTGATTTGGAAATGTTTCCCTGCCATATTCCCTCACCTACAAAATAATTAGTACATAATGGAGCCACTTTTACTAAGAGGGATAGACCTTATCTAGCAAGAGTGTGGAGGCAGAAAAAGAGGAAATAACTCCTAACCCATAGTAATTTTTTTTCTTATATACAAATCTAGACATTGAAGAAGTTATTCACATTGTTCTTTTTTAAATAGTAGAGAAAGATCTTATGACCCGAAAGACAAAACCCTAACAAGGGAGAGAAACATTCCTGAGCCCTGACTTACTAGAACTAAAGAGGTCTTTTGTTCACAGATGACCTGTAGTAGATGTTGCTTGGTGTCAATAGAAATTCTTCTATAATCTATAGTATATTACAACATTCAGGTATCTTATAAGTCACTGCATTTTGTTTATCTATACATATACATGGTCACCGATTACAACATTATTATCACCTTTCAATTTGGGAAAACAATTGTGGTTCTTTGCCTGCCATTTCTCCATTTTCTAGAAAAAGTGCCTTGAATTCTGAACTTCCTTTAGGAAATATTACCATCAGTTTTGCAGTGGCTTAACCACCATCTGCTCAGAAGTCCTGGTCACAAAGCAGAAAATCTTGGGAAGAAGAAAAATAAGTCCTCGAACAAGTGTGACTGAGTCAAGGAAGAAACTTGGAACCCAGATTTGCCAGTCAGTACATGTAAATCCACCTAGTCGTAAGTAGTCATCGGTGTAGAGATGGTAACAAAGGCTGGTTGATCCAAACAGAGTGAATCATAGGACTGGTTTAAAGTGATCAGAAAACTACCCTTTTGGTAGTTGTGATGGTTAATTTTATGTAGCAACTTGACTAGGCCACAGTGCACCCAGACATTTGGTCAATGATTTTGGGTGTATCCATGAGGATGTTTCTAGATGAGATTAGCATTGAATCAGTAGACTGAGTAAAATAGGCTGATTGTCCTCCCTAAAATGAGTAAACTTCATCCAGTCAATTGAGGGCCTGAATAGAATTTAAAAATCTGACCCTCTCAAGGGTAGGATGGCACTCTTCCTGTCTGGCTGCCTTGAGCTGAGGCATTGGTTCTTTGATGCCTGCAGACCCAAACTGAAACACTCTCTTTCTGTGACTGTCACTTGCCAGCATTTGGACTGGACCTGGATCACAGACTTTCCTGAGTCTCTGGCTTGTCAACTACAGATTTTGAGACCTGTCTGCTTTCATAACCATATAAGCAAATTCCTTATATCAATATCTATCTATATCTACATCGACATTTACATCTGAATCTACATCTATATTTAGATTGGTTCAGCAGTAAATTCCCCCAGACTTGATGTCTCCTCTTAGTAAGTTTTATCTAACAACCCCCACATTCCTTAGCTTTACACCCTACTGTCCTTACTGTATTTGGGATGGAGTGCAGTTTTGTACTGGGGTCTCTTCTTCCCTATCACAATAGTCCTAAATAAAATTTGCTTTAACTTCTGTCTGACTCTAGTTTTGTTTGCATCCATCTCTTTCTTTCTATCTCTTGCTTATTGGTTCCATTTTTCTAGAGAACCTTGAGAGATTTTGATACTGGGAGATGGGGTATTGCTGCACCTAAAAATGTAGAAGTGGATTTGGAACTGGCTGATGAGTAGAGCCTGGAAATGTTTGGAGGTATGTGCTTTAAAAAGCCAAGGTTAGGGGCACTTGGGTGGCTCAGACATTAAGTGTCTGCCTTCAGCTCAGGTCATGATCCCAGGGTTCTGGGATCAAGCCCCACATTGAGGTCCCTGCTCAATGGAAAGTCTCCTTCTCCCTCTCCCAATCCCCCTGCTTGTGTTCCCTCTCTCAATCAAATAAATAAATAAATAAATAAATAAATAAATAAAATCTTTAAAAAAATAATAAAAAGCCAAGATTGTCATGCTACAAATGTGGGCTTTAAAGGCTACTCTGCTGAGGTCTCAGATGGACATGAAGAGCAGGTTGTTGGAAACTGAAGAAAGGCAATCCTTACTATAAAAGTGGCAAAGAAATTGGTTGAATTGTATTCTAGTGTTTTGTGTAGGATAAAACTCGGGAGACATTGAAACTGGATATCCAGCTAAGGATATTTATAAGCAAAATATTGAAGATGCAATCTGGGTCCTCCTGACTGCTTATAGTAAAATGTAAAAGGAGAAACATGAATCGAAGAAGGAATTGTTATGCAAAATGGAACCAGAAGTTGGTGATTTGGAAAATTCTCAACTTACTCAGATTGTGCAAAATGAGAGCTTATTCTGAAGAGAATGCTAAGGGTGTTGCCAAACAGCCATTTGATAAGGAAATCAGTATGAGTATGAAGGACAAATTTAATCAGCCCCCATGAAGCAGGTGCCAGGAACAGAAATGGGATTACACAAGCAGAGGCACTGCCAGATGGAACTGCAGGAAGAAAAAGAAAATAGGATAGAATGAAAGAAGGGCTACTAGCAAGTGTTATCCTTTAAGAGCAGAGAGAATGACCCCTAAGGCAATGTAAGGATCCTGAAGGCTTCCACTCCCACCAAAGGCTGAAGGTCCTTCGTTGCAGAGGGCAGGGCCCTCACAGAGAGCTGAAGGGCTACCCTCCACTGAGTTGAAGGGATGGCTTCTCTGTAGAACCATGGGCTGACACCGCCATTGCAGTGGGCCTGGAGGACAGAACACAGAGCCAAAGAAGGGCATTCTTGAAACTTAAGATCTGATGGAATTTGTCTTGCTAGGTTTGGGACTTGTTTGGGATCTGTCACCCCTTCCATTTTTTTTTTTTCCTTCTGTTTTCTCTCCTCCGCCTGTCCACCATTGTATTTTAGAAGTACATCACTGGACTAGTTTCAGATACACAGCCAGAGAAGAATTTTGCTTCAGGATGACTCATATCTCAAGTCTCACTCACGTCTGACTTAAAAGATATTTAGATAAGACTTTGGACCCATGACTTTATAGTTGATACTGGAATTTGTTAAGACTTTGGGGCTATCAGATTGGAATTAATGTATTTGCATGTGAGAAGGACATGAATTTGGGGAGACCAGAGGCTGAATGTTATAGACTGAATATCTGTGTCCCCTCAAAATCTCTATGTTGAAGCTGTAACCCCCAACATGACTATGCTTGGAGATGGGGTTTGTGAGGAAGTGATAAAGGTTAATTGAAGTCATAAGGGTAACACTGGCAGGACTGCAGTCTGCCAGGACTGATACCCTTATAAGAGAGGAAGAGACCCCAGAGCTTGCTCTCTTCCCACTGTGTGAAAATAGAAAGAAGGCAACACTGTAAGCCAGGCAGAGCTCTCACCAGAAACTAACCTTGATGGAGTCTAGATCTTAGACTTCCAGTCTCCAGAACTGTGAGAAGATAAATGTCTGTTATTTAAGACCCTTATTCCATGGCATTTTGTTATGGCAGCCTGGACAGACTAAGATAATAGCCTTCATGCCCTTGCTTATAGTCTCTCAATGAAACCAACACTGAGAACAATAGAGTTAAAATACCAGAGGAACCAAATCCATTTAAAATCCATCTCTGAATCACATCAAGCCTGAAGTCAAATTATTCCTTGACTATTCAAATATATAACCTATACAATTTTTTTCTTTTTCGCTTGAACTTGAAAACAAAATTGTAACTAGCACTTGTAAAAAAAAGGTAACTGACAGATTAAATTAACATCTTCATAAATGTAAGTTTGCCTGGACTCTCCGCTTTTCTAAAGAACAAGTGGTTCTAATGCACAATATCCAATAGACCTCTTCACTTAATGTCCCAGGTGGTTATCTTTAAATTGAACTTTTTCTCTAGTGATCCTATTATCTATGAGAAGTTAAAAAAAATAGATTTAAAAATATATAAGTGATGATTAACTATTATTGTTATTGTCAGTTTGGGAGGCTATACCAAAAATGCCACAGATTCGGTGGCTTAAAAAACAAACATTATTTTTAATAATTCTGGGGGTTTGTAAGTCCAAGATCAAGGTACCTACAGATCAGTGCATGATGCGAGCCTCGTTTCTGGTTTGCAGATGGCCACCTTGTTGCCATATCCTCACACAGCTGAGCTGGAGATCATCTCTCTGGTGTCTCTTATAAGGACACTAATTCCATTCAGGAGAGCTCCACACTCACAATCTAATTACCTCTCAAAGTCTCCACTCCAAATATAATCATAGTGGGAGTTGGGGCTTTAACATAACAAATTTTGAAGATATACAAACATGAGTCTATAACAGTTATATGCAAATATTAGGGTTTTTGTTTTTGTTTTTGTTTTTTTACATTAAAAAAAAACACATATAATGTATTATTTGCCTCAGGGGAATCATCAAACTTAAGTCTGTGAATCATCAGTCTTACACATTTCACAACACTCACCATAGCACATACCCTCCCCAACGTCCATAACCCAGCCACCCTATCTCTAACCTCCCACCCCCCAGCAACCTTTAGTTTGTGTCGTGAGGTTAAGAGTCTCCTAGGGTTTGTGTCCCTTCTGAAGGCTAAAGCTTTTAAAGCATTAGCATGTTTCTTCTGAAAAATTATTATATATTTCAATCTTGGTATATCTCTGTATCTCTACCTCTACATATGTATGTAAACAGCTTTTGAATTATCATTCTATTTTTCTATTGCCATAATTTTTTATAACATAGAATATATACCTCTGAGGTACAAGTAAACCCTTAGAACTCAAATTCCAGAGTCTTCTTGAGAAAAATATGTAAATCGGGTTATCTTCAGTACTAGTTTCCTTTGTTATTTTGCTTTTCCTAGATAGTGCTCAGAATAGTCTCCTGGATTTTTTTGTTTTGCTTTTTAGAATATCACCTATTTCCTGTTATGTTATGAAACTCTAATCGCCTATGGAGCTATTCTTCACATGGCTAAATATATTATAAATAAAATGAGTTACTTTTAAGGGAAAGTCTGACAGATCAAATTTCTAAGGCAGTTCTTTGAGACAATTGGCACTCTTCCATGGAGGTGTTGGTATGTGTATATATAAGTACATTTTTCTGAGACAAAGGTTCATAAATTTCATCAGGTCTTATCAGAGGCCCATGACTCAAATCTAGTTAAAATTCTCTACTCCAATAGCAGAAATATCTGACATATTTCTGGGAAAAAGACAATGCTTCCTACCCCAAATATCACACTAAACTATTTATGCCTGTACTGTTAAATATGGACATTCTTTTTATTATTCTCTTTGCTGGCTCGATTTAGAAAGACCTCAAGCAAGGGAGAAATAATGGATTTTTACCAAATTCCTGACAAATATAATATGTCAGTCATTAGAGAGTTAATTCCTTAAAGTAGCATTGAAATGTGGCTTAAAGAGTCCCAAAGGAATTTAAATTAATTCCCCCTGTAAGCAGCTGTCACAGTTTTGGCAAAATGCTCATATGACCTCCCCTTAGACTACATCTGTTTCTTTAGAAAGGTCCTGGGAGCATTTCTTTAAATACTGAGAAGAAGGATTATCCTGTTTAATGCACTTGCTTTTGAATTTATTTTAAATATGTTCAGGTCAAAAGTCAGTGTAAATAGATCATGTGAGGTCATCCACCCAACTCTGACTCTGACTAAATTACAGAAATGCTTTCTTGAACCATTCTATTAAACAATGTTTTTATATTTTTTAAAAGTAAAATTGGAAAAATTTAGGGCCCAGCCCCTCTTTCTAGCCCCAGGGTTTCAGTGCAAAGCTGATATATGAGCGAGTGTCTGGGATTATTACCTACAGAGAAGAAAAGTATTAAATCCTACAAATACCATGGTCATTGGTTCTGACAAAACTGGTGTTATTGTTGCTCTTATTAAAAATGCTGAAAACAGGGGCGCCTGGGTGTCTCAGTGGGTTAAGCCGCTGCCTTCGGCTCAGGTCATGAACTCAGGGTCCTGGGATCGAGTCCCGCATCGGGCTCTCTGCTCATCAGGGAGCCTGCTTCCCTTCCTCTCTCTCCGCCTGTCTTTCTGCCTACTTGTGATCTCTCTCTGTCAAATAAATAAATAAAATCTTAAAAAAATAAAAAAAAATAAAATAAATAAAATAAAAAATAAAAAAAAATAAAAAAAAATAAAAATGCTGAAAACATGGGCACCCGGGTGGCACACTAGGTTAAGCATCCGACTCTTGCTCTCAGCTCAGGTCTTGATCTCAGTGTTGTGTGAGTTCAAGCCCTGCATTGGGCTCCCTGCAAGGCATGTAGCATACTTTAAAAAAAAAAAAAATGGTGAAAATAAACAGTGGCCACTTTGAACTGACCACCGTGCTTTCTAGACATTAGTTGTCCCTCTTATTAATTTTTCAGTGAGGTTAATTAATTAGTGAGCGATAAAAAGAGAAAAAAGAGTGAGATTAAGTAGAGTGCACATATGCATTAACTTTCTAGGGCTGCCATAATGAAGTATTACAGACTGGGTAGCATAAAGAAAAAAAAATTTAGATTCTTAAACTTCTGGAGGCCAGAAGTCCAAGATCAAGGTGACGGCAGGTTGATTTCTTCTTCTGATTTCTTCTTTCTTCTCCTTGGTTTGTAGATAACTGTTTTCATGCTGTGTTCTCACATGTCTTTCCTCTGTGTACACACATTCCTGTATCTTTCTGTGTCCAAATATCCTCTTATAAAGATATCAGTCAGATTGGATTAGGGCTCATTCTAATAGCCTCCTCTCAATTTACCTCTTTAAAGGCTTAACTCCAAACAGTCACATTCAGAGGTATTGGAGGTTAGGGCATCAACATATGAATTTGGGGGCAACACCGTTCAACCCATTACAACTTCTACATTATTGTACAGATCAAGATGCTCTTAATAATAAAAGAGAGAACTACTGACAATTACACATCACGGTATTAATTAAATACCGATAGTCTGGTCATCCTTGCATTTAGATAAACATTATGAAATGATTTCAAAATTCAAAACTCTGGTTATTCCATGTACCCCTTATTGCCTCCATTGAAACTTAAGAAGTTTGTTGGTCTAAAGAGCCCTTGGGTAGTGAGTAATCTAGTCTGTCAGGGAGGCCAAGAGTTCCAGAGTTCCTGCCTCTTCTATCATTTCAGAATGAAAGTAGGAAGCATGTCTGTTCTCACAGATTGACTCAAGGTATTTATTGCTCTTTTTTGTTATATGCTGAAGTGTTGATTTCTTACTACATCATTTGTCCTATTGGGAGTTGCATGAAGTCTCATTACAGCTATGTTTGCAAAGTGCTGCTTTGTGTTTTCTAAGTTTGCCATCTCCAAATACAGGCAGATATCTTGCTCAGTAACAGCTTAAATGGTCCTGAATTATAGAAAAATTTACTTTCCTATCTTTAGTATTAACTAAATAGGAGGAGGAAAATGTTTTACATTATGAGTAAGGGGTTAAAAAATAAAAGTAAAACAAACAAGAAACTGTTATTACCCTTAACAATTGTATCTATCTTTCAAGAATCCCTTTATAACAAAAATGGAATTTTTCCAGATTTTATATCTACACTCCCTTACTAAAACCTTATGTTTTAAGTAATAAAATTAAAATGCCTGTAGGGGTATATTTTGTTCTTGTGCTACTGTTGTAAATTAGAATCTGCCAATAGTGATCTGCTCAAATAAACAAATACATCTGAATATCAGATGCTAGAAAAAAAAAATCTGTTTATATTACCTAATGATTTCACCATAGCTCATAGTTACCTATTATAATCTTGATTATTTATTATTCAGCTGAAGAGCTGTAATCTATTGAGATCACTACAAACAGCTTCAGGGCTTCTGATAAGAGCACTTAAATGGATTATCCATTATCCATGAGCTTGAATAGGTTATCCGACAGGAATAATCAAAGAGCCTTCAGGGTAAATTTCTTCCAAATTAACCTAAACCTATTTTTTTAAACTCATTTTTTTTTCTCCTGAACTCCCTCAGAATCTGATTTTTATCCTGTTCCATTCCCAGTAATATATGTAATAATAGGCAGTGCCCCGTATCAGAATTGGAAACTTTACTCCTGCAGCTTTTCTTAGAAGATTCTAAAAACTGACCATCAATCCTCTAAATCCTCTAGCAGTGCAATTGTTGAACATGCATTTATTTAAAAAAAAAAAAAAAGTCTAAAACAACAGTTCATAGAGTGTACTAGTTGGGAAAATGCAAATAATATCATAAATGAATATTCAGTTTTGTAGTTCAATGTGATAAATAAAATCATAAATACTCATGATAACAGTTTCAAAGGTTTTAAAATAAATTATAGGTCTCTCTACACAAATAATTAAAAGAAAAATATATGCACATAGTTTGGTATAAATGTCTCCGGACATTTTCCAGGCACAGTTTTCCATTTGTAGTCATAATCTGCCTGACATTAAAATACACTTTGAGCAGCAAATTTTTACAAGCCATTGGCAATTAAACAGGAATCATTCCTTGTGATATGGGACTTTGAATGTGTTTAAGATGCAAGAGAAAGCCTTTAATTAACTCCTTATAAATTTATGATATGACAAGATATTGTCTGTTTCTTTTTCACAGGAGACCTCCCAGAGCCAGGAGAGGCCCAGCACAAGCTATTAGTTACCTTTCAGTGGCAGCAGAGGTACTGGAGAGTTGAATGGAACCTTCACTCTCATGCTGCACATAAGAACAACTGCATAAAATATTAATCACTGCAGCTCCACATGTGAAATGTTACAAAAGAGAAAGTCAAAGAGGAAGGGGGAAAAGAATCACCATGGGGTGCCATACATTAGCATCAACAAACCACTTGTAATGGCTAAAGCAAAATGTGGTGGCCCAAGTCCCACATGCTAATAATTTTCAAACTTTGGTCATGGTTAAATAATGACCTAGCCACAGTGGGATTCCCTAGTATAAAAGAAAGAGGCTCTGTCCTAATGGGGGAAGGAAAACAGTCTTAGTGCCAATATGACAATTGAAATAATAAACAAACCAAAATGTTACATTGAATCTGATGTGTTCCTAAAGCTGGTTATAAACGATAGCACTCTTCTTAGAATATACAAATGACACTAGCTATTCTTTTTAACCAGTCCATCTCATTCTCATTCATTCCATACTGCAGGTCAAAAAGGTTGGTAGTATTACCCCCAATTTTAAAGGTAAACTTGCCACAGGTTTACAAGTGGGAATTTTGAGATTCAAGTCCTGGTTCAAGCAACTAACCCATTAGCCAGTTAATGGAAGAGTTAGCTATACCTTCCTTTTTTTTTTTTTTTTTTTTAAGATTTTATTTATTTATTTGACAGAGAGAGATCACAAGTAGACGGAGAGGCAGGCAGAGAGAGAGAGAGAGAGGGAAGCAGGCTCCCTGCTGAGCAGAGAGCCCGATGCGGGACTCGATCCCAGGACCCTGAGATCATGACCTGAGCCGAAGGCAGTGGCTTAACCCACTGAGCCACCCAGGTGCCCCAACCTTCCTTTTTTTCTTCATGAAGATTTAATATCATTTTGGCCCTATGATGATTATGTTTGCTTTAAATGGTATAGTCTATACCAAATATTATTTTTTAAGATTTTATTTATTCATTTGTAAGAGAGAGAGATAGCACAAGCAGGGGAAGCAGCAGGCAGAGGGAGAAGCAGGAGCATCTGCTCAGCTCCCGCTGAGCAAGGAGCCCTGATGTGGGACTCGATCTCAGCACCCGGGGATCATAACCTGAACTGAAAGCAGCCACTTAACTGACTGAGCCATCCAAGATTTAAAGGGTCCACAAACACTCCTGAAGGAATGAGCAGTCAAATTACAATTAATCATTATTATATACTAACAATGTTTAAAAAAAATAAGATTTACAGTAGAAATTAAACATGGTTGAAAAGGAAATTTGTTAGCATCAAATTTATTCATTACAACTATATATGTAATGTATATATTTCAAATATATATTACATTATGTATTTTTAGGTTCCAAAGTATTTATACATAAAAATCCTTGAGATGACAATGATTATCTAAAAAAAAAAAAAAAAAAGAGAGAGAGAGAGAAAGGACTTTTAAGTCCTTCATCAGTCTACAAATACATCCTAACCTCTGGTGAAGTTGCAAAGGTGAGAGAAGAGTAAATAGAATGGTAAATAAAAAGAGTACTACATATAAGAGTACTCATTCAAATATGCCTCTGTAGGCAGAGTAATGTAAACAAAAGTGAATTGAAGTTGGAAAGATAAGAGGGGGTGGGGTGGTGAAGAGAGATATTATTCAGGAGGTTTAAGAATCAGGTTAGTGGGGGCACCTGGGTGGCTCAGTGGGTTAAGGCCTTTGGCTCAGGTCATGATCCCAGGACCCTGGGATCGAGCCCCGCATCGGGCTCTCTGCTCAGCGGGAAGCCTGCATCCTCCTATCTCTCTGCCTGCTTCTCTGCCTACTTGTGATCTCTATCTGTCAAATGAATAAATAAAATCTTTAAAAAAAAAAAAAGAATCAGTGACTCACAGCGGATGAGCGTGCTTTAGCAAGGGGAAATGGAATAAGAAGAGTTAGCTTCAGATCACTCAACTATCAAACCCAAAGCTCCTTTACTGGAGTTTCAGCATCTTCTCTTCTGAGAATACAGGGCTCCTAGATTGTTGACTCAATCTACTTGGATCCTAAAAAAAAAAGAAAAGAAAAGAAAAAAAAAGATCTTTAGCAAAAAGGTTTCTTTATTTAAGTTAAAGGTTATGTTTGGATAAATTAAATCAAATATTGCTTTACTATAGGGATTAAGAAGAGAGATGGAGAATTCTCCAAATCAATCAGATAGCATTTAACAGCTCAACACGTATGTATCAGTGTAATAACAATTAAAAAACTCACATTTAGTAGGCATTTGCTATTTGGAAAACACTGTTCTAAATGTTTCACCAGAATTAGGTCATTTAAAATCTAGTATTATTTTTATTTTATTGAAAAGATTAAATGACCTGCCTAAGGTTTAAATGTGAAAATAGAGAAAAAAAAAAAACAAATCCAACCTCAGGAATTCTGCCCTTCAATTATACTTTTAACCACTGTACTCTACAGCCTTCCCTAGCCATGCCTTTTATACTTAGGTGGTATTTCCTTCTCTCAACATACTTAACCATCTATGTAGAAGCTGGAGTGATAATCAATAAATGTATCCACGTATTTAAAAAATAAAATAATTATTAGTACTTTGTGTAGGCAGAAGAAAGGATGGCTTAGGAGAAGAAGCGTGTCCAAATAAGAAATTAAAGTTGGCCTGAAATCATGACTAAGTGAAGCAAAGAGTAAATTTAACCAATATGAAAGGGAATATGTTTTCTTTACAATTGTTTAGAAACCAGTTAAAAGTTGGGGAGAGAAGAAAGAAAGGTTAAGAAGAATGAAGAAAGAAGAAAGGTTAAGAATTAAGAAGAAAGAAAGGTTTCTGTAATAAGAAAAAGATCTATTAATACTGCAGTATACAGGGGTGAGTTATGATTGAATGGAAGATTCCATTGACTCAGTGTAGCACTGTTTATGAAGTTGAGAAATGTTATTTCTCAAAGAGAGAAGCCAAGATTTTATAAACATACTTTCTGTACAGTTAAACAGTGTTATATATATATAGAGAGAGAGAGAGAGAGACAGAGAGAGAAAGAGAAATTGAAACTCATGGCAAATTGTTTTAAGGGAAAGGAATTCCTATTTTAGGGGTTCAGGAATTAAAATTATTGAAAACACAATTAGTATTTATTCGTATTCTAGAATCCAGAAAATGACATTGAAATTTGATATTTGATCTCTATATTGGTATCAAAATACACTTTCTATGACATTAAATACATATAAGTTCAAACGATATGCAATTGCCTATTATATTCAACCAATTTGGTCTACAAAAAAAGATCATTTCATATATTTAACTTAAGTCACAAAGTGCTTGAAACACCACATAGTAGAGAAACATTTGGACACACGAATTAAAGTTAGACCATGGTTTGGTTTTCCTGATTTCTTGATAATAAGAGAATTCTCTAAAAAGACTAATAGTGAAAACATAAGCTTGTAGCCTCAGCGTGTTCAAATTATTTTAGCACTTGTCACCAGGAAACCCTGTGTTTATGGACTAGAGCACAGTGAAGTGTACCTCTTACATACATGCACTCTGGGAGTTGTTCCTGGTTTGTGGGCAGCTCTCCTCCACTCAAACACCCACGAATCTGGCAACTTCATCTTCAGTTCGGCTGCCACCAAGGCCTCATCACCATCTGGCCAGAAGGAGAGGTAAAAGATCATAGCATAACAAATGTACTTCTCAAAAACATTGGCTGGGAAGTGACACACGTCACAGTGGTTCACATTCTCTGGATAAGAACTAGGGAAGAAGCCACATTTAAATGGTAAAGAAATCGGAAGATACTATTTAGCTGAGTGCCTTGGAAGAGAAAATCAGTCCTGCAAAGAAGCTAGAAGGATCTACTACACCCCTGTAAAAAAAAATTACATGGTTTATCTATAATGTAGCGTATTTTTTAAACATCACCAAAAGAAAGTAAACGGGTCTCAATGAAAATTGTTAGAGTTTCCTTGTTCATAATACTATTTAATCTACCTCTTAATTCCCTAGTAGAACTGGTTCTCTCTTCAGCAATATGTGTGAAGGGGAATAATTAGCACTAACTTTTACCAATAAATTTCATTGGCTATATTGTAGTGTGTAGAACTTTTAAAAATGTGATTTAAAAACATTAAATACATATCATTTTATAAGGAAAGTGATTTTGAAACTATATGCCAAAGTCAGTACCTTTGAAATAGTATTTTTAGTTATTTATAATCACCATTTCATTGTAAGCAGATTTAGATTCTTAAGGAAATAGATAACATAAAAATCTAGTCAATCTAGGGGGTAAACTGAGAATAACAAATGATGAAAATTGAATCATGAAATACAATTCAACAGAAAAAGAAATGTGTAGTTAAAATCTTTCTTAAAAGATTTTGTGTATTTATTTGAGGGAGAGAGCCTACAAGCAGGGAGAGAAGCAGAGGGAGAGGGAGAAACAGGCTCCCCACCGAGTCATGAGCCTGGAAGCAGGGCTGGATCCCAGGACCCCAGGATCATAACCGGAGCCAAAGGCAGGCACCCAAATGACTGAGCCACCCAGGTGCCCTTAAAATTTTTAAATTAAAAACTGCTTTAGTCCTCATTCTGCTTTCTACCTTTACTCTTTGTAAGAGTACATACTTAGATACTTCATAAGAATGGTGATTTCATCCTCATTTTATATGTAAGCAGGTAAGTACAGTGACAGACATTTCTGAACTTTTTTAATATTCTCACTTTGCAATCTCTGAGCTCTTCAAATTAGTCTAAATAATTTAACCCCTAGATGCCATTTCTCTTATAAAAATTTGCTGCGAGAAATATACACATGTATTTCATCGTTAGGGCAATCTTTTCCCTTCTTTCCTAGCATTGGTTGTTGCTATTGTTGCTTTTTGTTTTCTCATTTGCTTTGAACTAGAAACCGTTGTTCTTATCGCTTGTGGTTAAGTTCCTTCTCCTCTATTTACCCATCTCTCTTTTTCAACATTTAGTAGAGATGAGCCAACAGAAGGTATTGTTCCCATTTACAAAGAGCATCTAACAGAACTTGGGTGTTTCATATCCTGACACATCAAGTAACATCTATTTGTGGTCTTCTAGAGGAAGGACTGACAATCAAGAGAGTGGCAGAGAGGGGCGCCTGGGAGGCTCAGTTGTTAAGCATCTACCTTCAGCTCAGGTCATGATCCCAGGGTCCTGGGATGGAGACCCGCTTAGGGCCCCCTGCTCAGTGGGAAGGCTGTTCTCCCTCTCCCATACCCCCTACTTCTGTTCCCTTTCATGCTGTGTCTCTCTCTCTCTGTCAAAAAAATGAATAAAAGCTTAAAAAAAGAGAGAGAGAGAGTGGAAGAGAAGGCAGAGAGAAAAAGTACTAAAATCCTATTCTAAACTATGAGTGTATTGAAGACATAGATAAGAGTTGAGCCACTTTTTCTCTTGGACCCAGCATACTAGCTAGTATTCAGCAAGCAACATAATAAATGTAGGTAGAAAAGAATGAATTATTTTACTCTGAATAATTAATATTTGAGTCATAGTAGAATATGGGAAAGGAACTGACTCACATAGAAATATTCTGACAATCTCTTTTGTCAGATAAACCGTAGACATTTATATCACTGTGAAATATGTATAAAGAAAAATTATATTTTTACACCTTGAAATAATTAAGAAAGGTGATAAAAATTTCATAGCCTTTAAATAAGAGGCTATATATTCTAATAAGTGAATTTTGTAGATATGTCTTATTTAGCTAGAGTATACAAAAAGGACTCTATTAGAAATCTGGAACTATATAGATTTCTTAACAAAATGTTTTCTTAGGGGCGCCTGGGTGGCTCAGTGGGTTAAGCCGCTGCCTTCGGCTCAGGTCATGATCCCAGGTCCTGGGTTCAAGCCCCACATCGGGCTTTCTGCTCAGCAGGGAGCCTGCTTCCTCCTCTCTCTCTGCCTGCCTCTCTGCCTACTTGTGATTTCTCTCTGTCAAATAAATAAATAAAATCTTTAAAAAAAAATGTTTTCTTAATCCAGTAATATTTTTTACAAATGAATAAATTAAGTCAGCCATTGCTCATGTTTTTGGAGAAATATAAGATACATTTTTAGGAATTTTAATAATGATGGTTTTTAAAATTTGTCACTGAAATGAATTTAAGCACACACACACAAAAAATCACTAAGACATTAAGATACTGACCTTTATAAAGAGAGACCTAATTGGCTCATACTTATGGAAGTGTGTGTTGTGTGTGTATGCTTTTAGTTACTATCTGAAAGACTTTTCAATCTGCTCATTATCCTATTATGATAGGGATTCTACCATATCCTAGCTCTGCTTCCCATTTTCTTGAGATATGCTTAGCACTCTGTCACACTAAGAATTCTCCCCTGATAAATGATAATGTAAATAAAGTCATTTTTAGTAGTATTATACAAATCAAGTATTTTCCTTAAGAACTGTTATCATTAGCAAGAAATATTCTCCTGTTTCTTACTACTTGAAATAATTTCATTCTTTTTCACAGTCTTCATCAATTGAAAATCATTAATAAAATTAAGTTACTTTTTCCAGAAATCCTATTATAATAGAATGATCAATATTTAGTTAAAATATATAATAAATAAGAAAAAATATATACTATATATATACTACATACACAATATATATGTGTGTATATATGACAGCATATATACTTTAAGTACATTCTGAACACTCAAATCTTTTCACCTGTAAATCGGTTTTTTTTAAATGTTTTAAATATTCCACTTTTCCTTCCCCAAACCCATCAAAGTAGTGTAAATTACTTCACCCACAGATAACAGTCACTATGAAAACAAGCTGCTAGAGGATATATATTGTTTTGTTAAGATCAATTTCCTCCATTCTCTCATATCACTTTTCTTCTTCTTTGTTTTGTTTTATTTTGTTTTGCAATTCATCTTAACAAAAGACTGTCTGCTAGTGGAGTTTGCAATATTAATAGAAATTAATTTCATGCTGAAAAGAAATCTTCTTTCACTACAAATTGGTATGCTGCCAGTATTTTTTTCAATGGAATGAATGAACTATATCAGATGCACAATGCATTTATTCCTGCCTCAGCAGACTGGGATTTTTCTTTCTTCTCTATTTCTCTGTATGAAACGTAGATAAGCATGGCTGTAATAGGGTCCAGGCAAAAATTCAAGGTGTTTGCCAAAAACACATGTCTGTCCAACACACAGGGGAGATGATAGCCTTTATCTTTAAACTCCAAAAATTACCAGTGTTTTATTACAATCTTATTTCAACCTTATTCAATTATAATTGCATATTTTAAAAAAAATAATGAACCCAGCAATTACTCTTATTTCATAGCCTTAATTTGATATATCTAAAAAATGGTTGTAGGGTTTTATTTGGTTTGGCTTTGTCTTGTATTCTTTTGTAAAACAAAAGAATTAAACAAAAGATTAAACAAAACAAAAGATTAAACAATGCACTTCCAAAGCTTGAGTTAATTATTTACCAAAAGCAGTCTCTCTAGCCAATGATAGTCTTGGAAGGAGATTCATAATTTTTGGCTGCACTCTATTTTTTTATCCTCTACAATTCTTTGAGAAGGATGGTTTTAGTTCTGTACTGTGGATTATTGAAACTGCAGTCAAACAATTTTTGCCCCAGGCTTTGCAGCCAAAGGCAAACATCTAGAAGCTAAATTAGAAAGAAAAAAACCCCGTGACTAGTATATCATAGGTAGATAATTAATCATTATGAATTTAAAAATAAAATTAAGGTATAAGTGTAGGCATGCTACAAATACCCTTGTTAAATTAAATGAGAGATGACTGAACACATAAACTAGCATAAATGATAATAATGACAAAATAATATTTTTAAGCAGTTACTAAGGACGGACACTGTTCTGTATCCTCCTCGAATAGACTTAATCTCAAAAACCACTTTATGAAGTAGACACAGTTACTATCTTCCTGGGGAAAGTGAGCACAGAGAGTTTAAGTAACATGTCTCAGGTCATGGCTTTTAATGAATTTGAACTAGGTAGTTTGATGAAATTTCGCCTCTATTTCAGCCACATTTCAAGTTTCCATGCTAAACCTACTGCGACAAAACTATGATCAGTGTGGACACTGGCAGGAGATGTTCAATTGATCAAGGAAGTTGGGGGCAGGACTTTCTTTGTGGCTGCAGAGCCTGTTTCAAGTATCTTTTTAGCTACCCATCTAGCTGTGGGTAAAGAAATAAATGTGACTAATATTGAAAACAGAGCTGGCTCATTCACAGAAGTTCTGTGGATATGACTACCGCCTTTCAATTTTGTTTTCTGTCTGTTACTAGCCCAGTATCGATGTGCATGGAAACAATAGGAGGTTATTGACAGCTACATAACGTAGAGGCATCTGTTAGTAAACAGCAGAGGGCATTTCATTTTGGATACAGAAAATGTTCCAGAAATTGTTTTATAGGGAATTTGTGCAAACACTGTAGATCGTCAATTTGTTGAACGTGATGGAATACGTTAGAATTATACCGGGCACCGATAAAGTTTTATGTGGCCACTTCGATGACTCCTAAAGTCTCCCAGGTAGGGATCTGCTTCATGCCCACTCCTGTCCCCAGAAGTGGTGAAAGAACCTGAAGAATGAGATTAGGTGACAAGTGTCAACATTGTCTCCGTGTATTGGCTGGATCACTAGATGGAAGGATGACCTTTCCAGGGTTCTCCCAAAACAAGTATCAGCCAAAATGCTCACCATACCCAGAGATTTTAGGGCGCTCATCATGTAATGAAATGAAACTGCATATGATAGAAGGATGGCCAAGTTTATAGATGGTGTAAGTCTTCCACAAGCTCTTGTCTGCTCTTTTGTTCTAATTTCAGAATGTCTTTTCTAGATGTCAAATGTAATATTAAAGCCTTTTCGTAAAGACTGGGTTATATAGACTCAGCCCTCTTGCACAGTCCAGTACAGAACGTAAGTCAATGATGCTCAAGAACGATGTGAATATTTAGGCAGCCGGGAATCTGTTAGTTGAAAACTATGTTCCTAACAATATTATGATGTCTTTGCTCTTTTTGTCATGTTGACATTGGTCTTGATGGAAGTAAAAGAACGGACACTTGCGGAATCAAAGCAGCAACTTTGAAAAGTCATTGAATTCTTCACCAACACTCACAGAGCTGACAAATAAAATTTCAGTTTGGTTTAAAAATATTCTTGATGAAGCAGTAAATTTATTTATTTATTTGTTCATTTATTTTTTAAAGATTTTATTTATTTTTTGACAGAGAGAGAGACTGCAAGAGAGGGAACACAAGCAGGGGGAGTGGGAGAGGGAGAAGAAGGCTTCCAGCCAAGCAAAGAGCCTGATGCAGGACTTGATCCCAGGACCCTGGGATCATGGCCTGAGCCAGAGGCAGATGCTTAACGACTGAACCACCCAGGTGGCCCAATAAAATTTTTAAAATATTGACTCTTTTTTTGTTGTTTTTTAAAGATTTTGCTTATTTATTTGTCAGAGAGAAAGAGAGAGAGAGCAGAAGCAGCGGGAGCAGCAGGCTCCCTGGTGAGCAGAGAGCCAGATAGAGACTTCTATCCCAGGACCTTGGAATCATGACCTAAGCGGAAGGCAGATGCTTTACCGATGGAGCCACCCAGGTGTCCCTAAATATTGACTCTTGAGTAAGCACCTTTTTAAATATTCTGTGTGATAAAATAAGAAAAAGCATACAGGAATTATTTCTGAGGTATACTAAAGTACAAAGTTTGTCTCAAGGAAAACTTGGGTAAATGAGTTGTGCGCTGAACTAGCTGCCTTTTTTTTTTTAAATCAAACACTGTTTTATTTCATGAATTGCTGTTAAACCATGTATATTGGGACTTGACAGCTACTTTGTCAAAAACGAAAGGAGTGAATCCACCTAGTGCTTTAAGTTAAAACCCAGCAGTATTTATTCCAAGCATTTGGAATTTTGGAAATTTTGTCTTGACCACCATGATATTAAGAATTTCTCATTTTTTTTTCAAAGATTTTATTTATTTATTTGACAGAGAGAGATCACAAGCAGGCAGAGAGGCAGGCAGAGAGAGAGGAGGAAGCAGGCTCCCTGCTGAGCAGAGAGCCGGGTGCGGGGCTCCATCCCAGGACCCTGAGATCATGACCTGAGCCGAAGGCAGCGGCTTAACCCACTGAGCCACCCAGGCCCCCCTAAGAATTTCTCATTTAAAGACTTTTTTCTTTTCTCTTTTTAACATTTTATTATTTTATTTGACATTTTATTCAATTCAATTCAATTTAAAGTAATATATATAATTACCCATTTCTTTTACCCTCCACTCCCTACCTCTCACAACACCAATCTGTTCTCTGTATCTATGAGCTAAGTTATGGGGGTGTTGTTGTTTTTTTCTTTAGAATTCACTTAGCATAATGCTCTTGAGGTCCACCCATGTTGTCCTAAAAGGCAAGATCTTATTCTTTATAGCTGAATAATATTCCACTGTATACATATACCACAATTTCTTTATCCATTTATCCAATGACGGATACTTAGATTATTTCCATATTGGCTATTATAAATAATGTTTCAATGAACATGGAGATGCATATAGTTTTTCATATTAGTATTTTTATTTTCTTTGAATAAATATACAGAAATGGAATGCTGGATTATATGGTAGTTTCATTTTTAATTTTTTGAAGACCATCCACACTGGTTTCTGATAGTGGTTGCACCAATTTACATTCCCACCAACAGCGGACAAAGATTCCCTTTCCTCCAAGTCCTCACTAACATTTGTTATTTTTGCCTTTTTGAATAGCTATTCTAACAGGTAAAAGGTGATATCTCCTTGTGATTTTGATTTGCATTTTTCTGACAAGTAATGATGTAGAGCATCTTTTCATGGACTTGTTAGCCATCTGTATGTCTTCATGGGAGAAATGTCTATTCGTATCTTCTGCCCATTTTTTAAAAATTGGATTTTTTTTTGCCATTGAGTTATATACGTACTTTATATATTTCATACTAGCCCCTTATCAGGTGTATAATTTACAATTATTTTTTCCCATTCAGTAGTTTGCCTTTTTATTTTGTTGATGGTTTCCTTTGCTGTGCAGATGCTTTTTAGTTTAATGTAGTCCCACTTACTTATTCCTATACTCCAAGACCGATGTCAAGGAGTTTACTGCCTATTTTTCTTCTAGGAATTTTATAATTTCAGGTCTTACATTCAAGTATTTAATCTATTTTGAGTTAATCTTTGTGTACGATGTAAGATAGTGGTCCAGTTTCATTCATTGGCGTGTGGCTGTCCAATTTCCTGACATGGTTAATTAAAAAAGACTATCCTTTTCTCAATACGTATTCTTTGCTCTTTTGTCATAAGTTAGTTGACCAGGTATGGGTGAATTTATTTCTGTTATCTCCATTTTGTTCCATTGATCTATATGTCGTTTTTATGTCAATACTACACTGTTTTAATTACTATACCTTTTAATATAGTGTGAAATCAGGGAGCCCAATGCCTCCAGCTTTGCTCTTCTTTCCCAAGTTTGTTTTGGTTATTCAGGGTCTTCTGTGGTTCCAAGCAAATTTTAGGATTATTTGTTCTATTTCTGTGAAAAAAAAATCATTGAACTTTTGGTAGGGATTGAATTACATCTGCAGATTGCTTTGGGCAGTAAGACATTTTAAAAATACTAAGTGTTCCAGGGTACCTGGATGGCTCAGTCAGTTAAATGTCTGCCTTTGCCTCAGGTCATGAACCCAGGGTCGTGGGATCAAGTCCCACCTCAGGCTCAGCACGGAGTCTGCTTCTCCCTCTGCCACTCCTCCCTGCTTGTGCTCTTTCTCTCTCACAAAAATAAATAAATAAAATCATAAAAAAAAAAACCACCAAAATTTTAATTCTTCCAATCCATAAGCATGGAATATCTTTCAATTTATTTGTGTGGTCTTCAATTTCTTTCATTAATGTCTTACAGTTTTCAATATACAAGTTTTTCATCTCCTTGATTAAATTTATTTATTATTTTTGATGTGATTGTGAACAGGATTGCTTTTTTTTTATTTTAAAGACATTTATTTATTCTAGAAAGAGAGAAGGAAAGTGGGGAGTGGGGAAGATAGAGAGGGAGAGAAAGAATACTCAAACAGATTCCCCGCTGAATGGGAGCTCAACATGGGGCTTGATCCTAGTACCCTGAGCTCATGACCTGAGCCAGAATCAAAAGTCAGCCACCAGACTGACTGAGCCATGCAGGCTCCCCAACAGGATTGCTTTCTTAAGTTCTCTTTCTTTTGTTATTATTGTGAAGAAACACAATAGATTTTTGTGTATTGATTTTGTATCCTGCAACTTTGTTTATTAGTTCTAACAGTTTTTAATGACTCTTTTGGGTTTTCTATATATAATAAAATGCCATCTGTAAATAGCGATAGTTTTATTTCTTCCTTTCCAATTTAGATATCTTTTATTTATTTTTCTTACTTAATTGGTGTGGTGGACTTCCAATTCTATGTTGAATAATATTAGTGAGAGTGGACATACTTGTCTTGCTCCTGATCTTCGAGGAAAAGCGTTTATCCTCCCATTATTGGGTATGATGTTAGCTGAAGGCTTGCCATATATGGCTTTTATTATGTTGAGGTACGTTCCCTTTCTACCCACATGTTGAGAGTTTTTATCATAATGTATGTGAACTTTGATGTTTGAAGTTTCTTCTGCATCTATTGAGAGCAGAAAGGCTGTAGGATTTTTTATCCTTCATTTTGTTAATGTGATGTATCATATTGATTGATTAGTGGATATTGAATCATCCCTGAAACCCTGGTCTAAATCACACTTGATCATGGTGTATGATCCTTGTCATGTATTTTTTTTTTAATTTGTTTTTCTAATACTTTGCTGAGGAATTTTGCATCAATGTTCATTAGGGATACTGGACTATAATTATTTTTCTGTGATACCCTTATATGATTTTGGCATTAGATTAGTACCAGTTTTGTAAAATGTATTTGGAAGAGCTCTCCACCCCTTTGAAAGAGTTTGAGAGGGATTGATATTAACTTTTCCTTGAACATTTAGAAGATTTAGAAGGTTTAGAAGGTTTAGAACCAACTGGTTCTGGACTTATGTTTGTCAGGAGGTTTTTGATTACTGATTCCATCTCCTTAATAATAGTTTTTTCAGATTCTCTTTCATCATGATTTAATCTTGGCACATTGTATATTTCTAGGAATTTATCCATTTCTTCTAGGTTGTACAATTTGTTGGTCTATAATTGTTCATCATGGTCCCTTATGATCTTTTGTATTTCTGGGGCATCAGTTGTAACATCTCCTCTTATATTTGTGATTTTACTCATTTGATTTCTCTTTTTTCTTGATGAGTCTAGTTAAAAGTCTACTAATTCTGTTTATCTTTTCAAAGAACCAACTCTTAATTTCATTGATCTTTCTCATTGTCTTTTTAATCTTTTATTTATTTCTGATATAATTTTTGTTTTCTTCCTTCTACTAACTTTGAGCTTCATTTGCTCTTCTTTTTCTAGTTCCTTACAGTGTACAGTTCGAGTGTTTATTTGAGACTGTTCATGAGGTAGGCATTTCTTGAGGTAGGCATTTATCTCTCTTAGAACTGCTTTTGCTGCATCCTATAAATTTTAGTATGTTACATTCTTATTTTCATTTGTCTGAAACTATTTTTTTTCTCTTTTGATTTCTTCCTTGACCCACTGCTTGTTCAGCAGCAAGTTGGTTAATTTCCGCATATTTGTAAACTTTCCAGTTTTATTTATGCAATTAATTTCTGGTTTCAACTGTGATGGGCACAAAAGATGCTTGATATGATTTCAGTATTCTTAAATTTACTAATAATTGTTTTATGGCCTATCTAACAGATCCATCTTAGATAATGTTCCATGGGCACTTGAAGAATGTTTGCACTTTGTTGTTTTGGGATATAATGTTCCATTATATATCTATTAAATATCCATGTTCCATTAAATATCTATTAAGCTTATCTAGTCTAATATATCCTATAAGGCTGATGTTTCCTTATCAATTTTCTGTGTGCACTATCTATACATTGATGTAAGTGGGGTGTTAAAGTCCCCTTCTATTACTGTATTGCTGTCTGTTTTTTTCCTTTAGGTTTATACATATTGCTTATGTACTTAGGTACTCCTATGTTGGATACATAAAATAAAGATCCCAATCAAAAGACAGAGAAGCAAGGAAAAAAAAAAAGAAAAAAAAGGAAGAAGAGTGGCTAATGGATAAAAAAAATAAGACCCACCTGTATGTTGCTTATAAAATACACACTTTAGATATAAGGACAGACAGACTGAAAGTGTGGGTATGAAAACAAATATTTCATGCAAATGGTAATCAAAAATTTTAAAAAGGTAGAGTATTTATACTCATATCAGGCAAAATAGACACAGGGGGGAGGCTGTAATAATAGACAAAGTAGCATGCTATGCAAGATAAAGGGACTAATCCAATAAGAGGATATAACATTTATAAAGATTTAAAGACTTTTTCCTATGAGATTGGTGGTGATCATAACAAATACAATTTTACTTGGTATTTTATAACAAAACGTACCAACATTATAACTCAGTGAATCAATATTTTCCAAATGACCAATACATGATGTTATAAAGTCATATATAGATAACATACCCATTCAAAGTATCAGATATATCAATGGATTTTATTAGAATACAGCATGAGAAACTCATAGCTGTGATTTCAAATTCCACATTGAAATTAACATAATAAGCAACTGCTTGTTGAGTTTTGGTATAGTATCAACAAAGAATATTCATATTTATCTGAAAAGATTATCAAAATACTCTTTAGTTTTCCAATTATATATCTGCATGAGGCCATATTTTCTTCATATACTTCAATATAAACAACACATTGTAATACATTGATTATGGAAAAAATGTAAGAACCCAGAGAGATTCTATTTAGCCTGAAGTTAAAGAAAATTGTAAAACTGTATAAAACTCTTCTCATATTTTTTTTGTTTTGGAAAACACAGTTACTTTTTATAAATATATTTTATATTAACATGTTATGGATTGCTACTGTTATTTTAAAAGAAATTAATAATTATTTTATAATATTAATTTTAACTCCTAACAAGATAACATATAGAGAGATGATATTGCTATATGGGTATAAAGATAGAGATACAGATATAGATTTAGAAGTAAGGTGGCTATAGATACAGATACAGATATAGACAAAGATATGACTCAGACAAACAAAAGTTATTCAAGATCCTCAATAATTTTAAGAATATACAGTCCTAAGATCATTATATTTGAGAAATGTGATATATTTATATATCTTCATGTATTGTGTCATATCTGTCTCCCACAATAAATTTACTTTTATTCAAAATTTTCCTACTAAAAGACATTTCCTAAAATAACAATTGTATTGCATCTCCTTGGCTTTGTTTAAGCATTGACATTTTCAGAATTTCGTATTTTCATTTATATTTTTTGTTCATCTGTTTATTTTCTGTGTCTCCCCTTGGAATATAAGCCCCATAAGGATAAGAATTTTGTTTGTTCACCACTGTATCCCCCCCCCAGTGTCTGAAACAGTGCTCAATTAATAACTGCTGCATGAGTGAATGAATGAATGAAAGAAAATGAATAACATGGCAACATCCTCTCAAATATTTCATTTTATTGTACCCAGGATATTTTTTCCCTAGTTAAACATTTGATGATGTCACTTCAGGGATTAGAATTTTCATTGTTTCTCTGTCAGAGTCAAATGTTTTAACAAAACATCCGAAGACCTCCGTAACTCTCCAAACTTAGATCTCCATACCCACTGTTTCGTAATGTATGCTCTAGTAACTTGGAACTATGCATAGTCACCCAGATATCATATGGTTACCGGTTACAATTTCTTTCATTTATAAAGCTCATTTAATTATCCCCTTAACAAAAATGAATAAAACACGTATATGAATAGACAAATAATATTCCCTTCCTTTAATAATATTAGCCATTATATAATTATTATTGAATAATTAACCTTTGATGTTTATTATATTTTAAAATCTCAGATCAAGAAGTCAAATAAAAGGTTCCAGTAGATAGTGAAAAGACTGAAAACAGTAAAGCTGTATGCCTGTGGTGTGGGTATGTACATGGAGAACTTGGGTGAGGAGGCTACTTCTGTAATATATTCAGGAAAATTCCTCTTCCCTGAGATAATACGTCAGATGAGACCCTAATTACGAGAAGGAATCAAACATTTGGAAATCTAAGGGTAAACAGCAACTGCCAATTCATTGATGTTGGAAAAGACTTGATATAACCTCACAAAATAAACAGTTCAAGATGACTGGAGCTAGGGAGCAGGGAGAAGGATGGCATGAATTACAGTCAAAAGCTAGACCAGGACTAGGTGGTATAATTGCATGCATACCACCTGAAAGGACTTTATTTATATTCTAATCACAGTTGGAAACCATGGGAGAGGTTTAAGGAAGAGAAAGACATAATATTATTTACACATTAAAAAATTGGAGAACCAGGTAAAAGCAATGCATTAACTATGTCACTTTATATAATGTACTTGTTTAAACTGAGCCCAAAGGATGTGGCCAGAATTATAGATTTCTCTTTTGTATGTTAAAGTATAATAAAACATGTATAATGAGTCTACAGACTTAATATAGTTGATATGAATAATATTCACTTAAGAGAGCAACAATTCATAAATAAGTCTGTTAAATCTCTTCTGAAAACATTCCAACCGGTATGAAAAAAACACTACTAAATTCTAAACATGAAAACGTGAAACAGTGGGAATCAAGCTGCTTACAGGGTAACAATTTAGATAACTTTTGCATTTCCAGGGATGTTATACCTACTTTTAACATCTGTGTAGAAGCAATTTTTTGAAGAATTTTTTGTGGCCTCAGAAATAAAAATATTTATATTTAGGATTCTAATAAGATTGTATTTCCCAAACTCAAAGCAATTTAAATGAGAAATATCTGTGTTTTCATACATGAGGAGACATCACTGGCCTCCAGGGCAGTATACTTTTTCATTTCACTTCTCACTGATGTTCACTATTATATCCTTGGACCAAAAGTGTCTTACACTGATCAAGAAGAAAACATGTGCTAAGTCCTCCTTGATAAGAGCTTTAGCGTCCCCTCTGATCTGCTGTCTTTTATGACCTTCACAATTTGGACTGGTTTTAGGAACTCTTAGCTGCTGTCACCACCAGTCAAGTGCCATGCTGAAGTGAGGTTTCCTGTGAGGTGTGCTATTCCACCCAGAGAATAAGACAGTGATTTTATCTACTCTGGAGTTTCTACTACTGGGTATTCTCACTGACTTCCCCATTGCCATATTTATTTAGGGAAGATTTTGATACTCTTTGTTTAAGTTTTTGGAAATGTTCCCATTAACAACTCTATTCTTCCCTTTGGTTTTGTCTCTTATACTTTGGGGAAGAAAACTCTGCTTAAACTCTTTATACATCCACCTTATTGGTACATTGTAAAAATTCTTTATACTTTGCTTAATCCAAGATCTAACTTTTAATATTTTAATTTTTAATATTTATTTATTTATTTTATAAATATTATATATTTTATAGATAGTATACATATTATATTTATATATATTTATTGTAAAATTATTTATTTTTAATATTTTAATTTTAATATTAAAACCAAATTTTGGGTCTCTCACTGAAATATTTTGTTTCTCAAGAGTCTAGATCTAACATTCATTTCAAAATATTGCCTTGGCTACAAACTTAAAAACAAACAACAAAAAAGCTTCTGTGAAATAATTTTTTTGAATTCTATTGTAGATCCATTTTCTTGATATAAGAATAAAAGCCAATAATTCAATGGGTGTAGTACCTCAATCAACTTTGAATAATCAATAGTTACTAGGAACAAAATATAGTCATCAATAAATGAAAATAAGACCAGGCATTTACAAGGGTAAACTTTAAATCAGGAATCAGAAATAGAATGTCTAAAAATATGCAAATATTTTAGAGACCATCAATTGATATTTGAAAATACTTTGGAAATACAATAAAGAAAAATATTGACTATAGTATAAATCTCCACCAAATTAGCAACTCAACAGTTAAATAAATAAAAAAAATATTGTAGAAATTTATACTCTGGGTAGATTTTTCAAATATCACATTTTGTATTAGGAAATGCAAAGACTATAATAAATTTTAAGGGAAAATGATAGGAATTCATATTCTGAGATTTAGTTTCTATTAAAAGGAGAAAATTTCAAGGTTAATAATTTAATACATATTTTAAATATACACAATTACTTTTATATTAGAATAAAATACACAGAAAAATACATGAATAAAAATAATAATGAGCATTATAACTTCTATAATGCAATAAAGTATGATGAATCTTTTTATCATCAAAATTTTATATGGCTAACTGCATTATAGCCAGTAAGAGATCACCATTATGAACAGTTATAAAACTTGTCACTTTTTAATGCAGACAGTTCATTTTTACAGAAGCATCCATCAATTTCTTATTCTTTTTTTTTTTTTTAAGATTTTATTTATTTATTTGACAGAGAGAGATCACAAGTAGGCAGAGAGGCAGGCAGAGAGAGAGAGGGGGAAGCAGGCTCCCTGCTGAGCAGAGAGCCCAATGCGGGACTCGATCCCAGGACCCTGAGATCATGACCTGAGCTGAAGGCAGCGGCTTAACCCACTGAGCCACCCAGGCGCCCCCAATTTCTTATTCTTCATAAAACTTTTTCCTTGTCTTATGAATATTTCAGTTTTCATGATCTTTTATATACCAATTATAAATGTAAATGTTTTTGACAGAGGATATTATGTAAAACAGCAACGTATTAAAAACTCATATTTTTTAAAGAGGCCTTGGCATTCAATACCAATAGCACAAAGTTTTTATAATATTCAATGTCACTAACATGTCATCTATCACTTAGATAATGAATATTTATTTGTATACATGGTCATGGATTCTACATATTTTCTTAGTTGTGTTCTCTATGTAGAATTATTTCTATATTTGGAAGCCCATTTTTTTTTTTAGTAAAAATTAACATAGAACATGCATATGCAAAGATATCATGTATATTCTCCAATGTGAAATGCCAGTATATCAATCAGTTTTCATCCCCCCAATTTTTAAAATACCGCTTAGCTCCTCATGGCTTGGAACAGTGTTTCTCAAAGAAAACTTTATCATAAGAATCACTTGAAATGCTTGTTAAAACAAAACATTCCTTGCCTTTATCTGAGACTTACTAAATAAGAATTTCTAGTGGAAGAGTGAGGATCTGAGTTTCATAATAATTTATTTATTGTTAAATGGAGAAAGGTTTGAGTACCATCGTCCTAAAGAATTAAATAATGTACTCCTTGTTAAGTATATAAATCTCTTTATTTAGTCTCTAGCCTTAGCTCCTCAGGAAATCAACCCCATACTGCCCATGTACCGACTACTCAGCCTTATACAAGCTATAATGTTCCATAATTCTCATCTCTCAACAGATACTTATGTTCTGTTCAAATTCCTCATTTGTTTCTTTGATGAGGTAAATGACTAAAAGGGATTCTTCCTGACAAAGTGAAGACCAGAATCTTTGTGTCTTAGTTACATGCTTTGAGGTATATCCACTCTTCAGTTTATTAAAAACCAAAATAAAAATGAATGATGTGTACAGCATCGAGGGATTTTACAGAAAATCTTTTTTCATGCTTCTGAGAAATTTTGTTTCTTTACTTGGTTACAAACTGGAAAGCATTCATTTAATGCCTTTTTAGAAGGATTTTCTGAAACATACTAAAACTAGATGTCAGGAGTACCTGGGTGGCTCAATCAAAAAGCATCTGACTCTTGATTTTGGCTCAGGTCATGATCTCACAGTCTTTGGATGGAGCCCTATGTCAGGCTCCCCATTCAGTAGGGAGTCTGCTTCTCTCCCTCTCCCTCTGTGCTCTCTCTCTCATGCTCTCTCTCTCTCTCTTTCTCTTCCTCTCTCTAAAAATATATAAATAGACTTTTAAAATAAAAATAAAAAATAAAACTGGATGTCAGCTCTACTTATGGTTATGCTGGTTCTCTGAGTATGAAATCATAACCTTGAATTTCTTTATAAATCTTTAGTTTATCCTGATTGTTACTTTAAGTTGACCTATATGTATTAACTCTGGACTAAGATCATCTAATTTTTTATTAATTATTTTATTAACATATAATGTATTATTTGCCCCAGGGGTACAGGTCTGTGAATCATCAGGCTTACATATTTCACAGCACTCACCACAGCACGTACCTTCCCCAATGTCCATAACCAAGTCACCCTATCCCTACTCCCCACCCCTCAGCAACCCTCTGTTTGTTTTGTGGGATTAAGAGTCTCTTATGGTTTGTCTCCCTCCTGGTCCCATCTTGTTTCATTTTTTCCTTCTCTACCCCCCAAACCTCCCACAGTGTCTCTTAAGTTTCTCTTATCAGTAAGATCATCCAATTTTAAATGAATTTGAGGGTATTTGGTTGATTAGACTCAATAAATTTTTGAAAGTTAAAATTATAAATAAAAAATTCATATAATAAAAATAAGATGTTACATATATAAGTAAGAAAATAAAATCTGATTTAATTTCCTGTGGAAATATTTTTTATTAAGATAATGAACATGTACCATTAAATTAATTTCAGGTATGCAATATAATGATTCAATAAATGTGTATATTGTGCAATGATCCCCACAATGAGCCTAGTTAATCATCCATCACCATACATATATATGAAAATTTTTTCTTGTGAGAATTTTGAAGATCTAATCTCTAACTTTCAAATATGCAATATAAACACTATATTTGCAGTATGAATAACTATACAGTATTAACTGTAGTCACAATGCTATACATTTTACCCCATGGCATTTTTTAATAATTAGATGCTTATTCCTATAATAGAATTATTTTCAATATTTACTTTTCAGATGTTTCTTAACATTGAATATTTGAATTTTATATAAGAATTTTGGTCCAGGGGCACCGGGGTGGCTCAGTGGGTTAAAGCCTCTGCCTTCGGCTCAGGTCATGATCCCAGGGTCCTGGGATCGAGCCCCACATCGGGCTCTCTACTAGGCAGGGAGCCTGCTTTCCTTCCTCTCTCTCTGCCTCTCTCTCTGCCTACTTGTGATCTCTCTCTCTCTCTCTGTCAAATAAATAAATAAAATCTTAAAAAAAAAAGAATTTTGGTCCATAATATTTTACTGTTATTCAATATGTCATCATATGAAGAAATATTTTTCCAACGTTGTCTGCACTAATTTCAAGGTAAGAAATTTAATTTGGCACTAGGTGATGGCATACATGGCAAGTACTTGTTTTTATAAAGAAATCCCACAAAGCCAACAAATCTCCATCACTGAAATGCTCCAGAATGTGTATTTCACACACACACACAAAATCATCATGTTGACCTAAGTAATGTCAGTACGTTTGGGATATTTTTGAAAATACAGCAATATGTAAGAATCACAATATTATTGTTATTATTATTATTATTTTTTTTTTATCTGATTCTGGACCAGAGTTGAAAGGTTGAATCAAGGATGTGTGGTGGAGGATCAGGAAGTTGGAGAATAATGAAAGTTGTGGGGCATGAAAACAAAAGCACTTCCAAGGGTTCAATCTGGAGAGAGAGGAATTATCAAAAAGGTACTGCAGAGGTGCCTGGGTGGCTCAGTTGGTTAAGCTTTTGCCTTCAGCTCAGGTTATGACTCCAGAGTCCCCAGATCCAGCCCTGCACTGGGCTCCATGCTTAGCAAGGACTCTGTTTCTCCCACTCCCTCGGCTTCTCCCCCTGCTCATGCTCACTCATTCTCAAATAAATAAATAAAATTGTCTAAAAAAAAACACAAAAAACAAACAAAAAAAATCCAAAAGGTGTTGCAAAACTTCTATGTTTTGCTTAACCTTAGACTGGATTATGGACATGGATGCTCAGTATTATGGAACCATTTTTATTTTCAGGGATAAAAAAGCCAAGCCACTCACAATGTTTAAGCAGATAAGTGATGCTACTACATTTGTATTTTAAAGTAATCAATCTAGTTTCAATGAGAAAAACTTTTTAAACATGTGTCAGAGTGTTTGTGGTTATCCCATGTAGAGAAATCTTACGGAAGTGGCTCTGATAAGAGATGATTCCATTTTGAAATGATAGGGGAGAATATGGTAAAGAATGCTAGTCTGAGAAGAATCAAAAATCCAAAAGACTTTCTGACATTCCTAAAGTGGAACAAAGAAGATTCAAATATGCTAAATAAGAGTCTATCTATAATATCTATTTTTACCAGAAAAAATTATTTGAATAATTCATAAAAAATCTCTATTTCTTCTTATGATACATTATGCAGTTTTTTTTAAAAGGTTTTTTTGGTGTTGTTTTTTTTTTTTCCTGGAATGATATAACTGCATTGATTTTCCTTCTGAAGTCTTAAGCCTATTGAATGATTAAATCATTCTAAAGCAACTCGAATATCAAAGCATCACAAGCTGTCTGGAAATTTTTTAAAAGACACATGAAACTAACAGAACAACCCACTTACAGCTATTTACTTCCTTATAGAGATCTAATTACTCATTTAAAAAGAAAATTTTAGCTAAATTTCTCAATATTTCCTTTTCCCCAAGTTATTTCAAGGTGTAGCCAAAACTATGCACCATTATCTTATAAAACCTCATATTTAATTAAAAAATCATATCCTACAGAATATATGCATATAGATATTACAGAAGATGAAAAGGAAGGTCTGGTAGAATAGAACATTAAAAGGGAATTAAGAAAAAACATTGATTCCAATTAGAGGTGTATCTTTTTCTTTTTAGATCCAAAGTTATTGGAGTGTTAAGCCCCTTAAAATTAGAAGTAGATCAGGGCAGATGTAAAACTCTTAGGCATTAAAATTATTTGTGTATTAGTGTATAATAACCAGAAAAATCAAATGTATGAAAAGACATGAATTACACAAGACAGGAAATTTTCAAGAATTGAAAGAGCATTTGTTTTTAAAAATGTATGCAACATAACTTTTGTGAGGTTTAAAAATGTCATAGAAATATGACGTCTCAATAAGTAGATAATTTGATTTAATTTTTTTTTATTTGAAATTTGAAGCTGCAAATATGGTTATAGTTTAGAATAATCATTATTCACCCATTATGAGGTGAATCATATCCTTCAAAAGAGATATAGTGAAATCCTAATCTACAGTATCATAAATGTAACCTTATTCTGTGGCCTTATAAGTGACTTAAGGGTCTTTGTAAAGACGCTATTAATCAAATTAAAATAAAATCATTAGGGTGATCCCTAAGCCAATATGACAGGTTGCCTTACAAAAGGGGAAATTTAAAAGAATGAATAAACAAAAGCAGAATTAGAACTATAAATACAGAGGACAAAACTGATGGTTGCCAAAGGGGAGAGGGGTGGGGAGTTGGGCAAAATGGATAAGGGAATGAGAGATACAGACCTCCAGTTATGGAAGGAGTAAGTCACCAGAATAAAAACAGAGCATAAGGATACAGTCAATGATACTATAATAGTGATCTAAGGAGACAGATGGTAGCTATACTCATGTTGAATATAGTGTAACATGTAAACTTGTCAATCACTAAGTTATACACCCTGCAAGGAAAGTAATGTTATGTGTCACCTATGCTCAGATAAAAACAGGGGGTTGGGAATCGAGGACTGGGTTTTGGACACAGAGATAGATCCGTTCCGAGAGAAGACTATGGAAAGAGGACATAGGGATAATGCTATGTGGAAGTGAAGGTGGAGACTGGAGAGACACATCTACAGGTCAAGGAGTGCCAAAGATGCGAGTTAAAAACCAGAAGGTAGGGTGCCTGGGTGGCTCAGTGGGTTAAGCCTCTGCCTTCAGTTCAGGTGTGATCTCAGGGTCCTGGGATCAAGCCCCGAATTGGGCTCTCTGCTCAGCAGGGAGTCTTTCTTCCCTCTCTCTCTCTCTGCTTGCCTCTCTGCCTACTTGTGATTTCTCTCTCTGCCAATAAATAAACAAACAAAATCTTAAAAGACAAAACAAAACAGAACAAAACAAAACAAAACAAAACAAAAACCCAGAAGCTAGAAGAGAGGCTTAGAACAGATATCAATTCCTTTGAACCATTCAGTTTTGGATACTTGATGATATAGCAAACCCAGGAAACTAGTACATCATTTGAGTAAATAAATTTGCTTCAGAATATTGACAGATTGAAGAAACACTTTCTTAACACTCATGTGATTATTTCATACTAATTGAAAATCATTATTTAAAATACCATTAATTACAGAAAATATTATTATAAATATAGCCATCTGTCCACCAGTCAAGCTTTAACCATATACTTAGCATCATGGAGAAGGTATTAGAATTGAATTCATTCTTGCTTTATTACAAAAAGAATTAGACTACTACTAAAGAATTACACTATGAATTTAATTGTGTTTGAGCTAGCATTTGAACTTTAAGCTCTTTGACTATGATCAAGCCACTTGGGAATCTTTTTCAAAAACTAACCCTGCATCTGACATGTTATATTTAGTAAATAGTTGTTCAGTGTATCAAAGGCGGATACAAGCAAGGATAAAAATAGGTCATTCTCAAGTTTTAAAAAGGAGAATACTAAACTATAGTTAAGTCTTTCTCTCTTTGAGTTATATAAGAAACAGATACATAAAGCAGATCTGCTAAGTAACTGTTTCCAGAACCTTACAGTTCTGGTCTTTAAAAAAATATTTCTAATAAAGGTATGTTTTATGACAAAATCTGATACTTTTCTTATGTTTGGAAAAGTTGTAGTCAGTGTTTTCTGTACAACATAAAAAAATGTATACTAAATGAAGAAACAATAAGCAAGTTTTCCTTAGAATTTTTTCTTCCTCAATGTATTTTCTCTGAGGTCCCTTGAATTCTTTGGAAAATTCATGATCCCAAACATTTGGTCAAACCTCACTTATTTTAAAAAAAAAAAAAAGGCAAATGAACATGTCTTACATTACAAAAAGATTAGTACTAAAGAAGCATAAACACCCCCCACCAAAAGTCAAAACAAGTATTGGTTACCATGAACTGTTATTGTAATTAAATAGGTCCATCTCAAACAATTACTAAAAGTAACTAGTAATAGAAAAACTAACATTCCTATTAACTTAAAACTAAGAACAACTCAGACTTTCTGAATTGACTCAAATACTTATACAACAGTGAGAATTCTCACTGCATGCATAGGAAGATTTCCGCTGGGTAGAATTTTGAGTGAGGTTCCAGGTTGGGTGGATATGAGCCATAGGTATACAGCAGCTAAGTCAGACACTGTGATGTGCTGTGCAGGTCAGCATTCATGGATGGATTTGTGACCACCAGCCACCAGAGAGTGGTCAACCTGCTTAGAGATACCTTCAGAGCAAGAGCTGCCCTATCCAAGGCCACGCCCCTTCACTAGGGTTGTCATAACCAAAGTCCTTCTCACAGGGCTTGAAAAGCCCAGTCATGGGAGCACATGAGAAAACATTACAAAAGGTAATTCTTCCTTCAGAGCTCCCTGTGCTGTGGTGAATTTGCCACTGGGCCTTCAGTGCAATTTAATTTTGCTTTCTGCCCACTTCTGCTGCCTCCCCTTCCTTTTCCAAGTGTGGATCACAGGGAAACTAATAAAATCCTGCATGCTAAACCCATGGCAGAATCTGCTTTCTAGGGGAATGCAATCTGAGATGGTTTTGGAAAGCAGACACTCAGAATGATTCTGGGATTGAATTTCTTGGAGTCCTGCTGGGAATAAGGTGCCATCACTGGTTCCATCATTAGATCAGGAACATAGAGAGTTCCTGACATACATGGCAGACTAATTGTTAAATTGTACCAGTGGAAAATTGGGATGAAAAGAATGAATTAGCTGGTGCAATGTGTAAGATATTTGAGAAACACAGGAGAAATAGTAATCATGAGTACAAGGGGATTAGGTAGCTGTTATTAAACTTACTAAACTCAAATGGGACTCTGTAAAATAACAAAAATGTCAAGAAAAATTGATCACCTGAAAGGAAAGGTAAAAGCCAGAGAGACTCTACAGCAGCACGTATTTCTGTAAAATTAAAAAAACAAAAACAAAAACAAAAAAGACAACAACAACAACAAAACTAGGCTTACCAGCTTAGCAAAGCGCAAAATAAGATTAACTCTTTTTTTTTAATTTTTTATTTTTTCAGCATAACAGTATTCATTATTTTGCACCACACCCAGTGCTCCATGCAATCCGTGCCCTCTACAATACCCACCACCTGGTGCCCCCAACCTCCCACCCCCCACCCCTTCAAAATTTTCAGATCGTTTTTTCAGAGTCCATAGTCTCTCATGGTTCACCTCCCCTTCCAATTTCCCTCAACTCCCTCTCCTCTCCATCCTCCCCTTGTCCTCCATGCTATTTGTTATGCTCCACAAATAAGTGAAACATATGATAATTGACTCTCTCTGCTTGACTTATTTCACTCAGCATAATCTCTTCCAGTCCCGTCCATGTTGCTACAAAACTTGGGTATTCATCCTTTCTTTTTTTTTTTTTTTTTACAGCTTTATAAACATATATTTTATCCCCTGTGAAGTGTGTAAATTGGCGATAAGATTAAACTCTTACCTAACACGGGTCTTCTATGTCAAGTTCAGGACCCTGATTGGAAAGAATATGATGCTGATATAGAGTAGAGACATTTGTGTTGATACCCCTGAAAATCTTCTTTTATTCATTTTTTAATTTAAATTCAATTAATTAATGGTATATTTAGTTTCAGAGGTAGGGTTCAGTGATTTCATCCGCTTATGTACACCCAGTGCCCATTACATCATGTGCCCTTCATAAGATCCATCACTCAGTTACCCCATCCCTCCACTCACCTCCCCTCCAACCACCCTCAGTTTTGTTTCCTATGATTAAGAGTGTCTTATGGTGGGGGAGGAGTCAAGATGGCGGAGAGAAGCAGGCTGAGACTACTTCGGGTAGCGGGAGATCAGCTAAATAGCTTATCTAAAGATTGCAAACACCTACAAATCCAACGGGAGATTGAAGAGAAGAAGAACAGCAATTCTAGAAACAGAAAATCAACCACTATCTGAAAGGTAGGACTGGCGGAAAAGTGAATCCAAAGCGACGGGAAGATAGACCGCGGGGGGAGGGGCCGGCTCCCGGCGAGCGGCCGAGCAACGGAGCACAAAATCGGGACTTTTAAAAGTCTGTTCCGCTGAGGGACATCGCTCCAGAGGCTTAACTGGGGTGAAGCCCGGGCGGGGTCAGTGCGGCCTCAGGTCCCACAGGGTCACAGAAGGATCCGGGTGTCTGAGTGTCGCAGAGCTTACCGGTATTAGAACAGGGAAGCCGGCTACGGAGACAGCCGAGGAGTGACTCTCAGCTCACGGTTACCTTGAACCGGTCACAGGCTTGGTCAGCTCGGAGTGCGGCCGGGGGCGAGGGTGACGGGAGTCATTGGGCGCTGTTCTCTGAGGGCGCACTGAGCAATGGGGCCCCGGGCTCTCGGCTCCTCCGGGCCGGACACCGGGAGGCCGCCATCTTCATTACCGCCCTCAGGAACTCTATGGAAAGCGCTCAGGGAACAAAAGCTACCGAAAGCAAACCCAGCAAACCCGAGCGCATTACTCAGACCGGCCCCAGGTAAGGGCGGTGCAACTCTGCCTGGGGCAAAGACGCTTGAGAATCACTACAACAGGCCCCTCCCCCAGAAGATCAACGGGAAACCCAGCCAGGACCAAGTTCACCTACCAAGGAGTGCACTTTCAATACCAAGGAGAGTGGCAGAATTCCAGAGGAGAAGAAAGCAAAGCACGGAACTCATGGCTTTCTCCCCATGATTTTTTAGCCTTGCAGTTAATTTAATTTTTTTTTCTTTTTCAATTTTTCTTTCTTTTTCTCTTCTTCTGCTAATTTTTTTTAACTTTTACCGTTTTCTTTTTTAACGTTTTTTAAATAGTTTATCTAATATATATATTTTTTTTCCTCTTTTTATATTTTTTCTTTATCGGCTTTCTTTTTTTAATAGTTTATTTATTTCTTTTTTTTTTTTTCTTTTTTCTTTCTGAACCCCTTTTTATCCCCTTTTCACCTCCCTCACGATTTGGGATCTCTTCTGATTTGGCTAAAGGATATTTTCCTGGGGTTGTTGCCACCCTTTTAGTATTTTACTTGCTCCTTCATATACTCTTATCTGGAAAAAATGACAAGGCGGAAAAATTCACAACAAAAAAAAAGAACAAGAAGCAGTACCAAAGGCTAGGGACCTAATCAATACAGACATTAGTAATATGTCAGATCCAGAGTTCAGAATGACGATTCTCAAGGTTCTAGCTGGGCTTGAAAAAGGCATGGAAGATATTAAAGCAACCCTCTCGGGAGATATAAAAGCCCTTTCTGTAGAAATAAAAGAACTAAAATCTAACCAAGTTGAAATCAAAAAAGCTATTAATGAGGTGCAATCAAAAATGGAGGCTCTCACTGCTAGGACAAATGAGGCAGAAGAAAGAATTAGCGATATAGAGGACCAAATGACAGAGAATAAAGAAGCTGAGCAAAAGAGGGACAAACAGCTACTGGACCACGAGGGGAGAATTCGAGAGATAAGTGACACCATAAGACGAAACAACATTAGAATAATTGGGATTCCAGAAGAAGAGGAAACAGAGAGGGGAGCAGAAGGTATGTTGGAGAGAATTATTGGAGAGAATTTCCCCAATATGGCAAAGGGAACAAGCATCAAAAGCCAGGAGGTTCAGAGAACCCCCCTCAAAATCAATAAGAATAGGTCCACACCCCGTCACCTAATAGTAAAATTGACAAGTCTTAGTGACAAAGAAAAGATCCTGAAAGCAGCCCGGGAAAAGAAGTCTGTAACATACAATGGTAAAAATATTCGATTGGCAGCAGACTTATCCACAGAGACCTGGCAGGCCAGAAAGAGCTGGCATGATATATTCAGAGTACTAAATGAGAAAAACATGCAGCCAAGAATACTATATCCAGCTAGGCTATCATTGAAAATAGAAGGAGAGATTAAAAGCTTCCAGGACAAACAAAAACTGAAAGAATTTGCAAATACCAAACCAGCTCTACAGGAAATATTGAAAGGAGTCCTCTAAGCAAAGAGAGACCCTAAAAGTAGTAGATCAGAAAGAAACAGAGACAATATACAATAACAGGCACCTTACAGGCAATACAATGGCACTAAATTCATATCTCTCAATACTTACCCTGAATGTTAATGGGCTAAATGCCCCAATCAAAAGACACCGGGTATCAGAATGGATAAAAAAAACAAAACCCATCTATATGTTGCCTACAAGAAACTCATCTTAAACCCGAAGACACCTCCAGGTTTAAAGTGAGGGGGTGGAAAAGAATTTACCATGCTAATGGACATCAGAAGAAAGCAGGAGTGGCAATCCTTATATCAGATCAATTAGATTTTAAGCCAAAGACTATAATAAGAGATGAGGAAGGACACTATATCATACTCAAAGGAACTGTCCAACAAGAAGATCTAAGAATTTTAAATATCTATGCCCCTAACGTGGGAGCAGCCAATTATATAAACCAATTAATAACAAAATCAAAGAAACACATCGACAATAATACAATAATAGTAGGGGATTTTAACACTCCCCTCACTGAAATGGACAGATCATCCAAGCAAAAGATCAACAAGGAAATAAAGGCCTTAAATGACACACTGGACCAGATGGACATCACAGATATATTCAGAACATTTCATCCTAAAGCAACAGAATACACATTCTTCTCTAGTGCACATGGAACATTCTCCAGAATAGATCGCATTCTTGGTCCTAAATCAAGTCTCAACCAGTATCAAAAGATTGGGATCATTCCCTGCATATTTTCAGACCACAATGCTCTGAAGCTAGAACTCAATAAGAAGAGGAAATTTGGAAAGAACCCAAATACATGGAGACTAAACAGCATCCTTCTTTTTTTCTTTTTTAAAGATTTTATTTATTTATTAGACAGAGAGATCACAAGCAGGCAGAGAGGCAGGCAGAGAGAGAGGAGGAAGCAGGCTCCCCGCTGAGCAGACAGCCCAATGCGGGGCTCGATCCCAGGACTCTGAGATCATGACCTGAGCCAAAGGCAGCGGCTTAACCCACTGAGCCACCCAGGCGCCCCTAAACAGCATCCTTCTAAAGAATGAATGGGTCAACCAGGAAATTAAAGAAGAATTGAAAAAATTCATGGAAACAATGATAATGAAAACACAATGGTTCAGAATCTGTGGGACACAACAAAGGCAGTCCTGAGAGGAAAATATATAGCGGTACAAGCCTTTCTCAAGAAACAAGAAAGGTCTCAGGTACACAACCTAACCATACACCTAAAGGAGCTGGAGAAAGAACAAGAAAGAAACCCTAAACCCAGCAGGAGAAGAGAAATCATAAAGATCAGAGCAGAAATCAATGAAATAGAAACCAAAAAAACAATAGAACAAATCAACGAAACTAGGAGCTGGTTCTTTGAAAGAATTAATAAGATTGATAAACCCCTGGCCAGACTTATCAAAAAGAAAAGAGAAAGGACCCAAATAAATAAAATCATGAATGAAAGAGGAGAGATCACAACGAACACCAAAGGAATACAGACAATTATAAGAACATACTATGAGCAACTCTACGCCAGCAAATTTGACAATCTGGAAGAAATGGATGCATTCTTAGAGACGTATAAACTACCACAACTGAACCAGGAAGAAATAGAAAGCCTCAACAGACCCATAACCAGTAAGGAGATTGAAACAGTCATCAAAAATCTCCAAACAAACAAAAGCCCAGGGCCAGACGGCTTCCCGGGGGAATTCTACCAAACATTTAAAGAAGAACGAATTCCTATTCTCCTGAAACTGTTCCAAAAAGTAGAAATAGAAGGAAAACTTCCAAACTCATTTTATGAGGCCAGCATCACCTTGATCCCAAAACCAGACAAGGATCCCATCAAAAAAGAGAACTACAGACCAATATCCTTGATGAACACAGATGCAAAAATTCTCGCCAAAATACTAGCCAGTAGGATTCAACAGTACATTAAAAGGATCATTCACCACGACCAAGTGGGATTTTTTCCAGGGCTGCAAGGTTGGTTCAACATCCGCAAATCAATCAATGTGATACAACACATTAATAAAAGAAAGAACAAGAACCATATGATACTCTCCATAGATGCTGAAAAAGCATTTGACAAAGTACAGCATCCCTTCCTGATCAAAACTCTTCAAAGTGTAGGGATAGAGGGCACATACCTCAATATTATCAAAGCCATCTATGAAAAACCCACGGCAAATATCATTCTCAATGGAGAAAAACTGAAAGCTTTTCCGCTAAGATCAGGAACACGACAGGGATGTCCGTTATCACCACTGCTATTCAACATAGTACTAGAAGTCCTAGCCTCAGCAGTCAGACAACAAAAGGAAATTAAAGGCATCCAAATCGGCAAAGAAGAAGTCAAACTATCACTCTTTGCAGATAATATGATACTATATGTGGAAAACCCAAAAGACTCCACTCCCAAACTGCTAGAACTTGTACAGGAATTCAGTAAAGTGTCAGGATATAAAATCAATGCACAGAAATAAGTTGCATTTCTCTACACCAACAACAAGACAGAAGAAAGAGAAATTAAGGAGTCCATCCCATTTACAATTGCACCCAAAACTATAAGATACCTAGGAATAAACCTAACCAAAGAGACTAAGAATCTATACACAGAAAACTATAAAGTACTCATGAAAGAAATTGAGGAAGACACAAAGAAATGGAAAAATGTTCCATGCTCCTGGATTGGAAGAATAAATATTGTGAAAATGTCTAGGCTACCTAAAGCAATCTACACATTTAATGCAATTCCTATCGAAGTACCATCCATTTTTTTCAAAGAAATGGAACAAATAATCCTAAAATTCATATGGAACCAGAAAAGACCTCGAATAGCCAAAGGAATATTGAAAAAGAAAGCCAAAGTTGGTGGCATCACAATTCCGGACTTCAAGCTCTATTACAAAGCTGTCATCATCAAGACAGCATGGTACTGGCACAAAAACAGACACATAGATCAATGGAACAGAATAGAGAGCCCAGAAATAGACCCTCAACTCTATGGTCAACTCATCTTCGACAAAGCAGGAAAGAATGTCCAATGGAAAAAAGACAGCCTCTTCAATAAATGGTGTTGGGAAAATTGGACAGCCACATGCAGAAAAATGAAATTGGATCATTTCCTTACACCACACACGAAAATAGACTCAAAATGGATGAAGGATCTCAATGTGAGAAAGGAATCCATCAAAATCCTTGAGGAGAACACAGGCAGCAACCTCTTCGACGTCAGCCACAGCAACATCTTCCTAGGAACATCACCAAAGGCAAGGGAAGCAAGGGCAAAAATGAACTTTTGGGATTTTATCAAGATCAAAAGCTTTTGCACAGCAAAGGAAACAGTGAACAAAACCAAAAGACAACTGACAGAATGGGAGAAGATATTTGCAAATGACATATCAGATAAAGGGCTAGTGTCCAAAATCTATAAAGAACTTAGCAAACTCAACACCCAAAGAACAAATAATCCAATCAAGAAATGGGCAGAGGACATGAACAGACATTTCTGCAAAGAAGACATCCAGATGGCCAACAGACACATGAAAAAGTGCTCCATATCACTCGGCATCAGGGAAATACAAATCAAAACCACCATGAGATATCACCTCACACCAGTCAGAATGGCTAAAATTAACAAGTCAGGAAATGACAGATGCTGGCGAGGATGCGGAGAAAGGGGAACCCTCCTACACTGTTGGTGGGAATGCAAGCTGGTGCAACCACTCTGGAAAACAGCATGGAGGTTCCTCAAAATGTTGAAAATAGAACTACCCTATGACCCTGCAATTGCACTGCTGGGTATTTACCCTAAAGATACAAACGTAGTGATACAAAGGGGCATGTGCAACCGAATGTTTATAGCAGCAATGTCTACAATAGCCAAACTATGGAAAGAACCTAGATGTCCATCAACAGACGAATGGATAAAGAAGATGTGGTATATACACAATGGAATACTACGCAGCCATCAAAAGAAATGAAATCATGCCATTTGCGACGACGTGGATGGAACTAGAGGGTATCATGCTTAGCGAAATAAGTCAATCGGAGAAAGACAACTATCATATGATCTCCCTGATATGAGGGAGAGGAGATGCAACATGGGGGGTTGAGGGGGTAGGAGAAGAATAAATGAAACAAGATGGGATTGGGAGGGAGAGAAACCATAAGTGACTCTTAATCTCACAAAACAAACTGAGGGTTGATGGGGGGAGGGGGGTTGGGAGAGGGGGGGTGGGGTTATGGATATTGGGGAGGGTATGTGCTATGGTGAGTGCTGTGAAGTGTGTAAACCTGGCGATTCACAGACCTGTACCCCTGGGGATAAAAATATATGTTTATAAATTTAAAAAAAAAAAAAAAAGAGTGTCTTATGGTTTCTCTCCCACTCTGATTTTGTCTTGTTTTAATTTTTCTACCCTTCCCCTGTACTTCTCTGTTTTGTTTCTTAAATTCCACACATGAGTGAAATCATATGATAATTGTCTTTCTCTGTCTTATTTTGCTTAGCATAATATCCTCTCATTCCATCCACCTTATTGCAAATGGCAAGATTTCATTTTTTTGGTGGTGCCCCTAAAAATCTTGAATTCCTAGTTTCTCTGCCTTCCCTGGGCTTGCAGAAGTTCCCAATATCTTCCTAATAGGAGCTAGTACCCACCTACTCACCCACCCCCACCCCACCTTGCTTGAAAATTATTCAGAAAATTCCTTTGAAATTAACCAGCGTCCTCCTTATAATCTGCTCTAAACTCCTCTCATAGCCTCTATGCTTATAATATAGGATTAAGTAGCAACAGCTTTACCTTGGGACATGCTTGGTCTAATGAAAGAAGAAAGAGGTCATATATTAAAAGAGCTCTAAGACTTAGTAAGAAAAAAAAATCAGAAAGAGCAAGTAGGATAGGTATGGAATGGGTTTCTGGAGGTCCTTGATCAAGGGAAGAAACTCAAAAAGAAAGTAGAATAAGAGAGATAATTCAGGAGCACTTTCTTTTAAGGTGGGATATAACACTGTCAAGAATTCCAGGAAGTGATGTAAATTTGCTTCTGGAATATCTCCTAGAAGTGTCAGTGTGATTTTTACCAAACATTAAAGAAGAGTTAATATCCATTCTTCTCAAATTGTTCCAAAAACATGGAAGTGTGGTGGTCCGTGTTAAATTGAAATGCAAGATTGCCATAATATGAAGAAGATGAACGCATTAAAGGTATCAAAGATGTCAGAAGCCTAGAGTAGCTATACCATGTAAGGCTGGAAAACAACCAAATTATCATGTTCTACAGATAGTCGGGAGGACAGGCCACATGTAAAGGCCATAAAAAATGCACCAAGGAGAAGGGTAGCAGCATTGCCAGAGGCTCTGTGGTGGCTTTTCTCTGCACACTGAGGATGATCTCAGAAGAGGTGGTTACAGAACTTGTCTCACTGATAGGCGAACAGAAGTGGTTTATAGGACTCCAGAACAATGAGCCCAGAAGGCAGCAGTTAGAAGCCAATTGAATGTAATTATCTTAATGAGGTCAGGGAGGTAGTCAAGAGGCCTGATCAGCAAATGGAAATGGATAACTGAAAACATGTCCAGAGGCACAAAATAGACAGACATCCAGCAAAGTGAATGAAAAGACACTGATAACATTTGCTTCAGTAAAAACCCATAGTCTCTTCCTCCAGTTTTCAGACCTGAGCTGGTTTTAATCTGGAATCCACTGAAGTAGAGGTCATGTCCCTAAAAGCAAGGACAACACAATAGATGATAAGTGTACATGGAAACTACCATCCTGATTATTATGGAAATGGAATTACCGCCATTTCATGAAGGAATTATACATTGGAGAAAGGGAATATCCAAACATTTTTGAGGATTGTTGGCCTGAGGTGACACTGATACCCAGAGTTCCCTAAGTATCATGTCAGCATTATGTTTGAAGTGACCAGCATTGATTCTGAAAGGAATAAGATATATTTCAAGTATGGGTTTGTCTTTCTGCTCACAGAGCCTTAGTCAATACCAGAAATCAAAGGGATTATGAAGTGTTTGATCCATTGGCATGGGATTCCTTGTATTATCACCTCAAAGAAGGGAACCCAGTCTACAGAAAAGAAAGTGTCAGTGGAGCCCATGACCAGGGTATCCACTGCTTCTTGGAAATTACAAAATCATTGACTTCTAACAAATGGCTAATACCGATTAATAAACACCAAATTTCCCTAAGATAGTCAACAAGTCATTAGGAAATATCCTAATGCACATAAACATAAAAGTATAAGATTCATATTCATTTGCCATTAAGCATCATAAAAAGACCTGTGCATTTTGACTAAGACCATAACTGGACTACAGATCAACTTTGAAATGAATTGCTTTTTTTTCAAGCGATGACTAACCCTATAGACTTTGCCTAATTTTATGGATTTGCACATGTTTCCTGATTAGGTTTCAGTGCCCTCACTTTCTATCTGATGTACAGCACTGAACATGCCCAAGCCTAGCATGAAGTCAAGTTGAGCCCCACTTGATAGGCAAACAGTAGTCGTTATGCCCTAGCCCAAATTTACTTTGTTTCACCACTCAGATTCCTTCAGTCAATGAATATAATATAATATTGAGGAAGCTTGTTAGATCATGAGAAATGAGACAAAAAATTAAGAAAACTTTAGCATTAGTCCAGAATATTAACATCTATATAATAGGAATTTTAAGGAAAGAGAAAGGTAAAATAAGGGGATAAAAAATAATGGCAGAAAATTCCTCAAAGAGATGCTGTAAGATAATTAAATAACAAACAAAACAAACTGAGGGTTTTGGAAAGGAGGGGGGTAAGGGATTGGGTAGGCCTGGTGGTGGCTATTATGGAGGGCACATATTGCATGGAGCACTAAGTGTGCTGCATAAACAATGAATTTTGGAACACTGAAAAGAAATAAAATAAAATGGAAAAAAAATAAAAACAAACAAAACAAAAACAGGTCCCTTCAAAAAACTCAAGACCTTCCAGAGATAAGAAATGAAAGGAAACGATATTAATTATTTGGCCATTAATACAGAAAATGGCCAAGGCTACACAATGATATTTGTCAAAATTTTCATCAATTCTAAATCCCAAAAATAATGAGAACAATTATTAATAAAGACGATTTTCAGACTAGCATTTAATAGCAAGCCAAGCAAATATTCTAGTGGGGGGAGGAGAATACAGATACACAAAAATTTAGGGTGTTTCTAAAAAGAATCATTTTATTTGGCTTCTGGGTGTCTCAGGCAGTTAAGCATCTGACTCTTGGTTTCAGCTCAGGTTGTGATCTCATGGGTCCTGAGATCAAGCCCCACTATGGGCTCCTGGCTCAGGGGAGAATCTGCTTGAGGATTCCCTCCCTCTGCTCCTATCCCCTTTACTTGGTCTCTTTCTCAAATAAATAAGTAACTCTTAAGGGGGAAAAAAAAAAAAAAACAACTTTGATAAATTCCAGATAACCAAAAGACTAAAATAAAAAGAAAGATATAAGAGATAGAAAGTATTGGAAGTAATTCCAAAGTGAAAAACAGTAACAACAAGAATGCCCCAGGAGGGCAGCCATGTAGCAGTCTAAGAAGCAATCAATCCAATGTGGAATAGAAAGTCAAAGGGTTCTGAGAAGAATGTCTTTAATAATATAGCACATTTTATTACCCAAATTGTATGATTAATGTGGTAAAGGCAGTGCTTCTCTAGTGAATGGCAAGGCAGGAAAACAATCCCAAAAGAGACAGGAAAAAGCTAAACAAAGCCATAGTCCGAATGCAAAATAAATTAAGATATGAAATGATTTTGAGTAATTGGTAGAATAAATGAAACAAAAAAAGGACTTCCTTTTAAGACACTCTTCAAGTACCCTAAATTTACTGACATTTTTCTTTCTAGGAGTCTGGTCACAGCACTTGCTCCCTACTGTATGATACTTATATTACATAAGATTTGAAACATTTTATAACGTATAGTCACTGTGTAGGTTTCCTCTGGTTGCTTGTAAGGAATTGTCACAAATAACAAATTACTTGTAATTTGTTACAAGCAACCACACAATTTCCCGTGGCTAAAACAACAGACCTATTCCTGTGGCTTTAAATAGCAGACACGAGTTCTGTCCCAGTCCTAAGGGCCAGAAGTCTGAAATCAAGGTGTTGACAGGGCCACACTCCCTCCAGAGGCTTTAAGGGAGAATCCTCCCTTGATTCCCCTAGTTTCTGGTAATTGTTGACATTCCTTGTTATGGCTACGTGTCATTCGAAACTCTGCTCCCATCCTCACGTAGGCCTCTGTGTTTCTATCCAATTTTCCTCTACTTCTCTTTCACAGAGATACATGACTGCATTTAGACACACCCAGATAACCCAATTTAAGCCTCCTCTCGGCTTTATCTTCATCACATGTTTTGATGTATAAGGGAATGTGCACTCATTTCACATATATGATAATGTTCGCAGGTTTCCAAGATAAGGAAATGAATGCATCTCTGGGGGGACACTTTCTCTGCCCTCCACACTCAACAACAACAACAAAAATGACTGATGGGGAAGAGATGGAAGAAGTTCTGCATCCTACTTTACTCATCTATTATTAGAAGTTCTGCTTAAAGTTACTGGAACAAGAAATGGAGGTTTAATTATATTTAAAGTCATAAAAGTAAGTACTAGAATAGCTTAAAAGAAAATATAATTAGAAAATTTAGAGTAAGGATGTGATGAGCCCATGGGAATAATGGACGAGGCTAAAACTTTCAGTACTTTATAAAGGGGAGTCAATGGTTTAAATGTTCTAGCTAGATAAAAAGTTAAATGTCCATTGTTGAACATTAGAAAACAACTACAAAAGACATAAACATAAGAATAGAATAAAGTGATTTTGGTGGATAATCCTCGTAGTAGGGTTGAGTGGAATAAGACCCTTAAATTTCTCCCTTTCTATATTGATATTCTAAAAAACCAGGATGAATGTCTGAATATGGATAAAAAGGTCTTTTACACTAATGTTCAAAGTAATTTCATTCTTAATAACAAAAAACAGAAGATAAATAGTAATAACCCCTTTACATTTCTTTCAATGCCACTTGCTCATTTGGCCATCAGCTTATGCTCATAAATTTAAATGTACAAAACCATGTTTCTCTTACAGAGAAATAAATAAATAAATATACTTACTCAAAAGCCTGTGTTTCTTTCTTTTTTTCTTTCTTCTTTTTTCTTAATCCCAGGGAAACTGGCTTTAAGAAAAAAATGAAAATTATATTCACGACATCGTCTTCCTACTGACTTTCTTTACTTATAACTAGTAAGTTAATCCCTCTCGAGATCCTGTTTTTCTCTGTTAGAGGAATGTTGGCTTCTCAACATAAAAATCTGACAGACTTGATCTAATTCATAACACCTTATGCATAACATTCTTATGCATCTGTGTCAGCCATCATTTTGTTTGATAAATTATACATGACTATTAATCAATGACTGGCAATCTCAGCTCTGAAATATTAGTAACAATGACATTGTTCTGATATTCATTATTAAGAAAATACACTTTGAATCTTTGCCTCTGAAATTTATCATACAGGTGGGAATGAAATGACACATTATGGGTTCTCACAAGTTACCATTTTTAATGTTTCATCTAATGTAGTTGGGCTTTAAGAGAACAATTCAGTGTCTAATCCCAAGAGTTTTGAGAAATAGAATATGTGAATCTTATTTGTTTTATGAAATTCTTATAACAGAACTTGAGCAACATTTTAATTAAACTCGGGCTTCATCACTAGACTTTGCTTATTTTAGATAGCTCTAGCTTTACACAACTTATGTCAGGGCTGAAATGTTACACTTTAGCTGGTTCAGCCTATAAAGCCCTTGAGAATACTGCCAAGTGTCTACAGTTATATATCACTCTACTAGAATGAATGTATATGGAGTATTATATTCAGTTCTTTAGTCAGAAGGCCAATGAAAATATGGTGCTCAGCAAAAAAGGTTCCATGGCATGGTGTTTGTACATGGCGCACGGACGTGCGCGCGCGTGTTTGTGTGTGATATTTTGAAGGGATAAACAAATGATGAAGAGGACTGTCACTAGGAGAATGCTAGAGGATTTTACTAGAATCAGAATAAATTGAATGCCATAAAATGCTGACCAACAACAAAAATTCTCTCAGATGTGACAATCATCAGTTGGAAAATTGAAATTTTATAACTGCAAATTCTTTAAAGACAGAGTACCAACTTCATCACTTGGCTCATGGAAAAGTTGAATAAAAGGACAATGAAGACCATATATAGTTTTAAAATACTGCTTTGAGCTTCTCATTTCTTTGAGAAATGAGAGAAAATTTGAGAGAATTTCTCTAATTGTCATCATCCTCTTTGAGGCATTTAATGGTTTGTCATCCATGGAAAATTTAATGAATACAATAACGCAAATACAGAATCCCCATTTCTAGGGGAGTGAGATTAGGATTCAATAGATAGGAATTTGGATCAGATGTCAGATGTCCTGTAACTAGGCTTCCCTTAAGCCCTAAAGTATACATAATGAAGAAGTCCTAATTCTGCAGGGATAGCAAATTTGAGAGAGAATGTGATGAATTTGACCTCATGAATTTGCAATGCTTATAGAAATGGAATAGGAGCTTGGAAGAGGGATTGAGAATAAAGGTGTATAATGTTTTATAAATAAAAAGTCCAGTGCTATGAAGATCACCATCATTTGATGGTTCTTCTTACCATCAAATATGTATCACTGAATAGAATTACCATTACAATCTGGATTTTTAAAGCAGATTAAACTCATGTTGATGGTTTAGATGAGTGACCTAATTGACCATTGCCTTTTAAGATATTTATTAATTAAGGTGTAAAAACAGTTGTTGGATTGCTTCTTATTACCTGATTTGGTTATTCTGGCCAAATCATATCCCATTCAATATAAAAGCTACAGAAACTCATGTTTTCATAATTTCATTTTTAATTCTTGCTCTCTAGTAGCTACTTCTTTTCTGAAAGCAAGCACACTTATACCTGTCCTGTAATACCTTCATTCTTGTTACCTCCTTGAGCTACCATTGTACCACTCTCAGTAAGATTTTCAAATGTATATATAATGTTTATCTCCATTTTTTGTCTTTTGGTGACACATTTCTGAATACCTAGGGACTTAACTATCTCTCTTATTACTTTGAGGACTAGACTTGCAAGATCGGTAACTAAGAACTGTCATGTTGGTAAATCTAGAAACATTTCCACAGTCTCATTCTCCACAATATTTGTCATTTTTTATTTCTACTGTCCAGCTTATTCTGGGTACTTTGTTCCCTTGGCTTCTATGTTACCTCATATTTATGTTTGCTTTCTTATCTCTGGAGTCACTAATTTTTGGCTCTCTTTCCTCTGCTCTCATTCTAAATGCAAATGTCTTCCCAAATTCTTGTTTTTTAAGGTTTGATTTATTTATTTGAGAGGGAGAGACACAAAAAGGAGAGGGGCAAAGGGGGAGGAAAAGAAAGAAAGAGAATCCTAAACGGACTCCACACTGAGAGTTCGGAGCCCAACCTGGGGCTCAATCTCACAACCCTGAGAACATGGCCTGAGCTGAAGGCAACAGTTGGATGCTTAACCAACTGAGCCACCCGGTGCCCCTCTTCCCGAATTCTGACCTTTATCCATTTCTCCATGTTACACCACCACCTTTGATCATTAATTCCATAGAGGAGCTTGTAGAGTCATTAACAGTCAAACCTAAATGTGTGATTCCCCAACATACATCTTGTTCTCAGTCTATGTTCTTTTGCATTAATAGACATATCCTAGGATGTTTTAGTTCTATTTGCTTATTTGCCACAGAATCCTTTGTCATTCATTTTGTCCACTCAACATCTAAATCTAAGTGTTTGAGGAATTCCCCAGCTAATGAAATAGACATAGTCTCATGTAGAAGCCAAATATACTGAATCCTTGCTTCCCCAGTCCTTGATGGCTAAAGTACTGAAACATAAATTTTTGCTAATCATACATTAAGTCTAAAACAGAAACTAGCAACATAAAGAAGGAACATAATAAAGTGTCATCTGGTGATAGGTGTCTGGAATGACTGTAGCTAAGTCCAGAGGCCAATCTTAGCAATGGTTGCATTACTACAGGCAGTTTCTATGACTTGGTATCAGCTGTTTCCTTGTGGCAAACTGGCATCATCTGGTTCCCAGAGGTGGGAGAAGTTATGCCTTTTGTTGACCAGATCTGCATGCTGATTTGAAAACTGTTTCTGGATGTGTGACCTCCAAGGTCTTACGAGCTGTCCATTATCTTTCCAACAAATTTGTTTTCCAGAATCAGTTATCCAGAATTAGTTCCTCTTTTTTCTACTATGAACTCTTGGAATTAGGTCTACCTATGTCAGCAGGTGGGGTCTCAACATTTTATATTATTTATAAATTACTTTGCTTTATTCATTTATAATGCAAATTCATGTTCTCTGGATGTCTGTTCAAACTGCAATCCATTATTGGTTTTGCTTATTTTGTGTGACTTCCTCTCCAGTCATCCATTTTTTTTTATTCTGTAATACTCCATAGTTGGGAGAAAAATAAAACAGCTGCAATTACATGGTGTCTTTTCCTTCTCTCCTACTGTATTCACTCCACAGGCATCATTTGCTACGCTAATTTTCATCCCGTCTTGGTTGGTCATCATTATTGACTTAGAATAGTGCTGTGGTCTGTAATATATCTCTGCCACAAAAATCATTCTTCTTCGTTAAATCCTCTGCACCCACAGCTGCCTCCTGAGCTTCCCTCTCCACCAAGCTGCAGACGCTGCATTTTCTCTGATTATATTTGTGGCACACTCATGCATGCTTCTTGGGTACAAAATCCTTCTAAACCAATAAATCAAATCAATAAATAAGTCAATAAATCTCTTTTGCTTTACAAACATCATCAATCTTCAGTGAATGAATCACTAGTGCTTGTCCCTACCTTTTGGAACCTTTGAAATGATTTCATCTACTATTAGAGGTTCTTTTGGTCCTGTGTTAATGCTTACATTAGATAACATGCTTGACCTTGTACAAGATCCAGAGACATTTGACCTTAGGAGTCAATTACAATGAACTCTGTTTTTCCTAAGAGATTTCCACAGGGAATAGAGTATGTTGAAGAAAGTAGTTTAAACAAAACTCATATATATATATACACATACACAAAACTCATATATATACACACATATGTATGTGTGTGTGTGTGTGTATATATAATTATTGGTATATTTATATTATATATGTTTATATGTGTGTATATATATGTAATATCAAATATTTAAATTGTGATTTTTATATATACAGTTAATTTCCCAAGAATTAAATTTCACATTTTATACCTATGGTAAAATGTATGGTTAATCCCATTCTTTTTGTAATCTTACTAAATTAATAGAGTGGAAGTCAGTATAAAACTCCCCATCTTATATATTAATCAAGACAAGAAATTCAATGTCTCAACTACTTAATGGTCCCAAAAGGTTATTCTAGTTGAACTGGAAACCCTTATTCTCATCTCTGACCTCCAGTCCATCCTTCTCCCCTCTCCCTACACACACACTTATTCTCCGCCACCTCTGCTCTATTTCATGCCCTCAGATGGGTTCCTACAAATCACATCACCCAAACTTTCTTGTCCTCTGGCATCCAATTGGATTTCCCCAAAGGGAGGCTCAGACAAAATATCTGAGGGTATGAGGACAGAGTTCAAAATATTTCATCTCCCTTCCCTCCCTCCATCAGCCCTTTCCCACTTCCTCTCTCTCTCTCTCTCTCTCTCTCTCTTTTGTTTTGTTTTTGTTTTTGTTTTTGTTTCTCTTGCAATGGTCACATTTTTCTAAATTGTACCATAGCTCCTGTCAACCTACCATAACTCCATGATCTAGCTCTTAACCAGTTCTGGTGACAGAGTTTTCTCTCCTTGCCCCTTCAGTCTTGCAGGTGGCTTCTTGTTACTACTAGTCTGTGGATGCCTTTTGAGTTGTATGTAGGGCTATATTAAATAGAAAGATAGAAAAGAAGATAAATAGATGATGATAGATAGATAGATAGAAAATAGATAGATAATAGAAAATAGATATAGAGATAGATAAAGAAATGTCATTTTATTAACTTATCAAAATCATAGCCAAGTGTGCTAAGTGTGTTTCTTGCCAGGGCTTTCATTGTTACAGACTGTACTTATTTTAAGAAACAGAGGAGGATTTAAAAAAAATACTCAGAGGTTTAATATTTGGTCATGCTCTCAAGGTCTCAATGACTATTAATTCAGCTCCCAGAAATTCCTGACTGGCTGAGTAATTCACCTCTTTCACCAGGACTGTGTGTAATCTACAAACTATTTCTTAGAATACCCTCAGTCTTCTCTTAATTTTAGTGTCCATAATATTCCTTTCCTGCTCTGTGACCTGCTTCTGATTTCCCAGTTGTCTATGATTGGCAAATGCACTCAAAATTTCTTCTAAGAGATATTGATTGGCTCCTGCCTTGTGGAGTACAATTTCTCTAGCAAGCAACATTTTTCACCTCTCCCACAAAAGTCTGAAATCACGGTCACTAAACTAAGGGTTTTTCTTATTCTGTAGCTCTTAGCTTTCTAGGCTGTGTCACAAGAATTTTAACTTACTTACCTTATCATAAAGTTTATCTGCTTCAAACATTGCTCTAATTCTTGAAAAGATTTGACAAAATTACTTTGCAATATGACCAAAGACACATCACCAACAGATAATTTTATAGAGAAAGTAGTCTCATAACTAGCTTGAAATCGAAAACCAAGATGTGACTACATGACAATGGTATTCCTGACACCAAACATAATTTGTTAGTATAAGTAGAAGGCATACAGTTTTTCAGTCACCGAATCAGGAAACACCCAGAGAGACAAATCACTCAGGCAGATAGAAAGTTGAGACTAGATTTCATATCTTTCAAATTTTAATTCTACAAAACTGTGTTATAAAAAATACATATTTTAACTAAACTAAATTAACAAGTGTGCATTACGCTGAAATTAATAAAAATTTAGACTTGTACATTTATTTTCCTCAATGAAGCTTTTCCAAATGTTTTTGTTTGAATATTTTGTAACTTAATAAAGGCGAAGTTCAGGTAATTTCTCAATAAAGTAGATAGTCTTATATGAGCAAAATACCCCCGTATACACATTTCAAATATAATATGTCAAATATTATGCATTAAAGAACCAGCATGCTTGCTCACACTATGCTTACTGAATATTCTATATGTTTTAGTTTTCTAATGTACAAAATAGATTTGCCTAATGCCCAGAAGACATACACTTATTAAATATAGTTGCTGGCCTGACTATATATTTAATAATCTATAGTTCTTACATTGCAGTATGAACAAATAATATTTAGAATAGCAATAAATGAACTGATGCAAATTGAAATATCTTTAATTTTCCATTATTTTGAGTGTGCAAACCTAGTGGAAGTTTCAGAGATCATTGGAAAAAGGAGATTCATGTTCTATTTTCTGGTTTTAGCCCTGGGATAGTTAAAATCCTTGGACAGTTCTGCTTGTGCAAACATTAACGCAGTTTTTATTCTGTTATTGTTGCTATGGGTTTATCAAGTATTCATGATGTTCACAGATATGGTGGGCTGATGTGTTCAGGGACTGAGCATAAACCTTTGTGTATAGCTGGCAGTAAAGGTGAGCAATTTTGTTACATGTTTAATTTTAGTTCTCTTTCTCTCTCTCTCTTTACAATGTCTTAGCTATTTTTATAGCTAAGAAATCATGTTTTAATTAGTTTCATAATTTTCCCCCATTGGTAACGTAATTTGCAGCTATTTGCAAGAAAAATTGTAAAGAAGCACAACAGGAAAGAATAGAATACAAAATGTAAAATATCAAACACTATATCATGAAAATGTTTCCATTGAATGACACTTGGAGTCTGGGACTCATGCCAGGAAATAAAAGCATTTTGGCTATGCAGTTTCAAGATCAAAAGATCAAATGTTTTTCATAATCTATCATGCAGAAGTTATTTGTTTGATTTATAGTATGTTTCTTCCATTCTCTGAGGGGGATAATAGATGAATATAAAATCCAGTAAATATTAAGGAATATGACTTATGTGTATTATGGAAGTATTAAGATTTGGTGCTCATCTGGAGAACTTGATATCTCTGAAATTATGAAGTATATGTTGTGCTTTGTCTAATCCGTACTCTAAATACATTTCCATATTTACAGTTCCTAGGTAAGGTAAGCAAAATCATCATTTATTTTAAATATATTTTAGTACATTTTACATCCTTTAAAAGTAGCACTGAGTTGGCATTGAATAGTTTGTTATGATTTTTCATGTTAAAAATAGAATACAAAGCTCTAGGACTATATATTTAAATTTTCATTTTTTTTATTCCTTTCAAGATTAGAGGAAATCATCACAATGGCAAACATAAGTTAAAGATGAAAGATAATTAAAAGAAACCACTTGCATTTTGCCACTATTTATAAGCAGCCTTCTCCCATTTCCACACCTTATTAATTAATAGAATTTTTAAAAAATTACTCTAAGCCTAGTACATCGATAAAAATTTTACAGCTTCCTATAAAAATTCTGTATATTTTACATCATAAGAGTATTACAAATAACAAAGATTACTTTAATTTTCATAGCCCTCTAAAAAAGATTATTTATTTTAGAGACAGAGAGGTGGGGTGGAGGGACAAAGGGAGAAGGAGAGAGAGAATCCCAAGAAGACTCCCTGCTGAGTGTGGAGCCCAATAAGGGGTTCCATCTCATGACCCTGAGATCATGACCTGAGCCCAAATCAAGAATCGAATGCTTAACTGACTGTGCCACCCAGGTTCTCCAGATTAGTTTAATTTTTAAATGTTTTATTCACGTGGCACATTCTTACTTATATAAAAAAGTAATTAATTCCACAATGTTCTTTATTGATGTAATGACATAACTTGTCAGATTTTGAAATTGTCTATGTTTAGAATAACAATAATTTGCCCAGAATATAACTGTTCATTGACATCTTCTAGAACTATGATATTTTTTCTTTTCTTGTCAACTTAACTACTGTACTACCTTACAAATGAAGAGGAAAATTACCCAGAGTAGGCCCAGGCTGGCAGGCCCCAGTAGATGGGAAGTTACTAAAAATAACCTAGAGATAACCAGAAGCCCTACTGGGAGCAAGATATAACCAATCTTTTCTGCTTCTGTAAACAGGCTTCCTGCCACAGGCCCCTTGCACTACTGTTTCTGCCTAAAGCAGCCTGCCCACCTCCAAGTTTAAAGCCACCTACCAGCAGTCAGTATAGTCCTTGGAAACTGACCCCCTGCACTCCCCTGTGAAAGACCTATAACCTGTTGCCCAGGGACCAGAATTTTGAGGAGGAGCTCATCTGGGTCCACTGGTGCAAAATAAATCTGAGTTCTCCTACTTCTCCAAGTGTTACTTGATCTCTTGCCAGTCTGATTTTAATTTTTCCACAACACCAGGATAGATTATGTTTGACTACAGAACTCTGTCTTTTGAATAGTTATGACTTAGTAAATGCTGAACTGATGTGATGAAATATGGTTCAATGCAGTTAAACAGGCACTGAAACAAGTCGTTTAATTTTATTGTAATTAGAAGTAAAATACTAAAAATATTTTAGATATATGCAACTGACATGTGAATTTTACATGGGACTCAATGTTAGTAACAATATGGGGGATTAGATCCCTGCACTGAATCTAGTTAAGTAGAATTAAATTTATTACATGATTTAATCACTAAAAGTAAAACAACATGAATAAATATCTGTTTATTTAATACAGTTGCACTATGGTTTATATCATAACTGTCCCAAATCCTAAGAAAACTGTATCCAAAGTTTTGCTTAAGGACTTTTAGACTCCACTTGATTGCTTACTATGCTGGACATTGTTAAAAACGCTTTATTTTTTTTTTTTATTATTATGTTCAGTTATGTAGTGTTCAACGATTCATTAGTTGCATGTAACACCCAGTGCTCATCACAACATGTGCCCTCCTTAAAAGAAGAAATAAAAACAAAAAACAAAACACTTCATAGGCTTTAACTCATTTGACTCATTTCAGCTCTCTTCCTAGATACTATTATTATATCTTTCCTGCAGATGGGAAAATTGAGGGAAAAATATTTCCAAAGTCATACACCTCGTGAATAACCATTCTGAAAAGAATTCTGCCAGAACTCTAGAAAGTTTAGATTGTTATAAAAAGAATTTCATAAATAAGCCTGCGGGCAGTGCCATTCTTGAATCACACCTTTTACTACTTGGCTTTCAAAGCTTCTGTGGTTTAACTCATAAATTATTTATTTGGTTGGAGTGCCTTTAGTTGCCCACACATAGCAAAAAACTTATGTATTTTAAGGTTATATTGGTGTCTCAGAATACAGTAGCAAGATTACAGATGAAAACCAGATTGGAAAGTCATACAGATGTCAGGGAGATTTTTGTCCTGTTTCTTATTTCTTCTTCTTTCTATGTGTTTGCCTCCTTTGTATACCTAGATAGATCTCTGCTACTTCCCTCATAGTTAAAATCAGTGGCCAGATGTGTATATGAGCCAGATGTGTACATGAGCAGCCCCATTATACCCATTCCCCTGTGAAAAAATCATAATTGAGGAAAATTACTATAGTCTGTGGAAGTTGTCATAAGGCATACAGCAAATTAAGAAACACTTGTTCAAGAGAATCTGCTAAATTTCAGTAAACACCAAGAGTCTGTTACATTTAAGGTACAGTCCATTTCTTCCTACTTCCTAGCTCAGCTTGCTAGAAGTTCCATATTGAGTAAGTACTGCCAAGATAGGTTTCTCTCCTTGTAGCTCAAGCTCCCAGTCAATTGAATACTGTGATTTATGATAAGATATACATATTTGGTCTTCATCCCCTTTCCCAGGCACAGAGTTCCTAAAATCTTTGGAAATTCCTAAGTGATGAGAGTGACAAAAGTGTTGTATGTTATGTTAAGGAGGTGACTTTTGGACTATACCTAAGAATGAAGGCTGATTACCAGTGGAATCAACCATGTGACTGCAGGGGTGGAAATTTCAGTCCCATCTCTTTCACCCCACTTCCATCAGCCTCCAAGGTGAGAGGGGTTGGAAGTTGAGTTTAGTCACCAATGGCCAATGGTTTCATCAATAATGCCTATGTAATGAAGCCTTCACAAAAACCCAAAAGGATAGGGGTTGGTGAACACTTGGAGATTTGGGGAGACTGACACACCTAGAGAAGGCAATGAACCTCCACTCTCGCTCCCTGTACCTTGCCCTGTGCATCTTTTCCATCAGACTGTTCCTATTTCCTTTTTTAATAAACCAGTATTCTAGCAAGTGAAATGGGTACTATGAGCAGCTCTAGCAAATTAATCAAACCCAAGAATTTGGATGGCTGGAACCTCCAATATATCAATGAAAAGATAGAAATTATAAAAAAGAATTTAATGATAATTCTAGAGTTAGAAATTGAAATAAAAACTTTACTGGAGAGGCTCAACAATAGATTTGAATGACAAAGAAAAAAATGGGAAACTTTTAGATTGCTAGAGATTAGTCAATCCAAAGTACAGAAGAAAAAAAAAATTATGAGGAAAAATGAACAGGTTCTAAGCATAATGAGAGACATCATTAAGCATATAATCATACATGCTATGTGAATATCAGGTAAGGAGAGAAATGAGTAAAAAAAAATTAATGGATTAATGGTAAGAAACTTCTCAAATTTGATGAAAAATATTAATCTACACAACCAAGAAATACAACCATCTCCAATATGGTAAACACAAGACACTCATACTCAGATCAAATTAAAAATGTTGAAATCCAAAGACAAAAAAGCTTTTGAAAGCAGCAAGACAAAATAACACATGTGAAACAGTCCCAATTAGAAATAACCAAATTCTCATAAAAAGCAACACAGGAAAGAAGGCAGTAAGACGATAAAGTGCTGGAAAAAACACTGTTTACCAAGAATCCTATATTTGTCAAAATTTTCCTACAAAAATGAAGTCAAAACCCACTAAATTCCCAGGCAAATAAAAGCTAAAATGGGGCTGGCTCAGTCAGCAGAGCAAATAACTCAAACACAAGGTTGTTGGTTTGATCTCCACACTCTGGGTGTAGAGATTACTTATAAAAAAAAAAAAAAAAAAAAAAAAGGTGAGGGGTGCCTGGGTGGCTCAGTGGGTTAAGCCTTTGCCTTCAGCTCAGGTCATGATCTCAGGGTCCTGGGATCAAGCCCCACATGGGGCTCTCTGCTCAGCAGGGAGCCTGCTTCCCCCTCTCTCTCTGCCTGCCACTCTGCCTACTTGTGATCTCTCTCTCTCTCTCTGCCAAATAAATAAATAAAATCTTAAAAAAAAAATTAAAAAGTTGAGAGAATTTGTTGCTAGAGGATCTGGCTTGAAAGAAATAATAATCGAAGTTCCTTAGGTTAAAAGCAAATCACTCCTGAAAAATCCACATACAAAAATAACAAGCAGTACCAACAAAGATAACTGTATAAAAGACAGTACATATGGACACTTCTATTTCCTTTTCTGAACTTATTTTATAATCTATAGTGTAAGATAATGTGTATGTAATTGTAACAGTAGACCTAACACATGTAGAAAAGTAATATATTTGATAATAATATTATTACATGATTGCCTGGGGTCAAAACTATATTAGAATGAGTAAATGATACCAGGTAGTAATTCAAGTCCATAGTAAAAATAAAGAAAACCAGATAAGATAAGTAAGAATGTTAAAATAACAAATTTTGTAAATATATACCTGCCCCCTACCCAAATAAAAAAACAAAAAACAAAAAAATAGTAGCCAAACTCTCCTGAGTTTTGAGATTAGAAATGCAGGCCAGATAAATAAACAAATAAAGGGGAAAAAAACATATATATATATATATATATATATATATATATATATATATATCCATTCCCCACTCACGGAGAAAGGACTTATATATATCCATTCCCCACTCATGGAGAAAGGACTTCCTGGCTTGGCTAATTCCAGATTCAATCCTACCTCTTCTACCTGCCAAAACAAGAATGACCATAGAGATTGGCTAATGTTTGCTATAATAAATGTTGATCAAAGTACAGCTACTGACATGGCGGGGAGTAGCATTTTCCACACAGAGGAAAAATTATTCCTTTAGGGCTATTCTGAGATGCCCAGAAATATGAAGACAGCCTTGAACCTTATGAATATTTTCTCAAAGTAAGATTTCTTTTGACACACTATTTTCACACCTCAAACCCCAGTGGGTGATACTGTGCACACAGAACAAGGGCAACTCTTTCTGTCTTGATGAGGGCTGGAAAAGTTCCCAGACAAGATGACACATGAGTCAGGTGTTGAAGGATGCACAGGAGCCAAGCAGGATGGAGATACTCTTTCCAGGCGCAGAGAGCATCATGGGTAAAAACATCAGAGGCATGAAGGAACATGTGCAAGAGATAGAATACGACATAGGCTAGTTTGTCTTTGTATGCGCCTCAAATTTAGGAAGTCAGCCTCAATGATAATTGAAGTTAGAGACTGATGTTATCAGCTGTAGATTGTAGGCAATCACACCAACAGCATGATAGAACATAAAATGGATGACAGCAAAGGAAACCATTCAGGAAGTTGTGACAGTGATCCCGATACCTTGGTGCCATGCTCCCAAATCACCCTGCTGTGTGCAGGAATGAGCCTGCAAATGTTCATTATGAGTCCACTGTCTCCAGCGTCTAGGAGCCACACTGGGCTATCCTGATAACTTGGAAAATACAAAGAAATCTTCCTTTCAGTAAGTTTGTATGTCCCACGTTAATGTAAGTCTTATAGCATACATTTTTCCTGTTGAATGTTTAGTACTACAAGAAAAATTAAATACTATTTCATATTTTAATTACTGACTAATTAATAGTCTTCAACTATATATTTAAATCAAACTTATTAAAAAATATGAGTGATTTAAGTAGAAAAATATACCTACCACAATTACGTCAAGGAGAACAAAAAGTTATCTTAAGAGTAATTTTAGTAATCTATCTGAGAAATAGCTTCAGGCTTACCAGAAAATTTTTACATATTTGAGTCCTTTATGTGATTCACCTGTCAGCTTAATTGCTAAGAATTATGTGAATGATTCTTACTGGTTTATGGGGGTGTTTTAGCTAAGATAAATTCAAATATAGAAATGTGGTGGACTTATAATTTTCTCTTATGTCCCATGTAACCAAAAAAAAAAAAAAAAGAAATATTCAAATCATTGTTCAAAAATGAAAAAAATTCAAATATTTGTATAAAAAATGTTTGTAATACTAGAAAAAATTGATTTAAAATAATGTTGCTAATACAATTCTTATATGTAACAATCTGTCAAACAGTTGATGCACTGGAGGATCATGTTTTATAACGTTTAAAAGTGTCTGCCTGATGCTTATCTCCAGTTTCTTTCTTTGTCATAGCGTCAATATTTTAGGACAAAACTCATAAATTATTTGTGTTCTTTAATTTTGGGACAACACGGTACTCATTATAAAATGCGTCACAACTGAAGAGAGATGAAAACATTGTAATTTTTATAATTTCCAATAAAAACTCTTGTAATTTATATTATCCTGAATTTACTACTGTGTTCATTAAATGACTATTTACATGCAGACATTAAGATACCACTAAAATGTTAATATCTGTCTAAATTTTAAAGTCCATATTAAGTCCTTTGTTGAATCTTGCTATGAAAACACATTAATTAAGGGCTGAACTATTACACAGTAGGTTATAAAATAGAGTAGGTCATAAAATTTGAATGTGAGTACATATAGTAAAGAGCAATACAAATCACAATTAGAGAGCCAGGTTCAATTTGGCTATTGCATAAAATAATGAGATAATAATTCAATTTATGTAGACTTCTACTCAAAAAAAGGAATTTTTTTCAAGTGAAAGCAAAATCTGTAGATTTTAAATGTAGTCTTAACAAAATATGGCAAAAAATGCTTAAATATTAATATATTTAGTAAGCATTTTTGAAATTTCAGAAATACAAAAGGACATCTGTTTTACCAAAGAAAGTTAATTGTGTTAAGTTTAAGGAATATTCGGGTAAATAGGGTAATTGTGTGTGCTGAATAGAATTGATTGGTCCTCAACATCCATTCTTACTTCCTTTTTTGTATCTTGATGTACCAAAATAATTATAAAATTTACAACTACATCCCTACTCACCTTTGTAGCTAGAGTACCATTTGTGAATTAATTGGAAGATGTCAGGGAGAGATCATCTGCTTGCCATGATTGCTACTGCCATCCAAGACCACAGATATGTTCTTGCTTGAGGCCAGTTTCAGGATTCCAGAATACAGTCACTAGCTCTTGGCTACAAGTGACTGTGGCAACGGCAGGCAGCAGCATCTGGATTCCAGCTGTATTAATTTCTTATTGCTGCTGTGACAATTCACCATGCAACTGGTGTCTTTAAATAACATGAAATTTATTATCTCACAGCTTTGTAGACAAGATCTCCAAAAGAGGTCAACACGGCTAAATTCTTTCTGGGAGCTCTAGGGAGAGGATCTGTTTCCTTGTTCCTTCTAGCCAACACTCCTTGGTTCTTAGTTCCAATGTGTGGCCACATTTCCTGATGCCATCCTATCACTTTCTTTGACTCTGATCTTCCTTCCTTCTTTTAAGGACTGGTGTGATCATATTGGACCAACTCAGATAATACAAGATAATCCCCAAGGTAATCAAATGTACAAAATCTGTTTTGCTTTTAAAATAACTTTTTAGCAGGTCCCAGGGATTAGGATATGGACGTTTTTTAAGGAGCATCTTTTCAGTCCACAACACCAACTATGCTCTTGTACCCTTGAAATCAGTAGCGCAGTATTCGTCTTTTGACTTCTCCTATGTCCACAGCCCTTCTAATAATCTTCAAAACACCATATTAATTCTCTGCATACTTGAAATTCCTGGTGTTTCCATTTCCTGTACAAAATACAAATTAATATCTTTCATTTATTCAATTGATTTTGCAGATATTGATTTAGTTAGCATTTATGTACTTCGATAACATGATCCTTGAATGTTAAGGTACCATCTTAGTTGCTTTGGATGAAAGCACTTAGGTTTGGATCACATTGGCACTGAGCATACTTGGATGTCAATGTTGGCTTTCCCAATACCTGAGCCTCAGTTTTCCTATGAGTAAAATGAAGTTACTAATATTTACTGTAGGATAATTGTGAGAATTAAATCAGAAAATTTGGTTTCCTCATTCAATATAGTTCCTGGCACATAAAAGACACTGAAATAATGAGAGCTATTGTCTTGAGTCTCTGTTTGCTTTTCTTTTTTATTTTGGTGAGAGAACCGATCGAGATAAGCATTGCTTATTTATTCTTTCAGTTAATGAAAGACGTGAGACTACCAAGAAATTTATACTGCTGGTTAGCTATTTCATAGAAAGTCAGTAATCTGCGTTATGGCAACACACACCTTTCCTTTTTGCTTTGTTAGGAAAATCTCAAATATATCCAGACTAGAACAATAAACTTCTATAAACCTATCATCTCATGTTAAAAGTTATTACCCCCTGGTCAATATAATTTCATCCATCATTTTATTCCATCCCCTCCTCCTTTTACTATTTTTAAACAAATCCCAAACTAACATTCTTTATTTCATTGTGTAGCTCTAAAATATAAGGGCTCTATTTTTATTATATACTAACAATACCATTATCACATCTAAAGAATTTAACAATTATCTGTAATTACATCTTCAAAATTTTAAGTGTCTCACAAATTTTATAATGCTTTAAAGATTATTTTATCAAAGATTCAAATAAAGTCACACATTATGACTGATTGGTAAATCTCATCTTTTTTATGTTACGGCTTCTGGTTCCATCTCTCTTTTGTTTAATTGCAATTTATCTGTTAAATATATACATGATATTTAATTATATATCTATATGTCTAATTTTAATGTTTACTTTACCATGTACTAAATCTCTGTCAAGAAGTTTCTTGCTATGGGGTGCCTGGGTGACTCAGTGGGTTAAAGCCTCTGCCTTCAGCTCAGGTCATGATCTCAAGGTCCTGAGATCAAGCCCCGCATCGGGCTTCTTTGCTCAGCAGGAAGCCTGCTTCCCTTCCTCTCTCTCTGCCTTCCTCTCTGCCTACTTGTGATCTCTGTCTGTCAAATGAATAAATAAAATCTTTAAAAAAAATTAAAAAAAAGAAGTTTCTTGCTATAAAAATTTGTTGTTGACACTTTTGGGAGGAATAAACTTACATATCTGATGAAAAAAGGATTAAAAATTAACAATAGCATTTAAGTATTTCAAAACTATTTACATCTATTTTTTTATTTGATCAGAGATATTAATTGTAGCTTTTGTTAAATGTAATTGATATTTGAAACAATTTCAAAAATAATTTTAAATAAATTATATTTTGTAACAAATTTTAGCTTTTTATCCCCTTCAATATACACTTCAGAAAGTTTTACTGATTACATAGAAAAAGTGTTTTCATAAAGATTATCTTTTATAAATTATATCTATGAAATATTTCCCTTAAGTCTATTCTATGGCCTGAAGTAGCATGACCTGAACTAATTCATTAAATCTAGACTATTCAATATAATTCACCAGTGTACTTATTATTACAATTGCTTTGGGAAATGGCATTACTGAAATCAGCAATGATCAAGTAGACAAAGCCTTATTCTCATGGTATGAATTTTAATAGATACAATTATATTTGTTTAAAGATTTCTTAAGGGCTAGTTTCATGTATTCCCAAACTGTGATTTGCTCAGAAAAGGAGGAAACCATGTTAACCATGACACATTTAACCAAGAATGGACATGTTTTTTTGCTTTATTCAGTATGGGGTTCTATCGATCGATCTCTGGAAGGAAGGAAGGACAGAAAGAAGAAAGGAAGGAAGGAAAGGAGGAAAGGAGGGAGAGAAGGAGGGAGGAAGGGGGGAGAGAAAGAAAGAGGTAAAAAAGAAAGAAAGAAAGAGAGAAAGAAAGAAAGAAAGAAAGAAAGAAAGAAAGAGAGAGAGAGAAAGAGAAAGAAAGAGGAAGAGAGGGAGGGAATTCAGACTGAAAACCTGTATTAAACGAATAAACATTCATCTCTAATAATAACTGATATTGGGGCACCTGGGTGGCTCAGTGAGTTAAGCTTCTACCTTCGGCTCAGGTCACAATCCCAGGGTCCTGGGATGGAGCCACGCATCGGGCTCTCTGCTCGGCAGGGAGCCTGCTTCTCCCTCTCTCTCTGCCTGCTTCTCTGCCTACTTGTGATCTCTGTCTGTCAAATGAATAAATAAAATCTTAAAAAAAATAATAATAATAACTGATATTTTTAAATTGATACATTATAAACAGAATGAAGAAATAGTTGAGAAAACCTGAACATATCATATGGAATAAATTTTAAATAGTACTACACAGCTATTATAAATCTATGTATAGATAGACATTAGGAATTGATAATTCATTCCAATGTGTGACTGATTAAAGCAGTATTCACTCATAATTACCGTATTATTAGATTATTCTTTTCTAGCATACTTGTTTCATCCTATTCCAGAGACAAGGAAAGGATAAACTGCCATTCCTATGAACCAAAAAGTTGAAATGAAGTACTTAGTTTGTGTTAAGTAACATGGCTTATATATTACACTGTATATATATATATTTTTTTTTTTTAATTTATAAGCTCAGGCCTTTTAAAATAAGAATAAATACTGCAATGGGTCATGAAGACTCTAACTCATCTCTAGAATGCTAAGATAAATGATCTATACATTTTCTAAACCCCTATACTGACTCTATTAATTATGCCTTCTCAGCTTAGAGTGGCTGGACAGTGACTTTATCGTGATTCTGATTAAAACGTCCTCTTTCATCCCTCTGACTCTACCTTGTTTGCTTCTACTACTTCTACAGTCCACACCAGGACACACCAGATTTGTTACATTCTTGGATTAGTGCCAACGTAGTGATTATGAAAGCTATCCTGTATGCATACTATGCGACACCGTTGGGTCTATCAGGCACTCATCCCACACAGATGTCAGCCCAAACCCACTTCCTACAGCGTGATTCTCCTCCAGGAAGACTGAAGTGTGTGGCCTTCCTCCGAGTGCTGGGACCACCTATCTTAACCCCATCTAAGCCCTGGTCACCAAGTGCAATGACCATAACCTTGCTTTACTGTTGTATCCTCGCTAACAAGGCCCATATATTTCATCATCACATATCTAGTGATTTACATGGTATATGGACTGGAGAAGATCTGAACAAATGTTTGTAGATGGTTTATGAATAAAGTAAAATAACACAACCACTAATCTCCAGCTGCTTAGCTTTTAGAATTGACAGACAAAGAAATCAAGAATAGTTGGGAATGCCAATGTAAATATGCACAGGTAGGAGCACAAAAACAGCCACCTAACTCGATGTGGGGGACCAAAGAAAGCTTCACAGAAGAGAGAAGACAAGAGTTGAATTTTTTTTTTAAGATTTTATTTATTTATTTGACAGACAGAAATTACAAGTAGGCAGAGAGGCAGGCAGAGAGAGAGACAGGGGAGCAGGCTCCCTGCTGAGCAGAGAGCCCGTTGTGGGGCTCCATCCCAGGACCCTGGGATCATGACCTGAGCTGAAGGCAGATGCTTAACCGACTGAGCCACTCAGGCACCCACAAGAGCTGAATCTTTTTTTTTTTTTTTTTTTTTTTAGGATGTTACTGTTCCAGAGGGTGTTTCACTTTTTTTTTTTTTTTTAATTTTATAAACATATATTTTATCCCCAGGGGTACAGGTCTGCGAATCGCCAGGTTTACACACTTCACCGCACTCACCGTAGCACATACCCTCCCCAATATCCATAACCCCACCCCCCTCTCCCAACCCCCCTCCCCCCATCAACCCTCAGTTTGTTTTGTGAGATTAAGAGTCACTTATGGTTTCTCTCCCTCCCAATCCCATCTTGTTTCATTTATTCTTCTCCTACCCCCTCAACCCCCCATGTTGCATCTCCTCTCCCTCATATCAGGGAGATCATATGATAGTTGTCTTTCTCCGATTGACTTATTTCGCTAAGCATGATACCCTCTAGTTCCATCCACGTCGTCGCAAATGGCATGATTTCATTTCTTTTGATGGCTGCGTAGTATTCCATTGTGTATATACCACATCTTCTTTATCCATTCGTCTGTTGATGGACATCTAGGTTCTTTCCATAGTTTGGCTATTGTAGACATTGCTGCTATAAACATTCGGTTGCACATGCCCCTTTGTATCACTACGTTTGTATCTTTAGGGTAAATACCCAGCAGTGCAATTGCTGGGTCATAGGGTAGTTCTATTTTCAACATTTTGAGGAACCTCCATGCTGTTTTCCAGAGTGGTTGCACCAGCTTGCATTCCCACCAACAGTGTAGGAGGGTTCCCCTTTCTGCGCATCCTCGCCAGCATCTGTCATTTCCTGACTTGTTCATTTTAGCCATTCTGACTGGTGTGAGGTGATATCTCATGGTGGTTTTGATTTGTATTTCCCTGATGCCGAGTGATATGGAGCACTTTTTCATGTGTCTGTTGGCCAACAAGAGCTGAATCTTAAAGGATGAATAAGAACTATTCAGTCTGAGGAAATAGGAAAGAGGTTCCAGGTAAAGGAGCAATACGTGTAAAGGCATGGAAGATGAGAGACAGAGAGAGTAGACTGATAGGAGAGTTTCAGGGATGCCTTTTGTCCGCCATTAAGGAGTATGAATATAGCACTTTAATTGGGGAGGGGTCAAAATGTTATTTTAGTAACAGAATGTTCTTATCAGGTTTTCGGCTAATTATTTTTAATTAAGAGTATTTATCCAACAAGAGGTGAGTCTGGGTTGAAAGAAGGATGAGATGAGGATGGGGCAATTGCACGGCAAGCAGATGCCATAGGCCAAGTGGGAGGGCTGTATACCCACCCGGTGTGTAAATATTTAAATGTTTTAAATCAAGGTACAGAACTATTAAATACAATATATCCAGCCTTCTGTCCTTGAAATTTACCTTCATAATGACATGGAAGACCAAGTCATAAAGATTGAAATTCCACTAATTTTTGGAGTTCCATGCTGGAACCCAACAACTCAAGGAGATCTTATTCCACATTTGATTTCATCCTAGATGATGGAAGACTTCAAGCATACACATATGGCTCCAAATTCTATCCAATACCTTTCCCCAGAAAAAGACCTCTTTGAGTTATCCCGCGACTTTCAGGTCTACACTCTGGAGGACTGAATTGGGAAACAGGCTTGCACAAGCCTTGAAAACACACTTGGGGCCACATGAGTAGACATTTTCAGATTCCCAGTACTGAGCACATGGTATAAAACAGGGCTGCAGGGGCGCCTGGGTGGCTCAGTGGGTTAAACCTCTGCCTTCAGCTCAGGTCATGATCCCAGGGTCCTGCAATCGAGCCCCACATCGGGTTCTCTGCTCAGCAGGGAGCCTGCTTCCCCTTCTCTCTCTGCCTGCCTACTGTGATCTCTCTCTCTCTGTCAAATAAATAAATAAACTCTTTAAAAAAAAAAAACAAAAAACAAACAGGGCTGCAGTCTTCATGGGGTCACATCTCTCTCTGACCCTGCAGACCTCTTGTCCTGATCCAGTATACCCGTTATACTGTGGAACCATCTTGGAACTGTACAAATGTTGCGTTCTAAAATAGAAAAATACTTAATACTATTGCATAGATTTCAGAGACTATATTCCTCCATCTGGTTGTTCACTGTCTTATTTTATGTCCTATAGAAATGCTGAAGGTGAGTCTAAATATTCCTTTTGAATGTGTCTTGTCTGCCAACGCTTTCTACAAAATTCTTTAAATAAAGATTGCATCTCCTTGGAAAGCCTGCTATTATTGCAATGAAAAGGAGAAAAAACTAGCCTAGTTTAAGAGGGTAAAGATGACGTGCAGTCTGCTTTTGTCATTCCTGAGATTCACTATCAAAGGCCACAGCTGCATAAACTGGGGTTAAAAGCCCTCTGCTTGCTTCCTCATTGTGTTTTTCCTGGTTAACTATCTTCTAGCCAATTACATGTATGTTACTTTAGCCTAAAGATTTTTGTTTCTAATCTAGGCTTTACCATTAATTATCTGGATGACCCTGAACAAGTTACTTAATCACTCTGTTTCTACCTTGTTCTCTTATTATTTGCTTTAGTCACTCCAAAGAATTACTATCCTTGGAGAAAGTGAGGTATACAACCTTACTTTTAAAAGTTTCATGAGGTAAGTACAAATGCTATGAACAAAAAATTTTTTTTTTAAAAAGAGGGTTTTTTTTTGTAAAGAATGTTAATTTGCTAGTTTTTAATAAGTCCCTTTGCCTTACTGAAATGGGTGGAGATTTGTATACATTGTGGAATTCCAATAATATCCTTTTCTTCCTAACGTGAGTAGCTGAAGTGGATTAATACATTACTTCAAACCAAATAATGATCGTCATTGTCAATAGTATGAACATGACTTAATGAATTTGTTCTTTTATTAAAATTAAACTTTACCTAAAACTGTTTAGATTTTTGCATGAATTTCTCTCCTATTTATGCAGACACAAAAGTATATTTATTGAAATAATTTTAAAAGATATATAACTACATTCAATTAATATAAAATTCTAAAGTAGAAGTATTTTAATACTTTCAGAAATTGTAAAATCAAAATGGATGCTCCATATTTTATATTAAATTCAATAACATGTTCCAAGGAACTTTATATAGTATCTTATTAACTATTTCATCAATATCGATTCAGGTTATCAAAAAGCTAATTATGAACAATCATAGAAAACTATAATTGTCCCAATCGATCTAAAAATATAAAGACACTGTAGATCCAGAACACTTGTGATGTTACTTAAATTTGACTTATGCTATCTCTTCCCCATTAAAATATTTTCTAAAATATTTCCTTTAAAGTTTCTAAGATTCTTGCTATTAGAGATTTCATATTCAGTTTGAAATTAAAATGAAAAGTTGTGAAATTGGATGTAGGTCAACTTGTTTGATAGAGATGGGACTAGGGTGAAGAAGTAGGTCCAAGGTGTAAGTCTCAAACATTTCAAAAATCCAGATCACATTTTGTCAAGGAAAACAAAACAAAACAAACAAACAAACAAAAAAACCTTACGCTGATTTGATTGATGACAGTATTTGTACTTTAATATTTATTGGCTAAAATAAGACAAGAAATAGAGAAGCAAAAAGATATTTTTGTGGGGTCTGAATTTAACACAATGATTTAGATCTACCAAATATAATTCAATGAAAAAACAAAATAATTAAAGTGGTTTTTCCACCTGTAATTAATCTCTTTTTAAAAAAAGATTTTATTTTTTCATTTGGCAGAGAGAGTCATGAGCACAAGCAAGGGAAGTAGCACACAGAGGGAGAGGGAGAAGCAGACTCCCACTGAGCAGGGAGGCCAATGCAGGGCTCAGTCATGACCCCGGGATCCTGACCTGAGCTAAAGGCAAATGCTTAACCCACTGAATCACTCAGGCACCCCTCCTTGTAATTAATCTTACCTCTCTTTTTATCCACAAATGTCCCTGGTGTGATTTAAAAAAAAAAAAAAAAGAGTTTAGAAAACTTGTTACTGTTTTTCCTTAGGGTAAATGCTCAGTTTTTTATGATTTCTTTCAAACAGACTTCTTTTTTTATCTTTCCTTGTGTGACATGTTGATATAGAAAGACGTTTATACAAACTCATTGGCATTGAAGGGATCTCTGGTCTATATGTTGCTTCCTGCCTTCTTCCCTGGATAGTGGAGGAAAGCTCATCTCACCTTGCTTTGAGCAGTGGTCCCTGTACTATAAGCATCCGTTAGAAAGTGCTTGTGGCTAGTATAGTCGATTGTGCTCTTGCAAGGAGAAATACTATGATTACTCACAAGAACTTGACCATCACCCCCTGCTGACTCTACTTATTTAGCAAGCAGGCATATAATGTTTATCAGGTAGCAGATAGTATTCTAAGTGTCTTATGGTTATAACTGATTTAGTTTAATAACAGCCCTGAAAGGAAGGCACTATTAATAATCTCATATAGATGATGGAATGAAGTTCAGTGAGGTTCTGTAATCTGCCCAAAGTCACACAGCTCCTAAGAAGTGTGGTTGGAATAAAGCCACATAGTCACTGTCTTGAATGCATGCAGTTAATTAACACTCTGCTGTGATGCTTTTAGGCTTTTTTCCACACCCCTCCAGCGATGTTTAAACCAGAGACTCCACTGTATTCTTCCTCTAACTATGGCTTAGATCTGCCCAGAGAGCTTGCTGTCTTATAGGAAGACCTCTACTAGGTCTTCAGCTGAATCCTAGTCAGGACCACCCACTCAATTCTCAACTACTTAAAGGTGGCACAAGAATTGAGATGTTAATTCAACGTCTACTCTAGTCTACTTGGAAATAGGATCCTTGTCTCAGGTCTTCTTCCTGTCTGCACATTGTGTTCTCACTTCCGTTTTAATGGCTACCTTCATGAGCTCCAAAAATACAAATGTGACCAAATTTCTCTCTACCTAACCTCTGTTTCAACCTATATGGAGGGACAAGGGCTAGTTGGCCAGTGTTAAGACCCTTTGCAGGGATCCAGTACAGCCTTCACCCGGTATCATCTTCTCCAATCCTGTCGTGTAGGCTAACCTTTCAGGAGCCATCATAAGGACACCACGCTCCTTCCTGTGGGGAGGAAACATGTCGTATGTGCATAGTTTTCAAATAATGACTTATAGTAAGCTTTGTTCTTGAAGACTTTGAAATTAAAAAATTTACTGTCTACAATAACTTCTAGTATTTCTCAATTGACTCAGGAAATCTAATTACAATCCAAAGATGAGAATTTCTGCAAAGCCAACTCTTTACAACAATATTACACAATAGGTGGGGAAAGGTAAGATTGTTTGTGAGAATAAAAATATATTGGATTTATACCAAGTATCTCTATAGCATCACTGCATATAGGTATCTCTTCTAAACGTATTTATATGTTATTTTTCACAAAAGGGTCTTCCTATAGTTGAGAAGGTTTGGTACTAAATAAATAGGGTATTGTTCCTTTAGTATATGGTCAATATTTGATAGACATGGATATTGGAGGGTTCCTCATAACAACTTCTGGCCACATTGTTTGCTCAGAAAGTCTGGGATTCAGATATGAAAAACTAGTAATGCATAAATCATGGGTGGTATAAGGCAGTTTCATGCTGTGGGGAATTTGGTTTCCTGTAACAAAGAAAGGATAAAATGAGGGCAAATCACTGTACCCTTAAAGAAAATGTAGAAGGCTAATGGACTAAAGTTCACATTTTTCCACAATTAGGAAGCCATATTTTTGGATCAGGTGTTCTAAAACTGGTGAATATGCACATTAGAAAACTAATTGATTTGGCTAAGAAAGATTATAGAAATCATAGTTTCGCATTGTCAAAAGGACCCTGGAAAGTGACAGCAAAGACAATAGCAGCAACAATTTGATGGCAGTTCTCCAAAGATCTTGTTTTCCTGTTTAGAGCTCTCAAAAGGCTCCCAATGGTACGAATGCTTTATTAACATTTAGACCTCACGAGGTGGCTTCTGTCTGTGGATAAAAAACAAAGGCACTCAGGGATTCCAGTTCCACTCACATCTGTAGCTTCTGCTTTTGTCTAAATTTGATATTTTTGACAATACACCCTTCAGTAAAAAGCTTCAACAGCTTGTGTAATTATTAACACGAGTGCTGCAGACCTTTTGTACTGTACTTAAGAGTTGCCAACCTTCACTGTCAGGAAAATCATGGAAAATTAAATTAGGACAATAGATGAAATAATGGATGTGAGGGAGTGAAATCCCTAAGTGCTTTGGTCATGCTGCTAATGAAGAAAGACTCCCCCCACCCCTTTTCTCTCAGTTGTGAATATCAGATCTTAGCATAAAAGTCTACTTTATATGCTATTTTCTTTTTTATATAAGCTGCTAATGATTTCTTGAGTGGCTCCTTTAAAGTGGTCTTTTTAAATACACTGTTTCCAAACCACTGTTGCATTAACAGAACTGCTTTAAAATAGACCAACTTTCAAGTTACAAAAGAGAGAGACACAGAGAGAAATAGAGGGAAAAAAAAGGAAGATGGAAAGGAAGCTATCAGATCTGGCAAGTCTTCAGAGTATGTGTCTAAAAGCATTTTTATATGGGCCTCTATTAAAAATTACACAGAGTGACCCAAACACAATTATGTTTCTACAAGACCCTATTCCATGAGATAATATATTACTGATTCAGTTAGGAACAAAAACAGAGCTTCCCAAAGAAACACTGAAGGAAATAACTCATGTATTATTAAACATGATGATCAGGGATTACTGTATCTCTCCTAGAGCTTACTTCATTTATTTTCTAATTTTATGGGAACCTTTACATTAATTTTAACAATTTCTAATTAGTTGTGAAACATCAGTATAAACAGAAGAGGAAATGGTATCATTTTATAATTGGGAATCATCAACGAGAGACAAATGAATTCAGCTGGCTGTTGATATTATTTTTAAAAAAGTCAGGTACATAATTGGAGAGTTCAAAGGAAATAATACGAAAAAATGGTTGAAAAAAGGGGAGAAAAGAGACCTATCCTGCCCATCACCAGCATAACATGAGTTAACAAAACTTCCTACTAAGTGTCTTTGCTAGCACTTTCAGAGAACTAAGAAGTACAAAGAGCAACTTTAAGAGCACTCAGCAGGACATTTCTTCTGGTGGGTGCCCCCTGCTCCTGTGACAGGGGAGTGAGTTGTGAGGGTGGGAGCAGAGTTGATCATATGGTTTGGTTAAATGCATGCAGTAGTCTAGGAAAAGAGTTATCAAGTATCTCAGAACAGAAGTCCCCCTTTTAATAGCAAATATTTTATATTTACCTTATTTATTTATTTATTTATTTATGTCATTTACCACACACATAATTTTATTTTTTTTATTTATTTTTTTTAAGATTTTATTTATTTTATTTGACAGAGAGAGATCACAAGTAGACAGAGAGGCAGGCAGAGAGAGAGAGAGAGAGAGAGAGGGAAGCAGGCTCCCCACTGAGCAGAGAGCCCCATGCGGGACTCGATCCCAGGATCCCGAGATCATGACCCGAGCCGAAGGCAGCGGCTTAACCCACTGAGCCACCCAGGCGCCCCACACACACATAATTTTAAAAAGCAATACATTAACTTTACCATAAGGGAGAGAAAAGATAATGTAATTTATAACAAAATGTTTTTATTTAGAAATGCTTAGGTATAAGTACACTAGAAGACCTAAGAAATTATGTCTACACACACACACACACACAAACACACACTTACACACATAGAGTCATGAAACCCAGCTACAGATGTAGAGTGGCACAGATGAATGTTTTACTGAAAACTTAAGTACCATGATTTTTTTTGATATGCAGAATTCAATTTCTTGAAATGAATGAACACTAATTTCTTGTACTTTTAAAAAATAACAAAATATGTCTTCTTAAAATGTATGTTGTACATATTGTAGTATCCTACCCCAGACTTTTTTTTTTTTTTTTAAGATTTTATTTATTTATTTATTTGAGAGTGAGAGAGAGCACAAGAGCAGAGCAGAGAGGCAGAGGGAGAAGCAGGCTCCCTGCTAAGCAGGAAGCCTGACTGGGTGGGGTAAGGGGAGTGACTCGATTCCAGGACCCTGGGATCATGAACCTACTAAGCCACCAGGCAACACCCTACCCCAGATATTTTATGGTATATTTAAAATTCTGAAAAACAATACTTCATGTTTGAATACAGAGCGTGTTTTGTGTCACATTAAGATTCAATAGCCTTTTCACGTAATTAATTAGCTGAGAGAGATTTTGAATTTTTTGAAGTGCAGGATAATTCTTCATTGTGAAGGACCATCCCAGACATTTCAGAATGTCTGATGTACTTTACCTTTTCCCATTAAAAACCTGTAGCTCCTGACAACTCTCCCCCAGATCATTATGACAAACAAAACAGTCTTCACAAGTTGTCAAAACTTCCTTTAGGGAGTGGTAACTTCCCTGTTGAGACTTAAGTCTCCAGGAAAATTTAGAAAATGCTTTCAGTGATTCCAGTTCTATATTTCAAACCAGGTGAAATCTATAGTAGAGATTCTGGGGCTGTTCAGCATGTTCCCTTGGTAAAAGATGACTGCCGTGTGCCACACCTAGAAGCTCCAATCCAAGTCTCTGATGGCACTTATGCACTGTTCAGCATCTCAGTGGATATCCAGTGGATGCCTACCTGGGATCCTCAAACTCAGTAGGAATACCTGATCTCTGCCTGCTGTTTATAACACCATGCCGGGGTGCCCAGGTGGCTCAGTCTGTTAGGCAGCTGCCTTCAGCTCAGGTCATGATCCTGGGGTCCTGCGTTCAAATCCTGCATTGGGTTCCTTGTTCAGCAGGGAGCCTGCTACCCCCTCTGCCTGCTGCTTCCCCTGCTGTGCTCTTTCTCTCTCTTTCTCTGACAAATAAATAAAAACATCTTTATAAGACCACACCTAAGAATTCTATTCTTTGTTGTTCTGTGGCACTTCTGTGTGGTACAACCAATGAGACACTTTGGCCTTGTTCTTTAGCTGTAATGTCCAGGAAAGACCTCTCCAATTAGGGGGGAGCAATTAATACTACCTCAGAGCTTCCTTTTGCTTTCCACTGCTTCCTCTGATTGCCATGAATTACTGAAATGAATGTTGTGTCAGAACTCAGAAACATGTCACGTACCAGACCCTGTTCTTTTTCTTTTTTTTTTTTTCCCCAGCTTCTATTTTTACACACCAAAATATAAATGAGAAGCATGGTAGAGAAATATACTCCAGCCTATTACTGGAGTGGCACATTGAAAACAGAAAATAGTTTCAGTTGTTTCCCTGAGGCTGGACACACAACACATGTAACCATGATTTCTGACAACACAGCAAATTTCAGGGTCATCATAAGTACAGAAGTAGAAGTGTAACATCATTTAAGTGAACCAAAGCAAATGATGTTTTCCACTGAATAACTGAAAAAGAGCGAGTGTGTGTGATCACAACCTTCATCAGGTTTCAGGAATTGGGGCTGGGCAGAAGAAACACTGTTTATACCTTCTCCCCCCACCTGGACTTGCATCTTTTCCCATAACTTGAAAAAATTTCCCTAGGAAGGTGCAACACCATTCTGTCCACATCGATATCAAGATACAGGATGCTTTATCTAAGGATCCCCATGTGTCCCAAAGGTAAGGCTTAGATTTCAATTCCTTACTGGCTTTAACAAGACTGACCTGCTCTCCAAGCTGACTTCTCTTCTCCTACAAAGATTTTCATTGCTGTCCCTATCCACTTCTTTCTGAATCTTTTGATTTTCAGATAGATTCAGCTTGTTCCTCCCTTGTTAAAAGTATTTAAATCCATATGGAAACTAATTAATTATAAATTAGTCTGACAAAATGGCTAATGAAATCTTGACTTCCAACCCATTACCACTTACCACTTCAAAGTCAAGTTCACCCTTGTGTTTCTCAGTGTCCAAGATTATTACATCTGAATTTATCCCAATAACAATTCAAATTGCTCTTCCCTTGGCAGTAGCCTGAGCTCTTTAAAATAATACTAATTATCATTTGTTGAAGAGACAGTCTTTTTTCTATTATATATTCTTACCTGCTTTGTGGAAGACTAATTGACCATAGAGTTGGGGATCCATTTCTGGGCTCTCTTTCTGTTCCACTGATCTATGTGACTTTGTGTCAGGACCATACTGTCTGGGTTATTACAGCTTTGTAATAGAGCTTGAAGCCTGGAATTGTGACGCCATCAGCTTTGGTTTACTTTTCAACATTCTTTTGGGAAAATTGGACAGCCACATGAATGAATGGTCCAGAATGAAACTAGACTATTTTTTTACACGATACTGTAAATAGACTCAAAATGAAGGAAAGACCCCAATGTGAGATAGGAATCCATCAAAATCCTAAAGGAGAACACAGGCAACAACCTCTCTGACCTCTGCCACAACAACTTCTGCCCGTACACTTCTCCAAAAGCAAGGTAAACAAAGGCAAAAATGAACTGTTGGAACTTCATCAAGATAAAAAGCTTTTTGTTTGTTTGTTTTAAAGATTATTCATTTATTTATTTGACAGAGAGAGAGAGAGACAGCGAGAGAGGGAATACCAGCAGAGGGAGTGAGAGAGGGAGAAGCAGGCTTTTCTCCGAGCAGGGAGCCCAATGAGGGGCTCCATCCCAGGACCCTGGGATCATGACCTGAGCTGAAGGCAGATGTTTAATGACTGAGCCACCCAGGTGCCCCATAAAAAGTTTTTTGCACAGCAAAGGAAACAGTTGGGAAAACCAAAGACAACCAACAGAATGGGAGAGAACATTTGCAAATGTCTTATTAGATAAAGGGTCAGTATCCAAAATCTATAAGGAACTTATCAAACTCAACACCCAAAGAACAAATAACCCAGTCAAGAAACGGGCAGAAGACATAAAAAGACATTTCTCCAAAGAAAAGACATTAAAATGGCCAACAGACACATGAAAAAATTCTCAACATCATTCGGCATCAAGGAAATACAAATCAAAACCACAATGATATACCATTTCACACCAGTCAGAATGGCTAAAATTAACAAGTCAGTAGATGGCAGATATTGGTGAGGATAGAGAGAGAGGGGAACCCTCCTGTACTGTTGGTGGGAATACAAGCTGGGGCAACCACTCTGGAAACAGTATGGAGGTTCCTCCAAAAGTTGAAAATAGAGCTACCCTATGACCCAGAAATTGTACTACTGAGTATTTACCCCAAAGATACAAATGTAGTTGTCTGAAGGGACACCTGCACCCCAGTGTTTATAGCAACAATGTCCGCAAAAAGAGCCCAGATGGCCATCAACAGATGAATGGGTAAAGAAAACGTGGCATACACACACACACACACGCACACACATACATACAATGGAATACTACTCAACCATCACAAAAAATGAAATCTTGCTATTTGCAACAAAGTTGATGGAACTAGAGTTATATGCTAACCAAAATAGGTCAATCAGAGAAAGATAATTATATGATCTCACTCATATGTGGAGTTTAAGAAATAAAATGGGATCATAGGGGAATGGAGGAAAAAAGTAAAACAAGATGAAATCAGAGAGAGAGATAAACCGTAAGAGACTCTTTTTTTTTTTTTTTTTTTTTTTTTGTAAGAGACTCTTAATCATAGAAAACAAACTGAGGGTTTCTGGAGAGGAGGTGGGGGGATGGGGTAACTGGGTGATAGACATTAAGGAGTGCACATGATGTAATGAGCGCTGGGTATTATATAAGACTGATGAATCACCAAACTCTACCCGTGAAATTAATAATACACTATATGTTAATTAATTAAATTTAAATTAAAAACAGTTAAAAATAAAATAATACTAATTACAAATACCCAGCAAGGATTGGATCATTTGTCTTATCACTTGCCTAAGGCCATCTGTAATTTGCATAAAGATTTTGCTGTTAGATTTAAGGCTGCATCATCTTATCACTTCCTCTCTTTTGCTTAGTTTTCTGCTTTCCATCTCCATAGCTATTTAACTACCTCTTAAATTCTGGAATCCACAGTATTGGCATACCCACTGGTCATCTTATCATAGTATATGCATTGGGAAGCTATCTGTAAAACTTACCATGTTACATTACCAGATCTCTGGTTAAATCAGTGTTTTCGAATGTTAGGTAATTTATATTTCATGGTAGAGGAACTTTAACTTAGTTCTGTGGCACCATTTGACTCAGGTACAGCCAGAATGATAATCAGATAAGAATGATCATTTTTCTTTCTTTAACTAATTCCCAATATGTCTATTCCTAGATGAAGGCAAGGAAACAGTACAGTCAGGCTCCTAGTTACTTCACCAAACATCAACACTAACTTTTGAAGGATGCGCAAAAGAGTCCTTATGTAACCGCCATGCCTTGTATTTCACCCATGTAGTCTTCATGTGATAAGAAATTAGAGGTAGTACTTGCAAGCAATTATACCAGAGTCCTTAGTTCTTTAGACCCTGGGAAGTCTATGAAACAATATTTCCCCAATGCAATCAAAACCTCTCCTATTTGAGTCAATTCAATATTCTTGCCCTCCTCTAGGCTATTCAATTTCGTTTTCACTTCCAGCCATGATAGAGACTTTGTGAACTGTCTGAAATATTACTTGCCAGTTTATAAGTTAATGTGCTACAGTTATGAATGCTGACAGTAGACACAGGATTCTTGGATCAGAAGCAAAGGACTTTATTACTCCTGGCACAAGTCTCATTCCCATGACCCCAAGTCTCGGGGCCCAGTGTGGAAGCATGCTGTGGGTCTATGACCTGGAAAGAGACTTTGTCTTTATTACACTGGACAATAAAGATGCTTGGTGCTTGCTCCAAATGTAGGCATGACAAACATCTTTGAAAAGATAATCTAAACAAAGGCCACCAAGGCATCTTCTAGCAAGATATATAGAAATGTGAGAGACCCAAGAACACTTGTCTACCAGTAGATCCTCCTTGCCCACATGCTTCTATACGACTGGCCACACTCCTTCCCCTACTTGAAGATGGAGAAACACTTTGGATTCAAAAAGTAATACATACCACTCTGTGCAGATTCCATGTCTATCAGTACGTCCCAGTTCGATGTTACCTTTAAAAAGTCTTTTACAACCTTAAGTAATGACAAATAATTTTGTAATTTTGGAAATTTTTACATATGTCAAATAAAATAATATAATCATTATTGCAAAAATACTTTTTAATTCTCTAGGATTTGTGTGTGCTTGTTATCCTGGTTCATTTCTTCAAGCAGAACAAGTCCTCTCTGTTTTGAACTTACATATTATTTTTTATCTGTATCTCTTTATATATATATTGCTTCTTCTTATATTATTGTCATTATACATTTTCAGCAGTCATATACTATAATATGTAATAATATATATATTATAATGTGCAATATAATATATGTTATATATATTATGTGGAGAACAGACTCCCCACTTGGTGGGGAGCCTGATTTGGGGCTTCATCCCAGGACTTCAGGTTCATGACCTGACCTGAAGGCAGACACTTAACCAACTGAGATACCCAGGCACCTTAGCTAGGATGAGCTTTAAAACTCCATTTCATTTGACAAGTTCTAAATTGTAACAATTTCAATGCTATTTATTTCTAAGAAATTTTCATTTCCATTAAGATTAGTTTTTCCAAAAATCTATAAAGAACTTAGCAAACTCAACACCCAAAGAACAAATAATCCTATCAAGAAATGGGCAGAGGACATGAACAGACATTTCTGCAAAGAAGACATCCAGATGGCCAACAGACACATGAAAAAGTGCTCCACATCACTCGGCATCAGGGAAATACAAATCAAAACCACCATGAGATACCACCTCACACCAGTCAGAATGGCTAAAATTCACAAGTCAGGAAATGACAGATGCTGGCGAGGATGCGGAGAAAGGGGAACCCTCCTACACTGTTGGTGGGAATGCAAGCTGGTGCAACCACTCTGGAAAACAGCATGGAGGTTCCTCAAAATGTTGAAAATAGAACTACCCTATGACCCAGCAATTGCACTGCTGGGTATTTACCCTAAAGATACAAACGTAGTGATCCGAAGGGGCACGTGCACCTGAATGTTTATAGCAGCAATGTCTACAATAGCCAAACTATGGAAAGAACCTAGATGTCCATCAATAGACGAATGGATAAAGAAGATGTGGTATATATACACAATGGAATACTATGCAGCCATCAAAAGAAATGAAATCTTGCCATTTGCGACGACGTGGATGGAACTAGAGGGTATCATGCTTAGCGAAATAAGTCAATCGGAGAAAGACAACTATCATATGATCTCCCTGATATGAGGGAGAGGAGATGCAACATGGGGGGTTAAGTGGGTAGGAGAAGAGTAAATGAAACATGATGGAATTGGGAAGGAGACAAACCATAAGTGACTCTTAATCTCACAAAACAAACTGAGGGTTGATGGGGGGAGCGGGGTTGGGGGGGGGTGGGATTATGGACACTGGGGAGGGTATGTGCTATGGTGAGTGCTGTGAAGTGTGTAAACCTGGCGATTCACAGACCTGTACCCCTGGGGATAAAATATATTATATGTTTACAAAAAATAAAATAAAAAAAAAAAGATTAGTTTTTCCAAATTATAGAAGGATTTTTTTGTTTTGTTTATTTATTATTTAACTTTTTACTGTTCTATAACTTAATTATGTTACAGTCACTAACTGTCTTCTGTATAACACTGATTTTTCAAGTATTTATTGGGATTGTGTTAAGTAAAGCACACCAGACAAAGGCCACCAAAAAGCACATTTATGTTCAAGCTAAGTTAGAAGATTCAGTTTGATACAGCAAAGAACAACACATATAATTTTATATTTTTGTAAATATAATTTTGAAGAACATGGTAGCTTATTGTACACATTAAACCAATATACAAGTCTTGACAACTTAAATCATGGGAAATTAACCTCACTATTGTGCTAACTAAAATATTGTATTTGCATTAATTTTCACATGGTGGTAAAATGGGGGAGAGTTACAGAGCTGTTTTTAAACTACGACTGAGGGGCGCCTGGGTGGCTCAGTGGGTTAAGCCGCTGCCTTCGGCTCAGATCATGATCCCAGAGTCCTGGGATCGAGTCCTGCATCGGGCTCGCTGCTCAGCAGGAAGCCTGCTTCCCTTCCTCTCTCTCTGCCTGCCTCTCTGCCTACTTGTGATCTCTCTCTGTCAAATAAATAAATAAATAATCTTTAAAAAAAAATAAATAAACTACGACTGAATTTGTCAAGATGGTCTTCTCTTTATCAAGATATTCTATAAACTCATTTTAAATAAGAGGAAATTGTAGAGAGCACTTTAAATCATGCCAAAAGCTCTGAGTGCTTTGCTTTTCTTATCTTGTAGCCTAGCAACAAAGGCCATTAATTAAACTCATAAACTTTTTTCTCTTTCTCAGTTGCAGTTTGCCAAGAAAAAATATTGAAAAGACAATAGATATAAAGAGCTAGATTTTACGTTTCTCTTAGCTAAAATAGGACAATTAGTTGCCCACTTCCCCATGTGTAAGAAGAAGTCACAAAGGAAATTAGAAAACATTTTTAATTGAATGACAATGACAACACAACTTTTTAAAATGTTTGTAACGTAGTTAAATCAGCACGTAAAAGAAAGTGTCTAGCTTTAAATGTACATATGAAAAATAGAGAAAGATTTAATATCGGTTTTCTAAACTTCCACTTTGAAAGAAAGGCAAAGTAAATGCAACATTAGTAGAAGAAAAATAATAATAATAGGATATGATATATTTGTGTAGAACAGAGAAAAACAATAGAGAAAAGAAAAAAAAGTAAAAATTCATTCCATAATAAGATTTACAGAATTGATAAGAAAGAATGAGAAAGTAATGAAAGAAAGAAAGAAAGAAAGAAAAAGAATGATCAAGAAAAAAATAAAACAAACTGCCAATATAAGGAGAAAATCGATTTAATTCCTAATCAAAAGCATTCCCACAAAAAAATTCAAAGTCCAGATGGATTCAACAGTGAAATCCCTCAAACATTAAAGAAATAAATAATGCCAATTCAGGAAAAACCTTTTCAGAAAATACAGAAGGAGACTATGAAGTCCAGCCTAATCCCAGGATCACAGAATAACAACAGAGAAATCAGATATTATGAGAGAGAAGGAAAGGGAAGAGAAGGGAAGGGAAGGAAAGGGAAGGGAAGGGAAGGGAAGGGAAGGGAAGGGAAGGGAAGAGAAGAGAAGAGAAGAGAAGAGAAGAGAAGAGAAGAGAAGAGAAGAGAAGAGAAGAGAAGAGAAGAGAAGAGAAGAGAAGAGAAAGAATGAGTCATGATCAAGTGGGTTGGGTTTTATCCCAAGAATTCAAGATGGGGTTATTTTTTGAAAATCAATTAATAAAATTCATCACATTAAGAGAATTAAGGGTAAGAATCACCTTAGTAATGCAGTGAAAGTTATTGACAAAATTCATACCCTTTTATGATGAAAACTTTCAGCTAACTTATAAGAGAACTTTCTTTTTTTTTTTTTTTTAATTTGTCAGAGAGAGAGGGAGAGAGAGCGAGCACAGGCGGACAGAATGGCAGGCAGAGGCAGAGGGAGAAGCAGGCTCCCCGCCAAGCAAGGAGCCCGATGTGGGACTCGATCCCAGGACGCTGGGATCATGACCTGAGCCGAAGGCAGCCACTTAACCAACTGAGCCACCCAGGCACCCCAATAAGAGAACTTTCTTAATTAGAATGTATCTATAAAAAAACACCTACAGTTAATACCATACTTAGTGGTGCGATATTACCACAAGGAGAGGATATTTATTTGCACTAATGCTATTCAAAACTGCATTAAAGGCACTTGCAGATGCAATAACACAGGAATAAAAAATTAATTATATAAAAATTAAAGAGGATAAATTAAAATTATATAATGATTCTTTACTTCAAAATCCCAAGAAATCTATTAAGAAAACTACTAAGAAAACTAAGCTGCTTCAATAAGGTTGCAAAGCCACTATACAATTTTTTTGTACTTCTAAAAATTAACAAAGGAGACTTACTCAAAGCCTATTGAATATATTCATGTTACTGAAGACAAATTAAGACATAAATTTACAATAGCCAAAAATTTTTAACAACCCAAATGTCAAAGAACAGAAATTGAAAACAAATTCTATTTTATTCATAACAATAGAATGACAAATTGATTAGAGATACATACAACCACATGGATGAATCTCAAAAATATTATATTAAACAAAAGAAGACAGGCATAAAAGAATACATTCTAAGTAATTCCAGTCACATGAAATCAAAGTCAGGCAAAATTAATCCACCCCAGATTTTGGGATGGCGGTAGGAACTGGCTGGAAAGGAGAATGAAGGAACTTTCTCAGTTTTTGGAAAGGTGTGAGTGGTGGCTACAAAAGTGTATGAAATTTCCAAAACTCATTGGACTGAACACTCAATGTTCAGGCAATTTATTTAAAGTTAAAAAAAAAAAAATTGAGGGGGAGGGCAGGCAGAGGGAAAGAGAAAATCTTAAGCAGGCTCCAGGGCCAACACAGAGCCCAATGTGGGATCCAATGTGAGATCATGGTCATGAGCAGAAATCAAGAGTAGGGTACTTAACCAACTAAGACACTGGGGGGGTGGTGCTAAAGTAAATTTAAGCACATTAAAAAAAATAAATAAATAGCCAAACTATGGAAGAAGCCAAGATGTCCTTCAATGGATGAATGGATAAAGAAATTGTGGTTCTCATATACAATGGAATATTACTCAGCCATCAGAAAGGATGAATACCCACTATTTGCATCAACATGAATGGAACTGGAAGGGATTATGCTAAGTGAAATAAGTGAAGCAGAGAAAGACAATTATCATGTGGTTTCACTCATATGTGGAACATAAAAAATAGCACAGAGGACCACCAGGGAAGGGAGGGAAAACTGAATGGGAAGAAATCAGAGAGGGAGACACACCAAGAAAGGCTCTGGACTCCAGGAAATAAACTGAAGGTTACAGAAGGGAGGGGTTAGGGGGACAGGTAACGGAGTGATGGGAATTAAGGAGGACACATGCTGTGATGAGCGCTAGGTGTTATACTCAACTAATGAATTGTGGAACACTACATCAAAAACTAATGATGTACTCTATGTTGGCTAACTGAACATAGTAATAAATAGATTAAATAAATAAATAAATCTCTAAGCTAGATTAACTGATTCAGTGCCAGAACTATATTCCATCATTCTGACTTCCTAGAACTGTTTGAACAGACTATAAATTTACTATGCTCATTACTGTGCGGTTTTAAATATGAAATACTAACACATATGTTAAATGGCAATCCATTACTTCAAAAGATGTCAAGTGGCTGTATTTGATTACTTGATTACTTGTCAAGTAAGAGGATGAATGTGATTTCAGAACAGGGAGAAGTCATTGTAGGATGAGAAAATCTGGAATAACTCTATACTGGAACGGAACCTTAAGTCGAGCTTTTAAAAAGTTAAGCATGCATTGAGTTGTTATTCAACTTTATAATCGTTATTGCTAATATATAAATATCTATCATATATGTAAAATATATGATATATATTTTCATATTATATAATTAAATATATGATATATTTATTGTATTATTGTATATATCATATATTTAAATATATATTTCACTTCTCATAAGCATGTTTGCCATTTAAACTGGTCAATAATAGCAAATTTTAGTACACCCCTATCATAGAAATTCAATAAGCAACAATTAGTTATTTTTTTTTAAGATTTTATTTATTTATTTGACAGACAGAGATCACAAGTAGACAGAGAGGCAGGCAGAGAGAGAGAGAGGGAAGCAGGCTCCCTGCTGAGCAGAGAGCCCGATGTGGGACTCGATCCCAGGACCCTGAGATCATGACCTGAGCCGAAGGCAGCGGCTTAACCCACTGAGCCACCCAGGCGCCCAACAATTAGTTATTGTTGGAAAAGACCTGAAACCGAAATGTTAGTTCTCAATACTGACTTTCTGGGCAGGGGCTGCCAAGACCGTGTCTACCAACATCAATGCAAGTAATCATGAGTAACAGTGAAGAACAAACCTGCAGATCCCCAGAAATAATTGGGCTTTCTCCAGAGCTAACTAAAGAGCACAGAAGAGGCAAACAATAGCATAGATACCAACACCTTTGGTTTGTTTAGATGCAAAACCTGCATGAAATTTCAGTATTTCTCTTTTTCTAACATCTGAATGTTATTACGGTATTAAATTTTTTTTTTTTTTTTTGACAGATCACAAGTAGGCAGAGAGGCAGGCAGAGAGTGAGAAGGGAGGAAGCAGGCTCCCTGCTGAGCAGAGAGCCCGACGCGGGGCTCGATCCCAGATCTCCGGGATCATGACCCGAGCTGAAGGCAGAGGTTTTAACCCGCTGAGCCACCCAGGCGCCCCACGGTATTAAATTTAACAACTGACTAAACACCACACTCGCAAGCTGATGGATGATAGGTAGTAATTGTTGAAGCAAAGCTTCAGAACAACATGTTTTACAGGGTACAGTATCCAATTTCCTGAAGTGACAGTTTTCAGTATCTTAATAGCTAATGGATAGTAAATTGTTCACTTCATGAGCATTTTTGGCACAAACTTTTAGAAGCAATTTCCAAGGGAGTCATCTAGGATGAATGATACGGTACTTAGTGCAGCACCGAGCACAACATTAAACAATCACTCTGTGCGGAATATGACACGATATGACCCTAATTGCAACTTGTGTGCGAGGAGAGCAGGAGATGCTCCTGGTATGTGATGTATGTTTTATTCCTGTAACAAGAGAAGAGAACTTCCAACCACGGAACACTTCTCAATGATAAGGCTGCTATTTACTGAAAAGTCTAACTTCCTATGACAGGAGTTTTTAAATTACTTTTTATCGCTAATCAAGCAAAGCTCTATATCATGGAAAAGCACAGGTGCAATGTGTTGCTACTGAGACGTGACTCCATTCGCACGCTTGCCTTTAACTCAGCAGTGGGGCTCTACTGCTGGAGGGGTCATTTCTCTTATTCTCGCCAGGAATTTCTTCTTCCCTCTAACGGTTTCACCCTCAGAGGAGAATTTGTTTAGAAAAGTGGAAACTGCAGGGCATACACCCATCTCAGATAGTAAAATATGTAAGTCAGAATGAAGGGGCTTAATCTTTTCTTTGAGCTAAATGTCTGTATCTTAATATTGGCTCATAGACTAATTCCCTCTTTTACTTAACTTCCAGGTTCTCTGTTATAGAAAGGTGACTCCTTTGCAACATGACTTTCTGTGCACCATAAATTACCTTGAGAAATAGACATATTTGGTAATCTTTAGAAGGAGGGAATATGGGTGGTTAATTGGGAGTCTAGAGTCATATGCCTGACTTTAAATCCTACATTGGCCATATGTTATGTCTGGGATTCTGAGCAAGCTCATTTAACCATGCTGTACCTTCTATTTCCTCGTTTGTAAAATTAAATATTATTGATATGTATATCATAAGCTACTAAAAAAGATTGAATATATTAGCACATGTAAAGTACTTCAAATGAGATGATCACGTAGGAGGAAGTCAATAGATAGTTGCTATTATTGGCTACCATTTTGATCTTTCTTCATGGGTCTTGCATCAGACAGGTTGTTGTGGAAACCAAAATTTAAGAAATAGTGTAGATAATGGTACTTAATTTTATTGTGTTGATATTATAAGTTGGTGTTGCTATTACGATATATTCAAACTGAAAAAATTTTATTTATTTTTTTTTCAAACTGAAAAATTTTAAATGTGATGCCATCGATAACTAATCCTAAAATTCTAAAATTAGGTTTGAATCAAATTAAGTTGCAAATTATGACAGAGGATGGGGTAAGGAGGGGGACCAAAGTTCTTGTTACTTGGAACCCCTCACTCAGTGAGAGTCTCAAAAGTGTCACAAGGATCTGTGCAGAAATTTCTTGAGGGCGTGCTAATGCTTTTCACTTTCTCACAGAAAGAAAGGGAGGTACTAGGAGATGAAACTTCAAGGAAGCTCTCTGGGACAGCTCATGTGAGTTGCCCTAGAATTGCCAGTGTGTCCTGGAGGCATATAGAAGCAATATCTAAAGTATCTCAAGACAGTAGGAGGTGGCTATCAGCCTGAAACAGCTGGGCAGAGAGGACAGACACTTACATTTGGAAAGTAACTTCCCTTCAACAAATAGCAAGGTAAAACATGCAAATCTGCCTCTCACGTGTGAGCCAAACATGGAAGTCAGTCTAGACTCATTCTAAATTGGATTTAAAACAAGGAAATTTCATCAGTGTAAGGAAAAGAGAACAAAAGCTAAGGAAGACCAGAGAGCAGGAGAAAAGGGAGCAATTCACTATCCTATGGGTGTTATAGTCGGAGAGATTCTGCAAGAGAGCTCTGAAGATTGTATGACATTACCAAAGACCGCAGCGAGCTTCACATATCTGCCCAAAAGCCAAAGCCATCTTAAGATAGTTTCAGTTAGGTGAGAACATTCCCTTTGCTCTCTCCAGTTACTCAAACACAAGAGGGTTTGGTCATGGCACCAAGCAAATGGGTGAGTATGGGATAAAGGAAATTAACCACAGAACTTCCACAAAGTCAGGCAATCCACCAGCAGCCAAGATCTAGATAGAAGGAGGGGATTGGGAAAGACTTGTTCTTTTTTTTTTTTTTTTTTAAGATTTTATTTATTTATTTGACAGAGAGAGAGCACAAGTAGGCAGAGAGGCAGGCAGAGACAGAGGGGGAAGCAAGCTCTTTGCTGAGCAGAGAGCCCGACATGGGACACTATCCCAGGATCCTGAGACCATGACCTGAGCTGAAGGCAGTGGCTTAACCCACTGAGCCACCCAGGTGTCCCAAAACTTGTTCTTGAATAAAGATTGGACTGCTAAATACACTGGATCCAAAATTCTCCTTTTGAAAGCAAGATTCATTTTTTGAATAAAATAGCCCCTGGATTCTTTATTACCTCCAAGTGACAGAAAAATTACAAGGCTTCTCAGAGTTGTCATTTAGTGATAGAAGAAAAATGATTCCCCAACTGAGAGGCAGGGAGAGACAAAATTATAGTTGCATTTTGATTCCATTACTTGCATTTGCTCAAATCTACCAGTCCCACTACTATTAAGACTATTGCTTGTCATGGATATGTACTCCCTGGCTTTTCTTTTTCCTCTTCTCTCACCCACACAATTTTTTGGGCCCATCAACATATTACCTATGTCTTGTGGTGGAGAAACAGGGAAGATTTTTGATTGGAGTTTTCAGGAGATGCACCTATACCACAGGTGTTGCAGATAGGCCCAGCTCTTGCCTTCAGCTAATGGATTACATGGGAGAATATTGAGTGTGAAACTGTTGTCGTCACTCAGATAACATATTGAAGAGCCCTTAGCTGGGTCCCATCAGATGTGACATAAACCTGACCAAGGAAGGCAGACATTGTTGGAGCTACTGTATAGAGATTAAGTGAAGCTAGCTCTCTTGACTCTTTGATTGAAATAATACATTTTACTTCTTGTTTAATCTAGTGGAAGTTATTCTGTGTCATTTGTAACAGAAAAAGTCCTGTTAAAGAATTGAGGGTTTGTTTTTGGTTTTTTTTTTTTTTTTTTTTTGGTGCCTCAATATGAACCTAATATTTTTTTCATAACAAATACATTCTAATAAGTCTAGTTTCTTTTCCCCCCAGCCAAATTAATACTATGAAAATAAGGGCTTAAACTCCCAAAGAATGTATACATCTTAAATTATCTATTTCAATGAAAATACCTCCTGTTATACTAAAGAAATATATTTTACATAAATTTTTAAGAATTAACACAAGAGGGGGCACCTGGGTGGCTCAGTTGGTTAAGCAACTGCCTTCAGCTCAGGTCATGATCCTGGAGTCCTGGGATCGAGTCCCACATCGGACTCCCTGCTTGGCAGGGAGTCTGCTTCTCCTGCTGATCTCTCTCTCCTCTCATGCTCTCTCTCTCTCTCTCAAATAAATAAATAAAATCATTAAAAAAAAAAGAATTAACACAAGAGGAACATTATGATTTTAGCTATATCAGTAATCTTTCATGGGTCAATTCTCTGAGGAAGAGTGTGAAAAACCATCATGTTTATAATAAACTAAAATTTAAGTCACATGTTAAACTAATACAAATAAAAAGACAAATTATATAGATAAAATATATCTATAAAACCTTTGAATGGAAAACCTACTTTAATTATACACTCTCCCAAGTCTCTGGATATTGTACGATTACTAGATTTGTCACATTTGGCCTCTAGTCATTTATTTCTTCTTCATTGCAAAATAATGTAATTTCTAAATGTTTTTCAATTTTGAATATATTACTTGATCTTTAAAGCTATTATTTTCTCAGCCATAATATGCAACAAATTAGTATTAATCCTCAGAATGGCACTGGGTTTTTTTTTCTGTTTTACTTTTCAGATGTATCCTGACTTCCAGATCCTACAGCTTCAGAAAATTAACACAGCTTTAACTGTGCTCTGGTAGTTGTTTTGTTCTGTTCTTCTTTTGAAGTAAATATTAGGCTGTAGTTATGGTCTTTGAGGGGTAACTTCTTCCAATATCATGTTTGAATAAATAATGAGGTATAGAGAATTTTAGCCATTTTTAAGATTAATATTTATATAGATTATATTTCAATGGAAAGATATAAACAATGTAGCAGCCCCCACTAGTTTAATGAATCCATAAAAATGGCAATATTCTTTTTCTTAGACTAGCAATGTGTAAATAACAATAGTTGAGAGAGCATATTCTTAGGTTATTTAGAAAGATTCTTATTTATCAGGAAACTGAAACTCATTTGGACTTGTAAACCAAAACAACCTATGTATATACCAATATCATTAGCCTAGAAAATAGTATAGTGAGTTATTTCCCTGTCAGAGCCCATGAGCTAGGTCTGATTAGAGATTGCTCAGGAAAGTATTTGTGAAATAACCTTTGTATAAAATAATATAGCTACTTCAACAGAAGCTTTAAAAATACACTATTTCAATTTTTATCTCTCTAAATATTTTAGCATTTAGACATGTATATAAATCTAACACATAGTTAAATTAAATATTGGGGAACTCAGCTCTACCGCCTTGAAGTCAAACTTAACAATTCATGGTTTAAAAATTGGCTAGATTCATGATTAAAAGATAGGCTGGTGGAAGCCAGAATTTAGTGGAAGACCAGAATCAGCTGTCTGATATTTAGGGAGTGACAAGTGATCCTGGAGGGTCCTGGCATTAATATGGCTTTTAAGACCACATGATACTGGCTGCCTCTACTAATAGATTCTACAACTAATGCCATAAAATCAAATTTTGAAATTTCTAACAAAGAATATTTCAATAAACTGTCACATGCAATGTTCTCCATAAAAATAAATGTACAGCTTATCAAATAATTGGCTCTAACACTTTTATTAATCAAATAACATTTCCCACTTCTCCTATTAAACATTAAAAATGAAAAATGTTAAATAACTAAAAGTAAACTAAATCAAACAAATTAATCCAGGGTACACTTATTTTGGTGAGCACTGAGGAATATATAGACTAGTTGAATCATTATATTATACACATATAAACTAATAAAATGCTGTACGTTAATTATGCTTCAATTAAAAAAATTAATAAAATCTAATATATTCAATGTTTAAACCTGTTGTAGCATACAAGATTTTCTTCCTTTTAAAGACTAAATAATATTATAGTGTGTGTATATACAGATATATACATAACACATTTTGTTTATCCATGGGAAAATATGGAACACTAAAGGAAGACTTGGAAAATATTGCAGGTTTGGTTCCAGATCACTGCAATAATGTTAATAGCACAATAAACCGAATCAAATAAATATTTTTGCTTTCCTAATGAATATAAAAAATATGTGTACAAGCATTATGTTTAAATATATATATTAACCTAAATTTTAAAAAAAATATTTTATTTTTGTATTGATAGCAGTCAACTGATCAGGGTGGCAGGTGCTGAAGGCTGGGGCACTGTGGCAATTTTTCAAAATAGGACTATAATGAAGTTTGATGCATTGGTTGACTCTTGCTTTCACAGTCTCTCTATAGCATGCGATCCTGTTCAATAGCATTTTACCCACAGTAGAACTTATTTCAAAATTGCAGTCTGTTCTCTCAAATCCTGCCACTGCTTTATGAATTAAGGTTCTATAAATTCTAAATCCTTTATTGTCATTTCGACAATCTCTGTGGCATCTCCACCAGGAGTAGATTCCATCTCAAGAAACCACTTTCTTTGCTCATTTGGAAGAAGCAAGTCCTCATCCATTCCTTTTTCATCATGAGATCACAGCAGTTCAGTCCCATCTTCAGGCTCCAACTCTGATGCTAGTTCTCTTGCTATTTCTACCACATCTGCAGTTACTTCCTCCACTGAAGTCATGAACCCCTCAAAGTCATCCATGAGGGCTGGAATCAACTTCTTCCAAATTCCTGTTAATGTTGATGTTTTAACCTATTTCTATGAATCACAAATGTTCCTTATGGCATCTAGAATGATGCATCTTTTCCCCCCAAGTTTTCAGTTTACTTTTCCCAGATCTATCTGAAGAATTACTATCTGTGGCAGTTATAGCCTTACGAAATGTATTTCTTAAATAATAAGATTTGAAAGTAAAAAAAAAACTGCTTGACCCATGGACTACAGAATGGATGTTGTGGTAGAAGCCATGAAAACAACAGTCATCCTGTTATCCTTTTATCAGAGCTCTTGGGTAACCAAGTGCATTGTCAATGAGCAATAATATTTTGAATGGAATCTATTTTTTTCTGAGTGATAGATCTCAACAGTAGGATTAAAATATTCATTAAGCCCATGTTGTAAACAAATGTGTTGTCATCCAGGTTTCGTTATTCCATTCATGGACCACGGGCCAAATAGATTTCACATAATTCTTAAGGGCCCTAGGATTTTCAGATGGTAAATGAGCATGGGCTTTAAGTCACCAGCTGCATGATTAGCCCCTCACAAGAAAGTTCAGCCTATCTTTTGAAGCTTTGAAGCCAGACATGGATTTCTCCTTTCTAGCTATGAAAGTCCTAGATAGCATCTTCTTCCAATATGAGGGTATTTCATTAACATTGAAAATCTGTTGTTTAGTGTAACCATCCTCATTGATCTCTGCTAGAGATAATTATCTCTGGATAAACTGCTGTAGCTTCTCTACCACCACCTGCTGCTTCACCTGGCGCTTTTATGTTTTGGAAATGGCTTCTTTCCTTCACTCTCATGAACCAACCTCTGCCAGCCTCAAACTTTCCTTTTGCAGCTTCCTCAGGTCTCTCAGCCTTCACAATTGAAGAGAGTTAGGGCCTTGCCCTCGATTAGGCGTTGGCCTAGGAGCTATTGTGACTGGATTGATCTTCTATCCAGAGCACTAAAAGGTTTCCCATGTTAGCAATAAGGCTGTTTCACTTTCCTATCCTTTATATCTTCACTGGAGTAACATGTTTAATTTTCTTCTAAAACTTTCCCTTTTCATTCACAACTTGGCTATTTGGTGCAAGAGGTTAGCTTTCAGCCTCTGTCAGCTTTTAGCATGCCTTTCTCACTAAGCTTAATCATTTCTAGCTTGTGATTTAAAGGAAGACACCTGCAACTCTTCCCCTCATTTGAACATTTAAAGGCCATTATAGGGTTATTAATTGGCCTAGTTTCAATATTGTTGTGCCTCAGGGAATAGAGAGTCCTTTGGAGAGGGAGAGAGACAGAGAATGATTGGCTGGTGGGTGGAGCCATCAGGACACACATTTATTTGTGAAGTTTGCAGTTTTATATGGGCAAAGTTCAAGGTGCACCAAAATAATTAAAATTGTAACATCAGGGGTGCCTGGGTGGCTCAGTGGGTTAAGCCTCTGCCTTCAGCTCAGGTCATGATTTCAGGGTCCTGGGATCAAGCCCTGCATCAGGCTCTCTGCTCAGCGGGGAGCCTGCTTCCTCTCTTTCCCTGCCTGCCGCTCTGTCTACCTATGACCTCTCTCTTTGTCAAATAAATAAATTAAAAAATCATTTAAAAAAAAATTGTAATGTCAAAGATAACTGACCACAGATCACCTTAAGAAATATAATAATAATGAAAAAGCTTGAAACCTGCAAGGATTACTAAATGTAACACAGAGACAAGAACTGAACAGCTGTTGCTGGAAAAATGGCACAGATAAACTTGCTCAATACAGGGCCACCACAACCTTCAATTTGTAAAAAACTACAATATCCTCAAAATACAGTAAAGGGAAATACGCCTGTACTCATCTGTACACTTAAAAGTGGTAAAGATGCTAAATTTTGTGTTGTATTTTTAATACAATAAAAAGAGTCAAAAGAGAAATTATTTTTTTCACAAAGAAAATATCTAAAGGATAAATGCATCATGAAAATATTAAAACCTATAATAGATAACTCTTTCTAAAGAGGTGCTATGGTGATTCCATGAGCTAATATATAGAAGTTCTTAGAAGAGTAATTGGGGGGGCACCTGGGTAGCTCAGTGGTTTAAGCCTCTGCCTTCGGCTCAGGTCATGATCCCAGGATCCTGGGATCGAGCCCCGCATCGGGCTCTCTGCTCAGCAGGGAGCCTGTTTCCCTTTCTCTCTCTCTCTGCCTGCCTCTCTGCCTGCTTGTGATCTCTCTCTGTCAAATAAATAAATAAAAATCTTTAATAAAAAAAAAAGAAGAGTAATTGGGCTATTAAAGCTGTTTATCAAGGGCAGATGGAATGATTAATAGTTGGATTTAGAACTGGAATAAAAGTGGAGGAAGATGGAAAAAAAAATTTAGAGTGCCATGCCCAAATAAGTAAAGATTTAAAAACTCATGTGCTCAGTGGAGAAATATATGGGTCCTAAAGCATTCTTGGAAAGATGTAAATTTGTATAACCTTCTTAGAAATTAATTTGATAATGTGGTTCCAAACCCTTACAGAGGTTCCTTACCCTCAACCCAGTAATTTCATTGCAAAGACTCAATCTTAAAGAACTAATTAGACATGTAGGAAGATGTTCATTGCTATTGCATTCTTCTTATTAAAAACTTTAGAAAATGGAATTATATCCTGTGAGGAAGAAGAATCTTTTATCTCACCTATAACAGCTAATGCAGTCTACCTGCCCACGTAAAAATATATATCAATGCAATTAGTAATCAAAATATGAACTTTGCAATATATTCGTGTTTAATTATATTGGTCGCTTGGTGTTTTTAATAATATTTCTTAATATCAAAACAACTGATTACAACTGTATTGAGTATAATTTAAAATAAAAATAAGGAGAAAATCAGTTAAATGCAATACAGGATCAGTTAAATGTAGGTGACAGATTATGGAAGATTTATTTTATAAATGGTTAGAAATGTTCAACATTTGAAAAAGGAATATGAGTTTGTAACTTTGATATTCAAAAGATAATTATCTAGATGTACATGGGATAGTTTTAATTACTTAATTACCATCTTACAAACTCCACAACTGAAAAGCTTAGGGCTGTTAGAGATATCTTCTCATTTTAATCTAAGTAATTATTTAATGAAATTTTGAGTCCCATTATATTATAATTATTTAAAGGGTAAGTACTGTACTATGCAATTTCTCAAGAAAATTTTTAAAAATTCATAACTCACTGATTTTGTTTCTTCTTTATAAAATCATTATCATTTGTCAAATCATGTTGGTGGTTTTTTAATAGAATGGTTGGGCACTTTCATATTCGTACATTCACCTATTGACTACCTTTGTATTAGAAGCTCCTCAAGGCACAGATTATCAGTTAAGACTCCAAGTCAAGAAAATTCATGAATAAGTTGGTAAATATGTTGGGAGTGTTATAGGTATAATATATTTTGGAAATTCAGAGTAACTATTACTTAGCCTAAATTGAGTGAGAGAGGCTAGGAGTTTTAATAGAATGTGATTGGACATGAGGCAACCATTAAAATAGTAGTTGAACGTTTTAGGAAAAGAAAGGTGAAAGAACAATCCAGAGCAGAAGCAAGAAGAAATTATATACATCGTAAAGTATATAAATGAATTATATATGTGTATACATGTACAATAAATGAAATACAGTGTTATTTCCAGTGAATAGAAGGGCCAGTGAATACATATAAAGCATGTACAGTTAACCCTTGAACATTGCAGGTGCTAGAAGCACTCACCCTCTGTGCGGTTAGAAATCTGCATATAATTTTTTTAAAGACTTATTTATTTTATTTTTCAAGAGAGACAGAGAGAGAGCATGAGCAGGGGGAGGAGCTGAGGGAGAAAATATTTCAAGCAGACTCCCCACCAAGTGAGGAGCCCAATGTAGAGCCCAATCCCACAACTCATGAAATCGTGACCTGAGCTTAAACTGAGAGGTGGACACTTAACCAACTGGGCCACCCAGGTACCAGTCTACTGTTGACCAGAACTCTTACTGATAACATAAACAGTTAAGTAACTTATAGGTTGCATGTTATATATATTATATACTGTATTTGTATAATAAAATAAGGTAGAGAAAAGAAAATTATTAAGAAAATTATAAGGAAGGGGCGCCTGGGTGACTCAGTGGGTTAAAGCCTCTGCCTTCAGCTCAGGTCATGATCCCAGGGTCCTGGGATCGAGCCCCGCATCGGGCTCTCTGGTCAGCAGGGAGCCTGCTTCCCTCTCTCTCTCTGCCTGCCTCTCTGCCTCTTGTGATCTCTGTCAAATAAATAAATAAAATCTTAAAAAAAAAAAGAAAATTATAAGGAAGAAAAAATACATCTATAGTACTGTACTGTATTGATTAAAACGCATCTGCATATAAATGGACCGGCACAATGCAAAGCCATGTGTTCAAGAGTGAACCGCCCTTGGAAAAGATATTGGACAGATGTTGTGGTGACAGATGGATTTAGACCAAGTTGATGGAAATTAGAAAATAGCATTTTTTTGTATGGTATGCCTAGAAGTCTAGATATTATTTTGTAGCAAACATTATCCAACAATCCAACATATGCTTTTTGTTTGTTTCAAGTTTTTATTTAAGTTCAGGTTAGTTAACATATAATGTAGTATTAGTTCCAGGAGTAGAATTTTGTGATTCATCACATACTTATAACACCCAGGGCTCATCACAGGTGCCCTCCTTAAGATTCATCAAACATTTAACTCATCCCCCTGCCCATCTCCACTCCTGCACCCCTCAGTATGTCCTCTATAGTTAAAAGTCTGGTTTAAGGTTTGCCTCTCTCCTTTCCACCCTCACGTTTATGTTTCTTAAATTCCATGTATGAGTGAAATCATATATTTGTCTTTCTCTGACTGACTTAATCCATTTTTCCACTTAGCATAACACACTCTAGCTCCATCCATGTCCTTGCAAATGGTAGGATTTCAATCTTTTTATGGATGAGTAGTATTACATGCACCTGCCGGGCGTGCGACACGGGGACGGGCACGGGCACGGGCAGCTGGTGTAGGAACGGCCACACTTGCGGCTCTGCTTGCTTCGGTTAAGACCGCTGACGAGACGGAGCCCCGCAGCCTGGGCCCAGGGAAGCAAGTGAGGGCGGCGGCGCGGAGATGCCAACAGGAGGATGGCACCTACTTCCCGGGCCAGCACCCGCTTGGCACATGGTCCCGGGAGCTGTGTGCTGTGAGCCAAGGTGAATGTCGCTCGTCTGCTGTTGGAGACGCCGGTCTACAGAGATGAATGGGTCCGTTTTTATAGACTCGAACTTTGTGTGACCATTATTTATATTTTTAATACGGTTTTGATGATTTGGAGATGAAAAAAAATGAGGTTGTCTATGATAAAAGTGTGGATTAAATCTGCACTCTGAATTGAAAAAAAAAAATGTGTGTGTGTAATCACCTCTCCTTTATCCATTCATCAGTCAAAGGACATTTGGGCTCTTTCCATAATTTGGCTATTATTGATAATGCTACTATAAACACTGGGGTGTAGGTATCTTTTCAAATTTACCATTTGGGTAAATACCTGGTGGTGTAATTGCTGAGTCATAGAGTAATTCTATTTTTAAGTTTTTTGGAACCTCCATACTGTTTTCCAGCATGGCTGCACCAGTTTGCTTTCTCAACAACAGTGTAAGAAGGTTTTCCTTTCTTTGAACCTTCCACAATATTGTTGTTTCCTGTGTTGTTAATTTTAGCCATTCTGAGAGGTGTAGGGTGATCGCTCATTGTAGTTTTAATTTGTATTTCCCTGATGGTAAGTGATGTTGGGCATCTTTTCGTGTGTCTGTTAATCATCTAGATGTCTTCTTTGGGAAAGTGTCTATTCATGTCCTCTGCCCATTTCTTAACTGGATTTTTTGTTTATTAGGTGTTGAGTTTGATAAATTCTTTATGGATTTTTGATGCTAACCCTTTATCAGATATGCCATTTGTAAATATCTCCCATTTTGAAGGTTGCTTGTTAATTTTGATTGTTTCCTTTACTATGCAGAAGTTTTTTTTTTATCTTGAAGTCCTAATAGTTCATTTTTGCTTTTGTTTCCCTTGCCTCCAGCAACGTATCTAGTGAGAAGCTGAGCAGAGTTCAAAGATATTACTGCCTGTGTTCTTCTCTAGGATTTTGATGGTTTCCTATCTCACGTTAGATCTTTCATTCATTTTAAACATATTTTTGTGTATGGTGTAAGAAAGTGGTCCAGTTTCATTTTTTTGCTTATTGCTGTCCAGTTTTCCCAACATGATTTGTTGAACAGACTATATTTTTCCCATTGGATATTCTTTCCTACTTTGTCAAGGATTAGTTGGTATAGTTGTGGGTCCATTTCTGGCTTTCAATTATGTTCCATTTGATCTATGTGTCTGTTTTTGTGCTAGTATCAAACTATCTTCTTTTCTTTAAAAGACACATGTTTATACTACTGATTTGCTTTTTTTTTTTACCCAGTGACCTTATCCCACCACCCACCTCCCCACCAGCAACCCTCAGATGTTTCCTATGATTAAGAGTCTCTTATGGTTTGTCTTCCTCTCTGATTTCATCTTGGTCTTTTTTTTCCCTCTCTTCCCCATGATCCCCTTCTTTGGGAAAGTGTTTCTTAAATTCTGCATGTGAGTAAGATCATATAATTGTCTTTCTCTGATTGTATTATTTTGCTTAACATAATACTCTCTAGTTCTATTCATGTCATTGTAAATGGCAAAATATCATTATTCTTGATGTTTGAGTAGTATTCCATTGTGTATATATATATCACCTCTTCTTTATCCATTCATCTGTTAATGAACATCTGGGATTTTTCCATAGTTTGGCTATTGAGGACATTGCTGCTATAAACATTGGGATGCAGGTGTCCCTTGAGACCACTACATTTGTATTGTTTGGGGTAAATATGCAATGGTGCAATTGCTGGATAATAGGGTAGCTTTATTTTCAATTTTTTGAGGAAACTATACTGTTCTCTGTGAAAAAGTTGGTAGTATTTTGATAGGGATGGCATAGGTAGCATAGACATTTTAAAAACATTTGTTCGTCTAATCCATGAGCACGGAACGTTTTCCATTGCTTTGTGTCTTCCTCAATTTCTTTCATGTGTGTTCTATAGTTTTTCTGAGTACAGATCCTTTGACTCTTTGGTTAGGTTTATTCCTACATATCTTGTGGTTTTGGGTGAAATTGTAAATGGGATTCATACCTTAATTTCTTTCTCATTGTTAGTGTAAAGAAATGCAACTGCTTTCAGTGCATTGATTTTATATTCTGCTGAATTCCGGTAAGAGTTCTACCAATTTTGGGGTGGAGTCTTTGGATTTTCCATATAGAGTATCATGTTATCTGTGAAGAGTGAGAGTTTGACTTTTTCTTTGCCAATTGGATGTTTTTATTTCTTTTTATTTTCTGAGTCTAAGACTTCTAGTATATGTTGAAAAACAGTGGTGAGAGTGGACATCCCTGCCATGTTCCTGAACTTAAGGAAAAAACTCTTAGTTTTTCCCCATTGAGAATGATATTTGCTATGGGCTTTTCATATATGGCTTTTATGATATTGAATTATGTTCCCTCTATCCCTACACTGTGAAGAATTTTAATCAAGAAAGATGCTGTACTTTTTCAAATGCTTTTTCTACATCTATTGAGAGGATCATATACTTCTTATCTTTTCTTTTATTTATGTAGTGTATCACATTGATTGATATGTGGATGATGACCCATCCTTGCAGCCTAGGAGCAAATCCTACATGGTCTTGGTGAATAATCCTTTTAATGTACTGTTGGATCCTACTGGCTAGTATCTTGGGTAGAATTTTGGCATCCATGTTCATCAGAGATATTGGTCTATAAGTCTTCTTTTTGGTGGAGTCTTTGTCTGGTTTGGAGATAAAGTTAATATTGACCTCATAGAACAAGATTGGAAGTTTTCCTTCCCATTCTATTTTTTGAAACAGCTTCAGAAGAATAGGTATTAATTCTTTAAATGTTTGGTAGTATTCCCCTGAGAAGCCATCTGGCCCTGGACTTTTGTTTGTTAGGAGATTTTCAATTGCTGTTTCAATTTCCTTGCTGGTTATGGATCTGTTCAGATTTTCTATTTCTTCCTACTTCCATTTTGATGGTTTATAAGTTTCCAGAGAAGCCATTCCTGGGTTTGCTGATTATAACCAGCTTCACTGCTCTGAAGCCTGGGAACTCTACAACACTCAAGCACTCCCATTCTTTCTATGACCCCCGGGATCCTGAGACCCTGACACACTGTCTCACCTAGGATTCCTCCCAGTTCTCCACCTGAGTGCTTTTCAAGCAGGGATATCCTTCATCAGAGCAGACTACTAAAAGTTCTGATTTTGTGCTCTGCTGCTATATCACTTCTCAGTAGCCAGGTTCCAGAAGTTCCCTCCCCTCATGGTTTATCTTCCAATATATTGCCTTGGATTAACTTCTCCACACCTTCTACCTTGCAGAAAGTGGTCACTTTTTTATTTGCAGAGTTGCAGCTATTCTTTTCTTAGATCTCCAGTTGAGTTCACAGGTGTTCAGAATGATTTAGTGGCTAGCTAGCCAAATTTCTGGGGCCAGAAGAAACTAAGGTCTCCTACTCCTCCACCATCTTGGACCAGAAAGTCTCTCATATTCCTAGGACCATATACTGTCTTGATCACTACAGCTTTGTAATAAAACTTGAAATCTAGAATTGCGATGCCTTCAGCTTTGCTTTGGCTATTTGGGGTCTTTTAGGGTTCTATACAAATCTTAGGACAATTTGTTCTAGCTCTGTGAAAAAGGTTGATGGCATTTTGATAGGGATTGCATTTAAAATGTAGATTGCTTTGGGTAGCATAGACATTTTAACAATATGTGCTTTTCTTTAGGAAAAATTAGAAAATTTGGTTGATGAAAAATTAAAGAGTGATGTGGAGATGAGAAGAAAGTGGAAGTGCAGATACCATTGAGAGGCAGCTATGATAGCACTAATAAATGTAGATGATGTCCTGGACCAAGTTATGTAAGCAGACATAGAATGAAGAGGATATTTCTAAAGCATATAGGGCTTACTCTCTGACTTTCTATTGGTGGTAGGGGAGATAGAAAAAAAAATAAGAATGGTTCCTTGGATATCTAAACTTATTGGAAACATTTAGGTGGATGGATGATTGTGTCTGCAAGTCACAAATGAAATATTAGACGAAGATTACTTTTGTGTTGCTCTACTAACAATGATATAGATAGATAGATAGATAGATAGATAGATGATAGATGAGAGACAGATGGATAGAGACAAACTATCAAGTTTACTTTCTGATAAATACATTCATGACTAGAATATATAGTTGTTGCTCAGATGTAAAATGTATATTCTCCTAGACATGAATAGTTTATATCTGCTATGTAAAAAAAAATTTTTTTTAAATTGCTGGTATTTAAAGTTGAGAATGAAAAGAGGGAAATAATGAATAATTACTTATCTAAAGGTAGTACTGAGGTTGATACAAACAGAATAATTATTTCCCACTTGTCTAGTTTGAGTGGAGGTTTATTATGTAAGGCTGGTTGAGAAATAGGGAGGAAAAAAAAAGAATTCAAATGCTTAGGCAATATATTCGAATGATAAGATTTTAAGGCATAATTTGACATCTTATACTCTCTGATGCAGAAAATTTCCTTTGATTATAAGATTTAGTTTTCTAACCAAGCCATTAAGGATCAAGTGAGAATAATAAGCTACCCAAAACAAAATTTCAATAAATGTTTTGCTGTAGAACTACTTCTCATCTTTATAACTATTGCTTCAATTTTCTACTTCTGGTAGTTTGTGAACTATGAGAAACAGCTACAAACAAATGAAGCAAATTCTCTTTTGGACTGGTACAACTAGCACAAGTCTAATCAGTAATGTGCATGAAGGACAAATGACATGTGCAGATGTGAAATAGATTTTGAGAATAGATTTTGAGATTGCATAGCACTTTATAAACTGAATAGGTTTCTTAGAAAACTTACTGTAGAAGATCTATAAAGAAATATGACTTTATTTATGACTAAGGAATAAAATCTAGTCAGGCTTGAGTATTTTTAAGAAATTGAGTGGATACATTTGACTACAAAATATACATTATTATTAGTTAAATAAAAATGCACATTTAAGAGCAGGGGTGGTATAAGCAGAGTGAGGGAGAAAAGAGAATGTTGACCTTGAAGCTAAAGGTCAAACTTTATTTTCAAGAGGCATATTTACTTTCTTTATGCACAATTTAATTGAAATAGCCATGTAATATTATTTTGATTCCCATGAAATAATTAACAATTTTCTAGCCTTAATAATAGCAAACCACTACCATTTTTAAATGAGTCAAAATCTCTGGACAATAAGAAATAATTTGAGGTGCCACAAATATACTTTACTTGGAATGGTTTTAATGTCTCTTTCCTTTAAACTTATAGCAATTTCTGACTCATATTACATGAAATCATCATCACATTCCCAAAGATAATACTTCCCTATGTAAGGACAAATCCATAACCAATGTACATTTTAAAAGTATTATTAGAAAATTGGGACAAGCATTGAGATGATTTTTATGTTATCCACTAATGAGGAACAATTGTGCAAAAATATATGGAAATGCTCTTCTAAATCAGTTTGTCAGCAATATTTGAGCCTTGTGCTGAAACGCCATGGGACTAGGACAGAAACAAATATGTCAATGAAGGGAAATGAGTATTCTTCTTAAATGAGTTTCCAGGGTTTTTGTTTTGTTTTGTTTTAGGTACAGAACATATATTTTCTAAAAATATCAAAATCTTGGGGCACCTGGGTGGCTCAGTCAGTTGAGTGTCTACCTTTGGCTCAAATAGTGATCTCAGGGTCCCGGGATTGGGCTGGTGTTGAGCTCCCTGTTTGGTGGGGAATCTGCTTCTCCTTCTCCCTCTGCCCCTCCTCCTGCTTGTGCTCACTCTCCTTCTCAGTTTCTCTCAAATAAATAAATAAAATCTTTTTAAAAAAAAGATAAAAAAATAAAAACAAAAATAATGAAATATCAAAATCTTTACAAGGCCTAAAACAGTTCAATTAAACAAAAAATTGCCAATCTAGTAGAACTTAATACTCTGAAATGTACCAATAGAAACAATTTGAATACATATTCTCAATAGTAATGAAATGTTTAAATAAAAGATGAAGAAGAAGATACTTACAAAGAAAAAGTTTCTTACAAAGACACAGCCTTACTCTGTCCAGTTGATTTTAATATCCCAAACAATGTAGCCAAGCAGAGTTGGCTAATAGATTAGATTAAATTGCATTTATGTATAGATATTGTGTCTAATTAACATACAATTATTTTCAAACTGATTCTAAAGCTTTTGAAGATACTTGAAATATGTTTTATGTTTCAAATATCCCCCACCCACAAAAAAATATCTGCTCTTATTCTTAATTTACTTAGCAAACCCTCTCTTAATATGTAAAAGAAACTAAACAACATCTCAATCTTTATTCAATTTAGGAAAAAACAAATTGTAATATTCAAATATGTGATATTTTATTTGAGGATTTAACATAATTACTAATAAAATGCAGAGAAAAGGAGCACTTGTGTAATCAGGGAGTGAGTTTAAATCAGGTTTCTAAGGATATTTCTGTGGTAAATAAGTATAGTTCCCAAGATCTGGGGGAGGATGCAAAAATAAAAAGAACCAAGGAAACTCAACGTTTGAGTTTTGTAGGTCAGCATCTCACAACTCTTCTTACAATGGCAGTTCTCGAATCTATTACAACAGCTAAAGCAAGTGTTGCAGTTCTTTTGAAATCTCTCAGAACCCATGCACAAAGGTAAGAGTATGTATTTCCTTGAATGTCAATGTAAATGCTCGTTTCCTAATGAAAGAAGAGAAAAAATACAAATGACACCTCGTCTTGTGACAATAACCAAGGCTGGCATGACTGCTTTCATTATACAGAAGATACTGAAGTTTAAAAATTAAATACGTTTCCCACACTGACCCAAAAAAGCTGACTTGGAATCTCTATTGGATTTGTCTCACAAAGTCTGTCAGTTACTCTTCACTAGGTGCTATAAAAACAGCATTTTACATATTGCCTTTGCTTGTCTAATTCCACTGTAATTTTCTACATGAAAAAGGATTAGCCATTATATTGATACAATTTATGTATAGTGATTTATACTATAACGTGTGATTTCTACTACAAACCTTATTTGGTATTTCTATTTAAAATTCCAAGAATCTTTTACTGGACAGTTTTTTTTTTTTTTTTTCAGGACAGAATGAATGCAGGGGTAAACATGATACATTATTAACCAAAAAATGTAATTAATTATCTATCTCACACTTTTACTTCACATATCTTTAAATATTCTTTACTGCCCGTTACTTTACTCACAGCGTGAAATTATTCAGTCACTTTGAAAACATCAAAGAAATAAAAAATTGCTCCCAATCTGCAATTTACAACTGTGCCCCTGATCAGTTAGGGAAGGTCAAAGGGGCTAATGCATTCACAAAGTACAGGAACGGGCATACTGAAGGGGATATACTTAATCCTCAGAGCCAAATAATAATTAGCAGTGGTGATGGATAAAGTCATATATGCAATAGCTACAGGGTCAGTGCTACATTTATTCAGATTCATAAATGAAAGTAAGAGTCATCAGGCTCTGAGATGGTAACTCAAATGAAGGATAAAATGCCCCTAATCCCATAAACTCTGGCGATCATGGTGAAATCACATACTGCCTTTCTGTCATGTAATTCTAATTTTAGTGCATTAATGCTGTTATTCAGCATTGATCATTCATGTGAAACAACACCAAGATGAAAAATTTTCCACTAGGAATTAGATACACTTTCATTCAACAAATGTTTATCAAGTATGTTCGACGGACATGTTAAGTCTGAAGTAATATTTGTGCTAAGTTAGCCTTAAAAAATTCCATATGTTGCATACAAAAATCTAGTTTTGTGATTTCCTAACCCAATGTACAAATTTAAAACCCACAATTACAAAGTATGCTGACCTATTAATACTATGTCAGAAACATTACAACTTAAAAGTTGTTTATGGACTGCAATTAAAAAATAATAGTGTTTTGACAAATTCTCTTTAAAGTTCTTTGAAAGACAAAATACATTTTTTATTCCTTTTTAACATCAAGAACTTCATGTTAGTTAATATATTATTCAGTAATACACTTCTAAATAAATTGGATTTCAAACTTCCATTGCATAATAAAATAGTAACAAATATTTTTTTTCTATTTTGGAAATATATATTTCACATAAAAATCTTTTTAAAAATCTAATGTATATCATATTATATAATGAAATTATCTCTGGTTCCAATTGTATAAATGATCAGTAAATCTTCCCCTTCAGACAATGTATAAATATTTAATAACATAAAGATGGTCAATAATTTAAATTCAAAGAGATTTGTACATTGATCTTCCAGATAAAATGTTATTAAGCCAAACGATTTCCCACAGGTTCAGTTTTCTCTATGACCCTACGTGTTCAGGTATTATATTTATAATGACAACTAAGGAACCCATCTTGTTCAGTAGGTGAAGCAAATTAACTGAATGTTATAGATTACTGTTAGTGCAACAATGCTGGGAACATACTTACTGCTACTTGAGGTCGAGCCCTGCCTTAGGCAAAATCATGAAATATGCCCAGGTAATCACTGTCCTTCTCTGCTCCTACAGCGCTCCTGACCTACCTCACTGACCCCTGCTTTCATTTCCCCTGGGTGGATAGCTCTTCCTTGCTACATTTTGGGTGTACAGTTCTTAACCAGGGGAAACTCCTTTGGGCAATAGTTTCATGCTTCAAGCTTACTGCCCTCCCCTGTGTCAAAATACACTAATGTGTTAGATACTAGTCCTCTGGAGTGCAAGGCGATAACTAAATGATAATAATAAAGATATTAAATGGTTGTACAATGATGGGGTTTCTTCCTTTGAGGGTATTTATGATCTAGCTGCAAACACTTTTTAGAATTCAAAAAAATCACACTTGAGCAGTGAAATATCAAGTGACAGTATTACAATATCTTCAGAGAGGTGAGCCTTTCTCTGTGCCTCTAAGTCATAAGATCAATACATCAGTCCATCCAAAATTATATTCAATTAATATTCTCCCAAGTTCAGTATGATATTTAATCCCTTGGTGTCTTGACATTGAAGTAATGATAATGAGATTCAGCAGCTGAATCATCGTATATGAATTTATATAATCTCATGTAAGTTTTTAAAATTTGGCTTCCAAATTTGGAATAAAGTACAATTCTTAGGTCTCCGTTATTTTTTACAAAATGTTTTCAGTTTTATTAAGATATAACTGACATGTATTATATTAGTTTAATGTGTACGATGTGATGATTTGATATCATATATATTTGTATGTATTAGGATATTATTACCACAATAGGTTTAGTTAATATCTGTCACCTCACATATAATGTTTTTTTTTCCTTGTGATGAGAACTTTTTAGTTTTTTTTTTTTTCTTTTTCTACTCTCTTGGCAATTTCAAATCTATAGTATAGCATGATTAAGTCTAGTCACCATGCTGCATATTATGTTTCCAGAATTTATTTTTCATATAACTGGTCTTGGTTATTTTAAATCATTTTTTAGGTCATTGGTGTTAAGACAATGAACATAATACAAAGCATCTAGATAGCTCAATAAGTCTATAGGTGATTTTATAGATATAACTAAATTATAATACAATTAGGACTGAGATTTATATTTTATAAAAACTATATTGCTAAGATAATATTTTATATTATTAGAAAATGTATTCTTTTTTATTATTAATTTCTGGGAACATAGTGTGAGGGTGAGGGTTGAGAGCTATATTTTATAGAGATCAACATTATTGTGGATTACTAAGCATTTTCTTACATGTGATGTTAGAAAACAGACGATTAAGTTTCTCACAATAATTGTAATTGGTTATATGCTGTGTCTGTCCTACTTCTTCCTTTATTATCCTCAATAGATAAGTAAATTGAGACAAAACAGCTATCTTTTAATCAATAAAGTGAGACCTTTTGTTGTTTTGAGGAAAATCAGTAAAGCATAATCATTCACTATATGGATCTTAAATATTGTGAATTTTAAAATTATAAATGATTGCATCAAATAGATCCTCTGCTATCCTGGTCTTAAACACCTAGTAACTAAGGTGTTAAACATTTTCTCTTCGCTGTTGAGACTGTACACTATTCCATAGTATATGCCCTCAATCTTCACTTGTCAAGATAAGGATAATCAATCTCAATTCCCCATAAAATGTAATTTCCATTAGAGACAAGCAATAAACACTTCCAATTTCTTGGTAGCATTGAACTTCTACAAAATAATCCCCTTTAAAAGAGAGCAGGGAAAATACTTTATTTTACCACTGAGATACTGGTATGTAGAAACAGAAAAGTCAATTCGTCTTCTTATCTTACCGAGGTGCCTATAATTACTGTTTTTTTTTAGTTTTTTTTTTTTTCTTTTTAAAGGCCAAAATTGAAATCAGTGAAACTGATTGTTGCTGAGAGGAAAGAGCAGCAGATACACAAAGAAGAAACTATTTCCTGTTAAAACTGCATTCCCTGGAATCTGGCATGCATCCTAACGAACCCAAACAAGAGTGAAACTGTCTGTGAATTCAAAGCCTGGACATGAATATCTTATTATGTAAAATACTCTGTGTGGAATAAAAGTTATGGTCCCCATTCTTAGGAAGCTTATTTTTTACTAGGGACAGAAAACACTACAATCCAGGGCAATATATTTTTCTCTATTTCAAAACATCCCACAAGCAAGCTGTACTTCCTACAAAGAATTCAAATGCTGCTGACCTAGTATAGTGACATGTTTGAATGCTCACTATGCTTATTTCGCAACAGTAATAAACTTTTCTAGAATATATTAGTTTGGTTATCACTTCTTTTTTGCAATCTCAGGATGTTCCACGTTCTTTTCAGGATAAATTTCCAAGGATGATACAGAATGGCCTTCACTTAAACATTCATTTAATTTTAACACAATTTCTGATTCCAGCGTCCTCTTCCCCTTTATTCTGGAGCTGCCGACGTGTTGCTCTCCCTCATTGCTGTGTCTCCTTTCCCCAACACTGTTTTTTCACCTTATTAATTTGTATGTGTCCTTTTGTACTTATCTTACATGCCTCCTCCACCTGATTGTCTCTTCCAAAATTCCTCCATTGCATGCTTTATTTTGTGCCGCGTCATATTTCAGTCACCTGTCTGTTGACAATTGCTCCTGTTATCTTGTGGACTCCTCGATAACAAGGTTGTGGTTTAGTCATTACCATATTACCCAATGTCTGCATGATACTTTGCATATTTGCATGCAATACATTTATGCTTACTGAGTGAAACTTGGGAAAACATTATAGAAGTGCCAAAAATTAATTAACAACAAATAGAATGAAAACATCATGTCAGATACTGACATTGGTATTCTTTACTTGAGATTTTTAAAATAATAATTTATCATATAGCTTATTTACTGTGTTTTGATTTTTACCCATTTGTTCCACTGTTCTCATTTAGAATGAATTGTAGTGTTTTTCCTTCCTTTCCCTATGATCCTCTGTCTTGTTTCTCAAATTCCTCATATCAGGGAGATCATATGATAATTGTCTTTCTCTGATTGACTTATTTCGCTTAGCATACTACCCTCTAGTTCCATCCACATCGTTGTAAATGGCAAGATTTCATAAGGGAGGGAAAAATGAAACAAGGAGAAACCAGAGAGGGACACATACCGTAAGAGACTCTTAATCTCAGGAAACAACTGAGGGTTGCTGGAAGGGAAGGGGGTGTGAGGGATGGGGTAGCTGGGTGATGGACATTGGGGAGGGTATGTACTATGGTGAGTGCTGTGAATTGTGTAAGACTGATGACTCACAGACTTGTACCCCTGAAACAAATAATACATTATACGTTAATTTTTAAAAAGTGAAAAAAAAGTTATATCATTATCAAAATAGTACCACTACTGTTAAAATGCTTAATTGTGTAATTTGAAAATAAATTGAGACAAACACATGGATGAAAGTATCTCCCTTAATAGAGTAGGTATACACAATGTAAATGCAGGGAAACCTGGAGGCTCGTTGGCTAAGGGTCTGACTCTCGATTTTGGTCCAGGTCATGATGTCAGGGTTGTGAGATGGAACCCCACATTAGGCTCCATGCTCAGCAGGGAATCTGCTGGAGATTATTTCCCTCTCCTTCTGCCCCTGCCCTGCTCACAAACACTCTCTCCCTCTCTCAAATACATAAATATATTTTTTTAAATGTGTTAGATTTTTATTAGAGAGAGAGAGAATGCATGCAAGTGGGGAGGGGTAGAGAAAAAGAATCTGAAGGAGAATCCACACTGAACACAGAGCCTGATGAAGGACTTGATCTCACAACCTTGAGATCATGATCTGAGCTGAATCTAAGAGTCAGATGCTTAACTGACTGAGCCACCCAGGTGGCCCTTGTCTTCAATTATTTTTATATTAATCCAGCATTCACCACCAGCATTACAAAGAGCCAATAAAAGACAAGATTATTGACCATAAACCCAATTAGTATTGAATACTATAGAAATGGTAAAAAAAGCAAAATGGTCTCAGATTTATGAAATAGAATATATAACAAAATGTTGAGGAAAAATTGATTAGTTGCTCAGTTCCCACAGAACAACAGTTCAATTGTTACATCTTACAGCATTCTATTGAAAACAAACATCCTATAATGTCTTAAGCCTGGTATCTTTTTCAATCTTTTCTATTCCTAAGACAATATGTTGGAAACAGTGGAGCCTCAAATAGTGTTAGTAATATTATCAAAATTCTATTTTATCAGCAGCATTATATATGTGAAATACAAATACAAAAAAAAGAAAAAATTCAATTCAATTGTGGCAACAAAACCAACAATTATAACAAATTCATATTCATATTATAAAAGGGAACTCAGATATCAAAAAACCCGAAGACTAAGCTCACCCCAACAGGTTGCAGTATTTAACATTTATAAATACTTTTCAAGTTCATTAAATATTTCAAAGGCTTATTGAAGAAAATGTATTCTGAAAAACACTGTGCATTAAATTATTTTTAAGGCTTTTAAATATAGATGACATTGTTCCCTTCTGGTAATTTTCTTAATAAGTAAGGATGTCATTTCCCAATTTGTAATATCAAGCTATGACCCAAAAAGGATTTTTAAAGGAAAACAATAATTTTTTTAAAAAAATCACCCAAATAAAATTTCATTACTTCACATCTAAAACAATATCCTTTCAATACCATTTAAATAATTTTGAAATAATTTATCATTTTAATAAATAACAGAACTGCCAATGAATATTTTTATCAGAAGTAGGAAATGCAATTTAGTGGATAGTCTTGAGATTACCATGGCAAAGAAAAATGTAAAAAACATACACACAGGGAGGAGTCAAGATGGCAGAGAAGTAGCAGGCTGAGACTACTTCGGGTAGCGGGAGATCAGCTAAATAGCTTATCTAAAGATTGCAAACACCTACAAATCCAACGGGAGATTGAAGAGAAGAAGAACAGCAACTCTAGAAACAGAAAATCAACCACTTTCTGCAAGGTAGGACTGGCGGAGAAGTGAATCCAAAGCGACGGGAAGATAGACCGCGGGGGGAGGGGCCGGCTCCCGGCGAGCGGCGGAGCAACGGAGCAAAATCAAGACTTTTAAAAGTCTGTTCCGCTGAGGGACATCGCTCCAGAGGCTTAACTGGGGTGAAGCCCAGGCGAGGACAGCGCGGCCTCAGGTCCCGCAGGGTCACAGAAGGATCAGGGGTGTCTGAGTGTCGCAGAGCTTACCGGTATTAGAACGGGGAAGCCGGCTACAGAGACAGAGCCGAGGAGTGACTCTCAGCTTGGGGTTGCCTTGGACCGGTCGCAGGCTCGGTCAGCTCGGAGCGCGGCCGGAGGCCAGGGTGACGGGAGTCATTGGGCGCTGTTCTCTGGGGGCGCACTGAGGAGTGGGGCCCCGGGCTATCGGCTCCCCAGGCCGGAGACCGGGAGGCCGCCATCTTCATTCCCGTCTTCCGGAACTCTACGGAAAGCGCTCAGGGAACAAAAGCTCCCGAAAGCAAACCCGAGCGGATTACTCAGCTACTCAGCGCGGCCCCGGGTAAGGGCGGTGCAACTCCGCCTGGGGCAAAAAGGCTTGAGAATCACTACAACAGGCCCCTCCCCCAGAAGATCAACGGGAAACCCAGCCAGGACCAAATTCACCTACCCAGGAGTGCTGTTTCAATACCAAGGAGAGCGGCAGAATTCCAGAGGAGAAGAAAGCAAAGCACGGAACTCATGGCTTTCTCCCCATGATTTTTAGCCTTGCAGTTAATTTAATTTTTTTTTTCTTTTTCAATTTTTTTTTCTTTTTCTCTTCTTCTGCTAAATTTTTTTTTAACTTTTACCGTTTTTTTTAACGTTTTTTTTAAATAGTATATCTAATATATATATATATTTTTTCCTCTTTTTATATTTTTTCTTTATCGACTTTCTTTTCTTAAATAGTTTCTTTTTTTTCTTCTTCTTCTTTTTGAACCCATTTTTATCCCCTTTCTCCCCCCTCACGATTTGGGATCTCTTCTGATTTGGCTAAAGCATATTTTCCTGGGGTTGTTGCCACCCTTTTAGTATTTTACTTGCTCCTTCATAAACTCTTATCTGGACAAAATGACAAGGCGGAAAAATTCACAACAAAAAAAAGAAAAAGAGGCAGTACCAAAGGCTAGGGACCTAATCAATACAGACATTGGTAATATGTCAGATCCAGAGTTCAGAATGACGATTCTCAAGGTTCTAGCCGGGCTTGAAAAAGGCATGGAAGATATTAAAGCAACCCTCTCGGGAGATATAAAAGCCCTTTCTGGAGAAATAAAAGAACTAAAATCTAACCAAGTTGAAATAAAAAAAGCTATTAATGAGGTGCAATCAAAAATGGAGGTTCTCACTGCTAGGATAAATGAGGCAGAAGAAAGAATGAGCGATATAGAAAGCCAAATGACAGAGAATAAAGAAGCTGAGCAAAAGAGGGACAAACAGCTACTGGACCACGAGGGGAGAATTCGAGAGATAAGTGACACCATAAGATGAAACAACATTAGAATAATTGGGATTCCAGAAGAAGAGGAAACAGAGAGGGGAGCAGAAGGTATATTGGAGAGAATTATTGGAGAGAATTTCCCCAATATGGCAAAGGGAACAAGCATCAAAATTCAAGAGGTTCAGAGAACCCCCCTCAATATCAATAAGAATAGGTCCACACCCCGTCACCTAATAGTAAAATTGACAAGTTTTAGTGACAAAGAAAAGATCCTGAAAGCAGCCCGGGAAAAGAAGTCTGTAACGTACAATGGTAAAAATATTAGATTGGCAGCAGACTTATCCACAGAGACCTGGCAGGCCAGAAAGAGCTGGCATGATATATTCAGAGTACTAAATGAGAAAAACATGCAGCCAAGAATACTATATCCAGCGAGGCTATCATTGAAAATAGAAGGAGAGATTAAAAGCTTCCAGGACAAACAAAAACTGAAAGAATTTGCAAATACCAAACCAGCTCTACAGGAAATATTGAAAGGGGTCCTCTAAGCAAAGAGAGACCCTAAAAGTAGTAGATCAGAAAGAAACAGAGACAATATACAATAACAGTCATCTTACAGGCAATAAAATGGCACTAAATTCATATCTCTCAATACTTACCCTGAATGTTAATGGGCTAAATGCCCCAATCAAAAGACACAGGGTATCAGAATGGATAAAAAAAACAAAACCCATCTATATGTTGCCTACAAGAAACTCATCTTAAACCCGAAGACACCTCCAGATTTAAAGTGAGGGGGTGGAAAAGAATTTACCATTCTAATGGACATCAGAAGAAAGCAGGAGTGGCAATCCTTATATCAGATCAATTAGATTTTAAGCCAAAGACTATAATAAGAGATGAGGAAGGACACTATATCATACTCAAAGGAACTGTCCAACAAGAAGATCTAACAATTTTAAATATCTATGCCCCAAACGTGGGAGCAGCCAACTATATAAACCAATTAATAACAAAATCAAAGAAACACATCGACAAGAATACAATAATAGTAGGGGATTTTAACACTCCCCTCACTGAAATGGACAGATCATCCAAGCAAAAGATCAACAAGGAAATCAAGGCCTTAAATGACACACTGGACCAGATGGACATCACAGATATATTCAGAACATTTCATCCCAAAGCAACAGAATACACATTCTTCTCTAGTGCACATGGAACATTCTCCAGAATAGATCACATTCTTGGTCCTAAATCAAGTCTCAACCGGTATCAAAAGATTGGGATCATTCCCTGCATATTTTCAGACCACAATGCTCTAAAGCTAGAACTCAATAACAAGAGGAAATTTGGAAAGAACCCAAATACATGGAGACTAAACAGCATCCTTCTAAAGAATGAATGGGTCAACCAGGAAATTAAAGAAGAATTGAAAAAATTCATGGAAACAAATGATAATGAAAACACAACGGTTCAGAATCTGTGGGACACAACAAAGGCAGTCCTGAGAGGAAAATATATAGCGGTACAAGCCTTTCTCAAGAAACAAGAAAGGTCTCAGGTACACAACCTAAACCTACACCTAAAGGAGCTGGAGAAAGAACAAGAAAGAAACCCTAAACCCAGCAGGAGAAGAGAAATCATAAAGATTAGAGCAGAAATCAATGAAATAGAAACCAAAAAAAACAATAGAACAAATCAATGAAACTAGGAGCTGGTTCTTTGAAAGAATTAATAAGATTGATAAACCCCTGGCCAGACTTATCAAAAAGAAAAGAGAAAGGACCCAGATAAATAAAATCATGAATGAAAGAGGAGAGATCACAATGAACACCAAAGAAATACAGACAATTATAAGAACATACTATGAGCAACTCTATGCCAACAAATTTGACAATCTGGAAGAAATGGATGCATTCCTAGAGACATATAAACTACCACAATTGAACCAGGAAGAAATAGCAAGCCTGAACAGACCCATAACCAGTAAGGAGTTGAAACAGTCATCAAAAATCTCCAAACAAACAAAAGCCCAGGGCCAGACGGCTTCCCGGGGGAATTCTACCAAACATTTAAAGAAGAACTAATTCCTATTCTCCTGAAACTGTTCCAAAAAATAGAAATAGAAGGAAAACTTCCAAACTCATTTTATGAGGCCAGCAACACCTTGATCCCAAAACCAGACAAGGATCCCATCAAAAAAGAGAACTACAGACCAATATCCTTGATGAACACAGATGCAAAATTTCTCACCAAAATACCAGCCAATAGGATTCAACAGTACATTAAAAGGATTATTCACCACGACCAAGTGGGATTTATTCCAGGGCTGCAAGGCTGGTTCAACATCCGCAAATCAATCAATGTGATACAACACATTAATAAAAGAAAGAACAAGAACCATATGATACTCTCCATAGATGCTGAAAAAGCATTTGACAAAGTATGGCATCCCTTCCTGATCAAAACTCTTCAAAGTGTAGGGATAGAGGGCACGTACCTCAATATTATCAAAGCCATCTATGAAAAACCCACCGCAAATATCATTCTCAATGGAGAAAAACTGAAAGCTTTTCCGCTAAGGTCAGGAACATGGCAGGGATGTCCGTTATCACCACTGCTATTCAACATAGTACTAGAAGTCCTAGCCTCAGCAATCAGACAACAAAGGGAAATTAAAGGCATCCAAATTGGCAAAGAAGAAGTCAAACTATCACTCTTCGCAGATGATATGATACTATATGTGGAAAACCCAAAAGACTCCACTCCAAAACTGCTAGAACTTGTACAGGAATTCAGTCAAGTGTCAGGATATAAAATCAATGCACAGAAATCAGTTGCATCTGTCTACACCAACAACAAGACAGAAGAAAGAGAAATTAAGGAGTCCATCCCATTTACAGTTATACCCAAAACTATAAGATACCTAGGAATAAACCTAACCAAAGAGGCTAAGAATCTATACTCAGAAAAGTATAAAGTACTCATGAAAGAAATTGAGGAAGACACAAAGAAATGGAAAAATATTCCATGCTCCTGGATTGGAAGAATAAATATTGTGAAAATGTCTATGCTACCTAAAGCAATCTACACATTTAATGCAATTCCTATCAAAGTACCATCCATTTTTTTCAAAGAAATGGAACAAAGAATCCTAAAATTTATATGGAACCAGAAAAGACCTCGAATAGCCAAAGGAATATTGAAAAAGAAAGCCAAAGTTGGTGGCATCACAATTCCGGACTTCAAGGTCTATTACAAAGCTGTCATCATCAAGACAGCATGGTACTGGCACAAAAACAGACACATAGATCAATGGAACAGAATAGAGAGCCCAGAAATGGACCCTCAACTCTATGGTCAACTCATCTTCGACAAAGCAGGAAAGAATGTCCAATGGAAAAAAGACAGCCTCTTCAATAAATGGTGTTGGGAAAATTGGACAGCCACATGCAGAAAAATGAAATTGGATCATTTCCTTACACCACACACGAAAATAGACTCAAAATGAATGAAGGATCTCAAAGTGAGAAAGGAATCCATCAAAATCCTCGAGGAGAACACAGGCAACAACCTCTTCGACCTCAGCCGCAGCAACATCTTCCTAGGATCATCCCCAAGGCAAGGGAAGCAAGGGCAAAAATGAACTTTTGGGATTTTATCAAGATCAAAAGCTTTTGCACAGCAAAGGAAACAGTGAACAAAACCAAAAGACAACTGACAGAATGGGAGAAGATATTTGCAAATGACATATCAGATAAAGGGCTAGTGTCCAAAATCTATAAAGAACTTAGCAAACTCAACACCCAAAGAACAAATAATCCAATCAAGAAATGGGCAGAGGACATGAACAGACATTTCTGCAAAGAAGACATCCAGATGGCCAACAGACACATGAAAAAGTGCTCCATATCACTCGGCATCAGGGAAATACAAATCAAAACCACCATGAGATATCACCTCACACCAGTCAGAATGGCTAAAATGAACAAGTCAGGAAATGACAGATGCTGGCGAGGATGCGGAGAAAGGGGAACCCTCCTACACTGTTGGTGGGAATGCAAGCTGCTGCAACCACTCTGGAAAACAGCATGGAGGTTCCTCAAAAGGTTGAAAATAGAACTACCCTATGACCCTGCAATTGCACTGCTGGGTATTTACCCTAAAGATACAAACGTAGTGATCCGAAGGGGCACGTGCACCCGAATGTTTATAGCATCAATGTCTACAATAGCCAAACTATGGAAAGAACCTAGATGTCCATCAACAGACGAATGGATAAAGAAGATGTGGTATATATACACAATGGAATACTATGCAGCCATCAAAAGAAATGAAATCTTGCCATTTGCGACGACGTGGATGGAACTAGAGGGTATCATGCTTAGTGAAATAAGTCAATCGGAGAAAGACAACTATCATATGATCTCCCTGATATGAGGGAGAGGAGATGCAACATGGGGGTTGAGGGGGTATGAGAAGAGTAAATGAAACAAGATGGGATTGGGAGGGAGACAAACCATAAGTGACTCTTAATTCACAAAACAAATTGAGGGTTGATGGGGGGAGGGGGTTGGGAGAGGGGGGTGGGGTTATGGATATTGGGGAGGGTATGTGCTATGGTGAGTGCTGTGAAGTGTGTAAACCTGGCGATTCGCAGACCTGTACCCCTGGGGATAAAAATATATGTTTATAAAGCTGTAAAAAAAAAAAAAAGAAAAAGAAGAAAGAATGGATGAATACCCAAGTTTTGTAGCAACATGGCCGGGACTGGAAGAGATTATGCTGAGTGAAATAAGTCAAGCAGAGAGAGTCAATTATCATATGGTTTCACTGATTTGTGGAGCATAACAAATAGCATGGAGGACAAGGGGAGATGGAGAGGAGAAGGGAGTTGAGGGAAATTGGAAGGGGAGGTGAACCATGAGAGACTATGGACTCTGAAAAACGATCTGAGAATTTTGAAGGGGTGGGGGGTGGGAGGTTGGGGGCGCCAGGTGGTGGGTATGGTAGAGGGCACGGATTGCATGGAGCACTGGGTGTGGTGCAAAAATAATGAATACTGTTATGCTGAAAAAATAAAAAATTAATTAAAAAAAATAAAATAAAATAGAAATGATAAAAAAAACATAAACACATACATATATTTTAATATATGTATTAAATGTATATTTAATGTATAAAATTGTATGTATATAATAAATACATATTTATGTATTAAATTGTATAATATTTATACTATTTATACTAATATCACATAGTACTTTCATATATGCCCAGATAACAGGTCATGTGTGCATGAGAGAGAGAGAGAAAGAGAGGGAAATGCCATATAACCAATGTTCATATCACTAAAACATAAAGCTGAAGAATGTCTTTTCCTTATAAAGTATAAAAATATGCTAATTTTTTTATTAACATATAATGTATTATTTGCTTCATGGATACAGGTCTGTGAATCATCAGTCTTACACAATTCACAGCACTCACCATAGCACATACCCTCCCCAAAGTCCATAACCCAGCCATCCTATCCCTTCCCCCACACCCACCTCTCCACCCCAGCAACCGTCAGTTTATATCCTGAGATTAAGAGTCCCTTATGGTTTGTCTCCCTCCTTGGTCCCATCTTGTTTCATTTTTCCCCTCCCTACCCCAATGACCCCCCACTCTGCCTCTCAAATTCCTCATATCAGAGAGGTAATGCAATAATTGTCTTTCTCTAATTGACTTATTTTGCTTAGCATAATACCATCTAGTTCCATCCGCGTCATTCCAAAATGGCAAGATTTCATTTTTTGATGGCCGCATAGTATTCCATTGTGTATATATACCACATCTTCTTTATCCATTCATCTATTGATGAATGGATAAAGGCTCTTTCCATAGTTTGGCTATTGTGGACATTGCTGCTATAAACATTTGGGCGCATGTGCCCCCTTTGGATCACTCAATCAGTTGCTAAGGGATATTTTTACAACTTCTACCTCTTGAAGTTTGCTTATTAGAGGGAGAGAGAGAGAGAACACCCACATGTACACATGCACATATGCAAGTGGGGAGGAAGGGCAGAAAGAGAGGGAGAGAGAGAATCTTAAGCAGGTTCCATGGTCACCACAGAGCACAATGTGGGGCTTGATGTCAGTACCCTGAGATCATGACCTGAACCAAAATCAATAGTTGGATATTTAATGACGGAGCCACCCAGGCATCCCCTGATGTTTTTATAGTTCAGAACTTTTTACAGAAGAATTCTTTAAGTCTATAAAAAATTGTACTTTAAATATTACTTAGATTATAAAAACAGTTTTTAAAAAATCCTTACTGTCTTATTTCCACAGTGCAAAATACAGGACTGGCTTATTTTCTACATTAGAACAAGCACTCTTGGTTTAGTTAAGAAAAGGGCACACATTTCTTAGAAATTCTTGACAGACTTTCAGGAAATAAGCTCTTCAATATCGTGGCATATGATCTCTGGCATTTCCTTCAGGGAAGCTTACTCTTACAATACAACAAACCTGCCTTAAAGATTACTTTATATATTAAAGCTAACATTTCTTCAAAGGATCATAAAGCTTAGAAGATGAGAAAAAATGAAGATGTTCTTCATTTGAAGGCAATATTGAGAGTTCATGTCAAGTGGTTTAAGTGTATTTTGATAATCATTAAATGTCACCAAGTCTTTTTAAGATAGTTCAATTATATATTACCAAAGTATCACTATAAATTTCTGTAGTATTTCTTCTACATAATCAAGTAATCACTGATATCTTAAGATTCCACAGGACAAATTTCTTCACTAAAAATGTACTAAACCAAAAGTAAAACATTGTTTAGGGAAATTCCTTAAATCGATTTAGCAGCTATTCTGTATTTATTTGCTTATTTTCTGTCTTCCTTTTCTAGTTACTTGGTCTCCCCCACCCACCCTCCATCTCCCATCCCTCCTTCTCTCTCTTTTTCTTTCAACTCACCACTTGAATGGAATTTATTTTCAATGAAATCCAAATGTTAATATGTAATTTCTCCTCCATAATATTATTTCATTGTGTGGGATACTTGGGGGCTCAGCTGGTTACATGTCTGACTCTTGATTTCAGCACAGGTCATGATCTCGGGGTCTTGGGCTGGAGCTCTGCACTCAGTGGGGAGTCACCTTGAGTTTTCATTCCCTCTTTCTATCCCCTACCCCTGTTTGCACATGCTTGCTCTCTTTCTCTTTCTCTCAATAAATAAATACAATCTTTTAAAAAATTATTATTTCATTTTGTGAATTTTAAATCTACTCACTACACTTCTGAAATTGATCCCAGTTGTGGCTCCTACTTACAACACTTCAGAATCCTGCATTAAGTCAATGTGATATTTTCTAAAGAAATCATAGAATATTTATTGAGAATCTTCACCATCAGAATTTATCAGCTTTTGTATTGGCATCTTATTCTTCAACATCATCATCATCATAATCATCAATTGAGCACCTTTCCTTTAGCACCTACCACAGTTCAAGCCTTGCATTCAGTGATTCACAAATAGTATAAATGTTACCTTATTCAATTCACAGAACAATTCAAAGAAGCAACTAATATGATTTGAATTCTGCTGATAGAGTAAATTATTATCAGAGATTAACTAATCTAACTAATTAATCCCCAAATTAAATGAGTTAATATCTGCATGTCTATTTGAATGTCTTCAGAGTTGGTATGTTCTAACTACTCCATTCTGAAGCAAAACATTTGGAAATTCCAACAAAAATATGTCCTTTAAGTGTTTTTATCAATTATATTTATTAATTCAAACATTATACTTCTGTCAATGACTAATTTCAAGCCAAATACTTCATACTTCAAAAGAAAAAATAAGAGCATTTACTTTCTCCAGATTTCCAAAACAATACCATTCATACATATGTTCTAAAATTGGATAAAATATCAACATATAATTTTTTTCTAGTATCCTGGATGATTCTGCAAGACAAGAACATCAGAAGAATATGTCAATGTGACCCTGCAGAGAATTGCCTAAAATGTGCTCTTGAATGCTGGCATGATTCTTCCCCTTCAGAGCACCTCTGAAGTTTATTTGCTGGGCTATGTTGATCACTCACTTTGTTCAAGTCTTCATAGACAATCTGGGAAGCACCGGAAAGCTGTATACACACATTTAATCATATGCCCCAGCACTTACCTGGCTGACACATAGATAATGAAGTAGATCTTAAGTATTTCAAGGCATGGATCAGGTGGTTTTCATCTTTCTTTTCTCTTCTTTCCTTCTCTTTCTTTTCTTGTCTTGTCTTGTCATCTTTCTATTTTTTTTAAGATTTTATTTATTTATTTGATAGACAGAGATCACAAGCAGGCAGAGAGGGAGGAGGAAGCAGGCTTCCCGCTAAGCAGAGAGCCGGATGCGGGGCTCGATCCCAGGACCCTGGGATCATGACCTGAGCTGAAGGAAGAGGCTTTAACCCACCGAGCCACCCAGGCGCCCCTCATCTTTCTATTTTTTAATGTCAGTCTCTTTAACTGATCTGTCCTCCCCTCTAACCAAACTCAAGAGATAAACTAATTACAAAACTTGGCACACAATAGTTATTTCTTGATGGGCTAATTGAACTCAACATAAGTAGCTGTAGAAATGAACTAAAGGTTATATGTGGGTCCATTTTACAATGGACCATTTTGATGTATGGTTAATCAATAAGCCAAATTTGGTTTCAAATTAAGTGCCAAATTCGACCCATTAAGAACCTTAAATTGGATCCCGTACATTGTCCAGCAGTATGGTCAAATTATTATTTACTGAAAGCAGAGAACTGAATGAAAAAAATGAATGTTTTGAGCTGGTATGTACTTAAACAATGTACTTAATTTTCATCATACCTGCAACATATATAGGCACTGGGCTGGTACTCAAAGTAGAATTCCCTTGTCTGTATTCCACCCATCAATATTACACATTTTGTTTCAGGAACTCTTGAGCCAGAAAAAGGAAAATGCATACATTTACCTTAAAAATGGAAAAGACACTGCAGATGGAGCATAATGAAAAAAAAGTAACCAAAACATCTAAGGATCAGTAAGAAACAGCTTCTCAGGAAAAACAGTGTAAGAAAATAAATTCAAAATATGAGATAAGTATTGACTGTGGGCTTGAACATCTGATCTATTTCTAATTTGATACTTAAGTGTTCAATATTCTTTAGGAGGAAGATAACAGAAAGAAGACAATGTCTACATAATAGTTTCCAAAATAAACACAAGAGGAGTAGAAGTAAGAAAAGACGGAGAGCTGTGTTGTCAGTACTCCACAGGAAACCATCCACCAGCGCTGATGAGATTCTGACACAGACTTGACTCTATGTAAAATGAGACACAAGGAACCCAAAGCTAGTTTAGCAGCATTGTCAAACTTAATTTCTTTTCACTCTTTTTGTCATATATTGTTGTTTCCTTTTCTAACATAATAACCTTTTTTTCCTCTATAGTAGAATTGCAAGAAGAATGAATAATGGACTGCTTCTCATGGCACATATACATTCAAAGTCTGTGCTTCCAGAGGATTTTTTTCATAAATTATTTAGAGGAGAAGAATTTTTATGCCATTACGTAAGATTTAAGTCTTGTGTTCAGATGGTGAAAACGTTTAAGAAAGATAAAAGTCTTCATTCTCTATCTATATTTCAAATAACTGCAGCACTTTAGAAATCCCATCTTGTGTTTCCTACAGGTTTTGCTCACATGATAGATCAATAGAGCTATCTTTAGAAATTCTTATCAATGTATGAAGTGATTGTGATGAAAATTCCCTCGTGTTGCTGATGGGCCAACGAAACTGTCAATGAGCTAAAGATACAAAGAGATCGTAGTGAAGACAACTATAAGCACAAAAAACCTGTTCTAACAATAAAATCTTAACTTACATTCAGCCTCAGAATATATGGATTAGTGATGAACACTGCTGATCATACCAAAATGAATATGGCGTGCCTGAAGAGCACAGTTCATTTCTGCAAATGAGAGAAATCCTCTGCCTGAAACAGTGAAGCCCTTACAACATAGTGAACTGTGTGATATGCGGGACTGGGCTGCATCCGTCTCTCCTTCCCTAGGATCTTCCTGCTTGCCTCTTAGCATGGTTCTCATACGCTGATAGATTGTTCTACCAATGCTGCCATTTCATTTGAAAAGAGAATTAAGCTCTTGATTCACAGAGGTGATTAACAGAACTGTATGTAAATATAAACTGAATATGAAGGAAGCTGTTCTCTGGAAATGAAAATGAGATGAATCAAAAGTGTGACCATTTAAATTTACTTGAATTGTGGACTCTAACCCTGCCATACCTTAGTTAGACTGTAATTAGACAATGGGGAGAAAAGCACTTTTTTGATCTTGAAAACAAATGTGTTGTGTGTGTGTGTGTGTGTGTGTGTGTGTGTGTTTACCTGTAATGATAGCATGGACAAAAAGATAAAACACATCTGCATTTCTGTATGACATGAGGCAAGAGTCAATACTTCATTTTTCAGTGATGCTTATCCCACTGGCCTCCTTGCTCTCTTCTTCCTTTCTTATTGAGTCCATCTGCCTCCTCTACAATTCTTTCTCTCACCCCTCCCCGCTCCTTCCCTCCCTCCCTCCCTCCCTTCCTTCCTTCTTCCTCTCTCTTTCTTGATGAGTAGGTAGGTAGATTGATAGATGAAAAGACAGACAAATAGAGGATTTTCATGAAAATGGGTATGGAGCAGGGAGACGATTTCTCTTTTTTGCTTTAAACATGGACACATAAAAAGCAATTTCACTGAATCTCTTTTAAAAGCAGAGACTCTCTTAGGCAGATATCGGGTAACATGTGACTCCTAGAATCTCCCGCAATTTCAGCTTAAATATTTTTCTCCACTAAGTGACTTTCCTGATCCCGAGACTATGTTATTTCTCCCACTTTTATGTCCTACAATGCTATACATATTTTTCATATTAGAATATGCATCACAATATTTGCATGGATAGTTATTTAATGGATGTCTTTACTGAAAAAATGTAAAATCTCTTAGGACAAAGACTTAGTTTTTACTTTACTGCTGTATTCCAGCACATAGGGAAGATTCTGGTACATATGAGATGCTCAACTAATAATTGATGACAGAACACAATACTACAACTCAATTCATCTTTAATCAAAAGTAAATGTCACATACCACTTGAAAAGAAAAAGCCTAGCTACAGATGTTTTCTTTCTCTTCAATAGTTATTACAAAGCCCTTGATTCAGCATTTTCCTCATAAAAATAAATGATGTCTCTGTTGTCTCAATTCTCTTTATAATTCCTCTATTGTTTCTAGGAAGATTCATCGTTTTAAGGTTGCTTCGCATTCTCAACTACAGACACACTTCTTTAATTTTTGGACTTCAAAGTCTCTTGGGAGTTAAGATTGTATACACCTATTTTTACAGAGGATTTTTATCTATCAGCATATAATATTAGTGGAGAACATCAAACTTTAGAATCATTCTGTAGTAAAAATTAACAAGTCTTGAAATCAACCAATCATAGTTTGCAAGTCACTTTTCATCTGTGTGACTTGATGTAAGTTCCTGATCTCTCTGGACCATTTCTCTCATATGTAAAGTGCAGTTCAATAAGCTTGTACATAAAGCACTAAGCCTAATGTCTGCACATTATAGGAATTCAGGTTGTATATGTGTGTGTGTGTGTGTGTGAACATATATACATATATTTACACACGCTTGTATTTTTAAAAGAAAACCAAAGGTCCAAAATGGCATTACCCAGGTTAAGGCCCCAAGTCAGTAAACTGAGACTTAATACTTAACCTAACTACAGTTAAAATTCGTCAGAAATGGAGCCATTAGCCTGTCAACATGGGAATATCCAGGTCAGAACTAGGAAATTACTGATGACTCCTTTCATTCTTGTTAGGAGGGCAGTTGCCTAAAACAATGGATTCTTTGCTAATAATTTTTCCCATTGCCTTTCTACCTTTAATTTTTCCCATTTTTTCCCATTGCCTCTCTACCCATTACCTCTCTACCTTACCTTCTCTGTAACCCTTTGAAGCTCTCCTTTATATGCTAGATGGGATGCTGCCTGATTTGAGAATCGATTAATAAAGCCAGTTAGATCTTTAAAATGTATTGGTTGAATTTTTGTTATTTAACAGTATATGTACATTTAAGGCAGTATATAGCCTGAAATCCTTTTCAAAGAATTAAATACCTAAAATCAATTTACTAGCTCAAGTCTAGTCCATTCATTCATTCATTCATTCATTTATATATTTATTCTACAAACATCTGTGGATTGTCTGTTATTTTCCTTAATTACTATACATACAACAATAAATAGGTCACCTTTGCATTGAGAAACTCACAGTTTTGAATGTAGTCAGACATGTAAGCAAATAATTATATCATGATATTGTGTTAGAATAAAAATACAACTGAGGACTGTGGGAGTGTGCATCTGGAAGAATTAGTATTATACCAGTTCAAATTATGAAGGTTGGGCATCTACATTTGAGGATAAGTCATAGGGAGTTCATCAAAGCAGCAGCACCAAGCCAATATTTATTGATAAAAATTATTGTACAATCACACATTTTCCTAGTCCACAAGATGCCTCCTTGTTGTAGGCAAACAGTTAATTTAAATTAATGTTGATCTTTATTTAAGGATAAATGATTTCTGAGAGTGTACATGTGTACATATAGGAGTGTATGATGCTGTATAAGACTGGAAACTCTATCAGGAAAAATATCAATAGCATTAGTAACATGAACATATTTTCAAAACAAACCTATTTATATTTACAATGTCCTTATGAAATAGATGTTCCCTCACCTGTGTGTTTTTATCAGTAATATGAAAAACTTGGGCTGCCCTAAGACACCTTCAGACATTGGGTATTGTCTAAACCTGGAGATATGCTCTCTATTTTTCATACATTCTTCAGGCATTGCAGCATGGAATGAGTCCTTCTGTCCTGGCTTACTTGAACTTAAACCTATATATCCAGTGGCGAGGTCATGGATCATTCCAGAATCCAGATCTTCAGTCTGAAAAAAAACCTCAACAAATAGTTCCATTTAATAATTGTGTTAAGGGCGCCTGGGTGGCTCAGTGGGTTAAGCCGCTGCCTTCGGCTCAGGTCATGATCTCAGGGTCCTGGGATCGAGTCCCGCATCGGGCTCTCTGCTCAGCAGGGAGCCTGCTTCCTCCTCTCTCTCTCTGCTTGTCTCTCTGTCTACTTGTGATCTCTCTCTCTGTCAAATAAATAAATAAATAATCTTTAAAAAAAATAATAATAATAATTGTGTTAAGAAGCATGATATTTCTCATAAGAGTGTTAAACAGACAGTATGAAACAACAACAACAAAAGGTCAAAAAATGCTTTTAGGCATGTAAAATAAACCCTTATCTTTTAGCCTCTGTGTAATAAGACAGTGAACATGACGAACACACCAGAAACACAAACATAGGAGAAGCTATTTTTCTATGATTATTTTTCACATTTCCAAGATTACTTTTTCCAATATTATCCATCCACCTAGGGAGAGCATAATGTCTTGAAGATTCAGATTTTTTAAATAATCTGCTTATTTTCGTACCAAGCATGTAATTAGGCCATTATGCTAAATGTTGGGTAGAAAGAGACTGAGGAAGCTGTAGGTGCATTTGGCGATGCTGACAAACACACAATGAAAATACGGGATGCTGGGAAATTTTTGAGTGTTTTCTAGCAATAAATATTTTCAGAGTGGAGTACTAGCAAAAACTCCGGAATGTGGATAAGTAGGTGAAATAATGTTATAATAAGACAAAAAGTAAAAACTAAATTGTAGGAAAATAACACTAACCCACAAAAGAAAAACACAGAGAAGCTGGAGGCAGCTTACCAGGTGAACAGCTGAGTTTGGGTTCCTTGGCCTGAGGAAGCAGCAGAGACACTGCCCGCTCTCAAGGCCTGAATTCCCCTCCTGAGTCCCTAGTGACAGAGTGTAAGGGAGAGGAAATGCAGCCACTGGGGTCTCCTTTCTGTACCCTCAGTGCAAGAAGGAGGAGAAGAGAATGCAAGACAGGGAGACTATCGAAGAACCCCAGAGAATATCAGTTATTAATCAGAGTCTGGAATCTACCAGATACAACACTGTTCCTCCTGCCTTGGTATTCACACCCCCACCACATCCTTCTTCAAGCCACGGCTAGCTTTATTATTTGTGAGAACAGCTAAGCCCATGAAAATAAAAACTATAATTGTCAACTCTCAAAGAATGAAGAGACGCTTAGGCTAAAATCGAGTTTTGTTTTATGACACGAAGAAATTGAAGAAGGCAGGAAAAAGGTTCAGTAGCTATAACACCAGATCTTCCAGAGAACCAGAAATCTATTCTTCGCCTTCAAAAATAGAAAAAAAATAAATGTATCTATTGCTAGGCACCCCTACTACAGGGTCATTTGGGGCTGCTATTGACCCTCCACCAAGGGGCCCATGTACACTCGTCCATTTTGGTCCCAATAGCTGTTTCCTCCCTGAGAACAACCAGCCCAGGGGAGGAAGAGCCCCAATGAAATGGATTTTCTTTTTGTTTCCCCTTACCCTATTTTTCTCATCCTTTTGAAAAATTCTCATCTTTTTTTAAAAATTTTTAAATTTTAAAAATTTAAAGTTTTGTTAAATTCTCCTCAAATGATTCAAAAGCATGTGCCAGGTATCTAATGGAAATATGGGAGCATATGATTCCGGGACCCTGCCTTAGTAAAACATAATTCCATTCTCCTCTGCTTCTCATATAAGGTTTCTGAGGAGTTCCAAAAAACTAATTTCAGTAAGGGAGTGGTATGTAGTGTGTTACAGAGCAAGCATCAGTTGGCAGTCACATGTAAATCCTAATATACTCCTTAATGTCTTACATTTGAGTAAACAACACTGTAATCTGCTTAAGGCTAGGTCCTGAATCTTACCCACAGTTAGCACAATGGAACCCAAATATTTGTGCTGTGAATGAATAAAAGAATGGGTGAAACAACGGATAGATTTCCTAAAAGTTACTTTTTCCAAAGCAAAAGATTTTCCAAAGGGCAAAAGATCTGCTTTTTAAGGATAATAGAACGTAAAAAAGAATTTACTGATTATCCATTTCCACTACAATTTTATGTTCATATCCTATGGGTTTTGTTTTGTTTAAACAGAATTTCTCTATTTCAACATCTAGGGGAAACCATTAATTGCTTTTTTAATTTTCCTTTCGCTTTGCCCTGCTTATTAAAGCAGACCACACCTCTGTGAGAGAAGAACAATCAGCCTATTTTGGAATCAGAATTTGCATTGAGTGTAATGAATATTCTGGTCAAGCCCCAAATTGAGGTCTGAGCAAGGACACCTTATTGAGGCTTCTCTATTTCATTGCTCAATTGCATTGTTATCGATGCCCTTTATATAACATGAAACATCAACTCTGATTAAGGAACACTTTAATCAAAACAACATTTCATTAAAAAAGAAAAAAAAGAAAAAAAACAGGATACTTACCTAGGAAAGAGATACCGTAATCATGAGGGTGATTTTCCCAGGGTGAGACTTCTCCATTGTACTCCGGATGCAAATGTGGGAAACTCAGCGGTGTAAACGTGGTAGTGGGACACTGCGCTTGCATTATCCCCTCGTATTTTTGGTTCACAGATGTCATCCCCCTGTAATTTGCTGCCACGTATTTGCAAGTTAGGTTTGGCCCTGTTTTTGTATGCAGACATTTTCAGTGTAGTAACTTTGCAGGGTTACTATGCTATACTAATTATGACGACATTTTGTCTTCCTTCCAAGATTCTGGTAGTTCTCTGTGACTTATACTTAATGTTAGCGTCTACCTCTTGCGTTTTATTTTGTCTTGGCAGGATTCATTCTCTTCTGTTGTTCTTTTCTGTTTTCTGTTGTTGGTATCTTTTAAAAAGCTTCCTTCCTGCTTCGTGAGGCAGCAAAATCTACAAAAATCTGGTCTTCTTTTTTAAGATTCCTTTCTTAATACAATTCCTACCTATGCCTCTTTACTGCTCAATTTTTTTCGAGGATTTATTATCTTGCTTAGTGTGGTTCTAGACCAATAATTTCAGCATCACCTGACAGCCTGAGAGTGTGTGTAAGAATACAGCATCTTAGGTCTCACCTTTGCAAAATCTACCAAATCAGAATCAGCAGTTTATCAACATTCCTGGGTGATTCTATATGCATTAAAGTTTGAGGGGGAAAAAAAGAAAAAAAAAAAAACTCCACTAATATAAAAACATCTTACCAGTGGTATGGTTGAAGTAAATTCTTTTGTGTCGGTGGACAAAATCCCTTTATTTTTTTTTTTTTAAATAACTGTCCTTAATTTCTTTTTACTTCTCTATCCTTATTAAATCATGTTTAAATGGTTTTTACTAAAATTCATTTTCTACTTTTCCTAGACTGTTAGCCCCTTGAGGGGGTTGACAAAAGACTATATAACTCACAAAGCACCATTCACAGAGTTAACTTAAAAAAATCTTGAGGTGAGAGAAATCCTGGGTTGCCCTTAGGAGTCTGAAGAAATTGCAGAAAACCTTTTGCATTTAAATAACTCTCTGACTGTAATCCACCTCAGTAGTGGAATGGAGACTCTCAGGGAGAAGCAGAGGGAAAAGGAGGCTGTTTTTGATAAGAGGAAATGATTCTCATAGGGTGAAAATCTATCTTGAGCCCTTTTCTGCTCTCTGCTTTAGTTTCTGCTATAGGAGAGTGATAGCAGGAAACTCAGACACAGAAAATTGAAGAAGCAATGCTATAATAATCGCTTTGATTGGGGATGACAGAGGCAGAAAAAGAGCGAGATTGTGAGCTGTAAATGAAGCTAGGGAGACTTGAACAGATGCCACGGCCGCAGAGCGAAGCACACATATCCCAGGATGACTTATTGAAGAACAGATTTATCAAAGCTGATGTGGAACAGGTCGGTTATAATGTTAGAATGGTAACAGTACTAAGTAATAATATTTTGAAGATTTTTTTAAAAAATCATTTTCTAATCAGTTAACCAATACTTATTGTTACAGATATCAGGTATATATATATTTTTAATCCTAGAAAAAGTTTCTTGCATTGTTTTTGTCTAACACCTAATTAAGAAAAGCAGTGGGTTTAAACCTGTGAGTTTAGTTTGTGTATTTTAAACACATTGCCTTGACTATCTTTTTCAGAATGCTTTAAAAATCTTATTACATATTAAATGGCAATGGTTTTCTTCAAAGTTTTCCCTGTTCAACTCACACCACTAAAGTGATAACAGTGATTTCATACTTTTAAAGGTATCTGTTAAGGCAACTGAAATAATTCATTATGTGCAACAACTAAAAATACTACATAAAAATGTAACTCATTTTTATATCATTTGAAGAATACAATTATTTTGCATTTGTAATACACTCAGTATATTTTATTTGAAAAGAAAACAAGTCACAAGATGCACAATGATTAAAAATAAATATGTGAACTTTCGGATACAGTAGGTGAGGCTAACTCAAAGATATCTTCCAATTTCCTCTCAAATGGTCTTAGTCAACATACTGCTCTTTTGTACCGTGAAATATAAGGATTCCTTGTTCTAAATTATGATTAAAGAAACCTTTAGTTAAAAAGGATAAACAATTTTAGTTGCAAAAAGTTAATGATGCAAAACAAGGCTGTTAGTGGGATAAGGCTTGAATTTGTTAACTAATATCTCAAAGGGATTTTATGTTCTTTTGCTATTGTGATCTATGGAGGACTTTTCCTTTTTTACATGACTTCATTATTCTTCCAACATATAATTAGTGTCTTTTCTTTCACTAAGCTCCTGAGTAGCTGCAACGCATAAGGGGTCTAATGCAAATGCCAGGAAGGCTCCTGGTAGGCATATGAGGCCTCAGTCAAGGAACAGTGCTAGAATGCAAGCTTGTCTCACATGAGCCTTAAGGCCATAAATTACTCATTTTGAACTGAAAAGATAATGCTATTTTCTCTGGAAAACAAGAGCCATATTATAATTCTAAGCAGCACAAGACTACATGAAAAGCATTATTTTCTAGTCAATTCCATGCATTTATCACTCTGAGATTTACCTCTGAGCAAACAGGTTAGATGAATTTTCTGTGATTAGAGCCACAAAGATTCATCTCCAGGAACAGTAGCCAGCACCTGCTCTAGAAAAGCCCTTATCAGAGTTTGGTCTGGAGGCTGGTAATATTTTAACACCAACAATAATAAAAATGGGATGGACCCAAAGATGGTGGCTATGTTTTTGGTCAATATTAATTCATTTTATTTTTCCAAATAAAAGCCATTGGAATACTACTATCTTTTTTCTCCATCAATTATTTTTTAATGAAAAGACAACATTAACTTACAAATTTAGTGATAAAATAATCTTAATTATCCTTTATTAACATTGATTTAGCTTATGAAAACTTCATTGTTTTTATGTTTATGGTGACTTATCTCTGCCAGGTAATACTGTTATTTTAAATCTAGAAGTGAGGACTGGGAAAAACAATGGGTTTTTTTCTGAGATTGCAGAGAGCCTCCTGTTTCTGTTGCAAGATCCTGAAACCAGCACTACAACTAAAAAATCAAGTGATAGAACAAACTTCAGTAAAAGAGTACCTCTATATTAATTTAATCTATGTTAACCTCTATATTAATCTATATTAATTTAATCTATATTAACCTCTATATGGATTTAGCTATTTTTGTAATATTGGAGGAATATGGTCCAAATGTACTTCTTATATATTTAGCATATTATATTTGGGAAGAAAAACTAAAACCATAGAAAGTACATAATGATTAAGAATGAATAGCTGAACAAATAGAAGAAGAAAGAGGTGTTGGGAGAACGTGAAGAGAAAGGAAGCCTCATATACTGTTGGTGGGAGGGCAAGCTGGTGCAGCTGCTGTGGAAAACAGTATGAAGTTTCCCCAAAAAATGAGAACTAGAACCACCCTTTAAACCAGGAGTCACACTACTGGGCATTTTACCAAAAATACAAAAACACTAACTGAAAGGGATGCATGCATCCTTATGTTTATTGCAACATTATCTCCAATAGCCAAGCTATTCAATAGATGAATGGGTGAAGAAGATGTGGTGTACACATGTGATGAAATACTATCTAGCCACAAAAAAGAATTGAAATCTTGTCATTTCCAACAACGTGAACGGAGCTAGAGAGTATAATGCTAAATGAAATAAGTCAGTCAGAGAAAGATAAATACCATATGATCTCACTTATATGTGGAATTTAAGAAACAGAGCAGATGAACAAAGGGAAAAAAAGAGAGAGGTGAGCAAAGAAACAGACCTTTAAACATAGAGAGCAAAGTGTTTGGTTAGTAGAGGGGAGAAGGGTGGGAGGTTGAGAGAAATTAATGAGTACACTGTTCATGATGAAATAAAATGATCTTAAAGAAAAAAATAAAAATAAAGTAAAATAAAAATTAAATTAAAATAATAACATTAAAATATTTTTGACTGTTAAAAAGAAAAAGAACAAAAGACACTATTACTCAGAAATTCCAAGGAATTTAGGAACTCTGTCAGGAACTGGGGTCTAAGACCAAATAGTAGAACAAAAGTGTTTTCATCACTTAGATATCCACAAGGGTTTTAGTAGTCCTATGCCAAGAACAGGGGCAAAGACAATATATATATTTTCTATTATCTCACAATGGCACATCCCAGGAAAAGGGTCAGGAAGTAGTGTTTACACACACACACACACACACACACACGCAGAATGACTATATGAACAATGTTGGACCAATCTAGGCAGTAGGTGGGAGAAGTCCTACCATCCATCATCACTGACCACAACAAAAAGCAAGTGCCCTTTGGTATGGTGAAAAAACTGATGGAGCAGGAGCAACAGATTTATTACAGAAGCATGAAATCTAGGGAGGTATTTAATTCAGGATTCTAGAAGTGCTTCCTTGTAAGTCCTGAAGGAAGAAGACGTTTAGGCTCTTCCCAAAATGTGAAGAAAAATGAATTCCAGATGGAAGAGACATCGGTAAGTGCCTGAAGCTATGGAAGAATATATTTGAGGAAAGTAGATGCAGTGTTTCATGATCTCTCCTGGGAATTAAAATTTTTATAACCCGAAGGCCTGTAAGAGAATTTGGCAGATTAACGTGAAAGTCCAACCATTTAGATGGTCCATTCAAGCCACTGTGCCAGTTCAGGCCAGCACCTATGTACTTGGTAACTTGTCAGGTTTTCCTTTCTTGATTTGTGTGGTGGTGGTGCTCATGGCATCACAGCCTCATCACAACAAACTGTGAGAACTATAATTAAAATTAATTATTTAACCATTATTTATTTTAAAATATATTTATATATATAAATATACTTATTTATATATAAATATATGTAAATTAATATAAATATATATAAATAAATAAATATTTAACCATGATATTAAGAAGAAAAAAACCTAGTGAGACCCAATAATTATAGAAACAATTGTAGAAATTATAGAAACAATTATAGAAACAACTTGTAGGAATCTGTAACTTCTCTTCCTTTATAGACACCCTCATAAACTACAGGTTTATCAGTAAACTGTGCTCAATTCTGGATTCCAGCATGAAAAAAAGATTACTGAAAACATAGATGAACACATAAGAAGTACTTAAGAACTAGAGGCATATGTTTTTGAGGAAAGACCCAGGGAAAAAAATAATTTACAAATATCTCTTCCTCTCTTGTGTCTCACAGCTTCTATTTCTTCTCAGTTGACAACACTTAGCAGCAGAGTATCACTGAGATGCTTGGCCACAGAAAGAGGGAGGATCAGCATTCTCCTTGGGGCACCTTCTACCTGATGACATTCCATGTATATGACAGCACATCTTAACTTCCTTAGTCCCTTCAGTTGTGTCTATAGCTTGCAAGATGCCCTTTCATGGGGAGGCAGCGAGAGTAAAGGTCAACATAGAGTTATTTACTACATAGGAATGATATAGAAGGAATAGAGAGGACATTGACATAAATGCCCCCTATAAAAGGATTAGATCAGCTAACTCCATTAGTAACAGGAAAAATAACAGGCAAACTGCAAAGTTAGGTACTCTGCTCACCTTAAATAATATTTGCTTGGCTATGGGTATTACAAAAAAAAAAAAAAAATGTTGGTCTAGAAATAATGAGCCATTCTCTCCAATTTGTAAATGTTTTGCCAGCTTGAAACCTTAAAGGTAAAAGAAGCCAAATGATTTCAAAGGCTCACATTAAAATGTTTGGTAGCCCTTTTAAAAAATGTTTGACTATATCATTTCTATTATATATATATTTTTTTCACACCAAGTATCTCTGTAAGTAGATTTGTTATGAGTTTGTGAATATGTATGCCTACCTATAGACTATCTATGTAGAAGATTCTATTATAATTATAGATTGATGTTACAGAAAAATTCCCTTTTACATTTAATGTAAAATAGAGATTCTCGTTTGTCTCACTCTTCTCCTTTTTATTGATTCATTTTATGGTTAAATCCTTTTGAGGACTATAAATGACAACCAAATTGATTTTTAGTTTCAAATCTGTTAAATAAAACATCTGGCACCATGTGCAGCTGCCAGTGTTTGGGGAAATTTCTACTGTTTTAGAGGTCATCGTAAGTACTGCGTAACGTACAAAACCAAGTTTATGGAAAATTTTAAGTACGATATGTATTTTCCTCAGGATTTCTTTTTTGAATATAGCTTGCTTCATGGCTTGTTTTGTTTTCCCTCTTCTTCCACAGCCCCAAATAGCTTGTGGTTCAATCAAAACACTCAAGCTCTGGCCCTGAGCTTTTTCCTTAGCTAATTATGGGGACTTAGCAAATAATGACAACAAAAGAGAGTGACTAAAATATGGAAGACAAAATAATTGCTGCTTTGTGATGTATCTTACACCTAATTACATGAGACTATTAAAACTTGATAACAGGATTCATGTCATCAACATCTGTAGTCACATTGTCTTTGTAACAGAATAAAATGTCACATAACTGAGGTTCATGATAATGACCCCAAGTCATCAAGAAAGCATTAAATTATGTTCTGTTTTTTCTGTTAAAGATGGAGGGAATCATACAGTGCAAGTGATCCTTTTTTTTTTCCCCTTTAGGCTAGCATTTTAGTACTTAACTTGGTGCCATGAGATGTAAATATTTTCCAGTATTATGTATTATTAAGATCACATTATGTTATTAAGTCATTGTATGTGGAAGTTCTTGGAAGGATATTTGGTAAAACTTTGTGGTTAATAGTATTTTGAAAGATATTTGCAAATTCTATGTAATTTGTATAATTACTGGTGGAATTTCTAACATCTGAGTTTTTAAAGCTATGAATATCCCTAGTTATTATCCTGAAAAGTAGATAATAGTAGATAAGCTGCATTTGCTCCTGCATTCAGCAAACATTTATTGAGCACCCTTTATGTACTAGGAGCTAATAATAACAGGTTTTAAAGACAAATAAGTCAGACTTTGTCTCACAAGAAAAATGCTCTAATCTCTGGATTGCTGGTAAGGGAAAGTGCTAGCAAGGAGATACACATTTAAAATAAAATATGAAAAGAACTCAAGAACATCCATAAGGCATACAAAAAATTGTGAACTATTAAGCTGCAGGTGCTACTTTAAAAATTTTTGCTGATGAATTAAATCTATTTGAAAATAGTTGATCTTAAATAACCTTCAGAATAGTTCTCAATTAAATATCCTTTTCCTCTATTGTAGATTTGTTCCACTCAACTATTAACAGTTATTAAGAATATTGAAACCTATGATATAACTCTACATTTAAGATATTTTGTTTGTCCTTTTCTAATATTTCATATATGATCTACAATAACATTATAACATTGGACTTAAGTATTTTGTTATATAAATTTATGGCTGAAATCACAAATAATAAAGGGTTTGAGAAAGTATTTTAATTTTTTTGTTGATTTATTTGTCAATACTGAGTATTTTCCATATTAACAAATGACAATCATTATAGCACACCATCCATCAGACAATTTGCTAGTTATGGAAAAACAAATATGTCACTCAGAAATTATTTAATTCTTTAAGAACTGACATTAATTTAGATGTTACTTTCATATACAACTTTTTCTGGTTTCATTTATTAAAGTTTAATTTATATGTAAGAGTATTCATAACTATGCCACATTTCTACTATTTAGTTTAAATATATTTTTTAGAATATTCATTACTGAAAGCATATTTAGTAATATTTCCTTTAGAGACATTGTTATGTAGAACAACACTTCCAAAATTACTTTACATATATATAAACTTTAAAAACATATTGAAAGTTAATCATAGTTCAAGTAACTTCTCATTTAATTGCTAATTAAAACTTGGAATGGAAATTAAAAAGCTTCATTTCGTGCTGCTTTCCAATAATTACCATTAATATGATTATATTCTTGTTTAAAGCTTATCTAAATTAGCTCATTAGCCAGCATGGTTACTTATAAACCTCAAAGAATGAAAAAAAAATCAATTTCATCACATTTTTATACTGATCTCAGGGAACATGACTGGTATATTTATTACCATCTGTGTCCATAGGTCTGTACAGTATGGCATATGTGTCAAACCAATTACTATGCAAATCCCAAGATCATCCCAGCATTAATTCCCCAGTGACATTGAAATCTTGGCTAGTTCAAACAATACAAAGAAAAATTTTATTCTCAAAATTAGTAATACAGATTTTGCTCAAGTTGGGATTCATAGGTACCTAGCAGACATATTTTAAATATAACAGTTCATTTTAACTTGCTCAAAATTAAATAATATGAAAATATAGAAAATGTGCTAGGTGATCTATATTAAATATGAAAAAAGTTTAAAAACATTAATTTATAGAAATAATTACAATAGTAACTAAGAAACAGCACTGTAAATATTATTGTTGATATTCTCTCAAAATAGACTAGAACTTAATGGGATCATATGCAGCTTTATTTTATATTGATAAATATGTTAGTAAAAATAACTTAAAGAGGACTTGATAATACCAAGTAAAGGTAGACTCTCCCATTTCCCCAATTTCATTTACCCTTTTTTTTTTTTAAAGATGTATCTATTTATTTGAGGGGGAGAGCAAGCAGGAGCGGGAGGGCCAGAAGGAGAGGGAGAGAGAATCTCAAGTAGACTCTGCACTGAGCATGGAGCCGGACATGGGACTTGCTCTCATGACCCTGACATCATGACCTGAGCCAAAACCAAGAGTCATTGCTACACCCAGGCACCCCTCATTTACTCTTTTTATCTTATGTTCTTAGTTGACCTTTTACTCCTTCCATTCAATTTCCTGGTATCTATACAGCAGCATGTTTCCTCAGACAGCTATCTCAATTTCTTTTGTCCTTAAAATTATTTTTCCTTTGAGTTCAAAAAATATTTTGTGTTAGAGCACCTGGGTGGCTCAATCTGTTGTTTTGGACTCTTGATTTTGACTCATGATCAGGGTTGTGAGATGGAGACCCACATCTCTTCCTCTTCCTTCTGCCCCTCCCCCACTAAAAAAAATTAAGTTGATTTGTGGCATGTTCCTGTGAACTCTAATTTTTTTTTTTTTTTAGGTTATCTACAGCAGGTCCCTTTCTTTATTTTAAAGTGCTGTACTGACTAGGTGCTTTGTACATAAATAAGACAGATCCAATCAGGCCTTTAGGAACTGAAATCTTATAGTGCAAATAGACAAATATTCCATTAGATTAGAGCTTCCATTTTATCTATGAAATTCCTGTCATCGACATACCAAAATTGCATTTCAACTGCTGAGATTCATTAATTTAGCCACTCAACATTTAACAAGGACTAATCTAACCATTTGGAATATAATGCTGAAGAAGAGACACAAAATCCTTCCCTCACAAAGCTTACATTTTAATGGTAAAATAGATGAAACTAAACAATAAAGAAATGAATATATAGATTCCAGGACAGCTTTTTGTGGAGATGTAACAGTAAGTAACATGAAGAAAAGTTAAGCAGAAAAAGATTTTTGTAGGTAAGAGCCTTTTAGATCAGATAATTGGAGGAAGGCCTCATTCACTGCACACAAATGTCTCATCACATTAAAAGACCAAAAAAAAAAAAAAAAAAAAAAAAAAAAAAACCCAAGAAATTATGGGTCATTATTTTTTCTTTGCCTCTGTGAATTTCTTTATTATTAATAAAAATCAGATTTTTAAAATCAATTGTATGTTCTTCAGTTTTCTTTGTAAATTCTATACTGTTTCAAATTAAAATATATGTCCTATTTAAACTATTACATCACAACTTTTGGAATAAATTCCAAAATCTTTTATCATGGCCTACATGGGCCAACATGATGTCTGTCCTGCCCAATCCTATTTCCTTCCACTACACACACACACCACATATGCACTTGTTCCTCCATAGCAACTCCTTGATGTTCGTGAGAATATACATGTATGCTACTGCTGTGTCTCAAGATTTTTGCACTTGCTTTTTTGATTTACACAGAATGCCTTTCTTCAGAGTATTTGAATGATTCTCCCCCAAAATCTACCCCCATTTCTTTCAGGTCTGTGACAGCTATGTCATTATATCTAAAATAGTTGTCTTGTAGATTGAGTCCCGTGTTGGGCTCTAAGCTTAGTGGGGAGTCTGCTCGAGGATTCTCTCTCCCCTCCTTCTGCCTCTCCCCACTCCACAGCAGCTCTCTCTTTCTCTAAAAATAAGCAGATAAATCTTTTTAAAAATAGCAGTCTTGTCATATGTTAAGCCAATACATTACTCTTTCTCCCTCTCTCTCTATATATATATATAATCTTTTTTTTCTGTAGCACTCAAAGCTACCTGATATTATAAATCTATTGTTACCCCTCCCATTAAAATACACACTCTTCTGAGCCAGGATCATAGCCTTATTTACTGCTATTTTCTCACTAATAGCAGGTATGTAATGAATATTTGCCGAAGAAAGGAATTAAGGAATAAAGAGAAAGGACTCTTGCAACCATTCTCATTATTTCTTTTCTCTTCTGCTGTAGTCTTAGGTGTCCATTTTAAATGTCTCTTTCTATCAGTCAGCTCAGGTTTTCATAACGAATTACCATAGACTGACTGGCTTAAACAACAGAAATTTACTTTCTCATAGTCTGGAGGTCTGAGATCAGAGTTCCAGAATGGTTGAGTTCTGGCTCTGTCCTCCCATGGTGGAGAGAGGAACTCTCTAGCATCTCTTTAATTTTAAGGACATTAAACTTTTAAAGGCCCCACCCCTATGACTTCACTTAGCCTTAATTTTCTCCTTACAGACCCTATCTCCAAAAACAGTCACTGGATGTAAGGGCTTCAACATACAAATCTGGAGAGGTGGGAATAGAAAATTCAGTCTGTAGAACACTTAAATATATTATCTAGGCTGAAAATACTCCATATTATCATCATTAGTAATTTAAAGAATTTCCTCCAAATAGTAATTAGAAGATATTATATTTAAACAAGTTTTTAAAAATCAAAAGCCCATTTCTATATTATTTTTAAAGCAGTTACTGACAAATTAAACTGATTCTTGCTAATTAAATACCTTCACAACCTATTATGAAAAAAAGTGTGAAATGATCGACTCTTTTCATAAACACAAGCTAAAAAATTCAGAGAACTGGAAATTATAGATTTTGTAGGTTTTCAACTCTACAATAAAATTTTTAAAAATTATGAATAGATTGGGGGGGTGCCTGGGTGGCTCAGGCAGTTACGCATCTGACTTCGGCTCAAGTAATGTTGTCAGCGTTCCGGGTTGGAGCTCTACATCAGTCTCCCCACTCAGCAAGGAGTCAGGTTGTCCCTCTTCTCCCTCTACCCCTCCACCCCCACTCATGCTCTCTCTCTCTCTCTCTCTCTCTCAAATAAATAAATAAATAAATGAGTAGATACTGATAACACTTTCTTTATAAATCAAGTTTTCCATCGAATAAAATATAAGAAAATATTTTTTCTCTAAAATACAATAGAAGAAAATATTTTGCATGTTTTATTTTGAAATATATCTAAAATTTAAATAAACAAAACAGACAGTTAATAATAGTGAACCAATAATAGTCAACCATGACCACTGAAATAATTAGAAATATCTGACTTACAATGGTCTATTTAGCATTAATCCAGTATAAAAAAAATAACATCTATTTTCAACAAGATTCAGAAATAATAGTATTAAAATGAGAAAAAAAAGATGCAATGAGTTCAATTTCCAAAACAATATTACCTGGTCTTTGGGTTGGCGTTTCCCCTCTAATTTAGAAGTTTTTTCTCACATTATTCAAAAAGAAACGAATTATGTTAAATTAATACTCGTTTATAGTCACAAATGTTATACATATATTCCTTCAAGCTCAGGTAGTGGAAACCTGTATTTTTAGTCAGCATAATTCAACCTTGCATTACCTCAGAAATGTCACTACCTTGACACTTCATCATGTCAAAACAGTAGAATGTATGTCACGTCTTCCATGTAGCAAAGGTTCCTACAGGAACAACATGGAACCATTGTGACATTTTTCTAATTATCGATCATTTCATGTCTATGTAGTTGAAGGGCATTTGTTAAACCTGAACATTCAGATCACTTGGTATTCTAGGTTGACTGTGCTACTAGAAAAATTTATGTTGTAGGTTTTTACATTTATTTCCTGCTAACCTCTAAATTGCTTGATCACTGTAGCTGCATTTAGTGTCATTAAAGACTATGGGTGCGTTGCAAGAGAACAAAACTGTAAATTCTGTGAGCATGGAGATTGTATCTTTGTGTTCAAATTTCTATCCCCAGGGCAGATACACAGAAAGTGCTTAGTGAATATAACTGAATAAATATATAAATGGATGTAACTCATCCCATCCCAGTCTTTAAACTTACTGTCACAGTTCATTACCTGAGTCTTTTAAAGACTATTCTCTTTCCTATTTTATTTGAATAACACTTAACACTACCAATATGAACTTTGGAAGAGAAATGGCAGAGTTCCATGTCAAGATCAACCAAGTCAGTAAGACTGTAGTTTGAGAAGATTTGGAAGGGACAATACAAAGCACAGTTTTGTCTATGTATGTATGTATCTATACTATGGGCTATTTAAGCAGACCTTGTTTATTGACCTGTATCAGGTTAGAATATATGTTTTCAAATAACAGAAATCCAATCCAAACAGGCTGGGATAGTAAAAGGACATTTTTGGCATGTGTATCTGAATAGTTTAAATAAAGAATGACCCTGTAGCACAGTTTACCAATTTTGTTAATGTTTTTCTTCTAAAATACATAACCTAGATTTTCCCAACATAGACCTGACTTTCACCAGCTTCAGAGGGCTTTCTTGTTCACCTTAAGAGAACTTATGTTTCTTCAGGTGACTTCTGCAAAAGAAAGGAATTTTTCTTCTCAGAAGCTTTCACCCATTATCACATTGGCTGGATTTGGGTGTCATGGTCATCTACAAGCCATTCACATGTTCAGGGGAGAAAGCCATCACTGGCTGCTTTAAGGCCCACACCTAGTGTTATAAGAAACAGAGCAAACTCCAAGCTTGTGGTGAACATCTGAGTGAAATATCAGGGTGCCATGGCCAAAGGAAAGGAAAAATGGCTGCAGGAAGGCCCAAACCAGAACATGTCCATTAACGGTTTTGAATGACATTCGTGTTTGAAATTCACATTGTAGAAGTGCAGATTCCTAAATCAAACAACCGTCACTCAAAGGAAGAATTACCAATTCAAAGTGTGAAACCTCTTTTTACCTCACTTCCTACACCTGAAATTGAGAATAACAATAGGACATACAACAAAGTTTTATTGTGAATTTTAACTTTGATAACAAATGCACACTGCTGGGTAAATTGCCTGACACAAAGCAAATGCATAATAGAAGTTCACAGTAATGAAAACAACAATGATAACTGTTATTGTCATCACATGTATATAATTTTCTACAATAGGCATATATTACCTTTGTAATTAGAAAAATGAACAGCAGAATACCCATCTCTAGGGTATTATTGTCAGGATTGAATGCAGTCGTAATGTACATGTTTCTTTCTATTATAACCCTTGTTTTAACGAATTGTGATCATTTACTTAGCTGACACCAGATAGTTTACTACTGTTCTTGGAAGACAATGTCTCTATGGCATTTAGCTGTAGAGCCCCAATGACAACTATGATGTTTGTTTTATATAGTAGATCCTGGTTAAATTCTGATTGAAAACAAGAAGAAAAAAAAAGAGAAATAAGAGAAAGGATGGAGGGAGGGAGGGAGGAAGGGTGGTGAAAGAAAAAAAAAGGGGTTAGGTATGAGGATGATGATCACCCTGAGGCCACAGACTCGGAAAGGTCAGGAGAGGGGTCTGCATGCCCTTTCTGTGTGGTGCGAGATTACAGGTCTCGGTGCCCCCAGGAAGGCAGAACTTCTGAAGGACTGATGGCAGAAATCGCAGGTAAGCCGTTAGGTCTCAACATGAAAACAAAGAATGAGACAAAACAACAGCTGCTGAAAGCAACGTGACCCAGTTAAGAGCTACCCAACGCTGGAAGGGGGAGCTTGTTACTACACCCCTGGAGATCTGGGAACTGCTGGAGGAACTTCTATAGAGGAGTTTGCTTCATTAGAAATTGCTTTGTTTTGATGAGGATTCAGGTGCTCTTGAACTGTGAGACTATGTGAGCCCCAGCACTTGTTATATTTGGAAATGAAATACTAAACCTTAGGAATCTTTAAGGGCCATCTCCTCTCACAGAAGGCACCACTGCATGTGGTCTGTAGGCTCCGCCTCCCCACTCATGCCAGCTCAGCTCAAGTGGAGAAAATTTCAAGCAGGTTTGAGGATGTCAGCTCTGCCTATTTGAATGGAATAAAATGGCACTTTTTAATTTTTATAGCATCAAAATCCTTTTTTGAGTAAGAAAAATATTTGATCATAACGCTTAAAAACCAAAACCAGATTCATTTTCTTCAGGACAAATCATTGCTTTTGGAATTTTTTTTAAAAGGCTGGAAATGTCTTATCATAAAATAAACTGCAAATATGTTGAAAGCCTGCTTTCTCGTTTTTTTTTTAAAAATGAAGGATCGCTAATCCAAGAATTCTGCACCCTCTCTCTGTATTTGAGGAACAAAGACTACGTTTCACATTTGCTCTACATGAGGCGATGAATAAAAGATCACAGATAAAAGAAAACCAGTAAATCATCATTTGCATTATATTGATGTTTACTGAGGTATAAAATCCCCTAGAATTTAGATGTGCCATCACATTGTTATGGAGAAGGTGCTCTCTTCAAATAACATGGGATTCAAAACACACATTTGTGTGTGAGGATTGATCTGAGATGAGTGCCCTGACAAATTCCTGAAAAAAAAAATCTCTGTGTTCTATTATATCAATGAGAGGTGTCGAATTTCCTATAATTTAAAGCTTTGTTTTTTATTCTCATTATTTTTAGAATTCACACATACCAACAAATAAGGACTGATTTCTAAGAACATCACTTAAATAGTAAAATGTGAAAATACACAGATGGCACTTCTTGATTTATTAAGAAATTAAATACATGGATTTGATTCTTTTTTCTTGAAATAAATTGCAATTTAAAGAAATACACTATTCCCTGATAATATATTTTCAGATGGTGATGCTGAAACCTCAATAGAACATGATAAAAATTGAATCAGAGTTGATAAATATGTCATTTAAAAGTGTACTACTAACATATCATCAATATAGGGTTAATATATTCTAATGCTCTTCTCCCAAGCCAATGTAGAAAAACAGTTTACAACTGATGCATGACATTGCTACCTCGGTCTGTTTAACCCTTAATTATAAAGATTTATTGGGAGAAGAAAAATAAAAAGTCAAGATAAAGTTGAGAGTGGAGCAGTGGAAATTTTGAGGACATAAACTGTGAGTCAAATTCTTCATTTGAGTTTTAGTGAATTACGAGGCATGAGAATTATTTATATTGATGGGGAAGTCCATGAAGTAAGGAAAACTATGTAGACATAGACAAGGAAAATAGAAAGAATAGGACAGTGATTAGGGGATTCACAGAATCATAGAATTTTAGATTTGGGAGAGGTCACAGTGATATTTTTGCATCATTATTTTTTTTTTTAAAGATTTTATTTATTTATGACAGAGAGAGAGATCACAAGTAGGCAGAGAGGCAGGCAGAGAGAGAGGAGGAAGCAGACTCCCTGCTGAGCAGAGAGCCCGATGTGGGGCTCGATCCCAGGACCCTGAGATCATGACCTGAGCCAAAGGCAGCGGCTTAATCCACTGAGCCACCCAGGCGCCCCTGCATCATTATTTTTATTATCTCATTTGTTGAAGTATAATCCAATAAGAGTAATATAACTTAAGGCTGCAAATGTGATGAATGTTTATACATATATACAACTGAGCAATTGTCGCTAAGATTAAGAGAGGAACATTACAAACATCTCAGAATCCTTCCTATTCCCCCATGAGTCATTAACTTTCCCCAGATATAACCCTGATTCTGAATTCTATCATCTTAGATTATTTTACCCTGTTTTCAAATTTCATAATTTTATTTTACTCAACAGTATCTTTGGTAATTATCCATGCTGTTCTATGTAGCATAATTCCTTCTTTCTTGTTGTCGTATAATAATATATTTTAAGCCAGTATACTATTTATACATTCTCCATTTTATGATCATTTTAGCTATTTGAAGTTTTTCATTGTCACATCAAGAGTTGATATAAACATTCTCATACACTGTTTTTATTAGACATAAACACTCATCTGTCTTTGGTCTATACCTGGGAGTTGGAATTGTTGGATCATAGGGTAGAAATATCTTTAGCCTTACTAAAACTGCTAGCAGTTTTTTACTAGTGTTTGTGACAATTTTTACTCCCACCAACATTGTGGTTACTTTAGTGGCTGTCATTTTTGCCAGTGTTTGTTATTGTTGTTCTTTTGGGGTTTTGTTTGTTTTTATAATGTATCATGTAGTTTAAATTACCATTTCTTTTTTTTTTTTAAGATTTTATTTATTTATTTGACAGAGAGAGAGATCACAAGTAGGCAGAGAGGCAGGCAGAGAGAGAGGGGGAAGCAGGCTCCCTGCTGAGCAGAGAGCCCAATGCGGGGCTCGATCCCAGGACCCTGGGATCATGACCTGAGCCGAAGGCAGAGGCTTTAACCCACTGAGCCACCCAGGCGCCCCTAAATTACCATTTCTTGATGACTAATGATGCTGAATACCTTTTCATATACTTATTATTTCATTATACTTTTTTTTAAGATTTTTATTTATTTATTTGAAAGAGAAAGTGAGAAAGAGATCACGAGCAGGGGGGGAGGGGTAGAAGGAGAAACAGACTCCGTGCTGAACAGGGACCCCCCCCCACCGCCCCCCAATGACAATGTGGTACTCCATCCCAGGATCCTGGGATCATGACCTGAGCCGAAGGCAGACACTTAACCAACTGAGCCACCCAGGCGCCCAATTATTTCATTATACTTATAGGTGAAGTGGCTGTTCAAGCATTCTCCCTATGTTTCAAAATTAATCTTTCTTTTTTGTTTTTTCTTTTCAACGTATAGAAGTTCTTTACCTAACATTATTTTTTTCAATGGTGAATAACTGAAGGCAATATATGTTAGTTGCCTTGGGGAAATTACAGATGTGAAAATGGAAGAACCAAAATTGTGAAACAATTATTCTGCTTTTCAGTACATTGCCTCTTCCAATAAACAACTTTGGGAAAAAAATGGAAGTTTTATAGAACCAAACATATTTCCAGAGACCATCACTGCTATATTTCTAATATATCACAGGCCTAAACACAATCTTAATCATTTTAACTATCTGGGGTTTTTTTTCCTAGAGGAATTCTGTATCTAAAAACACACTGAAATTAAAAATGGAAGTCAGTTAGAAAATAGTTTCTTTTTTAAAAATGATTTTTTTCTAGGGGCGCCTGGGTGGCTCAGTCATTAAGTGTCTGCCTTTGGCTCAGGTCATGATCCTGGGATCCTGGGATCGAGTCCCACAACGGCTTCCCTGCTCAGCGGGAAGCCTGCGTCTCCCTCTCCCACTCCCCCTGCCTGTGTTCCCTCTCTTGCCGTGTCTCTCTCCGTCAAATAAATAAAATCTTTAATAAAAAAAGAATTTTTTCTGCTAAAATGATCTAAAGCAATGAAAATAACCCCAAATCAGTAAAGCATTAAAAATATATCATGAGTTCAAATAAATGAGTTTTTAAAAATAAAAATTTCGTTGGTCAGAGGACAAGGAAAGTAAGAAAGCAAAAGGATATTTTCTCATGTTAGTAGTTCAGAATTTTTGGTAGACAGAGGGTGTAAGGAAGCAGAGCTGAATATTGCTGAAATTAAAACATAAAAGGAGATGGAACTAGAAAAATTGGGCATACACATTGGAAAAAAATTCTTACTGGGATGCAGAAATACAAGCCTGTGATAATCAATCTACTGGAAATTACAAGGAGTCGGTAGAATTTACCAATTTGAGTAAGAAGCAGAGAAATGAATTTTAATTCACTATAATTGGAAATTATGAACTGTGGACAACAATCACATTCTTTTTTTTTTTTTTTTTTAAAGATTTTATTTATTTATTTGACAGAGAGAAATCACAAGTAGGCAGAGAAGCAGGCAGAGAGAGAGGAGGAAGCAGGCTCCCTGCTGAGCAGAGAGCCCGATGTGGGGCTCGAACCCAGGACCCTGGGATCATGACCTGAGCCGAAGGCAGAGGCTTAACCCACTGAGCCACCCAGGCACCCCAACAATCACATTCTTTAGGAAAAATTGAGTTAACAACAGAAAATATTTCCATTCAAATACAAATTGAAATTGGTTATTTTTAATATGATTACACATTCATTGTGTAAACCAAACCAGATTTTTATTTTCTTGTGTTAATTACTATACAAAGTAAAATTTTATGATTATAAAAATATTGCTTTGCTCTACAGCCTTTTGAAATAAAATTTTTCATTAAGTTTCTTGAGCTAAAAGTAAATAACCTGTTTAAAGAACAAAATAAGTAGATTTAAGTAACATGCCTATATTGGTGGGATTTTCTTTGGTGCTTTGAAGGAGATTATGAAATGTGAAATTAAAACTATGACTATGTTAACAATAATTATAGCATATCTATTTAATTTCCTTAGATATGTATTTTGCCTGAAGACTGATTAAATATATATATCGAGTCCACAGTTAGCCATCGATATTTATCAATTGTGTCTCCTGTGAGCATGTTAGCAGTTTTCTTAATTATGCTATAAAATACTAAGAAAAAAATGCATTCCCTTAATTTCTGAAGTATAATTATAAAGCAGATTATAATTGGACATTTTAAAATCTTGCTATTTATAATATATTGTAAAACAAGAATTATTTACTATTCAGAAATAATCAGAAGGCTATTTTTCACAGACATTAAAAAGAGTGGTTGCCACCAAATTCCTTTAACACAAAAATTAGAGTAAGGTGTAATTACTCTTCATTCTCATGACTTAGTAAAACGTGACATAGTGAGGACATCTTGATATCTAGCAAATAAAAATAACCTTACTACCTATTAGTATTATGGAAAAAAAATCAGTACTGTGAGAAACAGAATGACACTCAGAGAAGTCGAACTCGGGTTAATTTTATGCTGGTGGACCCAGACTAGCTAGCACTCAAAGTTTGAGCCCCAGCTAGTGGGGGTTACAGAGCTTTTATAGGGCAGTGCAGGGGGTCAGGTCACAAAGGCTGTGCTGACTGCTGGTAGGTGAGTTTAAATTGGGGGTGGGGGTTGCTTTAGGCGGGAACAGCAGTTAGGGCAGAGGTTAGGGCATTGTGGGAAGCTTGCGGGGTTGGGTAGGGGGGAACTGTCTACAGAATCAGGAATGGCTTGTTATCTCTTGCTCAAGCTGGGCTTCTGGTTATCTATTAGTATTGCTAGTAACTTTCTATTTTCTGGGACCTGCTGGCCTAGGCCTGCTCTGGGTAATTTTCCTCTTCATTTTCCCTTTTCAATGCCTTTTCTAATTCACAATGAACATCTACCATTATCACTGGGCTTTTCGTTGGTGTAGAGGTCTGTATTGATTTACCAGCAATTGCAATTTAATTGATTTCATCTAGAACTGATGAAACTGTTGATAAGATTAATAATATATGGACTGAACGGGCTGCCAATAGAATCAGGAGGAGAGGGCTGGCTAAGGGAAGGAGCCATGCAGTTCATCCCCAGACATTAAACCATTTACCCCAAGAGCTTGTTAATTCTTGTCTCCTGCATGCAATTCGATCTTACCGTTGTTGGACCATGTCTCTGACTAACCCAACTGATTCCTTGTAGAAACAACATTCCTCATTTAGGAAGAAGCAGAGTTCCCCCTTTTGCAGTGAGCAGGTCTAAGTCCCCATGATTTTGCAGTACCACTGCCGCTAGGGAGTCTGTCTGATCTTGTGTAGTCATTACAGACCTAGCCACCTGCTCCATATCTTCCGCGAGATTTTCTGGTAGCTGCCTGTAGTAATAGGAGGACGAAGCAATTCCTCCTATTTCTGTGCACACGGCTATTGTTATGCCTAGTCCAACCAACAGTGGGATGACTTGGATGGGCCACTTGATCCATGTATGGCCTAAAAGGAAATGGGAAGGGATTGATTACTGGGGACTATATTTACCTGGGGCATAAGAAGCACCCACGTACATGTGCCTGTCCTGTGTTGGGAATAGCTGTAGCTGAGCGAGAGTGGAAGTGAAAGTTTGGGCAGAGGCCTTCTGGACAGGAGTGGTGAGAGGTCATGAAGGAGGTGGGGGAATCCCTAGGGAGTGGGGCCGCATAGCAGTTGGGGCATCGATCCCTCCAGCCATCAGACACATTGACTAGACCCTCGTGTTGATAGAGGGTCAGGTGGGCTCTAGCACATGTATTGAGTATATTTGACCAAGACAGTTGGTGGTAATGCTGGTATATATATGGCAGGTGGTTGGTGCCTCCTAGCATCCTTATAACCTATGGCTAGTGGGATTGACTGTCCTCAGTCTTGTCATCATCTAGATATCCCAAGCTTAGCCCTATAACTGACAGCCACAGCACTAGCATTAGGGGATTCATTTCAGAGCTGGAGGGGACAGTTATAAGAAGCAGTGGATTCCACCCAACAGACTCACTATACCTATACAGACTATGGCTAGAGCAATTTTTCTGTGTCCAATTCCAGAAATTGGGGCTGACTCAGCTAAACCCACAGAGAACTCTAGGGTCACAATTACCATATTTTTACTGGTATAGAGTGGCACCGAGACTTTAATGTCCAAATGTCCCCAGTTGAGTTCCTCAAGCTTCCACTGTGCGTTGACCAGTCGGCCTCCAGGTTTGTGGCTGGAGCAAGGTTGTGGACTCCTCAGTGGGGGGTTGGGAGGGACCTGCGAGTTTCTGTGGGGCGTCAAGTTGGGCCAGAGGCCCTCTTGGTGGCTGTGGGCTGCTGTGTCGTTCTCTGGATCTTTAACTTGAGGGGGTCAGTCAGGTCCCAGGCTCTGTGTCAATCATCAGGATCTGAGTTGGCTGTTGCCTTCTTTACTCAGGAATCATGGATCCAGAGAGTGATACTGCAACTTTACTAGATGGGAGTCCCTCCAAGTGGGCTGGAACGGTTCCTTCTCCCAATCTTTTGCTGGTGGGGGTGGGCCCAGTTACTCATGGGGTTGGGGTCCTTTCTAAAACCTCTTGGGAGATATGCCTTAGAATTTTCCCTAGGGTTTGGAGGTTTCAGGACATTTCTAAGTCTCCAGTCTGTTTGAGGTCTCCTCCAAGCCTGCTTATTACAAGAGATGGCCTGCCATACAGAATCTCAGAGGATGATTAACCAGAGGTCTTGGGTTACAGTATACCCTGAGCAGGGCCAGCAGTAACAATTCTACCCAGGGGAATTGAGTTTCCTGGCAGAGTTTAGCTTAAGTTTTTTTAAGGGCTGGGATCCTATTCTCTAATTTCTCTGAGCTCTGGGGTCTATATGCTATATGGAGCTTCCATTTTATTTTTAAGGTTTTGGCTAGGCCTTTGACTATTTCTGATACTTCCATCAGCTGGGTAGCATTCATGCCAGAGAAGGCAAATGTCAATGTATGATTGAGTCAAGAATGCTGAGTTGACCACTCATTGGATTTCCAGGGCCTCTGGGTCAAAAAGGGTATACACTTGGAAGGCCTCACATAGCCTCTCGTAGAAGTCAGTCAGTGATTCTCCTGGTTTCTGGATGACTGTCACAGTTTGGACATGTTGGTTGGTTTCTTTGCCCCTGCTCTGAGTCTGTGCAAAAGAGCTGTGCAATATTGACTTAGGGTGGCTGGTCCCTTAGCCATATGGAAATCCCAGCCAGGCCGAGTGTCAGATGTTGCTTCCAGTGCCCATGATTCTGTGTTTAAGGTTCCAGATGGGAGCTGGCCTTGGACCCAATGTCATGCCTCGGTGAGGATTAGTTGGCCTTCTTCTGTGTTAAAGTACATCAGGAGAATCTGGCAGCAATCATCCTAAGTGAACTGATGAGTCTGGAACAGGGTCTCCAGGAGTCAGTCACAGCCTGAGGCTTCTCTGTATACGGCAGCATATGGTTTTTCCAATTTAGGAGGTGAGTGGTGCTAAAGGGCTGATAGATGAGAACAGAGTGTCCAAGCTGGATGGTGCTATCAGCGTTTATCTGTTGTGGCCCTTCCATCTCACAGAGGGGCATCTGGAGGGCTGCAGCTGGGGTACTGGAGTCTGAGATGAGTGTAGATGTTGGCTCACAGGCTGTGGGCTGGGGCTCCAGGATCAGGGCGGGCTCAGAATTCTCTCTGGGCTTGCTGTCGTTGGAGAGGCTGAGGTAGGCTCACTGAAGGCAATGGGCTATCCGGAAGGTGGGACATTGGCTGTCTCATAGTGGTGCACTCAGGGCATATGGCAGGGGCACAAACAGATTGTCCTCAGTCTCTGGATCTCCCTGATAAACAGGTTTTGCTTTCTTATAGCCTTTGGGCTTTCTTACTTAGGCTACAAATATCCTACTCTGGACTTTCCTATTAGCAAGGACTCGGACCCACAGGGGCAGAGTTTGGGCTATCTGAAGCCAATATATGGGAATTGGTCAGGGTGTCCAGGAGTCCCAACCACAACTCTGTATATGGCCTGGACAGGGGTAGGTCTAGGGTACCCTCGGAGGACCAGTTGATCCCAAAGGTAGAGCCATTTCAGTTCACATAATATGTGTAATTTTCCAGGAGACATTTTGATCCCATAGTCTCCTGAGAATCCCTTCTTAAAATTTTTGAGCATGAAGTCCAAGACCGTAGGTTTTGAAGAGCTTCTGCCCATGATGAACAGGGGCTCTCTTGCCCACCTTGAGTGTTTCCTCCTTTCATTGGTAGCACAAAGACACACAAGGGTGAATGTATCCCCAAAGGAGAGACCAATCAGATGTTCACCTCTCTGCTCTCCTGGAGGAGATGTGAGTGCCTCTTAGCCATAGTGAGTCTGTATAAGTCTGATGAAAATGTAAAATAGTGTGACCACTGTGACAAATGGTATGGTGATTCCTAAAACAATTAAACATTGAATTAACATAAGATCCATCAGTTTCACTTCTGGGTAGAACCCCCAAAACCTGAAAACAGCAATTCAAACAGATATTTACACACCCATGTTTATGGCAGTATTAGTCACACTACTCAAAGAATGGAAGTGACTCAAACGTTCAGAGACAGATTCATAGATAACATGCGGTCTCTATGTACAATTGAGTGTTACCTAGCCTTACAAAGGGAAGAAATTTTGGCACATGCTACAAAAAGAACAAATCTTGAAGACATTAGGCTAAGTGAAATAAGTTAATCACAAAAGAACAAATATTGTGTGATTTCACTTCTATGAAGTTCATAGCGGGGTCAAATTCATATAGACTGAAAGTAGAATGATGATTGTCAGGAGCAGACAGAGGGCAGGCTAGGGAGTCACTGTTTAACAGATAAGAAGTTTTACTTGGGAAAGGTGAAAAATTCTGCGGATAGGTCAGGATGATGGTTGCACAATCATGTACGCTTAATGTCTCAGAACTGAATGTTAAAAATGGTTAAAGTGGTGGGACGCCTGGGTGGCTCAGTTGGTTAAGCAGCTGCCTTCGGCTCAGGTCATGATCCCAGCGTCCTGGGATCGAGTCCCACATCGGGCTCCTTGTTCTGTGGGGAGCCTGCTTCTCCCTCTGCCTCTGCCTGCCACTCTGTCTGCCTGTGCTCGCTCTCTCTCTCTCTCTCTCTCTGACAAGTAAATAAATAAAATCTTTAAAAAAAAATGGTTAAAGTGGTAAATTTTGTGTTACATCTATTTTGTCACAATTTTTCCAAGAAGAAAAAATAAGTTGAACTTACTCTTCAGAAAATTGAATCATCTTCTTTTAGTTATGATTAGCCAAAAAATTCTTTATTATTTTAAAGGTCTTTTGTTGTTGTTTTACTAAGAGTTGACCTAATTATTCATATTAAATGCAAGTTCTTTGTATTGAACGAAGAAAGGTGTGCCAGATGACTTAAATCTTAAATATGAATAACATTCCTATCCTAGAAAAAAAAAGATCTGATTGTAATGAGCGGTAACTGTTAAGCAAAATATGTCATTGAGTAATTAGGTTTTATTTGTTGCCTCCAGTTCTCAAAGTGGAGATATTTTTCACACAAACACTGTTTCCCTTTTCTCTCAATGGGAAAGATGTCCATCAAAGACTTCCACTAAGCAAATGTCCCTGTACATTTTAGGCAGATGCCTTCTCAGTCTCTGATGAAGTTCTCTTGTTATTGTTGACTGCATGAATTATAAATCTTTTACGACACACTTCCATGTGCATCTTGTGGTTAAGGGAATTAAGCTTCATTTGTTTGCTTAGTTGGTTGGTTATTTCTAGTTTTGCTGTTTTGATCAGCTTTATTTTTTTTTTCATGCCAAGACTTGGTTTTGCATGTCTTTGTAAATCAATTAGGTGTTTGACACAGCTGAAATTGAAAGGAATTAATTGATAGATGAATTAATAGACTTACTAATTGGGGTGCCTGGGTGGTTCAGTGGGTGAAGCATCTGCCTTGAGCTCAGGTCATGATCCCAGAGTCTTTGGACTGAGCCCTGCGTGGGGCTCCCTGCTCAGCAGAAAGCTTCTTTCTTCTCCCTCTCCCTCTCCCTGCTGCTCCCCCTGCTTGTGCTCTCTCTGTCTCTGTCAAATGAATAAATAAAATTTTGAAAAACAAACTTAGTAATTGAGAAAAGTTGTAATAACCAAAAAGATTTCCTTGGGATAGAATGTAAAGAAATTGGAGGAAACTGTATAAAAAAGCTCTCATTTGTTTGGGGACTGATAGATTTTTAATATCTATACTTATAGCTTGAATAGAAAGTTTCTGGAGCAGAGATCAGAGTTACCATTACTTAGAACAATAACAGCATCGGTTCTCCATGCCCCAGTGTTTCTTTTTTATTCTTTGATGCCAGGACAGCCCAATGGACTCTGCATTTGCACAAAAAAAGGATTCTTGTACCACAAGAGAGGAGCCAAAAAAATATGAGCCTGGGAGCTCATATACATGATGCCTCACTCTTAAGGAGAGGGGAAGAAACTCAACTTAATGTAAATAAATTCTCCTCAGGAAGAGGAGATCTCAGGAAGGGAAATCTCTAAGTTCTACCTTTTTGGAATATAAATAGGTGACTCTGGGGGGCAGAGGAATGTCTCCAGATTTCCGACCCCTCCATGTCTTCATGGCTTCAGTTATAATCCATTTAGATATGTAAAAACACATCTCTAGGAAGTTCAGTCTTTCCAAAGTTTTTTTTTCTTTAATATTTTACTTATTTTTCTGACAGAGAGACACAGCGAGATAGGGAACACAAGCAGGGGGAGTGGGAAGGGAGAAGCAGGCTTCCTGCTGAGCAGGGAGCCCATTGTGGGGCTCAATCCCAGGACCCTGGGATCATGACTGGATCCAAAGGCAGACGCTTAACAACTGAGCCACCTCAATCTTTCCAAAGTTCTCACTGTCCATTTACTCATCTTTTATACTCAAGCCTGTCACTTAACCCAGGTTCCTGTAAATTTGCTCAGAAAGTCCTGACCATGCAGAAACATAAACATATTTTCTTTATTCCTCCCTCAACTTTTCTATGTTTTATTATCCTATCCAACTGTCTATGTATGCTTTTGCCAACTACTAATTCCAATGTTGAACAGAGATAATGTTTTCAAGAATTTATAAACCCATAAGCTTTGCAATTTGATTATACTTTTGCAAGCTTTGAGTCAGTTGAATTCCCCTCTCCTTAACCATAAACCTTTAGACAGTATAACACCTTACTATTTTCATCTTTTTATTTTTATTTATTTATTTCAGATTTTATTTATTTTTTGACAGAGAGAGACTCAGTGAGAGAAGGAACACAAGCAGGGGGAGCAGCAGCGGGAGAGGGAGAAGCAGGTTTCCTGTTGAGCAGGGAGCCCATTATTGGGCTCAATCCCAGGACCCTGGCTGGGGTCATGACTTGACATGAAGGCAGACACTTAATGACTGAGCCACCCAGGCACCCCTCATCTTTTTATTTTTAAACACCTTTTGGATCATAAGTCACACATGGCTCTTTTGGTTGAATTGCATGCCACTATGACATCTTTGTTCAGCTATCTCTTGAATATTTGTTATATATGAAAACAAGGCACAAGGCTAGCAACATTATTGAGCAAAACAGAAGTAATTGCTAAGGCCATTTTAGTGTAGTGTTCCATCTTCCCTGTGTTAATTAATAGTTTGATTTTGTTATTGATCATGTTGTTAAAGAAATTGAAGTTTATCTTCACTTTGAACAATTGGAATAAGGAGAACATATTTTAAAGATATTTCGTGGGAAATAACTCTTCGGACGTATATATATTTCATTAAGTTTCTTTATTTATATCTAAGCAATGCAAGCTAAAGCCCACTCATGCATTAAACATTTTTAGCTTCCTAGAATGTGTGGCACTGTGGTTGTCAGCGAGATAATGTGAGGAAACTCAACCACCAGTAGTCACACGTAATTAGAGCATTATACAGTTTGAGAGGCTGAAGTCATCTTGGTGATTATCTTATCCAACACTCCTATTCTACTGATGTGAAATTGAGTTTTCAGAGAATTTAAGTTACACAGGTTAAGGTATGAACTTGTAGTAATATTCTATGTATTACTTGTTGAAAAAGCCAGCATTTCCCCCAGAATTACTTATACATTTAGGATCCATTAAAGTTTCTCAATAGTTTAAGACATTTATGAATGTGGTTGGCACATAAAGCAGAAAACCATTTTATATCTAAAGGGTGTTTCGTTTGTTTATTTGTTTACCTTCCAGTATTTCCATAGAAAGATTTCAGCAGAATTAACAGTGACTTAAACTGTGATTATTCAATGATGGTAATATTTATGAGTTAGGCACATTGCTTTTCATCCCCACTGCCTTTTTATTAACTAGTGTGGTTTTGGAATATAGGGGAGCCAACAGTTAAAGAATTCTTGAGACATCTTTGGTGCAAAAGGTGGTTTTATCAAAGCATGGGATCAGGACCCCACTGCACTGGGGTTGTGAAGGGGGCTGGTAATACACTCTGGAGTTAGGGACTAAGGAAAAGGGAGGTTTTCAAAAGGATTTTCATATGTTAAAGAAGAGTCAGAGGATAGGGGCTGTGCCATTGTCAAGTTCAGGTTGTTTTTCCCTCTAGCAAGGCATTAACATTAAGACAGGTGGGGGCTTCCTGGAAGAATATCACACGCATCCCACCCAGGAGTGGGGGGAGGGGATGGTGCCAGGCTGTCAGCCTGTGCTTTGTCCTCGGCTAGCCTCTGCTCCCTCATCATTGACCAGAATGGGCAAGGCTAGAAATTTCAAGCCAGGCCTCAGAGGAGCCCTTAACTAGGAGGCGAATCTTCAGTTCATTTGTCCGCAGTCCTTAGAGCAGGCCCAACATCATCTATTCTCTGTCCTAAGTCATGAGGCAGATTTTTCTCTTAGTGCGATCTTTCCTGTATGGTCTCAGTTGTGTGCCTGTGTGTGTGTGTGTGTGTGTGTGTATTTTCCTGGCTTCTGGAAGAAAGTCCCCAATTCCTGAGTAACTACATTGCAGAATTTGAGTAAGAATTTTTATGACTATCAGTCCATACTGTCTTTTTTTTTATTTTTAAAGATTTTATATTTTTATTTATTAAAGAGAGAGAGAAAGAGAGAGAGCTCCCAAGCAGGGGAAGCAGCTGGCAGAGGGAGAAGCAGGCTCACCGCTGAGCAAGGAGCCTGATGTGGGACTCAATCCCAGGATCTTGGGATTATGACCTTAGCTGAAGTCAGACACTTAACTGAGCCACCAACGAGTCCCACACCATACTGTCTTTCTGCTATTCATGATTTGTGTGCATCAGCAGAGCAAGTACACAGCAGGTGGGCCTGACTGCCCAGATCACCAGTGCTCCCATTCTGGGCAGAGAACTGTGTAATCTGACCTTTTGCAAGGAAACTTTTACCATAGGACTCCAGCTGAATTTAAACCTCTGTGCTATAGGCACGAAGCCAACTTATAAATGGCCTCAGAATATATAAAACTGCTTCCGTTATCATGCAAAGCTCATCATCCTACCTGAGGCCTCCTCCTCCTGGTTTGCTCTGGAAAATAACCAAGCTACCATTTGCTGCCTCTCAGTCAATCATCTCCTCAGACATGGCTTCTCACTGTCTTCATTCTTCTTCTCTTAATGTTCTCCTTTCTACGTAAATCATTTTCAAGTTAAAACTCTGTTAAGATTCCATGATCAAAAGCTTTAAATATATTTGCTTACGAAGTCCTTTTAACTCACTTCAGCTTTTCTCTCTCATGCAGTGTTTCCATGAATCTCTGTAACCTATCTTCTATGAACAGATTCATTCATTCATTTATTCATTCATTTATTCTTAATCATTTGCCAGAGGGGGAAAATAAAGCCACTTTAAACCTAGCAATAGTATAGGAGAAGTTACAATAATACAAAGTAAATTACATAAAAGAAAATAAGTGGAGAGAAAAATAGAGTAAAAAAAGAGAGAAGAAAAATAAAGACAGGAATAAAGTTAAGACAAATAATTGGTTCTGGGAGAAAAAAACAGCTATTCTTATACTATAGATAATCTATAAATTTGTTTCAAAGTTTTAACCCCAACTTAAAGAGGATGACATCATTCATGGTCTTCATAAGAGAAACACAAGATGATTCAGAAATTAAATTCTTTCAGGTAGGAAACCTGAAAGTAATATTTTTTTTCCTATTTGTCATCACAAGAAGAACACTATTATTCAGATAATAACATTTCAACAACATATTATGATGAGTAAAAATATGTACAATAATTTTAGAGATGTCTCTTCTAACATAGGCCAATATCATAACATTGATGTGGAAAGACGTTAGTGTTCGAAGCTGACAGCCAAGAAAGAATTCTTGAGATGTCTTTAGTGCAAAAAGGTAATTTTATTAAAGCACAGGGACAGGACCCATGGGCAGAAAAAGCTGCACTGGGGTCATGCATAATGGCCCATTACATACTTCCAAGCTGGGAGGCGATTAGGGACAGTGTAAGTCTCTAAGGAATTTTAGAAGCAAGGTTTCCAGGACCTTGAGAGGGCTAGCTATTGTTGGGAAAAGGTCATTTATACTATCTAATAAAACCTTAGTCCTGAGATCCTTCAGACGTATATCATTGGGCCATATGCTTGGGGAACGATTGCCAACACGTATCTTGGGGGGTTTGGATATAAAGGAAATTTCTAAAGGAATTTTTATAAGCCAAGGTAGACTTACAGGATCTTGGAGGTGGAGGGGTAGGGTTCAGGCTAGGATTGTCTCAATTAACATTGAGTCAGACAGTGAAGAATGTCAACTCTCCCTGTTTCAAGGACTTGTCAGTGGGCAGTAGGTAGTAAGGAAATTAATAATTTTTCTTCTGCCTTCATTTCCCATGTCAACATCACCCTGAAATTTTGAAAAAAAAAAATCCTATAAAGGAAACAAAACAAAACAGTTTAGTTAAGAGGCTTTGAAAATCTGGTCTAGCGCAAAAGATGATAAATTAGGTGTGGGATGGAAAATGTATGCCATCTACACCCCTCACTGCTGGTATCTCCCATGCTGACGGTATATATCATTAGCTGATGGTTAAATCCTTTGGCCCCGGGGTCATCTGTGACCCCAGGAAGCCACTAGCAATCAGTTGGGCATGCATTTGAGAAGAAGCCTAGAAAGTATCAGTTCACTCAAGGCATGGAGGTTCTGTAGACACTAGGCAATTACTACATAACATCCTTTTTTTTTCTCTACTGACCTGTATATGTAATAAGAAGAGACAAATCACTGTACTATGGTTATTCTAGATTGTTTTTTGTAAGGATTCAAAAGTTTTACTAGTCTTACATAAATTGTAAATGGAAATAGCTTTCCTTTTTAAAATGTGGTAGCCTAAATGACAAGACAGGTGACCTATTAAGGCACTCCAACAATGCTCCCAATTGTAAGTAGGCAGTACTCTCAATACAATACCTTAAAATCTCTTGAAGTTTTTTGTTTGTTTGTTTTTTAGTTTGGGTTTTGATTTGGGTCATGAGAAGTGGAAGGCACTGACTAACAAATTCTAAGTTATATGTAAATGAAAATTACAAAATCAATCGACAATAGTCAAGGAAATTTAAAGAAGATGAAGATGAAAGCTGGAGGAATCATATTCTAGAAAGGAAGATCTGTAATAAAGCTATATTAGTTAAGTCAGTATGATATTGATAATGTTCAATTGATTAATGGAAGAGCTTGGTCACTCTAGTCCTCATGTATATGATTATTTAATTTATGACAAAGGTGAGTGAAGAGTAGTGATAAAGGATGATGTGACTGTTCACATAGAAAAAAAATCTTGGCTTTTACTCCAAGATGTACACAAAAGTTATTTCAAGATGGATTGTGGGTCTAAATTAGAAAAGTAAAACATAAAATTTTTAGTAAAAAAATAGTATATCTCAGACTGAACAGTAGCCCACAGAAGGAGAGATGATAAATTATATTGCATTTAAATTAAGAAGCGCTCTATTCATCAAAGCCATCATTAAGGAAATAAAAGGTAAGTTAAGAGTGGGAGAAAATATTCATTATACATATATGCGACAAAAGACACATTCAGAGTATATAAAGAATTCATAAAACTTGATAAGGAAGAGACAATTCAATTAAAAAATGTGTAACATTTGAACATGCACTTCAAAAAAGAGGATATCCAAATTACCACTGAATAAATTATTCATCAAGAAACTTCATTATTCATTAAGAAAAGGCAAAGTCAGGCCTAGGTTTTAGCAGGGGAAATGTTTAGGGCAAAATTTAAGGAAATAATACCTTTCTGTCAAACAAATGTTTGACAGTACTTAATAGTAATGTCAAGTAAAAATTGATGCAACCACTTTTGAAACTATTTTTTTGTATCTACCAATACTTCTACTCTAAGCCAGCAGCTTTCCTAGGTATATACCCAATAACAACAACAAAAAAGATGTACTGGATTCACCAAAAGATAAGTATGTGAATACTCATGGGAACATTATTTGTAATAATCAGGACACCCCATACTCTATGGACAGAAGAATGTATAAAGAAGTCATGGTATATTGATAAAATGGAATACTATACAGCAGTGAGAATCTCGAACTATAACTTAACACAGCAAACATGAATAAATCTTACAACATAGACTGATGGAAGTCTGACACAGACAAAAATATAATGAATTATTATTTACATACATTTCATTATATTATTTATATTTCAAAAGCAGACAAAACTAATCTATAGTCAGGATACTGGTCACCCTTGGAAGGGGAAATTGCTGGAAAGGGCCAGAGTAGTTTCCTTCTAATTAAGTAGGTTGCTTCTAATTAATATTCCATTTAATAATATGAATTCTGGTTACATAAGTGCTCTCCCACCATGGAAATCTATTGATTTATTTACTCACCTTTAATGTACTTTTTAGTACATATATTCAGTTAAAGATTCATACCAAATAAACAAACAAATCATGTTAGAAGCAATTAAATAGAAACTACACTGAAGGAGTCGCTGAAATCCTAAAAGTTGTAAACATCTAATGTTTCTATATAAAATATTTTGACCAGTAAGTTTCAATAGGACTGGAGGCATTCACATGGCATTCATATAGTCTCACACTTTCTACACATTCACTCATCCACATACCCCTTCCACAGATATCTTTGTCACCAAATTGTCAAACTTGGTCCTTCAAAGTTTCTAACCATGCTAAGATGACAATAAATAATCAAACAAATCAGTAGCTTAATAAACTTCACTATTATATATTGTTTCTTTATAGTCAATTTGCTTTTTATTTAATTGTTTATTTTGTTGTCAAAGTGTCCAGTTTAAAAATCACAGTTAGAATGGAATATTATGCAGCCATCAGAAAGGATGAATACCCAACTTTTGTATCAACATGGATGGGACTGGAGGAGATTATGCTGCATGAAATAAGTCAAGCAGAGAGAGTCAATAATCATATGGCTTCACTTACTTGTGAAACATAAGGAATAACACAGAGGACATTGGGAGAAAGAAAGGAAAAGTGAATTGGGGGAAATCAGAGGGGGAGACAAACCATGAGAGACTGTGGACTCTGAGAAACAAACTGAGGGTTTGGGAGGGGAGGTGAGTGGGGTACGGGTGAGCCTGGTGGTGGTATTAAGGAGGGCACGTATTGCATGGAGCACTGTGTGGTGCATAAACAATGAATCTTGGAACACTGAAAAAATTACGTAAATAAATAAATAAATAAAAATCACAGATGTTTAACATGAAACAATGTGTGTAAAATTCACTTTAAAATACAAGAACAGGTTTATACCAAAAATAGAATCAAAACTATAAAGACAGTAGAAAAATAGATGTGCCAGTTTAAAACCATCTGTTTTCTATATAATAAAACAGAAAATGAACATCTGAACTTTTGCATAATAGTCAATGCAGAAGCAGCCTATGGTTTACTCCAATTTAGATAAAATTCACTAAGCAGCAGCATTATCATTGGGAAACACTTGCCGTGAAACGAACAAGGTAGCCTGGGATTCTAAAGCACTCCTTTCTTATTGGTATGACAATTTAAAGTAGATAAATAAGACAAATTTGCATATAGAAAAAGGAGATGCTGATTCTTTAGATGCAACAAGCAAAATCAACAGAAGTAGGAGATAAAAATACAGACTCAGCCAAACAAAGAGAACAAAGATGGAGTAGGTTGATGTTATGTATAAATTATGTAAATCAAAGGATGAGAGTTTGAGAAAAATCGAGTCATCTCTCGCCTTGAAATGACCAGTTCCTGAAACCATCAATGAATCAAAAAATAAACTCAGTGTTGGGGAGTTTAAGTTGTTTTCTCTTCTCTCCCTATTGGTTATTTCTGTTAGACCTGGTTCTGAGATGGGAATGTGGAATAGTTCAGTTCCTCTGCAAGGCTCCTGGAGTTGAATTAGGTTGAACATTATGACAGCCTACCAGTAGAAAAGAATATTCTCCCTCTTCTTTATGACAACCAAGGAGATTGAATCCATTTGGTATAAAAGATAAAGACATTGTCATGACAGACACCTGGACATGTGCAAATCAAACACACCATGAGGTCTTGATCTTGGTACCAAACTACAAGATCTCCCAGAAGACAAGTTACTTGAACAAAATCAGTGCCCAGAAGTGAGTTTCCACAACTGAAGAACTACATAGAGGTAAATGTTTCATGTAATATTTATGACATTCATCTTCCAGAAGAAAAGATTCTCGTCTTACCCAAATATCTTCTGTTTTCTAATAGTTTATACTTTATTGTAACTGGCAACAGTGAGTTTCAAAGGCTAAGATTAATTCTGTCTGTTGTATTCTCTTTACTTAAATTATTACCTGGCATACAGCTGATGTTAAATAAACACTTGTTTAATAAATATTTTGAATATTGAAAAATCTTATAATTTGAATAATTAATATTTTTATAACAACAATTTCAAAGCAAATTTCTTTTGTTACTTGCTATTTGTGCACTCAATATAGGATCTAGTGAAAGAACTCATCAAAATTTATGATTAAACTACCTATGATAGAGATATAAAATTTATTTTATTTTTTTCCAGAAGGAGGGTTGAATTTCTAGTTATACATTTAGATTGATAGATAGATAGATAAACTATCTTCCATTTAATCATATTGAGGAAACATTACAGGTATTTTAATGTTCATATATGAATATCAGTTATGTACACCTCATATATAGCATGACTCTTGATGCAGGTAAATCTAAAATAAGGAAATGTTTTCAATACTACTGCCAATTACTAAAGTCCTACTGCAACAAATTCACATACCAAAGATCAGACCCTTAAACTCCTTTGACTTCCATAGCTAATGCTTGCCATTGGGCAGATGGCCTGGAGCAGGAAATAGAGACAGCAAGCAGGGTTTCTACAGTTCATGTGATCTGTGCCATTGCTGAGAGAGATATTCTGATCCTTACATTTCTATGTTTAGTTCAATTTGACTCGAATTCTCTCCAGCCTTTGCAAGCAATGTGGCTTTTTCTTGGTCCCTCTGAGAGAATTATCTGAAGGGCTCTTCCTTCCTCAATATGTTATCCATAGTTGTGGAAAAGCCGCAAAGCCCTGACATTCTTTTTTTGTTTTTGTTTTTGTTTTTTAAAGATTTTATTTATTTATTTGACAGGCAGAGATCACAAGTAGGCAGAGAGGCAGGCAGAGAGAAAGGAGGAAGCAGGCTCCCCGCAGAGCAGAGAGCCCGATGCGGGGCTTGATCCCAGGACCCTGGGCTCATGACCTGAGTTGAAGGCAGAGGCTTTAACCCACTGAGCCACCCAGGTGCCCCAAGCCCTGACATTCTTAATAGTGACAAGACACATCTCTTTTACAATTTTTCTGCCTGATAAATTCTTAACATTTCCTATAGGCAAAAATTCCACAGGAAAATGTGTGAGGCCAAAAACTATTTCACTGTTATTTTATTTTCATATGGAAAATTCTTCTCTACCAGCCCATTTATATTCAGATCATCTCAGGCCAGAATCTTCTGGGCTAATTATTTTGTTCTTGAGTGAACAATAGATATTAAAATTTTTTAGTATGCGGTGAATAAACTGTTGAACAATTGCAAAATATATACTTGACCTATGCCTACTTGTTCTAAGTATTGGCTCTGTTGCTTCCGAGAGACCAAGTGGGGTGGAGATGTGGGGTACAATGGAATTATTGTCAGGGACACATGAGAGTTCTGCTTAACACACTGGATCCAATTCATCCATGGGTCCAGGAGCAAAACAGACAAAATAAATGTTTTAGAGAAGAAAATGTATTATAAAATGATGGCAACTGCCAGGCAAGTAAGCAAACCTCACGTGCCGCTGGCTGTATGAAGGGATGGTGGTTAAATGAGCCTCAGGGTTTTTGCTTTTATTTGGCTAACGCAGGCTGACAGGAACCACAGCCTTCTCAATGAAACATGGCGGACCACAGAGGCCTATGCTTGGGGCACCTCTGTGGAGGGGATGATACCATCAGCGCAAATCCATCATCCCAGAAAACAGAACTCTGTATCTTCTTTTATGGGGAGCCCCAGCTAACAACCTTCATCCATGTACACAGCATTATTTTTAGTTATATAAGTCACAGTTGTGAGGAAAATAACACAACTTTACCTGAAAAGGTTAACGGTTTTCTTGGGCACGCAATTTAAAACATTCATCTCTCTGGGTGAAACCACAGCTGTACAGAGTTAGTATAAAAGCTCAAGTTATAGCTCAAAAGTTCAATAAGCTTCTAAGAGCACTTAATGCCCAAACAGACTAAAAGTGTTTTTATGGAGATCAATGGGCAATTCACTCCTCAGTCACATTTTATTTTTCCTATGAAGTGGAATGGTGGTATAGCTCCCCATAATATTTAAGACACATAAAGTCTTGGTTAAATCTATATGGTGAACAAATCTTTTAACGCTTAATGTGTACAGTGGGCTCAGGTTGATGTAGGTGGTTATAAATGTAGTTGGGAATCTGGTGTCTCTTACGGGCCCAAATAAAACAAATTTTAACTCATCCCTGCAAATTTCAAAAAACGTATTTGAGGAGGGGAAGGAAAAGGTGGCTTCCCTTAAGAGCTCCTCACTTGACAGGAATCCCATTTGTAGGGCATGATATGCAGATTTTTAGGAATGTGGTTGCACACCCTGAATCAGTCAGTCTCCAGGGGATACAGTCAGTCTAACCAGTCACAAGACTAATTTACAAGACAACCAAGTGAGACCTAATTATTATTAAATAAAACCTATAGCTATCAAGAGGACTGAATACTTCTATTTACTGATCAGCATTTTCCTTCCCTATAGGCAAGTTAAATTATAATTATATGATTTCACAGTCAACATGGGAATAAAGCAAGAGCAGTTAATTGGGTATTTTATTGCCTAATGTCATCAAGCCCTGAGAGTGTGAAGTATTCAACTCAACACAGAGACACAGCGACAATGGTCAGTTGCTCCTGGGGGGAAGCTAGGGTTCAGATGAACTGTCCCTACCAGTCTTGCAAAGAGAGAGAGGTATGGATTAGTAGTATTCAGCAGAATGTGTTATGCATCTTGTTAAATTTAAAGTGCTCAGCTATGTGTCATATCAATAAATACCACCTGAGCTTAGCATACCACTTGGAACAGATCTGTAGAAAGTTCTATGTATCTAGAAGCTTTTGAGTCTGTCACAACTTCATGAGGCCTCTGCCAATCCACGGAGCAGCAGTCCTCAACATTTTGGGTCTCAGGATCCCTTCATGCTCCTAAAAATTGTTAAAAGCCCCAAAATGTTATTGTTTATTTTTATTAAATCAATCAATATTCACTGGTTAAAAACTAAAACTGAATCAAGATTCATGTATTTATTAAGTTAATAATAAATGACTTAGGGACACCTGGGTGGCTTAGTGGGTTAAGCCTCTGCCTTAGGCTCAGGTCATGGTCTCAGGGTCCTGGGATCGAGCCCCGCATCAGGCTCCCTGCTCAGCAAGGAGCCTGCTTCCCCTTCTCTCTCTGCCTGCCTCTCTGCCTACTTGTGATCTCTCTCTCTCTGTCAAATAAATAAATAAAATCTTTTAAAAAATAAAAAATAATAAATGACTTAATAAAAAACACATAAAACCATAAAACACATTAAAAGCTTCCATTTTTAAAAACGTGCTGGGGGCACCTGGGTGGCTCAGTGGGTTAAAGCCTCTGCCTTCGGCTCAGGTCATGGTCCCAGTGTCCTGGGATCGAACCCCACATCGGGCTCTGTGCTCTGCAGGGAGCCTGCTTCCCCCTCTCTCTCTATCTGTCTGCCTCTCTGCCTACTTGTTATCTCTGTCAAATAAATAAATAAAATCTTTGAAAAAAAAAAAACACTGGTGCTGTGTTACTTACATTTTCACAAGCATTGTTAATGTCGGGCTTAATAGAAGACAGCTGGATTCATCTTTCTGCTTCTGCTTTCCATCTCTTGATATCACATATCCTGCAGCCACTGGAAAAACATAACATACAGGCATGAGAGAATAATGATGAAAAAGGCAAATGACCTCATGCAGCTATTATTTAAATAGTTTCGATCTCAGGGACACAGAGATAAGGTCTCAAGGACCCTCAAGATTTGCAGATCACTGCCTTTTCTGTATTCCTCTACAGCTAACTTTCCAACTGCTCTAACAGGAGTTCTGATTTCTGGCTGTATGAGAGAGATTGTGAAACTTCAAAAATATCCACTCACGCTTATACACAGGGAACTTAACTCTTCTGTAACTGTTACCCTAAAGGATTAAGACTTCTGCACTTGCTACAGGAATACAGGTTTTTAGGCTCTTGACTATCTCTTCCCAGCCTTCTTCCTCACCTCTCAAACGATCTCCTTAGAGCTAGGAAGACCATTGCTTGTTTGCTGATGTGTGACAACTGGGTGAACGCCATCATTTGCTGCCAGTCAGTGAGCCACCCGTGTACACAACAATATAAGGCCATTCAACCAAAAATGTTGACTGGTAAAAACCAAGGAAGTCAGCAATCTAAAAGGATAAACAAGGGAGAGACATCTGTGAATATATTCAAAATGATATAAATTGGGGAGAAATCACATGAGAATAAAACAATTCTGAGACAGATTGTTAGATCAGGAGAAATACCCTGAGATATGAAGACCTAGGGGAGAAGAAAATCCATTTAAGTTGTCAACGGGTTTTTAAATATTGCGGAGTGGGATTGAGCCCACCTCCCACATTCTGGGGCTCAGCATTGTCACATTCCTGCTTTGACAGGCTTTAGCCTCCTGGGTGTTCATCCCCACTTAAAAAAAAAAAAAATCATCTTTCTTTTTCTCAAAGTCCAGTTTTCTCTACATGAAATATCCTCAGATTTCCTATCTGTTCTCCCATCCTTTGATTTTTTAATTCTTCTTCTTTTTTTTTATTTTTACGATTTTATGTATTTATTTGTCAGAGAGAGAAAGCGTGCACAAGCAGGCAGAGTGGCAGGGAGAGGCAGAGAGAGAAGCAGCCTCCCCACTGAGCAAGGAGCCCAATGTGGGACTCTATCTCAGGACCCTGAGATCATGACCTGAGCCCAAGGCAGGAGCTTAACCCACTGAGCCACCCAGGAACCCCGATTTTTTTTATTCTTTTTAAATTGTTTTATATTGCTTGTAATTCTATTTTTCTAGCGGTACGGTTACAATCTTGCCCCTCAGCTGGGTAAAGAATAAAATATCACAGTGCTAACTAGTTAACCACCTGGGCCACCTGCCGCCGTGCACCTCCTGGCAACACTTCGCCGCTATCTGGAGGGGTCTCATGACATGTTCTAGCTCACTGTTATCCCAGACTTGCCATTGCCCTACGGATAACAGTTGAAGAGTCAGAGGTTGAATATTTTCAACAGATGTATCCAGGCGCCCTGCCTCTTGGTTTCAAGTCCAATCCTTCCTTGTCCATTCTAAGTAATGGCGTTCTAGTCAGCAGAGGCTCGAGGTGGATTCCAGAAGGGGTGAGTGTGCCATTAGCATACAAATTCCTTGAGAAAACATTTCTTTTTTCAGTATGATTGGATAGACAGAGCGGTTTGAACATTCCATCTAGAATAACTTAGCTTTAGATTTTCTGTTATATTACCTTAGGGTCCATCAGAGCTCTAAGGTAATATAATGGGAAAGTGATGAAGGGAACAATAATTCTTCTCAGGTAACTGCTATCTCAGAGGAGGCTGCGCTTCAATATTTGTGCTTCTGCCATTTAAAGTCCCAGTGGTGATACTCTAGAGTGAGCTGAGACCTCCAGTTTCCCACCTACTAATGTCACAACAATAAGTGTCTCTCCAGGATGATTTGTATCATTTTACTCATCAAACTGAATTCACATTAATTCATTTTCAGAAGACGTTCCATTGACACATAAAGCAGAGAAAATATAAAGATTGATTTTTTTTTCACTTGTAATTCATGATGTAAATTCACGATGTTAAAAATGGTGCTTCGCTGGGAGACTGGAAGTAAAATTAAGCATTAAGGGTCTATACCAGAATTCCCCAGGTACTCTACATTTAAGTTATAGTTTATTTTGCAGTATAGGAATGTCTGCCATATTTTTAAATTAAATTACTATTTGTATGCTTTAAGTTTTATTTGGCAGTAAAATCAAAGTATATGCTTTCCACCATCCTTTCTCTAAGTTACTTTTGATATGAAAATATTGCACAGAGAGATTTTCATCTATATTACACATGAGTAAAGTTACTATAAATTGATTAGGTAGGCTGAATAGTCAAACAGATTGTACCATTTAATTGTGCTTATTTCCTTGGAATGTTTGAACCTATCAATATTTTCTAGTTTTTTGAGCTATAGGAGAAGTGTTTCTGAGTGTGTAGCTGACTTTTGTTGTTTCTGGCCTCCCAGCTTCCATGACCTATTCATTACAGCCCCTGATTTCCTTCTGGAACATCATGGTTCCCACACTGTGTGCCCTGTAGGTAGTTGGAAGGTAAACCAGGATGTTGTTTCCTCTCACCAAAAATATCAAAGGAATGCCTGGAAGCTCCTGACATGAGATTCCTTCTCCAAATATTAATCTCCTATTGAACTTCAAGAATTCCAGTGGCAGCTCTTCAGTGAGTGGCTATCTGTATGATCACTTTTCATTCCTATCTTATCCAAGCCTGGTTCTTAGTTGTTTTATTTTTATTTTTAGTTGTTGTTAACCTTGTATATAATCTTATCCTTCCAAAAATTCCACTTTTTTCTCTTTCTTTCTTTCTTTCCTTCTTTCTTTCTTTCTTTTTTTCTTTCTTATAGAAAGAATACAAGTGAGGATGGGGCAGAAGAGAGAGAGTCTCAAGCAGGCTCCACGCCCAGCACAGAATCCAACACAAAGCTCAATCTTACAACCCTGAGCTCAATCTCACAACCTTGAAATCACAACCCTAGTCAAAATCAAGAGTTAACCACTTAACCAAGAGTCACCCTAGAGCTCCCCAAAATTCCATTTCTGTCAGCCTGTTAGGATCAGTTTTTGTTATTTGCGACCAAGATATTCTGAATGACAGGTGGGAAAGATCAAGAACAAACTTTTTGGATTTGAAGTTTTATTTCTCAGGTATTTTGAGTCCACTTCAGAGAAAAAAAGAGTAATTAGACTCTATGTGTCTGAACTCCCTACCAGTGTTTAATTTTTCTCTTCCCTTCCTAGTGTTTCAGCAGAGGCTCAAAGATGAATACAGTACAGTGATTTCCTAATACATAGAACAAAGGTGCTGAATTATGTATGGAGCCAGTGATGAAATACTGTGGAGGTGACTGTGTCCACATACTCAGCACCTACCTCCAGGCTCCGAAGAAAGTTGAACATGTGGAGTCTTGGACATTTGGGGGAAAATTATCTGCATTTTGTGAATTGAACGCACATCACACACACAGAAATGGGGGTAATTCTTTTCCTCTATCACCTCAAGCAAAATGAGGTTTTAGGAACCGTTCTTGTAGAGTTTAGGAGATGTTCTCTGAAAGTTGCAGGACAGAAAGAATGACTATTTATCTATCTATCATTAAGGGAGAGAAAGAGACAGAAAGAAAGAGAAAGAGAGAGAAAGCAAATAAATCAGAAATGTCTACATATGTCTATATATCTAAGAATTTGAGATTGGGTTAATTAAATATTCTATATCCATCTTAAGGAATATGTTAAGTTATTAAAATGATGGGACCCTTGGGCCACCATGGTGGTGCAGTCTGTTGAGTATCTGACTCTTGGTTTCTGCTCCAGTCATGATCTCAGGGTCCTGAAATTGAGATGGGGAAGGAGTATGCTGAGATTCTCTCTCCCTCTCTCTCTGCCCCTCCTGTTCCTGCTCGCTCTCTCTAAAGTAAATAAATCTTTTAAAAATAAATAAATAAAATGATGGCACCTTTATATTTATTCACACAAAATATTCATAAAATACTTGTAAATGAAAATCAACTATCAACTCTTCTTGTTGTATATTCATAATCTACATATACAAAAAAATTTTTATAGCAATAATGGCAGAAAATAAATAAAAATGGTAATGCAAATTATCTCTTAATATTTTTCTGAGGTCATTATCCTGTTTTTATTTTGGCTTATACAAAGTTTTAACATTTCTGTGTAATAAATTTTATGTGTAAAAATATGTATGCTTACTTTTCAAAACACTTGACATTTTTAACATAGTCCACTTATAGTGATAGCAGCAGCCCCAAAGTATGCCAGTAAAAACAGAGAAATGATTAAGTCTTTCTGAAGCCTAATCTGAAACACTGTTTGGATAAAATCACAATCATGGTGCCTGTGAAGCTTTGGAGTTAAACAGCCTCAGCTTGGTGTCTGGTTCTCAGTTTCTACTAGTATATCCCTGAACCAGTGCCGTCACCTCTCTGGGTCCCAGATTCTTTGTCTGTCAAACGAGCACGTTAGGGAGGGCTGCCTTGCAGAACTGCTGCAAACATAAAACAATGACCATAAAGTGTTAATGGGTGCCCATGATATGATCACCCAATAACTTGATGACAGTGATGATGGTGCCTTCATGATGACGCTCACCACTTTCACCTTATGAAAACATGGTGATCTAGATCCCCAGAGCAATTTCAAGAGGTAATTTGGTCTCCTCCTACATCTCTAGGGTTCAAAATATTTTCTGTTGCAATCACTTGGCACAGTGTTCATGACCTGAGGTGCTCCATGGCATTCCCAGAGTATCACTTTAAAGTACTTTCAGTGAAGGACAAATAGAATGAGTCTAATCTTTTCCAAGTTGGATCAGTTTTGTGGTCCTTCATGATGTTTTCATTAACCAGAGGTATGTTAATTGTTGTGTTAGGAAGAAAGACCTCTGTGAATGAATATGTTTGGATAATTTTTTTTAAATTATATGTCTTCTGAGTGCCTTTAATAATTTAATGTAGGACATATGTCTCTATGAGTGAAGGTTAATCATTCAGCATTTCTCAAACCTATTTTTTTTTTTTCAGGAAATGTCTGAAAGGAGTATGGGAAGCATCAACCCAGAGTTTCACATAACTGTTTTAGAACTTTTATTATTCACCCAAAAATACTTCATCTCTCAATAACTATTTGACATTGAAGGATATAAGTGTCATCCTAAATGACTGAAATACTGCATAGTTTGAAAAATATTTGCAGACATCAAGATAATGCTGAGCATGCTAACTTGGACCCAGGTTCTTTACATCTTCAAAGAAGAAACAATAAAAAGATGGAAATACAATCTATACTGGATTAATGTCTACGACAGCTTTAATTGAATTTTGTAATAAACCTAAAATAATGAGGTTATTTATTCTACTTAAATATCTGTTAAATATAGGGGTGCCTGGGTGGCTCAGTGGGTTAAGCCTCTGCCTTCAGCTCAGGTCATGATCTCAGGGTCCTGGGATCGAGTCCCACATCGGGCTCTCTGCTAGGCAGGGAGCCTGCTTCCTCCTCTCTCTCTCTCTCTCTGCCTGCCTCTCTACCTACTTGTGATCTCTCTCTGTCAAATACATAAATAATATCTTTAAAAAATAACCTGTTAAATATATTTTTTTAAGTAATGGTTGTTCTTAATTAGTTAATACCACCTATTTTGAAAAAAAAAAGTGACTGTAGCTAAAATTAAATATGACTGTTTATTTTGAATCCCTCTATTTTCCCAACTGGAAACTTTAAATTATTTTTAATGACAAATTTTAAAAATATAAAAGCATTCCAAAATCACATCTAGTTTCTTTCCATTTCTAAACTATATTGATTTGTTCTGTATTCCCTTAGAGATACAAATCATCTCATTAAATCTGAGGATCAGGTGATGTGTATTCAGATCGCAGCTCTTCCCTAGATACAAACAGCAAGGGCACCAATTAGGTTGGTGTTTTCAGTGAGGCAGGCAGTTCTTCCTGAAGAACTGGAATAAAACCAACTGAACTCACTGGGAGACAACCACTGGGACTGGCCTCTGCCTCAGGCTACATTCAAAATTAAACTCAAGTACAATAACCACAAACCCAAGTTACCAGCATTTGACAAAAGACAGAGGTGATTTCCTAGCTCTGGAACTAAATCAGAGTGAAACACAGCTCTGAAGACCAGCAAATACTTACATATGAAAATTCTAGATAGACAATGAAACTATTTCATGCCACCATTGTGTTATTCTTAAAGAATAAGATGACAAGTAACTAATAAGATAGAAGCTATTTTCATCAAAATAGGTAGGACTGATAGGACATTTTACATCCAATTACTAAAAAGCCACAATCAGGCGTTCTGTACAAATATTTAAAAATCAATATGTCCTTCACCCACAAACTAGAAAATTTGATTAGAGTTACTATTTTTCCCCCAAGTTTTGGTGTTTTCTTGCCCAATATTTTACTGAATTCTAAACTAACTCATTTTTACTGAATTCTAAACTTACTTACAGAGATTTGAACTCTCTTCAGTTATGGAATATTTCAAACGTACAGGAAAGTGTAGAAAACTTCCTAATAAGCAGTTATGTATTTCCCACCCAAATTTAACTACTTCATATTGTGTGATAATTGTTTCAGATATTTTTTTAAACAAGCAAAACATTAACAGTGTAATAACAGTTCAGTTCCATTTCCTTCCCCCCTTCATTCCACAGATAGTTTTGAATATATATATATTTTTTTATTTATTCGAATGAGAGAAAGTGAGCAAGCAGAAGCAGTGGGGAATGGCAGAGGGGAATGGCAGTGGGGGAATGATTCCAGAGCCTGTAGCAAGGCTCAATCCCAGGACCCTGGGCTCATGACCCGAGCAGAAAGAAGGCAGATGCTTAACCGACTGAGCCACCCAGGTGCCCCTAGTTTTGAATACTTCAGTGCTGGACAGTATATTAGGTGCAAAGGATTCACAGCATGAACAGGTATTACAGGTCAAGTCTCAGATCTCATGTTGCTTGCTCAGAAAATGTAATTACACATAAATTATCGTTCAGTGCTATGACAAAAGGAGTTGTGGTGCAAAGAACCAGACTTTGAGAGAGGATTTCTTTTAGAAGTATATAATGGCATGTATCTGCCATTATAGTATCATACAGAGTATGTCACTGCTGTAAAAATTCACTATACTCAGCCTTCTCATCCTTCCTTACTCCCAGTGCCTGGAAACCACTGATCTTTTTACTATCTTCATAGTTTTACCTTTTAGAATAACAGATAATTTGAATCATATAGAATATATATAGTCTTTTCAGATAGACTTCTTTCACTTAATAATAAATATTTAAGTTTCTTCCATGTCCTTATGGCTTGATAGCTCATTAATTTGGGGCACTGAATACTATTTCATGGTCTGAATGTACCACAGTTTATTTATTTGTCCACATTCTGAGGGGCATCTCTGTTGTTTCCAAGTTTTGGAGTTACCAATAAAGCTGTTATGAAAATTGGTGTGCATGTTTTGTGTAGACATAAGTTTTAAACTTCTTTGGGTGATACCGAGGAACACAATTGTTGGATTACATAATAAGTTTACACTTAGTTTTATAAAAACTGTCAAAATGTCTCTCTGGTCAGCTGTACATTTTTCATTCCCATCAGTAACGAATGAGTGTTCCTATGTTCCACACTATGGCTCACACTTCGTCTTGTTTGAGGATTTTGCTATTTTAATAGGTTTATAGTAGCATCCTATTGTTTAACTTGCATTTTCTTAATGATATTTGATGTTGAACCTCCTTTTATGATTTATTCCCATCTGTATATATTTCTTGGTGAGGTATTTACTCAGATCTTTTGCCCATTTTTTTCAAGTTGTTTTTCTTATTGTTGATTTTAAAAAGTTCTTTATATATATTGGATATCAGAAATATATTCTAAACTATTTTCTCCAGTGTGTGGCTTATCTTTTAATTCTTTTTTTTTTAAAGATTTTTTATTTATTATTTATTTGACAGAGAGAGAGATCACAAGTAGATGGAGAGGCAGGCAGAGAGAGAGAGAGAGGGAAGCAGGCTTCTTGGTGAGCAGAGAGCCCGATGCGGGACTCGATTCCAGGACCCTGAGATCATGACCTGAGCCGAAGGCAGCGGCTTAACCCACTGAGCCACCCAGGCGCCCCTTTTAATTCTCTTAACAATATCTTTCATAAAGTTAAAGTTTTACTTTCAATGATGTATAGCTTATTGATTATTTCGTCATGAATCATGCCTTTGGTGTTTCATCTAACAAATCATCACCACATCAAAGATTGTTTAGATTATTCCCTATGTTACCTTCTAAGATTTTTATAGTTTTATACTTTACACTTAGGCCTATGATCTATTTTGATAATTTTTGAAAATTGTGTGATATCTATGTCTATATTGATTTTTTTTTTGCATGTAGATGTCCACTTGTCCTAGCACTGTTGTTGAGAAGGCTGTCAATTTGACATTGTATTGTCTTTACTCTTTTGTCAAAGACAGTTGAGTACACTTGTGTGGGTCTATTTCTAGACTCCCCGTTCTGTTCAATTGATATATTTCTCTATTCTTTGCCAGTGCCACACTGTCTTGATTACCTTAGCTTCATAGAAAATCTTGAAGTTATGAAGGAAATTTTTTTTTTAAAGAGTGTGGTTAGTTAAATCTCTCTTGTGAAGTGAGATCTAGAAAAAAAGAAAGTAGCAAACCAGACAAATATTTTGGGATGAAGTAGGGGAAAGTCTAAGCAGAAATATCTGAAATATCTGAAGAGAATAATGTTTGATTTCTGGAAAGAAAAACAAGGTTACCGGTGCAGCTGGGAAAGTGATCCTGAGGAAGAGTGAAAAGGAATAAAGTCGGAGTAGTAGCAAGCACTAAGTCAGGTGGAGCAGTGTAAATCCTGGTAAAGACCTTGGATTATATTTTTAAGGGTAATAGAACCCATGAGAAGATTTGAGCAGGCAGTGAGTGATGTAAATGCAATTTACATTTTTAAAAGAATCATCTGGCTACTTATGGATAATAAATATTTTGTTTTATGTGGGAATAGAGTAGAACAGAGACAGAATAGAACAGAATATAAGTAGAGACACCATTTAAAAGGCTTTTTTGGCAGTCTAGCACAGAGTTAACAGGAACACAGAATAGGACGACAGCCATGGAGGTTTGGAGAAGGAATTGCATTCTGGATGTACTCTGAAAATAATGCAAAGAAGATAGATCGAATGTCAGAAGATGGGATATGAAAGAAGCAGCTAGAATGACATTGTAAATTTTGGTCTAAGCACTTGATGAATGTAGATATTATTGAATTAAGCAGGAACCTTTTAGGGAAGACCAGCTTTGCTGAAAAATATGAAGTCCTCTTTTGACCATGCTAAGTTTCATAGTTTATTGGAAATTCAAGTGGAAATGTCAAGTAAGCATTTGGATATAGAAGTCAGTATAGAGACAAACATTGTAGAGTCATCAGCACATAGGTGATATTTGAAGCTATATAAGAGTCTGGATCCCTCATCTACCTTTTGAAAGAAATAAAGTGATTCATTAATATTTCCCAAGATTGAAAATTAGCACCTTAGTAAATAGCAACTTAGCATCAATTCATTACTAAGTTAAAAGGTACTTCCATATGTCACACTGAACTCAGACTTCTTATTAAGCATATCCTGTGCCCATGACTTTATCCTTCAAATATTCACAATATATTTTAGCATTCCATTACCTCTTACTGTGGCTATCTCTTTACCACTGTTTTATCTTTTCTGCGACCCTTAAAAAAGACCAGAAGTAGAGGTATTGTTTGGAGAGACAACATAAAGGCTATATTGGAGTCAACACTGGAGATGGAAAAGAGGATATAGATTCAAGGAATTTTATGAAAGCAAAATTGAAGAATCAGTTTGTATTAGTTTCCTAGGCCTAATATAAGAAAGTACAGTGAACGGGGTGGCAAAAACCACAAATTTATTCTCATACATTTTCGAGGCAAGAAGTCTAAAATAAGGTGTCAGGAGGCCCATGCTACCTCTTAAAGCTCAAGGGAAAGTCTTTCTTGGCCTCTACCTAGGTTCTGGTGGTAGCTGGCCATCTTTGGCTTTTCCTTGTATCATAACTGTACCATTACAATCTCTGTTTCCTTCTCTACATGATCTTCATCTCTCCTAGCCTGTCTTCTGGGTCACCAACAATTGGACTGAGGCCCTACTCTACTCCAGCATGACATCATCTTTTTTTTTTTTTTAAAGATTTTATTTATTTATTTGACAGAGAGAGATCACAAGTAGGCAGAGAGGCAGGCAGAGAGAGAGGAGGAAGCAGGCTCCCTGCTGAGCAGAGAGCCCGATGCGGGGCTCGATCCCAGGACCCTGAGATCATGACCTGAGCCGAAGGCAGCGGCTTAACCCACTGAGCCACCCAGGCGCCCCATGACATCATCTTAATTACATCCTTGAAGACCCGTTTTCCCAAGTAAGTTCATATGCACAAGACTTAGGGGTTAAGAATTTTAACATAATACAATTGAAGGTATAGCACATTGAGTATGGGAGGTAAGGCTGAGGGACAAGGGGATAAGGACAGTTGGAGTAAAAGAGGAAAGAGTCATTTGTTAGTCCCAGGATTCTACTTAAGTGATAGGCTAGTTTGTATTATATAAGCAAGGTTGGAAAAGTAGGAGATAATGCCAAGTTTGAGTGTCTATGGGAAGCTCAGACTCAGATATCTATAAGAGCTGGCTACATATGTCTGAAGCTTGGTAGACTTCTGGACATGAATAGAGTCCTCAGCATAAGGGTAATAGTGGCATATGGGACTATGCCACAATAGTGGAAACCATAAATGTATAGATAAAATAACTTAATCATAGCTAACAGTATTAAGCACATACTGCGTGTTAGCCACTATACCAAGCACTTAGTGTGTATTAGCTAATGTAATCCTTATAACAACCTTATAAATGCTATACAATTATTAGCCCCATTTTACAGATTTGGAAACTGAGTCACAGAAAGATGAAATAACTTGCTTAGTTAGTAACTTGCTGAGCAAGATTCCATTCCAGGCTGTTTGAGTAGAAAGCCTGTGTGTAAAACAACTAAAGTCTCTTGATGCATCAAAGGAGAGCAACAGAAACTGAGAAATGCATGCCCAGGTATGGAGTCATTGAAGAAATGAGAGTTATTTGGTCTGGACATGAGATTCACCCACTCTGAGGAATTTTGCCTCTTCTCCATAATTTGGAGAACAGAATTATAGTCAATGTGTGGTGGTAAAGTAAGTTTAACGTAGAATTAAAGCTATTTGAAATGCAATGTCAGGTCTTTTTTTTTTAAGATTTTATTATTTATTTGTTTGTCAGAGAGCGAGAGAGCGAGAGAGAGAGAGAGAGAGAGAGAGTACAAGCAGAGTGGCAGGCAAAGGTGGAGAGAAGCAGGCTCCTCTGAGCAAGGAGCCCAATGTGGGACTCAATCCCAAGACCCTGGGATCAGGACCTGAGCCAAAGGCAGCGGCTTAACCTACTGAGCCATCCAGGCGTCCTTGCAATGTCAAGTTTTGTTTTGTTTTGTTTTTAAAGGTTTTATTTATTTGACAGAGATTACAAGCAGGCAGAGAGGCAGGCAGAGAGAGAGGAGGAAGCAGTCTCCCTGATGAGCAGAGATCCCAATGCAGGGCTTGATCCCAGGACCCTGGGATCATGACCCGAGCTGAAGGCAGAGGCTTTAACCCACTGAGCCACCCAGGTGCCCCATCAATGTCAAGTTTTAAGACAAGATAGTCTCCTTCCCTTAGGACACTGGACCCCCAGAAGGTTTTTAAGAAATGTTATGACACTGAAATGAGGCTAGGAAGACTTTTGAAGAATTTTATAAAGAAATGCAAGAATACATGGTCATTAAGAGGCATTCCAACTATGAGATTCCATAAGACATTACATTTGATTGAAAATATTGTTTTTGAGCTTTTTAATAGTTATCCAAACTAGCTAATTTTGAAAACAAATTTAAGAAAGTTATACTCTTAAGAAAAAATACTTACTGCTAAAAATACACAATTTAAAAAATTGTTGCAACATGGGAATAAAAATTTGTATTAACATAATTACATTTACCAAAGATTTTGATAAAGTCTCCTCATAGAGGATATTAAGGCCATGACATTTTAGACCTGGAACTGTTAACTATTTGCAACTCCAGTTTTGTAACCCATGAATACATGAGAATTATTTATCAGAAAAATCCCCCCACCCCCAATATACTATTATTGCTGAGTGGGAAACCATGACTTGTCTTGTTTTAAAAAAATTTTTTTTTGTAGTGTAAATCGCTTATTCAAACTTACATATTTCACTGAAGAACTGATGTTAGATCCAGGATTTTCAGGCTACAGAATGTCATTAAGAAATAAAGGAGAAGGGGCGCCTGGGTGGCTCAGTGGGTTAAGCCGCTGCCTTCGGCTCAGGTCATGATCCCAGGTCCTGGGTTCTAGCCCCATATCGGGCTTTCTGCTCAGCAGGGAGCCTGCTTCCTCCTCTCTCTCTGCCTGCCTCTCTGCTTACTTGTGATTTCTGTCAAATAAATAAATAAATAAATCTTTAAAAAAAAAAAAGAAATAAAGGAAAAGATTAGAAAACCTGTTAGAAACCCCAGTGGGTTTGCAAAAACCATCCTGAACTGTGGAATTCAATATACTCAGATTTTACTAAAAAGAGATAAGATCCAGAATGTGTAATAAGAGATTTTATCTGGACAAGGAAGCTTATTTTATGAAGAATGTTTTTAAGAATATTAGCTTTTAACTATCAGTTCTAAGGAATGACTCTAAATTAGATGATGCTTAATGGTTATCATTTATTTATTAGAAGCAAATCATACTGAATCATAGCTAGAGGTCCTTTAATTTCCAAACAGAGTTTTTAAAAATAATTTACAATGGAATCCTGCCTCTGTGTGTGCGTGTGTGCATGCGCGTGTATGTGTGTGTGTGTGTGTTATGAAAATAAGAGGCTCTTTAGTAGCTTAAATTTTAAATTTTGGGAGGTTTTATCTTCTCTTTCAAACCTATTTTATATTAAATTACATTAAATCAGGCTCAGTTTTTAGACCCTCTGACCAGAGAGCTCCTATAAGCAAACGTTTTAAGTCATGTGCATAATCATACGTTTTCAGAATTTTTATAGCCATAATCAGGTAAAGTACCAGATCTGACAACCTAGGTTATATAGAATCATCATAGATTATTTGTTGTCTGCATTTATATGCTATGTTCTAGTGGTATCTATAGTTACATATTGTTTCCTATTCATTTAATCTAAGGATCCATATTTGAAAATATGTAATTGAAAGTATGAGAGATAATAGTAGATAATAAATGTGTTTCATTAGATTGCACAATAGAAATGGAAATGTGGTCTTATGAAGTAAATAGATCATTATCATTAAAATTATATCTTTGATTATAAAACAGTTACATTTAAAGTAGATAACCAAACCGTGTGGGTTTTTTGCTTAAACTTTTCAATGAGCTGTATTTTTATTAATTTTATTATAATTCTCATTCTGCATTATTATTCTAAGGCAATACAAACAGATAATTAAATTACCTGTGCCTTTGCAACTAATTTTCAGATTTTTGAGATTATATGCTACTTTTCATCCTCTAATTTATTCAGACTTTAACCTGGCAAGATTTTTCCCCTTCCAAATTAACCTAAGGATAAGTTTCACAGAATAATAACATTTTAATAAAACTGAAGAGCATAGTATGGATGGTCATAAATGAAGTCCAACATTTTTTTATTATAAATATTCCTGAAAACCTGGAGAAAGAGATTTGAAATGACAAGACACCAGACAAACAATTCCTTCTTTTTAATCAGTGAATTCACCATTAGGTTATGTTAGTCATCTGACAAGTCAGGTCTTTGTTCCTTAGGGCATACATTTGCCACAGCAACATCTTTACAACCGGATCCTTTTCTAATAAGGGATCATGTTTGTCTGCCTATAACAGAAACTTCTCAAGGCTTAAACCCATAAGGGCTAATTTTTGTCACATAACAAGAACATCCACACCAAATAATAAAGTGGTTTCTCTGAGCTTTGGGAGTCCAGGTTCCTTCTAGATCTTTGTTCAGAGCTCCTTAACTCAAGGCCTTCATTTTGATGTTCAAATATTGACTTCTGTGCATCCAGATACTACATTCATTTTTGCTCCAGCTAGTTGAAAGGTTAAGGGCAAAGGATAAAACCTAGACCAGCTAAGTCAGTTTTCTTTAAACAGATAAAAAAACCATGATATCAAAACCTTTCCAGGAATGCCCACTGGCTATTTCCGTTTATATTCCAATGGCAGCAAATCTATTCAACAGCCACCCCTTGATGTAATAGAGGTTCACTGTGAGTCCATAAAACTGGGAACATTGTCATACAAAACAAAATTGCAGTCCTCTTAGAAAGGAAAAATGGGAAAAATGGATATTAGGCAGTGAGAAAAGTCTGTTATAGAACCCACACCTGGTTTATTCAAAAATTCCTCAACTAGAAGACATACAGATGGCTAACAGACACATGAAAAAGTGCTCATCACTCATCATTGGGGAAATGCAAATCAAAAACAATGCAATATCACCTCACATCTGTCAAAATGGCTAAAATTAACAACTCGGGAAACAACAGATGTTGGTGAGGACACAGAGAAAGGGGAACTGTCTTGTACTGTTGCCAGGAATGCAAACTGGTGTAGCCCCTCTGGAAAACAGTATGGAGTTTTGTCAAAAAGTTAAAAATAGAGCTACCCTATAACTCAGCAATTATACTACTAGGTATTTATCCAAAGGACACAAAAATAGAGATCCAAAGGGACATCTGCATCCCAATGTTTATAGTAATAGTGTCCACAGTAGTCAAAATATGGAAAAGGTCCAGATGTTCATCAACAGATGAATAGATATAGAAGATGTGGGGTGTGTGTGTGTGTGTGTGTGTGTAGGAATATTACTCAGCTATCTAAAAGAATGATATTTTGCCATTTGCAATGACATGGATGAAATATACTAAGTGAAATCAGTCAGTCAGAGAAAGATAAATACCACATGATTTCACTCATATGTGAAATTTAAGAAACTTAAAGATGAACATAGAGGAAGGGAAAAAAATAAAATGAGGTAAAAACAAACAGCAAGGATGCCTGGGTGGCTCAGTTGGTTAGGCAACTGCCTTTGGCTCAGGTCATGATCCTGGAGTCCCCGGATGGAGTCCCGCATTGGGCTCCCAGCTCCATGGGGGGTCTGCTTCTCTCTCTGACCTTCTCCCCTATCATGTCCTCTCTTTCACTCTCTCTCTCTCTCTCTCTCAAATAAGACAAACAAACAAACAACAAACAGCAAGCCAAACCATAAGAGACTCATAACTATAGGAAACAATCTGAGGGTTGCTGGAGGGGAAGAGGGTGGAGGTGGGGTAATTGGGTGAAGGGCATCAGGGAGGGCACTTGATGTAATGAGCACTGGGTGTTCTATGCAACTGGTGAATCACTGAATTCTACCCTGAAATTAATAATACACATATGTTAACTAAATCAGATTTAAATTAAAAAAAAAATTCTCAACCTAACCTCTGCAGATTAGTGGCATGAATTTTTCTATCTTTAACCTACATAATCAAATTTTAGTTGCTTTAATCACTGCTGCTCAAAAAATATTGCTTTGAAAAGCAGCCCTAGAATTTTTACATCCGCCTTATTTCCCTGACCTCTCAATTGCCCAGTGATCTCCCATTTCATCATTTTTCTCATCCCTTTATTCCCTACTGAATTCAGTCTCTGCCTTCATGTGATTTGTAGGCTTTCGAACTTCTCTCAAGTCTGGTGAAAAATCAGTTCCCTTCTAAATGTATTTGCCAACATCCTTCTCCAGAACTCACATGCCTGTATCACTGACCTGGCAATTAACGCTTTTATCAGTGCACTCAATTATTCTCAAGTCCCTCTCTCATGAACTTTCTACAGAATGTCTACCACTAAGACAAATGTAATGTGAACATTCAGCTTGTTCCATAAAGCCTTCACCACCTTGGCTCCCAAGCAAGTAGGAAGGAAAAGTTGGGAGCCCTTAATTTCATCCCACCATGGTCCCATCAAGTGTCTGAGGCATACCCTGTTTATAATTGGGAATCACAGGAATCTGGCAAGTGTGGGTCAAGCAAGGACTAAGGGTGTTTGAATAAAGATTTAGGGACAACAGACTGGAGCATTCTCTATGTTTTTTCAAGGAATTATAGACAGCAAACTGTTTTCCACATCATCAAAATATTTTCTTTAATGAATGAACCCTCAAAGCCTAGGTGCATGAAAGGGTAGGGATCAAACTGGCAGAAAGAAGGGGAAAATTCTCAGGGTTGATTAATACCTTAAAATAACATCCTCCCATCATAGAAGCCATCATCTTATCATTAGGCTCTGCTTTCCCGGTGTTACTATTTTCTGATTTCAGAAAAAACAAATATTTGACATGCAATGTCTACCTGCTTATTATAATACAATAATGTAACTATAGAAGGATACATTTTATGAAATCCCAGCAATGTGCAATCTTTCTACCACCTAGACTACCAATTCTATAAATCCCCTTTCCTGAACCTCCTAGATCCATAGAATATGAAATATTATACCCAAACAATTTTTAATGCTGAGAATCAAGTTGTTCATGGCTAATTTGCATGCAAAAAAGTAAATAATTTCTCAAAATCACAGCAAACAAAGAATTCAAAATAAAGAATAAACCTTTGGCAATTAAAAATTACTGTGAATTTAGAAGATGAAGGCTTCTTGATACCATTACTTGGTGCCAGAGAACTCATTCTCACTAGTTCTATAGGATCTGTTAACATAGGCCACCAGCCAGCACGTACATGAACTTTTTGTTATGGTGAACTTTTTATTGCAATGATGTGTGTAGGAGGGAATTGACCTGTATGTGCCCCAAGAATTCTTTTCCAGAATATAATTCACTTTAACAAGGCATTTAGAAACAGAGTATACTTTCAATAAGAGTATCTCCAGGCTTCAGAATCCTATTCCTCTAAAATCACAATCACGTAAAGGAATAATTGTTTGGCATCGAAACAAAATGCGTTCAGGGATCTGCTTAGTAATTTTATTTTAAAATTAATAATTATTATTAATAATATCTAGTGTTTACTGGATATGATGCCAAAAATCTGAATTTAAGATCACCCTCTTGGTGCAAATATTATTTAAGAAACTACATATTTTTGCATATATTCTGTATATTTACTTTCAGATGCTTGTGAAGTATGACCACAGAGCTATTTAATTCTGTGACCTCATACTTCTAAATTTGGACCCAACAGGAAAAACTTTCAAAGAAAACTCCTGCAATATTGTGTTTAAGATTCTGGATAAGTTTGGCAGTAAGTGATATATGAAATCTGGATGTGATCTATATTAGTAATAAGAGTGGATGAAAACTTATTGATTGCCACCAATTATATGCAGAATGCTGTTCTAGATGTTTCTTTTGCTTGAGCTGGAGGTAAGATCTTATATGTATGTATGTGTATATGTGCTTGTGTGAATATACCTATGAGTATATATTCAATTATAACTCAAAACATGAAAAGCATCACAAAACAGCACAGGAGATATATTTGTCATTTTTTTGGTTCTCATGTAACTCGAGTATGCATTGCATCTGTCATAAAATTAGCAACAGGATTTTCATCTGCATTAAAACTCTTCCAACAATAAAATCATTATCAGCATTTCCCATAAAAGATTGACCCTCTTTGCCCTTCCCACTCCCTACTCCCAACACACACATATTCTTTTGCCAAAGGGAGAAATGATAAACGATCTTTATATTCAGATCTTAATGTCCTTCGGAAAAAACAAATTGGTGTACACAGCAATCACTAGTACTGTTGGTCAAATCTTCTCAGTTCTTTTCTTTCCAGCACAAGATAGGATGATGCTTCTTTTCCCTGGGAATTCTCTACTCTGGGAATCAAGTATAGCCTTGTTAATTGTGTTGGCCAATCAATCTTGAGAAGCACTGTGAGTTGCTGTCTGGAGAAGTTTTTAAAGCTGATATGTAACTCATCATTCTCTCTCTCTGGCACAGCAACAGGCCACAGTCAGAATACTGGCATCCTATCAGCATGGGCACTTTACTGACCAAAACGACCAAGGACCCCTCTCAACCATGATAAAAATAAGGCATAAGAGAGAGAGAGAGAAAAAAAGAAAACTTTCATTTCTTTAAACCATCAAGGCTTTCAAATTTTATACTGCATCATAAAAGTTAGTCTACCTTAATTGATACAATCGGAAAAGTAAACTTTCTGCTCTGAAGTTAAACTGTCATCTAAAACTGAAAAAACAATCGTGGTGAAGTATTACTCTAGGAAAAGGATTCCTGGTATTTATTTATTCATTTAGGAATCATGGGAGGGTGAGAACGGTGTTGATCATTTTGCTAGACCTGAGGGTATAGAGATGAATTAGGTGTGGCCTTTGGTCTCAGAGATCTTGCATTCTTTTTTTTTTTTAATGTAAGATTTTATTTATTTGACAGAAAGAGACACAGTGAGAGAGGGAACACAGATAGGGGGAGTGAGAGAGGGAGAAGCAGGACTCCGTGGAGCAGGGAGCCTGACTCGGGGCTCCATCCCAGGACCCCAGAATCATGACCTGAGCTGAAGGCAGCCGCCTAATGACTGAGCCACCCAGGTGCCCTGAGATCTTGGATTCTAATACGTGCATCAGATAAGTATTAGGAAATCTATCCCATAGGAGGTGTATTTTAGCTTGTCTCTGAAGTTGGTCAAGCATTTTATGAGAATCATGAATGTGAGAGCCTCTTCCTAAGCTGAGAAAACAGCATGAGCAAAAAAAGTGAAATTATAATTTTTTTTTAGATTATGTTGAAAATCTCACTGTACCTGAGGTACTTTTCTGTATCTTAAACTAATCATAGCATGTATACCCAAAGAAAAAAGGAACTACAAGTTTGCTTTTGTCTTCTTTCCCCCCCCCCACTACTTTGAGTTAACAAAATAACAAAATATTGGAGGTGGCGTTAAGTACCATCAGGTTATCCAGAGATAGATCTTATATTGAGATAGGATTTCTGTAAAAATAATCCAAAAACACATTTTCTTTTCTTCTATTCAATTTATGTTGATTTCAGAAGAATCAGGGTATGTTTGGTTGCACAACTTTGCAGAACAGTACATTGGATATTTTGAATATTTGGAATATGGTCATTGATTTTCTATTCAGCTATGAAAAATGTATTTAGCATTCTGTATAAAGCTTTCAACAAAAAAAAAAAATCCTTCTTTGTTATATGTTATCGCCAACAAAGTCCATATAGGAATTGTTTATTATAACAGTTGGCTTGCTGGCTAGGAAAATTCATTTTCAAAACTAAAGGTTGTCAAGAAAAGTTGCAGTATATTCATTAGATAGCTTTGATTATATATGTGAGTGTGTGTGTGTGTGTGTGTGTGTGTGTGTGTGTGTGTGTGATATTTAATGTTCTACTTTCTTTTTATCTAAAATGTGTTTTTAGTAAAAAAAAAATCAAAATATACTGGTAGGTATCTTTTTGCTTCTTCTCACATATGTGAACCCCTCAGCCATATCACTGGAGTCAGAATCACCTGTTGGTGCTTCTGCTCTTGTAGAGGAATTTGGTCTGTTGGCTACATAAACTCTTGTCACTTCTGACAGCCTATTAAAGTCTACACACCAAAAAAGTCCATCACTAGGCTAACTTTTGGTATCAGTTTAATTTCACTTTTTATGTTTTAGTTCCGTTATTTTGTGTTTTTAGAAAGATGGTAGGAGATGGAGCACTTGATTTCACATCAGCCTTTCTCTTAGGACATTGCATAAAAATTGTGCTAGAGGCCCAAATTGAATCACATCTAGAATAAAGCTCAAGTCAACTTACCCTTCCTCAGCAATCACAGCAATGTGTTATAAACTTCCCACATGTGATATTAAATCCTCCATTTTGGATGACTTTGTGATTGCCACCTCTCTTTACATCTGAGGTAACCTCTCAGCTCCTAGTTATTGCTTCACTTAAAATTATTTTTCACGTATCCTGGTCTATCTGCTGAAATCTATGCAATTACCAATGGGGCCAAAGGACTCTGTATAATCTTGGTTCTGTTTATATATAGTGCATCAGCTCTTGTCTACAAATCTTTCTTTAAAATGCCATGTTTCCTGCCTGTTCTATATTCATTTGGTCCATTGGACATGTTTCAAGTACTTCTTAATACTCTTCATTTCTAAGAGGATTTTTATGACTAAGTTTACTTGGATATGAAGAGCTTGAACTCTCAGGTAGTACTTATTTAAAAGAAAAATCTCTTCACGTTAAGCTAGTGCTTCTCGAGCATTAATACACATGCAAACCAACTGGGATTTGTTAAAATACAGATTCTACAGGGGCACCTGGGTGGCTCAGTGGTTAAGCCTCTGCCTTCGGCTCAGGTCATGATCTCAGGGTCCTGGGATCGAGTCCCGAATCGGGCTTTCCCCTCTGCAGGGAGCCTGCTTCTTCCTCTCTCTCTGCTTGCCTCTCTGCCCGCTTGTGATCTCTCTCTGTCAAATAAATAAAATCTTAAAAAAAAAAAAAAATACAGATTCTACAAAACTAACAAGCTGTCTGAAACGACACTTTGAGTAGCAAGGTGTTAATCCATCAATACCTGACCTCACCTGGGGATGATGTAATCAATTATTCAGAATATTTACAGAACATCAACTACCACTGAAACATCAAGCATTTAACTGTGCCAGATTCTAGTGTGCAAATGGTGTGCAAATAAGAAAAAAAAATCAAGGTCCCCACATTCATGGGACTCACCATCCAGTGGAGAAAACAGAAAAAAAAATGAATAATAATATAATATCTTAAATTTTTTTGATAAGAACCATCGAGGAAATAAACATGACCTGTCCCACAGAATAAGTAGGGAATTTCTAGCTTGTTTGGGTTTAGGGAAGAACTGAGGAAGTAGAAATTACATAAGAAGTAGAAGAAAGAAAAGGAGTCATGAAGGCTGCAAGGAGAAAGCCTCCAGGGGAACCAGGAAGTACAAAATCTTGTCTAGTAACATCTAAAGAATTTGAAGGATAGAAAACAGGCCAAAAGAGCTCAAATCTAGTAAGCCCTTGGAGGACACTTAGGCTGGGGGCAGACCCTGCTGGCCCTTACATTTTAGGCAGGCCCTTAGATTTGGGAGTTTTTGTTTTGGTCTTATATCAATAAAAATTCAATATTGTTTATGTAAATTTAAAAAATGAACATGGCCTCTGGGGGTGTGTGTGTGTGTGTGTGTGTGTGTGTGTGTGTGCGCGCGCGTGTGTGTAGAACATAGATGGAGAGCAAAAGTAGAGGTACGGAAAGCATTTAGAAAGCTGGTGTAGGAATCTATGTAGTAGTAGCAATAATAGTCCTACTGACAGCGGCAGCAGCAGCAGCAGCAGAAAGAGGAGCAATAGCAGTAGAGCAGCAGCAGTAATAGTATCAGTAGTAGCAGCAGCAGCAGCGACACCAGCAGCAGCAGCAGCAATAGTAGCAACAGCAACTCCACCACCTGTAGTAGCAGCAGCAGCAACACCTGAAACAGCAGCAGCGGAGGAGCAGAGGTCAGACATGTTTGTAATTCAATTCAGGGAGCTGATCTTGAAACCAGAGTTGGAGAGGTGAAGCACGTCTGAGATAGGATGCACTTCTGATGAAAAGAACAGTAGAGGGGCGCCTGGGTAGCTCAGTGGGTTAAGCCTCTGCCTTCGGCCAGGTCATGATCCCAGAGTCCTGGGATGGAGCCCCGCATCGGGCTCTCTGCTCAGCAAGGAGCGTCCTTCCTCCTCTCTCTCTGCCTGCCTCTCTGCCTACTTGTGATCTGTCTGTCAAATAAGTAAATAAAATCTTTAAAAAAAAAAAAAAAAAGAACAGTAGAGCAGAACACGCATGGTTTAGTTTGAGGAACCAAGTGGCTCACAGCCCCATTTATGGATGCTCGAAGTGCAGAACTCACGCAGGTTTGAGAAAAAGGACCATTTCAGTTGCACACATGCAGAGAGTAAGTAGTAGCCATGTAGGTATTCAGGTCCCCAGCTCAAGACAGGGCCAAGCTATTTATAGAAACTTACAAGCCATTAACCATGCGGCTTTTGTGTCACTTAGGGGAGGGAATAGAATAGATGAAGACGAAATGAATTCAGAAATTCAGAGACATCTAAGCGATCTCTTGCAAAGAATACTTAGAAGGATAAAATGGACAAGAAATATGGTTTGGTTTGGTTTTCTTTGGTAGGACTGAAGTAGAGCTTGTATTTTAATAAAAGAAAAAAAAAAGCAAAGAATATGGGGGAAACCGAGGATGGGTTTATCGATTTAACGGAGGATATCAGTTTTCTCGTGGTGTCTACGTGTCAGATATTCCATTGGCTGAGGAAGAAGGAGCAGGAAACTGTAAGGTTAAAAAATGAGTAGGGTGGGAGGATGGGAAAGCTGTGTTCTGTCAAGTGCTGATAAATATGCAGGTAAACACCTGTCTTTTCTCAAAAAGAGTACATTTACATTTAGATCTACAAACTGTCTACAGTAACATTTTTCTCATATACTATGAAGTTGGGGTCAATATACACTATATTTTTCTATGGAAAACCAATTAATCCTGCGCCATCCATTAGCTTCACCACATTTTTCCCACTGAACTGCATTGTCACATTACCAATTATGATTTAATTTTTTATGCTGGGCCTCTTTCCGAGCCCTCTACTCTATTGATCAGCTAAAAAACTGTTTTTCTTTTTTTTTAATATTTTATTTATTTATTTGAGAGAGAGTAAGAGTATGCGAGGGATGGGGAGAAGCAGCAGGCAGATGGAGAAGCAGACTTCCCATGAGCAGGGAGCCGGATGCGGAGCTCCATCCTGGTACTCCAGGATCATGACCTGAGTCGAAAGCAGACCCTCAACCAACTGAGCCACCCAGGCACCCCTGAAAACCTTTGCTTTTCACCAACGTTTTTATTTTGTAGAATGAAGGTTCAAGTAAAACCTGTTGGTATACTCCTAAAACTATCAGGAATTCTATAGAGTTTGAGTATCAACACCTACGAATGACACCGAATACCCACCCATTATCTTCTCCAAATAGGATGTGAAGTAAATAGTAGCAAATAGGGTGTGATAAAATTGATCCATACAAACAAACAGGAGGACTAGCAATATGTGGAAATCTTCAATTACAGAAATAACAATTAATGTCACTAATCCTTTAAATACCCTATCGCAAATGCACAAACAGAACTACCCAGAGGTAAGGCTTTCTCAAACAATGGGATCAAGAAAGTAAATACCCATTAAATTTCCAAATTTCTGAGGTTAAAGCCATTAGTAAAATACATAATAAATTAGGACACACATTTTGCGCAGAACTTTCAATAGAAAAATATCCCCATCATCCTCTTGTTTATTTTTAATCTATACAGTAAGGACAGTCCTTTATTATTCTCTCACAGCATGAACCATGTCAAGTATTACTGGGGTGATTCTAAGTGCAATGCAAATGCATTTCTAGAACAATTTAGTCAAATGGACAGCATGCCTTGAGGTGCCCTTATGATTCTATATATATCATCTTCGCAGTGTTGATTATTGCCCTTCACATTCAAATTCTAGCTCGCTTGGCTTTATCTTTATAATTGACTCTGTGGCTTACATTGCCTTAAAGATCTGACCCGAAAAACAGAAGATAAAGTTCTCCACAGTCAAATAAAGACTGTTGAGAGCAGTTTTGTTTTTGTCTTAAATGGGGATGGATAGGAAATTGCAGGACAGTTACAACAAACTTTTCGTTCAAAAACTGGATTGTATTAAATGGAACATTTATTGCAGACAGATCAAATCTTCTGACAAGATGAAGTAGGGTTGTTTTCCGTGTAGTCTGCTTGCTAGAGACGATTTAAAGGGCAATAACTTTGTGAGAAACCATCTCTTCCTCAAAGATTCTGGCCCCAAAGCAAGTTTGCTTGCTTGCTTTGGGTCCATGACCAGAATCATGGTCTGCTTACAGTTCAAGTTCCTCATATATTCACAATTTTTATTACACTATGTTCCAATTCAGTGTAGTATTAGAAAAATTTGCCCTTCAAATCATTGATTTTGAAATATGAACTGCGTTTGAAAACATGATCTTGATTTTACTCTGGGCAACAATTGTCCTTTAAGTTTGGTTTTTAACATAAAATTAAGCCTGAACGTGAACCTGAGAATAAAATTATCATCTCTTATTGTGGGCCTCCCCTTTTGCTAAATACCAAATTTCTTTCTTCTTGAGTCAGAGGCTAGATATTAAGTACTTTAAAAATACAGTCTATTTGTATACTTCTCTAACACATCAATCTTTTAGCAGTAAATTTGAAATGTAGGTACTTCAATTAAAGAAGATAAAGGAAAAGAACAGATAATGATCACTTTTCTGATTTCCTGTCAACATAGGATTTCCTCTATTTCCTATGTCTACCTGTGCTCTGGACCCCCAATTCACCTGAATTAGACATTCTGAGCAAGACTGTCATTCAAAAAACATTAAAAAGCAGCATGTACTAAGAGTTTCCTTAACCTCCGGAGGTCACTTGACTTCTAGCCTCATAAATGGAGACTGGGAGCCAGGGACCTTCCTTGTAAATCTGGCTCTCCAATATCCCTGTCATTCCAATCACTTTAATAGACATTCATTTGCTCAGAAAACCTGGCTTCCTAGCAAAACCAGAAACTTATACCTGATGATATGAGGAGGATGGTAAAACTCCAAGATTTCTCCTCTTCTTCTTCAGAAGAAAATGCATCTGTGTTTGGTCCTCCATATAAAATACCAACAATGGTAAACATATCAGCTTATCTAGTCCATGGTACCCAGGGTTTGGTCAAACACAAATCTAGACGATACATTATTTAGATGTAAATAACATTTAAATCGGTAGACTTTGAATAAAACAGATTAAGTTCCATAATTAACCTCACCCAAGCAGCTGAAGACTTTAAGAGCAAACAATGAGGTTTCTAGAAGGAATTTGCAAGACTAGAACATGAAAAATCTGCCAGTGTCAAGTCTGCTGCCCTGAAGAATTTGGAATCAAGACTGTAACATCAACTCTCATCTGAATTTCCAGCCTGCCAGTTTATCCTACAAATTTCATATTTTTAATCACCTGTGATCTTGTGAGACAATTACTTAGAAAAAAATCTATAAATCTCTTTCTATAGATGACAGATGATTAGATAGATTAGATAGATAGGTAGATAGATAGGAATAAATTCTAACAGATTTAGAGACATGACAGAGATTTTGAGACTATCAGAGTCTGAGCGTATCCTTGGTATTGCTTCTACAACTGGCCCAAAGAGCACCTATGCTTGACTCCCAGCTTAACTGCAAAAGTTCACAGAAAATGTGTTTTAGAAAAAATACATGCAATGACAACAACAAGAACAAAAACAATGTGGCAGTTACGTAATTTTTTGTGACTTTATGATTTTTTTTTAAAGTTCAGTAAAGGATACTTGAATTTAAAGAGAAAAAAATATATACAAATACCTTTGCTTCAGCTTCCCCTCTCCAATGGCATGTTAGCTCTAGTCTCAAGAATATATCATAAGAAAGAAAGGTGAATTAGAAAATAAACAATTTCATTCTCTTCTTCCAGAAATCATATATAGAACCTGAGAGTAAATCATTCAGCTGGGATTCATTGAGTAATAACTATCTACTAGACACTATCTTAGGCAATAAGAATAAAATCATGAATACTATATATACTACATTGTTCAGGTTGTTTTGTCATAGGTATAGTTCTGAAGGAAGCAAACACTGAGAAAGAGTAGGTAATGTAAACTTTTTTTCTCTTTTTAAATATTTTATTTATTTGAGAGACAGAGAGCATGTGAGACAGCGTGAGAGAAAGAGAGAGAGATTACAAGCAGGGGAGAGGGGTAGCGGGAGAAGCAGACTCCTGCTGAATGGGGAGTCCAATGTGGGACTTGATCCCAGATCCCTGGGATCATGACCTGAGCCAAAGGAAGACCTTAACCAACTGAGCCACCCAAGCACCCTGAGAATGAAAATGTTTTATAAAGAAATGATACTTGTGAAGGAAATGGGAATAAAGCAGAATTGGGCAAGGTAAGACTCTGAACATGACAAAGTCTCTGCCAGCCAGTTTTGGAGAAAAGTGGGTCCCCTTAGAGGAATCCTTCTTTGGGCATAAATAGTCTGTCCCTTGTCCTAACATCTTGCTCAGCCACTGTCCAAGGCTTTCCCAAGAAATGCATGCTCCCAGTTAATACTGTGCTGTTCAATCTTTGGCTGGGGTCATCCCCAGAAGAACATGACCAGAACTCAAAAACCAGGATGGATCTTAAAGGAGCTCACAGCTGGAGGCTTTCAGCTGAACACACTCCTCAGAGCTGAGCAGTGAGTCCTTTCTTGAAAGGGGATCTGAGCAGCACATCCCATGTCTGCCACAGTCGATGCGTTATACTGTCCCAATCCCCTATTCTCTGTACATTTGGGAAGGAGATCCTCCATAATTTCTGTGAGAATCTCTCCCAGGGAAAATTTAGAAGTGGGAAGAAGGGGTTGCCTGGGTAGCTCAGCGGGTTAAGCCTCTGCCTTTGGCTCAGGTCATGATCTCAGGGTCCTGGGATCGAGCCCCACATCAAGCTTTCTGCTCAGTGGGGAGCCTGCTTCCCCCCTCCTCTTTATCTGCCTCTCTGTCTACTTGTGATCTCTCTCTCTCTCTCTGTAGAATAAATAAAATCTTAAAAAAATATAAAAAAATTAAAAAAATAAAAGTAAAGGGACCTCTGAAGGTAACCATCGGCATAGGAAAAAAGCTAAAGTTTAAAAACAAATCTGAAAATGAAAATAGAGTTTAAGAAAATGGTACTACCTGAAACCCTTGATCCCAGGACTCTGAGATCATGACCTGAACATGGCTCGGGTCATGGTCCTGGCATCATGGGATCGAGTCCCATATGGGGGTCTCTGCTCAGCAGGGAGCCTGCTTCACCCCCTCTTTCTGCCTGCCCTCTCTGCCTACTTGTGATCTCTCTCTCTCTCTGTAAATAAATAAATGAAATCTTTAAAAAAAAAAAAAAGTGGGAAAAAGACCAAATCAGTTGTTCCGATGGTCTCAGTGCCACATCTGGTCCTCATTTCTCCCTCTTTCACTATTGATTCTAAATTCTTCCCACCCTTAGCCATCCATTTTGCTAATCACAGTGATCTATTAGGTGGGGGTAAACCTCTCATTCCTGAAATGTCTGAAGCCCTCAGACTGGAACTTCTTTGTTTATAGTTACAAGTAGGCAAGGGAGAATCATGAGTCACCTAAGTGAATCACCCAACTGAGTCAGCCAAGATCTATACATATTTCTCTCCGTCCCCATTTTAGGACAACAGCCCTACCTCCTCCTAATCATCAGATTCAATTATCCCTGAAAGATGATGACTCATCTTCTTGCCTACTCATTCCTAAAGTGCCCAAGAAGCATCTCTAAATTACAGTATTTTGAGGCTCTTGCTATGTTCCAGGCAAGAGGACATCCCTGCTGGAGACCAGAACCAGGACCTCAAACTCGGCAGCATCCAAAGCTGAAGGGATAGGAAAAACAAATTTCCTACCAGATCATGGGCATAATGGAAGGTGGGGCACTTCTGCTTCCATACCTTGCTTATCGATTTTTTTCTTCCTTTTGGGAGCATGGTGCCATTTAATGGTCACAGATTTAATAATTATACTGCATCCTAGAAAGTGATACCCCATCCTTGCAGGACCTTACCTTGAGGTTATCACTTCAGCTTCCCCATCATCAGGCCATTTTTGTGCTAGTGCTGTTTGGATGGTGAAGAATGTAATACCAACAGTGGATCTCATGGTGATGGTTCCATCTCCATAACTCTTATTACTTTCTGGGTTGTTACCCTATTGGAATATGTGGAATTCCATGCCTGTGGGTCAGAGTTTCTGGAAGCCCCTGGAAACAGAAGTCCTATAGACAGGAAAAACAAACTCCAGCTTAAAATATTTATTCCTAGAGAACAAACCAGTGGCCCTTCCAATACAAAAGGGGCAAAGAGTCAATATGCCACCAAGTAGTAGGTTTGTTTCTCTGAGGAATAGTGTCATAGAGCTATCACACCGTGAAAGGCTGGAAAGAGTGGCAGCAGGGCTAAATGGGCCCTTATAAGTAGAAATCTACATTGTGGAGCCCTTGCATTGCCACAATCTCTTCCCCTGTGGCCACTGAACGTTTGTGCCCACAGCACTGGGATGAAGTCTAGAAAATGCTACCTGACACTAATGGACTGAGTCATTTTGTCTACGTGGGTTTTCAGAGCTTCTTGTATGGTAAATGTTTCCTGGTGTGTGTGAACACGTGAGAGAAAGATCTTCACTTCATACCCACTCTCATGTGCCCGTGTCCATGTCTCTATCACAGATCAATGTGCCCTTGACCTTCTAATATTTTTCCTGCCAAACCCTCTATCCAGAAAATTTTATGCTTTTTATAAGTGTATGTATATTCTAAATTCAGGCTACTTCTCCTTCCATATGGAGTGGATCACCAGGTGGGCCACCTGAATCTCTGCCCATTAGGACAATTTTTTTTCATGCTGCCTCTTAAGGCCACTTCTGAGTGTCGTGGTATTGCCATCCATTGTTGGATTGCTTCCTCATACCAAGTTCACCCAACCACAAAACAAGCTACACCTTTTTCTTCAGTCTATGTCAATCCTACAGAATGTTCCAGCGATAAGTGTGTGTGAACTGAGGGAGAAAAGCTGATTACATGGGAATGAGGGATGACCACATGTGCAGCTTGCTCGTGCCTTCTGACCAGGACCTTGTTTTGAATTGAAAAATAATCCAATGATGATCAATGACCCCTACAGCCACTTGATGGCTGTGAGTTCAAAACAACCCAACCTGTGATGGTAGTTCCAGAAGCACAGTCCCATGTTTCCTATGGTCAAGAATTTTTTCTCTAGCAGAGTTCAAACAGCAAAAGCTGCCTTTCAAAGGCATGTATGTTTTTACAGCAGATAGGATGGCCTTGCTCTAGAACCCTGAGGGTCCAGGTTGCATCCTTCTAATTGCATACCGCATCTTTTCCCACCGCCGACACCCAGACATTGTAAGGTCCGCAGATTATTATGCCCTAAGCAGCATAACTGCTTTGTTGTGTTTCCTGGATCTTCTCTTTCCTGCTTCATGCCCTGCTCACAGCCATTCATATATACCCTCTAACTGAGGAAACATGATGATGCTTCAGTTCCGGGTATCAATATCTACCCAATGCCGGTGTCCAACAATAAAACAGGTGGGTATTCTCTTTTTTTTCATTGTAAGATTATTCAAGTTAATGATCATAGATGTCTCCTGGGGAAGGACTTAAGGAAATCCTTTACAGTGCATACTGACCGGAATAGTGTCCAGGCCTTTATCAGGAAAGAGCTTCTTCTTTTATCTTTTTTTAAGTTGGTTTGGCGCCTTAAAATGGAATCAGTCCCAGAAACTAATCAAGGGATTTTGAGTTTTCTATTAGCGCCACTCCCCTCAGCTTCTTGTTCATCCAATATTGCCCTCTTTTAATAACAGTGTTAAACAGTTTCCCTGTTTGCGTCTCATCCATTCTGCTCCTGGGAATGCCGTGCTTTATTCACCATCACTATAACTCTCTATGGGTCAGGTCCCTTTGGCTACAAATCTGAATCTTCTCAGGCATTATAATAATTATCTCACATGCTTGGTTTCTGGTGACAAAGTACTGCTACCTGGCCTCTACTCTTTCAGGGTCCTGAAAGGATCCATTATCAGTGAGAGCATCTCTGTTCAGAGGAGAAGCATTACTGAATTTCTTAATGATGCTGATGTCCCCTTACTACATCTTTCCTGATGGCCTACCACATGCGGTATCTTTTGCACTTTCCCACAGAATGTAATTTTTTGCTGGGAATTCATGTGCTACTAACATATCTGTCTGAGCTTGCCCATTTCCATGGGTTTTTAAACTCTTATTCTTTCTCAATCAGGCATTTCCATGTTGCTCAGTATGAGCAGACAATCCCGTTTTTAGCATTTCCAGGGATCATCCTAATTTTGAATATATATTTACCTTGGGTGTAGGCCAAGGAGTGCAACCCTTATGTCCCCAAAGAGCTTTCCCAAGTCATTAAACTCTCCGTTCTTGAGTCTTATTTTCTTTCCTTAATGGATCACCTTCAGTATCAGTCCAGTTGCATGGATGGTTCCAGGCCCCTATAAGTACATGTTAGCCAGATTTCACTCCTTTGAGATTGTAGTCTCTTTCTTCCCTGATCAGGTCTAGCATGGATTAGGTGTGCCTTTTTTTTTTTTAAGATTTTATTTATTTATTTGACAGAAAGAGAGAGAGACAGAGAGAGAGGGTATACAAGCAGGGGGAGTGGCAGAGGAAGAAGCAGACCTTGTGCTGAGGCGGGAGCCTGATGTGGGGCTGGATCCCAGAACCCTGGGATCATGACCTGAGCCTAAGGCAGACGCTTAACAATGGAGCCACCCAGGTGCCGGGATTGGATGTGCATTAATCTGATTATCATCAGCCTGAGAGCTAGCAAGGGAAGATATGGGGTCACCTAAAGACTGGAGTACTTATTTCTTTGGGAAAGAAAGACCTCTAAGTATCTCCCAGACTAGAGGGTGGATAAGGTCTTGATGAGAAAGGATGGGCCACTACTGAAGCCTCCAAAGTTTCAGAGAAGTCTGGACATTTTAAACCCTCGAGGGAATCTAAACAGATATCCCCATCCCACAGAGGAAGCTTCACGTCAATACAAATAGGCTCTTGTCTTGTTGAATACTTTTTAGTCTATTATTGCAGCAATTCTTGACACGATTCGGTAATATAAGTAGGAAGTAATCTAAATTCCTACAATTTTACTCACTTTGAGATGAAAGAGATTCTCTAAACTTTTAATTAGTATTTGGACTGCCCTGATATTAACCAATACTCTTGACATATTCCCCCACATTTAATGTCATATTTATCATCTTTGATACTCCATTCAGAACACAGATGGCTTATGGTTATTAATAGTCCTGGAATCTGATAGGGAAACTAAGTATTATTGTGAATATTAAAGGCTCTGATCACATTTCTGATGTGTGTGTCAAGGTGAGCGGGTTACCACACTACCAAGAAATTCCTCAGACATCAACTGGGTGCTCCACAATTTTACACTATTCTGACATTATTTACCCACAGATAGCATCAGATCCCTTAGGTTAAGTGTGCAGTAGCTCAAGATTGCCCACCTGTCCCCACCACTTCAGACACCAGGGGACTCCCCCCTGACATTATTTACCCCGAGATAGCATCGGATCCCTTGGGTTAAGTGTGCAGTACCTCAAGATTGCCCACCTGTCCCCACCACTTCAGACACCAGGGGACTCCCGGCTGAATGCTGGCTTTTAGTGTGTCTGTAGATTTGCCTGGTGATCATTTTACTGGCCCTGAATATATAATGGGGATGGATAAACTTGGCATTTGGAGTAACTTCCACATTCTATCATCATGGAGAAAAACAAGTGGAAATCTCTAAAGCTAATATTTGACAAAAGGAATAAATAAAAACAATATTACACTGGAGGGGGGAAGGCAGATAAATTTGATTAATTTGCTAGAGCAGCTCAGAGAACTCAGAGAAACATTTCACTTAATTACCAATTTATTACAAAGGGATATAACTCAGGAACAGTCAGATGGAGAGGATGTACTAGGCAAGGTATGAGGAAAGGGCACAGAACTTCCAAAACACCACTCTCCCCAAATCTCCATGTGTTCACCCACACAGAAACTCTCTGAATACCCCCCCCCATGCTTCATGGTTTTTATAGGGGTTTCATCACTTAGGCATGATTGATTAAATCACTGGCCATTGATGATTGATTCAACTCCATCCCCTAACCCCTTCCCAGAGGTGGAGTACGGGCTGAAAATTCCCACCTTCTAATGATAGGATTGGTTCTCCAGACAACAAGCCTCAGTCCTTGGGTGTTTTCAGAAAGTCATCTCATTGCCATAACAAAAGGCAACTTTGCTTTCCTTTAGGAAATTCCAAGAGTTTTAGGAGTCCTGTGCCAGAAACAGGGATGAAAATCAAATTTATGTTTCTTCTTATAAATAATAAAATTACAAATAGAATTTAAGGAATGAATCAAAGGGTAGATGAACAGTTAAGCTCTGACAGGAGGTACCTAACCTTATTACGTGTGACTTTCAAATTTTGAACACTGTGAAATCCTGGTAAACCAATTCAATTGATTTGGAACAAAAAACAGGCACATTGATGAAACAGTTTCTTACATTTTTCAAAAGACATTACACTGGGATTGACAAAGGAAGACTTCTGTGTGAACCTGGTTTCCCAATAGGTGAACAGATTCAAATATATAAACTAAATATTAGGACAGGGGAGATTCAAATATATAAACCTAATATTAGGACAGGCAAAATTCTGAAATACTGGGACGCCTGGGTGGCTCGGTTGGTTGGGCAGCTGCCTTCGGCTCGGGTCGTGATCCTGGCGTCCTGGGATCGAGTCCCGCATCGGGCTCCTTGCTTGGCGGGGGGCCTGCTTCTCCCTCTGCCTCTGCCTGCCGTTCTGTCTGCCTGTGCTCGCTCGCTCTCCTCTCTCTCTGACAAATAAATGAAATCTTAAAAAAAAAAAGAAAAATAAAGGTCGTTTCTTCCAGTTACTACGTATACTTAGACAAAGTGTATGTTAAAAAAAAAAAAAAAAAAAAAATTCTGAAATACTAAAAATGGAAGAAAATTTTAATGTATTACTATGAAAACACTTTTAAAAAGACTATATATATATTCATTATAATAATGTAGCAATACTAACTGATTACCAATACTAGTCCTGGTATCTATTGTAGAAACATTTATCCACAGACTGGTTTGTTTCTTGCAATAAAAATAAATCATAACAAAAGTCTTCCAACTGCTTAAAGATGCATACCTATTCATCACTCAATATAGTAGTTTGAATTGAACAATATGTGCCATAAGAAAAGAGAATCAGAAATCTGAATGTCTTACGTCATTTGCTCGGAAATTTAAAAATTAGAATACAGTAATTATCTGGAGGGTAAAGAAAAAATGTAACAAAAATGTTAACTCATTTTTTGATATTTCAATGCAAAGTATTTTAAGTCCTGAAAAGATCTATTGATTTCTAACCAATTTATTTATTTTCCTTGAGTATATCTAAACCTTTTCAGATAAGTAGCCAATTCTTAAGAAGATATTTTATTCCTCCAGAAATCAAAATATTTCATGATGTCAAATTATCTTACAGTAGTACTGTTAATGTGTTGCCAAGGTCATTAAACCCTTGGATTTCCTAAGAAAAAAGGACTATTGCATAATTTAAAGATGCCTGAGGATAACTCATTTATATATCATGTCTGTACTTCCCCATGTTGGGAATCACTTGTCTGCTGGCTACGTGCTTTTCATAAAACTTCACTTCCTTTTTTAAAAAGTTGATAGTTAGAATTACATGATCAATTATGTATATTGGCTTTACAATAACCTTGGAAAATATATATTACCTATCAAAACAGCACACATTTAACACAAAATACTAGCATGCTTATTTGGGTTTAAGTAGATAACTAATCATAAATGGGGAAAGTGTCATAAGTTAAATTAGTATTCCCAGGCAATTCAATAACATCCTTATCAGGTTGACCTTCAACATGCTATATGACAAGTTGAAATTAGTGACTTCATTTTAAGTCTTCCTTTATATGGGAAAATTTTTCATGCCCTAGAACATGCCACTTAAGAATTCTTGAAGAAAATATTATTTAGCAGTCAATACATGTCATATGCCTATTCTGTAATTATGATATTTAAGCTAGACAATTTTTAATTGCTTTTTGTGGTTTTCTCCTAAACTTTTAGATTTATGTGAAAAAATATATATAGCTGGTATAAGTTTTGTACCTTTGTTACATGGTTATTCAGGCATATACTTTGGACCACCACTGGAGGTTTAAATTATGTTGCCTAGGATTATATGATTAGTTCAAATGAAGATTATTATAACATTTTCTGTATTGTGTTCCATGGATACATTTTTAAAATATTTTGGGTGGGATCTCACTCTGAAATAACACAGAACACAATTTATCTCAGTGTTTCCATATGTGAGATATTGAGAAATCTCACATGTAGAAAGCACATTCTTTCATTTCAAATATGTACATGTCACTATAGACCTCTTTTTGAATGCATGTATATTAATCATTGCCTGCAAAATATTTGTCTAAAGATACTTTTGTATAATATCCCAGAGAGAATGAGTTTGAAATTCTCCGTTACTGTCATTGAACTGTCTTTTAGGGTTTGAAGCAGAGCTTACCCTAAATCTGTATAAATTCGGACAGGACATACTCATTTTCGGAAATTTTAAAAAAAGGTCCTTTTTTTTCTCTATGGCAAAGTAGTAAAGTGGCTTAGAATCAAAATGGAAAGAAGGTTATGAAAATAATTTTCTGTTCCATTTCCCCTCCTCTGTGTGAGGCCACATGTCAACAAAAATAAATGAGGAATAAAACCCTTTAAAACATTACCTTTTATATTCAAGGACATCCTTTTTAAATGTTTTTAAAGATTTTTGTTTTTAAGTATCTCCCCAAAGTGTGGCTCAAACTTACAACCCCCAAATCAAGAGTCACATGCTCTACTGACTGAGCCAGACAGGCACCCCTTTAAGGACATTGTCTAACACCTTGCCTATATCTATTCCTCTGTTAATATATAATATTATTTCACTGGACATAATGAAAAGCAGAATAACTACCTTGTTTGCGATGCTTTTTTTTTTAAGATTTTATTTCTTTATTTGAGAGAGAGAGTGTGTGTGCACACATGCAGGCGGAATGGCAGGCAAAGGAGAGGGAGAAACAGGCTCCCAGCTGAGCAGGGAGCCCAATGTGGGGCTCAAATCCAGGACCCCGCACCTGAGCTGAAGGCAGATGCTCAACCGACTGACCATCCAGGTACCCCTGATGTGCTCTTATAAAATAACTCTGAAGATTGTCTGATTTCCTCCCCAAGCCAAGGTGTCTCCAGCTGCCATCCTATTACACAGGAAAATGGTTGTTTGGCTTCAACTCCTCTTCTAACTGATGCTTTAGTTTTCTAATAATTCTCTTCACCATCCAACTTCTTTAACAAGCTGTCTTACATTACAGACTCCTTGTCCTTGCTGTCCAGGAACTTCTCAACCTACTCTAATCTGTCTCCTGCTCGCATTACTCCAATGAAATGTCTCTTGCTGAGGTCAAAAATGGTTTCTGTGTCACTAAAGCCCACAGACATTTAATAGTTCTCATTTATTTGACCTTTCTGTAGCAGTTAATACTCCTGACATTGGCCTTCTTCTGGAAACACTCTCTTTGTGTTCTTTTCCATGACCCCACACTCTCCTGATGTTTTCCTGACAGCACTGGCCATTGTTATCACTGTACTTTGTTCATTTAACTTTTTCAAACTAGTAAATATAACTTGAAGTTCATTGAGATTTGGTCTGGAGTATGTTTCCTTGTGGCTGTATTCTTTCTCTAGGCAATATCGACCACACTCATGGATTTGATGACTGTTATTACTCTATACCCACATTTATAGCCTATAAATATCCAACTCTCTACCCAAACTGCCTATTGAATATTGCATAGGAACCTAAAATGTATTATTTCCAAAATAATATAACTTATATTTTTTGTAACTTATAACTTCTAACTTTATAACTTTTCCAGTATTTTCTATATCAAGGAAATGACATGGTCAGAAAGCCAAACATGCAAGCCAAAAACCTGCAAATTATCTTTGATGTCATCCTTTTTTGTCTATCACTCCCCAATATAGTTTATCAATAACACTGATAAGTTTTAATTTAGGAACATGTTTATACTTCATTAAAAGTCTTTCCAATGTTTCTACTTCTCCCCATATCTTTTATAAATCTGATTTTTTAAATCAGAGGTTTATAACCTGGCCTTCAACAGTAGTCCATTAGCTGGTCTCTTTTTCTCTTGCAGTTGATTCTCCCTTTCACAATTCAGCTGGTGTGTTTTTTTCCAACTAAAAAGGTAACCATGCATGTACCACCCACCCACACATTTATGCATGTAAAATAAAGTCCTTTATTGGCTTCTTATGACCTTTTAAATAATGACCAAAATTTTATCATGATTTATAAGGTGTTTCACGAACACAGTCCTTCAAAATATCTGTTCATTTTTTATTTGCCGGCCTCAAACCTAAAAACCTTTGTTCAGTTTATCAAATGCTCATTGCTCCTTTCAGCTACTTCGTTACTACACAGATTGTCAACTTTGTCAGGAACATTCTTTTACTTTTCACTGAGTTAAATTTTTATTTATTCATTCATTCATTCCAAAGTCAACTCAAATTTCTTCATAAATGTTTTCCTTAATCCCTCTTAACATGTAGATCATTATGACATATGCCCTTTTAGTTCTCTGAATATAATCTTTATACTATGTGTCATAGTTTCTGTGGCTGAAATTTTCATAGCCCCTCCACTAGGATATAAGCTACATAGTAGCAAAGTCAGATCTCTATTTCCTTTCCGTAGAATCATGGCACAAGCATAGTGGAGACTCAGTAATATTGAACGTTAATATTTCTTTTACTCCAAATAAAGAAATGAATGAACTTCTGAATAAGTGAATGCTTATAGCAGAGCTTATTGTCAAAGAAACAATACCTAAGATTGACCTGTGGCTGAGTTTTTCATAAGCATGATAGAAATTCTTAAATTGTTGAAATAGTTTAATGTACACGCAGAATAAAGATAATAAAGTCCTTGGCATCTGGTTTATTAAAGGTCATCTTAGCCCTTCTAATTCAATTCAGTGGGAAAACTACTAGAGAGAAAGATCTTCCAAGTGTCAATTACAAACAAATTGTAAAACTCTCTTGATTGCATGATGAAACGTTGTTCTTATACTAAACAGATGATCGTGAGTAAAGGGTTATACCGTTATTCCAGAAGCCAGAGCACAATCATTTTTCAAAAGCCATAGCCTAGCTTGGAATATCATATACATAATATGTAAGACTCTGTTATCAACTCATAGTTCTAAAGAATTGTGAAAATACTCACATTAAACAAATGATTAGGAATAGTGCCTGAAAAGAACCCTCTTATTCTGTGACAATAATTTTTCATTAAACATATAATAAATACCAATCATACAGTGTTCTCTATATGGAAGTATAAAAAAATTCACACATCTAAAAAATAGTTTAAAGGGCTTATAAATTGTCAAATTCCTAGACTTGACCTCACAAAACCAATTTTTTCTTCACTGGTCAAGAGGCATAAACTATAGCATAAAGTGTGTGTGTGTGTGTATGTGTGTATATATATGTATATACACACACACACATATATATACATGTATATATATACATGTATACATGTATATATATGTGTGTGTGTGTATTTCTATTTTAAAAATATATTAATATACTTAAAATATATACATTTAAATTATGAATATTTATTTTAATCATATATATTTACACTTATTTTCTCTAATTCATTGACAAACATATTTATTAAACACATAAAGTACCAAGGTCCAGATCCAACCAAGAAGATCATGCTACCAAGGCTTAAGAAAGAGAAGGTATCTAAATGTTTAATAAAGTATAAAGCACTAGAGATTTGTACACATGTACATATATAGCTAGGCAGTTGATCCCACTTAATTCCCACAAGACTTATGAAATGTATTTTACAAATGGAGAATCTGAAGCACAGAGAGATCTAGTAACTTATGTAGCTTATATATACGATACATATATCATATATATGTATATACATATATATAGCATCAGTGTGTGTGTGTGTGTGTGTGTGTGTGTGTAGCATGAGGAGAGCATCAGTACAATATTATTTCTATAAAATTTAAAATCTTTTTAGATAACAAATTGTTAAATTGGTAAGAAGGACAGAGATTGTGTGTGTGCACATGCATATAGGAAAGTAACTTGAAATAGGAAAGAAAATTTGAGAACATTAGTTCCAGTCCCCTTCATGTTACAGAAGAGAAAACTAAAGTAAACAAGTTACGGACGTATGCTCTCTTTGTGTGCCTAGTTTAGTCTACTGCTGGTACTGTACATGGTCGGTTTTCACTGTCTCTGCATAAAGCTCCTGAAAGTTAATTCACTAAAATAAGTGTTAGGCTTAAAAGAGCCAAAACCGGTGGTGCCTGGGAGGCTCAGTCAGTTGAGCTGCTGCCTTTGGCTCAGGTCCTGATCCAAGGGTCCTGGGATCAAGTCCCACATTGGGCTCCTTGCTCTGTGGGGTGCCTGCTTCTCTCTCCGCCTCTTCCTGCTTGTGTGAGCTCTCCTCTCCTCTCCTCTCTCTCTCTCTGACAAATAAATAAAATTAAAAAAAAAAAGAGCCAAAACCGTTCAGTAGAAGGAGCAGAAAAGTTGAGAGAATACATCATTAATTGATTCACTTTTCTCAGGTAGTCTAGTGGCCAAATATCGAAGGGAAATTATCAGATCAGGAAAGAGAAGTATGTTTAATAGAACCCTTGGTATGTAGTTACAGAAACACTTTGAAGACTCTCTTGTAAAACCCAAGAATAGAGATCTATGGCATTTTAAAATGAAGTGTAAGCTCGACATAATACTGTGCTCGTTCTTGCATCTAACTGCTCCCTACTAAAAATAAACACACAAATAAGCAAATGAATGGATACAAACTATAACTCACTTTCCTTGCTATAGATCTTATTCTCTGCTCTCTCTCTTCTCTCTGCTTTGCTCCAAGTTCCCTTCCCAGGAAGAAAGTTCTAACCCAATTACTTTTATTGTTATTTGTTTATGTACCTATTTATTTTAAGTACACCACACTTTTCCTTGAAACTAGTTAGGAAGATCTATTGTTTTATGATGGAGAGTTTCAAAAAAGGAAAGTACTCAAGAAAAATCCAAGAAATGTCTATTACAAAGAAGTTAGTGGGACAGACTGATGAAGACATGTCCTTTTATCACAGAAAACAGATCAGACATAAGTTAGGTAGTTTGCAAGATTTTTCCACATAAAGAGAGAGAGAGAGAGGGATGCCTGGGTGGCTCAGTCAGTTAAGCTGCTGCCATCAGCTCAGGTCATGATCTCGGGGTCCTGAGATCGAGTCCCGCATCGGGCTCCTTGCTCGGCAGGGAGCCTGCTTCTCTCTCTGCCTCTGCCTGCCACTCTGCCTGTTTGTGCGCTCTCTCTCTCTGTCTGACAAATAAATAAATAAACTCTTTAAAAAAAAAAGAGAGGGGGGGCACCTGGGTGGCTCAGTTGTTAAGTGTCTGCCTTTGGCTCAGGTCATGATCCCAGGGTCTTGGGATCAAGTCCCCACATCAGGCTCCCTGCTCAGTGGGAAGCTTGCTTCTCCCTCTCTCACTCCTCCTGCTTGTGTTCCCTCTCTCACTGTTTCTCTCTCTGCCAAATAAATAAATAAAATCTTTAAAAAAAGAGAGAGAGAACAATTATATATATATGTATATATACATATATATATATCCATCAAAAATATTGACCACACATGCCCACATGCCCACATGCCTGCACACACCTGTCTATATATTTGTGGCGGATAGGACAAACTGTGGCTTGACTCTGTATTATAAAATACTCTGTATTTCTTCTTGGGACTGCCCAATTGTACTTTCTTGCTTGTGGGATTTTTTTCTTTCTATTTTCATAACAAAGTGGCCTGTGAAATGCTGAATAAACCATAAAGAATGAAGGATTTTTTTTTTTTTTTTCCATTTTGAAGCTAGACTACACAGCACAGTAAGGGTAACCTTTTCAGCAAGCAAAGTGAGGGTATGGTTATCCCATTTGGAGAAATGGGGAAATAATGACCCAACTAGGCTTGCGAGTAAACGAAAACCTGGGGAAAGGGTGCCAAGGAGGTAGTGGTGGTTATGGATTCCATCTTCCGCACGCCGTTACGGGGTATAGGGTGTCACGTAATGTCTCCAATACACAGAACCAAACACTCCCTGAAACTGAAATGTCTGTCTAGTTAAAGTTCTGGTTTGCATTTGTAAACTGCCAGGGATGAGGATTGAAGATATTCATATTCTCTCATTTCCCCAAGCCCCTAAAGAACAGAGAAATAAGCCCCCGTGCTAGGGTCAGCGTACGTTGTCATTCCGTCTCTCACATGTGCTAATATCGCCTTATTCCCAGACCAGGACCCGGCTGCAACTTACAAATTAGAACAAAGAAAGAATGGGAAGATCAGCATCAGTCAAAAGGTAGTCAGAAAGAGAAACAGAGTGAACTACATTTTAGAAAGTTTAATGGATAAAGTTAAAAGCAAGAAAATACAAGAGGCAGCAAAATGTTATTTGCACAAAGACTCAGTATGCCAAATTAATCATTAACATTTCCACACTCTTCATGCAGCTAGAGAAATTCCATTCTTTACCAGGTAATATATTTCCTATTTACACTCACACAGTCTTATCGTGGATTATGACAAAATATTGGTTCATCTTTTTTGAGCAAGGGATGTGTCCTTTACTTCTTTCCTATTCCCCAGAATACCAGGTCCATAGCCTGTGTTTAATAAATCCTTTCTGATTGACAGGTTTGGATGACTCTATCAGCCTGGACCTATAGATTATGTGGCAGGCTACACAGACATGTGAGAATACAGTCAAGGGTGGTTGAAAAATCAATAGGAAAACTAGCACTTCCATTAGGAAATAAACAAACAAATAAAAAATACTGCTAAGCTCTTTTAGAATTGAAGTCCAAAGCTCTAGCATCCTGGGAAATTATTTTTTGCTTTGTTTACCGAAGAGATTATGTTATTGAGGATGCTGTCAGCATGTAGTTTGCTCAGTTTTTGTTTTGTTTTCTTCCTCCTTCAAGGCCAGTTGATAACACATGAACTCTATCTCGGGAAAACTGAAAGAAAAGAAAAAAAAGAAGAAGAAAAAAAAGAAAAAAACCCAGAGACATTTCCTAATATCTCCTTGTTAATTGAAATGTTGAAATGACTTGGGTTGCTATTAAGACCTGCGGGTCTTGAATTTTTTTATGTTTAGCTTGAAGGAGGAAAGAAGACAAAGGACAAGGATCCATTTTTTTTTTAAGATTTTATTTATTTATTTGACAGACAGAGATCACAAGTAGGCATAGAAGCCGGCAGAGAGAGAGGAAGGGAAGCAGGCTCCCCGCTGAGCAGAGAGCCCAATGCGGGGCTCTATCCCAGGACCCTGGGATTATGACCTGAACCAAAGGCAAAGGCTTTAACTCACTCAGCCACCCAGGTGCCCCAAGGATCCAATGTTCTTACTGAGTTGGCCACAGTACCCACTGCTCACATGTGCTGGGCTTTGCTGTCTTTGAACATTCAAAAATACTTTAAGGTCTGATGGCTGAGAGACAACATCAACTGCCGGTTTCCACATGAATTTTCAGATCTCTTTTAACTCAATAAGCACCCAAAGCTCTTGACGTTGGCTCTAGGCGCCCTTCTTTACATCCTGCATTGCGGCTCCTATGCTATTCTCATTTACTGCGTTTGTCAATCCACAATCCCTCAACTCATACTCCTTGGACATTCCACTTTCTCCTCAGTGACTACCCCAGATCCCCTCAGGTTGCCCTTGGTTCATCTTCTGCCACTGAAGAATCTCAGAAATGATGGCTCCTCCCACATGATTTCTGAGAAAGGAGTCCTCTATCCAACTAATTAAAAACTCAGATGTCAGCTGATTTTGTTGGTCTTCTCCCAGAACAGGGAATACTAATGCAGCTGGATTTGTTGACAGCTGTAAACACAGTACACACCCCCAATCAGACCCCAGGTGCCTTCTCTCCATGTGCTCTGTGTTGCTGAGGTTTGGAATTATCATACGGAAACCAACATGATTTCTCCCAGGAAATTGTCATCAGTTGTATTTTTTCTAGTGAAACAAGACTTTAAAATAATCATTTAAATCTTTTTTTATTGGTAAGTGTTTTTATTCAAATCTCTTAGTTACCTCAATATTAAAGCGCAAAGAATTACAAAAAGCAATTTTCCTCATATATGGTCTTTTAATAATCTTCTTCAAAGAAAGACAGGTTTTTCAGTCTAATCCTGTCCTCATCCCTGATACTGCTATTGACCCTACCCCAGGGATATTTCGTTCTGGCCATAGTATACTGGCAGTCTCCTTTTTTGAATAAATAAAAAACTATCTTGTGATTGAACTAATGTTAAGAGTTCTCTCTGTTGTAAGTTGGCTATACAGAATGTGTAAGACAGACAAAGCTTTTCTCCTTTAAGAACATGTCATTTATAAAAATCTGTGGGACTATGAAAAAAGAATTTTCAAACACTACATTTTAATTTCTAGCTATCTTTTAAACAATGCTTTCTCCATCTTATGCAGTACCAGAACTCCCCCCATGACTATTTCCCTGTCTTTTTATTTTATACTTATAATGATAAATAATTCAAAGGAATAAGAAAATGTAATTTTCTAATTCAAAATAAAATCAGATTTTTATATTTGAGGAATGCTTGAAGCCTGAGGAAAATTAGTTTGTATTCATTAGTTTATTATAAAAATATTCAACAGGTGTGGCCAACTAATAATGGAAATACTAGTGCACAAAAGATTTGCTATTAGTTTTGCTGTCCTTTGCACACAACTTTGTCATAACTATTGCAAACACACAAAGCCTTCAAAGTGATGAATTAATGAATAATGAAAGAGCTAGATGGATAAAGTAATATAGCCAGTAAGATGAGTAAGAGATCTGATTTGCAAGTTGGAGATACAACCCTTGGATAATAAAGAGCTGACTGTAATTGTTAGATGGAGTTTAGATGTATGCTAAATCCACTTAATAATTACATTAGAAAGTGTAATTTCAAAATTATATCTGTATCAGTTCAAGGTCGTGGTCTATTTAATTATAACAATCCTTATTTTAAGTGCTAATTCAATAAATAAAAGTGTATAAGGCTGGGAAATTGTACTGCCAAAAGTATGATTAAATGTAAACCGCCAAAATAATGTAATTGAAAATGATAACCATTTCTTTCATTTAACTAAGATGACCTAACAGAGCCTGAATGACTTATGTATGTTCAGAGATGGTTAGAATTACAAATTCACACGATGGGGCACCTAATATTCTCTCTTGTCTTAGCTCATTCACCCAGTAGAAGACTAGCAGAAACTCACATTGAAACCTACTTAGAGCTCTAGTAAGTTGAGTGATAGAGTGCCCAGGCCACCCAAAGAAAAGTTTATGGAAAACTGAAGTTCAATTTGACTAAAAGCCAAAAAAAAATTTTTCCTTTTGGGTTTCTTGTCATGTGATTCTTCCAAATCTACATCTTACATCCTTCCTTGTGGCATTTCCCTCAACTCAAAGTCTTGAAATTTCAGTGAATTCAAGATAGCTCTTACTGTTTTATCACGGTGGCTTGCTGGTTGTGTGCGTGTGTGTGTGTGTGTGTGTGTGTGTGTGTGTGTGTGTGTGTGTCTCCCCGCAGGTGCGCATGCGCGCACGTGTAATGCGGGACAAGTAAAGTTAGCGTTCCATTTCTCTAAAATCCTGGTGGATACTTCTGCCCAAACTTTTGCTATCTTGTACAAGTCCTACAATTCGCCCAAACTGCGTTTTTGGCAGGGTTTCTCTTGACCTGTTTTTGCCCTCTTGTCCTTCTCTTTTCAATTTCCTGATTCTTTTAAGTGTGAACGCTTCATTTACCTCTTATTTTAGATTCACTCACAGCTCTCCAGTGCCCTAACATGTTCATAGATGACTCTGCCAAAACAACTGCCCTCCTCTTCACATATAATGAAGCATCTCATGTTGCCCAAGATGTGTATAATATCAGCTTACTTACATATTAAAATGTAAATTTAAGGTTATTATGCATAAGACTTGAAGTAACACATTAAATGAAATTGCCTGAAGAATATTTCTTAACTCAAATATGTTTGTTTTGAAATTAATTAGATTGTAGTTAACTTTACAAAATAAGGGGAAAAGTCATATATTTCGTAAGAAAGCAAAATTAATTTGGGAATTTTTAAATTTGATTGTAGGCCAACTATAATTGCTGTTTTGTTTTTTCATGACGCATTTTCTGTTTTATCTAGTCATGAGTTAGGAGTTAGTACAACCAAACTTTTTTGGCACGAAAATTTTCTTTTAACCTCTAGGTCCTACCTGTCATTTTAAAAAACACACTTACTATAACCTTTATGTTGGCTCATTTCCCAGACCCATGCATCCTTTCTACATCCCTGCAGTTAATTACTTATGTTTTTTATTTGATGGTTATCTCTGCCAACTCCATTACTTATTGCTAATTCTGAAAAGCTATGATATAAAGCATACATGTCCCTTTCCCCAAGGTCATTGCTAGTATTGGATCTATTTGGTCAATAATGTATCTGGTAATTTTGGTGATGTTTTAAACAGATAATACTTCATGCTATTAAGGTTTTATTTGAGTAAACTTGGTCATTCAGTTTATGCTGCCTCTTTGGAATTTGCCATTATTTTATACTATTATGTTAAGAATTTTAACTCTTTGAAACATGCCAAATCAAGAACAAAATAAAATATTTGCCCTAAGAATCACAGTTGCGATTTTTTTCCTCATACTTTTGCTATTTACCTTTAGTATTTATTGCAAATGTCCCCTTTTTTTCTTAAATATATTTATAATTATATTTATCATGGTTATAATTATATTTATCATGAATAATTATATTTATCATGATTATATTTATATAATATAAGGAATAATTATATTTATCATGATTACAATATTATGTTTTATATACTCATGCTTTTCTTCAACTTTCCATTTTAGTCATCTAAAGATCCAATAGTTGGATTCTGGAGCTTTCCCTTGGGACAAGCTAATTAAGTTTTTAAAATTTTATATACATACTTTCAAAGTAATTTTACCTAGTTATATGTAAAGGCTATTCTGACGGATCCATAATCAAGACTGAATATTCTAGGGACAAAGATAATCCTCAAGTTCACCCTATCCTCATCCATACTTTCATACTGTCAAGTTAGGTCTCTATTTGCAACATAAAAATGTATGTATCTGTATACATGTGTATGTATGCACGTACCTATGTGTGTATTATGTATGTAAGCATCTGAAGAGGAAAAGGTGGTTCATAAGCTCATTTGAAAAGACAATGAGAGAGATGAGGACAATCAAAGAAAAGGCATGGCACCTGAGTTCTGCCAGTGTCAGTGCTCCGCTTTTGAGTGCTGCTGGTAAAAACTGTTTTCATATGAGATTGAATGTAGGAACAATCTGCTTTAAATCTCAGGTAAATGGGCTGCCTGGGTGGCTCAGTGGGTTAAGCCTTTGCCTTTAGCTCAGGTCATGATCTCAGAGTCCTGGGATCGAGCCTTGCATCAGGGCCTCTGCTCAATGGGGATCCTGCTTCCCCCTCCCCTCTGTCTGCCTCTCTGCCTACTTGTGATCTCTGTCTGTCAAATAAATAAATAAAATCTTTAAAAAGAAATAAATAAGCCTCAGGTAACTACTTTGGACTGAATTTTTGTGTTCCCCCATTCATATTTTGATACCCTAAACCCCATGTAATTATATTTGGAGATAGGGTCTTCGCAGAGGTAATTACGGTTAATGAGGTCATAAGGACGGGGCCCCTGATCTGATCAGATCTCTGTTCTTATAAGAAGAGAAACCAGAGGGGCGCCTGGGTGGCTCAGTGGGTTAAGCCACTGCCTTCGGCTCGGGTCATGATCTCAGGGTCCTGGGATCGAATCCCGCATCGGGCTCTCTGCTCAGCGGGGAGCCTGCTTCCCTCTCTCTCTCTCTGCCTGCTTCTCTGTCTACTTGTGATCTCTCTCTGTCAAATAAATAAATAAAAAATCTTAAAAAAAAAAAAAAAGAAGAGAAACCAGAAAGCTTGCCTGTTCTCTCTCTTTATACCAAGTGAGGGTACAGAAAGAAGGTGGTTGGTCTTCTGCCAACAAGAGGGCTCTCATCAGGAACTGAAACAATGGTACCTTGATCTGAGACTTCCCAGCTCCAGAGCTGTGAGAAGTAAATTTCTGTTAAGCCACCTGGTCTACAGTATCTTTGTTACAGCAGCTGGGGCTGAGACAGAAACAAATTAAAGAACGCATTTGGGAAAAGAGGTCCTGAATTTGCTTCTGGAATGGATCACAGCTTGAGCCCAGGGCAGAGAACTGAAAGGGTATAAGGGCTTCTGGCACTCCAGGGGGTGTACCACAGTAGGTCACAGAGCTAGCAGCGGCAGAGAAGCCATGCTCTTCTCATTGAGGCTCTGCCAGCCCAGGAACCAATGAGTCTTACTCTGCTCTGCATGTTGTAGGCAGCGAAACTTAATGGGTAGACCAGGGAAGCAGAAGTCCAACTAACACACTCCTCTCCCCAAAGGCGGCTAAGAGAAGGTGAGGAAAAAGTCCCTGAAGCAATGGAATTATGAGATAAGAAGTTCCAAATATGTGAAGATTCATTCACTTATGCTGACATTACTTCTAATAATGTCTGAATGAAATTGAATTCTACGATGTTCTTAATTTGCCCCTTCAAAAATATACAGTTGATTGACACAACATCTTTCAAGGTTATTAGATAAAGAGCTCATCTAGACACTCACTTTTTTAATCATCTGGACTTGAAAACTGCAGTTAAATCAATTTACTTGTAGACTAAGTTCTCCTCCACCACTAAGATTCAATAGCTGACACTCTCTGGAGAAATGGCAATAAAGTTTTAATGTAAATGCATTTTAAATTGGGTATTGATAATTTTAAGATAATTTAAAACATTGTTTAATATAATGCACACTTGGGGCATTCTAAATATATTTTGCATACTTTGTCAAATAAATGCTCCAGTAATTCTCTTTTTAAAGAACAAAGAATTGTTTTTTACTTCTTTGCTTGCCCCCTTTTTATTTTACCTCCCCTTCTCTTCAACTCATTTTTCCAACTGTCACTTAGGTTTATTTTCATATTATTTTTCTCCAAGCTTATGTAATTATTCATAAATATATGACCATACCTACCACACATGTATTGTGTGAATATCATGAGTATAAAAGATTGTATACTTGAAAATCTTGATACTTTTCCTTTTAAGATGAGAACACGCTTGTATAAAGTATTAAAATTAGTTTTTTCTACTTAACAATCCTTAAAGATATGTCCGATTAAATGGAGGTTTCAAAATTATTATTATTATTTTTTAAAGATCTTATTTATTTATTTGACATACAGAGATCACAAGTAGGCAGAGAGAGAGGAAGGGAAGCAGGCTCCCCGCTGAACAGAGAGCCCAACGCGGGACTCAATCCCAGGACCCTGGGATCATGACCTGAGCCAAAGGCAGAAGGTTTAACCCACTGAGCCACCCAGGCACCCCACAAAATTATTATTTTTAAAATGGTTTCACACTATGACAGCTTATAGCTTTGTCATATTTTTGTAAATTATTCATGTGCTTTGGACATTGTAATTTTTACTTTTTTTTTTTTTTTTTGTCAGTAAAAACAATGCTTCAGTAAACACCCTTGTATCTATATTCCCTCCTGGTTTTATTTTTCTGAGAGTAGTAAGTTTGTTAGAAAAGGGTTTGCTTTGTTGAAAGATATTTACAATTTTAATTTTATGGGTAATGATAAATTGTTTTTCGGTTACCAGCTATTGCTAGTAGCGCCAGTGAAATGTAAGAGTATTCTTTTCTCTAAGCCCTGGTAGAAATAAGATATATTGAGTCTTCTTTTATTTTTAGGAAAAAAAATATATAACAACTAATAGTGATGTTGGTCATAGTTTTACATATATTTATTGTGTTTTGACTGAATTTTCTGTGGAAAGCTTTCTCTTAAGCACTAATCATTTTTCTATTAGAGTGTTGTGCTTCCTTATCAATTTATAAGAGCTCATTGTTCATTAAAACTATGAACCCCCTCTGACAATATTTCTGTAGATTACTACAATTAAATATATATACACATTATGTTTTACAATACTATATTTATAAGACAGAACCCGTAGCATTTTAACACATTAAATGAAAAACAGTAGCATATTTTCTGATAGCTATAATCGATCTAATTAGATTTTAGTATGGGTAAGTAAAATTTAAGAAAATCAAGTTTACTTCAGTCCTTCTAATAAATGTATCAGATTGTCAGATAAACTGAGCCATTTCTGGTCATTAATGCATGAATCTTCTCTATTATAATTTTATTCTTCATGGGGGAAAAATAATAACAAACAGAATATTCCACTGGTATGTCTATAGATACTTAGTTTGCTTCTATATCTTGATTATTGGAAATAATGCTGCAATAAACATAAGGGTGCACATATCTTTTCAAATGGAATTTGGTGAAAAACAAAAATACCATATGATCCATAATTTTACTACTGGATATTTACCCAAAGAAGATGAAAACACTAATTTCAAAAAGATATATGGCTAAAACAATTTAAAGAAAATATTTTAAATTCCTTGCTGACCTGGCAAGAAAGAAGGGAAATTCTCAGAGATCTAACAAAATAAGAAAGCCAGAGTCCAGAAAGGGGAGTATCCAGGCAAGTACCTGTCTCTTCCCCATAACTTAAACTTTAGAATGTAATGGAACACTTCTGGAAAACTAGACAAAGGCTGAGGAACCCAAAAGTTGGGAACTTAAATCCGAGAGCTCTTGAGTGAGACTGAACCCCAAATTTGATATGAACAGTTTAAAATAGGAAAACAATATCTGCTTTGCCAAGGGAGAGGAAAACTTGTTTAACTTAGATCTTAGCTCTGGATGGTAGGGGGAAAAGGTTTCCATTGAAAATTCTCATCTAAAAGATGATGTCCATGGAGAAAAGTACAAAATTTTAAAAAGTTAAAAATTTAAAAAACCCTGCATTTAGAGTTAGGACATTTAACATTAAATAATATGATTATTTAGTGTGATTTTAAGCTTGCTTTAAAATATCCACAAGTCTCAGGTTACTCATCTCTCACATAAGAAAAATACTGTCTTTTTCACTAATTTCAAGTTACAAAGAAGCTATTTACTTCAAGTCACCAGCAAGATTTTACAGATACAATGCTGACTCTACAGCGAACTATTCAAATGTAAAATTATGAGTATCCATGCAATATATCTAATTAGAATCACTGACTATTTCCATTTTTTTTTAATTTTATTTTTTATAAACATATATTTTTATCCCCAGGGGTACAGGTCTGTGAATCACCAGGTTTACACACTTCACAGCACTCACCATAGCACATACCCTCCCCAGTGTCCATAATCCCACCCCCCTCCCAACCCCTCACCCCCCATCAACCCTCAGTTTGTTTTGTGAGATTAAGAGTCACTTATGGTTTGTCTCCCTCCCAATTCCATCTTGTTTCATTTACTCTTCTCCTACCCCCTCAACCCCACATGTTGCATCTCCTCTCCCTCATATCAGGGAGATCATATGATAGTTGTCTTTCTCCGATTGACTTATTTCGTTAAGCATGATACACTCTAGTTCCATCCACGTCGTCGCAAATGGCAAGATTTCATTTCTTTTGATGGCTGCATAGTATTCCATTGTGTATATATATCACATCTTCTTTATCCATTCGTCTGTTGATGGACATCTAGGTTCTTTCCATAGTTTGGCTATTGTAGACATTGCTGCTATAAACATTCAGGTGCACGTGCCCCTTCGGATCACTACGTTTGTATCTTTAGGGTAAATACCCAGCAGTGCAATTGCTGGGTCATAGGGTAGTTCTATTTTCAACATTTTGAGGAACCTCCATGCTGTTTTCCAGAGTGGTTGCACCAGCTTGCATTCCCACCAACAGTGTAGGAGGGTTCCCCTTTCTCCGCATCCTCGCCAGCATCTGTCATTTCCTGACTTGTTCATTTTAGCCATTCTGACTGGTGTGAGGTGATATCTCATGGTGGTTTTGATTTGTATTTCCCTGATGCCGAGTGACGTGGAGCACTTTTTCATGTGTCTGTTGGCCATCTGGATGTCTTCTTTGCAGAAATGTCTGTTCATGTCCTCTGCCCATTTCTTGATTGGATTATTTGTTCTTTGGGTGTTGAGTTTGCTAAGTTCTTTATAGATTTTGGACACTAGCCCTTTATCTGATATGTCATTTGCAAATATCTTCTCCCATTCTGTCAGTTGTCTTTTGGTTTTGTTCACTGTTTCCTGTTCCTAGGAAGATGTTGCTGCGGCTGAGATCGAAGAGGTTGTTGCCTGTGTTCTCCTCAAGGATTTTGATGGATTCCTTTCTCCCATTGAGATCCTTCATCCATTTTGAGTCTATTTTCGTGTGTGGTGTAAGGAAATGATCCAATTTCATTTTTCTGCATGTGGCTGTCCAATTTTCCCAACACCATTTATTGAAGAGGCTGTCTTTTTTCCATTGGACATTCTTTCCTGCTTTGTCGAAGATGAGTTGACCATAGAGTTGAGGGTCTATTTCTGGGCTCTCTATCCTGTTCCACTGATCTATGTGTCTGTTTTTGTGCCAATACCATGCTGTCTTGATGATGACAGCTTTGTAATAGAGCTTGAAGTCCGGAATTGTGATGCCACCAACTTTGGCTTTCTTTTTCAATATTCCTTTGGCTATTCGAGGTCTTTTCTGGTTCCATATGAATTTTAGGATTATTTGTTCCATTTCTTTGAAAAAAATCGATGGTACTTTGATAGGAATTGCATTAAATGTGTAGATTGCTTTAGGTAGCATAGACATTTTCACAATATTTATTCTTCCAATCCAGGAGCATGGAACATTTTTCCATTTCTTTGTGTCTTCCTCAATTTCTTTCATGAGTACTTTATAGTTTTCAGTGTATAGATTCTTAGTCTCTTTGGTTAGGTTTATTCCTAGGTATCTTATAGTTTTGGGTGCAATTGTAAATGGGATGGACTCCTTAATTTCTCTTTCTTCTGTCTTGTTGTTGGTGTAGAGAAATGCAACTGATTTCTGTGCATTGATTTTATATCCTGACACTTGACTGAATTCCTGTACAAGTTCTAGCAGTTTTGGAGTGGAGTCTATTGGGTTTTCCACATATAGTATCATATCATCTGCGAAGAGTGATAGTTTGACTTCTTCTTTGCTGATTTGGATGCCTTTAATTTCCTTTTGTTGTCTGATTGCTGAGGCTAGGATCTAGTACTATGTTGAATAGCAGTGGTGATAATGGACATCCCTGCCGTGTTCCTGACCTTAGCGGAAAAGCTTTCAGTTTTTCTCCATTGAGAATGATATTTGTGGTGGGTTTTTCATAGATGGCTTTGATAATATTGAGGTATGTGCCCTCTATCCCTACACTTTGAAGAGTTTTGATCAGGAAGGGATGCTGTACTTTGTCAAATGCTTTTTCAGCATCTATGGAGAGTATCATATGGTTCTTGTTCTTTCTTTTATTAATGTGTTGTATCACATTGATTGATTTGCAGATGTTGAACCAGCTTTGAAGCCCTGGAATAAATCCCACTTGGTCGTGGTGAATAATCCTTTTAATGTACTGTTGAGTCCTATTGGCTAGTATTTTGGCGAGAATTTTTGCATCTGTATTCATCAAGGATATTGGTCTGTAGTTCTCTTTTTTGATGGGATCTTTGTCTGGTTTTGGGATCAAGGTGATGCTGGACTCATAAAATAAGTTTGGAAGTTTTCCTTCCATTTCTATTTTTTGGAACAGTTTCAGGAGAATAGGAATTCATTCTTTTTTAAATGTTTGGTAGAATTCCCCCGGGAAGCCATCTGGCCCTGGACTTTTGTTTGTTTGGATATTTTTGATGACTGTTTCAATCTCCTTACTGCTTATGGGTCTGTTGAGGCTTTCTATTTCTTCCTGGTTCAGTTGTGGTAGTTTATATGTCTCTAGGAATGCATCCATTTCTTCCAGATTGTCAAATTTGTTGGCGTAGAGTTGCTCATAGTATGTTCTTATAATTGTCTGTATTTCTTTGGTGTTCGTTGTGATCTCTCCTCTTTCATTCATGATTTTATTTATTTGGGTCCACTCTCTTTTCTTTTTAATAAGTCTGGCCAGCGGTTTATCAATCTTATCAATTCTTTCAAAGAGCCAGCTCCTAGTTTCATTGATTTGTTCTATTTTTTTTTGGTTTCTATTTCATTGATTTCTGCTCTGACCTTTATGATTTCTATTCTCCTGCTGGGTTTAGGGTTTCTTTCTTGTTCTTTCTCCAGCTCCTTTAGGTGTAATGTTAGGTTGTGTACCTGAGACCTTTCTTGTTTCTTGAGAAAGGCTTGTACTGCTATATATTTTCCTCTCAGGACTGCCTTTGTTGTGTCCCACAGATTCTGAACCGTTGTGTTTTCATTATCATTTGTTTCCATGAATTTTTTCAATTCTTCTTTAATTTCCTGGTTGACCCATTCATTCTTTAGAAGGATGCTGTTTAGTCTCCATGTATTTCGTATCTTTCCAAATTTCCTCTTGTGATTGAGTTCTAGCTTCAGAGCATTGCGGTCTGAAAATATGCAGGGAATGATTCCAATCTTTTGATAATGGTTGAGACTTGATTTAGGACCCAGAATGTGATCTATTCTGGAGAATGTTCCATGTGCACTAGAGAAGAATGTGTATTCTGTTGCTTTGGGATGAAATGTTCTGAATATATCTGTGATGTCCATCTGGTCCAGTGTGTCATTTAAGGCCTTGATTTCCTTGTTGATCTTTTGCTTGGATGATCTGTCCATTTCAGTGAGGGAGTGTTAAAGTCCCCTACTATTATTGTATTATTGTCAATATGTTTCTTTGATATTGTTATTAATTGGTTTATATAGTTGGCTGCTCCCACGTTAGGGGCATAGATATTTAAAATTGTTAGATCTTCTTGTTGGACAGTTCCTTTGAGTATGATATAGTGTCCTTCCTCCTCTCTTATTATAGTCTTTGGCTTAAAATCTAATTGATCTGATATAAGGATTGCCACTCCTGCTTTCTTCTGATGTCCATTAGCATGGTAAATTCTTTTCCACCCCCTCACTTTAAATCTGGAGGTGTCTTCAGGTTTAAGATGAGTTTCTTGTAGGCAACATATAGATGGGTTTTGTTTTTTTATCCATTCTGATACCCTGTCTCTTTTGATTGGGGCATTAAGCCCATTAACATTCAGGGTAAGTATTGAGAGATATGAATTTAGTGCCATTGTACTGCCTGTAAGGTGACTGTTATTGTATATTGTCTCTGTTTCTTTCTGATCTACTTCTTTTAGGGTCTCTCTTTGCTTAGAGAACCCCTTTCAATATTTCCTGTAGAGCTGGTTTGGTATTTGCAAATTCTTTCAGTTTTTGTTTGTCCTGGAAGCTTTTAATCTCTCCTTCTATTTTCAATGATAGCCTCGCTCGATATAGTATTCTTGGCTGCATGTTTTTCTCGTTTAGTACTCTGAATATATCATGCCAGCTCTTTCTGGCCTGCCAGGTCTCTGTGGGTAAGTCTGCTGCCAATCTAATATTTTTACCATTGTACGTTACAGACTTCTTTTCCCGGGCTGCTTTCACGATCTTCTCTTTGTCACTAAGACTTGTCGATTTTACTATTAGGTGACGGGGTGTGGACCTATTCTTATTGATCGTGAGGGGGGTTCTCTGAACCTCCTGGATTTTGATGCTTCTTCCCTTTGCCATATTGGGGAAATTCTCTCCAATAATTCTCTCCAATATACCTTCTGCTCCCCTCTCTGTTTCCTCTTCTTCTGGAATCCCAATTATTCTAATGTTGTTTCGTCTTATGGTGTCACTTTTCTCTCGAATTCTCCCCTCATGATCCAGTAGCTGTTTGTCCCTCTTTTGCTCAGCTTCTTTATTCTCTGTCATTTGGTCTTCTATATCGCTAATTCTTTCTTCTGCCTCATTTATCCTAGCAGTCAGAGCCTCCATTTTTGTTTGCACCTCATAATAGCTTTTTTGATTTCAACTTGGTTAGATTTTAGTTCTTTTATTTCTCCAGAAAGGGCTTTTATATCTCCTGAGAGGGTTTCTCTAATATCTTCCATGCCTTTTTCGAGCCTGGCTAGAACCTTGAGAATCGTCATTCTGAACTCTGGATCTGACATATTACCAATGTCTGTATTGATTAGGTCCCTAGCCTTTGGTACTGCCTCTTGTTCTTTTTTTTGTGGTGAATTTTTCCGCCTTGTCATTTTGTCCAGATAAGAGTATATGAAGGAGCAAGTAAAATACTAAAAGGGTGGCAACAACCCCAGGAAAATATGCTTTAGCCAAATCAGAAGAGATCCCAAATCGTGAGGGGGGAGAAAGGGGATAAAAAGAGGTTCAGAAGGAAAGAAAAAAAAAAAATTAAAAAAAGAAAACCAATAAAGAAAAAGTATAAAAAGGAAAAAAAAATATACATATATATTAGATAAACTAGTTAAAAAATGTTAAAAAAGAAAAGGGTAAAAGTTAAAAAAATTAGCAGAAGAAGAAAAAAAAATTGAAAAAAAAATTAAATTAACTGCAAGGCTAAAGAATCATGGGGAGAAAGCCATGAGTTCTGTGCTTTGCTTTCTCCTCCTCTGGAATTCTGCTGCTCTCCTTGGTATTGAAACTACACTCCTTGGTAGGTGAACTTGGTCCTGGCTGGGTTTCTTGCTGATCTTCTGGGGGAGGGGCCTGTTGTAGTGATTCTCAAGCGTCTTTGCCCCAGGCGGAGTTGCACCACCCTTACCCGGGGCCGGGCTGAGTAATCCGCTCAGGTTTGCTTTTGTCCCCTGAGCACTTTCCGTAGAGTTCCGGAGGGCAGGAATGAAGATGGTGGCCTCCCAGTCTCCAGCCCGTAGGAGCCGCGAGCCCGGGGCCCCACTCCTCAGTGCGCCCCCAGAGAACAGCGCCCAATGACTCCCGCCACCCTGGCCTCTGGCCGCGCTCCGAGCTGACCGAGCCTGCGACCGGTTCAAGGTAACCCCCGAGCTCTGAGTCACTCCTCGGCTCTGTCTCTGTAGCCGGCTTCCCCGTTCTACTACCTGTGAGCTCTGCGACACTCAGACACCCCGATCCTTCTGTGACCCTGTGGGACCTGAGGCCACGCTGACCCCGTGCGGGCTTCACCCTGGTTAAGCCTCTGGAGCGATGTCCCTCAGCAGAACAGACTTTTAAAAGTCCCGATTTTGTGCTCCATTGGCTCTGCTGCTCGCCGGGAGCTGGCCCCTCCCCCCGCGGTCTATCTTCCCGTCGCTTTGGATTCACTTCTCCGCCAGTCCTACCTTTCAGAAAGTGGTTGTTTTTCTGTTTCTAGAGTTGCTGTTCTTCTTCTCTTCAATCTCCCATTGGATTTGTAGGTGTTTGTAATCTTTAGATAAGCTATCTAGCTGATCTCCTGCTACCTGAAGTAGTCTCAGCCTGCTACTTCTCAGCCATCTTGACTCCTCCTCCGACTATTTCCATTTTTAATTCATGGTAGTTATATCTGTAATTTCTGTAATTTTTATTTTTATATAATTTCAAACTTAGAGAAAATTCACCAGAGTAGCACAAAGAACACTGGTGTATTCCTTACTGGGATTGACCACTTGTTAACATTTTAATCCATTAAGTATCTGTCTGCCTCTGTCTCCTTCTCTCTCTCCCATCCTCTCTTCCCCTCACTCTAATTATCTAAATTCAAAAATTTAGCCTTAACATGAGACTATTACCTAATCCAGAGTTCAAGACAAATTTTTTTCCATTGTGTTTAATAGCTATTTTGTCCCTGTCCAGAATGCACTCTATGTGTATGTACATGTATATATACAATTTCATATATATATATAAACATATATTTAATTTTTTGTATTGACATTTTAAGACAGTACAGCCATATTTTGTAGAACAATTCCTCAATTTAAGTTTGCCTTTTGTTTCATCATGATTTGGTTCAGGTTTTTTTTTTTTAAGATTTTATTTATTTATTTGACAGATCATAAGCAGGCAGAGAGGCAGGCGGGTGGCGGGGGGAAGCAGGCTCCCCACTGAGCAGAGAGCCTAATGTGGGGCTCGATCCCAGGACCCTAAGATCATGAACTGTGCCGAAGGCAGAGGCTTAACCCACTGAGCCACCCAGGCACCCCCAGGTTATCAATTTTAAAGGAAATGCCACAGAAATGTTGTATCTTTTATGTGCATCAAACACATCGGGACATTCATAACTTTAGCTTGTTCTAGTATTGATAGTGTTAACATTAATCACCTGGACAAGGTAATATCTCCTAGGTTTCTCCACATTAAGATGTCTGTTTCCTCTCTGTAATTAATCAATAATTTGTAGGGAGATATTTTGAGACCACGAAAATTTTCTGTTCCTCACCATATTTTCACTCATTAATATTAGCATCTGCTGCTTATTCTTGCCAGTATCAATTAAAACTGAGATGATAATAAAAGATATTTTCTAACTCCATCATTTCCCTTGAAATGTATTCATTATCATGTTACTAGAATGATTTACTCATTCCCCCATTAATTTACATATCCATTTCTTTACTTATATCAGTACAGACTATAGGATTCTTATTTTACCTTGTTCAATGGCTGGTAACGTGATCTCATTATGTAATTGTTCCATGTTTGGCTAGGGAGAGGCCACTCAAGCAGATTCTGTGTCCTCATGTTGCCAGCACTTCTTGAGCACTTTTTATTTTCTGGCAATAATTGCAGCATACACTGTTTCAGGATCATCTTATATTTTCCCTGCTCTAGTCCAGGATTCAGCCATTTCCCTGAGAAGCCCTATCGCTTTAAGTGACACTGGGTGTGCTCGGTGCTATTGGTATGTCATCCTTTTTAAGCCCCTTAAGGGAGCAGAACTTGGAAATTATTCACACACACACATCAATATTAGATAGATACAGATATAGATTATATGGATATGGGAAATATTTACTTTGTGTTCATAAATTCATCTTAGTACCTCCAATTCCAATTCGGCGGCACTGGATTAATTCTAGCCTCCCCTCTTTGTAACATTCGTCCTCAACAAGGAGGAACTTGGCTTCCTTTATTCTCAATATATTGTAGTTATGTACTTATGTACTCAATTACAGAATACATAATAAAGTCATGCTATGAAAATTGCTAACTCTCACCAGTACAAATTAAAAAAAAATTGTCTTCATAATTAGATTAGTTCTGTTTTGTCAGTGTAGTAATGATTTATTGAAAATAAAGTTAAGTATTTTTGTTTGGAAACCATTTTATTTTTTTACACCCATAGTTGTTGGTTTTATTTAGTTTCTTGAAGAGTAAAAATTTTAAGAATTTTAAGAATGCTTAATGTATTAAGAGCTATTAGTTTTTTATCTAAACCATACATGCAAGTACTTTTTTCTTTTTTTTTTTTGCCTTTGCTGATGATGCTTCATTGCCATGCAAAACATTATTATTATCAGCTTTAATGTTATTATTATATAATAATATAATAATACATAGGTAATATGTATAAAATATGTATAAAATAATAAAAATAATAAATAAAAATATAAAAGATAAAATATAAATAAATAAATATAGATTATAAATAAATAAAAATAAAAGAAAACAAAAAATAATATATAGATAATAAAATATTAGTCCTTATTTGTATCACATCTGGATTTGAGTCATTGTTAGAAAACCTTTCCAATATGCAGGTTGTAGAGCAAATTCCCCCATTTTTTCCTCTAGTGCTTGTACAATGTTATCCTTTGCATCATCTTGAAGTTCATTCTTAGGTATGATGTTGGTTATGAATCTAATTTTATCTTTTCCTGAATTGCTATTCAGTGGCCTCCACGTCATTTCTTAAAATGTTCATTTTTGCCCTCATTGTAAGAATGCCATTTTTATTACATACCCAATTTCAATTTCACATGACTGTATTTCCGAACTTATTTTTTTTTATTCCACTAGTCTGTATGTCCATATCTGTCAAGTAGACTACTGTTTTAATAACACAGGCTTGGGGCACCTGGGTGGCTTAGTCGGTTAAGCGGCTGCCTTCGGCGCTGGTCCTCAACTCGGGGGCCTGGGATCAAGGCCTGGACTGGGCTCCATGCTCAGTTGGGAGTCTGCTTCTCCCTCTGCTCCTCTCCCTGCTCGTGCTCTCTCCCTCTTGCTCATTCTCTCTCTCTCAGATAAATAAATAAAATCTTAAAAAATAAATAACACAGGCTTTATGATATATGCTGATACTTTGTAAGCTTAATCCCTACTGGTAGCTTTTACTGCTTAGTGTCTTTCTGGCTCTTCTTGAATGTTTATGTGTCTATAGTACTAAATCCACGAAAAAGACCTTCAGGGCAACGGCACGGATAAAGCTCCAAGCCTGTGGAAAGTAGATTTGGTGTTAGAGTATACGTTTAGGGAAAACAGCCCCAACCTCTCACGGGAGCCTGAACCCTACCTCGGTGTCAGGCAGGGAAGGAGAATCATGGCTGCTGAGCTGTGGTCCAGGGTTGAGATGCGGCCGCATAAAATCCCCTCTGGCCGTGTATCCATGCATACGCTCACAGGAATGTGCTTAGCACTCTTCTCTCCCGCCCACCAAGCTACAGGGAAGCAGTTTTTGAGAGTGAGTGAAAGGGACCTTGGCACAAAGTGGCTAGTGAAACCAGTTGCGGAGTGTGATATTAAGTCACAAGATTTCATTTAAGACCCATTTTCAGGCAGGAGCAACGAAAACCCAGAAACTTCTTTCTTGTGCTTTCAGCTGAAACACTCCACGCAACACCATTACCTTTAAAAAGGAGTCTCAGCTCAAAACACTGGCTTTAGCCTTCTCCTGAGTTATGACATGAGGGAAGCATAGGTCAGGTCTTTTGTTACAGATCAAACTCTGGTCTGTCAGCAAATCTCCATCAGGGAAAAAAATCTCTAACCGAGATGCAAAAAAAGCTATATGATAAAGAATCTAGCATTTCAAGGACTTCCATGAATGAGCAAAATTCCTTCTTCAGACCTCTAAGATGAGGACTGTAGAGCCTTTTTCTTCTTTCAGGACACTTTACTTTAGACCTTGACCCTGTCCATCTGGTAAAAACCCTTTAATATACACGTCATGTCACAAAGCTCAGCAGGGCTGACCTTTGAAGAAAGGGATCTGGCAAAAGTCCAGACACTGCTATGTAGATCTCTTCTATGATGTTGCTAGTGATACAACTGTAGAGTAAAAATAGGATCCAAAACAAGGGAGAAGAAACATTTGAACTCTTAAGCTTTTATGCCCTTCACTGACTAGCTGTGGGGCTGGATCTGTTCCTCCTGTAGTTCTGAAGTTTAGCTTAGCTCTGGTGGGCCCAGCTTCTTCAGGACAAGACCATCCTCTTGGCCTGTGCAAGTTGGGCACCAAGGTATTGCTCTGCAAAAGAAAGAAGACGCCTCTCTTGCTGGTGTGTCTTAGGGGGTATGTTTCCCTGGTGACCCAGGAGGAGTTCTCTTCATCTACAGCATCTCATTCCAATATGAGACACAGTAGGGTCTAGGAAATGAGGGGCACGTGTCACTCAGATTCAGCTCAGAGGTGTTGGGCATGGCCTCCACATGTGTGCACACATAGCTTTAGAGCACGTGAGTTCAAACTCGTTTTGCTTGTTTTCCTGTATTGGGATGGTCACATGGTCTTTCGTTGACAGTATTTCTCTCAATATCTATACTTGAAGAACCAGGAAGTCATAGCCCGAGTCTTGGAGGTGGGAATATGACTCCATCCCAGGTCTTGAAGGGGACACCAGTTAGCCTTCTTTCCTTGCCCACCATTCCCTAGAAGATCTTACAAGGTATTTTAAAATTATTATCACTCTTCTTTTGAATTATGATAGAAGTATATGAATATTTTTTAAAAATTTTGGTCATAAGGACCCAAAACTATTCTTTAAAAAATTGACTGAGAAAATAGCTTATTAGTGACCTTGTTCATTTTACCTCTGCAATGATTTTTTTCTTGAAAATGGAAGAAATAGAAGACTTATTATCTACAGTGTTTTTTTGTTCTGGTGTGTGTGTGTTTGTGTGTGTGTGTTTTGTTTTGTTTACCATTTGCTTGTATTTTGTCTTTATTTTTCAGGAAACAGATACAAATCCAATTATGTCACAAAAAATTATTCCTTCACAACCCATCACAGCTACTGGGCCCTTTAAATTTTTATTAATCAGTCAGTTAGTTACAGTCTCATTTCACTTAGGTATTGAGAATGTTAATACCTATCATAAAATCATTCAGACATTTATTTGTACCTGGTAGTTATTATACCTTTACAAAGGTAAAAATTTTTCTTCTCTGCTGTAGAAAAGTCACCAGGGACATTGAACTAGCAATTATCTTAAAGATCAGTGCCATCCTGGAAACTCAGATGGAATAGGTTAAAAAAAATTGCAAAAGCTTTTTAAAAATGTCATTATTTTCACTTTCCTCTTTTTCTCTTCTAAAGCAATTAGTATTTTCTTATCATCCCCACTGGCTTTTCAAAATTTAAATAGTTTACTAGATAGTTTTTATTAAATTACTATGAGACAATAGTGACCATGTCTTCATAAACATGAAGCATCAACCAAACAAAATATTAATCTACTAACCAGAACTTATTTAGTTGTCATATAAATTGGGTACATTCTGAGGTTCAGAAAACCAAGCAATACTAACCTCAGAATATTTTGGCTAAATAATTGTTTTATTGTACTTTTGTTTTTGTTTTTGTTTTGTTTTATTGTACTTGTAAAACAGTTATCACATTTCATCATGACCAGGAGCCATATGGGTTGATTGGGTAAGCTTCATGAAAACAAGACTCATATCTTGTTTTTCTAAAAATGAGTTCAATTTGTGTTTTGTTCTCCAGTTTCTTCAACACGATGCAACAAACATAGCAGGCAATAAATAAAAGATTCACAATTCCTTGAGTTAAATTCTATAACAGTAGGCAACTTTTTTTTTAAGATTTATTTATTTATTTGAGAGAGAGAGAGAACATGAGCAAGGGGAGGGGCAGAGGGAGAGAGAATCCCAAGCAGACACTTTACTGAATGCAAAGCCCCATGTGGGGCTTGATCCCATGACCCTGAGATCACGACCTGAGCCAAAACCAAGAGTCCGACACTTAACCAGATGAATCATGCAGGTACCCCCATAGTGGGTAACTTTTTATCAGCATAGACTTGAAGACAATGTTTTCTTTGACTTTGAACAACTGTAATATGCTAGGGAATAATTTATGATGACAGTATAGTCATGTCCTAAACTGTATTGGGAATACCAGCATCCCCCCAAAAATGTGAACAGGTAAGCACAAAAATATTAAGTCCTTTTAAATATTAAAATAAGGAAGCTTCTGAGGCCTGCAGTAAAGAAACCACCATAGTTAATGCTAATTTTCTAAACTTTCTTCATTAAAAATTTATTGAACCCCCTTAGAACAAGGCCATTTCAGAACTAAGTTTGGGAAATGAAATTAGTAATTATTCTAATGACAAATAATATCATCAGGACTTTTTTAAATTAGGTATACTAATAACCACCCCCCACCACCACCATGCTAAAAAACTAGTCATGGTAAACCCAGATCAAATATTAATTTGGAAAGTTCCCAGAATAAAAGTAGCCAGAGCTACATATATTCAAGATCGATCCTTATAGATTTATAAGGAATCAGTAGAACAAAATGTAAACACTTGAGATAATCCTCCAATTCTGGTATTTATATTACTTAAAAATTTTCACCATGACAGCAGATCATACAACCTGTAATGTGTTTGTGACTATGAAATTAGTTGAGCTTAAATGGAGAAGACACCAAATAAAAGGGGAAGAGAAAAGTACAAGCAAATAAAGAAAAGGAAAAGATAGATAATAAAGAAATGCAACAGTGGCTATGAAGAAATTGATGCAGTAAGTGTCAAAATGGCATCAGATTTTGAAAACAGAATAGGAGAGGTGAGAGGGAGACTAAGAACCAATTGAGCAGTGAACAGGCTTGATGGTAATAAATGTTCTCTGGTTTTGAAAATGTATATAAAAATAAATAAGATAGAGATAAGACATTAAACAAAGAAGTCAATGGAATTTACTATTCCAGATTGTTCTTCCCATCTACTCTGCAAAGCATAGTACAGAGGCAAACAAATATTTCAATTGCAGTTCTGGGTCTGAGTAGAGGATCCTCAAGGTGGCATGACTTGGAACCAAATGCAAAAGTGCTTGAAGCCTCACTTCTTCATCTGAAAATATGGGATTAAAAATAGCATCCTTCTATAAAAAATAAAAATACAATAATTACATGCCATAGTTTATAAAAATCAGCAGTGTGTCTGCCAAATTGTGTAAATTATTTTATTATTACTACAAAATTATTTTATTTTCTCAAATATTGAACATTATTATAAAAAACTTGAGCTTAAACTTTTTAATTGATAACTGACAATCCTTTTTTTTTTTTTTAAAGATTTTACTTACTTATTTGAGAGAGAGAGAACAGGGGGAGGAGCTGAGGGAGAGGGGCAAGCAGACTCTACCCTGAGCCCAATGTGGGGCTCAATCCCAGGACCCTGAGAACATAACCTCAGCCAAAACCAAGAGTCAGATGCTTAACCAACTGAGCCACCCAGATGTCCCAACAGCTGAAAATCTTGACTAGAGAAAGAAAAGAAGTGCCTCTTTTTAGTGACAGATTTGGAGAAAGCAAAAACAAGCAAATGGACTACAAAAAGTTGATAACCAGGGGATGACAACCATAAGAATCAACCAGCAGAGAAGATTGATGAGCTGAGAAAGTGACCAGGAATTGGGCATGGATAGCAACAAGTGAGCTAGCTGCAGATTTTCTATAATGACTCACCTGCTGACGGGTCTTCAAGCCGTCTGCTCTGTCTTCCACCCTTTGTGGAATGAGGTCCAGGATCAAGCAGAGAATGACTCAGAACAGGTTTCAAATTCAGACGAACCCGTTTCAAGGTCCACTTCCCCAACAACTGTATGACCCTTTACATCTCTGAACTTTAGTTCTCCCCCCCCCCCCATTTTTAAGATGGGCATGATAATGACATACTTCATTGGAATTTCAGGAGTATCAGATTGACTCTTGCATGTGTAATACTTAATAGTACTTAGCCGTTGGTGGGTAGCTAATGAATGCTATTTATTATTTCCCGGTTTATTGACATTATTCTATATATATTTTTTGTTATTCTTTAAATAAATGTTTTCACTGATTATTTAAATGGATATTTCACACACAAAAGAGAAAACTGCATATTTGAGAATTGATTGGCTAGAAAGATTATGTAACATGAACATATAGATAGGATATATACACATCTATAATGCACACATATAATGCATATTTATATGCATATATGTATGTTATTTATACATATGTGTCTTCTATTATGCATACATATATGTCTTCTATTACGCATTGTGTGTATATTTCTTAACCTAAATATTGTATGTTTTTGTGAACTTCTTAGCCAAAGAATCAATATATTTCAATAAATATACATTGAAAAATTAATCTACAAAAATGTTGGCAAAGAAATACATAAAACCAAACCTCTTAGAAATTCAAAGAGAAGCTGGCAAAAAAAAATCAATCATAGTGGGAAAAAATGATATAAAGATACTTATTTGGTGGCACATGGCTCAAACTTGCCCCACAATTATCTTTGCTATGGCTGCCTTATGTTACCTTTCAGGCTGTTTTATTTTAAATTTGATTGGATGCCAATATTTTAAAATATGGGCAAAATTTCAGTGGATAACAATGAACTTTGTTGTGGGAAATAATAACCTCAAAAATGTAATGGCTTAGAATAACACAGATTTATATCTTCCTCATACCCCTTGTCCAACAAGGGTTGGCAAGAGCCTCCACTCATTGTAGTCCCTTAAGGATTGGGCTGAAGGAGGTTCAGAATTCTCCCATGCTTCCAAGATGGCCATATTCAAAAGAAATACAAGAGTCAAGTTTTAGTAATTAAATTTTTCACCCCAAAATGAGGGACACATATCACTTTCTCTTTTTATTGTTCAAAGCAAGTCACCTGGCACAACTAATGACAAGTGAACAGGAAAGGCAATCTCAACACAAGCTCCAAATAAGGATAATCCAATAGCTACCATGCACCTGAATCAGAATGCAAAATTATCTATTAATTAAAATATAAATAAGAGTACAGGGATTAGAATAAAACAAAATCTAGTTAAATCTATAGATAAACTTGCATACAGGTTAGAAAATACATGTTTATAGAAAGTCTATGTATTACACTATTGCAAAATCTGATAAGAGGATTTATCATAAAGAAAACTTGAGCAATTTTTTAAAAGACTTAACTTATTTTATTATTTGAGTGAGAGAGAGAATGAGAGAGAGAGCATGAGAAGGGGGAGGGTCAGAAGGAGAAGCAGACTCCTTGCCGAGCAGGTACCTGAGCGGAAGGCAGTCTCTTAACCAACACAGCCACCCAGGTGCCACAAATTCAAGCAAATTTAATAGAAACATTATCAGCGGAGGGGGGAGGAGTCAAAATGGCAGAGAAGGACCAGGCTGAGATAACATCAGGTAGCAGGAGTTCAGCTAGATAGTTATCAAACCATTCCAAATACCTACAAATCCAACAGGACATTGAAGCGAAGAAGAGCAGCAATTCTAGAAACACAAAATTGACCACTTTCTGAAAGGTAGGACTTGAGGAGAGGAGAAGTGAATCAGAAGCTATGGGAAGAGAGACTGTGGGGGGAGGGGCCGGCTCCTAGCAAGCGGCTGAGAAATTGAGCAAAAATCAGAAGTTTTAAGTCTGCTCCAGGGGCACCTGGGTGGCTCAGTGAGTTAAGGCCTCTGCCTTTGGCTCAGGTCATGATTCCAGGGTCCTGGGATCAAGCCCCATATCAGGCACTCTGCTAGGCAGGGAGCCTGCTTCCCTTCCTCTCTCTCTGCCTCTCTCTGCCTACTTGTGATCTCTCTCTCCATCAAATAAATAAATAAAATCTTTAAAAAAATAAATAAATAAAATTCTGCTCCACTGAGGGACATCAGTCCAGACAGTCCAGATGCTAAGCGGGGGTGGAGCCCTCGTGGGGACAGCATGGTCTCAGGTCCCTCAGGGTCACAGAAGGTTTGGGGGTGTCTGAGTGAAGCAGAGCTCACAGGTATTACAGCAGGGAAGCTGGCTACAGAGACAGAGCAGAGTGAGCTCTCAGCTCGGGGTTAACTTAGACTGATCCATGGCACAGTCAGACCACTGCTCTTTGAGCAGAGACCCCACAAGTGGCAGATCTGGCAACAGCCCCCTGGAAGCATGCAAGGATCCGTGGGGTTTGGAGACTCCAGGCGGGGCTGTGTCCCAGAGACAGAGACACTTGGTCATAGGCTGGGTGAGCTTGGAGCATGGCCGGAGGCCAGGGAGACAGGAGTGATTGAGCGCTTTTCTCTGAGGGGGCACTGAGGAGTGGGGCACAAGCTCTCGGCTCCTCTGGGCTGGAGATTGGGAGGCCACCATTTTCTTTCCCATCCTCCAGAGCTCTACAGAAAGTGTTCAGGGAACAAAAGCTCCCAAGAGCTAACAGGAGCAGATTACTTAGCCTGGCCCCTGGTAAGGGCTGTGCAGCTCAGCCTCCAGCAAAGACACTTGAGAATCACTACAACAGGACCTCCCCGAGAAGATCAGCAAGAAATCCAGCCAAAACCAAGCTCCCTGATCAAGAACAGGAGAAATCCAGAGGAGGGGAAAGCAAAGCATGGAATTCATGGCTTTCTGCCCATGATCCTTTAGTCTTGCAAAGTTAATTAATTTTTTTAATTTTATTTTTTTTCTTATTCTAAATTTTTTAACTTTTACTCTTTCCTCTTTTAACATTTTTTTAACTAGGTTATCTTAACAATACCATTCTTTTAAAAAATCTTTTTGAACCTTTATTATTAGTGTTATATTTTATCCCTCATTGTATCTAACTTTATCTTTTGTATACACATAGGGTTTGTTTTTCTAAAAAATTTTGGGATACAACTTCTTCTAATAGATCAAAATATACCCTAAACACAAGGTTTGTTCTAGTCTCCAGCCTGAGCAAATTCTCTCCACTTTCTTTTTCTTTCTTTTCCCAACCAACTTATCAACTCCTTTTTTAGATTTTTTTTTTAAATTTTCATCTTTACACTCATATTCCATCCCTTCATCGTGTTTATCCTTCTTTTTTGTATATTTATATATATGTTTTAATTTCTTCAAAATTTTGGGAGACAGTTCCCTTCTAAGAGACCAAAATACTCCCAAAATCAAGTGAGTGGCTCTGTTCTATTCACCAGTCTAATATATATATTTTCTTTTTTTTTCTTGTTCTTTCTTTCTTTTTTTTTTTTTTCTTTGAACTTCTATTTACCCCCTGTCTTCTCCCCATGATTTGGGTCTCTTCTGATTTGGCTATGCACATTTTTCTGGGGTCTTTCCCACCCTTTTAGTATTTTATTCTCTCTTTCATATACTCTTGTCTGGATAAAATGACAAGGCAGAAAAACTCACCACAAAAAAAAAAGAACAAGAGGCAGTATGAAAGGCTAGGAACCTAATCAATATGGACGTTGGTAATATGTCAGATCTAGAGTTCAGAATGACAATTCTCAAGGGGCTAGCTGGGCTCAAAAAAGGCATGGAAGATATTAGAGAAACCCTGTCTGGAGAAATAAAAGCCATTTTTTTGAGAAATAAAAGAACTAAAATCTAACCAAGCTGAAATCAAAAAAGCTATTATTAGGTACAATCAAAAATAGAGGCTCTTCCTGCTAGGATAAATGAGGCAGAAGAGAGAATTAGTGATATAGAAGACCAAATGGTGGAGAATAAAGAAGCTGAGCAAAAGGGAGATAAACAACTACTGGACAACTTGGGGAGAATTCAAGAGATAAGCAATACCATAAGACGAAACAATATTAGAATAATTGGGATTCCAGAAGAAGAAGAAAGAGAGAGGGGACAGAATGTATATTGGAGCAAATTATTGTGGAGAATTTCCCTAAGATGGCAAAGGGAACAAGCGTCAAAATGCAGGAGGACAGAGAACCCCCATCAAAATCAGTAAAAATAGGTCCATACCCCATATGCTAATAGTAAAACTTAAAAGTCTTAGTGACAAAGAGAAAATCCTGAAAGCAGCCCAGGAAAAGAAGTCTGTAACACACAATGGTAGAAATATTAGATTGGCAGCAGATTTATCCACAGAGACCTGGCAGGCCAGAAAGAGCTGGCATGATATATTCAGAGCACTAAATGAGAAAAACATGGAGCCAAGAATACTATATCCAGCTAGGCTATCATTGAAAATAGAAGGAGAGATAAAAAGCTTCCAGGACAAACAAAAACTGAAAGAATTTGCAAACACCAAACCAGCTCTACAGGAAATATTGAAAGGGGTCCTCTAAGCAAAAAGAGACCCTAAAAGTAGTAGATCAGAAAGGAACAGAGACAATATGCAATAACAGTCACCTTACAGGCAGTACAATGGCACTAAATTCATATCTCTCAATAGTTACCCTGAATGTAAATGGGCTAAATGCCCCAATAAAAAGACACAGGGTATCAGAATGGATAAAAAAACAAGACCCATCAATATGCTGCCTACAAGAAACTCATTTCAGACCCTAAGATACCTCCAGATTTAAAATGAAGAGGTGGAAAACAATTTACATGCGAATGGACATCAAAAGAAAGCTAGGGTGGCAATCCTTATATCAGATAAATTAGATTTTAAGCCAAAGACTATAAGAGATGAGGAAGGACAGTATATCAGACTTAAACGGTCTGTCCAACAAGAAGACACAACAATTTTAAATATCTATGCCCCTAATATGGGAGCAGCCAACTACATAAACCAATTAATAACAAAATCAAAAAAACACATCAACAATAATACAATAGTAGGGGACTTTAACACCCCCTCACTGAAATGGACATATCATCAAGCAAAAGATCAACAACGAAATAAAGGCCTTAAATGACACACTGGACCAGATGGACATCACAGATATATTCAGAGCATTCCATCCCAAAGCAACAGAATACACATTCTTCTCTAGTGCACATGGAACATTCTCCAGAATTGATCACATCCTAGGTCACAAATCAGGTCTCATCTAGTACCAAAAGATTGGTATCATTCCCTGCATATTTTCAGACCACAATGCTCTAAAGCTAGAACGCAATCACAAGAAGAAATTTGGAAAGAACTCAAATACATGGAGACTAAAGAGCATCCTACTAATGAATGGGTCAACCAGGAAATTAAAGAATTGAAAAAATTCATGGAAACAAATGATAATGAAAACACAAGGGTTCAAAATCTGTGGGACACAGCACAGGCAGTCCTGAGAGGAAAATGTATAGCAATACAACCTTTCTCAAGAAACAAGAAAGGTCTCAAATACACAACCTAACTGTACACCTAAAGGAGCTGAAGAAAGAACAAATAAGAAAGCCTAAACCCAGCAGGAGAAGAGAAATAATAAAGATCAGAGCAGAAATCAATGAAATAGAAACAAACAAACAAAAAAAAACAATAGAACAAATCAATGAAACTAGGAGCAGGTTCTTTGAAAGAATTAATAAGATTGATAAACCCCTGGCCAGACTTATCAAAAAGAAAAGAGAAAGGACCCAAATAAATAAAATCATGAGTGAAAGAGGAGGGATCACAACCAACACCAAAGAAATACAAACAATTATAAGAACATATTATGAGCAGCTATACGCTAACAAATTTACCAATCTGGAAGAAATAAATGCATTCCTAGAGACATATAAACTACTACAACTGAACCAGGAAAAAAATAGAAAACCTGAACAGACCCTTAACCAGTAAGGAGATTGAAGCAGTCATCAAAAATCTCCCAACAAACAAGAGCCCAGGGCTAGATAGCTTCCCAGGGGAATTCTACCAAGCATTTAAAGGAGAATTAATACGTATTCTCCTGAAACTGTTCCAAAAAACAGAAATGGAAGGAAAACTTCCAAACTCATTTTATGAGGCCAGCATTACCTTGATCCCAAAACCAGACAAAGACCCCACCAAAAAGGAGAATTACGGAACAATATCCTTGATGAACACAGATGCAAAAATTCTCACCAAAATACTAGCCAATAGGATCCAACAGTACATTAAAAGGATTTTTCACCACGACCAAGTGGGATTTATTCCGGGGCTGCAAGTTTGGTTCAACATCCGCAAATCAATCAATGTGATACAATACTTTAATAAAAGAAAGAACAAGAGCCATATGATACTCTCAATAGATGCTGAAAAAGCATTTGACAAAGTACAGCATCCTCTCTTGATGAAAACTCTTCAAAGTGTAGGGATAGAGGATACATACCTCAGTATCATCAAAGCCATCTGTGAAAAACCCACAGTGAATATCATTCTCAATGGGGAAAAACTGAGACCTTTTCCGCTAAGGTCAGGAACTCAGCAGGGATGTCCATTATCATCACTGCTATTCGACATAGTACTAGAAGTCCTAGCCGCAACAATCAGACAACAAAGAAATTAAAGGCACCCAAATCGGCAAAGAAGAAGTCAAACTATCACTCTTTGTAGATGATATGATACTTTATATGGAAAGCCCAAAAGACTCCACTCCAAAACTGCTAGAACTTGTGCAGGAATTCAGGAAAGTATCAGGATATAAAATCAATGCACAAAAATCAATTGCATTTCTATACACCAACAGCAAGACAGAAGAAAGAGAAATTAAGGAGTCAATCCCATTTACAATTGCACCCAAAACCGTAAGATACCTAGGAATAAACCTAACCAAAGAGGCAAATAATCTGTTCAGAAAACTGTAAAGTACTCATGAAAGAAATTGAGGAAGACACAAAGAAATGGGAAAACATTCCATGCTCATGGATTGGAAGAACAAATATTGTGAAAATGTCTATGCCACCTAAAGCAATCTACACATTTAATGCAATCCCTATCAAAATACCAAGAAATGGAACAAATAATCCTAAAATTTAAATGGAACCAGAAAAAAAACTCAAATAACCAGAGGAATGTTGAAAAAGAAAGCCAAAGTTGGTGGCATCACAATTCCGGATTTCAAGCTCTATTACAAAGCTGTCATCATCAAGACAGTATGGTACTGGCACAAAAACAGACATAGATCACTGGAACAGAATAGAGAGCCCAGAAATAGACCCTCAACTCTATGCTCAACTAATCTTTGACAAAGCAGGAAAGAATGTCCAATGGAAAAAAAGATAGTCTCTTCAACAAATGGTGTTGGGAAAATTGGATAGCCACATTCAGAAAAATGAAACTGGACCATTTCCTTACACCACACACAAAATAGACTTCAAATGGACGAAAGACCTCAATATGAGACAAGAATCCGTCAAAATCCTTGAGGAGAACATAGGCAGCAACCTATTCAACCTCAGCCACAGCAACTTCTTCCTAGAAATATCCCCAAAGGCAAGGGAAGCTAGGGCAAAAATGAACTATTACGACTGGTTAGGATCAAAAGCTTTTGCACAGCAAACAGTCAACAAAACCAAAAGATAACTGACAGAATGGGAGAAGATATTTGCAAATGACACATCAGATAAAGGGCTAGTATCCAAAATCTATGAAGAACTTATCAAACTCGACACCCAAAGAACAAATAATCCAATCAAGAAATGGGCAGAGAGAGGGGCGCCTGGGTGGCTCAGTGGGTTAAAGCCTCTGCCTTCGGCTCAGGTCATGATCCCAGTGTCCTGGGATCGAGCCCCACATCAGGCTCTCTGCTCTGCGGGGAGCCTGCTTCCTCCTCTCTCTGCCTGCCTCTCTGCCTATTTGTGATCTCTGTCTGTCAAATAAATAAATAAAATCTTTAAAAAAAAAAAAGAAACGGGCAGAGGACATGAACAGACATTTCTGCAAGGAAGACATCCAGATGACCAACAGACACATGAAAAAGTGCTCCACATCACTCGGCATCAGGGAAATACAAATCAAAACCACAATGAGATACCACCTCACACCAGTCAGAATGGCTAAAATTAACAAGTCAGGAAAGGACAGATGCTGGCAAGGATGTGGAGAAAGGGGAACCCTGCTACTCTGTTTGTGGGAATGCAATGGTTGTGGTGCAACCACTCTGGAAAACAGCATGGAGGTTCCTCAAAAAGTTGAAAATAGAGCAACCCTATGGCCCAGCAACCTCACTACTGGGTATTAACCCTGCAGATACAAATGTAGTGATCCAAAGGGGCACCTGAAACTGAATGTTTATAGCAGCAATGTCCACAGTAGCCAAACTATGGAAAGAACCTAGATGTCCATCAACAGATGAATGGATAAAGAAGATGTGGTATATATACAATGGAATACTGTGCAGCCATCAAAAGAAATTAAATCTCGCCATTTGCAACGACATGGATGGTACTAGAGGGTATTATGCTGACCAAAATAAGTCAATCAGAGAAAGGCAATTATCATATGATGTCCCTGATATGAGGAAGTTGAGAGGCAAAGTGGGGGCTTTGGGGGGTAGGGAAGGAAAAAATGAAACAACATGGGATCATGAGGGAGACAAACTGAGGGTTGCCAGGGGGACAGGGGTAGGGAAGGTAGGGAGAGGGTGGTTGGATTATGGACATTGGGGAAGGTATGTGCTATGGTGAGTGCTGTGAAGTGTATAAAACTGGCAAATCACAGACCTGTACCCCTGGAGCCAATAACACATTATATGTTAAAACAAAACAAAACAAAACAAAACAAGTTTTTACCCCTCTGTAAGTAATTATCTAGTACTCAGTCACAGGGCCCTTCTACTGGTTCTGGCTTTTCAGTGACTTCATTACTGATTTAGAATAAATAAATAGATAAATAAATAAATAAATAAATAACACCATTACCAGCCATTCTCTGATCCTATCATCAAAATATTAAAAATTAATAATAAAAATAAAACCAGAGATGCAAAATTAAGAGAAAGAGCACTTACTAATAATTATAAAAATAAAGTAAACATAATGTGCTTTGGAGAGATAATTTGAAGAGGCATATATGCTCCTAATAATTTATAAAGAAGTTAATTGTTTAATATGCTTAGGTTAAAAATTGTGTGGTAGCTGAAATAGCTTCTTAATGTAAAATTATGTGACGTTTGAAATATATATAGTAAATTTGTTTTTCTCACTAATTATAGGATGCAATTAAAATGTTTTTAATCTAATAATTTTATACATATATAGGTTATACTGGATATAACCAGTATTCCATCATACTTCTAATTCAAAGTTATTTGGAAAATTTTCTCAGTACTTTCTGAAAAGAAGCATTCATTTAATGTTTCTAAGAACAATGGAGAGTGATACAGATGTTAGTTTGTTTTATATTTTTTAAGTTTTCAAAATTTGAGTATAGTTAACAAAGAATATTCTATTTCACTTTAAATGAAAAGGGGGGAAGCCTGGGTGGCTCAGTTGGTTGAGCAGCTGCCTTCGGCTCAGGTCATGATCCTAGCATCCTGGGATCGAGTCCCACATCGGGCTCCTTGCTCAGCAGGGAGCCTGCTTCTCCCTCTGCCTGCCTTTCTGTCTGCCTGTGCTCGCTCTCCCTCTCTCTCTGACAAATAAATAATAAAAAAAAATAAAATAAAGAATAAATGAAAAGAGGGGCATCTGGGTGATTAAGTCTGTTGAGCATCTGCCTTCAGCTCAGGTCATGATCCCAGGGTCCTAGGATCAAGCCCCATGTCAAGCTCTCTGCTCAGCAGGGAGCCTGCTTCTCCCTCTCCTTCTGCCTGCTGCTCCCCCTGCTTGTGATCTCTCTCTCTCTGTCTAAATAAATAAATAGTTTTCCAAAATGAATCTGGATAGAGAACACTTAATCAAATCTAGCATGTTAATGTGTTTGCTTTAAAGCTATGCTTAAAAATGATTTCTGAATCTTCCCAGGTTATACAAGTCACACCTAGTTAAGGTTTGAGTTTAATGTGTTTAGACATGGTTTACAATTCAATTCAAATTCAGAATGAAACTTCAATAAAAGTGCCATTCAAATGACCCTCTATTTTCATCTTCTGACTTTGCATTAAGCACTATTAAATAATGAATGCAATGTAAATAAATTTGTGAAACAGACAACCACTGCATGTTAATGTTCAAAGTTACTCAGTAGTGCAACCAACAGCAATACGTTAACTTCTGACCCCACTCACTGTACTACTATATTAAAACAATTACTCCAAAATCAACCAATCACATTCCTCGGTCTCCTCTATATCCTCAATTATTTAATACTGTTAAGGGCCTTCTCTGAAGAAAGGTGTTTCCTCTGTCATCTTCTGACATATTGAAACCACATCTTCTCAGTCCCTTTCCATCTCTCAAAACCCTGTTTGTAACTGTTACCTACAGGAGGACCTTACCAAAAACACAGACTGATGACCCAATAAAGTTGTTAGACTTAGGAGATTTCATCCTTTAACTCTTTGACATTTTGTGAAATTTTATGAGCTCATTTACTTCCATTCAATAATAGTTGTAGAGAACTTACTCAAACACCAAAAGAACAAATCACCATATTCTGGAAATATGACACTGGTAATGTTTTATTTCCCCTAATTACTCCACCAGGAAAACAGAACATAGAAGCAGAAATAAATAACAAAACAAAAATAAACAAAATAAATCATAAATAATAGCTACAATACTAGGGGATAAAGGATTTTAAGCGACTTCCAATCTCGGACAAAACCCAGCTTTATCCGCTGAGACTGGGATGTACCAGCTTTATCCGCTAAGACTGGGATGTACCTGGAAGACTTACTAATTAGAATTGCGGCCAGTATGGACAGATAGTGAGTTGGTAAGAGAATTATAAAAATTGAGGTCTATGGATTAGAGGGCTTGAGAAGACTGATCACATAGGAACCAACGGAGAATGGTAAGGATTTTTACTTTTACTATAAGATAAGAGAAACAATTGGAGAGTTTTGCTAAGGAAAATAACATAACGTCAGAGATGGAAGGGAATGAGGAAGAACTGAGACAAGGAACCAATAAGGAGTCTTAAAATATGAATTCTGTAGGTAACTACAAAAATCTCTGATCTAACTACAGCATGACAATAAAGTCTTGGAAAAACTGGCAAGTGTACATAATAAATGGTTTCTTGGTATTGCCTTAAAATATGTGTTCTATTCAGGTGTTGTTTCACTGAATCAACCTACACTTTTAACGTATCCCACAAGATATACTTACAGTGAATCTTTAAATATTAATCTTTAAATATTAATAATTGTTATATTTAATTAAATATCATAATTATGTTAGTAGTAGTAACTACAAATTTTTCTATGGTTTCTGATTCATGGTCCACATTGCTATAGCTTTCCCTGCTTGTACCTTGTTTTTTGTGTTTTGTTTGTTTTAGTATTTAAAGAGTAATTTTTTTTTAAAGATTTTTTCATTTATTTATTTGACAGACAGAGATCCCAAGTAGGCAGAGAGGCAAGCAGAGAGAGAGGGGGAAGCAGGCTGCCTGCCAAGCAGAGAGCCTGATGTGGGGCTCAATCCCAGGACCCTGGGATCATGACCTGAGCCGAAGGCAGAGGCTTTAACCCACTGAGCCACCCAGGCGCCTCTGTTTTAGTATTTAATTTGAAAACTAAATTAAATATAAAAGTAAGAATCCTTTGAAGTTCATAACTAATTGAAATAAATGAACTTGGATTATTGGATGAATGAAGATAAAGAGGTAGATGGAGTTATCTTGTACTCTTTAATGGGACTTATAAATAGCAACACAAATTTATTTATTTTTCTTTTTGAAAGAAACCATATTTTCCAATTGTATACTGAAAGGGGCTAGAAAAAAAAATTCAGTACCAACAAGAATTCCTAGTGCTTAGACAATGGTCTCTAAATAAAATTCCCACTAAAGTAAAATAAACCAGGGCTTCATGAAAAAAAAAAAAATTCATTCCAGAAAATAATGAAGCTGTCCAATACTACTGAAGATGACTTAAAGGATGCAGAAGTCAACTAGGAGAAGCATTCTTTGGCCAAATTTGAGCACCAAAAAGAATGAGTGCATTGAATTTAAAACATATACACGAACAAAGTAAAAACCCATGAATTAATATGCTAATAAAACATACCATTGGTCAGCTTTGAAGACTGTTACATATGAACTCTATTCTGAAAGTTTGTTAAGAATAAAAATTTTATCATGATCTTCCTGCTTGTACTATATTTTTCAGTGCACAAATTGTTGATGAGAGGAAATCTTTCTTTAGAGAATTTCAAGTAAATATGGAAGTAATGGTAGAACTAAAAACAAAACAAAACAAAAAAAACTGTGTTGTGAAATCTTGATCTAGGCAATATCATCAAAGGAAAATAAACAAATTAGAGGGCAGACTGATGGAGAATTTTATGTTGGATGAAACTGGCAGATGAGAACTAGCTCTCTGATTAGTTTCACATCAAGTGAGATAAAACATCTGGATATGAAAACAGAACATCCAGAAATTACATTACTTACTGTGAAGCAATATAAAGCACAAAGCTCACCCATACATTATTATTCTTGTAAAGGAAAGAGGAAGAGACGCAGGAAGAAGAGAACTTTAATCTTCTAGATCTGACTACCTTGTATAGTAGATTTAAAGATTAAAAAAGAAAGATGATTGATTACAGAGACATAATTTACTCAGTCCAGATGTGGTCCAAAACAAATGACACTAGATGAAAAAAATAAAAATAAAAAAGGTCGACAAAGAAGGAAAAATGTTTTATTTTACTAGTCTTTGAAATAGAATACTTTGTTCCCTCATTGTTATCTCTCCTTCTTCTTGGTTTCTTGCACTATTTCATGCATATCCAAAATTGAAAACAGAAAAGTATTTTTAATTGATTCCTTCTTTTTACCACCTACATGCAACTATCAACAACAGGATACTAATCCTCACACACTAAGATTGATCCCATCCTTCCCATTCCACTGCCATCAAATCAATGCAGGACTAATTATTTCTAACCTGTGCTAAAATAACCTTCTTTCCAGAATCTATTTAATCTCTTCCTCTTCTAAGTCATACCATATACAGCAGTGTCAGATAAATTTTAATTGTAGTAAAGTATATAAAATCTTTGATAGATTCCTGATAAGTATGAATCAAACACAGGATCCTTACTTAAAAATCAAGACCTTAAACAATTTAGTTAAACCTATTTTTTCCAGCATCTGTGACCATGCCTACTCTTTTTCTATCCTTTGCTTAAGCAGAATACCTAAGCTCTTCGTGTGTATTACATATTTTCTCTTCCTGATGTCATTTTCCCCCATGGGATTCTCTCTAATCCTATTTTCACTTCCTGAAATATAACCCAGTCCTCAAATTTTATGTTAAATACTATTTTCCCCTGATTTCCCAATATGGACCTTCTATTAGAGTGACTTGAATATCTATCTAATTCTTTCTATTATAACATTCCTTTTAGTTGGAGAAAGCAGATACACTCATAGTTATTTTTACCCAAAAATCAGCCCCATTATCAATGTCATAAACCTCACTCTCTGCTTCACAATTGTGCTGTAAGCATAAAAACAGTAGAACTATTTGAAAATTGAAAATTAAACTTATAAATAACTAAAGAACAATTCTGATAAGACATGGCAATAATCACAAGTAATTTTACTATAGAAATAAGAAAATCTATAACAATATTTAGATTTATAATTTTTATAATAAAATTATGATTTATAACTTCTAATTATTAAAATAAAAATTAAAAATATTTAGATCTGGTTGGGTTAAAGAAAAATTGTGTATTTTTTTAAAATGTGAAGGTAAGCTTAGGTAACATTAGAGTACAAATCCATTTGATTGAGTAAAACCATCTACTGAATAACAGCTTTATTCTTTTTGTAAGAACGATGCATATTTTTCTTTTTGAGATAAAAAGTAAAAAGAAGAAAATAAATAAAGCATCTAAAATCCTTCCTAAACATCTATAAATAAATTTTTAATCACAGAGAAGACACACATATACACTTTTATAATGGGGGAATAATTTCATTAAGACAACCATATTTATATACCTCTCATTACTTTTAATGCTGTCTGAATTTAATGGAAAAAAAGAAATTTGATATAAAATATTTCTCATATTAAGCTGAGAAATGTCTGAAATTCAGATATACATTTTTGTTCACTACCAGAGATATTGGTTCCTAAGATTGAGAAAAGCTTATAAAATCCATTGGAAGCTTAGAATCATTATGTATTTTTTAACTGATTGCTTCCTTGTTTTAAAAGATAAAATAGAAAACGAAGATTTGTCACTTTTCTCTTTCACTTCTTGATATTTGTTATATATATAGTTTCTGATATTTATTACTTATGTTATACATACAGTGTTGTTGTTGTTATTATTATTATTATTATTATTATTATTATTATTTTGACCCTCCATCATCTAATTTAGTTACTTATAGGATATTTCAACTATTTTTGTCAGCTTTGAGTCTCTTAGTTATTACTCTTTGTTGGTATCTAAATGGATTCAATGATTGTCAGCATTACCTTTTCCATGACTTGCTCACTCATTTTTAAAAATTATTTATCAGGGCTCCTGGGTGGCTCAGTGGATTAAGCCGCTGCCTTCGGCTCAGGTCATGATCTCAGGGTTCTGGGATGGAGCCCTGTATCAGGTTCTCTGCTCAGCGGGGAGACTGCTCCCCGCTCTCTCTCTGCCTGACTCTGCCTACTTGTGATCTCTCTCTCAGTCAAATAAATAAGTAAAATCTTTAAAAAAAAATAAAAAATTAGTTATCAATTACACCTTGACCTGTATCTCACATCATACACAATAATCAATTTCAGATGGGTTGCAGATCTAGATGAATAAGGTAAAGAACCAAACCTTTAAGAAGAAAAATAGGAGAACTTCATGTGGTACTAAGTAAAGACTTCCCAACAGGGCATGAAAAACACTAATCATAAAGATAAAGAACTGATAAACTATAGTGCATTAGATCGATAACTTCCAATCATCCTAAGACCTTATTAAGAGAGTGAAAAAAATAATTTACAGAGTAAGAAAATATGTATACAATACTACATCCAACAGAAAACTCATTATAATCTAAAGATTGCAAAGCCATATTAGATCTCTCTGTGATGTGTTTCCAGAAACAAAGAGAAGGGAAGAGAGAGAGAGATGACTTATACATCAATACATAAAAATACCTGAATAAATATTTTATGATGTTGAAAATGGAATTTATTGATTTGAAACACCAGGGAAGTTTTTTGAAACTACATTTGTTGGGGCCCATTTAAGATCACAATGCTGGTGGGGCCCTGACATCTGTATATTTAATGGGTGTCGCAGGTATGGCTATCGTAAACTCTTACTTGAAAACCATCAGTACAGAGAGCTTCTCTTAAGCTTTAGTTCTTCTGCGTTTTTTGCTTATTAACCTTCTTTTTAAGTTAGTTTATAGAAAAAGAACACTCCCAGATATATATCTATTTTTTTTAAAGTTAAAAAGATTGATTTATTGGCAAATTCTGTATGTATGCTAACCATAAAGTTGACATTTCTTGGATTCCTTGGAATCTTCAGTGATGCCCCACATTAATAAAAATTATTGAAGATGCACAAAAATCCATATTTATTTCTAAATTATAGACAGGTACTATTATATTAACATATTATTTATGTTACATTAAACTTTTAAAGGATGGGATTATATATCATAAGCAATATTTTTAAAAATCTTGTTACTCATTACAGATTCATACCAGTATTAAGTATGAATATAAAAGAGACTCATTAGGGTGAAGATTCATCACTTGGTATTAGAATGAGAATCATCATGGGCCATAAGGTATGTAACTTCCTGTTTCAAATTGTCCTTTTGAAAACTTTTGTTTTTCCAAATTATTTGCCAATATGTTTTGATCATTTTAAGGTTTTATTTTTACCTTGGTACTATGGCTTAAGGATGACTTAGACAGGGGCACCTGGGTGGCTCAGTGGGTTAAGCCTCTGCCTTCGGCTCAGGTCATGATCCCAGAGTCCTGGGATCGAGCCCCGCATCGGGCTCTCTGCTCAGCAGGGAGCCTGCTTCCCTTCCTCTCTCTCCCTTCCTCTCTCTCTCTGCCTGCCTCTCGGCCTACTTGTGATCTCTTTCTCTGTCAAATAAATAAATAAATAAATCTTTAAAAAAAAAAAAAAAAGGATGACTTAGACTAGTAGTAGTATTTTGCCATTGTTGTTTCCTTGTGCCCTTGCAATTGGTTGCAATTTTCTGAATTTTCTATATAAAATTTTTTTAAAAAGAGCTAAATGACAAATTTTAGTTACTTAATTTTTAGTTACTAAGTTACTTAAAATTAGATAGTATTACTTACAAATACAGTTAAAATACTAAAAGAAAAACACAATATGTGACATTATGCTGAAAGAGAATGAATGAATCAGAACACTACGATCAAAGCTCATCCTTCCAGGATCACACATTTTCCTCAAGATGATTCATCTAGCGTAAGAGACACATGGTGCTTACCATGCAGACTAAATGGGGAAGCCAATGTCAACCCATTTATTATGTGTTAGGAATCTCGATTTTCATTTTATTCAATAAAATATAACAATAAATATCTTGCTTACTCTATGAGATGTGTTCATACAATTCTTTCTAGGACCACTGATCAGAGGGTGCTTTTACCAAGCATAAAGACAGAAAAGAAAGTTTCAATACTTAAGGGAAAAGTTTTATGTAGTATTTTGCAGATATATTTAGCAACTGTCTTGGGTTTTTAGTAAAGAATTTGTTGAGCCTGCAACTTTAAATCAAACCATGTAAATGATCAAGTCTGAGCATCAGCGGGGTAATGGGGAACCACAGACCTATTCATTCTTTTTATGCATTTCTTTAAAATTCACATTTTCATGATGAAGTTGTTTCTTTTCACCCTCTATAAGAGCAAAAATAAACAAATGGTACTTCTGGAGGCCTGTTTGAAGACAGAATCTGCAGAAATATTTTCCTGGAGCAAGACTTACAATAAAAATATCCATCACAGTATTTTCAAAAGTTGCTTCCAAAATAAAGTAGTTTGATATGGTATTTCTACTGCTGTACTACCACCTCCATCTTTTACTCATTGGAGATAAAACCAGCAATCTTCTGGAAGTTGAAAAGTTGAGCTAGCTTTGAAAAAAGGGAGAATTTTTGACCCATATAATTACAAAGGACATCAATGAGGTAGAGACTGTCAAGAATTTAAAATTTTCCAAATCTTAATTCTGCCCATTATCTTTATAATCTCTGCATGTCATTTTCATCCTTCACCACTGCAGACTGGCTTTTCCCAGAAAACTAGGACTAGCACACCTTGGTACTCTTGGGCTTATATATTCTCACCTTTTCCTCCAGAGAGAGGCAGTCTCTTCCCTTATCTCTGAATCTAAACATTAATGGGATGGTTTAGTTCAAATGCTCTTCCTTTGACCAATCACTGTGGTTAGGCATGTAAGTATATTAAAAACAAAGTAATCCCACTTGGACATGTTTAGTTGCTAGGGTGAAAGAAAATTAGCTATTTCCTGGAAAAAAAAAAAAAAAGGTACATATTCATCCTAACATAAGAAGGAGGTATTGGGAGAAAAAACAATGTCCAAGGTCAGGGCTATGTGGTCAGCAAAATGTGTTTCTGCAGTGTGAGTACATCCTTGCAAATGAATTAAGTCTGTTAGCAAATACCATGTCTCAGTACCACATTATCGAGATGGATGAAGAGACTCACATACATCATCCTTACATGAAATAGTTATTTGGATTGAATTGTGTCTTTCCAAAATTAACAAAATGAAGCTCTGACACCCAGTATCTTGGAAAGTGACTGTATTTGGGGATGAAGACTTTAAAAAGGTAATTATTTTATAAAGGGGTTTGTAGGGTGGCCCTAATCCAATATGGCTGCTGTCCTTATAAGGAGAAGAGTTTAGGACACACAGACAAGCACAGAAGAGGAACCACGTGAAGACATGGAGGAGATGGTTGTCTGAAAGCCAAGAAAGGGCATCCAAAGAACTAACCTTGTTATGACCTTGATCTTGTACTTTTAGCCTGTGAAAAATAATTTTCTATTGTTTAAGTCACACAGTCTCTGGTACCTTGTTAGACCACCCCTAACAAACTAATACAGTGCTTCACCCATATCTATTTCCTTAATCGTCTGTATTATTAGACAAATTTTAGAATTGGTTTAAATTCAGTACTTCCTTTTTGTCTCAAATAGTTGTGTTTGTTTTTCTTTAATGAGGTCTAAATTCAAATGATTTTTCCTTTTCTTATGTTACGACTTCTCTGAAGTCAGTGACTTTGTTATTCATTTCTTTAAATAAGCTTACGTTGGCAATAAAACGAAGAAGTAGAAATCTAAATTGTCATACCATGCCCCTAGGAATATCTAAATCAGTTGCAAAACAATCAAATTTTTTTTTTCGCAAGACTGAGAACAAGATTTGTGTGCTCACTAATGGAGTCACAAGCAATGTAGGAAAGAAACAATTTTATTCTGTATTAGGGTTCTTTGCTTTAAAGCAGAACTCTTATTTCTTTAAGATAATTCATTTAATCAGTATGGCAAAGGAAATATATCACAGAGTTTTCAGCATTACATTAAACAGATAATCAATAGTTGGAGACAATAAAATAAAATGTTTTCAGCTTTATTAAACTTTGGGGACATGTGGAGAGCAACTGGAAAGTAAAATAGCATTAAAAGTCAGTTAACATAGCTATTATTGCAAAGTGTATCTGAGTCACCACTTAGCATGGGGCTTCCGTGTTATTCAGGCAAAATCAGATTGAAAAACCATCATGGAAAAACAGAAAATAGAACTAGCTGAAATATTCAATTCCTTAATTTCCAAAAGGTAAGCAGCAATTTAGTTTTGTATAAAAATGCCACATTTCAGATTTTAGGACTCATTTTGGTGTTTCTTATTTTATTCAAAAGGATTTACCTCTCTTACACTTAAACATTTTTAAATATAACTATTTGAGTCTAATAAATACAATAAAAAAGACAATTAAAATTTCAGTTGAAATACAGGCAATTAAAATAACTTTAGAGCACCTGGGTGGCTCAGTGGGTTGAGCCTCTGCCTTCAGCTCAGGTCATGATCTCAGGGTCCTGGGATCGAGCCCTGCATCAGGCTCTCTGCTTGGCAGGGAGCCTGCTTCTCTCTCTCTCTCTGCTGCTCTGTCTGCTTGTGCTCTCTGCAGGGAGGCTCCTTCTTCCTCTCTCTCTGCCTGCTTCTCTGCCTACTTGTGATCTCTCTGTCAAATAAATAAGTAAATCTTTTTAAAAAAATAAAATAAAATAACTTTATATATAGGAGAGCATGTTTAGTACTTTCTATGCATTAATTTATTCATTCTTACAACAATCCTGTTTGAGTTATTTAATAATTGAAATAAATGAGGCAGGCATAGGTTAGTGTGCCTCCTCCAAGTTCAGCTAGGTAATGAGAGATAACTGGGGCCATCCCTGCTGCTGGTCCACCAGATCCCAAATATTTTGGGGCTCGTGGGCTCTGGATCAGGAAGTACTACAAACAATAGCTTTATGTTGACTAAACAAAAAGATTTCAGCTCATTACCCAAAAGATGCTCAGTTAGCCAACATCCCAAGTGGGGTAGCTTTCCATAGATGTTCTCTGCTTATAGCTGTAAGTTACTATAAAAAGGCACATGGGTGCCATGACACTTTGCCCTACTATTAGCAAAAATAATTTTTTTAAATGATCTGAAGTGATCAGTCATTTTAAAAAGAAAAGAAGCCTGTATATATCAGGTAAAATAGCCTTTTACCATTCAAATAGTTGGCCAGTACTCTTCGTGTTCCAATTTTGTTTCATGAACACTGCTAACAGATATAAAAATATGGTATCTCTCCTTCAATTAAACAATGCACAGAAATAAGCCGTTCTTCCTAGAAACAGAACTACATATTTGTACACCTATTATTCCAATGAAAATAGACAAATAATTATTAATAGTTAATATTCTCTTATGCTGGGGTGCACAGATTTGAAGCAATGTAATAGAGTGGGGAAAACAGGGACTTGGACACAGATATGCCCGAGTTTGAATCACACATCTCTCACAATCAGTGTGGCTGATTGCTGAATCTATCTAAGCCTTTTTTTCATATCTGATCAAAGATGTCAACATTTACCTCAAATGCATCTTGGGAATATTAAAAGAAGTTATGTATAATTCAAGTGTATATGACAATGTCTAAAACATGGCAGGTGATTAATAAATGCACATTATTGGTGTTAAGAGGAGCATCATATTGGAAAGAGGGAGAGAAACACGAGTTATTGCTGCTCCTGCTGGTGTGGCAGCCAGTTCTTTCTTGTCAAGATTTCAAAGCATATTTTCTCTCTGGACCACAATGATATTCCTTGAAACTCCATTTTGGAAACACGCTGTCTGCTGACTTTGAGGGTGACCTCAAGGAGGCAGCTAATGAGGAATGGGGCTATAACTAATGTTAATATTAGTGCTCATAGTTAACATGAAAAAGCAAGAAGTTAGACACTGCCCACACTCCAAACACTCAAGTACAAAAAGCTGTTAGATCTCTACCACTTAACCCAGCAATCAGCCATGCTACAACTGATTTTCTCCTCTCAAGGTTGTATTATTTTTTATAGCAGCCTGGTTTCACGTAAATAAAAACCATGAAAAGAAAGAAACACACCATGTTATGTTACTGGATCCGAGGTCTTTTCTAGGCTGAAGAAAATTTCTGTTGCTTCTGCCAAGAAAAATAAAGTATTCTAACCAGGCAGATGATACTAGACCTCTTTATCATCAATTAGTCTGAAAATTGAATCAATAATTTTTTTTTTTTTTTGGTAGCTGGCTGGAAGCCTGTTCAAAACAATACCTTTAGAACAAAGTGAAAATTAATTTCATTTTTCTGGGTACTGCTGGAAAATTCAGGATAACCATATCTCTGAAAGCTCTATCTGAGGGGCACCTGGTTGGCTCGGTCAATTAGGCGTCAGACTATTGATTTTGGCTCAGGTCATGATCTCAGGCTTGTGAGACCAGCGCTGGGTTCTGCACTGGGTGTGGAGCCTGCTTAAGATTCTCTCTCCCTCTCCCTCTGCCTTTCCCCCCCTCCTCTCTCTTTCCCCTTCTCTAACAAAACAACAACAAAAAAGTCTACCTGAGAAACTAAATCCCTAACTCCTTTCAATAGGGCACAACTGATGAGAGATCTCCATGGTATTTTTTTTTAAGATTTTTTTTTAATTTATTCATTTGACAGACAGAGATCACAAGTAGACAGAGAGGAGGCAGAGAGAGAGAGGAAGAAGCACGCTCCCCACTGAGGGGAGAGTCCGATGCGGGGCTCGATCCCAGGACCCTGGGATCATGACCCGAGCAGAAGGCAGAGGCTTTAACCCACTAAGCCACCCAGGCGCCCCCTCCAGGGTATGTTTTTATCTAAATTTACATTTGCACAAGTCAAGTCTTATCTCCTGGGAAATTGCTACTGAACATAACAGAAAACTTGTATTTATTGGTAATAATGCAAACTTTGGTGGCTGATAATTCATCATCCCCACCAAAATCCTAGGTCCCATGCTGCTTGCCCATCATTAGAAGCTGTTCTGAGGGGAAAAAATCTCAAAGAAAACATGTCACACAACTTGCGACTGCTTTCCTCAGCCTCCGAAAACTTTTAGGTCCTAAGCCACACATACAGCTAATACTCGCCTGATTCTTGAGGCAGCAAATTCCTCTGGTTCATTTATCCAGACCTGACATGCATTAGATGCTTACCATTTGTTTAAATGAATTAATAGTAAATGTCTGAAATCATTGATAAAAATTTCAGACAGCAAGATAATTTCTGGAGCTAGCAAGAGGCTAAGGAAAGAGAAATTCCAGATTCTTTCAATTCCTTGAACGTCAATAGTATTGGGTCACCTTTATTAACTTTCTTTTTTTTTTTAAAGATTTTATTTATTTATTTATTTCACAGACAGAAATCACAAGGAGGCAGAGAGGCAGGCAGAGAGAGAGGAGGAAGCAGGCTCCCTGCTGAGCAGAGAGCCCGATGCGGGGCTCGATCCCAGGACCCTGAGATCATGACCTGAGCCGAAGGCAGTGGCTTAACCCACTGAGCCACCCAGGCGCCCCTATTAACTTTCTTAAAACATAAATTTTTAGAGGTGGATTAGACCTAGGAGTCTCGATTCGTCAACCAAAAGGAAAATACCATTTTTCCCCCAGGACCCTCTGGCTGCCTCAAGAATATGCACGTGGAGGGAGTCACTGCTGTTGAAGAACTAGTGACACCAGTCATGATGACAGCAGAGAGAACTAGGACAAAAGTCTTACTCTGCACTCTCTTCCCACTGTGATCTCAAGAGCTAGACCCAGGGAAAAGAAAAGGCAGGCTGAGTTATGCAGGGAAGCCCATCAGACTGGATCGTGCATCTCTCTTAAGCTGCTTAAGGGATTGGATTCGAAGACAGATATTCCTCTTTTTCCTATTTTGGAGTTTGGATTTATAATTTAAAATCTAAATTTCTGGTTGCCACAAAAGAACTGTGGGAACTGCAATGACTTGAGACGCAATCACTTTTATGGGCAAATCCTTGTATGTTTTCTCTGCCTACATTTCTACATTTTGCAATTACTGAAACACTTATTTTAGGCTGTTGGAGCAGGAAAGCATCAAAAATAAAAAATATTCCTGAGTCATAAATAATGTTTTTATAGGAAAAATTATGGTATAGTAGACAATTCAATGGGCTTTGTAATCATTCCCACATGTCAATCCTAGCTCAGATACCCACTAGCTGTAAGAAACTCATTTAGTCATCTGTCATATGTTTGTAAAAATTCCTAGTTCATAAGATGTGAAAGTTAATTTATATAATGTCAATATGTTATGTGCTAAACAAATGGTAGCTATTCTTTTTTACTCTACCTAATTCCAAAATTATTTGAGGAGTGATGGATATTATTTTCCTTATTATTGTTACCATTATCGCTGTCATTATTAGACAAAAGCTGTAAAGATTATTACATAGACAATAGTGCTGGAGAGACTATGCATGAATAAATAAAACCTTATATGGTTATGATCTGACATTACCTGTACTTGGAAAACATTGTGTAAATCTTGTTGATTAGGTGTTATAATTATTTGTGATGATGCTCTTGGCTCACACCTAATAGAATTAATGTTTTCAAGGGTTTTATTTTTTTCAATGTTAACCATCATTGGCATAGACTTTATGGAAGTTTTCACTTTATTTGTTTGTCATTCTGAGAGGAAACATTTAAATTCTTTTTTTTTTAAAGATTTTATTTATTTATTTGACAGAGATCGCAATTAGGCAGAGAGGCAGGCAGAGAGAGAGGAGGAAGCAGGTTCCCTGTCGAGCAGAGAGCCCAATGTGGGGCTTGATCCCAGGACCCTGGGATCATGTCCTGAGCCGAAGGCAGAGGCTTTAACCCACTGAGCCACCCTGGCACCCAAAACTTTTAAATTCTTGATGGGCTTGTACTCCAAGATCACAGAACCAAGCAAGTAAGCCCATAACCCTGGTCTTATTAGCCTTGTGGTCAGGATAAGTAAATTAACTGTCATAGAAACATCTTATTTACATATAACATACGTCTAAAACTATAATTCTTTAGGGTTAATTATCTTCCTGACGAGTAATTCATCATGTTTAAAATGAATTGGCATCTGATCATACCACATAATATCTCTAATGCTTGCTTTCTACCTGACATCCAGTTTTCTCGTATTTAGTTCCTTCTGCACATTAGTGTCAGATGAATCTTGCTAGAACATTATTTTTTCCTTCCAGCAAAGCCCAGATGTCACCTCTTCCGGAGATGTACCTCCTCTTGATTGGCTGTGCTTATTTCTAAGTACCTACCATTGTACCTTTAGGCTGTGTTGTAATCATTTATTCTAGACTACTCTCTAACACTGACTGCAAGGTCTGTGCAAGAAATATGTATAGATAATTTGTATAAATCTCCCAAATAGTCAATATCTCCTACTTCTTACAATGTAAAATCCATAATTTTTTACTACCTTGCAAATCGATAAAATTCTGACCCAATTTATCCACTCAATCTAAACTCATTTCAGCTCCCAATTTTACCATGTTAATCTGGTAAAATATTTTCTCTTAGCCACAGGTTTCCTAGGCTTGTTAATACACTCCAGATTCAAACTCTTCTTTGAGACCTAAATCAAGTGCCACATACTGCATGAAACTTTTCCTGACTGTTCCACTTTCACTAATGTCTCATCTCAAAATTTTTATAGCTGCAGTTCAGTGCATGAAAACTTCGATGCCGTGGTAAGTCTGAAACACTGAGATCATGACTCTGGGATCAGGGCAAGCTTACTAGTATGCTATGATTCTGGTTCCATAGGTGTAATGAAGAATGAGAAGAGAGCCTATGTCATAGAGTTTCTACGATAAAGAAGGTAAAGCACTGAATAAAAATTAACTATCGTCATTATACAGAGTGTAGGAATTTAACATATAATAATAGACTACTACCTCCTTCTAATCCAATTGACATTTTTTTTTCCTAGTAAGATTGTATTTCAAGGACAAGAATTTACACTTTCTTTGCGTACCTCACAATATGTTAAAAAAATGTGTTCTACTCAGCATTTACTAATTTCTAAATTAAAATGTTTAATATGGTAACTGCTTAATTCTTTTAATATTATGAAAGTTATTTACAATATCATTGCTCTATTCATTCACCGTGTATTTGCCAAGATAGACTCTTTAAAGTCATTTATTTGGATGCTTTTCTAAGACAGTTCGTTACACCATTTGTAGGCATAGGTTGCTTTCTTTTCATGGATGTGTCCCTTCTAATTGCATTCATTACTGCAATTTCAAGAGGCTAAATATTCTGAGATACCCCTAACCCATATTCATGTCTCTAGGCTTTTTCAGTCACAAGCACAAGAGTCCTGGTGAAAGTTTTTAAAAATTAATTTCCATATAGTGTTTGCTGGCCAGCTACAAGGGATCAACATGGAAAACATAGATGCGTTATTAAACATAGTACTTTAATAACATGTACCGAGTAAAGTTATTGAAATAAGAAAAAAAAATAGTTGATAACCTCTTTTTCTTTTAAATTATGACCACAGATGATATTCTATATTACAAGAGCATTACTGGTACTCAGAAAAAAAAAACAAAAAAGACAATCCAATATCTTTTACATGTAATCAAATATTAAAGGGGATTCGTTATTAAATGTCACAGTTAGAAAGAGTCTTGAACTATATATATACATATGTATATATATATATGATGTTCAGTCATATTACTGATGTCCAATTTTTTATTATTTTTTCAATTATCCTCAAATGTCATTTAGAGGTTTATTTTGTCACAATTTGTTTTGTATTGTTATACATAGTGCCTCAGTAGAAATTCAACAAAAACCTCCAACTGGAATTCACACCCAAGCTTAGGGGTTTCAAATTGAAATTCCAAGCACAATCAAGGTCATTTAATGTACTGCTTTGGAAGAAATCCAGAAAAGCGTGTGTCCTTTAGATTTCCTGGAAAATACCAACTGTTACTGAAGAGGTAAAGAAAATAGCTTTAGAATTGTAGAATAATTATAATTTTGTTTACATACCCAGATCATTAAGACATATTCAGAAGTAAATTTTTAACATCTAAGATAAATGTAATAATAATTTTCTTATTTGTAATAGTGATTAATTTTTAAAACAAGCTATGCTTCATCTAAAAATGATTTTTTGGGGATAAATGTAAGTCTATCATAACAAAAGCACCAATATTTAATGCTATTGTCCTTAATGTCAATGTTGAAATTCCCTGAAAAATGTATTAGATAGTTCAGAGCTATTTTTTTCTTATACTTTGCTTTCCCAATTTTAACCATAACTATAAAGAATGTAGTGATTATTTATATTGAGAACCACAGCTAGTGTGAAAATAGCAAGTCTCTTAATTATAAGTAGCCTCGATCATCATTTCTGAGTGTGAACTAAATAGGTCTTAATTCTTACATTTTCTTTATTAACCTGCAGGATAAATATACCCATACCCTTCACGGATAAAGCATTAATCCCATTACAATGATGTGTAGTTTGTGGAAACAGCCCTCCAAACCACGATGAAGGAAGCTGGACAATGAAGAGGGAAAGAAGAGAAGAATTCGGGGCACCTGGGTGGCTCAATTGGTTAAGCATCTGTCTTTGGCTCAGGTCATGATCTCGGGGTCCTGGGATCAAGCTGCATTGAGTTTTTCCCTCCCCCTCTGCCTCCAATCCCCGGTCCTGCTCTCTTTTGCTGTATCTCTCAAATAAATAAATAAAATATTAAAAAAAAAAGAATAGAAGGATGTCAGATCAAACAAGATAACCAAAGAGAATAAGGAAATTGAGCACCAGGACAGAGTTGAAAGCGGATAGCTAGAATGAAATTCTGGATCATAACGAAGTAAATGCATGCAGACAGAAATTTATGAGGTGTGTGGAAAGAAAATCATAAGTCTGAGGCCAGAGGACTTTGCAACTGAAAGAGAACTTCTCTTAAACACCGTCTTTCATTTTTCCCATCTGAACGCTGTGGTGCATCTGTCAATATCTGCAGTACATTCAAATTCTAAAATTATTAAAATAAATATCATCTTCCAAGAGCTAAAACAGTCTGCCATTTTCATGAATCTGCTCTTTGAAAATCTGTGAGAGTTACAATAGTCCCCCCTTACCCATGGTTTTACTTTCCAGAGCTTTAGTCACTCACGGTCAGTCATGCTCTGGAAGCAGATGAGCTTTCTTTTGACTTATCAGGAGGTCAGTAGTAGCCTAATGCTAGGTCACTAAGCCTATGTCATTCACCCTACTTCATCTCATCACTAGGCATTTTATCATCTCACATCATCACAAGAAAGACATTGCAATACAATAAGCTATATTGAGAGAGAGAGAGAGAGAGAAAGAGACCACAGCCATGTAACTTTTATTATAGTATACTGTTTTAAGTGTCCTACTTTGTAACTAATTATTGTTGTGAATATCTTCCTGTGTCTAATTTGTAAATTAAACGTCACCGTAGGTAGGTATGTATAGGAAAAAAACAACAACATAGTACACACAAGGTTTAGTACTATACATGGTTTCAGGTATCCACCAGGGGTCTTAGAATATATCCCTCTTAGGTTGGGGGTGACTATTTAATTCCATTTCATATGATTTAGATACCACTCCTAAAGTCACCCACAGAATAAATTGTGGCATGAACTTTCATCACCCGCAGGAGTAAACCACTGTATGAACATACAGACCAAATGGATTTGTAGGGTAAAAATTCTTTGCCTGCGGCTTAGAAATCTCAGAATTCTAGTAGGGATATAATACCCTCATCCTATCTCAGAAAAACAATCTGAGGCTTTTTAAGGCAGAGACATAGAGCTTCTGCTAGTCATGTTATTAAGATGATTTCATTTATGTGAAAAGTTTAACTTGGATCCTTTTGAGAGATTCTTTTTGCATTTGTGATTCTGCATGAAAAATGACTCTTGCCATTCATCTATTTTATCATTTTTTGTCCTTATTTCATTTCTTTTTAAGAATCATTTTATGTACATAAAAAAAAAAAAAAAAGAGGAGATTCCTGCATGGGAAGGCAGGTTTGATGGTATCTTGAACCTAAAAAAAAATGTTTAATAACTTTTTTTCTTTTATCCCAGGTAAATCTACAGAGTTTCTTTAAGGTTCTTGAATTTTATTTCTCATTCTGGCATCAGTTAATCTTCTTGGCTCTAAAGTCAGCTCCTAGGACAGAGTGACAGCCTCACATCTATAATCACAGTTCCTGGTAACTCAGCAGAGCCACGGGCCAAAATTCTCTCCCAGGAGAGCCATGGGCCCAGACCCAAAGACAGCATAGGAAATCGATTGTAATAAAGATACTACTTCTTTTTCAGAACTATTAATTCTCAAATAAGGAAATGTTTGAGCTCAAACCCATGGTCTGCAAGACATACAACTTCCTAACTTTTTTCAATCTTTCTGAATAGCCTGCTCTACAGACTGAAAAGAAGCTAAGTAGGAAAAATTCAAAGATTAGCTTAATGAATAATTGTTGACTAAATGGATGAATGGACAAGTGAATGGAATGCTTACTTAGGAATCATCCCCTAATGCAATTATTCAAATTTAATTCAGGTGAAAAATTAAATATATCTTGAAGATCCTAAGTAACTCATTAGAAGGAAACTCAATAGAAATTTTTTAAAAAAAATTGATGTAATTGTATTCCTTTCATTTTGCCTGCTTATCAACTAAATGAGAAAGCATATTTGTTTTCTACTAAAGCAAGTTTTCATGAGTATGAAGCTCTCTCTGTTCAACTCTCTTTATATTATTAACCCTGAGCAAATGTACTCTGCCATACCAGGATGGAGTTATCTAAGATAAGATTCTGAGTATTAGCAGGATTTAGTCTTGTAATGTTCCTTTTTTTATTCAGTGTCTTTATGATAATCAGGCTTATCTAGAAACTGAAAGTCACTTCAAAGTAGGATATTGACATACATCTTCATCATTAGAAATCCTACCGTACAGAAACAAGTTGAAACATGTTTCTGCTACCTGGGACTGGGCACTAAGGATATGGGAATAGCTCAGTGGCAAAGGATAGGTAGGAGATTAAAAGCAATTTTATTTTTAACTTTACATCATTTAAACTATGGTCATTTACCTATGAGTATTTTTATACTAAAAAGATAATGCTATACCCAGATCTGAAAGGATAACACTTATCTAAGGGATATGTGGCTTTACTTATGTATAAGTTGAATCATTTCTTTCTGAAGCAATGTTATGACATACTTCCTTCCTACCACTGGCTCATGCTGGATATGTCCATTGGAATATCCTGGCCATTGGTGGCCATGAACTCTAGGAAGTTGTGCACTAGGTAGTTAATGGTCTTATGCATGTGTACACGCGTGCATGCGTGCGCGCGCGCGCACACACACACACACACACACACACACACAAAAGATTAAGGGCCCATCAAAATGTAGAGAACTTAGTTAACATTATCTGGTGCTGTTAGAGCAAGATCCATCGTCATTGTGGGCCATGTCACTGAATACCATGGCTGAAAATACTTTCACCCATTTATTCACTGTGGTACATATGTGGATGAATCTTGCCCATTGCACAACATGCCAGAGCTTCCCATTGGTGATACTATGCCTATTATAGTCATTTATTCAACACATATCAGTTATATGACTAATGTGTCAGTCAAACTAGGTCTTGGAGATGCCAAGATAAAATATGATTTCTGTCTGTCTTTTAAAGAGATTTTACATTTTCACGGACCAATATCCCACTCCGCCTCTCAATGAATAGCCTCTCTTAATTTATGGCCTTGATAATGATTTCTACTCCCTCCTCCCATAATTTCCTTGTGCATGGGCTGCTAACTTCCATGATGAGCTTCAACATTTTAATAGGTCAAAATATAATTTTACAAAATAGGGGCATCTGGGTGGCTTGGTGCGTTAAGTGTCTGACTCTGGATTTCGGCTCAGATCATGATCTCAGGGTCATGGGATCAAGATACATACGCACCTGGGCTCTGTGCTCAGCAGAGAGTCTGCTTGAGATTCTGCCTCTCCCTCTGCCCCTCCCCCATGATCACTCTCTCTCTCAAAAGAATACATAATTTTATAAAATAAACACATTAACTTTTAGAAGTTATAAAATATCCCTTAGCCTAGAATATTAAAATTGCTTATTTTCTTACTTTCATTTCATCATTTCCTTTCCATCCTTCAAGTACAAAGACAAAAAAAAAAATTTAAACATCAAATACCTTAATCATGGAATGTGCAATTAGGCTTCCATTCTTCCATTTTCTTTCTTGCCAATTTGACTATAAGATTCTCATGGGTCTGTACTAATCCATTCCATAAGTGAAATGAATAAGTCTCCATAGTTTAAAAAAAAAACTTATAACAACTTATATATTCATAAGAATTTCCATATCTGGTAACTGGACGTGTGCAAGCTCTCTCTCAATACTTCCTTATGAAGTCAGCCATCTGCAACCAATAAAAAAAAGCACATGTTCCCTCCGCTTGGCAGAGATCATAATCCTAGTATAGATGTTTAGTCCTTCTAAGAATATGAAAATTCTAACACTCAGGAAGATAAATGAAGCCTCAATAATAGTCTAAAAATACCTCTCTGGGGTTTTATACCACCCCCCAAGGCAATCAAGTTAGGTGAGAAGTGTTTTGCCTACCTAATATAAAATGTAAAGACTTGTGAAGGAATTACTAGGATTATTTGGCCTTAAAAAACCACTGAGTCTAGGGACATCCAGACCCAGAGCAGGGAATTCTGCATGGCATTGTGGCCCTACCTGGGGGGTCAGAGAACTAGCAGAGTTAGGACAGTATCTGCAGAGAAGGGGATGGGGCAGCAGACATTAAAGGATATTTGTTACATGTAAAATGATTGATTTCTCTCTATTCATACATATATTTACATGCAGAGAAACAAACAAACATGTGTCTACCTTTATGTAGACAGTAAGTGATAATGGGGCTCTTTGAAGAAAAAAATGGATTTTTATGTCTGGACCAGGGAACATGGAAGATCAGGCTAACAGATCTTCTCTCCCAGAAGCCTGGAAATACTCAAAGAATGATGGAGACATGCTTGTATGCATTTACATTTACATCTGTAATTATTTACATAATTTCAAACACCTCCTTACAAAATTATATTAATTATAAGAGGGAAAGGACTAGCTTTACAGCTGAGAAGCCTGGCAGGTACAACCTCCATTAAACAATCAAAGTGAACAGCAGTGAAGAGATAAGTAAAACCATGTGTTATCTGATAGTTACTCTTGAGTGTTCTAATGTTGGGGAAAATCTTTGTGACACATATTTGTGACAAGACTTACTCTTTGGTTTGAGAATGTTTCCCAGTAAAAGTTTTTAAAAAGACAAGCATTGAGTACAAGAGGAAGGAGAACTAATTCTACACCTGGAGTATGGAAAACTGAAAGGTCTTAGTGGACCTCTTTTAAGTTCCACAGTGGTCAAGTTGAGCATTCTCTAGGAATTTTCCCAGGTACTGAATGCTTAATGATACTTATCTAACCTCACTTTGTCACCTTTTATGTGAAGCTCTTTTTCTCCACCTGTCTTTCCCTTCCTGTGTTTAGCTTGTCTTCTTGACTTTAACTGTGACAAGCATTGCCTGCACCAGCCAGTTACCTCCCCATCCATAATGTAGTTTCTTGGAGAGCTAACTTAATGGTCAGATCTTTGACCCTGCCTAAACTTGCATATGTTCCAGCTTTGGTATCCTTTTTGCACATGTGGATAAGTTCTAGATCCTAATGACAAGTACTTTGGTTGGGGGAAATGATACAGAATAGAGAAGCTTCATCTTCTCCAGCAATGAGGAAGAATTTGCCTTCAAAGAGTCCTATTCTCTCTGAATGCATGCTTTCATAGCAAGGAAACCAATATTTAGCAAAGGTCAAGTAAGTCAAAGCTGACGTTTTTTGGTGATATTGTCATTAATGGCAAGTGTCTTGAAATAGGTAAGTTAATACTGCTGGACTTCCATATTATGCCAATGAAAATGTGGTCTAAGGTGTGGTTTATAGAAATGTACTGCATTGTAAAAACAGACATGCGTGATAATAACTGGATCCATCTTATTGATGTATTCCCAGGGGATCCAAACCCTTATAAAAATATTTTATTCATATTTCTACTTTTTGGAAAAAAAATGAATCCTTGCCACAAAATAACTTGTAATTACGACTTTCATTCTTTAAAGCCTTTATGGGTATATAGGGGTCTACTTAAAATTAAATGGGTAAGTGAAGATTATAAATATCCAATAATAACCACTTCCCATGAGAATGACAGAAAAGACATAGAAATGTCTGTGATACTTAGTATTTTCTCTCCTAGGGTAAGAAACCATAGAATTTTTAAGTGCACTTTGGTTTGTCAGCCTCTAGTATATCTGACTTGTGCATTGCCTATGTATTTTTTTACATTTCTGAAATGTGTGTCATGTACCACATATAAATAACTCTTCTTATTTATAAGTGTTATTGTGACTAGTAATAATAATATTGCAGTGCTAATAATAATTTTATAGAACTATACACTTGCATCAAGCTCTGCTTTAGTTAATTATGAAAAAATACAAAACTACAACATAATGTTGAGGTAAGATATAAGGAAGAGAGAAAGAATAATTAAACAAACAAACAAACAAGAACATTCAGGTATCCATCAAACATCTTAGGAGAGCGATAACCAATCACCTTGTAAATGCCAGAGAGTCCATCCTCAAATTCATCTTCTTCCCTAATCCTCCTTCTGCTGAATTCTACCATGTGTTTTGTTTTTATCATCACCTTGTTTTGTTTTTTTTTAAATAAGTAGTTTGGACTACTGTTTATATTTAAAATATTTAGTTTTTCACGTATTGAACATTATATGAATGGAATTATACTGTATGTGTGTTTGTATATAATATATGGGTATGTATGTGCGTTTGTATATAATATATCATAATATATTACGATTGCTTTCCTTCATTCATAGTGCACTTAAGAATTCTATCCATGGGGCACCTCTTTGGCTCAGTTGCTCAAGTGGTTAAGCATCTGCCTTCAGCTCAGGTCATGATCCTGGAGTCAGGGGATGGAGTCCAGCACATGGTTCCCTGCTCAGCAGGGAGTCTGCATCTCCCTCTCCCTCTGCCTCTCCCCGCCCTTCCCCTGCCTTTCCCCACAGCTCATGCTCTCTTACTCTCAATTAAATAAATAAAAGTCTCCTGAAAAGTCTTAACCATTTAATAGAAGAATTTATACTTTGAAAGAATATTCCATTGAATGTATAAAAACAAAATTCACTTTTATCTTTTAAAAATACTTATTATAAGGGTGATTTGCAGATTGTTTCTCTATTACAAGAAATAACTAAGACTAGGGACATGTTTGTGTATTTCTCTTGGTTCCCATGTGCAAATGTATCTTTAGAGTGTGTAATTAGAACTGATGCACAGTAGGATTTGTTTATCTTCAACTTGTCTAGAAAATTCAGGTTTGTTTTTCAGAATGTTTTTACCAAGTTTAACCCCCACCGAGAGAGTGTGAGTCTTCTCATGGCTTTTCATCCATGATAGCATTTGGTTTTGTCCGATTATTAAATTTTTGTCAATCTGGATGTGAAATGGTCTTTCATTACACTTTTAATTTACATTTAATTTGCATTTCTCTGAGGGGCTGTCAAACAGGAGGTACAGATTTAGAGGAAGTAGAAGACACAGCTGCTGGGAGAGAATCCCCCCAAAGTGGAAAGATGTATGAAATAACCTGTCTTTTCCTCTCCTCACAACCTCCAGTATTCTGTAAATGCCTGCAATTGGAAAACCTACCTGGAGCTGTGAGATTAAGGAAGCCCTGAAGGTGTAATTACCTGATATGCAGAGCATGGCAGAGAAGAGCAGAAAAAGAAACCGAATCAAATACGAAAATGGCCAACAAAGCTATACAGTATTTAACTTGTTACTGAATAACTTGTTATTCTAATAGACTACAAGCTTGATGAAGAAATGTGTTTTTATTGTGTTCCTTTTGCTTAGAAGATTTCCCGCAACATAAGAAGTGCTCAATAAATACTGAATGAATGAGTGAATGAGTGAATGAATGAATGATCAAGACCTAAGCCACTCATAGCCTTTCACATACTTAAATCTTACTTTCTGAGAATTGAACTATCAAGTAAATTGTTATAATTTAATTTTTAAAACTTTATTTTTTGGAGCAGTTTTAGGTTCACAGCAAAATTGAAAGGAAGACACACAGATGTCCTACATAGTCCTGACCCCCTGACATGCGTAACCTTCTGCATATTTAACATCCCCCTGCAGAATGGTACATTGTTACAGTCAGTGAACCTACACTGGCATATCATAATTACCCAAAGTCCGGAGTTTACCTCATGGCTCACTATTGGTGTTATCTATTCTATGGGTTTTGACAAATAAGTAATATGTACCCACCATTGTAGTCACCTGTAGAATAGTTTCACCGCCCTAAAAATTCTCTGTGCTCTCCCTCCCTTCTCCAACCCCTGACAACCATTGGTCTGTTTACTGTCTCTTGCAGTTTTGCCTCTTTGAGAATGTTGTAGAGTTGAAATCATACAGTGTGTCATCTTTTCCAATTGGTTTCTTTTCACGTAGTAATGTACATTTTTAAGTTTCCTTTATGTCTTCTCATGGCTGGATAGCTCATTTCCTCTTAGTGCTGAGTTACAGTCCCCCCTCTCTGGAGGTATCACAATTTATCCATTTACCTACTAAAAGATCTTGTGGTTGGCTCTAAGCTTTGGCAATTAGACATAAAGCTTCCACAAACATTTGTGTGCACGTTTTTGTGAATATACTGAATATGGGAGGGAGAAGTAAATGATTTCTCAAAAGTCCCTGTATTAACCGAGATAATTTTCTAAGATTTAATAATATTCTTAAATTCACTCTTCTTCTTCTTCTTTTTTTTTAAGATTGTATTTATTTATCAGACAGAGAGAGAAAGAGATCACAAGTAAGCAGAGCAGCAGTCAGAGAGAGAGAGGGAAGCAGGCTCCCCGCTGAGCAGAGAGGCAGATGCAGGGCTCTATCCCAGGACCCTGAGACCATGACCTGAACCAAAGGCAGAGGCTTAACCCACTGAGCCACCAGATGCCCCTCTTCTACATGTAGTATAGATAGCAGGAATAATTCACTCATTCTATACCTCCATGCTTGTTCCTGCCTCTGATACAATAACAAGCACCCATCCATCCATTGTTACCATGGCTCTTTCCCACCTTGTTGTGTAGATCCATTCACCTGACCTAGTTCTCTATCCCACTGATTGCTATTTTTCCCCTAAGGTCTCAGTCATTCTTCCTCCTCTTTCATCCATGTACCTGAGTTGTGGTTCTTCTAGCTCTGTATCTAGCTGACTTACTTTTTTTTTTTTTATGTGTAAGATATTCACTTAAATGAAACTTCCTAGGGTGTCTGGGTGGTTCAGTGGGTTAAAGCCTCTGCCTTCCACTCAGGTCATGATCCCAGGGTCCTGGGATCGAGCCCCACATCAGGCTCTCTGCTCAGCGGGGAGCCTGCTTCCTCCTCTCTCTCTGCCTGCCTTTCTGCCTCCTTGTGATCTCTGTCAAATAAATAAATAAAATATTAAAATATATATATATATGAAACTTCCTCAAACAGTCTTCCTCTGTGCACCAAGGTACTGTGGCCTTTTTCCTCTTGGTCATTCATCTGTGTGTGTGTGTGTGTGTGTGTGTGTGTGTGTATTTGTGTGTGTGTGTTTCATATCAGTCATCATGGTCTTTAGTTATCCTGCATTCTATTTGTTTTCTTATTTATCTGTTTCACACCACTAGAATGGAAGCCTCTGGGGACAGGATATTTGTAGGTTTGTTTCTTGCTGTATTTGCGAAGACTAACATAGTATCTGGCAGCTTCAAAAATTTATGAATCTTCCAGGAAACACCAGGTTTTGCTCAGATGGATGGATTAGTTTAAAAATAAGAACAAATGTTATTTTCACCCCTATATGACTATCGTATTGAATTTGTATGTAGTGGATAATGTTGCACAAGTGTGTATGCTCATGCTAGGAGGACAGAATAAATCTCACCTTGTCTTATCATGTGACTCTTTGTACTGATACATTATTTTCTCCAGGACACTAATCATATCAAAGAGAAAAGTACCTCGTTGGTTATCAAAAATGATCTGAATCTACTTTTGCACCATAAACATCCTCAGTTTCTTCAATATTATAAGCATATTATATTATTTTGGCTCTCCTTATCCTCAGAGTCATTCTTCTCTGGAAATACCCCAGGTTATTATATTCTTCTTAAAGTGCCAAGTCTGGAAATTGACAGTGGTCTAAGATGTGCAGAGGAGAGCAAGAATACAAACTCTATCACTTTGCTGCCTTTGAAAAGAATAAATCCCTAAGCTGATGGGAAACTGACATTGATTCCTTCATGTTTTTAGTACCTAACAAAATATAGATAGATAAATAGATAGATAGATAGATAGATATTGACCTCACTCCTCCCAAAGACTGAAAATGTAAATAGATTTCTGAAATAAAAATGTTAGGAATATTTTTACAGAAATTGCTTAATATTTATTATAAATTATAATTTATTTACCCATTAAACAATGCCTATCATCTGGTGAATTAATTTACATTGTTGCACAAATGAGGAAGTTTTCAAGTTTGTTGGATAGCTCTTCAGAGTTAATGAAAGTGTTAGATACAAAATTGCAAAGATAAAATTAGACACAAAATTAGATTTTATCTAAAATTAAAGTTAATTTTACCTAAAAATTAATTTTATCTAAAATTACATTTAAAAATTAGTTTTTAAAAAGTGGTTTCACATTTGAAAGCCATGTCATTACAGTTTTGAATCAGATTTTAGAGTTGAATAATTTTGTTGAACACTATGTAACCCAATATAGATAGCAGAGGAAACTGAGACTCAAAAAATTCCGTGACTTACTCCAGATCTGACAGTTCGCAACGTAACCAAGAGTAGAATTCCAGACTTCGGACTTACAGTCTGTTTCTTCTTTAGTTATAACATGTTGCTTCTTGCCCAGGGAGGATGATCTCACAAACTGAAAATGAAACGTTTGTTTAGAAAAGTTTATTGCCTATTTTATTGTGAGAAACCAAAGCATGCAGTGTAAAGAAAACCAGTGCTTAACGCCCAAGGGCATGATACCAGTGTCCTACTGCGGCACAAATGATGCTGGGCAAGTCATTTAATTTCATTGAGCTGGAATTTACCTAGAGGGTAATGGTGAAGATTAAATAAGAGAATATGTAAGTATATTTTTAAAACCCTCAAGTATTATCAACAACTTTTAGTAGCTCAATTCTATTTCACCCCATACATAATGCTAGGTAAATCCTTTTGTGCTCCTGGATTAAAAACCCTCATGACAAAAAACATTAACTGATTATTTAGAGGAGAATTTTTTTTTTTTTTAAGATTTTATTGGGGTGCCTGGGTGGCTCAGTGGTTAAAGCCTCTGCCTTCGGCTCAGGTCATGATCCCAGGGTCCTGGGATCGAGCCTCACATCGGGCTCTCTGCTCAGCAGGGAGCCTGCCTCCTCCTCCTCTCTCTCTCTGCCTGCCTCTGTGCCTACTTGTGATCTGTCAAATAAATAAAAATCTTTCAAAAAATAAAAAAAGATTTTATTTATTTATTTCACAGAGAGAGAGATCACAAGTAGGCAGGAAATCAGGCAGAGAGGAGGAAGCAGGCAGACAGAGGGGGAAGCAGGCTCCCCGCTGAGCAGAGAGCCAGACGTGGGGCTCGACCCCAGGACTCTGAGATCATGACCTGAGCCGAAGGCAGAGGCTTAAACCACTGAACCACCCAGGTGCCCCTAGAGGAGAAATTCTTATCTAACACATTCAGCACCATGTTATCCTAGATGATCAATTTTTAAAGTTTAGAGTTAATGTTCACAAAATACATGGATCACTCCCCTTTTAAATTAGATGGAATACACTGGAATAAGCCAAAATATACAATGTTGTTGTTGAAGTGATTCTGAAGATATCTTCTATGTATCACAGAATCATTGTTATGACTATCAGTTTCATGGGACAGTGTATAAAGGCAATAATTTTACATGCTAAATCTTTCAGTTGTTTAAATGTTAGATAAATTACAGCTTTGTTATGATTATAACTTTTTTATGATTATAAGATATCTTAAAAACAGGGGCGCCTGGGTGGCTCAGTGGGTTAAAGCCTCTGCCTTCGGCTCAGGTCTTGATCCCAGTGTCCTGGGATCGAGCCCCGCATCGGGTTCTCTGCTCAGCAGGGAGCCTGCTTCCTCCTCTCTCTGCCTGCCTCTCTGCCTACTTGTGATCTCTGTCTGTCAAATAAATAAAATCTTTAAAAAAAAAAAAGATATCTTAAAAACATTATCAAACCAAGGGGATGAAAGCAATCTTTATTGAGTTTTAAGTTAGCTAGTAGAGCAACCAGATGTGTCACGAAGATTCTCATATTGCAAACAAACATTTATTTGGAAACCATACATTTGAATATTTTTCTTGCTAAAGGGCTTGTAATTCACCGATACTAATATAGTAAATTACATGAAAATGGGAAAGTGATGCAGTTACAGAAGTCATGGTAGTACAGGGAAGAAGTCCATTTTCAAGGTCCCCGTTCAGGGTTCTACCAGCTTTTCCTAAAATGAGAAAATGCAAAAGCTGGAAGCCAAAGAATTATGTGCATTAGAGACTTTTTGTGCTGGCAGGACAGGAGCTATTAGATCATAATGTCCATAATTTTGTGAATATAGAATTGTTTCCTACACCATTACCCACTTCTTTGTCTGCTCTACATAAATGGCTAAAGCAAAGGGGCTTTTTACTCCGTCCCTTAGGAAACAATTCCTCAGCCTAATAGACCTAACAAAGCCGCCTTTTCTGTGATAGTCACTCAAAAATTTCCTATACTCAATTTCATCCCATTACTTCTGGTTATTTTCTCTTGACTAACCTAAAATTTGTTCTTTCTCCCCTCTTTTTTTACCCTTCAGATGCTTTCAAGTGATTGAATTTCCCATTAGTCTTTTTACCAAATTTAATGGATACTGTCTTTTAATCTCTGTCCATTAATCATTTCATTTATACCCTTAATCATTTTTATTGTTCTTTCCTGAAGTTTCATTTGTTCACAGTTCTCTTGCATTGAGAAATCTCTATTTCTTCTTTGTACTGTGGTCAGTTTTTAAAGAAATTGAATTGGTCCTATTTCTGCCTAACCTAATCTCACCTCCCAGAGATGATTCTTTTTCGTTGTCCTCAATAGTATTTACACCTAGGTTGCACTTTACTAACTATATAATTAGTTAGGCACCCTGTCATTTTAGGGTGTTTTCTGTATACTTTACTATGCAATTTTCATAAGCTTCTGAATAGGGTAGATTGCTTTTCCTCCTTTTTTCAGTCTATGGTGTTCATGAAACTGCTCTGTAGGGTTAATTTTGAAAAGCAAATTGGGTCTTCACCTTTAGCCAGGAACTGCACTAACATAAGCTCTAAAGGGAATATCGAATCCCATACTTTCAAATGGAGTCCTGGACTAGTTTTACCCATCTAAATTCTTCCTGTGGCAATGATCTCCCTCCCACCTACAAAATATGTTCAGGCTTTCCAACCTAAAGCAACTTCAAGGGAGAATAAAATATATTTAGCCAGGATATCTCGTATTTCACATCCTCCTGTTGCTTAAATTAGATGAAGATTCGAAGATTTCCAGATAGAATGCAAATCTTTTGAAGTACACAGAAAACACGAAATGTTCTCAGATGAAATACTTCAGCTCTCAATGGAGAGTTCACGACTCATGATAAGGATGAGATGCACCATACGCTATTTGTTAAAGTGGACTGAAAGGAGATGTAGCAGATCTAGAAAGCGCCTTTTCCACACAGGAAAAGACAGTAGCCCAGACTGGACTCTTCCAGCAGAGGGACTCTGTGCAGTCCAGGACGAAGGGTGTGGTTGGAAGAGCCTGGAGGGCTTGGAAAGTGCTGTAAAGATAGCCTGTCAAGTGAGGTCTTTTTCCTTTTAGCATATGCTTTGGCCTCAACTTTCTAACAGTCTATTTTCCAGAGGTATAGAAATACTGAAAATTGGGGCACCTGGGTGGCTTAGTGGGTTAAAGCCTCTGCCTTTGACTCGGGTCATGATCCCAGAGTCCTGGGATCGAGCCCCACGTCAGGCTCTCTGCTCAGCAGGGAGCCTGCTTCCCTTCCTCTCTCTCTGCCTGCCTTTCTGCCCACTTGTGATCTCTGTCACATAGGTAAATAAAAAAGAAAAAATACTGAAAATTATGGACAAGAATAAATACCAAAAGATAGGCCTCAGATTCAAATATTGTAAGGCCTTTTTATGTTTCTCTGCTGCATTTTCTGTGTACCCTCCTTTTCCTAAATGATATTATTGTGAATATGATCTATGGTAATGTTGACTGTGTTGAAAAGTCAGCCTGGAGTAGAATGTGGTATGAACCACATTCTCCCAGTTCATGTAAGAAGATGGGGAGATCGTTTTTCCTATGGTGTTTTAGTATCACTTTGTAAAGCAGAACTCCCTCTGAGGAAAACCATAGGATGGATCCAAAAGCTATTAATCATAGTGTTATTTCAAACTAGTAATTTATTTTAAGGGTCAATGATTCATTTCAGAATGCCATATAACTTGAATGAGAGATAGTATAATTTAGCAGATGGGATTTAAACTATTATGATTGAAATTAGGCTTAATATTACTTATTTTCTGGGAAAAAAAGGGTTCTCAAAATTTGCTGAGGGATCTATATTGCTTTTCCTGATGATCATGGCAAAATCATAAAGTTTCTTTATTTACATGCCTTCCCGTAAGTACTGTTAAAATACATCCAGCCAATCTGGGCACCTGGGTGGCTCAGTTGGTTAAGCGCCTGCCTTCAACTCAGGTCATGATCCCCAGGTCCTGGATAGAGCCTGCATCAGGCTCCCTGCTCAGCATGGTGTCTGCTTCTCCCCTTTCCCCTCCCCATCCCCCTGCTCATACTCTTTCTCTCTCTCTCAAATAAATAAATAAAATCTTTTTTAAAAAAATACATATACCCAGTCAAAAAGCAAGTCATAAAAAATGTGCGAACTTATGTTCTATACCAGTTCATAAATCATCTTCACTGAAATGGAATTTATTATCTTTTTTTTTTTTTTTGGCAGCACCCTCCTACGTAGTACATTTCTGTAAGGCTCATGATCTCACAATTTTCTATAAAGTTTTGTTTAAGTTGTAATCAATTATCAAACATACTTTCAAGGTAACTCTTATCTATACTTTGGGATATGAGTTATTTATTTGGTTGCATCTACTAACCATTGTGTTTTAAATTTTATAATACAAGCAAAGTAATTGGTGGTTCTATTTTGGCAAGATTTATTATTCATAAGCTGCATCTATTTCTAGTCTATGGATCCATTATCCTTTAGGTGCTTTATAATTTGTTTTTAATCCTTCATACTACCACTATCATTTTTCCCTGTTTTGAGCAGGTTGGATTTAGTGATTTTTTTTAATGGGACATTAATCAATCTATAATTCTATAATTTGAAGAATCTGGTTTTCATATAAATAATTCATTTGGAAGGTGCTTAATTTTATTTTTAATATCAGTAATTCTATCTTTGTGTGAGTTTTTTATTTTTTTAGGTAAATATTCAGTAACAGTCTATAAAATTATTTGTGGGGATTTCTTTCCAGCAAAACATGATGGTTCTCAGATCACTAAATTTTTATAATCAGTTGAATGTATTTCTTTCTCCTCTGCCTTCTACACTTCTGGTTTGAAAATTCAAACCCAAGATGAGCTCAAATTAGGTAGCAAGATCACTGGGACCTCTACATTCACTCTTTCTATTATAGCTATCAGCCTTTAAATAAAAGCCATAAGTGGAAATTTCAAATAGCTCAAATTTTGAAAGCACTTAAAAGGAGATTTAAGACTATTTAAAAGTAAAGGCTATTTTTGTTTTAGAGCTATTTTGTTATCTTTATAGTTATGCTGACGTAGCCATGGAGACAATATATTTCAACTCTTTCAGGAGTGGTTACCGAGAATAGAAACTAGTTTCTAGTTACTGTATGGCTGTATACAGAAAATCATTCATGGAAGCTGGTTTCTTCAATTCCATACTGTTTTAGTTGGGGTTTCTAGATTATGCTGCAATAACTAATGCTCCCCAAGTCTGAAGTGCTTACCATACTAAGGGTTCATTTTCCACAGATGTAATATCCTTTCTGTAAGTCATCTGTGACTTGATTCCTTGTCACCACCCCTGGGACCCAGAGGGACTAAGCAATTTCTATTGGGAAGACAAGCCATCATCTAGTAATGGGGACAAAAAAAATAGTAAGTCAGGTTCTGGCTCTTAAAAATTCTGCTAAAACTTCATTAATTATAGCTAATTCACATGGAGATGTGTGGTCTTCTTGATGGGAGAGGAACCTCAGGAAGGGACACTTATTGGTCAAACGTGAATACACTCTATTACACACAACAAAATTATCTTCCATTTTTTTAGTAGGTGCCTGGACTACTCAAGTTTCCCTTCCATGCAAAAGAATACCAGATGTTCAAGCAGAGAGATGTATCAATGTAAAGATTCTGCATCCTTTAATACACACACACAGACACACACACACACACACACAATTTGTGTCCTATAACATGCATGTGTGTGCACATTCATGTTGTAACGTATGTTATCTATTATTTAGTGAACTAAAGTTTTAAAAGATCATTCATTCTAAAGTTTTTTCACCTGACATTCTGCTTATTGGACTTTCTTCTGTGTTAAACAAACAATTTTATAAGCAAGGATATTTATCCCATCTTCATTCACATTAACCATTTGGTTTCTTTTTCTTGATGAACATATTCTTGCATACATCATTAATTTTTTTCTGATTAACATATTCAATTATTTTCAAGTTATGATTGCAAACAAGAGCTTTACTCCTTCTGTTAAGTCTAGAATACTAGTTTTTCAGCACGAGTTGTATATTGTTTATCCTTCTTTGAATTTGTTCTGAACTTTTGGAATAATTTAAATTTAAATTTAAATAATTTAAATATTTAAATGGAGTCCATTCTTTTTCAATGGACAGTTTGTTTCCTTGTTTGTCTGAGAGGGAGAGAGAGTGGGGGCAGGAGGGACAGAGGGAGAGGGAAAGAGAGAATCAAGCAACTCCACCCAGCCCAGAGCCTGATGCAGAGCTCAGTCTCAAAACCCTGAGGTCATGATCTGACCAGAAATCAAAACTCAGATGCCTGATGGACCAAGCCACCCAGGAGCCCCTTCAGTAGAGGTTTTTGACATTTAGTTTACTAAATAACACAATAAACATTCAATTGGACAGATCAGTATCATAAAAAACCATGTACACAATAACATAAATCTTTTAGGTTTTCTCCATGTAACCATCATTTAATTTGTTTATTCTGCATGGATAGTTACGGAGTGTGTTAATTAAATAGTTTTCAAGTAAGACTTTTCTTCTCAGTTTGCAAAAGATAGGTGCATGAAGAAACACACACTAACTTTTTATAAAAATTAGACATTATTGTGGTTAGAAAGTAATAAATCATTTGTTTAATTTGGCAAAGTACACCTAAATTATCTCAGTGAAACACTCTATTTTTAAAAATAAATCTTAGAATTATCATTTCGTGCCAAGAATTTACAGTTTTATCATAATTCATGCCATCATCATTAACTTTCTGGCAGAAGAATACAGTTAGCTTATTCTGCATGTTTTTGTTGAATGATACAAGGAACATTATAATTTACACATATCATGCTCTTTATCTTTCTTGCCTTCCCTACTTGCCTCTTTCTGGGCAGTTTTATGCACATTTACGTGCATAATTGGAATTGAGAAGTCCTCATAAATGGATCAGGGAAACTCGGCTTAATTTAAACAAGCATCTTTTTTCTAATATACCTTATATTTTAGTATTCCTTGCTGGAATCTGAAGACTAGTTAGGTCCAAAGTTCATATTATATTCAATATACGAATGTCTTTGGCTAGTATCTTTTTCATATTATGTTTAATATATGAATGTCCATTGGCCAATATCTTTTTATAGAAAAAAGAACCATATAATTTTATACTCAAAGAGTGCCAGAATAACATATTGTGCATGTCTCACCATTTCTTCTTTATGATAGCTCTACAAAAGAAGTCAACAATCATGATTTCTAAAAAAATCCTTTCCCTGGGTTAAGTGTCTATGTTCCCACTTTTTCCCCCATATGCTAGCATGAGATCTATCACTATCCTGGTTTATACCCTATTTTCTGATTTTCTTTTTTCTTTCTTTCTTTCTCCCTCTCTTTTCTCTCTCTCTCCCCCCTCTCTCTTTTCTTCCTTCCTGCCTTTCTTCCTTCCAGATTGTTTCATTAGTTCTACCATCACGCCATTAACTTCTCTTGAGCTTATGGTTGGCTTAACCCCATAGGTGGTTTCTCATTGTTCTCAACTTAATTTTCAAATACTCTATCCCTTGATGTTGTATTTCAGCTTTTATGTGTTTATCTATTTTTAAATAAATTTTGAATGTCCATTTCCTTATTCGGGTAGTTTTTCAAGATGTTAGTTCTCCCTCTTAGCTATACCTTAGTTGTGTATTTGATGAAGATTTCTTCACTGAAAATATATATGTTACACCTCACAGAATCAAGTACACAGCTTGTGGCAGGACATTTGAGGTTAACATTGACAAATCAACCCAGGAAGTCCACTTGTTTAATTAGCTACAAATCCCCCTAAATGTACTATCATCCACCCAGTTTTTCTCTGCTTTGTATACAATGAAATGACAAAGCCCTTGTCAAATGCTTATCTGGCATCAAGATAAATTCCTTTTAAGAAACTCTCATGATCTAAAAGCTGTCTAACTCAGGAAATAAAAAAAAAATAAGTCTTGCCACATAGGATTCCTTCTTAAGCCCATGCCCTTTTGTGCCTCCAAATGCCCTAATTGTTTACAAGATATTTTAATAAGCCCATTCTTGAAATTGTCCAGGCAATTTCTTATTATTTACTGGTTTAGTCCCCACTTCCTTATTTTAGAAAAGAAGAACGTTTTTGTATGTCCTTAAAAATTCTAAAAATATTACAGAGAGCTTTGGTGATCTTATTTGCAACTTACAGGATGATTTGTAATCTTCCTGGTACGAAATAGTTGAATGAAATTAAAATAGCTAGGCATTCTTCTAATATCAATTAACATTATTTTAAAAATGTAAAGTTTACAAAACCTTGTCATACATGTATTTTCACAGTAACAAGATTTTATTTCTACATGAGAAAACAGTGATCTGAGGTTAAAAAGGCTAGTGACGGGGCGCCTGGGTGGCTCGGTGGGTTGGGCCGCTGCCTTCCGCTCGGGTCGTGATCCCGGGTCCTGGGTTCGAGCCCCGCGTCGGGCTTTCTGCTCAGCGGGGAGCCTGCTTCCTCCTCTCTCTCTGCCTGCCTCTCTGCCTACTTGTGATTTCTCTCTGTCAAATGAATAAATAAAATCTTAAAAAAAAAAATAAAATAAAAATAAAAAAATAAAAAGGCTAGTGACTTTCCTAAAGTACAGAAATAATAGGAGATAAATGGAAATATGTGTTTATTTGACTTAATATTAAAATTTACTTTTTAATTTATTTCTTTGACAAATACATGTGCCTTTTGGAACATGAAACAAACAAACAAATAAACAAACAAACAAACAAAAACAGAAAAAGAAAGAGAGCCACCCATATTCACAACACACAGATATTAATGAGTTTAAATGGTTTAATTTTTTCTTAATCGTAAATATTATATCTTCTTTGAATTTGGAAACGTTTTACCTCAATGATTAGGCCAAAAGAAAATTTAGGATTCAAGTAGTTCCCAGTGTCTACTTATTCATTAACTTTGTTTCACCTTTCAGGAAATAGGGTATGACTGCTTCATTTTATACTTCAAGTCTCACTCCCAGATGTTGGCCTTTCCCAAACTTTTTTTTTTCAGTCTGAGCCAATCTTTATCTTAAAAATTAGTTATTCTTACTCTATTTTTAATTTTTTATGTTAATTTGCTTGCTTGTCAGAAATGAATTATTGGATCTTTGCCCTTCAGAACCCATGTTCCATTTTAAAAGCTCTTGGGTTAAAAATATATACATTTATGAATATTTAGTGTTCTTTTAAAATTTTGCTTAATGCAATTATATTACCAGAATAGTCATAGCCATTTCCACCATCATTTCCAGAGCCAAAATCTACTCTTAATCTACCCTTTCAATTACTTCTCTAATCCCATCACCTATTCGCATCTAGCTCTCCATCCAACTATTATTTAATCTTGGGAAACAATTATTTGACAAGTGAGTCATGCAACTGAAGAATAAGATGTCTTTATGACCGTAGGAAAAGAAACCAATATGAAAACCGACTCATCAAGCCAAAGTATTGTACAGATATTTAAACTGAAAACCATTAAAATTCACTTTTCTGCTTCTAAATAAAGTGTAAGCTGATTACCTACACTTAAATGCTGCCTAAGAGAAGTAGCATTCTTGGGAATATGGCAGGGGAAGGTATTTTAAAAGTAATAAGGAAAGGTGTAAAACCTTATTTTAAGTAGGTTTTCTGTTACTAAGCTCCAGCATAGGAAACACAAAATACTATATTTAACATTACTATTATTTAATATTAAAATTTGTATTCTGCAATCTGTCCCTTCCTAGAAAATGATGCTGTTATATTCATTTCTCTTTGCTTTTACATAAAAATAAAGGTAGTCGCAATTTCTGTTGTATTGTCATCCACTTTTATGTATCCAACATGGTACCATGAAAAGTAGATTCAATATTCACTAAATGAGCAAGTGACTCGACTTTAATACTACTTTTATAAAGGCAGAGTTTAGTCTTGGACAAAAGCAAATGACATTACATTTTGAGTGAATTTAATCATAAGAATTATGGTGTATGAATAAAAACAAAGTTTAAAATAATTACTGTTTCGGTATGCTTTGTAAGCAAGTCCTAAAGGATTCCTTAAAATAGACTAAGAAGTGGCTTTTAAATATTTGAGGCGTTGGTTAGTACAGAGTTCCTTCTAAATAGTATAACCAGTTCGTATCTTTAGAAAGGCAAATCACAAGATCTGACCATTAGGCTTGATATAATAAGCATATAGAAAATCGATTGTGTGTTTAGCCTTATATTGGAAATAATGGTTTATTTTACATATGCATGTAGTATTCTACAATTGAGAGCCACATCCATTTGTTTATTTGCTGTAACTAAACATTATCTCACATTTTATAAACATTTTAGATAGGTCTACGTGTTTTTGTCTCTTTTTCACAAAAATATTTGTAGTTTTTATTCACAGATTCTCTAGGATTAATACGTAACATATTCTTAAGAACTTAATATTTGAATTAAAACTGTTTATTCATGCTTCCTCTAATCTCAGTGTACTGTAACAGATATGTGTTCCATTTTTCTTTTGTTTTGTTGTTTCCTCTTTTATCTTTTGCCAAACTATTTCACTTCTACATTTTTGTCAACTTTTATCTTGCTTGCTTTACAATCCTGTTTGATATACAGTAACACATCCTCCTCCATGCCTCTTCTGCTTGCCAATTTTTACTAGGATTCTAAATATTATGAGCATTCCTTTCATGGTGATCATCTTACCAAAATCGCTGTACCATGAAGTTCTCATCTCTTCTACTTAGTGTCAAGTTTAGTTTATCATTCTGAGGTCCATATTTCTCCACAAACTTACTACCTTCTATAGGTTTATTTTTAACTTCTGAGTTGTACTTTCTTCACCTTGTTTAGCAATTGGCCAAATTAATTTATGAGCCATGTATTTACATGTAACCTTTTGCAACTTTCTACAGTATTTAGAAGATGTTTTAGTGAATCATTCAATACATCATAGTATCCCAGTTAGCAACTGGTATGAATATTACTGTTTATTTACTACTGGTTTACTACTGAAAAAAAAGTCCATTTGACCACATCCTTAATTTTATATTTCTACTTTCAAAGTATAATTTATGTCTGCTAATTTCCTTTTCATCTGTCAAAAATCAAGCATGTATACATTTTCTATTTAAAGTAGACAAGTGGATTCATGTCTATAACTTTGAAATTTTTTAACCTATGCATATTTCAAAATTATTGAAGACACAGAATTTTAAAAATAGCTTGGATAGTAGCTGAATGTCATTAGAGTTCATTAAATTTCACCAAATGGTATGTTATTACATGTTTACCGATTTAAATTTAGAAAGAAAGTCGATTACAGTAATGGGATACAGGGATATGCCAGGTATGTTTTGCTTTCCAACTTTTATAGATGCTCACATTAGCCACAATAATACATTGTCATCATGATCAAGGGCATAATGGAAATCAGTTTCTGACAGAGCATATATTGTCCTTGAAAACTGTACTGACAAAATGAGGGGTCCAAGGATACTTCAAATAGTAAAGAATAGATCAAGGATACTTTTACAGTTTAGGAATGGTGAAAACTATTATGGTTTTAATATTATTTGTTTAAATATTTCTTACCACTATATCCAAGTAATATATTTTAAATATTTATAAATATGTATATATTTATATGTATATAAATATATATACCGTATGTTATATATCTCAAAATATATGAGCATAATTTGGATAAACACAAATAACTTATTGAAGAGATGTTGAATATCTTTTTTCTTGAAAAATATATAAGTTGAATTTATGATTCTGATCAGCTGCTATATGTATACTTTGACCTTTTATGCAGAAAGTGAATGAAATTGATCAAACACTTGTACGTTAAGCGTCGTAATAAGCTGGCTTTTATTTATTTATTCTTATTTGTCCACTATTCAAATTCTCTATTAAATTATGGTCATAGATAAATTGCATTAATTTTGTACAAACTCTGCTTGAATAAAACATATCTTCTCTCAGTTCTGAAAAAGATATTCATTAAATGCACAACTTTCAATGTGCACTTAGACTGGAAATGATTATTTTTTCAACCCTACTTGTAACAAGAAGTTGGAAGACCAGTAATACACTTGGCTTTTTTTCTTTAATAATATACTTGTTTTAAAAAAGAATTGACTATCAGTCTTCTCCATTCAACTTTGCATGGTCATTATCCTTTTCTTACTATACCAAATAATAGCTTCTTTTTTTTCTTTTTACAGACAATGAGTCCCTCACAGTCTTATACTGAATATAATAGTATCTTGATACTTTCATGTTAACTTTATTGTAAATTGAAAAATTCTGAACCTAGTCTAAAGTGATTGTAACCACCCTGAATAAAAGACATTCCAAAAGGCTGTTCCAGAAACACAATAGCAGTGGGAAAATGGTGCAAATTGACTCTGATGTAATGACAATTGATCATGTCTTTTCACTCTAAATTAGTGGTCATGGATGTTTCAAGGATATATATTAGGTGAAAATTTTTGAAATATACATAAGAATACTCGGTTTTCTAACCCTGAAGGCAACTCTCGTCTTTCACACCTCAATCATGCAAGAGTTAATTCTGTCTCCTACAAGGATGTAAGCTCTAAGTTAGGTCTGGAAAGCAGCAAAGGCAACCTGGAAACCTGGACTCAAAGTAACACTTCTGTTGTCAAGGGTTACTGATGGGGGAGGGGAAGGGCCTGGAAGGGGAAGGAGTCATGGAAATGAAGGAGGATTGTAGCACATACTACATAAATTCAAATGCTATACATATATTTGGAATGGGATCACAATTCTGTTGTATTTTTGCCTTTTGCATTTTCATTTATTTAGTTTATACATGGATGTTGAATTTATGAGTTGGTTGTTGCTGACCTTATTCAGTGTATCACTGCCTAACAACATTCAGCTGTAAATTATAGCCATAATAATTTTGTAATTAAATTTACATTACTATTTACGTCTCAAGCACAATAAAATCATGCTATTTCCTAAGCTGTAATATCAGCAAATATCTTCGATGGAACTTGGTGGAGAGACTGTGTCATTTCAGTTTACATGAGAATTTCTTTTCCTCCACAAAATTAAAGGTCAAGGGAAAACTATGCTTAAGGGCTTTAAGTTCACACGGAAAGACTGAGTAATATTCTAACTTTTAAGATAGATACGTTTAATGATGATGTGCTGAAGTGTTTTTGCCCAATGTTACAATATTTCAAAACACCATTCATCATAGGCCTGCCTCACTTTAAGTCTCCCTGTTATGTCAATTTGCATTACTATTGGGTTTGTTAGAGGGGAAACTGTAAAAAGAAAATGTGGCAATTTATAGTAAACGCTTGAAATCTTGTGACATTACCAACATCTTTATGTTGATTTATATTTCTGTTATCAGTATTCACAAATAAAATATTTCTGAATTTATTTTGTAAAATAAAAATGACATCCATGGCATTGTCATTGATGCATTTTCGGCATCATTTAAAATACATGCCCCATGTTCTATAATCAGCACATTCATATATTAGCTTCTACCATTTTAACCTACTCATTTAATTTGGAGTAGCCATGCATTTTCAAGAACGAAATTAAGTGTTATTTTACATAAGTGAAGTGCAGTAGTATTTGACTATAGAAACACTTCTTGGATTCATATCCAAATGATGCATTATAGAGAGCAGAAAAGAGGCTTTTTCTGCCAAAAGTATCTGCGAATTTTCTTTAGAAAATGTTCTTTTAAAATCCTTTGTATTTGCAAAGCCACTCTGCGGAGACAATTAAAAGCAAAAATGAAATGATAGATCACATGACAGGAGTTCAGATGTGAGGGTTTTTTCCTCGGTTAAACATCGCAGCAGGCATTACAATACCAGAGGTAACGAATCAATTAAATCCATTTTCCCCTCCGCGCCTCCAAAGCTGCGTGCGTAGTGCTGCTGTGTAGTTTAGAGCCGGAGCAGTAGGACCCAGGGGCCTCCGCAGCCACCAATAGAAGCGCACACTTGGACCTATTTGCATGCAATGCCGTCTGCTCTGCGCATTAATAGTAATACAGATAACGGGTTTCAAAGAATTCTCTACCGAAGAAGGATTGGATTTTTCCAGGGTGCTGATACTGAGAAGGAACCCGACTTTACTCTCTCCCTAATTTCCCCACTCTTGGGTTTAAAAGTCCCAGACAGCTTTGGCTTGCTTTAAACTCGGGAAGGTCTCCGTGCACAGCAAAGTTGGAGGGCTGCGCCTGCACCACGGAACCGCTAGATTTCCGAAACAGTCCTCTGGAAGGGTAAGTCTCCCAAATGATTGCAAAGGAAGTGACAGCCGGCTTTAGAAACTGTCAAAAGGGACACGCTCGGTTTTCCATCGGCGGGGGCTGGAGTGCAGAATGGGTGCGGACAGGACTCCGCAGTTTGTCCAGAAATTGTGACTGGTGCACTGGGGTATTTGGGGGGTAGAGTCAGAAACCTTCAGGCTAAATCGGAAATTGCAGCCGTATTCAACAAGTTTCCCTGCGGGGATGCCATGGGTTTTGTTTTTGGTTTTTGGTTGTGTGTGTGTGTGTGTGTGTGTGTGTGTGTTGTTTTTATTCCCTTGCAAGTTGTTGGGGCGTCCGTTCCAGGTGGGCTGCCCCTGCTTCACAAAGAAGTTTCGGGATTTGTGTCTGTTGTGTGGGGCTGGGTTAACCCTTGTGTGAAGCGGTTCTTTGCCGCATTTGGGCTTCCAGGGGACACACGGGAGAACTGCTTCTAGAGATGCTCAGAGCATCAGGGGCCTGCGGGGCTCGTGCTGGGCAACTTCCCCGCGTCGTCTCGGGGTCTCTGAGCGTACCGTGGTTATGATGTGGGCAGAGGCACAGAAACCAGCAGCTCCGACGCCATTTGAGCTTCCAAACTTTGAAAGCGTTCTCTAACGAGGAGGGTGAGAACGGGTGCTTTGAAAATATGCATTACTAGATGAATTTTGATGAACTCTTAGTGATATGCAGGCGGTGAAGTCTTTCAGGACCTGCGTTTCCAACATGCAGCTTTTGCCTGGACGTGCAGTGCTGAGGTGGAACGGTGGGGGTTTAAAGCTAAGGCGGTTGGAGGGTGGGCTTTATGGGCTTTATCTGAGGGGCGAGGAAGAGGGAGAGAAGATAGATGAATGAACAAGGTGCGTCCCATTTTTCACATACAAAAACCACACGCGTGGGACGTGCCAGGAAGCGCTCCAGTTGGTGGCGTTTAGCTGGAAAACGTATTGCAGGGAGGTCCGGGCGCCTCTGCATTATTGATGAAGCGCGGTGCCCTTCTGGGGGCCCTTTCTCGCTCCTTCTCTGTGCCCCCTCTTCCGTTCCGCGCTCCCCCTGCCTGGGACTCGGGGTTGGCGCGGGTGCAGCGGCTCGCGCGGCTCAGCCCCGCAGCGCTGCGGACACAATGGGGAGAGGCAGGCAGAGCCCCGCGGGCGGGCGGAGCGGGGAGCTTGGGGTGGCGGTCCTGCTGCCGCAGCCACTGCTGCTAATCGGCGGGGGCTGCGGCGCGACGGGGGCTGCTTGCGTCCAGCGGCCACGCGCCGCGACATCCCGAGGGCCCTGCGCAGGAAGGGCCGCAGGGGTCCTGGGTTATCCTTTTAGGGGCCACTGTGCTACGGGCAGACAGGTTGGGGTGGGGAGATGTCATGCTGAGCCATCCCATTCCGCCCTTCGGCTCAAAACTGCTACTGTTACCCGAAAATCCCGGGGGTGCACCCCCAAACGTCCTAGAGAACCTGCACTCCAAAGGGAAACGAGACGAGGAGCGAAGAAGGGAAACGTTGATGAACCTGGCAGCAAGTGATTCGGGGCAATTCTGGTCATCAGCCAGGCTTTTCTTGGCGCTTTTAAGTGAGCTGCTTTAGATGCGGCTTTGAAATACGCTTCCGTGGCCTCTCTGTGGCTCCGAAGGGGCAGGCTTCCAGACCCAGGAGCTCACTGGAGACTCCATCTGTAGATGAAGGAAGGCGACTGCGGGGCAGGGGCCTTCATTTCACAGTGTCATTTAACCCTGACCTCAGCAACTCCCACCCTTTCACGCCCTCACCGGGGAGTGCCCTGACCTTGCAAACTCCTCTGGGTCATCTGCCCTGTTTCTTTTCAAGTGATTTTTATCAGGCTGTGTGTGTTCCAAAGGCCTGTTAAGAAATGGTTTGTGTATTTCCAGGAGTGGTGGGAGATTGTTTAATTTGGAGGTGGATTTCCAAACCCCCTGAGCATTTGGAGGAAGGGGCAGAGGAGAAGGACTCCGTAGAAAGGCCCACCTGGGGGCTTGGTTGCTTGAAGGGGAACTTTCAGAAGAAATATACCTCTTTGAGCATATGGGGGCAAGGGGGGGGGCAAGGACACACTATCATTGCATTCTTTTCCCATTTTCCATTTGTCCCCTTAATTATGGCTGTTTGGGAACTAGGGTGTAATATTAAATGGAAAATATCTTGAGAATCCATCTGTTTATGAGGAGTTTATTACAAGTGTGGTAGATAGGTTTTCAGGCCCAAACTTGGATGCTCCTCAGACCTATTATTTAGAGAGATTCAGGTTGCTACTCCAAAACCTGCCTCTCTTCTATATCTTTTGAAAGCTTTTGCGAAAGGCCTGGAGCATGTTGATTTCATTAATTCATTAATTCATTAATGATTTCATTCATTAATTTTATTAACCAGTTAGTGGGTGTCCATCAAGCCCTCCCTTTCCACCCCCCCCCAACACACAAAAAGCCCCTAACACATCAAAAACAAAAACAGCAGCACCTAAGAACCAATATCCAGTTGGTAACAGGACTTTTGTGTGTGTCTTAGGAATCTATCTTCCTCCCATAGGAGGGAAGGGTAAAGCTGAGGAGTAGGTAAGGGTAAGGTGTGAGGGCATTCATCTCATATCCTTACCACAGATTTTGGACTTCCTTTGGACTTCCTGTAACCCTTTTCCATATATATTCCTGCATGTGTCTTCCTAGTTAGCCCTGTACGATCTGCAGCACTGAAGCAAATGACACAGCTGCAGATCCTTGATGAAGGCTTGCTTCAGAAAATAGCTGTTAATCATACGTTTGGGGGATTTTTCCACAAGCTTCTGTTTACTTCCCTTTCCTTCCCTTCCCCTGTCCTTGAACCAGTGTTGCCATCTTCTAGGCTGTGCCCTGCAAAGGGTTAGTGATTTCTGGTGGCTTAGCACTGTGCTGAGCGTGGGAGGAGGGCAGAGACAGCTGCTCAGAGAGTCCCATAGGTTTAAAGCTGACTTTCTCTTACTCTATACTGCCCAGAATAAAGAAAAATATCCAAATATCCCTGCAAAGAGAATTATATTGGCCTGTAAATTTGTCTTTATTTTATTGCATAATGGAATCAATTCAGATACAAAATTACTTTGGTCAGAAATGAAAGGGAAGCTATACACTTGCTTGCAGTATTTGGAAACTAATGTTGTACTCAGCTGTGAGATCTCACCTTTTGGCATCCATCTATCCTTGATGTATTAGGAGCTATTTTTATTTAAGCAAGATTTACCATGTTACTTTCATTATGAGGCTGGGCAACTCAAGACACTGCTAAGATGTGAATTTTAAAAGAAAAGCAAAAAACAGGGCAGCAAAGCAAGCCCTTGGCAGCTTGATGAATGAGCAGGGGAAATGCACCATTTGAAACGTAACTGGAGGTGAGGTTCCATCCAATCCACTAGAGAATGAGTTCCTCCTTATTGCCCAGAAAACTCAACTGATATCCTTTCTCTCTCTTCCCCTCCTCCCCCAGCTCCCTTCCCTAACCCCTGCTTCTCCATTTCTCTCTCTATGATCTCTGAGATCAGAAATATAACCATAATATTATACAAGAGTCTAGACCTATAACCTGGTCACATAATAATTTATCTCTCTAACCTTGCTGTTGAAGTGAGTGAGCAATATTATTCAATGCATTCTTGGTTATATCTAAAATATATTAGTGGCATATGGACCAGCCAAGTCTCCAATGCTACAGGAAATAGAGGTGCTAGAAAAGTAACTGACTTACCCAAGGCCACATAGGAGAGAATTGTAGACACAATATTAGCCATCTTACCTGCAATAAATATTCCATTGAATTTTCCCATCACTCTTTCGAGGTAAGACTTTTATTAGATTTCTTTAATATATGAAGAAACTGAAGCTCAGAGAAGTTAAACAAAAATGTACAGCCATTCATCTGATAGAGGAAGATCCGAAATTGGAAATAAGTTCTTGCTCATGACAGAGTGCATGCTTTTCCATACCATGGAACAATATTTTCTCATTATATTTAAATAAGAAGTTTCATTATTTTTAAAATTTTGTTCCAGCATAATTTTTTAATCTCCTGAATATCCTTTTCATGTCCAAACCCTTTTTGGCACCTCCCTCAGACCAGTCTTCTACGGACAGTGACTTTCCAAGGTTATCAGAGCACAGAGTTCTTTCTTTATTAAGAAAGCCTACCTCTAACCACCGTCCCAATGGTACCATCATCTTTGGAAGTTAGAAAAGAAGCATAAAAATTAAGGTCTTCGTCATTTACTTTGCAATTTGCACAGAGAGAACCAAGGAGTTTGGAAGAGTCCATTATTTCATTCTGAGACAGAAGCTGGACACCTCCACCTTCACATTTCCACACACATGGATTCTCTGATCTGCAGGTTTCCCACCTTTGCTGAACCCAATCCTATTCATTTGTTCAGGGTGGGTCATGTTTTTCCTCCAACATGTCATCTCTCACTATTCTAACCCTTATCATTTTTTTATACACCTCTAAAATTTCCAATAAATTACAATTTCTGCCATTTAATTTGTTCTGGATTTGGAGTTCGGAGGAGTGAGCTAACATTTCTGGAGCATTTACTTTATATCACGTCTTTTTACATAAATTATCTGTCAGATTCAATCTTCTGTCTGTCCTCAGTCACCCCAGATGGTGTGATGTATTTCTAGAGTTTCAAAAATAAAATCCAAATTTGATATTTCTAGTCCATATATTGCTCCTGATCACCACATTTTGTATTTCCAAAAATCACTTGATATCTCCACCTAGAGATGTGATGCAAAAATTTGTAAGGAAAATTAGTAAAAGGAAATTATTCAAAGGTACATATGTCTTTCTTCCTGACATACTTGTCCTTCTACTTGGTTTTCCAAGTCATAACTTGTCCATCATGCATCCATGCAGAATAACCTATGACAGGTCCCTCTACTTCATCTACCTCATTTGAGTAATGGGGGAAAAATTTTTAAAAATATATATATATATTTACTAATACTTTTATCTTTCTTGAACCTAGCCTCTTTTCTCCACAGATAGCCTTGCACCTAGTCTCCCTTTTACTTCCTGGGATCAGCCTTCTAATCTAACAACTCACCTTCCTTTTTGCCCCACTTAAATCCATGTCCTTCATATCTACAAGTCATTCAACTTTCCAGAGCATAATTGATGAAGCCCAAACTGCATTCATGTCATTCAAGGTGCTCTATCATTTGGATTCAGAATTCCTCTCTTCAGTCTTCAGCTTTATCAATTACTATGAAAATCTCCTGCATTTTCTCAAATACGGAGGATATAGCATTCCTTTCTTCTTTTGTTTGTTAGAACTTCAGCTCATAATGGTTCTCACTTTTCTTGATCCTTGGATCTTTGGAAACACAAAACAGGTGTTACCCTTCTGTGAAGACCTTCACGTTAAGCAAATAGATTTAAATATGTCTCTTTCTACTCTTTTCTTAGTAACATCTCTGAGATTCTTTTGCATTTATGTATTCATTTTTATCAAGAGACTGAATTCCTTGAAGTGGTATTTTCCAAACTTTTGCCATTGAACCAAGGGACCCTCTTAATCAAGTAAAGTAGTATAGAAATGGACCATCACCAGATTTAATACATTAAAATATGGGGATGGGACTCTGCAATCCACATCTTAACAAACATTTCAGATGTAACTAGGCACATGGAATTTATCACAACTGTTGCTCCCCATCTCAGCTAGGTCATTAGATCTCACTGAGGACTATGGACATGTCCTGTTGGGTTACTGTGCTTTAAAGAAACATCTGATCACAGAGTTTAGTATGTCAAATCATGTGATTCATTCTTAGTGCAGGAAGAGAGTCCTGCATCAAAAAGACATACTTGCCAAGAGCATAATTTCAATAATCACACGAGAAGATGGCCTGTAGGGTTGAGGTGCTACAGTGTACAGAGTATTTAGAACTTTACTGACTCTGATATTATGTAATATTATAATATTACAATATTGTAATATTATGATGTACTTATTTGGCAAAGAGGGAGAAAACAGTGAAGCAAATGACTGTAAATTATCACTCAGTTTAAGTAAAAATATATTAAACAAAATTTAAGCCCTCTGGACACAAATTACATCTCCCTCCAAGAGGTAAATTGTATTATAAATTTGTTATTTTTATCCCCACACATTAACTTTTAATTTCACTGTATATAGGCACACCCCCAAATCATATATAGTATTATATTAAATGACTATATTATTTAAGTAAATTGTAACATATTATGTGCATTCTCAGGAATATGGATTTTTGTGATTTATTTAAGTCAATACAGGGAGATTTTATTCATTCCTTTTCATTGCTGTATAGTATCCCATTTTTATGAATCTACCACAAATTTCTTTCTATAACAGTGTAGCAGTGATTTGTGTGTGTGCATGTGTGTGTGCATGTATCATTGGGAACATAGACAACGCTTTTTAAGGTATATGCTTAGGAGTGAAATTGCTTGACTATGTGGAATTTCATTAATTTCCTTTACTCAGATATTGCCCAAATCCCACACAATGCTTGTAGCATTTCCAGATTCCACACACATTTGTGCAAGCTACCATTCTATCTGCCCTTCTCAACATTTAATATTGTCAATTTTTAAATTTTAACAAATTGAATAGTTTTAATTTTTCTTTTCTGATTGTATGTCCAGTGAACATCTTTTCAATGGGAATTCAGGTTTCCTCCACTATGAATTGCTTAAAAATATATTTTATCTTTTTTTTTTTTTTACTGAGCCCTTTATCTTCTTATAGATTTTTAGAAGTCCTTTGTATATCCTACAGATTTCTAGAAGTCCTTTGTATATCTATCTATATCTATATCTATATCTATATCTATATCTATATATATATCCTATATATAGAGAGAGATTTCTAGAAGTCCTTTGTATATTCAAACTCATTTTTGGTAAATGCGTTGAAAATATTTTTCCCTAGGCTGCATCTCATCTTTTCTCTTTTGTGTATGTGTGTGTGTGTTGTTTTTTTAAAAAGTATATTTTGTTTCTTTAAAAGTAATAAAACTTCTCCATCATGTTTTCTCTTTTTTATGCCTTGTTTTAGAAACCATTCCTTATGGGGAAGTCATAAAATATTTTCATATATATATTTTAAGTTTTTAAATGTTGCTTTTTACATTCAGCTCTTTGATCTATCTAGAATTGATTTTAGTTTCCATGTGCTGAGAAGTGTGGTTGTCACATATAAATGTTCCATATGTGGATGGATTCCTTTTTTGCCTATAAGGCTACTGGGCATCTGTCCTCATTTGAGACACATATTTCTGGTCATTGTCTGCCAGGTTGATATGAGGACCATTATCTCACTGAACCATCGCAATGTTAATGAACCAGAGTAAAAGCATTAATTAAGATTTCAACCCAAATAGGTTTATATTCAGTTAGAATTAAAGACCAGTGCTTTTTATGACCAACTGTATAATCTCTTTAAATGGTTTGTGAATTGTTCATGCATAATGAGTCCTCTAGCTATGCCTAGCATAATTTACTTCAGTTTTAGTTCTTTACGGAGAATATTAATGAATATCTCAAAGACACACTTTCCTTGTTTATAAGACTCCAGCAAAGTAGATCAAAGGCAGAATCATGACTCACTCTAGGAATGAAGCATGACTGACCATTTGCCAGGTGACTTTTATAACCCAGAGGAGGAACAACATTTTAGCACAACAACCAACAGCTTCTGATCAATGCTTTCTCTTGAATAACCACTCCAAAACATTAACACAGTCGCAAAAAGTTTAGAAAGGAAATTATGGCAGTGCGCTGTGCATATTATTTTACATTTTACTTTGGGATGAGGAACGAGGGGGACTGCAAAATCACTTCACCTGCTTGTATGAAGTCATAGTTCCTGTAAGAGTTTGTTTTTTATTCTATAATGAACAGCAACATACCAAACAAACATGGTTAGTGTTAAGCCAAGTCTTAAATTATTTAAATACTGGGTATGAATTTAAAGGTGCGTAAGAATGGTCTGGTTTGGCAAATGAAATGCAAGAATCTTATATTTATAAGCTTCCCTGAAAAAAAGTAAAAAATTTAAAGAAAGCCTCTGCACCAAATACAGATTACACCCAGCCCATTAAATCCACTCTTTCCAATTAATGTCTTTTGTCATAAATTGTAAATTGGACCAAGGAGAGGAACTATCTTAGGGAAAGAACAAACTCACAAAGTATCTTTTCTTATTCATTCCTTTTGTTGACACTGAAAATCTGAATTCTTCAGCGCACTGCCTTTCATACTCAGATTTGGGACTACTATTCTAACTTCTTTCCATTTCTCTTACTTCTTCCCTAGCGTAGTCTCTCTCTCACTGTACCACACACTTACCAACCCTCAACACAGCATTTTGTTTCCAACTCATTGCCTTTGGCTTTCTGTCTTCTTAAAATATCCTTCTCCTTCTCTATTAGTGAGGTCTGTATCCTTCAACATCTAACTTAAGTGTTACCTCCTTTTTGAGGCATCCTCATTTTCTCCTAGGAAGCTCATCTCTTTTCGATTTGTGTTTTAGGAGAAATTAGTACCTACCTATACTCCTTTATCTTTTTTAAAGATTTTATTTCTTTATTATATGGAGAGAAGGTGCACAAGTAGAGGGGGAGGCTGAGCAGGGAGCCTGGGGACACAGGGCTCCATCCTAGGACCCTGGGATCACAACCTGAACTGAAGTCAGATGCTTAATTGACTGAGCCACCCAGGCACCCTTATATCCTCTTGATTACAAGTAGCATTTGTCAGTTTTAATGACCAGACTGACTAACTGGGACAAAGATGATGAAGAATTTCTCAGTATATCTATCTAAACCTGCTATTACAATTTCATTGAGTATATTCCCTATCCTCTGCCTTTCAGTCTCAATACTTACTCTGTTTAAATAGTTACATTTTACATAGTTAATCGCCACATGTGGCTCATAGCTGACATATTAGATCAAACAGGTATAGAACAGCCCATCATCTCAGAAACTTCGATTAAACAGTGTTGGGAAGAATAAACACAGTAACATTTGGAACAAATGAATGGATGAATGAATGAATGAGATACTAATAGCCTTTGATTGTCAATGGACAGCTGCCATGGAGTTGGATTATTGAACATGATCATAGTGGTGAGGATGATTTCACCACTTCACAGATTTTAGCATTTCCTAGCAAGAAACACTTATCTCAGCCTAACCAAGAAGGTAATTACAATATGAAATACCAAAGAAACCAGAGAGAGGCGGGCTCCTGGGTGGCTCAGTCAGAAGAAATGGCGGGGGGCAGTTAAAGCTATACTTTGATGATTTCCTTGCATATTTACCCAAAGCTTGTTTACCTGAGATGGCAGAGTAAGAAACATCATCTTTACGACACAAGTTTATGAGAAATAGGATTGAGCTAGTGGGACAACTCCATTTCTTAAGATTTAGATTGCTTCCCATGTGGAGGTAAATGCACAGCTCTTTCTCAAATATCAAATTTAGTTTTATACTAATACCCATTGGGATGACTATCTAAAAAAAAAAAGCTTAGAAAATGCCAAGTGTTGGCAAGGATGTAGAAATATTGGAACTGTTGTGCACTGATGGTGGAAATGTAAAATGGTGTAGCCATGAGGGAAAATGGTATGGTGGTTCCTCAAAAAATTAAATAGAATTATCATAGGATCCAGTAATTCTGCTTCTAGGTGTATGTGCTAAAAAACTGGAAGGAGAGATTGGAATAGTTTTTTTTTTTTTTTTTTTGCTCCCATGTGCATAGAAGCATTATTCACAACTGCCAAAGGTAGAAAAAAAATCAAAATGTCCATCAGTGGCTAAATTGAAAAACACATTGTGTATACTTATAATTAATTATTAGTCAGCTTTAAAAAGGAATGAAATTCTGATCCATGCTTTGGCATGGATCAAGCTTGAAAAAATTGTCTTTTGTGAGAAAAGTTAGATAAAAAAAAGTTAAATTCTTTATGATTCCACTTATACACAACACCTAGAATAGTGAAACTGTAAGGACAATAGGTAGAATGGTGATTGTCAGGGCCCAGGGGAGCAGGGATTGGGGAATATTATTTAGTGAGTATAGACTTTCAGCTGAAATTCATGTAAAAGTTCTGGAAATGGATAGCAGTGATAGTTACACAACAATGTGAATATACTTAATGTCACTAAATTGTATACTTTAAAAGGTTAAAATGATAAATTTTATGTTATACATAGTTTATCACATCAAAATTATTATTTTTTCAAGATGTTATTTATTTGAGCTAGATCAAGAGTGAGAGAAAGAGAGAGAATGAATTCAAGCAGGGGGAGTGGCAGGCAGAGGGAGGAGCAGGTTCCCCACTGAGCAGGGAGCCCCATGCTTGGCTCCATCCCAGGATTCCAGGATCATGACCTGAGCTGAAGGCAGATGCTTAACCAACTGAGCCACTCAGGAGCCCTACTGTGACAAATATTTATTAAGCCCATCTGTGGTTGGGCAACCTCACTCCTTAAAAAAAGATTTATTGTTCCAGTGTGGCTTCTCAGTGCTCTTTAAATGTTAATTTTCAGGGGCCCTGGGTGGCTCAGTCAGTTGAGCAGTTAAGCTTCTGTCTTCTTTCGGCTAGGTCGTGAGCCCAGGGTCCTAGGATCGAGCCCCACATCAGGCTCCCTGCTTAGCGGGGAGCCTGCTTCTTCCTCTCCTTCTCCCTGCTTCTCCCCTTGCCTCTGAGCTCTCTGTCAGATAAATAAATAAAATCTTTTAAAAATGTTAATTTTCAACACAGCTCCACAGAAGGCTCTCTCTGCCTATTAATATTAAGAGAAAGGCAATGAACCCAAAGAGGTTTCATGGGAAAGGAACATTAATACAACAGATCAATCTACTCTATGGGATGTATTATATGAAACAAGCACATTGAACGGAGAAAAAAAAAAAAAAAACACCTTGACAGTGAGTATTGTGCTTGTGGATAAGACAGCTGGTGAGGTATGCTGGAGGTTTTGGACAGAAATAACTGCAAGACGGGATGCAGTGAGGTAGACCTGAAGCCCCAGGAGGACTTTGCGTCGAGGTGATACAAAGTGGCCAATAAGGCAGTACCTTAGCCACCTGCACATGCAAACTGCTGGATGAAAGACTAATGTGATCAAATGGGATTACTCGGTGACACAAATGTATGCGGCTTTCATGAATTGCAGTTTATGGAGCATCTGCTCCCTTGCTGACTCCTTGGGGGGCTGGATATGTACAAGGAAGGGTCTTTGTCGGGATGGTGAGAGCACTGATTGCTTTTGGTGCTGGAAATAGAGAAGCAACAGTCTCATCCTCCCCTTTCATGTTTTCTCTCTTTAGTGTAATGATTCACCTTCTGATATAATATTGCTTTAATCCATCCTCCTATTACTATGAAATTTTCTAGGTAGGTACAGTTTGACATCTTATGGATTACTCTTTTTCACGGATGATGATCTGGCATACTTAAAAAGTGCCCTGAAATTCATTATCCTTGCTACAGTGCACGAAAATAAGGCTTTTCACATATCGTGCAAAGGGGTATGAGCTGTGGACTATTTTTCCAATAGGATAAAACACAGGGCTGGTCCTGTCGTGTTCTTTTCCCTGATGCTGTGGATTACAGGTGTTTTTCCTTCAAATTAAATTCAGCTTAGTAAACCCGAGAAAGAAGTTCTTGATTTCATTAGTTTATTAGAATGACATTCCAACTAAGCAAGTTAATCAATCAGTTTCATTCTGACCAATGTGACCTAATTTGGGGATATGAAAACTAGTATTACAGTGGTATTAAAGTGGGGATGGGTGAGCCTGGTGGTAGAGATTAAGGAGGGCACGTATTACATGGAGCACTGGCTGTGGCGTAAAAACAATAAAAGGAAAAAAAAAAGCGGTATTAGAGAGTGAGAGCTTAGACAGAGGTAGGGGGAAAATATCAGGAAAGAATTTGTCCTTTTTATGGGAGCTGTAGCTGTAGCTAACATATTAGTGACGATATTCTCTATTTTGCCTTAGTTTCTAGTGCTAAAGCAGCAAAGAAATTGGGGTCAATTTCCTCTCAATTTTCCTCTTCCATATCGCTTCAACTTTTCCATTAACTTCTTTCCTTATTTATTTTTACAACTATTTCCATTTGAGGAAGAAAAAGTCCTTCAGAGTTTTCAGAATCTTTTCTTCTCCCGTTATCCCTCCTGTATCTTCTGCCCTCCTCTTAAAAATTAAACTTCTTGAAATAGTATCCTCCTGTTTCCTTCCCTTGATTGTCCCTAATTCTTCACCCCTCAACCAACTGTAGTTTCGGGCAGCCCTAATCTGCCCTAATCTGCCCTAATCTGCACAGTTAGACAGTACAGATTTAGGGTTTGACAAATCAGGGCCAAGCTTCAGACTTCATCCCACTTTAGATTTTTGTGAAATTTGTAATACATCGAATAAATTTCAGGACACCATTTTGTTCTAAATTTCCTCCATACATTTGACTTTTCTACTTCTTGCTCTGCTGTCTCCTTGTCCTCTACCATTTTCTTCAATGTTGCATATTCCGCAGATTCTGCCCATAGAACTTTTCTCTTGATTTTTCTGCATGTTCTCCTTCTGTGATTTCCTTCACTCCCCAACTTCAAACTTATATAATGGAGAATAAGATGATACTGTGTGGATAATAATAATTGATGATGATATGTATAGATGATATTTATAGAGTATCCTGAGAAGTGCCTTTACACTCTTGCACGTGATCCTACAAAGCACTGAGTACACAATATGGCCACTGTCTTGCAGAGAAGGAGTTCATGGCTTTCATGTGCAAGGTTTCACAGGTAACGGGCAGAGCTTCAATTGAAACCTGGTTCTGCTTGGCTTCAGGGTCCAGGCTCTTACCATGAAAATACCTCATGCAGTTATGTCCCTCCATGGCAGAGGGTCTCAGCTCGGCAGCATGTTAGAAACACCCGTGGAGTTTTGATTTTATTTTCATTTTTGTTTTTATTGTGTTTAGGGTTTTTTGTTGTTGTTGTTGTTTGTTTGTTTGTTTTTAATCCCTGTGTCCTATATCCCAAATTGCTTACATGAGACTCTTGGGGTTTGTGAAATGAACAGCGTTTTGTTTGTTTTGTTTTGTTTTGTTTTGTTTTTAAAGGGATTTAGGTGATTCTCACGGGCAGCTATCATGAGAGCCATGGCTTTGTAGTAAATATGTTGATGCTATTCAAGTATACTGCTCCAGCATAGATCTCTCTTTCCAGATTTAAACTTACACTGACCAGGGTTTACTATATCTCTTCATTTGTCTGTCCTCAGTCTTACCCCATGATGGGATTTCTCATGTTACAAATGAACTCCCCATCCTTTGATCACCACCTAAATAATCGTCCTCTAGATCTTCCGTTTTACTCAGTTCTTCCCCTCCACACTGCCCGAGCTCTCTTGAGTGAAATCTGAGCAGCAGCTCCTCAAATTGGGATTTCCCTCACTCTTTATGTCTGGGAATCACTAATTTTCTAAATTGTATCTCAGAAAAACCTTTGCAATATCCCCCCCCCCGCCCCCATCTTCATTACCTCTGTAAGTAAAGTTGCTTAGTCTATCCTTATCTCCCATATGGAATTTTGTACTGGACTCCCTATTTTGTTTTCCATTATTTTGTCTCTCTTTGGTTAAATTTTCTTTGTTTAATGCTGTCAGTCTTATCTTGCTGATATTCTAATATGCCAGTCTTCATTGACCACTCTTTGATTAAAAACTTCTCTCCATTGCCTACATAATAGTTTAACAACTTGATGTAACTTATTAAGCCCTTTCCCCATCTAGACACACCTCTCTCCCTTACCGGATTTTCTTCCCCTTGACCAAAATACCCTACCTTCCAAAGCCCTTCCTAAGCCCTTCCCGTGCTCTCAGGGCATCTCTACTTTTTCTTTTTAAAAAGAGCATTTTTTTTAAAGATTTTTATTTATTTGAGAGAAAGAGTGCTTGAGCAGAGAGGAGAGGGAGAAGCAGGCTCCCTACTGAGCAGGGAGCCAGACTTGGGGTTCAACCCCAGGACCTTGGATCATGGTGTGAGCTCAAGGTAGACACTTAACCAACTGAGCCATCCAGGCCCCCTAAAAAGAGCCTTATCACAGTTACCAAACATCTGTCTTCCTCATTAGATTGTCAGCACCAGGAGGGAAGGATGGCCGTCTGTTTTTCAGTGTTTCTCCAATTGCTAAAAGAGTGCTTTGCATAGAGGAGTAATTCCAAAGACATCTGTTGTGTGTATATGGGAAGGGCTGTAGGCAGAAACTCATATCTATGTCATTTCACACATTTTTCTTTCTGAGTGGGATCACCAAATACTCTCTCTCTCTCTCTCTCTTTTTCTTTTTGACCTGGTAAACTCATCTTTGATGTGACATACACATATGGAAATTTCTGGACTTCACCAGACAGAAATAACAGGTTTCTCCCTTTTGGCTTTACAGTACATTGTTCCTGCAACTGTAATAGGAGTGATATCGAATAGCACTGTATCATCTTATTCCCAGTCTAAATTAAGAACACTGAGGAACTGGAGGTGTATATTGTTTCTGTTTGTTTCCTTTGCACATAGAATAGTGCCTTGCACCCAGTGATCCTTAAATTCTTATCTTTGATGAATGGATGGCTGGTTTTATGTATTACCATGTGTATTCAAGAACTCCGGCCAGTGGGATTCCAGCAACTCTGTTTTAATGGTTAAATGTTTTAATAGTGCAACTTTCTTCTAGGAAAAAGAAATGGAAAAATAGAAGGGTATCTAACATTCTGTCACCATTCCTTAGTGAGCCTGTGACTAAGAAAAATTGTTTAATTTGTTATCTGAATAATCAGAATTTCACTGCTTTGTAAGCCCTTGTTCATATTATTATGGACAAAAATTACATGATAGTTGAAGTGTGACCACTATCCTTAAATATATATTTTTTTTAAAGCCTCTGGCTTCTGTAGTGAGACTCAGGTGATTTTTATTCTTCATTTATATCTTTAATAGTGTGTAATCATCCATTTACAGACCTCCAGGTTCTGTAGATTATGTATCTGGCTTAATGGCCCAAAATGTGTATCTTCAGTTTTGCCATACTACTGTAGATCATACGGTATGTTGCCTCCTGCATGTATTTTAGAATTTGTCTACATAATAGCACTTAGCTGAATTATCAAACATACATTAGGGCTTTTCTCTATCAAAGTTTACTAATACCATTCCTCTACTTCAATGAGGTTACGTTGAAAAACTGACTTTTAGGGGCACTGGGTGGCTCAGTGGGTTAAAGCCTCTGCCTTCGGCTCGGGTCATGATCTCGGGGTGCTGGGATGGAGCCCCACATCAGGCTCTCTGCTCAGCAGGGAGCCTGCTTCCTCCTCTCTCTCTGCCTGCCTCTCTGCCTACTTGTGATCTCTGTGTCAAATAAATAAATGAAATCTTTAAAAAAAAAGAAAAGAAAAATTGACATTTAATATTTCTTGTAGGTATACATTGATTATCCTACATTTAGATTACAGTGTTAAATGTGCAGACATCTTTGCCTTTCATAGTGAAATGCAATAATATAATAACTTAATTTCCATTTATTTGAGAATGGAAGGCAATGTAAATAACAAATAGTCTATAAAATTTACCTTTAATGATAGAGAATTAATGGCCAACTCAGTTTCTCCTTGTGCATGAAGGAATGGGAAACTGAATAAATTCAGGAAAAATATGAAATTATTAAGATTTAACAGCAAGAGAAATTTTTATATAATTCACAAGATTATAACACCAGCATACGACTTTGGGCTTAAGCATATTTTATTGACTCTTCCTTTTGTGCATGAAAACAAAAAACCATCCCTAAACTTGTGTTCTCTACCCTCCCTGTCAGCCATTGTTTCCTAGTAGAAAGAACAATACATCCTCAACCTAAGGCTCAACAACTTTAGACTTATATGGAGAACTCATATGAAAAACTCTTCTCTTGGGAAACTTTAGAACAACTAAGTATATTACAAAATGAATCATTTGTTTTAGTCATAAAATTTTTGATGTAGTACACAAAGAGTTTCATAATGCCTACATGGGACAGTAGCCCTACCCCTGAAAAAATGAGGATAATTTAATAAAACAGAAAAGGCCTGAAAAAAATGTAGGGTTTTGCCATTTGGTACCATATTTATTATTTCGGGCTAAAACTTTGGAATAAAACCAATTAAATTTAAACAATATAGTTTAAACATGCATGCAGATCCATACTAATAATGTAATTCCACATGTAAAGATTTTAAATGATCTATAATCAATCTCTTCCATCTGCTATAAAGATAATAGAATTATGCTTTTATGATATGATCAAGATTTATTTTTATGAATATTTGTTAACAGCATATCACAAATTTCCCTTTTATTGACTACTGCCTCATAACCTCTGGATCTGAATATCCAGACCAGCATATTTGTAAGCGCATAACTCACTATCAGAGCTAGTTGTTTCTTGAATTCATTTTTATGTAATCTGCAGATCTATTTGAATTTCTACTGCTACGTATTTATTTGAAATAATTTATATATAAATGTACGGGTAAAACTCATAAAATTATTTTCAACATTGAAAGTATCAATATGCTTAAATCCATCAAAATCTGCAATAGTATACTTTGCTTGGTTACTGAACAGCTATGTATTTTATGTCCAGAAACCCAGGTAATGAAAGAAAATATGAGGAAAATTTTACCAATCCTATTATCAATAATTTTACGTGTTCATATATTTAGTTATACTGACAACTTCTGATTATCTTTTGTATTGTTTATCCTTACAGTGATGTTGTTTGATCATTTATTCTGTCTCAAGTTTTGTCTCATTATTTACCATTTTGGATTTCCTCTCACTGGTAGATTTTTTTTTTTTTTTTCCAAAGCCCTCTGCATATTTGTCCTGCACATTTCTCAGATATTAGTCCCATCTGACATTTAGTCATTTTGATCACTCTCAGATTTTCTTGGGTATCTTTTGGGTTGTGAGGGGGCCATAAATAAATAGAATGTTCGTTCCGTCTACGATTGTGTGGAACATCATACTCAGAGGAAATACGATTTCTGATTAAAGTCTGTATAGGAGTCCCAGTAACCTATATAAGTCCAGATAATCAGACATATTTCCAAAATAAAAGAAAATAAAGGACTGAATTCACCAAGATTGCCACACACTGTGTTTCTAGGTGACAGTCTCCCCAATTAAACATTAAAATCTAGAAATACATCTGCAAGTGAAATGCACTTGTGTTTTAAAAAAAGAAAATCCAATTTGTAGAATGTGAGTTCATATTCCCTACTTAGAACTGTATGATTTAGGGGTTGGAATATGCCTTTATATAAAGAAAATAATGTTGAATATATAATTTAGACATTAAATAACAATTTGCACCCAGCCTCCTTACTTAGGAGAGTATAACTGATGGATGGAAAATAATATTAAAGTAATACAGACGTTAGAAATTACATAATTTGAGCTTGGATTTAGCATATTCATTGACCAAGTCTTATGCAAATATATGTTATCACTGCAATACATATGTATATTTATTGAAATTATCACTTTGAGTTATATCTGTTTTTATTTTTATTTTTTTAAGATTTTTATTTATTTATTTGACAGAGATCACAAGTAGGCAGAGAGGCAGGCAGAGAGAGAAAGGAGGAAGCAGGCTCCCCACTGAGCAGAGAGCCTGATGCGGGGCTTGATCCCAGGACCCTGGGATCATGACCTGAGCGAAAGGCAGAGGCTTTAACCCACTGAGCCACCCAGGTGCCCCATATCTGTTTTTAAATGCTTGTCTCCATTGTCGATTCAATGATGGTTTTGAGTTGTTTTGTGGAACAAAGAATGCAAATTAAAAAAATATATATTAGGTATTAGGATATTTCCCAGCATATTAGAGGTGAGAGAATCTGGTATGTATTCCTAATCCTATTACTTTATAGATGAGAAACCAGAGGAAAATGACATCAAGAGAGAAAATTGAGGTAGAAATTGAGATAATATTAAAAAATGTGTACTATTAATTGATGATTAAAATGATGCTTGCTTTGAAAATACTTTCTGTAAACATGTTTCAGAACAAGATGTTGGAAAAATTCCAAGTTAGAATCTAGACTAAAAATTAATGTTTGTACCAAAGTGGTAAAGAGGCAAGAAATTTGTGAGTAGAATGCTCGTATCACGAGTTAGTGATTCATATCTTTCAGCAGCCTATTTCTTTGTAAAAATTAATGTAGATGTTTCTAATCTTTAATCTCCAAAATTTTGGTGTTTCTAAGGATCAAGGAAAATATGTGAATTGTATCTATGCTATAGAAAAAGGTACCATTTCCTTTCTGAATGAATATATGAAGAGACTTGAAAATTTTTCCATAAATTTAGTTTATGATAAGTCCTGAAAAGGATGAATCCAACTAAATATCCCACTATCTTTAGAAATAGGGGGAAAAGTATATAGATTGGTTTAATTATTTACTTTCTTTTTACTTTGCTATAAAGTTCCAAATCGTAACTTTGTACACTGTTGCCAGTGCCTCCCATAAAGTAGCACCATAGCAAATCTAATACAATTTGCAGTATCGTCCCCTGACATGAAATAAAGCTGTGTGAAGAACATATAATTATATGAAGAAAAACATAGACTCACAGTCAGCACCATTTTTAAGAAGAAAAAAAGGAAGTCACAGATGAAGGAAAAAAAGAATAAACCGGTTTGACCTTAAGCCAACTAAGTCCTTAATGGACTAATTTATTTTCTTATAATTGTAATGCTATTCTAATTAACTAAACTTTAGTATTATGTTCCGAAAAGGAGAAAACACATGACATTGATGGAACCTTTGTTGTCTTGTGCAAGCATTTTTTACCCGGTTACCTTATCTAATCTCTTTCCATGCTTGTAGAATCAGTATTATAGCATTCATTTAGAAATAGAAAGAAGGAAAGGCTTAAAGCCACAGTCCGTGAGAAGCAAAGGTAGACTTGGCCCCAGCTTCTGTCTGGCTCCACATTCTCTAGGCCACACTGCCCTGCACTGCTTCCTTCACATGGCATGTGAGTGAGTCTCCTTATAAACTGCTCCAAAACATGCAGCCATCAGCAAACATTGTTATAAGAACAAAGGAATTACATTAATTTAATTGACCTGTTTAAAAAAAAAAAAAAGAAAAAAATGGGCGCCTGGGTGGCTCAGTGGGTTAAAGCCTCTGCCTTCGGCTCAGGTCGTGATCCCAGGGTCCTGGGATCGAGCCCCACATTGGGCTCTCTGCTCAGCAGGGAGCCTGCTTCCCTTCCTCTCTCTGCCTGCCTCTCTGCCTACCTGTGATCTCTGTCTGTCAAATAAATAAATAAAATCTTTTAAAAAAAAAAGAAAAATGGATTTTATTTTGTTCCAGAAGGTAACTGCTAATCGGGTACATTAGCAATTTGACAGGTTCTTTCCCTTTTTTGGAAAACACCTTGTAAGTATTATCCGATTCCTGTGGTCTCTCTCCTAGATAGCGGTGCTGTGATTGAAGAATTTGTTCTCAGCTAGACTGTTTCTGGGCAGAGCAGGGACAGCCGGTGACGATAGGCCAATAAGCCGCATCTCTGAGACTGGATGGTTGGAATAATGGATTAAAGCTGTACTTAAAGCAAAAGCACGCTGAATGTCACAGTACCGCCTTTTATCACTCCCAACGGCGAGGACACTTCACGAGCGCACTTCTGGCTGAAATAGAAAGTTCGAATAGGAATAATCACTGGGTACAATTTATATCCTGGATTACAGAAATGTGGATGTTGAAGGTATTCATCTGGGAGAAGGGGTTAAACATGTATAGTCAAGAAGATAGATACATGAGGAGGGGGGCCTGGGTGGCTCAGTGGGTTAAAGCCTCTGCCTTCGGCTAGGGTCATGATCCCAGGGTCCTGAGATTGAGCCCCATGTCGGGCTCTCTGCTCAGCAGGGAGACTGCTTCCTCCTCTCACTCTCTGCCTGTTTCTCTGCCTACTTGTGATCTCTGTCAAATAAATTACAAAAAAAAAAAATCTTAAAAAAAAGAAGATAGATGATAGATGGATAGATAGAGTGAGTCCAGTCTGATAGGATTTTTTTTTTCTTTTTCATCATTTCAAAAGTTAGGAGTTTTAAAATGTAGTAATTCTGTATAAATTTTAATAAAGGGCTCCTTGCTAATATTTATTTTTCTCCATATGTAACTTATTTCATTATGGAAGTGGAGAGTTTTCCTTGACAATGGTTTTTTTGTTGTTGTTGTTGTTTTTTACGGTTTATTTATTTATTTATTTATTTGACAGAGATCACAAGTAGGCAGAGAGACGGGGAGAGAGAGAGAGAGAAGGAGGAAGCAGGTTCCCTGCTGAACAGGGAGCCCCATGCGGGCTCGATCCCAGGACCCTGGGATCATGACCTGAGCCGAAGACAGAGGCTTAACTCACTGAGCCACCCAGGTGCCCCTTGACAACAGGTTTTATTCCTTATCAGTCCTTGACATGGCACCTCACATAGATACCTGCTCCTTTGTAGGTATTTCATGCATTATTTTGCTAAGCAAATACCATTCAGATGCCATTGGAGGGTAGCAAAGAAATGAAAATCCACCTCAGGAAGAGAGGGTTACAATTTGGCAAGATGTTTGCCGAAAACATGAAACAAAAAAGATGTGAGATTTTGAGTACTGGGAACTACCTTCTTGGCTCTGTTTCCCTTCAGAATATCATTGCCCAACAAAAGGTAGTCTTAAGCACTAATCCCCAAACCCAATAATGTCTAAATGCTTTCCCATCACCAGTGCTTGGGGCGGAAAGCATTTTATCAAGCACGTTTGCTTTTGAAGGAAGCCCCTGTAAATGCAACTCCTAATGTTACAATAATAATTAGAGAAGGAAGTGGAAAAGGAATTAAGAGGTATCTTCTGAATTTAACAGGAAGCGGTCAGTCTCGTTTGGAACAGAATCTAAAAAAAATTCTGATGAGAGGCACAGAGTTAAATAGACTTAATAAATATAATTAAATAGAAGATCTGGATAGAAAAGTACCAGGAGAAACACACCTCTATAGCAGCACCCTACTAAGTGGTTTTTACCATTTACCCTAGTGAAATGGGTCTGATAATTAACACCAGATCTACCAAATGGCTAACGGGTGGCTGGGGGACAGGATTTAGCAGAGATGAGTCATCCCTGCATCAAAGGATCTTTGGTCTTCTCACAGGCATCCAAACTCTTCACATGCTTCCAGGAGCAGCAAGACACCAAGCTGTCTTGAGCACAGACTGTCCCAGCTTCACTGTGACTTTCGCTAATGTCTTCTTCCCCAAACCAAGTCACATAGCAGCCCAGACTCAAAATTTGGTGAAACAGACTGCACGTCTTTCTTTCTTTCTTTCTTTCTTTGTTTTTTTTTTTTTTTTTTAAGATTTTATTTGTTTATTTGGCAGAGAGAGAGAGGGGGAGAGAATAAGCAGGGGGAGCAGGAGGCAGAGGGAGAGGGAGAAGCATGCTCCATGCTGAGGCAGAGATCACAAGTAGGCAGAGAGGCAGGCAGAGAGAGAGAGAGGAGGAAGCAGGCTCCCTGCTGAGCAGAGAGCCCAATGCGGGACTCGATCCCAGGACTCTGGGATCATGACCTAAGCCCTAGGCACATGCTTATCTAACTCAACCACCCAGGTGCCCCCAGACTCCTCTTCTTACTTAGAGAATCTGCACTATCTTGTCGGCAAGCTCTGGATTTAAGGAAAGAAGTAATTTACAAACATTTTTACATTTTTACATTTACATTTTTACATTCTACCACATAGCCCTAGCAATCATTTGTATAATTTTATACATATTAATATAGTCAGTCCTGCTGTGACATACAAAATGTTAATTGGTAGAGTGAACACAATTTTAACTTTTGTGCATAAAAAGTAGAATTTTCTCTATACAAAATATTCAACACCGTTTTCCAGTGACAATGAAAAATTAAGAAAATTAACAGATGAAATGCACTGACATTTATTTAGTGGATTCCTGCATGCAATACCACTTGTTTATAGGTGTATTTATATACACTATATAAAATTAGAAAATTCACTAGGATATGCAATTCAGTATTTATGCTTCTTATAAAACAAAGGACGTGATAAAGAGGGGAGATCGCTAGGTCAGCACGAGTGTCTTAAGTGGTCCTAGTAGAATCTCCTGAAGCACATTCAGTTTTAAAATTGGTAAAATTCACTACTTTTCTGTCAAAGTTAATGATTAGAACCTTTATATATTTTAGAGATGGTTTTCATAAAACGGCATAATAATATAAATGATTTGAGATTGCGTGTATGAACCAGGTCTTAGAGTTGTTGATGCTCTCGTTCTAAACCGGATCGTTTTCTCCCATAATACATGAAGATAAGTCATCTCAGAGAGTACTCTGAAAACTCGAAATCATTAAAATCATTTGTCTCTGATCATAGTCCTGATTTGATTATTGGCCTGATGCGTTAGCAGAGTATCATAGGAAAATTATTCACATATAGTGAGCTGTGACGTTCCTGTTGGTGGGGGCAGTGGACTCTGGGCACCCTGTCTCCAGTGCTTGGAAGAATGACTGGCTCTAAGAACACACTCCAGAAAGGCTTCTTGCATATCTTCCAAGAAAATAATACTTTCCTCAGTTTTTTTTTTCTCTTTTATCACTTAAATCTTTTTTTTTAAGATTTTATTTTATTTATTTATTTTAGGAAGCGAGAGAGAGAGAGAGAGAGAGCACGTTGAGTGAGAGGTGGGGCAGAGAGAGAATCTCAAGCAGACTCCCTGCTGAGCACAGAGCCCAACTCAGGACTCAATTTCGTGACCCTGACATTATGACCTGAGCCGAAATCAGGAGTTGGCCGCTTAGCCAACTGAGCCATTCAGGCGCCCCCCAAAAAGTAAATGTGGAAAGACCTCCGTTTACCAATTAACACATTATTTTGAATTTTATTGCAACTTAATATGTTATTATCACTTACATATTGTATCTATTGTTTGGAATATAATTTCTTTGAGTTCTCTAAACTCCCTCTTAAGAAATCAAACCAAACCCAGACCCAGTAAAAGGACAAGCTGACATGGAATGAATATTTGCCGAATGAGCTCCAGGGTCGCCACGTTTAAAAAAAAAAAAAAAAGTACTTTATTTCATCTCTCTGTCTCCACTATCAACCTGTAAATATTTTCTAGATACCCTTCTGATTAGCCCCGCTAGATGTGGGCTCTCTGCAAATTAACTATCTCAGCAGCTCTTAATTTTTTTTTAAGATTTTATTTATTTATTTGAGAGAGAGAGAGAGAGATCACAAGTAGGCAGAGAGGCAGGCAGAGAGAGAGAGAGAGGAGGAAGCAGGCTCCCCACTAAGCAGAGAGCCCAACTTGGGCTTGATCCCAGGACCCCGGGATCCTTACCTGAGCCGAAGGCAGAGGCTTTAACCCACTGAGCCACCCAGGCATCCCACAGCAGCTCTTAATTTTAAAGTCTCTTGATCATGTCACACAAGTACCAGAGATAAAGATGAATGACTTAAAACTTTAGGAAATGATTAACAGCTCTTATCCTTTGTTTAAAACCTTATATTTTCCTGTCTCAATTCTATAAAAATTCAGACACTAACACATCCTGTTAACAAACATAAATCCATCTGCATGCGTTTCTTTTCATAAACTCTGGATGATTGTGAGACAGTCATAAACAGTTTGTGGGCTGTACATTAAGCCACTATAAGTATCTAGTCCTATGCACTTGCACAGACATCCGAAGTCAGCTGGGACAGAATTAATAGTTTTCTCCGCTGTATTCCAGTAGCAATCAGCACACATTATTTTATGATATGTCTGTCAATATACTGGCCTCGTCTATCTTGGGAGTCTGTCTCTTCAGTAGACTGTGAGTAACTTGTAGGCAGGGAACTAATTCCTCCCGATGCATTCTGCCTGGGAATGTTTAGAAGTGAATGAGTGATATGAATGAAAATTCTAAATGAATACACAATACAATAGTCCTAGTATTTTATTACGAAAACTGTGGCAAAATATCAGGTCACATTGCCTTTGAAAATGCCCCTTCATTTTTTCGAGACAATGAAATGCAATTAGTCAAACTTGTTGCAAACGGATATCCTGCTAGTCACAAACTTCTTGTTCATAACTCTGAAGAAAATGATTGCAGTTCTCACACCTATACGTTTCCCTCTGAGAATAAATACACCTGCAGACCTTTTATTATTTTCTAACTGGAGGGCTAGTGAATGAGCTCAGCATGGTTGAGCAGAAAATGTTGGAGGATAATTGGATCTGGAGGCTAAGGTGGTGGGAATGTTAAAGACTTTATGTGCAAGATTTATTTGTATCAAGTCTACATTATATTTGAGAAAATTCAGATTTTATTTTGTCATTTCCACTCTGGATTTTAAACCACTAGTTAATGTTTAATCCCTTCTTGGAGACTCTCCTACCCCATGTTGTCTTGAAATCTCAGTAAAATATTTCTTTTCTTTGTGGGAAAATCATTTATTGTAGATGCTGGGTTTCTAAAACCGTATACTACTGAATTGAAAGGAGAAAGCACCTCATCATTTAATTTGTGTTCAGCTTACTCAATTATTCTAGAGACTCTGCTGAAAAAATAAAATTGGGCCTGTGAATCTCGCATGTTCTGCAGGATGAACAGTACCCTCTGGCTTATTTGAAGAAATAAATTACCAGTCCTCAAAGGGATCCTAGGTCAGTCTTTGAAGTAGATGGCAAAGAGGTTTCCAGTGGGAGTGTGGAAGTTGGAGGGAAAAAGATGTGCAGATAGGTGACAAAAGGAAGAACTAATTCAAACAAAAGATGGGGTTGGGGGGCGGTGAGAAGAGCGTTAGGACTGAAGAAGGACTCTGGGGAGAAATAATTAAAGCAGGTTTATTCCTTACACCATTCATCATTTGGTGAACTGGAAAGCCTGACAGCCCTGTCATGTGTCTTTGTGGGCTTAGCTCTGTCAGGTGATTTTATGAATCACTTATTTTCTGACAGACCTGTTCAAAAAACTGTACAGTGTCCCACAGGTGGAATCTGTTGGTAGAACAAAGAACATATGTTACATTTTTACATTTCTGACTTTAAACAGTGACTGGTGGGGGGAATGACTTGTTTATCCATTGACTGTCTCTGTGCCTCCCATGTCGTAGGGAAGTTAAGCTCTAGGAAATTCTTTCTCTCGCTCATTTCTGTATTTCCAGTTACCAATTTCTAGTATGTGGTAGGTGCTCAGTAATATTTGTTAAATTAATGAATGCATGAATTATTTAGTCTTTGTCGGACCTCTTGCCTCCACATAGGTAGGCTTAGATCAGGAGTTAGCTATTTGACAAGCTGAGAGTTCTTACATCCACATTTAGGAAATACTGGTGGTCCCATAATCTCTTTCAATTCTGATATTGTTTACTTTCTTCTCTGTGTCCTGTGTCCTACTTATTTACTTCACTGTTAGGACCTTTCTTTCTACAGGCAGCTTTCCCTAAACCACTGTGTGTCATATATGCTCCTAAAACAGTGTGTGTGCCCCTTACTTTCCTCTTTTGAGATTGTCTATATTGTAAACAGTAAGATCTATGAAGATAACCATGTATGATACCTTGGTCACTGAGTTTATGTTAGTATTTAGTTGGGTACCTGGATAAAATCACAAATTAACAAATGTTTGATTTTTTATTTTTTTTAAACTTGATTTAATTTAATTTAATCCGATTTATTTGTGAGAGAGTGAGCATGCACAGGAGGAGGGGCAGAGGGAGAGGGTCAAGCAGACTTCCTGCTGAGCAGAGAGCCTGATATGGGGTTCCGTCCCAGGACCATGAGATCATGACCTGAGCTGAAGTCAGAGGCTCAACCTACTGAGCCACCCAGGCACATCTTACGTTCTTTCTTTCTTTCTTAAGAGAGAGCATGAGCATGAGTGTGTGGGGCGGAGAGGGAGAGAATCTTAAGCCGTCTCCACACTCAGTGTGCAGAGCACCATGCAGGGCTATATCTCATGACCCTGAGAGATCATGACCTGAGCCAAAATCAAGAGTCAGTCTCTTAACAGACCGAGCCACCCAGGTTCCCCAAATTAACAAATGGTTTTGAATGAATGCACAGTACACACGATATTTTTAAAACTGAAATTTGTTTTAGAGACTGGAAGCAGAGAAAATAATTGAAATCTATTCAGCCAGCAATGACAACTGACTTAAACAACTCTCCACATTACTTGTGAATGAAATTAATTAATAAGTCAGGGACACTGCCACTGAGTTCACGGCGGCTGAGGCGCAGAGACTGAACTATATAGTTAAGGAAAACTTGGCAGCTCAATTCTAAATCATCTGGTAGTTATTAGTATATGAATATCTGTAAGTATTTTTTTCCGAAGATTTTATTTATTTATTTGAGAGAGAGTGTGTGTCTGCACACACTTATGCACAAGGGCAATGCCAGTGAGCAGGGGGAGAAGCAGAGAGGGGCAAGGGAGAGCGAGAGAGAGAGAATCTTGAACAGACTCTGTGCTGAGTGCAGAGCACTGTTCAGGGGCATGATCTCAGCATCCTGAGCTAAAACCAAGAATCCATTGCTTAACTCACTAAGCCACCCAGGCACCTCTATAAGTCTATCTTTATGGTAGTTTCTCATAACTACATAATGGATGGAAACTTGGGTGACTCCAAGAGCAATGGGATATACAACATCATTTAACACTGTCTACCGACCTGTTGGACAGTGAGGCATTTGATATTTCGAGGATGTCCACCCAGGGAGCACTGAATGAATGGCAGTTATCACAAGTTAGGATTTTTTGTCTAAGTTATCACCATCGCTCACTTGTGTTGCTGTGAGTCATAACCTAGTAACCGGCCCTAGTGTTTCCATTTCCGCCCCTCCCCACTACAGTCAATTTTCCTTACAGAAGGCAGAACAATTTCTTAATAATGAAAACATGATCATATCGTAATTGAAAATTCCCATGTCTCCCCTTTGCACTTAGAATAAAATGTAAACTCCTTGTCATTTTCACTGAAACCTCAAATGATGTGGGCCTTTGCTAACCCAGCCTCATTCCCACCACGTTTTCCTCTCATTTACTGTGTATCAGCTTCGATAACCTGCCCTCTGTTCCTGGGACATACCACAGTCACTCATGTCTATGGTTGCTTTGACCTCTACCTGGAATAGTTCTCAGATTTTCACAGCAGTGATTTTCTCCCCCTACCATTTAGATCACAAAGAGAGCTTTACTGATTTCCCTTTGTAAAGTAGCCTATCAATCTGCGAGGCATTCCCTATCCCATTTTCTTTTTTTTTTTTTTTGAAGATTTTGTTTATTTATTTGAGAGAGAGAGTGAGCACGAGCAGGGGGAAGGGCAGAAGGAGAGAGAAAGAGAGAAGTACACTTCCTGCTGAGTAGGGAGCACGATGTGGGGCTCGATCCCAGGACCCTGGGATCATGACCTGAGCCGAAGGCAGAGACTTAATCAACTGAGCCATCCAGGTGCCCCCCCATCCCATTTTCTTATTTTATTCTAGACACACACACACACACATAACACACACCACAATGGGAACTCTATAGAAAACAGAATCTTTTTTCTTTTTAACTTGTCTATTTTCTTAGCTATAATATCAAGTGCTCAGCAAACACTTGTTGGGTAAATAAATACCTGAATGGATCTATAGGCCTTCAATTAGGAGAAACATCAGGCTTTTTTTTTTTAAGATTTTATTTATTTATTTGACAGAGATCACAAGTAGGCAGAAAGGCAGGCAGAGAGAGGAGGAAGCAGGCTCCAGATGAGCAGAGAGCCTGATGCGGGGTTTGATCCTCAGGACCCTGAGCGGAAGGCAGAGGCTTTAACCCACTGAGCCACCCAGGTGCCCCAATGTGAGGCATTTTTACAAAAAGTTTCATTTAAATTCACAACAGTGACTTCCCTGAGAGATCTAATCACTTTAAACTTAAGGGAAAGTAACGTGCAGGAGCTGGGTGATTTTCATGGAATAACCAAGCAATTAATTTGAACTCAGGTCTGTCTGACTTGAACCTTCATGCTCCTTTCACTCTATCAAACTGCCTCCAGATTGTCTAAGTCAATAGGAATCAGCATGCATTGAAACAAGGAAAAAGGGCGATTTGCATAAATATATTAGACAGGTTAATAGTAGGAGAGTCTGTGCTGTGTGACTGGAGGTCGTGGTTCTTGGAGTCCCCAGGAAAACATTTACGTGGGGATCCATGCTCAGAATAAAGACAGCCAGAAGGAAAGGAGCAAGCACAAAGCAGTTTATTAAAGCAAAAGTATGCTCTCAAGGTGTGGGACGGGTAAGTTCCTCGAGGGGAAACCTACTTCTAGACTGTTTTGGGATTGAATATTATTGAATAATAACATTGAATATTATTGAGACTTTCTGGGCTAGGAGGAGCTGTGTCATACAGGGGGGTGGTCTCTAATGGCAGCCGCTTCCAATCATTTGGGGGGACTCCTCCTGTAGGTTGGGAAGGAGAGTTTTTGACCCTATAAAGTGTATACCAGAACCATCATGACAGCCTTTTTGCATAGGGAGAGAGGCAGCAACTGCAATGTAAATGCATTATAATGAGTCTAGGGGTTACCCTGGAGCAGAGGTAGAAGAGGAGAGTGTATGCTCTGTACTTATGGCTCTTGATCTGTCAGCCCTAAGGTCTTGGAAGCCACAGAGTCAGTTGTACCCCAGTAGTACCCCAGTCTCCTAATGTGGAACTGTCTATCCCCCCCTTGCCCCCAGCTCATGCCTCTGTCATTCCCCACTCAAGGATTTGGTACTTTGCCTCAGGGCATTCCTTTCACTGCTCAGATCTAGCTTCTACCTAACATTTCCCTCCCTAAAAAATAGGGATGCAAATCATTGGGAAAGGGGATGAGGACTACTCTGGCGGCTTCAGGCAGAATGAGGGAGTCAGCAAGTTTGGGTCCACCATTCTTGCTGTATGTCAAGTGAAAGGAATTCCCAAGTGTGACGTCCATCCAGGAGTCCCACATAGGTAGAGATGTCTTAAGTAGAGATGGTCTGGTAGCTTCAGTGTAGTACCATTCGGAGTTTTATCACTTCAAGTCTGGAGAACACACATTTGATAAATAAATTAAATAAGGGTCGTCCTGCAAAAAGGAGAGCTATTATGGAAATTAGGGGCCCCAGAACAGGAAGCGGCCATGATAGCCAGGACCAGGCATTTTCCCAATTTGACCATTCTTGTTTAGCTTGATTATAAAGCATCCTGGCATTTTCTAGGAAGGGTTTAATATGCTATTGTACCTGGCCTCTTTGATTCATCCAAAAACAACATCCTTCTCCTAGTAATGCACATGTTCCCCGACTTCTGGCTGTAAGGACATCAAGGACATGACAGTTCTGTAAGACCATAGTGACCAAGGAATCAATTTGTGCTTGGGTCTCAGAGAAAGCAGTTGCAATGTTCTCATTTATCACAGTCAGGCACTTAGATAGACTATAATAAATTTGGTGAGAGGCACGGGTGCCACAGTTTCCCATGGCCACTCCTGCAATGCCGATGAGAGAGGAGATTCCTAGTTTAGTATGTCTCTTCCCACTAGGGGACAAGGGCACTCCGGCAGAACTGGGAAGGAGTGGGAAAAGGCATAACCTTCCCACAGGCAACATAAGAGAGGGGTGAAAGCTTTAGTTATTAGTTTGCCTGATACTCCCATCACTTTGTAGGAGTTTTAGGAGAAGAGTCTGGAGAAGGAAGTCATAACAGAGTAGGGGGCCCCAGTATCCGAAAGGAAAATTGTTGTCCTACCTGCCACATGGCTTCCCTCTGTTGCCTAGGGAACAGGGAAATTCCTGCAGGGGGCTGATTGCAGCAGAGGACCCCCCTCAGTCCATCAACTCTAGTGGAGCAAGTTTCTGAACCAGAGGTCCTTTGACCTCCGGGCCAGTTAGCCACCCAGCATCCCATTTGCTGACATTTAGGACAGACACTTGTCCTTACTAGGACATTCTCACACCAGTGGTCAGTCCTCCTGCAGATCAGGCATTTTCCTGATCCCTTTTTCAGGACAGAGTTGGGCATTTTTGGAGTGGGATTAGCCCTAAGAGGCCACTAGCAACTGGGCCCGCCTTGCCTCTTATCTTTTGTTCCTCTCTTGTGCCTTGGCCTCTTCTTCCTGGTCCCAGTTATAAAAGACAGTGGTTGCTGCTAAAAGGAGTTCTTCAGAAGTGGTGCCAAGGTCTCATCCCAGCTTCTGCAGCTTCCACCTGACATCTGGAACAGACTGGGAGAGGAATTTGTCTTTTAATATTACCTGTTCCTTAAAAGACTGTAGATCAAGGTTAGTATAATTAGTCACATGCTCTTTGCATCTTTCTAGAAAGGTGGTTGAATTCTAGAAACCTCTAGAAAGGTGGTTGAGTTCTCATTTGGCTCCCAGCAGACTACAGCCACCTTAGGTAGCTGATGGACTTCTGTTGGCTGCCTTTTAACACAGAGGAGAGAGTTGTCTCCTTCCCATCACTCTAAAGGTTGGTTATAATCCCATCCCAGATCCATGAGAAGAACAATGGTCTCTCCTATCGGGGATTTGGTATCAGAAAGGTGAAGACTATTAGCATACACCCTGACTTCCTTAAGAATCCTTTCCTTTTTGATCTCTGAAAGAGTCTGTCCTAAGGTGAACGTCACATCTTTCTAAGATAGATCACAGGCCAAGGTCAGATGCTGGAAGCCCCCTATGTAACTGTCTGGGCTGTCAGAAAACTTTCCCAGGTCTCATTTAATCTGTTTAAGCTCTAGTAAAGAGAAGGGCTTATGAATAACCTGAGGTCCAAATTCCCTACTGTGACCAGAGGCACTGCTTGGTGTCCCGAGGTCTAAGCTCACAGGCTCAAAAGGAGAGGGGTCGCTTCCCCTCTCACAACTGGTTTCAAACAGTTGTGAGCGGGTCTTGGTGGACTCTTTTGTCTTCCCTCCTGCATTTTTGTGCCCAAGGCCAGTGGACTATGGTGATGTGCTCAGGGTTGGGGTGGAGTCCCCTTCTGGTGGCATCCAACTACATAAGTTACAGGTGACCTTCTGGCTTTGGCTGAGGCATTGGGTGATAGAGAGGCATAGTTTCTGGTTGGGTAAGTGAGAGGCTAGGAAAAAGCTCTCTTCCAGCATTTAGCCAACCAAAGAAGGTTCTCCACTTTGACAGAAGTCCTGGTGTGGCTGTGGCCAAGGCCTCATAGGAAACCCTCTGGCACTGAATGGGAAGTGTGACAAGACAGGCTAGAAGGAGAGGCTCAGCCTGTGGGGGGTCAGAAGTGCAGCAAAGACTGACTATAATGAAGATGGTAGTGGCCAGTGCAGAGGCAGCAAGGAGACGTGTGGTCAGAGCCTTGGGATCACAAAGGGAGAATCTGGCAAACTGGTGGTTCCCAACAGTAATAAAGAAGAGACTCAGAATAACGAGTTAAAACGCTCTCTCAAACCTGAGTAGTCTTCTGTGACTGGGGAGGTTAGGACGACATACCTTGAAGGTGATGTCCTGCTAGGGTTTCAAGTTTGAAGTGATTGAGGAGTGGCCTGGAGCCAGCCCAGAAAGGAGTGGCTCAAACCATTGTCCTCCAGTGGAGGCAAACAAACAGAGTCAGAGACAAAGAGATCTAAGTCACAGCACCACAGGGTGATAGGGGTGGGAGAGTCTGCGTTGTGTGACTAGAGGTCTTAGTTCTTGGAATTCCCTAATAGAAGATTTACCTGGAGATCCATGCTCCAATAAAGACAGCCAGAAGGAAAGCAGCAAGCACAAAGTTTATTAAAGTGAAAGCATACTCTCCAAGGGGGAGAGCAGGCAGGTTCTGTGAGGTGAAACCAGCCCTAGGTTGTTATGGGATTGGATATTATTGGTTGTCTCTGGGCTGGGAGGAACTGTGAGGTACGGTGGGGTGGTCTCTAATGGAGGCTGCTTCTAAGCATTTGGGAAACTCCTCCCATAATTTGGGAGGGAGAGTTTTTGACCCTACAAGGTTTGTACTGAACCCTCATTGCAGCCCTGCTCCGTGGGGGTGCAGGTGTACCCTCAATGCAAATATGTTATCATGAGTCCAGGAGTTACCCTGGGGCAGAGGTGGAGGAAGACAGTGCATGCTCTGCCCCTGTGGCTCTTGATCCGTCAGCCCTAAGGTCTTGGAACCACAAGGTCAGGATGCTGTACCTACTCCTTTCCACCTCCCCGCGCCCCCCCACCTTTTTAAAGATTCTATTTGCCAGAGAGGGAACACAAGCAGGGGGGAGGAGCAGAAGCAGAGGGAGAAGCAGGTTCCCTGCTGAGCAAGGAGCCTGGTGAAGGACTTAATTCCAGGACCCTGGGATCATGACCAGAGCGCAAGGCAGACAGTTATCTGACTGAGCCACCCAGGCTAAGTCATAATACACTTAGTCCCCCAACTCCCTGCTTCTAATGTGCAACCTGTTTATCACCACCCTTGCCTTCAGCTCCTGCCTCTATCATTTCCCCCCTCAAGGACTTGGGACTCTGCCTCAGGGTGGTCCTTCCACTGCTCATGTCTTGCTTCTGCCTAATAGGTATACGCTGTATGAAACTAGTCAAACATGCCTACTGAAGTTACTGACCTCTTGCTTAATAGTCTTTGATTTTTTTAAATGCCTATCTAAATACTTTCAGTTATAAAATGAAAAAAAAAAATCCTGGTGACATAATGTGCAGCATGGTGACTACAGTTAACAATACTGTATTGTATATTTTAAACTTGCCAAGAAAGTAGATCTTAGAAGTTCTCAACCTAAGAAAAAAATTGTAACTGTGTGATGATACATGTTAATCATTCTGGAATTTGATACATATATCAAATCATTATTTTTGTATATCTTAAACTAATGCAATGGTATATCTTAATTATATCTCAGTTAAAAAATTCATAAAAAATTTTTAAAAATGTCTATTTGAAATAATAAAGTGCTTTAATCCAGTCCTTCTCAAATTTAATATGCACACAAATCACCCGAGGATCTTGTTAACAATGCAACTTTTTTTTCCAGGCTGTAAAGATGGTGTGTAGCCCTCCACTTATGCTTTTTGGAGAAATAAGGGCTTATTGGGCATTAGTTCACGCATAATACACTTAGTCTATTCTGTATGATTAGGAGGACTTCAGCAGAGGAAGAGGTTGTGACTTAAAACAGTGATTTTTCAAGCTCTGCTACATATTAGAATCACCTGGGAAGCATCGAAAACTCCCAGTAACCAGGTTGCACCCAGACCAATTAGATCGGTCTCCAAGGGCCGATAATTTTAAAAAAATTATTTTTTAAAGCTGCCTCGTTATTCCAACGTGACTGCAAAGACTTGCTAGTCTTAGCGTGGCCCACGGACCTGCAGCCCTGGCATGGGAGCTTGTTAGAAAAGTGGTCTTAGGCCCCGACCCAGACCTCCGGACCTGTTGAAGTCATGGTCCCTATCAACAAGGCCATATGACAAGGTGATGTGTGTGAACTTTAAAATTTGAGAAGTGCTCATTTAGAGCAAGAGGTTTGTTTCTTTTTGTCCATCTGCCTTCCTTCCTTCCTTTTTCTTTTCTTTCTTTCTTTCTTTCTTTCTTTCTTTCTTTCCTTCCTTCCTTTCTTCATTTCTTTCTTTCTTTTTTTAAATTAAGCTCTATTTGCAGGTTTAAGTAGGAAGAGAGGAGTCCAGTGGACCCTCTCAATGCTGTCTGAGAAAGAAGTTCAGGGACGATGGCCAAAGTATAGCATAAAAATGCTCTCTGCATTTGGCAATGGCAATTTGTGACTTTTTGCAAACTGTTTCAGTGTTGGAAAGAAGGTGGAAGTACAATTACAACCAGACAAATATTCAGTGTGAAACAAACAAACAAAAAAATAGAAATAGAGAGAACCAGTGTAATAAAAATTTTATGAAGTTCAGCAGGTTGGTGGTATAGAGAGGTGCACTGGGGACTATGTGTTTCATTTTGTTTTGTTTGTACGTTTTTTAATGAGAGAGTTGTGTATATTTATAAACTAAGAGGAAGGATTCAGAATAAAGTTGTTAAAAATAAAATAGAAGAACGATTAAATGAATGTGATGGTAGTGGATCTTGCCATAATGTGATTAGGTAGAACGGGGCTGTGGGGGGTGGGGGGGAACTTAGGAATTGGGCACAGGTGAGAATAGTCATAGCTTCTGCTTTCAAGGGGAGTATGCAATAATGTAAAATACAGGAAAATAAACAGGCAACCCAAAACAGTGTGATAAATAACATAATAGGGTAATACTAAGAATATGATAGTTTAGAAAAAATAATTCTATACCATGATTGGGGTTGGCTAAGGAGGGTCTACAATGTCTACAAAGACACCTGAAGTGAAGACGATGATGGGAAGGAAGGAGGGATCCAGCTAGGGGAGTACGAAAGGTGGGTGTGGTGAAAAGTTAAGCTGAAAAGAGGTGAGTTTATGGAGCGTTCTTCAGGGTAACTAAGTATTGGGTCTTTCTCTTCAGGGCCAATTTTATCATGCTTTCCCCTTGATAAGATCATCTTAATAGTAGTGGAAATAAGATTATGTTTGCATAAGAGGAAGTTTTTCTAAATGTAAGGTTAAAGGTTTTTCTAAATGTAAGGTTAAATGTAGTGGAAATAAGATTCTATCTGCATCTGAGAAAGTTTTTCCAAGTGTAAGGTTAAAGGTATGATCTAAATGTAGACAATAAGGAGAAAATTGGGTTCTTGCTGTAATTTGAGTGGATAGTGATAGTCTAAATGAACTGGTGGGGGAAGAAGTGGGGAGATGGTGAAATCATTTCAGAGTTGTAGGATATAGAAACCATATAGTTCTTGCAGACTGGTTGGATCGGGGGTGGGGGAGAATAACACTCTGGTGTCTGAAACCAGCAACTCCATGGAGGATGTCATTCGTGGACTTGGGCACACAGATCGTTTGGTTTGTTTTTAATTATTTGGGGCGAGGGGTGCTGGTCAGATGGGGCGGGTGATGGTTTGGTTCTGGAGATGGTGTTCAGTGGATAGTAGCCTGTGTGGGTCCAAAGATGGCATGGAGATATGGGAAAGAGGCACAGGTCAGGACTCTTCAGCACAGATGCGGCATGTAAGCCCGAGAACGGACACAGTAGCTCGGGAGCGGCACGTAAACAGAAAAACAGAATGCAAGAAGAAGAATGCAAGGAGAAAAATCGATAGGATTGTCAGTTTCTCAGGGATGGCTAGAATTTTAAATTGAGTGGAGGAAGATAAAAGGAAGGCATAGATAAGTGTCACCAACAGCGTCAGCTCTTTCTGAACTGTGCAATAAGACAGATGGGTCAAAGTGGCTATTGCACTTCCAGTAAGAAAGTTCTTGACCATAGATGGAGATTTTCGCAGAGCAACAAGGGAGCAGAGGAAGTGGAGATGGGTTTGAATCTGTGACTCATAGACCCCAAGAGTAGAAAACCTTTTTAACATGTTGAGGTGAGAATGGGGAGAGAGAGCCGAGGTTTGGAAGGGTATGTATAATCATGGCAGAATATTTATATCAAAACCTTTCCTGGTTATGTGTGTGCGTGCATACACATGCCCATGGAGACCTACTGTGACCCCTTTTCTGTGTCTGAGGACGAGTTCTATTTCTTTTTCACAGAATTACCATTCGACAACTTTAAGGAATATTGGGGGCGCCTGGGTGGCTCAGTGGGTTAAGCCGCTGCCTTCGGCTCAGGTCATGATCCCAGGTCCTGGGTTCGAGCCCCGCATCGGGCTTTCTGCTCAGCAGGAAGCCTGCTTCCTCCTCTCTCTCTGCCTGCCTCTCTGCTTACTTGTGATTTCTCTCTGTCAAATAAATAAATAAAATCTTTAAAAAAAAATAAAATAAGGAATATTGACATCTTTATTTTTGTCAAAGTAACTTTGGGTAATTTTTAAATATCTATGGTATTTACATTTGAACAGCTGATGTCATCTCAAGTTTTAAATATTTGTTTCGATTTCTCTTTAACTACTGCTTCCTAAGGGATTTCCTAAGATTAAAAAAATTTGGTTTCATTGGCGTATTTGCCTTCTAAACAGCTGAACAGTTATATTTTATGCATTATCAAGGCTGAATTTTATTAACAACATACACATCGGAAGCCCTGTATGCAGAGCTCTAATTCCTGTGTCGCTGGGCTATGCTAGGTGCTCCATCTATATTATATTTTAACAATTTGGAAAATCTATACATCAATCTAGCTTGTAGACTAGATCCGGCTAATATTTAGGCCTACAGGATATGTGGTGGTTTTGTTTGCCTTGGTTTTTGAAAGTAGCTGGGGTTATAGACTTTGCAGCAACTAGAATGCTTCAGGTTGGAAAGTGTTGGGTAATTTTATTTGCTTCATCTCCTCTTTACTTTAATACGATGGCTTCGAACCGGGGGTCAGCATCCAAATCACCTAGTCAGGCTTTTTAAATTTAAATACCCAGAGTTTATCTGAGCCCTGGAAAGTTTGAGGTAGTAGGTCTAATGAGCCCAGGGACCTATTTTTGATGTTTTATACATGATACTGATGTATACGTTTTGTTGCAAAAGAGAAAGATCCCCTTACAATAACATATAATTAATTGCCTTGTGTCTTTCTAAACATCTACTTGTAGACTAACAGAAATCTTAGACACTTAAACATTGCTCATTGCTCCTCCTACACACACTTTTAAAATATTACTTTCTTTCATTAATATCTGATGTCACAGTTTCACCTCACAAGAGACAAAGACACATTAAAGATAGAAGAATATGCAAAAGGGATATCACTGTTGTTTTAAAAGTTACCAGGATAGAGTGTGTTCTGGCTGTAAAATGTGGAAGAGGAAGTGACCTAACTTTGAATATAGGAAACAGACATTTCCACAGTGATTACAAATCATAGTTTCAATTGCTGGTCTTTGGAAGAACAGAACATTTGATACATGCTTCTGCCAGATGTTAGAGATTTGCTCATTTCTATTCACTTTAAGGAACTTGAATGTGTTTGGAAAAAAGCATTCTCAGATCAAATATATCTACCTAGTTGCTTTTTTTCGACAAAGCTATACATTCCAGGTTGTAGCCAATTTCCCTATTGGCTATCTACTGGGGTATAGTTGATGGGGGGTGGGGAGTAAAGCTTGCTCTATAGATACCACGAAATGGACAAAATGAATACCAAATTCAAACTTAAATTTTTATGGGTAATCACTAGTTTTGATAATGTACATCACTGTTTTTTTTTGCATTAGAATGAATGAGTAGGGGTGCCTGGGTGGCTCAGTGGGTTAAGCCTCTGCCTTCGGCTCAGGTCATGATCTCAGGTTCCGGGGATCTCCGCTCAGCAGGGAGCCTGCTTCTCCCTCTCTCTCTGCCTGCCTCTCTGCCTACTTGTGATCTCTCTCTCAAATAAACAAATAAAATATTTAAAAAATAAGAATGAATGAGTAAGGGGTGACAATAGAATTACAAAGGAAGTACATATCCGTGATTTTGGCAAAGTGAGTGACCTCTGTTGTTGACTGTTGATTATTACTTCTAATAATAGAAGAGTAAAATAAGATAATGGAGAAGGAGATGCTCTTTACATCCTACCTCTCCTTCCCTCGTCTAGGTAATATGATTGTAAGAAAACACTTATGTTTATATATACCCTAGAAGAAGAAGTATTGAGATTTCCTGGATTATGGTATAAATGTTAACTTTGGACCAACTAGAGAAACGTCTATGTGGATAATACACAGGTGAATGCTTGTTAATTTGCTATCTAATTGTCTCTCCAATGAATTTAGCAAAGTATAACATTATGTAAAGGGCAGTGGTTAGCAAGCTCTTTCACAGAGAAATCATGGGTCATAAAATATGTTTCTGGGAGGTACTGCCACTTTATTAATTTCAATCACTATAATTAAATCTACATATGCAGCAGTAAAATCCACCAAATCATCAACTGATGCATATTTAGCCTCTGGACTCAGTGACATTTAATTAGTTAGCAGAGAGCCAAATGCCAACCTTTCTTTTCCAGTGGCAGACGGATTGTGTGCATAGTTCCCTCTCCACAGTGTCTCTCTTTCATGTAATAAAATTTGACATAATTTCAACAAGAATGCTACCCAAAATGAAAAGCAAATTACGAGTAAAAACTTTGGGCCACTGAAAATGAGAGAAACACCAAGATTAGCCATGGAGATAAATATAAAATAGTCCTGTGAATTTGTTCTAATTTACTGGAATATTGTTCTTCCAAGGATTGGAAGGGGTCGACAGCAAACTACTAAGCCATTTTTCTCTAAGCAGCACTGTTTTTCTCAATGAGACATGTACTAACAAGGCTTAATTGTGCCCTTTTTCCTCATATGGGAATTTTAATTAGCTTTATAGGAATTTCCATACACTCTAATTCACTAAGAGCTCATTCCAGCCAGGAAGTCACATGTTGAGTGTGAGCTTTGTATGCAGGTCCCCACTCATAACTTCTATCTTTCCCTCAGCTACAAATTGACTTAATCCCCCCAGAACTCAGGCACTGCTATAAGAATTACCCCGTGGGGGTGCCTGGGTGGCTCAGTGGGTTAAGCCTCTGCCTTCTGCTCAGGTCATGATCTCAAGGTGCTGGGATCAAGCCCCATACTGGGATGGGCTCTCTGCTCAGCAGGGAGCCTGCTTCCCCCTCTCTCTGCCTGCCTCTCTGCCTACTTGTGATCTCTGTCTGTCAAATAAATAAATAAATAAATCTTAAAAAAAAAAAAAAGAAATTACACTGTGACGGGAGAGAGCAATCTGACTCTCATTTAAAAGGAAATTGTACCAAAGAAGCAAAATAATATTTCTTTGAGAATTGGTTAAAAAAAAGTTATTCAGAAATAACATAACAATAATGTAACCCAAGTAATGAAAACTAAGAGCAATATATGATTACTCACTAAGGATTAAATTTCAATATCCCAAATAAAAAGGACTGTTCCAGAAGTGTGATGGTAGTTGAAATGATATCTAATGCATAAACTGTTTTCATTTTCATATGGCCAGCATTTGATGAACTATTTCTTATGTACTCTAGCATTTTACTCAGTTTGGTAAATTAAAAAAAAGAATAACAGGCAACACTATTTCATATTACTCATATAATTTATGAAGCTTTTCAGTCAGAAATAAAGGAAATCGTAACAAATTTTAGTGCTTTGTTGGAAGAAAACTCACTATGTAAAGATTTTCGCCAAATGGCTTAATACATAATTTGGGGGAAAAAAATCAGTTAAATCGTGATTCTTAACTGGAAACAATTTTTAAGTGACTAAAATTGTTTTTTTTTTTTTAAGTCTATGCTATTGAAATTAAATATGAGAAATGATTATGTAAAATATATAGATACAAGATGTCTATATATTTTACATCAAAATGAGGAAACGCAGTCATATTTTGGAGGTAATATAACTTGGGTATGTTTTAAAATATATAAAATTTGGCTTATTCTTAAATAATCCATTTGTCATGCTTATTTTAGAAATTTTTTTTCCTTTTTAGTGAAAATTTTCACGTTTTTAGTCCCCCTTAGCTAATAATAAAGGTTAATATTAAGGCCAGAGAAGATATAATGAAATTAATATAGATAGGAAGATAGATGAAAATAATTTAGAACTTCCCAAGCTGTGACCTTAGGAGTATGTGTATTCCTTATTAAGTGACAACCCAGGACTGGCATATTGTCTGCTCCTGACATTGCAGAATCCCCCTGCACGTAGCTGTGTGTGAGTGTGATAAGCACTTGGGGTATGATGATTCTTTTTAATTTTGAAGCTAGTAAAAGAAACCCTAGCCCAGCAGTGACTCAGCAAATGTAAGATATGTTTACAACTAAAAGCATGCTATAATAAATAGATTTTCACTTTATAGAGAAATATGTTACAAATTTTTTGTAGGTAATATGTTTTGTCTCTACTTTTTGAAAATGTGTTTATTCTCTTTGTGTGGTGTGTGTTTGTTTATTCTCTTTGTGAAAGGACCTGTGCATATCCCATGTAGGTCATGTTAGAAGGAAAAATCATGGTCAGTATTTTATATCTATACTGAGATATGCAAAAAAGGGAACCAGGCAGCTTAAGGGATTAATTAATCCCCAGTGTGAAGGATTAAAATATATAAAATTTTCTTTTATGGAAAAGGTTTTTATATCTTGCTATTGAGGCGGGTTGTAAAAAATTCTTTTACCTGTCAGTGTAGTTAGTTGAATTTTTTTTTTTTTTAAATAGCAAAATGGCTCAAATCCAGCACAGGCATAGAAACACTTACAGTATCATTTTACAAAGTAGGTACTTAACAAAAATGTGGGTTTTGACGAATAATATTATATACTGGTTAAATTTGAATTTTAGTTGTCTAAGTGGTTCCTGGCTAAATACGAGACACTTGGGAAAACCCTGTTTAAAAACCATGTCTTCAAATTGCAATTGCAATATTATTACTTTTTGTTTGAAAATTACACAGGAACTAGTTATATTATCTTCAGTGATATCATTAAAAACCCCAAACTAATATTCCACATATTTTACGTAAAAATATGTCAGGATATGGTTGTCAATTAATGTAACTGCAATTCTCACCTTTTCTACCTGGTTTATTGATTGGCTTCAATTAATGTTTGCCAGCAAGTAAATTAACATAGCACCTGAGGCATAATTCTCTCGTGGATCCTGAACACTGTGTTCTTCTCATCCTTGCTGGTTTAACTCCTCCTGAGCGCATTGCTAGGAGGTACATTTTAATTCAGTCTAGACGTGAACATTACCCGTGGCTTTAATGACAGGTCATTTACAGCAAACTCATGTTTCACTGCAGAGGCGTCTCTTTAAGTGACATCTTATCAATGGCAATTCACTTAGTCAACCCTAAGACTATGAGATGGGAGTTTACACCGTGTCACAAAGCCCGCTTTGAATTTGCATTTGAAATGTTCTTATTAGTCTCTCCCTTCCCCCTGGCCCGCATATAAACATTAAGTACTAAAGTTTCCATTTTAGACATTCCCTGTACGGCTTTTACTCTTTGTGTATATATCATTCTCAGAGAATTGGTATCAGTTGAAAAATACGTTTTTCCTTGGCAAGAAATATGAGCACAAATATATCTGCCTTAATTATAGATACCGTCAAAGCCTTGATGTTGGCAAATAGAATGGAATATTGTGAAAGGCCATTTTTTCAGGCACAATATCAACAAACTAATTTAAACGTAAAATACGTAAGAACAGTAAGATACTAGATTAGTGTATCATGAAATCACTTTACCATTTTTTATTTAAAAGAGGTTTAGAATTTGGACTGTGCTGTAATCAGAATGGATTAATGTCCAAGCTGGACTTTGTCATCTTTCAACACTGAGCATTCATTAAAATCCCAATATATGTCAGGCATTATTCTATACATTATACTCTACATTAGAATCCCTATATGATGTCATTACAAAAAGATACTTTGGGGAAAGATGGTTGCATTAATAATATTATTTAAGTCTGGACCAGAGGGATTGAGAATGTTGCAGTGTTATAGGTTTTGTTGGAGAAAAATAGACAATATGGAGGGTCGGGGAGGAGGGGAACAAGAGTAGCTGGAGAAGTATGGGATTAGCAACTAGGACATCCTTTCACAACTGGTGTCCCAGGAGAGATTTAAGACCAAATGCCTGAAGGCACCCCTTGTCTATAATGAATTAACTTCTCTCCTAGAATGGCAATGGTGCAATGCTTATGTACCATCTGCAGAATTGATAAAATAGTCATTCACATCACATATTGCGCTCTGAAATTCAGATGAGGAGCCCAGTTGAGAAAGGCTGCCAGATTTTTTGTTTTCCTTTAGCCTTCCATTCCTGATTTGATTGCATGAGATTCTCTTAAAGTTCCAGAGTTGCAAGTGGTGCTAGTTATGATTTTTTTTAGAAAAAAATTCACAAAACAGGTATCTGTATGTAAGCTTGATTGTATTATATGGATGCCGTGATTCTCAACAAGACCCTACCTAATAGGATCCAACAATACATTAAAAAGATTATCCACCATGACCAGGTGGGATTTATCCATGGGATGCAGTAGTGGTTCAACATTCATAAATCAATCAATGTGATAGAACAAATCAGTAAGAGAAGAGAGAAGAACTACATGGTCCTCTTGATTGATGCAGAAAAAACATTTGACAAGATACAGCATCCGTTCCTGATTAAAATGATTCAAAATATAGGGATAGAGGGAACATTCCTCAACTTCATAAAATCTATCTATGAAAAACCCACAGCGAATATCATCCTCAATGGGAAAAAGCTGACAGCCTTCCTTTGAGATCAGGAACAGGACAAGGATGTCCACTCTCGCCGCTGTTGTTCAACATAGTACTAGAAGTCCTAGCGACAACAATCAGACAACAAAAAGAAATAAAAGGTGTTCAGATTGGCAAAGAAGTCAAACGCTCTTCGCAGATGAGTGATCAGTGCTTCAAAGGAGACTCTTAGTCTGTCCTGAGACAGGAACGAAAACTATATATATTTACTATCAGCTGTTGTCCTACATTTTAGCAAGTATCATGAGGGATGATCTTAACTGTAGGTTACATATAATATTAGCTTAATTATGCCACATAAAATAAAAGACTGGAGGCAGGGTAATTCTAGGATAATGAATATAGTTACATGACAACATCACATCATAAGTCTGACATTGATCTGTTTTTCTACCCCTCCTAAAATGGCAGTATCTCTCTTCCTGGTTGCATGATAGCTGTGTTACTTGTGGATATGAGTAAGAAGAGAGGTATTTCTTCCCATGTATCTTTTTCATTGTATTGGCAAACCATTCCTATAAACTCTCTAGTAGACTTAACACTCAGATTACATTGGCAAGGATTGGGCCATACACTCACTATTTGTCACCGGCAAGGAAAAACAGTCTACAGTGATTGTTTTAAGTTAGTAGTGATTCAACCCTAGGGTACTGGAAAAGGAATCATCTCCCTAGAGTGTATGAGGTATTGATAACCAAAGCAAAATTGGAATCTGGGTTAGCTAGGAAAAAGGGTAAAGACTAAGAGTGAAAGGGTTCTATTAATTCAGTGTGGGATGGTAGAAATACTCCAGATTTTTTAAAAGTGTCAGGAAATGTGAAGGTAAATAAAGTCCGGTGGAGTGCATTTTTTATCTACTGGTACATCCCCAGTATTAGTGGCTTAAAGCCCACTTATTTGCCTCACATTCTCTGTGGGTCAGGGATTTTGGCATGACTTAGCTGGTCTTCTGTTTCTTGGTCTGCTTTGAGGCTGCTGTCAAGGTGTCTGCTGGGACCAAGGTATCACCTGAAACCTCAATTTCTAAGCCAACTTACATAGTTGTTGGCAGGTATGTTGCATTAAGGGCCTTCGTTTCTTACTGGTTGTTGTTTAGAGGCTGCCCTAATGTATGGACCCTCTAACATGGTTGATTGCATCACCAAGCATATAAGCCAAGAAGGCAATAGGAAGAATCTGCTGACTAGATATAAGTCCTAATCTTTTGAAACCTAATCATAGACATGCCATCACCTCAGTCTTGCCATATTTACTTGATTTGGAGCAAGTTATTCAAGGGGGAAGGCATTGCACAAGCCTCTGAACACCAGGAGACAGTGATTATTGGAGCCATTTCAGATACTGCCTACTGTAGGTAGAAACATAATAGTTCAGAAGTACAAAAATACAAAGACCTAATAAATATATTTGAGGTACAATGAGTTTTGGGTCTCTTGATTGCTTATGATTCCATTAACTGTGAAAATAGAATAACAACTTTAAAGGGATTTTTAATAGTTCTAAGGTTGTTTTTTGCCCTACGTACATTCAAAGAGATGAACTACAAGAAGAAATTTTAAATACTGATATAACAAGCATGGAGGTCTGGAATTAAGCTTAGGGAGTAGTATCAGATGTTAGTGACATGCATTAAAAAAAACAAGCAAGTGAGAAATGGAGAATTGCAAGAGATGACCAGAGATCTAGCACATCTTAAAACAAGATCCTTTATTAGTACAATTCATTGGAATAACATAGGTATTACTAGAGAGAGCTTATAAAAAAACTATTTTTTAATCTATAAAAGATAGTTAAATGCTTTACTTCTGTATGCCTATAACTATTAGAGTAACTTAAATCATATTTACCACATAATAATTGATTTTCTAAATAAATATGGTTTATACTATAAAAGGCTAAACTTAAATATTTATCATGAAAAATAAACCTTATAGAAAAAAGCCTTAAATTACTTTTTTAAAGTTTTAATTAAATTTCATATTACCGAGGACAGTTTTCTTTTGCTTTTTGGTGTCTGAGTAAAATATAATTGTTCTTTATATGATTCTGATGGAATATTCTTGCCATAATATAGATGCCAAAGTACCAAAATATCTAAAACAATGAAGCTCAATATGACTAATATATTATTTAAATGTGAAACCCATAAAATAGTAAAGCATGGGTACTAGACAGTAAGCCCAATTCTCCAGAAAGTTGGAAAGACCTATTTTTAGCAGACGGGGACTAATTACATTCACCTATAAATTCATCTTAAGGATCTGGTAAGTATTATCATGCATTTGATCTTCTGTTGCCTATAAAATATTGCCATATTGTTTTGCTATTCCAGGATTATTTTTTTTCTTGAAATGAATTTGATTAAAGCATAGTCTTGAGGGAACATCAACTCACATTTCAAAACCATCATCTAATTCAGCTGAAATGTGGCAGAGTTCATAGACTATGCCTCAGGACAAAGAGTTAGCATGGAAAATAACTTCACCTTTGATCCCAAGGGAAAGAAGGATGCCTTTAAGGGAAAGAAGGATGCCTTTAGGTCATAAATAAGGGCATCTCATAACACATTCCATCTGTTTCATCCCTGTACATCTCATCATTGCCAAGAGAATGGTGGGGGTCAGGTATTGGTGGAGTGGCCTTTCTTTCAAATAGGAAAACCAATAATACTAATTATATTCTCCCAAATAGCTATGGATGGTGGTTAAAAGTCTTAAACATTATCCATTAAGTATCACCATCTTTTAAAAATAAATTAACTACATGTCAAATGGAGGATTGTGCACAGTACCCATGATGATTATAAATAGAGCTGTGGGCGCTTGCTGTCCAGACTCAGGGGACTGGTGACCTTTACATGGCATCCGTGGTAATCGAGATCATTGAATGGTGCATGTTGCTATTCACTTGTGTGTATGCTGGTTTTCAAACACTGCAGTCACTATGTAAGCCATCAAAATGCTGTGTGACAAAGACAGTGGAAATGAAAGATAAAATGATGGGTAGAAAGGCAGAACACACAAACTTAATGATTAAAATGCTGATTAAATGACTACAGTATGTTTGTTCATATTGCTTCTGAAAACTAGACAAGATTAACTCTGACCAAGCAGAAGTCAGGGCTTTTGGTATACAGCAGGAGTTTTTCTGAAGATGGTAATAATGAACTTGAATGACCAGCCACTCAGGGAAGCAAAATGTTGGCTGAAAGCAATGGTTGGCAACAGAACCATGATGTCTCCATGAATGCTTGTGGAAATCAAGAGGAAACCACTAGCAAAATTTATTTAATGAACTCGTTTTGTGCAAAAGGCATCATTGCTTTTAGCTGTATGTTGTGGTCAGTTGGAAATGAACACTTAATAAAATGATAATTCAGAAACTTGGAAATTGGGGAAAGATAGGAGAGAATGAATTGAAATCTTTGACAGCAAAATTAGATTTTGGAAAAGGCATGGAGGCCAATTTATTTTGTGGTTTTCCCTAAGATACTTGAACTTCTGATATATATGAAAAGATGAGCTGAATCTTTCATCTGTAGCTTTTAACATTTTAAATTAGTTTTCCAAAAATGTCACATTCCTAGGTTATTTGATACACTCTGTAATATTACTTTAAAAAAACGTTTTTTTGTAGTTTTGTAGTCCACTATCCTAATGAATAGCAATATAAAAATAGGTTTCCTTTCTTGCCCATTGAGTTAATCTTCTCTTGAAAAAATATTCTTATCTGCAAAGATTATGAATTTGTAGGTGTTTGATTAAAGGCTATAGAAAGAACATTAGAATTTCTGTTGTTTACTGATAGTCTATTTTAAACTCAATATTAAGCTAGTTTTACTTTATAAATTTTCTTGGCGGGACAGCTTTAATTTTCATATTTTTAAACAATAGGTTCTGTGAAAGGTTCTACTGGCCCATCCTTCCAATACACATAGAAATTATTGATGGTTCATTTTGTTATTTTTCCCTGGGAACCTAATCTAATCTTCAAATCCTTAACATATGTTTCCAGGTTTATACCACTAATCAGATTCAGCATTCCAAATGAACCATCTTTGTCATTGTGCATATCAACCATGTAGTTTGGAAAAAAAAAAAAAGGCTAAACCTGTGAGGGGAACATGATGAAGATACTGTGTCATTTAATATTTTCAGGAATATGTTTTAGTAAAATTTGAAAGTGGGCCTGGAAAAAAAAGCATAGAGATGTGTGGTAACCACATAAATTATTGTTATTAATTTTGTTATTAAGTTTGGTGACAATAATACATCAACTGTCAACTTTTGATATTTGTCTATTTATAAAATTAATACTTGAATTGCTGATTCAATTAAATATTCCTGAGCTTTTGAGGGGAAATTCATCATAAGAGATTAAGTTTTTAGGTTTCATTAAAGTCATAAATGGTAGTCTCATAATTTTCTTCAAATTTGGATTAGTTATCCTATTGCCGATCTTTCCCTATTTGAAAAAGAATGCTTATTAAAAAAGTAGTGCTTGGCCCACCTGCTTCCCCCTCTCCCTCTGCCTGCCTCTCTGCCTACTTGTGATTTCTCTCTCTGTCAAATAAATAAATAAAATCTTAAAAAAAAAAAGTAGTACTCTTCAAATCGTGGCATCACAAAACAATAGTTTAGCACAGTCATGCTTCGAATTCAAGAGCATCCATGAACTTGGATAAGGGAAATAAAGGCTCATCTTTATTTCTACAAAGTTCTAACTAAATTGATCATTTCCTTTATTATTTATGTGAGTAATAATCCAGAATACTGTGTGGTAATATTTGTGATTTTAGCTTTCATGAAAATCCCCGATATTTCTAAAGAACACTAGATATGTAACCAAATTCTGAAATATACTCTATGCTCACCACTAATTGGAAATCACTGAAGTTATTAGTGCATGATCTTATTACTTAATGTATTAAGAGAAACATTTCTCCAGTTATGTATGGCTGTCTAATACATCACCCCAAAACCTAGCAAGTTAAAACAATTTATCATGTCTCTTAGTTCAATGGTTTGATTGAACTGAGCAGTTCTGGGGGTATCTCATGAGATCCCAGTCAGTTGTAAACTGGGACCACAGTTACCCGAAGGCTTATATGGACTGGTTATTTAAGATGTCTCACTGACAGAACTGACAGTTAATATTGGTGGCAGGCAGCTCATCTAGGGCCAACAACCAGAGCGCCTACTTATGGTTTCTCTCTGCTCTGTGGTCACTAAGTTCTGAGAGGCAGGGTTCAAGAAGTTCCCGGGCTCACAAGACCCAAGGCAGAAGCTACAAAGCTCCACATGACCTAACATTGTTTCCACCAGCCCAGATTCAACATAGGAGGAGTCTGTATGAGGCTATGAATACTGGAAAGTCTGATCCATTGAGGGATCTCTTTGCAGAATAGCTGTACAGATCGTATTAGTATAACACATTTTTTAAAGGATTTATTTATTCCCATGACCCAGAGTTCACAACCTGACCTGAAAGCAAGAGTCAGATGCCCAACTGACTGAGCCACCCAGAGGGCCCTAGTATGACACAATTTTAAAAAATATTTAGAAAACCGTATTTTGATCTAGTTTTCTTTGCAATGTTATTTCTGAAGATTACACACTTATAAGCTTTATTCTGAGAAGGGTCTCTAGTCTACCAAAGACTACCAAAGGGATCTGTTCCCCCAAATATTAAGAAGCTCCTGTTTAACAGAAATATGTTTTAATAGCACAATTTGATTTTTTTCTGAGATAACATTAGAAAAGCTCATATCAAAATAATATCAGTAATTTTAATAAACCATAAAAGTATCTCTTCATCTCAATACAAACTTACTGAGAATATGACTTGTATAAGGCATTTAGCAAATGTTAATTATTATGCTTGTTTTCCCTTTTGAAAGAACTGTACAATAAGTTCTTAGCATTAGAGCTAAATACATTTTTTTGTCTCTCCACATGATTTTATGTGTTTTTGTAATATGATATGAAAGCTACGTAACCTCAAAACTTCATATTCCCTTTATTAGTCTGGCTGCCAGAAAGGTTAGAACTATATGACTACTGTGCCATTTCCCCGTTTACATCAGATAATGCTTCTGTTTTAGCATTATATTAAGACCATCATATTTGCATATTTTATAGAAAGCTTATTCCTTCAAAGGGTTACATTAATAAAAATAGACTGTCTTTTGACATTAATTGCATGACCTAAATATTTCAGAAAACTTTTATCTGATTCAGGGAATTTTGTTGTTGTTGTTGTTTATTAACATATAATGTATTATTTGCCCCAGGGGTATAGGTCTGTGAACCATCAGGCTTACACATTTCACAGCACTCACCATAGCACATACCCTCCCCAATGTCCATAACCCAGCCACTCTACCTCTCTCCCCACCCCCAGCAACCCTCAGTTTGTTTCATGAAATTAAGAGTCTTTTATGGTTCGTCTCCCTCCTAATCCCATCTTGTTTCATTTTTTCCTTCTCTACTTCCCACCAACCCCTGCCCTGCCTCTCAAATTCTTCATATCAGAGAGATGATATGATAATTGTCTTTCTCTGATTGAATTATTTTGCTCAGCATAATACCCACTAGTTCCATCCACGTTGTTGCAAATGGCAAGATTTCATTTCTTTTGATGGTTGCATAGTATTTCGTTGTGTATATATACCACATCTTCTTTATACATTCATCTGTTCATGGACATCTAGGTTCTTCCCAAAGTTTGCCTATTAGACATTGCTACTATAAACATTTGGGTGCATGTGCCCCTTCGGACCACTACATTTGTATCTTTAGGGTAGTATGATTGCTGGGTTGTAGGGTAGCTCTATTTTCAACTTTTTGAGGAACCTCCATGTGGTTTTCCAGAGTGGCTGCACCAGCTTGCATACTCACAAACAGTGTAGGAGGGTTCCCCTTCCTTCACATCCTCACCAACATTTGTTGTTTCCTGACTTGTTAATTTTAGCCATTCTGACTGGTGTGAGGTGGTATCTCGTGGTTTTGATTTCTATTTCCCTGATGCCGAGTGATGTGGAGCACTTTTTCATGTGTCTGTTGGTAATCTATATGTCTTCTTTACAGAAATAATCTGTTCATGTCTTCTGCCCATTTCTTGATTGGATTATTTGTTCTTTGGGTGTTGAGTTTGGTAAGTTCTTTATAGATATTGGATACTAGCCCTTTATCTGATATGTCATTTGACATATCTGATATGTCATTTGACATATCTGATATGTCATATGGCATATCAGATATGTCACGAATATCTTCTCCCATTCCGTCAGTTATCTTTTGGTTCTGTTGACTGTTTCCTTTGCTGTGCAAAGCCTTTGATCTTGATGAAGTCCCAATAGTTTATTTTTGCCCTTGCTTCCCTTGCCTTTGGCGATGTTTCTAGGAAGAAGTTGCTGTGGCTGAGGTCGAAGAGGTGGCTGCCTGTGTTCTCCTCAAGGATTTTGATGGATTCCTATCTCACATTGAGGTCTTTCATCCATTTTGAGCCTATTTTTGTGTGTGATCCAAGGAAATGATCCAGTAACATTCTTCTGCATGTGGCTGCCCAGTTTTTCCAACACCATTTGTTGATTCAGGGAGATTTAATCTTTATAGTCTGGTATAGCTGTGGGAAATGATTTAACTTTTCCCAAAATAGTTTTCATAGAAAATAAACATTTAATAAAGAGGTCCTGAATTGATGAGATAGTAGGCTGCTTAGGCATAATTACGCATGTGTGGACATTCTCATGAAAAGGAAGTAGAATTTTCCAGCCTATGTTTTATCATGTTGCCCAAACAAATTCATTTTACACTAGTTCCTTAGAACTCTACTTAAATTCCTAAGGAAGCCTGTAAATCATCTCTTTTTGACTTTTCCTGCCAAAAACCATTCCGGACCTGCCACTGAGTATAAATAATGTCTTTATTTTCTACATACATTCAGCAAGACACTCTTATTTATGCTTGCTGCAGTAGCTATCAATATTCTTCTTTGGGCAGATACCTTCTGCTTCAGCATTTCTTTTAGTTCAACAAGTGACCAATACAAAATTAATGGATATCCAGCTTACGGGATCTTTTAGCTGAAATTAATTTTAGAGAAATGGTAATGGCAGCTTGGAGTTTTGGCCATAAATATAAAATTTCATTAGCTCTTCCCTGAAATGCAACATTGTTATTTATTTAAGAGAAACGCCATTATGTTCCTTGTACTATTTAAAATCTCTAAATTTTACTTTTAACCTTTTTCAATAATTACATTTTCTATTGACATGCCTACCTCATATCGGTAGCTTCAGATTATTGAGCATCCGTAGCACGTACGATTTATTTGTTTCTTTTATTCTTTAGACACAGTGTGGAGAAAGATAATCACACAATGGTTTATCACTGTGACCAGCGGATGATTATAGCACCACAATAGTATAATTAATGGAAAGAAAAATCAAAGAATGGGAACACATCCTATTACAGCTTGTTAGAACATTCTTTCTTGCACATAGTTTATGGTTATTTATTCCCTGGCACAATTTAATACCCCTCATGTCGCTAAGTGCAGGAAATTATTTTTCATGCTTTTGTAAAAATTTTCTGCTGATAGATTTAGTTTATCTCTGATCACAGAGAGAAAGAAAAATTCCATGATTTCTCTGGTAATTCTCTCATTTAGCAGAGTTTAAAATGTCATAGAGCTGTATACCTTTCAGAAGAGGCATACACCATTGGAAAAGATTCTATTTCAATGCTTAAATTGTAAGTGTCAACAGAGATTTGGAAGATACCCGTACTTAATATTAATTACAGTATTTACTGCCATGAAATAAATCCTAGTCATTATGGGTAATGAAAATTTAATGCATGTAAATGAAGGCAGGTTTTTTTTTTTAAGATTTATTTATTTTGGGGGGGGGTTAAGGGAAAGGGAGAGAAGTAGACTCCCTGCTGAGCATGGAGCACAAAGTGGGGGCTCAATCCCATGACCCCGAGGTCATGATCTGAGCCGAAATCAAGAGATCAACAGTACTGTGCTCAACCAACTGAGCCACACAGGCAACCCAAAGGCAGTTTTTTAAATATCAGAATTTCCTTTTATACAATACACTGAAATTAGTAATAAAATGATGTTATCAGCAGACCTTTGTAAGCAGCTCCAATTTGTTGGCACTCTCCCTCTTCTTTCCGTCTGCCTTCTTCCTATTTCCTGGTCCACCTTCGCCTCTCCACTTATACTTCCAATTTATTCTTTTCTTTGTTCTCACTATTTTTGATGTTTTACTTTATCCTGTAGCTCCTTTAAGAATTGGTGGAAGTGCCCAAAACATCAAAAGACAGTGACTTTAATTCCATTCTCCTTTTATTTCCCTCCCATTTAACCTATAAGACAGACAAACATACTGAAACACCAAAGAGACATAAATAACATAAAATTTAAAAAAATAAATAAAAGCATTATTTCCAAGTCACCAAAAAAAAAAAAAAAGAGAGAGAGAGAGAGAGAGATACATGATTGCACACATGCAAACACTAGTATAATGTAGTATGATTATTTGTGGCTTTTCTGTTATTAAACTTACAGTAGAGTATGGCTATAAGGTAAGAAAGAATTGAACACACATCCCTAATATCTGCACATCAGATGAATACACAAGAGAGGTGCCAGCATGGCTTGGACTATTAAGTGTCTGACTCTTGATCTCAACTCAGGTCTGGATCTCAGGGTTGTGAGATTGAGCTCTGCTGGGTGTGGAGTTTACTAAAATAAATACATAAATAGATAAGCACACAGTAGCAGTTAACAGGAAATTTTATAGTACAGATTATAACTTTGCCACAGTTGCAACCATTGATTTGAGTTGTAGAAAACGTTTAGGAAAGAAGTAATGTTTTCTTAAATTATTTTATAATTATTTTTTCAAATATATGCAATTTCGTTTCAAGCAATGAGATTTTGGAAGGGACATAGTCAAACACACATGCCTAGCTAATGTATACTTTTTGCACTACGTGTTCCTATCTCATGAAGATTGTTCAAATTCCACAGTTTAAAAGATTTTCAACTCAGAATGCATTTGTCTGACATTTAATCATTCTAGCAGGAACAGATTGTGCATTTTCTCAGACTCAGAATACCAACATAAGTAGATTGAGATGCTGTGTATAAAATTGTGTACTCAGGAGAAAGCAAAAAGTAAAACAGGTAAATCATATCAACTACACTTAGCTCTAAATCCTGCAGTTTAAAATTCTATTCAGAAGGTTTCCAATAAAATAGCTAACATTTAAAATAGAAACAATGTATGCTCTCTAGAGGAAAATACTTGGGAGAACTCCAACACTATTATTTTGAAGATAAGAAGGAATCAAAATTTATAGCTTGCTTTCCACAGGCTTCTTGATTGATATTCGCTGTCACCCTTTTCATAAATGGTTCTCTGCATGATGAATTGATTAATTGTAAACTGAATCCAACTCAAAATTGCTATAATGAGATATCCATACACTTCTTTGTCCTTAATGCTAAGCTGTATGTTTTTTTTTTTTTTTTTTTTGCTGGTACTATTTACATTTTTTATTACTTGCCATTAGAATTTTTGTCCCACTTCATTCTTCTTCTACCCTCAAAATATCATTGAGTCTTCTTTAAATTTCCATGAGACTTCAGACATCCCTTAATGACTAGTCAATTTTAGACCTGAAAACCCTTATATTGGCATGCTGGGTTATTAAATTATTTGTGGTTTATCAGTTTCACCTGCTGTTTTTCAGTTCTTGTGCAGCTGGTGTTATTGGCTGAGAACCAGGTCAACTGAATTCATATTTGCTACATCTTCATGTTTGCCATTAGCAGATTGACTTTTTCTAATTTTCTATGCCACAGTGAAAACATCATCCAAAACTGGCTTCAGTTATGGTCAGGAAGTTTGGAAGAGTCTGCTTGTGTTTGTTTGTTTATACAGCAAACTAATGGAAAATATATTTATTTAGTTGCAAAGCTCCCGTGATAAAAATGACAATATGACATACTAATGCTTTACTGCACTGAGACTGAAGTCCAAAAATCTATTTGAGAGTTGTAGAATTCACTGTTCATCACATCTATATCACATGCCTACATTATTCCTGGATATATTACATAATATTCATTCCATAATACACCTATTATTCATATAGTTATCTAGGCTGTTTTGGTACTGTACATACAATGTGGGTACCTCTGTTAAATTAAAAGGTCTATATGTTTATTTCTTATAATGTAGTATAATACAGTAAATACAGTCATATTTATCTTAGCATTAATAACCAATCACATAATAATTCAATCAGGATTAAATTTTCCTGAGGTTCAAAGTTGGCCATTTAAGAAAATTATTTATATTGACACTTTCATACACTGTTGATAGCCTGCTACCTTGGTAAATTTTTTTGGAAGGAAATTTACTCAACCCACCTTTAGATGCTATTTATACTTCTGAAAAAATAGATTTTTTTATTGTTTCACTTCAAAGAAAAAATAGATTCACACAAAGATCCTACAGTTATTTATTTTTGTGTTAACTGTATCAGGAGAAATTGGAAAAAAATCAGGAGAAATTGGCTAACTACATCATGGCTCTTCCATTTTAATGCAGTGTTGTCTAGCTCTTTAAAAAGAATGTGCGCTAAGAAATTTTAAGATTGTGGTGTATTTCTCATAATAGACTGATAAGTAAAAAAGCAGAGCACAAATATGTGATACATAACATAAAGTATATAATTATAATAAATTCCAACCCTGTGTATTAAAGTGAGTGTTGTGTGTGGTAGTAGTAGTAATACCCATATAAGGAAATAAGTCAGCCACAGTATTATCAGTATTACTAATGGTTATCAGTGTATATTTGGATGTCAGGTGCATTTTAAATTTCCCATTTTTAAACTTAACTGGTTTAAAATTTAATTACTTTTACTTCTTCTCATGAAATTATAAATAAAAGATATTTTGTTTTTACAAATTACTTTTTCTCATATTACAAACAAAAGATATTTAAATATGATTAAAAGAAAAGGAATTCTCAGATTAACGTATTCTTACACAGAATCTCTGTGTATAATGTTTTACTTAATATCTTTAGTATTTTTATAACTTCCTGAACCCTATTTCACTGATTTACCCACCTGCATCTCCTCTGTAACCATCAGTTTGTTCTCTACAGTTAAGTCGGTATTGGGCTTGGTCTCTTTTGTGTGTGTGTGTGTGTGTGTGTGTTTATTTTAATCATTTTTTAAATTTATTTTCAGCATAACAGTATTCATTGTTTTTGTACCACACGCAGTGCTCCATGCAATCCGTGCCCTCTCTAATACCCACCACCTGGTTCCCCCAACCTCCCACCCCCCCACCTCTTCAAACCCTTCAGATTGTTTTTCAGAGTCCATAGTCTCTCATTGTTCACCTCCCCTTCCAATTTCCCCCAACTCCCTTCTCCTAACTCCCCATGTCCGCCATGCTATTTGTTATGCTCCACAAATAAGTGAAACCATATGATAATTGACTCTGTCTGCTTGACTTATTTCACTCAGCATAATCTCTTCCAGTCCCGTCCATGTTGCTACAAAAGTTGGGTATTCATCCTTTCTGATGGAGGCATAATACTCCATAGTGTATATGGACCACATCTTCCTTATCCATTCGTCTGTTGAAGGGCATCTTGGTTCTTTCCACAGTTTGGCAACCGTGGCCATTGCTGCTATAAACATTGGGGTACAGATGGCCCTTCTTTTCACTATATCTGTATCTTTGGGGTAAATACCCAGTAGTGCAATTGCAGGGTCATAGGGAAGTTCTATTTTTAATTTCTTGAGGAATCCCCACACTATTCTCCAAAGAGGCTGCACCAACTTGCATTCCCACCAACAGTGGAAGAGGGTTCACCTTTCTCCACATCCCCTCCAACACATGTTGTTTTCTGTCTTGCTAATTTTGGCCATTCTAACTGGTGTAAGGCAATATCTCAATGTGGTTTTAATTCGAATCTCCCTGATGGCTAGTGATGATGAACATTTTTTCATGTGTCTGATAGCCATTTGTATGTCTTCATTGGAGAAGTGTCTGTTCATATCTTCTGCCCATTTTTTGATATGATTATCTGTTTTGTGTGTGTTGAGTTTGAGGAGTTCTTTATAGATCCTGGATATCAACCTTTTGTCTGTACTGTCATTTGCAAATATCTTCTCCCATTCCGTGGGTTGCCTCTTTGTTTTCTTGACTGTTTCCTTTGCTGTGCAGAAGCTTTTGATTTTGATGAAGTCCCAAAAGTTTATTTTGGCTTTTGTTTCCTTTGCCTTTGGAGACATATGTTGAAAGAAGTTGCTGTGGCTGATATCAAAGAGATTACTAAACATTGTTAAAATGTCCATATTGCCTAGAGCAATCTATACTTTTAATGCCATGCCAATCAAAATTCCACCGGCATTCTTCAAAGAGCTGGAGCAAATAATCCAAAAATTTGTATGGAATCAGAAGAGACCCCGAATCGCTAAGGAAATGTTGAAAAACAAAAATAAAACTGGGGCATCATGTTACCTGATTTCAAGCTTTACTACAAAGCTGTGATCACCAAGACAGCACGGTACTGGCATAAAAACAGACACATAGACCAGTGGAACAGAATAGGGAGCCCAGATATGGACCCTCAACGTTATGGTCAGTTAATCTTCAACAAAACAGGAAAAAATATACAGTGGAAAAAAGACAGTCTCTTCAATAAATGGTGCTGGGAAAACTGGGCAGCTATATGTAGAAGAATGAAACTCGTCCATTCTCTTACACTGTACACAAAGATAAACTCAAAATGGATAAAAGACCTCAACGTGAGACAGGAATCCATCAGAATCCTAGAGGAGAACATAGACAGTAATCTCTCTTTTTTTTTTTTTTTTAATTTCTTTTCAGTGTTCCAGAATTCATTGTATAAGCACCACACCCAGTGCTCCATGCAATACCTGCCCTCCATAATACCCACCACCCGGCTCGCCCAACTCCTTACCTCCCTCCCCTCTAAAACACTCAGTTTGTTTCTTAGAGTCCACAGTCTCTTCATGGTTTGTCTTCTCCTCCGATTTCCCCCAACTCACTTCTCCTCTCCATCTCCCAATGTCCTCCGTGTTATTCCTTATTCTCCACAAGTAAGTGAAACCATATGATACTTGACTCTCTCTGCTTGACTTATTTCACTCAGCATAGTCTCTTCCAGTCCTGTCTAAGTTGATACAAAACTTGGGTATTCATACTTTCTGATGGAGGTATTATACTCCATTGTATATATGGACCATATCTTCTTTATCCATTCATCTTTTAAGGGGCATCTTGGTCCTTTCCACATTTTGGCGACTGTGGCCATTGCTGCTATGAACATTGGGGTACAGATGGCCCTTCTTTTCACTACATCTTGTATCTTTGGGGTAAATACCCAGTAGTGCAATTGCAGAGTCATAGGGAAGCTCTATTTTTAATTTCTTAAGGAATCTCCACACTGTTTTCCAAAGTGGCTGCACCAGCTTGCATTCCCACCAACAGTGTAATAGGGTTCCCCTACCTCCACATCCTCTCCAACACGTGTTGTTTACTGTCTTGATAATTTGGCCATTCTAACAGTTGTAAGGTGGTATCTCAATGTGGTTTAGATTTGAATCTCCCTGATTGCTAGTGATGATGAACATTTTTTCATGTGTCTGTTAGCCATTTGTATGCTTTGGAGAAGTGTCTGTTCATGTCTTCTGTCCATTTTTTAACGTGATTATCTGTTTTGTGTGTGTTGAGTTTGAGGAGTTCTTTATAGATGCAGTGATCTTTATTTTGACCTCATTCATGAAAGATAGTTTTGCTAGAAATACAGTTTGAAGATTTTGTTAGGCTTTCATTTTTGCTGTTGAGTCGATTGCTGACACTTGTATGTGAGGTATCCTTAATTTCTGCTCCAAGATGCTGTGTATACACGTGTTTGTCATGTGATGTGTAAGTGTGGATTTTTTTTTTTTTAATCATTACTAGTAGTGTACTTGTGACTTCATACTTTCTATCAGTTTTGGAAATTTCTAAGCCGTAATGTCTCTGGGTTTCCTACTAGGTCTTTGCTGGGGTTTCCTAAATCTAATATCCATGTTCCTTTCCTTTTACCATCTTTCTTTTCCTGCTTCTCTGCTGTTCTGTAATTTTTTCCAGCTGTGTCTTTGGTTCACAAACTCTCATTTCAGCTCTAAATTGGTATTTAAACCACCTATTTTGTTATTTCTAAATTTGCTTTTTTATTTTTTACAAATGTGTATCTTTTTGCAAAATGTCTATTGATGCCTTTCCCAGATGTGCTTCTTACTATCAGCTCCTTTGCATGGGTTTTCAAGAGTAGCTCCAGTTTCTGGTCTTGACTTTTTCCTTTGATCTCCCTGCCTTATGACATATTTTTCTTACTCCTGTGGATAAACAAAGCCAGCAAAAGTGTTTTATATAGAATCTAGTAATAGAGTCGGAGTATCTAGTAAAAGTAGTTATCTTGCCCATTGATAATTTACATTTCATGAGACATATGTCCTTATTGTATTAATGTCATTTTGATGTGAGTATATATTGGATAACCTTACTTCTAAAACACTAACGGTTGTCTGATTTATGAAAATATTGTCTTTAGAATTTATTTTCTCCCATTCATTGTTTTTTATATCCAAATTAAGACTGTTTACTTACACAGTTACTCAAATAATTATGTTGTTTCTGGTTTCTCTGTTCTAAAGTCCAATATATTTTTGGAAGTTAGTGCCTATGTATAGACTATAGTTACATAAACTACAAAAAATTCGTCTTCACTAGTTTACATTTTTTTCAATGATAATATGTAATGGGCCAGACCATTATGGGGAAAAATATTAAGATCTCAGGAAATACAAAAAATGTTAGATATGACACATATTGATATGAGACAATGATTTTCACTTATCAGTCTATATCAACTGTTGGTCTATACTAATCTACTGCATACTGTTCAATCTAATTTTTATATGTAAATGTTAAAATTTATCTGTTTTGTAGATTGACTTCTTATTCTTTTACATTAAAAACGATCATGTGCATGCGTTTCAACATAGATGTTTTTAAATTTCCTCATGTAACTTTGGATGCTTTATATAAATTAGTAGAGTTTTGACTGGCCCAGTGGGATTTCAAGGATTAAAATGTTATTTTCAACCAATAAACATGATAAAAAGGAGATATGACTTCAAGCTTGACAAAAGCCTCCTTACTTAGGGTCAGGAAAAGACTTTAAAAATTATGATTGCATACAGTACAATAAAACTGTCCAAAATAAAAATATTTGCTGGGGGAGAAAATCCATCTGTCATTTCTCTTTCCCAAAACCCCCTTTGGACCAAGAATTCCAGTAGCATAAGAAAGGTATTGGCTTTCTAGCTATAATGTGCATAATAACTTTCTACTATAACAGTAAGTAAAATATACTCAATCTATCATTTTCCTACTAGTACATGATATATGTAAAGTGGTCCAATGAAACTCTTTTTTTAAAGATTTTATTTATTTATTTGGCAGACAGAGATCACAAGTAGGCAGAGAGGCAGGCAAAGAGAGAGGAGAGGAAGCAGGCAGAGAGGCAGGCAGAGAGAGAGGAGAGGAAGCAGGCTCCCTGCTGAGCAGAGAGCCCGATGTGGGGCTTGATCCCAGGAGCCTGAGATCATGACCTGAGCCGAAGGCAGAGGCTTTAACCCACTGAGCCACCCAGGAGCCCCCAATGAAACTCTTTAAAATATTCTTTAAAATTGAAGAATTAGGTAAATTTGCCATGTAGTTTTATCATAAATAAAGGCTTTAAATAGTTTCATTATTCAAATATGCCCTTTCCACTTATATAAGCGTTGGCATAAAACATATTTGTCAAAGAAAAATATTTTCATGTTAAGTCATATAAGAAACCATATAGAGTAAAACAATTTTTTAAGTATAGTTGACTCACAATGTTTCATTAGTTGCAGGTATACAACATAGTGATTCAGTGTCTCAGTACATTATGTTATGCTCATTATAAGTGTAGCTACCATTTGTGGCCATACAACAATAGGACAATATCATTGACTATATACCTTATCCTGTAATCTTTATTCCCATGACTTATTTATTCCATAACTGAAAGCGTGTAGGTCCCACTCCCCTTCATCCATTTTGCCCATCTTCCCACCTCTCTTCTCTCTGGCAACTACCAGTTTGTTCTCTGTATTTATAGATCTGATTCTGCTTTTTGTTTGTTTATTCCTTTGGGCTTTTTAAGATTCCACATATGAGTAAAATCATACGTATTTGTCTTTCTCAGTTTGTCTTGTTTCACTTAGCATAATACCCTCTAGGTCCATCTATGTTGTCACAAATGGCATAGTTCACCTTTTTATGGCTGCATAATATTCCATTGCAGATATATATTGCAACTTTCCTATCTATGTGTGGACACTTAGGTTACTTTTGTATATTGGCTATTATAATTAATGTTGCAATTAACATAGGGGTATGTATATATATCTTTTTGAATTAGTGTTTTTGTTTTCTTTTGGTAAATACCCAGTAGTGGGATTATTAGAACATATGTTAGTTCTATTTTTAATTTTTGAGGACTTTCCACACTGTATTCCACAGTGGTTGTACCACTTTACATTCCCACCAACAGTGTATGGGGGTTCCTTTTTCTTCACTTCCTTGCCAATACTTGTTATTTCATGTCTGTTTGATTTTAATCATTACGACAGGTGGAAGATGACAGCTCATTGTGCTTTTCTTGGGGGTGGCCCAGAGGAAGAGGGAGAAGGAATCTTAAGAAGGCTCCATGCTCAGTGTGGAGCCTGAGATGGGGCTTGATTTCATGACCCTGGACACATGACCTGAGCCAAAACCAAGAGTTAGACACTTAACCGACTGAGCCACCCAGATGCCCTTCTCCTTGTAGTTTTGATTTGTGTCTTCCTGATGATCAGTTATGTTGAGCATCCTTTCATGTGTCTGTTGGCCATCTGTATGTCTTCTGTGGAGAGATGTCTACTCAAGTCCTCTGCCTGTTTTTCAATCATATTGTTTTGTTTTGTTTTGTTTTGTTTTCAGTGTTGAGTTGTATTAGTCTTTTATGCTTTGGATGTTAATCCCTTAAAGCTGGGTATACAGGGAACAATTGAGTGAAACAGTGGACTTTTCTAAGTCAGAGAAGATATAGCATATGTTTTAAATTTGAAAAATAAGAAGCAATTAGATAGAGAAAACGTAGTGTGTGTACGTATGTGCGTGTGTGTGTGTGTGTGTGTGTGTGTATACATATACAGACAATGGAATGGTATTCAGCCCTGAAGAAGAAGGAAATTCTGCAATATGTAACAATCTGGACAAACTTGAGGACATTATGCTAAGTGACATAAACTAGTCACAGAAAGATAAATAGTACATGTTTCATATATATGAAGTATCTGAAATAGTCAACTTCATAAAATCAAAGACTGGTATTGTGGTTGTGGGAGAAAGAAGGAAATGGTGAATTACTAATCAATGGGCAGAAAGTTTCAGTTAAAAAAGATGGGTAAGCTCTAGAGATCTACTATACAACATTGTACCAATAATCAACAATACTGTATTATACACTTAAATTTAAGAGAATAAATCTCATGTTATGCTCTTACTATAATAAAATAAGTTAAAAAAAAAAAAAGAAAAGAAGCAGTGAAGTATAAATTTTTGCCAGAATTAACTTACATAAAAATGAGTTAACTCAGAACTTCATAAAAATCTTTGGACCATGCCATTTCTTAACATCTTTATCTCCTGTCCACCTGAGCAAACCATATCCACCCCTTCTATCTAGTCATTACTTAAAATTTTACCAGCTCAGAAAGCTTATCCTCTCAGCTTCTGTTCTCTGACCATTCCAGCTGTATCTCATGCTACAAATATACATGTTCTTGGAATCATTCTCATCTTTTTGACTTGGGCCATTTTTTGACTGGCTGAAGTTATGTTTTTTATGTTGCTCATTTCAATCCTGATGATATTTACCAGCATAGACCAACTGTACCCTTTGCCACAGAACAGAGGTGGTGTGGTCGGACAACAAGAGGCTATAACCGACAGGCAAGAGTTGAGATAGCTTGTCTCCTTTGTAACACCGAAAACAGCTCTGCTCAATAGAAATATAAAGCAAGCCATACAAAAAAATCTAAAGTTTTCTAGTAATCACATTTAAAAAGTAAAACAAAAACGCAAAACCCTACACATTAGTTGAACCTAATTTTTGTAGTATATATAACATGTTATATGGTTGTATCATGTTATATATTTTGTGCTTACAGTATATCTTAGTTTGAATTACGCACATTTCAATTGCCCAGTGGTCACGTGTGGCCAGTGACTACCATATTGAGCAGCGTATCTCTAGAGGAACTTGGTATATGCAGCCTTGTCTTCTCCTCTGTAAAATAATAGAATTCTGTTTGGCAGTAAGTTTCACCAACCTAAAATAACAGTGGTTGTTAAATCGCAGTACTTTATTTCTCTTTAAATGCCTAGATATATGAGGTTAAATTTAGTAAATTGTTTCAGCTCCAAAACTCCTCAGGGACTGAGGTCCCTTATAGCTCATAGTTCTTCCATGTCTACGGGGTGAACCTTTGGCACCATTGTCTAAAGTAGCAGTAGCTAAGTTCTGGGTGGGAGGATACAGAAAGGAAAACATAAGAACCGGCTAAAGGTGAACAGCGTCTTTCAAAGAAAGTTCACAGAAGCTGCTGCTTTTCACTTCCCACTTATATCCCACTGGCCAGCACCCAGTTTCAGAAAATCTATCCTTTTGTAGTCAACCAGTTGGTCAGCTATAATTACAAAAGAAAGGAAGACATATATTTGAATATATTTGAATAAATAACAGCCCCTATGTTAGACTTTGATGACATCCCACCCATGGACTCAGGTAACTGCCAGATTTGTAGCCCTGGTAGATATGCCGTTGGAAGAGACTGTGAGAGAATCCAAGATGTCTCAACAACTTAATATGTTGCTTTCTCCAGAAAAATTCATATAATAGGGTTGAATGTTACAATTTGGTTTGGAATGTTATTGTATTTATTGTAACTCAAGATTCTGAGATGTCAGTGAAATCTGGATGGTGCATAAATCACACTCTCTTGCTGAGTAGGGGACTCACTGTGGATGTGCTGTGCTGTTTAGTAATATGGTATACTGTGGAATCCCAGAGAATTTCCATACTATGATTAAATTACATTCAAGCTTCAGAAAAAATGAATAGTCACGAGATAGCCATTCTATTAAAACTTTTCAAATTTGAGCCCCAGGCATCCTTTAAAAATGCATTTGTTCATTCAAACTTACTAAATTCCTTAAGTTTAGATTCTTTTATGTCTCATGCCCTACCTGTAAACAGATTATATGTATGTGTGTGCACGTGTCTGTATACACACACACACACACACACACACACACAATCTTCTTAGTAATAAAAAGTAATCTTTTTTTTTTAAGATTTTATTTTATTTATTTGACAGACAGAGATCACAGGTAGGCAGAGAGGCAGGCAGAGAGAGAGAGGAGGAAGCAGGCTCCCCGCCAAGCAAAGAGCCCGACGCGGGGCTCGATCCCAGGACCCCGAGATCATGACCCGAGCCGAAGGCAGAGGCTTTAACCCACTGATTAGTAAGTGCCATCTAATGGTCTTTCCTTGAAAAAGATATGATCAGGCTTTGTATATAGTCTATAACTGATTTTTTTTTAATGAACAGAAGGATATGCTTTAAATTTACAGACCTTTCATAAACTTTCGTTTTGTGATCAAATATGACAACTGTTTAGAGAGGTCAAAACACCCATTATTTTGAAGCTTATCAGCACGCTCAGCATCTCCTTAGCAAGTTCCTTGATTTATTCTGTAGCCGTTAGGAGTCACCTCGTTCAGCTTTATGTGCTGACTTACTTTATAAATTATTAATCTTCTCACTGCCTGGTTAGACACTTCAATTCCTCAAAAAAATTTTGATCATGCCAACAATACTTTCTGTTAGTACTGGTCCCCTTTAGGAATAGTTTCAGATTGAATTAAGTAACTTCTTAATGGTGGCTTAGCAACAAATCCACCTTTTTGTTAACTAAATGGAAAGGAACTCAGGAGGGAAATGCAGACAAAATCAACAATTGACCCTCTAGGATTTTTGTCAATAAAGGCAAATTCTGGGAAAACTAAACCATATTAAGAAAAATCTGTAATTCAATTTTAATTAAACTTTTATCTTATCGTATATGTGTACCTATGTGAGAAAAAAACAAATTAAAAGGAGATACATTCATCCATCCTACTTATTCATTTGCCTTAACTATCTATTTGCCTGTGACTATTTATTTAGCCAATAATAAAGGTGAATAAGCACATGAAACAATGTATGAAAGAAAAAATTAATCATGACTTAATTAACTAATGATACCTATTGTAATTTTGATTTATTTCTCCGTTGTTCATTAATATTAATAGTTCGAAATAGATGTAGTCAGAATCTATGTATTTTTTTCTTTGTATGTTTTCTTTCATGTTCGTGTCAAACAACATCTGTGCCACATCAATTTTTAAAGTCCCCATATTTAATTAGCTACACAGTATTTACTGGAGAGAAAGGAGCATAATTGAATTGTTTTCTAACTGATGGAAATTCAAGCGGCTCCTAATTTTTGATATTTAAATAATACTGCAGTGAACATCTTTATTTAAAAATTTGGATTATTTTATTAAGATAGAGATTTTTCAACTTTAGGCAATGAGTATATAGTTAATTCTTATTTTATATTATTTGGTTCTTACAAAAATGTTGACAATATTTTCAGGGAGACTTCCCTCCACAAAACAAGATATAACTATTTACAAAGTGTAGGAATTAATAAAATGCTAGCATATTGTTAAGTAAATAATTTTTTTGTTTCTGATTAAAAGTTTCTGTCAGTTCCATTCCCTTTTATAGACTTTACATTTCATCATTCACAAAACTCTTAATAGTTTCATTATTAATCTTTGGATCTCAATAGATCTTATTGGGGCATAAAATTTTACAGGTACTTGTCTTGCAACATTTCGTCATTTTTTTTGTTCTTTTGTATTTATTTTAACATGCGAAAATCCTTCAGTTTTAAGCAATAACATATCTCTATCCTTTTTGTCATTACTTATGGTCTATATGTTTGACATTTTTTTTTAAAGATTTTATTTATTTATTTGACAGAGAGAGATCACAAGTAGGCAGAGAGGCAGGCAGAGAGAGAGGAAGGGAAGCAGGCTTCCTGCTGAGCAGCGAGCCCGATGCGGGACTCGATCCCAGGACTCTGGGATCATGACCTGAGCCGAAGGCAGCGGCTTAACCCACTGAACCACCCAGGAGCCCTATGTTTGACATTTATTCTCCCTTTTCAGATGATTCAAAATGATTGAATTGATTATGCTTAAAATATTTTAATCTTTTGTCATACATATGTGTGAAGTATGTATCTCCGTCTTCTTTTAACTCTGTAATTTTTTAATTCATATGGCTAAACTGAAAAATAGATGATGAATCAATTTATCTATCCATCCATCCATTCATCTATTCATTCTTTTTTAATAAACATTTTTGAATGACCACTCTAAACTTTCTCTTACACAATGTGAATTCTGTGTCATATTGAATCATTCTTAATCACTCAGGTGGAAATAGCCCTAGTCAAGCTGCCTGCCCAACACCAGTTACAACTAGCTGGGTGATCAGAATCAAGGAAACTATATGGACCACACTGAGAACTTCAAGAAAGCTTTTATCCTTCTAGATCTTACCTCTCCACCTTCCTCCTACTTCCAGTACTTCTGTCAATAGGCCCCTTGGTTCTTTGCCCAAAGAAATGAATCCATTATCCTTCTTGAAATAATGTGTTTGTGATTTTCTCATTTTCTAAGGAAGGGTCAGAATAATTTTGGAAAAGGATAAAACAATCTTTATCATTTCCTTACTCAAAACCCTAGAAGGTAGTGATGACCTTATAAAATCTCAATCCAAAGATCTCTCTGGGACGACAACAAGTGTCTATGTTTCACTGCCATGAGGTGATAGCAGTGTGTAGGAGGACAACTTAATGAGGAAGTAGATTATCGAGGGGCCACTTTCTTCTGCTGCTACTTCATTTATGGAGATCAGTTTAGTTAAAAGTGTTTTAGATATCAGAATATCATCTTGTATTCATTTCAATTAGAACTGATGAGAAAACAGTACAAATGCTCAGATGCTGATTCATTGCCATGCATGTCCTTTTTCCCTTCTATCCTCTGTTTATATAGATCATTCACATGAGGTATAGTGCAATCCCCAAGTATATCTTACTCTAATAAGATTTATTGTTTTTATCTTATAAGCAACAAAAATAGGCTTTCAGTGTAGTAGGACAACAGGTCAGACTCTTCTTAGTACAAATGAACAATTAGGAAAAGCAATAGCATCCAGAAATGGGAGGGACTGAACATACTAGGCCTTGGGAATGGGCTAGAGGGATTGCCCTGTTGACCTTCTGAGAAAAGTTAAAGGAAATAGAAATGTACACAATAATGTACATAATAAATATGTACATAATTATATACCAAATGTACATAATAAATAGAATAGAATAAATAGAAATGTACAGTTGAACATTTTAGCATATAAATGATCACTGTCACAAATATATAAATATACTCACATACGAACATTTTAGTGACCAGAGAAACTAAATCTCTGCCAATTTCTCATTTTTGTTCTAATGTTCAAGAAGGTAGGTTAAAAAGGTCTCCTCAAATGACACAACGATGCTATATTTTGTTTGAAATAGAGGGAGGAAAGCTACAACTATATACACTTAAATTTTAGTGAGACGAAAGAGTACAATTATTTACCCAAGAATGATTTATATTGTAAACACAATGACAAAGGAAAACATCTTAAACAGGTTTTGTCCAGATTCTACTTTTATTAATGAGATATTTCACTGTGCAATTTTTTGTATCCTAAAATCACTTAGTGTTATTCAGTAGTCATTTTCAGGCTGCTGGAATTTTCTGCGCTCTCCATTTGCAAGATTTCTTACTCTATTCTAGATTTTAAGAGGGTTTTTTTTTGTTGTTGCTTTTTGTTTTGTTTTTGTTTGTTGTTTGTTTGTTTTTGTGTGAGGGGGGGTTGTTAATAAAAGAATTCTAGAAAGCCGCCACTGTTTCAGATGGGGTATCTTGAATTGGTGCTCAGTCATACACATTGGATTAAGTATAATTAAATTGGAATTCAAAGTAAAGTTCTTCTAATTATGAATCAAACAAGGCAAGGCAAAGCTGTTTTATTGAATGCCTTACATATTCAGTGGGTTTGTTTAATGCTGTATTGATTTGTTGTGCACTTTTTGTAGCTGAAGTCTTTCATTGGTCTTATTTTGAACATTTATTTTTTAATAAAAAAGAGACAACATATACTATTTATCAGATGTTCATTTTTTACTTCACTTGCTTCAAATCTCTGAAGAAACATAACAAATGGCTCACATGCCTCAGATCCATTCTCCTCCTCTTCCCTCTGGAGATAACCAGTATACAAGGTCATGCGGTTTAAAAAAAAACCTGCATTTTTCTTCCTTTTGCGTTGATTTTCTTCCAAGAAGTGGGGAAAATAGAGAAAAGCACATTTTTATTATAATTATTCTCATAAGAGAATCCTAGAAGCAACATTATATGGTACAATTTATAAAATGGTTAAAGATATTAATATTTTTTATCAAATTGCTTTTCAGAAAAAAATGAAGTTCTATTTCTTTTTTTTTTAAGACTTTGTTTATTTATTTGTTAGAGTGAGAGAGACAGAGAGCACAGGCAGTCAGAGTGGCAGGCAGAGGTAGAGGGATAAGCAGACTCCCCACAGAGCAAGTTGCCTGATGTGGGACTCGATTCCAGGATACTGGGATCATGACCTGAGCCGAAGGCAGCTGCCTAACCTACTGAGCCACACAGACATCCCTGAAGTTCTATTTCTAATAAAGGATTCTTTTATTTTTTATACTCTAAAAAGAATTTTCCAGATTATGTTGCTAAACACTTTTTAAAGTGAGAAAATTGTTCATGTGTACTGTTTGTTCTTACAAATATCATGGCTAACAGCACATTACCTAAGGTAAATGAATACAGTTTGAAAAAGATTCTGGAACTTCACATACCCGAAGTATGCATGAGTATAAAGTGTTTACTAACATTCTTACAAACATGATTTTAAAGATAACATTTGAAAGCAGCATCCATTTCTCTTTGATAGAGAAAATGTGAGCATTTTGTTTGAAGCCTTTTTTTTTTTCAGGCAGAAGGAAAATATAAAAGCAGGACCAAGGTAGGCCAAAGTTGGTGGCAAACCACATTATCAACTTACTACAGGACATATCACTCTGTCACTAATAAATCTGATTTCAAGTTCCTTAAGTTTTGTAAAAACATTATAAAAATGTAGATATAACAAGATAAATGAATAGGCTATTTTTCTATTTGGTGGCTAACGTATTATTCGTACATTCAAAACGAATACATCTAATAAGTAATTTTTATGACAATAACTGGAATGCATTTATATATCCTTCTATAATTTCCTAAGAGTTTTTCTTTTTTTTCCTAGAGACTGAGAGTCTTAAGGAAATCTATTCTTTGATAATACAGTATTATATAGAAGTTATTTAAAATACTCATTTCAGAATCCAGTCTAGACCTCTCTACTGCTTATCTGAACTTCTCTTTATTAAAGATGATACTTAATTTCAAATTTGGCCAGGCCCAAAAGTTTTAGGAATAATGTATAGTCTGAATTTGACAAATATAATGGAATTATGGAACCACTGCTCATGACACTTAATTAAATAAATTTTGGAGATTAGGTTTCTCAAATACCTCTTGAATATAATCTGAAGGTGGTACAATTTACTGAATCATTTTTGTTGTCTTTGAGAAAATGGAGTTTAAGTTAAAGTTTGTACCTTAGATTTTTCACCCTGTCAAAAAGCATATCCCTGTGTATTAGGTTAAGAAGATGACCTGTATCATACTTCCATGAATCTGCTTTTGAAAGAACTACGTTCCGGTGTCTTTCTTTTGGAAACCGGTTGCCAGAATAGTCATATAGTGTCCTTAAATGGACCAGTGCTTTCAAGGCGATGCCTCCTCCTATCTCAGGACACTAACTACCAATCAGACTGCTAAACAATTGGTTGTCTGCCTTAGCATCTCAACTCAGTGGTTTCATTAAAACCATTCTCTACCTCAAGCCAGGGTAAAGGAACAAATCGGATCCTTTCACTCATATAATTTTTTGTTGTTGTTGTTCTCTTCTGTGTGGCGTCTCCATTCTCTGAGGATAAGTAAGCATGGCCTTATGGAGCCTGTGCATTTTGATCTCTCCCAGCTCTCAGCTTTGCCTCTGGGCACTGTCTTCTTTGCATTCTATACTCAGCAAATCACTCCTTTTATTTCTCCTAAACATGACACCACATCTCTTATCCTTCTCCTGAGCTCCTGTTGCTCTCTATGCCAATAATACTTACTCTTCCCAACCTGGTCTTTTTCTGGGTAATTCCAGCTTTTCCTCAGGTATAAGTTTTATAATCCTATTACCTTGATAGAAAACATCTCCAGCTCTAGAAAAGCAACATGTAAATTCTATATTAAATTAATTATACCTGTTTCCCCACATAAGAAGCTACCCTCCTTGAAATCAAGATTCAAAACTATTTTGCAATTTCTAGTATTCTGTGGCTAATATACTCTAGGCACAAAGATAGTTTTCATGAATGAATCAGATAAATGATTCATAAGTTGATTTTTTTAAAAAGAAACACCAGGTTCATAAAGAGTTACATTAAATATGTAGTTGGAAATCCAAATATGACCCTTATAACCTTTGAAGTCATGATAATGCCGGAAGTTCTTGGCCAGAAATCGACTTTGTGCTTGTTATTACAAGGAAACTTACAAACAAGCTTATCATGTACAATAAATTAATGTGACACTGGTTAATGTAATTTAAAAAATCCAAATACTTGAATTCACATTAGCTACATAGTTGGTTTTAAGAACAGAAAACAAGTCTTAATTTTATGGTTTGATTTGTACTCCTAGTTGACATTTTTACCTGCGATAGTAGTGATACATTTTTCCATGCTCAAATTATACCCTGTTGCAGAACAGATAGATAAATCTTTCTATCTATAACTGTTCTATAGAAAACTATATATTCTGTATAAATATGCCTATTCTGTGTTTTGTGTTATATAATGCATAATGTATTATACTTTATCTATTGATGTCACGTATAATTGTTTCTTTCATAAATTTTGAGGATTTGGCCTTTTTTCCTTTTCTCCTTTGGGACCTGAAACATTGAGATTTTGTAGTGACTTTGTGAAGGGCAGAGCTAATGATACAGGATTTCCCTGAAATTCTGTTCTATGGCTGTGAAAATCTGGCTTTAGAAATTTCACAGTGAGGCAGCTATTCCTTGCATTAAGGATCATCTCATTAACACAAAAACATTATATACAACACAAGGTTTTTTCTCAAGTGAGTTGGGGATTTACAGACTTGGGTTTCAGTCCTCTTACTGGACAAGGGCAGATGATATCTGTCAAAGCCACAATTTTTATACCTCAGAGATGTTTATAATAATAACTATGTTGCAATTGACTGAAAATACGAAATGCTGATAGAAGTGCCTGGAACATAGTAGACATCCTGTAAACAGTAGCTATTTTTATTTTTTTAATTTAATTTAATTTTTTTAAAGATTTTGTTTATTCATTTGACAGAGATCACAAGTAGGCAGAGAGGCAGGCAGAGAGAGAGGGGAAAGCAGGCTCCCCACTGAGCAGAGAGCCCGATGCGGGGGGGCTCGATCCTAGGACCCTGAAATCATGACCTGAGACGAAGGCAGAGGCTTCAACCCACTGAGCCACCCAGGTGCCGCACAGTAGCTGTTTTTAAATGTTACTGTCAAATGTTGCCTTTTCCTTTATTTATCTTACAGCTGATAACTGGGCATATACTTAGGATATTTTGGACGCAAAAGGATAAGTGGAAGAAAATGTCAAAGATCTAGCATCTGTAACCTGTCCAATTTGTAGAACATTTATTAAATAAATATGTGACTAACTGGGGACATTGAGGTACAAAGGGCTATGGAGCTGGAAGTCAGCATAACAGTAGCAGGTAACCGTGAGCTTACAATTTAGGACATGAGTAGTGGAAGATACATTTGTATTCATTTTCTATTGCTGCTATGACAAATTACCACAATTTAAGTGGCCTAAAGCAATGCAAATTTATCAGAGTTCTGTAGGTCAGAAATCTTTGCCAGTCTCACCTGGTTAACATCAAAGTGTGGGTAGGGCTGTGTTCTTATCTGGAGGCTGGGGAGTGGGGGCGGGGAGCTGCTTCCTTGCCTCTCCTTGCTTCTGGCAGCCCTGTTCCTCCATATTGAAAGCGGGCAGCCTCAGGCTGAGTCCTTTTCACACTGCCCTCTCTCGGGTTCTCTCCTCTTAGCACATTTCTCTATCTGAAGTAAGCCAGGAAAAATTCTTTGCCTTTAAGGTTTACGTGATTATATTAGTCCACCTTGATAATTCAAGAAACTCCCCATTTCAAAGTCCATAACCTTAATCCCATCTCCACAGTCCCTTTTTCCTCATAAGGTAGCTTATTTATAGGTTCTACGGATTGGGATGTGGAGATCTTTCGGCCCTAGGGACTTTGTGAAAGTATTGGGAATGAGCAAAACAAACAGGAATTGTTGAAATTTTGCCGGAATCCAAAGAAAACCTCTGTCAGCAGTAGGTGATGTTTATGATTTACACCAATTTGGTTCGTCAAGAGCCTCATGGAACAGTCACTTCACTGCTCTTTCTAGAACTGAAGAAACACTATTTTATATTTCAGAGTTATTTTTAATTAATACAGACTGTCCTTTACCCGATTCTGAACTGATGAGCTCTTAAGTTTGGAATTTTATTTTGAAAATTTTTTTTTCTCAAAATGTGTTGTTCTAATTTAGCCATTTTGTCACCAAGTTGTGTTTTAAACCAGAAGCACATGACCACAGTCTTTATAACTTCATAAATGTAAGGATAATACCCCTTTGGAGGGAAAAAAAAAGTTAAAATGTTGTCTTATAATAAACCGGATGTGGAATGATAGGAAGAAAATGCAAGATATTTGCCTAGAGTCATTCTTGAACTAATTGTAGTTTCTCTTCATTTCTTTTTCACTTGTCGTTGATTAGCAGCTGTTGTTGCAGTTGGCTCTCTTTGGGCTTTGTCTGATGGGCCTCACGGGGAGAATTTAATGGTGATTAATGTTTACTATGCTCTTATATTGGGCCATATATCTCACTTAATTTTACGGGAATCTCATGTAGCAAATATTTTATTCCTCCTTAAAAATGGAAGCAACACTTGGGGAAAAGGGTTCACCCAGTATCTAAAGATAAGTGATGTAGCTGGCACTGAGCTCCTGTTTGCAAGGTTCTGAAGCCTCAGTTTTCCCAATAAATTACAGCACTTCATGATTTCAAGACATAACACTTTTTAATATTGTCTATGATGCCAAATCAAGTTTTCTGGACTCTTTATTAATTTTTAAGTGATCATACGTAGATACCTAAAATCAAAGGTTTGAGATACCGTATTAAGTTCTAATATCTCCTCAATATCCTGTTTTCCTTACCTTTGGATATACCCAGAAGTAGGATTGTTGGATCAATAAAGCTGAATTTTAAAAAAACAAAAAAAAGAATAAAGTTGAGCCCTGACCATCCTATCAGGCATACATATTAACTAAAAATATATCCAACACCCAAATATACAGCTAATACTGTGAAAATCTTAAAACATTGTCATAAATTTGTATGACCTTGGATTAGACAAACATTTCTTAGATAGGACATGAAAAACACAAGCAAGAGAAAATAAAATAGAAAAACTAAACTTCATCAAAGCGAAGAAAACAATTAAGTTACAAGGGGACATAATCAAGAAACTGAAAAGACAATACATGGAATGAGAGAAAATAGTTTCTAATTAGATACCTGATGAGAAATTTGCATCCAGTGTATACTAAAACACAATGTCTCAACAATAAAAAGAAATTTAATCAGATGAAAAAAATGGGCAAATAATTTGAATAGATGTTTATCCAAGGAAGACATACCAGTGCTCAATAAATGCATGAAAAGGTGTTCGACATCAGTAGTCCTGAGGAGAGTGCAAATCAAAACGAGAGGCAATTTCACATGCATGAGGTTGACTATAAACAAAAAGGTGGACAATAACTATATTGGTGAGGAGTGGAGTGACTAGAACTCTATACATTGCTGGTGTGAATATAAAATGCCATAGCCATTTTGGAAAACAGTTCAGCAGTCCCTCAATATGTTAATAGATTTACTCTAGGAAGAAGCAATTCTACCCCTCGGAATATACCTGACAGAACCGAAAGCTCATGTTCACACAGAAACTTGTACATTGATATTCACAGCATTATTTACAATGATCAAAAATTGGAACAACATGGATGTCCATTATTTTATTAATTGAATACACAAATTAAAAACATGATACACAGGGACGCCTGGGTGGCTCAGTCAGTTAAGCTGCTGCCTTCAGCTCAGGTCATGATCCTAGGGTCCTGGGATGGAGTCCTACATCAGGCTCCTTGCTTTGTAGGGAGCCTGCTTCTCTCTCTGCCTCTGCCTGCCACTCTGCCTGTTTGTACGCTCTCTCTCTCTTTCTCTGATAAATAAATAAATAAAATCTTTTTAAAAAAATGATACACAAATTATGGTATAGCCATAGAATGGAATATTATTCATTCATAAAAATAATGGTGTATTAATATGTAACACAACATGGATAAATCTTGAAAATGTGTTACATGAAAAAGGGTCAACACATAAGGCCACATATTTCATGATTGTTAATTTCCTGCCTCACCTTCTTCAAGATAGTCACCTTACAGCAACTTGAAGTCATTCTGAACTTAGAATTATGTGACTTGATTTTATTTACTCTTCTTCTGTTGCCTAACTGCAAAAACTCTTTGAGGTATCTCTATATTTTTTTTAAAGAAAAGTAAGAGAAAAAAAAAAAAAAAAGGGAGGGGGTGCCTGGGTGGCTCAGTCAGGAAAGCGTCTGCCTTGAGCTCAGGTCAATGATCCCAGGTTTCTGGGATCAAGCCCCGTATCGGCTCTCTGCTCAGTGGAGTGCTGGTTTCTCCCTCTCTCTCTGCTGCTCCCCCTGCTTGTGTTCTCTCTCTCTGTCAAATAAATGAATGAGTTCTTAAAATTTTTTAAAGAAAAAGGGAAAAGAAACCCACTAAGATAGACGGTTGTGTCCATGTAACGGCAATAAGCTAGTTTGTTTGCTCTTCGTTATTCAGAGCTACTTGCTATAATCTTCCTGTGTAGTGTGTGTGTGTGTGTGTGTGTGTGTGTGTACATGAGCAAGTGGACTATCTTTGGAACATGTACTTTTTTTAAGTTGAAAACTGACATTAGAAGGAATAAGAATAGAATTTTTTGTACAGATGAAGAAAAAGTTCATTTCCTCCCATGTTGGCTATTTATAGATAGGTCTGATACGTGTTTCCAGAAATCCATGAGGCAGAGTTGTGTCCATAACCTGGTTATATTACTGTTCACTTCCTGTGAACCCTTTCTTGGTATTAAAATCAGTAAGAGAAGAAACTGGAGAAAGCCTGTGCTTTTATTGAAAATCATATGCTGTTTTTCATGTTTCATGTTAGGTAGCTACTGCCATTTTTCAAAGGCTGGGCTTTTTAACTTTTTTAATTCTACAAAGTGTATGAGTTGTGTCAATTTTTTAGCTAAAAATGCTAATGATTAGGTTATGGGAATTAGTGCATTGGATTTTTTTCCCCACCGTAGAAAATACGTTTCTGAAGAGTAATGTTATCTATTCGAGATGCCCTATAGGAATTTGCCTGTTTAATTGAAGATATAGTATTGGTTTATTATTTATTGGATAGAAACTCTAGCAGGATATTCAATGCCTGAAGCAGAGATTTACTTTTAAAGAAGAAAATTACATTTTCTTTGATTGGTCCATGTTCTGCTAAATGCTTAGAATATTAAAGCTCTAAGTTGGAATTTTAAAATGCTATTAGGATAAAAGTGATTTATATGTGCAGTAACAATATAATAGAAGAATAAACTATTCATGTTTTACTCCCAGCAGGCATGCAGATATAATTAAATAAAAATACTTCATAATATAACATACTGTTCTTGATAAAGTGAAGATCTATTTTCATGATTTTTAACGATATTCTTTGTCTTTTATCATCTGCGAAAAACACAAGCCTCCCCAAAGTTTCCCTATATGTGAAGGAGTCTGAGGAAGCCCAATGCCCATAGAATAGGCCTCCGTGTCTCCTCTGAAAGGGATCTGAGCTCGAAACATGCCCTTTCCTTTCTCCCCACTGTGCTATCCCTGTCTGCCACAAGACCAGCAGAATAGCTTTTTTCCTTTTTGCTGCCAGTTAGCACCCGGATTCCACATCCTTGTTTATTTTTCACTCCTTAAATGCCCTATGACTTCACATTTTCCCATTCTACCCCTACCTCCCACTCATATCTAACTTCTGAATTCCTTTCCCAGGGGCCTCTGGCACCTATTTCCCAATGTCAACAATATTTTTTGAGATATTCAAGTATTTCTCTGAAAGCTCGTTTTACTTTTTAACTGTGATTGAAATCTAGCCATTCTCTGAGGTCATTCAAAGAGGCTGTCAGTCCTCTACCTCTCTTGTCACTGAGCTTGGAGATAGTGTAGGGGTCCTCTTTGCTCTTCTTTGGCACTTTTAAAGTCATTTCTGTTGGTATTTAGGAATCATATGTATTCATACCAGCGACTAGTCCTTTATCAGTTATCCATCCATTCTCGTTTGTTGAAGATTTTGACACCTCTCACTGTCAGTCTCTCTTATCCTGTCCCATCTCTAACCTTAATGATTTGGGGATCGACATATGTAACAGACTTCTAACACACTGTCCTCTCAATTTCTCAAACTCATTTCCTACAAAGATCTTGCTTGTGCTAGAGCCAACTACTTTTGTCCAGTTATTACCAATGAACATAATTCATTAATCTTGATTTCAAGCATCTTCCTCTCTGACCTCCAGTTTTACCATCTCTATCTCACTTGCTCTGGTATCTCAACTCTGTCAATTATTTGACCCCTCAGGGACTTCATAATCTTTCTTTCAAAAATGTTCACTCTTCTCAACATCATGCATTTCTTCCCTCTTTGCCAAGGTTATTTTCTGTGGTCTATAATTATAATGCCTATACTCTCAACCCTTGGAAAAATGGTAGTCCTTGTTAAATACAGTTGTTCCCCTCTTTGTCTAGTTGAATGTGACTGGGAGAAACATAATCTCGTGAGTTGTGTCCCATTTAATTTATGGTTATTAATAGTAAGTAAGCAATTTATGCTGACCAAAAATCATTATTATTTCCCTCACTCATTTTGCCTCATTTTTTTGTGTTCTACTTCATGTTTTCCTCTCTTATCCAGTACTCCACGCCCCTTCTTCAAGCTCAGCTGGTAATCTTGTTTGTTATGAAGCCATCAGGAGACAATTTCTGCTAGAACTCACTAGCATTATCTACCTATGTAACAGGATCTGTTTCTTTGTTCTTTGACATTCTTTCTGTTAAATAGATTAGATGATCTACCCTGTATGGTAGTCATTAATACTGTTTTCCCAGGATTCAATTATTTCTTACTCTGTGCACCTGGTGACATTGCATGATCCCGTAGGGTTGGGTTGGTCCATGAGTTTATTCTGGCCAATGAACCAAGAATGAAAATGATATGTGTCACTTCTAGACAAGGCCACTTTCTAGCAATGGAGACTCATAGAGATCTCTTCCCTTGTGATTTGGAGAGAGGTAACATTCTTGGTAATGGCTGTTTTATGAGTATAGTCATCAAAGGGAGAGAACATCTAGCCAACTAGTATTGAACATACAGCATAAACAAGAAATAAACTTGTTTCATTTTAAACCACTGGAATTTTAGGATTGTTTAAAGTATAACTTATGCTGAACTGATATGCCATGCTTTTTTTTTTTTTTAAAGACTTTATTTATTTATTCATGAGAGACAGAGAAAAAGAGGCAGAGGCAGAGGGAGAAGCAGGCTCCCCACTGAGCAGGGAGCCCAATGTGGGACTCAATCCCAGGATCCCAGGACCTGAGCTGAAGGCAGATGCTAAATGACTGAATCACCCAGGTGCCCCTATTTTTGCCATCTTGATCTGGTTTTAATATATTTGTTGTTTTGTCCTAATTTTTTGAACAGCCTCAATACTATTTTTACTTATATAAGTTTGCACTTTGCACATTTAACAAACATATATGTTCAGGTCTATTATATCAATTCCAATTAATCAATATCTATAATAAGTATCTTAATATGACAAAGTTTAAGCATTCTTTAACTTTTTTCTGCCCCTCAGATCTCCCACCACCATCACCCAAATATGTAATTACTTCTCTTCAATTTATAAAAATATGGTGTTGGAGCACCTGTGTGGCTCAGGGAGTTAAACCTCTGCCTTCTGCTCAGGTCATGATCTCAGGGTCCTGGGATCGAGCCCCACATCAGGTTCTCTGCTCAGCAGAGAGTCTGCTTCTTCTTCTCCCTCTCTCTGCTTATCTGCCTACTTGTGATCTCTCTCTCTGTCAAATAAATAAATAAAATCTTAAAAAAAATGGGGGTTTGTTAAGGCACAGTGAAAGGTCTCTACATAAATATGGCGCATTCACTAAATATTCTAAGGCTTGATAACTTCTTTCTCCCTTGTTTCCAATGTCATAAATATCTGCAAAATTTCCATTGTTGTATTTGTAGGATTCTCCTTTACATTGAAATATGATTGTCAGCTATGCCACATAAGGCGTTGTCTCTTGATTTTTTTTTTTTTACCATGATGACAAGAATCCTAATTTTGTGTTATTGTCAAAAGACAGATTGGTTATTTGTAACAGGTAATAATTTAACTTTGTTAATTAGTTTTAACCACAGTGGGAATGGAGATTAATAAAACTTTGGCTCCTCACATTGCTAAACTGTATATTATGACACAACTATGTATATCATAACATGTGTGTTCTTTTTTTTTTAAGATTTTATTTATTTATTTGACAGAGAGAGACTTATTTATTTGACAGGCAGAGAAGCAGGCAGAGAGAGAGAGGGGGAAGCAGGCTCCCTGCCGAGCAGAGAACCTGATGCGGGGCTCGATACCAGGCCCCTGAGACCATGACCTGAGCCAAAGGCAGAGGCTTAACCCAGTGAGCCACCCAGACACCCAACATGTGTGTTCTTTAATGGACATTTCTAGAATTAGACAGCATATTTGGTTTATTATTTAATTAACATTACCCCATGTAGTGGAATCAGGTGCCTTTTGTAACATTACCTAGTACTTCAGATAAATCAAAGAAACCACTATTGAGGCACTGAAGATGTAAGCTTTTTTGTGTTTCTAAGGAAGTCTAAAATTTTTAAGGACTTCTTCCTGTCAGAAGCAGGCATTGTAGATTTTTAAATTACCTGACGCTTTTTAAATAAGAACTACTAGTATTCCTTGAAGTATCTTCATATTATTTCAAAAAATAATCTTATCTAATACTTTATTTGAAAAAGTAAATTAAGAAAGCAAAAGATGAAAGGACCTACTTGAGCAGCTCTAGTAAATCTATATCCATGGAAAAATATTAATTCTGATGTATTGGAACTTTGTATGTGAATGGGATAGTTGTAGTGATACACATTATTAACTCACTAAATACTCATATTTAACTCCATGTGATATATAATGCTTTTATTCCTGTTACTCAGATGGAAAACCAGGGCTTAGAGATGTTATCAATCCACACTGTAATGGCCAATAAATGGTAGAGCCAGGTTTTTAACTCAGGATCTAGCTCTAGAATCTTCTCTCTGAACCCTGACATTATACTGCCTCTGTGAAAAAAATGCCAAGAGTTGATATTTATTACTATTCATATTACTTACTATGAGAAATCACTGCGTAAAGAACTTTTAATGGTAACACATTTTAACTGCCATGTAACAAACTACCATAAATTTAACTGTTTGAAACAATACATATATATTTTGTCAGGGTTTCTGTAACCAGGAGTCTAGCCATGGCTTCACTGGGTCCTCCTCTTAGGATCTCACAAAGCTGCAGTCAAGGTGTTGGGCTTGTCATGTTCTAATACAGAGGCTTAACTAGGGATGAACCCACTCCCAGGTTCATATAGTTCATTGTCAAGTTCATATGGTTCAAGTTCATGAGGATTTGGGTTTTTGTTGGCTGTTAGTCACACTCAGAACCTGCAGGCCAGGCACAGTTACTAGAAGGCACCTGTACTAATAGTAAAGACCATGTAGATTTCTTTTTTTAATTAATTATTTTTATTAACATATAATAAATTATTTGCCCCAGGGGTACAGGTCTGTGAATCATGAGGCTTACACACTTCGCAGCACTCACCATATCATATACCCTCCCCAATAACCATAACCCAACCACCCTCTGGATACCCCGCTCCCCCCAGCAGCCCTCACTTTGTTTTGTGAGATTAAGAGTCTCTTATGGTTTGTCTCCGTCCTGATCCCATCTTGTTTCATTATTTCTTTCCTTATCCCCAAAGCCCCCACCCTGCCTCTCAAATTACTCATATCAGGGAAATGATATGATAACTGTCTTTCTCTGATTGACTTCTTTTGCTCAGCATAATACCCCCTAGTTCCATCCACATCATTGCAAATGGCAAGATTTAATTTCTTTTGATGGCTGCATAGTATTCCACTGTGTGTGTGTGTGTGTGTATACCACATCTTCTTTAACCCTTCATCCTTTGATGGACATCTAGGTTCTTTCCATAGTTTGGCTACTGTGGACATTGCTGCTATAAACATTTGGGTTCACATGCCCCCTCAGATCACTACATTTGTATCTTTAGAGTAAATACCCAGTAGTGCGATTGCTGGATCGTAGGGTAGCTCTATTTTCAACTTTCTGAGGAACCTTCATGCTGTTTTCCAGGGTGGCTGCACCAGCTTGCATTCCCACCAACAGTGTAGGAGGGTTCTCCTTTCTCCGCATCCTTGCCAGCATCTGTCCTTCCTGACTTGTTAACTTTAGCCATTCTTACTGGCATGAGGTGGTAACTCATTGTGGTTTTGATTTGTATTTCCCTGATGCCGAGTGATGTGAAGCACTTTTTCATGTGTCTGTTGGTCATCTGGGATGTCTTCTTTGCAGAAATGTCTGTTCATGTCCTCTGCCCATTTCTTGATTGGATTATTTGTTCTTTGAGTGTTGAGTTTGATAAGTTCTCTATAGATATTGGATACTAGCCCTTTATCTTATATGTCATTGGCAAATGTCTTTTCCCATTCTGTCAGTTGTCTTTTGGTTTTATTGACTGTTTCCTTTGCTGTGCAAAAGCTTTTGATCTTGATCAGTCCCAATAGTTCACTTTTGCCCTTACTTCCCTTGCCTTTGGCGATGTTTCTAGGAAGAAGTTGCTATGGCTGAGGTGGAAGAGGTTGCTGCCTGTGTTCTCCTCAAGGATACTGATGGATTCCTGTCTCACATTGAGGTCTTTCATCCATTTTGAATCTATTTTTGTGTGTGGTGTAGGGAAATGGTCCAGTTTCATTCTTCTACATGTGGCTATCCAATTTTCCCAACACAATATGTTGAAGAGACTGTCTTTTTTCCATCGGACATTCTTTAGGTAGCATAGAATAGGTAGATATTTTCACAATATTTGGTCTTCCAATCCATGAGCATGGAACATTTTTCCATTTCTTTGTGTCTTCCTCAATTTCTTTCATGAGTACTTTATAGTTTTCTGAGTACAGATTCTTTGCCTCTTTGGTTAGGTTTATTCCTAGGTATCTTATGGTTTTGGGTGCAATTGTAAATGGGATTGATTCCTTAATTTCTCTTTCTTCTGTCTTGCTGTTGGTGTATAGAAATGAAACTGATTTCTGTGCACTGATTTTATATACTTACACTTTACTGAATTCCTGTATGAGTTCTAGCAGTTTTGGAGTGGAGTCTTTTGGGTTTTCCACATAAATTATCATATTCTCTACAAAGAGTGAGAGTTTGACATCTTCGTTGCTGATTTGAATAGCTTTAATTTCTTTTTGTTGTTTGATTGCTGAGGCTAAAATTTATAGTACTATGTTGAATAGCAGTGGTGATAGTGGACATCCCTGCTGTCTTCCTGACCTTAGGGGAAAAACTCTCAGTTTTTCCCCATTGAGAACAATATTCACTGTGGGTTTTTTGTAGATGGCTTTGATGAAATTGAGGTATGTATCCTCTATCCCTACACTTTGAAGAATTTTGATCAAGAAAGGATGCTGTACTTTGTCAAATGCTTTTTCAGCATCTATTGAGAGTGTCATATGGTTCTTGTTCTTTCTTTTATTAATGCATTGTATCACATTGATTGATTTGTGGCTGTTGAACCAACCTTGCAGCCCTGGAATAAATCCCACTTGGTCATGGTGAATAATCCTTTTAATGTACTGTTGGATCCTATTGGCTGGTATTTTGGTGAGAATTTTCACATCTGTGTTCATCAAGGGTATTCTGTAATTCTCCTTTTTGGTGGGGTCTTTTTCTGGTTTTGGGATCAAGGTAATGCTGGCCTCATAAAATGAGTTTGGAAGTTTTCCTTTCATTTCTATATTTTGGAACAGTTTCAGGAGAATAGGAATTAATTCCTCTTTAAATGCTTGATAGAATTCTCCTGGGAAGCTGTCTGGCCCTGGGCTCTTGTTTGTTGGGAGATTTTTTTTTTTTTTAATTTATTTGACAGAGATCACAAGCAGGCAGAGAGGCAGGCAGAGAGAGAGAGAGAGGAGGAAGCAGGCTCCCCACAGAGCAGAGAACCTGATGTGGGCTCGATCCCAGTACCCTGGGACCATTACCTGAGCAGAGGCTTTAACCCACTGAGCCACCCAGGCGCCCCAGTTGGGAGATTTTTGATGACTCCTTCAATCTCCTTACTGGTTATGGGTCTGTTCAGGTTTTCTATTTCTTCCTGGTTTAGTTGTGGTAGGTTATTTTTCTCTAGGAATGCATGGATCCATCCAGATTGTCAAATTTGCTGGCATATAGTTGCTCATAATATGTTCATTGTTTGTGTTTCTTTGGTGCTGGTTGTGATCTCTCCTCTTTCATTCATGATTTTATTTATTTGGGTCCTTTCTCTTTTTGATAAGTCTGGCCAGGAGTTTATCAATCTTATTAATTCTTTTTAAAGAATCAGCTCCTATTTTCATTGATTTGAACTATTCTTTTGGTTTCTATTTCATTGATTGCTGCTCTAATCTTTATTAATTTTCTTCTCCTGCTGGGTTTAGGCTTTCTTTGCTGTTGTTTCTCCAGCTCCTTTAGGTGTAGGGTTAGGTTGTGTACTTGAGACCTTTCTTGTTTCTTGAGAAGGCTTCTATCTCTATATACTTTCCTCTCAGGACTGCCTTTTCTGTGTCCCACAGATTTTGAACAGTTGTGTTTTCATTATCTGTTTGTTTCCATGAATTTTTTCAATTCTTCTTTAATTCTTCTTTAATTTCTTATTGACCCATTCATTCTTTATTAGGATGCTCTTTAGCCTCCATGTATTTAGGTTCTTTCCAATGTTCCTTTTGTGATTGAGTTCTAGCTTCATTCAGAGCATTGTGGTCTGAAAATATGCAGGGAATGATCCCAATCTTTTGGAACCAGTTGAGACCTGATTTGTGACCCAGAATGTGATCTATTCTGGAGAATGTTCCATGTGCACTAGAGAAGAATGTGTATTCTGTTGCTTTGGGATGGAATGTTCTGAATGTATCTGTGATATCCATCTGGTCCAGTGTGTCATTTAAGGCCTTGATTTCCTTGTTGATCTTTTGCTTGGATGATCTGTCCATTTCATTGAGGGGTTGTTAAAGCCCCTAGTATTATTGTATTATTGTCGATGTGTTTCTTTGAATTTTTTTATTAATTGGATAGTTGGCTTCTCCCATGTTAGGAACGTAGATATTTAAAATCGTTAGATCTTCTTGTTGGACAGACCATTTAAGTATGATATAGTGTCCTTCCTCATCTCTTATTATAGTCTTTGGCTTAAAATATAATTTATCTGATATAAGGTTTGCCACCCCTGCTGTCTTTTGATGTCCATTGGCATGGTAAATTGTTTTCCACCTCCTCACTTTAAATCCGGAGGTATCTTTGGGTCTGAAATGAGTTTCTTGTAGACAGCATATTGATGTGTCTTGTTTTTTTAATCCATTCTGATACCCTGTGTCTTTTGATTTGGGCATTTAGCTCATTTACATACAGGGTAACTATTGAAAGATATGAATTTAGTGCCATTGTATTGCCTGTAAGGTGACTGTTACTGTATATTGTCTCTGTTTCTTTCTAGTCTACTCCTTTTAGGGTCTCCCTTTGCTTAGAGGACACTTTCAATATTTCCTGTATGGCTGGTTTAGTGTTTGCAAATTCATTTAATTTTTTTTTTTCTTGTCTTTGAAGGTTTTTATCTCTCCTTCTATTTTCAATGATAGCTTAGCTAGATATAGTATTTTTCTCACCTAGTGCTCTGAATATATCATGCCAGTTCTTTCTTGCCTGCCAGGTCTCTGCAGATAAGTCCACTGCCATTCTAATATTTCTACCATTGTATGTTACAGACTTCTTGTCCCGAGCTGCTTTCAGGATTTTCTCTTTGTCACCAAGACTTGTAAGTTTTACTATTAGGTGATGGGGTATGTACCTATTTTGTTTTTTTTTATTTTGAGGGGGGTTCGCTGTGCCTCCTGGATATTGATGCTTGTTCCCTTTGCTGTATTAGGGAAATTCTCTACTATATTTCGATCCAATATACCTTCCAGCCCCCTCTCTGTTTCTTCTTCTGGAATCCCAATAATTCTAATACTGTTTCACCCATCACTTATCTCTTGAATTCTCCCCTCGTGATCCAGTAGTTGTTTGTCTCCCTTTTGCTCAGTTTCTTTGTTCTCTGTCATTTGGTCTTCTATATCATTAATTCTCTCATTCTGTCTCATTTTTCCTAGCAGTAAGAGCCTCCATTTTTTATTGCACCTTATTAATAGCTTTTTTAATTTCAATTTGGTTAGATTTTAGTTCTTTTATTTCTCCAGAAAGGGATTTTATTTCTCCAGAAAGGGTTTCTCTAATATTGTCCATGCCTTTTTCAAGCCCAGCTAGCACCTTGAGAATCATCATTCAGAACTCTAGTTCTGACTTATTACCAATGTCTATATTGATTATATTGATTAGGTCCCTAGCCATTGGTACTGCCTCTTATTCTTTTTTGTTTGTTTGTTTGTTTTGTGGTGAGTTTTTCTGCCTTGTCATTTTATCCAGATAAGAATATATGAACAAGAGAATAAAATACCTAAAGGGTAGCAAAGACCCCAGAAAAATGTATGCTAACCCAATCAGAAGTTACCCAAAACTGGGGGGAGAAGAAAAGGAGAAAAAAGAAAAAAAATATTAGACTAGTGAATAGAACAGAGCCACCCACTTGATTTTGGGTGTATTTTGGTCTCTTAGAAGAAACTACCTCCCAAAATTTTAAAGAAAGAAAAACTTACATATACAAAAATAAGGGTAAACACGATGAAGGTGTATGGAATATGACTGTAAAGATGAGATTAAAAAAAATTCTAAAACAGGAATTGATAAGTTGGTTGGAAAAAGAAAACAAACAAACAAATAACAGAGAAGAAAATGTGCTCAGGCTGCAGACTAGAACAAAGCCATGTGCTAGATTTAGGGTATATTTTGATCTATTAGAAGAAATTATATCCCAGCATTTTAATGAGAAAAAAAAAAAACCCTACATATATACAAAAAATATGGTTCAATACAATGAAGGGATAAAATATGACTATAACAGTGAAGGAGTAAAAAGATTTTTTTTTTTTTAGAAAGGTATTGGTAAGATAAACTAGTTAAACATTAAAAGAGGAAAGAGGAAAAGTTAAAAAAATAGAATAAGAAAAAAAAATAAAATTAAAAAAAATTTTAACTTTGCAAGACTAAAGGATCATGGGGGAAAAGCCATGAATTCTATGTATTGCTTTCCCCTAGTTCTGGAGTTCTGCTGTTCTCCTTGATTAGAGAGCTTGGTCTTGGCTGGATGTTGTTGGTGTTCTTCTGGGGGAGGGGCCTGTTGCAATGAGCCTCAAATGTCTTTGCCCTAGGTGGCATTGCACCACCCTTGCCAGGAGCCAGGCTCAATAATCTGCTCGGGTTACTTTCAAGAGCTTTTGTTCCCTGAATGCTTTCTATAGGGCTCTGGAGGACGGGAATGAAAATGGCAGCTCCCAATCTCTGGCCGTAGGAACTGAGAGCTCAGGGTCCCACTCCTCACTGTGCCCTCAGAGAAAAACAGTCAATTCCTCCTGTCTCCCTGATCTCCGGCCTCGCCCTGTGCTCACCCAGCCTGTGACCAAGCGTTTTTATCTCTGGCACACGGCTCCGTTTGGATTCTCCAAACCCAGCAGATTCCTGCCGTGCATTCCTGTGCTGCTCCTCCTGGAAGAGGAAGAAAGGGGTCTCTCTGGATCTGCCACTTGTGGGGTCCCTGATGGAAGAGCTGTGGTCCAACTGTGCCTTGGATCACAGTTTAAGATAACCCTGAGCTGCGAGCTCACTCCTCAGCTCTGTCTTTGTAGTCGGCTTCCCTGCTCTGATACCTGCAAGCTCTGCCACACTCAGATACCCCCGATCTTTCTGTGACCCCATGGGACCTAAGACCACACTGTCCCCATGAGAGCTCCAGCCCCGCTTAGGCTCTGGAATAACCTCCCTCAGTGACGCTGACTTCTAAAAGTTCTGATTTTGTGCTCTGCTGCTCCGCTGCTCCACTGCTTGCCAGCCCCTCCCCCCATGGTCTATCTTCCCGTCCTTTCGGATTTACTTCTCCACACATCCTACCTTTCAGAAAGTGGTCGATTTTCTGTTCCTAGAATTGCTGCTCCTCTTCTCTTCTGTCTCCTGTTGAGTTTGTAGGTGTTTGGAGTGTTTGGAATAACTATCTAGCTGAACTCCTGGGATCTGCTGTCATTTCTGTCTGCTAACTCCTCTGCCATCTTGCCTCTCCTCTGAACATGGAGATTTCTTAACATGAATGCTTACTTCCTCAAACCATCAAGGAGAGTCTTTAAAACAAGTTGGCCAGAAAGAAAGATCTTACATAATATAATATAATATAATATAATATAATATAATATAATATAGTGATGGAAATGACATCCCTTCCACTTTGCCGTATTGTATTGGTTAGAATAAAGTCAAAGATTCTAGTCATACTCAGGGGAAAGGGAACTCCACAAACATGTGGCCTTCAGGAGTTGGGAATCATGGAAGGACCACCCAGGATTCTGTCCACCACAGTCCGCCCTCTGGACCAAAATGATTCATATCTTTCACATTCAGATTATATTCATGCATTCTCAAGGCCTCTAAGAAAGAGTCTCATCCCTTTACAGTATTTGCTCAAAGCCCAAAAATCTCAACATCAAATCAGATCAAGGCATGGGGGATGTCCTTTAGGTGTGGTTCCTCTTGATTTATGGTTGTCAGAATCTAACTTGACCCTTCAGCATCACTACCTTCTGGTGCTTGTGCTCTTGTGTATACCTACCTACATATCCCTTGGTATGAGCAGGACCTAACTGTAAGTTGCTTCTGACCAATAAAATATGGCAAAGGTAATGATAATATTACCAAGATTGCTTTACATGATACAAGACCATCTCTCGTGGTCTTGTTATAGGGATTTTTTTTTTCCTCCCTAGCTGCATTTGAAGAAGAAAGAGGCCATGTTGAGAGATCTTTGCGACAAGATGCTGAGGGCACCCTTCCGACAATAGATAGCAGGGATCTAGGGCCCACAGGGGAACAAAGTTTGTCAACAGCCTGAGGGAACTTAGAAACCAATTCTTTCTCAGTTGAGCCTCCAGATTGGAATACAGCCTGTCAGAAACCCAAATTTCAGCCTTGTGAGACCATAAGCAGAGGACCCAACTAAGCCATGTCTGGACTCCAGAGTCCTAGGGACACGGAGATAATAAAATGCTTGTTTTAAACTGTTAAATTTGTGGCGTTCTGTGACACAGCATGAGATATGAATATGTATTAGCTTCATTAATTCTCACAACAACCCTATGAGGTAAGAACTATGGTTATACCTATTTTATAGTTGTAGTAACAGAAGTACAGGAAACATTAAGCTACTTTCCCAGAATAACCCAGGCAGTTGTGACAAAATGGGTATTTCAACCTGCTTAGTCTACCTTTAGAGTTTGCATTCTTCCCCATTACAGCACACAAGGTTTGGGGTTTTTGTTTTTGGTGGTGGTGGTGGTGTTTTTTATTTTTAAATTTCATACATATCCCAAAGATTTAGTTAACGTGTTCTACTAATTGGTATCTGTCACCGATGACTTCAGTTCCGTAAGACTAAATATGTTTTATCTTCATTTGCTCAGCAGTCAAGAGGAGTGATTTTTAGAATATTAATTACAAGTTATCCCTGTATTTTCTCCATCAGATCCTTCTCTGTTAGGCAGCGCGGATTATTCATACATAGATTGCTCAGATCACCTTGGTATTTCTCTTTACCCTCCAGCTACCTGCCATTTTGTCATTTGTCTTCTCCCTTGGAAGCTGTCCAAGTTCATGGAGAGGAGGGGAAACTCAAACCAATCTTAATAGCAGCTCTTCTAAATGCAGCTGTGAGGGAAGAGTGAGCAACTATTGTCTGACATCTTTATCATCTGTGAATTTCAATTATCTATATGATTCCCACCTCCCATTAAATTGAATAATTGACAGTTGGATTCAATGCCTTTTAGAGGTATTTTTGCATTCTTTAACACTGAACACGAAGCTAATAGAATCATAAGTATGTAAAATTTTAGAACAAAAGCAAACCTATAAATCAAAGAGAATACTCGTTTTCTTTTGTTTCGTTCCAATTCCTGTGGGATATGCAGGCTCCTACACACATACCGTAGTGTTCTAATGACCAAATGCACTTTTAATGTTCTTCTCCATAGTCACTTGAAAATTTGGCTCAAGCCTGACATCATTAAATAGCTGTAATAATATCAGCAGAGGCACCGTGCTCAACTACATGCAAACATAATTAGAATTTAAATGCCATTTTCATTTTTTTGTTATGTAATTTTGTTACATAATTAAGAATGTTAGCACATCAAAAATATATAAATACTGTATCTGTGTGGATTACCACTTTTGTGTTTTCAAGTGAAAGTATTGTTTTGATTGATCAACATTTCTTCTTTTCTGTAAATATATAAAAATGAACACACAGAGATAGATAAAGCTTATTTCTGGTATAGTTTCAGAACTGCAGTGCAGACATCTTACCTTGTAAAATGAATTTTAATAAAGTGGGCATTCTTTAAAACCCCCTCTGGGAGCTGAAATAGCTACAGAAAGACAAAAGTGAATTCCAATCTCATTTTGCTCTGTGTGCAAAAATTGTACATTTTACAATTATAAGAGATTATATTCAGATTGAAGAAGGTCAGGGAAGGATAGCAGAAGACTGCAACACGTGGAAAAATGTTATCTTTTTTTTTATCTCAGTGTAATTATTTTCCTTTTCAGTGTAATTATTTTCAGTGTAATTACATTTCAGTGTAATTATATTCCTTTTCATTTTTTGTATTTTTCTATTTTCCAGAATGTTTGCAATAAACATATATTAGTTTCTAAGCAAAAAAAAAAAAATGCTATTTTAAAAAGACACTATGAGGATCCAAGTGGCTTAGTAGTAGTTGCTTACACATACTGAAGATAGTGAAGTATTGGGTTTAGTGTGAAGTAGTTTATAAACATTGCATATTTCCATTCTTTCTGAAAATCTTTGAGGTTATTACCATTTTCAGATGAGGAAACTGAGGCCTAAAAATGGTTTAAATGTCCTGTCTGGTTTCCCAGAGCTGTCTGTCTCAAGTGTGTGTTCTTTGTTACTCTGAATTCTTAGTGGGAACTTTACTCGCTCATTTCTTAAGAGGGAGATTATTGTCATGTGATTTTTATTACTGACGGAAAGGGCTTTATGAGGTTTTTAATTTCTAACTACTAATGTCCTTTGAAGAAAATTTTAATTTGATTGGTTAACGACTTGCCCTGGAGGGAAGCTGGAAATAAGAAGAGGGTCTTGTATCTGTATCTCTTTACAACTGAGTTTACGGTATCCGGTTGACTGGTGTGCAGCCCTTTGAATGCCGGGGGAATCAGAGTGTGTCTTCAGCTGCTAAAGAGACTTTACTTACGGAGAAAACTATAAATATCTTCCGTTACAGAAAATGAGAATGCTGTTAGGACATCTTGGCTCAGAAATAGTTGAAACAAAAAGCCAAAATGCCTCCGACCAGGAATCCTTTAATTGATTGGTGCTCTTTACAAATAAAGAAGCAAATTTTCGACCTAATATAATTCCCGGAAACAAAACCCATTCATCCCTTTCTCCAAACACTGTACTACTTCGCCTCCAAAACAGGAACTCAGGGTTCAAAGGAAACTTGGCTGGTTCTTTAGCCCGAACAAATGAAGCTTATAGTGACACTAGCCACATTCATTATCCTTCAACTTGAATTGGGTCTGTATCTGTTATTTGGTCATAATCCCTGACCTATGTAAGCCAGTTCTAGTACATCAAATCTTTCACATTTCTTTACATGTTAATTACAGCCTAAAAATTTTTACATACACTCAAACTTACACACATGTAAAATATTCCTATTTATCCTCAAGGGAATATTTGATGAACTTACATAAATTATTACTCCATAATTAAGACCAATTATCACTAATTGTTAAACCTGCCATTTAGCAAAAATATTGAATAAGAAATTGAAAGAAATTGTTATAGGACACAACAAATAATGTCTTTGTTTTTGAAAATTGTCCTATCATTTTTTTTTTCTTTATGTAAAGTGACTAGCTTTCAGGCAGATTGGAAAAAGGACTAGAGGAGAAAATATTCTTTGATGTTCTGAATGCCCACAAGCATCAGCAGCTGTGAAGACTAGTAATGAAGCATTTGGCCCTCATTTGGCACTGCTCGCTCTTGAGAGGATTTTCTTACAAAAGATCAGCTATTTGATGAGTTCCACAGGCTATCACTTTGACTTCCACATATTGGCATCTACATGCTGTTGCAATTGACGTTCTACCTTCTGCGTGGCACAGTGCCCATCTCACAGATGGACCCAGGTGTTGGCAGAACACAGAGAAAATATTGTCATTACATTCAAGTGTTAGGTACTAGATGTCTTTCCTTGAGTGTCAAATTGCGATTACTGAAATGACTTCATCCTCCTGAAGAATGATAGTAGGCATTATTCAGGATTCCTTACAATGGGCAACAACTACAGAATTACTACTAAGATGTATTGTTCTTTCCCGAAAATTTAACATATGGGAGTCAAGTGGAATTACCCCAAAGTCAGTCTTCCAGTTTAAAAAAGGGAAAAAGGGTTTAAATCGAATCTGAAATTCATGCATTGTGCTTTAGTTTCGACATTCATTAGCATGCACATCTTTCTTGAGTTAAATGAGATCTAAGAAATGAACTTATTGTGGTGAGTTAAGCATTGGGTATGTTAAAATTTTGTCTCAAGGCAGAGGGAGATACTTAAATTGCTTTTCCAAATGAAGACTGCAACTTTAACTGTAATAGTCTTCAAAAGTTGACAGGGATGACATTATCCTAAGTCTTTTTCCATTATGAGTGAAGCATGCCCCAGCTGTGTCACGGGTAAGGTTAAAAGGTGTTATCGCATGTGCCTTTTAAATGAGCGTAGTGAGTGAAAAGTGAACAATTGGGTCCGAGATTTGGCTTACTGTCTGTGCACGCTGTGCCTCATTGTGGCATTGCCAGCTTCTCTGAATGAAAATACAAGAGCAAATTAAGCAGCTTTATGAACTCGCAGGGGGAACAGTTGTTCTAGTGGCTTTCATACAAATGTCTAATTAATTCTTGAAGTAACCCAAATTGTCTTTTGTGATCTATGAATGAGAATCTAAGAGAAAACCTGTGCCGAAGAAACTAAGTGAAAGGAGAGTGGGGATTTCGTGATTAGCTTGCAGTTCACAGTTTTGGGTCCCAGCACAATTTCGTTATTTTCCTCATTAATATTACATTAGTAGGCTAATGAAACATTTGGGTGAATACATTATAAGTAATAAAGGCATTAATTTTATTTTTCTGAACACTCAATTATGCTAATTGGCATCTGCTATTGTTTACTGTATATATTTATCTGTAAAAATTAAGAACAAATGTAGAACACACAGCTGATTTTACATATTCCCAATACAGTAAATTTCAGTACTCTGTATACTTTTTTGTACTCTTGATATTATGACCAATTTAAGAAACTTAACCATATTTAAGTTATAATTCCATTTAAATTTAAATTCTTTTCTAGTTCTAAATATGTATATTTTTTTGTTTTAACGTTAACCAAAAGTTTCTGTTAGAAATAAACAGCATTGTTTTATGGGCCAAATCAGCAAAAACAAAAATAGTTTACACACGTAAACTCTTTGTAAGCATGAGCTGTCAAACTTTAGATCAGTTTAGGCTTTTATAGATTTTCTCATGTTTAGATGCTCAATGGGAAAATTTAGGAAAAAAAGACTCCCTTGCAAATTTTATCAGAGATTCTTAAAGGACAGGTATTGGTTGACAGCAAAAAACTCTGTTTTTTGCTGTCACAGCTGGAACGTCTGTCTTCAATGAGGAAGATTTCTATGTGAAGGACAATTCATTTCTACAGCATTTTCCGTGGTGCCCTTACTGTAGTATTCCATCACATTCATATCAAATTGAAAGACATTTTATTTAAACTTTTCTTCTAAAATAATGTAGGCAATTAATTTTTATAATAATGATTTATTCAGTTAAGTGCCTATCACCAGATGAGAATGAATTATAGGTGTAAGTCTTAAACACCGCATATTAGTACCTCCTTTCTGTACCTGCCAGTGTGTTGACTATTTTAATTCCATATACCTGTTCAATTGTTAATTAGCAGTCAGCTCCGCATCACCTCTTCTCACATATATACACACATGATATGAGACGAAGCATAGAAAGCTAATGAAACAATCTGAGTGAGTGAGTTGGTCGTCAAAACCAAACCAGTTAACTAAAGCAGTTATATTAGTTCTTCCAGTGGTTTTCTCCTTGTGAATTACAGAATTGATATAGTTGAAAATAGTTCAGTGAATTGCCGCCCAAACCCTCTCCAGGGACTTGAGCCCTAAATAATTTTTTAACATTTTCTGTAGCCTTTGAATCTATTCTTTATATTTATCTGAATGGACTGAGAGGCCATATGTGGCTTTCTGTCCTAATTCTATCCAAACCACTTCAGTTTGAATGGTGAGGCCTGTACTTCTTAAGTCTTCACTGAAAAATGTCAGCGTTCTCCTAAAAGGTCGGCTTATTAAGTGCATGTGTGCCATGCATATTTTTTTGCTTTTGTCAGAAAATAGAGAACAGCAGATCATTTTGATAGTTTAGCTATGTTTGACAGGTTCTACCATGAAGTCCATAAAGTTGCCTGGGATCAGTGTGTTAGAGGTAAAGGTCAGACGATGAGTTGAGAGGCCACTTGGATATTACCATTAACCACCAGCTAACAGTTATTCTTATCTGAATTATAGTTTGAGGTACTATTTTGTTGTATGGAAAGAATATTTTGCTTAAAATGCTGCATTCATCCTCGTGGGAAGGACCGTTAACCATAGTTCTCCTTATTTCACTGTAGTTCTGGCAAGTTTAAATCTATTTTATGTACTTATGTGGGGTATAAAAGGCACACATTTGTGAAAATTTCCTAAATCAACTGAGTGTGAATTATGACTTATTTTAAATTACCTGGCTATAGGTAAAACATACTTCCAAAAATATCTTGTATCTTACTTACAGCATTGATAATAATTGAAAATGTCTCCATACTAAAACCCACACTGTAGAAAATAAGGCTTTGCAGTTATTCTGTATTTTTATTATAACTTAGGTGTTTTATTAAAGTTTGTGAATATCACCTGCTTATTCACAATCCATTATGCTCTATAAGCATCTGTTTCCCCTCAATTAGAACAATTGGTTTTGTTGTATGTGCAAATATATCAAATCATTATATGCGATACACCTTAAATGGATACAATGCTTTATGTCAATTATATCTAAATAACACTGGGGGAAAGGAGTTGGCTTGTTCATTCTGAAGGTGCTATCGAAGTAACGCCCTCTATGTTTATCTGTTCTGTTCCTTGAATTACAAATATGAGTGAAATCATATGGTATAGGGGAAGGGAAAAAAAAGAGAGGGAAACAAACCATAAGAGACACTTAACTATATAGAGAGAACAAACTGAAGGTTGCTGGAGGGAAAGTGGGTTGGGATGGGCTAAATGGGTGGTAGGTATTAAGAGGGCATTTATGATGAGCACTGGGTGTTACATTTAAGTGACGAATCACTAAATGCTATTCCTGAAACCGATATTACACTATATGTTAACTAACTAGAATTTAAATAAAAACTTCAAACAAACAAACAAAAAGAAATAACTCCTGATCATAACTGAGAGCACCAATAGCTAAAAGGCAATATACCATAATTCCTAAAGCATAACATTTTTCTCCTTGTTGTGAAATACAAGTTCTTTTCTGTTTCCAAATAAGCACCTTTTCTTTGGAGGAATATAGTTTTTAAACATAAAATTCAATGATTTTTAAGGAAATATTTTTACTTTAAATTCAAGTAAAAACATAAGGATTGAAAATACAGATCAAGTTAGCCTAAGAAGTTTTTGAAACATAACCATTACCTATGGCTTCCTTATGACATTTCTGATATCTTTACTTCTTGGGCCATTCTTAATTATATCACTCTATCTCTGGGACTATGTAGGGCCAACGTAAGTAGATCATATTTATCTTGTTTCACTAAAAATGCTCAGAAGTAAAACATTTTCATGCCTTTCAAATAGTCTTCAGATTCTTTAAGATGGTGTTCAGAATTGTTGTTTCAGGCGGTGTTAGTGTTTCTTCAGACAACCCTTTTACAAGTCTAATCCTTATGAATCCTTTTTATTCAAATATTTCAAAGCTTCAAAGAACATTATTTAGTTATAATACACAGTAATGTATCTTATCCCCAGGAAGCAATTGCTTTAGCAACAGACCAGATTAGATAAAAACAACATCTACTGGATTCTCAGTACGTTATTCTGAATTTGCTATGATAATGGGAAAATGTAGTATATAGGATCTCTGCAGAAATTATATTTCACGGAGATTTTCTAAAAATTCAATAAAGCCTTTTAAACTTTCTAAAATGTTTCTGTCTCTTTTAAAAGAAAATGGATTTTCATTCTGTGGCATAGTGACGTGAAATGGGAAATCAAGAAAGCTATGTGACACGTGTCATTTACCAGACTGACATGTGTGATCTAATAACTGGCAGAATACAAAGGGCTTATAATAAACAGGGTTATTTCACATGTTTATATCATTTTAGGAAAAAATTGGTTAAACATTTAGCAATATTATTATTATAATTGTCAAAATGGCCATTTATTTTTATTTTGATCTCTTTTTTTAAATGACCACTTAAAGAAATTGAATCATGTAGAGTCTAGAGAAAATAGATTAGAGGGCATAAAGTTTTCATTTACTGCCTTACTCAGTGATGCAATTGTCAACCAAGTCAATAAAAGTAATTAAAAGTTTAAAGGGATTTTTAATAAGAATTTTTAATTCAATGTTCTAAAATAAAAGATAGTAGAATTACAGAAATTAAGGTGAAATGAAATCCAGATGAGAGGAGGGAAAAATGAATGGCTAGTAAGCTGGTGATAATAAATGAAGTAAGAAATGAAAGAGAATTCAAGTCCTACCACAGGAACATGTGGTCGAATACAAGTTAGGCAAACATTTAAGTGCTTTTGCTCTAAGTTCACTACATTGACCACTGGCACAGATGGGTTCTCTGTTTTGCTTTCTATTTCCAGCCAGATTTCATACATTAATGTTTGAATTAGCCATTCTCAGAGAGGATCCCCAGTCAATATTATACCAGGGATTATAAAACAAAGTTTTGGCAATCTCTATGAGATTGAATCATTTTATTCATAAACATGCCACATTTTCCTTTACTGTAATTTTCATGTCTTTATTTTGTATCTTTTTCCTTAATATATTTTTTAAGATTTTATTTATTTATTTGACAGAGAGAGAGAGACAGCAAGAGAGGGAACAGAAGCAGGAGGAATGGGAGAGGGAGAAGCAGGCTTCCCGCTAAGCAGGGAGCCCAACAAGGGGTCAATCCCAGACCCTGAGATCATGATCTGAGCCAAAGGCAGAAGCTTAACCACTGAGCCACCCAGGCAGCCCTTTTCTTAATCTTTTTTTCCTTTTTCTCTCTTTCCTCCCTTCCTTTTCTTAGCTTTATTGATGTATAATTGACAAAATTATAATATATTATACAATGTGATGATCTGATATTCATATACATTATGAAAGGATTTACATGATTACTTTAATTAACACACCTTTCACCTCAGATTTACCTCTTTTTGTGTGTGTGTTTATGAGAACACAAGTTCTAATATTAGTACATTTCAATTGGGCTAAATACAGTATTATCAGTTCTAGTCACCTTATACATTAGATCCTCAGACCTCACTCATCTTATACTATAAATTTGTATTCTTTTATTCTTTTACCAAACCTAATTCAAATTGGTCTTATTGGGAAAATATTTTGTCTTTTTTTTTTTTTTTGAGATTTTTATTTATTTTAGTGTGAGAGAAAGAGAGCGAGCGTTCGTGAGTGAGGCTGGGAATAGGGGGAAAGGCAGAAGAAGAGTGAGGGAGAAAATCTCAAACAGACTTCCTGCTGAGCGCAGAGCCTGACTTGAAGCTTGATCTCAAGATGCCAAGATCATGACCTGAGCAGAAATTAAGAGGCAGACACTTGACCGACTAAGCAGCCCCTGTCCTCTTCTGGTTTTTAAAAAGTATTCCAAGCAGCCATGATCCAAGAGGAGTATCATCTTTTTTTTTTTTTTTTTTTAAAGATTTTATTTATTTATTTGACAGAGAGAGATCACAAGTAGACAGAGAGGAAGGCAGAGAGAGAGAGAGAGAGAGAGGGAAGCAGGCTTCTTGCTGAGCAGAGAGTCCGATGTGGGACTCGATCCCAGGACCCTGAGATCATGACCGGAGCTGAAGGCAGCGGCTTAACCCACTGAGCCACCCAGGCGCCCCAGGAGTATCAACTTTCATTGCTCCTAAGGTGAAGCTTCCTTCTGACTACTTCTCTGAGTTGCTAAGTGACTAATGACTTTTAAAAACTTTTGTTTAAGATCCTTTCCTGCAGGGGCGCCTGGGTGGCTCAGATGGTTAAGCCTGGGGCTCAGGTCATGATCTCCGGGATGAAGCCTGCCGTCTGCATCGGGTTCCCTTCTCAGCAAGGAGTCTGCTTCTCCGTCTCCTGCCTCCTCTGCTCATGCTCTCTCTGTCTCAAATTAATAAAAAAGAAAATCTTTAAATTAAAAAAAAAAAGATCCTTTCCTGCAATTTCAAGGACTTCACAATTTCCTCTGCCTTTGTCTATATCATTTTTTCCAACTGTTCCTTTAATAACTCTTTTCTTTTTGCTTGATTTTAGAAACACTTCTTTCATTTTGTAGCATGCAGCCTTTCTTCTCTCATACCCACTCTTAAGCCGAAATTTTTCTTGAAACTTTCAGTTGGTGATCTCTATAAGGGTTAGAGTTACTCTTGTCCCATAGTGTTTATAACCTCAAAAGTTGTTCTTGACTCTGATTTAAATGCTAAGATCTTAAAGCTATGGTAACACAATTTAATATTGTTATTTAAAATATTATTTAAAGAAGAGATGCCAACCAAAGAATATTTTAGCTTCCGAATATTTTCCCCACAATATATCTGAAGGATTATTGTATAGAGAGAAATACACAGGAAATGTTTTTAAGAAATTATCTGGTAAGGAAATGGGACCATGAATAGAAATGAAATTAGGGAATTGGTATTGAGGGGGCTGTTTTTAATCAAATACATAGTAAGCCAAGTATTAAATGGAGTCTAACAGTATATGAAATCATACATTATTATATGAAATCATTGATTTTATAAATACAGAGCTATTTTAGACATATGCAGTATTTCAAAATCTTATAAAATGTTTGTAAAATAAATAGTCATATGCTGTGTGCTGGTAATTGTACTTTAAGCATAACCAGAATATTTTCCACAAATATTTTTAAACCATATCTGTAATGAAAAGCAAAATAAAAAAGAATAAAATATTCAAATTCATCATATTTCATTCTATAGCTTAATTTAATATGCTATTTTAGGAAGTCCAAGTAATTTTAATATGTGTAAAAATAATGACAATACTTAAGAAATTGATTATACTTTCTTTTCTTTTTAAAATTTTATTTATTTATTTGACAGACAGAGATCACAAGTAGGCAGAGAGGCAGGCAGAGAGAGAGAGGGGGAAGCAGGCTCTCCGCTGAGCAGAGAACCCCATGTGGGACTCGATCCCAGGACCCTGGGATCATGACCTGAGCTGAAGGCAGAGGCTTTAACCCACCAAGCAACCCAGGCGCCCCATATACTTTCCTTGTTTCTTATATGACTTAACACTGAAAACATCTAACATTCTTCATTCAGGAATAAACATACAATCAAATGATAAGCATGCTTCTCATTATGGCACCTTTAATTTTTAGAAAAACTGCCTACAGTAGTAGAAGCCATTGGATGTTTATTTTTTATTAGGTTTTTTTGTTTTTTGTTGTTTTGACTCTGAGTTTTGTGCCCATGGAAAATTTATAGCAGAGGAGTTAAAGATAGGGTCAAAGGGGACATAATGGGCCAACATAGTACTTACATCATAACACCTACACACCAAGAATGAACAGCATCATATTTTCTCTAGTATTATTTTGTACAGCTAGTAGAATCAAATAAATGTGCCATGATGAAGCCAGAGAGTATATTTGCAAATGGCAGAGAAGAAATGGGGCCTTATTGGGGGGGAAGAAAGGAAAATTGAACCTAGTCCTACAAAATGATGTTAGGTGGAATGAAACACCACAACATGCACCTGTCATTAAATGTGGAGAATGTAGAGTAAGCCAGGCTCCCTACAGGAACTAAGATGGGAGAAACATGGTTCCTCAGATGACATAGACAGAAACAAGACCGTCTTCTTCGGGAGGCTGGATTCACATCACCAAGTGCTCTAGGTTATTAGGTTGGCTTCCCTCCCAATACTTCAGCTCTCAATATAAGATATCTTCTGAACAGCCGGCTAAATTTCATCTCTGTGAGAGTAGAGATTGTATCTGGAATTGCACATCATCGATTCTGAGTATCTAGGAATGTGACTGGCACACATGTGGCACGTAATGGTCAATGGAATGCACGGAGATGAGGGAAGGGCAACAGCTCTTGCCAAAGAAACTCATGTGATGCATTTGACCCATGCAATCTGTAGCATGTGTGGGGTGTGTACTACGAAAAGCTAAAATGGTGAAAATAACAAAATAGGAGTTCATGTATATGTAGTGAACACGATTCATTTAGTACTGATTGTCTGATAATTGCAAAGCAAAGATAAAACATCTCTGCCCTCCGTTGCTTACTTAGGATATTCAGGTCATCAGAATTAAATGTGAAACAAATAGAAACTAATAAAATGCTATAATCACTACCCCCTGCAGATTTTCAGACTAACGAAAAAAGAGATACAAATAGTTTTAATTCATTATGATACTAGAGGCATCTATAGCAAATCCACAACATAGTAGGAGCAAAAAAAAATGAATAAATTAATAAAAACTGTCAATTTTCTGCAGAAAGGTAATTCAAAGTGGCGCCTAGGTGATTCAGTTGCTTAAGTGTCTGACTCTTGATTCTGGCTCAGGTCATAATCTCAGGGCTGTGGGATCAAGTCCCACGTTGGCTCCATGTTGAACATGGAGTCTGCTTGAGATTTTTCTCTCCCTTTCCTTCTACCCTTCACTTCTCCCTCCGGCCCCCGCTGGTGCTCTCTCTCTCTCTCTCTCCATCTCTGTCTCTCTCTAAAACAAACAAACAAAGAAATAAATAAGATCTTTTAAAAAGTATATCTTAAATGTTTAGCTTGAGTGATTGGTGGGTAGTAGAACAAAGAGAAGGAGGGTTTATGTAGAAAAGGTACTGATTTGGAACCTCTTAAGGTATTTAAGTTTTTAGTAAAAGACAACTTCACTATAGGTTGAGAAGAATAGAATACAAGAGGAGGGTTCTGGAAAACAGCAACATTTAAGGGGCCAACACAGAAAGAAGTAGGAAGAGAACCATGGGACTGAACAATCAGCAGTATCATCATCTGTAAAATGCTACAACTGGACAGATTATAGCAAGTGTTCTAGAAATACGGGAAATAACTATGGAGGCATAAAAGGGGAAAGGTTATGTGTCAAGAATACTCTGTGGCAAGAATATAATCAAATAAATAACTTAATTTTTTCTCTTATATCATTGCATTTCTATGGACTATTTCTGTAATCATTCTATAGTGGCATAACTTTTTCAAATAGGCAATGTAAGAATTATTAGAGTTGTTATGGAGTAAAAAAAAAATTGTAAAGCTTCGGAATTCAGTAAGTGGTGCCCTACAGTATAAAACAGAATTACATCCTTATTAGCAGAAATGTTTTATAAAGAAAATGGCTATATTTGTTCATTCCCACTTTTCAGAATTATAACTTCTGAGTTTCAACATCAAAATTTTTTTTTATTTTTATTTTTTTCAGCATAACAGTATTCATTATTTTTGCACCACACCCAGTGCTCCATGCAATCCGTGCCCTCTACAATACCCACCACCTGGTGCCCCCAACCTCCCACCCCCCACCCCTTCAAAATTCTCAGATCGTTTTTCAGAGTCCATAGTCTCTCATGGTTCACCTCCCCTTCCAATTTCCCTCAACTCCCTTCTAACATCAAATTTTTATATGTGTGTATGTGTGTGTGTGTGTGTGTGCGTGCTTGTGTGTATATATATAAGCATATTTGTTTCTAGCAGTCAATGGTAAGTGCCATCTTATATGCCCCGATGATTTTATATAATTTGGTTTATCTTGCAGTTCAGCCAAAACACTATGTCATTTTCTTGGACTCCAGACTTCCTTTCACTTTCTCCCACAGGGTTCTGTGTGACAATCTTATAAAAACGTTCCTTCCTTCCACAGCTACATGGCAGCTCTAAGGCTTAGTTTTGTACCTATGTCCCTACCCCTTGCCATTGTTCCAATTGGTCTCACTAGCTGAGCAGGTGATGATGGGGGCGCGGGGGGGTGGGGGTGGGCGCGCACTGGGAATCTAAGTGGCCAAGGGAATGGCCAGGCAAGAAGACACATAAAATGATGATGTTTATGAAGTCTCTTCCAAATGGCAAATTTTTGATCCTATAATTCTGATTGTACCTAGCGGGTGCCTTCTGAGTATTGGCAGAAACCAGCTCCCTTTGCAACGGAGGTGGAGAAACTCCATGGAGGAGGAACTAGCAAGTGTTAATTAAAATATGACCGAGTGTGCACTTTCAGTCACCTTCTGAGATTTGATTAAAAAAACCAAAAAACAGGATTTCTGATAGTCAAGAATGATGGTTTAATGATATGAAAGGAGGAAAAAAACCTTCATTAACAGGTATTGATTAAGACAGTCAAATTACCTATAACGTAGGAGATTCACAAGACAGTGAATCATTTTGGAGGTTGCAATTTGGCAGGAACAGCATTGGGATCTCAGTTCTGAAGAATAATCTCAAGTTCATTTTGCCACTTGCTTTGATGGTTTTTCAATGTGAAGTTAAATCTTTCAAAGCTGCTAATTCTCATTCAAAGTGCAGAGGAGTTCCAGGGAATTTAAATCACATCTGTAAGTGTGTGTAATAGCATCCATGGTTATTTCACAGTCATTTAGAAGGCCACTTTCAGGATGAGTGACTCATTCTAAGTATTATCATAGAAAACCTGTTTAAAAAAAAAAAAAGGGACTGCTCTTTGCATTTTAAACTTCGGAGGCACAGCTCAGATTTTAGCAGTTTTCAGGGGAAGAGGATTATTACCGCTAGGCATTGAAAGAGACAAAAAGAAAAAATATAAACAAAGTACAGTGAAAAATGCGGTAAAAATCATTCCACATTGTCTGTTTACTGGAGCATTTGCTACATTCCCTGCTGTTAACCAGCTGACAGCATCTGAGTTATTTTCAAAGATGTGAAATTTCAATATGGAAAACGTGATATAGAAGACACATTGGTTTGGAACAAGGAATTTTCTTGCAGGCAAAATAGGTGTCTAGGCAATTTTAGGGTAGAATATTTTGTTGCCCTGTAAAATATCTAAATGTGGAGTTGTTTCTGTGAAAGTGTAAAATATAAAGAAAAAAGAAAGGGAAAGAAAGGGAGGATGGAATAAATAATGAAGGAAGACTGGTCACTGAATGAACAAAGAAAAACACTAGGAAGGATGGGAAGGAAAGAAAAGAGGTAAAAAGGAGGAGAATGATGGGGAAAGAGAAACGCACAAAAAACAGGAGAGAAGACCGTTAGGTTGAATAATTGAATGAGTTGAACTCTTGGATTACAATCGTAAGAAAACACTCTAATAGGACTAAAATAATCCATAATATGGTAGTCCTGTGTTACTGCAAATGCCTTTTCCTGGCAGGCAGACTCTCAATCAGACGATGGCATGTGAGATGTTTATTAAGGTGTGCTTTCCAAATAAACAATTACGGAAACAAGGAACAAAGAGGACCCAATTACAGGAAAGAACTTTGCAACGTCTGTAGCGGTCAGTCATTTGAACTGGGCCACCCCCAGCAGAGTTCATGACCCTGAGTGAAGTGAGTGTCTGAAATTAGGCCAATTGCAGAGGGTTGACACTGTCAGGAGGTAGGTCCTTTCCGCGAAGGAGCATATGGATAGTGAGCACATCAGAGTGTCCACCAAAGTCTGTCCCTTGTTCTGTTCTCTCTGCTTCTTCATGTAAATTCTTACAGCGGATCTTTCAGGATATCTGAAGGGCCATCGTCCCTGGAGAAAATTTAAAAAGGAAGGCGTTGCTGAACAGTAGCCCCTATGGCTGAAGCTTGTCTTGGTCCACTGCTGATAGGGTGTCCCCCCCCCCACCTATTTCACTCTTTATTCTAGATTTCCTTCATGCTCAGCCAAAGCCCCAGATGGTCTTGGTGATTACCTTATGGCATGACAAAGACCCTCATGCCTGAGAGGCCTGAATCCCAACTCATTCTGCTTTGCTGAGGGTGAGGTCACTGAGAGTCTACTTGAGATTGGAGCACCAAAGAGGCATTCAAGTGCATCGCCTAGCTTCTAAACACCTTTTTCCCTGCGCCTTTGTGTTAGAGCAGACTTTCGATACTCTGATGGTCATAGTCAATTATCCTTGCCAGATGGAGGTTGATTTTCTTGCCAACTAATACCTTAGCAAAAGGATTCTGAGGTTCCCAGGTGACACAGCTAATTTACAACTGAATTAGACCCTTGCTCTGTCCCCTGGTGAAGTTGTCCGCTCTCTAGGGATCAGGATATCTGTACTGTCAGAGCCCAGATTTGATGGAAGGGGAAGCAGAACTTCCCAAGGAGGTCATGAGAGTGACTGCAGTGCTTCCATTCCTGGGTTCCATTCCTTGGTTCTCTGATTCATGTGTCTTACCTTTTGGAGACATTATGTAAGTCTCTGATTCCACATGTATACACTTCTGGGAAGATGCTGTCTTATCCTCTACAGCCTAGTCTTCAGTCTGATCTGCAGAACAGCCTGCAGAAGACACCGTTAAAGCTCTCTCAGGCCTGCAGCTTCTGGGTGGTGTGGAACATGATCCTGTGTTTTGGGACCTACTCTCACACCTCTTTGTTACGAAGTAGGCACCTGGTCTGCTGCACCCCGAGGCGGGGTTCTGTGGCTGTGGATACAGCATTTGATTAGCTCCGGGATAAGGATGCTAGCTGAGGCCCATTGGCAAAAAGAGAAACCCACAGCTGATGAAGTAGCTCCTCCTGCCAGAATGCAATCTTGCCCAATATAATCAACTTCCCACTAAGTGGCCATGTGGCCTCTTTGAGGCGTGGTGCCATATTGGAAACTGAACATTGGTCTCTTTTTCTGGCAGGTTGGGCCAGTGGCAGCAATTGCTAGACTCGTTTTGATAGATGTGTTTTATGTTCCTGGGCTTATGCATAACCTTAGTCCCTGCTACCACTGTCCCTTTGCTCATATATATTCATGGTGCCAGTACTGAGATGGCCAATGGCAGAGGCTAGAGGTCACCTGGCCATCTCATTCTATTTGGTAGTTTAGTGCCTCTTTTATGGTGGGTAATTTATGGTAGATGTGAACATGAGAAACAGAGGTCATCACATTTTATGCCCACTCCCATGTCTACCCATTGGATGTGATGTTAATTTTAATTTACTTACTGTATAAGTAGCACAAAATGCAAGCTACTATTATTCTTATTTATTCTGTTATCCAACAGTAGTGACTGGTTGTTCTCTGTGTGGTCCATAAAACCAAAAAGCATTGTTTCTGAACCCTAAATCTATTGTACATTGTAATCTTTGATGAATGTTCTGTGATGCAGTTCAGGTTTTGGTGTATATGAAAAGGGGGCCTAATATGCCTTATCCAATTCAAGGAAGAAGGCTACTGAAAATCATCAGGTAATTATTTAGGGTGAGTGATTTGAAAACAAACTAATTCTGATACAAGTAAATCCTAACCTTGTTTATGTTTGAGTTTTTTAAGTCGTTAAATCTAAATCCTAAGAAACTATTTATTGCATTGCATTTTAATTATTAAAAGTCTTCTGTAATTTCGTTGATAGTTATACAGCTCAATTACTGCATCTGAAACCAGGTTTTTATGGTGCCTGTGTTACAAAATTCTGATACTCATGAAATCTCAGTAATAAGTTTAAACACATTTTATGTTATATGTCAACCTTTTAACATGTAAGTATGCTTTGGGTAATGTGGAGAGTTAATATAAACAAGTTCTACAAAATTTCATTTCTTAAATTATATGCATTTATGGAAGTGAACACTTATTAGTGCTATTTTAATTGACAATGTTTGAAAAAATAGAGTCCCTGGAAATACAATGACTGCATTAATGGCAGGTAGAGTCTAAATGATATTATGGTACACTGTATTGGAAAGCAAAAATGTAGAGGTAGAAGTTAGTAATATTATTGTCATAAAAAATAAAGATATTTGAAGTTATTGGAAGTTTAGAAAAGTAGTTACATGATTATATTTTTACAGAAACCTCATCATTAGAAATACTTCCACTATTACTATCAAGGAATAATTAACCACTCCTTCTGTTACATCAGGGGCATTGTAATCTGAAGAATTATTCCCTTAAAGTACGGTCGTTCTATCATTGACATAGGGTTACTCCATCAAGTCATCTAGAATTATTATATAAAGTGCTCATTATTCAAGCTGTCAAATTTGATCTAAACAGTATCTTTAAGACATAAGATTTTCTCTTTTTCAATCAAAGAGAGTAAATTGTGATGGCAGTGAATGTATATATTTTTACTTTGACTATCATTTTAAGTAATCCTTTTCCTTACCTACAACTGTTGGCCTATGCTGTCATTACCATATATCTTTTTCTTGTATTCAGCCACCTGACATTACATACAATTTTTCCGTCACTGCCTGCCATCATTGATAGATTTCTTTTATGGTTCCCTCAAGTCATAGAGGGTAGATCGACTTACTAATTCCATCAATGGCATCTGGCTGCCTGGAGCCATGTTTCAATATATAAGCTTCAAACTAGGTCCCAAGCAGCAAAATACCAAATTAATTCCATCAGCATTTGGATTCATTCAGAAGCTAGGCAAGATCCCCTTTGTCCTTGAGGGTATAAATTAGATAGAAAATAGGCAGAAAATTATATTTTCAAGTTAATTTTAAACTCAAAATTTTTTCCATATAGAAATCCTGTACAGGAAGTCTTAAGTGTTCATAGATTATGCCATTCTATCCTTTTATTGGTCAGTTTTATTCTACTTTTCCCAGTCATTCAACATGATCTATGTTTTCTTCAAACTCAACAAATTATTAAAATGAACTATGCTCTTATTGTAGGAATTTGTTTCCTAGTTATGCTTTCTTTCTATTCTTAGAAGGAGATTAGAAAGAATGGTTAACTCTCCTAACATTTTTAAAGCATTTCCTAATACCCTAAAACTTCCAAGTTTCTTTTCAATTTCGTATATCTTAATGAGTAAGAATTTCACTATCATTATTTCAAAAAACAAATTCTCTTTTATCAGACTTTACATTTGTTTATAGTACTTATGAGAACAAAAATAAAAACCAAGACAACATCACTTTTCCTTTGCATTATTTAACTACATGTGATAAAAACTGATGTAAAGTCATTAGAGATGATGTGAAATAATATTTTATGTACTTATTTAGCAGTTATCATGCTAGGAGTTGTTCCTATCTTCATTTACAAATAAAAAAATTAAAAATAATTAACTGACTCGTTAATGAATATACGAGTTAGTGATTCAGCTGGGATCTTCCCCCTCCTCCTCAAAATCCCAAATTCCCACCCTGTTTTATATTATCATTTTATTAGTACATCAAATAATATAACCCTAACAGCTTAGAGGGGCCAGTGCTAGAATGGTTGGATCAGGTATTAAGAATATTCTAGTTTGAGGGGAGCCTGGATGGTTCAGTGGGTTAAAGCCTCTGCCTTCGGCTGGGGTCACGATCCTGGGGTCCTGGGATTGAGCCCCGCATCGGGCTCTCTGCTAGGTGGGGAGCATGTTTCTCCTCTCCCCCACCCCTGCCTGCCTCTCTGCCTACTTCTGATCTCTCTCTCTCTCTGTCAAATAAATAAATTAAAAAAAAAGAATATTCTAGTTTGCTAACCACAGTTCCCATAAGCACCTTTCTTGTTTTGAGACACATCCCTTAACTTTCTTTCCTGCTTTGTGAAATATAGGTTTTTTACCTAAAAAAAATCTTTAGATTCCAAATCAACTTGCCTAATCTTCTATTTCTTAATTATTGGAAATAAAAGCCCTTTTTCCCAAAAAGAAATCTATAGAGTCTTTGTATTGTAGCTATTCATATGTTCCTTTGAGATCCTATGTAGGTTCCTGGCATATCCTATAAATACTATTCTATTGAAGATACCCTTGGTTTCAACTAAGAGACACTTGAAGAAGAGGAGATGGCAATGGTAAGGTTGCTGCAGGAAGCAGAGTCAAAACACCCTTTGATTATTGAACAGAGGTCATCTTCTACTAACGGGCCCAAACTTTCTGCCACTCTTCTCTCTTCCCAGTTTCCAGAAACGAAAAATTTTAATCTGAGGTCAGTGGTGTAATGGGATAAGCAACATATACATTTCTTCCGTCATACAGGATTGATCAAAAATAAATGTAGATTTCTTGGGTACTGATTTTGTCAAATGTGATTTTGTACCTCTTTCAGTATTAGCCAGGGCAAAGTTATCCTTCCATCTGTCAATCAATGGAAGGACTGTTTTGTTAACTGCCACATATTCATACACATACATCTATGTATGTCTATCTACATAAACAACGTGTATATATAATGCCATCCCACAGGTGCTGGATAGAATCTGTTTTGATGATCTTCTATTTGTTGTCCCCTGGCTTCTGTAGATTAAGCCTCAAATATTTTACTTGCATATCTTTTGTAAAATTTAAAAATTGCTGACATTGCTCCATGTTCCGAAGAAAGACGGTAGGAAAGCCTACTTAAATCTGTTTTGTATATAAAATTTAGAATTAGCTATATCTATTGATTGTTCGTTTTCATAATATGACTTCTGTGATGGAGATCAGTAACTGACTTGTGTTTATTTGAATGACTTTCAGATTTTATGTCACTTAGCAATTCTATATCAGAAAATGGAAACTATGACTGCATTTTAAGTATTTTTTACTTCATTATTATGAGTTAAAATTCCTATTTGTGCCTTAGAATATAAATAGTATTATAATTCATATTAAGCTGTCTAAAATCCTACCACATTAGCAAATGTAACTTTAAGATTTTATTTATTTGAGAGAGAGAGAGAGCTAGAGAGAACACCAACAGCGGGGGGCGCAGAGGAAGATGGAGAAGCAGACTCTCCACTGAGCAGGAAGCCTGATGCAGGGCTCGATCCCAGGACCCTGAGATCATGACCTGAGCCAAAGGCTGACCCTTAACTGACTGAGCCAACCAGGCACCCCTAAAATGTAACTTTTTTATACTCTACCCTGCTTTAATTTATAACGAGATAAAAAAATGTCTTTTATACCCTCAAATATTTATTGAACAAACACTTTATGCTGGATGATGTTCTAGGCTTTGAAGAAATGATGAACAGATTAATCACTTTCCTAATTGTTCTTATATATACTAGTAAGGAGCAGTATCACTTCATGGTTTTATTATTTTTTAATTATTTATTTATTTGACAGAGATCACAAGTAGGCAGAGAGGCAGGCAGAGAGAGAGAGAGAGAGGAGGAGGAGAGCCGAACAGACAGCCCAATGTGGGGCTCGATCCCAGGACCCCGGGATCATGACCTGAGCCGAAGGCAGAGGCTTTAACCCACTGGGCCACCCAGGTACCCCTCACTTCATGGCTTTAATATTGCACAAAATCCAGAGTCCCCAAATGAAAATCCCTCTTACTGACATTTTTGTAAAAATACATAATAAATTCTAGACCTTATATGTTGTGTTTGTACTACTAACATTCATTTTGTGCTATAGGATTTCACTAGTTTTAAAATGAAAACAAAGGAGGATCATGCCATGATATAGCATAAAAATCTGAGGGGATAATGGAGGACAATAACATTTAGCTACTATATTTGTGTGCTGTGTTTGTATATTTTGTGTTAATTGTGATTGCATTTTCCTTTTAATTCTATAAGTATAGACCTATTTAATAATTAACCCATTTTGTAGACTTAGAAAACCATAAAAGAGACGCTTACTTATAGAGAACAAACTAATGGTTATGAGAGGGGAGGTGGGTATAGTTACATAGGTAATGGGGATTAGGAAAGACACTTGTGATACCCGCTGGATGTGATACGGGTGTTGAATCACTATATTGTACACCTGAAACTAATATTACATTGTATGTTAACTAACTGCAATAAAAAAAAAAAGCAAGAAAATGAAGATCCACAAACTTAAAGTTACTTTCCGAAATCACACTGCTAATAAGAGAATACAGGCAGAATGAGATTCTCATGTAGGTCTCTAAATCCAGTATGTCCATCCTTCTCACAGTCCTCCTCTGCCCCCTCCCACATGGACAGAACTGAGAAAAGCCAGGAAATTAGATGTTTTGGAATGGAAACATTGCATGTATTCTATTTAGTCCAGTATACCAGGATATTGTGAACAGAGACATACAAAGAAAAAAACATTTCTGCACAGCAAAAGAAACAATCATAAAGTGAAATGGCAGCCTATGGAACTAGAGCCAATAGTGGCAAATCATATATTTGATAAGAGGTTAATTTCCAAAATATATAAGGAACTCTCATATAACAGAACAGAAAAAAAAATCCAATTAAAAAAATCAATAGAGGAATTGAATAGACATTTTTCTCTTTTTAAATCTTTATTTAAATTTCAGTTAGTTAACTATATTAGTTTCAGGTTTATGATAAAGTGATTTAACAAAACTTCCATACAACACCTGGCGCTCATCACAAGTGCACTCCTTGGGGCACCTGGGTGGCTCATTGGTTGAGTGTCTGACTCGATTTTGGCTCAGGTCATGATCTCAGGGTTGTGAGATGGAGCCCCGCGTGGGGTTCTGTGCTCAGTGCAGTGTCTGCTTGTCCCTCTCCTGCTGCTCCTCTCCGGTCATGCTCTCTCTCTCTCTAAAATAAATAAGTAAAATATTTAAAAACAACAACCAAAAAACCAACAAGTGCACTCCTTAATCCCCATCACCTATTTAAACCATCCCCTCACCCACCTCCCCTTCTGGTAGCAAATCAGTTTGTTCTCTGTAGTTAAGTGTCTGTTTCTTGGTTTGCCTCCCTCTCTGTGTCCCCCCCGCCAACTCTACTCGTTTTATTTCTTAAATTCCACAGATGAGTGAAATCATACAGTATTTGTTTTTCTTTGACTGACTTAGTTCACTTCACATAATACATTCTAGTTCCATCCATGGAATCGCAAATGGCAAGATTTCATTCTTCTTTACAGCTGAGCAATATCCCATATATCTATATTTCACATCTTTTTTTTTAAGGTTTTATTTATTTATTTGACAGAGAGAGAGAAAGAGATCACAAGTAGGCAGAGTGCCAGGCAGAGGGAGAGGAAGAAGCAGGCTCTCCCGCTGACCGGGGAGCCGGATGCCGGGCTCCATCCCAGGACCCTGGGATCATGACCTGAGCCTAAGGCAGCACTTAACCAACTGAGCCACCCAGACACCACCATATTCCACATCTTCTTTATCCATGGACACTTAGGCTGTTTCCATAATTTGTCCATTGTAGATAATGCTGCTATAAATATTGGGACACTGCTACTATAAACGTGTGTCCCTTTGAATTAGTATTTTTGTATTCTTTGGGTAAATACTTAGGATCCTAGGGTAGTTCTATTTTTAACTTTTTGAGGCAATTCTATATTGTTTGCTACAGTGGCTATACTAGTTTGTGTTCCTACCAATAGTACAAGAGGGTTCCCCTTTATCCACATTCTTGCAAACATCTGTTATTTCTTGTATTGTTGATTTAACCATTCTGACATGTGTGAGGTGATATCTCATTGTAATTTTGATTTGTATTTCCCTGATGATCTGTGATGTTGAGCATCTTTTCATGTGTTTGTGGGCCATCTGTATGTCTTCTTCAGAAAAAATGTCTACTGATGTCTTCTGCCCATTTTTTTTAAAGATTTTTATTTATTTATTTGACAGAGATCACAAGTAGGCAGAGAGGCAGGCAGAGAGAAAGGGAAGGAGGCTCCCTGCTGAGCAGAAAGTCCGACTCGGGGCTCCATCCCAGGACCCTGAGATCATGACCTGAGCCAAAGGCAGAAGCTTTAACCCACTGAGCCACTCAGGTGCCCCTGCCCTTTTTTTATTGGATTATGTTTTTTGAATGTTGAATTGTATAAACTCTTTATATATTTGGGATACTAACCCTTTATCAGATATGTCATTGGCAAATATCTTCTCTCATTCTATAGGATGACTTTTAGTGTTGTTGATTGATTTCTGGGTTTTCTATTCTGTTATATTGAGCTGTATGTCTATTTTTGTGCCATTACCATACTATTTTGATGCTAGAACTTTGCAATATAACTTGGAGTCTGGAATTATAATGCCTCCAGCTTTGCTTTTCTTTTTCAAGTTTTCTTTGGCTATTTCAGAGTCTTCTGTAGCTCCATATGAATTTTAGGATTGTTTCTTCTACTACTAATATTTTGCAAATATTGAACCACCCTTGCAACCCAGGAATAAATTCCACTTGATTGTGGTGAAATATTTTTTAATGTACTATTGGTTTTGGTTTCCTAGTATTTTATTGAGAATTTTTGCATCCATGTTTATCAAGGATATTGGCCTATAGTTCTATTTCTTTAATGAAGAATTTATCTGGTTTTAGTATCAGGGTAATGCTGGCCTCATGGAGTGAATTGGGAAGTTTCTCTTCCTTTTCTCTTTTTTTAGACTAGTTTGAGAAGAATAGATAACTTCTTTAAATTTTTGGAAAATTTGCCTGTGAAGCCTTCTGACTTGTTTTTGGGAGTTTTTTGATAACTGATTCAGTTTCTTTCCTGGTTAACAGTCTGTTCAAGTTTTTAATTTCTTCCTACTTCAGTTTTGGTAGTTTGTATGTTTCTTGGTATTTATGCACTTCTTCCAGGTTGTCCAATTCATTGGCAAATATTTTTTCATAATATTCTCTAGTATTGGTTGTTATTTCTCCCTTCTCATTTGTGATTTTATTTTTTTGTGGTTATCAGTTGCAAAGAAGATATACAGATGGCCACTGGGTACATTAAAAGATGCTCAACATCATTAATCATCAGATAAATCAAATCAAAAGTAAAATTAAATATTGTTTCACAACTCTTAGAATGACTGTCTTGAAAAAGATAAGAGGGGTGGCACCTGGGTGGCTCAGTGGGTTAAAGCCTCTGCCTTCGGCTCGGGTCATGATCCCAGAGTCCTGGGATCGAGCCCTACATCGGGCTCTCAGCTCAGCAGGGAGCCTGCTTCCTCCTCTCTCTCTGCCTGCCTCTCTGCCTACTTGTGATCTCTGTCTCTCAAATAAATAAATAAAATCTTAAAAAAAAAAAAGATAAGAGGTAGGGGGGTGGGAGGTTGGGGGAGCCAGGTGGTGGGTATTAAGGAGGGCACATATTGCATGGAACACAGGGTGTGGTGCATAAACAATGAATCTTAGAACATTGAAAAAATAAAATTAAATTTTAAAAAAGACAAGAGATAGAAGGTGTTGACAAGGATATGGAGAAAAGGGAATTCTTGTGCATTGCTGATGGAAATGTATATTGATAACAGCCATTATGGAAAACGGTGTGGAGGTATTTTTAAAAATTAAAAATATATATATAACTATCATCCAATCCAACACTCTCACATCTTTGACATCAGGTTCTTGAAGAAATAGCTGAACTTCCATATTCGTTGTAGCATTATTCACAATAGCCAAGATATGGACACGAATTAAGTCCTTGTCAACAGATGAGTATCTAAAGAATTTGTGGCACATATAGACAATGGAGTATTATTTAGCCACAAGAAAAGAAGAAATCCTGCCATTTGTGACAACATGGATGGACCTTGAAGGCATTATGCTAGGTGGAATAAGAAAGAGGAAAAAAAAAATACTGCATGATATCACTTATGTGAAGAATTTTCTAAAAAGTCCCAAATCATAAAAACAGAGAGTAGAATGGTGGTTTGCAGGGGATGGAATTTGGGGGAAATAAGGAGATGTTGGCCAACGAGTACAAACTTTCAGTTATAAGATGAATAAGTTTTATGGGTATAATATACAAAATGCTGATTATTGCTAGTAATACAGTATTATATAGTTGACAGATGTTAAGAGAGTAAATCTTAAATTTCTTACCATACAGAAAAATGGTGATTATAACATATGATGGAGTTATTTTTGCAATATATAAGTATGAAAATATATAAGTATGAAAGTAATATGTTTTCTACCTTACACTTATACAACGTTATATGTCAATTATATCTTAATACTGCTGGGGAAAAAAAAATGAAAATTAGACTTCATCAGTCTAGATTCCAGGGTAATAAGACAATGCAGATGAGTAAATTTACTAGCTAATCAAACCTGTTGTTTGAGAGAAAAGGATTTTTTTCATTATTGTTTCTATTTTAAGGATTTATTTTAAAATGTCTATGCTTTCAGACTAAAGTCTAAAAATGAACTACAATGAGCCCAATTTAATTTTTATTTATTTTTTAAAGATTTTTAAAATTTTTATTTATTTGACAGATGCAGAGACAGCAAGAGAGGAGACATAAGCGGGGAAGTGGGAGAGGGAGAAGCAGGTCTCCTGCTGAGCAGGGAGCCTGATGTGAGGCTTGATGTGGGGCTCGATGTGGGACTCGATCCCTAGAGCCTGGGATCATGACCAGAGCCGAAGGCAGACGCTTAATGACTGAGCCACCCAGGCACCCCCTAATTTAACTTTTAAACTGTAGTTTTTAAAACATCACAATGATATATATATAATTTTTTTTCCTACTGTTGCAACAAATCAGTACAAGTTATTTTATAGTCCTAGAGAACAAAAATCTGACTTGGGTCTCATTGGGCTAAAATCAGTTGTTAGTAGAGCTCTGTTCCTTTTTAGAGACTCTAGAAGAGAATCTGTTTCCTTGCCTTTTCCAGTTCTAGAGGCCCACCTGCATTTCTTTGTTCATGACCTCCTCCCTCCACCTTCAAAACCAGTAATATTGACTTTCTCTGTCATACTGCCTTCTCATCTGGTTGCCATTTTTCAGCAATCTCAGATTTTGGATTTCAGGAAAGTTTTCTCCTCCTAGGGACTCATGTGATTAAGTTGCACTCACTCTGATATAATTATCTTAGTTCCTAAGATAAGTACATGATTATATTCTAGGATAGTCCAGGATATAATATACAGGTTATAATCTAGGGTAATCTCTCCACCTAAAAGGTCCTTAACCTTAATCATATCTTCAGTTACTTTTTTCAAACCAAGTAACATATTCATAAATGTTAGGGTTTAGGATATGAACATCTTTGGGTGGGGAGAACCATGTTCCCTACCACAGTTAGTACCAGTTAATCAGCTATTTTGTAACTACAAATGCCTTCCTGGAATATTGGAATAGCTTAGATATTTTTAGATTTTCTTGGGTTGATTACCTGCAATAAAATCTTTTCCAGTCAATCTCAAACCCTTATTGATTTTCAAGAGTTGTTGGGCATAGCTGCCATATTGCAGCAGATAATTGTTGCAATCACTAAACCTTCTTCTTGAAGAATGTATGTTTTTATACCCCTTTTCCTAACAATTACAGAATATTGTGATTGAAATCTACACATAGTAGATTTAGAGTGAACTCCAAAGTAAAAGGTTCATAGGAAATGAATTTATTATCAAGATGAAAATTTTAACACTCTATACAGTTTAATACCATGGTTTTCCATTTTTTCATTTAATAAATTTTACAAGGAAAAATAACAGAAAATCGAATATTATTGACAAGAATATTTTGTTTATGTTTTTGGACATATACAAAGTCTAAAGATGCTGGGAACTTTTCAGACACTGCAAGGAAAAGAGAGAACTACAGAAGTCAGAAAAGGAATGGACAGGAGAAAAGAGTTACATCCTGGACTGATGGCTGGAAATCAAAGAACAAGTTGAAATAGAGAAAGTTGATTGAGACTATGATGGGTTATATTCCATTCTTATCTGAGGCATCGAGACAAAGGTAGATTGATTTTATCCAGGGATAGAGCATGGAAAGAGACTAGAAAGGAAAAGGTGAAAGAATGAAAAACCAGGCAAACTAGCATAATGAATATGAAAAATAATTGAAAAAACATGAAAGAGCAGATACTGGCTGTCCAGAAATAGGAGTGTAAACATGATGTAAGGATCCATACCTATTTGTTTGACCTCACCCATGAGTGTACAAGGCCTAGTTAGGAGACATGGGGGAGAATGTAGGTTGGCAGAAACATCTTCGACTGAGGAAAGCATTGGGTGATATTAACAAAGTCACGGGCAAATGTAGGAGTAGACATGAAGTTACAGTTGGTGGGTCTATTGAATTCAACTGAGGATCTGACAGATGTAGAAACCTAAGAAGGCATATGTGTATGTGTGTGGGGGAAGCCATTCATAATTTTGAATAAGGCAGTGAGGAATTGCTCCACTGAGAAAATAGTATTTGAAGAGTAAAGGAAGGAGTCATGCAAACATCTGGAGAAAGACTTTTTTTTTTTTTTTTTAAGATTTATTTATTTATTGGAGTTGGTGCAGAGGGAGAGAATCTCAAGCAGAGTCCCTGCTGAGCACAGAGCCCCACACAGGCAGGATCCCACAACCCTAAGATCATGACCTGAGCCAAAATCAAGAGTTCAGTGTTTAACCCACAGAGCCACTTTGGTTCCCCCAAGGAGATCTTTTTAGGAGAGATGAACAAGACTAAAAACCCAGAGCAAAGAATATAGTTAATGTGTTCGAGAAACAGAAGGGGACCAAGAGTGGCTACAGCAAACATGGAAGGAGAAGAATAAGAGGTGATAGAAGTAACAAGCATTTTGGACATATAGAGCCTTGGTGACTTCAGTTTTTACTTTAAAATAGGAAGTACTGGGGACGCCTGGGTGGTTCAGTCCATTAAGCCACTGCTTAACTGGCTCAGGTCATGATCCCAGGGTCCTGGGATTGAGTCCCGCCCGCATTGGGCTCCTTGCTCTGCCCAATTCTCTCTTCACCTCTGCCTGCCACTCTGCCCATTTGTGTGTGCTCTCTCTCTCTCTCTCTCTCTCTCTCTGATAAATAAATAAATAAATAAATAAATAAATAAATAAAATCTTTAAAAAAATAGGAAGTACTGGAGGGCTTTTAGCAGAGGACATAATGATCTCATTTGTGTATTAGAAAGAACACTTGGGGGCACCCAGGTGGCTCAGTTGGTTAAGCGACCAACTCTTGGTTTTGGCTCAGGTCATCTCCCAGGGCCCATGAGATCCAGGCCCATGTTGGGCTCTGTGCTGAGCATGGAGTCTGCTTGAGATTCTCTCTCTCCCTCTGCCCCTCTTCGCCCCAATTTCTCTCTCAAGGAGGAAAAAAAAAAAAAAAAAAGAACATTCACTTGGGTAATGGTGTATTAAAAACCAAAAACCCAAATGGGGGCAGTGTAAGAAAAGAATAGGGAGAGCAGTTAGAAAGCTATTGGGGTAAACCAGCTGAGAGATCATGGTATTTTGGACAGTAGTGGCAAAGTAGAGGTGGTGATGATCGGCTAGATTGTAGAGATATGTTGACTATTAAAACTACCAACTTTGCTCATAGGTTAATACAGTCTTTGGAAAAAAAGAGGTTAAGGATTACAGAAAAGCATCAATAAATGACCACAATGAGGATCCATCTATCTTGGCTGCAAAGTTTTTATCAAGTGGGTCAGGGTACGTTTGTTGAAAACAAGTGTTAACTCTGAGGGTCGCCTGGGTAGCTCAGTCAGTTCAGCCTCTGACTCTTGATTTTGGCTCAGGTCAGGATCTCAGGGTTGTAGGATCGAGCTCCACATCGGGCTCTGTGCTCATTGCGGAATCTGCTTGTCCTTCTCCCTCTGCTCTTCTCCCCACTCTCTTTCCCTCTCTCTCTCTCTCAAATAAATAAATAAATAAATAAAATCTTTAAAAAGAAAAAAAAGAAAGCAAGTGTTAACTCTGAACTCCACTGATAGCTGAATGAATGCAAGTGAGGTGCTTGCCTAATAGGGCTCTTTGGTTTTGGGGAGTGGGTGATCCAACTACTAACCTACTAACATCTAGAATTTGTCTAAAACTGGAAACAAGCACCGACAACAGTTCTATTTTACAAAATAACAAATTTTGTTGACCTTTAAATTGGGAATTGGGAATGAGGTAGGAGACTATCTTGGTCGGTACAAACTGCTGTAACAAGTACCATAGATAGGGAGGCTTCTTCAACAGCAGACATTTATTTCTCCCAGTTCTGGAAGTCCAAGATTAAGGTGCCATCCTATTTGATTCTTGGTGAGCCCCTTCTCATAGGTTTGCAATCAGCCACCTTCTCACTGTATATTCACAGAGTTCTGGTCTCCATTCGTTTTCTTCTAAAGACACTAATCCCATCATAGGGGCTCCATCCTCATGATGTAATCTGAACCTGATCATCTCCAGAAGACCCCGCCTCCGAAGACCCCGCCTCCACGTGTCAGCAGCTAGAAGTTAGGGTTTCAAGGGATGAATTTTGTTAAGACACCAGCATTCCATCCATATAGGGACTCTAAGAAACTTTGAGACACAATGTATTTTTGTTTTTGTTTTTTTCTTAAGGTTTTTATTTATTTATTTGAGAGAGAGATCTACGGACTCTAAGAACCTTTGAGGCACAATGTATTTTATTTTAAGATTTTTATTTATTTATTTGACAGAGAGACACAGAGAGAGAGGAAACACAAGCCGGGGGAAAGGGGGGGGGCGTGTGGGACAGGGAGTCCCCACTGAGCAGGGAGCCTGAGGCAGACTCGATCCCAGGTCGCTGAGATCATGACCTGAGCCGAAGGCAGACGCTGAAGGACTGAGCCACCCAGACGCCCTGAGACACAATGTGTTAAGTGGGTGGATAACATTGGATCACAGGTGATTCCAGCATTTCCTTTCCTTACCTCTCACTTCTTCTAGCTTCTTGCTTACCCCTTAGAGTTGTAATTCTAAATGGATTGTTTTACATGTGTATTTTTGGATCAGTGGACATACTCATTTTTTCATCCTGCTGAGTCTTGACAAAGATTTACAAAAAAAAAAAAAAAAAAACCTATGCAATAGTTAGGAACAGTTTTATTGTTGCATATGAGAAATTTCAAGTTAAACTTGTCTGAATTGCAAAGTCTGTATTGTAAATGTGGTACGTGATAGAGGATGAGCCAATCAAGTTAATAGAATTAGAGTTCCTGTGTGGGAAATCAGCATTTTTTTTTTAAAGATTTTATTTATTTATTTGACAGAGAGAAATCACAAGTAGGCAGAGAGGCAGGCAGAGAGAGAGGAGGAAGCAGGCTCCCCGCTGAGCAGAAAGCCCGATGTGGGGCTCGAACCCAGGACCTGGGATCATGACCTGAGCCGAAGGCAGCGGCTTAACCCACTGAGCCACCCAGGCGCCCCGGAAATCAGCATTTTAATGTAAAGAATTTATAAATTTATTCTCATTTCTCAGCATTTATGTATGTATATATGTATGTATGCATGCTTGAATATGTTTTTGTTTCTTTTTTTCTTACATTATAGATGTTAAGTATAGGTTCCAGTTTACAGATATAGGTTAAGCATAGGTTGTGGAGTCAAAATACCTATGTTTGAGTATTAACTACATAATTTATCATTATGTTCATGGATAAGTTATTTAATTCCCGTGATTTCCTTCCTACTACTGAGTTTATCTCAAATGATTCCTGAGAAGTTTAAATTTAATATATATTTAAAGTTGTGATACATGTTAAACACTCAAGTAGTACCTATTTTCTCCTTTGTTCTCAACTGTGTTCTGGGTAGTTCATATTGCCAGATGAGTGATCTCAGAAAAAATGAGGACTGAAGGAATGTGTGTGCCTTTAATGCTTCCAGAACTCAATCGAACATTTCGTCAGAGCTCTGAAAATTGATTGATTGATTTTTGTACTCCATTTTGCATATCTTAGGCTAAAAACTTTGCTAGTTTTCCATGTGAGGGCAGTAGATGCTTTCTAACTTTCTTTTTGAAGATACACTGATGTTTTCTGTATTCTGTTATGTCAGAATAATATTCAGTTGGAACATTGTTTATACTTAACCATGGCCCGCCGTTTATGCTAGCAAAGTCTCTATTGATACTGTTAGAGAAGATGAGGTTGGATTGAGTAAATTTTAATAGATAGCAATTGTGGTTAAGATGGTATGATAGTGGGGTGTCTGAGGGGCTTAGTGGGCTCTGCCTTCGGCTCAGCTCATGATCTCAGGGTCCTGGGATCGAGGGCTCTCTGCTCGGTAGGGAATCTGCTTCCCCCTCTTTCTCTCTCTCTCTCTTTGTCAAATAAATAAATAAAATCTTAAAAAAAGAAAAAGATGGTGTGATAGCTATAACATTGTGTGTCAACTGTATTCAATTTTAAAAAAAGATGGAATGGTAGGCAATTTAGATTGTATTTTTTAATTTGTTTCCAAAAGTATATGTTTCCCCAAATCACTGTATCCTCACTGGGCTGATGCTAAGTAAGGAGTGTAATGGCAGCCAGCCTTCCAGATGGCTCACAGTCTTCCCCACCTCCTGATATTACACTCTTTTGTAATCCCCTTCCACACCGTCCCAGGGTTAGTCTGTGGGACCAGTAACATACAGCAGAAGTGATAGGATGTGACTTTAAGATCAGGTCATAACAAAGCTTCTTTGCTTGCCTGAACTTCAATGGGGATCCTTGAAACTTCTCCTAGGCTTCTCTGTGTACTTCCTTGTAAAGTCCCTTATACCAAGAATGCTAAGTCAGTTTAGCAAAAACGTCCCCTGCCCCCTGACTCAATACCTGATCACTGTTTATCTGATCAGATTCCTAATTCTCCACTATCCCCCAGGGGATATCTGATCAGGACAGTCACCAGGAATGCTGTTAGACTGACTTAGCCAGAACCCCTCACCCTGATGTTTCCTCATAGCAGCTTTCTATCCACGGAAGTCCACCTGCTTCTTGACTATAAATTCCCTCTTGCTTGTGCAGTGAATTGAGCCCAGGTCTCTACTGAGGTTTCCTCTTCCTCATTGGAGTAGTCCTGAATAAAATCTAGGTTAACCTATTTAGTGTGGGGGGAGAGGGAAAGATGGTATGAGAGCCAAAATGGATAATCTCCTGGCAATTATATTTTTGGTCTTGAATATTCAGTAAAGTCCTGAGGTTCACTTTGTATGGTTTGGTGGTAAAATGTCTAAGCACAATTATACATATTTTTAAGTAATTGGTTTGTTATTAAAGGAAAGGGAGGAACTAATTAAGAAGGACGATTATGCTCAAATTTTCCTGTGACAGTTGACAGCTTATAAAGCAGTGTGCTATTAATGTGACTTCTGTGGGCTTTGTAACTCACAAAATACCAATCTCATGCCTCACATTATACTTTAGGATTGAACCATAAAGGGAAAAAAATGAAGGCACTGCATACCTCATTACACAGATCTAAGAGGTGGTGGTGTAGCAAAGGCTACAAAATTACTATGGCTCATCAGAGTCCAACAGAAGCAGATGAAATAGGAATAGTTTATCAGAACCAGTCAATCCAGGAAAGCAAAGGATTTAAATCAAAATGATAATAGAGTGGCTAAAAGAAAATGTGCCCTGTATGAGCAATGGGAGGGGGAAAAAAATGTATTGTTATAACAGGAAGACCTATACAGAATAGAATTCCCGTGTTAATGATTTTATGAAATTAGAAAGCTAGTCTGCATCATGTAAGAATTTTATTTTTACGTGCATCTTTTCAACGGAAGGTGAAGGAGTATAGCAAAATTGTTTTTTTAATACAAATTTTACCATATAGTTCCCAAACACAAGGAATGCAATTTCTGTTTTTCTTCGTGTCTGTTTTATGGGTAAAACAACAAAAAATCATTTTATGTTATATTGAAAGAGCAAGTCACTTACTCTCTCTGACATCCAATTTTCTCTTATGTAAAACGACAGTATTGCAATGGATACCCATCATATTTGCTTCTGGTTTCAAATTTGCATGATTCCATGAGAAACAGCTTTCCACTAGAATGAGATATCTTTCCATCCTTCCCAACTATAGTCATTTTAAGCGTTTTATTTTGTAATTTTTCAGGACTTTTAGTAACATTCGTTTGTGAAGCTGAATTTGATTCCTCATTCTTCTCTGGTGATTAATTACATGTGAATTGTCCTTAAATCTCAAATTGTATCCACAGGCTCAAGACATTCATTCAGCAGTATAGGGACTAATATATCTATGCTTGTAGTAAATATTTTATCAATGCTTCTCACTTATTTGTAAGCCCATCTTTGTACTTAATAACAGACATGTTCGGTGAAATTCAAATCCAATCTTTGATATGTCATGCTATTTTTAAAACTCACAAATTCATAGCTTCAGTTTTTGAGGGAGAAGCTTTGTGGTTTTTACAAAAAATATATATATTTTTCCTAACTTTTGTGGAAATTTAGGGAAATGTGCCCCCATTCCTACTTCAAATATGCAAACTTAAATTATCATATTGATATAGCCATCAGCTGTCCCCTTTGATAATACCGTATAGATGAATAGAAACAGAAGATTCATTTCATTTGTGTCAACATTAGCAGAAAATAATATGACAGAGTGCAAGACTCAAGGGATTCATCTGACATTACTGAACAACCTCTTACCCCAGGAATTGCCTCTTACTGGGTCTTCTCCAGACACATTATACAAAGATCTTCTGATGGCCTTTGAACAATCAGAGACACTGATCTATGCATTTTAGAAAAGATGCCCTAATGGGAATGCAAATAATTTTATCCTGAAATCTTAGTCAAAAGCCTGAAAAATATTTCTTTTATATGGCTCTTTGAAAGATCTTTTACAATGACCATTCACATCAATGCCAAATCCTTTGGGGGAGGGGTGGGCCTTAACATAAAATCATAAAATACAAATTAACATTTTATTATTCAATTTAAATGGCAGTGAAATATGAGAGGAGTTTTGGCTTCCTGGGAAATGAACATGAACAGGAGAAGCAAAATGTGTCCAACTAATAGATATGAGTTGTTAGCTTCTGAAGATGTGGGTTTCTTTGTTAAGAGTTATATTTGACAGGACAGTTTTCTGTGTTAAAAATTATTATTATTTAGTGAATTTATTTCATTTTTAATGAAATAATACTAAAATAGTAATTAAATATGGATATATATATATATATATAAGATAGACACACATAAATAATAATCATCTAGGAAGTTACTGTATGACGTAGAATTGATTTTTATTTTAGAAATTAAATAATAATAAAACCCCTAATTACTCAGGGACATTTTTAGAGGTCTATTTGGCTCAGTAATGAGCAAATATAGGTCATATTTATTGGGATGATATGCCAGCCTCCTTATGGTAGCAAAAATAAAATGCTTTGGTGACAGAGCTAGCTTTATTATTATCTCTAATAAGGACTCTCTGTTCCTTTATAGCTATCCCCTTTAAAATAGAAAGAGAACTTTTTATTTATTTATATTTTATTTTATTTATTTATATTTATAAAATGAATAAGAACTTTTATTTGAAAGAGAACTTTTAGAATAATTGCTAAAGTAAAACAACAAAAATCTTTTTCTGTGGAGCAGTTTGCGTCACAATTTGCCATTATTAGAATCCCATTAAAGCAGTAACAAACATATCTTAACACCACGGTCCCGGTTACTCTCTAACTCCCCCCTCCACCCGACAGCGGCAGCTGATTGTAACATTTGCTGCATAGAACCTATGAGCCAAACCTTGAGCTACATAATCTATGTGGACTACTTTATTGAGGCTTCATAGAAGTCCTGTGTAGAATCTACTATTAATCCTATACTTAAAGCAATTGCGATTGTACAAAACCAAATCCCCAGGGGCCAAGATCATCCAAATGGTTTTAGGCACCGTAGTATTCTAATTTTGCACGTAAGTTACATGTCCAAGATCACACTGTTCACTACTCCCTCTAGCAAATATTAGAATGCTAACAAGCCTGCAAGAGGTAAGAAGATGGAAAGAGTTTTTAGAGAAGGGGGACAAGGGCAATGAAATGACATGCCCCAGTGATTCATGCGAGCCTATATGAGCTCAGTCACCTCATAGAGGATTTAAATAGTTCTGCTTAGATTTCCCCCTACAGAATCCTACCCATTTAACTGGGACAACAAGGATAATTGCCTGTTTGATTCTCAGAGCTAGTGTGATACATGAAAAAAAATCACAGGAAAAATCAGCTTGAGAATAAAAGAATACAATAATAAATCATTCATAGACTGCATGCGACACTTGAGGGCTTCTGTTTCACTGACATGTATAACTTTACATGTGAAATTAAGCTATGGAGAGAAAGTTGAATATTTTGCTGTTTATAAAAATTTGGTGTTCCAAAGGGTAAGTTGAACAGTACTGTGACCTAGATTTCAATCATAACGTAACAGGAGGGGGGAAAAACTGTCGGTGGATTATGGTAAAATAAATTTTATTTTGAGCAATATTAGTTTCTTTTCAGTGATCTTTTTTGACATTTAATAGATTTTTCAGTCATGCACAAATAGAAGAAGAATATAAGTGGAATGAAAGCATAATACTTTTTGGCACCAAATGAAACATTAAGCCATGCCATGGAGAGAGCCTCTGGATGTGTCCATTTCACCCATGAACGCTTCAGGCTCTCCAGATCTAATGTGGAAGGAAGCCATGCAACAGCTGGTCTCCTGGGGCGTTAGATTGCAGACAGGGCTGAAAGGTGGCTGACTACACAATGCACCGCTGAGTTCTGCAAATAAATCAGTTGACTTCAGTTTTAGGAAGTGGATTTTTGACCTGCTGGTTTGTGAAGTGAATTTGAACAACCACGTTTACATAGGTGCTGCTGCTCCAAAATTAACTTACACATAGTTTCAGTGATAGGTGCTTTTTTTAAATAGCAGTGCTTTTTTTTTTTTCCAATATTGAGAATTATTGAAAGCTCTGAAAGTACACAGAAAAAAAAAAAAGCATTCATATTCTACCAATCACCTCTGTCAAAATTGGTATTTTCCCATTATTTTATCATTTCTCAAAATTTTGGAAGTAATAGATCGTGAGGGATACAGTTGAAGATCCCTACAAGCCCCTCCCTACAATTTCCCTTTCCTTCTGACCTTTGAGTGATAATGATCATCTCAAGTTTGGATGTGATATGTAATACCGTATTTCTGTTACATATATATTTAATTAATAATGGACACATATAAAATGTATGTATAGTTTTGGTGCCATCAAATAATTTCTAAACAATGCCATGGTGTATGTATCTGTCTTCATATTCTTTTTTTTTTTTTTTTAAGATTTTATTTATTTGAGAGGGAGCGAAAGCAATCACAGAGGGAGAGGGACCATAGAGAGAGAGAGGGAGAAGCAGATTCGCCACTGAGCAGGGATCCCGATGCAGGGCTGGATCCCAGGACCCTGAGATCATGACCTGAGCCCAAGGCAGACGCTTAACCGACTGAGCCACCCAGGCACCCCGTCTTCAAATTCTTTTGCTTAATTACTATTTTGAGATCCCTGCATGTTTATACATGCAATGTTATTTTCACTATTCTATGTAATTCTATTATTGGCATGTATCCAAATTTATTTATTCTCTTATTAGTACATACTTAAGTTTTGTTCTAGTTTTCGCTATAAAACACAGTGCTGCAATTAACTCTATCATATATTTATCCTGAGTGTGTCTGAGAGTTTATATATGTATAATTATATAAGTTGGATATAAATATGAAATTACTAAGTTAAATGTTATACCATATTCTACTGTATTAAATATTGCTAAAATTCTTTCCAAAGTTGTTTGAAAATTTATACTCCCAGTAGCAGTATATGGAAAATTCCATAATTCAAGATCCTTGTCAAAATTTAGTATTGTGAACAATACTTAGTTATTAAAATTGATGAATGAGGAACAATATCTGCTTACAGTTTACTTTAATTTTCCTGATTGCTAGTGAAGTTAAGCATATTTTTAATGTTACATTGGCCATTTATGTTTTCTCCTCAATATTCTTATTTATAGGCTTTGCTTGCTTTCCCATAGTTTGCTTGTCTTTGGCTTATAGATTTATAGATTTATTTCCTTTTATCTTCTTTAGATAAGTTTGTCTTTACTTTGTTTTTATCGTTTTTCTTAATGTAAGCAAACCTAGCATTTTTTTCCTTCTGTGTTTTTAAGTTAAAAATATACAAATTTTTATATGTAAAATTTCTTTTTTATATGATTTGAGGAAATGGTTTCTCTTTTTCACTATGCAGAACTAGGGATCTCAACACCAACATTCTACAGTTATACATTTTATTATACATTTCCTGGTTTTCAGTCCTGTTGGAACCTATTGATATTTTCTTGGCATTCTTCCTAATCTTCTTGAAGAACCTACACTTAATTTTAGATGCCCTCTCTATTATTAATTTTCAATTTTTATAATCAGCTAATTTCCTACTAATTTCATTGGTTGAATTTACCTTTTTCAAAATATCTTTGGATAGATATTTTATCAATAATTCTGTTCTTCTCAAATGAAAGCTTATGAAATTCTAACTTTTCTCTTTAAATACCTAAGTGTATCCCACATTTTTTTGATGTATTTTATAGTTTAGATTATGAGTTTATCTTCAGTGAGCCTTTATTTATATATGTGTGAAAGCCTTTTTTCATTGCTCTTTGCATTTGTTTCTGCTGGAATCCAAAGTGTTTTACCACAACAAAGTAAATTTTATGGCTGGGAGTTATCCAAGATCTAATAACAGAAGAAATGGAAACATGCCTGAGGGCAGATCATGGCTACAAATGTTCAGGCCCAGGCCAAAAGACATAAATTTCCTTTTGCCTGAATAGCCGACTCTCGGTTTCACTTAGAGTTACCCCAGAAGAGATCCTGATTTTGGAACTTAGAGTATATCTGTTTTAAATCCCTAGATCTTACTAGCCCAACGCCTTCTCTCTGGTCCTCAACTGGGAGTTAGTATCTAAGACCCGAGGGCAGGATTTCTCCACATCAACACTATGGACATCTTGTGAGAGAGAATTGTTTAGTGGTGGCAGTGGTGGGCAGAGGTGGGGGCCTTATATCCTGTGCATTATAGGAAGCTTAGTAGTAATCCTACCCTCTACCCACAAGGTGCCAGTAGTACAAACCCCTTCCCAGCTGTTACAACCAAAACGTTTCTCTCCATTTACAAATATCCCCATGAGGGCAAAATTGCCCCCACTTAAGAAGCACTATCCTTGTTTATTGAGATCAGCAAGCTCTTCAGAGCAACCTCAGCATTAAATTAGCTCATGTATCTACTGCTTCTTATTTATAGCTCCTAGAAATGTCCTTTACTTTCTTGCGAGCTCAGTTACATATTTAATAGGAGATCTAATAACTGTCTAATGTTTGTACAGGGAAATTTTTGTAGCCAGAGAATTTTTGGTGTTTAATTTTTCTATATTGCCAAAACTGGAGTTCTAAATTATTTTTTAAGTTTGCAGTAATTTGACAAGAAGATAGATTTGACCACGGGTTAATTGGTCATGTAATTCTGATGTAGCATTTACATAAGCATGAGTGGACAGTATGCCTGTTTTCCTGTATTTTTGGTACAACAAATGCTAGGTACTATGTACCTAGTACCTTGGCACACAGACTGAGAGTTGGGGGACCTGGTTTCTGAATGCTGGCTCTGCCTCCAACTAGCTCTGTGACTACAATCAAAGAAATAACTCACTTCTTCTATTTTTTACTTTCTTACTATGATTTCATTTCTTGTTTACTAATTACTACTTATCACTTATCTAATTTGGTTGCCGCATACTCAATCAGATTCGTATTCTAATTTTGCTAATTTATGAATATTAAATGGAAAGTATCTATAAAATACATACTGGTTGTTGATTTATCTCCCCTAACTGGCTATCATGTTATGATACATTATGAACTTTTTTTTTTAAGATTTTTATTTTATTTATTTGACAGACAGAGATCACAAGTAGGCAGAGAGGCAGGCAGAGAGAGAGAGAGAGAGAGAGGAAAGCAGGCTCCCCGCTGAACAGAGAGCCCGATGCGGGACTCGATCCCAGGACCCTGAGATCATGACCTGAGCCGAAGGCAGCGGCTTAACCCACTGAGCCACCCAGGCGCCCACATTATGAACTTTTACTCATATAAATATTTTCCATCATTTACTATATGTTTTTAATGTTTCCTGTCTGATTTAAATATAAAAAACAGTGCCAACTCTCCCACTGTAATGGAAATTACAAAGCAATTATTTCTTTTAAAGATTTATTTATTTGAGAAAGAAGGCAAGAGAGAGAAAGCATGCATGCGTGAGTGGGGGAAGAGGCAGAGGGAAAGGGAAAGAGAGAATCCCCAGCAGACTCCCTGTTGATTGCAGATCCCAACCCAGGGCTCTGTGTCAACAACCCTGACGTCATGACCTGAGCTGAAATCAGGAGTTGGACACTTAACCAACTGAGCCCCCCAAGCACCCTGTGAAGCAGAAATTTTAAAAATAAAAATAGAAAATATTTGCAAATGTGAAAAATTTTACACATTTGAACTAAGTATTTTAAATGGTTTAAGGAGAAAGAGATTAGTAGGGGAGATTGCTCAGTTATGGTTTAATTAAAGTGATACTAATCAAGCTGTGTCTTAAAACACAATATAAGGTTTTGCCTAGTAAAAGTGGAGAATGAAAAGGGTATTCTGAGAAGCACATTTCACAGAGAAAAATATCTAATCAGATGCCTTCACTTATTATTCTTGGGCAGAGAAAGTTTGAGGAGACAGTTTCTAGCTCTTCCATGAATAGACCCATCACACCACTGTCACCGCCAACCTCCTTTGCTCCTGTAGCATAAGGCCTCTCTTAAAATCCCATGTGAGGGCGCCTGGGTGGCTTAGTGGGTAAAGCCTTTGCCTCAGGTCATGATCTCAGGGTCCTGGGATGGAGTCCTGCTTTGGGCTCTCTGCTTGGCAGGGAGACTGCTTCCTCCTCTCTCTCTCTCTCTCTGCCTGCCTCTCTGCCTACTTGTGATCTCTCTCTGTCAAATAAATAAATAATTTTTTTTTAAATCCCATGTGAATGGGATATAGATAGGGGAAGTACACCTTCTCTATACCCACTCAAGCTGGACAAGAGCAAAGGCAGGCTTAGTTTTAGTTATTAAGAATAGCCTCAGATATCTCAGTAAAGAAAGCATAAGGAATGCAAAAGCAACAGAGGGAAAATTCAATTTTGTATTCTCTGGAAGTTCACTTGAGGGTATAGTCTGCAAAATGATAGTGAGCCCAGGTGGAAAGCTTTCTTGACTTTGATGTTGACTTTGACTTGACATTGATGTTTCCTAGGGGGGGAGGGTCCACAGTGGGGTTTATCATGACCATTTCAACATGATTATAACCCTGTAGAGAATTGCGATATTTACAGAAATAACCAGAAAACCAAATGGCATATGGTTAATGATAGAATAGTACTACAAAGTAGCATGGGAGCTGAATAAAGGTAGGAACACTGAAGAAAACAGCTCCTTGAAGTTGAAGTTCATGAGTTAGACCTTGAATAATGATTAGTATTATAAGTGAGTGGACATTGATATCAAGACTGAATTAGATTATATGTGAAATCAAACTAAAACTAAAAATCATGGGCTGGAAAAGGGACATAATAAAAGCCAGAAGTGTCATCAGATAAGGCAGAAGTGGTGAAGTTCCAGGGGATGCAGAAAGTTGAAATATTTTTAAATTAGTTTTCAATGTGTGTTAAGTGTCATCATAATGATTTATCACATTGCTTGGGACGAATGTCTCCATTTTAAAAAAAGTATCTCACTTGAGATAAGATCCTCAGTAAATGATTTAGAATCCTAGGAAATTCAACCTAAAGCATTCACTCACTTCTATATGATGAACAGTTTTCTTCAAGAGAAAAGATTCTAAATGCAAATGTCAGCACCCATTATCCTAATGCTTTATTGGTTATATTTCTGCTGTGAAGTTCTAAGTACTTTGGTAACCCTGTCTTAGACACCTATGGCACGGTCAAGTACAATTTAGAGGGTTTGCTATCTCCACAGCAGAAAAAAGTTTAACAGAATATTTTAAAAATATATCATGTGCCTTGTTTGCATTTTATTCGATTCCCAAAGCAAAAGGTGATAAGAATAAAGATTGGAGAGTAAATGAAGAAAAAAAATGAAATGAAACCATAAAGAATCTAAAAAAATTCTTTTAAGATTTTATAATCTAAAAAAATTCTTTTTTTTTTTTTTTTAAAGATTTTCATTGGAGAAGGAGTGAGCATAAGAGGGGAAGGGGCAGAGGGAGAGAGAGAATGTCAAGCCGACCCTGAGCTGGAACCCATTGTGGGGCTTGATCTCATGACTCTGAGATGATAACCCAAGCTGAAATCAGGAGCCAAACGCTAAATCAACTGAGTCACCCAGGCACCCCAGAATCCGAAAATATTCTAGATTATTAAGATCATTTTTTCTCTTTCCCATTCATAGACTTGAACCATTCTTGATTTTATATTTTTACAACTATAAAAATTATTTTGTGTGCAAGGCATTTTCAAGCTAACCTGCATTTTACATTTGAACAAAAATCAAGAGAGGAAAATTTCTCTTCTTAATCTTCTACTTTTTAAAATACAACTTAACAACTTTACCTTTATGTTGATTGAAGATCCTTCAAGTAAAACCAATCATTTCAGATAATTCTAAAGAAAACAATCTTATAGATAACGCTACATGAAAATGAATATTTAATAACTTTTAAGGTGATGCTATCTTTGATCTCACTGAAAAATGAAGTTATACTTCTCTGATGCATATCAAATATGTATTTCCCCAAATTTTCATTTTTTTTTCTTCATAGGTACCTCAACCTAATCTTGATTTCTAAATAACCTGAAAGAAAGGGGCACCTGGGTGGCTCAGCTGGTTAAGTGTCTGCCTTCTGCTCAGGTCATGATCTTGGGGTCCTGGGATCAAGTCCTACATCAAGCTCCCAGCTCAGCGGGAAGACTGCTTCTCCCTCTGCCACTCCCCCTGCTTGTGATCCCTCTCTCTCTGTCCCTGTCTTGCTCTTTCTCTCTCTCTTAAAAAAAAAAAATCAAAAACCAAAAACAAACAAACAAAAAAACCCTACTTTAAATAACCTGAAAGAAAACAGGAGAGAAAGAGCAGGGGAAAATTGATAGACTTAATTCATAGTGTTATTCCTGAAATGGGAATGTTATTAAAACTGCTGATTGAATACCCATTTTTTACACTTCTTCCCTCTCTCTCTCTCAGCGATAGAACAAGGAGAATTTTAATATGCACATACTTATAAGAAGAGAATTCATTTTAGCTCTTAAAAGCTACTGATGCAGATGCTTACTCCTTATTAAGGAATCAAACCATTGAAACCTCTGGAAGCATGGATGATAATCCTATAAAAATGTATTAATTCAGTAACTTAGGAGAAATTAGAAATGGTCTCAAATAGCTGAGCCATAATAATAAGAGACCTAGCTAGCAGTCCCATTTTAATACCCAGGTTAGCTTTTCATTCTGGAAAAATTCACATTTGCTTTATTGATAAATATCATAAAATACTAGTTAAGTCTGCAGAGCAGGACGACATCAAATCAAGTGGGTTCACTTTTCTGTGGTTCATAAAACAATGTTCATATAATAAAACAAAGTAGTTAACTTGTTGTATCACCTTTAACTAGAAGCATATGGAGGTAAATACTAGACTTTTCCATGGTAGTATGAATTAAAGGTAGAGCAAATTCTTGCCATTTGCTTATGAATATTTGTTTCCAACCTAGTTTTATCTAATGTGAAATGCTACTAATTTATGCCTTTCTGGAAAATATTTTTTCTTCTTAGAGTCTACCTAATTGCTGTGAACATAGTACTAACTTTTTTTTTTAAGATTTTATTTCTTTATTTGATAGAGAGAGAGAGAGAGATCACAAGTAGGCAGAGAGGCAGGCAGAGAGAAAGGGGGAAGCAGGCTCCCTGCTGAGCAGACAGCCGGATGTGGGGCTCAGTCCCAGGACCCTGAGACCATGACCTGAGACGAAGGCAGAGGCTTAACCCACTGAGCCACCCAGGTGCCCTCATAGTACTAACTTTAAAGCAGATATATACTACAGAGTCCTTCTGAAAGGAGAGTTTTTACACCTTGAGGAAAGAATGAATGCATCAAGATATATTTGGAAAATACATTCTTTGGGGTGCCTGGGAGGCTCACTTGGTTATGCATCTTGATTTTAGCTCAGGTCATGATCTCAGGGTTGTGAGATTGAGTCCCGCATCAGGCTCCATGCTCAGAGTGGAGTCTGCTTGAAATTTTTTCTTTCCCTCTTCCTCTGTCCCTTACCCGACTTGCGCTCAAATAAATAAATAAATAAATAAAATCTTTTTTTTTAAGATTTTATTTATTTATTTGAGAGAGAGAGAGAGAGAGAGAGAGAGTGCACAAGAAGGGCAAGCAGCACGCAGAGGGAGAGGGAGAAGCAGGCTCCCCATGGAGCAGGGAGCCCAATGCAGGTCTCCATCCCAGGACCCTGGGATCATGACCTGAGCTGAAGGCAGACAGTTAACTGACTGAGCCACCCAGGTGCCCCAATAAATAAAACCTTAAAAAAAAAAAAGTATATTCCTCTTACGGATATCCAAGAGCACTGTCTGCATAAAACCTTTTAATTTAGACATGCTATCTTTAAACTATGACATGATTCAAGAATATCATTTGATTGTGTGTTCTATTAAAATATGTATAAATCTGACCTGTACAATTATTAATGCAGTCTGTAACTGAGCTTATCATTGCCAGATAAAACTTCCTTAGATGCTCTCTACTGGATAACATCGACTTGATGCCAGTGAACAATAATTTATGTATTTTTTTTCCTATTTAAATTTAACAAAGATAAATTCACAAGATGTGTTATGGTGGTGGTTCGTGATACTCTGAAAATAAGAAATGTTCCTCTTATGCAGCTATCAAAAAAAAATGAAATCTTGCAACAATGTGGATGGAACTAGAGGGTGTTATGCTAAGTGAAATAAGTCAATCAGAAAAAAATTATCGTATCTTTCTGATATGAAGAATTTGAGAGGCAGGGTGGGAGGTTGTGGGAGGAAGGGAGGGGAAAAAAAAAATGAAACAAGATGGGACCGGGGAGGGAGACAAACCATAAGGGACTCTTAATCTCAGGAAACAAACAGGGTTGCTGGGGTGGGGAGGTTGAGGTGGGGGGAGGGATAGGGTAGCTGGGTGATGGACATTGGGGAGGGTAAGTGCTATGTGAGTGCTGTGAATTGTGTAAGACTGATGACTCACAGACCTGTATCCCTGAAGCAAATAATACATTACATGTTAATAAAATAAAAAAAAAAAAAATGTTTCTCTTAAACTTAGGGTCTTAGGCACATGGTTCTTTCCATGCTGCCAATATTGTGTTGAGACCAGCCTGGGAGGAAGATTGGGAAAAAACCCAAAGACACCTTTCTCATCTTAGTGAGTGAGCTTTCCAGTCTGTTGAGGAAGGGGGTGGTATTTTTTTCAGCATTACTGAAGCCCTAAAATTAAAAAAGCTCCTTTCTCTCAAAGAATCCTTAATTCTGTTCTCTTACCCTTTCTTGGAAAACTAATGAGACTTATCTCCTTATACAGAAATTATCTGCTTGCCAAGTTCTCCAAAACCCAGACCATGATATAATTAAGAAGCTACGTATGGTTGTATTTTGGCAAGTTAGAAACTGAGATTCACGCTAAATAAATTAGAGTCACTGTAGGGAAAATCAGACTGCTTTTTTCTGCCTTTAGAAATGTAATGTGGCAGATAAGGCTTATCTGAAACTGGATATTTTGCAGCACTAAATATGGCTGTTTTCCTTTCAAGTGGTGTTAAATAGCACTAATACTCTTATATGGCCTCTGCCGAGTTCAGGGGCTGCCCTTCCGGGATTTTAATCTTCCTTTCTCAATATAGTAGCCTGAGTTAATTGAGCTTTCTGAAGCTTTAGGTCAAAATTAGAAAAATGCCTTATCTCTTTGCATTTGATCCCATTTTGCAGGTGATCATGTCCTTCCTTTTAATTTTGTAGTTACAGTGAAATAATTCAGCGGAAATTCAACATTTTTCCCATCTTGGCCATATGTATCAAGAAAGAAGAAGAAAACATACTCAAGTCAAAAATCTTTTTTGAAAAGAAGGCTAAGGACTGCTTATACTATTTATGGAATAAACAGAGTGCTTTTTATTGCCTCATTTGGAATTGCTAGTATAACTTAGAGACAGCCTTATCACCTGTGAGAAATGGAGTCATTCTAAAGTCATGCTATAATAATAAAGCATTGTAATATGTGTTAAGCCATCCACATTATCACAGTCCAATCCCCTTTATACAGATTTTATACAGTATAAAACAGCAAGCATAACTAAAAGTATCTGAAAATGAGATTGTACATTGGCTCTAAAGCTGTGAATGCAAATGAGACCAAAGCATCCTACAGTATTACTTGCTTGTGCTGTATTCAACATACTATATTTTAAAACTTTTCATAACAGTGCATATTAAAAGTTGGAAGAGTCCTCAGGGGCCTTTTTTTTTTTTTTTTTTTTTCTGGTATAAAACTCAATCGGACATAAGTTGCTTCCCTAAGAAGGGTTTGGGGCTGGGAGTTTGGGTAGGAGGGTCACGTTTTAAGATTTGTTTTTTGCTGTTTTATACAAGGAAGGTGTAATATATTTGGAAGTGGTAGGAAACACAGCATAAAAGTTTAGAATATAAATGTTTCAAAATTATGTTTTTTCCCTCAAATCTCATTAACATTTTATCAGAGTGCAGTAGTTTAAAAAATGTTTTCTTTTCATGCTGTAGAAATCAATTGCGAAGTATGATTGACTCTCCCTGTGATCTTTTAGATTGTCTTATACATAAGTGCATATATTTCCAAGATCACTACACAAAAACTAGAAAATTGTTGTTTCGTATTAGTTTTTCCTCTATCAAGGCTGTTCAGGACTGCCTTTCTTTCTTTCTATCCTTCTTTCTTTCTTTATTTCAAGATTTATTTATTTATTTGAGAAAGAGAGAGAGCACAGGGGAAGGGGCAGAGGGAGAGAAAGAGAAAATCTCAAGCAGACTCCCCACTGAATAGGGAGCTGGACAGCCCAGGGCTCCATCTCATGATCCTGAGATCAGGACCTGAGCCAAAATCAAGAGTCTGTTGATTAGGGACACCTGAGTGGCTTCGTTTGTTAAGCCTCTGCCCTTGGCTCAGGTCATGATCCCAGTATCCTGGGATCGAGTCCCACATCGGTCTCCCTGCTCAGTGGGGAGCCTGCTTCTTCCTCTGCCTGCCCCTCCCCTGCTTGTGTGTGTTCTCTTCTCTCTCTTTCTCTAACAGGGAACAGCAGGCAGGTCAGGCATAGGGAGAAATAGCCTCCCCACTGAGCAAGGAGCCCTGTGTGGGACTCTATCTGACATGAGCCGAAGGTAGATGCTTAACCAACTGAGCCACCCAGGAATCCCAATAAATAAAAATCTTAAAAAAAAAAAAAAGGAATAAAAAAGTCTGTCGCTTAACCAACCTAGCCATCCATGCCCCTCCAACAGAACTTTCCATATTGATAGAAATGTTCACAATGGAGTTCAGTACTACAGCCTCTAGCCACATGTTACTATTGAGCTCTGAAAATTAGTGGGATTGAGTTTTTAATTTTATTTAACTATGGTCCTTTGTGATTTAGCCTGAATTGTGATTGACAAAGCTAACCCTCCTCTTCTTAGCCAATTTTTCCCCCATATTTTTTCAGAGAAGAATGTTTGATATTTGTGAAGAAGCCGTGTGGATGTATAATTAAACTAAACTCTCCTGCCTTCATCGTTTGGATTTTTACGAGACAGCTAACATGTTTCAGTCGTCCCTGGAAATCCTAGTCGTGCAAACTTATTTGAGTAGCATCCTTGCTTGTCACCTCACATCTACCTTTGAAGCCCGCCATAGTGCCTGCCATACTTATGTCAGAAGCAAACCATTTGTTGTTGCCTGTGTTATCCAGCGCGCTTTCAAGTCTTCTCGAGATAGGCTTTTATAGGATAGGGATAAAAAGTGTGTGTGAAGAGAGCCTTGTTCTGTCAATGTCCTGAACCAGGAACACCTCACCAATAATGCAGTAAGAAAAAAACAAGAAGCTGTCATAGGAAGCTTCTGAGAATCCCTTTCTGACAGGAGACTGTGATGGGCGTTGTGACTGCCTTGGGGATTGTCCTATAAAGATAGGGGAGAAGAAAACCTGTAGCAAGTCAATTTATGCAGGAACTTTGAGACGAATGCCTAATAAGTGGCTTGTTAAAATTCATATAAACACAGTTTTTTTTTTCCCCAGACTCAACATAAATTCAAGAGATTTTTGCCCCAGCTTTTGGTTATTTCTCTAGTCCATATATACTTATGAATACATTCAAGAGTGGCACTTTTGGGGTGCCTGGGTGGCTCAGTGGGTTAAAGCCTCTGCCTTCAGCTCAGGTCATGATCTCGGGGTCCTGGGATCAAGCCCCACATTGGTCTCTCTGCTCAGCGGGGAGCCTTCTTCCTCCTCTCTCTCTGCCTGCCTCTCTGCCTACTTGTGATTTCGGTCAAATAAATAAATAAAATATTTAATAATAAAAAAAAAAAGAGTGGCACTTTTGTAGTCGACGAGATGATGAACTAGACAGCCCCTAACATCACTTTCAGTGTTCATATCGAGAACTCCAGACTTAAAAGGAGGCCAAGGTACAAAGTGTGGAAATTATTCTGTTCTGGTATCCTGCCTGCCAGCACCTAAGAGGAGAATACTTGAGTTGTAGTATATAATTTGTTCTAAAGGCTCTTTATATTTGAATTAGTTAAGATTTCAACCAGATAAAAAATTAAATGATAGGGGTTAGGGGTTGCTGCTGGTCTCGGGAACATAATAGAAGTGGTGAAAGTAAGTGAAAGAAACATATTTTGGAACAAAATGATCAAGGGGTGCCTGGGTGTCTCAGTGGGTTGAGTCTCTGCCTTCGGCTCAGGGTCATGATCTCAGGGTCCTGGGATCAAGGCCCGCATTGGGCTCTCTGTTCGGCGGGGGGCCTGCTTCCCCCTCTCTCTCTCTGCCTGCTTCTCTGCCTACTTGTGATCTCCCTCTCTCTCTGTCAAATAAATAAATAAAATCTTTAAAAAAATGATCAAGGAAGATACGAGCATATATCTCAATTGACATTTATTTGCTGCTAATTTCCCTTAGTTACAGGAAACTATGGTTTGTCTAAGAATCAAAGCAGTGAAGAAGAATCTAGTATATCCCACCTCATTTCTGCCTCTTATACTCCTTCACATTCCACTTCTTTTTGTCTGTACCTCCCTGTCTTATGGCTTAATGTCTAGCTCATGTGATTGTGTGCACATCATCACTTTTATTTCCAATTAATTTTATTAACAATCGAAGTTATAATAACCCTGTAATATATTAGGAAGGAAAGTTATTCCCATGGAGTTGAAACAAAATACAATTCAAAGAATATTCTACACTTTTCAGAATAAACATTTGCTTTAAGTAATTCAGGGGGATGATGTTCAGTAATCCTTATCCTGTATATGAGTTCAAAACTTACCATCTAAAAATAAAGGCTATCCAGCATCATAAGGCTGTCTACATCAGATCTACTCATAAACAAACTGGAAGATCAGGTTCAGTGTTGAATTTTAAAACATGGAAATTAAGAATTTCCATTAGCAAAGATCTATACCTAATGTTAATGGACAGGAACAAAGCCTGGGTGGCTCAGTGGGTTAAAGCCTCTGCCTTCAGTTCAGGTCGTGATCTCAGGGTCCTGGGATCGAGCCCCGCATGAGGCTCTCTGCTTAGCAGGGAGCCTGCTTCCTCCTTTCTCTCTCTCTCTGCCTGCCTCTCTGCCTACTTGTGATCTCTGTCTGTCAAATAAATAAATAAAATCCTAAAAAAAAAAATTAAAAAAATAAAAATAAAGGCTATCTTTCACCAATTTCTGGTAAGAAAGAGACGATGTCAGCCATATTCACTAGCAATAAGAGATACCTGTGGGCTATTGAGAGTTAGAAAATTACAATTCTATATAGACAATTTTATACAGTATATTGGAAATCAAAATTTGGGTTTGTTTTTTTTTTTTTTTTTTCAAATTGATGGAATTGAAAAACTGTCTGAAATACTTCTTGCACTCATTGGGTAGATATCATGCATGTAGCTGCAGAATCTAATCTAAAGACCAAGCTACAAACTACTAATGACAAAGGGCCTGTAAAGTATAGTCACTTAAATGTACCAAGAAGAAGATGTGGCCAGTTATGTTTAAGTCCATACTCAAGCATCTGGATCTAAAACTTGAGAAAGTGGAAAGAGGCCATCCAGGAAGTCTGGCATTTTGTTTAATGCTCAGACAACCCCATCTGTTGTTAGATTAGACTGTTGTCATAAGATAAAAGGATGGATATGTGGTAAATATAGAAGAGCGGTTGATACATATTAAGAGCCATATAGCGTTTAATTGTTATCATTTTCTTTGCAACTGTGCCAAAAGGCTTCATAAAAATGGTTTCTATTTTGATGTTCCTGTTATCCTACCAGGTGGAAAAAGACAATTAAATTAAAGATGCATCGCAAATATTGAAGGTACAAAAATAACACTTCTTTTCAGTCCAATTAGTAATGTAATGTGTAGGAAATTAAGTGACTTTTGCACTTTTTTCAGTCTGTTCATAGTTCTAAATTAATTTATCATGATGAATTTTAATGGGTTCGGTAAAAACCATGCTGTGTCTCATGATGTTTTAAATATTAAGCCAAAATAAAAATGTACCTAAGTGGACTGATATTTTGTAGAAATAAATACATGATATCAATAATAGATTCTCAAAGGAAATTTTTAATTCCCTCAACCCTTTCTTCTCTGATTATAGAAAAACTTACTTGAATCTTGGTTTCTCAATTTATGGTGGGGTTATATACTAATAACTCCATTTATGACGGGGTTACTTATGTAGGGATTATGTTCCAGTAATCATAAATTGAAAATATTGTTAAGTCAGAAGTATATTTGACAAACATGACATATTGAACATTATTGCATATCCTAGCCTATTTAAAATGTGTTCAGGGGCGCCTGGGTGGCTCAGTGGGGTAAAGCCTCTGCCTTCGGCTCAGGTCATGATCCCAGGGTCTTGGGATCGAGCCCTGCATCAGGCTCTGTGCTCAGCAGGGAGCCTGCTTCCCTTCCTCTCTCTCTCTGCCTGCCTCTCTGCCTATTTGTGATCTGTCAAATAAATAAATAAAATCTTTTTAAAAATAAATAAATAAATAAATAAAATGTGTTCCGAACACTTACGTTAGCATATAGTTGGGCAAAATCATCTAACACAAAGCCTATTTTATAAAAAAGTGTTGAATATCTTATGTAATTTATTGACTGCTGTAACAAAAATGAAAACCAGAATAGTTGTGTAAGTACAGAATGGTTGTAAGTTTAGCAGTTGTTTATCCTTGTGATTCTGTGGTTGCCATCATCCAGCATTATGAGAGAAGATCAGACCACATATTACTAGCCTAGGAGGAGAGCAAAATTCAAAATTCAAGGTACCGTTTCCATTGAATGTATGTTGCCTTTGCACTGTTCTAAAGTTGAAGATTGTAAGTCAAACCACTGTTAAGTCAGGGCTCGTTTGTGGTTGTATAGTATTGTGTTTTAATCTATATTACCCTTTTGGGTCATAACATTGATCTTTCTCTCCCTGTTAATTTTTTTGCCATCTCTGTTTCTTCTTTGACAATGTGTCTGTTCAAAATGTTTTCTTACCCTTTTTGGGATTTTGTTTGGTTTCTTTTTATTGAGTTAGAAGAATTCTTTATATATTCAGGATCCAAGTCCTTTATCAAAATCTATTTTATGAATGCCTTCTTCTCATCTGTAGCTCATCTTTCATTTTTTCAGTGTTGTCTTTTGAGGATCAAAAGATTTTTTGAGGGAGTTTAATTTTATTTTCTAATTAGTGTGTTTTTTTGTCTTACCAAAATATTAGCTTAACTCACGGTCACAAATGTAGCCTGTCTTGTAGATCTACTAATATATATATAGTTTTTGGTTTTAGGTATATTTCTATGATTCATTTCAGATTAGTATTTTACATGGTAAATGTCAAGATTCATTTCATGCTAATACTGCCCATTTCCCATTGAATTACTTTGGTACTTATGCATACTGGTTGTATATTTATGGGTCTACTTCAGGACTCTCTATTTCTTTATGGGTCTACTTCAGGACTCTCTATTTCTTTGATTTACATGTTTATCAAACTTGACTTTTGAATGGTGAAATCAGCTAGTATGACTCTGCTGATTTTGTTCTTTTTTAGAACTATATTAATCTAGTTATTTACCTTTAGCGTTCAGTGTGAATTTTTCAGACCAGTATCTTTGTTTCTATAAAAAAAAGTGTGATAATAATTTGGATTGAATTGAAATTGTTAGAGAAAAATTGACATAATAACATCAAGTACTCTGATTTATGGAATTAAAATAATTCTTCATTTGTGGTGATACCGTTTAATTTTCCTCTTCAGCAATTTAAAGTTTGCAGCATATAAATCTTGCACATATTTTCTTATATGTATCTTGAAGCATTTCATGATTTTTTGTTCTTTAATAAAAAGTAGGTTTTTTAATTTTAATTTCCAAGTCTTTATTACTAGACTATATGAAACAATTCATTTTTATACATTGACCTTTAATTTTGAGGCATTGCTAAATATGTTTATTGTCTTAATCCTTTAAATTTCACTCTAGACACTACTTATCTGCATTCCATGAATTTTTGTGTGTTGTGTTTTCCCTTTGACTTCTTTTTTGATACATGGGTTATTTAAAATGCAATATTTAATTTCTAAATATTTTTGTATTTCCATGTACCATTCTGTTAGGGTTTTCTCTTTAAGCCCCATTTTGCTTAGGGAAAAAAAAAACATTGCGTGATTAAGAAAAGACAAATTGCATGATTTTCATTCTTTTCAACTCAAGGTTTATTATTTTGGCACATTCTTGCTGTTTTATAGTGCTCTATAAATACCAATTAGGTTGAGTTGGTTGATGGTATAATTCAGATTGTCTGTATTCATAATGATATTTGCTCTTTTTCTATGCATCAGTGAGAAAAGTCTCTAATTATTATTGTGTTTTATTAATTTCTCATTTTTTGCTTCATTTTTTTTCCCTCATGTGTTTTGAAACACTGTTTTTCGGTGTTTACGCACTTAGGAGTTTTGTCCTCTGAATGACTTGAACCACTTTTTCATTATCTCTATCTCTGGTATTATAACTTATTCTGAATTTCACTAGATCTGATATTAATATATCTACTCCACATTTCATTGGTTTAGTGTTTGCATGACATACCTTTCCCCAACCTTTTACTTTTATCTATTTATATGATATTTATTGTGTGTTTCCTTAGACATGTAGTCTAAATGGTCTTTTTTTTTATCCAATATGACCATATCTGCCTTTTGACATGTTTAGATCATTTACACTTAATTGTATGGCTGATCTCAAATTTGCCATCTTATTAGCTGTTTTATTTAATATTACATTTATTCACATACATGATGTTGATATTAAAAACTCTTTAAACCCCAAAATATGATGCTCTTAGGAATTGGAGCATAATTTTTTTAAAAGAATTAAGAGCATACATCATCTATATCATTCTTTGTTAATTAGTTATCATAAGTGATACTCAATTCACCTTATTGCTAATGTTATGTCCATGATAAATTACAGTATATATAATTATTCTATTCAATAAGAGTAATATTTTGCATTCATGTGAAGAATAAGTTAACATCTCTTCCTTTTTCATTAATAATTATGAACTTCCTCATTACGTTTTTTGTAAATTTGTAAAAGTAGATGATCTGTTGCCACATCTATATATACCTTTAGTTAGGATGAAATCACCCATACTCTCATTTCCGTTCACCGAGGTGTACATGTACAGCCCACCTGGAAACTATCCAGATGCCCATAGTATATGTCCTTTGTTCAAACTTTAGTGAAAATAGAACAGTAGTCATGAGATATCAGAATATTTGCTTTGAGAACACTTTGCCTTTCAAATCAAATAGTGTAGCTACAGGAGGAAAATTTTGTTTCTTCTCCTACTACAACTTGACTGTCTTTCAAGCTCCTCTTTTTGTTCTGTCTGTAGTTTTATTTCAGTGTTTCTCCAGCTAAGGACATGCCTTTTATGTTATAATACTCTCTTATGTATTTTATGTTATAATAGAGCAATTGTTTCCTAATAGTGTAAAATTATGTTGATTATTTTCTAAAATTACATATCTATATTCTGCATAATCTGAAAAACCAAACTTAGAAGTGTGTACAACTGTGTGACTTTCGCGTTTAAATTTTTATTTAAGAGTACTGCTTCAATGACTATACAACAATGTGAAAGTAATACAGACCTGATTTAGAAATTATAAATGAAGTAAAGGCCAAATAACAATGTAGCACTTTGTAGCAATGAGTTGTGTAGTGTTTATAAAAGACAATACTTCTAAAAGAATTACCATCACAGTGGGTATGGCATTATACTCATGAAAACTGAAAAGCATTGCTTCATCATAGTCAGATTTACATCCAAATAGCAAATAATATTTTCATTACAGAAAAATAACATCATCTATTTCATTCAGTTAATTTAAATCAAATTTCACTAATTTCAATATTATTGACTTCTAGCTTTGTGTTTAATTATAATTTTTGTTTTATACTTTATGAGCTTATAAGCATGATGAGCCTGTATATTTTTTGTACATATTTAAATGGTCTATTTAATACATTTTATGTTAACATTGAAAAACAATCTAATTTTTTTCTTTTAAATGATGCCATACATCAGGCAAGGTTGAAAAACAATTGGTAGCTTCCCTGAAATCAAAAATAAACAAGTAAAAATAATGAGCATAGATAAAAGAAATGAAATGCAAAAAATTAAACATAGACAACAGTTTGTCTGCTTAGTTAGTCTATATCAACCATCACTTTCTTCCAGAAATTGGTTCCTTAACTGTTCCACCCATGTGGGAAACATGAGGTTTCCACAAAAACATCATATTCTGCTGACTTTAGTTGGGTCTAAAGATGATAATCTGACCTAGGCAAGACTAATGAACTCCTTTTCTGGGGCTTTTATATTTAAGTTCTAAGAGGAGTTGACCAGTCTCTCACATGCTGGAGATAATTATAATAAACCAGCCATTGTTAATGGCATTGTTAATTTTTAATTAACATTAAAATTGTTAATGCATTTTTTACCATGCAGAGAAAGGAATTGAAGAAGAGAGGGAAAGTAGAGAGAGACAGAGAGAAAATATGAAGGCAATACTCAGAAAAGCATGTATTGTTGATAAAATGTTTTTGAGTTCCCGTTCTCAGTAGTTACCTGTGTTACAATTCCATCCTTCTTTTTTTTTTTTTAAAGATTTTATTTATTTATTTGACAGACAGAGATCACAAGTAGGCAGAGAAGCAGGCAGAGAGAGAGGAGGAAGCAGGCTCCCCGCTGAGCAGAGAGCCTGATGCGGGGCTCTATCCCAGAACCCTGGGATCATGACCCGTGCTGAAGGCAGAGGCTTTGACCTGATGAGCCACCCAGGCACCCCTCCATCCTTCCTATAACATAATCATTTAACATTTCTTTGGATTCCAAGAGCAACCTAGTATCCTTTCCTTAATTCCATTTTATGTGTGAAGTAGATTGAGCTGGGTTTCTGGCATATGAAGCCAAAACTGTACCAGCTAGTGAAGGTGTGTATCTCCACTTTCAATAGTAAGAATTTCAAGGCTTTCCCACAGAATATGAACTTCTATGTTAACTGGAAACTGACGTTGCTTCACAAAGCCCTTTGAGACTCAAGCATAACTTATGTGTTTGAATGTGTCATTTGTTTTCTAGTGGGGTCCAATATTCTATAAGGAGTCAGCCAATCCAAATGCCTCCTTTCCAGAGGGAAAAAAAATCCCTAATTCTTTTAAGTATTGATCACTGGAAGTTTATAATGACATAAATTAGAAACATATTATTAAAATAACCTAATTCATACTTAGCCATTAATCAATCAATCAATTATATATCTTAAATTATGTAACATATACTTAACATAAAAGTAATCATTTTAACCATCTTTAAATGTACAGTTCATTAAGTGTACAGACATTAAGTACATTAATATCTTTGCACAACCATTTTCACTATTCATCTCTGCAACATTTTTCATCTTGCAAAACTGAAACTCTATACCCATTAAATAAAAACTCCCCATTCTCTCCTCCTGCCAGCCTCTAACGACCCCTACTCTACTTTCTATCTCTGAATTTGATTATTCCAGGTATCTCATGTAAGTGGAATAATACAATATTTGTTCTTTTGTGACTGGTTTATTTCACTTAGTGTAATGTCTTCACACTTCTTCCATGTTGTATCATGTGTCAGAATTTCCTTCCTTTTTAAGTCTGAATAATATTCCGTTATGTATATACCACATTTTGTTTACTCATTCATCTGTCAATATGATACTTGGGTTGCTTCTATCTTTTAAATATTTTAAATTTTAAAATGTATTTTAAATATTTTAAATTATTAATATTTATAAAAAATATTTAATAAATATTAAAATATGTAATAATATTAAAATAGTAAAATATTAAAATAAATATTTAAAAATAAATAAAACATATTTAAATTATTTTAACTATCTTAAATAATGCTGCTATGACCATGGGTATACAGATATCTGTTCAAGACTCTGCTTTCAATTCCTTTAAGTGTACTTCTAGAAGTGGAATCGCTAGGTTATATGGTAATTCTGTCTTTATTATTTTTTAAGAAATAACCATACTGTTTTTAGTGACTATACCATTTTATATTTCTTACAGCAATACACAGAATTCCAATTTCTGTACATGCTCCCTGAAACTTGCTATTTTCTCTTTCTTTGATAATAGCATTCTAATGGATGTGAAATGGTAGTCCTTTTGTTTTCTCTATTTTTTCCCATATAAGATGCTAGCAGGAAAAACAGTTCTACTTGAGAAAGACAATGGGAACGTTCTGAAATGTGAGGTTAGCCTTTTTTTTTTTTTTTTAATGGTGAAACCTACCACAGGGTAATAAGAGTGGTGTAAAAGGGAACAAATGAAATGCTTTAAACCCATGGAGATTTGGAATCATAAAGAAAATTGCTACTTTGTCCAATTTAATCATTTATTTGACTGTGGTTCTATTGACATGCTCTGGAACTAGCAGGTAAAGCTGTTTTATTTAATACAAATACTAGTTAGTCAAGTAGAGGAAAAAAAAATCTAATGAAGTCTGTTTAGGTAAATATCGTACAAATTGCTTTTTCAGTATAACCTGTACAAAGAAATAGCCTCTGCCATTGTGTTCACACCCAATGCAACCCATCCCTTCCCATGTCACTCACTGCTGGAATATGAATATTTTCTCATATCCATAGCAACACATCCACACCTCATTTCAGGTTCTTTTTTTAGTATGAGAGAGAGAGAGAGGACAGAACTCCAAGTACTCATATCTTGAAAGAAATAAGGCTCAAGGTGAAAGTGCTTAAAGGCCTACAAAGTTCAGTGCCTTGAACAATATAGGAATTTGAATAAATACAGAATCAAAGAAGGGGAGGGAGCTCGTAGTTAATACAGTCATATATGGGGTTGAAGAGGCTTTGTGGGCCACACAGTACATCGAAGCATAATTTCTACAAGAAAATATAACCCAAGTTTCCAAATGACCAACACATGAGTATGTTCATGAAACACAGTTTAGTTATATATGGAGAGTTTATCCTCGACAACGTGTATATTTATTTTTGAATTTTGTAAAGAGTACAGCTAACATGTTATTTGGTGAAATTCAACTAATTGATTGATATGGTACCATATACATACAGCATAAATGTGATTTAGCTTCAAGATCTGTTTCATTTTAAATCCTCTGAGAGTTTTATTACACAGCCACTTCTATAATGACTGTAAATATTCAACATCCTGGGCATGACAAACATGTCTTAGGGCTATAAAATACCATGTTCAATTAGATGCCTCCTCTCCTGGGATGACAGTGCCTGTGAGTACGCATTTGAACAGATAGCCTGAGTGAGGAAGAATTTATTTTAGAAATTAAAAGCTATTTAAGCTATTTTCCAGGTTTACAGCTTTTTAAATTGCCATGTTTAACTAAATTCAGCTTCATCAATAAACAATTAATTTCAAGAAATTAGGGGAAAATAAGAAATGGATGCAGCTGAACTGATTGCTTTGTGAGAAAATGAAAATATCTTGGAAAACACAATGTCGAGGTTTCAGTTGAAGGTAATTTTATAATATAATGAGTGAAAAATAAATATCTTGGAAATTTTCTGTTACAGAAAAAGGCAATTCTTTAACATCAATATGTTTTAAAATATGCCAACCAAACCCTTAAATTTATCTTATTTTTCCTCTGATTTTTTAACTTATGTGAACAGCCTGTCAAATAAAGAAAACATTAAAAACAAAAATGAAGAAAACATCGATATTCAAAGGGTAACTTAAAACCAACAGATTTGTCAAATGTAGGCTCTTCAACTCACTGGAGTACCTCATAAAAATAGTATTATGAACAGATACTTTTTTCAACCATTTACTCATAAGAATGAAAGTTTGTATTAAGAAATTCAAAAGGTATTAATCTTAATAATGTAAAAAGAGAAACTTTGTTTCCATATAGTAGAATTACACCAATTTTCAATGTTGTTAGCAGATAAGGTCACTTTTAAGTTCCGCTATATATTTTTATAACAATTACTGAAAACAGAAAAGTCATGATAAAGTTAATTATGCAAATATTCTGGATTATGTTGAGGAAATTGCTATCTAGAATCACAGGGAGGACAAGCATGGGATTCTGAGTACTTATATTGGTAACGTCTTACGTGAACATTCTTTTATTTATTTATTTATTTATTTATTTATTTAAGAGAGAGAGAGACAGTGAGAGAGGGAATACAAGGAAGGGGTTGGGAAAGGGAGAAGCAGGCTCCCTGCTGAGCAGTGAGCCCAATGCAAGGCTCACTTCCAGAACCCTGGAATCATGACCCAAGCTGAAGGTAGACACTTAACGACTGAACCACCAAGGTACTTCTTACATGAACATTCTTGCTGTATTTTTATTGATGGTGCTGTGGTAAAGTACAGTTGGTAAAATAATAACTTATTTTTAGAAAGCAATATATTTCAGAAACACATTGTCTTTTTTTATCCTTCATTAATACTATTTTTTCCTTGAAATTATTGGGTTGTAAATGTTTACATCTTGAAACATATAATAATGATGGTATGAATAAAGATGGGGCTCTAAGTGGTCCAAAAGATGGAAATCTGACAGGCATGAGATCAGAAGTGACCATTGGCCTAATAATATGTCCCCAGTGGTAAGGAGGTGAAGAAGGCAGTCCAGGGGGTCATAAGGATGACAGGTCAGTAGCAGTATGATAGGATCACAGGTTAAGAAGTCCATTAATGCAAAAAAAAAAAAAAAAAAAAAAAAGAAAGGAAGAAAAAAGAAAAAAAAAAAGAAAGAAAGAAAAGAAAACAATGAAGTCCATTAATGCAGACCAGGTGGATTTCATAGATGGTGGGAGGGCTGACATGAGGAAAGGGGGATTCATAATCAATCTATGCAAAAATGACTTAGATTCATGAATCACTGTGTTCAAAAGAGTTTATTTTATGAATGAGAACACAGGAGGGAGCTGAAGCTTTAGAAAAAAACCATGGCTTGGGTCAAAGATGAATGCTATCCTGAGAAGGCCCAAAGTTTGAAGTTTGTTTAGGATATTAGAAAATAATCTGATAATAGTTTACCCATCCTAAATATTTCACTAAAAATACAGAGAAGATGTCTCCAGGTTAATGAACCCATGAAACGGTCGTTGAGTATGTGATACGATGTTTCTGAGGAGGTGACGGTAAGATGATACACATTAATTCTATGTGAAGAACCCATGTCTACCTTGTTTACAAAGTTCTAAGAGGAAAAGTGGCTCAAGTAGCAGACAGCCCCTAAGTATGCCTGGGCAGGTGAGCCCTAACAGTGTCCTCACTTCAGTCGCACTGCTTAGTGGGATTGCCGTTTCTTTCCCTGGTATGACTTTTCTTCCTTAACATCACTTTTATTTAATATGTACTAAACACGCATGGTACAGGTAGGGGAAAAGTTGATGAATCCATGCCTTAAAGACAAGACAGACTAACACTATTGCCAATCAGGCACTAATTCAATCGGGATGTTGCTCAAAGTTCTGTATACCTAATGGGTTCCTTGAAAAGAAGTGCAGAAACAAAAATATGTACACGTTCCAAACATTCTCTTAGATTTGCTTTCTTTTGCTGTCTATGCATTCTTTATTTGGCCTTTTCTGCTTGTTATATTCACTGCTGGTAGTCTGCTAAAGTCTTCAATAATCCCATAATGAAAGGCAGATAACTGAATTTCCTTCTGAGAGTTTCAATCTTATATCTTTCTTAATTTCTCTACTCCTTCGGTAAGCATCTGATTTTTGGCAACTTCTGACTGAATAGCACTTAATATTTCATTACCCTGATCCGTGTTCATGGAGTCCTCTGCAAGTTGTCTCTGTAATTATGTTATCTTCTGTTCATATATCATTTTTCAGTCAGATGCAGTGCTCGTCGTGGTCATTTATCTCAGCTCCTCAGCATAAGATCTAGAACTGACACCACAAGGTCTTGCTTTCTATTCCTACTTATAAAAAATACAAAGATGAAAAACATGTGCTGAATTGGAAAGTGAAACCATGTTAAGTGATACAGTTTTCAGGACTCCTTGAAACTATACTGACATGTAATCTCAAAATTAAGATGCCTATCAAAGTGTGACAAAATGACAGACTTGACCAGGAAAATTTTCACACATTAGCAAAAGTATTCATATGACTTGATCTTATTATCTTGGTTTTCTAGTCTATTAATTATTAAATAGAAAACAGAGCAGAAAATAAAATGCTAAATTGTGGTTTTGCCCAGGCTTGGTCAGAGGAAGTCCCTCAAAGCAAATGTTACTTGAGTAACATACCAAAGAGAGTTAAAATATAGGCTAACTTGAATAGTCAAAGAGGGGAGGCACTGGTTATCCCAGAGGAAAAGAAGAGTTGGAGAAAAAACTTATTGTTGGAAATAATAAGGGGAAAAAGAGGAGACTGAAGGGGAAAGAAAACTGGTCTGATGGGTAAAGGGTCCATATGGAAGTGTAGACAGAAAGAGACATGAACGTGTAGAACAGAGTTCTATTATGGAGAACTTTGGGCCTCCAAGTTTATACCTAATGGAATGAGCATTTAAAGGCCAATGCGAAAAGTTTTTGGAGAGGAAATAGCTTATTGAAGTCAAGCTTTTAAGAACATTTCCCTGAGTTTACAAGACAGATGTATTTTGATGGGGTAAGTCCACGAAGGAGCCCATCTAAAAGGCATGTATAAGAATATCTACATGAACTGTGTTCATAAGAGTCAAAAAACATAGACAAAATCTAAAGGCTCATCAATAGGAAAAGGGATAAGTTAATTGTGGTATTCCAATAATGGGATATTATTTAGTAATAAAAATATACCAAACTACCACTGCCAAAAATACCCTGGATGAATCCCACAGACATTATATTGTGAGACATGAGTCATATATTGGTACATATGATTCAGTTTGCATGAAATTCAAAGTAAAAACTAATTGATTATGACAGAAGTCAATATAGTGATTTCCTCAGATGGGAAAGGTGAGAATTGACTGGAAAGGAACATGGGGGAAACTTCTGAGTTTAGGGAAATATTTTATGTCTTGATCTCAGTAGTGGCTAAATGGGTATGTACACATGTAAATGTTTATTGATCTATGTGCTTCAGATCAGTGTAGTCTATGCATACTGAATATGGCTTACTCAAAAACATTTTTAAAAATCTCATTGTTTTAGAGAATGGATAGATGGAGCTAAGATAGCAATAGAGGTATAAGCTAGGAGGTAATTGTCACATCCATAAAAAAGATGAAGGCGATTTTTGTTAACAGTGGATATATGGAAGATGGAGGGAAATTGGAAGATTTGATAAATAATTTAGAGATAGAAACAATAGGACTTAGTGATGGTTTGGATATGGAAGTATGAAGGAGGATGATGAAACTCAAGTTTCTATGACTACCCGGGTAAATTCAATAGAGAATAGTGATGGTTGGGATGTGGAAAGTGTGGCAAGGGGAAGATAGTTCTCAAGAATCCAGCTTGAGTACCTGGATGGATGAGCTGGAAAATACTGGAGAATAAATGTATTTAGACTAGAGATGGAAGCAGGAAGGATTTGATTAAGAGTTCAATTTTGGACATGTTAAATTTGAGGTGTTCCTGAGGAAGACAGGTGAATATATCAAATAATCATTTGGATACGTTGACCTGGACCTCATGGTGGAGAGCTAGGCTGGAGAAACACCAGCACATAGAAAGTATTTATCAATGGGATTTTTCTAGGAAAAGGATCTAGAGAGAGAAGAGGGTCTAGGGTATCTTTAGTGACTTCAGTATTTAAAAATGAAGTAGAAAAAGAGGAGGAAGATCCCCAAAATTCCTCTAAAATACACTGGCTGGAGGATAGGAGGAACTTCAGGAATGCATAGCAAAACAGAGGCCAAGAGAAGAAAGGGTTTCCGCCCCCACCCCCTAAAAAAGCAGTAAATTATGCTGAATATTTTTGACAGTTCTTATTTAATGTGAAGGGAAACATTGGCTACTTTAGTAAGAAAATTAAAACAACAACAACAACAGTGCTGTGATGGGAGCAGAAGTCAGATTGGAGTGGCAAGAAAAGTGGATGAAAATTAAGACAATACAGAGGGTGAGCATGGCCAACTCTAGAGGGACTTAATAGCATCAGAGCCATGATTTGGTAAGGCTATAACTGAAATAGGTCAAGAAACAGTTACTTTTTGTTGTTATTTTTGTATTGTGCTTGAGGTCGTGCGGTAGTAGAGCATGTTTGAATTTTGGTGGAAATAATTGACTTAAGAGGATATGATGGGCTTGAATAAAGCAAAACCAAAAAAAAAAAAAAAACATAGTTGTATTGGGGTGGGATTTTCTAGAAAATCAGTAAGTCAGCTAAGTCATTTTTTTTTTTCAGATGTTATCTCACCATCCCAAATAACTTTTCTTTAGTACTGGGAATAGGATATCACCTACACCATCATTTTAATTTTTGATTTAATTGCCAGGAAAGCATCATGGATTGGAAATTTAATTTTGAAAATTCTGTTTAATTGTGTGCCTTCTTTGTAACAACAAAGTTCTCTTTATACCTTGAACCTCAAATCATTATATAGATTTAAAAGCTACTAAAATATAATAATAATTAACCAAATACCTACTTTACTATGATTTTATAATTGCTAAAATGCTATATTATCTTTGTTTGATTGCTCTGTAATATTTCACAATGTTAAAGGCTGAAGAACCTTTCAAAGTGCTTTAACTTAATACATAAATGTGGAGGCATGCAGTAATTACCATCAAATCATTATCATATCCCAATTTTAACAGGAAAACATAATATGTACTTTCCTTCTACTTCCTGTAGCTACTTTTTTCCCCCTCTTCTACCTTGGCCAGGCTTTTTGCCTCTGCTCTCAAACTGGCCTAAAATAAGAGTAATTAGGACCAAAAAAAAAAGGAAAAGAAAGAGAAATAATAGCAAATAGAGATAGCATGTGTATGTATAATGTAAAAGCAATGGGAAAAAAAACTGCCTCTTCAAATCATCTTCTCTTTAAGATGAAAACAGTTAAAAAACAACTTCTACAAAAGGAAACCTATTGTGTATAATTTGCTGAAAGGCACTAATCTTTTACTCTTCAGTAGATGAATCCCTTTTCCCATCATCCTTTGGTAATGGAGTGCTTTGTTTTTGTTTTGTGCTGATTATGTTCCTCTTCTGATTTTATCCCGTCATTTTACACAAGTAGCCAGTAGAATAGGAACTATGGGAGGGAATTGGGAGAAGTGTTCTATACAGGCCAGTAATATGCTATTGAGGTAGGAAAGCATTGTGCTCATGCCTCCAGCCATTTTATTTGACTCTCCAGATTTCCATGATTTAGGAGTCACCCTGGAAATATACCAATCAAATGACTTATTTTTTTGAAGAAAGAGAAGATCTGTATTTTTCACCAATCTGAGTGGCCCTCCCATGTTTTCATTACCTCATATTCGTCTCATTGATAACCCAATCTCCATAGGGTTATGGAGATGATTAAACACACAACATCCCACACCGGACAGATGAACAGTTTATTACTCATTTGTACTCGCAGTCTCTAGAAAGAGGACACTACACACCATGTAGGGTCACATAGGTGTTGCACTCGGGAACAGAGTGGAATAGCCACTGTGGGAGGTTGTGGGAGATGGGCTTCATAGTATCAAGAGCATGGGGTTCCTCCTTTCCCTGGAAGGCTGTAATTGGCTTATTTTTTTAACTTATTTTTTAATTTAAATTCAATTTATTAATATATAATGTATTATTACTTCCAGAGGTAGAATTCAGAGAGTCCTCCTTACTGTCCCCATTGCTCAGTTACCCCATCTTCCCACCACCCTCCCCTCTGGCCACCATTAGTTCATTTCCTATGATTAAGTCTCTTACGGTTTTTTCCCCCCTCTCTGCTTTTGTCTTGTTTTATATTTCCCTCCCTTCCCCTATAATTCTGTTTTGTTTCTTAAATTCTGCACATGAGTTGAGGTCACATGGTAATTCTTTCTCTAATTGACTCATTTTGCTTAGCGTAATACCCTTCAGTTCCATCCATGTCATTGCAAATGGCAACATTTCTTTCTTTTTCACATCTGAGTAGTATTCCATTGTATACACATACCATCTTTTCTCAATCCATTCATCTGTCAGTGGACATCTAGGCTTTTTCCTAAACATTGGGGTGCATGTGCCCCTTCGGATCACTGCATTTGTATCTTTGGGGTAAATACCCAGTAGTGCAATTGCTAAGTTGTAGTGTAGCTCTATTTTCAATTTCTTTTTTTTTTTAAGATTTTTTTTCTTTCTTTATTTGACAGAGGTAGAGAGATCACAAGTAGGCAAAAAGGCAGGCAGAGAGAGAAAGAGAAGCAGGCCTCCCACCAAGCAGAGAACCCAATGCAGGGCTCCATCCCAGGACCCTGGGACCATGACCTGAGCTGAAGGCAGAGGCTTAATCCTCTGAGCCACACAGGCACTCCTATTTTCAATTTCTTGAGAAACCTCCATGCTGTTTTCCAGAGTGGCTACACCAGCTTGCATTCCCACCAACAGTATAGGAGGATTCCCCTTTCTCCACATCCTTGCCAACATTTGTCTTTTCCTGGCTTGTTAATTTTACCCATTTTGAGTGGTGTGAGGTGGTATCTCACTGTGATTTTGATTTGTATTTCCCTGATGCCAAGTGATGTTGAGCATTTTTTCATGCATCTGTTGGCCATTTGTATGTCCTCTTCAGAGAAAGGTCTGTTCATGTCTTCTGTCCATTTCTTCACTGGATTTTTTTTGTTTGGCGGAGTTGAGTTTGATAAGTTCTTTATAGATTTTAGATACTAGCCATTTATCTGATAAAACATTTGCAAATATCTTCTCCCATTCTGTTGGTTGTTTTTGGTTTTGTTGACTGTTTCCTTTGCTGGGCAGAAGTTTTTATCTTGATGAAGTCCAAATAGTTCATTTTGCTTTTATTTCCCTTGCCTTTGGAGATGTGTCTAGCAAGAAGATGCTGTAGCCAAGGTCAACACAGAGAGTTGTGTTCTCGCTGGGATTTTGATGGATTCCTGTCTTACATTTAGTTCTTTCATCCATTTTGTCTATTTCTATGTGTGGTATAAGAAAATGGTTCAGTTTTCTTTTTCTTTTTTTTAAGATTTTATTTATTTGAGAGAGAGAATGAGAGAGAGAAAATGAGAGAGAGCATGAGCTGAGGGAAGGGGCACAGGGAGAAGAAACAGACTCCCCCATGAGTAGGGGCTCGATCCCAGGATCCAGAGATCATGACCTGAGCCAAAGGCAGACACTTAACCAACTGAACAACCCAGGTGTCCCATAGTTTCATTCTTCTGTATGTGGCAGTTCGATTTTCCCAAAACCATTTGTTGAAGAGACTATTTTCCATTGGGTATTTTTTCCTGCTTTGTCAAAGATTAGTAGACCATAGAGGTTTTCCATAGGGTCCATTTCTGGGCTCTCTATTCTGTTCCATTGATCCATGGGTCTGTATTTATGCCAGTACCATACTGTCTTGATGATTACATCTTTGTAATAGATATTGATATCTGGCATTGTGATGTCACCAGCTTGGTTTTTTGGTTTTCTTTTTCAACATTAACATTCCTCTGGCTGTTCAGGGTCTTTTCTGGTTTCATACAAATTTTAGGATTCTTTGTTTCAGTTCTGTGAAAAAAGTTGGTGGTATTTTGATAGGGATTGCATTGAATGTGTGGATTGCTCTGGGTAGTGTAAGCTTTTTTTTTTTTATTTAAGATTTTAATTTATTTGACAGAGACACAGCATGAGAGGGAACACAGCAGAGGAAGTGGAAGAGGGAAAAGCAGACTCCCCTTGGAGCAGGGAGCCCAATGCAGAGCTCGATCCCAGAACCCTGGGATCATGACCTGAGTGGGAGGCAGACGCTTAATGACTGAGCCACCCAGGTGCCTCATAGACATTTTAGTAATTTTTATTCTTCTGATCCACGAGCATGGAATGTTTTTCCATTTCTTTGTGTCTTCCTCCATTTCTTTCATAAGTATTCTTTAGTTTTTAGAGTACAGATCCTTTACCTCTTTGGCTAGGTTTACTCCTAGGTATCTGTGGTTTTTGATACAATTATAATGGGATTGATTCCTTAATATCTCTTTCTTCTGTCTCATTGTTAGTGTTTAGAAATGCAAGTGATTTCTGTGCATTAATTTTATATCCTACCACATTGCTGAATTCCTGTATGAGTTCTAGAAATTTTGGGGGTGGAGTCTTTGGGTTTTCCACATAGAGTATCATGTCATCTGTGAAGAGTGAGAGTTTAACTTCTTTTTTGCTGAACTAGATGCCTTTTTATTTCTTTTCATTGTCTGATTGCTGAAGCTAGGACTTCTAGTACTATGTTGAACAACAGTGGTGAGAGTGGATGTCCCTGTCATGTTCCTGACCCTAGGCGAAAAGCTCTCAGTTTTTCCCCATAATGATATGTGCTGTGGGTTTTTCATTTATGGCTTTTATGATATTGAGATTTGTTCCCTTTATCCTTACACTGTGAAGAGTTTTAATTATGAAAAGATGCTGTACATTGTCAAATGCTTTTTCAGCATCTATTGAGAGAATCATATGCTTCTTGACCCTTCTTTTATTATTGTGGGGTATCACACTGATTGAATTGGGGATGTTGAACCACCCTTGCATCCCAGGAATAAATTCTATTTGGTCATGGTGAATAATCCTTTTAATGTACTGTTGGATCCTATTGGCTAGTATCTTGGTGAGAATTTTGGCACCCATGTTCATCAAGGATATTGGCCATAATTCTTCTTTTTGGTGGGGTGTTTGGTTTTGGGGTCAAGGTAATGCTGGGCTCAAAGAAAGAGTTTGAAAGTTTTCCTTCCCTTTCTAGTTTTTGAAACAGCTTAATTCTTCTTTCAGTGTTCAGTAGAATTCTCCTGGGAAGCCATCCAGTCCTTGACTCTTCTTTGTGGGAGATCTTCAATTACTGCTTCAATTTCCTTGCTGGATCTGTTCAGGTTTCAATTTCCTTCCTGGGTCTGTTCAGATTTTCTATTTCTTCCTGGTTCAGTTTTGGTAGATTATATGTTTATATGTTTATATGTCTCTAGGAATGCATCCATTTCTTCCAGATTCCCTCATTTTTGGCATAGAGTTGCTTATAATATGTTCTTGTAATTGTTTGTATTTCTTCGATGTTGGTTATGTCCCCTCCTCTTTCATTCATGATTTTATAAACTTGGATCCTTTCTCTTTTCTTTTTGATGAGTCTGTTAAGGGATTTATCAATCTTGTTAATTCTTTCAAAGAACCAGCTCCTAGTTTCATTGATCTCTTCTACTATTCTTCTGGTTTATATTTCATTGATTGTTGCTCTAATATTTATTAATTCTCTTCTCCTGCTGGGTTTAGGCTTTATTTGCTGTTCTTTCTCTAGCTCATTTAGGTATAAGGTTAACTTATGTATTTGAGACCTTTCCTGTTTCTTGAGAAAGACTTATATTGCTATATACCTCTTCTAGTATAGAAGAATGCATTGCATTCTTCTGTTGTTGCATCCCAAAGGTTTTGAACAGTTGTGTTTTCATCTTCATTTGGTCCCATGATTTTTTTAAAATTCTTCTTTAATTTCTTTAATTGACATATTCATTCTTTAGTAGGGTTGCCTTTAGTCTCCATGTATTTGAGTTCATTCCACATTTCCTCTTGTGACTGAGTTCAAGTTTCAAAGCATTGTGATCTGAAACTATGCAGGGTATGATCCCAAATGTTTGGTACCAGTTTAGACCTGATTTGTGATCCAGTATGTGATCTATTCTGGAGAATATTCCATGTGGACTCAAGAAGAATGTGTATTCTGTTGCTTTATGATGGTATGTTCTGAATGTATCTGTGAAGTCCATCTGATCCAGTGTATCATTCAAAGCCCTTGTTTCCTTGTTGATCTTTTGCTTAAAATATCCGTCTGTTGCAGTGAATGGGGTGTTAAAATCCCCCAATTATTGTATTATTATCAGTGTGTTTCTTTAATTTTGTTATTAATTGGTTTATATAATTGGCTGCTCCCAAGTTAGGGGCATAAATATTTACAATTATTAGATCTCCTTGGATAGATCCTTTAATTATTATATAGTGTCCTTATTCATTTCTCATTACAGTCTTTGGTTTAAAATGTAATTTGTCTGATATAAGGATTGCCACCTCAGCTTTCTTTTGAAGTCCGTTAGGATGATAAATGGTTTTCCTCTCCCTCACTTTTAATCTGGAGGTGTCTTTGGGTCTAAAATGAGTCTCTTGCAGATAGCATATGATGGGTCTTGCTTTTTATCCAATCTGATACCTGTACCTTTTGATTGGAGCATTTAACTCATTTACACTCAGAGTAACTACTGAAAAATATGAATTTTGTGCCATTGTATTACCTGTAAAGTCACTGTTCCTATATATTGTCTCTGTTCCTTCTGGCCTTTCTTCTTTTGGGACTCTCTACTTAAAGGATCCCCTTCAATATTTCTTGCAGGGCTAGTTTAGTGGTCATGAATTCCTTTAGTTTCTGTTTGTCCTGGAAGTTTGTTTTTTGTTTTTTTTCTTTTTGTTTGTTTGTTTGTTTTGTTTTGTTTGTTTGTTTCTTTTTCTCCTTCTATTTTGAATGATGGCCTAGCTCAATAAAGTATTCTTGGCTGGATATTTTTCTCATATAGCTGATTATATCATGCCAGTCCTTTCTGGTCTGCCAGGTCTTTGTGGATAGGTCTGCTACCAGTCTAATGTTTCTGCCCTTGTAGGTGATGGACCTCTTGTCCTGAACTGCTGTCAGGATTCTCTTTATCTCTGTAATTTGCAAATTTCACTATTGTATGTCAAGGTGTTGACCAATTTTAATGATTTTGAAGGGGGTTCTCTGTGCCTCCTGAACTTGAATGTGTGTTTCCTTCCCCTGATTAGGGGAGTTCTCCATTATAATTTGTTACACTATACCTGCTTCCCCTTCTTCTCTCTTTCCTCTTCTGGGATCTCAGTTATTCTAATATTGTTTCATTTTATTATAATCACTTACCTCTTTGAATTCTCCCTTGTGATACAGTAAGTGTTCATCTCTTTTTCTCAGCTTCTTTATTCTCCATCATTTTGTCCTCTGTATCATTAATTCTCTCTTCTGTCTCATTTATCCTATCAGTTAGAACCTCCATTTTTATTGCATTTCATTAATAGCCTTTTTGATTTGTATTGATTAGCTTTGGTCTTTTATTTCTCCAGAAAGAGATTCTCTAGTGTCACATATGTTTTTTTTCAAGCCCAGCTAATATTTTATAATCATTATTTTGAATTCTAGTTCCAGTATCTGACTTATATCCATAATGATTAAGTGGCTGGCAGTCAGTACTGCCTCTTATTCTCTTTTCTGAGGTGAGTTTTTCCATCTTGTCATCTGTCCAGAGAAGAATAGGTGAATGAGAGAACAAAATACTAAAATGGCAGCAACCACCCCAGAGAAATATACACTAAGCAGATCAGAGGAGACCTAAAATTGAAACAATAAAAATTTTAAAAAGAGAGAGAGAATATAATCAGACAGTGAACAGAACAGAACAATATGCTGGGTTCTATGTGTATTTTGGTCTGTTTCTTAGAAAACTAGATCCAGAATTGTAAAGAAAGAAAAACTTGTATATGTATAAAAATAAAATTAAATACAGCAATGGATAGAAGTAACTGTTTAAAATTTAAAAAAGAAAAAAAGAGAGAGAGAGAATATGATCAGACGGGTGAAGAGAACAGAGCAATATACTATATTCTGGGTGTATTTTGGTCTGTTCGTTAGAAGAAACTGTATCCCAAAATTGTAAAGAAAGAAAAACTTACATATATACGCAAATAAAATTAAATACAATAAAAGGATAGAGTATAACTATAAACAATGAAAATTTAAAAAGACTTAAAAAAGAGTTGATAAAATAAGAAATTGGTTGAAAAAGAAAAGGGAATAAAATTAAAATTGAAAGACTAAAGAATCCTGAGGGGAAAAAAATCATGTTTTATATACTATTTTCCCCCAGGGCTGGAGTTCTGCAGTTCTGTGTGATTGGTAAACTTGGTCTTAGCTGGATATTCTTGCTGATCTTGTGGAGAAGTGGCCTGTTGTGCTAGTTCTCCAGTCTTTTCCCCTGGCCGAATTGTACCACCATTGCCAGGGGACCAGGCTCAGTAAGTGGCTCTGTATTGCTTTACGAGGGTTATTTTTTCCCCTGAAGGCTTTCTGCACCACATTAGAGGATGCCAGTGAAAATGGTGGCCTCCCAGTCTCCAGCCTCAGAGCCAGTAGGTTGCGCCCCCCAACCCCACCCTCCAGTCCTCAGTGTACCCTCAGGGAAAAGTTGTCAATCACTTCTGTCTCCCTGGTCTCTGTATGCACTTTGGGCTTATCCCACCTGTGACTGAGTGTTTCTGTCTCAGGCACATGACCCCATTTCAAGTCTCCAAACCGTGCAGTCTCCTGAGATGCACACTTGTGATGCTACTCCCTGGGATAGGAAGGGGGGTCTTTGCAAAAGTTCTGCTGCTTGCTGGGCCCTGGTTTGGGAGCAGTCCCTGACCTTGCTGCAGTTTGCAGTTTATGGCAACCCTGAGCTGAAAGCCCACTCCTGGGCTTGCTGATTGCAGTTGGCTTCCCCACTCTGATGCCTGGGAATTCTGCTGTATTCAGGCACCTCTGGTCTTCCTGTGACTCTGATCCTGAAACCTGAGATCACACTCTCCCACCTGGGATTCTGCCCTGCTTCTCCACCTGAGTGCCTTTCAGCAGGGACATCCCTCACTGGAACACGCTTCTAAAATTCCAGTTTTATGTTTAGCTTCTATATAACTTTCCAGTAGTTGGCTGATGGAGGCTCCCTCCACCTGTGTTTCCCTTCCTATATATTAACTCAGATTTACTTGTCTGCATCTCCTACCTTGCAGGAAGTGGTCACTTTTCTATTGTAGAGGAGCAGCTCTTCTTTTTCAGACCTTTGGTTGATTTCGCAAGGTGTTCAGAATGATTTGAGAGCTATCTAGCTGAATTCCTGGTGCCAGACAAACTAAGTTATTCTTCTCCACCATCTTGGAAAAAAAAATTATAATTTCCTGGTTTAATATAATTTCATGAGCTGGCTATGTATCCCATATACTCAGGGATAAGTAAGTACTGTGCCCTGGTCCCTTTGTTAGAGAATCTTACACAAAGAGTAGAGTGGAGAGGAAAATGAGGTTAGGCCATCTTTTTAAAAATATATATATTTATTTGAGAGAGAGGGAAGAGAGAGAGGGAGCAAGTGCTAGAGTGGGGTTGGGGGACGGGGCCAGAAGGAAGGGAGAGAGAAAACTTAGCAGACCCTCCACACTGAGCACAAGAGCCTGACCTGAGGCCGGTACCAGACCCCAAAATCATGATCCCAGCTGAAACCAAAAGTCAGATGTTCAACTGATGCCACCCAGGTGCCCTGAAGTTGGGCCATTTGAGGCTACCCCAATTTCACAAGTGTCAAGATAGTACATAATATTGGATCTTAGTTTTATGCCTTATATTACATATGACAACATGGAATAGCAAGTCAAGGCTAAGAATATGATAGGGACTCACAGTCAGAAGTAGTCAAGAAACCAGCTGAGAGTTCACCCATATATGTCTAGAGATGAATAGTCATGCCCTTATGGCTCTATCGTTATTAAAAGAGTTGAACCAAATTCTAACCCCCAGATACATTAAGATTTTTCTTTCTACAGCATACCAAGCTAGCATCAATATAATTGTACAAGGCTTGCCCAAAGAAAATCACCTACCCAGATTTCAACAGCAACCATTTTTTATTTTCAGTGGATTATTTTGGATGTGTTGTGGTGAGAAGTTATTTGTACAACTATAATTGATTTCACATTGAGATTTCTGCTCTTTTGTTAAAATAATAAATTATTTGTTTAGAATAAGATAGCTGGTAAGATTTCATTAGCCAAATAAATAGAAATTAATTTACAGTCCAAGTTCATTTCCCTCCTGATATATTGAATGGCCAGGTCTTTCTGGGTAGCTTGCACACCAGCCCAGCTACATAGCTCTAAATTCACTTGGTTAGTAATTAGGTGTTTATCAGATTCTTGCTGAAAAGGCATGAGAAAGTTATCTGACACAATTATCTTTGAAAATTGAATCCTCTATTTCTGGTCCTGCCGAGGACATTCACAGGAACACTGAGTGGTTGAAAGCTAAATACCTTTCAAAAACCCTTGCCTTCTAGAATGCATGCAAACACAATTGCCAGTCACAGAATTTCTCCCCATCTTTCATGCATAGCCCTTTGTGGGTGAATCTTTTTGTTAGAAGTCTTTGTGCATGTTGACATATTAAAATTACCTTTGACCTGCTCTTCTGCTACTTTGTCTTTCTTACTATAGCATTACTAATAGCCAGTCTGAAATGTAATGCTTGCTCCCTTTGTCCCGTCTCCACTGCTATATCTTCATAAACTAACCCAACACAAGTGAAGACAATTGTTCAGATTAACTAGGCTCTATATGTATTTGGGGTAATGATATTTCTAGAGCTATTTGCTCTTAAGCAATCTGAAAATTTGCAGCTCATGTAAGTATTAATGTATAATCTATTCCCAGCTTAGAAATTAATATCAAGCTTTAATATGAATGTTGTAAAAAAAACACAGTTATTTGGGCACTTAAGAAGTCAAACCTAAAGTAATAGATTTTAATTTAAATGTCACATCCATTTAAAAATGATTCTGTGAGTCATCTCCCAATAGAATTGAACCAATTTTAGGATTCCGTACACATTCAAGACAGCACATTTGAAATTCATTTGTTTAGAGAATAAAGGAAATAACAGAAAAATAAGTACATTTTACTCTGGTTATTATGCTAAGTAAGATGTTGCTGTAAGTGTTTTCTGTCTTTAGCCACCATGATTTCTTGCCTAACATAATGGCAGTCTTCATAGACAGATGGACTTCGTGAATGTGATAGCTTTTGTGTTTGTATTTCTAACTTCTCTCTAAGTACATTAGTTTAGGTGCATATCATTGTGTTCATATCGCTGTGTTCATTCATCTGTCCATTAATTCCACAATATTTAGTGCCCGGTAAATGGCAGACTTTGCCGTTGGTGCTAGAAGTGTAGACTATGGCAACAGGTGACCTGTGCAGCCTCATGATCATTAGACTTGCAGGCCTCTCTGCCCATGATTTACAGAGTTTTATCCTAGAAACCACATTTGCATGATTCTCACTTCTGCTTAAATGTCTGTTTGCACACAGCGCTCTTTACATTCTGCGTTGTTCTATATTTCCAACTTCCTCTCCAATCACAGTCTCACACATACGTGCCACCTGAAATCCCACCCAAATAAAACCATTCATTGTTCTTTAAACACAGAGACTCCTTCCTCCATGCCTCTGAACAGTTGGTACTTTTGTTCTGAATTCCGTTCCTCTCCAATTTTAAACACTTTTGGCTCGATCGACAACTACCATTCTTTCAAGATCCATTGAGATGTTTACTTTTGTGGTGAATATTTTCCAATTTGCCAGAAGCCTAATCGCTTCAATCTCATAAAACTGTACTCTATTAAACTCTGTGATAGAAATGATCACCCTACATGTAACTTCTCTGGGTTTGCTCCCCAATGCCATACTATGAGCTCTTTTGGCAAAGACTGTGTGGTATTCATTTTGGAATCTTAGAATGGTGCATAATAGGTTCTCAAAGAAATAGTATTAAATAAATGAAGTATAGGTACCGGGGCATGGTCATTTTCACATGCATTTTGGTAAATTCTTGCTTTGTTTTGTCTTTAGACAAGGTAATCTAATATTGACATCATATTCTGTTAAATACACTTTTTTTTTAAAAAACCTTATTAGAAATTTGTATTTATTGAAGTTGAACAGTCACACAGCTTGGTCTGTTCACCTTTAACTTGTGGAATGGCAGGCTTTAATTGAAGTCTTGGTCTCTAAAGTGAACAAGCGAGTCACCAGGCATTTCTTTTCAATTAGATTAAACAGAGAGACGAGAATGATCATGGAAGCACTCTCTGAAAGGTGACAATGTTCAGAAGATAACTAACCTCACTTGCAGTACAATTGGTTTATTGTTACTCCCAGGAACTGCCACCAGAACATGCTTGCTAAATCAACTGTTCAGTTTCTCTTACTGTCTCTCATTCTTGTGCTTTCTCCCTTTCTCTCCTCGCTACCCCTCCGCATTTCTCCCTCTCGGGATAAGTGTCAAGCCAGACTTGCTTCATATCTAACTTTTCTTTGACCAAACCGATGCCCAGACAATTTCCTCTAATTCTGTTATCATGCTAAGATAAATCTGACTAATCAGAGGCAACACTTGTTTTTAGAATAGCGAGGCTGTTGATGTTTATTTCCACGTTATGTTACTTGAAAGATGGTATTTTCCAGAAAAAAAAATGTGTCTGCGATAGGATAACCAAACATCATATGTCCCACTAATTTTCATCAGAATGATGAAATGAAAAATATGATTGAAGGTCAAGTGGGCATAGAATTCATCTGATGCAGAGCTAGTGTGAGCAGAGCATTTTGAAAATTGCTTTTGTTTGAAAATTGCTTTCTTTTTGTCTTTGTGTACATGAGTATACTTTTAAGGAATCGTCTGTGAATTTGAACATTGATTTTGAAGAGTGCCTGATGTAGACCATTTTCCTTTTAGCTACAAAATAAAAAAAAGGAAAAAAAATCTCGTGGAATGTTCATATTAAATCTTTACATTCTAGCTACATCCTTGTAGGCAATATTTCCTTACATTAAATCATCTTTTAAATTTCCTTATTCTTAATATAATTCCACTAATACACAAACACAATTTTTAAAACAAGTCTGAAAATGAGTTTGCCCTAAGCAACCCATAATTAAAGCGAAAAGAAGATAAGAATCTCCATTTTGCTGTCTTTACCTTCGCCTTTATGTTAGCAATACTAATGAACTTCGCGATGTTTAGGGTGAAAAATTGATTTGAACCTTTCTGCAGTTACTGCTGTGCTTTCTTTTCTCCCTCTCCCCCTAAGGATTTGTGCAGTTCAATTTGGCATTGATTCTTTAATGATTATGGTAGCTGTAGTAGAGAGATTGGTGTTTATCTTCATCATGTCCTGTAGATAGCACATTATGTTTATTTTTATACATAACTGCATTTCGATCATTTAGATACGATACTCCAGCCAGTGGTTGACAACCATCTTACTGTCTTTATTGATTTTATATTTTAATCTTGAAATGAGTATATGAATTCTTGGAATTCACTGTGTTAAAATATCTAATTCAAAAGTCGTGCTAGTGTTGCTTTAAACCAGTGATGAAGGGCCAGCTTCAACATGCTGAAAAGAGACCAAACATTAAGTAAAACTTAACAGCAATTGTTTGTTTTTTTTTTTTAAAGATTTTATTTTTATTTATTTGACAGAGAGAGATCACAAGCAGGCAGAGAGGCAGGCAGAGAGAGAGGAGGAAGCAGGCTCCCTGCTGAGCAGAGAGCCCGATGCGGGGCTCGATCCCAGGACCCTGAGATCATGACCTGAGCCGAAGGCAGCGGCTTAATCCACTGAGCCACCCAGGTGCCCCATTAACAGCAATTGTTAACTTGATGGTCTTCAGGCTGCTCATTGTACTTTATTTGAAGACATCAATCAGTATTTTGAATATGTCATGTGAAATGTTTTGAGAACTATCAAATGCTTCAGATTCTCATTTTGTAGCAATAAAATAATTATTTGTCCTTTCTTTGTGATGTTTCTTCTAAATGGTTAGTTAATAATATTCTTAGGACACCTCACTGCTAGGTGATATTATTTCTTTTGATGTTTTTCTTTTCTCTTTTTAAAGATTTTATTTATTTATTTGAGAGAGAGAGTGAGCAAGCAGGGGAGAGGGGAGGGGAGAGAGAGAGCAGACTCCCAGCTAAGCAGGGAGCCCAACGCGGGGCTCAATCCCAGGATCCAGAGATCATGACTTGAGTCGAAGGCAGTCACTTAACTGACTGAGATACCCAGGTGTCCCCATGTTTTTCTTTTAAATAATCTTCAGTTTCATCACTGTGTCTTTGAACACCCTAGTGAGTGAAATGTATAAAACAACCAAAAGTTTAATATCTTGCAAGTTTTTAGGAATATAGCAGATCTATTACATTATGGCAAATTACTTACTGTCTTACGCCATTAGGGCTGCTATAACCAAATGCCTTAGGCTGGGTGGATTGTAAACAATAGAAATTTATTTCTCGAAGTTCTGGAGGTTGAAAAGTCCAACATCAAGTTCCTGGTGTATCTGGTGTATGGTGAGGGCCAATTCCTGGTTCATAGATAGCAGACTTCCCTTTTCCCCATGACTATTGGGGTTCCTTTTGATAAGGGAACTAGTCTCATTCATGAGGACGCCATCCTCATGATCTCATCACCTCCCAAATGCCTCACCTCCTAAAATCATCATATTGGGGGTATGATGATTAAGTTTCAACATACAGATTTTGAGCAGACAGAAACATTGTGTGTCTCCGATTACTTTATCGCTCAACTATTAATTCATGGTAACATATCTGTCTACAGGTCCTAATAGATGGACTATGTTAAATAAATTGACTAAATAAATTCTAAAATGTTAATTTCTTTGACTCTGTCCTCACTTGGTAATGAATTTCAGTTCATTTTGGATACAAAATAGTCTCAAATCATCTTGTTCTTTATACACAGCCTGTGGTTTATCACCATGCCCTGAGTTTTCTCACAGTATATTTAAAATGGTGTGTTTCTGGGAAATGTAATGAGAATTAATTGGTCTTTGTGAAATGAATGGAGGCATAATTGGATATAGGGTTCGTGATCCATCCAAATAAAACTGAAGTGTGAATAGTAATATAGCTCTGCCTACATATCCAGGAGCTTCAAGAAACTAGGTGACAAACCACTGAAAATCTTGCTAATTCCCTTACTTCCTCTCTTCCTGATTAACTCCACCCTGTTTTCCAGCTTTGTCTTTATCTTGTCTTCACTCCTATTATTTTCTAGTCATGTATTTTATTTTCCTATTGATTTCAAACTCATTTTCCTAAGAGTCTTCTGTTTATAGTTTCTTTTCTTTCCTCTTTTTTCTTTACAAATTCATATATATATGTATTTATATATATATATATATAAGAAAGTTAATAATGACATTTTAAATCTAAGATCTATTAATAATTTGCGGTTTAGGATAACGTAAACATTTGACTAAATGTGTAGTATCTACGTCCTCTTAAGAGGGAAGCGTTCCCTAAGTATATTAGAAGCTGAAGGTATTATAAATGAAAAAGCAAGTGTGTGTGTGTGTGTGTGTGTGTCTGTGTGTGTATAAATGTTTAATCTATTTAGCCCTAAACCCTAAATGTGTGCTTCAAGTGCTCTGCTCTTTGCTTCTTTGTTTGTTTCAAGTTTTTATTTAAATTCTAATTGGTTAACCTTTGGGGTAATATTGGTTTCAGCAGTAGAATTTAGTAGAATTTAGTGATTTGTCACTTGCACAACACCCAGTGCTCATGACAAGTACCCTCCTTAATACCCATCACTCATTTAAGTGCCCCACTTGTATATGTAGTCTGCTATTTCCAAATAATATTCTTTATTAGATATGTGACATTAACTTAACAAGAATTTGGTAGTAATTTGTCCAGTTTAACTTGTCTATCTAAAAGCTATAAATCAGCATTTTTAGAAGGTATTCTCTACCTTTTATTATTATTTCAAATTTAAAACACTCCCACCTAAACAGAAACCGTAATAAATTCTTGATAGAACTCCCTACAGACCTATATATGTATTGTTATTCTAGAGGACTCTAAAGAAAAAGTAAATTAGCTATTTATAAAAATTACACACATTTCTTATTAAGCTTTCTATTTAAGTAGGTGGATATTTTGAAAACAGCAGCATGCATTTCCTTTTGCTTTTCCTTTTTTTGGCTTCTATGTTATGTGCTTCACCAAATTCTATTGCCTTTGCTTTGCAGTGTCTTAATATTTATACCTTCTTTTTATCCAACCAAGTAGATGTTTATGGAGGATCTCGTTCATCACACATATGAGAAAAATTAATAATCTTCTACATGGTTCTTTTGTCTTACTTCACTTTCATTTCCAAGTTACGTAATCGTTACCTAGTTTTATCTTCCTATATGTCATCACACTGTTGATAAGAAAAAACCTGGAATTAGCCTTGCATTCAGGACTTTGCAGTTCTTTGATGTTTTGATTTCGTGGAAAGAAAAATAGAGTTGATTTCAGTTCACTTATATGTGCGAACTATATACATTCATGCAGACAAGTCTCGTGAAGATTCTGAACTCATATTGTCATATGGAAGATAGCAATTCATGTATTATCTTCCTGATAATAATCAAATCTGATGGGCTAATAAGTAAACTGTGAGGTGCTACCTATAGATTGTGTCTTACTTATTTTTATTTTTTACACATATCTTCTGTTTTAACAACATTTAACCACACATTGGTTGTCTCTCCTCACTCTCTTTTTCTGGTTTCTGCATTTGTGTGACTTCAACACACCCTGTGAAGCCTAGGCCATCGCAGTTCCCTCCCCATCATCAGGCTCCTCCATGGCCAACTTTATCCTTTGTGTCTTTGTTACAAATACATAATAAATTTTCTGCTGCTCTAACATGAAGAATGTGGATTTGTTTCATAGCAATATGAATCTCCACTGCCTGGCACAGAGCTCTCCATTATATTAACTGTGCAAAAATATTTATCATTTGTTTATGCATAGCTGCCTCATCAAAATTAATTTTGGATTTTTTAAAATTCTATTTTTTTTTAAATTTCCAACATTTTCCAAAGACTGTTTTCAGTAGAAACCTTTAATTTTTCATGATTGATTTTCCTCTAGGTGCTCTAGGAGAATAGTCCCATTTGAGTAGACCAAACTTTCAGTTTATCTCATTTGTGAAAAGGGAGAGTATCTTCTTACTCTGTGTAGAATGCTGACTGATTCATCTATTATGGGCAGAATTCAAGAGGAGTCTGGCCTTTTCTGGTCATTGATCTCTCAAGGCCGGCCAGCTTTTGGGCTCACCTCTTACCTACTGGCCACTGTTGTTTCTTTTATCTAAGACTAGGACAGAGGAAATCAACAGTTGCTGGTTTTGTTGTTATGAAACATTTCCAGCTGTTGTAACTTTTGACTCCTCGGGTGATAATCAGTTAAATAGAAGCTGAACACGATGAAAAGGCAGAGAGGAGGAGACTCCAACAATAATCTTGGTTTCCCAGAGCGCTTTTTGTTTTCAACTGAAAAGGAAAAATAAGAGAGTAGTGTAACTTAAGAGCAAATTTTGGTTAGTAACAGGGAAAGCCTTGGTAAATGTAGTTTCTGTTCTAAATATGAGGGAGTGGGGGTGCACTACCTATGCTGAAATGTTTCAGAAGAGATTGAAATGTACTCATCGTGATACACTGATATGCTAAGGGAATGTTTGTGATCTTTTCAGTGATCCAAAATGTGTGCCTAAAGAAGTATTTTTTTACTTTGTTGAACCATGCATTTACCCAAATTAATTTCTTATGGAACTTTTCTACTTTCCAAGAAAGTTCATAATAATTGGTAGAACAAGTTAAAACTCTCTTTAAGGCAATCTTCCTCTGAAAGCAGGCAGGCAATGCCTTTGTTTTTATTTGAAAATGTACATTAGCAGGCACCTGGGTGGCTCAGTAGGTTAAAGCCTCTGCCTTCAGCTCAGGTCATGATTCCAGGGTCCTGGGATCAAGTCCCACATCAGGCTCTCTGCTCAGCAGGGAGCCTGCTTCCTCCTCTCTCTGTCTGCCTGCCTCTCTACCTACTTGTGATCTCTGCCAAATAAGTAAATAAAATCTTTAAAAAAAAAAGAAAGAAAATGTACATTAGCAACTCACATACTTGCACAGCACATGCATATAACTTATTAGCTGTTACCACCAAAGCCCCCATGGGAAGTATCAGTATCATCATTGGGGTGGACACTGCATAGCTTATATGTTTGTTAAATTTAAACCTACACTGTAAAGAGGTTCATTTTATCATATATAGATTTAACTTAATGAAGTTCATTAAATGAAATCAAAACCCCTAGTATCTTAGAAGTTCAACCTAAAACAGACACTATTCAAATGTGAAGCAACATGTAAATACAAATCAAAGATGTGTTCCATCTTCATCTTGGAGGAACCTCATTGATACGGTTTGAAGTTGGGAGTCATGGGTTATTAATACTAATAGATATTAGACGATGAAACAGACACTCTTCTAGACATTTCATGCATATTATCTCACCTGATGACATGGCTATTATTATTATTCACATTTTATGTTTGAGAAAGAGGAGACTAAGAAAGCTTAAAATTTTTTGCCCAAAGTCAGACAACATCTGAGTGGTAGAGCTGAGATTCATACCCAAGAACTTAGTATTCCCATCTATGCTTCTAGAATAGTGCATTAGGTTACTTCCATAGATTTATCAATCCCAACAAAATTATATAAATATACATATGTATTTTTTAAAGATTTATTTATTTATTTGAGAGAGAGAGAAAGCACAAGTAAGAGGGGCAAAGGGAGAGGGAGTGAGAGAATCCCAAGCAGACTCCACACTTAGCACAGAACCCCATGTGGGACTCCATCTCACGACCCTGAGATCATGACCTGAGCCGAAATCAAGAGTCAGATGCTCAACCAACTGCACCATTCAGGCTTTCCAGCCAACAGAATTATACTTCAAAGCATTATATTACATTAAATAATTCTGTACTCTCATAGCCTAATATTTCACAACAGAAAGGGATATTGTAAATGTTTTTCTCTTTTCTCATGTCATGTTTCTTTAATTCAAAACCATATGAATTCACATTCTTGGTACTTTGATAATAGGCCCTATATATATACATCTATGGAGAAAACTGTTCATGTGTTCATAGGGGGTTGTGTTTATGATGGGTGAATTTACTATATTGTAATACTCAGCATCCAAATGCAATTATATCATATTGTTTACTGAAATCAATTGTCTTATTATTAATATATCAAAATATGTGATTTTAAATAAGGGGTTAGTGTATTCTTAGGGTACTTTCATTTTTTAAAAAAGATTTTATTTATTTATTTGACAAAGAGAGATCTCAAGTAGGCAGAAAGGCAGGCAGGGAAGGGGAAACAGGCTCCCTGCTGAGCAGACAGCCTGATGTGGGGCTCGATCCCAGGACCCTGAGATCATGACCTGAGCTGAAGGCAGTAGCATAACCCACTGAGCCACCCAGGTGTCCCGGGTACTTTCATTTTTAGACAAGCCTCTTGAAGATCAGAATTTCAAGCGATTATGATAAGTGTCCAAAGCAAATGAGGTAGTTGCCACTTTTGATTTGTGGGTTCTACCTAAAAATCATGCTGTAGGGGCACCTGGGTGACTCATTGGGTTAACCCTCTGCCTTCGGCTCAGGTCATGATCTCAGGGTGCTGAGATCGAGCCCCACTTTGGGCTCTCTGCTCAGCAGGGAGCCTGCTTCCCCCTCTCTCTCTGCCTGCCTCTCCTCCTGCATGTGATCTCTGTCTGTCAAATAAATAAATAAAATCTTTTTAAAAAATATCATGCTGTAGTACTAGCCAATTACCATATAAATTCACAGATTTATCCTTAGATAATAAAATTTGGTCTTATGAATATACTAAAACATTCTTAAAATTTGAAATAATATCTACCTATTAAGATAACTGACAGGAGTTCAACCAATTATAATACATATTTATACTGACAGGTTTATTTTCTTATGATTATTGCATTGATTTCATTTTTTAAAGGCTATTTTCTTAAGATTTATTTATTTATTAGAGAGAGAGAGGGAGAGAGAATGAGCATGAGTGGGGGGAGGGGCAAAAGGAGAGACTCTCAAGCAGATTCCCCCCTGAGTGGAGAGCTGGACACTGGGCTGTCTCCCCATCCATGAGATCATGACCTGAGCAGAAATCAGAAAGTGGAAGGTTAACCGACTGAGCCACTTAGGTGCCTCTGTTTCACTGATTTTAAAAGAAGAATGTACATGTTTGATATGGAGTTTTATTTTACCCATGGCTACTGGCAGCCAATAAGTTATATATATATATATACATATACATATATATATATATATTTTTTTTTTAAGATTTTATTTATTTGACAGAGAGAGACCCAGCAAGAGAGGAAGCATAAGCAGGGAGAGAGTGGGAGAGGAAGAAACAGGCTTCCCACTGAGCAAGGAGCCCAATATGGGGCTCGATCCGAGGGTCCTGGATCATGACCCGAGCCAAAGGCAGAGGCTTAACGACTGAGTGACGCAGGTGTCTCTAAGTTATATATAATTACTAATGAAATTGTTAGAGTATAACCAACCACAGTTGAAAATCTCAGTTTCAATAAATATATATACTTTCAATAAATATATTTTAAAGTATCATTTAACTAATATAATAATTCTAAATTTTCAAATAATAATCAAATCATAAACAGCCTCTAGGTTCATGCATGCTTTTATTTACATCAAAAGCTGAAGCAAAACGGCTTATGCACATAAAAGGAATATGAGATCTAGGGTTTATCTCAAAATGGGGACTCTGATATCTAGTGCACATAATAATCAAATATTGGAGGAGGAAGATGAGAATATCCCTAGGCAAGCAGAATCCAAGATGACAGGGTATCTGTTATATCAAAACCCAGTCAGGCAGAAATTACTACAATGCAGTATATTTATACATTTTCTCTGGAAGAACTGGTCATCCATACATCACTGAGAAATGTGACTAGAAGCGAAAACACCAAGGAATAACTGAGAAGAAGCCTTTGGACAAACTAACAACCACAGAGTATGGATTGAAGAGTGAAACTGTTCATCTAGGTTTGCGATGATCTGAAATCCAATCTACTTTCTACTCCCATCCGACACTTAAAACAGATGAGACATTTAAGATAATGTGGGTATGTGATGTCATTTATGTGTAGAATACCAGGGGAAGGAGAGTTACAAAAGCATTAGCTCCAAGACAAGGAAAATGGATAACACATCTGAACAAATATGAACCTATAGTAGCCAAAGAGTATTTCTTTGCAGGCAAGGTTCTAGCTTAGTCAGGAGGGGCTTGCAGAATTCTTAAAAAGAAGAAGTAATCTGCAAATATCTTAAGTAAGTTCAGTGATTGCAAGTGTCTGGAAGAAGGATTAGGAGGCTCTGCTAAAGGAAAACTTGGTAATTAACCGGACAGTGATAAGTAAGAAAGCAAGGACAGCTCCGCTCACCTACGCAAGTTGATGACAGCTTTGTGTGGATAAACCTACTGGGTCAAGTAGGTCATCCGTTTCTCAAGTTGGCATTCTGAGTGTCACAAAATGTGTGACAGAAATTTCTTTTTCTTTGGAAACACAATTACACTTTTTATTGTACTAGATTTATTTAGGTATTTTTGACTAAATGACTACATGTCTTTCTACATCCTATCTCCTAAATCTAACATTAAGTCCTGCAAAGTGTTCTTGTGTAATGTCCCCCGACTCCTGACCCCAACAGCAGCCATTGGTTTCATTTCCTTTCCCAGGGTCCTTTGTAAACATTTTTATAAGTCTCTGTACTGTGGTTATAACCTCCATGCTAATTTCCTTCATAATTACTTTATATCCTTCACATTCTTATCAGAGTTATCTTCTCAATAATTTGAATCATATTATTATCTATCATTAAACTCTACAGCGATTCCTCATTACCTGTCTTTATCTTTTCAGTTTTCTATCATATTGTATTATGGCAAACTCTATCATCAGCCAAATAACTCCCCTTACAGTTCCCTGAATATATCAATGTGTTATTGGAATACACACACACACGTATATATACATTTCCTTTGAATATTTGGTTATTTTGTTCTCTCATTTTAAATAGCATTTCCTTTTCTATTTATCAAATACCATCTCATATCTCAAGTGCCATGTCTTTAATATAAGTTTGGTTGGTTCTCCCAAGTAAAACTGATCAGTCTTCCCCCGGAATTCCTGCAGTTTTGTTCTGCCTTCTGTTAAAGTCATCATCTACAAGGCACTATTTTATATTTCTTGGGTCCATCATGACTGATAACTGAGTGCTTTGTTCAGAATAGAACATCTATAGACTTTTTTTTCTTATTGTGTTTATAAGTTGATGTAATTAAAGTGGCCTCAAATTGTTTATCTACCTGAATAGAGAATATTTAGTTTTGTCTTCTGCTGTATCTTCAAAGTGGGATTGTGACTGGTTCATTGTAAACTGTTTGTAAATATTTGCTTAGCAAATGAGTAAGTTTTCTGGACCATAAAGTTTTCTGGTCCTGATGAGAATGTTCCAACTAAATTGGTGAGAAAACAAAAACATGTATCTGGCATTGCCTGAATGGTAGAGAAAATCAATGAATTATTTGCTAATTTTATCTGATTGAATGTGCATTTTCAAAATTAATAAATACTGTATCTGTTCAAATGTATATCCTAAAATAGAGTTAGTGTAAGTTGTATTTAACTACTTATGTATTTTATCATTTTGAAAAATGATATTTCAAATGCACTGGAACTATAATTTTTCACAAAATATTTTTAATACTGTCTTTATCTCAACATAGCTAACCATTAAAAAGTAATTTGCTCTTTTGTTTTTTCTCCCAGATAAAACCTATCTGTCACTGGCTGGGTGTAATGCAAGGAAGGGACAAAGATGAAATGGAAACATGTTCCTTTTTTGGTCACAATATCACTCCTCAGCTTGTCAAAAGATCACCTGTTCCTGGCCCAGCTTATTCCAGGTAAGTGCCAAGCATCTGTTTCACTCTTTTATCGAATCATGACCTGTATAGTTTCTTTGCTTTAAATTCGTTTTTCATTATGTGTCTTGTGAATTGTTCATTTGCTTTCAAACGTGTAAGTCTGTGTGAATGGTTTCTTAAGTCTGCGTGCTGACATGTTTCAGGGATCAAAATTCTTGAATACAGAGCGCTTTATTAATTCCCTAGAAAAAGTGAGAAAAGGGACAAAAATATTCACTGTCGCTGAAACATGTAGAGAGTTATTAGATTAACTTAGTGAATTAGAGTGGTGGAAGAACAATTATAGTAGGAAAGAAATGTGTAACACGAAAAGAAAAGCGGTTACAATGCATGTTAGTACCATAGAAAAGGGCCATCAAAAAAAGTGAAGTGTTTAAACCTGAAATTCCTTTAGAGGAGTGACATGTTAATTAACAGGCTGCACAGTGTCAGAATAAAAATGCAGTATGCTGCCATCACTTCTATTGTTTCCAGTGAAGTTAGAAACTGGTTCCCTTGAAGTCATAATTTTGTTAATGGTGCAGGAATAACATTGCTATAAAAAGCTTTCCTTAAACTCTTCTGTAGGAAATTGACTAAACCCAGTGCTATGGTATGGGAAAATAGAAAAATGTATTGATACGCTAATCAAAATCTAATGTCAACTGTCTCCTTAGATCAAACTATGGGAATGAATTGTAGTTAATTTAGATAGGTTTAATTTATAATCATAATTGAGACAAGTTACTCATAAAAGAATGGCAGATGGTGTTTCATTAAAACTTGAAGTTTGAGTTTTATTTATTTTACTGTTATATTTATTTTAATATTCGACAACTATATGTAATTTATCATTAGTACCCACATGCAAATCAGAATTCTCAAATCATCTAGGAGCTTGACTTTTTTTTTTTTTTTTTTTCCCTTGCTGTGTTAAAATGGATACTTGGACCTGGTAGATAAACAGGTGAAATGTTGTGAATAAACAAATGGAATTATATGTGTTGAAAACATTTCCATAGGGTGAAAGTATACAGAAAATTTAGTCTGTTGTAACAAAGTACACTTAGCTACTTTGTACTCAATACACTAATGAAATTAGTAAAAGTTTTTATTTTTAATTTGTTTCTATATTCCCTTCCCTTGCCAGAACTCTGTTGAGTAATGATTAAAATTAGTGAATGGACCAATATCAAACAGTGGCAATATGAAAAATTGCATTTTTAAAGTATGTGGAAAATGCAAATTAAGTACAAAATAATCCATCATTTTTCAAATTGTCAGGGTAAGGAGAGTGTTAGTATGAAAATGTTTTGAAAACAATGATTATAGATACATACAGATTTAGATTATAGCTTAGGTATAATTATCCTTAAACTAGCCAGCTAGTAACTATTAAAGGTCAACAAATTTAATCCATGATCTAGTTATCAAGCAGGTAGTGAAATTTCAAAATGATTATATGTGGTTTGAGTCATCTTTACCTAGACATCTGGAAGAAGGAAAGCATGCATTAATGTGTGTGGTGGGAGGGACTAAGGTTTATGTATGAAATATAAAGTTACCTTTTCATTTAAGAAGACATTATATCATTTCAAAGAAGACCAACTTGAACATTTAGGTCTAAAATTTCTCAAAAGTGTAGTTACTCTTCTAGAGCAAGCATTTTTATAACTAAGGAGAACTTAAATGAATTTATTGCTTCATATAATACGGAAATTGGCTTTAGAGGTGATCGCTCAGTTATCAGTTAACTAACAATGTGTCCTACAGATCGTAACTGAGGGCCCATTTTGAGGCAACACCTTCAAAAGAAATATGAGTACCAAAAAAGGGATGCATAAAGTTGTCTGTCTGTCTTGTTCAGGATCACAGAGTTCAAGAATTACTTCAAAGTAATTTACCTGCTAAAAGAAACATACTGTTAGCTTTTCAAAAGGAACACCTGTGGACTGGAAGTCATTTCCCTAACTGCCGCCCCCCCAGGAGCATTGGTTTCAGGCTAAGGAGATGACAAAACTACTAAAGGAGTCCTCAGCCTCAGATTCTCTTCTCCTTGGTGTTAATCCTAGCATGAACTGAGGCCCTGATTCCTTTTGTTGTTGCGGTTCTAGCTTTCTTAAGTTCCATAGAGATCTGGACCTGGAGTGAGTTTAGGGGAGTTTAGAGAGAACAAAGACGGGAAGGTCAATATCAATGTCTTTTTATTTTTTTTTTTATTTTTTATTTAGTTAGTTTTTCAGTGTCCTTTTAAAAATAGTTTCTCGTTCACCTGATTTTCTCCCACTCTTCACCTTGCAAAAAAGAATATTCTCCTTCATCAGAAATTTATTGCAGAAGGCAGATAAATGGGAAAATGTCACAAGTTTCTGAAAAACTAAGAAGTATATGGTCTCTAGAACTTAACTCCATGACTTGCCATTAGCAGAGGTGTAGACAGGCACAAGAGGCCTCAGGGCACAAAAAAAAAAAAAAAATGCGAAATAATCCAGTGGTTTTCAATAAAGCTGTGACTTGGTTACTTGGTGTCATTAAATATTAAAATATTATTTGAATATAACCTTTGGCTTGATGGATTACTGAGCTCACTTTTTAAAAAATTTCTCTTATGTTTTTCTATATAATGCAGCCTTAGAACAGCTTGTGTTTTATCATATTTACATTTTGTTTATTTACAATATTTTATGGGAAGTGGTTGGAGTGTCAGGAAGGTGCCTAGAAATTACACATTTTATATCAAGAAATGCTCTTGTTTAAAACCATGAATCAGTTTTAAGAGAAAGGCATAATTAAGAGGCGGATACTGGGAATGACTAGGCCCCTCCAACAATTCAGACTCCTTGCACTTCGTGGCCTACAGAGCCTTTGAAAACCTGCCTCTGAATGAAAACCCCTGTTAGAGGTTTGTCCTGTCACTTTACCTCATCTCTTATTTACATAGAAAGTACTCTTAAGCCAACTGTGGTTATCTCCTGAGGCATGCCTTATCTGGGCTATGCCACATCTTCATTTAATCTCTCTTTCAAAGGAATCTGACAGATACCCATCTTCACTTCTTAAACCTCCACCTCTGATTGCAACAGATGTCAGGAAGACAATGAAAGACAAATGTTAAATGATATGTTTTAAAAGTATACATTTCACATATACTGGGTTGAACTGAAAATTTGAAGAGCGTCTATGGTGGGAAACACACACACACACACACAAAACACCACAAGGTTGAATTCTAGGTGTATATTGTGAGATTTTAAATGGAGATACATGGGGAGGGGGGAGCCCACAAGGTTGCATTTCTATTTGAATAAATCCGACAGCCCACTTTAGAGTTAAAATATGATTTATTTTTCCCTCTCTCTTCTCTGCATGTGCAGCAGCATTTTCCTTCATTAAAGATGCAGGTGCTGACAGGGTGATTTCCTTTGCCCTGCCTCATGTCAACAAGGCTTGAGTGTGAAATTGTCTGAAATGATTTACTGCTTACCCTCCCCACCTATCCATCCACCACCACTTCAGTATCTTGCTGTTTTACACAGAGGACGGTAATTGCAAGGAGCTAAGTGTTATCTGGGTTTGAATCATTTATAGATAAATTATAAATTTTCAAGAAAGAATTAATGTAAAATTCTAGAAACGATAAGGATGCATATACCTACAATTCCCATATATATCAATTTGCATGTGTTTTGCTTTCTTTTTCGCATGCCCAAGGCTTGTTGAGTAGATCTGAGGGATTGTTTCAGAGTTTAAAAATCTCCTTTGTAATGTAAAACAATAAAATAGAAAGTCTACTTCTGAAGCTGAAATGTGATAGAATCTTCAGACATTTCTTGTGGAGCGCATTATTTAACTAATGCTGCATATATACAGCCTACAAAGTTTTTTATCTGCAGGGATGATTTTTCCAATGGTTGTGATTAGTTCCTACAGCACAGTAGCCATGGGCGGTGATAAGGAAAATGTGTATTATTTGCAGTCTATAGAGATCGCTTGTTCCTAGGCTGTTTGATTTTTTTTAACTGCATTGACTACTCAGAAATCAGTTTTACAAACTTAAAAAGTTAATTCTCTTCTATTAGAATATAACGTTTAAACTTAAAAATCCTTCAACAGGTTACTTGGCTCTTTCAATTATGCACTGAAAGAGGTATTACTATAAACAAAAGTAAAAATATATATATAAATAAATAAGTAAACAAACAAAAGTGATATGATTTTATGTGCTACTTGATGAATTTGTAGGACTCTAGAATTGCCGCTTAATGTATTTCCCATAGATTATTTTTTCAGAAATGCTTTAGATGTTCATTAAAAGTAAAGTTTTCTAGGGCTCATAGCAGAATGGCTGAAACGGAGAGAACCTGGGTTTGAAACCCCAAAACCTGAAGTTTTATAAACACCCCAAATCACTCTAATACACAGATAATTTGAGAAACACTGCTTTGGACAAAATTTAAGTCAATAAATAATTGGATACATTAAGAAATGTTTACTGTCTGAGGAAGGAGTCACAGGAAAGGCGACTAACAGTGTTCGAAGATAATTCTTTTAGATATTTCAGGGATTTGGGGATGCAGATTTGAGGCCATTGCTGATTTATTTTGCTTTGTTTTTATATATGTTTCTTGCTATTTTTGTCTCTTAGTAATATTTAGAGATTCAGAAATATCATTCACACTGGAGGAAAGACATTAACCAATGGGTCAATGAAAATTAATGTATATATTTTAAAAATTGCTTTATAAAATACTTAGTTTTGCCTAATTAGTACAATTTCTCCTAAATTTTGACCATGCCTTAACGAAATGTTTTTTTAGACATTAATTGTCTGGGAATTTATATCCAAATTAGAGTAACATAGCAATTATGCAAATTTTCTGTAAAAAGAGATTAAGAGCCCAGTGTTGCCTTATAACTAATGGGAGCCCTAGATACTTCTGCCTTCATGGGTTCCTTCCACCATAAAGAATATTAAACACATTTTAATGTTTGTGTTGCCATTAACATGAGTATAATCTTTGACTGTAAAGGTAAATTTTCTTTTTCTGATTTTAAAATAAATTAAAATATTTTCATGGCCCCCTAACTGTATTGTTGGCCCACACTATGCCACTGTGGCTAGTGGGCAAGTCAGTTCTTTTAAGAGCCATGAAAAGACAGAATATGAATTCATGACTTATACTTAAATGTGATAACTAGAAAAAATATTTACTACAAATGAAATACAGTAAAACTTTGTATCACAGGATTCTATAAGTTTTATAGGAAGCTAGAAAGCCAGAAAATAAGAGAAACCACATATTCTCTGAATGTTAACTTTTTGTAATTTAATTTTAACCAAAATAATAAAGAATCTACCCATACCAAGAAAGAGAAAGAGAGGAGGGGGAGGGAAGACTACTCGGGAAACATTAAAAACATGAAAATGTCATAGTGGAGAAAAGATGACTTTTGGTTTGGATGGGTCTGTGTTTGAATAATATCTCTACTATATATTTTAGTTTTGTTACCTTGGTCAGTAAGTTAATCTCTCCTTATGTCTGTTCATACTTCAGAGAGAAAGCTAGAATTGGTTTGTGTTGTGTCTGAATTAAAGATAAAATATTAAAAAAAAAAATCAGGATCCTGAATGAATTTTATATACAGAAGTTGTTCTTAATAACCTTAATAATAACATTATTATTATCTATAGTGTGTGTGACTAGCCTAATCTGCACTCTCTGGTTGTAGCACAATAACGAATTACTGATGCCATTGAAGGAAAACAGACATGTAATTGAGGATGAGATCCCATGACAAAGTCTTTGCCAAATCCCTTTCAGAGCCTAGAGAGACAATTTGAGGACCTCATAGAACATTTCACAGAGCAGGCAAACAAAATAAGAATCTATTGGAAAGTGAACACTTATTAAGCACCTACTGTGAGCTATGTACTTTAGTTTTGTAAGTTCTTCCTGGTTGGAGAGAGGTGAGTGGGAAAGAAAATCCCAGACTCATGCCAGGAGACAGAGCTATGAAGATTATAAGAACTGTGATGTGGTTTGGTTGAAAGGAAAAGTGCATTATTACTGGAAGTTTGGAGATGAATCTGAAGAGATTTGAAGCTCAAATCTTGAGGAACCTTTTATATGAGGCTAAGAGGCTTTAAATGTAAAAATGTAAATATAAAAAAATTGTCTTTCTGGAGTAGGCAAAAATAATGAAAATCAATTATTCATCTACTTTGTTAGTTACAATAAATGATCATTATGATAAAATACAGGAAAACACTCTTGGAAGTTTTCAAAAGTATTATCAATACCTAAAAGTGTAAGTAGTACATAGAAATTATTCACTGAATGTTTATTGATAAATGAATAAGGTAATGAGAGGAAGAGATTACAGAAAAAAAATGTCAGAATCTCAGTATAGATCAGGCAACAGAGAAGGAAAAGAGATTTGCAAAACATATGGATATATGATATAGATATGATATATATCTGATATGATATAGAGTCAGAGGGACCATAGGAAGTGAAAGGAAGGAAGGAGAAGAGTCAAGAATGACCCTAAGATTCAGTGTTTCAGGAAGGGAGACTGGTGGCATCATTAATGAAATTAGGTAGACATAGACTGCTACATTATGATTTGATTTAATGCATATTTATTGTTAGATGATTTATAATATATAATTATTTTAAAAGATCAAGTAAAAAATGTATGAGCATAATAGTACACTTGTATCAGGTCTTCGAACTGCTAATTGCGTTATGATTTTTGTTGGACTTCAGTTCGAAATGGTCATCTGTAATGCTATTTAGAGTCACCCATCATGTACATATGTGTGCATGTATATATACACATATATATGAATGTCTATATGTACATATACATATTTATGAATATATATACATATGCATATATATGAATGAATACATATATTATTTGCTATTGTCTCTTGTATCTATATTAAAACTGCTTGAATTTTTCTGGACAATTAACCAAGTTAAAGTTAGCACTCATAAAATAAATAATATAACCAAACTGTGGAGTAAATGGCTGTTAAAATATATGGTATATATGATTTACTCTCTTAGTATAATTGTTTTCCAGGATTTTTCTTCATATTCCTTTACTGACAAAAACACATTTTTGAAATTCTTTGATTATTAAATCCGTTGACATAGTGATGTGACCTTTTTTTTTTTTTTAAGTTTTTGTGTGTTTGTGGGTCTTAAATAGAATTGGAAATTCTGTGGCATTCCATGTCAGGACTTGAAAGAGAACAAATATCCAAAAAAATAGAGCACGTTCCTTATTTTCTATAGGCTATCCCTCAGTTGAAGATGTGACCTTCATAACTAGAGAAATTGCCAGCTGTCCTCGATCCCATGGCTCTTTATTAGCCTTGGTCTGCTAGGGTGAGGCTTTATCTAATTGCTTAAGTAGATGGAAGCAAACTGACAGACACAGTCAGTGACAAGACACTCAATGAAGAAACCCGGATTTGTAATCTAGCTGTAGAGCCCATGACTCCTCTGCTTTGATGATACAGTCTTTGCGATGAACCCCATGTGCTTACAAAACCCCATGTGCCACACGAGCCACCTAATTAAGCCATCAGAATTCAGTGCAGCAAACAGAGTGCCTCATATGGGCCGGTGAAAGTAATTTTTGCTCCTCTATCGCTTGGTTAATAGAAAGAGGCACTATTCTAGATTATGACTGATAGAGGCTCTATGGTACAGCTGTTGTAATTGTGCCTGAGGGTAGAGAAAGGCTTTTGTAAAAAATTCTGTTTGCCTAAGAGGCTGTCATTACTTCATTCAACTCTTCACTCGAGGTAGTGAGCGTTCATTTATTCTTTTTCTTCACTTGCGGATCTCTTCTGTCCACACGCCTGTGCCCTTTGTTGTATAAACAGACCCAGCCTCTGCCACGTATTCACATGGGAGAATGGCTGTGAAAAGTACTTCTTTTGTTTAAATAATTGATAACTAAAATGGGTACTTTGGACTATTAAAATAGAAAGAATATATAAATACTTCCACATGAAAGGCTGAACACATGTGAGCGCCTTGAAAGTATAAAAACTAAACTTTTCCCCAAAATAAGAATCCACTGTGCCAATTTTGGAAGAAGATATGACATTATATGTATACACATAAATGTTTCATAATATGCATATTTATGTGTGCATGCATATACATGTATATAACACTTGTATGTAAATACATAAATTTAAATACATATTTAAATATAGGTGTGTATATATGAGAGTATGTGTATTTATTCCAAATTATTCATATAGGTCTGGTGAATACATACAGGCTGACATAGAGGTTAATGTTTGAATCCTCATAAAAGATAAGAATTATAATATTTTCCCATCCATATCAATACCGATTCTCTAACTTATTAGATAATACTTAGGCAACATAGATATACAGATGACTGAATTTCTTATATATGAAAAAAATTCTATTGAAATACATAATTTCTTATTTTTCTATTGACATAGTCTTTCACTTTTATTGGGATGTTAACTCTGTGGAGTCCCACAGCATGATGTGGAATTGAATTAGAGGCATGAGCATGGCGTAACTCTGACTATAAGCTGAGAGTGGGTACCCAGAATCCTGTGCTGCCAGTCTTGTCCTTGACATGTCGTCGCTTACTGGATTGTAGATTTTCCTTGTAACCTGTGACTCTAATAAATTCTTATCTTTTTTCCATTGCGCATATATTTTTCCTTTTCTTGGGTTTTTATTTTCTAATATGATGAGAAAATTGCATTTTTTAAATAGTTGCAGAATAAGAAGCGTTTTATAGCTGATTTCACATTCTTTGAAGATACTGAATGTCACCAACTGTAAGGCGACCGTGATTGTAAGATATGCCATTATGTGTGGCTAGGAAAAAAATATAACTACCGCTTAAGCCTTGAGCGATGTCTTAAGGATAGTTTTGTCTGGTGCATTAATCAGACCAGCCTCTTAATGCTTTGAAGTTTTTTTCATCTCTCCTAGAGGAACAGACAGTTTCTTTTGCATTTAATTAGGTGGGTAAAAGCAATCTTTTTGAAATTTCTCAGAAAGTAGACATATTCTATCTAGACCTGTTCTATCTTCTTTTCTTCAGTAACTTAATTTTTGCCTCACAAAAAATACAGATCTGTGACCATTCCTCCAACAATAAACATTTCCTTCAGGGATGTCAAATCTATTTCTGAAATTTTGCTTCTAAGCTTCAAATAACAATTATATTTACTGACAGTGCTCAATTATAGTGGACTTGTGGAAGACATTTTAAATGATAATTAAACTCAACTTGTATATCCCCCATAATGCACATAACTCAATCGCAATGTCAGCAGTGTGAACAGTTATGACCAAGTAATCACATCACAGGCGATGACAATCACATCAAAATTGCTGTCTGGCTCGTAATGATTGTGAGATGCCATCAACTGTAAGAATTCAGAGTCAGAATATGGGGGGAAAGTATCTTTGAATCAATGAAATATGATAGATGGAAGGAAATTGAGGCTAACACATTCCTCATGGTCCTCAAAGCTGTTTTAGGCAAAGGCACAACTATTCACTGGTATGAACTTTTCTTAATAGATTACTATCTTAAAGCCACACACTTGGTGAATGTAAGGAAATATAGTAAGAATACAAACACAATTAAAATATCTCCATTTAAAGGCTCACTTTTTTTCTTCTTGGTAGAAGTGTCTTTCTCAGTTGTAGAAATCTTGTATCAGGAAACTTGGGATCTTCCTATCATTAAGATAGCTGAAATTCCTAACCAGTATGCGCAGTGCCGAAATTAATAATGCATTTTGAAAATTTCACTTTTGTATTTTTTTTTCACAGAAGTTCCTAGTTAGACAAAAGTAGTTTCAGTAGATACTGTGCTCTTTTTCTGTGTTTGCTAGATTCTAGATAATTCCAATGCAATAACAAGAACTGACTTTGTAATACTTTGCTTTCAAAAGTGCACTAAAAGTTAATTATGTACAGAAAAGAGTAGTTGCTAAGTATTTACCAATTAAATGGTGGATATAATAAAAATTGGTTAGTCCTGATTAGAAGGTAAGAGTACTCCTTAACCAACCTATAACTAATGTTATTATTATGTTCATTGAATCTTCATTGGATCTTATTTTTGGCATCGTTTTCTCAAAACTATAGTTTTATAAGATTTTTTCAACCAAGAACTTTTATGATAGAATTAAGTTTTACCCTTTTAAAAAACTGGCAAACTTTTTATATACCACTTAGCTTTCCTACCAGCAACAAATGAGAGTTCCTGTTGCTCTCCATTCTGCTAGCTTTTGGTGCTGTCAGTGGTTTTGCGTTTTAGACATCTAATAGAGTATATTGATACCTCCTTGTTGTTTTAATTTGCAATTCCCTAGAAACATATGACATTGAGCACATTTTCATATGCTTAATTTGATATATGTATCTCTTCTCCAGAGACGTGTCTATTCAGATTTTTCACTTAGTTTTTAATTGGGTTGTTTGTTTCATTTTTGTTGAGCTTTAAGACTTCTTTGTATATGTTGAATATAAATCCTTTCTCGTATACATGTTTTTCAAATATTTCCTCCTGTCTGTGGTTTATGTACTCATTTTCCAAAAGTGTCTTTTGGAGAGCAGACATTTTTAATAAAATCCAAATTATCCAATCTTTTTTGTTTATGGATCATGTTTATTTTTCCTGATACAACACAATTTTATTATCCTTAGAAACACCATTTATACATGTGCCCATGCATAGTGATTTCCATATATCACCCACTGGTGAATAGATTCTTTCTATAAACTAATACTGCAGTAATTCACATACACATTTAACATTTCTTTTTTCTCTTTAAAGATGTTATTTATTTATTTGACACACAGAGATCACAAGTAGGCAGAAAGCCAGGCAGAGAGAGAGGAAGGGAAGCAGGCTCCCTGCTGAGAAGAGAGCCCTATGCGGGGCTTGATCCCAGGAGCCTGAGATCATGACCTGAGCCAAAGACAGAGGCTTTATCCCAATGAGCCACCCAGGCACCCCTTGCATTTAACATTATTAAAAACATCTTTTATACATAGGCTTTTTCCAGGTTATTGAATACACCAATTGTGTTGAACCCCATTATCCACTGCAATAACACTTTGTATTCATATAGACAGCCTCTATTCCTAGAAACATCTTTTATTTGTGTGCCTTTGAAGATGTGGGGAACCCAGTCATTCCTGGAATGACACTTTAATTATTCACATATAAAATCGCCATTCTTAGAAATATCTTTTGTACATATAATTTGTTAAAGTATACTCAACACTGTTGTATGAACATATTCTCAACTGAAATATCAATTTACTTTTTTGTACAAAAAATTTATACAAAAAATAGCATTTAGAAACATCTTTTATGTTTGTGTGATTACTTAGTGTGTTAGAAGGAACAATGTATGGTAAATAGAACCTTTCGCTAAATGTTGGCTTATATTTCTGATGGTGTATCTAAAGCTCATTACCCAAACCAAGGTCACTAAGCCTTTCTCCTAAGAACTTTTAAATATATGACATCATCATCATTTGCATAAGATACTTCAATATGTAGAATAATAGTCCCCTTCTAAGTCTTCAGTGTAAAGAGATGCTATTGGAAAGAATATATTCTGTGGCACTGATGTATGATATCAGAAACTAATAATATCATTTTTGTCGCTATTAACAATAAAACTTATTGTTTCCTTAGCATGATTGGAAATGATGTCTAATCACAAAACCATTTTTGGCATCTTAAAAATATAACTATAGCTGAAAACAGGACAAATAAAATTAAAATTGAAGAGGAAGACCAGAGACAATTTCTGCAAAAGAAACACCAGTTGTTTAAGAAACCAATAGTGTAGTGGGGATAAGAGGACCAGTTCAGGGGTGTTATTTGGGTGGAAGACATTCATGTGGGTCAAGTGTCTCCTATGCTGTAGGTACACACAGAAGGGCACCACACCTCTGGGGAGGACTGGGAATTGATTTTTAATGATTGCAATGTAGGTGGTTTATTCAAGTTTGAACCATAAGATTTAATCTTTGTCTCTGTCTCTCTCTCTGTGTCACGCTATCTCTTCAAAGATGAGCTATTTCTGATATTTCATTTTTACGAATGGAGCTTTTATTAAATATGTATAGGAGGGTGCCTGGGTGGCTCAGTGGGTTAAGCCTCTGCCTTTGGCTCAGGTCGTGATCTCAGGGTCCTGGGATCGAGCCCCGCATCGGGCTCTCTTCTCAGCAGGGAGCCTGCTTCCCTTCCTCTCTCTCTGCCTACTTGTGATCTCTGTATGTCAAAAAAAAAAAAAAAAGTATAGGAATCAGCCATTTTTTACCAGACTGCTTTATTTATAGTAAATAGGCTGGAATATATAAATCAAATTCATGTCAGAATTACTTGGATTCTGTATGGAATGTGTGGACATGGGGAAACGTGCATTAGATCTTTTGGTTTGTTTGCTTTGCTAGGTTGTTTAAAGAAGATGATACCGGGCACCTGGGTGGTCTCAGTGGGTTGAGCTGCTGCCTTCGGCTCAGGTCATGATCTCAGGGTCCTGGGATCGAGTCCCGCATCGGGCTCTCTGCTCAGCGAGAAGCCTGCTTCCCTCTCTCTCTTTCTGACTGCCTCTCCATCTACTTGTGATCTCTCTCTGTCAAATAAAAAATAAAATAAAAAATAAAAAAAAGAGAGATGATACCTTGTGGTTGTGAACATTACAGAAGATTGTAAATATCTAGTACAATGCCTCATTTATGGAAGGCACCCAGTAACAGCAGGCTACTATTATTTGAAAAATAGGTAGGAGAAATAGGTCTGTCTGCGTGGCTCAGTGGATTAAGCATGCAACTTTGGCTCAGGTCATTGATCTCATGATTTTGGGATCCCGGGATCCAGCCCCGTGTTGGCTCCAGGCTCAGCAGGTGTCTGCTTCTCCCCTCTGCCTACCGCTCCTCTACTCATGCTCTCTTTCTCTCTCTCAAATAAATAAATAAATAAAATCTTTTTTTTTTTTTAAGTATTGCTATTAAGTTTTTGGAAGTATGAAGGGAACAGGAAGTATGTAGATGAGTGAAAGATTATCAGGCAGTTTTGAGCCCTGATGGTGATGTCAGTGACTGAAGAAACTAAGAGTATTTGGAAAGGAGACTTGCTCCTGATTAATGGAGGAGTGAGAAAAACACCATGGACATAAAAGTGGGGGTTTTATTGTGGAGTTTTGGATGTGAGAATAATTAGTTACTTTTCTTCAGAAATAGTAGATTTTATGCAGTGCCCTGAACCCTCCCCCCTTCACAAGTCCCAACAGACTGTTTAATGTGTAAAGTCGCAGTATTTGGTGGAAGAGAAAATATTAAGCCATGTAGAGAAGTTCTAACTTGCTATCGAAAATAGATGTGACATAACTTGACTACATCCTCAATCAAAGAAAAGAAGGCAAATCTAACAGAATATATTATAATTTGCCTTTTAAATATATAAGAATGTTTAGTCATAACTGTTAGGCAGTTCTACTTAATGACATAATGCTTCAGGGCAAACAAGGGAAACATGAGCATTGTGAATGCTTTGAGTAGACACTGTGACATGTTTTGAGACTACCATGGTTGATTTCATTACAATTATTACTAGATTGTTTAGTATGATAAATATTTTAAAGCTTTCAATTATGTCATCCAGAATTTAAGTTTGTGAAAACAAACAGAAGGATGCCCGCAAGTTGACGTTATTTTCTGAGGTATCTTGGTGATAGAAGGGCTTTCATATTTTTGTTTTGTCTTTTTGTTTGTTTTAGTGAAGTACTTTGCAACAATTAAGCTATAGGCATATGCTATTTATTTCTTCTTTATTTCTTCATTTAAAAAAGCACAAAGACAAATTATCTGCTGATCACAGAAAATGTTTGAAAATCACTAGTCTAAAGAAACTGTAGAAGCATACACCAGACATTGAAATATTGACTAGAGTTGGCCAAGGAAGATTTAGTCATTTGCTGTCTAAGTAGGAAGTAAGTTTTTAGTTTTACCTTGTTGTGTTTATCTGTGTGTACCCGTTTTATGTTTGTGTTGAATCTAGTTGATTTTTGGAGTTCAATTATGGAAGTAAAACTTGACTCATTGTTGGATATATCATAATAGACTTTATTTCAACAGGTGGATATAAAACTATAATTTTCAAAAGTGGCATGTTTTTCTCAGTTAAATTTATTATGTGATAGACCAGGGTGGGGTGATGTGATATAAATGTCACAGATCTATCAATCTCAACTAAAATATAAACAAAAGGAACAAAACATGGTATTAGAGGCTCTCAATCAGACTGATTGATTAAAGTACATAACAAAGGCAAAATGAAGATGACTACAATAATTATTGATAAGTAGAATTGCCACTGACTTAGTTGAATTTTTAATGACGCTATTAGTGATAAGAATTAGATAATAAATTCATAGCATGCTTTAATTGAATGACCACACAGAAAAGGAAGAAAACTGAAATTTAGAGTAAAGAGATGATTAAGAATTAAAATAATAGCTAAAATTACTAGAGTTGTCAAATTTCAATAGAGGCTGAAGAAAGGTTTAGTGGGAAAAAAACATGAAAACAGTAACATAAAGAAACAAAGATGTTTCTAAATGCATGAATCAACTGGAAAATTAGGAATCATAGAATCAGTGTGATCAATTCAGTTAAAATACAGAAAACTCTGTATTAAAATCATGAACATGACTTAGAAATATCTGACACTGTCAGAATCTGTTATTATTTTATGTGAAAGTACCATATTACTGAGAAGGTCAAATCCTGTAATAATAAAATTTATGAGATCTGATTCAATATAACCACCCTTCCCCAAAAAAAAGAAAAAAAGAAGGAAAGAAAGAAAAGAAACAATGCTAACCTATTATATACTTCTTTTGGAAAATAGAATCTGTGGACTCCATGGAAATAAGCATTCATGCATCTCATGTTTCCTTGGATCGTCCCATTTCTTGCTTAGTCTTTCTGCATATTGTATATATATAAAAGACTATAAATATATATAATAGTATATGAAAAAACATATAATTGTAGCATATATTATGTATTTTATTATATTACATATCTATTATGTATGTATTATATTATTATACATGGTTTTTCACTCTCAGTTGATTAAACACAGCCAAATTTCATAGCATATTTGGACAACATATTGCATTTCATCTGGTCTCTATTCAGAAGAATTTGCTGTAATATATCTGTTTAATTATTATATCTTAAGTTTTTGATGGAGGAAAAGAAGTATTTTGGCAATTATTTATTAAGGTGTTTTTGCTGAGGTAACTAACAGATTATTTCAGAGGTCTACAGAAATAAGATCTCTTAAATGGAAGCTGAAAGCTAAAGCTGATTGTATTGGTAATTTGTCATGTTCTTTTCACTATTGATAATTTCACATTTATAATTTAAAAGATAACTGTGGAACTTTTGCATAGGAATATGTGCACGAACAATCTATCTTCACAGTTACAACCTTTAGCCATTAGTAATTGAGGACAGATTTTAGAAACAAATTTTAATAATTAATAATAAATATAATTAAAGACTTTAATATATCTAGTTTACTGTGTCTTTAATTTCTGGGTAAGAAATAATATACTTACATCAATGGATAGCATTCACTGAGCACTCACTGTTTTTTTCTGCACTGGTCTCATTTAATCTTTGAAAAATTTTTGTGAAAAAAGAATTATTATTTCCAATTTAATTTTAACAGGGCCAGAATTTGAACCCGCCTTGAATTATCTGACTCCAAAACCCAGAATGATATTGCTCAGACCTTGTCAGTCCATTCTGCCACCTCACTGTATGTCATACAAGATCTTCCCAATCTTGTTTGATACATATAATTACAGACAGGATAGGAAAAGGTCTACACAGTAGATTAGAAAAGTTGAAAGACCAGGGTGCCTGAGTGGCTCAGTTGGTTTTAGGCAACAGTTTTGTTACTTCTTTAGCTCGACAATGGGTATTATAATTGAGTATATCATATACACATAGTATAAATACTAATGATTGACTTAAATTGCATTTTATCATTTGAGATAAATCAAAGATTTTCATTTTGAAGCCATGTCATAACTTAGCTTTAAAAATAAGATTAGCATAGGTTTAACTAAAACTTTACGCATGGGTAGTACATTTTCATCAGATACATTTTCATTACCTAATCATATATTTTCTTAGTCTTTTTAGTTCAGCCATAGTGATGTTGACACATGCATCATACACCTATAACTTAACACTCCTAGAATTATATGTCATGAATATTTACATCATTATTTATAATTATATTCATCAAATTAAGTTGTTTCATCTAATCAGAAAAGGGTAGTGTTATATTTATAAATGCACATATTGACAGACAATAAGATTTTCACTGATTATTGCATATTTAATCTTTTTGAGGTATCATCTTATTTCTTTTAATAAAGATTTTTAATGTTTAACATGTGGTATTAACAATTTTGTAGTTTATTTTTATTTCTTTAAGAATGACTTTAAAATGAGAGTAGAATGTTTTATTTTATAATTTTACTTCCATGTTAAAATGTGTTTTTTTCTATTCCACCTAGTTTTTTTTCTTTGATTTGCACATTTGTATTGAGACATTTAGTCTCTGGTAGTAATACAATGTCTCAGAAAACTATGTTACGTTTAGAAAGCCTAGAAAAATACTCTCTGTAATTTTTCAGAATATTCAATAGATTGTCCATCTGTAGATATCATACAGATCTAAGTTAAATAGACTTCCTCCCCTGAGGGTTAATCCCCTGATCATATATCACATAGGCCTGTGTATTAATTATAATTTAAGATAGCGAGTGCCTAATGGCCCAATTTAAACTGAAGTTTATGCTGAAACAAAACACATAGGGAATTGGGGGAGGGGGGTTGGGAGAGGGGGGGTGGGGTTATGGACATTGGGGAGGGTATGTGCTATGGTGAGTGCTGTGAAGTGTGTAAACCTGGCAATTCACAGACCTGTACCCCTGGGGATAAAAATATATGTTTATAAAAAATAAAATTTAAAAAAAAATCACATAGGGAATATTTATATCACTTTATATTCCAAAACTTAAATGTTGTCCTTTTTATTTTCACAAATGAAGAATAGTAATATATTTTTAATCAACTGTTTCCTTAATTTTTGTGTTTTTAGAAACAGTTTTCCTTATAAGTTTATTAGTTGAACCCGAATCACACTGAATGGTGTGTTTAAATTTTGACTGTGCAACTTTTGTTTTTGCCTTTGAGCTTAAAAAGGTGCTTATCTTCAAAAACATTCTACAAATTTTTAACTTCCTATGTACTATCAAAAACTGGCAATATATTTAATATTATATTTATGGAGTAATGGCCCCCAAAACTTATTACATGATTTGAACTCAAAGCTATATTTTATTTGAACATCTGACTTTTAGTAACTTAGGTTTTCATCTGGAGCCCTAGATATGCGATGGTTTACCCTGGAATTACTTCCAGCCTTTGGAAGGTCACTCGTATACAAGTTATTGCTTCTCATAAATTGATCTAATCTTCTGAATAATGGCTGGACATGCTGATGATCAATATTTTATTGCTTCTACATCCTAAAACACACCATGAATTACAGTCAAAATCGTTATCGCCCAGCACCGCAGACATAACAATAACACACATGTGATAGGACTCCTCAGCTTTTGGTACTGTTTGTGAAACAAGATTCTGCTTGAATGATTTTATTTCGGCACTATTACAGCCCTCTTTAATTCATAGCTAGAAATGCCACTGGCAGTTATCACTCAGGTAGCCCTATGCAAGGCCAGAGAACTAACTCATTTGGTCTTCCAAGGCAATAATCGGATCTGAATTTTCCTTTGATTCAAATTATTCTAAGGATGAATCTCTTTATTCTATTTTCAAAGGGCAGTGTGAATTAAGTAGTTACTAGAGTAATTTCAGAATCCAAGGCATAAGCTGATTCTAATAATTTATATTAAGTAATATTATAAGCTAATATAAAATACAGCTGTTGATTCTGACTATAATTATTTTGCTGTAATCATGTAATCATACTTCCCTAATCAGGAACAATGTGTGATGCAAATGCTATGCACATTTGCTTTCTTACTGTCACATTTTTATGGTTTTTTTTTTAAATCATTTTCATATATGAATTTACCTTGTGAGATTTTCTTCCAATGTTTTTCTTTAGTTTTATATGCAGACGCTCTGATCTCTCTTAGTCACCTTCTCTTGTCCATGCTTCGATTGGCAGTCAGTTTCAACATTTGCTTTTTGGAGACGTGTTATGACAATCAATATTTGACAATGTGAGTGCTTCTAGTAACACACAGTTTGTTAGCATCATGATTCGGGTCGAAAAATGGAAACTTTTTCTCTTGGGAAACTAAGTATGGACTTAAAAATAACTGCAATAGAGAATAGTTTTTGTTATTATGATCCTAATCCTATTATCTGTAATTTTCAATCAGTTTCACTCCCACTGGTGTGTGTGCACACACACACACTTAAGTAATTCAGTTTCCTGGAGGTAATAGGGAATTGCTCATCTGTTTAAACACTGGATCTACTTAGGCGGTTAGGCAGTTCAGGTGTGTGCTTGCCATCATTTTTGCCTGCTTCCTTAGCTTTCAGCGTACCTCAGGGAAATCTGGGGAGCCAAAGCTTCAGGAAGCGTCTATCCCATAAAATCATTCAGGGGAGTGTGTTTGGTCCTATTAATATTTCTCAGTTCTCTCATTGATTGCATTGACCATATTTCCTTTTTAACTGACCTGCTTATTAATGTGTTCAGCATGGGGCAAAATATTATACCTATAACATGGAAACATGTACATTTAATGACTTAACTGTTTATACAGCAACTGTGAAGTCACTGTGGAGAATTAAGAAGATAATTTAAATAGAGGAAAAAATTGACTGAAGATGATAGTGTAGATTGAATTATTACCCTATGAGAATTTTAAATGGTTTAATCACTTTGTCAGCATAAATATTAAAAGCTATTAATATGCTTTTGGTATTTTCTAGCTTGAGTTTCAACCTTTCTCAATTTATGTTAGTCCCTAGTTTTAATAAAATGCTTTTGGCTCAGCTTAGTTTCATTCGTTGAGGAAATGAACCTTAAATAAATCGTCAGCAAAGGAAATCAATATGTTTAAAGGTTTTGGGGGCTTTGGTTGAACAAATAGTCCAAGCAAATTAAACTGTGTGATTAAATTCATGACCAAAAGTTTGCCCAACTGACCCAACATGCATTTCTTCTTTCAAAATAATGGTGTGTGTGTGTGTGTGTGTGTGTGTGTGTGTGTGTGCGCGCGCGCGCGCGCGCGCGCGCGTGTGCATCTAGGGAAGTGTTGAGGGTGTACCCTCTTTACTGAGGAAGGAAAGAGTTTGAATCAGCAAACACAAACCTACTGAGTACAAATTTAAAATGTGGTACTACATTCTTCTGAAAGAGTTTATAGGTAAGCATGTAGTCCATCTGTCTTCCTTCATGTGTTATATTGTCCACAGAGCTGAGTTAAATATATTACCTAAAATAAAAGTGTAATGGCGCCTGGGTGGCTCAGTGGGTTAAAACCTCTGCCTTCAGCTCAGGTCATGATCCCAGGGTCCTGGGATCGAGCCCCACATCGGGCTCTCTGCTCAGCAGGGAGCCTGCTTCCTCCTCTCTCTGCCTGCCTCTCTGCCTACTTGTCATCTCAATCTGTCGAATAAATATATAAAATCTTTAAAAAAACCAAAATAAAAAATAAAAAATAAAAGTGTAACAAAAATATAAGTACATTGTGAACTCCTTTTCTGAGATGTAGCTGGATTTTCTGTTTTTAAAACTTAGAGTATAAAATAATGGTAACGTAATATATTAATAACAATTTTACTTAAAAAATAATTTCCGATTTGGGACTATTTAGATTTTACTTTTGCACTGTGACATAGAAAGAAATTTCCACCAAAAAGGATTTAGGCTTTTGGGCAGAAGGTGATTCTGCTGAAATTTAGAAACTATGGTTGTCTGTTTGTTTTCCTCCCAGAACAAAGGTCATGCAGGCATAAACATATAAAATTTTTGCATATAATTTTAGGAAGATTGAGAGATTCATGAAGTTGATTCATGAACCCCCATATTGATGAGAGACAGAAAACAAGAGTCCAAGAATAGAAAAAATTATTCAATCCGTCTGCTTTTTTTTTTTTCCATGTAGAAAATAGAAGAGAAAGAACTTTATGGATTAGTCAAGGCTGAAATTGAAGTTCAGGCATCAACCAATCACCAAATTCAACTTTTTCAGCTTCTAATTTTTGAATACTTGAACATGGGAGGAGAGATGATTCGGTCTATGGTCCATTAAGACATTCAAATCAATTTTCCTTTTGCCCCTTCCTAAGTATACTATCTAGTTGGCCTCTACTTTGGTGATTGACAACCAGTGTTTCTAGAAAAGGATTTATATTTGCATTGATTTTTAATGCATAAATTATTTACAATTGTATTATTTAACTATAGTTTTGCTAGTTTCCTTTTTAAAACAGTAACAAAAATATCTGAGTTCATCTGTCTACTTTCCAAAGTGTGTGTATAGAGAGGGATTGTTGTGGGATTGTTGATGCTTCACCACAAGCAATGGACTATGCTCGCTGCACCATACTTTATTTACCAAAGACTACTGTATTTTTATTAGCTGTGACAGAAGTCATAGACCACTTAATTTTTAAAATATATTTGAACAGAGTGGTATGGATAAAAAACATAATATTCTAGGAAGAAATATTTGGTCAATTTCTTAATTTGAAAATCCTGAATGGAACGTATTGGGGGGAAGTATAACAAGTGACTTTACCTCAGTTCCTCAAGAAGTTAAAATGAGGGGTGCCTGGGTGGCTCAGTGAGGTGGGCCTCGGCCTTTGGCTCAGGTCATGATCTCAGGGTCCTGGGATCAAGCCCGCATCGGGCTCTCAGCTCAGCATGGAGCCTGCTTCCCCCTCTCTCTCTCTGCCTGTTTCTCTGCCTACTTGTGATCTCTGTCAAATGAATAAATAAAATCTTTAAAAAAAAAAGTTATAATAATTCATGGACTTATTGAAAAGAATTTAAATCAAGGCAGGACAAAATAATCATTGTAGTTGGTCAGTACTTTTTAAAGTGGCAGAAATGCCACTTTATCATCATTTATCATATCATTCAATGATGCTTATGTTTGCAGGAAATATCATATAGGCACAGTTAATTTCCTTTCAATATTCAGACCTTACAAATTAGTGATAAGAAAATATATGAGTGACAGTATTGGCTGGAATATTTTGGAGAGTAGGCAAAGTTAATAAGATATGTGTGTATTGGCCAGGTATGAATAGACACAAAACAGTATATTTCAGTTTCCACTGAGTCATTTTAGAGGGCCCTAGTAAGTTGTGCATATCACTGTTTTCTTTTAAAAAAATTGTTATTTTTTATTAAGTTATGTTAGTCACCATAGAGTACATCATTAGTTTTTGATGTAGTGTTCCCAAGATTCATTGTTTACATATTAACACCCAGTGCTCCATGCAATACATGCCCTCCTTAATCCCCACCACCGGGCAAACCCATCTCCTCACCCACTTCTCCTCTAAAACCCTCAGTTTGTTTCTTGGAGTCCACAGTTCTCATGGTTCATCAACCCCTCTGAGTCCCCCCCACCCTTTATTTTTCCTTCCCTTCCCATAATGTCCTCCATGCTATTTCTTATGTTCTACAAGTAAGTGAAACAACGTGATAATTGACTTTCTGTGCTTGACTTACTTCAGCATAATCTCCTCCAGTCCCATTCATGTGGACGCAAAAGTTGGGTATTCATCCTTTCTGATGGCTGAATAATACTCCATTGTATATATGAACCACATCTTCTTTACCCATACATCTGTTGAAGCACATCTTGGCTCTTTCCACAGTTTGGTGGTTGTGGACATTGCTACTATGAACATTAGGGTGCATATGGCCCTTCTTTTCTCTACATCTTTATCTTTGGGGTAAATACCCAGTAGTGCAATTGCCAGGTCATAGGGTAGCTCTATTTTTAATTTCTTAAGGAATCTCCATACTGTTTTCCAAAGTGGCTGCCCCATCTTGCATTCCCACCAACAGTGTAAGAGGGTTCCCCTTTCTCCATATTCTTTCCAACATTTGTTGTTTCTTGCCTTGTTAATATTTACTATTCTAACTGGTGTAAGGTGGTATCTTAGTGTGGTTTTTATTTGAATTTCCCTGATGGTTAATGATGACAAACACTTTTTCATGTGTCTGTTAGCCACTTGTATGTCTTCTTTGGAGAAGTGTCTGCTCATGTCTGCTGCTCATTTTTTGACTTGATTATTTGTTTTTTGGGTGTTGAGTTTGAAAAGTTCTTTATAGATCTTGGATATCAGCCCTTTGTAGTGTTGTTTGTGAACATCTTCTCACATTCCGTGGGTTGCCTCTTTGTTTTGTTGACTGTTTTCCTTCACTCTGCAGAATCTTTTGATCTTGATGAAGTCCCAAAAGTTTGTTTCACTTTTGTTTCCTTTGCCTTTGGAGACATGTCTTGAAAGAAGTTGCTGTGGTCCATGTCAAAGAGGTTACTGCCTATTTTGCCTCCAGGATTTTGATGGATTCCTGCCCATGTTGAGGTCTTTCATCCATTTTGAGTTTATCTTTGTGTATGGTGTAAGAGAATGGTTGAGTTTCATTCTTCTGTATATAGTTGTCCAATTTTCCCAGCACCATTTATTGAAGAGACTGTCTTTTTTCCATTGGATATTTTTTCCTGCTTTGTCAAAGATTATTTGACCATAAAGTTGAGGGTCCATATCTGGGCTCTCTATTCTGTTCAACTGGTCTGTGTGTCTCTTTTATTTTCTTTTTTAAACACACCTGGATGAGTTTGTATCATTGTCTTTTAAAATCTTCATGATAAAACATCCAGGTCCTAAATATAACTGCAGTATCCTCTTCCTGTTTTTGTGCCATCTAAATATTTGTTTATGTCAAGATTAAATGGTTCCTCTTTTGATGATGATGTTTTATAGTAGAGACTTTGCAGAGCATTGCCAATCGGTTTAAATGAAACAATTTTTGTTGTATTATTACCTTCTATTAAATCCATATCTGACAACTGTATTTACTAGGTTAGTTTTATTAGTAAAATGGATAAAGACAAACTTAGAAACTAATATAAATTATAATTTCTCCTGCTTTCCTCTTTATTTGTTAAAAATGTTTTCCCAAATGTAGAGTTGTTAAGGTTTACTATGAGATACGTTGTATTTTGTACTTCATTAAACTTAAGTCAAAGTGGATAGCATTATGATCTAAGTTGAATGAACTAACCTCATTATGTACTTTTATTATGGCCCTCTAAAATGCAGATGGTATTCTATTAACTAATTAATGCAATTAAGTTTTTTTCTATTTGATGCCATCTTCATAATTAAAGTTCACATTTATCTATAAGAATTAGTTTTGATGGCTATTCATATAAAAATAAATGTTATGAAGCTTAATAAGTTTATATGCACTCGATTAGTCTTTTAGGAACTTGATTTCAAATTTTGGGTGCTAACCAATTTACTTAACTACTATATTCACCTTACGAAAAAGTCATTCAAACACTTGGAGGAAACTTGTAACATATGAATAGTATCCCATAGGCTTTGCTTGCAACTGGACACATTTTGGAGACATTCTTTTTCTATATCCAAAGCTATATCACTTGATAAATTCTCTTTTTTAAAGAGTTTATTAGTTATTTGACAGACAGAGATCACAAGTAGGCAGAGAGGCAGGCAGAGAGAGAGGGGGAAGCAGGCTCCCTGCTGAGCAAGAGGCCCGATGTGTGGCTCTATTCTAGGACCCTGGGATCATGACCCACGCTGAAGGCAAAGGCTTAACCCACTGAGCCACCCAGGTGCCCCGATAAATTTCTTTAATTAGAAAGTTTAAACAAAAGAAATTTTCAGATAGCTTACTAGTTTGTCAGTGTCATCAAAATCTACAACACGTACTTTTCATGAATTAGCTCTCTTCTACAAAGCAGCACATTTCTTTCCCCAAAAAAGATGTAGAACTTTCCTGCAAGGCACCTTCATGTGCGTCCTCTAAAAGCATGTATTAGTCAATTCACAGAATTATAACAAAAAATTTTGATGGAATCTTTGCCACTTTGCAGTTAAATTGGCCACCATTAAATATATAGACGATCACCTTGGTGATAATTGATGTTTGACTTCAGCCTTCCATACTCCATTACATACTTTCCTTTGACTGAAAATTTCTGACCAACAGAAATTTATGGTGGAATGACCTCTCAACTTTATTTATGAAACCAGTAGCAGAACACAGCAGTAGATCACAGAATGACATAGTGATTACTGTTTCCTGAATAGTAGAGGATCATACTGTGCAGTGAACCAGGCTGTGTACTCAAAGTTCCGTATGCCCTGGGTTGCATCATGGAAAGCCTACACGGTTTGGTAGTAATGGAAATTTGGCAAAACCATTTTGCCATGAAAGCCTCAGAGTTCTACTAGAAGTGTTCTTTCATACATGAATAAATATGATAAAAAATATAACATTTTCAATTTACTTTATCCTTTTCAACCTAAAAGTTCTAATTATATATTACGACAATATTCCATTTAACCAGGTGTGTTTCCTGGAGAATTGCAGTCTTTGCAAACTCTTCTCCACCTTTCATTATTTTTTCTATTTCATCATCTATGTATAGATTGACATACTACTATATAGTTGTTGATTTTGAAATTCAATATTACTTCCTAAGATCTATATTACAGAATAAATTTATAGAATTTATTTTATAAATTTTAAAAATATTACATCAAATAAACTTAATTTCACTTGTTATGCATTTTGTAACTAAAATCTTTTTTTTTAAGATTTAATTTATTTATTTGACAGAAGAGAGAGAGAGAGAGATCACAGCAGGCAGAGAGGCAGGCAGAGAGAGGGCAAGGGAAGCAGGCTCCCTGCCGAGCAGAGAGCCTGATGTGGGGCTCGATCCCACAACTCTGGGATCATGACCTGAGCCAAAGGCAGAGGCTTAACCCACTGAGCCACCCAGGTGCCCCGTAACTAAAATCTCAATATTCCAACTACCATATATAGCAAGAAAGAATAACAGAGGTTACTAAATCAATTTAAGTTCTAGTTTTTCACAAAAAAAAATTAAATGGAAGCTTACCTCCCATGTTTTACTTTGATGTGAGAAGGTTTTACATAAAATGGTATAAATTCAGCTCCCTGATCTACCATGGAGCATATGAAATTTAAGTGATTTTATAAGATGAACAAAATGATTTCACTGTCTATAATGAATCTTTTCATTTTCATAATCAAGCTCAAAACTGTAAACAAATAATTTTCTTCTTATTGGGTATTTTAACAGATTATTACTGATGAATACTGCTATTTTCTCCACTGTTCGTTAATTTGCATTATATTTAGAGCCTATGCCAAGCGTAGCTTTTTTTTTTTTTTGGATTGAAGATACTAAAAAGCCATGTGGCATGGGCACACTTATCACCAAAATGACCTTTCAATGCCAGAAGAATAAATGACTAGTAACAAAGATATAAGCAGTATACACTGAAGACAAAGCAGAGCAACAGGCCTGAATAAATGGACTTGCTCTTTGGAGGTTTTTTTCATCACATCACCCCACTTATAGTTGAGGTTTGTCCATTTGCTCTAGAAACCACCATCTATTCATGTACAGAATTTTTAGGGTGCCAATTTTATTTCACTTATTTTATACTTTTCCAGATCAGGTTTCTGTACTGTGAGTAGAGGGAAGTAACAGTAGAACAAAACAAGCAATACCAAAAAGGGAAAGAATATAAAATGCCCAGTCACAGTGTTTTTCCTCACAGAGGAGCACACTCAGGCAACGTCACCGAAGTTCCCGCCAGCCAGATAGGTACTCCCGGGGGGAAGTGTCAGAAACCCCAGACACCACATTCTGATGAAATAAATTGGATACTGGGAATGTAATCTCTAACACTTTTATAACCTTGTTATTTTTAAACTGAATTTCTTCAGATATGTCAAAGTCTTTTCATTTTGTCACCAAACTGCTTCATATATTTGTATAAAAACAAACCATTTGGGGAACATGAGGAGAGCCAAATCTACTGGAGGCTTTATTATTTGTTTGGTCTTCTTTTAGAAATGAAGGGTTGTGTGAGTATGAAATCTTTGGTGAAAATCTGGAGGTGTTTATCACATTTTCTGAAAAAACGGTGAGACATACTTGGGGCCGTTAACCATTTTAGTAATACTACATACATTACACAATAGTATAGGCTGTGCATTGAACCCTATGCTCAATGTTGTTGTTTTGATTGAATAACTATTTTGGTTCCTCCTATTCTTGTTTAACTGAACATTCTTTGAGTATATGCATCTCTCAACTCAGGGAAACATCCCATCTATTCTTAACTTTGCTGTCTTGGACATTTTTCAACTTAAACTTCATTTGAGCATCAGGATAGAGACAGTTATAATATCCTTTGCTGAATGATTTTTAAATGGCATATAGAAAGAAATAATAGTGGCTATTATTTGTGTTTTCTGCTATATTCTTTCTATTTTTTTTACTTTTTCTATTTTTTTTTTTACTTTTTCTTTTTTTTTTTTTTTTTACTTTTTCTTTTGTGCGTGTGTGTGTGCATATATGTGCATATGGGGAATGCTTGCCGTATTCAAGATGGGAATGATTTTAGGAAAACTGAGTGGCCAAAGTAGGTTTCACGTGTGGTTAAGTGGTATCTTATGACAATAGTGCATGACACAGTTCATAGACGATATTCAGATAGAATATCTTGGCCTCTGACCTTCGCTGTTGAACCTCCTGACAAGAGGCAGCCATATATCAAAGGATAAAGATTAATTGCTGAGTTTATCTCTGGAGGCCACATGTACAAAGCTTTAGATTGGGAACTTAAGAAGTAAAGCCAGTTGTCACCTAGGGGTTATTAATTCTAATCATCTAGAAATGACGTTTGTCCTCAGGAGATCAAGAAGTCTAAGATGATAAGAATCGTCCTAGTGCTCTCTCTCTCCTCTACTCCTTCGTTCTCACCTCAGGCATTTTATGTCTAATAGACAAGAAGAATTCTTCTAAACACAGCCAGTTGTATTATGTGGTCTCACTGCCATCTTCCTCTAGCGACTGTGGAACATAATGGTTCTCTCTCTATGCTCTGCGTCCACAGAGACATTTGTTTGCTTTATTCTTTCATCATTTTTTATTTGGAATTTGCAACAACCTGCCACCTATCTTGTTTAATGTCAACTTATTTTCCAGTGATGTCATGGGTAGTGTTCTAAAGCTATAAATCTAACAAAGTGACTTCCCTCTTTAAAAATACCTAATGGCTTCCCAGAATCTTCGTGAGAAAATTCACAATCTGTAGCATGGCATCCAATGTCCTTTATGATCAGATCCATATTTAAATCTACAACCTCACCTACACTTTCCTTTAATCCAAGCTCCAGCCACACTACATTAGGGAAAGCCCTCAAGTCCCACTTTATGGTTCCTACTGCTAGGCTTCCCCTCTGTTATCACTCTGCCCAGAAAACCTTGACCATGCCTCCAGTGTCACAGGACTCAGCTCAGACACCTTCCAACCTTATCCCTCCTTTAGGAGGCCCACACTGCTAAGTACTTCCCTTTAATACTTTGAAATCAGTTTATCTGCTCTCAACCTGCTTTCCTCTTTCTTTTTTCCATATAGAGATAATTGACATATAACAACGTGTAAGTTTAAGGTGTGAAAATGTTGATGTGACACATTTATCTATTGAAATACGATTACTACCCAAGCATTAGCCAAACTCCATCATATCACTCAATTATCTTTTTTTCTGTGTGGTTGGAACATTTCAGAATTAGTCTCTTAGCAACTTTGAAGTATATAATACAGTACTGTTAGCTGGAATCATGTTCAGAACTTCTTGGGAGCAAGGGTCGTGTTTTACTTCCTATAAGATAGTATTTTAGTGGAAAGACTCAGGAGAAATTAAGAGTCCAAGTCAAGAAATGGATGGGGAGAACATAGTTTCCCTTCCTGGTGAAGAAATCTTACAAACTCTGGCAAGAGGACTATAGCCACAGGGCAAAGTCTAACAGTCACCTCCCGCCTCCAAAAAAATCAAATTGACTAGATGAAAAGTCCTGCTTTATCACAAAAGGGCTGGCATTAGTCAAATATCATTTGGGGGGGGGGGGAACAGGGAAAAAATAATTGCTAATAAATGTTGAAAGAATTTAGAAACCCAAAGCAGAGACAGTGAATGGTATATATAGTCATAGTAATTGTTAAGAATCGTTTCTTGTCTGGCACCTTAGATCGTAGGCTAATATTTGTTGGTTAAAGTCCATGTGAAACAAAGGATTTGTCTTTTCTTTGTAATTTTTCACTTCATAAAAGACACATGAGAGACATGTGATATTCTTTGCTGTATTTCTTGCTGTTGATGAGAAACTGATTTTACAATTCTATGCCCTAACTGTGAGGTCATGGTGTGAAGATGGCGTGAGCTTCTCTACTCAGAATGGCTGACTCACTGCCACAGTAATGGTGTATGTGTAGCAACAACTCCGAGTCCTGGATTCCTTCCCTACTGCTGTGGAAAGCCTCTATTAATCACCTGAATAACAAGATAAAAGCTATGTGTTTCTATCTGAAAAGACTAGCAGCATTCTATTTAACATTAGGTTAAAAAAAAAAGTGTATTCTTATGTGTCTCAGAGTACATTAATACTGGTGTACATTTTTAGCTTATTGAATTATTAATGTGAGATTTCATGTCAGTAAAAAAAAAATTTGTTTAAACTTACAGTGGCCAAGCTGCTCTACTGGGAGCTATGTTTATAGTGAAGACATAGCTCCTGCCCCTTTTGATTTTCACAAGAAATCTGGAATAGAATGAACGAGGGTTTCTACCTCCAAATTATAGATCACAGAACCGTGGTACAGCAAGAATTAACCTCAGTCTTCTGGAACCTAGGCCAAGAGCTTTCCACTTCATATTCTATCTGCCTTATAGCGAGTTTTCACAGAAGAAAGAATATTAAAATTCTTTGGAATGCTAATATGTATAATACATAGTATGATCAACAGGTGTATTAATGATCTATAATGATTTCAAGTTCCTGTGTGTGTCAAACAAATGTTTCCCTCAATGGGGAAAAAGGATTTGTAAAGATTTATTACTTTGCTATACTAAGATACTGCTGTGTTTTCTCCTTTAGACCTCCTATGTTAATGTAATCACACTTTATTTTAAAATTACGTTGAAGTAACTATATCATAGAGTTTTAACTTAAGACAATATTTGTAATATTTATAATTTGTAATAGAAAAGCATGGTTATATAACTTTAAGCAATGCTAATTTTACATACCCAGTCTAGTTCAGATCTTAACATCCAACTTTATCCCCAAGCACCAGTTTACTTAGAGCTAATACTAGAATATATTAGCTACAATCCATGAAAACATTTCATAATTTTGACAGTTTTTCTATTCGTGCTCATTATTACACTCTAACTAAATAACAATGCATCAAACATTGATTGGATGCTTGAATGCACCACTCAAAGTCTGTTAATCTTTATAGATTCAAAGCATGAGCCCTATGGACTACTTATCAAAGATGAGATTTAACAGACCTGTGTATCTTTCTCTCATTTGTCATGCTGTCACTGGCTTGAGGGCTCTGGAAAGCAGTTTCTTATAGGAAGAAAAAAACTATGGTGTCTTTCCAAACCTAATAGGAAAATATAGACAGTGATGCAAAAAAAAAAAAAAATTATCCTTTTTAATTAATGTAGCTTAAGATTTTATAGTCCTTAATTTGTATCTGAGCAAGAAAGCCAAAGTTGAAGTTAATGAAGACTACAATGGTTATGCATTTTTAAAATCTACCTGATTTTCTCTATGTACACACAAACAAATGGGTTAGACATTAGGCCAAACATTAATTGAAAAATTGTCAAAAAGTTTAGTAATTGGAAACATAAAGATACTCCTTGAAAATTTAGTTGCTTAATTTATCTTCTGACATTAAGGGCTTTATTTTTTTTTTTTTTTTTTTTTTTTTTAGAATTCGAAAAATCCTATTGAAGTTAGTGGGTTTTTTGTTAATTAAAACTTTTTTTTAAAATTAGAGTTGTTGGGACGCCTGGGTGGCTCAGTTGGTTAAGCAGCTGCCTTCGGCTCAGGTCATGATCCCAGCGTCCTGGGATCGAGTCCCACATCGGGCTCCTTGCTTGGCAGCGAGCCTGCTTCTCCCTCTGCCTCTGCCTGCCACTCTGTCTGCCTGTGCTCACTCTCGCTTCTCTCTCTATGACAAATAAATAAATAAAATCTTTAAAAAAAAAAATAAAAAAAAATAAAAAAAAATAAAATAAAATAAAATTAGAGTTGAAGCTAAAATTCCTTGACCAAAATTTTTGATATCACACAGATATAACAGGTGTAAAGACAGGCTAAAACTCTTCTGAGTTTTAAATTACTTTGTATAGAATAAATTAGTTTAAATTTAATTATGGGAAACTTACTCATTCTCTAAATATGCATAAGAAGTAGTATATCATTGGAACTGTTTGAGTTAAAAGCCATAGACAGTGGGATAGCTGGGTGGCTCAGTCTGTTAAGCATCCCAACTCTTGATTTCTGGCTCAGGTCATGATCTCAGGGTTGAGAGATCGAGCCCCACATTAGGATCTTGCTTAAGATTTTCTCTCCCCTCCCTCCCATTCTTGTGTGCACTCTCTCTCTCTCTCTCTCAAAAAAAAAAAAAAATAATAATAATAATAAGACAACAACAGCAAAAAAAACCTTGAAAATAAAATCGTGGACAGTGAGCAAAGAATTGTACGATGGGGAAAATGACAAAATTCTTGTATTAAAAAGATTAATTTTCTCTATAAGACAGAGATAAGTAAAATTTACAGAGGCGTGAAAGTGAGATAAATAATTTCCTCTTTAAAAATAAAAATTATAGGGGCGCCTGGGTGGTTCAGTTGGTTAAGTGTCCGACTTCAGCTCAGGTCATTCATGATTTCAGGGTCCTGGGATAGAGTCTGCTTTGGGCTTCCTACTAAGCAGGGAGTGTGCTTGTCCCTCTTCCTCTCCCTCTGCCTCTCCCTGCACTGTGCTCTCTCTCTCTCAAATAAATAAATAAAATTTTAAATTTTTTTTTAATTAACATTAAAAATGTGTTGAGTATAGTTGTGGAAGAAAGTGTTGCTAAATGTTATGTGTATGGAACAAAGTGAGAAGTTGATTGTTAATTTAGTGGAATTTCAAATACATTTTATAAATTTTACTCATTAGAATGTGAATAATCTAGGGCGCCTGGGTGTCTCAGTGAGCTAAAGCCTTTGCCTTCAGCTCAGGTCATGATCCTAGGGTCCTGGGATTGAGCCCTGTGTGAGGCTCTCTGGTCAGTGGGGAGCTTGCTTCCTCCTGTCTCTATCTGCCTGCCTCTCTGCCTACTTGTGATCTCTGTCTGTCAAGTAAATAGATAAAATCTTTTAAAAAAAATAGAATGTGAATAATCTGATATAAATGCTATCAACAGAAGTGGGAAGGAACTTTCCATTTTATGATAGGAATAATAGTGTTCTACAAATTTTTACATAATATATAGGTAGATACAGTATTTATGTATTTATACATGTGTATGTATATATTAAGTAAAATACTTTTTAAAGTCTATTGAATGAATAGTTAGATTAATACAACTTAATTTATTGGAGTAAGTTATAAAAATAATTTATTTTCTCTTTTGATTCTGTGGATTCCATACAATTTTATGCAATATGGTGGGTGGAAATTACGTTGGACTATGGTTGTGGAGATTCTAGTTCGAGTCCTGGTTGTCAGTAGCAAGAAAACCAGTTAGTTCTCTATGACAGTGACTTTTTAATCATGATCAAAATATGATCATGATCAAAAGATGATTTATTTATACACTTTTTCAACAATTCTAAGATGCATCCTTTTTCACATATTAACATTTATGAAATTAGATGACTTTTATAATCCTACTTGGTGGTATTGATTTTGGGAAGGACAAACATAAATAATATATCTTACAAATGATAACTTAGATTTGATGAAACATGATACTTACAAGTCCCTTTAAGGACTGAAGTTCTCTGTTTCTAAACATTCCAGGGATAAAAGATAAAGATTCACAGGTATGGCGCAGGATGCTGAAGGACACATTGATATGTAATTTTACGAAAACAAATGTAGAACGCACCATCTTACATGAATCCACTGAGCAACCAGATTAAGCCTTAGAGAATTATATAACAAAGGAGCCACATATCTTGATCTGGTTCAATACACATGACAAATCACATTAGCCTGCCTGGCATACTCCAGTGGATCTGCCCATTGATTGGATAAATTACAGGTTACACACGATTCCCGGTGTATTACTTGACACCACCATTCTGTCACCCGAGAGAGCATAATAGGATGGATTTTGTCTAGAGACTTACAATTTTGCTGTTGGTGGGACTCTTCTGCGAAGGATAATTTCCAGGCTATATGAATTCCTTATGGTTTTACTGGGGGAAAAAAGGCAATGAAGAAGACTGGAATTCTAACCATGTACCCATATATGACAGAAAACCAGGAGAAGCCCTGTAACAAGGCAGGAATCCCAGTTCTTACTGGTCACAGGCCTCTTGAAAATGCAGCTCAGAAACAGAGATCGGTCTGGCTTGGGTCCAACATGTTGCCTGGCTGCCTCAATTGAATTCATCTCTGTTCTACTGCACCATTACTGTAAATCCTCTGCTTTCTCTTCTCTGTTTTCTGCTATTTTTCCCCTATCAGGTAACAGCCTCTGTCCTTCAATTGGAATTTAGTAGAAATTGTCTAACCAGTTCAAATAATCCTTATTCTCCTGTAATTTGATGGTCCAGGAGTCAGTTGTCTTCCTGGTTCAAATAGCTTTGGCCGGGGTCACCAAAAGTGACCAACCTCAGTATTCATTACAGCTGAGGATCGGGGTTTGGCAAGTATTCTGAGACTAGTCCAATTAGTATGAGTGGTAATCTCAAATACACTCCATTTTATATTTTTAAAATATGTAAAACATTGTAAATGACAATATATTAAATATAATTAATAAAAAATCACCTCCCTTAAAACTGAACATAAAACTGTAGTGACTAACAGTCCCTGTAGACACACATGGTAGTTTTTTTAAGTTTTCTTTTTCCTTCATTACTCCTAAACTGAGAACCAATTAACCTTGGTATTAGAATAAACCCAAATCCAGTCAATTCGTTCACTAGGCCAGTGTGATTGTTCTAATACTTATTGAACCAAAATGTATCTTTTAGGTACCATGCTCATTGTTAGAACCTCTGGCCCTTATTTTCTCAGTTACTTCTCATTGTAAGTCCTGAGTTAGATGCTGATTACTTGGCATCAGATCAAAACTGTGAAGTTCAGAAGTTTAAAAGGTTTGTTCAGATCTTCTGGCTCCAGGTAGAAGGTTTGTCCAGATCTTCTGGCTCCATCACATCCAGCAGCTCACCCAAATCTGCCCTTTTTGGACTCTTTGGCCTTATGAATAAGTTAATTCTGACAGCATCATTCCATTTCCAAGGACTTGCTCCATGTATCTTTTCAAATTTATCTTTACCATATATCTTGAGTTTTGGACACACATAACTACCCACGTAAGTATCGTGTCTTTCTTTTTCCATGATTTTGCCAATGCCACTTCCACTACCTGGGATAAGGTTCTGCACATATTTTTATGTTTACATATGAAGCATCCTTTAATACACTACTTACATGGTCACTTTCTCTTCAGTCCTCTTGCTTGGTCTGGTCCTAAGCAGGTAGTACTATTTCTGTTGTTCCAAAGCATTTTGTGCTTTGTTTTTGTGCTTTTGTATTTGTGCAGTGGTTAAGGTACTTAATACTATATTATTTAGAAAGAATTATAGGTTTTTTTTAAAGATTTTATTTATTTATTTGACAGAGATCACAAGTAGGCAGAGAGGCAGGCAGAGAGAGAGAGGGGGAGGTGGGCTCCCCGCCAAGCAGAGAGCCCGATGCAGGGCTCGATCCCAGGACCCTGGTATCATGTCCTGAACCGAAGGTAGAGGCTTTAACCCACTGAGCCACCCAGGCACCCCCAAGAATTATAGTTTTTATAGTTTCAAGCTATTGCCCTTTGACTGTAAGCATTTGAAGTACCAGTTTTATTCCCCCTTTCTAGGCCCTATGATAGCTAGCTTAATATCATGAAATTGCAGAGAACTAATAAGTGCATATGGGATAGAAATTGTGTTATCTGAAATTAAATGTGTGTGTGTTGAGACATTTTGAGCTAATGATATCCTGATTATTTAATTTCCCAAAGTAGAGATTAGAGGGAAGCTGATCTTAAAATCTATTGATAGAATGACATAATCATTATTATTATTTATCTGTGAAACCCAAAATGCTCTAAGACACTGAGTTTATTGATTTCTCACTCATCAGTTCACTGTTTATTTATTAGCTCAACATAAAATTTTATAACAAGTGATGGGATCATTATTTCCTTTTTTGCTTTGTAATTGCATGGTGGTGGGTATTACGGAGGGCACGTACTGTGTGGAGCACTGGGTGTGGTGCATAAACAATGAATTCTGGAACACTGAAAAGAAATAAATAAAATGAAAAAAGAGAATTAATTTTAATGAAATAGCCATAAAGCAACAGCCTGGGCCCACCTCAACACAGGGAAAAGAACAATAGTCAATAGGCTAGTGTCACAGATGTGTTCTGCATTATTTGAGATCCTCATTGGGATTAATATTATAATATGTGAAATTAGATTGACCATATCTGTTATTAGGAAGCTGTAGTTCTTTAATTTTTAACATTCAAAAAGACATGCTTTTCAATTTAATGGTAGTTAGTAATGGTCTAGGGTTTAATAAAATTTTGAATAGTAATTACTTTCTCATCGAAGACCCTATTTATATCCTCAACTGTATCATTCAACAGATGACATTTGGTGAGTGTCTGATGTACAGAATTTCATGACCACAGAGTGAGAAAGCCTTTCGTTTCTCCTACATTCCTGGAATTTGATACCGATATTCATTTCTAAATGAGAATTTTATGCACAGCCTAATGGGAAAAGCTTCTATTATTACCTTCTCAGAGTGAAATCACATTAAATGATAAACCTATATCCTAGGTATTTATGTGGCATGATATAAATTCAGTGTCTGTCAGAATACTGCATTGGAAATCTGATCAGAGTAGAATTATTGAAAGATGGTGTTTTAGAAGTGGAAATTTTGTTATGACAAGTCGAGACAGGGCTGAAATCATGCTAGCTGGCTGTGGAATAAGCACAATTAGAGTTTGTTCAAATTTAAAACCCACTCCTTGACAACAAATAAATGGAGGTGTCGAATCTCATTTCGATCACATTCAGTAATGACCTTGAGTGCATGCAAATGTGAGATTTACTCAATGGGGCTCTGTGACAACTCTACGATTCAACTGTGAAATTAGAGTAGCTTGTACCTAAAGTGGAATTTCACACCTACTGAACGAGTGGCCTGTTTCTTTAGTTATGGTGGTTAGAAAAATAATGCTGAGGTTGTATTTCCATTTGTTTATGTGAGCCCCGGTACGCTCACCCATTGGCGAATGTGCAGTATATATGTATTTAATGCCTTAATCAGTGGTTTTATCCCAGTAACTAAGCACTGACTGTAGCAGTAATAAATATCAGAGCCCCTAGGAAATTGCGGTATGAAAGTTTACAAAATGCGTATATTGAACTCTGCCGCATTTCCTTGGGATTTAACACATCCAGGCAGTCAGGAATTGAAGCCTAACAAACAGAAATAATTTGCTTCCTATTCCCTATGTAAACTGCCAACTATCTGCCAGTGCCAAGCTAATGATTGGGAAACTTGAACTATTAAATTGGAAAGTAATTTTTATTGGTTCAGAGAATTCAGCTGGGGATGCACGTGAGAGTGTTTCCACACGACTGTACTTCATACACTGGCAACACATGCGCATTTTTCTATCAAATGTGTGAATTTACCATTTCATAAGAGAAAGAGGTTACTTCTATGAAATTCTTTATCATGACAGCCTTCTCTTTATGTCTAAATTCAATGTAAGAAAGATAAATGCATTAAGAACTGAATTGGGAGTGAAGAGATTAATGCTTTCATTGTACAAGTCATAGACAGGAAAAATCACTACCTCAATTTATGTGCAATTTACATGCATGTCACATGTGAAACGGAAAACACCTTGAGTTACAACAAGGAAATTTTTATGTCTTTTTGCAGCTTTAATGTGTTCATATTCACAATGAATGTTCATGAAGCATAAAAAGGATCTTTGTCCAAGCATATTTGACCAGAGGTCTAGTATACATATGTGTGCATATTTGAGTGGATTATTGTTCACACCAACACATTTTGGGTAACACTGTCTAATTTTTTGTTGCAGCAGGCAGACTTTTAAGTCATAGTACGGTTTTGAGATGACAGAAGATTCTTCTGTGTCACGTTTAGGGAAGTCATCTCAGACCCTCTCTTAGTCTATCTAGGGATCATAGTACATGAGATGTACTTTGAGCGCAAAAAGAGGAAAAAATTCTTAAATTTGTTTACTCATCTCTAGAATGGACTGATTTTATATTATGTGCATGAAGGGAGAAATTATCCTTTGAAAGTTCTTACTCTTGATTCACATAAAATTCTACATTTCTTTTGTCACAGTAATGATAGGATGTTGACATACGCACCCAGGGCTGTCACAATCACCGGGAACGGGCTGTGCTTCCAGTAGCTACCACAGGATGGGGACATACATTTTGGATAGTTACGAGATTTTCTTTGCCTAGATCAATATTTTCCTCAGCACACCCCAAGCTTTGTTTGTTTTGATGGCCAAAACTGTCTGCCCTGTTTCCATTCCTGACTAAAGGTAGGGAGGAAAGAAAACTTAGCACCAAATTTTTATCTTCTAAAACTTACAGTAGTATAAATCCAGAGGAATTTTCATTCTTTAATTGCAAAGTAAATATCTGTCTTATTAAGGGGACCTACTTGTTACCCTGACCCCTCTCCAAATTCCACTTCCTGAGCAGAAGTTTTATATATATATATATATATATACACACTCACACACACACACACACACACACACATACATACATACATATACATACATCATACATACACATAGTCAGCCCCTTTGGAAGGTATTTCTTGTGTGTCCCACTGACTTGTATTTCAAGAGTCCTTGTTTTAAAGTGACTGAACTCTTTGTTCTGGTCTTTACCAGTCCTGGGAATTATTTCCCCCCATATTTCAGCATTGTACAACAAACTTTTCCAATTTTCTAAGCATATGTTGAAGCTAAGCCAAAATCTTAGGAAGAAGGTGGTTGCTGTCCCCTTTGAACAATCAGATTTGTTCCTATCACATAGATTCAAACATGGCTATTGAATAAAAGTTGAGATGTTTTACACTGAAAATGGTATTCTGTTGCTCGTGGGAGCCATTTACTAAAGTGCTTCTCACCCTCTTTATACTGTGGGAGAGCTCTGTGAAAGCCTCACTTGGAATGTACTTTCACTTATCAAGCCTGCTGATTCAGAGAGCAATAGCTTTTCAGTGAAGTTAGGTCACCATTAAAGAGATGTTAGTGTGAACTGAGGAGTAGTGCTTCTTACATATAAGAGATGAGGAGGAAAACTCCTTATATACCCTTAACTTTGATAGCATTTATTTTTGAAGATAAAGAGTAAAGAAGCTACTTTTTATTATTTTTTTAAATTTCCATTATTTCCATTTCCTATGGACCTACTTTCCCAGTCTTCATAGTATGAACTAACTGGTTGTGGTTTTGTGTGTGTGTGTGTGTGTGTTTGTTGTTGGTGGTTTTTTTTTTAAGAATTTATTTATTTGACAGTGAGAGAAGGAGAGAGAGCACAAGTGGGGGGAAGCAGCAGAGAGAGAAGAGGAAGCAGGCCTCCTGCTGAGCAGAGAGCCTGATGCAGGACTCGATCCCAGGATCCTGAGATCATGACCTGAGCCGAAGGCAGAGGCTTAACCCACTGAGCCACCCAGGTGCCCCAAACTGGTTGTGTTTTTAACTACTGTCATAACATAGTGCCCTCACTTGCCTATTTCACTGTGTATACGCATCATACATCATATGTCAGATACCAAAAATTATACGTCATAAGCTCCTTGAAGGCAATATGGTTTTTCTGTCCTCATCCCCATTCTTGTCATGCCTGAAGTAGAAATAGTGCTCAGTAAATGTGCAATGAATTAATGAATTTCATACAAGTAAAACTTATCTGCTCAAAATTGCTTGAAACGTTGGTTCTTCTCAAACACTTATTTTTTATAGAACCTGTTTGTTTTTATGAGATTTCTCAGCCAGTGAGAAAACAAAGCAAAAGCCTTCCCTTGAAAGAAAAATTCAGTCACTCACACTGAAGACAAAACCCTGTCCCTTCATCCACAGGTACTGACCTCACATTCTCCACCAAGCAGGAGGAGGGCATCACATGAGCCCCTTTACAGGTGTTTTCTCCTGTCCATGCACTGACCACTGCTCTTTTTTTTTTTAAGATTTTATTTATGTTTTTGACAGAAAGATGGCTCAGGTAGGCAGAGTGATAGGCAGAGGGAGAGGGAGAAGCAGGCTCTCTGCTGAGCAGGGAGCCTGACATGGGGCTCGATCCCAGGACCCTGGGATCATGACCTGAGCTGAAGGCAGATGCTTAACCCACTGAGCCACCCAGGCACGCCAGTGACCACTACTCTTAATGTGCTCATTGCTTACCACTAAATGGTAGAGGCAGACAGTAATTCAAAATCCTGCTGTTGCCAAGAGAATATGGGCATCTGACTCTGGCCGCTGCTCTCAGAGAATAGCACAAAATCATGCTCGGGAACAGCACACTGAAATTGGAGAGTGTGCTGCTTGTCTTCTCCAGAATCTAGTACTGACAGTTGCATCCGTGACTGAGTCCCGTTCACGTCAAGTGAGTCTTGAGTCTTGCCCCCACAAAGATGTTATCTTAACATCTCTGCTGTCTTACTTATCATCTTGAAAATTATCGAAGAGAAAATGTACCTGTTTTGAGGTACTGTTTACTACATGACCCCGCCCACAACCCAGTCATAAGTGTTTGTTCTACTCGGGACGGTGCCATGTTCCTCGTCCATACAGACCTTTAACAGCAGGGTTCCACTTCGGTTATCTAATTTTATGTAAACCATGCTGGCAGACTTCGTATGCCCGGAGAAACTCCTCAATACATGCTCCCCAGTGAGTACTCACACTTCATGAGCCATGGGAAACCCATTCCCGTGTGGTGCTTCTCTTCTAGAACGACTCAATCCAACAGTTGTTCAAGAGCTTTTGTGAAAGGAAAGTAGATCAGAAAAAAATGATCATGGGGATAAAGGTACATCATAGGGAATAAAGTCAATGGTATTGTAATAGCGTAGTGACAGATGGTAGCTACACTTGGGCTGAGCCCAGCATAACATATAGACTTGCGGAAATCACTATGTTGTACACCTGAAACTATTGTAATATTATATGTCAACAATACTTCACTTAAAAAAAATAAACCAGTGGCCTACTTGCTGCCTGAGCTCAGTGTCAGCATTAGGGTCCCATGGATCTTCACAGTAACAATCCAGAGAGGGGAGGTGGGCAGTCTTCTCTTTTTGAGTGAGAAAGCTAACTGCTGCTATCTCCTAATGACTCTTTTTTCTCTCGAATGACTTGCTGGACCCCCTTTGGGCATTTTGCTAGTGATTCAACCACAAGCGACAGTGAGTATTTGAATTGCTTTTCACGCACCCAAAACCTGTCACCCGTACGTCCTCAACATCATGGAAATTGCCATGCTTTATCCTCTAGAAATCTCCATCCCTCTGGAAAAGCAGAAGGAAAGTGTCACACCATGGGGGCATTTATTTGCTTGGGGTTTTAGACACTGGTCCTCATCACTGAATTTCACCTCTTTTAAAACACCTGGAGAGCCCTGGGAGGACACAGTGGGGCGTGCCTTTTTAATTAAAAGCACTACTTTGGGAAAGAGAATAAAAAGACAAATTCCCATTTCTTTAGACCTCCACTGTCCTGGAAAAGATTTTTTTTTTTCCTGGACATCTTAACATGTTTATGGGGTATTCCTAGAGTCCTCCAAAATCATTAAGGATTATAATATATCCCCAGTATGTACCATGCTCTTTAAATTCATGTTTATATAAATTTTACCCACACCTAAACATCACCTCATAACGTTTTACGTATTGTGAGCCTAAAATAGCACAATATAGAACAAGATCTTCACAATTGGCCTAAATGAAATATATTTGAAAAATTCTTTAAACTTGGTAATCATGCTTTCATCATTTTCAAGGTAAAATTAAACCTTACTACTTCAGAATTAAATTAAATGTGAGAGGGGAGCCTGGGTGGCTCAGTGGGTTAAAGCCTCTGCCTTCAGCTCAGGTCATGATCCCAGGGTCCTGGAATTGAGCCCCACATCGGGCTCTCTGCTCTGCAGGGAGCCTGCTTCTTCCTCTCTCTGCCTGCCTCTCCGCCTACTTGTGATCTCTGTCTGTCAAATAAATTTTAAAAAATAATAATAAATAAATAAATAATAAATTAAATGTGAGAACCAGTGGAAGGACCTAGCTCGATGCTCAGTGAACTTGGTTCTCATTTTCCTCCTCATGTTTATACCTATACTGCAAACTCCTGCAAATCCATCTCAAGTCCCCCTCTCACTGATAGTTTCCTGCTTTTCAAACCTCCCTTGGTATCCACCTAGGTAACTGCTGGTGTTTCTTATTTGAAATTCTACACGAAACAGCTTTGGTTTCCATCACAACCGATTTGGTGTTTTCTACACTGCATAATAAAATCTTGCTAAGGTTACAGTTAATTCAATTATTTCGATTCAAGAATCAGCACTTTTCAATTGTAATTGCCCTTGATAAGTATTTCTAAACATAGCCATTCTAAACAGAGCATACGGAGCATAACCTGTTCTCGATGGCTGCAGGCCATCATTAAATGACCTAGTGAAGGGATCTGCAGTCGGTGCAGTGGGACATGATGCTGAGTGGGCGTGGTCCGTAACGATGGTCCTGGAATTTGCTTCCAAAGAAACGTTCCCTATTATCAACAAGATTTTCAGTCATTTTCCTCTTCCCGAGAAAAGTGCAGTGTGCCCTGTGTAGCCGTAAGACTCCCTATCATGAAACAGCAGACTCTCCAAATACTTTTTCAGGTTTCACTCTTACAGTATTCATTTTGAGAAACAAATGAAAATCCATTTATTTATTTATTTATTTATTTATTTATTTATTTATTTATTTATACCCTCCAACTCTTGTCCTTTTATTTCTATAGCAGACTGGACTTCCTCACTGGATCTTATCCTAGGATGGTCTATCACGTACTTTGCTTTAACCTTGCCAGGCCACTGACACAAATCCTGATGTAGGCCTTATTATCAGGCAGTTCTTGGGGATGGTGAATTCAGATCTTTCGTCAAAGTAGGAAAATAAACTCCTAAACAAGCTCATTTTATGTATTTTTTTTTTTTACCTACAACCATTAAGAATTGAGAGGAAAATTGATCGTGAAGATTGAAGCATGTGCATTTTCTTTTTTTTTTTCTCATTGAAGTTTTTTTTCATTTCACTTTAGTTTCAGGTGTTCAACACAGTGATTCAACAAATCACAAATACCTTCTCCTGTGCTCACCACAAGCGTAGCTCCCATCTGTCACCATGCAGCGTGATCACAATACCATTGACTATATTCCCTATGCTGTGCCTTTTATCCCTGTGACTTACTGATTCCATAATTGGAAGCTTGTATCTCCCACTCCCCATTCTTTATTTTGTCCATCCTTCACCCTCCTTTATTCTCTCCATCCCTCGCTCCCTCCCCTCTGGGAACCACCAGTTTGTTCTCTGTACTTACAGATTTGATTCAGCTTTTTTTGTTTGCTTGCCTATTTATTTGCTCATTTGTTTTCATTTTTAGTGAGTTTTTAACAATCTCATTTTAAAATCTGCAGCAGCATATAATTGTCAAAAAGAAACCTATCACCTTGGGGCGCCTGGGTGGCTCAGTGGGTTAAGCCGCTGCCTCCGGCTCAGGTCATGATCCCAGTGTCCTGGGATTGAGCCCCGCATCGGGCTCTCTGCTCAGCAGGGAGCCTGCTTCCTCCTCTCTCTCTGCCTGCCTCTCTGCCTGCTTGTGATCTCTCTCTGTCAAATAAATAAATAAAATCTTTAAAAAAAAAAAAAGAAAAGAAAAAAAGAAACCTATCACCTCAAATTTTGTAGTCTTATAAAGCATGACTAGCACCCTCTTTTACCCATGAATTGAGTCGATAATGTGAAACATGGTGATCACTTATTGAATACTGCAAAGTATTGGACTTAAAATTCGTTAAGAGAGTCCTCCCAAGACAAAATCTCTGCATTTCACAAGTGACATTTGTTCAGGAAGATTAAGATACAGTCAGAGGCTGAGTTGGGACTGAAGTCAGTGCTGTCTGACGGCGGAGCCATGATGTCTCCCTGTTGTCATGTGGTGTCTTCTGCCTGGCGTCATGGGAATGTCCGTGCTGAGGTGCAGGGACCAAGCCCTCTACAGCCTCTCTTCCGCTCTCAGGACTGAATCTCTTCATCCCTCACTCTTGTCTTCTCAGGCGTAGGAACTTCAAAGTCAACACCAATCCATTCCAGTCATTCCCAGCACCAAGACAGCAGCTCTGTTTTTCTCCACACTCTGCTGCTTTTTCTTTACATTTTGTCACATGCCTCTTCCTTTTGTCTCTTCCACTTCTACAAGAAAATGTTCCATTTAATAATATTTACCAAAAGGAAGTCCATTTCCTTTTGTCTAGTAGACAAGCCTTCACAGTATACTGATGTCATTTTGTTGTTTTAAAACTTTTTACTCATTTATTTATTTTTACTGTCACCCATGTTGTGGCTGAGAGCTTAGGAACAGCTGTTTTATTGATTTCTTTTTTGAGGGGAGGTAGAAGAGAAGTCTCCTTACTTGGAGAGGCAATTTAAAATCCTGAGATCCAGAATGTTGTTTTTACTTCATAAGTAAAGCATCATTTACGAACTCATTCTGTAAATATTTCTTGAGGGATTACTGTATGCGAGGCATTTGAAGAAAAGTAGAGGACAAGTCAGATTGACGTAGATTGCTCTCAGGGAATTTTTATATTCTGTGGGAGAAATAAACCAAAAAAATCCATAAATTAATGTACAAAGGAGCTAGTTCTAGATATCGAGAAATGCTAGAAAGAAGCCAAAGTAGGACTGCATGGTATGAGAGAGGCTGGAAGACACTGGAGTCCACAAAACTTCTGGAGGAGGCTGTTTACGAGAGAGACAAATGAAGAGGAGACGCCGGACGAGCAGAGACAAAGAGAGAGTTTTAGGAAAAGGGAAAACACTTGCAGAGGTGCCAAGGCAAGAAAGAGACACTAGTGTTTTAGAGCCCCGCCCCAAAAAAGGCCAAAGAGGCTTACATCTACAGATAAAAATAGAGTAGTACATGGTGAGGCATTTGAGGTCTAAATCCTATAGGGTTGATTGGCTGAATTGCGTTCCCCTGCCCCAAATTCATATGTAGATGATGGTACCTAGAGATGGAATTTGGGGACATAATTAAGTTTTAATGAAGTCATGATATGGAGCTCTTGTGATGGGGTTACTGGCCTTATAAGAAAGGGAATACATACAAGAGATCTGTCTCCGCGCATGTGAGACCACCATGAGAAGAGACGTCTGCAAACAAGGAAGAGGGCTCTATGCCTTCACCCTTGGCTCGGGCTTCCAGCCTGCAGAACTGTGAGAAATAAATATATGTTGTCTAAGCCACCCGGGCTCTGGCATTTTGTTAGAACCGCCTGAGCGGTTAGACAAGGGCCATAGAAACCACATTAAAGTCATTCGTATTTTGCTTTAAGTAACAAAGAAGGCGGTGAATAGATTCTCCATGACAGGCTTCTGGTTTAATAACCTTAAACACTGTAGCACTTATAAGCAAATGGGGAGTATAGACTGAGACATAGAAAATGTATGATTGAGTCTCTACATTTTCAGTAAAAATTCAACAACACCTATTATTGTTTGGTGGTTATTATTATTATTGTTCAAATACTTGCTGGAAAAATGTCTTCATTTTTTTCATTAAAAACTTGTCCTTCTGGGGCACCTGGGTGCTTAAGAGTGTCTTTGACTCGGGACGCCTGGGTGGCTCAGTTGGTTAAGCGGCTGCCTTCGGCTCAGGTCATGATCCCAGAGTCCTGGGATCGAGTCCCACATCGGGCTCCCTGCTCAGCAGGGAGCCTGCTTCTCCCTCTGCCTCTGCCTGCCACTCTGTCTGCCTGTGCTCACTCTCTCTGACAAATAAATAAATAAAATCTTAAAAAAAAAAAAAAGAGTGTCTTTGACTCAGGTCATGATCCCAGGGTCCTGGGGTTGAGACCCATGTCGGACTCCCTGCTCAGTGGGGAGCCTGCTTCTCCCTCTCCTCCCAGCTCACATACTCTGTCGCTATCTCTGTCTCTCACAAATAAATAAGAAATCTTAAAAATTATTTGTCCTTCCATATTTGTTAAAGCAAACATTGTTTAGTTCTTAATTTATATTGCAAATGGATGAATGTTCCAAAAGATAAAAAAGTGCAAAACACAAAACTGGACACTTTTATAAAGTTGGCTTTATTCCCTAAGTCCTCCTAAATCAAACGTGTCCTTCAAATGTTAGATAGACTTGTTCTGTTCCTTCATAATCAATCCCATGGAAATGTAGAACCATTGTTCTATTGGGGACATAAAAACAAATTATATTGATAGATCTGTGTATTGTTTTGAGCGCTAATAAGAAAATGTAATTATTTTAAAGTTCTTGTGTGCTGTGAAAAAGTGGTCATTAACTATAATTTCCATAGTTAGGTATAACTTTTTATTAGGTAATAGATTAAGTTTTGTCAGTCCTCTCCCTCTCCTACCTGGGACGTGTTCATAGGATGTTCCCATCAATTCCTCATTCTCAGAACCCTCTTCCACTTCGTTTTCTCCTCCCTTTGCCCACCCATTAGGGTATCACTGAGGTATTCAGGAGACAGACAAACACCTCCTTTAGTCTGATCCCAAATATTGTTATTCATGAAATCAGGTTAAAGTTACATGATGCAAAGATTTGGACAAAAGATAGTAACAACAGGGGTAGGGGTAGACAACGTCTCATTACTGTCTAATCTGTGCAGGCCATGTCCTTGTGAAGAAATAGGAAATGACATTCCCATGCAGACTGCTTTACTGATTGAGAAGGCAATTACAGATTGGGAGAAGATATGCATATGATTTTCAGGACTCAATGACTTTTATTTGGTGCACGCTTCTCACCATCCATCACTTTTTTTCAGTTATCATTGCATTCTCTGAGGAACCAGGGAGTTCATTAAGCGGTCACAAGCCATTTCCTTGGAACTTTGCAGTTTATTTTATTTCTGTTCACATGCTACTCATTGAATAACATTTCCTTTAATCTATACATTTCTATAAAAATGCTATTTAGGTATATAGGGAAGGCAGGAAAATAGTAAACGTAAATTTCTAAGAAATCATCCTCAAATAGCATTTCAGAGATTAGAAAATGCATTAACACATATCATCTCATTTCCTTTGTTTCAGAAAAAGCCTGCTAGGTAAATTGGACAGATATTATATCGTTTTAGAGATAAAAGACACTTGGGGGTCATGCTAATTAACTATGCAAAGTCCAAAGCTAAGTAATTAGCTCATGATTCCTACCTTAATGTTCCGTCTGTACCCTAATATGAGTGGTTATTTAGGCACATACTTTTGACCAAGAAAATGTAATTTGTAGTATTCCAGATCTGGACATTTTAGGTTAATATTTCTGCAAATTTGAAAGTATATTGCTTTTTTATCAAGAAAAAAAAGATTAAAAATGTTAGAAAGCATATAGTCTGTAATACCCAATATAAGCAATGTGTGGGATTTCACATGTTTCCCAGGACATGTACTAAACTTTTGTGAATATACCTATCTCTGTATTTATATTAATACCTGCAATGCCATTCAAAGGTAGAATACTTTGTTATTTGAAAACGTTTTTTCTGATTAGTAGTTTCAAATTAATTTTGAAGACAAACCAGTTTAAAAAAGTAAGTTAAAATGGTCTAAATTTCAATAATTTTTATCTATGGATTAAGTATTCACATATTTGCTACAAACATTCAAATTTTGTGGCAACTAAAACATAAAATGACTAAAAACATAAAAAGAAAATGCTATTGGATATTAACATTTAACACAATGAGACATAAAATATTTCTCCTAGGAAAAAAATGTATCATTTATCTAGAATAAAGCATTCTGAGAGTATGATTTAAAAAGATTATCTCCACTTAAAAGTAGCCATTAGGCTAAAGAAAAAAAAAAGTTTTATGGTAAATATGAAATTCTATTTTATTCCTTTGATTTACTAATGTCGCTTATTTTCTTCAGTCTTCAACTAAGCCTAATGAAAACCTCGTCGAATACTGTGTTATGCTATATTAAATATTCTTCAGTGTAATCTGTACCCCCAGGGTCTTTATACTGTGAAATTCCCATGCCTTCTGGAATCATTTCTCCTTCTTTTTTTTTTCTTTCTTTCTTTCTTTTTTTTTTTTTTTTTTTGCTTATTTCTGCTTCCATCAGGCTTAAAAGGAAAGAAAACAAATATACAGAGGGAATAGGTGATGAAACCCTAAAATACACCAACACATTTACATACCCATGACTACCTTGAATCTTAGAGTGTGTTTCCACAACTGCATTAAGAAAAACTCCTGAGGACTCCAAAGGAAGAGAATAAGGACAAGACAAGTTCTCTTTCTGAATCTGAGTTGTTTAGAGTGAAAGATTTCTCGAGCCAGATCTGAACACAGCTAATAAAAAAGACCTTGCTTCTGTTGGGAGACAGAATATGTATGTATGCTTTTGTATGGATTAAGTCCAGATTTATTATCCTGAACTCTTCACCCAACATTAATCATAAATCAATTTAGTGACAACTTAAAACTATAAGAAAATTGTATACACAGCTTGAATAATCCATTTAACAGGTCAAATCAATGGCTTGGCTCTGTGCTTTCTTCCAGTTGGGTTTTCGATGGACGTACTGTCTCTCTACCAATTTTGTTCTCCCAGGCAGTCAAGAGCAGGGGGTTTGATTCCCTCTGTCAGGGAACACAAATCAACTTGAAAGGAAGAGTATGGCTGATTTAATGCCATATATTATGCAGAACAAGAGAAATGACAGTTCCTAAGACTAAACTTAAAGCAATGAAGAAAGTAAATCTGGAGAATCTCACCCTTTAGGAATGCTTAGCTGTAGGGGCGCCTGGGTGGCTCAGTGGGTTAAGCCGCTGCCTTTGGCTCAGGTCATGATCTCAGGGTCCTGGGATCGAGTCCCACATCGGGCTCTCTGCTCAGCAAGAAGCCTGCTTCCCTCTCTCTCTTTCTCTCTGCCTGCCTCTCCGTCTACTTGTGATCTCTCTCTGTCAAATAAATAAATAAAATCTTTAAAAAAAAAAAAAAAGGAATGCTTAGCTGTTACATTCACATTTGTCTATTTTCCCCTAGAAATATATTCCCAAAGTGATGCCAAGCATGTTCTCTTGTTTATAATTACTTGGGAAGAGGATGACTAATGAATAGCTTCTCTCCCTCCTGTATGTCCGATGAACAAATATTTTCCAAGAAAGTCAGACACATTATTCAGTTCATTGTATGAAATAAATCCACCCAGGGGTTGGTATTTTAATAAAACAATTATCAAAAATTTTAAATTCTTTTTTTTTACATTATTCTCAACTGTGATCTATTTTGCATTGTCACATTCTATAATGTAATGTGTTCCTGTGAAATCCCATTATGCTTAGGTGTATTTTATTTAATTTAAGTATACTGATATATTAAAGAGAAAGTGTAGGCTGATGATCTGGCAAGTAGAACCATCGAAGGAACAACACTTGTACCTTCCTGACTACTGCAAAATGAAGCAATGGGGAAAAAGGAAGCTATGGAAGTAGAATAGTGTTGGAATCTTGCCTCATCAGTTTCTTAGCCGAGTGATAAGGAATTCAATCCCTCTAAGTCTCAGTAACCTCTTCTGTTAATGCAAATAATAAAGGTTTTGTGAGGATTAAATGAGATTTTTCACTTAACCGAGAAGCAGGTATTTTAATTTGTTAATCAAAATCACGCATTATTACTAGCAATATTTATTTCTAAGGGGTGCCTGGGTGGCTCAGTGGGTTAAAGCCTCTGCCTTTGGCTCAGGTCATGTTCCCAGGGTCCTGGGATTGAGCCCCACATTGGGCTCTCTGATCGGCAGGGAGCCTGCTTCCTCCTCTCTCTCTCTCTCTGCCTGCCTCTCTGCCTACTTGTGATCTCTGTCTTTCAAATAAATAAATAAAAATTTAAAAAAAAATATTTCTAAGATGTGAATCCACTACACACCTCTGAATATATATGGTGTATTGAAGATGTGGGTGAACTTTGAAAGAATTTCTTCTAATGTTAATTACCTAAAGTTAGCTTAAAATATATATTTTTTTTAATTCATTGTCCTCTACCACATTTCTGTTGAATACCTTTGTTTGGAAAGGCAGTGAGATTCTTTTTGACGTGAATTTGTAACCTGCAAAAGCAGATTAGAAATATGGGACAGTACATTTGCCATGACAGAGAATAAATACCTGAAGTTTGGGAATGTTTTAAACTTCTAAATTATGCAAATTTGTGAGCAAATATAACAGTACAGACTCATACACTGAAGCAGAAAATTAGACTCTGTGATTTTAGACACTTTAATAATAAATCCTGTTAATTGCTACTGACAGTCCTTTAGAGATGAAAAATCATTGTATTTTCAGGTTTGGCCCAATGGCTGTGGAAAAATATTATTCCTCGCCAGTGGATGATCTAATTTAACTAAAGAGTAAACCCTATAAAATCAGAGTTGATGACCTGGTTGATTAATGTGCCCAGTAATTCTATTAGAGTAAGATATAATTTAAGAATCCAACTGATAAAAATCATCATTCTCCTGGTTTAATTAGTTTTAATTAGAAAATTTACATATATATATAGATATGCATATCTACATATATGCATATCTATATATATGTTTCTACACATAAATAAAAGTATAGTGGAGTAACATTAAAGTTTATATATCCTATACATATCTTATAAGACACATAAAAAAGTACATTTCCCCTAGAGAATGCACACCTAAATTTGGGGGTGGGGGCAACAGAAAGTGAACAGATTTTAACAAAGTATTTTGGAGGGTTTTTAAAGTCAGTTTTCAAAGTCGGATAAGACACATTATTCAGTGAGGCATCTTTCATACGCATGTATGTATGCCGTTGTAACTGCACCATTTTATTTCCTTTAATGAGTACTGTATCTGTCCTAAAACTGTGAAATAATTTACATGCCCTCATCCTAACCCACTTTCCTCAAAAAAACCCTTTGAATTTCCACCCTGCTCTGTGCCAGAGACACCACTGGGCGGGAAGCCATGTTAATACAGTGTCAACACATTGGTTGTTGTGGCTAATTTCACTCAAAATCAAGTAGCAGAAACAAGATCAAATCAGTTGCTTGAATTGACCTGTCACTTCACTTAAATTACAATGAGCAGGTCAATAACCCTATGAACCAGGTAGTGGAATGTGGGCGAACGTGCATGGATTAACATCACTGGAACTTATAGCTGGTGTTGCTGATACTGTTTTTAGATTGAATATGACTCCCAAACATAAACTTTAAAGTGAGACAAATATGCATAGTTTATAAACAATATGAAGTTGGTGAATTTCATTTTATCCAGGATGGTGGCATGAAAAATAATAATGTATTTACCAGAAATGTACTCACATAGGGAAATATTTTATCCACAAAGTCTAGAGGAGAAATGCAGGAAAAATTTTCATTTACACTATTATGCAAGAGATAATAAATACTGTATCACTAAGGATTTGTTATGGTCTCATTCAAACATGCTTCAGCCCTAAGAGTTAAACACATCATGTAAAAATATCTAAAAGGATGATCTACATGGTCAGAAGTAACCATTCCCTAATATGATCATAGAGGTAGCTACAAAACGTAGAATTTAAAAGGCGATGGAATGACATCAAAATGATGTAGGTGGGGATTAAAGAGGGAGCTTGGTTTTCAGGTCCCACTTCTCAAAGAAGCTTAAAGTGAAACTGGACAGTGAAGGCATCTGCTGAGCTTAGAATACAGGACTGGGATGTTATAAGGACGTTAGGCAGAGAAATTAGTGTAAGGAAAGGCTGAAATTCATGTGTTTATCAAACAGAGGGTAGATTGTTATGACTGGAGCATGGGTGTCTCTTGGTAGGAGGTGGAGGGTACATTGGCTTAGATGAAAATTGTTGAAGTTGGGTGATAGATCATGAAGTTTTGTTATGTAGTCCTCTTGCTTTTTGAAATTTAATATTAAACACACACACACATATACACACATACACATTCAGGGGGATCAGAGAACTAGATATAGGTATTGTCCCTGTTTAGCTGGTGCACAATTATTAGTGACACAGATCAGTAATAGACTTAGACCTAGAGACAGATCAGAGAAGAACACCTCATTGGTAAATCAAACTACATTTACACATTAAAAAAAGTTCAGAAGTAGGTTCAGGAAGTCATATCAGCACACTATTGCAGACCAGACCTTCTGAAAGCTAAACTAGCCCCTACTTCCAAGTCCAGACTTCTGGAAGCGAGTCTAATGCATGTGGGTGCCCATAAAACCTACAGCCAGCGAAGCTCATCAGTATTGGTAGAATCTAAAATGTAGCATTGACCAGAGAGTTCAGTAGAGTGCAGCTGATCTGGAATAACGTCCTCATTGTTGACCCTCAGCTTTCCCGGATCAACTTGACATCTAAGACCAAGACAAACTAGCTGGGTCTAGGAACTTACCTAATCTTACTGTTAAAAAAGTATAAGAAATAAGTGATGATCTTACATGGACTTCCTGGAAATCATACTAACACGTACATATACTCTCTGTAGGACCAGGCATTGATATTGAAAATATAGGATTACACACAATTACACAATCAGAGATGTTAGAAGATACCACAGACCCAGGAAAACCTTCCCCTTTAGTACGATTTAATGTAGTCTGTCAGATAAAAGGTAATTTCAGAATATACTCAATGATATTGTAATAGTGTTCTATAATGACAGATGGTAGCTATGCTTGGGGTGAGCATAGCATAACACAGAGAGATGTTGAATCACCATGTTGTATCCCTAAAGCTAATGTAATGTCATATGTCAACTATATTCAAATTTTAAAAATTTAAAAAAATAATAAAAGATAATTTCAGTTAAAGAGTATCTTATCTGCTGAACTTCTATGATATTCTTTGGACAGGTCTGAATTTACAGTCAGCAAGCAAATATAACCCTCTGAATTCTGGGCTAGAAGATAAATCATACTTTATGAAAATATTACAGAACACTTGAACTCTTGGTTTCATGATCTTTTAAGACACAAATATATGATAGTGATGTTTGAACTGCTATGTTACAACTTCATCAACTATTGTAATAGTAGGCTTTGAAAATCTTTGGTAAAATGTGCCAAATTTCATTGCCTTGAAATGTATCATTTCTGCAACTTATCAAACAGTGTTGACTCATGTTACAGTAAGCTCTTGGGAATTATGAAAAATAATCATATTAGTGGAAGAATTATTACAAAGTTTTAAACCCTAGATTCAAGTCCAACTTGGTGCCACATGTAAAATTAATCTTTGGATCTTTACAGAATTCCTCTGGGCAATAATCTACATCATAAAATGAAACATAATGATGAATAGACACTTTTTACTCTGAAGAAGTCCAGGAAATAAAATTTCATTGCACGATTGGGCATATGTGTTATGGAGGATTTTATCTTCTTCTTAAGCATGAAAAATTGTCCACTATGTGATATTGGACTAAAAAAATTAATAGTCTGATCCACTATGCAAATCTTAATATAAAGCTCAAAGGTACAGCATTTTTACTTTTTTCCAAACTGCCAGTGATTTAAATAAACAGCCCTGACTTTTCCAACCACCATATCAATTAAGCAAAGATAGTATTAGTACTATAAAATATTAAAATGCATATTTTATTTTCATTTTTGCATATTTATCTTTCAAAACATATACTTTAAAATGCAAAGATTATCACAGCATGGTTCTATAGGAAAAGACCTAAAGAGATATTAAATTATTCCACTGTTATTCTGGACGTAGCCTATACATGGTTAAGTCTTAAAAGAAAACACACCATATAGCTTTCCTAAAATAACTAATACATATATGAATTTAAAAATAATTCTTTTGCTGTATTCTATTTATCCACCTTAAAATGCAAAAGGTACTGAGTAATGTTTTTATAAAAAATATCAGATAATTTAATTTCATAAAACTTGCAAAATGTGCACCATTGCTTTACATGATACAAAAATATATATTCATTTTCAGCTGTAAAGATGTGTTTCAATTGATGAAGAATTTGGTTCCCATGATTTACATATTATGTTAAACTCTGTGCCAAACTATGGGTTTTTTTTTTTTTTTGAGGAAAAATTATCATAGACATAGACTATTGGAGCAAATCCTTCACCACCACTCTACCATTGTCATCTGGTAGGATCTTTTTAAACTATAATCGGTGTAGTCTGTCTTGTGTACAAACACTAGCCTCTCCTATTTGCTATGCACAGATATTCAATCAGATGTTTAATTACTTCTTAACATGAGTTCCAGACAGCTGGCTAATTCCCTTGTTTCTGATTAAAGAGATTACAAAAAATAAAATTTAACATGGCATTTATATATAACTACAAAAGGAAACATTATTAATAAGATTTAGCCATTGAAGATATGCAAGACTTGTATGTGTTACCATTACTGGGGACAAGAGTTTCTAAAACAACAGAACACTTTCAACAAATGGCAGGGAAAGGGACACAGTCCTCTGAAATGTTACTAGTTCGAAAGGGCTGACCCTAAAAAATAATCGGATAAACATTGGCTAATACTGTCTATAAATTGGCTGTCATTGGTGTGTCAGGATCAGTAATGCACATTTTGGGCTGCAGATGACCAGCAGTGAATATATTAGAAGTATGGAGGCAACTACCTAAGTTGAAGTCAACTGACAGGACTGGATAATGTGGGGCAAGCATTTTTGTAATAGTATCAATGATCGCGTACTCCACTTTTTCATATCGACAAGTCTGAGTTTTTTTAGCACTAGCAAATGAAATCGTCTTTTTAAATCTTGTCTTCCTTTAGTGAAGTACATTTTCATCGGCTTAAACATTAACATCTTCAAATTATAGGAATTCTTTTGAAAGTGAGTGAGACCCTCTTGGTGATTGTGCTACTTCTTTCTATTTTATGAATCAGAGAGATACAGTAAATCTATAGTAACTCTTTCAAACACAAAACTGTTAGGTATCCACAGTCCCAAACCAGTCAAACATGGATGAAAGATTGTTGCCAGAAACTAAGTCCCGGGTGTAATCTCTGACATCTTTTCATTGTTTTGGTGTTGGTGTTCATGGAACTTGCTCTATCAGAAACATTCCATGAAGCTGCTATGGGTGGTATGAACACTGAACCGGAAAGTTACACAGATATGACTTGGAACCCACAAGGGTACTATAGGAATCTACAGGTGGTTTATGTGTGGGTATGCGTGTGTATGGGTGTGTGTTTTTGTGTGTATATATACACATATTAATTTGGAATGCTGTCTGGGATATATATATATATATATATATATATATATATATATATATATATGAAATGTGAAGAACCTTTAAGAACAATCCTGATAGAGAACTCTCTTGCCTGTATAAAAAGTTATTTTGTTGCATATATACTTTTGTACAAAGTTATTTTGAACTATTATGGAGCTGTTTAAAAAATATAAAAAGTGTGTGTGTGTAAGTCTCCAGGATATACTGTGAATGGGAAAAGTGAGGGAGAGAACCAGGTAATGACAGATATTATTTAATCTCAGTATATTATAAAGTATATGTACATATATAATAAATACATACAAATGGAGATTTTAAAAACTATGGGAAAATGCATCCTTCCTTTTAGGCCACTCAGGCTGCTATAACAAGATATCGTAGACTGGGTGACTTATAAACAACAGAAATTTATTTCACAAAGTTCTGGAAGCTGGTAAATCCGAGATCAAGGCTGCGGCTAATTTGTTGTTTGGTAAGAGCGCACATCCTTGCTCATAAACAGCTGTCTTCTTGCCATGATTCTCTGGGGTGTTTTCATAAAGGCTTTAATCCCACTTATGAGGGCTCTGCTCTTGTGATCTAATTACCCTGCAAAGCCCTCATATTCTAATACTATCACTTTGAGGGTTAGGATTTCAACATGTGAATTTTGAAGGGACATAATCAGTCTGTAACAACCCCATACTGGTAAAAGGAGTGAGATTGAGAGAAGAAATTAAGGGCTGAGGATCTGCTTCTCTGTCTTATGTGTTTTCCTCATGGTCACAAATGATTGCCACAGCTCCAGTTATCAAACCCATAAATGTCAGCATACTTATAAGGAATGACAGGGAATAAATCTACTAAATCTCTTTTATTACAGAAAAAAAAATCCATCTATATTGTTTGTTCATATTATATGTAATATGTATGTTATGTATGTTGTATAATATACTACATAGTATATATACTATATATATATTTGCATATATATAGTGTATAATACAGGTTGTATTATATAGTATAAATATGTATATTTGCATATATATTGTTGTATAACATATATGTGTTATGTATGTTGTATTATATATACATAATCTACTTTTGAGATGTCTTTAGCACAATTTTCCTAAAATCTCATTGGTTAGCATTTGTATCATGCATGTGACTTTGCTGCAAAAGAGGGAGCAGGAAAGCAAATAATTGGGAATTTCAACTGTTGTCATCACAGACAAGCTCTATCACCAAGAAAGGAGGCGTGGAGAATAATCATTGCCTAGACCACCAGCAGTGTATGCTACATTTTCATAACTTTTACATACTCATTGTCAGGAGGAAGTACCACAGCTTTTTATTTCCTCCACAAGAACTCTGTGACTCATCTTGAATTATGGTGTCCTAAATAACAGTGGCATATACCGTTTCAGAGGAGGGATATCTGTAGCCTATTATAAGAAATTTGACACTAAGCCATTCTATAGTATTTTTTTAGTTACAATTCTCATAAAAATGTTCTCTGATGGACTTGCTTAAACATTCTAGTATTCCTAAAGTGGATTTCAGTTAGATTCCCTGAGAGTTTGGTTGTTGATGGTGGATACCTCCCTAAATATTCTGAATGAGAATTCAAGACTTCTGGATAAATCTTCACTAACCCTTTCTTAATTCTGGAATGTAGTCTCGGACTTCTTAGGGTAAAGGATTTGGGAGTTAGTCCTGCAGAGGGTTTTCTAGCACAGAATGGGTAAAAGATGATTTATCTTAACAAGAAACTAGAGAAAGCATAAACAACACTGAAGGGATCGTAAGAACCAAAAGATAAATCAAGCAGAGAACTGGCTAAACCTGTATGTCAGAGGTAAAGCCTCCGTCATTACTATGCATCCTGGGGGAGTCAAATGCAGAGAGAATAAGAAACCCCTGGTAGCGGTTCAAGGGGAGGTCAGGTGTGCCTGCAGGATCACATTCAAATTCTATCTGGAGACAGGAAATCTGGGAGGCTTAATTTTGAGAATAGCCTTAATAAATCTGCCAATAGATGGATGGGCTGTTTGATGAGGGAACAAGAGCCCCCAAGGCTGAGGACTGAACCTGGATCTGCTATACATTTAGTTCTTTTGAAAACCATCCAGAAGAAAAGCAATTGTGTGAAAGGGAAAGCTTAAGATTTGCTCGTTGGGAGAGAGCACCAAGAAATGCAGAGTTACAGGGATTTTTAGGCTCTATCTGTGTGGAGAATGTGGTAATATACTCATAAGCACATGGCTTAGCTGATATTAGCTGAGAAATGGAGCCATTTCTACTAGAACCATGAAAATAATAAACCAGAGAAGAAACTAGGAAGGACATTTAGGAACTTACTACGGTACGCTAGCCGGACAGTGCCAACGACAGGTGTTAGAATTCCTTCGTACTTGATGTAGAGGTGGTAGTATTTGAGGTTTTGGTTACTTCTATCAAAAGTTGCCAAAAACTTACTGGCTTAAGACAACATAAATGTATGATCTTACAGTTCTGTAGTTCAAAGTCCAACACAGCTCTCACTGGGCTAAAATCAAGGCCAACTATGTTCCTTTCTGGACAATCCATTTTCATGGAGTTTCTCTTCTAGAGGTTGCTCGTGTGTCTACATTGTATCTTCAACTCCAGCTCTGGGTGTCTGAGTCTTTCTCACATCACGTAACTCTGATTGTCACTCTTCTTCCTCCCTCTTCCACATTTAAGGACACATTGAGTATACTGAACTCACCCAGATAACCCAGGACAGTATCCCTGTTTTAAGGTCCACTGAATAGCAAACTTAATTCCATTGGCTACTTTAATTTCCACTTCCCATGTGCTATAAAATATCTATAGTTTTTGTTAAAAATTAGGATCTGAATGTCTTTCTGCTGAGCACAGTGGGGAAACTGCCAAAATATGAAAGTCTCTGTTACACATTGTCTTAAAGTGTCTGTAGATGGTAGTAAATATACTAGAGTCCTAATACTTAAACCACATTCTTATTTTTCAGAAGAGCTTACAGATTGCTTAAAATATGTTGATTAGGTTGAGAGGCAAAATATATTAAGCTAATACATACTGAGGGTCTAATATGTCTTTGGAGTCATGGTATTCATTTAAGAGGAAGAAAGGGTGCTCGGATTTGACCAATCCTTATCCTCACTATCTAGAGCCCACAAAAGTTTCATATGTTTCCAGTTATCTACAGAAGTCCAATACAAAAAGAAGAGTAAGAATATTAATCCCTTAAGTAAAATTACATATTTATTAGTAATTTCATATAATTTCAACTATTGACTTGCTCTAAGAAAAAAATTAAAGTAAGAAAAATTAAATAATCTTATCCCATCAAGTCATCTTATTAAATTAGAAATTATATGAAAAGTTAAATAATGATAAGATAAATTTTTATTTTTTTTAAAGATTTTATTTACTTATTCGACAGACAGAGATCACAAGTAGGCAGAGAAGCAAGCAGAGAGAGAGGAAGAAACAGGCTCCCTGCTGAGAGAGCTCCATCCCAGGACCCTGGGATCATGACCTGAGCCTAAGGCAGAGGCTTTAACCCACTGAGCCACCCAGGCACCCCGATAAGATAAATTTTTAAAAGTAGTTTTTCAAAACAACTGAAAAGAAAGCATTAGGTACAAAATAATTAACTATCAAAGTAATAACATAGAAACCAATTTATGCGTTCATAAGGATAATTCACAATTGTAGCCTCAGAGATTTAAATTGTAGAGTCCATATTTTATTTCCTTCCATTTCCTTTTCTGTACCCTCTGCGGTATCACGGTGCCTACTCCATATGTAACCCCCCTCCAGGATGTCAGCTCGGGTCATCATCTCAGGCTTGTGATATGGAGACCCACATTGGTTCCCGAGTTGGCCTTGTGCTGGGTGTGGAGGCTTAAGATTCTCTCTCTCCCTCTGCCTCCGCCACTGCCATCCCCCCACACCCTGCATGTGGGTGTGCACGCTCTCTCTCTAAAAATAAGTATATATATATATATTTAATGCCAATCAGACTTCTTGAGGTTTCAGGGCATATCTCAGATTTTGTCTTAAGTATATCTTACTCTCAAATTCTAGTGATCTCTATTCTCTCTCTCTGTTCCTGTTGCTGTTGCCCATATGATTCATCTGATGATGATTCAGGTCTTTCCTAACAATTTCTGATTTATGTTTTGAAATTTATACTGTGATTAATATTTCATATTTAGGGTTTGATTTTCCTAGTTCATTATGCCATCCTTAAGGCAAATACTATGTTTAATATACTGTGTTTACATATTGAAAAATGAGTATCTAATTCTGCCAAGCTACAGAGCCGGGCTACTGAGCCCACCACTGGGATTACAAATTCCTATAGAAAACACAAAAGAGGTCAAGGATAAATTTGTTATGTTTCTCAGTATTTCCAGTATATTACCTTAACTTTCATGTTTTGTGTGTACATTCAAATATCAAGACACAGGAAAAAATTCATGTTATTTCAGTTTAATTATTCTAATTTTATGTGGCAAACATTTACATAACTGCTAGATAGAGCTATTGAGTACCTGTTACACAACTACTATTGGTTCCTGTTTTTAAGGAGTTTAGAATCTGTGGGAAAATGGTAATTAATCAACAGATCCTACAAACTGATACCAAATGTAGGTATAATAAATACTATGAGGAAGAATAGCTTAGTCCATTTGGGCTGCTATAACAAAAATACCATACACTAGGTCACCTAAACAACACATATCTCTTTCTCACAGTTCTAAAGGCAGGGAAGTCCAAGATCAACTGCCAGCAGATTGGTTGTTTGGTAAGGGTCCACTTCCCAGTTCATAGATGGTCATCTTCTGGCTGTATCTTCACATGGGCAAAGGAGAGCTAGAGAGCTCTCTGGGATCTCTTTTATAAAGATACTAATACCATTCATGAGGGTTTCACCCTTAATACTTAATCACCTCCCAAACGCCCCAGTTCCTAATACTATCACATAGGAGGCTGGAATTTCACCAGGGAATTTTGAAGGGACACAGACATCGGTCCATTGCAGACCATGTCTGCTAACATGCAAGTAGAAAACAAAATCCACCAACCAACTTGGAGAGGTTAAGGAAGTGTTTTCTAAAGAAATGAAGTCCGACCTGATGAATGCAAAAAATTGGGATGAGTGCTAGAGGAAGAGTTTCCAGGCAAAGGAGAAAACCTACGCAGATAACATATAGCTGGATGAAGAATGATGTATTTAAGAAAGTGAAAGTTGTTGGTGCCTGGGTGGCTCTGTTGGTTAGGTGTCTGCCTTCAGCTTAGGTCATGATCCCAGGGTACTGGGATCAAGTCCCATATCAGGGAGCCTGCTTCTCTCTCTGCCCCCTCCTCCTCACTCTCTCTCTCTCTCTCTCTCTCTCAAAATTAAATAAAAATAATTTTTTTTTAAAAAGTGAAATTGACTGGTGTGGCTGAGCACAAAATGAGGGACAAGTTGTTCTGCTAGAACGTGAAGATATACCATGCAAGATCTACAAGTCATGGAAAGGACTTCTGTGTTCAGTATAGGAACAATGAGAATCCCTGGAAGGATTTGTGTGCTTATGTGCCTGAAGGACATGAGCCTGGGTGACTTAGACATTTCTAGTTATGAAGCATCATTCTGGCTACTTGATAGGGAGATAGAGTAGAAGCTAAGTCAGCTAGGAAGCTATAGTGAAGGCCTGGTTTTGACGAGTAGTCATGGCAGGATTCATTAAGAATGGATGAGTTGAAAAGTGTTTAGAAGGCAAAATTGACCAGACTTGGTTGTAATTACATATGGGTAGGACAAAGAAGGAAGTGTTAGGAGGACTTGAAGGTTCCTACCTATGTTACAGATAGTGATGCCATTCTTTTCAATGTGTGTTCTGACAGAGGATCATAAATTTGTTTGGGGTAAGTTGAGTTCAGAATGTCAAATCCAATTATCATTGTCAAACAGGAAAATGGGAAATATATCTCTTTGGAACTCAGTAGAGAACTCTTTGCTGATGAAATATATTTGAGGGTCATTATTTCTAGGTAGAACCTTATTTCATAACTATTGTTGCAGTAGGACCTGGGAGGAAGTATAAAATTAGAAGAAAAATACTAGTTCTGTGAGTGCTGTGGTGGTAATAAAATGCAACATTAAAATAGTTCTGTTTTAGAAAAAGTTCACAGTTATGAATCAGAAATACTATGTCATTTAAAGCTATTTTATTATGTTGTAATGTTATTTTATTCTGTTCCATGAAAGCAAATTTTAATGCAAGAGCTTTATCTTATATCAACAAATACATCTCTTACTTTAGGTTGGCAAGAAAGGGAGGATTCTCCAACTATCCATCTCATGTCCCTAACTATTTTACCTTAAATAGTGCAGGGGTGGGGACGCCTGGGTGGCTCAGTTGGTTGGATGACTGCCTTCGGCTCAGGTCATGATCCCGGAGACCCGGGATCGAGTCCCGCATCAGGCTCCCAGTTCCATGGGGAGTCTGCTTCTCCCTCTGACCTTCTCCTCGCTCATGCTCTCTCTCACTGTCTCTCTCTCAAATAAATAAATAAAATCTTAAAAAAAAAAATAGTGCAGGGGTGTATGGATCTACTTATTAAAGTTTCCTTTTGGAATATTTTAAAACATTTACTTACTGCTTTTCAGCTAATGCAGTTTCACTACTTTGACTTGATTTTTATAGAAATTTGAAGCATCAGTTAACTCGCTGTGATCCAGTACTCAATTTCCCTTAAATCCTGACCAAATCTTTAAGTTCTTTATTTTTAAACATCTCTACTAAGAAGTGACCTTTCTCAAATCATTTGTAGATAAGATATTATTAATATCAAATAAACATACTTGTTGCTATATACGAAATACAAATGGAGACTACATAATATTAGCTGAGTAGTAAGTAAAAGTGCCACAAGTATTGTCTTTAAAAAAACAAAGAACATTTTGAAATTGTTATTATTGTCAGAATTCAAATATATGTTGCAGAAATCATTTCATGCATTTAATTAGCATCTTGGAGGCATTATGTGTCTATAAATACATAAGTTGTAGGGAAGGCTTAGCATAAACTGTTTTTTTGTTTCAAATGGAAAATTCCAGAAAGAGGGTTAAGTTGTTTCTTCTTTATGACGTCAGGATGTTTCCCCAATTTCTATGCTTGGGGCGTTCAGCTGTATCACTGACAATATTTCTAAAAGATACTGAATTCTATAGGGAAAATGTGAAGCTTTTTTCTTTTAACTGATTTTTAAATTACATGGTTGTAAATGAGCATCATTTTAAGCCTTGTCATTTGGTCTAAGAAGCTATCTAGGAGCAGGAGCCTTCTTTATTTCAACAGACAATAATGGTTGCAATGATTCCAATACTGCATAGGGACTCGTAAATGCTAATCTTTGGGTCTCAAATTCCCATTAAAAACATGAAAGATTCTCAGTGCTGAGACAAGGATTTAGCCGTTTTGCTGTAATAACCAAAGCAGTTTCAATGTTTGAATGTGTAATATTTTGATAAAATCACACCTATTTGTGTATGAATATTTATTTTGCTCTCTACCGAAGGTGTTCCAAATAGCAAAAAATGTATGAAGCAAATACAATAGTGTTTTCTATTGTCAGGAACATGGATTAATATGTTTTCCTCTGAATTTATTTAATACAAATCTCATTACAATGTTATGAAAACAAAGCTGGCAGGATTATCCAGAAAGTATTTTCCATAAAATAAATCATTGAAAACAAAGCAAAAAGAAAAGAAAAGGAGATAGCAGGTCAATAAGATCTCTTGTTATGAAATAGTAAACAAATGAGCTTTGTAATTTTACATAATTGATTTGTTTCTATTCAGTCATTTTAATATAATTGATAAAATACTTTTTAGGTGTTTTAGTAACTTGCTATAAAACATAAATAATTGGACCAACATTCATCTGTCGTGATAGAAAGACCCATATAATCTAATCTTCAACCTTGTCATCAACCGAAAAACTGAGAAACAGATCTGATTCTTCATATCCAGACAACTATTGCTATGTTTTGGACAGTAAAATATCTTTTCAGTTTCATTGTTGAGATTTAGCATTCACACGTAACTTATTTTCTAACCACATATAGGAGCACCCCATTAATGTATTTGCTTGTAAGTGTGTATGTCTGCACGCCTTCCAGCCAACCGCTGGCCTTCCTGTTGTGATTCAGTTGAATGCAAGGCAAAACCCTACATTTTCAACTCACTGCCTATGTTAAAAGAGATTGAGGAAGCCTGGGAAAGTTCCCATTAAGGTTCCCCTTTGCCTTACTTTGAAGTACCTGTCCCAAAACTTTGTAACATACAACCATAACTCCTTCAGATTATTACACATTTGTGTAATCTCTAAATGAGAAACATTTTGATACATGTGAGATATTTTACCTTGCTCTCTATTTTCCCTCTTGTAAAAAAAAAAAAATGGGGTCAGCAAAAAGTTAAATTTTCATTTGCATCCCCTATATTACATTCTGCTTTCTTCTTGACTCTAGCTAAGAGTGAATAAATATCTTCTCTTTGAATTAGCTGGATTATTCTAAATTAAGTTCTCCAGGATTATCTCCCAATCTGATGAAGAAGATAAAGAAATATAATAAATCCTCTCACCAAAACACAGACTTTTTTTTTCCATTTTATTTTATTTCTTTTCAGTGTTCCAAAATTCATTGTTTATGCACCACACCCAGTGCTCCATGCAATACCTGCCCTCCATAATATCCACCACCAGCCTCGCCCAAATCCCCACCCCACTCCCCTCCAAAACTCTCAGTTTGTTTCTCAGAGTCCACAGTCTCTCATGATTTGTCTCCCCCTCCAAGTTCCCCCAACTCACTTCTCTCCATCTCCCAATGTCCTCTGTGATACTCCTTATGCTCCACAAGAAAGTGAAACCATATGGTAACTTGACTCTCTACTTGACTCATTTCACTCAGCAGAATCTCCTCCAGTCCTGTCCATGCTGATACAAAATTTGGGTATTCATCCTTTCTGATGGAGGCATAATACTCCATAGTATATATGGACCATATCTTCTTTATCCATTCGTCCATTGAAGGGCATCTTGGTTCTTTCCTCAGTATGGTGACTGTGGCCATTGCTGCTATGAACATTGGGGACAGATGGCCCTTCTTTTCACTACATCTGTATCTTTGGGGTAAATACCCAGTAGTGCAATTGCAGGGTCATAGGGAAGCTCTATTTTTAATTTCTTAAGGAATCTCCACACAGTTTTCCAAAGTGGCTGCACCAACTTGCATTCCCACCAACAGTGTAAGAGGGTTCTCCTTTCTCCACATCCTCTCCAACACATGTTGTTTACTGTCTTGTTAATTTTGGCCATTCTGACTGGTGTAAGGTGATATCTCAGTTGGTTTTGATTTGAATCTCCCTGATGGCTAATGATGATGAACATTTTTTCATGTGCCTGTGAGCCAACAAAGACTATTTTTAGGATTATTATCTTGTTGAGAGGTAGAGTAGCCATTCTCTCCTATTCCAGGATGATAGGTCTCATGGGTCTATTTTGGACAAAAGAATTTGCAGCAAGCACAATTGAATGGGAGAACTCAAATAGCTTTAACCCACTTATCTAGGATATAATAGTCTTCTGTTTTGTTTGTTTCCCTTGTTTTCTTTTGACATAGGGCAGGATATTTGGGTGGAAACCACTAAATTCATCCACACTGAGCCCTTTTATGACAGAGCTCTCTGGTAGTAAGTCTGACCATGTTTAGTAGATCAGGGGCTGGGTATTTCCAAGGCATAGGACAGAGTGGACCCCTTCCTATTGTACCCACTGCATCTAGTGCTAGCATTTGTGAACTAGAACAAGCGATTTAGTGAAAATGGATATTTGCATTGAACTGGCACAATATACTTACAAGGGCTCCGTCACAGTTTATGAAAGGCCAGATTTAAAACAGGAGAGATGACTTAATCTCGCATGTTAGCTTATTAGTCATCTCTGACTATATTGGAATATTTAGCTATTTAATGGAATTTGTATGTGTTTTACTGCAATGAGCAAATCCAATTGTCCTGCTTTTGAAGCATTTAGTTTGAGGGTTGATAATGTTTCTATAAATGTCATTAATCCTTTTGCTGACTTTAGCTGTCCAAAAGGACCTTGATAATCTCAAAGAGACTGTAATTCTCTCTTTTTGTCATTGAAATAATTGATATCTCCTTGAAAAGTAGATGAATTAATTGAATGTATAAGAAAGGAAGATTTTTCCTTTTCTGTATATAGACATGTTAAGTACTGTTGTTAAGTCTCATTGTTTCATGAATAGCATTAATATTAAGAATTTTTGGAGAATTTGATTTAGCAGTAATGTTAGCAAACTAGTTAGTAGCTACATTATTTTGGGTCATCCTAGTAACAACTTTAAGTCAGATTATCATAACAGGTTTCACAGTACTTTAAGCAAAATGTTCTTTTAAATTTTTGGTTAAGACTTTGCGAAATTTGTTGAAAATTTAACCAAATATTAAATTAAAAAATCAACTGATGAAATAAACATTGAGCTGTATAGACCTTAGTTTATCTCTGCTGGAAAAAATGTGCTTCTTGTTTGAATGGATTTGTTTGAGTAAAATTAAATCATGCAATATCTATTCAAATTGGTTTTAGAACATATTCCCAGGCAACTATAAAGCTTATTTTTTTTTTCAAATAATTACCATTAGGTTTCATATAAGTTATGCATGGAAATCTCCTGTGGATTTAGCAGAAAATTGATTTCACTGTGTAGAAACAGTGATAAACCCCAGTTCATACTACCAGAGGGTGAAATTTGTGTCCTAATGTAGAAAACCGGTTAGAATGCAATGATAGGGGAGAGAAGTTGGTTCATGCATTTTTAACACCTGGATATGTTTTTATCTTCTAGATTTATCCCAATTCTTTGGAATCATAATTGCAAAAGATTATTGAATTAAACCCGCTTACTTTGCTAATTGAAATCCTTAAAAGTAAAACAAAACAAAACCTGCTTAAGTCACTAGATCAGTGAAAAGTTAGTCAAAAATTGAGTTTTTGAGAATTGCAGGAGTTAGTGACATGGGCTCTGTATCGCCAACAATTGAGTTCAGTCTACGTCTAGCTGTGATGAGATATAAATAAACCACCACCTCTGAACTTTTGTTTCTTCAAAGAATTATTGTGGAAATCAAATGATATATGTTTGGCTGTAATAGAAACCACATGATATGAGGTACTCCTTAAAAAAAAAAAAATACTACTTGGTAAGCACTGTGCTATGAACTTTACTTACATTCTTTTTGAACTAACAACCCTCCCTCCAAGACAAGGATCATTGCACCTAACACTTGACGTAGCTGAGTGTAAGTTACTGCATGAGGAACCTCCCAGGTGGTCACAAAACTGGTGACAGACCCAGTTTTTTAAACCCATGTAGAACTTTCTCTTGCCTTATTTCCCAATAGCATAGGAACTCTTAAGTAATACTTACTTCTCTTCCTGTTTGGTTGTTTCCACAATACATTTGCTAACATTAATGTTAATTTTAAATATTTCATGATATTTTTCTAATTTAAGGTAACAATAAGATTCAGAATACTTTAAAACATTTTGCACTTAAGTTCTTCCAATTAGAGGATATAACTAGCTACCCTTTTATGTTTCTGCCATTTGCAATTATCTAGGGGAACTGAATTTTAGTACATGTACTTTTCTAAATTGTGTCTGATTTCATTGAGATGATACAAAAAAATCTGGAGACGATTTATTAGTAGTAACATACTTGAAGAGAAAAAACTAAGTAGGAGAATAAAAGCCTTAAAACAGACAGGAAGTTCTAAAGAAACTAAGCACAAAAAAAAAACCTTACTTTTCAGTAAAAGTATTATCTCTGATGCTTATAAAGGTCAACTGATTTTTAAAAATGTTAAAATTGTTGATAAAACATGTACATAAAATAAAATTACCCAAGTAGAAAATTGTCAGCAAATATACACATCTAAATGTATAAATATTGTGTTGACCTGATAGCATTTGGAAATTCTTTTTTTTTTAATATGACATTTTTTACTAATGCAGCTTGATAAAGGAATTTTTATAATATGTGTTCTATCAGATTTGACTCACATTACAAAACATAAAACATCATATCAGAGCCTAAATGCCAAGTAAAGACAGTAATTTAATGCACCACTAACATATTTTTAATAAAACTGATTACATTAGCCAGTTATTAAAGGTGGATCACCGGACTTTCCTATGGATTTGGATGTATGATGGTAAAGAAGAGGAGTAAAGTTTGGCTTCATGATTTGGGGCTGAAAAATACGAAGTGAAGTATCTTTTACTGAGATGGGTAAGTCTCTGGGAGGCCCCAGATGTTCAGAAATCAAATGTGAATCTAATATCACTGTTAAAATAGTACATTTGTCAGGCACAGTAAAATTATGTGTGCTCTACTTAACATCATTGACTACCATAGTATTTAAAAACATAGGCCTTGGAAGCATACCAACTTAAAAGTTTGGACAATCTTTTTTTTTTTTTTTTTTTTTTTTTATAAACATATATTTTTATTCCCGGGGGTACAGGTCTGTGAATCGCCAGGTTTACACACTTCACAGCACTCACCATAGCACATACCCTCCCCAATATCCATAACCCCACCCCCCGTCTCCCAACCCCCCTCCCCCCATCAACCCTCAGTTTGTTTTGTGAGATTAAGAGTCACTTATGGTTTGTCTCCCTCCCAATCCCATCTTGTTTCATTTACTCTTCTCCTACCCCCTTAACCCCCCATGTTGCATCTCCTCTCCCTCATATCAGGGAGATCATATGATAGTTGTCTTTCTCCGATTGACTTATTTCGCTAAGCATGATACCCTCTAGTTCCATCCATGTCGTCACAAATCAGCCTCGCTATTCTAAAAACAAGTGTTGCCTCTGATTAGTCAGATTTATCTTAGCATGATAACAGAATTAGAGGAAATTGTCTGGGCATCGGTTTGGTCAAAGAAAAGTTAGATATGAAGCAAGTCTGGCTTGACACTTATCCCGAGAGGGAGAAATGCGGAGGGGTAGCGAGGAGAGAAAGGGAGAAAGCACAAGAATAAGAGACAGTAAGAGAAACTGAACAGTTGATTTAGCAAGCATGTTCTGGTGGCAGTTCCTGGGAGTAACAATAAACCAATTGTACTGCAAGTGAGGTTAGTTATCTTCTGAACATTGTCACCTTTCAGAGAGTGCTTCCATGATCATTCTCATCTCTCTGTTTAATCTAATTGAAAAGAAATGCCTGGTGACTCGCTTGTTCACTTTAGAGACCAAGACTTCAATTAAAGCCTGCCATTCCACAAGTTAAAGGTGAACAGACCAAGCTGTGTGACTGTTCAACTTCAATAAATACAAATTTCTAATAAGGTTTTTTTAAAAAAAAAGTGTATTTAACAGAATATGATGTCAATATTAGATTACCTTGTCTAAAGACAAAACAAAGCAAGAATTTACCAAAATGCATGTGAAAATGACCATGCCCCGGTACCTATACTTCATTTATTTAATACTATTTCTTTGAGAACCTATTATGCACCATTCTAAGATTCCAAAATGAATACCACACAGTCTTTGCCCAGAAAGAGCTCATAGTATGGCAGTGGGGAGCAGACCCAGAGAAGTTACATGTAGGGTGATCATTTCTATCACAGAGTTTAATAGAGTACAGTTTTATGAGATTGAAGCGATTAGGCTTCTGGCAAATTGGAAAATATTCACCACAAAAGTAAACATCTCAATGGATCTTGAAGGAATGGTAGTTGTCGATCGAGCCAAAAGTGTTTAAAATTGGAGAGGAACGGAATTCAGAACAAAAGTACCAACTGTTCAGAGGCATGGAGGAAGGAGTCTGTGTGTTTAAAGAACAATGAATGGTTTTATTTGGGTGGGATTTCAGGTGGCACGTATGTGTGAGACTGTGATTGGAGAGGAAGTTGGAAATGGCAAGATTTCATTTCTTTTGATGGCTGCATAGTATTCCATTGTGTATATATACCACATCTTCTTTATCCATTCGTCTGTTGATGGACATCTAGGTTCTTTCCATAGTTTGGCTATTGTAGACATTGCTGCTATAAACATTCGGGTGCACGTGCCCCTTCGGATCACTACGTTTGTATCTTTAGGGTAAATACCCAGCAGTGCAATTGCTGGGTCATAGGGTAGTTCTATTTTCAACATGTTGAGGATCCTCCATGCTGTTTTCCAGAGTGGTTGCACCAGCTTGCATTCCCACCAACAGTGTAGGAGGGTTCCCCTTTCTCCGCATCCTCGCCAGCATCTGTCATTTCCTGACTTGTGAATTTTAGCCATTCTGACTGGTGTGAGGTGGTATCTCATTGTGGTTTTGATTTGTATTTCCCTGATGCCGAGTAATGAGGAGCACCTTTTCATGTGTCTGTTGGCCATCTGGATGTCTTCTTTGCAGAAATGTCTGTTCATGTCCTCTGCCCATTTCTTGATTGGATTATTTGTTCTTTGGGTGTTGAGTTTGCTAAGTTCTTTATAGATTTTGGACACTAGCCCTTTATCTGATATGTCATTTGCAAATATCTTCTCCCATTCTGTCAGTTGTCTTTTGGTTTTGTTCACTGTTTCCTTTGCTGGGCAAAAGCTTTTGATCTTGAAAAAATCCCAAGTGTTCATTTTTGCCCTTGCTTCCCTTGCCTTTGGTGATGTTCCTAGGAAGATGTTGCTGCGGCTGAGGTCGAAGAGGTTGCTGCCTGTGTTCTCCTCAAGGATTTTGATGGATTCCTTTCTCACATTGAGATCCTTCATCCATTTTGAGTCTATTTTCATGTATGGTGTAAGGAAATGATCCAATTTCATTTTTCTGCATGTGGCTGTCCAATTTTCCCAACACCATTTATTGAAGAGGCTGTCTTTTTTCCATTGGACATTCTTTAGCATTTTGAAATTCTTATTACTCATGATATCTTTAATAATCACTGCAATTAAGATTTTTTTAATTATTTAGACTATTTTCTGTAAGTACCATTCACTATAGTTTATGTATTGGGGTTTAAAATGTTTAAACACCACCTCCTTCTAGTGAACATTTTAATAAAACATTTCTACATTTTCTGTTGCTCTCTCCAATTTTTTGTTATACTGACATATATTTATGAAAAACATAGGACAAGTAAGAGACCTTTTTCACTGAAGAAATTGTGATTTTATTGGCAAAAAATAAAAAAAAAACATAAGGTAGAGAAATACACTGTTCTGTTCAATGCTTAAGAATTTTTATGAGAGGGGCACCCAGGTGGCTCAGTCAGGTAATCATCTGCTTTCAATTCAGGTCATGATCCCAGGGTCTTGGAACTGAGCTCTGTGTTGGGCTCCCTGTTCAGCAGGGAGCCTGCTTCCCACTCTTCCTCTGCCCACTGCTCATGGTCTACCTCAAATAAATAAAAATCTTTTTTAAAAAAGATTTTGTATGACAGATTTTCAAATACTTATTAGGTACTAGCCTGAAAAATCTATGGTGTCATACATATATATATATAACCAGAGAAATAATAGAACTTCATACCTTCGTATTATTTAAGTAACAAATTTTGTGTCAATTCAACCAAAAATATCTCCTTTAAGCCTATTCATTATGATAGAAAATGAATAAGACATATTCCCCATTTTTGAAGACTGCTCAAATCTGGTTTAGGAGATACAAACAAATATGCATAGGTGAATTCAATAGAATATACTTAAGGTGGTCCAGTTTCTTCTTTGCTTTTTTCTCAGTTTTAAACAGTTTAGGCAAATACTGTCCTTAGCTTAAACACACACACACACACACACACACACACACTGGAAAACTCTTGGAACTGTTACTTGAGCAGCCATGTTTTCCAATTTTGGCACAGAAAATAATTCACCTTCAAAAAAGCATAGCCACACCTACATACTACTAGTCACATTTTGTTTTTATGATAGTGTTGCCTCTGAGACGAGTAGGAACTATCAACTCTTTGTCCTTCTGCATACACTCAGTCACTTACTGAAAATTACAGAAGAGCTGAGGCTCCTAGGTGGCTCAGTCTGTTAAGCATCTGCCTTCAGCTTAGATCATGATCCCAGGGTCCTGGGATGGGGCCCCTCATCGAGCCTGCTTCCCCCTCTCCCTCTGCCTGCCACTCCCCTAGCTTGCCCTTGTTCGCTTTCTGTAAAATAAATAAGTAAACAAAATCTTATAAAAATTACAGAAAACCCTATTTATACTGCTTTAAATGTTTACATATGTAGAGTACTAAATTTTATAAATAAAGCATACCTTGTAAATGGAATTTTATTTATTAGAGGGAGGGAGAACAGTGGGAGAAGGACAGAGGGAAGAGAGAGTCTCAAGCACTGGGCATGGAGCCTGAAACGGGGCCCCATCGTACGACCATGAAATCAAAACTGAGTGGAAACCAAGAGTCCTATGCTCAACCGACTGTGCCACCCAGGTGCCCCCAAATGCAATTTTATTTTTGTTTTGTTTGTTTAGTTTTACTTTTTAAACTTTAATTTGGTAAGAATGGGTTTTTTTTGTTTTTTTTTTTTAAGATTTTATTTATTTATTTGACAGAGAGAGAGATCACAAGTAGACAGAGAGGCAGGCAGAGAGAGAGAGAGGGAAGCAGGCTCCCCGCTGAGCAGAGAGCCCGATGCGGGACTCGATCCCAGGACCCTGAGATCATGACCTGAGCCAAAGGCAGCGGCTTAACCCACTGAGCCACCCAGGCGCCCCGAATTTGGTAAGAATGTTTAACATGAGATCTACCCTCTTAACAGGTTTTCTCTTTTTTTTTTATGTGTATATAGACACTATACACACATATACATATATATACATATATATAAAATGTAGTACCTAACCTTTTATGAAACCCCTCACAATATCAAGCTGAGACTGCTTTAAGTACTTAAATATTTTTTTTAAACAATTAGGTCATGTCTGCTGTCCATGAGATAAGTATAAAATGTCATTTATTTGATGTAAAATGCACCTAACATAGAACCTTTAACATTTTATGCATTTAATAAGTGTTTATTTACTTAAATATTGAGGAAATATTGACATTTTATATTTAGGAGCAATCGTTTCCAAAAGATATGTTATTTAAAATATAACTTTAATATGTTGAATCCTTTTATATGTGTGACTTCACAGAGACTACAAAAAGTTGAGGAATAATGGCCCTATGGTTTGTGCTCTATAATTTAAAAATTCAAAGGTTTTTCTGAATTTAATGTAAAAATAAATCAACTAAAGATAAACTTTAAGAGCATACTCATCTTTGGATATAAATGTCATCTTCAAATAGAAATAATAATGTAAAGATACATTAACCTATGCACTGCATAAATTTATGGGTGTTTTTGACTCCTTCATTCCTTCACCAAGGGCTTACGAGTGCTGCTTCTGTTTAAATCTCCCCAGCAGGCATCAGACATCAAAGACAATGAAATAAGGCTCCTCTCCCTGGTAGACATAACTGTACAAAATCCAGTCAAATTAAATGATCAATATGATGAAAACAGGAACAGTGAGTCTAAGATTTCAGAAAAGGAAATGATTATGTATTTCTGCTTTGAAGGCAGAATTCAGGAGACATTTTAGAGAGAGAACTTTGAGTCATTTCTTGAAGGAGAAATGGCAACTTGGCCAGTTGCAAGAACAGAGGAAGAGAGGACATTCTAAGAAGGCTGGTTTGGATAAATAGAACTATATTATAGCAAAGGAACAACAGATAATGAAGGGTCTTGAATGCCATTTGAAGAAGGCTGGATTTCGTTTTAGCAATACATTTACCAGCAAGGTTTCAAAATACAGAAATCCTCATTTATTATATCAAAACAATTATTCAGTTACGATTTCTTCAGAGTACCCTTGCCTCAGATGAATGCAAATATCACGATGATAGGTGACGGCTTGAATGTTTTATTGTTATTGTTTTCACATATTTGTATTGGAGGTTATGACAAATGAGAGTTTCTTTTAATATCGTAATATGACAACGTTACTTCCTTTGGATTCGTTTTCAAAGGTAACTATGTTTTATGTTTCCACAAACAGTATAGTGTTGGGGAAGAGGATGAAAAGTAAGTGCCTCTCTTTCCTGGCAGAGGTGTTCAAGACATGTTTAGGGTACCATTTTTATTTTCAAGTTTTTATTTAAATTCCAGTTAGTTGACACCTAGTATAATGATTTAGGAGTAGAATTTAGTGATTCATCACTCACATCCAACACCCAGTGTTTATTACAAGTGCCCTCCTTAATCCCCATCACCCATTTAACCCATCCCCCTGTCCCCCTGCCCTCCAGCAGTCCTCAGTTCGTTCTCTACAGTTATGAGTCTGTTTTATGGTAACATATTCTTTAGTGGTGTCTCCCCACGTACTTCCTCTGTGATCCTGGAACAGACAGTGGAGAGAACAAACTTCCAGGTTCATAATACAGGGGGCCAACTATATAGGGTCACAGCACTTTGAAAAACTGCTAAGAGAAACTGCTTATTTGAAATCAACTTAAATGTCATTAGAAACCAACTTTAGAATACCTTTTTTTTTTTTTTAGATTTATTTATTTATTTATTTGACAGATAGAGATCACAAGTAGGCAGAGAGGCAGGCAGAGAGAGAGAGAGGAGGAAGCAGGCTCTCCGCCGAGCAGAGAGCCCGATGCGGGGCTCGATCCCAGCACCCTGGGATCATGGCCCGAGCCGAAAGTAGAGGCTTTAACCCACTGAGCCACCCAGGTGCCCCTAGAATACCTTTTCAAGGAGCGCCTTGTTGGCCCAGTGGGTTCAACTTCTGCCTTCAGCTCAGGTCATGATCCCAGGGTCCTGGGATGGAGCCTTGCATCAGGCTCCCTGCCCAGTGGAGTCTGCTCTTCCCTCTGCCTACCCTCACTCGTGCTTTCTCATGCACTCACACTGTCTCCCAAATAAATAAATAAAATCTTTTTAAAAAAGCAAAAAACAGAAAAACACCTTTGCAATGGGGTTTATCCTAAGGATATGAAAGATTTTTCATTCGTTTTAACTTCTTTCAAATTCTGTTACTCATACAGTCTTTTGTCTTACACATGTGCTTAGGTTCACAAAGGCACGTAGTACAATTATTTAAGCATCTTTCATCCTAATTTGGTAAAACAAGAGGTGTCTGAAGTTACTTGAGCCATTTGGAATAGACCCATAGAGCGCCTAGGTTATTCTGCCACCTTGTGGTTAAGACACCAAATTTTCATTACACCGATAATTTAACAGGTACTCAACTTCAGGGAAATAATTTCCAACATTTCATAAATAGGAATCCCTAAGGACACATTTTAAAATATTTTCTGGATAAATAGGAAGATATTTAAGGCAATATAAGTGCTTGTCTTTAATTGCTTAATGTTTGTTAAAAGCAAGGGACAGAAAACAATTAAATCTTATTTTCCTGGGACACATTTAAGGTTAAAAAACTGGTATAATTAAATACTGCAATTAGCAAATGAGCAGTTGTGGGGAGAGGGGCTGATATCTTCCCAGGATGCCCCAGCCTTCACTCACGTAGGCTTGCTCTTAGAGCAAGGTCAAAAAAAAAAAAAAAAAAAAAAGGTTCAATCGCATTAAAATCAGTTTTTTTCATTCAGTGACAACCACTAATATCTAGAGAATATCTGATACACATTTTCTGTTTAATAAATGTAAATTGTGGCCTAGAGAACTTCACTTGATAGCTGATAGTCTCGTTTTAAACCAGTGACTTTACCCCATCCGTTAAATGAATAAAAAAAAAATGATTTTAATCTCATTCAAAAGTATTTTTTTCTCAGGATCCCGGGTGTTAGTCAGTAAGCATTTGCCTTTGGCTCAGGTCATGATCCCAGGCTCCTGGGATTAAGTTCTGCATCAGGCTCTCTGCTCAGTGGGGAGCCTGCTTCTCCCTCTCCCCCACACCTTCCCCCTGCTTGTCCTCTCTCTCTTTCTCTCTCAAATAAATAAAATCTCAAAAAAAAAAATGTTCTCTCACAAATAATACTTTTTTTTTTTTAAGTGACTCAGGATTGCTTTTAGGTTAGTGTACTTTAAAACTATTTCCCAGCTAAGAAACATTAGCTTCATTAAAATCCAACATTAGCAATAGAAATCTGTTACCTGAAGTTTGTTTGCTATTTGTTTTTCCCTCACATGGCTCTTAGTCACTCTTCCACTCCATATCAATCTATATATCATCCATGTAATTAATCTTTATTATATTTTGAATTCCTAACAAAAAACAGCGTAGACTCATAAGATTTGTGAGATTTTTTCTATATTCATCTTAATTCTTCAATTTTTCTATCTGTATATGACTGCAAATGCCTTCATTTGAAAATATAATTTAAGAATTTTTTTTTTTTACATGTTCCTCGTCTGCCAGTGCTGCACCTAACAAAACCAGTTCCTCTATTTTCTCTTGTCCTTGGTACTCCCACTAATGCCCTGCGACCCCAAGTATGTGGCTCAATTACTGAGAGAAATGGCACCTCAGATGCTCCTTTTCTTACCATTACCTACCATTACTTCCAGCAGGATATCGTTTCAATGGAACTCCTCTTGGTCCATTATCTTTTGTTTTGACCTGTGTTTCAGAAGCAATCTCACAGCCTGAGGCTAATATCTAACTTCCTGATGCGCCCGATCTAGTCTTCCTGCCTGTTTTTCCTTCCTTCCCTCAGCATGTGTGTATGCCTCCACCTGTATGAACCAGATCTTTCCATCAAAGCTTGTGATCAACTCAAGTATTCTCAATCCTGCTGCTTTTCTCCCTGTGAGACACTTGTAAGAAGGTGATAATATATCCCAGTTTGCCAAGACAATCCCAGTTTTTATCTATTGTCCTAGCTCATTCATCGGAAAATACTTTCACTCAACATTGACCTGATTTGGACATTAAATTATGTTACACTGACTCTCCCTCTGCATCTGAATGCCACTGCTCATAGCGAGAGTCTATTTCTATCTCCATCTGCGGGGGGCTTGGCCATGTGACATGCTTTGTCTGATGACCTATGAAGGAAAGAGACCAGGGCTGCCTCTGAGAAGAAGCTCTAGGAGCCACTGAGAGTTTCTCTGAGGTCTCTTGATCTTTTCCCTCAGCCCCAAGAATCATGGCCTCACAGCAGAGCTGTTCCTTCCGCCCAGGTTCTGGATCAAGAAGCATTCCATTCCAGGACAGAGGAAAGCCACAACTACCCAGCCGCCGTCTGCATGAATGCAAATGAGAAATGTATGCTGTTGAGAACCAGTGAGATAAGGGGATTTTCAAAATTATCTTTGCTTCATGTAGCAGAAGCTTTTTTTTTTTTTTGGTGGTGGTTTTGTTATTAGCCTTCTGTGCTTCAATGTTAAAAGGATTCATCTTTGGGTCTTCTGACTCACTGTAGTTTCGTGGACAATTCTGAATTTGTTTCTGGCATATACTGAGAAGTCCCCTTTTTTGGGAGTTGGGGTGACTCAGAGAATATGTGGGAGAGCAGAAGGCAGGGAGGCAAACAGGGAGGCTGGTAGCCACAGCCTGTGCCATTAGGAACCCCGCTCTCTAACCTTCTGATTAGATACGTGCAACCATCAGTTTTGGGGGGGCGGGGGGGTGTTTTGTTTGTTTGTTTGTTTACATACCGCACTTCCATGAATTTGTTTCCCCAATTCTGAGTGTCGATGGGCAGGTGGGTAAATTAAAGAAACCTGTAGGAAAATAAGTGTATTTATCTGAAAATGTATAAGGAAAATCAAACACACTGGGACATCAGCCGTGTAAGAGTAGACTCCTGGGTGACGTCTGGTCAAATCCTGATCGTGTTGGCCCTGGTCAGTCCAGGGGAAGGGGGAAGACGGCTCCTGTGATTTGACTGTTGACTCCTGGCAGGCTCCGCCTTTCCTCACATACTCTCTTACCACTAGGTGGCTCTCCAAGCCAACCTGTGCAATAAATCCTACACTAGACCTTTTCAATATATGGTATATTTTCAGCTTTTCCTTTTTCTGAAAGAGTTTAAGTCATCATTTGAATGAATACTAAATATTCATTCAATCATGTTTTCTCATTCATTCCTCAACGTCTGAAGGCTTGATGAGGATCTATGATAGAGCTTATCTCTTAGTATAAACTCATACTTTAATCCTTGCCGTATGCCAAGCCCTCAGTGAGTTATACTTACTATTAATCATTCATACACCTTATTTTTTCTTACTAATTTCATAATTGAAAATCATGACATAATATTTCCCATGTCTTGCCCCTCTCTATTAAACGAACACCCAGAGTAAGGGGTAAACAGAGGCAAAGATGGGCTGGAGATGAAGATTTGAGGCCATTAATGCTTCCAGATTAATGCATGAAAAGATGAGTCAGGAGGACTTTTTAAAGAAGAAGAGAACAAAGGATAAATCCTAAGGCCTACTAATATTTAAAGGTCAATGGGACAATAAAAAGCCTGCTAAAGAGATTGATGCAAAGCAACCAGGATTTCTAGAACAATCAGAAAAGAGTTTTTCCCGAAAGCCAATGGCAAGAAGTTTTTAGGAAGGAGAATATGATGGTCAGTATCAGGTGTTCCAGAAAAATCAAGTAAGATAAGGAAAAAAATGCTCAGTGGATTTGGAACTTCAGAGGTTACTGATAACTTTCACAGGGGCGTTAACAGTCAAGTGATAAATGTACTAGTCAGATTGAAATGGGTTCCAGAATGCCTGGGTGTGCGGTCATGATAGAAAATGAGGAAAAGTGTGATGATTTAAGGGAGAAAGGTTAGAAAAATATTTTTCCTTTTTTTGTTTTTTAAATCAGGAAAGACTGAGCATGTTTTTAGAAGTCAACGGAAAGAACATTAAAAGAGTGTGTGGCACAGTCGATAAGGCATCTGACTCCTGGTTTTGGCTCAGGTCATGATCTCAGGGTCCTGGGATCCAGCCCCAAGTCAAGCTCCACACTCAGTCCAGAGTCTGCTTGAAATTCTCTGTCCGTCTCCCTCTGCCCCTCCCCACCATGCTCTCTCTTTTGTGCTCTCTCTAAAATAAATAAATAGATCTTTTTTTTTTTAATGTGGGAAGGTTGCATGGCATATTACAGGCATAATGTGCTATGATGTAGTTTTTCATTCAACTAACAAAAAAAATGTTTTATTACATATTCTTGCAAAACTGGGGAAAACAGCTCTCATGGGAGAGTTGCTCATGGGAGGGTAAATTTGTTATAGTTTCCATTACAGGCAATTGTTCAATATTTTTCTTTTAAAAAAATACACATAACCTTTTTTTAAAAATTCACATAACTTTTTAATCAACCATCTCCACTTCTAGGTATATGTTCTAAACTCATACAGATGTGAATTGATATACATGTAAGATTATTTTATCAGGACACAGTATTGATTTAATCAGTTTATGATCTCTGCAGACAACTGAACAGAATATAGCTTTAAGAAACAAAGGGGCACCTGGGTGGCTCAGTGGGTTAAAGCCTCTGCTTTGGCTAGGGTCAGGAACTCAGGGTCCTGGGATTGAGCCCCATATTGGGCTCTCTGCTCAGCAGGGAGCCTGCATCCCCCTCTCTCTCTGCCTGCCTCTCTGCCTACTTAAAAAAAAAGAAAAGAAAAGAAAGAAAAGGCCAAGCTGTCTATTTACTTGTATAGAGAAATATCCAGAATATTTTCAGTTAAAAAACAGCGCATGATAGAAATATCAGCTGCTAATATATTGTGTATAATAAAAAAAGAATGAGAATATAAATTCATTTTTGTTTGCATGAAGACAGAGGGACTAAGGAAAGAAAGACTGAGGAGTCCTGTGAATGATGGTAATGTGTATTCAGGATGGTGGTAGGAGGGATTGTGTGGAAATTGGTCTCCTGGGAACTGGGATGGTTGGGGGAGACTTTCCACAACATTACTTTTTGAAGTAATTGAAATTGTGTATTTTTTTGAAGTTGTGTATTTTTCCCACTAAAAATTTGAAATATGGATTTTTAGGACCTATTTGTAGTTGAGCTATAAAGGAAGAAGTGGAGTGGAGGAGAATATGGGATTATATGTAAGCAGGATTTAATCTAGCTGAAGGAGATGGCTTTCTGAGAAGTAGCATTTGTGCTAAAGCTTGAAATGGAAGCAGCAGTGGGGCCAGTGAAGGGGAGGGTAAGGATGTGCCCAGCAAGTGGGTATTCAGTTGAAAAGAGAGAGGCAAGCAGTGAGGACGAGGAGAGAGAAACCGGACAGACAGGTGAGCAGAGGATGTGAGATGGAGACGGACAGTGAAGGACAGAGAAGAGAACAGGAGATAAAGGTGGTCAGAGAGCTGCATGGGGGTGAGAAAAAAGATCTGTTGAGGGACATAGGAGACCAAGGAGAGAGGAAAGGTCTACCTGTGGCTATAGGGACCCCGAGATGAGAAAGGAACCTGCTCGGGGAGACCAAAAGGGAACACAGACGCGTAGATGGAGAGAGGTAGGGAGACAAAGGGAAGAAAGGGAGAGGGAGAGAGCGAGATTGCAGGACTCAAGAAGAAACCTGGTATGCTAAGTAGCAAGCTAGGCATCTCTTCCCTGGCTCTGATGTCCAGGATGACAAAGCTGCCCTTTAGAACCGAATATTATCTGCAGGCTTAGCAGAGAGTTCTGCAAAGTTTTCGCACAACACATACTGCGGTCCCAATGAGCAGTGAGTTCATGTCTATAACTACCGTGCTCTTATGTGTACATTCTCTTTTAATGTAATAATAAACTAAAATTTAGCAATTCAATAGAAATAGTAAACCTAGTTGTCAGCTTGATTATTAATGGTTCCGAGTTGTTACAGTAAAACAGTGAAACAATGAAGGTATCAGCAGTGTCTCCTACAATTATGTGCTTTATTTTTCTTTATACTCATTGACCATTTCCAGAAGGAAAATCAGTATCAGCTAACACTGAGGGAAGAAACTTGGAGAGTGAAAGTCAAATGTGAGACAGGTATCTTGTTTTTCTTGTAAAAGCTTTGTGATTTTTTTTTTTAGAGCATATATGCATAGCAGATAGGCCTCATTTAATAAATGAAATATACTGATGAGGACAAAATTACAAAGTAAAACATGTAAAAGCCAAATGCCTTTTTTTTTTATTATTTTTATTATTTTATTTTATTATTTTATTTTATTATTTTTTAAAGATTTTATTTATTTATTTGACAGATCACAAGTAGGCAGAGATGCAGGAGGGGGGAGTGGGAAGCAGACTCCTGGCTGAGCAGAGAGCCCAATATGGGACTCGATCCCAGGACCCTGAGATCATGACCAGAGCTGAAAGCAGAGGCTTAACCCATTGAGCTACCCAGGCATCCCCCGCCAAATGCCTTTTAAACAATGGTTATGTACCAGTTGGCTAGCTAAAATGATGCATAGATATTTAGTGTTTCTTTTTGTGTCATATTACCTGATGAAAATGTGATTCTATTCATTTTCTATTCTATTCATTTTCTCTAACCTAGGTGTTAGTCAAATGAAGATTGAGTAGGACAAATCCTTGGATATGGCATTTTGAATATACACACATACATACTAATAATACAACACTAAGGCTATGATTTATGCATATTTGTTAAATATATGCTTAGGGAGAATTCTGCAAAGACCCTATTGTATTGTCTCAAAATGGAGTTGGAAAGTATTGAAAACTAAGACACTGAGGACAAATTGCTAGAGGCTACAGGAATGTCTGCTAAGCAGCCGCAAACATCCTTTCTAGTGGAGAGGAAATTTGCATCTTCATAATAAGTGTTATATGAAAAGCAGAGCCCTTTTTACACGCCCGCTCAGCTCCTCGGGCTATGCTTATCTTCTATCTGGAATACTGCCTAATAAGAATAGGAAATTCTTCATTCAGTTTGCCAATTATATCTGCCATGTGCAGGCAACACAGAGCGTTGGCGAACGCTCAGCAGCCTGCGGACTGCATTTGTGGGTGGAGGATGGTCAGCTTTGTTCAGCAATCCGGGAAGCTTTGCTGACTTTAATAATACATGAGGAGGCATGGGGGGAAGAAGGGTCTGGGCTATTTTTCACCCTCTCGTTGACTGCACGCATGCTGCCATGAGCCTTGAAGTCTCCCGTTTCCGGGCTCTGTTTGGAAGGGGACGTTAGAAAACGAGGTTTGGAGAATTTTACATTTAGTGGAGTGAAGCTCTTCTGCGACCAGATAGATTCGGGAAGGAATAGCAAGTCTGGGGCCGAGCTCGTGTTTCCGTCACCCAGAAACGTTGCTCTAATGTGGTAAAATGAGGAAATGCAGCTGCAAATGTGATGGCGTAGCTTTAAAAATTGGCTAAATGATGAAAGTGTTTTGATTTAGAGGAAAGGAACTTTAAGAGCAAAAGTATATTTCTTTATATTCTGTAAGAACTCAATGAGTAGTTCAAAATGTTAAGTGTGTATATTAAATGTGTACATTCTAGTCTCTATGAATTTGCTAAATACATGGATTCAGCCAAAAATTTCACTCCTTGTTCATTCATGCTATTGTCTCTTTCTAGGGATAAAACATCCAAAGGTGTTTATAAACACACACACACACACACACACACACACACACATCAAAAGGTTAAATGGTTTTCCAGGAATCATGGTGTTCCTGGTGTTAATTCCCTCTGAACTAGGCTTCTCATCCAGTGCTCTAGAAATAGGATTGAAAATTCCTGTGCCTTCAAGCCCTTTGGAAGAGGACTAAGTATAAGACAACGGGGACGGCTGTGGACCCCAACAAACCAAAGGCACATCCCCGAAGTGTTAAATTTAAAAAGAAAAGTAAGACATGGTATTGGTCAACTAAGCTTACAACAGGTCAATCATATCCTCTAGTTTGCTATCACAGTTTAAACATAGTTCTGCTGTTTACAGAACTGTACCTCAATTTTTTTAGTACCTCAATTTTTTGGGGAAACAAAAACTGTACCTCAATATTTTTGGGAAACACCTTGAAGGGAACAGACTGTAAACCACGCTGTCAGAGTCAGAGGAACTCATCAGACTCTTCCACCTACACACACCCCCTGCAAATGCTGGAGCTAAATGAGCCTTTTTGAAACTGAGGCCACATGTAAGTGTTAAATTCTGTTTTTTTACTCTCGTCTCCAAATGAGCAGGTAGGTCTTCTCTGTGAACACAGCCTCCAGCCTTGACTTGTTCATTTCATCTCCCGGCCTTTCTCTTCTCCCATTCTAGAAAGCTCACCTTTCTCTGTGGCCCCTACATCCCCCAGGCCCAGTTCCCTGTGGATTCCACTGTTTGGACACACACTGTGCGGGTTCATGGAAGCATGATGAGATGTGATGGTAAAAGACTGTGGCCTGGAAAACAAGAGATTTTGATCTCAGTGGTTTTCGTGGGGCAAAAGAGTGGAAAGAAATTCTCAGTGAGCCTTATATCTAATATTTTACTGGATAGGATTACTTTCTCCTAAAACTTCTGAAATACCAGCACATACAAAAAAAAAAAAAACTCTTCGGGCTCTTTTAGCAATATAACTTTGCGAGAGAGGTATTCAAATTTGCCATTGAGTTTCACATAGATAAAGCAATAACACTATCTCTAAAAATCAGTACTATACTTAAGTTGACAAATCAATAAACCCAACAATAGGCAATGAATGGGACCAGAGAGAAGGGTTTTTCTTCCTTACCATGGCTAATTCAAATTATTCTTACTCAGTTTTCTTCAATGTTAATGCTGACTCTGACAAGGCAACATTCTCCTTGGCTTATGTAGGTCAAAAAGTGACTTAATCATTCTATAAAGATGTCATTATAAATTGAATTACCTCTCAGTTATGTAGTGAGCCTTGTGAATTTACTAGAGGGTAGGGAGGGGACTTGCATGAGAACAGTAATTTAATTACTTTTCCTGTAACTGAAGGTATGGTTTTGGTTCATGATAATTATCCTAGCTTAATGTTTTTTTCCTCTACTGATGGTCCTTGAAACTCAAAGATTATTTTATTTAAAATGTGGCTGAACATTATTGTATCTCCTTAAGAAAATATATTAAAATACTTATATTTGTTTATACGTATATAGATATATGTTTACATATTCTAGTTACCTTAAATCATCTGCTAGTTTTCTATGGTAGAATATATAATATTGTACTAGACTTTCAATGCTTTCTTAGAAAATCTGAGACCTCAATTTCCATAGATCAGCCAGAACATTTAAAAACGGTTTCTTACGCTCCATTAAATACACTGTTGGTTTGTTTGCTGATATTTCCTTTTGGTTATTTGTTATCTTTCATGGGATTTTCTAATGTCTCCTAGAATTTCACAGATCAGTAATCTGAAATGAGATTTTGATGTTCAAAGCCCGAATCCTCTGCTAGATATTAAATATTCCATGTGAAGGTCAGGTTAGGGTTGATTCATGGTGCTTGGTACAAATAGCAGCTTTCGGTCCCTTTTAAATCATGACTTCTTCCTTTTTTATTTTTTTGCTTTTAATACATAATGGACACTTGCACTTAGAAGATCTGCTTTTTGCATTATTGAAAAAAGGTATATTACATTTTTCTAAGGAAAACTTTGAAAGGCTTGGATTAAAATTCTGACTGTACATTTTGTTTTTATGGTACTACTTACAGTTTAGGACTGTTTATCTCTGAATGCCTCACATCAGGCTTTCCCTGGAAGTTCTCCGTCTTTTGTTTGTTTCTCTATCTTCAGTGTGGTTCCAGTTTCCTTTATTTTGGAATTTATTATTCTATTGTGATGATAGTAAATGAAAGTTTATGTGATAAAATATTTCCTATTTAGGAAAAGGAAATTATTGTTAGCATTTTTGGGGCTCGGTTTCTTTTTATAGGGTCAGTTAACATAACACTCAAATTTGTGAAGAAAAACTGAGATAGAGCATAAAGAATCTAGCAACAGAAGCCTAAATGCCACTTATTATAAATGACCTTGAGCAAATCACCAAGATTCTCTACTTCTTTTTCTTGTCTTTGAATATGGGACCATAGCATGTAGCTACCTTACAGGTTAGAGAGAACCAAATTGATATATATAAGTCCTCTTGAAAAATATAAACTAAAATAAATATGTAAGGTATTTTAATTTTAAGAATTAATGCAGATTTATAAAAAAAATCGAGATAGGGAAAGAATCATAATTATTCTTTTTTTTTTTTTTAAAGATTTTATTTTTATTTATTTGACAGAGAGATCACAAGCAGGCAGAGAGGCAGGCAGAGAGAGAGGAGGAAGCAGGCTCCCCGCTGAGCAGAGAGCCCGATGCGGGGCTCGATCCCAGGACTCTGAGATCATGACCTGAGCCGAAGGCAGCGGCTTAACCCACTGAGCCACCCAGGCGCCCCGAATCATAATTATTCTTAAATACAGATTAGTATCTTGGAGGTTTTTTTCCCCCTACAGTTTATAAAATCTTGGTGGGATTTCATATCAGCTCATGTAGCTATGTTCACATAAAAAGTATTAATAGTTGGAGTCACCTTTTTTTCATAAGTTCAGTCTGCCCACACATCATGTGATAAAAAACAGAAAATTTCTCTGGGCCTCAGTATCTTCTCTAAAAAAGTAAGTTAAGCCAGATACTATGTAAACATTGTTATCAATTTCTTTAGAGCTTCTGATGCCTCATTGATCTTGAGTCTACCAGTTGCCAGGACTGAAGCTCATGAAAATGTTCTCTCTGGTCAAAAAAACAATGGCCGCCCTGGTGGTCCTATGGAGCTGCTTGTCCTATCTAAATGCTGAATGGATGAATGGAGGAAATGAAACCGTAAGAGTTTCAAAGAAAACTGAAGTAGACAACCAGTTATCTGAAGATCAGAAGCCTCAGGGAGTAGTGGAAGTGAGAAGAGCAATTTACCAATATATCCACCCAAAAGAAGGGAAAGGTTTTCCTCCTCTCAGTGAATAGATGATCTCATCTAATCTGCAAAATAATGTTCCATGGTAGCAGGAATTGCTACCACTATACAGATGAAGATGAAAACTGTTAGGTTCTGAGATAATAAGTTAACTGCTCAACATCACTGAGCCAGCAGTATGTAAAGCTGGAATTCTAACCTAGGTTTTCATGACTATGTACAAAAATCACTATCTACAATTAACAGATTAGGTATTTTCTGGATTATTCTCTGCTATTACCCCTGCTCCACAATGTGAAATCCCCAATAGAGATTGTGTGTTGTGCTGATGGCCGTAACCAGTGCCTTGAAGAGTCCCTTGTTGTGTCCCATAAATGTGCACACAACATGTTTGTTGATTGGATAAAAGAGTATTTATATTTATAGTATTTGTTCATTCATTTTTAAGACTTTATTTGTTTAGAGAGAAAGAGAGAAAAATGTGAGTGGGAGGAGAGGCAGAAGGAGAGGGAGATAATCTCAAGCCAACTCCACACAGAGCACTTTAAAATTACCCTGAAATCATTACCTGAGCCAAGATCAAGAGCCATGTACTTAACCTACTGAGTCAGCCAGGTGCCCCTATTTATAGTATTTATTGAACTATTTCTATGTTTCACGATTTTAAAAGTAAAGAAAAAAGTTTTATTCTTTTTAAATGTTTGCTTTAATTTTATGTAGATCTTGCCTAAAATAGAAAAGTATTCCCAGCTTTTAATATAAAGATTCAGCCACTGGTCCACTAAGTTACTCTAAATTTAAATTAGAGTAAAAGGAAACGTTTCACCAATTTTTTCTAAAATCAACAGTATTTTCTAGTCTATTTAAGATTAAAAAGTATATAGATTTTTTAAAAAATACTGTGAATAGGAAAGCACGCTTACCAAATGTGGTTTTGAGACACTCTGATACTCTAGCAACTCAAGAAGACCATTAAAACTTCTAAACATTATTTAATTTTATTTCATCTTAATTCTAAAATAAATACATGACATTTTTTTTCAGTTACTGTAGGAATAATGATCTTCAAATGTAGCAATATCTGAAAACAGTTATCACCCAAATCTTAGAATCTTTGCATTAAGCCTACAACAGCTTGTGTAATTTATTTCCTTTCCATGAGTTCTCTTATTACACAGACATTTAAGATCTTACACAGATTTTATTTCATCCCAGATCATCTGATTCTGTTTGGGAGGGATTTGAAAATCAGTGGGCATAATCTTTCCTAGAATGGAATGACCTAACCTCTGAAATCTTCTGTGGATGGCTGGAATCATAAAGGGGTTAAAGATGACCTCTACCCCTACCCACCCAAAAAATGAATAGAAGAGGAAAGATGTTTAAAGTAGTCATATCTGGGCTCCTGGGTGGCTCAGTTGGTTAAGCGACTGCCTTCGGCTCAGGTGATGATCCCGGAGTCCTGGGGTCAAGTCCCACATCGGGCTCCCGGCTCTGTGGAGAGTCTGCTTCTCCCTCTCACCTTCTCCCCTCTCATGCTCTCTCTCGCTGTCTCTCAAATAAATAAATAAAATCTTTTAAAATAAAATAAAATAAAATAGTCATATACTCTGACATGGAAATTTGCTTCTCAATTCCAGGGATACAGATTTAGTCAGACCTAATTCCCTATCATGTTGTCGCCATTTCTTACATGTGTGGTCTTAGAGATTACCTTAAAGATTGCGAGCATCAATATCCTTCTTTGTTTATTTATTTATTTGTTTGTTTTTTACTAGGGGTTGTAGTAGTTTAGACCTCAGAAGATTTGTGTCATGACACATGCTTTGCACAATGCTGGTTATACAGTAAATATTTAATACATGAGAAGAGTATTATGATGCTGAGGTATACATCCTACAGTGGAAATCAGATGATGTAGGATGAGTAGTAAGCAGAGGTACCAAAATATTGTCCACTGTTCCAATCTGTTTTTCACAGAAATACATTAATTTGTTTCATGGAGAAAGGTTAAGAGCAAAGAAGAGTTTTAACAGCTGGCTCAGTTGGTACAAGAGGTTACTCTTGATATCAGGGTTGTGAGTTCAAGCCCCATGGTGGGGGTAGAGCTTAACTTTAATAACAATTTTTAAAAAAAATTTAAAACCTTATACAGAAACCAAGACATATTGGAATTATTGTGCCAAGTTCTGGGCAATCTTAAGCAAGAACATGTATAGTCTATTATATAAGAGAGACAAAGAATAATCAAATCGTTACATAAATGAATATAGAATTATAATAAAGAGGAGAAGAAGAAATAATGGGAAATTCAAAACTTCCCAGAATTACATCATATATGACTATATAGGAAATGAACCTTCAGAATATTGAAATTCTGAATTTCCTAAATTCCCCCGGACAGACAATCCCCAAATCCCAGCTGCTTCTTCAGACAGGATATAGTCTGTAGAACTAGCTTTGAAGTAAACAAAAGATCACATTTAGAAATGAGTACACATAAGAACTTTAAAAAGAAAGGTGTTTAAACTTCAGGAAGTGAGATTTAATTCAGCCATAAATATTGTTAAGTACTGAAATTTGGCTGCCTTCCTGGAAAAAAAGTGAAGTAGAACCAGCCGTAATCACAGGGTATGCTGGACTAGTTCTTTCACAAGGAAAAGGCAAATCTAGGGGACTGCTTTAGCTTCCAGATAGATCTGATCCCATGATAGAAGTAACTCCCCCAAAATAATATTTTATCCTTTTGTAATACATAGTTATGCGTCCCTACATTGTAGAAGTCGCTTTTGCTAGGGACTAATGTATTATTAAATATCCTTATGCACATTCTGTACCTTGAGAAAAAAATATTCTTTTCTTCACGCATTTTTTTCCAACAATGTGCTAGGAGATTTACACTTTGCCTTACCAGTTTCTTCCTTAAATGAAATCTTTGGATTCTAAAAGTAAACCAAACCACTATATGCCAATAAAGCACTTTATTATGAATCACTGGCTGTTTGCAGAGTAAGAGGATGTAGAAGCCACTTGAGCAGCCTACAACAAAACTAGGCCACGTGCAAGTTCACTCATTCTGGTGACCAGAATCCAGTGGCTTCATTTATAATCCTGATTGTTTTTCTTACAGATAATTAGAAAACTGATACCAGAATACTGCATTTTTGTATCCTCATACAAGTTTAAATCGTTGCACAATTTCTAAAATGCGCTTTTGGGATGATGGGAAACTGCTGGTTTTTCGTGGGAATTGCGTGCATTCGAACAATCTTGAAAGTCTTACTCATATTGTTTACATTCTATTGAGCAACGGCAGCTCAGAGCTTGTATTTTAACTGTACATATTAGTTTGTTAGGGATGCCATATGAATTACCACAGATTGGGTGACTTAAATAACAGAAATTTATTTGCCACAGTCCTGGAGGCTTGAGTCCAGGATCAAGGTAGCAGCAGGGAGGGTTTCTTCTAAGATCTGTCTCCTTAACTTTTACATGGCTGTCTCCTCCCTGTGCCTGTCTCTGCCCAAATTTCCTCTTCTCATGAGGATGCCAGTCATAGGGACTCAGGGCCCACTCTAATGACTCATTTTCACTTAATTTCTTCTTTAAAGATCCTACTTCAAATACATTCCTATTCTGAGGAACTGTGGATTAGGGCTTCAACATTTGAACTTTGGGAGGACAGTTCAGCCCCTAACACCACAGATTTTGGAAAAGTACCTTCGAGGGTAATACTAAACATTGTATTTTAAGGAAAAAGCAAAGATTCGTAAAACTACAACACCACCAGCTTACACCTAAGCATACCTAAGCACAACCGTGTTGTCTCAGAGAAACTAAAATGTGGATGTACACAGATTTGCAATGTTAAAAGCACCGAGACCAATTTTTCTCTAGGACAGACAATACAATAAACTGATAAAGTGTTTAAAAGGACGATCAGGGGGTGCCTGGGTGGCTCAGTTGGTTAAGCGACTGACTCTTAGTTTGGGCTCAGGTAGGTCACCCTCTCACTGTTGTGAGATCGAGTCCCATGTCAGGCTTGGCGCTGAGCTGAGTGCGGAGCCTGCTTGGGATTCTCTCTCTTCTTCCTCTGACCCTCCCCTCCATGCTCTCTCGCTCTCTCCCAAAAATAAATACATACATAAACTTTTTTTTTTTTTTTTTAAGGAACATCGGAGCTTTTCTATACTTCTAATTTTCAAAACACAAGGAATGGATATTTGGAGAAGCTGCTTTAGGTTCTGAGGACCTTTCCCACAAATTTATATCCTCTTGTTTTGGCCCCTGGTCACAGCAGTGCTGTTCAGCTCTTGGAATAGAGAACTAAGCAGGTGCAAACCCTCTTCTTTTTTTAATCATTTTAGGAGCCTGGGTAATATTTATAATATTTGGAGCCCAGATATGCCTAGAATTCCTCAAAATACAACTTAAATATAACTACACAAGGGCTATCTCAAAATCTGTAGGTAGATTTAAGATGATGAGGTAAAATTTCTCTAAGTTTTCTCCCGACTCATTATCTCCTTGATCTCCACCTGCCTTCCATGCACTGGAAGTTTCTGCATAGTCATGCCCAGAGTCTATCACAACCTTAGTAGACAGCTACTTCTGAGCTACATCTTTATCAAGGAGTCCCCCTCCAAGTTGTCATACTAGATCACTGTACGATGACATAGTCCTCGTTTTGTATACCAACCTGTTCCTCACTTAACTTTTAACGAACTGCTTAATGCTCTCTAAGCATGAATTTTGAAGGCATGATCTATCATGCACTTTCAGCTCCTTATGTAAAAATAGTGCCAGGTCTCAAGAGAAGTTCTGCAAGAATCAGTTGATTGATTGGATGACAGACACCCCTAGAAAGAACCTACAGTGTCTATTTACCTGACACATAATTGTCCTATAGCAGACTTCCATGGACTCTGTAACGTTTCAGTGTGGGGCTCAGATATTGGGATAATGGATAGCATATTCAAACTCATTCAGCAGGTTCATGTTTTCACTTAGCTTAAGTACCAGACTTTTCATTTATGTCTCCATGACACTTGAAACATAACATATTCAAAACGAAACTTACAACTTCTTTTTATTTATTTTTATTTTTTATAAAGATTTTAATTCTTTATTTGAGAGAGAGAGAGCATGTGCTGGGCGAGGGGCAGAGAGAGAAGCAGACTCCCCACTGAGAAGGGAGCCCGATGTGGGGCTCGATCTCAGGACCCCAGGATCGTGACCTGAGCCAAAGGCAGACACTCAACTGACTGAGCCACCCAGGTGTCCACAACTTCTTTTTAAAAACCGCTTCATCTCAAGATGCTGGGTAGCTCAGTCAGTTAAGTGTCTGGCTCTTAATTTTAGCTCAGGTCTTAATCTCAGGGTTGTGAGTTCAACCCTCGCATTGGGGGCTAGAGGCTAGTTTAAAAAAAATTTTTTTTTAATGTATAAAATAAAAATTGCTTCATCTCATAATCTTTCTATAGCTTTTCTTTGGAAACAGTGTTGATATCTCCTGGGCTAAACTTAACGATTTTGTTTGTTCCTTTCAGTCTATAGATAAATTCTAAGTATTCTGACTTTTTAGTAATCTTTACTCACTTTTCTCATGCTACCATACTGGGATAGGATATTGGGTTAGTATTAATATTTTTCATCCATATATTTAATCTTCTAATTAATATCACTGACTCATCTCTATTTCATTTCATTCTCACCGCCATGAGCCACATTTGGTAAATTATATTTCTGATCATGAAATCTTGACACACTTACCATGTTAAAAAGAGTCAGAACAAGAACAATAACATTATTAATAAAAACACAACCTCTGTAACCCCTTGTTTTTATCTTAATAAAATTCAGACTCTTCATTTACTCAGACACTCAGTCTTTTCCCTAAATATATTTCCAGTCTTAATACTAACTCTCTTACTGTAGTTTACATTTTGTTCTAATTGAGTCAGTTACTACTCCTCAGATGCCCTGGTGTGATCATCAGCCTGGCATCCCCTGCACTGTTCTTATAACCTGGAATTCCTTTTTTTACACATACCCACCTGTGGTACCCATCCTTCAAGGCACAACACCAATGCTAACTCTTCCCTGAACTCTATCTTAAAATCATAACTACAAATAATCCTGTAAACCCACCACTGTATATATTGCTTACTTACAACACAATTGCTTGTGTTATTGTCATCTTTTACCGAAGAAAAAAAAGGAAGGCAAAAATCTGTGTCTCCTTTTCATCCTTATTTTCCCTCTTCAAGCTTGTTCTCTACTAGAGAGACTGTTCCATTGATGACCATGATATTGCACCTTATTCTGAATCAAAATAGCTCCCTTGTTATTAGGCAGTCATTTCTTTTTTTTTTTTCTCCAAACTACCAATACTTGGATACTAGGATAAAACCCTGCCTCTTTTCTTTCTCCCTCTCTCCTTCCTCTTTCTTCTCTTCCTCCTGCCTTGTCTTCTTTCATTCTTATCCATCTCCTCCTTCACTGTTTCTCCTTTTTCTTTGCTAGAAGATGGAAAAGAATCTGAACACAACAAGAAAGTCAATTAAAAGAGAAGGAAAACATATAGAATGACATTTAATAAATCAGAATGTCTTCGTGAAGAGGTGAATTCTTTGGTTAATGATGACATTTTATGTAGCAAATTCACACTAATTCCATCTCGATAATGGATTATACAAGAGTTTTTTTTTTTTTTTTCAAAATAACTAAGAACACAATTTTCAGGGATTGAATATTCAAAAACTTATTATAGGGAGATACCGTTAGCCCCTATAAAATATTTTAAGACCTATAGGAAGTGCCTTCTATTACAATTATGTAACAATTTGTGTCACTTAATGTAGAAAGTTACACCAGAATTTCAGATGCCCTGTCAAGCATTTGAGCACACATGTGCACGCTCGCAGGCCCACACACACACAGATACACACGCACACAAATACACACAACTGCTACTTTTCTTATTAAAGACTGTGTACATTGGTAAAATTGTTGCAGTTGTGAATGACTGGGGAAGTAGGAAATAAGAACAAAATTTTGAACAGAAATCTGGGAAGACAACATGAAAGGTAGAGTTTGTATTATCCACTCCAGTATGCTGAAGACAATTAACAGATAAATATCAGTTCATATTATGATCCCTTTGATTGCAACCTGACAGGGAATAATCTATCAGTAATAGTCATTAAATTAACTCACTTAAACTTTTCTTTGGGAGAATGCAACCATTCTACATGTCGTTTCTTTCAAATTCTCAAGTTTAGAAAAAGATATCTTGAAATTTTTTGGTCTATGATTTCTTTGGCTTTAGGTCCTATATTTAGTGCATTTTTAACAGGAAAAAATTATCAGAAAATAGGTCTTTAGCATTTTACAATATAAATTTTGCTTTTAACAGAAGTGTGAATGCATGTTTGTGGATTTATATTACAATCTGGACTTTTGCTAATATTTTTTCATTTAATTAACAGATAGTTAAGCCAAAAATATTTCCACAAAAATTTATGCCCTGAGGGTAATAAAATTCACTTCACAAAATCAAGGGATCCATAAAAAAAGACGTATATAGTTATTTTCATATATAATGTTCAGTAGAATTAATATAATCTATTCAATATCATTATAATGTTATGTCCAAATTTAACTTGTAGATTTTTACATGTGATTATTATAATTTTTATTTCATCTTAGATATTAAAAATATGACCTGGGCCCCTGGTTGGCTCAGTCAGTTAAGCATCCTACTCCTGGTTTTGGCTCTGGTCATGATCTCATGGGGTCCTGGGATCAAGCCCCGCCTTGGGCTCTGCTCTCAGCATCAAGATGTCCACTTGAAGATTCTGTCCCTCTGCCCCTGCCCCCACTCACATGCTGTCTTTCTCTCACTCTCTCAAATAAATAAATAAATCTTTAAAAAAAATTATGACCCAGGTTCAGAATTTTTAGAGCAACGTCACATGTTAGTTTATGTAAAGAAACAGTTTTACATGACTTCAAGGAGCCTAGGCTTTGGAAGTTCTGTTACCCAGCAAATTCCTTTTGTGCCTTGTAAAAGTAAAGCTGATAAATTTTTATGAAAAAAAACCATGAAACTTCTTCACCAACCATAAGACGGCCATTCTCTTAATGTTTATCCCGATTGAAAAGAGTCTTTGTTGAATAGATCACAATTTCTCAGTTTTTATAGACAAATTCAGACAACAGCCATTGTCTTCAAATACGATGCAAAAAACATGCTTCCATTTATCATGATTTCACACAGTAGACTGAAAACGGATTTCCCTGAGACAATTATAAAGTCTTAAACATGCTTTGGTAGTGGCTGTTTTTTCACTTATTTCTTCATATTACTGTGTCATGTCACTCCCTCTACACACATATCCTCTACCACAGGGGGGAGATTTTGTTCTTTTATGATTTTGTTCTTTATAGAGAGGGTATAAATGAGAGAGGAGATGTGTTGAAGTCACTTAGCTGAGGTACTCAACATCAGCTTACCTATGTTTTATGAGAACTTCTCTGTTGCTGGACAACATCATGTTTTATTTCCGTGAGTTTCACTAGCTTCATTCCATATAAGGTAAACAAAGGACTATGCTGTCTCCACACAGATGTGTGTTACAGTTAGAGCTAGCTGCTTCGAGTAGCTACATCCAGACTTACCTTTTTAACCTAGTATAGTGTCACGTTACCTAAAACAACTATACATGTTTCCTAAACTCCACTGAAGGAAAAGGAACATTGTTGTGTATAGCTGAAACTGATAATAATCATTATTAGTAAGTGGTAGTCGCATGGTCTTGAAAACATTTATGTTGAGAGACTTAAGAAAAATAGATCTTAGGTTGGCAAAAAAAATTACATATATGTGTGTATATACATATATATGTATGTCAGTAATGATGGCATCAAGAATACTTCTTGCCTGACTAATCTGAACATGATATGAAAAGGAATTTAATGACTATAGGCTAAAAAACTAACTCTTCAACGGAGTTTGACTGGCGCATGAAAATGTTGTCCCATTTTAATTCTAAGAGTTCTGATGGGAACGGAGAGAACACGGCTGACTGCCTCTCTTTGACCTCATTTGATCTGCATGGCTGCTCTGTCCACTGACAGAACGGACAAATTGGCATGGAGACACTCCATTTTAAGGGTCATCAGCATTATTAGCTGGAGGAGTCATGGTATCCAATTTGCACTTTGGACCGTATTTCCCCAGAGGACATCAGGGCCAAGAATTAGTCTTCTCTGCTCTGTTCTGACACATGAAAACAAGGATCTCTAGAAATGCGTTGGGTCAGTGAAAAAGTCGTTGATGGAGAGCTTCGTGTACCGGTTGAGAAAACAAAAATACTTTTGAGCAGAGGTGGGCAAATGTTTTCTGTAAATCTTTTAGGCTCTGTCACAACCTCTCCACTCCACCATTATAACAGTAATGCAGCCACAGGCGATCATAAACAAGAACATGACAGCATCAGTAAAAATGTATTTACCGGGAGAGGTGAAGGGCTATGCCATGGCTTGCCAAACCTTGCTTTGGAGGCATGTTGTCTCCAAAAATTAGTCAACTGAGTGTATGTCATGTTTTAGGGTGTGTGGATGGGTGATGTGAGGTAGAGAAGAAGAGAGATACACAGAGAGAGACAGACAGACAGAGACACTCAGATTATATTCTAAGTCATCAGTAGAACATGGCTACTGGGACATGGTCTCTTGAAATTTCCTTCAGAGGCCTGTTCTGTTGCTAGAATCCCCTAACTAAAATGCATTGGTAATGCACAGGACCTTGAAATTGGTGAAGTATTAGTCCATTATCCTCCTTTAGCATTTAACTTTTCTAGAAGAATTCTAAGTAGAAAGCTATGGTTAAGCACTTGGAGGTTCTCAAGCTTATTTAAGTATTGACCACACTAATAACATCCTTTTCTGGCCTTCCCACTTAAAAATCTATTACTGGAAAGAATATTTTCTAAAGGTAGTTTGAATCATAGAACTTTAACTTACATCAGTGATGAGGGCTTATGTCGGATCTGGCTGGAAAGGATGATATGGAGCCAGGACCAATCAGGGAGGAGGCAAAAGCGTGGTAATCAGGTCTGGCCGGGCCACCATCGGAGCAAAGGAAGTGGAAAACGAGAAGGGCACCAACAAAATGAAGCTCAGCTATTCACTGAGCACAAATTAAAACTTGCCAGTCCCAGGTTCCTGGGTGCCTCGGTTGGTTAAGCATCTTGCCTTCAGCTCATGTTCCCAGGGTCCTGGGATCAAGTCCCACATCGGGGCTCCCTGCTCAGTGTGGAATCTGCTTCTCCTTTTCCCTCTGCTGTGTTCTCTCTCTCTCTCTGTCAAATAAATAAATAATGTCTTAAATAATAAAATAAAACTTGCCAGGCCCACCAAAATCTTTGTACTTTGGTACCTAGTGAAAGTATTTGATATGTCCTGTAGCAAAACTCACATTACCGTAACACAATATTTATTATTTTACTGATGTTTTATTTATTTTTTTTTAAAGATTTTATTTATTTATTTGTCAGAGAGAGAGAGGGAGAGAGAGCAAGCACAGGCAGACAGAATGGCAGGCAGAGGCAGAGGGAGAAGCAGGCTCCCTGATGAGCAAGGAGCCCGATGTGGGACTCGATCCCAGGACGCTGGGATCATGACCTGAGCCGAAGGCAGCTGCTTAACCAACTGAGCCACCCAGGCGTCCCTGATGTTTTATTTTTAAGAGAGATGATGAATCATACCTATGTTTAATTATTTGCTAGTGGTCACTCTTCTTAAATATAAATTGAATAAAGAGAAATGTTGTGAATACTTAATCCATAATGAGTATACTGTAATATTAGAATATGAAATGAAAATGATTATAAGAAAGAAAGAAATGAACTAAAGAAGTAGATGATTGGATAGATTTTCTTATGTACAACTTCAGGTCACTTTTAACTTCAATGTGCATTGTAGATATATTTATCATTCCTTAAATTGCTCAGGGTTAATTTTAGTTAATTTATAACTTCTTGATAATCTGATATTTTCATTAGCTTAAATTGCTTTTAAAGTTTGGTTTTGGAATGGGAGCATTTGTTTATGAGTAAATAAGAAATATAGTTGACTAAATATTTGTTGTATAATATCTCATTAGGTAAGTGATATCAAACTAATGCACAATTCATTGCCCTACCATATTTTAAAACTATTTTTTTAGGGAAAGGAATCTGCACAAATTCATAAAGAATATTCCTATTCTAAACACATTTATGCTTCAGTTAGGTGTTGGAAGAGATAAGCAATAGTAAAGAATCAGGGGTTAAAAAATGATGTGAAATAGTGAATTAATGATTGGGACGCCTGGGTGGCTCAGTGGGTTAAGCCTCTGCCTTTGGCTCAGGTCATGATCTCAGGGTCCTGGGATCGAGCCCTGCATCGGCCTCTCTGCTCAGCAGGGAGCCTGCTTCCTCCTCTCTCTCTGCCTGCCTCTCTGCCTACTTGTGATCTCTCTCTCTGTCAAATAATAAAGAAAAATAAATAAAAATAAAAAAAGAAATAGTAAATTAATGAAACATTTTAAATGCCCATCATAAATAGAATATATTTTCTATACTATCATGCATTCATCTCTTTCCTAAGTGTAAATTAGAAAAATGTATCTCTATCAATACATATTTAAGTTATAAGCTGAAAAATAATGTGGAAATAGAGCACAATAAAATACTTTCATTGAAAACAAAGGAAGGGGCGCCTGGGTGGCTCAGTGGGTTAAGCCACTGCCTTCGGCTCAGGTCATGATCTCAGGGTCCTGGGATCGAGTCCCGCATCGGGCTCTCTGCTCAGCAGGGAGCCTGCTTCCCTCTCTCACTCTCTCTCTCTCTCTCTGCCTGCCTCTCTGTCTACTTGTGATCTCTGTCAAATAAATTAAAAAAAAAAAAAAAAATCTTTAAAATAAAAAAAAAAAAAAAAAAAGAAAACAAAGGAAAAGGTGACAAAATGCTTCTGAAAAATTATTCTTTTCATATTTCTATGAACACTGCTTTTTATTTGTTGATACTATGGGCTTTTCAAATTATGGTTTTCCACCAAGAAACTAAAATACACTTTTAGTCATCCTAGTTGTAAAGAGAGGAGTTTCTGATGATAGTTTTACAGAGTCAGCTTGGATAATGTCTCTGTGCAAAAATCCTAAGAAAATAAGATTATATGCCTGAGTTTTATATGTATACTTTTCATTTTACATGAATCACACCTTCTTGGTTTGCAATGGCTAGGAGAGACTTTTTTTTTCTTTTACAATTCTTGATTTTTTAGAATAAAACTCATCAAGTACAAAAATTAAAAAGTATTTTATAGTACTATTTTAAAAGAAAGAAGTTAATTTACCTTTAAAACATTTGTATTAGGTAAATTTTGTATTGCAGGTATTGGAAAGACCCCAAAATATAATTCAACTGTCTGTTTGAAAAATTCCACTAGAGGGCAACATATACCAAGATTTTTGTTCATTTGCAGTTTCAGGGGGGAAATAGCCAGTTTTATTCTCTATCATGAATAAATGTCATTGATGTAATATTTAGCATCATTCAGTATTAATTGTTATCTTTATGATGCACATGTGGTCTGAGTGAATACTATCTCATTTATAAAAGATAGTAGTATGGGTGTTACTCCTGATTTTAATTTAGGTAAAATCAACATTGTTCAGTTACCATAATTACCAGAATACACAAGTTAAAAAAAAAAAAGAAAAGAAAAGAAAACATTCTTTTATAAGTGATACATTCATGTGGTGAGGTATTTAATATTATGTATGTTTGAAATTGTAAACATATTGAGTAGTTCTAGGTTAAAGAAAAATAAAATAAAAACCGTAAGAGATTTGGGTAGTGAATTGGGAATTCAATTTTGAAGAAAGAAAAAAATTTGCTCCTTATACATCCTCAGGGATTATTTTAATCAAGAGTAGGAAGACTGGTTGAATGGTGTGTCAGCGTAGTATCGCTTTATCCTTGCTGAGAAAGGGGGTCTCCTTAAATGTGGCAGCGTCGCCATGTTTTAGAAGTCTTCTCAAACCCTGCTTTGTTTACAGCTGGTCCTCATCAGTCTTCTACCTCTCCACTTACCCATTTGTATTGACCAAAGCAAAATATTTTAAATATAGGTGGTTGTCCCTATATGTCCCTATATGTCTAGAATGTCTAGACCCTGACATTCTAGAGAGCATAATGCTTTTGTTTCCAAATACATTTTCTGTAAGAGAAAGCAAAGAAAAATATAAAGTGGGGGAGGAGGTACACAACCAGCTGTGGAAATCATTATATGGGTTTTAACAGAATTACATTCAGAAAGAAACAAATAAAAAAACAGATACACACAGTAGCGTAATTTCTCTATAACAGATATTATATAAGAATAGATATAATTACCACCTATTGCAGTAAAACAGTGAAATTTTTCTCCTTGTTTAGTTAATAACATCTTTTCAGATTATTTTCATATTCACAAAAACAATAGGCACTCATTACAGAAAAAATTAAACAAAAGAGATTTATTTTCACTATTGTTAAATCATCCCCTTAATAAACTATCATCTTTAACATGCATATTATACAAATAGATGATAGCTGGAACAAGTTTTTGTATAACTTCTTTAATCTTACTATTCCCCTATGCTGTAAGTGCTATTAGTATATTAGTATTTGTATTATTATAATAATTATGTTTTTGTTATTAAGTATATTGTTTTCACCATTTCATAGCTGAGAAAACTGAGACATTATGTTAGCTATGTAGGTAACTGGAAGGATAGAGAGATGTATACACTGAGATATATAAACATACAGAAATAAATAAATGGACTATTAATCCCCAATGATACCTCTAAAATCAAGAAAACAAGATTATGAAAGACTTTTAAAAAATCCAATCCTTTTTAAATTTAAAATCAATTCATTAATAGCATGTATTATGAGTTTCAGCAGGAGAGTTACTAATTTATCGGTTGCACACAACACATGCTCCTTACAGGAAGTGCCCTCTTTAATGCCCATCAAAAAATTCAATCATTTTAACCTCATATTTCGAATTTAGATTGCAACAGTTCCCAGCGATGGATAACAGAAATCAGGACCTTTGCCCATAACCTTCCCTCCCCTATATCTTAATTATCATTAATTTTATTAATACATTCTTAGTGTCAAGTTTTATAATGTTCCTTCTTTATTCCGTAACCATAACTTGTACTGTTGCTTACCTTACATTTATATTTAAATGGATTACCCCAATTTTTTACCAGGATTTCATTTTTGAAATGTTTAATTTCTTCATGTATTCCCCAAGCATTCTTGTAAATTCCTGTCTATTGTCTTTGTACTTGGAAGCCAACTGTCAGGATGCCCGTTAAGTATTTCCTTGCTCCTCTGTCTTTAGTCAAATGTTAGTCTGGATAATTCAGAACAATAAAAATTCTCTCAAATGTGATCTGCTTTGTTCTGCCCAGATTACTATATGATTCTTTACTTACTGAAAGTATTAAATTTAATTTATTTGTTCAACAAATACTTATTAAATACCTTAGATGTGCAAACATAGTTGTTGATGATGCAACAGTGTAAGGGGGGAAAATGTCTAGCTTCTTAGAGCATGCTTTTTAATTGAGAAAAAATGATAAAATATCTATTTTTCTGCCTATATGTCTGTCTACCCATCGATCTAATGCCTGATAGTGATCAGTACTGTGCTGAGAAAAATGTACAAAAGTCCCAGATTCCTGGATCAGTTGTAAGTGGTGATGCTGTTTGATGTCATGTCATTAGGGAAGCCTTATTGGGGTCACGTGAAAGAACCAGCCATGAGGGTATTTGGGGTTCCAGGTCAAAGACCCACAGAGTGGTCATTTCATGTAAACTTTTCCTGGAATAACTATTTCCTTTAGATTTGTAGATTCAGGTACTCATTTAATGAAAGTTTATATCTTGCCCATAATATTTTTAAATTATTTTCTGTTCCTTTATATTTTTGTACAATTCTTTATGAAAACCAATCACATGAATGTTGAAAGTATGCTGCCTTTCTCTTCTATTATGTCCTGTATAACTGTACACTTGTGTTCTTTCTCATTTTGCTTTGTGTGAATTCTTCACACCTAAGGAGGCTGACTCTGTGTTAGGTTCTATATCTTCTCCTGATTTCTCTCCTGTTACTTCTCCTTCCCTTTGAATATAGCTATTTTTTTTCTTTTAACTATGTCAGCTCACTTCTCATCCTTTTATTTTGTCTTGAAATTTGTCCTTCCTTCCATCTTTCTTTATTTTCCTTCCTTCCTTCCTTCCTCTCTTCCTTTCTTTTTAAAGGTATCTTTTCTTAAAGGCCCGTTTTCTTTTATTTTTAAATTGTAATCCTTTACTGAAGCTGAAGAGAATTTTCTCTCTAAAGGGCTGATTTTAGTAATTTTAAGGTGATTTATAGTCTTCATGTGGCTTTTTCTTTTTTTCACTCTTTTATTATTATTGTTTCTCTAGATCTTTATATAAGTCTCATGCTGACTTCTTCATGTTTAAAATTCACCTTTTGGGACACCTGAGTGGCTCAGTCATTAAGGCCCTGCCCTCAGCTAAGGTCATGATCCCAGGGTCCTGGAGTTGAGCCCCAGATCAGGCTCCCCGCTCTGCTTCTCCCACTCCCCCTGCTGGTGTTCTCTCTCTCTCTCTGTCTCTGTCAAATAAATAAATAAAATCTATAAAAAAAATAAAATAAAGCTCACCTTTGAATATGTCTGTCTGTTTGTTGCGGGGGGGGAAGTGTGAGGAACAGTGGGGAAAAAGCTCGGGAAGGATTTTCTGGAGCAGTCCAAAGTTTGTTTCGTAATATTTGGATGCTATTTTTCATGGGTTTTTAAAATCAAAGTGGTAATGTGAATGATACCTGGATATGGATGGTTTTTAAAAATCACTGTCAAATTTTTTAGAGAGGTGGTATTAATATTATGGTTATATTTTTCAATGACACAGGCATAACTTGTCTTAAAGAAAATTCACAGTATAGATCTTGCATGACTTTTACAGTAATGAACCCAAAAAGCCACATGTACACAAGACTGAGAATTTTATAATTTCTGCCATGATCTTCAAACAAATATTTGGTCTGAAATTCATAATTGTTTTGATTTTGAGTCCTCTATTAAATTGAAGGAAAAAAAGAACTTTTTCAACAGATTTTCAGATTTTTTAATTTATTTTTTTTAAAGATTATTTATTTATTTATTTGACAGAGAGATAGAGATCACAAGTAGGCAGGCAGAGAGAGAGGGAGAAGCAAGCTCCCTGCTGAGCAGAGAGCCCGTTGCGGGCCTCTATCCCAGGACCCTGAGATCATTACCTGAGCCAAAGGCAGAGACTTAACCCACTGAGCCACCCAAGCGCCCCAAGATATTTTTTTAAAGATTTTATTTATTTGACAGAGAGATCACAAGTAGGCAGAGAGAGAGAGGGAAGGAAACAGGCTCCCTGCTGAACAGAGAACCCAGGATCATGACCTGAGCTGAAGGCAGAGGTTTTAACCCACTGAGCCACCCAGATGCCCAAGATATTTTTTAATTAAAAAGAAAACACCAATTAACCAGAAAGCACCAGTTAATTTGATTCATTCAGAAATGTACACTTTATATACCTCTATATCTATAGCTATAGACATACAAGATATCATCAGGTCCTGGCATAGCCATTATTTATTTATTTGATTCTTTTTTAAAAGATTTTATTTATTTATTTGACAGAGAGAGACAGTGAGAGAGGAAACACTAGCAGGGGGAGTGAGAGAGGGAGAAACAAGCCTCTTGCTGGGCAGGGAGCCCGTTTTGGGGCTCCATCCCAGGACCATGGGATCATGACCTGAGCTGAAGGCAGACGCTTAACGACTGAGTCACCCCCGCAATTTTCTTAAATTTTAGTGTATTAATATCAATCAATATTTGTTTTAAATATGTTCAGTGTAGAGATTCAATACATATTGCAAATTATACAGTATAACCATAAGTACCATTTTTCTGTTTGGACTTTAAAATTCTAAATCCAAAATAATGTTTCATATTTTTGTAAATGTGTTTTTAAAATTTAAGCAATAAGAGGAAGTGTGAATGGTTTTTAAAACCAAGAAGCCTGTGCTTTTGAATTGTTGTCATAGTAGGGTACATTTTCTTCTTCCCTTTAATAATTCTCTTCCATCATAATCATTCAGTTCTGGACCCGTTTACTAAAGCTCTGATTTAAATAATACCTGACACCTGTAGTCTTCAAAAATTTTTGCATCTGCTTATTAATTATTTAGTACATTGGCTTCCTTTTATACTTTAAAATCTGATACTAGATTGTATCCAGTGACTCAAATTAATATTGACTTGAGCACTAAATTTCTGATTTGAGATGATTGTCAAGAATCTGTAACAGGAATTTTAATAATAATGGACTTGAGGATTTAGTCATGTGACTTTTCATTAAGAAGTTATTTTGGAACCATTATATTATATCCATTTAATTCCAGGTGGCATGAAAGAGCTTCTAAGTTGTGGGTCTCATGTTAATTCATGCAATGCTAAGATAAATATCTTTGCCAACTTTATGGAAAAAAATAACTTATAAATGGTTTACAGAAGTTTAAATATGTAACTCTAGATTTCACCCTCCTGCCTCTTTTGTGGTGCAAAATATACTCCAGTTCAAGTTCAGGGGTCTCCAAGCTGTAGTGTCTTTGACAAGTAGGATATCTGGTATACCCTGTATCTTGAAGAAACCTCAAATATGAGTGACAAATGAAAAATAACAGCTGGCCTAGAGTATTTAGGCTAGAATTTAATGGTCTCTTTTCTGACAACTGCTGTAAGTATTGGCGGATTCTTATAGCAAGCGACCATTTCCCTGCCCACATGAACAGCCAGCCATTTTCAAGGTACAAACCATCATTGAAACACTGGGCCCGTGCAGGCTTCACTGTCCACTCAGGGTTTGGATCACTCTACCTCCTTCCTTATTTTGCCCAGGAATCTGGTTACTTCATTTTTTAGGCCTTAAAAAATATAAAATGCAGGTATAGCATATAAAATAGACATAGAAAATCTATAAGATTCGATCATTTTCCAAGAAAATTTTCCATTATATTTTTCCCTATCTTACCCTCGCTTCCCCTGTAGAAGAGAGATACCATCAGAACTCTAAACCGATTCACTCCTCTAAAGAGGGCCAAAGTAAATGTAGGGTACCTCTGTTACTGGGGAAAGTAAAAGAATAAACAATTTTCATCAATTTTTTGTTATTCCTCCAATTTTCTCTTCAGTTTTTATATAAATGCTAAAGACTATAGAATGTCATGAATTTAACAAATCGGTTATTAGCAACAGTGGTCCATGACCTTGAGAGCCAGGGTAAAATTTTATAGATCTACTTCTGCTCGCCCATTTATTAGCCTCTTCAATTTGTACAGAAGCTCCCTGGAATCCATTACCCTCTTGCCATCCTACTGTCCTGAGCTCAGCTGAGCTGAAGGGAGCTGAACTGCTCCATGTTGGAGTAGTGAATTTAAGCAACCAGTCAAGAGTGAAAGTTCACAGTCAAATCTTTGATCACTTATTGAGATAGTATAAGCAAGAGGCTGAAACCAGAGAAAGTGCCTCTCCCTCTCCTCCCCTTTCACTTCCCCCCATTGAATGGCATGAATCAGCATAGACTTGGGGGTCATCTTACCATTAAGGGAGACTTGAACAAGAAGCTCAGGTAGTTCTATGACCTCGGGTCCAGAGAGGAGAGGGGGAGGGTAGAGAGTGATAGGGAGTGGAACATGACTGAGTAGTCAGAGTGGGGGGAGTATCTTCCAGAATTCCCCCTCTTGTCAGACCCCAGGCTCCCCAGTAAGGAGGTTGCAGGAGAGGCACTGAAGAAGGCCTTGACTGATGACCCCACATAAAGAGGTCTCTGAATGAAGGAGCCTGGCCTAGGAATGCAAAAACACAGGAGCACAAGGCCAACGGGGGGGGGGGGGGGGGGGGGGGGGCTGAGCCCTTGACCACAAGTCCCTTGAGGCAGTGCCATGCATTAGCTGTATACCAAGTCTGGTGTGACGAAGGCAGCTTTCCCCTTTGCAGGCTGCCAGGTAAATACTTCTTGTAATTGCCTCCATAACTGTAATTCAGGTCAGGCCTGAATAATCTTAGGTTTTTCTGCCAGTAACAGACTCCTCGTTCCCTCTGTTACTCTAGCCCTTCCCCCTCCATCCCTTTTCACTTCTCAGGTATCTGTTTTCGGTCCTTCTTCTCCTTCTTCTTCTAATTCTTTTTCTCCCCCTCCTTCTCCTCCTTCCCTCCCCCTCCTCCTCTTCTCCTTCTTTTTCTTCTTCTTCTTTAGTTTAGTTTTGTTTCGTTTTTAAGCAATCTCTACACCCAAGGTGGAGCTTGAACCCACATTTCTGAGATGAAGAGTCACAGGCTGTAATTATACTAACCAGGCACCCCTGGTTCTTCCTTTTATTTATTTTTTTTAAGATTTTATATATTTATTTGACAGAGAGAGAGAGAGAGATCACAAGTAGGCAGAGAGGCAGGCAGAGAGAGGCGAGGGGTGGGGGTAAGCAGGCTCCCTGCTGAGCAGAGAGCCTGATACAGGGCTTGATCCCAGGACTCTGAGATCATGACCAGAGTTGAAGAGAGAGGCTTTAACCGACTGAGACAGCCAGGTGCCCTGGTTCTTCCTTTTAAAACATACATGTACCTAAGGAGAGTGGTCAAAACAACTGAAATAGTTCAGAGAAGATTTAGGGTCAACAAGCGAAGTGAGTTTATTAGATGAGAGGGAACCCCCCCTCAGAGAAGGTTGGGGAAAGTAGTGCATTCCAAGAATAACATATACAAAGGCACTGACCTGGTGGGGGAACTATAAAGACTTACATTTGACCAGAACACACTCTGTAAGGCTAGGACAGGCAAGAGATACCTTTAGGAAGCCAAAATATGAAGGAGCACATATTCCATACCAAAATTTCAATGTTTTCCCCAATAATGATAGAAGAGTATTGAAGACTTTTAAAGCAAATAATATAATCACACTTAACAATTTAAGAGAATGTCCAAGCCCAGGCTAGTGCATGAAATACTAATTAATATGAAAACAGATAATGAGGCATGGCAGTTTTTAAGTAGGGTTCAAAGTTTTTTTGCACCAAGGCAAAATTGATTATTTGGATCTATCCTTAAGAGAGACCATTTCAAAGATCAAAAATAAATTGTTAGAAGACTTGCCACAGTCTTCCTTAGCATGTGAATGCTTCCTTTGAAATACACATGGTGTAAAACCTCCATCCCTAGAAACGCACTTATGAGTACTATACTGCAATGCCACACACGAGGAATGCTAACTTGGGAGAGCAGGGGATGAAGAAAATATGCTGCTCGCATGGGGGCAGGGAAAGGGGGTGACGGGAAGGCAACCTACATGCAACCAGAAGGACCTATGATGACACAAAGTCCGTTTGGAATGAATATCTTGATAAGCTGTTTGTAAAGTAGAACTTTATCTTTAAAACAAAGCAACAACAAAAAAGTATTATCTATTTTCTTGACATTAGACAACTCTATTTCTGATAATTATAATTTTTGACATTTTCAACCTGTCTTTAATATCATTCTGTTTCTTAAATATTTATGCTATATATGCAAAGTAATGTTAAGGAAGAGCTCAATCCATCTTTTTTGAACTTTGTAATTGTAATTGCCAGTTATTTCTTCTGAAGCCTGAAATCCTTTTACAAAAATGTTTGACTATACTTTCACGTATATCTCTATATGTTAGTACTTGCTTATGTGTGTATATTTTCAGTTTTAGTTTTTATTTACTAATTCCATGTATAAAATAATTTAAAACTACCTATGTTGAATATTAAGGCTAAATGTTTAGGGCTATACTCATTTGTTCTTCATTATTGTTTATTGTGGAAAGGGGGAGAGGGAAATCCAATTAAGATCTTGTGGATCAAGGGTAATTCTTACTGACTTCAACAAAAGTTATGCCTAAAGCATCTAAAGGTAGAATTTGATCCATAACAAATTAAGTTTGATTTCCTTGTCACTTAAGAAATATATTCTGTCTGAAATTATGACTCTAAGGTTTAGTGTTTGTTTTTTCTTAATTTGTAGCTTATGTCAATTAGAGTCATAGAATACTATTTATTGCCTTTGGCAGTTAATTAGACTTCTGTAAAACAATCCAATGATATTAATTCAGCACAGAGTTTCCAAACCTAAATGATTTTGATTTTCCCACTAATAAACCCAAAATATCGAATGGTACAATTTTGAAAGAGCAATGCATATTTAAAAAAAAAATTCCAAAGAAAATGTTATTTTTGTTTGGCTGATATGATTTCTTTTGTATTTACTTTGGAGAATATGGTTATTTTATGAAATGATGGGAACCTTAAGAAGATGTTTGTTCTCAATGTCATTTAAAGTCTCTTTGTATGTACATTTTCTCTTATGCGGGATGGGTCAAATGAAGCACGAGCAACAAGACAGTCTAATTTTTTATGACCTGTTAAAGTGCTCTATAAATATTCTATCAATATAGTGATATTTTATTTTATTATTTTTAAAGATTTTATTTATTTGACAGAGAGAGAGATCACAAGTACCCAGAGAGGCAGGCAGAGAGAGGGGGGGAAGTAGGCTCCCTGATAAGCAGAGAGCCCAACGTGGGGCTCGATCCCAGAACCCTGAGATCATGACGTGAGCCGAAGGCAGAGGCTTTAACCCAGTGAGTCACCCAGGCGCCCCAATATGGTGATATTTTAATGGAAAACAAAATCCCTCTCTATTTGTGAGGCCATGGGGATAAAATGAACATTGGACATCAATTTATTTCTTCCATGCCATTAGTATTAATATGATCACAAAATTGAGATTATTTGAATTTTACCACTCAAAGATTCATGTTCATTGAATTTTTCAGATTTAGATAATTCTCAGGTTTTTAAAATTTTCTTTAGATTTGTTTTAATATGTTGTTACTTATATTTTTCTTTAGTTAAAAAAACAGAGGATCAATTATTTTGTAATCTGTAAGGTTTAACATATTCTGAGTATAAATCTTTCTGTTCCATAGAAGTAATAATGCCTGTTAGAGGACTCATTGTAACCCCTTAATCGCCTTGTTTTTTTAATTGGCTAACTTTTTAATATCTTCATAATTTTTCTGCTATTTTAAGTAGTACTATGCTTAAAACAACTGGGGAGTTGTTGTTCTGCTTTTCCTTTTTTTGCAGCCTAAGGAAAATACATATAATGCTGATTTCATATCAATAGATTTGTCAATTGCTAAATGTTGAGAATGAAACATCTGTGTCAAAATGAGATGCCCTATACGTGGCCTCGGAAGTTCATTCAATAGAGTAATGGTAAATTCCTTAAATTATTCACTTACAGGCTTAGGAAAACTATTAAGCCCTTAGGCTAGGTGACACCAGGAGGCTGAGGTGAAGGCTAAGAGTTAAAGCTCTCTTAATAACGTAGACTTGGAAACCTGTTATTAGGGAAATGCAGAAGATTAAGGTGTCAGTTCAAACCTCAGCTATATTCTCAGTCTGTACCCTTTACTGGTGATAGGGGTGTGTGTGCAGAAATGGGACAAAGGGAACAGAAAGTCAGACTGTGGTTGTCATCTCTATTATCCACCCAATGCCAAGTTTTGTTCATACTGGTAAAAACGTATTTGGGAGCTGTCATTAATATAGGTGTGCCCCTGACACCCTACTAAAATGTTTGCTGTGTGACCCAAAAGTTAGTACTTACCAGTGAAATTGCTTTATAAAAAATAAACAGATATTCCATTGTCCATATACTCATTTAACCTTTGTCCCATCGACCAGTATTGGAAAATTAGACATTTTCCTGGAGATGGAAAGATGAAATGAAATCATAGTCAGCAGTAAAAATGAAGTAATTGTAATACATTATGATAGATATTATAATAAAAACACTTGTTCTGGGAAAGCAGAAGACACATGCCTAACACTTTCTGGGGTGGCCAGGAAAGGTACTGCCAGAAGAGTAAGAGTTTACCAGGCAAAGAAAACACTGTGTATGAAGGCATTTCCTTGTATTTATTTTTGTACATTAAAAAAGATATACACTACTGAACCACAGGGAGTTTAAAACTGTTTGCATATGAGAGCCTGATGCACAAAGAACTGTAATAATGTCACAGTAAAATTCAAGAATATCTAATTTTTTAAATATTAGTCATCCTTAGTTTCAGGTGTAGAGTTCAGTAATTCATCAGTTGGGTATAATACCCAGCACTCATCACATCATGTTTCTTCCTTAATGCCCATCACCCAGTCACCCCATCCCACCATCCACCTCCACTCCAGCAACCCTCAGTTTGTTTCCTATAGTTAAGAGTCTTTCATGGTTTGTCTCCCTCTCTGATGACTTCCCTTTCAGTTTTCCCTCCTTTTCTCTATGGTCCTCTGCACTGTTTCTTATATTTCACGTATGAGTGAAACCATATGGTAATTGTCTTTCTCTGATTGACTTATTTTGCTCAGCGTAATACCTTCCAGTTCCATCCAAGTCAGTGTAAATGGTAAGCATTCATCCTTTCTGATGGCTGAATAGTATTCCATTGTGTATATATGCCACATCTTCTTTATCCATTCATCTGTTGATGGACATCTGGGCTCTTTCCATAGTTTGGCTATTGTGGATTGCTGCTATATAAACATTGGGGTGCAGGTGCCCCTTCATATCCCTACATTTGTATCTTTGTGGTAAATACCTAGGGGTGCAATTGCTGGGTCGTAGTGTAGCTCTATTTTCTTCTTGAGGTAGTGCTCTTCAGAGTGGCTACACCAGCTTGCATTCCCACTGGCAGAAGAGGGTTCCCCTTTCTCTGCATCTTCCCCATCATTTGTTGTTTCCTGTCTTGTTAATTTTAGCCATTCTGACTGGTGTGAGGTGGCATCTCATTGTGGTTTTGATTTGTATTTCCCTGATGCCAAGTGATGTGGAGCATTATTTCATGTCCTATTAGCCATTTGTATGTCTTCTTGGGAGAAATGTCTGTTCATGTCTTCTGTCCATTTCTTGTCTGGATTATTTGTTTTTTCAGTATTGAGTTTGGTAAGTTCTTTATATATCTTGGATACTAGCCCTTTATCTGATCTGTCATTTTCAAATATTTTCTCCCATTCCATAGGTTGCCTTTTAGTTTTGTTGACTGTTTCTTTGTTGTGAAGAAGCTTGTTATCTTTATGAAGTCCCAATAGTTCATTTTTTATTTTGTTTCTCTTGCTCCTGGAGACGTGTCTAGCAAGAAGTTGCGGCGGCCAAGGTCAAAGAGGTTGCTGCCTGTGTTCTCCTCTAGGATTTTGATGGATTCCTGTCTCACATTGAGGTCTTTCATCCACTTTATCTTTGTGTATAGTGTAAGAAAGTGGTCCTGTTTCATTCTTCTACATGTAGTTGTCCAATTTTCTGAACACCATTTGTTGAATGACTTGTCTTTTTTCCATTGGACATTCTTTCCTGCTTTGTTGAAGATTAGTTGGCCATAGAGTTGAGGGTCCATTTCCGGGCTCTTTATTCAGTTCCATTGATCTGTGTGTCTGTTTTTGTGCCAATACAGTATTATCTTGATGATTACAGCTTTGTAACATAGCTTGAAATCCAGAAATGTGTTGCCACCAACTTTTGTTTTCTTTTTCAACATTCCTTTGGCTATTCAGGGTCTTTTCTGGTTCCATACAAATCTTAGGATGCTTTGTCCCAGTTCTGTGAAAAATATCAATGATATTTTGATAGAGATTACATTGAATGTGTAAATTGTTCTGGGTAGCATAAACATTTTAACAATATTTATTCTTCCAATCCATGAGCATAGAATGTTTTGTCCATTTCTTTGTGTCTTCCTCAATTTCTTTCATAAGTGTTCTGTAGTTTTTAGATTACAGATCCTTTACCTCTTTGGTTAGGTTTCTTCCCGGGTATCCTATGGTTTTTGTACAACTGTAAATGAGATCAAATTCTTAATTTCTCTTTCTTCTGTCTCATTGTTAGTGTGTAGGAATGCAACTGATTTCTGTGCATTAATTTTATATCCTGCCATGTTGCTGAATTCCTGTATGAGTTCTAGCAATTTTGGAGCAGAGTCTTTGGGCTTTCCACATAAAGTACCACAACATCTGTGAAGAGTGAGAGTTTAACTTTTTCTTTTCCCATTTGAATGCCTCGTATTTCTTTTTTTTTTTTTTTAAGATTTTATTTATTTATTTGACAGACAGAGATCACAAGTAGATGCCTTGTATTTCTTTTTGTTGTCTGACTTTAAGGCTGGTACTTCTAGTACTATGTTGAACAATAGTGGTGAAAGAGGACATCCCTGTTGTGTTCCTGACCTTAGGAAAAAAGCTCTCAATTTTGGCCCATTGAGAATGATATTTGCTGTGGGGTTTTCATATATGGCTTTTATGATATTGAAGTATGTCCCTCTATCCCTACACTGTCAAGAGCTTTAATCAAGAAAGGATTCTATATTTTGTCAGTTGCTTTTCCTGCAACATTGTAGAGGATCATATGGTTCTTGTCCTTTCTTTTATTAATATGATGTATCACACTGATTGATTTGTGGATACTGAACCACCTTTGGAGCCCAGGAATAAATACCACTTGTGAATAATCCTTTTAATGTACTGTTGGGTCCTATTGGCTAGCATCTTGGAGAGAATTTTGGTATCCGTGTTCATCAGGGATATTGATCTGTAATTCTCCTTTTTGGTGGGGTCTTTGTCTGGTTTGGGGATCAAGGTAATGCTGGCCTCATAGAAAGAGTTTAGAAGTTTTCCTTCCATTTCAATTTTTTTGAAACAGTTTCAGAAGAATAGGTTTTAATTCTTCTTTAAATGTTTGGTAGAATTCCTCTGGGAAGCCAACAGGCCCTGGGCTCTTGTTTGTTGGGAGATTTTTGATGACCACTTCAATTTCCTTGCTGGTTATGGGTCTGTTCAGGTTTTCTATTTCTTCCTGTTTCAGTTTTGGTAGTTGACACATCTCTAGGAATGCATCTGTTTCTTCCAGCTTGCCTATTTGTTGGCATATAGTTGCTAAAACATGTTCCTTTATTTTTTTAAGACTGTCTTTATTTATTTGACAGAGAAAGAGAGAGAGAGAGAGAGTAACAGAGGGAGAGAAAGAAGCAGAGTCCTGTCTAAGCAGGGAGTCCAATGCAGGGCTCAATCCCAGGACTCTGGGATCATGACCTGAGCTGAGGGCAGACACTTAACTGAGTGAACTACCCAGGTGCCCCTCTCATAATATGTTCTTCAATTTGTTTGTATTTCCTTGGTATTGGTTGTCATCTCTCCTTTTTCATTCATGATTTTACTAATTTGGGTCCTTTCTCTTTCTTTTTGATACATCTAGCTAGTGGTTTATCGATCTTATCAATTATTTCAAAGAACCAGCTTCTAGCTTCATTGATCTGTTCTGTTCTTTTGGTTTCTATTTCATTGATTTGTGCTCTAATCTTTATTAGTTCTTTTCTCCTACTGGGTTTAAGCTTTTTTTTGCTGCTTTTCCTCCAGCTCCTTTAGGTGTAAAGTTAGCTTGTATATTTGAGACTTTTCTAGTTTCTTGAGAAAGGCTTGTATTGTTATGTGCTTCCCTCTTAGGACCGCCTTTGCTGCATCCCAAAGGTTTTGAACAATTGTGTTTCCATTTTCATTTGTTACCATAAAATTCTTAATTTCTCTTTAATTTCCTGGCTGACCCATTCATTTTTTAGTAGGCTGCTCTTTAACCTCCAAATATTTGAGTTCCTTCCAAATTTCCTCTTGTGATTGAGTTCAAGTTTCAAAGCACTGTGGTTTGAAAATATGTAGGGATTAATCCCAACTTTTGATATCAGTTGAGACCTGATTTGTGACCCAGTATATGATCTATTCTGGAGAATGTTCCATATGCACTCAAGAAGAATGTGTATTCTGTTACGTTGGGATGGAATGCTCTTTATGTATCTGTGAAGTCCCTCTGGTCCAGTGCATCATTCAAAGCCTTAGTCTCCTTGTTGATATTCTGCTTAGATGATCTGTCTATTGCTGTGGGAGGAGGGGGTGTTAAAGTCCCCTGCTATTGTTGCATTATTATAAATGCATTTCTTTAATTTTGTTATTAATTGGTTTGTATAATTGGCTGCTCCCACATTTGGAGCACAAATATTTATAATTGTTAGATTTTCTTGTTGGATAGCTCTTTTAAGTATTATATAGTGTCCCTCTTCATCCCTTACAGTCTTTGGTTTAAAATCTAATTTGTCTGGGGGCGCCTGGGTGGCTCAGTGGGTTAAGCCGCTGCCTTTGGCTCAGGTCATGATCTCAGGGTCCTGGGATTGAGTCCCGCATCGGGCTCTCTGCTCAGCAGGGAGCTGCTTCCCTTCCTCTCTCTCTGCCTGCCTCTCTGCCTACTTGTGATCTCTCTCTGTCAAATAAATAAATAAAATCTTAAAAAAAAATAAAATAAATAAAATAAAATCTAATTTGTCTGATAGGAGGATCGCTATCCCAGCTTTCTTTTGATGTCCATTAACATGATAAATGGTTCTCCACTCCCTCACTTTCAGTCTGGAAGTGTCTTAGGGCTTAAAATGAATCTTTTGTAGACATTGTGTCAGTGGGTTTTGCTTTTTTATCCAGTCTGATACCCTGCGTCTTTGATTGGAGCATTTAGTAACTATTGAAAGATGAATTTAGTGCCACTGTATTACCTGTAAAATTACTGTTTCTGTGTAATGTTTCTGTTCCTTTCTGGTCTGTGTTACTTTGGGGTTCTCTTTTGGCTCACAGGATGCCCTTTAATATTTCTTATAGGGCTGGTTTGTGATCATAAATTCTTTTCGTTTCTGTTTGTACTGGAAGCCCTGTTTCTCTCCTTTCTTTCTTAATGACAGCCTTGCTGGATAAAATATTCTTGGCTGCATGTTTTTCTCATTTAGCACTCTGAATCATGCCAATCTTTTCTGGCCTGCTAGGTCTCTGTGGATTGGTCTTCTCCCAGTATAATGTTCCTACACTTGTAGGCAAAAGACCTTTTGTCTCGAGGCACTTTCAGGATCTTCCTTTTATCTCTAAGATTTGCAAGCTTCACTTTTATATGTTGGGGTGTTGACCTATTTTTATTGATTTTGAGGGGTGTTCTCTGTGCTTCCTGGACTTGAATGCCTATTTCCTTCCCCAGATAAGGAAAGGTCTCAGTTACAATTTGCTCAAAAACACCTTCTTCCCCCTCTTTCCTCTCCCTCTGGAACCCTAAAAATTTTAATATTGTTTTGCTTTATGGTATCCCTGATTCCTGAATCTTACCCTCATGGTCCTGTAATTGTTTATCTCTTTTTTTTACTCAGTTTCCTTCTTCTCCATAATTTTATCTTCTATATTATTGATTCTCTCTTCTGCTTCATTTATCCTAGCAATAAGAGCCTCCATTGTTGATTGCATCTCAGCAATCTGCCTTTTGATTTCAACCTGATTATATCTTAGTTCTTTTATTTCTCTAGAAAGGGATTCTCTAGTGTCTTCTATGCTTTTTTCAAGTCCAGCTAGTATCTTTATAATTGTTCTGGATTCTAGCTCTGACATTTTACCTATTGGTAAAATATTTATTAATATTTATTAATTCTCTGGTAGTGAGTACTGACTCTTGGTCTTTTTTTCTGGGGACTTTTCCATCTCGTTATTTTGTCCAGAGAAGACTAGATGAATGAGAGAACAAAAAAGAAATTAAAAACAAGCAAACAAAAAAATCAACGACAACCCCAGAAAAATACACAGTAGGCAGATCAGAAGAGATCAGAAACCAAAGGAAAAAAGTGGGGGGAGAGGGAGAATATAACCAAATAGACAGAACAAGGTGATACACTTGGTCCTGGGTGTATTTTGATCTATTTGTTAGAAGACACTTGATCCCAAAATTCTAAATACAGAAAAACTTATATATTTAGAAAAACAAAATTGAATACAGTGAAATGAAGCCAAAAATGAAGAATATATCTATAAAATGTAAATTTTAAAGTGAAAACATTAAAAAAAGACATAGAAAGAGTTGATAAAATAAGAAGTGAGTTGATAAGGGATAAAAGGAAAAGAAAATTTTAAACTGACAAACTAAAGAATCATGAGAAAAAAACCCTCAAATTCTATATACTATTTTCTCTAGTTCAGGCGTTTTTCAGTTCTTTGTGATCCAGAAACTTGGTATTAGCCTGATGTTCCAGCTGATCTTCTAGGGGAGGGACCTATTGCACTGATTCTCAGGTGTCTTTGCCTGGGTGGAATTGCAGCCTCCATACCGGGGACTGGGTTCACTATAAGTGGTTCCAGACTGCTCTGTTAGGCTTTTGTGCCCTGAAGGCTTTTCTCTCTGTTTTAGAGAGTGAGAAAAATAAAAATGGCGGTGCCCTCATCCACAGCCCTGTAGCTGAACATTAGGGCCCCCACTGTTCAGTGCACCTTCATGGGAAACAGTTTCTTTTGTGTGCACCAAACTCTGCAGTGCACATCTTCACTAATCACTCCCCCCGCCCCACCCGGGGAGGCCAGGGAGGCAGGGAGTCTCACCATGGCACTGCTGCTTTCCCAGCCCCTGCTCTGGGAGTGGTTGACCCATTGGGCACACACCCTCACCACAACTCCAAGGGGAAGGAGCAGGGTCTCGAAGTGCTTTTGCTGCTTCCTGGGCCCTTGCTTGGAGATCAGTTCCCCAGCAGTGCTGTGCGGTTCGTGGTTTATGGCAACACCAAGCTGAGAGGCCACTGTGGGGCTCACGGACTGTAGCCATCTTCCCCTCTCCAGTGCTTGGGAACTGTGGTGGCTCAGGCATCCCTTGTCTTTCTGTGACCCCGAGGATCCTGAGACCACACTGTCCCACCCTAGGATTCAGCCTCCCTTCACCACCTGAGTGCCTTTCAGTCAGGGACGTCCCCCCTCCCCGGGAGCAGACTTTTAATAGTTCCAATTTTGCACTCCCTGCTTTATCATTTTCCAGTAGCCGGCTTCCAGAGGCTCCCTCCCCACCTCGGTTTATCTTCTAATATATCCCCTCAGATTCACTTCTCTGCACCTCCTACCTTGCAAAGAGTGGTCAATTTTCTATTTGTAGAATTGCAATAATTCCTCTCAGATCTCAGGTTGAATTCACAGGTGTTCAGAATGATTAGATAGATATCTGGCTGAATTCAAGAGACAAGATGAAATGAGGCACCCCTATTCTTCTGCTATCTCCCTTCCTCCAAGAACATGTAATGTTTTGTGAGCTCTTCTCTAAATGCTAGTTACTCTTCTGCAACCTTTAAATCCTCACTACACCCTTTCTTTGTTGGCACCATTTTTTTGTTTTATGTTTTTTGGGTTTTTTTTTAAGATTTTATTTATTTATTTGACAGAGAGAGAGAGAAGGAACACAAGCAGGGGGAGTGGGAGAGGGAGAAGAAGGCTCCCCGCTGAGCATCCCAGGATGCTGGGATCATGACCTGAGCCGAAGGCAGACGCTTAATGACTGAGCCACCCAGGCGCCCCTATATTGGCACTGTTTTATAAATGAGGAATCTGAAACATTGTGGGAATCATAATTTTTTTAAAAGATTTATTTATTTATTTGAGAGAAAGAGGAAAAAAGAGAGTTGTGGGTCGGTCAGAGAGAGTTCTTGAGTAGACTTCCCGCAGAGGGCAGAGTCCAACATGAGGCTCAATCTGATCCCAGGACCCAGAGTCCATGACCTGAGCTGAAACCAAAAGTCAGACGTTTAACTGCCTGAGCCACCCAGGGACCCCAAGAATAATAATTTTTTAAGGACACATGGCTATCGAGCATCAACACTGGAATTCAAGCCCAGGCTGTTTGGTTCCAGTCTGTCCTGTACATGACATTGTGGAGGTGGGGAAATCAAAGTGGCAAAGGAGTTTGCTAAGAAGTTTTCCTTCTATCCTGTAGATGATAGGACACCACTGAAGTCTGACGACAATGTGGGTGTGGTACATGAGGAAAAGGTTTTGAGGTTGACTTCCAAGCTCTGTCTTCAAAGGCTGAGTTTCAGATGGCATCTTACTAGAGACAGAATAAAGAGTAGGAGAGCTAAGCATGAGAGGGAAGGACATGTATTACATTTGGAGCATGTTAATTGCCAACGTGTGTCTGCAGTTTACATTTTTTAGCAGTTTGACACTGGATAAAATATAGGACCTCTCCGCAACGTATTTTCCATATCTGTAAAATGAGGATGAGGTTGTTATGAGGGCTAAATGCATTAATAATCTCTGCTAAAATTGCATCTGATTCATGCTATCTGTTATCTGAGCTGATTGAACAATACATTGCATATATAAACTTTAAACTGTGCTGGAATAGACCAGAAGTAAATACTAAGTTGTGTATTCAGTAAGGCCACTTTCTAACTTGAATTGAAAATATTTTCACTTTTATTAGTGCAGGAAGTAGTTATGGTTTTCATGTTTAATCTTCTGTAATAGTGCTATTGCTTATTCTAATATTTTCAATATATGTGATCATGTTTATTAATTTGAAATTATAGGGCGCCTGGGTGGCTCAATCCTTAAGTGTCATGATCCCAGCTCAGGTCATGATCCTAGGGTCCTGGAATGAGCCCCGCATCAGGCTCCCTGTTTGGCAGGAAGCCTGCTTCTCCCTCTCCCACTCCCCCTGTTTGTGTTCCTGTCCTCACTGTCTCTCTCTCTGTCAAATAAATAAGTAAAATCTTTTTAAAAACTAGAATTACAGTAAGTATCACTAACGTAGATCAGAGGAAAACTGGATCAAATTATATATATATATATATATGTATACATATATACATATATATATAATTTTTAAGTAATGCAGCTCTTTTGAATTAAAGTGTACTTTTAATACCAACTTTATTGACAAAAGGCTTACTATACTATCTGATTGTATGCAATGCATTCACTCAAACAGCCTTTTTTTTTTTTTTCAACAAACCCTGATTTGGTGTCTACTAACTTGTAATCACCCAGCTCAACACTGTGTATAGTGCTGATAAGACAATGTCTCCTTACCAAGAGTTCAGAAACTAGTATAAGAGCAAGGATGGTCAGTGCAGTGATGGCGGTATCCAGATCATGTAATTTATCACCGTATACACAAAGACCAGTCCATCAGAAGGTCTTCAAATATAGTAGAGTGGGTAAGTGAAATATTACATGCATTTTAAGGCTTTTTTAATTCTCCTTAGACAGCACCAAATTATTGTTCTTTCTCTCAAATAAATAAATAAACCTTTAAAAAAATTATTATTCCCACAATGTTTCAGTTTCCTCATGTATGAAACAATGCCATAGCATTTTTTCTAAATCCCAGCCTATTACAATTTTATTACATTACCATGTATATGTCTGAAATTCTAATATGTGCCATCTATTGAAAAAAAATAAACTTTACTATAGTGAACGCATAACCAGAAGAGCTACTTAAAATTCACAAGAATAAATGAAATCCTCTCTCTAGAAACACTAAGTTGTAAATGTAGCTGAATCAAAGCTGTGAATTTTTCTTCAGGGTTCAGGCTTCACAGAGGTGCTGCTATCTGAAAGTTTTCTTGAGCCATGACTAGAATTTGATCAGTCAGAGAAGACAGAAATGAATAGCCCAGCATTTCACAACCACTTTAATGTGTATCACCCCACCTTACAGACGAGACGAGGACTTTGAGTACAAAAAGACTTGTGACTTAGTCACCAGGCTTCTCTGAGGCCAAATGAGCATTCAGCCCGGTCAGCTGATCAAAGTCAGTAATGTTTCTACCATCGGAAAGCTTCATCCTTTCATGCAGTGACCTCCTGTAACAAATGGGATGGTATTGATTATTGGTTTTATCTTTGAAAGCGGTAGATTGGTCTCCTGACACCTAGATGCCTCGTCCCTCGAACTTGATCTTTAGCTAGAACAACCTTTCTTTTTCTGAGGTATCTTTTTGATAGACAAGTGTTTGGCTGAGAAAGCAGTCCTTCTGGTTACCATGATTGTTTCTACCTAAACAGATCCCATGTCTGGAATTCCCAATCTTGTTTTGCCTTTGGCATCCAACCCTGATCCATGATTGTTCACTTTGTATTTTCATCTGAATGTAGAGTCATTGCTTCAGAGGTACCATATAAAAACTGAACTTGTTAGCTTTTGTTTTTCCAAAGCAAGCCTCTGGGAATCTCCTGTCTCTTTTACCAGCTCAGCTGTGGGAAGGTTGCTCCATTCGACCTGAACTCTCTAGAAACCATGTGATTTCCTTCCACTGCTCCATCATCCTCTGGAATGTTGTTATGGACTGAAGGATACTGATATGATCTGGCTCAGTCATGCTTCATCCCAGCTCATTGGATGTAAGCTAAAAAGATGTGAAAATTGAAACAAGAAAATAGAAGTTGTGGGGTGTCTGCATGGCTCAGTTCCTTAAACTCAGGTCATGATCCCAGGGTCTTGGGATTGAGCCCCACATCAGGTTTCCTGCTCAGTGGGGAGTCTGCTTCTCCTTCTTCCTCTACCTGTTCATGCTACTTTCTCTTTCTCTCATTCTGCTTTTTCTTTCATTCTCTCTCTCTCTAAAATAAATAAATAAAATTTAAAAAGAACTATGGAAGTTGCATACATAACTTAAGACCACATTTCTTTGACAAGGCAATCACTTGGCCTTCCCAGCTACAAGAGAAGCTGGGAAATCAGCTGAGAAGCTGAGTGAAAATAATTATTGTGGAAGAAGGGGAAGATGGATTTGCAGGTCCAGTTAACCATTTTTCCTACTAGTCAAACACTGCTGCCCAAATATACCATGAACATTGTTACCCTCATTTATTATGAGGTTTCAAGATCAAACCCGATTCCACTTCCTTTTCTTATTATTACAGGGATTGGCAGCTCTGTTTTTTAGTATCTGCTTTCCCATTCATTTTGTATCTATTTTATAATGTCATATAAGCCCCTATAAAGCTCTTTATAAATGATCCTTATTATTTACATGTATTCTCAAACAAATTTTAAGTTTCTGGAAACAGAGCATTTTATACTTCTTTGCATAGACGGGGTCTACTGGTCTATTATCCAAAATGAGCAATAATATTATGCACAAAACTTTAATTTTGCTTACAATGACAGAATCAATATTTTCTAGCAGTGTTCTTATAAGGTACACAAGAAGTTAATAAAGTATGTATTTGAATGAATAAATATGTGAATGATTGGACGAATATGAACTTGGTCCAACCTCCTTCCCAAATATTCATAAGTTAAGATTCAAATGAACCTAGAGTATGAAAAATCTGATTTTTTGAGGTAGTAGTAGGAAGAATATAGAATGAGCACTTTCTTTGTAAAATTCCCAGGAAAGGATGCCTGGGTGGCTCAGTGGGTTAAGCCACTGCCTTCAGCTCAGGTCATGATCCCAGGGTCTAGGGATCGAGTCCCACATCGGGCTCCTTGCTCAGCAGGGAGCCTGCTTCTCTCTCTGCCTCTGCCTGCTTGTTCTCGCTCTCTCTCCGCCCCCACCCCCTGACAAATAAATAAAATCTTTAAAAAAAAATTCCCAGGAAAAACCACAATTCTCAATTTACTGTCTATTCCTATGAATCTGAGGTCACCCATGGTCTTTACCATTTAGTAAAAGTAAAAGAACAGCTCTGGATTTCCATGAGATTAAAAAAAGAAAAGGCATTATGTCATTTCTTTAAGTACAACACAAAAAAATCAAAATTAGTTCTGAACTATGTCTAACAATTACAAAAACTGAAAGCAAGGCAAAGTCGAGAAGTGATAAGGCTGTAACAAGGAAGAATAACCAGGGGATGAAATAACAGATCAAAGTGGGAACTGAAAATGTACCTACGTTTCCGTAACATAGAGTGGCCAATTCAAGAAAGACTTGACCATTAGATTTGGTATTAAGGAGAGCACGTGTTATGATGAGCACTGGGTGTTATACACAAATAATGAATCGTTGAACAATACATCAAAAACTAATGATGTATTATATTTGGCTAACTGAACTAGATTAAAGAAAAAAGATTGGCAAACATTTGACTGTAATAAAGATTCCTATGTTAGTAGCTTGAACTAGTTGATAGAAGAGGAAAGGAGGGGGGTTCCTGGGAGGCTTAGGTGATTAAGCATCTGACTTAGGCTCAGGCCATAATCTCAGGGTCCTGGGATCAAGCCCCTCTCCTTCAACTGCCTCCCATCTCTGTCACCCCTCTTCACTGGGCTCCCCACTGAGCAGGGAGCCTGCTTGTCCCTCTCCCTCTGCCCGTTCCCAGTTCATGTTTTCTTTATCTCTCAAATAAATAAAACAAAATCTTTTAAAAAAGAAAAAGGAAAAGGAGGGGAGTCTGCATGGCTCAGTTGGTTAAGCCTCTGACTCTTGATTTTTTCAGTTCAGGTCATGATCTCAGGGTGATGAGATTGAGTACCACATCAGTCTCTGGGCTTAGCATGAAGTCTGATTGAGCTTCTCTTTCTCTTCCTCTGCCCCTCCCCACAACCCCTGCACACAACCACATGCTCCTCTCTCTCACTCAATACAAACAAAACAAAACAAAGAAAAACAAAAACAAAAGGAAAAAAAATGCAGTAATAGGTTATTTCTACCTTTTTGAAATGGGCCTGTGTTTCAATAATGTAAATAATGACCATATAAATGTGCACCTGAGCTCTACAACTGAAAAAATGTTCATATATACCTAGTTTTGCTTTTTATTTAAAATCTTTTTTCTAGGTAGCTGTGTATAAGAATTAAAGACCCAGTACTATCAATATAGAACTCACATTGTTTAAAGAAAGTAGGTAAAATTGTGTTGTATAAAATTGAACTGAGCTCCATTCTACCAATGTTATTCTTTTTTGTGGAACAAAGGAAGTGAGTTCACTTTAAGTATGAATTCCTAGGTCTTTTACAATTTCTGTGCATACTCTCTTGGCATTTTCGTTAGGAGCTAGTCGATTTCTTCTATAGATGGATTTCATTATTCAGACTTCACCATCAGTAGAATACATTATAAATTATGCAGAATGTGATAATTAGTAGCAAGCAAGAATATAAATAAAACTGCATAACCAATAAAAGGCCATAAAACCTGGCAAGTAAAATTAGTTACTGTGTGTTAAAATAGGAAATGTATGGAGGAAAAAAAAATTGATCTCACATGTCCTCTCTGTGCTGGAGAGAAATTGCTACATTACGCATAGTTCTGCAAATGCATGTATAAAGTCTATTAGAAATAAAATAAAATCATATGTAATGTGGTGATTTAGAATGATCTAAGAGCAAAAAAAACTACAATCCCGTGAAGGTAAATGGTTCTTTTGTTCAAGTAAAGCTGATAATATCCTTCCCCCACCATACTAAACCAAGGACCGTTGTTTTTTGTTTTTTTTTTTTAAATGTGCATCAGTGTCCACAGTAAGTTTTTGCAGTTTTAAGTTTTGAAAATGACATTGAGAATCTTAATAACTTACATTTGTTTAACAGAATAACACATGCATGTACACATACACAAAAACTGCTTTGTATACTTCCTGTAAATCTCCAGTTAGTGAAATGACATATCAGCAATATTGAATAAATGATGATCCCAGGTGTACAATAAGATGCGTCAAGTGAGCTGAAAAATTTTACCTGGCCCACCCCACAGATCTTCAGTATAATCAAGGCGGAAAATTGCATATGAATTAGGCCCATCTAAAAGAAAAAGGTCTTTAGGGCCGTATGATTTCATTGAATGCCCTATAGATACACTTGAAGAACTATAATATAAAGGTTAAGGCAAGGGCTAGAATTCATTTGAATAATATATTCTAACATATTCTATAAGACTCAGTTATCTTACTGCATCAAAGAATCAAGATGTGTATATAAAGTATGCCAATTACAGAAGTGCCATAATGCTTTGGAAAGGATGGCTGTCTTCTAAATGATTGTTTTGTGTCTTAATAAATGACTATTTGGCAGCCCAACAATAAAATCAGCTTTCAAATTGTTTTCAAAAAACAATTTCAGCTAAAATTAGACTTTGCTGATTATGGAAACAAATTGGAATTTGTGCACAAAAAGTCTTTTGGGTACTTTGTATTGTGAATGTTTTTATATTCATTTTTGCTTTATCATCATGGTTTGCTTAGATTTCAATGTCAGAGGAGTCAAAATGCCTAATATAAATGCAAATTTTCTATTGGGCTTTTAATAGAAAAACTAGGAAATGCGAACCTCGGTGTTTAGGTGGCCTGAGTAGGTAAAGGCACATTGGACTGAATAAAACATGATAACATTATGAAGTGTCAGGTACTACTCATGCTTAGGGTCTAACATAACCCTGAGATGCCTGATGAAAGCTTTCATTCCAGAGGACCAACCATCAGTTCAATTGATATAGTAATGTATTTGATTAATTTTTAAGGAACAACAATTGCATTTAACTGATTTAATGGGAACGAATCAGTGAGTCGTTTGGAGTTCCATTAAAACATGAAGGTTATTTGGATATTGTAGATTTCTCATATTCCTTACCCATCATGGTAAGTAACTATCTAAGAACTTGACAGATTATGTCACTTCTACAAGAATGACTTCCAGAGACACCAGCTTTGAACCATTTTCCTTTGTAATTTTTATTCTCTAGATCATAGGTACTTATGAATGCAATTTATTTTCTTTTTTTTTTTAAAGATTTTATTTATTTATTTGACAGAGAGATCACAAGTAGATGGAGAGGCAGAGAGAGAGAGAGAGAGAGAGGGAAGCAGGCTCCCTGCTGAGCAGAGAGCCCGATGTGGGACTCGATCCCAGGACCCCGAGATCATGACCTGAGCCGAAGGCAGCGGCTCAACCCACTGAGCCACGCAGGCGCCCCATGCAATTTATTTTCTATCATCATTTATTTCTTGATTTGTACAATGACTGTTGACTAAGTTCCACTTCCAGCCTAGGCTAGAAAGAGAATAAAATAGATTATGTGATAAAACATGGTGCGATTGCCTGAGATTCTTTCCGATATTCTTCTCGAACACTATGTATTTTCTCCACGTTAGTACCCAGTATTATGCCCTTTTGATTTTGTTGTTGTTATTTCTTTGTATCTCCTCCTACATTTCAAGTATATTAGTAATAGGGACCAAGTGGGATTGGTTTCTCTATTGTATACCAAGTGCTTGAAGATCTCAGATATGTGTGATGGGAAAACGGGCCTGCATGGATAGAGGGATCAGGGGAAAGCTGTAATAAACAGTAAGCAAAGCTTTCTGGGAGCTCAAAGAGGGGGATACAAGCTCTGCCTGGCAGGAAGGGGAGAGCAATGAGGAAGGCTTCACAAAGACAGGTAGTATTGGAAACAGGTGGAAGGTGAGATGGAGACAGAATGAATTAAAAATAGTTGAATGAAAGAATAGAAACTTAAAGAGTACATTACATTCTGAGAAAGTTAAATAACCCTACTGAGGAGCTGATGGTCTCTGGGAATTGAGTAACATAAGGGCTTGGAGAGGTAGTTTGGTCACAATCGATGTGTGAGGAATTGAGGGTGAAGGCAGTCCAGACCACATCTGCTGAAATAGCACAAGTACATGGTTGTTCAGTAACTGTCTTCTGCTGACAAGCTTAACATATATGCCTGGCTTCTCTTTGGTCCACACTGACTCAGCTCCAAGTTGACCACGCTGTCTTTGCTGGCCCCCAGTTATTGAAGGATGCTTTCCATCTAGAATCAAGTGCACCTTTACCAGAGCTCGTTCCCATAGGAACAGCAAGACAGCCCCCTAATGCTCCAATCTGATGATTCAGTACTGTGCCTTTCTTTCTTTTTTTTTTTTAAGATTTATTTATTTATTTATTTGACAGACAGAGATCACAAGTAGGCAGAGAGGCAGACAGAGAGAAAGGAGGAAGCAGGCTCCCCGCCGAGCAGAGAGCCTGATGCAGGGCTTGATCCCAGGACCCTGAGATCATGACCTGAGCCGAAGGCAGAGGCTTAACCCACTGAGCCACCCAGGTGCCCCAGTACTGTGCCTTTCTTAATCAAGATTCTAGCTTCAAGTCTTTGGCTGTTTACTTTCATAGCTCCTAGTGCTCTTGAAGCTGTATTTGGTGATTTCATTTGCTTTTACTTTCTGATCACAGCATGCTGGATTATAGCATACTTATTACATATACTCTTTATAACGTAAGAAGTAAGGTTACAATATATACAAGATGAAGGAAGAAGAACACTCATTAATGTTTTAATAACGTAGATTTAATTAGGTTTTGATAGATTTGCATGCAGCTTGATGTATTAATATAGACTGATTACTGAACTTATCAATTAATTAGTTAATATTAAAATGGTGCATAGGTCTTTGGACAAGAATATGCCAGATAATTCTATATCAGTAAGGAAACAATCCAAGGATCTCAAACTGGAAAATGTGTAGTTATGTCTCGTAGAGCATAGCCATGGTGCAATGCACCTAGACTTGATCCCTTAAGGAATGCTTGTTTAAAGCTACCTTGTTATTGGGGCACCTGGGTGGCTCAGTGGGTTAAAACCTCTGCCTTTGTCTCAGGTCATGATCCCAAAGTCCTGGGATTGAGCCCCGCATCAGGCTCTCTGCTCAGTGGGGAGCCTGCTTCCTTCTCTCTCTCTGCCTACTTGTGATCTCCATCTGTCAAATAAATAAATAAAATCTTAAAACAAAAGCTACCTTGCTATTTAGATCAAAATATTCTATATTGTATTTACCTATAAAACCTCAAATTCAAAATGAAAAATAACCAGATTGTGTATGGAAATCTACATAAAACAGCCTATCTTCTCACATACCAACTTGGTAAGCTAGAATATGTTCATCCTTGTAATCTTTCCCCTTTATGGAGTTTTGGTTTTGCTTTGTTTTCAGTTCTCTAGGGGCAATGTTTTTTAAAATCATGCTTTTGCATTTCATAAGCCACGTCTTACCGGCATCTAATAAAAAAGAAATCGTAATGCTCCAGGACTTACTGCTTACCATTCATAAATCCTCATTGTGCCCAAGTTTACTATTTCAAAAATGAGAGATTTAAAAGCTCGTTTGTTGGTAGGAATTTCCCAAATAAAAAAGTGCATTCACAGGTTGAATTGAGCAGTTAGAAGATTTGAAGCTCGTTGTAAACTACCCAGAGTGTTACCTGGGATTCACAGATCCCCAAGAAGTCACTGAATTCTCAGGGAATTTGTGAATTTGAATAGGAAACACGAGACATCTTTTTTTTCCTACTTACCTTTACTGAAATATTGCATTTTTCCAATTACGACTGTAACAATAAGTCATAGAAATATCAGTGATACCAGTGACTTTGCTGCCAATAAAAATCCCTTGCTATTTTTTATCCATTATAATTGCTTTAGATGTTTCAAGATATTGTTAATACTCTTAATTATTTCAAAACTATGGTAGCTTGATGTTCTCTCACTGGATCATATTATATAATGTAAAGAAGCACACTCATTACCGTATCACAGATTCTTAAAAATATTTTCATTAGCAAATTTCAATATCACTTAATCCTATAGTTTTTATTTTATGCATTAAATATAGTCTGAAAAGAGGGTCTGTAGGCTTCACTAATCTTCCAGAGGTTGTAAGTACAAAAAACATGTAAGAACCCTCCGTTAAAGGAGCATGACCTCTAGTAAACTCTAATTGTGGGGTTTAAAACCATTAACACCTTACCGCTATGTTATACTTGAGAGTTTACAAAAACTGTTCATGTACACTGTGTATCTTCGTTCTTAATTTTTTTTGGTGAGACTCATGGAAAGGGCCACAGGAACGAGGCACATATGGTACATTCCATAAAGAAGGACATTATCTGTAGAGAATTTAAAAGCAATAATAAAACCTACTAAAAGTCCTATTTTTTAGGGGTGCCTGGGTGGCTCAGTGGGTTAAAACCTCTGCCTTCGGCTCAGGTCATGATCCCAGGGTCCTGGGATTGAGCCCCACATTGGGCTCTCTGCTCTGCCTTCCTCTCTCTCTGCCTGCCTCTCTACCTGCTTGTGATCTCTGTCTGTCCAATAAATAAATAAAATCTTTTTAAAAATTTTTTGTGTGCTAAATTCTAATCTGTTGGCGGGATCATAGTTGCTTCTGTTACTGTCTGTGGTTTAGTGAGGAATTTCCTTTATTACAAGTTCTTTGAATTTTAAATATTATTAAATATATGTGAGAAATAAAATAATATATATGAGAGGTATGTAATACATGTGAAAGGTAAAAAAACAGCATATTTTTATGTTATCCTTTAACAAACATATTGAACATGGAGATTAATACAAAATAACTTGAGTGACAGAGTCAGAACCCCAAAACACCGTGGCACGTAGATTAAGCTGCATGTGTTCACTTCAAGATAAAGAATCTAATAGTCGAGAAATGTCCAATCTCACTTTGGGCACAGTTCATGATTCTGATCCTTGTGATCCTAAACATTCCTGCATTTACAAGTTGATTTGATGGAAACAACTTCAGTTAGTCAGGGTTAAAAACGGAAAAAGAATTTGAGTTACTTCAATTGTGTCATTCCCTTGAAGTATTTATTCATGATTACTCCTGAGAGTAATTTTTGTTGTAGAGAGAAGAGAAGAGTCAAAAATATTGGGCATCAGGTATGCTATACCCACCCTGACTGACACAATTCTGTGGTTATCGTTACTCCCCAGTTTTCCCAGGTGGTGAGAACTTGCCCAGAATCACCGAGTGATTCAAGAGCAGAACCTCGTAACAATCAAGTCTTCTGATTTCCTAGATTAGTGCTTTGTCTTCACTCAAGATGCTAATGCATCTTTTATGGGAAAAGAATTTTGTGATTCAGTGTGGAAGATGCTGGGTTCAACAAAGTACTTTGCTATAGGATTTAGGGAACCTTTTAACATCAGTCATTACGTCCTTGTCCTTTCGCAATCTAAATCCCCAGGTGGTTAGGCTTTCACAATCTCATTTCCATCACAGATTGTTTTGTTTTCCAAGAAACATTTTGTAAGTGTAGCTTAGCATCAAGCATAAAACAAATAAAATAGTTGAAAAACTTCATGTGCTGCTCCTCAAAGTAAGGCTTTGGGTTTGGAGAGAGTTTACTAGGTAAAACTAACATTAATTGAGCATTTCCTATGTAATCCCTTAAGAACTTTGAGTTTGTGTTTTCATTTTATCCTCACCTGATCATCTGAGATTGATACTAATAATATTTTCATTTGAGAAATGAGGGAACTAAGGGATATCAAAGTGAAAGGTCTTGTCCAATGTCAGAGATATATAGAAGTCTAAACATTACTGGCACCTTGAACACTGCCCTACTTCTTTTCCCACTCCATAACACCCTCCCCTAATCTTGCTAATTCCTACTTTTCCTTCAGATCTCAGTTTAAAAGTTAGTTTTTCAAGGAGGCCTTCTCTAATCCCTGGACTGGATAGACTAAGTGACCCTCCCCCACTAATCCTGATCATTATATTTACTCGTTACTATCTCTTTTGAGATAGACTGTAAACTCTGAGCAAGAAACACCTTACATCTATATTCCTTGCAAGTGACTAAAAGCCAGGAACAATAGTAACTTAATTAATTACTCCATAAATAGTGATTTAATTAAAGTTAACTCCTTTGTTTTTCAAGTTTACTGAAAATTAGTGTTTGGGAGTGAAAATTTACTGAAAAGTGTTTGTGAGTGAGAGTAACAAGGTTGCATTTTAGTTTTCCTCTCTTCCTTTGGTTAAGGACCTCCTCACCAACTCCTATAGTTGGAAAGGTCTTAAAAATTAGATTCCTCTCAGGGGTACCGGAGTGGCACAGTTGGTTAAGTTTCCAACTCTTGGTTTTGGCTCAGGTCGTGATCCCAGGTCCTGATCCCCAAGGTCATGAGACAGAGCACTGGGTAGGGTCTGTGCTCTGCACACACGGAGTCTGCTTGGGACTCTCTTTACTGCCCCCCTGCCCTGCCTCCCTCTCTTGTTCTCTCTCAAAAAATAAATCTTGAAAAAAAAAATTAGTCTCCTCTCACCAATACATGAGGCCCTTTATTCTAGTTTGATTACTGCTTATAATATGTCTATTTATATGTCTCAGTATAGAGTAGGTGATTTCCAGTTAGAAAAATAATTCACACACAGGCATAAGCTAGACGTTATGTTTATCATTGGATAAACTCAAGGATTATGCTTAGACCTTTGAACAGACCTAGAGAGATGTCAGATTTCTGGCTTGTTCTAAAATTGTCCACTTCTTGGACCCTTCAGGATTTCTAAGTTTCCTCAAAACTAGAAAGTGTCACATTTTTCAGGATTTGGGGAAACTGCCCATGAGGTTGGAGGGAGGGAACTACATATTAATCAGGTAAATTCTGATTAGTAGGTTTCCTTTATATTTATAGAACAATCTCTGTGTATTCTTTGGAACAAGCTTTTCTCTCAGCGTTTCTTTCTAAAGAAATTTTAACTATGATAAAAAAAGACTCAAATGCTGTCTAAATTCAGAAAATCTTAATTTAAAAAAATGAATTTTTTCAAATAAGTTTTCTGGCAGCAGAGCATTTTAAACAATCAGTGATTGAATTCAGCTAATGTCCCATTTCCCCATGAACACATGCCAACAATATAACCCTATATGAAACACATTAACATAATTTTGTAATAAAAATCTATAATATCCTTTAGTTTAATAAATCAATTCATAATATATTATGATTTTATATAAAATAATATGTGCTCAAGGATAAACACTAGTGTCTTATAACACTAACACTAGATTTTTTAGTCAGTGTTATACAATTTTTAAATAAATGAAGACTGACACAGTTACATGGATGAGAAGTGTAAATAACCAAGACACAAAAACATGGAAAGATATTTAATAATCTTATTAGTAAGAAGTGTATGTTATCTCTCCAGCATTTCTACTCAGTGTCTTGACATTCTCCAGTATTATACTGAGTAAATTAATACCACTTTATTATATTTGTCCATTAATTTCTTAAAGACAGCTGTCCTCAGCAAATTTGTATTTTCCCTGATATATATCTTGAAAGTCTTTTTTCTCTTTCTCATAGTTCATTGTTGCTGTATTGCTCCCCATTCTGGATAATTTCTCTGGTTGTCCTATTCCAAAGAAACAAATTTTAAGTGATCAGTAAAAGGAAATATAGAGATACAGATATGTTATTTTTTTCTTTCTTTATAGTAACTTGCTTAGAGCCAGAAGAAGTTGTGTGTGTATGTGGTTGGACACACACCACACTATATACGTCCTAGACAATATATAGAGGCATCACTGGTACAAATTACTGCCCCCCTACTTTTAGCTACAATGCAGTATGTTTTATTTGTAAATCACCTCCAAATAAAAATTATATCAATAAAATTGTGAGAGACATCCATCATAAGAGAATATACAAGTGTTACATGCCACTTAGTTTTAAAGGAACACTTTTTAAAACATATGAGGGGTATCTGGGGGCTCAGCTGGTTAAGCGAGTCCCACATGGGGCTCCCTGCTCAATGGGAGCCTGCTTCTCCCTCTCCTGCTCCCCCCACTTGTGTATGCACATGCACTCTGCACTCTGCACATGCACTCTCTCTCTGCCAAATAAATAAATATCGTTAAAAAGAAAAAACAACACATATGAAGCATTCGACACTCTCCCAACCCTAAGTTCTGGATGGGCCTTTCATAAGAAGGCACAGGAAAGTTCCAAAATCTATAGAGAATGGTACAGAAAATAAACTTAAAGTCCAAGAGTTATCAAAATTGCCAGAGAATAACCATTTATTAAATGCTAACTATCTTAAACAGTGTTGGGTGTATATTATTTTAGTTATTTCCTTCTTAGAAAAATTTTGCTAAATTATTTTATTTAATAAATAAGAAAACTAAACTTATGGCCATCAGGAATGCCACCCAGCAAACACAATTGTATGTGCATTTGAGATTCAAAACAGATTTGAATTTAGTTTTTTCACTTTAAACTCATAATGCATATGTCTGCTGTATCAACCTTTCTTCTTCATTTTTTAAAAGATTTTAATTAATTAATTTATTCATTCATTCATTCATTTATTTGAGAGAGAAAGAAACACAAAGCAAGAGAGCATTGGGGGCAGGGGGAGGAGCAGAGGGAGAGGGACAAGCAGACTCCATGCTCAGCCTGACGTGGAGCTCAATCTCATGACCCAGCATCATGACCCTAACTGAAAGGAAGAGTATGACGGATTGAACCACCTTGGTGCCCCTTTCTTCTTCATTTTTGTAAATCAAGTGTCTGATGTCATTCTGCAATTAAAGAAAACCCACAGCAATTCCTCCTCTAGGTTTTGTTTGGGTTTTGTTTTTTATTTCCTGTACCCCTACCACCATTCTGGCCTTTTACCTAATCAATTCACTCTTGATTTTCTGCAGCAAATCCTAATTACTTCTTACTCTTCCATAGTGATAAATTGAATAAAATTCAATTATTAAATTATTGAATTGAATTGAATTAATTGAAATAAATTAATTAATTGAATTAATTGAAATAATTTGAATAAAATTCAATTTATTCTGTGTGTTGCTGCCAGATTAATCTTTTTCTGCCACTCACTTTCCTATTCTATGATTTCTGTTACTTTCCTTGATAACTTGCACATTGGCTCTTTAAATTCATCCTAAATTCTCTGTGAACTATTCTTTGTCCCTTACCTAAGCATATACCCCATGGTTTCCCAGCCCAAATCCTCCCCTGTTAACCAAACTGATCTCCAGGTTGTCCCATCTGCATGCACTGAGTGATTTCTGTCATACCATTTTGTCATTTAAGCGGGCTTTATTTATTTATTTTTTAAAAGATTTTATTTATTTGACAGAGAGCGAGACAGCAACAGCAGAACACAAGCAGGGGGAGTAGGAGAGGGAAAGCAGCCCTCCTGCCACGCAGGGAGCCTGATGTGGGGCTCCATCTCAGGGACCCTGGGATCATGACCTGAGCCAGAGGCAGTTGATTAATGACTGAGCCACCCAGGGACCCCTAATCAAGCTTTAAAGTAGATTTTAAGAACTTGCCGAGTGCCAGTTACCTTTCACGAAATTTGCATGCATAGTCTCATTTGGTGTTGCCCAACACTCCCAGGAAGCAGAGGAAAAGGTCAAGGTAATTAACATTTATTGTACTCCTATACATTAGATGATCTTTGTTAAATTATCTTCTTTAATCTTCAGAATGGCCCAGCCTGAAATTGGGGAAGTTCAAGAGCTTCCCCAGGCATAGACATTGGGACTGCGATGTGTTTAATCAAGGTCCGTCCAAATCCAATTCCAGGATCTTCCTATATCATACCTCCTCCTTGCAGGCAAGAACCCCTGCTAATCTTTTTCATATTTTCCCAAGGCTTCTACACTATTTGGTTATTTTAGGTTTCAGTAAATAAATGAATGAATGCTCTTTTGCCCTCATACTCTTTATGTTTTGGCTCTACTTTGCTTGTTTAATTTCTCCCCCATTTCAAGCTCTGTTTCGTTGATCAAGCTTGTTACCTAAACTTAATGACATGTGACTTGCCTCTATAAATAGCATATTTAATTTTTTTTTAGATTTTATTATTTATTGACAGAGATCACAAGTAGGCAGAGAGAGAGGAAGGGAAGCAGGCTCCCTGCTGAGCAGAGAGCCGAGGCAGGGTTCCATCCTAAGACCCTGAGATCGTGAACTGAGCTGAAGGCAGAGGCTTTAACCCACTGAGCCACCAGGCACCCCTAGCATATTTAATTTTTATGAATTAAAAATCAGAGTAAGTAGTTGTTAAGAGCATGGACTCTGAATTATCGGAATCCCATTGTGCCATATGATTTGAAAAACTCATTTAACCTCCTTATGTCTCAATATCCTCAAGTATGAAATATGGATAATTATAATACATTCCTCATAAGATTGCAAAGGATCAAATGAGCACTTATGATTTCTAATAGGCTCAGAATAGTGTCTGACACAATATAAATATTTGTTATATAAAGAACCTAATCAGCATCAGGGACTGTCAGTGCTGGGGCTACAACAGTGACTAAAATCAGTAGAGTCCTTATTTTCATGAAACTTAATCCGTCACTTAAATGTTACTATGTAACAATTGTATGTAATGTATAACAAATTTTTGATTATGTGTTTGTTTCATGAGTTCTAAGCTTGTCTTTTTAATGAATGTTTTAAACTTCTAGAAAGGGAGTCCAGATTTTGCTTCCAGAAATGCTTAGCACAGTGGGAGGCAAATGATAGGAATTCAGTAAATTCTTTGGTTGATAGTGGGGTGCCTGGGTGACTCAGTCAGTTGAGCATCTCAGTCTTGATTCCAGCTCAGGTCAGGATCTCAGGGTCCTGAGGTCCAGCTGGCTTTAGGCTTGGCGCTCAGCAGGGAGTCTGCTTCCCTCCTTCTCCATCTCCCTGTGCCCCTCCTCTGCCTCTCTAAAATAAACAAATAAATTTTAAAAAAATCCTCTGGTTGATTGCAATGACTGATTTACTATTGTAAAGTAAAACTGAAGGCTTAGAATTATAATTTCGTAGAGATTCTCAGGTCAATATCCATTGCAAACCACCTCCTCCTTCCTTAAGATCTAGTTGCATACTTCTGGAGGCTGCTATACCAACATGTTCCTCCCATTTCTGAGTAGTTCTTCCCAAAGTGTGACTATTCCTCTTCAAGTAATTATCTCATTTGGCCCAGTAGGGCTATATGCTTTGTTGAAGAGCCAAGTAAATAAAATAGTTGACTGTTTTTATTAGCCTTTCATTTTCTTGAAGATGAAGTGAGTACCATCCTTTTCAACCTTTGATTATATCATAGTTTCCAGCCTCTCAGTCATTCTACCTTCCTCTGAATATACTCTAAACCCTGAGATAGTCTGACTCCTGAGATATACTATTTCTAATGCCCTTTCCTGAAGGTAGATATTGACACCAAAATAATATAAATAGTAATAATTTATCATCTGGTTCATCAATAAACTGCTACGCAAATTCACATTTTTCTGGCAACCATGAGGCGATACGCCATAAAGGCATTCATGCCACCAGCTTCTAAGTGCCTGGGCTCTGAGGTGCTTCTTTACTCTAATGCCTAGTCTGTGAAAGAAGACGCAAGAGGATCCACTTGAATATACTAATTGTGTGGAAACATCTGGCTTCTTGCCTACAGATTTAATATATTGCCTAATAGAAATCCTTTTGAATATTAATAATTGAGCTTCATTGTACTCTGTAAATAAAGCTAGCTCATTTAACTTGTGAAAGGAGCCATATTGATCTCTTTGTCGTTAGAATTTAAAGGGACATTCTTATAGGCTTGAGTCAGTGCTATCTTTTAAGAAATCTAAGAATTATAGCTGAAATACAGAAAAGGATTATACCATGAAAATACAAGTGCATTGTAGTTTTTCAACGGAGATGCATATGACTATTTGTATAATCACAACTGAAAACTTTTTTTCTTTAAAAGAAGCCGAAGATTATTTTAAATGTCAGTAGTTACAGGATGAATCCTTTACAAAATCTATATAATACAAGTGTATTTTTTAAGAGTAGAGGCTTTGTTAAATATACGTTCATAGCCTTCAGCAGCAAAGGCAGTCTTTTGGTCAGAGAGAAAAGAAATAAATGGCAGTTAGAGGAGAGGATAGGGGGTGGTTTTGAGCCTTTTAAATTTAGACACAGATCTGGATTCTTTCAAAACAGATTGACACGGCTAATGCCAATTCATTATCACATGTATAAGCTACGAAGAGTTAAGGACTGTTTAAAAATGGCCAGATGAAAAATGAAAATGAAGCTGAACTATCATTGTTGTAGCTAATTCTTAGAAGCTGGTAATTTTCTTCAGCAAAGTTAACGGGGGATTTTGATGAAGTCCCAAAGTTTATTTTTGCTTTTGTTTCCTTTGCCTTTGGAGACATATCTTGAAAGAAGTTGCTGTGGCTGATATCGAAGAGGTTACTGCTTTGTTCTCCTCTAGGATTCTGATGGATTCCTGTCTCATGTTGAGGTCTTTTATCCATTTTGAGTTTATTTTTGTAAACGGTGTAAGAGAATGGTCGAGTTTCATTCTTCTACATATAGCTGTCCAGTTTTCCCAGCACCATTTATTGAAGAGACTGTCTTTTTTCCACTGTATGTTTTTTCCTGTTTTGTCGAAGATTATTTGACCATAGAGTTGAAGGTCCATATCTGGGCTCTCTACTCTGTTTCACTAGTCTATGTGTCTGTTGTTATGCCAGTACCATGCTGTCTTGGTGATCACAGCTTTGTAGTAAAGCTTGAAATCGGGTAACGTGATGCCGCCAGTTTTATTTTGGTTTTTCAACATTTCCTTAGCAGGGCAAAAACAATGAATACTGTTATGCTGAAAATTAATTAATTAATTAATTAATTTTAAAAAAAAAGTTAACAGGGGAGTAAAAAGACTAACTTTTGCATGATAAATCATGGGAGTTCCATCAAGAAACAACCCAGGACTTTAACTCTTTTCTCATTTAGACAGATGAAAAAATGTTTTCTAAAGACTTTGGAGAATTTGGTCATGTAAATGTGTTTAACAAAAGACCCTTCTGGTTGCATTGAGGAGAATAGTCTAAAACCAGGATCATAGTGGAACTAGTGAACCATCATCTTTGAAAATTGTTGATAAAAAATTAACTACTTCATAAGAAGTAAATACTTGATATTAAAATAGTATATTATTTAAGAATTCAGGCAGCTGCCAACTTTAAAGTTCAAAGCAGAACAACACAGAAGTAACAATTAGTTTCTTTTTTAAAAAAGATTTATTTATCTATTGATGAGAAAGCACAAGCAGAGGGAGCTGCAGGCAGAGGAAGGGGGAGAAGTTTCCCCCCCGAGCAGGGAGACCCTCTTGGGGCTTGATCCCAGGACTCTGAGATCCTGACCTGAGCCGAAGGCAGCCACTTAACCAACTGAGCCTCCCAGGCATCCCATCTGAGAGGATCTTATTTTATGATAAGTCTGAAAGGTGATAGTTTAGAGATCTATCTGGCATTCCAAGAGACCCATTGTTAAAATGGAATATTAATAAGTATTATTCTTTGATTTATAATAATCACTTATATATATGAAAAGCAAATGAGAACATACAGTTTTTTCATAGAAAGTGAATGAAATACCACTGTTGATTCAAAAATTTTATGTTGTACAATAGGAAAGAAAACTACTTGGTCCAGCAAGTTAAAATATGCCACAGATATTCCATGTTTATATTGTTGTTGTTGTTTTTAATTTTTTTAAAAGATTTTTGTCCATTTGTCAGAGGGAGATAGAGAGGGAACACTAGCAGGGGTAGTGGGAGAGAGAGAAGCAGACACCCCGCTGAGCAGGGAGCCTGATGCGGGGCTCAATCCCAGGACCCTGGGATCATGACCTGAGCCGAAGGCAGACGCTTAACCAACTGAGCCACCCAGATGCCCCCATGTCTATATTGTTAAACAGACAGTTCAAGTTTAACCAGGAGTGCCCTTAGGAATCTCCTTTCTGAACTACAAGAAACATTTCACATTCTTTAAGGATTAGGGCCTTTGTTTCTTCTTAGCTTTCTAATCCCATAGAGGTGCCATAAACCTACAGCTACCCAGAGATGTGATTAAGGCCAGAGAAGTTGCTGGAAGATTAGAGTCATATGCAGGGCAACTGTACTCTATAGACAGAATTCATGGCCTCTTGCTGTAAAAATGTTCACCCAAAGTGATCATAATTCTTTCCTCAAAAAGCCATAGCACACAAGTGAAAAAAGAAAAAAATATATAGAGATTAATGGGAATTTATCAGAAATATATGTTTTTCTGTTTCAAAGGACACCATCAAAGAACTGAAAAGGCAACATACATAATGGGAGAAAACATTCACAACTCATAAACTGATAAGAGACTTGTATCCAGAAAATGTAAAGAATGCTTACAACTCTATAATAGAGGACAACTCAGTTTAAAAATGGGCAAAGGGTCTGAATAGACATTCCTCTAAAGAATATATACACTAAAAAAAAAAAAAAAAGAATATATACACTAGCCAATAAGCACATGAAAATGTATGTAATGTCATCAGTCACTGGGGATTTGCAAACCAAACCAAAATGAGATACTATTTCGCGCTCAGGATGGCTGTAATCAAAAATCCAGGTAAGGGGCACCTCGGTGGCTCAGTGGGTTAATCCTCTGCCTTCAGCTCAGGTCATGGTCTCAGGGTCCTGGGATCGAGCCCTGCATCGGGCTCCCTGCTCAGCAGGGAGCCTGCTTTCCCCTTCTCTCTGCCTGCCTCTCTGCCTACTTGTGATCTCTCTCTCTCTGTCAAATAAATAAATAAAATATTTTTTAAAAATCCAGGTAATAACAAGTATTACCGAGGATACGGAGAAATGAAAACCATCATACACTGCTAATGAGAATATAAAGTAACGCATCCATTTCAGAAAACATTTGGCAGTTCCTCAAAAGGTTAAACACAGAGTTGCCATATGACCCAGAAATTCCACTCCTACGTACGTTGCAAGAGAAACAAAAGCATACATGCATACAAAAACTTGTGCATAAATGTTTATAAAAGCGTTATTCATAGTTACAAAGGGGGGAAAAAAAGTCCATCAACTGATAAAGGGATAAATAAAATACTACATATCCGTGCCACATTTTGCAGGAACAATAAAAAGGAGTGAAAGGCTGACATGTTCTACCACATGGATGAATTGAAAGTAAAAGAAACCAGTCAGAAAAGGTCTACATCCTCTGATTCCACGGTTGCACAATTCTGTATTATAAAAACACCATTGAGTTGCATGGTTCAGAAAGGTAAATTGTAAGGTTTCTGAATTATCTGTGAATAAGACTAGATTAAAAAGACACTATACAAGTGTTTTCAAACAGACAACAGCTCAACTATTTCAGGATTCCTTTGATAAGAACAATTATTAAATATAGGTTTAAGATTATTCATCCTTTTTTGTCTTGTTCGGCTTTGGTTAGTAGATTCTCCCATATAAAAGTCGTAATCTAAAGTTGGCTCCAAGCTATGCCATGTGGAATTAGCTTACCAGAGAAAAAATTAAATTTTAAAAATCATTTCTTTTTCTCTTTCTTTTAACTAACTTTTTTTTTTAATGTGGAAGGGAAACCTATCACTTCAGTAATGATTTATTTTACTGAACTTTATTGCAACAGTTTTGATGGGGGATAGACAATAGAAAAAAAGTCAATACATAAGGAGCCTTCAGAATGGTTCTGTGATTAACAATAAATAACATGTAAGTCAAAAGAGGTCCCGTAAAGAATATTCTGTATTATAAAAAATTACATGAATCAAATCATTTCTGAAGTATAGGTATAGTGAGTCTATATGTACCATATGCCATATATGCAAATTCTAACATTGATATGATCTCAATGGTAACATGATATGCCACAAATTTTCACTTATTCATTCACTCATTCATTTATTCATAAAACTCTGACTGCTAACTGCATATTAGAATTTGGAAGTTACAAGAAATACAGGATGATTAAGATGTAAATCCCGTTGCCAAACTGTCAGTTAAAGTCTAAGCATATGGCAGATTTCCTAAAGTTACATGAAGGAGGACTTACATTTGAAGACTTATGTATTCTTTATGTTATTTCACAGGGAACTTTATTTTCTTTCCAAGGTTGCTTCATTGCCTGGTAAAACCAACCTGTATAAAAGCCATGCATATAGACCATTGGATATGTCAATTCATATCCTCAAGCAATGATTTTTATTTTCTTATTTTATTTTTATTTATTTTATTTTTAATTGAATAGTTTATATAAAACATTATGTTAGGTGTATAGCATAGTGATTTAAAACTATGGGCATTATGTGGTGCTTATCATAATTAGTGTAGTTACTGTCACCATGTAGAGTCACTACAATATTATTGACTGTGTACCCTATGTTGTACTTTTCATTCCTAAGACTTAATAATTTTATAACTGGAATTTTATGCCTCTTAATCCCCTTCACCTATTTTGTCCATCCCACCATGCCCTTCCCTTTGACAGTGACCAGATCTCTGTATTTATAAGTCTGTTTCTGTTTTTTCATTTGTCTGTTTCTGGTTTTTTTCACTTGTTGGTTCTTTGCTTAGATTCAACATACATGTGAAATCTTTCTGTAACTAATTTCACCTGGCATACCCTCTAGGTTTATCCATGTTGTGAAATTCAAGGTTTCATTTTTTATGGCTAAGTAATATTCCTGTGTGTGTGTGTGTGTGTGTGTACACATTTATATCATATCTTCTTAATCCATTTATCTATCTGTGGACACTTAGGTTGTTTTCATATCTTGGCTACTGTAAGAATTATAATAAACATAAATATGCATATATCTATCTTTTCAAATTAGTGTTTTCATTTTCTTTGGGTAAATAGCCAGCCATGGAAAGTCTGGATTATATGGTATTTCTATTTTTATTTTTGGGGGGTGGGGTGGGAAACTACATACTGTTTTTCATAGTGGCTACACCAGTTTATGTACCTATCAATGTAGGATATATCACATACATCATTTACAAATATCTTCTCCCATTCAATAGGTTGCCTTTTCATGTTGTTTATGTTTTCTTTCATGTGCAGTCTTTTTAGTTTAATGTAGCCCCAATAGTTTATTTTTGCTCTTCTTTCCCTTGTCTGAAGAGACATATCCAGAAAAATACTGCTAAGGTTGATGTCCAAGAGATTACTGCCTATGTTTTCTTTAGAAATTTTATGGTTTCAGGGCTTACATTTAGGTTTTTAACCCATTTTGAGTTTATTTTGGTGTATTGTATAAGAAATTTTTTGCATATTTTGCATGTAACTGCCTAGTTTTCCCAACACCATATATTTTGAAGAGGCTATCTTTTCCCCATTGTATATTCTTACCTCTTTTGTCATAGACTAATTGTCCAGACAAGATTGGGTTTATTTGGGGGTTTTCTGTTCTGTTCCATTGACCTATGTCCATTTTTGTGCCAGTATCATGCTGTTTTGCCTTCTCTAGCTTTGTAGTAGTAGCGTATCTTGACATCTGGGACTGTGATACCTCTAGCTTTGTTCTTCTTTCTCAAGATTGCCTTGGTGATTTGGAGTCATTTGTGTTTCCATATAAGTTTTAGGATTATATGTTCTAGTTCTGTGGAAAATTCTATTGGCATTTTGATGGGGATAGCATTGACCCTGTAGATTGTTTTGGGTAAATGGACATATTAACAACATTAACTCTTCTGATGCATGAACATGGTATACCTTTTCATTTTTATTTATGCCATCTTTAATTTTTTTCATCAAGGTCTTATATTTTCAAAGTATAGGTTTTTCACTTACTTGGTTAAACTTATTCCTACATATTTTATTCTTTTTGATAGAATTATAAATGGGATTTTTTTTCTTAATTAATTTTCTGCTACTTCACTATCAGTGTATAAAAATGCAACAGACTTCTATATATTTATTTATATCCTGCAGCTTCACTAAATTCACTTACTCTAAAAGGTTTTTTTTAATAATTTTTAGGCTTTTCTATATATGGTATTGCCTCATCTGCAAATAATCAGTCTTACTTCTTCCTTACCAATGTGGATGTCATTTCTTTCTTTTACTTATCTGATTGTCATATTGTCAACTATAGCCTTATTATGTTGAAATATATTCTCTCTAAGCCCAGTTTGTTGAGTGTTTTATCATGATTCATTGCTGAATTTGTTAAATATCTTTTCTGCATCTATTGAGATGTTCATATTTTTATCCTCCATTTTTAAAAATATTTTTTAATCAACTTAACTCTATACCCAACAAGGGGCTCAAAATCATGACCCTGAAATCAAGTCATATGCCTTACTTGCTGAGCCAGCGAGGGACCCTTATTTTTTATTTCATTGGTGTGATCTGTCACACTGATTGATTGACAGATATTGAACCATCCTTACATACATGGAATAAATCCCATTTGATTGTGGAGAATGATCTTTTTAATGTATTGTTGAATTCAGTTTGCTTATATTTTATAGAGGACTTCAGCATCTGTGTTCATCAGGGATATTAGCCTGTAATTTTTTTTTCTTTTTCTTTCTTTCCTTTTGTTTTTTTTTTGTTTTGTTTTTTGTTTTGTTTTGTTTTGGTAGTGTCTTTGCTTTGGGATCAGGTTAATGTAGGCCTCATAATTTGGAAGCATTCCTTTCTCTTCTATTTTGTGGAATAGTTTAAGAAAGATAGGTATTAACTTCTCTTTAAATTTTTGGTGGAATTCACCTGTGAAGCCATCTGGTCCTAGACCTTTTTGTTGAGTGTTTTTGTTTTTATTACCAATTCAATTTCATTACTTGTAATCAATCCGTTCATATTTTCTACCTTTTCTTGACTCAGTCCTGGGAGATTGTATTGTTTTCCAGGAATTTATCCATTTCTTTTAGGTTGTCCAATTTATTGGCATATAATGTTTCATAGCAGTCTCATAATCTTTTGTATTACTATGGTATTGGTTGTGACTTCTCTTTCCTTTGATTTATTTATTTGGATCTTTCCTTTTCTTTCCTTGTTAAGTCTAGCTAATTGTTTATTAGATTTGTTTATGTTTTCTAAGAACCAGCTCTTAGTTTCATAGATCCTTTCTTTTTTTCTAATGTTTATTTTATTTATTTTCATTTTGATCTTTATTATTTCCTTCCTTCTGCTAACTTTGGGTTTGGTGTATTATCTTTATTTTAGTTTCCTTGGGCATATAGTCAGATTATCTATTTGAGAGTTTTCTTGCTTCTTCAAGTAGGCCTATGTTGTTATGAACTCTTAGAACTTCTGTTGCATCCCAAAGACTTTGAACTGTTGTAATTCTATTATCATTTGTTTCCAGGTGTTTCTGTTGTTGTTATTGTTGTTGTTTTAATTCTTCTTTAATTACTTTGTTTGCTTATTGCTCGTTGAGTAGCATGTTGTTTAGCCTCATGTGTTTGTGGTTTTTTCTAGTTTGGTTTTTTGTTTTTTTTTTTTTTAAATCTTGTTTTGATTTCTAGTTCCATACCATTATGGTCAGAAGAGATACTTGATATGATTTCAGTATTCGTAAATTTATTGAGACTTGTTTGTGGCCTAACATGTGGTTTATCTTAAAGAAATTCTACGTGCACCTGGAAATAATGGTTATTCTCGTTTTGAATAGAATGTTCTCTCATCTATATATATGTCTGTAAGTCCATCTGGTCTAATGTGTCATTCAAAGCCATTGTTTCCTTATTGATTTTCTGTCTGGATGACTTACTCATTCATGTGAGAGGGATGTCAAAGGCCCCTACTATTATTGTGTTACTGTCAATTTCTCTCCTTATTTGCTTTATATATTTAGGTGCTCCACCATGATGTTTTAAAATCTGCTTTACAAGCACAAGTAATTAACAAAATATAAAGTTTAAAATTATCCAAAATTTCTTTGTAAGTATACTGTTTTGATTTGTCTGTGCCCTTTTCTAGAGTAGTATATGCAACTTGTATATTTGTTAATAATAGAATAGACATAAGTGAATAGTCCGCTCTTTCCACTAATATATGCATACATGCTTTTCATACTGCTGGCCTTCAAAATTACTGTTTTACTTAATACATAATACTGTCTTCATTGATATACTATAATTCATTATTATAACCTTCTTTTTATATCAGGGTTGCCAGTTCTCACTTATAAGACATATATATATATATTTTATATACAAAAATATATAATTTTATATATATAAAATACATGATTTTATATGTAACTTATAATTTTAAATAAAAATTCTCATATAATTGCATATATATTTTTTGCTTGTTTTGAATGACTTATTTAAGTCAAATCCTTCAGGTGATATTTTTGCTTGGTTTGGTTTGGTTTTTAGACATAGTATAGGAAAATTTTCATGGCTTTAGAAACACTTCACAATTTGCCAAACTTCTTTTTAAAATGTATGTGCAACTTACACTGTCAAATGGATGGATAAGTACCAGTGTTCAGAATACTCTTGCTATCATTGCCTATAGTCTTAATCTGTGAACTTACGTTTTCTGGCTAGGTATCACTCTATAGTAAACCACCTCAAAATCTAGTGACAAAGAACAAGAGCTAGTCCATTGTATCTCACAATTTTGTGAGTGAGGAATACAGACAGGGTTGGCATGAGTGATTCTTCTTCTAGTCTGGGTGATGTTAACTAAGATCACCTGGTGGTATTCAGTTGCAGCTGGGACAGACAGGATGCGGACAAGGGGCCAAAGAGCCTCACTCCCATTTATGGTGACTTGGTAAAGATAGCTAGGAGGTGTGCTCAGCTTTGCTTCTCTCCCTGCTCCTATATGTTTACGGTCACTTCTTGTGGGTCTCTCCAGCAGAGTGATTAGACTTCTTCCATGGCAGTTCCAAAGGGCAGAGATGGTAACCACCATTCATCTCAAGGGTAGTTCTCTGTCTGACCCATTGTCATTTCTGTCCCACTCTGTTGGTCCATAGCATCAGAGCCCAAGCCAGATGCAAGAGAGGGGAAATAGATCCCAGCTCCTGAGAGAGGGTCAAAGAATTTGTGACCTTTTTAGCTCACCACATGATGTTTTAAATGTCTACAAAATGATATGTTTTGGCTAAAATTTTGTTCAACAAAAATTGTAGGATCTTAAATTTATTGAGACTTCTTTTTATTTTAATGAAGGGATTTGATAAAAAGCTTTGTACCTCTGACAAACTCATTATAATTGTATTAATTCTGTATTGATTTCACTATAGCTAAGCCAAGCAAATGTGCAATTAGCATGTTTTAATCATCCAATTTAAATACGCTATGGCAACCAAGCAGGCGAAGTTGCTATTTACATTGTTGTATGTTAGTCATTAAGAGAGTGTTCCTATTAGGATTATAAAAGGCTAAATTTAAATGTTCTGGTTGGCTCAGAAAACTGGTACATTTTTAAAGTGCTTTGTCTGCTGCTAAATTCTGATTTCTCTTCCAGATCTATAAATATTCTTGATTCAAGGATCATTAGACTGCCACACAAAGGCATGTGGTTTAGTCCTAAATGTGCTGGCTGTTTTCTTTGTAAAAGCATTTGCTTTATTGCTGTAAATTTATTACGCAGTCATGTTGGAACACTACCTAAAATATATTTAACTTATGAAAAGCTTTTCTTCCACTTTGGAGAAAGTATATTAGATGGGTAGTAGGTTTTCTAAATCAGGCCACAGATTACATGGTAAATTTTAAATATGTTTGGATATTTACAATCTGTGTTACAGCAGAATTACCATGTAATAATTGCAAAAACTCCTTAGCAAATGGGAAGTGTACTTAGACTTATCCATTTAAATCTAAATTATCAACATTTCTATTTCTTTCTAACTGGACACGTTTTTAAAGTGAAAGATACCCAGACAGGGGACAGGTTGTATTATTTTATGAGGTAAGAATTATAATCTATTAAAGGAACTGTATCTCAAATAGTCCTGGATTTCTATATCAAAATGGATGCTTAATTTCATGTTTTGTTATAAATCTCACACATTACTTATAATTTATCACTCTAAGGAAAATTCATAAAACACCAAGTTTATTACTAATGCAGTTATTCAATTTATTCAAATATTAACATTTTTTTAAAGATTTTATTTACTTGTTCGACACAGAGAGAGAGATCACAAGCAAGCAGAGAGGCAGGCAGAGAGAAAGGGGGAAGCAGGCTCCCTGCTGAGCAGAGATTCCCAATGCGGGGCTCAATCCCAGGACCCTGAGATCATGACCTGAGCCAAAGGCAGAGGCTTTAAACCCACTGAGCCACCCAGGCGCCAATTATTTACATTTTTAAAAAATTGTTCATGAGCAGATTATAGCAGTAATGGAATTCACCAACATTTGCTCTTTCTCTATGTGTGGCAGAGTCTGGGTCATAGTACTTCACTTTATTGTGTTTTTACTCCTCTTAACACCTTATGAAATTTTCTTTCTACTGCTTTTTAAAATGATGAGCACAGATGCAATATTCCCAAAATGTAGATTATTTTATTCTGGTTTATTATTAAAATGCACAGTTTTCTATTGTCTCAAAAGACATCTGAGAGAATTCAGAGTCCAATTCAATAAGTTTTTTTTTCCATTGAAAGACTCTTTTAAGTGATAGTAATTTTTAGAGAAGAACTATATATAAAAAGATTCATAATCAGTAGGGGAAAAGTGAAGCATAATGATTTGGTAAATTGCTATAAAATGTTTTACTTATTATATATGGTGCTTCCATGTCAATCCTCATACAATCTTTATCAGGACTGATTTCACTCAGTCTGAATAGTAAATTAGACACAAACACAGGGATCTTCTGAGCACACATACATTTGGCCTTTTTAAAAAGCATACGCCATGATTCTCTGTAGATAGTAACTATTTCTGGTGTTTCTTGTGTGGCCATAAAATCAGAGCATGATACCTATTGATTGATTGATGTTTTCAAGATAAATATATTTGTATTAATTAAGCAACAACAAAATAAGTAAAATTTAAAAAGGCATTTTTAGGGGGTAAGTGAACATAGAGAAATATCTTAAGTAAGCTATATACCTATATATCTGGCTCAGTCATTGGGCATCTACCTTCTCTAGGGTCATGATGCCTGTGTCCTGGGGTGGAGCCGCCTATCAGGCTCCCTGCTCAGCCTCGAGGCTGCATCTCCCTCTCCAGCTCCCTTCCCTTCTCCCCCTCCCCCTGCTTGTGTTCCCTCTCGCTATCTCTATCATAAAGAAATCTTTAAAACAAAAAAAAATAAATAAATAAAACATTTTAAAAATAAATTAACACGAAGTTGTCTATGGTCTTATGACGGCCAGGAAAATATAAATTTTCAGTTCCTAGGTAACATATTTCTTTTAAACTTATCATTGGTTTCCTTATAAACATAGCATAAAGAAAGCTTTGTTTGTATTTCAGTTTGACACTTTGTTTTAAAATCCAGTTAAAGGGACGCCTGGGTGGCTCAGTTGGTTGGGCAGCTGCCTTGGGCTCAGGTCATGATCCCAGCGTCCTGGGATCGAGTCCCGTATCGGGCTCCTTGCTCAGGGGGGAGCCTGCTTCTCCTTCTGCCTGCCTGTGCTCGCTTTCTCGCTCTCCCTCTCTGACAAATAAATAAATAAAATCTTTAAAAAAATAAAATAAATAAAATAAAATCCAGTTAAAGGTGCTTTACTTCTGTCCTGATGAGAGTAATGATGAGGGCGAAAAAGTAAGTTTAAATTATATAATAATAATAATAATATTATTATTATTATTATTTAGCTCTTAGGTACAGTCTTAGACTGTTTGGCCTCCTATAACAAAATGCCATAAAGACTATACTTTCAGGGATCATTTCTATAGGTCATTACCAAAGACCATAGACTAAATAGCATATAAACAACAGAAATTTATTTCTCATAGTTCAGAGGCTGGTAAATCCAAGATCCCAGTGGATCCGGTGCCTGATGCAAACCCACTTGCTCATAGACAGCTGTCTTCTCCCTACAACCTTACATGATGGGAAGGGTGAGGGGGCTCGCTGGAGTCTCTTTATGAAGGCAATAACCCCCTTTATGAAAGCAGAGCCCTGATGTCCTAATCACTTCTCAAAGACCTTACATTGTCAAGCACTTTCCAGTTATTATCTTATTTATTTCCTCAAACAACCCTTTAAAGGATTTTTTTAATGGTTGTTAAGTGAAATTAAGTCGCTTTCCCATAGTCACAAATCTAGGAATGGGGAGAACCTTGATCCAAACCCAGTAGTTTGCTATACTCATACTATTAAGTATAACTCATCTAGTTTTATTATCTTTACAACTTATTAAATGTGTATGGCTGAGCCCAGTAAATATGAGTTACCACTTCCAAGTTTTGTTTTATTTTGTAATAACAAGATATGCAATTTTGTAGCTAAATCTTTCTACATATCTACATTATTTCCTTAAGATTTTTAGAAGTGAACTTTGTAGTAGCTTTTGAAACTCATTTTGAAAATTACTTTCAGAAAGTCTATATCAATACCAATGAGTATTAGAGATGATAGGTATTCTAGAATCCTAGTCAAAAACTGGTTGTTACCAGTTAAGAAAGGTACACTTTCAGGGTGCCTGGCTGGCTTAGTTGGTAAAGCATGCGACTTAATGTCTGGGTCCCATGTTTGAGCCCTAAGTTTGGTGTAGAGATTCCTTTAAAACAAAGACACATTTTCATAGGTGGAAATGGTTTCTGCATTTTGTATATGCATTTTTGATGACTAAAAGATGTATTTAATTTTTAAATATCTTTACTGTATTACTCTGGTAAATTGGATATGTGCTCTTTCTTCTGCTTCTTTTTTTTTTTCTTTTAGTTGAGGTCTTTTACTATGAATTGATTTGAGGCTGAAATTTTTTTTCCCCATATTAAATGTTGTTGACATTTTGTTATGCTGGAAATGCCCCACCCCCACTTTTCAACTAGTTCTTTTTTCCCCGTAGAGTGTTTTATTTTATAATTCTATCTCTTATGCCATGCTTAGAAAGTTCTCTCTTATCTCTCTCTCTCTCTCTCTCTCTATATATATATATATATATATATCTACACATATGTATATATTTCTAGATCTGTTTTTGGAGTGCTTCCTGTTCCTTTTTTTAACACGAAAAATCTTATTCCCTGGTACTTTTTTTTAAGATTTTATTTATTAAAACATTATTATTTATACATTGAACTATGAAGAGACCAAAATGCTTGATCACCTGTTAATCTTCAAGGCCACCTTACTTTTCCATTAGATATATTTGAATTTCGAATTATATCTCATTTCAGCGAGGGTGGTAGAAGTTACAAGATAGCACATTAAGAAAATCAAACTATACAACGTATGCTCCAAAAGACTTCAAAATATATTTTTTTTAAAGATTTTATTTATTTATTTGACAGACAGAGATCACAAGTAGGCAGAGAGACAGGCAGGGAGAGAGGAGGAAGCTGGCTCCCTGCTGAGCAGAGAGCCTGATGCAGGGCTTGATTCCAGGATCCTGGGATCATGACCTGAGCCAAAAGCAGAGACTTTAACCCATTGAGCCATCCAGGCGCCCCACCCATGTATTTTTAATTATCACCACACATATAAAACAGGTGACATTGAAATTTTCAAAATGTACTTATAACTGCTGGAGCATATGTGCAAAATTGAAGCTTAGGGAGAAGAAGCTTAATAGCAATTAGAGCCACTCAGCAGAGGGTCGCTTCAGGAAAGGTAGAAAAATCATGCAGGTACGTGGAGTGTCATTTGGGTTTTTTCTTGTATATAATCTACAGATGGAAGCTGAATTATATGAAATCTGAACATTTTAGAGTGTCATGTTTCATATACCATAATCATCCTTAAAACTATATCTGTCAAATACACTCTTTTCTTAAATAATTGAAAATTACTAGTTCTCACACAGGCATCATGGAAGGAGAAAAGCTCCTTTTTGAACTAAATGTTTCAAGCAGTTGTTTCGAGAGCATGAGAAGTGGTCAGAGCATCTCTATTCCTAGACTTTGGAGATTTGATGAGCAACTCATGAATCAATAGCTCTCAGTGCACCTATGTTTGAAAAGCAGGAAATTACTCAGAGTTTCACAAAGTAATTGTAATGGTAGATATAAGGGAATTGCAGATGAGTGTTAAAATGTTTTCAATAATACACTTCACTACTGAAATATTTCACCTGTGTTTTAGAAACTTTTTTTTAATGCATTGAAAACTACTCTTAGCATCTCTTCTTGAAACTACTCACCTATTGGGGTGCTGGGTGGCTCAGTGGGTTAGCCGCTGCCTTCGGCTCGGGTCGTGATCTCAGGGTCCTGGATCGAGCCCCGCGTCGGGCTCTCTGCTCAGCGGGGAGCCTGCTTCCTCCTCTCTCTCTGCCTGCCTCTCTGCCTACTTGTGATTTCTCTCTGTCAAATAAATAAATAAATAAATAAAAATCTTAAAAAAAAAAAAAAGAAACTACTCACCTATTATGATTTTTTTTTTTCAAAAAAGAGGTATATTTCTTGGGGTGCCTGGGTGGCTCAGTGGGTTAAGCCTCTGCCTTCAGCTCAGGTCATGATCTCAGGGTCCTGGGATTGACACCCCTCCCCCCACATTGGGCTCTCTGCTCAGCAGGGAGCCTGCTTCCCTTCCTCTCTCTCTGCCTGCCTCTGCCTACTTGTGATCTCTGTCAAGTAAATAAATAAAAATTTTAAAAAAAAAGAGAGGTACATTTCTTGTCTTGTAAAAAAAAAAATATGCAGGAAATGGCAGAACAGTCAAGCCATCTGGTTCATAATGAGCTGTATTAACTAAAGATTGATGTTAAATGTTGCACCTCACCTATTCCATACAGGTGAGTGTTAAATCTCAGGGTCTAGCTTCAGGCCCTGCTTTCTCTGTTATAATGAGTCACTCTAAGGAGCAACACTGCATGTTCTGTTGCAAAAGTCTTCTGTGTGCATATTTTAGCCTTTTTTACAAGGTGTGAATTGAAACTCAACTCGCTGAGAAGTTTTTAATAACTTCAACCAATTAGGTAATAAGAAAAGATATTCAGAGTGAGCATCGTAAACTGTAATCCCTCTTGAAAAATAAGATACTGAGAATATTCCCTGAGAAACTTGTGCCAACCTCTGAAAGCCAGTTTTGCTGACTTTCCAGGGGTGTCTACAGGACTAAGTAGCCAAAGCAGAATAAGGGACCATTCTGATATGCCACATGTTAATCGGCAAATTCTGTGCTTTGCCCCACGTGTGATACCCCCACCAGAACAATCTGGGCTCTACGACTGCCTAAAGAGAGTGTTTTGGGGAGAGCCGATCTTTTAGTTGAAACTGATGAAACAAATGTGAAAACACATGAGATGAATGGAAGTGAGATAATGGGAGTCTAAAATAAAAAGAATAAAGAAAGTGAAGGGGAATCATAGTTTAAGGACAAACAAATTATCCACTTGGGAATTTTCTTGGGCACTAGTTCATAGACATTAGAGTTTCTGCCCGCATATTCCTCATAATATGTGGAATTTGAAGCTGTCTGTCAAATGAAAGACAAGGTGAATAAATTGTTTATGTTTAACATTTGCATTTTTATTTTCTTCTTCAGTTTATGGCTAGAAATCAAAGTTCTTGTTAAGTATAGTAGGTTTGCCTTGTAATCATAGAGTACCTGAATAAACATCTAAAAACATATTAAGTATGTTAATACTTAATACATATTAAGTATGTATTAAGTGTAAAAAAAAAACCCTTACCAAATGAATAGAAAATGAACAGTTACAACACTCATTTTCCTGTCTTTATTTCTCAAGAATAACATGCTGTAATATTTAATTTTTCTTCCTTATGTAATGAAATCATTTCCAATTACTTTTCTGGTTTGCCCTAAATAGTGTATCCTGTAAGGCAAGCCATGTTTAATATTTTCATGAAATCAACTTAAATATAGTTATGTAAACTAGGACATTCCTCGCCCAAATACCTTATTTTTTGAAAAGCCAATTAGACCTTAGCTGAGAATCAGACTTCTCTTTTCTTCACAAAGTTTTATCTGACTCCAGTTATATACTTTCATTTACTGGCTCAGGCTGACCAAGTACTGGGAGGAGTTCCTGCCACAACAGAAAAGTCTAGAAGAGGCTGAGCAATTGTGATCAACAATTACTACAAAACCTCTCGCTCACAGTGGGTGTTGTTTGATTCTTCGTCTTCCATGACTTTGTCCATTGCATGAAGATGCCCGGGTCTCTGAGATTCAGTGCAGTTTTTTGAAAAACTACCTTGCTCGTGCTTGGAAGGTTATTTCCTCCAAATCTGTTATTCTGCTCTGGCCTTTTGACCACCTCATTTCTCCTGCTGTGACTTATTCTAGGCTTGCTGCTTCTCATTTTCCCAAGTTTTCAGCACTTTACTTTTGATGTGGGGCTTCCTTGAGGAAGAATTGGGTCTGAATCCTGAACTAGTCTCTGAAGCTACTAATAGTGGCCCAGTTCCTAGCTCCCTCCCCATGGCAGCCCAACCTACCTTTTACACAATAATTCTGCAACTTCATTATGCTTAAGTGGAGCTTTTTAAAAACACATAGCTTAGACCCACAACCCCAAAGATTCTGTGTTAGTTTGTCTTGGTTAGTTCTAGGATATCTGCATTTTGATAAAACTGCATGGTTCGGTGACCTGATGACCACTTTTGACATCTGTTATCCTTGTTTTGTTGATGCCCCAGTCCCTTGGGGAAGGAAAATGGAAGAAGGGTTTCAGTTATTCAGTCCATCATGGTGACTGTTGATCTCCCATTTGGCAACATCAACTGGTCTTTCGAAATTGATTGCTAAGGTTTTGCATCATTGGGAAGCCCTATGCTTAGAATTAGCTTCCCTAAGAGCATCATGGAGCTTTCAGGTCTTACCTTCCTTCCTTGATTTTTTGAGAGATGAGCATAGGCTCACAGCTTGCTACTCAGAGCACCTGCCCACCTCCTCCTTCTTTCCATTCTAAAGAAATCAAAGTCAACCTCTCCCGCTCCATATGTGTATACGTATGTATCTTTCCTTTTGTCTGTTATCCCCCCTGTTACTCTCCTGCTTCTCTCTCTTTCTAAGTCTCGTCCTTCTTTATAAAAACCATCAGGATTCTAGAAAACAATAGCCAGAAATTATCTTGTCAGCTAATAACTTCTGTTTTATATTTCACAACAAAACTGGAGAGATTCTCTCTTGCCTTGAATGGATTTCTCTTTGAAGACCCAGTGAAAGAAGTTTGACTTCTCTCAATTCTCTCGGTTCTCTCTCTCTTCTCTCTTCTCTCGATTCTATCAAAATAGTCTCTGCATTCGTGTTTATTAGCTCTGGTTGCTCTAACTTAGATAAATGTCTACTTATAAACGAGGCATTCATTTTTTTTTTCAATAACTTTACTGACAAATCCATTGGTAAGATTCAAGTCATAAAGTCACTTTGGGGAGAGTTTTTGCTTCTCGCCAAAAAAAATTAAAGGTGGGGGGAATGTGGAATCATCTACTTGAGGTGTTTACTCACAGTTCAAACTGTGAAGTCAACCTTGGGTAAGTTTCTTAACCTCTTTCTGCCTTGGTTCCCCATGTGAAAAATGAGGATGATAATTGCACCTCAGACAGTACCTGACATACCAGAAACATCTAATGTTTGTATTACTGAGAGACTTACATTCAGTGGCACATGGATTTTTGTTTAAAATTATTTTCTTTTTGGGGCACCTGGGTGGCTCAGTGGGTTAAAGCCTCTGCCTTCAGCTCAGGTCATGATCCCGGGTCCTGGGATTGAGCCCCACATTGGGCTTTCTGCTTGGCAGGGAGCCTGCTTCCTCCTCTCTCTCTCTCTGTCTGCCTCTCTGCCTACTTGTGATCTTTGTCCATCAAATAAATAAATAAATAAAATGAAAATAAAATAAGATAAAATGGGGCTAATAACAGTACCTCCTTGATAGGGTAAGTGGCTCAATTTATATAAAATTCCTAGAAGAGTAGCTAGCATATGATATCATAGCAACTCTATAAATATAACTTCTTGGCAGTAGTATTAGTAGTACTAGTTGTAATCAAAGCAATAGTCATAATCATAGCAGTAGCAGTAATAAAAGTGTTCTTAGAAGTAATCATAGTAGCACTCTTAGTAGCTGCTGCACAGTAGTACAGTGGTACAGATTATCCCAACAACCTAAACCCATTGTTCTGTCATCGATGAAAGTTGAAAGAGCTCAACAAGCTGTATCTTTTTTATCGCATACATTGTAATTTTATTACCTAGTGATTATGAATAATAAACTATACAACCCAATGTGTATATATAACATTAGCATGTTTAAGGACTGGTTTTTGTTCTTTTTTTTTAAGACCAGCTTTTATAGTTTTTTATTTACCATCCTCAAGTATAACTGTTTGGTTCAAATTAACTCATGTTGTAGTCCAATCAACTTAATCTTTAAACTTATTGTCTAGATTCTAGAAGCTTATTCTTTTGGTTAAGCCTTAGGCAAATATGTCATATAACAATCTGTGGTATAAAGCAATGGGTTTAAAGTCTGAGGAGAGGCAAACAGTTTATTCATTGAATCCCTATCCAACACTTGAATTCTTTTTACAGTCACATTAATTTTGTTCAGATAGAACATCATTGGTGGAGATAGCATTATCTATTCCATTTTTATTTTTTTATTCTTTCATTTTTTTAAAGATTTTATTTATTTATTTGACAGTCAGAAATCACAAGTTGGCAGAGCGGCAGGCACAGAGAGAATAGGAAGCAGGCTCCCTGCCTAGCAGAGAGCCCAATGTGGGTCTCAATCCCAGGATCCTGGGATCATGACCTGAGCCGAAGGCAGAGGCTTTAACCCACTGAGCCACCCAGGTGCCCCCAATCCATTTTTAAACAGTTTGTTTCATTAGGCAGTACTTTCTGTTGAACTTTCCCTGTAGAGCCACTTAAAACAGGAGCAGCATTCAGCTGTAGGAGTGACTTTACATTATTGGAAATCTTCTCTTGTGTCCGTCATGTCTCTCTGTCATCCCGGTCACACAGTCTCATTTCTTCAGTGAGCCTTATGATGATCTTACGATATTGTTTCATCTTATCACTTGTCTTTCTTTTTGGAAGCGATCCATTTTGTCAACACTTACATAAATCGTAAACTGTCAACTCCTGTTCTAGACAGTATTTCTTTCTGTTGATGAAACCCAGGATCACGTTAGTTTAATTTTCTTTTGTTTATTTAACATTATGTTTATATCTATGTTACTCTGTTTAACTAAAATTAAATTTAAGTCTTTTCCTCTTGTGCTTAACACGCATTTTTATTCTCTTTTATATTGATGTAGTTAATATTTAATTTATTTTCAGGATTTTACGTGACAAGTAGCCATTTGACTTTCCTCTGACATGCATCCACTGTGACCTGCTGAGTAGAGTAAGTCAGGGTACCTTTAAATTGGTATCTCCCTCTACTCAGGTTGTTACTCTGAAATCATGTTAGAGTTATTATAACAAGACTTTAAGTTATGAAGTATATGATCAAGTTAAACATATTTTCCTGTTGATTTAAAATTTTTATATTGTCTTTAAAAAATATATAGAACCAGGTAAAAGAAAAAAAGTGTTATATTTTTTTCTTAAGTCAAGAAGACTAGATTAAAAGCATAGACTGTCATCCAAAATATACAGATATAGTCCAAAATTTATAGTTTCATAGCCATCCTGAATCTTGTATTAAGTTCACTGTGGCATATTGTGATATTATCATTAGCATGCATATACAAACCACGGTTTGTAAATAAACAGATGTTCTCCAAAATAATGTGACATCTCAATGGGGGAAAATCCTCCATTTATCATATTTTAATTAAGTTTTGTACCCATCTATTATAAGCAACACTAACTGCATCATGATCTTAATTATTTTAAAACACTAAAAACTGGCTATAATGTGTATAGTGCCAAATTCAAGTGACTGTTGAAATAATGTACTGAAATATTATTACACAGGACATGTTGCATAGTAAAATTTCACATGTGTTTTTTTAAGAAAGATAATTTTCAGTTATGGACTCGTAATATGACTTATGATAAATGAAATTTCAGAGGATTGTGAGAATTTGGAAAATTCGCTTTTGTTGTTACCCAATGGAAGTAGAAGTTTGCATTCATCACCTACATTAGCTGAAGATTTGTTTAGTATAAGGAGGCCCAAAGAGTTAAAAAAAAAAAGCAAGATGAATATTTATGTCCTTATAAGTAAAGAGAAAAGACCAGATTAATGAGAAAAAACAATTTCTGTATTGTTTAAGAAAAATAAGCAAATCAGAAATGGAATATGATCTATGAAAATTACTATGCACATAATTCTACTTGTGAATTTCTAGCGATGAACAAGACCTTTGATATATTTTTGGTGTAATCACTATAATTTTTTTGAAATAAATACATTAAAAGTTTACTCTGGGGTTAAATAATGAGGCTTACAGCATATTTATATATGAATTATATACAATATGTAAATATATAGATTATGTATACATGAATTTGGATATGGCATGCATAACTATATATGTATATATATGTAGATATATGTTTTGTGTGAGCAGAGTATGGTATTCCAGTTATCAATCTGAAAGGAGTAAGGTATTTGCGTCATTTACCAATTCTAGGAAAGGACTCTAAATACATCTGCCTATTGCTTCTTGGTATTAGAGTCACCAATGAAAACACAATGGAGTCAAGCACTGGATGGAGTGTGCTTTACTTAGAGAAGAGATAGGTCAAGATGAGCTTTAAAAATGTGCTTCCATCTAACAGGGTCAGCAGGTCTCTTCCAGAAAATGTTTTGGGGCAGTTTGCCTGTGCACAGCCCTCTGGTGCTTCAAAGGAGGGACCCATGCACTCCCTGTGGAAGATAAATATAATACTGGAGTTGGCCAGGTACTGAATGATGCATATACTTCAGGCAGAGACAAGGGAACCTTCACTGGGCCTGAAACAAGTAAAGATATTCCCACACAAGGTGACAAGCCCAACATACACTACTGTGGGCTCATTACTAGTGAGGAAGTATTGCAAGCCTACCCGAGACCTATTTTGTTTTACTGGTTTTTTTTTAAGTTTTTTTCTACTTATTAGAGAAAGAGAGAAAGAGTAGGGGGAGGAGCAGAGGGGAGAGGAGAAGGAAAGCAGGCTCCCTGGCAGGGAGCCTGAGACTGGGCTCCATCCCTGGACTCTGTGACCATGACCTGAGGCAAAGGCAGACACCTAACAGACTGAGCTACCCAGGCACCCAATACCTGTTTTAACATGGCCAGGTTTGGGGAGCCAAGAGACTGCATGCACAAGATTGTCTTTCCCAACATTTTGTAGATCAATTAAAAAAAAAATGGGACTCTAAGGTTGAAATTAAACTAGATTATAGATGGGCATTTACGTGTGTATCAGTAACTGGGATAGAGTAAATGAGGTACAATAGGACTGGCAATAATGAAACAGACACTGCTGAAGTTATTAACTACTAAGGTAAAAACAAAACAAAACAAACAAACAAACAAAAAAGTCATTACCAGGAATTTAGGATCCTCCCTGCTCTATTCTTCTTGGATAACCTCTTTCTCACTTACCCCCTTCCATCACAATCACCCCTTTCTTACTCTTTCTCCTGCCTTTCCTTATTGCTTTTTTAAAAAAATTTTTAATTATTTTTATTTATTTGAGAGAGTGAGAGGGAGTGAGAGAGAGAGAACGTGAGCAGGCAGGGGTGGGCAAAGGGAGAGAGAGAGAGAGAGTCCTCAAGCAGACTCCCTAGTGAATATAGGACCTGACACAGAGCTCCATCCCAGGACCCCAAGATGATCACCTGAGCCAAAATCAATAGTCTGAAGCTTAACTAACTGAGCCACCCAGGCACCCCGTTATTACTTTAATGTGTATGAATTGTTTCCTTTGCCGGTTGTTAAACTTAACACGAGTGGACTCTCAGTGTATGTACTTTTTTTTATGACTCATTCCTTTCAACATTATTACGATATTTAGGTTGATGCATGCAGAATTATTAAATTTCTGTTACTGCTGTGTACTAGTCAACTGAAAATACATTTTAAGTATCCATCTTACAATTCACAAACATTTTATTTGCCATTATTTTAAAATAATAAAATTTAAACAGAGCTTTTTGATTTTTAACATACTTATGTCCTGGTACTCATGTTCAAAGATTTCTTTGGGATATAAATCCCAAAAGTGGGAGTGAAATTGCTTGATTATAGGACATATGAATGTTCAGAATTCTTAGGCAATGCAAAATCTTTCCAAAGCCATTTTTAAAATTTACATTCTTGCCAGCTGTGGATGAGAATGTCAGTTTCTCATTATCCTTGCAAACATTCAATATTGACTTTTACTTTTACTTCTAGCTTTTACATTTTTGCCAATCTGGTAGTTGTGAAATGGTATTCCATTATAGTTTTAGTGTGCATTTTCTTAACTGTTCTTTATATGTTTATGGGCCATTTGGATGTCTTTTTAAATTAAATATCTACTCAAGGCTTTTGTCTGTTAAAAAAATATTTTGTCATTTAACTTTAATTGGTAGTGGTTTTTATATAGCATTTATATAGTAGTTTTTATATAACAGACATTAATCATATGCCTGTAATATCTTCTCTTGGTTTGTGATTTTACTTTTCATTCTTTTTATGATGACTTTCATGAAAAGAAGTTATTAATATAGTTGAAATTAACAATTAGGCGGTTCCATAGTGTAATGGTGAGCCCTCTGGACTCTGAAATTAATTTATTTCTACATAGTTTGTAATTGTGTGATATTTTAAAAAAGCATTTCGTTTAATGGTGATAACAATATTCTATATGGTCTCCTAAAGTTTTATCATTAATCCCGTTGAAATCAGTTTTGTTATTGGTGCTCAATTTCACTTTCTTCATGCAGATTTGGGACTCAATTTAATTTTTTCATGCAGGCAGCCAATTACCCTGCCTTCATTTCCTGGACAGTCCATCTTTTCCTTCACTGACTTGAAATATCCACTGTTATAGGTCAAGATACCATATAAGCTTAATTTTTTCCTGCATTCTCTATCCTATTCCATATGTAAATTTTTCTATTTCAATAGCAAAATCATCATCTAAGATGCAGTAAGTTTTTATTTTCAGTAGGGCAAATTCTCCGCCTTGTTATATTTTTGGCTCTTTGTCCATGTAAATTTTAAAGCAAGTCTGTCAACTTCAATGGAAAACATTAATGAGATTTCCAATGTTACAATATTGAATCTTGGATCAATTTGTCAAGATTTCACATCACTGTAATATTTATTATTTTAACAAAAATTGTGTTGTACATTTCTCCATTTACTTAAGAAGTCTTTAATGTATTTCTATAAAACATTTTTTTAATCCTTAAAGATCATGTTTATCTTTTTTTAAATTATATCTAGGTATGTATTGATTTCCATTATTGTTGAATTGGGGCTAATATCTTTGTTGACATCAAAGATTTTTTTTTAAAATGGCTTTTTTGGGGTGCCTGGGTGATGCAGTCCATTAAATGGGGGACTCTTGTTTTTGGCTCATAACGTGTTCTCAAGGTCTTGGGATCCAGCCCCGTGCCTGGGGCACTGCGTTCAGCATGGAATCAGGCTTAAGACTGTCTTTCCCTCTCCCTCTCCCCTGCTAAAATAAATAAATAAATAAATCTTTAAAACAAAGGTGGCATTTAAAAAATTCAGCAATATTGCTGAACTGTTATTCTATCCAAATATTTTATCTTTGGATAAAGATATCCAATCATATCTCATATCATATATCCATCATATATCATATCCTATATACCATACATCCAATCATATATCATAGATTCTTTTGGCTTTGTTCTTTTATAGTATATTACTAGTACCTAAACTGTTTTTTTTAATGCACATATTTCTGTTTCACAAAAATATTAATATTATGCTCTTGATTTTCTTACACTAGTGTTCCTCAAATGTATCTAATTCAATTTTCCTACTTTATGAAGAAAAATATTCTTTTTCATTATACTTGGGAAATTCATAGTTATATAACCTAATTGCATACATTATTTAAAAATCTAATTCAGTGATATAATTACAATATGAAAAAGAAATTAAGGGAAAATTATATATAACTATGAAGGCACTCCCTTTAAATATAAATTCACAAGCCAGATATATGAGAAGATCTAATTTAGTAATAAGATACTTGCCCTAGGCTCATGAATCCAATGTCATTTGTGTGACAGCTTAAAAACACGACACATAATGATGTTTTGTATTGATGATTTAAATATGAAAAACTTCGTGGTCCTTGGCAATCTGATTGTCTCAAATGGTTAATTGTCAGGATAAAATTAGGATAGAATTATAATTTCTCCCCATTTATATATTATTGCATTTTAGTTATGTTTAAGCCACACAAACTTCTTTGTATTGATTAAGTGAAATCAAGTTAATGTTGTAGAGACTGTTATTAAAAACAGGCTATTTTCCTGTCAGTGGTAGGTGGGACTTCTCAAGCTGGGCTTAGTACACATCATAGGACATCTAACCTCCTTGCTTTCCTTCTATTAAATTCTACTAGTGTCTCTGTATTATTTAATCACCACAAAGTGCTCCCCCAAAACTTCAAGGAGCCTCGTTTCTAGAGGAGGTACTACTGCCATGTTGGGAGCAGTCACAACTCCCCGCAGCTGGGATATGGACGCACTTTTGGGAAGGGATTTGGATGCAGCAAAAATAGGACCCACCATCAAAGTATACTCTGTAGATCTGAAAATCAGTAGTTGAAATTTACCTCTTAGCAATCATATATATAGGAACACATGATCAGTTACATTAGTCTCTGAGTCTAGGATGAATAGAAACCAGAAAAAAGCCTGAGAAATGTTCACCAGAAGTCCTCATTAAAAGATACTCTGAAATATATGGGACTGTGTTTTCTATATTATCTCCACAGTAAGTACAGTGATACATAATATATGAATTTCCTTATATCTCAGCACTTGATACTGGTTGATAGTATTCTACCAAAACTCAATTCAGGGAAAGAAAATCTGTGAGAAGATGAGAAGTGGTACCTGGATAACTCTTAATGGTTTGAGCTGGTTCAAGGGCGTCACCTAGAACATAAAAATAAGGATGGACCGCATATATTCAGGCAATTCTCTATGAATGTTGTTTGTTTGTTTGTTTGTTTGTTTATATTTTGCATCTGGGCAAAATCAAAAATAAGAATTGGGCAGCCGAGAGGTTCTAGTCTTCTCTAAGAATCCCCATCATTCTATGTTGTTGTTGATTAAAAGTATAATAATGAATAATGGAAAAGGGATCCAATTACATCTTTTCCCTTCGTGGAGAAATTTTTTTTTTTATTTTCTTGGAAATTAACCTCTGAAGCCACTATGTGATCAGCATAACTTACTTCATAAACTCGAATTCTGATATGCCTACAGCAGATAAATTTATAGAACTATTGCTATGCTAAATATAAAATCATTTTATGTTGTGGTTATAAGTTCAGGCAATTTTGAAGTAATCTCCGGAGCACGGATTCATGCCTTTGGAGTGCCCTACCTATTACTACTTCTAAATCATTTTAGTTTTCTTTTAACCTTCCTTTACACTAGCAATCTGCAGACTCTCGGAAATGAGATTCATTTTTCCCCCCTTTTGACATACTGTACATGTAGACTCACCAGAATCATATTATTATATCTAGGATGACCAATTACTTTTTTCTGAAAATAGTAATTCAAGATGTGGCTATTTGAAACACTAAGGAGAGTAATGTTGAATTTTTCGCATGTTTTTTTTCTGTTTTCTTGCTGTGAAATGTTTAAAACAGATCTACTCCAGCTCCATCACCTACCCCATAGAACAGAATCACCCAAAGAGGCTGTAGGAGTGATAGTAAGCTATGGGCTCTAAAGCTGATTGGCCATGATTATAAGAGATGATAACAGGGCTACCTTAAAGGAACGCTAAGATAGTTGAAATCATACAGATACAAATAAACATAGCAAAATATCAGAGAAAAAGAACAAAGTGTTGCCTAGTGTTTAGTACCTACAGTTCACTGATTAATTAATTAGAGTTTCATTTGCAATTAAAATTGTCAAGGCTCATTGAATGCCATTTTCTGTCATTTTATGTCAAGTATTTTGTTGACAATTGCCTTTTTAAAAATGCTTGAAGTTGTCTGTTACTAATATAATATACTCTCGCAGGTTTTATACTCTTTTGAAATTCAATCTCAACATCTCTTATTGAGTGTCTAGACTCTAGAGAGACTCTAACAGCTGTAATTAAAGACATCCATGTAGCATGTATGTGTTATGGTTGATAAAAAATATAAGCATGACTTTACTTAATAAAAGCAATATGAGTTGTTCTCTACATGAAACTCTGATTTGATATGAATGTTCCCTATTTAAGATTTTAAAGTATAAATTGGATCAATGATCTGTTGAAAACATTTACCAGGATGCCCATGAAAATAGAATAAAGATCCAATTTCCTGGTTTGGCATCCAAACCCTCCACATCAAACCACTGTTTCCAGCAACTATTTTCTTCACCATTCTTAAGGCTCTTTATTCCTCTTCTGGGCCTCAACCACAGATTATCAATTCTTGATCCCCAGACAATGTCTGCATTCTTTTATCTCCATATCTTTGCTCAGTTCAGTCTAATTTAATATCAACCAAAACAAATGAATTCCTATCTTCAGGTCACCCGGTGGCTAGGGTCCTGGGGAGGAGCAAACAAGCAGAAAATCCATTTTTCATTAGAGCTAAAAAGTGTGTTTAGGGTAACCACAAACAGAACGTATTTGAGGACAAGGACTATTCTAGTCCTCACAGGGGGCAGGTACATAAAGCTGATGAGCTGATAAGCAATTTTAATCTTACTTTGGTTCATCTTTAGTTACCTTTGTCTCTGCTTTAGTTGTAGCTTCCCAGAGTTGGTAGTTTTAGTCAAGCTAGTTCTAAAAGAGTGAAAATCAGGGACGTAAGTAATGAGCAAAGGGTCATTGCAGAAGGAAGATGAAGCCTATGCCACAATATGGTGTCTCTGGGAAACTACAAGTAGTTTGGTAGTGTGGGGTAAGTGGGTAAGGGAAAGGAAGAGCTAGTAATGGGAGATGGGGCTGGAGAGAGAAACTGAGTCCAGTTGATGACACACATTTTCATGACTTACTAAAGGGTTTATTGTACTTTCAGCCAGTGGTGAGGGTAACTTGATGCCCTTTGTCTCCTTGAAAGGTCACTCTCACAGCAATGTGAATTATGCTCAGAGTTAAAACCCTGGTGGTAGAAATATAGAGTATTGGACAAATTGTCCAATTCACTTGTCCATGCCTGAAATACCATCTGTCTTTTAGCTCCATAATGTTAGTGTCTTATCTATCTTTCAAAGTCTGGCTCAAGTGTTACCTCTCAATGAAGGTCTTCCTAGAACCTTCCTCCATTAAAATATGACTCCCTCTTCCAGTTATTTCTGCAACTTGATCTCCCTCCCTCCCTCCTTTTCTCCGTAATCTTCATTTTAGCTCTTGAATTAAAATTTACATGGTGTTATCTTTCCAACTAGGAATGAACCAAAAAGGGAATAGTCACTCAATAAATATTTGAGAACTGCCACTTTTCATGAAGTTTTAAAAGTCATAGATTTACGTGAAAATCTGAAAATAATGCACTGTTTATAAGAGAAGAGAGGTTTTGGAAACTATATATGTAAAATTAATTGTAGATGTTATTTACTTAGTTAGCTCTCTGCTGTGTACCACTAGGGGAAGGAACTTCCTCTTCTGTCGGATAATTGTTGATCTTAGAAAGCAAAGACAAAAAACAAGCATCCCCTCAATTTATTTAGTATATTAAAAAGAATGTAGGCATGCCTATAAATAGATTTAGTTAAGAATGCTTTCTAGTGGGGCGCCTGGGTGGCTCAGTGGGTTAAGCCGCTGCCTTCGGCTCCGGTCATGATCCCAGGTCCTGGGTTCGAGCCCCACATCGGGCTTTCTGCTCAGCAGGGAGCCTGCTTCCTCCTCTCTCTGCCTGCCTCTCTGCCTACTTGTGATTTCTCTCTGTCAAATAAATAAATAAAATCATTAAAAAAAAAAAAAGAATGCTTTCTAGTAAATTCATTCCTGTTAAATGTTTAAAGGACTGTTTTCATGAGAGGAGAAGGAAATGTGAATTTTATACCAAAAATAGATTGTCCACAAAGGACTGCCTTACCTCTGAATCATTTTCCCCTGAATCTAGGATCTTACTGACTTAAGCTAATTATAAATTATCACATTCTACAGTAGCAGATCGGTCTTCACTTTGTAAAAGAGAATCATATTTTTATTGATTTTTATAAGTATTTTAGAGATACTTTTCTAAGTTGTATTAGGTTCCATATTTAGAAGTAATTAATATTTATGAAGCCTAACTTGAATAATATACTTATATTTTTCCAAAGTACTTAAAAAATACAAAATAATTTTTTTCTATCTCTTATCCAAACATTAAGATGGTGAAGATGTAGCTCATGATGGTGAAGATGTAGACAATTGGACAGATTACAATACACCTGCAAACCCTCTGTCTTTCAGTTTAGTCTACTGGAAGCCTGGCTATCCTATTCACCCTCCACGTTTCTAAGCTTTGGAGTGATTTAATGAGGCAAAGGAATCAGCGCTTAAAGTGAATGTTTTAGAGGCACCTGTGTGTCTTAGATGGTTGAGCATCTGCCTTCGGCTCAGGTCATATTCTCCAGATCCTGGGGTTGAGCCCCATGTTGGGCTACCAGCTCCCAGAGGAGTCTGCTTCTCCCTCTCCCTCTGCCTCTACCCCTGCTTTTCTTTCTCTCAAATGAATGAATAAAATCTTTCTAAAAAGGTGAATGATTTCATAGCCATTTAGAATATTAGCAAAGATCTGGCACACATCATTGGAATTTGCCTGATCTAGTTTAAGCCACTGATTGTTTACTCATGTAGCACACTCAACAGCCAACTCTTGCCTGTGAAAGGAAAGAAAAAAATAACATTGATCTAATTGGTTTAAAATGGTTTATATAGCCAAATACTGTATTTTGTTTTAAATGAAAATGAAGGATTCTGATCAACATAGTGTACATGAACACATGATGATAATTTTGGAGAAATAAACAATTTGCTACCATTCCTCTCTATAAAATGGGAAATTACTGAGTTTCATTCCCTGGTTTCCCTGTGGGTACTTACGAATTCACAGCATTCAATTTCACTTCTTTACTTACAAGTACAAAATTATCATAGCTCAGAATGTTTTAGTCTATATAAATAAGAATACTTTAAGATGTAAATATTCCAATTTTTATTTTCTTGGTACACTTTACTTTCTCAATCCATATTTGATTTAAGCGACATCGTATCTTAGTACTGTACAGTTAGATTTTTAAAAGTGGCATCGAGGAGAAAAAAAGACATTCTTCTGTGATGATTTTTTAAAAATAATATAACACAAATGTTCAATATAAATTGAAGGAGACATTTGGTTGGCGATATCAAAAATATTAAAAGATCAAGACTCTTGTAACTGTATGTGTCTTTGATTCATAAAATTATTCTTCCAAGAATAAAAAGGAAATAATAAAAATGCTGACATTTAAATTATGATACATTGACATGATAGAATATTAAAAATTATACTTAAAAGACAAGTGTAAATTGTTTATATAACATTAACTGAAATAAAGTGAGGGGAAGAGGATAGATAGATAGATAGCCTCATTTTGCTATAATTATTTTGCTAATATATTACATTTATTTATTTCAAAGACTAGAAGGAAAAAAATAACCAGAAGGTTAATAATAAGTTATGTTTATGAGGTTCTTTTTTTTTGCTTTTCTTATTTATTATCTAAATTTTCTATAGAGGTGTGTGTTTTTTATTGAAGTATATATACATAGGAAAGTAGATAAACACCAAATGTGCAACTTCATGAATTTTTGCACAGCAAACACACATTTTCTGTATGTTCAATAAAGAGAACATCATCAGCTCCCCAGCAGTGCCCCTCATGCCCCACCATAGCGACTGTCCCCCTCTAAATGTAACCACTATCCTACATCTATCACTGTAGATTCATTTGCTGTTTTTCAATTCTGTAGAAATGGGTGTATTTTTTGTTGTTGTGTGCTTTTGGCTTAGTTCAGTCAACAATAGGTGTGTAACAGTTGCCTGTGTTTTTGTGTATAGTATTCCACTGTAAGAACGTATCACAATTTACACATTTTACTATTGATAACCTTTGGTATAGTTTTCAGGATTTGGCTAGGACCAATACAGCTTCTATGAACATTCTGCAAATATACTTGGCTAACACATGTATAGCATCTTTTTTTTTTTAAGATTTTATTTATTAATTTGACAGGCAGAGATCACAAGTAGCAGAGAGGCAGCAGAGAGAGAGGAGGAAGTAGGCTCCCTGCTGAGCAGAGAGCCGGAGGTGGGGCTCGATTCCAGCACCCTGGGACCACGACCTGAGCTGAAGGCAGAGGCTTTAACCCACTGAGCCACCAGGTGCCCCACATGTATAGCTTTCTAAGAGGAGTATATTTGCTGGGTCATGTTATGTCTTATTCAGGAGAGAGGAAAGAGAAGGGGACAGGAGGTGAGGAGAGGGAGGGATGGAGGACAAAAAGAAGGAAGGGACAGACCAGAATTTGCTACATATATAGACAAGCTTGCTGTTCACAGTAATTTGGGCAATAGTACTGGTCATCAACCCTGGGCTATCACTTATCTCCATCTCTTTCACTTGGTCCCGCTCTGCTAGTAAGTTGAGAGAGCTTACGGCCTTTTTGGTGTATTATTTATAAAGTAGATCTGTCTCTTTGATTCTCTGTACTCTGGCCTGACCTTGACTTCTATTAGCAGTCACTAATACAGGAGGGACAGTCGGTGCCAGTATTATGATTTAAAAATTAATGACGACTTGTAGATGAACCATTATAATGCATGTTTAAATGCACAAAATTAGGGGGTTTTTTGACACTAAGTCACAATTCAGAATCCAGAATGAGAAACGTCATAGATTTCCCTGATCAAGAGATCAGGGTACAGGACAGAAGAGGTGAAATCATATGCATGATGTGAGAGGGAAAAAAAAAACAAAAACAAAACTCTAAACATCACATTAGGGGCACAAGATAATGTTTTAATGTCTAAAGCTAATTTTTAGAACTCAAAATGCTACAAGCATCTTTTTATAACCACCCTCACTTTTCACAATGCTTCTTTGATACCAGAAAGCTCAGCCTGAAGTTTTTGGAATGATCAAAATTAAGAACATGATCTTCATTTTTGTTGGCCCAGATATCTGCTTTAACACTTCAAAACACTCTTTTAAAATATCTCACACTGTATCAAAAAATAACTTTCCTTAGCCACAAGGAATCTGAGAGCTCTGTCAGTCAGCAAGCCCTTATGTAAGTGAGAAAGAAATGTGCTGCTTCGTTTACAGTGACAACCTGCGGATCAAAGGCACAATAAATAAATAACAGTGAGTCGCCTGAGCCTTCTCTTGCTTTGGGAATAAACACTGATATAAGTACTTTGAAATGGAAGACTGAAGACACTTTTGCCTTCAGTGTTGGAAGAAGATAGAAAATAAAAGTCTGTGGTCAAGAGGGATTATCATTTTTAATATAAAATTATAATGTTCACCAAAAGATTCAAATCAAACATGGTATGGATGGGTAGACACAATTAAAGGCTTTGTTCAGCAGAGTAGAATCTAAACATTGCTGTAGAAAAATAATTTGGGTTTCTAATGCAAACTAACCATGTGCAGTTTGTTTGGTTTCATTGAATCATTTTAAAACATGGTGTTTTATTCATTAATACATATTATTGAGTTCGAATGAAACCATGATTTAGAGGAGGAAAATCTAAGTTGCCTCCTTTTTTTCCTCTTTCTTTTTTGTTTACTGAGGAGTGCCTATCCTTTCTCAGAAGGGTCTAGAATGTTTCCTGGAATACCCGGGTCTTATCCTTGCACCAGGTTTCATGACACAGTCGTTTGAATTCTTCATGAATGGCTCCTTTCTTTAGGCTTCACACTTTTGGATTTATCAGCTTTCTAAAAGATGCATCTAAAGGAGGAATCTCCTCTCCTTAGAGAAATAAGCTCAAAAAAGTGAGTAGAGGTTATTTTCAGGAGGGCTCATTATCTTCCATTCACTCTGCTCTTGGCCTACTTAGGAGCTATCAAAGGAAGGATGGTCCTCATACACATTTCACAGGAGGTTTGTTCAAATTAAGAGAAGACACCCAATGTCAGAAAGACAAAATTTTATAAGGAATGCCCTAAGGTGCTCTCAAACCAAATTCCTTATGTAATTTGATCAATATTTTACAGAACTCAAAATTAGTTTGTTCCTTCTAGAAACTCAGCAGTGTTGTTGGTGGCTCATCCTGTCCAGAAGAAGGTCATTCCTACATGGGGTTCCACCTCAAGTACCATGAAAACTCCTCTTTGTTACCTAGGTAAAAGTGAAGAATGAACTTGAAGAAGAGAGTGCCTGCCACTCGGGTAGGCTGAAAATTAATAGGAGGCAGTCGAAATTTGTAGTGGAAAAACTCTATGGAGAAGTAAATATAATTCAAAATATTTTAAAAAACACAAAATTTACTTTACTTAAATTTGCTGTACCTAACTTTCCTTTTAGAACATATTAACTCTTAGGAAACAGTTTTGAACTTAATATTAAGGATGGAGATTTCCAGTATTTCAAAGCCAATGATAATATAGAACCTACATGCATTATGCATGTGTTGGTAATATTTAATCAACTAGGAATGTCATTAGTGACCCCTGGGCAAAGAGAAATATTTTAGCATTGATTAAGATGGGGGGTGGGGCTGGTCCAGTAAGCAGTATGACAGTAATTAGCATTTTGTGGGAGTGTCATGTAATTTGGGAGCAGATTTAAGATAAATTCACTCTCTGTTTCTCTTACGTAAGTTGTGATTGTAGTTGGTGGAGACCTTTAGGGAGTACTAGATAATTCTTTGCAATAGAATGAGGTATTTCAAAAATGGTTATCATGGTTTTTCCTCACTGTTGTCTGTTATTTCCTAAGATACTTTTAAGTGCATCAGGATTAGGACTGTGCACCATAGATGTGAAATATTACTTTTCATGGTAGAAACCTATTGATTTAATAATAATTAAATATTAATTATCTAAACAGTTAATTTAACCTATTAATCTGCACATAGGTGTGAAATCCTTCTGAGCAATTCAGTGTCCTCAAGCTTATTCCCTGTACTTTGGGCCAAAATATCTCAACCCATTTCACACATAACACATAAAATATTTATATAGCAATCAAGTACAAACTGGAGAGAATTTGAAGTAATCTATATTCAGTTTTCTGAAAAACACAGTGTTATGTTTTCTTGATACTATTAAGAAAATCCAAAAACATTAGAGAAATTGTAATAGTGAAATTATATGAACTATACAAATAAAATATTTTCATTTTAATGAAAAAACAGCTGCCTTTCTAAATAATATTTCCTATGTTCCATATCTTTGAAATATTTATAATAATTCTAGATATAGGGTTTTTGGCAATGATCTTTCAAATTCATCATAGTCACTATGGACCGAACTGACAGAATGAGTAAATGTTAGCAAATGTCAGGAAAATACTACCACTTTTTTTTATCACTTCGTTTTTATTAGCAAAAAGAATTTTCTTGTTTTTTAACAAGAATTCAGGTAATTTTATCTCCTTAAGTGAGATTTGATGTCTGATTACTTTTTAAGCCTAAGAATCTCTTCATTTTCTTCTTGACAACTGCAACATAGAAATTAAAATTTGAAATTGAAATTTCCAGTGATAACGCAAAAAGACTTTGAATTCAATCCATTTTTAATATCAAATATTGCCAAGTGAAGAAAGCTACTACTCTTAACTTTTTAAGATTCACTACGTTTATTACTATTTATAGCTGATGAACCATTTTTACCCTCATTTTCCAGAACTGAATTTTACTTTGACTCCATAAAGCTTGTTTGTACATATTGATATTGTTTCACATTGGCATTGCAAATTTTTAATTAATTTTATTGTGCTTCTGGAAAATATCAAAATAGTCTTTTTTCTTTTTTTTATCTTATTTATTTCTTTTTCAGTGTTCCAGAATTCAATGTTTATGCACCACACCCAGTGTTCCATGCAATCCCTGCCTCCATAATACCCACCACCCAGGCTCACCTAACTCCTACCCACCTCCCCTCCAAAACGCTCAGTTTGTTTCTCAGAGTCCACAATCTCTCATGGTTTGTCTCCCCCTCTGATTTCCCCCATCTCATTTCTCCTCTCCATCTCCCCATGTCCTCCGTATTATTACTTATGCTCCACAAGTAAGTGAAACCATATGGTATTTGACTCTCTCTGCTTGACTTAATTTCAGTCAGCATAATCTCTTCAGTCCCGTCCATGTCGATATAAAAGTTGGGTATTCATCCTTTCTGATGGAGGCATAATACTTCATAGTATATACGGACCACATCTTCCTTATCCATTCATCCGCTGAAGGGCATCTTGGTTCTTTCCACAGTTTGGCGACTGTGGCCATTGCTGCTATGAACATTGGGGTACAGATGGCCCTTCTTTTCACTACATCTGTATCTTTGGGGTAAATACCCAGTATTGCAATTGCAGGGTCATAGGGAAGCTCTATTTTTAATTTCTTAGGGAATCTCCCACTTTTTTCCAAAATGGCTGCACCAACTTGCATTCCCACAACAGTGTAAGAGGGTTACCATTTTTCCACATCCTCGCCAACACTTGTTGTTTACTTTCATTATTAAGAATGGCCAAAAATTAATAAGTCCTTTCTTCTAAAGCCAAAAAGCTATCCTTCAAAAATTGTCTTCAAGTTTTCTGCTCATAAATTCTTGACAAAGTTCTTCCTCTAACAATGCACTATGGTGTGAATCACTGGAGTTTTCTGGTCCCATTTCTTCATATCCAATTCAAAATAGAAATGAGTGCAATGGCCTGAATTGCATTAGATTAACTATTGTGATGTTATCATTTAATGAGTAATTCAGGTGGACAAACTTTTTATACGCAAGATTTTCTGGAGAAAAAAATGTTTATATGAATTCAGATTTACTTTCTATCAATATCTAATTTATGACACTTCATAATGTTTCATATATTTTTAAGATGTTCATTTATCACTTTGAATACTTGATCACTGATATTTTTATTTTCCTACGTGTTTGAAGAATAAATCATGTTACACTAAAACTTAAATTCTAACTAGGGATGTTAGCAAAGCACAGATATTAATATCTATGATGTGTCAATGTGTAATGAAAACTTTTCCTACCCATGTAATAATTAAATATCATCATACACATTGGTTTTTTCTGTTTGTTTTTGTTTTGTTTTTTTAATAATAGTGTTATTCAAAAGAGGCACCTTTTCTACTTATTTTGTTCTTAGTCCCAAATAGGCAAACCTTGGAAATGAGTAACTCTGTAACAGTGTAACACAATTCCGGCTTCAGCTATAATTGTCAGAATTTGTGATTGTCATGCTTGAGCAGGAAATGTTGGAATCATAGACGATTCAGACATTTTCAGTTCACTATTGTAAAAATGTGAAGTGTGTCTTTCTGCAGCGAGTATTTTGCTATAAGATGTCTGTGTAGTATTTTACTTTCATTGTATAATTTGTTACTTTCTATATTCCTTATAAATTTATATTTAGCTAATTAGAAGAAGAAATATTCAGGTATAAAGTTCCAATAATTGAAGATAAGAAAGTTCTAGGGATATACTGTAAAGCATATAATACTGTACTGTGTATTTAAACATTTCCTACAGGTTTAGATCTTATGTTAAGTGTTCTTCTCACATACCACACACACACACACACACACACACATACAATAATAATATAATAATAATAAAATTAAAGAGAGAGAGTAAAAGCTTTTGGAGATGATGGGCATGTTTATGGCACAGGTGGGATGATGGTTTAATAGGTGTATACTTATCTTCAAATGAATCAAATTGTACACATTAAATGTATAGTTTTTTCAAGTCATTCCTATTTCAACAAAGTGGTTTTTAAAAAAGGAGTATTTATGCAAATAAATGCATATGTGAAGTAATCCTCATTATATTACCCAGTATGTGTTTTGTACTCCTTTTCTTTTTTTTTTTTAAGATTTTATTTATTTATTGAGAGAGAAAGTGGTGAGAGAGAACATGAGAGGGAGACGCTCAGAGAGAGAAGCAGACTCCCCGTGGAGCTGGGAGCCCAAAGCAGAACTCGAGTCCTGGAACTCCGGGATCATGACCTGAGCAAAAAACCTGTTGCTTAGCCAACTGAGCCACCCAGGCTCCCTGTAATCCTTTTTCTGTACAGTGTTTTGTCCTCTGTATCTGTTAAATTTTCACCTTTAATTCTTTCTTTTATAAGTCTCCATTACTGTGATATCCCAGTTAGGGCCTCAATGCAGAAAACAGAAAATACTAAGAATTCCTTCAAAAAGAAAAAAATAATAATAATAATCCATGGAATAGAGGGCTTTACAAATTTGCTGAAAGAGGTGTTGCTCTGAAATGAGGGAGCACCTGCGTGATTGGAAATAAAATCCCTTCTGTAGCTGTGACAGGAGATTCAGAAGGAAGTGCTCCACTTTCCATCACAACTGGCTCTCCTGCCAGGGTGCTGGTGACTGGACGGACATGTGTAGCACAGAGAGCAGCAAATTCCTGACACCTTCGTTTGCCTTTCAAAGGTCATTCAAACAACGTCTACATGAGGGAACCCTATTTATGTCTAAAACCCCAGCTTCAAGGGATTCTGGGAAATGTGTGTTTCTGACGTCTTCAACTACAGATGGTCCCTGACTTTATGACAGTCTGACTTACGGTCTTTCGGCTTTATGATGCTACAAAAGCAATATGCATTTAGTAGAAATTATGCTTAGGGCACCTGGGGGTCTCAGTTGGTTAAGCATCTGCCTTCATCTGCCTTTGGCTCAGGCCATGATCTCAGGGTTCTGGGATGGAGTCCCACATTGGGCCTCCAATCTGTGGAGAACCTGCTTCTCCCTCTCCCTCTGCCTCTCTGTCTCTCTTGAATAAAAAAATCAAATCTTTAAAAAAATATAAATACTCTTTAAAAAAAAAAGAAATTATACTTCAATTTTGAATTTCGATCTTTTCCCCAGGCTAGCAATAGGCATGCGGTAAGATCGTCTCTCATGATGGGGGCAGTGGCAGCAAGCCGCACCTCCCGGTCAGAGTGGATAAACAACCCACCCACAGACCCACCCACAACCATTCTGCACTCATACAGCCTTTCTGTGGGTCACATCCAGTACAGTATTTAATAAATTACATGAGACACTCAGCCCTATATGATAAAATAGGCTTTGTGTTGGATGATTTTGCCCAACTGTAGTCTAAAGTTAAGTTTTCTGAGCACATTTAAAATAGGCTAGGTTAAGCTATGATGTTCAGTAAGCTACATGTAACAGATGCATTTTCAACCTATCATTTTTCAACTTACAGTGGGCTTATCAGACTGAAACCCCCGTAAGTTGAGGAAGATCTGTAGAAGCAAGTTGGAATGGAAGTAGAGAGAACTGACCCAGCATCCTCTATAGTCCAGACCTTCTTCTATTCTCTTCTATTTACCTTCTTCTGCAAATAACTAAACTTCTGAATAGAAACGATAATGACTTGATCTAGTGTAAAATAATGTAACCCTATATATATATAAATATATATATATTTCTTTCTTTCTCTACCCAAAAGTGGAGATCCCAAAATCCATCAGTAACACAATAAAGCTCTGGAGTTGTAGTCAAGCTTTTACAGTTTAGTTTACCATCCTGGAAAATCTTTGAAAATATAAGGAACAGGGGCACCTGGGTGGCTCAGTTGTTAAGCATCTGCCTTTGGCTTGGGTCATGATCCCAGGGTCCTGGGATTGAGCCCCACGTGGGCTCTCTGCTCAGTGGGGAACCTGCTTCTCCCTCTCCCCATTCCCTGTTTGTGTTGCCTCTCTCTGTGTGTCTCAGTCAAGTAAATAAAGAAAATCTTTTAAAAATTTTAAAAATGTGGGATGCCTGGGTGGCTCAGATGGTTAAGCTGTTGCCTACGGCTCAGGTCATGATCCCAGCGTCCTGGGATCGAGTCCCACATCGCACTCCTTGCTTGGCAGGGAGCCTGCTTCTCCCTCTGCCTCTACCTGCCTCTCTGTCTGCCTGTGCTCTCTCTCTCTCTCTCTCTCTGACAAATAAATAAATAAATAAATAAAATCTTAAAAAAAATAAATTAAAATGTAAGGAACGGGAAAAGGAGGAAAGTTGGAAATTGGTTAATATATACAAATATGTAAATATATACAAATACACAAAAACAATGAAATGAAAATAATATGTGAATCTACCTCCTCCCATTTCTGCAACTGGTCACAAAACTGTAATTAGTTTGTAAAACTCCTGTACTCCTTCTAGCACTTCAACTGTCTGGGAGTTTCTACATGGTAGAGCAAGCCAAACTTGATTTCTTAAGGATCTCATCAATTGGGAGAAACATAATTTTCTATAAAAATGAAATTTATTTTATAAGTTTAAAATCCTGAAAGGGGCTCTAGGTATTTAGAACATCAAAGATTTTTCGTGTTGTTTTCTTGCTCATTGGTGTAAGTTGTCTGCAGTCTTAAAATGTTTAAAATTAAATTATAGTTAAAAATGTCAAAAATCAAGCACAAAGTAGAATTGTCATTCATTTTTGTTTTACTTAATAAATTTCTGAAAATTTACAAATCTTCTATATTGCATAAAATTTATGCAATGATCAGATATTTTGAAAAAATCAATTTTCTTAAGTTTTATAATCTATAGTACTTTAATGGACTGACTTATTTAAGTTGTATTCATTTTTGTTTATTTCATAAAATTGTAGAACACTTAATTACTAAAAATTATAATAATCAGTTTTAAATTTGCATTACAAATCAGACTAGCTAACTGCGAACATCAAATGACAATAGGAAGGTACTAGAAACAGGAAAAAAGTGTGACAAAGAAAGGTGTAACAATTCAGAAAATTTATAAAAGCAATACAGGGGCATCCTGTATGTAATGTCACTACCACCATCATCATCATCACATATAATGTATTTAAGAAGAAAAGGAAACAAGAGCAAAATAAATCCAAAGAGTGCTCTATCATTGCTAATTGCTTGTAAAGCAGATCTTCCAACTAAAAAAACCCAAAAAGCTAGCAGACGTAATTCAATTAGAAGGCCTAACTGATGCCACATGGAGTAGTCAGTTCAAAGAGGTATGTGACCCCAAAACCGATTGTTTTCGAATTGCCACTGTGACGATATTTGTTGGGATGTTGCCAACAGAATTTTCTGGCTCCAAACCTGCATAGTTTATGAATCCAGTGACACAGGCTGCTTGCCATTTGCCGCCTTGAATGCCTTTGCTTAGCCCAGTGCCTGCTAACCAGGCTTCTTTCACCCCTTGAGGCTGTTAAACTGATCCTTGTCCATAATTCTATAGACTGGATTAAACTTTGCCTCTTTCCGGATTCTTAAGGAATCAGATTCTCTGACCCAGAGCGTGAGGGTTGAGGTAGGTTTAGACTTCGAACTGAACTAGCTTTGTAGTCTGGCTCAGGAAGGAACATTTTAGAAATAGCTGTAAACTTTGGGGACTTAGCTTGATGGTGACATGAAGTTTTAGGATAAACCAGAAACTCCAATCATAGCCTAGGCTTTAGTTCACAGGAATGTACCTTGGAAGCCAACATTAATATTTCCACTTACTCCTACAAGGTAACCTGACATGAGCAAATTCCTGGTTTCATTTCTTATGTCCGATTTTTTTTTTTTAAGATTTTATTTATTTATTTGACAGACAGAGATCACAAGTGGCAGAGAGGCAGGCAGAGAGAGAGGAGGAAGCAGGATCCCCGCAGAGCAGAGAGCCCGATGCGGGGCTTGATCCCAGAACCCTGGGATCATGACCTGAGCCGAAGGCAGAGGTTTTAACCCACTGAGCCACGCAGGCGCCCCCTTATGTCCGATTATTGAGGTTTAATTCCTGTACATTAAAAGTCACTCGTTATAGTTATACATTTCTATGAGTTTTGAACAATATAATAATGTGGCCATCACAGTAATGAAGATATAGAGTATTTCCATCATGCCCAAAACTTCCCTCCTGTCCCCTTGTAGTCAATCCTCCTGGAAAACTTAGATGAGATTTCTGATAATTTGACCTTTTCTAGGATGTCATCTAAATCAAATTTTATAATATGTAGATATTTTCCTTCTGGATTCTTTCACTTCGTAGAATACTTTCAAAATCCATCCATGTTGTGTATATCAAGAACCATTCTTTCGATTGTTGGTTGGTATTCTGTTGTGTGGATGGGCCACCGCTTTCTTATCCACTCACCAACTGGTAGACAATTGGTTTGTTTTCATGCTTCAGGTGGTTATGATTAAAGCTAATATAAATATTCACATAAAGTCTTTATGTGGGCATATGTTTTCTTTTCTCTTGAGTAAATACCTAGAAGTGAAATTTGCCAGGTCTTGGAGAAGGGTAGGTTTGATGTCACGAAATGGCCACATTATTTAAGCATACTGGCTTTAGCATTTTGTATTTTGACCATAACGTTAATAAATCGACAACAGCCATGACAGCAACAATGGTAGTCTTACTGGGGCACTCCTCCTGTAATGGGCACTGCACTAAATAAACACTTTGTATCTATTTCTGAGGTTACAGGAGCACAGGCACTATAAGGTGCTGCTGATTGGAATGTACATCATCTCATCCCTTCTGAAAGTCAATACGGAACATGCTTCAAAAGACTTAAATACATGCATGTACCTTGACTCTTGAAAAAAATCTATGGAAATTTGGGAGCACGTATAGTTCAAAGAATTTTAATACATATGTAGATTCATGTAACCAACACAGTAAGTGTATGTCAAAAAAAAAAAACAAACAACTCTTGTGTGCTATTCTTTTATATTTACCCTCCTCCCCCTACAATCTCTGGCATTAATTGATTTTTTTCTTCAATCCCCATAGTTCATCTTTTCAAGAATTCCCCATAACTGAAATCACACAGTATGGAACCTTCTTTCACTCAACAGGATGTGTTTGAGATTCATCTCAATTTATCAATAATTTGTTTCTTTTATTGCTGGTAGTTTATTCCTTTGTATAGGTGTACTACTGTTTGCTTATCTGTTAACAAATTAAATGAGATCTGGGTTGTTTATAGTTGTTGGCTATTATTAACAGAGCTGCTACAAATATTTGTGTACAGGTTTTAGGTGAACATAGGTCTTTATTTCTCTAGATACCCAGGTTTGGGACTGCTGAGTCATAGAGTATGTATGGGTTTAACTAAGAAACTGTAATTCCAAATAGCCAAGATCTGCATTCCCACCCACAGTGTAAAGATTTCCTGTTGCTCCACATCCCAACCAACACTCAGGATTATATTATTCATTTTGGTCTTCTGATAGATGTGTAGGGATACCTCATGGTTTCAGAGCATTTACCTAATAGTTAATGGCATTGAATGTCTTTTCATGTGCTTATTTTCCATCTGTATATTACTGCCAGTGAAATGTCTGCTCTTGCGTTTTGCTGATTTTTGGTTGCTTTTTTATTGTTGAGTTTGGAAGTTCTTTATATATTGTGGATACAATTCTTTGTCCGATATATGACTTGTGGATATGTTCTACTAGTCTGTAGCCTGTGTGTGTGTGTGTGTGTGTGTGTGTTTATTTGGGGTAGGTGTGTGTGTGTGGTATGTTTTAGAAAAGGTTTATTAGAAAATTCTCTCCCTGAACTAGTGTAACATCTGGGACAGTACTGCCCTTTATTGAAACCAACTGGAAATATGCTTGCGTCCAAAGTGGTCCTTGTACAAAAGGTATCCAGACCAATTTCTAGTGTGATTTGTGCCCTGCCTCTGCCTCTTGACATCCCAAAGCATCCCACCAATGACTATGGATACCCATTTTCCAGCTGGGCACATTGAGGTGCCAAGCTATCTATGGCACCCATGGTTGCACAGTGTGTTGGCTGTTAGGAGTTGCCCACTCTGCCTGGCCCAGGTGAGGGGTGATGGGAGAGAGGCCAGTGGGACCATGGAGGAAGTCTGGTTTTGTTTTGTTTTTGTTTTTTGTTTTTTTGTTTGTTTGTTTTTGGTGTCTGTCCCAGCCCCTGAATAGAGGAGGGAAGATGTCCAGGGCAGGACTTCGGTGGAAGTGGAAAACATATTGGGGGCTGTTAATGGTCTGGAAGGGAAAATTTATTTGGGAGAGGCAAAGAGTCAGCTGGCAAGCTGGGAGGTTGGTGATGAAAGGCTGATGCTGCTGGTGTGGAAGCCTGATCTGGACGCCAAGTCAGAGAGCTCGCTGTGGCCATGCTCGTGGGCAGCTGGGGTCATCTTCCAATGGACTAGCAGCAGCAGCTGGGCGGGGGGAGCTGAGGCTGGTTGGGAGTAGGAAGCCATACCAGATTAGGACCAAGAGCTCATCCATTCATCCATGTACTCTGCCCATCTCCAGCTGCACCCCCAACCCCCGGCACCCCACCCCGCCCCAGATTCAGGTGCAGCCCCAGGTGGTCAACCTCCTCCTTCTCTTTCTCCTCCTCCTCCTTCTCCTCACTCATATCTTTGGGCAGGGCCAGATGGAAGAGGCAGGCACTATGCTAAGCACTCTGTATATTTTTAATTCATTTCATCATCACAGAGACACATGAGGTAGACACTATAATTACCATCTTTATTTTTAAAATGATGAAATTGAAAGCCAAACAATGTCGTGTAACTTGTCTCAGCCTACAAGTGGTAGACTGATGTTCAAACCTGGATAATGTGTCTGTAGGTTTGCCTCCCCAAAACACAGTGTTCTGTTGGCTCTCCATTTGCTGGTGAAACAGACATTAAGGCTAACACAGAGAGGGCCATCTTAAAGAAAAAATAGAAGAATTCTAAATATTGCATCTTTAAGGAGAGTGTTGAAAGGCATCTCAAGCAGAACATAAACTGAAAAGGTAGCATCCAGGAACTCAAGAAAGTGTCATTAGTGTGTACAATAGCCATTCATATGTACAAGTTGCCCTATTTTTTCTGTATTTACACAATCCTTATTCAAACAGAAGCTGTTCTCTGCAAACTGATGTGAGGTTTGGATTGAATATAAAAGACCTAAATTTATAATCAGAAAGAAAAATAACTTCAATCTTGGAGAATAAGAACAGAGGTTAAAAGAGTGAGACTCCAACACACAAAATTCTATTGAATCTGAGAAAGAAATAGAACATGACATATTTTTATTAAAAGCTGAAAGAGGATTTAATGGAATAATTAAAATAGACTTTATATTTTTATTTGCAGATTACATAAAACTGCTCACAACAATTGACAGACACTGAATAGTTTAGCAACTTCATGTTGCCCAGAATTACTTGTTTTCATATTTTGGTTAATTAGTTTGGAAAACAGTTAGGGCCTGTTTTTTAACAATGTATATTTTAAACAATATTTTTCCCTCAAGCGGCATTAGGTGGTTTTCTTGTAATTTAATTGAATGCAAAGAGAAAAACAATGAAGCTGTTTCTGGCAGACCTGGCTGTAACAGCTTCTTTGGAGATCAGCACGATAGAAACATATGAAGAAAGAGGAAAAGTGACAGTCATGTTGGTATCTGAGATTATGTGTTAAGTGACAATAAATAGAAAGGCATTGCCTCTTCTCTCCGACTTGAGTATTTTTATCAGGTGTTGATGCAAGACTATTTACACCCTTATTGTTTTTTAATAAAAATTCAGAAGTAGAAGTTCCAATATGTGTTTATGTAACAATACTGTATCTAGACTGAATTAATCAACTGTTAGGTACTTACCTCGTCAGCTCACTTCGGGTGCTAAATGTATGTAGACAAGTAGGGGGCACTCTGCCTAGATTTCTGTAAAAACTCAAATGATTTTCAAATTTTTGTGAAGATTTAAAAAAAAACTGAGAATGGCTGATGCAACAGACATGGAATGCAACCAGAATATATACAGTTTTCAGAGCACCAAACAGTGCACCACCAACAAGCGAGATGGTGTGGGATCTACGTTTTTATTTCTCATTTCCTGTTTAGACAGATTTGAGGCTAGGAGAATGATCTCTAGAATTCTGGTCTGTAGCACCCAAATTTTAGAACTTCTTCTTCTCTCTCTCTCTCTCTCTCTCTGTGTGTGTGTGTGTGTGTGTGTGTGTGTGTGTGTGTGTCCATGTGTCCCACACTGCTCTTATTCTGTGTTTTTTTGAGACATGGTCTTGACTTTTTCAGATTTCAAATCTGCACTTTATGTAGAATTTATCAACATAAAACTTTACATCTGTCATGGATTTTTTTGTGTGTCTGATGCTAACTAGGGGAAATCTGGCATCTCTAAGCAACCACTGGTGTCCTGCACCTTTATTTCTGCCCCATGGTACTGTCGTGGGGCAAATTGAAAAGAATCCTATATCAGGTAGAAACCTGAACTATCAAAACATTTCAATATCTCCCCTGATTTCTGAAGATCAAAGATGCTTAAACATTTTGTTCTTAGAGCCACCTGAACACCATTTATTTATAAAGCAGTTATGTTAGCTTCTGGAATAGACCAACTGAAATAAATTATCATTAAAATGGATACTGCATTATCAAGGAAGTATTGTTCTTTTTCTAGCAAATTTTTTCCAAGACTTTGTTCTCCTTGAGATCCAGTATAAATGTACATCTTAATGAATGAATACAGTGTGGAGGGGTGCATAGTCGAAATGGAAGGGAGAAATGATAGCATCTTTAGCAGATATGCCCTTTGTTTAATTTAAGCTCTTTGTAACACGGTGAAGAAATCCAACCCAAGTTAGCACCATCAATCAGTTTATTGTAAGGACACATGCCCCCAGCTCCCAAGGAATATTTCTCACGAAAAGCAGAAATAATATGAAGGCCACTCCTCAAGAAGTGTATGGAATGTTCTATGATTGGGTCAGGTGGCGCCTAGCTCGAGAATGCTGGGTCGTTCTAGAATGCTAGGTCATTCCATCTGCTGGTTTCCCCAACTTCTACACTTCTCAGTTTCATGGCTGACTCTTTCTGGACTTCCTATTGCCTCCTGGCATGGCCTCTGCTCTCTAAAAAATCTCTTTTTACTTCATTTCCTTTTAGTCTCTATTCTTGTGTTCTCTCAATTGCCTATTTGTATTTTAATTCATATTCTTGAGTTAAAATCTGACTAACCCAATACATCTTCACAGAACAGATCATTAGCCAAACTGGATTCCTTTCCCTTAGATCAGGTTCCCACCAGATGTTCAGAGGAAGTTAACATAGTAAAAACATTACCTCCTGAGTTACTCCATGAGGGGCTGTGGTGTTGGGAAGCACCACTTTTGGATGTTTTCACGAAAAGTCAAAGGAGAATCAAATATAAGCTCCATAGAGCCAAGACTTTTTTTTCTTTTTCTAACACACTGTTAACGTCTCCTGTTCCAAGAACAGTGTGTGATACACAGTGACTACTCCAGTATTTACTGAATGCATGAATAAAGGAATGACTCGCAGATCATTTGGATTTGCTTAAGGGTTGTGCAGTGACCTCAGGATGGTGTGAAACCGGAAGATCCAACCTGGTCTGGGTCATGTTCAGTGTGAACCAGCTTCAAAGTTGCTTGGGTGTGGATCCAGTGAATAAATTTATGCATGATTATGAGGGAAAATCTCAGATGAACCCAGACCTCAGTCACCGTCTTCCAGGTCACGTACCCTTAAATATATCTTCCATATATTTTCTGTATATTTAATTTGTCGTTTAGCGTATCTGAAGATAGTAAGATCAGGAGCACGGGCCTTCCCACAGAATGCAAATACCCTCCCTTGAACTACATGCAGCCATCTAACTCCTAAAATGTTGCTTCAGAGATGTCTGTAAGAAAAACAAATTCAAGAATAACATTACTGAAGATGTATCCAAGGCATCATAATTGCGCAGAAACAAAACTCTTCTAAATCTCTGTATTTAGAAGGTTCAAATGGAATCCTACCAAGAAGGAAGGGAAATCATATGGACAAAACTGTGTATTAATATGGCCACTTGGGAGAATTCTGAGAGAAGTATTTTTGACATTCTTCATCTTATCCATGTCAATCCCTGTCCTTCTCACTATTCTCTGCAGTTCCTTTTTTTTAAATTAACATATAATGTATTATTTGCTTCAGGGGTACAGGTCTGTGAGTCATCAGTCTTACACAATTCACAGCACTCATCATAGCACATGCCCTCCCCAATGTCCATAACCCACCCACCCCAGCCCTTCCTCCCATACCCTCACCCCAGCAATTCTACTTATACAGAAGTGTCTATGCATCTGCGCCTATGAATCTCCACATCATATTTCCTGAAAGCTTCTCTTTACATTTTTTCATCAAAATGCTAAATCCTAAATCATTCGATGCTCTGCTCTTAGGAAAACTGATACAAATAGTACTGGTATGCTTATTTATAGTCACAAACCCTCTGCCCACGTATCATACCAATGGGGCCACAGAAAAATGTGGTGAGAATTCTTAGTGTACATTTCACAGGTGAGGAGACAGAGGTTCTCCTGGGAGGAATGACCTACCCAGATCTATTGATCCATGAGTGGTATCATCATGATCTGAATGTAGGCCTGATAACACCATTAAATCTGTCTCTTGAGATTTCACACTTTATGAAAGTGTGATAACAATTTAACATGTCACTACTTCCTATGAATATTTACACTTTAATGTGAAAGTAAAGACTGGCAATGTATAACCCAAAGCTTCCTTAGTAGTAAAAAATAAAATATTTTGACAACTCTAGAGATTTTATTTGCAGGGAAGGTGATCTCCCCATTTCTGAAGGGTGAGGTGGACCCAGCCCTGATTAATCCCCCTTATTCCCAAATTCCCCTTTGTCTGCAAATGGTGAAACCAGAATTCTGATGTAATTTTAATTTAACCTCTTTTTATTTCTGCAACATTGTAGATTGATTCTGTTTGGATTTTGAATGCTTCTTGCCATTGTAATTCATAAGTTTGTTTCAGAATATATTAGACACTAAGCAGAATAGATAATTCTCTCATGTCAGCTCAAGGCATCTTCTTCTGTGCAATATACTAAGCAAAGTTGTATTGAGAGACTGACTTCCACTAGCATAATATGAATTGAACTCAAAGACGCACAACCAAAAGAGAGGGAGAGGGAAGAATTCTTAGTGAGTGAAAGTTTTAACACGTGCACACACACATGCATACAATGAACAAACCTAGAGAAGTCTTGAATGTACGTCATTATTACATCCTCACACACTTATTTTGCTCTAAGAATTGTACCAATAGCTTTAAGATAGTGTGGGGACTTAGGGATGCCATCTGCCAAAACCCAGGCAAATTCTGATTTCAGCCTCCATCTAGGATTTAAATAGAGCCCGCATTTTTCATTAGATCATCCTATTTCTAAACTCATTGGAAAATCTCTGGTTCCTTTTCACGATTCTGTACCTTCACAAAGGTGTTAATTCAAATATTTGGACAAACGTGGCAATGCATGAATATTTTTATTTTCTGTAGTGAAAGACTCAAAGGTACAGCCAGGCAATCCTCCTGAAGATGGTTCAGCTGAAGTAATTAGTCTATCAATGGAAGTACTCAGCACAGATTTTGAATTTAAATGTTTGTCCTACACCCTTTGCCAGGGGTTACCGTACTGCTCGGTGACTTACCGTAATTTCCAATTCTTTAAAGTCCTTCATCAATTTAAAGCCAGAAACACCCTGCCTACATTTTTTGATGGAAATGAAATAGGCAAAATTTCTACTGCTGGTTAAAATGTTTAGTGACTCAAGGGCACTATTTGCTTTTCCACTCTCAAAAAAGTGACCGGGGTAAAGGAGGCAAACCCAGCACAGAGTTGAGTGCATGTACTCCCAAGGATGTTGATAGAAACATATTTTAGACATGAATTCAAATCAGATTTATAAGAAGAAACTGCCATGCCTATAGGAAATCATTTAATTATCAATAAAATATAAAATAAATGCAGTAATTAAACAAATGAAGGTAAAGCATTATCATTCTCTGCATTTGTGTTACCTGAACATTTATATACTTCTCCAAAAATCAACACTGTATTTTTTGTACAGTCTTCTTAAAATAAGCTACAGGTGCTCGTGTTAACTTTTATCTACAGTATTTATCTTCAAAGTGTTTTTCGATTTGGAGAAAAAAAAAGTGTCTCAAAATATTTTGCAATTTCAGCCATGCAACTATTTTTTGGAGATTAAAAGGATGCACAGATCTTTTTTAGATAGCTTGAAACGCAAAACATATGAAGAGGTGTACTGCTCTTTCTCCATACAGAGAGGCCTGAACCTTTGGAAAGAAAACCTGTTGGCTTCAATTGTATTGAACAAAGGGACTGAAATGTGATGTCGCTTAAATATTTGATCAAAATGGGGATGTAAAAGCTGTCTTAAGAGCAGGTGATGGGATGTAGAAAGTGTCACCAAAGTAAGAGTTGTAAACATGAATGTAAGAGATGCAATAGAAATGGTATGCCTGTGTCTATAAGCTAACACAAGTGATTTCCCTTTTTTCTTAGGCATTCAGTAATTCAATTTATAATTTGTTCAAAGTATACACATACATCAACATATACATTTACTTATATATACCTACATGCATGTGCATACATATACATATACATTTATAAATTCTATTTATAGTATTTTTTTTCTTTACCCCTTTACCTGTTTCATCTGTCCCCTGCTCACATCCCTCCCTCTAGCAACCTCCAGTTCTGTCTACTTAAGAGCCTGGGGGTTTTTTTTTGTTTGTTTGCCTCTTTTTTCTCTTTGTTCATTTTTGTTTTTTTCTCTTTGGGTAAATACCCAGTAGTGGAATTATCAGATCATATGATAATTCTATTTTTATTTTTATTTTTTTAAAGATTTTATTTATTTATCTGTCAGAGAGAGAGAGGGAGAGAGAGCGAGCACAGGCAGACAGAATGGCAGGCAGAGGCAGAGGGAGAAGCAGGCTCCCCGCCGAGCAAGGAGCCCGATGTGGGACTCGATCCCAGGACGCTGGGATCATGACCTGAGCCGAAGGCAGCTGCTTAACCAACTGAGCCACCCAGGCATCCCGATAATTCTATTTTTAATAGAAAGAGTGGCTGCACCCAGTTTGTGTTCCCACTGACTGTGCATGAGGGTTCCTTTTTCTGTACATCCTACTGACACTTGTTATTTCCTATCTTTTGGATGTTGGCCATTCTGACATGTGTGGGATGATACCTGATTGTGGTTTTGATTTCACTTCCCTAATGATCAGTGATGTTGAGCATCTTTTTATGTGCCTGTAGGCCATTTGTATGCCTTCTTTGGAAAAAATGTTTATTCAGGCCCCTTACCCATTTTTTAATCAGGTTTTTGGGGGGTTCGTGGGAGCACTAAGTTGTATAAATTCTTTATATATTATAAATATAAACCCCTTATCAGAGATAGATCTTTTGCAAATATTTCTCCCATTCAGTAGGTTGCCTTGTCATTCTGTTGATGGTTTCTTTTGCTGTGCAAAAGCTTTTTATTTGATGCAGTCCCAGTGGTTTAATTTTGCTTTTGTTTTCCTTGCCTGAGGAGACATACCTAGAAAAATGTTTCTCTAACCAATGTCAATGAAATTACTACCTATGTTTTCTTCTAGGAGTTTTATGGTTTCAGATCTCACATTTAGGTCTTTAATCCATTTTGAATTTATTTTTGTTTATGGTGTAAGAAAGTGGTCCAGTTTCATTCTTTTGCACCTAGCTGTTGAGTTTCCCAGAACCATTTGTTGAACAGATTGTGTTCTCTCTATTGTATATTCTTGCCTCCTTTGTTGTAGATTAATTGACCATATATGCATGAGTTTGTTACCGAACTCTCTTCTGTTCCATTGACCCGTGTGCCTATTTTTGTGCCAGTACATTATTGTTTGGATTGTTAAAGCTTTGTAATGTATCTTGAAATCTGGACTTGTGATATCTTCATCTTTGCTCTTCTTTCTCAAAATTGCTGTGGGGGTTTTGTGGTTCCATATACATTTTAGTATCGTTTGTTTTAATTCTCTGAAAAATGTTGTTGGTATATTGATAGAGATTGCATTAAGTCTGTAGATTGCTTTGGGTCCTATGGACATTTTAACAGTATTGTTTCTTCTAATCCATGAACATGGAATATCCTTCCATTCGTTTGTATCATCTTTAATTTCTTACATCAGCGTTTTAGAGTTTTCAGAGCACAGGCCTTTCACCTCCTTGGTTAAAAATTCCTAGGTGCCTTATTGTTTTATTTCTATTTATAGTATCTTAACTTTTAAACTGACGGCATGCTATGTTTTTGAAAGATCAAAACATTCAAGAACACAATAATAATGATAATAGTAACAATAGGGAAAATAAAATTTATTTTTAAAAGATTATTTATTTATTTGAGAGAGACAGAGGGTATGAGCTAGATGAAGGGCAGAGGCAGAGGGAGAACCAGACTCCCTGCTGAGCAGGGAGCCAAAGTCAGGGTTTGATCCTAGGACCCAGAATCATGACCTGAGCTGAAGGCAGATGCTTAACAGACCAAGTCACCCAGGTGTCCCTGAAAAATAAAATTTAAACATACTTTGTAGACGGGGGCATTTGTTAGTTTAGATCTTTGATAATAGATTTGTATTGTCCATAGTTGTATAGTTTGTTTTGGTGTGCTTGTATTTTTTTTTTTTTTGTAAGATTCATTCACTTAAAAGAGAGAGAGAGAGAACATGTGCACAAGCAAGGGACAGGGAGGACAGAGGGAGAAGAGCAGATTCCCCGCTGAGCACAGAGCCAGACTTGGGGCTGGATCCCACCCTGAGATCATGACCAGAGCTGAGAGCAGGACTTAGTCGCCGGAACTACTGAGCCACCCAGGTGCCACCTGGTGTGCTTATATTAATATGCATACTAAAAAATTAATTCCTGGTTATAAAAAATAAGTTTTATCAGTTTAAAGATTGATCGAATATATATAGATGCTCAATTTTCCTATTTTTTCAGTCTGCTAACAGCTCATTTTTCTTATAAATGCTTGGAGTCCCTTGTGAATATACTGTTATTAAAACTTACCTAATGTTCACAGGACAATAGAATAAAATGTGACCTCCTTCACACATGTGAAAACAATAAAGCAAAACAGAGCTTCATTCACAAAGTCTTCCTTAACGATAATAATTTCTACAGAAAATTAAACCACTACATATACTGATATACTGACATACATCTATGCAATCTGTCTCTCTCTCTCTCTCTCCACACACACACACATACACACATAAATGTATTCTGCAATATATATCTATTATTTTCCTTATTGTGCAAAAGTAAACTGAGGCGTAGTGTTTATCCCACTTATTCAAGGCTGCAGTGCTAAAAACTGATGGAGTTGGTCTGAGTACCCTGACTCCTTAAACCCATGTTTTTACCATTAAATCAATTACTCTCCTCTAGTATCTCAAGTGGCAATTTCACTAGAGAACACCAAGATGAATTAAAATGCCAACACAAGAAAAACATAGCTGAACCCAAATGGAATGGGTTGTACCACAAGAATGCACTCATGTAGTAGGTATTTATTCAGGTCCGTGAATATAAAAATAGTTAAACTTTCTGTGAGCTCACACTCTAATGAGAAACACAGAAGTAAACAAAAACTTCTGAAACACATATCATTTTGGCAATAACATGTTGACTATAACTATAGGATCAGAGAGAATACTGAGTAGCCTTCAAAGAGTAATGAATGGACCTTCACAGAGGAAGAAACTTGGGGCAGAGTCAAGTAGTAAAAGTCACTGTCAAAGTTACTACAGAAACAGGAGGGCAAGGTCATCAAAACTAGAGAGAACAGCAGACAGGGGTGGCACAGAAAATATGGGCAGACATGTAGGGTGAGTAAGAGGAAAGGAGGCACAGAAGATGATGCCAGACTGTAGGGAGAGCCTGGCATGATGGGCCAAGTCATATCAAAATGTTTGATTTCATTACACTCAACTAATTTCATTACACTCAAAATGTTTGATTTCAATACACTCACATATTATCAATGTGAGCTCGCTGACCACAATGGCTAGCACACTGAATCCTGAGTAAACCAGAGTCACAGAGTGAATGCAGAGATGTTTGGTCATTAAGAACTTAGATCCTAGACCAAAAAGTCTGGCTCTGGATTTTAGTTCCACAGCTCTGGAGCTCTGGGGAAAACCTGTGATCTATCCGAGTCTGTTTCTTTTTCTGTAAAAGACAAATGAAAATTGCCACAGCAATGGTAACAACAATAATGATATCGCTTCCTAGCATTTTATTAACACTTGCTTGATCCCCCATAATGTTTTAAGATCTTTCATTGCATTTACTCATTTAATGCTTTCATATTCTCAACCACCTACAAGTAGATAGCACTGTTACCTTCATTTTACAGAGCAGAAAACAAAGGCCGAAAGAGGTCAAGTGAAAACACAGAGTTGAACATGTATGGGTTTAACTCAAATAGTCCCAATGCAGAATGCATACCGCTGCTAAGAGCTGGGGGGCAGAGGGAGGTCCACGGCGCCTGCTCTTATGTCTGGCAACTGGTGCAAGCCGTTGGCCATGATACCGCACTCATCTTCTCATGGACCCTCAGCCTCCAATAAGAGAAACCAGATGCCCTTCGCGGTAGTCCTCAGGCCAAGTTCCATAACAAAAGCAGAGATACACTTCAGAAGTCAGACATGTGACTTTCACTGCATTCCATTGGTCAAAAGAAGACCCAAGTCTAATCCCGCTTCAAGTCGAGTTGAAATAGACTAGACGTCTCCATGGGGAGCATCCCACGGGGCGAGATGTAGGATGGGCAACAGCTGCTGCATTCATCTTTGCAAATGCTACTACAGATTTTCCAGGGGTGCCTGGAGATTTTGACCAGTGGGCACATTCACAGTTCTGTGTGAGACCACTGACCACATCCAGATATCATGAGAGCCTCGGCTATTAATGGAAAACCAAATTTGGTATGCTAGCTTAAACATTTATTGGTAAGACGTATTACAGAGAGGTTTTACTGACATGAGTTGAAGATTTTCTAGTTTATTCTCATTTAACTGGAAAATGAAATTGAATAAAGCATTCTCTTTCCTCATGAATATCCATGACTCAATATTCCTATGTATATATACCTCTCAATTCTTCTGTCCATGATAAAAATTGGAGCTTTGACTGTTACTATACTAAAATTGCAGAATACTGTGAATTCTGAAACACCTGTTCAGGTAGGAAAATACTGATACTTTTAGACTGAGTTAAATAAAATCTGATGTCATGCAAAAAGCACATGGTTTTTAGTTTGGTATTTGTGAGGATGTATTTTTAAGTTCTAGCAGAAATCTTCATTTTTCTGTCAATGTTGTCATGTTTTTCAGTGGTTTATTAGAAGGCCAGTAGTACATTTTATGGATGAGAACTGGAAATACTGTGTATCTGATGGATAGTCAAAGCTCTCTCTTTTATTTCATTCTGGAATGGTATTAAGGCCAGAATCAAAAGGTTAGTCTTCCAAAAGTTAGTCTTGCTAAAATTACTCTACTTAAGAAAAATCTTGGGGCGCCTGGGTGGCTCAGTGGGTTAAAGCCTCTGCCTTCGGCTCAGGTCATGATCCCAGGGTCCTGGGATCGAGCCCCGCATCGGGCTCTCTGCTCAGCAGGGAGTCTGCTTCACTTCCTCTCTCTGCCTGCCTCTCTGCCTACCTGTGATCTCTGTCTGTCAAATAAATAAATAAAATCTTTAAAAAAGAAAATCTTAATCAGGGATATTCAAACCTAAATGCCAGATATGCTTTGACCATGGCATGATCAGGCCTCTGGCACAGGGATGACCTAGAATCTCCTTTTCCCAGACATTTTCCAGAGAAGTGTCAAGACGAACATCAGTTCCCTGTCATCAATTCCCAATTAATGGACCCAGACACTTGCAGAGTGTTACATTTTTTAGTAAATCAAACCACAGACTTGGAATTCAAAATAAGCCCTTTGTACTTCGACTAAAACCCTGTGCAAGAAGGCTCCAGAGTTCTGGGAGTGGAGCTCACCAACACAAGCAAAGTTAAAGACACTCTTTAGTTTCTTATTAGGTTCAAGTTATAGTTTTTCATTTATACAGACACAACCTGAGAATCTACTTGAAAACCTGACTTGTCACCCAGCAGAGAGTGGAACTTGTAACACTCAGGGAAGGGAAACCTGTGATACTATAGCCACGTGATTAAATACATGACAAAGGAAAAAAATTTAAAACTTAAAAAAGGGGTGCCTCAGTGGTTCAGTTGATTAAAGTGTCTGACTCTTGATCTCAGCTCAGGTCTTGATCTCAGGGTTGTGAGTTGGTCATAACACCCTCACGTTGGCCTCCATGATGGGCATGGAGCTTACTTAAAAAAATAAATAAATAAAATAAAATACATGACAAAGAGATCATCTTTTTGTCTAATTAAACATTAAGGATCTATCAGTTTGCTGGGACATTACCTTTCCATTTATGACAGCAGTGGCATTCTATATTGGGACTATTTGAGTTAAATCCATACACCTAGTCTTGCTCAGAATCTGTAACAGTTTCTCCTCGTTCTCAGACATAAGTCCATGCTTCTTGTTTTTTTTTTATTATGTTATGTTTATCACCATACAGTATGTCATTAGTTTTTGATGTAGTGTTCCAAGATTCATTGTTTACATATAACACCCAGTGTTCCATGCAATACATGCCCTCCCTAATACTCACCACCAGGCTCACCCAACCCCCAACCCCTCCCCTCTAAAACCCTCAGTTTGTTTCCCAGAGTCCATAGTCTCTCATGGTTCATCTCCTCCTCCGATTTCTCCCCTTCATTTTTCCCTTCCTTCTCCTAATGTCCTCCATGCTATTCCTTATGTTCCACAAGTAAGTGAAACCATATGATAATGACCTTCTCTGCTTGACTTGAATCAGCATTGTATGTTATGTGACCCTAGCCTGCCTTTCACTATGGCTTTCCATATGGAGTGTTCCCCAGCCATAGGAGGCTCTCTTGACATGGGCTTACAAATGCACATCCAAGTCTCTTAATCTCATTTTTTCACTCCTGTACTATATATTCTAACACTGGTTATCATCTTTCCTTGGTGAATCTTTAATTTAGTCCTGCTTATGTCAAACCTTCTTGTACACATTTCCTTGATATCTATTTCCCAGATTCTTTTAGCATTAAATGTTCCTTTAATTCTTTAGAACATGATTCATTTGTATTTTTATTTCTTTTTTTCTAAGTTTTCTTGCTGCCTGATTAAATGAATCATGAGTTAATGGGCATAGGTATGTCTAATACTTGTTTAGGACTCAACACGGTATCTCTGTACATCTATCTATCAATGTATGTAGACATCATTCTTGCATGTTGTTAAAAGAATTTCAGACTTACTAGTAGCCTATTTTATGTATCCATGTGTCCAATTAAAGTTTGGTGTTAATGTTATTTGCATAAAACAGTTCATTTTGTTTGTTAATTTATTCATCCAATTAATTATTGAGATTATGTATAAATAGCTGTTCCAATTACTGGTAGAAAGAATGAGAAACTGTCATGCCTGAGTACTTTTTTATTGATCATGGCATTAAGTACACAATGAAATCATTTTTTGCAAAGGTATTTTTAGCTCACATACATCTTTATAGATCTAATTGGTGGAGTCTACTTCAGGTGATAGAAAATTAATTGTGGTTGAATTTTAAGTTCTTGTCCTTCTCTAATGTTCTGTGATACCACTGATTATTGTAATATGATACCAAAAAAGCAGTGGGTGGAATGCTCTTAAGAAATGGAGAATCCTCTTTCACAAGACAAAAAAGAAATTCACTGGCCTCCTAAAAAGCAAGTACCAAGGATGGATTTAGGGCTTCCTGGAGAAAGTGGGGAGGAAAAAAGAAAAGAACACCATCACTCACAATTTTTATTCCGTGTTGATGTTCTTCCCAGGGGAAAGGATACCACTGGATCATTTGTATGAGATATTGAGGCTCTACAATGTGTCTGATGCTGTCCTCAGGACCTGATAGGCACAGATCACTTAGAAAGAGGGCATTTTATCAAATTCATAGAAGCAGAGACTAGAATGATGGTTACCAGGGGCAGGAGAGGGAAAGAGAGATGTTGGCCATAAAATACAAACTTCCGGTTATACGGTGCCTAAATTCTAGGGATCTGATGTAGCCCATAGTGATTATAGTGCGTAATACTGTGAAATTTGCTAAGAGAGTAAATCTTACATGTTCTCAGCACACACCAAAAAATGGTATTATGTGACATTGTGCAGAAGTCAGCTAATTCAAGGGTGGTGATCTTTTTGCAATATATACATGTATCAAATCAACATATTGTCCACCTTAAACTTACACAATGTTATATGCTAGTTATATCTCAACAAATCTGAGAAAGGCAATTTTAAAAAATAGAGGATTTTATGTAAGAGAGTGATAAGTTTGTCATAATCCAGTTATAAAATATGTTCTGAAACTAGACCCGTAGCCTAACTGTGAATGGCCATCTAGCTGGAGTGAAAAATTAGAAACAATTAGGCACTGTGACTCTATGCAAATGAAAATTTTCAAAAATACTTTGCTAGTCAAACAAAATAAAACACAAACCCAAATCAAGTTGTGCTATTAGCCTCTAGACAAGTGTGTTATCCTGTAAAATATGGTATGGGGAAATCTCAACGTTATTAATACTATTGTTGATTTATAGTTGAAACAACCACTAGTATTACTCATGGTTGGGCCATATTGTCTATAACTGATGGTTATGGACACAGGTTTGTGAGCCATAAAGCAACTGTATGTCTTATCGATTTTATTGCTTTCAACTCTGTGCATCTATGCATCTCTACAGCCAGAAACCCGAGGCCATTATCATATCTTGCCTGAACTGCTACAATAGCCTTTAACTGGTTTCCCAGTAATAACTCTCCTCCCTTCAGATCCAATTACCACATTGTAGCCATTGTGATTTATTTAATTCAAATCTGCCTTATATGAGAACTAAGACCTTCATAGGTTGTGGACAAACATGCCATTTCTCACTAGAGGTAAGGTCTTATTTTTTACATTGGCGTGTGTTTTTCTTCTTCTCACACAACTTTCATATTCCTTCCCTACTTGGTTTGATATCAGAGTGACGTGTTGGAAACTTATTTAACAAAAAGAAGTAGAAGGAGGAAGAGGGGGTGGAGGGGGAGAACTTCAAAGAACCTTCTCTTCACCTTTGACCCTCAAGTCTGCGTAGATGGCTCCACCCCAAGAAGTTTATGCCAGAAGACAGCAGCAACCTTGGAACCCCTTTTGCCATACTCTCTAGTGCAACTCACCAGCCAAGTGTGTTGATCCTGCCTTCAGAATGTGTTTCTAATCTATTTATTTTCTACTCATTTTTCTTTATTTTTATTACTGCTATCACTCACCAAGGTGATGGTCTCCTAACCAGTCCTCCCTCTTCCATCTTGACACCCTCCAACTCATCCTCTCTATTGAAAGGAGAATAACTTTTTAATGCAAAAATCCATTTCTTCTGAAAACCTTAGAATGTTGTTCAGAATCCTTAATGTGGCTTCCAGGACCCAAACTGAAAATGTCTCCCCCTACCTCCCTAGCTATTCTTTCGTCCTAGTGTGTGCCAAGCTCTTTTATGCCCGAGAGATTTTTGCATTAGCTTTCTGTCTGGCTGGACCTATTTTCTACTTTTCCCACTTTTGCCTTGTATGTGCCTATTCCTCCTCTCTCTGCTTATGCATAACTTCTTCAAAGAACCTTTAATTTAAGTTCCCCTGTTATAATCTCTTCTTGAAATCTTCTCTTTCACTTCTTTGCAGAAGCAATTTATAAGTCTATATCTGAAAAATAAAATACAGTAAAATTACATATATGCTGGTGGGATTGTATTATATGGTGTCTATTTCCACTTACTGGAGTATCAGCTCCATGAGAACAGAGACCACATTCACTGATTTATTGTAAGTCCTCAGTACTTAGCCTAGCACCTGACGCATGCTGGATGCTCAGAAAACATTTGTTGAATAAATGAATGAATGAATGAATGAATGAATGATAGGAGACTTTTGACTGCTCCCATTAACTTCCTTGAGTCAGGATGGATTTATTGGATTAGGTGACTGATCACTTTCACTTAGGAAGAATGAGACTGCTCAACTCCATTGGCTCAGACCAGAACGTGTGTCTACACAGCCAAGTGGAGGCAGTGCTTGAAGAAGGACGGCAGAGAAGGTGCAGAAATGCACTTTGCCTATTTGATGTCTTAAGTTGAAATAGCTGCGGACATGTGGAATTTAGGATATGACTGCCAAATAACTGGCTTTGTACCAACTTGTAATTTTAGAGCAGACTAGTCCCATCTGCTGATAATCTTCAGTGCCTTTCTGTTCAAAAGTTTGCATATTTGAAAACTGGTTTTAGAATGTGTCTGCAGATTAGGAAGCTGGTCTTAGAATGTAACCAGGATTTCCTTGTTATCTGTGACTTCTCGTAATACTAATGGCCAAGGAAAGCAAATGATAGCCTATAAAGCCTGTAAATAAATTTGTATCACATATTCACAATTGCTCCCTTGAGATGATCTCCTGATTCTCACCACCTAAAAGTTAATACAGAATGTAAGTTTTAAGCTTTTACTAGTGCCATGCAGATCATAGAAGACTAAGATGTGATTTTATTTTATGATTAGAACTGATTTTTTTTTACTTTGTTTTTTAATTGTCAAGGTTATTTATTTTTTTTTAGATTTTATTTATTTATTTGACAGAGAGAGATCACAAGCAGGCAGAGAGGCAGGCAGAGAGAGAGAGAGAGGAAAGCAGGCTCCCTGCTGAGCAGAGAGCCCGATGCGGGACTCGATCCCAGGACCCTGAGATCATGACCTGAGCCGAAGGCAGCGGCTTAACCCACTGAGCCACCCAGGTGCCCCTAATTGTCAAGGTTTTTGTTTTGTTTTGTTTTGTTTTGTTTCCTTTTTTTTTTTAAATTTTATTTATTTGACAGAAATCACAAGCAGGCAGAGAGAGAGGAGGAAGCAGGCTCCCCGCTGAGCAGAGAGCCCAATGCGGGGCTTGATCCCAGAACCCTGGGATCATGACCTGAGCCGAAGGCAGAGGCTTTAACCCACTGAGCCACCCAGGCGCCCCTGTTTTGTTTCTTTTTGAGAGGGGGGCCACAGAGGGAGAGAGAGAGAGACTCTTAAGCCAATGTGGGGCTCTATCCCACAACCCTGAGATCATGACCTGAGCCAAAATCAAGAGTCAGATGCTTAACTGACTGAACCACCCAGGCACCCCTAGAATTGACTTTAACTGAAAGAGAATAAATATAAGTACAGTTTCGTATTTATCTGTAATGTCTTGTAATACTAATGCCCAGGGAAAGCAAATGACAACGTAGAAATAAACACATGTCCAGAGCAAGAAAGGAGTTATCCTGGCTGTTTTAAAGAGTTAAGGATGTGCTGTGATGAGCCCTGGGTGTTACACGCAACTAATGAATCATGGAACACTACATCAAAAACTGATGATGCACTATATGTTGGCTAATTGAACATAATAAAAAATAAATTAAAAAAAAGTTATGTCTCAATTTTAAAACTTACCAACTCAAATTAAAATCCATAACATGGAAAAAAATGTACCATCAATTCAAACTTTTAGTGAGTTTCTTCTGTGTACACAATCCTTATTGAATTTAGGGATATAAAAATATAATACAATCAGGTCCACAATGAGATATACACCTAGTATTGGAAATACACACACACACACATACACATGCATTTAACCTTTAAAATAATTGTTGAGATCTCTACTTACAGGTGAGTAAGTCATTAGAGAAATGGATAGTTGTACCTGAGAAAGTCTGAGAAATACACTTGTATTAAGCTATTAAGCATTAATAAGATTATACGAAGTAGTGATGGGAAAAGGGTTTCAAACAGAAAGATAATATGTTAAAAAAAAAAACAAAAACAAAAACCTGACAGTCTGGAAGTTCATGTTCTTTTGGAGAAGAGGGTGTTTCCTAGTATGGCTAGATTTTATGGCTCTGAACAGGAATGAGAAAAAATTAAAAGCCTTCCTTAATGCCCCCAGTCAGGAAGACTATTTTCTCTTCTGGAATTCCACAGAAATCGCATATGGGTTCTCACTGCATTTATCATACTTATTGCATGAAAATTTTTTCTTTTTACAATGTCTCTCCTGGAGGCACTTGAGTGGCTCAGGTGGTTAAGCGTCTGCCTTTAGCTCAGGTCATGATCCCAGAGTCCTGGGATCAAGCCCCAGGTAGGTCTCTCTGCTTAGTGGGAAGCCTCCTTCTCCCTCTCTCTCTCTGTGCTCTCTCAAACAAATAAATCTTTAAAAATTATATTAAAAATATGTCTCTCCCTTTAAACTGTGAGCTTAGTATATGGATATTTTCTATTAATATTAATATGTTATAGAAATTCAAAGAATATTTCTTGAATCGAGGAGTCTGGAAAATATGTTAGATCCAGATTCAGAATGCTCTGTTTCTGTAACTAGTTAAAATGTTTAGAGTCGTGTCATTTTTGCTTTAAAACTGCAGAGATTCCTCATAATAATCTGGATTTCTGTCTTCTCAGTTAAAATTTGAAACACCTGGCACCCCAGGAGGGGGCAATACGCAGCTGAAGTTGAGGGGCGACCGCCATCTTTCACCGGAGTTTCTCTGCGCATGCTCCAATCCCCACTTCCCCCTTTTGTCTTCCAGTCAGCCTGTTTCCTCAATTTATGTTATCTGCTTGGCTGCTGTAGACTTTTATTTTCTTCCTTCTCCTTTGCTGCAGTGCAGGGGATAACAATAAACAGCACAGTCTCAGTATGTGTTCTAGAAATGTGTTTCAGCAGCTGTTGAAACTACTTCACTGCAGATGTAGGTCAAGTTGTAGAGTATGATTATGTGGTTAGCAGTATCCCAAAATAGCTTTATATGCTTGTTAAAATAAATGTATGTAGATTATTATTCTGTAATGTTTTTAGGGGTATACAATTATTTTTATTATTTTAAAAAATTAAGTTTGGCCCCAAAGCGAAGGCAAGTTTCTTGTGTCATTGCAGCATAGCTGCAAAATAATCCAGACAACATTGCAATTTTTCCAGGGGAAGTAGACTTCATTGTAAAATAGAGAAGTATAATTTGTTGAAAAGTAAGTTCAGCTTTTGAGGTGATGAAAACCATTCTGCAGGAAACAGAGAGAGAGAGAATTTACCAACATGTATTTACAAAGCAAACAAGTGTGTATGATACAATGCAAATGATCTTTGAATATGCGGTGCACGTTACATTTTGCCCTGCTTCATGGATTTGGGATATTTTTGGCCGCTTGTCTCTTGACATTATTCTCTGAATTAAAAAAAAAAAAAAAGAAACAAAAGAAAAAACACACATAGTATGAGCTAACTAGGAAAGATGATTGTTTATCACTCCCTTTTTCCAGAGGTATTTTTAATCATGCCTTACCAGCAGATATTTATATATCTAACCCCTTCTCTAAGACGCTAGATAGAGTTTTGAGAACAAGTGTCCCCCCGCTTTCCTTAACAACCACCTCTGTTTGAAATGAGGTGTGTTTGCAGTGCCAAAATTAAATATTCAGGTTCGTCAAGTACTATAATCTGCAGTACAGGAATGGGTAGGTGGGGAAATGCTGAAATCTCAGCTTCTTCTTGTCCTCATGTTATGAAAAATGTTGACAAACATTTGGAAGAAGTGAGAGTTGGCAGGAGCAGGTTAGGAACTGGTAGCTGCAGAGAGACCAGAGAAAATTGTCAGCTTATCTCTCCTGACATTTTGCTTATGGATAGAGGAAGGGTTTACATCCCTTCTAATTTTTTTTAACATTCCTGCATAATTCAAATGGATGAAGACGTACCTGCTTTTTTAAAATTTATGGGGGAAACAGCATTATTGCATTTCTGCTGAGGAAATGACAGGATTGGCTCCAGGTTTCCAGTCCCAGGAAAAGCCTCAGGTTCGTCTGTGACAGGACTCTCTCCATAGAGGTTATTTTTACCTGGCATGGCTGTGCTGTTACTGGTGCTGCTGCTCTCGATGGCAGAAATAACTTCTCCTGTGGCTGTCTCGGGCAGAATGAAAGCTGGGTCAAGGTGGAGAGGTGAAAAAAATCGTGAGTAACCAGGATTTCTTTTACTCTTGGTGCATTTCTTTTCTTTCTTCTTTAGATTTAAGAATGCATCAGATCTGCCTAGCTCTGCAGTTCACAGCATTTCCAGGAGGTTGTTTTAAGACTTAAAAATAATTTTACGTATTAAATATGCATGCAGAATAAATGGGCTCCACCTTCTGCAGGCTCCACACATCTGCAATATTGTTCTGGATTTCATTACAAGACTTTGGCTTGGCTTTCCTCGTTAACTCTTACAGTTCCCGAGACTTGTAAAGACTGAGCAGATAGATCCAAAGGCCATGTATGTAAATGAACATCCCCTCTTCATAAAGTTCCAGTGAGTGACTGACATTTGTGCATGTTCAGGTGCCAGCTGTTTAATAGAATCCCTGCATATCTGCATTTTGTTTTGAAGGTAACAGGAAAGGAAAATGAGAAATAGCAAATGTCATAAGAGCTCGATTTGAATAACTTAGGAGTTGATGCCGATTTTCAGTTGGGAATTGCAGGTTGATAAATGTATGGCTCTAAAGAGCCCTTTAGTTCTTTCTTCTACCCCTCGGAAAATGCGAGACCTCCACAGTTTCGCTATTAAATTTGTTTATGTACTTAAGGCATATACTGTTTAAATTACTGTTGTAGTTTTAGAACTGAATTTGTTTCTGGTATTTTTGGAGGATAGAGAAATGAATTTGACATTTGTTTCCCTCAGAGCTAATTGGCCAGACCCACTGCCCTTTCTCCCTTTAACCATCCGACTGGCCACCAGAGGTCCCACACCTATGCGTGTGCACGGGCACACGTGCATGTGTGTGCCCGCCCAAGTGTGTGTGCGTGTGTGTGTGTATATGGAGAAAACTTACACATAGATAAATTCCTCTTCTCCAATTTTAGAAGTAGAAGTTTTCCTCTTCTCTAAGTCTCTTTTCAAAAAAGGAGATATAGGGGCACCTGGGTGGCTCAGTGGGTTAAGCCCCTGCCTTCACCTCAGGTCCTGATCCCAGGGTCCTGAGATCGAGCCCCGCATCAGGTTCTCTGCTCTGCAGGGAGCCTGCTTTCCCCTCTCTCTCTGCCTGCCTCTCTGCCTACTTGTGATCTCTCTCTCTCTCTCTCTCTCTCTCTCTCTCTCTCTCTCTGTCAAATAAGTAAATAAATTCTTTAAAAAAAAAAAAAGGAGATATAGAAACAGACCCAGGAATCTGTTTGGAGAAGAGGAATACTTCTTTTATGTGCCATTGAATGCTCAAAGGAGGCATGCCAATTAGCTTATTTCCCTGGAACTTCCTCTAGAAGATTCTATGTAACCTTAAAGCTAATTGCTAAGTTTATATCTTCTGCTTCAATCCTGTCTTTGGCCAATTTATGATTCTGTTTTACTGACTTGAGTAGGTGTTGGAATGCTCTGATGGCTAGATCAACAGGAACTTGTAGCCACACAAGTTGGAAAAGTTACTGATCTAACTATTCAGCTTCTGGTCAAAATTCCCAGTGATCATTTATGACTGACATTTTGTCTTTCTTTCTCTTATTCCTTTTTTCCCCTTTAATCTGTCTCTTCTTTCTGTTTCTTATGATTCAGAAAAGGCTTACCTATAGGTCTGATATTTACAAGTAAGTGATTGGTTTTACTGATCCTTGCTCCTCTGGACATGCAGGTTGCTTTAATGTTTTCTCTCAGTGTTCTAAGGTACAACCATGGAGTCTAAATTGTGTATCCCCAGTGGAGAATGCTAAAGGAGGAATTCATTTCTCCCCAGAGTCCAAGATTCACCTATTTTACTCACACATTAGATTTAATTCCAATCACTCTAGTCCATGATACTTGCTATAATTTTTGCCAGTCTGGCCCTATAAGTTCATAATATTTTCATATCCATTACAGGACAATATATTATAAGACATGATTAGCAAGGATAGATATAAATACTTCTATTTAATGAAGAGGAAATTGATATACCAAAAATTTGAATGACTGGCTCCAGACTATTCACCCAGTTATCTTACAGACACAAGTCTGTAACCAAAGTGTTTAAACCTCGAATTCAGGTTACTCTCCATTGTACAAAGCTCCTTCAAAGAAGAAACTAACTATGGAGAACCCATACACCAATTCCTGAGAAAGCTTTGGGTCCACTTTTAAAATGATGTCCTCAAAATGAATCAGTTAGAAGACACTCAAGATAATACTCTTATATGTGGATGCTCTCAATGTCTTTTTTCTGGTTGGACATAAATAAATATCTTTATAGGACTACTAGCAAGCTACAACTAGCAATTTTGAGAATTTCTAAAGTTTAAAAAAAACACTTTTAAGGAAAAAATGCTTGGAAAAAATTGGAGATGAAGATGGGTTCAGAAAAAAAAAAGAGGGGGGCGGAATTATAATAAACTATTCTTACTGTAGAGGTAAAGGTTCTGTTTTTAGATTATATGACTTCTCAGGAGGTTACTACACTGTAATTTCCTGTGTTATGATTACTATTTTTGGTCTTCACTATAGTGGTTTTTGAAAAAGGTAAGAAAGGAAGGAAGTGGGGGAGAGAGAGAGAGAAGGAAGGGAGAGGAGAGGAGACAGAGAGAGAGAGAGAAAAGGGAGAGAAAGAACCAAAACCAAAACAAAACAAAATAAAATAAAACAAAAAAGCAGCAGGCAATACAAAGTCCTGAACTCTTATGTTTCAACCTTTTACTTTTTAGATAAATGATTTAGAAATAAGAAATTGAATAATCTAAGCATGCCCTTGTTTTACATAGTTTGGATGAGGAGAGCAGAGGCAATTTGTTGAGAATTTCTCAGCTAACAGAATACGGATCAATTAATTCCCAACAATGAGTAAAAAAGGTTATATTCAACTAAATAGATCTCTTCTGAGGGAATCTGTGACATATTACAGATACACACACACACACACACACACACACACACACAGGGATATTACATTTTCTGATAAACTGAGAGTTACATACTTTATATGGCAGCAATGAAAGTTAAGGTAAGAAATCTCAATCAGAATTTTTGATTTCCAGAGAATGTCAACTCACAAGTTTGGTTACAGATCTGATTATCTAAGAACATTTATATTCATTGTTGCCTTTGTCAGAAACTATAATTGTCTTGTCAGACTCTTTTCATGGACTTCTGAAAGCCTAAGACAACTTCAGAGACTGAAAACCATTCCTCTACTTCAGTATGGATTTGGTTATGTTCTTTGAGAGACTTTAGTGCCCTTAAATGTTTCCTTTGCTTACATTTTTTTTTCAGAAAGTAGAATTTGATGATATATTTTTGTATGTATCTAATATTCTGCATCTGTTTATAATTTCACCTATTTTTTGAAATTGTGTGTTCAAGAATGTTATTCCTTGTATCATTTTTAACATTTAGTAGATTTCTGGACTTTATAGAAACCCAATGTGCATTTGCTTAAATTAATAGACTCTGCAACAATAACAATCAAATTTATATATATATATACAAATATTTTATGTATATTTATATATATATATAAATTAGTATATATATATCATTTAATTAAATTCTTTTAGGTACAATTATTGAAGATGGTCTTATTCTTTGACAAAAAGTATTTATGTGCAAAAATAACCATCAAACTAATTTTTTGAAACTTTACACTAATTTAACAAATATTTCTAAAAGAAAAAATAAATCTGTATGTCATAGAACTCTAACAACAATATGACAAGGAAAAGAAATAGAATGTTGTAATAGGTGTACATAACTTCACTGTACATTGATGGTCAATGACATATCAGTCGTTATTAACCTTATTATTAACCTTAATGGTTATTTTATTTTAGATTACATGCAAAAAGTAAATAAATGGAAAACATAGAAAGAAAGGTAAAGAAATGTAGTAGATCACATAAAACAATCATTCTCAACCATGAAAAGTGAGTTTTAAGAGGGACGCCTGGCTGGCTCTCTCAATGAAGTGTGCAACTCTTGATCTCAGGGTTGTGGGTTTGAGCCCCATGTTGGGTGTAGAGATTACTTAAACATAAAATCTTTCTTTTAAAAAGTGAGTTTTAAAACATAATGCATAGAAAAAATGCTTGAATGTAACATTTGGTGAAAAAAAGCTGTACAGATTTATATACATTATGATTCAAAACAAGAACTCATGTAGGCCTTCTTAGATTAGTAAGAACTACATGCCATCTAACTCCCAGTCCTCAAGTTTGTTTTTTATAGCACTTACTGTCTAACTTCATTTAATGTATTTATTTCTGTTTCTTTCTCTGCTAATAGAATATAACCTCCAACAAGCCAGGAACTCTCTCTTTCTCTTATTATTGTTTCTTCCCTCAGCTTTAATACAGAATGTAGGAGAGGCAGTTATTCAATGAATATTTTTTGAGTGAAGAATCTTTGAAAAGAAATTCAATGAAAAAGAAATTCTCGGGGCGCCTGGGTGGCTCAGTGGGTTAAGCCGCTGCCTTCGGCTCAGGTCATGATCTCAGAGTCCTGGGATCGAGCCCTGCATCGGGCTCTCTGCTCAGCAGGGAGCCTGCTTCCTCCTCTCTCTTTGCCTGCCTCTCTGCCTGCTTGTGATCTCTCTGTCAAATAAATAAATAAAATCTTTAAAAAAAAAATAAAATTCTCCAAGTTAAGAAGAGTTTTCATTAGGTATTGTTATTAGGTAAAATCTTTTCTCACTATTTTTAAAATAAACAACAGTTTTGTTGTTTTCTTTTTTTTTTAAGGTTTCATTTATTTATTTGAGAAAGAGAGAGAAAATGAAAGAGAGAGAGCACCACAGTGGGGGGGGGGGGTGGTAGGGGGAGGGACAGACTCTCCTGCTTAGCAGGGAGCCAGGTGTGGGACTTGAACCCAGGACCCTGGAATCATGACCCAAGTGAAAGGCAAAGCTTAACCACCTGAGCCAGCCAGATGTCTCTTGTTTTTCTTTTTTAAAGCAGTCATATTATCCCTGGAAAAGACTGGATCATAGTCATAGGATAGATAGATAGATAGACAGACAGATTTGAACCTTTACACTAATTTAACAAATATTTCTAAAAGAAAAAATAAATCTCTATGTCATAGAACTTTAACAACAATATGACAAGGAAAAGAAATAAAATGTTGTAATAGGTGTGCATAACTTCACTGTACATTGATGGTCAATGACATATCAGTGGTTATTAACCTTATTATTAACCTTAACGGTTATTTTATTTTAGTTTATAAAATGTGTTTATCTTTTTTTTTAAAGATTTTATTTATTTATTTGACAGAGAGAGATCACAAGTAGACGGAGAGGCAGGCAGAGAGAGAGAGAGAGGGAAGCAGGCTTCTTGCTGAGCAGAGAGCCCGATGTGGGACTCGATCCCAGGACCCCGATATCATGACCTGAGCCGAAGGCAGCAGCTTAACCCACTGAGCCACCCAGGCGCCCCTAAAATGTGTTTATCTTTATCTTCCTCCGTCTTTAAAGTAGAAAACAATAAGGCAAACATTATAGCAAATACCTTACCATTTTGCAAAAAAAAAAAAAAAAAAAAAAAAGAATGAGTTATTAGTACGTTTATCTTTTCTAAACAATCCATATGGAAACTAAAACTACCACCAACAACCGCAACTACAAAAACTTTAGTAGTAGATTCTACTAGGGAAAGAAACTGAACCTCTTAAAATAGCATTTGTTAAATAATAGTCTAAGCAGGGAAGAACCCAGAAAGGAAATCATTGCTAGAATGAAATGAAGCGTGCAACAATGATTTGGAAAGAATTTTATTAAGGAAGTGATATCTATTCTTCAGATTCATACAAGTGGAACTCAACACAATAAGTGCCATATTTGTATCATTTCTTCTTTCCCCCAAAATTAGAAAGGCAGGCTTTCAATGTATTATAGGGAAATAAAGTTTCTAGTATCTTTTCAACAAGATGAGGTCTGGAACTGTGAATCTATGTGTGCCATCACTTTTTTTGCCACCTCTAAGCATCTGCATAGTCTTTTCTATTCTGTAATTTCTTATTTCAGGAAATGTGCTGGTTAATCTCATGTTTCTATCCAATTTGCAGATAGATTTCTACATAACTGTAATGAAAGAAAAAAGGATTATGGATAAAACGGAGAGCTGGATCATATTATTAAATCTCTAGCTTAATCAGAACAATTCCCAGGATCTTTATACAAATGCTCAAAGTGCGAACTTTTATTCTTACCCTTAAACTTGTAAACCTAACACACATATTTTCAGCCATTTGCTGTGGCTGAAAATCCTTAAGCTTAATTTGTCCCGTTCACTTATGGAACTCTTTGCTGTACGGACACGCACACATGAGCACTGCACCTTCCCTTTAAGATTGCCGAAACTTTTGTCCTCAGGGGAAAAACAAACAAAAAAATCCTCCCCTAAATATACCACAATGCATTTCTCTCTCTTTTTTTTAAGATGTGCATTTATTTTTTTTAAAAATTTTTATTTATTTATTTGAGAAAGAGTGAGCCAGCGAGAGAGAGAGCATAAGCTGAAGGAGGGGCAGAGGGAGAGAGAGAAGCAGGCTCACTGCTGGGCAGAGAGCTCAAAGTGGGGCTCAATCCCAGGACCCGGGGATCATGACCTGAGAAGAAGGCAGATGCTTAACTGACTGAGCCACCCAGGCACCCTTGACAATGCATTTCTTATTTTGATCTTTATTTTAACCTCCCATCTGAATATTTTCAAATGAACTCTCTAGAGTTATTTTTAACCATCTTCTCTTCATCTTTTACTAGTTGCTACAGGTCCATTGTTTCTTAGAGTAAAATATTGAAATATTGGGATTATTCAGAGCAGGGTCCTTCAGAAGTGCTCTGCAATCATTTAAAATAAATTTTTAAAAGCTTAACACAAAACTTCCTACCATTACTTTTTCTCCAATGTTATGTCCATCTTTGCCACTTTATTGACAATTTCACATATGACACAATCCCCCAAGAGCTTATTACTGCAAAAATAATTTTTAAATCTTCTTTAAGAGGACTAGTTTTGTAAAACTATGAGCTGTTTAAATAGGCTTACAATTTTTTCTACTAAAAAACAGTGTTTCACCACTTATTCTTCATCTCTCCTCTTCCCCAACTCTCTTCACATTTTAGGATTTTTGAGAAAACCCTCTTGTAAAGAAATACCATTTCATTAAGTTAAAATAGCCTCTAGCTTTCATCTACCATACAAAGTTACAAGAGTCTTTACTATGTCTAGTTCCCTTTCTATACTTAAAGAGAAAATGTCCTTGTAATGTTGATCAGATAATGAGGTTGATACGAAAAATCATAGATTTACGGTGAACTAAAGTATAAGTAGTAAGTTACCTCCTGTCAAAGATTAGTATCCCAGATAAACCGCAACAGGCTGGAACGGACAGGAGAATGCAGACGACTGGGAAACCTGAGAAACTGATAGGATTTGCCAGTGAGCAGCCACCAAGGTGATTGGTCCCTATCAGAGAAAGCATATATGCTTCTCTGAAGATAAAAAAGCAGAGCTGGATGTCATAACGTATGACTGACGCTGTTCCCTCTGCAGAGCCCAGCTTCCTTTCTGCAGCCATGTGAGCTACCCGTTGAAGTCTGAGGGTAGAGATGACCTACACTAGAGGTGATTTCTCAAGAGAATTGTCTTTGATCATGATGCTTTAAAAATATGCAGTGTATCACAGCGAAACTCTGGAGAGTGTACCGCATTTCATTTTATGGAGAACAATATCACATTCATGCCCATGGTCATTTGTGGTGTGACATTTTTTGGAGGACTAATGTGTTCTCTATCATTAATTCTTTGTAAATTATAGCTGAAACAGATGACCACGATTTCAGTGGGACAGTTCAGGCACTTTCCATTCAACTGCAGGTGATACAGAGTAATTTGGATAGATAAGCTATTATTTTTAATAGACAAAAGATACAGTGAGCCTTCTTTAATAGTTATGGCAAGAACAGAACTGAAATAAAATGAATTTGATGACACAAATCTATATTATGACCTTGTTTCTTTAAGATACATTTGAGCTGAAGCCATTCAAAGATACACTTGAACTGCAGCTCAAATAATATTTTTAAAATAATCAGCTATTTTAGTAATATTTAAAATGACAATATTTTTTTAAAACATCAAGAATTTCATTGAACTCTGGTTTACTAAATGACATGGTAAATATAGGTTTCATAGACAGTGAAATTATTAGTATAGCCCCACAGGCCTGTTCTACCTTTATCCCTTCCTACTTGGTCCATACTTGATTGTTTAGAAAACCAAGTTGAACTGATGGCAGGATATGAGTTGCCTTCAATGGCTGACACCAAATCATTTTATCCACTTCCAAGGACCTGGAGGACTGTGGCAACATAAAAGCAACTTTTTTCATCCCATTTCTCCAGATTGCTTGCCTGTTATCTGAGGAGGAATACAGGATGACAGAGAAGGACTTTACCCTTAGTTAAGTGTGGAAGACTGCTATTTCAATTTGGACCTTGCCTGTTCTGTATTTTGTATTACACTGAGCCTCTAACACATGGCTATGGAGGAGATAGTTGTTACTATATATGTAGAGAAGGTGGGGAAGACAAGAGTTAGAGAAGATGATTCTGCCCATAGTTGTGACACAAAGGTCAATAACTCAAAGCGGTAGCAGATGAAGAGAAAGTAAATTCCTTGATCATATGCATTCCAGTGCACTTTGTCGCCTCAAGATACTTCAGTCTCAAATCTGGGGACCAGGAGAAAGTGCTCAGCTGTTCCATAGATGCTTAAGAAAACAGCTGAACTCAGCTGTCACACACACGAATAGAAAAGCGATTTTCCAGGTAATCCATTCTCAAACAGTTCCATGTTGAAAGGTTCAAATTCTACAGAAGCAGGATTTCAAAATAATAAGCAACAACAACTTTGATTTCATTTTGATACAAGTAATAGGAATTAAATATGTACAGATATTATAAAACTCTGAGTAATGCAACAGGGTGAACAGGACGAGGAGACCCCAGTTTTGGTAAATCCAACATTCGTCCTGGCCTTTGCCGCAGAGAAATCACCCTAAATTGTTCCACCATGATGATTTTAACCAACTCCTCTGTAATTATTTCAAACGTAATGTTTTGGTTCTGACGTATTTATGAAGAAATTTGAAGAGAGGCTAAAAGAAAGGGAGACTAGAAGATTTTTGTTCTTTATCTTATGGTACAAATGTGAGCCAACAAATTTGGCTATGTAGATTATTTCTGTCCATTGATTACTATTTTCCAGCTGACTTTGCTTTTAAAATTAGAGATCTGAAGTCATAAAAATTTAGCCCAAGAGTATAATAAAGCCACACCTAAGAATATAATGTCTTTGAAAAGTTAGTTTCAAAAAGAAACAGGTTAAAAATTTCACCGTTCACTAGTCCTCCTTAGAAACCAACCACCCATTATTTGCCATTTGAAATTGTTCTTAGGTTACAGAAGTGTTAAAATTTTTTATGTGCTAGAGCTCAGTTAGTTTTGGACAGTGTAATGAAGTAGAACAGTGTGCCTAAGGAAATGTGGTGATGAATATATCATTGCTGTAACTTGTCCAAAATTCCTGCCAATGTAGCCACATTTTTTCTTCTATGAATCTGTTTAACACTCTCACCATTAAGCTTTTCACACTATATGTCACTTTGGTGTTGTTTAATTAATGTAAGAAAATGTTGAGAGGGCTTGAAAGTAATATGGTCTTGGTTCATCTCTTATTTTTCCCATGAAGAAAAAAATCCACTAAATGATTAGTACTGGATTCTCTAGCCTTGTTACAATCAGAAAGAAAGAGAGATGCGGAAGGAATGGGGGTTCTTTAATAAAAGACAGTATATTGAGAAGTAGACTGAGAGATGGAGCAAAAATTTGAAGACAGTTATGCCGCCCATTAACCTGAACCTTTTCCTTTCTTTCTCTCTCTCTCTCTCTCTCTTTTTAAGATCAGGGAAAGAGAGATTGTTCATGTGAGAGTACAAGCAGGGGAGGGGCAGAGGGAGAGAGGGAGAAGGAGTCTTAAGCAGGCTCCATGCTTGGTGCAGAGCCCAGGGCAAGTCTCTTCTCATGACCCTGAGATCATGACCTGAGCTGAAATCAAGAGTTGGATGCTTAACTGACCAAGTCACCAGACGCCCCTACCCTGAACCATTTAATGGTTAAATCATCCCAGAGTGGCATAGTAACCGGAACAAAGTTGACGGGTGAGAAGGCTATAAGCTCCATCTGCAACGTCATCAATCACTACCAAGTCACTGACTCCTTCAATAAATGAAGTCATTATGAAAATCACTACCAAAATCATTTCCCATTAGAAGTAAGACACAAGTTAGAGTAAAACAAAGGTCTGTCCAAACCCAAATTTAATTTTGGGGAAAGCACTTGAGAAATCTCCAGGATGTTTCAAAATCATTATGTTGTATGGAGTCTGTAAGAGCGGGCACCCTGGAGACAGACATACCAAGGTCCAAATCCCATCCTTCCACCTAAATGCTGTGAGAACTCACAAGATCTCTCTGGGTCTATCCATTAAATGGAGATAATTTGTTCCTTCCCACAAGCTGTGAAAGTTCACCACACTGATCAGACAGTTTTGGAACATAAATATCCTGACACTGATGATCCTGGTTGTGGTGATTATAGTTGTCTATTGGTGTGATTATGAATGTTAATGTTTTCTGTTCCTCAAAATGCCTCTTTATCTGTTGCACGTTCATCTCTGTAATATTTACCAAGAGGAAGATAGCTGTTTCCTGAGAGCGTATTGCTTGGTTGATACAGAACCCAGGTCATTGTATGCAGTGGGAAAATGTAACAGAAAGATGTCAGTATAAGAAAGGGTGATAGATGTTTACGGTCTGTAATGTCAAAAGGTATGTTGGCAAAAGACAAAAATAATTAGAATATATTTTAATGCAATAAGAAATTTTCTCTAAATTGAAAAAATATACTACAAATCAAACTATAAGTTTAATCTTATATATGTTTATTTTCTCTAATTCTCACACAAATTCATATGATACTGAAGGATAAGAGCTGAGAAAACAATTACCTTGTATTTTGAGATGTACACTCTCAAAACTTAATACAGAACACACTGACAAATAGGTGTTATTTCATATCAAATAATTGATATGAAAAAGAAAAAAGTCAAGATGTGATTAAGAAATATAAATTGGTAATCAATTAAACAATATGTTACATACATTGCATTCCTGTGTGCACACACACAGAAGATTTCTGAGTATTTCTCCCTGAAAAGTTACTTGAAAGATCACATAAGATTCTCATACATGATGCCAGGACTAGATCTTGAAAAAAAATTAGAAAAATTTGAATGTTTAGTCTTTGCCAAGAATTCATTTTATTTTTATTGCTATATATTTTCATTTTATATGCTAGAAATTATTGAAGATCTCTTGGTTTTATTTGCAGAGTACCCAAATTTATTATCCCCCCTTTTTTCTGATATTCATGATTGAAAAGTATACTCTAGTTCACTGATCCCTGATGCATGATAGGCCTACACTTACGTTTACAAACACACATTGAAGGGGTATGAGTATTCAAAGTCACTGAAATGCTTTCAGGAACTTAACTGATTAGAATACCTCAAACATAAGGAATCCTATCTCTTCCTCTTCATTATCTAAAATGTTCATCTATGCAACATTAGCTGTTTGCCAAAGACTTTAATTTTCCCTCCTCTATTGTTAAACGTTCCTTATGAGGAACAAAGCACACTCATTCACATTTTATATCTCCTCTCAGAAAACTCTTGAGTGCTTCAATTAGGAACATGTAGAAGGAACGTAAATATCAATTCTTATACTTTTTAGCCTTTGAATTGTGGCTAACTGCATCATCTTCATATTAAAACCCAATTTAGCAATACATTTCAGAGACTGGTCCTTAATAAGTAGATAAATAATTAATTACGGGTGCCTGGATGGTGCAGCAGTTAAGCGGCTGCCTTCGGCTCAGGTCATGATCCCAGCATCCTGGGATCGAGTCCCACATCAGGCTCCCTGCTCCATGGAAAGCCTGCTTCTCCATCTCCCACTCCCGCTGCTTGTGTTTCCTCTCTCGCTGGGTCTGTCTCTGTCAAATAAATAAATAAAATCTTTTTAAAAAATGAATTAATAATTAACAGATATTAGGGCACTTCTTGTTTTTTTTAAATCATTGATTCTTAAAAATTAGCCACTGAATTTAAAAAGCATAATTTACAAGTGATTAACTTATAACAAAAAAAAAAAAAACCAAGTGATTAACTTTTGACTAGAAACCCATTTTGAAATTTCTTCATTACCTCAAATTTAAATATGGGTGGATCTATTTCCTCAGCTTTTAATCTGTGCTCTAGTATGGAGTCAATAATATTCAGCAAGCAATAACTGATAATAGTCCTATCTCCCCTCCTTTTGTGAAATTATATTTATAAAATTAAAATTATTTATTACAAGATGAGTGGATTCAGAGAACGTAAGGAAAACTAAGAGGATATGTTAGAATTAATCTTTACCAAATCACTGACTGACTAAATGGAACTCATCCATTTACAGACTTAGACCATAATTGGCCAAAATTTTAATACTGATTAAAAAAAAAGAAGTTACTGTATGTCTCCATCTAATATAAAATAATTGTTTGAGGAAACATTTACTTATACTACTTAGAATTGACATTTTTTGCCCACATGAGAACCATACTATATAAACTGACATACAGCATTCCAACATAAATGCTTTGAAATCAAGTTCTCATTCTTAAATACTAACTTATCAAACTTGAGTAAAACTAAAAATTACTGTTATTATGTAAGTTTGCCTTGCGATTTGTGAAGTGAAGACTTAAAAGTAGGGGTGCAAAATTTTTAGTGTGTTAGAGGGATTTGAGTAACATGTTTTCACATAATAATTTTTATATAATCTAAAATGTGCGGGTAGTTTGGGGGATTCATATACAAAAATTTATCAGATGTTGTCAAAAGAAATGCAATTATAACATATGTTTCCCTGATATTATCAGTTGTTAAATATGCAGTCTGGTGTGTGTGCATGTGTGTGCATGTGTGTGCCTTTGTGTGTGTGTGTGTATGTGTGTGTATGCATGTGTTGTGGGGGTTGTTACAGATGTATTTCTTATAGAGTGACTCAGGAAATTGATAGAAAAACTTGGAAAAATATTTTAACACTTGGGTTTTTATGTATAGGAAATAATGCAAACTGTTGAATTTATTTTAACTGATTGCAGTATTTTTCTAATTTAATAGTTTGGCTGAGAACTCACATTTACCGTATTTTAACATAAATTTACATTTGGTGACATAATTTGGAGAACTGATCAGCACACACCAAGCTTTTCTGAATAAGTAATTAAATATGTAACCAGGGTAAATGTGCACCCAATAAACTTAAGTATTATGAGTTCTGCTTGGCAACACAAGGATCCAGTGTGAGTGAATCAGCAACTTGGGTCTTTAGTGTCATTTTTGGATCCTGTTTGGAAAACACCTGTAAAAAGTCTATCACAATCTCAAGAATAAAGGACAATGTCAGTGTTTCACAGTCACATTCATGTAATGTTATATAAGTAGAAAATGAAAATATCTACAGGTGGGAAAATATGAAACACCTTTTCATTTATTCTCAATGCAGTGAGCCCATGTACTTCTGTCAACCTGAAATCATCAGGGTTTTTTCCCTACTAAAAACAATCTTGATGTTTTTAAGGCAAATTTTATGGAGTGCTAGATATGTGGTCATTTTCAGTTTATAAGTATTTTAAGGTATTCTGGCAGTCCTCAAAGTAAATGTACGCATGTTAGAATGTGTATAATCAATCACTTTTTATTTCAAAAATATACATTTAATCAGTATATATTCACTTATCAAACAAATTAACAGACCTTGAAGAAGTAAGCAAGTAAGCTCTGCTCCTATCAGAGGAAACAATGTTCCAAAAAGAGGGCACCATAAATGTAAAACATTGACTATTGAGAGTGTGCATGGTTTGTTCCTGGGAGTGTGCCCAGAGGTGAGAGGGAGGATGAATGAGGAAATCATCGTGTAGGGCTGAATAGATCAATGTCAAGGTTTGAGATTTTAATCTAAATAAAACGGAAACCCACTGGAAGCGTTTGAGCAAAAGAGTGAAATGATCTGATGCCATTATAGAACCACTCTGATTATGTATGTGCACAAAATTATAGCATCTTACATTTCTGTATTTAATCCTGTGTCAGAGGAGCTGCAGACCTGGGAATGTGTTATTGATCAGAAGACCCCGGTGGGCAGCCCAGACTGGACTCTGGCAACATGGCATACTCTCTTCCTCGGCATGAGCCATGGTTTTCAATGGGGATGTTCTAGTCCTCTTAAGACAGACCTCCTTTATGGGGAAAATTTTGAGCCCAAAAGGGAGAAAATTTGATCATATGATGTAAAAAAAAATCATACTTTTGTATGTATAAAGTACAGTATATCTATGTTATTAAAATTTCATTGAGGAACCACCACTAGGATAAAAATGTTTAAAAGGCTCTCTGGCGGGTGACAACAAGAAATAAACAAAACCAGTTTGGGAATCTACATGGACATTTGGTTCTTGTAATTATGAAAGAGACATTGCCATCAGATTTGGTTGTTGGAAACCAGAAATGCTACATATCCTGCAATGCTTAGGGTGGTTCTCCCAAATAAAAAACTTTCAAATATCCCACTAAGAATTCCTATAGGCAAAGTTCTGGCTTTAATTATCCAAGTATAGACATTAATTCTTTTTTTTTTTTTAAGTAATTCTTACTTCAAAATTACCTTGTGAAAGGAGGTAAGGTTTACTTTATTTTGCATAGATCATCACATCACAGACAAAGTTTTCCCTTTTTGTGTTGGATTCAATAATCATCATATAATCACATAATAATCACAGTGTTTCTCTATGAATAATCAGTGCAAGCATCTGATTACTTCATTATTCCTTCATTATATGACTTTAATGCATATTGAAATACACATGATTTTACTAGAATTAATTTTTCTTTTAATTACATGATAGCTTATTACCTACTTAGTTTATTTTCAGGACAGAAAACAGTGTGATGGAAAGGGTATACTGAACCGGAAGGAAGAAACACAATAGGGGCGACAACTCTTGATTCTTCAAACTGCAGAAATTAAATAATTGAAGAAGTTTCTTTCTTTTTTTAAATCTTATTCTTGCACTGTCAGATATAAATTTGGCAGAGGATAATTAATAATTGAAATCTAATAATATACAGAAAATAAAAATTATTTCCTAAGTACTAACTTAGTATGATTTTTTAAAACTTACTAAATGCTCATTCTGGGAAAGTCCTGTTGTAAATACTTAATCTATTGTAATTTATTTAAGTTCTTCAGTAAACCCTGGAGGTTTTTCATATTTTACAGATGGAGAATATGAAGCACAGAGAGATTATGTAACACAGCCCAAAAGCACATTGCTAAGAAGTGGTAGAGCTGGATTTTAATAGAGGGTCCTTGGTTCAAGTTTTGTCATCATCGTTTGGCTGGTATTAGGTTTCCCTAGTCTCCAAATGTTTGTTGGGTTTTATGGAATAGTCAATACACAGTATCTCCATACTGATTGCTTGGGTCACGGTTAGTTTGTCCAACTCTTTGGGACAATAATTCGTCCAATTCTTTGTCTCTTTGGGTGCTTGTTTTGGAGTGAAGGTGATGTTGCTCATTTTTGTTTCATAAACAAGTGAGGATTTTTTGTCAAATTGGATGTGTCTGATCACTTATTAAAGGTGGACTTAGTGAATCTTTTCTGTCCAATGTGCTGATCCTTCTCTGATGTCTCCCCAGAACTAGAGTATACTGGGAAAGCTTTGTCCAATATCACAGATGGTGACATGTTTACCAAGCGAAAAATAGTATTGATCATTGTAGCAAGACGGCTAATGAATGGGTCTAGATCCTGAAATGCAAACTTAGCAATAGTCTTTGGAGTCTGTTGACTAACAATCATAGAAAACACAACAAATGTGTATATACTTTAAGTCTTCCAAAATGCCTCTAAAGTTTTATAAACTACAAGTATTCTTATATGTATAATATATTTGAATAAATTGTGATTTCATTAGGTACGTTTTTAGTCCATTTTTCACAGAAAATGTTTTCCCTCTTTGGTCATCAGGGAATATTTTGAATGATGACAGACAGATGGTCTGGTATCTAATGGAGTTCTACAGCAAGTAAAGTGATGTTTATGAAGATTTCTCTTTTCTTAATAGTCTCAGAAAAACTCATACAGTGTTATGCAAGAAAAAGGATGTAAATTTTTTTACTTAGTGAACCCCCCACCGTATAAATAAAAATATATGCCGATGCTTAGGATAGAAGAAATATTGGAAGGACCTGTGTATAGATGTGTAGATGGTAACAGTGGTTGGAATTGTAAGAATTTTACTTCCTACTTCAAATCTTGAAACTTTATACAATGGACATATTAAATGTCATATTTGAAAAAAGTTAAATACTTTTAAGGTATTTCTTCGTATGTATTTCTTTTCATCTACCCTCTCACCAGATCAGAAAATTCTTATCCAGTGAGGTCCTGAAAAGAATATGAGGATCTAGGATGCCAAAAATGGAAAGAGTTCTGCTTTAAAACACTAATATTGCATGGAGCACTGGGTGTGGTGCAAAAACAATGAATACTGTTACACTGAAAAGAAATAAAAAATTTAAAAAAAACACTAATATAGGACCCTGGAGCATTGTTTCTTAATATGTTAACTATTACAAACAGAAATGATATTTTTCTGATGCAGATCCCATAAGTTCTTCTAGGAATAATTAATGTAGGTAAAACCTCATCTTGTGTCACCATAAGATGTGCATTGTGCTAACAGAAGAGAATTTATATACCAGAAAATGCAGACTAGAAAATGAGTTAAGATAACACATTATTAGATTAGGATTGTGATTCCAATTTTAAAATATTCTATTTTATTTTAATGCTCACTAGTACCTGCCTGTTAATATCCTTAAAGATGATGAAAGGTTAATTTTTGTGGATGGCATTTCTATCAAGAGTAGGAGATCCACCAATAATTTCATTTACTTCACTAAGAAAGAATGATATTAAGGTTATTAAATTGTGTCTCATCAACAATATTAAAATGAAAAATGAATAAAACATAGTACTTTATATATCTTCTTATATAGTTGCTTTCTTATTTCCAGAATATTATAGGTAAAGAATATAATTATATATTCTTATAAGAATACATGTGTTTCTGTGTGCATATGGTATATATATACTATAAGAAGTATATACAGAAATATATGCATTATTTCATTTAATTCATTTGATTCTTCAAAGACCCTCATCACAACTAGATATTTTGAGGGCACTTAGTGATTTGCTGAAGTTTATTTGGTTTATTTGTCACTTTCTGTCAAAATTAACTCATCTTACTGACATTTTTTTAATGCGAATGGGAAGATCAAATGGTGAGAGCATTTTAACTGGACATACAACACAGCCTCAGATCCTCATTACACACATTTGCTCTTATGGCCCAGGTGTCTTCCAAAATTTTTAATTAAAACAAGCAAACAACAACAATGAAATCCTAGGTCTTTTACCAAAACTGAGATCTTATTTGCTTCTAACCTCTTGATATGCTTCATCAAAAATCCCCAACCCCCTCATCTCTTCCCACCACACTGAGGGATCTGAGTTCACAGAGTCGCGTTCACTGCCCTTTCATTTCTTTCCCTTGCAAAGTCCTGAAGCGTTCAGTTTTGCATAAGCTGCAAGGTATTGTTTTGGTTTGGATTTTGTTTTTTCTATTCACCTAAATCATAACCATGGCAGTGTCTTCACAGAGTTCCTCCACTTTATCCAGATGTTCAGGTTTTAGTGACCTTCCTACAACGGAAATCAATTACCCACCCCTTCAAGGCTGACATTTGGTATTTCCCTTCCCTTTCGTGCAGATTGTATTACACACATATCTATTGCCTGTTAAAAAGATACCCTCTTTATAATAAGACTCCACTTAAGCATAGCCTCCTTGTATGGGTCCATTCCTTTCCCATCAGGTCTCCTGTGCCTACCATTTGTGATGGAAGTCTTGGCAGGTTATAACAATCACTTCCTTAATATATACCTACTCCAACATAATTACCAATAATACCCAAGATTTTAACTATGTTCTCTCTTATGAAGATTCCCAGATTTTTTAGTTCTCGCCTCATTTTAATATCAAACTAATCTTTTTTTAAGAACCAAGTATGTTTAGGGGTGCCTGGGTGGTTCAGTCGGTTAAGCGTCTGTCTTAGGTTCAGGTCATGATCTCAGAGTCCTGGGATCAAGCCCTGGTCGGGATTTTCCCTTTGCATCTCCCCCAACTCGTACAAATTTCTCTCTCTCAATAAATAAAATCTATTAAAAAAAAGAACCAAAATATGTTTACTTTTTATTTTCCTTCAATTTTGCACACATTTCTCTTCCATTCCAAGAGCCTCTAAGTTCATTGACTAGTGTTTGTATTATATTCTATTATAGGCACTGTTCTTATGTTCTTTCACTTAGGTTTTTGTATTTTAAAATATCCTTCTCTTGACCTACCTAAAAACTCTTTTCACATCCTTTCGTGGCTTTTGTTTCTCTTTTCTTCTTTTTTTTTTTTTTTTTAAAGATTTTATTTATTTATTTGACAGAGAGAGTGAGCAGAGGCAGATAGAGTGGCAGGCAGAGGCAGAGGGAGAAGCAGGCTCCCCGCTGAGCAAGGAGCCGGATGTGGGACTCGATCCCAGAGGCTGGGATCACGACCTGAGCCGAAGGCAGCTGCCCAACCAACTGAGCCACCCAGGCGTCCCTGTTTCTCTTTTCTTCTTAACAGCATTGCTACATGCATCATTTCCTTAGCCACAATATTTTCTGTCCTTTTCACTGTTTTCTAACTATACACAAATCCAGATTTAATCAGTTTCCCAAGTTTGCCAACAGTTCACTCCCACCTTTCTGGTTCCTCTCATCTCTCAGCACTGACATGTCCAATCCTCTGCTGTGTTCACTGCAGTCAGGTAAAATGATCCAGTATGATTCTTGGGTGCTTCTGTTTGCTCCTTTTACCATGATCTTCCCTAGAAAACCTTATGTCAATTCAAATAGCATTCCCAAGTGATACTAAGACTTTTCCACCCTTTATTTCTTATTGTAAGAGTGAGAGAAAATACAAATAAGATATATTTTTATTCTATCTTAAGATCATAACTACTGCTATGGATCATTTTATGTTGCATTTCAGTGTTACTATAAATTCCAAATGGCTTTTGATAGTGAAATATTAAGGAATTTCTCTGAGAAATCCTTCACAGATTAAAATTTCAAACTGCATTAGGAATTCATTGAATTGTCAACATGATTTTTAACTATTGAAACTAGAATGACTCGGTTCTTTTGAAGATTTGACATCCTAATAAATTTTGAATGAAGTTTATTAAAATGTAACTCTTTGCTCTGTAATAAATAAATCAATTCCGTGATAAAACCTACAGTGGAACTTTCTCTCTTAACTAAAATGTTAGTACAACAAGTCATTGCATTGGACTGGTGCTGTATATGTTGTACAATGAATCAAAAACCAAAATATCTTATTTTTATTTTTATTAATTACTTAAATTTCATTAAAACTTGCCATGAGTTGTAATAACTGACATCTAAAAAGAACAGATCCTTACTCATTTTCCTTTCATGGTCTTATGTTGCTACATGGGACATTAGCTGTGATAGGAAAATAATTTTCTAATTTTAATTATCAAACTCTCAATTTGATATAACTGTTTTCTCAAAGCATCAGTAGGGTTTACTTTGCAAATTACAGTTCATAAAGGGTATGAGTACAATTCTCGTTGGTCATTTCTTTGTCAAAGTAATAACCTTATGGATATGTGTCATTATTATTATCCTCATTTTCAGATAAGGAGACTGAAGTGTAAAAGTTTAAATAACCTATCCATAATCACATACCATTTTTGCCTACAGTAAATGATTGAACTTGATCTTAAATTCATGTCCTGTAACTTTTAATTTCATGTTCTTTTCTCTAAAACTCATTGCTGAAGACAAGTGTAGCTACATTGCCTGATAACTGGTACTGCACAGTAGTGAGCTACAGAACCTGTATATCTTAGAGATTTCAGAGAGATACAGCTTGATGCCAAATGTAGAATTAACAGAGAACTAAAAAATCACATACAAAGGACTATTCAAAAATAAGATCTCTTCTTTGAAATTAAAAAAAAAATATTCTGAGAATTAGAACATTACTACAGAGGTCCTAGGATCTTACTCTTTAACCTTGACCCATTAAAAATCAAACTACCTGGGCACCTGGGGAGATCAGTCAATTAAGCTTCTGAATCTTGGTTTTAGGTCACTATCTCAGGGTCATGATCTCAGGGTCTTGGGGTCCAGCCCCTCATTGTGCTTGGCACAGAGTCTGCTTGACCTTCTCCCTCCCTTACTCCCACTCTGCCCCCTCCCTGGCTCATGCTCGCACTCTCGCACTCTCTCTCTCTCTAAAATAAATAAAATCTTAAGAAAAATAAAAGTAAAAATCAGACTACCTTTCTAGGCTCTGAGAGGGAAGTGCAGTGTTTGCAGTGGACCCTCATAGTTGCTGGCAAACACTCATTTGTCAGTGCGCTCTCTTGCCACAAGAGGTTTCAGTGAAATGATCCTACCCTCTGAAAGATTCAAAAGTTATTGGGTTCAATGTGACCTCAAATTATGAGTCTGTATGATGTTATCTAAAAAGTTCACAGTATAAGTAGAAATAAAACTTTAAACCCTTTAAGCCAGGCATGGAAGGCCTATGTCCACATAAGGCCAATGGAATCAGTTAAAAAATAAATCTAGTCATCAAGAGAATTTCAGACTGAATCTGAAGAATTATTCTATTACTTTGGCATCTATTTATCTATGTATATATATACCATATTGCTAATATACCATCACTCTACCCATTGTCCTTTCAAGATCATGGTATTGTCATTTGTGGTCTATCTATTGCATTACAGAGTACGTGCCTTATAGAGTCAATGATCCCATCAATCAGCTCTGTTCTAAAAGTACTACTAGATCCAATGCCAATAGATTTTTTGCCATATAAGTATTAGTTATCTTTTATCTTTTCCTTTTCTTTAGCTTCCTAATGACCAAATTTTTCTTTTAAGTCCTTTGATCTCAACTTCATATATATATATATATATATGGGCATGGACCACTTGTTGAGTGTTTAGATCTCCTCTAGCCTAACATTTTCATTCATTTCTTACTGTTTCAATTAGATGTTCCACAAAATTGAGTAATACTGAATATGAAAGGAATTCCCAGTTTGTTGTCTGCAAAATAGGTCCACTTTTTTTCTTAAAAGATAACAATGCAATTGAATGTTTCAAATTATTTACTTAAGTTTAAAACTAATTTTAAATTTCAAAATGAATCATTTGAAATGCCCTCATATAACAATCTGTCCCAAGATAAACAAATGCATCAAAGATGAAATGAATATGAATGTTAACATTAAAGCATAAAGAAATAATACTCTGTTATGTTCTCCAATTATGTATTCCCAGTTTCTTTATCCCTAAAATTGAATTCTCCTAGGTTTTTATTTTAAAGTGTACACAGGTTATTCTAATTTGCAAATAAAAGTAGCTTATTTTTTATTGAAATATACTTGACATATAACATTATTGTAGTTTCAGGTGTGTGACATAAAGATTTGATATTTGTATATATTACATCATGATCACAGTAAGTCCCGATAGCATCTATCATCAAACATAGTTACAAAATTGTTTTGTGGGGGCGCCTGGGTGGCTCAGTGGGTTAAAGCCTCTGCCTTCAGCTCAGGTCATGATCCCAGGGTCCTGGAATCGAGCCTCGCATCGGTCTCTCTGCTCAACAGGGAGATTGCTTCCTCCTCTCTCTCTGCCTGCTTCTCTGTGGCCTCCATCTGTCAAATAAATAAATAAAATCTTTTTAAAAAAATTGTTTTGTGTGTGATGAGAACATTTAAGATTTACTCAGGAACTTTCAGATATGCAATACAGTATTATTAGCTATAGTCACTATGTTGTACATTATATCCCCATGACTTACTTATTTTATGACTGGTAGTTTGTACCTTTTGAGCCTTTTAACCCATTTTGCCCCAACCCCTCTGTCTCTTGCAACCAATTTTCTTCTTTTTTGTTTCTTAGGTTCCACGTATAAGTGAGGTCATGCAGCATTTCTCTTTCTTTGACTTACTTCACTTAGCATATTGCCCTCAAGATTCATCCATGTTGTCAGAAATGGCAAGATTTCCTTCTTTTTTATGGTTGAATAATATTATAATGTGTGTGTATATATATGCACAACATATACACACATACACAATGGAATTTTTAAAATGTGATATTTCTGTCTTTTTTATCCATTCATCCATTGATGAATACTTAGGGTGCCTCCATGCCTTGGCTATCACAAGTGAAGTTGTGGTGAACATGGCAGTTCATATATCTTTTCAAGTTAGTGATCTTGTTTCCTTTGGGTAAATACCCAAAGGTGGAATACTGGATCATATGGTAGTTCTATTTTTAATTTTTTGAGGAACCTACAAACTCTTCCACAATGGCCTTGCCAATTTACATTCCTACCAGCAGTGCACAAGGCTTCCCTTTTCTCCATGTCCTTGCCAACACTTGTTAGTCCTTTTCTTTTGGATAACAGTCACTCTAAGGGGGTGAGATGACATCTCACTGTGGTTTTGACTTGCATTTCCCTGATGATTAGTCATGTTGGAAATCTTTTCATGTACTTGTGAACCATCTATGTTCTTTGGAAAAATGTCTATTCAGATCCTTTGCCTATTTTTTTAATTGGATTATTCTGGGGGCTTGGGGGGGTTTGTTTGTTTGTTTTGTTTTTTGCTCTTGAGTTGTATGAATTTTTTATATATTTTGAACATTAATCCCTTATCAGCTTTATGATTTGCAAATATTTGTCCCATTCTGTAGGTTGTCTTTTCTTTTTTTTCTTTCTTTTTTTTTTTTTGATGATTTCCTTTGCTATGCAGAAGTTTCTTTGTTTGATCTCACCCCACGTTTACTTTTGCTTTGTTGCCTTTGCATCCAAATTTATTGCCAATATCGATATGAAGCTTACTTATTGCTAATTTTTTTTCTTCTAAAAATTTTATGGTATCAGGTTTTATGTTCAGTTCTTTAACCCATTTTGAGTTAGCTTTTACGTGTGGTATGAGATAGCATTCCAGTTCCATTTTTTGGCATGTGGCTGTCCAGTTTTTTCAACACCTTTTACTGAAGAGACTGCCCTTTCCTGGTTATGTATTCCTGGCTCCTTTGTCATAAATTAACTCACTGTATATGCATGAGCAAAATTATTTAAATGCTCTTAGCCAGTTCTCATTTGTGATTAAATCGAACCATAGGACACTTGATATTCAACTAAACATTTTTAAAAAGGCAATTTTGTATAGTTAACATAATTCATATATAAGTGCCTGGTCAGTAACCCCTAAAATCCAACTTATGTATATAAGTTATATATAACTTATATATAAATACCTAAAAGGTACCTAAAAGGATAAGAATAAAAGTACAAAAATATTCAGATTTATATTTTAGAGTATGGAATTAATATAATACACACACACAGTGTTGTACTGATTCTGTATTTTAGTGTTTTTATTGATCTTTGTATTTTCTGTTTACTTTCGTCCTTAGTCCTGTATTGTAAATGTTAGAGGGTAAGGACTGCACTTAATCTACTCCACATGCATTGCTTTTTAGAGATAACAGTGATTAAATTTGGACATAGGTATAATGAGATATTGGTCCACACAAATATAGTTTTAGGAATAGACTCTTAACTATAGAGAACAAACTGATGGTTACCAGAGGGGTGGTGGGTAGGGAGATGGATGACATAGGTGATGGGGATTAAGGAGGGCACTCGTTATGATGAGCGCCGGGTATTGTATGGAAGTGTTGAATCACTATATTGTACGCCTGAAACTAATACTACACTGTATGTTAACTAACTGGAATTTAAATAAAAACTTTAAAAAATCAGAAGAGTAATTATACTGTCCATAAGTTTGTAAAATGTAGATAATTAAAAAGGTTATATTAAATTTTACAAGCTACAGCTTTAAGATTTCAGTTGCTATTGAAAATGGAGAAAATGTAAGTCCTAAATATATGGTTTCAGATCAAAGAAAGAGAATTTCAGTAGTGGGGTTTTCACAAAATTTACTTTTCGGGTGGGGGGCTTTTTCTCCTCTGAGTAGCAGAGAAACACATTTGGATATTTCTAGCCTTAACCAAAACATTTATTAATAGTAAATTAATTGGATAGGAGAGAGAAAAATAGCAGTAAGAAAAACAATATGTCTGCTCTTCATTTAACTTACATTCTCTAATGTAAAATCATTACTCTGCTTTAACCTAAAGGTAGCAGGGAAGAGGGATGAACAAATGGGAAATAGAAGAGTTTTGGACTCTGTATTGTAGAAAACTGAGGAAGAATGAAAATTTTTATGAAGGTGAATAACAATACCAGGCTTGTGGTTAGAAAGATCATTTTAGTAGCCATTTGTAGATCCTTAAAGAGACTGTTGATATTGTCCAGAAAACGGGGTGGGAGGGATGCCTGCACTACAGAGGACAGAATGAAATATCAAGACTGATGACAATTGTGGGGGCACCTGGGTGGCTCAGTGGGTTGAAGTCTCTGCCTTCAGCTCAGGTCATGATCTCAGGGTCCTGGGATCGAGCCCCGCATCGGGCTGTCTGCTCAGCGGGGAACCTGCTTCCTCCTCTCTCTCTGCCTACCTCTCTGCCTACTTGTGATCTCTGTTTATCAAATAAATAAATAAAATCTTAAAAAAAAAAGACTGATGACAATTGTGGAGTAGATTGGATGCCTAACATGATTAGGATAATCATATAATTTATCACCCACATCGTAACACTTTTGAGAGTAAAAGAGGCTTCTATTAATAATGGAGATGACATGGCAGATGTAAATTGGAACTGTCCCAAGCAAACAGGGATGAATTGTCATTCAAGTCACGCTGGAAGGAAGAATCAAAGAAGGCTTTGAGAATTTCAGTGGCATAGATGGAGATAAAATTTCTAAAGATAGGGAATTCAGGGAAGTTAGTTCCAGGAAAATGTAATGAGTTCTGTTTTCTGGTCTCATGCATTAAAATAAAAATATACAGCAGGCAGTTTGAAATTAGGTCTATATCTATCTCTGGAATTAGTTTAATACTAGAAATGTACATCAGAATCCCTGGCACACTGGGATGGTTGCAAGCTTTGAAATAAATTACATCATCGGGAGAAAGAGTAGAAAGTGTAGAAAATGATGGTCTAATATATAAAGTGCTGTGGAGAGTGGGGGTTCACAGAAGTGGAAAGAGGACAGAATTTGAAGATACTCAGAGAAACAGTCTCGAGTTTTGGAGTGTTGTTTGTTTTTTAAAGATTTTATTTATTACTTATTTACGAGAGGGAGCACAAGCAGGGGGCGTGGCAGGCAGAGGAAGAAGCAGACTTCCTGCTGAGCAGGGAGCTTGATGGGGGACTGATTGGGATCATGACCCGAACTGAAGGCAGACACTTAACAGCTGAGCCACCCAGGCACCCATATTCTAAGTGTTTTACATAAATATTTTCAAATGATCCACAAACAGTGCTTATGAGGGAATAGTTAGTTGCCCAGGATCACTGCCAGTAAAAAGTGGAACCCAGATTCAAACCACACAGACTATTTTAGAACCTATGCTTTTAACCACTGAATATTGGCTGTTTTCTTATCCATTAAGAATAACCAACACACAGCAATTAAGAGACTATGCTCAAGATCCCCACTCTTCCCTTGAGTTGTTGGAGAGTAATTGCCTCCTCAGAAAGTGACTGTCAAAATTCATGCATCCCTCAAAATAGGAAAACTATGCTGTTCCACACCAGCATTCCTCAGTTTCCAATTCACTATATCAGAGAGGGGCAATGGCACTGGAAAGGCATATTAATTCTACCTGAAACGTGATTTATGGGACAAGGATGGAAGACAGGCTGAACACGGCAGTGACTTCTGGACAGAGAAAAAAGATCTTGAGTAATTTGTCAGAAGTAGACACTGAAAGGGTAGGAAAGAGAAACAGACCAGTAGGAAAAGTGGAGCAGATTATGTTTCAAAGGGAAAGGAAGAAACTTCTTCAGAATTGACTAGGTAGGCCTAATCCTGACAGCTGTTCATAATTTGTGACCTTGAGTAAGTCACTTAATTTTTCAGTCTTAGTTGTTTTTTTTTTTGTTTGTAAAATGAGAAGTTTGATCTATAATGTGTTTTCCAGTTGTAAATTTAAAAATAGTTTTAAGTGTTTGCTTAGTCTTTGTATTATTTTGTTTGATGATATACTTTCTCTGAAAAAAAAAAACAAAAACAAAAACAAAGGTCCTATTATTATTGCCTTGGGGAAAACCACATGAAAATATTGATTGGAAAGTGAACCGGGTCATGGTGTTTGAAGTTTCATGTGAGATCTTTTATTTCCTCATGCCACAGAGGCATATTTTTACATTTGATGAGCAGAAATGCCATTAGTACATTGTTCCTTTTAAAACAGTGCCACCCAATTTTGGGATATTTTTCTCCTTGAAGTTGCAACCCATTCAAATAATCTCCTGCATATCGTTCCTATCCTTCCTTCTTTAATGTCTTTCTCTTGAAGTGCTGGCCAGAGAAGTTGAAGGCAGCAACCGGGTTCATCTGACCTTGCAATTATGTGGCTTTTAGCATTCCCTCCGGAACTGTAATTACTTCTTACGAAGAGTATCTTGTTCTGCAAGCTTTATTCTTCTAGGAAGACACAGAATGGTTTCTTTGACCAAGATCTGCTTGTCCAACTGATGGGGCATTGAAGTTACCCATTTTGATCATTGGTAGGGGCTTATGCCAGACTATTGGGTGCTCCTTCTGGAATGGTTTCTGTGGTATTTTCACAGAGGTTCAATTCCTTGGTTGATAAAACAAGAAATAGACCACTTTGGGGGGGTGGGGGCTCTACTTTGTTTTCCTCTTTTCAGGGGAGTTCTGAAGAAAAAAAAAAAATCCGGGCTTCTGGTACGGTGTCTTGACGGCTTTGTAGTGATTCAGCCTTAAGGTAGGAGGTAGCACGCCTTAGTGTGCAGACTCACCAACTGGGGAGCCACTTTGGACAAAGATTAAGGGAAAAATGATGCTTATTGGTTTGCCTTCTAGAAACCACAGTTTCATTTTATTGTTGACTTCTCTTTCATCTTGTCATAACTTTGTGTAAACCCAAACTGAAGTATCCGTTTGCAAACTTGATCGCTAAGCATACAGAACAACTAAACAATGATTCTTACTAAGTGATTCTCAGTTACGTCTTGTGGCCATAATGACATCGCTCTCTGTCCCTCTTATGCCCTAGGGATAACATCAGCATTGAACTCCACTCATCAAAAGGTCAGACCTCAAACTAATTTAGACGAATACATATATGGTTTATATAATAAGTATCTCTGCAAATTATAGTGAAAATCTCAGTTCTCTTCAGTTCTCTCTCTAGTGCTAGGAGGAGCTATTACAAGGGACTGCCACCCTGAGCTAAGAATGGGGGAGTGGGATGTTCTGGATATTCATTGACTGAAAACACCAGTGTATGACCAAGAAAGACATCATTCCTCACTTTATCACTGAATTAGGGGACAAATGTAAGACCTATGCTATGATCTCTTGCTACTATTTTTAATAATTCAGTAAGTACTATCCTCTATCTGTAAAGAAGTGCTTTGGGATATTCCTTAAAATGTCTTCCTTCTTTTCTATCTTTGCATGTGTCGTATTTCTTCACAACACAGCTGCCACGGTGTGCCCATCCCATACTATGATACTATCAACCACTGCCTGCACGTACTAAAACTAAAAGTATTGCTTTACGAGTAGGCCAAATACGTACTGAAAATTGGCTGCCGGTCCTCTCGCATTTTGTTCTGGTTTCACTTCCCACTTTCCCACTCTTCTGTCTCTCTTCAGGCCTCCAAAACCACCCTTCGCAGTTGCCCCTGCCTGAGGCATGTGCTCAATGAGGCATGTGCGCACTGTCCTACTTTGAAAAGTAATCAGTAGGAACGATTTTCATCTTGCTGTTGCCAAATCTGCCCAAGTACCTTAATATAGATCTCAGCCGTATCCATATTTCATCCATGTTTCCTACCGTCCTTCTTTCCTAGTGCAACAGTACAACGATCTGTCTTAAAAGCTACCTATGCTTTGGGCTGATCGTCTTTTTCCTGAATAACAATATGTTGTCTTCAGTCATTTTTTCCCCAACATGATTAATATCTCTCTTTCAGGGCACCTGGGTGGTTCAGTGGGTTAAAGCCTCTGCCTTTGGCTCAGGTCATGATCCCAGGGTCCTGGGATCGAGCCCCACATTGGGTTCTCTGCTCAGCAGGGAGCCTGTTTCCCTTCCTCTCTCTCTGCCTACCTCTTTGCCTACTTGTGATCTCTGTCTGTCAAATAAATAAATAAATAAATAATTTTTAAATATCTCTCTCTTTCAAAAGGATCATTCTTGCCATGCTCTAGGATCCTCCCTTTAAAAAAGGGGGTTGGGGGGTGGAAAGTCTCTCTTAGAATGAGGTCTCTCTCCGTGGTCCCTTTCCAGCAAAACTTCTTAAGGGCTGTTTATGTATTTCCTGCCCCCTCCTCACTATAGTCTCTCCTAATCATATGTGATAGGTGCCCACACTAAGCACTGCATTGAAACCAATTCTACTCAAAACATCAGCCATTAACATATTGTCAAATACGATCATCACGTCTCATCTTACCAACTTCTTAGCATCATTCAGCAGTTGCCCACTTTTTAAAACATTTGCTTTTCTTGGCTGCCACTACACCATACACACTTAGTCGTCCCGCCTTCTACCTTGTCCCCCTCTCTCGCTCAGTCTCCTTTCCATGTTTCCTCCCTTCCTGGATCTAAATGTTGGAATGACCACATGTTTGGAGCTTGTTTCTTCTTATTTATAGTCTTTCTTCAAAAAATCTCTTATAGTTGTCCCCTGCTTGTAAGCATCATTGTACGTGTTTGTAATTCCCGGTTTTATAGCTCTAACTCTGGACTGACTTTCTTCCTTTCTTCCTCCCTCCCTCCCACTCTTCCTTCCTTTCTTCTGTCCTTCCTTCCTTCCTTTTTATCCCATCTTCCTTTTTTTGTTTGTTTGTTTGAGCTCCATCGTCTTACACCAAGCTACGTTCCAGATATCTCCAAGTGAATGTAAAGTAGGCATTCAATGCCTGTGAGGCCAAAATAGAGTATTTGATTCTTCGTCCAGTCCATCTCAGCCCGGCCCTTCCTCTCTCTCTCCCATCCCAAAGCTCAGCACTTCCAGTCATCCAGTAGCTTAAGTGAGAAGTACTGAGGTTATCCTCCTTGCTTCTTACTCTCCCCTATCCAGTCTGTCAGACGGCCTTGTTTGACTCTATTTCCTAAAGACACCCTAGTTAATCATCCTCTCTCCATCCCCACTGTTACCATTGTAGTCTGTGCTTCTCTTACAATCCATTTCTCACACAAAAACAAAATGACTATTTCTAAAAATGAAATAAAATCACATCACTTCCCTACTTAAAGCTGTCCAAGGGAATACTTGTTTCACTCAGAGGAAAATCCAAATTCCTCTTTTGGCCTCGGGATTCTTTATAACCTGGACCACACCTACTGCTCTAAGCCCAGCTCCCACTACCGTCCTACCAAGAAACTAGACACATGGCACCCACACACCTCACAAGTCTGGTCTCATCTCAGGCCTTCATATTTGCAATTCTCTGTTCTCTCTGAAACTGGACCGTGGGGGCCTCCACTCAGATGTTTAGAGTGGACCTCCACAGCTGCCTCATTTCAAGGGTACCTTTCCTGGTGGTAATATTGCCTCACTTATTATCATGTGACTCTGTTTTGTTTTCACATTAGATCTTAATACTATTGGACATTAAATTATGTATTTCTCTTTTCTTATTTACTTCCTATGCCCCCCCCCCAACCCTAATTCCATGTTTGTAGCTTCGTCTTCCATAGTGAGAATCCTGGTTCCCAACCACACTGCGATATGCATTTATTTGTTCTGTCCTATAGTACACACAAAACATCTACTACTAACAATATCAAACCTACCAAGTACAGTTCTCATTTCTTTGCAGTTCTTTTTGACCTGAGACTCTGTGCTCTGAAGGTGTCCAATCAGGACTCTATGCTCAGAAATTCCATAAATTCTTTTTCTCTGTGATTATATTACCTGCAATTTCAATGCAAGTTCAAGAGTAGCTTTTCATTCTTTTTTATTGATTACTGTTTCTGAATATGGAAAACACTTATATAGCACATAAGGCACAAGTTATGCTCAAAGACAACTTGTTCACATCCCAATTTTAATATCTTAGAAATCACAGCAAAGGTATAACTACTAATCTTTTACTTAAAACTTACCAGTTCTACTGTTGTATTTTTAGAAGCTTCTTGTCCTTTTTCTCCTTAAATTGTACTGACATTGACAAATAATGTCTTTAAAAAAAATTTCTTGATACTTTTCTGATCTTTTGTTCTGTGGTACAGAATATTTGCCATTATGAATAAAGTTTTCCCTATTTATTGTTTCTCTGTATCAGATATCTGCAATTATAATTAGTATGAGGATTAGTCCAAATGTAGGGAAATATTAGCTATTACAGATGGTAGAGTTTCTCTCCGTATATGCACATAACAAATTCAAAGATGGAACTTAGGTTCCTTCCCCCCATCCCCTATTTTACCTGTGCATATGGAGCTCATTTAGTTCAGTCTAAAGTGAGCTTAATAGAACCTTCTTTTTGGAGTTCGCTACACAGCCAATCATTCTCCTGACCTGAGTGATTTTTCCATTCACAAATGGACCAATCTCAAGATTACCAGTATATCAGTAAATTTTTTTTCTTTTCCTTTTTTTTAAAAAAAATTCTGCATTATATGGGAAGTTTACATAAAAATAGAAAATATTTGGATAAATGAATCAGTAGGTGAACACAGTTTCTGGAATTTTGTATACACTGATGTTCATAGCAGGTTTTTTTCCTCATATTTTATTTTTTTAAAAGATTTTGTTTGTTTATTTGACAGAGAGAGAGAGCTCACAAGTAGGCAGAGAGGTAGGCAGAGGTGGGGGGAGCAGACTCCCTCCTGAGCAGAGAGCCCGACGCAGGGCTTGATCCCAGGACCCTGAGATCATGACCTGAGCTGAAGGCAGAGGCTTAACCCACTGAGCCACACAGGTGCCCCATAATTTTAAGTAAATCACACATTCTGATGTGCTGTGTTTGTTTCCAATTAAAACCTCCTCCGGTAACTCATGTGAAAAACAATCTTAGGTACTAATCATGGGTAAAAATCACTGTAATGTTGTAGCACTCAGGCATTTCGATACTGGGAATCTTCAACTATTTTCCGAAAAACGTCAGAAACAAGAAATTCACATTGGCACATTAGATTCAATATCATGCCTGTTCAATTATGTTACAAAAGAAAATAATTAAAAATTTAACTTGTCAAGAGCATTTTAATTGTTGGTAAATCTGTGTCATGGAAACTGACTCCTTATTAGAGCTTGCTTTACTTGAAGATCTGTATTTCTGGAAGCTGTCTCCTTGAAGTTTTCTATTTCTTCTCTAGGAAATCTTTATATCTGTTTTTCGTTTGCTTATTTGTTTGTTCTTTCCTCTGCCAGTTAAGTCGTTTTTATTTGTTCTGTGTTTTATCAGCTCCCAACTCATTCACAAGGACCAAAGGAGATTCTTTTCCAGAAGTTGAGCATCCAGCCAGGGAGGTTTCACGAGGAACTGCAAGTTCATGACTGATTATTGCATGAGTTTCAGGTTTCACATTTTTATCCAGCAAACTTTATGTCGCCTTTAGGATTAGCTGCTCTTGTGGAAAGATAACCCATGAAGGCACAGAGATATTCTATGCAGCCGGGTAACATTACAGTGATGATACTGACTTATTAAAAAAAAATCCTGTTTAGCGGGACTTTATCTTCAACCAACATACCAGGCCCTACGCTCTTCAGCTCCAGGCGCCGTGGTCATAAACTTCTTGAATCTGCAGTCCTAAAAAAAGGAATTTCCAAACATTTGTGACAACACTTGCACATAAGGAGACACAGGACTTAGGATTTAGATATATACAGAAAACTTGAAAATAACTGAAACTCCTCTAATATTGGTAAATATACATTGGGTTCCCTCTCCCCCCTGCCTTTCCCTCCTCCTCCATTTGACTTCCTTAAAGGGATCAGGTAAATAAGCCTTAGAAAGAAGTATTCCAAATCAAACTCGGCTTTATTGTTTGGTGATAAACTCTCCTATAGTTCATAATACAATAATTTAAAAAAATCTTCTCTGTTCAGTGCCTAATTGAATTTTCTCAGATTTATGTGCTCTCTTCCTCATAATTTCTTAGTTTTTTCCAATTCTTATATCATTGGCCTTTACTCCGTGACATAAACATCTAGCAGATGAATGGCTATTTATATATTGTTTTTTATCTCTGTGCATATTTGCTTTGGTATTTGTCTTATATTTGCTTTTTCTATGTATTTTAAGACCTACAGTTTCAGAAAATAATTTTGAGCTTTGTGTTTTCTATGCATATGTAGAATTCAAAAATAGAACTTTAAACTTAGAAGACACAATGTGATAAAAACTGAAGAATAACACATTCCACTAATCATCAGTTGGAGAAATAGTCTTAGCTTTAAAAAACAAAATAATGAAAGTAGAATTTCTATAGCTCCAGAATATTGTTAAATTGTCAGTTGATCCACCAATATTTTCTTTTTGGTAGCCATTGATGGCTCTTAATAGCCTGTTTTTAAGGGGATAAAATGTTTTGATGTACTGCATATGTGATATACCCAGCCCATCTGTTATGACAAAAATTGCAATTATCTTTAAGCTAAACCAACAATCCTCCAAATAAACAAATAAGTATATAAGGCATGTGACACAAACTGTGACTTTGGGGTATTGTCTAATCTTTAAAAAAGAAAAGAAAAGAAACCTGATAACTAAGCATTTATATTGTAAATCACAAAGAACCAGAGCTACTCATAGATAAAGCGCCAGTTAGCTGACCTGGTAGTCTATAGTGGCAATTCATCTTATGAAGTTTAACACATGAAAGAAGGGGGAATTACTAGTATAAGAGCTAGATGAGACATGGGCTCTCAGAGTACATGGATTTTGAATGGGACGTGGAAGCTGCCATGCCTGCTTTCCTTTTCAGGTTTGCTATAGGTTAATAACCTAAAAAATGTTTCTTTCTGGGGAAGAAAAGGGGGGAAATGTGGCTTATTTCCAGCTCATAAAGAAAAGCAGAGCTGAAAGGATCAAAGAGATGAGACTATCAGGACACGTTTATCATATACCATCTCTAAGAATCACATTAAATGGAGCCATCTTGTCCACTGTTTACTTGGTTTCTGTTTGACGTTACTTATTACATTTCACTTAGGAAAAAAAGTAGAGAAAAGCACTTCTTCTCGCATCATTAAACATGGACAACCTTCTAGAAATTCTTTTCCCATTTTATTGTCAACCTTTCAGGGTTAAAAGTGTGGGGGGGTGCTCCTGGGTGGCTCAGTGGGTTAAGCCGCTGCCTTCGGCTCAGGTTATGATCCCAGGTCCTGGGTTCAAGCCCCACATCGGGCTTTCTGCTCAGCAGGGAGCCTGCTTCCTCCTCTCTCTCTGCCTGCCTCTCTGCCCACTTGTGATTTCTCTCTGTCAAAAAAAAAAAAAAAAAAAAACTGTGTGTGTATGCGTGTGCACGCACATGCATGTGTGTGTACCAAGATATATAAGTAAGTAAATAAATAAAAAAACAAATAAAAAAGCAAATAAATAAGTAAATAAGAATACTTACAGCTCCCAAGTGGGATAAAAATCAGTGCAAAAGCTCTATGCAGCATTCGAGGTAGTCAAAAATAATGACATTTCATTGTATGGCATTGATCTCGCATACTTTAACTTTGATTTAAAAGGAAATCTTGGCAGGCAATTAACCTACATATAAAGATTTGTATAATAGGGAGCTCTTTTTGAATTGCTAATAGGTAATTCCTTTTCTCCCTAGCAGCCCATTGAGGACTCCTATTTTTTAAATGTGGACTCTGTCTTCCATAGTATATTAGCATCAACTCTTCCAACTGTCCTCCCTGTCTGCTATTGCATGAGTGTGGAGCTGTTTCCTCTATTTCTTAGGAGATAGATGCCACGTAAATGAAAAATAGCTGAAGTACAGAGCCCTACTGGAAAATGCCAGCATCTGAATACGTGTCTCATTGCCTATGCACCTTGTCAACTAAGAATTGATTCAAAGGAATTTGAGTAGAGGGCATACAATAAGATTTTAAAAACCACAGAAATTAGATGGCATTGTTTTAAATAAACAGACATCAGATACCAGGAAAGACCAGTTGTTAACCGATAAATTTAAGGATATAAATTGAGACTGTGATGAAACTTGGTTCAGTGGCCACGTCATCTAAGAGGAAATGTTAGGAAAGTATCAGTATCTGCCTTATTAAAATCATCTTTTAAAAAAAGAATCCTATCTTCAAGTTAATCTTTAATAACACCTGGCCTAGGAAACATTAAGTGTTTCCTTATATCCTGGGGTTATATTCAATATTATCAAATTAGTTTATAGGAAAACTGTTCAATTAACAGCATCTATAAGTCTGTAGTATCTTAATGTGTCCAGCATCTTTATTCCTATATTCAAAACCTTTGAAAATCTGGTCCTATCACATGTTTCAAAATTTATGTTCCAAATCCTTTCCTAGACAAATCTGTCTTAGCCAAATGAGTCTACCGATTTTTCTTGAAGCACACTTCTGTCATTACTCCTACCTCTATTTATTTCTTCTTACCAAAAGTCATTAATTCTAAATTACACAGTAGGCACTTTGTTGTTATTAAGTGCACTGCTTTTTAAATATATCCCTGATAAAGTTTATTTTTGCTAGTTTTAATCATTACTCCCACTTTTCCGTGTTTAGGAGAAAGGAGGGTGGTATAGCTTCCTGATGGTGTCATTCCAAGTGCTCCCTCTTTCTCCAGCTTAATGTGAGATCTGATTTGATGATCCTATTCCATCTCCATGCCTGATAAAAGATAGAGTGATTCAGGTATGAAGTGATAAGAGTTAGACTACACTGGTGATTGTAGAAATGGAGATTAAAGATATCTGAGTAAATATAAGCAATGAATTAAGGATTAGGAAATGATTGTGAAACAGGAGAAAATATGGCTGTGGGCAGAGAGCCAGATTATACAGAGAAACAATGAGTTTTCTCTGAACATACTAAATTTGAAGAGATGTACAAAACTACACTTGGTACGTGCATCCTTGATAATATATATATCACTATAAAAATATATTTATACATGCATGTTAACAGTTAGGGTTTCATATATAAACCCATGAATTCTTTCATTTATAGGAAAAAGCATAAAGCTTCAAGTATGATTTTGAGACTTTGCAATTGGCCTTAAGTCCTGTTATTGGCCCCAGGACATGATCCGAACACATTGCCATCCTGTGAGGCTAGAGATTAGGTAAGACATGAGAGCTGAAGATGTTACTACAGAGCGCTATTGACATAGAAGTGGCAGTTGAATACATTCACGATAGATTGACACAGTTAACAAGGAGGGAGAAACAGTGATGGCGGACACCTGCAGCCAAGAATTATTCTATTAAACAAACAAACCCTTCTACTTTGGTGTCACAAATCATGACAGGGGCTCCTGGATGGCTCAGTTGGGGAAGCAACCGGCTCTTGATTTCAGCTCAGACCATGATGTCAGGGTCCTGGGATCAAGCCCCGAGTAGGGCTCCTTGCTCAGCGGGGAGTCTGCTAGAGATTCTCTCTCTCTCCTTGTCCCTCTGCCCCTCTCCCCACTCTTGCTCACTCTCTAAATAAATAAATAAATAAAATCTTTAAAGAAACAGACCACACTTTTGGGTTTATAGTAACCCAAAAGTATTATTTCACAATGGTCTAGAGTCATTTGGGTGTCTTTGCTGATGGAGGCCACTGTCCCCAGAACTCAGCTGAGTTCACTCACGTGTGCACGATTGACTGCAGAGTTCGATGAAGACTGGCTAGTGGAGTGAGGCCTCGGCTGGAAAAATCTGTCTCAGCTCCACAAGGCCTTTCATTCTCAGGCAGGCTGTCTGAGTCTTATCATCAGTGTGGGGCCATCATTTCAAGAGAGAAGGAGCAGAAGTGCCCAAGGCTTCTTAAGGCCTTGACACACAGCCCTGGCACACAGGCACATTGTTTTGGTCAAAGTAGGATTCAGATGGCCAGTCCAGACTGAAGGTGTTCAAGTTCGCACGGAAAGAGACAAAGCTAGAGCTAGAGTTCGGGCCTTTCCTGGCTCCCTCCCTCTTCTCACAGTACCCTGCACCTAAGTATCACGCCGTTTTGTATGGAGGGCGCAACAGTATTATAAATGGTTGGTTCTGCAAGAAACTTACTTTTCTTCAGAGAATAAAAAGTGTAAAGGCATGAAATTATCAAACTGAATGCATGCAATCAAAAAAATAAGAAAATAAGAAAACGGTTTTCCCAAGGCAGCATCTGATTAATTGCAATAAGAGAATTCCACAGAGAAAGAGATTAAAATAGCTAGATGAGATGCCTTATTAATCAGTGTTCTAGAATAAGATTTGGAGCATTTTGTGAAAAAGAGAATGCGAGAATTTATATGTTCTCCAAATCAGTCGTAGGTTCTTCACCCCATTACATGAGCTTACATGTGAGCTGAACACAGCAACATCTTGAATTCAGGGACAGAAAAGGGAGGTTTGGATGGGATCTGGGGATAACAGTGCTGATTAGAGGGACTCCTGGGTGGCTCACTCAGTTAAGCCTCCGACTTTGGGTCAGGTGGCGATCCCAGATGGAGTCCCACATCAGTCTCCTTGCTCAGCGGAGAGCCTGCTTCTCCCTCTGCCTGCCTTTCCCTCTACTTGCGCTCGCCCGCGTACTCGCTCTCTCTCTCTGTCTCTAATAAATAAATAAAATCTTTAAAAAAAAATGGTGTCAATTAGAAAGTGTTGCTATGAAGGCATGCCTGTTAGAGGCACTGCAACGTGGTAGACAGGACAACAAGAACTGGGACAAGGCTAGGGGCGTGGGAAAAGACATTCCCCAGACCAGTTACTCACTTCTGGATAGTTAGAAAGCAGCCCTGCTTAAGGCCTAAAGTGTACAGAACCTCATGGTGTGTGTGTGTGTGTGTGTGTGTGTGTGTGTGTGTGTGTGTGAGAGAGAGAGAGAGAGAGAGAGAAAGACAGAGCGCCGGGTGGGGGGTGGGGGTTGATTCCATATGTGCTTTAAACAAATAAATAACTTAAAAACACATTAAGTATTTACTTTCTTTGCACTCAAAAGTTTAAGTGCATTTTGGAGGCAATGCAGTAATGCAGGGCAGGGTGGGGGGTGGTGCAGGGGTGGGTGGGTGGGTAACGAGGGGCTGAGGTTGCTGCACGAGAGGACACCAGAGCCATCCTTCCAATTAGTCACTGTTTTCCCTTGTTATGGAAGCCCTCTAATCTGCTTTGTTAAGACAGTCAAGTCCTTGGTCTATACTGTTTGGATTATCAAATTTTCAACCTTTGAAATGTTGCTCAGGCTTATCTTCTCTGACCCGGTAGCATGAACACATCGTTCTGTATGGAATTAAGAGAACAGGAGAGGACGGCTGGGGCACACAGAACCAGGGCGGTTGGGCTCCGATGAGCCGGATCAGCGCAGACATCAAGGGAAAGCACTTAGCTGTTCTTAATGACCACTTTCCTTCATTAGTACGAACTATGATGAATTACTGAGTGGCACGCGGGACAAAATAATATATGACACTGAGATAATGAAGAGAATAAACATGCATGAGGAGCAAAAACTACATCTAATAAATTAATCAGAAATAAATAGGTAGTGATATTTAAAAATAAAAGAAGTACAGTTCTAATGCAAAGTGGTTTTTCTGCTCCTTGCCCAATTAGGTCCCCAACTACTACTAAAAATCATTTCATATTAGAATAACTGTATAAGTAGAAACATTATCTAAATACCCTTGCTGTTTCCTTAAAGATATTTGGCAGGATTGGATTATTTGTACAATGTTATATTCTGTCAAGAAATTATTGGAAAAAAGCTGTTAAATTTTTAATTTCTGCCAGAACACTTTAGCTGTCAGGAAAATGAACTTTTTAATACCCTGGCAACAGATTAAATAACATCTTTAAATATGGCTTGACATTTATTTGAAAGAGTTGTGTATTTTTTCCTCTTTTTATTAAATTATGGCTGTCACCACATAAAGATGAAAAGAATATATTTTTTAAAAGACCACAAATTCAGTAATCAGCCATCAAGTTTGCTCAGTCTATTGAAAAACTTGCTTTTCTCAGCAAGTTGGCTTCTTAATTATCTTACCATTTTAAAGCTCTGCTGTGTATTTTGCTTAATGATCTAATTGTATATTTTTATTTTCCCCAAATAGCGCAGTTGTTGATTATATGTGTTTCTGCCATTTGATAAAATGGAAGTGGTCAGCAAAGATTACCTTTAATCTTGGCCTCCTGTTCTTCATTTCCTTTAAGATAATCCCTTCACCCATTGTTTTCTAGCCAGGCTGCTCCGTAAGTTTGAATAATAACTATTAAACTCATAATAATAACTATTAAACTACTTTTAAGTTTAAAACACTACACATTACCTATTGCCATTTTAACATGGAGGAAATGGATGGATTTAAATTCTAGAACTTGAGGCATCAATAAACATATCTTAAGAAGAGCTTCTGACAAAAACTTCTGAAAACAAGCATTATAGGTACCTAAATCATAATATTGGCTTCTGGTGGACGCTTCGTTAGTGGCTCAGTCAATTAAACATCTGCCTTCAGCTCAGGTCATGATCTCAGGGTCCTGGGATCAAGTCCTGCATCAGGTTCCTTGCTCAGGGGGGAGTCTGCTTCTCCTTCTCCCTGCTGCTCTCCCTGTTTGTGCTCTCTTTCTCTCTCTGGCAAATAAATACAATCTTTTTTTTAAAAATGATGTACAAGATAGATCCTGATTGCCAGAGCAAAAACAACCCTCCAGATCATATTTTTTTTTTTAATTTTAGTATAGTTGAAAAAATGTTGCATTAGCTTTAGGTGTACAACCTAATGATTCCAGAAGTTTATACACTATTTTATGCTCACTACAAGCGTAGCTCCCGTCTGTCAGCATACAAGGGTATTACAGTATCATTGACTATATTCTTCATGCTGTACCTTTTTTTCTGGTGAATTACTCATTCTGGAACTGGAAACCTGTATCTGCCACTTCTCTTCACTCATTTTGACCATCCCCCACCCCCTCTCATCTAGCAACCATCAGTTTGCTCTCTGTATTTGGAAGTATGATTCTTTTTATTTATTCACTTGGTTTTTTTTTAATGCCATGTATGGGTGAAATCATATAGTATGTCTTTCTCAATCCAACTTATTTCACTTAGCATAATACCCTCTAGGTCCATCCATGGTGTTACAAATGGCAGGATCTCATCCTGTTTTATAACTGCATAATATTTCGTGTGTGTGTGTGTGTGTGTGTGTGTGTATGACATCTTCCTTATGCATTTTCTATTGATGGGCACAGGCTGCTTCCATATCTTGGCTATTATAAATAATGCTGCAATAAATATAGGAATACATGTACCTTTTTCAAATTCATGTTATCACTTTCTATGGGTAAATATCCAGTAGTGGAATTATTGAATCATAAGGTATTTCTATTTTTGATAATTTGAGGATAATTTGATAATTTCCACAGTAGTTGTACCAATTTACATTCAGCAATAGTATATGGGGGTTCCTTTTCCTCCACATCCTTGCCAACAATTGTTATTTCTTGTCTTTTTTATTTAAGCCATTGTGACAAGTACACAGTGATATCTCATTGTGGTTTTAATTTGCGTTCCCCTGATATTCTCATTAGGGATGTTAAACATCATTTTATGTGTCTATTGGCCATAGAACCCCGAACACAAAAATAAACTCAAAATGGATTAAAGACCTCATTGTGAGACTCATAAAAACCCTAGAGGATTCTGAGCACAGGCAGAATTTCTCTGATATGGGCCATAGCAACAGTTTTCTAGATTTGTCTCCTAACACAAGGGAAACAAAATCAAAAATAAACTATTGGGACTATATGAAAATAAAAAGCTTTTCACAGAAAAAGAAACCATCAACAAAGCAAAGAGGCAACCTACTGAATGGGAGAAGATATTTGCAAATGATATGACTGATAAGGGGTTAATATCTAAAATATATACAGAACTTATACATTGACACCAAAAAAAAAAAAAAAAAAGAGCCGATGACCCAAACAGACATTTTTCAGAGAAAACAAACGCTTCAGACCTTTTGATGTAACTGACCTCTATTTTCTATGAAAATTCATGGCTCTCGGGCCCAAGTCTGATCTATAATATCATGTACACTTGCCATGCACTTCTGAGAAAACTCTTTATTCTTTCATATGTGGTTTAGCCTCAAAAACAAACCAGCTACACTATCATAGTTTCACATTTTTCAGTGGTCCTTTTTATAAATGTACAAATCCCTATCTTTCTAAATAAAATTCAGAATACTATTATCATCTAGCAGAACTGGAGAGAAGATCTTAGGTGTTCCTCAGTTTTTAGCTCTAGGCGCTTAATTAAATCTGTGAGTAGCTGTGAGTTTGTCGGTGTCCAGCTGTTGCTTCATGTCTCAGACACTCTCAATGTGGGGGGAAAATGCTGATTGAACAGACACGTGCCTGTTAGCTGTCCTCTGCTCAAAGCCCTATCAGATCTTTCAAGCTATTCCAATGGCAGCTTTATATAAATAGATCATTTGATCTAAACTTCTAGTATTCTAACAGATTTGCTTCACATTAGTTGGTTTCCAACATGCCACTGTTTTTGGAATGAAATGGGATTTGGGAAATAGAAGCCTTGGGTTTAAGGTCTGTTTGTATCACTTTCTTGTTATGTGATAGTAACCTCTTGGCTTCTTCCGGCCCTAGCTTCTTAGTCTGCAAAATGTTAACACTGTCAGTGCTGTGGGAACTGAAGACCAGTGCTATTCTATTTAACCATCTAAAGACATCATCAGCTTTTCCTCTTCTAGTGATATTATTCCCAGCTCGCTGAAGTTTCCTCTTGGAAATTTCTGTCCTGGTGCCAACTTCAGTGAATAGCCTTGGGAGCACCGAAGAAGCATGGAATTTCTCTGAAGGGAATAGACCATGTCATTTGTCAGGGCCACTGGCTGGTGGCTATTTCAACTCTGAGCCCTAGAAGTGAAGAATAGATATTTTTATCTTTTTTCCCTTATCCTGGAACTGGTAGGGAGGAGCACTCTTCTGACTAATGAACAGTCACAATCCCATTGTTAAGAAGTAGGAATTTCAGGGGCCCCTGGGTGGCTCAGTCAGTTAGGCATCTGCCTTCGGTTTAGGTCATGATTCTGGGGTCTTGGAATCCAGCCCCATGTTCCTGGTTGGCAGGGATCCTGCTTCTCCCTCTCCCCTATGCTCACATGCTCTCTTGCTCTCTCTCAAATAAATAAAATCCTAAAAAAAAGAAAAAAAATAGAGAGAGAGAGAGAGGGGGGCATCGATTTCAGGTGACCCCATTGGGCTGCTGATCACTCTGCTGCTTGGAGACAGGCCTCTAGTGCTACCTCCCTGCCTTTCCTTACCCCATTGGGCTGCTGATCACTCTGCTGCTTGGAGACAGGCCTCTAGTGCTACCTCCCTGCCTTTCCTTACCTCCTCAAACCTGTCTATCTTGCTCTCATCAGACCATCGAGTTGCCAACTTGTATGAGCCTTAACAACCCACACGGTACCATGAAGTTTCCCTGATTCTCCAGCTAAGAAGCGTCTTTCACATATCTAAACTCCAGACTCATGTCCAGTTTATACCACTTTACAATGCATTTGTTGACTATCTGAATTTCCATAATTGATTTGAAGACACAGATATTTGCATCCTGCGATGTTCAGGATTATGTTTCAAATATCGTTGGCACTGAAGAAATAAATGTTGAGTAAATGAATCAGAGAATGAACAAATGCATAGATTATATTGGAAATACTGAACGGTGAACCGTAAGGCAAAGGTTTACTGCCTAAAGTTAATTTCTTGGTATATTTTAATTCTCCTGGTTGCATATGACCTTAAGATGTTACTCCAGTAAGAGCTATTGGAAAGGAGGACAGAGTCTATCCAGGGACTGAATTTAAACCATTTTTGACTATCAAATTAAGCCTGAAAAAAGACATGTTAGGCATTCCTTCTATTAATATGAATAAGAAAAATGGGATACATGCCAAGCCATTGTTCCAACCAAAAGGTGGGTTCGCATTAACCTTTGAAATGTCAAATTTTCAAGATGGAAAAAATTAAAAAAAAAAAAATCCTGAGCCTGAGATCCCTCATTCCTATGTAAGACTAAGTACTGCAATTAAACAGTGATATCAGTAAAGAATTTTACCAATGGTCAATGCTTGTGTATCAAATGCCAGCTTCTGTGACAACTAATTATTTTATGCATGGCCATTTAAGATATGCACATACCTTCAGATTCAAAATAATATCAAATTATGCCAAAATTGTTTTTATTTTAACAACTACCCCTCCCAAAAAAGTAAAATACAGATATGATGTTTTCCTTCTTTGTAAACATTAATTGCTTATTTTCATTGGCCAGTGTTGCTAAGGAGCTTGGGGACAGGTGTCCTCTTTTTAAAGAAGTAAAAGAGTCTTCCATTTTAAAAATATGTATTCATCCTTTTATGTTTAAACATATCCATGTGAAAGAATGTCGGAACTGTAAGATTATTTATTTTAATATTTTTATCCAGGTGTCTGTGAAATTATTTTCAGAATCTTAACGTGACAGTCATTTACATATTCTAGAAGGGACTAACATCTTTGGAACTATCACTAGCATAGGGTGATAAATTAAATTCAGCTGAAACATTACCCTTGTATACCCTGAAGGAACAAGTTCCAAACTTTACCCCTAAGTGGCTCCATGACTGATCCTTTTTTTTCTTTTTGAATTACACTTTTTAAAAAGCCCTTTTTATTTCCATCACTTTTCTAGGTAGTTCTTCAGTCGTTACTGAGACTTGCTTTTGCTTTTAATACAAATGTATGGCATAATTACTAAATAAAAAAATAAGAATGATGGTCCTATTAAAGAGTCAATATGAGATAAAAAGCCAATTAAAACCCCAGATGGAAGTAATGCGTGAGAGAAAATAGTATAAATGGATAACGGTAATCAGTTGATTGGTTTATAGATCTAAGGTTCCCCAGGGGATGTTTTAAATCCACATAGTGGCCTGGAATGCTGAATTTTGCATTTGGGAGCTTTTATTGAACTAAAAGATCCTAAGAAGGCTATGCTCCCTCTTGGCTTCACATCCAAGGAAGACTCGAAAGTAAGTTAATTCAGTCAGGGTCTGGAATAAATTGCACACAATAAATCCACTTTAGAAGATCTTGTCAAATAAGCTGGAGGCTGCCCCATTATAAAATTCTAAAGATCAGATACAAAGCCAAAGCCATAATTTTAGGGAAATGGCAGAATTTCAGTGGCTCAATATTTGAGAATTTATTTATTCTTCTCTGTAGAATTGTAGTCATTCTGCGTATTTCTGTAGACTGTAGGATGGTACAGCTCCCCTGACCAGCTATGCTTGCAAGGTTTGACAATAGAGAAACATTTGTGATGTGTTCTTCCCCTTCTCTGGAAGCTAGTTAGAATTAATAACACAGTCTCTCAAGTGTTGTAAAAGAGATCACAATCCGTAGATCATTTGCCATCTGTATTCTGGGTCAGAAATAAGGCAAAATGAAAGAATAAAGTGCAGAAGGGGACCCGGTCAAAGGACACACAGCTTACATAGAGGAGAAAAAAAATTACATTTTAACAATGAAATACTGTACTTGAAGTATGAAGCAAATTGAAGCAGACATCATTAGCTTTGCTTTTTGCTAGTTACAAATATTGAAGTTTTTTGTTTGTTTTAATAAAGGTAGAGTTGGGATCTCCTTAAGAAAAACCCTAAACCTTAGTATTAAACTTAACTTCAGCCTCTGTTTTAGTCTGTTCATGCTGGTATGACAAAATACCACAGACTGGGCAGTTTGAACAACAGACACTTATGTCCTCACGGTCAGGAGACTGCAAAGTTCATGATCATGGTACTGGCAAATTCCATTTCTGGGGATAGCTCACTTCCTGGTTTGCAGATGACCACTTTCTTCTCTGTGAACCATCAGAAGGCAGAGAGAGAGCTCTCTGCTGTTTGTTTGTTTGTTTCTTTCTTTCTTTCAAGATTTTATTTATTTATTTGAGAGAGAGAGAGTGCGCACATGGGAGGGAGGGGCAGATGGAAAGGGAGAAGCAGATTCCCCTGGAGCAGGGAGCCCTGATGTGGGACTCAGATCTCAGGCCCCTGGTATCTATAACCCTGGGATCAAGTCCAAGGCAGACGCTTAACCAACAAAGCCACCCAGGCAACCCCTTCTATCTCTTTTTCTGTAAGGGTATCAGTCCTATTGGATCAGGGCCTCACCTATATGATCTCATTTAAACTTACTTACTTCCTCAGAAGTCCTGTCTCCAAATACAGCCCCTGGGGGTTTGTGGTTCAGCATAGGACTCTGGAGGGGACACAAACCGTCTGTTCTTAACGGCCTCAAAATAGATTATTTTGTTCCCTGTACCTTCTCAATCCTCAGTGTTTATGTATTATCCTTTATACTGCATATTCCTTCAAAAACCAATGTATTTTGTTTATATTTGTGCTTTTGTATTTTGGTGTTCAGCGCCTTCATATGAATTTAAACTTCCCTAAATCGGATTTATATTTTTTTATGAATTAGCATGGCTTTTTCTTATCTGCTTCATTTTCTCTTGTACATTGTTTTCTATCTTCTATATAAATGGGATATATCTATACAGTACCCCAATTTCTTTTACATAGCTCTAGAATCTCTAAAGGATACACTGGTTTGTAGTCATTTGAAACTTGAAATTCTAATTTCATGGAAATAGATCTTCAAATATGTTTCCAGAAGATGTATCTTGTAGGTTAAATATTTATTGTCACTGAATGTAAATCATGACATTCTGTTTGAAGAAATAGAGGAATGAGAAGAAATTAATAGAATACATTGGCAAGGCTTGGATATCAATACCAGGCTTGACACTTTATGGATGTGTGGTCATTGTGCAGGTCATTGAGCCTGCCCGCTGAGTTTCTGTGTCCATTTCACGAAAATATGGATGTTTTATAATAGTTGTCCTACCCATCCATAGGGATGTTCCAAGGATAAAAGGAAACAATCGATATGAAAAATACCATACAAAAGTTGGTTTATATTCAGGGAAGCAGTTAAGCATAGGAAGAGTTTTCATATGTTTTTCCTTTTGTTCAAAAGAATTTTAAGCAAGAAAAGTGTAGAATATGAACTTGTATGCCTTCAAAAAATTAAGTATAGCAGGATTCTCTCCCACTTCTATCAGGTCTTAAAAACTTCCATATATATATGGATATATATGATACACACACACACACACACACACATATATACACACACACCACATAAGTATTTTTTAAAGATTTTATTTTTTTGACAGAGAGACATAGCAAGAGAGGGAACACAAGCAGGGTGAGTAAGAGGAATTAACAGGAGCCCAATGTGGGGCTTGGTCCTGGGACCATGACCTGAGCCAAAGGCAGATGCTTAACGACTGAGCCCACCCAGGTGCCCCTCCTCTTATTTTTAACTTATTTTTCACCTAACTTTTAAATTTAACAACTATGTGCAAAATGTTTAGAACTGAAAATTGGATCAATTATTTTTAGTAAAGAGTTCAGTTTTACTTGAACAAATTTAAGGAATATAAGTGACATACTTTTTCATATTACAGTGTCCTTTCTACAATGGCATAATATTAGGAATACACCAGAAATCTGCACATTCATTTAAGATCCTCTCTACCCTGTTAAAAAGCTCTAAAATTTTCAAGAAGAAACCATGCAAATGGCTGCATATTTAACACAATTTAATTGTACAGTGAAAGATTTTTCTGAGAAGTTTGCTCACTGACCTACAGATGGCAGAACAATGTAGCAAATGGAAAATAGGTGTGTTCTCATTGTACTTGCAAAATCAAAGCAAAGGATGTATCTAAACTACCTTTGTGAGAATTGTATGAGGTCAGAGAAGAGAGAGTCAGGAAAGGGAAAAAGCCACTACCAGTTACTTTTCTTCTTTTTTGTGGATTTTGGTAGGCAAAACCCAGGGATCTTCTTTGTGTTGAAATGTATTGAGAATAACACTTAGACTGGAAGCTTGGTATTCAGTAAGTGCCTGAGCTGACTTTTCCGAAAATGTGTAAGGGAAGTTGCTTGTGTAAGTGAGCCAAAGGGATTTCACACATGGAACTTATTTGGGTTTTCCCATATTGTAGTCTTTCTACATGGGGAATTTAGATTTCTATGTGACCAAGGATTTGCAGATTTTCTACAGCTTGCTGTATTTTCAAGCAGGGAGAAGAAAAAGACAGTATCTTCCTAAATGGAGTTTTGTGGATCTCTTATGTCTTTATGTTAACTAGTGCAATTGGCTTAAGACACGTTAATTTTGGTGATGTGTGCATAAGAAAAGATTTTCTAATTTGCTTCCCACTATTCAGATGGCTTTACAGATTGTGTAAACTCAATTCCATGTATGTTATGGTATGAATTCACAAGGTATTGGGAGGTATTAGTTCCAAAAAAAAGTATGTTCTTGCAAAGTTTTGTGTAAAATTAAACATGGATTAGTTAAATCAGATAAAAAAGCACAGAGGGTCTGGTATTACTTAAGGCATTATTACTCTGAGTTCTCTGGGGAAAAAAAAACCTCTTTTATAGTATAAAATATTTACCAACATTTTTATCTGTTTGGGGGCTGTCTAAGTGACTAAAGTATGACTCGCCCCTATTTAGTAATTTCTTTCTGGGTGAGACAGAAGCAAAAACAGTGGACGGGGATTTCAACGGCGAAAATCAGAACAGGTAGTTGAAACCACAGACTGCAATCCGAGTCGGATGTGGGGGAGGAGTGAGGACAGCAGACCTGAGACAAGCTGGAGAGGGTGCCTGGGGGAGAAAGGAAAGTGGATGTTTGCAGCAACAGAACACGTTCCTGTGGTTAGCGAGGGTAAGCCGGGCTCTCAGGCATAACAGCCTCACACCTGGCAAAATTTTAGGAGGTTGGTTTGTGGGAGCTCTGAGCCCTCACAAAGCGCCATCACCAACCCCTGAGCCCACTGAGTTTGGGTTCCCGCCGATTGCAAACACAGTCTACTCTCTTTCAATGCGCAGATGGTAGTCATAGCATCTATCACTTGCATCATAATGTGCAGGTATTTTTAGAAAGTGATTTTCCACAAAGTCACGCTTGTGATCCTGGCAAAGAGGCTCTGGGACTTCAGTGTTGAATGAGTTTATCAGGTCCCTTTCCAAACCACGCTTGACTCTCTGGTTGTGGAAAGAGGCAAAGGAGGGGCAAAGAGACAAGCGCGGCAAAGAAAGTGTGTATCATTCATTCATCATTTGCTCATCAGGTACCTGGCAGTGTGTCAGCACCAAGCAAACATCATCCCTGTCCACTTGCATGAAATGCGTAGCCTCATACACCAGAGCAATATGAAGCTAATAAACCCATGGTCCTCGATTACGAATTGTAAGAAGAGTGGTTGAGTGTCGATCAGGGAAGGCTTCTGAAGAAGGCATATTTAACCTAAGACTTAAATAGTAATGTATACTGAATCTACCATAGGAGGTGCTGTTATTACCCGCAGTCATTGTCCATGATCATCATCCGTATGTTAGAGAGGAAGACGCAAAGTTGCTGAGAGGTGGCACGAATGTCCCCACGCACGGTGCAGTAAGCCACGCTCTGAACCAGGTATCCCGGCTTCCAAGTGCTCGCTTAACCGCCCACTGCTGCCTGCAGGCTCCCAAGGAACGCGCAGCGCTCTGTCCAGTCTCCAAAGCAGAGAAATCTGGAGAGCAGCTTCCTCCTATCAGTCTCCCATAGGTCGGGTTGACCCCCACGCTGTACAAAGTACCAGCGTTGGCATCCCCGCGGGTGATACTATTGGTTATAAGATCAGGAACGGTAAGGGCGCACGTTGTCTGAAAATACACTCCCCAGAAGGAAAGACCCCGCTGCAGGTGGTCCCTGAGCCAGAAGTCACCTGAAAAGCTGGAAATTCTCTTATCCCACTTATTCTGGGCCAGCCTTTATCTCTTTGTGATAGAGACCAAGGACAGTGAGTGGAGAGGGGGTAAAAAAAAAAAAAAAAAAAATTACTATAGATGACACTTCCTGTGTCTAAGATTTTTTAATTGTGTTCAGCTATTTAGTATAATTATACCTAATCACATAATTTCTGTAAATTGGTGAAGTGACATAATTTAAGTGTTTAACAAGAAATGTAGATTAAATAATTATAACGTATAGCTGCAATTTATGGATAATGATGGGCAAATTTTAAACTTTGCAAAATAGTGTAATTTGAACCTTCATGAAAATATCTCACCATTTCGGTTTCCTATTTCTGACCAAGTGCAACAGCTTTGAAAGCTACATAATGTAAACTTAAGGGCTTCGTTCTTTCTAGGACATCCTTAGTATAGAGAATTCTTAAGAGACTACTGTGATTTTAGCCTCTTCCTAGAAATCTAATATGAAATAAAGTGCCTCGGAAGGAATTCAGAACTCCAGCTGTTTCTTAAGTAAAATGACCATTCCGATGTCAGAAAACTCTGCGGAAATAAATGGTGACTTTGACCCTGGAGCTCTCATTCGTGTGTGAATTGTTAAGTCCTACAACACACACTTATTGGGGGCTGTTATGAGTCATGCGTTGTGCCAGCTGAGTGCAGGACATCCTATAGAGAACGGAGTCTAAGGGAGCCAAGAAAAGAAAGAGGATGAGCAAATAGGACATGCCCCGCATTATCTTATCAAGAGAGCAGCGAAGATCAGGGTCTTTCAACAGGAAGCTGATGTTGGTGACTTTTATGAGGCTTTGCAGTAGTGTGGTGAATGTCAAAGCAAGGAGTCACTTGCGAGGCAAGTTAGAGGTGAGATGGAGAGACCCATCATTTTCAGAAGTTTCATAGTGAAGTAGAAGAGTGACCTCAGATAATAATTGAAAAGAGCTTAAGGGAGACTGCTGTCCTCCCACACCCCCAATGGGACTGGTTTATTCAAATCCAGTTGGGAAGTACAGGGATGGCAAGATTTTATCAAAAGCATTCATGCCAGATTTTTATCTCATCCATTATTTTCATTTTTTCATCAATCCAATCCCGTGAGAGATTTGCTACTATTATTCCCATTGTACAGGTGAAGAAACTGAGGTTGAAGAAGTTAAATATCTTACCCTGGACTGCTAGCTAGTAAGCAAGACTATAAGACTTACTTACTGCACTAGGTCTGTCTGACTCAGAGTCCACATAAGCAGCTTTTCTATAGGTAGAATTAAACATAAAAGGATGAGAGCTTATCATCAAAAGCTCCAGGTCCCCAGAAGTCTGGAGTAGATGAAATCCAATGGAGAAATGGAGAGAGAAGACTAAGTCACCCAAAGCAAAGCAGTGCCATTTTAATAGAAGGGAAAGTTCAAAGTAGAAGTTTAGATACAAGTTGATAGATTCAGTGGAGGAAGTCGGTGGTACTTTTATGGGATGGTTTCTATTTCTTCCTAAGTCAAAGTCCCTCTGATGATAGAGCAGAGAGATGAAGGAGCCAAGATTTCAGACTGAGTGGAAAATGGTACATAGACTCAACCATTGGGAAGAAAAGAGCGAGCTACTACAGAATTGCGTTTGCCTGTTCTCCTTCAAGACCAAGTACAGGTTATTCGCAATGAGTATAGTACAGATGTGCAGGTCGAGAGTTGGATGGATACACAGTTGCGGCTTCGCCAAGCCAGTGACAAAGGAGATTCATGGCACTCAGAGAGCAAGAATACTGGTACAGTGCGGCTATGGTCATAGGTGAACCTTAGACTTTAATCCTGAGAGGAAAGGAAGTGAAGCAAGGAGAGAGCCAATAAATAAGATGGAAGTAGAAGATTCTAAGGACTAGGATTTCTTATTCAGTCCATATTTAGATCTGTTTGGGAAGTGAGTGAGAGAACTGAGACATTGGAGACTATAGTTAACAGTGAAGACTGACTGAAGTTACTATTTCAGAACTCAGCCAGGATGGAAATAGCCCCCACCTATTAGGAGAGAAGATAGCTCCTACAGGGTACTATTTCTAAGAATATTTACTCTCATGGCATCAGAATGACATCAGTCTCACAGTGTATCCTCAGCCAATTCCTTAGAAGAGGAGTATACATGCAGGAGATATCATGCTTATTAAATATGTTAAAACTAAAGTTAAGTTTTCTGCCATACGCTTAACATGAGTAGCTGTAAAAAAAATGTTTTGTTTTGGGGGGCGCCTGGGTGACTCAGTTGGTGAAGTGTCTGCGCTTGGCTCAGGTCACAATCCCAGGGTCTTTGGATCCAGTCCCAAGTGGGGCTCCTTGCTCAGCGGGGAGCCCGCTTCTCCCTCTGCCTGTCGCTCCCCCTGCTTGTGCACGCGCGCTCTCTCTCTCTCTCTCTCTCCCCCTTCTCTCATTCTCTGACAAATAAATAAAACCTTTAAAAAAAGTTTTATGTGAGTTTTCAATGTCAATAAGTACTTGATAATGAAAGTATTTTACGTAAAATGACAAAAGTATAGTTAAGAGCCAAAATTATACAAAAACTGAATCCCTGCAAATTGTGACCATGTAATTTAAGTTATGACAGAGGACATAAGAATTATGTTTTTGAGAATTTAATAGTTTACCATATTTAAAGTGAACATAAACTCTATTTTTTAACTTTCATTATATTCTAATCCTTCAGAATTCGAACCATGGTCCATATGGTGAAAATTGCTTCTTGGCAGATGATCACTTAAATGATTATTTTTATTTTTATTGTGAACTTGATATTGGGGCTTTCAACTTATAAGTCAGAAGGAAGAAGGGAATATGCAGGGAAATACGTCTGTGTGTGCTTATACATGCGTAGATGCGCGCGTGTGGGCATGAGCAGGAACGCGTGTGTATGCCATGTACGTGTGTGCACGTGTCTATTTGTAGGCATGAATTAATTATACACATTTTACTTAGATGATCTTCCAGGTAAAATTTGTTGACTGACCATAGCCATATAATTCTCATTTGTGCCTGAATCATGATGTGTAATCTGAAGACTGTCCACATAGAAGTAGCTTCAAGAAGGTTATAAAGTCACTGGTGTTGGCAACGAGGAAATGTACAATTATTTTAACTTAAAATGACAACATTACCACATTTCTTTCTTTCTTCACATGCCATGGTCACATTGAATACAAGGCAAGAAAGGAAGAAAGGGTCGAACCGAAGAGAGAGTGATTTTTGAAAAGGAAAGAAATTGCAGCCCCTTCTGTGTTTCAGAGACAGACAAGGAAAATCATCACAGTTAAGATTAGGGCAAGAGAAGCGGCCTGAGAGGTCTTATTCATGGCTCTGTGTTCCACATAACCATATTGTTTCCTCTAAGTGGCTGAGAAAAAGAAAGGCTCTCCCCTTTTCTGATAGCTCATTTGGAACATATAAAAGCCTTCCTCATCAGGTTGAGAAAATTACATCACTGATAAGTCAACCTTCTGTACCCTTTGGATCCTAGTCTCTAGATAGAAAATGTGGCATTTTTAGACATTAAGACTATTTTGGATTCCTTTGAATTCCTCCAAGAGCAATTGGCTCTGATGCAATGGGTTTTTTCCCTTATCTCCTGGGCTATGAAGAGCTCTTTCATCATCATGGCATTTGAGTTAGCTGAGTCCCTGGAATAGGTCAGAAAAAGCTCCTATGGAGATTTTCATATTACAGCATTGTTAGCTAAATTAATCCTTTTGCCTAGATTTTCTTCACTGAGAGAAATTTTGTAAAGTTAATTGGAGTCTCAGGAAGAGAACTAACAAAAGGCAGAACTTCAGTGGGGTCAAACAGGCATATTACCTCAAAACCAAAAAGATGAATTAGAAGGGAGGATACTTGGCTTTTAACACAATTAAAGCCTGAAAGGAAACTTAATTTCATCTAGTCCATTCTTTTTTTTTTCCTCATGGTAAGAAAGTTCATGAACATTTCTAGAGGGATAGAGGGATACATTTTTATCGATTACTTAGGATCTACAGTGAGAGAAATTATATAGCTTTTCATGAAGTCTCATGGTTTCAAGTATTTTGCTCGGTGACTTCTCTTCTCCAGCTTAAATATCATATCTAAAATTCTATCAAATTCTTGTCTGGCCTCTCCCACACAAAAAAGCAAATTGTCGTTTTTATTGTGAATTATTAACCATCCTATTTATGATAACCTTAAGCACACTCTTGACACTGAAAGCATACTTTATTCTACTGTTTTTAAAAACTGATAACCCTTTCTCCATAAAAGGTCTTATTTATCCATTAAAGCTACCTTCTTATACATTTCATATATTGATTGTGTCTTAAGTACACATAACTCCTCATTTCTTTTTTTTTAAGGATTTTATTTATTTATTTGACAGAGAGAGAGAGATCACAAGTAGGCAGAGAGGCAGGCAGAGAGAGCGGGAAGCAGGCTCCCAGCTGAACAGAGAGCCCGATGCGGGGCTCGATGCCAGGAACCTGAGATCATGACCTGAGCCGAAGGCAGAGGCTTAGCCCTCTGAGCCACCCAGGCACCCCATAACTCCTCATTTCTTACTAAATCGTTAAATACTAAACTTTTGGTGCAATTATTGAATGTCTGTCTCATTATCATACATTGAACTAAATCTCTTGAAGTAAATTTACATTTTAAAATTCATACATATATATGTGTGTGTATGGTATACAGACATATACACGTGATGTCGTGTGTGTCTGTGCGTGTATGATACAGATTTGTATCATTGGCACCCTCAACACTCTACTGAACTTGATCAGAAAGGATAATCTGTTAACTGGGGGGGGAAATGTAATCTGTGCCTTGGTTTTGCCACTAGATGGCACTGACCTGCCTTTGGAAGCTGCTAAGGACCTCTGCCTAATTGAGAACAATTATTTTTTTAATCAAGAGCTATAACACCCTTCTTAATCGATAAGCTTTTAAGTTTGCAATGAGTTTTAGTATTCGCAAATATCTCATATTGCTTAGAGCAAACATAAACAGTTAAGAGATCAAACAACAAGTGAGTACTGGTCTTTTCTATGCTATTTTTTTTAATCCCTCCAACTTTTTCATATATGCAGAAAAAGCAGAGTTCAACATAGAATTTAAACATTTTCAGCCTTGACAGTCTTCATTAGTATCTTCTAAAAAGTTACTCATTCCTTTCTCCTGGTTTAAAGTAACTATTGATCCAAAGTTAAATTTTTAAGTTATTTAATAGACCGTAGTTATGCAAGTGTGACTATCAACTTCTGTTTAGAGAAGATATTTGCTTGTTTTTTTCTCCTTTGACTACCTCTAACAAATCTCATATGATTGTTTGCTTCCGTTCTGTTTGCCTGAATTCTTGGTTCAATTGGGATTATTTTTTAGGAAGATAATTTTTATGTAACACGAGGATGCATAACAAGAAAATGCTGTTATTTTATCCCCTTCGAATTAAGATTCACTGTAAAGTATATCAAAAGAAATATTAGAAATATTTGTCTCCATTCAACCTTAATTTGCCCTCATGTGGAGTAATGAAAGGTGGCAAATACGATATAGCAAATTAGCTTAGGGTATGACATGTCCATTAGATATCACAATGTTTCAGACTAAAGAGAGAATCTACATCAAGGTTCTAAACCCTGGAAGGGTGCATCAAAATTACCTGTGGAGCTTCTTAAAAGGATAGAAACACAATCTCCACAGAACTATTTATTGAATCAGAAACTGTTGGTTGGGACCAAGGCCATCTGTAGTGCTGAAAGGCTTTAAAGACTGCTCTGGGATCCAACTAGAGATAAGAACCACTGGTCTTCTGAGGGGAGGGGCGTAGGGAGAGGGTGGTGGGGTTACGGACATTGGGGAGGGTATGTGATATGGTGAGTGCTGTGAAGTGTGTAAACCTGGCAATTCACAGACCGTACCCCTGAGGCTAATAATACATTATCTGTTTATTAAAAAAATTTTAAATTAAAAAAAAAAGAACTACTGGTCTTCAAAGAGGAGCTTTGATTCAAGAGCATTATCTTATTTAAATATTCTGCACCATGGTTATACTCTGGGATCTGGAGCCAGCTTGCTCCCAGCATTTCTGCTCAATATCTGTGTGACCTAAATCAAGTTACTTACGGTGCTATGCTTCAGGTTTCTTGATGATCATAATGATGACAATAAGAGTCTCCATGTTTATGAGGTCATTCTGAGGAATAATAAACCTAATCCACATAAAATGATGACAACTTAGTCCTCAATAGGGGAAAGCTATTATTATTATTATTATCATCACTATCATCATCATAATTAGCACTGTTGCAGACATATAGCTGCTCTATCTGTTGATAAGCTATAAGTTTGTATAAATTTACTTTTGCTACATTTAATTTTATTTTATTTATTTCTGCTCTATTTTTATTTGTACTTTAGGTGAGAATCACATGGATTAAGGTTTAAAAAAACAAAGTTAGGGAAGATGAAGTAACAATTTTAAAAACACACAAAATCTTTATAAATTATTTCACATGCTTCTGGAGTCAATAGAAAATTGGCCACAGAAAATTTGTTTATGGATTGTCAAGAGTCAATTTCATGTCTTTTTCTTTTTTTCTCCCCCATCGGCCTTTAAGATTTGCTCAGAACTCCCATTTATAAAAGCTTTAAAAAAGTAAATGTATTTCATGTATAAAGGATTTATATTCTCATATGATCATCAAGACATTAGGCCAATATCATGTAATTAAGACAAAACTAAATTCTTCCTAAAAAAAGAATTTAGGAATTAAAACTTACTGAAACCTGAAGGTGGGAATGTTTGGATTCCATCCCAAAGTTTTTCAGAGCACATATATTACAGTATTTCATACCATTGCCTTGGGTTTCACTACCATAAATGGAAGCCAAAGAGTATTCTACAATTTACCTGAAATTATCTTTCCTTTCTCAGTCTGGTGATTAAAGTTACCCTCTTCCTTCCGGCTCTGCTCAAGTATCACCAACTCCAGAAGTCCTCAGTGGGCCCCCAATCCATTTACTCTGAAGGCCATCACTCCCATCATTTGTAGGTCTCTCAGGGTATCCTACTTTATACTGCTATTTAAGATCATTATATAAAGCTGTCACATCCCAGCTGGATTGTACATTTATTAAGAACAAAAGCCAGTATGATATGCTTTTTGATAAAAAATTACCATGTTGATAGGAATTTTTTAGGCTAAGTGGTGATGGGTATTAAGGAGGGCACTTGGTGTGACGAGCACTGGGTGTTGTATATAAGTGATGAATCACTAAATTCTCCTCCTAAAACCAATATTTTACCATATGTTAACTAACTACAGTGTAAATAAAAATTCACACACACACACACACACACACACACACAGAAGAATATTTTAGGATCTTCTTATAACTCTAGATATGTTTATATTAATAAAACTGACAAATTCTAGATTATTAAAATAACAGAGGCAAGGATAATCATTTTCATCATTTAGTGATAAGTTGGTCAAAAAGTGAGCAAATCTGGCATTTAGAATAAAACAAAATTTGAACCATCAGGATCATGAATATTTGATTGAAACCCTTGAAATAAGGTCAACATTAACCACCAGTCTAGTAATAACAAAGACTATTTTGGAAAAAATTTACAAGCAGACTGAAAATGAACCAACTTCAGTTTATGTATATATATGTGTTTGTAGGTATATAATTTTAATGGTTGACTGTATATTTTCTGTGAATGTGGACTGTACATGGGATATGATGTCATATATCAAATATGGTTCCCTCTTTGGGAGTTTAACCAATTATTGAATTTTTTTAAAGATTTATTTAATTATTCGAGAGAGTGATAGCAAGCTGTGGGGAAGGTGTAGAGGGAGAGGGAGAGAGAGAATCTCATGCAGACTCCCAGCTGAGCAAGAAGCCCGACATGGGGCTTGATCTCATAACCCTAAGATCATGACCAGGGCTAAAATCTGAAGCAGGACGCTTGACCAACTGAGCACGCCAGGCTCCCCTGAACAATTATTGAAATAAGTAGCTTTTTTTAAACTGTGTACAACCAGATATATTTCTTGATGTTTATTTTCCAGAACTTTGCCATTTTTAAAATGCAGAAAGAAAGTAGAGAGGCTTATTTTGACTTTTAAATTATAGGAGCAAAGTATGCTTTTGATATTTATCAAGGAGTTAATTGAGTGATTCATTTGCTGTTTCATCATTATATTGTTATAGCACGTTGATGTGTGATTTAGTTTCCATCAAGTGTTGCTAGAAGATTAATCTAGTTTAAGATGCTGACTAGGCAAGCAAAATGTTTGCTCACTGCAAGCATTTTTATAATTAACTTAGCAGCACAGATAAATAAAGAGGTAATCTTATAGTAACAGAGAGGACATGATATGACTGGTGTCTGAGGAAATACATTTTAAATAGCAATTCATTGATATATAAAAATGGATATTTGTAGGGGGAAGAAAAGGCTCTAGCTTGATGTTTACGATGACATGTCAAAACTTGCAGTATTTTTCAATTTACATGGCTGAAAAAGGTTGAAGGCAATAAAATACATGTTAAATAGCGCAATATATTACTGATTTATAATGGCAAAATGTATGAATAGGTATAAAATTATATAATCATTTGTGCCTTTCCATATGCAGGAAGACCACTATTCCATCCTAATAATTACAGATCAGGTTTGAGAAAAGAAGACATTTCATTTAAATTCCCACATTTCTAGAAGTTTGCCTCCTTTTTTGAAGTGGAAACTAGGTCTCAAATCAGCACTTACTGTTAAATGTTTAGTGAGACCTCTATCATGGGAAACTCTGAGTAAAGCACACCCAGACACACCTTGGATTCCAATTTACGTGTTGAAATCTTGAGACAGATTTACAGAAACAAAAATTATTATCTGGAGAATCAGCAAATTAAGGGGAGCTTCCCCAGTCACAAAACACTCCTGGCATCAAATTCTCCTAGGAAAACCAATTATAACCCCATTGTGGTGTCAGTCTTCCAAACCCAGATGCACAGCGGAGAGAGATTGTGGTCGAATAGAATCTTTTCTCTGACCTTTGCTTATTCCTTTGGACCCCTGATGACTAATGCCTACTCCTGAATTATACTCCATTTTCCTGTACCAATAACGAAAGTTGGCACTTACACAGTTCTTGGTTTGTGCCAAACACTATTCTTAGTGTTTTGCAGCTACTAGAACATTTAACTATATGATGTCCACATGGATGGCAGTATTTTCACAATCACATTTTACAGATAGATAAACTGAGGCAAAGAGAATCACCAATATGACGAAGATCACATAGCTGTATAAGTGGTAAAGCCAGAATTCAAACAAAGGAGGTCGGTTCTAGAGACTGCCCAAAACCAATATTCGAAACCACCAAAACACACCCGCAAGCAGATCCTAATCTTACTTATATTTGTTTTGTGAATGCAAAGAAGAAACCAAAAAAGTGTGTGCAAAACGCTACCTCTTCCTTTTAATTTCATGTTTTATTCCTTGTTTGCATTGATCTAGAAATGAAATTTGAGCCCATTTATTTAGCTTCAGAAACTCAGGAACCAGAGCTCATATTTTATATGTACAGAAATGCCCTCTGGCTCCACAGCTAGAGGAGGTTAGTGCTAGATGTTAGCAATTATGCTTAAATGAGACTCGTTTCAAACAAAGTCAAAATTAAGGAATCTGATTTGGCAAAGTGTCGCGTTTTTAGAAGTCTTGTGTTCTCTCCAAACCACCTTGTCCTCAGGGAATTCATGAGCCTGACAAGCAGGCTTGTGGCAGGTCAAGTTCAAATTGGAATTTTGACTGTGTAAACGCAGCCGCTCGGTAGCTGCAGTTTTCAGTTAGGTAAATACTTTAGATAAACAGCTTCATTATTTTTTCTGTATAACTGAAGATAATTATATAAATTATAACTAAATTCTGTATAAACTATAATCTCCTTGTAATTACCTCAATTAATGTTTTTAATTGACATAATGGTTCACTTTTTAGCTTAATACCTGAGGCATTTCCATTAACTCTCTGCGATGAATATTACAATTGCTCCTGGGGTATAAGTCCAACAGACTTGTTTGCCCCTTAAGTAGATACACTTGACTTACAAACTGGTGGGTTCTGAAAGGTTATTGTCATCCCTTTATAAGCCCAAAGTAACATCATTTAAGTGTGCACTTTCGCTACCAGTTAGAGACAAGAAAAGAAGACAGATAGTAGAACACACATTTGAAGGTTATTCTATAGGTTAAAGAATTTTCTTAAGCTTTGAAGGCAAAATTCCTCATTTGTTCCATGTAGGGTGCTGATCCTAGACACACTCCTCCAAAAGCAGGTATAAAAGGGAAAATTAATGAATCTAGATGTTTAACAGATTCCCCCACCATATCATGGCTTCTTGATTGCCCAGCTCCTGTGAATACATAAGAAAAGAAATCAGTTCCTTTTGGCCAAAATGGAAAGTACCTAGAAACAAAGAACTCTTTGTATTAAACCAGGGGGGGGGGAAATGGCCTGAAGCCAGAGTGCAAATGGAGGAAGGAGTCTTGAAAAATTCTATTACTCAGAGAAATTCTAGTTTTTTGGTTGGTCTGAGGCAAGTATCCTCAATGCCCTGAAACTCTCTTCTGGTCATTGATTTCCTTTACAGATGGAGAGAGAGACTAGCACATTGACTAGGAAATGTCAGAATTAGAAAAATAAAGACAAATTCAGATATTGGTATACACAAGGACACCAATGACAGAGGAGAAACAGTGACATGAGAGATTAAAAAGTTGGGTGATACTGAATCACGAGCTTCTCTAGACATCTATAGTGGAAAATATAGTATTTTCCTTGGGTGAATTCTGTCCTGTCAACCTTCTGTTATCTTATGAGTCTTTTACATTCCTAAGAAGGACTAAACCCCAAGGAGAATACATTTATGGTTGAAAAGCCCATGCTAAAATTAAGCTGAGTAGTAAGAGAGGGATGTTTGCACTTTCATAAAAGCATCTAATGCTTTTTGAAAAGATGTTATGTCTTTGCATGAAGACCTATTCTGTTAATGAATCATGCCCAACAATGGTTTAAATCTGAGATCAAAAGATTAAGTTTGTGATCCTTTCTTCTGAGATGATAAACAACATCTTCTCCCCATTAAGTAAAAATTTAAGTACTGTAGATGTTGTATGAATGGAAAATGGGTTTTCTGAGTTCTTAGACTGGAAGTATAGAACTGGACCTGTGTAATACTGCTCTGATGGGTAGTATTTGTGGGTATTTTTTTCAAAATGAAATACATTTATGAAAATGGTGACTCCACTCACTCACATGCTTTCCACAGGGATCTATATGCCAGTGACTCCAAAATTCACTGGGTGTAGTGGTGTCCATTACCTGCTGGAGTAGATGACTCATGAGCTGTGGCAAATGCGTCAAACTAGGCCAGGAAGTAGGAGGAGGAGCAGATGACAAAGGTATAAAGGGTGGTCAGCGGTGCTGAAAGCCCGGCTCTGACTGGAAATCTTGAATTGTTACTATGCCAGTCACCATATTTAAGTGGCAGAAGCCGGCACGCTCAGCTGTAGAATTGCAGAGCAGAGATGGGGGATACAGCCCTGATCTAACGTTGGGATGCTACTAGGCAGCTCCCGTGGAATGACAGAGATGGCAAGTTATCAAGGATACTGGTATGAGAGCTGCACAGATGGTAGATCAGGCCTTTGGAAGGCAGAGGAGCAGCAATACAGGGTGCAGAAAAGAACAGGGAAAATATGAAGTTCTAACTGTTCCCTATCACTCTTCTTGCCATATAAACTGTGGGGAGAGTCAAGTCTGATTGTAGCTGTGAAAAGCTTAGACACATCCCTGGAAAATGGTAAGTACTCAGTCAATTCTACCCAGTAGCGGTGGTGGTTGTAGAAGGAGCCAGAGTAGTAAGTGGAGGTAGAAGTGGCAACAGTGGTGTTGTGGCACCTTTCCCAGACCGGCAATAACTTATGTTTTCTTCCTTTGGAACCTAACTTATGGTACATCCCCCATACTGCCACCCTAACCCTCTCCCTAAAACCTTTCTGAGCTACCTATTGACTTCCTGTTGACTGAATAAATCAGAAATATTGAATCGAGTATAAAGAACCCCCTGCCTTTACCCTAGCACTTCTATGTCCGCACACTGAATTGAGGGATTAAGCAGGTAAAAGATCATCAGAGAGAACCATATTGTGCTTCTCATCACTTCGTCATAGAGTATGTAATCACATGACTGCCCCAAGTGTGGTTTCTCACGTTAGAAATTATTTTGTGTGCCTATGTGTGCTTAGGTGTGGTGTGTCTGCTTGCATGTTCTTGTCTGTGAAACTAATTCTCTCAGATTCAACTAGTTAGAATTAATTTTTCTTCCCCTTTATGTCTACTTTCATCATGTTATCTACTATAGCGTTTCAATCCTTAACAATTTATCTCATGGACTCAAGAACAGTACTTCATATCTAATATCAACCAGCTCAATATTTGGAGAACAGTGAAGGCTAGAGTCTGAACAAAAAGAAAATAACACATTCCGTTAACCCATTAACTAGATTGTCTCAATGTACTTTTGCTCTGGTCTCACACTTTTTTTTTTTTCTCGTACTTTTGTTACAGATAGACACTTAGAAAAATAGTTTGTCAGTAAAACAAACTGCCTACTTACGTTATTCAGTGGTACAAGTTGAAAAGTTAATACTGATTCTTAACTCTTCCTACATAGTACAATATATCTGTAGCTTGGCTAATTTAGAAATAGCTTCAGTTCTCTTCATTCTGCGTGATCGTTATGTTCTGTGTGTTCGAATTTAAAACGTGTATAAATGTGAAGTTAATCTGTCAAATTTATAAGCAATGAGCATCCATAAATCTTTTTAGTTGATGAATTACATGGTAAAGGCAAGAGAACAGAAAAGGGAAATATAATTTGTCTAGACATTGTGCAGCTTTTTTTTTTCCCTCTATGACGTTCTGGCGTGATTAGAGTATTAAAGGAAAGCAAACCTAAAAGTCTAATGGCATACTTCCACTTCTAGTTAGCAGTCCTGCAATTTAAAAGGCAGAAATGCAGCAAAAGGATGATCTAGCGGGAGGATACCCTGTTCAAAATTACCTTTGCAGGGATTTTTGGGAAACACAGTTAACTCAGCAAGAGCCGAAGAATGCTTAAATGGAAGCTAGTTCTTGTTGTTGCAAAGACATATGTCTTGATTTGTAATTACCAGAAGAATGGGTTGCACATACTGTACTTTAAATCATTTTCCCAGCAATGGGAACTAGTACAGACATGTATGCAAAGGGCACACCATACTTTCCCTTTAATTTCCCACAGCTTTTTTTTTCCAATCAGATCCCTTTAATTAGAAATAATCACTGGATAGTTAGTGAACTTTTATATAGCTTTGTCTTTCATTGGAAAAAAAAAAGTCAAGATGTCATAAAAATAGACCTCGTATTCAAACAGCTGAACTGAACAAGAATGAAATGAATACTTACCAAAAATCGTATATGGAAAGAACTATGAAAAATGTTATCCTAAAATAATTAGGAACTTATAGGAACCAAAACCTTGATTTTGTAAAAGTAAGATCTCTTTTTTGGCTTTCATTTTACCATTATTCAAAATCAAACAAACAAATTAAAAGCAACAACAACAACAAAAAGGATTTTGCTTAATGTCAGGAGCATAGCCAGACATCTATGGGCCACTTAATTACTGTCCATTCTATAGGTGATTTAAATTTGAATGAGATTTTGACATTTAACAGAATATCAATTTATCCAGTTGACATTTTTTTTAATTTTTTTTTTTTTTATTTTTTCTTTAACAAAAGGGTCTCTGGGGTGACAAGACAGGCAGACCAGCTTCTCAGGGCTCAGGGACATTTGGGCAGATGTGATGAGTCCTCTGGGTCAGCCTGGGCTGTTTCCGGGACAGGGGGCACCAGCTCCAAAATGGAGTAAGCTTCTGGGGCCTAGACCTCCAGAAGTTCTGGAACAGGCTCCTCCTTGGTCAACATGGGGAGTTCATCACTGCTGCCTGCAGTTATGCCCCCAGGATCTCTCTCTTGACCCAGCCTCAGGGGCTGAGAACCCTGTGGGACCTCTGCCAGTGGTCCCACCAGTGACACGGGGTGGCTGAGTAGGGAGGTGCCCCCAGGGCTGGGCTCAGTGCACTTCTGCAAAGAGCCTTCCAAATGGAATCTCTGGTTACTATTCTCATCATTGAGATCCAACAGAATGAGGCCACTCCCTTGGGGCCTGGCACCCCTGCCCCGCCTCTCCAGGCCTCAGGTTCTCTCTGTCCTGCCACCTCACCTTCGTTGCTCCTCCTCCTGGGGGGTCCACCACTGGCACCCATTTGAACATATATGAAGGGAAGTGTTGCCCACCGTCACCCAGCCCTTCTTCCATCCTCAGACCTTCTCGATGGTGGCCATCAGCTTCTTGATGTCATCCTTGGCCAGGCTCTGGTCTCTGTTCTCAAGTCCAGCTGGCCATGGGGTAGGAGCTGGGGCTGAGGCCAGGCCCAGGGCTGGTCCCCCTCCAGTCCCTCAGACTCAGGCTCTGCACCAGGCCCAGGAGCCACTCTCAGCCTGCTGTCCCTGCAGCGGTTGGCTGAGCCCTCCCTTTATAGTTGATCTTTTAAAGTAAACCACTCCACAAAGTTGAGTGATCATTGGTGACTCTCAAAACTACTTCATCTAGTTTAATTTTATTTCTCACAGTTGTCTCTGAGATCACTTGAGATCATGTGATTTGATGTCGTTTGACATGTGTGAGGCAATATAAAACTGTAAAGCAAAATTATTTTACTTAACCACAATTTCCGTTTGTCTGGGAGAGGCCTCAAATAGCATTTTTTTTAAGAGGTTGTTTGAGATGTAATTCACATACCTTACATTTCACCTAAAAGCCACTTCAGTGGTTTTTGGGATACTCATGTACAACTTCTACTTTGGTCAAGTTTGAACATTTTTATCACTTCAAAAAAAATTCCTAGGTCCTTTAGCTATTGCACATCTGTTTTCCAATCTCACCAGCCCTACACAATCACCGATCTACCTTCTGTCTCCATAGAATTTCCTATTCTGGGTATTTCATATCAATGCAATCTTATAATATATGGATTTTGTTTGTGTGTGCGGTGTGTGTCTTTCTCTGAGCATAATGGTTTCAAAGTTCATCCATACTGTAGTGTGTATCTGTACTTTATTCCTTTTATTTTTTAAGATTTATTTATTTTAGAGAGAGCGAGTGTGGTGGTTTGTGCTGGTAGGGGAGCAGGTGGTTGGAGCAGTTGTATGGTTTAGCTTTTATATTTAGGTCTTTGATTTATTTCTAGTTAATTTATATACACGCTGTGAGAGAATTCTCTTGCCTGTGAATACACAAAATTCCCAGCACTATCTGTTCAAAAGACTTCTTTCCCTGTTCAGTGGTCTTGGTACCCTTGTTGAATATCATTTGGCCATAGACACACAGATTTGTTTTTTAACTCTTCTGTTCTATTTATCAGTCTATCTTCTATCTTATGTCACTACTGTCACAGGCTTCAGAGTTCTTATCTCACAGACTCAAGAAATGAATCTTCCAGAAAAAAAGGGTGAAGTGAAGTGAAAATTTATTAAGTAAAGGTAAGAACAGAAAGGAAAGAGCTGTCTAGGGTAAGAGGGGTTCAGAATGGGTTACCACCAAGGGTTTTTATGGTGGGTCATTTATGGGAAATTGACCAGGGAACTTGGTAGATTTCTTGTCAATATCATGGTAGATTTGTTACTATCATGTCTATATTTAGAAGGAACCTGGTGGACTTGTAACTATCATGAGTATAAACAAGGTGTTCTTATAAATATCATGTCTATTTCTTCACATCAGGGATTGCTTTGAGCCTGGTTACATAGCCCCCTGCATGACCACACTCACTTCACCTCCTACCTGTCTTGCCCTACCTGTCCCTTACTTACTCCTACACAGTCTTAATTATTGTTGCATTGGCATAAATTTTAAAATTAGGCAGTATGAGGCTTCCAATTTTGTTCTTCTACAAGGTTATTTTGTGTCTTCTCAGTTCCTTATAATACACATAAATTTTTAAGTTAGCTTGTCTGTTTCTATAAAGCAGCCAGCTGGGATTCTAATAAGGATTGCATTGAATCTGTAGATCAGTTTGGGGAGTAATGTTATCTTTAGGTATTAGATCTTTAGACCCATGAATATGAAATGTTTTTTCCACTTTTTTAAATATTCTTTCATTTCTTTTAACAGTGTTTTATAGTTTTCAGAGTGTAAGTTTTACACTCTGAAATAATTAAAATAAAATACATTTGTTAATGTATTTCTAAATTTTTTAATGTAAATGGAATATTTTCTTAATTTCATTTTTCCATTGCTTATTATAATGGTATAGGAACAGAATTGGGTTTTGTGTATTGTTCTTGTACGCCACAACCTTACTGAACTCACTTAGTTCTAATCATTTTTTAGTAGATTGCTTAGGATTTTCTATATATGAGATCATATCAACTACAAATAGGATAAGTTTGTGTCTTCCTTTTCAATCTGGATGCCTTTGATTTCTTTTTCTCACCTAGATGTCCTGGCTGGAAACTCCAGTGCAGTGTTGAATAGAAGTGAAGAGACCAGACATGTTTTTGTTTCTTTTATTTGTTTGTTTGTTTGTTTGTTTGTTTGTTTTTCTGTAGGAGGAAAGCACTCAACCCTTCAGTGTTAATCATGATGTGGATTTTTTATAGATGTCCTTCATCAGTTTGAATAAACTCTTTTCTACTCCTATTGTTTTCATTTTTTTAATCATGAAAAGAGTGTTGAAGTTTTTCAAATGCTTTTTATGTGTCTATATAGGTGATCATGGTTGGTTTTTGTTTGTTTTGTCCCATTTATATGTTGTATTACTTTGTTTTGGTTTTTTTTGTTGTTGTTGTTGTTGTTTTAATGTTAAGCCAAACTTGCATTCCTGAGATAAATCCCATTTAGTAATGTTGCTACTTCTGTGGCTACTGCTCTCTCCTTCTCCTCCTCCTCCCTGCTCTACCTCCCTCCCTTTCTTCCTCCCCCTCCTCCTTTCTTGGTATATTGCTAGATTCAGTTTGCTAGCATTTTGTTGAAGATTTTCACATCTACTTTTATAAGAGATGTTCATTTGTGATTTTCTTTTCTTATGTCTTAGTCTGGTAGTCTGGTTTTAGGTATCAGAGTTATGCTAACCTCATAGAATGAGTTAGGGAGTTCTCCTCCCCTTCTGTTTGTTTTTGTTTGTTTGTTTGTTTGTTTGTTTTTTGTTTTTACAAGATTTTTTGAAAATGTATTAATTTTTCTTTAAATGTTTGGTGGATTTTGCCTATGAAGCTATCTGGGCTTGGACTTTTGGGGGGATATTTTAAAATTCCTAATTCAATCTCATTCAATAACATTCAAAGATTGAATAACATTCAAAGATTGAATAACATTCAATCTTTGCATGTTATAGGTCTATAAAATTATCTGTTTCTTCCTGAGTCAGTTGTAATAGTGTGTCTTTTTAGGACTGTGTACATTTCATTGAAGTTATTTAATATACTGGCATATATCCTACAATTTTAATTTTTTTGAAAGATTGGTAGTACTGTTCTCTCTTATACTTCTGATTCTAGTAATTGGGGTCCTCTCTCTCTCTCCTTCCCTCCCTACTCCCATCTCACCTCTCTTTTTCGTCAGTCTAGCTAAAGGTATGTCAATTGTCTTAAATTTTCCAAAGAATCAGCTTTTGGTTTCATTGATTTTCTTTATTTTTTTCTCTCCTCTAGTTCAATAATTTCCACTTTATTATTTATTTCCTTCTTCATTATTTAGTTCCTATCTCTATTATTTATTTCCTTCTGTTTGCTTTGGGTTTACTTTGCTCTTCTTTTTCCTCTATCTTAGGTAGAAGATTAGGTTATTAATTTGAAATCTTTCTGCTTCTGTGTGTGTGTGCATAGTATTTATTTTATATAAATATAAATTTTAAATATAAATAAATATAAATATAAATTTTATATAAATATATTTATATAAAAAATATATTTTATTTTATATATATACAAATGCATATATATATGCATTTGTAACTGAAATTTCCCTCTGAGCATTACTTTAGCTGAATTCCATAAGTTTTAGTATAATGTGTATCATGTGTATCTTTATTTTTATTCCTCTCAATGTATTTTCTGTTTTCTATTATGATTTCTTCTTTGGTCCACCGGTAATTTAAGAATGTGTTGTATAATTTCCACATAATTATGCATCTCCCAGATTTCTTTTTGTTCATGTTTTCTACTTTTATTCCATTGTGATTGGAAAGCATACCTCATGTTATTATTATAATTCTTTTACATTTAATGAGGTTTGTTTTATGCCTAGCATATGGTCTATCCTAAAAAAAAAAATGTTCCATTCACACTTGAAAAAGATATATATAATTTTGCTGTTGTTGAGTATCCTATAGATGTCTATTAGTTCCAGTTGGTTTGCAGTGCTAGTCAAGTCTCCTATCTTATTTTTTTCTTTTTTTTAAAGGATTTTATTTATTTAGTTGAGAGAGATATAGAGAGAACATAAGGAGGGAGAGGGGCAAGAGAGGGACAACCAGACCCCCTGTTGAGTAAGGAACCCAATGTGGGGCTGGATTCCAGGACCCTGAGATTATGACCTAAGCTGAAATCAGACACTTAACCAACTGAGCCACCCAGGTGCCCCGTTAAGTCTCCTATTTTATTATTAATTTTCTTACTAGTTGACTGCCCATTATTGAAAGTATGGTATTAAATTTCCAGCTATTATTGAAGTTTTGGACCCTAATGAACATTTGGCTAATGCTATGTCGGTGAGGAAGTTACTGAAATTTTCTCTGGGCTTCAGTATCCTTATGAATATGAACCAGCATTTACTTCCAGTTTTTCTTCATTGGTTTCTTACCACTTTGTGACTCTATCACTTTTATTACACCTAGGTCATAAATCCATAACTCATGAATTCTTATGCTAAAATATCACAGCTGTTTACTTTCTTCCACAAAGCTTTTTCAGTGTTACCTTCTCAAGTAGAGTCAGAATCTGAAACCTTAGGAAATCAAGACAGGGCCTTGGCTAGGTTGTTGGCCAACTCTTGTGCTATATAGTATGTTGTTTGGATGTTACGAAAGCAGTAGAATGTTACTATTTAGACTGAATTGATATTATTTTTCCAATGAGACTTAGGGGTTTTAAATTGAATTATTATTCAGTCATAACCAGGCCTTTATTTTTTTGCAGAAGAAACTTAGAATTTTGATTATAAGTCTCCTTTGTTGTGTCCCTTTGGAAATGGGAGGAAACATACAAACATTAGCTTTGCCATATGCACATGAAATTTCTAAAGTAGTTGTCTCTTTTCCCCTTTCCAAAACATGCAATATACAACTCACTGGTAACTTTTGCTGACAAACATACCATATAGCATCAGCCAAATTCCTGCCAGAGATGGTTGTCATTAGAGATACAGCACTGTTTATAATTTAAAATCCAGAACAAACATGACCTCCAATGGGATGCCTTCTCCAAATCCCAAGAATTACTTTATTAGTCCTCTGCCTCCAGATTACTGCCTCCAGATTATTATGACACTTTTTCCATGGTTGTTTTTCCTATCTGCCTTCCCCATCTTAAAAAAAAAAAAAAAAAAAAAAAAAAAGACTGAAAGAAAAGAAAACTTAACCTCACAGATAACAAGTGCAAATAAATGCATACATTTTCATTTTAACACAGTTGATTGTCATTATGGCCATGATAAAAGATATTTCTGCTATTTGTATTATTATCTATGCATATCTCCACGTAACAAAAATAACTTATCTGCACTCTTTCCTGCCTGAGCCCTCCATTCACATCTACTACATTTGGGTTAAGCTCATGGTTTACTCAGTTACCTTTGTTAAAAATTCTTATTAGTGTACCCTAACGAGTGAGCCAACTACTTTTCTTCCTTGACATGGGAATGTTATATGCTACATTGTTGATACATTTTAGCTAGACTCTGAAGCCATTGTCTGCTCCTGTTTGTGGTAGCTTCCAGTAGATCACCTGTGAGCAGGGTCTTCCTCTCTTGTCTTCTCCACAAGGTTTATAAAATGTTTTTGCCAATAATACTATGTTGCCATTTGTTGTCTGTAGTTGAGTATATTGAAATTATTTGACATGTCAGATGTCACTTAGAAGTTAAATCCTTTATTAATTTAGTGACTAAAGTGTATTCTTTACCTATCATGTCATTATTTAGTGCAGTTTATTGAAAGGATAATTTAGGCTGTGCTGCCTGTAAGCTAATACTTGACCTTCACTGTCATCAGAAATATTTTAAAGCCAACAAACATGCTGACATATTAAAGAAGTTTCTGTTTTCCTTAGAATCCTATTGTCAAGCAGTATAAGTGTTCAGTGTCTTTTAAGGCACACATGCACATTATTACTTAATGTATGTTTATTGAAATATTTAGAAAATAAAACTAAAAACAGAGGAGGAATTACAACACCCATCCATCCCTTCTGTATTATCAATCCTTGAATAAAAATATTGTTAAAATTTGGGGTATGGTCCTTTCTAGACTCCTATAGGTTTATCTGTCTGTATCTATTTAACTATAAAATTATATGTATCTACACATACTTTTGCTGCAAAAAAAAAGACATACTATTTTGTGGAATTTTTTTTTTACTCATCATATTATTAATTCCAAGAAAACATTAAATTAAAGTGAATATTTTGACTGTCTACAATTCAAATTTCATAATTATTATAGCCATAATTAAAGTATCTATTAGAAAACTGCTTAGATCTAACTGTAAAGTATAGCCCAGTTTTTCTTTCTGAATAATTATAAAAGAATCATTAATACAATAAATACACATATGATTCTAGAATACATTTTACTTTGCAAAATGATAATTTTTAGATGATATGCCTCTGATCTAAGATGGTGAACATATCTATGTAGTTCTTTTTAGGAAATAAGGCTTCACACTGAAACTTTTTAATTTAGGAAATTTTATTTAAAAAGTCAGACCTCGGGGCGCCTGGGTGGCTCAGTGGGTTAAGCCGCTGCCTTCGGCTCAGGTCATGATCTCAGGGTCCTGGGATCGAGTCCCGCATCGGGCTCTCTGCTCAGCAGGGAGCCTGCTTCCCTCTCTCTCTCTCTCTCTGCCTGCCTCTCTGTCTACTTGTGATCTCTCTCTGTCAAATAAATAAATAAAATCTTTAAAAAAAAATAAAAAAAATAAAAAGTCAGACCTCATTTGGAAAGTTGATGCTCACATAACTTCTAAGAAATGATTTGATCTCACACACACACAAAAAATAAAGCCAAAAAAATTTACTTAGATGCTGAGCATTTATGTAGACCACTGTTCAAAGCATATGTGTTCAGACATAAGAGAAAGAAAAGGACTTTTTGAAGAGTTAAAAAAGTGTTTCAGGTTTTGATAAAAAGTCATATGAAATGAAACTGAGAGCCAGCCTAGCCTGCCTGTTTAGGACGTAATTTTCTACCTCATGATGACAGTAGAATTTAAAAGCAATCCCAGCATATTCTGTTCATCCCACTGAGGTTTCAGATCTCTGAGAAATTGAAACTATGAAAAAGGAGCATTTAGAGAGTCCTTCATTCTGGTCAGAAAGATATATCCATAGTTTTGTCATCATCAGAAGCCACTTTCATTAAGCCATCATCAGCCCTATTTTGTATTATAATTGTAATTCAAAAATCAGATGACTGTATTTCTTTATGAATATAAATAGTAACCAACATATAGCCATTTACATCAAAGATAAGAAAGTAAACTCAACAAATTTGTATCAGTGCATCTGTTTATCTAGGATTTGAGGAATATGAAATTGACTTCACTTAGGCTCTTCTCAAAAATTATTCTTGACTTAATTCCAAATGAATCCCCACCATCTTAACTTCTCATTAATATTTGAATATTCTGGCCAGTTGTAGAAGCTACCATATTTCAAACCTGTGCTGTATTAAATCATCAAGTATCTACAAAGCTCCCCAGTATGCAAGGCACGATGAAACACTGAAAAATATTGGTAGAGGTTTAACAGCAGTGAAAAAGCAACAGTAACTTTAATAAAAGTAGCAACAGCTTATAAACTGTCCAAAAGGGAAAGACTTGTTTCAGTGTAATTGCTGATGGCCCTGGAATGTATGGCAGGGCAAGGAGACAGCCAGAGATGTTACAGCCTCGCCACAGTCGGAATGCGGTCACTCGAGTTATCATCTCACGATTAGGAAGTGGTTGTGGTAAGGTGTAGATAATTCCAGTGAAAGCAAAACTGTGTGGGTCTTTATCTCTTTTCCTATTTTGTGTGCTGAAGGGACAGGTTTTGAAAGCCAATGAGTAGCCCCCCATTCCCAGGTACTACACAGGTAATTGGACCCAACAGCAGAAGTCAAAGACTTGGCTCTAGTGAGGCAGTCTGGAATCCTTGCCCCCAGAGAGCGAAAGTCATCTAGATGAAACAAAGAGGGAAGAGAACTGAAATGAAAGAGGACAGGCTCTCTCTGTCAGATTCTTCATTGAGTCACATGTCAGCTGCTTAAACCTCTGTTTCAGTCAGCAAAAGGCCTCTCAGGGACTTTAAATGACTAAGAACAGGAAGTCGTGGGAGTGGTCTCCTGCAGTAGAAAGAGGGTGGTCAAAAATGACTTCGGGATCAAACAAATCATAAGGAACCAATTGGCCCAAATCCCAAATATACATTGTTAAAATACTTAGCATGGCACTTTCCATACTGTCTTTTAATGAACAAATTTCAAACATAGGAAAAAATTGATAGAACAATAAATGAGCATTTATGTTCCTCTTCCCATATTAAAATTTGTTAACATTTTACCACAATTGGGACGCCTGGGTGGCTCAGTTGGTTAAGCGGCTGCCTTCAGCTCAGGTCATGATCCCAGCGTCTTGGGATTGAGTCCCGCATCCGGCTCCTTGCTCTTCAAGGATCCTGCTTCTCCTTCTGACACTCTGTCTGCCTGTGCTCTCTCTCTCTCTCTGACAAATAAATAAATTCTTAAAAAAAAAAAAAAAAACATTTTACCACAATTATGTCATCTCTCTTTAATGATATATATGCATGTATGTGTACATTATTTTTTGCTCTCTATCAATTGAAACTACGTTCAGACTTCGACATTCATATCTTTAAAAAGGCATTCATTTTTCTAAACATAATAAGATCACACCTTAGAAAAAATAATGATTCTGTTATATAATGGCTAGCCCATGGACAAATTGTCCAAAAGCGTCCTGAGAAGGTCTTTTGTAGCTGCTGCCAATGTTACTTTTAATTTTAAGTTATAATCCCAACTAGATTCACATATTGCATTTAACTATTACTCCTTTTTATTTTATGGATTCTGTCTTATTACTGTCAATATATTGGGCCAGTAATTCTTTGCTGTGGAAAGGTGAGAGCCGTCCTTTGCATTGTGGAATGTTTTACACCACTAGATGCAAGTAGTACTTCCCCCACCCCAATTTGTAACAAATTGTCTCCTGATGTTACCATCTGTCCTCTGAGGAACAAAATCACCCCAGACTGAGAATTACTGTTCTTTTAATCCAGAAGAGTACTTCTGTCTGCACCTAATGTCATGTCATTTAGCCATGCCTAAAAACAGGTCTACATATTACACCTGTATTATATAATACACCTGTATTATATTATACCTGTATTATCTCAACATATATATCACACTCATCCCTCTATAGATTGTTTTAGAATTATGGATCTCAATAGGAGACAATTAGCATCTGAGCAATCATAAATATCACCTGATAGGGGTGCCTGGGTGGGCTCAGTCATTAAGTGTCTGCCTTTAGCTCAGGTCATGATCCCAGGGTCATAGGATCCAGCCCTGCATCAGATTTCCTGCTCAGCGGGAAGCCTGCTTCTGCCTCTCCCACTCCTAATTGTGTTCCCTTTCTCGCTGTGTCTCTCTCTGTCAAATAAATAAAATCTTTAAAAAAAAAAAAAAAACCTACCTGAGAAACTTGCCAAATAACAATTCCTACATTTTTCTCCTAGATATTTTGACTCCGTTCTGGATTGGGACCTGGAAATCTGAGGGTTTTTTTTTTTTTTTTTTTAAACACTCCAAGCTTTCACTGTCCCAATTCAAGTTTGGGGGTGGGGAGAAGCAAGTGTCTTCTGATACTTCCTTCCAGTTAATGTGGGGAAACCTATATCTTAGATCCTATATTTCTGGGTAAAGCTACATCAAGTATTTAATGGTGTCAGGTGTCATCAATAGTGCAGTATTTTCAAAATGTTTGTGTTTAATATTGAAATCCCACTAGTTCTCTCATTGTCTCAAGTCTATTTCTGTGAGGATTTTTGTTCATTTCGATTCTAACATGTGGACAACACAAGTTAGCATCTTTTCTACCATGAATGCTTTCCTACCATGATTTCTATTATGATAGAAGGTTATTATTATTTTTTTTTGGATAGAAGTTTATTTTAAATTTCTCTTGTCATTCATTGCTAGTGGGAATGCAAAATGATACATTCGGTGTGGAGGACAGCTTGGTGGTTTCTTAAAAAGCTAAACATTCTTACCATGTAATCCAGAAGTCATGCTCCTTAGTAATTACCCAAAGGAGTTGAAAACATATATCCAAACAAAACCTGTACATGGATGTTTATAACAGCTTTATTCAAAACTGCCAACATTTGGAAGCAACCAAGATGTCCTTCTGTAAGTGAGTAATAAATAAACTATAATCCATCCAGACAATGGAATATTTTCAGCACCTAAAAGAAATGAGATACCCATCCTTAAATGAATATTACTAAGTGCAACAAGCTAATGTGAAAAGGCTGCATGCCGTATGATTCCAACTATATAACATTCTGGAAAAGGCAAAACTTTGGGAACAGTGAAATTCTCAGTGGTTGCTAGGAGTTCAGGAGGAGGAAGGGGTAGAATAAGCAAAGCACAGAGGATTTGTGGGGCTAACCGGCTCTGTATGTTACTGTAGTGGTGGACTTGGGTCAGTATAACTTTTTCCAAACCCTTATTATGTACAACACCAAGAGTGAAGCCCGTGTCACCTATGGATCTTGGGTGATAAGCATGTATCAAGGTAGGCTCACCTGTTGAAACAAGTGCACCACTCTATGGGCTTTAATGGGACATTAATGCGGGAGACTGTGGGTGTGTAGGGGCAGGGAGTATATGTGAACTCTATGTACCTTCTGCTCATTTTTGTTGTAAACCTAAAACTCCTCTAAAAAATAAGATCTATTAGTTTTTTTTTTCCCCTCTTAACTGCTCAATCGTGTTTTCCTGAGTCCTAGACCAGCTCCCATGTAATCAATGGACTCTTTTTCCCCCTCTACACTCCCAACTGTACCCACTCAGGGTACAGTTACCATGTTCCCTGAATTCTTCCTTTAGTGCAGAACTTCTCAAACTGCCATGTGGGGGGGGGGGTGGAGTGGGAAGGAAAGAAAGAAAAGAAAGAATCACATAAGCAATTGTTAAAATGCTCATTCCCATTCCTCCCCTGGAAAGAATGACCTTAAAGAGTTTGGGCATTGAGGCGCCTGGGTGGCTCAGTGGGTTAAGCCTCTGCCCTCGGCTCAGGTCATGATCCCAGGGTCCTGGGATCCAGCCTTGCATCAGGCTCTCTGCTCAGCAGGGAGCTTGCTTCCCCCCCCCTTCCCAGCCCCCCTGTGCCTGCCTCTCTGCCTACTTGTGATCTCTGTCAAATAAATAAAATTAAAAAAAAAAAAAAAGAGTTTGGGCATGAAGTATAGAAATATGAAAACTAGCAAACATTCCAGATGTTTCTGGAATAGGTGAGCCAAGACCCAAGATTTGAAACCTCTTGCTTTAGAGCATCTGACATAGTCATCATTTTGGCCTTTTTTTCTATGACTTCAGGCCAATTCTGTTCAAACAAGGGTTACAAAAACTTCTTTGCTGGTGACCCTAATTCCTGTCTCCTTTCGCTACAATTATGCCTTTGTAAGCTGCTGAAATAATCTTCTGCAAATACCATTTTTATCATGCCACCTTCCTGCTCAAGAATCAGCTACTCTTACTATATCAAGTCCAAACTCTTGGCTTTTAATTCAAGGTCTCCTGTCAACTGGCACTTTTGTACCTCTCTAATTTTATCTTTTCCCACTACAGACTGACTCTCCCCTCTAGCTAAATCTAGCCAACTTTCCATTCTTCCATGCTGCTTATTTGTGTGCCTTTGAGTTTCCCATCAGTTGGAACGCTCTCCTGTTCATTTTCCCCAACATGGAATAAACATTTGCTCCCAACTCACCTACCTCAGGAAAGTTTCCCTGATTAAATTTTTCCACCTAATTGTTATGCTGACTGAATAAAAATTAGCCAACTGGACTATAATTTCAATGAGTAGAAATAACAAGAAGAAGCCTCTAGTATTCTAAAGGAGGAATGGTATGTTACCTTTCCAGTTATAAAAACAAAGTATTACTGCAATAAAAGTATCAATCAGAATTTTCATGGAAAAGTAGGTGCAACAAAGTATTCAAAATAAATGGATTGCGGGGCACCTGGGTGGCTCAGTGGGTTAAAGCCTCTGCCTTCGGCTCAGGTCATGATCCCAGGGTCCTGGGATCTTCCCTGCATTGGGCTCTCTGCTCAGCAGGAAGCCTGCTTCCTCCTCTCTCTCTCTCTCTCTGCCTGCCTCTCTGCCTACTTGTGATCTCTGTCTGTCAAATAAATAAATAAAATCTTTAAAAAGAATAAAATAAATGGATTGTATGTTGAATATGAGTGCAGTAGTTGGAGTAAAGGCTCCAGTGAGACAAGAAGACAGAGAGAGCTGGTAGGAAATGAATGAATGAATGAATGAATGAATGAAGAAAAATAACGTAGTAAAAAAAAAAAAAAAAAAAGAAAAAAAAAAAGAAAAATAAGGTAGTAACTCCTAAGATATGAAATGAATGTGGGGACAAAGCACAGTAGAAATGCAGCAGGAAAACAAAGCTTCTAAATTAATCTAAATCCAAATTAATCTAACTCCTTCCCAGAAGCAGTTTTGGTAGCACATGGACATTAGTTTTATTATTTTATAGGAAAAGCTGCTATACCCAACCAACTATTGGCCTCTTCAAAGCAGTCCTTTCTTGACCCTATGGAGCAAAAACACTTTTACCAGAGATTCCATTCCAATGACATGCTGATGCATACCTAATTCATTCAGTACACCCAGATTTATTTCCAGATGGTTCTATGTGTTAGGAATTCATGAGAGTTACTGGTTTTCCGTGCCCTCACCAATACTTGGGTTTACCTATCTCCAAATTTTTTAATTGAATAGGGACATTATGATATCACATTGTGATTTTACTTGCATTTATATAATTACTAAGGAATCAACACTTCCTCTAAGATACTTCAGAGCTATTTCGGCTTCTCTATCTTAGAACCTGTCTAATCAAATCTGCCTAACTCTTTCATATTATGTCTAATAACTTTCCTGTATTCCCTCTGTATCAGCCATGTTGAACTCCAGAAGACACCCAGAAATACTAGAATTTTGCCACTCTTCTTAGATTTGCACATTTTTTTAAATATTCCTGCCAAACTCCCATATACTTCCTGTTCACACTTCAATTATAACACTTTACAGATTTCATGAAAAGCATTTGAATCTATATTTCCCCACAAGACCTGGCCTTTAAAAAAAGAAAAGAAAAAAAGAAAAAACTTTGCTTTCCTAGCTTCTAAGAAGTAGGAAGTACATAGTGAAAGTGAAGTAAAACATACACACCTGACGGAAATTTTCTTCTTAACATCCTAAGAGGAGAGATTTCTTCTCTGTTAAGGTGAAGAGAGGCAAGACAAAGCACCACAAGGTGCACACTTAAGGGAGTCTGTCAGATTCTTAGAACAACAACCCCCAGCCACATCTACCTGGAACCCAGAGGTCTCACATTTGCCTTTTCCTGGTAACATGAATTTTTGAGCTCCAGAAGTCCTCTCTTCCTTCATTCAGGCCAAGATCCAAGTTCACCTGAACTGGCTTGTACCTGAGGAAGTGAAAGAAAGATCAAAAAAACAGGAAACAGGCAAGCTTGGATCTTACAACATAGCTGGGAAGATTCTGGAAAGAGCAGAGAAATGGAATCAGACATGCCTTTGAGGGTGAGGCGGGTACTATCTTTTGGGGTGTATCCAGATGCAAGATAGAGAAGTCCATTAAGGTGATGGTGAAAAATCCAGCCAGACTCGTGTAAACTGGTGTCAAGAAACTCAAGTGATAGACATTGGGTAGTGGGACAGCACGTGACTTCATGCAAGACCAGGAGAGCAGACAGTCTGTCCTACCTGCCAGGTAGGTGGGCCCAAGATCCTGAGAATCAAGAAACTAGAGTGTATAGATTTGGAGTTGGATGGGCCATTCATTAAATTATAAGATCATAGTCATTGGAGAGAATTTAGAATTTGCCAAGAACAAGATATATTCTAGATCTCGAGAAACTATAGTGGTAAAGACACAAAACAGGGATCAAGGTATGTTCCTTAAATAACTATACAAGTTGTAAACTTTATTTATTCACTTATATAACAGATATTTCTCAGTGCCTTCTAGAGGTTCAACATGGACATTGATCAAGGGTATAGCATTAAACAGACAAAAATTTTGGCCCTCAAAGGGCTTAACATTTTCTTATTATTTTTTAAGTTTTTATTAATTTATTTATTTGGCACAGAGAAAGAGCAGCAGAGGGAGAGGGAGCAGCAGACTCCACACTGAGCAGGGAGCGTGATGCGGCACTCGATCCCAGGACCCAGGATCATGACCTGAGCCGAAGGCAGACACTTAACTGACTGAGCCGCCCAGGCGTCCCTCAAAAAGCTTAACATTTGAGTGGGCAAATAGGGACAATTCAAAAGTAAAAAAGTAACATGTAGTCAGATGTTGATAAGTGCCAAAGAGAAAAATAAAGCAGAAAAGAGAAAGGGGGTGTCCCCAGGCAGGGTAGGATTAGATAGTGATTCCATATTTGTTGACTAAGTAGTAAAACAAGTGGGCACACGCATGGAGGGGGCGAGAGAGTGAGCTGCGTGTTCACCAGCCAGTGGGAAGACTGTGGCAGGCAGGTGCATTGCTGGCGTTTTTGTGGAAAAGCCAGGAGGCCTGGGTGACTGGAGAAGAATGGGTCAGGGGAAGAAAAGGCACACGAACTAAAAGATGTAAAGAGGTCTGGGGAAGTTCAAGTAGGGCCTTAGGGTCAACTCCCAGCATTTTTGGTTTCTACTTACCAGTGAAACACACCTGGAGCAGAAGCGTATGAAGAGCTGACTTGCATTTAAAGGTGATCCCTGTTTCTGCCGTGTTGAAAACAGAGGGAAGAGGAACAAGGACGAAGCAGAGAGAACTGTCCAGAGCTATTGTACCAAACCAGCTCCGAGAGAGTGGCTCCGATTGTGGGAGGAGCAGTAGATAAGAGCTGGGAAGGATCTAGGCACCTTTTGGAGAGATCGTCAATAATACTTGTTGTTGAATTGGTGGATTGTATGAATGGCGAGAGAGATGAGGCCAGACTTCAGAATTTAGGGCTGAATGGAAAGAAGAATCAACTCACCTATTACCTAAAAGAGAAAGGCTGCAGGGATGTAAAATCAGGGCTGTTTTTGAATACCGTGAAATTGAGATGATTATTAGCTGTGCAGATGGATATGTCGTATTGTTAGTTGCACACCACAGTGTGGAGTTCAGGTGAGAAAACTGAATAGAAATATGAATTTGAGGGGCACCTGCATGGCTCAGTCAGTTAAGCATCTGACTCTTGATTCCGGCTTGGGTGGTGAGATCAAGCCCCGTGACCAGCTTCCGCACTGGGCAGGGAATCTGCTGGAGATTCTCTCTCTCCCTCTGCCTCTGCCCCTTTCTCCCTCCCCCTTACCCAACTCCAGCAGCTGAATACTCTCTTGCTCTCTAAAAAAATATACATGTGTGTGTTTAAATTTGAGAACATTTACTTGATATTTAAATTCATGAAACCAGAATAAATCTTTAAGGCAATGGGTATAGAAATGGTAAAAGGAAGTTCAAGGTCTGTTTAGAAGTTGAGAAGGTACTGGCAAATGAAATGAGACTGGAAAAGAGCAGACAGAAATGTGGGGAGAAAACCAGGAGAAACTAATGTCCTAGTATCCAAGTGAAGAGACGTAACAAGGGGTGGGAAGGATCTGAGGACAAAATTAAACAGTGAATTTACCAAGATGGAGATTACTTGTGACCTTAGTTCAGTTTTGTTTTTTTACTCAACATGAGTTTTGCCCAAATGCAGGAAATATTCAATGATATTAGTGATACACTAATGTATAAATCAGTATAAATTACACTAATGTGTAAATCAGTTGAACAAACAATATAACACCATGTGTGGGCAAACATAAGGTATGCTTATAGGGATTACACTGATTTTTTTTTTTTTGTCGTGCTTATCCTAAGGTGATAATCCTCAAAGAGTAACTGTTCAAATTACGTTAAAAAATAGTAATGTTATTAAAATTATTTACTGCCTCCTAATATAATCAACTTAAGATATACTATTTAAGTTTTATCTCACTATTTTGCAGAACCTTCTGTAATGTTTAATCTTGAGTAATATATTTTTAGTTCCTCCATAAGGTCATTAAAAATGGCTCTTACTTATTGAATCCCACCAAGAGCCAAGAATTTTACATGGATTTTGTAATTTATAGCTCAACAGAGGTATTATCATCATCATCATTTTCAAGGGGAAAACTGATCTAGACTCTTCTGGGTTACAGCGTTCCGTGCGAAGCTGGTATTAAACTAATACAATAAAGGAGGAGAGTAAGTTCTCTTGGAACAAAGACAGACTTTATAATTTTTATTCACATAACATTTGCCTTAATAGTTCATTCACCAAAGGTCCTCAGCATGTTTATTGATTGCATTAAACTAAAGCTAAAGCCTACTTTGAAACCATGTAGTTAACTCCAGATCTGGTAATTAGGTGACATATTCTGGCAAGAAAAATTAGAACTAGGCAAATATTTTGTGCAAAGTGACCATATGATGTGTGATGAAGAGATATAACAGAAAGCAAATAAGCAGTTTCAGGAATGAAGTTGGCAGTTTTCTGTGAATTATTCGTGACAGTAAAATCTATTTTGAAAACATGACTGGTTCTGTTTGACAGAGGCAAAAGAATATTGAATGCAATCTTTAAAGGTAGTCATCTGTATAATATATGTCTGAATTTCATAAGTAAATTTCCTGCTATGTTGGCTTAAAATTATGTAATCAAAATTCAAAATCAGGGGAGCCTGGGTGGCTCAGTGGGTTAAGGCCTCTGCCTTCTGCTCAGGTCATGATCCCAGCATCCTGGGATCGATCCCCGCATGGGGCTCTCTGCTCAGTGGGGAGCCTGCTTCCTCCTCTCTCTCTCTGCCTGCCTCTCTGCCTACTTGTGATCTCTGTCAAATAAATAAATAAAATCTTTAAAAAAAAATTCAAAATCAACAGATAATAAATGCCATCAAGAATTACTGGCATTTTTAATTGGATAAAATACAAATTCAGTGAATTTTATTTTTTATAAACTTTTTTAAAAACTCCAATATAATTAATGTGCAGTGTTATATTAGTTTACAAAATAGTGATTTAGTAATTTCATGTGTTACTCAGGGCTCATCACAATAAGTATACTCTTAAGCCCTTTTGCCTATTTCACCTTCCCCCCATAACCACCAGTTTGTCTATTTTTTCTCTTTTTTCTTTGTTTTGTATCTTAAATTCTACATATGTATTAAATCATATGGTACTTGCCTTTCTCTGACTGACTTATTTCACTTAGCGTTATATTCTCTTGATCCATCCAAGCTCCTGCAAATGGCAAGATTTCATTCTTTTTTATGGCTGAGTCATATTCCTTTGTGTATATACACCACATCATCTTTATCCATTCATCTATCGATGGACGTCTGGGTTGCTTCCATATTTTGGCTATCGTAAATAATGTTACAATAAACATAGGGGTGCCAATATCCTCTCCAATTAGGTTTCCCATTTTGGGGGGTAAATAGTGGAATTACTAGATCATGTGGTAATTCTATTTTTATTTTTTTGAGGAACCTCCATACTGTTTTCTACAGTGGCTGCACCAGTTTGCATTCCTACTAACAGTGTGCATGAGGGTTCCTTTTTCTCCATATCCTTGCCAAGACTTGCTGGGTTTTTTTTGTGTTTTTGATTTTAGTCATTCTGACAGGTATGAGATGATATTTCATTGTTTTTTTAAATTTTATTTCCGTTTCCTTGCTGATTAGTGATATTGAGCATCTTTTCATGTGTCTATTGGCCATACAAATGTCTTCTTTGGAGAAATGTCTGTTTATGTCTTCTGCCCATAATTTAACTGGATTATTTGGTTTTCTGGTGAATTCTACAAGTTCTTTATGTATTTTGGATATTAACCTCTGACCAGATATATCATTTGTAAATATCATTCAGTCGGTTGTCTTTTTGTTTTGTTAATTGTTAGAAATTCAATGAATTTTAGGGCGCCTGGGTGGCTCAGTGGGTTAAGCCGCTGCCTTCGGCTCAGGTCATGATCTCAGGGTCCTGGGATCGAGTCCCGCATCGGGTTCTCTGCTCGGCGGAGATCCTCTCTCTCTGCCTGCCTCTCCATCTACTTGTGATCTCTCTCTGTCAAATAAATAAATAAATAAAATCTTAAAAAAAAAAAAAAAAGAAATTCAATGAATTTTAAATTGTAAAACACTGAAAACAATCCAAATTAATCATAATTGATTTTGACCATTTTACATGTAGAGCTCAATGAATTTTTATTATAATTTTTCTAATATCATAGCCTACTATTTATTTATATTTTATAAGCTATTTATTCAAACCATTAACTAATAAAAGATCATCTTTACTAGGGTAGGAAGAAACTTGTAATGTTTCTTGATTGTATTAAAATCTTTTTAATATAATAATTTATTGAAATAAGTGTAAAGTTTACATTCTTTTCCCTTTATAACGTCCCTTTGTTGTTTTATGATTTGAAAGTTGCAGCAAATATTTTAACATATCATGTGGCTATAACATCATATTATTTAGCTTATATTTAATTTGGTTAAAAAAAATCCTATATACATTTTGATGCAGTATCAATAAGAAAGCAATTTCTAGATCATCTCTATTTCAGTATGATTCCAGCATTTCCTTATGTGAGTTTCTTGAGTAAACATTTTTTTCTGTGGTATGACATAAATATAGAACATGCTTATAAAAGTATCATACTTGGTGAATTGGTACTGGAGATCTTAAATATCTTTCGAATTCTGATACTTCTAAAATGGTTTCTTCAACTTTTTTTAAATATTTAATTTATAAAAGCAGGCCCATAAACTTTAGTAAGATAGAGGAAAAAACAATTTTGGTTTTTTTCTTTATGTAGTAAAAATAAGTGAATGAAAGATCTATTTCAAAGTTGACAGTATTATTTGGATGGCATAAACCTTTTAACCTACTAGTGTTTTCCAGTATATTTTTGGGTATGTGTAAACATTTTCAGGTCCTCTCTGCTAAGGGTGCTTATTCATATATCCATTTTTTTTTCATTATTAAACATAGATTTATTGAGCACCAACTATTGGCCAGGTCACTGGGACATAACAGTCATCCAGGTAGAAGTCCTACTGTCATGGAGCTGATATTTTAGTTGTGGAGAAAAAGAAGGAAAAAAAAAACAGGTAATATATTGGATGAAAGCAGGTTTTATGAAACACCATAAAAGATATAAATGGGGAAAGGAAGTGGTGGGGAGGTTGAAATATTAAATGAGAAGGTCACATTTGGCCTCTCTGTGTAAAAAAGAAGGCAAAAGAAGGAGAGTTTTGTGCGAGTCTGGAAACACTTAAATACATGTTATCATTTACCAGGTACTATATAATGCTTTGCATCCATGAACACATTTAATTCGCACAGTCAGCTGTGAGCTAGGTAATAACTCCATTTTACAGATGGGGAAACTAAGACACAGAGAGGACTGCTGTTTGTTCAAGGTAATAGGCTATTAGCAAGATTAAACCGAGGCAGCTATTTCCAGGTTCTATGTTTAAACAAGACCGAGACATGCCAGGTATGGGAAACCACAAGGGCAACTGTCTGAGCTGTGCAGGTGTTTGGTGTGTTGGTAAAGCTGCCCTGTGGACAGCGTGGGTGGACGGAGTTGGCAGGGTAGAGGAAGGAGGGGTGAGCCTGGAGGTGGGTGGGATGCAGGTCACATGGGACTTGTGGATATGAGGACTGTGTGAGAGGCAGTCATTTAAGGCTTAATAATTAATAAGGATTTATGCTATGAACTTGGCTATGAATGTGTATGCTTCCAATCAAAGACATTTCATAGGGCAGGGAATAAAATGGCAAGAAAACAATAATAATCAGAAAGAAAGGAGAGGAGGTACCTGGGCGGCTCGGTTGGTTAAGTGGCTGGCTCTTGATTTCGGATCAGGTCAAGATCTCAGGGCCCTGGGATTGAGCCCCAAATTGGGCTCTGTTCTCAGTGTGGAGTCTGCCTGAGGTTTCTCTCTCTCCCTCTGCCCCTCACCTCCCTACGCCCCCAACCCTCTCTCTCAAATAAACAAATAAATAAATAAGCCTTATTTAAAAGAGAGAGAGAGAGAAAGGAAAATATATTAAAAACTCTTGGGCTAATTTTTGCAATCATAATGCAATCAAATTGTATTTTTTTAAAGATTTTATTTATTTATTTGACAGAGAAAGAGATCACAAGTAGGCAGAGAGGCAGAGTGGGGGATCGAGAAGCAGGCTCCCTACTGAGCAAAGAGACTGATGCAGTGCTCAATCCCAGGACCCTGGGATCATGACCTGAGCCGAAGGCAGAGGCTTAAACCACCAAGCCACCCAGGCACTGCCATGCTGTACTTTTTAAATATCACCCCAATACATCCTATTCTCCTTATTCTGTTATTTTTTTTTCTTCAGTGTACTCATGCTGTCAGTGTACTCTTCAGTGTACTCATGCTGTCTTTTTATTAGTAATAGCTTTTTATTCGGAGTCCTCATTTTCCAGATAGGTCACATTAAACACAGCCATTAAACAATAGCGTTGAGATAAATCCATACAATGTATGCTGCTTTTGTTGTTGTTGTCCTTGCTCACCAATTGCTTGGTGCAGCTAAGAACCTTGTGGAGTGATGGGGTTGATACATGGGAATAGCCAACCTGCAAAACACCGGGAAAGTCAGACTTTAATCAGGTCTCATTCAATTATGTTTCAAATCAACACATCTTGATGGCCAAAACTCTCATTTAAATTAATGCTGTGATAAATGCTGTCTGTTGTCAAAAGAAATGTCAAAAAAAATGTTTTCAATTTTTCAATAGATTTTATTTTTAAATAAAACAGTTTTGGGTATGGTGCAAAAACAATGAATACTGTTACGCTGAAAAAAAAATGCCTAAAGAGAAAAAAAAAAAACATACGCACACAGTTGCCACTAATTGTCTCCTTTTGAGACATCATTGTTATTTAGAAACAAAGCCTACAGACAGTTATTGTAATAGTTTATGTACCTGAGCTTGAGTTTCTTTTAACCTAAGATGTATACAATCATTGAAACATTTATATTAATATATCTTACTTTCACATAATAAAACTTTGAGGAGTGCAAAAAAAAAAAAAAGTTTTAGGTTCACAGCAAAACTGAATGAATTACCTGATGGACACTTGGTTGTTAACCTATGTGGACAGTCTATATTAGGGTGCTATTTTATTCTTTATCTCCTGACCAGAGTACATCTGGTTCACTGCCTTATCTGTAGTGCCTGGAAAATCGCTTCTCAAATAATTGATACTCAAAAATTATCGAGGATTTAATTTCTTAATTCAAACAGGACCTTTGTTACCAGGAAAGATCACTTAAGGCAACCTGGCAAATGTGGCCATTTTCAAAACACTGACGTAGATTTTTGAGGCTAGTTGAGTCTAACGTTGCAGCGATCCCTACTGCACCCCATGTTTATTCAGAAACTTTTTACTGATAATGAAGGATAGTTGGAAGAAAGGCAGGCAGGGAAAGGGGGCCCCCATCCTAAGGAAAAAGACCCCTCCTGTTATTCTAGGCTTTACTCAATGCCCCAGCTTTAAGTCTTTCTACTGGAAGGACTTACAACTTGTATGTGACAGAAAGGATGGGAATGACATTGGGCATCCTAACACAGGCACGGGGGCCGGCTCCACAGCCAGTAGGGTATTTAAACAGAATGTGATCTGGTGTCGCAAGGCGGGCCAGGGTGCCTTAGCTTAGTGGTGGCCTCCGCCCTCTCTGATCCCCGAGGCTGAGAAACACCACCCTGGGAGGAGCACTCCACCCTTTCCCATGGGAACAACCACCTGATAGGTAGATGGGCCGATAGGTAGATAAGCACCGTGGGCAAAAAACTTATTGGGTGACAGGCGTGTGGAGGGTTAATCAGATTAAAACAGCCCACACCAAAGAGCCCATAAAATCCCCTAGATTTAAACACCAAATCGGCAACCAAATCAACAACCCTCTCTGGTCTCCTCCCTCTTTGGGAGCTTTGTACTATGGCTGAATAAATTTTGCTTTATAAGCAATGCACTTTGCTTTGCTGCCCACCCCTCTTGGTCCGATCCACCTCTTCATTCTGGGAAGCAGTGCAACCAAGAACCGTGGGCACTAAAGGAAAAGAAATCCCGCAAGACTGAGTGCCTGCTGCAAGCCGGTCAGGCTTTGAGGACACAGAAGTGGAAAACAGTAAAGATGCACTGGGGTTGTGTGTTAGTATGCTAGTAGACTAGCTCTCACTCTAGAAGTTGGAACTTGGTCAGCTCTTGCAATCTCCATATTTTGGTGTTTGATGGCAAGCAATGAATGGTTCAATAGCAAGCCCTAGAATATTCCTTGGCGATATAAGCTCATTACTGCATTGATAGGCTCGTTTTTGAGGTTCATTTTTTTCTACTTCCTGTAGATGTTGCAATTGCACATCTTAGATGTTCTGGGACACGCCTGGCACTAAGTAACTGTCTCCTTGTGTTCTTAAATATGTCAGTACTTGTTAGAACCTGCACACTAGTTTTTTTCTTCTGAAATTAGGTCACTACACAAATAGAATCACAATCTCAATGTCTGAGAATGTCATGCTCCTTCATTATCACCAACAAACTTTGGTCGGACAATGAGTCTCAGGCAGGAGAGAAACTGCTCACCCATTGTCTTCAAAGAATTTATTTGGATTCCAAATGCTTTTCACACAGAGGGGGGATTTCCTAGGCATCTGGAAAATCTACCTCTGTTATTTGGCATACTTTTCCTGTAATACTTTTACAAGCTGTAACTGCTCCGGGTGAAAAAATTTCTTAATCACCATTACATGCTTTCTACTAGATGGTCTACAATATTCGTCGCCACTGTTCATAAAATAATCGAGAGAAATAATTCAGAAAGTTGAAATTAGCATACCTACTTACCAAAAAGACAAGGAAATTATTCTTATTTATTAAAAGAAAAATGCAGATCTCTTTCTAAGTGGCTTGCTTTTAAAAATGTGTCTCGGGGCGCCTGGGTGGCTCAGTGGGTTGAGGCCTCTGCCTTCGGCTCGGGTCATGGTCTCAGGTTCCTGGGATCGAGCCCCACGTTGGGCTCTCTGCTCAGCAGGGAGCCTGCTTCCCTCTCTCTCTCTCTCTGCCTGCCTCTCTGCCTACTTGTGATCTCTCTCTCTCTGTCAAATAAATAAAAAAATCTAAAAAAAAAAAATGTGTCTCATACAGCAATTGCTTATACAACTGCTTTAGTCTTAATTATTTTTCAGAGTAAAAACTAAACTGAGTAAGTGAAGCAGATAGTAAACTAGAGAGCTTTGGGGGAAAAGAACTTGTAAGACTCTCTACAAGGTGAAATAAACTTTATAATATCAAGATCAAAATGTTGACTTAATGGTAAATCCTAGGGTATTTAATTCCTCATTAAATTTGGATTTACATTTTTATGGTCTTAGAGGTCATAATTTATTTATGCTGAAGTGTTCGTTTTCCTAAATTGCACTTCTGTTCTTTCAAGCATAACAATTTGAAAATGCACTTCTTAGCCCTACACTAAATGATGCCAACTGTTTTATCAGTGCTAAGATTTATTTTTATTATTACTATAGTTAGTTATTCCATCAAGTCTAGAAAGATTCTTTGAGCCATACAGGTCTGGTTCTTATTGTGATGCATGTACTTCAGATGTATTTGTATATTCATGGCACATCACAGGAGTTATAAACCTGAAGAACTTTGGAACATAAAGGGCTCATCCAATGCAATGTTATTATTTTCCAAGTGCGGACTCAAAAGACCAGAAACTGAAGATCATTGCCAAGGGGCATGCAGCTAGTGAGAAGTAGGTGTATATCCTAAATCTGGAACTCTGAGGCCTGTGCCGTGACTACACAAGGTTGTGTATTTCCAATGTCGCCACCCTTCTGATGTTTATTTCCCTGGTCTATAGCAGGGGCTGCAAGTTTTTTCTTTTAAATGCCAGATACTAAATATTTTAAGCTTGTGGACCATACAGTCTTTGTCACAAAGATTCATTTCTGTAGTTGTAGCATGAAAGCAGCCATAGACAAGCTACACACAAAGAAATGAGTAGGGCTGTGTTCCGGTACAACTTTATAAAAAAATGAGCTTCGAGCATGTTCACCTGAATGTTTATAGCAGCCATGTCCACAATAGCCAAACTATAGAAAGAACCTCGATGTCCATCAACAGATGAATGGATAAAGAAGAAGTGGTATATATACACAATGGAATACTATGCAGCCATCAAAACCCCCGAATTCTTGCCATTTGCAATGACGTGGATGGAACTAGAGGGTATTATGCTGAGCTAAATAAGTCAATCAAAGAAAGACAGTTATCATATGATCTCCCTGATATGAGGAATTTGAGAGGCAGAATGGGGGGCTTGGGAGGTAGGGAAGGAAAAAATGGAACAAGATGGGATCGGGAGGAAGACAAACCATAAGAGACTCTTAATCTCACAAAACAAACTGAGGATTGCTGAGGGAGGGCGGGTATGGAGAGAGTTGTTAGGTTATGGACATTGGGGAGGGTATGTGAAATGGTGAGTGCTGTGAAGTGTGTAAGCCTGACGATTCACAGACCTGTACCCCTGGGGTAAATAAATACATTATGTGTTAATAAAAATAATTATTAAAAAAAAAAACTATGAAAAAAAATTCGAGGAACACCCCAATGGCTCAGTCCATGAAGCATCTGCCTTTAGCTCAGGTCATGATCCCAGGGTCCTCAGACCAAGACCTGCATCAGGCTCCTTGCTCAGCTGGGAACCTGCTTCTCCCTCTGCCTGCAGCTCCCCCTGCTTGTCCTCTTTCTCTCTGACAAATAAACAAACAAATAAAGAATCTTTACAACAACAAGGGCTGGTTCTATTAAAAAAAAATTTAAAAATAAAGTTAGAATTTCATATAATCATAAAATATTCATATTTTGTTCATATTTCAAAAGAGTATTCTAAATTTGAGTTATCTCAACTATTTGACAGTACAGAAACTATTATGAGTTCATGGACTGTACAAAGATAAGCCATAGGCCAGATTTGGTCCTTGGACCTTAGTTTACCAACCCCTCATACAGAGCAAAGGTAAGGATGTTTTATTTTATTTATTTTTTGTAGTTTCGAGTGTTTATTTAAATTCCAGTTAGTTAACATACAGTGTAATATTAGTTTCAGGAGTAGAATTTAGTGATTCGTCGCTTTCACATAACACCCAGTGTTCATCACAAGTGCCCTCCTCAACACCCATCACCCATTTAACTCATCTCTTCACCCATCTCCCCTCCAGCAACCCTCTGTTAATTCTCCATAATAAAGAGTCTGTTTCTGGGTTTGCCTCTCTCTCTCATACAATCTTTGTTCATTTGTTTTCTCTCTTAAATTCCACATATGAGTGAAAGCATATGGTACTTGTCTTCCCGGCTGACCTATTTCACTTAGCACAATACTCTCTATCTCCATCCATATCATTGCAAATGGCAAGATTTCATTTGATGGATGAGTAGTAGTCCGTTGGGTAGGGGTGTTTTAAAGCATGTTGCCTATAATCTGTAGACAAACAAGATGTCCACTTAGAAAATTTTAAGTTTCCATTTAAATTTAGATCATCCTTTTAAATTGCTAGTTTTCTAATGCACATGTTAATATGTTGGTAACTATAAATTTAATTTATAAACAAAATATACACATTTATTGAAAGTTTGCTCAATTATTTTTAACCCATAAGGAGCTGCAATAAAAAAAAAAAACATTTAAAATCCACTGATCCAACACAAAACACATGAACAAAGGGAAAAAAAGAGAGAGAGAGAAAGGCAAGTCAAGAAACAGACTCCTAACTACAGAGAACAAACTGATGGTTACCAGATGAGAGGTGGGTGGAGGGATGCAGATTAAGGAGGGCACTTGTGAGGAGCACTGGGTGATGTATGGAAATGTTGAACCACTGTATTGTACCCCTGAAACTAATACCAGATATCTGGTCCAGATAACAGTAATCTGAAACTACCAAGGGAAATTTAATAAGAATATGCATATATAATATTGCATGAGTACAGGATGGGAATTCTCTGATATATAAAATATAGTTAATTGTACTACTTCCACAGAGTTGTGTCAGTTAAAGTGTTAGAGGTCAAGCACCAATATGGACTGGGGACTTAACTACATACTAAACAATAATTAGTATTCTTTTTTTTATTACTTTATTAACTTTTTTTAATCATTTTTTAAATTTATTTTCAGCATAACAGTATTCATTGTTTTTTGTACCACACCCAGTGCTCCATGCAATCCATGCCCTCTCTAATACCCACCACCTGGTTCCCCCAACCTCCCACCCCCTATTCTTTTATGTGACAACAGTTCATGAGTAAAAAGTAGCTACTCAGCCAGACATTTAAAAAAAAAAAAAAAAAGACTGAATTAACCTTTAAGAGAACACTGGAAAATTGGGCTGCCTGGGTGGCTCAGTGGGTTAAGCCTCTACCTTCGGCTCGGGTCGTGGTCCCAGCGTCGTGGTCCCAGGGTCGTGGGATTGAGTCCCACATCAGGCTCTCTGCTCAGCAGGGAGCCTGCTTCTCCCTTTCTATCTGCCTGCCTCTCTGCCTACTTCTTCCTATTTGTGATTTCTCTCTCTGTCAAATAAATAAATAAATAATCTTAAAAAAAAAAAGAACACTGAAAAATAATAACACATTTACTCCACACTTTTACAGTGCTTTATAATTTTGAAGGCACTACCAATTGTATTTATTGGAAATCCGGTCTTCTAACTTCCACTGGTGAAGGGAAATGATAAACCACAATTATACTTTTGGCTTGTCCACTACTCAGAATGAGAAGAATATTGAGAACCTGAGCACAGACAGGAAAGTGAGTTTTCTGTTACTTAATAACTTTAGAAAGGGTTAAGGGACCTAAGGAAGTTTGACCTAGAAAAGCAAAGTTTTTGTGTAGAGGGGATGATTCTAAAAATTTTTCAAGATTTGCCACATGGAGGAGAGCATATAGACAGATTATTTTATTACCCTGAAGGAAGAACTGGAACCAAAAGGAAACAGCTTTAGACAAAATGCAAAGAAGGATTTGTAATGTTGGAATCGTATAACTGGAATTCTCAATCCTTGATAGAATGAGTTTTTCTAGAACCTGTAAACACCAGTTAAAGAGGTGATTCTCGTGAAAGAAGTAAAGTTGTACTGAGGTTTTTAATGGCCCTATCTATCCCTTAAAAAAAAAAAAAAAACTACTACTAATAATAATCCTGCATATTTTTACAATCATGGATTAGAAAACTCTCTTAGACACTGAATTTATATACATATTATGTTATTATGATTTTCAAATGTTTTACTTTAAAATTCTGGCTCAATGTAACTCCTCAGTTTTACTCTGACTCAAAAACCTGCCAGTCTCTTTGAACAGATCATGGCAAACAGATTTAAAACGTCTTTCACTTTAAACTTTTAAATTGTTCCTGTGCTTAAGACTGACAAGTAGGCAAAATAAGATTGTTTTCTTAAGAATTTTCTTACTGGAGATGCCAAATGTCCTTTTAAAATAACAGTTCTTAAGAGATGGTGACATAAATTGGGGCATATCACAAGAAGCCCATGCATATACATACAGGTGATGCTACTCTTATGAGACATTTGCACTTAAAATAAAGCCCATGCCAGGTCTAACTGCTTTGATCTCAAATAATTTATAATGTAGCTTTCGCTTTATAAAAGGGAGATTGCGATAATTAACCCACCAGTTTTTGATACAAAATATGGCAACACATTTAACTAATACACCCTATTTTAAATGTTTGTGCAATTTGGATTAAATGCATTCTGTAAAGGCTCTTAGTTGTACAAATGATCTAACAGAACAATAAGCCTTGACTTTGTCATTAGGTCTACGTTTACTTGATGGATTTATTATATTTCGTCGTTCTAGCCTACTGATGCAAATGAAAATGTGAGCAGATCTGTGATACTCCGTTTCACGCAGGGTTGTGTTATTTTCATTGGTGCATTGCTGGCAGGAACTGAAAAGAAGCAGATTTTGTCTGTTGGTTTTTGGCTGTCATATGAATCATTCCCAAAGAATGAGCCCTTAGCAAAGGATTGGTGAGGACTAGAGAGTAGATCCTGGGGACTCTGCTTTCTTCTTTACCTTTTCACTGTGAAATTTATTGCTTGCCACACAGAAAAGTAGCAAATGGTGATTTATGTCCACAGGATAGAGGATATTACATATTTTCCTGTTCTCCAGCCATATTTTTTAAATTTATTTTGAGAAATCCATCTTTAGTTGTAAATATTGATTAATGGCAACGGTACATGTTTGTGTGATTTGAGGATGATGACAAAGCTGAGGAACTCAGGAGCTCTCTTTAGGTTTAAAATGAAATCAGACAGTCCAAGTACATTAGATACTTTGTAATGAATGCTTGATATGTTTTCTCCAAAATGTATGCCATATTAGAAGTATTTTTTGAACAGAAATTTATACTTTGATTGCCAAAACTAATGTTCCTGTTTATATTTTTATATTTATGTATTTTATATTTAATGATAACCATGTTGGTCACTTCTATTTTATTTGAGTCCTATTTATGGTATTTCTCTTAGAATGAAATAAGTGTAATGCATCTTTGAACATACATCAAAAAGTAATAATGTACTGTATGATAACTAACATTAACACAATAAAAATTTTTAAAAAACTAATGATGTCCTCTATGCTGGCTAATTGAACATAATAAAAATTAATTAATTAATTGATTAATTAAAAGAAGAATGAAGTAAATGACAATTTTTCAAAGAAAGCAAATACAAGTCTTTCTGAAAGAAAGTCCGCAAAGTAGCCCTCAAATCCATTTCATGTATTTGATACATTATGGTGACAAGACTTTCTTAAAAATTCCTACTTGCTGCGTATCTTTGTCTGTCCTTTATATGTAATGTAAATAAAGTTTCTAGCTTCTTTTTTTAAAAGATTTTATTTAGTATTTACTTATATATTTGAATGGGGAGGGGCGGCAGGAGAGAGAGAAAAATCTTCAGCAGATTCCGAGCTGAGCATGGAGCCCCACACGGGTCTAGATCCCATGACTCTGAGATCATGACTTGAGTGGAAATCAAGAGTCAGATGCTCAACCGACTGAGGCACCCAGGCTTCCCTGTTCCTTAATGCTAATAATGTATTAAGTATTGCACATAAATGAACTTGTTTGAGCAACCCAATGACCCTCTTTACTAAAGAAGAATGGGAGGCTCAGAGAGGTTAAGTGACTTGCTAATAATCACACAGAGAGTAAATGGCAGAACTGGGACTTGAACCAAAGAAGCTCGTTCCCAAACTCAACACTCTTCACCCCTAAACCATACTGGAATCATTTTGTTGAATTGTCTTTGGGAGGCATTGACTCATATAATTTCCTTTTATCACAAAATCATGCAATAATGCAAAATAGATAAGTAAAACTTAGCTCTAAAGAACTTCAAATAAATAATCTTTGTTCTCTATGAAGGAGATAAATGACCCATAGTCCCCTATAGGGGAAAACACTCAATTTATCTCACACTTCAAAATGATTTTCCTCTTTAGGTTCTTCTCACAGTTATTTCTTAATTTTTTTTTCTTAAATTTTCAAACATTTGAAACTCCTTCAAATTGCCTCTCATTATGCCAGTATTTATGTAATTTTTTAAATAAGAAGATACTTGACAATTAGATTAGAAAGAGTTTTTACCTGATTAGAAAGAGTTTTATCTATTATCATGATTCATTAATGTGGTTCATTGTATGTTCTCCAAAGTACTATGTGCTACTCATCTTTTCTGGAAGGGTGGAAGATGAAATAAGGTCATGTGTGGGGATACTGCCTGAGATTACTTGAGGCATCCTATTGGATTTACCAAACCTGGCAATTTAGCCGTATTTTAAGAACTTGAATTTAGGGCCCATAGGCCGAGGGAAAGATTAAAATATTGTAATGCCCAGCTTTGTACATTCAATTACAAATTACCTTTGAACCAATCAAAGTAATGATAATTATTGAGTGCGTAGAATATCTGGAATCTACAGACGTTCTCATTTGATTCACACAAGTGATCTGAGGAGTAATCAGGAACAGTGGTCTCAATGGTTCTGCCTCATAAGTTGGTGCTCTGTCTGCCCACTTTTACTCTCCCCACTGCCACCACACGTACCCACACCACCAAATCTCACGTCCCTGATAACTTTCCTGTCTGATCTCCCTTCACGTACTCCTCTCTCCCTGAAAGCCATTTCCTGCATGGAAGCCAGCGTTATCTTTTCAAAAGCATAAATCAGAATACCTAACTCATTGCTTCAACCCCTCCGGAATTTCCCATTGAACAAAAATGGAAATTTACAGGTTTTAACTTGGACAAGTTAAGGCACTACCTGCAACATGATCCTGACTTCAGCCTAGTTTTACCTGGTACTGTTCTCTCTCGTGTTCACTGCTCCCTGGCTCTGTGGACATCTGTCTCTTTCCAACACTCAGAACTTACCCTGAGGCTTCTGCTTTTGTTCCCCCACATGGGAACTCTTCCCCTGGAGCTCTCATCTTTCAGGTTTCGAATTCAGTATCACCACTGAGGGAGGCTCCTTCGCCCTCCAGCATCTAAAATAGCATTCTTGGGACACCCGGGTCGCTCAGTCAGTTAAGGAGCTGCCTTTGGCTCAGGTCCTGATCTCAGGGTCCTGGGATCGAGCCCCCCATCGCTCAGGCTCCCTGCTCAGCAAGTAGCCTACTTCTAAGCCTCTCCCTCTGCCCTTCCCCCAGCTTGTGTATGCTTTCTCTCTCTCTCAAATAAATAAATAAAATCTTTTAAAAAAAAATAGCTATTCTTTCTCCCACTTGCCCACTCAGACATCCTAGGATTTTGAGATTTTAAGAGTGTTAATTACTTTCTGAAGACCTTTTCTTTACATATTGAAGCTTTGGATGGTGTTGGGGGGTGGGGGAAATGGTCATTCCATTCTATAAGAGTTTTCTTTCTACCTCCATTAGACTGGAAATGTGCTGTCTGATTGGTTGTTGACGTTTCAGTGCCCAGCAGAAAGTAGGTGCTGAATAACTATTGAATGAACTGAACTGTTGAATCTTCTCCATTTCAAAAGTCTCCACATAAATTTCTGTAAAGTTGCAGGACAGGCATTATCAGAGTGGGGAAATGTCAAAATTGTTCTTTTACCTAAAGCTTGATGGCCCATGTGAGGCCAGGCTGAGAAGAGGGTTGTAGTCAGTTTTGTTTTGTTTTGTTTCCATGTACATAGCCTGTGTGTGTGTGTGTGTGTGTGTGTGTGTTTATTGGTTTATTTAAGCAGCATCTGTTTGAATTTCATAGTTAAGAAAATAATAATTTATTTTCTAGAGATGGACGTTTCAAACTTGTGCCGTTTTTGTAGGAACTTGTCTTCTCAGAAGAGTTATGGTGGTTGGGCAAATGCCGGGGAATTTACCAAAGCAATAAGCAGATTAACACTGCTGTGGGGACACACATCTGTAGTACCTGCTTCAGAAAAAGGCGTGCTTTGGAACTTGAACTACCTCTCCCTGGTAGCTGGCTGTTGCACATATATCTGGGCTTTCTTAATAGAAGAGCTTGAATTTCCTACAAGCTTATCCTAAAAACAGTTATTAAGAAGGGATTGCTCTTTCTATATCAAAATACGTGGCCATTTATAAACTCACACAAATGACGGTCAGTTCTATACTGACTGACAGTAGGATAATCTAAACCTTACATTTCATGCGGTACCACTCTACAAATGGTATTTAACAGTCTCATTTGTGCTTTGACTTTAGAATTGATGATATAATTAGGAAATATATGCATGGACAGATGCATGCGTAGATAGCGTTCTGTGGAAATGAATGCTTAATAAACTAATGATATGTTTAATTCATCATTTTAATTGGAAATTAGTACAGAAATACCACCTCAAAAAATGACAAGCTATACCAACTTTAAAATCACTAGAATTTAAAGCATGCAGACATATGGGTGGGACATTAGAAATCGGACAGACACAGACGTCTAAAATTGTTATTGAAAGACATCCGGGAGCAGAGTGACCAAATTTCTTCCTCCTTGTCTCATTTACCCCAGTTTAAATACATTTAAAAAAAAAAAAAGAAATTGGTGCCAATTTGAAATACATACATAAGTACTCTTGCTTGTTTTGTTTTTGCTTTGGGAATTGTTATAAAACAAGAATTATCTTAAATAGTGTATTTTTCTTGTCCTTACTTCCATTTCTTTATTCATGAGAGATTGCTTGAGTACCTATATGTCAATACCCATCTGCAGGCTTGTGATTAAAAAGATACACAGTGCTGGGAAAAATCTGACAGGCAAATGGACCCATATAGGGCTAATGGTCACTATTACTATCCCGCTGTCAGTAAATAGGGAATACACTTGGAGCTGTATTTTTTAGTGAGGGGAATAGCTTTTCTGATGATCCCATTTATAATCTCGGACCTAATTTTCTTTGCTAGCAAATGTGGGCATTTGTCAGCAATGGTGTTTCAGCACATGGCCTTTTTTCTAGTCTATGTGATGCTTTCTTATCCTACAATTCCTTAAGATTCATTTCCAGCATCCTGTCGTTCTTGACATATTCCTGGACCTCCCGGAGTGGGCTCGTTGTCTGTCACGTATGCCTCCAAAGAGCTCAGCATATTCATGGGATTTTAACAAGCCACTTTTTACTTGTTAGTTTCCAGTTTGGGTTATGTTTATTCCCCCATCTAATTCTCAACAAGAGATTTCTGGCCTTCTTTAATCTGAGGGATTTTTTCAGGAAGAGGACTATGTCCATGTCATTTGCTTTTCCCTAGTCCCTCATAAAATACTTTGTATTCATGGGGTCTAAGCAGAAATGCCTGAGTACCTGGGTTAAGTTAGATTGATAGCATATTTTGTTCAAGTAAACCACAGCCCCAACAGCTATTAATCCAAATTTGATGCACATTTTCTAAATCAGTGGTTCTCAGATTGTGGTTCCTGGACCAGCAGGAGTAGTAGCATCTTGGAACTTTTTAATAATGCAAATACTTGGGCCCCAAACCCATCATACTGAATCTAAAACTCTGGAGATTGGACTCAAAAATCAGATGATTCTGTTGTCTCCTGAAGTTTGAAACCATGAACCTAAGCTAATCAGAATGACTAATGATATATATAGTCACTATACCAGACTATGGCCACCTGTGGGTTTGGTTTGCATTTACTTATGCATATGACCCTTGCCTGTTAAGGAGAGCATCCCCGAATACTCAGCCCTTCTTTCTCTGCTTTGAGCCACATAAAAAACGGGAAGCTGGGGCACCTGTGCGGCTCAGTGGGTTAAGCCTCTGCCTTCGGCTCAGGTCATGATCAGGGTCCTGGGATCGAGCCCCCATCTGGCTCTCTGCTCAGCAGGGAGCCTGCTTCCCCTCCTCTCTCTCTCTGCCTACTTGTGATCTCTCTCTCTCTCTCTCTCTGACATATAAATAAATAAAATCTTTTGAAAAAAAACCAGGAAGCTGTACTACTTGAGGAAACAAAATTACAGTTCAAGCTGAAATAGAATTTTCCTTGTCTCCAAACTTGCTTACCGTGGGGTTCATACCAGTCTAGGCTCTAATAACAGCGTTTTGCTTTCAAAGGAGGAAACCTCAGACCTCCTCCTCTTGAAGTTCTTGCTGAACTGCAGTCTCCAACTTTGAGGAAAGGAGTGAAGAGAAAAGGAACCCATGTGTCTTGAGTGCCCATTGCATGATACAATGGTATACAAATTATGGTGTCTGGTTGCACATATAAGCAAAACAATTCTCTAAGTAAAAGACTGGTCTATCACACACACAAATAGAAATTCAATGGGAACACAAAAGATAGTATGTGTAAAATACTTGGAATACTGTCTGGTACAGAGTAAGTGTTCAGTACATATTAGCTACAATTATTACAGATCATCTCGCTATTTAGAAGAGAATCTAAACTCATAGGAAGAACTGGATTTGGATAAAATCCAAAATAAATACCCTTCTAGCAAAATATTAGTAATATTTAACCATTTTTAGTCACTTCAGACCTGAAAAGAAGAAAGAAGAATAAAAAGAAAAAAAAGAAAGGCTGTATTTATTCTGTTCTCACTTCAGTTAACCTTACGAATTGACCTGTAACAGAAGGATGGAAATGGGCATTACTTATTCTGCATTTGCAAGTGGCAAAATGAAAGCTTCTAAACATTCCTGTTTTGGAGGCTAAAAGTTAACAAGTAGTCACCTATTTGATAGGAGAGCAGTCCTTAAGTGTAGCTTAATCAACATTTGATCAACCTTAATTCCCGTAATAGTTTTTACACAGAGAATTTCAGTTCTTAGCTTTGAAAACCCAAATATCTGTGCGGTAGCAGATATAAGCAACTTAAATAATGGAGCTTAAATTTTATAAGGATGGTCATGTGCACAACTTTGCACAAAGCTGACAGTCTTCAAAATCGTATTGTGTCTTGTCTACAGAACACGAGTCCTTTAGGGGTAGTACTTTATTTTGTGATATCTGTCATGTCTCCGGTACCTAGAAAAGTGTCCGACACATAACAGACTTCAAAAATATTTGATAAATAATTCATTCATTCGATGAAAGAATTTGTGTGAACCCCTGTTATTGTTATGCTAGAGTAAACAAGTTCTTTTTTTTTTTTAATTTTAAGAATACGTTGTTTATACTTTATAGTCCAGGGTATTATAATTTTTAAAACACCTAAAATTTAAAAAAAAAAAAAAAGAACTGTACCACATATCTACTTTTATATTTTTGGAAGCGTGCTATTATGATCTCGAAGAAGATTAAAAATATCATTTTCATTTTTTTTTAGAAAACGAAATAGTACATTGCCTGTCCTTTCCCTCCATTACATACATTTCCTTTTATGTCTTAAATTTAAAACTTTCTTCCACCTAGGGTACTGAGGTCATAAAAAGAACACAGATATGTAACCAAGAAAAAAATGGTAAAATCTTAGTTTCCTGCTATAAGCAGTAGTCGTCGTACGTCTGTGTCCTCATCTGTAAAGTAGGAACGGTAATGAGGATCTTGCTCTGTTACTTTAAAAAGGTTAAATAGGGGCGCCTGGGTGGCTCAGTGGGTTGAAGCCTCTGCCTTCGGCTCAGGTCATGATCCCAGGTTCCTGGGATCGAGCCCTGCGTCGGGCTCTCTGCTCAGCGGGGAGCCTGCTTCCTCCTCTCTCTCTGCCTGCCTCTCTGCCTACTTGTGATCTCTGTCTGTCAAATAAATAAATAAAATCTTTAAAAAAAAAAAGGTTAAATAGAAGCAGGTACGAAAGCATCAATATTAAGTGTAGTCTTATTTATATAATATAATAATATAATTTAATACAATGTGTATAAAATAATATAGGTTCTAAAATAATATTAATAATAGGTTAATAGGTTAATAATAAAATAATAGAAGGTTCTACTCTGGTTAAGTCTATATTAGAAGCTTAAGTCATTGTTTCTGTCTTAAACTCACAGAGGAGGTAAGGAAAGTTTAAATGAATCTGAGATAAGAAAAGTACCTTTAATATTAAGTGAAGGAAGTCATATGGGACAAATTTATAAGGAAATATTTACAAATAAATATTTATTTAATTTATTTAAAATAAGTATTTACTTATAAAAATTTACTTATTTATAAAATAAATTTACTTTTTATAAAATGTATAATATATTTATATATAACAACATATTACAGTACAATATATAATGTAAATATATTTACTTGATAATAAAAATATAATTACTATAAAATACATTTACTTATTTATTAAATAAATTTACTTATAAAATAAAGAAGTCATAGAGATATAATGGGTAGCATGGTGACAATGGTTAATAATTATTATATATTTGAAAGTTGCTGAAAGAGGAGATCTTCAAAAATCACATCATCACAAGGAAAAAAGCTGTCACTATGTATGGTGACAGATGGTAATGAAACAAATAAGAATTTTAAAAATAAATATTTATATTCAGTACATATGAATATATCCCTTAGAATAGTACATGTGTCTCTCCATGAAATTGATGAGCTATTCCAAGATCAGAACATATATTAAGGGTCTACTTTGGTTACATATCTTGACTTTGACTACATATCTTTGACTTTACCAGCTCTTGACTTTGAACAAGTCATTTAACATCTCTGAGACTCAGTTTGTCCTAGGCACAAAGGATACCAATAGCTACCTCATGGAGTTGCTGGAAGGATTAAAACTACTTCTGGAGAGCACTTAGCAAACCTAAGAATTTAATCAGTGAAAATTCTTATTAATCCTTTATGTAAATACTTACAGACAAAAATTTAGGGTGGGCATCTGGTTTTCTTTTGACTATACTCTGAATTTCATGTCTGCTGTAATTATGATAACAGTAAAAGGAAATCTCAGCTTTTAATATTAGAACTTTAGCACTTTAAGGCATTAAGTGGTTTTTAATATTTTCTTATAAAGAAGCAGCACCATTGCTGCATCTATATCCCTACCCACTCTTAGGCACAGTTTTCCTTTATTTCTTTTTTTTTTAAGATTTTATTTATTTATTTGACAGAGAGAGAGAGCACAAGTAGGCAGAGAGGCAGGCAGAGAGAGAGGGGGAAGCAGGCTCCTAGCTGAGCAGAGAGCCCGATGCGGGGCTGGATCCCAGGACCCTGAGATCATGATCTGAGCCAAAGGCAGAGAGGGTTTAACCCACTGAGCCACCCAGACACCCAGTTTTCCTTTGTTTCTAAATAAAAATGAATATTAGGGGAAGATTTCTTCTGCCCTTAAGCCCTTAAACTTTTAATTCATTAATTATATTCAAGTATTTCTCAGCAGTATCACACATGACTTAGTAAATGTGGACCCTACCATTCAGCCCAGATATTCTGCTAAGCCTGTATTTTCAGTTGAATAATTAAGATTTTCAGATGTATTCCAAAGCTATTTTCAGCACAGCTCTTTCCTTTATTTCCATTTGGAAGATACGTTGATCAATATTGTTGAGCAGAGGAGAAGGAAGCCATGTGTTAGTTCCAACCCGGCCTTGCCATGTGGTACCACCAGTTCCCTGAGTCTGCTGAGCCATTTCAGAACTGCAGTGCACGTAAATGCACGCTGGTTTTCAAAAACGGAAAATACTCCATTAACCATTTTATATTGATTTTATGTTGAAATGATAATATTCTGTGTGTATGTATATCATTAAAATTAAATTCACCATCTTTTTTTCTCTTTAAAACATGGCTGCTAGAAAAATTTAAAATATGTATGTGGTTCCCATATGTGGCTCCCTGGCTTAGTATTTTACAAAGAAAATCAGTCAAAAAGATTCCCTTAAATTAGGAAGGAGCCTTATGACTACATGTGTGGGGAGGTGCATGTGTAATAAAACAATAATACACGTTACTAGCAGGGTAGGAAAAAAAATACATACATATGCAAATATATTCATATTTATGAATGAGGATTTTATTGCAAAACTCATCATGCCAGAAGTTAACTACTTATTATGAGATTTGTAATTTGATTAGATATGTCAACTCATTAGGAATTAACTGAATAAGACATTAGAACAGTGTTTCTTGGAAATGGTGGAACCCCACTCAAACTTAGTTAAATGAGGACAGGAAACACAAGTCCCATCCACCATTAATCATGGACACAAATAAGGGAAAGACCAGGGTGTATTTTTTATACAGTTCAGTCAAGGTGGTAAAATCTTGTCCTTATGGCCTGCATACACTCTCAGTTTGAGGAATATAAATGCCAACTTTGGTCTTACTGAATGATTTTTTTTCCATCTGTATTATATATTTTTGTGTATATGCATGTATCTTGATGTTAATGTGAAATTAAAAAAAGGAAGATCACACTCAAAAGATTATAGAATACTTAAGGGTGGCTATTCTGTGTGATTCTTCTTTCTTCCTTTTTTTTTTTTTTTTTTTTTTTGACAGAGAGAGAGAGAGAGAGAGATCACAAGTAGGCAGAGAGGCAGGCAGAGAGAGGAGGAAGCAGGCTCCCTGCTGAGCAGAGAGCCCAATGCGGGGGCTCGATTCCAGGACCCTGAGATCATGACCTGAGCCGAAGGCAGAGGCTTAACCCACTGAGCCACCCAGGTGCCCCTTTCTTCCTTTTTTTAAAATAAATGCCTGTTAGCACAGTTACAAAAAAGCATGTGAAATAAATGAGCGATGAATAAGTGGATACACTTTAACAAATTTGTCTCTCCCATTACCCAGGATGGATTTTCCATGTTCCTCACTTTCTCACCAGATCCCCTTTCCTCTCTGGGAGGACTCCGACAGTTTTCCCACTCTATCGCCTGCATCATCAAAATTTTCTTCTCAAACATCTTAATATGAAAACATGCTTCCCATATACTGTTTTTCCCCCTATCTTAAACAAACAAGAAAACCTTGTTTCGTTCCCACATCTCACTCTAACCATTGTCATTTTCAGCCAAACTCCTTGAAAGAGTGGTGTACAATTGTTTCCAGATTCTGTATTTTCATTCTTTCTGGAACCCATATTCCAACCAGACTTTTCACCATACCACTTTAACACATTTGCTCCCATCAGGAACACCAAAAATCTCACTATTGCTAAATCAAATCTCATCTTAGATTTAATGTAAAGCTTTTCTCAGTCATCATCTTCTTTGAAATAGTTGATGACTGTTCCTTTTAAACACTTCCTTCACTTGCCTTCTGGTTTTCCTCCACCGTCTTTCACAACTTTTTCTGTCTTTGTTAACTCTTCTTCCCACCCCCACCCCCCGCCCCCAAGCCTTTAAAATTTCGAGTCCTTCAGACTCATTCCATGGTTCTTTTCTCACTCTATCATCACTCTTTAAAAAAATCTTATCCAGACTCAGAATTATAAATACAATCATTGTATTTGACAAAAGTGTATCTCCATCCTGAACATCTTCTCAGACCTTCAGACTTCTATATCTAACCATCCACTTCACCCCTGCACTTGGAGGTTGATTTTAAGGTCTAACGTATTCCAAATTGAGTTTCTTTTAACTTCTCTATCTCAGAACCTGAAATGCCATTCTCTATGCCACTGAGGCAAAAAATCAGAGCCAGCCTTGTTTACTCTCTTCCTCTTCTCTCCCTTCCTTCCCTTTTTCTCATGCTATACATCCTATCTGTCAGCAAATTCCATCTGCTCAACTTTCAAAACTTACCCAGATTGGGATCATTTTCACCTTCAATGTAACTGCTATTCTGATTGGGGTCACCATAATCTCTTAACCTGGTTTATTCCCACTACCAAACGGGTCTCCTGCTTCCATCCTTTCTTTTAATATATTTTTCAATATAGTCTGGCATCTCTTTCTCAAATGTTGTCATTTCATGTCGTTATTCTGTTCAAAACCACCATAGCCTTCCTTTTTCTCTGATTAAATAATAAAATCTGTACGGCGACCCATACGGTCCTCTATGATCTGTCCCTTATTACCTCTCTGTTCTCATCTTTATTCAAAGACACCTTCTCAGTCAGGACATCCTTAGCCATCCTCTCTAAAATTGTATTTGCCAACCTTGTTATTTCCTATTCTTCTGCCTGGTTGAATTTGACTTTTCTCCGTAACATTCGTCACTATCTAACCTACAATACATTTTCTTGTTTGTCTTATTACCAGACTGTTGCCTCCACTAAAATGTAAGCTCTGTGAGGTCTGGGATTTTCTCTGTGTTTTCTGCTCTATGTGTGTGCAAAGAAGAATGTATGACTGCACTCTTCTTTATCACAATTAGTGACTCATGTTGCACAATTAGTATTTTTTGGAATAAATAAGCAGAATCTTCAGAAGCCTGTATCAGTTTTTTTCCTCACTGAAAGCCCATCATCCCAATTCAAAATAAAAATAGAAAATGTACATCTTAAGAGAAACACACACACACACACACACACACACACCAATCCAAGTATAGATAATATGACCTCCACTTTAAGCTTTTATGGGAGAGGATGAGACTTTGTAGGATCAGGAAGTCATAGAAAGGCAACCCACAAATTTAAATGTACACAAAATACCAAAGCTTCTTAGCTGTCTATGGCATCAGCCTAAAACCTGAGGTTTGGGCTGTATCTTATTCTAATTTTAGGTAGAGACAAAAGGAATTAAGACCTTTACACACAATGTCTGTGAATTTAAGCTGCCGAAGGTAACACACTTCTGTAGCCTTACATCTTCTTTCATGGATCTTTATTTCTTGTCTTCAAGGGTCTAGTTTCCTGAATAACTTTAAATAGCAGCTATAGGACTCAAAAATGCATACTGCACACACTACACAGCGAAACCATTTTTTCTTTCTTATTTATCTAGTTTTCACTAACTGGTTAGTAACCTGGCAACATGTGGAAGGAGTTTTCTCAAGGGCCTATTTCCCACCTATGTATGAATTGGGTTGTCAGAATTTAGTGAAATGGGGCTAAGAGAGGGTTGTTTCATCTATATAATGACCATAGGATTCTTGCTATCTCTCTGCATATAACATACAATCTTAGAAAGATTAACCATATGCAGTCATTCTGTTTATGGGAGATCAGACATTAAGAAATACTAGAATCTGGCAGTCTTTTCTATTTGAACTACGTAGAAAGGGATTTATAAAGTCTTGGAAGAAAGCTCCCAAAAGCACTAAAAGAAAGAATACAATTTTCTTGGCCTCATACAGTAAATCCCTTTTCTGCAGACAATCCATTGGCCTTAATTGCAAGAAAGGTTGCACACTAAAAGTAGGGATAAAGTTTGTGAACTAGAATGGTGCTTTTAAGTCTGGGCCCTTGTCAGATTGTTTAATGAAAAGGCATAAACAGTATGTAGAGTTTATTTTCTGCCAGTATTTTTTAATCTCCTTGGAATATTATTAACACTTTAATTATATGACATTTTTTCAACTACTGCATTTGGAATACACAAACATTTTTCATGATCCATTTTATTTTGAAAATTAAACAGTATTCTTGGGGATATAAATGACAACTTTGGTCTTGTTGAGTGGCTTTTCTTTTATCTTTATTGTGTATGTATGTATGTCATATGAAATCTGCTGAAATTAAATAAAGATGATCATGCTCAAATTTTTGTGATACTTAAGGGTGGGTATTCTGTGTGATTCTTTTTTCATTTTCTTTTTTTTTTAGATTCCAGTTAGTGCAGTTAAAAATGAATGTTAATGAATGAATGAATGAATGAATGAATTCATGGATACACTTTTACAAATATGTATGTGGTGAAGCTGGGGACAGGTTGTGCTATCACTGTTTCAACGTGAATCTAAATTACTCCTATTCCAATTTCAGAAAGGCCTGAACATGCACAAAGGATGATTGATGGTTTGGCCTGAATGTCATTGGTATAGGTCTATTTACATGAAGTAGATTGAGCTTTGAAGAAGAGTTACAATATTGAGTATACTATCTTTCATTTATATTTATTTATTTATTATATTTATTTATTCAGCAAACAATATTTGAACAATTGTTATTGGTCAGTAGCTGCTCTGAGCACTGGAATTGACCTCAAGGAACTCATATCCCATTGGGAATATATACAATAAACTAATAAATAAAATACATAATTCCTGGTGGGGATTGTTTCATTGAAATAAGTAAATCAGAGAAATGAAATTTTAAATGGGTCTACATCTAAATATAAAGGTTAGGGAAAACCTTATTCTAAAGATCACAATTGATTTGAGAGGAGAATATAGGGAAGATTGGTCTATTAGTCCAAATGGGCAATAATGATTATTCAAACCCTGGTTGTATGAATGGAAATAGTAAGCAGTGGTTGAATTTGAGAGATGTTTTGGAAATAGAGTTTATAGGACATAGGCTAATCTTTCCTACGTTAGGCTTGGCAGTTCTGGGATTATGGAGAAGGATATCAGTAAAGGTCTGGGGGGACAAAATTATGTTTGAAATTTAATTTTTCTTTGTGAAAATGAGTGGGGATTTCATAAGTGGATCTGATGTTAAGAGGATGAGTTTGGGATGGACATGGGGATTTTTTAAAAAAATCATTATTATGTTCAATTAGTCAGTATATAGTAATATAGGGATTTGGAGACATTCATGGATAGTTTCTAAATATGCATGATTGGGAGAAGTTATCTACTGAGATAGTTTATATAAAGGCCAGTGGATCTGGATCAACCATGGAGTCCTGAAGTCTAGGAATAACTAAATATCAGGTAGGGGAGGAAGAATAAGGAGTATGTGAAATTTGGGCAGTCTGATTACCAGTCATCATCAAAATGAGAAGCAAAAATATCTAGGTCCTAATCTGGTGTTGATGCTCAGGAGTGTACTTAAATATGCCATTAAGGGGGGTTGGTGGAAGGTTGGGGTGGGGGGGCACTGGGGAGCTGGGGTATAGAAATAAGTTATGTACTTGCGGTAAATAAGTTGGTATACTGAGAAATTTTTCCAGGCTAGGTCCCAGACTCAGAGAAATGAGACTAGAAACCATATTCCCAGCTTGGGTTGCTAGCTGGGGACTACACCTCAAAAATAAAGCAGAAAAGTTAGAGACCTGCTCACTACTTTTCCTCATTGTGAGGTTACTGGTGTTCAGTGAATAAGCCAACCTTATGGTATGTATTCTTTGAGTCTGGATAAATGACTTCTTGGTTACAATTCTTCAGATTTCCTCTTGGATAATATTGTCAGCCTTTAATGTTTCATCTGATTCTGCATATACCAAGTGTTGATTGAGCCTAAGTTCAGAGGATACAACCATGAACAAAATCAATAACTCTTTGCTTCCATGGGCCTTATCAGATTCCATAAAAGGAATAAAGAGGATAATTAGAGATAGTATTAACTATGGTGAAGAGAAAAATGTAGAGAAAAATGTGAGATTAATGGCTGGGGAGATGTTATTTTGGGCAAGGAGGTTAGAGAAAGTCTTTCTGAAGAAGTAAGATGTAAACTGGGATTGGTGATAAGAGGTAACAGAGAAGAGCACCCTATAAATATTCGGGGTTCTAGCTCTGCATGTAGCGGGAACAGCTAGGGCCACAGTTCTGGGGTTGACATGAACTTGATATGTGTTAGAAATCAAAAAAGGCTGATAAAAGCTTAATGAGCAAGGAGGTGGTAGGTATAAAACGAGGCCAGCGATGTACTTACACTCTCTATTAAACAAGTTAATCCTAATATAAGTGAGAAAAATCATTTTTCTATCCTTAGAATTCTGAGATCCAAGCTAAACAAATCTTGCATGAATAAGGCCAGCTCATTGTGGTAGAAAGAGTTTCAAATCCTATCTCTGCTATTTCATAACTGGGTGTTTGAGCAACTAATTTAATCATAAATTCTATTTTATTAGCTCATTTTATATTGAAATTATGCTCTCTCTCTCTCTCTCTCTCTCTATATATATATATATATATACACACACACATATATATATACACACATACATACACCTAATAGAGTTGCTATTGGGATTAAACTAAATGGGTAAAAACACTTAAACTGAATCTAGCATAGTTCAAGTCCACATTATGTGTTAGTATTATTATTATTATTACTAAAGACAAGTAAATCTGATATCCCTCAGCTATTACTCACAACTAAATGAGAAATCATTTTAACAATAGATAAAGATGTCAATGCCCAGTATTAATTCAATCATTATCAAAATGTTGCCCAGATACAAAGCAGAGTAAATGAGGACGTCCTGATAGCTGTGAGCCGTTAGTCATGAAACAAGCTTGGTGTATCAAAAAAAAAAAAAAAATCAATACAGACATTTTCATCTAGTGGCTTCTGGAAACAAATTAAAAATACCAAAGAGAAAAAAACCCCAATGGCTGTCACCACACACTCTGGTCAAGAGTATAAATTCTTCTTTTTTTTCATACCAATACCATTGATAACACATGTTAGTTACGTTTGAAAATGGATTTCGGAACATAGATGACAATGATTATTTCATAAGTCTTACTTGTAATACAAACTTAACAGAATACATGGCATGAATAAATCAATCTCTGAAAAACTTAAAACTTGAACTAGTTGTATAAAATTACGTTGACTGGGAGAGCAAGACAAGCTTATAGTGTTTCCAGTAGTAGCCCCGTGAGCAACTGAGGCTTCCGGTCCCAGCTTCGCCATACCGCCAGTGATAAGTGAGGTGCGTTATTTGGCTGATCCTATGGAACTATGGAACATCAAAAGGCCCAGGATCCCGGGAGAGGAAGGTGAAGGGACACACTTTCTTGCAGCATGATGAATAAGGTTCTTCCATACCAGCAGCTGCCAAACAGATGAGCGGCCTTAACGGAGTTGGGGTACATAATGCAAGCCGGGCCCAGAACTAATCAGATCTAATTAAGACAGACATGTTATGGTCCAGTAGTGTTGACAGGATCGGGATTCCTGTAGCTGTAAATGAGGCATGTTGTAATTAGGATCTAATTGAAAATCTGGAAGTGATACAAAACCTTTACCCTTCAGGGGCTAAGAGGAGTTCTGTTTGGGTCCTGGTGTGCACCTTATTAGATTGTGAATGCTTAATTAGACAGTTATGTACAAAAATTAAGCAAGTAGGACAACAGCTAGATGTGTTTCAAAGGAGCAAAATTTAAATTCCTATCTGTTTAGATATGATTCAGGGTTGTACCTGAATTTCATATTTGCAATTTGTCCCCACTTCATATATACTATTATTTTATGTATGCTCTCATATACATAAAGTATATATACTTTATTTTATATGCACTATTGTGTTGTGCCCATTATGCATGGCCAAAAGAATATATTTGAGCAATTTCCTAGGTACAATAAGTTTCATTAAATGTTCCTGATTATTTGGAGAGAGATGCTCATTCAAAATATCTTCTAATAACTACGTAAAAGAGAGTCCTATTTTACAATCTCATCTAACATTTTAAAATTATCTTTGTCCAATACAGACAGCCACAACTTGAGGCCTTTTCCTTATACAAGTTGCTTAATTAAAAATATATTTCATATGTTTGGAGTGTGACTTAGATTTAAGTTCATTATTGTCACTTTTGCTCTGTGTTACCCCCTTTGGCTTGCTGCTCCACAAGCCAATGACCCTTAACAAACCTAAGCGGGTCTGGGTGTTCCCTCTCACAGACTTCCAGGTAGTCTTCTAGACCACTCTTCTAGACCACTTCTAGATCATTATATTAATAATATTATTATAATTACCTAATAATATTATGGTTGTTTTGTTTTGTGTTGTTTGTTTGTTTGTTTGTTTGTTTTTAAGCATGGAATCTCCAGCTTAGAGTTGGGACAGTGCCCCTCCAACGCCGGCCTCCCCTCCCCCCCATGGACATGTTTTAGCTGCTTATCCATCAGGAAATATCTCCTAAAAATATCTCTTCGGATTTCAAATGTGTTCTCTAAATGCAGTACTAACAGCTAACCTTGAATGTTTTCCAGTTCCGCTTCCATGTTAGGGTTGATAGAGGATCTGGGTGTTACACAGCAGTCCTAGTGAAAAATTCAAGATCACATCGACTGACTATGAAATGTCATTTTGTTGATTTGCCTTCTTATCAGTTTGCAGTTTAATCTCACAAAGGATCAATCCCAAATGCCAAGTAAGAGATTCAGGGGCAAATTCAATGCTTACCTTCTCCCTGCGTTCTGGGCTCCATTCACATCTCATGTCATCAGAGGAAACTTCTCAAACCAGAGTATATAAAATACCACTTCAGTCCCTTGCCTGATCCTACTTTCTTCCTTTTCATAAAACTTTCACCAGATGACAAGTATGCTAATAGTTTATCGTCCTAGGGTCTGTTTCTCTCCATTAGCAAAGGAACTTCATTTTCCTCACTGTCATTTTCATACTAACTCCCACAGCACTGGGCACAGAATAGACAAACATTTATTGAATGAATGAATGAATGAATGAATGAAACAAATGCAGTCAGTGCTTGCCTTTGGTGATTCATCCTGAAAATTAAATTTGAGCTTGCAGGTGGAGAATTTTATGTTTTCAACACAAATAAATGTGCAGGTTTTCCATGTCTAAATAATTTCATTTTTGTCCCAGCTGTAGTTTCTAACCTAAATTCTTCAGAGTGTGGAGTGATTTGATGTGTTGGTTTTATTTATCCTTTGGATTTAATTTTTCCTATAACTGTACTCCTTATACTGCAAACCAAAATTATGCATTTTCTACATTACCAATTAATTAGTGCATGCATTTTTCAGTGAAAAAAAAACCTTGTTACAATTACTTATAATAAAATAATGTAATATGTTTAAGGAGATAGAACATTTGTTGATCTTGTAACCGGATACAGAGATGGTGTCCTCCATGTAGCTGTAAGCTTGTGGGAATTTGTAGGTGTAAAATTAGGCACAGATTCTAGAAATATTGTACCTATAAAAATGACACTCATTGTTATTAGGAGGATTTTAAAAAGTTAACTTAAATCAGGCTTATTGCTTTCAAATATAAGACTGTGTTTGTTTCTAGTACATCTGAACATGGGTTACATAACAAAGTTTCTATTTTTTTTTCTGTTTTTTGTTACTGTGATGTTATTCAGATCAACATAGACATTACTTCCAAAGTGGATCAATTCACTAAATGGATTTTTCCTAATGCAATTAACCCAAACCAGCAAACAAATCTATTTTATTTCTACTGTTCACTGGCTTCCCAGCTCTCCACCTGACATATTATCAACAGATCCCCTTCCTTTGTGAATACATCATTGAAAGGATTATCAAAAAATATAAGAACCATAACATTTAATAGATTATTTTACAGTAATTCTGTGATTTTACCTAGTAAAAAATAATTCTAACAATTTTGGATTTATCAGAGAAATAAATTAAAAGCAGTGTTAAGAAATTAGATCACCCATTAAAATCTGAAATGTAGAGTTTGTTTCAGTGTATATTCCAGTGATATTTTAAAAGTTATTGCACTATTTTCTGAGCAGTATACTTTGGAGTTGTTTTTACAGAATGGCAGCTTGAATTTCACCAGATGTGAAATCATTTGGTTGTGTAAACACATTTTTTTCCCCAAAATGCATAGGGTTTCTATTTCACTTGGGAAAAAAAAAAAAGCCTGTAAATGGATAATGTCTATAGGTTGATCTGGACATCTCAGAGGGGTCCAGAGCTCAGATACACTGAGGTGATTTACAATCCGAGGTAAACAGATTGGCTCAGATAACACTGGCTGATCGATGCTTCCCATCTCTCCAGCAGGAAATGTCTTGGGGAGGCAGGGGAATGACTTTTGCAAGCCCTTCTTCAAATTCCGAGCTTCCCTGACCCCACTCTCTCCTTTTCCTGAAGAATTAGGAACTAGGGGAATAACGATTCTCTTTCCTTTGCTTTGCAAAACTCTTCCCAGTTTTTGTTTTCTATACATTTCTCCATCAGAGGGGAAAAAAAAAAAACTGACTGAACCCATGTGATATATTTACGTTGAATAATCTTTCATAATAAATATTGAGCTATGTGTCCCAGCAGTACAGGCAAATGTGCAAATATTCCTTTTACATTTTTATGGGGTGTTGTAAGTAATTGAAAATGATATTTGCAGTAAAGGTTCCATTTTACCATTTAATTGATTCTAGTAAATGAAAATTGCTTCACTATTTAACCAATTTTTCCATCCCTTCTGGGGACCTGTTTCAAGAATTTCAAAACTACCTTATCACATAGACAAAGTAAGTCACTGAATGCTGCGATTATCCTGGGAATGAAAGGATACTGTATATTGATGTCTTGAGAAGGAAAGAGCTCAAAAAATGTGGCTTGCCAGATTGAAATCTGAGCTTCTGAATTTTAAGGTCAGTTTTATTTATTTTGTTTATTATTACCTATACTCTTCCCCTCCCAACACCACATTCTGCCAAGAAGGCGTAACAGAATTTTTACAACTGTCATGAAAGAGTCATTTAAAAACCATGGGTTTAAAAAGGCTGGATTGATAAAAGAAACTAAAAAATAATAATAATAATAATGAGTAAACTCATTACAAATACATCTTGTATTATGTTTATGTATTTTGCTATTTTAAAAAGTCTATGCAGTATCAACTTGCTTATCCCTCTGAGAAAAACTATCTCAGATTTATATCCTGTTACTAATTTTAAGCATCTGCATATCTGTTTCAGTAGCCTTTTGGAGATTAAATACTCTGCAAAACTGATTCTGATTTTAACACTGGCTTCCAGCTGCTAGCCTAGGGTTTTCCATTTTCTCAAACTTCATCTCATAGATTTAAAATTTAACATACAAAGTAATTATTTCTATTTCCTATGAAGTAGTAGTACGTAATCCTTTTTTTCCCCTAATATTGGCACGAGCATGCTATTTTCATATCAACCTTAACAGGACAGTTTCTTTATACTATTCTTTCACTACTGCTGAAACTTGGGACAAGTTTAACCCTTCTCAGTTCCATACGATCCATACGATCCATACGATTCCATACGATCTTCCAATAACATCATCTTCATCTCACAAAATTATATATATATCAAAAGGAATGAATGCATTGGAAGCCTCTGAATTTTGAAACAATAAAATGAGATATACACGACTACATGGGTCCAGTCATTCCACACGTATGTACTTATCCAACAGAAACTAAAACATATGTCCACAAAAAGACATGTGTTTGGGTGTTTGTAACAGCTCTAATTTTAATAATCTCAATCTGGTGGGGCACCTGGGTGGCTCAGTGGGTTAAAACCTCTGCCGTCAGCTCAGGTCATGATCCCAGGCTCCTGGGATCGAGCCCCGCGTCAGGCTCTCTGCTCAGCGGGGAGCCTGCTTCCTCCTCTCTCTGCCTGCTTCTCTGCCTGCTTGTGATCTCCGTCTGTCAAATAAATAATAAAATCTTAAAAAAAAAAAATCCCAATCTGGAAACACTTCAGACGTATATCAACACAAGAAGGGATCGAATGCTGTATATTTAAACAATGGAATAGTACTCAGCGATTAAAAGGAATGACATCTTCATACACACAAAATTATAGATGAATTTCACAAAATTATTATGATGAGTAAAAGAGGCTAGGAAAGAGAGCGCCTGGGTGGCGCAGTCGGTCAAGCATCCAAGTCTTGGTTTTGGCTCATGTCATGATCTCCGGAGCATGAGATAGAGTCCTGTGTGGAGCCGCTTGTCCAGCTCCGTGCTTAGCAGGGTCTGCTTTGGTTTCTCTCTCCCTCTACCTCTGTCTCTGTCTCTCTTTCACCCTTTAAAATAAATAAATAAATATTAGTTTTAAAAAGAAGCTAGGAAAATAATTAATTATATATGTATAATTATATATTCTATAATTTACATAAAATTCTAACAATTGCCATCTAATGTAACACAAAGCAGATGGGTGGTTGCTTGGGAGGGGAAGGGACAAGAGATAAAAAAAGGGATACAAAGAAGCACACGGAAACATTTGGAGGTTATGAAAATGTTCATTATCTTGATGATGGTGAGCACATAACAGGTGGATACATATGTCAAAACTTATCAGATTATACATTTCAAATATATACAGTTTATAGTATGTCAACTACACATCAAGAAACCTCCTGGGTGTTCGTGTGTGTATTTAATGAAAGGTAGGATTGCTACATGGTTTTTTTTTTTTAATTTTCTTTAAAGATTTTATTTATTTATTTGACAGAGAGAGAGATCACAAGTAGGCAGAGAGGCAGGCAGAGAGAAAGGGAGGAAACAGTCTCCCTCCTGAGCAGAGAGCCCAATGCTGGGCTTGATCCCAGGACCCTGGGATCATGACCTGAGCTGAAGGCAGAGGCTTTAACCCACTGAGCCACCCAGGCGCCCCAGGATTGCTACATGGTTCTTGCCCGTTTTCTATGATGCACACATACCTTTATCACCCCTTCTAAATTAAATACAGTGTCATCCATAATCAATTCAGTCACTAACCAGTTAGTTTCTTATTGAATATTAACCCACTTTTAGGACAGAATATAGTCATCAAAGAAAAAAGTTATTTGGATTACAGATTCTAGCTTCTTTTGTTTTAATTAACTAATAACCCCTTGCATCCATATCATGCTTTACATTATCAAATGGATTTTACAACTAAAGTTTCATTTAAGACAAATAAGACATTGTAAAAAATGAAAACTGAGTTCTATCAAGAAGTCTTTGTCCACCATCCTTTTAGAAGCATTGTGTGGTTCTCATCAGATCATAGGAGAGAAGCTTTATTTTTCCTTTCCTGCCCTGCTCCCAACTTGCAGAGTTAAACTGAACTATGAACTTTCTTGGGTAGTTCTTTGACACTTAGTGCAAAGGGATTATAGTCTCCATATTTATGGGTAAAGGAAAGCATCCTCATGATTGGGCTCACAGTTTCTCTTTAGTTAGTATAAAAAGAGAATTGCAAATTAAATTCAATGCCACATGTAATCGCCCATACTCATTTCCCAAGTTGCCTGGAATTCCTTCATGTGATGCCAACTTAAATGCAACAGGTGATAGGGATGAAATATTCTCTCTCTCTTTGTGATAAATTATGGTAACTTCCACTACACAAGATTGCACAATGTTGTAGATAAAAATTACACCTTGAAGAACAGAGGGAAACTCTAGTATCTCTTCTTCCAATATAACTGGTTTTAAAATAATGTTTTCTTCTTAATCTATAGCATTTGGTTTGTTCTATCAATTCAGACAAATGGGTTTAAAGGGGAATTTAATTGAGTCTTTGGCGCCACTGATTACAATTTGGTCACAGGGGCTAGCGCTACCCAGAAAATATGAAATAACACAGTCCCAAATGAGCGAACTAGGGAGCTATTTTACACTGCAGTGAGACAATTGTTTTAGATTGTACTCATTATATAGCCAGCTCTTAAAAGAAGCATGAACTAAGTAGGAATATGTACTATAGCTCAGTATTGTAAAGCATCTTCACTTATTTCAGGATTGTGCTCAAAAACAAAGAGTAAATTGGAGGGAATACCATGCTCAACTCCCATCACTTTATTTTGACTTCATGACCCGTATCAGGTGACGAGCAGTGTAAATGTGGAAATACTCCAAAGGAAGCAGAGTTGTGTATGCAAAGGAGAGCAGAGGTTGATTAAATTACACAGACTTGGGTATGGCGCATATAGTTCCTGTACTGACATTCAGTTCCTGGAATTTTGTCTGGCCCCTTCATTTTACTCTGGACAAAAATAAACCCTGGGTGGTGTATCTGTTCTCATTAACCATTTTACTTATCTCCTGACTGGAGTATTGTGGAATGTAACTTTGTAAGACAATATTGTAGCTGGTGGGTGAGTGGGTAGAACTTATACAATCAACAGAGATAGCATTTTATGTACCTGTTCTAAAGTATCACAGTTGTACCCTGGGATTCTGTTATATTAGTTTAATGAAGCTGGAAGTCTTTTTGTCTTGCAGGTTTGTTTCCAGGGTGAGCTTCAGAGCCGAGTATCGCCCATTTCTTAGTTTCTTTAGTATATGCCTTGATTTAAAATGATTAAAGAACAGCTATCAGCTTTTGAAGATAAAAGGAAAAAAATCCTTCTTTTTTATTGTTTTTTTAGAACATTTATTATATGTTTCCACTCACTGGAATAATCCTTAGTTTTGGAAAATTTATTAGATGTTTCCATTCGTTGGAATGCATACGATTGTTTTAAGCGAACTAATGAAGCATGCCGAGGGCGAATAGCAGCTTGAAGCATAAAGTTTCTACAGTGGGTGGAAAACTACAAATAGTTATTTACCTTTAGGCCTAGAATTTTAGGTTATTACAAATAAGGGGTGTTCCCTAGCACAAAGGATTTGCTTGAAGAAAAGTATAAGCACAAGCCTTCTGGAAGGAAGTAATTAATTTGTAAAGCACCTTGCCACTTTTATTTAAAATTCTAAACTTTCCTAAAACTGACAGATGGATTCCATTGAATTGGCAAGAATTCATGTAAATATGCAAAAAATAAAATCTCTTGTTTTCTCACTTTAATTTCTTCCAATTAAAAAAATATTATTTTACCTCAGGTAAAATATTTACCCTCAAATGAGTATATTCATGAGCAAGCACTTTATAGTTTCAATTACTTAATTTTCAAAATCATATCAAGCAAGCAATATGTAACAATGCTAATTTTAAATTTTTTTAGACTTAAAAATTTGGAAGCGCATATAAAATAACATGCATGATTTCTTTTTTTTTTAAGATTTTATTTATTTATTTGACAGAGAGAGAGAGATCACAAGTAGGCAGAGAGGCAGAGAGAGGGAGAGGGGGAAGCAGGCTTCCCGCTGAGCAGAGAGCCCTATGCAGGGATCCATCCCAGGACCCTGAGACCATAACCTGAGCCGAAGGCAGAGGCTTAACCCACTGAGCCACCCAAGCGCCCCTGCATGACTTATTTCTATAAGAAATGTTAATGACCTCACCTTCACCATGTGTCAGGAATTCAGGCAAGTGCTTTACATACCTTCACAGTTCCCAATAAGCCACATATTAATCCCCTTTCTTGCTGAGGAATTTGGGACCCAGAGAATTAAATAATTTAGTGAACATCAGACTAGTCAATTTTATGGTCAGAATTTAAACTGGGTCTCTATAATTCCAAAGCTCAGGCTCTTTTCTCTAAATTCCATTATATCTAAAGAAATTTATTTAAAGCATGGAGACTGAGCTCTGCTCCTGTGACCTAAACTTCATTATATGTGATAATATACATTTGGTAATTAAAAAAAAAATACAGCTATGTAAACTTAGATGACATACTATGTTGTCCTAATGCACAGGAATGGAAAGTTCAATTGTGCCCAAAGAAGGTATCTAGCTTCTTTGTGTGGGTTTATTAAATCTGTTTGAACACACATGAAGGTGTATTTTTAATACAATGAATTCCAAGGAATTGTTCATATTCGATTTATATCCTTGAAATCTTTGTAGTACTCATATATGGTTAGTAACAGGCTTTAACCTCTAATGTCCTTATTCAAGAACTAAAAATGAAAATTTTCAAGTACAATTCTTCATAGAGTACTCAATTAGTGGAATTCTTTCCGTAGTATCATTAAAACCCAAGTTACCTTCCTGCTGACTACTTTTTCTAAAAAAATTTTAATGAAGAGGTTTCACTCATAAATCTATGAATTTTAAATAATTTAAGACTTGTTTTTTATATACTTTTAACCCATTAGAAGAAACAAAAAACAACTTTTTGGCTGGTGATTTTAAAACTATTTTGAAGGAAGCTTAAGGATAAGCTGGCATTCTCTTTCAGAACATCCCGAAATTAAACAAAGAAATTCTGCTCTATGCTGAAGTAATATTTCATTACTATTTGATAAAAAGAACCATTCAGTCTTTTCAAAGGGACCATAAAATAGAGAAGTAGACAGCCTAGACTACTGAAAAATTCTGACTCTTAAACCCTGCTTCCTGAGGGGAGGCATATTATCATTTATAATGTGTTTGATCCTTCACAATCTCACCAAGGTCAGGGACCTGGTGAGTCCCTGACAAAAAAAAAAAAAAAAAAAAAGTCAAATAAAGAATATAGAATGAACTAGGTGGGGGGAGGAGGGAAATATACCTTTAAACCCAAAGGCTTTTTGTTCCTGTGTTGCCAATCAATCACGCCAGCTGCTGTGGTTATAGGTTGCTCTGGATGATCTGTTTTCACAAGATCCTAAGAGAATTCTGATCGTAAAAGGACCTCCTCCTCCCCCCAAGATGTATGGAAAGTAAACTGATATATTTTAAAAATCTATATACATACAACAGAAGTCAATTTTAGTGAACTTAATTTAAACAATTATTAGTATCAGAACAATATTTCTCTATTTCACTAATCCCTATACAAATGATTTCACATACAGTAAAATACGGAAGTCCAAGACGTTAGACTTTCTCTTCTGAGAACTCCTATAGAAAACAGAAATTTTTTTTTTTCAGGCTTTTCTAAGAGTGCATCACTTTAATTATCTGCATTGCTGGTTACCTTCCATTACAACGTCATACTAACATTATGCAGACTTGGATTTCAGAGGCGGGATGCTAAAGTTGTACCTCGAGAACTCTGTTGATTAAAAGAAAATCCTAGCAGTTGGCTTATTAGAATACTGTTAGTCATCCTCCCTTCTAAGAATACTAAGAATATAGTAACAAGGTCTCACCATATTTCAGTAAACGAAATATGTCAGTAAACTTAGAACAATTTCTTTTTACAGCTTGAAGAAATGGTATTTTGTTTACATGAAACATCCATTTTTCATTTCTCTCTTCCCATGGGAGCTAACATAAATCAAAACAACTCAAATGTTTTTAATTTCAGTGTGAGATCAGCAGCTGTTCCCCAGAACTCCAGTTGCCACAAAAGAAGGATTTTTTGTGTGTGTGAGTCACAAGTTAGATAGACAATGTAGCAAGATCTAGTTACATTCTATGATATGTACTGTGCGTATGCCCATTAAAGACCATAATAAGAAAGAACTGTGTTTACTTAAACTCACAGTTTTGCAAAAGTCAAACAGTTATGTAATTGTCCCTATAGCGCTGTGAATCATGACGGTAGAGAAATGTAATCAATTAGTGACAAGCCCCTTTGATGTACTCTACAGTGGGTTGACATAACAAATGACCCATTGAAGAGCACTGGGCTCAACTAGACTGCTTAAAAGGAAATTGAGTTCAAGTGAATATTTCCAACAGTTTATTTTGAATGTTTATACTTTATGCAGTTCCAAAAAAATGTGTAATTAGGCTATCTGCTTAGTTTTCCAGAGGAGAGAGAAGTAAATTCAAGAGTTTCATCTGAACGCCAACCACATCTTTTATTTGAAAATAAAGAAATCAAAAGCAAACTTGTTAAAGCCCAAACAGAACTGAGACTTAGACTTTGGGATTTTGTGAGTCTTAGGAATTAAATTTGCCTTAAAGGACTCTGATGACAACATTTCAATTCTGTTGTAAACACGTGGCATTAAAAGCTAGTTTTCAAAAGTTTAAATGTACCAGAAGGAATATGTAATGTTTTACACTTTGAACACATTTTGGAGGAGCTACAAAAGATGGGGAATGATAACTAGCAAAAAGATATGGTTCTGATTCAAAGTCAGTGATTCTATAACATTAGTTTCTGAGCCCCTTTTAGAATTTAAAGCCTCTCTCAAGAGACTGGTCAGACCCCGCAGGGCCCACCATCTCTTTTCATATAACGTAAACTCCTTGTGGAAATTTTGCCTGGACCTAAGCTAGTCTCCTTAATTTTGCCTTAAAAGAAGATATATCCATTTCATTTGAAAATCCATGCAATTTCTGCTTCCTAAGAATCCCACAGAATTTGTTCAGTATTGGGCGATGAGATTCAAACATAAAGTATTGGTTCCGCAAATGATGGGCTTCAAGTGATTCCAATAACTCAGTGTTCCTTTTCTTCTAGAAACTAAATTGCATGTTAAAATGGAAATTCTATTCCTAAGACTACACACAGAATGCTACCTTTAGTCATTTACATCTTGTACATGTGGTAATTGGCCCAACTCTGCTACTATAAATGTGAAGTTATGTAAAAGATGGTTCATTTCCATATATTCTACTTTCTAATCTAAGGAAAATTGATTATTGATGCATCATTGAGTTACATTTTTACTTTTAAATGAGGTAATAAATAAATGTATCGGTGTCAACACTCATGTTCCTTACCCAATGCTTCACATAAGAAATTTTGGACATAGTTTGATACGAGGGACCTCTGCCCCTTCCCCCATGGATGGATTTGAAAATATGATTCCTTTCTTCAACTTGATTGCCCAAACTGGGTTTAACGTTCAGTCATAGCTGCTATATTTGCACGTTTGGATTTCATACCTACTTATGTCTATTTTGTCAATCTTGTTTCCTTTTTTTTTTACTTCTTTACATGCATATGTTAACAGAATCATTTTGCTTTTAAAACTTAGATTCAGACATACACAATTTTAGTTTCGCCTTTATCTAAATCCGCCAAACCTATAGCCTTCAGATTTCCTCTATTTTGTTCTTCTTATTATTGTTTTTGGGGAGTGGGACAGAAAGGATTCCACTTCATTAAAAGAGCTCTTTAAGGACTGCCTACTTTTTTCTTCTGAATTAGGTGGGCATATTTGCTACCTTACTGGCTGTAAATAATAACTGTATGACAATAAAAATTAAAATATCTGCAGCCATACAAACGTCAAGTGGATTACATTTTTTAAAGCCCTACTACTGGCTATTCATTCATTCATCCTTCATTTTGTGTGATAAGCACTTTTCAAAGCACAGGGATATACTGAACGTTCAGCCCCAAGTTATCTGAACCATTTTCTTACATCACAGTTTGAATTTCAGATTAAGAGATCGTAATTTTTTGTATATACTGTTCTGAATCCAAGGAAATAACTCAGAATCAGGGCACCTGGGTGGCTCAGTGGGTTAAATCCTCTGCCTTCAGCTCAGGTCATGATCCCAGGGTCCTGGGATCGAGCCCCACATCCGGCTCTCCGCTTGGTGGGGAGTCTGCTTCCCCCTCTCTCTCTGCCTGCCTCTCTGCCTACTTGTGATCTCTCTCTCTCTGTCAAATGAATAATAAAATCTTAAAAAAAAAATAACTCAGAATCAACTATTCTTTTTTTTTTTTTTTTAAAGATCTTATTTATTTATTTGACAGAGAGAGATCACAAGTAGATGGAGAGGCAGGCAGAGAGAGAGAGAGAGGGAAGCAGGCTTCCTGCTGAGCAGAGAGCCCGATGTGGGACTCGATCCCAGGACCCTGAGATCATGACCTGAGCCGAAGGCAGCGGCTTAACCCACTGAGCCACCCAGGCGCCCCAGAATCAACTATTCTTAATTGCCCAAATCAGCTTGGCAGATTGGATAAGTATCTTACCCTTCTTTTAAATGCTTGGTGAAAGTGATCAGATGTCTTGCGTCCATGTGGCAAACTTAGTGTGATTTGGGGTGAGCCCAACTATATATACATACGTATACATACGTATCAAATCTGGTTGATTTTTAACCCCAAAAAGTCCTTCCAGAGGTTTATAGTAGTCTATCTAAAGGTGACCAGAATTCATGAGCATTTATTTAACAATAATATATTTACAGCCTACAGTAAGCCTGGTACTATGCGGGACACTCAAGTGTACATGTAGAACAGCCCTTGTCACTGAGGACTTACATCCCACTAAGGGATCCTAAGGGGTAGGGGGTTGGAAAAGTATATAATTAGAGAAATTGCCATATCTGAAAAGTCTTATAGCATTTTGTTGAAGAAGTACCAAATTTGGGGGAGAAACACAGAAAACATAATAAGGGGATAGGTTTAAGGTAGATCTTGGAAGATGGGTTTGGCAATTATCAGACGTGGAAGGGGAAGAGTGTTGGGCATAGCTAAGGAATGGTATGTGAGATGGAAAATATCATTGAGGAATGTCAAGAGAGAGCTGAAATTTGGTTTGTGTTATATTGTGAAAGCCCAGTATACTACGATTAAGTACCTATGAGGGCCAATAATGGTGAGTTTTTATCGTTTGAATTTTAACTCAAAAGGAACCAACAAGAGAAAAAATTCAAAGGATTCCTAAGCAGTGCTGTGGTTCAGTTAAATTTTGAAACTAAGCAACTGGTAGAATTTTGAACAGTTAGGAGCTCAGTTTTCCTTGTGGACAAAATGGAATAAGATTCTGGAGTAACAAACCAATATATTGAGATCACAGAATTTAGATAAGATGGAATTATGTCTGATGACAAAGTTCAAATTTAGTTTAGGCTCATATTTTTTGGAACTCAGAGTCATGGATAGCTTTTCCACATGGATGTTGAAATCCCCCAGGATAATGGCAGGGAATAAACAGAATAGTTCAAAAATATCTTTTGTTAATGTGGGGAATGACTTGGAGAGACTCAGGTGACAGCACACAGAAAGTATCATTTAATTCGATGGATGTTCCTCAGAAAAAGAAAAATATCTTTGTGTAAAAGAGGAAAGGTACTATTCTAGAAGAAAAGGCATGGAACATAAAGAATATGGACCCTATCTCTAAGACCCAAGAACCAAAGAACATAGAAAATTAAGTATTCTTTAAGAAAGTTACAGGATTGAGGGGTCACGGGTGGCTCAGTGGGTTAAGCTTCTGCCTTCAGCTCTGATCATGATCTTGGGGTCCTGAGATCAAGCCCCACATTGGGCTCTCTGCTCAGCGGGAAGCCTGCTTGCCTCTCTGCCTACTTGTGATCTCTCTGTCAAATAAATAAATTAAAAATCTTAAAAAAAAAAAAAAAGAAAGAAAGTTACAACACTGAGTGTTCTTTGAATAGAATAGGATTTCAGTTAATGATAAGATTGAGGTAACATTCTAAGAAAAGCCTGATGATAGGTGTAAGTAGAGAGTTTACCTAGTAGAGAGAGATGTCTGGAGGACAATACCAAAGGACTTTAAGACTGCATAAGGATGCAAGGCTCTGAAATAGACAGATTAAGGAGAAAAGTCTGGGTTATATAGAAAGTGCTATCGAAAAAAAAAAGTGCTATCGAGATGAACAGATCTGAGGTTAAGGAAATAGGAGAGAGGGGCTTAAGCATTTTAGGGATCAGTTGGCCATTTAACTTTCAAACTGTGTCTCTTCCCACTGACTGGCATTGGCGGAAAATGAAGTCTCAGCCTGTAAATAAACGACAGACTGCTTATTACAATGTTCTTTGATAAATCAGAAGCATTTTTTACCCTAACAAAACATGTTATTGGGTTAACAATCATAAAGAAAAAGTCTGGGCTGATGCTAAGTAATTGTAAATTTTACTATAAGCTGTGGTTCTGGAATTTATCTCCCTGCAGTCAGAATAATTATTCCTTATATGTTATTTCTTCCCTTCACAAAATTTATATTATTTTGAGAAAGAGAAGCGAGAGAAAGGTAAATCAGCAGCTCAACTACTGAACATTATCTACCTTACCAATACAGCAACACGCCAAATCAAATCCAAGCTTACATCTTCCTGGGAGGGAGGAGAAGCTCCACTCATGCCTGCAAGTTAAGACTGAAACAGCACAGTGGTCAAACGTTTTAGCCCAAGGGAAAAATACGAGGTGGCCATCGGTTTGAAGTTGTCCTCCTCCACTGAAGAAACCCTCAAAACAACTCTGATTTTTAACCTATCTCTTGGTCTCTCTGTCTCTGTCTCTCTCTTTCACACATGCACATACATACATACACACGCACCCCATGTAATCTGGCTGGCAGTGTGTTATTTTACTGGTTTAATGCTGATTATGGTCTTCACTAACTCCAGGCCAGAACATTAAAAAATGAATTTGATCTGCTTCAAGACTATATCCTCAAATGTAGTCTTGACATTGAGACAAGTGATACTATTAGTGAAGCATTTGGAATTTTCATTTTCTATTACTATTTTAATGAGGAAGGGCATTTTTAATATTCTTTTGTAACTCTAACACAAGAGGCACTTACATTCCAAAGGAGTTTTTGATTATCTAGAAAAATAATTTCACGTGGGCTTAAATTAAACATTCTAGATATTTCTAACTTTTTCAACAAAGTAAAATCTTTGTGACTCTTACATAGGGATCAAAACCCACTAAGAGTTATGGAGTTCCAATTTGCATTTCATAGAAAGGCAAATGTTGTCTGTTATTAGATTACAACAGCATCAGATGTCCTTGTCAAAATTTAATATCATTTCCAAAAGGGTACAAAAAGCCTAATAAACCATTTCCTTTTGGTGTAATAAAATGGTTCTACCATACAAATGTGAATAACACAAATTCATTTTACTGGGGTTCTGCACATTTTAAGTACTATCTAGAATGAGTAGAAATTGGAAAAAAAATGTGGGGATGTAAAAGGACTATAACAGGTGAGGAGAAAGAAAATACTTGATGTTAATAATAGCAATATATATTGGAACAGAAGGGTGAAGGTCATTTTACTGGGCAGCTGTAGAATACTAGAGGAAGCTGGTCCAATAACAGAGGTTTTGAAAGTAAGGGAAGATTGATTGTTCAACAGTGTTTCTGCATCTGGCCTCCTTGATTTCAAACATTTCCAGATTGTTATTCAAGATTGCAACTGGGCAAACTCTGTACTCAAGTTTGCAATTAGGAAAACACAAACACACAGCAAAAACACACATTAAAAGAAATTATAAGTTTGAAATATTCTGAAAAAAGAATGCTAAATGTTGAGTTGCACGTGTGTGTATATGTCTGTGTGTGTTTTCTCTAGTCCCTGTAACTGTGGCTTATGCTCTAACATTGCAAGTATTGTCTTTAAACTTACCACTAGGAATTATGACACCCCATCAAAGTGAGTCATTCAGAAAAGAATAAAAAATGAGGTCATTCCAAAGGATTTCCTTAATTTCAGAAGTGGAGTAATAATAATAGTAAATTATAAGTACCAGGGGAATATGCTTCTAGGACTTTTAAACCTTTCACTAGGAAAAAGGAAATGGTGTTTTTTTCCTATTATTATCAGGTGCAAAACTTGAAAATTGAGGAAGATAGAGCTTTTTTACTTTTAATGAAAAATACTTAGAAATCTTAAAAACAAATTAATTTAATATGTCATACAGAGTTAGCTGAATGTTTAAAAATAAGTGTTTATGTTATATCATCTTACTTAGACACACACACAAAATAAACAATTGGGTGTTCCTTTGTTTCATGTTGAATGACCGAGATGTTCTCATTTATGTCCATCTGAATTCAATTTAAATCAACAATATGTATAAAACGTGACTTACAGAAGAGACGAAATAACTGCAAAGATATGTAGAAGCCACTACCCTGGGAGTTGTCCCTTAAGTCAACAAAATAGAAACATTTATATCTTACTATGTATAATTTACTTTCCCTTACTTTTGAAATTAGCACATACGATGAAGTGAGGAGCGCCAGGATAAAAACTAGTGAGGGCTGGTAGGTGAGAGAAGACAGAAATAGGTAAAAAAGAGAAATGAACAGGATTATGGGTCATAAACCCTGGAATAAATATTTTAACACAAAATTTTAGTGGTATCACTTTCATGATATTTAAAGAAGAGGAACCATCTGGAAGATAGGGTTAACTCTTTAGTCTTTGTGTTTCTCATATCTCTAGAGCCTGCAAAACACACTTGTGAATGGAAATGCAAATGACTGCTGTGTTCTTTCAATATATTTGTGATAGCATTTTTCAATATCTTCATCAACATGGGCATACGCCATGACAGAAGTAAAGGAGAATCACAGAGTATGCATATGTCGGGGAATGACTAGGGACTTTGCTTCATGGGCCATCTGTGACTCAAACTATCCTTGTTACCCAGGCAATCACCAAAGCAGAGAGATTGATTGGTTATGCTATCAGATTGAATGTCAGTATGCTAGACACAGGGCAGAGAATACATCTGCAACGAGGAGGAGCAAAACTACATGAGTTCAAAATACTTCCAAACCTAGGACTTTTTATGTAAATAATTTAATTCAGATGTCGAACTAGTCTAATATATATATATATATATGTATATATATATATATATATATCCTCTTCAGCACTGAAGAATTTAGTGTTACAGTTTACATGATGTCATAATCCTGAATTTTTATGAGATTGAGTGACTTGTGTTCTGGAAATCTTCCTGAAATTGGCATGCAAAAGGGACATATATGGATGGTGATGTCACTACTTGCATGTGAAACATGATGGAGAAATGTTTGGAAAAATAACTTATGTCTTATGTTCATTGTGATTGAACTTTATGTAGCAGAGTATAAAGTGGTTTATAACCATTTTAAAAGCCATGTGGATTTGAAAAATAATACAGTGCATAATGGAGTCCTTTTGTTTATCTGGAATTTATAAAATGAAGATCAACTCTAATTATTTTCTGTTTACATATGAGTTGTGGTATTATTAGTCTAATTACACTATAAATATATATATATATTTATGTATGTGTGTGTGTGCGTGCATTGTGATGTCACACTCCTTCTTCAGGCAGCCTTTGGAAAGCCCCTCACGATTTTAAAATCCATTCCTTTCTCATACCTCTGTCCTGTTTCCCCACAGTTCCAGAACAAACACATAGGAATGTACATTCAGATGAATAATTGAGATCAGTGTGCAAGGCGTTTTCCTAGGAGTATAATAAGTTTCCAGTCTTTTGCTGTTGTATCTCATTTTCCTCTGCTTCTGTGTGGCATTTAATAGGGGGGGAAGTTAACATCGTTTAGTGGAATTGAGTATAAATGTATCTCCATGAACTATTCCTTCGAAGTGTGAATAAAGTGAAGAAAATGATTGGACATTTGGAGGAAAGTGTCACTGGGAAGTAAGGAACTTTTATTTTGGGGAGTGTTTATTGATTCAACATTCACATTTGATTCTCTTGCTTGTATTTTAGGGACATCACCTTTATAGTAAAGTATCAATGACTTCCAAATTTATAAATAGCTGACATTGAATTCACTTGTGAGAATTATCCCGATAATGCAGTGAAATGGGGATATATCCACCCATTTTGTCATATTTCTTCATCATGTCTCATCTTTTCTTTCCCCTTTTTGTCCTTAATTGCTTTTTTAAATTTCATGAAGCCACATTTCCCAGTGTTAATATCTTACGTGTAAACTATTATGAATAATGAAGTTTGAACATATTTACCTGTTTCTCTCAAAGATCTGGTATATTAAGTGTAAATTATCTGGCTTCTTAGAATTGTCCACCTTACATGTGTTAGGTTACTGCGGCATACAAGGCTATAATGGTCTTTGAAAAATATTACCCAATTTCCTGTATCCTCTCCCTTAGGATGAATTGCACAAAATGTCTGCAGGGCTAAGGAAAAATCTGGGGCTTTGATATGTTTCCTTGGCCCTGCTTCCTTTTGTACTGGTCAGTTTCCCTGAATGGTCCCATGATCAAGACTTCTTTTATGCCTCTGGGTACCACACAAGACGGGACCATGGCAGACCAGATAACATTCCTTGCATTGCTAATTTTAGGCACAGGTTGAGTGTATGATTAAAATGAGACACCAGTATTTTTAGTTTAAAGGGCTATTCATTGTGAAGTAACTCTACAACCTTTGGCCTATTTAGTAATGCTTTGGGAAATTACAATTATATTCAGGTGCAGACAATTTGTTAAGGAAAACACTGCAGAGGTTGATTTGCTTTCCGCAATTTCGCGTTCTTCCATGGGGGCTATAGATCTTAAGTCAAGTGAGTGTGAGATTTAATAACTCTTCCCCCCTTGCTGTTTTTTTTTATAGCTAAAATATTACCTTTAATCAGTTAGCCATACATAGACTTTTGAATAAATGCTTTTGAATAACATGTTGATTTATAAATCATGGGGAATGTGAAAATATAATTTTCAGTATGTTCAGTTATTCAACAGTACCTAATGTAATTATCTAAAAATCAAATGTACTAATGAAACCAGCTTTATAGATATAAGTAAGCATAGAAATATTTTTTTAATTGGGAATAACATAAAACAAACTTACATGGTAAAATGTGTGAATGGAGTTCTTTTTTCAGCCTTGTTTTTTCACCTGTTCTAAATGTTTTGAATAATTAAATTTAGAAGTTGTATTTTATTCCCCTTTTCCATAGTTTCACCTTTTTATCACCTTATTTCTATTACATGTGAAGATTCATGAACTTAGATGATTAGTCAATAGCTGTAGTTTTGCACTTGTTTTAGGCACAGTCTCTCTTCAATCAAATATAGAAATTCTTCTAGGTATAGCTACACTGTTTCCTAGCCTTTGTTAATTTTCACTCGGCTTGGCAATATTTTTATACCAATTTTTAATATTTTCTATGTAAAAATTATACTTTTAAAACTTACCACTATTTTCTCAATTCACCTTTATGGGGTAACTATTTTAGAACACTTACCAAAATTGAGACACAGGTTTATATTGTACACTACAAAGTATTTTTTACTAGAAGGGATACGTGGACCCCAATATTTATATAGCATTATCAACAATAGCCAAATTATGGAAAAAGTCCAAATGTCCAACAGCTGATGAATGGATAAAGAAGATGTGGTATATATATACCATATATATATATAGTATATCTAGGACATACACACACATACACACACATAGAAGAATATTTCTCAGCCATAAAAAAAAAAAAAGAATGAAATCTTGCCATTTGCAATGACATGGATGGAGCTAGAGTGTATTATGCTAAGCAAAACAAGGCAGTCAGAGAAAGACAAATACTGTGAGATTTCACTCATATGTGGAATTTAAAATAAACAAAACAGATAAACACAGGAGAAGGGGGAAAAAAGGAGAGAGAGGCAAACCATAAGACTCTTTACTGTAGAGAACAAACTGAGGGTTGATAGAGGGGAAGTAGATGGGGGGATGAGCTATATGAGTGATGGGGATTAAGGAGGACACTTGTGATGCACACTGGATGTTGTATATAAGTGATGAATCACTAAATTCTATGCCTGAAACCAATATTATACTATGTTAACTAACTAGAATTCAAATAAAAACTTGAAACAAAAAAGATTTAAAAAAAAAGATATAATTATTTTAAATAACATTTACTTATTATTTTAAAAATGATTTTTTGGGGGTGCCTGGGTGGCTCAGTGGGTTAAAGCCTCTGCCTTCGGCTCAGGTCATGATCCCAGGATACTGGGATCGAGCCCCCCACATCGGTCTCTCTGCTCAGCAGGGAGCCTGCTTCCTCCTCTCTCTCTGCCTGCCTCTCTGCCTACTTGTGATCTCTGTCAAATAAATAAATAAAAATCTTTTTAAAAAAATGATTTTTTTAAATAGTAAGGAATAGTTTCTCAGTAATTCACCTGTGGTTTATAAAAGGTAAATAAGAAATATTTTATATTATCATATAACCTTAGAGCAATGATTATTTATGCCAAGAAGAAATAGAAACATATGTTGAACATTTATTTATACTTTTTTACTTCTTCCACTAATCTCAGGCCTTCAGCTCATCACAAATGGGAAAATAAATTGCCTTCACAGATTTAGAGCAGCAAGTTGACTACATTCAAGAAAAATATTCCCAATTTGACCTCGTGTGTGTGTGTGTGTGTGTGTGTGTGTGTGTGTGTGTGTGTGTGTGTGTGTTGGTGAATATATCACATAAAAAAACCATCATCGGAGCAGAATGCCTCTTTGATAACTTCAGAGCATAGCCTCGTTAATAACTCATAATGAATGGATAAATGTGGACCCTCCTAGATGCCCATTCTTTTTCAAAGTGAGAAGAATTTCTCCTCAGAAGTTGCAGATTGACTGGAAATATGGGAGAGACTAAAAGAACAGTTGTAAAAGTTTCTTAAATTATAGAACTAAATCTCCACCTTACCCCTAAAGTAATTGGATTGGACCTGAAAACATGTAATAAATACGGAACTATATTGTTTCATTTTTTAATTTTTTTTTATTTTTTGTTTTATAAAATTATTTAATGAGTAAGAATTTTGGAGCTGTAAAGGACATTTACCTTGGGATAAGAGGAGATAAGAGAAGAGTTATGTTCTTTTTTTTTTTTTTTAATTTCTTTTCAGCGTAACAGAATTCATTGTTTATGCACCACACCCAGTGCTCCATGCAATAAATGCCCTCCCTGATACCCACCACCTGGTTCCTCCAACCTCCCACCCCCCGCCCTTTAAAAACCCTCAGATTGTTTTTCAGAGTCCATAGTCTCTCATGGTTCATCTCCCCTTCCAATTTCCCTCAATTCCCTTCTCCTCTCCATCTCCCTATGTCCTCCATGTTAATTGTTATGCTCCACAAATAAGTGAAACCATATGATAATTGACTCTCTCTGCTTGACTTATTTCGCTCAGCATAATCTCTTCCAGTCCCATCCATGTTGATATAAAAGTTGGGTATTCATCCTTTCTGATGGAGGCATAATACTCCATAATGTATATGGACCACATCTTCCTTATCCATTCATCCGTTGAAGGGCATCTTGGTTCTTTCCACAGTTTGGTGACTATGGCCATTGCTGCTATAAACATTGGGGTACAGATGGCCCTTCTTTTCACTACATCTGTATCTTTGGGGTAAATACCCAGTATTGCAATTGCAGGGTCATAGCGAAGCTCTATTTTTAATTTCTTAAGGAATCTCCACACTGTTCTCCGAAGTGGCTGCACCAACTTGCATTCCCACCGACAGTGTAAGAGGGTTCCCCTTTCTCCACATCCTCTCCAACACACGTTGTTTTCTGTCTTGCTAATTTTTGGCCATTCTAACTGGTGTAAGGTGGTATCTCAATGTGGTTTTAATTTGAATCTCCCTGATGGCTAGTGATGATGAACATTTTTTCATGTGTCTGATAGCCATTTGTATGTCTTCATTGGAGAAATGTCTGTTCATGTCTTCTGCCCATTTTTTGACATGATTATCTGTTTTGTGTGTGTTGAGTTTGAGAAGTTCTTTATAGATCCTGGATATCAACCTTTTGTCTGTACTGTCATTTGCAAATATCTTCTCCCATTCCGTGGGTTGCCTCTTTGTTTTGTTGATTGTTTCCTTTGCTGTGCAGAAGCTTTTCATCTTGATGAAGTCCCAGAAGTTCATTTTCGCTTTTGTTTCCTTTGCCTTTGGAGACATATCTTGAAAGAAGTTGCTGTCGCTGTGTTTCATTTAATCAATATTGTCAGGATTCTAAGCTGGAAGTGGATGAAAAAATATAGTACAGATTTTTGGCAGTTTAAGGGATATAGACTTTGAAAAGTCTAAAGGAGAATTATGGATGGGATGATTAAGGGATATACCTGCTAACTGGGTATGATGAATTGTTTAAAATCATCCTAGAACTTACTCAAACATGGCACCAAGTTTATATAGGTATTAATAGACACATGTTCAAGACTTGCAATTTTTAAAAAAAATCCAATTTTCATAAGATCATTCCTGTTCCTTTCTATATTTGGATTTCCCTTTAGAAATAATGCTAAAATATTACAATTATTCTGGACTATCTCACATGTATATATTTTTTTGAAATTGTAGGGTCACCTGGGTGGTTCAGTCGATTTAGCATCTGACTTTGGTTCAGGTCATGGTTCCAGGGTCCTTCCGCTCAATGGGGAGTCTTCTCCTTCTGCCCCTCACCCCCATCCCCCCACCGGCACTAGTGCTCACTCTCTCTCTTGCTCTCTCTCTCAAATAAAATCTTTTAAAATAGAAATTGTAGTTATTAGTTGACCACTCTTCATTGTTCAGTGCTATCATATCTTCTTTTGCTCGGGGATGCTCTCTATGGTTTTAAATTATAGAAAGGCCATTGATCATAGTGCAAAAGGTCTGCATTTGAGCCATGGTTCTTCCTCTTGCTAGCTGAGTTAATATATCCCCTTGTCTGCTATCCATATCCTCTGGAGGCACAGCCGAAACTCAGTGTGTCTAAAATTGGCCTCATCTTTCTTAAGTCCAAATCTCAGTTAATAGTAAAACATCCATTTAATTCTGCCAGCCAGAAGCCTATGACTTGTAGACTTCTCAGTCTCCCTCGTCCTATATACCCAATCAGTCAAGAGGTCTAAACATTTTACCTTCTAAATATTTTTAAAATTCATTCCATATCTTCTACTACTGTCACGTCTCTTATCCAGGCTCTCATCACATCTTTCTGGACATTGTTCTTACTATTTCCCACCATGAAGGTTTTGTGAAATCAGCATCTTATCTGTCTCATTCACTTAGATCAGTCACTGGTACAAAGAAAAAATCTTGTTTGAATGAATAATTGGATAGATAGAGAAGAGGGTTCTATTTTTGGTGCTCACACACAACTTGTTCATTCTGTATTCTTTATCTTGAATGTCCTTTTCTCTTTTCTTCACCTTATACTACCTTCAAAACTTAGTTAAGATTTCATCGCCCACAGAATGCTCTCCCTGAATAACTATGTTGTGCTAAGTGTCCGTGTTCCCCGTAGCACCCTGTGATTATCTTATCTTAGCAAGTACCACATTTTACTGAATTTCTGACTTCATATGTCTGTTCTACTTCTAGACCAATAACTCATGGAAAACACTCCTGTTCACTTTTGAATTCCAGTTCTAGTGCAGGGTCAAACACATATTTAGTGTTCAGTGTTTCTTGAATAAATAATGGACAAATGAACGGTTATAAAAAACACTAAGTTTATTCTGTTGCCTACAAGAGTACCACACACATAAAAATATATTTTAAGCTTTTTTTTTTTAAGATTTTATTTATTTATTTGAAAGAGAGACAGTGAGAGAGAGCATGAGCGAGGAGAAGGTCAGAGAGAGAAGCAGACTCCCCGTGGAGCTGGGAGCCCAATGCGGGACTTGATCCCGGGACTCCGGGATTATGACCTGAGCCTAAGGCAGTCGTCCAACCAACTGAGCCACCCAGGCGTCCATATTTTAAGCTTTTTAACTAAATTGGCTTGAGCCATATTCCTATAAGTATCTTCTTGGATATTTCCAAGGCTCAGTTTTCTCATCTACAAAATAAGGTGTTTGCTTCCTCCCATAACTGCACAAAGTCATCTACGTAAATGAAGGGTTGTAATAACTTCCTTCTCAATGGTGGAGAGTTGGACAGATCCAGTTATTATCAATTTAAATAGAATGCAAAACAGTATAAGGTATTCATTAACAATATTCTTGACTAAATAAAAGAAAATTAAGTCCAATTAATTGGAACATCACAATGCAAACCCCCATATGTTCCACAGAATTTTTTTTCCAGCCTTACATTATTTTTCATAATCACCTCATTTATTGAATTTTTAAATTTATCCTAATTTGAGGAAAAAAGACTAGAAAGTATTTCTGTCACCAGATATAACACAAGTGAAATGGAAAAAATATGTCAACAAAATAAATATATTTTATTTACTTATTTATTATTTTTTTAGATTTATTTATTTATTTGCGGGGGGGAGGAGCAGGGAGAGAGGGGAGAGAAACCCGAGCAGGCTCCACTCTGAGCACAGAGCCTGACACAGGGCTCGATCCTGAGATCATGGACCTGAGCTGAAACTGAGAGTCCCCACTTAACTGACCCTGCCACCTAGGCATCCCAAAAGAAGTACACTTTAATTTTCAAATACATAAGCTGCTTTTAAGGAATTTCTTATAACTTCCATATTAGCCCCCAAACAGATGTCACATATTTTACCTAATCAAATCTTTACTACTCCAAAACAACATATCCAGTAGCACCAATTTTAGTTTTTTAAACACAGAAACTTGGTGTTTACCTCTTGCCTTAGCATCTATTTTAGGAAAGAGCACCTAATTAGAGATTTGGTATTTATAAGCTATTGTCTGATATATCACTTTTGTGAGTTGGAATATTGTCTGAGATAACAATTCAAAATTCAGGTCAAAATGAAAGGATAGTGAGTATAATGTTAAAATATAAGGAAATCTTACGTATTTCCACATTAATCCTAGTTTAAATCATGAGTCCTTTCCCCTGAACAGCTGTAGTTCAATAGATATATTTTATCTGCTTTCTCTGTTTGTCCTGTGGGTTTGAAAATAAATAACAAGAGCTTTTCTACTAAGTTGTGTATGTGCTACCTTTGATGTATTATAATTTAACGTGTAGGTATAGATTATGCACAATCTGGAATAAAATAATCACAGAATTACACTCACAGCTCTCAATGTCTTTCTCTTTAGCTAATGACTATTGGATACAAGGATTCTCTACACAGTAGTGTCCCCTTGACTGAGGTTTTGCTTTCTGGTGGTTTCAATTACGCAGGATCAAACCTGGTCTGGAAGCAGATCCGTGATCCCTCTGATGAAAGGTCAGAAGATCAGTAGTAGTGTAAGGCAATGGCACAATGCCGGTGTCATTCACCCCACTTCATCTCATCACGTAGGTATTTTATCATCTCATATCATCACAAGAAGAAGGGTGAATGCAGTCCAAGAAGATATTTGAGAGAGAAATACCACATTCATATAACTTTTACTATGGTAAATACTTATAATTTTTTTTCTATTTCATTAGTTTTGTTTTAAATTTCTTAATGTGCATAACTTACGCACATTACCATCAGTATGTTCCTATAGGAAAAAGAGCACATATTCAGTACTATTTGCAGTTTCTTTTTTTTTTAATTAACATATAATGCATTATTTGTTTCAGGGGTACAGGTCTGTGAATCATCAGTCTTACACATTTCACAGTACTCACCATAGTGCATACCTTCCCCAGTGTCCATAATCCAGCCACCCTCTCCCTCCCCCCCACCCCCCAGCAACCCTCAGTTTGTTTCCTGAGATTAAGAGTCGTTTATGGTTTGTCTCCCTCCCGGTCCCATCTTATTTCATTTCACCCTCCCTACCCCCCACAACCTCCCACCCTGACTCTCAAATTCCTCATATCAGAGAGATCATATGATAATTGTCTTTTCTCTGATCGACTTATTTCACTTAGCATAATACCCTGTAGTTGCATCCACATCATTGCAAATGACAAGATTTGGGGGGTTTTTGATGGCTGCATAGTATTCCATAGTGTGTGTGTGTGTGTGTGTGTGTGTGTGTGTGTGTGTGTACCATATCTTCTTTATCCATTCATCTGTTGATGGACACCTAGGTTCTTGCCATAGTTTGACTATCAGGCATCCACTGGGATCCTGGAACGTACTTCCTCCAGATAAGGGGAACTACCCTATTCCAAGGGTTCTATCTTTACTGTTTTGCATTACAAATCTTACTTATTAATGCTCTCAATACTTTTCTCCTCTTTTCCAAGTACATATTAAAGTGCTCAGTTGTTTTTTTTTAGACCTAAGTGATAGCTTTTTCTCCAAGCTTTTATTTAAATTCCATTTAGTTAATATACAGTGTAATATTAATGTCAGGTATAGAATTTAGGGATTCAACACTTACATACAGCACCTAGTGCTCACCACAAATGCCCTTCTTAATTCCCTTCACCTGTCTAACCCATCCCCCAACCCACCTCCCTTCAGTATTTTTTTAATGCTGAGATACTTGCCCTTTATTTTTTTTTAAAGATTCTATTTATTTGAGACAGAGAGACAGCATGCTACAGAGAGAACATGAGCCAGGGGAGGGGCAGAGGGAGAGGGAGAAGCAGGCTCCCCACTGAGCAGGGAGTCCAACGAGGGGCTTGATCCCAGGACTCTGGGATCATGACCTGAGCCTAAGACAGACACTTGACCAACTGAGCCACACAGGTGCCCAGATACTTGCCCTTTAAAAAATATAGTCTTATATTTGCTCCTATACTGCTTAAAATCTTGCTTGCAGTTATAGGAGTATACAAAACTCTGACACTCGTTTCTCTTTATAGAAATAGATAAATTTCCATGTCATCATTTTTACTTGATAATTTATTACAAAATCCATATTTCCAAATACAGTGTAAAATAGGTTGTTTAATTTTTAAAGTTTGTTTATTAAGGGTGTAAGTTGTCCTTGTTATTTATTCATTCATTCAACAAATACTCATTTAATAACTCTAATGAGCCAGATGTTGTCTCAAATGCTGGGAATCTTACATAAAGACGAGCTTTTCCAGGCCCAGATGAAACTAGTGGAAGAAGAGTAAAAGGCACACATACAAATGTATGTACTTGCGTTGCACACAAACATGCATAGTGCACATGTGTGTATGTATGTATGTATGCACATGCACACACAGCGTCGTGATCTCACTGAGGAGGAAAGCACTGGTACTCTCAGGGGGTTAAGAAAGACTTTGCACGCGAGGTGATCAGTAACTTGAAGGCTCAGCCGGAGTTGGCCTGGCAGGAAAGAGAGGGAAGCCATCATACACAGAGCGAAACAGAGCACTATACCTTTAAGAAGTAATGGTTGCCACCAGCAGTTTTCTTTTAAATGTCCTAATATTTTCCATTTGAAAAATGTATATAAGCCCATTTATTATGGCAAAGAGCTTCAATCACCAGTTGGACTAATTTGTTTTGTCAGTTCTGTACCAAAGCCAGTGCAGGGTTAGCAACAAGGAAAAGAGGCTGTTCTCAGTGTTGAGTCATTTGCGATGGGACCAGTTATTATGATGAATGGATATGAGGGGACTTGAAACATAAGAATAACCTTGACCGATTTGGTCCTATATTTGCTTCCTCGTAATAAATTTTGATAATAATTTGTTTACAAATGCTGAGTTTTCTTGAGAGAGGAGGTGAAGAACGCATGGGCACACATTGAGTTACTTGTTTTGAAAATACATTTACTTTCTTACCTTCTGCTAAATAATAAAATTGATCAGTTAATTGGCTACAGCATGATAATACTATTTCTTCTGGATCCGAAACTCCGTTATTCCTATAGTCATTTTAAATGTTCATATGGAGTCATAATACAGCAGTAGGGATTTTCTTTTCAGATTAATCATAGTAGCTACTTGCAATTAAATTTTATTGTTTCTTTTGTGTTAAAGAATGAATACTTATGTAAAATAAATAGTATTGCAGGACATCAGAGTTCAGAAAACATCTTTTAACCCTTGTCCAGCCCCAAATCACCCTCTTGCTGCGTTGTGGCAAAAAACAATCTGAGGATTTCGGAAGGGAGGGGGTGAGGGGAAGGGGTAACAGGGTGATGGGTATTGAGGAGGGCACATGCCGGGATGAGCGCTGGGTATTATACGTAACAATGAGTCATTGAACACTACATCAAAAACCAGTGAGGTACTCTACAGTGGCTAACTGAACATAATTTTAAAAATTAAAGAAAAAAAAAGATTGATAGAAACGGATCCAAGTACACCAATTAGAAATGGCTCAAACTGACTGGCTTAACCAGAGGTCAGAAACGGCAGTCCTGTGGCAAAATCTGGCTGGCAGACGCATTTTGTTTTGCCTGAGACATTTATGAATGGGAAGGGAAAAAAAAGCCGGAATTCAACAGGTAGAAGATTTGAAGCTAAAATTCTGATTTCTGGATTCTCTTGCAACATGGAAAGATCTAATGGCTCTGGCCTTCATGGCAAAGATTCAGGTGAAGTGAGGTAAAAAAACCACCTGCCCTGCTTTTCAGCGTGGCATACCTCTTAAGTTTTCCTTAGTTTTTATGGGGCCACTCCCCAATTTACCTCATATATTTATTTATTTGGAATTTTTGACACTTTTCTTCATGTTAAAGTCATAAATTCTGACTAGTATATTCTTTCCCTGTGGGGCACCTGGGTAGCTCAGCCAGTGAAGCATCTGCCTTCACCTCAGGTCATGATCCCAGGGTCCTGGGATCAAGCCTCACATGGGGTTCCCTGCTCAGTGGGGAGCCAGCTTCTCCCTCTTTCTCTGCCTGCTGCTCCCCCTGCTTTTGTTCTCTCTCTGTCAAATAAATAAAATCTTTTTTTAAAGTATATTCTCTCCCCAGGTGTACTGATTGAAGATCCCATTGTTACTAGCACTAAAAGCATATGTTCATGCCACAATTTAATATGCTAAAATCCTTAAAATAAAACAAAAGGAAAAACCCGTCTCCTAACTTTTCGATTCCACAAAATCATGTCTGTGTGTAGGTGATACGTGCTTTTTTTTTTTTTAATAAAGATTTTATTTATTTACTTGACAGAGAGAAATCACAAGTTGGCAGAGGCAGGCAGAGAGAGAGGGGGAAGCAGGCTGCCCGCTGAGCAGAGAGCCTGATGTGGGGCTTGATCCCAGGACCCTGGGATCATGACCTGAGCTGAAGGCAGAGGCTTTAACCCACTGAGCCACCAAGGCACCCCAGTGACACGTGCTTTTAACCTGTCCAAATCCCCCAAGCAGCATTCTGGGTTCTTGTGTGTTAACTTTTCATGCCCTGTGAGGTGACTTGTTAACCTGCAGGCAGCGAAAAGGAAACTGCAATTTTCTAGTGTTATCTTTGCAGCATAGGGCGTTCCCTATCCTGATGTATCAGACACTGTTTCTTCCCAGGCTCTTGAACTCAAGGGATTTTCAAGTAACTACTCTTCTAGAAAACAAATTGAATAACATTTTACCTGTATCACTTGAAATAGTAAATACTGCATTAATGCCCTGAGTCTCATTTGTAAAGAAGCCGGGGATACAGAATATAGGATGTTTAGGGTGGAAATGGCTTCTTCCCTTGCTGTTTATGGGAATTGTTTTGATCTTGAGTCTTTTGCCAGAGTAAACACATCTGCAGCTCATATTCCACGGTATCTCGGGGAAGAACAGTCTCAAATTTTGTTGAAATACAGTGCTAATTACATTTTTAGCTTTCATGTGGTCCTTGGAGATTTCACAGACCCGTTTTTAGTTTATAGCCAAATCTTGAAGCTCCCCTTTAATAAACTGGAGAGGTACGAAGAGTGGACCCAAATAAATGTATGAGAAGTCAGTGGTCTCAGAGCCATTACATTATTGACATTCATCCTCATCAGTGAAATCATTCTAATTCAATTGGGTTGCTAGCTCTACATATATTTCTTCCTTTTGTCTCCAAACAGTAAATCTTCTTTGTGGCCGTATTACACAAAGGCGGTGAGGAGGAAAGTGGCAAAGTAGTCATATAGTATAAGTAAAATTAATCTCATTCATTCATTAAGATATTAGGCTGACTCTGAGATAGACACTATGCTATACACTTGAAGTAGCTAAGACAGATGTGACACTGACATTGTCCCCCAGGAAACCCAGTATAATCTGGGGTAACTTCTTATATTATTTTCTTTTATATTTTTATATCATAGACTATGAATAAATATATAAATAAAAAGAATAAAGACAAAGGCCAGAAAAGTTAAATACCGCAAACACACATATTTGAAAGTTAACTGTAGATGTTAGTCTATTTTGACACACAGTTGCTTTCTTTAGTTGAAAGAAAAATTCATCTCCTACTGACTGTGGGTATTATTGAATAAATGCAATTCTCTTGAAGGTGGTCCATATTCTAGAGAAAAGGCTAGAAAAAATATTTTAGTTTGTATCTATAAAGATAAGGGTTCATGTTATACCCCAATTTTTATTATGAAATATTTGAAATGCATAAAATAGTCAAAAAATAATATACCAGACATTTGTATAAGCATGCACATTTAATGCTGGTATTCTGGAATCAGAATATATTGTTTTGACCTATACTCAGAATCTTTGTCAATAAGTTGATTTCCGGGCGCCTGGGTGGCTCAGTGGGTTAAGCCTCTGCCTTCGGCTCAGGTCATGATCTCAGGGTCCTGGGATCGAGTCCCGTGTCGGGCTCTCTGCTCAGCAGGGAGCCTGCTTCCCTCTCTCTCTCTCTCTCTGCCTGCCTCTCTGTCTACTTGTGATCTCTCTCTGTCAAATAAATAAATAAAATCTTTAAAAAAAAAATAAGTTGATTTCCCACTGCAAAGGTGGTTAGAACAAGAATGGTGCAGGTGGTGTCAAGCAAGCAGAGTGAAACAAGGTTAGGAACCAAGGAATTGGGGAAATAGTTAGGCTATGTGATTGTCTAATGTCATCAAAAGGAAGTGGAATCAAGTGGCCAATGCAAGCCGGGATACACCACAGTTAATCACAACAAGAAAACACCTTGACCTTGAGTGAGGCATGAACTTGAGACCAAAAGATTAATTTGAAATCAAAATGATATGTAAAATGAGAAGTGAAACTATACAACTCAAAACTATCAAGTAGGCTGATGTGACCATCCATATTATTAATATTTTCATTGAGTGGCACAGACAGGAGAGGAATATTACCCAATCAGTTAAATGCTAATGTTTTTCATTTTGAGATCTAGAAAAAAAAAAAAACTTAGAACCTGTGAATATCGTTTTCAGTGCAACTTCAAACATATGGCATTATTATTTGTTATTGTAGTAGGGGTGGATTTTGTTTGTTTAAATCCATATTTTTGTTATAAATGAAACCTGAAACATCAGAAGAACAAGAACGTGATGACATGATGGCATCTATTTTGTGGTTTATTTCCAGTTAAGTGAAGGATGGCATTTCTTTCAGAGCTCATAACCACTGGAAAGGAACCTTGCTTCATAGTGTACCTCAGATCATTGTTCTTTGCACACAATTATTTGGAAGAGAACTTGGCAATGACTTCTTCTGGTTGTTTTCCTTTTCAGTTCATGGGTAGTGAAAGATTACAAATATATCATTCTCCTATTTTGATCCAAAATCTGATTTTTCCAAGCATCATGAATGACTCATACTTTGCTTAAATCCCTAAACAACAGATTGAAGGTCATCAGATTTCTGTTTCACTAATTTTAGTGTTCTTGTATCATGCCAAATAAGAACCAAAGTAAATAATACTGAGAATTATATTCAAAATAACAAATGCTTGTGGAAAGGTGATGAAATTACAGGAGTTGCTAGACTTTAAGAACAAGACTTAAGATAACCACAAGGAAGACCTGTGACAGAAACCTTCTAAAAGTCATACTACATGTAATCAGCTGGACATTTTACGTTATGACTGTAAAAACTAAGAATAAAAGCTTCAAATAGATTGGTTTCTCTCCAGTCTTCATAAGTGGGTCTTTTCAGGGGAAGTTTTCAACAATCCAACTGTGGACTGGCAAAAACAAAAAGAAAGATGGATTCAAAGCGTAAGAGTCCCATCGTCATCATCTCCCAGTGCATCAGCCTAGACCAGTTAACTCAACTCCTACTTCTTTCTCAACCTTTATAGCTTGTTGGCCACTGAGTAAGACGGTAAAGTGTTACAAGATGTGGGACAATGTTAAAACTTTTGAAAACTGATATTCATCATGACTGGATCTAGGTCACTTTATTTTTAGAAACCACTTCTGGAGTTCTGCTCTAGAACAAGCTCAACTCCGAGTATGGAGTGATAAGATTAGTTCAGAAGACTTTCAAGATTGGACTCCTGCAAGCTGGATGTAGGGTTATAAGTAGCAGAGAATACATTTTTACATATTCCTCTATTTTATATGTAGTCTTTCAGAACAGCAGAGTCCTATAAAACCTTTTGTGGTGATGGAAATGTTTTATTGTAGCTTTCTAGCACTTGAAATATAGCTGGCGTGACTGAGAAACTGATTTTTAAATTTTATTTTATTTTCGTAAATTTAAATTTAAATAGCCACATGTGGATAGTAACTGCCATTTCAGATAGTACTCTTTGATTATACAGAGTTCACATCTTTCTCCACCAACACCAAGAAGAGCCAAATATGCAAACAAAAAGCATAAGGGAAAGGTAGAATGATGGGAGAAATTTGAAAATACATTAAAGCTCTATTTTTTTCTATACAGCATGGGAGAGCAAGCTTCTAAATAGTTACTCTTTGTGTCCGTGTTTGGAAAGGATTTTTAAATGCTGAAATGTTGAGCCAAATAAGTGCAAAGTTTATACCCACTTAGATTAGTATAAAATGGATTGGGCACTGATTCAAACAGAAGGCTATGAAGCCAGTTGGTTATGACTTCATGCAGCTGTAACCATCCATTGTCATTGGACACCAACCAAGCAAGCCTACTTAGGGTTTGGGCATCCGTTTATTTTATATCATATAACAATGTGCTTTAAGATTTCTGTTAGTACTCAGTATAGTTAATAGGAAAATGATCCTCAGGCTAGAATGCGAATTCCATGCTTAAACGCATCATCTATGTTCTCATACACCATGAAATGTTTGGGATTCTCAAAGCAGCTATAGCAATCACCGCCCACAGAGAAGAAAATGGATGCACGCGTCAGTGTTCGGTAGCCAAGAAGGATATTTTCCATCTCCTGCAGGTTTTCTCACTTTCTGGAGGCTTAAAACTGAGTATTTGTGATTTTCACATTACCAAATGGGTTTTGATCAGTCCTTCCCTTTCATTTTGCTGCTCTTTTAGTCTTTACACAATTATAGATCCTTTAACTAAAACATCTTAACCAAAATCATTACAGATAGAAATTACATGTTTGTGAGCTTTCATTGGATTTTATTCTGATTGACCCACAAATCATTCATCATCTTGAAGAATATCTGTAGAAAGAAACAGATGTGTGGGGGAAGCTTCCAAAAAAAGAAACAAAAGATTGATTTATATACACATGCATATAATAGCTCCTCAATGAATACACTGATTTATAATGGCATTAACTTTCCCAAATCCATCCTAAATTTTGGAAAAAAAAAGAAAAGTACATAAAATTATATGTACTCATTACCTATGTACTTATTACAGTCTGTTACTCACAATTTTGAACCTGATATTTTTGATGCTTTGCCCTTTTGTCATGCATTAGTGCTGTTGGAAATTGTGTTTTCTCATTCATAAAATATGTTCCATTATATTAATATTTATACCATTGTATCATAAGACTTAGGTAATTGCATTAAAATTATTCAGAACAGATGACTTAAAATATTTAACTAATATGACAAAATGAAAAATATATATTAAATTATTATAAAAGGTAAAAGAGTTATTTTATATGTTATATATAAATATATATACTATGTATAACATATATAAACACATATATAATATATATAATAAAAACATACATTATAGAAACTTTATTATATATTGGTTTCCACATTTTAGTACATTTGAAAGAGTAATAAAATTGTGTTATTTTATTTTCATTATTAGTATCATAAAAAAACTAACTCTAAAAACTTTCCTGGGGCATTCTGGGTGGCTCAGTTGATTAAGTGTCTACCTTTGGCTCAGGTCATGATCCCAGAGTCCTAGGATTGAGCCATGCATTGGGCTCCGTGGTCAGTGGGGGGCCTGCTTCTCCTTTTCCTTCTGCCGGCTGCTCTCCCTGCTTGTGCTCTCTCGCTCTCTCTCTGTCAAATAGATAAAATATTTTTTAAAAATAAATAAAGTCCTGGGGCGCCTGGGTGGCTCAGTGGGTTAAGCCGCTGCCTTCGGCTCAGGTCATGATCCCAGGTCCTGGGTTCGAGCCCCATATCGGGCTTTCTGCTCAGCAGGGAGCCTGCTTCCTCCTCTCTCTCTCTGCCTGCCTCTCTGCCTACTTGTGATTTCTCTCTGTCAAATAAATAAATAAATAAATCTTTAAAAATAAATAAATAAATAAATAAATAAAGTCCTTTCCTTACCCATTGTATTTTTTCCCTATTTAAACTTATTACTTTCCTTCATACAACTTAAAATATTTACAAGTAATTGTTTATATGTGATTTTATGTATGTGCTCTCTCTCTCTCCTCTAGATATTAAACTCCATCAGGGCAAGCATATGCCTGCCCTATTCTTATTGTGTAACTGGGCTTCACTCAGTACCTAACATATGGTAGGTTCCCAGGCATAATTTATTAAATGTATGGATGAGGGTGGAACTTGTAAGTAAATAATAACGATAATTTGCTAAGCTCTGACCTAGATACCTCAACAAAAATCTATTTTTACAATTTTGAAATTAAACCCTAATAATCTTTCCATTAAAAAAATAGAGATACTCATCTCTATCAAGATGAAAAAGATAACGCAAACAATTCTGTGTTACGTTAGTTTTACATAGCTTAGGACACAATATTTTACTTGATGTGATAATTTCAAAAACTCTATGAAGTAATTTTGGTTTGATATGATTTTAAATGTTATTTCCAAGAAGAAATACCTTCCACAGACTTCAGAGTTTAAAAAAAGAAAAAAGAGGAAGAAGAAACACCAGCATTCAAATCAAGCTATTCTGATTCTAAAATGATTTTCTTCATACTCTTCTGCCAGTATAACCCAGAGACCTTCAATTCTAAATAAAATTGAACTAATGTAAAAATAAAAGTTTCTGGCAGAGATGTAAAATAAATCCTTATTGTATTATGTTATATAATAGCTGAGAGTATTGCTAAGCGCTGAATGTCTTTAAAGATTTATTTTTGGTGTAGTAACAGATGCCAGTCCCTACTTGTTCCCTCCCTAGTTATCAGCAAGTAGAATGTTACTCAGTACCTTTGATCTGAAGTCTCAAGATGTTCTTAGAAAACTTTAACCAGTCCTATTTATTTATCAGGAGTCCTATCATCAACAACAAAGAGCTCTATAACTAGGCTTTCTGATTTACATTGAGTATCCTATTCCCAGCTTGAGGGACGTATTTTTTTAGGGGCAGTAATACCTACATACCAGGCATCATAGTAAGGTGTGGCTATAGAAAACTAAATTAAAAGGCACAGCTCCTCTCTTGTAGGGACTTTCTTATGTAGTAAAGGGAAAGATAATAAATAGTTAGCATATCCATAGTCGAATGGATGGATGGGTGGAGAGAAGGAGAAAGAGAGAGATGAGACAGAGAGAAATTGTGATAAAATTGAGCAATACGTGGTAGTGAGGTGATAACCAGATAAAGAGCTTTTTAAATCATATATTTAAGTTGAGAGAGACTAGCCAATGAGAGATTGAGGGAGGCGAACCTTAGAAAGAAGCTTATGTACAAGGGAACCATGGTGAGAAATATTTGGCATATTAAACTGCCTCCATTAGTTTGGGATGGCCAGACCCTAGTGGGTTTTCTGAAAAGCCAGGTGAATAGGTCCTGCATATCCAAATAAGGCCACGGTTTAAAGCTTAGAGTAACATATTCTTAAGTTTGCCATTGTTAAATTTAAAATCATTATTTCTAATAGGGCATATATAGAAGCTTAGAGACCCATTTAGTGTTTACAGTTACCGTCTGGGCTAAAGTTGGTATGAGAATAGGGAGAATTATACAGTTTGGAGGTAGATTTTAGGGGTGGAAATATACTAACTTGAAAACTAACATGATATAAGGAGTTAGAGAAGTGGAACATTTAATGATGACCAGTTTTCTGGTTTTAGTAAGTTCCTGGATAGTATATAATTATACCATGTGCCAATATTGTACCAATTATATTACTATAATACCAAGATAACAGCTATATTTGCCATTAGAGACCTCGAAGATGTTTGTACATTATTTGTCATGATTTAGGTGGGAGGGAGGAAGAGAAGGGAACAAAATGAAGGGAGGAAGAGAAGAAACAAGACATTCAAGAAGGGAAATGCAAAACAGTATGATCTGATGATGAGGAGACAGAGTGAAATACAAAATGAGCGAAGTCCTCGGGAAAGCAAGAGGAACGGAACCCAGTGCATGCGTGGAGGGACTGGTCTTCATTAGCAGGAGACCCCCTTGTTTTGTTGTAAAAGGGAGACAGGATAAGAAATCGGAGTGCATAGATTGCTGGATTTAGTTGCAAGAAAATAGAAATGTTCTCTAATTGATGGCTTCCATGGTCTTTTAAAAAAAAAGTTGAAAACAATATTCTAAACTGAGCGTGCAGATTAAAAGTAGCAGTAGGAAAATTAAAGGAAGAAGATATGAAACAGATGATATTAAAGTGTATGAAAGCAGTCCTTGTGGAAAAATGAAATAAGATTGCTTGACAATGTTGAGTGCCTATGTGAAAACTTAGCTTTTTAATTCACTGCAGCTGATAATCTTACTATCTTTTCTATCATAAGTGAACATTTCTGGTTCAAGTTTGGACATAGGATTGTTAATTCCATCCACTGCTACAGAGTGAGAGTCCCATATAGCAAACACCTCAGGAAGTCTCAAGGTCTGCCTGGCCACTTTTAAATAAAATAAGTGAAATTTGTAAGAGCTCACCATATACATCCCGATTTAGCAAATGACTTTATAGTTTATTGTCTTATGTTCTGCCAATGCTACTTCATTTTCTCATTTATGTGAGAAATACATATATACTTCAATACAATATATATTGTGTATTTTTAGTAAAGACAAACAAGATTCTCATGTAGAATACTTTTAAAAAAACTATTGTCTCTGTCCTTTAAATCAACAACTATTAATGCCTAAATTTTGTTAATGTATTTAGAGTATTTTCTTATCCTGTCTTTTCATTTCCCACTGATCCAATCCAAGTTCTCTCTTCTTTCTTTTCTTATCTAGAGAACATTTTTTTTAGCGATGATGCCTTAGTTATGATGTAGTAACAGATAACCTCAAGAGTTTTAGAACAGCAAGAGTTTGAAACAAGAAATCTTATCTTTTTCTTGCATTGCGTATCAAATACAGGTCTGAAAGGTGTCTGTGAATTTCAACTCCTCAAGTCAATTGAGAGTCTAGCACCAGTGTGAAGAATATGAAAATTATCTACAAAAACTCCTTTTTTTCCTCCCCAACTTTTACTTAGGCAGGCTTAGAGAGAGTGAATGACAATGTGGAGTTAACCCTCAGGAGTCCCTGACTTCCTGATCATTTCCTAGACCAGAAGGATTCGAGTAGTTAAAAAATACCCCTTAGAAGAAATACCTCAAAGGTCGTATTGTTGGATAAAGGCCAAATGAGTTACCTTGGGAATTCTATCCATCAGAGCACTTTTGTGTTTTTGTTTTGTTTTACTTTGTTTTAGTTGTTTTATTCACTCTCAGATCAGAGATGACCTTGTCTTTCAACCAAGAAAACATTCTGTTTAGATCTGCACAGATCCACTTAGAGAAGATCCTTCACCAACTTTTGCTTCCCTTGAGTGCCTCAGACCAAGTGCAAACTTCACATTTGACCAGAAAGCTCTTTTCTAATCTTGAGGAAACCACACGGGTCAATTAAAATGTGGAACAACTCTAGGAAATAGCAGTTGATTCCTGACTATTTTCAAACTAGGTAGGAGAGCAGTTTTTCTCCATTCAGTGACATAATCATGAAATTATATGTGTTCCAGTTGATTTACAATGAATTCCCTTTCAGATTTGATACAATATTCTTTGTATCTTATACAAAAGAGGTTTATAAATATCTTTTGCAAGTAAATTAATTTTTTTAATACCAGGGAAGCCTGACAAATTATATAAGCAACCTGGGTCATGCAGCCAGAAAGTACTTTGGGAGGGTGAGGGTGGAAATTGTTACAAAAAAGTAGACTTAATATCAGTTCCTGAGAAAATGGCCATAAAAATGCATGATGGAAGAAAACCTTTTTTTTTTTTTCTCTATTTGCTCACAATATGTTTGGAAATCATTATGCAGAATATATACAACCTATTTTTACAGTATCTAATACCATTTAGTTTTTACATCCACTTGATGTTTAGTCTTAAAATAAAAGGAAAATAGAATGAATGTTTTTGCAGCTGTTCTATGTGATGTGAAAATGGGAATCTGCAAAGAAATATTCACGTTTTTATTTTCTTTAGTTTGAAATGTATCCAAATTAGCAAGCTAACATGTATAACAAATACTCTGTTCCTTGAAAGACAGGTAATCCTTAAAATCAACTATAATGCTAACGAATTGGTTCAGTATTTACCAGGATCTTATCTATAGAGAAAATTCTGCTTCATAATATCACTTGTATGTAATAATTAAAAAGGAATGAAAAAATAGTTTCTGAGATGGGATTTATAAGTATTATGAATATAGCTTGGTTTCTATTATTTTTCTTCACTTCTGTGGGAGAAAATTAATATGGAATTAAATATAAATTGATCAGAGTTAATTTTCAATGTAGTAAAATATTACATTATATGCCATATATACACATATATACACATATATGTATATATATCACAATGTCACTTAAAATGGCATATGTATATTTATTATATATATAAATAAATATATAACATATATATTTATTATATAAAATTATATAAAATGGCATATATATATTTATTATATATAAATAATATATATATAAATTAATATATAAAATATATATTTATTATATAAAATTATATAAAATGGCATATGTATATATATGCCATTTTAAGTGACATTGTGATTGTTGCTATCAGAATTTGAAGTTCTCTGAAACTTTTCACTGATGCTATTTATAATAGAGTGAAAAACAGCATTATCCTCAATCCTGCTCAGGTAGAAAACTCATTTCATTGGAATATCTCTGTCTTCTGATTCAACATTATAAGACTTTCTATAAAACTCCTTGTAAAGACAAGAAGAAAAATGACACCAAAATAACTAAATTCCTTATATTTAAGGAAAGGTTTAAGCTAAACTCAGTGAAAACTTACAGTAAGAAAGTTCTTTATAAATCGTAATTTATGCATTTCTTTTTTCTTTTCTTGAGAGAGAGAGAGAGAGTGCTCAAGTGGGGGGAGAGAGGCAACAGGAGAGGGAGGGAGAGAATCTTAAGCAGGCTCCACATCCAGCTTGGAGCCTGACACAGGTCTCCATCTTATGACCCTGAAATCAAGACTTGAGCTGAAATCAAAAGAGACTTATCCAACTGAGCCACAGAGGTGGCCCACTTTATGTATTTCTAAAACATTCGAATTCTATGTTTGTATCACTGAAGTTATTATAAAATTCATTTTCTATAAATTCTGGAGGTCCCAGTCAATACACAGGCATGCATACATACATATGGCATATAGAGCTCAAATTTATATTTAGTATATATTAAAAATTTTTTAAAACTATCTTTTTTAAAAATTTTTTTTAATTTTTTATTTCTTTTCAGTGTAACAGTATTCATTGTTTTCGCATCACACCCAGTGCTCCATGCAATCCGTGCCCTCACTAATGCCCACCACCTAGTTCCCCCAACCTCCCACACCCCGCCCCTTCAAAACCCTCAGATTGTTATATCTCTAATACAGTGACTCTGAGCTCTACCACAAAATACCAAGTAGAATATTTCTAAACACATCTGAAATGACATATTTATGATGAGGAAGCTAGAGTAATTTTATGCATAATTCCCAGGGATCCTTTGGTTATATAACTAAGATGGCTTTAAATTAATTTTAACATAAGTCAACAGCTTTTTCAATAAAATTTCAAGAACCTAGATAGATAAATACAGATATAAATATATACAAGGGCAAGTACAGCACATTCCTTGAAGTTTTTTTGTCCATTCTTTCTTACTGTGTATTTTTAAATCCCTCTAAAGCTTGAGAAACTGGTGAAGGGAGAATGAAGTTAGGTTTGTATCTGGCCTCAGAGGCCTAAAAAAGTGCCTGCTGATAACCTACAATTTACAAAATGCGTTTCAAGATTAAAGAACTCCTCTTGGACACTTCTATTTATCCAAACCTCGGGTACAAAAGATTATTATGCTTTATGAATAGAAGTAAAAGGGAGTACAAAAAGTGACTGGGGAATTTTAAAAGAAGTTGTGCTTAAATATGAAGGTTTAGGGACAACATCCAAGGTTCACAAATTTTTACTTCTACATCTTTTTTTTCTCTGCTGTTCAGTGAAAGCATCCCTATGCAAATTTACATCTTTAAAATGGCACATACTGGCATGCACATTGCAACAAACTGTTCATGGTCAATACCAATTTTAAATAGATTTTTAGATGACAGCCTCACATTAGCAGGCTTTACCTGTGGTTGGTTGGCCAACGTTAGAATATCGCTCCTAGCACACTCCGTCTTTGAAGAAAGTTTTGAGTCTGAGGTCTTTGACATTTTGGAATGACCAACTTTGTAGTCATCAGCCTTTGGTGTCTCCCAGTGGAAACAGAATATTTAAGAGATTAACAATAGCCTGGGAGTCAAATAACTGAATCCCAAACTGTACTTCAGGCCGAGGCGGTGATGAATTTCGGGAGGAATTCCCACTGAAGTTCTGTTTCTCACTGGGTACTGCTGTGACACAGTGCACAAAACACTAATGTTGGCATGAGCAGCACTACACAGACATGTGAGTGTGATCTGTGGTATTCAAAACCAAACTGAGATGTGGAACAGTACGCCTCATGCAGGTTAAATCTCTCTCTCTTTTTTTTTTAAGATTTTATTTATTTATTTGACAGAGGGAGATCACAAGTAGACAGAAAGTCAGGCAGAGAGAGAGAGAGGGAAGCAGGCTCCCCACCGAGCAGAGAGCCCGATGCGGGACTCGATTCCAGGACCCTGAGATCACGACCCGAGCCGAAGGCAGCGGCTTAACCCACTGAGCCACCCAAGTGCCCCCTTCATGCAGGTTAAGAGGGGGTGAAGGAGAAAGCAGAACAAAAAATAAATGATATTTTTAGTTTTGTTAAATGGAGAAACTACGATGGAAGCCAATAAATATCCCTATCATTATTTTCATACTTTGTCCTAATTTTAAAATGTAAATATATATTTAGTGTGTGCTTATGAATTAAAACACTTTAGGTGTGTACACTGTATTCTTTTTTTTTTAAGATTTTATTTATTTGACAGATATTACAAGTAGGCAGAGAGGCAGGCAGAGAGAGAGGAGAAGGAGGCTCCTTGCTGAGCAGAAAGCCCAATGCGGGGCTCGATCCCAGGACCCTGAGACCATGACTTGAGCCCAAGGCAGAGGCTTTAACCCACTGAGCCACCCAGGCACCCTACTGTATTCTTTCTGAGGAGAAAATACTTTATGACACACAAGTTAAACGTTAAGTGGTTAAAACAACAAAAAATGTGTAATGCAAAAGGAAGTCAAATTGTAGGTGTAAAAAGTAAAGTAAGGGCATGAAATTAGAAATGTGGTAAGAGGGGAATACCATATTTCAATTTTTCTTCCTTTTACTTAGCATCGGGTTGAAGATATGGGGGCTACATGTTTAAAGATGGCTAGTGCATTTGAAGGGAGAACAATGCACAACTTAGAGCAGGAGCCCATAGACAAAAAATCATCTAGTGTCTAGTTGAGGTTTCAGTCATATCTCTGTTGCTAAACACGATTTTAAGATATGTGGGAAATGTTAGCCCCAGTTAGGCACAAGCCTGCATCTACAGTGGCTGGCTGTTTTCCTGCCTTAAGTTCTCCTTCTGGTCTCTATTTGTCATCTAGGAGTATGACCCTGGCTATTATTCCCTAGGTGAAAAGGAACATTCGAGCATGTCATGGTGTAGCAAGATCATAGGAGAATGCAGTTCTGATATCAGTTCAACCACTGCCCTATCAGATGACCTTGGAGACTCACCCTGAGTTTCCCTAGCCTCTCTCTTTTTTTTTTTAAATAAAAAGAAGGCAGTGTTCCCTTTCCAGCTTACTTCAAATAATCATTACAGGATCAAATGAACAAATGGGATATGAACAACTTGTGTGAACCACGAGCTGCAGTAAAATGAAAAGGTCGCATCCCATGGCGGACCAACTGAAATCAGACCATCAGGAGCTTCCGTGGTGGAATGGTACAAGCCAGATACTCACTGCATCCTGATTTTTCAGGCTTGCTAACAGAGTGCCGGTTCTACTTTATATGATTATGTCAAGATCTGCTAATTTGCCCAGTCCCTGGCCCAGAGTCAACTTTAATTTGTATTTTTGGGTTCCACCTGATATTTTTAGTGGGTGAGAGGGCATTCAGGAATTTTTTTTTTCCTGAATATGTGATAAATTCCTTCTTTCTCTATCATGTATTAGATTGAATAGGAATCAATCAGGAGTCCATAAAATGAGTTTATACCCTTCTTCACTAAGTTACCAAAATTCTCAGGCTGACAGTCGAAAAATATGCTTAGATAAACTCTACCTATTTCCTCACAGTTTTAGCATTTGCTTCTTAATGGATCATTTCCCTTCATGTTAAACAACATTGCAAAAGGTTTACAATCTCGGGCTTATTTTCTGGAAATTAACAGTATATGTGATAAGCTTCCAAATATGGCCTTTGTGAGGACGTCACCTATTTATGAAAAAGACCAACTGTGCCCTAGAATTAGCACTATGTCTACATCTATTGGCTGATTTAATCAAAACGACTGCATACTGAGTACTGATATACGCTAAAATCTGGAGATTTGGAAGGGATGAAGAGACATTCTAATTACATGTAGAAACTCCCTGAGCACTAAAATATACATCAGGAGCTCCTGCATCAGAATAATCTGGACTGTTTATTTAAAATAGGACATATTCAAAGTGCCTGGGTGGCTCAGTGGGTTAAGCCTCTGCCTTCAGCTCAGGTCATGATCTCAGGGTCCTGGGATCGAGCCCCGCATTGGGCTCTCTGGAGGCGGGGAGCCGCTTCCCCTCTCTCTCTGCCTGCCTTTCTGTCTACTTGTAATTTCTCTCTCTGTCAGGTGAATGAATAAAATCTTTTTTAAAAAAATGGGACATATTCTGTGTGGATTTCCTGTATGAACACTATTAAATTTGATTTTCTCCTGTTAAAAAAAAATGGGACATACTTATTTCCTCTTTTAAAAATTAAGATGCCAACATCTGTTTGTTCTTGCTCACAGGGTTTTCATAAGAGTAAAAAATCACAGGAATGAGTCGATACAAGGTAGTTTTTAACTTGTAAGGCATTTTACAAAGTAGTCTTGTTATAAGTTTATCAAATATCTTGGTGACAGAAACATGAGTGAGTTCATAAAGTTAGTGTGAGTCCAAGGTCCTAATGCTATTTTCTTAGTTTTTACCAATTTATCAATTTTATTAATGAAAGTTCTGTCCCAAGTACCAATAGAATGTTATTGGCATTCTTATTTTTCTTCATTTCTCATTTATTGAGGATCTACTCCTTTCAATCACATAATGCACAAAGTTTGTTAATTCCAACCTGTAACTAGTTCCTGTTGGTTTTAATCAACTGGATTAACATGGGCAGACTGTTCTCATTTGCTATACCGTCAAGCCCTGTCTACTGAAAATGCTTGAAAATGTGAGGTTGGTAATGAGCATATGTGCCATGTGTCTACAGGCTGTGAGGAAAGGGCGACTCTTCCTAATTAGAAAGTATTATTTTGCTTTGAGACAGAGTTCAAAAAAAAAAAAAAACCAGAAAATCATTATTTAAATGTGTGGATAGAAGAACCCCTGTTCATCAGTGTTGTTTTTTGTTTGTTGTTTTTGTTTTAATCATCATGATTCATGGAGTTAAAAGTGGAGGGGGGGAACCAAAATGGAAATTGTATGTATGAATTTTATACTCAGAAGTCTTTACTCAATGCAGATTACTGGTGTGCCAAACGCTGCTTACTTTTTTACAGTTTCTACCAAATTATGCATTCCAAATCCTGCAACAGCCCTCAGGCAAAACTGAACATCTCTGTTATATTCCACATGAACAGATCTTGCAAGGGAGATGGTCCAGACTCTATCGTAACCCAGGTTTGAGGCAGATGTTACCTCACTTATGGGGAAGTAATTCTCTTAATGTACTTCTTCCTGCTGTCAGTGGGAGTGGGGGTAGGAGGGCTGACAAATGATTAATATTTGACATTATGCAGTGTCTGAGCCTAAGTTCTGACTACCGAAATCTCCCTTCATATATTACCACTACAAAAGAGTGTGTGCGCGCGCGCGCGTGCGTGTGTGTGTGTGTGTGTTTGCCTATACTCCAGGGCAATCATTTGGTCTTACTGTTTAAATGGGAAAACACGGTAATGCTAATGATTACAATGCAGAATTTTTCTATATAAATACTACATTATTGACAATCCAAATAGATTGCCTAATGTAGCCATTGCATATTGATTCAGAACATTACTTAGCTCAGGAGTAAAATCAACTCTAAGAACAATACCATTTTGTCTTAAGGCTAAACTGTATTTTGGGATTTGGGAAAGAAAGTGGCAGGAGAGGAAAAACTTCTTTTCCCATCTTGGCTGTATATGGGTGATGAACACACAAAGCCAATTACTCTGGTTTCCTTATTTTGATTATGAGACAGAAATAGCTTTGCTCAACAAACATGGAGGTTCTTTTTCAATTTCCTATTTAAAAGAATACACTCATGCTTTATTTGTTACATGCCAGTTTTTATTTTAGATGTTTTTCCATATGTCATTTGGTTTTTGCAACAATCCCTGTGAGTAAATATTATAATGTCCCTTTGAAGATAAAGAAATGAAATGCATTCACTCATTCTGTGATTCTACAAATATTTATGAAGTTATAGATTACTCTAGACTCGGCTCTGAGCACTGTAGAACATGTCGGAAAAAATGTACTATAATCTTGGCTTATATGAACTTACTCCTTGATGATACATGCTTATCTCCCATGAAAGGATTATGTAGTCAATGGGAGAGCTGGTATTTCAAATTAAGTCTTCTTGCTCCCTGTTCATTGCTCCCTTGCTCCCATGTTCATTGCTCCCTTGCTCCCATGTTCATTTAATAACATGGTATAGAAGTTTATGTAAGAAAAATGTTTGTCTCTCCTAATTCCCTAGGTTTACTAGACCAAATATCATCTTTGTTGATGCCTCTCTTGTCATCCATTTGTGCTAGAGCGCGTGCGCACGCACCTGCATGTGCGTGTGTGTGAGCGCGTGTTTTCTTTCTGTGAGGGAAGAAGATGTCAGTCAAGGAATGGAACAAGCAAACGTAGATTCAAAAGTGCCAAATACATTGAAAATACTACATAACTGATTGAAATTAAAAAAAAAAAAAAAACAGGGAGATAGACTTGTAAGTTCCTGTTAGGCAAAATAGTATTTAGGGCTAACGTGGGCTGATAGTAAGTGTGAATGTTCATACCAGAAGTACTGATATTGATCTCAGGCTTTGTGAATAAAGGTATATAGAGAGTTAAGTGGTCAGATGTTTCAACAATAATCTATTCCATGTTAATTGCAGATGTAGCTATTCTGAACATATATTGAAATGATTTCCCAGGGCCGGATGCCATTTTAAACTCAAGGAAAGCATTTCAAGAAAATTTAATAAATAGAACAAGAAGTCATTCCAGAGCTTTGGTTTTGTTTTGTTTTGTTTTGTTTTGTTTTGTTTTTTTGCCAGGTGGAGAAGTACTCCTTACAAGGCATACTAGAAAATTGAATTGCAGGGAAGTTAAACCACAATGCAACCCATACCACTTAATGAGACAAGTGGCAGAGCTGGAATTACTACACAGTCACACTCTCCTTTAATCACTTGAAAAAAATCCATATGGCTTCCACATAAGAGTTACCCAGTTATAGTAAGAATGTTCATAATTATGGAAGAGTGAGGAAAGCTGATGTATTCGTTGTCTACTCTCTTTCCTTTTCCCCCTACTCAGACTTAGCAAGTGCAGGAAGGCGTTCTGTATCTTATGAAGACCTAGACCCAAGACCAGGATGATTTTGTCTTTTGTTTGCCTTGTGCCCATCACTTTTAATGATATTTTTGTTTACCTTTGTTCTAATTGGTGCGGAAGAGTTCCTGCAGGCCTTGGAGGCCATCTTGAAGTGAAGGAATGTAGTAGGCATTCATTATTTTGCCACCAAGCCAAAAACAGCCCCAAGTCCAGCAAGTCACCACGGTCCAACAGCTCCTTCACGTATCCTCAATACCATCGTCTTAAAAATGTTTAGATGAACATTCTTACTATTGTAGGAACTAAATTATGCCCTCGTGAGTGCAAATGATAGCCTCTCATTCATCCCAGAGCATGTTTACCTTAGCTTAGTGTCCCTCTTAATGCTCAAGCTATTGGGAGCTTTCCTTGTGTCTTCTAATGACACATCTGGAGGCTGTTAGTGACCGTGTTACCATGCAGACATTTTTCTGACTCTGTCTGGACGTGTACTTTGTCCACTAGTGTGGATTAATAAAATATTTAAGCAATTTACCTCAACAATTTCCTTTTGGTCTACGTATCAATAATCTATTTGTTTAATGGTTATTTTGGTACTTCATAAATAGAAACAATATTACGCATATTTTTGCACAGTATATAAACAAACGGAAATCCATTTTTTAGTTTAGAAAGCATTCAGTGTATGATAATTACTAGTGTACTGACATAAGTCGGCTCACACATGTAAAGTCAGCTTAGTCTTACAGACCAGTTTCATGGTCCTGTAGGTTTAATAGAACAGGAATACAATTTAGTGTAAGACATCTACCTGGGAAGCAAGTAGGAAAAGTTGTGGATTAATGGAATGCTTGAGTATGTGTGACTATACTTCTTTGCAGGGTATATTTTATGATTTATAAATGGATGATAAAAATTCTAAATAAGACAGCCATTTGGGGCTATATTTATGATACAAATAGAATCATAAGTAATCTTGATAAGAAATTTTGCTCACAAAACTTTCCTTTAACACAATACCTGGTGCATAATGATTATTGAATACATACAGCCTGCCATTTAAATTATTGCTACATGCATATCTGTTTTCTAAAGCTGCCATAACAAATTACCAGAAATGGTGTGGCTTAAAACAACAGAATTTTTTTTTTTTTCTCTCGCAGTTCTGGAGGCAAGACGTTCAAAATCAAGGTATCAATAGGCCAGTTCTGAAGGCTCTAGGGAAGATTACTTTCTTGACTTACTAGCTTTTCAGGATTGCTAGTAATCCTTGATATTCCTTGGTTTGTGGCGACGACATAAAACCAATCTCTGCCTTCATTTTCGCATGGACTTCTCCCTTATATGTCTTGTGTATGTGCCCAAATTTCTCCCTTCTAAAAGGACACCAGTCATAAGGGCTTGCCCTAATGCCGTGTGGCTTCATTTTAACTTGCTTCCATATATAAGACCCTGATCCAAATAGGGTTATATTCATAGGTTCCTGAATTCTGAGGGACCTGAATTCTGGGGGATCCTGTTCAACCCAGTAACCATAAAAATTGTATAAGTACTTAATGTTTAATGATATGAGAGATGTGACCATAAATTAATGAAATACTTGTTTGTTAACATATAATGTATTATTTGCCCCAGGGGTGCAGGTCTGTGAGTCATCAGTCTTACACAATTCACAGCACTCACCGTACCATATACCCTCCCCAAGGTCCAGCACCCAGCCACCCTATCCCTCCTCACGCTCCAGCAACCCTCAGTTTGTCTCCTGAGATTAAGAGTCTGTCTCCCCCAAGTGCCATCTTGTTTCATTTTTCCCTCCCTTCCCCCCACAAACCCCCGCCATGCCTCTCAAATATTGAAATACCTATTAACCAATACACTATAAAATCCTAATGCTCATTGTTCATCCAGGTATTTTGTGAGATACAATACATAAAATAGTCACCATCCCACAAAATATTTGTTCTTTTTTTTTCCTTATAATTGCTCTGAGTTATTTCTCTATAAAATGAATTTTTGGTCACATGATTTTGGGGGGTGGTAGAAATAAGATTTCTTTTTTTCTTTTTTAAGTTTTTATTTAAATTCCAGTTAGTTCATGTATAGTGTATATTAGTTTCAGGTGTAGCATTCAGTGATTCAGCACGTAACTGTGACACCCAGTGCTCATCACAAGTGCCCCCCCTTAATCCCCATCACCTATTTAGCCCATCCCCCACCCAGCAACCCTTTGTTCTCTACAGTTAAGGGTCTGTTTTCTGGATTTTTGGTCACACGACTTTTTAACACAAAATGTCATTACCCAACCTGCTGACTGACATAACTCAACAGACATGTTTCTCAATTTCTGCATTAAAAAACAAATATGTAGGGGCACCTGGGTGGCTCAGTGGGTTAAAGCCTCTGCCTTCGGCTTGGGTCATGATCTCAGGGTTCTGGGATGGAGCCCCACATCAGGCTCTCTGCTCGGCGGGGAGCCTGCTCCCTCCTCTCTCTCTGCCTGCCTCTTTGCCTACTTGTGATCTCTGTCTGTCAAGTGGATAAATAAAATCTTTAAAATATATATATATATATATATATATATATATATATATATATATATATATGTAAATACCTAAATAAATACACTTTACGGTCAGTGACAGTGGTTTGTTTCAAGTTGAATACTTTGCAACCACAACAAAATAAGTAAGAAAAGCAATCTAAGTAATGGATAGCTTCCTAATAATAGTCGATATGCATATAAATGCATTTACTTCCCCACTATTCATAAGGGTCTGAGATAAAACCCTTTCTTTTCCCCTTCCTCCCAAACCTGACCTCCCCCGCTCAACACACACACACCTTAAAATCTTACATCCTTCAATACACAGAACAGACACTGTCTTTTATGAATTTATATTATGAATAAAGTCTGAGGTTGAAATATAAAAGCAAAACTAAATACTATAGACCCAGTTATGCAAGTTAGATACCTACGGGTCCTCTAAGGTTCTTGCCTCCAATTCCTCAGCAGCAAGGCCTATCGACTCCCCGAAATATTGCTTGAATTTGAAGTTTTATCTCACCCAACTCGTCTTTTTGCCTAGATCATGGCAACAAAACCCTCGCTGGTTTCCCTGTTTCCCCTCCTGCTCCCATCCCTTATTACACATCTTCACTTGCTAGCAGAGGCGACGTTAATATATTGGGTCACAATATTTCTCTCTTTTTTTTTTAAGATTTTATTTATTTATTTGTCAGAGAGAGAGAGAGATCACAAGTAGGCAGAGAGGCAGACAGAGACAGAGGGAGAAGCAGGTTCCCTGCCGAGCAAGGAGCCCGATATGGGACTCGATCCCAGGACGCTGGGATCATGACCTGAGCCGAAGGCAGCCCCTTAACCAACTGAGCCACCCAGGCGTCCCCACAATATTTCTCTTTTTAAAACCTTTCAATGACTTCCTATCAGACCTAGAATAAAATCCAAACTTCCTGCCACGTGTCTACTCAATGTATAGCTTAATTCTGTTATCCTTTCTGTCAGCCTATTGTTTGATGTGTCCATGTTCCTTACTGAAAATTGCAATTATCTTTCTGCTTTACTCCCTTTTGTCTGTCTTCTGGTCTAGGATCTTTATCTCTCTTAGGCATGAACTCTGTCATCTTTGCCCTGGCGCCCCAAGTTTTCCACCACGTCTGGCACACAGCGGGCATCCAGTAAATATTTGTTAAATGAATGAATCAGTCTGCTAGCCATCATAAAAGTAAACAAGAGATCACTTATCTCAAAGTGGCACTAAGAATGCCTAAAGATGTTTTCCTTCTTACCAGAAAAAATAAAGCTGGAAGCTGATGGCAGCATCATTTATTTTTTTTCCCCCAAGTTCTATTCAAAGTTTCCTCCCAACTGCTTCTTTAACAACGAACATAGACCACAGCTTTCCCTCTCTTCTTTAAACATCAGGAGAACATCATTAGTGTTTAATATTTGAGCATGGGCCAAGGTTTCTGTTTGTAAGTCTCAGGGGGAAAGAATTTTGATAATTGAATGATTTCCGGCAGGGAAGCACATTCCCAAATCCACATACACTCATGTCTGTCCCAGTCTCCTCTGCCAAAATGCTTATTTATTCTGTGTCTGGGGCTTTCTAGTTTAAATAAGTCCCTCTGCCTCATTACTGTGTCCACTTGTTTTTGCTGTACAAATTATTTCCTCATTGATTCTGTGCCATCATATATTACTTGAGGAGTATGTCTTGCAGCTCACAGAAGTTCCAAGGTGGCTGTGAGCATTGTCACAGAGAATACTGAATAATTTTTTTTGTTGTGGACTGAAGCTTAAAGTAAGCTTTCTTGGCTATTCCTGATCAGCAGCTGAAAAGTTTCTGTTGTCAGAAAAGCTCAAAATAGTAAAGAAAGTTGGGGGAATTCTGTTATTGCTTTCCTTCTCTCCCTGCCTTAAAAAAATGTTTGTATTTTGTTGCTTAAACAGATGACCATTAGAAAATGTATCTCTCTAGATATCTCTATAAGGCTAATGGCTGTCAAGCCTTAAATTTCATTGTCCCGAATAAACGGACTTTGTCCGTCTTCTGTTGTTTCAACTTTTCGAGTCATCTGAAAGGGATGAAATTAATAAGCTACTATTGATGATTCTGGTATGGGATGTGGCTGTCAGGACAGTAGGAAGTTCGTTCTTTTTGGAAATTTTGTCAAGGTTGAAAATTTCGTAGTGTGTGTACCTTGGCACTATTTAACTGTTTGGAGAGAGAACAAAGATGCCACAGTTACGTGAGGGTGTTTTTAAAGTTCTCTCTATAGTTTTTCCCAATGGTATCTGTCCTGGTCCTTATGAAAGGTAAACAGAGCTTTATTGTTTTTCTCCAAAGTGTTCTGCAGTAGTAGGAAATATAAGGTCCGCAGAGTGTTCGAGGCATGAGTGAGACGACAGTACTGACAACCATGATATTTATAAGAACTAGCACTTACAGAGTGCTTACTGCAAGCCAAACACTGTCCTGAGGGCTTTATATGAATTAACTGGTTAGCGTGCTCTAGAGTTTCTTGGTTCTAGTTACATATGGGATACTGGTAAGATCCCTGCTTTACAAGTGAAACAATGAGACCCAAGCAAGAGCTGGAGGCACCCAGATATTAAAGGACAAGGCCAGGATTTGAACACTGACACAGTAACTCCAGACCTGTGTAGCGCAGTCCACAGTGAGGAAAGGAAATGGGTGTGAAACTGGTGTGTGATGAAGGCAGCAGAGACGTCATTAGTAGAAACACTGTTCAGCAGGCTTTTCAATCAAACACTATACGAGGAGTGTTAAGATTCTCTTTATTTTATTTTTTATGTATTTATTTGAGAGACAGAGATCACAAGTAGGCAGAGAGGCACGCGGAGAGAGAGGAAGGGAAGCAGGCTCCCTGCTGTGCAGAAAGCCTGATGCAGAGCTTGATCCCAGGATCCTGGGATCATGACCGGAGCCGAAGGCAGAGGCTTTAACCCACTGAGCCACCCAGGCGCCCCAAGATTCTCTTCATATTCATCATCATGAAGACAAACGTTTACAATAGCAAAAATTATTTATATTGTTTTTCTGAAACAGAAGCTAAGACAGAGTTCCGTTACCAGCTGCACAATTAATGACCCACGGAATATCACTTTGTCTCGGTTTCCTCATCTGCAGACTGGGGATTTCATTAGCGCCGACCTCACGGGGTTGTTGATAAAATTGAATGACATATACCTAGAATTATAGAAGATGGCGTGGCACCTCGTGAGTTATGTGTTGGTTATATTGTAAGTCCTAAGGGTTTTCTTTGCAAGTTTAAAACTGTAAGCCATCCAGAACAGAATGCTACATCTCTACCCACAAATTAGTGTCAGCAACTCTAATCATCAGTTTTAAAAGAGCATAGTGTATACACTTTAAAGATCTGATACCAGAGAGACAATTGAATTAAATATCTAATTTCCAGCCCGTCACTGGGCTGTCCTTAACTGCAGGGACAGATTGAGTCAGAGACACAGCCAGACCACTCAAGGGAAAACCATATTTGATGTGTGGTCCCTAATGGAATTAAAGTTCTGAGAGTCTCTTCCTTAGGGAACATGCTGCTCAGTGATAAAATGTAAGATTCTTTCATTATTGTTTCAGTCAATTTGGATAAGCCTTTCTTGTTTAGTTTTGACTCTGTATAGGTTACTTGTCATGATACTAGGCATGACAAAGCATTTTTCCCAAAGTCTCCAGTGAAAAGAAATGGCAGATTTCCTAATTACTATTCCATTGTTTCCTTTTACCTGCCACATTGTACCTTTGCCTTTTTCCCTTTGCACTTTTTTCTTTGGTGCACTCACCACCTAATTTTCTTTACTTCATTTTTTCTGTGTAATAACTTTCTCAGGGCTCGTACTCCCCTACCTCCCCCACTCCCAAATCTGGAAAGACCTCAGAGCTAGCCAGCTGGTTGCCTAATCAAATCGATTCCAGGTTAGTTGAAAGTCTGCAATACCCAGGTGGCTGAATTTATAAATGAAAACTAGGGAAGACGCGAATGTCTGACTTTGCAGTTTCTAGCCACATTCACATACATGTAATTGTCCCGGATACATTGCAAATCCTACATGAAGTATAAATTCAGAGGAATATGTAGATGCCTCCCAGTAGTTTTCCATGTGAAAATATTTTGATTGAAATTCAGTACTCCAGAGTATCTGGAGTTAATAAAAAGAAATTTTTTATTCTGTCCAGATGAATGAATTTAAAACCAAATTTTCTTACTGAAGAATAACAGACTATGTGATCTTTTGGAAGCAATGTTAAATAGATCCAGTGGTTTAAAAAATGTGTATGTTATGACTGGATTAATTTTCTTGTATTTCTAACTTTAAAGCGGGGAACCAAAATTCAGACATTTGAATCATGTGTGGTAGTTAATTCGAAATTCAACTTGGTGGGCAAATCTCTTGATATTCTTTCATGCCACTTATGACTTCTTGTAACCAGACTGTTTCAGCTGTTAACATTCTATTTTCAGAATGCTCTTATGTCTTGACAGCAGAACAAGAGGGAAAAAAAGAAATAAGGCATAACCAAAGAAAAAAACAGAAAACAACCCATTATGCTGAACATTTTTTATAATATATATTATAATATCATATATAATGTTTTATTCAAATACAAAAATACAGTAAGAGAATCATTTTTAAGTCCTGGATCGATACTGATAAGTTTCATGTAGAGCATTAGGGCATAGATACTAAATTATTTCCATTGTCTGATCTAAATACGCCTCTCCAATCGGCTTTGACCACAAGTGTACAGCCGTGGATTTAGCTACATGATGCCATCACGGAACACAATTTATTAAAACATATTTGACACCTTTTTTTTTTCCACAAAAGCAAAGCATGTTAAATTTAGGGACACATGGAGAATTTTGTGTGCTGAAAGTATCTTCTAAAGACAATATATAAAAGACTATCGTGAGGATATTTATGTACATGGTTTAAAGATGGATTATATTTGCGAAGGCATTCTTTCCTTTCAAAGACGATCTGAGTGAAATGTTCTTTGGTACATGTCATTTTATTCACTTGTTTATTACATAAAGAGGAGCGCCTACTTGAGTACTACATGGCTCCAAGCATTGAGAAGCTAACAGTCAAAGGGAGAAGAGAGAACAGTTAAGGATACTTTTACTGTTATCTCCCCTAAGTGGGAAACTCTTTAGACTTTGTAGGGGAATGTGTTCTTACTATGCAGTATGACCAGTGGTATAATAAGAAAACAAACCAAAGAGGAAGACTACCTCATGGCAAGATCATGGACAATGGAGTCTGCTAAACATAGATTCAAATCCTTACTGGGATACTTCTCATCCATCATATGTCAATACGGGGGAGGGTAGAAGGGCTGGGTGATGGACACTGGGGAGGGTACGTGCTATGGTGAGTGCCGCGAGTTGTGTAAGTCTGATGATTTACAGATCTGTACCCATGAAACAAATAATACATTATATGTTAATAAAAAAAATAGTAACACTTGCCTCATGGGGGTTATAGCTAAAAGCAAAAGAAATAGTATGTTAAGTGCCTGGGACACTGTAGATAATTCATGCATAGTAGCTATAAGTAGCAGTATTATGAGAACATTGGACTGAGGAAACATGTTCATCCTTCTGATAGGAAAGAAGTCTGTCAACCAGCTCTAGATACTCAGGAAAAATTAAAGTGTAAATCAAAGGAAAAATTACATATGGTGATTGTGGCAAGCAATGCAGTTTGTGGTTTTTGTTGTGGTTTAAAGAATCCACTGCTACCTTTATGATGCCACTAAGGCACTTTGTGATGGCTTTATTAGCACCTGCCTTCCTGCATGTGTAAATTTCTGCATATGGTGGTAACTTTCTAGAGCTCTTTTTTCTTCAGAGGAAGGAACACATACTATCTATTCATCTTGTGTTCTTGCTATTTATCTCTTAGCAAGTGTCTAATAACCTCTATATTTGTTTAATTCAAAAATGAAATGTTGTGAATTTCTAAATCATCAAATTTACAATCTACCCCTCATGAAATTTCAGACCCTTTTGGAATTGTCATTTTAATACACCAAGTGCTAGGTAACAAAAGTATACTTAACTTTGAAAATACCTACATTCCTAAAAGTCTGATCATTAAATTACTTTAAAATTTCATGTATTTTAATCTGCTTTAAAATTACATCTGTCATTAATTAACATTTTAAAATTTGAGAATGACAGTAACAAGAATTACTTTTTCTCATTGAGGCTAAATAAATATCACACTCATAAATGAAACATACTCTTGGGGCACCTAGTATCTCGGCCAGTTAAGTGTCCAACTCTTGATATCAGCTCAGGGCTTGATCTCAGGGTTGTGAGTTCAACACCACATTGGGCCACATGCTGGGCATGGAGCCTACTTTAAAAAAAAAAAAAAAAAGGATGCACACTCTTAAGGCTATGTATTTAAAATAAAATGAAAAAATAATTGAATACACACTAATGGATATCATTTTAAAATGCTAAATTTAAAATTTAAGACACAAAACACTACCCTAACATGTTTATGTGGGTAGGAAGACATTAATCCTTTAATGTATTCTTTAATACCCTTAAGTATTGGATTTTCAAGTGGAAAATATAGGCATAATTACTACAGCAAAAATCTGATAATGTCTTAAATAAGTGAAGACTTTGTGTTTTTTTCATAGAACAATCTGAGCGCAATTGGTATAGGTCTGGTTTCATGGGGTCAAGAAACACAGGCCCTTTTAATCAGGCCATTTATCAGTGGTCATTGGCCATTCTTACCACAGAACTTTCACATTGTGTTCCAAAATGGCTGCTCAAACTCCTAACACCGTGTTCACTTTCCAGTCACATCAAGGGGAAAAAGAAGGGAAAGAAGGGGTCCTCCCTTCAAGACTTCCATACAGAGTTTGCACACCATCTTATTTCATATCACAATGCCCAAATGTATTTACATTTCACACCTAGCTGCAAATGAGTCTAGGAAATATATTTTTCATATTCAAAGAAGAAGTAAGAAAAGAGAGAAAAAGAAAAGGAAAAAAGGAAAAGGTTTTTAAAAAAGCTAAAACTCATAGGATTTATTACCCAAAAAATGAAGGAGAAACTGGATAATAGAGGACATGGAAGTATCTCTGATACAAGAGTTTAAGTCAAAAGGGATTTCACCCGGAATTTACATCATCATTATTCTAATTCTTGCCTTTCAAAATTACCCCACAGCACATTGTGCTGAATTTTCAGGGAAAATAGATGTGAATCATATCATCCTGAGTTATTGTTAGTTATAAGTATCTATTTAAGGTGAATTCAACAATCCAATAGTACAGGCTAAACATATATCAAAATTTCATTGTTGATTTTAGAATAAAAGCTTATAATAGCTAACAGTCATGAAAATTGATTATATTCCAGACACTGCTTTTTTTTAAAGATTTTTATTTATTTATTTGACAGAGAGATCACAAATAGGCAGAGAGGCAGGCAGAGAGAGAGGGGGAAGCGGGCTCCCTGCTCAGCAGAGAGCCCGATGCGATGCGGGGCTTGATCCCAGGACCCCAAGATCCTGACCTGAGCCGAAGACAGAGGCTTAACCCTCTGAGCCACCCAGGTGCCCCTCCAGGCACTGCTCTTAAATATATTAATGTATTCACTTATTTATTTTTACCACATCTCCTTGAGGTAAGTTACTGTTATTACCCCAGCTTTGAAGATTTTTAAGAAAAGGAAAAATGCATTTTTCACTTTTCAAAGGACCCTTAATACTTGCATTTTCTTGGCATATGAGGTGCTGAATGTGTGAATGAATAACTGAATGAACGGCCAGCCAGAACTCCTATATAGGAACACAGATATTCAAATGACTGCACCCCTTTGGAAGGAATCATCTTCTAGTGGCATTTCTAGTGGTCAAAACATTCTTGACATCCTACTTGTGAAGCTCCCTAGAAAGTTTGTTGCATAGACTTTTGAAAATGTGGAACATATGGGACGCCTGGGTGGCTCAGTTGGTTAAGCAGCTGCCTTTGGCTCAGGTCATGATCCCAGCGTCCTGGGATCGAGTCCCACATCGGGCTCCTTGCTTGGCGGGGAGCCTGCTTCTCCCTCTGCCTCTGCCTGCCATTCTGTCTGCCTGTGCTCGCTCGCTCTCCTCTCTCTCTCTGACAAATAAATAAAAAATCTTTAAAAAAAAAAAAAAAAAGAAAGAAAAGAAAATGTGGAACATAAGGAATAGTGTGGAGTATCACAGGGGAAGGGAGGAAAAACTAAATGGGAAGAAAAGAGGGAGGGAAACAAACCATGAGGGACTCTGGACTCCAGGAAACAAACTGAGGGTTACAGAAGGGAGGGAGGTGGGGGATGGGATAACCAGCTGATGGGTTTCAAGGAGGGCACGTGTGGTGAGGAGCACTGGGTGTTATACACAACTAATGAATTGTTGAACACTACATTAAAAACTAATGATATAAAAAAAAACTAATGATGTACTATATGTTAGCAACTGAACATAATAAAAAAATAGAATAAAAATTAAAAAAAAAATAAAATGCAAAATGATGATAGATAAGGTCTTCAGGGGATTATTTTGGTTTCGTTTTATGTTTGAAAACAATGAGGTCATTTAAGAAAAGTCTGTTAGAAAATTAAGCTAGAAGAAACCAATTTTAGTCAAAAATAAAGTGTCCTAAATTAATAAGAATGCTTCTCTCATTTGACAGGTGAACTGATTGTTTCTGTATGACTCTCATATATTTAGGTTAAAATTGAAAAATTAAACTTAAATATCTTTAGAGTTACAAGAAAGAGTTATGTCCATATAAATGGTAGCAGTACAAATATTTTCAGAGGCAAAGACATTCTTTGACATGTATGTATACAATGAAAAGCTTGACTTCCTATTTCTCTTCCCCAGTTTAAGACAAAATTGCAAGGTTAAAAAAAAACACTAAAAACTTAACAGCCAAGGAGGTTTAATTATTTAACATATTCTTTGTTAATTGAGATTTGCTTAGAAGTGCTTTGCTTAGAGTGCTGAAAAGAGAGTGGCAAGAAGGAGCCTGGAAACCACGCAGTAGCTTGATCCCAAAGGGCCTTTGCGCCATGTTAGTGTTTTTACAGCTTAAGGGAGGTGATATGAGCTGATTTCTGTACGACTAAATCATTCTGTAGGACCAAACTGCAATATGGTAATTAGATTTGGAGCAGAGACCTTGAAACTAGAGACAGGGAGACAGTCGAGACAGTTGCATGGGACAGACAGCAAAATCTAAAGTGAAGCACAGATGTTGGGCAGCAAAAGAGGAAATGGCTTTGAAAGATATTGAGGAGTTAAAATCCATGAGACGTGGAGACCCATTACATCTTAGTTAATATCAAGAGCGATCCCTCCGTCTTTGCCTTGGCCTTGACTACAGCATCGTGATACCTCCTATAGTGAGCACTTAGAATAGGTCAGGCAGTTGGCTGAACTCTTCATATTTGTGACCTTTTTTAGTGCTACAACAAAAAACTGTACCGTCTTTATAAATTAAGAAAGTAGGAACTTAAAGACATTTTCCTAGATCATAAAGCCAGAGTGTCAGAGAACATTGAACCCTTAGGAAAGAGTTACTCACTTTGCCTTAGGAGCTATCAGGGAGCCAGACCAGAAAGGGCTCAGGAAAACAGGAGTTCTTGTGGAAAATCATTATAGAAGTATTACTTTGATTGTCATATGAAAGGATTCCCTTTCCAGAAATCTTGAAGATATGGATTTTTTTGGTTTAAAAATTGGAGATGTTGGGGCACCTGGGTGGCGCAGTCCGTTAAGCCTCTGTCTGTTGGCTTTGGCTCAGGTTGTGATCTCAGAGTCATGAGATCAAGCCCTACGTCAGGCTCTGCACTGAGTGTGGAGTTTGCTTGAGTTTCTCTCTCCCTCTGCCCCTGCCCCTCATTCTCTTTCTCTCTTTCTAAAACAAATAAATAAATAAATCTTTTTTAAAAATTGGGGATGTTGGAAGCAAGGTATACATCCACAGTCTAGTCTTATTTGTAACAGCTAATGATAGAATCATGGTAGACATGAATTGCTCGGTTCAGAAATTGTTATCTCTCATTGTAAAATTATATAAAACTCGAAGATAAAGATTTCCTAATTAAATGGATTTTGACACAGCTTCATAGTTCATTTCTTCTTAGGATATGGCTGTTTTTAGACATAGACCAAATTTTGTGTTCTTAAGTAACAGAGAAGCCTAAAGAAGGTAAGAAGCAAAGGAAACCAAAGAGCATACTGTGCCAAGATTTAATGGGATGATTCTTGTAGATCATGCTTGGCCAAAGGCCACACTACATTCTTGGGACAAAGTCTTGATAATGTTCTCTGTTTTACAACATGTGGTGGTGTCTTTACAATATCCGCTCCCGAGTAGGCTGCTTTTGTCATAATCAAGTAAATTTGACCGCGCTGCGGCTATTACTGGAGTTTTTGGATCCAAGTGCTGCGGTTGATAAAATTTTTCTTAGTAAGATTTTTCAATTTAATTTCTTCTGTACTTGAAAGCAGTAACAGACTGCTCAAGAACAGATGATTTTTCTGCACCATTTGGCAGAGTATTTGACAAACTGAAGTGTGTGATTCAGATAGAAGGAATACTAAAGAAACTGACTCTAGAATTTTTAGCAATTTCTGCCATTAAAACCAAGGGTCATTCTCATCAAGCATTCTTCTCTCTTTACCTCTTGGTACTTGGATTTGCAATGGCTTCTATTTCCTCAAGATGTCTCAGAATTTCTAGTACCTTTTCAAGAATATTATTACCAACAAATAACATTATTTTATGAAATACCCATATTTCACTTTCCTATTTGCTTGTTTCATTTCTCCATCCTGTGGAGAACAATTATATTATTAATAATCTGGAATAACTTATTTATTTATACTTATATGTATTTACATATATAAGTATATATATACTTATACTTACTTATACTTATATATATTAAGTATATATACTTATATATGCTTATAACTTACTCTTTCTTCTTTTCTACCATTCTTTGAGAGCACTTAAACTCATAACATTTTTAATAATCAAGTTAAAGCAATAGAACATCACTCTTACTGTAGTTAAAGTTTAATATCTAGCCAATATTCTTTCCTCATCTGTTTTCATTTAATGTGCAATGTCAGCCAGCAAATTGAATCTGTACTGTTCACTATCTTTATCGAATTTCAAATAGTTTTTAAATGCACACTGTTCTATCTATTCTGTCCTTCTTAGTATTAAAAAAAAAACAAAACACAGAACCAATGGTTTCTTTTTCTTTTAGATATATCACTGCAAATACCATGTATCTGGTGATTCCTTGTTCAAAGGGCAACAGTATGCATTCAGATTCTGATTAGAAGGAGTAATTTTGCTAAATATATCTAATATACTAATAACAAAATCTCATATTCATTCAAGCATTCCCTATCCAATTGGAATTTAACTTTCTGGCAGTCCACAAAATGATGTTCTTGGAACATCCAAATTTGCATATGTCCCTTGAAACCAGTGAGAGTTAGGGGTATATCTAGAAGAAAAATAAAAACTGGAGAGGATCTCTGTCCATTTTGTACTTAGCAGTAAGAAGCCAGTGGTGACTGACCAATACTGTTTCAAGAAAATACTGGGGCTGAAGCTGGATTGCCATAATTTGTAAGGGAGAGAAGGAAGTGGAGAGGGTAGGTAGGGCAGGGGGCAAGTAGACGTAATATGTGTGGTTCATTTTATTTGTTTGTTTTCTTTTTAAGGATGGAAAATGTCTTGGGTGTGTTCAAATGCTGCTAGAAGGGATCTAGTATTGAAGAAATGGAACATATTAGAGCGAATAATTAGATGACCAAATAGGTGGGGAAACAGAGGTCCATAGCTCAGCCTTATAGAAAGAAAGAAAGGAGAAAAAGATGGGTTGGTGAAAGCCAGGTCACGCCTGTAGGTTTAAAGTCAGGCGTTGACAGCATGCCATCTGCTTTCTCTGTGACTGGGTGGCTCTGCCGTCAGTGGTCTGATAAAGAGAAGTAGCTGTTGTGGTATATTAGAGGTTAGAGGTGCATGGGCGATATTGGAAATAGCCTCTTATGAGTAAAATTGAAGTTGAGCTGGTTAGTATAGTCAATAGTCTAAAGAGATCATTATTTTTTTAAATATTTTATTTATTGATTTGACAGACAGAGATCACAAACAGGCAGAGAGGCAGGCAGAGAGAGAGAGGGGTAAGCAGGCTCCCCGCCGAGCAGATAGCCCGATGCGGGGCTCAATCCCAGGACCCCAGGACCATGACCTGAGCCCAAGGCAGAGAGGCTTAACCCACTGAGCCACCCAGGTGCCCCAAGAGATCATTATTTTTTAAAGAGATTACCTCCTCTACACTTAGACAAAATACCTGTAAGAAAGTATATGTTGGAGAGAAAAGCTAAGAAACTATCAAGAAGTCCAGGCTTGAATGGATAAGGGTTTGGACGAGGATAGTAGCAAAGAGAATAAGTCAAAAGAGCTGATTTGTCAAAAAGTTGGATTTAGGAAGGTTTTACTACTTTAGGAGACTAGTCAGGGAATGAAAGAAAGTGAACATCTCCATGAATATTGCTGCATGTGTTACCATATTGTTCTGAGAAAGGTGACGACCTCCTTAAATGAATGGGACTAACTTGGCAATTATAAAATTACTTAAATAGTATTTGTCAGTTTTAATTCTTTTGCTCTTATTTCTCATTTTTTATAGGAACTGCTTATATTTTCTTTTATGCTTAATATGATACCTCAGTTGAACAGACCTACCTGTAATTTCTGTGGTAAATGAATGTCCAAAATAGTATGTCTTGGGATAATTATTATCACTATTTTTTATTAACTAAACCTTTCTTTTATACACTGTACTATATGTATAATTTAGTTTGGTCTTACAATAATTTTAAGAGGTAACCTCAGCACATTTTTTATATTTTTTAATATACTAATATGTAAAATTAGTTTCAAAACTTAAATATTGGTTCCTGAAAAGCAGACTCTGAATCAAAGATTTCTGTGAAAGAGATAAATTGGGAAGTACCCTCAGATCAAAATTGGTGTGGAGATTGGTGAAAAAAGGAAAATAGGGCTGGGCACAGGGCAAGCTGAACTGCAATGTAGTTGAAACAGAAGCCATGGTTGAGCCTACAGGGAGCTATAAATATGGACAGCCCTTGAGATTTTTCCCATCTGGGTGAAGGAACGTACCTTGACTATTCATTTGAGACAGGCTGTCCCCAGAGAAGCAGGGGTGACCTTGGATATGGCGGTTCTTTTTAGTCAAGGTCATGGCCTTCCAGTGGAACTCAGCTGACAACTCTTTCTGCTAACACTCCCTGTAGCTAAGGTATGTATTTTGGAGAGATAATGTGCACAGCAAACTACAGCACCCTGTACAATAACAAAGGAATGTATTATATAAATACTCTGCCTTATTTCTCTCCAGCCCCAATACAATTCCCCAAATACAACCACTACTATTTTTTTAATGTTTCCTGATGATTAATATCTCAATGCTAACTAATGTGCTTAGTGGGTTTAATTTTAAGATTCTAAAATATTATTCAAAATCATAAGGTATTTTTTCTCATGTATTTTAATTTCATTTATCTTTCCCTTTATTCTCAATACAATTACAGCACTGTTTGTATTTCCCGGAGGTAGGTCTAATGCTAAAGTCTAATCAAGGTTCAAAGACGGGTGAAAATAAGGTTTTGCACTCTGTTCAAATTTGCTTTTATTTGGGTTTACTTTTAAAGTTGCAAATAGAGCAAAGGCTAAGAATGCAATAAGGATGTAGGTAGATGAATGGGATTTCCCATTGCCTTGCTGGTTGCTAAGAGTGCTACACCTGAATTCAGCTCCAGGGCTATGGCCCTCCTGAGAGGAGAAGGTTTTTCAATGGCGAGACAGCCAAGAACTTCACATTCTCTGCATTCGATCCCCTCAGTTACTTCTAAGCCCTTCCTCAGGTCCACCTCTCAACTTCTCGGTCAGTTGTACTTCTACCATAGGTTTGTTTTTTTTTTTTTTTTAAGATTTTATTTATTTACTTGACAGAGATCACAAGTAAGGCAGAGAGGCAGGCAGAGAGAGAGCGAGGAGGAAGCAGGCTCCCCACCGAGCAGAGAATCTGATGGGGGGGGGGGCTCGATGCCAGGACTCCAGGATCATGACCCAAGCTGAAGGCAGAGGCTTTAACCCACTGAGCCACCGAGACACCCCTACCATAGTTATTTTCTATGATTCATAGGTTGTAATCTAGAAGTCACAAGCCATTAAGTAGCATTTATATCATTAGTTTTGGTAAGTACTCTTTAAACTAGTGTCAACTGTTGGTGTGCTGCGATTACACTTCCTTGTCTGTGTTTCCCGTGTTATCCTTATGCCATTTCTACACTTCACTGACAGACAGAAATCAAATCCCCTTTGGGGGACTTTTTATGCTTTATTATGTCAACCATGACTTTATTATAAATTTTAAATTTCCGATTTCTCCCTTCCCTTCTCTCTTTTTTTTTTGTTTTAATTGCTCTCAATTTTGCCTTAATTCTTCCCCCTTTTTTAATTATAAGAAAGCATTTACTTCTTCAGAAAAATAATTCTTAGGATATTGCCACTTTCTCATTCTATTACTTACGTCTCTTTCTTCCTTTTTTTCTTATGGAATGCTTTACTGAAATTCACTGTGTCATGGAGACTTCCCATCTGAAGACTTTCTTCGTGTTGGAAAGAGTTGATTGTTCCTTGTGTCCGCTAAGCCATCTTTGGAGCTATCATTACAAAATATATCCTCCTTTTGTTGTGCTATGGCTTCCTGTTTCTTAATTTCTTCTTTTATTTTTCTGTATTATACTCTCAAGTAACTTTTTGCAAAAGGGTGAGTGGCAAGCAAACTCTGAGTTCTCCTGTATCTTAAAATTCCCATCACATTTGGTTGGTGGCTCTGACTGTATCTTGTTCCAGGCTCAAAATTATTTCCTTCATAATTTAGAAGATATTGCTTCATTGTCTTCTGGCATTATGTTTGCTGATGGAAAACTGATTTACCTTTTATTTGTAGATGGCATTTTTTTCTTCTTCTTCTTCTTCCTCTGTGGAAGTTTCTTCTTCTTCCTCTGTGGTTCTCTAGAATGTGTTTGGAATTCAGTCTTTTTCCTTTAATCTTGCCGTGCATTTGATTGGCACTTCCAATCTCTTTAAAGATCTGTCTTCATCCCCTTGAGAAAACTCATCTACAGTGTTTCTTTGTTGACTTCCTCTTTTAAGCTTTCTCTCTTCTCTGTAAGAAAATCTTGTTAATCAAATATTAAATCTCCTGGATTGACTTACTATGTCTTTTATGTTTTCTCTCATATTTCCACTTTATATTTTTATACTGTGTACTTGGAAATTGCCTTACTTTATCTTCCTTTCTACCTCTTCATATATATTTGTTTTGTTCTGTTTTAAAATCTAGGAGGTTACCTTAACTTTCTTTTTTATCAACTTTCTTTTCTGTGGGAGGAAGGGCAAATCACATCACTACTGACTCAGTCTCTTTTGCTCTCTGGTTGTCCTCCTTTCATTGAAAAGAGTGAAAAAAAGGATATAATTTCTGCCCCATTGGAGCTTAATATTTAGTTGGAACAATATATCAGTTATTATTGCTATAAAGCTAACTGCTCAAAACTTAGTGGCTTGAGACAATAACCTTTTATTTGGTTACTGACTCTGCAGGTTTTAAACTTGGCTGAGTGGTGTTAATGGTCTGGTTGAGGTACAGTTGACCTCTACTAAGGTCACTCAAATGTCTTCAGTTAGTTTGGAGGTCAACAGATGCTACCCAGGTTACCCTTGGCTGGTAGGTCTGGGAAGGCAGAAGCTTGTCTCCATTTGTTACCTCATCCTTCAGCACCTTACACTTGACTTACTCACAAAATTAAAGCAAGGGTTCCAAGAGTGGCTTGAAGGGCAAGACCCAGAGTGTAAGCATTTTTCCAGTCTCTACTCACTTCACATTTGTTGTTGTCGCATTGGCCAAAGCAAGCAACGTGCCCAACCCCAGAGTGAACATGGGAGGGGTCCAAAAATGTGGATGAAAGGAGGCATGCAGAAACTGGAGCTCCCACAAGAGGTGAAATGTAAGACTAGAAATTAAAGATGGGACAATTTTGAAACACTCTAAGAAATGTAAAATTAAAACTATAATTTTTATGTTACAATATGGTATATGCTGTAAGAGTTCAGTGAAACAAAGAGATTGAACTCCCTAGAAAAGCTTCATGAAAGGGTTGGGTTTTACCAGGTTATTAAAAATTGTAGGTGAATTCAGATTGGCCAAAGGGACATGCAAACCCGTGGGCAGATTGAAGGTGTGGGAGTTGGAGGGGAGTGGGGAAATGGGCATGTTATTTCACTGAATTTGAGGATTTCTTCTGCTAGAGATAATGCTACATATTCAAATTAAGGTTAGCAGCCAGAAGGCCATGATTAGCTGATTAGCTGATTGGAAAAGTCTATTTTTTATGACATTTTAATATTAAGTAAAATGAAAGAAAGAATCCTCTCTGTCAAAATATATTTTTTGGAGAAAAAAAAAACCTCAATTATTTTCCAGAACAATCTTTGATAAGGAAAATTATGACAAGAATTAAGGACATCAGATATTTTGAGTAAATATAATCTAAGGTTTATACAGGAATAAAAGAGACTAAAATTTACTTCTATGTTGGAAGGTATCTTTCACATGTACACTTCTTCATCCCTATCAACTCCTTCACCCATTCTCCGACCCACTACCCCTCTGGTAACCATCAGTTTGTTCTCTATGCTTAAGAGTCTGTTTTTGTTTTTGTTTTTTGAGATTTATTTATTTATTTATTTATTTATTTATTGGAGAGAGAGAGAGAGAACGTGTGAGCGCACACAAGCAGGGGGAGGGACAGAGAGAGAGGGATAGAGAATCCTCAAGTAGACTGCCTGCTAAGTGCAGAGGTGGACATGGGGCTAGATTCCAGGAATCTGTGATCATGAGCTGAGCCAAAATCAAGAGTGAGCCACCTAACTGACTGAGCCACCTAGGGGCCCAAGAGTCTTTCTTGATTTGTCTCTCTCTTTCTCTTTTTCCTTTGCTCTTATGGTCTGTTTCTCAAATTCCACATATGAGTGAAATCATATGTTATTTGTCTTTTCTGACTGACTTCATTTAGCATTATACTCTCTAGCTCCATCCATGTTGTTGCAAATGGCAAGATTTCGTTCTGTTTTATAGCTGAATAATATTCCATTGTGTGTATATACATAGATGTATACACACACACACACACACACACACACACATCTTCCTTATCCATTTGTCTATCAATGGACAGGTTGCTTTCATAATTTGGCTATTGTAAATAATGCTTCAATAAGCATAAGGGTATATACATCCCTTTGAATTAGTATTTTTGTATTTTGGGAGTAAATTCCCAGTAGTGTGATTACTGGATCATAGTGTAGTTTTATTTTTAACTTTCTGAAGAAACTCCATACTGTTTTCCACAGTGGCTGCACCACTTTGCATTCTCACCAACAGTGCATGAGTGTTCCTTCTTCTGCACATCTTTGCCAACACTTGTTGTTTCCTGTGGTTTTGATTTTAGCCATTCTGACAGGTGCAAGATGATATCTCATTTTAGTTTTGATATACGTTTCCTTGATGAAGAGTTATGTTGGGCATCTTTTCATGTGTCTGTTGGCTATCTGTAAGTCTTGAAAGAAATGTCTGTTCATGTCTTCTGTCTATTTTTAAATTGGATTGTTTTTTGGATGTTGAGTAATATCAGGATTTTTTTTTAATATATTTTGGATTCTAGCCCTTTATCAGATATGTCATCTGCAAATACCTTCTCCATTCTATAGGTTGCTTTCTAGTTTTGTTGATGGTTTCATTCACTATGCAGAAGTTTTTATTTTGATGTAGTCCCAATAGTTTATTTTTGCTTTTATTGCCCTTGCCTCAGGAGATATATCTAGAAAAATGTTGCTATGGCCGATGTCAGAAAAATTACTGCCTGTGCTCTCTCCTAACCTTTTTATGGTTTTAGGTCTCACATTTCAGTCCTCTACCCATTTCGAGTTTATTTTGTGTATGGTGTAAGAAAGCGGTCCAGTTTCATTCTTTTGTATGTAGATGTCCAGTTTTGCCAGCAGCATTTATTGAAGAGACTGTCTTTTCCCCATTGTATATTCTTTCAGCATCCTAATTTTTGAAAGTAGTTGTGAAACCCAAATAACATTTTCTGCAATGTGTCTAATTTTAGTCTTTGTTAATGCCAGTCATTATATATATATATATATATATATATATATATATATATATAATGCTAACAAGACTATCTCTACTGACATTAAAATACTTTAAGAAACTAAAGTGTCTACTGGGTATTTACCCTAAAGATATAAATGTAGTGATCTGAAGGGGCACATGCACCTGAATGTTTATAGAAGCAATGTCCACAATAGTCAAACTATGGAAAGAACCTAGATGTCCATCAACAGATGAATGGGTAAAGAAGATGTGGTATGTAGGTATACACACACACACACACACACACACACACACACACACACAATGGAATACTATGCAGCCATCAAAAGAAATGAAATCTTGCCATTTGCAACAACATGGATGGAACTAGAGGGTATTATGCTTAGCAAAATAAGTCAATCAGAGAAAGACAATTATCATATGATCGCCCTGATATAAGGAAGTTGAGAGGCAATGTGGGGGGGTTGGAGGGTAAGAAAGGAATAAATGAAACAAGATGGGATCAGGAGGGAGATAAACCATAAGAGACTCTTAATCTCACAAAACAAACTAATGGTTGCCGGGGGTAGGGCAGTAGGGAGAGGGTGGTTGGGTTATGGACATTGGAGAAGGTATGTGCTATGGTGAGTGCTGTGAAGTGTGTAAACCTGGCGATTCATAGACCTGTACCCCTGGGGCTAATAATATATTAATGTTAATAAAAAAATTAAAAATTGTTAAAAAAAAAAGAAGAAACTAAAGTGCCTTGCAAATTTTGTCACCTGCTGTACATCCCAAACTCATCTTTAAAATGATGTGTGGTCTAAGAAATTCAAGATTAAAGAATGTCTCCATCTTTAGCCTGAGCTGTGTGTATTAGTAAATCATATAAATTACATGGCCCTTTAATATTGTTTGTCTGTAGACATGAAACTCATCTCTCTCCTAATTTGGGGAATATTTGGAGCCCTTCATGCCAATGGAATCATTGATCTTTCCACATATGAAAGAAAGAAACATGAAACAAACATATGAAAGAAAGAAAGAAGTCATTCTGACAACTGCAAATAATACTGATCTCTTGTACTAAATTTTAAGTATATTGAAGTCAAATCTCATAGTCTGATTGTTCCAAATATACCCCCAAATGGCTTCTCATCTTGTTTATTGTCCTTATCACAAGGTGCAGCAGACCTCACATTTATGTTAATCACAGAACTGTCAGAGGCTATTGATGTTTCATCCAATTCTGAATGGCCCTCACTCTTTTTCTGCATTTGGAGAACCTTGACTGACCCACAAGATAGAATAACCATAACTATATACTAAAATTATCTGTTTATAACTAAGTTGAGCTATTTCTCTCCTCTACACTCCCATGATCTCTTCCCTTCTTTTTCTTATTTTTCTAATTCTTTTTCTTTCCCTCCTCCCTTTTCTCCTCCTCCTTCTTTTCCTGACCCTGTTGTGCTTTTCCTGATCCCTCTATAAGCACATAGAGACGTAGAGAGTTTCTATGAATGAACATTAATTTCTCCACCTAGCACTTTCAGTAAAAGTGAAATTTAATAAAAAAAATTCAACAGCAACCTATTCAATTTTCTTCAAATCAGTAAACCAATCCCATACCATCCATCATGATGATTTTTTAACGACAGTGAAAGACCGTTATTTAAAGCATTATCAGTAGCAAACATACTTTGAATTAAATCAACAATGTTAAATTTAAAGTAATCCTGTGTAGATTAATTTCAAGAGTGAATTTTGATACATACTGTTATTCTTATTTCCTTTAAGGTATGAAAACAAATAATAATAATAATAATAATAATAATAATATTACTAACAACTAACATTTAGTATGTGTGTGTATTTATGTCAAGAATTCTAAATACACTACCTTCATCAATGCATTTAATCTGCAAAACAACTCTACGGACAAGTGTTCATTTTATAGTTGAGAAAAACAAAGCACCATGAAAAGACACAGGAAGTGGTAGAGCCAGGGCTTTGCTTTGTTTGAGTCTGGGTTCAGGTTTGGTTTTTTTCCCTGATATGCAGTTAATATAGTCACTTATGGGACTAAGGAAATTTTAAACTTTTTAAAAAGTATAGTATAGTCAGGGTGTCTATGTGGCTCAGTCTGTTTGGGTGACCAGCTCTTGATTTCAGGTTGGGTGGTGTCTAGGGGTCTGGGATCCATCCCCCTTCTCAGGCTCTGTGCTCAGTGGGGTCAAGGGGATCTGCTTGGGATTCTCTTCCTCTCCCTCTACACCTCCCCCTACTTGTGTGCTCTCTCTCTTTCTCTCTCAAATAAGTAAATGTTTTTAAAAATGTATAGTATAATCAGAAATAGTACAAAGTATATTACAAGACCAGCCATAATGCTATTCATCTGTTAACATCTTACCCTAATTTCCTTTTTTCTTATAAGATCCTGATTTACATTTCCAAGAATAGTAATATTCTCTTACATAACTACAAGATAGCTCTTAACTTTGGTGAACTTAGCATGAATACAACAACTTTTATCTAATGCATATTTTAATTCTTTTCAACTGACCCAACAATGTCTTCTATGGTATTTTTTGACCAGCAGGACAGGATTCAGTCCAGGAGCAGGTATTACATTTAGTTTTCATGTCTCTTTATTCTCCTTCAATCTGAACATTTCTATAGCTTGTTTTCTCTTCTATATTTTTGAAGAGTATAGTGAGACTGAGGTCTTTCATACCAACAACTGATTATTTGAAAGGCTGGTAGCAAAAAAAAACAAATCTGAAAGAAAACTTAAACATAAGGGAAATGTCTGTGAAAATTTTGATGATATTTTAGAGAGGTATTCAAAATAGTTGAAGCTATATTTATTCTGATCTTTCAAGGAAATCAAAACACAATTTAAGAAAACAGAACTATTACTGCACACATTCCCAGTTTTCCTCTAAACGGAAATGTCAAACTCAGCAGAAGTAAGTTCCTATATCTCTGAATCTTTCTGGCAGAAACGACACAGTATGTAAAATGAATGGATTAATTAATTACTAATTGATTCATTAAAATGATCCACTTACAAGTTTATATTGATTTGTTTGTTTCTTTGAGATCCCCCAGATTTACCTTATGGAACTCACCTGGTAAGATTGAAGAGTTAAGTAAGATAATAATAGCTTAAACAGAACTGCTGACAGTGGAGATAGAGAGAAGTGGATGAATTTAAGTACAATTCGGAGAGTTGAATTGACAAGATTCTGTGACAAACTGAATGTAAGGGGTGAGCTGGCAGGCAGGGCCAGGTGTGATTCTTAAGCTCCAGGTCTGGATATCTGACTCAGTGTTTTCATTCACTGAGCCAAACAGAGAAGGGACAGGGCCAGGTTATGGGTGAGAAGCTCAAAAGTTTAGTTTGGGATCTACCGTCTTCTTGGATATTTGGATAGTGATACAGAAATATGTATACAGATCTGAAGCTTAGCTAGAAGGGTTGAAGTGATAAAAAGATCCTGGGCATCACCTATATACAGGTGATTGTAGAAATGTTGAATGTGGGAGATGCCTAGGATGACTCCCGAGAGACTGAAGAAAGGAAGGCTGATGGCATAGCCTTAAATAATGCCCACTTGAAAGGGCATGGTGAGGATGGTTAAATTGTCAAGGAGATTAGAGGAAAATATTAGCCAGGCAGGTAGAAGTAAAACCAGAAAAGCTGTCTCACAAAAGACTAGAAATGAGTATTTGAAAGAATTAAGAAATATTCACCATTGTCAAAGGTTGCCAAAAAGGAAAAGAAGTTAAGTGTTGAAAAATATTCTTCGACTTTGGAAGCATCATGGGACTGGCGACTTTATCCAGAACTTCTTCTGTGGAGGTATGAGTGTAGACTGCAGACTGGATTCAGTGGTCAGGGGAAAAGTGACAGGAAGGAAAATGGAATCCACAGACAAGGGTTTTAATTAGTGACTAAAGAAATAGTGGTGGTAGCTGGAGGGGTTTGTGAAGACAAGAGAGGTTTGAGTCCTGCTTTCTTTAAAGGAAAAAAAAAAAGCCATTGGAAGACATTTAACTGTCATAGGAAAGAATCAAGCTGAGAAGGTATGTTGAATGTATAGACTCATGAAAAGATAAGAGAAAGTATAACTTCCTTGAGAAGGTGGGAAATGTTCTTGATTCAAAGTGAAGAGTGTGGATTTGGCTTTTGACGTAGAACCGACCCCTTTGCTCCCATACAGGGAGAAAGGTAAAGAGAAACACAAATATAGGAGTTGTAAGTTTGGAAGCAGAAAGTCGAAAGCGTCCCTGTAGGGAGAAAAATGAATTTTTATGATGAAGTAGGAACTGGAGTCATTTATAGAGGGAGGGCATAAATGTAAATAGATGTTTTCAGAAGCTCAAAGACTTGTATGGCATTCAGGAAAGTGGGAGAGGATGTCTCTGTCCCATGGACAGCATGTTGGGCTTCTTAAGGTTGGAGATCATACATTTTTTTAAATTTTTATTTTAATTCCAGTTAGTTAACCTACAGTGTTAGTTCCAGGTATAGAATATAGTGATTCAGCACTTCCATACATCACCAGAGCTCATCATGACAAGTGGCCTCCTTAATTCCCATCACCTACTTAGCCCATCCGCTCTCCCTCCTCCCCTCTGGTAGCCATCAGTTTGTTATTTATAATTATACTATTTTTAGTATTTACTACTTAAATATTTATTTAAATGGTATTTACTAATACTATTTAGTATTTCTTATTTAAAAATTTACTATTTTTTATGCCTGAATATTATTTAGGCATAAAAAGGAATGAAATCCTGCCATTTGCAATGACATGGATGGAGGTATGGAATATAATGCTAAGCAAAATAAGTCAGTCAGAGAAAGATAAATATCATATGACTTCACTCATATGTGGAATTTAAGAAGCAAAACAAATGAGCAAAGGGAAAAAGAGAGAGAATTTAAGAAACAGGCTCATACTTTTATTTTGAGTATCTGCCATGTTGTGTGACATTTCTTAGAATTAGATGCCTGTTCCTAAGGAAGCTGGAGAAAGTAGTTTATGTAGGACTGGGTTTTTTTTAGCTCAGGTCATGATCTCAGGTTTGTGGGATCAAGCCTGTCATCGGGCTCCACGTTGAGCATGGAACCCGCATAAGATCGTCTCTCTGCCCCTCCCCCACCCCTGCTCAATCTCTAGAGAGAAGGAAGGAAGGAAGGAAGGAAGGAAGGAAGGAAGGAAGGGGAAAGGAAAGGAAAGGAAAGGAAAGGAGGGAAAAGAAAATCTACGTTAAATATAAAGAGAAGTGAATGAAGGGTAGGAATGGTGGTCTGAATGAGGGGCAGCAGGCTGTGTTCTAGAGATTTTGATGAAGTTAAAACATCACTCGTCTTACAAGCAAACTGTAGGAAGAGGAGGTTGGGCTTGGACTTGTGATTTTAGATGTGGAGGAGCAATGTCAGGTGCTGCTGAGTGTCTTCATGTAACACTGAGAGAGTGTGACTGAAGGGTGGGACAGGAGAAGTTCTCCCGCAATGGGGAGATCAAGGATCTGAGAGATCAGGGACCATGACACTGAAAACAGCCTAGATGGTGAGCACCACTGGTGATTCAAGGAAGTCTGGGAGCCATTGCCAGAGATGTTAATTAATAAAGGACAACAACAACAGAGAGGCTGGATGTCAGCCAGTAAGGGGAGAGTATGACCTATTAGAAGCAGAAAAAAAGAGTTTTGTTTTATTTTGGCCTTGTTTGCTTTTAATGAAAGGGCAGAGAAGTAGTGGTTTGGAAATGGTAAAGGAGGAGGAATCCGCCCATAATCAACCCAGCCCATGAAATATCGAAAATACGAGAAAATGAATAGAGAGTACTTGAGAAAGACACAGTGGTGTCTCCAGAGATGAGCTGCGTTTCAGCTAAAGCAAGGGAGGTGGGGAAGAAGCATCAAGGCATTGACAGCAAATGGGAATTTTCTAATTCAGACGTTTTGCTTCTACACACACAGCAAAAGGGTGTGACAGCAAAGAGAATCATAGGACTGGTGGGAGAGAGAGTTTTAGGCAGTGAAGAAAAACTAAAGCCCAGAAGTGGGCAACTGCCTTAAAACAAAATTCTGGCGCGCCTGGGTGGCTCAGTGGGTTAAAGCCTCTGCCTTCAGCTCAGGTCCTGATCCCAGAGTCCTGGGATCGAGCCCCGCACCAGGCTCTCTGCTCAGCAGGGAGCCTGCTTCCTCCTCTCCTTCTCCCTGCCTGCCTCTCTGCCTACCTGTGATCTCTGGCTGTCAAATAAATAAAATCTTTTTTTTTTTTAAATCTCTCTTTAAAAAAGAACAAAATTCTGAACCCATAGTGTTTGATTGGGATACATTTTTTGTGACCCTCCAAAATAAAGATTAAATTCAGTTTATATTTCCATATTCAATTTCCCTCAAGAAAGTCCCACAAAGGACACTTTTGCATAAGCTATTCCTTCTGTCTGGAATGTTCTTTCCCAAAATACTTACATGGCTCTCTTCCTCACCATCTTTAGATCTTTGCTCAAATGACATCCTTGCCATGGAATTTCTACAGAAAGGTCTTCCTTCATCTAAGTTGTCCATCATCTCCTCTGCCCCAGCTTCATTTTCTCTGTGTCACTTTCCATCTCCTGACCGTTCTATGTTTTTCATATTTATTTTTGCGTCTCCCTTCTCACACTAAGATCCAAAGTCCTGGAGAGCAGGCTTTTTTGTCCATCACATTCACTCAAAGCTCTCTCACCAGCAGCTAGAACCATACCTGAAACGTAACCTGGATTCAATAAATACTTGCTAAATAAATAATTGCTGAATGAATTCATACATGAATTAACAGGCATAGAAAGGCAATGGGTTCTGAAGACAATTCCGAAAGCGCAGTTACAAAAATATTTGCATCAATGAATACATTGTTGGAACAAATGTGGGGCCCTTCAGGGTTGGAGGGCCCAGCACACATGTGAATGAATAAATTGTGCTGTGAGTGTTTGGGAAAGTGGGCTCTTTATTTCAGAATCACCTCCGGATTACAGGATGATTTTAATGTCATTTGAGAACTTAATTCCCGATCAAATAGCCCCGTGAATAGTCTCCTTTTGGTTTAATTTTCAAACCAAATAAAGCATAGGGCTCTTACCCTGCATGAGGCTAACTCTGCAGCTGAGCGCCTACGGGCATGTCAAGGACCAGACTTAGATTAACTGCCGGTTTCTACAATTGCAAAAATCTAACTACAGGAACTTTGAAAGCATGAGGATAGTTGAAGAAAGCAGGGCTCTATTCCACTGTTATAAACTCCCCAACAGTGCTCGCTTCGGCAGCACATATACTAAAACTCCCCAACATCCCTCTCTCATAAAGTCGTTAAGATTCTGCTTGATTAAATAGAGGATATATACTTAGTGGTTTTTAGAATTTTTTTTTAAATAGTCAAGACCTTTTTTTATCTATGTCTACTGAGTGCGATCTTCAAACCTGCTAATCACAGTGACTAATCGTCATTTTTTAATTGATTTATCATTGAGATTTTGATTTTACCTGTCACTTTGCCTGTTTTCTTTTTAAAATGAACCATAGTAAAACTCTTCTCTTATACATATAAATACATACATGGAATATATGGGTAAGATACACTTACACACATATTTTTCCGAAAACAAAACAAGGTTATTTTTAAACATCCTTTATATGTAGTAAATATATTAACATTATTTCAGGTGTGTGTGTTTTTGTGCATATGTGTGCCTACACACATCGTGGTGAAGGCGTATATATATGTATATATATAATATGTATATATATACATATATATTTATATGTGAAATATATATGAATGAAATATATAAGTATGTTTTATATATTTATATATAAGTATATATTTATATAAATATAAAATGAAATATATATAATTTTTTTCAGTTTTCCCAGAAATGATTTTCGATCAAGAAAACATTGACCATATGAACAGCTTACAGTCTTTATAATGTTCCTTTAACTAGACAAGCTCTGTGTTTCCCACCTTTTAGCGTCTTCTGTGGAAAGCTGACTGACATTAAATGAGGGAAGAGTGTAGCGATGTCAAATAGAGTAACACTTGACTACCCATCTTGTGCTCTAGGCACAGGTCTGCAAGAAGATCCATCACTAATTTCAAATTTCCTTTTGAACTGGATGGTAGTGGATTGTTAACATGTTGTGTAATGACCTGTACGAATCAATAGGATGTCTGTCCAATCCTGGGAAGATAAATATGGATGAGTCCCATGCCATCAGTCATTTGACCGGCTGATGTTAATGCATATTCGTACTCATTGAAGTCATTCAGGGGAGGGAATTGGTCCCAGAATAATCCTATTGCTGCCTTTGGGTCTCAAGTATCAGGAGAGAGATCAGATTTTTTTTTTTTTATATTTGCATATGAGGAGACTGAGAATGCAGCTGGACAATTTCCTTCTGGCTTTTACTGGAATAAGATAGATATTGTTGTTCATCAACAGTGACTGTGAGGTTAAATGAGAAGTTAAAAAGAAAGAGGGAGAGAGGAGGGAAACCTACATTTTCAGATACAATTCAGATGTTTTAGAAATATATTTTTCCACGGTTCTGTTAACTGTCCTGTAATGCTCTGGTATTCATTGTTCCTTTTGTGTCCCTTGCTTCCTGGTTTCTAAGTGTGTGCTATCCAAGGGAATTGGATTTAAAGTTTAAAGAAACTTGGCTTTTGAGCAAAATTGAGCAAGAACGTCAAAAAGGCAGGTATGAAACAGATAATTCACTTCGAAATTTCTTTGTCCCTCTTCCATTCAGTACCCATAGGAGAACTTAGGCTCAATTTATACCATTTGTATAAAATGTCTCTGAGTGGTTTGGTCACTAATTCCTGTAACAGTCTGTTGACAGATAATAGCTGTAACATACTGAATACCAGAAGGAAAATCTAGCTAACAGCAACGGCTTCCAAGGCTTAGAAAAATCCTATCTGATCTGAACACATTTCTCATTTTTTAACAAAATAAGGAATTTAGCTAGGATATTTTAAATTATTCACCAGACATATATGATATTTTTGTGATACATATTATGGTAACTTCATACAAATGCAGAATATAATCATATTGTGTTTCTAAACAAGAAGTCTTGGTGCTCAACAAATTTTTAGAAAATCTAAGGATTATTCTGATAATAAACAAATGGGAACAGGTCCTTATGGTACTTTTTTATTCTTTCTTTTTAGGTCTTTTACAATCTACAGGTACAATCATTTTAAGAGACAGAAAAATGATAGAAAGGAGAGAATTAGATCTATAATAAGTCGTATTTGTCCCTAGATCTATAATGAGAGGCATTTTATGTTATATTAGATTTCCTCAATATTTTACTTTCTATACTGTGTAAAAGTAGTATACTATAATACCCTTCTCTCAAAGAGGTGAAATAGTTCTTGAATTTTTAGTAGAAGAATATTTACACTTTATGAGTCTACTGATTGACCAAAAATACCCTAATCATATGAGGTAACTGCACTAACACATTAAAAAAAAAAAAAAAAAACTGAGATTCCAGGAAATTAATTAACTGGCCAAGGTCACATATCTGATTTTAGAAACTGTGTTCTTTCCATTGACATCACACATGCAGTATTTCTTTGGTTTTGCCTGGGAAAGCAGAGGCAAAAAACAGTAATAACTGGAAGAGAAGATTATATCTATGATAGGAAAAAAAGATAAAAAGAGAGGTTGATGTCATAGAAACAGAATGAGTATACTGGAGAAAAGAAAGAATTTGTGAAGAAGGCAAGGGGTCACAGTGCATTCATTGTAGACTCAAACTCCACTTAAGAACTACTTCCCACATTATTGAATGCCCCAGAATTGTTGTAAGCCTCCATTTTATAAATAAGATGTTTTGAACATAACAAAACTGAACTTAATGTACAAAATTCTATACATTTGAACATTGGTAGTATACATCCATAAGGACATTTTCTACCTGTGCCTTAACTCAGAGAGATACTGTTTTATTTCCACAAAATATAATTAAATTAACTTAATTAAAGTAATGGTAAGATCTATTAATGTTTGTTTGAATTTTTAATGAGTCCTTATAGTTTTTCCTTCTAGTTTGGAAAGGTGGCAAGTAGCAACTTGGTTTTTTTTTTCCCCTTCATTCAAATTTTTATCTTTTGTTTTAGATGTAGAATGGTATGATGACAAATTCTTTGTTATTTGGAACTAAAAAAGCCGTTCTTCAGTTTAATTATACTTTTTCAAAATTAAGTAAATTCACCCAGCTACTAGGCTTTGAACTAGACTCCATAAAACTATGATAATTTAAGAAAAATAATTGACTAATTTAGAATAGTTAAGCAAGCTATTCGAGTATGTTAAACAGATGCATTAAATGTGACAGTATGTCCCTTTTGGATGGACTCATTCTGAGTTAAAACTTGAAAAAAAAACTGGGTCTGTTTTTCATCAGTGTCAAAAATATCATATAATTTTCTATAAAAGTGTGTTTTCTTCAATTACTGACCCAGGTTCTCCCTCTTTCCCCATCCCAGGGGTACCCACATTCTGGGAATGATTTAAAATGATGATGTATATTATATATTGGAACTGGGTATTACTTTTTTTTTCTCTCTCTTTTTACTGATTATGTCCTCCTTGTCTGGAGGACATTACTATTTGCTCTCCCTGGAAGAGAAAACATTCCTTCCCTTCCATAATTGTGTGTGTTTGGGTGTGTGTTAGGAATAAGGGAGGTTGGCCCAACTTGCTCACTTCAGAGTGTTAATCCAAAATTATGGTTCTCAACTCAGGATTATTTTGCCCCCATCTCTCCAGGGGACATTTCGTAATGTCTGGAGGCATTTTTTGGTTGTCACAACTCACAGGGTTTCTACTAGCGTTTCATGGGTAGAAGTCAGAAATTTTGCTACACACCCTACAATTGGCAGACCATGCCCCCACAAAAAATTATCCAGCACATAATGTCAACAGTGCTGAGATTAAGAAATCTTGATCTCCCGATGAAGAAAACCCCCATTTGAAAATATTAGTCAATTACTTAGTGCTACCTAAAAATTTTTCGCATAAGGAGCCAAAGGAAACTCTATTTTTATCATGATTTATTTTTCAACTAATTCACAGTTATTCAATGGTAGCATTAAGAATAGCTCATAGCCAATCTTACTCTACAACATAAAGCTGGGCCCTTATGAACCAACTTCTTGGGGAGAACACACACACACACACAATTGCAATTAGAAATATATCTTGTGGCCGTTGGCTTAAAGAGTGCTCCCACACACAGTGTCATTGACTTCCTTTGTGCTGTGTCAGGAAATTCGGGTGATAAATAATTGACTATTGCAATGAATTAAAAGTAGAAATGAATATTTCAACTATTTAACTCATTGGGGTTTTTTGTTTATTTACTATACTTTAGAATCTGATTTCATTCAGATTCTGTTGCAAAGGCAGCAGAAACTCGAGCTGGCAAACAGACACTAACACTAAGAAAATGAGTGAGTGTGTGAGTGACTCAAAGAGACAGAGAGACAGGGAAAGAGCGAGGAAAGGGAGGGGGAGAGAGAGGAGAAAGGAGAATCCAGTAGAAAAAGTCAGGGGCAAATATTTTGGGGATTTTTTTTCTTCTTGCTCTACCTAGCTATAGTTCCTTTGCTTGTTCAGAAAATAAATTCCTAATTGAGCATACAGAATAAATGTATATAATAATAGATGACAATTTTTCCATCAGAATAATTTCATTGCAAGATATGTTCTATTTTCTCTGATAACAGAAGGGCATTCACTCCTTTCCCTTCTCACTGTGCAGCCACATGAAATTGAAATCTTTCTCTGTATTCTAGATGAATAAATGAATATATTTGTTTCATCATTTCTATTCTTTCTAGATTAGTCTTCATTATACCCTAGATATGACTAGCTTTTAAATTGCCAAGTACTTGAACAATTTTAAAGATATGGCTTAAATTTGTACCACATAAATAAGTGGAGAAAGAAATGTTTTTGTATTAGGACGTTAGGTGATCAAAAATTATTTATCACGGCTCTGAAGAAATAGCGGCTGTTAACACTGTCTTTCGGATGCTTTTATGGGACTCCTATAAAAGAATCATTCATGTCAAGATTGAAAGTAGTGCTTGATGGGAAAGTGGAAAGTGGCCATCAGACCAGTTAATGTGCAATTCTGGTCATTCCCATAAGAATCAGCAAAGGCATATCATCGTGCGATTACTAGAAAAATGAACAGCACTGTTCACAAGAGCTTGGGAATTAATTAAATGATATGCTTGTTCATCTTGCAGGTCAAGCAGATAATTGTGCTGAGAATTGCTTTGAAATCACGCATGGTTCAACTTAGCCCTTTTGAATCCCAGGAGAGATTTACAGGTCACACCGCATATCACACTTCTTGTGCATGGAGGACTAATACTAGCTAATCCTGTTAGCATCCACAATGGAATAAGAGGTAGCCAAAGATTCACATTTACGTGATACAAGTTAACATGCCACTAAGAGCCTTTGCACGCTCTCATTTACTTTTTCGGTATGCAACTGTAGTATAATAATTATGTCCGATTTCACTCGGCATATTTTTCTATGAATGTCTGTGATGGCATCAACTTCATTTGATCTTTGTATAACTTTGTATACCCATCACATAGGCAAAATTTAGCACCTCTTTCTCCTCCAAAAAAAACTAACAATTGAAAAATAGCAGCAGATGCAGATTCGTTCCTTTCCGAGGCGTCTTTAAATATAGCACATAAGTCAACATGGAAATCCTTTTTTCAACTACCTTTAGGGAAATGCCCTATCTGGACTAGTCAGAAGCTATTTAATACTTTAACTGTGTACTTTTTGTCAGTAATACATATTGTAGCTTTTTCTTTACCTTAGAGCAGAAGTTTTATTTATTAATGCTTTTAAAGCCACCATAAACAAAAACCCAAATCTTCCGGTCTTAATTATTTTCGATATAGTGTAGAAAATTCTTAACCTTAGCTAAATTCAATTTTAGAACTGAATGATTAGAAAGTTGAAGATAAAAGAAACCTATAGAAGATTATCTAATCCAGCCATCTTTGTTTTCAAGTTAGGAAACAGAGGTCCAGGGGGTTAAGCAACTTGCATGAGATTACAGTTTTTCGGAGGTAGCATGAAGAGTAAACTTCAGGTCTTTTGATCCCCAGGGCATCTTCTATGGAGCTACAATTAGGTGCTGCCACAAGTTACTTAATAACCATTTCTGAACTGAATCCAAGCCTACCTATTTGGCTACAAGGAAATTAATGCTTAACACCACCAGCTGAAAACATGTAGAGAGACTAGTGGATGAGGGAGAAATAAATGGCCAGAGTGGCAGCAACCAAACTTCTGGAAAAAAAAAAAAAAAGTATTCTCAGAAAACCTGTGAAATAAGCGTAGATTATGGATTATAGGCTGGGTTCATTTGTATTTGGGAAGCTTAGACATTACTCTGTATAAATGTCCTGTACAACTGGACAATTCTTGGTCTATAATGACAAACAACCCTTTACTTATCCTGTCCTTGATAACTATAGCATCAAATGAAATGGATTTTGAGCACTCTCACTGACAAATAAACAGGCATATCTGGGTGAAACTGTACTGGTCAAAAATATTCATTTATCCATTTTTAATTTTTTTAAATTTTAATTTAAATTTTAGGCTCCACGCCAACATGGGGCTTGAACTCACAACCCTGAGATTAAGAGTCACATGCTTTACTGACTGAGCCAGCCAGGTGCCCCACAGTCATATCCTTTTAAAAATCAAGGCAATACTACTTCAAGATGAAGGGAGTCCCCTTGTCTGTTACATTCTGAAAATAAAAAGCTTACTACTCAGAAAACCCATTCATTATAACGCTTAACAACTAATATAGTGTAGATAGTTTTACCCTGATTTTCTGAAATACTCCTGTAAACAATTTATTTGGAATCATGTTAAAACATGGATATTTAATTATATGCTATAAATTCATCATGTCTCTCTTTGTAATAAAATAGGTTTCGGTATAAGAAAGATACAGTTTGACTCAATCCTAGAGAATTTCTTTATTATGGTTGGCACAAAGAGCAAAGACTTCCAAACACAAATACCTATGGGATTCGGGCAGGTACTGTGCACGCGAGCAATGTTCTGCATGTAAGAACAGAAGTGGTGGGATGTTTTAGGGAGCATATGCTTCCTAAAGCCAATTCTTTCCAGATGGGAATCCCGGCCCATTGTTGACAGAACTTCAGATTTCTCAAAGGACAATAGTAAATAAGATTTATATTTAAAGTTTCCCAATTTGTAAATACTGGATTGTATCACTCATCATTTAGAAAAATAAACATATTTGGGAACCATATGCAAGATGCTGAATGCCAGTTTATAGCCATTTGGGAAAATTTCACAGAATGAAACTTATATTGTAGAAGATTTCAGTATCTAATGAGCATTTTTTTTTCTGCTTGTACTACTTTCTTTTGTTTATATAATCTTATTAAAAAGGAGGTTTCCTGCTATTTTCCCATCTCCAGTGTTTGTAACTTTATCTTCTGTATAATAAGAATTTTTCTAGTTCAGACTTTAAATGAGTTTTTATTAATGCCAAGGCATACCTTGCTACCAATAGAACCATAAATTGTTTACCATTAAGTAGAGCTGATTTTATTTGACATCCCACCAAATATGATTACTTGATTAAATATTTATGCAAATAGCTTTTCTTTAAATACATAACTACACAAAACCTAAAATAGTAGATTGATAGATTGGTTTTAGAAACATTTATTTTAAACTCTAAATTTCTCAGCGCAAATGAAAATAAGATCTCCTGCCCTTCCCCCCTCCAGACCCTCTCTTTTTAAATAAACTTTATATACTGATGTTTTATCCATGTGGCTACTTCTATAATGATGATCCGTGGCTCAAGCAAGAATGTACAAATGCAGAAGCATTCTAAGGGTAAAGCAATGTAATCTACCACCCAAGACGGCAGTCCAGAGGAGGCTGATGAAAATAGTGCCTGTGCTGGGCTAAACAAAGAATAATGAAGAACGCTTTAAGAACTATGAGTGAGGCAAAGCTAATCTAAGAATGTGTCAGAGGATAAGTTCCTTAGAAGGAATTTGTTAAAATGTCATTTGAGGTGTGATGGCCAAAGACTTTGCTGAATTTTTTTCTGAAACTGTAGGTCTCCTTACAACAAAGGCATGTCTGAAACCAAAGTCTAATCCTGTAGTTAATTTTAGTTAAATAGAAAGTTTAAAAAAATCGGGTGGAATCTTTAAAAACATATATTTTATCTTATTATCAGCTGAGGGGATCTTGCAGCTGTTCATAGTTTTACTTCATAGCACGTGTCACTGTGACAAATGAAAATATTTTCATCCACGAGGATTACTGGGTTGCTAAAAAGCAATAAACAAACTGTAACAAGAATTATGTATGTAACTGACAGTTAATCAGACTATTCAGAGTGGTAATGAAGAGAATGAGAAGATTGGATAAAGTGTTTTCTGCTGACAAATGGTCTACATTACATTAATAATTTATTAGCTAAAATTTGTGATTATTACTGGTTAATGTGGTTAGCATTGACTTATTTTAATGATTTCTCAAAAAAAAAAAAAAAACATGGTGAGACTATTACATACAGCTCCCTTGAAATGTTCTTTCCACTACCTTCTTCATCTCTAAGTAGGTTTCTAACAGTGGTCCTCTTCAGAAAGGGAAATATCGTTGCTTAAAACCCTAAAATGTCCCCATATTTTTCACCTTATTCTAGCTGAATAATATAGAGAGTTGTTTTTAAATCTTTTTTTTTCTTTCTAACTCTTAATATTAAAGTAGTGAATAATTATTTTGAATGCAGTTATGTCTTGAAAAGGGAGCCTTAGTTATATTTAAAAAAAAAAAGTGGTATCACCTGGTAAAATGAATGTAAAATTCCATTTATAATGTGTGTATATTAATGAAGTTTATAAAATATGACTCTTTGAAGATAATTGATTGGGGTGATTCCTTGGTCAAATAAGTTTAGAAAATTCTGTGTAAATTTCCTCACCATTAGAACCAATAGTTTTCAATAAGACAGTGTGTTTAATTTCACTTTAGACTTCCGGCATCACTTTTCTAAACAAAACACATGAAAAGTCACCTAGAGGGACGCCTGGGTGGCTCAGTTGGTTAAGCCGCTGCCTTTGGCTCAGATCATGATCCCAGCGTCCAGGAATCGAGTCCCACATCCGGCTCCTTGCTCGGCGGGGAGCCTGCTTCTCCCTCTGCCTCTGCCTACCACTCTGCCTGTGCTCGTGCTCTCTCTCTCTCTCTAACAAACAAATAAATAAATAAAAGCTTAAAACAAAAATCACCTAGAATTTTCATGGAAATGAAGAATAAATCATGTATACGTATTCATATTACTATAAGTTAATATGAAGCATAGAATTAGAAATGTTTAGACACTTGAGAGATGTCCCCCTTTCTGGCCTTGAAGCATATCCGTGACCCGAGAGGCCCCCAGACAGATATGAATCATTTCCATCCTGGTAATTAGCTTTCTAATTAGCTTTCTAGAATAAGTTGTCTAAGGCTTTAAAATGCAAGTTGCCTTAAAAATCTATTTGATAAAAATCCTAAAAAAGAGTTCATATTATGGTCTTTTATTATCAATGCTTATTTCATTAATTTAAAAAAAAACATAAAATTAACAAACACCTAATAGAAGGTTCGTGATGCTCTCTGCTTGATAAAGTATAGGGAAAGAGAAAATCAGCAAAAAGTTAAATTATTAATTATATTCTAAGGATATTTGCTGGTATCAAATACTTTTCTCTGAATTTCTAGTGATAAATAGTAAGGGTTTTATTTTTCCTTTCACGTCCAAAATAGTAGTTTTTCTCTTAGAAAGCATGAAGATTTCATTTCTTCAATGTAATGTTCTTATATGTAGCTATATGGCATAAATAAAGATATAATAATTATTAATGTCTTCCATATATTACAGTTAAGTTATGGAATTAATGCAAATTGAGCTGTCCAAGGGGGGAGATATTTTAATAAGTGGTGCCAAAACAGGAAGAAAGAATGAAAAGTCTTCTATATATACAGTGATCATGTACACATGCTCTCCAATCAGACTTTAATTTCTCTGTATGTAAATGGCTGGACTGAGACTTTATGTCTATTATGCAAACAGTCCTTTGTCCTGTCAGCAATTGAGGGAAAAGACCATCATCTTTGGTGTCCTGGAGAATGTTCACTGGTCCTCGGGGACTGCCTGTCATTTAATTTAGGCAAGTTAGTGTCTGCCTTAGTTCTGTATTTACATATAAATTGTTTGTTGGGGGTGGGGCAGAGAAGAAAGATGTATTGCAAAGTGCTTTCCCCAATTATTTTATGATGTCTGCTTTCATATGGGGTGTGTCCTTAGCAAAGGAGCATATAGGGGGAGAAAAGGATATTAGAGATCTATATTCTCCTACATGTAGTAAATGAGAATCAGTGAAAAGGAAACTGTGTGCACGGGATCTGTTTCTACACATAATGAAAGAGAATTGATTTCATACGGAGACTTATTGCTGTTTTAGGCATGAGAGCCCATGACCTGCAGAGCTCATATATCCTTTTGCCAACCAGGACTCATGGATGGTTCATGGATCCTGTGGCTTCTGTCCTGATCCATTAGCATCCTGTGATGCACCTAGAGGTTGTCACCGACGTAGGCCTGCAGGAAGGAAGATACACATGCATTTTACGGGAGAGACAGTGCATTTATTTGACAAGGTTTTTTTGCAGATACTATCATTACTTTCTAAGATACGGGATTTGAGGCAGAGCCGTTCAGAGACTGCTGTGTTGGAGGAACAGGAGATGTATACAGCATGCATAAACTACATGCCTTTCATTGTAGAGACAGGGGTTCAGGGCAAAGACTATTAATCTCAAAAGTAAATGCTATTCTACAAAACTGCAAAAATATTGCTGTCAAAATAAAAGCACTAGGATTGGACCTTAGTGCATCCTAGCATATCTAAACCACCTCCTTCATTTTTTTCTTTTCGCAAAGTTACCATTTATTGAGCACTTACTGTATGTCAGCCAATGTACCAAATATATAGCGTTAGCACATTGGATTCTCCCTCCAATTTTATGGGATCAGTCATTTCATTTTTCCCATTGTCCAGATTAACATAAGGAGGTTAACATAAAGTCACACAGTGAAAGAAAAGAGTGCAACCCACATGAATCCACATTCCACATTTTTACCATTATGTTATAAGGCCTAACACTTGGCTATTGAGAAGTGGAAAGGAGGAGTTTTCCCAAATTGGGAATTCTTAACACCTATACTTGCCTTTTATTTATTTATTTTCCTTATTATTGTTACTGTACACATGTGGGTGAATTGAAAATACCTGAGTCTAGAACTTCCAGCCACAGCAATGACCATTGCCATGGTGTTACCTGGAACACATCCAGCAACTTGACTGAACCCTGTCACCATATAATAAATGAAGGTTTGCTATTTTTAGTCTCTTACCAAGCTTTACTGGACAAAAAATGTTTAGAAATATTTCAACCTCAGGGGTGCCTGGGTAGTTCAGTTGGTTAAGCATCCAACTCTTGATTTCCGCTCAGGTCATGATTCGTGATCTCAGGATTATGTTTAACATTCTCTCTTTCCCTCGCCCTCTTTTCCTCCTCCCACCTCTAAAAGAAAGAGGGGTGGGGGAGGAAGGAAGGAAGGAAGAAAGGAAGGAAGGAAGGGAGGAAGGAAGGAAGGAAAAAGAAGGAAAGGAAAGAAAAGAAATATTGATTTCACACTCAGGAAAGGAGAGGAGTTGCCATGGAGGACATCTAAGATGCTACAGAAACTGCCATCTAGAAAGATCAAGAGAGAGAGACTGATTCTCACAGAAAAATGAATTCCCTCAGTTTCAAGGCATTAGAAAAATGTAAAGCTTTCTTTGATGCCATGTCAAATGTTTGCAGCTGATTTACTGACCTATTTTGGTATCATTTGTCTTATTTAGGACATATCATTTCTACCTTCAAAGTAGTTGGAGACAGATAAAAAATTAAACATAAACAATGAAAAATTGTCATTAAGGACAAGACAATAGAAGAGGAAATTACTTAATTTTGACAATTGAATCATGAATTTGAAAGTTTAGCCCAAAAATAGAGGATGTGCTAAATATTTATACTTTACAACTCAGATTCAATTTTAAGTTCAAATAAAATAATTCATGAGTTCGTACACTGATCTGTCATGATATAATCTGGTTTGGTGCTGAATTTAGCTTTAGCACAGGTCTTTTTTTTTTTTTTTTAAGATTTTATTTATTTATTTATTTGACAGAGAGCGATCACAAGTAGGCAGAGAGGCAAGCAGAGAGAGAGAGGAGAAAGCAGGCTCCCTGCCAAGCAGAAAGCCTGATGCAGGACTCGATCCCAGGACCCCGAGATCATGACCTGAGCCAAAGGCAGAGGCTTAACCCACTGAGCCACCCAGGCGCCCCTTTAGCACATGTCTTTAAGGAATTGTTATTTTTTTAGAATTTAACAAGATGAGAAATATTGGTAGCCAGACCTCAAGTAAGAAAAGTGCCCCCTGCAAAAAAAGGAAAAAGGGAAGTGTCCCTAGCTCTCTACTCAAAGTAGACCCAGAATGAGTTTATCATCAAAAGCTGGATCCATGTTCTTCTGCATCGTAGTTGTGTGATCTTGGGGAAGTTGTGAAACACTTCCAAACTTCAAGCTAGTCATCCAAGTGAATTTAATGTCAACCTCACCATTTTTCATGTTATTGAAAATATGACATGTGAAAAAACTGTTTATTGGGGTGCCTGGGTGGCTCAGTGGTTTAAAGCCTCTGCCTTCGCTCAGGTCATGATCCCAGGGTCCTAGGATAGAGCCCCGCATCAGCTCTCTGCTCAGCAGGGAGCCTGCGTCCCTTCCTCTCTCTCTCTGCCTGCCTCTCTGCCTACTTGTGATCCCTGTCTGTCAAATAAATAAATAAAATCTTTAAAAAAAAAAAAAAGAAAAGAAAAAACTGTTTAACACAGTTCCTAATACATCATAAGCCCTGAATAAGTGGTAGCTCTTGCTGTTATTAGTTGGAAAAGTTGAGGGGAAAAACATCCCTCAAAAACTACAGAAAAGGGACATTTAGGTGGCTCAGTCAGTTAAATGTCTGCCTTCGGCTCAGGTCATGATCTTTCAGGGTCCTGGGATCCAGTCCTACATCGGGCTCCTTGCTTGATGGGGAGCCTTCTTCTCCCTCTGCCTGACACTACCCCTGCTTGTGCTCTCTCTCTCTCTCTCTCTCTGTGTGACAAATAAATAAAATCTTAAAAAGAAAAAAAAGAAAGGCACCACAGGGGGGGAAAAATGTGGATCTGATAAAGACACACTATCGTAAAATATAATATAATATAATATATCCATATATACACATATACATTTCTATGTGTATATTTCTTTCCTATGTATGTGTAAAATAAAATAAAATATAAAAGCAAAAATAATACCCTGCAAGGCAGGTATAAGGTGAGCCAATTAGTTTGGTTCAGTTACACAAGAGCACAGGTGGGAAACCCGCCAAACTTTACATTTGGATTTTTATGTGTTGCAAGCTTAAAAGTTTATTTTCTAACATAAAAGTGAGCTCAAATTTGTTATGTCTTAACTTAGCACACATATGATTAGCTAGTTGTGAATTTCGATATAGGCTTAGATTTACTAGGGAAATTGAATTAATAAACCTGTTTCAAATAGGCCTATTTAGGGACACCTGGGTGGCTCAGTGGGTTAAAGCCTCTGCCTTCAGCTCAGGTCATGGTCTCAGGGTCCTGGGTCCAAGCCCCACATCGGGATCTCTGCTCAGTGGGGAGCCTGCTTCTCCCTCTCTCTACGGGCCTCTCTGCCTACTTGTGATCTCTCTGTGTCAAATAAATAAATAAAATATTTTTAAAAATAGACCTATTTAGTTTTCCTTGAATAAATCATGCTGGTAGTATACTTCCCCAGGCTGCTTTTTTCCAGCACTGAGTTTTGTGACACACATGCACAAAGTTTAATATTCTAAAGACTTGTTACAGAAGCACAGAATTACATTTGAACCTAGTCTTTGAAATGCTGCAAAAAGGTATTGTGAAACTTCTATGTGTTTAGACTGGTTTATTTATTTTTATACCCCACTTTCTTCCCAAGTGAATTTTAAGTGAATCACAGTAAAAAGGCTTAGACATAACAGAGATGTTAAGGCGCGCGCGTGCACACGCACGCACACACGCACGCACGTACACAGACACACTTTGGAGCTCTGCTGTAGGTTTAAGTTAAAGGAGGATGTGGGATGTGAAGAAACCCAAAATGAAGGCTGAGGTCCTTGTGCCTAGAGCATGAAGTGTGGAGCGGTCCACTTCTAAATGTAAACATGGTGAGTTTCAGGATCATCCTTACCAGGTTAGGACAAATGTCTCCCTAAACTCCACGAGGAATCAACCCATCACCATGATTCCTCTTTAAATGACTTTGAACACCTATGGACAATGTCTTTCTCAATCACGACTTTCTAAAGATGTGGGATGTTTTAACTATTAATTTTTAGCTATAATTCAAATTTAATTAGAAACCATTTGAATCCCCTGGGTAATATTTACTAACACTTGTAACATTCAGCTTTTATCAATTTGCTGGTACTCTTATAGGTAATATTACTAGGCTTTTATTTTTCTGCATATTCTGAGATAAACATGATATTTCCAAAAACCTCCTATATCTGCAACCGCCGGCATTCTCTGCACCACATTTTAAGATTTTTTTCATATTTGGGGCAGCTGGGTGGCTCAGTGGGTTTAAGTGTCTACCTTTGGCTCAGGTCATGATCCCAGGGTCCTGGAATCGAACCCTTCATCAGGCTCTCCACTCACTGAGGAGTCTGCTTATCCCTCCACACTCCCCCTCCTCATGCTCTCTCTCTCTCTCTCTATCACTTCGCTCTCACTCTCTTACTCTCTCTCTTAATATAAAAAATATCTTTTTTAAATCTTAAAAGATATTTTTTATAGGTCATGGTCCCAGGGTCCTGGGATCGAGCCCCACATCGGGTTCTCTGCTCAGCAAGGAGCCTGTTTCCCCATCTCTCTCTGCTACCTCTGCCTACTTGTGATCTCTGTCTGTCAAATAAATAAAATCTTTAAAAAAATATTTTTATATTCAACAGTTTAAATATTCATAATAATTCTCAAAAAGAATAAATCCATTTATTTCAGTTTTCCAGAACAGCATTCTCCAAATGGTTCCTTAGCTATAGCCTGGATTGTAAGCTATCTGCTTAAAATATACATAGAATGAAACTTTTGCAGGAGTGAAAACACAAGTGAGACATAGAGGAAGGGGGTGGGAAGCATTCTGGGCTTTTGATCAGTCAAGCAAAAAAAAGGAAACAGCTGATACCGATCCAGAATCAAACTGAACAGCTCTGGAGCCTTCTGAAGCAATTCAAAAGGGCTTCGGGAAAGTTATTTTTCAAAAGTGTCTTCCCATCTCATTTCCTCAGTTGGCACCTCTGCCCCACAGGCATTCCTCCTTCAGAGGCTGATACCCAGATTGTGTCTACAAAGGAAACAATGTTTCCTTCTTAATAGAATCCCAGAGAAAATGTCTCAAGTTACCCACTCTGCTGTCCAAGCTCATAGTTACCTTTCTGTACACTGATGAGGGCTGGGTCATCTCATGACTCTGAGCAGAAAAAAACGATGTTTGGATTGGTTGCTCCCTTCATAGAACATAGGTTTTAAATGCTATTTCTTTTAAATATAAAATAATTTTCATTATATTATAAAGAATATAATTATATTCGACCCAGTAAACCACATACGCTACAAATGTATTATTTAGGTATGAAAATTGAGTCTAGAATATTGAAAAATAACAGCCATACAAAATACTGATCTGGGCCTCCAGTACCACTTGGCTGTTACCCCTTGATTGATTTTCTCATATTTTTCAGAAATAACAGCAAAACCACATTCCTTTTACACAACACATAGGAAGAAAAATCGGCTTTAATTATTAATGTTAGAATGAAGTGGCACCTCCTTTAACAGAATGTCTTTTTCCTATGTTTTCTATTATTAATCATGATAGTCAGTGTTGCTTTCTTATAAAAATTCTGCAGTAAAACAGAGCTTGATACATCGTTTTCTGTGTTGATATTATATGCCTACTTTTTTCCTCCAAGTTTTTATTAAAATTCCAGTTAGTTAACATACAGTGTAATTAATTTCAGGTGTAGAATTTAGTGATTCATCGCTACGTACAACACCTGGTTATATGCTTACTAGCAAGCATGTAAGAAAGCACGATTTAATTCCAGAGATGGTGTATTTAAAATCTTTTACATGAGGGAAGCCTGGGTGGTTCAGTCATTAAGTGTCTGCCTTCAGCTCAGGTCATGATCCTGGGGTCCTGGGATCGAGCGCCGTGTGGGGCTCCCTGCTCAGTGGGGAGCCTGTTTCTCCCTCTCTCACTCCTCTTGCTTGTGTTCCCTCTCTTGCTGGGTCTCTCTTTGTCAAATAAATAAATAAAATCTTCTAAAATTATTTTAAAAAATAAAATCTTTGGGGCGCCTGGGTGGCTCAGTGGGTTAAGCCGCTGCCTTCAGCTCAGGTCATGATCTCAGGGTCCTGGGATCGAGTTCCGCATCGGGCTTTCTGCTCGGCAGGGAGCCTGCTTCCCTCTCTCTCTCTGCCTGCCTCTCTGTCTACTTGTGATCTCTCTCTGTCAAATAAATAAATAAAAATCTTTAAAAAGAAATAAAAATAAAATAAAATCTTTTATGTGAAATCACAGTAACCAAAAATAAAAATGAAATCTAGTTGTCTGATTTAGACCCACTGCCTGTGTCTTTTTCTATCTTTACAAACCAATAGTTACATATATAACTATAATTCCTTTCTGGTTTTATTGCACAAATCACCTAATACAGTATTTTGAGCTAATAAAAATCATTGATGGGTCATTTTTGTTTTTCAAATACCAAGCTTTGAAAAAATATCTTAATTTATTAACTCTCATCTAGGACTAGAAGGTTGCCCTTTCACTCCTATCCTTCAAGACTTGGTGGGTTATATGCCATATGTTATATATAACCCCTGAGTCTCCCTTTACTCGTGTAAAGATGATTGCTCCGAAGGAGTTATGTGTGTGAAAATTGTACTTCTTCCACTACATTACTCAGGAAGGCTTAAAGACCTATAGATAGAGGGTACCTTAAAAGAGCAGTTTGTAAGAGATTGTGACAATTTGAAATCATCCCTCCCTACATAATCAGAATGAGTAGACTTTGGTGTGACTCCTTTGCTCGAAGCCCTTTGGTGGTGTCTCCTTGCCTTATAAGCATTGCAGAAGCTTCTTTGCGAGGTTCACCAAATCCTTCAAGAGCTGCCTCTGGCTTGGCTCTCACAAGTCATCTCTCACATCCCTGACCTCATCCCAAACCAACAACAGCACCTCTAGGACCACGTCCACACCTACACCCACCATACCTGCCACCATATTCACTTTCTTGCAAAAGCCTTGCTTTCTTTATGTGTTTGCTTTTGTTCCTGGGCCCTTGCACAGAGGCATCTCGCTGCTATCCCACTTTCTTCCTCTTTTTGGTCCAGCTGAGCATTCACCTCCTTCTACAATAAGTCTTCTCATACTCCCTTCTGAGTCACGTGTTCTTCCAGTGAGCCACAGATGGTTTTTTGGTTTTTTTTTAATATTTTATTTATTTATTTGACAGAGATCACAAGTGGGCAGAGAGGCAGGCAGGGTGGGGGGTGGGGGGAGGGAGAAGCAGGCTCCTGCTGAGCAGAGAGCCTGATGCGGAGCTTGATCCTAGGACCCTGGGACCATGACCTGAGCCAAAGGCAGAGGCTTAACCCACTGAGCTGCCCAGGCACTCCTAGCCACAGATGTTTTTATGTTCGAGCTTATCCAACCATATGGAATATACCTTTTTGTTTATCTGACTGCAAAACAGGCTCTCCATAGCCATTCCCACAGGTGATTCACCATTGTATCTCTATATACATTGTGGCAGGTAAGCATTAAATCAATAATTTTTGCAAAAATGAAAGAGATGGAGAGAAGCATTGGAGGAGGGCAAAATGGAATCTGTCTGTCAGTGCCAAGCAAGGCAAGAACTCAAAACAAAACTTAAGAGTGGGGAGGACAGGTAACTTGAGTCTTATGTCCACAATTTGGAGTTATAGACAGTAGAAAGAAGAAGGCTGAAGGATAACACGGGCAATTCTCAGAGGCTTGAAAAACTCCTCCAAGTACTGTGGAGAACAACACTTTCAGTTTTTAAAAGATTGCTTGACTTGAGCATGGAGATCTTAAATGAGGTATCTATTGTCTGACATTAAGATACTTTAATGTGTGTGTGTGTGTGTGTGTGTGTGTGCACGCGTGCGCACATGTATGATGGATTTTTTTCTCTTGAATCATTATGGGAATAGTGGGTGACTCATCTAATTAGTTGATGTCTCAAGGTCTATTCAAACCTCTAAATTTCATATGTACTTCTAATTACATCTGATTTCTAATGATTTATAGACTAAAATTAAGTATGAAAATAAGTCAATATATTTTCAGTATTACGGTTATATAAATCTTCATATAAGAGAAGTTATGTGGATTGTTTAGAAGGGCTAAGTCAGATTATCTGATTGCAAGGAACACAGAACAATTCAATTAGCTCAAGTAAATATGGTTTATCAAAAAAATAGAGAAGTGGCATTGGCATTTCCCATGTCCAAAACCAGACCGGACTTGGTTCAACCTGAAAACTAAGCATTCTGTATCATCTGACTGACTTGGCTTCTCCTTATCAAAACTCCAGATTTTTTTTTAAAGACTTTATTTTTTTTATTTGACAGATGGAGATCACAAGTAGGCAGAGAAACTGGCAGAGAGAGAGGAGGAAGCAGGCTCCCTGCTGAGCAGAGAGCCCGATGTGGGGCTCGATCCTAGGACGCTAAATCTGAATCACCCAAATTAGGCAGAGCACCTCATTCCAGTCCAATCGGTCCACATTCTCAGAACTGATGGGTCGTCTGGCCATGACTGGCCTCCTTCAAAAGAGGCAGACAAATAATAAGAAGCACTGTTTTTTTTTTTTTAATTAAAGATTTTATTTATTTATTTGACAGATAGAGATCATGGGTAGGCAGCAAGACAGGCAGAGAGAGAGAGGAGGAAGCAGGTTCCCTGCTGAGCAGAGAGCCCGATGTGGGGCTCGATCCCAGGACCCTGGGACCATGACCTGAGCTGAAGGCAGAGGCTTTAACCCACTGAGCCACCCAGGCGCCCAAGAAGCACTGTTCTATGAGACTGCAAAATCGCTTTTACTAACGATCTTTGAAAATGAGATTTTTTTTTTCCTTTTCAACTGTAGAGGGAAAACAGTTTATTTCCTCTGATTAAATTAGCTATTTACTTAACATTTTCCCCACCTCCCATCCTCTGGCTCAGGATTCTCTACTTAAAGCAAATTTGAATTTTTTTTTCTTGTGGTTCATTTGCTTTAAATGAGATTTAAATGTAATTCAATAGTATAAAGTTTAAAGTGACTCCAATTCAATATTACTGAATACCACCATGCAAATGCAGTTTGCATTAACGTACTTGAAACCTTCATATGTTTTTGTAAATTGAGCTCTTGTATGGGGTGTCATTTTGAGGAATATAACTGCTTGATTTCTTATGACTTTAGATCGTAACCTGTTTTATGAATCAAGGATTCTTTAATATACAGCTAATGGAATTATCCCTAAAATAGTTTTATCACAGTTAAAATTAAATTATTTTCTCAAAACTAATTTATTTATTCAACCCTCCTAGAAAGACTCACAGAGATCCTGATAATTTATCTCCATTGTCATTCTTTTCCTTCAGAGAATCAAAGTTATTTTCACTATTTCTTATGGGAAGTTGTGTTACCATTTTTTTAACTTTTGGTACTGTTTTACTTAGGCCTCTTTCAGTGTCAAGTAACAGAGAACAGAAGCTGAATTAGCATCATCCAAAAGTGAATTTATTATACCTGGGAAATCATTCTCATGTCTGGCTTCAGGTTGAGGTCTAGCTTGAACTCAACATTGTTACAAGGGCCCAATTTCCTTCTTTCTACTTTCTCAAAAAAACTCTCATTTTGTCTCGGTAAAATCACAGCTATACCCCATTCTTTTTTTTTTTTTTAAAGATTTTATTTATTTATTTGACAGACAGAGATCACAAGCAGGCAGAGAGGCAGGCAGAGAAAGAGAGAGGAGGAAGCAGGCTCCCTGTGGAGCAGAGAACCTGATGTGGGGCTCGATCCCAGGACCCTAGGATCATGACCTGAGCTGAAGGCAGAGGCTTTAACCCACTGAGCCACCCAGGTGCCCCGCTATACCCCATTCTTACATGGGTTTCCCTGAGAGCACCAACCAGTGTCCCAGAATTAAGTCTCGTAGACTTACCTTGGTCTAAAATGGATCTTGTGTTCAACTCTGAATCACTCACTATACCAGGGGATAGCTGATTTCTCCTGGGTATAATTCACATAAATTCCACTCAAGCAGGTAGTGCCCTACCAAATATATCCCCAGAGAGTCAAAGAGTAGTTGTTTAAGCAAATTTAGGGGTTTAAAGGGGGCAGGAGTGGGGATGGGAGGAATATGGTCTACATAACTATTGACTAATAATGTAATTATTCAACAATGAAAGTTAGTATTTACTTAGTCCCCTCTTATTCAGGTCCAATATTAGGCATTTCCCATATATTGACAAAACATTACTATTATTATCTACCTGTTATGTAGGTGCTGAAATGGGCACATGGAAAAGTTAATTAGCTTATCCAATATTTTACATTTTATAAGTGAAATTACTAGGCTTTGGGTCTTACCTCCATAGTCTCCCAATCAAATCATGTTTTTTCTAAGGACTATGGTATTCTCAATTCCAAAAAGAGGAGCTTGGGCCTGATGATCTCTAACTGGCTTTTCATCTCGAAAATTCGATGATTCTGTTACTCTAAATTGTTAACAGTTGTTTCTAACAAAGAAATGGCTTTGTGCACTGACCATGCTTTTCAACCTTAGGGCCAAACTTAGATCTTCATGCTTGACTGTGCTGGCCCCCAGCTTTTTCTTTCCCAGGGTTCTGAGATATTGTGCAATAATAGTGAATTTGATGATATTCTTCTCTGTCTTCTGTTTCTTCCTATTGATTATTGGGTTAAGTTTAGACTCCTTAATTTGATATACAAATCCATTAAGCTGACTACAACATACAGCTCAGAATCGTATTGGCCCCCTTCTTTTGAAATCCTTACTCACATTTAACTTTCCACTGATTCCCAGCAATCCATGTCCTTTAAAATTTTCATTCTCCCTAAGTTCTCCTTTCTGGCTAACTTCCTCTGGTCTTTCAAAGGACAGATGAAGTATAATGAGTTTCTGTGTAATTTTTCCTGACTCCCCCAGGGAAAGCTAGTCAACTGTTCCTGTGTGCACGATCAGCATTTACATGGAGAAGCATAAAGAGCTTTGGCAAATGGTTCTGTGTTAGAAAACTTCCTGCCAGGGCCACTGAGTGTGCAGGATGTTGAGCATTGACTCTTAGTTTGGGCTCAGGTTGTGATCTCAAGGTTGCAATCTCAGGATTTGAGATAGAGCTCTACGCTGGGCTCTGCACACAGTGGGCAGATTCTCTCTCCCTCTTCCTTTTTCCCCTCCACCTTGTATGCGTAAGCTCTTCTCTCTCTCTCTCTCAAATAAATAAATAAATATTTCAAAATATAAGGAAAGAAAACTTCCTGCTTAGAAAAAAAAAAAGTCGGGTAAAATAAGCATGTTTTATTACTTTACTCTCTTCTAAACTCAGCATAATCAGGAGTCTCTGGCATTTATATCCTAGGATGATAAAAGTATCATCTGTGGAAGCCAATCACCTATTGTTGGGAGCAGATAAGTGTTAGTAAATTGATGTCTTCCTATTTCAAGATGGAATCTTCAACTTTTTCTGTGGACCCAAATGTAACTTTTAAGAACTAACTAAAAACTTCACACACGTACAGACTGTGTTTCAAATTTTATCAAGAACTTCAACTGCCAGGCCATATTGAGGAGACACCATAATTGAGTCTTACATATCTTCTTTCCTTATGACATTTCTAGAAAGATAACTGACAACATGAAAGCTACTGGCTGAAGGTAGAATCAGAATAAGACCAGTGAGATGTGAGATCTAACTGGTTAGAATAATAGGACTAGTTATTCTAATCTTTCATGTCACCTGATCTGAGTGGGGCCAGGGTGAGATTTACCCATAATACATAGACTAGAGGGGCAGAGCAAGTGAATGACTGGCCTAAGGTGATTCTTTTAGCAGATGAAAGAACTAGACAATGATGGAAGGACGTTAACAGCAGCCTAGAAAATTTTTTTTTAAATAGAGGAATAAGGTAAGAATCTCACTTACAACTACTAATAAGGACATGGTTTCTTTATTCTAAAATACTTGCTCCTCACCATTATACTGTATGCAGATTAGAATCTATGGCCATGGGAATATAGCAACTGGAAAATATGAGAAGAGAAAGCCTTTTTATATTATTTTGGATTTTGGGAAACAGAAAACAGAGAACTTTAAGAAAGTGAAAGTATGTTGTTGTATGTATACAATGATGTATAAATTAAAAAGCAGGCAGGACTCTGAGGGAGAGTATGAAGAAGATATGAATTGAAGGCAGTTTTGGGGGGGAGGCCATGTTGGCTCCTGATAAGATTGGACGTGGTCTGTGAGAGCCAGAAGCTATTGGTGAAGGAAGTGCCTACTTGCCTATGATTTATATTCATTTATAGTCATAGAACTTGATGAGACAGATCAAACCACTCCCTAAGTTAATGAAAATTTTAATTGAGAGTTCTTTCAGCAAGTAGACTCAAAAGTCCACCCTCCTTTCAGGCAACGGATTAATAGCCCATTCACTTGCTGAATCTGGGAGTTCATTTAATGGAAATCTTGACTCTTAGATCGTATGAAAGCTTACTGAGTGTTAAAACAGAATTTTGTCTTTCCTCATGAATGTATTACTCTTTATTCTTATCAGAATTTTTTTCTCTGGTGTTTTGTTCTCCAAATACTGTTTTAATGGGTAAAAGCAGGTAGCACAAGAATAATGTTTTCTGATTTTTGTTTTGATTTGTTTTTTGTCTGTACATCTTTTTATTTTATTAACATATAATATATTATTTGCTTCAGGGGTACAGGTCTGTGAATCATCAGTCTTACACAATTCACAACACTCACCATAGCGCATACCCTCCCCAATGTCCATAACCCAATGACCCTATCTCTCTCCCCACCCACAACAACCCTCAGTTTGTTTCCTGAGATTAAGGGTCTCTTATGGTTTGTCTCCATCCCTGGCCCCATCTTGTTTCATTTTTTTCCCTCCTTACCCCCACGACCTCCTGCCCTGCCTCTCAAATTCCTCATATCAGAGAGATCATATAATTGCCTTTCTCTGACTGACTTATTTTGCTTAGCATAATACCCAAGAATAATATATTTATGCTGAATTTTTGTGGGATAAAATATTAATTTTTGTAAGTTTGATAACTTTAAAATTTCAAATGGCAGGCTTTATTGGCAATCAGTGATTGTGAATATGTGTGTGTGTGTGTGTGTTTAATATCTTACTCCATTTTGAATATGTAAAGAAGGGAATTCATACTGCATATATTTCTGAAAATATTTTGAGTTTTTATTAATTATTAAAAGTAATTTGTAAAGAAAGTATTTCAATTCTCTAATTTTTAGATATGCATTATAAAAATAAATATATGTATATATAACTAAGTTATTTTGTATTTTAGTTAGTGTTCTAGCCAGTAAGCAGCATAATTTGCCAGTAACTTTGTTTCTTCTTACCAAAAAAGGCAAGTATCATCATCTCAGCCATCTTTAGGCTAATTGTCAATCTGTCAACCTTCCTTTTATCCCTTTAAATAATACATTCCCTCTTACATGTATGTCTCAGAGAAGAATCATCTGCAAATATCAATATTTCTTGTATTCTTTTAGCTAATGATTCTATTTGCTGTTTGAGAGCAATTACTGTGGCCTAAAGATTCTGTTCAAGGAAGGAGTCCATAAGAAAAAGTTAAGAGAGATGAAAGATTGTGAGAAGACTCACTAAGAAGGTAAAAAACCCAGAGGGGATTTAGATCTAGAATATAAAAGTAATCTTTCCAAACTGGAAAATAAAAAAAAAAAAAAAAGGAGGAAGAACAAGAAGAAGAAGAACAAGAAAAAAGGGAAGGAACCACAAGAAACATATGGGCAAAGTTATAAAAAAAAGAATTTTGCAGTGTTGTAAACCCAAAAAGCTAACAAATAAGAAATATGCTCAAACCCATTAGGAACTAGAGGCATGATAATTAAAACAACAATAACATATCACTTTGCACTCTCGAGATTAGCAAAGCTGGATAATGCCAAGTGTTGGAAAGAGTAGCAGGAAATAGAAAATCTCCTGCCCGGAGTGCACGACCGTGCAACCATCCTGAAGAGCCATCTGGGGGAGTTTTAATCCAGTGCAGTCCATGTACCTACGATAAGCCCACAACCCACCACAGAGCACATCCTGGAGGAATGCTCATATAGTCTGTGATAGAACAGGTATAAGAATGTTCTTCATGGGGCACCTGGGTGGCTCAGTGGGTTAAGCCTCTGCCTTCCACTCAGGTCATGATCTCAGGGTTCTGGGATGGAGCCCCACATCAGGCTCTCTCCTCGGCAGGGAGCCTGCTTCCTCCTCTCTCTCTCTCTCTCTCTCTGCTTGCCTCTCTGCCTACCTGTGATCTCTCTCTGTCAAATAAATAAAATCTTTAAAAAAAAAAAAAAAAGAATGTTCTTCATGGTGCTCTTTGTGCTAGCAAGGAATTGGAGACCATCTAGCTGCCTATCACCGGGGGACAGGCAAGGAAAGAGCAGAGGCCACCCGCGATAAAGTGCTACGTGAGAGTTGAAGACAACATAGTAAACATTCCTACAGCAGTAGGAACAGATCTTTCAAGCATAATGTGGTGAAAGGGGATAAGAAAAACATCCAAAGCATCTGTAATTTCTGGGTATTGAAGTATATAAACACAATATCACAACGATTTATGAGAACACGTTAAAATAAAAGGACAGCCATCAAACACATTAGGATGACTGCCTAAGTGAGGGGAGTAACATGACCACGGGGAATGGGGATAGAAGGAATGAAACAAACAAACGAGCCAAATGCAAGGTGCGTTTCACATACCGGTAATCTACTGTGCCAGGGGCCATGAGGTATGATTGCCCCACCTCTCTGCACCTGTGGTCACAAAACAAAAAAACACCCAGACAACAACAATTTGTACTGATACACACAGGAAAGTGCAAATGTAAGGGGACCACATAGTGTTGGGATCCACTGGTTTCACGGATACTAAAATCACTTACCATACACATTTCTATATCTGAGTTAAAATGAATTTATTGCAACAATAAGTCTGCACACATCTAAAATCGAGATTTTTTTTTCCAGACAAAAATCCTGCTAAGATTCACTTGTGGGCACTAACCCAACTTCAATATCCCTTTCACTGAGACTTCTCAAGTTTCAAGGCGTTTGTGACCCACTTGACGACATAGAGAGACCGTCTATTGAAGCTGGCCATTTATAATTTTGAGTTATCTGTTTAAAGAGAAAAGGAAGTTCTCTTTGATTTCTAATAGAGATAAACTCTTTCCTGGGAATCGTGTGGCTTGTGGTTATAAAGTCTTAATGATTCAGGGCTGGTGCCTTTTGTTGGGCCAACTCGAGCACTTTTTGTGTCCAGACAAAATCTCTCTCAGCAAGATGGCTTTGATATAAAACCACTGATATTTAAATATCAAAATGTAACTCTTTGGCCTGGCAATAACCCTCCATGTGGGAGGCTCGGATGAGATTTCCAGACCTGCTCTCTTTGTCCTTGAAGCTGCGGCATCTGGAAATGATACTTGTGGTCATGGTAATACTTCAGTGTGTCAGAGTATATTTTCTCCAAATTTTTCAGTGTGCTTTGCAATTTATTAATCCTTGCAACACCTCTAGGAGGTAGGCAGATTTTTTTTTTTTCCCTTGAGGAACTGAGGCAACGGAGAGTGGAAATGAGAAGTGAACGAGGGCAAGCAGCTGGATGAGTCGATGGAAGGAAGTCCTTTGTACTTAGGAGGACAGCCAATCCTCTTAAATGGTGAACTATTCGACACCACCATTAAACAAGTCTTACAGGAAATTTTATAGCTTGTGAATGAAGAACGAGGTTTGGGAAGCCAAAATGAAGGCTTAAGGAACTGAAAAATAAATTGTGACATTTAAAATATGCTTCTTAAATATTCTACTGCACATCCTAATTTATTGAATTTAATCAGTGGAAGTACAAGAAAACACCAAACATTGAATTAAAAGTTTGCAAATGTGTGGGCTGTGGTAGTATCTGTGTTTTGGGAATGTAACAGCTTCTTTGAAAGCACTTATCTTTGTGTGTATGGTGTGTGAATAGAGTCACTTTTTGATGTGGTATCTCTTTCCTCTTTCTGATTTCTTAGTTGACCTCCATTCCATTTTTGATATCTCATATGAATTAATAGAATTTTCCTGGTAGTTCATGGACCCCTCGTTATCCTCTTGGATGACTTGCAGAAGTGATAGTATAAAGGTCAAAGAGTGGATTATTGATTAATTGATTGATTGCTAACCATCCCTGTGAATTTGTGTTTTTTTCTAGATCTGTTTTGATTCTATTAGATTCCGTTAGATGAATTTTAGGTCTCATGTGCAAATGTAGGAATTTATAAAGATAGTCTCTAAAGTGGATGATTCCAGGTCATCCATTTATTCCACATTCCACATTTATATCACAAGTAAATATCAGATCTACTTATATCTCAAGTAGTGTTCAAAAACTGAAGCTACCAACAGTGACCAAGAAGCAATTCTATTTTTGGAAAAAAAAAAAAAAGTTAGTTACTGGGTACTTGAGAAAAACAAATAGTAAAGAAGAGTAAATGTCAATAACACGGGATTCTATTAACTTAAAAGGGCTATTGCTCCAGACTTAAGGAATCATCAGTGGTTTCATAGAAGAAGGATATCTAAACTGAGACCTGGAGGGCTAAGAGTTCACCAGACAAAAGGAGGGGAGCTGAAAGATAAAACATTACTGGCAAGGGGAACAGCATTTGCAAAGTTGCATAGATATTATACAGTATACTCAAACCAGAGCATGGAAAGGAATAATGATAGTTACTGTAATAATAAGAGTGCCTAGTAGATATGAAAGTTTATTAGGTACTGAGAATGGTGATTTATACTTAAATCAGTTGAGGAAAATGGACACTAGAGTCACTGATAATTTTTCCAGTATCACCATTCAGTTAAGAGGAGAATTTGGCATTTAAGACTTGATCTGGTGCAGCACCTGGGTGGCTCAGTTGGGTAAGCATCTGCCTCTTGCTTTTGGCTCAGGTCATGATCTCAAGGTCTTAAGATGGGCATTCCACTCACTGGGGAAGCCTGCTTCTCTCCTTCTGCCTCTGCGTCTCCCCCAGCTCATGATCTCTCTCTCTCTCTCTCTCAAATAAATTAATCAGTAAAAACAATAATAATAATATGTAGGATCTATAGCCCTATAAAAGTGTTTGCTCTTGTGTGCAACCATATTGCCTCTACTAGCAGAAATATAAAATGTGAAGGTGACAGTGGCGAGTTGAAAGGTCAGGGTCACTTGAAAGATTTGCAGTTTTCTCACAAGAATGACAGAACCCAATAAGATTTTGAATATTGGAGTTAGAAATCAGCTAAATGCTTTTAAATGTCATTTTTGTCTTTACAAGAAAGCAGTTAGAGGGTTTTTCCAAGAATCCAGGATGTCTTAGTCTGCAAGGGCTACTGTAACAAAATACCATAGGCTGTGTAGCTTCAACTTGAGACTTCTCACAGTCCAACGGCTGCCATCCTGATTGGGCTTTGGTGAGAACCAGCTTTCTGGCTTGCAAAGGACAGCTGCCTTCTTGCTGTGTCCTCTCATGCCAGAGAGAGGAAGCTCAGACGTCTGTTGCTCATTTTACACACAACTAATCCCACCATGGCGACTCCACCCAACATGACATCTAAACCTAGTTAGATCCCAAGTACCCTGTCTCCTAATATCATCACACTGGGGCTTCAACATGGGAATTAGCAGGGGACATAGGTATTCAATCCATAACACAGGACTATGATGACAGTGTACTGAGATAGGATATTAAGAATGGGACAGGGGGCACCTGGGTGGCTCAATGGGTTAAAGCCATTGCCCTCGGCTCAGGTCATAATCCCAGGGTCCTGGGATCAAGCCCCGCATTGGGCTCTCTGCACAGCAGGGAGCCTGCTTTCCTTCCTCTCTCTCTGCCTGCCTTTCTGCCTACTTGTGATCTCTGTCTGAATAAATAAAATCTTAAAAAAAAAAAAAAGAATGGGATAGGAGAATAAATAAAGGATAGATTTGGTAGGTAGAGAACAGACATGCATAACTGACTGGATCTGGGGCATGCACAAAGAAAGCGATCCATAATGGTGTCCGAAAGACACCATTGAAGACACATGAGAAAAACTAGCTGATTGAGAAGATAGATATGTGTTCAGTTTTGGATAGGCTTAGCTTGAAATACCTGCTTCATTATTCAAATAGAACTGTCCATTAGATAACGAGGTAAGTCTGTTTAGATGTCAAGAAATTGGTCTGGGATGAATCCAGAGGGCAACATATGGTGGATAACTAAAGCCATGGGATTATAGGAGATTGTTCCAACATTATGTAGAGTGAGAGAGGAAAGTGAGGTGAGAACATTGAAGAGATGTTTACCACATGAGCCAAGAAAGAGAGACCTCAAAGCTGTCGCTAGAGAAGGGAGAAATCCATGCTACCATTCACTGACAGAATCATGGAAACAGAGGGGGCTCGGCAGGGTCAAATACTTCCATGAACACAGGTTCAAATGAAAATATCTACTTGGTGGAGCACTAGGTAGATCATTGGTAGTATGGAAAATGTAATTAAGGGGCAGAAGTGACAGCAAAGTTTGCAGATTACTCAAATACTATGTAATTCTTATGTTCAATTTGAAATAATTGTCTTGGTTTTTTTTTTCCACTTTTACTTGGGTTTCCAAAACATACACCATTCCTGGAGATGCACATGACAGAGAGAACACTTGAGGTTGTTTTAGCGAGTAAAAATTATTAATAATGATGGGTTACATAAGATCTCTGTTTAATTGTGAAGATAATGCAAAAGAAGAAATGCAAAAGAATTCCCTGAAAAATACATGTGACTAGACCTTACAGGAGTTACAATGAAGCACATGATTTCTAATAATATTACTGTCTTTCTTTTTTTTATATTTTTTAAATTTCTTTTCAGTGTTCCAGAATTCATTGTTTATGCACCACACCCAGTGCTCCATGCAATACATGCCCTCCACAATACCCACCACCAGGCTTACCTAACCCCCCACTCCCCTCCCCTCCAAAACCCTCAGTTAGTTCCTCAGAGTCCATAGTCTCTCATGGTTCATCTCCCCCTCCAATTTCCCCCAACTCCCTTCTCCTCTCATCTCCCCATGTCCTCCATGATATTCCTTATGCTCCACAGTAATGTAGGCCATCATATTAAAATACTAGATAACGTGCTCTTGGTGGAACATAGTCTTCTTCTGATTAATATTTTAAAATTGAGGAGAAAAATATATATTTTATCAATCAATATATTGCTCTTATAGTTAATGTTCTTTCATTCAAGAGCCATATTATAAATAGACTTTTATCAGTGATTATCATATTTGCAAGGAAGGTAAAACCTTTTACATAATGTAGTAGACTCACCTTCTTTAATATTAGATTGTTTTATTATTAATGTTAGTATAATAGTATTACAATATTAACATTAATATTAATGCTACAGTAATATATGACTATTGTGCATATTACTAATACTATTTTTTAAATGTTAAAGATTTTCTAAAAATAGACAATCTTTTCTTGTAATAAATAAATCTTTAAAGTTTGTGTCATTTTTTTTTAAAGATTTCATTTATTTATTTGACAGAGAGAGATCACAAGTAGACGGCACAAGTAGACGGAGAGGCAGGCAGAGAGAGAGAGAGGGAAGCAGGCTCCCTGTTGAGCAGAGAGCCCGATGCGGGACTCGACTTCAGGACTCTGAGATCATGACCTGAGCCATCCCTACAAGAGAATAACGATTCACATTTAATAAAATATTCTTAGATTTGAAAGCAATATGGAACCTTTTACTTCAGTCATTCTCACTTTATACATAAATAGGCAAAATCTCTTTTTCCTTTTGTCATAAAAGTTTATATAAGTGAAAAAAGTAGCTGAGGTTTTAACTAAAATTTTATAATAACTGTGACATTAAAACACTTCAGTTGAATCCTCAAGCCACAAAGAAAATGTGTCATTAGGTTATAGTCACATCCTAAAATGTGTATGTCATGGAAATATTATTTTAACTACTTTTGCATCTGAGAAAAAAATGAAAAAATTATTTAAGTGGTAATTAGGTTTTAAAGGTATACAATTCTTTTTTTTATTTTTTTTTTATTTTTTTATTTTTTCAGCATAACAGTATTCATTATTTTTGCACCACACCCAGTGCTCCATGCAATCCGTGCCCTCTACAATACCCACCACCTGGTGCCCCCAACCTCCCACCCCCCACCCCTTCAAAATTCTCAGATCGTTTTTCAGAGTCCATAGTCTCTCGTGGTTCACCTCCCCTTCCAATTTCCCTCAACTCCCTTCTCCTCTCCATCTCCCCATGTCCTCCATGCTATTTGTTATGCTCCACAAATAAGTGAAACCATATGATAATTGACTCTCTCTGCTTGACTTATTTCACTCAGCATAATCTCTTCCAGTCCCGTCCATGTAGCTACAAAACTTGGGTATTCATCCTTTCTTTTTTCTTTTTTTTTTTTTTTTTACAGCTTTATAAACATATATTTTTATCCCCAGGGGTACAGGTCTGCGAATCGCCAGGTTTACACACTTCACAGCACTCACCATAGCACATACCCTCCCAAATATCCATAACCCCACCCCCCTCTCCCAACCCCCTCCCCCCATCAACCCTCAGTTTGTTTTGTGAGATTAAGAGTCACTTATGGTTTGTCTCCCTCCCAATCCCATCTTGTTTCATTTACTCTTCTCCTACCCCCTCAACCCCCCATGTTGCATCTACTCTCCCTCATATCAGGGAGATCATATGACAGTTGTCTTTCTCCAATTGACTTATTTCGCTAAGCATGATACCCTCTAGTTCCATCCACGTCGTCGCAAATGGCAAGATTTCATTTCTTTTGATGGCTGCATAGTATTCCATTGTGTATATATACCACATCTTCTTTATCCATTCGTCTGTTGATGGACATCTAGGTTCTTTCCATAGTTTGGCTATTGTAGACATTGCTGCTATAAACATTCGGGTGCACGTGCCCCTTCGGATCACTACGTTTGTATCTTTAGGGTAAATACCCAGCAGTGCAATTGCAGGGTCATAGGGTAGTTCTATTTTCAACATTTTGAGGAACCTCCATGCTGTTTTCCAGAGTGGTTGCACCAGCTTGCATTCCCACCAACAGTGTAGGAGGGTTCCCCTTTCTCCGCATCCTCGCCAGCATCTGTCATTTCCTGACTTGTTAATTTTAGCCATTCTGACTGGTGTGAGGTGATATCTCATTGTGGTTTTGATTTGTATTTCCCTGATGCCGAGTGATATGGAGCACTTTTTCATGTGTCTGTTGGCCATTGGATGTCTTCTTTGCAGAAATGTCTGTTCATGTCCTCTGCCCATTTCTTGATTGGATTATTTGTTCTTTGGGTGTTGAGTTTGCTAAGTTCTTTATAGATTTTGGACACTAGCCCTTTATCTGATATGTCATTTGCAAATATCTTCTCCCATTCTGTCAGTTGTCTTTTGGTTTTGTTCACTGTTTCCTTTGCTGTGCAAAAGCTTTTGATCTTGATAAAATCCCAATAGTTCATTTTTGCCCTTGCTTCCCTTGCCTTTGGTGATGTTCCTAGGAAGATGTTGCTGCAGCTGAGGTCGAAGAGGTTGCTGCCTGTGTTCTCCTCGAGGATTTTGATGGATTCCTTTCTCACATTGAGATCCTTCATCCATTTTGAGTCTATTTTCATGTGTGGTGTAAGGAAATGATCCAATTTCATTTTTCTGCATGTGGCTGTCCAATTTTCCCAACACCATTTATTGAAGAGGCTGTCTTTTTTCCATTGGACATGCTTTCCTGCTTTGTCAAAGATGAGTTGACCATAGAGTTGAGGGTCCATTTCTGGGCTCTCTATTCTGTTCCACTGATCTATGGGTCTGTTTTTGTGCCAGTACCATGCTGTCTTGATATGACAGCTTTGTAATAGAGCTTGAAGTCCGGAATTGTGATGCCACCAACTTTGGCTTTCTTTTTCAATATTCCTTTGGCTATTCGAGGTCTTTTCTGGTTCCATATGAATTTTAGGATTATTTGTTCCATTTCTTTGAAAAAAATGGATGGTACTTTGATAGGAATTGCATTAAATGTGTAGATTGCTTTAGGTAGCATAGACATTTTCACAATATTTGTTCTTCCAATCCAGGAGCATGGAACATTTTTCCATTTCTTTGTGTATTCCTCAATTTCTTTCATGAGTACTTTATAGTTTTCTGTGTATAGATTCTTAGTCTCTTTGGTTAGGTTTATTCCTAGGTATCTTATAGTTTTGGGTGCAATTGTAAATGGGATGGACTCCTTAATTTCTCTTTCTTCTGTCTTGTTGTTGGTGTAGAGAAATGCAACTGATTTCTGTGCATTGATTTTATATCCTGACACTTTACTGAATTCCTGTACAAGTTCTAGCAGTTTTGGAGTGGAGTCTTTTGGGTTTTCCACATATAGTATCATATCATCTGCGAAGAGTGATAGTTTGGCTTCTTCTTTGCCGATTTGGATGCCTTTAATTTCCTTTTGTTGTCTGATTGCTGAGGCTAGGACTTCTAGTACTATATTGAATAGCAGTGGTGATAACGGACATCCCTGCCGTGTTCCTGACCTTAGCGGAAAAGCTTTCAGTTTTTCTCCATTGAGAATGATATTTGCGGTGGGTTTTTCATAGATGGTTTTGATAATATTGAGGTATGTGCCGTCTATCCCTACACTTTGAAGAGTTTTGATCAGGAAGGGATGCTGTACTTTGTCAAATGCTTTTTCAGCATCTATGGAGAGTATCATATGATTCTTGTTCTTTCTTTTATTAATGTGTTGTATCACATTGATTGATTTGCGGATGTTGAACCAACCTTGCAGCCCTTGAATAAATCCCACTTGGTCGTGGTGAATAATCCTTTTAATGTACTGTTGAATCCTATTGGCTAGTATTTTGGTGAGAATTTTTGCATCTGTGTTCATCAAGGATATTGGTCTGTAGTTCTCTTTTTTGATGGGATCCTTGTCTGGTTTTGGGATCAAGGTGATGCTGGCCTCATAAAATGAGTTTGGAAGTTTTCCTTCCATTTCTATTTTTTGGAACAGTTTCAGGAGAATAGGAATTAGTTCTTCTTTAAATGTTTGGTAGAATTCCCCCGGGAAACCGTCTGGCCCTGGGCTTTTGTTTGTTTGGAGATTTTTGATGACTGTTTCAATCTCCTTACTGGTTATGGGTCTGTTCAGGCTTTCTATTTCTTCCTGGTTCAGTTGTGGTAGTTTATATGTCTCTAGGAATGCATCCATTTCTTCCAGATTGTCCAATTTGTTGGCGTAGAGTTGCTCATAGTATGTTCTTATAATTGTCTGTATCTCTTTGGTGTTAGTTGTGATCTCTCCTCTTTCATTCATGATTTTATTTACTTGGGTCCTTTCTCTTTTCTTTTTGATAAGTCTGGCCAGGGGTTTATCAATCTTATTAATTCTTTCAAAGAACCAGCTCCTAGTTTCGTTGATTTGGTCTATTGTTTTTTTGGTTTCTATTTCATTGATTTCTGCTCTGATCTTTATGATTTCTCTTCTCCTGCTGGGTTTAGGGTTTCTTTCTTGTTCTTTCTCCAGCTCCTTTAGGTGTAGGGTTAGGTTGTGTACCTGAGACCTTTCTTGTTTCTTGAGAAAGGCTTGTACCGCTATATATTTTCCTCTCAGGACTGCCTTTGTTGTGTCCCACAGATTCTGAACCGTTGTGTTTTCATTATCATTTGTTTCCATGAATTTTTTCAATTCTTCTTTAATTTCCTGGTTGACCCATTCATTCTTTAGAAGGATGCTGTTTAGTCTCCATGTATTTGGGTTCTTTCCAAATTTCCTCTTGTGATTGAGTTCTAGCTTCAGAGCATTGTGGTCTGAAAATATGCAGGGAATGATCCCAATCTTTTGATACCGGTTGAGACTTGACTTAGGACCTAGAATGTGATCTATTCTGGAGAATGTTCCATATGCACTAGAGAAGAATGTGTATTCTGTTGCTTTGGGTTGAAATGTTCTGAATAGATCTGTGATGTCCATCTGGTCCAGTGTGTCATTTAAGGCCTTGATTTCCTTGTTGATCTTTTGCTTAGATGATCTGTCCATTTCAGTGAGGGGAGTGTTAAAGTCCCCTACTATTATTGTATTATTGTCGATATGTTTCTTTGATTTTGTTATTAATTGGTTTATATAGTTGGCTGCTCCCACGTTAGGGGCATAGATATTTAAAATTGTTAGATCTTCTTGTTGGACAGTTCCTTTGAGTATGATATAGTGTCCTTCCTCGTCTCTTATTATAGTCTTTGGCTTAAAATCTAATTGACCTGCTATAAGGATTGCCACTCCTGCTTTCTTCTGATGTCCATTAGCATGGTAAATTCTTTTCCACCCCCTCACTTAAACCTGGAGGTGTCTTCGGGTTTAAGATGAGTTTCTTGTAGGCAACATATAGATGGGTTTTGTTTTTTTATCCATTCTGATACCCTGTGTCTTTTGATTGGGGCATTTAGCCCATTAACATTCAGGGTAACTATTGAGAGATATGAATTTAGTGCCATTGTATTGCCTGTAAGGTGACTGTTATTGTATATTGTCTCTGTTTCTTTCTGATCTACTACTTTGAGGGTCTCTCTTTGCTTAGAGGACCCCTTTCAATATTTCCTGTAGAGCTGGTTTGGTATTTGCAAATTCTTTCAGTTTTTGTTTGTCCTGGAAGCTTTTAATCTCTCCTTCTATTTTCAATGATAGCCTAGCTGGATATAGTATTCTTGGCTGCATGTTTTTCTCATTTAGTACTCTGAATATATCATGCCAGCTCTTTCTGGCCTGCCAGGTCTCTGTGGATAAGTCTGCTGCCAATCTAATATTTTTACCATTGTACGTTACAGACTTCTTTTCCCGGGCTGCTTTCAGGATCTTTTCTTTGTCACTAAGACTTGTAAATTTTACTATTAGGTGACGGGGTGTGGACCTATTCTTATTGATTTTGAGGGGGGTTCTCTGAACCTCCTGGATTTTGATGCTTGTTCCCTTTGCCATATTGGGGAGATTCTCTCCAATAATTCTCTCCAATATACCTTCTGCTCCCCTCTCCGTTTCCTCTTCTTCTGGAATCCCAATTATTCTAATGTTGTTTCGTCTTATGGTGTCACTTATCTCTCGAATTCTCCCCTCGTGGTCCAGTAGCTGTTTGTCCCTCTTTTGCTCAGCTTCTTTATTCTCTGTCATTTGGTCTTCTATATCGCTAATTCTTTCTTCTGCCTCATTTATCCTAGCAGTGAGAGCCTCCATTTTTGATTGCACCTCATTAATAGCTTTTTTTATTTCAACTTGGTTAGATTTTAGTTCTTTTATTTCTCCAGAAAGGGCTTTTATATCTCCCGAGAGGGTTGCTTTAATATCTTCCATGCCTTTTTCAAGCCTGGCTAGAACCTTGAGAATCATCATTCTGAACTCTATATCTGACATATTACCAATGTCTGTATTGATTAGGTCCCTAGCCTTTGGTACTGCTTCTTGTTCTTTTTTTTGTTGTGAATTTTTCCGCCTTGTCATTTTGTCCAGATAAGCGTATATGAAGGAGCAAGTAAAATACTAAAAGGGTGGCAACAACCCCAGGAAAATATGCTTTAGCCAAATCAGAAGAGATCCCAAATCGTGAGGGGGGAGAAAGGGGATAAAAAGGGGTTCAGAAGAAGAAGAAAAGAAAAGAAAAAAAAAAAGAAACTATTAAAAAAAGAAAGCCGATAAAAAATATAAAAAGGAAAATATATATATATATATATATATATATATATATATATATATTAGATAAACTATTTAAAAAACGTTAAAAAAAGAAAACGGTAAAAGTTTAAAAAATTTAGCAGAAGAAGAGAAAAAAAAAATTGAAAAAGAGAAAAAAAAAATTAAATTAACTGCAAGGCTAAAGAATCATGGCGAGAAAGCCATGAGTTCCATGCTTTGCTTTCTTCTCCTTTGGAATTCTGCCACTCTCCTTGGTATTGAAACTGCACTCCTTGGTAGGTGAACTTGGTCCTGGCTGGGTTTCCCGTTGATCTTCTGGGGGAGGGGCCTGTTGTAGTGATTCTCAAGCGTCTTTGCCCCAGGCGGAGTTGCACCGCCCTTACCCGGGGCCGGGCTGAGTAATACGCTCGGGTTTGCTGGGTTTGCTTTCGGGAGCTTTTGTTCCCTGAGCGCTTTCCGTAGAGTTCTGGAGGACGGGAGTGAAGATGGCGGCCTCCCGGTCTCCGGCCCGGAGGAGCCAAGAGCCCAGGGCCCCACTCCTCAGTGCGCCCTCAGAGAACAGCACCCAATGACTCCCGTCACCCTGCCTCCGGCCGCGCTCCGAGCTGACCGAGCCTGCGACCAGTTCAAGGTAACCCTGAGCTGAGAGTCACTCCTCAGCTCTGCCTCTGTAGCCGGCTTCCTCGTTCTAATACCTGTAAGCTCTGCGACACTCAGACACCCCCGATCCTTCTGTGATCCTGCGGGACCTGAGGCCGCACTGACCCCGCCTGGGCTTCACCCCGGTTAAGCCTCTGGAGCGATGTCCCTCAGCGGATCAGACTTTTAAAAGTCCTGAATTTGTGTTCCGTTGCTCTGCCGCTCGCCGGGAGCCGGCCCCTCCCCCCATGGTCTATCTTCCCATCGCTTTGGATTCACTTCTCCGCCAGTCCTACCTTGCAGAAAGTGGTTGATTTTCTGTTTCTGGAATTGCTGTTCTTCTTCTCTTCAATCTCCCGTTGGATTTATAGGTGTTTGCAATCTTTAGATAAGCTATTTAGCTGATCTCCCGCTACCTGAAGTAGTCTCAGCCTGCTACTTCTCCGCCATCTTGACTCCTCCTAAAGGTATACAATTCTTGATCCAAATACACATCAAAGATTACACCACTCAGACTGAGATAAAATCATGGAAAGTTCACTGAGGAAGATGAAGTAATACATTTATTTGAACAAGAGATAATTTGTGAAAATATGGTTTGAACCACCGCATCATTATTAAGGAGCAGGTGTCAATTTTCCCAGACATCACAGCACACATATTGGATAAAAATTACAACTGGTCTTGAGTGGCTAATTTAGCCATTTCTGTCCTTAGAAGTCTTCTGTTCAATAAAAAGACTTTAAAATAATAAACTACATATTATCAACATTAGGGGATGTTTAAATATTCTAGTGCTGTAAGCCTAATCAGCAAGAACAATTGACAACAACCTGAATTCATGCCTGGATTTCTTACAGACCTCTCAAGGATTACTTCATTCATTCACTCATTTACTCATTCATTCATTCATTCATTCATTCCCATTCTTCATGATTATCATAACATCTCTATGAGAAATATAAGTATATATTTACTAGTCTGTCATATGGAAAGTTGGAAAAGCAGCACAATTAATTAAGGTACATAGTCACACCACTGAAAAAGTCATCAAAATAAGGATATTTAAAAGCATGGCATTATCTAACTCAAACTCAGAGAGAGAAAAGCCCTATCTGAAGCACTGAAATTTGAGAAATAGGCTGAAATATTTCTTAAATCTGGATATCACATATTGCATATTCAGTATTCTTTAAACAAGAAGAGTTAACCTGTAGAAACTAATAGATGGCCATGAGTTTTGCCAATGCATGATCCCAAAAGCACTAGATTTAAACTATAGAGAACAAATTAAAAGCAAGTAGTTTATTAGTAGCAAGTCCCAAAATTTTCCCCTAGAAGGCTAAACTCATTTGTGTTGTGCATCTTAGAAGACTTCTCTCCCCACTTGCTCTTAATAATCCATTTAACTAAAATTCGGATAAGTGTTGTTATTACTTTAAGTCTGGGGAAGACCTCCTGTGGGTAACATTCTTTATTCTTAGCTACTCATTCAGTTGTTTCTATGTCCTTTATTTTATGGGTGTGTGTGTGTTGGATTCATCTTGCAGGAATGACCTTCCTTTCACTCCACCTTTTCCGTCCCTTTTCTGCAACTGAATAAAATCCTCCTCATCCTTCTAGTACTGGCTAGATGCCACCTTTTCTGAGAAAACTTCTGTTCTGTTGGAAACATTTAATCACCTTTTCCAAAATGTATTCTTAGCCCATTGTTTGTGCTTATTACATTCTGGCTTATACTGTTGCTTATACTTATACTACATATGTATATTGATAGTACAAATATACTACATTAATGCATATTGTATACACACATGCACATTGTATGTTTGCATATATATGTAGAAACTCTTAAAGATAGAGTCTATGACTTGTCTTTCAGTCTTTAAGTCTTATGGTTTATGCAATGTCTGGCATAAAGTAGGTGCTCAATAACTTTTAATTAATGAACAGTGAAGTGAATGTGGCAATGAGTTAATTAATTAACCTGCTTAACATCCTAGAGATGAAAAATGCTTAATAATATTTCTGTCTTTGATATTTGGAGTCCATAATAAATAGGAAGGACATAAATCAGTAAATAAATTATAATGGAAGATAACCTGAATTATTGTAAAAGGAACATTAGCATCTAATTCACTATATAACTTTTCTGAGTAAGCCTTTGGGTTTTCTGAAAAACAGAAGACCAAATGCTAAATGTCATTGAATCAGTCAATCACTTGAGTGTTTATTACTGTAGGAACTACAAACGATTTTATGAACTGAATTTCTATTTACATTTCATTGCCAGTGTGTAATGGAAACTGCAAAATTGTCCTTAATTTCAGGATATCACTTACTGAAAACAGTTTTTATTTTACAAGTCTTTATTTTTAATATAGAAACAAATCTACCAGATATATTTTACATAACTTTCAAAAAGAAAAAAAAACTATAAAAATGAAAGAACATTTAAAAAGGAAGAGAGAGAGAGAGAGAGAAGAATGAATAGTGTGACAAAGATGTCAATCAGTGTTTCCCAGCTTTTGACCTCAGTCCATATCAAGTTCCAATCTCTAACATGTAATATATTTTATTAGTGTCACCTATGTAGTCTAGTCCCTCACTCTTCACAGCATCATTCTGCAATTTTGGGACAACTCTAACAATAACAGTAGTAAAATGGTGATGAAAATAGCTACCAAGAACTGAGAATTTCCTATATATCCACTATCTAAGAACTCTACTTAGAATTTTATGTATAATGTTTTGTTTAATTCTCTCAGAAAGCTTATGAGTTAGGTATTTTTTTTTTTTTTTTCATTCTAATGATGACCATACTGATACTTGGAGAAGCCAGAGAACCTGCCAAAACCCACACAACTGGTATATGGTAGACTCAGGAAGTTAAACCCAAATCCATCCAACCCATAATCACTATACTGAGTCTTCTATATTTGCAGGAGAATTAACAGACACCCAATTCAGCCAGTCCTCTGGTAGAACACTGCCTTTTCCTCTAACTCACAATCTTTATAACTATGGACATCAAACTCATTTAATACCCATAACTCAAGATATCGAACTCACTTATTAAGGCAGAATAATTGTCCACATCAAAATAAAGATTCCAGTTTCACTGGGTCACATAAGTTGTCCTCATTTGCTTGGATGGCAACCAATCCCTCATATACCTGGAAAGAATAAAATGATACATTTTATTATAATAAATAAAATACATCACCAGTATATTGATAAAAGAGTAAGTACAGATGCATGAAGACAGAAGGATATAATTAAATGCAAATGCCATTTGGAATTGTAGATAAGTACACATTGTCCAGGAAATACACATTTATGTGTTTACACACATGCCAATGTCAAACCCACAAACACATGAGGAGCTTGACAAACTGAACAGCTTTTGAAGGGTGAGAGCCAGACACTTGAAAACCTTCTAAGCTCCCCTATATAAATATTTTGTGTGTTGATAGTGAAGATGATACATTAGAGTAGGAAGAAAGTATTGTTCCATGCGGAAATTTGAAGTTATTCTCTCATGATCTAATCTTCATGTAACTTCCATCACTAATATGAAAGACTTTTTTGCATGACATCTGTGTGTAAGCTGATTTCCCATATTGGGGGTGTGCTGTCCATTGCAAGTCATTTGTGAATGTGACCAAAATAAATGCTTGCTCAGAAAGAGACCTTTTAACACAATAACAAAAAATCATTATTGTAAAATATTGATAATCTAAATAATAAAAAGCATTTGGAGAAAGGAAGGACCCATAAAGATTATTTTGTCCATATTAATTTTATAGGATAGGATTCTGAAAACAAGAGAGATTAGGGGACCTGTCCCATATTATTCATTGAGGAAATGTCAGAACTGGAATTAGAATAGGATCTCAAGTGTCCACAGCTATTCCAATATTCTTTCCCTCAAATTAGTACATATTTATGAAGAATAATAAATTTCATTTTATAATATTTTTAACTAGATCTTTTAGCAGAAGTGGACACAATTGACTCCTTCCCCCTCTTTTGAAGCTCTTTCTCCTTTGCTCCTTGCTTGTATGATTGACATTCTCCTGGTTTTCTTCTTGTATGTCTGACTAACTTTTCAATCCCATGGCCAACTTCTCCTCTCAAGCAAACTGTATTTTGGAATTGCCCCAAGGATCAGTTCTAGGGTGTCTTTTCTCACTGTGTACTTTATTGGAATCAATTCCACATTGATTATTATCACATGTGAACATGAGGACTGAGATGAATTTCATATTCTAAAATCAGAAGAGGGTAGGGGACAACTTCTACTTTTTATAATTTTCTGCACACCTGACCTTTCTGTGATGGAAAATTAAAATTATGCCTTTGGTGTAAAGGACAGGGTGAATGTATCTATGCTGTGTGGTAGGTCAGAGTATGGAATCTGGATCCAGATGGCCATAGTTCTAACCCTTGCTCTGCACCTACTAGCTGGTGATTGTCAAGCCTCAGTTTTTCCACCCTTAAAATGAAGATAATAGTAACTACTTCATAAAATGATTTCAAGTATTAAATGAGGTAATATAAAATGCTTCAGATAGTGATTGGAAAAAAAAATCTATGTTCTATGTCTCCTATCCTCCTTTTTGTCCTCATGATCACCATCCATATTTGAAGACTCACAGTTTCTTTTCATTCAACCCAGACTCTCATCTGATCTTCACACTTCCCGTATGCAGCTATCTACCTAAGGGAACTACTTTTTTGTTTCACTGATATCTCAAGCTTAGCATGTCCCAAATTTTCACTATATCTATTAAGTTCTAAACAATTTCCACAAGCCTGCAACTTGCTAGTTTTTTTTCTGTTTTATACGTGTCCCTTCCTGGGGCGCCTGGGTGGCTCAGTGGGTTAAGCCGCTGCCTTCGGCTCAGGTCATGATCTCAGGGTCCTGGGATCGAGTCCTGCATCCGGTTCTCTGCTCGGCAGAGATCCTGCTTCCCACTCTCTCTCTGCCTGCCTCTCCATCTACTTGTGATCTCTCTCTGTCAAATAAATAAATAAAATCTTAAAAAAAAAAAATACGTGTCCCTTCCAACCACCATCGTGTCCAAGCCAGAACCCTGGTAATCATTCTTAAAACTTCCTTCCCCTTACCCCTCACATACCACAACCTGGGTATCTTGAATCCACCTATTGTTTTTTTCCATGTCCACTGCCACCACTGTAGTTTGTGACAATATTATTCATACTTTTGCTATGGTCATATTCTGAACTCTAGGGGCACTCTTGCCTACACATATTCCATCTTCCAGGAAATAGGCAGAATGCTCATTTTCACAACTATGGACGACTTGGTCTAAAACTCTTAGGTGGCATTCTGTCATATTTAAGTCAAAGATAAAATTCTTTTGCATGGCCTACATGATCTTGGATATTCTAGTAGATCCCCTCTTCTGACTCATCCCGTCATTCATTATATTGCAGCTACTGGCCTCTGCGAGTTCCTCCAACATAAGATATGTCATGCCTACGGTGTTTGTAGATTTGCCCTTTCTTCTTTTTTTTTTTTCACACCCACTGCCTAACACCCATCACTGTTGTCTTCCATAGACACTTCCAATGAACTGCTCCTACTAATTCTTTGTATCTTAGCTCATACATCATTTCCTTAGAGCCGCCTTCCCTGATAAACTCTTCATCAATCTAAAATACTCCTATCTTTCTTTTCCTCCTATCACTTATTATATTATGAATTACACATTACCTGAGTGTTGATTTAATATCAGTTACTTCCCTTAGAATATAGTATCAATGAGAGGAAAAACCACTCTATACCCACACATGGTATTGCTTCTTGCACATAGTATTGATTCAATTATTATCTGTTAAATAATGAGAATAATTAGTGAGCAGTAGAATATTTTTAATTGGCTTATCAGAATAAGAAATGCAATCCAAAGTCATTCAGCAAAAGTTACTGATAGAATTGAGAAAATTGATTTTGGCAAACCATGAGGACTTGCTCCTAAGCTTAACTTTTGGACAAATAATTTTTCAAGAGTCAAATCAACTCCAGAAAAAGTATAATATCAACCTATTAATGTAAAAATAGGGAAGATGGCAAATACTAAATATTATCTGTTCTCCTGCTGTAGGTATTGAGACTGTTCTTTGATTTTCTTTATTAAAGGAGTCTTTCTGAAGAATAAGATATTATATTATTAAAGTCTTTTTAAAAATAAAGTAATTATCAACAAGTGAAGTTTTACTCAAGTGTAAATTTATCTCCTGGGTCATATTTACAGAAATTTTTGCACCAAGAAATGTCAGAACTAAAAGAATGTGACATTTCAGTGAGTATAATCATTTTATTGTTGAATGTGCAAAAAAAAAAAATCTCTCTTTTTTTAGAAAAATTAAAGTACATTAATCAAAGCATAATACCTTTCATAACTGTTCCCATTAATCAAATTCCTCCCAGGAGGTGGGTCTATGTGAAGCAAAGTTAGAGCGGGTTGTTCTTTTGCACATTAATTTCTAAGGGAAATTAATAAATACATATCCTTGTGCTCAGAATTCACTCACACAATACGTGTTGCATATTAATAATTTATATTTTATGTTAATATTTTATTATTGGAATCTTTAATGTGGGCTTCACATAGTTAATTACCTACTGCAAACCTGTTCTTGTAAGTGAAATATAATCTAAATAACACAAAGAGTTTTAGAAGCTTGTAAACCATCTTGTAATGGGTGATCACATTCCGCCTTAGGAACCCATTCTTGTGCATACATTAACCTTGATGTCTTAGCCCATCTGATACTGAAATAGTAAGTATTCATGTCTTCCTTACTCCCCAGGTAATTAATATCTACTCGGTCTGATGCTATGTCCCATACAAGGATCAATTCAATAAATCATATTAAATTTCAAAACAATTAATAATATAAAACTAGAAAAGAATGAAAGTATGCCAAGGCAAATAATTTTTTTTTCAGGATAATAGCAGTAAATCTTCAGTCCAGCTAAGTAAAATAAGATTATTTACTCAGAAGCCACTTGTACTTAAGAAGAATTAGCCAACATTTTGATAATATTTGCTATGTATCTCAAATTATTCATAGCAGATAGAATTTCTAATTCCTTCCTACACGGTTGTGTACTGTAGCTCACCTTATGACCCTAATAATATATCCTAAAAATGTCTGTGGGTAGATCACAGAGAAAACAGAGAAACACATTTATGTCTAGGTCTGCTTCTATTAACAACTCCTTGAGGGAAGATTCTAAGTATGATACTTTTATTCACTCATTCATTCAGTCATCCATCCATTCATCCATCCATTCATTCAGATAGTCATTAGTCACTAGTTATACTAGGAATGATGTAATGTTTAAGAATAAGATCTGCCTGAGATAAAACTGGTTTGACAGACATCTTTTCAAAAAGGCTACAGGTATGAGTCATTCTATGACATAGGGTTTAACTTCTGTATATGAAAAGGACATAGTAATTGAGTCAAGTGGAACATGAGAAAGGAAACTCTCGAGTTGGGTCTTAAAAATAGAGTAGACTTTCTCCAGATCTAGAAAAAAGAAAAAGCAAAGCAAAAAGGGAAGCTGGTTTGACAGTGCCAATTTGTTTGTAGACCGTGAGTTTGTAAGATGCCTAAAGCCATCATATACTATACTATCCTGTTATCATGGTGAGCAAAATTCCCCAGCCTACTCTCCAATATTAGTTCGTAAAAAAATGCCTTAGAAACATGAGTTAGGGGTGATGTCCAGTAAGCTAACTACTAGCCACATGTGGCTACTATATTAAATGAATAACTCCATTTTACTAGCAACAGCCAGACAGGTGTGGGTCTTATAGAATATCAACACAAGGGGTACCTGGGTGGCTCAGTGGGTTAAGCCTCTGCCTTTGGCTCAGGTCATGATCCCAGGGCCCTGTGATCGAGCCCCATGTTGGGTTCCCTGCTCAGCAGGGAGCCTGCTTCACCCTCTCTCTCCTCTTGCCTCTCTGCCTACTTGTGATCTGTCAAATAAATAAATAAAATCTTTAAAAAAATTTCAACACAATAAGTTCTACTGGATGGTATTACATTAGCACACCCTCACTTATGTCTCCTGAGGAGAGAGAGACATTTCTAGTATGTTATGTGGAAATCAAAGTGCATTCTTCAACAGTGTATAAATGGGGAGTTTAGTTAAAATAGAGTATATTATTGGTAGTTTTATTTTACATTAGAAGTCTTTCTGACTCTTTTAGGAAGAGAGCCATTATTTAAAACATTCCCATATGCAAAAACATTCCAGATAAAACAATCGATGAATATAAAATTATATAACATAATATAATTCTACATAGGAGATATCTAGTAGAAAAACATGTTCTAATTTTTGCTTCACTGTTATTAAGTTGTAACGGACCATAAATTCCTTTAGTGTATTTTCTGAACATAATTTTCCTTAACATTCTCAGGTTCCTATTTATTCACCAATTTCTCCATCATTTATTTGCACTTCTGAAAAAAGTTGTTGGTTTCTTTAAAATTATTCATCTTAAGCTAAGATCTCAAGTTGAGCTTAAGACTCAGATTTCAAGTTCAAGTAGGTAATAAATGCACTATTTTACGTTTCTTACGATTCTCCTAAAGCAATTTGGTCAACTGCTTGGTACATGAAACTGCCATTTTATTTTGAGAGCATTTCATGTTATCACATTTTTACTGAAAAGTGTGGATTTATTGGTATAACAGACTTGCTTATCTTTTGAAAACATGGATAAATATCCCTTAATTTGAAGACACAGGTTTTTGCTTTTAATGTTGGGTTTTATAGCTTTGCCAAAACACACTCATGTAAACATACACACATACACACATACACACACACATTACTACCTTTTCTTAGGTGCAAGCATGAACTAATAGCATAACAAGGTTTCAATGCTGATTTTCTCATTCTTTTTAACCTACTTACTCCCATTCCTTTTTCACATTTACATATTTTGTTGGTGTTACTCAAAGAAAGTTGTCATTCTGATTTGGCATGTGAGTGGGTGTCTATTCTTCAATACTTTATGTATTTAACACATTTATAGGAGATTACCAATCAAAAATCAGTTGAGATATTCATTAAGTAGCTTTAAAAACTTTTTGCTTAATTGTATTGCTAATTTTAAGAAATGTCTGAGTTTATAAGTACATTTTCCAAATTCTTCCTTTCACGTACCTATTCAGTACATATTTAGTAAGTAAATGACTATAGACTAACGAGTTTAAGAAATACAGTGGAGAACAGGATGGATAAGATCTCGTAAGAGCATGTGACTTGAAAACATCAGCAAAAAAAAAAAACTGTACTCAGCTTCTATGAAATTTGTTGTCTCAGTAAAAGCATATTAAAAGAAAAGGCATGTTGGGGCGCCTGGGTCGCTCAGTGGGTTAAAGCGTCTGCCTTCGGCTCAGGTCATGATCTCAGGGTCCTGGGATCGAGCCCCACATTGGGCTCTCTGCTCGGCGGGGAGCCTGCTTCCTTCTTTGTCTCTGCCTGCTTGTGATCACTCTCTCTGTCAAGTAAATAAATAAAATCTTTTTAAAAAGAAAAGAAAAGGCATGTTTAAGATGAATAAAAGAAAATTCCATTTTTACCAACAGGAAGATGTTATGTGAGTGTATATGTGTCTACAAACTACATTCCCAACACAGTGGAAGCACACATATATGCATAGTATACATACATCTCTTCAAGAGTCCAGGGAAGTATATACAAAGATGTCAACAAAATACTTTTATTTTCTGTACTTTTTTACTTTTCTGTGATGTTTATTTCTTACTATTGAAGTAACCAAAAAAAAAAAAAAAATCCTGTGTTCACCAAAGTTTTTAACTGATGATAATATAATAATAACCTGATGATGATAATGTGTTTATGCAGTAAACTGAAGAAGCAACAATCTTTCTTGTTTACATTAAGATGTCAAACATACACCTCAAGATACTTACATGCAAAAATATTGCAAATATAGATAAAAAAAAAAAGTAAAAATGTCTGTAAGAAGCTAAACACAATTTCTTTTTCTTATTGAGGTTTTTTAATTTAAATTCCAATGTAGTTAAAATACAGTATTTTATTAGTTTTAGGTATGCAATGTAATGATTCAACAATTCTGTGTATTTCCCTGTGGTCATTACAGTAAATGTATTCTTTACTCCCCATCACCTGTTTCACCCATCCTCCAACCATCCCCTGTCTGCTAACTTCAGTTTGTTCTCTACAGTTAACAGTCTGGGGATTTTTTGGTTTGTTTCCTTTTTTTTTTTTTTTTTTTTTTTAGCTTGTTTTGTTTCTTAAATTCCACATATGAGTGAAATCACATGGTATTTGTGTTTCTCTGACTGACTTATTTCACTTAGCATTATACCTTCTAAATCCATCTCATGTTGCTACAAATGGCAAGATTTTATTCCTTTTTTTTAGAACTACCAGGTACTTAGCCACAAAATACAAAAACACCAATTCAACAGGATATAGCACCCCTAAGTCTATCGCAGCATTGTTTAAAATAGCTGAGTTATGGAATTTGGGCTCAATGTCCATCAATAAATGAATGGATAAAGAAGATGTGATATCTATATATAGATATCACATCTGATGTGATATCTATATATAGATATCACATCAGATGTGATATCTATATACACACACACACACACACACAATGTATATATACACATTGTATTGCATTGTGTATGTATACACAATGCAATGTGAAACATGATTTCTTAACACTTATTTGTATTCACATTTAATTACTATTTATCCATCAGACTTGTTACAGAGCAGCAGCAGTCTAGGACTGACTATTTTCCATTACAATCTGTAAGCATTTATCACTCAGTATTAAAATAGAAGATAAATTTTCCTTTTATCAAAGAAATAGTACATGCACATAATGTTAACATTTGGTGGACCTTTTAGCTCAGAGAGGATCAGTGGCTTGCTTGAGATCACATAGGAACTAGTGGCAGAACTAAAGGTATAAACTGGGTTCCCTGAATTCTTTTCTTTTTACTATATCACATTTCTAAATAGCATAAACTAAATTGAGCTGAATAATGTGCATGAGAAGTGCTTAAAATAAATGCAGGTTTGTTTCTGCATATACTAGAATGACTCTTAATTGTTTTTGTAGACTCTACCTATTGCTGAGCTTGAATCCCAACTTTATTTTACAAATCAAATTATATACTATCCAGATTAAAAATGTGTCCTGAAAATCTTGGCAGAGCAAGCTAATCCCGGGGCCATCTGTTTTCTGGATCGCTTTTGGAACTTTTGTTGAAATCAGTTCTGCTAACACTATGAATTTCAGTGTCTCTTCTTCAAGGGACTGAATTATTCAGTGTTGGACAAAAAATATTCTAAGCACTAGGCTTAAAATTTTACAGTAGTTGATTGAGAAAAAAATATATTCCTTTAGAGATGGTCATGCCTTAGAAAGTGAATCTCAGTATCAAATCATATTTAAGAAATGCTCAGAGGAGTGTGATCCATACAGCTCCAGAGAAAACCTCGACTAATGTAGAGTAGAGAAGATGAGAGAATCTTGACATTTGAAGAAAATTTAGAATCTGTCTAGGAAGTCAGAGGGTCACCTGGCCTTTTCCAAAAGAGCCAATTCCATCTGGGGATGTCCCTACTCAGCAGAAATCTCTTCCTCATCTCATGTCTTCTTCTGACCTCTCTGGAGTACAGCATTACTGGTGTTTGATAGAGATACAAGAAAAAAGAGGCGTATTTATAGAATGACTCCACAACTTTGGAGCTCTCCTATGCTGAAGGGAAGTCATTGTTTTCAAGGTTGAGGGGCACTGAAGAGACTCTCCATTGTTCCACTCATATCACAAGACCTTATAGTTTATACTTTTCCTTTTTATACAGATGACAGAGCCCAGGTTATAACCCACTATACAATGAAACCTTCCTAGAGGAATCATGATGCTCCCTTAAGCTCTCTGTCATTTATTTAGCAGAGAACAATCTCTCCATTTATTATCTTTCATTATCATTTTTACTACCATGCAATAATATGTCCTAATTCAAGGGAACAGAGGTAGGTTATTCCACACTTGTCCTATTTGAGAGTTAAAAAGGAGTTCTGCTCATTGTTGCCACTCAGAAACCCAGAATGAGGGAGACCTCATCTCACATAAGTCCAAGACTATTGCAAGTAGTGAGAAAGAGCGGTGATGAATCACATCCTAGCTTTTATATTGTCTACTCACATTTCACTGAATACAAGTCAGCTGTCCACACCTGACTTAAAAGAAGGGTGGGTGGAAGACATGGGGAGATGGAGAGGAGAAGGGAGTTGGGGGAAATTGGAAGGGGAGATGAACCATGAGAGACTATGGACTCTGAAAAACAATCTGAGGGTTTTGAAGGGGCGGGGGGTGGGAGGTTGGGGGAGCCAGATGGTGGGTATTAAGGAGGGCACGTATTGCATGGAGCACTGGGTGTGGTGCATAAACAATGAATTCTGTTACACTGAAAATAAATAAATAAATAAATAAATAAATAAATAAATAAATAAATAAGGGTGGGAGAGTCCAATCCTATCATGTGTCCATAATGCAGCCATTAGGATATGTGAATAGTACCAGTGATTAGCAAAGTGGGCATAAGGATTGTGGGTGGGGGGGCACTAAGATGAGAGTATTAAGACCTAAACAGCAGGTTTCTATACAGAAAAGATGAACATATTGCTAAGAATGTGGTAAAGAGGCTTGACTACATATAGCCAAGTACCAAGTGTGTGTGTATACACACCCACACACACACACACACGTGTATATATGTCTCCAAACCTCTCCTCACTCTCCTCACCTCTCCCTCTCTATCTATACATATATAGATATAGATATATATATATATATAGATATCTCTTTCTCTCTCTCTATATATATATATGTATATATAAAATGACCAATATATAGCCAATATAACCTGTGTGTGTGTCTGTGTGTAGCCCAGCCTTTTCCATATATATATATATATATTCCATATATATATATATATAAAATATATATATATATTTCATATATATATTTTCCATATATATATAATATATATATATATATTATATATATATATATATATATATATATATATATATAAAATAGCCAAGCCTCTGTGTGTGTGTGTGTGTGTGTGTGTGTGTGTATTATAAAGAAGCTTGGCTGAAAGCACAGTTTATATCAGAGAGAAGAATCAGGTTCATTCAGAGGAGAAGAATAGTTGAGAATCAAACAAGTGTAGTGAAAAGCACATATGCCCACATATGTGAATGAACAAATATTCTCCAACCTAAGATTTGTATTAGGACAGAATATAGAGCTTAGGCTACAGGATAATGGTACAAAAACTCACTAACTATCTTGGTCACCTTGAATATAGGTCAACCTCTTTTGTCCTTGTGTTCCTCATTTTTAAAATATAAAGAGCTTGGGGCAGCTAATTCTAATATTTCTTTCTAGTGCTAAAAATCTTTTGAGATTCTCTATCTTAGGTCTGTTCCTTATTCTAAGAAACATTTGGTGAAATTTGAGACTCAAGTGAAAAGAATTTAAAATTTCTGCTGACATAGAATTCAAATATTTTATATATATTATACATAAATATGAAATATATGATAAACATAAAAATTTTTTATACAATGTTTGGATTCTATTCATAGTAAGACCTATCATATAAGACATATATATAATGATATATATCATATATATGTAATATATATATATAATTAGGAATTCTATAATTTAAAATCCATTTTGGGAAGATCCATTTGAGAAAAGTCAGCTGTCCTCATCATATGATGAGATATTTAGTGCATGGCTTCCCCAAGATGGCCAACCAAAATTACAAGATGGTTTTAAATGGAACTAGATACCGAGCTATGGCAAAAAAAAAAAAAATTAATTTCCAGTTTGCCAATCTCCCCTCATGGGTCTATAGACTTCCTGTCATCACTGATCTACCAGGATTTAAATGGTACTCTGAGTTCAGAAATCTCCATTGACTCTTTCTAATCTCCTCAATTGTTTTACCCAGTTATCTAGGACATAGACCTAACAGCATTTTCAGAATGATGAGTAAAGTTTCTGAGTAGGGAGTATTACTAAAGATTAAGTGTTATGAGGGTCATCTGACAATTTAAATGTCATCTCAATTTATTAGTGTAATAAGGAGACGATTATGAGTGAAAGAGTAGAAATAAAACTTTTGTCCTAAGTCTCTCAACTGACTAGTACCTGAAATTCCATCATGAGAATAATCTCTTTGGCTGAATACACAGCCCCTACAACTACCTCCTTATAAAAATAAGTGGTCCTGAAATAAAATTAATTACTGTAATCAGCATAAAGCCCCAAGACACTGGAGAGATAGAGACAAGAGAGAGAGAGGTTTTTCCTTCTACGACTGTTGTCTGAATTATTTTTAAGGTTAGGAATTCAGGTGAGTGGCTATTTTTACAACTTCAGTTGTCTAATTAGCACTGTTTTTGAGTGCCTCTTTTGGTGGGTACAGTGTTTCTAGCAGCAACACCGTGAAACAGAAGACATCATTAACCAATTCCACAAAGAAAGAGTTTCGTTGAAGTTGAGTAGCTTACCCAAATGTACCCAGAAGGAAAGCTGGGAAACAGAAGTCTGGCTGACTCAAATCTGTGCTCTGTCCAGTAAGAAAGAGGGAAAGGGGGAGGCTGCCTTTTTCTCTGAGTAAAGTGGGAGATGTTGTGGATTGTACTGATTATCAGTCTGGCTTTTGGATCTTGGAAGCCATTCATAGAAGGAGATTGCAGAAGGAAATTCTTAGAAGGAAAAGTTAGAAGCTGAGGGCTCCTGAAATTCCCTCCACCTTTCAATGTTCCTTTCTAGTGCTCTGAGTCTGTCTGGGAGCTTTGACAGGACACAAAAGAGGCTTTCCTTTAAAGCACCAGCTTGGCACAAAACCCTTTTCCCAGTAATTCAGCCTTATTCTAGCCTGGGTCATTTTGGAGCCAAGACCCAAGCCAACTCACCTAACCTAAGTCTTGGCACTGACCCTCCTCCACTGTCTCCCCTGGTCAAGAGAAGTAGGTACCGCTTCACCCAGAGAGAATCTCTCTCTCTGAGCAACACCTTCTCCTCTAAAGCACAAGCAACTATAGATCATGTGACAACTCTCTATAAAATTCTCAGAATGTTCTGTAACAGTTCACATGGCAGCATGTCAGTGTCTACTGCACTAGAAATCCATATATCGTCTTAAGTGAGAACAGAGCTCTTTCCCAAGCCCAGAAAGACTTACATTTCACGTTTCTGTTGATAGGATTATTGTCTTTAGAAAGGAGGACCGATCAAGGGAACTAATGTGAGCAAACAGCACAGCATTAACGATCTGCAGAATATCCTTTCAATAATGTGTGGCCTAATCCTTTCTCATTTGGGGCATTTAAAAGTCATACGTTTATTCTGCTCCCTGCAACCTGCCAATACACTAATTTTTTTTTTCCCTTGACATGACAAACAATTGGGTAAAACCTGCAAATGTTAAAGAGCCAAACTCGGGGGGGGGGGGGGGACAGTTACAGAATTTAAACAATTCATTTTATTAAACTTGAAGCACAGTAAAGCATTAAGTGTCATATTAGTAATAATTGAATAACAAGTTTGTATTGGCTGAAGCACCAGAAATGTTTGTATTTACTGATAGCAGATGTTTTAGTATCCTATCAAGTCAACCTCTTTAGAAACTGCCTTAGGTTCTAATGTGGTTTTTTCCTACAAATCTGATTATATCCTAGCCAGGAACAAAGCAGGATAACAATTAACTAGCAATCTTTTAGGAGTATTTTGTCATACAATGCATTAAAAGCCAAAGTGACAACAATGGTAACAAAAGGGATTCTGCTAATGTGTACTATAAGAACAAAAATGTATTTATGACTATTAAATGATCATATGACCTGTTTTCCAGGATTGTGCTAACAAGTTTCAGATTCATTTGGTGAAAATATTCACTTTTTTGTTTTTTAAGATTTTAGAGGGCTTTATTTTCCAGAGTTTGAGCATAGTTTTTTAATTTTATAATCATTTCTCTAATAACAGCCCTAAATAAGTCTCCTTCCATTTCCACATGCCTAACTGAAAATTATCCAACAAATTTAAATACAAACTCCTCCCTACTTTTCAAGGTCCCCATCCTCTGCCCATGTCCTAAGCAATCTGTACCAACTCCCATAATTCTTATTAAAAAAGAAAAAAAGAGGTGGGGATTATCTGTCATCTGTTGTAGATCTTCAAATTGAAAACATTCACATTTTTAAATGCTTTTAAAACATTGTCCAAACGATGTGCTTGTATCATCGACAGATTAGAGGCCATATCCCATTTCTAGTGACATCAGCCAGAGTTATTCTTTTGCTATATAATCTAGGCTGAACACCTTGGTATCCTGTGCAAGTATGTTTTTAACATTTACAGTTTTTCTCTTTCAATCCCACTTTACCATTTTAGAAAAGATGGGATGTTACATTGTATTTCAAAGTAGAATCCTATTGAAAAAGATGTACATAAACTCCCCACAAAATGTGAGTGCTCCTGCTACCAATGTTACAAAAAGTTTCACTGTATTGGAGTTTCTCTCTGTTTCAATAGTATCACCTACAAGCATTTTCAGTCCTATTCATGGAGTAGATTTCCTGATATAAAAATACCAAAAGGTGGTTCCTGGCTTTTCTCGCTAGTGTTGTTATTAAGTGACTGAAGGCATGGCCCTTGTTCTCTTTAAACTATCAGGATTTCCTTGTTCATTTAAGCATATAAAGGAAATGCTAGTTTTCCAGCACAATCTTAAAGAGGGAATTAAATGGCACTTGATTCTCTAGTTCTTTCTGCAAAAGAAATATACATAATTCTCAATATGTTCCTCTTTTGTATATACAGAAACAATGATTAGGTGTGTGTGTGTGTGTGTGTGTGTGTGTGTGTGTGTGTGTATGCGTGTTAAATTCCTGGTAGAATAAACTCCCATTTGCTTAGGTCTTTGCCAACTGAAGATGAAAAATCAGTCCTATTTTTTGAAGCTATAACACCACTTGTAATGTTTAAGGGATGTGGTTGAACAGTAAAGTTATCAGCACCTAAAAGTTAATGGGATTTTTCAAAATCCTTCAGTAAATATCTAAACATCACTGATGATCTAAAGACCCTTTACCAATGGGAATAAACACGAGTTTTACTGAGCTGAACTAATGTAAGTACAGTATCCAACCACCTTCAAGATAAATAACAATAAAATACATTGTAATTTGCAAGACATGGGTTTAGTTTACTATAAATCGGTCTTCCTAGTTATTGACAAAGTTATTACCCAGTATTTATTCAACATAGGTTCTTAGAGATTGTACAGATTCTATTAAGGAAAGAAGGCATTCTTACTAACTAACTCTAAGTTAAAAGAAAGAATAAATCACCACCTCCCTGAATGGAAATGGTGACATTTGAAAGCAGAGGGAAAATGCAGAGAGGGAAATTAAGCCAAACTCACCCTTCTTTGTTTTTAAATCATGACTTAATCCCTCAGGGTCTTCCAGTTGGTTTTGCTTCATAGACAACAGAAATTCAGGATATTCTCTCATGCTGTATGTCCTAGAACTGGGATATTCTCATATCCCCAGGGAATCCCCACCATCAGTTAAGCAGAGTATCTCCTTTCAATGGCTGGATTGCTTCAGGAATGATTTGGGACCCGACCCTGGCTTTGCCAGGAACCAGCTGCACTATCTGAAAAAGGGTCTCTTCTCACTCTACCCATCTTAACCCAGCAGTCCCCCAAACCACACAAGTCAGCTCTGCTCCTATCCTCTTCCGCTTCTGCCTGTGAGAGCTGGAGGATGTTTCTTAACCATCAGGCTCATCCATTTCTGATTGCCCTTCCCATTGGTGCTTCTACCTGAATTTATGAATCCAACTAGATGCTCCTAGCCGGTTACATTTGCCATTCCTAAGAGGCTATTCCAAACAGGGACAGTTTCTTGATTCCACAGAGCCCCCCTACTGACGGTGTTGCTCTCTGCACATAAACTTGCCCTCAACGTACAGCTTCTCTATGTCCATATCTATATACCTACTGTGAGAGTTCTTGTCTTCATGTATTTCATTTTTTAATTTTTTAATTATTTTTTAAATTTTATTTTATTTTTTCAGTGATTCGTGTATTTCAGAGGAAGCACTGGAGCCCTCCCAGTCAAACATATTCTACTTCACCCCACTTTCATGGTGGATCTTGTTTTTGTTGGACACGAAGCTTTAAAATTTGCAGGACTTTAAGATAAGGAAATAAAAATTAAGAAATAAAATGTGCCTTAATGGATTAAGGTTTTAAAAATCACACCTTAGCATATGTACAAAACATACGACCATATGATGGTATTGCTAGGGCCCCTTTCCTGACCTTGGCAGGGGTCTGAGCAGGTGAAGTCCCTGAGCTTAGTTACCTTCCTGTCTTCACAGCCTTGCCCTTGTCAACTACAGTTCACTAAGCCCTATGGTTCCAAGGCAGCCATTGTAAGTAATGAATTAACTTCCCTCCTTTGTTTCTGTAATGAATTAACCTCTCTCCCGTGTATCTAAATGTATCTTTGGGAGAATGGAGATAATAGGAGCTTCAGACTTTGTCTCTTTTAGGACTTATATTTCGCGTGTAACCCCTATTGAGAATGGCTGCGTCTGCTTTCATCTTCTTTAGGATTTAGCTCTTGTTAGATTGTTGAACCTAACTTGTGTTTTCAGCCTTACCCACTACCTACTCCCTCACCAATGTATGTACACACACACACACACACACACACGCACGCACGCACACCGGTGCTCCAGCCCTGGTAGAGGGAGAGGGCAGATTTTTGTGTTTACGTGTCATAGGCCAACGTTTTTTCACCACTTACGGGAGTTGAAATATTTGGTTCGTATTTGTAGGCTAGGATAACCAACAAGATTTTTTTTTCCACAGTCCTGCACACTGAAGCTCACAAGACAGATGCAATGAGGAGAAAGGGCATTTCCAGGCACGGGAGGTTGGCAGTCAGTTGGTGGCAATCTCTGTACACTCTCTGGCCATGCAAACAGCATTTGGCTCTAGACAGAAAATAGGATGGGAAGAAAGTAGAGGGAAGAAGATGCTACAGCAATTTATCACCCCAGTTCCAGGTTATTAAACTCATACTGCATCGGCTTTGGTATTGATAATGAATACCAACTGTGACTTAGTAATTTTAGGGCTAGAAGGAAGGAGGAAGTAAAGGTAAATAAAAACAAAAAGGGGCACCTGGGTGACTCAGTTGTTTGAGGGTCTGCCTGCAGCTCAGGTCATGATCCTGGGGTCCTGGGATCGAGTCCCACATTGGCGGGCTCCCTGCTCAGCCGGGGGTCTGCTTCTCCCTCTGCCCCTCCTACTCATGCACATGCTCTCGCTCTCTCTCTCTCTCTCTCTCTCTCTTGCTCATTCTCTCTCTCAAATAAGTAAATAAAATCGTTTAAAAAATTCATATAGCTCAGCATATAGGAAGAAAATATGCATGTAACTTTTATTTTCAATATGGGTGTCTTTAAAAATACATCATCAGTTCTACTACATTTTTATTTAAATGTATATCAGTTTTCTGAATTGGTTGAGTGCTTGTGGAGATAACATTGAAATTTGATAAAGATTTCTTATATTTATCTTAAACTTAAGGTAAAAAGAGTCAGTGTAAGAGTTGATCATGAGGGGTAACACCAGGAAAATCCTTGATTTCAGAGGACAAGTAACTTCCAATGCCTCCCTCCATGAATTGCTGGTCATCTAATACTGTCTGTCTACTATTTAGGCTGTACAGTTTCAACATTTAGGGTATCCTCTAAAGACATATATTTTAATTCTCTTACTCGACAAGCTTGTATACTTTGACACGTGTTCTGTGCAAGAGGCCCTTGTCTGTTCCAGGCCAACATCAATCCAAAGATAAACATGGCCAAAACCCTGCGATCAGACCACCCCCTGTCCAGTAGCACATGAGCAGAATACATGCTCTGCTGTGGGTTTACACGGAGGAGAAGCTTGTGATCCAGCAAGGGAAAGAGAAGGGGTGCTGGGAGAGTAGGATCCAGGGGAGGCTTCCTGAAGAAAATGGTACGTATGCTGCCGCAAGAAGGAGTAGGCATGGAAAACAGTGTGACAGACAGAGAGCCTGGGGATACTGAAGTCGAGAGAATTTAGTAGTAATAGAAAATACAGCACTCCCACAAATATAAGTTAGAGCAGCAGACATCGATCACACGTTCCTCTGTGGACAGCCTCACAAGCCTCCTCTCAGGCTAGAAGGCACTCCAGGCTGCTGGACCCAAGATCTCCACGAGAAACTTCTTTGTGAATGAAAAATACTTCGCCTCACCCGTGCCCCCTTCAACAGCACATCCTCAGAAATCAGCTTAATACTCACTTCCTCACAGAAGGCTCTGTTCACTCCCCAGACTCGGTTAGACCCCCTACTCAGGCACAGGCTGGCCTAACTCCAACTCCCCCTTTCTGTAGTACTAAGAGCTAGTTATTATGTGCCGGGCTGTATTTATCTCTTGAATCCTCACCACAGCCCTATGAGATATGGTGAGCTAGGTGTGGTGGGTAACTTGTCTAAATTCGCACTGTCACTAAGTGCTTGGGCTAGGATTGGAGCAAAGATCCAGAAACTATGCTCTTAGTCACTGTGGAATATCACCTGTCGGCTTGCAGTTGGACGATGGAAAACTACATATACACATATGGGTACACATGCTGGGGTATGGGGGCAAGAAAGAAATTTAAAATTTACTATGCACAAGAAACTCCATTTAAAAAAAAATGTGGCATTCCTTAGTTTTAAAAAATCTGAATTATAAAATACTTATGTAGGGAGTTGATATTTTTAATTTTAATTTTTTATTGAGGTATAACTGGGATATAACATGTCAGTTTCAGATGTCCAAAATAATAATTCAGAATTTTATATATGGTGACATGTTCATCCCAGTAAGTCTGGTTAACATCCATCATCAGACATAGTTATAATTCTCTTCTTGTGAGAAGAACTTTTAAGATCTACTCTCTTTGCAATGTTCAAATATACAATAGAGAATCATTAAGTATGGTCACTACCATGTACATTACAAGTCCAGGACTTAATTGTTTTATAACTCAAAGTTTGCACCTTTTGTCCACCTCTGCCCATTGAACTGACAAAGATCCAAATGCATTCTTACTGTATTGACTTAATGAACAGTTCTATAGAATTTAGAATTCAGTTAGCTTAGATTCATGATAAGGATAAAGATACAAGAATTTGCTAAATACGTAATCTCTCCACTCCTATGGAGAATGTATTTCTCAAGCATAGTCAACTTTGAATTTACCTAGAGTAGCTTTTCTAATCCGGAATAATTCTTTCCTTCAATGTCATTTTACACGGAGTGGTTACTATTCCTACCTCTAAAAGGTTGGGACCTCTTTTGTTTGTTTGTTTGTTTTTAGTGGGCTTTGAAATATCATTTGAGGGAAAAGCCCATCTGATGTCAGTGCTTTCTTTGTTGAACTTCCACTGAGTCGGTCTGAGATAAATGGAATTTTCTTCTTCAATCCAAGGCTTAATTATGGTAATTAGTCTGTGCAATTTGTAAAGTTTGGCAGCCAATTCAGGTCCTAATATGCATAAGCTTCTTTCTGCTACAAATTGAGTAGGTTTTAATCAGTTTTTAAAAGACAGTGTCTTACCCTGCCTGCGTGCCATACTCTTAGATTTTGAGATTGAATGTTATTTCAAACTCTGCTACATCATTAGCAGTTTTGATATTTTTAATATTCATGAAGCTTTCATCTTAGCATTAATCCCCCAGCATCTGTGATTATGACGGGCACTCAGGGATCTGTCTATTGTGTGTCTGTAGAGAATGAAAAGCCCAGCAGCTCCTGGCAGTAAATTAACCCTCACAATGCCACTTGGTGCCAAATGCCTTTTGAAATGTTGCCTTCTGCTCCGAGCCTTTCTGTTCAGATTTCACACTCATGTTTGATTCCCTCAACAGACTCATGCTTCATTTTGTTCTGACAGCCATCTGTGACACTATGGATTTTTCCCCCTCTTTTTCATTCAAAAGCCCTATCGTTCACCAGTGTTTCCCCCCCCCCCCCCAAAAAAAAAATGGGCATGGTAATCAAATGAGGAAAAAGAGCCCAGGGTACTAATTCTTACTTCATTATGTGAATGTTTATGCACATTGGGGGAATTTATAGAAACATACACGATTTTTTGACAATGCTTCTTCAGAATGAATTTTTAAGTCACTGAGAATTTCTTCATTTACTGCTATTTTTAAACATGCACCAGATTCTCTAAAATACACTACTCTTTTAAGCATTAGTTTCATTCATTAGATTTTCTTATTCTAAAGAGATAAATTGGAATTCTTGAAAAAGGAATGACTAGGATGCATGCAGTTATAGTAAGTACACAGCTTTCACTGGCCAATATGTGTCTTTAAATATATGGGTGTACAGATGGATAGGTAACCAAATTCAAATTGCCAGAAATTGAGGTGAAAATTGATACTTCCTTTCCAGTTTCTAGCAATATTTTATCATTCTACTCTGAAATATTTCTTGCTCTTGTGGGTAAAAGAGGGCTTCTAATTAGCCACATGTCATGTATGCAGTAGGACAAATATATTTTACTTCATAATTTTTCCCAAAAAAACAACCTTACTTCCAGGAAAAAAAAAAAAAATCAGAGATGCTATTTCTTAAATTACAAGTGAGATCAGAACTAGAATAAAAAAGAGTCACCAGGTTTAAATACAGTTTTAAAGAATAAGCTTCATATTGTGAAGACTGTAAAGAGAGTAATGTAGTGAGAACCTCAGGCGGCTGAAGCCAGTAATCCTTTATAGGAAACCAAGAAGGGCAAGGGTGGAGAACAAGTCCCTTAGCAAACTGGGGTGTGTTCTCAGGAAGCCATGTTCAATTCCTGTGAAAGAAATAGCCTCAGTAATCATCCATTCTTACTTTCTGAAATCTCTGAGATTTCCTTTAAATGTCAGAAAAGATAGCTCATTTGTAATGTTGTTCTTTCGTCTATGTGAGGAAATCATTCTCTATAGCCTTCTAAATGGGGGTGGGGAGGTGTGGAATGGGACCCCTTGAGTGACAGGAGTGAAGGGTGGCAGGGGAAAGGTTGGAGTAGGAGGGTCCGCCCATCCTATATACCCTACCTAGCCCCTTGACCTTGTAGGGAGGAGAAGGTTATTAAAAAGGAGAGTGGTCTGAGCTGGAAGAATGTTCCATTTGAGGCAATAAACTTGTTAGCAAAGCACTAAGAATTCTGGCTCCACAGTCCAAGCAGCTAATGAAGATCAATAGTGATAGTCCTAAAAATTTCAGGAAATGTTACCTGCATATCTAACTTGGAAAAATATAAAATGTAGTGGACGCAACCCTGTATTTTTACTGTCATTGAGACCTAAGCTTATTATTCTGATGGATTGAAAAAAGAATCTCAGCTTCCCTTTGGGGCCAATGCCCTACCTAGAGATGCTAGGAGTGGCTAGGGTAGCAATAGGGAAAGGGAAAATTCTAGAGAAAAACAAATTTTTGCAGAAGTAATTATTTTTGAAAAAAACTTGAAACTCTATAAAACATCTACTTCAAACTTTAGCAAAGTCTCTCCTTTAATAATATGATAAAAATCAATATTATCATATTTATAATATTCTTCTTTATAATAATAAAGATTATTGGCAAGTCATCTTTATTTATTGATAAATGACAAAACCTATATTTTCCCCCAAAATATAGGTTATTTGCCCTAATTCTGTGAAGCCCAGAGATAACTTAAGTTTGTATTACCTCATTAGGTAAGTAATCAGTGCATTATAAACCAACGTATTTTATAGAACTTGAGGTTTACATTTACTAACACCAAGATTTTAAATTATATTCATGGAAAATAAAATATCATATTTAGGTGAATCCCAAAATAGAGACTGTAACATTCTGAATAAGGAGGAAGAAAATGCTGGGTAAAATAAAAGGCTTCAAATATGCTTAAGTCTAAGTGTTTTAAATGGATAATTGGAGGAAACCACTAGAGTGGATGATTTTGTTGCCAGAGCATTACACACTAGCTATTTCTTAATATTATTTAGGGAGTTTAATGAAATGGATAAATTTTCTTTGAGGTCATGATCTTAGTCAGAGATTAGACATCTTTGTTGCTCTGTCTCTAAATATAAGGAATGATATAAACATGCATTGGAGAATATTCAGGTAAAAGATACATGTGCTTTGCAAAAGTATGTTATTTGAACATTTCCTCAAACTTCAGGAACTTTCTTGACAACCCGTAGCCTGGGAGACTTTGGGCAGCTGGAAGTCCTATGGGCTTAGAGATCTGTCTCAGTTCCATTTTTTTCCCTCTTCTTTTAGATATAAACCAGAATGACCCCAACCCCATGGTAGCCAGTGGATTAGCCTTGCCTTCAAGGGGTTGAGTATGGAGGTATAGGAAAGGAAGAGAAAATAACCAGAACACTGCCAGACATCCCTTTGTTTATTATTTTATAAAATCATAATTTTCATCTTGTAAATGGAATGATATAATCCATAGAACATGTATATGGCTTTGTAACATTTCATCTGAGGTTTTGAGGGGCAAACGAAACAGGAATAAGTTAGTGATTATCTTCCTTAATCATTGTGGCTGAAAACGACAAACATTACATGATTAAATGAAAAGAAACACAAATGGTATTTTTTTTCTTTTTTTCAAAAGTGCATTAAAAATAGACCTTTTCTCCCTGGTTTTAATCATCTGAACATTAATATCCAGCCTTATCTGACACGAGAGCCTTTAAAAGTGAGCAGTAAGACGCCTTATCGTAAAATCAGTTTTGTCCTAAGTTGGGAAATAAGCTTTCTCAAAATCTGATTACTGGGCCAGTGCATTCAGTCACTGTTATCATTCTGAGGAAGATGAGTTTCCAGGTATTGTTATTTGTCTATGCCATTAGAGTTGACTCTTAATTAGAGGCTGTGAAATACAATTCCAGTAGTGATTATGAAGGTACTGATTGTCTTCCCCAGTCGTTGTGCATGGATGTGTAAACTGGTACTCATTTGTAAGTACTTGACCCACGTGAAACACCTCCCCTACTTTCAGCGTTTGTCACCAAGACACAGACCTCACCTCCAAGAATCTTCAGCTGTACCAAGGCAGATATGAAAACAGCTGAACTACTGAGTTTCACGAAATTCTTAAGAACAGATACATAAGCAATATCTCTTAGGAACAGAGAAGAAAAAGCTATCAATACGTCTTGGGAAAATCAAGAGTTAGCATGAGTCTTGTAGGGTGGACAGAAATTCTCTGATCCTAAATAAGAAAAGTATTTCCACCTGGAAGAGTAGATGTCATAAGCAACATAAAGTATATGGAGTAGCCTAGGAATGGTGAGCATTGCAGTATAATCGTTAACAATTCACAGGGTAGATATCGTAGGAAGGATAGCTGGAAAGATAGAGTTTGGGATTAAAACAATGAGATACACATAATTAGGAGCAATGCGGTTCTGTACTTTTTAATACAACCTTGTGGCAAGTCTGGGATCGTTCAAAATTAACAAAAATGAGGACAGTCTGTGATGACCCCACTGTGAGAGCACTGTGTAATCAACACTGTCCTGTTGAACATGGCGGATACTTAGAGGGTAGGTCTGGGAAAAGCACATTTTCAAGGGTGCCATCTCCTAATATAGAATATTGGACATTGTAGTTTAAAAGAATAAGGATGTTTCAGTTAATAGAATGAAGAGATTTAGTTAAAGGATAAGGACGTTTTCCTTTTAAAGATAGATACTGATGATTTTTTTGTTGTTGCTTATTTATTTGTTTGGACACTTTTTTTTTATTTTATTTTATTTTTTATAAACATATAATATATTTTTATCCCCAGGGGTACAGGTCTGTGAATTGCCAGGTTTACACACTTCACAGCACTCACCATAGCACATACCCTCCCCAATGTCCATAACCCCACCCCCCCTCACCCAACCCCCCTCCCCCCAGCAACCCTCAGTTTGTTTTGTGAGATTAAGAGTCACTTATGGTTTGTCTCCCTCCCAATCCCATCTTGTTTCATTTACTCTTCATATGATCTCCCTGATATGAGGGAGAGGAGATGCAACATGGGGGGCTAAGGGGGTAGGAGAAGAGTAAATGTTTGGACACTTTTGTAGTCATTCACAATAACCTGCAATGATCACAATTTGAGCCAAGCTCCTGCAAACACATGAAAGATCAAAAATAGTTAATCCGAAGTGTCCTATATGCTCTCACTTCATAAGCATTAGGAATTAGTAATTCACTAGGTCATTGTTTTTCGCACTGACTACTAAGAAAATTTGGAGCAATTTAGGAGACCCTCAGAAACTTAGTAGGCTTGGGTAGCTTTTCTTACTGTCCTCGTTACTGGTTACAAGTCTTACTTCTGGCTCCATTTTTACGTCTATTCATTGGTTTTACTCTAGCACATACTGTTAATTTACATATTGCCTTGTTATACTTTACATATTCATACAAGCACTGATATGGTTATAAACGTTTTAACAATGGCTTCTCCAGAGGGAAGGGATGTGACTGTGTGTGCGTTTGTTAGTATAATGCTGATATCATAATGTATAGTACATAATTTATAAGTAATAATACTATAGAGATCATGTTTTTGTTGTAGATTTCATATAGAATCCATTGATTCTCAGAGAATATTTTAATTGATTTCTCCCTAACTTTTAGCCAGCTTATGGTTACCTCTTTTGTTCTGACATGAATGTTGGTCAATATTTTCATTTACACTAATGATAGTAAGACAAAGTGTAACAATAAAGATGTGAAAGACCTTTTGTTAGAAAGAACTTCACTTGTTCATCAGTAAGTGATGACCTCTTTGCTGAAACAATTAGTAGTTTTTAAATAATGGATGAATATTTTCTCTTTTTTAATGCATGCTATTTATAATATAATAGCTACTGATATGGCATAAGTTAAAGCTGCGTTATTAATATTTTCTTCATCGCTTTCTTTGGATAGTCAACAAAACAATAAGTCAATCTCTGGTGAGTAGGGTTTCCTTCCAATTTCTGCGGCATAAATACTGAAACCATGTCCAGGATCAAACTACTCACGTGATTTCCCTGAAAGTAAAATTGAAAAGAAATGCTCAGTAACACACTATTATGTAGTATGTCTATCATACAGATAAATACATCCAAATAACATCAAGGTCATGATCATAGTAAAAATTAGAAAATTAGGAAACAAGGAGTTTTTAGTATCTACCAGCTTTGTTTTGATACACTTAAATGTAAATTTGTATATTTACTTATTAATAATAAATTTATTAAATAATGGATTTTGTTAACGGGCTTATAAAATCCCTGAAAATGTATCAGTTGGCTCTTGGGAATTAGTACATCTGGATTTAGCACAGAACTGAAAAATATAAGCCACATAAAACTTTCCAAATGATGGGGAGTTGTATATAAAGCAAATCCTTTGCTAAAAGGAAATGAACACCAGTGTAAAAAAATACTTATTTCAGATGGATGCAAGTGCCCAGCATGAAAACCAAACTGATGAAAAATCAACTCTATTTACTTGCTAATTTGTTTATCCTTTAGCCTTCTTTGACTTTTTACTGGCAGGCTTGTTTTAATATATATTTAAATTCCTGAGAGAGAAAAGATAACTTGCTAAATTCACTGGTATTAATAACGTTTGTGTCCAAAAGTACATGTTAGGCAACATTTTTTCCCCTCTAAAATAGATTTGCAGCAAATCAACAAAAAATTGCATTGCCTTAGTTAAGTTCAGACATGGAAAGGAGATTGGATTTAAGCTGTTGTATGAAAAAGATACTAATTTTCAGTTTAGGCACAAAACCATCCGAACATTTCAGATCTCTTCCTGGTTAAAGTGGCAAAATATTTACAAATACAGTTCTTAGATACCTAAGGAGTGGGCTTACTGGAGATCACATGGATTGATGTTGGTGTGTTCACTTGACTTGGATTATTTTAAGAAGAGAAGTGTGACCATTAATTGTTAACTAAACTGGGAACACATTAAAATTTCAGACAAAACACAACCTAAATAGCACACCCCAGCCTCTGACAGTGTTCATGTGTTAACAGAAATGATTGGTGTGGGGGTGCACTTGGGTGGCTCAGTGAGTTAGGCCTCTGCCTTCGACTGGAGTCATGATCTCAGGGTCCTGGGATCAGCATCGGGCTCTTGGCTCAGCGGGGAGCCTGCTTCCCCCTCTCTCTCTCTGCCTGTCTCACTGCCTACTTGTGATCTCTCTCTTCATCAAATAAATAAATAAAATCTTTAAAAAAAAAAAAAAAGAAGACGAAGAAAAAGAAGAAGAAAGAAAGAAATGAGTGGTGTGGGGGCACCTGAGTGGCTCAGTCGGTTAAGCGTCTGCTTTCAGCGCAGGTCATGATCCCAGAGTCCAGGGATCAAACCCCACATGGAGCTCCCTGCTCAGTGGGGAGTCTGCTTCTCCCTCTGCCTGCGGCTCCCCCCACTTGTGCTCTCTCACTCTCGCTCTATCTCAAATAAATAAAATCTTCTTAAAAAAGAAAGGAAAAGGGGCGCCTGGGTGGCTCAGCGGGTTAAAGCCTCTGCCTTCGGCTCAGGTCATGATCCCAGGGTCCTGGGATCGAGCCCCACATCAGGCTCTCTGCTCAGCGGGGAGCCTGCTTCCCTTCCTCTCTCTGCCTACCTCTCTGCCTACCTGTGATCTCTGTCAAATAAATAAATAAAATCTTAAAAAAAAAAAGAAGAAAAGAAAAGAAATGAGTAGTGTGTTAACTGATGGAGGCCTGTAATGATTTCATCAGTAATTAGCAGGTAAATGAGGCCCTAGGATGAAGGCGTGACGGCTCCCTTTGCCCCTTCACTCTTTTTTTTTTTTTTTAAGATTTTATTTATTTGTCAGAGAGAGAGGGAGAGAGAGCGAGCACAGGCAGACAGAATGGCAGGCAGAGGCAGAGGGAGAAGCAGGCTCCCTGCTGAGCAAGGAGCCCGATGCGGGACTTGATCCCAGGACGCTGGGATCATGACCTGAGCCGAAGGCAGCTGCTTAATCAACTGAGCCACCCAGGCGTCCCTGCCCCTTCACTCTTGATTGGCACAATGGCCCTGAAATCTAATCTGAGGAGAAAAGTTTATGAAAGTGCTGGACTCTAGGATGAGCTAATCGCTAAGGCCCTTGCACTTAACAGTTTTCTTTGTTATTAAAGATCACTCCCTTCTCTCTCTCTCTCTTTCTCTCTCTCTCTCTCTCTCTGAATACTTACATTTAACCCTTTTTAACCCTCTTAATTACATTTTTAAAAGCTAAAACTAGGGGGTGCCTGGGTCGCTCAGTGGGTTAAGCCTCTGCCTTTGGCTCAGGACATGATCCTGGGGTCCTGGGATCGAGTCCCATATCGGGCTCTCTGCTCAGGCAGGGACTCTGCTTCCTCCGTTCTCTCTCTCTGCCTACTTGTGATCTCTGTCAAATAAATAAATAAAATCTTTTTTAAAAAGTTAAAACTATGACAATTATTGTCAAACCTATTGTCAAACCTTCATGTAATTTTTCCCTAAACTTTAAGATAAGAGATCTGTAGGCCCTATCCTGTTTTTTGTATACTCAGGAAACCTAGAATACTCTCCTTGCTTATTATGCTAAGACATTAAGACTTCTCTAACTTGTGAGATCTGAATTGAGGCAACCACATAAACGTAGGTTGTTTAATTTTCATCAGTCTTTCCTAACATTGACTATGGTCCCAAAGTGGTAATGCCCGAGCTGGATCATTTTTAGGTGGTTTTGTCACATGGTTAGGTATTTACAAAATTGACCAACCCTAAAAATCTGATTACAATACCTAACGTCAGAGGATTTTTTTTTTTCCTCCAGGTTTTAAACACTTTGAATTTTTAGTCATGGAAGAGGGTTATCTTCTACATTGATTAAAATCAAGTAGTCCAAGTAGTTATTCCGGTATTTGGATTTTATTCAAAAACTTTTCTATATGTATAATATTAAAAACATGTATGTGGTTGTGTGTCCTTTTTTTTTTTAAACAAACAAAAATGTAAAGATGAGCAGGATGAAAATGGAGTCCTATAATCTCGACGAGTACTTACTGTCTACAATGTACCTGTGCGGCAAAACCAGAAATAAATGACAAGATTCCTACACTTTTACCTTAGAATCTTGTATGGGATCTCTCTATGGTATGGGAGATGGTGTGGAGAAATATAAAACCAATGCGTATAATAAAATAATACAATGAATATTTACCTGTTGCATGGCCCAGTGCTGAATCCAGATGCTTGGCACTAATAATTACTCTCCAGGTGACCCAGGTCCTTACCAGCCTGATAGCCATCCCGTCTGTGTCCCGCTGGCTATGTAGGCTGAAGCTGAACTGACCTGCCTTCAGGTCTTCAGTAGCCCCATTCTCCTCATTCTGTGACCTTCAGTGCTTTCTGCCCCCACCCAAATCATTCTTTTCTGTGTTACCAATGTCCTCTTCTGCATCCACCCGGCTTTGCTTAACTAACTCATCTTTATTTTTCAAGCCTCAGCTTCCTCATTGAGACTTCCCTCAAAAAACACTCTTAAATGTGCTCCTAGCATACTTTCATAACACCTATAATTAATTATTTGTATAAATAATGGCAATACAGGTTTTTTCCCCATAATATCAGCTCCTTTGAGAACATGAACACTTGGTATCCACTCCTATAGCCTCAGCTCCTAGCACAGTGCCTGAAACATAGGGGACAGTGAGTCAATATTGCCTAAGTAAAGGAATAAATGTTTATAAATGGAGAGTTGGCTTGTGTCTAGAGATACTGAAGAATTTTTGCCACACAGAACTTGAACTTGACCTCCAGACATTAGAGAAAGATTTCTACAGAGGATGAGCAATGTAAGTAAAATAGTAGTCGTAGAAATTAACCTAGGGGTTTTGGAGGTAGTAAAATGAACTGGCCAGATAACTAGTCTTGAGGATTAATAGAAGAGAGATAAAATATAAATGCAATTTGCTCTTTTGAAATAAAGGCCATTTTCAGAAAGCAAAGGGGTTCCTACCCAAGTTTACTTTTAGCTTCACGGTATTTCTCTCTCTCTCTCTCTCTCTCATCCTCTCTCTCTCTCCATCTCTCTCTCTTTTCCTGTGAACCCCCTTAAGGATTTCTGAGGATAGAAATAAACTCTCTAGAAGAAATAACATTTATTATATTGCATAATACAAAAGGTCATGACTCAACATCAAAATATTTCTTTTAGTAAGGTGATAATTATAGCTGAATGTTTCCCCTGATGAGATGAACTGTCTCCGTGGGCTTTTCTATGGATGTTCTGTTACCCAAATCACAAACAGGCTGGGTATGGTTGTGCCTTCAAATCTAGGCAGGGATGCTTCTAAATCCAATTTCTCTAAGTTCCTAGCTGTGCAAATTGCCTCTTTTTATATTTTTATACAAATATATTCTATTTATACTTTACATTAAAATACATTTCCCCCAAATAGTGGGTTCTGCTTGACCAACATGTGGTACCAGTTATAAATAATTATTATAACACTGATGACAATGATAGCTTACATGAACTCAGTGGTTACCATTTGGCAGGAACATTCTAAATTCTTTCCATGTATTAATTCATTGAATCCTCTTAACTACCTCATAAAGTGGATTCTATTACTTACCTTCAATTTTACAGAGGAGGAGGATGAAGTACAATGCATTTAAGTTATTTAACTGAGTCATACAGCTAATAAACAGCAAAACCAAAATTCAAACACAGACATTCTGACATCAGAGCTCACGTTTTTAAAAGGTTTTCGGTGTCAGATCAGAATTTTAAGATTGCATTAGTAGAGAGGGAGGGGTCATTGTGAGATCCGGAACGAAGGCGTGAGATGATGAAAGTGGTTTGGGGGCTTGCTTTTTAAGAAAAATTTTGAAAAAACAGGGATGTGAAGGGCAGTTACTAGGCAGGGCAGATAAGAGGCAAAATACCCTAAGAGAAGGCTATGGCATCATTTCATGGTTGATAGAAAGAGGGTTTCCCCAAAATGATAACAGTCACTTATCAACAGTCAACTTGATGTTGTGAAGATACAAGTCACTAGGAACTGAGGAGAACAGAATTGTATAATTGACTTCTTGATGAAGATACAGTGTGTGAATTGTACAAAGCCGTTTAATAGAGTTCAGAGTGGGCCAAATTCTATATGCTGCTCTTGCTAAGGACTAAATTGCTGTCTTGTACTTTCTGGAATTGTACTGATATAAGCAACCAGAGTGGGTATTAAGGAGGGCACATATTGCATGGAGCACTGGGATTATATGCAAACAATGAATCATGGAACAATCCATCAAGAAAAAAAAAAAAGAATAAAAAAATGAAAACAAAAATTTTAACTTCCAAGAAATTACCAGCATGAGTTTAGCTGCTCTGCATGGATTAGGAAATGCCTTGTGTGTTGATTTCATTCCTAAAAAACCTTTATTCCATGTGATCATCAGTAAAGTCAGCACTCACCAGCAGAAAACCATGTGTTCAGCACTGGTTGCCTCTGTTAGGGCACACAATTTGAAAATGATTAGAAATTGAGTATCCTAAATTTGATAGCGTTTATTCTTAACATGGGAGACTCATGGATATGTTAATATCACCTCAGGCAGAGTGAATACCAGTAGCATTAATTTATCTTTTAAAAGGTTTTATTTATTTATTTGTCAGAGAGAGAGAAGGAGAAGGAGCAGGGGGAGCAGCAGGGAGAGGGAGAAGCAGGCTCTCTGCTGAGCAAGGAGCCCGACGCAGGGCTCAATTGCAAGACCCAGCAATCATGACCTAAGCCAAAGGCAGGCACATAACTGACTGAGCCACCCAGGCATCCCAGTAGCATTAATTCAGAAGCCTAAGATATCCCTGGAAGATATTTTATTCTGTAGAGTACAAATGATTCATTCACACAACAAATACTATTTACTGAATTGGACACTTAGGATATATTAGTGAACAGAGTTTTTTTCTCTTCATGTTCTTTTATTTTTTCAGGTAATTTTTTTCTTACAATATTTTATCACACACACACACACACACACACACACACACACAGGACCTGAGATGAGTAGAGAAACAAGGATAGGCTCCAAACACAAGCCTATTTATTTGTTTGTTGCTAGAAACTAATCTAATTATTACATCATATAATACAAAGGACTGAATATATTCAAGGGAACTTAGTAAGTTACTACATTGACCCAAAGGGAAGGGAAAAGATGAAAAGGAACAACAAGTGCTTAGAAAGTAGGAGAGAGAGGCTGAGGAGTGAACACAGCTGTGCACAGACATGCATTAAGACTCTGCCTTGCAGGGCGCCAGGGTGGCTCAGTTGTTAAGCATCTCCCTTCGGCTCAGATCATGATCCCAGGGTCCCAGGATTGAGTGCTACCTCAGGCTCCCCGCTGAGTGGGGCTAGGCAGGAAGCCTGCTGCTTCCTCTCCCACTCCCGCTGCTTGTGTTCTCTCTCCCTCTCTCTCTATCAAATAAATAAATAAATAAATCTTAAAAAAAAAACAGACTCTGCCTTGCATCATGCAACTTACGTTCTAGTGGGAGATATCATGAAAACTCCTTATGTCGTAATTGAGATAGGATAATATCATTTCATAAGCCTAAAATCATAAAAAGAGTGTTTTCCAAATACAAATAAAATCGAATAAAATAAAATGGGGAATGAAAATTCCAAACGAAGGTACTGGATGAATAAGGAAGACCCAGCCTCTGCAGCGCCATCATTAACAATCATCTGGACTAAATTTACTCAAGGGCAAGTGTGTAAAAATTCTCCAATTTCTACTTATTTCTAACAGCAGTGGATTGGCCACAGCCCCTGGATGAAATGTAAAGTGGCTATGCCCTGTGATCTCCATCACGTCCTTTGTCACCTGAAGGTGTTAGTAGCTCTGTCAGTCACGGTTCAACCAAGGAAGGAGATATACCGTGGAAGATATGCATTAAGAGATTTAGTGCAAGGATCTGATTTGCAGAATTTCAGGGTCTGGCCAGGTAAGCCTCCCTTCTGCGGAGCAGGCCTTCAGGAGAGCAGGCTGGGACGCACCTGTGGCCGAAGCTGCTGTCCACAGTGGAATTTTTTGTACCCTCAGGGAAGCCCCAGCTCTGTTTTTAAGGCCTTTCAATGTATTGAATCAGGTCCATCCAGATTACTCATTCAGGATAATCTCCTTTGATTAATATCAGCTGACTATAGACTTTAATCACTTCCACAAAATATCTTCATGGTGACATGGTAGCCTTGCCAAGATGATACATCAAAAGGACTATCCCAGTGGATTAGATATGTAACTGGTTTAATACACATTGTTCAGTTATAAATCCCGCAGGCTGTTTGGGGGGTGGAGGCTAATACTGGAATTTTTGCAGTTGATGGATCCAGGAAGAATGATAGTCTTTCAAGCCTTGGAATGTGGGACTCCCGAGGTAACTTCGAGTTTCCTATTATTTGAAAATAACAAAAATGTTCTGACACTTACTCCTAGTCATTTGAATTGGCTCCTTCCCCAAAGGCTTTGTGGACCATCTCCTTATGATGGGGAATTGGAAACTCTCTGGGAAGGTATTCAGAGTTCATGCATAACATCCCAGCAACCTCAGATAGATGATTTGTTCTATCTGAAAGACATCAGTCACTTAGCAAAGTGCTTCATGAGAACAGGTTCATGTTTTTGAGGTGCCTGAACTAATTATTGACAATGCCGTTATTACAGCTAACAGCTACATATACACAAAGATTTACTGCAGCAAATGCTACAGCAGAATAAGGTCTCCAGCCAAAACATAGATGATAAGATTACTGAGCTTTGATGCTATATGAATTATGATGTTATATGCATGATAAACATTGAGCAGCGTCTTATGTACCCAGCATTCTTCTGGGCTCTGGGGAAGCATTAAACAGTAGTGCAGAAGCCCTCTCCTTCTGAAGCTGACATTCCAGGAATGTGGAGGGAGAGTGGCATCAAATAAGCAGTTCCATACAAAAATTAACTTTAAAGCCAATTAGGATGTGACAAAGTGTCATGGACATGTGACTGGGTGTGTTGCAATTCTAAAGGAGGTGTCAGATTTGTGAAGGTCATAGCCCAGCGAAAGCTTGATGGAGTGAAGAAGGTAAAAGCCGCGTGTCTTCTCCGGGGAAAGCGTTCTAGCAGAGGGATCTCGCGGGGTATCTGAGAACAGTAAGACCCCTAGGTGTTCCCGGAAAGAGGGGTAGGGAGTGACATCGAGCACTAATAGAAGGCCAGATTGTGAATGTCTTTGTAGGGCACCGTAAGAACCATGTCTTTCATTCTGAATTAGAAGGGGAGCCACTGGGTACCTCTGAGCGGAACAGAGGCATGATTGGACTTAGATTTTAGTGGGATCATTGAGGATGATGTTTGGAAGGACGGCTCTAAGGAGGCAAGAGTGTAACTGGGAAGAGTAGTCGAAGCTATTGTAATAATGCAGGCAAGTGATGATGGTGGGCGGGCCCAGCACAGAGGCAGAGGCTGCGGGGGAGGGGAGGTGCTCGGATTCTGCTTCTGCTATAGAAACAGTGGCGACTTGATCTGGTATTGTCTCCGTGTACCAGATGTTAGGTAACATGAACCTCTGCGTTAAATGTCTTTCAAATATGCATTCTTCTGATGTATTTCCTGCTAAAGAGATTGTGCTGAGTTCCTCTGAAACCACAAATTAGTACCGTAATTCTTTTTCTTTTTTTTTTTTTTAAGATTTTATTTATTTATTTGTCAGAGAGAGGGAGCGTGTGCACGAGCAGGCAGAGTGGCAGGCAGAGGCAGAATCAGACAAAGAAGCAGGCTCCCCACTGAACCAGGAGCCTGAAGTGGGACTCAAGCCCAGGACCCTAGGATCATGACCTGAGCCAAAGGCAGCGGCTTAACCAATTGAGCCACCCAGGCGTCCCCCCACTTTTTTTTTTCTTTTTAATATTGTCTGCAGATAGTAGAGACCATGCAAAGACTCTTGCTGAATTTGTTAAAGGATTTGGACCACATTTATATTAACAGGTGCTTCTTTAGTAATCTGTACTTATGTAATGTTGATGACTCATTGGTTCTTTGTTTTATTTTTTCCACCCTTGGGAACTTCATTTGATCTCCCTTTCTTTTCTTTCCCTCCCTTCCTCCCTCCCTTCCTTTCTTTCGCTTCCTTTCTTTCTCTTTCTCTTTCATTCTTTCTTTCTTTTTAGATTTTATTTATTTATTTGACAGAGAGACACAGCAAGAGAGAGAACACAAGGAGGGGGAGTGGGAGAGGGAGAGGCAGGCTTCCCACTGAGTGGGGAGCCTGATGCGGGGCTCAATCTCAGGACCCTGGGACCATGACCTGAGCCAAAGGCAGATGCTTAATGATCGAGCCACCCAGGTGCTCCTTGATCTCCCTGTCTAAAACAAAACCATACAGTGTCTTCTAAGGAATCTTTTGAATTGCGGAGGTGTGTCTTACTGGTATACTTCTATGGTGTAATCAGCATGCTGTCATTACCAGGCCAGTGTTATTTGCAAAATGTGAATACCTGGAAATTATGTATTCTATATTCCTTTAAGATTTAGTCAGGGTTGCAGGAAAACTAACCCTTATAATGGCATTCATTCATGTGTTTGAACTATATGAACAAGTAACTACACTACTTTTCTATGTAGGATCCTTTTTGCTGTTTAAGACAGTGAGAGCGTCTCAAAGTATGAGGTCCAGGAAGCAAGATGACTGAAAATGCTTTAAAAGCACTTGGAATCATCCATTTGAATATACTCTTTCTGTATTTGTTCTGGAAATTTAATTTTTTACCTGTGACTCATGATGTTCATGGTCTGCAGTGGCCTGCTTTATTATTTTATTTTATTATTTTATTTTATGTTTGAAATCTCATGCTTGCCTCTAAGAATATATGTATGATCACTTTAAAATAAGTGAAATATGACTAGATTGAAAACGAACACAATGTTTCACTGATACTGAAACCACTCTGGGCTAATCCCATTTTGAATGAATGAAGTATAGATCTTAACTCAACTTACACTGGGTTACATCCCCCACAAGCCCATCATAAATGGAAAAATATTGTAAGTCAAACATGCATTTAATACACCTAACCTACCTCAAATGTGCTCAGAACACTTACATTAGCCTGCACATGAGCAAAATCATCTCACGCAAAGCCTGTTCTACACTGCAGTGTTGAATGAGCTCACACAACTTATTGAAAATGAAGAACAGAATGGTTGTATGTGTATTGGTTATTTATCCTCACGATCATAGGATATTTGGGAGCAGAGGCTTGCTGCGCGTGTTCTGTGTCATGAGAGGGGACTGTAGTACACATCGCTAACCTGGGGAAAGTTCCAGATTCGGAATTCAAACACAGTGTTTGCTGAATGTGTATCACTTTTGCAACATCATAAAGTTGAAGATTCGTGAATCAAACCATCATGAATCAGGGACTCTCTGTATTTCACTACAGAATTTATAAAACCCTGTCACGTCACTAATGTGAACTCTGGAATTTCGGGTTTACAGATAGGATAGAAGATTGGCTGGTGTTTGATACATAATAACAGTCCTCCAAAAAGAAAGACACTTTTCTTTTCCACTTCACCTGTGATAGTGCTACTTTAAGTGGAGAATATTTTATGAACATACAAAAATTAAGGCAAAAATATCAGTGAAATCTCTCCCTCAACCCACATTTCCTACTAGTGATGCCACTTCAATTTATAGTCTGATTCTAAATCACCGCTACTATGTATTCCCATCCCTTGTTCTTCTCTTCCCGTGTTCTTCAGTTCTTGGCAACTATGCTGTATCTTCCAACCTGTTCAGGAATTTTTCCCTGACCTATTAAAATACATTTTTACCAGGGCCCTACATGGAGTCTCAAACTCCTTTTAAATTTTGCTCTCTCAGAAGCAGGGAATGACTTTAGTGCCTATTACAGACTAGAATATATTGAGAGGTAAATTTCCCTGGCAAGATGCTAAAACATACCACTACTCTCCCTCCTTCAAACCAGTAGTAAAGTAAATACATCTTGAGAGAAGGAAAGAAATTATTCAGATAAATTCATGTTGCCTCCCTTAAAGTCTTGTCCATAATGAATATACTGGAAAATATCTCTAAAATATGCCCATTGCTTCACCAGAGGCCAAATCTAGCATTTTGAAATTATGAGATTGCTGGATTCTGCACAGAGACATTCCATTGTCTCAGGAGAGTAGCAAGTGCCTGTGTGTGCTAGGTTAGGGATAGAAGGTGTGGGAGCAATGGGGAGCTTCAAGCCATTGCCTATCAGAGCCCAAGAAGAGAGCAGTGTTTCTAGAGGCTCACTCTGGCTTACAGAGGTCTCAATACCACCACCCATGAATAGATGCACTTTAAAGTGGTTGTTTATAAAGAGCATTTAAAGATATTCTAAGATCCATACAGAATCATGTAAAAAAATGAAACAAAATTAATTCCTATATAGTTTGTTTCTTTATCTGATGTAATAAAAGGCAACTTGTATTTATTTTTTAATGAGTTATGTCTTCCAAAAACCTTAGTCTAATGTATAAAGATTGTTTTTCAGGAAAAGCTATGCGGCAAACTTATGCTCCATACAAATGTATAAGCTAATTATTATTTGGATTTCTTCTGGTGTCTTTAAACCTATTATTTAAAAACTTAATAATGTGCATGTAAAAAACTTTATTAATGATGCAATTGGAGATACTCGCTCACACCAAAAACATAAATTTAACTTGTTTTAGTAAATCAACAGATTTCTTTCTTCCACAAAAATATTTTGGCGATGCGGAAGGAGATGCAGCAGTTGGGCTCACAGAGTGAGCTCCTTCCTCCATTGATGCCCGCTTGTTGACTCGGCGGGCAGCCTTGGTCAAGAAATACAACCATCCTTCTGCCATTTGTTAAATTTGCATAATTAAGAACCAATTATACAGGGTATTGTTTGTAGCAGGCTTCTCAGCTGGCTTTCCCTAATTATGGCTTCATGCTACTTTCCCATTTTGATTACCAAAAAATTACTCTGACTTTTTGTTATTCTAATGAGGAGGTTAAAAAAAAAGCATACCTATCAGAATGATACATAATTATTGAACTTGAAGAATGATCTCATGAGTGAAATATATTTAATGGATGTTTTCATTTAATTCCATTGACGTGCACAGTAAAAATGGCTTAGCGTAGCATTCGATGCGTGTGTGTGTGTGTGTGTGTGTGTGTGTGAGAGAGAGAGAGACATATGTGTAGTGGGCTGCTTTTAATTAAAAGTAGGAAACTTCTCAGAAAGTTTGGTATTGGGTGCCTAGATGGCTCAGATGGTTGAGCGTTTGCCTTTGACTAGGGTCATGATCCCAGAGTCCCGGGATGAAGTCCCGCTTCAGGCCTCCTGCTCAGTGGGGAGCCTGCTTCTCCCTCTGCCTCTCTCTCTCTCTCCATCTCTCATGGAATAAATAAATAAAATCTATTAAATTTAAAAAAGAAAGTTTGGTATTATCAAGTACTCTTATTTTTTCTTTTGTTTGAAGTATTTTGTGATTGTTCTTTTAATATTTCCCACTGATCCTTCAGTCAATTGACACTGTGATTATAGTGTGGTCACATGAAATTTCTGAAAGTAGTTTACCTGGACAACTAGTTGCATGACATAATAGACTAGTCAATCGTGTAAAAATCAGCAAGATACTAGGGTATCAACTTTAAATTTTGCAAGTTTATATCTCAGTACAGTGAGAGTCAGTCAATAGTTCCCTTCACAAGCTGCTCCTGACAATGTTTTTGAAATGTTTATAGACTCTACAATATGCCTTTAGTTAATACTGAGCTTCTGAACTGTTTTATGTGAAGATGCTAGCATATACTAGTGAGACATTTATGAGCTAATAATATTGGCTTCCAAGGAAAATATTTTAAAAAAATAGAAATATCTTACTTCAAGAGAGGATTTTTAAAGCCTGGCATTGACAGGTTGTACCTGAGTTAAGAGATCTCATTGAAAAAAAAGTTTCATGTCTGGTTGATACTCACGTAGCAACTTATGTAGACATTTTTTTTAATTTGTGAAGGAAAAATGAATAGAATAATTTTGTGAATGTGAATACCTGAGCAACCGATTATCATGGTATAATGGACAGTATTGCTAAGGAACCCTAAATTCTTCATAGAATTTTGTGAGTAAAAATGGCCTTCACTGATCTAAGCTCAAAAGGGAATACTGTGTTGGGCGCCTGGGTGGCTCAGTGGGTTAAGCCGCTGCCTTCGGCTCAGGTCATGATCTCGGGGTCCTGGGATCGAGTCCCGCATCGGGCTCTTTGCTCAGCAGGGAGCCTGCTTCCCTCTCTCCCTCTCCACCTGCCTCTTTGTCTACTTGTGATCTCTCTCTGTCAAATAAACAAATAAAATCTTAAAAAAAAAAAAAAGAATTAACATTTTAAAAAAAAGGGAATACTGTGCATAACATGTGGCTAGATTCCAGGATTAAAAAAAAAAAAAAAAAGTCTTCGAAAAGGTGCTCCTATTTCTTGACACTTCTGTGTGTTTTTTCCTTAGCTATTATAGAGTTGTCAAGTAGATCTGCCATTTATATCCACTCATATTCAAGTACAACAATAAATAGTTTCTTCTCCAGAAAAGTCGATAAAAGCCTCATCATGCTTAATTGGCTTTGATTGGTGACATCGCTCTCTGAGAACTACTCACTCCGGTCAAGAAACACAGAGCTGATGACAGACCTGAATCAAGGGTCCACCCCTGGACTCAAACACATGAGAGTCATTATAATATAGAGGAGGCATGAAAAGTACAAATGATTGAGTTAGGAAGAATTCTTTCAAATTGAATGAAGGGCTTGACTCAGATTGAATATAAATGATATTGATTTGCAGGCTGTAATTGTATGATAGAAAACCTTATAAAGTTAGTAGACCCAGTCACTTAGACAACTGTTCCAGTCACTAAATGATAGCTTAGCTTCCTTCAAATATTGGATCTAAATTTAGGCATGTATTATTGGACCAGCATATCTAGCAGATATCTATCCTATTATAGATAACTGGTGAAGGTAAAAGTGGCCCTTGAGGCTTAAATTCCTTTAGATCACAATTAAACCTGGATAATAATGGCTAAATGAAGATTCTTATAGAAGACCCCTATCGATGCCACCAACTTCTTTGGATGGGCTGCACAATTTAGAATGATTCTAAGAACAACTGAAATGATTCCAAGGGTAATTTACCCTTTGAAAATTAAATCTGTGTTATTACATATGGTCCTGACAATGGTCCCAGGAGAGAGACTGAGAGTATTTTTTCCTTCCAGTAGTAAACTAGGGTTTGTGGTAGGCCCAATGGCTTACTAGAGTTGTATAGTTATGCTGAATTAGATCTTTGACAATAAACTACATCTTGTGATATTAAATTAAGTACATTGCTACTCTATTTTGTATTTCACAAGAATACTAGCTTTAGTGAATGATATAAATATTTATTCCAAAAATATTTCTTACTTTGAATGCCACTTTAGTCATCCATTGGTGTCTTATCATCATTCTTGAGAAGTGAGTGGCACATAATCTAGATTTAATACCTATTTTTGAATAATTACATGGATGCAGAATTCTTGAATATAGAGACTTCTTGAATATAGAGACTTTCTTGAATATAAAGACTTTCTGTACAATCTTCACAACCAAAAATGGCAACCTCACATGGTAGAATACCAGATACCAGTGTAAATAAGTATTAGCAGCAAAAAGTACATACTAAACATAGTGTAAGCAGAGTGTAGAGTTGGTTCATTAATCAACAGAATAATACAATAGAATAGAGAGATGGCCCTTGAAACATGGGGAAACAAAGATTATACATGAAATAATGTTGGTACAGGTGTTTAGTATCTTGAAAAAAAGAAAGCTGACCCTCACTTTAGTCTTTACAAAACACATTTCAAGTGGACCAAAACTTTTAAATAATAGCAACGAGGAGAATAAAATGTCTAGAAGACATAAAACAGCATGGTTAATAACTTGGAGTAGGGATTGTCCTTCTGAGAAACATAGAAAACCCAGAAGTATTAAAGGAAATTGCTAAGATATGTATAATATAAGAAATAAAAATATTTACATAAAATTAAGAAAATGCAAGAGAAATTAGAAAAATATTTATAGCACATGTCACATAAAATACTATTATACAGGTCACACATTTTATGTAAATATTATAACACTATATGATATATTTTGTCATTAACTTATAAATGAATAACTTAAACAGAAACTCAGTGTACCGTTTTGCCAACTACATGAACAGGCAAATCATGGGAAAACATGAAACAATGCTTAATTTTACTCAGAATCAACAAAACTACAGCATCAATGTAATCCTATTTTTCAGCTATAATGTGACTAAAATCTTAGTGTTATTGGCAAGAGTATTTATGTTTTCATAAAGTCTTGGTAGAAATGTAAAAGACAGGGGCGCCTGGGTGGCTCAGTGGGTTGGGCCACTGCCTTCGGCTCAGGTCATGATCTCAGAGTCCTGGGATCGAGCCCCGCATCGGGCTCTCTTCTCAGCAGGGAGCCTGCTTCCTCCTCTCTCTGCCTGCCTCTCTGCCTGCTTGTGATCTCTCTGTCAAATAAATAAATAAAATCTTTAAAAAAAAAAAAAAGAAATGTAAAAGACATATAGTATTTGACTTAAACTTACTTTTTTTTGGAATTAAATTAAAAATATGCTTACATATTTGCCAAACCACTTACATGCAAATATATTCATTCTAGCATTGTCTATTAACTGGAAAGAGTCAGTTAAGTAAACTGTGATACACACATATAAGGAGCCACTGTGAAAATAAATGAAGTAAATATGTGTGATCTGGTACAGAACCATCACTCACAATGTGGAGTTAAAGAAAAAACAAGTGCAATTTAGAAATATGCTTGTATGCCCTTGTGCTTTAAAAAGCAAATAAACATGGAGTATTTCTGAAAGGATCTGCAAGCAACAGTTAATATACTTGTGTTTACCCAGATTATTCATTCATAATGTGATCATTAAATTATTTTTACCACACATATATATTACTTCATCAAATAAGTAAAACTACTTTTTAAAGCAAATTATTCTGGCAAATATTGCTTTGACTTTATACTTAACAATTCTTAATCAAGAACCTAACTGATTCTTAGTTTCCTCCTAAACTTACTCTTGAAAAACTCTAAAAACGTGATAAGGAAATGATACCTCAGGGAAGCTGCTGATGGCATAAGCTACTTGAACTATATGGTTGTTTGATTTTATTTTTCCTTCCAATTCATCCTTAGACAGATCTTGACCTGAGCTGAGTTCTGCAAACAAGACCACATGGTCTCATTACTGAATGCCCAGTTGGTTTCTAAACAAGGATCTGTAACTGGTGTGCCCTCCTCCACAACTCTGCTTTAGTTCCCACTGCTCATCAATAAACCATGATGCCCTACACAGAACCCAATGCCTTGGGGCCAACCTGTCAATGATGGTGGACCATAAAAAATTGTATGTGCTCACCAAATCACCGCAGAGAAAATCCAGGGACAAAGCTCAAAAAAAAAAAAAAATCCCCAGAGGACAAGTCCCAACTTAAAAACGCAACAAAAATAAACAAAGAGAGAAAACAAACAAAACAGACCAACATGTAAACATAAAAATATAGACAGTTTTAAAAGGTGATAATGGAAAGGGATATTTCGGGTTCTGCCTGCCGTTTGCTACATTCCCCCCCATTAAAGTTAGCAGCGTAAACAAAAGTCTAAAGCATGCTCTCTGAATGAATCCATAACGAGATAATATTTCCTGTCTCTAAGTAGATGGTTGTGGTACTATTGGAACTTAGAAACTGAAGGACTCTGTAGGTACACTAATCAGGATACTACTGTTCAGCAGCCCCAGAATTTAGTTTCTTCGTTTAAACAAGAAAGTCACATGTACCTATGAACCCGACTATATTCCACTACTTAAATGTAGAAACTGGTTCTGTAATTTTTAACTTGAAATTTTTAACATTCTGTCTTCTCTATTCAGATGCTTTCCCTGTGTTTTTCAATCGTTGTATCTTTTGTTCAGACCATTCTCACTGGAAGTATTCTCAAGAGGCAATTAGAGAATTTTTTCTGATTTGATCGATGAATTCTCTGCCCCTTAACAAAAATGAATGACTGTCAGATAAGGAAATGATGTTAAACTGTACAAGTGAAATAAAAGTATACCAAAAAGAATGACTTTTGTGTATTTAAACAGAATGTTACTTAGTTCATGCAATCGATTTGCATTTTTGGTCACTTACTTGGTAACAATATGAAAAATGAAAGGGGCACTAGAACAAAAAGGTTTCTCTACTTGAAGAATTTACCCTACAGCCATGGATAGATATTTCAGTTACCAAAAGCTTACCAGCCAATGCATTATTATTCTTACAATAGCTGTTGGCGCAGCCTTCTTCAGATTGCCTAGGAAGAGAGTGGTCGATTCCGTGTGGGGGTTGGGAAGGAAGTAGTAAGGCAGAGCAGGGCAGAATGAGTGGAATTCCATCAGGCACACAAGTTGAAAGGGACGTTAAGTGGAATATTAGTAGTATGGGCAAAGGGAATGAAGGTGTCTGTGGTTTGCTAAATGGTGGTAGGTAATTATAGCTCGTACTAAGAATGTTCAGGGATCAGTGACCATCTAGAAAGGTGGGAAGTTGTCAGATGAGATGCCTTTCATCCGTGGCTGAGAAACTGAAAATTAATTTTGGAGACATGTAAGTTGGAAAGTGAATTATTAGGTGTGCATGTCTTTATTTTAGCAGTGAAGTGAACAGTGGATTGTAGTAGACACCCTCGGAATCCAGTTCGGAAATGAGGAAGGCCTGACTCACACAGTCATTTCTATAAGGCAAATTTGGTGATAAGACTCTCTCGTTCAAGTTCTGACTCAGCCAATTTCTAGTTGTGCAAACTTGACAGTCTTTTAATCTCCCAAAACCTCTTTTTCCTCACTTAAAATAGGAATAACATCTGAACCTGCCTTTAAGGGTTATTAGGAGGAGGGAATGAGATAATGCATAGAAAATGCAAGGCAGTTCCTGTAACCGGATACTAGGTATTCAACTGTAATGGAGAAGAGAGATTGGTCTTCGCCAGCATTGCCATCAGTTGGGAAGGCTATACTGTCAGTTCCAGATAGGAACAGATATATTCTTGCCTTATTGGAAGAAAATGTTTGATTCCCTAAGGAATTTTTGGCAAAGGGATAAACTCTTCTTATCTTTGAGGGAAAAAAAAAAAAGTTTCCTTTGTAGATATTAATGCACTTGACTTTTAGTGTTTTAGTATTTGTTTATCGATGATTTTAATTCAAAGAGGTAAATGCAACTTAACGTGGGAAGATTTACATTGCCTCCCAAACACCTGTATCCACTTCTACAGCCTGCTTGGCCCTCCCTCTGCGAAGGTATCCTATTTTCTTTTCTTCGTAGAATGTGACTTAGCAAACAATAAAGCAAGTCCAAAAAAGGGAGGAAAAAAAAAAAAGGGATCTTTTAAAATCTGCCTGGTGCATTGTGTGGCGCGACCTGGTGCCACGCGGTGTTTGAGGTGTGGATGTAGGCTCCTATCTTTGTTTGTGAACCACATGCATCATTGGCAATGGGAGGCAATGTGCCCTTTGAGAGGCACTCATGTGTATACCCGAGCCGAGCTGTACTTAAGTCTAGTTCCATCCTCGCCTTTGGAGCAGCTGTCACAGAATTCAACCACAGAAAATGGAGACCAAATAAAAAAGGGAGGTGGTTACTATTTTATTCTTCTTACACTGTTTTGTGCTAAAGACACTGATGGCAGATATCGGTTGTAGGTAAAAACAACTTTCAGCCTTAACATGAATGTTCAAGGAACTTATTTCTAAAACCAAGTTTGGAAAAATTAAAACAGAGTTTATTTTCTAAACGTTATTTAGCCTAGTTACAGGATTAATGAGGAGTATATTTTTTTAGACCTTTTTTTTCCCCCTACTACAAAGTTCAATGGCAGTACAAATTACTCAGGCAAAACAAAACTGCCCATGTGAATTAATGCTGAAACCAGGAAGAGGCTAATATCTGCATCAAGGGACAATATTTTAAGAATTCATGAATTTCCCTTTACTTATTCATTTGCAAAGGTTAAATGTGAGTTGTTTCATGCAATACTTTATGCTTTGATCAGTCTCAAGTGACTGTGTTGACTGATCTCATCTCCCTCATGTGAAATGCAACTGAGAAAAACAAAGGAAGAAAAAAAACTTCTGTTGCCAAGATGTGTAATTGGTCCATTTGAAATAAAAGTTTACCTATCAGAAATTGCTATTGAAATGCAAAATACCATTTCATTTGTTGGTGACTTTACACAATGTCAAATGACCATGATCTGAAATGATGGCACAGTGTCACAGGATAACCGCTGAAGATTCTAAAGATTTTCATTCTAATCCAGGTTTGCCATTTTTTTTTTCATCAGTGTTGCGTGTTTTAGAGCCCTAGTCATCCAACAAATGTTTATTCCCCACCCACTGTGTGTCAAGCAATCTGAAGCACTAGGGAGTAAGACAATTAGTGTCCCTCATCTCATTGGCCCTACGTTTTAATGAGGGAAATGGAAAAATAAATTTGCTCAAGTCAAGATAATTTGGGGTGATGATAAATGAGCAGGCAGTAAAATAAGGAATGACAAGTGGCATGACCTAGAGCAGGTTTTTAGATCCAGCCTATCAGAGGAGTACGCATTTGATAATGTCCTCGGATGCATCCCCAGCGAAATGGGACTACTTCTTAAGAAGTAAGAGGGACGAAACAGCGTTTGTCATGCACACCGCACAGACCATTTTTAAGGACTGAATGTGACAATACGTAAGTTAAAACAGTTCAGTATATTCACATATTATTTATAGTCAATATAAATAATATATTCTGTAATGTGTATTTATTCAAATCAATGAATCCGTAAAGAGCTACAGAAGTAAAGCAGCGCTATTCGGCAGACAAGCAGATTTCTAGAAAAGGATTTTCTTTTTTTTTTTTTTTTTTTTGTCAAGTTGTTATGCCTTTTGACTTTTTTTGGTAGTAAGTCTTTAGACCAGCACATAAATATCACATAGTGCTCTCCGTTCTCTCATCTTGGTTAAGAATGTGAGCTCTGTGGGGACGCCTGGGTGACTCAGTTGGTTAAGCAACTGCCTTTGGCTCAGGTCATGATCCCAGGGTCCTAGGATTGAGCCCCACATCCGGCTCCTTGCTCAGCCGGGAGCCTGCTTCCCCCATCTCCCTCTCCCTGCTATGCTGCCTACTTGTGCTCTCTCTTTCTGTGTCAAAAAAATAAGTAAAATTTATTTTAATTTTTTTTAAAAGAGTGCCAGCTCTGAATTTAGAGTACAGAGATAAAATCCAAGCTTCACCAGTTAGTATCTGTGCATCCTTGGGAAAGTTAACTTCTCCATGCAGCAACTCTTAGACGACTCCTTGAATTATAGTTTTTTTAAGAGCTTAAAACATAGTTAGAACTTGCATATGGCTAGCTCTGTATCACATTCAGAGTTAACACAAAATAAAATTACACGTTATTGGTGCTATTACTGAAGTTTTATTGTTGGAGACCCAAGCATTTGCTCCCTGGTAAAGAGAGGGCCAAGTGATGGAGAGTTAGCTCCTTGATGCCATGCGCTTCTACTATGAAGAAGTCTTGAGTCTGAATTATCATTTCTTCTAAACTTTGCTTTCCAAATCTGTAAGATGTGGATCGCGAAGTCTCACCACTGCTATGGCTTACCCACTCTCAGAGAACACACCTGGACCCTCCTGATGACAACAAGGCTAGCATTTTAAAACTATCAATTAGATTACCCGCCAGTGCAGTTGAAAGTCAGTCTCAACTTTTACAGAGGTCTACGTGGAGCTACACCATTAAGCTCTTGTCAGACTTTACCTTACCTGTTGTTCAAAATGTGCTACTGTTTTTGTTTGTATCTGTGAAAACACCTAAGGCTTCTCCAACTCAGAGCCTTTGCACACACTGTCTTTTTTTTTTTTTTAAGATTTTATTTATTTGACAGAGAGAGATCACAAGTAGGCAGAGAGACAGGCAGAGAGAGGGGGGGAAGCAGGCTCCCTGCCGAGCAGAGATCCCGATGCGGGGCTTGATCCCAGGATCCTGAGATCATGACCTGAGCTGACAGCAGAGGCTTAACCTGCTGAGCCACCCAGGCACCCCAGCACACACTGTCTTCTGCTGAAACATTTAGGCAGTTGTATCTCATTTTTCTGATATCAGCTTAAATAGTACTCAGAAAAGCCTTTACTTCCAGACTACCCCCCAAACATATGCATCCCTTGTTACACCATTGCCTAAATGCCATGAATGAATGAATGAATGAATGGTTTATCACACAATGTAGATATGATAGACACGCCTTTCCTTGCATTTGACAAATCGACAAAATAATGTTATTTTCTTCTCTCAAGAGTTCAATTAGGATGCCTGGGTGGCTCAGTGGGTTAAGCCTCTGCCTTCAGCTCAGGTCATGATCCCAGAGTCCTGGGATCCAGTCCCGCATTGGGCTCTCTGCTCAGCGGGGAGCCTGCTTCCTCCTCTCTCTCTGCCTGCCTCTCTGCCTACTTGTGATCTCTCTCTCTCTCTGTGTCTGTCAAATAAATAAATAAGTAAAATCTTTAAAAAAAAAGAGTTCAATTAAAAATGATGGTGCTCTTTTTTTTGTTTGTTTAAAAGTAGAAATATAGTGGAGAGTAACACAGCCCTGCACCACACAGTAACACAGCCCTGCACAACAGCTCTTTTCACTGACCCCATGCTCTACTCTACACTTCCACATTCCTTTCCTTCTTTTTTATCTATCAGTTTTCTTTCTCATTCACCCTGTTTCCAGTGATGGAAACAAAGCTATGCATGTATTCTTCCTTTTACTGCAACTCAAAGCTCTGACTTTATTTCCATTTACATTGTGTTTCAGCACTATGATAGATCCTTTGAGACCTTCAAGCATATCATGAGATTGTGAGTTCTGGAATGTTTGGGACTCTGTTTTTTGTGTTTGTTTTTTTTTTAAGTTTACATTTACTCTATTGATTAACACAATGATTAAAATATCTTAGAAATTCTTTGGTTTTTTTTTTTTTTTTTGAGAGAGAGAGAGACAGTGAGAGAGAGCATGAGCAAGGAGAAGGTCAGAGGGAGAAGCAGACTTCCCGTGGAGCTGGGAGCCCGATGCGGGACTCGATCCCAGGACTCCAGGATCATGACCTGAGCCGAAGGCAGTCGCCTAACCAACTGAGCCACCCAGGCGCCCGAAATTCTTTGTTTTTATTTGAAGAGAAGGCATCAAGGATATTCATGAAAATAAACCCACCTATTTACATCAAGAAAAACAAACACTAGACTACATAGCAAAAGACTGAGATTTCAAATTAAGATAATTTCTCCAGGAATGATATTCTAAGTTGGATTAAGTTGTATCATTTCCATATTTTATTTTATTTTTTTTAAAGATTTTATTTATTTATTTGACAGACAGAGATCACAAGTAGGCAGAGAGGCAGGCAGAGAGAGAGAGAGAGAGAGAGAGAAGCAGGCTCTCTGCTGAGCAGAGAGCCCGATGTGGGGCTTGATTCCAGGACCCTGAGATCATGACCTGAGCTGAAGGCAGAGGCTTTAACCCACTGAGCCACCCAGGCACCCCTCATTTCCATATTTTAATGGTAGACAGGAAGGGAGATGTAAAAAATTAAAAGTGGGAAGTAGAAGATAATAGAGAATGAAGTTGAAATTTTTAAAAATCTATATGATTTGGCCCACCAATCTACACTTCAAATTCTTAAACAGAGTACAGATTTTACTCAGTTCCTTTTTTGGATAATTACATGAGAATTGAAGGGCTACTTCTTTCTATACAGTGTTTGAGGGGAGGATTGGGGTTTTTTTCAGTTTGAGCTACTTTCTTCCTCTTCAAAACATATTCTTCAGAGAAACAGCCGAAAGAGCCACATCCACATGCCAGCCCCAAAGCAAAGGGTCCTCTTCAGAGGCTGGTGGGGGGCACCTGTCAACCTCCAGCAGTTCTTAGTCTCTGCTGCCTCAGGTTCAAGGTCAGTTGCAAGGACTGGGTGTTGAGAGCTGGTGGACCGTCAGTGTATGCCACTGCCCGATTAGTAAAAGCAACCTCCTAGAGGCTTCTGGAGCTTGTTCAGGATCCTGACGTTTTCAGAGAGCAATGCTCCTAGAAGATTATGTTAAGAAAAACGATGACCTTTTCATTCCCTTTCATTCATTAAAAGAGGCCTTTGGCTAGAAGGCCCGCAATTACCACTTCGAGGAGGATGCGGAAATCAGGGTTTATCTGTCCATCTACAGCTTGCCTTAGCAAATTGACCTCTGGATTCCGGAGAAAGTGATTTGGAACACAGCCTCCTTTACTGAATCCCCAGAATTGTTCTTTCTGCTTGTTTTCGTCCATGCTCCCTAAATCTAATTGAGATTCTTTTTGAATAAGTGCCAGTAAGTGTCATGGACTATCAGGAACTTTACTACTCAAACAGAGATGTAAGCAATCAGCTAATTGTGGTGATGAGCCCCGGGTGTTGTATGGAAGTGTGGCACCACTAGATTGTACACCTAAAACTAATATTAGACTGTATGTTAACTAACTGGAATTTAAATAAAAATTTAAAACAAAGAAAAAAAGTCCCAAAACAAATATCTATATGGTCCTTACTGTTTTCTAAGTTCTGTTTCTCTACACAGGCTATCTGTGAATTACATGTTAATATCATCCCTATTTTATAAGTGAGGAAACTGAGGCTCAGGTAAAGTTATTTGCCCAAAATACCATAACTGTTAAGTGACAAAATTAGGATTTGAAGAAAACAGAATGACTCAGAGTTCCCTAACTATTCCACTATACCAAACTAAGGAACAGAGTCTAGAGGGAAACAAAAACTTATTTGTAAGTTTAAGAGTTCATACTCAGAAAAGATAGTCATTTTTGTACTTGCCTAATTGTTGGCTTGGACCCTGGAGATAATTATATTGAGGAAAATGAACCTCTGGGTTTTTTTGTTTGTTTGTTTGTTTTCCTGTTTTTCTCAAATAAGCTTAAGTTTTGTCCCTGGAATGAGATTTATTTTGTTAGAGGTCAATAGTCCTGGGAGTTATGCATATATATACTGCTAGACTTACTAAAATTTTTCTTCATATCTTCTCTTTGGAGTTATTTCCATTAATATGTCCCCAGGTTCTCTGGAAGGTGGAAGTTTTATTATATGGAAATTCACCTTGAACATAGACTTCTACCCTATTACATTTCAAAATTTGGTGGTCTATTTGTTTAACCATTTCACAAATAATAAAATTGTGTATCACTAAACACATTTATTGACCATCTGTTCTAGATGGTAGAAATTAAAGAAAAAAAAAAAGAAAACCTGAGATATGCAAACAATGTTCTCATGAAGCTTATGTTCAAATGGAATGAGACAACACTTAACATACATTCAAATAAATATGCAAAAGCAAGTTCAGATTATTAAAAATGCTAAAAAAAATTAAAAAAGATATGAGTAGAGGAGCCAAGGCTATGATTCTTAGATAGGGGTAGGGAAAGGTGTCAGGGAAGAACTTTGTGGTATAGCAACATGTGAGGTAAGACCCAAGATGCGTTGGAACCTGCTCAGCAGAGAAAGGAATAGCGAATTTAAGGCATGGAAATTGCTATGTGCAGAGGCAAGAATGAATTTGGTCTCTTGTCTGAAGAGAAAGTCCGGTGTGAACAAAGGGAAGATAGGTGCAAATTGTGGTTTAAGATACAGATATGAGGGATGATGTAGGCTGTGTAAAAAGATGCTTACTGTGTTCTGAATATAATGGAAAGTCATTTACAGTTCTAAGTAGGAAACTTAAGTCTGGTTCATATTGTTAACCAATCACCCTGGTTGCTTTCTGGGGAACAGATTCCAGAGAAAGACCAGCAAAGAATCAGAGAGAGTGGTTCGAGGACTACTGTAGTATCCCAGACCCAAGATGCAGGGCACTTGGAGAAAGTTGGTAGCGATAGACATGTAGAGAAGTAGAGGTGTATTTTGTTCATTGAGCCAACAATATTTGGTGACTGAATGGATGTGGGAAGTGTGGAAGGGAGGGGGCGGGGTGGGGAATAAGGAATGACTTCAAGCTTTTGGCTATCACGATTAGGTAGAGAATGATAACCATCAGCATGCATATATATTGGTGATGGGACTGGAAATAAAGATTTTCCTTTTTAGACAGGGTAACCTTAAGAGACCAATTAGACATCAAAGTGCATATTGCAAATATTTATATGTGAATCTGAAGTTCTTTTAAAAAAATATAATGCAAGTGTTTATAGTTTACTTTTTACTTTGAATGATTTTTTTTCCTTAGAAGCTTTTTAATGGTTAAGTATTAATTTAAGAGCTTATGCCTTTGAATTATCTAAATGCTCTAAAAATATCCTTTGTAACTGAAGATAAATATTTAATTTATAACTTACAATCATGATTATGGGTATTAAATATCAGAATACTCCTATATGTAATTCCCAGCTACCATAATATTTCTTTGAAATACTAGTATTGACATTTATTATAGGTAGTTGAAAATAACTCAGTATATAAGCTTTCATGAAAAATCTACAAAATTCAAAACACATGAATAGATGAAGTTTTCCTTCATATTCTGTGTGTAGCACTTTGTGGTGGGGGCGGGCGGAAGTAGATGGAAACGCTTGACTTCCAGTTTTTGGTCCAGCATATAGAGCTTAGAGATTATCACTCCATCTTGACAAGTAAAATGCCAAACAAAAAATCAGCAATTCTTCTAAAATCCATTGGAGAAATGAAGTCACAGTCTGAGAGTTAAAAACTCCATGGGGACTCAATCATAGGGGAACTCCTATGACGTAAGATTTACCTCCAGGAGCTTGGCCAGGTTCCCACAGTAAAGATGAGAGAAAAATCCCCTCAGTCTTCCAAGGGGTGAGGAGAAAGGAACCATTTTGAAACAAGTGGGAACACTCTGTTCTTCTTAAAGAGGACTGCCTTCAGAGGAGGCTATTTTACCAGAGCCTAACCTTCTGGAGTTACGTAAGAGCCTAACTGGCATGGTTGAAGGGAAATAAACAACTCCAGCCCCTTCCAGCACTCCTGTTCCACCCAAGGGGGAGAAAAACCCTGGGAAGTATTGGTGAAGTTCAGTCTTAGAGCATGGGCTCACCAAAAGACTGAAACCTAATCACTGGACTAGAACATGCTTCCCCTCCCCCAACAGCTACCACCACATTACTAAAGGCCTATTCACCTGAGTTGCTTTCATTCCTTACATCATATCTGATTATGACAAAAAATTATAAGACATACTAAAAGGCCATATATATATATATACACACACACACACACACACACATATACACACACACACACACACACAATTTGGAGAGATTGGATAAGCATCAAAACCAGAATCAGATATAACAGGAATGCTGGAATTATCGGACTGGAAATTTAAAACAACTGTGATTTATAAGCTAAGAGCTCTAACAGAGAACTTGCAAGAACAGATGGGTAATGTAAACAGAGAGATGGAAAAATCTAAGAAATAATTAAAAGAAATGCTAGAGATAAAATGCATTATAACAGAATGAAGAATGATTTTGATGGGCTCATGGATAGACTGAGCACGATGGCTGAGGAAAGACTCTCTAGGCTTGAACACATGACGATATTAACATCCCAAACTGAAAAGCAAAGAGAAAAATGACTCGGGGGAAAAAAAGGAACAGAATGTGCAAGAATTGTGGGACAGGGGCGCCTGGGTGGCTCAGTGGGTTAAAGCCTCTGCCTTCAGCTCAGGTCAGGATCCCAGGGACCTGGGATCGAGCCCCTCGTCGGGCTCTCTGCTCGGCGGGGAGCCTGCTTCCCCCTCTCTCTCTGCCTGCCTCTCTGCCTACTTGTGATCTCTGTCTGTCAAATAAATAAATAAAATCTTTAAACAAACAAACAAAAAAAAGAATTGTGGGACAGTTACAAAAGGTACAACATGCGTAACGGGAATATCAGAGAAAGAAACAAAAAAATAGTATTTGAAGCAATAATGACTAAGAACTTCCCAAATTAATGTCATATATTAAATCACAGATCAAGGAAGCTCAGAAAACACCAAGTAGAATAAATACAAAACCAAAACCAAACAAACATAAAACTACAACTAGCCATATTATATTCAAACTACAGAAAATCAAAGATAAAGAAAAAAATCTTGAAAGAAGTCAAAGGTGGGGGAACTTTCCTATAAAGAAGTAAAGATAAAGATTGTATCTGATTTCTCTCAGAAATCATGCAGGCAAGAAGATGTTGGAGTGAAATACTTAACATGTTGAGAGAAAAAAAAAAACATACACACATACACACAAAAACCTAGAATTCTGTACCTTAAAAATTATCCTTCCAAAGAGAAGGAAAAATAAAGATATTTTAGACAAACAAAAATTGAGAAAACCTGTTGCCAGTAGATCTGCCTTGCAAGAAATGTTAAAGGAAGTTCTTCAGAGAGAAGGAAAATTATATAAGTCAGAATCTTTGATCTATGTAAAGAAAGAGGACTGGAGAAGGACTAAGTAAAAGGAAAATAAAAACTTTATTTTTCTTAATCTTAATTGATCTAACAGATTACAATTTTTTTTAAGATTTTATTTATTTATTCGATCCCAGGACCCTGAGATCATGACCTGAGCCTAAGGCAGAGGCTTAACCCACTGAGCCACCCAGGCGCCCCAACAGATAACAATTTATTAAAAAAATAATAATAATCTCAGTAAGGGGCACCAGTCTGGCTCGGTGGGTAGAGCATGTGACTCTTGATCTTGGAATTGTGAGTTCAGCCCCCATTTTGGGTATAGAGATCACTTAAAAATAAAACCTTTAGGAATTTGAGAGCCAGGGCATGGGGTTGTGGGGGTTAGGGAAGGAAAAAACGAAACAAGATGGGATTAGGAGGGAGACAAACCATAAGAGACTCTCAATCTCACAAAACAAACTGAGGATTGCTGGGGGTGGGTGGGAGTAGGGAGAGGGTGGTTGGGTTATGGATATTGGAGAGGTCATGTGCTATGGTGAGTGCTATGAACTGTGTAAGACTGATGCTTCACAGATCTGTACCCCTGGGGCAAATAATACAGTATATGTTAATAAAAATAATTAAAAATAAAAATAATTTTAAAAATAAAAACTTTTAAAAAATAACATTGAAATAATATCAGATTATGTACTCTCATATATAAGTGCATATATATATATATATATATTTGCTTATGTATTCTTATGTATAAGTGAAATGAATGCCAGCAATGATGTAAGTGATAGGAAGGAGGAATTAGAAATATATTGCCATTAGGGACACCTGGGTGGCTCAATTAGTTAAGGAGCTGCCTTTGGCTCAGGTTATGATCCCAGGGTTCTGGGATCGAGCCCTGACTCCCTGCTCAGTGGGGAGTCTTCTTCTCCCCCGCTCTCTGCCCCTCCCGCTCCTTGTGCACATACACACACTCTCTCTCTCTCTCTGTATCTGAAATAAATAAATAAAATAAATTTGAAAAGAAATATGCTGCTATTATAATGTACTATCTGTGAGGCAGTATAGTATTATTTGAAAAACAGATTTGGATTAGTTGTAAATTTAATTGCAAACTCTAGAGCAGCCACTTAGAAAAAGTCAAAATAAAACAATAAAAGAAGTGTAACTGATTTAGAGGGAAAGGAGAGAACATGAAATCATATAAATGCTCAATTAAAACCACAAAATAGCAGCAAAGAAGGCTATCATGAATGTAATGAATAATAAAGTGTATCTTGTACATATTTCCTAGTGGGATGTTGGGGAATTAGGGAAGCTGGCAACGAGTTGGTTTGGATTCTCACTGATTAAGTTTAGAGTTTGTAGAAAATATAACATAATTATCCAAAGGCAATGGTATGCTGATAGATGGTAAGCAAGTGGCTCCTGGGTGGAAAGACATTGACTTAGGGTGTGTGCTGGTTTCCACCGTGTAAATATCCCCACCATGGATGATTCCAAGGTACCAGCATGAATACGGAGCTGGGAACAGATGTGTATGATTGACCCTGGGGGAGCCAAATGATGAGACTCCAACACACAACTGTTGAAGCACATCTTGGATTTTGCTCTTCTGAGCACTTTCTTTCTAAAGTTATGCTCACGACTTGTCTAAACTTTAGCTATCGATGATATCAACATTATCCAGATCTTTTAATCAAACATTCTCTCTAGGCAATGTATTTTAAGAATTCATATTTCAGTGAGTACTTTTGAGGAATGGGTATCAGTGTTAAAAACTGATTTTTCTGGTATCATTTGGGTTCTTATTTCTTTCAGTGGTGATTTCCGAGAGCTTCAGGGTTTAACTAACTTACCTTATGTTTGCTAACCCATTAGACTTCCGCACGAATACTCGCACATAGAGAACCTATATATTGGCTAAACTGACCCGGGGAGCTCAATTCAGAAACCAGCCTTGTCTATTTCTCAGATAACACCGGAGTCATTTGGGTCTGTTTTGTTGGCATGCTGCTTTAGACCTCACCTTGCACCCAGACTTGCTGGTATTTTTGTTCTCTTTTCATTTCTAAGTAGCCATTTGTTGTAACTGTGGCTGCCCTTCCCCCTTTGTGATGCCATCTGAACATATCTCGGCTTCTGCATGTCTTTTGTGCTGCTGCTGCTGCTTCCTCTTTTACTTATTTTTTTGTCTTTCTCTCTTTTTTGTAAAGATGGATAGCTTTCCAGAAATGGCCCATATATGGCCCTCAAAGAAGAGGTAGGAATCAGAGGATAATTACAATGAGCTACATCAATGAACAGTGAGGATAGGAAAGAGGCAGGTGAAGAAAGAGAAAGAGAAATAAGAAAAAAGCTATTTCTCAAATTCGATAATCAATATCGTTGACAAATTTTCAGTGTTTTTTTTTCTTCTTAATAAAAGTAAAGAGAGGGGTGCCTGCGTGGCTCGGTGGGTTAAATCCTCTGCCTTCGGCTCAGGTCATGATCCCAGGGTCCTAGGATCGAGCCCCCATCAGGCTCTCCGCACTGCGGGGAGCCTGCTTCCCCCCCTCCTCTTTGTCTGCCTCTCTGCCTACTTGCGATCTCTATGTGTCGAATAAATAAAATCTTTAAAAAAAATTAAAAATTAAAAAAATTATAGTAAAGGGACCTCTGAAGGTAACCATCGGCATAGGAAAAAAAGCTGCAGTTTAAAAAAAAAATCTGAAAATGAAAATAGAGTTTAAGAAAATGGTACTACCTGAAACCCTTTTGAAACTCCCTTTTAAATTCAGTGCCTACAGAGATAAATAAATATAATTGAAAGGCATCAATAACAAGTGGAAAACAAATCTCATATTAAGTTTCACATGACTTAAATGTTGTATATAAAACTAAGCACCAAGGAGAATCAATAGAGTCATTAACTATCTCACCCACTGGGTATGATAAATGATAGATTAGCTTCAATGTGATCAAACTCTTTTTTCACTCCATTTAAAGGAAAAACACTTTTCTGTTCAAGGACCACTTAATTGAATGGTGCTGGCTGGTGTCCCTAACACCCAATTTCCTAAAGTCATTTGAAGTATGGGATTACTTAACGCAAATTCTAAGCAACTAATTTCAGCCCGAGACAACAGCTGTGTATGGAATATAGCTGCCTCCCAAAGATCACCTAAATGTACTCTTGGATATCTTCAGCCTCTTTGATCTCTTAAAAATGATTCATTAACTGAAAAGGAAACGTACCTGCTCAATGGATGTTTCTTTTTTCATAAACAGATAGCCAGTTTTGTGGGCAGCACATCTTGGGTTTTTTGCCGAACAGGAAGTCTATTCTGAATTTCGTGATTGGCAAAGTGTATCTCTCAGACAAGCATAACTGGGAGTTTAAGATGGAGAAAATCAGCTTTTCAGTCATAGCTGGACCAGTTATTATCTATCGACTAAATTCAATTTCAGTCGCTATGTGACAGGTGGTATAGAGATGCCCCCTCTAAAGATGAAAAATAGAATCTAAACCCTAATCATTAGTGTTATCTTTACTTGCTATTTGAAAGGTAAATCAGAACCAATCTACTATGCATCTCTTAATTTCAATCAAGGATACTTTTATGCTGTTTGGGGGGGATATATAAACATTTATTTGCCTTTCTTTTCAAAATCAATTCCTACATTCCTTCCTACATTTTAGAAATATCCACTACACTATAGTAATGTACAACTAAAGCAATTATTGAAAAATTATTTTCACCATTTCCTTTTGCCTAGAGCAATCTGTCTTCTTCCTGAATTTAAGGGCTCCTCATTCCTTTTCACCCTTGAATAATCAGAATGTACTAAGATCTATGTTAACTTTTTCAGATACTTGATACTAGGCATTTTTATCCCTTTTAATATTCTTCTTTATTTCTTCCATTAGTCTTCGTATTTTTTTCTGTGTTTCTAATTTCGGTTGTAATTCTCTAAAGCATACATTTATTTCTGTAAAACCCCAAATAGCAATGCAAAAAATAATAATCATAATCGTATCATAATTTCTGATAACATATCTGAATACTTCATACAGGTCCAGGACATCTATACATACACGTGTGTATGTGTACACACACACACATACGTATACTGTATTCCTATTTCTGGCATTCTATATTTAGCTCTACAAATGTATAATAATAAATGTATTTTATTCTGCAATTATGTTCACAAAAATGACAAGAAATCAATATAGTTCATGTATTAATGGGCTCTATTTTTATGGACCATTTCCTTTTCTTTTTCTTTTTTTTTAAGATTTTATTTATTTATTTGACATAGAGAGAGAAGCAAGAGCGAGCACAGGCAGACAGAGTGGCAGGTAGAGGCAGAGGGAGAAGCAGCCTCCCTGCCAAGCAAGGAACCAGATGTGGGACTCGATTCCAGGACGCTAGGATCATGACCTGAGCCGAAGGCAGCCGCTTAACCAACTGAGCCACCCAGGCGTCCCAAGTCAAAGACACTCTTAACCACCCAGGTGCCCCGGACCATTTCCTTTTCTTAAAGTTTTCAATGGTTTATTCTTCTCCATCTTTATTCCTCTGGGATCTACCCTGATGCCTTAAACATCCGTTCACAGGCCACTCCTAAAAGGTGACTGATGACAGGTGGGCCTTAAGTGGGGGTGGGAACAATTCTAAGCTATGGGACGTTATTGCTTTTGTACGTTTAAGATAACTTTTTACTGGTATAAATGTTTATTATTTTTAAGTAAATAACAAAAATGTTCTTACTATAATAAATATTTATTGTTTTATAAATAGGAATAGCCCATGAAAATTTTTGAGGCAATTATTTAACTAGTCTTTTCTTTTTATAATGTTTAAAAAGAACTTGTCCATTTGAAGTATTCCTGAAGGTTTAAGAAGTTGAACACAACACACCAAATATGATTTCTTACCAATTAAATAATCTCTAATTGCATCATCTGTAATAGAATTATCCACTTCTCATTATCTCAGTCATTGTCCTTTTCATTCAAGGAACACCACGAGGGTGATCATTTTATTTTATTTCCTTTTATTTTACTGTGCTTTATTTCATTTTATCCAACTTAGGGAAATAATGCCAGCATGACCTGAACTTTATGTCTCCTAAGCTGTCAGAGTTTATCAAATAAAAGGTTGTGGTTTAAATTCAGGACAATGTACTGCTTGACCCCTATCAATATTCTTTCAATCTGTATCACAGAAATTGATCAGCTCAGTTGGGAAATATGGTTTTTTTGTTCTTACATCATCCTTTATGGTGGTAACTTGACAAACCATTTATTAATCAACATAAGGTTTGTTATAAAATCTTCTAACATGATTTTTCAGATATGGTAGATATACTCATTTCAAATGACCAGCTTTAGTATAAGTAATTTTACTTTCCTTATCCTTTTCCTATAAAAACATTAAAACAATACAGTTTTTAACATGATGAACATTTATATCTATATATTTCTGCAATCAGAAAACTTCAACCAACTCTTATTGGTTCCATTGTGTAAAAGTTTGAGACTACAAATGATTTTTATTTATTTATGAAGACTGCCTATTGCTCTTGTATTTGCTTTTATGGTGAATTTCCTGAGATTGCTGCTGTTGTCCTCATCAATGTGACTTTACCTGTAACTTTTAACAACTGACTTTTTTCTAAAATACCAACAACTGGCCATTATAGTTTCATAATAACAAACCAAACCGTCTTTTTTTTTAGTAAGTTGATATAATAACACGAGTTTTTTGACAGGATGTGAAAATATCTATGATGTTGAAAGCAACAAGCTTTTTTGAGAACATTATTTTATATCAGCTGGTTTGTTCAGGTCTGTATCTACAGTTACACATTAGCCGAGAATGTAAATCTTTTGGTTGGAGTACATAGTCCCAAACATGCTTTATTCAGAACTGCATAATAAACTGTAAGGTATTATTTTTTGCCCTTTGAAGATAGACTGTTCTTCACAGTGACAACATAACAAATTTCTGCCTGGTGATTTTTTAATTTGTTTAATTGACTTTTATTTGGCTATTGATTGATAACTTGTCACTATCAATAGAAAAAAAGGGACCAAAAAGATTATTCTGCACTTTTTTTGTTTTTACTGTCAGATATAAATCTTTCCTTTTAATAGAAGAATAAGATGCTATTATTAAATGTTAAAAATGTACAAAACTAATAAAACTACGTTTTAATGATTTTAAAGGACTTACAAGGCTTTAACGTTACTCATATCTCTTGATCTCAGATTAGGTTCAAATAGTCATTCCTTCTATCACAATTCCATGCATACATAGGAAGGAAGGAAGGAAAAGAGGGAGGGAGGGGAGGAGGGAGGAAAGATGGAAGGAGGGAAAGAAGGGAAGAAAGTAGACAGGAAAGAGGAGAAGAAGAATTGGAAGTAAGAGGTAATGGAGGGACAGGGAGGGAAAAGGAGAGAGTCAGGATGGGAGAAGGAAGAAAGAAACGAACTCTCAGAGTTTAACTTTAACTTAATCCTGATGCCACGAAGACATTTATTCCTTGTGAATACATGTGTGTCTTTTAAAACCGGTTGGTTGAAACGTGCAGCTACAATGAAAACAGTTTGGCAGTTTCTTAAAAAACTAAATGTTAATTACCATACTCCCCAGCAGTTGATCTCCCAGGCTTCCATTTCAGAGAAATGAGAACTTATGTTTACGCTAAAACCTGTACCCAAATGTGTAAGGCAGCTCTATTCATAATAGGCAAAAACTGGAAATAACCAATATAAAAATAAACCTCACCTGATCAGTGGAGAAACAAACCATAGAGCCATGAACAGAATACTACATAGCACTTAAAAGAGATGAACTCTCGATACACGTGACAACTTGGATGAATTTTAAGAGAATTATGCTGACTGGAAAAAGTCATTCCAAGAAGGTTATATATTGTGTGATTTCACTATAGAACATTCTTACAATGATAAAATTGTACATATGGAGAACAGATCACTGGTTGCCAAAGGCTTAGGAAGGAGTGGGGGAGAAGAAAGTGGACGTGGTTAGAAAAGGTCTACGTGAAGGACCCTTACAGTGATAGGGATGCTTTTTTATCTTGCCTGTGTCAATGTCAATATCCTGTTTGTGACATTGCGCTATAGTTTAGCAAACCGTTATCACTGGGAGAAACTAGGGAAAAGATAGATCTTCGTACATTACTTCTTAAAACTGCATGTAAACACACAAAATAAAAAGGTTAACTTAAAAATATTTACTGAAGGTAAAATTAGAGCCTCCAAGCTTCTCAAACTCCACCAATGAAAGCAGTAGGGCTTTGAGCTTTTACAGTGGGATTCAGGATGGCACTAGTTACAATTTAATAGCCTCCTGAATACAATATTTTTATGAGAAGAATATATAACATATCTCTTAATGGCATAATAAATTAACTATACCTGAGATTAATGGAAAGTTTGACAGTATCTTTATTCTCAAATTTTGAAATACAATACGCTACTATCATTTTTAGAATGATCGGTGAATTGCCTATATTGTATAATTACTCTGGCATATTTTCCATTTTGTGTGTTTGTCATTCACCATGACTTCTTATACCTACTTGTTTTTGCCAGACTTACGTACAATTAAAGAGACTTTTTCCCCCCCTGGGAAAAAAATTCTGTACCTTAGGAGGTACAGAATTATAAGGAAGCAATTTTATAACCAATAGAAGAATTATATTTACTAGCAATGATGGTTACCAGGTAGTAGGCTGTCAGGTAATTTTTATAATCATATTTAAGCGCTGAAATACACAGAGCAAAAATAAAATTTTGACATTAATATTAATAAATAGTTGAGTCTTTCTTCAAAAAATCTAAGAATATAGGTATGTATTTTCATTTACATGTTTGATTTCTTTACGTTAATTTGCTACTAATGCAAGACTGGCCATCCACTTGTTAAATATGAATTGTGGATCTTAGGGCTGTTTGTAACTCTCCTATTATGGTTTTAAGGTTTATGCTGAAGCCTTAGGACACATTTTCAAATGCCAAATATTGCAGATTACAGATTACAGAGATTTTCCTCTAGTTATTTTTCCTTTTCTCCATCAGCAAGAGTTAAAGTATTTACTTACGATTTCTATAATATTTCCCTAAGGTTATTTATGCATAGTTACCATAATTCTGGCAATACGTAGAACTCAGCAGATTTTTATTCCCTATCTATGCACTTCAGTTCCCTTTCCTATTTTGCAGGGAAATGTGTTTCTTTAAAAATTCTGGCCTCTTAAAAAATGGTCACAAAAGCCCAATGGAAAGAGCATTGGTTACTATATTAAGCTTTCCATCCATTTCCCATACATGTGTTGACCAAAAGTATCCACGCAGGAGCAGCCTATTGGACACAAAAATCAAATATTCGCTCGTCAACTAGGTTGTCTCTCCTTTTTTTTAATGGAAGGTTTTAAGAATTAAGCTTGAAAAGTTTAAACGAGGCAACATTGTGGAGACCACTGAATCTACAAATGGGCATATTTCCACATGTACAGACCAAGGCACTATGAACTGGATGATAAAACAGGGACCGCAGGAGGAGGAAGTTCATTGATGCGGTATCTTCAAATCTGGAATGTGAGTGTGCGGTATAATTTCTGGAAAGCATCTCTACTTATGAGGTCATATTACTTAATAAACAAGATCATAATTCATTATACCTTTCTTCTGAGCCAAGCAGATAATCTCACCAACTAGAAAATCACTAGTCGCTTGCCTTCTATCGAGATGGAAAGAGAGACCTGAGGACTGCCCCCTACTGTGTTTTAAACTGTTGATCATAGTAATGAATGGACTTCGTCATGAGCCAAGAGCATTCACGTCCAGAAAATATTTTTACATAATAAACTCTCCCCGCTATCACTTGAATATGAATAGTGATAATAATAACCTAATGTCTTTTACAGTATTTGGGGTTAATTGGAGTTTACTCCTGAGGATCCTCCCTCCCCCCACATGGGTATACATACACACATTCCTTTAAGAGCTACTTTTATCGTCTTAGGTTTCAAGAATTTACATTAATTTACAATAAGAAGGTCTCTTTCTTCACTAGCAAGTGAAACAAACCATCTCACAATAAAAGTGGTAGCAAGAATAAAAGCTGGCAGGTTTCCCATAAAAAACCACAAATGCAAATCTAAATACCTTAATGTTTTAACGATGGTGCATTAAAAAATTAAAAAATGAAAAAGAAGTTAAGTCAGAATCGGCAAAGTAAAACAGAGGAAAAAAACTCATAGTATATATGTTATAGTATATATAATTATCAATAGAACGTCTGCAGTGTGTGTGTGTGATTGGTTGCATTCAGTGACAAATAGCAAGGAAAGGGAATGCTGTTTGAAAGTGCAGTGGGACTTTATGAAATGGAAACGTCGAATGGCCCTGAGCTAAATAAACGGAAACAATAGGGGAAAAAGCAAGTGCGAGCTGATTTGTTCAGCAGCGCCTTATGCCTGCACCGTCCCTGCTTTCTGCGTGGATTTACTTCAGTGAAAGCTCGTGTGGCACCAGGATAGCTGCAAACAGCCTTCCTCTGAGAAGTGGGGGAGGAGTGCAAGGAAAATACCAAATAAGTTAAAAAAAAAAAAAGTGCCCACCGTTGCCACTCGCACAAGGAGGGGAAATCAATGGAGGTGGATGAATGGGGGGTGAGCCTGCACACTCTCTCTCCCGTCCACGGTTGGACGCAGCTAATCCCTGTGACCTTTGAGAAAGCTGAAGGCATAAAATGACCCTAATCATCAAAAGCACAATTAGAATGAAGAGCGCAAAACCGTGACTGTGGTTAGAGAAAGCAGACAATGAAGAGACTATGGAGGAAATTTGTCTCTTCAGCAGTCGAGTGAATGCTGCCTTGGAGATGGCCGTAATGGCTGCAGATGGATGGCAGCCGCGACTTAGGACACTCAGGGGAAGGCTGGGTGGGAGGAACTGGCGGGGCCACGTGACTCAGACCCAATTTGCAGATGCTTCAGACTTTCCCCAAAGCACCCAGGGGTTTCTGCCCCTCTACGGGAAATGGCAAAGGAAAGGCAAAAATTGAAACAACATTGGACATGAAGGGAAGGGGTGGGGTGGGGGGGGTCTTTACCCCAAGAGTGAAGAAATCTGTAATTTCAACATGAAGTCGTGTTTGTTTGTTTTTTCCTCAAGAAATAAAATTGACTAAATCCATCCTTGTCAGCACAAAGCAGACAATTCGGAAAACTAAAGTGTGCACTTCAAGGAGTTTGTCATGAGGATAAAATTGTCTGCATGGAAATACTTCTTGAATGATTTAGTGGGGAATTCTGCTCAAATGAGTTCTAAAGAAATACAGTGGAAAGACATACTGCAACATGGCTGGACAGAAATGAAGCTTTCAAAATCAGTTTTTCTCTTGAATTTAACTGATACTTTCTTCACCTTTTCTCCTATAGAAACTCCAAATTGGCATATAAAACAGAAACAGAATGTGTCTTATTTCAAGAAGCAAATTCATAGGACTTAATTTTCATTAAGAATTGCTAAATGAGGGGCGCCTGGGTGGCTCAGTGGGTTAAGCCGCTGCCTTCGGCTCAGGTCATGATCTCAGAGTCCTGGGATCGAGTCCCGCATCGGGCTCTCTGCCCGGCAGAGATCCTGCTTCCCTCTCTCTCTCTCTCTGCCTGCCTCTCCATCTACTTGTGATCTCTCTCTGTCAAATAAATAAATAAAATCTTTAAAAAAAAAAAGAATTGCTAAATGATCATTTTAAAGTGGACTTCTAATTTGAATTAATTATAATAATAGTCAACATTTACTGACTTAGGTGTCTGGGACCGCAGAAATTTCTTTACAAATATTTGCTTATTTAGCCCTCATTACATTCCCATGAAATACATACTATGACTCCACATTTTTTAGATGAAGAAAGGGAGACTCCCCCCCCCCCAAAAAAAGGTAAAATAACTTGTCCAAGGTCACAGAGTTAGCTAGTGGCTCTTAAACGTTACACTATATTGAACACCTAAGTAAGTAAAAATATACACTTAGTCGCAGTAATTCCAAAATGCTAAGTAGATTACTTGATAATTTGAATTTTAGGGAATCGTGTGGGTCTTACTTGAATATCATTTAACTTGTGAACTAACAGCAGTGATCAGAAATGTGCTTTATTAACATACGTGAAGGAAGTGGTAACAAATTTATATATGATGGGGAAAATAACACTGGTTAAAGGATAAGGAGGCCTGAGGTTTGATTCAGAATCTCAAATGAGATCTTAAACCCCCAAACCAGATTTCTCCATCTACAAAAGAATGATCCTGTTTCTTTTTGATCCCCCAACATCAGTTTAGTGGCATGGAAGGAGTACTCTATTAATTCAGGTACCACTATTGTGTCATTTCTTTCCTTTAAAATGTGAGCTGTGGCTGTTCCTACAACGAGGGCAGCTGGGGGCACCACCTGTTAACTAACTTCAAGCACCATTTAATTAGCCTGTGCTGAAGTTACCGTATGCTTTGACTGGAAGGGAGTGGAACAGTAGCAGATGCTAAGCACAATAAAAGAAAAGCAGTTGAATACCAGGGCAAAGTGGGTGGAGAGAATAACAAAAAAAGTCAACAGACGGAGAGAGCCAGAAATACTAGTAAAATGGACTGGAAATTAACTCTCACAGATAAAGTTCAAGGGAGCAAATCTCTGCAGATTAAATTCCATCCCACCAAGGTATCTGTCACATCAGATGTTATTGAAGATTCGATCTGAGCATTTTGAACAAATGCAAACTTCAACTGGACAATTGGCTTAGTTTCTGATTATATAAAGAAATGGTCATCACTTACGATTCCCAGGAAAACTTTTGTGACTCTCTTAGACCAAACATTCCGGCGGCAAATTAAAACACATGTTGTCATGATGAAGCATAATTTTCCCAATTATTTTTAAGAGCTCTACTTTGTCAGTGTTTCCACTGGAAGAGATCTGGAAACAAATGGTTTTAAAATTATGAGCGTTTCTCCATCAATAGAATGATTTCCATACTGAAGGCATTTTGTCTTGTTTTGTCAAATTAAGTTGAATTTAAATGAGTTAAAAGCTTCTTCTCCAACATTTGTATTCTTCTGAGTTACTGGCTTATCCACTAATGCATTTACCTTCCTAACATTCAGTACTATATTTTATGTTAATAGAATTTGTCATATATAAATAAATATATATATTTCTTTGTTTTTTAATGTAATTGTTTAGGTCTCTATTACTTAATCAGACTTTATCAATCTGTATAACTGGATGTGACCCAAATTAGCTCAAACAAAATGGAACTTGGGAATTTTCACATAGCTCTTCTCCTTTTTTTTTCAGAATTACATTTTTTGCAAATTCAGCCATAGAACATGGTATTGCCAGATATTGATTTCCAATCTGTGTTATATCACTTCAGTATCAAGCCTCTCAGAAAAAAATGTATTTCATTCATTCATCAAGATATACCCGAATTTATTTCTATATCTGAAATGCTCGAATAAGAGATTCCATAGAACCAAAATACAGTTCACCAACCTGGCAATATTTAAATACCTTTCCTGTTTATTTATATTATGATTTATTTTGGTTTTTAAGATTATCACTATTTATTACACTTTCCTTTGTAACCAGTTTACTATGGGGGAATATTTGTAAATCATCTTTTTTTACTAAGAAAGAAAACTTTCACTACTAAATCCTTCACTTGATTTAAGTTAAACAAGATTTTCTTTCCTAGAGTATATATAGGGAGAGCTGGAGGGAGAAATGTATTATTCTATCAGCAATAGTGGCTTGCCAAAATGTAGTTTTCAATTAGACTTATAATTTTAGGTAGATATGTAGACAACATATCTAATGACAATGATTATAATTTTAGATAGATAAGTATATAACAAAGTCCTAAATAAGAAAATAATTGATATTCATTGATTGAGAAAAATTACCTCCTTCCTAAACTCTTGACTCCAGTAAAAGTATGCCTCCGTGTTTCACTCAGTCATTTAACAAATACATATTGGTTAGCTACTCTGTGCTTAGCACTATGCAAGGGGCAGGCATATGAAGATAAGTAAGACATGCCCCTGGTCTAGGTTCCCTTAAACTTACACCAGAAGGAAAATCTTTGTTGTTGAAGAATAATTTTTATAAAAGTAATCGTCAAAAAAATCTGAATAAATGGAGTGCCTGGGTGGCTCAGTCGGTTGAGGGTTTGCCTTCGGCTCAGGTCATGATCCCAGGGTCCTGGGGTGGAGCCCTGCATTGGGCTCCCTGCTCAGCTGGGGAGTCGGCTTCTCCCTCCTCTCTCCCATCCCGCAAGCGCCCCGCGCCTCACCCCTGCCGCCAGCTCATACTCTCTCTCACTCACTCACTCTCAAATAAATATGTAAAATCTTTTTTTAAAAATCTGAATTTCAGGACACGGTTTTGTGAGAACTGAATCATGAACAATACCGGACTAGTAAAAAAAAAAAAAAATCTGAATTTATCTTAATTTTATTTAATCAGTAGTTCTGTCCCCAAATTTACATTTTGGGAGGGGTGCTTGGGTGGCACAATCAGTCAACCATCCGACTCTTGGTTTTGGCTCTAGTGTAGATCTCAGGATCATGAGATCAGGCCCCTCCGTGACTCTGTGCTCAGCTGGGAGCCTGCTTCCTCCTCTCTCTCTCTCTCTCTAACTACTTTGATCTCTGTCTGTCAAATAAATAAATAAAATCTTTAAAAAATAAATAAATAAATAAATAAATAAAATATTTTTTTAAAACAGCAAAAATAAATAAAAAGAAAAATATGTAGGAAAAACTTTAATAATAAACCCCTATTTTAATAACATTTTATTGTGTATTTCTAGCTTAAACACATCTATGTTATTAACTACATACTTTTTTTATATTGTCTCTAAAAGGAGACAGTGAAGAAGACACGGTGATGTGCTTAGCAGAGCTCAGAAATAGACTGGTGAAATTATTCCATCTTATTGTTTAACTACTGGAAAAGATTCACTAACCTGGTGTACCATTGCTTATATACTATTAAAGTTCCATCCAGGGGCGCCTGGGTGGCTCAGTGGGTTAAGCCGCTGCCTTCGGCTCAGGTCATGATCTCGGAGTCCTGGGATCGAGCCCCGTGTCGGGCTCTCTGCTCAGTGGGGAGCCTGCTTCCTCCTCTCTCTCTGCCTGCCTCTCTGCCTGCTTGTGATCTCTCTGTCAAATAAATAAATAAAATCTTTAAAAAAAAAAAAAAAGTTCCATCCAGTTCCTAGAATTGGATTGATGTGTAAAGAGAGGACACGGGCCTCCGTGAAAAGAGGAGGTGCTTTGGAGTCAGAAATCCTTTGGAATCGAATTGCAAATCCACTATTTACTGGTTGCATGACAGAAGCAAAACAAATTCTCTGAGCTTTAGTTTCAGCATCTCTAAAATGGGAATGTAGGTGATGATGACTAAGATCATGATAGACCTGCAAGAATTGCATGGGAGGGGCGCCTGGGTGGCTCAGTCATTAAGCATCGGACTTCGGCTCAGGTCATGATCCCAAGGTCCTGGGATCGAGCCCCGCATGGGGCTCCCTGTTCAGTGGGAAGCCTGCTTCTCCCTCTCCCACTCCCCGAGCTCGGATGCCCTCTCTCGCGGTCTCTCTCTCTGTCAAATAAATAAAATCTAGGGAAAAAAAAAAAAAAAGAATTGCATGAGAAAATATATATACCTAAAAAGTAACATAAGTTATATATTTTTTAAAAACTAAAGTTATGTTGTAAATATTAGTTGTGATTATATTCAGTACAGTTTTTACTTCTCATTATTCGCATATGATTTATTCAGTTACCCAATCACCTAAACTAGAAAATGAGGAAGAGCACTAACATATATTTTGAGATCATTGTATGAAATCTACTTTTTCATTTAATACAATCCTGGCATCTCGGGTCATGGGTTGTAATTATCTACTCTCTCATGGAGACTATTTTTGGTTTACTCAAATACCAAACCACTCTGAATTTGTTGTTTTGTTCTGTTTTGTTTTGTTTCTCAACAGTGTTGGATGATAAAGTCTTCAAATTTAGGAATAATCATCCACTCACAAAAAATTTATTTGAATACATATATATGTCAATTTTAACATTTTGGTTTATTTTATCTAGAAACACTTTTTTTACAGTCATTATTCACATAGATCATTATAATCATGGCTCTTTTATTTTTGAAAGAAAAATAAGAAAGTAACCTTGATTTTCCTTATAATAGCAAAATTGGAAATAGTTGTAATACACTGTTTTCTGTGTTACCATATTGCTGCTTAAAAGAATAGGTTTCACTCAACATTTTGTAGCACAGTTTTAGAACTTGATGCATATTAAATTTAATGTTCTATACCATATAGATTACTGAAAAAGTCATTCAGTCCTCATTCTTATTTAAGAATTCCAAGTGAATTCTTAATTCTCTGAATAATTTTAAGTAGGTACTACCTAAAACACATACTGATTTTTTTTCCTTTCCATCTCTGTAACATAATTCTTATTTCTTCCCTTATTCCCAGTTCAGAAGAATGGGGCAATTAATATTGTAGCTTCCACAATTATGTTAACCACATATGATTAAAACAGAAGTTTGAATTTAACTTTAGTGTGATCTTGTAAGATTGTGACAGATATAAAACTTCACAGACATAGTTTTTGTAGTTAATTCTGTAATTCATTGCCTGGGTTTCTAATTAAATGTTCTCAGTACTCCATTTAAAGTACCCATTGCCTGCATTCCTCTTGATTAGTAGGAAAGAATCAATGAGAATTGATCCAATTTGTAGAACACAATTCTCATATTGATAGTAGTTTATATTCATTTGCTTTTCCCTAATCTTTTATTAATGGTCATCTTCAAAATGTCAATTAATGCCAAAACCCTGCATGGTGATAATGCAAATCTATAAGGAAACCAGCTTGACACATTACAGTAAGGCAGAAGGAAGAAGCTATTATTTTTGATGTATCTTTACATTGCTGAATATACGGAAAGAAAGGATACAGATGAAAACTCCAGTGTTTTGACTGTGAATTTAAAACCCAACTTAAAAATTAAAAAGAAATGAGTGAAATTGAATTTAAACAATAGGGTCTTCTCTGAGGCCTCTACATTTCCGCACTGTAACACTGGCTATCGTAGCATGGTGAACAATTTAGAGAAATGGGGAGTTGAAAGGTAGTACAAATATGAGTATTGATGTCATTGCAATGATGTCACCAATGAAAGTGAAGCATCATCACATGACTTTCTGCTGCACATTGTAGAGAAAGCTTTAGGCCACTCAGTCTTCATCTACCATCCTCTAAACTTCTTGGAATGTTTTTCATAATAGAATGAGCAATTGTTAATATTATGCCATATTTGCTTTAATCTTCTCAATATACTTTTTCTGAACCATTTGAAAGTAAGTGAAAGATAATTCACCCATCAATTATTATACATGGGTATGCTAAGGAATGTATATTTTCTTTTTCAGTAGATTTTAAGTTGGGTCTTAAGTCTTGACAGAAATCAGAGCAAGCGTTTTAAGCATGGATGCTTTATAGATGATGCTGTATATTGTATCACACGACTAGCCTCCCACTCTTCTTCCCTCACCATTGGTGGATACTAAGTTTAATTACTAAGTTCAAGTGGGAACTGCTAGATCTACCCATTATAAAAGTATATTTTCCCTTTGCAGTTAGCAGATAATCTCTGGGGTGATACTTTGACCCCGTGAAGTGTGCTGTCCCCTAACCATTTTTCACCTAATAGGTTTAGTACCCATCGATGATGATTGTCTGAATGAATATTTTATCAGAGGTTGCAATGCAATGATTTTTCTAATTCAGAGTTTCCATTATAATTTGATATAGGTATTGGAGACATCTCAATCAAAGTAGAGTTATACAGATTAACAAATTTCAAATTCACACTTAATTTACCATTAAATAAAAATTTATCACCTTTAATAAATGTTATATTTAAGGATAAAGTTTCCTAAAAGACATAATCTCCATTGTAAAGAAAGCTATTGATCTTTTCTTGGAAGCTATAGATCTTTATTCTTTTTTGTTATTGTTGTCACTTTTATTAAATCTGCGAAAGACTGCTACAAGGTGGCTGCCTCGCACATAATATGTCTTCTATAAATAAAATATATATTATTACATGGTTATGCATAATTTTATAAATATATAATATAACATCTTACATATTACAGGTTTAACTTTGGCATACAACCTACTCCAAAAAAAGATAAATAAGAACAAAAATAAAAATAAATCATGTAGCAACATCTGTAACAAGAAGTCCGTGGGCAAGAGTTCAGTTTTAACCCCAAATACTAACGTCTCACTGAATTGTAAAATATTAAAAATATAGTAGAGTGATGACTTCCTTAATATAGATAGGGAATATAAGAAAGGAGAACGTTGAAAGAAAAGAGGATGCGTTCAGTGTTCCTCGAGAGAAGGTATGAGATTTCTTGGAACGCTCATGAAGTCAAATAAGCGGTGGACACAAGGTTTGGTCACTGGTAGAACATCCAATTAAGAAATGTGGAAGTTGCATCGTTTTATCAAAAAAAAAAAAAAAAAGGAGCTTTAGTCATGAGCCACAATGATTATATCTACACAGAGCATGGTGAGCAATGAAAGGACAAAGACTGGAGCCCTGTGAAACACAAGTATGTAAGGAAGCATGGGAGGGAAACAGGCTTTCATAGATAAGGTTTCAGTTCCTTTGGGCCCCGCGCCTTAGAATTGGAATTAGAATCTTGAAAACAGCATTTTTTTTAAAAATCTAACATAAAATAAAGGTCTTAACTGTCAAATTGGAATTGGTTGCCTTAAAAAGCTCTGAAGGCCAAATGACCCTTAAATTCAGAAGAATTTGTCTATCTGATGGAAGGTTGTAGTGAAGGTCCATCTGACATGTTTCCAACCCTGAATGTCTACAATGTTATGATTTAAGACTTCCTTTTATATTGAAAAAAAAAATGCTTTCTATGCCTTTACAGATCCTGGGTATATAGGGAGTCCATTAACATGGAAGTTAATTTATAAGAAGTTTTTTGTATTTTCAAGTTGTTTCGGATTGAGAGCCTGTAACTTAAGTGAGATCTGCATTCTTGGTTGCCATCTGTTTATTAATTCATTTATTATCTTAAAGGGGAAAAAAAACTGGGTAAGTCTGTAGAACGTTGCCGGTCCAGTGTAAGGTGATGGGTGTTCCAATGTGAAGCAGATTACTTGACCCTTGGGAATTCGGTCTGATGGGGATGTCAGGCACGTAGAATCTGCCCCTCCCCTGCCCCTTAGTGACAGTTCCTCTCTGGATGTGATGGTGGCTTTCATCAATCGCAGCCACACCTACGTCAATTCAAGTCTGGATGGCCCTAAATTCAATCCTGGGGTACAAGAAGCCCTCCCTCCTTCAGACACTGCAAGCACTATGTAATCTCTTGTCTCATTGTGTTCTATTCCATGGCTCACATAATCAATACTCCTTAACAAAAAGTTTAAATAAATATCTGAGGACCCTCTCTAAATCAATCCTAAACCTCATGCGCAGTGAATCAAGGGGTTATTTCCTGTTATAGTTATCTTTTGACTTGAAGGGAGAAGAAAAAAAATGAGTGCAGTTAGCCAAGATGGCATCTTTTGTTCCTAAGGTCTAGCATATTGTTAATTAAAGACAGTGCTGGGTAGACGGAATGTGCTTTGTAGATAGGATAGGATCCATTGATTAATGCAAAGTCTATTCTTTCCTGAGCCTAAGAAGGGGTCAGGAGGGTGATGGGTGGGGACAGGAAAGTGAATTTTAAAAAACAGTCAGGATAAGTTAGACATGGGTGAGAAATTCTCCTTGAGACAGATCTAAGTGTCTAGTTTGAAATGATATTGAATTTTCTTTCCTCGTCGCTATTGTTTTTGTAGTATCCTCGTTGTCAGGGAACATCCAATAACAAAGAATGCAAATGTCTTAGGATAGTGTGTAGTCAAACTGAGTTCACGTTGTGGATGTGGAGAGATTTTTATTTTATTTTTAGCAGAGTGATTGCAAATGTATGCATCTACATTAAATAACACAGTCCATCATAAATTAAAGGTAGTATTTCCTCTGAAAAGCTGCATTGGTAACTAAAAGTAATGACTCTGAAAAATTAAGGTGACTCTAAACGCTTCATATCTTTTAACACAATATTGTGCGTAAGCAGGGGAGGTCTCCTTAATAGCCTTTTTAAAAGCCTCAAAAACCAGAACCTTCTATTTATCTTCCTGTATCAGCTTCTTTTATTTGGTTAGTTTGCTTGAGCAAGGTTACTCAGTTTGTGGCAGAACGTTGTGCTAACACTGGGGAAAAAATACACACACCAAAAAATGCCCGTTTCCCATTCTCTCTTATTGATGTGACTTAAAACTGCCTTAAACAATTAATGCATACAAATAAGTTAACAGGCTTGGGGGAAGTGGGGGGCAGGGGTGTGTGTCACAAGTGGACCCTTTTCCTGCTCTACCACTTCCAGACTTGATTTTACGGATAAATCTGACAACAGCCATCACTGAAAAGGCAAGGATGAATACAACAATAATGAGCATTTCCTTTTAGTCTGCACAGATCTGCACCTTTTTTTTTTTTTCTTCATGTGAGCCACATCAGGTTAATTATATGACATAGGAGCTGGAGAGGAGAGGCAGGGAGAGAGAGTATGTAAAGAGGCTACATGCAAAAAACCAAAAAGTGGCTCACGTTAGATTTTGCATCCGCTTTTAAAAACTTCTAAATCATCCCCGGAGAGCTGTGTGTATGACCAAATGTGTCAACCTAGCTAAAAAAAAAAACTAGCTGGGGCACAGAATTAATGACCCCCGTGATGTTTCTAGAGGGACATTACCTGCGTGTACTTGCTGCCTCGTTCATAAGTGACACACTTTTTTCCTCGAGTGCACAGCTGGGCTCCCTCACAGCGCAGACCGAGAAATTCTCTGCAGATGCTGTTCAAGGTGATAAAAAGCCTGCAGAACACCTCCGCATGCATGACCTATGACTCTACGGTATTCGATTTAGGAGGTACACGCTTGGCTTTTATTGTGTCTGTGCCTGCTTTTCAGCTGCAAAGCTAGATACTCTGCTCCTGCTTCCCGAACACGCAGAGATTGGACATACAGTGACAGAGCACTCGGGAAATTGGTCGTGGTATCACTGGGCTTGTGTGTATAATTTAGGCTGCAACTCAACTTCTGGATATTAGAACTTGAGTGCTTAGCCTCCGTTCTAAAATTCTACCTAGGGAAAGTCACACGCAGTGTGAAAAGTGTAAAAAGCCTTCCTTTTATTCCAGACAAACAAGAATAAGGGAAGGAAAATACTTCTCTGGATGGTTGTCACATAGACTCTCGAGCAATTGGGGAGGTTTTAAAATATCCAACCCGAAGTGTCCGAAGTGAAATGTTTTACTCACACCTTTGTTTCAGCAAATTTAACTCCGTCCCTTAAGATGACGAATTGTTGCCTTCCGAAGGGCGTGAGGCTACACGCTGCTTTCTTTACTGTTGCTCAGGAGAAGTATGACATTTTTATCATCCACCCCGTTATTTGACAAGACCCTATTTTTCCCCACACCCTCCCCCCACCCATATGAGGTACAGTCCCTTGAGTCTGTAATTGGCAGGAGATGAAGCGATGATGGGGAGTGATCACAGTCAATAGCTTTGATTAACAATAAGGTGGAAAATTAGCAATGCTAGCATTCAGCTACCCTGCCCTCTCCCTCCTCCATATGCTCCCTCAGTCCGTGCTAGCGGCCTCGCAGAGGGCAGTCAGAGCCCTCCACCAGCTTTCAAGTGCAGCAAAGGTGCAGGCAGAGCCGAGAATTAGGGAAATTAAGGAGAAGGAGTAGAAACTGTCAGCCAGAATGCTGAGCCCTCCGTGCGGCTTACTGTGCTGCAGGAGGGGCAAGGAGGAAGTGTGCTGTGTGTTGTCCTTGTGTGTTTTTCTGTCACATGTGGATTTACTTGTGTCTGGACATGCTGTGATCGAAATGGCAACTAGCCTTACTCCTGTGACCCCATCAGCAGCTCTGGTGTTGTTTCCGACAGACCCTGAAGACCTAGAGAGGGGGAACGACAACGGGACGCCAATCCCCACCTCTGATAACGATGACAATTCGCTGGGCTACACAGGTAGAGTGTTTTCTTTCCCGAATACTAACTGTCCATGTCTCCTAAAACGCCTCCCTCTCCATCAGTCATCAACCACCTGTGTAAAATTATCTCCTCATTGCTGCTTCCCGCTAACAACCTCTACAACTTCTGGTCCTCATTTTCCAGACTTCATTCTTCAGCCGGGAGGTCATATTGCTAAAGTCAACTCTTTGGGGAAAAGAAATGTAACCTAAGCGCTGCATGCTTTCTTGTTGTCTAGTTTTAATATAAAACAATGCTTCTCAGCCCGAAATTGGGATACGGCTCACTTGTGTAGGCAGATCATGTAATATTATCTTAGAGATTTAATAATTGACTCAATTGCTTTCTAAAGAAATAAAGCTACCTGCAAGTAATTGGGTTTCAAAATTATCTGTAGTTTTTGTCTGTTTGTTTTGGTTGCACTTGTAGTCTCATGAACAACAGAAAGCAAACTCTTAACAGGAGTAATGCAATCATAATGACCAACTTACGTCTCGGGATTGTGTTTGCATGGACTTATTGTTTGTTACTTTATCTACGAACCACATTTTAAGTGGATGCATGTGTACACCGGCATGAAAGTAAAAATTAACTAATTGGATGTGCTGGAAATAATTCGTATTAGGAATGTCTAAGAATGATTGCCTTGCAAATATATAAATGTTTCATGCAGAATTTTAAGTGTAGTTCTAAATATAATCATGGAAGTTACACATCTAACTGAGAGAATTTGACTGCAACTTCAGATAAAGGCAAAGAATGTATCACTTATAGCCCAGTGACTCAGATAATGATATAATAGAGGCCTTATTGTAATAGCAACTATTTATTATGTTCTTTTCATTAGTTCTTATTAGCACAGTGCTCTGTAGACTGCTAGGTTGTGAGCTGTGGATCCGGGGCGGGGGGGGGGGGGGGGCGCGTGTGTGTGTGCGTGTGTATGTGTTGAGGCAAATGGAGTTAAAGATAATGGAGAAGTCTTCTGTATCATTACAGTTAAGAAGAGACTCATCCAACAGACACATTTCACATGGTATAAAATAATAAGCTGCTACTTTAGAAGCAACCTCGCTATTTTCCTGGAAATAATTTTCTCCCAAGTTAATCTCCCCCTTTACACAATGTCGGGTTTTAAACAGTTGGAATAAGGACCAAAATTAATAACGTCTTTAGAAACAATTTAATATTTATTTTACTTATGTCAGCCTTCTGAATAACTCACTCTCATTTCTCTCTTCTCTTCCACCTGAGAACTGAGATAAAAGGACAAATCAGAGCCCAACCGGGGATGAGATGGTGAGGGAGCTGGTATGATCCTTTTCCAGAAACTTAGCTAGTACAAGAGTTGTAAACGTCATTTCTTAATACCATAAATACCAAGGAAGTCCATCTGTCAGAAAGGAGGAAGGGGAGGTAGTGTTCTTTCTCATGGGTATCCTCGTTTGCCAGGGCATCCTACGTGTATTCCCTTGTGCTCACCCAATCTAAACACCTACATTGTTTACATACTCTAATAGGGTTTGCTCTTTGTCTTTTATGGATTCCCTGAAAATTATTTATCCCCAATGCATAAATCATGCTGGAGCATTGAATTAGGAAAACTTAAATAACAATACATTTAAGACTAAGTGGAGCATTTAAAACACTTTTTATTTCTATTTATTTTTCTTCCTTAGGTTAATCAGTAATCAGATTTCTGCTATTAAACAGATCCGATGAATTATTATGAGGTAATGAACTCATAAAATTATCTTTATATTCTACAAGGGAACTAATTAAAGCAGCACATTAATGTGATGTGACTGGAAGACAATCTTCTGAATAATTTTGTTCCTAAGACTATAACTGTTTGTGAACTCTAGTAGCAAATGAAGCCATTCTGGATATTTTGTTTCAGTAAACTCTTGATGAGTCAAGAACATTTTTTCTACTATATGAATTAAACATGCTATTTGTCTCTTTCACTTGCATGTTGACCATTTCTTTGCTCATTAAAACCTCCACTGGCAGTGATGAGAAAATTTAAATAGAAAAAAATGGGTTTTGTTATTTAGGAATAACAATTATAAAGATCTCAGTTAGCTCTGAGGTGAAAGGAACCATGCAAAGTATTACTTGAAACTACCAAGGGATTTATTTTGTGTGCATATGTGCAGGTGTGTGTGTGTGTGTGTGTGTACGAATTCCCTTTATTCTGATCACATGAAATTGAGTTGATAAAATCTTCACAGTAGAGGAAATTCAGTTCAGAAGGAAGTGAGATGATCTGTCTGCTCAGGAACATTTTTACATATTTAATGTAAATTGTCTATGGTATATCTGGAGTTTAGTAACTCTGGCTATAGCAGCAAGAATATTGTTAGAAAAATATAAATATTAAGCAACATAGAGACTATACAAAGCAGTTGTCAAATAAATCACTGATATGAGTTAGTTGCAGGATAAATGTTTGTGAGAATTAATAAGTAAATGGATTGGGTATTATTTGAGGGGTCTGTATATTTTCATAGTATCACAAAACGACTGTGAAAATTGGATGCACCAGACGTTTATTTTGTAGTACATGTTGCTTCACTTCATTGAGCTGACAAGTGAGACTTTTCTCTCTTCCTCTAACACGCATGTATATAAAGAAGAAAAGCTTCCCAGAGGAATTTGTACAATTCCAGAAAACATTTTGGAGGAAACATGAAACAGTCCCAAAAGGAAATCACCAGTTCACTAAAATTCATATTCACACCCCCCAATTCTCTTTTTTGACCACCATAGAGAGTATAATTTCCACTGTAAGCTAATTTGTCACTACATCTGCTCCACTACTCAAACCATTTGGGACCATTACTATCAAAGTGGCCCATCAAAGTAGAACCCACAGATCTCGGATCATACACACAAATTAAATATTTTTATTCATGATCTAGTCAATGAATGGTCATCTCTTATCAATAGTACTTGCTGCTTAAACCATATGCCATACTGATCTAAATGGTATAAGTATTCCTTTTCAATTCCTTTTCTCCTTACCATCATCAGTCATAATATTATAAAGCCAAGTAGGGTTTGAAAACACTTCAGTCTCTCTTTTACTAACCCATAAATGCAGAGCAATTTCTTTTTTTTTTTTTAAGATTTTATTTGTTTATTGGACAGAGAGAGATCACAAGTAGGCAGAGAGGCAGGCAGAGAGAGAGAGGAGGAAGCAGTCTCCCCACCAAGGAAAGAGCCCGATGTGGGGCTCAATCCCAGGACCCCGGATCATGACCCGAGCCGAAGGCAGAGGCTTTAACCCTCCGAGCCACCCAGGCGCCCCTGCAGAGCAATTTCTAAAGTGGCATGGTGATGTGTTATTAAAGTGGACTTGTGTGTTATTTAGACAAGTAGACCATTTCCTGTTTAACCAAGCATGTCATAAATATTGGGGATTATTTAACAGTTCACAATATATAGCCTTTGTTGCAAGAACAAGTAAGACAGGGTTTCAGATCAGCACTTCGTGGGGTCAGACACACATCATTCCAAAGAGGCTGAAAATGTAATCAATGATTTTTTTTTTAAAGGAGCACTTGAAGAAAGTACATTGTTTTTGATTTCTGAAAGTGTACATGGTATTTCACAAATAGAGAAAAATTTAAAAATGTGTTTAAGAATATTGAGATGTCTGATATATACATATAATCCATGTAGATCTTTAGTTAGTGTCAAAAAATTTGAAGAGAATTTATTGATACATAAAATGTCAGGGAATAAGTGAGAGCTACTAACTTCCTAGTAGCATTCTTAATCTTTTAGAAAGCAGTAATTATTAGTTGGAAAAGAAATGAATTTTATCTGTTTTTTTCCTGAGTACCAAAAAAGTCTAAATTTTATTTATGATGTTGAAAATACATCATTTGTCTCCATTTTAGATAATAAAAAAACTTATCCTGTCTCCATAGGTCTGTTTTAAGGATTACACTTCTATATTTATGGTAATATTATGGAAGCATAGCTAAATGCAAATTTAAAAAATCCTAAAACTGAATAATCATCAGTTTCATGTAGGTATCAATTTAAGTTAAAATCTAGCCATGGAAGGTCAGAAATTCCAGAGTCATCTCAAACAGGCATAATAGAGTTTTCTACCCCTTAATACTAACTCCAAGTAAAGTTTGGTTATAATTCTGTTCAAAAGGAAACAAAATATATGCTCTCTTATTAGAAAAAATCTAGAAAAAAAAAAATCTATGTGTTTGCCCATATACTGTTGAATAGCAACCCCCAAAACATATTTTGCCTCATGTTTTGAAATCTTGACAAGTAACTATGAACTGAGGCCGACATTGATTCTTCTGAGACTCGACATTCTTAATTGCATAGTCTCACAATTAAGATCAAACAAAATTTCCATCATGGCATGTGCATTTTTTACAAATGTATGTATTGATACTAATAACCAGCCCTTATTATCACTTCATGTATACAGTGCAATTTTCTGAACATGTTACATGACAGTAACTCACTTAATCCTCATTACCATTCTCTTGGGAAGGGGCCGTTATTAAGAGCAACAGTGCCTAATGTCTGCCTCAGTATTCTAGAACAGAAATAGTCCCAAATTAATTATACTTTCTCCAACATTACAGAGGTTATGAGAGGTTGTTGAGGTTGTGGCTACAAGCTACATTTGAGTACACAGTTGAAATTAAGTAGCTCAGGCAGGCTCCTAAGCAAACCACCATTCTGGTCATCAATATTTTAGGGCTCTTCTAATTCTTATCCTAGGTTCAATATTATCACACCAACTGATGCACATATTTTCTTTAAAAAAATCAAATAGGGCAAAAGCTTTAAACAAAAACAAGGGGGTCATATTTCACCTTCCTATCCTTGAGTCTGCTTCCCTTAACTACTTTTCCTTCTCTTTTAGATGTGTCTTCTGATAGTTTTTTTTTAAGATTTTATTTATTCATTTGACAGAGAGAGATCACAAGTAGACGGAGAGGCAGGCAGAGAGAGAGAGAGAGAGAGAAAGAAGCAGGCTCCCCAACTGAGCAGAGAGCCCGATGTGGGACTCGATCCCAGGACCCTGAGATCATGACCTGAGCCGAAGGCAGCGGCTTAACCCACTGAGCCACCCAGGTGCCCCCTGATAGTTTTTTATTTTTAAATAATATACATCCACAAATGATTCTTGATATGTCAGTTTTAGACTTTTTTTTTTTACTCCTTCTTGTGCTAGTTTTTGTTACTACATTTTGTTACTACATTCTTTTTTTTTTTTTTTTCAAAGATTTTATTTATTTGTCAGAGAGAGAGGAGAGCGAGCGAGCACAGGCAGACAGAATGGCAGGCAGAGGCAGAGGGAGAAGCAGGCTCCCCGCCAAGCAAGGAGCCCGATGTGGGACTCGATCCCAGGACGCTGGGATCATGACCTGAGCCAAAGGCAGCTGCTTAACCAACTGAGCCACCCAGGCGTCCCTTGTTACTACATTCTTTGTTAAATTAACAGTCCATATTGGTATGATGAAGCAAATCATCCCTAGGTGAATCTACTATAGAGCCAAGTAAAATATTATAATTGCATTTGTATGTTAGTCTTTCCTTGTAGGAGATCATTTATTTTCTGCAGTTAATTGCATTTTTTAAACTTCCTAAATGCTTAAATGCCTACCCAATATTCCACCAGCCTGAGGTTTTTCCAGATATATTCCTCACTGAATACTTCCATGCTTTTGTCCTGAAATGAATGGTTTCTCTCTAGACCTGGGACTTTTTTCATCCCTTGTTTTTGATGGATCTCCTATTTCCTAGATCTCATGTCTTCCTCTTTTTTGGTTTATCTCCGCATTAAGAGAATCCTTGTCTCCAGAAAACACATCATAATAGAATTTGAAAAGCATCAATAATCAAGAAATTTTACTCGGATGTGCTTTGTGGTGGCTTGTCCATTTTTGCTTCTTTTTTATTTGCTTTTCTTCCTTATGCTGGGTATTTGAGGCGCCATGAAAACAGGAGAATCATTTATCTCCATTACGGGAAATTTTCTTAAATTATTTTTTGAGAATGCCAATCTCTGCTCTGGAATTGCTGTTAGGCAGTGGACCTCTTAGGTGGATTCATTAAGTCTCTTTTCTTTCCTAACTTCTAATTATGTGTCATTTTCCCTTCAACTTTCTGGGAAACATTCTTTTTTTTAAGTTTTTATTTAAATTCTAGTTAGTTGCCAGATGGTGTAATATTAGCTTCAGATGAATAATATAGTGATTCAGCACTTCCAAGCATCACCCAGTGCTCATTAGAGCAAGTGCCCTCCTTCATCCCTGTCACCTGTCTAACCCATCCTCCTGCCCACCTCCCCTCTCCAGTAACCATCGGTTTGTTCACTATAGTTAAGAGTCTGTTTCTTGGTTTGACTCTCTCTTTCTCTCTTTTTTTCCCTGGGAAACATCCATGATATTTATTGTCTACAAATGCTTTTAGAAATATTTTGCATTTGTTTATTACATGTCAAATTTCTGAAAGCTCTTTCTCATTCTCCAATATTCAAGCTTCATAAATTGAGATTTCAAGCTAATTTTTCTGATTCTAGTCAACTATCTTTTCTATTATATGTCTACAGCTCCCAAAATATGAGTAAAGTGGTAGAAATCTACACAAAAAAATATTAGTTTTCAGGTGAGGAAGTGAAAACCCTTATAGCTATCATGATTTAACCAAGATAGTGTAAATATTTAGCAGTAAAGACTTACTGTCTCCCAAATCCCGTTTTTAGTGTTTTTTCCAACTTAAAATTCTTCACAGAATTGCTAGGAAATGAGAAAATGCAGGAAAATAAACTGCAGAATAAAATAAAACTAACACTATACTTTAGTAGTAACATACTTTTTTAAAGATTTTATTTATTTATTTGAGAGAGGGGAGGTAAGCAGGAGAGGGGAGAGGGGCAGAGGAAGAGAGTGAAGCAGACTCCCTGCTGAGCAGGGAGGCCGCCAGGAGGCTTGATCCCAGGACCCTGAGATCACCACCTGAGCCGAAGTCAGACACTTATCAGACTGAGCTATTCAGGTTCCCCTAAAGTCCCTTATATTTGGCTCTAGTTAATAACATGCTAATTTACAAGTTCATGTAAAATGCCCATCTTACTCTCTATGAAATACCTAGATAATCATTTATTCATTTACTTAAACAAAATTCACATATTGAGTATCTGCTCTGTGGAGAACCTAGTACTAGGTACAAGGAGGTATATAAGATCTAAACCCTGTTAAAATCAACATCACACATGACTCCTCTCAGATCATCATATCTGGTGGCTGCCTCATTAACATGCTATTTGCCAACTTGTGCATTAACTGTGAATTAATTTGTGTATAGTAGGACATTTTAAAATTTTCTCAGGGAACCTGGGTGGCTTCGTCAGTTAAGCATCTGACTCTTGATTTCGGCTCAAGTCATGATCTCAGGTGGTGGGATCAAGCCCCACATGGGGCTCTGTGCTCAGTGAGGAGTCTGCTTGTCCCTTTCCCTCTGCTCTTTCCCCTCCCAAATAAATAAATAAAATCTTTAAAAAATAAATACAAATAAAAGCATTTCTTAAAATAATAGATTAAGCCATTTCTACTTGCTATAGACATACACTGGGAATAATATATAATATCACATCAATTTAACTATCGAGTTAGTCTTAAGTAGTTAAGGAAAAAAGATACATTTTTCCCCAGAATTATAAAACCATCATATTTGTGGGTTTTTAAAAGATTTTACTCATTTATTTGTCAGAGAGAGAGTGAGAGAATGAGCGAGCACTAACAGGGGGCTGAGGAGCAGAGAGAGAGGGGCAGTCTCCCGACTGAGCAGAGAGCCTGATGTGGGACTGGATCCCTGCACACTGGAATCATGACCTGAGCCGAAGGCAGAGGCCCAACCAATTGAGCCACTCAGGCATTCCCCAAATCTGTGATTGTTTTGAGTGACCTTAATTATTAGGCAACTTTGCTAGTTCTCAAAAATGGGAAAGGAAGCAAATAAGACAAAAGATTGGGATCATGGGTTAAATTCCTGTATAATACTCCAAAAGTCTTCTCCCTAAATTGAGAGAAAAAGGGGGGAAAAAAAGGATTCATTTTCACAGTTACTGAGCATAGAGAGCAGATATGCTGACATCTGTCTTCCCAAAGCTTGAGGGACATGGGACATGGAAGCCCCAAGTAGATTTGAGCCTTAATGGGTGAGCCTGGTGGTGGATATTAAGGAGGGCATGTATTGCGTGGAGCACTGGGTGTGGTGCATAAGCAATGAACCTCGGAACACTGAAACAATGAAATAAAATTTTTTTGAAAAGGAAGAAGAGGAGAAACAAACAAAAAAAGTAAGCTGAACTTGAATGGCAAAAGGATTCTATGAAAGAGCAGCCTAAAGCAGTTTATCTCAATTATTTTTTTTTAATTTAAGGAAATTATGGGATGCCTGGGTGACTCAGTAGGTTGAGCATCCAACTCTTAGTTTCAGCTCAAGTCGTGATCTTAGGGAGGTGAGATGAAGTCCCACATAGAACTACACACTCCATGTGGAGTCTGCTTGAGATTCTCTCTCTCCTTCTCCCTCTGCCCTTCCTCCCCAACAATGCTCTTTCTCTAAATAAATAAATAAATCTTTTTTTAAAAAATTAGGCAAATTTTATGTTGTCCTCACATTGGTGACACTAATTCTAATTCTAGAATTTTTTCATTAACATTTTGGAAATTTAATTCATTCCAAAAAGATGTTGACTAAGGTATGGACTATTATACTTAGTATTTGATAATATTTTCAGTGTGGAAAACTTTGCAGTTAGATATTTTGATTTTCTATGGTGTAAGAGGAGAGAGGACAGTGTCTCAGCTTATATAAAATGGAAAAGCTTTGATTTTTATAGGAAAATTGCATTTCATTTTACATCAATTAGAAATTCAAGTAGAAAATATTTTTTATGAATAGTTTTGATTTGAATCTTTGAAAGAGTACTTTGATTTTTAAAATATATCCAAAGTGGCAAATTTTAAACATACAGAGATAAGTAAATACACTCAGAAAAATAAAGTAGGTTGACATTCTTTAAGTATGCTGATGTCCCAAAGACAGAACACCTGTAGATAATAAGGAATTCAGATTAAAAGTTTTTAAGAGAAATTTTAATAAAAAATTTTTTAAAATCCTATGTCATTACAGCTACATAAAGCAAATACCTTATTATCTGGAATATTCAATAAGAGTCTTTATTTAAACAGCAATTTATGCAAGACAATATTTTAGCTTAACTATCCTCCACAATGCTTATAGAGGCCTGGCTTTAGAAATGATTCCCTACTGGGACACCTGGGTGTCTCAGTTAAGTGTCTGCCTTAGGCTGAAGTCATGATCCCAGGGTCCTGGAATCTAGTCCTACGTCGGGCTCCTTGCCCGGTGAGGAAGCCTGCTTCTCTCTCTGCCTGCTGCTCCCCCTGCTTGTGCTATCTCTCTCTCTCCCCCTCTCTCTCTCTGATAAATAAACTTAAAATGGAAAGACAAAAGGAAGGCAGGAAGGAAGGAAGGAAGGAAGGACGGATGGACTCCCTGCTAACCCGGAAAGATATGCCACCGGCCCAAAGCCGTCTCAACGGTACTCATCAATGGCCTGACTCTCGATTTCCAGTCAGAATTTGTCAGGACACAGTCACGGGTGGAGTCTCATTCCTGCAGTACTTTTACTTTATGCTGTAATCCCATACAAATCATCCTCCTGCTTTTTTGTTTTGGATTTTTCTGACTCATAAAAAGGAAATAATATTTGGTGACTGACTAATTTTTTGGAAACGAAAAGATAATTGGCTAACTCTTCCTAATCTTTAATTGTTAGAGATAATTTTAGGCAATGACCATTTCTAATCCTTATATTTATTCCTATAGAATTTTTGTAGAATAGTTCATGGACGCTAATCTATCTTCAGCTCATCGCCAAAAGTTAATACTTAGAAGGCTATGCAATCGGTACATAAGTGTTTGCTATAAAAATAAAGCATTCTACTATTATTTTACATTACTGCAGAGAAACTTTTGAATCAGCTACATGCTGATATCACAGCTATAGGTGAGTACTATAGCAAGTAATATATACCATCAAGCAAAAATAAAATTCCCAAGGCAATTCAAGATAAGTGTCCCAAGGCAACACAACAAAAATGTATGTTTCACTAAGGTATGAGGCAGTGTTGGGGACTTTTCGCATAATCATTCAGATTCCCCAAGCTAATGATAAGCCACCATGACATCGGCTTCCATGATTATCGTAGCAATAAGAACAACCATGAACTGACTTTAACAGTTTCTACACAGAAGTGACTTCTGCTCTTTTATTCATCCAGAGAGTCACATGGACACACCTAGCCAACAAAATAGGAAAGTGCAATCCAACCATGGCACCTGGAAGATGGAGAGCTACAAATACTTGGAGAACAATACTTATCACTACCAGACTAGCAATGAAGAAACAAGGAATTGGTCATTGGTTCAGAACATTTGCCCCTTCCTTGAGGAAAGAACTGTAACTTCATAAGGCACCCAAATGGTTCCATAACTAAATATACTGAATAGTCAGTCCTTTCTTTCAGTTCATTGCTGAAAAAAAAATGTCTCTGTTCAAAAGCCATGTTATGCATGACAAACTGATACAGAACAAGGCATACAGTAATTGCACAGATGGTGGGTCTGGCAAAAGCATGGTGGGAAAGAAAGAATTCATTCATAGATCTATTCCATGAAGATATACCACTTCTCCCTCTCCAATGAGAAAAGGAATTCAATATAATTATCCTACCACCAAGTTGGCGGGATGGACCTCATCTGCTATTGACTCATGTAGATTAAGTATTAAGATTAGTATTAGTATTAAGATTAGTATTAAGTAAGATGCCCATTACTCTATGGGCAGATTGGGCTGTCAATGGTATTGGTGGTACTTCAACTTTGTCGAGAATAATACTGTCTTTTAAACCCACACAAAACTTCTCTTCATGCTACTTGAACACTCTGTTCATGAGCAAATTGTGCAAGCAGTGGGACAGTGAAGGAAGGAGCTAAATGACATCTGGGTCAACACTGCTACCTGTACATGCTCAATTTGTAAGTGTTCCCCCAGTATGCCCATATCAATTCTGAATTCATTTCAAAGGATCCATCTCACAGTCTCTTGCCCAGATTTTCTTGTTTTGTGTTCTTTTTTTTTTTAATTTTATTTTTTATAAACATATAATATATTTTTATCCCCAGGGGTACAGGTCTGTGAATCGCCAGGTTTACACACTTCACAGCACTCACCATAGCACATACCCTCCCCAATGTCCATAACCCCACCCCCCCTCTCCCAACCCCCCTCCCCCCATCAACCCTCAGTTTATTTTGTGAGATTAAGAGTCACTTATGGTTTGTCTCCCTCCCAATCCCATCTTGTTTCATTTACTCTTCTCCTACCCCCTTAACCCCCCATGTTGCATCTCCTCTCCCTCATATCAGGGAGATCATATGACAGTTGTCTTTCTCCGATTGACTTATTTCGCTAAGCATGATACCCTCTAGTTCCATCCACGTCGTCGCAAATGGCAAGATTTCATTTCTTTTGATGGCTGCATAGTATTCCATTGTGTATATATACCACCTCTTCTTTATCCATTCATCTGTTGATGGACATCTAGGTTCTTTCCATAGTTTGGCTATTGTAGACATTGCTGCTATAAACATTCAGGTGCACGTGCCCCTTCGGATCACTACATTTGTATCTTTAGGGTAAATACCCAGCAGTGCAATTGCTGGGTCATAGGGTAGTTCTATTTTCAACATTTTGAGGATCCTCCATGCTGTTTTCCAGAGTGGTTGCACCAGCTTGCATTCCCACCAACAGTGTAGGAGGGTTCCCCTTTCTCCGCATCCTCGCCAGCATCTGTCATTTCCTGACTTGTTCATTTTAGCCATTCTGACTGGTGTGAGGTGATATCTCATGGTGGTTTTCATTTGTATTTCCCTGATGCCGAGTGATGTGGAGCACTTTTTCATGTGTCTGTTGGCCATCTGGATGTCTTCTTTGCAGAAATGTCTGTTCATGTCCTCTGCCTAATTCTTGATTGGATTATTTGTTCTTTGGGTGTTGAGTTTGCTAAGTTCTTTATAGATTTTGGACACTAGCCCTTTATCTGATATGTCGTTTGCAAATATCTTCTCCCATTCTGTCAGTTGTCTTTTGGTTTTGTTAACTGTTTCCTTTGCTGTGCAAAAGCTTTTGATCTTGATAAAATCCCAATAGTTCATTTTTGCCCTTGCTTCCCTTGCCTTTGGCGATGTTCCTAGGAAGATGTTGCTGCGGCTGAGGTCGAAGAGGTTGCTGCCTGTGTTCTCCTCAAGGATTTTGATGGATTCCTTTCTCACATTGAGATCCTTCATCCATTTTGAGTCTATTTTCGTGTGTGTTGTAAGGAAATGATCCAATTTCATTTTTCTGCATGTGGCTGTCCAATTTTCCCAACACCATTTATTGAAGAGGCTGTCTTTGCTCCATTGGACATTCTTTCCTGCTTTGTCGAAGATAAGTTGACCATAGAGTTGAGGGTCTATTTCTGGGCTCTCTATTCTGTTCCATTGATCTATGGGTCTGTTTTTGTGCCAGTACCATGCTGTCTTGATGATGACAGCTTTGTAATAGAGCTTGAAGTCCGGAATTGTGATGCCACCAACTTTGGCTTTCTTTTTCAATATTCCTTTGGCTATTCGAGGTCTTTTCTGGTTCCATATAAATTTTAGGATTATTTGTTCCATTTCTTTGAAAAAAAAAGGATGGTGCTTTGATAGGAATTGCATTAAATGTGTAGATTGCTTTAGGTAGCATAGACATTTTCACAATATTTATTCTTCCAATCCAGGAGCATGAAACATTTTTCCATTTCTTTGTGTCTTCCTCAATTTCTTTCATGAGTACTTTATAGTTTTCTGTGTATAGATTCTTAGTCTCTTTGGCTAGGTTTATTCCTAGGTATCTTATAGTTTTGGGTGCAATTGTAAATGGGATTGACTCCTTAATTTCTCTTTCTTCTGTCTTGTTGTTGGTGTAGAGAAATGCAACTGATTTCTGTGCATTGATTTTATATCCTGACACTTTACTGAATTCCTGTACAAGTTCTAGGAGTTTTGGAGTGGAGTCTTTTGGGTTTTCCACATATAGTATCATATCATCTGCAAAGAGTGATAGTTTGGCTTCTTCTTTGCCGATTTGGATGCCTTTAATTTCCTTTTGTTGTCTGATTGCTGAGGCTAGGACTTCTAGTACTATGTTGAATAGCAGTGGTGATAACGGACATCCCTGCCGTGTTCCTGACCTTAGTGGAAAAGCTTTCAGTTTTTCTCCATTGAAAATGATATTTGCGGTGGATTTTTCATAGATGGCTTTGATAATATTGAGGTACATGCCCTCTATCCCTACACTTTGAAGAGTTTTGATCAGGAAGGGGTGCTGTACTTTGTCAAATGCTTTTTCAGCATCTATGGAGAGTATCATATGGTTCTTGTTCTTTCTTTTATTAATGTGTTGTATCACATTGATTGATTTGCGGATGTTGAACCAACCTTGCAGCCCTGGAATAAATCCCACTTTGTCGTGGTGAATAATCCTTTTAATGTACTGTTGAATCCTATTGGCTAGTATTTTGGCGAGAATTTTTGCATCTGTGTTCATCAAGGATATTGGTCTGTAGTTCTCTTTTTTGATGGGATCTTTGTCTGGTTTTGGTATCAAGGTGATGCTGGCCTCATAAAATGAGTTTGGAAGTTTTCCTTCCGTTTCTATTTTTTGGAACAGTTTCAGGAGAATAGGAATTAGTTCTTCTTTAAATGTTTGGTAGAATTCCCCCGGGAAGCTGTCTGGCCCTGGGCTTTTGTTTGTTTGGAGATTTTTGATGACTGTTTCAATCTCCTTACTGGTTATGGGTCTGTTCAGGCTTTCTATTTCTTCCTGGTTCAGTTGTGGTAGTTTATATGTCTCTAGGAATGCATCCATTTCTTCCAGATTGTCCAATTTGTTGGCGTAGAGTTGCTCATAGTATGTTCTTATAATTGTCTGTATCTCTTTGGTGTTAGTTGTGATCTCTCCTCTTTCATTCATGATTTTATTTACTTGGGTCCTTTCTCTTTTCTTTTTGATAAGTCTGGCCAGGGGTTTATCAATCTTATTAATTCTTTCAAAGAACCAGCTCCTAGTTTCGTTGATTTGGTCTATTGTTTTTTTGGTTTCTATTTCATTGATTTCTGCTCTGATCTTTATGATTTCTCTTCTCCTGCTGGGTTTAGGGTTTCTTTCTTGTTCTTTCTCCAGCTCCTTTAGGTGTAGGGTTAGGTTGTGTACCTGAGAACTTTCTTGTTTCTTGAGAAAGGCTTGTACCACTAGATATTTTCCTCTCAGGACTGCCTTTGTTGTGTCCCACAGATTCTGAACCGTTGTGTTTTCATTATCATTTGTTTCCATGAATTTTTTCAATTCTTCTTTAATTTCCTGGTTGACCCATTCATTCTTTAGAAGGATGCTGTTTAGTCTCCATGTATTTGGGTTCTTTCCAAATTTCCTCTTGTGATTGAGTTCTAGCTTCAGAGCATTGTGGTCTGAAAATATGCAGGGAATGATTCCAATCTTTTGATAATGGTTGAGACCTGATTTAGGACCGAGAATGTGATCTATTCTGGAGAATGTTCCATGTGCACTAGAGAAGAATGTGTATTCTGTTGCTTTGGGATGAAATGTTCTGAATAGATCTGTGATGTCCACCTGGTCCAGTGTGTCGTTTAAGGCCTTTATTTCCTTGTTGATCTTTTGCTTGGATGATCTGTCCATTTCAGTGAGGGGAGTGTTAAAGTCCCCTACTATTATTGTATTATTGTCGATGTGTTTCTTTGATTTTGTTATTAATTGGTTTATATAATTGGCTGCTTCCACGTTAGGGGCATAGATATTTAAAATTGTTAGATCTTCTTGTTGGACAGTTCCTTTGAATATGATATAGTGTCCTTCCTCATCTCTTATTATAGTCTTTGGCTTAAAATCTAATTGATCTGATAAAAGGATTGCCACTCCTGCTTTCTTCTGATGTCCATTAGCATGGTAAATTCTTTTCCACCCCCTCACTTTAAATCTGGAGGTGTCTTCGGGTTTAAGATGAGTTTCTAGTAGGCAACATATAGATGGGTTTTGTTTTTTTATCCATTCTGATACCCTGTGTCTTTTGATTGGGGCATTTAGCCCATTAATATTCAGGGTAAGTATTGAGAGATATCAATTTAGTGCCATTGCATTGCCTGTAAGGTGACTGTTATTGTATATTATCTCTGTTTCTTTCTGATCTACTACTTTTAGGGTCTCTCTTTGCTTAGAGGACCCCTTTCAATATTTCCTGTAGAGCTGGTTTGGTGTTTGCAAATTCTTTCAGTTTTTGTTTGTCCTGGAAGCTTTTAATCTCTCCTTCTATTTTCAATGATAGCCTAGCTGGATATAGTATTCTTGGCTGCCTGTTTTTCTCATTTAGTGCTCTGAATATATCATGCCAGCTCTTTCTGGCCTGCCAGGTCTCTGTGGATAAGTCTGCTGCCAATCTAATATTTTTACCATTGTATGTTACAGACTTCTTTTCCCAGGCTGCTTTCAGGATCTACTCTTTGTCACTAAGACTTGTAAATTTTACTATTAGGTGACGGGGTGTGGACCTATTCATATTGATTTTGAGGGGGGTTCTCTGAACCTCCTGGATTTTGATGCTTGTTCCCTTTGCCATATTGGGGAAATTCTCTCCAATAATTCTCTCCAATATACCTTCTGCTCCCCTCTCTGTTTCCTCTTCTTCTGGAGTCCCAATTATTCTAATGTTGTTTCGTCTTATGGTGTCATTTCTCTCTCAAATTCTCCCCTCGTGGTCCAGTAGCTGTTTGTCCCTTTTTGCTGAGCTTGTTTATTCTCTGTCATTTGGTCTTCTATATCGCTAATTCTTTCTTCTGCCTCATTTATCCTAGCAGTGAGAGCCTCCATTTTTGATTGCACCTCATTAATAGCTTTTTTGATTTCAACTTGGTTAGATTTTAGTTCTTTTATTTCTCCAGAAAGGGCTTTTATCTCTCCGGAGAGGGTTTCTCTAATATCTTCCGTGCCTTTTTCGAGCCCAGCTAGAACCTTGAGAATCGTCATTCTGAACTCTAGATCTGACCTATTACCAATGTCTGTATTGATTAGGTCCCTAGCCTTTGGTACTGCCTCTTGTTCTTTTTTTGTGGTGAATTTTTCCGCCTTGTCATTTTGTCCAGATAAGAGTATATGAAGGAGCAAGTAAAATACTAAAAGGGTGGCAACAACCCCAGGAAAATATGCTTTAGCCAAATCAGAAGAGATCCCAAATCGTGAGGGGGGAGAAAGGGGATAAAAAGAGTTTCAGAAAGGAAAAAAAAAAAAAAAAAAGAAAAGAAACAATTAAAAAAAGAAAACCAATAAAGAAAAAATATAAAAAGGAAAATATATATATATATATATATATATATATATATATATATATATTAGATAAACTAGTTTAAAAACGTTAAAAAAGAAAAGGGTAAAATTTAAAAAAAATTTAGCAGAAAAAGAGAAAAAAAATTGAAAAAGAAAAAAAAAATTAAATTAACTGCAAGGCTAAAGAATCATGCGGAGAAAGCCATGAGTTCCGTGCTTTGCTTTCTCCTCCTCTGGAATTCTGTGGCTCTCCTTGGTATTGAAACTGCACTCCTTGGTAGGTGAACTTGGTCCTGGCTGGGTTTCTTGTTGATCTTCTGGGGGAGGGGCCTGTTGTAGTGATTCTCAAGTGTCTTTGCCCCAGGCGGAGTTGCACCGCCCTTACCTGGGGCCAGGCTGAGTAATACGCTCGGGTTTGCTCTCGGGAGCTTTTGTTACCTGAGCACTTTCCGTAGAGTTCCGGAGAGCAGGAATGAAGATGGCGGCCTTCCGGTCTCCGGCCCTGAGGAGCTGAGAGCCCGGGGCCCCACTCCTCAGTGCGCCCTCAGAGAACAGCGCCCAATTACTCCCGCCACCCTGGCCTCCGGCCGCGCTCCGAGCTGACCGAGCCTCTGACCGGTTCAAGGTAATCCCGAGCTGAGAGCTCACTCCTTGGCTCTGTCTCTGTAGCCGGCTTCCCCGTTCTAATACCTGTAAGCTCTGCGACACTCAGAAACCCCCGATCCTTCTGTGACCCTGCGGGACCTGAGGCCACGCTGACCCCGTGTGGGCTTCACCCCGGTTAAGCCTCTAGAGCGATGTCCCTCAGCGGGACAGACTTTTAAAAGTCCTGATTTTGTGCTCCGTTGCTCCGCCGCTTGCCGGGGGCCAGCCCCTCCCCCCCGTGGTCTATCTTCCCGTCGCTTTGGATTCACTTCTCCGCCAGTTCTACCTCTCAGAAAGTGGTTGATTTTCTGTTTCTAGAATTGCTGTTCTTCTTCTCTTCGATCTCCCGTTGGATTTGTAGGTGGTTACAATCTTTAGATAAGCTATCTAGCTGATCTCCTGATACCTGAAGTAGTCTCAGCCTGCTACTTCTCTGCCATCTTGACTCCTCCCCCTTGTTTTGTATTCTTCAAACTTCTCCCTTCTAACACCCCAGACAACCATTCAACCTTTAGCTACTATTTCTGAATCAGTCTAGGTCCGTATCTCTCATCATCTCTCCTTCCAAGTAAAATGGAACACCAGTCATATCACTTGAAGTTCTTCCCACAGTAAAGATTTACTTTCCCTGTAGTCCATGGCACTCCTCTGTGGGATACCGTGCAGCAGCAGCCCACTTCCAACCAAGGCCAACATATCATGCAGAACTGAATGAATACCCAGCTTAGTTAATTCCCCCATCAACTGATAATGAGAAACACACTAAGTAGCCGTGTGTACGGATCAAGGAAGAGGTGGCAGTGCAGCAGGAATGCATCATGGATGAGAGCTACTTGCACAGGAGCATTTTGTGCTTTCAGAAACTAATTGAGCCTCCTCTTACTCTGTCAGTTCTCCTTGATCATCTCATGTGGCTTTGCATACCCAACTTTCTGACTTAGGGGATCAACATCACCCAGTTGATGATGGTTGCATGAACTGGGCAGGAATTTAGATTCCCTTAATCAGAAATGCAGTCACGGCTAGACCCAAGTCTCCAAACAGAAACTAGATTTCAAAAGAAAATTAACTGTTTTCCGAAGAGGTCATTGCTTTTCTCTAAAGCCATAGGTGTTCTATGCTGTGATTTTACTATCAGATATCAGAAGCACCATACAACATCCCATCATGGCAAAATTGGATTTACTCATCAGATAGCCCAAATAAGAGAGATGTTTTGCAGCACAAGCTCGATTAGTGGAAGAGTCTTCTCTTGCTCTGGGTCACACTCCAGATGAGTAGCATTATGGATAGCTACCAAATCGGAAGGGATAGCTCACCCAAATATGGTATATGTTTCCTCCGTTATCCAAAGATACTAAGCAAGAAGACACTTGGCTTAAAAATGTAGGTCAAGGAAGAACCATTTATCTTTCACTTTGGTGAGAATATCCCGACATGACTTGACCCCACAAATTCACAGGGATAGTAAGCAGAAAGGTAAATTTTTAGGGATAAGTCTCCCATCCTTTGAAACATGTGTGCCTTACAAAGACATATAAAGTAACTGCTGTTTACTGCTCACCAAGATCTATGGGCAAGATTTCAACAATCTAGTGGACCAGGATTTTGGTTTGGTGAGAATGTTGTGATAAAGATTCCAGAGAAACAAAGAGAGAAAGTTGATGTAGCCCTTACAAAAGGCAGTGAATATATAGTACCATACCTACCAAAATGAAAGCAAGATTATTCTTGTATTGTTCATTTACTGGAGAAAGAGATATGCATTTGCCGTAATAGTAGCTGCATGTTTTGTGTGATGGTTTCTGTTTATCTTCTCTAGCAAAGAGACTTTATCATTTAAATCTTCATCTGATTATATATACAATAATCATTGTCATTCTCAGAGACCTCTCTTTTGTACAAGACAAAGGAAACTTTAATTGGGATAAGATAAGTACAAACACCCACTGTGTATTTTAAGTCCCTGAAATTGACACTAACTGACTTATGTTTTCATAGAGGATACGGCATTTCATTTGATTTTTTGATTTTATATAGAGTGACAATTCTAAGGGCTTCCTATTATTTTTTTTAAGTGCTCATTCAATGGATAAGGATGTGGGAGACAATGTATTATTCTGCTAATTGTTGATTCAGCTGTATATTCAGTAACTGGGAAGATTGTCACAGATGAATTTTCAGGCACACCAGCAGATGCACTTTGGATAAAACTGTCATATGACTAATGAAACACAATAGTGTTCTGCGTTTATAGTTGTTTCTTTCTTAAGATTTATGTATTCACTGAGAGAGAGAGCACGTGCATGAGCTATGGGAGGGGTAGAGGAAGAGAGAGAGAGACAATCAGAGCTGAGCATGGAAGCTGACAAGGTGCTTGATCCCATGACCCTGGGATCATGACCTGAGCCAAAATCAAGAGTCCAAAGCTTGACCAACTGAGCCACCCAGGCACTCCTTAACATATCAAATAGTCTGCATTTCTCTTTCTTTAAATCAGACATCTTGGTAAATAGACTTCTTCTAGGGAAGTCCAGGAAACTTATAGTACATAAATTTGGTGGTATCACGTGGTCCTTCTTCATAACCACCTGGCCTCTCCTATGTTTATGGGGTTCGCAGCCTGTGCATTAGGCAAGGGCTCATGATCTGGTGTTGGGTGATGGGTCATGACTATCCAACACATGACTCAAGTCGGGTCTTTTTCACCACACCTAGATTTTTTTTTTTTTTTTTAATTTAAACTCAGTTATACTTCGGTAACTTCACAACTACTTCAGTTCTAAGGAATCATCATTTGTCATCCACAGCAAAATATCACTGGGAGTCCATTTACTCCTGAAAAACACACTTTATCTTTGGTAATTAACTGCTACCATTTGACCTTGGCCACTCTATAACCACATCACCCACACTAAGATCAAGTTAATTACAATGGCAGGGCTTCCTAACTTCATGACTAGCCTACAGAGAACGAACACCGAGCTTGTTAAGGATAGAGGAGCTCCTCTCTCAAATGTAGTACCAAATGCCTTGTTAAAGGGATTGTTTCCTGGGCCCTTTTAAAAGACAGAGTAAAAAGATGAGTAAGTATATCACAAATGATAAATCCACTCAAACATTTGAATCCCTCTGCAGCAGCACAATAGAAGTATAATGCCTGTCACAGATGTAAGGCACATGTTACTTTTAAATGTTCTAGGAGCCATATTTTAAAACACAGTAAAAGGAAATAAATGAAATTGTTTTTAACATTCTATTTTGTTTAAATTAATATTATAAGATATTATTTCAATATGTAATCCATACAAAAATTATTATTGAGATAGTTTACATATTTTTGCCCAATTTTACACTTAAAAGACATCTTGATTTGGATTAGCCACATGTCAAGTGCTTGATAGCCACACACATTCCTCCCTCTCCATGATGCCAAAGAATTTCTGGCATCTAAATTTTATTTACTAAACACGTCATTTGAGTATAAGTTTCAGTCCATACAAACCATACAGCTAGAACCACTTCCAGCTGTTCAAACTAGCCCTTTGATTCTAGAATTCTGCTCAATCCAACCATATTAATAAATGCAGCCACTTTAAAATTATTTTTCTCCCTTTTTTGGTCCAGCGCTTTTAGAATCATATCCCATAGACATTCTCCAGTTTCTGTTGGCATAAATTAGCAAAATCCAGTAAACCTCTTTCTGGGCTAAGTAGCGTAGCTGTAACTTGTTGGGAAGCTGATCTTTGCTTTGGAGATAATTAGCATTAGATTGGGGTGCACGGGGAATGGGTATCCTTTAACATAGTAACTACCTCACAGACTCCAAGCAAGGTGATCCAGCTTTATCTGATGAGAAGAAAGGGCTCTACCTGCTGACAAGGAAAAATCAGTGGAATTGGAGGGGTTTGGAGTGCTCAAGTAATCTGAACCCTTCGGTATAATTCCATTCCATTTTTCAGGTTCCCGCACTTTTCCCAGTCATTGCTCTCCATTTTCACACGAAATACCCCTCTCCAGCAATACTGCGTCCGAATTTTAGCTCTAATGGCCCCGAGGCTACAAGTTAACAGACATTCTCTATGCCCCTGATTGTGCCTTGAGCCAAGAATTTAAAATGCCTCATGTATCCCTTCACTTAATGATTCTATGCAGTGAGAAGCAGACAGCCCACCTGCAAAGTCCTTGTATTCTTTACTAAGGCTATAACAGCCTACTGTAAGACACATTCAGGTCACCAAAGCCTTGCCTCCGCTGGTACTCCGTGCCAGGTGACCACAGGTGACATATCGCAGTACTCATACGTCACTTTATATTACAGACAGACAGGATCTCATTTCCCTTTATTTGTATTTGCATTTTTATTTCTTTAACTAATGGAGATATAATTGGCATATGACATTATGTTAGTTTCAGGAGTACAATATAATGATTCAATATTTGTATATATTGCAAATGATCACCACAATAGGTCTAGTTAACATCCATCACCACAAGTAGTCTTTGGTTTTTTGTGGTGAAAACTATGAAGATTTACTCTAAGGTCTCATTTCCTACTTGCATTCAGGTTTCAGTCACTTGGAATCACAAATCACACTTCAAATCATACAGGTAATAAATCCCGGATTCTCATCCTGAAGGACCCGTAGCCAACATTAGCCTCCACTGGTTGGTGAGTTGAAGATAAAGAAGTCAAAAATTACTCTAGCCACATTAAGAAAGGATTTAATACAGGCAATTACATGCTTACAAAATCACCAGGAAAAGAGATGCTGGGCCTTTAAAATAACCCCCTGGAGGGGCACCCGGGTGGCTCAGTGGGTTAAAGCCTCTGCCTTTGGTTCAGGTCATGATCCCAGGGTCCTGGGATCAAGCCCCGCATCGGGCTCTCTGCTCAGAAGGCAACCTGCTTCCCTTCCTCTCTCTCTCTGCCTGCCTCTCTGCCTACTTGTGATCTCTCTCTGTCAAATAAATAAATAAAATCTTAAAAAATAAATAAATAAAATAAACAGAGGACTCTTGATTCTGGCTCAGGTCATGATCTCTGGAACCTGGGATGGAGCCCTTTGTTGGGCTCCCAGCTGAGCAGGGAGTGGGCTTCAGGATTCTCCCTCTCCCTCTGCTCCTCCCCCACACTTTTGCGTGAGCATGTGCACCTGTGCGCTCTCTCTCTCTCTCCCTCTCTCTCTCTCACACACACACACACACAAGTATACATAATTCTCTAAAAAGTAAAATAAAAGAACCCAGAGGAGAGATTAGCTCAAGAAATCCACCAGTGAGGCTGTTTCTCCTCACTTAGTCAAGAGGCAACATGGCAATGAAAATTCATTACATCTAACACTTCCAAATCTGTCAATAGCCAGTAACTTACATATTCTTTCTCAAAGTATGAAGTGTGCCCAATTCACATTCACTGTGGCCATTTACATCTAGTGGGCACTTAGTACTATTCATTTGTTGATCCTCTCCTAGAATCCTCATGAAAGCTGACAGAGTGTGTTTTTATTACCTCTATTTTGTAAATGAGGAAACTGAGTCAGAGACAGCTTAGGGCGGTTTTCCTGATTTGCCACAAGTATCCAATCCAGGGAAGCTAGTCTATTCTCAGTTGCTTCCCATACCAGGGTAAGGGTTATCCGTAGTAAGCTTCATGTATTATTAATAATTGCCAAGTCAGCATGTATAAGCTTTCAAATTGCCACAGTTATCCAATTAACCCGTGGTTACTTATATAGCCTTTAGTGCATCTCTTCGGGAGCAGGCTAATGAATTTCGGTATAAATGATTATACAAGTGGGAAACAAAGGTCATAAAAAAAAATGGAATACTTCATAATAACTGTTACATAAAGGGCTTTTTATTCCCCCCCTCCCAAATCAATTTTAAAGATTGACATCCAGGCAACAGCCTAGGCAATTTTTATTCTAGTGCTATTCAGTTGGTTCTATAAAATGTTTAAAAACCAGTAAGAATGATATATCAGTTTCTTAAGTACAACACTTTAATATTACAGACAAAATGAGAGAACCATGCATATGTAGTAAAAATATAAAGACATGCCTGGAATGACTTACGTTAACTTTAAGATGCTATTTATCTCTAGGAAAGTGACCAGTGGGAAGAGTCAGGGATACGGCCAAAGCTATACCATGCATTTTGGTTTTAATTTTAAATTTGGATGTAATACAAAGGTGTCAAAAATTTAATAGTTACTTATGTAATATGTAAATGATTGTCTGCTCTATTTGTGTTGTTTTCTGCACATAGGAAATATTTCATAATTTGAGGTTACAGAGTTTAAAAAATTATTAACGTTAATTTTTTAAGAATGATTGCAGTTCTGCAAGATTCCATTATGTAACATGGCCTATTTTCTTCTGTGTTTTATGCTAGCACTGCATTTTAAAACGATATGTAATAGAACTTGGAGAAAGCACTCTAAATTGATACAGCTATGTTAAAATCAAACCAAAGGAAAGAAGAAAAGATCTTTTGTCCAGACTTAAAGCTCGTAAAATATTTGTTTGATGTGCTGGGATTTTAATGTCCATTCAGGTCAGACATGACCTCAGTTTTAAAGACTTAATCCAGAAACAAATGCCTGAAACTGAATTTTCTATTTAAAAAAAAAAAAGAGAGAGAGACGTTCTGATACACCTTAAGATCAAGAATATGAAGAGATACATAAAACACTGCCAGTCTATTTATGATTTAAAATATATACAGTGTGTGATTATTAGGAGCACATGTTCATTCATTATCTTTTTTTCAAATGCAATGTTAGATGTTTTCAACTTAAAAAGAATGAGTGGAGACACACAAAGTCCTTTCACAAAGAACTGTACAGAACAAAATTACCATTTCCAGAATAGGGATTTGCCACCGAAATCCTCATTAGTGACAATGTTCTGAAGAGAATCCTTCAGACCATTCATTCTGTAATTTAACCAAGGATCTATTCTTAATTAAACAGAGGTGAGACACCCACATCTTTTAGTGTACTTGTTCCTTTTATTTTAACCTATTTCTTTCATTAATTATTTTTATTAACATATAATGTATTATTTGCCCCAGGGGTACAGGTCTGTGAGTCATCAGGCTTACACACTTCACAGCACTCTTAACCTATTTTTTTAATCTATTTCTATCTTAAGTTTCTATAACATAGTAGTTGTACAAGAAGGAAATGTTGTATAAGGAGAAAGTCAGAATTGAACTCAATAATTAGTGATTGTCTTTAAGAAAAAATCAGATAAAAAAGAAACTTCTAGAAACAAATTGTTATTACCATTTTATTGTAATTTAATACATTTCTCAGGTAGTTAATTCAAATGGAAATATTAGAAGAGCCACAGTAACTTTGTAAAAGTTGAATGGGCATTAGGATTTTGTCATCAATGCTTAAAAGTGACTAGATGAACAAGCGAAATGCTGAGAAAAGTTAAAATAAGGTGACCTTTCAATTACAGAAATGCATTTTAAAACAAGTAGTTGTAACGTTCTCATTACTTCTGCTGCCTTACAAAAATGAGACATATATACAGATGTAACTTAGAGTTTTCAATGCGTGAATGAAAAAAATAGCTCATAAAAGTTAATAATTGTTTTTATCATTTATACTATATTCACTTAAATTTGCTTTGCAAGCAACCATCAGAATCAACCAATTCAACTAAAACCAAAGTTATATGGATTACTTAAACAGAATATGAAATAAAAATTCTATGGTATACTTCTATATTGAACTGACATTCTCACTTGTAACAAGGAATTATTTGATTGTCTTATCAGAAATAGTTTACATTGCCTTTTAATAGATACCTGTATTCTACAACTAAAACTGTTGTGTTGGCAAGTTCAGGGAAAATTTAAGTTTTTATTTTGATTCCCGTTAGTTAACATACAGTTTAGTATTAGTTTAGGTGTACAATATAGTTATCCAACATTCCCCTACAACACCCGGTGCTCATCCCAAGTGCACTCCTTTATCCCCATCACCTAGTTGTCCCATCCCTCCACTCACCTTTGTGGGAACCATCCGATTGTTCTCTAAGTTAAGAATCTGTTTTATCTCTCTCTCTTTTCCCTTTACTCATTTGTTTTGTTTCTTAAATTCCACATATGAGTGAAATCATATGGTATTTGTCTTTCTCTGCCTTATTTTGCTTAGCATTAAACTGTGTAGCTCCATCCATGTCACTGCAAATGGCAAGAGTTCTTTCCTTTTTTTTTTTTTAATTTTATTTTTTATAAACATATAATATATTTTTATCCCCAGGGGTACAGGTCTGTGAATCGCCAGGTTTACACACTTCACAGCACTCACCATAGCACATACCCTCCCCAATGTCCATAACCCCACCCCCCCTCTCCCAACCCCCCTCCCCCCATCAACCCTCAGTTTATTTTGTGAGATTAAGAGTCACTTATGGTTTGTCTCCCTCCCAATCCCATCTTGTTTCATTTACTCTTCTCCTACCCCCTTAACCCCCCATGTTGCATCTCCTCTCCCTCATATCAGGGAGATCATATGATAGTTGTCTTTCTCCGATTGACTTATTTCGCTAAGCATGATACCCTCTAGTTCCATCCACGTCGTCGCAAATGGCAAGATTTCATTTCTTTTGATGGCTGCATAGTATTCCATTGTGTATATATACCACCTCTTCTTTATCCATTCATCTGTTGATGGACATCTAGGTTCTTTCCATAGTTTGGCTATTGTAGACATTGCTGCTATAAACATTCGGGTGCACGTGCCCCTTCGGATCACTACGTTTGTATCTTTAGGGTAAATACCCAGCAGTGCAATTGCTGGGTCATAGGGTAGTTCTATTTTCAACATGTTGAGGATCCTCCATGCTGTTTTCCAGAGTGGTTGCACCAGCTTGCATTCCCACCAACAGTGTAGGAGGGTTCCCCTTTCTCCGCATCCTCGCCAGCATCTGTCATTTCCTGACTTGTTCATTTTAGCCATTCTGACTGGTGTGAGGTGATATCTCATGGTGGTTTTGATTTGTATTTCCCTGATGCCGAGTGATGTGGAGCACTTTTTCATGTGTCTGTTGGCCATCTGGATGTCTTCTTTGCAGAAATGTCTGTTCATGTCCTCTGCCTATTTCTTGATTGGATTATTTGTTCTTTGGGTGTTGAGTTTGCTAAGTTCTTTATAGATTTTGGACACTAGCCCTTTATCTGATATGTCATTTGCAAATATCTTCTCCCATTCTGTCAGTTGTCTTTTGGTTTTGTTCACTGTTTCCTTTGCTGTGCAAAAGCTTTTGATCTTGATAAAATCCCAATAGTTCATTTTTGCCCTTGCTTCCCTTGCCTTTGGCGATGTTCCTAGGAAGATGTTGCTGCGGCTGAGGTCGAAGAGGTTGCTGCCTGTGTTCTCCTCAAGGATTTTGATGGATTCCTTTCTCACATTGAGATCCTTCATCCATTTTGAGTCTATTTTCGTGTGTGTTGTAAGGAAATGATCCAATTTCATTTTTCTGCATGTGGCTGTCCAATTTTCCCAACACCATTTATTGAAGAGGCTGTCTTTTTTCCATTGGACATTCTTTCCTGCTTTGTCAAAGATAAGTTGACCATAGAGTTGAGGGTCTATTTCTGGGCTCTCTATTCTGTTCCATTGATCTATGTGTCTGTTTTTGTGCCAGTACCATGCTGAAGAGTTCTTTCCTTTTTTATGGCTGAATAATATTCATATATATATATATATGTATATATATATATATATATGCCATATTTTATTTCTCCATCATCAGTCAATGGACAGTGGGGCTGCTTCCATACTTTGGCTATTGTAAATAATGCTGCAATAAGCATAGGGGTGCATGTATCTCTTTGAATTTGCATTTCCAACAACAGTGCACGAGTGTTCTTTTTCCTCCACATCCTTGCTAACACCTGTCCTGTTGTTTCTTGTGTTGTTGGTTTTACCCATTCTGACAGGTGTGAGGTTATATCTCATGGTAGTTTTGATTTACATTTCCCTCATAGTAAGCAATGATGAACATCTTCTCATGTGTCTGTTGGCCATCTGTATGTCTTCTTTGCAAAAATATCTATTAATGTCTTCTGCCCATTTTTTAAAATTTTATTTATTTATTTGACAGACAGAGTTCACAAGTAGGCAGAGAGGCAGACAGTGGGGGGGGGGAGCAGGCTCCCCTCTGAGCAGAGAGCCAAATGCGGGCTCCATCCCAGGACCCTGGGACCAGGACCTGAGCCAAAGGCAGAGGATTTAACCCACTGAGCCACTCAGGCACCCCCTTCTGTCCATTTTTTAATTGGATTCTTTGTTTTGTGGGGCACTGAGTTATATCAGTTTTTTATATATTTTGGATGCTGACCCTTTATCAGATATGTCATTTGCAAATGTCCTCTCCCATTATACAAGTTGCCTTTTAGTTGTGTTGTTTCCTTTGCTATGCAGAATCTTTTAATTTTGATATAGTCCCAATATTTTGTTTTTTCCTTTTGTTTCTCTTGCCTCAGGAGACATATCTAGTAAGAAGTTGCTCAGCTTATGTCATACTGCTTATGTTCTCTCCTAGTATTTTCTATAGTTTAAGGCCTCACTTTAGGTTTTTAGGATATTTTGAATTTATTTGTATATATGGTATACATAAGTATATATGTATATGTGGTATACATATGTATATACGTATTTATTTGTATATATGGTATATATGGTGTATATATATACATATGTATATATATATATACATACATATATATGTATATATGGTATAAGTGGTATAATTTATTTTTTTAATTTTTTATTTTTTAATTAACATATAAAAAGTGGTATAATTTCTTTTATTGGCATGTTTCTGTCCAGTTTTTTTTTTAAGATTTTATTTATTTATTTGACAGACAGAGATCCCAAGTAGGCAGAGAGGCAGGCAGAGAGAGAGGGGAAAGCAGGCTCCCTTCTGAGCAGAGAGCCCGATATGGAGCTCGATCCCAGGACTCTGGGATCATGACCTGAGCTGAAGGCAGAGTCTTTAACCCACTGAGCCACCCAGCTGCCCAGCTGTCCAGTTTCTTAACACCATTTGTTGAAGAGACTATCTTTTTCCCATTGGAAATTCTTTTTTGCTTTGTTGAAGATTAATTGACCATAGTCAACAGTTGTGATTCATTTCTGAGTTTTCTAATCTGTCCCATTCATCTACATGTCCATTTTTGTGCCACTACCATACTGTCTTGATCACTAAAACTTTGTTATATAACTTGAAGCCCAGAGTTGTGATGCCTCCATGTTTGCTTTTCTTTTCCAAGATTGCTTTGACTAGGGCCACCTGGGTGTATCAGTCAGTTAAGTGTCTGCCTTTGACTCAGGTCCTGATCAGTGTCCTGGGATCAAGCCCCACATTGGGCTCCATGTTCAATGGGAAGTCTGCTTCTCCCTCTCCCTTTGCCCCTCCCCCTTGCTTGTGCTCTCTCTCTCTCACGCTCTCTGTCTCTCTCTCAAATAAATAAATAAGAATCTTAAAAAAAAAAAAAAAAGTAATGTATTTAAAAAGAAAAAAAAAAAGATTGCTTTGACTATTTGGGTCTTTTGTGGTTCCATACAAACTTTAGGATTGTTTGCTCTAATTCCGGGAGAAATGCTTTTAATTCTATTTTTTTTAATTTAAAATTGCTTTAACTCTTCATTTTGGCCAAATGATAATTTATAAAGAAAAGTTAAAAACTACTCAGAGTGTGACAAATGGGTGGAATAATAAGTTTCCTTAAATTAAGCAATTCAAAACTGTCACCAATTTCTAAAAATTACTTATACTGAAAGTTTTAATGATTACATAAGTAAACTCCCAATATAAGTCATTTATGGAAAAAAAGTAAAAAATAAAAATAGAATTAACACCCAGCATTTAAGATGCAAGTAGTTCTCATTATCCACCTGTATCCACCTTTAATCATAATGAACAAAGTCCACTTAAAGAGTATTCGGCAACACACAAATACACAAAAGACAAGTGTAAAATGTCATTAAAATTGAAAAAGCAATTAAGACTTTTTTTTTAGAAATGAACTACAACTTAGGGAAAATAATTTATGTTCTTTTCAGTAAAATATGTTTTATGTTTGCAGCTCTGTTCTAACTTGTAGGATGCATTAAGCACCAAATCCAACAGATTTCTCTGAGAAACACTGCGTGATGACAAGATATGAAATTCATCACTTTTTATTTGATTTCACCAGAATTTTCATATTCTTTGTGTAGACTCCATCCAGTCATACTGTCATCATCCTCAACCTTTAACTTGTTGATCTCTGAAAAAAAAAAAAAACAACTCATCTGTCCATGTTTTTCTGTGAAATATAAGCAGTTCTCCAACATTCATGGAAATCTCTTCTTTTGTGAGATCCTATATCTCTGGTAAGATATGTGTTGTGTTCGCTTTGGATTATTGGATTAGTTGACACCATTCTTTAAAGACTGACTCAGCGAGTAGAGATTAAGTGCAAGGTGCAAGCGGGGAGATATATTTGAGAGGAATAAATCTATAACCAATGACTCTGTAAGTGGATACATTACTGCTATAACAGCATTCACTTTCCTAAGCTACTTCAGTATTTTAGGTACTCAGATGATGAATATGAGGATGATAAGTACTTGCAATCTGTCCTTCTTGTATTTTGGTGTATATATTCTATGTTTTTACTTATATTATTTTTTAATCCATGCATACTGTTTGTAATCCAGTTTTTCAACATTAAGTATCATGAACGTTTCAGTGATATAGTACATCATTCATACTAGTGCTAACTCAGAAATAGTCTAATTAAAATTAAACGTGGTTTTAGGATTTAGCACTCCTTAAGACTTTGGTCTTTGCAAAAATAGTCCATCCTTAAGTAATGAATGCGCTAAACCCAGTTCGTTGTTGACTTATGTTCATAATGATACAAGAAAAAGATGCTAATAGAAATCCAGCTCATTCTGTCCTTCAGAGACTGTCCCATATTATCAAAATAGAATTATTTGTCTTATTTTTTCATGCAGTGTTAGTGTACTGAAAGAAAAACTCTTCAAAGCAATTAAGGTTCATTAAAAATGTTGCTAATTTAATGAAACTCTGAGAATGTGACATCACAATAATAAAAATGAACTATAATAGGAGATTCTAATAAAAAATATACAGCTTTTTGTTTTCCAGGGGAGCTCATAAATGGTAAATATAGTAAATCTCTGACTTATAGGCTTTAGGAAATCTCTTAACTAGCAAAACAAAGATACTATATTTTCCCTTACTTGGCAAGTGTTTTATTTTTTATTTTTAAAGTAGAATATTTGCTTTAAAAAAAAACCATTAGAACTGTACTTTTTTAGCCAGTCAAGTTGCTTTAATTTTAAAGCAATTTTACATCCATCTATGTAATAACAACTCTGTTACCATAACTAGATTTTTGAGATTTCCCAGGATAACCAAGGACTTTCCATATATATATAACCTTACTTCAGATTTAACAGGAACAAAACAAGTAGGAATTAGAATCCAAGCTAAGACTTGTAGGTACCCTCAGCAACTGGCAGAGACAGTCCAGCCTATAAAAATAAATGTTTCCCAGAGCCATATAGACAGCAGAGCTCCATAAATACCAACTAATGGCCATAACCAACATCACTGAGATTGGTTGATATCTTTCTGGCTAATGGTATGTAATTCTGGGGTGTCCTTTTCCTACCACATAAATGTTACACTGAGACTTTTTTCAATCCACTTTAATCTCTCTTCCACAAATCTTGTTTCTAAATTGGACAACACAGTGCGTAAATATAATTATTTTAATCAATAATTATTTATATCAATGCTTATCAATAATTATTTATATCAATGCTAATATAAATTTAGAAAGCATGCATCCTTTCTCTTCTACTACTCACAGTAGTCATGGAATTCATAAGATAAAATTAATATGTGAAATCAAAATTGGACCTAATACTTGGGTTTTTCTGCTAGAGGTAAATTGGACTTGCCAGATTGCCAGATTGCTCTCCAGAATGGTACACCACAGTGGTTGACAAGGTTGCCAATCTACCAGGTGTATAATCATATTATATCATTCAATTTTCTTTTCTTTGATTATTAGTGAGTTGGAGTACCACTTTGTATGCAATGGCCCTTTGGGATTCCTCTTCTGTAAATTGACGATGTAATTATTCATTTGTCTCTTATAGTCATCCCCTTTTCCTCTTGATTTTGAGGAGTTTTTGTTGATATTACATATTTCAGATATCTTTTCCCTTTAGTCATTTGTCTGTTTTCTTTATCCATGATGTCTTAAATAGAAATCCTTCATTTTGGGGGTACCTGGGTGGCTCAGTCGGTCTGGCTTCCTGCTCAGAAGGGAGTCTGCTTGTCCCTACCCCTCTCCCTTTCCCTCCACCTCGCTTATATGCTCCCTCCTTCAACTAAATAATAAATAAAATCTTTTTTAAAAACCTTTCATTTTCATAAATCACAACATCTCATTTTATCTTGTGGTTTTGTTTTTAAATTAGTCACAAAAAGAAGCTTCTACATTTTTTCTAATAACAGGTTTGCTTTTTAAGTTCGCTTTTCAGTGCATGTTAAGATCATTCTTTACATATTTTTTTCTTCATATAGTAAGTTTTCTCCATATCATCTGCATATCATCTTCCAAAGCTATCTATCCTTTCTCCGTTGGTAGCAGTTCTTCATAGATCATATCCCCATATATATGTGGGCCTGCCTCTAGGCTGTCTCATTAAATTAATCTCTACATCTGTTCTCGGACCAATACTTCCATGATTCCATTAATACAGCTTTGTAGTCGTTCTTCAATAAGATAGGTCTAGGACATGATTATCTTTGTAGGTCATCCCATCCAAGAGCAAGGATTGTGTCTATACTAATTAAGATAATCTAGTTACGTGACTTTAAGCTAAGTGACTTCTCTAAGGCTTAGAATGATGTTAATAGTAGTTAATTCATGTGGTTGTGTGAGAACTAAAGGATGGTCATGGAGGCCTATCACTGAACAAGTGACAGGTGCATTGTAAGTATCAAATAAATGTTAACAATAAGAATTGATAATTTAAAAAAATAGAAGGTGCTAAAAATAAATAAATAAAAGTAAATTTTTAAAAAACAGAAAGAACTATAAATGAAGTTTCTGCTCTCTTTAGAGGACAGAGATAATCTATACAACATTACAATTACACATTTATTTTACTTTAATAATATCCAGTACAAACATTGGATCGATTTATCAGTGAAGAACAACTTAAACAAATAAATTTTCAAGTGTTATGTCCTTATTTATTACTTTTGGAAATAGCCTTAGTTTGTGTAAAATGGTTTCAACTAATTCCATTTTACAACTTGACCGGCACTAGCTCGGCACGCTTTTTCTATTGAATATTATGTTATTTTTCAAATAATGTGACCATGAAAGAGCTTAGGATTCTTCAATGAGGCAATCCAGATTTCCACAAATCTGAGAGGACAAACCTGCACTGAGTCTCATTCTTCATACCCAGGACCTATTCCAGGCCAATAAAGCAGAATCCCCAGGGGTGGAAGGCATACACTGATACTCTTGTTTTAAAATGTCCACTAGATGATTGTAATGTGCTGAAAGAGTAGAGAACCACTGTTTTTGTGAAGGGTTTAGGCCCTAGTCTCCCCTCTTCTCACATCAGGGTCTTAGGCTTGCAACCACTGTGAGTCACTGACCAGATGTCCCATTTGTTAAATTAAAATACAATTTGATTTATTCTTGTCCTCCATCATCTCTAAATAAGGCAGGATGCCTTTGTTAAAACAAATAGTAGTCAAAGTCAGAGAAAAGTCAAAGTCGGAGTCAAATTCTGATCTTCTTATTTACTAAATGTGATTACTAATTATATAATTTGAATATATATGTGAATATGTTAGTATAAATACATATATTCTTTTTTTTTTTTTTTTGACAGAGAGAGATCACAAGTAGACAGAGAGGCAGGCAGAGAGAGAGAGAGAGGGAAGCAGGCTCCCTGCTGAGCAGAGAGCCCGATGCGGGACTCGATCCCAGGACCCTGAGATCATGACCTGAGCCGAAGGCAGCGGCTTAACCCACTGAGCCACCCAGGCGCCCCAAATACATATATTCTTTCTTCTTGGATGACTTTTTGTAAAAAACTTCAAATGTGACAAAGGTGATAGAATTTATGTTTATTATTTCTGGACATTTCATTCTAGGGGGATAAATAATGTCTACTTTGAGTTCACTGTGTTTTGGGAGGATTTGGGCATATGTTGATGGAAATAGATAAAGATGGAAGAACATTTAGCAAATTCATAGGACTATTTATATTTGTAAACTGCTGACTCAACAAAAAACATCTGTTTGTTTCAACTAAAGTCAGCCTTCATTTATTACATTACTGTAATTACTGCTTTTCAACTGGAGATACTGTGCTTGATTTCCTAATTATGTGGGAACTCTATCTCTTAGAAGTCACCAAGTCTCAGTCAACAATACAAATACTGACCTAAGACTAGGGCGTAAGGTCTATTTATGAATTTCCTAGTAGTTCATTCTTTTTTATGGACATTAGTCCATATATGTTTTTCAGCTATGTCTTATTTTCTTTTTTCTTTTTTGGTATTCACATTAAAGCATGTATCTGCAAATGCAAAAGCTTGACTTTGCTAAGTCCAATGAGCTGCTACTAGTATATGAAACCACACACTACTATAATGAGATTTAATTAGAGTTGTTTTTCGTTGAATTCAGTCAAACATGTGCTTGGTTTCCACTATGTAGCAAATAATTTGTTTGACTGAATCTTTCACTTTCTGTCTTGAGAAACATGATAATCATGTTTGGATGACCTCACTGGTAATTGACTTTCAAGTTTTCCTGTTGTTTTATCATCAAACACATATAAGATTTATCCCAAGCCACTAAGAATTTATAGCTAATAATCTTATACTTATATAGTTAACCATTCTTAATTAGAAGAATCGTAAAAAGCTCCTTGAAAGAAAACCTGAAAATAATACTCGTCATAAATAATGAAATAATTTTAATAATTTATCAAGAGCAAAATAGCACAAATAACTTTTATGTGCTTATCTCTTTGGACATACAGATCCATGTTAGTGACACTGGTTCACTAATAAGACCAAGGATAACAAAGTGCTGTCCAAGTAGAAGAAAAACCCTGAAGACTTGCCAACTCCTGTTTAAATTTTATTATTTGGGTCAACCAACCATTGCCACAAATTTGCAACTGTAATATTTTTAATAATTGGCTTTTTAATCTTAAAAGTGATACAATTAAAAGTGACTCATATTAATTGACAAGCAGAATGTTTGGTATATCTAGAGATTGCTTCCTAGAAGCCTTAAGTAACATCTTTGCCTTGCCCATGTGTTTTATGGCTGTAATTTATGATGTTTAATCAGCTTGATTCTACTCTTGGCGATTGAAAATCTTGGACTCTCAGAGCTTTCCTGCTGAGGTCGTTTGAGCCATGGTCACATCACGTAAGCATGACACTGTGATTAGAGTTATAACCTTATATCTGCAGGCTTTCAGGTGAAACACAGCCTCTCAGCTGAAAACGGATGGGTTTAAAAACAATGAAAAGAGAAGAAAATCATCTAGATTACGAAAGTGTTCACACTTTGCATCTGGAAATGATCCTGCTTTTCGCTTGGCATCAGACTGTCCCATATGAAGAGCACTAATTCCTGAGGAGTGAATGTTGAAGTATTATCTATTCATATACACTTTTATAGACAATTACTACACACACACACACACACACACACACACACACACAAAAGCACACACAAATACAGATAAACATTATTATGGAAAAAAGATTCAATAATGGTGTTGACATTAGGTAGGTCAAAGCTCTGACTACATCCCCCAGAGTATAATGAGATCAGCTTCAATTAAATGCAAGCTCTGTGAGCTGAGCAATATATTGGTTCACATGAAACTTGTTTTACAAACCTCATTTGCATTTATTGACATTTTGTCAACTCATGCTTTAAAACTTAAATCCTAACATGACTGTCTGCATTCTTCTCAAATGTTTAGATTCAAGCAAATAAATCTTACCCAGAAATCCTGCTACATCGAATTCCCTAGATATTTTTTGTGTTCATACAGCTTAGACAACATTATGGGGATATTTACCATTCTTGACGTTATACTAGTTACAGATCTCCAACTTTAAAATATACGCATACTGAAGCTCTTTCTCTCCTTTCAGATTCTTGTGAATCTCAGGTTAGTGGAGCTCTGCCAAGAGTAAAACCCTAATGAAAAACTCTTGAGAATCAGAGCCTTAAGCAGAAACAAGAGGAATAACACGAAGCTCCAAGGCAAAAAAAACAGTGAGGAGCTCAGATTCTGGTGCGAGAGGCAGACTCTAGGCAGGTGGCAGATTCATGATTAATCATGCTCTTACTGAATAACTTCCTCAAGGTACCATAATATTGTATCATTTTTAAGCATTTAAAATTTTGCTTACAGTGGCTCATGTAACATAGGTAGTACATTGTGATTTGCTGATAGAGTTTGTACTCTCTGCCCTTGGGAATTGGCAGAACCCATTTTATTGCTATCTTTGTTCCCAAACATGGCTTGGCCACCAAATTTGTCTCTTAATTCATGAATGTCATTAGGCCTCTTTCTTAGGAGCCGTATTGATCTCAATTCTCCAAAGTGTTCTCAGGTGCCAGAGTTGCTATGTCTGCATTTTAAAAAGAGTTTTGGTTTCCAATCATGGTGAAGCTCTTTCTTCCAGTGCCCCTGGAAGCCACTCTATCCGTTTAATACACAAACACCTTCAGTGTATACCTCAACCATCTGCTAGACTGGCATGGTGCCTGATAACAAAAAAAAGGACCACCCCCTCTTCTTTGTCATAGGTACTGAACCTTCTGTTTATCCAATCAGCTTTCAAAATCCTGTAAATTATAGATTATCCTGGACGTAATCTCTCTTCAGTCCGAGAACAAAACAGTGGAGCCTCAAGCTTCTTTTCAAAGGGACCCATCTGCTAATTAAGAGTTCAAACAATAGTCTTATCTCCAAGTCTTCCCTTCAAACTGGCCTTCTGCTTAAACCCGGGAAATATCTTTATTACAGACCTTCCCAGAATACATAAGGATCAGATGACCACAAAAGCCCACAATCCCCAGAACATGGTTTCCAATAGATGTTTGAAGACTTAGTGGACACTTCTTATTTGTCATTTAACATAAATTATTTCCGCTTGCTGAGCAAAAGTCAGGCTTAATTTAGATAGGATCGTGTGAATTCATATCATGGGTCCTTTCAAGAAGAAAGAGATTTATTCACTCTGCAGTTTTTTTATTGATTTTTGTGCTCTTGGGCCAGCGATTACATCCTTAAATTTAGCTTCCTAAGCTATTCGATCATCTTCATCTTGATGAGAAAGTGTGGAAAAAACGGGAATGTGGCTTAGGGAAAAAAAAAAAAAAGGATAAAACTTTCGTGAAACAGACCTACATTTAAATTGGTTACACGGCCAATAGATGACGCTGGGGAAATTGTGTAAGTTCTCTTTGAAAGGATAATATAACTGTCTCCAAAAGAAAGTGTATGTGTGTTAATTGAAACCATATTTTTAAAGTATCCAGTCTAATGCCCAGAAGTTAGTAGACATTCAAGAGACGTTAGTAATTATCCATCACCTTTAGACTAAAAACAAGGATGGTGTCTAAATGTGTGTGGTGGTCCTCTTTAATTTCTATATTTCCTTAATCATCAGTGCCTAGTTCTCAACACTGGAACAGTGAAGCTATATAACATAGAATAAATTTGCTTTGGCCACACATTCATCTTTCCCTTTAAGACTTTTTAAAATATATTATTTATTTGTATGTCTATTTCCTGGTTTTATTGAGATATAATGACACAGCACTGTATAAGAATCAGGTATGCAACATAAGATTTGACTTATATATATTGTGATGAGACGACCCCAGTAAGTTTAGTTAACATCCATCATCTCATATGGATACAAAATAAAGGGAGAATTGCCTATTCTTCCTTTTGATGAGAACTCTTAGGATGTTGTCTCATAACAACTTTAATGTATCCCATACAGTAGTGTTGCTACAGCCGTATTATAGTCATCATGCCCTACGGTACATCTTAGGATTTATTATCTTGTAACTGGAAGTTTGTACCTTTTGACCAGCTTCATCCCATTTTCCCACCCCTTACCCTCCCCTTTGGTATCCACAAATCTGGTTTCTTTTTCCATGAGCTTTTTTTTTTTTTTTTAAGATGCCACATATAAATAATATCATACTGTATTTGTCTTTCTCTGACTTATTTCCCTTAGCATAATGCCTTCAAGATCCATCCATGTTATCACAAATGGCACGCTCTCCTCCTTTTTTATTAATGGGATAATATTCCATTGTACAGGTCTTCTGTGACTTCCAATGGGATAACGTCCCAAGAAACCCATCAAAAGTTAGAAATTTTATAAGTTGAAATTGCACCTAATACATCTAACCTTCTAAACATCATAGGTTAGCCTAGCCCACCTTAAGTGTGCTCAGAACACTTGCATTAGGCTAGAGTTGGGCAGAATCCTCTAACACAAAGCCCACCTTATAACAAATTATTGACCAGCTTCTGTAATTTATTGAATACTGCACTGAAAGTGAAAACCAGAACAGTTGTATGGGATTGATGGGTTATATGGATTGAAAGCGTATCAGTTGTTTACCCTCATGATCCTGTGGCTGGCTGGGAGCTGCAGCTTGCTCCCAGAGCCCAGCATCATGAGAGAGGATGGTACCAAATATCACTAGCCCAGGAAAAAAATCAAAATTCCATTTTACCATTGGAAATTTGAAAAATTCCAAGTTGGACCATCATAAATTGTAACCTCTGTATGTGAGACTACATATTCTCTATCAATTCATCCATTGGTGGACACTTAGGTTGTTTCCATGTTTAAAACTTTAAATTCATGGTATTTTACCCTCTAGGCTTCATGCAGCAACCCAGCAGCCCAGAATCACGTACAGGGTCTAGTTCATCTGCCATCACATTTACTTACCTCTTTCTAACTTGTCCCCTGTCCTCTGCAGGGAAAGAATCAAGAATACATGCAACCGAGTTATTTCTTTCTCTCAGAGTACGTAATGCGCAGTCAAAACTACCTTCAACAGGTATTTTAGGAGTTAGGGTACCGATTGGGTTTCAGGATGATGAATTTCAGTCTGCCAACTCCCACCCCAGTATGATCTCCATTAGATCAATACATTTCATTATATGAAATATAATCCCCTTTTATAGAAAATATTCATTCTCGTTATCAAATGAGAAAAATATATGCAGCTTCTTCAAAAATAGCTATAATATGTGACCCATACAAATCCAAAATTAACTTCTTCCAAGCTAGAAACCAAGGCAGAAACTGAGTTACATATTTTTAAACTTATATCCCTTTTGTCCATCTGATTTCTTTGTCTAAAATGGCCTGTCTCTGCAAGTCTGTATCAGTGTTGTCCCATCTGGGACTTCAGCTGACTTGCTCCAGAAAATCCAATTCTGCCTTCGACAGGGCACTTAGGTTCTTCCTGTTTACTACATACATCATATAATTGCTAAGTTCCCTATCTGTCTCCTTTACATTTCCTAATTGTTGCAGCTCTGGGATAAGGTTAGGTCTTATTCTTTTGTGTACCCAACATATAAGACAGTGATGGGTGCTGAGTGCTTCATTTATTTTATTGAATCTAAAGCCAAGATATATATATATATATATATATATATATATATATATATATATATGCAAGTGCCACTTGAAAAGAACAAAACAAGATAGAGGCAGAAAAAGGACATTTTCTTTGTATGTGTTTAAGAGTACTTTTAATGAAAATGTCAAGTAATCTTTCTTAAAGTTAAGAGAAAGATGAGTGTTTGGAAGAGAAAACAAGAGTTGTGTTTGCATTTTCTTTCTGTCCCACAAACAGGAAAATCAGTCACATATTATAAGGAAATATCCTCATTTTCCTTTGATGCATAATCATCTATACAGAGAAAATGTAAGATATTGATTGTTCATGATCAGGGGGAAATTTCACAGTGATTGTTAGAGAATGTCTATGGAGGCAGAAAAAGAAAAGGCAGAAAAGGCAGACCTTTTTTTGCATCTTTGTTTATGGTTGCCATTTTAGACAATGACAATTTGAAAAAAGTATGAAACAAAGAGAAATATTTTAAAAATCAATTAGTTAATTCAAAAGGAAGCCAAAGGACTCTCTGTACCCTTCTAAAAAGTTATTCTTTCAAATGTAATATTTTTTCTGGTTTACTATATATTAGCAACTATATGGAACATTGTGTAATCTGCTCTAAGGCCACATAAAATATTTCATCTGTTTCTTATGTATAGTCATGCTACATAGTTTAGAAATTTATTCCCACTGGGTGTAACCTTTGTCATCTAGATTCAGTAAATGCTTAACAGGCATAGGCCAGGACCATGTGTGTTTTGCTTTAAGGGTAAATAATCTGCAGTGAGACAGACAACCCCTGAGAATATTCCTCCCATATGTCAATATCATGGTTCTTTTTTAACATGCCTAATACATCATGTCATCAGCATGGCCACAGAAAGACAATGGCAATGAGAACCCAGTGTTGGAAGAATTGCTCCTAAAATTCCTCTTAGCATATAATCCTACTGTCAAGCTATTCGAATTCTGTGCAGGCACCGCTATCTCTAATAAAGCCTTGTTTGGAACCCCCATTCAACCAAAGGACAACAAAAAGGAGGAATTTACATGGTAACCTGTTCACCATTGTAAGAGCCTGTAAGATTGAAAAGGGAGCCAAAATATGGGTCATTTTTCAGCCTATAATTCTCATCTGTGTTGTCACAAAAGAATATGAGAATGAACAGACATTCTTTTTAGTTCTCGGTCATCAAACCATTTTTTTCTGACTTTATTGTCTTCACCTCTCTGTAGTAACTAACTCTTCTAAGTATACTGAGGGGGAGACAACCAGCCCTGCTCTCTGGATAGTACACAAATTAATTTATCATTCTTTATTAGGGATTTCTAAATGAAAACAGCAAAAATATTTTAGTAGAAGAGTCTCAAGTAGAACTATCCATTATTCTACAGACTAATCAGAATCAAGAAAAATCTCAATTCAGGAAGTTTATCTCTTCTGACTGGTGGTTATATAATAATATATGAAGTAGAATGGGAGGATTTAGAAGGATATGAGAAAGGAAATGTCTAAAAATGAATTAGTAGTAGATTTCAAGGTGCCTTCTTCTTTAATAATACTTTTTCTCACAGGCTTCTGGCCATGCTTTTTTATAAAACATTGAAAACATTCTTTGATCTCTTGATTAGTACTTAAATGATATATAGCTTACTGGATTAATGCACTGATCTTTTATCTCTATTACATAGTTTTAAACTGACTTGACAAATAGTTAATTTAATTATATAATACTAATATCACAAAGTGGACATAGGTTAGTTTTCCATAAACGAGACACCACATGTCCCACAATTATCAAAGATATTTGTTCAGCACTTTCTTACTTTGTGTTGTTTTTGATGAACATATGAATTATATTACTCGAAACAAAGCATACTTTCACCTTTCAGTGACGATCTATTCTCTGAATCAGCAGCAATTTTTGAAACTGGAAATCCATGAAGAATCTAGATTTTCTATTTAGATACGCCCAAACTTTATAAATGAGACATTTCTCTAATTGAGTGATTTAGAAATTACCCACTTGCAAGTTTGCTTCATTTTTTAAAAATTCTTATGACTTTGTATATATGTTTATAAATATGCTCTTATGTAGACTCTCATAGCTGATTTCTACATTATGCCACATTTTTTATTATTGATCGTATCTCTTCTTATTAATGCCTATTACATCCATATTCAGTTCTTTAGGGTAAGATTTTTTAATTAAGTTCAACTTTCAAAGACCAATAATAGGGGGGCACCTGGGTGGCTCAGTGGGTTAAAGCCTCTGCTTTCGGCTCGGGTCGTGATCCCGGAGTCCTGGGTTGGAGCCCTGCATCGGACTCTCTGCTCGGCGGGGAGCCTGCTTCCCCTCCTCTCTCTCTGCCTGCCTCTCTGCCTACTTGTGATGTCTGTCAAGTAAATAAATAAAATCTTCAAAGACCACTAATAGGAAATTGACTTTCATGCTTAGAACAAAAATGAAATATTTCTATATCTAAATTGCATTTGGTAAAGAAATAAGGGAACAAAGCAGTGTGAATCCCATGCCTTCTGCCATGCTTGTAATTGTTCTAAGTCCTTTAATTGTCCTATATTTAATAGTCCTATATAAGTCCTATAACATCGAACTCAAAACTTGTTTTTGTCTTTTGCTTTTGGTTGGTTTTTTTGTTGTTGTTGTTGTTGTTGTTGTTTTCTTGCAAAAGGTGTTCTTCCCATTCTGGCCATTGTTGTTTTCTGGATTGTCTGAACTCAGACATATTCATGACACAATTGTTCAATGTTCCTTCAAGGAGAGTCCATGTTTACTCTCTCCAAAACCTTAAGGTTGCCTGGATCGTGAGCACTAATAAGAAGTTGTGGGTAGGAGCAGGAGATGCTGCAGGGTCTTCAAAGGCAAGTTCTCCTTTTCGAATCAGAGCCCAGACCAAAGTTGAGAATGTCAATAGAAGTAGGAACGCAGTGATTAACAGACCAGCTTCAAGATCCACTAGGTAAGGTTCTGCAAGGGAGTCAAGGATTCCAGTCCACTCAGAAGCCTACACTACAGAGTAAAGCAATCAAGTCTATGCCTTTATAATATTAATTTTTATTCTTCAAAATAAATGTAAAGTCTTTGAGATCAAAGACAATATTTTATATACTCATCTGTTCTACTTATAGCATGTAGTATGATACTAAAATGATACTAAAAATTTATGGATGATTAATAAATATTTATATGAACAATCAATCAAAATACCATCAGTTTTCCTTTAGATGATCTAAAATTTTTATTTTATTTTATTTAAAGATTTCACTCTGGGGCGCCTGGGTGGCTCAGTGGGGTAAGCCGCTGCCTTCGGCTCAGGTCATGATCTTAGGGTCCTGGGATCGAGTCCCGCATCGGGCTCTCTGCTCAGCAGGGAGCCTGCTTCCTCCTCTCTCTCTCTGCTTGCCTCTCTGTCTACTTGTGATCTCTCTCTGTCAAATAAATAAATAAAATCTTTAAAAAAAATAAAAATAAAGACTTCACTCATTTATTTGAGAAAGAGAGAACACAAGCAGGGGGAGGGGCACAGGGAAAGGGAGAAGGCGGCTCCCCAGTGAGCAAGGAGCCCAATGTGGGGCTCCATCTCAGGACTTTGGGATCATGACCTGAGCCAAAGGCAGATGCTTAATCAACTGTACCACCCAGCCACCCTGACAACCTAAAATTTTTTAAAATATTTTAATTAGATCTAGGTAGTCAGTATCAGGAGAAAAGAAACTCTATATCACTCTTAGTGAGAATTACTGTTTTCACATAATTTTAACACCACTTATTTAATAAATATATCATAGATTTAATTTTTTAAAAATACCTTCAAGAGTTCAAAAATACCTGTAATATTAACAGGGTATCTTGAAACTAGATGAAAGGAAAGTAAGAACACTTTTCCCTCTTGTATCACTTTATAAAACATTTAATTAACAATTTTGTAACAATTACAAGAGGTTTTAATCACTGATTTCTATAATACCTGAACTTCTATATTTCAGATGGAAAACTTTAATATGACTTTGGTTGCAGACTGTATTGCACTCCTGAAATATATAAAACACCGGATTTACCTTTATGAGAAAATTCCTTTTTGGGGCACCTGGGTGGCTCAGTCAGTGAAGCATCTGTCTCCAGCTCAGGTCCTGATCTTGGAGTCCTGATACTGAACTCTGCATTAGGCTCCCCTCTCAACAGGGAGTCTGCTTGACCCTCTTTCTTTGCCCTCCACCACCTTGTGCTCTCTTTTTCTCTCTCAAATAAATAAATAAAATCTTAAGGGAAAAATGAGAAAAAATTCCATTCCTTCTTACCCACTTTATCTCAGTCTCTCACCTTGAGGAGTAGAATAACCTACCACAGTAAGAGAAGAATGAATCAAGGGAGAATAGGTAATTTTGAATGAATTTCTCCAATCACCGAACATATATACATAAAGCACAAATATGTAGAAAATATACAAATACCTTGAATTCCCATCAAGTAAGTTAAATTTTAGCTATACATTATACTCTGAAATTAGGAAGTTGGTAGAGTCATTAGAAGGAAAATATATAGTACTATGCATTTTTCCATAAGCCTGAAGTGGGGGTTGTAATTCTTCTTTTGGAATACTAAGATTACATACTGAGTCATTCTACCCAAATCACATATTTTAATAAATTATGAAAGGGTGCCAAACTGAAATGCATATTCTTATATTCATATGTGATCTTCAGATTATATATAATAACTATCAAACCTGCATGTCAATTTCTCAGTTGCTATATCTATACTTTTACTTTTCCCTAAAAATTATATTTTATATATAAAAGATAGTATATATTGTATCATAAATATATTATTATTTATTATATTTATTCTTTTTTCTTCTTCAAAAACTAAAAATAAATGGGGCACCTTGCTGGCTTAGTAGGAGGAGCATGCAACTCTTGATCTTGGGGTTGTGAGTTCAAACCCCACATTGGGTATAAAGATTATGTAAATAATTAAACAAATTAAAAGAAAAAAATTAAAGAAAAATGAGCTCACAATCTTTTTTTAGATCATGTACTCAATCTAAGACTATATGCCTGTATAAATCAGAATCAGGCATAAGACATATATTGAAAAGGAAATGATGGCATCTTCTTCAGGTGTGGGAGAATAGGATCTTCCATATTGCTTCTTGGTATTAATGAACATAGCCGAAGTGCAATATTTATCCAAATTCAAAAGGAATTTTATATTATATTAATTATATATATTAATATATAATATTAATATATGCAATATATTATATATATAATATATATAATTCTTGACCTAGCATTTCTGATTCTAGGTGTTCATCCTGCAGATGTTTTCCACATGTGGGCAAAGATGTTTGTACTTGAGTGTTCATCATAGTATTTTTGTGGTGTAAAAAAACTGGAAATAAAACCAAAAGGTATATCTAAGATAAAGGGTTAAAAACTACTGTATTAAAAGTGATAAATACATAAATTAGACCTATAATGTATGTTTAATGTTGTGTGGCCATTAAAAAGGATCAGATACATCTACCTGCAAAAATTAGGGAGAAACTCCAAGATACACTTAAAGAGAAAAAAAAGCATGATCCCTGACACTGTTTTAGGATGCTACAATTTTATACAATTTGTATAAAAAATGAAACATATACGTGTACATACATATGGATTGAATGATTGTGAACAAATTATAGAATATCTTCCCCAACTCATTCAGTGGCAATGCCTGTCTTCCAGTTGCTCAGAAGAAAGGACAAAATACAAAAGAAAACCAAAAAACCCAAAACCATAAATTGAAATCATTTTTTGATTCTGTGCGTGTGTGTGTGCGCGCACGTGTGTGTGTGTGTGCGCGCACTTCTCTTTCAATCAGTGCATTAACAAATGTGGCTTTACCCTTAGAATACATCCATCCACTTTCTACTTCTACTGCTCCTTGATCTAAGACACCATCATCTCTTTCTTTGATTATTGGAATAACTCTCAACTGTTCAACCTGCTCTAAAATGTCTTTTCTCTTTTGCAATATTTATTAAGTAATCTGTACACCCAAATTGGGGCTTGAACTCATGACCCCTAAGACCAAGAATCACATGATTTATCAACTGAGGCAGCCAGGCACCCAAATATCGTTTCTGCTAAAGATATCTGTTGAGTCCTAGCACCTTGTTTATGGGCAAGATTGAGCTCTAGAATTATATCAGAATTGTATCTAGAATTGTATCAGGTTCAAAACAGGAATGCTTTATTACTTTAAGACTTGGGCCGTTCTCTGAGAGCAAGGGTATCAAGGTCGGCTTAACTTATTCACACAGAAAACACTAAGAATAACTCCAAAGAGATGCCAGAAATCAGAGTCCATGTGGTAAGTATTAAACTGAGTGGTTAGACATTGAATAAACAAGAAAAAAGGATCGGTCATAAGGTTACTTTAATGAATTTTGCTATCTCCTGGAATCCTTTACCCCTTTAATTGTTTGTTGTTGTGGGTTTTTTTTTTTTTTAACATATAACATGTAACAGCTGTTTTCCTAGGGCATGTGAAATGCTTTCTGCTGGCTATGACAACCGATCTTATTTTGGAGGTAACCATCTCATCAGAAAAATGCATGCAGACACCATTGTTTTAAGTGACACACTCTTCACACCTCAAGGCAAATGCCACCGAGAATCCTGCATAGCCTTATGACATAGATGGTGGTTTTGAAACTGTTTTTAGCAATTAAAACCTCAGTGAATGGAACCTTATATATTGAATTTTATATATACATCTGTATCTTTGCTGTTATAAATATTTGTATATTAATATGTCTCTCTAATATAATATATCATATACTTAAGAGAGTATTTTCTCTAAAGACAAGATTCTGCCTGCTCAGCCTTCCCTTGTCCATACCTTTGCTCCACTAAAGAGGGGTTGATCATGACACATCTTCATAAAACCTCAGGATGTTATGAATAACCCATAAATGAGAACAATTCTTTGTATACATTGATGTTTCACTTTTAAAAAAATATATTTATTTATTTGACCAACAGAGATCACAAGTAGGCAGAGCAGCAGGCAGAGAGAGGAAGAGAAACAGGCTCCCGGCTGAGCAGAGAGCCCGATGCGGGCCTCAATCCCAGGACCCTGGGATCATGACCTGAGCCGAAGGCAGAGGCTTAACCCACTGAGCCACCCAGGCACCCCTCACTTTTTTTTTTTTTTCTGAGAACCAGATGAGCTTTTGAACTTTCCATGTCCTAGAAAAATACATGCAGCCAGGTGTTCACAAAATATTCTGTGAAGTTTCAGTGACTTACAGACCTTCTAACTATTCAAGATACTCAATAAAGTCCTTGTGAGGGTGTGAGCAGGGCAGAGATTTCTTAGGCTTTTGTGAACGCTTAAAAAGGAATAAGTGTAAAAGGGAAGGGATCTACCACCTTGCCTAGTACATATGGCAGATTGTCTAGATCCAAACCCACCTTTTTCTAGTTCCGACACCCAGACTGTTCTTATTACACATATGCAAGGTGAACGTAATTATATGCACATAAATAGCATTAGACATACTTTTCCAGTTTATTTCTTCAATCAATGAAAAAATTCAAGTTTTCTATTTTGTTCCTAAGACTTTAATTATATACTTTTCCAATCAAAAAGATCGTAGAAACAAAACATATTATTTTAGGGGTGCCTGGTTGGCTGAGTCATTAAGTGTCTGCCTTTGGCTCAGGTCATGATCCCGGGTCCTGGGATTGAGCCCGGCACCCACTGGTCTCACTGCTCAGCAGGAAGCCTGGTTCTCTCTCTCCCACTCTCCCTGCTTGTGTTCCTGCTCTCGCTGTCTCTCTATCAAATAAATAAATAAAATCTTTTAAAAAGAAAACAAAAACAAAACTTATCATTTTACTAAAATATCATTTCCTCCATTAAATTAGATGCCTTTCTCCCCTCCAAAAAATATTATTTGAGGCATTGTGAATAAATTTTGAAGCAACTTTGCTGCCTTTAACTTTTAGAGTTTAAAGAATAAATTGTTGTAAAGTGAGTCTCTGTTGGAGAGTATGCAGAACAGAAATAGTATACATAATTTTATGAAATACATATTACGTGAAAAATTTTTAAAGAATACGGAATTAATTGTGTTATGTTGGTAGTAATACAGAGCGTGTTTAGGAGAGAGAAAAATCCTATATTGTACAACACATTAGTAAATAGATAAATGCCTTATTCTCTATTGTTGTACAACAAATCATCCCCAAACTTAACTGCTTTTTTAATTTCTTTTTTTCTGGGTTTTTTTTTGCAACTTTTTACTTAAATTCCAGTTAGTTAACATGCAGTGTAATAATAGTTTCAGGTGTAGAATTAGTGACGCAACACTTTATACATTGCCTGGTGCTCATCCCAAGTGCCTCCCTTAATCCCCATCACCTGTTTAACCCATCCCCCGGCCCACTTCCCCTCTGGTAACCAGCACTTCATCTTCTATAGTTAAGAGTCTAGAACTTAGCTGCTTTAAGCAACAACTCTTTATTTTTTACCCAGTTCCCAAAGGTAAGGAATTCAGGAGCAACTTAGCATTATGGTTCTGGATCAGGATTGCACATGAGGTTGCCATCAAGATGTCAGTGGGGGGTTCAGTCACCTGACAGCTTAACTAGGGCTAAAGGTTTGTTTTCCAAGATGGCTCACTCACGTGGCCATTACTGGAAGCCGCTGCTCCTTGCTACATGAACTCTCCATAAAACTTCTTGAGTATGTTTAGGACATGGCAGCTAGCTCCTCCAGAATATGTAATCCAAGAGATACAGAACAAGAAGGATGCTACAAGGTCTTTTAAGGCCCCTGGTCTCTGAATCATGTACCATCACTTCCTCTGTTTTCTATTTGTAACCAATATATAACTAATCCAGCTCAAGCTCAAAGGGAAGAATATTAAGCAGCACCTCTCAAAGGAAATATTTACCTACTTTTTTTTTAAAGATTTTATTTGTTTGTTTGACAGAGATCACAAGTAGGCAGAGAGGTAGGGAGAGAGAAAGGGAAGCAGGCTCCCCGCTGAGCAGAGAGCCTGATGTGGAGCTCGATCCCAGGACCCTGAGATCATGACCTGAGCCGAAGGCATAGGCTTAACCCACTGAGCCACCCAGGCGCCCCACCCATGTATTTTTAATTATCACAACACATATAAAACAGGTGACATTGAAACTTTGCATGTTAAACTTTAAAATGTTAATGATTTTGCATGAAATTCACTTCACTGTGAGCCCTGTGAAGTTGGAGGGAGTATTTATTTATTTATTTATTTATTTTTAAAGATTTTATTTATTTATTTGACAGAGAGAAATCACAAGTAGGCAGAGAGGCAGGCAGAGAGAGAGGAGGAAACAGGCTCCCTGCTGAGCAGAAAGCCCGATGTGGGGCTCGAACCCAGGACCTGGGATCATGACCTGAGCCGAAGGCAGCGGCTTAACCCACTGAGCCACCCAGACGCCCCAGAGGGAGTATTTATGATCATTCTCCATTGAATACCTCAGTTTATCACAGAATGACTTGTTTATGATGGGTACTTCCTATTTGTTGATTGACTTAATCAATCAGTGAAGCATGTTAATCTACGGTTCCCCATCCAAAAGAGAGTCCTTTGGAGATACCCCTCGGCTATGTTCATTTCTTCATACTTGCTAAGTCTGGAGTTCCTCCCATGCCACCCCCAAAATCCCATTCATAGTTTAACAAATTTTGAGGCAAACTTTTCTTTAAAGAACATTATTGTTTGAAACTATTTTTCATAATGTGGGTAAAAAATAAAAGCTGACTGATCTTGAGCATTTAAATTAATAATTTCGACAATATCAATATTTTTTAATTTTCCCTAGAAGATGCAGCTTGATAATTCAAATTCACCAACTTCTAATTTGACCTGTCACATGCAATGAACAAGATGAGACCTGGAGGTTCTTTGCTGTTTGCATATCAAAGAATGTCCATGGAGTACTGATGATTTGCAGGGTAATTAAATCTTTCTGACTTTTACTCCCACCACTGTGCTGAAATCGCTCTTGCTAATGCACCATTGACCTTCTCACTAACAAATTCATTAGACGTTCTTCCATCTTCTTTACCTTACTTGAACTTAATCTTAAATTTGCATTTTTTTTACTCCATCCTTCTTAAAGTAATTTATATCAGCCATAAAGTGTTGGATTATGTTGCAGTAATAAACAACCCCCAAATCTAGTTTCTAACAAGGCTGTTCATTCCTCACTTACATAAGACTGGTTCTTCTCTACATCATTGCACTTCAGGCCCCAAGCTGTTGGAGAAGCTTCTCTGTGTTGCATTGTCTCTCATTATGGCAGGAGAAAAGGAGAATTTGGTGACACACATTCAGCCCTTAAAGCTATAGCCCAGAAGTGACCCATCTCACTTCTATTTATGTTTATTAGCTAAAGCAAATCAGATAGTCAAGTCTCATTTCAGGGAAGTATGATTATTGCCCTAGGATTCTTCTAGCTATCCTTATTCCACTCAGATCCTTTCTTCTCTGCTTTCTTGTTTTCTGTTCAATCTTAAATCCAGTGGATTTCAGGCCTTGACTGTATATAGAATTCACCTGAGGAGCTGGTTGAAAATGTAGCTTCCATTTCCTGTTACAGTTTGTATTCTGTATTTTATTTGGAAGCACTTTCAGTTGAAAAGAAAGTTACCCAATGCATGCCTGGGTGGCTCAGTCGGTTAAGCGTCTGCCTTCAGCTCAGGTCATGATCCTGGGGTCCTGGGATCGAGCCCTGCATCAGGCTCCCTGCTCAGTGGAGAGCCTGCTTTTCCTTCTCCATTTGCTGCTCCCCCTGCTTGTGCTCTCTCCCTCTCTCTCTCAAGTAAATAAATAAAATATATTGTTTAAACTACCCAAAATAGAACCATGGATGTCATCTCTGAGAATGGAATACTAAGGGCATGGTAATAGGAGTATCTGCCCCTTGGACAGGCAATAAGGGCATATACACTGTAGAAAAATTGTAAATGATAGTAAAACTACTTTAAATTTAGTCTCCTTTTCATTTTCATACACTAGCAATTCTACACAACATCAATGATAAACTATTTTTCCCTTAAAAATACCTTATTGAGGGGGCACCTGAGTGGCTCAGTCGGTTAAGTATCTGACTTCCACTCAGGTCATGATCTCAGTCCCAATCCCAATCTTGGGATTGAGTCCTAAGGCAGGCCAGGTTCTCTGCTCAGGAGGGAGACTGCTTCTCCCACTGCCCCTCCCCACACACACACTCATATTCTCTCTCTCTTTCAAATAAAATCTTTAGAAAAGAATATCTTATTAGTGTAAGCTGTAGGCAGTTGTGCTTACTGTCAAGTTTTTTTATCTTTTTTATTATTTTTTTTAATTTTATAGTGTTTTTTTAAGATTTTATTTATTTATTTGAGAGAGAGAGAGAGAGAATGAGAAAGAGAGCATTAGAGGACAGAGGTCAGCAGGAGAAGCAGACTCCCCACCGAGCAGGGAGCCTGATGTGGGACTCAATCCCGGGACTCCAGGATCATGACCTGAGCCAAAGGCAGCTGCCCAACCAACTGAGCCTCCCAGGCGCCCCTTACTGTCAAGGTTTAATGAAATTTTCAAATTAGTACATTTGTTATCTATATTTTATAAAAATGGTAAGTTTTACATGAAAATTAATGAAGAGAATTCCCAAGTTATATAGTCGGCCATTGACACCTGTGGACTCAGTCACACAGATTCATTTCCAGAGTAAATTCTTAGGGTTCAGAATTATTTTGAACTCCCTTTGGAATTTGTGTCTCTAAACCTTGTGGTATCATATATTCTTACATTTAAAATGAATAGCATCTTGATTGTAAGAGTAAAGTAATAGAACTTGAGTTACTTCAGTTCCCATTCTATGTGATAGAATAGATATTGGTGTGTGTGTGTGTGTGTGTGTGTGTTTAAAATTTAAAACTGCTAAAGAGTGAACTACAAAGTATATTTGTTTGGCAAGAGTAAATTTTAGCTTATACATGAAATACTTTACTCAATTTGATTAACATCTTATATTTGAAATTAATTCTTTTTAATCCTTAACCTTCACTTCACAGCTAAAGAATGAATCAAGAAAATAATGATAATTACTGATTATCATGTTTAAGGCTTAAAATAATTTTGTCATATTGAGGAGTAGGGTATTTTTTTTTAAGATTTTATTTATTTAGAGAGAGAGAGAGAGATCACAACTAGGCAGAGAGACAGGGAGAGAGAGAGGAGGAAGCAGGCTCCCCGCCAAGCAGAGAGCCCAATGCGGGGCTCGATCCCAGGACCCTGAGATCATGACTGGAGCCAAAGGCAGAAGCTTAATCCACTGAGCCACCCAGGTGCCCTGAGGAGTAGAGTATTAAAACATTATTCACTCTGGCTTTTAATTATGAAGTAGGCACTAATCATTGATTTCTGCCTCTGTAACTGCCTTCCACAACTAAAACAATCCAAACAATCATAACATTCTAAATGTCATTTTCATAATTTTCTCCACTTGGATGCCTAACAGGCTCTAAAAATTCAATATCCAGTAAAAACAAAACTCTGAACTTCCATTCCCCCAGCAAACCTACTCTTCTGAGGGTTCCCCATCTCTATTGAACAGTGCTCTATTCCTTTTGAGGCTGAGGACAGAAGTCTCTGAAGTTATCTTTGATTCTAATCTCATTCTCATTCCCAACATTCAAAACAAAATGAAACAAACCCTTTGCCCACATGTAAGAATTTATATACTTCCCCAGTCTCTGCCCAAGCTGACCCAAACAGCCATTGTCTCTCCTGTAGGACAGACAATGCAGGTAAATTTCCACTGTTTTCCCTCTACCCATATTTGCCTCCGTACAATCTATTCTCAGCCCAGCACAGAAGCTGATCCCCTTCATATTAAATCAGGTTAGGTTGTCATTATTTATTTATTTTGCCCAAAACTCTCCCCAATGTCTTAGCTCATTCGCCCTACGGGATTGGCAGGATGTTTATCTGACCTTTTTCTTTTTGAACTCTTTTGCAACTCTTCTTTTCCTCATTCACTCAGATTAAGTCACACTGAAATTCCTAATGTCCCTCAAACACTCTGGAAGTGTTCCCACACGAGAGCCTCAGCACTTGCCCAGAACGTTCTTCCCACGAACTCACATGGTCTGTTCCCTCAAGTTTGTTAGGGCTTGACTGAAGACCCTGTAAGTGAGATCTAATTAAACTACTTTGCTCCTTTATTATTTCCATATTCCTTATCACCATGTAAGACCGTATATATTGTTATATTTGTTTATTTTGTCTCCCCTACTAAAATTTGAGCTTCATAAAGGTAGGAATTATTGTCTGTTTGTTTACTTGCCTACTTTCCAGACCTGAATATTGTCTGGCACATAGACACTCACTAAACACATAATTCAGTGACTATATCAGTGTAACGAAGATGTGACATTATTTTGAATATAATCAGAAAATAACCTACAGATAATTTCTTAAAAGAGAGCTCTTGATCTTTCAGAAATCTAAACATAGCACAAAATTATAGTTACTAAAATCATGTGTTATTCTAATTGTAAAAGACAAGCAGAAGGATAAAACTCGTAAGAATCCAGAAATAAAATTAACTATAAATGGAATCTCAAAGGACTTTCTGTTGGACAGATGGTATTGGGACTCATGGCTGGCAAGACAACTAATAATAACAGGAACCATCATTTATTGAGTGTTCACAATGGAATGTCATTGTGTTTCATTCAGCTATCACAAGAGTCATGTGAAGTAGATACTATAATCATCAGCTCCATTTTACAGTTAGGAAAATAAAGGTTCAGAGAGATTCGGCTCAAAATCATAGAGATAGTGAATGGCGGAACTAAGATATCTTTTTTTTTAAGATTTTATTAACTTAGGGGCGCCTGGGTGGCTCAGTGGGTTAAGCCGCTGCCTTCGGCTCAGGTCATGATGTCAGGGTCCTGGGATCGAGCCCCGCATCGGGCTCTCTGCTCAGCGGGGAGCCTGCTTCCTCCTCTCTCTCTGCCTGCCTCTCTGCCTGCTTGTGATCTCTCTCTGTCAGATAAATAAATAAAATCTTTAAAAAAAAACAAAAAGATTTTATTAACTTATTTGAGAGAGAGAGTGCATGCAAGAGAGAGCACAAGCAAGGGAAGTAGCAGAGGGAGAAGGAGAAGCAGGCTCCTGGCTGAGTAGGGAGCCTAACGTGGGGCTTGATCCCAGGACCTTGGGATCATGACCGGAGTCAACTGCAGTTGCTTAACAGACTGGGCCACCCAAGATTTGAACTAAGATGTATTGTACTCCAAGGTTTCTGTTTTTAAATTCTGAATCATATTGTAATTTGTTGAGCAAAAATTATATTGAAATACCCACCTCACTTCTTACACACACACACACACACACGTACGCATACAACATTACTATTATAGGACCTATTTTCTTTGCTCATTGAGAAAAAGCAACTCCTCATTCATTAAAATTTTATCATGAGATTGCAGTAATTCAGTCCCACCTTCGGACTCCGCTTCTCATTCTAGTTCTCCTGCTTCTTCCCACCACATCTGCAGTTACTTCCTCCACCGAAGTCTTAAACCCCTCAACGTCATACATGAGGGTTGGAATCAACTTCTTCCATACTTCTATTCATATTGGTATTTTTACCTCTTCCAATGAATCATGAATATTCTTAAGAGCATCTAGAATGGTGAATCCTTTACAGAAGATTTTCAGTTGACTTTGCCCAGTTCCATCAGAGGAATCACTATCTATGGCAGCTAGAGCCTTACAAAGTGCGTTTCTTAAATAACGAGACTTGAAAGTTGAAATTACTCCTTGACCCATGGGCTGCAGATTGGATGTCATGTTAACAGCCATGAAAACAGCATTCACTTCACTGTCCATCTCCATCAGAGCTCTTGGGTGACCAGGTGTATTGGCAGTGAGCAGTCATATTTTGAAAGAAAAAAAATTTTCTGAGTAGTAGGTCTCATCAGTGGGCTTACAATACTCAGTCAACCACGTGGTAAACAGATGTGTTGTCATCCAGGCTTTGTGTTTTATTTATAGAGCACAGGCAGAGTACATCTAGCATCATTCTTCAAGGCCCTAGGATTTTTTTTTTTAAGATTTTATTTATTTATTTGACAGAGAAATAGAGAGCACAAGTAAGCAGAGCAGCAGGCAGAGAGAGAGAGAGAGAGAAGCAGGCTCTCCGCCAAGCAGGGAGCCCAATGCAGGGCTCGATCCCAGGACCCTGGAAACATGACCTGAGCCAAAGGCAGCCCTTAACCAACTGAACCACCCCAGCTCTAGGATTTTTGGAGCAGTAAATGATCATTGGTTTCAACATAAATTCACCAGTTGCATTGGCCCCTTAACAAGAGAATCAGACTGTCCTTTGAAGCTTTGAAGCTAGACATTGACTTTTTCTCTCAAGCTACAAAAGTCCTAGATCACACCTTCTTCCATACTATTCCATCTACACTGAAAATCTGCATTAATCATCTTAGCTGGATCTTCTGGGTCACTTGCTGTAGCTTCTACATCAGCACTTGCTGCTTTACCTGCCACTTTTACGTTACAGAGATGACTTTCCTTAAATGTCATGAACTGGTTTCTCCTGGCTTCAGACTTTCCTTCTGCAGCTTCCTTGGCTCTCTCAGCCTTCACAGAATTAAAGAGAGTTAGGGCCTCGCTCTGGATTAGGCTTTGGTTTAAGGGAATGTTAGGACTGGTTTGATCTTCTATCCAGACCATTAAAACTTTCTCCATCTCAGCAATAAGGCCATTTTACTTTCTTATGATTTGTGAGTTCACTGGAATAGGACTTTGAATTCCCTTCAAGAACTTTTCCTTTGCGTTCAGGGCTTGGCTCACTAGCATGAGAGGCCTGACTGTCGGCCTCCCTCTGTCTTTGACATGCCCTCCTCACTAAGCTGAGTCTTTTCTAGCTTTTGATTTAAAGTGAGAAATGTATGACTTCTCCATTCACTTGAATGCTTCCAGGCTACTGCAGGGTCATTCATTGGCCTAATTTCAAAATTATTGCATCTCAGGGAACAGGGAGGTCTGAGGAGAAAGAGAGAGGCAAACTGCGGTCAGTGGAGCCATCAGAACACACACCAACATTTATTAAGTTTGACATTTTATTTGGTCATGTTTTGTGGCACCCAAAGACAATTACAGTGATAACACCATAGACCGCTGATTACAAACCACCATAACCAATATAATAATAATGAAAAGGTTTGAAATATTGTGAAAATTACCCAAATGTGACACAGAGAGATGAAGTGAGCAAATGCTATTGGAAAAATGGTGCCAGCAGACTTACTCAACTCAGGGCCACAAATGTTCTATTTGTTATTTAAAAAAAAAAAACAAAAACCCATGATATATGCAAAGTGCAATAAAGGAAAATGCGATAAAACAAGATAGGGCTATAATGATATATCAATAAAATTGATTAGTGAGCTATCAAAAAGGATGGTGTACATTTTATATTTTAACATGGAAAGTGTCTTCTTTTTTTTAGAAGATAAGAGATAAGTAGCTGTTTATCTAATGCTAACAGTGACGATCATTAGGTTTAGGCATTTTCAGTGACAACTTTCTGTATGTCCCTACTGACTGAATTTTCTATGTGAAAAAGTAGCAATAGGTATGTATTTCACTCACATGTGGAATTAAAGAAGCAAAACAAATGGACAAAGAAAAAGAGACAACAGGGACGCCTGGGTGGCTCAGTTGGTTGGACGACTGCCTTCGGCTCAGGTCATGATCCTGGAGTCCCGGGATCGAGTCCCGCATCGGGCTTCCAGCTCCACGGGGAGTCTGCTTCTCTCTCTGACCTTCTCCTCGCTCATGCTCTCTCTCACTGTCTCTCTCTCAAATAAATAAATAAAATCTTTAAAAAAAAAAAAAAGAAAAAGAGACAACAACAGCAGCAAAAAAAAAAAAGGAAAAAAAAAAAAAAACAGATTCTTAAAAACAGAGACCAAATTCATGGTTGCCAGAGGGGAGGTGGGTAGGAGTTGGGATGGGTGAAAGAGATAAAGGGGATTAGGAAGTACATGTTTCCAGTTAAAAAATAAATAAGTCACCAAGATAAAAAATATAACATAGGAAATACTGCTAATAAGATTGTAGTGATGTTGTTCAGCAATAAATGATGACTACATTTATCATAGTGAGCCCTGAGAGCTGTATAATGAATGGTCATGTCATATTGTACACTTGACACTGATATAACACTGCATGTTAATTATATTTCAATTAAAAATTACTAATTAGGGGCGCCTGAGTGGCTCAGTGGGTTAAGGCCCCTGCCTTCGGCACAGGTCGTGATCCCAGAGTCCTGGGATCGAGCTCCGCATTGGGCTCTCTGCTTGGCAGGGAGCCTGCTTCTGCCTCTCTGCCTACTTGTGATCTCTGTCTGTCAAATAAATAAATAAAATCTTTAAAAAAAAAATTACTAATTAAAAAGGAAGGGAGGGAGGGTGGGTGGGGGAAGAAATAAACAATTTGTGGTAAATTTTAAGAGGGAATTTAGATGAAACTTAGATTTCTTCATCAGGATATACATTCTCTTTTGCTAACTGGTAATTAATACATTCTGCCTTTTATAACATAAACTGAGTGTGTTAAAAATAAAATCAACTTCACTAGAAGTGCCAAATAATTATTATCCTAAAATTTTATTTTGGAAAATAAATGAGTCTTCCTACAGTTATATACTTAATTATATACTTAAATTCTTTCACTCTAATTTTTCTCAATTTTGCCAAATTCACTTCTCAATGTGTTTCCCTTAAGTTTATTAAGTGGATAAAATATATCACTGCAAAAATGTACCACGCAGACATATATATCAATCCAAGGGATTCAAAAAGATTAATTTTATATTATAAGCATTCTTAAAAATAAGAAGCCTACAGTATGATTAATTTTCATTAACAATTGAACATTAATAATTATAAGCTAAATAACTTTTCTCCACAAAGGAATGAAGATAAAATTTACAGCTGTTTAAAAAAAAATTACAGCCATTAAATATCCAAACTTGTTCAGAATACTGAGTCTTCTGGGGACGGCAAAAGAAAGATCCTTTGTTTTTAAGTAAATCAAGTTAATTGGAGTTAAAGGCATCCATCTTACCTATCCTGTGACCCTCTTTACAATGTGTTCACTGTGTTTATTTCGAAAGTAATTAAACCTAACAATCCAGAATATACAATGTAACCTTGTATTATTTTTACAACATTGGTAAGGAATTGTATATTTTGAAAAAAACATAAACTCAAAGAACTACTAAAGAATTTAACTTCTATATGACTTATTAGATAAAATAAGCTTTAGGTCATTCTACTTTCTGGTATTTTCTCTGACCAGTTACAGTCCAATGTGGCCTTAAGATAGTAGATTAAACTTTGCCTAATTTTTATGAGAAAATTTAATCCCATCCACTTTAACAAGATAGTGGATGCTTAGAACGAATAATTTTAAATCAACTTAAAAGTCATTCTGTTATACAGGGATCACATGGCAGATAGTACAGCGACAGAGTGTTTTCCCATATCATATAACTGGCGGAATTAAAGTCTTGCCCCATGAGAAAGAGACCAAATTTAGTGTGAAATTGAACACAACAGTCATGAACACTAGTTGAGTTTAGTATTGTGATGCTATTGTTTGCCATGACAGAAGGCGACAGAAAGAATCTTTTTCCTCTCCCAAATCGTTGAACTCCCACCAACGATCACAGTAAATAAGTTTTAAACATATGTAAATGGGGATACCCTTGGTACCAGGGAATCACAAAAATGTCCACTTAATTAACAAGTCTTTAGAAAGACATGTTTCGGCAGTATTTCAACACTTCATAAACACAGTTACGTGTTTATGTCTGGGGTGGATTAAAATGAGTTGGGTTACTCAAACTCTCTTCATCACACTTCTTTTCCTCCAACAAAATATACATTTTTTTAATAAAAATTACCCTTTTTTGGTCATTAGTCACTCAAATTTCAAAAACCAACAGCCTATTTTAGCCTCCTTTTTCACATGATCATTACAGAAAAGAAACAAAGAAAAGAAAGAAGGGACAATGGGAGGAGGAAGAAGAAAAGGAAGGAGGGAAGAAGGCAGGAATGTGGCAGAATGGAAAGAGGGAAGGAAGGAGCAGGCTGAAGTAATCCGTGTCACTTCCTTTGAGAGAAAGAAGAATTAGTTAAGGTTATTATATTTTAATAATCGTATCATTAAATGTTTGGAGACCTGCTACTACAAAACTTAGAAATTTTAATAGTTTTGAATTCACAGGAAATAACCTAGGAATGGCACTGTTTGTATTTAATCAGTGAATTTTAGGCTTATATTAAAACATTAGAATTTCTAAAATGAATGTCGTATGTGTAAAATGAAGGGCTGCTGCCTTTTTTAAACTAGTATTGATTCACAAAGAATGGTGTCTCTGACTTCTCAGTCAGACGAATGCCTAGAATTCCTTCTATGCTTTAACACACATCATCTCCTCTGGTCCTTGAAATGATTAACTACACTTTTCAATGAACATTAATACTTACTAAATAAATATGATTTTTAAAAACAATGTCTATTAATGTTATTAGAAGCTACAGAGATTATTAAAGGCAGACATCAAACCGTTCAATAATTTTAGTGTTAGTCCAGACATTCCCTTTAAGATTCTTACAGATCTCTAGGAAATATGATCCAGCACCAGTTCCTGAAACATTCCTGCAACTAGCAGGGAAAGAGGAACAGACTCCTAGATGACTCTCCTCATCGTTCATGATTACGAAACATGGTTAATCGTTGCGTAAGAATTCATTCCGAAATTAAGTGTATTTTGACATACGTGGGTAGAATTTTTTTTTTTTTAATTTGCTTCTTTCTACTTACAAACTTCTATGAGTCGGGAGGAAGAAAAGCCTGATTCTATGGAAATGAGGATTCCACCTCTTGTTTTTCCCTGGAGTGTAGGAAAAATGTCACTGCATTTCCTAATGATCTCCCTCTAGTGGAGAGACGGCAGTCTGCAGAGAAAGCCGGGGAAGGACGGTTCTGGCCATCAGCAGCCCCAGCAGCCGCTAATCTTTCTGAAGCATTCTTATGAAAAATCGAATATGCCCTGTAGAGACTTGTCCAGCTTTTCATATCAGTTAAATCTATTTCTTGCATTGTAGCAGAAATGTAAAATATGCACTCTACTCATAATCAGCTGGTGTTAATATAATTGCGCATTCACGATGCACGTGTTTAATTTTTAAAACAAACATGAGTTTCTAAATATATAATTTAATACTCATTTCTGCTTTTCCGTGCAAGTTATAAAAAGACTATTAAAATTGTTCAAACTCTGCAAAGAGCTATTACCAAACCCCTACTCGAAAGATCTACTTTGATACATTTCATGTGTATCCATTAGGTTGCTAGGGTACACCATAAACGTCAATCTGTGTCTTAATTAGTGTGTGTCTTTTATCAATTTATTTGAGCTCTTGCCTTTTATGTAAAAATGAATTGAATCATATTTATTCCTCATGTGCCTGTATAAAGTGCTCTGAGAATTATTTATACCTTGCCCCAGGAGCCCCCGTTAGACTGAGAAGAGACAAGGGTCTTATTCAGCAATCTTCGCAGTCGTGTCGCTTTACAGAGTATTTGAAAAATTCGGCCAATAGTGCCATTACATTTAACTATTAGGAACCAAAGACAAGTTAACTTTCGTTTAGGCAAGCTGAGGCATTCTGGAGGAGTTTAATTTTCTTAGAGGCATGCACTAAGGAGAAAAATACCAAGAGAACTGGAGTTGAATCAAAATGGTATCTTGCAGAAGAACAATGCAGTCCCCACCCAGTCCGTTGTGCCATTAGTATGACGACCTGTGATTCTTTTTTGCTAGAAAGCTTTTGAAGGATTTCTTTGGGCATAAAAATCATTGTCCCTTGGATCTGGATAAAATTCCACATAACTTAAACAAGAGAAAATCCACTTGTTCATTACCTAATTGTGAGCTAGTAAAGGGCTACGAAGGTCCCCTATTGATCGTACTCCCAGGGCCCAGCACATTAGCTGGCTGATAACACCCTCTTAGCAGACATTTGTATAATGAATGCATTAACTAATGAATTTCGAAGTTATGGAAGTTTTCGTCTTCATCATCTTAGTTCAAATTAGAGACATGCCCTTAGTTACATACTGCATTCACTGTTAATTAATCAAATGGCTGAAACTCAGAGTAATCAAGTTACTTCCTGAGGCCATAAGATATGAATTTCTGTCTTTACGCATAGTCCTTAGCATTTGGCTAAAAGTGATTTCTCTTGTCTTCTTCCAGATGATAAAGATCATCATATCTTCCTACTTCCTAGTCACAAAATCAGAACTGTTATCATTCCCTGAATCAGGAAAAGATAATATCCCGTGTTTCAGTGCTATTTACAGAAAGTCTCCTGTCTCTGTCTCAGAGCTCAAAAGTTCATCCCTGTCTTATATACTGTGATCTCGTATTCTTGTTCTCTCGCTTTGATTCTACTTATGAATACTGCCTGAATTTTTTTTCTTTGTTTCTACACTGCCAAACCTTGCCCATCAGTCCTTTAAACCTTGGATCAGATCTCCTCCGTGAAACCACATGAGACTAAAACTTACCTATGCCAACACAACATAAATTAAATCAGCATGACTAACCATGTTCCAATTATGCACATTAGTATTTCTAAATTTTTGTGGATTAAGATACTTGTAAAGACCATATCAGAGCAAATACCTTTCAACAGAAGTGTTCAGAATCTCCAATATTAGATAAATAAATAGAGTTTAATTCTAAGCATTCAAATTATGTTGTATCAATGATTTAAGTGTCCCCTTTGTTAAAATATACAACTGATAGGATGTTGAATTTGGAAGATTTTTTTAAATTACTAGTGTGTATGCTTTTGTTAAACTATACTATTCAAAAACCCTTGGAGGGCCTGTGTTTATACAAAGAAGTACAGCTTCAAATTTTTCAAATTCAAAAATTTCTAAATAGAGATAAAAAATATTGGCAACCAATACTGTCTGTATCAATAAATTAATCCTTGCTTTATTAAGGGCATAATTTTGAATTAAATTTAAATTGATTTACAGTTAGTGTTCACTACTGTTTCTCTTATGAGAAACTACATTAAGAAATACTGTCCATTTCCTATCTTATCTTAGTAGGATTGCAGGTGTTTTCGATCTTTCTGATCAAAATCTCAGTGGTTGACTTTTACTGAGTTCTGTTGTGTACTAGATACTGTCCTGAGATACTAGATACTGGTACACGTTCTCTTGTGCAACACATCTCACTTAGTGGTTAAGAGTATGGATTCTGGAATCCAAATTCCTGGGTTCAAACCTCAGTTCCACAATTTAATAATTGTGTGATTTGGGGCAAATTACTTAATATAACTAAACTATAATCATAGAACCTTCTTCAAACATGCATTGTAGAAATACATTAAAAGCATTTAGAAAAAATCCTGGCACCTAGAAAGCATTCACTCGATATCAGCTATTAAGATTCACAATAACCTGATAATTTTTATTAATCTTATTTTACGGATAAGGGAACTGAAACAAAAGACAAGCAAATGACTTGACCATTGCAACACAATTAATATATAGCAAAATCAGAATTCAAATTCAACAACTAACTACGCTTTCAGACAAGAAACAAGCCCGCCTCACAATAATCCAGAAATGTTAAAGTTACTTGGTTTTGCTTCTGGAGTCAGTTGATACAATCAAATGAACAGTGTTGTAAAGCTCAGGCTTTTAAGGTAAAAAACACTGGATTTCTCTACACTAATATGAAAATTATCACCAGCCAAGAAAAGATTTCTGGCAGCAAAATCCTCTTCTGTAAGTCTAAGACACATTCCTAGAGTTCAGCTCAGGACCAGAATTGAAATTTCCTTTGTGAAAATCTTCGTTTAGTAAATTCTCTCCAAAGATAATGTGTCTCTCCAGACAAGAAGCTTGCGAGAATTCTCCATCACTGAAATAATACCTGTGAATTAAAGGGTGTTCATTGGCACAGATAAAGGCTCTTCTTTTCCCTCATAGTAGTTTACTTGGCCCCTGATGGGCTCACGTGGAATAAAACAGAGCATTGACATTCAGCTGGGTTGGGCTATAATTCCTACCATTTCCCAATGGAAACTTTTCCCAGTTAAGAGTGAAATTGGATGGGGGCATCTGGGGTGGTTCAATGGGTTAAATGACCCACTCTTGATTTCACCTCAGGTCATGACCTCAGGGTTGTGAGATGGAGCCTCATGTCGGGCTCTGCACTCGGCGTGGAGCCGCTTAAGAGTCTCTCTCTCCCTCTCCCTGTGCCCCCTCTTCTCCCCTTGCATGCCCTTCCTTTCTCTCCCTCTCAAAAAAGGAAGGAAGGAGAAAGAAAGAAAGAAAGAAAGAAAGAAAGAAAGAAAGAAAGAAAGAAAGAAAGAAAGAGAAAGAGAGAAAGGAAGAAAAGAGAGAGAGAGATTGGATATTTCTCTAACAGGGAATATACCATGATCACAAAGAATAAAATGGGCTCGTTTGAGCATGGTGCTTTAAAAAAAAAAAAAATCATGGTTTAATGTTTATTTTCGGTTGGCCCCAGATTGTTATCTTTTCAGGCATAAACTGCTCTTTAGCTAGTTTATTTCCAATTCCTAAGGAGAAAGCAATGGTACGCTGTAGATAGATGAAGATAGAATCTGTATTGATCCATACATAAAAAGATAATAAAGCAATAATTTGCAAAATCTTCACAAAACTCCTATGTTTAAAAACATCATCAAAACATATACTTTACCTTGGGGCTTTTCTATTTTCTGCCTAAGAGCCAAATATCTTAAACCCTCTTGTTTGTTTCTTCATGTCTTTTTCCAACCCCTTTCCAATCACTATTCACAAATAAACAATTATTTTGATCACTCAAATTCAGCTAGATGCATTTCCTCAACGTGTGCATAAAGCATTCCTGAAAGCCTCAATAGAAGTCAACAATATGATAGTAGAACAATACACTATAGGAAGCAAGAGAGATTTCATTCCCAGGGAGCAAAAATAAGTTCAGTATGCCTCTTTTCAGACAGTGGGCAGAGAGGAATGGAAGTGACAAGGTGTCAAGGAAGGGCCGAGCTTTGGTTGGGCCAGCCAAGATGGCGACTGTCAGGGATGTCTACTCTCTTCCAGCTGAGATTTGGGGTTTAGAATCAAACTGTGAAGATCAGGACTCTTTTCTTTTATCCACTGTGAACATCTCTACCATGGTTTCATCTATTCATTTCATTAATCCAAAACTCTGTTAGCAATTTATTGCCTTCATTTTAACAAAATTCATCATCATCGATTTGGTTTTTATCACATAGTAAATTTAAATGCATCCAGAATTACATATTCATTAGATGGTATGCTTGTAAAAATATATCCTTACTCCACACTCAAGGTTTCTGCTATACACTAACTTGTACATATGATGTGTGTAAACTTTAATGAGCATTATATGTGTAGAAGTAGAAAAAGATCTCCTACAGACAATATATGACTTTCTAGATGGCAAAATTCCAGTAGACTGGTGATTGGTTCATGTAAATTTAGTCAGTATTCGAGTAGGAAGTGCTGTTTGAATGATTAGAACAGTTAGCTCTTCCAGGTATGGATTTCTTTTAGACAACTTAGGCATATTCTTGTGTGAGATAAATTATTTTTTCAAGGTAAAATAATATTACAAATATCATTACTTAAAAGCTTTCAAATTTTAAAAGTTGTACTGAGGTTAGCTTTCCATGTAATGTGTTTTTTATATACACACACACACACATATACATATATATGTACATATGTATATATGTATGCATATGCATATGTATATATGTATATACATATGTATATGTATGTATATATAACATTGAATGATAATAGAAGTATAAAATTGCCCTTCACCAAAACTTCCCATTTAAGAAAATGATATTAACAGACTGTAAAAATGGTTTAAACTTGAGTAAATGATCAACATGGGTAATGATTAATGTACTACTAAATGTCGCTGTTGTTAAGTCTTGTTAATTTAATCATTTATATTATCTTATATATCACACATTTTCTGGATGTTATGTCAGATTGCCTATTCCCCCCCTCCACCACCAACTCCGTGAAGAAGCTCTCCTTTCGACACTGTCACAAAAGCTAGATTCCTATGAAATGGGCCAAAGAATGAGATCTTTCATCGAGGCATGACATGAAACTTCAGCCAGGCAGTTTGCACAAACAGCTCAAGGTCCCCTTTGTGTTTGCTAGCCCCACTGTGTCAGCTTTCTTGTGTTGGCAGCTTTGGGCTTTTCCGAGGAAAACCCCAAAGAAAGTTGTTACCAGCATATATTCTACAGTTCACAGACTCTCAAAAAGGACACATTAAAACAGTTAGAATCCCCAGGGCAAACAGGGAGATTAAGTAGCCTTCTCCTTAACAGAAGCCCCAATCAGACAAAGCTAGGTATTGTGTATTCAGGACACTATCTCTTTCCAGCACTGAACTTTACTATTGTGCTCGAAGATGCGAGTTTACAAAGTGTTTGGGGGGCTTTGCATAACGGTTCACTGGCACCGCCATTGACAGCCATCTGAGTGTGGGAATCTTTTAAAAAGACGTGATGCCCACCAAATGATTGACCTATTGTACTAATGCAATGGCAGCATCTTAACATGGAGGGGGAGGGCGCGAGAAGTCTACACTAAAAAATAATAATAATAATAATAGTAATAATAAATCCCAATCAGGACAAAATCATGTGTACTTCAATAGTCATAGTACAGAGTCATGTGTGCCTACCTAATAATAAAAGGTGCATGAGTCTTTGGTGGAAGATTTCTGGGACTCCATAAGTTGATTTTCTGTTCAGAAAATCTTCCATTGCCCTCTTTTTAAAGTGTGCTCACGTTCGACGAAGTGTCGCACTTCCTCTCTTAGATTTAGATACATGTACTGAACTGTAGCCCCTAATTTGATTTGCTGTATCAGAAAGCCGCATTCTTTGGACGCGGTATACCAGAATAGATCCCAAGGTAAACTGTGGGTTCATGGTCAATAATCTAGAAAAGGTTAAGAAAAACCTGAATCTTTAAATAAACATAAATCCTTAATTGCTCTAACCAACTGGGAAGAAATGGTACTTATTTGGGTCAGAGAAGGTTTCATCTAAAGCTTTTTAATATACCACCTTGAAAACAGGAAGGGTGTATGAAGTAGTGTAGCCATGACCTTTCCTAATGTTTACATACTACTTACTCATTTCATTGAAGGATCAAACATGTTTTAATAGGCATTAATAGCAATAATACTTCATGCAAATGTTGTTTTTCATAACTCTTGTCCGCTTCTGTACCTTTTATGCTTAGTCTTTAAATTTTAGTTTAAACCCCTATAATTTAAGGGAGGGTTTTGAATTTTGAGAAACCATATAGGAAACTGAGAAGTATTCTAATTCTTTTAATTGAAAGATATAATGTAATTCTAGGTTTTTGGATTTTATAGAGTATATGTTCAGGTCCCTAATTCATACGAAATATGAACATGCAGCAAAATGTTTTATTACATGAATAGTTAGAAACACATATTTTGCTGGAAAACTTGAGGAGCTAGCTCTCAATTTCTCACTATTATTTCATAAAAATAGTCAAGTAACCTAACCGAAAGTTAATATTAAGAAATGAAAGTTTTCAGGGCACCTGGGTGGCTCAGTAGGTTAAAGCCTCTGCCTTTGGCCCAGGTCATGATCCCAGGGTCCTGGGATCGAGCCCCGCATCGGGCTCTCTGCTCAGCAGGGAGCCTGCTTCCCTTCCTCTCTCTGCCTGCCTCTCTGCCTACTTGTGATCTCTGTCCGCAAAATAAATAAATAAAATATTTTTTTAAAAAAAGAAAGTTTTCTTGACAATAAACCTTAAGGAAAACTTGTATTACTTAAAGAATGCTTATTTACATGATGGTTTTAACAATACATATGGAATGTATCAACAAATAATATATTTTTCATTCTATTTTTTTTACTTTTTTTAAAAGATTTTATTTATTTATTTGACAGAATGAGAGAGAGAGAGAGCATGAGAGGAGAGAGGGTCAGGGGAAAAAACAGAAACGCTGCTGAGCAGGGATCCTGACGTGGGACTCTATCCTGGGACTCCAGGATCATGACCTGAGCTGAAGGCAGTCACTTAACCAACTGAGCCACCCAGGCACCATATGTTTTTGCTTTTAAATAAACACTTGATGACAAGACTTTAACACTTTTATAAGCATATCACTTTCATTTTCATGTTGCTTATATTCATGTTCCAGTTTGTCTCCAATATATGCAACCTTTCGAAACAGGAAAATGCATCATTAAAAATCATCATAATCTGAGGCTTTGATCCTGAGTAGTGTTTTCCATAATATATTTATCTTGACATTATGCAATTTTCCCTGTGGTCATTTTGAAGTAAAGAAATAGACTCCAATTTATAATTTGGGCCATCTTTTAAACAGGATAAGCACTCTGGTGCTTTCAAAAAGAGGTCTATAACCTTTACAAACTGCAAAATACTTGAGGATAATTTAGGCACTGTAGGTTTTATTTTTATCTGACGTTAGTCACTTCTTCTTAATTTAGGCTTAATTTCATTAGTGATGTTTAATTTTTACCAGATCACAAAACAATTAAGTGGATATTGAACACATTTGACTAAAAGGATGCAGCTCCCATAGGGAATTATTGACAAGTATTATTCTCTGTTAGCCTAATTGTAGACAAAGCAAAAACAACACTTGTTCAATCATTTTCTAAATTGACAGTCAGCAGTCTCTCAGTCCACCTCTCTTGACTTGTAACTATTTTAGATTTATTCATCAGAAACTTTAGAATAGCATTATGAAATAGATTAGAGGTTGTAAGCCTCATTCCTTAGAAAATATTCTTACTGAAATGAGTGATTCTTATATAAATTTCAACAATTTTTGTGTCTATGAAGTTTGGATATTTTTATTTTTTTAAGTGCTAGAATCTAGGTTTTAAGTTCTAGAATTATATTTAGGGATTACCATGAATAATATATATCATATGCTTTTTCAAGAAAATATGACTTTTTTAAAAGGATGGATAAGAGCTACACTTTTTAAAAAGATTTTATTTATTTATTTGACTGACAGAGATCACAAGTAGGCAGAGAGGCAGGCGGAGTGGGGGGGAGGAGAGAAGGCTCCCTGCCAAGCAGAGAGAGCCTGATGTGGGGCTCCATCCCAGGACCCTGGGATCATGACCCGAGCCGAAGACAGAGGTTTTAACCCACTGAGCCACCCAGGAGCCCCAAGATCTACATGTTTTTGATAAACAGTTTTATTATCTGATTCAGTATTGTGATATTGGACAAAACAGTTCATTATCAATTAACTCCAGATCAAATGCTCTTTTCTCATTTTCTCTGAATATTAGTTTAATATATACACAGTCTCCAACTTATATAATAGTGCGCGTTCACGGTTTCATTTTGAGGATATATGTATGTTTATACCCATGATTTCTAAGGTTATTTCCAATTCAAAGAATCAACAACTTGTCGAATATATAAATTCAATATAGCAGAGTTGTATAAGAAGAAAGACAATGTGGTAAAGAGGAAGGAAAAAATGTGGACTGGGGGCCAAAACACTTGTTTTTGTATCTGTTTTTGCATTATTAAAATGGTAGGTCTTGACTCAAACTGCCCTGATTCTTAATTTCTCTTTTGCAAGCTAAGCTCTCTCTGTAAGATAAGACAGCTCTGTCTACCGTCCCAGGTTGCTCTTAGGATTAAATGTGACCATGTATAGGAAAAGCTTTATAAGCTAATACTAGCTTCACAAGTGTACACTATTATTCTTATTCGAGATGACATTTTACCACAGTGTCTTCACTCCTACTTCTGAGTGTTACATGTTTCTAAATGTATTGCTTAATTGTGAACCCCAGGAACTATTGGGCTTTGGAATTCTAAGGCAGTAGTGCATGTTGGGACATCTCCTGGCCCTCTGTTGGTTGGAATGTGTAAAATCCATATGCAATTTTTTAGAGCTTTTGTTCTTAATCATCGAAAATAAGAAGGTTTTGAAACTCCATGGTTGAAGTTCCCCAGAACAAACCGATTGACAAAAACATGGCCACTGTCTCTATTAACTCTATTTGAAGGTCAGTGCATGCAGCAGCCACTAGAGGGTACCACCTCCATGTTTTGAACAGTCCTACTTTCTATCCAAGAGTTCTCTCTGCAAATCTGTAGCCTCTCAATTTTGTAATCTCATTTACATTCAATTAACATTTTAAACTGGGAAATTAATTTACATCCAATTAATCATATCCATGTAGAGTTGACATGTTTAGATCAAATATGTTGACCAAACAACTCAGAAAATGCACTTTGCCTTCCTTTTAGTCCCTTCCTTGTGAGTGTTCTAACTATAAACATTATTTTCAACTTTCTGTTTTATTTTGAAAATTCAGTTTCCATCTTCATACAGTCATTGGAATCCTGGCTTAGGAAAAACTTGTAAAATCATCTGTTCTTGCACTCTAAACAAAACTTGAATTTTCCTCTTTAAGTTATCTAATGAAAATCTTCCAACTTTGGCATGAATGTCTACTAGAACAAGGGAGTCACTGTCTGTCTCTTCATTTCAACCTGTTCTAGTTCTGAGACCCCCAATTGCTTTATTGCTTTTCCATGTATTTAATGAATTCATCCTTCCTCGAAACGAGGGCCATTGGCTCGCATTTTTCCATCTAGTGCAACGTACATTATTGGCAAGTCACTCCACTAGGTGCTTTAAGTATAGTTCTTCCACTCTTCCAATAAATCCCCTGACAAAATTTATTAAAGGATATGGAACTAACTTACACCATATTCCAGATGTTCCATGCATGTAATTATTCTCTTGTACATGAAATTTACCAATTTATACTGTTTTTACTATAAATTGGACTTTCCACATTCTGATTTAATTAGTGTAGACAACTAATACACTGCTGAGTTTGACCTTCATATGGAAAGATTTAGGTTCTTAATAATTTAAAGTCTCCTTTTTTTGTTATGTGAAGACTAGTTTGCACTTAATGCAAAAAATAATAAAATTATTTAATTTAATAAATTATATATAAAATGATAGGAATAAATAAAATAGCAAATAATAAAATAAATTATATATTTATTATATATATGCATCTGTATGACCCTGCACTTATTTATTTGTTTTAGTTACTTAGAAAGACTTACATGGTCCATGAGCAATTCTAAGCAGTCTGTAAGTATAAAAGTATTTATTTCTCATGACAACCTAATCAGGTAGCTATTATTATTATCCAATTTTTTAATAGAAGGGTAACTGAGGCACAGAGAAGTTATGTTATTTTCCCAAGCCCAAATTGCTAGTGAGTGGTGGTTTTGACCCCTGGGCAAGGGTTCCAAAGTCCAAGGTCTTAATCTTTACCATGCCACCTCTTATTACTTATTATTATTACTTATTACAAAATAATAATAATAATTATTATTATTATTACAAAAACAAACATTTCTGGGGCACTTGGGTGGCTCATTCTATTAAACGCCCAACTCTTGGTTTCAGTTCAGGTCATGATCTCATCAGTCTTGGGATAGAGCCAGGCTCTGCTCTCAAAGGGGAGTCAGCTTGAAGATTCTCTCCCTCTGCCCCTCCCCCACTTGTGTACCGGCCCACACTCTCTCTCTCTCTGCCTTTCTCTCTCTCTCAAATAAATAAATAAATATCTTTTTAAAATTCTGTTAATATCAGAACTTTGTTTGAGACTCCCTTGTTTGAGACTGCCTTTCCATTTCTTTATGAACATATGTTATTATACTACAGGATAATCAGTGAAACAATAATTATTCCCTTGTTCCAAAGACTTTACTGTGTGGGGAAACAGAATGGACTTAAATATCCTAATTCTTATCATGTATTTCTAGATAACTCTAGAATTCTTTTAGAGTTCTTTTTGAACTCTGAAACTGTCTTTCAGGTTTACATGAAATGTTCTTAGATCTAGAGCGTCTTTATCTCCTGGGGCACCTCCTCCATTCCTGCCCTAGAGCACCACTCAGTTCCACTCCTTAGGGCTGCTACAAAGCTGTTGGCTCTGACAGGATCTATGATGATTGATCTGTGTGATACACCATTATTACTCACAAAGACACCAGAAAACTGCCTCAGCCCTTCCTCCTTAAGTAGTTTTATGTACCTTCACATTAGCGGAAAGTAGGTATTTGGGGGCACCTGGGTGGCTCAGTGTGTTAAAGCCTCTGCCTTCGGCTCGGGTCATGATCTCAGGGTCCTGGGATCGAGCCCTGCATTGGGCTCTCCACTCAGCAAGGAGCCTCCTTCCTCCTCTCTCTCTCTGCCTACTTGTGATCTGTCAAGTGAATAAATAAAATATTTTTTTAAAGTAGGTATTTTAACATTACCTAATGTAAACATTCTGTCTGACTCCTCCCCTTAATATGGTAAAATTGATTTTAAAAATGATTCAAGAGCGTGCCTGGGTGATTCAGATGATTGGGCATCTGCCTTCAGCTTAAGTCATGATCCCAGGGTCCTGGGATCAAGCCCCACCTCTAGCTCCCTGCTCATGCTCAGCAGGGAGTCTGCTCCTCCCTTTCCTTCCCGTTCATGTGCTCTCTCTTTCTCTCTCTCAGATGAATAAATAAAACTCTTCCAAAAAATGATTAAAGATCCATATTTATAAAATTAGGGATGTTTATTCCCTTTCAAATTTGTACGTATACACAAAGGTATATGCTAATGCCAGTACTCTGAAGGTTAGTACACAACAGCAAATCCTTGACACATTTTCAGTGCACCTTTCTACTGCGGCAGGTTTTGCTTTATAAATATTTGACATGGCAGGATGTTGATTTTTTAATACAAAGGTGTTACCAAAGGTAAAGTTAACAGAGCATCTCATTAACCCCCCCCCCAAACCCATGATGAAGAATCAAGTCAATCCAGAGTAATGTCCTCACTGATCACCAGCAAACTTTTTAAAACATTATGGAATTTCTGTGAATGGTTCTTCTGTGTTAACATTTTCTACCTTGTGTTTGAGTCTATTGATGTCCACTTTTAACAAAACATGCTAGAGACAATAGAAAATGAAATGTTTTAAACTATAAATGGTTTCTATTTTTACATTGGAAAAATATTTTGATGAGTAGACTTCTGCAGTATTTGGTAGATCATGAGTAAATAGCAAGAGTATACTTTCTCTTTCAATATTGGCTTAAAATAAAACAGCGTATGTTTTGAACTTGATAAACCATGCTAAACTTACCTTGCTAAATAAACTCTCTTCATTGAAAAAACACCTTCTCGGGGCACCTGGGTGGCTCAGTGGGTTAAGCCTCTGCCTTTGGCTCAGGTCAGGATCTCAGGGTCCTGGGATCAAGCCCCGCATCAGGCTGTCTGCTCAGAAGGGAGCCTGCTTCCTCCTCTCTCTCTCTCTCTCTGCCTGCCTCTCTGCCTACTTGTGATCTCTCTGTCAAATAAATAAATAAAATCTTTAAAAAAAAGAAAGAAAGAAAAAGAAAAAGCACCTTCTCGAATTATGTATAACTTTTCTTTATCGATATCAGTGCTGAGAACCAAGAGGTTAATGAAATAGAATAAAGATGGTAAATCTGTGAAGCAACAGATCTCCCCTAATTCCAAGGTGCTTCATTTGGAAGTTGTTCAAAGTTTGAAGAAAAGGAAAAGAAAAGTATAGAACTTTTTTTTTTCCTATCACTTCCAACCCTGATAAGGATCTCAAGAAATACAGTTCTATGTGTCTTTTTGTTTCTAGTCTGAACTGTTTAAATGGACACAATCAGTTAATGGCATCGAGACTATACTTGAAGAGTAATCGCTCAATAAGAGTATCTGTGGTTTACTCTATGGAAGCATTTTCCACAATGCTGTCTCCACTGTTTCAGAGAAGAGAAATACTAGCGTTATCCTGTGCTCATTGCTCCCATATATCTCAGAAGGATGGCTATAGAAACGAAAGAGCTGTGTGGCAACATGGCACTTGCAGACCTTTTGTGGAAGATAATCATGATCTAACCAGGGAGCAAACACACTGTCCTAGTCCCTGTCTTCCTGTCATTTTCGACGATGCACCTTTGCAAGGCATTAAAGGCACAAATGTGTGCAGACAGGGTTAGAGCACATAAAGTGAACTATGTTTTTGAATGCTAAGGACTCTACTCTTTGTTCTCCCTTTGATAAAGCTCTCCAGAGAGAGGTAGCATGAACTGAGATCATATATTTTTTAAACTCTGTGTTCGGCCTGAATATTGATTATGTTCTTTCAGTGGTGTCTATAATCTCATCCTGTTTCAAAGTCTTCATGGTGGATGAAGGGCTCCCTGCGGCCGTGTCCTAAGGCCACCAGCACTGCATAATTGGAAAATGTAACTATAGAGGTCCTGCGACGGGGGTTTTAGGATTTCATTTGTTATTATTCTTGATGGCGCACATATCCATTTAAAGCTCTCCCACAGATCTGATTCTCAAGTGTCGCACGACCCAACCTCTGTAAGCACGCCATAGCATCTATGTAACGAAGAAATGTAAAACTTCCTAAGAAATAGAATGCATGCCATTTTCTAATATCACATATGTTACCTTATATAACTTTGTTTTTAATCAAAGGGCAGACACTATGAACATAAGCATTAGTAACTTTGAATTTGACATAAGTCAGGGCTCCTTTTCTTCGAACAAGCAAAACTACTAATCAGACTGTTTGTTTAGAATCTAGAAGTTATCTAGCCGCACTGTTGGCCCAGGGTCACTATTCAGATGACTACCAGGCAACATTTCCGGTGCATTGTTTTGTCGGTTGTTAAGAGACTCTGCAGTAACCCAGTTTGTCATCGTTCTGTTGTTACCAAAATTCCCATCTCTCCCTATGAATATGCATCCTATTTGGTTGTGGTGCATAGATATTTACTGACTTAACAAATACATCTAGTCATCTCCAAGGCAGATTTAGGCGATCTTGTATCATAGTTAACTTGCGTGTGTGTGTAAAATCGTGTGCTTCTATAATAATAACTGTATGATTTAACATAGCAGAGAAAATTTAAAAAAAAAACGAGTAATGGTTAGACATATAGTTAAGCTATAAATATGTCATTATATTTATAACTTAATGTTTATTAATTCTTATATTTCTAATGAGCTGATTTCAGATGGATAGTACAAACACAGAATTATTTTTATTTTGTGGCCTAAGCCAATAAAACAGGCAACATTGAGCTCTGAAAGTTGTTTCACATCCAAATCCCAGAACTTTAAATATTCGCAGAAGCCAGGTAGAAATATACCTAAGGGAAATGGCAAAATCTAAAACAAAACAAAACCAAAAAATAGGCCCCGTGATGAACTTGACAGAACAGAACCCATGTAAATAGAGCAGCTGCAACTCAAAAGCAAACAGGTGGACCATGAATTTGCACAAATAAGCAAAAATGAAACAAAAACTAACCAATTGCCCCTCACCCCAACAAAAAACAGGTTATCCAACCGACAATTAAGTGTTTTCAATACGCATCTTATTAGCAACAATGCATATCGGAAAAGAGTAGAATAATACCTTCAACACACTAACTAAAAAACAAAACAAATATAAACTTGGAATTTCCTACCTAAGTAAACTTTGTTCAATTTCAGAGTACGTAAATGTCGTTTTCAAGCAAGGCAAAATTTATCACTTAGTCATTTAAAGAATGAACCACAAAAAAGAAGATTGTCTTAGAAGAAAAATTGAAGGACTAGATTCAAGGAGAATTAATTGTAAAAAATTAAGTGGGTAAATATTGGTATGTTGAAATAAACATTTCAGATAACAACATATTATTGGGAGTGGTAAAACCAGAGGGGTCTTGACACTCGATTATAGTAATATGGAAAACGACTGGTGATCAGGGTTTAGAAGTTCAAAAAGATTTTCCTCTTTTTCAGAAGGTAGTTAGAGACATTGGTTTTGAAGGACTTTATTAAATCAAATTTGCATCTTTAAATAGTAGTCAACAAGTAAATAGAAATAAAAATAACAAACAGATAAGTAGAAATAGTGTGAATAACTCCAAAACCATTTGAGGAAAAGGATTTGGAGGGAGGTTAAAGAAACTTGATAAATTTAGTAAACTATCAGAAAAAGAGAGAGGAAAAAATAAAAAATAAAATATAAGATTGCAGGCATATGATCAAGTAATAATAACAAATATTATAGGTCTTATTATTTCCCAAGGAACTGTTCTAATATACAAATTAATTTAGTAAGTAGCTACTGTTGTTATCATATTGTCATCTCCCAATTAAGAAACTGAGGCACAGAAAGATTAAGTAGGTTGCTCAAAGTCACCGCTAACTTGTAGAACTGGGTTTGATCCAACTACAGTCTAGAGTCAGAGGCTGTTTTGTAATCACATATTACCTCTCTTAACAGAGATAAAAGCCATGGGTAGCCTGAGATGAAATTTAAGTGGTAGCATGCGTGAGGTTTTTGAAGGACTTTGTTGATATGTCAAGAATTTGATCTTATTTCTGAGACAATAAGAAGTCCTTGAAAGAGTATAAACAGTAAATGTTCTGAAGAAGATGGGGAGAAAGAAGGTGAAGACTGAGAAGGGAAAGTCCCAAAAGGGAGGAGGGAATTAGAGGGCTGAATTCCAAGAAGTATAGAGAAAGAATGGGATGAGATTAATTCATGTATTCAAAATGTTAAATGTCTTACAATCTGAATTGGCAGGTCACAGGTGAAAGATGATTGCTAGATTGATGGTAGGTAGGTAGGTAGGTAAGTAGGTAGGTAGATAGATAGATTCTTTAGTATCCCAAGTTTATATAATTTAAGGAATGGAAATATTACTAACAGAAATAGAAATAGAAGACTGTCCCTAGGGGAGCCTGGGTGAACTTGATAAACCATGCTCAGTGGGTTAAGCCTCTGCCTTCGGCTCAGGTCGTTGATCTCAGTGTCCTGGGATTGAGCCCTGCATCGAGCCCCGCATCGGGCTCTCTGCTCTGTGGGGAGCCTGCTACCCCTCCCCCTCTGCCTGCCTCTCTGCCTACTTGTGATGTCTCTCCCTCTGTCAAATAAATTTTTTTTTAAGTTAAAAAAAAAAAGAAGAAGAAGAAGACTGTCCTACATTTGCTAAATGGAGATATGGGTATATTTTGAATCTGTCTAATTTGGGATATTAGTTGTAAATTCAGATACAGTTTTTCATAAATTAAATGGAATTTTAATATCTGTAAAGGATCAAAAGTAACCACTGGTCTTAGTTATATTGACATGACAGTTATAAGATGAGAAAAATGAAGAAATAAAGAACTCTAAAAGCACGGAGCCTAAAGATGTTAAAAACTTAGGGTAGGAGCACCTGGGTGGCTTAGCCCATCGAGCAGCTGACTTTTGGGTTTGGGGTCACGATCTCAGGATCCTGGGATGAGGCCCCACGTTGAGCTCTGGGCTTAGTGGGGAGTCTGCTTCAGGTTCTCTCTCCTCCTCCGCTCCTTCCCCACTCACTCTCTCTCTCTCTCTAGAATTTAAAGAAAAAAAAAAGGTAACAACAACAACAAAAACTTAGGGTGAAGGGAAGAAAGAATATATGACAATAGGAAGCGATAGGAAGTTTTAAGAAGAAAAGTAAAACTAGAACTGCTAAATATTCCAGAAGTTGAGAAAGATTTGAATAGCCAATAGATGAGGCAAATAAGGAGCTTGACCCTTTTCAGAACAGTGTTTGGGAACGTTTGACCTCAAAAGTCCAAAGCTGTTAAGGCAATCTAGAGGAAGTGTAGACTATTACTGGAAGTTTTGAAGTGAATTAGAGAGCTGTAAGATGTCATGGAAATAACTTAAACCAAGAGAAAAGAGCAAACAGAAAATGTGAAATAAAGGATTAGTGGATGAGACATGATCATGGAGAAAGGAATAGATTTAAGACCACTGATGAAATTATATAGGAAACAGGCTTTCTGAAGGAACTTTATGAAGAAAGAATGTGAAGGTATAATGAAATAACCAGCTATATAAGGGACATATTGAAAATACATTGCACAACCACATTTCATCAATAAACAACTAAAGCTGTTCGCTGAAGAAGAAGATAAGATATTTTTTGAAAATAAAGAAGCTTTCCTATGTTAATGGTTAAGAATGCAGAAAAGAACTCTATGTTTCAACAATGTCTTTAGCAATGCCCACAACCCTCACTGTATGAAAGATTTGTCTAACTGGGCAAGGAGTGTTGAGGAAAATGTACCTGGGCCTTAATTTATATATTTAGGGTAGGTACTTTGGTAGCCAGCCTCCAAGATGACCTCCAAGGATCGAAATATTGCAGTATTCATGGATGGTCCATGTGACCAATAGCGTATGACAGAAGTGATGGTATGGTCACTTCATGCTTTTGCTTATAAAAGACTATGCCTTCAATCTTGGGAACCTTCTCACACATACACAGTCTCTGTCATTTGATCTCTCACTCTGGGGCAAGATGGCTGCCAAGTTGTGAGCAGCTCTAACAGAGAGGCTGATCATATAAGGGACCAAAGTCTTCAGTCAAGAGCTAGTGAGGAATTGAGAGCTGTCAATGGTTGTTGAGTAAGTGAACTTAGAAATGAATCCTTCAGCACCAGCCAGGCCTTCTGATGACTGCAGTCCCAACCGACATCTTGACCACATCTCATGACAGACCTTAAGCAGAGTAAGTTAGTGAAACCCCTTCCAGATTCCTGACCCTCAGAAATTCCCTATGATAATGAATGTTTGTTTTATTAAGCTGCTAAATTTTAAGATAATTTATGATGCAGCAATAAATAGCTAACATGGGCATTATAATTTGGGGTTGTTCAGTCTTTACAGAATGTATTTTGCCCCCCAAACAAACTGAAAATAAATCAGCGTTGATTAACTTGAGAATACTGGTGCTGGAATGGACCTTAGATCTATGTAAGTCAACCAAGTCATTTCTTAAAAATGATCTGAGATGCAGACAAGTTGAATGAGCTGTCCAAAATCTCATAGTCTGTAATTGATAGAATCAGTATTTTACCCCACATCTTCTGTCTTCCAGTTCAGTACGATTTTGCTACTCCATGTAATACTTAAGAAACTGATTTCATGACAAATACCTCTTTAAAAGCATCATTAAGTTCTAAGATTTAAAATTCCTCTCTGGGAAATTTACTGAATAAAAAAGTGACCTTATGTTACTTCAGTGACTGAGTTTTATTTGTCTTAATGCAGTTTATATAAGGAGTTTAACACTCATTAACAGAACTATCTGCAACAGAATAATGAACATTTTTTTATACGAGTATTATATGGTTTGCTGACTCCTTAAAATCATGAGACGTATCTCTGTAATTGGGAAAACTGTGGAGTGTCACAGAGCATTTGAAATTAAAATTGATTTTACTTCCCTGCCTTGTGCGTCCTCTAAATTTTTTTTCCACATATAAAAGACTTGTAATTCACAGCAAGGAAGACACAATTATTTTTCTAATAGTATCTAGTCAGCTCTGGAAACCTTTTATGTTCTTGCTGGCAATATTAAAGAAATCATAAAGGCTTTATACTTGTTACTGCCCCTCTACCGCTTACAGTTCTTTATCGTGCTTAAATCATACCTTCACTCATCCAACTTTGGAGCAAAGCTTCCCCTTTAAACATATTCCAGCCAAATAATCAGCTATCTGCTGAGAATGATTACAGGTTTTCTAGACATGCTAAGGCTTCCTCTAAAATATTGTCTCTGCCTTATATCTTCCTGAATGATATTTCTTCAAATGTGACCTGTGAGCTTCAAGTGTCTTCCAAGAGCTCATTATTATGGTAAAAAGAAGAACAAAGAGAAAAAAGATGGTAAGGGGGGAACCTCCTGCTTGCATTTTTCTCTGCTAAAATCAGGCTTAACAGTTTACTCTGAGAAACATTTTTTTTTTAACGTGGTGAAAAGAAATACTTTGGCAATTTTGTTTACAGTCACATTTTTATTTTTAATATCATGGCAATGAGAGTGTTCCCGTCACAAAGTGATTCTCTGCTTTGTTCAGTAATTTCATTAAAAGTACCAGAACAGCGTTTAAACCTGTTCTTGTAAAATAAAATGCAAATACCAAAAACTAAACCCAATACCTGCATAGCTTAGTGAGTAAGTACAAAGACAACACCCATGTAAATCCAGGTCAAGAAATAGTATCCTGCCAGCCACCATAGAAATCCCTCCATGTTTCTCCCATCCAAATCAGAAATCCCTCATGCCAGCCAAAAATAACCACTATTTTGGTTTTTATACCAATCACTTCCCTGCTTTTCCTTATTATTTTATCATGCAAGTAAGCATTCTGAGACGTTTCAGCTTAGTGTAACTCATTTTCTTAACATGTCTTTTAGGGCTCACTTAATCTATAGGTTTCCCTTTATTGGTTGAGAGATGCAAAACACTTGACCTGCAGGCTTTCAGGATGTTCCCCTGAACTCTGTATTTTCTGGAAATTGACTGCTGGATCTATTGGATTAATCAAACTCAAATTATATACATTTGGTAAGACTAGAGTCTTGCAAATGGAAGGTACACAACATCTGCTTTTTACTGTTTGTTAATTTCTTAGGCGTTTCAAATTGTAATGTTCTCATTCTATATTTTTTAACTTACTGGCTGGAAATTTTTTTAAAAAGAGAGATTTAGTATCATGTATCATTTGGTTCTCTAGTGGTACAGTTCGTATGGGGAAAACAGAATGAATGCTAGATCCTTTCTCTTTCTTCCTTTTTCTTTTTTTAAGATTTTATTTATTTATTGTGGGGAGAGAGAGAGAGAGAGAGCATGAGCAAGGGGGAGGGGTAGAGTGAGAAGCAGACTCACCACTGAGCAGGGAGCCTGATGAGATGCAGGGCTCAATCCTAACACCCCAGGACCATGACCTGAACTGAAGGCAGACACTTAACTGACTGAGCCACCCAGTTGCGCCTAGATCCTTTCTTTTTATCTAACTAGGTCTTAAGAAAATGAATTGGTTCACAGTCATCATCAGAGAGGTACAACTAGACTTTTTAAATATAAATATGAATTCATGAACTTAAGTATATCTGTTGAGTGTCAATCCATTGTAAATCTTTCCCTTATCAAAGATTGTTTCATTTTTAGCCAATAGAGTCTTTGCAAACTGGCTCCCAAAACCTTTTCACATTACCCTGGTAATCTTGGATAAATTCCTTGCTATCTGTTATACTAAGGTGTTCCAGATTCAGCTTGTACATTTCCTGCCCTACATCTAGAACTGGCTATTTTTCCAAGAAGCCCTAACTTTCCTTTAATGGAAATGGTATTCCAGAACAACAGTTTGTGTCTAGGGATGCCACTGATTGGTTATTGCTTCTGGGCCTTTTCAATGGGCAGAGCAGTGTTATATCCAGGTTTTTTGCCTAGTCTCTACCATAGCACAGTTGTATCTCCTTCCTTCCACACTGAGTATAATGGTTCTCAAGGAATAGGGAATGACAGAATTATAATATTTCATAAATATGTATTTGCTTTTACACACAAATGACTACCTCTTCTATATCTCTTATGGCATTATCGTTGTGTTTAATCACTGTTGTGTTTCTTCTATTTTAGTGTTCATTCAAAACAAGTTTGTTTGGTTTTTTTTTACTCAATCTTTTAGAAATTTTCATGCTAGCTCACTGGTTTACCATACAGTGAGTAATTTCCCTGGGACTCAACCAAGGTCCCACGGGAAAAGTAGCTGCTCATTTGAAGATCCTCAAGTCACATTAGCTCCACATGATTATAGAACGTTTTGATAGTGTCCCTTTCTTAACACTGCAGACTTGTTTCTGGTCCTTCCACCTGTAGTATTTTTGACTCCCTCACCATTAAGTGCTTTACTTTGTCTTAGAAACAAAGTGAAATAGTGTTTCAAGGAGGAGGAAGTGATCAACTCTGTCAAAGGCCAAGTACAATGAGAACTGAAATTTACCACTGGGTTTAATAATGTGAAGGTCATTGAGAAATTTAAGTAGAGCATTTTGGTGGAGCAGCGGAAGCTAAAGCTAACTGAAATGAGATTAAGAGCAATGGGGCATTGTTATTTTAAGATGGGGGTATAATAGTTTATGCTTGTATTCTAATGAGAAGAATGCAGTTTCTTTTGAAAAAATATGAAGAAATGGAAGAAAGGATGGAAAGAGAGAGGGAGAGGGTAAAGGGAGAGGGAAGGAGGGTTGGGGGGGAGAAAGAGAAGAATGAAGGGAGGGAAGGAGAGAAGAAGGAAGGAAGGAAGGAGGGAAGGAAGGAAGGAAGGAAGGAAGGAAGGAAGGAAGGAAGGAAAGAAGGAAAGAGGGAGAGAGGAAGGGAGGGAGGAATGAAGGAAGGAATGGTAAGTATTGCTGAAGCTATATTCTTGACCAGACAAGAGGGATTTGGAGTTAGGGATCAGAGTAGGGGTCAGCAGATTACAGCTCCTGGGCCAAATCTAGCTTACCACTTGCTCTTGTAAGTTAAGTTTTATTAGAACACATTATCCATTTATTTGTGTATTTATATACCCATCTATTATGTGTTTCCTATGGCTGTTTTTGTGGTTCAATGATAGTTAAGGAATTGCAACAGAATCCACATAGCCCACAATGTCTAAAATGTTTCTTTTCTGGATCTTTACAGAAGAACTTTCCTGACCACCAGTCTAGAGCACAAATGGAGGTCTTTTGCTTAGCTAGGACCATGGAGAATTTATCCACAGTGAGGATGGAAAACAGAGTATACAACACGAATAGCATAGGGTGATGTGTATGTTGGTAGATATTTGTAAAGACTTGCTTCTATCTGTGCCTATTATCTTAGTGAAGTGAAAATCAAGGCATCTTCATGGTGTGCGGACAAAGGGGAGAGATTGTGAAGGTATGAAGAGAGAGGAATGCACATTTTAGTCATAAGGAAGTGTGAGTTTGTCATCTAAAATTTAGTCGCCATGAATTTAAAATGGGGGCAGTTAGCATGGTTGTGCATGCCTCTTCCATTCCACTCAGCTGCATGAAGGCCAGTTGTGTTAGTGGAGGGTTCCAAAGAATCAAATGCAAAGACAGGGTTAGAGAGGCCACACACAGTTAGAGGAAATACCTGTTACAATAAAAGAACCAGGGGCCTGAAGATGTGGTAGAAATCTGTGGACCATGATGCATGTCTCTTTCTGTGAATGAGTGAGCGAAGAAGGAGAGTGGGACACTGAGGTTCTCAGAGTGGAGCACAGTTCTCAAAAGTTTGGGTCAAGAGGAAACTTATCCCTCAGAGAAGGCTTGAGTTGTTTTTTGCCACTATTCTCAGCTTGTGGAGAGCAGCTTGTAGCAACCAAGTCCCTGTTGCAAATTCAGTGATAGATGCGGAAATTACAACCCCCGAAGCCGTCAGTCAGTCAGTCAGTTACCTCCCTGCAGCAGGAAATCTGATTGGTGGGTGGCAGGAGAGAGTAAGATTTAACCAGAGGTTGATTCTTACTAGAGGATGGAGGTAAAGGAGAAGGAGACAAGGGTTTTGAGACCCTTGTCAGGAAATGCGCAGAAAATTATTATAGTGGAGGACCAAGAAATAAAAAGGGGAGGAAGTACATAAGATGAGAGAAGATTAATAAAAATCATTTTGTGGGCAGAGGCAATAGACTGTAATTCAAACGGAATCAAGGGAATATTGGGGTAATTGAGGGAGCACATTGGAAAGATAGGAAGATGGCAAGAAAAGGAATCACTCGAATGGAGGTGATGGGGGGTTGAAGTTACTGGCGATGGCAAGGTCTACTCTTGGAAGTAAATAGTTGAGATAAGTGAGGTATAAAAATCTGCAAGGGGGCCTGGCTGACTTGGTAGAGTGTGCAATTCTTGGCCATGAGGTTGTGAAATCGAGCTCTACACTGAGTGTAGAGATTCCTTAAAAATAAAATCTTGAACAAAATGTTTTTTTTTCAAAGCAGGAGGAGGAGTCACCAGAGATCAGTAGGTAGCTTAGTTGGTAGCTGCCACAGGATGGCATGGTATGCAGTATAAAGACCTTATAATAAAGCCAAAGGGCAACATTGGAAGAATGAATGGATGGGAGCATGAGGACACCTACCAGACACCAAGGCCAAACAGTACCAGGGGTGTGGAAGTTATTTTCATCACTGTGTCTTGGGAGGGTTACAAAATCACCATATATCCGGAAAGACTCAGGTTTCAGTTAGAGCCAGAATTGAAGAGCATGTTTAGAAATAAGGTTGTTTCTCTATATCTAGAGGATTCATCTCAAGACCACATTTTCCTGGCAGCGGCCTGGGCCTGATCCTTACTCTGGAGCCTTTCCATAATTTTAACATCAAGGCTGAGAATTTTTTAAAATCCTGGCACATTTAAAAAAAAATTTTTCCCCTTCACTTTACCTGGCCTCGGTCTCAGGGAGTCTATCACAAGGTTGCATTCAAGGCACTGGCTGAGGCGAAAATCATCTCAGCACTTGAGTGAGGGAAGACTGTCGGGCAAGCTTCTTCATGAGACTGCCCGGTCCTTGGGCTCTTGGTTCACTGTTGGCCAGAGACACGAGGACGTTGTTACAGACAGCTTCTCCACAGAGCAGCCCGCAGGGTCCTGAGATCCAGCTCCACATCAGACTCTGCCCTCAGCGGGGAGTCTATGGGAGATTCTGTCTCTCCTCTCCCCTGCCCCTCCCCCCTGCATGCTCTCTTTCTCTCCCTCTCTCTCTCTCTCTTTAAATATATATATATATATAAATATATATATATATAAAGAAAATGCCAACTTTCAGTTAACAGTGAAAATAAGATTTTTTTTTTCTCATCAAAATTCAGAGGATTCTTGTATTAAGAATCTCCACACCAGGGGCACCTGGGTGGCTCAGTCATTAAGCATCTGCCTTCTGCTCAGGCCATGATCCCAGGGTCGTGGGATCAAGTCCCGTGTCAGGCTCCCTGCTCTGTGGAAAGCCTACTTCTCCTTCTCCCACTCCTCCTGCTTGTGTTCCCTCTCTCCGTGTCTCTCTCTGTGTAATAAATTAAATAAAATCTTAAAAAGAAGAAGAAGAAGAAGAAGAAATCTCCACACTAGAGAAACCGCTTTTCTATATCAACAAAGAATTATTTGGAGAAATTGAGGAAGTTTGACAAATATTGGCTATACCACAAAGACTAGTTTATGAGGATCAAATACCCACTTTTATACAAAATAGCTGTTTTGTTGATATGTCTGTGGAGCACATCTGAGCCCTTCAGGAAGAGATTGTTTCTCACAGAATAGCTGAAAGTTTGCAAATTAGGGAGCAAGAAAGCTATTTTCAAAAGTATGGGATTCTAAGTGATTGTTACTGCTCCGCATTTAGTCATTCATATAGTGGTCTTCATTTCATTGCATTTCATTCATTTTATTGTTTTGAGTTAAAGATGTTGATCATTTTAAACTTAATGGTAACAGATCACACCCCTCCTTTTTTCATTTTCATTCTTTTAAAAAAGGAACCTTAATATGCAGTCACTAGGAGCTCAGTTGTCAAGTGTCTGCCTTCAGCTCAGGTCATGATCCCAGTACGCTGTGATGGAGCTCCTGGTTGGGCTCCCTGCTCAGCGAGAAGCCTTCTTCTTCTCCCTCTCACACTCCCCCTGCTTGTGTTCCCTCTCTCCCTATGTGTCTCTTTCTCTGTCAAATAAATAAATAAAAATCTTAAAAATATCTACGTAGTTACTTACTTCTACTGTTTGTGCCAAAAGTTAATATCTTTCACCTTTTGTCATTATTATAATGATGAAAATTTGGAAAAATCCCCCCCCAAAATTTTCATTTTTATCTTTCCTGGGCTGCTTTATAGTATTTCTTTTTTTTTTTTTTAAACTTCTATTTTTTTTTCTTTGTTTTTTATTCTGGCATCTCTCTGTGTTCCTTTTCTTTCTCCCTTTCTCCCTCCCTCCATCCCTTCTTTCCTTCCTTCTTTCATTTCTTCCTTCCTTCCTCTTCCTTTTTTTTTTTAAGATTTTATTTATTATTTATTTGACAGACAGAGATCACAAGTAGACAGAGAGGCAGGCAGAGAGAGAGGAGGAAGCAGGCTCCCTGCTGAGCAGAGAGCCCAATGTGGGGCTCGATCCCAGGACCCTGAGATCACAACGCAAGCCAAAGGCAGAGGCTTTAACCCACAGAGCCACCCAGACGCCCACCGTCTTCCTTTTTTTCAAAGATTTATTTACTTATTTGAGAGAGAGAGAGAGATAGTGGGGGAGGGGAGTGTGGGGAGAAATAGAGGGACAGAGATGGAGGAAATCTCAAGCAGACTCCTCACAGAGCCTGGAGCCCCATGCTGGGCTCAATCTCAGGACCCTGAGATCATGACCTGAGCCAAAATCAAGACTGGGACACTTAACCGACTAAGCTGCCCAGGCACCCCTCTCTGTTTCAAGGATTCAAATCATTTTTTTTTCCCATAGCTTCTCATTTGAAGAACTGTCATTTACTGAGGGCCTAATGTGGCATCCTGAATTAGGTGTGGGGAGTAGAGAGAAAAAATTATTTATGTTTCAGAAGGGGTATGCAATATACAAATAATTTGTTTCATTTATTAAGTGCTGATCAAATGTTGCTATCCTCAGTTTGCATAAAGGCAACCGACTTAATTATTTTCTCAGATAGCAAAAAACTAACTTTTCGAGGATTAAAAGCTTGGTCTCTTTTTTTCTCTTCCTCCAAATTCCATGCCAACTGCCACACTAAGGTACTGAACATCAGAAGATAATGATACAAAGCCCATTCCTTCAAGTAGCTCACTGCACTTTTGTGACACTTACATTATTATTTTTGTTTGTATTATTAGTTGATGAATCATTCCTGAAACCAAATTTTAAATGTCTTGTGTGGAGGAATGAAACCTCTGTTTGTATCCCTTAGAATGTCATGTAATATATTCTTTAATAAATGTTAATTGTTTTTTTCATGGGCTATTAAAGTAAATGATAGAAATATAATCCTAATGAAACAGAAATAACATAGTTTCACATGTCTTTCATTTGAATTTATTTATTTAGCCAAAATGTGAGAACAAAGATGCAAATTACTTTCTCCATATTAAGCAGTAGAAAGTTAAGCGGGTTTTTTTTTGTTTTTTTTTGTTTTTTAACCTATGCTTTATCTCAGTATTATTTCTCAAGCGAAGTTTCGACTCAGTTCTGCAAGACTCACATTTGTAGAGCTGCTTGGTAGGTGAATCATTATGCAGAATCCCGCTGCAAAATTTACCATCCTGGTTTGCTGCGCAAATGTGAGCTATTTTAAAGAAATCATTCAATTAGAGATAAAAAGCAAACCTTGCCCTAAAAATATTACCTTGCATTTAACTTTGGAATTTGTAACCCTCTGACAAGAGTTCTTTGTTTGCCTGATTTGGCAGTAGCCTGATTGCTGTATACATTTCTATACTTAACATTTGTTATCAACTTAGCTTGACAGCTTAAATCTAGCATAATGATGTGGAAATATAAACAAATGTTAAATGCACTTTTGCATTCCAACAGGTTTTCCCTCCCAGATCTTATCCTTAAAACTAGTTCTTCGTAAGGAATGTAGAATCCGAGAAGAGTTCTGGAAAAAAAATATATATATATATATATGATGTCATTTTATATAGTGGTCCAATTTGACACACTATCTAAGTTACCCTAAGCTTAAACCAACTTAGATATGGAGTTTGACCTGAAGTGACCTCCTTGGCTTTGCAAAGGATTGTTTCTGTAAACAGATGGATCATTTTCCAAAGAGAATTTTTTAGAAATTAAAAATAGTTACTAAGACCCACATATGACTTCTGTGCCTGAGAACAGCAAATTCAAAGAGCATAAAGCTTCAGACCATTCAAAAATGGAATTCTTTGTTAAATCAGCTTAGCACTGTCCTTTTATTTTCTGCAATTTATTTTTGTAATCCATTAAGATGGATATCCACAAACCTCCAGTTATAGGTATCTTGGAAACATTTGATGTGTGCATCTCATGTATCTTACTGGCAGTCTTCTTGAGCATTGGACAATTGTGTTTATTTGTGGAAAGTGTTACATTAGCATAAAATTTTTGTATCTCTTTGCATGATGGTCTCAAGAACAGAAAGGAGCTAAAAGATAGGAGTATAAGCATTATATTTGGCAGCTTTTATATTATAGAGAAAAAAAATAAAGGTATGATCAAATACAACTTTTTGTCTGAAGTTGCACATTAAGAGACTGGGAAAAGCCGGTGGGGAGAGAAATCCAGATTTAGCAGTAAAGTGGAGCACCAGGAAGCCATTATTGTGAATTCAGATTTCATTATAGAATTTATTGCTGTAGCTCTCTTTTGGTGCATCTAAAATATGGATTGATTCGTTCATTTTGGAAAGCATCTATCATTTAAATCGCATAATAGAAATGTCATTATCTCAATTCATATTTGCCTAGAGATTCAATGACAAACTTCACATTTTTCACATATAGAAAGTTTTGATCTTGTAACACAACTGGTAAAATAAAATGTGTGCCTGGAGCTCTGCGGAATTATTTTTTTTTTAAATCTGATTTAAAACGTCACTGCCCTTGCCTCACTACTACCTTTGACTTGTTTTTTTCTTTTAGAAATTACAAGGTTAAATTATTATTTTCATTTAGTGATCTCAGGAAGTAGAAGGAGTACTTTTCATGACTCTGCTCTTAATTAGTTGTGTGCTCATAATCAAAGTATGTATTTCCCTTTCTGCAGCTCAGTTTCCTAAGTCTCAATTTTTCATCTTTAAAAAGATAAAGATATGTTAGATTGTTACAAACATCAAATGGATATGTGTGAGAGGGTACGTGTGTGTATGTGTGTGTGTGTGTAGAGTATTAGCTGCTATATGTTAGCAGCTGAAAATATTGTTGAATAAATGGATAAATGAATGAGTTTATGTGTGTGTGAAGTGGGGGGGAGGGGCGGAGAGTGTGTTTACATAGATAGCTGGTGTATGTGTGTATATGTGTGTCTGGTCCCTAGATAATAGAAGTACTTAGTAAGTGGGAGCTATCATCCTTTTTCTATGATTCCGGGAAGGAATATAACAGTGACTTCAAAATGTTTCAAGAGCTCAGTGCTTTGAAAGTTGCCTGCCTCAAGGGTTACAGAACAGAGCCAAAGGGAAGGGGAAATGTCTGTGCTATGGCCCCATCCTGTCAGGGTTGTTTACTCCATCTGTCACACATATGAATAAAGATCTGAAAGTAACGCTTGGCCTTTCTTCACTTCCACCACCACAAGGACTATGACTATGTGACCAAACCTTGGGTCACAATGGGGCATCATGTTTCCAGTCCCAGTCAGTGGGTAGCGGCATGTGTAACATTTGTTCAGAGACCAAAGGGAGATTGCCAATACCCAAGCTCCTGGTCACAGAAGGTGAAATGTTAAAGGCTGCCTGCGTAGCATGACCATATGAACCCACCCAGAGCAGCTCCTTTTGGAAAAAGCAGATCTGTCCTTGCAGAATTTAGCCAAGCTGTACTTTGACATCAGCATCTAGAAGAAGAAGTTCACAAAAACTAGTTAGAAAACCAACATTCTGACTGGTATTCTCATGTCCATGGTTGATGCTGTCTGTTATTATTCTAGCCTCATTCTAGTTTTTACTTGTATCTTTCACTCTTTGACTGTCATGGCATCAGAAGTATGAGAAGAAACACTCACGGAAAAAATTATTCAATAATTCAATATACATAAATGGGTGAAAAACACCCTGTGGGATATGTAAAAAGATGAATGTTTCTACAATGTTAAGACTAATCATTACTTTTAGAGGTGCCTATTTCAACTTTAAGATATAAGCAATGACTCACAAATATTTATGCCTCTAAGATTTCCTTGAGGAGGTAGAAGAGAAATCCCCAAGTCTTAGGGACATAAAGGTGAACAAGGCATTGTCTAGGTGCTTAAAGACTTGACTTAATAAGTGGAAGAAACGGTCACACAAGTAACAACCAAAAATAGAGATAAAGAAACAGAAAAATATGATTAGCACTAGATAATGAATGTATAAGGGGTTAAAGGACCATAAAATCCTGACTTCCCTAAGCAGATGTATTCCTCCTAGAGGAGAGAGGATAGAGACACCTCTCTAGTCTGGGATGTGGGTGGGATCTGAGAAGATCTGGGGACCTGGTAGTTCTATCCAGGCACATAAGAAAGTTAAAAGAAGGAAAGGGTTAAGGAGTGAGCTGGAGTGTGAGGAGAGTTTGGGGCTATTCTAAAGTGTCTGGAATGTTTCTTGTAAGCAGTTAGAGAGATATCGAAGTTTAAAGGGAAGTATCACATAATTGAATGCTTTATGTTGAGAAAGAGAGGACTCTGACTCATGGGATTCAGAGCTAGGAATTATAGTTAACCACTGAAATGGCAAAGTAAAAATTAAAAGCTGGCATAATTTTAGGGTGCTTTATGTCCACATCAAGGAGGATAGAGTAACACTCTAATAACAGCAGCCAATAAATATTAAATATATATTATGTCGAGAGAGAAGAGTGGAAAAGCTAGGTGATGCATGTGATAGTCAAAGAACCTGGTGTATTTATATTGGAAAAGCACAAATAAAATGAGAGTTATGCTTTTCTTTGGACACAAAATAATAGTTAGACCTTTGATATTACCTATATCATAAATCGGCAATTTCATCCTTTCTAGTAAATAATTATTTTTAGTTTTAAACCAAGAAAAGCTTACTTTCCATCCTTTCTAGTAAGTGATTCTTCTTATTAGCTCTTAACGGTTATATCTTGCATTTATTGAAATGGTATCAGTAACAGAGAGTTTGGTGATTTAGCATTTGGGGGATGTTAAAGTCATGAAATGGTAGGAATAAGTGAAAATTCAGTGATGACTAATATTTTTTAAGTATTAAAGCTTACAAAGCACATTTTAACCTATTATCTCATTTCATCTGCCCCAGTGGTATGAGGTACATCCCCATTTGTGGAGACACCGTGAGAGACAAGGTTTGCTGTTGACAGCGGAAAGACTGAGGAGAATCCTGAGCCCCTTTCAAGTTTTAGTTGACATCATTCGTACTCCCTTAATTCAGGGAGTCTATTTCTAAATGGAAGTCCTTTGTGAGCTTCGATCAGAAAGATATTTTAATAATTCTGTGGTTGATTACAACTTGTTATTAATATCCATCGACTCAAATAATATCAGTCATAAAAACAACCATATAATAATAATGATGGTTATTCACTGGGATCTACCAAATCTCAGACATTTTCGAGGAATCGAGTATCTTACTTTACCTTGCAGCACTCCTGAAAGGAAGCTATTGTTATCCTCATTCTACAAATGTAGAAACTGAGAGTGAAGTTAGGGAAAACTGCCTCTAGTCACGTAGTCTGTAAGTAGATGATCAGATTTTTACACCCAGGCCCGTCTCAGTCCAAAGCCATGGTTTTCCTATGGCCCAACTTGTCCTCCCTGGGAAGTAGTACAAGACTCCCTAATCTCCTGACCCATAGAGGGCCCTGGTTGACAAGTCATTTCTAAAATTGCGTAACCCTTCAGTTCCAAGGCTGACTTTCACAGGAAAAATAAAGGGGCTTTTTTTAGGGGAAGATACATTCCCCTCAGAAAAACAAAGATTGGATTCCAAAATAAGAAATAAAAAGGAAGAAAGTACCTCCACTGATATTTACTGTAAGGAGAACAATTATCTCTATTTTTTGAAACAGATATTAAAGACCGTTCTCTTTAAACCTTTTCTACCTAAGATTACCAAAATATACAGAACATGAGGTCAAGACTCTTTCTGTACATGGGTCCGGAGCCATCGTCTAACAAAGTCTTCAGTCCTCTTTCTTCTCCACTGTTGGACTTTCCCACGCAGAACACTTGCTGCTGTCCTGGGTGTCTTTCTGTACTTGGTATATCTACGAACAGAAGGACGCTTTTCTTCTTTTGATGGGGAAGAAACAGCCTCTGTGTGAAGGCCAGTGTCTGTATTTATTAACGGCTTAGAGAATATAGCCTGTTCTGCTCCTGATCTGAATATTTGCTGGTGAGCGTTTGCTTGGCCACAGGAAGTATTCCTGTCCGCGCCTGAGAGGAGGAGACGTAGGATTTGACCCCGTGATCCCATGTGACATTGGGAAGATCATTAGAATTTAATCTATAATAATTTTATAATTTAATTTATAATTAATTTATAATTTAATTTATAATAAAATTATTAATTTATAATAGATTTATAAGAATTCATTATCAATTTGTAATTTATAAGAGAGGACGACGACACTCTCTTTGGGGAGAGTTTGGGTTTTTGTTTGGTTGGTTTTGTCTTTGTTTTTGAGCTCTGCTTCTAGTTTTCATACTTTATAGATGACGTTGTTTATTGACTCTTAAAATCCACCTGGGTTTCAGTCTACCGTAGTGAAATGAGATAGGGGAAAGAAAATGGCAAGATCAGCAAGTACACAAGTAAAAGTTGACCTCACCTTTTGAGAGAGAAATAGACTGCAAACTTATCTGGGAAGTTTATTTCTGTAAAGCAAGGTGTGTCTTCTCGATTTCCACAGCTACGCTTGCTAATTTGTGCTGATTGAGGAACATAAAGATGACCATGCAAGGATCAGAGGGTTAATTAACTCTTTGCAAGATTCACAATCTAGACCAAATCACTGAAAGAAAAGGCTGACGGCTCTCCCATAACTGTGGGCCAGGCAACATCATCAGAAGGGTTTACTGTGTAAGACACAAATGCACACACGTTTACAGCTTCCCGGAGTAATTCCATAAATGTGAGTTTTCCTGGAGTATATGCCAAATGTGTTCTTGTTTCAAGTCTGTTGCGTAAATCACCAGAAGACAGAGATGTCTCTACTCAACTTAGTATTAGATGCCCCATGCTTTGATGACGGTTCTGATATGTGATTTTCCCACCTTCAATTATTTTATTACAAATAGCTGTAAAATGGTCAAGAGCTTTGGAATTTAAGAAAGCGCCATCATACAGCACTCTCTTGGTTCAGAAGAACTTAAACCACAGCTGCTTTAGCTGTGGTTTTTAATAAATTTTAGCTTTTAATAAATTCTTTCTTGGATCATAATGAAGGGACAATAGACAGACAATTAAACTTGTGTCTACTTTTATTTTTCCAAAGAACAATGTTTAAAAGAACTATCACTCCTTATCTAAGAAATAAACATGAAAAGGACAGTTAAGGGTCACAAAGAAACATATTTGTAAAAATGTTTAGTTCCCACTCACAGTCAGCTTCCTCAGTTAAAAGGTGGATTCTAACATAAAATGAAAAGTAAAAATACATACTTTTAATTTACTTTGAATAACGTCACACACTTTTATGATACCCTTTACCAAAAATTCAGGGTTTTGGGGTGCCTGGGTGGCTCAGTGGGTTAAAGCCTCTGCCTTCGGCTCAGGTCATGATCCCAGGGTCCTGGGATCGAGCCTCGCATCGGGCTCTCTGCTCAGTGGGGATCCTGTTTCCTCCTCTCTCTCTCTGCCTGCCTCTCTGCCTACTTGTGATCTCTGTCTGTCAAATAAATAAATAAAATCTTTAAAAAAAAAAAATTCAGGGTTTTACTGAAGGTTTTTTTATTGAAGTTAAATGCATATATACCCACTTCCTCACATATTTACACATATTAAAAACAGACTCATCTAGCAGCATAGATTAGTCTAAAGAATTTACTCGATAAATATAAACCCCTTAGCAATATATACAAATTCTGTAACAAACTTTATCAACATTTATTCCTTCTGGCATGAAGGAAGCATGTTTCATTTGAGTAAACAGTGCAATCTTTCCATAATGCTCATTTTGGGATTACATGGTTAAATCGACAATACCTCCCTACTCTCAGTGATCCACAAACTGATGATTTTTTTTAAAAGATATTATTTATTTATTTGACTGACAGAGATCACAAGGAGGCAGAGAGCCTGGCAGAGAGAGGGGGGAAGCAGGCTCCCTGCCGAATAAGGAGCCGGATGTGGGACTTGATCCCAGGACACTGGGATCATGACCCGAGCCAAAGGCAGCCCCTTAACTGACTGAGCCACCCAGGCATCCCACAAACTGATTATATTTAATTAGATGTCAGTTGCATTTATGAGGAGAATGGTTCAGAGTCAAATAAATAGGAAATGGAAGAGAAATTTTATTAAGATCTAAATAATAAAAGCTGAAGAAATTATGTTCATACACAGGAACATTCACTGTATCTTACAAAATGCCTAGAATATTTAAAAGACACAATAAAGGTTAATTAAAGTGAATCCTGAAAACATTAACAAATGTTGTTTCAAAAGATATTAAAGGTGAAAATAAGTAAAAGAGCCAACTATGCCCACCCTACTTTCTGGCCTAATTGAAATTGAGATACATTGAATTTCTCAACTTTGCTATGTATTTGTTTTCACTCATCATGTTTAATTTTCATTCCCATGAGAACAAAAAGAAATTTTATACACTCTCTAGAGCCATCTTGATGTTTCCTCAGAAACACTTTATCGATTTACAGACACAATTTGCTGCGAGAACCCAAGAATCTGCAACATTCCTCTTGATGTGCAGCTCTGGAATTTAAAATTCAATCCCACAGGCCTTTTTAATCACTGCAAAGTTTTCACCCCTTTTGTGTTCAACTTTTCATATCCAACATACTGTAATGTGAGCCATACCCGAGATTCTGCCCTGGATAATTCAGTAATTCTTAACAGCTGACTTCAACTTAAAATATCAAATTTGAGGCACACAGAGGCCTTCTTTCCTTTGGGCCATTATAAAACTTCCAGTTAATGTCATTTTTTTTTTTCCACAAAGGAAGAATAAAGGGAACTGATAATTGTGTTATACTTGTTTTCTTTAATAACATCATTATCTGATTAATATTTTAGTCATAAAATGCTTTTAAGTTTTGAAAGCTTTTTTTATTTTTTAATTTGTACAAGACCATCTACTATAAGAGTTGGGAATATATATATACTTTATATATGCTTATTCCTACACATAAAGAGTCCTTCTAAAAGCAAAGTATTTCTTTGGGCATGAGGTTTAAAAGATGTTTATACACGAAAGGCAGTATACATTCAATGCTGTCTAACATGATGTTGGAATTAAAGCAAGCTTCCATTTAGTTCTTTCTGCCACAGAGAACCCGGAGGCGTGGGTTTCAAGTAAAAACGAGATGAACAAAATCCCATTTGTATGTTTTTTACTCAAGGTAATGTTTATCCCCCAAAGCTTAAAATACATTGATTGTATACACGATTATCTCTGTTTATGCTTATAATGAAAAGAGAGAAACAGAAGAGAGAGGGAGAAAAAAAGACTAATAGCATTTTTCATTTTTATAAATATTTGGAAGGAGTTCCCTCAGTAACATGAAGAGGTCAATGTTGATACTACCTGGTTCTAGTTCTTACGGGAAACTCCCTTTAATTTAGATTAATTTGTAGCCCAGGTCAAAATTTGTCACATTTTCTAACTATTATGCTGATATTACGAGGGAAAAAAAGGTATTGCTTCATAATTTTAAAAAGGACTTTTTTTTAAATACATATACAGATTTTGAAGAAAAATAATTATTAAATAAACAGGTATCTCTGAAGTAGTTGAGACACACAAAACCTATGAGGTCCCTTAGTTAAATAGTAGTCGCGGCACTTTTGTCTTTACTCTCCAAGTTGTTTAACAAAAGCTAAATTTGGGGTCACCGCTTTTGAGAGTTGAGGAATTCTAAGTTAATAAAATACTAGAGTACTAATTTTCTTCTTAACGGACCTCAGCAATTATTCAGGGAAGTTGACTTTCAATGTAAACATTTTTTCATAGAAATTAACTAAGTAAATTAGTTCTATCAGAGTAACAAACCTATTCAAGGCTGTTATTTGTTGGGAGAACCTGCTTACTACTTAAAGAACCGCAAAACAAAATAACATTTCTTATAAAAATGCACGAGCCAGAAAAATAGAAAGAAGGAACTTAATAGTTGGAAAGAGTTTTAATTACTTTTATAATGCTTGTTTCTATTTTTTCAGTAAAATAAATATAAACATGTTGAAAACATGTTTTTTAAAACAGTAAATTCGTATTTATCCCCTCAGAATAGCAACTATTGTCATTTTGTTGTATTTCGACCTACCTATAATCATACTATTAATATTATATCTTTATTATTTTCATAATTCTGAAAGTAATATGTTCTAAATTTAAATAGTATAAAAATATATACTTTATAAATTACTAACAGTTTTTGCCCCCTAGATCATCAATAGCTTGATACGTATTACACAGAAATAGCGGGGGGAAGGGAAATTTTTTTAAAAATTTACATATGATAGGACATTCATATTATTATTATTTTTCAATACATAACTATCTCTCTTCACCCACCAATGTACTGGGTACTTTTCTCTGTTGTTACCTACAAACCCATCTTTTCCAGTTTAATTATATCACATATAAACTTTTGCTTGCCATTATCCTAAGCAACTCAGAGCTTTGCAAGTAACTCATAACTCTTACTTTTAATGACTAATATTCTATTAAATGACACCATAGTTTACTTACTTGTCCATTAGTTTTTATTAGAAATTTAGCTCTTTTCAGGTCACCTGGCTGGCTCAGTTGAAGCGTAAGACTCTTGATCTTGGGGTTGTGAGTACAAGCTCTGTGTTGGGTGGAGAGATCACTTAAAAATAAAATCTTAAAATATGAAAGAGGGAAGGAAGGAAAGAAAGAAACAAGGAGAGAGAGAGAGAGAGAAAGAAAGAAAGAAAGAAAGAAAGAAAGAAAGAAAGAAAGAAAGAAATTTAGTTAGCCCTTTTCTACTTTTCCCCTTTTCCTTGCATTATTTTAATTAATGCTGTCAAGGACATAGAATATTTCCTTAGTTTCCCCAGAGTTAGGATTACTGGATCAAAGGGCATGATCATTTAAAGACCCTGATACAAATGGATTCCCAGCTTTGTTTCTACTCTTAGAGGCTGTGAGGGGTGTCATAAAAAGACCGTGCATACAGAGGTGGGCAGACCTGCCTTTTGATCTACAGGCCATTGTGTGCGTATTGACGAGTGTCCTTTTTGCATTTCATTTTCCTCTGTTCCCGAGTCTTACAATAGAAGTATGTAAAAAAAAAAAAAAAAAGTCTTTCTAGTGTTTTTATGAGGATTGAATGTTAAAAACTGAAGGGTGCATCTTTTTTTTTTTTTTTACTCTCACCTGTGAATTGGAAAGTACAAAGTCTATTTTTCCATCTTATTGTTGTAATTATATTTTTTAGGATGAAACTTTTTCCTCTCAATTTATGAATAACCAAAGACTTCAAGTGACTTAAATATTGAACTGAAAATATGTTCTCAGAAAATTTGAGATGTGAACATATTCTAAAACAGAGGTAGTTAGAGTAAGTTATAAAACATTATTTGCTCCAGAGAAGTTTAAAAGAATTGACAGTTGTTTTGGCAAGGAAGCCACGGGGAAAAATTATCCTCTTGATTCATAATAGATACTGGTTGTGAGGATAAAATAGGAAGGCAGAGCTCATGGAAGAAAGCCTGTTTCAAAAAACCATAACCCAAGTTTTATAAATGTTCCAAAGAAATACACTCAGAGAAATGAAAACCAGATTATTTCAACTTATATTGTAGCTGAGAGAAACTATTGAAATATAAAATAAATCCCAGTTTCTATATCCCAGCCAAAATTCTGAAAAAAACAGTGACAGCTTTGTTTTAAACTTTTAACCCATGTATGTTTTAGGAAAACCAGCACGGTCCCCTTAATAATAAAGTCTGACTCTTCTGCCATGGATGGTAAGGTTACTCTTTAGAAATGTTTTTGAAATAAATGTAATCAAGCATTAAGGCAGTGTGCAGTGCGAAAATGAAACCAGGTAAATTCATCAGTCTATGCCTTTTATGTTCCTTGGGGCATTGTCACTGTTATTTTTATTAAAAAATTTACGCAGCGTTATACACTGATGTTAGTTTTTCCTCAGTGAGATGTGAATAACATAAAGGATGCTTTAAAAGGGAAGGAAATGTGCACAATAAATCACTTCTTTAATTAGTACAGGAGAACTTCAACTAATAGCCTGCTATTTACACCTTTACCAGAAATATGTTCAGAATATTTTTTCGACTAGATAAAAAATATTCCTTTAAAAAAATAAACTCAGTGACGCCTGCTAGGCTTAGTTGGTTAAGCGTCTGCCTTTGGCTCAGCTCATGATCCCAGTGTCCTGGGATCGAGTCTCATGTCCGGCTCGTGGGTTCCCATGTCAGGCTCCTTGCTCAACAGGGAGCCTGCTTCTTCATCTGCCTGCCTCTCCCCCTGCTTGTGCTCTCTCTCCCTAACTCTCTCTCTCAGGCATAAATAAATAAGATCTTTAAAAAATAAAATAAAAAACTCATATGAGATATATCATAATATCATTAGAAAAATATTCCACAAATGTGCCAACAATGAGAACATCACATGCATCTTGTTGGTAAACCCCAAGAATTCCAAGACAGCTATGAATCTTATAATTATCACTCTAAAGTAATGAAATAGACCATGTTTTTTAGAATCAATGAGTGTTTAGGGTTAGATTAAATAATCACATTATTCAATTAATACAAAGATTGATTAAAAATAACCAAAATTTAGGGAGTTTTTGAAATATGCTAAGAATGGTTTAGAAATGCTTTGCTTTTTTTTTTTTTTTTTTTTTTTTAGTTTCCTGTCCCTCCAACGTACTGTTTTATAACTTTGGACTGTGTGTTTATTTCTCATGTTGTTTTCTAAAGCCCCCCCTTATAGATAAGGAGCAGATGAGATTTTATTTATCATTTTCTAGCCAGCAGAGGGCAACAGAGCATTGTATACTAAACACCCTCAGCCAATTGAAACAGTTCATGGAGAAGGTATTTTCCTTTCTGGACAAAGTTAAAAAATAAAATATAAAGAGACCTACTGTCAACTTCTTCATCGAAATGTGTGTGTGTGTGTGTGTGTGTGTGTGTGTATAGGTGTGTGTGTGTGTGTACGTGACTTGAATTTTGATTTATGTTTTTGATAATTTATTATAACTACAGCAAACTTACAATCTGAAATTAGTCCAAGAGAACATGCAAGAACTAAGAAATACCATAGTAGAAAATGTTATTCAGTCTTTGAAGGGAATTTCAAACACTACAAATTCCCAATATTTGTGAAGAGGTTTTTTTTTGTTTTTTTTTTTTTTTTAAGATTTTATTTATTTATTTGACAGAGAGAAATCACAAGTAGGCAGAGAGGCAGGCAGAGAGAGAGGAGGAAGCAGGCTCCCCGCTGAGCAGAAAGCCCGATGTGGGGCTCGAACCCAGGACCTGGGATCATGACCTGAGCCGAAGGCAGCAGCTTAACCCACTGAGCCACCCAGGCGCCCCTGTGAAGAGGTTTTATGGGGAGATTCTCTTACCCATCTCATAGTGGGGGCATATGAAGAGAATTACCTTTGAGTTAAAAAAATGACTCTCAGGTTATTTATGTTTTACAAATAAATTGTTTCTCATGGCTAGTATTAAGCCTCATGTTTTAAGATTAGTTTAGTATATTATTACACTAATTGTTTTAAAGCAATTTTATGATGGACTAAGGAAATCTGCTTCTCAAAGAATACATGAGGATTTAACATGCAATATGAGGAAAATCTTGACAAAATCCATTTAAAATACAAAATAATATTTTTCTCTCAAGGTTAAATTGGTTCTTAAGGGTTGTTCTGTACTCCTTACTATATATTGCAAAGTACTCCTTACTATATATATCACTATTACAATATCAGAGAAAATATCTCTGAAACTCCCAGCCTTAAATAACTGATTCTTTGATTCTAGAAGCTACTGTTTTCTGCCCTTAAGTCTCAACTTTTCATGATATTGACATTGAGAATTTTATTTCCATTCTCTTGGCTTTGTGCTCTCTATAAGTCAGCTTGTACATTTCTGAACTTGAGATACTATTCTAAACAGGCTTTATCATTTTGTCACAGAATAAAATAAAAAATTATACATCTTTTAAATTCCAAATTTCTAATTAAGAAAGTTTAGTTCTTGATTGCTTTTAAGATCATATTTACTTATTTTCATAACATTTAAAAGGAGATATACTTTGAGAATATTATATTAATAACCTCTCAGTATCATAGGACCGTCGCATTTCAGATAAACCATGGAAACTTTAATTTTAGCATATACCCAGTTGGGGTACTAAAAAATAAATCATCATTAATGCTCCATTAAGAATACTTGTTCTCAAATAGTATATTAATTTCAAATTCCCTTGATAAAATCAAATTTAAGTTATTTTAAAAGTTGTTCTATATAGATGCCTTTGAAGCTGTTACGGCTTTCTGAACACTATCTTTTTAGCATTGACCCTTATACACTTTGCTTAATTATTAAAAAGAAAGAAAAAACATTATTTTAAAAATTAAAAAAAATAAATGTCTGTGGTCTTCTACCAACTGTGGACTTAATCCTGAGGTTCCCATGATAGTGCTCTTTTTTTTTTCCACAGTGAATCATAACATAATAATGAATCGATATGTAACCTTTGCTTACTGTATTCCAAATACTATGCTAAGCATTTTATGTGTATTATCTGTTTCAATCCTCACAACCCTCCTATAAGGTAGGAACCATTATTCTTTTTACTTAATATAAAAGGCAACAGGTCTTAGAGATAGGTCCAAGTTTGCCCAGCTAGTCAGTGACAGAGATCTCTTTATGCATTTTAGCAACAAATATTGTGCCTCATCATGGTCCTAAGAATGCCCCAAACTATCACTTTACCTGCTCCAAAGAGTACAGTCTAAGTAAACACTAAATACTCTCAACTTTGAATTTTCCTTGGACATTCCCTTGTCTTGTAATTCACTGGAAGATGAGTAGTCTAAATGTTATAGATTTTTTTATTAAGAAATATAAATAAAAGTATATTTATATGCTTTGAAACATAATAGATATGTTTACTATATGCTCATTCAACATATACTATATGCTCATTCAAGGTCATGTCCACACAAAGCAAAATTTTGTTACTACTCTTTGCATCATGTCAAGTTTGGTAGCATTTAGGAATTACGACCGTAACAGTTTTCTGATCCCTGTCAACAGCACGTATCTGGTAAGCTCACACAATTCAACATTACAGTTTGCCTTCCTTTCACATATCATCTCTCTACTCCATTCATTACAAGTATACACAGAAGTAACATATTATTGAATAAATATACCTCTTTAAATAGGCAAGATTGCAATTTATTAGAAAAATGTAATTAAATTGTCTATTTTTAAGGTCTATAAGCATTTAATAATGCTCTGGCTATGTTTGCATTGAGTTTTACATTATTTACAATATTTTCCTTCGTAGTTGGTACACAGCATAGCTTGTCTGATAACTTTAGAACCTAACTCTACCCCGTTTATAAGATACATGTCTTCTACCTTATTTAATCTTCACAAGAAAAAATCCCTCAAAATGTATTGAAGTTAGGAGCACCTGGGTGCTTAAGTCAGTTAAGCAGCTGCCCTCCCCTCAGGTCATGATCCCAGGGTCTTGGGCTCAAACTCCGCATCACATTGGGCTCCTGCTCCACCGGGAGCCTGCTTCTCCCTCTCCCTTTGCCTGCCATTCCCCCTGCTTGCTCTGTCTCTGTGCCAAATAAATAATATCTTTTTAAAAAATGTATTGCAGTGGGGCGCCTGGGTGGCTCAGTGGGTTAAGCTTCTGCCTTTGGCTCCAGTCATGGTCTCAAGGTCCTGGAATGGAGCCGCACGTCAGGCTCTCTGCTCATCAGGGAGCCTGCTTCCCCCTCTCTCTCTCTGCCTGCCTCTCTGCCTACTTGTGATCTCTGTCTGTCAAATAAATACATAATTTAAAAAATCTTTTAAAAAAATGTATTGAAGTTACACTAGAACAGTGTATATCAGTCTTGATACTACCGACATATGGGCCCAGATTGTTCTTTGTGGGGGTCAAGGTCTGTCATGCACAATGTAAGATGTTTCGTATATCCTTTTCCTCTATACACCATGTGCCAGTAGGGCCTTTTTCCCTTCTCCACCTAGTGTGACAACGACAAATGTCTCCAGACATTGCCAAATATTCTCTGGGTTGTGGTGGGGGAGCATGGAGACCAAATGAGACCACCTCCTCTATTGAGATCATTGAAATAGAGTAAACCTTCTAGTAATTATCCATTTCCATGGGAATTGTATAGTGAGATTGAATGCAGAAGGCATGAATGCCCAGATACCTGCATATTCTCTCTCTTAGTCTAGCTAAGAATTTTTCAAAACTTATCATATTATACAGAAAGGTAAGCCCAAAGTCATGTTCAATAAACTTTGGAAAGAGCTAAAATGCTGCTGGTGAACAACTCAGAAGTCATTACTGCCTCTGTGGAGTTCATCTGATATGCAGCGGAGGCAGGCTTAAAAGACATATTTCCACAGCAATTGTTTGTGGTAAGTGCTATGAAGAAATCATCAAAATTTCTCTAAGTATTTTCCAGAGACAGCTGACCTATCAGGGAAGGTGGGGAATGGTAGGTCTGAGAGGGGTTCTTTGGCGAAGAGACTTTCATCTGACTTAAAGAATGAGGAGTTACTGAGAGGAAGTCTGAGCTAAAAGCAAGCTCTCCAGGCTGTGTTCTGGTCCCTTAATCACATAGTTTCCACGTGGGAAATACTTTTAATGATCTTCAAGGATGTATAAGCATGTTGAAAGAAACACCTCTATATTCATGATCAACTTTTCAAGTATTCCTGTTGTGAAATATTAATGGGAGCAAGAGAAAAAAAAATCTAGAATAGTGGGTAATCTGGTTTATTAATTAGACTTTGCCAAGTGTTCTGTACATGGCTTTGTGGTTTAAGCAGAATTGACGAAAATTCACAATTATTTCACACGGATTTGCCATATAAAGATCTATTATTTAAAAAGTGAGGGACGCCTGGGTGGCTCAGTTGGTTAAGTTGAAGTTGCCTTCGGCTCAGGTCATGATCCCAGCGTCCTGGGATCAAGTCCCACATAGGGCTCCTTGCTTGGCTGGGAGCCTGCTTCTCCCTCTGCCTCTGCCTGCCATTCTGTCCGCCTGTGCTCGCTCTCTCTCCCTCTCTCTCTGACAAATAAAAAAAAAAAGTGAGAAAAATTGGGACGCCTGTCTGACTCAGTCAGTTAAGAGGCCAACTCTTGATTTCAGCTCAGGTCATGATCTCAGGGGGATGAGATAGAATCCAGCATTAGGGTCCACTCTGGGCATAGAGCCTGCTTCAAGATTCTCTCTCTCACTCTTCCTCTGCCCCCACCGCCATGTCATACGCACTCTCTCTCTCTCTCTCAAAATAAATAAGTAGTGGTAAAATTACCACGCTCAAGAAATAATGGCATTTTATCTTCAAATATTAAGGCATCCAATATAAGCGTTGATGCCTTTTCTCTAATTATTCTAACTTTATGGTTCATATTTCACCAGGGAAGGGAGGATAGTTACATGTTTCAAACTCCTATGCACAATGAGCCACATGTGGAATTTAGAGAAAAATGAAGAAATAGGTGACGCTATGTGTTAACCAAAATAATGTGATTTGGTAAAGTAGGATGCACATAATACATTTAGGTGAACCCTATTTAGACTAGTGTATTTATGTATGGTCACATTACGGTCATTGTTAGTAATTATGGTAGCCAAATGTTAAACAGTATATACACTTCTTGCTGGAAAGAACGATTAGCAAAATAACGAATTGTCTTTAAGTTTATACTTTTTCTCAAAGGTAATTGTTTAGGAAAAGCCTTATGTCTTGATTTATTGCCCTCGCTAAAAGAAAAAAGTTTACTCTCTGGTGTGAAATACAAAACCTGTGAAATCAAGCGTACTTGTGAAACACAAACACTTTCAATTATTCATCAATTGTAATAAAAACAAAAGGCACTCCTTGAACAAACAAATAATAATCCTATTGAGAAAAAAGTGAAGAATTTAGGTGTTAAGAATTGTTTAATAGTTCTTTATGGTTTGTGATCTTTAACTCTTGTGTTGGTTCTAAGACCGTTTGAACCAACTGCATGGAACTCCGAACAATGAGTCCCTTAAATTGTGGGAAGTATGTATCGCTTTGATAGAATATCTGTGATTAAAATGAAATGTAGTAACAATGTAACTAGCAAGACAATAACATGATTTTTTAAATCATGTTCTATACAGCTTAGTGGCAATTGGAAATAACTTAGATATCTAACCATCAGAGATTAGCTACATGTATTTTAGTACCATTCGTGTGATGGAATTCTAGTTTACCCTTTTAATGATGGTGTTAAAGAATATTTTATGACATGGAAAAAATTGTTATGACATACTGTTGAATGAAAAAGTAGGTTACATAGCAGTTTTTAGAGTACTATTCCATATTGTAAGAAGAAAAGTCTCTACATGCAGAGTAAAGAAAAGAAAAAAAAAAGACCAACAATAAAATGTTGACAGCATATGTGATGATATTTGATTTCTGAGTAAATTACTGTAAATTTGGGTTTTGGGGGGACATTTTTCAAATTTCTAAAAATATATTACTCTAATATTTTGAAGAAAATTAAATGAAATCTCATTAGAACAAATTAGCATCTGAATATACAGATGTAAATCATTTTACTTTTAGTATGTAATCTAAGAATATTTGTGGCAAAACATTGAAAAGCTAAATTCGAAAAATAATTTTTTACTCTGTAGTTGCAGCATTGAAAGTAAAAATTAAAGTTTAGAGATCTTTGAATAATTTTTATATGATATTTTTGTTGGTAAGGTGGTTTTACTGACTTCCACAAACATCTGTTTTGTTTCAAAGATACTGATACGATACATAAATGCAACAAGATATGTACTGTACCAGTGAAATTCTACCTGCTAGGTGTAATAAAGCGGCTTTCAAGGACTATATAGTGATAGGAAATTGAGAAGATGCGATTAGATCAAATCAACAAAGACTTTTAGTTAGAATAATGGAATTGGATGATTTTGTTGGAATGTGGCCAGGGCACTAGAGAGGAGGTGATTAAACTCTTGGGAAAATATATAATTATCCTTGTTGTTAAGACAGTAGGTTTACATTTCATGTCAATTTCAACAGCAGATTTTTTTCTCACCAACAATTGTGGGATATGGATTCAGTATTTATCCACAAGAATGAGCACCTCCAGAGTTAGAATCCTAGGCCTCAATCACACCAGGCAGCTAGTCAATCCCAAAGCCCCTACTTAGCTCTTCAAAGGAGAAGTCATTTTTCCATAAGCCCTAAGAGAGAAATACATTAATAGGCCGTAAAATAAATAACATAAAACTTTCTAAATGATGTATAATACTATAATTTAATTAGTGCCTTATTATTAATGTCATTATTAGTAGTAGTATTTATGATAAAGTTAGATACTTTTTTCCTTCTGGATAGTATAATATTAAATATGGAGGCCTACTTTTAATTTACTGACCTAGAAAATAACCTCTAAGTAGGAAACTCTATAGAATTTCAAGGTGTTTTTTAAATCAACATAATATTTCATTAATGAACTGATTAAAATAACTGTTAAAACCTACGTAAAACTGTATTCAGAGTAAACAAAGCAGCAGGTGGGGCTAAACATAATAAATGTACAAAATGAGACATAAATCCCAACATATGTACCTCAATCTTCTAAATATTTCTTGAAAGGATTTTTTAAAAGCAATGAAAAACCAAAAACTTTAAACAGTTTTGTAAAACACATCTGCAGAATTAAATATAATGTAAATTACTTACAAAATAGTTTGTGTTCAGATTGTGGGCATATAGAGTGTTTCATTCAGCTGTGCAGCTGTTAACTATGATCCCAATTTAAGAGAATTTTAATTCATGATTAGTATAATATATGCTTTGTACCAGATATATCTGGAAGAACCAAAGAGATAGCAAGATTCTAAGATAAGATATAAATATACATTCATCTTTATGTGTTTCAATATACTTTGAAGTTCTTAAAGAGCTTGTACTATATATTTTTCCATTCCTTCTTATCAGAGTTAAGAGAAACAAAAAACCCCTTTGTACATTTCGTACATAAAATAAAAAAGATTTAAATATCTAAATTCCGTATAGAAGTAGAACTACAGATGCATATACTTCAGAGTCACTTTCTTGTACTTATTCCCAAAATGAAAGTAGATCTCAAAACAAATGAAAGAAAACTTACATATTGATAGCTTTCTCCAGCTAGAACCAAATCTGTAAGAATAACATGAAGTAACAGCTTTTATTTGTACCTCAAAGTCTGGTGTGGGGATAAATTCAAGTAGTCAAGGTTCAAATATGTATTTGGCTTCGTATTAGCTGAACGTCCTCCATCTCTTCATGTATAAAATAGGACAATAATAGTCACTGGTCAAATAATGTATTTCTGAGGATTCAGAGTATATTAATGAGTTGGAATGTATAAAATACTTAGAATAGTACCTCTAATGTTAGGTGTTATTAGTTTATGATATTAGGAGCTGAAGTTTTCTTTAAAAGCCACAGTTCCTAAGTGTGTAAACCTGGCGATTCGCAGACCTGTACCCCTGGGGATAAAAATATATGTTTATTAAAAATAAAATAAAATAAAATCTTTAAAAAAAAGAAAAAAAAAGCCACAGTTCCTGCATTCCTGAAGATAAGTCAGAAATACAAAAAATTCTATATTACTATATAATGTAGAATAATACAATATGTATTGTACTGCATTGTTTCTACTGATGAAAGTATTCTAAAGAAAATCTGGTCCAAGAATTTTTTTTTTTAAGATTTTATTTATTTGACAGACAGAGAACACAAGCAGGGGGAGTAAGAGAGGGAGAAGCAGGCTCCCGCCAAGCAGGGATCGATGTGGGCTCAATCCCAGGACCCCAGAATCATGACCTCAGCTGAAGGCGGACCCTTAACAACTGAGCCACCCAGGATCCCTGGTCAAAGAATTTCTCATTAACCTGTTTTGGTGGAAAGAGATCTCTAGCGATGTATTAAATTTATTTATTTGAGGAAGAGAGTGATAGCGAGAAGGGAGGGGCAGAGGGAGAGAGAGTCTTAAGCAGACTTTGTGCTGAGCACAGAGCCTGACCCCAAGATCAAGACTCTGAAGTGAAGACCTGAACAGAAACCAAGGGAATGCCGCTTAACCAACTGCACCACCCAGGCGCCCATCTATTGACTTAAAGGACTGGGTTCTGGTTTTGAATAAAAGTACGACTAAAGGAATATTCTGGGGAAACTCAGTTTCTTTAGACTTCAATTTTCTCAGTTATGAAAAGTTAATGATTAAATAAATAATGGGATTACATATAGAGAAAATATAACTTAAAACTACAGAAATAGGGGCGCCTGGGTGGCTCAGTGGGTTAAGCCGCTGCCTTTGGCTCAGGTCATGATCCCAGGTCCTGGGTTCAAGCCCCACATCGGGCTTTCTGCTTAGCAGGGAGCCTGCTTCCTCCTCTCTCTCTGCCTGCCTCTCTGCCTACTTGTGATTTCTCTCTGTCAAATAAATAAATAAAATCTTAAAAAAAAAAAAAACTACAGAAATAGGTTCTTTAAATCTTTTTTTTTTTTTTTTAAAGATTTTATTTATTTATTTGACAGAGAGAAATCACAAGTAGGCAGAGAGTCAGGCAGAGAGAGAGGAGGAAGCAGGCTCCCTGCTGAGCAGAAAGCCCGATGTGGGGCTCGAGCCCAGGACCTGGGATCATGACCTGAGCCGAAGGCAGCGGCTTAACCCACTGAGCCACCCAGGCGCCCCAGAAATAGGTTCTTTAAAGAGGCATTTTCCCCAAAAGATATATTAACCATGAAAAATGACCCATCCATTCATTTATTCATTCATTCAACAAATATTTGAGTTCCAGGCTCTGTTGATGCTGGACATATAAAAGTGAATAAAACAGTCAAGAATTCCTTACTCCATACCGTATTTTAAGAGGAATGAAGCCTTCAACCCACAAATTAAAAATATATGTAGTAACCTAGGGGTGCCTGGGTGGCTCAGTTGGTTAAGTGTCTCCCTTCGGTTCTGTCCACTCAGGTCATGATCCTGGAGTCCTGGGATCGAGCCCTGCATCAGCCTCCCTGCTCTGCAGTGGGCCTGCTTCTCCCTCTCCCTCTGCCTGCTGTTCTCCCTTCTTGTGTTCTCTCTCTGTCAAATAAATAAATAAAATCTTAAAGATTTTAAAAAAGAAATTTTTAAATAAAGAAATTTTTAAAAAGAGAGAAACATGTAGTATCCTAGATGGGATAAGTGCTCTGTGAGCAAAACAGAACAAAACAGAAAAATGAAGCATGAAATGGAAATGAAAAGTACTGTGTAAAGATGTAATTTTATCACTGGTGGTCAGAAAAAGATCCTCTGAGGGGCGCCTGGGTGGCTCAGTGGGTTAAGCCGCTGCCTTTGGCTCGGGCTCGGGTCATGATTCCGGGGTCCTGGGATTGAGTCCCGCATGGGGCTCTCTGCTCAGCGGAGAGCCTGCTTCTCCCCCCTTCTCCCTCTCTGACTGCCTCTCTGCCTACTTGTGATCTTTGTCTGTCAAATAAATAAATAAATTCTCTAAAAAAAAAAAAAATAAAAGAAAAAGATCTTCTGAGCACATTTGTTTTATTAAAACAGAGAGGAAAGAGTAGTTGGGTGGATTTATGGAAGTGAGGACTCAAGCCAGATGAAGAACAGAATATTCATTCGGGGCAGGTCGTTACCTGAGAGAACATTCTAGAATAGCACAGAGGCCCTTGCAAGGAAGCAAAGTGAGCACTGGCAAGTAAATGGGAAGGAGACGCGGTCAGAGAAGAGTGACCTCTCATTCCGAGTGAGATGGGAAACCACTGGAGGTTTTGGAGCAGAGGAGAGACAGGGTCTGACTCAGGTTTCAACAGGACCCCTCTGGCTGGGCTTTGAAGTGTGGCCTGGAAGGGCAGTTACTCACATTTACAGCCTCTCTCAGGAAGGAATACTGCGTGGCTCATTTCAAGACAAATACATTTTCCTCACAGAAGTAACATAGGCATCTTAGCCAGGGAAGGCTGAAAATCTTCATCCTCAGATATGGAACATTGGAGATATTACTATTGTAGTAGTGTGGGGTAGAGGGGCAGTGATCATGAGAAACACCGGGCTTCTCCAGATGCTCTTCCCTTGGGGACTCAATAATCATTTGCATATTAAAGGCTTTGGGAAATCCTTAAATGTGTTGACTTCAAAGTCTCCCAAGCCTGTCTTACCATGAAACTCTCCACACCCCCACACCCCCCCACCCCTGCCACCACCATGTGCTCTGGTTCAAAACCAACTGGGTTTAAATAGAAGATCCATGACTCCCAGACCACTGAACCTTCAGTTAATAATTTAATATCTCAACCTCATCTCTAAGTGAGGATAATAATACCACCTCATGGAAGAGGTGATCACACGATCACCTCTCATGATGTACCACATCACATGATGAGAATTAGATCAATATAATATCTGTAAAGGCCCCAAAATGTTGACCTCAATCAAAGCTACTTCCCAGTGTCCTCTCCCTCATCTTCAAAAACAAATTGTTCACATTAGAGGAGTAAATTCTAGCGAGACCTATGTAGCTAATAGTGAAGGTCCCACGTTCTATCAAAAAGACTTAGCAATAAAGCGCCTAGCTCCAGTGTCCCCAGGATGCTGAGATGCTAAAAGGCAAACACATTTACAGTAATTCCACAGAAGCTTGCGTGCATCATACTTGCTATTTTTTAATGAGCTTTAGAGACAGCGAGACTAATGGAGTTCTATCCCACTCTTTCCTGTAGTGAAGAAATTGGCCCAGGTGACAGTGCCTTAAGTCTTTAAGTAAGTGAAGACAGATCACCCAGGAAGTCTCTTCTCCCTATGGTTCCTGGTTTGGGGCCAATAATTACACATTCTAAAAGGCAGAGAAGCAAACAAGCAAAAGTAATGTTAAAATGTGCCCTATGTACACTTTAAAGTAAACATCAAAGTAAATTTTAATCTTTCTTGAAAAAAAAAATTATGCATATTTAAAAATCCTACCTACCATTCTTTTTTTTCTTTCTTTCTTTTTTGTTACTACTCTGACCCTAAATTATTTCTCTCTTCCTTGAACTGCCATTGCGTGTTAAATCTATACCCCACCACATGTGATTTATTGCATATGTCTTTTGTTGCTATCACATAAGGCAGTTAGAATCTGTAAGCAAATCTGTATTGCTCATTTAAACAAAAAATAACTTTTCCCCCAAAGGAATGACCATATACAGTTTAATGAGGAAAGCTGAGGTTCTTAATTGTTAGGAATGAAGGATTAGAGCAGCATGGCAGACAATGAGCAATGTTTACTAAATGTTTATTAAAGAGACAGGACTTCTCAAGACAGTCAATGTTTCCAACAGATATGTTAGGTCACTTTATTGAACGGAACTTCTCTCTCTCTCTCTCTCTTTTTAAAGTATGCTTCATGCCCAGCGTGAAGTATGTGGAGCCCAGCACTAGGCTAGAACTCATGACCTTGAGATCAAGGTCTGAGCTGATATCAAAAGTTGGTCACTTAACTTGACCACCCACTGATCTACCCACTTATCTCTGAATGGAACTTCTCTTATATATCCAAACTTAGAAAAAATATTCAGATTTGAAATTATTCAAATATTCAGCCTAGTTCATTAATTTACATACCAAAGATTTCACAGATTATTCAGCAGTTTCATGTAAAAATTGCTAAACTGGCGGTTGTACCCTAAGGGATAGTATCTTGGAATATGCAGCATAGCCTTTGCGTTTACTGTGTGTACTATGCTGCTTCTCACCAGATCTTCCGGAACTTTTGACAATATCCCAGACCCTGGCATGATCTGATTCTAAGGCTTCTTCTTAAGAGGTGAAGAGATAGCAATGTTCTGCTTTGTAGTTTCCTTAGGAACTCTTCTCTGCTCCTCCTGATCCTGATACCTGGGGTCCCTGGAGGGACTCTGGGAGTTCTGTTATTTCCTGAGTTCCTGTAACTACCCCCATGAGAGATAAACTCGGATCAGACCAACCAAAGAGATTATCACAGCTCCAGAATTTTTCCTGTCAAAGAAGCCCCACTCCAGAACTATTTGAGTGTATTATTTTTGGTTTCCTCAAAAATTCTCAAGGAGACATTTCAGGGATCCTGAATTCCATAAGCTCCAAATGAGATCAGAATTTTCTAAATGGAACTTTAGAATTTGCGACTCATTCAGATCGTAGTGATCAGAATAGTTTCTGAGTACAAGTTAGGACATTTTCTCCTTCCTTTGTTCTTTGTCAGAGTTCTGTTGCATGTGTCAGAGCTGCCTGCAGACCTGACATAGGTAGATATCACATCCACGTGTACACACTCACACTTGTATGTGTGGTCATACAGACTCACCGAACATGAACATTTTATGCATTCTACTAGTAATTTAATCTCCAGGAGTAGATGTGGAAAGGACAAGTTGTTATGATTCATTCATCTCCAGGAAGGATTGAACTATCATTTAACCCTAGTGACACATTTTTTCTACTTCTTCTGATCGGTTCCATTCTGGGACTTGTGTATCTTGCTATAGTAAGAGCTCTGAGGGCCTGGTGATGGAGTTTCTCTTTGCATCTTGTCTCTATGGAGCCCTTTACTGGTTCTCCCACATAGATGAGATTTATAAAGTATTTGTTCTCACTGCTAAGAGTCAGTAAATGAGTGGAAGGAAGGCATTGCAAAAGTTCTCAAGAACACTGAGTTTCACTTGTTATAGATCCCTAATACTTTCTGACTACAAATTCTTGTCTTCAGGTGCCACCCTTACTGATATAGTTGGCAGAAAAGTACACTGTGCATGAGATACGTGAAAAAGAAAGGCCCAGCATTTGGGTTGTTGATGATGGTCCTCATCAGGGATTGGTCAAAAGTTAACTCCTGAAGGTTTCTTTTTGCTGAGTCCTAGGTAATATAATCTCTAAGTATAAGATAGAGGACATGGAGGGGGGGAGGGGATTGTTGCTAACTGAGGTTGAAAAATAAAAGGATTGGATTAAAAGAAGTATTCATATGGTTTCCATTCAATGATAATGAGATCAGTGAAGGAGATCTTGAAAAATTTTGGCAAACTTCTAGGGACCAGAGATCCACTTTGGAAAAAAATGCAGTAGGGATTCTCATACATATTCCAGTTTACATTTAAAAATATACACGTTTTACTATGTGGATATTCAAAATCTTTATTTAAAATGCACTCAGATGATATGAGGATTTGGAGGATTTTCTCCTCTCTCTTTCTCAAGTACCATGCTTTACCTTATTTATTTTCTGTTAGTGGGTAAGCTTATCTTACAAGCATGTTTTATCCCGAGGAAGAAAGAGATATATTTTATGTTTCTCACTAAATATCCTTTCACAAAGACCAAATCGATGTATGTTTTCCAACAGTTACTGCACATTCTTGTTTTTATTGCTGAAAAGATTTTGGTTGGAGTCTTTGAATTCTTATCTCCAGCCTGTTTACTGAATTTTCAGTCAGCTTTCCCAGGATTAAACTATCTTTCACTTTCAGAGATAGGCACTATTAACCAGAGTTTCTTTCTACAGAATGTTGTTCCACGGTCATTGGTTGTACCAAATTGAATGTATGGTTGCTTTTAAAATTTTATCTTTCATTAGGTAATTCATGTGCTCACTTAAAAAAAAATAGAAAAGTGTAACAGCATAAAGAGCCAATTCATTCCCCCCCACCCCCCCAAATCTAGCATGCATTTGTCCTCTCCAGAGACAACTGCTGAAAACAGGGCTGGTACATTCAGATAGATACCAAATAATAATTTTGAAGTTATTGTACATAATTTTGTAGGTAATAATCTATTTGAAAGAACAGTTTTAAATAGCACTCGCCATGTCTCAGGTGTTATATAGACACAAAGTCTCACTTAATAGAAAGAAAAAAGCAGTGAATGCATGCAAGATGGCTCCTCACATATGCCAGGTTTGGTTTGCTTTGGGTATGGTTTGTTAATGTTTGTTAATATCCCAAGGGTCTCTATTTTTGAGAAGAGAAAACTGAGATTTGGCATGATAACAGAAAGAGTAACTGGTAGGTTGGGGTTTCAGGGAGAGTCTATGGGGTATCAAAGGCCAGGCCCTCTTATTTAGAAAATGCTGAACGGCTTCTCTTACACAAACTTTGGGATTGGCAAGGTTTTTTGTTTGTTTGTTTGTTTGTTTTTGTTTGTTTGTTTTTTGCACTTGTCCCTATTTCAGAATTACTTCCCCATTGTTAACATTCTAATACCTAGAGTCAGTGAAGTTGAAGGAGGGGCTCTTGGTGACACAGACAGAGCCCATGGCTCACCCCTGTGCCCTTCCAATTGGATAGACTGTCTACATGACTGTCAACAAATGCAGTTTAAAAGAGAGTGATTTTTGAAAGAGAATGCCCATCTAATTATGCAATAGAGAGTAATCGTTAACATAGTCTAGATAGTTATCACTCTACCTCCCGTCCTACAGGCCTGTTGGGCCACATTTGATTAAAAACAAAAATGGGAATGTGGAGTCATGTAGGGTAGAGTTATTGGAGAGTTGATTCCAACTCTTGGAAGCGGTAAAGAAGAGGTTAAACTGGACCAGGAGGATTTTTGAAGTCTTTGGCTGGGAGGTTCCATTTGGAGAAAGGTGCAGGGGAGCCAGGGGTAGTCAGAGGAACAAGGCAAGTTCCCATTCGTTTGGATTTCTGATACTGAGCAGTTTGATTCTCACCTGAGGGCGCAGTCGGGCACCCCAGCTGGCGGATGGAAATATTAACGAGCAGAACTTGCCAGACCAGCGTCTGGAGAGGGTAGAGTGAAGCGCGGAAAGGACTGCGCGGCCCCTTTAAGTATTCGCGGGCCGGGGAGGAGAGGGAGGAAACTGGGAGCCGCGGGGACAGCGGGGAAACCCACAAGCGGTTGAGGCAGAGAAGCGGCCGCGTGAGAGCAGAAACTTCAGACGCTGCTGATCCCGGCGGAGCTCGGGTGAGCAGCGGCGGCCGTCGCTCCCACCCGCAGCAGCATCCTCCTCGCCCCTCTCCGCCACCCAGGGGAGGTCTAGGAGCTGCCTCTCTACGGCCACCGCGAGCCAGGGCTGCGGGCAGCTATCCTCAGGAAGTTTGGGCTCCAGCGTCCCGGCCGCGGAGAGTTCGGGGTGCCCTGAGCGCGCGCCCCGGCGAGCGAGGGACCCGGGGCGATGGTGAGCGCTGCGCGGGGCTGGGGGCACCGGGGAGGCGCGCGTCTGTCCGCGGACCTGCTGCTGTCCCCAGTGCCCTCCGCATCCCCCAAGTGATGGGAACAAGGGCCGGCTCGGGCAACCACTGTCGCCGCACCGCCCCCTCGTTCGGCCCCAGCGCGCGGAGTCACCCAGGCACACCCCCAGCACCCTTTGCCCGTCCTCCGGAGCTGCTGCCGCTGCCTTGGCTGCCTTCCTCGCCGCCGCTGGTGGCCAGCTGTTGACTGGGCTAGACTGTGGACAGAGAAGCACTTTTTTTGGCCCTCCCTAAGCTGTTCTCACACCCCAAGTTTGCCGCTGCCGCGCCTGCCCTCGCCGCGGCGCTCGGGCGCACAGTGTGGGGGCGCACGCCGGGAGGCTCCGCGAGACCCGGAGGCAGGAAACCGCACAACTGCTCTTCTGCCTCGGCTCTTTGTTGTTCGCTTTGGATGGTTCTTGGAAGTGGCCGAGCCTTCTCGGAAACCCCGGAGCCAGAGGAGGCAAACCTTGGAATTCTTAGTCTGCAAAGGGCTCTGAGGTATTGACAACGTCCGGAAAGGTCGACAAGCAATTGCCCTAAAAACTCTTGGCGGATTGACCCACGTTGCTTATATTAAGCCTTTGTGTGTAGTGTGTGTGGTGTGTGGCTTCATAAATTTGGGGACCCCATTTCTACTCCCTCCTCTTGGCATGAGACTGTATGCAGGATCCACCCGAGGACAATGATCGCGGAGCCTGCTCACTTTTACCTCTTTGGATTAATATGTCTCTGTTCAGGTAACCTCGCGTCTTCTTTCTTCATTCACCCTTCATCTCCCTTGCACGCCCTTCCCCACTTTTCGGAATCAAACCCCGAACTGCGTTTTCTGCGACCTCTCCCTTCTAAGGCGGGAGGGGTTGGATCCATGTAAGGAGTTTTAGGCGAAAAGGTTCTTAGTTTGCACTTTGGGTCGGTCCTTTTCCTCCATCCCCCAAGACCCCTAAGCCTCATCGCGGACCTCGGCCTTTTGCCAAGTTCAGGGCACGCCCAGATCACTCTGGGCAAACGCACGGTCTAAGCTCTCGGGTGGGAGGAGGCAGCGGCTGGCGGTGGAGCTTGGGGCCTTAGGATGAGCCAAAACGAGTTTCATCCTTCGGAGAGGGAGAGGTGCGCCCGGGGAACTTGGGGCCCAGAGACCCGCCAGGATTCCTGAACCTGGTCGTACCATTCGCCCCTCCTCTTCCGAATACAAGGGGTTATTAGTAGTTGTTTTATGTAACCAAAGTCTGTAATTAAATTCGATTCCGAAGAAACTTCAGGAAATAACTCCTTCTTACGGTAGGATATCAACTAGCCATTCTGCCTGGCGGGATTTAGTAGGAAAATAGGCAGCTGCAATTATCTGAAGGGGAACAGTTAGTTGCCTGGGAATTTTCCTTGGCAAGGCTGAATTTAGGATTTTGGAGATTAATTAAATGGTACTGAAGGATGCTGCAATGAGGTCCTTCTGACCAGTATACACTTAAAATAGTTTTCTTCAAACTCCCTAAGAAACTTTTGCTAAGGGGGAGCCACGACTCAACTTTTCTTTCTTTGCTTTTGGTAGATTCTGGTTTCAATCAAGGCTCCAATTTCAGGCCTTCACACACACACACACACACACACACACACACACACCACCTCAGGGGATTTTCTTAGAGTCCAATACTGACCTTCAGGTTGCATCAGGGCCTATAACTTAGAGTCACTCAATGTTTGTGATTATGAAACAGTTTTGAAAAGTTGGTTTTAGCTTTTTGTGGTCCATGGATATGGTTTCTATTTTGACCAAAGATTTTACTTAAGTTAATGAAATATGAAAAAAAAGATGCACATCAGCTAAACGATAGCAGATCCCTAAAAGAATTAGCCTACTGAATATGCTTCCTGACTACAAGGAACATTTGCAGCTAAACTAAGAACCTCAGTACATTATTATTCCTTTGAAGAAAACAGAAAACTGAAGTTTTCATACATTTCACAGGGAACGGAGGAATAGATTAAACCAACTCTTTGGGACTGACTCTCCATACTTCCAGCTTCCCCTCTCTGTAATGTAGGTTTGTTGTTGTTTTTTTTTCTTAGTTTGCAGATCTGAGGGACGGAATAGTTTCCCCACCCCGAGCCCAGCCATGGATGCAAATCAGAAACATTAAGACCTGATCTCTCTATTTGTCTCCCTTTGCCGTGTCTCCCCGTAGTTTAATTTACAGCTTCAGATACCTTTGAGATTTTTTGTTGATTCACCTTCTCAGTTAACGTTTATTCACGTGTGTAAAGTGAGGTGTCAGTGTGATAAATGACTGGAGGGGCAGATTACTGAAGATAGGGGATTAATGATCATTAGTCACTGTTTGAGCTGAGTTTGTATATGTTGGGACCTTTTATCAGGTCTGTAGATTAAAGATAGGGTCACACTAATAGGGTATCACTGAAGGCTGGTCGCGTCAGTGTGCAAATTCTGTCTTCACTTGGAGAAATATCTGGGGCGGGGGGGGGAAGGGGGTGTATGTGTACGGTCCTTTCAGATTTGATAATTTGATTAATTAGCGTCTGAGATTTGTAGTTGAAATAGACAGGAGGCATTTCTGATCTTAGAGCTTAACTGATTTCTGGCTTTGCTTTTTTCCAATTTAATTTTCCATTTAAGTCACTGATGATTTTTAATAAGCTTGAGTTTTCCCCACAGGGGTGTCTGTCTGCTTCCTTTCCCAGGTTGCAGGGTAGAGGCATTCCTTGTGAGGGCCTTTCTGAGGTTCAACCTGCCACAGTTTATCATTCCTCTGATGATTTTCACTCCTGCCATGAATCTGAACTTGGGAGGCTGAATTGCTGGGCTGCTGGGGCGATTTCCTTACCGTGTGCTGTTCTAAAGCCACACTATTGATTTGAATAAAAATTCACAGAACTCAGATAAGTAACCAGAGTTGGGCGTGCTCAAGACACCTGGACAGGGAATGAATGAAGTTCTTGAAAGATTGTGTTTCATATCTTGCCTCAAGCCTAAGATCACAGTCTATCACTTGTTAATGGAGTGTACTTAAGAGAAATGTGGTAAGCTTAAATAAATCAAAGTGTACTGAGGAGTGAGGTACCTTCAACAAGATTTAACCTGTAAAAGTATCTATTGGTTCTCAGTTCTTTCTCTTTCTTTTCTTTTCTTTCTTTCTTTTTTTTTTTTTTTAAATCTGGATGCCTACCTAACAGAGTCCTATAGTTTTCTTCAAAAAACCCCAAAACTCCATTTTGATGTGTTGTTGTCATACTTGACATCAAATGTTCTTCTTCAGTTTGTGTTTGCTTTTTGTAGCCTTTTACTTATTAATCAAATGCTACAACTCTTAACTATTCTAGGAAACAGATTTTAGAAAAAAATGGATAATCAGAAGCTCCTTTTTTTTTTAAGGTAAATTTCTCTAGTGAGTTTTGATATATGAGTGTTCTTTTCTGTGGATAGCTAGACTTTTGGTGGAGGGGAGCAGTTGGGGTAGCAGTGAAGAAAAAGAATCTGTATGATCTCGCAGGGACTGATTCTAAACATTCTTTCCTGATAGACTTCCTCTCCTCAACTCCATTTTCTAAAACCTGATTTTAAGGAGGAAAAATAATTGACTTCCAGTTCAAATTTAGGATGGATCCAAATTTCACGTAAAGTAAAAATTTGCAGTGCTGTCTTTCTTCCTTCTTTTTTTGGGGGGTGGGATTTTTTTCTCTTGGGAAGATGGATATTTCTTAGGTAAGTTATACTATGTGAGCCACTTACCTGGGTCTCTGGTCTTCTCCCACCCAGAACCTCCACACAAGATTCTTTGGCAATTCCAACAATTTCTTATTAGTTTTTTAAATAAACTCTTTGGCATTTAAATATGCTTACCTGAATACTGTAACATCCTTAAGTATCCTTATTTCTTGATAATGAGCCCTCTAACACTTAAGATATTCATGGTTAAAATCTGGAATAGAAAGTTGACCTGAAGTTTTCCCTTAGTCTTCACTATAACAAATGAAGTGTTCCTGTGTGAGCTAAAGTGGTGTCGAATGCTAAATTTCAAACCTACAATGACAGTTATTTGTTTATTTTACATTGAGTAGATGTCTAAAATTAAAAATGCTGGTAACAGGGATATGATGGGGAGGAAACATGGAACGGCAGCTTGCCAGTGAAGATTATAAACGGTTGAGTCTTCATGTGTCGTCCATGTTAATAAAAGATGCTAAGGTAATGCTTATGTTAATTTCTGGCCCTTTTAAAAATGTTTACTTCTTCAAAGAGTAATTGCCTTGCAGGCTTGATTTCTTATAGGAAAATAAAAGGAAATCAGAGTTGTTCTCCAATTTAAAATTAGACCTAAGGTAATCAGTGGAATAAATTAAGAAATTTGGTAATAAGAAAGAAAGAAAAAGAGAAACAGGAGTAGACGCCTAGAGAAGTATAGTAGAAATAGATTCAGAAGTGAGCTAGTTTTAAAATATGGGAAGAGGGGCGCCTGGGTGGCTCAGTGGTAAAGCCTCTCTCTGCCTTCGGCTCAGGTCATGATCCCAGGGTCCTGGGATCGAGCCCCGCATCGGGCTCTCTGCTCAGTGGGAAGCCTGCTTCCTCCTCTCTCTCTGCCTACTTGTGATCTCTGTCTGTCAAATAAATAAATAAAATCTTAAAAAAAAAAAATATGGGAAGAAGTGGAGTGGGAGCAGACAGAGCAGCCATATCTGACCACACCCTCTGACCACACACAGAATGAAAAGCAAATCTGAGAAGTGGATTTCTGAAAATTTGATGTCGGTATGTACATTCCATATATGGCAACTATATAAAAAACTGAACATTTTGTATTTTAAAAAAGCCAATTTGAAACATTTAAATCTTTGATAAATTCAAAGAAGAGTTCTCTTAAGCCATGTTTAATGAAACTTTAGAATATGACTACCTTGATTTATATAGAGGAGTGAAAAATTAAGTAGTTGTCTTCTACATCATAACACCTTTGGTTAGAGGAGACCAGTGAAGTGAAAGAAGGAAATAATAAAGAAAAAAAAGAGAGCGTTTGAGCTTTGGGGTACCATAAGAAAGTCTATAATGACTAGTTCTATTGCTATGAAGACATGTTATCATTTATTGAACATTCACCCTTATCTTATCAATACTTATAAGGACCTGATGACACAGGTACTATTATTTTTTTTTTAAATATTTTATTTATTTATTTGACAGATCACAAGTAGGCAGAGAGGCAGGCAGAGAGAGGAAGGGAAGCAGGCTCCCTGCTGAGCAGAGCCCGATGCGGGACTCGATCCCAGGACCCTGGGATCACGATCTGAGCCGAAGGCAGAGGCTTTAACCTACTGAGCCACCTAGGCGCCCCTCACAGGTACTATTATTAATAAAATATTACTTTATCCCTATTTTATATTTGTGGAAACTACAGCATGGAGTGGTTAGGAGATATGGAAGTGCAAGAATTTGTACCAAGTTGATTCCAAAACTCTTAACCACCATGTACTCTCTCAGCTGAAAGAGAGAAATGAAAAATGTAAAAACAAAGATGATGGTTCAATAATTTTTCTTTTTTTAGCGTTAAAACTCATTCCAAAAAATGCACCTAAAATAGACCATGGTTCCAAACACTTGAAAATCTGGAAGGGAGGCATTTCTTTTCCTGCCATTAAGCAAATGGTCTTTACATTTTTAGATCACCAGGTAAGACAATCAATTCTTTACGTTGAACCAATTCACACGAGCCTTTATCATGTCTGCCTTCTTGGGGGCATGCTTAAAAGAGGTGACTGAACAGAAGTCAAAAGAGTGACTGCTGGTGACGCCGAAGCACCTAGATTCCAAGTCGTATTTTGGAAAATGAAGGCCATTCTCATTCATGCACACTGAAAGATTTTGCTCAGAGTCCAAGGCAAATAATTGGCACTCATCAAGGAAGAGCCTGCAGAGAGACAATCATTTCCCCTGGGGTCACTCTGCCCCTGTATGTTGGGCATGGGCTGGCAGTCATTTAGTGGTAGATGAGCCTTCTGCTTGACTGCTGTTCACAGATGACTCACTTCATGGTTACTGATCATGGAAGGGTTGAGCATTAATACCTGGTTGATCAGCTGGTTGGAAACTGCTTATGCATAGCCAATAAAGTGGCCATCCTGTGGAGATCAAAGACCACCTCCTTTCTTTATAATTCTGGATTAGCATGGTTTCCTTTCCCCTTCTCCCTCCACCTTCAGCCCTTTCCTTCAATCTTCCTGTTGAAGAAGAGGGAAAGATTATCTGTAGTGTACTGGGAGATAGCTTTGATCTTCACTTCCTTGCCTTTCTCTCTCTCCCTGCTTTTTTTTTTCTTTCTTTTCTTTCTTTTAACCATCCAAAGGCTATTTCTAACACTGGAAGGTATCATGTTGCTTGCTTCATGGGAGATCTCAGTCCTATTTCCCCTCAGCCCAAACAGGCTGCTACAGATCCCCTTACTTCTGAGATTTTACTTGGCTTCCAAACATCTTATGACAATGTTGTTCCACCCATATAACAATATTTTGAACAGCTTGACTGTGCATATCTTTCTGAGTCCCTTCAACAAGAGAAGTGCCTCTGCAGTGTTCACAGCTGTCCATGGCTTAGAGCCGAAAAGGAATATCTCTTTGGTTTGATTAATTTATCTTACTATTTAGGGAAGAATGTATAGAAGGTAAACAATTGGAGAAAGTGTTCTTCAGCCACTGGTGTGATGCGGAATAGTCTGTGGGCTTAATGCCTGTCACCTAGTTTGACACTTAAATCAAGCGTTAAAAGCACCATCAATGGACACAAGCAAATGTCAACAGAGCAGTGTGGTTCTGTTAAGTGGGAATATGTTCTTTTTATGTCAGGTGGTTGATTGGTATGTATACAGCATATAAGAAGCGTAGACTTGGATTCCTGATAATACCATGTACTTGGGGAATCTATTTTTTTGTTCATGTTAGTTTTTTTTTTTTTTTTTTTTTTTTTTTTTAACTAGAAAACTTTTTTTTTAAAGCACTTCTGGCAGTAGCAGCTGCTGGTGACACTTTCTGAAAATGCTGTTGATTGGATTTCAGTAAGTATCAAGTTCAAAGTATGGGCCACCTATGCCTGCGTTCAACTCCTCTGTACATGGCCTGAGAACCAAAGATAGCTTAGCCACAGTCAGCCATGGCAGGAGCTTGGGTTCCTTGGAACTTTCCCCTAAAATTATCTGCAGGAGGTTCTTCTTGAGACTGTTGGACACCCAGTTTGTATCCCTAACACTGTGATTCTTCTTTCCTTGTCTATTCTTCTTTGAATGTGAGGAAAAGTATTTTAAGAGAAATAAAATTGTCACATGGGACTATTTCGTACTTTAAAAATCATTTTAGGTAAATGTTATCTCTTGATATAACTTAAAATTTCTATAAGCATAACAATACAATGTTTATATGACCATTAAGTTTCTGGTAGCACGTTATGTATGGTCATAATTCATGCACGATTATGGAAAAATACATCAACATGTTAAACTCCTTCTTGGATGTTAGCCGAAGAGAAAACAGGGGTCCTGTTTTAGTGCCTCCCCTCTGATGTGACTGAAGCCCTTTTGTGTTATTAGCAATCCTAGGTGGAGTTTGAAAGGAAAATGGGGCCAAAGAATGAGAGAGTGGGGCCACACACATGCGTTTCGAGATCATTCGGCATCATAAGGTGCTAATGAGTTATACTCAGTCTCATAATTTGATCTCCAAATTTAAATAGCCTGTACACTGATTATATTTCTGTCTTAGCCTGCGATGTCTTTTCCACTTTTCCAATGATGTACGAACCCTTAGTTTGGCTAGAAGTGTCTGCCTACGATCCTTTCCCTAGATAAGGGAATTTGAAAATGTATACTTTTTTAGTTTCAGGGTCTAAAGTGGATTTTGTTTACTCAGGCTTGCTTTAAAAGGCCGTCTTTGTTACTCTGAAGCCTCACTAAAATGGTGCTCACTCATGTAACAAAGTGAGTTAAGGCGCATTTGTATGTGTTGAACACACACCTCTGGGTAGCTTTAAGGGACTTTAGATGGGGGATGTCACTTTACTGTCTGCAGACCATTCAGATAGCAAGTTGTCTGAACAAAGCAAACAGACCTCTACAGGCTTTGGAAGAGAAACTCGTTGGTTTTTCTCCCTCATCTTTGAAGAGAAGTGAAAATTTCCTTAGCAATCCAGTATCAAGTTTGGAACTTGGGATTTGCTTAAATGAATGAACGTAGTAATGTATTGCCCAAACCTAAACATGTAGAAGGAAAACAGGAGTGTGTCAGAGCTTCTGGGTACTACGCAGAGGGGAGTCTTCCACTGATTATCAGTCTCTGAATTAGGCTAGAATAGAAACATCATGAGGGCAACTTTTAGTTAGGCTTAGTGTGGCCGGAGGGAAAACGAAATTCATTGCATCCATTGGGCTTTTCTCTATTATCGGTCATTCAGTTTGAGGAACTCATCATTTCCTAGGGTTTCATGTTCAAAATTATCCTTTCACCATTTTCCATTTGACATACTGACATATTTAATATGTTTTAAATATACATGGTTATTTAGTGTATATATGTCCTGATGAGGAAAAAAAATGAACTGATTAAGTAATTAAATGATGAATTGAGGCAGTGTAGGACCAGCTGCATACACTGAACCTGAAGGACTAGGGATCGATAATAGTAATAGTAATAATTATAAAGCCGAAAATTTATAAAGTGTTTACTGTCTGTCCCCCAGAACGTGCTAACATGCCTTACCTTATTTAATATGACATTAGGAACGACGGCATTGCCATCATCCCTTTTTATCAATATGGAGAATGAGATTTAGAAAAGTTGGTTTCTCGACTGTGCTCAGTCAGCTAGTTTGGTAGAGTGAGGATTTGAAACGAGCACGTATGAGCCAGAATTTTTGTTCTTCCCCGTTGTACAGATGCATTGCACTATTCCTCTAAAAGGAAATGATTGTAGATGAAACAGTATAAAATGTATACATAATAAGACTATCAAGTTTTGGTGGGTGTGGTGCTTTTTTGTGATGCAAGATTATGGTAGATTGTGCTGCCAAGCTTTTTTAGTTCCTTTTTAGATTTTTCTGGTCTCTCTGATTGTCTTTTCCTCTCTTCTGCTTGTCACATGATAACCCATAACAAAGAAAACATCCTGGTATAATACAGCACAGAAAATAGAAACCTATAGGTCAGCGCCATAGCTTGGTTTGGTGGAATTCGACTGTGGAGTAAATTCGAGGTAGCGAGGGCTGCCTGGGTGGCTCAGTCAGTTAAGCCTCTGCCTTTGGCTCAGGTCATGACCCTGGGGTCCTGCAACAGCCTCCTTGCTCAGTGAGGAGCCTCCTTCTCCCTCTGCGTGCTGCTCCCCCTGCTCATGCTCTTTCTCTCTGACAAATAAATAAATATTAAACATTTTTTTTGAGGTAGTAAAAACTGACTAAGGTTTGTGATAGCCCAATTGTCTAAGGAAATAGAAATATCCTTATATATAGGGAAAAAATACTATCGCTGGCATCTAACTTCTCTAAGGAACTGGTGTTGAATTTTTTTTCTTTTCTTTTTTTTTTTTTATTTTGAGGATAGATGGTTTACTTGATAAGTTGTTAGAGATAATAAGATAATACAGATAATAACACATTAAGCAGAAGTTTATTTAGAATCTGTGATTACTATTCTTTTAAAGCTATATCCTTCTTAGATGACAAGTTTTATAGAAAACAAAGAATGCGGCATTGGTTAACAAGGTATCTGAGAATGAAACCTATCAAAAACAGTACTGTAATAGTAACTTTTCAGAAGTAATGTAGTTGATTTTTAAAATATTATTATTTTACTTTTTCTTACTCTTTTAAATATATATGTCTGACTAAAATTGTTCTATAATTTCTAAGGTATGGTTTTCTCAGTTGAACTCACTGGTCTTCCAGAGTTTTTTCCAAATGTGTAGATGACAGGTACATTCATACTCTTCATTATTTCCATAGGTTGTTACTTTACATAAGGCTTTAGGGAAGATTGAAGCTTTTCCTGCTTCCTTACTCTGTACTGCTAATCAAAATGGTATCATATTCAAAACCCTCCTTTCTATGGGAGTTGGGGTCTTAGCTCTAAGGTTTTACCCTTTGTCTTAAGAAGTAGTCCATAAAACATTTATTTCTATAAACATACTCATTGCTTTGCAGTTTTGCAGTTTGCCATTCATTTGTGTTTGTTAATACTATTTGTTTATTATTAGTGGGGCTTAATAACATCCTTTAATCTTCAGTAAACTACACACTATCAATCTTGATGACAACCAAAAATTATTATTAACCAGCTGTCAACTTTTGTTGCGATTAGACACTTTAAAGAACGTGGCAGACGGGGCGCCTGGGTGGCTCAGTGGGTTAAGCCGCTGCCTTCGGCTCAGGTCATGATCTCAGGGTCCTGGGATCGAGTCCCACATTGGGCTCTCTGCTCAGCAAGAAGCCTGCTTCCCTCTCTCTCTCTCTCTGCCTGCCTCTCCGTCTACTTGTGATCTCTCTCTGTCAAATAAATAAATAAAATCTTTAAAAAAAAAAAAAAGAACGTGGCAGACATACCTAATCATGTATAAGAACTTTTAATAAAAGATCTGGGCTGTGAACATATAGATAGGGAAATGAATGTTACATATGTCAGTGAATTGTTAGCAGTATATGAATGAAAGATGTTTGATATGGTGAGAGAAGGGAGAAATGCCTTTTGGGAACTGATAGATTAAGGGGAATTATGAGGTCAAGGAAAACTTCCTGTAAAAAGTGGATTCCCAGAAAACGTTCAGAGAAAAAAATGGAGTATCTTGTTAGGTGAAAGGAAGTGTTTGAGAGGTGCATCCAGGAGTGTGATCTGAAAAACTGACAATTTATTTGAAGTGGTAAATTTTACAACAGTGCATGATTATAGATTTTCACTTATGATGTCATATTTTACTATTTAGTAATTCCATACATTTGTTTCATTTATTTAATCAACCTTACTAGACAACAAAGTATTAAAAAAAAAAAGCTATTCCTTACACTTAAGATATCATTGATGAGGGGCACCTGGGTGGCTCAGTGGGTTCAGCCTCTGCCTTCGGCTCAGGTCATGATCCCAGAGTCCTGGAATCAGGCCCTGCATCGGGCTCTCTGCTTGGCATGGAGCCTGCTTCCCCCCACCCCGCCTGCCTCTCTGCCTACTTGTGATCTCTCTCTCTGTCAAATAAATAAATAAAATCTTAAAAAAAAAAAAGATATCATTGATGAATAGTTGATTACCTATAGGTAATTTAATAGAGGTATGTGTGACTGCTCTGGGAGCCTATGTTTGGACTATAAAAAGCTCCACCAAGTGAAGAAGTAGTATAAGATAAATGTAAGTGTGTTAATTGAATTCTTAGAGATTAGACATTTATTTTTTGGCATTTCCCTATGGATATCCATGTACAGATGAATAGATTTGGATATAATACTATGTGTATTATTGTTATTAACCCTCAGAGAATCATTAGAATATTAACTAACTCTTTGTGCATATGCCCTTTCTGCAGTCCCCAGAATGCATGGTCTTTATCCTACTCTTGTTACTTTCTGTGACAGGACCAATCTTCCCACAGTCTAGAAGATTCCATTTATAATTCTTATAAACATTTTTCTCATATTAAGTTGAAGCCCAACTTCATTCCTTGTCTTACTGGCCCTGGTTTTATCCTCCAAAGCTACCCATGGTAAATCTAGTTCCCTTTCTACATGAAACTTTTTCAATATTCAAAGACTGTTCTTTCTACATCTGCTCTTCTCCAGGTACAGTTTCTTCCAATTCTCCTCCCTTGCTGAAGAGTCATTTCCCTTGGTTGTGCTGTTTTTGTTGTTGTTGTTGTTTTTTTTTTAAAGATTTTATTTATTTATTTGACAGACAGAGATCACAAGTAGGCAGATAGGCAGACAGAGACAGGAGGAAGCAGGCTCCGTGCTGCTGAGCAGAGAGCCCAATGCGGGGCTTGATCCCAGGACCCTGGGATCATGACCTGAGCCAAAGGCAGAGGCTTTTTAACCCACTGAGCCACCCAGGCGCCCTGGTTGTTACTGTTTTTATTAACTATTTGTTCTTGTCCCGAAGTGTAACATGAAATTTGAGGAACTTAACCTTTTTTGTAGTTAAGAATGTGGATAGCTTTTAACTTTTTCCCAGTCTTCTAATAAATCTTTCATTTTATCTAAAAGTTCTCTCAGCATTTCTGGGATGTGATGCCTTTCTGGATCAGGACATTTCAAACGTATTACAAAGCTAGATACTTACCTCCCCACCTTGATTTCCCACTAAACCAACTTAGAATGATTCTTCCTGGTAGGAAGTCACAATTCTTGGCAGGGAAGAAAAAATAGTTTTTGCGAGATTCTGTTTTTTCTTCTCTGATAGTATTTTTTTTTTTTTTTTTTTTTTTTTTTTATTTGACAGAGATCACAAGCAGGCAGAGAGGCAGGCAGAGAGAGAGGAGGAAGCAGGCTCCCCAAGAGAGCAGAGAGCCCGATGCGGGGCTCGATCCCAGGACTCCGAGATCATGACCTGAGCCGAAGGCAGCGGCTTAACCCACTGAGCCACCCAGGCGCCCCTTCTCTGATAGTATTTTGTGATGGTTGAAAATGAACATGCCTCCTCAGGGCTCGTGAGGAAGGTCCTGAGTTAGGTCTCAGGGATGATTGGCTGGATGATGCCATGGAAAGAGATGGGCCCAAGATAGACAGACTTCCAGAGTTTTCAAGAGAAGGCATAAATCCATATGTTTAAGTAACACCTCCTAACTGATATATGGGAGCAATTGATATAATAATAATTATAATTAATTATAATTAATATTTATATTAATAATAATATCAATACTTAATGATAATAATAACAATAATATGTCTCCACCCCACATGGGACCCCACAGGTCAACAGTTCGTGGCTTCAGTGTTACATTTACCACCCCACATAGGACATAGTCCCACATAGGACTGACCTATCTGTTGCTGCTTATTCTTACTCTAGAAACACATAAGGGTACCCTCACTTTCTGTTAGCTTTGTTATTTTGGAAGCCTTCACTTTTCTGATGTTTGGCCTTCCTTCCTGTATTGTTACTAGTTAAATGGTTACATAATTGCTTATTTATTTAACCAAAAGCTTCTGCCTTTATTTAGAGCTATTTACATTTTACAAATTGGGTTTACTGAACCAGGCAAAGTGATCAGTTTGACTGTTTATGTTTATTCTTTTGTCCTAAAGCTAACAAACAAAGAAGACAAACTGACAGGCCCTTTGATGAGCTCAGAGTCCCTGATGAACTGAATAAATAAATATATCCTTGAATAAGAAGAGAAATTATCAACACAGACAGTCTAAAGCTTTACTGATTGCTATTAAGAGGCACACCACTGTGTTGCATTTGAATTACAGGTTGGGAGCACACAGTAAGGGAATTTGAAGAAGTAATATAAAGAAAATTTAGGCTGTGGTTGCACTGCAGAGGAGCCTTTAAGTTCTGCAAGAATTTATCACAGGATTCTTTCAAAAGTCTGGTTTCCCTTATTTTATTGTTTATAGATCATTAGCTATTGGACAGAAATCTCATCAAGAGAGAAGCTTAATCTAAAGGGTCAGAAATCATTGCCAGTTGAATATTAGCCAAAAATGAAAATGAAACATCTCTGCTATAATTTGTCAATGAAAAATGTTATTTAATTTACGAAACCCTGGCTTACGCACAGTTTTCAGGCACACATCTAGCATTTCCGTGAGGAGACCTTGTGCATAATTCATAAATGTTTCTGAGCTAACATTCGGAGGATCATTTGCTTAGGTGTTCAAGACATACTGCGAAGCTAAATACATATGAAGAAACTTCTGTTAACTCTTTAAAAAAAAACCTGGTCGTTTCTTACCAAATCTAGGCAAAATGCTCCTTTATGTAGAAATTTCTGGTTTTCGTTATGTTTTACTCTAACGTGCGTGGGATTTCTTTCTGTCTTCAAACGACTCATCCGGTTGGAGGAATAGGGCCGAGTCCCACTGGGGATCATTAGGAGTATTACTCATGTTAGACATCTATCAGGGGCAACCCTCCTCATGCTAAATTCTGGCCACAGCTCACAAATAATATGAGATGCTCACAGGCTCAAGGCAGGGAATGATGTCTGAGTGGGAGAAGGTCAAGGCACGGGCAGGGGAAGAGGTCAGAACAGTAATGTGCCCTGAGCAAGGAGTGCTGATTCATTTGAAGCTGGAAACGTCACCAGCAGTTCATTGTCCGCAGGGGAGGCATGTTTAAAGATGAGCTTTATTTTGATGCTCTGACAAAATGCCTTGGCAGTAGTAGATTCCTCATCACCTAAAAGGGTAGCCATGATTTCCATGCCTATATGGAGATTATTTCTATAGCTGGTAACTGCAGCCTTTAGAAGAACATAATGAGGATGTATTAATTAATTTGCCTAACACTGGTTGGTCTTTATTGCCCTTGTCTGTAATTCTATTTCATTTCCCTATTTTCTTCCAAATAGAGATCCTTTCTTCCTTCTTTGTGAACCACAGAACCATTATGTTTGATTTATCTTCTCACGAGGAAGTATTTTGTGTTTAAGGTGTGTTGGGATTATTGATGTGATCATAAGGTTCCTCTGCCTGATTAGGGTTCCCTGCCTGTGAGCCAGCTTCAGCCAGGTGAAGAGCTTCTTACTCCTCCAGCTTTTCTAGATGGCTCTTCCTCCATCAGGGAATGCTCTTTCTAGAGCCATTCCTTTCTCTCCTTCTTCCTCCTCTGCCTCCATTCCAATTCCTATTTTCCCTGATGAATCAATACATGTGTCTCCTCCTCCAGGAAGCCTTAGCTACCCTTCCCACCCACCCAAGGTTGATTTGATGTTTTCCATGTATATATCTCCAGCACCCTATAAAAGGGTAGGCAACCTTGTTGGTGATCATACCGTATTACGTTTACTTGTCTAGGTCTCCTTTCCAACTATGAGGGTATCTGTCTAATTAACTATCACAACCAGAACATTCAATGAATTACTAAGTGATTCAGAACATAAGGTACTTTGCTTTGACAGGAGTTGTAAAAGGGATTAATACTCGTACTTCTTATTCTTGCATACAGTTTTCTTCTTCTTAGAAACAGAGAAGTGAACAGTTGGAAAGCAGAAACACCAGAATTACCAAATACCACAAATCTTTATCCCAGTGTTTATTTAAAAAAAAAAAAAAAGACAAAAGTTTTCTGGAACATCTTGTGGTAGAAATGTTGTAAAGCACCAAATTCGGAAGTAATGTGTGAATGGGGGCTCTTAATAGTTATATATTTACTGGATTCTACAAAATGGATCGGATAGGACTTTGAGTGTCTACCTTTGTTTGAATTTTATAGATTTTCGTATGATTTTTCTATGGACTCACTGTAGTATGGCAAGGGAAAAAACATGACTTGGATTTAGACATGGTTGTTGCTGGCCCTGAATCTCCCACTACCTAGCTTTTTACCATGCAAGAGTGAGTTGGTTTTTTTCATCTCTAAAGTATGGGAATTGAAAAGTTGATATTTAGTCCACCACGAGAATTTCAGTTCTGTAATTTTTAGCCAAGGAATAGTATAATGAACTGGATTATTTACCAGTGAGTTTTTTCTAGTCATTGTGTGCCTCTCAGTCACATGTCGTGATTGCAAGGGTATGGGCTTCAGACTAGCCATGGATCTTCGGTGGGTTATACGTCTCACTTTTCGGTTTCTTTATCAGTAAAGTGGAAATAATTTTGATAGCTGTTCCATACGGATGCTGTGAAGGTTAATTAAGTTAATGTATGTGAAGTGTTCAAAATGGTGTTTGACATGTTCTAACGTCTACTTAAGTGTGAATTATCGTGTTGCATTTAGTATTATTTTGCTGATTGATAGTCTTTATCAGTATTTTTTTTTTCTTTTAAAGAAACTACTTTATGATAGCTGCTTGGGATAGACCCTGAGTTATAAACCGGAAACATAAAGTTATCCCCTGCAAAGAATACAAACCTTTAAGACCTCTTGCCAGAGATTCAAAAAGCAACAAACAAACAAAAGCAGAAAAAGTGTGAAGGTTCTTAAGAGAAAATTCAGGGTTAATTTGACAGGTTGGAGACGGATTTCTGGGCAGATTGCCATGCCAATGTAATAGCCATTTCTGTCGAATAAAGCAAAAGATATTATTGTTTATGTGGTACAAAAATGCCAACAATTAGAGGTTATAGCCTGTGGTTCCACCAACCCCCCAAACTTAAAAAAATGTTAATGCCTCTAAGAGGATTAAGAGATTTGCAATTTACTGTGAATTATTTTAATCAGATTATAGGTCCTCTTTTACTTGGAGTTCAACTTTTAGCACTTGGGGAATGGAAGTTTTCATTTGGCTGGTCGGATGGTGACACACTGGGAAGTGCCAAGGATGGAGAAGGATGAGGCCACGGAGATCCTGGAGTAATATGGCAGCCAGCCAAGGAGAGTGGAACTGGAAGGGAAGGTAGAGAAGTACCAGTAACAAACCTCTCACAGGTTAAACATGTTCTCTGAATCTAGAAACATTGTACCTGTCTCCCTTCTTTATATTTAAGTTCTTTGTTCAAGAAACCAAAAGTCAGATGAGAAACATTACTACTGTGGTACACAGAAGCTGATTTTTAGATGAGTCATGGACATGGGCTTGGCAAAATGAGTCTTTTGTGGAATAATATGGGGAGTAAGATTTCAGCCTCCAGAGGAATTCGTTTATTTAACGAATAATTACTTATCCCGTTCTGTGTGTCTGGCCGGGTGTGCTCTAATCTTGGTCCTGGCTCTGCTTGTTTGAAAATGTAGTTAGGATTTATTGTCAACAGGAATATAGCCAGCCATGCAGACATGGTAATGACTGTCGTGAAGTTTTTACTCACAGTTTCCAAAAAACAGTAGGCACAGGTTGCCATGCAAGGCCACACTGGGAAGCAGCAGGTTGGATGGGAAGTAGAAGGAGGGAGAGGATAGCTCTGGGCGAAAGTCTTTTGTTGTTGTTTTTGTGAGAAAGGAGGAGTGAGGCAGGGTATGGAAGGCAAACAGATTTCAGGGTGGATAGTTTCAATAATTTCTGCAGGCTGTGAGCCCCAGGAAGGTCCCTAGCTGTTCAGTGCCTGGACTTGGGGTGGTGTGAGCCAGAGAGGAGAGGTGGCTCAGTGTGTGGGCTCTGGATAGACAGGTTTGTATTTGAAAGGTGTGCTCTTCGGCAAGTAAAGTTTGCCACTCCTAGGAACTGACTAGCCTTGGGAGAGGCCGTGTTCACCAGGCAGCAAGGCCCCAGCTGCCACAGCATCAACAGCACAAAAAAATAAGAAAATGTAATACATTGGTGAGGTATGTGATGTTGGTTATATCACTTCCGCTTTTCAAGCCTTAGTTTCCTCATCTGTGAATTGGGTGTAGTAATGTTACCTACCTTCAAGCATTTTGAGATCAAAATGGAAAAAAGACATTATTTTTCTCAGAAGAAATATGTAACAAGTAGTAGAAGTTTAAAGTCCAAAAAGGTGATAGGGAAATGAACTCAGAGTTCAAACCAATACTGAGATTGTGTTTGTGTGTGTGTCTGTGTGTGGATAAAATGAGATGAAATTGTGTGTCTGTTGATGGAGATAAGTTATAAATAAATGACAGTACAGCTTAGATTTTTCACTGAGGACATCATTTTAGTCTCAAAAGAGATCAAATTTGCATCTAGAACTTTCACTTCCAAGTCTTCAGACACAAAAATCTTAGGAATGTTATTTCATTTTATTTCTTCATAGAACATATTTTCTGGGAAAGCAGCAGAATATCGGAGTGGGGTAGTTAATGCTGATTAAATACTGATGAATGAAACTAATATGAGAAGAACTTTGGAGAGGGTAGGGAAAGTTGTCTGCTCAAGGTTGCATGGCCAAAGGAACAGTCTATTTTGTAATATTGCTATTAGTTTGAGTGTGGGGCGATTCTGCCTTTATACTTTCTCTGTATTTAATCCCAGGCCAGTAATTCCAGTATGCTTGTCACAGCTGCTGGTTTGCCATGTGCTCCTGGTCACTTTTTAATTTTTTTTTTTTTTTCCTTTCTCTTAGACCTTCTTAAAGGCACTGCATACTTTTATTCAAAGCACTTTGTCAACCTGACTATTAATTAGTGTCCATCTTTATTTAAATTCTGCTTTTTTCAGTAGTCTCACATCTCATGCCTGTTTTACAGAATTAGGTATCTCAATAGTTACCACACACATAGCACACCATGGGTACTCAGTAAATATTCGTTGAATGAACAGTCTCAACTGATCATTTTATCATTCTAAAAACATTAAGTACATCTAATAAAAAAAATAAGTCTTCCTACAAAGGAACAATAAAATAAGACTATATTATTTAATATTTTAACTATCTTTTAGGTTTATTTTTTTCTATAAATGTACTAGTAAAGAATTTACAGCATTTAGGTTGGCCTTCAATATTGTTAGGGAGAGATGTGAATGTTTAACTGTTTCTTTTAGGAACAATTAAACATAATTACCGTGGGTAAGCTCTATCATTGAGGTTGTAGAGAAATATCTGAGAACCTCAGGTTATTAAAAAAAGAAACTTAGGGAAACTTCCTTGTACCTTACTGAAACTCACTCATTAGAAGATGGGTATAAAACATACCATGAGCATAAGACACACCATGTAATAGTCTCCTATTCTTTAAGAGATCTACTATTCAAAATAACTTCTACTGGGCACTGGCCATAGGTGAAAGACTTGCAGGCACTGGTGATATGAAGATGAATTTAGCTATGGTCCTTACATGCCAAATTCATATCGCCTGATAACTGAGGAAGGTACATGCACAATAAAAGAAAAAAATTATGTGGGGCGCCTGGGTGGCTCAGTGGGTTAAGCCACTGCCTTCTGCTTGGGTCATGGTTTCAGGGTCCTGGGATCGAGCCCCGCATCGGGCTCTCTGCTCAGCAGGGAGTCTGGCTCCTCCTCCTCTCTCTCTCTGCCTGCCTCTCTGCCTGCTTGTGATCTCTGTCTGTTAAATAAATAAATAAAATCCTTAAAAAAAATTTTATGTATATATAGAAACACACACAAACCCACACACATATATAGATATATCTGCAAGAAGGAAAAATGTTCTTCTATCTGAAGAATAATTGAAGTATAATTGACTATATCCTTTCCTCTGCTTGTTTGCTCATCAGATGAAACAGAAGAAACACTTATGTATAGGCAAAGAGAGGAGAGATTGTGTGGGATACCGAGGAACCCGAAATTGTTTGGAATTGCTCACTGATTGGGTATTCCTGAGGTTACACTGTGGTCAGAATATAAAGGTTCTTTTCCTCCAGGCTCACTGTAATGAACTTCATTATGTGGAAAACCAGGAACGTTTCTCAGGTAGGGAAAAACTTGGTGGGTTAGAAAGCTTGTTCAGCCAGTGGCATGGACAATGGATTGAACAGCAGAATACCACAGGTAATGAGAAGACTTAGAAGACTCTCAATAAAGGGGAGAGATGATGGATAAAGACAGTGTTGATGGAAATAAAGAGAAAGATAAAAAGTTTTTGGATGGTGGAATCAATAGATAGACTTGGTAGAGTATATGCAAGATGGAGGGACTCCACGTGATACAGGTGACTTCGTCAGTGATAGAAACTCCAATAATAATGGAGGAACAGTATGTGTAGAGGAAATGCTATGATTTCTCCTTTCATGTGTTGAGTTTACAATGCCAGTGGGTTGTCCACATGAGCACTCCACAGTGCCCGAAATACTGAAAAATTCCATCGGGATTTTAAGAGAAGTATTTAGAGATAAAACTTTGGGAGACATTTTAGTGGAAGTGGTAAGAGAAGTTTCCCTGGTGAGAGGCTTGAGGTTGGTAAAGAGGGAGACAAGAGGGTAGGACCTAAAATAAGTTTACCTTGCCTGCTTTTGTTATTATTACTATCACTATTTCGATTACAATAGTATGAGCCTGTACCTAAGATTAGAGGCATGTATGGTTAAAGAAGGGAGAATTAAAGGAAATGGTTGTTTCTGAGCCTGTTTAACTCTATCCGCTTCTATTTCGAACATATTTACGCTTTGATAAGTACATTGCAATTTCAATATAGGCTATTGATTTAGGAAAAAAACATGGGGTTTGGAGTAGATTCAAGTTATGATTCAATTCTACAAATATCTGCTGAGTAATCACTATGTAACATTATTTGGGATAAACAGTCGCAGAGTAAAACAGTGATTTGGACGAAGCCCCAGTCCAGTGGACCCAATGTTGCATGAATGCTGATTTGATCTTAGATAAGTTTTGATCTTTGGAATTATAAGCTTTTCTACTTTTGAAATTAAAGTGTTAATTTGTGATCGTTGTATATAGGTTCAAAGAGACTTTTTATAAACAAATGTGGCAAGAACAGGTTATGAAGAAAGATGTTTAAGGGCAGGTCTGTCATGAGGTGATTGAAGAAATTTTAAGTTCATGGAATCTCCAAGTGGGAAGAAACCTCGGTCTGGCCCAATGTATACTAAGACAGAAATTTCTTTTATGTTCACAAATTAAGGCCTTCATGTTTCCCTTCTCTTATTTCCAGAGAGAAACCAGCCACTTAGCCCAGCACTGCTAAATGACTTGCTCTTTCCAAATGCTGTTGCTTCCTCCTACTCCTCTGCCTAATTAGTACTCAACACATCTGAGGCAGGTCAGACATCCTGTCTAGGAAGACATTTTGGACTCTTATCCCCTCCATCCTGCACCCAATTTTTTTAGAAAAGGTTTTATTTATTTATTTGACAGAGAGAGACTGTGAGGGGGGGATAGACGTGGGGGAGAGAAAGAGGGAGAAGCAGGCTTCCTGTTGAGCAGGGAGCCCAATGCAGGGCTCGATTCCAGGATCCTGGGATCATGACCTGAACCCAAGGCAGATGCTTAATGACTGAGCCCCCCAGGCACCCCCTGTTAACCAAATCCTTCAAGTCCAGGTGAACTGGCCCTTCCATGCACTGCTGTAATAGTGTATATATCCTTTATAAGACTATAAATTATGCTGTGCTATATTATCTGTTTGCTTCCATCGTCAGATTTTGAATAATTTGAGGGCAAGGAGACTTTCTTCTTAATGTATATATGCCTAGACCCAACACAGTGTCTTATACTTCAACTTTGTTTGCTGCATTTATTAAATAAACATTTAGAGACTTGGCCAAGGTGAAGCATAAAATCAGTGCTATTAGGTTCATTAGTTCACTTATTCAAGGCTTAGAATGGATGAGGTCTTGTACTAGGAACAAACCAAAATGAAAACGACCCAATAGGATTTCTTGGGTTTTGTTTTTTGGCGGGGGCGAGTCCCTTACAGAATTATATGCCTTCAGAGAAATAATCAAACTTTTTTTTTAAAAAACAAAAAACAAAAAACAAAAAACAGACCTTTTAAACAAATTAATTCACAATGATGTTGAGGAACATGTTTAAAATTATTCCCTACCTCCCCCAAGACAAAAATGTGGGATGGCTTATTCCTTTATTTTGGCAAAGTAGGAGTGAGGCAAAGAGAAGACCCTATATCAATCCGTGTTTCTTAAGCTCGGCACCAAGAACATTTTGGGCCAGACGATTCCTTCTTTTGATGGCTGTCCTGTGCCTTATAAGATGTTTAGCAGTGTCTTTGGCCTGTGTCACTGAATGTCATAGCATCTCCCTAGTTCTGACATGCAAAAATGTCTCCAGATACTGCCATGGCTCTTAGAGGGCATTGCCTCAAACTGAGAACCCCTGCTTTATATCTCCATGAAATTTTCCTCAAAAAGAGCCCATTTGGCCAAACTACCTTGAGGCAGATTAATATCTTTTTGCATATTAACCCATTTCTATATAAGTAATACACAAAAAAATACACGTCTGTGTGTATGCACACATAGTATTTTTTTCTTTATGACAAAATCTGTTGTAGGTATTTAGTGAACAAGCAACAACCCATCATCCTGCCAATATGCATTTATGAAGTAATGAAGCTCGAAAGTTGTGTGAGTGTTTGTGTGGGTGTGGGTGTGTTAGTTATTGGCTCAGTTGAGCATATACTGTATTAATTTTTACTGAAAGTAGGTTTTTTTTTTTAAACACATCAAGAAAGTCATTGCTTGTAGACTATATTTACTAGTGGAAAATGGTCCACTCGCCTTCCATGGGGATGAGGTACTCTAAGAAGAATCAGGCTGACGTGGTAGGGATTTGTGGGGAGGACTTTCGCTAGATAGAACAGTCAGGGAAAGGTTTGAGGGGGAGACATTTGAATTCAGATCCAAAGGCTAAGAATGAATTCGAAAAATGATGGGGTAAGTGTATGCCAAGGTTGAGGCAGAAAGTGCTTGGTGAATTAGAGGAACAGAAAGGTCCATTGATCAATAGAGATTGTCGTCAGGTGTCATCACCCAACAGCCTCTTATGCCAATTTGCAGAGGTATTTGTTTTTTTCATATTGTTTTAAAAATTTCAAGCAACATTTCAAAACCCAGACATCTAGCTTCCCCTGAGAAGCTAGACAATTTGGTAACTTCAGAGTCTCGCTCCCATGTGGAAGCTGTCCCTTGGAGCTGGGTGGGGATGACCCCCCGTAGGCCCGTCTCCCCGATTTTCTGGGATCCCTCACTTATACTGTGTGTGCTCAGGTCTGACTGCCCATTACCCTATTGATTGCCCTATTATGAACTACATGGCACTTTTCATTCTCTGATTTAAGGACTCCAAGGGCCTAGTGAGGACTTTTCTATTTCAAGTGGATTAAGATGGTAGCAAGCACACGAATGCCATGCTGTGCTGTAAAAGCTGAAAGGATTACACAGCGTGCTCTGGAAGTAGATTACAGAGGCAACAGTGGAAGTGCGGGGAACATTTCAGAGGATGCTGATGCCCATGGGGGTAGATGGTGTCTTCCTCTAAGGTGGTACTAGGGCGACGGAAGGAAGTGGTCTAGGCCTCTGTTCTAGTTTCAGTTGCATGGTTCACACTGACCTGAGTGACCAACCCCTGGCTGGAGCACAGACCCCATGTATGACAGGAACAGCGCCCTCTGGACTTGTGCCATACTGTAGCAGTCTTGAAGGAAGGATTTGAGAAAGAAATCCGAATGTACAAATGAAAGATCTCACGGGTTTGCCTTGTGTGGGAAGCAACGGTAGTTAGGGAAAGAAAATAATAGCATTAATCACCCAACTCTGATTTGGATCATCTCCGTTTAGTTACCAAAGAAATAATTTATGTATTAAAAGTATAAGGCGCCCTGTGTAAGACAACAGAACAGACACTTCTGGGTTCAGTGTACAGCAGTCATTATTTTCCATCTGGTTCTCTAAACAAGTGCCATATGAAAAGTGTCCTGGTGGCTTGAATGTATGGATTCATGTCTGTGAGGTATTTATAAACACACAATGTGAATTCTTGCCCCTTCTAGCATTTTAATGGTTTCACATTAAATGGAGGGTCATTATACTTTTCACTGAGACAGTGAAGGGTGATTAACTCCGTCTGGGTTCAACCAGTGTAATTTTAGAGGCTACAAATATTGTTCCAAGTCAGGTTAAGGTTTAAGGGTGAAAGTATAGTGAAGCTTGACTGAATGACTTTTACAGCATCGAGTTAATGTACACAAACAAAGAAACTCTTGTTTTCTTTCCATTATGAGTGTGGAGAACAAACGGCTTGCTTGTTATAGAGAGGAAAATGTGAAAATTAGGTTGGTCTACAATAAAATCCGTGCTGTGTGAACCCATTTACTCGGTGTTTTGAATTGCAAGTTCTTTTTAAAGCCCCGTTTAACCTTGTTGTGATTCAGAGACTTTACACCCAGAATGCATGGCCTTTGTTGAGATAAGACTATCCTAACAAATGGCATCAACAGATTTACTATCTTTTACATAAAGAAGGCAATTTACCAACATAAATACACTAGCACCCTCTTAGAAGGGAAAATTGCCTTCTTCTCTCCACTCACTGTTTTTAATAGATCCAGCTACCCCCAAATGCTTCCATTTCTATTTCTCCCAGTAAGTACTTTAGGTAATTCAATATAGTCTTTTCCTTTTCACTAGTTGGATTCAAATCATGGAGACTGGATTTCAGTTATAGAAGGGAGGTTGAGGGCAGAAGGTTGGTTATTATGACCCAGGAATGGGATTAGCAGGCTAAAGCTTCCTTTCAAAGCTGTGTTTAGTATTTACATCCATCGTAAAGACAGATTCAGAAATGAAGTCTGACAGTTATGAGGACCAGTTCTGCTTAAAAGACTAGATATTTTGAGGCTGCTCCATGGAACTTAAGTGCTGGAAACTATAATACCCTGGACATCAACAACAACAACAACAACAACAACAACAAAAGTCCTAATATGTAATAAATTAGCCACTCTCTCCTCCTTTAGTATTGAACGTTTTTTACTTATAGCGTTTGCTTTGGTTGGAATTTCCATAAAAATATGACAGGATTTTGTGGGAACAAACATTTTGACTTAACAGATTTTAGATGTAAACTTTAAAGAATTTAGAGAACATTTTGTTTTTACAGAAGTAGAAGAGATTTGACTAGAGTTTCTGGAAAAAAAACTCAGAGGAATTAATAACAACAGGCAAAGTAAATAAATTTCATTTGGGCTAAATGATCCTTTAAAAAACATAGCAGCCTTGATCTGACATCATTCAAGTTGTAAAGGTTGCTGTGAGATGCTTGGGTCTGGTCCCTGAGGTCACAGCAGAAGTGCAAAGGTCAAGGCTTACACTTAGCCTTGTGTCAACAGCGTCATGCCCTAATAAGTCTAAGAACTGACTTGACTGGGTTCAATTCCATATACAAGTATATTATACTCTTACCTGAACTTAAATAAGGAAGTGAGTAAATGCAGGCTTTTAGGCCTTTGTGTTGTTATCTAGACTTGACTCAAATTCAAACAATTAACAACTACGAAGGAGAAGAATAAATTATCCTTAAAACATACCTCTCTCAGGATGAGAGTATGCTTATGAAATCTTTTTCTTGTTGTTGTTAGAAACATTTTTTAAAATACGTGTGTGTTTGTGAATGTACCCCTGAGCGTTTTCTTAAAATCATTCTTTTTATGCACACACACACACACACACACACATGATGGAACATGCTTGATTCATGAGCATGAACTGATTTCACTTTATTTGGTTTGAATTAAGGCCTCTTGTGTCAGAGATAATTTACTGATGACACTGATGACTTTAAATTTAGTTGGGTTTTTTAATGATGGAGATTAGTAGAGGAGAATTTCTCCCACCTAAGCTCTTCCCTTCAGGCTGTTTAAGGCATCTTCAGGTAATCATGACCTTGGGAACCAAGGAATGTACCGGGGAAATGGCATGTGGAAGTTGGCTTACGCACCTGGAGCGAGGATTTGGGATCATCTTCACTGGAGACATGCTGGTGAGCGTTGGATGCCTGAACAACATAATGGCCATTAGGAAGAAGGAGTATTCCCACCACGTTCTTTGTCAAATAAATTTACTCTTATACCCATCAGTGGAAACTGCACTACAGGAGCAATCCACCATTCTAATCTGGGCTGTTTTCTCCAACCCTACTGAACAGTCTTCATTTTTAATTTTAGCCATGATTTTAAATTTAGTTGTAATTTTAATCTCCACAAACATGCTCTTGTTTTCTAATTATTCCTTTTTCATAACATTATTTTTCTTGTTTTGTGGATGTAATCACTTCCTGAATATTCCCGAGTTTACTCAGAAATTGGAGTTTATGGTTAGTCTTTCCCCCTGGTTTCTATGATGCTTGAGTTATCTTAATTTCCTCTGGAGTCAATTTTTATTTTCTTAATTTTGGCCTCTCCACCTCATTCTGTAGCTTTTTTGTATGTCTGAGAATCCTTCCTACAAAAAAAGGGACTGCATAGTTAATGAATGCCTCTGAGTTACAACTGACTATTACTTGGGAATCTCACTCTGAGTTCTGTGTGAGATAAGTAAAAGGGAGACTTTGCTTTGGGGGGGTAGTGAAGTGAGGGAGCAGCTAGGAAGCCAGCTGTAGACTATGGGAGCGCTCAAATTAAAGGATTATGTGAGGTTTCACCTGATAGGTTGTTCAGTGTCACTGGAAAGGGTCAGCTGTTGTTGCTGGAGGTAAAGGCCAGCTGCCTGCTTTTGCCTGCATTTGGGAAGGAGGGGGTTCCAAGTGAAAGAGTGGCCCTCCTAAAGACCTTTAATTAATCCCCCTTTCTTAAATGTCCTTTTTCACGGCCAGCTTCCACAGTACCTGCTGACTGGGTCTTGATTTCCAAGGGCTGTGTCTGCAGACTTACACGTTTTCTGGAGTTACCTTATGGATTTTAAGGTGCAACTCTATTTGATTCCTGAACACATTCTCATTCTTTCTCTCATCTCCAGAAGTGTGTTCATTGGTGTTCCCAGTCCCTCTAACCCATCTCAGAACTTTTGTGTCAGTGGCTTCAGTGGAGTGGAGTGGAGGCCATTGTGTGTGCTGGATCTGCCATTTCAGTCAGTTGCTAATACTATGCGTAATATAATGCATATTTAGGTTTTTAATATAAATTATTGCTTGTAATAATAACACAGTTGGTTGGAATATAGTGTTAGTATTTCCATAGTGATTTATTAGAACCGAAATGAAACAAGCACAAACGAATTCCTATTGTAAAAGCAATTCGGAGGACATTTATTTTAACTATGCATGCAAGTTTATATTTACCATTATTTGATTGCTTAATCAAAGAGATTAACTTATAAATAGTTAAATTCAGGATCAATTTCTCTTACTATTCTTTTATTCATTCAACAGAAAGCTGTGGAACTTGGGAGTGCTAGTTACTGCAGATGTTACTTGATATATAATATTTTTAGCTTTACATAAATAATTTGTGTTTTAATACTTAATGAATTTAATTAAAGGGCAAGAATTGGCAGTGAGGTTTGAGAAAGAATATAAATAACATTCCTCATATTAGAGTGAGCTAAATGTACATTTGGAAGGGGTAGGGAGATGCTTACCATTTTGTTTATGAATTCCCCTGAGCCAATTATATCACTTGTAAATAAACATTCTGTAAGTGTATATTGAAAATATGAATGCAATTCCATTGCTTTGTTACTACCTAGGTATTAGTGCTATTCTCAGTTTTATTTTTACTTTTATTTAGCTAGAAAAGAAAACCGGAGTGCCTGGCTGGCTCAGTTGGTGGAGCTATGTGACTCTTGATTTTGGGGTTGTGGGTTTGAGCCCCACCTCGAGAGAGGACAGATTATTTAAAAAAAAAAAAAGAGAGAGAGAGACAGAGAGAGAGAGAGAGAAAGAAAACTGACTTATTTGCCAGAAAACTGACTCAGATTTACTAAAATGTACACTTACGTGTGGCATGGTAAACTTTTGGCAGGGGCCTTCTGCAGCTTTCTTGTTTAAATGCTGGTAGAGGAAATACACAACTTATAAAATTCTGAAATATTTGCTGAAAAGTCATTTCTTCATGTTTTTATGTATTCAGCATGACTGAAATGGCATATTGCCAATCAAAAATGACTGTAAGAGAATTAAGGGGGGGAATCTAAAATGTCAGAAAAAAATATAATGTATTAAATATTTTCTTAGGAAACTTAAAAAAAGGCATCTAGTTCAAAAGGGAGAAATCCAATGTTGGCAGATAATTTCTCCTTTCTTTTCTTTTTTTTTTTTCTGTAGTGGTTATTGCTATTATCAAATACCATAAAAGTATAAACATTTTTAAACAAAAGACAAATACTTTTTTTTTAATACTCATTATGCATTGACTTTTATTTTGGTTTTCTGTAATAGAATTAGGCTTCCACTTAAAGCATTACATTCGATAATAATTAAACAATCTGAAAGGTAACTTTTTTAGAAGACACATTAGATTTTTTTTAAAGTAAATTAGAGAATAATCAACAGTGATGATTAATTTATACAACAGAAGGTGAACCCAGGCAGCTGCTTTCTGTTTCCATACCCCCTGAGGCAGCTAAAACCCAGTATTACAGCCTGAAAAAAAACGAGGTTTTTTTTTTTTTAAAGAGAAATCTGTTTTTTGAAGCTCTTACCTCTGCATCATTTTTCTTTGTATGTAATAAAAAAATATGCACTACATTTCTCATAACTCAAGAAATATGATCTATGATCTTTCCATACCAATGTCTTTCCTAGGGACCATAATTTGACCATTATCCAGCTATCATCTACTTCCATCATTTTCTTTGCAAACGAATTGCCTGACAATTTAGATGAAATGTAACTTTAAAAGAACTTTAAACTTTAAAGGAAATAGACAAGAAGAATAAACCTTGTAACAATCACAAAACAAAAAAGAGTTCTAGGGTTGTAAATCCATCAGTGACAAAAATAATGTAGCAAAGACTGTAGTTTAAAATGGGTGATTTAAAAATCTAATTTGTACACATTTTTTTTTTCCTTCCTGAAATATGTCAGTGATTATCTTGGACCCAGTTATGTTTCATGCTTCCAGCAGGTGGAGATAAAAGGTTTCAGTCAATGATGCTAGTAATAATGGTGTGTCCTATGAGGAAAAAAGACCACAAAAATGGTAGACTCCGGGATTACATTTGTAGAAGTTAGAGCAGGCAACACTCTTTTTCTATCTTCACAGCTTGTTTGCTTCCAATTTTGGCTAATTAAAATGAATGTTTACCCAAACTGGACCAAATAGAAGAGTCTGCCAGTCTTACGAGATAAACACAATTACCTTCACAAAAAGTTGCCGTTCAGTACTTAGCTCTGTTTAATGGATATGAAAACTCTGACAAAAAGGGAACTTAGCAGTAAATTACAAACATATGAGAAAAATACACAGACAGCAAGATTCAAAATTTCACTCTCGAGGAAATAGCATTTGGACCGTTTGTTCTTCATATGCTCACAGTTTTTCCCCAAGGTTTATTTTAGTTTCCTTGATGCTAAAGAAGACATTGCAGTATCTATCTACTTACCAAATTTTATAAATAGACTATGCAGGCTGTGTAGAAACGAATGTGAGTTCCCTTGTCATCTTAGTTGATCATTTATTCAGTATGCATCTTTGGATACCATTCTACATATTTAGTGACTTTATGTATGTAATATTTTTATAGCATGACTCTTGTCCCCAAGGACCTTTAATGAAGGCTGGTCCCAGAGAGAATTAAAATATTTGAAACTATAAATGTTTTAACAAGGTCCGACTTAATTTCTTAGAAAACAAATAGCTACCCAAAGAGAGGCTTTCTAGTCTACCTCAGAGGCCACAGGATTTATCACCCAGCAGTTATCTTTTCTTTACTCTCATGCCCTCCATTTCATTACCAATAGAATTTTGTGAGGGGTAAGAGTTATCTCTCCCCAGTCTGTCATGATGTGTTGTTTCATTTACTTTATTGGGGTTTTGTGTGGTACAGTTGCTTAAGTTTGCACTATAGATAGCTCTAAGGGAAATATATAGATGAAATATTTATCTCTCTATAATAGATAATATTTAATATATAATATGCAGAGAAATGTACATAATATGAGATGATGTAATATATTAGTTATTTCTAATTTTCTTTCTCTTTTCTTCCCATCTCCTCACCCTGTGTTGTGGCAAGAAACAGAAAGAAAGCAGCTTTGTTCCTTCCAAACATTCAGAGTACTTTATCATGTTTTGGGGGAAGAGGTTAACATTCTGAAACACTGCTGTGTTTTATTGCCAGTAAATGTTTTTACTCACTAGTGAAAAGTTTGTAAATAGGCACTGTTTAAGAAAACAAAGAGATAATAAGTACTCAGACTTTTCCCTTCAAATTCTCTATACCTAGGAAAATGCATTGGTGATCTCAGCCCTCGTGAACAATAATTGGGATCACAAAACCACTACTCATCATTCAGCGTGTCTGGCATAATTAGCGTCTTGGACTCAAAGGAGAGAAGGCCTGTTTAGAATAGAGGGGAAAGCTTTTTTTTCCCCCCTCCTTATTCCCTGTTATTCAGAACCAAGACTGCACGCATCCCAAAAGGCCAGGGTTGCAGCTGAACAAGTAGTTGCTTCTATATGTGTTCTGTAAAAGAAATGCTTTCTCTGATGTGCCATTTGGAAGGCACGCCATTAAAAGTCCAAAAGAAGCATAGAGTTTGTGAGCCAAACCGATGGTTGGGAAAATGCTTCTGTCCGTCCAGGAGAGGCATGGAGTGCCGAACCATCACGGCGGCCCGCATTTGCACAGTTTGGGATACATGAATTGCTGTCATTGAAGACTTCTGCCCTGGTGAATGGTGTAGATTACAAAGGGATTTGAGAGGCAGGATTTGGCCAGCATGGTTGACTGCTTAGCGCCCGCAACTTGGAAGGGCTGGGTTTTCTTCTTTCTTTCCTCATTGAATGCTGCCCTAGAAGTATATAGCCTATGCTGCTTGAAATTGCTAGCAACCCAAGCATATTAGAATATACGTTAACCAACAAATGGTGAGAAATGCCCCCTTTTTAGAGCCCTTTTGCTGAGATAGTCAGCCAGGCAGTCCCTTTTGGTTCAAAGCGACATCAACTGGGTTCTTGTTTTCTTGGATCTTCCCTGTGAACTCTGTCTCTGATTACCCTCTTATTTAGGCTCCTTCTGGCTTTGGAGAAGATGGCATGCCATAAGCCTTGTGCTCTTCTCTGAACAAGCTTTTTGCTGATGTCTTTGGCACGAGCATGTTACCAGTTCAAGGTTTGATCCTGGACTCTCTGCTGTCCTTCCTTCTTTTCACTGTTGGTGTTGTCACATCCCTGTCACTGGAATCTTTTTTTTTTTTTTTAAGATTTTATTTATTTATTTGACAGAGAGAAATCACAAGTTAGGCAGAGAGGCAGGCAGAGAGAGAGGGGGGAGGGGAAGCAGGCTCCCTGCTGAGCAGAGAGCCCGATGTGGGGCTCGATCCCAGGACCCTGGGATCATGACCTGAGCCGAAGGCAGAGGCTTTAACCCACTGAGCCACCCAGATGCCCCAACCTGTCACTGGAATCTTAACTGTGTGGAACTCATGCCTGAATAGGTGGAATTTCCCTAACTTCTTAGCAGCATAGATTTCGCAGGCTTTGTCTGAAATCCCATCTTTGTTGCTGCCTGCAAATCTTCTTTTGAATGCGCCATACAAATAATAGTTTAAAATAATAATCGAAACAGGGCAAAACAAACAGGAAAAACTTAACTATGTCTTTGAGGTGGTTGCCCTGGACATTTGACAGTTTTGGTTGTTATAACTGGAGGTGTTTTGGCATCGAGTGAGCAGAAGCGAATGATGTTGCCAAACATCCCATAATACTTAGGATAGCCCCTCAAAGCACAGAATGATCCTGCGCTAAGTGTCCATTTGAGGCAAGTTTGAGAAACCTTGCTGTGAGATAAAATTATTTCTCCTCCCCATTCAATCTTTACCCCTTTAAAAAATTGTCTCTTATACTACCACTTCCTTTCACTTTTCCGACCAAGATTGGTGTAGTCACCTGCGGAGTGTAATCTGTTAACCAGCTGGTTTGAATGGTCCATTTTTCCTCATCCTCATAGAGAATAGGGACCAAGAACAGAGATCGGGGAAAACTAATTTGGGGGCAGAGAAGAAGACAGGGGCCTGTACTGGGCTCATGATGCATCCAGGAGCTCTGAGAGACGAACGTGCATAGAAAAACACATGATGGAAATGCACAGGGTGATCCTGAGCAGAGAAAGACAAATGCTACATGATGTCGCTTATATGTAGATTCTACAAAAAGCTGAACTCAGGGGCTCCCGGGTGGCTCATTCGGTTAAGTGTCTCACTCTTGATTTGGCTCAGATCATGATGTCAGGGTTGTGAGATCAAGCCTGTCATCAACATGGACGATCCCTGCTTGGGATTCTCTCTCTCCCTCTCCTTCTCCAAAAGCTGAACTAGAAACAGGGGGTACAATGATGGTTACCAGGGGCTGGGAGGTGGGAGAATTGGAGAGATGCTTTTTGTTTGTTTGTTTGTTTGTTTGTTTTGGGGGAAATGTCTTTGAACGGTACAGACTTTGCAACTAGTAGATAAAAACATTAAAAACATGTGGGATATCAGTGCACAGCACAGTGATTATAGTCAGCAATTCTTTGTTGTAAATGTCTAAGTTGCTAAGAGACTAGATCTTAATTGTTCTCACCACAGAAGAAAGAAAGAATTCTGTGAAGTGAGAGAGATGTTAGGCTAGTCCTGTGATGGTGATCATATTGCAGTATATAAATGTATCAGATCAATACACTGAATACCTTAAACTTACACAATGCTATATGTCAATTATATTGTGATTAAAAAAACAAAACAAAAATGATGGTCTTAGAAAGTACCAAAAGATTTTAATGCCTTTTACATTTACAAGGTCACTTAGAGTTAATCTTTTTTTCAGTATAATTATTACTCATGTCTGTATACTTCTCACATCATTCTTTTGTAAACCCGATGTTTATACAAACAGACTCCCGACTTGCTTCCTTCCCTCCAATCTCTCTTTTCTTGATTTACCTTCTGAATCATCTCAGCTGTGCTTTGGGAAAGGTGAGTTTAGCGGTGATTCCTGATTTTCCTAATCTCATGAATCAGCATAGAATAATGGTAGACAGCACTGACTCTGGAGTCAGACTGAAACCTTTCCCCTTTCGGGAAAATGAATCTGTAAAATCATCGTCATCATCATTGCAGTCCACTTAGAAAGTTATTGGAAGAATAAAGTGATATACTATAAAGAATGGGGCGCCTGGGTGGCTCAGTGTCTGCCTTCAGCTCAGGTCATGATCTCCAGGTCCTGGGATGGAGAACCCCTCCTCGGTGCTCTCTGCTCAGTAGGGAGCCTGCTTCCCCCCTCCCCCCGCCCTGCCTGCTTGTGATCTCTGTCTGTCAAATAAATAAATACACTCTTAAAAAAAATTTAATAAAGCATAACACAGTACCTGCTACAGATCTTTGATAATTTATTACTTATATTTTTCTCATTGTAATTAACATTTTTATTGTTAGGCGTTGATAATACACATGCATGGTATGGATTCTCCTAACTTTATGTTTGTGTGTTTCCCCTTATTGGAGTTTGCCAGCTCCAGATTATGAGCTGCTTGTATCAACTTGGGGATAACTGCTCTTAAAATTTTCTCCTTAAAGGTTTTTCTTTTGTTCTTTTCAGTATACTTACTAGGGTCTTCACACCCCTATCCAAGATTTAACTCAAGATGGTACTGACTTCCCAGTTATTTAAATACTCAGATACTTCTATTCATACTTGATCTTGTTTCCATATCTTTACCCCTTTCTTTCTCCTCATCTGTATGTTCCTTCATATTAAAGATTTGGGTTTTTGGGTTTTTTTTGCTCGACTTTTTGTAATTTCCTATATTATTCAATCAATGAAAAAAAGGCTACAGTATGAATTCTGAAAGATGGCTCTCCCTTTTCATTATCTTGAGTTTGAGTATTTGAATCTTGTGGCAATTTGAATAAAAAATGCTTTTTTGATTAGCATTCGTATCAAATGTCCTGACCTCTGGGATTAAGAAACAGATTCTGTAAATGTCTTCCAGGGTTCTTTGTGTTTTCATTTAAGAATGAAGAAGGAAAGATAGTGTAGTGGTAATTTAGTTTAAAATTGTTTCTTTGTTCCTATGAGGAAATTGGCCTGTGGATGTGTATGGTGGCATAGGTGATAAGGTGGAAAGAAGGGAGAGATGTAAATTTGCCTTTTAGTTGCTACTTTTTAATTTCAAATTTTCCTGCATCAGTCATTTGATTCTGATAACTGTGATTAGTGTATTGAAACCTTTCAAAGTGACCTCAACTGCTTTTCTTATCTAAAAATGTAAAACCTGCAAATAGATAACCATTGAGCTCTCTCTCACTTGGAACTTGATAGAGAAGCTCAACGTTCTCTGTGTAAATGCTTTCAAGTCTATGATATTTTCATAACTTTAAAGTAAAAATCAGTTTTAAAAAAATCTAGTTACTATCATTTGTGTGTGTAGGCCATGTGCTTATAGATGTTTATAATGATTAAAAAATGCTCAGTATTTGACTGCTTTAGTGGGTAGAGGGGAAGGGGAAGTTGTTTATTGAGTATAGGATTCAGTTTTTTTTTTTTTAAGACCCCATTTATTTGACAGACAGAAATCACAGGTAGGCAGAGAGGCAGGCAGAGGGAGAGAGGAGGAAGCAGGTTCCCCGCCGAGCAGAGAGCCCGATGCAGGACTCGATCCCAGGACCCTGGGATCACGACCCGAGCTGAAGGTAGAGGCTTCAACCCACCGAGCCACCCAGGCGCCCCTAGGATTCAGTTTTGCAAGATGGAAAAGTTCTGGAGATCTGTTTCAGAAAAAAAATGTGAATATACTTAAAAAAAAAAAATACTGAAATGTATTTTTTAAAAACGGTTAAGATCATATATTTCATATTATATTTTTTAAGATAAAGCTCAATATTGAATCTTGGCAAAAATGCTATTGCTTATTGAATTTTTTGGTAGCAGAGGTAGGGCATCTCTTATTTGTTTAAGAAGTTGATCTGTAGTCACCGAAGGGTGAGATGGTAATAGGACCTACCTCATTATTGTGGGGAGATTTAAATGAGATACTTTGTGTGAGGTGCTTGACATAGTGTAGCTCTTGATAAATGTGGAACCATGGCTATTGTATAGAGTATAATAAAGTGAACTCTAATCTGCTGTGATTTATTTACTTGTATAGAATGCCATAATAATTAATTGCACATACGCAATGCCTAATTACAAGTTATGTGTACTTGGACAATTTAAATTCCTTACCCTCTCTGTGCTCATGAGGTTTTTCACTTCCATATGGATAAAGCAGTAAGATCTGTTTCATACGATTGTTGAAAGGATTGACTAAGTTAATACAAAAAGCACACATACTTGTTTTATGTAAGTGTCATTATTATCTTTGGTAAAATAGAAGGTAATGATAGTTTGGATGTTAGTGGGTTTATAGTTTAAAGTAATATGTATTTTAAACTCACTAATTACTCCCAATTACTGTTTCTTTTTATTTAATATGATCTCCCTGGAAGGGTCATTTTAAAGCTGTATCTACACATTCCCACAGACTGAAGTGTGTTTTGAGGCAGCTTCTAGAATTACCTGTAACTCAGCAGAGGTGGGGGGTGGGGGGCAGTGGGGGGTAGTGGGGGGGTAGTGGGGGGCGGCTGGGAGGGACTCAGAAGAAGCTAAGTTCTCTCCAGTGGGGCAAGTTTTTTAACTGTGTATCTTTCTGCCAGTTCCAGTTGCTGCAAATCCTAGTTCTTGTTATGATGTTTGTTTCAGGTGGACTCTAGGCTGCAGAAAGTGTGCATGCAAGACCTTAGGATAAATATAGTCAAGAAGTTTAGATTTTTGAAATAAGGGATATTCCTCTGTTGGAAACGAATGCTTTATGAGTTATCCTTATCCGTTTGCATTTAGGGCTTTTAAAGATTCTGGTGTAGCTTCAAAAGAAGCTCTTGGTGTCTTCTGAATTGTCACATCGTTAAGGCACAGTGGCATGTGCCAAGCCTTGATGAAAATATGCAAGTTCTTTGTGTCCATGTTTTTGGGGTGTGTGTGGTGGGGCAGGAGGTGGTGATTGTAATCCTCACTCTGTCCAGACATCTCACATCCTGCCCAATCTCTGGGAGGCAGGTCAGTTTCTTATAATTACAGTTTGGGGCTCATATGCCTCTTTGAACATGTTGGATTCTTAATGTATTGATTTTTAAATATAATTGTAATGCAAATTTAATTTGGTATATGTATTTGGAACATGTGCTGTTCCTTGGCAAATGTTTCCTTAAATTATATGCTTGTGCATGTATTAAAGTGTAGGAAATTATTGTTTTACTTGTAACATGCTCAAGGTGTATTTTAATAAATATAAAGGAATCCCCTGCGGCTGGGGAATGGTAAGATCAAAAGCTTATTCTATTTTAGAAGATGGTTTTATTAAGGTTGATTATTAATTTAAGGATTTATTTTTGGTGGATAAAATGACTAGGGAAGGGTCTGAGCACCAGTAGATCACTGGAGTGTGTGTGTGTGTGTGTGTGTTTTCATTTTCCTTCTTTTTGTCTGTCTCCTGTCTTATGCTACTTCCCCCACCCACCTTTTTGTTTATTATGCCAGTGGGCTTTCATAGCCACTTTTATAACAGCAGAGGCCCGGGGTACCCTGGGGGCAGATTTTAGTCAAAAGAACATAGTCTTGTCTTAACTCTTTGATTAGTAAAGCAGATTAAAAGCCAAATAAGTTTTTTTAAAAAAATCAACAAGAACAGTCATCAATTACAGAATCCTAATCCTCCCCAAATCTATGTGATTCTTATTATAAATGCGAGAGGAGATGGTGGTGATATTTTATCAGAATGTGATCTACATTGCCGAGGAGACAGAAATCTTTTAACAGTTGCCTTTAAGGAACTGTAAATTTCAACAATTATTCAGCCCATTGCTTTCAGCACCTTTTGTTGGCTTATTAGTGTATAGAACAGCAGGGTTGTAACAGGAGGAAGAGCCTGTGCATTTTAATTAGCCCCAAAGACAGTGTGAGATAAAAGCCAGGATTTTTGCCTCATTTTTATTTCACATTGGCTGATTAAGGATGCTATTGTGGGCTGAGCTGTCTTGACCTAATCTCAGTGACCACCCATTTATGGAAGGGGAATGGCAAAAACTTGCTCCAGTTTTCTGAATGGGATTAGGAAAGCACTAATTAGCAAACCCTGAAAGCCATGAGGCATGGATGGAACACAGCACCCTTCCACAAGAAACAAATGCAGTCTAGGGAAACATTCACCAATTGAACCAATTAATGCTTGCATATATTAGGCACTTGGTGATGTGTTTTCCGGTTTTAATTACTTACTTACCCATGAATAAGAGCCTGATGTTCTTCAAGCTGTACTTGTTGATTAAATAAATACTTCTGGCCTGAAGAGAGATGTCAGAACTTGAAGAGTAATAACAGTGATAAAGAGGCCTGTAAATAGTTGAAGAATGGATTCAAATTCCATTTGACCTCGGCTGCAAGGGAGGTGCCTGGGAAGACAGTCTTGTAGAACTTTAAAATTCGCTTTTTCCACCTAAGGACAGTCAGATCTTAATTATGAGGAGGAAAAACAGTCTGTTTGTGTATCATCAGTTCTTCCTTTGTCTCTTAATGCATAACACCGAGAACTGCAGAAAGAGCACAGGCTTTGGAACGCAGAACTAGACCTGGGCGTGAATCCCTTTGCTGCTAACTAGCATGGAAGTTAGGACGGAGAGGCCCCTGGCTGGTTCAGTCGGAAGACTATGGGCCTCTTGATCTCAGGGTCATGAGTTCAAGCCCCACGTTGGGTGTGGAGATTACTAAATATTAAAAAAAAAAAAAAAAGAAAGAAAAGAAAAGAAAGAAAAGGAAGAAGAAAAAAGAAATTAGGAAAGGCACTTCACCTCTTCGAGTTTCAATTTTGCTCCTTTCAAGCTGAGGATAGTAGTATCTATTTTTAAAGATTTTATTTATTTATTTGACAGACAGATCACAAGTAGGCAGAGAGGCAGGCAGAGAGAAAGGAAGGGAAGCAGGCTCCCCGCTGAGCAGAGAGCCCGATGTGGGGCTCGATCCCAGGACCCTGGGATCATGACCTGAGCCGAAGGCAGCGGCTTTAACCCACTGAGCCACCCAGGCGCCCCAGTAGTATCTATTTTTAAAGTGATTTTTAGGCATGACACAATATGTATAATGCCGTGGGTGATGATTGGTGTTTAATAAGGACTCCAAAAGTGGCTATTGTCATTCATTTCATTGTAACACTCTCATCATTACCTCTTGGCATGTCAAACCAGTATAAGGTGACAGTATATGGAAGAAGTGAAAACTGAAGATACCTCGTCTAGAAAGGTTTGTCCAAAAGAGACAAAACGAGGGTTATTTGGCTGAAATGGTATTGCGTGTTTCACGGGGGATTTCACGTATCCATTCTTTTACCCGACTTTGGTTGACTGAGATGACCACTAGATGGAAGCATACGTTTTAATTGGTTTTATATCTGTAAATATATAGACCCTTTTATGATTAGGTATGCCTATCTAAAATTTAAAAGTCGGATTTAGTCAGTGCAACTGATAATTTTTGAAATCTATAGAGCTTAACTGAGATTATATAGGAAAGGAAAGGAAAAATAACAAGATTCTGGAAATGTATATGTGGGACTTGTATACATACAGTTTATGATGAATGTATTGATAATATTTAAAAATAATTAGCACAATATTCTGCTGTCCCAGTTCAGATGGCTCAATAATAGCCATTTTTATTCATTTATGTACATTAGAAGAGCTTACTATATAGATATTTTAAAAGTTATACAATGCTAAGTACATTCTTTCAGACTAGAGGGACTGGCTATATTTTCAGGAAGGTCCTAAGTGATCATAATCACTAGTTTGAGGAGGATTGGATGCCTTCGTGAATAAGTAGGACTTAAGATTTCAGATATGTGATGCCAATATCATGGTACAGGTTTCTAAAAGAATTTTTGTTTTCTCACGATTGGCTTCTTTCACACTTTATTTCTTTTCAAGGTAGCTTGTGAAATTTTTTAAACTATTGATTGACTGCTTGCATTGAGGTCCTCTGCTAGCTGTTCTGGTTAGGTTAAGGAAATATAAAAGTTTCTGTCCCTGTCCTCAAGGAGCTTACATTGCAGTTTGAGTACAAAAATATAGTTAAATGATATATGCGATTTAAGTTATTATTCCGGAGAACAAAGAAATGTGCTTGAAATCTTTGCAGGGAGAAATAGTTTCATGCTGGAGTAAGTATTTTAAATTAAGATAGATTTTGGAGAAGATAGAGTGAAGGGGAGGGAGATGGGAAAGAAAAGGGAGTTTTAGGAAGAGAGGAGTGTGGATCTAGATCAAAGCATGTTTGCACACCAGTGAATAATATGATTTTTCTAGATCTGAGGGGAATTGTGGGAATTGGGGTTTAAAAAGGTAGACTGAGTTCAAGGTTGTGGAAGGTTTTAACTGACAGGCTAAGTGGTTTGGAATTTATCTTACAGTCAAGAGGGAATAGTCAGCTTAAATGGCCAACACCACTTTAGAAGAGAAAAGAAATAGTTTTATACCAACTTCTCCACTTTATAGAGTAGTTGAATCCACTTTTCAAATTATGTGAAGAAATTTAAGGGAAAAAAGGGATGTGGTGTTAAGCAAAGTTCAGGTTTTCATTGTTAAAATGTAATGGGGCTATATCTTATATTTGTTGTAATCCATGAAGTTTACAAGGCAACCACATATTCTGTTCTTGAAGAAAATTTGGGGGAGAATTAATCTGTTTCGCCTGTTCTTTTATAAAAAAAACATTACCCTATACATTTTGCTGACCTCATTCTTATTTCTCTTCCAATACAAGAATAGATTTCTTAATTGGTCATATTAAGTAAAGAAAGGGTTCCAAAATGGTTAGCTGTCTATGTAGTAAAAAATGTATAGATTCAGTTACATGCTAGGGAGAAAGAGTCGGCATAGGATTTGAGTAGAACTAAATTTGGGACAGGAAAGGGCCAAGAGTTGGTCACAATCGGTCAGGGATTTGGGGGCAACATGATGATAGGGATATGCCATTGTATGCTTTAAGCAGGAGGTTCCATCAAGGAGATTAGGCCGCAAGGAAATCCAGGCGGACAGACTAACTGGAATCCTGAGGCTCTGTGTCAGGGTTGTGGCTCCTGGCTGCTGACTGTGCACAAGGGCTCTCAGAGTAGAGGTAGGCCAAGGTCAGGTGGACGTGGGCACCGATTCCAATGAAACTTCATGATTGAGTGGCTCTTTCCTTCTTTTCCCTACATCTTTAAGTGGCGGTTCAGGAAAACACGGAGTCCAAGTTGCACAGGGTAGGGTCGAGATCCATGATTTTGCTGTCAAAGCTAGTTCTCAGCACTCTATCTTGACCCTTTGCTCTTGATTTTGAGACCCTACCCCCTGCTGGAGCAGTTCTAATGTGTCTATTACATTGAATCTGTTCTGTTGAGAACATCATGATGACGTATCCTACTGCAACGAACCAGTTATGATTACCTGTGGGATTTAAAAACCACCACCACAATAAAACAAACCAAAGAACAAGATTAGGCTGACCTGTATATGTTTATCTAATTTAAGGATTCATTACATAGAGGTCTTTATACTACTTTAAAGCAGATAGAGTTTTCTGGGTCAAAGTTGAATGTTAGGGTATAATGGTCTGCAATGTGGAGATAGAGGTAGAATCATGCTCATTGCTTAAGTGCTGGGACTTCTTTGTCCACTTTTACTGCTGACCACCTTGGACTATGGAAGAGGTTGATGGATTGCTTTCAGTGTTCATATAATTGCACCTACAACAGTTCTGTGTTTCCTTGATGCCAATTTTGCTGACTAGGAAGGCGTGATCTAAAAGTTTTAGTTTTTGGGGCATCTGGGTGGCTCAGTGGGTTAAAGCCTCTGCCTTCGGCTCGGGTTGTGATCCCAGGATCCTGGGATGGAGCCCCACATCAGGCTTTCTGCTCATCAGAGAGCCTGCTTCCCCCTCTCCCTCTGCCTGCCTCTCTGCCTGCTTGTGATCTCTCTGTCAAATAAATAAATAAAATCTTAAAAAAAAAAAAAAGCTCTTTAAAAGTTTTAGTTTTTAAAAGACATCCTTGTCGAAGGCTTTTGTGTTAGACTAGAGAAGTATTTTTCACATTATGTCTCATCGAGTCCTCTCAATAGTTTTTTTTTTTTTTTTTTTTTTTTTCTGGTCAGTAGACTCAGATTTAGAGAAGTTAAGAAACTGGTGTCCCAAATTTACACAACTAGTTCAAGGGCAGAGTTGGGACTCCAAAGTCCAAATCTCATTCTCTTTATCCATTATACCAACGATCTCCCTAGAGAGGACAGGAAGGCAGGTTGATCTTTATCTTTATGAAACCACTAACAAAAATGTCAAAAAAATTATTACTTTACCTGACGAAATTACCTTTGTATTTCAAGTCATGAAAATGGGAGATAATCTTTCAAGTGCTTGTTTATGATACATTCGGAGGAAATGAAAATGTTCATTTGACTGGCTTTTATTATCAGAGCTAACCAGGGAAGAGATTTGACTTAATTATAATTTACTGCAGTCTCTTTATTTTGTAGCTAAAGATGTAAGAGTGAGATGAGTCTAAAAGACTTAGCCAAGACACCTCACTTTTTCAGAAGCAAAATCAGCTTCCTGGATTCTCAGACAAGCTCTTTTTTTATCCCTGCAGGACCCCATATCCTGGTCTCATTCCCACGTTGGTGAAAATTTAATTTACATTAGAAGGACCCCATGCTTATGAAGAAAATTACTAATCAAATTGAACTTTCTGATTCTGATTTAATTTGGTGGCATTAGTTGACACGGTCTTAGGCTCTTGGGAAAGAGTTATTGAAAGCTAATTTTAACTGGACGAAATATAATCTAATATAAAATTTACCTTGAGCAACAAAGTATTAAATTATTGTATTTGTAAATAGGGACTTTAAATTTGGGGTACAGTATTTGTTTGTTTTAAGTTATGAGTAAATTCCCCAATGATGTATCTTAAAAAAAAAAAAAGGAATAGATACTGTGAGCTTATATTAGGTAAAAAAGAAGAAAGAAAATCAGCGGTGGGGCTTTGATAAGAAAACCATTAGACGTGATCTCTTCACCTGTTAAACCCAGCTGTCCCTTCTGGGATTTGGCTTTTGTGTGCTGAGAACCATTTCTATGAAAATCTAATGAGGAAACTCTAAACTGTTGGTGACAAGACTAGCCTGTTTTACAAACCATGCAGTAACCGGGATCAAGTATCAGAGTTCAAATTCAAGCCTCTTTCTATTTTTCATATATTGAGTTTGGTGGTATTTTGTAAAACTATCTATCCTTCTTCCTTTGCCAAGCTGACTAATCGACTGGTCTGTTGACACCATCTGTCTAAGGAATCCACAGCCGCCGCCATGACTTTTGATTCAGTTTTCAATAGAGAGACATTCCATCAAGAAATAAATCTTTTTTTTTATTATTTTTAATTTCCTAAGTTGTGAATCACATGGAATTCCCCTTTCTTTCAGTTCTCAGTCTTTTTTCTTTCTCTTTTTCTCTTCCTTCTTTTCTTTCATTTTTTAATTTTCCAAACACATTTATTTCATATGTTTCAAAAGAGTTGCGTAATATGGATTTTAATAATACATTAACAGAAATTGACACATTGGCCCATGATATAACTATAGTATTGGATGCCTATAATGTTTAAAAAGAATTTATGTAGAACTCAATTAAAAAAAAATAGCTCTCTAAGTGATTCCATGTTTCTTATTAAACAGCAAGAGTATTTTGAAATTAAAACAGCAAGAGCATTTTAAGAAAATGCTTTTGATTTGGTGAATACTTATGGTTTCATTTAGGTGGCTCATCTATTCGGCCTTGTAAGTTACAGTTAGACCTGAGTAGTATAGGGCTGATTATATATTTTATGAGAAAAACGTTAATAGGCATTGATTGCTCTTTGAAAATGAAATTTTCAAAAGATGAAGTTTCAGTGTACTTCATGTCCACCCCAGACATTACTATTTGGAATAAACACTTCAGAAAGTATTCAGAGAACTCTTAAGTGTTAAATACTTGGTATTTATGTAACATCTTTTATTTGAGTGAATCAAATTCTTTAACTATATTACATTCTCAGTTCTCACTGTAAAATATGACAAGTATGTCAGAACTCATTCGGTTGCCTTTGCTATATTTTATATGTATGCTTGGAAATGTATAAAAACCTGTGGTGATTACAAATAAATTTAAGACATATTTTTTGCCTTAAGCTGTTAAGAATTAAGTTAAAGGAAAAGAAATACACTTGCAAAAGTTTAAATAATAATAGGTAATTTGAATATTAGGTTATAAATGACAAAATGACATATCATAGCCTTTTTATGAGAATTAAGAGGGCATGGATTGTACTGGTCTGGCAAGACTTTGTGGAAGAAGAAGAGATAATAGAAACTTGAAGGCATTGGAGAAGTGGAGAGGTGATAAGTGTAAAATTCCTTGTGGGGTCTCCATAGTGACACAGTCCAAGGGAGGAAAATCTTCATTTAATATAGGGCAATTAGTGGATTAGGACTATTTGATTGCAAGTGAAAGAAACCCATTCAATAACAAAAGGAAAATTCATTGATTCATATGCTCCAGCTGTCGAAAATTCTTGGGTGGAATCAGACTGAAGGGAGAAATAGGACAAATAAAGAAATGCCATCAGTATGTTTTGGTTTTCTCTCCTCTGCTTCCTCTTGTGCGGCTGGTTTATTTTTCTACTTTATAGACAAATCTGTTTGGTGCAAGAGTAAACATGATGCTTGGCAGTTCACAATCTGATAGGTTTTCCCTGCCAACTCTAGGTAGGAAAATCCCAGGGAAAGTTTCCAATCGTCCCAACATTAGTCATGTGTACATTCCTGGCCCAGTAATTGGGAGTCACCAGCCCCGAGCCTGTGTTCACCACTGTGATCTGTGAATGGAGCCTGTTGCCTGAAGGATGGGGGAAAAGTATACTGGCCAAAGACTTTCCCAGTCTCACAAAAGAAATGGCCATCGTGGACAATTAATACGTAGCTGAAGAAACTTTCTATTTTTTACTTTACAGCTAGGAGGGAATGAATGATTTTAATAATCAGTGAATGATAATGAATCATGAATAAAATTAGGTGTCAAATTCCTTTATGTGTTAGTGAGCCTATGATTCTAGTTAGCGTGCTCCTGACCAGTACCATGTAAGTTGTTTGTTTTTTTTAAATTATAATAGCAGGGGCGCCTGGGTGGCTCAGTGGGTTAAGCCGCTGCCTTCGGCTCAGGTCATGATCTCAGGGTCCTGGGATCGAGCCCCGCATCGGGCTCTCTGCTCAGCAGGGAGCCTGCTTCCTCCTCTCTCTCTGCCTGCCTCTCTGTCTACTTGTGATCTCTCTCTCTGTCAAATAAATAAATAAAATCTTTAAAAAAATAAAAAAATTAAAAAAATAAATTATAATAGCATTACCATAATTACTGCTTTTTAAAATTTTGACAATGGAAAATTCATATGCTATTTTAATGTAGACATGCGGATCCATTCTTCATGTTCATGAAAGAGATGTTTCGATTACACTATGCAGTATTGACTTGTTTTTCAGAGTACAAATGTTGAAGCTGTGGTACTGTTTGTCTAGTAGACCTTTGAAGATAAGCTTCTGACACCACTTGGAAAATATTCAAAGTAAAGCTTTGTTGTTGCAAGAAGGAATTCTAAAAAGGAATTCTAATAATTACACTGTGGACTATAGTCAGCCGTGTGATAACTAACTCATGACCAACAGCCACATGCCTTGTTATGAATATTCATAAGAAGAAATGGGTATGCTAGTTTTTAGGTATTTTAAAGAAATTAAAATGTCAATACAAAGCATTAGGTTTTTAACCTGTTTATCTAATTTTACTGAATGTCCTAAGAAATTTTCTGTTTGTCCTTTGGCTCTGTGGGTTTCTGAGTTCATTCTATGTTAGGTAGATTAGAGGGATCTTGGGATTTCTGCTGTTGATCTGACCTCTCGAACTACCCATCTCAGGTTTTTATGGCTAACCCATTTGCCTACATTGGGATCTCCTTCTCTGTGCATCAGTAGGTCTGTGTTCATTTTTTATGTTATGAGCTCATGGCTGTTTCTCAAACCTTAGTGTCTGAGCCGGATCTCAGACCCGTTCAGAAGCACAAAGACAAATCCTGGTTATTTTTTATAGCACACTTTCCAGGTGATTCTGCTCTACACCAAATCTGAGAGCTGAACTTTTCCTCTCAAATTTGATGTTGCTGCTTCTGAGAAAATAGTGACATATTTTCTGCAAATTGGTGGCAACCAAAAACACTCAACAGCATCATATATGTAGAGAGAACTTTGCAATCAAATGAGCTAGTTTCAAATCCTACCTCAGTTACCAATTGATAATAACATTGAATGAGCCACTTGAATCTATTGTTCTTAGTTTCCTCTGGGTCCACTTGGAATGATAAAAGCATCCATTGACAATAGATACAAATACCAAATCACTATGCTGTACATCTGAAACTAATATAATGTTATAAGTCAGTTATATATAATGCTTAATTTTAAAAAATAGTCATTAAAAAGAATCTGTTAAAAGGAAGTTCCCTGCTGTAAATAATAAATAAATAAATGCATACATTGGTGGTGGATTATATGAGACAAATAATAATATTTCTGGAAACCAGTTTCCTTATTACTGATGCAAGGATTTTTCTGTAATTGTAGTAATTATGTGATCATTCTATTGCTATGGTAATTTTATACTGTAGATAATATTAATATTAAATTCCCTGAACAAGTCATCTGGACTTCTTAATTTATTATATTTTCAGATTTGGGGGAAGTGATATTTAAGCAACAGTCATGTTCAGTTTAGTTCAGTAGGAGTATAAAGAATGTCACTTCAGCATACCTTAAACTTTGGAGGGGTGGATTTGGTTTAAAGCTTGAAGATTGAGCCTTAAAAGTTGTCCATACCATCATGTAATGTAGCATTATTATTAACCAGAAAATCTCTGTCCAACATCAAAGAGGGAAAGCAGGAGGGAACTAGTATTATGTGAGTATATATTATATTTGAGCCATTGGGTTTTGTAATCTCTCCTAAATTATATAATCTGTGAAGCTGACCTTACTACCAGTTCCTCAAATCACTGACACTTGACCTTTGTTCATTGACCATATTCTTAGGGAGTATGAAAAGAAAATAACATTCTCAGATTAGGGGAAATGAGTGAAATAGGTAAAGGTAATTAAGAAGTACAAAACATCCAGATATAAAATAAATAAGTAATGGAGATGAAAAGCACTGCATAGGGGATATAGTCAATAATGTTGTAATAATGTAAGCGAACAGATGGTGACTACTTCCTGTGGTGAGCATTGAGTGATGTATAGAATTGTCAAGACACTATGTTGTACACTTGAAACTAATGTAACATTGTATGTCCATTATACCACAAACAGAGAGAGAGGGAGAGGCCAGTGAGGTAATTAGTGTATAGTTTACTGTTTCTCTTTTCCTTTAGCTTTACTTAGGCTTTTGTCTTCTCTCTGTACCCCTATTTTGAGAAACAAAATATGCTCTAAAATATAAAGTGACCTCATAATCACTTATTAACATTTTCTCTATTCATCCAAAAAGATTGCATTTAAAAATTCAGAAGTTTCCAATGAAAAGCATACTTCCCATTTTCTTGTTTTTGCTTGAAATGTCTCCCTCATAACTCAATGGATCTTTGGCCATGTTTAATTCTGTTGCAAACACCAAATACTTCAGTTGTTGTTGATTTTTAATTTTATGTGCAATGGAAAATTAAGTTTGTGCCCATATGATTTTTATGTAAAATAATCATTTTCATATGTTTGGCTTCAGGTTTTTTGAAAGGCAAACTTTAGAAAATGGCAGGGCTCAAAATCTCCGTGTAAGATACTGCCAGGCACATCACAGTGGGCTGCTGTTTCAGCACAACCCATACATCTTGGAATATACGGACTTTAACGATACTGTGCTTTCCCGTGGATTGACTGAGAATGGCCAGGAAGTGGAACTCACCATAGATTTATTTGATTCTAGGCTATCAGAGGCTTTTTCAAATACCCTGGTATAGAGTTAGGATAAAATATGTTATGGTCAGCCTTACTTTGCTGTCCTCTTTCCTGCATTCCTGTTCCAGAGAATTAGCAATTTAACCAACAGGTGATTCATAATAGTTGCTAGGAGGACCTATGAGTTGGGCGTCGTATCTGTTTGTAGACTTTGTGCTATGCCGCGTAGCGTTCTCTTCACCCTTTATGAATGCAGCAGCCTGATTTTCATAGCTGAGCTTCTGTAATGATAGTAGTTCTATAGTAACATTTGACTTGAGGGGAACAAAGCTGCTCGAGTTCAGTAATATTTTAAAGATTTTAAAATTTTATTTTAGAGAGAAAGAGAGAGAGAGAGAGAGCAGAGGGAGGTGTAGATGGAGAGGGGGGGAGAGAGAGAATCCTCAAACAGGACTCCCCACTGAGCGTGGAACCCCACCGTCGGCTGGGTCCCAGGACCCTGAGATCATGGCCTGAGTCCCGATCAAGAGTTGGCTACTTAACCAACTGAGCTACTCAGGTGCCTCAAATTCAGTAATGTTTTAAGGAAAATATATATTGTATTGATTACAATGACTATTTTCTTATATTTTAGAAAAGTACATCTGTGTGTGTGTGTGTGTGTGTGTGTAACAAGTTATTTAGTTTATAGTACAGTGCTTGATTCAGATTAGGTTTTTTTTTTTTTTTTTTTTTTTTTTGACAGAGAGATCACAAGCAGGCAGAGAGGCAGGCAGAGAGAGAGGAGGAAGCAGGCTCCCCAAGAGAGCAGAGAGCCCGATGCGGGGCTCGATCCCAGGACTCCGAGATCATGACCTGAGCCGAAGGCAGCGGCTTAACCCACTGAGCCACCCAGGCGCCCCCAGATTGGGTTTTGAGAGCCACTGATGTACACACTGGCTTTTCAAAATTCAGGTGATTCTGATGTATTGGAGTTGGGTCAGATGGTTTCAAGTGATTTACCAAAAATTACATCTCAGAAATGATACTTAACTAGTTTGAGCCTTTCTTTCTTCCATCTGTCAATATTTTATTTATTTTAATTTTTTAAAAGATTTTATTTGTTTATTTGAGAGTAAGAGAGGGAGAGCACATGTGTGCGTTCACACGCATACAAACCAGGAAAGGGGCCGAGGGGAAGGGAGAGAGAGAGAGAGAGAGAGAGAGAGAAAGAATCTCTCAAGCAGACTCCGTGCTGAGAGTGGAACCAGACATGGGGCTTGATCCCGTGACCCTGAGATCATGACCTGGGCTGAAACCCAGAGTCAGTCACATAACCAACTGAGCCACTCAGGCCCTCTCATCTGTGAATATTTTAAAATAGGAATGTCATGGATATTCATTCAGATAACATACATAAAGACTAGCACCTGGTTATACCTATCATAAAATTAAATTTTTTTACCCTTATCAGTAATGAACTGTGATCTAAAATTTACTGGTCTATCATTTAAATTAAACTTGTCAGATAATGAACTGCTCCCCACATAGCATAAAAACCTGTACTTTATGAATGCTGTTGAATTGACCTAGAAACAGCCTTTGAGAAATAAAATTGAAAATCAGCCAAACTTGATTCTTTAGTTTCTTCTTAGTAACATAATTATTTTGTTTTAAGTCAGAGTTATACTGTCATCTTAAAAATCCGTCTTTTATTTAAAATTGCATTTGTACAGTTACCATAAAGCTTCATGTTTTCCATTTCATGACTCTTGAGATTTCCAGCTGAGTAAGTTGCCTAGATTTCTTTGAAGTCCTTATGAAGTTTCATATCAAAGTGGTCTGTCATCAAATTAAATCTCATGGCTTCCCAAACTTGAGAACAAGTAAAACTTTTAGAAAGTATTTTGACATTTTTGTAAGAGACTTTAAAAATAAACTGTAGGGGTGCCTGGGTGGCTCAGTGGGTTAAAGCCTCTGCCTTCGGCTTGGGTCGTGATATCAGGGTCCTGGGATCGAGCCCTTCATCGGGCTCTCTGCTCGGTGGGGAGCCTGCCTCCCCCTCCCCTTCTGCCTGCCTCTCTGCCTACTTGTGATGTCTCTCTCTCTCTGTCAAATAAATTTAAAAAAAAGTTTCAAAATAAACTGTATTTAATATTGATTTTCCTCCACCCCAAGTTTCTTAGATTTAAATAAGAAAGTTGATTTGATTACTGTTCCGATTTCAAAATGGTTTGCAAGTGTGTGATATGTTCACCCCTAGGATACTAAAAGCAAGTAAATCTCAGAAGAATTTTGTATGTAATTATAGTCAGTTTGAGAAAATCAAAAGTTTTTTTTCCTGTTGTTGTTTTTAGGTAGCATTAAATTTTAAATTTTAGATGGTATTAAGTTTTACTAAAAATTAAAGTTTTAGATAGCATTTAATTGCAAGAAGTTATATTTTCTTCTAAGGTGAATAAATCATTTTATATAATGTTGAAGTGCCTTTATTAGATTTAATTTTTTTTTCAATTTTAGGAACTTTTTTTTCAAATTGTTATGAGGGATTGACTTTTTAAGATGAAAATATACTAAAACCATGGACCAACCCTAGAGCTATGTAACACCACTAAAAAAATAACAAAGAAAGAGGATCATCATTGCTTTTTTGCTTCTAAACAAGATATGTCAAATGTCGTTTTTATTTTTATTTATGTCAGTTTTTATTATACAAATCCAAAGTATCCTGGCTCCTAGCTCTTTGTCAAAGATGGTCTATAGAAGTGTTTCAAATGAAGAGTGATGTTGTATTTTTAAGTTGCAATACTAAAGATGCTATCTCCCCCCCCCCTTTTTTTTTTTTAAAGATCTTCCCCTTTTTTTAAAAGATGCATTTTGTTTGCAGGTTTGTGAAGTTCTTGGAAACTAATACCACAGGAACTTTTTTTTTTTTTTTTAAGATTTTTTATTTATTTATTTGACAGAGAGAGATCACAAGTAGATGGAGAGGCAGGCAGAGAGAGAGAGAGAGGGAAGCAGGATCTCCGCTGAGCAGAGAACCCGATGCGGGACTCGATCCCAGGACCCTGAGATCATGACCTGAGCCGAAGGCAGCGGCTTAACCCACTGAGCCACCCAGGCGCCCCCACAGGAACTTTTTAGTACATTCTCAGGCATGTTTGCAAAATATGGCACATGTATACGTCTTAGGAAGTTTTACTTTTCTTAATCTTATCTTTTTAAAGTATGCCTAATGAAAGACATTCCACTATTAGAATACATAATGCTCAGCTTTTTGTGAAGAAATATTTAACTGTATTTTGTGTTTATACAGGTATTTCACACAGTACTTTGTTCTTCATAATGTAGCCACTATAACTTGATAAGTCATTGCACTACTTTAAAATTTTTAGTAATATCATGAATTTAATTTGCTTGAAGATTTAGTACCTTTAATAACTCTTGAACTCTTAACAAACTGCATTGGGGAAAAAAGCCTTTGTTAATAGTTTCCCCCAGCCCATTCCCATCCTCAGCAAAGCACTATCATTTTCATCTGAAATGGTATTCTGTTTCATAATGTGTTTTCAAATAGAGTTCAGAATCTGCAACTCAGTTCAACACAAGTCTGTTGAGCTTTAAGATGTATTTCAATATTTAAATAGGCATTTAAAATTATGAATTAGATGTTTTTAAGTTTATGCATAGTAATTTTGCACTGTAAAATAATTCCCTTTTCCCATTCCCTGTCTGCCATTCTGAATATGCTTATTAAAATATTTTTTTTAAACATAAAAAAAAAATTATCAGATTGAGGACACTCCACTTCCAAGTCCTGTCTAATTAAAGAGGTCGAGTTTTATTGCTGAGCTTCCTTTCTCTGTTGGAAGGGGTGTGAAGAGGGAAGGCTGGGTGTTAGACAAAACCAAGTCATGAGGAGGCAAGCAAGGTTTTAGTTACAGGAACTAGGTTTGGCTGAGAGTAATAAAACCATTGCCAGCTTAGAGGATGGGGACGGATGCGGGAGGAGGTGGGCTGGGGTGACCAGGTCATAGCAGAACAACCATGCAAAGCTGACTTGACAAAGAGTCACATGTCCTTGGATTTCCCCTGCCCAGTGGAGGCAGTGCTCTTGGGTTCTTTGTGGCCCTAACACAGCAAGTAGGGGTTAAGTGATTTCAGGCAACTATCAACAGTATTGACAGATAAGTGAATTAAAAGGGAAATAAATAGAGAAACAGTCATTGGGAAGAGGAAGAAAACTGGGTACCTCGCCATTGTTGTCTATGAACCAGACACTCTGCTATGCTCTTCACATCTGGCCTTGAGGACAATCCTGTGAGGTAGGAGTTTCATTCCAGTTTTACTTCATTTTACAGATAACTAAATTTATAATCAGAGAATGGCATTGCATAATTATCTATACAAGCATTAGGGTGTGGGTTTAAAGATGTAGAATGAAAAGAGCAGTGTGTAATAACCAAGGCAGGTAATTCATTCAGCATGGGATCTACAGAAAGACAGGATCTGATGAAGTGTAACATTTGTCCAGGGAAAGTAGTTGATACTTTGTGGTATTTTAGAATGTAAGAATCATTTACTTTCTAGTTCTTTCTAAAGAGATGGAGCTCTTAAAAAAATGTGGGCTGAAAGGTGCCAATGTTACTTAAATTAAAGCAATATGTTTTAATATTAGAACCCAAAAGGTAAAATGTACAATATTTCCTATTGGAGATACACAGTGACTCAACTTTGTAATGAGAGCAGAACTAGATCAGGTGTTCCCAAACCTTAATGAGCATTGAAGAATTACTTCTGATGATTGTTAAAAATAGATTTCTTAAAGAATTGACTTGGGGGGCGCCTGGGTGGCTCAGCGGGTTAAGCTTCTGCCTTTGGCTCAGGTCATGATCTCAGGGTCCTAGGATCGAGCCCTGCATCGGCTCTCTGCTCAGTGGGGAGCCGGCTTCCTGCCACCCCCCTCGCCTGCCTCTCTGCCTACTTGTAATCTCTCTCTGTGTGTCAAATAAATAAATAAAATCTTAAAAAAAAAAAAAAGTATTGATATAGTAGATCAGGAGTGGGGGCCCCTGACATCTGAATTTTTAAGATCCCACTTCTCTGGTTTACTCTGGTGCTCCCCAACAGTTAAGACCCATGGATATAAATGATGATTTTCATTGTGCTAGATCAGTATTTAAGAGCCACAGGTGTAGGTTTTGATTTTTTTTCTTTTGCATTTATTTTCAGTTATCAGTAGATTAGGACTGTGTCATTTAACATAGTAGCCACCAATTATGTGTGACTATGTAAATGAAATTAATTCAAGTAAAATGAAATAAAAGGTGAGTTCAAGGGCTCACCAGCCTCATGTGCCTGGTTGCTACTGTATTGGAGGGAGCATATAATAATAATAGGACATTCTAATCATTATTGCAGAAAATTCTCTTAGACAGCACTGGATTAGAATGTAAGAATAATGAAATTCAGCCCCAGTGTAGTTTTTAGGATATTGAGAATCATTTTTTAAAATTGTCCTTACTAAATATCACTGTCTTTAAGGAGAAGCAGACATTTTCTTTACAAAAGTAGCTTCCAGGGATGCCTGGGTGGTTCCTCTGGTTAAGTGTCTGCCTTTGGCTCAGGTCATTATCCCAAGAGCCTGGGATCAAAGTTTCCTGTTGGGCTCTTTGCTCAGCGGGGAGCCTGCTTCTCCCTCTGCCAGCCACTCTCCCTGCTTGTGTTCTTGCTTGCTCTGTCTCTCTGACAAATAAATAAAACTTTTTGGGGAAAAATAAAAGGAGCTTCCATATTAAAAACTACTTCTAACTGGGGAACCTGGGTAGCTCAGTTGGTTAAGCAAGTGATCTTGCTCGGGTCATGACCTTGAGGTCATCTGATGGAACCCCGTGTTGGGTCTTGTGTTCAGCATGGAGTCTGCTTCAGATTCTCTCCCTGTCCCTCCCACTCACACATACCCTCTCTCTCTCTCTCTCTCTCAAATAAATAAATAAATAAATAAGATCTTTTTAAAAAAGTACTTCTAATTAAACAAGAAATAGTGCATAAATAAACATGCTTACAGGAGATAAATTACTTAGATGGCTTCAACTTATATTTGAAATGGTAATCACCTGAAGACTTTTTTGATGTACATGGGATTTTCCCACTAAAGAACTTCACGCCAAAAACATTCCTTACGGGCGCCGGGGTGGCTCCGTGGGTTGAGCCTCTGCCTTTGGCTCAGGTCATGATCTCAGGGTCCTGGGATCGAGTTCCGCATCAGGCTCTCTGCTCAGCAAGGAGCTTGCTTCCTCCTCTCTCTGCCTGCCTCTCTGCCTACTTGTGATCTGTCAAATAAACAAAATCTTAAAAAAAAAATTCCTACTATGCACAAAGAAGTAAGAGTGGCCTCAATATTTGTCCTTTGATAAAAGGGGTTTGAAGATGATGTGCAAAAATGAAGTTGTGGTCTAAGCTGCCTTCAGTATTTGTCCTTATGTTGCTACATTACATCGGCCTGTTGTGTATATCATCAAAAGAGTTTCTGTATAAAATGTTCATGGAATTTAGCATTAAATCTTTAAACAAACCTGTGAGATAGCATTTTCCTGAACATTTGACTATAATTTATAAGTTATCAAGGACAGTTATCTTAGGGGTATATAGTATAACTATAAATTATAACTTGAAACATATAATTCTTGAAATAAAAAATTCCAGAAGTGGGATGGAAAGAAACTCTCCTTTGCACTCTTAAAAATACCATCTGTTGAGTTTCAAGTTGGTTTTTAAAGTCTTAGAGTTATGTCATACTTAATGTATAAGAAAAAATGATATTTACAGTGTTGGTTTCTTTCTCAAAGTCAAACACAAGTTTAAAATGAAAACAGCCCTGAGCTAGCTTTTTTCTTGTCTCTTAGATCCCAAACCTCTGAGCTGTTGGACGGAATTGTGGGAATTCTTTCTTCAAAATGCTGCTTGGATTTTTTTCATTTCTTTTTTTGTTCCCATTGCCTTCATTGTCTCACATGTGTGTTATGGGGGTGATTATGGGAGTCCTGGGGCTCCTTTCTCTACTCTGCATCCTGCCCAACCTGTGAGTTTAATGTTCCTAAACAACATTTTCATAATGTTATTTTACTTTTCCAAAATTTCAGGAACTTTTTGGGGAGGGTATGTGATATGGTGAGTGCTGTGAAGTGTGTAAGCCTGATGATTCACAGACCTGTACCCCTGGGGCAAATAATACATTATATGTTAATAAAAATAATTAATTAAAAAAAGGGAAAAACATTTCAGGAACTTTTTTGTTGCTAATAGGATAGAATCCAGAAGACTTTTTTAGTTTTAGTTTGTCTGTTTTTTAAGTAGGCTTCACACCCTGTGTGGAGCCTGAAATGGGGCTTGAACTCACGACCCTGATATCAAGACCTGAGCTGATATCAGGAATCCAACACTTTTTTTTTTCTTTTAAAGATTTTATTTACTTATTTGACAGAGAGAGACACTGCCAGAGAGGGAACACAATCAGGGGGAGTGGGATAGGGAGAAACAGGTTTCCCGCTGAGCAGGGAGCCTGAAGCGGGGCTTGGTGCCAGGACCCTGGGATCATGACCTGAGCCAAAGACAGAAACTTAATGACTGAGCCACCCAGGTGCTCCAGGAATCCAACACTTAACTGATTGAGCCCCAGGTGCCCCACAAAAGCCTGTTTTTTTTTTTTTTTAAGATTTTATTTATTTATTTGACAGATCACAAGTAGGCAGAGAGGCAGGCAGAGAGAGAAGAAGGGAAGCAGGCTCCCTGCTGAGCAGACAGCCTGATGCAGGACTCGATTCCAGGACACTGGGATCATGATCTGAGCCGAAGGCAGAGGCTTTAACCCACTGAGCCACCCAGGCATCCCAAAAGCCTGTTTTGACTATTTTTTGGTCTAAGCAGTTTGGTCCCAGCCAGGATTTCAACTCCCATTTTCTATTAGTCTTGGACCAAACCCTTCACACAAATCATTGTGGGCATCTGATAACCACCTTATTCTGCTCCTCCCTTGTGTCCCTCGATTTGAAGCACCCTTCCCACTCATCTGTGTCTTTCCCATGCTTATGGGTTGAATTGTGCCCATGAACTGTTGTTTAAGGTTTAATCTGTGAATGTGAGATTATTTGGAAATAGGGTGTTTGGAGATGAACAATTTCACATGAAGTCATTAGGGTAGGCGTTAATCCAATATGACTGTATCCTTATAAAAAGGAGGGGACATTTGGATACAGAAGCAGAGACACAGGACAGCGCCATGGGAGGATGAAGGCAGTTTGGGGTGGGTGATGTAGCAGAAACCAAGGAAACTTCTGTAAACTTCTAAAAACTAAGAAAGGGGCATGGAACAATCATCCCTCACGGCCCTCAGAATGAACTACCCCCCACTGACACTTTAAACTTGGACTTCGAGACTCCAGCACTGTGAAAAAATACATTTCTGGGATTTTTTTTTTTTTTTTGAAAAAATTTTTAAGATTTTTTTTTTTAAATTTTATTAGAGAGAGAGAGGTCACAAGTAGGCAAAGAGGCAGGCAGAGAGAGAGGGGGAAGCAGGCTCCCTGCTGAGCAGAGAGCCTGATGCGGGACTCGATCCCAGGACCCTGAGATCATGACCTGAGCCAAAGGCAGAGGCTTTAACCCACTGAGCCACCCACGCGTCCCCACATTTCTGTTTTTTAAAGCTACTCTGCTTTTGATACTTTGTGATAGCAACCCTAAAAAATCCATACCCTTGTTATTTTGTTGTTTATTTAAAAAAATGTTTTCATTAGTGTCCCTCTTCAAGAATATGATGGTCTTTTCTGTGGCTGGGTCTTGTCAGTAGATAAATGCAAATATATTCATAAACACAAAACTCCAAATAATTTGAGGAGCAGAGAATCTCTGACCAACCCCAAATCCTATCCAGCCGTCCATATCCAACTAAAAGATCATCTCTGAGAAAGCCAACTGCCTGCTTTACTTAACCTCTTGCTCTTACTTCGGCATTTACTGTACGTATTTTGAATTTGGTACTTCATCACGTACTTCATGGAGTCTGAGCTTTGCTTTTCTCTCTCTTTTCTTTTTTTAAAGATTTTATTTATTTGTTTGACAGAGAAAGAGGGCACAAGCTGGGGGAGCAGCAGGCAGAGGGAGAGGGAGAAGCAGGCTCCCCACTGAGCAAGGAGCTTGATTCGGGGCTCGATCCCAGGAACCCAGGATCATGACCTGAGCCGAAGGCAGATGCTTAACCAACTGAGCCACCCAGGTGCCCTGAGTCTGAGTTTTCAACATATGCAAGCCCCTCCCATCTTGAAAAACACTAATCTTTCTAGGCCTTGGACTCCTAGATTGTAAGGTTTGGAAGGACGGGGTTCCTTCGCCAACGTTGCAAGGTAGTTGTAGACCTAAGGTATGAGGAGATCACTTGTTCACCTTTCCCAGTAAATGTCTGGAGGATGCCAAGTGCTCAGTACTGAAGGGCCTGCTATTGCTGTTCCCTAGAATTAACGTCTGCTAAAATACTTCTCACCAGAAAATAACTCGAACTTCCTGCTTCTGCAGGGGAATGATGATGGCAGGTGTTACTTCACTCAGTCTGTGCTCAGTCCAGCATCAAGTGGAGAGTAGGTGTGAAAAGAGATTTAAAATGAGAAGTCAGAGAAGCAGGCAGGGTTCATGGCAACAGCAAGCAGGGACTGCTGTCTCTGGAGTCTAGCAGAGAATTGGAGCCTCAGCTCTCTATGAATTATTTGGGAGATCCTGTGCAGTGTGATATGATATTATACAAAGGTGACGAATGTGTAAATATCTTTCTGTGAATTATTTAAAAGACATTTACTCCTCTGAGCTTTTCTTCGTTTATCTAAAACAAAGTTTATCATTATCCTTCTATTTCTTGTGAAGATCAGAACCTCTTCTAATGCTGTGCTTTTTTTTTTTTTTTTTTTTTTTTTTTTTTTTGTCTCCCCGTGCATGGTCAGAGAAATTTGCATCTGCCTCCAAAAATTCACGTACACTTTTGAAGTGCATCCTGAACAGGCTAAGAACACCTCTTCTTTGGTCTTCTTTTACAAAAGGTTTTACTTCTACCCTTGTGTTAATGGGATTCCAAAGAACAGGGCTGTGTTCTGGCTACCAGGGATCTTTAATTTATTGTCAACCTTAATCAAATATTTTCAATCTGTTGACTAGTTTTCCTTTGTTTGGAAGATGGGAGGGTTGACAGATTTATCTGTTCTTATTCTAGCTTTAACATGGCATGTTAACCTCATTTTATGGATGAAGAAACTGACCCAATAACCGAGAATGGAGAGGTAGAAATTTATGAGCCTACGAGAAAAGCCCAAGTATTCTGATGTGAATCCAATCTATTCTTTTCTCCCAACTGCTATGTGGAACCAAAGTTGTTTTTTTGTTTGTTTGTTTGTTTGTTTGTTTTTTAAAGATTTTTATTTATTTATTTGACAGAGAGAGATCACAAGTAGACGGAGAGCAGGCAGAGAGAGAGAGAGAGGGAAGCAGGCTCCCTGCTGAGCAGAGAGCCCGATGTGGGCCTCGATCCCAGGACCCTGAGATCATGACCTGAGCCGAAGGCAGCGGCCCAACCCACTGAGCCACCCAGGCGCCCTGTTTTGTTTTTTTTTTTAAGATTTATTTATTTATTTTAGAGAGACAGAACTCGAGCAGGGGGAGGGAAAGAAGGATGGGGAGAGAGAGAATTTCAAGCAGACTCCCCGCCGAGCACAGAGCCTGATTCTGGGCTCTGTCCCAGGACCCTGAGATCATGACCCAAGCCAAAATCAATAGTCCGCCCCTTCATTGACTGACCACCCAGGTTCCTCCAAAGTATTTTTTTCTAGTTTTTTTACATAAACTTGAGAGGTAAAAAGTAAATCTTTGTGTTTATGATGTTTATTCTTATACGAGGCAAATTCTTGGACAATTGTACTGTTTAAAGCACAGTTTAGTGGCTAAATGTCCAATTTTTAGAGCTATGTGGATCTGAATCTTTATCAGATAGTACCTGTTAAATTTTGGATGATTACTTAATTTCTGTGCCTCAGTTTCCTCATCTATAAATCATGGATGCTAAGAATGCCCACTTAGGGATATTTTGGGGGCTGTGAGAATTAATGCAGCTAATGAATTCACTTAATACCTCTTAGCTATTGTTCTATTCGGACATTCAAGAGTAATGAGATAATTATAAAGATCTTAGCCCTGTCCTTTTGAGGCTTTCTGAGAAAGTACCATTTGGTTTTTACTAAACTCTTCAACACAGCAGCAGAGCTAAGAAACCATTGAGAACCAAGTCAAACCAAGTAAAGATTCTGTAGGTTGTACAAGGTGGTGGTGTCACTTTGACCGTCTCCTATGCAAAACATGCTCCTTAATCATTTTGATTCATCTTTTTCTTTTCAAAATCTTTTTCATATGCAAAATCTGCAACTCTTATTGTTCTGTAGGATTTTCTACTCTTTTTTTGGGTGTAAGGTTTGCAAAGAGACATGAACATCTTTAATCTCAAAGGCCATGAGAGTACTGTTCATATGTGTATGATGGTTATAACTCAAAGAAGGGGCTTGCTGTAGATTATAGTCAAGATGGTGTTGTGTGTAGCACGGAAGAAAAGTTTTATGAAGAGAAATGGAAACCCTAGGAATTGGCATGAGCTCCATTTTGGTTATGCATGTGAACACAGTGCATTGCAATGGTTAGAGTGAAACAAAAGCAAAACACTAGAAATCATAGTCTGCTCACACTCTGCCAAGAGAAAAGTTTATGAAGAGAAAAGCCAGGAAAAATAATTTATTCCTTGAGTATTTTCTTTATTATTATTTATTCCTTTACTTTTCTTATTCTATAACCTCATTTTAGTTATGCAAGTCAAAGTAATCATTTAAAATCTATACATGCATATCTGTATAGAGATAGATATGTATATATATATATCTATTTGCATTTGCAGACATTTTTTAAGAGTGTTACATTTATGATTAGATAACTTTTGAAATGGAGACTTTTTATATATACATACAATATGTATGTATATTTTTAATAAAGATTTTGTTCATTTATTTGTAAGAGAAAGTGAGTAAGAGAGCATGAGCAGATGGAGGAGAAGTAGTCTCCCCACTGCTCAGAGGGGCTCCCGACATGAGGCTCAGCCCCAGGACTCTGGGGTCATGACCCGAGCCAAAAACAGACACCCAACCAACTGAGCTACCCAGGCACCCCATATATTTATTTTTTTAGAGCAGTTTTATGTTCAAGGCCAAATTGAAGGGAAGTTGCAGAGATTTCTCATATACTTTCTGTTTCTACAAACACATAGATTCCCCCATTATCAATATTTTCCACCAGATTGGTACATTTGTTACAACTGATGGACCTACACTGATACATCGTAGTCACTCAAAGTCCATGCCTAACAAGAACATCCAGAAATTTACCTTTATTGAAATGCTGTGTTTTCTGTGTATTAAATATCAACTAATATATTGGCACAAATCTGTTGCTTTACATGGTATCTTTGAGAGGTCTTTAGACGCTATGTGTCACTTGCTGAAGACATTGGTGGAATTTACAAAACTTGTAGCACATCTGTAATATACCTTTGAGGCTGATTTCATGTTGTTGCTTCTCTTTGCACTTATGAGCTCAGTATATACTGTCTGTTTCCAGCTTGATCTATAGTCTTAGGCCTAGGTACAGAGTAATTGCTCAGTAAGCATTCATTGACTGGAAATAATTTTGCTTTTGTGCATCCTTTTGGATTATTTTCTTCTGGACCTCTGCCATTTACTAGTCGTCATTCTTGTGGTTTGATTTATTTATTTTTATTTTTTTTAAAGGTTTTACTTATTTGATAGACAGCAAGAGAGGGAATACAAGCAGGGGGAGTGGGAGAGGGAGAAGCAGACTTCCTGCTAAGCAGGGAGCCCCATGCCTGGCTCAATCCCAGGACCCTGACCTGAGCCAAAGGCAGAATCTTACAGACTCAGCCACCCACATGCCCCCATTCTTGTGGTTTTAGAATTAAACCAGGTAAAGAATACAAACAGGTAGAGGAAGGTTTCCTCTTTGCATTGGATTTCTGTCTGTATTCCCACATTGGGTAGATTATTCTATATTTGTATTAAAACTAAAAACATCAAATCTGACAGTAATAAGCCAATTCCTTTCCTTCACATACTTTATCTCACAGCCAGCTTTTTTCTTACTTGTCTAATGAGTTGACCAGGAACTGACTCTTTTTCTGTCCATGATATTTATCTACAATGTAATGCATTCTGTCTTAAAAAAAAGAAAAGGAAAGTTTGTATCTTAGAACAATTTGAATATACTTTTTATTTCATTTGATTAGTGATTTTCGTACCAGTCACTATGTTTGGGTAAGATTTTTGTTTTTAATCTGCCTTTTTAAGGAAAAAGGTGTCCAATGCCCTCATTTACCTGGAAATGATTGAGGGCGGATTTTCATTAGTAAATTTGGGAAGGTCACAGTTAAACCAGGTTGAGCTAGTCAACCCAAGAGAGGATTTCTGTATTTAAAAAGAATGAATTCCCCCCCCCCGCCTGCCTCTCTGCCTACTTGTGATCTCTCGCTCTCTGTCAAATAAATGGATAAAATCTTAAAAAAAAAAAAAAGAATGAATTAATTTCATTTTACTAATTTTTGTCTACATCAATAAACTAGAAATACGTGGGTTTTTCCACATACTTTCATTGGGAAGTTGTGTTCAAAGAAAGAGATATTACTGTTTTCACACTGAGGATACCTGTTGGAAAGAAGTATTTGGGACTTGGTCCTAAACCGATGCTGTATATCTGATTATCTAACACATCAAAATTTAGAATTATTTATGCTTCCATTTTATATGTATAAACATTAAGTTTTTGGGCTAATGGATAAATAAAAATAAAAATTTGAAGATTTTTTTATGAACAGCATTAAAGTTATTTTGAGGATTAACAAATGTTTAAAGGTATGTGTTAGTTTAAAATCCCTTAAGGAAAATAATTCAAAATGAAAATGGGGGATTTCACTAACCATCAGTATTTTAGGAAGTTTTAATCAGTGTGAACCAAACTGAAAGTACAATTAAACATAATTTAAAAGGTAATATAACTGAGAATATGACATTAAAGAAAAATCAGATATTTAATGGCATATTCATATCTAAAATTTCCAAATTTATACCTTAAAGGATTATAGAAAAATTTAAAGTATTTTAGTAGGACAGTGATATCCAAGTGACAAAGAACTTTAAGTTACAAATGAAAAAAAAAATGAAATTTATCATTTTTAACAAGGTGTCAAAACTGTTTTGAAATTATTGAAATTTCTTTTTTTTTTTTTAAAGATTTTATTTATTTATTTGAGAGAGAGACAGTGAGAGAGAGCATGAGCTAGGAGAAGGTCAGAGGGAGAAGCAGACTCCCCATGGAGCTGGGAGCCTGATGTGGGACTCGATCCCAGGATTCCGGGATCATGACCTGAGCCGAAGGCAGTCGTCCAACCAACTGAGCCACCCAGGCGTCCCAATTATTGCAATTTCTTAAAAAGACATCTTTAGAACAATTTATCTTTGAATATATGTATCAATTCTTAAAATTTTTTAAGCAGATGGTCCCCAAATTCCATGACTAAAGTGTTATATTAAAGAAATAATTTAATACATGGATAAGGATATATACTGAAAGTAATGATGCTGAACTTGAGCTTTTAATAATCCTTAAAATTTGGGAATAAATAAACTTCTACAAGGAAGTTCAGTTACTTGTAACACATGTGTAAGATATATTGTTTATGCATATAAAAATATATTTTTCATAACTTACTGGTGAAAGGGCAAAGTGTTTAAAATAAGTAAAAAGTAGTGATAGTATATTTCACGTGTAAAAATTGATAGAATAACACTGGAAAGAAAGATGTTAAAATCCTAGCCTTGGTATTCTCTGTAAGTATATAGAAGTATAAATAAGTATTTAATTATTTATTTTACTTCACACTTTCCACATTTTTTGTAAGACATTTCTTGCTACCTGTTTTGATTTGTAATAATTTTATGTATTTTTATTTCTAAAAGTAATTCATAGAAGGAAGCCATAACATATTTTTCTGCTGATTTTGAGGTGCTTGTTTATAATGTAAGTTATCAGTTAAGTTGGGACAGTAGCTCAAGTTAAGCTAAGTTATGCTTCCTACTCCTAGAGTAGAATTTGAAATTTTCTTATTTCTCGACTCATTTTACAGTGGGAGAGTATATGAATAGCATTGTATTTCCTATTCTCTTTGAATAGCATATTCTTTTTTTTTTTTTTTTTTTAGATTTTATTTATTTATTTGATAGGCAGAGATCACAAGTAGGCAGAGAGGCAGGCAGAGAGAGAGAGTGGGAAGCAGGCTCTCTGCTGAGCAGGGAGCCCAATGCAGGCCTTGATCCCAAGACCTTGAGATCATGACCTGAGCCAAAGGCAGAGGCTCAACCCACTGTCCCACCCAGGCGCCCCTGAATAACACATTCTTGCACGTATACATTAGTTATGTTTATTTTTAATTTTTTAAATATGTTTGAGAGAGTAGGATATAAACATAAACTCTGGAGTCAAATTACCTGAGAACATGGCCCACATCTCTCATAAATTAGGTATGTGAACTCAGGTGAATTACCTCTTTGCTGTCTTTCAATTTTGTCACCTGTAAGAGGAGGTTAATCATAATATTACAGTTACTCAGTTATTTTCTTTAGGTAAGAATTTAGTGACTTAATGTATTTAAAACATTTAGAAAAATGTGTGATGCTTAGTAAGTGCCATATAACTGTGCTGGTATTAGCAGTGTTTGGAATATTTAAGAAAGGGTACAATTTCAAAATACTCATCGTGAGAGATAGGAATCCCAATAGTTCTCTACTTCAGTAGTTCTCAAAGTGTAGTGTGCATTAAAATCACATGGTGTGCCTGTAAAGTACAGGTTACAAATCCTTATACTCAAAGAATATGATCGAATAGGTCAGGGACCACTTAACTATAATTTTAACCTCATGCCTGGTCTTTCTAAAGCAGAGAAATAAAGAATTCTTTGAAACTAGAGAAACCTCATAAATATGTAGAGAAGGATCATGTGTTTAGAGACATTGCTTTCAGTTGTTTTTCGTATTTAAAAAATGTGTTTAAAGGTTACCTATTGAATGGGTTATTTTTTTAAAAGATTTATTTATTTGAGAGAGGGAGAACATAAGTGGGGCGAGGTGCAGAGGGAGACGCGGGCTCTCCACTGAGCAGGGAGCCTGATGCAGGACTCAGTCCCCATACTCCAGTATCATGACCTCAGCTTAAGGCAGATGCTTAACCCACTGAGCTACCCCAGTGCCCCTTGAATGGATTATTATTCCAGTTTGTCATGCCTGTGCCTGATATTTCAAGAAGATTTATTTTGATGAGCCTATATTTGCCTCTGAAAACACCTACATGCAATTTTATGCATACACGTAGTACATAAAATACTTTTTCAAAGGAAAATTACTCTCACCTTTCTCAAAAAACCGTAGTATAGAAATATAGTTCTTTAAAAAAAAAAAAAAAAGGTTTTGTTTATTTGAGAGAGATCATGATCCGAGTCAGGGGTAGGGGAGGGGGAGAAGCAGAAGGAATGGGAAAAGCAGACTCCCCAGTGAGCAGGGAGCCCGGCTTGGGACTAAGTCCCAGGATCCTGGGCTCATGACCCAAACTGAAGGCAGATACTTCCCTGGCTGAGCCACCCAGGTGCTCCATAGATACAGTTCTTGAATTAATAAAAAATCAACCAAACAAAAACCAAACTTCTACTTCATGGGCCCCTCTCTCAGTTCTTGTTTCAGTGCTAGCAGAAAGCTAAGGCAACACCCATTTTATTGAGATGTCCACCAGTTATTACAGCCAGAGTAGGAAAAATATAAACATATTTTGATAATGTAACTAGAGATTAATTTAATATTAATAGAGGGCCTCAGAATTGCTAAGAATGGTCAAATGTGAGGTGAAAAATTTAAGGTTTAAATAACGTGCTTTCCCTGGGCACCATAGACCAAGTATTACCTTGTTGTAATGGTATGGGAGATAAATAAAATAATTGAGTCTTTTTGCTTTTGAAAGAGAAGAGACAACTGAAAGCCGTTCATTTTTTTAAATCCATTTCCGGTCTCTGAATTCCTGCAGATCACACAGGGCCTGATGGAGCAGCTATGAGCTCAGGGTTTATGGCCGCTCTTCACTTAATGTCATACACATTTTCACTTTTCCAGGAAAGTTTGTTTTTGATCAAAGATGTTTGCTTCCACACATTCTATGTTGCGTGCCATTTTGCATGTGCTAATCTTTCCAGTTTGTGTACTGTGTTTCTGTGTGCCCACAAAAGTAGTTTAATGTTGTCTAAGAGGTTTGTCAGTACACATACTTGTTCAAGTGCACAGTGTTGTCTATCACTCACATTAACTTTGCATCTTTACTAACTGAAGAGAGAGACAGCCAGAGAGAGAGATACAGAGAGAGAGCTACCACTGTTTGTGTCTGTACTCTTGTATCACCTGTATCTAGCACAGACGTGGTACAATGTGAGTGATTAGAACATATTTGTTGAGTAAGTAAATGAATACTGAAGAGTTAGCCAGAATTTTATTTTCTGATTTTTATTTTCTCCTTATTTTTTTAAAAGATTTTATTTATTTATTTGACAGAGAGATCACAAGTAGGCAGAGAGGCAGGCAGAGAAAGAGAGGAGGAGGAAGCAGGCTCCCCACAGAGCAGAGAGCCCAATGCTGGGCTCCATTCCAAGACCCTCGGATTATGACCTGAGCCGAAGGCAGAGGCTTTAACCCACTGAGCCACCCAGGTGCCCCATATTTCCTCCATATTTCCCCCCAAATTTTGGTAGGCTTTCAAACTTTTAAAACAAAAATATTTTATTATGAAAATAACACCAGACTAGAGAGACTTAGAAGGAAAAAAAAAATACCCATTTTTCCATGGTCCCTGAGAAATCAACATTAAGATTTTAGTTTTTTTATCTTTTTTTCTAGCTCTTTCTCCCTATCTTTTCCCCTTAGTTTTTCTTCTACTAGAATGGTATAGGTTACATCTCTGTTAACCAGTACACATGATATTCTCAAGTTTCAGTGGCCTTAGAATTAATTGACTTTGAGTGGACGTGGAGTCTGTGTCTCCCGATGCCATCCAGGAGGCCTGGACTCTCCGAGCTCCTTGTGGGTGTCTGCTCCCTAGAAGCAGAAGTAAGGATCGATCTTACTATCTCTTGAACTCAGGGCTATGCTGACTGCCTCCAAGCCTGGGTGTTTGCCCATCCTGTGTTCCAAATGATTTATAAATATACATGAATTCTCCCATCATTTTATTTCTTTCCATTATCTGTTCATTCATTCAACAAATGTTTATCAAGCACCTAAGTGTCAGGGGCTATTGTAGGCACTGGAGATGTATAAGCATTTCAGTAGTTGTGTAACTACTTAGTAACTAAACTAAGTATTTAAGTATTGTAAGTGCTTTCTAAGCAAAATTAACTATTACTCCTTCTCTTTGAAATTAAACCACCATCAAAATAATGACTGAAGGTATCATATTTCTCTTTTAACTTGTATTAACATACAGAATGATAAATGCATATGGACATTATATGGTCACAATTAAAGAGAAATTTAAATTTTCAGGAAAAGTGACATTATAACTCTATTCCAAAAAGAATAAGAAAAGAAAAAAACAATCAAAACTTACTTTCAGAAGGAAAGAAACAGAGGAAGCAACAAATCCCGAATCAGAGATAGACGGGGAAAAAAAAGGGGATGCTTTTTAGAGTTAGGAGGGTTGTTTTTTTTTTTAATTTTTTATCTTTTGGCATCAAAAGTTGTATAGGTTGATATTTCATGTATGGTGGATTTTTCCATTAGATCAACCAAACATATTGCTTTGTTTTGCACTAATGAATTATTTACTTGTCCCCTTAGAAAAGAGAGACCACTGAGTAGATTTTAAGTTAGCATTTGGAATACCTTGTAAGTCTCCATATCTTGTAAGTCAGGTGATAGAGTCAGCCCTTCCTTGTCCATTGTTAGGGCGCCCTGTAGAGTCTATAAGATCTAAATCCAAGATACAATGAGAGAGAAACAGGGTAAGTACAGGGGAGGTAAAAATGACAATTTGCCAACATATACACAAGTTCTGTAGAAGATCCTGTTCATGTCAGAAGTACTAAGTTTAAAAATAAGTGAAGTTGACTGCATTCCTACAGGGATTTCTCAGTAATCCTTTAAAAGGCTATTTTAAGTATTTTGTTTTCCAAAAGTATAATTGTCTTTAGATAATTATCCTTACAATTACAATTCTATACTCCATCTCAAAGACATTAATAACTCATCTAGAATCAAGGGTTCTCCAAATATAGTTTAAGTATGACTAACTAATTTAAGATGTAAAGTCAAATCCTAATGTTTAGTACTTTAATTGATTTAGGTTATTTGTGCAGTAAATTATATCTATAATGTGCAGATTCTATAAAAATCTAATGCAAGTCTTTAGAGAAATGATTGATAATAGTACTTTACGTAATAATTTAAAAAAAAATTCATGTGGCTAACAAATTATATTGTATCCCTATTTGTTTTTATATACTTTTGATTTATGACTTAAAAATGTGATTTTAAACACAAAATTAAGATTAATTTCAGGATAAATTTTTTTCCCCTTGAAAATTTAAATTCAGGATAGAGGAAGTTTGGTAAGCAAGGTTTTTTTGTTTTTGGTTTTTGGTTTTGTTTTGTTTTGTTTTTTACAGCTACAAGAGTACTGTTGAGTTGTAATTTCAATAAGGAAGTCTGTGTTCTGTATATTGAGGTTTATAGTTGGCTCAGATTTATAACCATCTGCAATTTCCATATTATATATTTAAAAAGGGAGATGTAGATTAATGTTGATTGCAATTCATGTAATTTGTCCTAATGTCAAAAATCCAATATTAGGATGAAATTTGTTCCCCTAGCAATAAAAAAAACATTCATAGGACCACCAAAATACTGTTTTTCACAGTGCAAAATATTGTTCAAAATTCATCATCTGTGAAAATTGGTTCTAGTAGCTGAAATAAGTTATAAATAAGTTATTATATGTTCAGTCCTTAGGGTCCATTAAGATAGGCATTAGGAGATAAAGGATTATTTGTGAATTTTAATACCTTAGTGTATCTATAGAAAGTTGTCTTGAAATGTAATTCGGCACAATTACAAACTTGATCAATAGGACGAACCCACAGAATTTTTATATTTGTAATGGAAAGGAAGAGAAAGATAATAAGATGATTCATGCAGTAATATTTTAAAATGCATTGGTGTGTCTTTCAGATTTTGAAAGTACTACATTTAATCAATGGATATGTATGGGATATTTTCCACAAGGAACAAAGCTGCTTTATTACAGATGGCTTTGGAGAGACTCACTCACTGATGATTCTTAGTAAAACAAGAAGTTGAGTAGGCTCAGAGCTCTAGTTTTGTTTTATTTTGTTTTTCTTCTCTTTTGATAGATGTTTTGCTGGAATTGTGCCAGATTTTGCCAAGAACTGTGTAAATGGAAAATAAATTTAAGTTGAATTCTCAACGAAGACTAGATTCTTGCTTAGTTTATAACTTTCCTACAAATTCAGAAAAACAAAACAAAACAAAAAAACTCCAATAACTGATTTGTAGTTAGTAGGGATCCTAATATAATTCCAGGAGAAGTTGGAGAGGAAAATCATAAAATTAAACAATGGTGCTTATGCCAACTTCCAGCTACTACATCAATGGTTCCAATCAGGGGCCATTGTAATATTTTATGTGCCAGGGATTATGATAACCTATAAAATATAGATATTATTTTTATACTCATTTTATAGATGAAGAAATGAACATTCAGAGAAGTTAAGGAATTTACCTGAGTTTATACAGCTAACAAGTAGCAGAGCTTGGATTTGAATGCAGACACACTGAATCCATTCTCTAGATTGGACAAACTTTCCCCCAAGTGCTACATTAGTCTTTTTGTTTTCTTTTCCTCTCACCTATGCTGTTTCTTCTTGGTGAACTTAAGGCAGTTCAGATCAAGGATTTTATTTCATATTTCTTTGTGTTGCTAATGCTTAGCACAACTCTTAATACAATATATGTTCACTCTAGAGGTAAACCAATGAATAGGAGAGTGAGAAAATTTGGATTTTAAGATACACAAATATTTTTGTTTGACATTCTACAGAAGGTAGAATTCTCCTATATTGATTGGAAATTTTACCTCAAGGGCAAAAGGAAGCATGAACTCAGCTAACCAGCTTCAACCCTACAACCCATTTAGGTACAGCTCTGAATGAAGTCCTGCCTAGTTTGAGTCTGCTGAGGCAATTCCTGCTGCTAATGCCTTAGTAGCTTCTGCAATATTTGGGTCCCATGACAGAAAAGTCTATTCTAGTTAGACTCCATATTATTAAAAATGGGGGTGGAATGGGGAGAGCAAGCAATATTGCTTTTAAAATTTCTCTTATTCTACTGTCAGTCTTCCTCGTACCTTTTGGGACACAGCCAGATGATATTAGATTCTATAGGAATATTACAAAAACCCCAGGGATTCACTTCTAGAATTCCATCTAGACAGTTTTGATAATCATTTGAGATGATAACAGATACTATCATTGACCCTCAACTACTTTTGGGGATTATTCTAAATTTTGGCTAAGAACCCCTCCTCCCATCTTTAGGGGGAATTATAATGGTAGGAAATTAGGCTGAAACAAAGTACCTAAAGAACATGGCATGATTCATTAATCACATAGTTGTTTTAAAGTGTTCTGTTTCCCTTGTGTTCCTCTATTCTGTATAAGTTCAGGTGAAGCTATGTGTTTTCCTGTGGTATGGTCTGTTTTTATACTTATTCTGATAATGTGTGAGTATTTGGGAAATGTGTGTGATTCAGTAGAGGGTATTTAAGTCTACTCTCTACGCAGTGAGTAATTAACAGAGGCTGTCTTCTTATTTTTAACAAATATCTCCTTGTAGGATGAAGTTCTGACAGGAAAATTACAGGATTGGTGCCCCTGGTAGGGCTTATGTTAATATTGGAGGCTGTATGCTCCTTAAAATGTAAATGGAGCTTAAATAAAAAGGTTAAGAGGCAAGGTTCTTTTAAGAATATAGGTGTTCTTTTACAAATACAGGTTTGTGGGTAAGGCAGATATACCTCCCCACCCCCCACCTAGGACAGATGTCACCAGTTGTCTATTAATATTCATTGTGCATCTGTCAACTCCTCTCTGAACTTGCTACTCTCATGCTTTTAGTAATTTTACAAGCATTTCTGTGCTGCAAGATGTTTTCATATGATATATGAGACAAATGGATATTTTAATCGTTTAATGTTTTCTAATTTTAACCTGCCAAAGAATATCAAAGAGAAATTGAGATCAAAATAAGGCTTTGTTAATAAAGTAAATACTGTTTCGCTCAATCTACTAAGAAACAGACTTGAAAACATAAACAAAACCCTGAGACCAACGTTACTGCCATGATTGGGGGAAGAAAAAGAGTTGAATCATATATATGACAAAAGAATAAAATTATATACATGTATGTTTCGTATACCTCAATAGAATATTACCAAGATCTGTCTCTTAAATGGTTGGTTGCTTGTGTGCCTATAAAAGTGGTGTTTTCAAGGGGGGGATAGTTTCCAGCCAACTAGGAGTTTGGTTTCCTCATTATAAATCTCACGTGACTTTGATATATTTCCTTGACATACTTAGCACTTACGTGTATATCTTTTTCCAGCTGCGGGTATGTAAATATTTAGATAATTCAGTCACTCATGTTTGTATTTTATCTTCTAACCGGGAGGTTGTTGAAGGAATTCGCCCTGCCCCTTTTTTTGATGCTGACCGTGCGTAAAGTCAACTGTGTTCTCTTCCCAAAGTTCTACCAGGATTCGTGCTGAGGACAGCTGCTGTTATCATCCTTGTTCCCTATTAAAGCCTCACTCTGCCCATCGCTTTCTTCTTGGACCCTCTCTTCTTTGTTACTTTTCTGTTTCCCATGCAGAGTTTGGTTGAAACCAAGAAGTTGGTCTTACCAAGTGTAGTAAAAACCTGACATCTTATAACATAAAAATTAGTACGTAAAAACAAACCGTTGTAACCACAATGGTGGTTGTCAGGTGGCTTACAGAAACTCAGAATTTATGATGGAAGAGAGAAGGCTTTTTATGAGTGAGTCAATATTAGAGAGAGAAGCTATGTGACCCAGAGGAGACGAACACCCCCTGCTCTAGGGAAGAGGACTATATGTAATCTATACTCTTCGGAGAGTCATGGGTGCTGTTCCCTATATGATCTTGGCATAGCTCAAATTTCCCTTTGAGAAAGTGCATCAACAATTATTGATAGAAGATGAGAGACTTTTTCTTCAAAGTATGATTGTGGAAAAACTTCGGGAACCAGTGATACTGAATTTTTTATAGATTTTTTTTGTTTTGTTTTTATTTTTTTAAAATATTAATTAATTAATTTATTTATTTGAGAGAGAGAGAGCGCGCATGAGTAGGGGGAGAATCAGAGGGAGAAATAGACTCCCCACCGAGCAGGGAGCCCGATGTGGGACTCCACGATTATGACCTAAGGCAAAGGCAGTTGCTTAACCAACTGAGCCATGCGGGTGCCCTATGTTTTTATTGTAAGTAATCTCTACACCCAACACGGGGCTGGAACTCAACCCTGAGATCAAGAGTCTCATGTTCCACCATCTGAGCCAGCCAGGTGCCCCAGTGATCCTGAATTTTAATTGCATAAAGAGTTGTGTAGGAATTGAGGTTCTCAGTATTAAAAACTGATATTATAAGCTATTTACTAAAAAATTCAAGTTCGTAATTAGAGAAGATGACACAGTATAAGACAAGCGTTATACCTCCTTTCGTTCATTATCAAATTCTTTACCAAGTAAAAGGAGTATGAAATCATGCGGTTTAACGGTCATGTTTTCTCTGTATGCATAGGGAAGGAACAACAGATGCCACTAGGTTTGACTGCTTCTTGTTTTTATAATCCATAATTTAAAGATAAGCAGTCAAAATGAACACTTCAAGCATTGGAAAGAAGAACAGACAAAGCATGTTTCACTGTGGGTTTCAATGAAAGGTTTTGAATTGGACTCGGGTTGAATCCGAGTTCTGCCACCTTCCCGCTGAATGACAGCTAAGAGTCTCACTTCCCCCATATGGACACCAGATATAACAACACCCACCTCATAAAGATGTTGTTGTGATGAAGGGGATGATGGATAATTAATGTTAGTTTTCTCTTTCTCTTTCCTTTCTGCTTAGACTTGATAATAAAGAATAATTTATTATAGTGTTTCTGAAGACGGTGATTGCCATTTATAATTTTTATTGGGGAGGTTAACCAATTACTCATTATAAATACCACTCAGGAATTGGACATTTCCTTTTCTGAAAGTTACACAATATGAGGAATTTGAGATTTCTGTGTTTTTTGTTAGGATTTTCAAATGCACAAGCTCTATATTCAAATAACTTTTTTTTTTTTGGCTAACCCTATTCATTTCTTCAGATCATTATATGCTAACAGTGTATTTTCTCTGGAAGTGTGTTCCTCAGAAGCAAAGTTCAGCGGGATATCCTGGAAAAAGAAAACTGAAGAGTTCAGTAGCCAAATAAGTTTGAGAAAGTCTGCATAGAGTACCTTTCTGTTGGCGTATCATAGCGTGCTTTTAGCAAGACAAAAGACCCTGAGAACTGCAACTCTTTTTTGAGCAATTACGCATTAGCTATCTGAGGAAAGAGTATTTCACGTAGCATGACAATTTAGCCTTTAGTAATGTAGATGCCATTTTTATTGCTGAAATTCTTTTACGGAATACTGCTGTACAAACATTCTGGTGAAAGCTTAGGCCTGAGTTTTCCATTCCCAAAAGTCATGCTAGCTCGGGTGCAGCTATAGGGAACTGCTGGTTAGGAATAGAGTGAGTCTTGAGCTCCACTGTATGTTAATGGTGTCTGGGTGATCTCCAGGTTCTGTAATTGGCCATTACTTCCTCTATACACTCCCTGGACAGTTTTATTCTTTCCCATGGTTTCAGTCTCCAGCTCCATTCTCATCTATGGCTCCAGCTGAGATTTTTTTCTGAGGTTAAACTTGGATATTCAGTTGGCAACTTGTCATCTCCACTTGGAAAAATCAAGAAGTACCTCAAGCCCTCCATGTCTCAGACTGAATAAATCATCTCCTCTGTCCTTCCTCTTAACAAATTTCACTCTTTGATTTTGCACCTTCATTGGGACTGTCATTCACCCCCTGCTCAGATTGCAAACTTGGAATGCTCTGCCTTGTTCTTCTTGTCCATCCTGTGCATGTTCCGTTTCGTTTTCATCCCACATTGCCAGTGGTCAGATCCTGTTGATTTTATAACTAAATCTCTAGATTCTTTCCTCTGTTTTCTGTCTGGCAAGGTCCCAAGTTTTCAGAATTTATTGTTTAAAGAGTACAAAAGTTTCTCAATCAATTTACCTCCTAATTTAGCCTGCGGTAGAGTCCAGTGTCATACCAATGGTGAGCTCTTTAAAGCCAAGCATGGGGGCACCTGGGTAGCTCAGTGGGTTTAATTTTCTCAGGGGCATGCACTAAGGAAAAAATACCAAGAGAACTGGAGTTGAATCAAAATGGTATCTTGCAGGGGCGCCTGGGTGGCTCAGTGGGTTAGAGCCTCTACCTTCAGCTCAAGTCATGATCGGGGTCTGGGATCCAGCCCTACATCAGGCTCTCTGCTCAGCAGGGAGCCTTCCTCCCCTTCTCTGTGTCTCTGCCTGCTTCTCTGCCTACGTGTGATCTCTTGTCTGTCAAATAAATAAAATCTTTAAAAAACAAAAACAACAACAAAACAAACAAACAAAAACAAAAAATCAAGCATGACTCTGCCCATGCCTCACTTAAGATATTTCAATATTCTGTTGCTTTCAGGTAAGTTCTAGAACTTTGACTTGATGTACAACGTTCATCCCATTATTGCTTCTGACTACTTCTTCAGGCACAAACTTTCTAATCTCTGACACGTACCTTCTACTCAGGCCATACCAACTCTCCAGGTCCCACAAGTGTACCATATTCTTTGGCAGTTGTGCCTCTAGTGAAATCATCTCCTTTCTTTTATTCTTGACTCAGTTTTCAAGACTCATCTCAAATTTTATGTCTCAGGATGCCTACTCTCCCTTGTTCAAGCTGTCTTAAATGTCCTTTTTTTTTCCCATAGCAAACTGTGCATCCCTATTTCCTATCTGAAACGGACTTTCAGAATTTAAAATAATGACTGCTTTAACTAAATAGCTATTACCTCAGTAGTTGTTTGTCATTAGCATCCACCTTCGGTAATTACAGCCAAAGTCAAGGCTGGCCATATATATTTTATTCTTTGAAATTCTATAACATTTGTGATTGAGTAATCTAAAATCTAATTTAAATTTCATTTGACTTCAGTATAGCCTTTGTGAGAAAGTATGAGTTTCTCAGTTATTTTTTCCCCATGTTGCCAGTTTATTTCTTCCTCCTTTACTGGTTGGTTTCATTTAAAGACTTTATAGTATGTTGTATACCCTGCATTGAATTAAAGCTGTTTCTCAATATTTCAGATTGTAAAACTATTACTTAAGATTTCAGATGACAGTTTTCTTTACTTCATGGTCCATATAACTGAATGCTCTTTAAATTTTACCATTCATCTGTTTATTTCATTCATTAAGAAAAAATGTTAATTGTAGTAGTTACAAATTAGAAATTTATAAATCAGTCCATGCAGAGCTTACAGTCTAGGAAAGGTTGAAGAGAATGCACATTGATTATCATTTAAAAATAAAATCTTTTAATGTCTTTCTATAGAATATGTGATTAAGTTTCAGATCATTATACTCAAATAGATCTTCCCCATTAGAACTTCATTCATTTTTTTCAACAAATATTTATTGACGCCTACAGCATGCTCACACTCTGTCAAGCATAAGAGAAGCAACCATGAGCAAAATCAGACCCATAGATCTTTCAGAGCAATGGGAAAAACAGGATTCTAAGCATCAAACAAAAAAATTGAAATTGCAATTCTGATCATTCTTACCAAAATGTAGCTGTGTAGGGCTATTAGGTTTATAAACGGAGCACTTAACTTTCTTTGAAAGATCAGGGAGGGCAGAGATTTGAAAGGAAAGTGGATGTTAACTAGAGTGAGATCATTTGGAGCACAAGTCCCTGTGGCCGGTGTAGGCCTGTGGCAGGAGGAAGCGTGTTGTGTTTGTGAACTAGCGCGAGGTGAGGTGAAGAAAACAGAGAAAGAAGTGGAATGGGAAGAGTCTGGAGAGCTAGACAGGGGAATGAACACACTTTTGTAGATCTTCTTAAGGACTTTATCTTAAGAGCCAGGAGTATATTTTAAGAGCCACTGAAGTAGGGGAGAACCCAGATTGTATTTGCATTTCAAAGCCTTCTTCTGGCTACACTGAAGTGAAGTGGTTTAAGAGATTTCCTAAATCCCGGTGGGAATTGATAGTAGTTTGACCTGGGTTGGTAGCTGGCTGTAGAGATGGAGATGAGGAGATTGATTTGAGGAGGAGGACAGAGATGGGGAGGTGTCAAGGAAGCCTGGTTTCTACTTTGCATTATTCATTGAAATTGGATGGCTAGATAAGAACAAGTTTTGGGGCTCAATTAAATTAAGCCTTGGGCTGTTGCATTTGAGAAGTCTTTAAGAAATTTACATGTTAAATTTATCCACAGCAGCAGTATGGTAGGAATATTATAAAAGATGAATCTTGATCCCTGTTTTAGAAGTTATAATCTCATTGGAAAAAAATAAGGTATAGACACAGGAAATAATTAAAATGACACAAACACTCAGGACCTCACTTATTATGTAATACAGAACGCAGGCCCTTACCCAATGTCCTTTTTCACTCTATATTATATTTAATTATTTAAACTCAATTACATAACATTTCATCCTTGAAGTATATTAAATATTAATGTATCACTATTGGCAACTAATGACATTAATTTATTAATTCAAATTCTGGGAATGTGTATACACACACACACTTTTATTATTTAGGAAGATAGAAAAATTTATATAGAGAGCAGTTTCATCATAAATTTGAATATGATGTTCATTGGTCTACCGAGTAGGTTTTTTTTAAAGTGTTGGCTGATGTTAGTTTGCAAATGAGATTCCAAGAAGCTGTGCTATTATCTGTAACACTCTACAATTCTCTCACTCATTCCTCTGCAAAAAATAGGCACGGATGTGGTAAACACAGACAGGGTAATGACTTCTGACAGGCTTTGTGCACAAGGCATTTGAAGAGCGGACAGGATTTGTACAAAGTTAAAGCAAGAGTATTTTCTAGGTGGAGGGTCAAAAGCAATTCAAGAATTGCATGGTGTGGTTGAGGTGGACACCAGTAGGACTAATTAGTAGATGGGGTCCGGAGTAAATACAAGGTCACTGTTATGCCCTGTTTACGTAGTAGTACTTACAGCTAAGCTTTTGCGATAAGATTTCTAGTTGTTTCCATATGATAATATGAAACTATTTTGCCACTTCTTCTGCAGGCTCCCGTCTTCGTCAGGAAGATTTTCCACCTCGCATTGTTGAACACCCTTCCGACCTAATTGTGTCAAAAGGAGAACCTGCCACTTTGAACTGTAAAGCCGAAGGCCGCCCCACACCCACTATCGAATGGTACAAAGGGGGGGAGAGAGTGGAGACAGACAAAGATGACCCTCGCTCACACCGAATGTTGCTGCCGAGTGGATCTTTATTTTTCTTACGTATAGTACATGGACGAAAAAGTAGGCCTGATGAAGGGGTCTACGTCTGTGTAGCAAGGAATTACCTCGGAGAGGCCGTGAGCCATAACGCTTCGCTGGAGGTAGCCAGTAAGTACATGGGGCTCTGGGCTCTTGACAGCAGGAAGGGTGCAGTGGGATCTTTTGCCTGGAGAGTGGTAATAAGAAGTCAAACCCCTATCCCAGGCTTTACTTGAGCAAAATTTCTAGCTTTTTGTATGTACAGTCCTCTACCTATTTGATATGATTTTTATTTTTTTTTAATTTTCATCGTAGCTGGTTATTCATGCTACTTTGGGATTTGCACATAGTTGTTAAACCCTTCTACTTGGGATTTGAAGTAGTTCTGTTGAACATTTTCATTGAAATTGATTTATCCTTTGTTGCTCTCCAGTATACTGAAGGCAAGTACATTTCTGTGGAAAGAATAGCAGGGGTATTTTTCATTTGTCTTCGTTTGGAGATATACTTTCAACTGGTAGTGTAAGATATGGTTTTAAACTGATTCTAATTCTTAGAAATGTATTCTACTTTTGGTAAAGGTATAGGTAGAGAAATAGACGTATGTGCCTCATACGTTATTACTTTGGCTACTGTAGTGCCGTCTGGGAAGAAAACCTGTGTATGTCATCCTATGGTAGTTGATGGTTTAGTTATTTACACGGATACCAAATACAGTTCATTTGCAATCACCTCAAGAAGGATCTCTTGACTAAAGATTAAATTGTTAGGTGCGTAATGTATTTCAATACAAATCAGGCTTCTCTTATTTTTAGTAAACATTCAAGAGGTAGCCAGAAAGTCTCATATCCTTGGAAGAATCTGTTCTATGTATTATAAGTACAGTTGAGTATTGCATAGGGATTGGTTGGAAAGACAAATGAAGTTTAGATCTCTAATACACTTTACATAAAATGAATGGTGAAACTGCAGACATAACTATGTATATATGTATCTATAATGTTTTCTAGGATGATTGATATTTTGATATAATTTATGTTCAAAATTGAACTATATAATCAGCTTCATAATCTCTACTGTTGTCTCTAACATTCACCTAGAACTTGAGTATATCGATCCACAGGTAGTTATGCAATTATAGACATAGAAAGGAATTTAAAGACAGATTTTTCAACTTAATCAGATTATTAAAATGGACTCAGTCTCCAGGAATCAAGATGGGTTGATCACACGCATAGGTCCATGGAGTACTTAGGGTGAGACAGAATGCCAAAGATGTCCAACATGAGCATAAAATTTAAGTAGCTAAAAAAATGAATGTAAGCATTTAAAACTATGCCAGAAGTAGCCACTCATATTTTTAAAACATTTACTTAAAACTCAAGTCTATATTTCTCTTCACATTTAATTGATCACAAACTTACTGTACTTTCTCTTATTGCCTTGATTCTTAGTGAAAATCTTGAACTATGTAAGTGAGATGAACAAAAGCTGTAATCACAGCAGCAGGCTACTTTTCTTTTTCTCCACTCATCCTCCCTCATTCCTTTCCTCCCTCCCTCCCTTCCTCTCTCCTACATTCCTTCCCTCCTTTCTTCCTACCTTCCTTCCTTTCTTTTTCCTTTCTTCCCAAATTGAAATGTGGTGCAGGCAAAAGAAGTTTAAATGTTTTTATAAAAGGATATGTATTTTTTGATACAGTTTCCTTTCAGGTTATGATATTAATACTTTTCTACCTTTTGACACATTTATATTTAAGAATACTTATTCCCTGTGGGGGAAAAAATTAAGTTAACATCTGAATACAAATATAGAGAATCAAGGAAGATGGTATAGATGACCTACTCGTATAGATGGTATAGATGACCAACTCTTATTTTTGGTAGATAAGAAACTGAAGATCAGAAGGAAAAACAGAGTTATTGTTTATTCTCTGAAAGTATAATCCCTTATAAATGAAGTGTGTACCAATAGAAATATATATCTGAGATCATATTGTGTTTCTGTGTTATTTCTTACAATACTTGCATTCTGATCATTGCTAGAGTTTTTAGAAAATGTTATAGACTTGAATAGAACATCTAAATGCTTACCCTTTAGATCTCGCCTTTCAAAACTCCTTTAGTTTTACTCTAGATGATCAAGATACCCTTAATGCACTGGGATTTAGAGAGCTCTGTTTTTTTAATCTGGCTTTTGTGTAACTATTTTAAAAGACATTATTAGTATCCAGTTAAATTCTTTTTCTAAGCAAGACCTTCCGTTACTTTGTGAGTCCATTATGGGAAATGCTTTTCCAGTCTTAGTCAACAAATACACCTTCAAGGAACTGAAAACAGACATAAGATCATTATATAACTTTTATCAGCAAAATATTCAGATAATAGTCCCTGAATGCATACATCCCAAATTTTCGTGTGATATTTCTCATTATGTCTCCAAAATGTTTCAAGCTCCAGAGAAAAGAGAATATAGTTAAGATACTTTATTTTTTTCTTATTTAAGATTTTATTTATTTATTTGACAGACAGAGATCACAGGTAGGCAGAGAGGCAGGCAGAGAGAGAGGAGGAAGCAGGTTCCCTGCTGAGCAGAGAGCCTGATGCGGGACTCGATCCCAGGACTCTGAGATCATGACCTGAGCCGAAGGCAGAGGCTTACCCCACTGAGCCACTCAGGAACCCAAGTTAAGATACTTTAAACAATACTTTAAGATCATATTCATTAACAATTCATACATGTAGAAGGGCAACATGTATATTATATATTTATCAAACATATTTTGATATTCATAAGGATAGTTTGATAATAAAGATTTTTATTAGTGATAATAATAATTATACTAAATCCAAAAAAAAAGTTTGAGTAGTGTTTGTGTTCAACAATTTTTGTACTTGTTTGATTGCAATAATTAACAACATGTTTTTATTTGGATAAATTGTATTGTTTTGTAACCTAATTTATATGGGAAAAATTAATGCTCTGGAATTAAAATGGGTTCTGTGTGTTTAAAAAATTATTTAGTAAATTCAGGCTTTAGTGCCCTACAAAGAGATATGTAATGATATAGTTCACCCATATTTTAATTATGTATTTTATTTTATTTTATTTTTAAGATTTTTTAATTTATTTATCAGACAGAGATCATAAGTAGGCAGAGAGGCAGGCAGAGAGAGAGGGTAGCAGGCTCCCTGCCGAGCAGAGAGCCCGATGTGGGGCTCGATCCCAGGACCCTGGAATCATGACCTGAGCTGAAGGCAGAGGCTTTAACCCACTGAGCCACACAGGCACCCCTAATTATGTATTTTAGACAATAGTTACTGTTAATTCACCATTTTAAAGTACGTTTGTGTCCTAAAATAGAAAGTTGCCTTTTGTATGTTACATAAAAAACCAGGTCATGTGTGTATGTGGGGAGGTGGGAGTTAGGGGTAGAAGTCCAGGAAAACATAGGCCATATTTGCTGTGGGTTAAATCTGTAAAGTACGGTTCTAGTTTGGTTTTATTTTTTCCTGGAGAATATTACTACCTTTTTTTTTTACACATTAGTTTAGGTACATGAAATTCAATAAGAACTATTCTTATTCTTCCCAAAGATACAGGAAGGCAAAGATTGCATTAATTTCTTGGTGAGTCTGTAACCCAGAGTAATAGCATTAACAAAAGTGTCTAGAGGCAACCCAGATTTCACAGCACAGTTGTTGGTAATGCTTTTAAAAACATTTACCTGTGTTTAATTTGCCTTTAAACCAAGTTTTACAGCTGTAACAACAACTAGATTTCTCGGTTCCTAACAATTGTCAATCTCTCGAACACTGGAAAAAAAAAAAGATATTGAATGTCATTGAAAACCTTTGTTTCTGTATAGAAATGATATTAATCATGTCGTTTGTGTCTTTAATATTTATTGAAATTTTTAAAGTACACCAAAAGGATTACATTTATTAGTTATTTTTAGGATTAGTTATTTTTTATTTTCATTTAAGTCCCCATCATAACTAGGTTAGGCCCAGTGAGAAGCACTGGCCAGCCTTTGGGTGTCAATCCTTGCCATGTGGTAAAAGCTGCATTCCTTGTTCTTGAAAGCTCAGTTTTAATGCAATTAAAAAGTTATCTCACACAATCATAAAGTCTAAAAATTGAAATGCTAAGAAATATATGATGGTTGTTACTAAAGTTTCCTGGAATTTTTGGAAGTTTATCTCTGCAAAGGAAAATAATTTTTAATCACAGTTTTATTTTTTCAATATATTTTAAAATTCTTCTTCTTCTTCTTCTTTTTTTTTTTTCTGCAAACCAAGAATTCTATAACTTAATGGGGACATTACATTGGAAAATTTAGGAGATACCACTCGCTATTTCTAAGATTTTTGAAAACTTCACTCTTTATCTAATTCAGTTTCAAAGTTAGCTTTCTAAAATGGTCTTGCAAGTGGTATGTTCTCATTTATCTTGTATTAGCTTTATTTAAGAGTCTACTAAATGTTTAGGAAAATATTTATTGGGACCATTCTCCATTCTCCTGTACCCAACATCATCGCTTACTAAATTTAGAACTCCATTTTGTGCCTGGCACAAATTAATAACACAGTTCTTAGACACAACTTATATTTAATAAGTAATTTGATCTTGGGTAATTGCATTGAATTTTAAGGAAAAGTAATCTGAACCTTGACCCTCATGCTTCCCATTGTAGAACATGGCCCTCTACGTCATCTGCTAAGCAGGACACAGTTCGCATATGGCTATTTGTTTCCTATTTAAGCTGTTTTCTCTTGAGGAAAAGAAATTCCCTTTAGACTAGGCAGGCATCTGCTGGCTGTTGTAGCAGCAAAACTGGAGGAACTATCTTTCCTGGAGAAAAAAACAAACAAACAAATATTTTTCCCAATTAATCAAAGATTAAGTCTTCCCAGATTTTATTAACTAGGGTACATTTTAGTAGTAATTACTTTGGGGTAAATGTTTATATTTTGAGGTAAACTACTCTCAATATAGCATGATCTTCTGTTATTATTAAATGATACTCATCAAAGTGATTTAGAATTTGATTTACCCAGTTTTCTTCCTTTGGGTAAAATGACAAAGTAAACTCATGGATGCCAAGTAGCCATGTGTTTACCTAGGTACAATAGAATGTATTCCTAAAATCTGGACCTTGGAAGATGGAAGGATTTCTCCTGGAGGTAAAATGGTTCAGATGAGCAGGTGGAAGTAAAACATGCCATTATACTTTAAAATATTGATTGATCAATTGATTGATTATGTGCGCACACATAATCAATCTGACCTCTATTATGGTCAGACACTGGAATTATTTATACAGTTTATATGCACAAAGACACACACACACACACGTGCGCACACACACACACACATTGTTCCCTGATAGTACTTTTATTTTTGAAACTGAATTTCCTTTATATCACATATCTAAAAATATTGTTTCCTCTACTTAATTTTGTTTTATTGTTTTAACTAGGCATTTTCAAGTGTTTCCACCACATTCTAAAACCTTGTTTATATCTTATTTTTGTTTTTAGTATTCAAAGGAAGAATGTTAGTCATTTAGTTTAATGATTTAAGAATCTTTTCACTTCCTGGTACACTTACATTCTAAAATGAACTGATTCTTTGTTCCAAAATTGATTCATGATTAAATGAAATTAGGCATATAAAGTATGTGGCGCAATGACTGCCACATAATTACAAATCATAAATTTTAAATCATAAATTTAATCATTGGTGCTGTTATTTTTATTACTTTTTTCTTCTTTATCTCTTTCCATCAAACACCAAGGTTATTTTTATATAAAAGGGATCTGATGCTTCTGACTTGAAAAATGGACTCATTTCATTTTAAGTTTAAAGCTATGTGCATTAATATACTAAAATATAAGTAAATGTTTCAGTAAGTAAATTTTCTTAAATTAACTTCTGATTAAGTAAAAAAATGTCTTGAATATACTAAATGCCAACAAGAATTGAAATCACTGGTATGAGAAATTTACCTTTACCTTAAAATCTTCAGTCCTAATGCAGAACATGAAATAATGTTGATCAAATCATTTTTCTTTCACGGACAAATAAAAAAAAATCAGTTTTATATCTTTTACAGTTGAGATAGTATTCACATTTTTCCTAATTAAATTAATGTGTATATTCCCTTAAGTAGAGGCAGCTTTGCTAAGTTCTATGATATGATTATTGTTACTGAACACTTGAATTTTACTGTCTGTAAAATTTTACATTCTTTTGTTGTTGCCTGTCTTCATCGACTTATGCTGGGTGGCTTAAACGACAAATATTTATTTCTCACAGTTCTGGAGGCTGGGAAGTTGGAGATCAGGGTGCCAACATGGTTGGGTTCTGGTGAGAACTCTTTTCTTGGTTTCCTCCCATGGTAGAGAGAGGCTCTAGTTTTTTTTATCTCAGTGTAAGGACATCAGTCCCATCGGAGGGACTCCACCCCAATGAACTCATCCAACCGCAACTACCAACCAAAGTCCCTGCCTCCAAATACCATCCCACTGGGGATTAAGACTTAAACATGAATGGGGTGGGGGAGGGAGACACAAACATTTACTCCATAGCTGCCTTTAATGATTATGTTTAGATTTTTGTTAATTGGGTTTATAGTTATTTTATCCTATTAAGTAACTGAGAAATAAAAATCAGAATATCGGGGAAAGGTTCTGTAATCTCCATAATGTAAGTAGTAGGTCCGTCAGAGCACTTGTTACATCCAGATGTCAGGTTTAAATTGTGTCATAAATCAAGTGTAGACAGATTATACCTTCAAGTGAATGCAGTGTCAGGGGAACTCTTCATTGGTTTGGAAAAGTAAGAGCAACATCCTTTAATAGCTACATTAAGAGAGAAGATAGTGGTCATTTTCTTTCGAGAGAACATAAAAATTCTTCCTCTTTTCTTCCTCCCCCATCTCTCTTTTATTTGTTTTATCCTTTCAAAGAGGATTTAATATGAAATATGTATTTTCATAATCCATGAAGAGGTGGGTCCATGAGAGAGGACAGTGACAATGCGCATAAAAAGAAAGTTCGAGTTTCAAAGGGCATTTTAGTAGAAGACTGACCGTTTGAGTGACTATTTATTTATAAATAAGCAACAGATTATTTTCTATCTTGAAACCCCTGCTAGTTAAACATGGTTCAAGGTACATGTTCCGTTGACTTTTTCAGCAAACTTTTTATGTTTTTCCTTTATCTCACATAATTGCTCTATATTAATCTTTAGTAGATTTGTAGAAACATCTCAAGAGTAGGGGCATATTATACATTTCTTTCTCTTTACTCCTAATCACAAGTTAAGGAATGTGATTAATAAGCTTAAAGAGATCATTTTTACATAACTTTGAAAAATTGAATTTTTTTGTGATAATATGTACATATTCTTATAATCTCATCACTAAGAGTTAACTACTGTTGGAAGTTGGGTAGACACCTTAAGGTCTCTATATACTCTCTGGGAAAACTATTCCCAAAAAAGGCATTGGATATGTTGGAACACATATCTATATCATAAAGACTAATTGGAAAAGTTTAGCTCTTCAGGTTGGATGCTACAAAACAACTTCCTTCTGCTGAATATTACTAGATACACCATCCTGGACAAGACTCAATTCAGTAATTATAGGGTTAGAGGATACATATACTATTACCAGTCTCAGGAGCCACTCCTTTAATTTTCTCAAAAAGTAGATGGTGTTCATATGTGCTGAAAAATACTAAGATGATTATTTCAGCACTAGTTGATGCTCAGATATAAAGCCCCTTGAGGCTTCCAGAAAATCAATTCAGTATTTAGTTATTTATGGGAAATTCTTGGCAGTGTCTCCTCCTTTCAACAGTACTGTCTGTAAAATATATTAAAATAACAAGATAGATCTGGTTACCTCTCAAATCTTATCATCATATTACTACTCCTTTTAATCCTACTAATTTATTTATGACTTAAATGCTGGAAGTTCTCCCCACATACACAGAGCAGCTTGAGAGTCATTTGTATGTATTTTAAAATGAGTGATAAATTTATTTAATAAAACATACCCAAACCTTCTTAGTAAAATTAATTTTAAGATTATTTATTTTAAGTGGGCTCCACATTAGGTGTGGGGCTCATTGTGGGGCTTGAACTCATGAACCTGAGATCAAGACTTGAGCTGAGATCAAGAGTTGGATGCTCAGTTGACGGAGTCACTCAAGGTGTCCCTAATTTTAATTAATACAATATAAATTAGTTTAAGCTGTCATTAATTATCAATTTAAACTTTTTTGGTCAGGTTAAAATAAAATAATATTGAATGTTTTGGGGGGGTATAAATGCTCTCTGTTTCTCTGTTACCCAAAGTGGGCATTAAAAATGTTTTTAAAGTCAGAGATTAAATAAATATGTGAAAAATACTAGAATATAGTTTATCCCCCTCAAAAATGTTTTGTTTTGTTTTTCCAAAATAACTCTTTCTAGGCATTCTAATTCATTCTAGCTATTCAGTGGTGAACAAAAAAAGAAATGGTTTCTGCCTTCATGGAAATTGCAATACAGTAGGGAGAAGAAATAAGGACAGAAAATAACCAACTACTATACAAATAACTTTATGGTTAAAAATTATGAATAGTGCCCAGAATAATTAGGGTCAAACTGAGATCTGAAATAGAAGATAGTACCAAGACACAGAGTAAAAGAAAAAGTGTATCGGGGAAATAGAACTGTACATCTAAAAGGCCATACGAAAATATAGACTTGGGCATGTTTGAGAAAATGAAAGATGGCTGGTATGGCATATGAGTAAGGGAGATAGCTAGGGAGGTAGGTGGGGTCTAGATCATGTAAGGTCCCATTACCAGGTTAATAATTGGATTATATGTCCAGTGCGATGAGAACCACAGGTTTTTGGGCAATAGTGGAGGTTACATGATCTAATTTATACTTTAAAAATGTGAATCATGTAATAGTTGAGTACTATATGCGTAGAGAATGAGTTGCGGAATGACTGGGAGAGACCAAGTAGGAAGCTCCCAGGTATTCCAGGCAGAAGATGATGCTAGTGAAGCATGTGATAGTAATGGAGATGAAGAGAAAAGCAAGGATTCAATTTGAAGATTGAAGACCAGGCTTACTTATGAAGGGTGAGACAGTAGAGGCTGAAATTTTGCAAGAGATACAATTATTGGTAACAACAAAGTCCAGGTTAAGTCTATGACCATACAGATAGGATCGGGACTTTGGGTAAGGTGATGTTATCATTGAGAGGCTAACGGTAGTTCTGTATGTTGCAGCCCATCACAATCCCAAGAAGTCGTATTTTCCTCTTTTATCTCAGCTTGCAGGATGCTTACTTTCCTGTTCCACTTGTCATTACCTTGCAGTCATCTCAAGAGGGAACCATGTCATTACCCAAGTGCCTACCACCATTCCCAGCACATTGCAAGTGAAGTGATCTAGAGTAATTCAGTAGCATTTTATTCCACGTGTGACGACCATAATAGAGTGTCATAATGCCACTTCAAGAAGCAGACTAACCTACCGTTTTCCCTCATTCCCCGCAGTTTCTTTGTGATGATGTCAAGCAGTTCACATGATCTCCAACACTCATTTGAAAGCACAGTGCTTAGCATGCAGTCATCAGATACTATTTCCCTGGGAGTTTTTCTTTCTTTCAAGGTTCTGGACTATTTAAGAACCTCTTCTGGGAGGGCGCCTGGGTGGCTCAGTGGGTTAAAGCTTCTGCCTTCAGCTCGGGTCATGGTCTCAGGGTCCTGGGATCGAGCCCCATATTGGGCTCTCTGCTCAGCGGGGAGCCTGCTTCCCCCTCTCTCTCTGCCTGCCTCTCTGCCTACTTTTGACCTCTGTCTGTAAATAAATTAATTAAAAAAAAAAAAAAAGAAGCTCTTCTGGGGATAACATTACTTAGGAAATTTAATAGTACCTGGAGGGGTTTTCTGAAGTTCCCTTGAGAAAATCTATAAGTGCAGAATAAGACCTAAGTGTGTTTACCATCTCTGTTTTCTTTCTGGGTAGGGAAAAACTACACAAAACAAATGTTCTGTAATAGAATTATGTGTATTCTTGTACTTTACCATTAATCCATATATTCTGTATAAAGCTGTTATAAGTTAGTAGATTTATATTTAATGAAACAAATTTGATGAGAAATTGAAGGGAAATGACAGCATAGTAATATTTTAAATATCTTATTACAATCTTAGGCTTTAGTTTGTGGTTAATGAATTTTTTTTAAAGGCTTAGTTAAAATTAAGATGTAAAGACCAATGAAATCGAGACACTGCAGTAATTAGGTAAAATAGAGATAAGAAAGAGAAGAAACCCATATGGATAGCAATGTTGGATGTAGCCATGGGAGGGAAGCAAACTCAGGTGAGGGAAGGATCCGGTGGGTTACAGGTAGCAATAGGAGGCTTCTGCTCAGAGTGTGGTTGGGGACCAGCATCGTTGGCATTACCTGGAAGCAAGTTAGAGATGCTGAATCAGACGCTGTATTTTAACAGTATTACAATGTAACTTGTGCACATTCAGATTGGAGAAGCAGTGGTATACATTGTGCTCAACTAGAGTTCATAGGCCAGCCCTTATCCCCTAGAACAAAGAAACCTTTTGGAATGCAAACCCAGTGTGGCTGATTTTTTTATTTTATTTATTTTTTTTTTTAAGAGAGACACAATTAACAAGATTTTCAGTGGGTTTGAATTACCCTGGGCTTCTAAACCAGGACTGAGGGCAGGGGAGAGTGGAGAAGGATATATAGGAGACTAGTAGAGATAGCAAATCAGGGGCAGAGATGGAGAGGGGGAAACACAGAAAGAAAAGTACAGGAGGACACAGAGGGAAACACATCCAGAGTAACACAGAGAGAAACTCAGACAGAGAGACAGAGACAGAGAGAGAGAGAGGAAAGAGGGGACAAGGGAGAGGGAGAGCAAGACAGACAAAGAGAAAAGATGAGAGAAATGCATACAGAAGAGAGGTAGAGTATGTGCTGGGGGTTGGGGGGTTGTAGTTATGGTAAGCATTAAACTTAAAAGAGTACAGAAGTATACATTATTAGCCTGGATGGAGAAGGAAAACAGTGTTTACTATGTATTAATATTTGCAGATGGTGGGATATTAAGCAAAGAACAGGATACTCAAAACTTTATCAATCTCCATAACACCACTTATCAAGAAAAGTAATACATGAACTATATCTTAGGTGTTTTTATGTAAATTCATGGAAGTCTGTATCTATTTAGCATAATCCAAATGTGAAATACTGTATTTATAGCTAATTTTACTTTACATTTTCTAGAATGAAAATTTAGAACTCTGGAATTTACTAAAATGAATAGAACCATGCTGGAAGGGTCATTTGGAAGTCATTTAATCTGTTCCTCTAACTTTTAGTTTAAATTATCTAAAGATCATTTGTTGTATTAAACGCGGTTCAGAGCTAAAGATTATCTAGCCTCCATCATCAGTACCCCTCACACGCTTCAGCATATGTTAACACAAAGTTATTACTTTAATTTACTTAAATCCTATGCTATGGAAGTCTTTCTTTCATTTTATAGGCTAAGTGATAATAGAAAAGCCATTTTTTTAATATAGCATCTCATATGTTTGAAGATAGTTATTAAGCAGGGCCTAATTTTTAATAAATTATATCTGATGTTTAATTTAGGTTTCTGAGTATAAAACAGTTTCTAATCTTAGTCTCTTAGTATTTCTGAAGTGGAAACTGTAGCTTTAGTAACATTTTAAGTCGTATTTAACCTAAGGTCTAAATGGAAGTTTTAATAGCGCCTATGACATTTTACACTTGTCAAGAGAAATAAAAGTTTATGACCAAATTATTATTTAGTATGCCTGAATGGGGACCTTTTTAATCTTACCCAATAAAGGATGGAGTAGAACTTAGAAGAAAAGCCAGAAAGTTAAAAAGAAATTGCAAAAGGACATCCCTTCCCCCTAAGAATTTATATTCTTTCTCAATCTCTTCCTCTCCATCACCCTGTATCTCTTCTCCACATAATACTCTACTTTATCTAGATTGAGTCACATTAAGTTACCATTTTATCAGATTCTTATCTCTGTCAGACACCAGAAAATGGATTAGGAGTCTGTGTTTGCTGTGGAAGGGTACTGAGAGCATTTTGCTCACATAACTCAGCGCTTGTCATAGCTTACTCAAGTGACTTCTCTTAGTTCTAAAACAAGAGCATAGGACAGGTTGTAACCTTGTTGAATCATACTTAAGGGAATTCTTGGAAAATATGATTCTAGTGTATTTTCCTTTGGGACCACCTCAGGAAAGAAAGTAGCAAAGAGCCAAAATTCCACAGGAGAGAAGAAAATACTTTTGTGGTCAGTGGATTGAGAACATGTTGACAGCTGCCTTTAACTCCTGTTCTCTCATCTTTTGCCTAAATCACCAAAAACTGAAACCTTGAAGAAACTCAGAATTCTGTGGTCATATTCTGTAACACCGGGAGGCAAGAAAATCAATTCCTTAACAGTTTTCTTTACTTTCTTTCCTTCTCTCCCTCCCTTCCTTCAACTAATTACCACTAAAATCTCTGTTCTTTCTGAACTATATTGGTTATAATTCTTTAAGCCTCCCTCAAAACTTCAATCATCAACCCCAGATGAATAACCATACGTTTCTTAGGATCTATTCCAAGAAAAGTTTGTGTTGTTTGAATGTAAAGGGTTCTCTTCACCCTGTACAATGGTTTTTATCTATAGAGTACACTGTGGACATTCTTTATAGTTACAAATAGAATTTATATGTATGTAATTTGTATATATGTATACACATATGTATTTTGTATATAGATATCTACTCGTACCTATATAATTTGTACAGAATTAGTGACAACTAATTCTGTCATTAATTGTGTTCTCAACAAAGTCAAGGCAAGTTCATTTAACATAACTTTGACCTTGGTGAGTTTACTTAAGCTCTTTATGCTTCAGTTCCCTCACCTGCAAAAGGGGATATTCATTCTACTTACCTTAGAGAACTTTGAGGAGGATTAAATAAGTCAATACATAAGAAGTGCTTAGAAGTGTGGCTGGTTGACAGAGCAGTATATACATGGTGACTGTTGTATCATGAGCTATTCCCTATGGTACGCACATTGATGGATAAGGGTATTCCTTCCTTTCCTATGGTTCCAAAGGGTGTCTCTCTTCATTGCAGGTAAGTGAAGGCTGACAAACTAATGCCATATATGGTTACATTCAGAATGAGCTTTCCTTTCCCAGTGTCAGCCATCCTCTCATATATAAATGTACTTAAAATCCCTATAAATATTGGTGAAAGGATGTATCGCCTTCATATATCAGTGCATGGTATGTCTTTTATGACAAATATATTTTTGAGCGTTTATAATACAGTTATTGTCATTGGCATGGTGAGCATTTAAATATTTCATTGTGGCTTTTCTCAAAATATGTTCCAGCTCGGCGGGTTAAGCCTCTGCCTTCGGCTCAGGTCATGATCTTAGGGTCCTGGGATCGAGTCCCGCATCAGGCGCTGGGGAGCCTTCTTCTCCCTCTCCCTCTGCCTGTCTCTCTGCCTACTTGTGATCTCTCTCTCTCTGTCAAATAAATAAATAAAATATTTAAAAATATATATATGTTCCAGTGAAGTATTTCTGTATGCTGTTAAAAAATAATTTGTACATTAAGTTTTTAAACAAACTTTTCCATGTATCTCTTTTCCATAAGACTGTAGAGGTTTTAAAATATTAATGAATTCTATGAAGGATGAGTAGGGGAATCTAAATTACTACAATTCCCGCGTTTATATGGAATGCCAAAATATTTTTTTCAGAAAACAAATTGTTTTTTCAGAATGCATTTTTGGTAAAAATTAGTTTTGGCGTCCTGTGGGTGGACATATAATTACAATAGTGTCTGTGTATCTCCTGTTCAGGGTTGTGGTCACTTAACTACATGGTTTCTTTGTTTCAAGAACATAAGAATAAGAATATGATATACTATTCTATTTCTATTTTTTTTTTCTTTCAGGAATGTTTTCTTCTACATCAGTATGTTGAAGGCTATAGCAGGGGTCCAGTCAATATTCCAAACATACAAGCAATTCAAATATGGTGCTCTTCCAAAACTTTGCAAAGAGGTGCTTAGCACCATGTGTGGCCTTACTAACCTTCTCTTTCACTAATATCCTATTACTGTTAATAGTCTTGACCTCAGCTCTCTAAACTTTGTTTTGTGTAAAGCAAGCATTTGACACAACAGACCTCCTTTGCGAATTGTTCGCTTTCCCAGAATTTCATGGCACCCAGCTAGATCCACATTAGATCCTACTGCATGTAACCAAAGTTGGGCAGTTTAATAGACAGGTTTTAATTTGATTCTGGAGGAAGGCTGTACAGTAAAAGTATGATGGCTTCCAAAAGGCATCAAGAGTCTAGCTTCCTTCTATTTTGCTCTTCTACCAGCCTTAGTATGTAGTTTTCTTCCTGGTGGTTACAACGTGATAGCTGTACCTATCAATATCATCTTTCTGTGCTGTGCTAGATGGAGAAGTATAAAAAGTCAGCAGCTCCCGTCACCCTTAAAAAAAAAAAAATCAGGACAACAATAAATTTCTGGAACTGTCACCGGGTAGAATTCTGTTACATTACCTTGGCTGGAACTATGTCACATGGCCAGCTGTAGTTGCAAAGATGTGTGGTGTTAAAAAACAAAACTCAAGGGAGTAAATGTGAAGATCTAATTGACTTTACTAAGTGATTCATGAATCAGGAAACATCCCACATGGCAAGTAGAGAGATGCCCCTAGGAGTTGTAACAACAAATGGAAGGTTTTTATAGGAAGGAGGGTGGGGCCAATAGTTATCAGCAAAAATAAAGGAAGGATTGTTTCTGGCAAGGTCACCTTTCATTAAGGAGAGTGTTAGGGGGTCTCATCATATACATTACCTCATCTTCCTTTGAGGAATAGAGCAGGTCCCTGTACCAGATTACATCATTGGTGCTGACCAGAAAATTTCAGGTTTATTGGCTTAGATTTCCATTCCTGGAGAGGTTGAAACTGCAACTAAATCTTGGTTTGCTATCCTGGGGGCAAGTGACTGCACTTTGAAGACCATTGTTTTCTTTGTAGCAAGGAGAGATGTTTTTAACCAACCCATTTCTTCCCCAAACAAAATTTGGTATTTGTTGAAAAGAAGAACAGAGAAGGTATGTTTAGTAGGCAACTAGCAAGGTCCACTACCTACGTGCTATTGATTTTCTTCTTATTTGTCTGGCTGGGTCTTGGCTTATCGCTGAAATATTCAAGATCCTGGAGGATCTCTTCTGTTTTTACTCTGTGGCTTACCCTGGGTGACCACACCTACGTCTTTGGATTCAGGAAGAACTATTTTCCAGATTTACTCCCTGTTCTCTTATCTCTGGACTGGATCTCTACACCCAGCTCCATTCAGAGGTCCCCGTAGTACCTTAGCTCAAATGTCCAATATGAGACTGACCATTGTCCTTTCCATCCCTGCCTTTCCTCTGTTTTTTTCCCAGCTATGAAAAGGCTACTGCCATCCAGCCAGCCTTCCCACCCAGAAACATGAGATTAATTTTTTCTTCCATTCTTTCCATCTGTTCACATCAGTTGATCCTAGGTCTTGCTTATGATTTGTCCTGAATAGCTTAAGAATATCTTCACTTATCTCCACCCCCCCACTTTTATTCTAATTAGTGTCACCATCATTTCTCACCTAGATAACTGTAATACTCTTTTGCAAGTGAAAATCTCGTCTGTCCCTCTTGATTGCTCACTCACAGATTCTCAGTGCCATTAAAGTTTAAACTCTGTTTTTTTTTTTTTTTTTTAAAGATTTTACTTATTTGAGAGAGAGTCAGAGAGAGAACACATGCATGCAGCATGTGGGGAGAGGGGCAGAAGGAGAGGGAGAAGCAGACTCCCCACTGAGCAGGGAACCCAGCTTGGGGCTCTATCCCAGGACCCCAGGATCATGACCTGAGCCAAAAGCGGACACTTAACCAGCTGCACCACCCATGATCCCCAAGTCTAAACTCTAAAATTACTTGTAAGAATCACTCTTTATCGCTCATTCAGAGCTCCTTGAATGTCCCTGAAGTCTAAACTCTTGAAAATGATGGGCAGGGATTAGTGCGATCCTGGCCTCGTGACCTAGAACTCACGCTCTCCTTATCCTATCCCTTCGGTCTGGAAAAATGTATTTATTGTTTCAGAGCTCAGAAGAACCATCCTTTATTCTGAGCCTCCTTTTCTGTGTATCCTACCCTTTCCACTGTCACATCAAGGTTAATCGTACACCTCCCTATATTCCTTTATCATAGTCCGTAACCGCTGTATTGTAATTGGATTTTTGATATTTCCCACTTAATTCTAAAGACTATATAACTTGTAGTACTTAGTACAGGTCACAGACGGTGTGTTATTACTAAATGTCCATCAGTAAACAATTCTATATAATGATCCCCACCAACCAACAAACAATAATGAGGAAAAGCTTTTCCTTATATCCAAAGGTGCTAATGGGCAATTACACAGGTTATCTGTATTTTTAGCTTGGTGTGTTTTATGCCTCACTCTCCCCCCCCCCCCCATTCAGAAACTTTTTTTCCCTAGAATCAACTCCACTGACAAGTCAAGTCTATGATTATACATCTCAGCTAATTTTTCAGAAAAGTTTCAAGTACAACATTCATCTATTTAATACCATATTCTGATCACTAGCTCAGACTATGAAGTTTAATATACTTTAAAAAAATGATAGGAAGTTTTGGCATTTATACTAAATAGTGGATACTGTACAGGGATATTGAAAAAGAAATGAGTATTTCTACTTCAGTAGAAATGAGCATCATTTTTTCCCCTACACTGTTAGATAAGCTTCATGGAATGAACTATTCATTAACATTTATATTTCAATGTATGCTGTAAAATTTTATTCCATTATAATCTAACATACACAGCTTGAACATCAGTTATGAAGCGTGATCACAGAGAATCCTTCCAAAAACTTTAGAATTCAGATTTTTCTCTTCTAATGTTAGATTTAAAAATAAAATCATTGCTATGAAGATTTAATAAGACAATTAAAAAATATAGTTTTCATGTAAATATAAAAGACATGTTAAATATTTTAAAATTTTAGAACATCCTTTCTGCTTTTTCTTACAGCAAGACGTAAAGCCTAGATTCTAGAAGGACACAGTCCTCTACGTTGGTACTTCTTTTGACTGACTCAGTTATGCTGATAACCGTTTTCTAAGCCGTAACAGTGCTACTAAGGGATGGATAGAAAGAATGCTAATTTAAGTGAAATGGTTTCAATTTAATTAATTAACCAATTTTATTAAGATATAATGGACATATAAAATTTTATTACTTTTAGGTATACACATAATGATTTGATACATGTCTGTATTGCAAAATATTTACCACAATAAGCTTAGCTTGCATCTTTCACTGCATATAATTATTATTTTTTTCTTGTGACTTTTAAAAAAGATTTTATTTCAGAGAGAGAGAGCACAAGCAGGTGGAGAGGCAGAGACAGAGGGAGAAGCAGGCTCCCTGCTGAGCAGGGAGCCAGATATGGGGCTCAATCCCAGGACCCTGAGATCATGACCTGACCCAAAGGTGGATACTTAACCCACTGAGCCACCCAGATGCCCCACTTATGATGAGGACTTTTAAGATCTACTCCCTTAGCAACTTTCAAATATGCAATACAGTGTTGGTCACTGTAGTCATCATGCTGTAACTTACGTTCCTAGGACTGACTTATCTAATAACTGGAGGTTTATAGTTTTTGACCAGCTTCATCTAATTTCCCCCACCCTCTGCCCTCATCCCATCTCTAGTACCCCTTAATCCGTTCCCTATATCTTGTGAGTTTGGTTGGTCTTTCTCTGTCTGATCTATTTCCCTTAACATAATGCCCTCAAGATCTATCCATGATGTTGCATATGACAGGATTTCCCTCCGTTTTATGGCTGAGTAATATTCCATTGCCTGTGCGTGGAAATACACACACACACACACACACACACACACACACAGTATTTATTTTATTTGTTCATTCATAGCTTGTTTCCATGTCTTGGCTGTTGTAAATAATGCTGAAGTGAACATAGGAGTGCAGATAATTTTTGAGGTAGCAATTTCATTTCCTTCAAAAATACCTGGAATTTGAATTGCTGTTGTTTTATTTTTAATTTTTTGAGAAACCTCCATACTGTTTTCCATAGTGGCTGCACTAAAGTGGTTCCAGTTTTAAAAGGATTTTTGCTGAAGTCAGAAAGTGTACACACACAGTCAAACTCCTACACACACATCCAAATTGAGGAAATATTTTTATATGCTACTATGGATTCAGCTAAAGTTCTTTTTTAATGTTTTGAAAAAAAATGCCAGATTCAAATCTTCTTTAGATTATTAAACATAGGGTTGAGACATATGATTTATTCATGAAATTTTGGCTAGGAAAAATATGAACAAAGAAACCCTCTTCCTCTATTCTTGCTCTGAAATGCTACAGTTACTGTGTTAATTAGCTCTATGTTATTGTGGGTTATTATTTTTTTTTTTTTTAAAGATTTTATTTATTTATTTGACAGAGAGAGATCACAAGTAGAGAGAGAGGCAGGCGGAGAGAGAGGAGGGAGCAGGCGGAGAGAAAGGAGGGAGCAGGCTCCCCGCTGAGCAGAGAGCCCGATGCGGGACTCGATCCCAGGACCCCGAGATCATGACCTGAGCCGAAGGCAGCGGCTTAACCCACTGAGCCACCCAGGCGCCCCGGGTTATTTTTTCTTATAAATAATTTATACTTCAGTTTGCCTTCATCCTTCAAAATGGCGATGCATGAAATTGATTTGGTAGAATCGTACCTTTGATTAATATTTAATTTGAAATTATTTTACACATTCAAGTTTAGATGTAACTATGTCACATTTTAAGATGCTAAGTGTACGTTAGAAAGCTTGAGTATACATGTCTTCATAATCACTCCCTATTTTATTATTCCAAGCATCATTTCCTTAATTTATAAAATAACATATTTTATAATGTGTAAATAGAATTTCTTTTTTTTTTTTTTTTTTTGGCTTAGTAACAGAGTTGATTAAATTAAAAATCATCCCCGGGACGCCTGGGTGGCTCAGTTGGTTGGACGACTGCCTTCGGCTCAGGTCATGGTCCCGGAGTCCCGGGATCGAATCCCATATCGGGCTCCCAGCTCCATGGGAGTCTGCTTCTCCCTCTGACCTTCTCCTCGCTCATGCTCTCTCTCACTGCCTCTCTCTCAAATAAATAAATAAAATCTTTAAAAAAAAAAAAGAAATTAAAAATCATCCCCCTCACCTTCCTATACTATGAAATATATACCATGTAGCTGTTGTAAATATTTACCAGTTTGAAAATATAAGTGACTAAAACCCCAGAAAACAGGTCAAGTCCCTACCTCATGGGACTGTTTGTATCATTCTCATATCGGAGGACCCGGGCAATCAATTCACAATGAACCGTACTGAGTTCCTGATGCTCATGCAGGTGAAGGGGCCAAGGACCAAGAAGAGCACGTCTCTTAGACAACTTAAGTTGATGAGCAGAAGACATGGCTTGAAAGAGGATTAATTTCTTCTAGAACAAGTGGTTCTGTCTTATCCCCCATTTCCAATTCCATTATCTTTTCTCCCTTTAATAGGCTTTTGATTTGGTACAAAGGAGGGGGCTGCTTTAGAATAGAGTTAAACATGTCTCCCAGAGCTTACTCGCCCAATCAGCTCAAGAACATGGACTCCATCCATAGATAACCCTACAGTGCTGTGTACACCATCTGGGAAAAGGGGATCTTAGTCCAGTCCTTTTCCATTTTAGCAATGTGACGTGCAAAAAACCCAAACAAAGAAACAAACAAACAAAAAACAAGCCAGGGCTAGAATCATGTGACTAATGATAGATACTTGTTGACCATTGATTTCCCTTCTTGCTCTGAGTGCTGCATGAGGATAAGGAGCTCGTCACTATCACTGCTGATCTAAAACCGTGCCTAGCAAGTCTCTGAAGTGCCTGCTGAATGAGTGTTCTATAAGTTTAATGCTTGAAATTGATTTTCTGGGACTTGCCTAAGGACTTGATGGTACCTCCTAACCTCTGTGACTTAATTATCTACGAATAGGCAATGCTATTTGCTATCTTACATAATAATTGCATAATTGGTTAACTATTGGAAAGTAATTTGGATGGGTCAGAGATAGGCATTGTACAGATAGAAGGGGGTTATCTTTATTAACTAATCAATGATGTCTTCAGAACTTCTGATATTTCTTATGCTTTTGCAAAGCTGTACAACCTTAGTATCTGAAAGAAAGAGAGGAGAGGGGGAGAGGAAGAGGAAGGAGAGGGAGAGGGTTTTAAATTTAATTTGCTCTGTTGACCATTTCTATGAAACTTTATTCAAAATTATGCTTTTTCTTGAAATTTTGTGGGTTTTTTTTTTTTTTAATTGACATTCTTCAGTTTTTTTTAGCCTGGACATACAGATTTGTGTGGCTAGGGTGAACTAGTGAGTAAGTGTAGGGCATTGTCATATTTGCCAGGAATGTTAAGCCCATTTTCAGAAGGGGCATGTCTTTCAGAAGGGGCGCACTTGGAGGAGTGTGCTACTCTTGATACTGGTGTTGTGAGTTTGATCCCCACATTGGGTGTAGATATTACTTAAAAATAAAATCTAAAAAAAAAAAAAAAAAAAAGGAAGAAGAAGATGCTTTCTTCTGTTTCCCCCGACATTTCTGCTTGGTGATGTGAAGGTGGAAGAATGTTTCTGTCAGGGATGTTATTTGGTCTTTATTTCTTTCTTTTTTTTTTTTTTTAAGATTTTATTTATTTATTTGACAGAAAGAGATCACAAGTAGACGGAGAGGCAGGCAGAGAGAGAGAGAGAGGGAAGCAGGCTTCTTGCTGAGCAGAGAGCCCGATGTGGGACTCGATCCCAGGACCCTGAGATCATGACCTGAGCCGAAGGCAACAGCTTAACCCACTGAGCCACCCAGGCGCCCCAAGGTCTTTATTTCTGAAGGCCAGCTTTGGTCTTAGTTTGTTGTTGTTGTTTGTTTTTGTTGTTGTTTGTTTTTTGTTGTTGTTCTTTTTGTTTTTAAAGATTTTATTTATTTATTTGACAGATCACAAGTAGGCGGAGAGGCAGGCAGAGAAAGGAGGAAGCAGGCTCCTTGCTGAGCAGAGAGCCTGATGCAGGCTCGATCCCAGGACCCTGAGATCATGACCTGAGCCAAAGGCAGAGGCTTTAACCCACTGAGACACCCAGGCGCCCCTGTTGTTGTTGTTTTTAAGATTTTATTTATTTATTTGACAGAGATCACAAGTAGGCAGAGAGAGAGAGGGAAGCAGGCTCCCTGCTGAACAGAAAGCTCCATGCGGGACTCGATCCCAGGACCCTGAGATCATGACCTGAGCCTAAGGCAACAGCTTAACCCACTGAGCCACCCAGGCACCCTGGCCTTAGTTTTAGGTTATATTCTCACAGCATTTCTTCTGTTCACTAGCCTTTTGTGCCTTTAATTCAATGGAAATCTAGTTAGTCTTTTACATATTTAATTCATTAGATGGCTAAAACTCCTTTCTGCTTTTGTCTAGGTGCTGTGTCTTCCCTTTCTGTATTAGTTGTTTGGCAGATTTGACTGTTGATGCCAGATGTTGTTCCTTGTTAAAAAGTGTGCAAGTGGGGGCGTCTGGGTGGCTCAGTGGGTTAAAGCCTCTGCCTTCGGCTCAGGTCATGATCTCAGGGTCCTGGGATCGAGCCCCACATCAGGCTCTCTCCTCAGCCGGGAACCTGCTTCCCTCTCTCTCTCTGCCTGCCTCTCTGCCTACTTGTGATCTCTCTCTCTCTGTCAAATAAATAAAATCTTTAAAAAAAAAAAAGTGTGCAAGTGAACTGTCCCAAATTTTGCATGTAAACACGCCCGTTCGTATTCTGCCACTGATAACCTTTTTCTTTTTATACTTATGTCTGGAAAATTCTGACTTTTTCAAAGGTGGACTTATTTTGAGAACAAAATCCTATTATTTTAGAGACATTCCATTTGGGACATTTATTATACTACAGAGAATCTCTCATTTCAAAATGACCCGTATTTCACTTAATGTTTACAGAAACTGTTCATTTATCTGGCATAAGGGGCTAATCAAACTCCTTAAGTACATTCCTGGCTGTTTGGAAGCTTTTTAAGCACCATAGAGAGAGTACTTAGCAATGGAAATTGTGTTTATGTATATGGAATATCGCCACTGAAATTCTGAACAGACCCAGAGGAAGAAGAATATTGAATTTTAATATTCAAGCTAACATTACTTATTTCTACTTTATATTTAACTTAGTGGGATAAATTGGCCCTTAGTAAAACCATATTATAGAATATAATCTAAGTTTGTTTGTTTTTTAATTTGAGGAAGAAGTTGAGGTGGAAGGCTATGTTAATTACAGTAATAAGCAGTAGTTCTGAGTATGCACTATGTGCCCAACACTGATTTACATTTATTAATTTACTTAATACTCACAAAAACTCAATGAAGTAAGTATTGTTATTACCCTTATTTTTTTAGATGAAATCAAAGCTCAGGTAGTTTAAATAACTTTGCCCATGCTCACAGCCCTTATGCTATTTTGCTTCCCCCACTTAATGAGACTTCCTAATCATGAGAGAGTCTTATTCATGAATGTGAAACTTAAGACAAATACATTTTCTATACGAGGCAATTACCTTCTCACGTAATAACGGCAAAGCATGATATATATTTACTTCCTTTGGTAAAATAACTGTTCATGGGGCAGTCAGTAGGTTCTAAAATGTACCATTTTCCATTTATATTTTTCTATTTGTTTTTGTAATCTCTATTCTATTTGTTTTTGTAATCTCTATAGACAAGAACCAGTAAAATGTTAAGTTTTACATGCAAATCCTTTTCACACATGAAAATCTTACAATTTTATTCTGCCACAGTCCGTTGGTTTAATAGCTATACATTTTGCATTCAGGATTAAGCTGTGGCTTTGATATCTATGCATTATTCAGAAACTAAACAATTCTAAGATTAGTGTATTTAAAAATCTGCTCCCCAAATAAAACCTGAAAAGAGGTAAAATGAGAAGGTAACTTGGTAGTTGGTTAGTGTTCTTTTTTTTTGTCTTTAATATTTTTAATAAGGTTAAGAAATTTAACCCAAACCTTCCCCAATTTATTGTGATATATAAAGAAATTGACTTCATCAGTTAGAGAATGACAAACACCGCATGATTTCACTCGTTTGTGGAATTTAAGAAAGAAAACAGATGGAAAAAAAAAAAAAAAACAGATGAAGAGAAAGAGACAGGGAGGCAAACCAGAAACCAGACTCTTACCTATAGAGAAAAAAACTGAGGGTGGCTGGAAGGGAGGTGGGCAGAGAGGGATGGCTTAAATGGCTGATGGGTATTAAGGAGGACACTTGTGATGAGCACTGTGTATTATATGTAATTGATGAATCACTAAACTTGGCTCCTGAAATTAATATTACACTGTTTGTTAACTAACTGAAATTTAAACAAAAACTTGGAAAAAAAAAAGATACAGTGACTTTGAGTAAAGAAACCATTCCTAATATGACCCCTTAAAAGAACATGTCTGGTATGTCCAGGAGAGATGGATAGGTGGAATCTTCTGACATGGCATAGGTAATCTTTTAAAGCCTAGATATTGACAAGGCAATCCACTAAGTAAACAGCTGGGAAGCAGTAAGCTTGAGTTGGCTTACCTTGTGTTACATTGTGAACACATACTGCTTCCCTTTCTCTTGTATTGATGCGATTGTTCTCGTGATGTGTTCAGCTTTCTGTTAGGGTCTTTTACTTTGATTCTACTCAATTTGTGCTTAATCGTGTTGTTTTATGTTTTCAAAGTCAACATGTAATTCTTCAACTTAAAAAATGGGAGTTTCTTACCTCTGGCTAATAAGCTTCAGTGATGTGAAAGTCCCAGTATTTCAGTCTGACCTTGCATTACCTGACACCAGAAATGTGTGCATTCCTCTGTTTGGAGGATGCACAAAATCTTCACTTCTGAGGACTCACGTGGGGCTGCTTGAAGGTGACCATGATCTCCTGAGGTCAGGTATAATAGCCATCGAGAAAACCAAACACAAATTGATGGCACTGAATGACATAAATTTTGTGTCAGAGGGCAGTGGTCATAGTTTTCCTTGATGTGATAGTTTCAGAGATAACATGTTGCCAGTGTATCATTGACCTTTTCACTGAAATTGGGAAAGTGTTTGTAAGTATATGAAGAATCATGTCAACGTGTTAATGTTCCTCTGCTCCCGAAAGAACCAGAAGAAATGGTGAGTGCATTAGTTGCAGAAGCATGTGGTGGAAAATTAGGTCTACATCCCCAAATTAGAACAATTGCCAAATATCTTCTGTTTTCCTATCTGAATGTTTACGGGTAGAAAGCTCAGGATCCCTGAGAATTCTTTTCTACCTCAGGTTTCCTAAAAGTATGAAGGATGCATAGGTATATTGTACCCAACTTCACAGGTATACTCTCTGGCATCTGAGAAGATAAATGAAAAAATGAAAATCAGCTGTCTGAACTGGTAAAGTTCAAGAAATAAATTGGGGTCTAATGGAGCTGATGTTTTATTTCTTTTGGCTGCCCTACCGCAGACTACCTGGTGATTTTTTTTTTTTTTTAATACCCTGAAGAGTAAGCAGACACTCAATTAAGAAAGTTTGCTGCAAATTTACGTGAAACAAAACCCAGATATTGTCAAATAAGGGATAATGGCTGATCTTTAATTGTTAAAGGCATCAAATTTATAGCTAATTTTAGTTCTCTAAATTGAACCCTATTTAATAACCAAGAAGTTACCATATTTAACATGCTAGAACTTTTTCTGGTTAATAACTTTTCCAAGCTGTTCTTCCATCATGGGTTTTCACACATTTCTCTCATCACTTTTAATGTTCTGCCTCTTTTATGGACCATAGGCATTCCAAAATATTTACATATCTCTCTTTGCAAAATGGGGTTTTCACTGATATCTTTTCCATTTATAGATGTAAATGTCATTAACATAATTTAACCTTATATCATAGGAGAAGGAATAAATTAGAATTATTTTATAATATTTTTCTGTTAATGGTTTATCATATATATGTGTTCTTTTCATAGATGTGTAAAAATCTGCTACCAACAGACTTTGGTGCTCACAATGTGATGCTTTAATATTTAATTTATTATCACGTATTACTCAACATCAGTTAATGTGTGCTGAAAGCCCATGGGCAGAATAGAACTGTGCTGTGTACCTAAAGAAATATAACCGTCACAGAACAATTCTAGACTCTGTCTTGTGGTAGCTGCTGCTCCTTAACAACATTAGTAAGAACTCACATAGGAAAGCATATAAAGAAGTGAGGTATTTTTTGAATGGAAGCTGAGAGTTGGCGCTGGGAAAAAACAAAACAAAACAAAACCAGTTACTTCCTTTTTGCTTGCTTTCTTGTTTGGATTCTTTGAATTAGAATTGTTAATGTGCCAGATGAATCAGATGAATCCGTTTAAGGGGAATCCTTCAAAGCTGAGTGAATGATATGTCCCCAGAGAAATTATCTTACCGGGACATGATCTGAGTTTATGCCAAAGGCCTGCTTAAAGGTTCAGGATGACTAAGGGTTTCTTCAGACTGGAGTTTTAACAGTCTTTGCTTAAATATGTTTGCTTTTTTTACTTTATTGTAGCTGAAGAATGATGGTGGAAATTCAGATTTTATAAAGTTAATCATATTTCTAGTCATAAAACAAGTCAGTTGACCACCCTCAACAAATTATATTTATATTTAATATGACATGAAAGGCAAAATAAACCTCCTAAAATTTGTGTAATTTAACTTAATCTTTTCTTGAGACCTATTTTTCTAAGAAGTAATACCCTTTTTTCCTTTTAAAAGAGAAATTCTGTCTTTTAAAAGAGAAATTCTGTCCATAATGACTATGGACATTATCACTTATGATTGAGATATGAATATTTAATGATGCAGCTTCAGAACTCAAGACGAACATTTTCAATGTCAGATTTTTTAACTGGTTTGCTAATGCTTAAACATTCTACTCGAGGAATACTTATATAATAAAGTTCACAGTGGAGGCTTTCTTGTTCTGCCTAATTCAAGGAAGGGGGATGTAAATAAACTTTGATTTGTACATCTGTCTTTCTTCTTTTTCTTTTTTTCTCAAAAAGAGAATACCTGAACCCATCCAGTAATGAATGTTCAGGCTCTGAATAATCTGGACAATAACTCCTGGAATCTGCACTATTTAACTAGACTGGAAATTGTGGTTCCAGTTGTTAGAATCCCATACCCCTTCATAGTCACGACTGTTACAAGACTGATACTTTGGGGATTTAAATAGTGGGCACTTTGGTGGCAGTGCATGTATTAAAATTGGAATGATACAGAGAAGATTAGCATAGCCCCTGCCTAAGGATGACAACACAAATTCGCAAAATATTCTGTATATTACTCTTCTCTGGTATCTGTGGGTGGGGAGACAGATTCTGTAAGTGAAGTGACCCACCCAATTCAACATCCATTCCCAATTCCTCCTTCAAAAAAAAAAAAAAAAAAAAGAGAGAGGGAGAGAGAATGGCATTAGATAAACTATATTATAGACCCAATTCTACGCTTTTTCGTTTAGAACAGTTCACTTTGGCAAAAGAATGATCTGAATATATTCCCATGTGATGTTCTACAAATTAAGTTTTTCCCATAGACAAATATTTAAAAGGATATTTTGGATATATTCTAAATTGTACTTTAGTAATTAAACCTCGTATCTCATTAAGGGTTATGCTGTAGAAAAATGTCATAAATAAAATAAAGATGTGGGAGGGAAAAGTAACCAGTCTGTATGTGGAAATATGTTATATCAGATAAAAACCAATACTAATCTGATCTATATTTTTCCTTGTGGTTTTGCTTAGAGATAAGCATGAGGATTATGAAATTAATTTGAAATAGAAATTGAATACAAAAATCTTTGAGCCTTTGACAGAAGTAGTTTAGAATAAAATCAGAAACACCTAATGCTATTTCTACCCCGAATTTTAAGTATTTTTAGAATTGTGAAAATCCTTTAGAAAATTCTAGGTTTTTCTTATTATTTGGCACCTTTATAATTCTGAGTTAAGTCTGAATTTAGGCTACTGTCAGTTCTATATTTTTGAGCATTATGTTCCCAGGGGCCCAAAGTGTTAAAGGCCAATTTTGACCTTGTTAGAAGAGATGATAGTCTTTTTTTTTTTTTTTTTCCGCTATCATGTGCAATGGTGGGAACCCTATTCTCTATACCCCTTTTGTCCTTCCAGTTTGTCACTGTTTTGTCTTGTTTCAACCACAAACATCTGGTAAAAATAATGAGAAAAGGGAACAGGCTTATTTGTAATTTTTCTGGGTTGATCCTTTAAGGGAAAGTATTTTCAAGTAGAAGAGATGGTCACTATGCACATTTGGCATTTTTCATAAAAATTGCCATTTTTAAACACTACATATCTTGTCTTTAAAATGTATTTTCTTCATTTTTACCTAATGTTTTAGTACAGTTTAAATAGGTAACATAAAGGGGATATTGTAAGCCATTGCACCTATTTCCACGGTTAGTGTTAAAAAACCAAGCAAGTTACATCTAATAAAGACATTGATGCATATTATTGATTTTTCTGGTCATTCATTGAGAATTGTAGTAGTGTCCGAGAAACAATTATAGAGGATGGGTCTAAATCATATGTCAAATGGACATGGGATACATATGTATATGAAATATGTACTGTTTTTCCATTTGGTCTTAAGCCTCCACTTTTTTTTTTTTTTTTTTTTTTTTTTTAAAGATTTTATTTATTTATTTGACAGACAGAGATCACAGGTAGACAGAGAGGCAGGCAGAGAGAGAGAGGGAAGCAGGCTCCCTGCTGAGCAGAGAGCCCGATGTGGGACTCGATCCCAGGACCCTGAGATCATGACCTGAGCCGAAGGCAGCGGCTTAACCCACTGAGCCACCCAGGCGCCCAAGCCTCCACTTTTTTAATGATTTCATTTGTTTTAGGGAGAGAGAAAAAGAAAAAGAGGAGCGGAGGGGCAGAGGAGAGGGAGAGGGAGAAGCAGACTCCCTTTTGAGCAGGGAGTCCGACTTGGGGCGGGATCCCAGGACCCCAAGATGATGACCTGAGCCAGAGGCAGACGCTTAACTGACTGAGTCACCCAGGTGCCCCTCAAGCCCCTACTAACATTAAACCTTTCAACAAAACTTATTGCATGCACTGAGTGAAGTGTTATTTGAAAAAAAATAATGTAACTTACCTTTAAGTGTGCATACATTTTCTTATATTGTGAACGTTGATGTTAAAAATATTGGGTACATTTCTACAGTTGGCATATTTTTTTTTTTCAATTTTTGATGCGAGTAGTTTTCATCCTTTGTGATTTTTGAAGAGTATGAAACTGCTGTTGGAAATTGTCAAGCACGGTGTATGTTTCTGGCTTATTATATAGTCAGTTTGTACAAAATGAAATTTGAAAGTGAATAAATAAGGGACCATGCATTTAAAAATCTCACCCATATGGGAGATTCCATTTTCTTCTGGAATTTGTTTCCTTTGAATTGGTGGTCACTTGTCCTTATAGAAGGGGAAAATCACACCCTTGTCCTCATACTTTGATTACTGAATCTTAGTGCTCAATGAATGAATTGTTCTCACCACCAAACTCCAGGCCTGGGGCAGTTAAGTTTCCTTGGTCTTTAGCCTAAGGAAATATGACCCTCTCTAGGAGTACTTCCCATCTGTGCACATAAAAGGGCTCTGTCTAGAACCATGACAATAGCTTTCTGCTTGCCTTTAAGAAAAGTTTTGCAAATCAAGAAAGCTTTTGTGATGTGTTCCTTTAATCTCTATTTGCTTCTCCCTATTCTTCTTATTTCAAAGTTTAATTAGGAATTCTAGCATTTCACAAGTTGAAAGAAATAAAATATTTGACTAATATAAATCAGAACTCAACAAGGTAAGACTAAATACACCTGCAAATATCAATCTATTATTCCCTCCAACAGGACTGCAATTTATGACTATTTACCATGGAGGGATTATATTTGAGGCTATTTTTTCTTTCTAGTTAGTAAAAAATGAAGCTTGGGATTTTAAATATACTCTGTAGACTGTTTTTATAGTTTTTTTTGCATTGTTTTAGATTAGGATCAAATCCTACTGAATTGAGGTCTTAAATATTGATCACTATAGAAAGCAGCTGCTCACTGCCCTGGTGTCCTGCCCATTGCTCACTTGACCCAGCATGTACTGTAAACTTAGCAGGGCCACAACTTTGTGTTTGATTTCTATCTAGCTGAAGGGAGCCCTGCTCTCACTAAAAGCAGAACTCGGGATCTGATCTGATTATCCCATTTCATATGCTATTGATTACCTATTAAGCTGACCAGATAAATAAATGCATTTGATACTGGAGCCCATTTTTTACTCCACGGTTATTCCACAGTAGAAATCCTATGTATCCATCCCCATTTGTTGGCTAACGACTTAGTATTGTAACTGACATAATTCTAAATACACATTTTAATTTTCAAATATAGGTAACTTTTTTCAGCTACAATATTTTAAAAATCTGTGCTTCTCCTGTTTTGTCAAGTGTATTCACTAGTGTAACATTTTGATGAGAAAAGGATGAAATTTCTAGCAAAATTGCTTCTAGCAGATTATGTATGTGATCATTTTCAAGGCCAATGAATTTTTTTTTAATGCAACCTATGGTTTAATTTATTGTGAAATGTAGCCCGAACTTCCTATGCTTTTAAAAAACACAACCACACACGCAACTCACTGTTTTCTGCTTACACTTGGATGCTTTACTAGTTAGCTAAAATTGATGATATTATCACAAATATTTTCCCTCGTACAGGTTTTGAGAACAAGGAAGGAGGTTTAATAAAACAGGGGCTTAGACTGTGCTTAAACACCCTGTCTCCCATGCTAATCTCCTATTTACAATGATCCATTACGAAAATTTAATGGTAGGCAGCATGCAGACCAGAATTAAAGAACATATGGGTACAGTTATCCTAGTTGAAATGGCCAACGTGCCTTGTATTGTGTATGGAAGATAACAGGACAGGTGGTAATCCGTCTTCACAGAGTGGAGACAGCTGGTATTTTCTGTAAGCTGAAGCAGTCTTTTTCAATGTAGTCTCACCTCGCAGCTGATACGTCACTTGTTAGTATAATTCAAAACACACACTGATGTTAAAAAGCATTCTGTTTTCCTGTCCACTCTAAAAAGCACCTCGTGGGCCAGACCTAACATCAAAACAAACAAACAAAAAAAGCCTACATTTTAGTTTTTGAAATTGACAAGTTTAACCTTCAATTTAGTTGTTTTCTAAATGGAAAATTAAAGATTATCTTCAGGCTCTCCTGTAAAATATTTTTCTTTGAACTAGGTAAGAGAGATCTCTTTCCTGTGTTCCATATTCTCCAAAATTACGAAGTTTTCAGGGAAAACAGTACACAGGATCAAGACATATTTGTTAAAGCCATTTTTGAAAAAAGTTATTTATCTCCTATCATTTCTTATATCATTGAAAGAATTATTGACATATACTGGAAGCTGCTTGGAAATTGTCGTTGAACATTTTTGCTTGATTCCTGTTATTCCGTGTAGAGAAGAAATCAAAGTCTGTTGGATTCCTGGCATGTGAGAACCGGGGTTCTGTGTTGCTTACAGTCCATTTCAGATTCCAATTACCCCTTTCAAATACTGTAAAAATTTTGACAGGGCCTTCGATTGTAATGGCCATATCAATTGATTTAGTCTGTCTCAAAATTCCCCAGAGGCAAGCTCAGGTTAAAGGTCAGGTTACTGGTGCATGACACTCTTACTCATTTTAGTAAGATCAGGATCAGCAGTTTCCAGGAGCACACAGGGCATCATTTCGGGGCGTCATTTCAATCTCTCAGTGCAACTACTGCAGAGTCAGTATAGTTAATCTAGCCCCTATCTGTAAAAGTGGAAAGGGTACTCACAAAATAACTGAATGAGATAGGATAGGGGGAGTTTGGCACATGCATTAAATTCTTGTTTATTAGAAGTGAACTCTCTTTTACCTATTCACTCCATTTCTGTTGAGTAAATTTTGTGGCTGGTGCTCTTGTACATTACATCCGTTTCATTAAAAAAAAAATGTAACTATGCACTACAAAAAGACTTCAGAACTACAAACATGAAATCAATACTTGTTTCCCAGAGATTGGATTTCAGAACTTCTCAAAGTAAGGGTTTAATTATCTATTACTTCCTCTAAGTACTTTCATGCCTGTGGTTCTATGGTTTTTAGTGGCCAACTTCTCCTTCTGTTTACATGGTTTTGTAGTCGTTCATATTATTTAGTGCAATGACAAAATGAATGATCTCTGACCCAACTTTCTCCCTGGGGTGTGATTCAAGGGTGGAAAAGGAGTTCTCAAACTGTAGTGTGTCTCCGATCACTGGGCTTGCTTGTTCAAACCTGGATCTCTGGGTGAGCAGATCTGCCCAGTTAGCAGGGTTGGGACTGAGCCTGGGAATTTGTATTGGTGGCGAGTTCCCAGGTGTGGCTGATGAAGCTGGGCCAGAGAGGACAGGCTGGGAACGTCTGCTCTGTAAAATACTTCTAAATGTTTCTTTCAGCCTATTTCACTTACCACCTTTTGAAACTACCGTCTCTACCGTCTCTACTGTAATGAAGAAAGTACCCAGAGGAATACCTAGAATGTTTGCTGTAGAATATGAGCAAACCTTTGTAAAAACAGTTGCTTGGTGGATTTGGGAGGGGGGATGTAGGGAAAACACGGGCATTTTCTCTCACTTGTCATTTCTCTCTTCTCCTCATTTTTCTCTACCCTAATCCTCTTTTCCTACAATGGAGTTTTCTTCAAGATTTCCTTAATAGTTGACTCTACTCAACTCTCTTATGAATTACCTAATGACATTTCATATTCTCATTGATCCCTTCTAGGACTTGAATCAGTCTTGGTATTAGTGGGATTGGAAAGAGTGAAACTTTCTCTTCCTTGGGATAAACTACAAAATTGCCATTCCTTAGGTGAATGTAGCTCTGATTTAAAGTAATCTTTTACTGAGGAGTTAAAAAAAAAAAAAGCTATAAAAATGTAAAACACACACACACACAGAAACTTATACATACATACACAAATACCTCTTGACATTTGCACATATTATGTATATAAACAATAAATATGTGACACCACTTAATATTTTTAAAAGATTTATTTATTTATTTGAGAGAGAGAGAGCCCATGCAGAGGGGCAGAGGGAGAGGGAGAAGGCAAGAAGCAGACTCCCTGCTGAGCCAGGAGCTGATGTAAAACTTGATCCCAGGACCCTGAGATCATGACCTGAGCCGAAGGCAGAGGCTTAACCCACTGAGCCACCCAGGTGCCCCTGAAAATGCTTTTAAATACAATTTTCAGTTTGATTTCCTGAACAGTTTCGAAGTTAATGTGAATGTAGTTTTCTGTTTAAGGAAGAATATATTTCTAATGTATCTGGGGCCAACCTGAATTTGACTAGTGAAATCTAGGTACGGATATTCATGCTAAACACTGGTTTCCTGTCCTGAAATGCAGAGTTCCATAACTCATCGTGATGAGGAAAAGCATGGATCTTAGTAGATTTTTCTTTCTGCCTTACCACCTATATCCCTATAATTTAAATTGTTTTTGTAATTAAAACAAATCTTTGAACTATTTTAAACTTCATGTTTGTATTTTGGGGTTTTAATGCTCATTTTCAGTAAAACTCTAAAATTGGCTTTTTAGAGTAGGTATGGAATGCATCTTACATTTTTACTGTATCTATGTTGAAAGGCTAACCAAAAAAATCTGTTAGAAGGATTTTAACAAGCTCTAGAGTGCAGATTAATGTTCAGTGCAGCTCATGCACGCTTCCCATCTGTGGAATAGAAATTGTCCTTAGCACTGCTGCAGCGTGTACCTTCCGTGCCCATAGCTTCTTGATAGAGTGAAGCTCAAGGTTAACTAATGGCGTAAAGGAGGCAATAGTGTCTGCCTTTGAGAAGGGGAGAGATTTGCACAGCATGTGATTCTAATGAGCTCAGACAGTGGAAAGGGGGAAAAGAACCACAATCAGTAGCAAATATAGTAATTTTTCTGCTCATCACCAGCATTTAATATGTTCGTTTTAAATGTCAACTCAGACCTATTGGTAAACTTCAGTATGTATGAGTCATCACTTACAAACCCTGTGTTTTGCAAACTTGCATATATACCACCCAGCGCATGTCTCTGAAGACAGTGATGTTCAGCAATTACTGTAGTTTTGGAACCGTGCTCCCTGGTCACCAGATATAGTCGGAAATAGCTAGTTTTGGGGATATCTGGTTATGTTGGTAAAAGTCATATTTTCATTATAACTACATATAAATAAATTGAATAAGGGAGTGTTCTGAATTTGATAATGGTTGCCACATGGCATGACAACTTACTATTATTTTTTCATTTTTTAAAGATTTTCTTCATTTCTTTCAGAGAGAAGGGACAAGCAGGGGGGGTGGCAGGCAGAGGGAGCAGAAGAAGTAGGCTCCCCACTGAGCAGGGAGTCAGATGCAGACTCCATCCTAGGACCCTGGGATCATGATCTGAACTGAAGGCAGGCACCCAACCAACTGAGCCACCCAGACGCCCCCAACAATTTATTATTATTATTATTATTATTATTGTAGCATGGCATTATAATTTAAAGAGCAATGAGATAGGCATTAATTTTTTATGAAAATTAATTTAGTTATAAATATCTTTCTTCACTGATGTACTCTTTAGTTGATGCAAACAAGTTAAATTAGTGGTCCCATAAAATTTTAAAGAAAAATGTTTTAAACTACTTCAGGTTTTGTAAGATATACTCTTAAGAATCTCTTATTCCACTTTATTCTCATTATAGTCTCATTAAGGTGACCCTAAGTCACTCTCTTTGGGGAACATGTACCTTTTTTTATGAAACAAAGTCAAAATGCTTAGAAATTTTCATTTTTATTTCTTTTTTTTTTTTTTTAAAGATTTTATTTATTTATTTGACAGAGAGAGATCACAAGCAGATGGAGAGGCAGGCAGAGAAAGAGAGAGAGGGAAGCAGGCTCCCCGCTGAGCAGAGAGCCCGATGCGGGCCTCGATCCCAGGACCCTGAGATCATGACCTGAGCCGAAGGCAGCGGCTTAACCCACTGAGCCACTCAGGCGCCCATCATTTTTGTTTCTTTTAAGTGAAGGGAATTGCACACTTTTTAAAAAAAAAGCTCTTACTATTATGATTTAACAATTGGGTTTCTTTCATTTTGAATTTTTCTCTGTACCTGTTTTTCCCCACCCAATACCCAGGTCATAAAATAAAGGCCATGTACTGGGACCTGATATTACTTCTACCGATTATGAACTTTTAGCTGTCAGACTTGTCATGAATTGACTGCAGAAGTGAAGGAATAAGAGAGAATAACATGAATTTTATCCGACAATTGTGACTCACAAGTGCAAATCTGTTTTTCTTCCATTTTTTCTACTCTGTGTGCTTTGCTGCTCCTTGTCCGTTAATGTAACTAGTACCGCCACATACGGTTGTATACTTTGTTTACTGTGAAATGTCTGTCTGGCCAAGGGAGCAAACGGAGGCTATGGTCCAAATGATCCCCTATTCTCGAACCCAAGTTTGTAAGGCTAGGTCTCCAAGAGGGCCTCTTTTCTAATCCTCACAAATCTACTACTATGAAGTAAATGAAATCTTGAATCCTTTTATAAGGTTCTTTGTACAATTGTTGAATCTTCCCTTGTCACTATGCTAGATTCACTCATTCATACTTTTTTCAGGGGTGTGTTTTGTTTTGTTATGTATTTGTTTTTTTGCATAAGTGATTTTCAAGGTTTGGTCCAGAGATCCTCTTAGGGAGTCCACAAGGTCAAAATCATGCATGGTAAAAGATTCATTTAGAGGTCAAGGCAAAACAGTATAGCTTGATCTCCTAGATTACCAAAAGTTTGTTGTTGTGGTTTCAGATTCCACATTGCCACTAACATTTAAGGAATTACTACACATTAACTGTTGGCGTAGTACGAAAGAAAAATATCCACAATTATTTGAAAAGTCTATTAAGACACGTCTCCCTTTTCTACCTAGATGTCTTTGTGAGGCTTCCTTTTTTCTTCATATATTTCAACAAAATAATGTATTGCAACAGATTGAATGCGAAAGTAGATAGGTAACATCCAGCTGTCTATTTGTTAAACCAGACATTAAAAACAAATCTGTGAAAATGTCAAACGATGCCATTCTTTTCACTGTGTTTATTTGTCTGGGAAAATATTGTTTTCATGAAAATACTATTTATATTGACATTTAATAAGGTTATCTTTATTTTAAAGTAAGGTAGTAAGTATCTTAAATTTTTCTCCATTTAAATTTCTCACATAATTGCATCAATGAATAGGAGTCCTGTAAATAAAGACAATTTGGGGTGTTCAGTAATTTTTAAGGGTGCAAAAGGCTTCTGACCCAGATCATTTGAGAACAGCTGTCTGACGTTCCTTTGTTAGCAATAATAGTGATGTTCCAAGGATTGGACTGAACGTATGCATACGCATTTGGTACAGGAGAATTGCTTATCTTAGGAAAAAGGAGTCCGACCCTCCTGTTTTTCAAGGATCACTTCAGTTTTCACATTTGATTCATCTTGAGCCAGCCTACAGGTGCAGATGTGTTGACTCAACTCGGCAAACATGGAGAGAAGCTGATCATAAAGGCCAAGTCCATGGCTGTCAGGATGGTTTTAATTAACAGTAAGGCACTATGGGTCCCACGTTGTGTGCACTTCAAAATGTTAGTTGTCCATTGAGATGGCTCACAGATGAGGCACTACTTGAGCCAGGCTGAAATGCAGCTGTGACATATGCTTTTTAAGGAAGACAGGAGAGAGGGGTTCAGGGCAAGCGATTCTGTGTGAATTAGGAACTATTTTATGAGCAACGTTGGACAGCTGGTCTATTGATAATGATTGTCAGACAAGACCTAATGTGGCAGGGAGGACCTCAGGATTCAAGAATAAGACTGTTCTTGTTAGTGATATTCTGTGTCTAAAACAAAACAGAGAAATAAGCAGAAAGCAAAAACAAAACAAGGCAAAATTTAAAAAAACCCAAAACAAAACACCCTCCCCTCCACATTTATAACATTTTTCCACGTTGACTAAAATGATGTTGACTTGTTCAACAATCATACCTAGTCTTGACAGTCATGCCATTAGCGGTAGAAGGCAATCTATCACAGTTATGAAAGCACTGGCTTTGAAGTCGGTCAGACAATCTCAAATCCCAATCCTGCCTCCAACAACTTACCTGTTTGTGTAAGCGTTGGCGAGTTGTCTTACTTCACCAGAGCTCAGTCTGTTTATCTAAAACTGAGTACCACTACTTCTCTTGAAGATTTGTGCGAATATTAGCACACACTGAAGTATGAAATATTGGACCTTTTTCATAGTGAGTGCATCTGTGCACTGCTGTCTCTATAATGCGTCTCCTGCCCCAGGTGTGCTCACTCATCCATTTATTTAGTGCTAGCTAGCAACAACAGAGTTTTAATGTTTGAGATCTCTTTCTCTCATCTCCATCCCCCCACCCACCCTTCCCGTTTAACTGTCTCAGTATTGCCTTAGATTCCAGAGGTAGAGTGGATGAAGGCAGAAACAGAAGGGTTCATGTAGTGGCTACCTAATCATTTTCCGGGAAAATAAAAATAGTCCCTTAGGGCTCCTTTAGACAGAAGTAGTAAAGTCAAGTCAGGTCAATTCATAAGTAATGACAAAGTATAATCTCATACTTTAATATTTTTAGTTTAAACAGAAACTTGTATTCTTCTTCCCACATCATCCTTATGCTTTAATTACTTTTAAATATGCAGAAGCAACTTAGGGGCTTATATAGAAATAAGGCCCTAAGCAAATATGACTTTAGTATTTACATCATAGTAATTGATTCCTCAGTTGAAAAGAATGGGATTGGGCTTATTTGAAAGCAAACTTGAGTTATAGTTCCTGTTATAATAGGTATTGTTTTTATTAGTTTAACAACTGAGAGAATGAATTGGTGAATAGAGATGACCACATTTAAATAAAATAGAAATTTTTATGTAATAAATCATGTGAAGAAATTACATAAAATAGAAAATAGAATTTCTGTTAATTTCTATTTATTTTTATAATGATAATATAATAATAATATAAATAATAAAATATATAATAATATAAATAATAACATTTATTTCTATATAATCTATTTCTATATATTAATAGAGGAATTTCTGTTTTACATAAAATATTAATTGTTGTGGTCTATCGTTTCGCTGAATTCTAATACTAGGGAAGCCACAAGATGTAGGGTGTGTGTATGTCTATGAGTCTGTGTGTTTGTGTGAATAGGTGTGTACTGAAGCCCGTCCTACTGTGAGTTCTCTTGGATGATTGTCATTTTCCAGTTTGCTCCCACATTTCCTAAGAGCATGGCATGCTGAGCTACTTTGGGAGCTCATTTTCCCAGCCCCAATTCCCCATGGACATAAATAAAATTTGGGTGAAGGATGAGCTACTGATGTTTGGAGACTTTTGTTTGTTTGGTTCTTGCCTCAGTTCCAACTTTGTCAGGGATAGTCTTGAGGGTTAGAAGAAAAACTAAAATTTGGTTGCAGTGTCATAAGCTGTTTGACGTACTAGCTGTGGGGAATATTTACAATGGATTAATGTCATGGTACATAAATGTTTGTGAAATGGATTATATGTTCCATTCAGTATTGCCATTTAATTAATTTTATCAGCACTTAAGAATTTTGGGAGAGTGAAGTTAAACCTATTGAACAGATTCATGCTCTTTAGGTATGAGATATATATGATATATATATATATATATATATCTCACATATATATGTACACACACATAGAAGCACACATAAACATATATGCCTACATAATGTATATATACACTAAAAACAATAATCGTAATCATCTAACCAATATAATTATACTCACATCACCTAACATTTATTGAGTGCCCTGTGTCAGGCCCTGTTACGAATGCTTCATATGTGATCACTGTTATTTCATAAAACAGTCCTCTGAGGTAAATAAAATCTTTGCTCCCATTTTATAGATGAGGTCATTACCCTCAGCATGATAAATTCACTTACCCAAAAATCACGAGATTGCTATGTGACAGAGCCTGAATTTCAACCAAGACAATATAGTCCATTCTCTCCTATTTAATTCTTTTATCATATGGTCTAAGATAATCAAGAGTCATTGCAAGGTACACTTCTAAACTTTTTTTTTAATTGTCTCATTCTTTAAAGAAATAAATATATATTTGCTTCTTCTGTTCTTTTTTTTTTTTTTTTTTTTTTTTTTTTTCCAGTGGAGACTCAAACAAGTGTGGTGTCGGATTTTTTTTTCCTCTCAGATGCTTTTATATGAAACACCCCTTTGAAGTTAAGCTGGAAGGCAGGTGTTGGGAATGGGTGTGTTGCGAGACAAACTTCCAAAAGTAAAGTAGACATCTGGAGAAAGTAATTGTTCAGTAGCTAACATTTTCTGTTGGCTAAATTGAAAAAACAATAATATTTATGGTATGTGATGTGTGTGGGATTTGAAATTCTAAAAGAGGATTCCAAAGAAGGTACCTCTGTGAAGATTATTTTAATATAAAGCAGCATACATTAATTATATTTATGATTTTTACTTATTTATTTGTGTATAAAGAAGATGGTTATGTTTCTGCCTCACTAAATTATGGATACCTCTTTCTTTGTGAGAGTAGTCCTTGAACCCTGTATGTATAAGTGAGTCATTTTCAAAATCTTTTCCTATTTGGCCATAATTACATCTTTCTGTGACTTAGGAGTAAGAGAAAATTAACTACAGGGAAAATAAAGCTCTCTAGGTTGGAATACAAGACTATATGAGAAAGAGTATACTAATAGATATGAGTTTAATATTTTTCCCTTTGGCAGAAAATTTGTATTATTTGCCTTCTTAAGAAAACACAAAAGGAAAGCTTTGTTACATGAAAAGTTATTCCCTGTGCCCTGAAGCCAGCAAGGATACAGCAAAATAGATCAGTTTAGATTTTTAAAAAATCTTATCACCTGATCTTTGTAAACCAGGAGGGGATTTATTTTCTGTGGAGATAGTACTATGGTTAAGTGAATTCTTTGACCAATATAGACCAGAATTATTCTTTGATTTCAAATATCACTTGCATGTTTAAATACAGCTCCTGTTCAGCCTGCATTAAAAGTGTTACATGCATTTTATTTCACTTATTTAAGGCTTTTTATAAAATCCTAAATATTTATTTCATTGAGCATAGAAAATATTTTGCTCTTATAATAGCTTTGAAAATCATCAAAGATGCCTGAATATCAAGTGGTCATGGATTGGTAGGACTAAGTGATTGCCTGTGTTCTCTTGCTTTATAGGCTGGTTGTTTATCAAGGATTCTAGAATGTGAGATGGACTTGGAGTCTAGTATAAGAAAAGAAGTTATAATTTTTTGGAGAGAACTATAAAGGGCCCTTATACTTCATCAAACCGATTTTTCTTTCCCTGCCCCCCACCCCCCAGCAGTAAATGACAGAAAGAAAACAATGGAGAAAGTGGCCACTTGTAATGGAAAGATGGGCAATCACAAATGTTATTAGTGTAGACATTTGACGGGGTCTAATCTACCTATGGAATACTGTATTCTGTCAAGAGGAGAGAGCTAATGCATCTTCTAAATATCAAAAGACAGGAGCCAATTTATGCCTGTCAGGCCTCACTTTTCACAGATTTAAATCATTCCTGTTAGAGAAGGATACATTACTCCCATTGTAGTCAAATTTCCCTCTTGATTTTAGTCAAAAATAATTTTAAAAGCTTTCTGACAATTTAAAAGAGCATTTTAAAATAAATGGCATTATTTCAAAAATCCCTACTGGATACCAGAAATTATCTATAATTAGTAAGTTTTTAATATTTTACATTGCTTCTCTTTTCTATTTACTATATTTTAAAGTAAAATTTCTTCAGGCTGTATTCCCAATCCATTATCAATTTTTTTTTTTCTCTGTCAATGTTGAGGAGTTGTATAAAACTTTGGCTGCCTCTAGGCTGAGTGAACTTTACATTATTGTTTTTATTGGCTGAATGGAAGTCCCTGATGATATTCCATTGGTTAATTAACTTCCTAATATCTTCAGGTGTGGCATCTGCTGTGGTCTTGATTGTCATGGCGTAATGAAATGGTGGGCTGGAAGACATGAATGTGGATGTCTCCCCTACCCATTATATTTCTTATGCAAGCAATATATCCTAGTTACTTCAGGTCAGCATGACATTATGTGCAAAATTGCATACTGCATTGGACCAGATGAGACATTGCCATACATTGCTCATGAGGATGCAAATTGCCACTTATCTGAAAAAGATTCTCACAATAAATGAAGCAGCATTTTCTCTCTCTGTAGCGAGGCTGTTAATATCTCCATGGGTGGATAATGAGAAGGAGACAGACAAGATGAATAAAGGTATTACATTTCATTTTCTATTTTATCTTTCTCTTTTTTGTAATTTCGATAAAATTAATACTATAAAAGGATTTGTTTCCAATTTCTTTCTTTTTTCTTGTTCTTTTTCATCCTAGGCCATGACATTTATTTTGGAGAACAAGATAATGCTCTTATTTTATACTGGAAATCAGATTAATATACTCTGTAACTCAAATAATATTTTTTTGTTTTTAAAGATAATATCAAAGATCAATTTAGAAACATTTCATTTTCAACACACAGAAATTGTAGAACATCTGCAGGCTTAAACATTGGCCCATATTATACAGTCATTTTTAAAGCAGGCATATAGGCAAATAGAAACTGTCATCCCTGAAACTTTTTTGGTGGGGGAGTGCTATTTAAAAATATTTAACAAGATTTAATTTTAAAACATGAATGCATGTATTAGTACAAATATTTCAGTTGATTTACCAACCATCATTTTCACTGAGGACATCATGCAAGTTCTTTTATCAGATACCTACAGCTCAAGAACTTTAAAAGTTTATGTTCTTAGGTCTACCATAGTATTCTGAATGTTTAATACAGTAACTTAAGACCCACGAATCTATACCTTTATTTTTTGAGAAATAAACAATCAGGAATGATTTTCTAGTTTACACTCTGTGTATGGGTAAATATTGAAGAATGACAGGAATTATGCAATAATATTAGATGGATTAAGGATTTTATTGGTGAGTCAAATTCAATATTAATTTAACAACTACTTGTTAATATGTTGGTATTGATTCTATCTAAGAAAAGTGCAATTACATGTATCTGAACTTTCTGTTCTCTTGCGGTCGGGCCTTAAGTTACCATGTCTTCTGGTTTCAGTGTTTTTCCTGGGGCACATATCGTATCTCTTACTGCTAAAGCCCAGAAATAATAGTCTCACACATCCGGAGTCCCAAAGGTTTTCCTGGCTGGTACCCAGAGAGCGACGGCAGGGCTCCACACCGGGTTTGAAAACAAGAAATGCTAAAGATGCTTTTGAAGACAATTTCATTTTGTAATATAATTCATAATTATCTGCATTTATCTCATCATCTAAATTCCCACTGTTAACCTATCATATTGACTAATTCATAGAAATTACCTTAATATCCTATAGGATGTATGCTTTTCTAATTGATGTTATTTTTAAGGAAGCAATCGCTGTTTGTAATAAATAGGCAAAAAAGGGAGGAAAATGGTTATTAAAAATCTGTAAATATATGCTACGTTTGCATTTCTTTTACCATCTAAATGAAAGTATGATGTTTCATAGAAGCTTTTGAATGTAAGTCCTTTGTTGATTTTTCAAGTGTCTCTTTTTATTGTTGCCTTATATCAATGCCATATTTGCAGTTGTTTAAAAATTGATGTTCAAAGACTGAACATCCTCAGTTTCCCCGGTTCCTAGATATTGTCTAATACAAAAACAGGAGGCTATTAACCCAAACTAAAGTCATCTTTTCATAACCCTGCATTCTTCTATTGACTGAGGAGTTGCAGAGAAAGAGCTGTTTACCGTGACTTCAAAACATATTACCATTGAATACGAATCGCTTCTATAAGTTGCTTAATAAGGCTGTGATAGTTTGTTTCCTTTGCCATGGAAGCCACCTACAATTTTAATGGCTGCGAGGTATAGGCAGTCATATAGCATGGCATTTTTATAGGAGCCCAGATTTCCATCTTTGGAAAATGTCATCATCCTTTCAAGTCATCCCTCTACCTCTAATTCCTGCATCTTTTTAAAAAGAGACAAAAAGAATAGTCTGTTTATTCTATGATCAGTCCAGATCAAAAAGATACTTAATATTTTAAATATTAAAAATGTCTCAAATTTATTTTAAAAAATGGAGCTAGTTAGTGATTCCAGGATTGGGCAAACACTGGGGTACCAGTCCTGGCACAGGACTCTGGCAATAAATTAGATGAAAGTGAGAGAAAGAACAAATGCACTGACTCTTGGATGATGCCTGGGGATTTTGGGCATGCTACACATTGGGCCTCTGGGCTTCCTGTTCTGTCTCTGCCAATACCCAGACTGTGCCCACTTCAGCTTTTGTTATTTTTTCTGTTTTCAAAGGACCCAAGGTCAGGCATGATATTTATTAAAAAACAGAAATCACTTTTGGGACATCAATATATCCATAGATATAGATAATAGAGATGAAGTTTTATATTTATTTATTATTTTATAATAAGCGCGATCTGGCACTTTGGTGTTTTTTGTTACTAATAACCATGTCACGTATCAGTTCTACCATTCACTGTGTAAGTTGTATATGAGCAAGGATTTGGTGAATGCAAGTCACAAGTCTGAACACCACCTTCTTATTATTATATATTTTTGCTCCTAGTCGAGAATGAGGATCCATCAGTGATCCTTTTTGTTTTCTAAGATTTTATCTTATTTATTACTTTTTGTTTTTAAGTAACCTTAAGTAACCTTTATACCCAGCATGGGACTCAAACTCCCAACCTTGAGATCGAGAGGCACACTCTTCACCAACTGAGACAGCCAGGTGCCCTGAGGTACTACTCTTTAAATTTTAGCTATGGCCGTAATGCTTCCTTCTTGTTTCTCATGTGCAATTATAAGTTAGCCATTTTACTGAAAAGGAATGATATAAATGTTGATTCATTTTACAAATCCATTGAAATATATATTCGGTTTAAATAAAGGTTATAGTGCACTGTAATAAGTTAATAAGTTTATAATAATAAAAAGAATACAATGATAGCTCTTTAAAAATGCGTTCTTGGGGGGCTCTGGGTGGCTCAGTGGGTTAAAGCCTCTGCCTTCGGCTCAGGTCATGATCCCAGGGTCCTGGGATCGAGCCCTGCATCGGGCTCTCTGCTCAGCGGGGAGCCTGCTTCCCTTCCTCTCTCTGCCTCTCTGCCTGCTTGTGATCTCTGTCTGTCAAATAAATAAATAAAAAATATTAAAAAAAAAAATGCGTTCTTGGTAAGCCAGGCTGCTTTCAAAATCACACAAGTGCACCACACAAATTCTCACTCAAAAGTATCCCATTAATTTAAAGTTTTAAACATTTTTAAAATTTCTATAAAATGAACTGATGAAAAAAAAAAAAAACAAAAACAACCCAAAAGACAAATATGCTTACTACTTGGATATCCAGAGATCCATAAGGGCTATCTGATCTCAGTCCTGACTTTTAAACATGGTACCTGCCTGGAAATTGCTTTTGATATGTTTATGGTTCCCAGACTTGTCCACACACTGCAATCACTTGGAGGGCTTCTAAAAATACTGATGTTTGTGTCCGTCCCCACACCCCTCCCTGCTCCCGAATTAATTGGGTTGAGATGTGGCCTGGGTTTGGGAATTTTTAAAAGATCCCAGGTGATTCTATTGTTACAGAAGTTTTGGAATCCCTAGCCTAGACCTTTGAAGTACAGAATAGTAAGGGTAAGATATACTAGTCGTTTTCACAACTACACCAAACTGTTCCCTTCTATAAATATCCCTATAGATAGGTAGTAGAAACTGAAGTGTGTGGGGGAGTGTTGTACACACATGCTCATTTCCATGCACAACTGATAGGAGTAAATCATGCAGGGTTGCTGCTTTTTCTTACCTTTGCTATTCTGACTCCATCCAGTTGTGAACCAAGAATATTTTTGTGTAGGCAGATTCGTTCATTGTTGGAATTGGTGGTATACCTAGTGGCTAATTGAAGTCCTAGAAATGCCTCTCCCTTACTCCTCCCCTTCATCTTTTTTTCTTTATGAATGCAAGATGGGTAAAAATAAGACATTGACTATAAAAGAATTTTAAAATGTTGGATGAAATTATTACATCACTCAATATTTGAAAATTCCAAAAGTGGAAACATTTATGGGGCACTTACTAAACAACCCTGTCATTTGGTACTGTTATCCCATTTTACAGCTTAGAAAACTAAAGCAAAGAAAGGGAAATATAACCCTCTTTGAGTGCATTCTTTCATTTCAGTCATGTTAAAATTCCTGCTACAGTCAACATACCTATTTGAATAATTTTCCCTGTTTTAATAGGGAGAAGGAACTCTGAGTATTATGAATCTTGACAGCCCAGGACATAATTGGCCAAAAGCAGCTGTTTCTTATAGTGTTAAATCTCTGAAGATTTTGATGTCTTGAGCAGTTAAGATATGTGAATGGCGATGAATAATTACTTTTATCTAACAGGACTAATTAAACATGCATTCTTCCCATCTTTGAAATTTTGAGGATTGCTCTTAAATGTGTGACAAAATCATGCTCCTTATTTTCCAGGAGAGTCCCATTTCCGAAAAATTGTGTCCTTTTGCCAGATAGGTCATCTGAAATACATCAAATATTGTATCCAGATTTTTGTTTTAAAATATGTGATTGTTATTTCTAAAAATGACTTTTGGCTTAAAAGAAATTATGTTGAGAATTAAGATTGACCACCACAGCACAACCACTGTTTCCTGTTCAAGTGAAACTTACTTGATCAACTTTTGTGATGATAATGCCAAAGCACATTTTTCAACCAAGGATAATATTGTTTTTTTAACTGTTATGCTCAAGTTTCTGGACACTTAAACAAGAGAATATTCAATCAGTGCAACATGACTTATTTTCAAATTTATACTTCATTCTATACTTTATAATTTGTGTCACCTCATAAGGCAGTTGGATATATATGGTTTTCTTTCCAGCAAAAGCATTTAAAAATTTAAAAATTTAAATTTAAATTATGGGATTTTGAAGTCCCATAAGCAAGAATTAAATTTAACAGCTTAAACCATTCTGAAAAACAAGGACACCTTTTTTCATTGATTATAATCCTCCCCACCTTCGATTTCTCCCCTCCCCCCCCCATTTCTTTCCCTTTCTTTATCAATTTTAAAGACTCAGCATTTCCCTAAATTCTGCTGATCAGAATAATACATGTGGCCTTCGATGAAGGAAAGCCTGGATGTTTGTAACCGTAATTGTCAGCAGCAGTATTTTTCTGTCTGTGGAAGGGAACTGATTTGCGTCTGCATGAGCACCCCTCAACCTTCAAACCATTCCTCTCCTCCCCCCTCTCCGCTGGCAGCTTCCAAACTACAGACTTGTTTCCTGTCAGAGGCATGTTGGGCTCTGTAATAAATCATGATGAACAGCCAACTCTCTATTTCGGAGGTGCAGCCTCTGAACATTGATTAATGCGATTCTTCAAGAAGGGAACAATGGCCCGCGTGCATATGCACGGGAAAAGCTCATCCAGTGCAATAGATAGCTTTGTTCCATGTGGTCCAGCTTCCCTCCTTACAGTGTTCCCTTTCTGGGCTTAGCTTGAACCAGCTAATTGATTAACAGAACCTTTAGGCTGCCTGAGATGGGCCTAAAACAGGGGCGTTATCAGAGGTTTTGAAAGACTCCATTCTTGTCTTTGGGGATTCCTACAGGCGCATATGGCAGCCACAATAGGCAGAACAGCAAGGCTTCTTATTTTTGGAAATTTGGGTGAATTTCAATGGCATTTCGCTTCTGCTGTATTTTTCTTTTTCTTTAACCTCACTGGTTGTCCCTCTGTAATTGACAGGTATTTTGAAGACAAAAACTTCATGGTGGATTCCTCTTTCCTCTTTATTTCCTCTGTGTTATCGTTCTTTTTATTGAGGTGCTAGGAAACCCATTTTCTCTTTTAACAGTTGTTTATAAATACTGAAGTTCCGTGGACAGTTAAAAATAAAATCACAAAATTTTGATACAGAAGGCAGCTCCGTCTGTCCTTTACATAATATCTAAATAATCTTTACATAATATATAAATAATCTTTACAGTTTAAATCAGAAGAATGAATGAGTATTGTTTTCAGTATTATTTATTTCAAAAACATAAATCATTGAATGCTTTTTTAGGTACTTAAAATTTTAAATAGTCAAGGCATATGTATAATAATAGACATTAATTGCCACTTTCACATTTTTTATAACTTTGAATTGTTGTGGTTGTCAGATTATCTTGAAAATTAATGGTGTGTTGTCTGAGGGAAATATTAATGTAAGTTCCATCTTGGTCTGTTTTCTTTCATAGTTAGGATGATACAGTCTTTTAATTTGACCTTTGACTTTTATAGGTACATGAACTATTCTTTTATAGGCAAAGAAACTGAGATTCAGATATTTGGCAAAATCTTATCTTCGAGTACTTAGAAATCTTACCAGAAGTTTTAGAGAGCTATTCTCCCCTTTTTAAGACTAGGAAAGCAAGTATGCCAAAGTTCAGAAATGGTGCATCTTTAAGGAAAAGAGCAAAAGCCCTTTTGTGGTCTTTCATATACTAATTCGTGATCATTAAGCTTCTCTCCTCTCAAAAAACTTCAAAAGAAGTTTCTAATACCAGATCCTAGAGAAAAATCTATCATAAAGTAATGTTTTAGAGAAGTCCATCACTGTACTGTATAAGAGTTTGCTTGTATGAAAAAGGGGAAAAAAGATAATTTTAAATTTACATAGAATTCTCCCCCCCCCAACGTGTAGTACACTGTTTCCACCTTAAAATTATTTTCTCACTAAAACTCATGGTGGTTAATTCTTAAACCTGCTCAAGAAAATTATAATTTATAAATAGTAGTATTTATACACATTTATACATGAGGCATGAGATTAATGTTAATAAAAAGCCTATATATGAGACCCAGTAGTGATTCTATGACAAATACATTCAGAATTGTAGGTTGAGATGTCAAAAATACATCTCCCAGAGAGCTGTGCTTACCACGTGTGAGTGGATGGGGGAGGGATAGATGTTGTGGATATTCTTTGCTCATTCCAGAATGAGGTTTCCCTTTCATGAGATCTGGGGAGCTAAGGTGGGGGGAGAAATATAGGGCGACAGTGGTTGACCTGATGAAATACAGGACTGGGGGAAACTTCTCTTCCTGAGAGTGGAGTGGGAAGAGGAATTCCAGTGACTAGGGAGTAAATTTTATATAAGGAACATAATAAAACTCAGACTAGTATAAACTAGGATGGGACTAGTATAAGCGAATGATCTGAAATAAATAGTCCACTTTGACATAAAAATTAAGAGAACTAGGGACACCTGGGTGGCTTAGTGGGTTAATTAATACCTATGCTTTCGGCTCAGGTCATGATCTCAGGGTCCTGGAAATCGAGTCCTGCATCTGGCTCTTTGCTCAGCAGGAGGCCTGCTTCCTTAACCAACTGAGCCACCCAGGCGTCCCTTTTTTTTTTTTTTTTTTTTTTTAAAGATTTTATTTATTTGTCAGAGAGAATGAGCACAGGCAGACAGAATGGCAGGCAGAGGCTGAGGGAGAAGCAGGCTCCCCGCTGAGCAAGGAGCCCGATGTGGGACTCGATCCCAGGGCACCGGGATCATAGGAGGCCTGCTTCCTTACCTCTCTCTCTGCCTGCATCTCTGCCTACTTGTGATCTCTGTCAAATAAATAAATTAAATCTTTTAAAAAAATTAAGAGAACTAAACTCTTCAGAAACATGAACTAAACACTCGCTCTGCTATTCCACTCGCTGCAAATATTATAGCCGTATAACGTAATTGATTTAATGATTTAAAGTGAGATTTTTTTAGTCTTTCCTTTTGACATTCAGAGTAATGGCAATGATAATGTTAACGATTGGCCCTCGGAATAGATGATGATGATGACGATGATGAAACATTTATTGCGCAGTTACTATTAGCACTACCTGGTCTTACCATGTTATATAGATTCCTACAATAACTCGACTTCATAGAATGTAGTATATATTATTATCCCCATTTTAGATGAGGCTTAGAGCGATAAAATAACTTGCCCAAGTTGAGTATGTGGCCAATGTCTTATGGGACCAGGTCTTTCTTCCAGAGTCCATGCTCTAACCATTATTTACCACCTCAGTAAAGAAACTTAGATTTTTCCCCCCTCCAGGGTATGATTTATACTACATCTGATTAGAAGTGTCAACCTTCGTGAATCATAATGAACTGATTTTTTACGCTTTTTTCCCTTATTTTCATTCATTCTTTTTGTTCACCAATATTTACTGAATTCTTCTGAGTGCTGGGTGTTCTGTTGCTGGTCAAGAGCACAGTGTGATGAAAACCAAAACGGTATTCCCGCATCTTCTATTTACGTGCTTTCAAGTTTTTAGGATTCAACTATATTGATTGCTAACGAGGAACTCTGACCAAATTTTCCCAATGAGAAATCAATCCCTAGAATACATCTTTACTGAAATAACCAAATATTGGAGTTTACCTTCAGTGTGACAAAGCAGTTAATTTCATTGGAGAAACCCTACCCTTACCTTTATTTCTGAAATGTCACTCTTGAATCTTGTGCACAGAAGATGTAACAGCTGAAGCATATAGATGGTCCTAAGGGTGTACTACAAACTTTGGTAGAATTGCAGCGTTCGTATATTTTAAAGGAAAGGAGACTCTTCTCTTCATGTCTTTATCATCTTTGTAGCTCAGAAATGTTGCTTCATAGCACAGGGATCTGTATTAAATCTAAAATGAGTTTAAACTAATACAATGAATATTTTGCATATAGAATAAGGATCTTGTGCTGTCTCTGAACAATTCAACATTATTACTTTTTTTGATCTTAGGAAAAATTAGAAATCTTACTAATCATTTAGGCTTAGACTTAAAATTGTCATTTTATTTAAAATTACAATTACCAGTGATTTTCTTTTCTTTTTTAAAGATTTTATTTATTTATTTTAGAGAGAGAGCACGTGTGGGGGTGGAGGGAGGCAGGGGGAGAGAATATTGAGCAGACACTGAATGTGGAGCCTGAGGCGGGGCTCAGTCCCACAACCCTGAAATCATGACCTGGTCCCAAACCAGGAGTCAGACATTTGACCAGCTGAGCCACCCGGACACTCCCAGTGATTTTCTTTTCTATAGTTTTCTGTATTTTCTTGAACCCAAATTTAAGTTCCATGACATCCCTAAATATTCTAATTAAAATGTTGATCATTAGGAATGGCTCTAGCAAGAGTTATAAAAAGTGCCTGAAAACATTCTCTATTGCAATCTCATACAAATATCATTGTAACAGGAAGGAAGAAGAGACACTGACAGTTAAATATACTTGTACAAGTTGAAAAATCAGTGATGGTTTGGAGTTGATGCCTATGTTTATTGCACAGCTGGTGGTTTCACAGTTGTATACGTATCTCCCAACCTGTTGTGTACATTATGTATAGATACAGCTGTTTGTGACAAAAATTTATAAAGTGATCGTAGCTCTTATTGTGAGATTATTTCCCCCATATGATACAACTGACATTGTATTTTATTATTTTTAACTAAAGTATAGTTGACATATCATATGATGTTAGTTTCAGGTATACAACATGGTGATTCGATATTTATATGTGTTATGATATGTATTGCACACCTTGGAAGTGTAGTTACCACCCGTCCCCATACGAAGCTATTACAACCGTATTGGCTCTATTCCCCATGCTGTATTTTATATCCCCACGACTTATAAGTGTAAGTTTGCACCTCTTAATCCTCTTCTCCTGTTTCGTCCATTCCCCGACTCCCTCCCTTCTGGCAAGTACCAGTTTGTTATCCATACTTGTGGGTCCTTTTCTGTTTTGTTTGTCCATTTGTTTAGCTTTTTAAATTCATGTTAGTGAAATCTTATGGTATTTGTCTTTCCCTCGTCTGACTTATTTCAATGAGTACAATGTCCTGTAGGTCTACCTGTGTTGTCACAAATGGCAGGATCCCATTCTTTTTTATGACTGAGGAATAGGCCATTGTGTTTATGTGTGTGTGTGTGTCTGTGCGTGTGTGTTTGTGTACTTACGTATGTGTGTATGCATAATACAGGTATCATAGATACATACCATATCTTCTTTATGCATTCGTCTGTCAGTGCTCAGTCAGGGTATTTCCACATCTTGGCTACTGTAAATAATGTTGCATGAACGTAGGGGTGTATTTCTCTTCTTGATTTAGTGTTGTTTTCTTTGGGTAAACACCCAAAAGTAAAATTGCTGGATCATATGGTAGTTCTGTTTTTAATTTTTTGAGGAATTTACATACTGTTTGCCCTAGTAGCTGTAGCAGTTTACATTTCTACCAACGGTGCATGAAGTTTCTCTTTTCTCTAAGTCCTCCCCAACACTTATTTCTTGCCTTTTTGATAATAGCGACTCTGACAGGTATGAGGTGGTATCTCATTGGGGTTTTGATTTCCATTCCCTGATGATCAGTGTAACAGAATCTTTTCATGTGCCTGTTGGCCATCTATAGGTCTTCTTTTCTTTTCTGGTCCTCTGCCCATTTTATTTTTTACATTAGATTGGTTGTTTTCTTGGTGTTGAGTGGTGATGATTTAGTATATATTTTAATATATATTTTAGATATTAACTTCTTATCAGAGAAATCATTTGCAAACATCTTCTCTCATTCAGTAGGTTGGCTTTTTGTTTTGTTGATGGTTTCCTTTGCTGGGCATAAGCTTTTTAGTTCAATATAATCTGAAATTTTAATTTTTGCTTTTGTCTCCATTGCCTGAGGAGACAGATTCCCCCCACCCCCGCAAAATTGCTAAAACCGATGTCCAAGAGTTAACCGCCTATGTTTTCTTTTGGGAGTTTTATGGTTTTAGGTCTTTTGAGTTTATTTTTATATATGATGTGAGAAAGTGGTACAGTCTCATTCTTTTGCACATAGCCATATATTTATCGAAGAAACTGTATTTTCCTCATTATATATTCTTGTCATCTTTGATGTAGATCCATTGACCATCTAACTTGGTTTGTTTATGGGCTGTAGCATTTCTCACAGAACTAGGACAAAAAATGTTGAAATTGAGTAGAACTACAAAAGACCCCAAATAGCCAAAGCGGTTTTGAAAAAAGAAGAACAAAGCTGGGGGGTATCACACTGCCAAATTTTAAGCTATCCTACAAAGCTACAGTGATCAAAACAGTATGGTACTAGCACAAAAATGCAAGTATTTAAAAGATTTTACTTATTTATTTGACACACAGAGAGAGAGAGAGCGAGTGCTGTTATGGGAAGGGGCAAACAGAGGGAGAGGGAGAAGCAGACTCCCCGTTGAGCAGGGAGCCTGACTCGAGGCTTGATCCTGGAACCTTGGGATCATGACATGAGCCAGAGGCAGACACTTAACCAACTGAGCCACCCAGGCACCCCCCAAACCACAAGTATTTTAGATTAAAAAACAAAAAAACAAAAAACAACTTTCCTATAATGTTGAGAAAGAATACTTTTAAATTACAGAAAACTGCTGAAGTGTTAGGAATTCTTTCTTATTCTGTTTCAGTGACATAGAAAGGACTGTTCTAGGGTCAGCAGTTAGTTTAGTTTTGTTTTGTTTTGTTTTTTAAAGATTTTTATTTATTTGACAGATCACAAGTAGGCAAAGAGACAGGCAGAGAGAGAGAGGAGGAGGAGGCAGGCTCCATGCTGAGCAGAGAGCCCGATGTGAGGCTCGATCCCAGGACCCTGGGACCATGACCTGAGCTGAAGGCAGAGGCTTTAATCACTGAGCCACCCAGGTGCCCCAGCAGTTAGTTTTTAATGAAGTTTGCTGTGAACACAAAAGCTAAATAACATAGGGATGCTTTAGTGCTGATTGTAATGTGTGTTCTAATTCTGGAAAAACAGATCTCATATTACCTGATAGATCATGAGTTATTGGATAATTAGTGTTTGATAAATTTTATATTTTATTTTTAATTTAATTTAATTTTTTTTCAGTGTTCCAGAATTCATTGTTTATGCACCACACGCAGTGCTCCATGCAATACGTGCCCTCCAAAATACCTACCACCAGGCTCACCCCACCCTCCACCCCCAACACCCTCAGTTTGTCTCTCAGAGTCCAGAGAGACCCAGTGAGAGAGGGAACACAAGCAGGAGGAGTGGGAGAGGAAGAAACAGGCATCCTGCTGACCAGGGACCCGATGCGGGGTTTCATCCTTGGACCCTGGGATCATGACCTGAGCCCAACTCAGACACTTAACAATTGAGCCATCCAGGCGCTCCTAAATTTTATATTTTAAAAGTTAGTTTTGAGGGGTGCCTGGATGGATCAGTCAGTTAAGCATCCCATTCTTGCTTTCAACTCAGGTCATGATCAAGCCCTAACTCGGGCTCCATGCTGTGCATAGAGCATGTGCATTAAATAGTTTGTTTTTTTTTTTTAATATTTTATTTTTTTATTTGACAGACAGAGATCACAAGTAGGCAGAGCAGCAGGCAGAGAGAGAGGAGGAAGCAGGCTCCCCGCTGAGCAGAGAGCCCAATGCGGGGCTCGATGCCGGGCTCGATGCCGGGCTCGATCCCAGGACCCTGGGATCATGACCTGAGCTGAAGGCAGAGGCTTAACCCACTGAGCCACTCAGGCGCCCAGAGCGTGTGCATTAAAGATTCTCTCTCTCTTTGCAATTCCCCAACGCCCGCACACACATTCTCTCTCTCAACAACAACAACAACAACAACAAAGAAAGTTAATTCTGAAGGATATTTCAAACTAGGGAACAGACAATCACATCTTTTACTATGGTAAAATCTACCTCGAGTGAAATGCATAGCGCTCTGCCCAGTCTGATGAATACTGATGAATGTAGGCGTCCATGTAACTACAACTCTAATGAAGATACAGAACCTACCCGTCATCCCAGATGTTTTCTCTCTGTCTTTTCTCATCAATCCCTATCATCACAGGCAACTGTTGTTTAGGTATTTATCACAATAGATGAGTTTATCCTGTTCTTTAATTTTATATAAATAAAACTGTTCAACCTGTGCTCTTTGTTATAGCTTCTTTTACTTACTACATTTGTGAAATCCCTTTGCCAGTTTACACACATCAGTAGTACATCCTTTTTTTTTTTACTACTGAGGAAAATTCCGTCATATAACTATATGACAGTTTGTCCATTCTCCTATTATTAACTCAGGTTATTTCTGATTTTGTGCTATTAGAAACGTTATCTGCAAGTGTTTTTATGGACATGTGTTTTCATTTGGGGAGGGTAAGTAATTGGAAGTGGAGTTTGCTGAGTTGTATGTTTTACTTTATAAAAGACAACTAATTTTCCAAGGTGATTGTACCATTTTATGTTCCCGCCAGTGGTGTGACTGTTCAGTCTTTTTACTGTAGGCATTCTAGTGAACGAGATACTGCTCAGTGTGGTGTCATTTGATTTTTCTAATGGCTGTGACGTTGAACTTCATGTGCTTTTAATCCATTTGTCTATCTTCTTTTGTGAATTTTCTGTCCAAGTCTCTTGCCTACTTAGGGGCCTAATTGTCCTCCTATTATTGATTTGTAGAAGGGTCTAAAACCTATTTTAGGGGCATCTGGTTGGCTCAGTGGGTAAAGCATATGACTCTTGATCTTGGGATTATGAGTTTGAGTCCCACGTTGTGTATGGAAATTACCTAAAAAATAAAATTTTCAACAACAACAACAACAACAACACCTATTTTAGATACCAATCCTTTGGCAAATTATCTCTCTCTTCATATAAAGGGAATCATGTAAATATAGAGATAAAATATTTTCTCTCAGTCTGTGGCTTCCCTTTGTATTTCATTAATAGTATGTTCAGATGGGTGAAAGGTTTTAATTTTGATGAAGTCCCATGTATTCATTAAAAAAATATGTTTAGTGTTGTTTTTGTCCTAAAAAATCTGCCTACTGCAAGGTCATGGATATGTTGTTCGTGTGTTCTTTCAGATAGTTTATCCTTTCAGCTGTTACATGACAATCAATCATGTATATCAAATTGATCTTTGTGTGTAGTGTGAAGAAGGAGGCAAATTTATTTTTCATATGTTTCCTATGTTTATCTAGGAGTTCCAGCATGATTTGTTCAAGAGACTTTCCTTTCCCAACTTAACTGCCTTTCATTGAAATGAAATGGTTGTGTATGTGTGGCTTATGTCCAGACTTTCTCTTCCGTTCCACTGATCTATTTGTCCTTGATTATGCCAAAAACAAAGATATAAACTTTTTTGATTACTATATCATGAAGATCTTAAAATCATGAAGTTATTCCTCCATCTTTTTCTTTTCTAAATTATTCTGGCTTTTTCTAGGTTCTTTAAAATTTTCAAAAAATTTAGAATAAACTTTGTTAATGTCTACCAAAGGATAAGCCAGTTTTTATTTTATTAGGACGGTATTGAATCTATAGATCATTTTGTGCAAAAGGGACATCTGAACAATGTGAAGTTTTTCAGTCTCTAAGAGAGGATGTTAAAATCTTCAAGTATAATTGTAGGTTTATCCGTTCTCCATTTATTTCTTTTAACTTTTATTTATTTTATTCTCTTTTATTTTATCTTTTTAAATTTATTTGATGGACAGAGATCACAAGTAGGCAGAGAGGCAGGCAGAGAGAGAGGAAGGAAAGCAGGCTCCCTGCTGAGCAGAGAGCCCGATGCGGGGCTCGATCCCAGGACCCTGGGATCATGACCTGAGCCGAAAGCAGAGGCTTTAACCCACTGAGCCACCCAGGCGCCCCGAGTTCGGTTAACTTTTAAAATATATTCTTAATTTTTCTTATTAAGGACATGCAAATTGAGATTACTGTTGACACCATTATTGTGAAATATCCCACTATTCATTGGTCCTTTGTCCTGAATTCTACAGTGTCTGGTATTAATACAGACACACTAGCTTTATTATATTTATTGTTTGCATAGTATATCATTTTTCCATCCATGTACTTGTACCCTGTATGTATATTCATATTTGCAGTACATCTCTGAAGGCTAGGTGGTCGTGCTTTTTAATTTTAATCTAACTTTACCACTATAATAATCTAATAATACCTATGCCTATTAAATAGAATATTTAGTTTACAGTTAATGTAAATATTGGTATGGTTGGGTTTGGGTTATTACGTTGTCATTCAGTTTCTCTTTTCCCCATGTTAATGTGTTCTATGCTTTCTTTCCCACCTTCTGGGTTAAATACATATGCATATATGTAAACATATGTATCAAATATAGAGTAGTATTCCATTTAAATTTTTCTCTTGGCTTAACCATACTCTTTTTTAGCTATATTATTTACATTATTTTAAAAATTCTTGTTTTAGGTATAAATATGTACATACTTAAATGATGATAATCAGTTAGTTTAGCATCAGTGATGTACTACTTCTAATAAAATGTGAGAACTTTGTACCAGCATAATTCTATTTACCTTCACTATCCTTTGTGTAGTGCTGTGTCATCATTTGTATTGACTTGTTATATACCCCACAATATTTCAGAATTTTTGCTTTAAAAATTAGTTTTTAAACGAAGTTATGCAAAAAAAAAAATCGCCTTCAGTTATCCACATGTCTACCATTTCTAGTGCTTTTTATTCCTTTATAGTTTAGGGTTTCCATCTGGTGTAATTTCTCTTTGGCCCAAAGAAGTTCATTTAGTGTTTCTGTGGTACAATTCTCTTGGCAGTACAATCTCACAGACTTTATCTGAATATGGCCTTATTTCACCTCGTTTTTGAAGGATATATTCACTGGGTATGGAGTTCTGTGGGATATCTAAAAATGTTGTTTTGTTTTGTTTTTATCTTTTAGCACTTTAACAGTCTATATCTCCTGGTTCTTATTGATTCTGAGGAGAAATTAGATACAATTTATGTCCATCTTTTCCACTGATTTCTTTCAAGGCTTTCTCTTTAATTTTGTATTTCAGAAGTCTGACTATGATGTGTTAGGTTTGATTTTCTTTTGATTTGTCATGCTGATGTTCATAAAGTTCCTTGCAACTTTTTAGTTTATGGGGGTTTTTTTGTTGTTGTTTTTTACTTGGGGAAAATTTTGCCATTATTTCACAGAATACATTTCTCTCCATTTTCACTGACCTCTCCTATTGCAATTTTTATTTACAGGTATATTAGAGCATTCCATAGTCTCTCATCTGCCCACTATAGATGGCTCTGCTGATTTTACTTTGAAACTTTCTCTTTGTGTTCCTCAGATGGATAATTTCTGGAGACCATTTTTGAGGTTCACCAACCTTTCCTTTTACCAACTCCAATCTGCTGTTAGGCTTATGCAATGAATGTCATTTCAGGTATTTATTTCTTTTCAGTTCTACAGTGTAATTTTTATTCTCTTTTACATTTTCCATTTGTCTGCTGAATTTCTCCATCTGCTTGATTATTATGACCATCTTTTCCATAAATCACTGTACTTACTTACGCTAGCTTCTTTCAAGGTCTTCTAAGTCCACTTGTAGAGACATTTTGAGGTCTGTTTCTTTTTCTTTTCTTTTTTTTAACTTTTTAAAAGATTTTGTTTATTTATTTGAGAGAGAGAGAGAGTGATCAAGCACAGAGGGAGAGGGAGAAGCAGACTACCCACTGAGCAGGGAGCCCAAAGTGTGGGGTTCAATCCTAGGACAATGAGATCATTACCTCAGCCAAAGGCAGATTCTTAATCAACGGAGCCACCTAAGCGCTCTGTTGAGGTCTGTTTCTAGATAATTTTTCCCTTCATCACCATATTCCTGTTATATTAGTTGCATGTCTAGAAATTTTGGTTATGTTCCAGACATTTCAAGTTAGACATGGGAGAGATTCTGCGTTTTGTTATCTTTTACTAAAGAGTGTTAATTTTCCTTCCCGAGACAGTTAAACTAAATTCTGACACCTTAAACATTGTGGTGGTTTGGTTTTATTTTCCTTTAGTATGAATTTTCATTTGTTTGTTTGTTTGGTTTTGCACTTGGTCCAAGATGAATCCCTTCTGCGTAAAGCATGGTTTTATTCATAAGATATGGCTCTTCTGACGTGGCGTGACTTCAACTCTACCTTTCCCATGTTAGCCTCAGGTCTTTTGGCCTTTGAGGTGATGCTTCCCACTGGGATCTACACTGCACATGAGCTGTTCATGGGTCATTCAAGGGTGTGAGGGGAGGTTATATGAGGATTTGGAGTTCCTTCATATGTGACTGTCATTTCTGCATATTTTTCTCCTTCAGTTTCTAGACATTCTGGGAGTTGTGAGCATCATTCTCTTACATCTCTGGCCAATAAAATTGTGGCTTTCTGCTTGAGTTCTGTGATTGAGTTCTAACACATTGTTTCTGGAAGAGTGTACTAATCTGTATTAATCCCCAGTGCAGTTTCCTTATTTCAAGGTCAGATCCTCTCCATTTTATGCCTGTTTTTAGTCACTCTCCAGTGCCTTCAAAGAGTTGTTCCTTATTTTTTGCTCAAAGTATATAATAGTTATCTGTGTGTGGGTTAGTGTAATTTAAGCTGCTCAGCCATTACTGAAGCTGCAACTGTAATCATGTATCTTTGACTCATTTTTTCTAATTGTCTCACCTGGTTCCCACCTTGATTTCTTTGAATATTCTTGTGTTAAAAGACTTTCTTTATCAGATTGGGAAATATCATTCCATATAAAAAGGAATGAGAAAAAGATATTAGAACAAACCACTTATTTAGATCACACAGGAAAATTAAACATATTTAATGTAGATGTTATCAAAAGCTAAAGTATTCTGATAGCTAAAAATTAAGTTTAGAACATATCTTGATGGACAAGAAAATATACTGCTGCTATTCCCCACTATACTAATTGCACTATTGGGAATTCTTTGTTTATTTATAAATGGTTATGAAATGCCTAGTCTATTGAAAAAGTGTTCTAAATCTTAGAGATACAATAGTGAACAAAACTGAAAACATTCCTGAACTTAGAGATTTTATATGTTAGTGGGAAGAGATTAACCTTAAGAGAGTAAGTAAAAAATATGATAGGTCAATATGGTGTTGTGGAAAAAAATAAAGGAGTGAATGGGATATCAGGAGAGCAATGGGGATAGAGAGGGTTTCCTTTATAATAGCACAGGAGGGTATACTGAGAGGGTAACATTTGAGTAAAATTTGACAGTATTCAGGGAATCAGTTAGACAGAAGGAACAACCAGAACAAATGAAAAAATGCACTAGAATCATTAGCTTGGAATGTTGTACTTTTATTAACAATCTTATTCCTTCCCATCTTGTTTCTTTAGATCCTGTATTGTATTTGTTAATTTTAAAATTGTGTGCATTTCTAAATATGTCCTTTTTTACTGACTGACGTTCCCCACGGGTCTATTTCCTTGGAGTCATTTTCTGTGTGCCTTCAATCCAAATGAGACTTGTGCTATTATGAACACACAGTTCCTGAGCAGGATTCAAAACCCCATATTGTCAAGCTGCCCAACTGGCAATATACATGGCAGTCTCCGTTTCCACCAAATTGCTGACTTCTAGCATTTCTGCCTAACTAGGAGGAAACATCACGTGTGCATCAATCACTAGAAGATGGTGTCCGCCCTAATTAGAATCACATTAATGTACATGTACCCTTATGCACATGCGTGCTTCTTTCCTTGTCATGGTTCTCTAAAAGAGTCAAGTTGGTGGATTTTGTTCAATTTTAGGGTTCTATGTATGATAAACTTGGAAATGTAATTCAATTTGGAAAGAGTGCTGCAGCCTGTAGCTTTCCCCTAATAGGCTGCAGCAGCATATGTGAAAAAATGTGCTGTCCTGGCTCATCTTTAATTCTTTTTGAAATTTATGAAATAAACACAAACTGGCATGTTTAAAAAAAAAAAAGCTTAATGTAAATATGGAATAAGGAAAGCAAAAACACTCTTTTACTTTGTGCTAGAAGTATTAATATGTTTTATTTCCATAGGGAGCTTGTTTCTGATCAGTTCTAAGAGCTTCCTCATAGTTTAACTCTTGAACTTGCGGCATCGAATAAGGTCAGATCTCTTTCTCAGAAATCTGCTTTCTGTTATCTGCAGATACAGGCTCCAACATCAGCTTTGAGAGAAGATAACTTTGTATAGAATGTATCATCTTGTCATAAAAAAACGAGGTCAGTATTGTACTTTTTAAGGACCCATTGTTTACCTTCTGTTGATGCCTAGGGTAACACACGAGAAACTTACCAAACCAATGGGTGAACAGTTTTTTTTTTTTTCAATGAGTTACTATTTCAACCAATCTTAATGTAATAGCTAGCTACTTTATGGCACCACTAAGAGGAATTTTTATAAAACTTGTATGGTTTTTAGCATTTTTGGAGGTTGGCTCACCATGACCTGACACCGAGCCCAGCTCATTTCTCATCATGCTGTTTGCCACTGCAAAATTGATCTAAGCTTTATATATCTCTTTGAAGTCAAGACAAGAAAGCAACCCAGAGGGCTTTATGAAATGTAAAGAACTACTGTTTCAAGGTGGAGAAAGGACTTCTATAGTCTTGTTTGTTTGCTGGCAGTGTTCATTTTAGGGTCAGAATGGTTACTTAATTTTAAGTAGACTGACATTCTGAAAATGGTGTGTTGTTTCTGAGCAAGAAAGGGGATATTTGAAATAAGACTTGTTTTAAGAATATTATCATTAGCTACTTCAAGTATGTGACCACAAAAGGCTGGAAATTGCTGCTTTGTTGTAGTACATACCATAATTTGCATTTCCTTACCATGATCAGACAAGATATTAGAAACCCACATACCTATAAAAATTCCAAATTGATAAATCATTGACTTACCAGGAATAAATTGCTAACGTGAAAATTATTTTTGTTTTAATCACAGAGTGGGACATTTTGATGAATTAAATATATATTGTCCAGAGAAGCAGTCTTTTGGTGGTTTATTTTGTTAAAAAAAAAACAAAAACAAAAACCAAAAAACAAAAAACAACGACACTTAATTGGTCAAAAGTGCATTCAAATGATGAGCAGTAAAGAATTTCTCAGTCCCAAATTCCCTTTGTTGTGAGGCAACACTTTAAGAAATGTAATAACTATTGTTGAACTTGAAGTCCTATGCCTTTGTGCAATACAATTTTCTCATTATCTTCCGACTCAAGACAAGAGGACTAAAGTCACATATGCTTTCGGGAAAGGATTTTTTTGTTGTTGAGGGTGGGGTCATGTGAAAACTGCAAAGAGTCTCATGTTTGGTAATGCAATGTGAAACAAATCACAGCTGAACAACAGCGTTCAGGGATTTGGCCTAAAGCTCGAGGAGGTGTTTGAACCGCCAAGGATTCAGAAGGGAGGTTTGGACAGTCTTACTCAGATCTCAAGGAACCAGGTGAGCCTGGTATTTATGTTAGACCACACAATTATAGGATAAAAGCAAACCAAGCAAAACACTCCTGCATTAGCTTACCAGGACCTTCACAACCTAGTTAAATACAACCTAGTTTAAACACAGCCTGTTTTTTTCTTTTTTTTTTTTTTTTAAGATTTTATTTATTTATTTGACAGAAAGAGAGATCACAAGTAGGCAGAGAGACAGGCAGAGAGAGAGGGGGAAGCAGGCTCCCCGCTGAGCGGAGAGCCCGATGCGGGGCTCGATCCCAGGACCCTGAGATCACGACCCAAGCCGAAGGCAGAGGCTTAACCCACTGAGCCACCCAGGCGCCCCAAACACAACCTGGTTTAACCATATCCACTTCTCCTTTTGTCTCTCTCCACTCGTCTCCTGTACGTGCGCACATGCGCAGAACTACTAGTTCGTACTGGACTTGAATAGCTTGGTATCTCTGTGTGTGCTTTTACATTTTTGGAAATTTGCTTTTCCCTGAAATCCTCTTGGTCAAGTTCAGCTCCTGTTCCAAGGGCCTGCTCAGTTGTCCTTTCTGGAAAGTCTTAAATTTTGTAACTGTTCTCTAGCCTTACAGCTTAAACGAATTGCTTTTTTGTGTTTGCATGCAACTTTTTAATAAAAACGCTGTAGGGACAGAAAAAATAAGGTTGATTGAAGTCCAGTAATGAATTTCAATGAGTCTGCTCCAAAACCCATCTTACCAGGTAAGTCCCAAAGTAAGAAGTGACGAAGCAAATTTTTGAGCTGAGGCCCCTTTGACTTTAAAATTCACATAATTCTTAACCTAATCTTTTTCCATCATGCCACATGATGTATTTTATGGTCTTTTTTCTTTCTCTTACTCTGTGAGATCTGATTTTAATTGTTTTACATCTATATTTTCTTCTTCAATGATAGGACCTCTACATGGATCTAATAAAATGGTCAAAAATGCTTACCAAATTAATAATTCATGTTCTATAGAATGCAAATTTAATTTAAATATGCATACAGAAAATTTTGTAAATTATAAGTATATAGCTAGATAAGTTATAATAAATTAAACATAGCCATGTAACCCCTGTGCAGATCAATATATAGAATTTTACCAGCAACCCAGAAACTTCCTGACACTCCTCTCAATATTTACCACTGCCTTCTCTCCCCTGGTACTACTACCTTGACTTCTAATATCGTATATTAGTAGTTTTGATGGTTTTTACCTTTATGTAAATAGAATCAAGATATATATTATTTTGTGTGTGCTCTCTTATATTCCATATTATCTTTTTGAGATTCATTAATGTGGGTTTATGCAGCAATAATTTATTAAATGAATGCCTTTTGAATGGCATCTTCTTTCTCTACTCTGGCAACAGATATACATGGGTTATAACACATTTTTTTTTTAAAGATTTTATTTATTTGACAGAGAGAGATCACAAGTAGAGAGAGAGAGAGAGAGAGAGAGGAGGAAGCAGGCTCCCTGCCTAGCAGAGAGTCTGATGTGGGACTCGATCCCAGGACCCTGAGATCATGACCTGAGCTGAAGGCAGAGGCTTAACCCACTGAGCCACCCAGGCAGCCCCAACACATTTTTTTATTAGTTTGTTTTTATGACTTTGTTAACTATATATGAACTTTGGTTAAAAAATCTTAAGATATAAGTATTTTTCTTATAATCAGGTTGTTTTTTATTATTCCCTTTCCCCTCTGAAAGATTTATATACTAAATTTCTATATTAATAAGGGTTAACTCTTTATAGTAGGAAAAATATTACTGATTAAATATTTGGCAGAATTATTTGAAAGTTTTTTTTTAAGAAAACTAAGAGGGAAATACTGTATATCAAATGTTGAAAGAAATTTCACAAAAAAAATCAGCTTGTTTATATCCCAGTGGATATTATTTGTCAAATGAATATTGAGTTAATTAAAATAGAAATACACATATACACATATATACACTCTTGTTATCAGTAATCACATGGCTTTGCATATGTATTTTATTTTTTAAAAAATTTTATTTATTTATTTGACAGACAGAGATCACAAGTAGGTGGGGAGGCAGGCAGAGAGAGGAGGAAGCAGGCTCCCCGCTGAGCAGAGAGCCCAATGTGGGGCTCAATCCCAGGACCCTGAGATCATGACCTGAGCTGAAGGCAGAGGCTTTAACCCACTGAGCCACCCAGGCACCCCATGCATATGTATTTTAGTTCACTTTATTAATCTGTAAAATCTGTGAAATGGGCAAGATTATATGATCATTAGTTTTCTAAAAGTGTAGTGTCTTTTTTTTACAGAAATCATTCTTCCACTGCATTGCAGGTAATAACTGATTTCTACAGTACAGGTCTGGTGTCACTATTTCCTGTGTTATAATCCTATAGTGACTCCCCATTGGATATATAATAAGATATAAGCTCCTTTACTTGGCATCTAAATGTTAATTAATGAAATGTGTATCGAGTAGTCACCTCTGTATAGTCGCAGCCATATAGAGGAAAAGTCCTTCATGTTCTAACCCTTGCCTTCCTTTTCTTTCTTTCTTTCTTTCTTTCTTTTTTTTTTTTTTTTAAGATTTATCTATTTATTTTAGAAGGAGAGAGAGAACAGAGTGGGAGAGGGGGCAGAAGGAGAGAGAGTCTCAAACAGACTCCACGTTGAGCACACAGCCCCCTTCCGGGCTGGATCTCACCACTTGAATCAAGACCAGAAGTTGGGGCGGCTTAACCCACTGTGCTACCCAAGGGCTTCCCTCCCCCAACCTGTGCCTTCCTTTGTATCTCCAGTCTTCTTACTCCTTCCACCTTCAGTCCTGGACTCCCCAGTGCAGTCAGGTGCTCTGACTTTACACAGGTGATGTAATTTCCCTGCCTAGCTTCACTGTGAAATGTTGGGCCAACTGTTTTCCTCTTTGGGCTTCAGGTTCCTCATTCATAAAATCAAAAGGTTGTATTCTGAAGACATTTCCAGATCTAAAAGCTGTGAATCTAAGAAGCTTCAGGCATTAGGTGCGGGAGAAAGAGTTTTAAATGGTGGCTGGATTGAGTGAGCCCAATAAAGTATATACTATAGTTAGGGGCGCCTGGGTGGCTCAGTGTGTTAAGCATCTGCCTTTGGTTCAGGTCATGATCCCGGGGTCCTGGGATTGAGCCCCGCATCGGGCTCCGTGGTCAGCAGGGAGTCTGCTTCTCTTTCTCTCTCTCTCCCTCTGTTGCTGCCCCCCTACTGCTCATTCTTTCTAAAAAAAAAAAAGAAAAAAAATATACTATAGTTAGAGGTATGGCATAATAAGAAATCATTAATAATACAGTCGAATAGGACAGAAAATTGTAATCATTTGAATATCTTGTGCTTGAGGATAACCAGGGGTAATCATAGCAATGGTTGTTGCTCTCAGCACCTAAAAATCGTGGCAAAATATTATATTTTATTGATATGTTAAACTGCATCATGCCCCCTAGGTAATTTTTTTTCAACCAACAGAAAGTAGAAAATTAAAAACTTGAACACAAATGTCACAGGAAAAAAGAGTTTAGTAAAATGAACCCATTGGGGATGACAGAGTGCCTCAGTCAGTTAAACATCTGCCTTCAGCTCAGGTCATGATCCCAGGGCCCTGGGATCGAATCCCACATTGGGCTCCCAGCTCTGCTGGGAGTCTGTCTGTCTCTCTCTCTGTGTCTCTCATGAATAAATAAATAAAATCTTAAAAAAAAAAAAAAGAATGAACCCAATGGCATGTTTCCATACGTTTAGTTTAGAAAGAGCGGGTGGGAGAAAAGGGTGGGAAAACAGAGAGATTCCCTCTGAATGCAGAGAGACTTAGAAGTATGTCCTCCAGTTTTTTGACAAAGAGAAATGAATGGATGAAATAGATGAAGTAATAGATCAAGGGAGACTGGGCGGAGGGGCAAAAAATGGAGAGGACCTGAGGATATAGACTGATAATTCAGTGGTAAATGTTGGGAAACATGGAAAAAGGAGAGTGTGTGTAGTCCCTGTGGTGACAGAAAGATGCAGAGGAAAAGAAACATTTGGTAGATATTTCACCACGATGGCCGTATGCTCAAAATGTCAGCCCAAAACAGCTTGTTGTATTTTGAAGTAAAAAAGGGTAAAACGTAGCAGATGAGAACGGAAGCATAAGGGAAGGCAGGACACAACGGTGTTTTGAACATGCAGGATGTTCGTATGGTCTTTGTTTGTAAAGCAGATGAATATGTGATTGAACTTTCATTGTTTTAGCCAAAAAGTATTTACTACCTCTTAGTTTGGTGGAGACCTTTCTCACATTTCAACATCTCACCCCCCCCTTTTTTACCTTTTTAAAAAATCAAGAATTGGAGCATAAAACTTAGGACTTATGCTAGATTGGACAAATACAATTGCAGTACGCTGTTTCTCCAAAGGTAGTCATTTCAGTGATCTTTTTAAATTTTAAAAAAATTGCCCTGACGTTAAACTATAATATTAAGTGCTTAGAAACTCTAAAATCAAAGTTAAGAAATGTCTAAAATTCACATTTTCATTATCTTCTATTTATTTGTTTTTTAAGGTTTTTTTTGTTGTTGTTGCTGTTATTTAGTTTTCGTTTAAGTAATCTCTACACCCATCGTGGGGCTTGAACTCACGACCCCGAGATCAAGAGTCACATACTCCTCCCACTGAGCCAGTCAGGCACCCCTATACCATTACCTTTAAAAGAGATGGAAAACAAGGCTGCAATGTATATACACATGGAATCGAACATAAATAATGTACTCCCAAATTCTTGTGTTACTTATTTACTGTCCATCTAACAATAATTGAAGGGTTAAAATCCTTAACCTCTGTTTGTGTGTTTATTTCCTTTTAATTTAACACCATGTCCATTAAAAGTACCTTAAATTAGTAGCTCTTATTTAAAAATTAGTAAGTTTACTCTTATTGGATGCCCATAAGCTAATGTCAAAGGAATTTCTTTCTTTTTTTTTTTTCTTTTTAGATTTTATTTATTTATTTGACACAGAGAGAGATCACAAATAGACAGGCAGGCAGAGAGAGTGGGGGGAAGCAGGCCTTCTGCTGAGCGGAGAGCCCAATGTGGGGCTCCATCCCAGGTCCTTGAGACCATGACCTGAGGCTAAGGCAGAAGCTTAACCCACTGAGCCAGCCAGGCGCCCCAGGAATCTCTAATTAAAAGACTGGGAAGTATTTCTCTTTTTATCCTTGCCTATTCCTTAACTTGTGAGTGTTTGCTCTCCCAGGCCATGAGCTCCAATGCCGTTGTTCATAAAATCTGCTCGTTTTTATTCCTGGGGGGAGCAAGGGTTCTCAATTTGGAAATAAGAGAGGAATATAGAAAACAGCGTCTCCAGCTAGAAAATTATCTCATCAAAGTGAAATTCTGAAAAGCAGAATACTTGCATATGATGAGGAGTGGTCTAAAAATAATCAGACTTTTCAACATTAGACAACGAGAGAAAAATGCTTTTAGTTGTTGCTGTTTACAATTTGTAGTGGCATTTTTATTATCTTCAGAAATGTGTAGTGCCAGATAGAAACGCATCCATGTAGGAGACTAACCCTTCCCCCTGTAAGCCCAGGGAGAACAAAGACCTGTATGTGGGATGTGGTGAGAGGAGTCTGGGAGGTGAACGCCCCACGGGTCCAGCGGACCGATCGAGGGGCCCTCCCACCCCTTCCCACCAAGCTGGAGAGGTGAAGCGGGATTGGTGAGATCTTCAGCCGTCCCTTGTCCTTCGTAGAGCTCACAATGCTCTCATCGATATTTCTTCCCACTCTTAGAGAAACAAATAAAACTCATCTCTGCTGGGATTAATTTGCTTCAGCTTGAAGCAGTGAGTCTCCACGGACAGCTACTCCTGAGCTGAATAAGCAGCATCCCCGCATCTGTGGACAATATGAGATTTTTTCCAGCGGCCAATATTCCTAAGAAATGGCTTCCCGAATCCAAAGAGAATGCCCTAGTCGATAACTCGCGGGGTCTGACCACTGAAAGAAGAGCATGTAATTCGGGATTTTCTAAGCTATATTTAAATTGGGGCTTTTTCTCTTTGGATCAGAATGTGGAGAATCTGTGTAGACGTAATTTTACTTGAAAAGACCTAGTTATAGAGCTGGCTTGGGCTGAAAATGCCTGAACTTATTTCCAGCTGGACGTGGATCTGTCTTATGAAACTGGGACTTCAAGAGCTGGTCTTGAACAGACTGGCCACTCGTTTTATGGCGCACTGTGATTGGAATAGAAATGAAAAAAAGAGATGAAGATTTGGGTTTCAGGGTGCCATGATGGTCGAAAGAGCGGTGGCCCCATTTAGTTTGCATTTTTGTTGATAATGCATTTCATTTTCTTTTTTTTAAAGATTTTATTTATTTACCTGACACAGAGAGAGAGATCACAAGTAGGCAGAGAGGCAGGCAGTGGGGGGGGGGGAAGCAGGCTCCCTGCCGAGCAGAGAGCCCAATGTGGGGCTCAGTCCCAGGACCCTGAGCTCATGACCTGGGCCAAAGGCAGAGACTTAACCCACTGAGCCACCCAGGCACTCCGCATTTCATTTTCAATGTAAAAAAATAATTATGGTTGTCACAACTGAGGTTTTAACTGATGTGCTCCTTTCCTTCGGCTACTGAGTCTGATTATTCTTACCATTTTTACTGTGTCTTTTTAATTAGTTTATTTTTACCCTGTGTTCTGTGGAGAAAGGACATAAAGGAGCCCATTTCAATAAGGGATGGAGGCTTTGTGCTTAACCATCATTTACATTTTCTAATCTACAAAGTTACATATCTTTAATGGTTATGAAATACACCAAAATTTCACAGCTCCTTTGTCTTTTCTTTTTGCACAATGTATTTAATTGTTGACATCTTAAATAGGTCTATGGGATTCAATCTACTGATCCTGCCAGGTGGGACTCGTAGGACATATATATCAAATTCAATGGTATGATCTTCATAGTTTAAAATGCTGCTAGTGCAATGATTTTACTAGAATTTAGGGAAAGGAAGAAGGGTAGTCCTAATTAAAAGAAGGATGATGTCCCTTGTCTTTTCTATGTGAACTCATTTTACCAATTGAGCTTCTATAATTCATAGACCCTAAAATTAATGTGAAGCTTGAATGGGTATTACAGGTTCTATTACACATCTTTTATAGGGTCATGTATACATTATACATCACTCTTGAGTAGTGATTATAGGTCATTTATTTTCTTTCAGAACAATTTAGTATTATCATTTGATTTTTCTATTGCAGATACCAAATCCAGAAAAATTGGTCCCTGTAGTATGTTGCAGACTGTAACTACCAGCCTTCTCTAAAATGTTGTTTGAACTTATTAAAACCTGATGCATGTGATCCCAAGTTTACTCTAAGGCTTGTGCTGGGGCAGGCATGCACGTCAAGGGCAACGGGGGAGTCATTTTCCAGTGGGAGTGCTGGACAGCTAAATTCCGTGGGCTGAGTTAACTCTTGTAGCCAAAGCCAAGTCTAAAGGGTTGCTCCTGACTACATTTCTATTGTCCAGTTTTATTTTCTTTTCGGAAATGGTCAAGGGGGCATGTGCTTGAACATGTGAGCCAGCAAAGCGTCTGTGATTCTAATCCCCTAATTAGACTATTATGCACAGATGGTGTTTAGTTTTTTTTTTTAAATGAATGAAAGCATGTGGTAATGATGTTCATGAATTTTTATAAGGTAAAAAAAAATGCTACTTGAGTTTTGCTTATATTTGCCTAACCTTCTGTATAGGTCAGACCATGGGTAGAAAGATCTGTGAAATTTATAGAAATAGATGATGCTCTTTTACCCACCCAGCTCGCAGGTGTGATATATGTAGACACACACACACACACACTCCCTCTCCCATGTGCATCAGTGCCGATCGAGTATATGCCCTTTGAAATTGTGGACTGTGTTGTTGGGGAAAATGAGAATTTTTCTCATCAGTCTTCTCTCTTGCCTCTAATTCCATAGTTATATTCTTTAATGATTTTTATTAAGTCCAACTTCATATAACAGAGGAAATTTGTTACACATGCGATTTGGTTTAATATAAAATGCTTTTGGCAGAACCGTATTAGAGCAAAGGGAATTAGGGAAAAATAAACAACTGCAAGGATATGACAATGAACAATTTTAAATGGAAGCAACCATCCTTTGATGCAAACACATGACTCATTTTCCTCCATGTGTAGAGGAGATTGTCCACCACAAAATATGCATCTATGAGCCTTAAGATTTCGGTTTTGTAATTGCAATGTTTTTCTCTTTTTGTCATCTGCGTGCTTTGAAGGGAAATAGATATTTTTTACCTGGATTGTCAAAGATAATATTCAACTTGTGGTCTACGGAACACCATATGAATTTCCTATTGCATTCTTCAGGGTTTTTCAAATTTAAGAAATATGGGAGTTGATAGATGGATGACAGGCAAATCACGGATGGCTGATAGATTGATGATAGATAAAATTTGGTTCTGCATATTCTATTTAGATTAAATTTGTGATACATTGAGAAAGTAATTTGTCCGTTTTATTTTGGCTAGTTATTTCCAAAGTAGTTTAAAATACAGGTGTCCACTATACAGCTATATAAAATTATACATTTCACAGGTTATTAGTGTCTTCCAACACACCTGGCATTTAGACATTGGAGTTTTGCTGAGGCGTGAGTTTGTACCTGGAGTTGGAGGGCAGACTTGGGAGTAAATGATTTGGATTGTGACTAGGCCTGGATGAGTCAGTGTTAAGGTACTGTTTGCTTCTTGGTATTTTAAACAAGAACTTATTTTAAAGTAATATAGCATTTTTCGTTAAGAACAGTGGCCCTAAGTCAAAAGAAATCTTCACTGAAAGTTTATATGAGTGTGAGGAAATGCATAGGAAACATCCTTCGGTAGGTATTTGATTCAAGACTCTGTTAAAACCAGAAGGCTATACACATACAGGCTACGTTACAGTTGGGAGAGCCTCATGAAGATGCATTTTTAGTTTTGAATAGATGTAAATTTGTTTTCAATCTCGAAGAAAGTTCAAAAAAGTATTCAGATAAGGGGCTGCTGGATGGCTCAGTCAGTTGTGTCTGACTTGGTTTCGGCTCAGGTCATGATCTCAGGGTGGTGAGATTAAGTCCTGCATCAGGCTCTGTGCTGGGCACGGATCCTGATTAAGATTCTCTCTCTCTCCCTTTCTTTCTCCCACCCCTCCTGCTAACCCCTCCTATCTCTCTAAAACCAAATCAAACCAATGGATTCAGATAATGTTATAAACATTGTATTGTTTTATATGTCATTTCCACCTTGTGTTTTGTTTTTAACATAGTAGCTCATAGAGGTTCCTCCATGAATGCATTATTTTTAACCCCTTATATAATGAAAAGGAGCTGGCTTTGTGTTCAAAGACGATTTTTTAACTCTGTGTATAGGTATCATTTAGGAATGGTCTGAGGCATATTGAAATTAAGAATATAGTTAGGGGGTGCCTGGGTGGCTCAGTGGATTAAAGCCTCTGCCTTTGGCTCAGGTCATGATCCCAGGATGCTGGGATTGAGCCCCGAATCGGGCTCTCTGCTCAGCAGGGGGACTGCTTCCCTTCCTCTTTCTCTGCCTGCCTCTCTGCCTACCTGAGATCTCTGTCTGTCAAATAAATAAATAAAATCTTTAAAAAAAAAAAAAAAAGAAAAGAATATAGTTAGAAGTCGCCAGAATGCTCATTTTACTTTAAAACTATTTAAAGAGTTAAATCAAAACTACTTTTTTCATAATATACCAGAGTTATTTTTAAGCTCTCATTGGGCTTAAAAGTGAATTGCGGTTTTTTTTCATGTTTAAATTTAGTATAAGCCAACGTGCTATTTATGTATTTTTCTTAGATTTATTTTAGTGATGTTTTTATGTTTTTTACTACTTCATACTACAAAGTACTAAACCACACTAATGAATAGTTTGGTTCTTTTTGACTTTATATTGTTACTGTCATCTTTATCATTTTCTTTCTTGTGGAAATTTTAGTTTTACATCAATATTTCTTGATCTTAGTAGATGTATGCTTTTTTCCCCCAGTATTTGTATTCTTAGAGGTCTTAAAGTTCTCCACAAGAATTTCTTTCCTCTATTCTTTTACATTTATTATACTTTAAAATGTATAGAATATAAATGTACCCCAAACTATCAAGCTAGTATTATAAAATGCTAGTACCATAATTTGCTTTTGTGTTGATCTTTTGCATTTATTCCCATTAAATTTTATTTAGTGGCTGCTATGTGCTAGACACTGCACTGTCATAGGCTCTTGGATCTAGCAGTGAACTGAGTGGATGAAAATCCTTGCCTTGATAGAGCTTACATCCGATTGGAGGTGCAGGCATTGAATGGCATTGACACCATGTTGCAAACTTCAGGGGTCTCTATGAAGTGATGTAGTCCCAGGAAGTGAATCCCAAATGACATTATATATACTATGAGTAAAGTTTCTCAGTAGTTCAAATAGAGTACAAAAAGTGGTGGGATTTTATTTTACTTTTTCAAAAAGATTTATTTTAGACAAAATGTGTGAGAGAGAGAGAACGTGCATGAGCTGGGGGGAGAGGCAGAGGGAGAGAGAGAATCCTTGAGCAGACTCTGCACTGAGTGTGGAGCCCAACAGGTGTCGATCCCAGGACCCTGAGATCATGACTTGAGCTAAAACCAGGAGTTGGTCACAACCAACGGAGCCACCCAGGTGCTCCCAAGTGATGGGATTTTAGATATAGTTCTTTGATTCAGAGTCTTCCTGTAACGGTCAGTGTGTTTGGTTTGACCAAAGGTGTTTTAAAATATAACACAGCAGACCTTAACAATAAATATACCTTAAGACCACACTCTAGTTGGTTGGTTGACCTTGAATGGAGCTAATATAATGATTATATTAGTGACTGGCTCATTTCAGAGTATCTTGACTTTCTATTCATTTGAATTATGAGATTTTCATGTAGTCTTAACACTGAATTTTCCCCATATTGGATCAAATGATCTTATTGTTACTGATAATTATTGATTATGTAAGTTGGAGTGCATTATATGTAAAGCCAGTATTTGAAAGCCAAATGCTAGTAAGGATTCGCATTTGGGGGGCATCTGGGTGGCTCAGTGGGTTAAGGCCTCTGCCTTCGGCTCAGGTCACAGTACCGGGGTCCTGGGATCAAGCCCCGCATCGGGCTCTCTGTTCTGTGGGAGCCTGCTTCCTCCTCTCTCTCTCTGCCTGCCTCTCTGCCTACTTGTGATCTGTCTGTCAAATAAATAAATAAATAAATAAATAAATAAATAAATAAATAAGGATTAGCATTTGGCTTTCAAATGCTTATTGACATATATTTATCTGAATTTATCAGCAAATTATATAACAACGTGAATAGGTACAGCAAACTCTATAGTATCATCAGATAACTTGATCCTAAGAAGAATAATATATAATTATGGTTAAACTGATATAAGTTCTTCAGCTTTTATTTCTTTTTTTGTTAAATATTTTATTTATTTGTCAGAGAGAGACAGAGAGCAGAAGCAGGGGGAGCAGCAGGCAGAGGGAGAAGCAGGCTCCCTGCTGAGCGCGGAGCGTGATGTGGGACTCAATCCCGGAGCGTGATGTGGGACTCAATCCCGGAGCGTGATGTGGGACTCAATCCCGGGACTCCAGGATCATGACCTGAGCTGGAGGCAGATGCCTTACCCACTGAGCCACGCAGGCGTCCCTAGCTTTTATTTATATAAGTAAATCTGTATTTGATTCCCTGGATGATTTTATTATATGATCACTCTACATAGAGCTGTTCTGAATGATAAGAAATTTATTCTTATTATTGAAAAGTTTACTTAGATTACTGTCAAACTTATTTGATGATACTTTTCAAAAAATGAAAACGGTGAATTTTGTACTCAAGAAATGAGAGCTTTCATCCTTGGAATTCATTATCTTTTATTGATTACTCAATTTTGACTAATTTCCTTTTCATTCCTGGGACTTTGTTCTCTTCAGTCTTTGCGTGGTACTTACCACGTGAGTCCATCTTGTGTGCCAATACTGAATTCTTAACTGATAGGGCTTCAGTAACTATGCTCTGGCCTATATTTAGCACGTAGTGTATTGTTCTTTTGGAAATGGTGATTGATTTCGGGTAATAAAATCTGTCACTAAAGAAAAGTAGAGTTTAAATTGCAGAGATTATATATGTGAACCATTTATTAATAGCGCCTCTTTCTCCCGCTAAGTTGTTAGTTCCTACCTTTGACAGGTAAGGGCTTGATGTTTTTCACTTTGATTCCTCTTTTAATCTCCATGTGGGACAGATTTTCATGATTCTCTCTGTAACGTTTTGTCTTCCTAAAACCAAATTGTCTGAACATTCTGATGTTTGGAGACTGCCGGAAAACTTGGCCCGAATTCTGATAATTTTTCAATTGGTAACATACCCCTCTATTTAGTCTCTTTTGGACTGGCGGATGCTTTGCAAATATTTCCATAAGCTATTCTGAGTGCATGTATTACGATTTTCTTTTCTATCCTAGCTTTATTATAATGTTAGTAATCAGTGAAACTAAGACACTTTAGCTATTAGATTAAAGCTTTTTTCAATTTATCATTATATGTCATGTATATGACTGCACAGTCCTAGTGTCCTTATGATTTATTTCTTTATTTTAATTGTGTTTGGTTTACTTTTGCTTTTAAAGCTTACTCATTTTCTGTCCTAGTGTTTTTCATAAAACTATCATGTTATTTAATTTCTATCACATTTTCCCAATCAGCCAGTCCAGAAAAACTGGAAGGCTGATTTTTTTATTTAGTGAACCCACACTGATTCCTTGTGATTGCCTTTTCCTTTCTAATCTTCCCTAATCCATTTATTATTTAAATGAATCATTTCATAATAACACTGAAATTGCTGCTAAGATCATTTGTTGGCCAGTTGAAGACTCACGTTTTACTCTGTTTTTAAAACTCTAAAATGAAACTTTAAATTTCTTAGTTTTGTCATTTTTTTCACCTTGCCATGACTTTTCTGGAGGCTAATAATACTTTAACATTTCAGTGCAGTTCTATTAAAAATTCCTATTTTTAAAAAATATAGGTTAACCTTCTAATCTGTTATTTGTCAATAATTTATTCATTTTGAAGCACAACAGATAGTTGTAGAATTATTCCTTTGGATCTAAGGGAAATTTCAGTAGAATAGAAGTATTTAACTTAAGGTAACTTGTTGAAGTAACAGTAGTTCATGTTATGAAAGTAGCAATAATTTGAGACAACATTGTAGTTTTAGATTCTGTTTTTTGATCTATCATATGGTAGAATCACAATGGTTGATGCTGTATAATACTAAAATTAGTATAATTTCTTATAGTATGAAATTCTGTACTTCGTTGTTTCTAATTAAATATTTTTGAACTTTATTATATAGTTAGTTATAAAGCAAAAAAAAAAAAAAAAAAAGCCCAGGAAATATTGAATACTTCAGAATATATGGTTTTTCAAAGATTCCTTTGCCCCATACTTTTAGCTTCTCTAGCATTCATTGTTAATATTCCATATTCTATGTATTACATATTATTAAAATGTGTGTGTTACCATGTGTGTAACACAAATATTTGAAAACCAAATGCTAATTTCCTTACTACATATGTATTACATGTATATTATTAATGTACATTATGAAATAAGGTATTTTGCATTTTAAAGTTAGTTTTATGATGGCTTTAGAAAAGTATTAAAGGCTTATAAATTTGAGAGAAAATTAACTACTTAAACATCTTTCACATCACAGAATTTTATGGGTATACAATTGTGAAGAAACAAGTATATTTTAATAAGCAATGACCCAGTAAACATTTATTTTGTGCCTGCTGTGTTCTAGGTAATTATAATTATAGGAGATAAAAGTAATTTTTCTTAAAAGTGCTGTAAGTTGAGTGATTAAATATATTTTAAATACCTCATCTAATGTAATATTTTAACTTACATTTCCTTCAGAATATTTCTTTGAACACTGAGCTTACACTGACTGTTGGTACTTTAAACTTAGCAACAGAGGTCATATATCTTAACGAATATTCCTTCTACATTTCCAAAGGGGCCTAGGGATATGATGGAAATTTGGGTCACAGAGACAGACAAATTGGGTTTGAGTGCAAGCTATTGTACCTTAGATTGGTTATTTGATTTCCAAAGGCTTAGTTTCCTCATCTGTAAAATTGAAATAAAAATACCTATGTTAGTCACCGTGTTGATGTATATATTCAGTAAGATCACTGAAATATAAAATATGCAGTGTAAGGTGCGGCCCATAGAAGTGACCTGAAAACAAACAAATGAACACATAAAAAGGATATTTATTAACCCTTCGACTTTTCTCTTCTTCCCTGGAAAGCATTTACCAAAAAAATCCCCCAATCCTCTCCAGAATATGCATGATAATAAATTTAGATTTTTGAAGAAATAGTCCTTTAGTTTAATTTTATGCTGGACCCTTTACATGACTCAGACATTAGAAATGTCTATTTTGGAGTATATTCCAAATTGATATCCTATTTTTTAATTTACTCACATGTAAGAAGAAATCTCCTTAGTCCCAAGCATATGACAAGTAATAAAACACTTGTGCAGACTATCACTCTGGGAAAAAATTGGAATTCATGTCTTTGATGTTGTTTCAGCTAGGGTTTCAATTCATGGACAGAAATCTGTGGAGAATCCAGAAGTAAGATCTAACGGTTTCGCCAGCTCATCTATTTTCCTCTCTAAGGAAGAGATAGGGCAAAATTGGATATCTCCAGAGGGAGATCTAAGTGCAGTGGCACAATAAATCCCCTTTGGACTGACAGAGCTACCTGACTTCCTTTGGAGAGCTAAAGGAGGGGGGAAGGAGAGGAAACAGAGGCTGACTGATTTAGGGACTAAACCTAGCCCTTTAATATAAAGGGGAGAGTTCCCAGTATTTCCCTTTAGACTGTTTTGGGGAGGGGAAAGAAATTGAATAAATAGGATAGAATATTAGTATTCTTAATATGTATTCCAGAAAAGAAAAGAAAGGAAAGAACATTATCAAGTCAGTCTTATCCAATCCGTACTTTTTTTCTGCTCTTCAACAAGAGAAAGATCTGTTTCTCCTGAGTTGGGAAATAGGAGCATTTTCAATGTTCTCTTTCCTAACTTTCCAATGAAGCCTAAATTAGAATTTGTAAACTTTAGAGTGACGCGGTCTCTCGAAACATCCTTCCATACTTCACGTTTTAAATATCTCTTCTTTCAGGAATTTCTGAAGTGAAAATGGTAATTTATGGAGTTAGCAGTATCATGGGAATTTATGAAACTCTTAGACTTCGACTATTGAATTAAATAAGACTTTTGGATGGACAAATACTTTGATTCATCTGCGGAACTTACTGATAATGTGAGTGTTACAACCTGGAAACTAGCCTACTTTTAAATTGCACATGGACCCCAACTGCCACTCCCCAATATTGTATTTAATTATGGGTATCTAACTAATCAGAATTGGTCCTTCAGTCTGCTTGTTTAATATCATGTCGCAGTCTCCAAGGCAGTTGCCGACTGTTCGGAAAAGGGAATAATCCTTCTCAACTGTCAAACATCAAATGGAAGGTCATAAACCTTGTAATAATAAAAAGAAATTTCTTTTGTTCTTTTGTAGTCCTCTAGAATTCCAGAATAGATTCGGATCGCAGTAGAGGAAGTTGAAACAAGAGTAGAGTTGGAAAGTCCAGACCAGATTTATCAAACCAGACATTGTGTCCTCCCCCACCAGCTCAGCCTAGTTTGGGGTTACTTTCTTATCAAAGGACGCAGACAGTTCTGGGAAAGTTGTCTGTGTTCCCCCCGGAGTGGTTCTCCTTACCATCACATCAGTCAAGTTTGGTAGGGAGAGGGGTGAGAAGGAATGGAGGGGGTTGGTCACAAGAAGGAATCCTAGAAGAGAGTATCTGTTAAAAGTCAGAAAATTCCTTAGGCTGAAGTGTATGCGGTCACAAGTCTCAGAAAACAGTGAAATGTCAGGTAACTTCTACTCACATCTTATAAAACAGCTGTGATAAAATATGGCCCAGGAAGACCTAGACTCAATCATAAGTCTCATATTATTGATAACATAGCAAGTGACAAAGAAAAGCTCTTTTTGCCCAGAATTGATGGGTCATGAATTTAAAGCAAAGGGGGATGGGTTTCTGTCATTCTTTGTCTCTTGTTAATACAACTGAACGTTAGCAGCACATTATGATGACAGATGGATTTATTCCACGTTCCGGTAAATGGATGCTGAAATTCTTAAGTGGGTCTGTTTCAGACCCAGGTTTTTACACACTTTTTTTTTTAACCCAAAACTTTGCTTTACAAATTCCTTTTTGCTATAAAAGCATATACCACCAAGAATGTCTTTTCCTGATACTTAGCTTTACAAAAGATGAGTCGATTCCCAAATTTCCCTTGCTTTTCTTTCACCCGTTGTAAACATAAAATGAGAAAAAAACAAGGCCCACTGATACAAAGAAGGAAAAGAATGCAGAAGTAGCAACTTTCAAAAATTCAGATGCGCAGTGAAGATTGTGTAGCTTTGTCAAAATAGTAGTGCTGTGAGTGAAAAAATAAATTGTACTTTAGTGAAATCAAGTGGTACCATGTGAAGTTGAAGCTAAGGGAATGGAAAGTTGTGGTGTTTTGTTTTTTTTTAAGGGAATTTAATGAATTATAAGAAAAGATGAAAAGCTAAAGCTCAATATATTATAAATTACATAATAAAAATGAAACTGACTCACATGAAAAGTGCAGAGCTGCATCATTCTTAACTCTCAAAGGTTTAGAATCCTGTCTGATGCCACCTACTTTCATACAGGAGTCCTTCCCTCCTACTTCAAGTGCTCACACTCACATGAACACCGGTGACTTTACATGACTTACCCTCCCACACTCCCCTCCCCAGCCCCCTTTCAGAAGGTTACTCTTTGAAGAAAACAAGGAAATGCAGCTTTCCTTAAAATAGGCAATGCAGGATCTCATATTTTTGATAGCACCATAACAGCTAACAACAAATGGCATTTACTCGGTGCTTTCCGTATTTCGGGAATTATACCTAGTGCTTTACACACACTATGTCACTTAATCTTTAACATAATCTCAGGAAGCGTGTGCTGTCCTTTTAATTCCCATTTTACAGGTGTGGAAACAGTTCTAGAAGGGAGACTTCCTCACTGCCATGTAGTTAGTAGGCGGAGACCCGGGTCCCAAGATGGGCAGACTCTCTTGCCTGTGACTCTTTTCATTCTCTTCCATCTTCTGTTTCTCTCTTGCTCACAGTATCTTGGTGTTACCTGGGAAACCATGTGCCCAGCCTGACAGGCTGAGTCCTACTACTGGCAGTCATTTTTTACCCCTTGCCTTTGGTGATGGGCTCTGCCATGACTCCAGAGGTTTGCAAGAGTCCGTTTGCACCAGAGTGCTCCTGGGAAGCATTTCCTTCGTGTAAGGCAGTGCAGGAGAAAAGCTTTTTTATTCCGTCTATTTCTATTCTATTTCTGTCCCTTGGAGGACATTGTTGTGTGAGAATCATTTCTTTCCCATAAGGCAGTGCAAGGGAAAAAGATTTGTACTCCTGACCACTTCCGTCCTTCTGAAGGTAGTGTGAGAATGAGATGCCGGCCCCTGTGGGAGTCCTCACTTGATCACAGGGGGAGACATGGCCAACACACTTACATGGAGAACTAAAAATGAGAGTCTGGGACCTTGAAGGCATCAGAGACCCTAATATCCAACAACCTCCAAACTTACTGCCAACTTATTTTCGTTGTGGTATCCTGTCACTTGCGGGTAAATAGGAAGAGTTGGCCAGGCCCCCTAAGACCAGTCAAGCGAACAGAGCCAGCAGAGGCAAAGGTGGCACACAAAGTCAGTGCAGATGAAAAATAAGAACTGTGAACACGAGTGACGAAAATACCCATTAAAAAGTAAAATTGTTTTTTGCTCTTAAATTCATGACTCATAGTCTACACAAGGTTCTTTTTGTTTTCTGTTGCCATGGTATCATCTTATTTTAAACAACTGGAGAAAGCATCTTAATCTTTGAAAGGGTGACCCAGTGTTGGTGACCTGTATATTGAAGTAATTCCTCATTATATTGTTTACATAAAGCAGACACGAGAAACACTAACTTCTTGCTTAAAGCTGATTAATTGTGGGTGTGAAGCGGAATATAAATTTTTGAAACCTTTATCACATACACAAAAATGTTGATTTAAATGCAAAAGATTCAATCCCTAATATATTACATGCAAGTTTAATTACTGGGTTAGGTTGAACAATTAAAGAGGCAGATGGATTCAAAATTTTTAACTCTAAAAATACTCAGACCATTGCTTTGATTAAAAAGATAATATCATTGAAGTAGGAGAGTTAAATATCAAATTCATTGAATCATTTGTTGCAGCAGAAATTTTTTTTAAAAAAACCGTGATGCCTATTTTTAGTTGATTTTCAGCTTTAAAATTTTATATAAATGTGTTCATCGTAGACATGTTGATTTTAAACAGAAATAACTTTGTAATTTACTGTTTGATAGCCAAAATTCATTCTCGCTCAACACTTTTAACATCATTTTATGCAAGCTTGCAAAATAAAACAAAGTTTGCTACGCAGAAACAGGGCGTTCTGTTTCTGCCTATACTTCTTTAAAAAAAATTTTTTTTTAAATAAAAAGCTACATAGTTGAAGAGAAATATTACCTTTTGACATCTACATACTCATTGTTCTTTCTAAGCTTTTGTTCCCCAGCTCAGGTTGAAAATGGATAATTATATGTAATGGAAGACAGCTGTGATGTACCAAGTGTATTTTTTTCCCCTTTTTATCTTGTGTTTGAGTGCATTATTCCCTTCCTGCTTCAGTGTTATATAATGCTCAATGTCCCTATGTTTACTTTTATCCTGAAATTTTAGTGTGAGGACTTTAACAACAAATAGTTTCATTGCTACCTTTAGATAATGCCTTAAATTATGTATTAAAGCATAAAATTTCTAATAGGAGACCATTTTGTTGAGCAGGATGGTAATTGCTCTGTGTATCTAAAAAAAAAATGCCATCAGGAAAAGAAGAGACAGTAACATTTTAAATCACTCATTAAATTCACTCCAATTTCTTCAAGATGGGATGGGAGGGAGACAAACCATAAGAGACTCTTAATCTCACAAAACAAGCTGAGGGTTGCTGGAGGAGGGGGGTTGGGAGAGGGTGGTGGGGTTATGGACATTGGGGAGGGTATGTGCTATGGTGAGTGCTGTGAAGTGTGTAAACCTGGCGATTCAAGACCTGTCCCCCTGGGGCTAAAAATACATTATATGTTTATAAAAAATTTTTTAAAAAATTCACTCCAATTTCTTTTTAGGTTTTTCATTGGATGATATTGTCAACTTTTTGGCTCTTGCTTTCTTTTTCGATTCTAACGCAGAACCTGACTCTGTGTGCGTGTGTGCGTGTGTGTGTGTGTGTGTGTGTGTGTGTGTGTGTGTGTGTGTGTGTAAATGCCTGGGTGCTCCCAGGTTTGCCTTCACATCCTCTCTAAAATTTGGTGATAGGCCTCTTACTGAGTGTGTGGCACTCTATATTATAATCGTTTTCTTCTGTGCTCTGGTTCTATTGGTATATTTGCAGAAAGAGGAGTATAGTCTTATCAAGTCCTGGTGGCTCCACGTGTTCCCTTTCCTTGGGTCCTGAATTCTCTCCACATACCTTTTATCAGTGGTAATTGGGTAATTAGCCAGAAAGGCTGTCGCCTGAGCAAGGGAGTAAGAAATGTCTCATTGAACAAAATAATCTTTCTTTGTGCTCATGATTCATTTTTGATATGCTACAACTCTATCAGCAGGGAAACTTTCCTCCCCATCGGGAGTCTAACAAGCCTTTAAGACCCAAAGAGACAGGAGCTGCTAGGCTATTAGTCTCAATTCTAAGGCAAATCAGTTACTCAGCTCTACTTGCATTTTGCACTAGCCCAGCAGGAGCTCTTAGGAGATGGCAGAAATCTTCTGTTGAAGATTTGATGAATAACAAGATAAGAGTTCTATTGTGGGCCACTTGAAGAAAATTTGTAGCCAATTTGGCTTTTAAAACAAGCTGGAAGGCATTTCTGGAAGTCTGAAGAGCCCACTGGGTTATTTGGTTTCAACTCTATTTTGATGCGGCGTGTAGATATCCGGAGCAAAATGCCCTTCAGTGAAGAAAAATTTCTGTTTCTGGCTATCAGTTGCATCACGATTCCCAAGCAAATAGCTGAGTAAAAGAAAACATCCCTTAAAGACTCCACTGCATTCTTGTAATAAATCACAAAAACATTGGTATCAGCTTTCTTAGTCATTCTGCAAGACTATAGTTAAGAATATTTCCAGATGTGTCTTACTGAAGGGAAGGTGATTTTCTTTCATGCACAAGAGATCCTTTCTTAGCATTGAAGGGGGAAAAAAAAATCAGACACTTTTTTAGCCCTCTGCAGGTGACAAAATTTCAATTTCCTGTATCCTCAGACTGCTAGCATTTTGCTTCTCTCCCATGGGAATGAAGAGATATAATCATAAGACTACACATACATCCAAGGTCATATAAATGAAGAAGGCAATTTTCTGGTTTCCTGACAAGGTAGCTTCATGGAACAGTAATCTGAAGAAAAGAAAAGAGTGCACAGGAATGGAACTGATTGCTTGGGTTTGTAGTAAAGGACCCAACCCTTGAAATATTCAAGTTAAGAGCAAAGAGATTTTCTTAATGAGGTACTGAATTGTTCTCCAGGATAAATAGAAACTTCAGTGAAAATAATGTCTCAATTTGTCAAAATTAATGATAGACCAAATCTTTCCAATAAGAACTACAAACCTAGTGTGCAATTTTGTCTTCTTATTCTAATCACATTCTTAGTTGGTGGTAAGTGAGGCACAAAAGGATCTATTACAGTCTAAACTCTCCTGTGTAAATTGCTGCTATGTATAGTATCATAGTTTGATACCAGTAGAGATCTTTTATGGTCTGGTATTACAGACAATATTTCTTTTTTCTCTCTCCCATCATCTACTATTCTCAGGAGGTAAATGCAGTGTAGACAAAGCCCTGTATGAACTGTAATTATACATAGCAATTTTAAAGCCATGTCAGTTAAGTTGTTTCTACGTTCACCAGTGCAAAATAGGAATTATGTGGATGAATATTTAACAAACAATTTTTAAGGGTTCTCAGATCCCCAAGTATATTTTACTTCAGTCACCTGGATTGCTATGTGAATTTATGCCTCAGCAGTGCATTATTACAAAATACATTTCTGGTTTTCTATCAACATAATAGTGGTCTCTTTATTTAAGAAAATACGTGCATAAGAAAATTAAAAAAAATATGTGTGTGTATTGAAGGAAATGGCATGAGGGAGGTGGAAAGCAGGATTCTACGGTCTATAAATTTAGCAAAGAGAGGCAAACAGCTTTCTTTAAGGGTAGGAGTTAGCAGTCTCCATCTTCCCTATGTTATTTTTTAAAAGGATTTTGTTTGTTTGTTTGTTTGTTTGTTTATTATTTCTTAGAGAGAGTACACGAGCCATGGGCAGAGGAGAGGGTGAGGGTAAGGGAGGGAGGAAGAATCTCAAGCAGATTCCGCGCTGAGTGTGGAGCCTACGTGCCAGGCTCCTCGAAGGGCTGGATCCTAGGACCCTGAGATCATGACTGTGAGATCATGACCTGAGATGAAACCAAGAATGGGACACTTAACTGACTGAACCACCCAGGCACTCCTTCCCTACCTTATTTTAAGTGAATTGTCTCTCTTTGGGCGCAGGTGGTTCAAGGAATACTTGTGGGAAATGCTGTTCTCTATGCATTTTTCTTCCTTCCCCCGCTCACAGCCTTGTTATTAATAGATAGAAAATAATTTTCTGAAGTTTTTATTTCTTTTGGTTGAAAAATGTTTGTATTTGTTAATATTTTAATACTTTAGTCTAAGCAAAATGTAATCTAAATTAATTAAATCTCAATTTAATTATAAGGAGATAGGTTTGTTTTATTTATTTATTTATTTATTTATTTATTTATTTATTTTAACATTTTACTTTGTGAGTGATCTCTACACCCAATGCGTGTCTCCAACTTGCAACCCTGAGATCAGGAGTCATGTGCTCCACTTACTGAGCCAACCAGGCACCCCAAAAAAGATAGTTTAAATGAGCATACAAATAATATTCATGTAAAAATAATCCAAGGAAGAGAGAGTTGAAATTTGTTTATTTTCCATAATGTGTAATATTTTGTGCCTGTTTGGTGAACATAAGATAGAATTTCCAAGAAGCATTTTGTTACAGTTGAATTTGGATGAAGCATCTATGATACACACAGATATAGATATATATAGAGAGAGATAAGATATATATATCTTCTATTTGAGAATCATTTCCCAACTTTTTTTTTTTGAAGAATTTATCCATTTATTTGGGAGAGAGAAAGACAGAGCATGAGTATGAGTGGAAGGTAGGGGCAGGAGCAGAGAGAGAGGGAAAAAGCAGACTCCTCACTGAGCAGGGGCCCCAACTTACGGCTCTATCCCAGGCCCTGGAGATCATGACCTGAGTTGAAGGCAGAGGCTTAACTGACTGAGCCACCCAGGCACCCCTCATGTCCCAACATTTTAATGTAAAGCTAAATGTATTTTATACTGGAATGCTGGCTTATCAGCCAAAGAGTCTTGGCATTACCTGTGTATTGAGTTAGCACATTCCCCTATGAAACTACAAGTAAATGGAACTTTCTGTGTCTTTTTAATTTCTTCTTAAAAATCATAATTAACATTGAGCGTCTTTCTTTCACTAACAGAATCTTTTCCTAAAAATACCTCCGTTAAAATAATCTTTGATTGTAGAATTTCACTTCTATGACCTTGTGATAAAGTTGCATTCCATAGTTTGCATTAAACCTAAGAAATGTTAAGATAAGATTATATTTTTGCCCAAATACATTTAACTCACAGACCTTATTGTCAAGTGAGATGACTATAAATTGGTAGTAAAATTAACACATAGTAACTTAATTTATGAAGCATATTGAATGATTCTCTTTTCTTGGCAATTTTTGTTATTCCTTGTGGTTTGTGAGTTGTGAAACTTGAGAAGTCGCTGTAATAAGGATGATGAGGAAACATTTGAGCTTTTCTGTTAATATAAAATATTGACTAGGGGACCAAACACCATGGCCCTGGAAGTAATGAGTGAGGATGCCAGGTGGTGTGGAGAGTTCGGAGGGTACCTAGAAACTATTAAAGCAGAAGGAATATTAGATAAAAGTAGAATTTTTTCCACAGATGTACTTATTTTGGAGTATGGAAATTGTTTTAGAGAACTAACAAGCTAGATTTGAAATGCAGATCTGTTTGAGGTCATTAAGAAAAATTGAGGTCTTCCTGTGAAGACAAGATTATTCTGGATAATAACTGGCATTACATGTGTGTAATCATCAAGATTATAATAGATGGCACGATTTGATAGTAGCTAACTACTGTCTCTCAAACCATAATGAAGTTTAATTGAAAATTTGCTATCATGCCTTCCCCTGTCTCAAAAACAACAATTATAGTGTACATAACTTTGAAACATATTTAATTGAATGCATATATTTAGAATGCATGCTCTGTGCAAAGCACTGTTCTTGGTACTAGTGGAGAGTGCAAGCATGAAACACTCTCTCTGACATTAATAGTGTTCAAGTACTTTTCTCAAAAATGCAGGCAAATCAATAACTATTATACAAGATAGTATGTGGTCTGTGTAGTAATAAAGATGGTTCATCAAGAAATTAAGTTTTTGTGTAATCTTTTTATCAACTTTATTTTTAAGAGAAAGAGAGAGTGACTGAGTTTGCTGGGGGGTACACATAGCGGGGTGGGCAGAGGAAGAGGGAGAGAGAGACTTAAGCAGGTTCCGCACCCAACACAGAGCCTGAGATGGGACCCACTCTCACAATCCTGAGATCATGACCTGAGCTGAAATCAAGAGTTAGACACTTCACTGACTCAGCCACACAGGCATCCCTGAAATATTAAGTTAAAAATGGAACATCAGAAATATTTAACTACAAACAAGTAGAAAATATGGTGGTGAAAAAATATTTTTTTTTTTTTTACCATTTTGGTATAATCTATATTTGCCAGTTGCGAAGAAATATCAAAGCACTATAACATTTCACCACAGAAGTGTTGCTGTGAAATTTATGGCAATTTTGATAGCAATTTGTTGTTATTTTGCTTTGTACATTTTGTTCCAGTTATTTGTTTTCCCCTAAGTATTACGCAAAAGGAACTGTGCTTGATTAATCCAGTTCAAATTAATAAGTAAAATGTGCAGACACACATCCTGAACTAAACAGTTCCTTACAAGCCAGGCAACACAGTAGTGTAGTATCACAGGTACAAAAACAGTAATATATTACATTCTAAAAGGAATAAATGGGGGGTGTTTGGGTGGCTCAGTCAGTGAAATGTCTGCCTTTGAGTCAGGTCATGATCCCAGGGCCCTGGGATTGAGTCCCACATCAGGCTCCCTGCACAGCAAGGAGTCTGCGTCTCCCTCTTCCTCTCCCCGCTCCCTCCACCACTTGTGCTTGCACTCTTGCACTCTCTCTCTCAAATAAATGAGTAAAATCTTTTAAAAAAATTGAATAAATGGTAATGTGAAAAATTCGAGATCTATTTTAGTAAAGATATTGTTCTCCATTACAATATGAAAATTCATCTGATAAAACAAAAAAACTACTCTTTTTTTGCAATTTATAATCATAAAGGTCTTATAATTAAACAATATCATCTGATAGTGATTTTTAAAATGCCTTTTGTCTCTTTCTCTTGTTCTCCCCTGAAAAAACATCGTGTGTGTGTGTGTGTTCTTATTTACTTAGATACAGAGAGATTTTTTTTTTTTAAAACATTGCTGATTTTTTTTTTAAAGATTTTATTTATTTATTTGACAGATCACAAGTAGGCAGAGAGGCAGGCAGAGAGAGAGAGAGGAGGAAGCAGGCTCCCTGCAGAGCAGAGAGCCCGATGCGGGGCTCTATCCCAGGACCCTGGGATCATGACCCGAGCCGAAGGCAGAGGCCTCAATCCACTGAGCCACCCAGGCGCCCCTAGAGAGATTTTCTATATATGTTAAAGAAGTTGCTGTGAAAAGCAAAAGATCTTTTTGCTAAGACTTTTAGATCCTAAAAGTGGTTACATTTAATTTAAAGTACATCTATTTATGTAAGCTAACCTTGAGAATGAATTTTGAGGTTAATTTAGCTTTAAGTAATTAATTTAGTTGTTAGAGAATTTATCAACTTCCAAACAATGCATTGCTATGTAAAAATATCTTCCTTAGTAACTTTTATGTCCCTGAAAAATTTATTTGTCTATCTAAAATCTTGCTTAAAAATTTAATAAATTTACTAAGGTATAGACTCTTCATGTGTAGATCTCCCAGGAGAAATGCTGTATCAGTTTATATCGGAATTCTCTCAAATTACATTGCTTACACTAGGCAATTAATTTGTTTTCACTTTCATAAACATGTGGATAGCAGGATTATTTCTTTTGGCTAAGACCTAAAACTGATCATCCAAGGCAAAGAAAAAGGTTCAGAAGGGAAATGGCATTCCTTCATAAGCTGGGAAGCCAATTGTTTGTTTTGTGTGCTTGTTTTTAGGAGAAGAGGGGTAAATACGATGGATCCGTGTAGTTCGGAAGATAAGTTAACATATTTTTCCTGATGGAGAAGGGGGAAATGTCAGTATGTTCCTAGTAAGATGGGAAAAAGGTAGTCAATGAATTTGTGGACTATGTAAGTAGCAGAGAAGGCAGCAAGCCAAGTTTCCGAAGGACCTTAGACTGTTCTGATGGCCGTAATCTTACAGCCTGCAGAGGCAACAGGTTGTTGTACAATAAATTTTAATTACAGGACATAAAAAGTTATGTTATTCGCAGCTGAATCAGTGTGCTGTGGATTCTGCCATATTATCCCAGATGAGACATTTGTCTGTCTAACATTTGCCAAGATGATCTTGCCGGTCAACAGACCCTCCCATCCCTCATTCTTTCACTCCTAGTAGTTGGACCAGAAATAGCATGCAGGGCAACAGTGACTGCGTTTGGGTATATTTTGGCCTATTTCCCTAGCCTACTAACTGAAAGCAGCTGACATTTAACTGAAAGAACATGGTGGATTGAAACCAAGCATATGAAATTTCAGATCCAAAGAATCCCCTGAAATGAAGAAACTATAAAACAAGTGTAATTTTTGGCCCTCCTCCTGTAGTAACTGGGAGGAACCATTGGCTCGTGGTAGGGAGACTACTTTCCCCAGATCCCTGTGTACTTCCCACTACTAAAATTTCCCAGTAGTGAATGATACCAGGCTGCAGTTGGCGGTCCCTCTGCATATGGCCTCCCCTGCTGGCTTACCATTGGTTCCCATTCTGCATTCATAGTTTCTTCTCACATAGTTTGCATATTTTCTGATTGGTGGCTGCTTCTTGCCCTTAGTCCTAAAAATCCAAAGTTTTGTGGTGAAAAATCCAAATATGGTCTATAAAATCTGAGAGGGTTTTAATGGATACTGAAGACAATGTTGCAGTTCCAGACAGATCGGATGTTGAGAATATTAGGTCTCTAGATCATTGAGGACCCGTACCACTTCTTAACTGTGACACGGGACAACTTAGTTCACGTGTTTCCCCTCAGTTTCTTCAACTGAACGATAGAAAATTACAGAGACTGTCCTATAGATTCTTTGAATTAAGTGGTGTACACCATTTAGAACACTTCTTGGCTCAGAGTAAACATTCAATGAATACTTTCCATGATTACTATATTGTTTTTATTGATATTACCGTGGTATAGATGAGGTTAGGTATTTCGTCTGAAAACTGGATGTTTTAGGGACAGTTGAAGATCCAACTTTTGGAAGATTAAGAATATTTTAAACTTCATTAAAAGTTTTTAAGAGTATAGGCTTGGTCCTTGACGTTTCCAAACGAGTGTTTCTTAACCGGCTGGACTAGAGGTTTGGAAGGGATTTGGGGAATGAGGTGTATTAGAATGTCAAGGGCATATGACACCCTGCAAATTCTGGTGTAAACATCCTCCACCCAAACACTGTCCTCTGGTAATTGCTGAGAGGTTTACATCATATCCCCCAGAGTAGAAGAGAAGCTAGGGGCCATATTTATAAGCTATTTTAAAAATGTTTTTACTTATTTAAATTTAGTCAGGTTTCCTTGAGTAAAAGTGACTTTTTAAAGACTAATCATTAGGGGTACCTGAGGGGCTCAGTCAGTTAAGTGTTTGCCTTCAGTCCAGGTCATGATCCCAGGGTCCTGGAATCAAGCCCCATATGGGCTGCTAGCTCAGCAGGGAGCCTCCTTTTCCCTCCCCCTCTGCCTGCTGCTCCCCCTGATTGTGCTCTCTCTTTCCTGCGTGAGTGCGCTCTCTCTGTGTCAAATAAATAATAAGAAATCTTTTTAAAAAATTAAAGACTGGGGCGCCTGGGTGGCTCAGTGGGTTAAGCCGCTGCCTTCGGCTCAGGTCATGATCTCAGGGTCCTGGGATCGAGTCCCGCATCGGGCTCTCTGCTCAGCAGGGAGCCTGCTTCCTCCTCTCTCTCTCTGCTTGCCTCTCTGTCTACTTGTGATCTCTCTCTGTCAAATAAATAAATAAAAATCTTAAAAAAAAATTAAAGACTAATTGTTTAGATATTCTCAATCCTTGACAAAAACTGCTGCCTTTTAATTTGTTGTCTTCACCTCCTCTTGCTGCTTTAATAAATCACCACAAATTTAGCAGTTAATTTAAAACAACATACACTTATTTCACTGTGATACAGCTCAGAAGTCTGAACGGGCTCAGCTACGTCCTTTGCTTGGTATCCCATGAGCTAGAGTGAAGATGTTGCTTAAGGCTGTGTTCCTTACTGAAGATTTCAGAAAAAAATCCACCTCCAGTGTCATTCAGATTATTGGCCAAATTCAGTTCATTATGGTTGCGGTTGTAGGAATAAGGTCCCTGTTATCTTGTTGCCCATCAGACAGAGGCCCATCTTTGCTCCTGTGGGTTAACTCTATTCCAGCAAGGGCTGACTGAGTCTCTCTCATGCGTTTTGGCCATTCTGATTTTGCTGCATCTCTCTGATACAGATCAGAGAAAGCTCTTTGCTTGTAAGGGTTCCTGTGATTACATCAGGCCCATCTGGGTAATCTAGTATGTCCTCTGTGTCTTAAGGTGTATTGCCTTAATTACACCTGCAAAGCCCCTTTTGCTATGTGAGGTAACAGAATTCACAGATTCAAGGGAGTAGGGAATGGATATCTTTGGAGAGCTAGTCTACCACCCTTGGGTTTTTCTATATCCAAATATTCTAAAGTGGGAAAGTCTTACAGAACCTTTTTCTGTCTCATTAATACTTGTTCAACAGCTTTTATTAAATATCCTAGGATGTCTAAGAAACTTACTCTAGTTGAGAAATAAAGACAATATACACCTACTTAGCTATAAGTGGCTCAAGGGGGCTCTGAAAAAAAAAAAAGAAAAAATGTACATAAAGGGAACTAGTTTATTTCTAATAGGAAGAAAAAAAAAGATCAAGGAAAGCTTCTTTGAAGAATATCCTGAAGGATGAAAATATCCTTTTGAAAAATATCCTGAAGGATGAACAAGGGAAAGGTATTTTTCTGACTTATGGATGATAAGACATAAAAGCAGAGACATATGCTATATTCAGGACATGGCATCAGCTAGGTAGGATTCATGGCAATATATAATGAAAATGGAACTTTCTGTGACCATGCTAAGGAGTTAGAACTTTATTCTATGATAGGAGTCAGTGAAGCTTTTAGACTCTTGGAAGTAATAGACTAAAAGCCATGTTTTAGAAAAGGCAAGCCTGCTGTCACTGTGGAGAATGGATTGCAGGCAGGAATCCCATTGGAAGGAGCATCTGAGGGCAGGAACCTGGCAGAGGGATTGGTAGAAATTGCGCAGTTAGGTTGAGAAATTCTTGCAGAATCATTGACCGACTGAATGAAGGGATGCAGATAATTGTAGAGTCCAGATGGGACATTTTCTAGCCTTGGAAACTGAGGAAAGGGATTCTATTTTCTGAAGATAAAGGACATAGGAAGAACAAAAGGGTTTCTGAGTGAGCAGGTAGAGTTTGGATTTATGCATTTCTTACAATCTGAGAAAGAAATTAGGAGAGTTGCAGGCCAGAGATAATGTTTAGGAAATGCATCATCAATAGGATAGTCAAGGCAGAAGAGGGGGTCAGGTCATTTAGTTAAAGAAAAATGCACGGGCGCCTGGGTGGCTCAGTGGGTTGAGCCTCTGCCTCCGGCTCAGGTCATGATCCCAGGGTCCTGGGATCGAGTCCTGCATCGGGCTCTCTGCTCGGCGGGGAGCCTGCTTCCTCCTCTCTCTCTCTCTTTCTCTCTGCCTACTTGTGATCTCTGTCTGTCAAATAAACAAAATCTTTAAAAAAAAAGAAAAAAAGAAAAAGAAAAGAAAAAGAATAATGCAGAAGGAGGTGCCTGATTGTCTCAGTTGGTAGAACATGTGATTCCTGATCTTGGGGTTGTGAGTTCAAGCCCCATGTTGGGTGGAGAGTTGACTTAGAAATAAAATCTTAAGGAAAATTGCAGAAGAAACCCACAGACTCCCTCGTGAGACTAAGTATAATCCACATAAGGGAAGGAGGTAGCAGGGATTTTATTGGTGAAGGAAGTTCACAGGCAAGCACCTGGGACACTTGGGAAAAACTTACGGCAGAGCAACTGCAAAACTAGACAAGGAAGTATGTGTGTATTCTTTTATCAGTCTTTCCCTGGCTCCCTTGATGAATAAGGTCTGAAGGTCTCATGTAAAATATGGTGACTATAGGTGACAACCCTGCACTGTCTAATGAAATTTGCTAAGAGAGTAGAACTTAAATGTTTTCACATACACATACGAAGTTTGTGACATATGTGACATGCCAGATATGTTGATTAATTAGATGAGGACTCCTTTCACAATGTATACACATACCAAATCATGAATATACGTTAAATATTTTACAATTTTATTTGTCTGGGGTACCTCAGTAAAGCTGAAATTTAGGGGCGCTGGATGGATTAGGTCATGATCTCGGAGTCCCTGGATCGAGCCCCACGTCAGGCTCCCTGCTCAGTAGGGAGTCTGCTTCTCCCTCTGCCCCTGCCCCCTCTTGTGCTCATTCTCTCCCTCTCTCTTTCTCAAATAAATAAAGAAAATCTTTTAAAAATTAAAAAAAAATAAGCTGAAATTTAAAACAATAACAAAAACGATTGAGGCAGTTTTGGGACAAGGTGGGAAAGTGCTTCTTCCAAGAAGAGATCATTTACAAAGTGAGGGAAGCTTCGAGTAGTAGAGGGTAGCCAAAGAGGATACCTTGAGGGCGGGTAGCTGGGAGGTCCTGGCAGAAGCTACAAATCTATCTCTGGTTGAGTTGAGTTGAAGCCACTGCATTTGGCAGGCAAGCCCCATGGGTTCTGGGTGAGGAAAATGAATCAAGGCCAAATGTTCAGTCCTGGTTCCAGGCAATTCAGTCTGGGCTTTGACTAGTTATTTATGTTGAGGAATTCCTTTTTTAAGCTTATTCATTTCTGTGCCTTTCTACTCTTGTTTTTTCCATCTTCCTTAGTTTTCTGGTAATGATTCTTTTGAGGGGAAAAAAAAAATCCATCATCATTTCCTCTGAGCCAAGGAGAAAGTCTTTAACCATAGACCAGAATAACTAGAGGCATCATTATGTTCTTGAAGCAATGGTTCTCCTTTTTTTTTTTTTTTTTTCCTATTCAAAACACCTCCTGGGGTAACAAAAGTATGATTTCTCTTCCCTCCTTTTCCAAAAATCCCTGTTTCTTAGAAGTTCATTTAAGCAGACTCTACCTCTCAATATTCTTCCTCGCTGCTCATATACATGTACTGATAACCTCCTGTTGCCTCTTCCAGTAATGAATTTAGCACCATATTTACCGCCTTTTTTTCAATTCCCCGTGTCTGTCACCATCCTGGAGAGTTAGCCTTTAGTTCCCTGACCTTCTTATCTACAGTAATTTTTTCCACTACATTTCCTTGGTCCTGATCCCTCCAAAATCATACTTTCTCCAAAACCTATACGTCAAACTTTCTGTCATTACATTAACTTACTAGTAAGAGTCAACTACCAACCACACCCTGTATGTAATACTTCTCTCCATCTCTACTAGGACCACCCTGACAGGGGTTACTTTCTACTGTAATACTTTAGGGGTCTGTCACTCGTCTTCCTGCCTCCTATATTTCATCTAGACCCAACATGGTACAAAACAGGAGTTCAGCAGATAGTTCTTAAACGAATGGGTGATTTATGCATGTTGAGAAAAAAGGAAGCATCTGGAATTTTTAAAAGCGGTTCCCAGAGTATGTCCTGAGGTAATAATGGTCATACTCTTCATCATTATTATTATTTAAGTTGTGGAAAACTTGACTTCTAGACCTGGCCTTACATACATATTCCATTAAACAAAGAGCTATGGACTCGCACCCGCATTGATTCCACATTTCCACTTCCTGAAGATCTCCTGGTACTGAGACTCTGGCTAGCACTGATTGGTCCCCTTGTCAGGGCTTGTCTGTGGTAACGACTGGGTGTCTGTTGGTGGTCCTGGTGAAGAAGGGATCTGAGCTGGATGTAGAGGTCCACGAGAGAGCTGTCTTAGAGGTGTGGGCCTGTATGTATGCTTCTGGTTTCCTCTGGTGTGTCCTCTGAGAAGAAGGGTGTGTCCTGTTCTGCTGGCTTCCCAAAGTTAAATAACCATCTCCTTGTCAGAACACCCACCCCAAAACAGTGCCCCTTCCCTGTTCCTGAAGAAGGCCTGCTTGGAGTCTGAGAAGGTGGGATGTCGAATTCATCTGGCCAGATCAACAGCTGGGAGCTGGAGGCGTTACATATTTCGGTCTCAAATCTTGATAATGTATCGGGAAATGTTTCTTGTGTTTAACATGACAGTTGAACATTTGTCAGAATGCGGACCTTGAGGCATCGTAAGATTCCGTAACATCAAAGTTTCCATTATGTTCTGCATATTCACTTTATCCGAAGGAACCCAGTTTAGAAAGAAATATGGATCTGAAACAAGAAGGGTCGTCTTTAGCTGAAGGCCATATATAAGGTACTGGCTTAAAGCTTGGGCCTTAAAGAAGGTGGGCTGACCTGGTTCCCCTCGGGCTTCACCAATTACTAGAGTTATAACCTTAGGCAATTACCTCAACCCATGGTGGTTTTAAGTTTTAGCACGTATCACCATAACCTGAAGGTCTTGATAAAATGCAGATTGCTGACCGTATCCCCACAGTTTCTGATTCAGTAGGTAGGTGTGGAGTTGAGTCTGAGAGTTTGCATTTCTAAAATGTTCCCATATGATGCTGATGGCGCCGTCCAGAGACAACACTGTGAGAACCACTGCCCTCACCTCAAGTCTGTTCTCTAATGTAAAGCATAGACATATTTAGAGCTGACTTCGGGCTATTGTAAGGATAGGGGACAATTCAAAACATCTGGCTCACAGTCAGGCTTGGACTAATGCTTCAGCCTTAAGTTAACCATTTTTAGTTCATTGCCAAAAGCATACAAAATTTACATATTCAGAATTTCAAGTATTTTTGCATCTGCCTATTGACCTATTACAATTTCTCCTGTCATTTACACCCATGCCCAGTGGTTACAAAATGCAGCTTGCCTATGAAGCTGCAGTCTTTTTTTTTTTATGTACCTATTCTTAGTACCTGTCATATTCATTTGTTGCTACAACTATGTTACCTAATGATTGTACTGCCCATTTGGGGCCTTGAAAAATAGCTTTTAGAAGGTTAAGTATTGTGTGAATAAATATAATAAATAGTATTTGGCACCTGAGCTCTATTGGAGATTTTTCAAATGGATTTAAATATGAATAAAACTGTTGAACTCACTTTTAAATGTAATGAATCTTTAGTTAACCAACACTGTAAATATTGTTCTAAGAAGGAGCGGCTGCCTTCAGCTCAGGTCATGATCCCAGGGTCCTGGGATCGAGCCCCGCTTGGGCTTGCTGCTCAGCAGGAAGCCTGCTTCTCCCTTTCCTACTCCCCCCTGCTTGTGTTCCCTCTCTCCCTGTCTCTCTGTCAAATAAATAAATAAAATCTTAAAGAAAAAAAAAAGAAACTGATGTGATTAAAAGATGAAGAGGAGGGCGCCTGGGTGGCTCAGTGGGTTAAAGCCTCTGCCTTCAGCTCAGGTCATGATCCCAGGGTCCTGGGTTCGAGCCCCACATCGGGCCCTCTGCTCTGCAGGGAGCCTGCTTCCCTTCCTCTCTCTCTCTGCCTGCCTCTCTGCCTACTTGTGATCTCTGTCTGTCAAATAAATAAATAAAATCTTTAAAAAAAAAAAAAAAAGATGAAGAGGACCCTTTAAAAAAAATTGTTTTAAGAAGTCAATAGAATAATTTGGAATGGAATTTCTAAAGGATTACCAGGGTGAAGTTTAGGAGTGGCTCTTTAGGACTAGAGAAAATAATTCTGATAATTTTCAAATGCCTATCATCTTTTATAGATTACAGTGACAGTCCAGACTGTGCGATACATTTTTGTCTAATGCAGATTATTTAATTTATTATTAATTAATTGTTGATGAAATATTAATATTTAATTGTATGAAATACAATTTTTAAAAAAGGATTTATTTTGTTAGTATGCTCTAAATGTAAGATATATCAAAGGAGATTGGATAATTTAGTTTGTTTTTATTAAGTTGGACTGTACCTAAAGGTCAGGGCACATAAGTAGACAGAGACTTTATGAGACATAGCTGGGGCTCTTGCAATTATTGGTTATACACTAACTGTTGGGAGAATTAATTGTATGTTCTTACAATGTTTGGGTTACCTTGAAAAATTCAGTGACCTTTAAATTTATGGTACTATATTTTATCTCCCAAGATGACATCCTTGTAATAAGCATAGGGAAGTTATTCAGCTTAGATAGCTTCTATATTCTTCTGGTGACATGTTTATTCACTTTGTTTATGTGCTTGTTCTTGGCCTTTTCACCTGGATTTTTTTATACTGGGTTTTTTTTTGGTTTTTTTTTGTTGTTGTTGTTTTTGTCTTTTGCTGCAGTATGATACTTATTATAGGTTAAGTATACTTCTCAAGTTTAGCTGAAGTTTTGTTCCTCTAAAACATTAACAGTAAGTTTTGGAAAAAACAATTTACATTTCCTGTTCAAAACCATGAAGGAATTAGAACCATTATGTAGATTAATTAGAAAATCCATCACCCTTTTAGATTACAGTCTGTGACTCATGAAGCTTAAAAAAAAATAGGAAGTTCTGATAGTGTATCATTTCTGAATATTCCCTTGGAACTAACTCTATTTTAACTTTTTTTTTTTTTAAAGATTTTATTTATTTATTTGAGAGAGAATGAGTGAGAGAGAGCATGAGAGAGGAGAACGTCAGAGAGAGAAGCAGACTCCCCAAAGAGCTGGGAGCCTGATGCGGGACTCGATCCTGGAAGTCCGGGATCATGACATGAGCCGAAGGCAGTCGCCCAACCAACTGAGCCACCCAGGCGCCCCCTATTTTAACTTTTAAATGTTTTGTCTTCTTAGAATAATAAAAACAACATGTGAGAGTACTTTTTGATCTGGGTGTAGTTTCCCACTTTCATTTCCCTTAGAGTTTAAAAGGCGGGGAAGGGAGAAAGATTCTTCTAGGTTTTCACCAGTTTTTGTTGACTGAATGAACAGTTTATGATACTTCTGTTTTCTTCTACAGTACTTTTTTTGTACCTACTAGGGTGTTTGTTTAAATCAAAATATTTTTTTCTGCTTAATGATACTTACAACAGATTTTTCTTCCTTTTGGTACTCTTGCATGTGACCTAGTTTTAAAAGTTAAGCTTAAAGTAGTGCTAGTTGTAGCAGTAATAACATTGCAGGAAGCCTGAGCAGAGCATTTTAAAGACACATGATAATATGTAAAGAATAGTTTAATGAGGTTATCTGAGCCACTTTAAGTTTCAAGGACCATAAAATTTGAATAATTTGCATTAGCAAATTTGCCATGCTGAAGCTCCCTTTGCACGCATTCTGCCTGACTTTGCAGGTTCCCAAACCAGGTTTGTTAGTACTCTGAGAGTAGATCCGTTTCTCAGAGAGATTCGTGTTAATCAAGCTCAAGGAGACTTATTAGAACATAAACCAGAACGCTAACTCATATATTTCATCTTCTCCAAAATATGAACTTCTCTTTTCATGGCCATAATACAAAGACATACTCCCTTTGGGCCGCTGTGGGGTGGGCATGAAACCAAAGTGATCGCGGTGTAATTCAAATATTTAGCAGTATGAGGCTTAGTGAACTTAATGATGTCATCTTCAAAATAGGCACTCTGTGTGCTCCCACGACCAGGTAAATCACATTTTTGTTTGTTGGCACTTTTTTCAATGGACAGTGTTTGATGGCAAGTCCCAAACAAACTTCTGTTTATGATCCTCTTTTTATCTATTATTTCGTTGATTAGTTCCCACCATTTCTAGTTACAACCTTTATTTTAGTTATGTTAGACTATCCTTATAGAATATGAGCACATTTTGATACTCTGGAAAACCTCCCATCCACTTAGCCAGGACCTTTTAAAATGTTTAATATTTTGGCAAACTATAAAAGTTAGTTGAACTATGTGAAAGGAACCTATAATCTTCATCACATTTTTATTAGACTAATTTCTATATTAAAATTGTATGCAATTTCCAACATGTATACAATTTTGGAAAATTTTTGGTAGTTGCCATACAAGATTTATTTGGGAGTTGTCATGTGAATTTCCAATTCTTACTTTTAGTTAAAAGAAGGTATGGCTCATTTCTGATATAAAAGTAAAACCTAATATATGCTCTTCCAAGAAAAATCATAGAATACAGAAGTGAGTAAAGAGGATAGTAGAATGCATCCATAATCCTGACATGCAGTGAAAGCTATTTTTCATATTTTGGTGTATATATTTTTTAATACAAATAGTATTCCTTGATGTGGAAATAATTATATTAGTGAGGTGTCTCCAAAAAAACAGAAATAATACTAAGTCAACTTAGAGGAGAGATTATAGAAAAAATAGGAGATGGGGGATGACTGGCAAATAAAAAGCAAATTCTGCAAACCATGCTCACGGGCTGGAGATTTCAGAGAAGTGTTAATGTTGCTGGTTTGAGTCTAGAGATAGAATTCCTTCTGGTGTGCGTGGAGGGAGGAGGGATGGGAAGGGGTCTCAGCGTTTTCTCGTAAGGACTTCCAACTATTTGGATGAAGACTTTCCACATTGTGGAGGGTATTCTGATTTACTTACAGTGTACTGATTTAGATGCCCCCCCCCCCCAATACCAGTCATCTTTATCAGATGTTAATTCTAAATTAGGACATGAAAGGCTTCAAGGGTGCCAGGCAAAGGTCATGGTCAGGAATGCCAAATGCGCCTCCACATGGGGCCCTCTTCAGTTGTACTTGTGTAGCTGCTCCTGTTTTGAGTTCCTTGAAACAACCATGGTAACTGAAAACCGCATAAGCCGCCAGCACCATAGAAATCCCTAGGACACCCCCTTTCTTCACATTGACAAACTGGTTGTAGTACTGGTAGTAACCTCTTTGAAATGGTCAGGCAATATCTCTAGGGGTGAAATCCTGCATCGCGTCCAGCTTGGCAGCTCTCCTGATTCCACATCCATGAGCTCCTTCTCGGTCACTGGGTCAGATGACACCATCTTGGAATCCTGGGTGTCTGCTCTGTCAGACCTGATTTAGATGTTAATCACATCTAAAAAATAACTTTACAGGAACATCTAGACCGCTGTTTGACCAAAACAGCTGGGTAACATCGCCTTGTCAAGTTGACGTATAAAATTAACCATTACAGTGACCTTATATATACTATATTTATATGTAATATAAAATGCATCCTATATGTACACATGTACTATACAGGCATTTTATATCTATCTATAGATAGATAGATACATATACCTATATATATATATATATACATATAAATATAAAACACACACACACATATATACACTATATATAATACACATTATTACATATACTGTGTATAGTGTTACATGTGATGTTCCCTATGTTTTTCATCTCCTTGTGTGTGTGACTTTTGCTTAACTCCTCTCCTCTCCTTTCCCCTGTCACCTCGCCTCCATTCTTTCCCTCCCATCCTGCTTCATCCCTTTCCCTGCTTTTCCAGTCACTCAATTAAGGACTTTGAGAACTCTGTTCCATACGGCAAACTTGTAAGTGCCAAATACTTACTATAATCTTCACTCGTGCCTCCAGCAATCACCTCAAAAAGTATCTGAAACTGAATTTATTACTCTTAAAATCTGTTCCTTTCTATTTCTTTTCTTTTCAATGAATTTAATTGGCCCAAGCCATTTTTTAATGTCACCATCTTCTTTCCTATTTAATAACCATCATATTCCCATTCAGTGGCCACCATGAATGGAATCTGTTGACCGCGTATCTCATAATCCATCACTACCACTTGGCGTTTCTTAACTGTTCCTCTGCCTATGGCCTCCATCCCCTCAAAACTGCTTTCTACTTTGCCACTGAAAAATTTATTTGATATGCAAACCCCATCTCGTCATTTATTTTCTACAAATCTCTCAAAAGGTCATTGTCTTCATGGCAAAATCAAATTTCTTAGCCTGTTACTCAAAGTCCTTTATGATTTGATCCCTTCCTAATTCCCTTGTTTCATATACAGATATCTTCTCATTGCTTAAATGAAAGGGCATTGAATAGTCATAACAAAGAATTGAAAAATGGGTGAGCATTAAGTATTTTTATGAAAAGTTATGATAAATCATAATCCTGACCACAGTTTTTCCTATTTTTGTTGGTAACTTTTTAAAAATATCTTTTTCTTTTTCTTTTACTATTATTATTATTATTTTTATTTTAAGTAAGCTTTATACCCAATGTGGGGCTTGAACTTACCATCGCAAGAGCAAGAGTTGTTGCTCTACCCACACACCCTTTCTTGGTAACTTCTTAATGTTTTCTGAATTGCTAGTCTCCAATTAGAGTTTTGTCATTGGTAGTATTATTTAATAAGAGTTGTTGTATCATACCACAGAAAGTAGAATTGGCCTTACCACAGAGAAAAGAGAAATCTATTATAATGATAAAGATTCTTGTTCAATTTAAGTCTGATATATTTCAGAGTGTTTAAGTACTCTTTCCCACAAATCATCTTTGTACTTCTATTTAACATTTATTATATTGCTTTGCTTAATTAGAAATATCCTACAATATTAAATGAAAGCCTTAAATAGCTTTAGAGAGTGATAGAAACCATGAAAAATGAATGCATGCTAGATGTTATGCTTCGTTTCCTAGGAACTAATTCTAAATTAAAGCATGGTTTAAATTTCTGGGAAGCTACACTTATTGCCTTAATGTATTGCTTGAATTTATAATATATAGAGAGATTACTATTCATAACATTATTGATAACTAACATAAGCATCCCATAAATGTTTGCTTATATGTTTATATATTTATGTTATACTATGTTATGTTATACTAAAAATACTAAAATACTAAAAATACTAAATTTAATATTTTTAGATAGGAAATCATGTGCTGGTTGACAGCCTATAAATTGTTTTGGGTTAAGTGAAAAGTTAAGTGAAAAGGATTAATCTGAAAAACAAAATCTCAACAGCAAAGGCTGCTTTACATTTTCTAAAAGATCTCTGCCTTTTTTTGGTTTTATTTTCAAATAATTCTACTAACTTACTCATTGTATTTTCCATATCTTACATTGTTGAGACTCAGTCAACCATTGTTATAATACTGATACTTTATAAAACTGATTTATATATTTTCAAGTGTTTTCAGGTACCCTTTCCATATAAATTCTTATACTTTATCTGTGAGAATTATTAGCTCTAATTTACAGATAAACATATATAACAAAAAGCCAACAATTATTGAGTGTTCTTTTTGTAGCAGGTATATAATATTTAAACTCCACAGCTGCCTTATAATGAGGAAAGTGAGACCTAGTGATGGTCCCAACTTACCCAAATGCCAAACATTCTTATTCTCTTAATTTTAGAACAGACAACAAATAGAATTTCTTGACAGTACTCATAAGTAAGGTAATGGACATATAGGGTTTTGTTTTTTGTTTTTTAATATTTATTTATTTAAGAGAGAGAGAGTGAGAGAGCAAGTGCACCAGCAGGGCGGGAGGGAGGGTGTTGTGCAGAAGGAGAGGGAAAGAATCCTCAAGCAGGCTCCCCGCTGAGTGTGGCACCCATGCTGGGTTCAATCCCAGGACCCTGAGATTGTGACCTGAGCCAAAATCAAGAGTCAGATGCCTAACCCACTGTGCCACCCAGGTGCCCCCATGAACGTGTATTTTTTAAACATAATGTTTAAAAAATTATTTATAAGATGCATATGAAAGAGTAAAAGGTAATATAAATTGTTGTCCCTCAGGGAGTTGTTTCCCAGACCAGAAATGGACTTTCCAGCGACAGAAATCCTGGGTTTCTCTTCTAGAATCTTCTGCAATTGTGTTCTTTAACCATCTATGTAGACCAGCAAGCAGGACAATAAATAAAGAACTGTGCTGAGAGAATGAAGGCATAGTTTGCTGCAATGACTGGGTATCCCAGTCCATGCCCCAGCACATCTGCCCGAGGCATTTTGCTTCGCAGCATCATCGCTGGCCCTTGTCACCACCTGCGCTGTTCTTGTTCTTATAGCCCTTCTCCATATAGGATTTCCTGACAGACTTTTTTGTTCCCTAAAATTCATGAAAGACTTTGTTTTATTCTGTATTGTGTATTTCCTTCAATATTCTACCTAGGACTTAAATAACAAAAGGGGATGAAAAAGGATGAGCTCTTATTTTATTATTTTCTTACTTGTATGGCCTTGACCTTCAGTGTGATTACTTTAATCCTGACTCATTAAACGTGTTATTTGGTTTCAAATTTGATATTAAAATATACTGGTAATATTTAAAATATAGAGTGAGATAGGTATTCTTTTTGGCTACCTTTTTAAAAAATTTCTCATTTTTAAAAAATTTTTATTGTGTTATGTTAGTCACCATAAAATACATCATTAGTTTTCAATGCAGTGTTCCAAGATTCATTGTTTATGTACAATGCCCGGTGCTGTAAACACTTTGTGTGTCCTCCTTAATACCCACCACCGGGTTCACCCATCCCTTCACCCCCCCTCCCCTCTAAAACTCTCTGTTTGTTTCTCATAGTCCACAGTCTCTCATGGTTCATCTTGCCCTCCAATTTACCTCCTTTCACTTTTCCTTTCCTACTCCTGATATCTTCCGTGTTATTCCTTATGCTCCACAAGTAAGTGAAACCATATGATAATTGACTCTCTCTGCTTGACTTATTTCACTCAGCATAATCTCCTCTAGTCCTGTCCATGCTGGATGCAAAAGTTGGGTATTCATCCCTTCTGATGGCTGAGTAATGTTCCATTGTATATATGGACCACATCTTCTTTACCCATACATCTGTTGAAGGGCATCTCGGCTCTTTGACACAGTTTGGCCATTGTGGACATTGCTGTTATGAACACTGGGGTACATATGGCCCTTCTTTTCATTACATCTGTAATGTAGAGCAGATTGCTGGGTCATAGGATAGCTCTATTTTTAGTTTTTTGAGGAATCTCCACACTGTTTTCCAAAGTGGCCGCACCAACTTGCATTCCCACCAACAGTGTAAGAGGGTTCTCTTTTCTCCACATCCTCTTTAACATTTGTTGTTTCCTGCCTTATTAATTTTTGCCAGAAGTTATCACTATACTCTGAGATAAAGCTGATTAACCCATATTTGAGAAGATAATTTTGCAGCCAAACTCAATGCCCATGCCACTCCAAAAATGGGAATTAAAATATGTGTATTTGTCTGTATGTGTATGTATATGTATGGTATATGAGAGAGAGGTTGATTGAAAAACAACAAAAAGGGCTTCTCCCAGCCTCATTCATCTGAAAGACATGTGGAAACTAGGAATTAAACAGTAAAGACTAGGTGTTACCCATAGAAAAAGTCTTTGAACCCCCCTTCAGATCCTTTTCTATCTTCTGTATTTGCTCTTGGGAGGCTAGAAAAGGAAGATGATATAAGAAATATAAATTATGGGGCACCTGGGTGGCTCAGTGGGTTAAAGCCTCTGCCTTTGGCTCAGGTCATGATCTCAGGGTCCTGGGATCGAGCACCGCATCGGGTTCTCTGCTCAGCGGGGAACCTGATTCCTCCTCTCTCTCTCTCTCTCTGCCTGGCTCTCTGCCTACTTGTGATCTCTGTCTGCCGAATAAATGAACAAAATCTTAAAAAAAAAAAAAAAAGAATGAGTAGTTTAAAAAAAAAAAGAAAAAAAAGAAAGATAAATTATTCTAAAAATCAAACAAAAACAGGCCTCAAATATTTACTTACAACTTCATGTATTTATTGATATTCTCATAATAACTGAACCATTCAAAAGAGACTAAATTTCTCTTTGAGCATTCTCCAAAAGGAGACAAGTAAAATCATTTTCACTTACTCAGAGATTTGGAAGTGGAGTCCTTTCCTTAAAGATCCTTCAAAAAACTGACCATATTTTCACATTTAATTATGATTTATTAAAGCAAGAGAAAAACTGGGATTCAGGAGACCCTGCTTTCTGCCAATGCTTCTAGTGAACATGTGTTTCTGAGAACATTCCCTGTTCTTCTCTACAAAGTAAGTAAAAGTTGGTGGTTAAGATTCCTTAAACCTTGGGGCGCCTGGGTGGCTCAGTGGGTTAAAACCTCTGCCTTCGGCTCAGGTCATGATCCCAGGGTCCTGGGATCGAGCCCTGCATCTGGCTCTCTGCTCAGCAGGGAGCCTGCTTCCTCCTCTCTCTGCCTGCCTCTCTGCCTACTTGTGACCTCTGTCTGTCAAATAAATTAAAAAAAAAAAACAAAAAACAAAAAAAACCTCCTTAAACCTCTATAGTTTTGAAGCATTGCTCCACTAAACTCTATGGAACTACCAACTCAGTGTCTCTACTAGATCTAAAAGACGCCCGAGCCTCAGTGTGTCCCAAACAACTCTTTAAAGACTGATCCACTCCCAGCCTTCCCAGTGCAGCACATAGAAATCCCATTTTCTGGTTGTTCAATGTAAAGGCCATAAAGTCACACTTAACTCCTCCTTTTTCTTTCATACTCTTTGTCCAGTCCATCAGCAAGTCTTGTTATCTGCACTTTTAACGTATATCCAGGCATCCTGCCACCATTGTGATAGACTGAGCCACCATTGTCTTTACCTGAATTACTTAGGCTCAATACCCACATCTCTCTCCCTTCTCGAGGCAGCTGGAATGATCCTTTTAAATTATAATTCATGGGGCACCTGGGTGGCTCACTCAGTTAAGCATCTGCTTTTGGTTCAGGTCATGATCTCAGGGTCCTGGAACCTGGGATCGAGCCCCATATCCAGCAGCCCCCCACTCAGCACGGAGTCTGCTTGTCCCTCTCCCTCTCTCTCTGCCCCTCCCACAACTTGTGCACTTGCTCACTCTTTCTCTCTCTCTCTCTTTTTCTCTCTCTCTCAAATAAATAAATAAGGTCTTAAAAAAAAATGGACAGAAATAAAATGTAATTCACTTTGTGCTTTGCTCTCAACTCTGGGATGTTTTCAGTCTCACTTTGTTTCAAAGCCAAGGTCTCCACAGGGACTATGAACCTGATATTATGTTTACCATGCCCTCGTCCCTACCCTGTCCCAAGTCTCTTTCTGACTTTGTGTTCTCCACTGCGGCTCATTTCTCCCCAAGCTCGAAGATACCTTCAGCTGGGACAGTTCTATTTACTACATGGCCACTTGGTTTGCTTCTGCATTTCCTTTAAATCTGTGCTACACATCGGTCACAAAAAACAGACTGCTCTGATTTCCTGTGGAATAGGGGAAAGTACACTCCCCTCCATACTCTCATCACCTTTACCCTGCTGTAGTTTTTCTACTTAGCACTTATCACCATGAGGGCAAAGACCCCGTCTTCTTTGTTCACTGCTTCATCCTCAGGACTCAGAACAAATTCAGGTGAATGAATGAGTGAGTGAACGGAAATATTTCCTACTGAAGTTGTAATAGATCTCTTAAAACAATTTCACTTTTAATGGTGATATGAAGAAATAATATCTACAAATCTGTCCTTTTCCTTTAAAACAACTAAGAAGGTGAATTTGAAGTAGCACATTTCTTTGGTTATAGAGAAAACATAAAATGGAAAGTTTCTTGCATCCAGAAAAATAATAAGTTTCTTAACATTCAGAATGCACAGGTTGGGGCACCAGGCTGGCTCTGTTGGTATCACATGTGATTCTTGATGTTTGGGCTGTGAGTTCAAGCCCCACACTGGGTGTAGAGATTACTTTAAAAAAAAAAAAAGTCTCTAAACAGAATGCACAGGTTAGTTTTATGTTACCTTTTAGCAAGAATAAGTGGGGGAAAGGATATCAGAAGGCTGCTTAGTTGTCTGATAATTTTTATAATCATTTGTCAGGTTGACCTTTTTCCAAATGCACTGTTATTATACAAACAAAACAATTATAGATAAATTGCATTTAATTATCTTAACTTTTCTTTTTACCTGAAAGCAGAATTTACCGTAAATGAATAGTGAAGAATTTCTAGACCAAGATGAGCTGGCCTAGTTTTATTTCCTCTTTAACTTAGTGTGTGGCCTTGGAGACGTTGCCTGCCCTTACCAAGCTAGGGCCCTTATCTTTAAAATAGGTGTAATAATAGGTATAATAATGCTACTCTCTTACCTGCCTGACTGGTTGTTAAGGTTAATAAGATAATGGCTGTATAGAACTTTGAAGTCCTTGGAAGGAAGGTGTTATTAGTATGAGAAGAGGAGTCTTAGTTTTTCTGATATTTATAATTATTTTGAAAAAACGCCGTATCCAGATATGTCGCCGTAGGTTCCCGACAGATTCATGGAAGCATGTTTGTCCTCCATAGACGACTATTTTGAGGTACAGCTTGTCATGCCTCACGTGTTGGTACAGTTAATCTCCAAGATCTACCAGCTTTACACGTGTTCTACAGTGTAACTATTAAAAGGAAACAAACTGTGGCCCAAGACATTTCTAGCACCTAATATGAGAGATACACATTTTTCAAACTCCCATTTTTTAATATTAGTTTGAAACTCTTCAGAAGTATTTGTCCAAGGTAAACTTGGCTTCCTTTTTTTTTTTTTTTTAAATTTTATTTTTAAGTAGTCTCTACACCCAGTGTGGGGGCCGAATTTACAACCCTGCGATCAGGAGTCACGTGTCCTGCTGACTGAGCCCGCCAGGTGCCCCTAAACTTGGTTTCTTAAGAGTTTATATTCCATCCCCTATAGGATGTCTTTGAGCCAAGATGATGTCTCCAAAGCAGGTATCTCTAAAAATCTAAGAGGATTTCCCCTTTACTGGCCTTTTTTTTAAGTCATTTTGTTTTTTAGCCTGGAGCCTAGATTTGATTAATCGATTTCCCTGTTTTGTTTAAGGATTGTTTTTATTAATGCACTTTTCAAGCCGAGACATGGCATTATCGCCTTCTCGATCATTGTACTAAGTGTTGAGATCTTAGCAGGCCAGCTGCAGCAGCTGTGTTTCCCCTTGGATCTCAGAGCTCAGAACTTTCATCTCCTTTGCTGTCTCAGCTGCTGGTCGAAGGCTACAGCCTTCCCATAACTCAAACCAGTTTCAAAGCAGTGTAAGTAACCTCTTTGGAATGCTTTTGGAAAAACCACAGAAAGGTTCTTTAAAAGTACACCACTTCTATACTTTTAAATAAATGTTTCCATTTTAAGGTAATAACAGCATCATGTCAGGAGTCAACATGGTATTTAACTACACTATGGACACAGTGTGGGCTTGTCTAGATAGGCCAATTAAAAACAAGAAAAGAAACACCAAAGTCAACTGGAATCCTTAAATTGATCTCATGGTTGTGGAATCTATGAATCCGAGATTTTATTTTCTAAATTTCTATTTGTAGAGTCACACTTTCTGTAGGCTTAAAGACTTTTTTTCCTATCTGAAATACCACGAGAAAAGATACCATTGACATAAATGAAAATGGTATTGACTGCTTTAACAGGAGAGATGCTTGATATTCAGAGGAAAAACGTTTGAGATTGGACTTTGGTTTACTTGGGAGTGAGGAGGATCAAATTTACATATGTTTTAATAGTAGTTTGTTCTATCAAAACATCAATGCAATAAAATGAGATTGATGAGTTCTAAGATTAAAGGTCATTTTAGTGAAATTTGACATTTACCTTCGCGTCTGAACAAGAAGAAAAGCTTGTGGCTTTTATATTTGTCTTGCCTTCACAGAGGAAATTTTGCCTCCAACCTCACTCATTCTGACTTTGTGGTGACTTAAGTGGATGCAGTGTGTTTGTAATTACAAAAGAGATTACAAATTAGATTTTACATTTATATCTTCCTTACCGTCTCCCCAGTGTTTAGTGGCAGGAAGAAGCCTCATTCTAGGACATTGGCAGAGAAGAAGAAGTCCATGGGCCTTATTTAAGCATCTAGTTGATGTTCTATAAAAATAAGCTAAATTCCAAGATTTCAGAGTCTCCAGGGGCCACCTTTACAAAACCAGCCAAGAAGAGCGTGCTACTACAATCCAGGAAAAATAATTTACTTGCCTCAAGAATTCTGAACACATTGTTTTTTTTAGTGATTTACTGCACGGATTTTAAAGCTTTTCTTCATAATCACTTGTATTACCTTATCTGGAAAGGCAGCTTATTGCTTTCCTGCAGAGTGACTGCCTGTGCTACTGGGGGATTAAAACATGTAGACATGCTATCACTTTCCCCTCTGGAGGCTCCCCAGACATTATGGGCATTATGCTTCTCTTCTGCTGACCTGTGCTTGAACTTGTGCCATTCAAAGCCAGCACTTCTTTGTTTCGTACTTAGCGTGGCCTTTACAAAAAATCTATATGTTTCACAAAAGTTATTTTCTATCATTTGGTCAATACTTTCCCCATAAGTTCTTTAGGAAATATATATGTATCTCTCTCTATATATAAACCCATAAGACTGATATCTTGTTAATCTATGATTCTTTTCTTTAGAAAATGTATTCATCTGTATAAATATATATATAACATAAAAATATGTCTGTATATGTGCACATGCGTGCATGTGCTCACATATCACACATACGAAAGCACATGCACATCAAGGACAATGGAAATATAATGTTAAGGTATGACTTTGAACGACATATATAATTTTTTTTTATCTTATAGAACGTTTGTTAAAAGGAAAAAAGAAAAAAGTAAGATGAATTTTTTTTTAAAGATTTTATTTATTTATTTATTTGAGAGAGAAACAGAACATAAGCCGGAAAAGAAGCAGAGGCAGAGGCAGAAGCAGACACCCCACTGAGCAGGGAGTGTGGGGTGGGACTTGATCCCTGGACCCTGGGATCATGATCCGAGCTGAAGATAGATGCTTAATTGACTGAGCCCACCCATCTGCCCAAACTAATCTTAATAATATATTTGACTGACAGTATCCAAAGTTGTAACATTTGATGGTGTAATCAATATAAAAATTATTGACTGATTATTATCCACATCCTTTCTTCATACTAAGTGCTCAAAATCTGTGAATTTTATACTTCTGGAATATTTTAATTCATAATAGTCCCAAATGGTTAGTGGCTGTCTTATTGGACAGTGCAAGTACACATCACATATATACTTAGATACTATTTTGAAATAAATCCTTAGGTAGACTCTTAGAATTTTAACGGCGTCAAATTTTGACCATTTTGTCCTTCGACCTCTTCAAGTATAACATAATTAAGAAAGTCTTCTTCTTCTTCTTCTTTTTTTTTTTTTTTAACAAATTGCTTTAGCTGAAGACATATCATTGAAAAGAGCTTTGACACATTAAGATACCACACATGCTTTTTTGGTGGTGAACTTAACTCTATATACCTTCCATTTTCCAGAGACTGGTTTAGAGGCATTTTATGGCACTACCCATACCCAAGCTGGAATTCATTAATTATTAAACCATGAGGCTCTCCTAACTTCCATGTTACGTACTGAATGCTACCTTGATTTAATTGAAAATAGATGGAAAGACTTGCATTTCAAATATTTTAAATGTTAGAACCTGACTTTAAACTTGCATTTTATTATATTTATCCTGAGAACCTTGTGCAAGCAGGAAGGATTTTCAGGGGAGACAGAAGTGCAGAGGGAGAGATCTTGCCTGAGCACAAGGTTTCCCTGAACTCTCTAAATGATTTGCCCTTTGCTCATAAACCTTCCGTCATGGTCAACATAGAGCCTAATATTGATTTATCAGTGAACTATCTTGTCATCTCTGGGCTTGGATCCTTTGACCTTTTATTTGTTCCTGTTAAATTATGGTGTATTACAAACTTCTTTTCTAATAGATCCTTCTAAACTTTGAAAGGCCAAGAGACTCTGTGTGAATATATTAAACAGTTGGATAATCCAGAAAAGGACGTGAAAAAAAAAAATTGCAGACAGCTAAAGGTCAGAAAAATCTTTATTGAGTCCCAAAACACAGACAAGTTCTCTTTGGAAGAAAGGACTGAGAAAGAGAAGGCTTGACAAAGAGACAGCTTGAGTTTAGTTTGATCCTAGCTAAATTCACTTGGACGGTCTTTATAAAACATGTTCATATTTCCGTCAGTATATCTGCCTGCGGAACAAGGTGAATTTCAAAATGTAACTCCTTCTAAGCAATGTAAGGGGAACACAAATAGCAATTTAAACAGTGTAACACACTAAATGGGATAATTGCAAATTACTTTCCCCCTAAAATACTGGTATTAACATGCAGTGATGTCAGTGGACCTCATGCAGTCCTCTTAATCCTCTTTGTCATAGGCACATGTAGGTAAGCTGTATATACACTGATTTACAGACGAGCTAAAGATAGGTTCCATAGACAGAATCTTAATGAAATAAATGTGGACTCGGGATTTAAACTTTCATTCCATTCATTTCTTATCCTTTCATTCAATTTATTGAGTGTAATTTATTATACGACCTACCACCTGATAGTTCCTCTGCTACCTATATATTTTATTCCTTGCAAAAGGATTCTTTCTAAAGTGTAGTTTCTGGAATTACTTTTTGTTAGAAATCTACCTATAAAAAAGAATGAAAGTTAGCTTTGCATTTCATATCATATCATTTATTTCCAGCTCATGATACAGCTTTTATTAAAGCTTCTGGAGAAATAAATTATTATTGGAAGATTCTTTCTCTGAGACATGTTTACCTAGGACCTGTTTGTCCCTGGTGTTCTTGTGCAAATATAACTGCTTAAGGGAACATCAGAGAGCTCCTGGAGAGTTCAATTATATAAAACAGGAATTTTGTGTAAAGTATATTTTTAATAAAAAATGCACTCCTCTTTAACAAACTTTTGCTAAGATGTAAAGCACTGCTGGAAATGGTACTATGAACTTAAACCTGGCTTCATGGAAGGTAAATCTCTCTCTTCTACCTAGTGAATGAATGAAGCACTGATGTTTGGTTCTGAAAATCAGATTATTATTTTTCTAATTAAGTTATTAAATAGCTAAGACAGTCACATAGTTAAAAGATATTCAAATAATTCAATATACAGGGACTTTACAAATGACCCATAGTAAAAGTCTCTGGCCTTCTAAGTTCCTTTCTACAGGAAACCTCCAAATTATTAGGTTTTAGGGGATTCTTCCAGAGATAATCTTAAAAATATGAAAATAAAAACATGATATCACCCAAATAGTAACATGTTATACATCTTGATATCAGTACATAAGGAACTTCCTCATTTTTTTGTTATAGATGGGAACTGGATAAAGATACCTGTAGGTGTTTAAATAGGGTCTACTTTATCCAGTACCATCTTAATATACATTTATATGGTTTCCAATCTCTTTACTGTGGCAAACAGTACTACAGTGAATACTCCTGCAGAAATGTCATTTTGCAACTGTGAAAAATTATCAAGTAAGATCAATTCCTAACATTAAATCACTGTGTCAAAAAATATAAGTATTTGTAATCTTGTTAGATATTTACAACTTTGTTTTTTTGTTTTTTGTTTTTTGTTTTTTTACCACGAGTTACAAAAATTATTGTACCCCACTAAGCCAAGGTAGTTGGTTCCTCCAAGACCTTCACTAATAACATAAAATCATTTTTTGTTTTGTTGAATTTTTGTCTATCTGATATATCAATATTTGCAGTCCCCTTATTCTGGGGGATGTTCAGTATTACTTCATGTGTTTAAAAGCCATTTATATGTGTATGTGTGTGAGAGCAATTTGGTCACACTCTTTTCATGTTTCTCTTGTTACTCTTCTTCTTATTGATTTGTCTAAGTTCTTTATGTATTAGGGAAATAGGCTATTGTCTGTAGTGTGCCATAGGAATTGTAAATATCTTCACAGTTAACCATTTGTCTTTTCATTCTGTTTATCGTGGTTTTGCAGGACAGAAAATTGGGGTTTAAGTAATTGACTTTATTGATTTTTTTTTCTTCTTTTATGACTGGGGCTTTTGTGACATTGTTAGAAAGGCTTTCCCTACTCCTAGGGTATAAATTAGTTCTCCCATCATAACTTCCACTCCATTTATGGTCAAAATTAGGTAATTGGGCCGAGGCAAGTGTCAGCAGTTCTGAGCATCGCACTGCTTTGCAGCGGGTTAATTATGGCTGGCACACTGCAGAGACCTTCTGCTTGTTCTGATTGAGAAAAGGAGGGGTTCTTTATGTTTCCCATGGGCCCCAGCCCCAACACTTGACTGAACCTCCTTTAAGCCCCAAGAGTACAGCAATAAGAAGCTGTCTAATTTCAAGCCCTGCTGGGGAGATAAGGGAATATGCCTGGTTTCTCTCATGCTTTATCTATGGCTTGTGTATTATGCGCTCTGGTGATCGAGAGTTAGACTTTCGTTTTTCTTGTGTTTTAGGTTTATCCAGGACTCTTACTCCTCATTTTTTAACATGGTCTGAGTTGACTGTGTGTTATTAGTGTCTATTATTATATTAACACATAAGCTTGCCTTATTTGTGTTATAATGAACTGCATTATATATTTTATTCACTTTTCATAACTATTAGAATTAAAAGGTTTATGGGTTTTTTAAAACTTTTTTATTTTTACTTCTCATTCTTCTATTTACATCAATATAAATTGACTTTTTAGATTAACTTGTCATTTAATATTCATTTCACCTGAGTGTTTTAATCATATTACTATGAAGGGATTAAGATTTGACAGTAGAGTGACTCAATTACCAGATATGCAATTTTGTGCAATTATTACCTATATGACCTCCTGCAAATGTGGCCTCATGCGTTGGTTTCCTCATCTTTAAAATGTGGATAATAACAGTACTCATCTCAGAGGATTGTTGTGAGGATGAATGAATTAAGGCTTCAGTAAACGTTAGTGATCATTTTTTTATATCATTATGTTTCAATTATGAAATCCAGATTCAGATAATTTGATAGAGGGTGAATACGATTGTAGACTTGTTATAATCTATAAACTATTTGTTCCTTATGAAGGTACAATTTTAGTCATTTTCAAATATCACCAGATCATGGTAACTTTTTTTTTTTTTTAACTCTGAGACTGTATCTATTTCTTTTGGATGATCAAGACAGCTGAACATCTAATCCATTCATTTTGGCCCTCATTGTGATTGAAACAGCTGAATCAATCATGCAATGATTTGCTTTGATCATGAAGACAGCCAAAATGAAAGCATTGGCCATGCTGCCCAAGGTCCATTTATTTTGGAAATTACTTTTGACAGGTAAGACATAGTCCCATATTGCCTTCTTGACATCTCATTGATATCTTGTGTGGCTTCTGGTAACATATTTATCATTTAGCTGGTACACTTTTTGTTATCATTTGTTCTCTGTTATCTTAATAAATGTAAACAGATGATTCATGGGGGTGATTCACTCAGAGCCATTCTGCTACAGATGGCCTGAAAGGCAGTGGAGGGGGTGGTATTTTGGGCTTTTGTTGCTGATGGGTGTGAGTTAAGGGATGAGCATAGTTCAAAGGAGAGCAAACTGAAGTGGTTCAAGAGAACGGTTTTTGTATGCTAACGTCAGACAAGTCCACAATTTTCAGTCTCCTAAGGTTTGTTTGAAATGGGTGTGAGTAAAGGTGATAAAGTCATGCTGTTGCTAGGATGACCACGAACTTGATCCCAATGAAGGGACTTCCATAATTTTTTTTAAAGAATTGGTTTCAAAAGTAATTGTTTATTTAATAAATATTATTGTTTATCCTTTTCTATCCTGATACATGTTTACTGCAATAGTCCATTAATGGTACTGACAAGTGTTACTGGGACCAAAAAAAAAAAAAAAATCCAGTGCAAACTTACACGAATTCCTGGGCTAGGAAGGTTACTAATTTTATACACATACACACAGAAAAGATCAAGGGCTCAAAAATGCTAACAATCAAAATTTTTGTTTTGAATGTTGGAAAACTGTAAGAATGAAATGCTATGAATCTTAGCTTTTAACTCTTTAATATCTTCTGAAGAATTCCACATCTGAGATAGATCAGTAGGCCTGGGGTGTGATTCTTAGCTAAGGACAGATTTTAGGGAAAAAGGTAATCCTGCAAAGAAAATGTCTCAGGATCTCTGGAGAAATCTTTTTTGTTTGTTTGTTTGTCATGCAAGGTCAAGGTTTGAAACCATTGAAGAGCATAACACTAGCCCATAGTTAGCAACATTTAGTGTTTAGATTTGGCTAAGGGAATACTAGAAACGTCTGTGTTGGGGAGTGTGGGATAAGAAATAAGGTTGAGAATCCTTTGGCCATTTCTCTTTCAGCAGTGACTGATGACTCAGTGGGAGAATTAAAAACAGTGATCAGCTTTGCAAGCAGTGAAATCACATAGCAACCCAGAAAGAGAGCTAGACAAGACTGTTGGTCATGTATTGATCCTTAAGTACACATAGCTTGTGATTACTGTCAACATGACCTTTAATTATGATGGACCCTTTTTTTTTTTGTAGTTTCTTTCATAATGGCCATTTATGGAATCAATGAAAAGAGGGCATGAAAGTTTATTTTTTTTATTTTTTTTTTTAAAGATTTTATTTATTTATTTGACAGAGAGATCACAAGTAGGCAGAGAGGCAGGCAGAGAGAGAGGAGGAAGCAGGCTCCCTGCCGAGCAGAGAGCCCGATGCGGGGCTCGATCCCAGGACTCTGAGATCATGACCTGAGCCGAAGGCTGCAGCTTAACCCACTGAGCCACCCAGGCGCCCCGAGGGCATGAAAGTTTAACTTACACTTTCTTATCAATCTGAATTAAGCTTTTTTAAAAAATTGGAATTAAAGATGTCAGCATAGGAGCTGAATTTATGATCACAGTAGGTATCTTTATATGTTAAAATGTTTGGCACCATTAAGAATCTTGAGGTTGCTTAGAATTTCAGTTTATTTATTTATTTAGTTGTTTGTTTGTTTTTAGGATTTATTCATTATTTAAGAGAGAGAGAGCATGCAAGAGCATGTGTGTGGGTGGGGGAGGGGCAGAGAAAGCACCAAGCAGGCTAGTGCTGACCGCATGGAGCCCTCCATGGGGCTTGATCCCACAACTCTGAAATCCCGACCTGAGCCAAAACCGAGATTTAGATGCCAAACCCACAGCACCACCCAGGTGCCCCAGAATTTTAGTATAGTTTTTAAAGATAAAAATCAAATGCTGAAAATGTTAAGATATATTTGCAAAATTGGGAATTTAATTAGGCAACATTTGTTTAATAGGTTAAAGAGATTTGCCATATTCATAATTCAGAGTTCTCTCATTGCACATAGCATGGTACTTGTTTTTTCATTTAGTTCCCGGGTATTTGATATTGGTCTTGACTGACATGAATGAATGTGTGTGCACGTGTTGCTTTGTAGTGGTCCTGCACATTTTTTGTTAATTTCTTTTTGTGCATTTTATATTTTTGTGGATATAGTGAATTATTTTCTTTTAAGATTTTATTATTTATTTGACAGACACAGAGAGAGACAGCGAGAGAGGGCTTACAAGCAGGGGGAGTGGGAGAGGGAGAAGCAGGCTTTCCGCTGAGCAGGACTATGAGTCCCATAGGGGACTGGATCCCAGGACCCTGGGATCATGACCTGATCGGAAGGCAGATGCTTAACGACTGAGCCACCCAAGCACCCTGAGTATAGTGAATTATTGTCTTTGTATTCTTGACTGGTGATATATAAGAAAGAAGATATTTTCATTATTGGTTTGAACACTTTCTTATATATTCTTAGAGATGGTCAGCTGATTCTTTTAGGTTGCCGTTAAGTACACGTATCATCAAAAAGTGATAGCTTTGCCATTCTTTCCCCAATATGTATACTTGCTATATTCTTTCTGATCAAATTGCGTTGGAAAGCACATTCAGAAGAATATAAAATAATTGTGATAACATTTTTTTCTGAATTTAATGCTTCGTCCCTGTTAAGTATGGTGGTGCTTCATTGCTATAAGAGGAAATAGCCATTTTAAATCATATTGACTTTTTTAAAACTTCTTTCAGCATGTTATATTAACCAGAATACATATTCAACAAATATCCCTTTTGTTCGGCAGTGTCATAGAAGGGACTTTTTAGGCAGATTACCTATTATCAAAATTTTTATTCATATATTTTTCTGTTAGTTCGATAAAACTACCAATAATTTTCCCTTATTGAACATCAGGCTTGGAGTTGGATAAAGTGAACATTATAAGCAATATACAAGACATCATTATGACAATGCTTTTTAATTGTGAAGAACTCATATAAATCCACATTTGTTTTAAGTAATTGTTCTATGTCATTTAACATCTGTATTGATTCATTTGTGAATTATAATTCCTTATAATAGTTATTGTATATTGTTTTTATTCATCTTTTCCCATCATAACAATAATATGTTTAAGTTATATTCTTTAATAAATTAGCAGAAAGTTGTAGTGATGTCTCAGTGACTTCTCTTGGTGTTCTTGCTCTCTGAATTACAACAGATGTATATGCGCTTCCCTTTTCTTTTGGGATAAAAAAAATCACATTACAAATTAGTAGATTTCAGTACTGAATTTAAAACCGTTACTTTGTATTTTTTATTATGTTATGTTAGTCACCATACAGTACATCATTAGTTTTTGATGTATTGTTCCATGATTCATTGTTTGTCTATGACACTCACTGCTTCATACAATAAGTGCCCTAGATACCCATCACCTGGCTAACCCATCCCCTCACCCTCTCCCCTCTAAAACCCTCAGTTTGTTTCTCAGAGCCCATAGTCTCTCATGGTTCCTCTCTTTAAAATGCTTCTGTCTCGGGGCACCTGAGTGGCTTAGTCGGTTAAGCAAGCCTCTCTTTGGCTCAGGTTATGATCCATGAGTCCTGGGATTGAGCTCCACATCAGGCTCTCTGTTCAGTGGGAAGTCTGCTTCTACCTCTCCCTCTGCTTCTCCCCCAGCTTGTGCTATCTCTTTCTCTCTCACTCTCTCTCAAATAAATAAAATCTTAAAAATACTTCTGTCTCATTCTTACATCAAAAAAAAAAAAGACTTTGTTTACAACTCAATTTTATGGTAGAAAGAAAAAAATTTGGACAAGTATGATGATTTCCTTTATCATGCAGGCCAGTTCCCCCTCTAGTACCATTTAATTTACAATTTTAATCAGTAAGCAGTTATTTTACTGTGTTTTCTTGGCTTAGCCTCAGCAGTAAGTTGTTAGGATTATTTATCATAGTCAGTCATCATCTGTGTTAGAATTTTCAGTTGATGCTATTAAATGAGTCCATACTTTTCCATACTTTTTAAAGGAATTCTTAAATGTTAAATTTTATAGAGAAATATGGAGAAAGGCCTGAAAGAAAAGCAAACTCTTTTTACCAGTGAAACTGGGGAATAGAAGCGATTCTAGGTAGTAGTTTAGACAAATCAGTCATAAAATACATTTCACTGATACTTAGCAGAGTAAATTGGAGCAGTTGGTTTGGCATTATTTTTCATTCAGTGTGTATTTTATCTCTTGATCCTACCAGATTTTCCCAGCACTAATTTCTCTCAAATAAGTTTGGTCTAACCCAATTGGAATGATTTAGTTCCACTACAAAAACAGGTGAAATGATTTAAAAATTTCAAGTGCCTAAAAAAGGTACTAAGACACAGTATGGAAAATGTCATCCCTAAGATTGTAATTAATTAGACTCCTGCTTTTCTAAGACAGGAATAATTTGAGTTTAAAACCTGAATATATGACTATGGCTTTAAAAATGTTTAATTTGGCTGTCTTACTACATTGAGATGTAGGAGATTAAAATAGCAGTCAGAAATACAACGAAATGTGCATTTCCCAGTCGCTTAAATGTGGGAATTTATAATTTGTTAAGTTGATACAATTCCTTAGACATATTGTCTGCATAAAGCTAGGAGTGTATCATTTCCCAGTAGGATTTTTTACCTAGAAATTACTGTTTTAGAGTGCAGTCTCAAGCGCTCATTGTAGGAAATTTAGCAGATAGTATTGTAATACGAAGAGTATAGGCTACTGTGTCATGGCAGTTTCTTAGTTTGTATTTTTTTTTTTTTTTTTTCATTTGGAGGCATTAATAATGTTGCTTATAAACTCACAGTACTGAATCACTGTCTCTTAAAAATGTCATGTTCAGGTGTTTAGTCTGCCAAGTTATAAATCTCATCTCTGAGTGCTTTTCTGTGTCTTTACTACTAAGCACTCATCTTGGTGTTTTCTTGGGGTAATTTACTTTTCTATTGATTGCCCTTTGTTTCATCTAGAAAAGCAAAAGAAGACAACATTTGGAGAATATTATTAAATACATAATTTTTGATGACATGACTCACAGAGAAAACACCATTTCAGTTCCTTGAAATGTGGGACTTGAGGGGATGATTCTAATAGAGGCTTCTGTTCTCTAAGTAATGGAAAAGGTAGATGACAAAAACATCTGTTTAATATAGAATAGGCTTCATTTTGATTCATCTTTTGGCTTCACTCTGCTAGAATAGTCACAAAACTGATGAATCCCACTAGTAAAGCAAGTTGAATGTGTTGTTTTTAAAGCATTAGTTTGCAGGGGTGGGGGGTGGGGAGCAGTGCCTGGCTGGCTTGGTTGGTAGGTCAGGGTTGTGAGTTTGAGGCCCACATGGGGTGTAGAGGTTACTTAAAAAAATAAAATCTAAAGCTTTAGGGCGCCTGGGTGGCTCAGTGGGTTAAGCTGCTGCCTTGGGCTTGGGTCATGATCTCAGGGTCCTGGGACTGAGTCCCGTATCGGGCTCTCTGCTCAGCAGGGAGCCTGCTTCTCTCTCTCTCTCTCTGCCTGCCTCTCTGTCAACTTGTGATCTCTTTCTGTCAAATAAATAAATAAAATCTTTAAAAAAAAATCTAAAGCTTTAGTCAGGGACAAAAGCTTTAGTCTTGTTAATGCTCCGTTATATAGACAAACACAATTTGGGGAAAATACTCATTTCCATAATTAATATAGGAGAGGAAATTGTATTCTGTACTAACAATTCATTATCAAGCTATTACAATGTTCTTATATAGCTCTTTAAAATATTTTCAGGGCGTGTTTTTCAAAATCAAGTCCAACAGTGACTTCAGCGAATTTAGCTACCTCGTGGAAAACCAGGCTGATGCCTTAGGTCAGCTCAGGTGGACAGTTCATGGATAGTCTTTCAAGGCCAGATAAAGAAGAACGTGAATACAGTTAATAATGTTTGCCTTGTAATAGCTGGATTGTATTTTTCAAAGAAATTATCTTCTCTCCATGTTAAGAATAATTTTGATCTTTAAATAGCTTAAGGTCCTTGGTGAAGAAATTAGTACAAATAGGAGGTTATGATAGGATTGTGGAGGTACTAGAGATGTATGTCAAATAATCAAATACAAAAAACATCACTTTATTGTTTTTTCTACATTCATTTGCTTTCTCAGACTGTTTCATCCTCTGCTTCCTCTCCATCACTTCCATCCAGTTACTCCTTCCTTCTGCCCCCTCAAATTCTCATTTCCTGCTAACTTCCTTCTATAAATATACTTAAGCTTTCCCCACCCAAGACTACTACAATGACAAAATGCATCCCTAGATCCTATAATCCATTGTCTCTCTCTCCCTTTCCTTCCCTGCCCTCTCCTCTTTTACTAGGAGGATTCACTTTTGTGAACGTTTGCTATACCCTAATTACTTCTAGTTATTAACCTTCCATTCTCGGTGACAACTATTGTAATGTGGTTTCATCACCATCACTCCATTGTATCGTCTTAATTAGCTCCCTAATGTCCTTCTAGTCATAGTACATAAGAAACCATGTTCCAGTCATCTTTCTGGACCTCTCTACTCTGTCTTGCACTTTCATAGCATCATTTCCTTACGTCCTGTGAAATTCATCCTATCATATAAGCTCACTGTTCCTTCGTTTTGTTTACCCCAGAATTGGTGGTTGCTAAATGTTAGAACTTCCTTGTTGTTTTGTTGTTACTTTACTTTGCTTTATGTGTTTCTATTTTACTATACACATTCTTCCTGGTTCATCTTATTTAGGATTATGATGTCAGATATGATCCTTGGCTCCCACTTTCTCTCTTCCTAAGATCTTTGCAAGTGATTTCAGAATTTTTGCAGCCAACTGCCTATTATTCCTCTCTACCATTCTTTACCATAAGTACCTAAATCATAGGTAGCATTTATGGGACATCCAGCCCAGTACTGAGTCTATATGTTTTACTTTATTCATTCCCCGTTCCCAAAAAATCTTAAGAAGGTATCACAAATTGAACTCATCTATATATTAAAACATCTTTTTCCTTCAATATTCTCTTTATCAATTGTTTGCACAATCATTTACCTGGCCAACTAAACTAAAAAACTAGGAGTAATTCTTTGCTTTTCTCTCACCGCACTCTTATCTTATGCCCTACGTCTAATTAAATACTAAAATCTGTTTAATATCTGATTTAATTTTTTAAACAGTTTCATCCTTTTCCTCATCCTTATTTCTCACTGCCCTACATTAAGCCCTTATGATCTCTCATCTGGATTATGATAACAGCACTTTCATCGATATCCCTTTGAAATCAACCCTGCCTATAGTGTTCCTCTATCTAGAATGGAAATCTGATCACATCTTTAATTGTTTAAACATTTGGTGTCTAGTTACCTACAGAATGAAGTCCAAGATCCTTAACATATGATACAAAGCTGTCTGTTATCTTGCCTCTGCTAGACCTATGGCCTTGTCACTGGTCCTCCCATCCCTCCTACCGCATGCTGTATAAAAAGTTAACTGTTTACCATTCTTTGAATACACTACCTCGTTTGTCTGTTTTATGCTTTTCCTAGGGTTGTACTCTATGCCTAGAGTACCTCCTCCTACTTTATATCCATTTCTTTTTTACCACTGTGGTCAGGAAAGTCTTCCCCAAGATGTTTTTCCTACCTAACTTTCAGTTCATCTGAGTAGCTTTGGTATCATTCTTCTGTGCTTCAAGAATTTTACAAAATACCAAAATATACCTGTGTTATTGACTTGCTACCAAGCGTTGTATGGTAAAAACATCGATTGTGTTCTATTTTTTTCTTTGTGTACCTAGCTCTTACTACAATGTTAACATTTACTTAATAGTCAACAAACTTTAGTTAAGTAAGTAAATGAATGAAATCACGAGTGAATTAGTTATCCTCAAGGAACACTGTTTAGCCAGTAAAGGGCGATGTCAGAGAGCTCATGAGGTTAGCACTTCTCTGAATAAAGGAGAAAGAGTAAGAGAAACTGAGGTCTGTGTTGCTCACTAATTTTGGCAGAGATCGGCTTAAAAGGTGGAACCTATAAGTACCTGCATAAATATCTGTGTTTTTACAGAGGAACAAAGGATGAGTTAAAGAAAATATTTTGAGTTTAGAGAGGAAAAAGACTGCAAAGAAAAGATCGTGAGTGAGACCAGAAATTTAAGAAGTATCTAACACTGACTTATCTCTGAGCTATTGAATGAGAGATTAATCTAGTTCAACTGAATAGGACAGAAGAGAGTCAGTGAGTGCTTTTTTTTATTATTTTGAAAAATTTTTTTGAAGATTTCATTTATTTATTTGAGAGAGAATGAGTGACAGAGACCACAGTCAGGGGGAGGGAGAAGCAGGCTCTCTGTCAAGCAGGGAGCCCACGGTGGGGCTTGATCTCAAGACACTGAGATCATGACCTGAGCTGAAGGTAGACACTTTAACCGACTGAGCCACACATGTGCCCCTATTTTGAAAATTTAAAACAACCTCAGAAGTAGAAAAAGTGGTAAAATTATCTCTCATGTATCTACTATAAAACTTTCACAATTATCAGTATTTTACCAAAGTATTTTGATTTATCATCACCTGCCATCCCCTGACACATTCCACACACATTTAGTGAGTGGTTTTGAGTGGTGAGCTCTTTTTTTTTTTTTTTAAGATTTTATTTATTTGACAGAGAGAGATCACAAGTGGGCAGAGAGGCAAGCAGAGAGAGAGAGAGGAGGAGCAGGCTCCCTGCAGAGCAGAGAGCCCGATGTGGGACTCAATCCCAGGACCCCGAGATCAAGACCTGAGCCGAAGGCAGAGGCTTAACCCACTGAGCCACCCAGGTGCCCCTGAGTGGTGAGCTCTTGGAGGACATTATGTGAAGTGAAATAAGCCAGTCACAGAAGAAAAATACTACTTGAAGTATCTAAAATAATCAAACTCATTGGAACTGTATAGAGTGGGGGTTGCCAGGGGCTGGGAAAGAGGGATATTGGGAGTACTTGTTCAACAAGTATAAAGTCTCAGTATAAAGTTTCAGTTTTGCAGGATGAGTGAGTTCTAGAGGTCTATCCTATTCCATCGTGCCTATAGTTAACAATTCATATTATACACTTAAAATTTTGCTTAAAGGGTAGATCTCATATTGAGTATTCTTTTTTTTTTTAAGATTTTATTTATTTATTTATTTGACAGAGAGAGATCACAAGTTGGCAGAGAGGCAGGTGGAGAGAGAGGGGGAAGCAGGCTTCCCACTGAGCAGGGAGCCCGATGCGGGGCTCGATCCCAGGACCCTGAGATCATGACCTGAGCCGAAGGCAGCGGCTTAACCCACTGAGCCACCCAGGCGCCCCCATATTGAGTATTCTTGCCACAGGAAAACAACAACACAGGGACAGGAGGAAACTTTTGAAGGTGATGGGTATGTTTATGACCTTGATTGTGGTGATGATTTCATGGGTATCTGCTAATGTCCAGACTCATCCAATTGTATACATTATAAATGTCCAGGTTTTTTGGTGTACCAATTAAACCTCAATAAAGCTACGTAAAAATAAATAAATAAAATACTGCCTGGTAGTCATTTTCTGATGGGTAGGACAATCTGGTATCACCTCTGTATATTATGCACAACTGAGAATTCGTGCACTGTATTTTCTTGGCTATCTAATAAATATAGAAGGAAACACTGAGGAATAGCAGACAAATGCATTTGGTTGTCTCTTTTATATATTAGTTTGCATTCAAAATAAGTATGAAAGAAAAACAGACGATTATTTGCAGAATGTTTTTAGTCATCCATCTAAATATTTATAGAAGGACTTTTAATATCATTTTCAATATGAGTCACCTTTTGGTATTTGCCTTACGAAAGCCGTAGAAGTAATTACTGTTGTTTATAATCAGATTTGCTCGTGTGTCTGGGAAGTGCTTTGTCAATGAATGTGGCTTTAAAATTAGAATCCAAAGTTGTCAAAGCAGGAGTTGTAGGGTGTTAGTCCATCAGTAAATATCCCAGCCATGTTCTAAATCTATTTCTGGATTTACGTCCTGCCAGAAATTCATGAGAACTGAGTTCTATCCACTATGCCCCCATTAATTAAAAGAATGGCCAAATGAGTCATTCAGTCTGGGCTTCCTTTTGGATTATGGATTATGACCCTCAAGGTTTCTTGTAGCATTGGAGCAGGTAGCATGCATCTGTGTTCAAGTCAAGAAGTGATATAATAAACAATGTCCGCCTCATTGGTAAGGACAGCAGTATCAGGAGAGAAGTGTTTTGGCAATGGTAGTGGGCCATTGTTCTGTCATAATCCAATGCTGGGAAATGTAGGGGCAGACCTTTTAATCATTTAACAAGGACCTGGAGACGGCGAGATGTATAGAAAGAAAAACAGGACTGAATGCACAACTGAGTCAGTCACTAGCCACCATGGGTGGATTTGTTTTTCCAGACTTTTAATGGAAACTGGCTGATGATTAAAAACCAGTCTACACTTAGATTTGTATCATCTTTATTTGATACAGCTGCACCATGGCTTGGGAGAGTGGGTCGAAAACTGTAAAATCGACCCTAACTTTGTTTATTCGTCCTGCCCAGTCCTTCCTTTTTAAAGCCCTAAGTGAAGGACAGTCTTCAAACATCAAATGATGATAACTAACATTTCTATATTTCCATCGTGAAATATGTTCACACAGGTAAGTACCTGGCCTTCTAAATAGAATGTCGTCCTCCAAGGGAGGATAGAACTCTTCTCAAATCTACAACCCTCTTCTTGTCTCAAGAGGGATCTTTATGGGCTTTTCTTAGGAGTGAAAACAGGCACAGATTCCATGCTAGGAAAATGATAGAGGCTAAAATCATTAGCTCTTGATGACATAGCTATAGTCATGTTGTCACAGATCTCTCTTCATGTTGGGAGGAGGGACGTGCAAACACTGTTAGCTCTTATTACCTACACAGATGTTTGCAAGGCAGGAAAAAAATGGACTAGAAATGCAAAAAGAAAAAAAAAAGTAAGAGAAGATTATAGAGTTAATACTGACCTGTTTACTTTGATTGTGAATGATGCTACTGGTAGGGAAGGAAGAAATCAGTGAAATTTATTATGTATACCTTTAATCCATTTGGCTTTCTAGATTTATTAAGAATTATATTTGCTTCTTGAAAATGACAGTGTTATCATAACTCTGTGACTCTTTAAAAAACTTTTCTACGCCATCAGGTATTTATTGAGGACTACTCTATTTCTATTTCTGTTCTCTTTTTGTTAAGGGAATTATACAATATAATGACAAATTTGTTATTTAACATCCTGTAGATAGCAGCTAATACTATGTTTTCATTACACCGGTGAACACACTAGAATATCAGTGTGTTTTCCCGTGAGTGATTCCTTATACTTCACCTGATTGCAAACCACTGGGCCCTTGTGTTGTTGAACTTTCTTTAATGCTGTTCCACAATCTACAAAATGAATTCCCTGAGAAATATTCCACATGGTTTGTCATTAAAAAGTTTGAGAATATATGAAAATTCTTTTTCTAAGGTCAGCTAAGTGATAAACTCCCAGACTGCATGATTTTTGCTAGTTTCTACAAACTTGATTTTGTGTAATATTGGATCAAGAACCTTCCCCACTGGAAACCACCTATTATAGTGACAAGAACACAAGATACCAAGTTTTCTGACATGGTTCATGCCTAACAAGCTGTTTGACCTTTGTTGAGGGAAGCAGTTTGCTCATCTAGAAAATGAGGAGCCTAGTTTAGAAATACTCTGAGATCCCCCCCCCTTTTTTTTAAGATTTTATTTATTTATTTGACAGAGAGAAATCACAAGTAGGCAGAGAGGCAGGCAGAGAGAGAGGAGGAAGCAGGCTCCCTACTGAGCAGAAAGCCTGATATGGGGCTTGAACCCAGGACCTGGGATCATGACCTGAGCCGAAGGCAGTGGCTTAACCCACTGAGCCATCCAGACACCCCTCTGAGATCCCTTTTAAGTTACTATATTCCATGATTCTTACATACCCAAGAGATCCAAATCATGAAGTGGTGTATTTAGGATTCAAAAAATTATTTTAATTTCTTCGTAATTAAGTTCATACACCTATTTATTTCCCCTTTTTGTACCTGATGGAGGCATTTGTTTTAGGGTTAGTATGGTAGAATGAAACTTGTCTGTCAGTAAATTATTGTTCCTATGCTTGGATGCATGCAACATTTTCCTAGGTCATTAAACAACACATTTTAAAATGAAGACTACAGTAATAAATTAATGTATTCTAGCAGTGCAATCTGTTCCACTGACCACCTTCTGCCCTATTGGAAATTCTCTGAAGCTTGTTAAAAAATTGGCCCTTTAGACAAGATAAAACTACATTCTGGAAGACTTAATATGCATACCGTGGAACTGAAAAATGCAACATCAGTGAAAATCAACTTGCAGAAAATGAATTTTATGTTGAGGAGAAAAATAAGTAAAATTAATGTTGCAGTCAGATTTTGTAGCTACTGGGTAAGCTAAACTGCCTTCCAACTTTCCATACTTACCCTTCTCTGACGACAAAGCAAAAATAACCTAGCTACAGAGTATGGGTTTAATTTAAACCTTTGGATAGTTGTACACCAAAATGTTGATAGCATCTGGTTTTATTTTTTCCTAAATTGAGTCTTTCAGCACCATTTGATGGTTAATTTTATGTGTCAACCTGGCTAGGCCACGACACTCAGATATTTGGTTCAACACCCATCTAGACATAGCTGTGAAGGTAATTTTTAGATGAGATTAACAGTTAAATAAGTAGACGCTGAGTAAATCAGATTACCCTCTCTAATGTGGGTAGGTTTCATCAAATCAGTTGATAGCCTTAAGGGAAAAAGTTGAAAGCCTAAGGGGACCTTGAGGTTCCCTAAGGAAAAAGGAATTCTGCCTTTAGGCTCTCTTTGGACTCAAGCTGCACCATCATCTATTTCCTGGGTATCCAGCCTGCCAGCCTGTCCTGCAGCTTTCAGAGCTGCCTCCCTTCATACTGGCATGGCCTGTTCCTTAGGATCTCTCTCTTCCCAGCAGTCCCTCCCACCCTCCTTCCCTCTCGCTCTGTCTTCCTACATACATGTACACGCATGCACACATGTACCCATGCAGGCTCGTACATACATACACACCCATACACCATTGGTTGTGTTCTCTGAAGAACCGTAACTAATATTCAGGAGAAAGACATGATTCTACAAATATAGGGTTGTATAGCAGGTGAAACGACCACTGTCATTTACCTGCTATATGAACTTAGGCTCTAACTTTTTGGGTTCCAGCTTTCTTAATTATTACTGCAGGGGATTGGACTCGATGTGCCATTTGTAACGTTTTTTTAAGCCTTAGAAACCAAACATTATAGTGTAACATAATAGACAACCCCTATTTTCTCAGCGGAAAAGCTCAATAATATATTTACATATAGGAAGACAAGAAGTTCCAGTCCGAGAAATCTAAGACATGTAATTATTAGTTCTATCTTACTGTTCAAACACATTGATAATAGTTTCTCAGTTTTATACATGTTCTTTTCATACCAAAGTGAAACACACCCATTGAAGTCTTCAGTCAAAATTAAAATGATCTTTCCCTAGATGTCTCTTTTGGATTTATATTATATTTGAGACCTATGCTTACTACTAGTGGCAGCATTTTATTTTTCCATTTCCTTTTTTTTTAATAAAATAAAAGTAAAACTTAACACATTCCTATGTACATGCGCAATCCTATATCAAAATAGAGATACATTGCGGCCCAGGGAAAAATGGCAGCTGCCAAATTTGAAATGTCAGCTGCCAGGCGGTGTCACCGTGCAGTTACTGTAGCTGAAAGTGCTCATAATCCAAAGAATAATTTGAGGATGTCGACATATAACGTCTGAATGTGGAAGTTGTATGAGAGATGAATATATCAAAGTTGACGACTATAACACAACTGCTCTGGTTGAAGCAGGATTTGGAGAACGAGACCCCACTGATGATATCTTCATCCCTTCTCCTACATAGTAGCACTTGGAGTAATTTACTGGAACATTCTGGTGTCCAAGAAGTACAGATTCTAAATGGCCTCGATAGTCAACTTCAGCTCTTGATTCCAATAGGGTTGTTGGAAAGCTCTTGATTCCAATAGGTTGTAAGAAGCGAATTTCTTACACGACCATCTCTTCCCTTTTACCCTAAGCACAGGCTTATACCTCTCTGATGGAATTCTAACAACCTTAGGTTCTTCCACAGATGCTGAAATGTCACAAAAGGAGTCACTTTTTTTTTTCTCCTGCTTTAAGGAACTATTCATTTCCATCAAAAACTCATGGCATATTATGGCTTCAAAATGAGACAATTTACAGAGTTAAAACCATTTTTGAGAAAGATGTTTCTGTAAAGATTCAATGAACAAAAAGCTCATTGAAGCAATAATGGGCTAGTGCACACTGATTATGTTACAAAATACGGGCAGTGTGTATTCATCATGGGATTACATGCGATTCAAGGAGTAATGCTTAAAAACCAACTAGTCTTTCCAGAATCTGTTACTAAAGCAGAGTTCCTTGATGTCTGATGATGCAGTTTCTGGAAAATTTAATTTGGCTTCAGCGACTTCCTTAATGAATTACAGCTGACTTAGGACTTATCAGAGAAAATAGAAAATGTTACAGCTCTGTGACTTTACTACTCACAGGGACGTGAGTATGCTGACTCAGAGATTTTTAGCTATCTTCGATGGTAGGCGTTATTTGCTGAATGTAGAATGTTTTCTTCCGAAAGCAACCATAGCCAAGTGATCTTTGTGGATACTTCACATTTTTCAAACTCTTAGCAGGAGTCATTATTCCTTTTATTTAATAAAAATCTTTGGGATATGACAGATTTAATTAAGGCGTCTAGATTGAACAGTATCAGCACATTTTATATGAGATGATTGTCCCAGAGAGAATATCACTTTTGCGGTTGATATCCAAATCAGATTTGCACAAAGCTACAGCCTCTTGAATTTGAAACAGAGCTGACATCTTGCCAGGTAGGGCCTCTCTTAAACATCCTTATGTGAAGACATCTTCTAGGGGTGCATGGACCCGGTCTCTTTCTTCATGATGAGATACGATTCAAGAGAGAGAAGAAAATTGACAGCAGAAAATGTATTTTGCTTCTCTCCTTGTTTTCTAGAAAATTGATTCCTGAGCCTTTATGAACACTGTCTCTTGGAAGAAAGACATATGTGGCTGTCTTAGAATAAACTTTTGTTGGGACTGGGACATGTCTAATTTCTCTCCTGAGAAAGATTTTGGTCAGCTTGTCATCAGCTACTCTGGTTTACATATTTTGCTTCTGGATTCTTCCTTTCCTTTTTGAGTTCAGCAGCTATTCTAAATCAGGGCTCATTTGATGAGTAATATCATCTGGCTAGAGACCATTTTGCTACAGGGCATATTTTCTGCTGACATCAAACTGGTTTGACTCTCTTTGTAGACTATTATGCTGGTAGTTTCTAAGTATTAGAAATCCGTCTGTAAGTGTGAATGGAAACTGTACGAGTCTGCTATTTTTAAACTATAAAATGCTTACCTGCAGACAAAGACACATATTTGTAACTAATTCACTCTGTGTTTGTGTTTGAAGAAACTCTGGTCTTGTTAGAATGATAGCTTTAAATGGAATTAACTTGGGTTTTATAGGAAAATAAAAAGGTTATTTGGACAATAATTGTAGTAGAGGGTGAAAAGAAAGTGAGATGCAGAATTCAGATGAAAGGACGAGCTGTGCGAAGGAAAAGAAACTCATTTCTGAGAAGGAGCAAGTATGAGGCAATAAATGCGTGATCAGAGATAAAGGGGAGAAAATAACAGATTAAGGGATTTATATGTGTTGCCTAATGAAATAATAATGAATAAAAATAATTACCATAATTAGAGCTGTTCTTTCCTAAGAGGTAACTATAGGCATGCATATGTGCACCATTTTATTATTTGCTTAATTTAGGCCTCTCCCGGTCCTAACAAAATATATGGAGGCACTATTATCCCCATTAAATCTTCTTTCAAGGAGTCTAAATAATTTACCCAAAGTCATATATCTTTTAAGTAGCTAAATCAGGACTTGAATCTAGCTTTATTTGATTTCAAGCTTGTTTTCTCATAACTTCTATTATATCTTGACTTCCATCATTATAAACTGCAATTCCAGATAGTGTCATAAGCCAGCCTTTGCCATTTAAAATTACAAGTCTTTGTTGTTGTTATTCAAAATCCAGAAGAAGTTGACAATCTGCTTTGAATCATGCAAAAATCCCAAACAATGTATCCTTCCTAACTAGACCTTCCCTGTTGACTTCATCTCAAACAGGGTAAAAGAAATCTCAAAAACAAGTATAATTATTTTTAGAGAGTGGAATATAAAGAGCGTTGATAATATACACCTTTTGTCACAGACTAATGTGCTTCTTGCTGCTGAGTAATGTGAAAATTTGGGAACTCTATCATATCATGTTCACTGACTTACTTAACAAGGCTTTTTTTTCCTTTAAATTTATTTATTTGACAGGCAAGAGATCACAAGCAGGCAGAGAGGCAGGCAGAGAGAGAGGGAGAAGCAGGCTCACTGCTGAGCAGAGAGCCCGATGTGGGGCTCAATCCCAGGACCCTGGGATCATGACCCCAGCCGAAGGCAGAGGCTTTAACCCACTGAGCCACCCAGGCGCCCCAACAAGCCTTTTTTTTAATGTCCCTAAAATAGGCCAGACACTGTTCTAGGAATAAGGAAACAAAAACGAATAATTTCTAGTTCATGCCCCTGAAGCTAGTGTACTACAGCTTCATGGAATTCAGAAAACCGTGTCTTTCATTGATGTCAATAAATAAAAAGTGTACAGGTTTCTATTTATTCCAAAGTTTTGAATAAAAATCCATTGCTATCCACTTGCTCATTTAATTGATTAATATTAATCGGGTAGTCACTAAATGTAACAGGTAATGGGTACCTCATAGAGAAGTATTTCCTGGCCTCCTAACCATACTTACCCTAAGATACCCCTGTGCACACACACTCACACATACTGTGACAAAATTTGCGACCACAGAAAAAGTACTCCGAGAGTGGATGCTGGTAGGGGGCCTACTTTAAATATGGTGGTTAGGGAAAAAAGTCTCGAAGGAGGTTACACATATCACAGACACAGAGGATGAGTATGGTTTAGGCAGAGTGCACTAGGTAGATGAGTAAAAGTGTAGAGGCAGGAAAGACTTGTTAGCGTTTGAAGACCGCGGGAATTACATGAAGCTGAGCGGTAGGCGGGGCCAGACCAGAACTATGATCTGCATAGACCATATTCTTTTGCAGGTTTTCGTTGCCTGGATGATCGCTTAGGAGGAGTGACAGCCTTTCTGCCATTTAATTATGTACGGATGATCTTTACAATTTGTTAAAAAATTACTGAAGTTAACTTGTTTGCTTTCAGTTGCTCAATAAGGATATTTGTTCAATATTTTTTTTCTTTGTTTCTTATTTTAGTCTTTGATCTTATACTTGTTAGTAAATATGTGGGGTAGGAGGTTATTCTTAAATTTCTAGATCTAATACATGTTAAAAATATTTGCTTGTCCAGTGAAAAATCTTTAATATAAGTCATTTTCTTAATTTATCATGATTGTCTAGCATTAAAAAATGAGCAAAAGCTTTTGCAGAAACCGATGGGAAAATGTAGTCATGAGGAGCTGAAGAGCTGAAAATGCAGCAGCAAAAAATCATTTTAAATCATTGTAATTATTTCTTAAAGTTTCCCTTTAACACAAAAGGCTAAATCTTCACAATTGAAGACATGTCAAAAGTAGCTTGATTAAAGACAGCAGTATTGCGTTTTTGCCATTAGAATAAAAAGACTGAATTGTTACTGAAAAGCCATGAAGTGCAGAACTCTGGAATTTGTGGTGAAAGGAAATTGAAAAAGAACAGAACATTTGGATTCATGTTTCATGAAATAATTTGTGTGACAGAATAGGAAGGCAGTCTGAAGGAAAATTGACATAATTTTTTCCTAAGACTAGGAAAGGCCAGATAAATATGTCACTGTTAACAAATGCACTATTGTACATGAACAAAGCGTATTCTATTAAATTTGTAAATATTAATTTTCAATCACTGGAAAATATTTACTTGTTTTTTCAAGTATATGCAACTACTTGAGCTCCCCTCCCCTTTTCCCTGGCTTCCTCTTAATTTTGGACAGACTTATTAAATTGGACTAGAACGATTTTAACCCATGGGAATGTTGATTCTTCAGGGGAAACCATGTATTGTAATGTGCATTGTGGAATATACAATGTGTAGTTTACCCATAGTCTTTTTGTAGTGTGTAAAGTCCAGTTTTGCTCAGTGTAGGGAATGAGAGTAGAACTTTTCCACCAGATTACAGAGTCATGAGAGCTCCCTACTAGGCCCTTCCTTGGGGGTTCACGGACTAGGTCTTTGTATCTTCATTTTGCCCACAGTGTCCAATATAGATTTTGCATATAAAAGATCCAAAGAATATTTGGTTGATTCTGGGCAACAGGCACAAACAGAACCTAGAATAGAGAAACAGAATCTCTAGATTTTTCTTTTTATGCAGCTTAAAGATGTTGTCGTAGATGCTACTGGTTCACCACCTACATCTTCATACTCATTGCTTTTGTACCTGCCCAGGGTTTCTTTCTACAAAGTTCTGTGACTCTTTCTCTGGCCCCATGCTTAGGTTGTCTATATAAGGACCCTGAAACTGCTTGCAGTTAGCATGTCCAGAAGTAGCCCTCAACTAATGCTAGGGATTTGTTTGTTTCTGTAGTTGGAATTTTTTTTTTAAAGATGTTATTTATTTATTTGACACACAGAGAGAGAGATCACAAGTAGAGAGGCAGTCAGAGAGAGTGGGAGAAGCAGGCTCCCCACCGAGCAGAGAGACAGATGTGGGGCTTGATTCCAGGACCCTGAGATCATGAGATGAGCCAAAGGCAGAGCCTTAACCCACTGCACCACCCAGGCGCCCGGCTGTAGCTGGAATTTGATGCATAACTGTACCTTCAGCTTCCTTTCTTCTCTGGTAGAGTAACTCTGAGGTTTGTGTCACATCATTTCCCAGGGGACCCCCCGGGGGACTGATCCATTCTCTACAGTGACACTCTATTTACTCATGGAAACACCTTGTGTTATCTTCCTTTCTTTCTTTGGGTGAATTCCCCACTCACCCAGACATGATGGCACTTGAAAACTTGTCTCACAATCTGCTTCTGGAGCAGGGGACAGGGACCTAGATTTCCTGGAGTATTGGGCTAGCCACCAATGTTTGCAAAAGTTTGTTGAAAGGAATTGAATTATGTAGAATTGAATTAAGTTAAATTAAATTACCCTGCAAACTCATTCCTCTGGGCCAAATCCAAATATTCATTTATGCTGTCATGAGAACTCAAGAGGACGAGGTGGGACATCTTATTATTAAGAATCTGTTGACAGTTATCGATAATATCACCTAGATGGTAGTCTGCTATCTAAAACCTATGATGTGTGAAAAGCTACCAACTGAGAGAAAAAAAAGTGAAATTTTAAGAACAGTCACATCTTAACAGGTAAAAAAGCTTTACAAATGGAGTGTAAGGGGCACCTGGGTGGCTAAGTGGGTTAAGCCTCTGCCTTCGGCTCAGGTCATGGTCTCAGGGTCCTGGGATCGAGCCTCACATCGGGCTCTCTGCTCTGCAGGGAGCCTGCTTCCTCCTCTCTCTCTGCCTGCCTCTCTGCCTGCTTGTGATTTCTGTCTGTCAAATAGATAAATAAAAATCGTTAAAAAAAAAAAAAAGGAACAAATGGAGTGTAATAGGATAAAACAGAAATAACATAAAATGCAGATAGAAGCAATTATCTATACTTCCATAAAACTTGAAATTTCCACTCTTATTCATTGGCATTTACAGATTAAAAAACTAAAGTCTGCTTCATATAACTTATAAAAAAAAAGCAGAAGGGTGAACTAGCTAACTGGTCTGAATTATTTTCTTAGTGGGTCAGATAGATGAAGTTTTGCTGTCATTAAAATACATACTGTTTTATAAATAAATATTTGTATTCTTTTTTTTTTTAAAGATTTATTTATTTGACAGACAGAGATCACAAGTAGGCAGAGAGGCAGGCAGAGAGAGAGATGGAAGCAGGCTCCCCTCAGAGCAGAGAGCCTGATGTGGGGCCGATCCTAGGACCCTGGGATCACGACCTGAGCCAAAGGCAGAGGCTTTAACCCACTGAGCCACCCAGGCACCCTAAATATTTGTATTCTTAAATAAATTATTTTTATTTATTTTCAATAAAATTTTAAAATTTTTGTAAATAAAAAATATAATTGAAATCATATTTAAAGTAAAGAAAGATCAAAAAGTAGTTTAACATTTTTTTAAAAGATTTTATTTATTTATTTGACAGAGATCACAAGCAGGCAGAGAGGCAGGCAAAGAGAAAGGGGGAAGCAGGCTCTCCGCCGAGCAGAAAGCCCGGTGCGGGGCTCGATCCCAGGACCCTGAGATCATGACTTGAGCCGAAGGCAGAGGCTTTAACCCACTGAGTCACCCAGGTGCCCCTAGAAAGTAGTTTAGATTATATGTTAAGTGTGTGTATGAGAGAGAGTGCAAGATAGTATTTTTTGTATTCTCAAAAAGAAAGGATGCTGGAGCCAATTTTAGAGCTACCAGATCAAGTAGTTGTTGAGGGGGCACGTTACCACTAAACTTCTGGTTTGAATGATACAAGAGACAGTCTGTTCAGCATTTATTTGTACCAGTCTCATTAGAGTTACAGACCAGTGTGTGAGGTTCCCTGGACTAGCTGAGGTTCTTGGCGAGAAAACAATGGGTACATCCAGCCACAGCTGAACGGAATAATTCCAGTGTAGGGATCTCAGGCCTGGTAGAGACGCAACCTATCAACAACGAATGATTTAAGTAAATACAGACTCAATATCATACATCTTTAATCACTTCTAGTATATCCACACTGGTCTCTTCCAAGTCTGAGTTCTGGTACCATTTTTTACACACATAACAAACATTTATTCAACATACTTTAAAGTTAGAAAACTTGGGTTGCAATTGGCAAGGTGCTTGGGCAAGTTACTTAACCTCTCTGAAATTCAGTTTCTGGGACTATAAAATGGAAATAATAGGATTTTTATAAACAGGAATGATAAAATACAAAATCCTTAATTTTGGGCAAGTCATGACCTACAGAGATACTCAGAAATTTTAAAAAGCATCAAACACAATAGTGCAAATAAAAGCACTAGGAAGAGTTTCACTGGAGTGAACAAGTTGTTCTCTGCCTTAAAGGAATTTACCTCTAATCATACGGATAGTATGTACACTAAAATAATACGTGAGTAGATCCAACCTGACAAAAAATAAAGAAATTGCTGAGTGCGGGCTAACTATGAAATCCTGTAGCTTTCATATTAGATCACTTTATGCTTTCATTAGATTGTTCCCTTTCAGTCCGTTCTAATAATTTGGGTGCGATATAAAGACCTGTTTATAGAGATGGAAGGATGGACTGAATCCAAAAGTTGTAAAAATTCTATCCCGTGAGGCAGTGGAGAGTTATGGTGGATATTAGCTGGGAATCATTTTTCCTCATTGAGAATAAGGATTCTGTTTTATTTATTTTCTTTCAGTTTGAAAAAAATATCTTAACAGGCGTGTGTGTGTGTGTGTGTGTGTGTGTAAGTGTAAGAGAGGAGACTGATAAATTGATATAAAATTTTAATAAGGCAAGAAACCAGAAATAGCCAAGATAAGTCTAAGAATAAAAATTAGGTGGGAGACCTTGACTTTTCAGATAATAAACACTTACTCTAATGCTATAGAGATGAAGATTGGTGTGATAATGGGCAGATGGGTCAAGGAGCACAACTGAGAGCCAAAGACAAATGAAACTTGATTTATGGCAGAGCTGATATGGCAGGTTGGGGAGAAAAGATCATCTTTTCAGTAAAAGTACTAGCACAATGGGTAAAATCTGGGGAAAAGAAAAAAAAAAGGAAGACACTCCACATTATATAAAGACATAAGTTTCGGATAGATTAAAGTCCTAAATGTGAAAAGGAAAATTATAAATTTATAAAATAATATAGGAGTAAATCTTTGTGACTTTGGGGTCATTAAAGATAAAGAAGATATAAGCAGCACTAATCATAAAAAAAAATCACTAAATTTGACATGAAAATTAAGATCTTCAGTGCCTCAGAAAGACACAGTTAGAAAATACGACAGCAATCAAGAGATCTTCACAAACTGTGATAAAGGATTAACATCCAGCATATATTAAAGTGCCCCCTCATGAGGGGCAGGGGCACAAATAGGCCAATAATGAAGTAAGCAAGAGAACTGAGCAGGTGCTTAATGGACACCAAAACCGAAACATGCAGATGAGTGCTCTAACACATTCACTCTCTGTTCCAGCAGAGTCCTGGTCTCCTAAACTCCATGATGGAGGCTGTGATTTACATGCCAGCTGAGTCCGACAGCCTGAGGCTTCTTTCATTTAAGAAGGACTTCTGTTCCCTCTCTCCATGGACATCCATCCTGGCCTAATGTCCTCTGCTGATGGTTTACTTGAATTTTCCTTGTATTAGATTGAAGGAGAAGAGATGGGAAGAATACCCAGTGTGTTACAGTTGGATTCAGACTCAGACCCACCCGTTCTGGCTAGTCAGTTGTTTTTTTTTTTTTTAATGTTATTTATTTACTTGAGAGAGAGCACACCTACGCTGGGAGAGGGAGAAGCAGACTCCCCGCTGAGCAGGGAACCCTATGTGGGGCTTGATCCTAGGACCCTGAGGTCATGACCAGAGCCAGAGTCAGACACTTAACTCACTGAGCCACCCAGGTGCCCTGGTAGCTGTCGAAGCCATTTTGGTTTGAAGTTTTATGCAGTTTGCTTAGCTGTATTTGAGCCATGGGAGAACTGTTTTCTGCAATGCCGAATTTTTCAATACTTTGGGATGTGATCGGAAAAAAATTTCAACAGCAGACTGCCTCACCCCTGTAGGTCTTAGATATCTGCTCTGAAAACTCTGTCTTTTTACCTCATTTACCAGGTTCCAGTTAATAAGGTTCCACTTAGGAACCATGGTGGTAGGAACTCTGATCATGAAAACTATGACTGTAAACTTTTGAGATTAGAATTTGGGGCACAACTTTTGCTAACTTTATTTTTCAGGACCTCTAGAATGAGAGGGAATGGTGAATGGGAATAACCACACCTACCTTCCTGGTCTTACTACTAATTCAAAATGGACTCCTTCTAATGTTTCCCTATTAAATATAATATTTGCTCTAAAATTTTAATATACTCCTCCTTCTTAACTTTCTAAATTTTTTTTTCCATGAGTTGGTTTTGAATTGTATGAAACGATTTTCATGGATCTGTTGAGTACATCATCTGTGTTCTACCCACTCTATGTATCGATGTAGTAAGTTCATATATACATTTTCTAATGTTAAACTAAGCTTCAATTTCTGGATTATTAACAGCTTGACATGATTTTTTTTATATTTTCATGTATTCGAAATCATTTCTGTTCTCATAATCAAAGGCCAAAAAATCATAAAGTCACTCTTTCATCCATTGATAAAGAGTAGAAATGGTCTATCATTAGTGGAATAGCTATATCTCAAGGACACTACACCCTATTATAAGTATTTGCCTCAGAAACCAACACTTGCCATTTGCCAGGAAAAAAAAAAGGCATACACTTAAGTGAACAGCCTGGTGTGCTAATGGGTCAAAGATTTAGGAGGAATAGCACATTTATCCAAATATGAATAAATGAACAAATGAATGGATCTCTCTACTCTCAATCCAGCCTATAGTGGATATAGTGGATAGTCATAAATGGTAACTACTCCTGTAAAAGAGGTGAGAGTGGAAATGAGTGTCACATAGCCTTAGACCAGTGCTATAGGGAGGCAGTACAGAGTAGTGATTAAGAATGAGCTGTCTATCAGAGAGATCATAGGATAATTGTCTTTCTCTGATTGACTTACTTCGCTTAGCATAATACCCTCTAGTTCCATCTACATCATTGCAAATGGCAAGGTTCGGTTTCTCTTGTTAGCTGCATAGTATTCCATTCAGAGGCAGGGCAGGGGATTGTGGGGGATGAAGGGGGGAATAAAACAAGATGGGATCAGGAGGGAGACAAACCATAAGAGACTCTTAATCTCACGAAACAAACTGAAGGTTGCTGGGGGGAAGGGCGGGGAAGGGATGGGTGTCTGGATGATGGACATTGGGGAGGGCATGTGCTATGGGGAGTGCTATGAAATGTGTAAGACTGTTGATTCACAGACCTGTACCCCTGGGGCAAATAATACGTTATATGTTAATAAAACAGCAACAACAAAACCAATGAGCTCTCTAGTCACACTGCCCAGGTTGAGATATCTGACTCACTAACTGTGTAGCCTTGAGATGGAAGGCACAGGTGTGCATGGCATAATATATAACTTTCTTTTTTAATGTGGTTGACAAAAATGTATTTGGGTAAATGGAATTTTTCTGAGGGATTCTCTGACTGATTTCTGATTAACTGGGAGTCCACTATATTAATTTTTAACATTAAATGAGAGCCATATATATTCATTTTTGGTCCAGGTAAATAAAGAAACATCTATATTTATCTCTTTATATACATCTTTGTCCCTTGTAAAAACTGGCAAAATCAAGAAATAATTTTCAACTTGACAGATGGTTTTACAAACATGAGCTTTCAATTCAGTCATGATGTGAACTTCAAACTATGATTTTAAAGACTTTCTGTATTCATTTTGTTATCAAATTGTGACATGTGCATGTGTGAGTGTGTGTGCGCGCGCACATGTGTTTAAAGCTTCTAGATGAGTAATGTTTGGTATAAAACTATTTTCTTCCCAGTTATTTGAAATTTGGTTAATTTGTAGTTTTATTTTTCCAAAGATTAGATCATATAATTATTGACAAAACAGCAGTGTGTTTTAGTTTGGTTAAAGATTCTGGAACAGTTTGCAGTTTATGGTTTTCTACCATCTAAAGAAAATATTTTTACTGGAACTCTTCAATCAGTTTCTATAAGACTACAAAAATAGATAAAATACTTTTAGATATTACCTGTCAGTAGTTAATACCTTATTGTCATGAGTTTTTAAATTCCACCATGTGACTAATTATAATAATGCAATTAAGGATAATAATTAAGGTCAGGATTTTATTTTAGCATAGCAAGATACCACTCTTAGAAATAATAATATATAATTCAACTTTATCATATTTATCATACACTATTTAATTAATATTAATTTGGTATATCTCCTTAGTGGCAGACACTATTCTAGGTACAGGGATGAGGGAACAAAAGAAAACAAAACACAGTGTCAAATCCCTACTCCCATGGAATTTGTAGTGCAGAAGAGGGAGGGGTATACAGTAAGCAATAAAAATAAAATATATGGTTGGTTAGATGATGAAAGACTGAAATAAAATAGGAAGAGGGGATAGGGAATGCCAAGCGTGAGGCTGTTCATTCACTTTCGGATATGAGAACCAGGTTAGACCTCACTGAGTAAGTGACATTTGACTGAGAATCTGAAGGAACTGAAGGAGGGAGCTTTGGGTATATCTAGGCTCCAAGCAGTGGAAATAGTGACTGTGAGATCCTAAGGGACGAAATATGCTTGAGACATTTAAGGAATGGCTGAGACCCAGTGTAGCTGGGACAAAGTAAGATAGACATGAGTTTTTAAAAATCAACAAGAGATAATGGTGTGAGCATGTGTCTGTAGGCCACTGTAACAATTTTGGTTTTCCTCTAAGATGGGAGAATTGGAGCGTTTTTGAGGCAGGGATGAATGTGGGAGAAACATGATTTGGTAGGAGGGTTAGAACAGGGTTCAGGGAAGAGTCTCAGGGACAAGGGTAGTTTAGAAACCCATTCTTGATCTTAGCAGAGTCAACAGAATCCAGAAATTGAGATGTGTGGCCTCTACCTAACAAAAAATGGGCTGGTGTTGTAGAGATTCGAGATGGTGTTCAATTCCAAGGATATTATCAAATGGCTTCTAAAATTCAACAGCCTTGCTAGGAAAGGAAGATTTCATGGTAACATTAAAGAACTCCCCCCTGCGAAGGACCTTGGGTGCAATGTCTTTGCTTTCACAAAGGTTAAGGGCTGTGTTCTTTGCCAGCACATACAAATGAGATTCTCTCTACCTTAATTTGAGGAGGCGATCATGTCCAGGTAGATGTTGGGGGAAGAAAGGAGTGAGGAAACAATTTATAGGCCAAGAACAACAACAACAAGATCTACTAGTAGGTAAGTAGTTAAAACTTTGGGATGTTGGAAATATAATACAGTAGCATCTGAACAGTATTCAGAGAGATAGTAACTAGTTTAGGAAGTGAAATTAGTTCTGTCCACATGAAATACGGAGCGTCAGAGAAAGTCAAGAGTAGCAGCAGATGAGGTGAGTAGAAGGGCCAGATCGTAAAGGTGTTCCTCAAACAAGAACATGGATTCATGGATTTTGTTTCTCAGGACCACTGAGAGATACTGTAGGATTTTGCTGTTTCCACAGTCCTGAAAGATTCGCAGCTGTGATGTCAAAAGATCAGAGTAGATACAGGCAGAAAAAGACTCTTATAAGGTACATTGCTTTGTTAGTTGGCTCTTATATCATGGAAACATTTCCAAGTAGAGAACGTTTTCCAATTAAGGAGAGAATTATAGAAAATTCCATTAGGGCTTTAAAACTTTCTTGTCTCTAATTACACTAGAATGTGCAGACTTTTTGAACTTGAACCAACTTTAGTTGAATTTGTTAATGATGCTTTATTACATTTGTTTTAGAAACAAAACTGAAATCAAAATAATTTTGGCACTTTAGTCAGAAGCCCAAGTAATTTTATAGAGTAATAGGCTTTAGGGCTTCCATTTGAATCCCATTAAAGATTTCTGCATAATCTTGAAAGATATTAATAAACCTGTATGGACTGAGAATGATCCTTAAGGGCAAATTCTCGGTATTACCGGCCAAAAAGTATAAAGTCAGATAAAGCAAACTACCCAGTTACAGAGGAACAGTGTTTAGGAGTGACCACATTTGGGACTCACTGGAAGAATCAGCTGGATGTGTTTTCTCCCCCTTACTCTAGGAAGGAGGGATTGATACGTAATTGGGAAAATGATGAAATTAAAACCTATAATTTTTAAAAAAATCTCCTTTGTTTTCTTTCTGAAAGTAAAACATGTTCAGTATCTTAATAGGATCAATAAGAGCTAAATTTACATGCAAAGAAAGGTGATCTCTTCAGATCTTTGGGGCAGCAAGAATGGATTACAAGGTTCAGAGAGGGGGAAAGAAAGCGAACAAATGGATAGTGTGAACCTTGACAAAGCTATGATCTCTTGTCACATCAGTTAGCTCCAGAATAAGTCCTGTTCATCTATGTCCCTCCAAACAGGTTTAGAAAGAAATGAGTCATGATTTGTTCCCTTCATTTTTCAAATGAAGCCTGTGCTGTGTTCCTCAAAATATGTTTACCTAACATGGCATACTTCATTTTTACTCCTGCAGTGCCCTGGGCTGGATGATTCCTGGCCGCACCTCCTATAGTAAAAGGCATATTTTATCAGTTTCTAAGGGTATTCAGAAAAAGAAAGAACAAGAAACCAAACCAAACCAAACCGAACCAAAGTGCTGGCATTCACTTTTTCCATGAAAACAGCAAACTGGTGCAATGTCTGTTCCCAAGGCAAAGCTCCCTTTCTCCCTTTCTCCTTGGGTGAAAAAGACATGAATGCTGCAGTTGTTGGACAGGAGTTAACAGTTGATTTGGAACGAACCAGCCAAAAAAGTCCCAAACAAATTAATAGCATAGAAACATCTGCTGCTGTTTTATTAGAGTTTCACATAAAAACCTAGTTTGCAAGCTGGCGTTTGGAAAGCTTTTCTTTACACTGAGCTCTCAACGTAGCTGCAAAAGGCAATCAAGACCATATGTCTTACATTTTTAGGTCCAAATTTTCCTGCATTTCTCTCCAACCTGGGATAGTTGCTTGTAACATGAGTGCTGAATTCAAAAAACTCGTTTTTAACATAGGGATTTTTAGAAAGAGATGTATTTCAAGTCATTGAGGCTATGGCATTTCCATTTCTCTGCTTTGGTTATTGTGACGATGTAATTGAAAGATCTTTGTACTTAATTTTTACCCAAATTATTTCAGGGATGTTGGCTTTAGCTCAGCATACCATTTAAAATATACATTACAATATTCGTTTTGGATGTTGCGAACTCAGTCATTGGTCAGGAAAAGGAGCTCTGATTTTTGACCACAGGAAGCCGTGTGAGCATCTACGCAATAGATTATCTTGTGCAACAAGTTCCCTCTTTCTTGTTACAATGTGTTCATCTCATTTACTTGTTTAATAAATTGTCACAAAACCCCATGAGGAAAATGGACACGTTTTAGGTTCCATGTCCCGAAAGCATCAGTGTTCAATGCTGTTCGATCACCTAACAGGTAACAAGGACAAATCTTGTTAATGTGCTTACAAGGTTTTAGTAAATGTGCGTTAGATACTAATTCTGACAAGAATGCTACAGCTCATTTTCCTTTTGGAGTATGGCATGCCAGCTGTGTAGTGCCTTAGTTTTGTTCCCTCTTCCTTCATTCCACCCCTCCCCCCTTTGGAACATAGCACACACACACACACACACACACGCACGCATGCACGCACACGGGTGTGCATATACTGTATGGAGGCATATAAATGTTCAAATTAGAGTTTAAGAGGATGCAACCATATGTTCTCGTTTTTTTTTTTTAAGATTTTATTTATTTATTTGACACACAGAGAAAGAGATCACAAGTAAGCAGAGAGGGAGGGAGAAGCAGGCTCCCCACTGAGCAGAGAGCCCGATGCGGGGCTCGATCCCAGGACCCTGAGATCATGACCTGAGCCAAATGCAGAAGCTTAACCCACTGAGCCACCCAGGCGCCCCAGTTCTCATAAGTTTTTATTTGTATACAGCAAACTCTTCCTTCTTGTTTGATTCTGACAGGAATGTAAGAAAATTCCCTGGTAACTTCACCCTTTCTGTCACTTGAACGTTCTTCGTCGTCTGCAGTACTACCCCTTGTTCTCCACATGTAACAGCTCTAAAAGCAGGGTGAGCTTTACAGCTGAAGGCACTTTAGTTTCAGTGAAATATGGCCGCATTTTGCACTAAAAGGGAAAGAAATAACAAAACAGCATTTTGTCTCTGGGAGGGAAATTCCTTTTGCCTTGAAAGCCAGTTCTTGTGTTATTCTTCATCATAAGCCGCTTTTTTGTTTCTTCGGGAAATACCTTCGGTAACAAAAAGGACTGGAAGTTCAAAGATAGGTAAAATGTCATTTGGGTTTCTTTATGAAATTGTTTAAACTGTAAGAGGTTGTTTACTTGAGAGAAGAATAGACAAATATCATGTCTTTTTTCTGTTCTACATTCCAGAGTTCTTAACCCTACCACTGTTTGTACATTCCTTTTTATACACAGCTCTTGGTAAAGAAATACAGTATCCTATTGATTTCCTGGTTAAAGGAGGATTTTTTTTTTTTAAAGAAACCTTTCTACATAGACCAAGGCACAGCAGAAAATTTCCTTGTCCTTTCCTAGAAGATCTAAATCATTGAGTGTGTAAAAGATTTTAGTAAATATAAGGCACTATATAAATTAGTAATTAATATTATAACTACCAGATATAGGGATCCCATCTTAGAACTCATGCACATGTCGATGACTAATTGAAAGGTCACATTATACAGAGATTTATAGTATCAAGTTCCTATCTTTTAGTATAAAGTGTTTGTTTAAACTCATTCTCTGTTGTGGGCTTTCACAAGTTTTTAATGTACAAAAATATGCATGTCATTGGAATAGATTTATAGGTATCTTCTGCCAAAATAATCTTTCTGTAATGCAGATCTGTTTATGTGACACGCCTGCTTAAAACAATAAAAATTTCAGAGGCTTTTCAATGCCTAGACTATAAAGTCCAGACTCCTTAATTGGGTTCTGAAGTCTTACTCGATCTGTCCTTATTTGTATCTACAGTTTTAACTCCTCAACCTGCTTCCCACTTCCACAGATACTTCTTTTCAAATATTCCTTAGTACAAAGTAGGCAACACTCTGTTCTCTACTCTTATACATCCTCCTTCCCCATCATGAAACCCCATCACCACCTCTTATCCCAACACTCTCCCATCACCTGTTAGTTCTCAATTTTTGGCACCACTTCCTTCTAGGAAACCTTCACCGGTACCTCAAGTCTGAATCAGGTGCTCTGTTGGTTAGGATTAGAGTTAGCTACAAGAAACTCTAAAACTGGAGATAGCAAATCACTATTGTTTTAATTTCTTTTACATGTCCTTAAAAAGTATCATATTATCAAGTTATACCATACTTATAATTAGAGAACAAATATAATAATTTAAGTGGGTAACAACAAAAGTTACTTATTATCATCTAATTGGTATTTTTTCTCAAATAGATCTAGTCAGTTACTCTAAAAAAGATGCTGCAATGATGTTATTAAAATTAATTTATTCTCAGATGAAACAAGATGGGATCTGTTTAATCTCACAAACAAATTGAGGGTTGCCGGGGGGAGGGGGGTTAGGAAGAGGGTCCTGGGTTATGAACATTGGGGAAGATATGTGCTATGGTGAGTGCTGTGAAGTATAAACCTGGTGATTCACAGACCTGTACCCCTGGGGCTAATAATACATTATATGTTAATAAAAAAATAAAAATAAATTTAAAAAATAATTTATTCTCAAGTGCTAAACTATGTTCATATTGGATACTATTGTAATTACAGAAAGAAACAAGTAATGGAAATTTTAAGTTCAAGTTAAGAGTTAGAACAAAAGATAAATTTATTTATTGAAAGTCAATCAGAAGATTATATAAGTAGTTTGGAATATGGTTAATAGACAATTATTGGGGCTCCTGGGTGAATCAGTCAGTTTAGTGTCTGCCTTTGGCTCAGGTCATGATCCCAGCACCATAGGATTGAGCCTTGCATCGGGCTCCTATTCAGTGGGGAGTCTGTTTCTCCCTCTCCCTTTGCCCCTGCTTGTGCTCTTTCTCACTCATTCTCTTTCAAATAAATAAATAAGATCTTTAAAAAAAAAAAAACAACAGACAGTTATTTATGTATAAGTAATTTAAATATATGCTTTAAGGAGAGATTTATAATTCCACATTTTCTTAGTGACTTTCTCATGTGGTTTGTGTCATTAAGAAATAAAAGGGGGAAGGACACTAAATTAGTCACAAGAAATCTGGCAAGTGTGTTTCTCAATATTTGAAAGCATAAATACTTGGAAAGAAAACAGTGTACATAAATTCTAAATTTTCTTAATTTGGTGGAAACTTTCCCACAGAAAGCCCTAGTAGTGCATGAATGAGAATGTGTTGATTGGGCTGACAGACTTTCAAGTGGTAGAAAATGGATAGGACCAACACTGATTCCATCCAAGCATTTGAAGTCCAAATGAATCACAATGAATCCTATAAAAGTTCCAACAATCAATAGTTACTTGGGAAAAGGGCATTTAATAAACAGGCACACACAGAAAGCTGTATAAAGGACCAAGCAGAAGGAGCTCTTATGACCAAAAGAGGTTTTTGAAACCAAACCATCAAGGAGTTCTTAGCAGCCCAAGAAGTGCTGAGCTCAAATGCGAAATGCCTGAAGCAGATGGAACCAACCAGTAGACACTGGAACTCTTCATGGTTGTATGACAATTGTGCCACAAGCCAGTGGACCACATCCAGAGGAAAAGCTTTTTTTTGCCAAACCCTGAGTGTTCTCTCTTTTTGCTTTTGGTCCGCTGAGTTGAGTCAAGAAATAGACACTCAATTTCCCATCCAAGTGCTAGATTCCAGACCATTTCTTAGAACTGTTTTCCCCCCTCAGCATGAGTTTTTTCAGAGTAAAAAGTGAGGGGAGTGATGATTGAGAAGTGCGGTGGGCTTAATAAAAGACCTCTTTGCCAATAAGGGGGGGGAAGGAAAGAAAGCCACTTTGAAGTAATAGTTTTTGAAACATTCTCACTGGCATAGAACAACTGTTGTGGTTTTCCTTAATTATGTTGTATACACAGAAGATGTTTTAGTGAAAGAAAGAAGAAACCTAAGCTAAAATACTTGGGAAATAAGACTAGCTTAGCTTCATTTTTAATACGAGAATAAAATTGATTGCGTGTTTGAGGGGGAAATTCAGAACTTTGCTTCATATTTCATTTCTATTAATTCTCCTATTTAGAATAGAGTTCATAGTAGAAACCTTGAAAGATAAACAGACAATCCTCCAAATAATAGTCCAACACACTTACCACATGGAAATGTAAACATTTGTGTGGAAAGATGAGTTAATATCAGTAGTTTCAAAACAATATTTCAAATAGTTGTTGAGTGGGGCTTTGTTGGCTTCAAAGAAACCTGAGGAACATGGGCTTTGAGGGAAGATGGCTTGGTGTTCTCTTAAAGACGCCATACTTAATGGCACAGGAGACATACAGGGTTTAGATGCATGTGGTGCATATGGAGAGGGAAACTCTTTTAAGTATACCTTGCAATATAGTGTCACTGTATAATTTCAAATCTTTTGAAATATATATGCACATTTAGGAGGTAATCACTCTGAAGATACAGTACCAAGACTTGCCTTGATTAGACAGACCCAATAGCCTTCTTCCTTTTTAATCTCTTTTGGTTTTCTTTCTTTCTTTCTTTTTAAAGATTTTGTTTATTTCTTTGACAGACAGAGATAGCATGAGATGGAACACAAGCACCCAGGAGCTGGAGAGGGAGAAGCAGGCTCCTTGCCAAGCAGGGAGCCTGAGGCAGGGGTCGATCCCAGGATGCTGGGACCGTGACCTAAGCCAAAGGCAGATGCCCAACAACTGAGCCACCCCTGCTCCCCCTCCTTTTGGTTTTCTAGGGTGGCTAGTTTCCTAAACCATAGTTAAGTCCTTTGGCTGACCTATTCCTATCACTTGATATTCCAACAGCAACACTTTTGTAGCTACTGGGGAAAAATGAGGACGTTTTCATAATTTTTCTTGTGTTTCATGAGGACATCTCAAAAAGGAGGCAGATACAATAGCCTTTAAAAACTGATATGTAGAAGATTAAAAAATTACTAGCTGAAATTAGAATAATTAGCAGAAAATATCTAGCAGAAAGTGACTAATCCAGATGACTTTATTTTCTCTCTTGTCTGATATTCTGTAGTAAGAGTGATCAGTGTCTCATTTTTATAATCTATCATTTTTTAGTATATTGTTCTCTATTTTAAAAATCTTTATTCTCAGTGATAAAAATTTTCCTCAGAAAAAGCTGTATAGGGGCGCCTGGGTGGCTCAGTGGGTTAAGCCTCTGCCTTCGGCTCAGGTCATGATCCCAGGGTCCTGGGATCGAGCCCTGCATTGGGGTCCCTGCTCAGCGGGGAGCCTGCTTCCTCCTCTCTCTCTCTGCCTGCCTCTCTGCCTACTGTGATCTCTCTCTGTCTGTCAAGTGAATGAATGAAATCTTTAAAAAAAAAAAAAAGAAAAAAAGAAAAAGCTGTATAAAATTTTCTCCTCAGCACATGGTATGTGTTTATAACAGAAGAAAGGAACATTTTTGTTTATAACAGAAGAAAGGAACATTTTTGTGCTTGTGTGCACACAGTATGCTCTAGACATTATTATATGTATCTCAGTTAATTTTCATGGTAACACTATGAAGGACAGAAAAAGAGGCATTATTTCCAGTATGCAGATGAGGAAGTTTAAGGTCAAGAAGATGGATTAGTTTACCAAAAATACACAGCTAGTAAGTGGAAAGTGGGAATTTAATTAAACAACAACAACAACAACAAAACACCTGTATTTCTGAATAGTGATCTAGTGTTGTTGTTTCTATTTGTTTGTTTGTTGTTTTGTTTTCTTTTTGGTTTGGTTTGGTTTTTTACCAGACGATTTGGCAACTTGTCTAACTCTTTTGATGTATCTTAGTTCCATATTTGGAGTATTCTTGCTATAACTTAACTAAAAAGATATTTTGGCACTGTGTTGCCTTGCAGTGATTAGGAAGGACACTACAACATGCTTCTTCATGTACTGAAGATCTTGATGTGTAGTTGGTGCTTATTTCTTAACTTGAGTGGTTGTATCTTGAAAAGCACTTTGGAGGCGCCTGGGTGGCTCACTGGGTGAAGCCTCTGCCTTCAGCTCAGGTCATGATCTCAGGGTCCTGGGATCGAATCCCACATCGGGCTCTCTGCTCGGCAGGGAGCGTGCTTCCCCCTCTCTCTCTCTGCCTGCCTCTCTGCCTACTTGTGATCTCAGTCTGTCAAATAAATAAATAAAATCTTAAAAAAAACAAAAAAACAAAAGAAAAGCTCTTTGTTTTTTATGCTCTTTCAACTAGTGTTGAAATGGCAACGTATCACGCCAGGGATGTTCTCCCATAAATCATGCATTCTTCAGTAAGAGTAGATTTGGTTGGATATAGAAAAATGTACTTTTGTAGAAAATTAACTAGAGAATTTTTATAGTAAAGAAATTCTTTTAAATCCAGCTGATACACCCCTTACTGTTCGTAAAACTGCCTCTTGTGAATATCTCTTCCTAGTTTAACTTCTTAGCCTGTTGAATCGTCTGATCCTAATTACAAAGTAACAGAAATAATGACCAGAAAACTGTTTTCTGTTTGGAAGGACTTGACATTTATGAGACCTCTTTAGGGAAAAAAAGATCAGCATGAGAAAATATCTTTTATATGTGATCTAATATAATCACACTAAAAAGTGAATACACTGATTACTCCAGTGACATCAAACGCTAAAAACATCATCACAAATCCACAGGAAGCATTTCCTTTTCCTGGTTTTATCATGTCATATATATAACATATTTGTAAATGTTATCACCAAATGTTTCCAGAATATCTCTGTTTTTAAATTATATAGAGGCATTTCATTTTCAAGCCAGTTTCATTCCCACTCATTATAAGATATTATATGGAAAAATACAAGTTAGTTAAAAACACTCATTTGTTAAGGAAGCTTGTAGAAAGTACTCCTTAGTATATTTGCAACATTTCAGTTACTTCTAGGTTTGTTTAATTATCTACAACTAGCCACTTGATTTGCATTTACATTTTATATAGTGCACTTGCAGGATTTTTTTTCTGTTTAAATAAGTGTAACTCAAATATAGCATTTTCACTTTGCATATATGTATTTTGTTAGTATCAGAATTAGGATAAAATTATATAGAGAATTAGTAGAAAAGGTAGCATTGCAATTTTAGATTTTTCATATCTGAATTTTTTTTTAAGATTTTTATTTTTATTTATTTCACAGAGATCACAAGTAGGCAGAGAGGCAGGCAGAGAAGGGGTGAGGGAAGCAGGCTCCCAGCTAAGCAGAGAGCCCAATGTGCGGCTTGATCCCAGGACCCTGGGATCATGACCTGAGCTGAAGGCAGAGGCTTAACCCACTGAGCCACCCATGCATCCCATATCTGAATGTTTTTTGATATATGTTGTTTTGATATCTTTGATAAATGAGAATGTTTTGATAAATGAGAATGTTTTTGTTGAACTGCCAAATATGTCTGATATTGTAATAGGTTCAAGAATTAAAAAATGAAAAGAGTACCCTCCATTTTAATCTCAGAGAATTAGAAAGCTCTTTCATAATTGAATGTGTCCTCAACAAATTTTCGGCAAAAACAAAGGAAATGTTAAGCACTAATTTATGCTATCCAGAATTCTTTCCTTGACAATTATAGCGATGAACTTTTTTTTTTTTTTTTAAGATTTTATTTATTTGTGATAGAGTGAGAGCACAAGCAGGGGTGTGGGAGCAGAGGGAGAAGCAGACTCCACTAAGCAGGGTGGGGATCATGACCTGAGCCAAAGGTAGACGCTTACCCAATTGAGCCACTGAGGAGCCCCTATAACAATGAACATTTTGAAAAATGGTTGGGAAAATCCATAACTTTCTTTCATAGTATCTTTTGGATCTATAGTTTCTGCACCCAAAACTTTATGTGAATTGTTTATTCGCCATACCATGTCTCACAATAGTGAGTGCTCTAAGTTTGTGTAACTGAGTGAGATCATGAGTAAACTGAGTAAAAGAATCCTCTGTATGTTCTCCTACCTGATGTGGTGTGGCATTGAGTCTGTGATGAAACTTGGAGGACTGGGACTGTCACTATCCATTCTGCTCAGGAACACTTGTATATTTCCTCAATTAGAGCCCTTGACTTTCAATTTCTAGATTGAATTCATTTTTTAAAAAGCTTCATTATATCATCCTTACATGAGGTTAAGACTGGTATTAGTATTACATGTGAGGGCAAGTCATCCTATTCTGAGACTGAGGGCTAATAGCTTTTGTGGACCCCTTTTGATCACAGCTTCACTGCAAATTCAGTTTCCTGAGCATACCCACTGAAACTGGTTATTACCTTTCCTCTACTTTATATTTAGGCAAAAATCTTTTTGAGATTTAATAAGGAATCCCAAAATTCCTATGATTATCTTTGCTTGCCACTGAACAGATCTTGCTACATGACTTCACTATCTTTTTGTTGTCATTATTTGCTTCTGGGTCACTTTCTAAATCTATTTTTTGTCCCAGAAATATTGCAGGATTTTAAAATGTATTTGAATAGAAAAATAAACAAAGTACATTTCCTGTGAGGATAAATGAGAACTGTTGATGCCAGCTGTTAGGAATGCCATTATAAGATCCTTTCGGAACATCAAAAACACACTTTTACTGTTAACAAAGCATCTGTCCAGAGTTCCTACTTCAGAACCAATCACAAAAGAGGAGACAGTGTTTGCCGAGGTGCTTCTGGAGAGTGTTCAGGTGAACTGATGCCACTACCTGTCAAGCTAAGGTGATCGTGACTCAGAACCCAGATATGTTCATTAGGGGAAAATAGGATCAAAATAAGATGGAGTCTGCATGAACGACTCAAGGTCACATCAAATAGGAAGCAATATGCTGTATCAGGAGAGTCCAACCTAGTGCAGTAGGTGGCGGTCTAGGCAGATAAAAGATTAGCCCAAGAGCAGCTTGAATTCAGAAAATGGCGGTCCAATCATGGCTGCCGAGGGTGGAGGAAATCCAGAAGATTAGCGGAAGGAAGACAGAAACCCGTGTACTAGGCAGAGATATAAGATAAGGATTCAAAAATGGTAGAGTAAAATAACTGTTTCTAAAACCAGAGTAGAAAATAGGTTTGGCTGGAACTAGGCCAAAAGTCAGTTACTGCATTGACTATTTCAGGTAAGAATGGGACAAATAGTGAGATTGATTTGGTCTTTATCCACTAAAGAATGAATCCTACACATCCATTACATTTCTCCTATTAACAAAATAAGGTTTAACAAAAGCTACGAGAGTTCGTGGCAGGCAGAGAAAGAAGAATTTTTGGAATGTTCATTAGACCTCACTGTATGCCACCAATCTACCACTTTATCACTCTCACAAGCACAGTATAAAATCAACCAAGCTGATCTCCTCATGGCCCCAAACATAACATGATCCCTTCCACCTGCTTGCTTTGTTTTGTGGTTTTCTATCTGCCCGGAAAGCCAAGTCTCTCTTCCCAGCCTGTCGATGTCCTAGACTTCATCTTGGTCCGGACTCAAGTCTTACCCCCACGCAAGTATTAAAGAAGTTTCCATGAATAGCTTCACCTGTAAGATGTCAGTAAGGAAAGTATGAAAGTACACCAAACTACTCTTTTTTTTTTTTTTTCCAAACTACTCTTCATGAGTTCCACTGAACCGAAAATTTCCAAATTGTTTTACCTTTGGATTACTTGATGTTTTGACATGTCTGTGTTCCTATAGGTTTGACTGCTCAGAGATCTAAAAATATATGATGAAATCTCTTTTGATCTCCTTTGTTGAACATCTGAAAAAGTTTACTTAGCATGTGGTAACAATTTTAATTTGGGAGCATGCTGATAATAAAAAGATGTGTGCGCATACATGCATCCACAAGTTAAAATGAGTTCATGTGTATTTGTTCTAGCATTCAGCTTGCCTGGCTTTGTTTTTATAAACAGAACTATTAAGCTTGTGGCTTTGGTAACTAAATGCAGAGTAAATAAAGTATGAGTCAATCAAAACTTTTGATAGTATCTATACATACTACCTAGTAATTTTATGTATTTTGGGCATCTGCTCTAACATGCTCCCTTGACACTTCAGTGAAAATATCCCATGCAGGACCTGTTAATTAGCCATTTAAGAAAGATAACTTCTTATGTCTTTCTGAAGAAGAGGGATTTTTTGAAAAGGTGCAACAGTTACTGAAATGATAATATACTCTGTTCTGTACTTGAAAAATCCTGCATTCATCATACTCCTCTGAATTTTATGGTGTGTTTCTAAATCATATATATCTTCTTTGTACTAAATTCCATATATGAAATGTGATGAAACTTACACGTGTATCTCAAAAAATGTGCTCGATTTGAAGTAATGCTTTTTTAGAGACAGAAAACTAAAAAAATTATGATAACATAGTACATTACACTGATGTTCTCTGTTTCTTCATATCACGAAGAATAGTCATTATATATGCAAACAGAGTTCAGATCTTGGTTTGCTCTGTTATCTCATGCCACACATTGCATGATTTCAAAAGGGAGTTCATCACACCTAAATACCTGATGTTCAGGGCTTTTTTCCTCACATATATATTTATTCATGTCATATATGTTTTCAAGATACATGGTTCTGATATATCATAATGGGGTTCTTTGGAAAAAACTAAGAAAGTTCCATTTTGATACAGAATCAAACTTTTCATTATACCAAAGATTACTTGATTACTGTTATCACTATCCCCCTGAATCTCTTCTGCTTTCTGAAAAGAGACTAAAGAATAATTTCTGGTTATTCCTGATTAACTACATATCCTCTTGGGACATACTCAGTTTTGCGTTTGGGTAGCCATGGCTCAGAAGCAGACTGAAGTTGTCTAGGTAGTATAAGGCTGTAAGTGGTAATGCTACTCCATTATACCCATAGTGGGTTCCAGAACCATAACAGTGGCCTTCCCGTTACAATATGTATTTATAAACATATGGAGTTTTAAAATAAAGATAATAGGACAATTAATTGAAAATAACCAATACTGTGGAATGAGAACATTATAATGTTCAATCCCATTGATACTCCTTTTTCATTTCTGGGTGATTGGCACTGGACCACGTGTTAGGAATATACCTATGAACAGTGACGACATCCCTAACTTCTGAGCGCTTTGGATCACGTGGAAGACTCATTTAAACATGCGGATTCAATAATGGGATATAAACTTAGGACGGGTGGCTCAGAGGGTTAAGCCTCTGCCTTCGGCTCAGGTCATGATCTCAGGGTCTTGGGACTGAGCCCTGCATCAGGCTCTCTGCTCAGCAGGGAGCCTGCTTCCTCCTCTCTCTCTGCCTGCCACTCTGCCTACTTGTGATCTCTGTCTGTCAAATAAATAAATAAAATCTTTTAAAAAAACAACAACAAAACTTAGGAAGGGAGATAGAAGCTGAGCCCATAGGACAAAGCACAGAAGGGGTGCCTGTCCCAGACTTTCAGAGAGTGAGGGCAAGATCCAAGAGGAAGAGGTGTGTGGTAGGAGCTAGCTTGAGCAAAAGAACCACATGAGATGAAAAGTAATTCAGTGGGTTGGAGGGATTAGAGTACAAGGGGTGAAGAGAAGAGACATTAAGTTACAATAAAATGGGTCACTGTATGAAGTATGAAATTAGACTTTCTTCTAAAAGAAATGAAAATTTACTAGGATTTAACCCGGATAGTGACATGTTTCAACTCTGCATTTGAAAGGCACAGTCCTGTGGCAGAAAGAAGGTGAATTTAGAGAGGGGAAGTTTGGAGACACTGGGACTCCGGTGCTGTCAACCAGGTAGGAGAAAGGACAGAGAACGGAAGTAGGAGTGGCTGTGGAATTTCAGCAAAGAGGACAGATTCGAAAGCGGGGTGAGAATGAAAAGTGACAAGACTTAATGGCAGATCGAAGGGACTTACAGATGGATTGGCAGGGGACCAGGATTTGGTGCAGTAGAGTTAGTGGAAATTAGGGGGAATTAGAAGAAGAGGGTGAAAGTAATTAGAAATTTAGCATCGGATACAGTAGGTTTGAGATGCCTGTCAGACGTTGAAATGAGAGCGGCTAATGGGCCCTGAGATCAGTGGGCTTGGGATATTTATCTTCTGTATTTGGTTATAGTTTGTCACACTCTAAGCCTCAGCAAGGAGCCAAGTGTGTGTGCGCACAACACGTGCATTGTGTGTACGCTAATGACTGAGATGGGCTCTGGGATTGAGTTGTATAGTCTCTCGTTAGTTCTGTCTTTTCGCCAGATGTGGCTAAGGAGAATGTCTCTTCTCTTCCTCGGTAGAAAGATGTTCTTTATTATTTGGATGTGCTCTACTCTAATAATTAGAGGAAATAATAATAAATGGCCAACATACGAATATCCACCAGGTAACAAACCTTTATCTCAAGCACTTCATCTAAATTACTTCATTTACCCCCCATGATGGCCCCATTTTGTTACTATTATTATCATACACATTTTGTAGCAATGAAAAGATGATAGTGAAAGTGTAGAGAAAATTGTGTAACTTGCCCAAGATCACACAGCTAATACATAGTGGGGCAGGATTCACGCTTAGACCACTTGTGTCAAAGTCTAGTTCAAGGATTTGAAGTTCAGATTTAATTTGGCTCTGTTGCTTTTAGAGAAGTTGCTTCTCAAGAATGGCCTTTCCTTTCATTTGCAAAGGGCCAAAGGTCTTTTTGGTGCTCAGAAGTCTCTTCCCTATCTCCTTGGTTTATGCCTTCCTGCCTGTCCCACTATTTCCTTTGGTCATGAAGTTAACTTTCTTAGGAGCCTGAGTTGAAATTCCTCTCCCATTTGCAAAATCAAAGGCTCCAGAAAATATTCTGCATAGTGCTTTCAGTGTCAGTAGCTATAGATCGGCTTTTCCTTCTTTTTGGTTCAGGATTATCTTATTGGGTTCTTAACTCCCTTTTATATGCTTTGTAGATGATTGTAAATCATTCCTGTTTACATTTGTGTCTTCCACCAAACATGTTTTATTTGAAGGAAGTGACCTTAGCATTTTCTCTTATATCTTTACAGAGTATCTTCTTCTTTGAGATCTCAATAAAGATGGTGTCTGGTTCGCGGTTATTGTGCTATTTATATATGCAAAGCTGTTCATGAAGACTGAAGTTTTCAAAAGATTTCTATCAAAAAAATATGGCCCTTGGGGTTCCTGGCTGGCCTAGTCAGTAGAGCACGGGACTCTTCTTCTCAGAGTCATGTGTTCAAGCCCCACAGTGGGTGTAGAGCTTTCTTGACAAAATAATGAAAATAAAATGAAATAAAATAAAGACTTCTTTCCCTTTTGGAAAAAAAAGTATGGTCCTTAAACCAGGTTGTTACACGTTTTCAACTGTTATAGAGGGGAACAGTAATTTTAGTCCTTGAGATGATGTTAGGAAAGACTTTATTATTTCCTTTGAGAAATGGCTTCCTATTTACTAATGGGGGTAATTGAAAGGACACCTGGAGTATGAGTTGATGCTTTGACTTATTATGCTTCATTATTTTCTTTGTGTGATTTGTCAGCTTTGTAGCTGAAGAACAAAGGTTAGCTCAGTAGAGTGTTCTCCAGGGTAGGTATTGGAAGGAAGTATTATCGTTTTATAGGCCTTTTTTTTTTTTCTGCCAAGAAAGTATAAATCAGTAGTTTGAACATATGACATAATTTCAGTCAAGTATTTTTTCAGTATAGTTTGCTTTCTGTTAAATCTAATTATAACCCAAGGCTACTCATAAGATACTTTTTGAAAAAATATTTAAAATGGGTCATTTGTAGTTACTACTATTTAAAACTCCCAGAATACAGTCACTAGTAAAGAATGTCATTGCTGTAAAACTAGTCTTTTTCTCCCATCAGTGTACTACGTACTGGTTCTGACTGTGCCTGGTAACTGCCTTTGCAGATGACTTAGGCTTTCATTTCCTTCTTGTAAAGGGATTCATCCTGACTCTAAAGTTCCGTATTCCTTCACTAGCAATTGGATTTTTAACATTGAAAATAAGATAACAGTGAAAACGGTAAATATGAACATAGTGGTTATTACATATTAGGTACTAGTCTGTTTTATATATTTTAATTTATGTAGTCCTCATAATAAGTTAAGTAGGCGTTACGGTTATTATTGCCATTCTATTGATAGGGAAGTTGAGGCATGGAGAAGCAAGTGACCTGGCAAGGATGACTCAGCCGGGTCGGGCCAAAGCCAGGAGTTTACTCTAAACATCTGGGTTCTAGAATCAGTTCTCTTGTCCAATACACTATAGCACTTTGCGTTGTATTTCTATTTGCTATGCTTTTATTTATTTAAGATTAAGAATTGGGTACCAGCCTTTGATTATGTATGGACAGTTGGGCTAAATACTAGCTTTTAAGAAGTCGCAATGATAATTAATAGGATTCTCCTTGGGGCGCCTGAGTGGCTTGGGTGGGTGGCTCAGTCGGTAAAACGTCAGATTCTTGGTTTCGGATCCGGTCATAATCTCAGGGTCCTGAGATCAAACCCGTGCTGGGCTCCGTGCTCAGCGCCGAGTCTGCTTGTCCTCTCCCTCTGCTCCTCCCCATGCACACTTGTTCTTTCTTTCAAATAAATCAAATTATTTTTAAAAAGAAAAGGTTTTTCCTTTAGCATGAGGAGGTAGTTAAAAATAATTCTGTAGGGGCGCCTGAGTGGCTCAGTCGTTAAGCGTCTGCCTTCAACTCGGGTCATGATCCCAGGATCTTGGGATCGAGCCCAGCATTGGGCTTCCTGCTCAGCGGGAAGCCTGCTTCTTCCTCTCCCACTCCCCCTACTTGTGTTCCCTCTCTCGCTGTGTCTCTCTCTGTCAAATAAATAAATAAAATCTTTTTTAAAAATTCTGTAATAAGTATAATTTAAATTAAAAATTTTAAAATAATCCAGTATTTCCTTCTTGATTTAAAAAAAAATGTTCCCGTGATTTGCTTTTTTGGGGGGTGGGGGTTGTAGAGGATTGTCTGTATTTATGGAGAAACAAATTATATCTGAATATCAGTTGTATAAAACTGAGGACCTTGAAAATTTTTTATAAAGCCAATTTTGGTTTTCAGTATTTACTTTCTCTCTACCTCCTAAAGTATGTCTTTAGCACTGATGTGTTGGTTGACATACTTTATCTAATATCCTACAGTAAGGTTTAGTAATTAAACCATTTGCTGTTCATGACTTACTTGTCACTTAGGACAGGGAGAAACTTTGATCTGCCATATTTAAATGGAAAAAAAAAAAAAAGGAATGCATTTACGCTCCACTGTTAAGTTTCTTTCTTCCTACTCACCATCAAACTTTAGATGACATTCGATGATTATTCTTTGTAAGATTAAGTATAATCAGAGGCTCCAACTGAAGTTTTCATCAGAATTACTTATAGGATAGGTAGGTGTGTATATTTATATATATATATATATATTTTAATGTGGGAATCCGATTCCTAGATCTACTTAGCGATTTTGATAAGCATGAGTTCCCTCCTTTCTTCTCTCTCTCTCTCTTTCTTTTTCTTAACCTTAGAGGAGATTTCATTTTGCACACATGGCTAAAAAACTAGAGATTAAAATGAGTCTTTGGGATCTGATGGACTCGTGTTATATAGTTCACCTCCATGAGTTACTAACTGTCATTTTTAAGCTAACTTCCTACCTATAGGCCCCTGTTTCTTCATGTATAAAACATCGATATTATCATTTACCTAAGGTTGTTATATAAGGATTAACTATGAAAATATAGTAAGAACACAGCAGGGCAAGGTATACAGTAAATGCTCAATAAGTGATAGATATTACTATTGATTTTAATTTATTTTAATTAATATAAAAGGTGGAGAGGAGGGAAATGAGGCCACTATAGGATTTGTCCTGGGTGGACTCCTCAGGACACGATGTTCTCATCAAAGCTGTAGCAATATATCCAGGAGAGGAATAGTCAACCTCCTTGAAACACGGGCTGCTCATCCCTGCCCCGGATGACAGCTTTCTGCATGTATTATTGTCCATTCAGCCCTTACAGCCATCGGATGCACTCAACTCATGACTGCATAATTCCTTGTGAAATGGCTTGTTACCGAATTCTGCTACTTCAGCAGCTCTCTACCTAATAATGGCACATTAGTGGGTAAAGTAATAAATCATATTTTGAAACTCGTAACATGGGCAAAGAATGACAGGACAATGAAAACAAAGAAACACATCCCAGGTCGAAATTAAAGTCTGAGACGCTATTGTGCTATCTAGTCTTGTTTGTGGAAATGACACCTGCCATCACCACATTCAGTGGTGAGACGGATCTCTCAGCCTCTCTTAGTCCCATGCTGCCCACCAGATGGAGGGCATAGTTTCCTTCAATGAGGTCCCAAGACTCAGGCTGTCGTGAGAAGTTGAAACCACTCTCCATGAAAGTCAGCTTCCTGGGGTGCCTGGGTGGCTCAGTTGTTAAGGGTCTGCCTTCAGCTCAGGTCATGATCCCAGGGTCCTGGGATCACGCCCCACATCGGGCTCCCCGCTTGGTGGAAGCCTGTTTCTCTCTCTTCCACTCTCCCTGCTTGTGTTCCCTATCTCGCTGTGTCACTCTCTGTCAAGTAAATAAATAAAATCTTTGAAAAAGAAAGAAAGAAAGAAAGAAAGAAAGAAAGAAAGAAAGAAAGAAAGAAAAAGAAAGAGAAAGTCAGCTCCCCAGGACTGGAGGGGAGTTGGGCACATGGTAGGCAGATGAAACCCTGCGATGGTTCCCTGTAGCACAGCCTGAAGCTATGTAACATCACAGGAGAGTTTGGAGAACACCTGCAGCTGAACACAGATTCTGGACAGCAAGCAGGGAGAGCTCAACTCATTTACCGCTTAGCGCTTGGATCATTCTGGAGACAAGCTGTCAGGAGCAGATGCAACAGCAGCTTCTTGCTGGGAAACAGCAGCCACGAGAGAACACCGTATACCGGTGATCATAATAATTACACAGAACATTGCTACCTAGCACTTTTGTATATGTTGTTTCCGATCCTTGTTGCTGGTTTGCAAGCGAGGGCGGGCTCCTTCTATTCAAGCGATGTTGAGGACAAGGGAGTGGATGGATAAAGAGGGCAGTGCCATGCTCACTAGCACACAGGTGACGTAGCAGCAGAGAGAGATGCAGGTTCTTAGGAGTCTGAAGCCCATAAACATTTCAGAGACTTTAAAAAAAATAATGCAGGCGCCTGGGTGGCTCAGTGGGTTAAAGCCTCTGCCTTCGGCTCAGGTCATGATCTCAGGGTCATGGGATCGAGCCCCACATTGAGCTCTCTGCTCAGCGGGGAGCCTGCTTCCTCCTCTCTCTCTGCCTGCCTCTCTGCCCACTTGTGATCAAGTAAATAAAATTTTAAAAATCTTAAAAAAAAAATAAAATGAATGAAAATAAATAAATAAATAAATAAATAAATAATGCCGTTCAAGAATGCATAATCAGGGATGCCTAAGGAGCCTGTGTCAAGGGAAGGCTTTAAAGTTTAAGCTTCATTAGGTAAGGGTAAATACACCTGTGCATACTAGTGTTTAAAGTTGGTGGCTTTCCCAAGGTGAAAATATCAGAGTTGGGGCTTGAACTGTATGATTACAGAGATTTTGTTTGTTGGTTTGTTCATTCATTCATTTAGAAGTAAATGACTGTTTCTGCTAGGCCATGCTATTCTTTTTATTAGATCGTCTAGCAAATTGGCGTGCACTCCTATATTAATCTATGGGGTAGGATCCGAAACAGCCATGAATATTATAATAGTTATTTTGATTTCGTGCCTAATAGTGTGCCGATAAAGGTTGAGATGGCACCCCAAACGCCCCCCCCAGCCAACCCCCCACCCGCACCCCACTGCTGTCCCGGCCCGTGCCCTACCCCTTTGTATTGTTTCTACTTATGAGACCTAGAGTTACAGCAGCAATCTCTCAACTGGAATAGGGAAGCAAATGCAAAAGGTGAATTATGGAAAGGGAAAGATGGAAGAACCTGGATCATTAAGGGCATGGCTGACCAGAGAATGGGCTAGTCCCAGAGTTTCCTTACCTCAGGACTTCTTGTTTCGTGACATAATACCCTTAATGCTGTTGACTGACAGGGTTGGCAACTGGGAGGGGAGTGTTCTTGCTGACACCGATATTTGAAACAATGGATCTTGAATTCTAAGCTGCATAGGAGAAGCTGCAAAGATTTAAGCAAAGAATGATAGGACAAGGACAGTGGGGGTTGGGATGGGAACCAAAACCTGGGGATCTGAATAACTTGTAGTGTCTGACAAGTGTACTAAGAGCAAGAAAACTGGAAGTATGGGCTGTCAGAGATTTGAGAATTTTATCTTTTTGAGTTCTCCGGTTTATATCAAGGTTATAGCTTGTGGACAATGGAGGAAAAAGCTGCAGTGAAATAGAGATTAAGTTATTATAAAAGTTAGAAAAACAGCATAAACTAAGGCTTGGCATGAATCATTTATATAGATGCTGAGTCAGAACAAGATGTCGGTAGAATTTGGGAAGGTGTGGAGAGGATATATGGAATTGAATTGTCCAAGTTCTTTTTTTTTAAAGATTTTATTTACTTATTTATTTGACAGAGAGAGACACACACTGCGAGAGAGGGAACACAAGTAGGGGGAGTGGGAAAGGGAGAAGCAGGCTTCCCACCAAGCAAGGAGCGCAATGTGGGGCTTGATTCCAGGACCCTGGGACCATGACCTGAGCCAAAGGCAGATGCTTAACAACTGAGCCCTCCAGGCACCCTGAATTGTCCAAATTCTTGATTCAGCAGAGGTGGTGGGTGGAAGTGATGATGACATGGGATAGCTAGCTTTATGTATAAATGGCTTGAGCTGTAAAGAGAGGGGAGATTGTCTCTTCAGAGTGTAAGATCAGTGAATTAAAAGACTCTGTGAGCTAGAAAAGGACGTGCTAACATTCCTTCCTTGCACTGGGAAACAGTAAGTGAGAGCCTTCTGGTGTGCTCTCAGGTTGAGGCCAAAGGGTGTGAAGGTGTGGAAGAGATCGAAGACAAAGGGCAGACCATTTATAATTTTCCAGAAAACACAGTAAAAACGGAAGGTATGGGATTTCTGATACCATACGATGACACCCATCATTTATAATTTAAAGGTGTGGTTTATTTTTATGTGTATTTGAAATAATGACCCGTGCTGCTCAATATGGCAGTCACGAATCATTACTGTGAGGAAACCCACTTTTTTTTAAGGTGCTGAGAGATTATGAAAATATATACACTCTTATTCATTAGAAGATTAGTTCATACTTGAGCCCTAATTTCATTTGCAAATTTGAGCCAAAAGTTAAAGTGAAATCCAAATCAGTGCTTTTTAAATGAGAATGTTATTATCAATATCTTAGCTTTAGTTTTTCTCTTTATTTTCATTATGAGAAGTGATAATCTTGTGCTTATTCACTCTAGTTCCCTGGGACACAAAACCAGTGATGACTTGTTGAATTTTACTTATGTGTGGTCTACTTCTCTAGATTTGCCAAGATCAGTCAACACTTATTAGAAACAAATTTCAGCACTTTATTCAGACTTACTAAGTAGGTTTGTTATTTTGGATGATAATACTGATCTTTCATATCTTAGTGTTTGGCCCAGCTCATTTTATATTAGTGAAATGAGTCCATTCATAAATCTTTTCCTCTAAGTGGCTGAGGCATTAATGTGTTCTGAATATTATAACTAGTTGTGGTTTTATTAAAATTTTATAGTGTGAAATCTTGTCTGATTCTCACTGCAGTGTATTTATAGAATGATGAAATTATAGAGCACCTTAGAGATATCTTTTTCCCCTAATTCCTCAATTAATTTTTAATATTTTATAAATGTTTAGTGTTTATTTAAGGTTTAGTCTTAGCTGTCAGTTTTGGCAATTCAAATAAGAAGTCTTAACCTTTTTATAATTGTACAATCAAATGTACTGACAACTTCAATTGCTTTTTTTTTTTAAACAAAACAAAATACACCACCAAGAAATGGTAAACAAGTAGGTAATTTAGATTTATTTCAGATTGTAATGGTGATAGGACTGCTTTCAGAAGAAGTGAGTGTGGTATAAGTCTCTTATCAAACAAGCAATATAATTGGAGTGGGAGTGGGGGCCTGAATTTGGATATCAGAGATCTAATTATTTTTTATTTGGTAACACTGGTAATTCCAGATCCAAAGAGTTGACTTTTTGAATTCTATTTTTTAAAATTTGTTCTGAAGTCATTATGCATAAATATTAGTAAATGAAAACCATACATAGGACATAGCTTGTATTAAATCAGATTTTACTTAGAACAATATGAATCAACAGAAAAAAAATACACCCCATCAAACTGAAAGTAGTTGAGTATTATGTATCTTGGATGAACTCATTCCCTTTAATAAATCACTAACATCTTGCTTCCAGAAATCAGTATGGGATTACTAAAAAAATTCCAATTTACCTCAACGAAATAAACGGTACTTGGCTTTCACTATGTTAGATATTACATTTTCCATGTTCTGTCCCAGGCAGTCATTAAAGTACATTTGCTCTCTTTAATTTCAATTAACAGAGTTAATTTTTAAGTCCTAAATCACATAAAGGTTATAACATTATGAATAGCCCTATTACAACAAACTTGAAATACTGGTCAGTGACTAAACAATTGCTAATTATTTTTTATAGGTTACTTAATTAAACAATCAAATTAGCATGTTTAATAATTTGACTCAGTGATTCTCAAAGTCTGGTTCCTTGGCTAGCAGCAGCTGTATCACTGGGAGCTTGTTGGGATCAAATTCTCAGATCCTACACTAAAAGCAACTGAATCGAAAACCTTGTGCATGGGTCCCAGCAATTTCCAGCCGTCTAGGTGATTCTGATATAAGCTAGAGTTTGAGAGCTGCTAGTTTATAGGAGTTCTAGCTCTGTATTTACACAAAACCAAGTTCAAATTCTGGCTTATTCCCTTCTTAACTGTGGGCCTTGGGTGAGTTTCTTCATTTCTTTAAGATTTAGGTCTTGCATTTGTAAAATGGTAAAATGATAATACCTGCATCTTAGGCATGTCATGGGGATTAAATTACGTGATAATATGGCAAATATAGCATCGTCCTGAAACACACCAAGCACTCAATTAATGATAATGTTAAGAACAGTATCAAGAAATAATTCTGGAAATTCACTGAAGCCTGTTTTCTAAAACACTGTTTCAAAAGTGAATTCTCCCTATCAGAAATAAATAGAATATAGCTCATGTTAAATGTAGTTACATAATATAAATGGCCATAATAATAGTGTCTCTTTTCTAAGACATATACGCATCAGATTTACATGACAGAAACTAGTATTAATCTTACTTTTCAAAACAGGAGAAAGACAAATGGTTATCCTTATCTTAAAGTAAGAGGAAAAAAGCAGAGTAAAGCAGTGAGTAGGAACTCATGGAACCGATTTCAAATCTGAAATTCGAAAGGTCTGACCCTAAGATTTGTGTGCTTATCTGTTTCCCTCTAATAATTTTGAAATTTTTATAATAGATGTAGTTTACATTCATTTAATTTATGTACCCTCACTGAACTGAAAGTTTTATAATGAGAAATCACTGTTTTCATTGGCACCTTTAAAAAATACTGATCCTCATTTTGATTTACTTGAAAACCAACAGCCCGTTTTGGAGTACTGCCTGCTGTGAACTGTGGCGAGCTAAGGAGGAAGCTAAAGAAAATATCTGTGATTTGAAAAGGGCACTTATAAACTCATTATGATTTGCAAAACAAAGCTAAATGAATGCAGGTGCACAGAGAATAAATACCCAGTGTTGCATGACTTCACTACAATGGAAACGTAAGGTGGACAGATGTGGAAGTTACTAGGGAGAAGAAATTGTTGGAATCATCAGAAGCTGCTGAATCTCAAACCAGATTGTAGGAGGGAAGGTACTAATAAATGGTAAAGGATTTCTTTAATTTTAAGTAGGGAGGCATTGAACTATAGGCAGAATTTGTAAGGAGATTTGTCTAACTGACAAGTACACAAGGCAGATCTGTATGAGAAGTAGGAGGAGTAGAAGACACAGACACACACACACATAAAATATCAAATAAGCAACCCACAATTCAGTGTTTTGAGGCAAGTGAAATAGTGAGGGGATAAATGCTAGCCAGTTTATAGGGGAAGGTAGGACGTTGATGAGAGCTTAAGTCCTCACCAAGATGTCTATTTACAGGTGCTTAAGGTCTTCATTACCCTGTTTTCAAATTATAAGAGAGCAAATACAGAAATTAAAGAAAAAGAGAAGATGTTTTTCTTTAACAGATTCAAACAATGAGAGATAGACCTATAAAAGTCAGTTTATTGCAGTGTGTTTATAATGTACCTCATACACTTAAGGTTAGGATTATAATCTCAGACTTTATATTTTTAAAATTTATGCAGAGATACTCTCTGGACACTCACATCCTTCAACTTGGCAAGTGGAACTCAAGCTACATTTCATATGCATTCGCCCTCTTTGCTGGGTGTAGTTGTGCAGTGCATAACTTCTACAACTGTACATGTCATCCTGTAGTATTAAAGGATGAAAAGAAAACAGTAATTATCTAGATAAATACATTCACTTTGCACGTGAGAAAATGAAGCCTATGGACAAGAAAAAGCTTTCCGTTATTGAATAAGTAACCCTGGTAGTTGCCAATGTCTGATGGCACCCAGAATTATTCTATAAAGAATTATGGCATAAAGGTAATTCAGTAAACAGGACCATTTATAACCCTGGCAAAATAAGTTTTGTAAGAATTATTTGGCCACCGTTCTTTGAATGAATCCAACTCACATTTATTTTATTCCCCATGCTATAAATTTCCCACCTTATTTTCTTCCAATTCATTTTTTAAAAGTTACATATTTGAAATATATTTCCTTTGTACCAGATACTAATCAAAGTGCTGCATATATAAATTCTTGTAATCCATGAAACAAGGCACTATTTTTTTTTTCAGAGAGGACGAGACAGAAAGAAAGGGGGAGAGGGGCAGATAGCGAGGGAGAAAGAGAGAACCTGAAGCAGGCTCCAGACCCAGTGGGGAACCCAGCATGGGGCTTGATCTCACAACCCTGAGATCATGATCCAAGCCAAAATCAAGAGTAGTTCACTTAACCAACAGGGTCACGCAGGTGCCACAACAAGGTACTATTTTAAACTCTATTTTACAGAAGAGTACAGCATAGGAAAGTTAAATAATTTTTCCTAAGTCACGTAGTTGGTAAGTGGTGGAGCTAGACTTGGGTGACAGCCATATCCATATCTACTCATATCCAGAATCTATACTGTTGAATATTCTAATAAATATAACCTTGTACCAATATAAAGGTTCTTTTGTTGAGTGAAAATTAGAGATCTTTTAGAACATATTTATTACCAAAAATTAAAAATAGCAAACTATCAATAGTTCTTTTAAGGCAAACAAGAGATGATTTACAGTCTTCATTAACGGTTTAAAAAATATTTTTACAGACTTTAACACTCAGTAAATCATATATATAAATTCAAACACTGGAATTATTATTCCATAATATGGATCTCTTTTATCCATGTACTTTTTACTCTTCGATTTATAAAATACAAAAATAAATATTTTGAGGAAAATACATTTGAAAATGAACAAAGGAAACTCTAAGAATTTGGCCACCTCTGGTAGCTTCTGCCTCAAACTCTCACAAAATAAATATCTACTCAAGAAAAAAACTAGCACAAGTATCACAATTAGAGGTATGTTTTCCTTTCAAAATTTGGCAGATTTTAAGAGGAAAAAAAAAAAAGGTAATAATCTGAAACTCAAAGATGTGATCTTACTTAGTTAGTGTCCAGAATAAAAGAGCCAAGTGACTTATGTATTTACAGGAAACTTAGATCTCAGAATATTGTGTTTGAGTACAATTATACACATATGCAGTTTTCAGTCTAATATAAGGAACTGAACAGTATCTATCATACTGAAAAAGTTCTGGTATAATATACTGTCATACAGAGTATTGTACTCTAATAATATAAAAGCATTAAAAATAAGATGCTAAATTCTATAAAATGCATATTTCATAGCATGTTGTTTGGTACAAAAAGTTCTAACAGACTAAAGTTCTAAAAGTTCTACAAACTAAGGTAATGAAAAATACTGATATGCATAGAATTTGGTTTTAGGCCAATAAATACTACCTTAATCTTCAAAGTAAATCCTTTCTAATTTCTAAACAGAATGTTACTATTGCAATCAAATGTGACCTGATGAGCCTCAATCTCTGTTATGTATGTGTGTGTATATGAGTGTGTGTGTGTGTGTGTGTGTGTGTAATTGTGTATATATGTGTGTATATCATTATAAGTGTGCGTGTATTTTATATATATATATATATATATATAAAACAATCAAATTAGAACTGGATATATATATGTATATGTATATGTATATATACGTGTATATTAGTAATATTTGAGCTTTACATGGCTAATCTCCTTTGGTTATCACAGTTTATAGTCACTATTCTTGTCCCTATTCTGCAGATGAGGAAGTAGAGGCATTAGTAGAAAATGGGTGGTCTGAATCCCCATTAGAACACATTGTCAGTCTCAGCTAATCTAAGCTACAGCTCTTATCTGTGTATGACTAATGGTTAAAGTTTTGGTTACAATTTTTATACAGTGATAATGCTTACATATGTTAGCATATTTAAGCAATTATAAACCTAATATTTAAGTATCCTTTTTCCCTTTTTAATGAGGCATCATTTTCAAGCAATCAGCCTTGATTTAAATGCTTAAAATCTTGAGTTAGTTCAAAGCCACTTAATATTTTATAGAGCAATAAAATGTCTTATATTTCTCAAGTTTTACCACATTTAAACAATGAAGAACAATGTTTTATTCATAATAGCATTCTCGTCCTTGGACAGTGGAGTATAATTCAGCACGATTTAGTCTGGGACCAGACATCCTGGTTCACCGAGAGAGTTCATTTGGTCGGATCTAAGAAGTGCAGTCTTAGGGGACCTGGTTGATACCAGTGGTTCAGTTCGTTCTTTCTTTCTTTCTTTCTTTCTTTCTTTCTTTCTTTCTTTGAGAGCCCAAAAAAGCAGCAAGGTGGGGCATAGGGAGAGGGGTAGACAGAATTTCAAGCCGTCTCCCTGCTGGGCAAGGAGCTGATCTTGGGGCTTGACCCCCTGACCCTGAGATCATGATCTGAGATGAAATCAAGAGTGAGACGCTCAACTCAACTGACCGAGCCACTCAGGCATCCCCGCTCTGCGGTCCAGTTCTTAACTAATTGTGAGACCCAAGGGAAGGCGTTTTACTTTTATGAATCTGTGTTTCCCTCTGTACACGTATGCGCTTCTTATTATCTTCTAGCACTGGTAGTCCATTAGTTTGGAATTTTTCCTGCCGTGCAAATATCACAAAATGCAGTAGTACAATAGACATAATTTAATCTTAGATCAACGCTTTAGAATCTCGAGTTTCTTTAGGATTACTGTTACAAAAATGATTTTATCATTGTGTAGTGGATGTTTAAAGTTGTAATTAATAGTGAATTCCTATTAAGAAAAAGGAACCAGAATTCATAGTATGTGTGATGAAATCCTGGGTCTGTGGTGAATGTTGAGCTGCTTTTGTTTACTTGTTTTAGGAATGGCTATTTGTCTTTTGAGTTTTCTTGTAGCAAATAACATTCATTTTTTAAAAATTCACTATTTCTTCATTTATTTAGGTAGGAGTTAATTTTTTCATTGTCATTTTCACAGTCTTATGTGAGTGGCACATAGTAGTCAATAAATATTTATTGAAAAACTGAAGGAATTTATGCAACAGATGTATATAAAGCCAAAATTATCAGCTTACCTCAGTCAGTGCCACATACTGGGAAAATATAAAAATGAGTCAGTTGATTTTGGGCTTTGAGGATCTCACTATTTAATAGAAATAAACAAAAATGTATGATATAATTGCAGCATAATGTGAGAAATACTATGTAATAAACATTTAATTAATACTATCTAGAGAAATCCTGGAATATTTGAGAGAAGACCTCTATTTTAATTATTATTATTATTTTTTTTTGCAAATTAAGTAGAGGTTTAAGAAGCAGAAAATAAGGAAACGGCCGTTGTAAGACTAAAGAAAGCAAATGCACGCTGGGACAAGGCATACTGAGTTAACAGAGAAAACGGTGCAGCAGAGGATGTCGAGTAGAGGGCTGGGAAATGGGACTGGATGGAGAGCTTGAAGGCGTAACTGTGAGGGTGTTTGCAGTCATAAGAAGAATTTCTTTTTTTTTTTTTTTAATAGAAATAACTTGTTTAGTTAAACAATCAACTGGGAGTTAAACAAGGTAACTTGGAATCAATAAAAAAAAAGTATGTAAACAATGAATCTTGGAACACTACATCAAAAACTAATGATGTATGGTGACTAAAAACACAATAAAAATTAAAAAAAATTCTACCCATCAGTAGAATTATCTTAATATCCTATACCAGGGGGCTGTTAATGCCGCCACAGAATGTCACTCACCCACTTTGGATACTATTGGTTTAGAATGGCGGTTCTCAACATGGGCTCCATCTTGGGAATACCAGGCTGCGTTCTAGAACAATTATTAGGAATCTCTGAGTGTAGGACCCAGACATCTGAATTTTCCCATTTCCCCAGGGGCTTCCAGCATTCAGTCAAAATTAAGAACCACTTAAAGAGAGTAGAAGAATGATTCCAATTTTGAGCATAGAGAAAACAGGGGAGAAGAATGGTGTCTTATGCTGGAATCATGTGGGAAACTATTTCAAACTACAACCATCCCTTCACCTTTATAGAGATCTTGTATTTCTGCCTCGGGTTATGTTGTATGCTTTGAGTCCCCCTAGACTGATTTAAACTCTGAAAGTTAATCTAGACAAACAAATTGACTAGGACTGTATTTAACATAGGAATTTGAGGTGGGCAGTAGAATGATTGGTTTGGGAGAAAATTTGTGACATGTTTGACTTTTTGAATATAGAGGCAGAATTCCAGGTGGACTCTAGAATTTCTCAGTGTACTCATATACTGAGATAGGAAACACAGAAGGAATAAAAATAGTTATTGTTATTTACTTTTTTAGAGGGTAGTAGTGTTGGTAAAGCCCATGCGTGTGTCAGATTCAGTCCTGTAAGGCATGGAAGTGGTTATATATGAAGAAGTAGAGACCATTGATTTAGGACTTGGACAGAAATCTGGGCTTCCCACATAAAGACAATGGAAGACATCGTGTGACCATATAATATCATGTAGCCAGGAAGAGTATTTAACACAAAGAGAAGGGGGAAAAGGATTGGAACCTTTAAAAAACTACCAACCAAAGGGACAGCATGTGGAGAAAAACCAGGAAAGAAGACCATCAAAGAGGACCTGAGGATGTGGAAGGAAAAACAGAAGTGAATGGGGGTAAGCGCCCAGAGTGAGAAGAATCCAAGAAGACCCAGCGGTCAGCAAAAAGAAATTCTCCAAAACAGTCAAATAGGATAGAACCTGAAGAAAAAAAAAGAATAATAAAGGCTTTCTCTTCAGACAATTAGGAGATTTGAAAATGAGACTTGAGAAGAATTTTGGTGAGAAGACAATGGAAGAAACTGAGGTGCAGTGTGTCTCAACCTGAAACACTTTGAGCAGAGAAAGAAGGGGTAAGATACGAAAGTGACTTTAGGGAAAGTTCGAGGGGGATGTACATTTTATTCAATGGAGAGATGGAGGTACACATGCAATATGGAGTGGAGAAAGCAGAAAAATAGAAAGACAAAAATGGCACCATGAAAAATCAAACTGTGTTTTGTTCTAACCAAGCCCAGATTATTTTTTACAGTTTGTTTTTTGTTTTGTTTTGGTTTTCTTTCTTTCTTTCTTTTTTTCCCCCAGCACTTAAGGTATTTCACATTTTGGAAATTGTATTATTTATTTATTTATTTGTTTGTTTGTTTGTTTGTTTTTGAGCGAGAGACAGAGAGGGAGTGTGGGGGAGGCAGGGGAAGGAGGGAGAGAGAGAGAGAATCTTAATGAGTCTCCATGACTAGAACAAGGCCCAATGTGGGGCTTGATCTCACAACCCTGAGACTGTGACCTGAGCTGAAATCAGGAGTCAGTTGTTTAACTAACTGAGACACCCAGGCGTCCCTTTATCTTTTTTTAATGTGTTGTTTTACCGTTGGCTGTGGCTTTCAGTTTCAGTTAATGATCAGTCAGTAGTACACATGAACGTAAATATTTTTATAGAAAGTAAGTGTAAGTTTTTATTTTACCTTCTTTTAAATTAAGCACTGTTAAAAAGAAATAATCACTAAAGAGGATTAGATGTGTACTCCAACAGTTGTAAATTTCCTATGCCAATATTTGATTTGGTTGCAACTATCCCACATGGCTTTGAATTACAAACAAACATAAGGAATGTTGGTTAAAATAATATTGATTTATTTAAATAAAATAGTAAAAATGATGTGGAATGCGGTGGTGATTGTGTATATACACTGAGGAAAATAATGAAGGAGACTAAGTGTGTCTTCACTGGCCTTCCATTTCTTCTATTTCAGGACACACTTTGACCCTCGTTTTCAAATCCTCCTCAAAATGACATCACTGTGGGACGCCTGGGTGGCACAGTTGGTTAAGCAGCTGCCTTCAGCTCAGGTCATGATCCCAGCATCCTGGGATCGAGTCCCACATTGGGCTCCTTGCTCGACAGGGAGCCTGCTTCTCCCTCTGCCTGTGCCTGCCACTCTGTCTGCCTGTGTTCGCTCTCTCTCTCTGACAAATAAATAAATAAAATATTTTAAAAAAAAATGACATCACTGTACACTTTCTCTTGGAAACCCCCTTTCCTTCATTGGGAGTTAATGTTAGGCAGTAGAATCAGTTAGGATAGCTTATTTATATTAAGATGTTATTGATACTGTTTTAATTAGTAGCCAGAAGTGACTACACAGTTCGTCTATATCCTAATCATGTTAGCATATGTCAGAAAATTGATAGTCAACTTTGTATAATCGGTAAACAGTTTCTACTAACTACCTAAGGGTAATCAGCATCTTAGGGTCCAGTTCAATCTAACCAAACCCCCAATGGAATTAACAAGAATAGTAATTATCCTAGAATTAGCTTCCACTCACATGCAACTATGTGAATATTAGCCATAATAGCTAATATCTCTAGCTATGATTTGGTGTACTGGGCATAATTTTAAGTGTGTCACATGTAGTAACTTATTTAATCCTCAAAACAGTCAATCCTTATTTTATTTTATTTTTTTAAAGATTTTATTTATTTACTTAAGAGAGAGAAAGCACAAGCAAGGGGGAGAGGGAGAAGCAGGCTCCCAGCCGAGCTGGGAGCCCCATGTGGGACTCGATCCCAGGACCCTGGGATCATGACCTAAGCCGAGGGCAGATGCTTAACCCACTGAGCCACCCAGTCGCCCCTATTCTTCTTTTACAATGAGGAAATACGAGCCAAAAGCAGTTAAGCCACTTGTCCCAAGTCATACACTAAGTAAGTGGCAGAGCCAAATTTCTCACCCATGCAGTGTGACTCCACAGTCTCTGCTCTTAAACACACCGTACTATCCAGACTTATTCATTCTAGTTTAATATAAATAAATAAATATAAATAAATTTTCAGAGAAAACTAGCCTATGTCAGCGAATGAGTGTATTTTCTAGTAACAACCAAAGGTTTACTTATTGTTTGTAGAGTACTATTAAAGGCCACCAAGGGGGGCGCCTGGGTGGCTCAGTGGGTTAAGCTGCTGCCTTCGGCTCAGGTCATGATCTCAGGGTCCTGGGATCGAGCCCCGCATCGGGCTCTCTGCTCAGCGGGGAGCCTGCTTCCTCCTCTCTCTCTGCCTGCCTCTCTGCCTGCTTGTGATCTCTCTCTGTCAAATAAATAAATAAAATCTTTAAAAAAAAAAAAAATAAAAATAAAGGCCACCAAGGGCTTATTCCTCATTGACACTCTATTAAAAGATTTCTTCACGTGGTAGTACCTAATGGGAAATAAGAATTTCATTTATTCAATCATGCATTGAATGATGCTTTTTCAGTGACTACTCTGTCCTCGGTTCTATGTGCTATGAAAAACAGCTTTCTTGGGACCCATAGATGGGTGGGGAAAAGAAACAAGTAAAACATAAACAGATAGAACACACTGTACTATAGCCTGAAGTCATATCCGTATAACCACAGGATAAGATTCCGATCCCACAAGTGTGCTTTAATTCAGAAGGGCCGAATTGGACATAAGTGGAGAGCTTATGGAAAGAAGCTTTGCTGTGCTCTGTATGTGGCTCGTCCCTCAGTTCTGTGCGGGGAGATGCTAAGCTCACCACCATGGTGAAGCTGTTGGAGCATTTGGTCCATAGACCTGAGCTGAAAGTGGCTGAAGCAATACTTAGACAGTTAAGGAAGAAACAGAACAAAACACTTTGCAGTGTAAGGCCAAAAGTGGTTCCCAAACAACAATTCTGCAGTAACAACAAAGCAAAATTGGGGCCAGAAGACCAAGGTCTAGGGAAGTAGCATCAAGGAACACCAAAGTAAACAAGGCAGGCTTGCTAGAGAGCCAAGTTCCGAGTGTTTTAAAGCCAGGGGAGCTTGTATTTTGCTCTCAGAAAGTTGAAGAACAGTGTTGCACATACATAAAGGCAGGTGTCATCGTTCCTTTGACTCTGACTTTGGCCCTTTGTGCAGAGAAGTGGCCACATTATTGGACGCTGAGTGAAGAGCGAGTTCAAAGAAAATAACCTAGTCTGGAAGGGCATGATTTAATACTCCCACCTGTGTCATTTTAATTATTTTACTTGTATTTTCAGAACTACAAAGAGGTGTCTTTAATAGAAAATTGTGAATAGAACAAAATATGTAGAAATCAGTGTGGAAGAAAACCCCATTGTCCCCCTATTTTGTTTGGTCATGCGAAAATGAACATCTGTACCTTCATACATGCTGCAATTTTCCACCCTAGCAATTACTCACATGAGCTAGAGGGATATAATTGTCTAAGATTTGTGTTCATTTGGGTAATTTAGTGGAAAAACTCCTATTAGGGTAAGCTGGCCAAAAGATAGAGTTTTATTGGATGGTTTACCATTTAATCAGCTTTGTTTTATGATCGCTACAAATTGGTATCTTGCACGAAGGGATATGGACACGTGATGCATTTCGTGGAAGTGTATGACACATAAGATTCAGAAATGTCAAATACTAAATGCAGGAAAATCAGAAAACATCCACTCTTCAATTAATTAAAATTACACATAGAGTTTAAATGTCATGATTTGCTTTAAAGGGCATTTTCAAATTACCAATAAATTTAGCCTAAGTATGTATTTGGTAGAATTTTATTAAATGATAAATACTGAGTACATTTCCAAGTCATTCCTACTTAGCGAGGTGATTAGAAGATCATTTCTGAGTATTTTTACCTCTGCAGAGTAAATAGAGACACTTTGAAACTGTTGGTTTTAATTGTTGTTTATTAAACTTTTGTGGAACAAGGGGCAATATTGAACTACATAATCCTTTTCTTCTTTGTTTTATAAAGTTAATATATCAGGATATTGAAGTTAAAGTGATCTTCCTCTGAGACTTTCCAATGAAGAGATTATAAATTTTCTATTAAAGAATGTTTCAGCAAGTACCTTGGTTATGGTAAAGAATGAAACATTTAAAGGAGTTTCCTATTTTAAGTGTAGCTTAAAGGATTATGATGACCCTTGCAAATGTTAAAAATAGTGGGAATACTTCGGTTGTACAATTAGTTTTGGTGATTGTATTTCTGATGACCACACATAGGTAGTTTCAGAGCTGATCTAAATGACCGTCAGTAGGTAGATGGCAAGGACTTGATTCTGGAAACTGAAACACCCATGTGGGCTCTGTCTGCCACATACTAGCTACAGTTTCTTGGGCAAAATTCTTAACCTAGAAAATGAGCAATGAAAATGACCACATCTCCCAGGATGGTTTTACGGATTAAATGGTATTATTTTCTTCATTCAAAAAAATAATCTACTTCAGTTCTTACTGTGAAAGAAACAGTGCCAGACCCCAGCTATCCAGAGATAAACAGACATTGGAACTTACCTTCTAGGTTCCCTCGCTGGTACCCTATCCACGGAACTGACAAAAGGCCAATTAACAGGAGAAAAGCAAACAGATTTATTTAATATAAGTTTTATGTGACATAGGAGCCATCATAAGGAAATAAAGCCCTGAAGAAGTGGGTGAACCTGAGTGTTCTTTTTTTTTTTTTAAGATTTTATTTATTTGACAGACAGAGATCACAAGTAGGCAGAGAGGCAGGCAGAGAGAGAGGGGGAAGCAGGCTCCCTGCTGAGCGGAGAGCCCCATGTGGGGCTTGATCCCAGGACCCCGGAATCATGACCTGAGCCAAAGGCAGAGGCTTAACCCCCTGAGCCTGAGTGTTCTTATGAGAGGTTTGATGAAGAGTGGAACGTTATGGAAAAATGTTCTAGGACGAAAGTGTATGAGCTGAGGATAGTGATGATGGGCCAGAACTCTGTTCAAGTTCCTTTTGATGGCCCTCCTTCTTCAGAGATAAGGACACTCCTTTCCTCTGGGTGTAGGAGAGCATTTCTCCCATGAGAATCTTAAGACCCGCTTCCAGGGAAGATCAGAGAGAGAGAGTCCTCCCTCTGCCTGTGGTTTCTCAACTTCCTTCAGCTGAAAATATGCTATGTGCTGTATTTTGGAGTAGTGCGTTCTGAACCCCATCATGTGTCATAAAGATACTTAGCAACTGACATTTTGTGTGCCGGGTACAGTTTGTTAAGGGGGAGTACAGGGAGGAAGCCCTAACTAACGAAAAAGGATGAGTTTGGTGGTGGGGTGGGGGGCGGTTAGCTAGTACACTGTACTGAGTATAGGGTAAACCCACCCATCATGAAATTGTTTTTCTTTCCTGTTCAAATCGGTAAGTCATAAAGTCACAGAATATTAATGCTACAAAATATTTTCTTTTTACCATTTTATTTTGGAAACATATGTTTCTTTAAAGAGATGAAACATTTATCAAAATCTGAGTAGATTTCTGATATGGATTTTTCATTATTTTTACTAACAGTTTAATTTCAACATTTTAAGAAACAAGTAGGAGTAGAATGAATAAACATCTGTGTATGTTTATCTTATGATATAAGAAAGTTCAACTAAATTTATCTTCCAAGCTTTTATTTTTTTTCCCTAAAGAAAGACCTCATAAAAGCTGCATTTTGGGATAGCAGTCTCTCCTGTGATAATATGCTGATTTAGTGAGTAAAATCACTGATTTTAAAATTAAACTGTTACTGTTTGTATCTCTTATTTTTCTCATCAATAAAATAGAGATCATAATAATAGTAAACTCATATGGCTTGGCTAGGAATTAATGAATTAATGTATAATAAATCCTTAGCCCAGTTTCTACCATAGCGTAAAATTCCCAATAAATGTGTTATTATTTTAAAACATGTGCACACAGCTTACATCTAAAAACAAATGGGTACGTGTTAAGTATTAATTGTATTTGATTATTATTGTATGGTGCAATGATGATGTACTTTGGAAATATCTAATATGAAGCATAATTCTTCTCCCAGGGTTTTAACAGTGTAGTGGATAAAAGTCTGGGATTAAACATCCAACTGACCTAGGATGGAATCTTGGTTTCCCCATGTACTAAGCAAAACATCAGTTTCTCCATTTGGAAAATAGTGAAAACTTGTCATCAGGCTTTGTGAGGATTAAATGAGATTCAGTTCTTAACACCCTTCCACAGACTAAATACCAGACTTTTAGCTATTTGTAGTAGAGGGATGAGAAATGATCACATGTGTAATTATGTAATATTTTAAATAAGATGATACTTAGTACAATGTGTGCTTTTGCCTTTTATAAAAACAATCTAAGTTCACTATATAACAAATCAGGCACTTAGAAACATACAAAGAAGATTAAAATCATTCGTAATCTCAGTTCTCAGAAGTGACTACTTCTAGCAGTTTTCTTTTCTTTATGCCTCTGCTTTCTACAGATACACACAGCTTTGTTAGTTACATGTTCTTACAAAATTAGAAACATATTTTACACCAACCTTTCCTGAAGTGTATTACTAGGGATTATATTTTAGAAAGAGGTCAATGATGTTCCTCAAATAATTTATAAAAGTTAACGAAGTAAAGTTAGCATGGTCAAATGTATTTAGAAAAACTTGGGCAACAATATTATATTAGGTGGGTTTTTGTTTTTGTTTTTGTTTTTACTATGAGACTTCTAAATACTTTTAATATGCTAGTGAATATTGTAATTCTCCAAATGGTAGCCATAACAAATACAGTTTTCCAAACATAAATGTCTTACTTTTTTTTTTTTTTTTTTTTTTTTAACAAATACATATAAAGGCCACTAGGATCTAGTGATTTTGGGAACTTAATTTTGGGAACTGTCATACTTATTTTTATGTGTTTTTTTTTTTCCAATTAGCATTTCATCTTGAGTATTTACTTTATTATAAAAAGAAATTTATGTTTAAGGCCTGTGTAATGTTCACTTTAATAACAAAGCAAAACGTTCATTTTAGAATTAGTAATGTGGCTATTAAAAGTTTAAATTCTGGGGCACCTGAGTGGCTCAGTGGGTTGGAGCCTCTGCCTTTGGCTCAGGTCATGATCCCAGGGTCCTGGGATCCAGCCCCACATCGGGCTCTCCGCTCAGTGGGGAGCCTGCTTCTGTCTCTTTCTCTGCCTGCCTCTCTGTCTGCTGGTGATCTCTGTCTGTCAAATAAATAAATAAAAATCTTTAAAAAAAATAAATAAAATAAAAAGTTTAAAATTCAAGAAGACCAAACCTAGAATAGCCTAACAAAGCTTTAGGTAGGTATATATGAACAGGGGTGAGGGAATGCTGAAGAAACTCTATCAAAAGATGTCAAGGGTGGGGCATCTCGCTGGCTCAGTGGTAGAGCATGTGACTCTTGATCTCAGAGTTGTGAGTTTGAGTCCCACATTGGGTATGGAGATTAGTTAAAAAATCAAAAATCTTTTAGAAAAGAAAAAAATGGCAAGGCAAGCCGTTTTTATATTATTATTTCAAATAATTTCATGGCTGCCTGTCACTCTGAAGCAAAGACTGATCTTTCTATATAAGTGATAGACTGACTGCTACTTGCCTTTTTCCTTTGTTCAAGATCATTTTGAAGGGATAATTTTTAAACAATTATCTCAACTCGGAAGTTGCTAGGAGGAGGTTAAGAAAATTGATTCAGGCAGGAATTTTAATCAAAGAGGTATTTGTTGGAAATATGGTTAAAAGTGCAGTTGGCCAAGTCATACAAATAGTAACTTTTTTTCCCTTTGAGCTCTAGCCCAAGGCTTTAGAAATGAGTTATGAATGTAAATAAATACAAATCAATAGGAGTTCTGTTTTTATTATTTCACTGGGAATTTCTGTACAATTTGAGAGCAACTTGCCGCAAGTTCAGCAGATGATTAAGTTTAACCTTGATCCTGAGCCAGCAAGATTGGCTTGCTTTCTATCAGCGAGGGATGTAAATTTACTCGGACACATTTTAATTGGCATTTATGCAACATGTACACACAGATGCTGAATTCATTGAGAAATCCTGAGTGCCATCTGTTTAACTAGCTTTGCCCTCTATTAAAATACATGATAAAATGAGACTGTATCTCCTTGGCTTGCTCATGTATTTATTTATCTTACACTATAGAACATTTCCAATAAGAACCTTAGCAGTGTGATACTGTGCTAGATATTAATGCTTACTAGAACAATCTAAAAATATACTGTATTTTCTCTTTCCCTTTATGAGGACTATTTAAGACATTTTCCTCTTGTGCTTTCCCTTCGTAAAATGGTTATCTTCAGGAAGTGGCTTTTTTTAAGTTATTTTTTTTTAAGTTTAGGGTAACTTTGTTAATAAAACAACTGAGATTGCTATTATGTCTAATGATAAGTACTTTCATATCAAATATTACTTATTTTCATAACAAATTTAATACTTCTGAATTTAAAAATGATTTTTTAAATTACTGCTTTAACATCACTCCCCCGTGAAGTTTGATTTACAAATGAACTAACATTTTAAGATTTGTCCTCTCCTTCGCATTTAACCAAAATTTTAGACTGGACCCCCTTCCAAATGAAAGAGTCATTTGCCTTCCCTGCAAGACTTGGCAACAACCATATCCTATCATGATTTACATACGCAGACCTTGAAGAAAGGTCTGCAATTATCATGAAAAATAAGGGGGAAGTGCTCTTTTTTCACCACTCAATATCTGAATTAAAAAAAAAAAAGTAATAACCATAAAACCATAGGTCCAAAATTCATATTTAAAAAAAAAATCTGAAACATACATTGATTCATTGCTGCCCTGCTTATTTTCCAATCAAATTGCAACTTTGTAATATATTAAGTCGCTTCCTTTAAAAAAAAATCACCCCTTATGGATATTGGGGAGGGTATGTGCTATGGTGAGTGCTGTGAAGTGTGTAAACCTGGCGATTCGCAGACCTGTACCCCTGGGGATAAAAATATATGTTTATAAAAAATAAAATTAAAAAAAAAAAACTCACACTTACAAAATATGGAAATTCAAACAATATCTTAGTGTTTGGTGGCAAAGAGTTACTGTTAAATTTTTTAAGATATGAGAATACTGTGAAATTTATTTCAAAAAGACTCCTTATTTTGTAAAGCTATATAACTATAAAATTCTGGGAGCAATTCTAAAAAAAAAAAAAAAAATCACCCCAACCATCAAATTCTTTTTTGTACATTTTCCTATTAAACTAAAGTTAGCATTCAGTCATAAGAGAGCTGTCATTTTTTATAGTTGTCATGATGACAGGATGAACCATTTATTGTATAAGTAGAGGGCTTGTGTCTCTGTGACAGGTAGAGATTATGATGACATTGTCTTCAACTTAAATTCATGAGCCCAAGAATGAAATTCCTAAGCTTGAAAGGTTTTTAAAACTGAAAGTAAACTAACAGGTATAGTATCAAATTTAAGTGGCTGTTACAGGCATGGATTTAGTTAATTTCCTCATGTGGTTAATGCTTAATGCAGTGATATTACCTAATATATTAATATAATTATCTTCTAAGTGTTGGGTTTCTGGGGCTGACCTACAGGGAAGACTGTGAAATAAGCAAACTTTCCCCAGGGAACCACCTTGAGCAAATCTTGTACTTGCCAAGGGCTTTCCTGAAAGCCCTAGTTGGAGCTGCTTAGAAATACTCTCAATTCCATATCAAATTAAAAAAATAATAATGATCATTAATTGAAAGCTTTTTGTTATCTCTGGATCGTGTTCCAGTTGTTAGTGGATAACAATAATGTAATTGGAAATCAATGGACTTTCTTAATTTGTTTGGGTTATTATAGCATTAAACAAATTACTTAACTTCGATGAACTCCGTTTTCCCATCTATAAAATAAAGGAGACTTGAACTGAAAAGATCTCTTAAGTTCTAGGGGCACCCGGGTGACTCAGTCAGTTCAGTGGCTGACTCTTAATTTCGGCTTGGGTCATGATCTCAGGGTCATGAGATTGAGCCCCCATGTGCTTTGCTTAAGAGTCTGTCCCTCTCTCTCTGCCCCTCCCCATACTCTCACACCCAACTTGTACTTATTTGTTTAAAAAAAAAAAATTCCTTTTAACTAAAAGTGTTATTATTCTAAATAATAAACATATAAAATAAGATCACAGACTACAGATTGAGCTGCTTATCTTTTATCTCTTTTATGCCTCCAAAGTATAAAACTTTAGAACATATGACTAAATGCTTCTCTGCTGAATTAAACTGGAAATCTATTAAAAATTTTCCTTCACTTTTAAGATAACGCACAGTTATCTTTTGAAATCCATTTCCACTGGTGACGATACGAATGGACCTTGAATACATTATGCTAAGGGAGATAAGTCAAAAAACGAAGAAAGTACTGTATGATATCATCTATGTGGAACTGGAAGAAGTCATCCTCCTAAAAAATAGAGTAAAATGATGGTTATCACAGGTGGGGTGTTGGGGATGAAAGTGATCGTGTCTAAGTTTATAAATCAAAATGAGTGGTAAATATACCATGGCGATCTAATCTACAGTATAACGGAGACAACAATACTAGAATTATGTAATATGATAAATTTTGCTACAATGAGAAATTTATTATAATACAGAACAATATAGAAATATATCAAAGCAACATACAGTACACCTTAAATTTACACAATGTTAATGTCAAATATATTCAATTAAAAACACAAAGAATTAAAAAAAAAATTCCAAAGAGGAAAAAAAAAGAAAAGAAAAATCACATCCCAGTCAACTTCTAGTTGCAGTTCCTGACTAAAATTAGATGTTTTAACATGTAATAATCTCTCGTACCCATGTACTATAAAACTGAAGGGTGCCTGCATGGCTCTGTTCATAGAGCATGTGACTCTTGATCTCGGGGTTGTGAATTCGAGGTGCACATTGGGGATAGAGATGACTTAAAAGAAAAAAAAATTAATTTTTTATTTCACATTCTAACCTTAATTCATTAAACTCTTCATGCCATCTCTGTGGGTTTTAAATTCCTTTATGTACAGAGTTCCAGCCTTTGAGGTCTAAGGAAGGAGCCGAAATGAGGTTGCCAAGGAGAAATGTAGGAGCTGATGGGGGCATGGGAGGGAAGGTAGGTAGTCCTGGGGGACTAAAGTCTTGCACGTGGTTTCAGCATTGGAAGAAACGTAGAGATTTATCTTTAAAGGGCTCCCACCTAGTAGGAGCTGAAGTATTTATTTATTGAAATAAAATAAATATGAATAAATAAAAAGGCTGGAAATCAGTGATGTGGGCTTAGTGGATGAAGAGAAAAGTGTGATTCTGTAACATCTCTGTAGGCATGTACCATCATAGCTTGCAGGACAAAAATATGCAAATACAGTTAGCTATAAGTTAACAGTTCCTTCAGGACGCCTGTCTGGCTCAGTGGGTAGAGTGTGCACCCCTTGATTTTGTATACTGGGAGTTCAATCCCCATGTTGGGCATAGAGATTATGTTAAAAAAAAAAAAGTCACAGTTATTTCAAAATATGTTTACATTTTGATCATAATCTGGAAGATTAAGGTATGGGTTTTTTGATGATAAAGGGGATAAAGTATCACATATTTCAGATTACTTGTATTAGAGGCAGGGTCCGTGGATTAAAATATTAAGAACAGCTCAGAGTGTGGAGGCCTTATGTTACTTGCTATAAATGTTTCCAGTGGTTCACTTTCTAGCCATTAGGGTTCCAAAAGAAACCTACTAGAAATGCATTTATTAATTTGGTTTCTTCTGTCTTTATTTTTATTGGTTATTTTGCTAACAACCCTGAATTTATATAACCATGTAATGCTATCTAGGCTATTTTAATTGCCAGTCTCGACTTACTGCCAGCTTTTATCCTTGTTAGGAATGTGGTAATATGTTTCTTTCAAGTATTACGTAGATCAATTAATTATGATTGTAGGAGCTGCCAATTATTTATACTGCTTGGGAGTAAAAGCATGTCTCTTACGCCACTTATCATGTAGTATGGTGCTTAGTTCATATTCTCTTCCATATTTAATTACTTTTTCAACATGTCTATGATCCCCTCAACTCCTAGAACATTGCATAATTACTGGTTGTGGTTTTTCTTTCACTGGTCATGAAGCTATAAATGCCTTTCCTTTGATTCTTTTGTTTCTAAGCAAAGCGAAGGAGCGTTATTTTTGTTACTTAAATGTTTCAACACCATAAATAGTTCGATTAGTAAAGACAGTAAAGTTGGAAATCCTTAAAATGTTGTATTTTTTTTTCTTTCTTTTTTTTTTAAATGTTGTATTTTCAATCAGAAAAAAATTAAACATAGTTGATTTTTCCTCATATGAAAACCTTTTATATTTTGGAAAGCTAAAGAGGAAATTGGTATGAATAACACAAACAAAAATTTTTCTCTTGTTCTGACCTTGAGAAGACAAAAGAAAACTTTAACTTGAGAAATGTGTGATTAAGAAATGCTGCTACATCATTTGTTTAATGACATGATTACACTAAGTGATATGTATCTCAGATTATTGCATATTCACATAAAATTCTTTTTTGAAACAGTGAACTTAAAATGGTTAAACAAACAAAAACAAAATAGCAAGTAGAAATACGATCCGGAGTAAGAGAAACTGTGTTTTAAATTTCATTATTTCTTCCCTTTTTGCCTTTTACTATTTAGGTCAAAGGGGCATTTGATGTTTTGTCATGCCTTTTTTTTTTTTTTTGAAACTAATAAATAATCCTTTATATGACTTTTTTCTTTTTCTCGCTCGCTTTTTTTTTTTGGCTCATGAAGACCATGAGATTGCTCCATAATGCCTGTTAAGTTCAGGACTTCATCTCTGCTAAATCATAGATCATTTTCAATTAAAAATCATCACGCACTTAAAGTGGGCCCACTATTTACTTTCCCAATGATATCTGTAAAAAGAGTCAAAAAGGCATTTTTAACCCTGGAAAAAAAGTATTTTATGATTTCTTTAGCAGAAAAACGTACTCTTGAATTGTTATTTATAAATATTCCCATTTTGATAATAAATATAAATTTCAGGTATGAGAGTTTATGAAATTGAGCTCTTTGAGATTAAATACACATGAATAAGGATGGAAACATCAAATTAACTTACCATCAAGCTTACTCTACAAACCTTGAATACAATGTGAAAAAATCCTTATTGTTTTGTCCACAGGAACTTATATTGATTTTAGAAATCTAACTTTAGTGAGTATTTTAAATTGTAATGTCACTGAGAATGCCTGCCTTTGTCAAAATTAATTCTCATTAGTTGCAAGTTAGGTTATACCTCAGGAATATAAACCAGTTTTTGTATGTCCTTCCAATAGTTGAGAAAGCATACAAATTTAATAGTTGATAGCTGAAGTGGTCATTTTTTTGTCTGGTTTGTATTACCACTCTTGAGGAAGTGTTGATGTTGACAGGGACCTTGTATATGTGAAGGAGACCAGCAAATACTTAGAGAACAGGTTTATCAACATATTTAAAATACTGACAAAAGTTTTATGATACTCAGATTTCATTGGCTAGTTATAAACGACTTGGTTTGATAAATATAGTAACAACGATCAGCACTTAGAAAATAAAAAGATTAAAAACCAGTCAAGAAAGCAGAAGTTACAGCTGCTTCTTGTGGAAAAACAAAACCTTGTGCATTTGTTTAATTTATAAGAATTTTTGCTGTTCCTGCTGGGATATGTTCAAGAACAGTAATCCAAGGCTTGTCAGCATTGCAGAGGAACTCAGAGGATCCTTTGTTTTTATTTGAGTTCCTTAAAGTTACTAATAACTTTATAGTTCTTTAAGTTAGTTAAGGATATTTCCAAAAACCAAGCAGCTAACCTGGTCCTGAGAAGCATTTGTTCCTCATTACACGCAGAGGTCTTTCTTCAAATCTCCAGAGGAAGCAGTTGGCCCTCGTTACCCGTAAGACTGAGTGTGTGTTTGATTCCATTTTGACTCTTGCTCACTTAAGATTGTACTTTGATCTCTTCAACCTCAGATCATTTACTGGAGTCCCTAAAGTTAATAATAACATTTAGCTTGCTTTTCTTTAAATTTTACAATCACAGACATGAAATTCAGAAGCATCGGCTCAAATTGATGATAAATTTCATAAACTTCCAGAATTTTCCTCAGAGACGTTAATTCATGTTCATCTCTGAGGTTCTATACGTGCTGGGAACTTAGGGCTCCACTCCAACTGGAATACAGACGGGTTGCTGACTTGTTCTGAGCTGGTGACTGGATTAAGTGTGTGTGTGGGGGGCGTGCTTTAGGGCCCTGCTGCCAACCGGAATACCTGTAGGTTTTAAAAGTGTATGGGGTGTGGATGGGCATGGTGGTTTTGCATTTTCTAGATTCTCCCTCTCTGGAGACAATACCAGAAATGTCCTTGCTGTGGAATCCCCCTTTCCCTCCTTGCCTTTCCTATTTGTCCTTCTTGCACTTTGTAAGCAAAGAACAGGCTCTTCGGACATCCAGAATCTTTCTCTGGTGCACCTGCAGCGGCGTAGAAAGCTCCAGGCAGCAAACACAGGGCTAGTTCCACAGTGGCTGATTTCAAAGCTGAAGACTCTGATAGACGGATCGGTAAGCAGCAACAGTAAATCTTTCAAGCATAAAAGTTTATTGCATGAGGACAACACTGGGTAAGAACTGGAATGGAGATGCGAATTCAAAGAGATTTAAAAATGAATAATGTGAAACTTACAACTTAAAAAGTGTACTTATATATTTATGTGTGTTTCGATGGACCCAGCCTGGTGGTTATCAACTTCTGTCGGTCTTTATGGTTCATCAGATGTCCTTAAAAGAGGCAAGAACAGTTTTCTTTTGAATTTCATGTTTATGATGAGCCAGAAATTTTAAAGATTTTATTTTTATTGATTTATTTGACAGACAGAGATCACAAGCAGGCAGGGAGGCAGGTAGAGAGAGAGAGAGTGGGGGGAAGCAGGCTCCCCGCTGAGCAGAGAGCCCGACGCGGGGCTCGATCCCAGGACCCTGGGATCATGACCTGAGCTGAAGGTAGAGACTTTACCCCACTGAGCCACCCAGGGGCCCCAAGCCAGAAATTTTAAGTACTGCAACCACTTAAACTTTCAAATATCAGTTTTTGAAATCTGAGAAGAGTACGTGGTCTGTTAAATGATTGGAGGGGACACCAGTAAAAGGGTTTTTGGGGACCAGTGAATTAAGCCTTCTTGGGTACAGTAAGGTAACAACATGTGAAATATTTCTTAATGTCTAAAAGAGTTATGATCTTAGAAAAGGAATTACAAGGCAATCTTTAGCCACTCTGATCTAGGACCTTTGGGAGGCACCTTTGGCCAGTGTTTCTAATTGCTTCACTGGCTCATTGCCCTAGTAGCTCTCCAGGACTTGGAATAGTCTCCTGGATTGTTGACTGCCGGTGTTTTGCATACAGTAAACTCACCTGAGATTTGCACTGGGTTCAGGTGAAGTGCCGTGGAACATGAATCAACTCCCATTATCTGATATAAAAATAGCACCAGGGGCCCCTGGATGGCTCAGTCGGTTAAGCTTCTGCCTTTGGCTCAGGTCATGATGCTGGAGTCCTGGGATCGAGCCCCACATTGGACTCTCTGGTCAGTGGGGATTCTACTGCTCCCTCCCTCTGCTCTTCCCCCCTTGTGTTCTCTCTCTCTCAAATAAATAAATAAAATCTTAAAAAAAAAAATAAGACCACATACACAAATAACATTTAGCAGTGATTCATAATTTGAGATTTTTATTCTGATAGAGCATTATTTCTTTGAATTATTTTTATCGTGTTCAATTTTTTTCTCTTGCTTCTATAATTCCTAGAAGCATAAATTTTATATTTCACAAAACACTGAGTATAAATGGTAAAGATAGCACCTTTAACAGAAGTTATAGAATGATTTACTCTTCTACTAATTGAAGGTCTAGTAACATTAACAGGGTTTGTTAGCATGACTCCAGTTATCAGCAAAAGGAGGTCTTAGACTTTGCCAAGGAGCTGAAGGCTGATTGAACTCTCTCAAGGGCTATATAGTTTGTTAGGAAAGGCAGCTCACACAGCTACAAAATTGCATATTTGTTATGTTCCTTGGAGATTGAAAGCTTTGTTAGATACTTGGCATTATTATCCCGAAGCCCCAAGACAGCCTGTGATAGGGAAGATACAAGGAATTAACAGATCTGAAAGTTATTATGTTGAGAAATAGTCACAGTGATTTAGGGCAGATTGTCACCAATTAAAGACCCTTTTGTTAGGTTGATGTGTCTCTGTGTGTGCCACTCAGACTTAGGTTTTTCCTATGCTATTCCTTTCAGTTGAGGGGGGTGATGTTATAATTGGCAATCTTAATTGTGCTGCACAAAGATACATTAGTGAGAATAGTTCTGTGTGTGTTTGTGTGTGTGTGTGTGTGTGTGTGTGTGTGTGTCTGTGTGTCTGTGTGTGTGTTAATCCAATAGCTATTTTCTCTGGCTCTTCCCAATTACTAAGGAGGTTTTAATGAGATCATTTTAAACTGTGAGGATTTTTCTCTCTTGAGGCTGTTCACCATTAGACTTTCCATAAAACGTGAAAACTCCCTTTTTAGCTTTTCTGTTTCACTGCTGACATCTCCGGCTTGAGAGGGTAAAGAAACACCTGGTTTTTGTTTGTTTGTTTGTTTTATAGTCACATTTGTTTCCCCGCAAATATTTTAATTGGAAAACATTCCAGTCTCTCTCAGGCACTTAAAAAAAAAAAATGTGTCTTTATGAAAATAGTTGTCTTAAGATCTAGTCCTGCTCTGTCTACTCTGTCTACTCTGTCTACTGTACAACTTTGAGTCCTTTTAGCTCCTGGACTTGGGGGTTTTCATTTGTAATTGGGGGTGGGGTGGGAACAGGGGAGTTCGTACTTAGGCTCTATGAAGTTCTGATTTTATAAGCTATAGTAGTCTAGGCTTATTTTAAAGCATTATTTTAAATTGAAGGGATGAAAAACTCCTCCACGTTTCACTTGGGTGTGACAGGGAAGACAGGATGTACTGTGGAGTTAGTTCTCTTTAACAACCACGGAGGAGATAAACTCAGGTCTGAGTATCCCACTCCTAGGCGGCCAGTCAAGTTTAGGGCTGAAAATCCAGGATTTGGTATCCAGCCGAATCCAGGTCCGATTCCCACATTTATCACTCGCTGCACACAGGATCAGCACAGGACCTAGGGAAATGTATTTAATCACTCAGATGTCAGTTTAACACTAGATCTGAATTCTTCTGCAGGACAACTCTAGATGGGGAAGTGAGACCATATCCCCTTAGTCTGTTTTGCATATTAAACTTTTATGTAATGTTTCAATTGAACAAAGCATTCTGTGATGAAGGAAAGAAAGAGAAAAACCCTGAAATAAGGGCTTTGAAAGCAGAGATCAACGATGTCTTGTTTATCCGGTTACTCACCACCTCCAAATACAATGCCTAGTACTTTTATTGAACGAATTAACGAGTGAATCACAAATCCTTGAGTTTGATGACTCAGCATTTTCCCAGGGAACTTCATTATGCTTTAGAGATTTCATAAACGTCTGACAAATGTGAACTCTCTTATTATTCTAATCATGTTATTAACATTTAATATGCTATTGATTCTCTTATATTTAAATAGTAAACAGAACTTAATTTACGACAGTCCTGAGAAGTACCCGGTTACGTTTTGAATTGTTCTATCCTGTGAACAAAATAACCGAATGAGGTTTTACTATGATTTGCTACCAAGTGTGGATATCATCACAATATAGCAGTTATTAATGGTTGTATATATCATACACATACATGCATATATAAATTTATTTATATAGTCTATATAATAAAAATATGTTCATTTTGTTTCTGATTACAGTCAGTTGAAATGATATAATATACCTCAAGCTCATGTAAAATTTGTCATGGTAAAAATTATACTAGAGATTAATCGATCAAGGGATATTAGCAGTTTGCCACTCAAATTTGGAATATAGTAGTATAAAGGTCTGCACAGGTAAAAATCAATCCTGTGTTAAATACTAAGAGGCATAATTTGAAGCGATAGTGTATTTTTTAATCAATAAAACAGTTTTTGTATTATCCCTCTACTGTGGAATTATCCCCCCCCACACACACACCTACGCATACACACACAGTTTTACTAGTCTTCCTCATGGAAAGGTATATTCATATATTGTGAATCTATCCTCTTATACCTTAAAAATGGCATCGTCAGGGGCACCTGGCTAGCTCAGTCAGCTGAGCATATGACTCTTGATTTCAGGGTTGTGGGTTCATGTCTTGCATTAGGTGGAGGGGTTACTTAAACAGCCAAAATCTTTAAAAAAATAAAAAGTAAATAAACATGGCATTTTCGGTTATTCAAACCAGAAACCTGGGCATCATTGTGGGCTATTGTATTTCTGCCAACTTCAACAACTCAAGAGGTCATTTAGAATTTTACCTCCAGTTCTCCCCTTTGCACCAAATCCAGTGTCATCATAATGGTATCAGACCATCAGTTTTCCCTTAATTACTGCAATAGTCTGCTAATTGGTCTCTCCACTTCCATTCTTATTTTCCTCTCCATTTCATTCACAGAGTAGCTATAATGAATATTTAAATATGATAATTCCATCATGAGACAGCTCTGCTTAAAAGCCACTGAAGTGCTTCCCATGGGAATTGAAATAAAAGCTGACCCTTTATCACGGCTGCTGTGTACAGCAAACCTGACCCCTGGCTCCCCTGCCAACCTGGTGTTGCATCGCTGCCAGCCTGCCCCATCACACAGGGTCTGAGTCTTTTCAAGTTCACTGGCTATAACGAGTTTTTTCTTCAGCCTGTGCTCTTTCGACTTGCAGTGCATTTCCCCAGAATCTTTTAGGCTTCAGCTTAACTGTGACTTCTTCAATGTTCCCTCACCTCCAAACGAAATTACGTTCCTCATACGACATCCTTTCCTGTCCCTTCAAGGCATATATTACATGCCTTGCTAATATCGCATGTATTACATGCCTTGATAATATCACATGATAATATTACAATTACAGTTGTATATTTCTGTTTGGGTTTATTTGAATATTATCTGTTTATTCTCCAATACCTTGAGCATCACGAGTGTAGGACTCATGCCAACTTTGGTACCATTTCATATATAAAACCTGGTGCTTCGTACAGAATACCTATTTATTTTAAACATTGGCAGAATGCCCTCTATGTCTTGGGCATTATTCTGGGCACTGGATATCTAGAGTGATAAAGACAAATTCCCTGTCCTCTTGGAGGTGACATTCAAATGCAAAGAGCCAGACAATAAATATATGAGCATACTCCTTTGATCAGGGACTCTCTCTGTGCAGGGTGCTAGATATACAGAGTTGGATTTTATCAAAGAAAGAACACATGCCTGTCTTGCCCCAGTCAGGGTCCCATGGCTCAGATAGCCTCATTCTGTCTGTGTTTTTTTAACCCTGCCAAGCTACTCCTGAGTATGACTTTCGCTTTGGCACTTACAAGCCCTCATCAATGGCATCCTTTGTCCTCCTCTACATTTGTACGGCAGCTGAGAAATTTGGCAATTCCTTTCGTAGTGACTAACAGTAATACCTCTTTGCAGATGTAATGCACCATATAAATGGCAAGTCCTGTACAAACACTAAATAATTAGCCTTCATAAGAACTCTAACAAGATAGAGTGTAAAACTGTCTGTTTTGTATGGAAATAACTGAGTCATTGCAAATATACTCACTGGGATTATAGCATCACGGAAGGACGTGTGTGTTGTGATCCTGAAATTCTTTACTTCTGTTTGGTTTTGTTTTGTTTTTTTAACTGCTAAAATAAATACATCTACAAACGATGCCGTATAAGATGCTGTTTTACAAATGCTGTCTTTTCTTCATTCATAAATGAACTGAATTTCTAGCTGAGTTTAAAGAATGTAAAAGGCAAGCACCAATATGCTAGAACCCATGATTTTGGCCACCTGACTGCCTTTGGTAGTGCATGTTTCTTTTATGATACCCCTGATTCAAGTCTGCTGAATATTAACTATTTAAATGTTGAGCTGTATTGATGTAGACCTTTCTCTGGAACACATTACAGATTTAACACCTATCTAGAATGCTACACTTACTTTCCCTTTGTCTTGATGACTTAGTGCCAGAGGAATTAATGCTAGAGAATATCTTGTATCACTGTTGGCTCCTGAAGTGAAAAAATGAAACCATGAAGCCTGGACTGCAGGCAGCCATGAGGACTTTACATAGGAAAGATCATTGTGGTGTGCCTGTTTCTGCAAAGTGGGAATTTGGCTTAAGCTTGGACCCAACCTGAAAGTAATCCTGACCGTTAGAAGACCAGGATGGGGGTGCCCTGGTTCCTGTGGCCCAGCAGAACATGGAGGAATGTATCTGTGTTTATATAAGCTTGTTCTTCCATCATATGTTGTATAAACGAACAAACTACTTAACTTTTTTATTCCAGTAAGAGCTTCTTCTGTTTCCAACGTTCTGGATTCACTGTTAGTTGAAGTTGAATAGTGTATGAAATCCATCCATACTATATAACTTCTTCAGAATGTATAATTTGTTTTACAAAAATATATTGTTTAAAAAAATATACTGTTTCTTAGGGTACAGCCTAAGAGTTTTATGAAATCTTCAAAGCTCTAGTAGTTAAGAAAATAAGTGCTTTTACCAGCATATTTTCTTCCAGAATTGTAACCAAAGCATAATTTAAGTTTTAAAAATAGAGTTGCGTACTATAAAAAAGCACAAGTAGAAGATGACATAATTATTGAAGAGCATTCATAGGATGTATTCAGTGCCAAATTTTAAAGTGAATATGTATCCCTTAGGAAACCATTATGGTTAAATCCTGATTTTGTGCAGAATTAATGTTTGCTTGCATCATTTAAAAAAATCAAACTTCTTAGCTTTAGAAGCTAATGATATAAGGCGGATAATACCTCATAGAATATTATTTTACATGTTATCGTTTTAGTTATCTTCTTCAATGGGTTAAGATATCTTTCTGGGGGACCGCCTCGGTGGCTCAGTTGGTTAAAGATATCTTTCTGTAAATTCATCCTTTCTCTTGAAGTGTTTTTTAAAATTTGGAATTATTCTTTTAAGAAACGGTTAAGTGTTTTGGGGTGCCTGGCTGGCCCAGTCACTAGAGCATGTGACTCTTGATCTCAAGGTTGTGAGTTCAAGTCCCATGTTGGGTGTAGGGCGTCCTTAAAAAAACTTAAAAATAATAAATGTTAAAGAGTTTTGAACACATTTGTACAAAGATAACACTTTGTTCTTCTGGGTAAGTCTGTGAGCTTACTAAGTAGGAATGCAAGGAGTTATAAAAGCCTTTATGATGGACTTTCTTATCTAGCTCCTAAAACATATATCTTAATATAAAAGAATTTGCAGTAAAACCCTATTACATCATCATTTTCTGACAAGATGAAGATTAATGTTATTTCTTGACAGGCATCAGCATTTATTAAAACTTCACTTTATAGAAGGAAAATACCAAAATTATTGGTAGAAATGCCAGGAAAAATAATGTGTTCAGTACAAATATGTTAAATGGAAGAATAATACTGATTCTGGAATTAGATAACATTTATTTCAGCATGCAGGTGGACATTTAGAGAATTAGAAGTATCCTAGAAGAGAGGAATTTGGGGCACCTGGGTGGCTCAGTCGTTTCAGCATCTGCCTTCAGCTCAGATCATGATCCCAGGGGCCTGGGATTGAGCACCGTCCTTGGGCTCCCCGCTCATGAGACGAAAGTCAGAAAGCCTGCTTCTCCCTCTACCTGCAGTGCCCTCTGCTTGTGCTCTCTCTCTCTATGTGTCACATGTGTCTGCTGAACATCTATATAGTTTTCATCTTTGAGAATATCCTTCCTCTTTGAGTTCTTCCTCTAATATACCCTAATTTTAAAGGATTTTTAAAAAAGATTTTATTTATTTATTTGACAGACAGAAATCACAAGCAGACAGAGAAGTAAGCAGAGAGAGAGGGGGAAGCAGGCTCCCGGCTGAGCAGAGAGCCCGACGTGGGACTCCATCCCAGGCCCCTGGGATCGTGACCCTAGCCAAAAGCAGAGGCTTTAACCCATTGAGCCACCCAGGCACCCCAGGGATTTTTTTTTTATATATATATTATTTTCTTTTCCCATTTGACAGCTTACTACTCTTTGCTGCAAGGTTTAATTGAAGAGTAGTCTTTTAAGTAGAAAAGAAAATCCCAGAAGTGTGTTTTATTGTCCGCTCTTTTTCCCAAGATACTTCTAATTAAAATGCTTATATTTAATTAAAACATGTATTATTGTACAGGTTTTTTAAGTAATTTTGTTGTTGAAGTAAAAGCAAATTACTGAGAAGAGCTAGCACAACATGCAAACCCGAACAATGAGTTCTGTTTCTCAAGATACCACTGAGAGTTTGAAGAGGCACCTTCCGAACATGGCAAAAATCTGAGAAACCATAAGAATGAAGGAAATATTCAAAGAGAGTCAGTTGACTGTCAGAGGAGAAATTTCTCATTCAATATCTGTTTCATTGGAAAGAGGCTGGATATTAATTATATCATGATATCAATGTGATTAGAATGTGAACTTTGTATTCAGGTAAGACCAGGTAAGTGGGCAAATTGATGAGACAGAGTCCTGGTGGACGAAGAGATCTGTATTCTGGCGCCACTGCTGAATCTTTACAGATTACTTCTTCTTAAAATGAAACTAATAAATTCATGTTGTCAGAGCCTTCTTATAGGGACTAAGTGATGGATACTTGGTGCGCTTCCTTACATAGCAAATGTGCAATAAATGTTGGCCATTGTTAGCATTCTTGTTTCATCGCTCATATTATCATCGTTATTATTTATGTGACATGTTCTTCTCCCCTCTGAGGAGCCTTCGATGACTTGATTTCTAAAAGAAAAGTTAGGATCACCCAACTCTCAGGCCCCTAACGGAACTGGAATTCTATGATTCGTGAAGCAGAAGGCATTGTATTTCACAGATGTTCACCACATGATTAGGGAACAAAATTAATTCTAGGAGCACTCGAGCCTTACCAAAATTGGGTAGTCATGAGACTACGGTGCACTGATCTATAATCACTGTCAGGCCTTCTGCAATAATGGAGCGGATTTGTTGGAAATATAATTGATGAGATAGGTACATGGCATTTTATAGTAAAATGTTGACAAGTTAAAAAAAAAATGCACTGTATGGAAATGGGAATATCTTTTGTTTTCTTCTGGTCTTTTCCTGACAACTCAAGCTAGTGACAAAGTTTCTTGGGACTCCGTTGCCTCTCTTTACGGGATGGATTAGATGTTGTCAAAGACCAGTTCCTGTTCTATAATTTTATGTTTTATTCAGCTCTTAATTTTCCCAGAGGGTTCTGAAGGAGTGTTATAAATATTAAAGTCTCCATAATACCTGAAACATTTTCTGCTTAACCTTTTTTTTCCCTTTTGCCCCCTGTTTCCTCCATATTACCCAAATAGATTGCAAAGTCAACACCAAATTTTAGAATTCTTTTCTGAAAATATGTTTACCTATTTTGAGAATTATATTGAAAATGGTGTATCACTTTTCAGAAAGACCAGTGATTGTATTTTTTGTTTTGTTTCAAAGGATAATCTTGTCAATTATTTTTTTAGACAAAAAAAACAGTGAAATTCAAAGAATTTCAATGAAGCTTATATTTATAGTGTATTTTTCCCCCAATTTAACAGAATGAACAAGAGTGAGAAGCAGTTGAGCCAAATTCTGTGTACCAATCTGTGAACATAAAACATTACATAAGTGTGGAAGAAATGTAATGTTAGGATGAACAGTGATTTGTTTAATAACTTTTTAGGTGATATCTACTTGGATACATTATATATGTATTATTTATTCTTTTTCAATTTGATATTAAATCTTTCAAAAGTTACTTCCAGATTTTAGAATTTCATACTATTCATACTCTTTTATACTATCAAAATATACATTTTGATTTGTTAGAGAAGGAATTTTTTTTTGTTTTTAAGAAAAATGAACTGCATTGGAGAATACTTATGGATACCACTGGTTTTTCTGCCAAAATGCTGCCAGTCATTTGAACTCAGTTTTTAATTACTTAAATATATACATGATTTAAGGAAATTGGAGGGGCACCTGGGTGGCTCAGTTGGTTAAATGTCTGATTTCAGCTCAGGTCATGATCCCAGGGTCCTGAGATCGAGTCCTACATCAGGCTCTCTGCTCGGCCAGAAGCCTGCTTCTCCCTCTCCCACTCCCCCTGCTTGTGTTGCCTCTCTTGCTGTCTCTCTCTGTCTCTGTTAAATACATAAATAAATAAATAAATAAATAAATAAATAAATAAATAAAGTTCAGGACAAGTACAAGGAAGACAGTTGCTTTTATAGAATAGAGATAGAAGTCTTCAGTTCATAACTCTGCAGGGCTGCCTGTAGCCATAGGCAATACTAGAGTTTTTTGCTTTACAGCTGCAAAAGTAATTGCATGAGCATTATCTAAGCAACAATCTTTAATGGATTACATTTTGTTAGCTTTTCATTATATACTGTAAAAACCCGAATAACATAGTAAATGAAAAAAAAAAAAGACTTGATTTATCTGACTTAGACCTTTGCTATTTGTGAAAGACATTTCATTATCCACTGGTTTATTTGAGATATGATCTCAATTTGTAAATAAGATATAATGTTACTAAGTTGGTTTTAAGCTCATGAAGTAGAAAAATTGTACAAATGGTTTATTTTTATTTGGAAAGTATGTTCCTTTTGTGTGTTTCAAGGTTGTTAAAGTTTTTCAGAGGTGTTTTCTTAGATTAATAATGTAATCCAGTAAAGGCATATACTGTCTGTTAAGATCTATTCATTTGCTTTTTCTATAAACCTTACATTTTATTTGTAGTATCTTCTTAACACCTAATCATAACGTAATTTTATAAGCAAAAGTCTTCAAACCCTGCTGTTTTACTTTGTGGTAACAGTAGCTGGAGTTTCAGTTCAACAAAGTTTACTTTTTTTCCTATGTATTTTATTAAGAAATGATGTACAGAATTAAAATTAGAATTACGACAGCGTGGTGTGATTATATTGACTTTTCTTTTTCCTTTTACCATTCTTGCCAAAGAGGAGGATCGAGTCTCCTCTTTGAAGTCTTATTTTCCAAGTGTTAACATAGTCATGTTGTGCCCAAATTGTCTCAATATGCAGATATAAAAAACAGTTTTGTTTGAGTGGATGTTAAAGCTTACACAGATGTGTGCACGTACTTAGTTGGTAGAGAGGAAGGAAAAGTAGAGAATTAGAAGAGAAAAATGCAGGATTTTGTAACCCTGTAAGTTTGTTTGAGGTTCTGAAACCAAAATTTAAGTGCATCTTTTGAAATAACAGTTGAATATAACTTTTCGATGGTGTAGTACTTCATCCATTAAAATATTTTTCAGTGTCTTTGGGGTAGAAAGACATACATTCTAGCACAAAATTGTGGTACCAAATATTCAGGTCAATAGGTTTCAAAAGAGAAGTAACATTTATCACTTCAAATCTGTGCATGTAACCTACCAATGAACATTTTCAAGTACCTTCTTAAATACGATTATGAAAATTGTTCACATTTTATCACACACTGGGAGAAAATGGAGTGGGAGAAAGAGAACATTTTTCACTTTGGTATTGGAAGGATTCATCTCCGTGCTTGCTTTGTAAATGGGGAAAGAGAAGTTATGTTCAAGTAGACAATGGAGTTGTGATTTAAGATGAACTGATGCAGAAGAATTCATGAGTTCTTGATGTTTTTATAAGATACAGAGGACACTTTTGCTGGATGGACTCTTTCTGAAATTCAGATGTGGTTTATTTACTACCTTTTATTCCAATGGTTACAAAGTGAATGACACTGCTTGTTTTATAGTATGGTAATATTACACTGGTATCCAGTGAAGGTCATTGTAAGAAACTTTTCCTCCTGTGTAAAATATAGGGTTAACCGCATAAATGTGGTTAATATCTCTCACCTTGAATAAGTTTAAGGATTCTGTGAAATGTAAGTCAAAGGCAGGTTCACTTTTATTCATTAGCATGTGGATGGGAAAATGTGGGCAGTAGGCAGAGAAGAAATGCCAAATGCTAACTGTGATGGCACAAAATATCAAAATACATCTGTCCACTGGCCCATAGAGAATATCAAATTACCCCTGCTGTGTATGCTTAAGGCCAGATATCTTTATCAAGTTGCATATATCTCTAAGTAGATATAGATTCTCCCAAGATATATGGAGATGGCTATTACTACTAGTTTATTATAATAAATGTCTCTTTAGCCAGAGTTCAGAGATAAGGACTGTCTATATCACATGGAGTATAATGATTTCATCTTGTTCCCACAGTCCTACGAGATGACTTCAGACAAAATCCTTCCGATGTCATGGTGGCAGTGGGGGAGCCTGCTGTGATGGAATGCCAGCCTCCACGAGGCCATCCGGAACCCACTATTTCATGGAAGAAAGATGGCTCCCCGCTAGATGACAAAGATGAAAGGATAACTGTGAGTATTTAATTCAGCAGTAGGGAACATTTATAGAACTAGCTGTATATATCTTCACTGAAAAGGGAAAAGTGAAGCAGGTTTTTTGCTTTTTTGTTTTTTTAATAAAGGGTTATATTATCTCCTATTTTCACGTCTTTCCATTAAAATAAACATCTTTCCATTTTCCCTGTATTGACGTGAAAATGAGTGAGCAAAATGTGTGTTGCTTCGTTTGGCGATTAGGAAGAGAAAACCGTAATTTCTACTTTAATGTCTTAGACTTGACACTTTTATGTATGATTTAGTTGTTATTATAATTCAGGGCATATCACATCTCCATATGCTACAGTAAAAATTGTTAAAAATTTGGTAATACAGTATGTTTCCAAAGGCCTCCTAAGTCACTTAAGCATTTGTGGGTTGTTTTTTTCTTATCTCTTTCTCCTTCTCAAATGGCTTTTGTGTTCTGTAGAATTCACTGTTGTTCCTAAAAACTAAAATCTCATTCTGAATGATGGTTCATGATGGATTTATCTCCTTCCAAAATAAAATTGCGTGACTAGATTATTAGATTTCAAATTCCTGCTATATACAAGTAGAAAAATATGCTATCTGGAGTAAGGATGCATTTTCTTCTTGACATCAGTGAGTCCATATGATTTCTTTGCCTCTTCTTTCTTTTTCTATCTTGTCAGGTGTTTGCTAAAGTACCAAAATAACTGAACTCTCCTTGGTTCTATGATTGGACAGTCTTGCCCTCTATACGCTTCTTTGTTTTGCTCATACTCTGTGTCCATTATGAATTCATTGGCCAAGATTTAGAGGTACTCAGGAGAATACGTGTTTAAGGAAAAGTCACTGCTAAATGTGTAGAAGAACAAAGTTATAATACAGACCACTTAACCCTAATAAACATTTGCACTATTTCTGAACAACCAGTTAGCAGATTAGCATGAGAATTAAATAGTGAAAAATAAAATCAAGAAGGCTTTGGTAGATGGGTTTTAGGGACCTTGAAGAAAAAAAAAAAACCAAGCATTTTTTTCTGCAGTGATCTGAATTAGAATGAATGTCTCAAAGGATTTTTATAATTCTAGCAATTGGAATGAGAATAACTTGGTTGTACTTTTAAGAGGTGCAAAGTGAACTGTATGGGAAACACTGGGGAAGTGAAGTTGAGAGCATAGGGGAGTAGAGACTATAGAAACAAATGCTTCTTTTATTGGTGATGACGGATTCCTTTTAGATTTATTTATAATTAAGATAATATCTTTGTCTTAAAAACATATTTTAAGTCATCTAATGACTACTATCTGTAATTTCCATTTCCCTGCCTGAGTGATTCAAACACATTGAAACCATTATTACCCATTTCCTCCTTTAGATCTTTCCTGATTAATTACCTATTTGTGTTTAATACCAATGAATGCTAAAATTCTTAGCACTGGAGATGCAGCATTAAGCAGAAATCAGTGAGACCCCTTCTGAAGTTTAAATTCTGTGAGAGTACAGGTAAAAACCAAAATAGATAGTATAATATATAATATAGTAGACTATAATCAGTCCTGTAAAAAATACTAAAGGAGTAGACAGATTAATTAAGATAGGGGTAGGATTTTAGTTTTAAATAGGAAGACCAGAGAATGCTTCCCATAAAAACCTGAAAAAATTGAAGGAGGAAACTACACAAGCACCTGGAAAAGTAAACAGAAGAAAAGTTTAAAGACCTTAATATGGGGACCACCTAACACATTTTTTTTTAAAAGAGGGAAGTGGTCAGTGGGGGTTGAGCAAAGGAGAGATTGGTAGGAGATAATATTGGGAAAACAAGTAACTAGACTGTAGATATAGGTATATAGATACAGATGTAGACATAGGTACAGATATAAATATAGATTACTATAAGACCTTATAGATCTTGTAAATAGTTTGGCCTTTCCCCTTGAGTGAAGTGGAAAGCATCAGAGGATTCTCAGCAGAATCCTCTGCTGTTTTGAGAAAACACTGACGGATAATAATGATTAAGCAGCAAGACTAGTTGGGAGATTTTGCAATAATCTAGACAAGATGGAAATGGTAATTTGGCTCTGTGTGCTAGGAGGGGAAGTAGTGAGGAGTGGTTAAATTCTAGATCTGCTGTGAAGTGATAGCCAGCAGAATTTGCTAACAGATTGGCCGTGGCTTATAAATAAAGAGAAGAGTCAAGGCTTACCTTAATTTATTGGTCTGTGCAATTGAAAATATTGAGATGCCATTAATTGTAGAAAGAGAGGATTTGGGGTTGGAAGTATCAGCAGCTCAGATTTGGACATAGTAATTTTGAAATTCTTATTAGATATCCAAGTATAAATGTCAAACAGGCAGTTGGAAACATGAGTCAGAAATTCAGAGTTGAGGTTGAGGCTGGAGAAAAAATTGAGTTGTGGTAGACATAGCAAGTACTCATTACTGTGCAATCCTCCCCTCCTTCTGGGCAGATGAAAGACTCTGCTTCCCAGTTTCCTTGCTGTTGGGCAGACCAATTTGACTGGTTCAGCTTTGTGGGCTGTGAGTCAAAATTCAATAAATTAAATACTGGTGAGTGAGCCTCCAGCACTTTCTTTCTTCACCATGTGGCAAGCAAGGGGGACACTTGTTCCAAGTAGTGCAGCTACAACATGGACACTCAAAGAACCTGGGTCCCTCAGTAATGGGTAGCAAAACTTTCCACCCCATACCTCTGTCTGCCATGATGGACACATCAAATGAGTGAGCAATCTTTGTTGTATTAACTCACAGAGCATTTCTTACCACAGGCTAATGTAGCTTGTCCTGATAAATATGGAAATCATCATTGTGTCCATATTATTTAAAAACAGGAGACTGAAGTCACCAAGGGAGTGATTATACGTAGAAAGGAAAAGAGGTCCAATGTTTAGCCCTCAGGGAAGAGAGGCAGAAAGAGCAGCGGAGACTAGGAGTGAGCAGTGAGAACAGAGGGAAAGCAGAGGGTAGCCACGCAGACAGTGTGTTATGGAGGTGGCAAAGACTGAGCCAGTTGCAGCTGGTTTATCACATAATAGAAGGACTGAGAATTGACCATGGAATTGAACAACTTGGTGGTCATTCATTGATGACCTTCCCAAGAGCACTGTCCGTGGAATAGAAGGGTTGAAACCTCACTGACCTGGTTCAGGAGCGATTGGAAAGATTGAAATCAGACACAGAGAATGAACAAAACTTTTTATATTGTATCTTATATAGAAGATAAAAAATAAAGGGGATTGTAGTCTCACATTTTGAAAGGTCTCAGACTTACTCTTAATATATGTGTGTGTATCTGTGCATTTTCTGTGATATTCACAGTTTAATACTGCTATGGTAAATTTGATTTTTTATAAATCTCAGAACTTCCTATTGTATCAAATACTGAATTTGAAGCAATGTCATGCTTTATGCCATAATGTTTAATTTATTAGTGGGTCTTCATTTATCCTTTGCTGCCCCAGAAGGTGCCCTCCTGTGAATGCAGGGCACTATTTCTCTTACACATTAGTAGGGTAGAGTCAATAAAAGAACCATCTCCAATCAGGAATCAAAACAGTTTAAAGTTGTAATAACCTAGGAGTACAAAAAAATGCCAAGATGTTAACGTATAAATAATTTTAAAATCATTTAAATGTTGTCAAAATGATGATCCACGATAGTGTTCCATATGTTAGGAAGTTGTAACATCTGAAACTTCTACTATTTCTAAGACCATCTGTGTGTTTTGGATAAATTATGACTGTTAAACTGATAAAACACTAGAGGTAAAAAAAAAAATCATACATACAGGGAGATGAATAGATTAAAATCAGCAGTTTGGGTTCAGAATTACTGTTCTTATTTAGATCATAATTGTTTTTGTTTTTGCTTTTGTTTTCCTTTAGGCAAGACTAAAATTAAGTAATTAAAACAAAAATTTCAAACAGAAACAGAATGTCTGACGTTTATTTCCAATTCGTTTTTTTTCCCCCTCAAACTGAAAGTAGTCTCTTAAGAGATATTGGTTATTGGATATTTTACGTGATTCTTCTTTCCTAAGCTTTGTTTTCAAATAATTGTTTTCATTTCTGTTGTTAATGTACTTTGCCAAATGTGTTGAGTACAGATGAACAGGAGATTAAAGCACATACTATCTTTATGAACGGCAAGTAAAGATTGCACAGTTATTGCTACAGTTTTGGTTATAGGAATTTCTTGAGTTCTTTAATGTGGTGGCTTTCTTTGTTGAAAATGTAAAGTACATCTCTCCCAGCTGTGAGAACAAAGACACACCCTACAAAAAAGGGCAAATATGTAATTGAATTGTAGCTGCACCTGTATTTTTGATGTTCTTAAGTCATTTCTTTTTACATTGACCTGGATTCTGAGCCAAATTTTAGATCTGTGATGATTATAAACCAACAATATATAAATAGCATTTTCTTATTTTCCTACCTGACAGGAGACTCTTTTAGAACTCTTTTGGCACTTATATTTTGGAATAATTTGAAGGAGGACTTAGATGATGTTTAGTCTTTCTTCCTTTTATTTTTTTTCTAGACATGAGTATTTATACTTAGAATTAGAAATAGAAGTAGTTTAACTGGCAGGCTGGATTAAGTAGATTTACTTCATATGCCTGAGAATTAGTCATAACCATTATTATTAATAAATGAAGTTTTCTCATAGAGATGAATCAGAGGACTGAAACTTTTTTGGGGGGGTAATGGAGAACCCTTGGGTGTACTTTACAAAAAATGATATATTTATTTTATTTCAACATACTTTGGAAATATTGTGCTTAAATTCACAGTTGTTTTGTAAATGTGAAAAATCGATAATGTTAAAATTAGGGAAAAAAAGTATTGAGCACCTGCCAAGTCCCTGATACTCTATGTTATCTCTAATTCCCTTAGAAACTAAATGAATAAGCTTTTTTTTTTTTCCTTTATGGCACACTTATACTTGCTAGTAGGTATCCTGGAGAAGATGATGGTGACGATGATGATGATGGTAGTAAACACGTAACATAGCACTTTGCTATGTGCCAGGCCCTATTCTAAGTACTTTGCATATGTTGACCTATTTAATCTTGATAAAACCTTTGTCAGATACATCCCTGACCGGGGAGATACCGTGATCACGAAGGTGGTTTTCCCAGGGCGAGGCTTATCCATTGCACTCTGGATGTACTGACCCCTGTGATTTCCCCAAATGTGGGAAACTCGACTGCATAATTTGTGGTAGTGGGGGACTGTGTTTGCACTTTCCCCTGGGTGGGGGGGGGACTTTGTCAGATAAATACTAAAAACTTCACTAATGCAGCAATTAACTCTGAATTGGCTGGGGAACAATTATGTGAGCCTGTGTCGTTTGCTCACTAATAATATTTTCTGTAGGCTCCTATATATATATAATATACTATACACACACACACACACATAATGACTCTGACTTGCTATCAATGTAGATTTCAACTTAGAATAACAGTATCCTTTAGCTTCTGCTGTAAAATATTATCTTTAAGGGGAGCCTGTTTGCCTCTGTCCAGAGAATACCCAACTGTTGATCTCAGGGTTGTGAGTTCCAGCCCCATGTTGGGTGTAGAGATTACTTAAAAATAAAATACTTGAAAAAATTGAAATAAAACATTATGTTTATAAGGGTCTGGAGAGGTAGTTCACACCATGAAGGTGATGGTGGTCTTGAACGTAGGATTGGTACATTTAAGAATTGGTCCAGGGGCACCTGGATGGCTCAGTCATTTAAGCGGCCAACTCTTAGGGTCATGATCTCAGGGTTGTGGGATCGAGCCCCGCATCAGACTCATCATTCAGTATGGAGTCTGCTTTAGATTCTCTCTTCTTCTCCTCCTGCCACCGCCCCTCTCTCTCCTGGCTCTAACCCTACCTCAAAAAATATGAGGATGAGCCATAACTGTTTACCATATGACATTTAGGGAAAGAAGGATCTATGTTAAAAAGGATATTATGGATCAGTGAATTATTCAGTTGAATGTGTTTTATGATGAACAGTCCAAATTATAGATTAACCAGGTTCAAATATAATCAGCTGTACACACTTCAAAACTTACTGCTGAAGAACTAAATGATTATAAGAAATTTATGATGAATAGGAAATTGACTTAAAGAAAATATTGTTGATGTAGTGGCTTGGCAATTTTGTATAGATACAATAAATTATAATAAAAAACTAATACCATAGGGGCGCCTGGGTGGCTCAGTGGGTTAAAGCCTCTGCCTTCAGCTCAGGTCATGATCTCAGGGTCCTGGGATCGAGCCCTGCATCGGGCTCTCTGCTCAGTAGGCATCCTGCTTCTTCCTCTCTCTCTGTCTGTCTCTCTGCCTACTTGTGACCTCTGTCTGTCAAATAAATTAATTAATTAAAAAAAAAACTAATACCGTAAACAGTACAGTGTAGATTGTGAGATCTACCTGGACTCAATTCTGAAATATCAGAGTTAGTTTCTTAATAATAACCTTTGGCTTTCATTTATCTTGAATGATTTCATTTTACCAGTTAAAAGAAAAGCTTAAAAGACATTCATCTTTTCATGTTTGAAATTCTTAACTTTTGAGCTAAAATTTACAGATGAATAAAACATGTTTTTTCCATTCTCTTTGTATGTGGCTTTGTGACATAAATATTTTTTAATGACTTGTGTTATTCTTTGTGATAAGCTGTGCCTTGACTTTTTAATTTTTCTTCCTACCTGTTCTATATGCTATAGTAGCATGCTATAAATATTCTGTATGTCTTAAAAAGGTATTTTTTACCTAATTGAAAAAATAATTCAGATGATGGAGAAATAGTTTTATTATAAATTGTTTCCATCAAAGCCATAGTCAGATTTGAAACCATTTTACTGTCAATTTCATCTACTTGAAATTGTAGATACAGTTATCTGTTATAGTAGGTACATCTACTATTGTAGATATAATTATCACATAACTATAGTCAGATTTTTTTTCATTCTTCTTAGAAAAATGTAGAAAAATTATAGCATCAATGTATTTTAACACAATGAACAAATGTATTAATGAGTTTTTCTTAAGGTGACTTAGATGGGATGGCCAGCCATGCTGGCTTGCTGGGGATTGTCCTGGTATTTACGTTAAAAACCCCTAGTCCTGGGAAAACCAGGACAGTTACGGTCACCCTAAGCCTAGATTGCTTAAAGGAATTGTTTATATATGAATGAAAAATCACATGTGTATAAGGTGAGTAAAAAATAGTTAAAAAGCAAATAGAAGGGTCTTAACCTACGTCATTTCTTTCATAAAACAGTTAAGGATTTGAAAATCATGAATGAAGTTAGAAAAATCAGTTATACATTGAAAAAATTATTTAACCCTTCCCAATCCCATGCTGGAGAGGTAGTTATTAGAATGCAGTATGTCATCGGTTCTTTTGCTAGTCCTTCTCTGCTTCCTGTGTGTTTTGGTAGGTTTCTTTGATTTTCCTCGTTGGTGTGATATTTTGGTGAAAAGCAGCTGACTCACATCCCATCCAAATCCCCAGTGTCCTCCAGATCCTTCATGAATTTGGCATTCAGCCTCGCCTTGCCAATTACTTCCTTTCCCCCCAATTCCCAGATGTCTCCTTCTTAAGCCATCTGCTCCCTCCTCCCTTCCTCCGATTAGTGCTTTCCTCTGGTTTTCCGATTTCTTTTATTGTTCCATGTCTGCTTGCTTCCTTTCCCCCTCTCCTCCCCTAGAGGAAATCAGCAGACTTAATGCAGCTGATGTCATTGAACCCCCTTTCCCTGAGAAGTTAAATTTGTGCTCCTGCAAAACAAATACGTAGTTCTATTGTGTGGAGGTCAGAGGAAACGGGTAGAGTCAACTAGATTTTTTTCCCTGTCCATCTTACATAGAGAGTCATGCATATTACATATTTTATATATTTTTAGACATAAAAAGGTTCATGATTTAAATGAGTTATATCAGTATAAATCTATAATGTGAAACGTGGTACTGAAGAAGGAAGAAATCAAAAGTAAATTTATGTGCTATCCTACTGTCTTAAATTTCACATTTAACCAGCAAAATACAGTGGTTAGTAGAATAAAACGTGGTCTTTTGTATTATGAGGACCACATTATAACTTTGGGTTTTGACACGTATTCAATGCATGATCTTACGGACATTTGATCCCTATAAATGTCATTGTTTCTACCTGTGACCTGAATTGTCTAATAATACCTATGTTGGTTGTGTTGTGAAAATCCAGTGAGAAAATACATCTTAAATGTCATTGTAAATGGTGATACACTCCCTCTCTATATTAGTAATGGACATTCTGGTTATTACTATTGTTGGTATACCTGCCTGAACTCTGGGTATATTTAGTTATCAATAACTCCATAGAAAAGGAAAATCAGGAACTGTTTGGGCCATAGCAATTTTAACTTTCCTGAATAAACAAACAAAAAATATAAATGAAAAGAGATGTAATATTTATGTCTCATCTAAATTTCTATCTGATTTCTGTCTGATTCAACACTGTAAGAAAATTCCATTTTCTACAGAATCACCAAGAGTATTCAGTTTAGGTGAGAAACATGAGTAAAGAATTTAGACAAATACTAAGAAACAAGTTTGAGTCCTCTGTACATCTTTATTGTGAAATGCTGTGATCAGCAGGGGATTCCACAAGAGAATTTAAGCCCTAATGCCCTAAAGGCATTCACTGTGTGTAACAAATTGACTTTTCTCCCATGCATCTAGTTACGTACAATTCTCAGGAGAATTGAGAAATGCCGTGATTCAGATCAGGTATGCCAGTTGAGCAAGGCTGGTTTATCTTCCCAAGGAACATCCTGAATCTTTTCCGAAACTTGTAATTCTATTTAAATAGTTATACTCATATTTGGACACTGAAACTAGAGAAAAAAAAGCCAAGCATCTCAGACCCACTTGTGAAGTCTAAGCACTCTTCTCATAGAATTGTGATTAACAAAGACATTCTCAGTTCTAGCATACAAATTAGTTTAGATGACAGTATGATTATAAACATAATTCTGGTGAACATGTGTTTTTTTGCCCTAGTTTTTCATTATATATGTGTTAGAGATGTATTTAAAAACTTGGATACCAAGGGCTTGAAGGAGCAGATGATGAGAGTCTTTGCATATGCTCTTCCCTGCCTGGAATGTCCTGACCTCTATATCCTCTTTGTGTAACTCACTCATTTTTCAGGTTCCAACCTAAAGGCAACTTCTACAGACGAATGTTCTATAAAACCCCACTCTGCACATCTGCCCTAAATGTATCTCCCTGCTATCCTGACCTTTGCCTTTTACTAAGTCCTCTTCTTTTAATCTGTTAGAAATCATTATTTGTAAGTTACTCCTCTAATATACATAGGAATCCTTGAGGGCCAGCTATATTCTCTGGGTCGGTCTTATGGTAGGAGTTCATTATATATTTCTTGGGAAAAAATTAAATGAATGAAATATAAATCAGAATCATGTTTCCCAGCATACCTAAAGCTAAAAAGTTGCTCATCTGAATGTGCTTGATTTTATATCCCTAAGTACTTTATGTATGTATTTCCTTATTCCCTTATAAAATCGAAAGGAGGTATCATCCACACTATTTCTTTTTTCTAAATCATGGTTTCCATGAGCTTAACAGTATGTGAAGGAAGAGATGCCATGCAAGTTAGTTCTGTGAGTAAATATATTTTTATAAGTGGGACTTACAGATATTCACAGAATTTTACAGATGGAGCTGACTTGAGAGATTGTGAATAAGCAAACTCCTTTATTTTTAAGAAGAAAGGGGAGCGAGGTGATGTGATTGGCCCCAAGTCTCTTAATGAATCTGTCTTGTGAATCAGGAGTAAGAGCCAGACCTCTCAACACCAGATTTCTTCCTGTTCTGATTTTTCCCATGACAGATTAGACCTGATCAACTCTTCTAAAATAGCACTTACATTTGACTAAGACAAGTCCTAACACAAAATCCACAGGTAAAGTGTTTTCCTGGATTCATTTCATATAATTTTGCCACTTGTTTTGTGTCTCAAGTTCTATATTTCCTATCTTGGTAAGTATTGAAAGTAGTATTTTCAGTATATAGGGTTTAACAATAGCCTCAGCTTACTCATCCATTGGGCACAAACATGGCCTTGTGTCAGTTTGATTAATAATTCTGGATATGTTTTGGCTTCATCAAGTATGTTATTAAGAATGTGTCCCAGTGGGGCGCCTGGGTGGCTCAGTGGGTTAAGCCGCTGCCTTCGGCTCAGGTCATGATCTCAGGGTCCTGGGATCGAGTCCCGCATCGGGCTCTCTGCTCAGCAGGGAGCCTGCTTCCCTCTCTCTCTCTCTCTGCCTGCCTCTCCACCTACTTGTAATCTCTCTCTGTCAAATAAATTAAAAAAAAAAAAAAATGTGTCCCAGTCCATCTTAAGTGATTGTGGTTGCCTCTGCATCTTATTCAAAAAAGAAAAAATGGCAACAATTTAAATAGTTAGTTAAGCCTAACCTATGGGGAAGTCTCTTCTGTCTCAAGTTCCTTCTTTTTTAAAATTTTAATTTATTTAAAGTAGGCTCTAAACCCAATGTGGGCTTGAACTCACGACCCTGAGATTAAGAGTTGCGTGCGCTACCAACTGAGCCAGCCAGGTGACCCTTGAAGCTCCTTTTGGAAGCTGCACTAACAACTAGACCTTGGCCAGGTCCTTTAATTATTGACGCTATTAAGATAATAACATCTTCCCCGATTACTCATTAGGATTATTATGAGAATCAAACTTATTATGATAATAATAATAATCAAATTTATTATAAAAATAAAAAATCTCATAATCAAAATTATTATGAGAATCAAAACACAGAAAGTGTTTTGAGGACTATCCATGATAGCCTCAATTGTAAGGTGTTATTCTAAGTATTTATGTCTTGATTTTCAGTTATTATTTTCACATATTAAACCGTGCTGTACCTTGTTTTGATCAATTTTTAAGTGCACATCAAATATGAGTCCCCTTCTCTATGGCATCTACCTTTGGGGGCTCTACAATGTATAGTCCGTTTACCCATTTTCGTCTCGGTCCCTTGAGACACCTTGTAATTCCTAATAAAGTCCTCATACCTATATGTAAACTCATTCAGGGAGGGCTCTAGTAGGTTTGGACGCAGAGTTACTGTAGCAGAGGCTGAAGACTTTCAGATAATGTATTTTCTACTTCAACAAATCGTCTTTGGTTTAGGAAACAGGAAATAATACACTATAAAATTTTCAGGTTTCCTCTAAGTAATGTAATGAACGTCCCTATGAGTACAAGTCCTAACATATGTGAAAAATCAGAGTAATCGTGAACAATGTTGACGTTTTATCCTGTTTTGTGTTTCGTGCCATTTGTCAGTATTCTTTTAAATCTCTTGAGATGATTCTGGCTTTCTGATTTTTTTTTTCCCCCGAATGGGTTTCCTTAAAAATAGTTTTGAGTATTTTTCCAAAATCTAATCCCACCCAAATGTTGGTTTCAACCAAAACAACATGAGAAGACATAGGGAGTACTTAATCAGATCTGGCCAAGCCACCTTCCATATGGTAATCGGCCAACTCCTAGATTCCACTGGGCTGAAACCTGATGTGGGTGTACGCCTCTGTTTAATGTCCATGATCCTTCAGTCAGAGTAGACCTTCTAGAAAGTAGTAGCTCACATTTGAGTCAACTAAAGTTGTACCTCGTAATTCAAAGTAATTATCAATACAGTATACTAACCAGAAGTATTATAACTCTATGAAATGAACACACATGGTCAGATGACAAAGCCCGTAATAAGAATTTCAGGTTAATTAATTGGGTCTACTAATAGAGAAAGCAGGCTTACAAATGCCACCCCGCCCCCGCCAACCTGCCTTTTTTCTCCCTATATAATACGTGCTCACTCAAGCAGCTGTGTTTCTTCATTTTCCAAGACTTTGATATATTTGATCTGGCCATTACATTTCTCCAAATAGTCAAGGACTAATGAAATTTTACTACTGTCTGGGAGCACTTTGTTTAATTATGGGTTAAAGTAGTTTGCCAAATTAGAGGTATATCTGTGGCTTCAAGGATGGTGCTCTAACCGGTTTATTTTTGATGTTCTATTAATCACAGATGAAATGCTTCTCAAAAGATAGAGTTTTAAAATTTATCTTAAAGCATTGCTTATAAATCTTAACTCTAATTTGGAAACCATTTAAATGATAGCAAAATACATTTTGGTAAATTCTCTGTTGTAAAACCAAGTTGACTTTTCCCATTGCTTGTAATTTTTGTATTTGCTCAGAATGACCCAGACTTCACTTGTTTTCTGGGTACCATAGGCAGAATGAATTATAATCTTAAAAGTAAAATAGTATACTGATTGAGAAGTGTGCTTGATTGTACAAGGCATTCTTTTCCTGCTTTAACATGGTCCAAGATGCAGAAATCAAAGAAATTATTTTAAGCCTTTAAAAGTGGTGGGGATTTCTTTTTCATTATTTGTAGCTAGCTAAGATTGACTCTATTTTTCAATCTTTACATCTTATCACTTTTATATAAGGATACTGTCTCAAAGAAGAATCCCAAATCTTATGCTCAGGTTCATGTCTAAACTAATGCTGATTTTGCATTTTCTTTTGTTCAAAGGATAGGTGCTTTAAAAGCACTAATGTTCTCTTGATAACATCTGACCACTCCAATTTTTATCTGCTTAAACCCGAAGAATTTGATAATATGATAAATAGTATACTTGTAAAGTAATCTGTTATGCATTAACAGAATTACTAACAGATGGCACAGGTTTTCTCTTTTTAAATCTTACAAATCTAGGTGATCACGAAGCTTTAAATGCTGATCTCAGTAGAAACGGGCTCCTGTTTAAGTCACCTTTAAGAGCATCATCTCGTATGGAAAAATTTCAAGAGCAGTTGAACTCAATATGGGTAAAGCTTGTTGAAAATAATGGAAATTTGTTTCCTTGAGTGGATAACGTGTAATTCGCTCAGGAATCCATCATTCCATATTCCTTTGCTTTTGAACATTCATGGTGTCACTCTCCTCTCACCTAGACATATTAAGCCACTATATTGCCCCATGCATCATGCTTATAAAAGATCATGGCAGATTTCCTCATCTTTATTAGGGAAGCTTTATAAATATGCTATTTACACTATAAACATGCCATGATAGTAAGTGCATGTTTATATGGGGAAAGAAGAAGCATTCCTCTGTGTAGGAACTAATATAAAATATTTACCTAACTACACTTTTCTTGCAAAGAACACATGCAGATGTCAAGTGTAAACATGCACCTTTTCCCCCTGGCTGCCAGATGGATTAAGGGCAATTAGGTTGGATATCCAGATCAGTCAGGCTGAAATTATGGAGTGAGATGGAAGGAGAGCCATCAGGCTAACGCATTCAGGCAAACCCACCAATAGCACCTACTTCTTTGCCATGCCATTGAGTCCTGTCATCTATCCATTTGCAAGATATTACTAATTTATAGTTTGTCATGTGGGATGCAAAAAAAAAAAATACGAGTTCCTGCTTTTTGTTCCAAAGGAAGCACTCTGTATGACTTTTATTTTGGATCTGCGGAGAATGAGTTCTGATCCACTTACTGAATGAGGGAGAGCAGGTTTCTGATATTCTGATTCTTCATTTTCTCATCCACAAATAGGAAAATATGCTTCCTTTTGTGAGATTGTTGTAAAAATGCAACAGTGTCGTGTATGGAGCACATGTTGATAATCACAATTTTTCCTTACTTACAACAATAAAAATCAGATTGCTGTTTAAATACCTTCATACATTTATTATATGTACCACAGATTCACTGATGTAATTTTCGTGTGCTTTTAGAGAAAATCATCAAAGGCACTTTACACTTAAGACTTAATTTTTTTCAGGGGTTACGTTTTTGCAGATGATTTTTGGGGTGGGGGTAGTGGGGGGCATAGGGAGAGGGAGAGAGAATCTTAAGCAGGCTCCATGCCCAGCGTGGAGTCCAAGGCGGGGCTCCATCTCACAACCCTGAGATCATAACCTGAGCCAAAATCAAGAGTCAGACACTTAACTGACTGAGCCACACAGGTATCCCTAGGTTTTTGCTTTGGTAAGTCCTTTAAAACTTCTTTTGAATTATCCAAGAATTTAAATTTATTTATTACCTTGACATTAAGTCATTAGAATTTGAATTTGTCCTCTGCAAGTCAATATAAAAAGGTGTACTTCTAACTTAAATTGTAAAATATCAAGCCTTTTGGGGCACCTGGGTGGCTCAGTGGGTTAAAGCCTCTGCCTTTGGCTCAGGTCATGATCCTAGGGTCCTGGGATCGAGCCCCGCATAGGGCTCTCTGCTCAGCGGGGAGCCTGTTTCCCTTTCTCTCTCTCTCTGCCAACTGTGATCTCTGTCTGTCAAATAAATAAATAAAAATCTTAAAAAAAAATCAAGCGTTTTTCTGAAGTGATGAATGAAATCAAAGAATTCTATTGATCTGATTTTTTAAGATCTTGAAAAACCGGATACTGTCTTTTCTTTGGTGTTGTGCTATATACTAGAGATATGATAAGTCCTTTACCATTGTAGAATTTATACTCCATGTGGGAGAGAGCAAGAAACATGGGATCAGGTTTGTTGTTTTTTAACTGACTTTATCTTGTTCCTTAATCTTTGCACTGGCTTACATTGCTTCCACCAGAACCTTTCCCACCACTTAATTCTGGAACCTCATGCTATTAGGATTTAATAATTACTCTTAAATAGAATAATAAAATAGAAGATTAATATTTAGTTGATAGAATAACTACTCATTAGGTTTATGTGGATGCAATTTAGAATTTACAAAATTCTGAATTTCAACTCAAAGTTCAAGCACCTACAGACTTGGGGTTAGGAGCGGTTCAGAGCACTGAGATCATTAATACCCTTGGTACCTTCTTGCACTGCATTTCCTGTTCAGGAAGCTTTTGTCTTGAACAGAGAACTGAACTATTTATAACCGAGAAAGATTATTTTAAACAAATTCCAGTCCTCTTCAATTTCTTTTTTCACAGATAACTATAGAAATATAAGGATTCAGGGGGCTCCTGGGTGGCTCAGTGGGTTAAAGCCTCTGCTTTCGGCTCAGGTCATGATCTCAGGGTCCTGGGATCGAGCCCCGTATCGGGCTCTCTGCTCCTCGGAGAGCCTGCTTCCTCCTCCTCTCTCCCCGCCTGCCTCTTTTGCCTACTTGTAATCTCTGTCTGTCAAATAAATAAATAAAATCTTTAAAAAAAAGAAAGAAAAGAAAAGAAATATAAGGAGTCAGGACACTTTTTTTTTTATATTTCTTATTTGTCCATAACTTTTTTTTCTCCTAACTTTATTTTTTTATAATTTTTAAATTTTTTATTAACATATAATATATTATTAGCCCCAGGGGTACAGGTCTGTGAATCGCCAGGTTTACACACTTCACAGCACTCACCGTAGCACATACCTTCCCCAATGTCCATAACCCCACCACCCTCTCCTTACCCCCCTCCCCCCAGCCACCCTCAGTTTGTTTTGTGAGATTAAGAGTCTCTTATGGTTTGTCTCCCTCCAGATCTCATCTCGTTTCATTTATTCCTTTTCTACCCCCCAAACCCCCCACGTTGCCTCTCAACTTCCTCATATCAGGGTGTCCATGTCTTAATCATTAGTTCTCAGGAAATAGTGTGAAATGTGTGTGGGTAACTCTGAAGCTTGATATAAACCATCAAGAAGAGTTCCTTTAAGCACTAGCTCCAGCCTTTTTCTCTCATGAATTTAATGTCTTCCTCACATGCACAAATGACCCAACTTGCTTTCTTAGGTGATACTTAGATATATTTTCATTTGTTTTAACAGAAGCAGTGTTGGGGAGAAGGGGGTTATTATCTTTATCTTATCATATGTCCCTTATGGGAGGAGGCACACATTTGCCAAATAACAGAGCTGGGTTCTTTCATAGTCTTGTGATCAATAAAAGAGAGCGAAGCAACTGGCCATATGGATATTGAGTCTCTGACCCTGGTCTGATGAGCCCTGACTTCTGATTAATCAATTAAGCTTGTCACTTGCAAGTCTCCTCTTGCTCTCCTTTGACTCTGGGATTAAAATTCCACAGAATGGGAGTGGGTATTTACATCAATGTGTAGCTACTTTACGGATGTTCATATTTGTAGGGAAACCCAGTAAATAGGATTAAAGGATTTTATTGCTTTTTACTTTTTTTAAATCTTCTTTTTATTATGTTAGTCACCATACAGTACATCATTAGTTTTTGATGTTGTGTTCCATGATTCATGGCTTGCGTGATTTTTACTTCTTTCACATTTTTCCCATAAAGTAATTCTCCAGAGTTAATTTCCATAAAGTCATTGTGAATTTTTTTTTTAAAGATTTTTTTTTTAATTTATTTATTTGACAGAGAGAGATCACAAGTAGACAGAGAGGCAGGCAGAGAGAGAGAGAGAGAGAGAGAGGGAAGCAGGCTCCCTGCTGAGCAGAGAGCCCGATGCGGGACTCGATCTCAGGACCCTGAGATCATGACCTGAGCCGAAGGCAGCGGCTTAACCCACTGAGCCACCCAGGTGCCCCCATTGTGAATTTTTGAATCCAAGAATCCCCTGCGTACACAACCTTGATTTTACTTTTTCTGCCATGGTTATGTATCATCTTCAGAATATAAGTGCATTTAAATTTCAAGAGTAACAAATTATACACAGTCTCTGGAAAAGGCATTATTTTAGCAAGGCGTTTGGGGGGGTGAGGAAATTCTCACACTGGACCACAACTGTAGAGAAGAAGACCCAAGTGTGAGAACTGATGGAGAGAAAAAAGGGATTTACTGTTTGAAAAGTATTTTCAGCTGGTGCACTTGTAACTTGAAAAAGCCAAGTGTTTGAAAATGAGCTTTTTCTTCCCTCAAATACTATGAGCATTTGTCGTCTTGATTTCTAGAGTATAGTCATAATTCCTCCATAGATTTTTTTTATTTCAGGCTGTCCTAACAGTGACTGTATGTAAATTCAGAGTTATAGCCAGATGGTTGGACGAGGTGATCAAAAGCAAACCTGGTTTTGTACAAAAGTGAAAATTGCCCACAAGACTTTGTTTTTACCTTTAAAACAGCAGGACATTGTTTCATGAGACCTGCGAAGGAACTGATACATTAACTTTAATAGCTATGAGCTAAGTTAATTTTTTATACGCATGCAGAATCCTACCACGTAACGCCTATAATTTTCATAGAGGTAAAAATCAATCCCCTTTCTTACTTTTAGGAGATAGCTAGCGAAGGCTATTCTCTTCCCAAACCACTCTTCCTATTACCTCCTTTTTATAGGATTTACTTTGGGGTTCTGATCTTAATGCTGGCGGAACCAGACACCTGGGGAATCAGCTAAAAGCCTTCCCTATTTATCCTCTCTCCATTTCACTAGCGCCAAGCGGTTGTCTGACCCTGGTTTGAAATACAGTCAATTAAAGGGGGCGTTTTTCGGGTGATTGCTTTAGACCACCTAACTGTGACTGGTTCAAGAAAACGGGTGTCTAAGAGAAAATGCCCAGCCAAAGTTTCCATATTGACTTTGAGCCACACTTCAGGGAAAGGGGTGGGTTTTAAAGCGACTGTGTTTCTTTTCATGATTCCTTGTTAAAATGAGGATTCATGGGATGGGGCGCCTGGGTGGCTCAGTGGGTTGGGCCGCTGCCTTCGGCTCAGGTCATGATCTCAGGGTCCTGGGATCGAGTCCCACATCGGGCTCTCTGCTCAGCGAGAAGCCTGCTTCCCTCTCTCTCTCTCTCTGCCTGCCTCTCCGTCTACTTGTGATCTCTCTCTGTCAAATAAATAAATAAAAAATCTTTAAAAAAAAATGAGGATTCATGGGAAAGCCCTCTGGTGAGATAAACTCAATAGACAGAAAGGTAATAATTTATATCTTCGCAAGGAAAATCCTCCTGTCCCTAGAACTCAACTGTGTCTCTCTGTAGGGAGGTCCCCCTTGCCTGCAATTAGCAGTGGAGCGCTTCCCAACGTAGTCTGTGATCAGATTATCAGAGGTGTGTGCCTCTGCGGCGGCCGACAGCCAACTACCAATTTATAAATTGCTATGCGGGAGAAAAGAAAAGTTTTTAGTCGGGGAGATGGAAATGACAGAGAAATGCAGCTGCCGTAGTCCTGGGCAGCAACATCTCCCGGGCCCGTGTTCTCAGCTGGCAGCTCCCCAAGCCGTGGAGAGCCATATGCTCCCACTGGGATAATTGCTTTTTCTGCATGAGTCTCTTGTTGCTTTCCTCTGAGGACCCAGTGTGTTTAAACTCCTGGCTGAAGCCGTGTTGGTTTTTAAACGGTATTGTAAAGTGTACTGGCAAACAAATGAAATTAGATCATGTTCTCTTCTGTGCATACAGCCCAAGCAAATATCGGACGCCCGTGGAGAGATCCTCGTTGCCTCTTTTTCCTCTGTGTTCTACTGAACAGTTGAAAGACCTACACGTTACGGTTTTCCCCTTGTAATGTTACCCCTTTTAAATGGTCATTTGATTGCTTTCGATTGGTCGTTTTCGTAAATTTTTATAATGACTGTGTACTTACCCAGGCATCGTTAAGTTCCATGAGATGTTTTGTGCAAATGCCATGGACATTATTTACACTTTAAGTAGACGGTAGAACCGGAAATGGGCTTTGCGGAAGAATGGTGCCGAGTCAGTGGATGAGTGATATCCAGGTAAAAGAGTTTGGTGGTGCAATTAAAATCTGAATTAATTTTCTAAATAATCTATAGTAAAACAAAATATATGGTGAATACTACTCTGTAATCTATTTTTCTCAGTTTAGCCTATCTCTGGGGTATAGTCGCTCTCGTTGTGTCATGAGTCCGTATGAGCTAGGGATGAGTACAAGGTAAATTTACCTAACAGCCTTTGGATAAACAGCATGAAACCAGGTCATATCTAATCAAGAGTCTTGAGTGGGAAATATTTCAAACAATGCCTTTTTTTTCTTCTTTCTCCCTCCCTCCCTCTCTCTCTCTCTCTCACTAAGGTCTCTATGAACCGAAATGATAAAAGAATAAGGAAAGGTGAACATTTTTCAGAAAACGAATTGAGCGAAAGTCACCTTTATGAAAAGTAGGAAGAGGAAATAAACTGCGTTAGCCAGGAAGAACTGGGATTTGGCCAGTCCTGTTTATTTAAAATAAAACATATGATTGAGACTTAAACATGAAATCGTGTTGTCAGGGATACCTGATATTTAAAAAAGCATTATTTTTGTGTGACAAGAGTAGTCCAAATAAGCAGAATAAATAAAAATTGTCCTGAAATGTGTTTATATACTAAGAAAAGTGTTTATGGTGACTAGAGTAATAGAAACAAATTGTTTTAGGTCAATGATTTTTGATAGTGGAAATTTGTCAAAAATTTAAAATTGATTCTGATTACTAACTACATTAAGTTTAGATTCCAAAGAGTGAAACAAGAACCCAATCATTAATATGTATATTCAGAAATATAAATACCTATATTTGATATTAAAGCAGAATTAGTAAAAACATGAAATGATTTAATTCTAAACATGACTTTTTATTAGCGAATCTTTTCGAACTACTTAAAGATATAAGAAATATTGCCACATAAGAAACACAGTAATTTCTTTGATACTGTGTAAGATCTGGGTACATAAATTATCTTTTACTTGGTTGTAATTTTTTTTTTAGATTGCTATGAGACATGTATTTTATCCAGTCCTTTGTCTATCATTTGTACTTTTAATTCCACGACCACCAGTCGTTTTGCTTAATTTTGAATGCGGTAAAGCATGGTTGTGTTTGAAAGATGCTATTGTAGTGTATCTTGTAGAAAACACAGATGCGTTAATCTGAATTGTTTGCAGTAAAGTAAAAAAAAAGTGATACTACTTTGGCAGCCAGATGGGAAAGTAGTGGCTATTATTTTAATTCCCCCTTCTCCGCTCCCTGTTCAAGCAAGACATCTTTTTGGTTTGTTTTTGTTGTCGTTGTTGTTGAATTAATGTTAAATTTGAAAAAAAACTAAAAGCCATTGTCGTGACGCTTCTTTACATGTCTCTGTTGAAAGGAGTCCGTAGGGACCGTCCAAAACCGCCCTGTAGTTTCTTTCACTAAGGAGAATGTCTGGGGGCCATGGCTGGCCATCTGGGGTACCTGCATCTCATTGTCATTAAGAAGTCTTAAACCCATGCAACGTACTTCTCCTCCAGTTCACCACAGCTTGGCATCCGTGCTGTCGGTCAGAGATCCAGGCAGAACTGACAACATTGCTGGGAGTAGATATTCTACCCAGAGAGAGTTAGTAGTAAATTGTCTAAGGATGATATATGCTAGACTAGACTGTAATTCAAAATCTCTCCTCTTATTTACTTTGCAAAAATAGTATGAGAACAGTGGTAAAGAATCAAGTTTTTCAGAAAAAAATAATTTCTAAGCCCAGGTGCTTTAAAAATATCACTCTTCATGTTAACCCTGCTTATCAAGCCTTCACCACTGTAAATGAATATTTCTGAGCCTTTAAATCTTTTTGAAAATTGTAAAAATTCGGTAGCCCCATTTCTCACTGGTATAATAACACCTATGTATGTCTGATCGGTATTACTTGAACATATTTCTCCTTTAGCTTTCTAAATCGTTACTCTCTTAATCTGTTGTTATAATATAGCTTAAAAGTAGTATTTCTAGTAAAGAACACAGATTTTAAATGCAAAATCTATTAAAGGAAATGAGATAAATTGTATGACAGTTTGGTGGCTAGCAATTTGAAATCATCTTTGAAGCCCTTAATATGATTAGTGGTTTCATTTTTGGTCTGCTGAATTCAAGTCACATTAAGTTAATGTAATTAAAAGCAGAAAAGATTTTGTATAGCCAAACTAGTTAATTAGCCCCAGTTGGGTTAGTATGTTAACCTAGAGGTGTATGGCTAATGTTGTGAGGGTGATGCCTGGGGGAAAAAAAAATTCCTGTGTAACAGATATTGCAAATCATCTGACTTCCTTTAGGGTAGAAAATGAAGACATACCAAGGAGTTCATTTTAAGTTCATCTTTATTTCTGATTCTAAGTACTGATTGCAGGGTAGGCTATATACTTCATGGAATAACCAGACAAAAAGCTTACATAATTTACTTTTTTAAAGAAAACATACTTCTATGTGTACGAAGATAATCAGTTTTTCTTCTTGTATTCTGGAAATAAGAATTGTAATTGAGAATCTAATTCTGATTTTTTTCATGCTTGCCAGAAATATAAAATGATTCTGTTTTTGGTTAGAAAGCCATACCTTACACCTGATTTTTCTATATTATCTTTGTATTTAGTAAACAGTCTAGTAAAGAGGAAAACATTCTAGAAAGGGATTTTCAACAGCTTCAGAGAAATCTTTAAATACCAGGAGAGAAGACATTTTACCCCTGAGGAAAATGACCATGTATTCTTTTTAAAAGGGAAAAATGCTAGTTTATAAGAATCCTGTGTATCAAATACATTGATATGTTCAATACCTTAATGTCTCTGAAACACTTTTAAAAAAAAATTTCAGAGGCCGATATTTAAAACTTTACAATTCTTTGCCACTTTCTTCTTCTTCTTCTTCTTTTTTTTTTTTCCCCTCTTCTGTCTCCTTCCCCAAAAAGAGCAAGTCCACTGGGAGACCTTTGTTTGTTTTGTTTTTATCAAGTATGTAGATAGCTGAGGCCCCCCTTTAAGCACTGTCTAGAGCTTATGGAAATGTGGGTTTCTAATGTGGTTAGTACCGTGGTCTGGTAAGGTATATGGTAATGAGGAAGGAGGACCCCTGCCTCAGATTTTTGACATAGGCTGGATGCCAGCATATTGTCTGAAAGCTTAACTCATTCAGCTTCTCCACCACCGGGATTATGTTAACTGAAGAAGTGTTGCCTCAGTGCCCTGTTTAACACTGTGTCTGTTCATTATACAAACTCCTTTCTGATAGGTTTACAATTTGGCTGTCAGATCCAGTTGCAGGAGGAGACCTGCCAAGACATATTTCTGAGCTTGTTTTAAATGTGGCTATTTTCACATTTATAGTGTTTTGTATGTGTTAGACATATTTTTCCTTTCTGTGGTAGAGAGGAAATGTCAATTTTTGGTTTACAAAGGGGCACGAAGATTTAGAATGTATAAAGTCACCCTCTACAGTCAATATTATTATACGACTCTACATAAAATGGTGACGATTAATGACAGGTCCTGCTTGAGAGCTGGTATGTTCTCTTTGGTCGGGGTTATAGTGCTGTGTTTTCCCTGTTCTTTTGTTTATTGAAAAAAAACAGGCTCCCATGTAGTCCATGATTGTGACCATAGAGAATAAAATGATGGCTTTTGCTTAACTCGGTTTCCATTCAGTCATTGACATAATGCCACAATCAACTTGCATTTATACATATAGAAGTCTACCATTTCCATCCATCCTTCCTTTCTTTCTTTCTTTCTTTCTTTCTTTCTTTCTTTCTTTCTTTCTTTCTTTCTTTCTTTCGGTATTTCTCTATCTGCTACACTTTGTTGTTTCTTCCTTCCCCTTTGTCAGTTTCAGTCTCTGACATCTCTAAGGAGATCAGTTTCCTCCAGGTTTGGTGAGACTTGTTTAGTTTTCCATTTAAGTTGTCATGTCTGCTTGGAGACCCTTAACTGTTATTGCCAGTGAGTACAGAATGGAATGCAGTATTTTAGAATGAAATTTTCTTACTAACAGGGTAGAAGGTGTATGTCGGGGGTGGGGGGTGGTATTTATACTAATCTCAGAAGTTGCAGCACTGATTTCTGAAATAGAATAAATACTTATTATTTTGTCTAATTTTAACTCCTCTTTCCTATTCTTTTAATCCAGCATTTATCCTTAGGCCTGAGCCAGGCCTTTAGGCAAAATTTCTCAACCTCGGCACTATTGACATTTTGGGTGTGATAATCCCTTTTTTGGTGGAGGACTCCAGTGTGCACTGTAGGCTGTTTCAAAGCCTCCCTGGCCTCTGCCCCCCAGCAGTTAGTAACACACCTGCTCCCCCACAATGGTGACAACCACAAATATCTTAAGACATTGCCATATATTTCCTGGGAGAGGATAGGTGATTGCCCTCGTAAAGAATCACTGTTTTGGAGGAAATAAGAATGTATTTGGCCTGAGAATTACTTGTTTCTCAGGCTTTCCTACGTTCATGCAAATAAACCTTTTACCGACAAAAGCAATAGAAGATGTGTAACTAGTTCATTTTAATAAAAAGCTTCTGGACGTGGCCTTGCAAAGGAAGATCGGTTTTGATTAGGCAAATGGGTCCCTTTAATCATTAAATCCATAAGCATAGTTTATAATTATGATGAACAGACATTTTTCTAAGTACTCTACATGATTTAGTTCATGTAACTCCCTATATCCTTGGAGACGTGTGTTAAGAGAATCCCCATTTTAGAGATGAGAAACAGAGGTACCGAGGCGTGATCACCTTGCCTGACCCCCCATGTATATACGAAGACGTGGTGATTCCAGGGCCCATGCTCACTTGGCTTTCCAATGTGAATGTACAATTTGAAAGACTATCTGGGATTTAGAAATCTTCTTTCTCTCTCTCTTTTTTAAGTTTGTGTCGGTATTTTCGTGTTGAGTTTGGTTCCGACCAGATAATGCTGGTAAAGAACACCTTGAGCAGGGAGGAAAAAAGTGCAATTTAGTTGACTTCAAGCAGCCATTGATGATTAATATCTCTTGCTGTTATTCAAGAAAAAATGCATTTTCCAAAAAATGCCTTATAAGGTTAATATTTTTATTTTTAGGCCTCAATTCATTTTAGTTTTTTTTCATTGATACAGAAATTATATATAAATGAACAGGTGTGACAAATGTATGCTTTTAGTTATATTAAGTTTCTAATGGAGAAGGCTTCTTGAGATAGGGGATCATTTAAAAACTTCTCTTGTAGAAATAAATGTCCTCGTGAGCCATACAACTGGTGTTTACTTACAAAGGACAAGAAAATATTTTGTAAAATGCCTGGTGGGTTATTTTTAATTTGAACAGTAAATATGGTTTAGCAAAGCATTCTGTAGATTAAAATCTTAGAGAGAAGGAAGGCTTTTCTCTGTATATTTAGTAGCAATACATAGCTACGTGTCACCAAAGCGTAAGTCTCCTGGCAGATGGGTTTAGAAGTCTTTTCAAGATTGAGCCAAGTGTGAATACAGTTGACTCTTAAGTATCATAGAGGTTAGGGGTACCCACCCCCTGCACAGTCAAAAATCTATGTATAACTTTCGATTCCCCCCAGACTTAACCGGTAGCCTGCTATTGACTGGGTGCCTTACCCATAACAGGAACATAACATTGTATATATTATATGTATTCTCTACTGTATTCTTAGGATAATGTAAGCTAGAGAAAAGAAAATGTGATTAAGAAAACCATAAAGAAGAGAAAATGCATTTACAATACTGTACGGTGTTTATTAAAAAAATCCACCTGTGAGTGGACTTGCGCAGCTCACACCTGTCTGTTCAAGGTCAAGGGCATAGCTAGAGTTCTAGGAATAGGCTGTGAACCACACATGCTTCAGTATTTGATGGCTTTCTTTGAATTTGTCGTTCACCTTAGTTATTGCTTCCTCCCATTCAGCACAACATTGGAATCCCATCCTCTCTGAGAGTCCCCCGGCAGCCCCTTCATAACTCACGTTAACAAAATTTCCCTTCAACCCAATATAAGGATCCTTTCAAAATGTAACAGTGTTGGGCTGCAATATATAAAGCTAATTGGTGCCCCATGTGTGCATCGGTGAGTTGATTTAAAACTCTACATTCCCAAGTATTTAAGATTTGTAAAAGTAAATTAGTACTATGTTATCCTGAAGCTGTAAAAATGTCCGTACGGTTGAAAATTATTTATGCTTTATCATTCTCTGACTCTCATTTTTCTCCACATTTGAATGTATCTTAAAATTATTCACAAAGCCTTGTATTTTATTATGGATATGACTCACTGACTTTTAAAGCACAAAGAATACTTACAGGATTTGTTGACTCCCTCTTATTTTGCTATAGCTTTTACTCATGAATGTACAATCCCTTCCGCAATGAAGTGACCACCTACGTGTGCAGGAACATTTAAAGTTAGATTGTAAGGCAGAGGAGGAGGCTCAATGCCTTGTCCAAAATTAAAGATCTAATAGTGGAACATCATCTGGGACCACATCTCAGATCGTTTAACTTTCGTATCAGGAATAGAACTTGTCACCTTCATTTTTTCAGGAATGATTTTATTTCCTCAAGATTTTAGAAATTTTTATGGGAGGTGTTTCAAAATAAGTACATGACAAAAGGCGATACCAGGTCTTAATGGTCTGGATCTTGATAGGATTCTCGAATTTTCTGAACCTCAAGAAGTCAAGCTTATTAAACTCAAGTTTAATAAGTTTAATGCTGTGGGCTGTATGTTTCTTGTCATTTGCACATCTCGTGTAGCCAAAGACCTCTATCTTGGCTAAAATCTGTTCCCACTTGCTAAGTGACATTGGGTGAGTCACTTTCCTTTCACACATTTCTTTACTATTTTCTAGATACTATGACAGGTCTTAGGGCTAAACGATAATTGAGATATGCTTCCCTGCCTCAGAGGTCACAGTCAGGGAGGAATGCTGACACTGAACACAAAATTAAAACATACTGTGATGATGGGCAGAGAGGAGCTTTTTGGGCAAGGAGACTATGCTTAGCTGAGCTGGTGGCTCCTTAAGTGAAAAATGAAGTTAGTAGAACCTTGCCCTAACAGCCTCACAGCAGTGTTATAATAAAGACCAAAATTTAAATGATATATTCACACAAAAGCCACTTTATGAAACATCAAATAGTTAGCTCCGTGAACCAGGAGCCTGAAGGTTGGGTGGACATTTGAATTAAGACTTCCATTTGAGACTTTCTAACGGGATAACTGCACACGTGAGAAAAGATGCTGATTTAGAAGAGGGAAAAATGAAATATCTTCAACATCTATCAGTAGGGGAATAGTCTGGTAAAGTATGATGAATCTATAGAATGAGAACTATGTATAATGGAGTACTGTTAAGTCGCTGAGGAGTCACTGGGAGTTGCTGGGGAGGATGGGTCTATAATGTCTTCAACATTTAAAATGTAAAAATATTCTCAACATACTATGGAGTTGAAAATGCCTATAGAAGAGCGTAGATCACATTATTCTACATTAGAAAAGTGTGTGTGAGTAGAGGTAGAGGTGAATCTGTACCTATGTCTATCTATATTATGTGTGTGAGAGAGAGAGAGAAAAAAAAAAGAAGACTACCAAGTATTGGCATTCGTTAACTTTTGGAAGATTTGTTTGTTTTTGTGTGACATTTGCTTCTTTGTGTTATTCTGTGTGAAATTTAAATAAGTATATATGAAAAACATATATACATATAAAACATATCTTATAACTCCCTATAAACCTTTATAGAAATGGTTCTATATTTTATGAATATAAAATATATTTTGGCTAAATTTTATGTATAAAAACAGTTTGTATTCAACAAAAATCATTTACGTGACTACTGTGTGGAGGCATTATTCTAGGTATGAGAAATAGAGTCATAAGCAATATGGAGAAAAGTCCCTGTGTGGTTTTTGTAATGGTACCTAGAGAATCATGATTATTGTTTTAATAAAATGACTGAAAATTATTAAGTTCTAAAAGTTACAGAAATAAAAACTGCACAGTTCTTATTTAGTTTGTCCTAACACATAAAGACTTGGATGCAGTGTCTAGTTTGGGTGTCTGGATTGAAACTAAGCAGTTACAGCTCTCCAAAACAGTTACTTTATAAAGTAGGGCTTTCAATAAACTCCAAGTTTATGATGAAAAAAAATTTCCATTTGGATAGTTCTTTCCTGCCTGCCTTTGCTTTGCTTTTTCTCTCTCTTCCCTCCTTCCCTTTCCCTTGCACTTTCTCTCTCTCCCTCCCTCTCTCTCTCTCTCTCTCTTTCATCATTACACTATACAGAATAACTATGAGGTTAAGGTCAAAACCTACATGAAACATTCTAGAAGTTATCCTTGACAAAAACATTCCAAGGTTCAGAGCATTGTCAATGTTCCTGGGGAACTGAACCCAACTCTCCACCAAAAGCCTATTAAATTAAGTAAAGATAGTTCATTTCCACAAACTAATCTTAATTCATGGTTAACCTCAGCCTATTTATTGTACTGGAAGTCTGCTTACATTTGTAATTAATTCTTCTTCAAATAATTCAATGTTCAAGAGTGTGTCCAAATGACTTTCAAAATGATTTACTGGGAACTGTTCAGTCTCTGCCTCCTAAGTCCCCAGGAAACTACTTGGGCAGCAGCAATGCCTTTTTTTTTTTTTTTTTTTTTAAAAGACCATGTCAGTTTCTGCACGGTTTGGGATCTTTAACGATATATTCCTTTAAAGCAAACCTGATAAATTAAGTAATTAGGGACATTTTTTCCCACGTCTTCTAGTACCAGAATATGCTTCCTTGAAATCATTTAAAGCTAATCTGAATTTACATGTTAAATATACTCATATGGTATTAAGAATTTCCTTTTTTTTTTCCCTGCTTGCTAACCAAATTATTCATGCACTTGTTTGGTTTTCATTTAACTAAATAATAGGAAAGAACTTGGCCAGTATAGAAATAGAAATTTCTAGTTGTTCCGAATGTAATAACTGTATAGGAAAATGTAGGTAAGTAAAAGAGTTTGGCCCCTTTTATATGGTATATATGGTACAAATTCTGTCTAAAGTTACTACCTATAAATATAGCAAATACTGCATATCAGCTTTTTGATATAATTATGTTTTGTTCTTTGTTTGGAAAGTAGACTTCACTTAGGAAGACTTCTGTTGTGTCAACATGGCTAAAGCAATTTTAATAGTATTCCTGTAAAACTTTTTTTTAAGATACGAGGTGGAAAGCTCATGATTACTTACACCCGCAAAAGTGATGCTGGCAAATACGTTTGTGTTGGTACCAACATGGTTGGGGAACGTGAGAGTGAAGTAGCAGAGCTAACTGTTCTGGGTAAGTGAAATTTTATCCAGTCCACTCACTGTAAAGTAGATCTCCTATCATTTTTCAGTTTCTTTAGAGCAGGGAGAAAGAAGTCACTTTTTAGATAGTAAATGGGTAAATTTACAGGCTGGGAGAGGAGACAAGGAATTAGTCAAGTAGCCCAAGCTAAAGTAGCCAGGACATGGGAAAAAAACTAGGAGAAAACTCAAAACCTAGGGAGGGGTTTCTAGAGGAAGGGAACCAGGTGAAATAATTTTCTAAATAATATTTGAAATCATAAATGTCTTTATGAACATCTCAAATGGTTTTTAGTCTTTCATTTTTATTTGTTCTTGAGATAGCTTTTTCTCATTTTAGAGAGACCATCGTTTGTGAAGAGACCTAGTAATTTGGCCGTAACAGTAGATGACAGTGCAGAATTTAAATGTGAGGCCCGAGGTGACCCTGTGCCTACGGTACGATGGAGAAAAGACGATGGAGAACTGCCCAAATCCAGGTACAAATCAGAATATGATGATATGATTCATCTGCTCGGAATTTCTACTGTTCTCATTGGACCCCCGCTTGTATACGTGTCGTTAGACTAGTCTATTCTAGACTTTTTGATCAGGGGCCAGATGCAATATTAGTGATAATTAGAATCAGGAGGAGGTTATCATGCTTTCTCTGAGAGTTTCACATAAGAACTGTGGATTCATGACCTTGGCTTGCCCAGGGAACACTTGTCGAATGTGATAGTCCTTCAACAGGTTTTTCTTCTGTCCAACTAGAGCACAATTAATAGCCATTTCTTTTATGGCAGTGGGTAAGAAAGGGAAGGGAGGTCTAGCAGTAAAGATATAGGTATGACCCAATTAAAAAGCAGGTTTCTATTTCCTTAGCTACCAAATCACCAGGGAAGGGCAGGAGAAGTCAGAGTTTCTTGCTATCTGTCAAGACTTTAAATTGGTTAAGAGCAGAACTACACTTGCAGCCTCAGGGAACGAGACAGTGAAATGAAGCTTTCAAGTGTCATCGTTAAGTTGTCTTTCCATTCATTCAGCAAACATGTGTTGAGCCCTTGCTAGGTTTCGGGGTTACAGTGTCTTAGACATCATTTCTGCTCTCAAGGAGCTCCCAAAAGATTTGTGTGGATAGATACAGAATAACATGGCAAACCCTTTGTCACGTAGATGGAAACCTAGGGGAGTAGGAAATCAGGAGAGAGTTCTCACAGGAAAGTGACATGTAAACAATGCCCTGAAAAATAAGTACAAATTTGAAAAGCAAGAAAGAAGAGAAGAGTATTCCAGGAAACGAGACATTATAACATAGACACAAATCTGAGAAAGAATGTCACATGCTTTGAGTGGTGGGAAGTTTAGCATGGGTAGCTCAAAGGGCATGTAGCAAGAAGTTCTGTCAGATTGGAGATACTGGGGCCAAATGATCAGGGGCTTTGTATAACAGAGTGAGGAATTTTGAATCATATTGGGTGTATACCGATGAGTCAAGAGGAATTTGAATGAACGGCATTACTTTTATTTTTTAAAGATTTTATTTTTAGGGGCACCTGGGTGGCAGAGTCGGTTGAACATCTGACTCTTGGTTTCAGCTCAGGTTGTGATCTCAGGGTCATGAGATCAAACACACCGTCAGGCTCCACACTCTGTGTGGAGTCTGCTTGAGACTCTCCCTCTCCTTCTACCTTTACCCCCATGCACTCCTGCACTCGTGCTGTCTCTGTCTAAAAAATAATTTTTTAAAAAAAGATTTTATTTTTAAGTAATCTTTACAGCCAACGTGGGCCTCAGACTTAACAATCTTGAGATTGAGTCACATACTCTACACACTGAGGCAGCCAGATACCCTCAACAGGATTACTTTTTAGAGAAAATAATTTTTTAGTGCCATGGATATTACATTAATGTGGGGTGAAGCTAACGACAGGGTCACCATGGTTGTTTTTATCCAGAAAAGAGATGTGGATTGCCTGAACTGAAGCAGGAAATAGGGATAGAGGTCCATGGTGGACACAAATTTCTGAAACTAAGCCAATGAATTGGATGATTTGTTACATACAGAGAGCTGGGGAAGGAAGATACCAGGAGATTATATTAGGAGAAGTTGGTTTATACAGTGGAGAAAGAAAAGAAAGTTGTATTGAACCTAAGATATATTAGATACTTGTGTGATATGTTGTCTAACTATCAATCATTTGGGATTATGAATTTGGAGCTTCAGTGAAATAGGGGTTGGGAGTGTTTGCAGCTGGTCAGCAGATAACTGATAGTAGCTAATAAAACTCAGGGATATTATGTAGAGTAAGAAGAGGATTAAAGTGAGACTTCAAAAGAAACCCAACATTGAAGGGGACAGAAGATGAGGCAAGGCAAGTAAACTCTAGAATGAGAGCCTGGGTTCAGGTATCAATTCTGCCACTAATCTAGCTGAGAACCAAAGCCAGCTGACTTTCCTTTCTTATGTTTCTAGTTTCTCATCTGCAAAATGGAGATGAGCACAATACTTCCTACAATGTTTTAAGGTTTATTTATTTATTTGAGAGAGAGAGAGAGTGCACAAGTGGGAGGAGCAGAGGGAAAGGGAGAGAGAAACCCAAGCAGACTCCGCACTGAGCGCAGAGCCTGATAGAGGGCTCAGTCTCATGACCCTGTGAGATCACAACCTAAGCCCAAACCAAGAGTCAGACACTCAACCGACTGTTCCACCCAGGCACCCCAATACTTCAGGTAGTTGTTGTAAGAATTTTGAAAGAGTAGACCTATAAAACAAAGTCCAGCATATAATAGGAATTTATTTAATGGTTACCATTTTTTGATTTTAGTATGAGGACAGTAGCTTGAGGAAATAAATGAGGAATTGCCAACTTTACCCAAAAATATCTTTTTGGAAAACAGTTTAATTGTTTAGCCAACATAAGTGGGAAAGTGGGCTCTTTCTTTCTGTGTGCTTACATAGAGGGATGCCACATTTCACCATTTGTTTTAAATTTTCTGAAGAGAATGTTGCACGTTATTGATTTGCTGCCTTAGATGTGTCATATTGCCAATGACGGGATTTTTTTTTTTTTTAAGTAGAACGTCACTTAACTGCTCATTTGTTTGTTATATCACTAGATACGAAATCAGAGATGATCATACCCTGAAGATTCGGAAAGTGATGGCTGGTGACATGGGGTCATACACTTGTGTGGCAGAAAATATGGTTGGAAAAGCTGAAGTATCAGCTACTCTGACTGTCCAAGGTACGGTTTGTGGTCATTTTATCACAGGAAGGATGATGTGGATATTAGAAGAAAATATGATTTATTCAAGTCGTTTATATTAAATGTAGGCTTCAAATAGTGCTATCAATATTGCATTGAAATATAATTTAGAGAAATTATCATTTTGCCTATGGGAGCTCTGTGTTTGTTACAGGAAATTGAATTAAGATGCTAAAATTACTGAGAGTTCTGTCTTGGTGAAGTAGAGGAGGAAAGTGTGCTCTAATCTCTGGGCCTTCAGACATAGAACCCTTCTAATCTTTTAATTAAATGGCAGCTATTACCATGAGAGCTTTGTCTTTAAATGGCAACAAATCTACCAGTCCTTCAGACTGTGTACTTTCAAGGGTCTCTATAATTCAGAACACCAAAATAAGAAAATTCTATTTCCCTCTGAAATGTGCGAGCCATCCACAGAGTGGGGATGTCTGCCATCTTTTTTTTTTATTATTATTATTCCTACAGTCCTGGGAAATAACAAATGTTCAGTAAATATTTGTTGAATGAATTAACTGCATCTGCACTTTGCTAGTTCTGATACAGATTATTTGATGTTATATGAGCCCAAATGGACGCCCCATTCCATGGCTACAAGTTTTTGAATGTCAGACTCACGTCTTCAACTGACATGCTGAAATGGTTCTTTCACCATACGAAATGGTTCTTTGTATCCATAATCCAGATGTTTTTCATTTTCATCATCCCTTTTCTCCTTTCTTCATGATGTCATACAGATTATTTTTCACTATGTCTCATCTGAGAACGCTCTCATTTCTTTCTTTTTTTTTTTTTTCAGTTTAGGGACAAATTCTTTATTGTGGAATTTGAGGGACAATGAACTTTAAAAAACCTTTGCTCGTGAAAAAACTCCCCTGTTTTGACAAGTATATAGAGTAAACAGGGATTTGGGCCCTAAACCACTTAGCTTGTTTCTGGGTCTGACATTAGCAACACTTGGTGCTGTCATCTTTTCTGAACACTGTCTCCTCTAAGGCTATTGGGAAGAAAAAGGTGGCTTTTGAGGAGTGCTTCTACTGTGGGCTTTCTATTAAAGAGCCTTGTGGGCTTTTTACAGTAAAAAACAAAAAAAAAGAAGAAGAAGAAGAAAGAATATTTTCTTTCTGTCTGTAAAGCCATTATGTCCCACTTTGGGGTTTTTAGCTCAATCTCATAAAAACAAAAGAAAAGAAAAGATCAAGAACAAACATTGACTTTCTAAGGCCTAGACTACTTCTCTTTAATCTAAGTTAGACCTGAACTCCATGTAAGACTAAAACTGTAAGAAAAGGAAACCCCCTTTACGCTTAGAGAAAGCACAGATTTAAGAGATGTCAAATCCCAGTTCAAAAGCCCTCCAGAGGGAGTAAAAGGAGCCCTCGATGAAGACAAGACATGAAAAGGTGTGTCTGTCTTTAGGCAGTTGTGACAGGGAGGCTGATTGTCTATCACATTAGTCCAAGAGGTATGTTCCACTTTATGTTTTAAAGTCCTTTACCTTGGGAGTCTGATGCTTTTATTAATAATAGCCATTCCTCTGTATCTACAGTAGACATCGAAATAAAAATAGAATGTCTTCCTATAATTTTATTTATTTATAATTTTTTTTCTTCCTGCAATTTTAAATTAAGTCCAAAGCTAATTCAGCCTTAAGTTTTCCATATGGAATTATTAATCCCTAAGCCTGGATTTCAATGGAAATTGGGTATAAATAATCAAATCTGCGAACTACCTAAGAATTGAGAATTTTTATTTCAGTTACATTGGGTTTTCTATAAACATATGAAAGACTTGTATATTGGTGAGAAGGTATTCTTTTATTCAAATACTAAAATTAAATTTGCATATTAACATCACTGTTAAAATATCTTCAACATTCTAGGATAGTATGCATAAAATGCCAAAGAAAGTAATGTGATTCCCAACTGCAGAAGATAACTAAGGAGGAAAAAAAATAAAAGGAAACTTTACAAAAGAAACTTGACAAGTCATACTTTTTTTCTTCATTTGAAATTGAATACAGAAAAGTACTATTTACTACAAGGGAAACTAATTTGAAATGAATCCATTTGATAGCAGGAAACCATTATAATAAATTCAGTAGTGTATTAATTTCTGTATTTTATTTGTGGTTTATTTTTAAAAGAAACTTTTGAATCAGTATGAGCTCAATAATAATTTTATTTTCCATCACCCCTCATACAAGAAATACTTAATTTTGAGAGTTAATGTTGGGCAACAAAACTCTATGCTCCAGATAGAAGTTACTGGAAAAAAAAAAAAAAAAACTCTTCAATGAGAGTGCCCATTGGATTTTCATCCCCAGTACAGACATGATTAGTTCTAATAATTTAAAAATAAATTTGATTTGAGAATCACTTCTTTTTTTCCTTTCTTTTTTTTTCTTGAAATCCCAATTCTGCTTTCTTGGTGACTCTACCTGTACATTTTTCTTTCAATATTCCTTCTAAGGAGTTTCTTATTTTTTATACTTGTGTAGTCTTCACAGTGCTCAGCATCATACTAGACATATAGTAGGCACATTTTTTAATACTTGTTAGGATTTAAAATAGGAATATGGATTCCAACTTTCTACTTGAGCGGTAAAAATACAGGGACATCCTAAGGGAAATTCAAGCAGCTTCTGATGGCTTTGATTCTGAATGCCAACAGTAGGTTCTGTGGAATCAAAGTTGGAGAGGTTGCCATCTTGTGATAGCTGCCTAGTGGTCTGTGTTTGAAAGGGACTAGAGCCAAACCTAGACCTAGGCAGTGTCCTAAACTTATCTGAAGTTTGTTATCTGAATGTATCTGAACTTACATATATATACTTATCTGAAACTTATTAAATAGACGAATTATCTAGGATCCCCCTGGAGAACCTGATTTAAGAATCTGGGTCTGAACACAGACATTTGTTTTTATGTTTTATTTTTGTTTTTGTTTTTAAAGAGCAAGCCCCATGCAGTGTCTGCCCTCAGTGTGGAGTCTGCTTAAGATTCTCTCTCCCTTTGCCCTTCCCCACTTGTTCTCTCTCTCTCTCTCCCTCTCAAATAAATAAATAAATAAATATTTTAAAAAATAAAGAAAGAAAGAAGCCCCAAACCCAATGTGGGGCTTGAACTCACAACCCCAAGATCAGTAGTTGCATTCTTTACTGGCTGATTCAGCCAAGTGCCCCTTTATTTTTTATTTTAAACAAGCAAGTTCATGAATCCCTGGGATGAGGACTTACTTGAACTATAGAAAGAATAAAGGACTTTAAAATTTTTCTTGAGAGTGTGGGTATTATCAGAGCTGGAAGAAATGTATTACAAAGAATGGTAGAGCTAAGAGCGTAGACATTGGAGTCGAAATTTAGTTGGACGTTGTTTCTATTATTGATTAACTGTGAACTTAAAGAGGTGGTTTAAACTTCAAAGATTTTATTTATTTATTTGACCGAGAGAGAGAAAAATCACAAGTAGGAGGAGAGGCAGACAGAGAGAGAGATTGAGAGGAGGAAGCAGGCTCCCCACTGAGCAGATGCAGGGCTCAATCCCAGGACCCTGGTATCATGACCTGAGCAGAGGGCAGAGGCTTTAACCCACTGAGCCATGCAGGTGCCTGGAGGTGGTTTAAACTTCTTAAACCTCAGTTGCCCCATGCGTAAAATGGGCGTGGTAATACCAACCTCGGAGTTTTTATAAGGATAAAATTAAATTTTATATATAGGAGACACTTAACATACTGTCTGTTACAGAGTAAATGTTTCATCATTAAGGAGCATTATATTCATATTAGTGTTATTGACAGCTGTTTTGCTTAATTTTAATAATTATTGGCTCTTTAGTAAGAAACATGGTATGGTATAGATAATTTTAGACAGATAGTGTTGTTCTTTCTTTGCTATTGTAAGTGAGACATGTGAGTTGCTAATATAGTCATGATAATTTATGATCCAAGAATTATTCAAAACTCTTCTCAAATATAAAGTTTTACATTTTCATTATAAAAGAAACTACTTGCTTTTCCAGTAAATGTTTTAGAGAGGGGTGTGTGTGTGTGTGTGTGTGTGTGTGTGTGTGTGTTGTCAAAGCTCTAGTGCTAGACTTATATTTTGCAAAGTAATTAGATATTGCCTTGAAGAGTAGCTGTTTTGTAATCATTTTGATTCTCAGCACCTCAGGTTACCTTTCCTTAAAATAGGGTATTTCCAGGTGATTCTTTCTAAGAATGGTAAGATGATCCATGAGCAGATATACTGTTTATTCTCCTTTACGACCACTCATAAGCTTCAATCAATCAGTCCAAGCCATGAGTAAAATATGAGGCCACACACTGTCATTAGCAAGTAACTGCACCTCTAAAACCTATACCACATATAGATCTCATGTGACATTGGATGGATTACTTCTTGAGCAATCTATCACAAAAGCATTGGGTCAAATCAAAATATTATTTATAACACAGCAGATTTTATTTTGCTCTGAAAAGAGGCAAATTGCAATAAAGTTTGGGGATATTAAGAACTTGTCAATTAAAAATAGGTGTATCCTGGGTTCCGTGAATATTTAGGCTATTCTTCAAAAAGAGTTAATAACCAGAGTCCTTTTAACTTGTGTGTCAGCTTTGGGGTATCATTGAAACTGAGTGAGACTCAAAGGCTCTGCAGTGCTTTGACCTATTGAAAAATAAGTAATGTCTATTACATGACCAATAAAAAATGGTGAAATAATGTTGTTTGGAATAATTACAGCAGAAAAGTCTTTCTTTCTTTCTTTCTTTTTTTTTTAAGATTTTATTTTATTTATTTGACACAGAGAGATCACAAGTAGGCAGAGAGGCAGGCAGAGTGAGAGGGGGAAACAGGCTCCCGCTGAGCAGAGAGCCCGATACGGGGCTCAATCCCAGGACCCTGAGGTGCTGAGCAGAAGGCAGAAGCCTAACCCACTGAGCTACCCAGGAACCCCCAGAAAAGTCTTTCTGCTTAAACTCCCAGTTAACCTGAAAATTTAGTTAACGTAACTTAACATCCTGTTATTCTCTGGAATAATTTTTTTTAAAAGATTGTATTTGTTATTTATTTGAGAGAAAGAGAGAGCATAGAGAGGGGTAAAGGGGGAGGGAGAGAAAAGCAGACTCTGCACTGAGTGTGGAGCCTGAGGTAGGGCTCGATCTCGTGATGCTGAGATCATGACCCAAGCTGAAACCAGGAGTTGGATGCTTAACCCACTGGGCCGTCTAGTCGCCCTTTTCTGTGAAACAATATAAGCTTTGTTACTTATAAATTTAAACCCTCAATGTTACTGTATTTATATTTAATGGGTAACCGCCCTTGTTTTCTCTCCATGTGTGTAACATCTAAACATCTCCTCAAGATTTCTCTTTGTGAACCTCAAACACACACAAACTCAGGCCTCTTTTTAAAGTCATCTCATCTCAGTTTTGATTGATTACGTTGTTATAATCACACTTCAGGGTTTCAATTTGGCAAGTGTTAGGATTGCTGGCTCTGTGTTGGGTAGGTATGAATTCTCTTCTGAACTGGTGTTTTATATTGTATGATGACCCCATCTTTTAAGGCACAAGATATATACTGTGTGGTATTTATAACCATTTTATAGGTTGTGACATACCTATAAAATAGAAAATCTAACCAGAAAAAATATATGCAGAGAGGCTCCCTGCCTGGTTTTTCAACAGTGTACCATTAAAACTGCTAGAATTTATGCCTCTGCTTGGTGTTCTGAGAATGGTCACAGGTTTGTTTCATATTATTTTACTATCATAATCTCAACCTATGAGGCCTTTATTCAATGTTTGCCAGGTGGACCTTGTAGTTCTTCTTGGAATCACATGATGGCTAACTTCAGTTTTTTACTGGTTTTTATTGGTGAACCAACTCATGGTTATTTTAAAAAGTGAAGGGTTTTTTGTTTTGGTTTGGTTGAAGGTCGCCTTTAGGAAAAGCTTGGTGGAGGCAGCTCCAAAGCACTACATGAAAAATAAAGGAAGAAAAATAATTTTATTTACTATTGTATTAATAAGAAACCCTTTGAAATGAGTTATTATGCATTTACGATGACGGTCTTGTTGGTAGCTTTTTAGATCATGCCATTTCTGAGGAGCACTAGCCAGGAGGAAAGATGGAGCAGGAGGCCATAGAGAATTTAGTTTAAACTCTGAATTTCTCCCAATCCCAACTCTATGCACTGCCTCTAAGAGATTGTATGATTCTTTGCTTCAGTGATCCTCCTTGCTTAAACAAGGCCAACTTGAGGGCATTATTAATCTTTCTACTCCCTTTGCAACTGTGCAGAGAGAGCGGGTATTATTACTATAACAATTTTATTTCCAAAGTGAATTTGCGACTCTGTCACCAGAATGATCATGTTCCCGTCACTGTGTCTGTCACAGGAAACCAGACTGAAAACACACTTCCATACCCCAGCCATTCCCCGAGTCGTCACATTTTATCTTTGAGGAGTTGAACCATTAAGAAAACCTAATCCCACTTTTGTTTGTCTCTCTTACAATAGGAACTAAAAAGACATTTAGTCCTCTCGTTTCCCTCAGCCCTGAGAGCTGGGCCAGTCCGACACAGGAAACTGGGCATTTAAATCTTAGTTCACACCTCACTGCACTCCTCTCCAGGCCACTCACAGAGACCGGTTATTCTTTGAAGCTCAAGAAACAGTTGCTTTTCTGCCCTTTCAGCAACAGCTCTGTTAAAAGAAAAGGCAGATACCAAACATCTCTAAACCAGGTGATGCTCTGTTACCAGACGAGTGGGATGTCTGTGAAACCCCAGCCCTTTCCTGATAAGTGCTTGTCCATTTTTCTTCCTTTGATGTGAAATTACTGCACTCTCTCAATTTCATCACCTGTTTTATTTCATTTTTTATAAAATATGGTCTCATGAGTGATGCTGCTATCTCTTTAAATTTATTATATATATAATATAAATAAATTTATATATTATACATAACATATACTTATATATTATATAAATATATACTTTAATATATAAATTATATAATATATAATAAATTTATTATCTCTTTAAATTTATTCTAAAATATGGTCTTATGAATGATGTTGCTATCTCTTTAAATTTATGGTTGGCATAAAATAAGAATTGTTCAAACAAATCATCAAAAGGGTGTGGGTTCTCTTCTCTTCTGAAGAATTGTTACTTTGTCTGGTGCTTCCCGTAAGTATTTGTGCCTACTATGCAGTAAAGGAACAGAGTGCTTCCTCATTAGGATTGATTAACCACTCCCAGCTTCTGGAAGGCTGAGCCTTCAGGTCCGAGACTGACGTGAGACCAAGGAGACACAAAGGCAGAAAAAAAAAAAAAGACCTGCACTGTCTTGGCTGACTTAATTGCTGCTAATGGGATGTTTCCTAGAAAATCTCTCCTTGCTGCTAGCAAACCACATGCTTCCGACAAGCAGCTTTGCTGAAATATCTCGGGCACTAGGGTTTATCATTGGCCCCTACCTACTGTCCCCATGAACTAGGAGTTGAAGAGCAGTTGTAACTTTCAGTGAGACAAGACACAGCTGTCAGAGGCTTGTCGAAGCTTTTAGGTTTCTACAAACCCGGAGTGTGAATATTAATTCACAGGAAATAACAGTGATGCAGCGAACAGGGGAGCAGACAAGGAGGCGGACACTGAATTCTCTGCATCAGTGGAAAGCAGGGCACCCGGCGGACACACACCAGTAGATAGCCTGGGCCATGGGGGTCATGCTTTACGCGTGCACTTCTCGCATGTCAGCTGTCACAAAATCCTCCTTATTTTTGCCTTTTAAATATTTCTTCACCCTCCCCCCACCTCTCTAACACTTGCCTCACGGCTTTCATTCAGGCTTTGGTCGTCTGTCCGTCTCTATCCAGTTTCCTTGCCTCCGTCTTGTCTGATAGAACTTGTTCTTTGCACAACAGGTTCATCTCCCTAAAACACAAATCTGAACATTTTACCCCATCTTTCTGGGGAAGGATCCAGAATACTTAATAGTGCACCTCCTGGCCACTCAGTCCCCTCTCGTGACTCCCTTTAGTGCTGTACCATTGTATTGTTTATATATATATACTTCCTGCTCATACCACCATGTCGCTTGCCTCTGGGTTTTTCTTTACGTTGGTCCCTTGTTCTGAAATGCCTGGTCCCCTACCTGCCCTGTCTTCTACCCGCTTATGATTCCTTCTGAGACTCAGCTCAGGTGAGCATCCTAAAGGGGCTTGGCACACTGTCTTCACCCAAGCGCAGGTTAGGGATTCCCCCACTCATGTCCCCCTTGGGTGCCATTTACTTGATATCTCCCCCACTTGACTCTGAGTCCTAAGAGTAAGACTTTGCTGGCTTTGCCTTTTCAGTCTTTGGGTCATCCTTGGCACTCAAGCAACATTTTCTGGGTGGATGAATCAAGGTCTGCCCTGACACATACCAGCTGTGGGGTCCTGGGCAAGTCACTCAACTTCGTCTGAGAGTCAGTGTTCTCATGTGTTGAAAAATAAATGCACATGCGATTGTAAACATCGGTGAGCTGATAGGAAATAGAATAAGGTAAGTAACACAATATTTATATTCTCATAAAAGTGGCTTAAGGTTAGGTGCCTGAGTGGCTTAGTTGTTAAGCGTCTGCCTTTGGCTCAGGTCATGATCCTGGAGTCCTGGGATCAAGTCCCACATCAGGCTCCCTGCTCAGCAGGGGGTCAGCTTCTCCCTCTGACCTTCCCCCTCTCATGCTCGCTCTCATTCTCTTTCTTTCTCTCAAATAGATAAATAAAACCTTTTAAAAAATGTCCAATAAAAGCAGAAGGAATGAAGGTGATATGAAGAAGGAGGATGACTTCACTTTAGTGATGTATATTCCTATGTGTCAGAATCAAAAATTCGTGTATCTTCAGTGCTCTTGACTGCCTATCATTAGCTCTATAAAAGGGTTAAGGTCTGAATCATGTGTACATCTCCTAAAATATTTTACATAGTCACATAATAAACACTTTTCAATAAACAATGATATCAAGGCTTCTATAATGATGGTTAAAAATTGTTAATTCTAGAGGATGTGTAGGTGGCTCAGTCAGTTGAGTGTCTGATTCATGATTTCGGTTCAGTTCATGATCTCATGGGTTGTGAGATCGGGTTCTGTGCTCACCCGGGAGTCTGCTTGGGATTCTCTCCCTCCCTTTCCCTCTGCCCCTCCCCACCTCTCTCTCTCTCTGCGTCTCTCTTTTCCTCCCTCCTTCCCTCTAAAATAAATAAATAAATCTTTTAAAATGTTAATTTTTATTCTAGTTGCTTTAGGCAACAAAAGACAAGTGAAGTATAATACAAAAAAATTCTGCATTTTGTTAAAAATACTTTTTGTTTGTATCAATTATGTATATTTGATAAGTATTTGAGACCCAAATAATTAGTTTGGCTTTTTCAATTAAACAGATCCATAATTAACAAGATACCCTTAGATCTTTAATGTTATTATCACTCCTGGTATGGTCAATTTGCTGAATTTCCTGATTGTATGGATAATAATGAAAACCTTCACTGTTCCTCCCAGAAATATAACCCGTATATTGGAACAATTTAATTAACTAGATTTAAAAAATTAGATAGATGGTCTCCACTAAGAACTTCCATATTATTTAAAACTATAGTAGTCTTGACTATAGATCAGAAATCATGATCCATTAAAGGAGATGTCCCTTTGCACGCATCTGTGTGATTCACCATTGTCTGAGATGCAAAATAACAACTTTGAAGATAACCAAACCACATGTTAATCTCACACAGTGTAACATACTGGGTCTATGTGACTTTTTTTTTAATGGACCAGTAGATCATTGTTTCAGAATGCAAAATTAAAATGTAGGTAAAAGTAAAGGAATGTAGCTTTTTGTGGATTTTATTGGCAGTAGTAAGGGATACAGTTTTATGAACTTGCATTTAAAAACAAACTCTGGAGGGAAAAGGCCCATTTTGTAAATTTGTGGCTTCCTTAAATAGGTTTCACTATATTTAGCTTTCTGTCAGCATATGAAAACTTTGTGTAAGAGTCATATGACTTTTTAGAGCTCCTGTGATATCTCGGCATAAAAGAAGTAATGAGAGAAAAAACTGGGCCCTTCAGTCCTAAATTTCCCTTCTTTGATGTAGACTTCATTTATTTTTTTTTTTTTAAGATTTTATTTATTTATTTGAGAGAGAGACAGTGAGAGAGAGCATGAGCGAGGAGAAGGTCAGAGAGAGAAGCAGGCTCCCCGTGGAGCTGGGAGCCCGATGCGGGACTCGATCCCGAGACTCCAGGATCATGACCTGAGCCGAAGGCAGTCGTTCAACCAACTGAGCCACCCAGGTGTCCCTGTAGACTTCATTTAAATCATTTGTTGGCATAGTTTGCTTAAATTGCTGATTTAAGAAAAGCGGGCATTAGAATAATACATTGTTTCTGACCATTAACGTGGTTATTTGAGTCAAAGCCAAAACTAAGAGTGTCAGGGGGCCTTTTTGCTGGTTCAAGTTAGGTTTACGATAATCCAGGATCCTGGTCAAGAACTGTGAGTTCATGAACATTTTGATGAAACACATATTATAAGACCCCAAAGCTTTACTTGATGACTTTGAGAACCTTGCTATGTGGGCGCCAGAGTCTGACAAGGTATAGCAGACGGGTTCTTTGGGGAAAGATTCTTCATGGAAGTGGCAATAATCCTCGGGGGTCCAGTAAAATCAATGGTACTGTAGTAAATAGTACTTCGGGGCTTGGGGAGTGTTTTATGTATGTATACACACACACGCACACATATATAAAGCACATACATCATTATATAACTTATATATAAAACACACGCACATCACAATATTATTTTTATTTACATCTCCTGTGTATACGTATGGTTCCTTTTTTACTGCCGAAGTCCAAAATCTTACTTAAAATGTCTCCCTTCTAGGATTTGGCATGGTATTTTTGTGACTTGTTGTTGTTGTTGGTTTTGTGGTTTAAATAATGATTTCAAAAGCCCGTGGAAGATTCGAGGTGCCGATGAGAAAAAGAGATTTGTGACTGTAAAATGCAGTCCCAAGAAAGACGGTGTGTGAGTGGAGACTTTTAAAGAATCAGTGTTGCCAGCCGAGCTCTTTGTGAACAGGCTGGAAGTAAAATGCCATCAGCCAAGAGGTTTAATGAAGTCCCCACTACAGAATTTAACAAGAGAGTGATTTGTGAGAATGGCTCCCTCTCCTCGCTGTTCTGATTCGGTGGCGTAAATAGAATGCTGAGCTCTACTCCTGCTGGTTTTTTTATGCTGTTGGATTTGACTGAGACCCAGCAGCATTATGGCCTATGATTCCCTCCCCCATCCTTTTTTTTTTTGTAGGAAGGATAAAGTAAAGAACTTGTGTTCTCATTGCCTTTCAGAAATAGCCTTTTTAACCCTAATGACTGTGGAAGATGTGACGTTCTCTTAAATTTCTTTCATTGACTCATGAAGGGTTTGGATTGCTTTCAGTTATTTCAAACAAACTGATGTAAAATCTTTCAACATTAACCTAAAGGCAAAGCAGTCCCCACCGCATGGTCTTCCTACGGAGAATTTGAAATACTCTCTTAATTTGTGTGCCAAGCGAGTATTTGAGGAAATAAAGACAGCAGTCAGGTTCAAGAAATAATTGATATATAAGATGATTCTCTGACAAATCACGACCCGGCACCACACTGGTAAATAGCACATTGTGGGCCTTCCGTTATCTTCTGAGCTTTCCTGTGATTTTTTTTTTTTTAAAGATTTTATTTATTTATTTGACAGAGAGATCACAAGCAGGCAGAGAGGCAGGCAGAGAGAGAGGAGGAAGCAGGCTCCCCGCTGAGCAGAGAGCCCGATGCGGGGCTTGATCCCAGGACTCTGAGATCATGACCTGAGCCGAAGGCAGCGGCTTAACCCACTGAGCCACCCAGGCGCCCCTTTCCTGTGATTTATCCATCTACTTACCAGTTGGGGAGGTTGTCCCATCACCCTGTTATAGATATAAAACCTAGCAATTCTCTTTAGCAACCTACATTCTGCAATAATAGCATCAATTTGGAACCATGTAGTAGAGTTGTGTACAATCTATGCCGTCTGAATCGCTCACTCTGAGAACGAAATTTAGAGAAATCGTTTTTTGCTCTAGTCATTGAGGGGTAGTTCATTTTAAAACATTAGATTCGTTGCTCACAATCTCACGTAACTTTGAGACATGGAGTAACTATGATAGCGCATATGAGATTATGCCCCATTTGATGTTAAGTAATTAATTGTAAGTCAGTTCACATGGATACATTCTCTTTTATCCAGAGCTGTTGGGACATAAAAGGATTGAGATTGTTCTTGTTTAAAAGAGAATAATCACAAAAAAGAATAATTGTAGGCCATTTGACACTAACGACACCATTTTAAAAAATGATGAATGCAGTGATAAATATACGGGATAATTGGAAATTTGACTTTTTATGCATTTGTATATATCGATTTTTTATTTGTTATATATCAGCTATCTTAGAGGTATATACAGTATTAATTATGCTGAACAGTATTCATTCGTGTAGATTCACAAATCATTTTAGCATATTCCAAACATCAGGGTTATCATTAGAATCATTACACTTCACAATTATGTGGCAGCTGGTGTCCTTTAAATCTTATTTCAATAATTTGAATATACAATAGGCTTCCTTTTGTTTTATTGTTTTTAACGATTCGTATAAGCTGGAAGTTACTATTTTATAATATCACTCCCAGAGTTTGCAAAACTGATTAAAATACCATGAGCACTTTAATTTGCTTTTAAACTATTATTCTCAGGACTTGATAAATAATGTGCCAGTATAAACACACTTGTAGAAAATACTAAAATAGGTATAAGACAAAAACCAGCTGAATAATTGCTTTATAACAGATTTATGAGGGTAAGAAAAATCCATAAATGGTTGCTAAAGTGAGTTTTAGCTGTAGAACATTTATTTTGTGTGGTCGATGTTATTAGGAGAGAATTTAAAGCATTGCACAATTAAAACTGATAGATATGGCCATTTTACAAAGGTGCTTTTAAATTAACTTTGTGGATGGTGGAATAGCTATTTCAGTGTACTTTTAGGTCATTAGTAAAGAGATGAGGTGTCTGCTTAGGTTTTTCCTTATGCTTTTTATTGCTCTAAAATTATTATATTACTAAATATAGTTGATAATAAGTAATTTTGGCCTGATTTAAGGTTCTTGGGAGTAAATGTTAAATTTCGTAATTTCTCTGGCAGATTGAAGAGATTTTGAATGTTAAATATGGATGGGGACTTAGAAATCATTTACTTTAGCTCCATTTTACAGACAAGGAAACTGAGGTCAGAGATGTCATGATATCCTAGAGCAAACTGTGAACGTGTACACTTGATGCTTGACTACATACATTTGACGTTTATGGCAGTGGTCCTAAAAGACTACATCACGTCACTTTTCAGAGATAGAATTGGCTCTTTTGATGTTGTTTTACCATGAGAATGTAAAATATAACATGATTTGTTTTGTCCTCAAAACGTTTTTATATGGTGAACCCCACTCACATATGAGAAGAGTAATTATATATCATGTGAATTTAATATACTAATACATGAATTGTATGTTTAAATAATTTTGAACTGGCTTGAAATTGACATATGACATAGAAGTGTCAGGCATACAACATGACGATTTGATATTTGTACATACTGCCTCGTGATCGCCATGAGAAGTTAACATCCATCGCCATACGTAATGGCCTGTGTTTATTATTATTATTAATACATAGTAATTTTTTCTTGTAATGAAGACTTTTAAGATTTACTCTCTTAGCAGTTTTTACCTATGCAGTATTTTAAATGTTACTGCCATGCTGTGCATTATAGCCTTATGACTTATTTATCTTTTGGGAATTTGGACCTTTTGACCCTTTCCACCTTCTTCTTCTCCCACTTCCCCTTGCCTCAGGCAATCACCAATCTATTTTCTATGTCCATGAGCTTGGTATTGTTTGTTGCATGTTTGTTTGTTTTAAATTCCACATATAAGTAAAATCATAGAGTATTATTCTTACTCTCTCTGACTTAGTGCACTGAGCATAATACCCTCAAGGTCTGTCTATGGTGTCTCACGTGGCAGGATAGTCTTCCTTTTTTATGGCTAAATAATACTCCATTGTAAATATACCACAATTCATCTATTCATGTTGGTCCCTTAGGTTGTTTCCATATTGTGACTGTTGTAAGTAATGTTGCCAGTGAACAGGGGGTACATATATATTTTCAAAATAGTGTTTTTGTTTTCTTTGGGTAAATACCCAGAAGTGAATTTGCTGGATCGTACGGTAGTTCTACTTTGAATTTTTTGAGGAACCTACATATTGTTTGGCAAAGTGACTGCACAAATTTACATTCCCACCAGTGGTGCCCAGGGTTCCCTTTTCTTTACATCCTTGCCAACACTTGCTATTTTTTGTCTTTTTGATAATAGCCATTCTAATAGGATGACTTGATATCTCATTGTGATTAGGATTTGCATTTCCCTGATGATGAGTGACCTTGAGCCTCTTTTCAGGTGTCTCTTTGTCATCTGTAGGTCTTCTTTTGAAAATGTCTATTTAGATCCTCTGCCCATTTTTTAATTTAGATTTTTCATATTGAGTTGTATAAAATCTTCACATATTTTGTAGATTAATCCCTTCTCCAGTATATGATTTGCAAATATTCCCCTCCCCCCTTCAGTAGTTGCTTTTTCATTTTTTATTATTTCCTTTGTAAATAATTTCTTATCGAAAGTATTTTGGTTTAGGTCATGGGACCAAAACAGAACCAAAATTACATTAGAATAAGATTTATTAACTCTTTTTAACACAGAAGTCATAACATGTAATAAAAAGAGGAAGGATTTTAAGAGCTGGGCAGACCTGAATTTCGATCCTCCATTTCTTACCTGATGTATGACTCTTAAAAAGTTATTTAATCTTAAAAAGGAAAGCGATTTATTTAATCTTCACTTGCCTACCTTTGCAAAATGGCATATTGAACACTTTCCTACAGAGTTGCGAGAGCGTTTCTAGTATATGAACTGACACATAGTTCGCTGACACTGATGGCTCTTTATTTAACTGAGATCTAGAAAGTTTATGTGATTTGTACAAGATAGAGCTGATTAGTTCTGGAGAGGATCTTGATCTGGTCAGTTGAGTACTCATATCTTTATTCCGTTATGCAACTCAACTTTAGACCCTTTATGAAATATGCCATTTGAAGGTAGGCTTCCAGATTTTCTTTCTTTCTTTCTTTCTTTTTTAAGATTTTATTTATTTATTTGACAGACAGAGATCACAAGTAGGCAGAGAGGCAGGCAGAGAGAGAGGTGGAGGCAGGCTCCCTGCTGAGCAGAGAGCCTGATGCAGGGCTCGATCCCAGGACCCTGGGATCATGACCTGAGCTGAAGGCAGAGGATTAACCCACTGAGCCACCCAGGTGCCCCCAGCTTCCAGATTTTCAAATGAACAAGTTTTTAAACAATTTCTGTATACAAGACAGTATGCTGGACGCTGTAAAGGTTGCCCAGATAACTAATGCCTGGATTCTGCCCTCTTGGAGCTTGCCATAGCTGGCCAAGGAGAAGGATAGACACAAATAACAGTATTAGCAGAAGATAAAAAGTGGATTTGTAAAGGGAGGGCAGAAGTACTTTCAGATGTGCAATGGGAACATGATTGTCCTTTGTTTACTCTTTCAGTAGATATTTGCACTGTCAGTCGTGTTCTCAATTTGGTAAATTCTAGAGAAAGAATGGCAAAGAAAATAATTAAATCCTTACCCTCGTGGAGCTTATAGGCTAGCTTGGGAGATAGACATTTATAGAATAATTATGTAAATGTGTAATTTTAAGCTATAAGAAGTGCTATGGGAGGAAGATGAAGGCGGCTATGAGAATATACGGCATTTGGGATAAGATTTAGTAACCGATTTAGAGGGAGTTCCTTGGAGATCTGTTTTTTGAGCCGAGGGCTAAGGTAAGTAGGAATTAACTAGGTAAAGCATTGGGTGGGGTGTGTGTGGGGGGGGGAAATCCCTTGGAAATGAATAGAGAACCAGAGGTAAGATGATGCGTGGTAAACTCAAGGACACAAAGAAGGCCTCTGGGGCTAAGTTACGAGTTGAAAGGGGACAGGTGATATGAGAAGACACTGAAGAGTGGTGGCCACAGTAAGTCTGCTCTCTATTTAAAGAGCGATGGAGCCATATTGAAGGATTTTAAGCAAAAACGTACTGCAATCAGATTAGTTTTACTTTGGTCTTGTTTTAAGCAAATATGACCACACTGTGAGATTGGATTGGAAAAAAAGCAAAGCAGTAGTTCCCCTGAGCACTGTTGGATACTTTGGGCCAGGGTGCTGGCAGTAGAGCTAGAAAGAGAGAAATGAAATGCACAAAGAGTTTGGAAATAAAAGCTATGGCGTTTGGTAACAGATTGTACATCTCAAGAAAGAGGAAGATGAAAGCTCCAGGTTTCTGGCTCTCTAAATTGATTTAGAAAATACTAACATCAAGGGCGCCTGGGTGGCTCAGTGGGTTAAGCCGCTGCCTTCGGCTCAGGTCATGATCTCAGGGTCCTGGGATCGAGGCCCGCATCGGGCTCTCTGCTCAGCAGGGAGCCTGCTTCCCTCTCTCTCTCTCTCTGCCTGCCTCTCCATCTACTTGTGATCTCTCTCTGTCAAATAAATAAATAAAATCTTAAAAAAAAAAATAAAAAAAAATAAAAAAAAGAAAATACTAACATCAAAATTATGGTCCTGAGGTCCTACATCAGGGGGCATACACGTGGTCATAGATCTCCAGGTCGCTGCATTTCAATTTCAGGCTCTTTAGTAGGCAAATAACCAAGTTGTACCATTTAGTAACTGCTTTCAAAATGCGCATGTGGGTGGCTCAGTTGGTTCGGTGTCTGCCTTCAGCTCAGGTCATGATCTCAGGGTCCTGGGTTCTAGCCCCGCTTCAGGCTCCCTGCTGAGCCGGAGTCTGCTTCTTACTTTCCCTCTCCCTCTGCCCCTTCCCTGGTCATGCTTGCACTCTCTTTCATGAATGAATTAAAAATATTTTTAAAAAAGAAAAGTAGGACCTTTTTTAGAAGTGGAAGGAAAAGGGGGAAATATTAACTTTTTCTGAGTATCTATGATACATCAGACATTGTGCAAATTACTTTGTGTATATTTGTGGGAAAACAATTCTTCATTACTATTCTGTTAAATTATCAATTGAACAGCTAATCTATAGCAAGGTTTCTCAGTCCTGGCACTATTAACTTGGAGGGTTGTGTCATTCCTGGTTGCCAGGGGCTGTCTTAAGCTTTGCAGGATGTTTACCAGCATCCTTGGCCTCTCTCCATGAGATCCCAGTGGTACCTACCCTTCAGCTGTGACAACCAGCCTTGTCTCCAGAATGAGTGATCCACAAGGAATGGGAAATACTGGAGTGGAGGGGAAAAGTTCATAGTATTTTATGTATCTATTAAATATATTCTAAAAATACCCCTCTTCGTCACTCTATTTTTATGTCAGAAAAGTTGAAAGACATAATGACAGGCTTTTAAGTTAAACTCAGTCTTTTCCCCCAAAAGCAATCACACCTAGTATTAAAAAATCCTAAGTGTTTTTAATTGTTAGGGATATTGTCATTCATGAGGATTTATGCATGCAATTTCTCCAGCAAAACAGTGAGTGCGTTCTGTCAGTTCAAAGATATCTAGCTTCACTACTTGAAAATTTGAGTGTTCCTTTGTCTTAATAAAAATGTATTTCTTCTCAAAAGAGTCTTGTAACTCACTCTTTTACTTCATTCACCTTCTTCTGGAATATGCTGTTTACCATCTGAGTCTGTCAGATTTATTAATTGAACCCTGCTAGTCAATGAAAAAAATGATATGAGGATGAAAAAGAATCAGATCAATTTAAAGATTCATTTGAATATAGTTCCTAATAATGAAAACTAGTATCTGTGAATTAGGAGAATTCCATAGTCATGGTGATTGCATTTAGAGCACATTCAAGAAAGCTGTTGCTCTCTGATACTTATTAATAAGATTGGTTTTACCTTAGTGAAATTTGCTTAGCTATGAAATCTTTTATAGAGTTATTCTAGGAGTTGAGAATACTTAAGTTATTTTAGACTCACATACTGTGACAGTCTTGTGTCATTACATTTCAAAATAATTATATCGCTAACAATGAAGAATCTTAATATTTTATTTAACTTATAGGATAAACTTGAATATATTTGCCATTATTCTTCAAAAATTGAGATTTGGTGAGAAAATATCAAAATTTTAATCATTGTGTTAATTATGCAAGTATTTTCTTGGAATTTTCTTATATGTTCTTTATTTATCATATGAGCTATGTATCTAAAGGACTTCATCAAGTTAAAGTAATACTAATTGAAAAGAATATTTTTGAGGACATTTTCTAGTAGAGTATATGTTTGTATATACATAATCTGAAGGGAAAATACTGGGACTGTTTCCCAGAGGGATATATCCATTACCTGCTTTGCCTCTGAATTTTCATACTCTAAAAATCATAGCATATAAAGCACTTTAAGAGTCAACTACTCTGTTCCTTTACCAGACAGGGTTATAGCTCAACTGTTGTGGCCAAATGGAAATAAATCCCATTTTTAAAGACCTCTGGAGACATCACAGTTGGCAACCATTCATGGTTCAGTGGCCTTTACTGTTAACTGCTTCTTCTCTGTACTTTCCCTGAGTCACTCATGCTGTTATTTAGGCCTATTATCTTCCTCTCTTCTGGCCTAAGTAGTTACCAAGATTGGCTGCCCCCAGTATTTATTACACCTAATCTGAAGACTTAAGTATCTGTACAGCTACCTTATTTACTCAGACCCCCAAAATAAATAAATAAATAAAAATTTAAAAAAACAAAAAACCAAAAAAACCTTCTTTCTCTAGCTTCTATATATTTTTTTGACATTTATCATCTTTCTGACCTTATCTCCTGTGTATGACAAACAGATAAGAGAACGCTTCCTTCTCTCTCTCCTTCCTTCCTTCCTCCCTCCCTCCCTTCCTTCCTTCCATTTTTGCTTCTCTTAGCTTCTCATTTATACCTAAAGATTATTATCTGAACAGTGTATATTCTTAGAAGATTTTAAAGTAATTAAACAGCTGGGGGGACCTTTGATGTCACATTCAAAAGAGGAAGAAAGTCTCATTCTGAGTGTGTGAGTGTGTGTGTGAGAGTGAGTCTGTGTGTGTGTGAGAGAGAGAGAGAGTGAGGAAGGGAAAAAGGAGGAAGGGAGGGAGGGAGGAAACGTGGGAGAAAGGGAAAGAGAAAGGCTAATTTATTCCATTTTAAATTTTTTTAACGAAAGTATTAGCCCAATATGTAATATTTGTATGTCTCCAAATATTTTAAAGAAAGCTATCTTTTTTTCTTTTTTTACGCTCAATCAGGAACTAGAGTTTTATAATTATATAGTTTATATGCATTATATAAACGTATATATTTATTTATTTATTTATTTAATTATATAAATATTTAGACTTTGCAGAACTCCCCTCCTCCCCATCAAGATAATATGATCTAGGTGAAAGCGTTGTGGTTTTTATACAAACTCAGCTTTGTGTCAAATTCTCTAATCCCTCACTCCTTTCCAAACTTCCTCAAATGTAAAAAAAAATTAGAGATGTTACTGAGGATGGATTGTAACATGCATAATGTTGCCATGTTAAAAAAAAAAAGAGCGAGTTTTAACCTCTTAAAAATACATACTTACTTTCTGAGTTTATTTTACTTCTTGCTTAACATATTTACTGTAACAGTAATTGTGTGGAAATATAATTTGTTCTTGCCTTTCAAAAAGGTATTATTCAGTTTACAATGATTTCAAGTGATGAAATGATGAAAATTGTCTCGCTCTTAAAAAATGATCACATTTTTTTTCCAAAAAGGTGAATTTTTTCAAGAGGTTTTAAGCCTACTATCTTCTTATCTGTTAATTTTCCATGTCTTTAAAACTATAGCTAATTATTTTTAAAAGATTTTTAATATCATAAGCAATTATTTTAGTAAGTTTTTATACATAGGTAGTAATTTTTTTTGTAATTTTATTTTACTTTTTTCAGTGTTCCAAGATTCATTGATTATGCACCACACCCAGTGCTCCATGCAATATGTGCCCTCTTTAATACCCACCAGGCTCACCTATCCCCCAACTCCCTCCCCTCCAAAACCCTCAGTTTGTTTCTCAGAGTTCACAGTCCCTCATGGTTTGTCTCCCCTTCCGATTTCCTCCAACTCACTTCTCTCCAAGGTAGTAATTATTTTAATGGTAATGGTTTTAGGGTCAACATTTTATGACAGTTTAAATGTAAAACCAAATACCTTTTATGTCCTGTTGCATAGAGTTCTCCCTAAACTGGTTAGCCAGAAGGAAACTGTATGCAGAAACTTGAGTTTAGTCAAAATTAGCCTTGAATTTAGTTGAAAAGGCAGTCTTTGGCTAGTCATCTGTGACCTTGAGAAAGCTATTGAACAATTTAGGTTCCCATTTTCTCATGCAAAAAAGATGGGGTTAGACTGATAAGTTTTAAGGTCACTTCTAGCGCTAACATTTTATAGTTTTATTGTTTTATTAGCGATAGAGACAGACAGGCTTTTCCTCTTTCTTAACGAGAGAAGGGAGTTAGGGTAGAGGTACTCCTAGCCTTTAAAGTAGAAAGAAAAGAAGTGGACAAGAGTTAGGGGAGTGTAGGAGTGAGGCTGCCCATAAACCACAGACTTCAGAGGATAATGAATGAACATGATCCAAATTACTCTGCTTTTCTCGGACGTACCCAGCTGGACAATAATGGTGTCCTACCTGATCGTTGTATAGAAGTTTCCTGCTCTCTGTATGGAGAGAAAATTCTTTGACCTGACCCTGAGAGAAGTGTGGTAAAAGGGGAAATCTGAGAAAAACTTGAATTTCTATCATTTATTCTTGAGAAGGGAAAGTTTAGGATGGTCATTTTCTTCAAGTGAGTAAAAAGGATTTTAAATGGAGGATATTAATGGCATATTTGTTTCCTGAAACTAGAATAAATAAAAAGGGGGGTTAAATTGTGACGGGCTGGTTTTCATTTAGATAAGAGACCTCATTTCCTGATAACCATGGCTGTTAAAAGCTTAAATGATCATGCAAGATAAGTTACTCTCAAAAACTCTGATGCTTTGGAAGCTTCTCTGTTAGATGTTGTTCTTAGATAACTTGATGGAATATTTTCCACTTGTCATTTGTCATTGATGGGATATGCAAATACATCAGCCAGAAGTTTTTGAATACATTAGGTTTTAATTAATGAAAGATTCAACTCATCTGACTTGATCTCTGGTAAAACCTCCAAGTAGGGAAAAGCACTTTTAAAACTTTAAATGCTCTGCTTCCGAGTAATTTTCTTGTATCTAACATGTTGGATATTTTTGAGATGTTTCAGGAATTTTAAATTACTGAAAATATATGACTAGAAAATCTTTCAGAGTCATTCCTATAGTCTCTTGACTTTAAATAAAGCTTACTTGGGGGCACCTGGGTGACTCAGTAGGTTCAGCCTCTGCCTTTGGCTCAGGTCATGGTCTCAGGGTCCTGGGATCGAGGCCTGCATTGGGCTCTCTGCTCAGCGGGGAGCCTGCTTCCCCCCTCTTTCTCTGCCTGCCTCTCTGCCTACTTGTGATCTCTCCCTCTCTGTCAAATAAATAAATAAAAATCTTTTCCCCCAAAAAAGTTTTTTTTTTTTAAATAAATATAGAAGGGTTGCATGGGTGGCTCAGTGGGTTAAAGCCTCTGCCTTCAGCTCAGGTCATGGTCTCAGGGTCCTGGGATCGAGCCCTGCGTCGGGCTCTCTGCTCAGCGGGGAGCCTGCTTGCTCCCCTCTCTCTCTCTGCCTGCCTCTCTGCCTACTTGTGATCACTGTATGTCAAATAAATAAAAAAAAAATTAAAAAAATAAATACATACGTACATACATACATAAATAAGGCTTACTCTTAAAACCTAAATAAATAAATAAATAATAAGGCTTACTCTTAATGGTATCTCTCTAATATCAAATTTAGTTTCCCATGTTATCTCAAAAGGTAATTCTATAACCTTTTGCTTTTTCAAAGCAAAATTCCATTGCTACAGTTTGTCAGTTTCTCTTTCTTGTAGTTTCTAAATATTCCATTCTGTCATTTAAAAGACGGTATCTTGTTGAAGGATTCAAAAACTCTGTTTTCAAGTGTAGGTGGCATAGCTGTTGATCATGCCTAAATAAGCTAGGAAAATGTTGTTGTTGTTGTATTTGTTTTTGTTTTTGTTTTTGTTTTTCATTTTGTTTTGTTTTTCATTTTGTTTTTTTTTTTTTTTCATTTTGTTTTGTTTTGTTTTTGTTTTGTTTTTGTTTTTCATTTTGTTTTGTTTTTTTAACCTTCCTTGCCTGAGTGCACGAAATATTATGCTTGGAGTTTTTTTTCTTTAGAGTGAAAAAGAAAGACAAATTATTTTACTCATGAAGGGAATACGTGAGTTGAAATGTATTTCTGAAAATTTTGCTTATGAGGTAACAACAGGCAGGAGAACGTTTGTCTCTGTTTTGTTTTGCTTTTCATTTTTTTTTATTATTCTGTATTTTATTTAAAGCATACATTTTTATCCTTCTGCGTGGATTACTGAGCATACCCATAAAGCAAAAGCAAAGAAACATAAATTGAGCTCGAATGTATTACTTCAGACCATACGTTGTACCAAAATGTCCCGTGATCCCGTCCGACACCTGAGCTTTCCCCAGCCCCTTGTGTTTTATTTTTCCCTAGGGGCAGGCATTAAGGAAATGTAATTTCTGATGAAGCCCGGGAAATAACTTGCGAAGGTTGTTTATAGTCCGATCGAAGTTTTTTGTTGTGTTCTGTTTTATTGTCGTATTGTCACTATTTTAAAGTTGTACCCTTTCACATAAGTACCAGTGCTTGGCACTGTTTATTTATTTAAACTACAGGAATGTGTATCAAATTAAAGTAATTTTGATTTGCTTAAAGATGTGGGAGTTATTTACTTGAATCAAATGTATGGTGGCTGTATATGGGGCTGTATACTTCCATGAAAAAGTTCTGCATTTGGCAGCTACTGCCTTTGTTTCTAAAAGAGCAAAACAAAATAGTCATTTTCCAATATTTAAAGTATGTTACCACTTGAACTTTCTATATTAAAATGCCCAGTGTTTTAGGCTTGAAAGCAGGTAATGTGATTCTGACTTCATTAGATAGGTTTATAAAGTTTTACCAGTTTTCATGTGTTCACATTTTTTCTGTGTCTCCTCAATTAAAATTCTGCAAGAATTTAGGTGTAACACCTTTTAATAACCTTGCTACTCAGCCTATAGTCGTGGACCAGCAGTATCTGCGTGCTTATTAGAAATGCAAAATCTCAGGGCACACTCCTGACCTATGGAATTATAATTTGTATTTTAACCAGGTCTTAGGGTGATTTGTGTGCTTATTCAAGTATGAGAAACATGGATTTAATAGAATATCATTGGTAGCATGAACCTTTTTAAAAATTAATCTGATGGTGGAGTTGTATGATTTAACACTGGTTTATCTTTGATTTAGATGCTTGATTTCTATTCTAAGTAGCCTTTGCAGTTAAGATTTATAGTGTTTTTAAACCCATTACATATGTAGTTATCTAACCCTATCAAACGTAGTCATTGAAATGTGTTTTATAATTGTATGGCTATCATCCATTGTAGCTCTGTCATTTAATCATAGTAGAAATTTTAAGACTCATTTCTGCTTTTCTTAAGTTACTCATGATTATACTTAAAATGCTAACAAATATTCATTCATGGACCGTATGAGCCAAATATTAACGTGTTCTTTATTTTACTTTAAAAAAATATCATTATTAAGTCAAATCTTATTACTTTTTGTTTCGTTTCTGTTTCTTTATTTTTTATTTATTTCATGTTTTCTTTTTTTTGTTTTAGTTGGGTCTGGTAAGTTGACATTTTATTGGCCATCTTCTAATCACCGTGTCACTGTGACTGGAACTTCTCTTCCCCTTTCCATCCATACCCTTCCATGTCCTTCAACCAATCAGCCTCCATGTTTCACTTGTCATTGGCCACAAAGACAGACTGCACAGAATAAAGTCTGCAGGAAGTATGGGTAACTGTGACAAAGAGTAAAGGTAATGGGGTTGCTAACTTTATGTCTTATTAAATGATGTGTGATCTGCATCCTTTTATTTTTTTTTCTCTCCTTAATTGAGTGATAAAATAAGTGATAGGTCTATATTGTGGTGAAGTACTATTTCAATTTATATTTCACAAGATAAACAAAAATAGGTACCCACAGAACGATTTGGGTTTTTTTTTAACCCAAAATAGGTTTATGAATTCATGTCTATCAACCTGAGCTTTTCTAACTATTCTTCTGTAATGGTCATTCAAAGTGCCGTTGATGAGAAACCTTGCACTTAGGGCTGTGTGCATTCCTTTTCATTTCTATGTGTCAGGTTCATTTTATGTAAGAAATCATTGCAGGATGTTTCCAAAATGTATCGAAGTTTGCTCTGATAAACACTTGTCCTCACATAAATAGTCATTAGGTTCCTAAGTACTCTCATGATCAGTACATTCAGGAAGGTATATTCACCCTTTCAAAGTGCTGGAACACCATTTTTGGCGAATTTTGCATGAGGATGCTAAGGGGTATGCCAGGGAATAATTTGACTCTAAGAAAAACTCCCTATTTTTTAAGTTAAAGAGCATATATACAGATATTCTAAAGGTGTTCAGACTAATACCGATAGGATGGATTGTTCAATAATGGTGATGCAATAAGGGGCTATTTAAAAAAATAGCCTTCTAGATGCCACCATATGTGTAAAAATATATATGGATTAATATTTAAACATAAAAAAGCATGAAGACAAAAGTATAGGATGAAAATGGAGGTGATTGTTTACCTAATTTATTATATATTATATGATCTATATTTTATTGATAGAATGAATACCAAAAATGCCTAACCAGATTAGAAAGACTGTCTATAAAGTGAAAAAATATATTTACAGCATATATGAGAAATGGATAAAATTTTGCCTGTCAATTGTTCTTAGAAATAAAAAAGATAAGCATAGGAATACAATATTCCCAACAAATAGGATATCAGTGACAAGGTAATGTGAAGATAAATGTTTAATTTCATGAACATAAAAAGGCTAGTTAATAGCAGATTTTATTCTCAGTTTGGCCAAGATGTTAATGTTCAGTGTTTGTAAGGTTAGGGAGGAAAGTGCCCTATAGGGGAGGTGTCAGTTGAAATCATCTTGAAAATAATTGGGAAGGATGTTAATGTCACTACTGTTTTTAGTAGTGAAAATTGGAAACAAACCCAAATTTAAAAATAAGAGCTTGGTTGAGTAATTTAAGTAATTTGCATATGAACTATTAAATGGCCATTGAAACGATGTTGTAGAAGCATATTTTACACTATGGTCCAATTTGTATGGTTGAATTATAGGTAGCTCTTCTTATTTTCTTTGCTTGTCTAATTTTCTAAATTTTTAACACTGACCCTCTATGACGTTAGTAACATGGCTATGTATTTTCAATTTTAGCAAGTTTAAATGTAGTCTTCGAAAAAATGTTCCAACATTTTATCCTAAATATCAAATAGATGGATGTGATGAATGGCCTTCCCAATCTAAAAAGTTAGATGATGGTGATAGCTAGATTGATAGATAGAGGCCCATTTAATCCATTTACATTTTCATAGAGATATATTTATATTAAATATTTAACAAACATATAGAAAAGGATTTTTTAAAGTTATATTTATATTTCTAAGACATATCTTGTGGCTGATGTCACTGTTGATGTTGGCTCAAGACGATGCCTGCAAAACATAGTAAATTCATTTCCAGGCAGATATCCTGTGTGGAAGGATTGCTGCAGGATAAATGTAGTTAGCATAAGGGTTTGTATCCCTTGTTCCCAAATAAGTCTTTGAGGTTGGAGGAGAGCTGGCGTTTTATAAAAGAAACATGGGTTCTGGCACACGTTATTAGACATGCTTCTGAGATTTAGGAAAGAGACCACCCGAAGTTTATACTTCTCTGAGTGGTTTGAACATTTATATTTTCCTACTCAGATTCCCTCCATATTGGAAAGTCATATTCCCCCAGTCATTTAATTAATCATTTGTTTTTCTTTTATTGAAACAAACCAAACTCTCTTCTGGATTTAGTTTATCATCCCATCAATCCTTTCAATTTCTTGATCTGATTTCTACCTCAATTATTCCAGCCCCTAACTATGGAATCAAATGCTCCTGTATGGATGGATATGGAGGAAAATCCCCAGGCAATGAGACACATGTCTGTTATTATACCTGGATAATGATAGTGTTTGCTAAATTCACCAGTAAACCACTCAATTACAATCAGAGTTTAAAAAAATTATAAGCTAGAACTTCAGTGTTACCAAATTGAACCTAAACTCTATCTCCTAACTTCGTATTTTCTTCCCCGTAAGTTACAGGACATTTGAAGGCATTTGACCTGATTTTTTCAGGTCTCCTATAATTTCCTAGGCAAATGGTATAATTTCTACTAAACTTCAATTAAAAAGAAAAAGGGAGTATGGAAGAAATCACACTAATCTAGAAGTTAGGAGATCTAATTGCTTTCTTCAGTTTTGCCACTATGCAATCTGCAACAAATTCTGTTACATCTCTCTCTTTTTTTTAAGAGGTTTGTGTTTCAAATGAGAGATTTACAAAATTTATATATAATATTATAAATATTTGTATATCTGTCTTAGATGTAGTTGCCTAGACAGTATTGATCAAGAGAAAAGCACCTTTTCAAACCCTCACCTTCATTAACAAAGAAATCAAAGTCTTGTGAGCGGAGTGGTAGCATTTGTAGACATAATCTGAATATAATTTTTGGTTCCTATTCCCTTGAAGGCATTATCCCAAGTGACTGCTATAAGTAACTAAAAGTACTTTTAAAGAAAAGGTTTAAAATAATGCAACAGTCTTAAAAAGTGGATGGGAAGAACCCTCTCCTGTATAAATGCCTGGCTGGAAGTGTTCACTTCCATTTGAACTGAGACAAGAGAGGAGAATAATTAAGTGTTTCAGACAGCTGATAAGAAATGCATTTGAAAAGTGTAAACAGTAGGTAAAAAGACTTACAATCAGTACACATTTTTCTAACCATAAAGCATCGCCCCCAAACAAGCTTTTCTCCCCCGACCCTTCCCGGAGTGACTCCATCAACACACCTAATGTTTTCAGCTGCCATTGCGCTCAGTGTAACTGACGCAATTTTCTGACACTCTATTTACTGCTGGATGAAGTGGCCATTTAAGTCTGTATAAATCAAACAGTTTGGACAAAGCTGGCAGTATTTATAATGTCAGGATGAGCAGATGTTTCAAATTTGCCCTCATTTCCATATATATTCTGTTCGAACATGCCCTTGCCTGTGTAAATGAAGGAGGCATTTGACTCTACTATTGCTTTAAATTCATTTCTATTCAAGTAATTGGACTGAAGATTCTAAATGGTTATAATTTTCATGGTAGCATTTCAGGAGCTTTGGAGTTAAATTAAAGTAATTTTAGGGCCTGCTTACATCAGGAGGTCCTTGGCTGTATGATTAAAGTCCATTCACCTTTAAGCAGCTCTAAATGAGGAAAGGTATTTATTCATACAAATTTCAGGTGTATTTTGAAAGTAAAGGTTCAAATTGCAGCTCAAGAATTCTTTTTAATGTGGAGGCTAATCTTAAAAAGTTCAGCTGATTAAAAAAAATAACCTCTTCACTGAAAAAAATTCTATTCCTTTCTATAAATATGCACTTAGCAATTTAGCTTCAATTAAATTAAGGATGAAAATGGGTACATTACATCTTATGTGCATAATGAGTTGTATAAAATAATGGTAGCACATTTGGGGTATCAGCAAATTGTCTCAATTAGGTTAATAATTACATGGTTTTGATTCCGATAATTTGTTTTATCTCCTTTAGAACCTCCACACTTTGTTGTGAAACCCCGTGACCAGGTTGTTGCCTTGGGACGAACAGTAACATTCCAGTGTGAAGCAACTGGAAATCCTCAACCAGCTATTTTTTGGAGAAGAGAGGGGAGTCAGGTAAGACCTTATTCTAGCATTTCAGTCAGCAAAGGCAGGCGCCAGATACATAAGAAAACCCCAAACATCATCTCGTGGTATAGCTGTTACTTTAAGAGAACTGAAAAATCTCTGAATGCCCTAGAAAATTTCAGCTATGAGAGAGAAGACAAAGTTTCCTTCATTGTTATAAATCGGAAAGCAATTTTCCCTTCCTAGTTTTAGTACATAGGGTGTTATATTGCATAGTAATTATCATATTAAATTTACCTTTATTTCCAATTCAGCCACATTTTTTAAAAACTACATTTTTTCTTGACATAATTTTTTATTTCTATTATTCAGATATCTATATTATATATTTTTTAAAAGATGTGTTTAGTTTATTTTAGACAGAGCAAGTGCTCACACACACACAGGGTGGAGGGGCGAAGGTCGAGGAGGAGAGGGTCTTAAGCCAACCTTGTGCTGAGCGCAGAGCTGTTTTGGGGCTCGACCTCAGAACCCCAAGATCATGACCTGAACTGAAAGCAAGAGTCCCACGCTTAACAGTACCACCCAGGCACCCCTGTAATTATATGTTAAAGAGATTTACACACGTTTAAAACAGAGATGACAATTACTCAGTGCAATTTCTCTATAAATACCAGGAATCTCAAGTGTCTTCACTTCTTTATGTATGTAAGTATGTATGAGTCTGTATGTGTATCAATAAATAGGTATCAGTTATATATATCAATTTATATATGTCAATCAGTCTATTTAATATAGATGTCATGTTAAATATAGTTCAGTATATTCTGATTCTTTTTGAAAACTATCATATATGATTGCCATGTGCTATCAAATAACTCTAAACATTTTATAAACCAGATTTTTCTATATACACTGAACTGCATTATAAAGCTCTATGTTCTTACTATCTAAGTTCACTATTGGCTTTCGGCTTAATAAAATGGAAATTTTGAAATAATTTCACTTTAAAGATAACAGGAAACTTTAAAATAGTTTTTATATCTAAGTCTTTCTTCTCATCTCTTATTGATTTGCTTGCTTCAACAAATGAAGCATTTCCCTTTACTTGTTTTTGATACCTGTAAAAAAGATTCTCATTCATTTTTAATACAGTTTTTCTAACCTTTTTTTATTTTTTGCTTGGATCAACCTTGGGTGAGTTGTTTCGTGGTCTTGCTTTTAATGAGCTATTATAGGTAACATAGAAGTAGCTTACTGACTGCACTCACTAACCTTTTGTAGGCAATGCATCCGGTCCACCTTTGTTTTCACACTGGTAGGCAAATTTTAACTTGATTATGGCATGTGGACCCTCATTTGAGTTATAGTACCTTCATCGTCTCTAACACATTCTATTTGGCCTCAAAGACTACATTTGCTGATCACAAATTATAGACAAGGAAAAATGAAATATTTTAGTATAACAGAAAGAATTGGAAGTGTATTATTTAAGAAAATCTACATAGTGGTAATAGTAAATCCACTAGAAGTTCTTAGAAAAGTGACTCATTGAGGGATGCCTTGGTAGCTCAGTGGGTTAAGCCTCTGCCTTCAGCTCAGGTCATGATCCCAGGGTCCTGGGATGGAGTCCTGCAGGGCTCCTTGTTTAGCAGGGAGCCTGCTTCTCCCTCTACCTGCTGCTCCATCTGCTTGTGCCTTGTCAGTCTCTGACAAATATATAAATAAAATCTTTTAACAAATGATTCATTTAGTTATTAAAGAAATTATTAAGTTACTTAAACTATGTCAAACTTGGAAATAATTTTGACTTAGTTTAGCTTGGTTTAATGATACAACATACTTTTTCCTACAATTTTGTCACTGGGCGTGTATTCATAGAGCTGTAGATAAAGTCTTTATAAAATTATATATGTTAAAAAGCAGTTATCGGTTAAGTGTCTGCCTTTGGCTCAGCTCATGATCCCAGGGTTCTGGGATGGAGTCCCGTGTCAGGCTCTCTCTCCACAGGGAGTCTGCTTCTCCCTCTGCCCCTCTCCCCACTTGTTCCTTCAATCTCTCTTTCTCTCAGATAAATAAATAAAATCTTTAAAAAGATAAAAAGCAATTAAACAGTTAAAAAGGAACAACTTCATTTGGTTAGAAGAAATCTTGACTTTATTTCATGAAAAGCAATGACATGAAGTGTTATTTCCCATGTAATATACACTCTAACATGAGAACAAATTTTGATGCATAGTGAGAAATTTGTACCACAAAACAACATCATATCTTGTGTTAACTTTGTATGTAAGATAACTTATATAGAAAGATAAATAAGGGCGCCTGGGTGGCTCAGTGGGTTAAAGCCTCTGCCTTCAGATCAGGTCATGATCTCAGGGTCCTGGGATCAAGTTCCACATCAGGGTTCCTGCTTGGCAGGAACCCTGCTTCTCCCTCTCCCACTCCCCCTGCTTGTGTTCCCTCTCTCACTGTGTCTCTCTCTGTCAAAAAAATAAATAAAATCTTTAAAAAATAAAAATAAAAATGTTAAAAAAATAAAACTCCATTATGAATTCTTAAATATATCTAGTATTGTTCGATAATTATAAAAGTACATATCAATATTTAGAATTTATTTAAATTTTAAAATGAAATTTTAAAAGCCTCCTAAAAGCCTAGGTCATTAAACTTCGTGTTTATGTGTATGTGTATATCTCTATGGGGGGGTATGCGATGGGAAAATATTTAGCTTATTTGGGTATATATGCGTGTGCGGTATGTATATGTGTGTGTACATTTATATCGCTCTTTATAAGTATATATGTATCATGCCAAAATATCAAAACCTAGCGATTAACCTGTTGTTATTCTTTCCTCCCAAATACTGGGTTCTAGAATCTGCTTTTCTCATATCAGCCACCACAGTCAAGCAGCCGCTTTTCAGTCTCCCAGACTGGTGATCTCACCATCACTAACGTCCAGCGATCTGATGTCGGTTATTATATCTGCCAGACTTTAAATGTTGCCGGGAGTATCATCACAAAAGCGTATTTGGAAGTTACTGATGGTAAAGTAGAGCATTTTATTTCAAAATGTTCAAGTTTGGCTTATGATCTAAAGAGAGTGTCCATAAATGTGTTTATTTTCTACTGTGTATCCTCTCTGAGAGCAGTTTTGGTGTAAAAGCTAAAAAAGGATGCCGATGCAATGACTAAGTCTAGAATTATTCTCATTTTAACTTAGCTGTCCTATAAATTTCTAGCATCAAGTCAGATCCGTAAAAGCACAGCAATTAAGCAAGAAGTTTACACTGAATATCTGTTCATGGGAATGAGTCCATGTTTTAGAAAATAGTTATTTTAAAATCTCCTAGTGCAAAAGTTCCTTTTTTTCTCACCAAATTAAGGAGGTAAAATGGATCACTTAAGTCACAACTCATTATAATGAACAAGTTTTCCATGAATAATGTGATTCTGTCCTGTTTATCAACTCCTTTATACCTGATCAATTAATGACAAATGCATTATGAAGACAGTGATGTCTCACACCGTGAGTTAGAGAGTAGTAACAATTTGAGAAGAAAAGAAAAAAAAAGTATGCATATAAATATATAAGAACATATATACACATTTGTATATACATATATACCTAAAATAAATATATGTACATATAATACTCATTCTTTTTGTTGTTATATAGTATTCCATTGTATAAATAGCTCACAGTTTACTCATGTACTCTTCCACTGATAGATTGCTTTCAGTTTGGGCTCTCTCTCTCTCTCTCTATATATATATATATATATATTTTTTTTTTTTTATTTTTTTTTTTTTTGGATCGAGAGAGATCACAAGTAGGCAGAGAGGCAGGCAGAGAGAGAGAAAGCAGACAGCCCGATGCGGGACTCGATCCCAGAACCCTGAGATCATGACCTGAACTGAAGGCAGAGGCTTAACCCACTGAGCCACCCAGGCACCCCTTCCTATGTCTTTTTTTTTAGAAGTTTCATTGTCTATACTTCTAAGATACAAGTTTTTAATCCATTTAAAATTATCTTTTGTGAATAGTATAAAACAAGGATCAAAATTCCTTTCCCTGTCTATATGGATACTAATGATTCCAGCATCATTTATGGAAAAGACAGTATTTTCCTTACTGAATTACAGTGGCCTCTTGATCATAACTCAGATAAACATAAATGTGTGAGTCTGAGTCTATCCTCTCTATTATATTCCATTTATATATTCATGCCAGTATGTATGGTCTTAATTATTGTCACTTCATAGTAACTCTTCCAAACAGGTAATGTAAGTCTCCCACTTTGTTTTTCTTGTTTGGAGTTGACCATTAGAGGTCCTCTGAAGTGTCTAATAAATTTTAAAATGACCTTGTCAATTTTAAAATGACCGCCCCCACACACACACCTAAAGAACAACAAAAAAAATCTGAGGTTTTAATTTTGATTTCACTTAAATTATTGAACAGTTTAGGAAGAATTAACATCTTAACAATCTCAGTCTTCCAGTTTAGGGAAATGGTATATATTCCATATATATCTCTCAATATTTTTAGATCTTTAATTCTCTCAACAGTGTTTTGTAGTTTTGGGGGTAGAAAGCTACCATATATTTTGAAAGACTTATACCTATGATATTTTATAATTTTTGATGTGACTGCATATTATATATAAAAATATACATATATTTCAAAACAAGAATATATATATTTCATTATTGTATTGTTTGAGGCCAGATGTATAATTGATTCTTTGTATATTAACCCCATATCTAGCAACTTGCTAAATACAACTTACTAAATCATATATAAGAGTTTGTAGGTAGATTATTTTGACATTGTTAATGCACAAAATGTGTCAACCACAAATTAAACCAGTTTTACTTCTTCTTTCCAATATTTATACATTTTATTTCTCTTACTTGTCCTGCACTGTCTGTGATCTCTAATATAATGAATAGAGTTGGTGATAGTGGAAATATTTTTCTTGATCCTAACCTCAGGGGTAAAGTAAGTGTAATATTAGCAGAGATTTTAAAGATAGAATTTTGAAATTTAAAAAAAATCTGGAGGAAATTTTTAATATATTAATCTGATTATTTTGTTTCTTAGTGCTCTCAGAATAAAGTTTGTGCTCCTTAATGTGCTTTACAATTTATGATCTGACCCCTGCATTCTCAGCTTTGAATACTATATTTGCTTATATGCCCTCATTTTCTTGTGTTGGCTATGCTCTTCTGTTACCTGAAGACTTCTGCACATGCTGTTTCTACTGACTTGAAATTTCACTTACTTCAAAAAGCATTCCTTCACTCCTCAAATATGAGCATTCTCTACCCTGCCAACAATACAAAGATTGTATCCTATACTTTTCTGTGTTCTCTGTTTTCTTGTATTCTTCATTAGACATTAAGTTCCATGATTGTAGGGCCCATGTCTCTCCAATAAATACATACCCGGTAATAGACTGTCAAAGTCTGACATGTGGTATATACTCAATAGATAATTTTTGAAAGAATGGATGAAACATGGATGGAATGAACACCTAACTCTTAGTTAAGTCAGAATTCAAACTTATGACTGTCTCTTTTCAAAGCCCCTACTCTCAACTCTGTCTGTGATGCATATTATATATTATTGGCCCCAATTAGTTAGAATGACCTAAAATGTTTTTATAATTTCTTACATATATGAAAACTATTAAATGATGGCTGTGAAGACCATGTAATGGGTTTGCTAATGATCAATATAACTGATATGTAGAAGTGGAACACAGAATGGCACAATTTATAATTGCAACTTTAAAAGACAACTTCATATACATAAGCAATTTCTATATACAGGTGTACATAAAAAAAATGGCCAAAGAAAACTATGGTAAAATATTTTCAGGTATTTCTTATTATTCTAAGTAATAATTGGAAGCAAAGCTTCGTACATACCATCTGATACTGCATTGTCATAAGTTGTTATCTTTGTGAGAATAGATCAAGGATAGCAATTTTTGCTGAACTAATATAAAACAGAAACCTAACATTAAAGGTCCTATTTCATTTTACAGTGTCTGGGGAGATCTGAGATGGTTTTGTGTTTGCTGGGGTGGTACTGTATTTTGAGTTTTGTTTTCTTTCTTTTGGAATTCATTGCCATTGTACACACAACTTAACAAGTACGTATTCATTCTTCAAACTATTATTCCTGAGTGCTGACAGCATGAGTTTTCGCATGTTATCAAGTCAAGTCAAGAGGATAGCTAGTAGGCAGACTAGTTTCTGGATGCTATTTGACTTTAGTTTCTTGACCTTTCTTTATTGTTTGCAAATGGAACAAAGACAAATAGAATAAAACACAAGACACAGAATACGGTGGAGTAGGAAATGTCTTTGAAATGTTGTCGTTTGTAGCTGTGACCTATCCCAAGTAGCATGTGACCCAGGAACATAGAAATTCCTATCACCTATTTAATTGAAACTGTTTCTTTTCTTTATTACTAGAATGTGAGAAAATTAGTTAATGATTACCAAGTGCTATGTAAAATTTAAAATCACTTGCATTCATCTTTTAAAAGTTATTGATATACAATGAAACGAGTGTTAACTTTTATTCAGAAAAGAGAGACCTGACAATTACCAACTGGTTGACTTGGACAGGTGACTTGTACTTCCCTAACTAACTCATAAGTTTGTGAGATACGTTGGCGAACTGATAGAAATTGTGATACGTAGTTCTGATATTTGTTGGTCTATAAATATGAACTTTTCATACTTAAACCAGTCCATGTGTATATGTTAATTTTTCCTTTTTAAAATATATATATACAAAAATTTTATGTTATTATTAACATAAAATGTATTATTTGTTTCAGGGTTATAGGTCTGTGATTCATCAGTCTTACGCAAAACCCAGTGCTCAGCTCAACACATACCCTTCCCAGTGTCCATCACCCAGACACCCTGTACCCTGATCCCGCTCCCTTCCAGCAACCCTCAGTTTGTTTCCTGAGATTAAGAGTCTCTTATATTTTTTCACTTAAAATTATTTTATGAATGTATTTCTATGTATTAACATAGTCTTCATGATCATTGTTTTTGAGGTACCAAAATATGACTTTCTGATGATATGCTCTTTTTTTTTTTTAAGGATCTTTATATATTTCATGAATGTGAGGAAAAGATAGTAAACTTTGCTTAACTTCGCTTAATGGGTTACACCATCTGTGGCCCTGTCTATACCAGGACCATGACCACAGCTAACACAAGCATACTGATACCTGTCCATACTAAGTTACAGTTATCAGTGCTTCCTTTGTGTCAGGCACTAATGCCGAGAACTATTCACATATCAACAATTTTAAATTTGACAACGTCTCATGTTACAGATAAGGAAATGGAGGCAGAGACTGGTGAAGGACTATGCCCAAATCATACAGATCATAAGCAGCAGAACTGAGATTTACAACAAAAGTTAGTACTGTCCAGGATGGTAGCCAGCTGCCACATGAGACGATTTAAAATAAAATGTCAGTTACTTAAAGCTTATTAAAATGACACATGCTGTTCCTCAGTCACACTAGCCAGATTCAAATGTTCAGCATCCACAGGACACTCCTGGTGCCTGTGTTGGAGAGCACAGTTAGGGAGCATTTTCTTTCTTTCTTTTTTTTTTTTTTAAGGTTTTTATTTATTTGTTAGAGACAAACAGAGAACAGGAGAGTGGGGTGAGGGTCTGAGAGAGAAGCAGACTCCCCACTGAGCCACCCAGGCTCTCTGGAACATTTTCATTTTAGGGCCACATCTTTCTCTAAGACGCACTTACTCACTGTTTTAAAACTCATTCTAATAATGATAATTCATTTTAATAATGCCAGTGTAAAATTAGTAGACCCAAAACTTGACGTTCTTCTCATAAATCCTAAATTTATGTTTGACTCAACAAGGTACTATATACTCTTTAGTTTATGAAAATGTAAATATTTTATCAGTATTTTATTCTACCCTGTGATGACAATAAAATGTTTCATTTTTTTTCTACCTAAAAACATGAAATTTCTTTAATAAAATTCTTCAGCTCTGGTTTACCTATCAGTTTTTTACAGAACAGGGTAAGTGGCAATATCAAAATTCATACATATGTATACCTTTTTGTAATTAGCAGAGCACGTTCATATCTATTATTCCATTTAAATCTTCATAGCAATCCTTTGAGTTAGCTAGAACATTATTATCTTCCCATTATAGATAAAACAAAATAAAACTGAGGCTTAGAAAATTTAAGGAAGCGGCCCAAAGACACATGACAGATGGAGCTGATAATCAACCCTACACTTCTTCTTCTTCTCTTGCCTTATTTTTGTAAACTACCCAGTGTAAACCAGGAAGAAATAAATGATAGCAGAATGGTATCATTAAACCGGGTTGGGATAGGATGGGGAGATGTGAATAATGCTAACTCTGATTCAAACCTCAAAGCACCGTAAAATACAGAAAACCGAATAAATCCCCAGATACTGGATTGTTTCTAAAGTAACAAGACTACCAAATGTAAGCCACTCTGTTACTGGATTTAATTATAATCCTTTATAAGAAACTCTGTTACTAATTTAATTAATGTCTAGAAATAAACATTCATTCTTAGGATCTAGGGAACACAGGTGGTAGAATCTTCTAAAACCCCAAAGCAATAAAAACACTTTCTTTTTTTCTACACTTATCAGGTGGGGCCTCTAGTTTGATTTTAACCACTCTCAACAGAAAATGTAGAAAAAGATTGAACAATTCTAAACAAAGAAATCATTGACTTACATTTGTCATCCATGGAGTATCTGAAACTCTCCTACCAGGTTACGAACTCCAGCCTTCTAACACGCCTCCCCGGTATTTGCAAATTTCATACCAGTAATCAGGCACGGTCGAGAATCAGAAGGGTGGAGTGAAAATACAGTTGCTAATTTCACTTTCTTGCCTTCTTGTTTTTGCTTAAGCTGAATGCACGAAACTAATAATTATTGCATGGTAAAAGAGGAACCAATTGAAGTGTAACTCCAGCTTGTGAAAATCTTTGGTGCATAAAACTTTGAACATGCCATATCTTGCTTGGCAAATTGTTGTATCCAAAATTTAGTTACTCTAGCAACCAGTTTCTTTTAATCAGGCAACTTCTTCTTCTTTTTTTTTTTTTTAAAGATTTTATTTATTTATTTGAGAGAGAGACAGTGAGAGAGAGCATGAGCGAGGAGAAGGTCAGAGGGAGAAGCAGACTCCCCGTGTAGCCGGGAGCCCGATGCGGGACTCGATCCCGGGACTCCAGGATCATGACCTGAGCCGAAGGCAGTCGTCTAACCAACTGAGCCACCCAGGCGTCCCTAATCAGGCAACTTTTTAAACTAGACCTTTGTACACGTGTGACTTAAAATTTTGTAACTGATATTCAGAATTATAAAGCTTGATAGTGAAAAAAAATTCTTAAATTTAATTTTTAACTTTTACTTATTTGAAAAAGTATCTCATCTATTGGGTTTCACTTAAGTTGACTCTATCAGGGGGTGAAAACTGAGAACATCTCTGTAATGCAAGTTGTTCTAGTTACACTCCAGTTGTTTTAGATTTTTGCCTAAATGATGGCTTCCTTGTCTGAGATAAAGCTTTTAGGTTTTTGGCTTTTTATGTAATAATAAGAACATTTTTAATTTATATATTATAAAAATCCCTTCCATTGTTTCCTTCCACAGTACATTAAAACTTTTAAAGTAATAGAATTCATGAAAGTGTTTCTGATCCCTGTAATTCCAGCATGGAAGTATATTTCCCAGGTTAGGACATGAGCGTGAGTTATATTTTTGGATTAGCCTACTCACAATGTATTTGAATAGTTTTTTAGTTTTTCCTAAATTCACTGGGATTGGGAAGTTTTTACCCACGTAATTCTGTTAATAGAATTCCAGGATTAAAAGAGCTCAATCATATTGACTTGTAAATTCTAAAAGTCCAAAGCCCATTTTGGAATCCAAAATGTCAGACATGTTGGTATGATATCATATTTTTTTCTGTTGGACAAAAAACAATTCTCAGATGTCAAGTTGGCTTTAGTTCATTCATGAAAATGTGTCTCATAAGTTTCCTTGGGGTAGGTGATTTCTTGTTGTTGTGTTTGATTTTTACATATCTTAAAGTTTAAAAAGTACACATTCCACTTCTTACCACTAGACATTTACTTCACATCCACAATTTTTTTTAAGGTGTATTTATTTGACAGAGCAAGCACAAGCAGGGGTAGCAGCAGACAGAGGGAGAGGGAGAAGGCTCCCCACTGATCAGGGAGCCTGATGCAGGGCTCGATCCTAGGACCCTGGGATCATGACCTGAGGTGAAGGCAGACGCTTAACCGACTGAGTCACCCAGTCACCCACCATCCACAATTCTTATTTCCTTCTTGGACTCTTGTGTTAAATAGGTCACCTGATAGTGCAGCGAGCTCTCTTGGTCATCTGAAAGGAGTACATGATATCTCAATTTAAATTCCTGAATCAGAGCATCATAGAAATGTATTCTGAAAAATGCACGTCTCCTACTTGAAGTACTTGTTTAATTAGTGCGTTTCAAAGCCTAGAGCAACTGCTGTTGCTTGGATGATTAGAAAATTGCTTCCAGTTGTAGAAATCGATTTCCTGTTGTTTCTTTGGGCAGTGATCGCGGACCGGCCTCCCCCCGTCATCCGACAAGGTCCTGTGAATCAGACTGTAGCGGCGGATGGTACTTTAGTGCTTAGCTGTGTGGCTACAGGCAGTCCGGTGCCCACGATTCTGTGGAGAAAGGACGGAGTCCTCGTGTCAACCCAAGATTCTCGAATCAAACAGCTGGAGACGGGAGTGCTGCAGATCCGATCTGCGAAGGTAACTTGAAACGACACCCTGGCTTTTCTGTTCTGTTCTGCTCCTTTTTCTGTTTGTCTCCAGCCCCCAGGGCTGCAGTCTCAAGTCTTAGAGTCAATGAAATGCTAAATAACGGTAATGATCTATTTTTAATTGATGCTTTATGCTTTCAGACGCCCTGCCATGTATTTTTAAGATGATTTGACTCATAACTTAGCTCATGGCAAGTAATTGAAGGTTTCAGGTGGAGGAGAAAAAAAGATTTTTGGGACCTGTTGAGGACGGTAGTGGGGGGAGATACCTTCCAGGTAGTGGTATGAGGTACTCATTCCATAAAAGCATTTTTCAAAGAGATTTTTCCAATACCATGTTATCTACAACTCCACGTCTTCTGTTGTGAATATTTGGCCCAACATTCTGCAATGACAAGATACTGTCCACGCAAACAGAAGCCAGGCAGCACGTACACACTGAGTGTACATTGCGAATCAGAACGTTAAACGATGAAAAGCCTGAGAGTTTGTGAGAACAATTGAGGGATTTACCTTCCCAGGGCACCACATCCCATATCTGTTCTTTCAAGACTGTGTTGTTTTGTTTTGCTTTTTCCTTTTCTTTTAGGTCAAGATCAGACAGGCTCACGAGGCATATGAAAGGATAGCTTTGACAGCAATAAACATAAATTTCGATCGCTTTATTGCCTATTGTGGGTGGCTCCTTGGGAGTTTTGGATTCAGCATAACAGTTCATTGTACATGCTGTGGAAGTTAATGTGTTGTACTTCTTTGTGACGATGATTGCAATTTTGTGATTACAGTTGCCAGAGCGAGATGGCAACATTCTTGCTTTATCAAACGTGACTTGGAGATCGAGGTGTTACCTTAGGGAGAGGTGTGTGGGTTCATTAGGCTGGGGATGATTTTAAAGCTGAACATGTGACCTCTGATTGTTTTCTGGCATTTAGTCTTTAGAAGGGAGAGAGCCTTCCTTCCAGCTGACGTTTGGCTTATTGAACAAGTTAAAAAAATAAATAAATAAAGTGGGGGAGGGGGAGAGTGAATGCTTTGAGAAGAGATCATTTTGTGTTTTATCCTTTTTTTGTGTGCTTATCCTTTTTTCTGTAATATCTGTTTCAGTTATCCGTATGCATGTAACTCTGATAAAATAGGAAATAGCAAGAACAGTCACTGAATTTTACCAGCCTTACTATGTGACAGTAAATTGGAAGATCCAATTTACTAATAAAGATTAACCCTTTGAATCTGAACACCTCATTGTTTATTGTCCCTGACACACAAATAGTGCTATGGTAAAGCACTAAATATTATATTTTATTGTAAAATTAAAATAACCATATAAAATCTTTCTTTCCATATTCTCGCAATACTTTCCTTCCTATTCAATAAAAACACATTCGATTAAGAGGACGTTTCTGGATATTGAATTTTAATGCAGTTATCCATATTCATGGGACATATACAAAACTATAATTGCTTTTCCAGCACATTGAGCTCTCGATTGTTCCAAATATTTATTTTCCGTCTATCTTCTCAGCTGGGTGACACAGGTCGGTACACCTGCATTGCATCGACCCCCAGTGGCGAAGCAACGTGGAGTGCTTACATTGAAGTCCAAGGTAAATCAGCTAGCGTTTTTAACTTAAAGCTTGGCTTGCGGTCGTTTACTTGCTGGTAAATGGATGAAGTCGATGTCCCGATGCCTGACTAGGTATAGAATGGTGTAATCTGTCTTTCTGTGCTTATCTGTATATGTGTAAACGTCTTTCTTCTGTATCTCCTTTATTAGAATTTGGAGTTCCAGTTCAGCCTCCAAGACCCACTGACCCAAATTTAATCCCTAGTGCTCCCTCAAAACCCGAAGTTACAGATGTCAGCAGAAATACAGTAACATTGTCATGGCAACCAAATTTGAATTCAGGAGCAACTCCAACCTCTTATATTATAGAAGCCTTCAGGTAGAGTAAAGATGATGTTTCCTAGTTGGTCTTCTTTTTTTTTTTTTTTTTGGCTTACCATTCAATATGCATGTTCTAACTTGTGTATCTGTCCTTAGCCATGCATCTGGTAGCAGCTGGCAGACCGTAGCAGAGAATGTGAAAACAGAAACATTTGCCATTAAAGGACTCAAACCTAATGCAATTTACCTTTTCCTTGTGAGGGCAGCAAATGCATATGGAATTAGTGATCCAAGCCAGATATCAGATCCAGTGAAAACACAAGGTAAATACTGATTTACTTACCCTCATGACACCTACTTATTCCTAGATGTTACACTTTCATAAGTCAATAATGTGTCCTGCTCCCTGCTGTGATTGTATATGTAATACAGATCTGTTCTTCCAGTTGCTCCATTAATTTTTAATGCACAAACACAATGTCTGCGAACTTTATTCTTTTCTGGAGTAAGTATTCCAAGAGAAGATTAATACCAAAGAGCAGTGTCTCTCATTTTATAAAATCACAATCCAATCAGACAAAAATGTTATGTATTTTTATATTGTATTCGATTTCTCCCCCCACAAAGCATGGGAAAAAATACTTTAGGTTGACATGTTGTTCGGTCTGTCTTTCATTGTCAGTTATATGAGCCGTGATATATTAAACATTTATATGAGAGTCATGTATATTCTGGTCAAAGCCAGGTCAAAGAAGCAGATATAAAGGAAGAAATGAATACAATGTGGAAGCTAATGAATATGTGAAGCAAATTAGAAACGTGCTCACTTGGGCCATATTGGATATATTGCTTTTTATTGTGAATAAAAAGTATATTTAGCCTTCCACAAATGACCCCTATCCGTCACCGTGCCACACTTATTATTTTAAAGTTTTAGTAGGAGTAAAATTTACGTATTGAGTAAAAAGGTGATTTGAATCAATCTTTACTCTTTTTTAACACACTGTTAGCGTCACTAAAATATGCTTCTTCTTGTATTAATAGAAAAATAAAAATTCTAGGTGGTAGCGGTAGAAATATGCTATTATTTTCTCAGCATTCGGAGGAATCATATTATCTCCATCTTGAGTTTACCTTTCCAAAGGGGGGCGGGGAATATAACTTAGTTATAGTGCTAGAAACAATTTGTGCACACAAGGATTGAAAGACTGAAGCTGATTTTTACTGGTCTTAGAGAGGGTCTGCCAGTCATTTTGCTTGTTTTGCCTTCTCTGATGAGTGTATAAAGAATCTTTTTGGAAGGACATTTTGCTTCCGAATTCACACAGAAGGCAAATTTAGTTGTCGAACAGGTCCTTGTTCGTCTCCTGCTGTGTGAATTCAACACACCCAAGTGCCTATATTTGCAATTATGAGTCACCTCAGGAACGCTAATATTCTTGGAGCCTGCCTTAACACACTTTGAGGTTTTCAATATTAGATACGCATTTGCAAAGAATGCAGACACAGTGACAGCTGTAAAGTGAGTTGAAACTTTTCTCCCGACTGTAGTGGTCTCTACCTGGGAAACTCTTCAGTTTTGATTGACTGCTAGTCTGTTACCTAGTCCTGTGAGTGATTTTGGAGTCTACACCCACATTTGTAAATGAGGAGGTAGTTCACACTTAATCTGAAAATTAATTTAAGTCTTTTTACATTTTAATGGACTTACCTTTACACATGAATAGCTAGTGGAACCGCCTTAGGGAAATTAACCCATGGCGTTTGGAAGACTGGAAATATTAATTAAGCCTGCCATTTTGAAATCAAAGGATTTCTTTTTTTTTTTTTTAAGATTTTATTTATTTATTTATTTGACAGACAGAGATCACAAGTAGGCAGAGAGGCAGGCAGAGAGAGAGGAGGAAGCAGGCTCCCTGTGGAGCAGAGATCCCGATGTGGGGCTCGATCCCAGGACCCTGGGATCATGACCTGAGCCAAAGGCAGAGGCTTTAACCCACTAAGGCACCCAGGCGCCCCGAAACCAAAGGATTTCTAATCTTACCTCCCGAACCTATAAGCTATGTCGCCCTGAGCACGTTAGTTTGTCCTGAGCTTCAGTTTTGTCATTTATAAAATGGGACTAAAAATGGGCTCTCCACTAGTTTAGATAAGGATCAATTAATTTATGAGTATATACCACTCAGATTTCTCTTCTGTTTTCTGCCATAAGAATTTGTTATTGGACTCGTGTTTCTTTCAATGTCTGGACCAAAACTAGAGGGAGCTGATAAACTTTGCAGATACCATGAAGCTGAGAAAGGGGACCTGAGGGATGAGAGCATCAGATTGAACTCTCTCCAATAGACGGAAAGGATGGGTCACCACTAAGAAGATTCAGTTAATGGAGGAAATTCAAAAGTGCGTCACTTAAACTTAAGGTTTAAAACTGTTGTGGATGGGCGCCTGGGTGGCTCAGTTAGTTAAGCAGCTGCCTTCGGCTCAGGTCTCGGGGATCGAGTCTCACATTGGGCTCCCAGCTCCATGGGGAGTCTGCTTCTCCCTCTGACCTTCTCCTCTCTCATCCTCTCTCTCACTCTCTCTCAAATAAATAAAATCTTAAAAATAAATAAATAAATAAATAAACTGTTGTGGAAGGATAGACTAGGGATACCAGGCTTAAAGGGGGGAGGGTACACGTGTGTGTCAGGGTCCTGGGGGCACACAGATCTCAGTATTTGAAGTCAATTAAAACACCAATTTGAGCCAACGGAGTGGTGTCCTTGCCAAAAGAACAAATGTAGTCTTAGGTAGCATTAGCATAATTATGTTTGGATCAAGTAATCCCTTCTCTTTACTCTAAACTGGTCAGGTTACGAATGGACTAATATGTTCGTTTCTGAACACTACATTTTCAAGTAGACTTTAAAGAGGAGGACAAGGAGGTTAGTTGGTGGGACTACACTGAAGGCTAAAAATCACATCACTGGAAAAGAAATTCAGGAATCTTGGCACGTTTTCCCCCAAAAATAATAAAGTTAGAGTTGACATGACATTTTTTTTCTTTAACATTTTAAGAGACCATCATGCGGAAACAGTATGCATATTTTAACCCTAGGCAGCAAAATAGGACCAAGGAGTAGAAGTAACATTGAGGAAGAGTTCATGGTCTAGCTCTTGGACTGCTTTTAAGATACTGTGAAGCTTAGCTGAAGATTAGGCTAATACCGGTTGTAGCAGGAACTTGGGGAAAAATCTGGAAAAAAGTACGGAACATTTGTGTAGTTAGGATAAGAAGAGCCAGGGGCAGAGGGCATTTGGGAGAGACTTGTTAGAAATTGATTTGTAAGAGAGCAGCCATAATTTCTCTAACCATTTCTATAACATGACTGCAAAGAAGCCTTCCCCAAGCAGAGATTCTGTGAAGGAGTTGGGTAGGGTTAGAGGGACAAGGCACCGTTTCCAGTCAGAATGCAGGCAGACCCATGTCACAGCTGGAGTTAGAGCCTTGTCAAAGGTAATCGAGATCTGTTTTCCCCAAAACAAGATTCGATAATACAAATGCACGGAAGATGGCATGAGTCGCTGGCAAGTAGGGTGTGTGTTGGCCGTTGCTGCGATGGTAAGGTTGTCACCACTGTAACTACTGTGCTTCCTCCATGTGTCCTACTTGCACAGCGTTCTGAGCCCTATCTTTTTTTTTTTTTTTTTAAGATTTTATTTATTTATTTGACAGAGACCACAAGTAGGCAAAGAGGCAGGGGGTTGGGGAGGAGGAAGCAGGCTCCCTGCTGAGCAGAGAGCCTGATGCGGGGCTGGATCCCAGGACCCTGAGATCATGACCTGAGCCGAAGGCAGAGGCTTAACCCATTGAGCCACCCAGGTGCCCCTGAGTCCTATCTTTGAGGAATATATACGCAGACACAGAATGCACCTCATGGGTATGGTATAGATAGTAAGAACTCAGTTATTGTAAATAATGAAGTAGGGCCTGGATAATCTCTCTTCTGAGAGTGTGTGTAGGGAATTCCAACACTGGGGAAGCAGCTGGGTAGAATTACAATCTAAAATTTCCTCCAGGTTAATTCTGAATGTTCGAAGGAACTTTTACCTTATAATACATTTTTTTTTTTCAAGAGGAGGAAAAGGACAAGAACAATAAAAGGACCAATTGATAAACTTTTCAACATTGTTAGATATTACTTTTCATTTTTCTCTCTGATGGGCCATTTTCTGAATATTCTAGGCTGCTGTTGCCAAAATAGTTCCACCAGGGAAGGGAGTTTCATAGTTTTCATGAAGGGATTGACTGACAAGTTTATCTCAAAACTGAAGAAATTAGAGATTGTGATGAAAATCATAGTAGTTAACATTTAAAATGGTTATTTACATATTTGAGGATACTTCTTGAAAGGCAGAAGATTCCCTGAGGGTAGAAGCTTATATATGAGAAGACATGTTTAGAAGCTGACATAGCATGTGAGTTTTTCATACAGTTATCCCCTTTCACTCAACCATTATTTATTAAGCGCATTCTAAACATATGGCACAGGGCTAGGTGTTCTGGGTTCACCTAGATGAACCCAGTCCCTGCCTTTAAGACAAGGACTTCCAATGACTTACAAAGTGCAGTTCTCACAGCAGCCCTCAGAAGTATCTGCGATCGTTATTGCCATTTGCCAGATGAGGAAACAGAAAAATAGCAAGGTTAGGCAATCTTCCCCATGTTTCACGGCTGGTAAGTTGCTGAGCTGGGGTGCAAACCCAAGTCTGTTTTATTGCAAGGACTTCACACTTGCCCCAGAGACAGATGGTAGCTGGAGTCACGGAGCAACAGAAACCAGCAGGGAAGGAAGGACATCGGAGAGGGGAGGGTGACAGGCAAGTGCTTTCCATCTCTAGGCTGTGACGATAGGTTCCCTGAGGGCCAGTGTTAGCCAAGGATATTTGTAAGGGCTGCTAAAGTATGAGAAGCCAAAATTATCTGTTGTTTTTGTCATTTTGCTTATTTATAAGTTTAAAAGATGGGTGTAGTATATATACAGTCAAGGGTGTTCTATCTGAGAGTGTTAAACAGCACTCTTTTTTTTTTTTTTAAGATTTTATTTATTTATTTGACAGACAGAGATCACAAGTAGATGGAGAGGCAGGCAGAGAGAGAGAGAGAGAGAGGGAAGCAGGCTCCCTGCTGAGCAGAGAGCCCTACACGGAACTCGATCCCAGGACCCTGAGATCATGACCTGAGCTGAAGGCAGCGGCTTAACCCACTGAGCCACCCAGGCACCCTTAAACAGCACTCTTGATCTGTCTTCTGTCTGCCTGACTTCCACGGAGTCCCTCAAACCTTAACAACCTCTTTTTTGTTGTTGTTTTTTTCCAAGTTTTAATTTAAACTCTTGTTAGTTAACATATAGCGTAATAGTGGAAAATCTCACTTTTAATAAATGTGTTATTTGTTTCTTGTTTAGAATCCTTGAAGATATATAGTTGTTCAGAAAACCGAAGTTCTCATTGGTGGTGTTTATGGGATGGCAAATACTGTAGAATATATATGCCAACATATAATATTCTGAGAAAAAGAATTCTGGCCACGAAAGTCTTCATCTTCCTCTGTCTGTCAAATAAATGAATAAAAAAAAAAATCTTAAAAAAAAATTAAAGGTCTTCATTTTCTTCCCTGCTTCACCCTGTGTCGCCCTTTATTATTTATTTTTCTTTTAATATTTTATTTTTTTATTTGAGAGAGAGAGAGAGAGGAGCAGAGGGAGAGGGCCACGCAGCCTCTGCAGTGGGCAGGGAGCCCAACACAGAGCTCCGGCCCACGACCCTGAGATCACGATCTGAAACTGAAATCAGAAGTCGGATACTTAACTACCTGAGCCACCCAGGCAACCCCCTTTTTATTATTGAGAGCAAAGCAAAATATCTGTGTTTAGAAAACCCCCTTAGCAAAGGGCAATTTTTATTGAGTACAGACTTTAGAATTTTAACAAAACCCCTCCTGACTGGGGGGAGAAAAGTAAATGAACATTAACATAATGAACACTAGTAATAGTTTAATTCTTACTTACAACTAGTAATAGTTTACATCACTAGTAATAGTTTAATTCTTTCTTACAACATAAATGAACACTAGTAATTAATTCTTACAACTAGTTATAGTTACAACGATTAATAGTTTACAACACTAGTAATAGTTTAATTCTTACAACATAAATGAACACTAGTAATAGTTTACAACTAGTAATAGTTTACAACACTAGTAATAGTTTAATTCTTACTTTATTATTGGTCTCCTTTCTTAAATTTTGGTGTTCTCAAGATTAAGAATTTTTTATTTAACCTCCTTTATAGTGATACAAAAACTGAACTAAAAAGGAAGCCATTAAATAAATGGTTAGGTGCTCTTTTCTCATCAGATTTATTTTGTTATTCTTGTCTATTCATTTCATGTTATTCCATTCCATTCCATTCCCTTCTTCTGGTGGCTTCTGTATCCCTCATCGGAGCTACTACTAACTTACTGTATACCTTATTTAGGAAGATATCCAAGTTCATCTTATAAGATATAAGGTGTCTAGGGGCACCTGGGTGGCTCAGTGGGTTAAAGCCTCTGCCTTCAGCTCAGGTCATGATCCCAGGGTCCTGGGATCAAGTCGCGTGTCAGGCTCTCTGCTCAGTGGGGAGCCTGCTCCCTACCTCCCCGCCTGCCTCTCTGCCTACTTATGTTCTCTGTCTGTCAAATAAATAAATAAAATCTTAAAAAAAAAAAGATATAAGGTGTCTAATTTCTCTTTGTGCTTTCTTATCACTTACTGTATGTTTTCATTCCTTCCATTACTCACCCACTCTACTGCAATTTCCAACTCTTCTTTCTTGCATAGTCTGGAGCACTACTGAATTTTGTAACAAACTCAGAAGGGATTGCACTCAGCGTCTCATCCTTGGTGAGAAAGCAATCATTACATGCTGGGAGGCACCCTCAGATGCTGCTTTTGGCCACTGTTACCTTTGCTTCCTCCTCTTTCTTGCTTTCTACGTGCCCTCTGCTTGTTCTCTCTCTCCCTCTGTACGTTCCTATCTTCCCTATGCTACTATAAAGGTTACCTCGTTCCCATTTTATTCTGTAGCGCAGGTTAGCTTGCCAGTTGGAATGGCTCTTCTTCTCTGGGAGTGACTATGGCTGGAAGGATTGCTTCACCCTGCCTTCATTCCCATCAGTTACACTGTGTAGGGTGATAACACGGTCTTCTTGGATTCTTGCAGATGTTCCCCCCACGAGTCAGGGAGTAGATCACAAGCAGGTCCAGAGAGAACTGGGAAATGTTGTACTGCACCTGCACAACCCTACCATCCTCTCCTCCTCTTCAATCGAAGTGCACTGGACAGTGAGTCATTCTTGTTGCAATATTTGATTCCACTTTCAATAAGCAGATGACTTCTGGGAGATCATTATATGAAAAAAATATTTATGGAGCAGATAGCTTATGTATGTGTGTTGCCTACTTGTCCACCAACGACGACTTCATATTGTAATTGCTTATTATGGTACCTGTGCACGGACTTGCAACAGAAAAAAGTTCCACGTTGTGCGTATTTTCTATTACACTGCAATAGTAAATGGTGCCATTACCAAAGGAAAGAAACACACAGTATTAATTATAAATATGTAACTTGTGATAGGATCATTATCACATACATTTTTTGAGACTTTAGAAGTATTTCTGAGTAGCATTAAGCTGGCATTTAAAATCAGAATCTTTTCTGGTCCTTTTGATCTTGACATATCTGCAGATATCTGTCACAGAGCTGCCTAAAATTTCTATATAAACCATAGAAATTAGTGTCTAATATTATCTGTTAAGCTGAAAAGGTGACTACATTACAAAAGATAGTGCTTAGTTTTTTTCATATTCTATTTTATATAAACTAGAAAACTATAGAGTGTAGCCAGATAGAATTTTTTGCATTTTGACACGTTTAATTTTCGTAATTTTAAAATAAATCAATATAAAGATATAAATGGTTACATGTTTTGTCATTTTAATAGGTGGACCAACAGTCTCAGTATATTCAAGGATATAAAATTCTTTATCGGCCATCTGGAACCAACCACGGTGAATCGGAGTGGTTAGTTTTTGAAGTGAGGACCCCAACCAAAAATAGCGTGGTTATCCCTGATCTCAGAAAGGGAGTCAACTATGAAATTAAGGCTCGGCCATTTTTTAATGAATTTCAAGGAGCAGATAGTGAAATTAAATTTGCCAAAACTTTAGAAGAAGGCAAGTATAATGAAATGTGTGATTACTGTGCATTATGGTACATGTGTTAGGTTTTTTTTTAACTTGAGGAAATTTTAACATTAATTGTGACATTAATTACTGTCTTGATGTTGAACATTAGATTTTGCTAAGAGAATTTGTCCAACCGGAACTGCTAAAAATCAAAATTCTGTAATACTTGACTTGCTTTAATAGCCTGTTTAAAAACGTACAACCATGAGCCATGTTTTACTTAATGGCATAGGTAGGATATAGTCAACTGTTGAGAGCTAAAATTCACATTTAAAAATGAATATGTTCTCAATTTCCTTGACTTTCCATTAATTATCTTCCACTCACTTATTGAATGTTACTTTGAGTAATGATTTATAAATACAGTGAGTAATGTTTTGGTTTGCCCAGGACTTTCTGGGATTAGCACTTTATGTTTATTCCTCATGTCCGTGGACATGATTGGCCACCTTGACCTGAAATTTCAATCTAAGTATTTACATAAAGGTAAAAAAGGTTGTGCATCACAAGTATACTCTGTAAAAATAACCAGAATTTTCCCTAAAATCTGCTTATTATTTTGATTAGAGAAATGATGGGATGTAGTTAACGTCATGAATGATTAATCTTTATACTTTGGAACATTTGTAGGGAGAACATGGGACTGAGGTTACAGGGTAGGAAGAATAAGAATTTTCCTGATCTATTTTGTGGAGATAATCTACATATCTTTGTTTATGGAAAATGCATAATAACAAAAAGCTTAGCAATATTGAGGAGAAACTTAAATCAGTTGGGACTATTCAGACTTGAATGAGATACATCTTTAAAACATATGGGTATATTGACATATTGACGTAGATTTGACATAGTTATTACTTGACTTTAAATGTTGTGTCTGCCTTGAGGTTCTCTTATATACTCATAATGTATCCAATTTTTAAAACAATAGCACCCAGTGCCCCACCCCAGAGTGTAACTGTATCAAAGAATGAAGGAAACGGAACTGCAATTCTTGTTAGTTGGCAGCCGCCTCCAGAAGACACTCAAAATGGAATGGTCCAAGAGTATAAGGTAATGCATATATGATAATTACTGATGGACACCCTTCTCCCCCTACAAAGAAAAGCGAAAGAGAAAGGGTGTCTGAATTGTGGATATTTGGCGCCATCTGCTGGTCCATGTAGCAATGTAAAATTATCTTACTACACCATTTTTTCAGTAATCTTGGAATAATTCTTTCTTAAGCCATTTGAAAAAGCAGTTAATTTAAAAGAAGTCATCTAGAGGGTCACAAAATCTATAGGGCCATATAATTTCACACAAACAACAAGTATAAATGCCAATAAAAAAGGGATTTGTTTGTTTGTTTACCTTAAAAAAATAGCTTGCATATATTTTGCAGGATTGGGTTGCCCCATGGAATTGGCTAGGAGTCAAATACTATCAAATAGGGTTTGCTTGCTTGCTCTCCTTTTGGCACATCTGAAGTTTTCGAACTTTGGAGCTAAGTTGGAAAACTTGTTTTAATGTACGTGAAAGTTTTTTTTTTTTTTTTCTTGTGAAGCATGTTTTAGTCTCTAAACAAAATTTCATGTCTCAGAGGAGATTCAGTTATATGTTTATGTATCTTTAAATGAATTTTAAAACTATAAGATGGCAAGTGACTCAATCTGGTAATTCTGATAATTATTTTGACCTGTGAAGTCATCAGCTCTAGTGATTAAATTTAGAGTCTCACATAGATTTGTTCTGAGCAAATATTTTCAGAGCATGCCAAGATACAGTTAAAAACAAAGTTAGGCTCATGAAATATATCCTATCAATGACTCTGTATTATAGGAAAGTCTTAATGGATCTATGATAAATGAGTAATTGATAGATTGAATCGGGGAAATCTCAATAGAAAATAGATTTTACATGTCTTTTTTTCAACATGGATGTAAACACATTGCACACTAGGAGAATTTCAACTGTAAAACATTTTTTCTCTAGATACTGTTTTATGTTTCCATGATACCTGAGTATTTTTCTAATTACTAGTTAAATCGTGATACTTAGTAGTTCATCTCATATATGTGAGTATTTTATACTGTCTCTGTTGATACAAAACTGATATTAAAAAGGTGACCACATTTATCTTCTACAGGTAATTAGATACTAACATCAGAATCACTTGTAGACTTATCTTCCAAACATAGGTACCTGACCACCATTCTTGGAGATTCTGACCCTGTAGGTCTGATGGGGGCGGTTTGCATACTCATCAGGGTAGATCTTTCCAAGGTGATTCTGATGTGCACACTTGGTAAGACTTGCCAAATAAAGACCATCAATGTCCCCTCGAGTAGCAAATTGATTTGGACAATAACCAGATATACTGAGCTTCATTTTCGGCCTAACATTTTCTTAAAATGACTTTTAAAAACAAACTGAAAGCCTTTTCATGAAATTTACCAGAATTTTAAAGAGTGACATTTTAAATATTTAAAACAGTGCCATGAGTGTCCTGTGAATGTTCTAAGATATTTCAAATTAGATCTTCTAGTGTCATTGAGTCATTGAAAGGTAAGAGTCTCTACAATCTAAGTGTTTTCTTGTGAATTTCAAGGTTATCTCAAGACTGTGGAGTGACAGGATGCTATGGTTCTGTCCAGAAAAAATGAACTGTTACAGAGATCTTTAAGGATTTAAAATGAGGTGATGTCTCAGCTCTCAGGCAAAATTGTGTAATGCAGCATTTTCCCCTAAGAATCAAAACTCATTTCTCTCCAGAAGAAATGCAGAAGGGTGGATTTCACTTAACTTCATGGTCAATTTAAAATAATAAAATGCCTTTCAGAACCTGATTGACTGGTACAAAATCAGTTTGTGGCTTTGGTTCAGTTGCGTAATGTAATTGGGGAAAAAAAAATCACAAAGGACTCTTTATTTCCAAATGGTCAGGACCTGGTATAGAGTCTGGCCATTTGCTAGTGTTATGCATTGAAACTATATTAAAAGAATATTAACTTCCAAAGAAAAAAATGAAAGGTTATTGCTCACATGATAGAGGACACTGATACTCCTAGACTTATTTTAAATCCCATTTCCTATTACAGTTTAGACAATAGGCTACTTGAGGCTAATCCTACATGTTGCTTGAGGATATCATAAAGAATATAGAGCATGTTTTACTACTCCCTGGACCATTTTCTTATGGTAACTGAGTTCAAATACTGTCATGCACCATGTCCAACTTCTTAAACATTGCAGAAGATCACTCTATGGTTAAATAATCCTTTAGTGAAATTTAAATTAAGGATTACAGTGTAGTTCAGAAGTCTTAATTTCCTGAAAATAGTTTTCTGCCACAAATATACTTATCAAAGTTAGTGAGCTCTACAATAATTTTCTTATCGGAAGAACGTTTTTCTTTCAAGTCAAATATGTTTTGTTATTCTTTATGATATCATCTATGTTATCAAAGACTAATTAATATTCCCATTTAAATACAGGATTGGAGTGCTAATTTTCTCTCATGGATAGTGGTATGACATGCCTCAGGTTGAGGAGATTCATAGGAAGAGCCTAACTCCTTAGGTCCAGGTTTATTTATGTGTTTTTAAGTAAACTCTACATGCAGCATGGGACTTGAACTCGGGACCCCGAGATCAAGAGTTGCAAGTTTTACCGACTGAGCCAGCCGGGCATCCCTGTCCAGTTTTATTTTTAATAACCTTATTTTTGAAAAGGTATTTTATAGACTAAGTTATTGTTCTTTATCTGGGTATACACAGAGTTTTTGCAAAGCCCTTTTTTTCTGGCAAACAATTTCTAGGTTAAAAAAAAAAAAAACTGCTGATTTGGGCTTATAGGAGCCTGTTTCTTTGAGCAAAGATTTGTAGACTTTCCTAATAGACTCCTTGAGCAGTATATGAGAAAATTCAAAGCAGTCTTGAAGGTACTGCTAACCCGAGGTTGGAACGGAAGAGCCCGCTCAGAACTAGATCCTCGGGAAAAATGACTTCTGCTGCATCCTACATCAGGTCCATGAAAAGTCTGAACTTGGTCTAAAACCGAAATACCATGTTGATCTTTGCATTAACTTACATAATTTACCAGCTTCAACTTCCTTGTGCTCTTCTTACAGGTTTGGTGTCTGGGCAACGAAACTCGCTATCATATAAACAAGACAGTGGATGGTTCCACTTTTTCTGTGGTCATTCCTTCTCTGGTTCCCGGGATCCGCTACAGCGTGGAGGTGGCTGCCAGCACGGGGGCCGGGGCTGGGGTGAAGAGCGAGCCACAGTTCATCCAACTAGGTGAGAGCCCCGCTCTGGTTTGCAGTCTATCCCTGCACCCATGGTCCTGCCTTTCTTGGCTTTTGGAAAGAAAATGACAAAAATGATAACATTAGCTTTATTTCAAATATAGGCGTAGTAGAGTGTATAAAATATATCTACGTCCTATTATATAAATATAATTATATAAATACATAATATATATCACAACTAAACTGAAACTTAGCCAAGTGCACATTTTAAATTATATTTAAATGTGTCAGCATTTAAATGTTGTCAGCATTCACTGTCATCCTAATTCCATCCTATTGAATTTTCTTTTCTTTTTTTTTTGTTTATTCAACAAATACTGTTAATTGAACATCAAGGATACCCCAGTGAACAAGAAAGACAGTCTGAAACTTCATAGAATTTATAGTTATTTGGATTAAAAAAAAAAAAAAAACCAAATCTTCCATGAAAAACTTAAACTAGGTATTAGAAGTTTAAGCAATATGCAATTTATATTTACCACTCTGGTATCCATTTAAAACTGTAATTGCTTTTTTAAAAATTTATTTATTTATTTGTTTGTTTGTTTGACAGAGATCGCAAGTAGGCAGAGAGGCAGGCAGAGAGAGAGGGGGAAGCAGACTCCCCACTGAGCAGTCAGCCTGATGTGGGGCTCGATGCGGGGCTCAATCCCAGGACCCCGAGATCATGACCCGAGCCGAAGGCAGAGGTTTAACTCACTGAGCCACCCAGGTGGCCCAAAACTGTAATTGCTTTTTATAAGAAAAGATAGATTCCAGTGTCCAAGAGAATTGGGATGCGGTTATATGCTAATTACTTAGAAAGGTAAATACCATGTGTGCTTCAGAAGTGGTTAGAGGAATTAGGAAAAACATTTAGAAAAAAACTGACAGAGAAGCCTTGTTATTACAGTTTCCTATGGGGAATGTGGCATGAATATGAAATACAAATTAGTAAGTGGTTACTGGTAAAATCTAAAGCAAACAACAACAAAAACAATTATAAATGGAAAGGGGAGAGAAAGGCGTCACTATCAAGAGACTGCACTTAAAATACAAGCAACGCTTCATGTAGAGCCGGCTTTGGTTTATTCCTTTCAGATCAGAAGTTAAGCATTACTAAGATTTTATGTCAGGAGAAGGATCAGATATATGCATTTTTATACTTCACCGTCAAGTACAAAGTATTTTTGCATTTGGTTGATAATTGAGGACATCCTAGAAATTATTTAAAACAAAATTGAGAAACATTTGGCTTTGAATAAACTTTATTGCTATATAAACTTTTCACTCAGTCTGGAAATTCCTATCATTGTTGTGTTGTTAAGACCGAGCTATCTGCTCTAACCGATGTCTTTACCGAAATCTCTGTGGTATAATATGATAAATTTCACCTGAAATGCCGTGATCGTGGGGCGGGACTCTGTTCCATGTGGACATGGTCACGGGCTGGTGAGGCTTACCTTTTTAACATGGAGCTTTCAAGGCTGACTCAAGGCCAGCAGAAAGAAGGAAAAGAAACCCGCAGTGTGGGGGAGGATTGAATGGTGCCGGTCTAGGATTCGCATGCATCTCTGCTGGGCAGAACTCTCATGGGATTTCCAATGGATGAATGGGAACACCGCCAACGAAGTCACTGGCTAGGGAGTTACCTCCTGAAAACTCTATCGTGTAACAGTAACATTCAAACCTTTAGAGGAGAGCTTGCACTATCGCCACAGCCATGGTCCAGAATTTGATCTGGGGATTATCTTTTTAAACAGTGCTTGCATATGCAACTTTTAAGCAAAAGTCGTCTCATGGTTTATTTCAAGTTCCTTTATTACGAAATTACAAAATAGGGAACTATGTAAAAGAATTGCTTGATGAGGGACGCCTGGGTGGCTCAGTTGGTTAAGCAGCTGCCTTCGGCTCAGGTCATGATTCCAGCGTCCTGGGATCGAGTCCCACATCGGGCTCCTTGCTTGGCGGGGAGCCTGCTTCTCCCTCTGCCTCTGCCTGCCATTCTGTCTGCCTGTGCTCACTCGCTCTCCTCTCTCTCTGACAAATAAATAAAATCTTTAAAAAAAAAAAAAAAAGAATTGCTTGATGAATCTGTTACAACGTTCAGTTGGACCTGGGGAAAAATAGTCTAAATACAGACCTTTTACTCACAGAATTGCCCAGTTTTATGAAACATCAGTATTAACTTATTAAAATTGATATTATAGATTATAGTGTGATGACCATTTACCTATTTTTATAACATACGACTTTTCGTCCTTTCTCAAAGATGTGTTGGAAAAGGACCCTGTGTAATTTTATTTATTTAAGATTTAAATCAGGGGATTTAAGGGTCAAATTGGTTTTCTTGAAATTATAAATGTGTTCCAGTTTTCCATATCTTAATATAGGCTCAGCTGCAGGGAGGCAGAGACTAAGATGTAGAGTGGCCGCTTTAATTCATTAGTCACACCACACTTTTTTCTGTTAAACCCATCTGGTTGCCTGCATGGAACCTCTCCTGCCTGTCTCCATAAAATCTGAAGCTACCCAACTTAACCTTGCACAAACAGCCATGAAATCTATAAACTTAGGAGATGCAAAGAGTGTATCAGGGGAAAAAAAAAAAGAATAGGTCTGCTTGAACTCTCAGAAGATGAAGTGCTTTTAGGAAAACCATAGATAAAAGAGCCTGGAACGTGGAATTAAAACTTTCCATCAACAAACAGTTGAAGGCAGGTGACAGAGACAGTTTATAAAAATAGGTTTTTCAGCCTTCATCCTCCATAGAATAAAATCTGGAATTCTTTTAAAGAAAAAAAAAAGTAATAAAACACGCACGCATGCGCGTGCGTACACACACACACACACAGGAGTAGCAATGCAGCTACCATTATACATAGATGGGGTGTGGAATTTTCCCAAGGTGATTTCCTTAGCCATGGAATGCTGCTTGTTTTCCTGCCAATGTCTTATTGGGGCACCATATCATTTAATAAGAAAAAAAAAATAATCTGTAGAATTTTCTTCTGTTTGAGAAATGTTCTTCATATATAATGAACTATACCAATTATTTTTTCTGGGGAAAAAAATGGAATTTTGGACTGGAACAAATGTTTCTATTTTAAGGCAGATGATGAGCAGAACATTTTCGAGTCCAATAAAATTAGACGACTGTAAGAAAGCACCATTCCTAATAGCATGGGCAAACACCTTCTCGTTTCACCAGATGTTGTGGGGGCAGAACATTAAAACCACAGGCACTAATGGGACTTGTGCCCACTGGGCATCTTCAGTGTTTTCATCATTCAGTGCCAACAAAGTAGGATATTGCTTTGATCACAGAACAAGGGTTTGTGCTTTTCTGCAAACATTGCTGACGGCTCCATATGACTTGTTGAAAGGGTGGACTTAAAAAAAGAGTCTCTTAGTAGTTTTAAACATAAAAAAGGAAATTTCCTTTGCCAGAAATTCCATCAATTTTAAATTACTGAGTCAGAAGAACAGAAAACATAAGACTTTTCGACTATTTGTAACACTGGATAGTTCCTGTCCGTATTTAATGTTCTTGGATCTATTGCTGGTCATGGCTGTTGTTTTAGAAAAAAGAGATTACTCGAAAACAAACAAACAAACAATCAGACTTTGGGGCTGGTTCAATTAGTATAACATCCGACTCTTGATCTTGAGGTTTTAAGTTCAAGCCCCACTTTGGATGTAGAGATTACTTTTAAAAGAAAAAAAGAAAGAAATATTATTCATCATTATTTCAGTGGTAACATTATCTTAATTTTTCTTTAGTTTTATGTTATACTAAATTGTATAGACCCTGTGATGGGCATCTGGGTGGCTCGGTCTGTTAAGCAGCTGCCTTTAGCTCGGGTCATGATCGCAGGATCCTGGGAGAGAGCCCTGCATCGAGTTCCCTATTCAGCCAGGGTTCTGCTTCTCCCTCTCCGTCTGCCTGCTGCTCTGCCTGCTTGTGCTCTCTCTCTCTCTGTCTCTCTCAAATAAATAAATAAAATTAAAAAAAAATTGTATAGACCCCGTGAACATAGGCTCAGATAATGTGTTTCTAAGACATTTTAGAGTCTTATAATATAGTCATGTAGTTGGAGGATTCGGGGAGGAGAAAAAAAACACACACCTTTTTTTCAATACCTACCTTAAGTGGAGGAAATAACATTTTATTTATTATCATTTTAGAACATGTAATTGAGAGTTTCTGTAGAAGTCTGAGAAAGTTCATGTCTTTTCTATACAACTTATTTGCTACCCCTTATTTATAGACTCCTGTTCAAGCATTTCAGTGTTTAGAATTGTAATTTTGTATTTATCTGTTAGCACTGTCCTCTGAAACTTAATCTAAGCAATGAAGAGTTCCGTGGAGTAAAAAAAAAAATAGAACCTGTGTGCCATTGTCCTTGTTTTTAAACACATTCCACAAAATTATTGTGTCCTGTTTGTTTTGCATTAAAATAGAATGACTGTAATTTTGCTGAAAATCTCATGGACTATTTTAATTGGCAAGGGTGGATGTCACAGAATGAAAGACAGAAATGATTGTCTAAAAATTCACAAAATAATGATAGCCATTTTCTTCTTCTTTTTTTTAAAGATTTTATTTATTTATTTGACAGAGATTACAAGTAGGCAGAGAGGCAGGCAGAGAGAGAGTGGGGAAGCAGGTTCCCTGCTGAGCAGAGAGCCCGACGCAGGACACTGGGACCATGACCTGAGTCCAAGGCAGAGGCTTTAACCCACTGAGCCACCCAGGTGCCCCTGATAGCCATTTTCTATGAGACAAGCATGCATTCATGATGTCGCTGAGTTTTCAACCCACATTAATCCCAAGATGGCTTTTCAGATTCCCACGGAAACCCTGTGTCTCCTGAAGACCAAGTCAGCCTTGCTCAGCAGATCTCCGACGTGGTGAAGCAGCCCGCGTTCATCGCGGGCATCGGGGCCGCCTGCTGGATCATCCTCATGGTCTTCAGCATCTGGCTCTATCGACACCGAAAGAAGAGAAACGGGCTGGCGAGTACTTACGCGGGTATCCGAAAAGGTATTCCCTTTCCTGAGTTTTTCCATTTTTTTTTTTAATATGTTTCGGTAACTCCTGATTTGAATCTGTGGCTCCCAACGATTCATGGTTATCCAACTGCTATATTAAATTATTTTAATATGTAAAGATTTTCAAAAGTGCTTTTAGGGTGATCTAGATAAGGATAAGGATTCCTCTCGAACAGCAAGGCTTCAACAAGGCTTATCTGCTTGAGGCTCAGTTCCTTGAAACTATGTTTCGCCAAGGTAGGTCTCCCCTGGGTGGTTACACCATCTCGTGTGCCCTTTGGGAAGTACTTCATGGCTTTAGATTCTCAAAGAACTTCTTTAATGTCCTTGTCACAGGAATTGTAAATACCAGCTTCGCACGGTCTCACACAGCTTTTAAGGGAGTGCAGTTGCCTTTGTGACGCCAGAGATTATTTATAAGATAATTATTTCATGAGCATTTCTGATTAGTTATAAGGTAGTCATTTCTTAGCGAATATGGAATGCCCAACTAGATGATGTGCCTCCGCGTGCAGAGAGGAGGGTTAGTCCTTTTTTTATTGTCGTATTTAAGGTCGTGGAGTTGAGTGTGTATATACTGTTAATCCGTGATGGGGCTTTCCTCATAAGTGTGTCTATAGTGTTAGAAGAGAAAGTTTACTTGATTGCAGTTATTTACAATTTTATGGATGTGACAAGTATGCCAAGGTCCGCAGACACTCCCTGCCTCCACCTCCCCAACAAACCCATGAATCAGTTCGGGGCCACTGATAAGCACAACAGGTGACTAAAAGTCCTGGTTTTCAGGGGAGAGTCCTAAGTTATTTCTTTTGTCCAACAAGTTACCTAGAGTTCTCCTTTTTGGTACAATTACACATTCACCATAGTTCTCACTTTTGCTTGGCTGTAAAACAGATTTTTTTTTTTTAAGATTTTATTTATTTATTTGACAGAGATCACAAATAGGCAGAGAGCAGGCAGAGAGAGAGGGGAAAGCAGGCTCCCCGCTGAGCAGAGAGCCCTATGCGGGGCTCAATCCCAGGACCCTGAGATCATGACCTGAGCCAAAGGCAGAGGCTTTAACCCACTGAGCCACCCAGGCACCCCTGGAAAACAGATTTAAAGAGAACTACCAATGAACACATCTGCTCTCACACTATCACCGTCCCTTTAAAAACAGAAGTCTACCTATCTTCTGAAGATTTTATTTATTTTAACCCGCTGAGCCACCCAGATGCCCCAAGATTTTATTTATTTTAGAGAGAGAGAGAGAGTAGAGCATGGAAGTGAGTGCGCACTAGCAGGCAGAGGGACGGAGGGAGAGGGAAGCTCAGACTCCGTGCTAAGCAAGGAGCCAGACGTGGGGCTCAATCCCACGACCCTGAAATCATGACCTGAGCTGAAATCAAGAGTCAGATGCTTAACCGACTGAGCCACCCAGGTGCCCCAAGTCTACATATTTCTTTTTTTTTTTCTCCCTCAAGTCTACATATTTTCTAAGCAAACATTTCCTATATGTCTTGGCCAAGCCCTTTCTCGAATCCGTTATATGGCAAAGTCAGAACTTGTAGCGCTAGCCAAAATTTTTCTCAATGAGTTCTATTGACTGTCCTTATAAGCTTAGAAAACAGTCTGGGACCGCAGTCTAAAATATTTGTGCTGTCAGTAGTCACAGGGGTCTTGACAAGAAAGAGTCAACACAAATTCATCACCCATGTGGTAAAAATACATGAATGTGCCACTCCACTGTGGACATGCAGCCATCCCTTCATGTACATGCATACATTTGCTGTGGCATTAGCATCCTTAAAAATGTTTTTTGCAGATATGCGTTCTGTCTAGAGATGAAGCAAAATGTCAGTTTCCCTATAGCCTGTGAAATGGAAAACGAGGGCGTGGAGGTGACTGCCAGGAGAGCTGGTGCTCGTTATGTCCCCAGAGTAGAACAATGTCAGGCACATGTGTGACCGTCTAAAACCTTTGACTTAAATCCAGTGCAGGGAAGGGGCTTGTGGGTGTCCCTGTGTCACGGAGCGGGGGAGGGGCAGGGTGAGTTGGGAGCTGCATTTTGAAATCGACTTTGAAGAGGAAAAGTGACTAATTAACGTAGAGATGTAGAGACTCTCGAATGCTCCAGGAATCTTGTATTTTTTGGTGCCGTGAGGGGCTGCAGCTGCGTAGTTATAACAATTTAATGCTCTATAGTGTCTTGAAATCTGAATGTGTGACATGAAACCCCCTTCCTTTCTGAAATGCCTTTTCTTTCACTAATGGACTATAAGCATGCTGGCAAATGCCTGTGAGCTCTTTGTGCAAAACCTATGAAACTAATACCATTGTCCTTTTAACTAGCTTGTGTTTAAGCAGAAATCATAGAACATAATTACAAATGTAATTGGTGAGCATTTGATTCTGCTTTCCTCACTTTGCCTCACTGGCAATTTTTCATAATTCTGTTTCCATCCAATTAAAAAAATAAAAAGTGCCTCCCCAAAACCTTAAATTGTCTATGCCAGAAACCATGCCAGTAATTATAAAAAAAAAAAAAAAATGCAGTGGAAGATTTTAAAGAAATAGATATAAGAGAGCCTCTTGACCTATAAACCATCAAACCAGCGTGTGACTTTGGGTAATAGTGAGAGTTATTAGCCTTCCCCCTCCCCCCGACCATGTGTACCCGTAGATAGACCCTCTGTTAGAACACTCAGGATCCCTCTCCACGAATATCCACACAGTGCACCAGCATTGCTGGGTAAAAAGAGATGATTCTATTATTGGAAGCTTTGAAAATTAAGTCCTTCTTTGGTATACAAGCCAGTAAAAATTTCATTTAGAGGGACCTCTTTTCATGTCTTCTGCAGTGATTTTAATGGGGCTAGCAGTTAGCTAGGAGGACTGACAAGGACCTTTCATATTTTTTTCTTTTCCTTATGTCCTTGTGATTGCAAAGGAATGTTCAGGCACTCTGTTCTTGCTCGAATAGCTTTACTTTCACGTGTGCCTTTTTATTGATTTATGTATTTATGAAGACTTGTTACCATGACTCGGAATTTTTGATTGTGGCTAAGTTATGTCGAAGCTCTGAAAAGACCTAACTGAAAGGAAACACAATAGAGTTCTTGAGACAGGGAGGGCCTGCTGCACTACCAGGGAAAGCCAGTGTATCAGTTGGGCACACACAGCACTGAAGTTTTTGTCCGTGTTCCTTCTAGTGTGCTCAGCGATGGTCTGGTGGCAAGTGACCATCACACCACATTCTCCAGCATGGCAGTGTGGCGCCCCAAGGGCTCTAGTCCTAAAGTAAATGTCTTGGAGACATTCCAGTGTGCCGTGGAAAATACATTTTTGGCAGTTTGTTGATCCACGATACGTGATCCGTAGGCCAGTTTGTGTGTATTAAGGATTTCTTAAACGCCAACTTTAGTCTTCCAGGCAGCAGGGAAGATTCCCCAGCTTTCCGGACCGGGGAACTGTTTACTTGAAATTAACGCGAAGGGCTTGCAAAATAAGTCAGCCTCCTCCCACCGTGAAATGACATGGAAATGGTCTGCGGTGTATTCAACACCCAGGAATGGGAGGAGATAGGAAAACTGGGGCGGGGGGCGAGCTTGCCACTTTTAAGGTCTGCGTTTCCATTTCAGGCCTTATTGATTAGATCAAGATTTATAACTGCAGAGAGTGAGGGTTTTCAGTGGGGTGTTATCGTTCTATTGTTTAGCTTCTAGTGTGACATTTAAAAATTGCACAGCCTACTCGGAGAAAGCTTCTCAATGTAAACTATAATGGAAAAATTAAAGTTTAAAACTCCCCATTTTTTCCGGTCCATTCACAAATTTCTAGAGTGATAAAAACCTAGTATTACACTGTTTATATGATAAGGTGTCAGGCATTTCTCAGCAGTGAAACAGTTTGGTTTTATGGTTCCCTTTGTTCCAGTTGTTTCTTTCCTTCTTTCTTCCCTCCCTCCCTCCCTTCCTGTGTTCCTTTCTTCCTTCCTTTTTTCCTTCTTTCTTTCCTTCCCTCCTTCCTTCTCTCCTTCTTTTCCTCCCTCCCTCCTTCCTTCCCTCCTTCCTTCCTTTTCTCCTTCCTTCCTGTCTCTGACTCTCTTTCTCTGAATGATGAATACTTAAGCGCACCTATTAGTCCACGTTAATAAGCATTTACTTTCAGATCTCTAGATAAGGTTCAAGCAAGACCCTGATAATACTTGTTTGAGTATCCATCAGCCAATGTTTGGAGATGATTAATCGCAGAGGATTCCTGTCTGTCCTAAGGCCAGGAGTGCCATCTCTGGGACTAAACTTAGCAGGGTCATTCCCAGGCTAACCCAGCATGACTCCCACGCCAGACACTTCAGAATGGTACCTGTAGAGACAAGCCTCTTCCTTTCACCTCAGATTTGGTTTTACTCCTATATCAGAGTGTCAGAACTCCTGGCTTAGTTATTTACATTTGTTTTATGTTCAGCTGTCTGCTTGATTTATACTAATGTGATATGTTCCCTTTCTCTCTTCAGCTTAATAACTGGTTTATATTTTGTTTTGATTTTTCAGTCCCGTCTTTTACCTTCACACCAACAGGTATATATTTGCACTTACCCTCCTCCTCTTCTTTGTCAGTTTGGCATGTGTTGTACTGTTGTGTTTCTGTTTTTATTTCATTTTCTGAAGTTAGTTGGGGAGAAGGACTTAAGACGGAATGCAATACTTCATTCACTCACGTCAGGTATGCATGTGAAGTAGAAATGGTTGGTGATGCTTTCCCACCATGTAATACAGTTATGTGTTCATGACTCCACGCTGCCTCCTGGCCTGGCACGCACGTGTTTCGTTAGATAGACACTCCGTTTCCACCCTCGGCATGATTTAACATGCTAATAATCTTATTGATTATTTCCTACTTGGCAGTCCATTTTTTTCCCCCTTAACGCAAGCGTTCACGTTTCCCAACAAAAATTTCTCTCCCTTGCAATGCTCTGTCCATAGAATCAACATTTTTGAAGGGGAACGAAAATATCCAGGACATGTGAAAGATAAAACTTTGTATTTTCCCGAAGTCAGAATCCTAATATTTTGTTCTATTCGGTTTCTTTCAAAGTGGGTCCTCTTCCTTCACATCACCTTTAATATACGATGTACCTGAAGTCTTGCCTCCTCGGTTTTAATCCAGTTATTGTAATCACTGGAAGCAGTTATCTCTCCTTAACACACTCCCTGTTTGGAGTTCTTCTAAGTAGCAGAATTTGGCAGCTTTTAGAAACCTATTTCTTCTTAGAAAATGCGTCTGTATTTACAGAAAAGCTAATCTTCTTAACTCCTTGCCTAACTGTGTGCAAATCTTTATTTGTTATTGCTAAATTTTTACACCCATAATTCATTAGGCTGAGAATGCTTTCAAGAATATTTAAATGTATTGTCACTATATATACACATGTCTGGTGAAAATATAATGGGAAGGGGTTCTGTAAGCCACACACAAAAAAATAGGTCATATTAATTAATGGCATACATCTGTATGTAGAGGGAGAGAAGGTTTACTTTAACGTTTATCTTTGTCTTTCTGGTATTCATGCTTCTGGGACAATAGTCTTGCCACTTTCCCCCCAAATTTAAGATTTTAATTATATATGTATAAATCATGCAATTATAGGCTCTAATAATAAATTCAAAATAGAAAACTATGGGAATGCAAATGTAACAATGTGTAATATATTTAATAAGAGTGTACTCAAATTTGCTTTTACTTAGTTCTCAACCTTATTGGCACATTAAGAAAATAAGAGTAACATATTTAATTCTATATAACCCTAAAAAAACTAGCTGAATTGGAAACCTGTCACTTTCTGTGATGGTTTTGCAATGCTTCTCAGTAGAAAGTGAGAAAGCATTCCATTTTAGAAAGGTACTGGTGGATGTAATAACTTTCAATTTTATAAATGTAAACATGTCTATTAATTGTTTCTTTTTCTTTTTCTTTTTTTTTTTTTTTTGTAACATTCTAGTAACTTATCAGAGAGGAGGTGAAGCTGTGAGCAGTGGAGGGAGGTAATTATCCTGCTTGTTTTGTAGATCCTAAAGGGAATTCCAGGTATCTCATCTTGTCTTCCTCAATGACGTCACTTTCTTTGCATACAAGATGTAAGGATGAAATGTGTTCCAATCTTTTAGAAATACTGTAGAACCAAGCTTGTCTGTACGCCAATGCCGTGGACGGAAGCCGTTGCATCTTAGCGAATGAACACCAGAGGGCGCACTTTAACCGGAAAAGACAAACTTGCTGCTTTAGCCGATGATTAAAAGGAGTTGAAGTAATTAAGCAATGGCATTTATGAAGATTAAGAAATATAGCTAGTTAACAGATACTATCAAAGAAAAAGTATTCAATTGACAATCTGCTGAACACAGCATTTGCTCATAAGTTGTAGGTTAGGTTTGTTTGTTCTTGTGAATTCCGCTCTCCTTTTACAGGGGACTGTTGAAATACAAATGCAAAAGAAACCTAGGTTAATACAGAGCTTTTCTTTTCTCTTTAATTAAAATGAACCTCAATCCTATATGTATTATTTTTTGTAATTATGAGTCAGTGAACTTTAATATATTCACAGAGAAATCACAAATTGATGTGACAGGCAGCTTAAAAGAGCTGGAAAAAGGTATATGTTACAGGAGCCAAGCTTCTGGATTTTCCATAATAAGATGATGTTTTTCCTCTCAAACCAGCAACATCTAGCTTAAGGTAGAAGAACAAAAAACTTCCAATCAAAACCATTTTCTAATTCGAATTCGATTAGCTTACTGAGTGTTCTGCTTTGCCCAGCTGGATCATATCTTTGCAACTGGAAAAGACAAAAGTGAGGAAGGTGTTATTTCTGAATCCAAGGAGCATGCCCTACGGGGACACAAAGACTGAATTTAGCATACGACAAAGAGTGATTTTAAGAAAGTGTTGACCGCCAAGCCTGTACGAATATGGCCACAAGCAGTGATGTTTCCTTCCTGGGTACCAGGGCTAGCTTACTGTTTTTATACCTGAGAAACCAAGCCAGCCACTGGACGACCCAAAAGCTGGGGAGGTCTCCATAAGGAATAAATTCACTTGATTCAGACTGTTTTTTGTCTCCAGGGAAATTCCTTCGAAATGATAGCCCAGATATTCATGAAACAGCCCATAGCATAACAACATCCTCTCATGGATAGTTCTGGAATGCCTGACTGTTATGACCACCTGTCTACATGTGTGGGCTCATGGCTGTAGACTCTGCTTTCACGTGAATCAGAGCACATAAAATGCGGGTTGAACATCTTCTGTGTTCTGCACTAGCCTCTGTGGATGAGCACACGTACACACTCCCTCTGTCTCTCTCTCTCTCTCTCTCTCTCTCTCTCTCTCACACACACACACACGTGCACACACATAAAATATCTCCAGATCTTGCTCCAAATGGATTTACAACCTAGCTAGAGCAAATGACCGTACAGAACCTAATGGAAGGAATCCATGGGTGCCCAATGCAAGTTTCTACAGCAGGACTGAAAAATGACAAACTACAATCTGGAAATTACAGACAGAACTATTTTTTGGAAGTTTGCTGTGTTACCATACAGAATTAACCGTTTAAATTCAAGAAGAGAATAACAGCAAATCTTCTGTATTTCAGATACCAAATAAGAAAGACCTTTGTGCCAAATGAAATGATGAAAGACGCTGGCATGTTACAAAGGTAACAGCTAAATAAAGATCTTAGCGTCCACGCTCAAAAGGACGGTCATATAAGCAACTTTCAATTTATTTGTTCGTCAGGCATATTTATCGAATGTCTACCATGGGACATGGTAGTTGCTTGGCATCCATCAGTGAGTAAGTCAAGAAAAATCCCCATCCTTGTGAACCTTACATTAAGAGCAGGAGATATAAGATAGATAATAAGCATTTAAAAAGTCAACTCTAGTATCAGCAGTCGATGTGTGCTTTGGAACAAATAGAGCAGAATAAGAGGGATCAGGAGTATTTCAGGAAGAGGTCTCATTTCCTAGCCAGAGTGTGTGTTTGGGCGGGTGGGTAGGGGATTTGGGGTGTGTCTGTGTGTCTGTGTTCTCTGATTCCATGTGGCAAGAGAAGGGGCAGTTACCCAGTCTCCTGCACTCTCTCCTCTCATGTCCATCCCCTAAATACTGGTTTCCCTCCCAGATCTCAGAGTAGTAAGCCCGCTCTGGACCTCCTGCCTCATTTGGTTGATGGTCCCTAAGGGAAAATTTCAAGTCTTCCTTTCTTTTGCCTCCATCCCTGCCTTTGTCGACCCTGCTTTTCACCCTGTCCCCTATCCCAGTACTGTTTCACGCCAAGCACTTCATCTCTCCTGCCTCACCCATCGCCTAAGCTCCCAGCAGTCCTACCTTTATCTAATTCGTTAGACTACTTCCTAGTAATTTCCTTTGGCCTTTGGAGCCAAAAGGGTTTTTGAAATGCATATTGATCATGTCTCTGAGTTGCTCTAGAACCCATTTTTACTAGAACTCTCCAGGTTTAAAATATCAAGTCCGAATTCAGTACAGCCCACGAAGCCAGCCACCCGGCATAGCCAGTCCGTTCCCCACCTCTGAGGGCCTCAGCCTCCAATCCACTGCGTCAGCCCGCCTGCCATTCACCAGTATTAGGTTCTCCTATGGGCCCTAAATCCATCAGCCCAGAATATGCTTCCCCTTCCCCTGTCGGTTTGCTGAGCGTCACCTGCTGTGTCCTCCAGGAACTTTGTGTGCTGTGTAAATATCACAGTTAAGCACCTAGCGTGAGGTAATGGAGTTATCTTTTGTTTATACCAGGTATCAGGAAATTATGGCTCCTGGGCCAAGTCCAGTCTGCCATCTGTCTTGTCAATAAAGTTTTATAAGGCTGCAACCCAGACTTCGTGGTTAATGTATTGTCTGTGACTGCTTTCCCACCACGGTGGCAGGGTTGAGTCGCTGCAACCAAAAATATAATAAAGGAGAAGGCTAGAAATCTTTTCTAGTCCACAAAATGGTGAATTTAACTATTCCCAGAAAAGGGGACGTGAGGATTGTGACAAGCAAAGAGACCTCTTCCCAACCTGGAAAGGGCAAAAGACTTCTGAAACAATACGGAAGAGGACCAGGGAAGCAGTATTAAGTGGCTGTTCCCATCCCTTTGTTTTCCTTACCTCAGACATCGCAGTCCAAAAACCCTGCTTAACATCCAAACCACAGCACTAACTTGGGAATAACAGAGAAGTCCTGAAGAAAAGAGTAAGAAAATCAGACCAGAGAGAACACCAGTAAATCGTTTCCTCACAGTGGGAGATGACAAGGAAACAGAGCTCAGGCTTTGCTTCTCTCTAAAAATACTGGCCACTCTCAAATCTATCCCTTGCTCCTTCCTGGACGTCAGAGCTCTTCCAGGCTATGAATTAAAGGAAGGAGGAGACAGTTTCTAGGCAAACCTTACTTCCAGGCCCCCTTACTGTTTTTATTTTCTCCAGCCTTGGGACCCTCTAGTATTTTATTTTGTGTTTTAGGATTTCAGATGGGTTTTTTGTTTTGTTTTGTTTGAGTGAGTGAGTGATTAGAGTCTGCTGTAGGAGGAGCTGAGGAAATGGAAGTAATTACTACATAGTTATTTAAATGCGGTGTCCTCTTTTCCTTTGTGACACAAATTTATCCCCTTAATATGAGCTGGAAGAAAAGTTTGGGTTTTCTGAGCCCCGCTGTCTTCTTTTCCCTGATAATACCGTCTTTGAAGAGACAAAGAAGAAATAAGCAAAACTCAGATGTATCAGTATGAAAATTCAGCCTCTAATATTATATGGTAAAAAGATATATTTTAGACACCTGTTAACTACTGTAACCAGCACTGAGTTTGACCTCTGCTTAATTTCTTATTGTTGGGCAGCTAAATCTGTCTCATATACAGTAGATCATCTTAAATGCAGAAAAATAACCTATGAGATCGGTAGTTTCAAAAAGCCCCTAATACCCTTATTAGGGTAGCTGCATATGACCTTGACTTCCTCAGAGACTTGTAAAATATACACATGACATTTTAAGATTCATTATGGGTCAATAACGTATGGTTCACTTTCTTCCCCAAATAATTAGTATTCCAAATACAAGCCTAAACCGAAGCCAGGATGTGAATTGTTAATCTTACTTCCTGTTGGAAATCACCCACCCATATGGAAAGTCCTTTCAGCTTGTGATATCAAAACACTCACTTTCAAAGTGCTTTTTGAGAGAATCATGGTAGCATAAAAATACTGTCTATTCCTTTTGAAGCATGTAAGTCGGACTGAAAAATTTCCACTTGACCCCTCCTTTAGACCCATAATATCTCCACAGCGTCAAATATGGAAATTTATTTTCAATAACTTCTCTAGTGATATCACACTGGGTTTAAGTTCAAGAGGAAATAAAATAAGGAAAGCTAAAGATTACTAGATGCAGAATTTCTCTAACCAACATCTATGCAGAGACTCCAGACTCTGGGATGCAGCTTGCATTTAAATGTTTTCAATTTCAATGGTTCAGCAAATTGGCTCTTCAAAGCATGGTTTTATAAACAACGTTAGTAACAAATTTGCTCAGTTTTAACAGCGTTATTCTGAATTTTGAGACAGCAGATACTTCCCCCAACTTCTTCTTTTATATGAATGCTTAATGACCGTAGGAGATTTGAGCACTCCCTGATATGTATGTTGATAGCATCCTGGATTCCAGTGTGGATTCCAGAGCTGGAGAACTTGGGCTTGAATCCCAGCCTCTGCCATTCCTTCGCTTTGCGTCGCTAACATTTTGTCTGAGGTTTCCTCACCTGTAAAATCTGGAAATAGTGGTAACTACTTGTGGGATGGTTCTAAGAGTTAAGTGACTTGATACAGGTAAAGAACTCAGAACAATGCCTCACACGTCAGCAAAAACTAAATACTCATCTTTTTTTTTTTACTCTTTTTTTTTTTTTGTAAGATTTTATTTATTTATCTGACAGACAGAGATCACAAGTAGGCAGAGAGGCAGGCAGAGAGACGGGGGGAAGCAGGCTCTCCGTGGAGCAGTGAGCCCGATGTGGGACTCCATCCCAGGACCCTGAGATCATGACCTGAGCCGAAAGCAGAGGCTTTAACCCACTGAGCCACCCAGGCCCCCCTATACTCATCTTTTATTACAGATACGTATACGCATATGTACATCTGCATATGCATACAAACCTAAAAATTGTAAATCCATTTTCTTCTTTGGAGGGAAGGATTCTTCAAATAGCAGTCATTTGCAATAGTGAGTTTCCTCAGTTGACTCTCTGAGCCTCACAGAACCCTGAAGGGTGAAGTGTCAGGTTCTTGCTTCCAGGGAAACGAGCAGCATGGTTATCGCACTTCGACAAAGAAAATGAAAGTGTGAAGCAAATCTTTGCAGAATCTGCAGCACCGGTCTGTTCACTGTGGATTGACAGCACACCTTGCCATCATCACCTCTTTTGCTAAATTATCAAATGGAGTCAATGTTGGAGAAGGACATGAGGAATGCCGGGCCGGGACTCTAGTCTTCGTCTCTGGCCCTGGGGGTCCGGGCTTTCCCACTAACAGCCATTGGGGCACTTTTCATTCCCAAAGCACAGGGAAAGGGCATGAACGTCTGTTGTGCCAAAAAAGACAGGAACACTAATATTTCCTGCAGTGGACATTTTTCATTCTACCAGATTTAAGTCAGTAACTTTCCTTTGTTTATGGAGGGGATTTATGGCATTTTAACCTGTCACCATCACAAGGCCTGACAGCCTTCCAGAGCTGTGCACAGAAACCTTGATGAGGCTCCGTGCCCCAGACTCACTGTTTCTTCTGAAACATGGTTTTGAAGAAAATTATGCAAATACGTTTGCTGTGAAGGATCCATTGTCTGAGTGAAGGATCTTGTTCCATTCAAGAAGAATCATGACTTTTTTCATGAGTCAAAATGAAGGAATGTAAACTGTCTCCACTATGGTATTCGTTCAGCAACTCAAATACCACAACATATAGGGATCCATGGTTTTGATTCCATGTTGGAGTTTTAGTTACTGTGGCTGAATGAGAGCATCGCAAACAGTACAGTGTTGTAAGTCTGACGTACAACTGTGCCCGTTTACAAAGTGATGGCCCTGTACGCAGGGAGAAGATCTCAAGACATTGTATTACCTCACAGTTACCGTGTCAGAAAAATAACTCTAAAATAAAAGGAATAATAATAGCATTCAGCACAGCTGACCAAGTCATGTGTGAGAATGAGATGAAGACCGTGTTGGAAGTCTGAATGGGAAATACCATTTGCTATTTATAAAATATGTGCTTCTATGTGTGTGTGTGTGCATATATATATTTTAAAAATTTTTTTCTTTAGGCCAGGACTTCTGAACATCAGCGAACCCGCCACGCAGCCATGGTTGGCAGACACGTGGCCCAACACCGGCAACAATCACAATGACTGCTCCATCAACTGCTGCACGGCAGGCAATGGTAACAGTGATAGCAACCTGACCACCTACAGCCGCCCAGGTTAGAGATGCACAGACAGCTCCCTAAGCCTAAGCACAAGGACTGGCCACAAGAGGGTGCATTTCTTCCCCTCTCCCTACCTCAGAAAGGAACATATGGCCAACATGTTCATAAAATGTTGATATGGCCTAGCAGGTTACCCTGATTGTCTATTTTCTTCATCCCTCTACTTCCACACGTCACCTTCCACCAGAGTTTCCCAGGATGCAATGGGAGAAGGGAGAGAATGGACACTAGAACAGAGTAAACAAGGAAAGTGAAATCGCACAAAAGCATTCCTCTTTATGAGGATGTGTGTATTTCTACTTTATATCGTAATTAATTATTTTCAGGATTTGGGGAACAGAACAGATCAAAAAGTTTATAAATCTCTAGAATGAACCAAAGTCTTTAATAGCAGTGACCAAAAGAATGGCAACTCTACAACAGTAATAAAAAATGAAAAAATAAAAAATGGTAAACGAAAACTGAAATTCCCAGATTTTTATTGTATACAAGTAAATCCCGAAGACATAACACATATGTGTCTTTTGCAGATGTGTATGCATACCTTTATTTTATATTGTATAGAAATACGTGTGAGTGAATTACTTCATTAAGATTTCATGCTGAAACGTATTATTAAAATATGGATGTAAATATGATATATTGAGAGGGATGACAGAAAATTACTTAGGATCTCTTGCAAAAACAAAACAAACAAAAACAAAGTGAAAATCTTCAATATTCCCAATTGAGAAATATTAAAAGAATCATACAGAATCAAAAAATAGAAGTAGAGATTTAAAATAACCCATGGAACTGATGAAAAGGGAAATAGAAGATAGCATTTAAGTGAAGATGTTATGCTCCATAAAAAACAAATCATAGTGCAGTCTGTGTATAGCCTTAAAACAAGCCCAGAGTCTCCACTGGATACGGATATGAACATGGATAGAGATACGGATATGACCTATCCATGTATCTATGTCCCTCTTCTCCAGAGGTCCATATTCTAGTTATACAGATAAGTGCTCACATGATTACAAATTTTTTAAAAAGACTGTGTTGAGCCCTGTAAGAGACAAAAGATGGAAATACCCATTTAGATTAATAGGTAGAGCTGTGTTGTCTAATATGGTAGCCTCTGGCTACAGATGGCTATTTACAGTTAAATGAAACAAAATACAGTTTAAAATTCAGTTCCTCATTTGCCCTAGCCACGTTTCAAGTGTCTAGTAGCCACATGTGTCTGGCGGCTCCCAAAGCGGACAGTGAAGAACAGAGCATGTCTATTATCTCAGAAAATTCTATGGAATCCTGCTCATTTAGAAAGATTAGGAAAGAAAAATGAAATTGGCAAAACCATATGGCCTGGTTACCTAGAAATTAGAAATCGGAATGACTAAAGTCCAGGTGAGTCAAATACTCGTGTTCCCTGCTCATTTATTGTTAAAATGCGGAATAGTTGAGTTCCGTATTACAGAGAAGTTGCATATTTCTCTTAAGATTATATTCACGTTTACATCTTTAGTAGCAGCCGTGTTAATTTTTCATCAGCCTATCAAGCTGAAAACCAGTCTTCAAGGTGAGCTGTTAATGTGGGTGCCACCATGAACTACATAGATCAAATAATGATATTTTTAACCATTGTACCTTGACAAATTTTTTTTACTTAAAAATGTTTTCATTTAAATTATGATTTTAGCTCTTCCTGCTGTTTTAATATTTTCAACTGCAGGCTTTAAATATTTCTATTTATTTAATTTTAAGTATTCCATCAGTTATTTCATTTCCTAATACTTCAAGGAGGAGGAGCAAATTAGAGGGACGTTGAAATAGTAGACAAATTAGATATTATTTCAGGCTTTCTTTGATTAAATTACTCAGGCTACTTGTGGTTCGTTTTATCATCATTATTGTCATTTTATACTTCTTGGGGTATCTTTATGAAACCATGAAAAAATGATTATGAACTATCCTTCCCTGATAATGATTATCCTACGTGACCAAGGGGAAGATTCAGTAAAATTACCATACACGCTATTTACTATCCCTTTACCTCTGTTCCTCATATCTTTTGATAGAGTTAGTTTGTAAAATATTAAAATCCCAAGCTCTTGGACGGGCAGGCAGATTTCTCCCCCACCGCTGGTCTGGATTCTCTGCATACATGCTTTGTTCTGTTGCTTCAAAGACTAACTAGTAGCTTCAGCGAGGTCAGTAATTCCAGACTAGAAAATATACATATGTGGCACATGAAGATATTCACGTGTGTATTATTTAGGTGAAACTTTTATTAATGGGGTTGTTAAAGGAAAATCATCTTAAATTCAAAATTAGTCCCTGTATAATTGCTCTGTGTCCTCTCTCATTTCCTCAATTTCGAATTACCTCCTTCAGAAAGTGCCCATGACTACCGAGCCCTTTTTATTGACCACGTTTAAGCTCCTTTTTACTTTACGTAACAATTTTATTGTGCCTCACGAAGCTACTTACAGAGAAATCTAAAAGGAATAACCATGCAGAATGACTTTTTCCTTTTCCTCTCCGTTGCACGTAGCGGATTGTATAGCCAATTATAACAACCAACTGGAAAACAAACAAACAAATCTGATGCTCCCTGAGTCAACTGTTTATGGTGATGTGGACCTTAGTAACAAAATCAATGAGATGAAAACCTTCAATAGCCCAAATCTGAAGGATGGGCGTTTTGTCAATCCATCAGGGCAGCCTACCCCTTACGCCACCACCCAGCTCATCCAGTCAAACCTCAGCAACAACATGAACAATGGCAGTGGGACTCCAGCGAGAAGCACTGGAAACCGCCTCGCCCAGCAGAAGCAGGAAGTGGCCCCGATTCAGTATAACATCATGGAGCAAAACAAGCTGAACAAAGGTGAAAAGCTCTGCCTTTATTCCCAGCCTTTTCTGTCTCGGTGCCCCTAACCTTTTAGCACTCCGCGTCCGGACGTCTCCGGGAGGAACAAATGAAATCTTTCTTTTGTTACTCGCATTTCCTTATTTCTTTGTTTTCGAAATTTCCAGTGTCAAAGAGTTAATTAGCACAACAATAACCTCGGAAAATTGATTTTATAATAATATATAACTATTTTCAAATGGTTTCGAGATGAATTTAAATTTAATCGCAGGTGAGGGATTGCTTAGCGCAATCTTTTATTCATAAGGCAGATGTACAACCATCACAATACCTCACATTTTAAATAAATAGGCTATCCCATTCTTTCCACTCGAGAATGGAAGATAATTGCTTCTACATGGTCATATAAACGAATGGCATTTTTATATCAAACTGAGGAAAAATAATTAAATTAAGCTTGCGCTGGAGAAGTGGTTCAATTTGTTGAATTTCTCCTACCTCATGCAGTCACTAAGACTGCTGCAATGTATGACTTTTGAACCTAAATCATCTTGGTTGACTTGATTGAAGTCTGTCAGGATAGAACCTAAAGTAAATTGTGAAGTGGTAAGAAACAGTGGAATAGTATTTTATAGCCTGAGGGGAATGCTTCTCTATTATAATATGTGTGAGTTGGACTAGGTAAGTATTTGATTTCTTTATAATCCTTTAGGCTACTGCTTTAATAACATGATTTGCAAAGCTGTAGATCTGGAAAAAAAAAAAAAAAGAAAAGCATCCTCTAATATGAATAGTTCAGGGCAATTTTGCACAAGCATCCAGGTAAACGACACATCTTATTGTAGATAATTAGAGGCCTAGATTTATTTTCTTTAGGCTTGAGTTGTGACCATTTTCCTCAAAAATAAAGTGTATGACAGTTGGAGATGACAAACTTCCCATTTGATTAAATTAGTGTTACATATTTAAATTTTTTTTAAGATTTTATTTATTTAGTTGACAGAGATCACAAGTAGGCAGAGAGGCAGGCAGAGAGAGAGAGGGGGAAGCAGGCTCCCCGCAGAGCAAAGAGCCTGATGCTGGGCTCGATCCCAGGACCCAGATCGGGACCTCAGCCGAAGGCAGAGGCTTAACCTAATGAGCCACGCAGGCGCCCCACATATTTAAATTTAACAATACAGTCATCCAGCTTTTTCCGAAGTTTGAGAAAACACTCGATTTTCATAAAACCCAGTTCAGTAAATATTTGTTAAGACTCTTGTGCAAGCTCATGACGAAGGCTGACAATGATGAAGAGAGGACAGTTTCTGCAATCCTGTAGTTTGCAGTGGGCTTTCCGTCATTCCTCTTTAGTATGTGGCTTTACTGTGCACTTTGGAAAGGTCTGACAGGCCCCTGAACAAATATTTCAGAGCTCTTATGTATTGTTTATATTGCTTGTAGCAGACTTGGTGTGTCAACTGTAGTAAAGACCTAGAATGCAACTAAACTGATGGGTTATTACCCAGTACATTCCAGTGGCAAGTTTACCATTTGGATTTTTACCTTTGCCTAAGTAATCAGAAGCCTTTCCATGGCCTTTGTTTTCTTCTCATGGGTATGTTTTTTTATTAGATATCATCTTGCTGACAAGTTTCAGGGCTTTTTATTTTTAATTTTTTTAAATGATTTGCAGACATGATATTTTCCTGGTTTCTTATGGCTAAAATGATTTCATTGTTACATTTTTCAAGTTAAGAAGTCAAGTAATCCTGATTTCTGCCTTAGCTGATTTATAAATATTTAAAGAGACGAAATAGTCCTTCATATGATTTGTACATATCTATGTTTAGTCAGATTTATATAAAGGAGATGATGCAAAGAATCTGGATTTTATAAATCTTAAAGGAGACATGCCTATCTTTTCTTGACTTTTTCCTCCTTTACACTTCTATACATTTAGCAAGTGATCAGCATGGTAACTTAAAAGCCTAATTGCTGGTAGATGATTAAGGCATCCAAGAGAAAGTGAAAGTTTGTTTTTCTTCCATCTGAAATGTCTAGATTATCGAGCAAATGACACAATTCCTCCAACTATCCCATACAACCAGTCCTACGACCAGAATACAGGAGGATCCTACAACAGCTCGGACCGGGGCAGTAGTACATCTGGTAAGTATGGGGAACCAACGAGAAGATCAGTCTCCCCTTTAAAAAAATGATATATCCCACAATTACAGATTGAATGCTAATGAACTGATGTACACACATGGCATGTCCATGTACTTTATATAATGTGCATTTTTCCAGGCATGGGTCTTACCCTCTGTAATTTGACAGTCCACTCACTCACTAAACCATTTTATGTTCTACTTAGTAACAGTGATTAAAGATCCCGTTCTCCTCCTTGTTAATGAAGTTTTATAAAGCAGAAGCATGGACTAGACTTTTTTTTTTTTTTAAAGATTTTATTTATTTATTTGACAGACAGAGATCACAAGTAGGCAGAGAGGCAAGCAGAGAGAGAGGGGGGAAAGCAGGCTCCCCGCCAAGCAGAGAGCCCGATGCGGGGCTCAATCCCAGGACCCTGAGATCATGACCCGAGCTGAAGGCAGAGGCTTAACCCACTGAGCCACTCAGGCGCCCTGGACTAGACTTTAAAGGCAGTTGAAACTTCTTTTTTGCCCTTAGCCAAAATAAAGCTGGAAATGCTGGGCATATACTTAATCTGCTAAATTTGTAACCGTTTGAAACACATACAGCACATAAAATCTGAGTACACTGGAGCAGAATCACAGGCCTAAGAGACAATAACATGAGATCTAGGGACAACGAGAACCTTCTTCCGTTGATAAGCTTTCTACTCTCCCTCAGTTCCTGCCCTAAAACCTCAGAAAGCAGCCTCCCAACTTGGGTCTGTAAGAGCCTTCGAAGCCACAGTGAGGCCTTTTCCCCTCATGCTGTTGCAGCTGTTTGCCACCTGTTCTTCTGACAGGGACTGCTGATGAGACCTCGCTGGTACTTAAGTCCTGTTTTTCTGAGGAAAGTCTGTTCACTATTAGAACTAACATGTGGCGAGTCACACCACAACGAGAGCAGAACCGACTGATCTTGCCCCTAGTATGTTTCTGCAGGAGAGGGTAACAATATCACCTCTCAGTACCCGGACTGAAGTTACTGGGAGGTGCTTTTAGGCAGTGTCTCTACCCCTCTTCTGTAACAAATAATGGCATTTGCATTTTCTCATCTCCCCTTGGCGAGAGCATTGCTGATTTGGCATTGTTAAACCTACTTTTTGTCCCTGATTGAAACTATTCCTATTGGAATGAAAGGAGCTTAGAAATACCTCTTTGCCTTTTGAGATCTACTCTTATTCTATTGTATATTGATTTTTTTTTTTAAACAACCAAAATCTTATAAGGAAACCCTGAATTAACTGGAATTTTATTTATTTATTTATTTTTTTAAAGATTTTATTTATTTATTGAGAGAGAGACAGTGAGAGAGAGCATGAGCGAGGAGAAGGTCAGAGGGAGAAGCAGACTCCCCATGGAACTGGGAGCCCGATGCGGGACTCGATCCCGGGTCTCCGGGATCATGACCTGAGCCGAAGGCAGTCGTCCAACCAACTGAGCCACCCAGGCGTCCCTTAACTGGAATTTTAAAAAGGATTTACTCTTGGGAAAACCATAGAAAATATTTTAATATTTGATATCTCATGCCATCTCATGTTTGCATTCTTAACCACTTAGAAAATCATACCTTCATGAGGATAATGACTTTATGATTATTGTGTTTAAAATGATTCTGTGTTGTTCATTTTAAATTGACTTTCTCCATCCCTCAGCTTAGAAACCTACATCTTGGTGTTCTGCTGCTAGTTATTATTTGGTATTCTGTTATTATTCGGTAAAAAGATTTTAAAAATGTATAGTTTGGTGTTAATTAGGGGAAAGAATGAAGCAAGAAAGTGATAAGTGGGAGAGATTTGTAATGTTAGGCCTCTTAGAACAGATGGGGAGTTATTAGAATAGATACATACCAAGAAATCAAGAGGAAGGCACTGGGTAGGGTCAAGTCCATGATTCTTGCCTAGTCTTTCCAATACGTGACAACTGAGTAAAGGAAGAGAGAATGGAGACATCCAGGTAGAGGCCCGAGAATCGTAATTTATTACTAACAGCCATTCCCTTGACCCATACTTGGTGCAGTAACATACCAGTTCAAGAACATCTGGCTTAACACACAGTGACTGGGCCAAAAAGTCCCAACCGACTTAAAAATAAATAAATAAATAAATAAGGGTCATTGAATATACCAAGACCTGTTTCATGCACCATGTAACTTGTAACTGTTGAGAGAGGTTAAAAATCAAAAGACCAAGAAAATCCACTAATTTTAAGGGATCATATGAGAAAAATAATTATAGGCTCATCGTCATCCATAATTTCCATAAGAATCTAAAATGTATCATATTGGAGGAGGAAGATAAAGATGATTTTTATCCCCAAATATCTTTTGACCCCAATTTACTTTTAAATGAGTACTCTAAAATGTGCACTTACCTGCGTTTAAAGAATATGCCAAATCTAAAATCAGAACACAGGGGCACTTGCGTAATTGGGTTATTTAAAACTACTAAAAATGTTCAAGCAACATCATTTTACTCTAAGCCGTAATTTTGTAGAAACTGGGACGAGAAGCACTTCTATCCCTTTTAAAAAATCATTTCTCTGCTTCTTTTGTGGTTACTTATATTAGTTCTTTCAGCAATAATTTTCATCTGCACCTGCCTTTCTGACGAAAACTAGTAATTTCATTGTGCCTAAAACATTTCAATGGACAAGTACAAATTATATATATTCAGTGATTTAATGCAACAGTGGAACTCTAATAGATCGTATCTGTATCATATTGTATTTTAGGTTCCAGCAATTAAATAATAGAATGGCACTTCAGAAAATATGTCTACAGCTCATTTGTTTTAGGTGATAATCCATAATGCGATTAATTGGTGTAAGAAGATCACTATTAATGATATGACTTGTAAAATTCATTTGCGGTTTTATTGCTTTTTTGCTATTTATTTGGCATTTAAAGTCAGCAATACATTGCACCTTCTATTGTACGAAGTTCTGTTAAGATTAATGAAGGAAAGAGTATTTATCTGCTTCTGCATATATGAATTATACGATCGTATTTACAGGAAATAATTCACCTGTGGATAATAGAAAAACCCGAAAGGCCAGAAATAAAAGACTTGGGCTTTCTTTCTTTTCAAGGGAGTCAAGGGCACAAGAAAGGGGCACGGACACCTAAAGTACCGAAACAGGGTGGCATGAACTGGGCAGACCTGCTTCCCCCGCCTCCAGCTCATCCCCCCCCTCACAGCAACAGTGAAGAGTACAGTGTTTCCGTAGATGAAAGGTAAGAAGAATTTCAGAACAGATGTAAGTGGAATCTTCTGATTCCTTAAACCTATATGAAGGAGTTATTAAACTAGATCACCAAGGGGAGACATTCCCAAGGTCCACAAACATTTGTCTCTGAAGAAAACAGTATCGCTATGTCAGGAGGATTTGAAAATCGTACTCAGTACTGCCAGGAAAAAAAAAAAAAAAGGAATTCATGCCTTGGAAGCGTCTTTTAGAACAAAGAATTATGAATTGGAGCATACACACAATTTACATATATGTTTATCTTATATGTGTGTAATTTGCATGTGCCATCATATGTATAAATATATACAAGATCACATGTATCATGATATATATAATCATATATCTATGTGACTTTATGATTTTCAAATATCAGAATTTCTATTGCACATTCTTGAATTTTCATAAAATAAATGTGTAAATTTATACCACAGCTAAGGTGTCCTGAAAACTTTTGTTTGTTCTTAGATATTACCACATTATGCTGAAAACTTTGGGACTTCAAACTCCCTGAGTTGTCTCTCACAAGGATTCAACTAGTACAGATAATCATATCATGTGAGAGCAATAAGAACGTATGTTTCGCTCTCACGCCAGATTCTATAGAACTGAACCAATAAAACAAAACAGATGTTTCACCGGTATGATCAATGGAGGAGAACTCACCTGACATAGAGAATTAATAAAAATAAATAAAATCTACCTGGAACTACGGTCTTTTTAGTGACTGTTGTAGAAATAAAGACAACGTTCTTTCATTCTCTACACACAAAAAAAAAGTTTTACAGATCCGAGTATGTTGAGAAACAAAGCTCTGTACCTTTGTTTTTCCAGTCATTTAATTAGTGAATACTGAGCCATTACTCCGAGGGGAAATACAGGGATAAGTTCCTGCACGTCTCTGGTCACACATTTTTGTCACCTGATCCATGCATAATCTTGTTTTATTTAAAGACACCTTATGCAATATGTATCGTTGGTTCATTTACATTGAACTCACAGTCAGCGGTGCCAGGTCAGGTCATTCCTGAGCAGAGCTTCTCTAAGGCACATATTTTCTCTACTAGGGCAAGTCATCGCTTTTTTGCACTTAGAAACACTAGATCACCCTAAAGCTCTGTCCTTGGGGGCTACCTTAAACAGGGAAGTTATCAATATAAAGAAAAAATCTGAGAACAATGTGTCAGTAGATAGACTGAGAAAAGGACACTTGTGTGAAAGCTGAAAGAAGGTAGGGTGACTCAGATGCTTCACTGTGAGTATTGACTTTGGGTTACAAATAAATTTTAGCAAGTAGGTGACTTTGTAAGTATAGAATCTACAAAAATGGAGAAATGACTATATTTTTTAAAAAGTCACTTTCTAGGCTCTATTAACATTTACTGCTACTTTAGTCTACCAGAAAAGGGACTAAAATGAAATAAGTGGATATAGTTTTTTAAAACCTTACAGGAGATGCAACTGTGCCCTGAAGGGAGACACTTGTTCTAAGTGGGAAGAATAAAGGTTTCCTGATCTGTTGGCTTTTGTTCTTGACTTTGACAAATGATATGGTTCTTAATCAAGAGGAGGAGGATTTTTATGGCCACTGTGACCACAGAGAGATGTGGCCTCCTGGAGGACTAAGATGCATCGGTGGGAGGGAGGGAGAGCAAGTTGGGAAGGTGGGTGAAAGCCAGGTTATATAGTTACTTGAATGTCTTATTTTAGGTATTTGTGTATTTCCCTCTAATCAGTTACGGGGCCCAGTACTACTGTGCAGCAAATGAATGATCTGAGAGTGATGTGTTATTATAATAAAATAATTTTGGAAGCACTGTGAGGATTCGGAAGGGTAGAGTGACCGGAGACAAAGACATCAGTTAAAAAGTTATTGCAGAAGCACATGCAACAGATTTTAGAAAGGGAATAGATTTTGGAGATTTCTAGAGAGGAAACAGAAGTGAACCAGGGAACAGTTCAAGGTAGAAGAGAGAGGAATAAAGCAAGAGGACATAAGATTTCTAGTTTAGAGGAGTACACAAAATGCTGTTATTTTGTTGAGACAGGAGACATAGAAAAAATGTCCAAGGGAAGTAGTGAAATTGGTAAAGGGAAGGAAGACACGAAGAAATCATGTTATAAGAGCATCAAGTTTCCTGAGTTCAGGTGAACAAAGTAGGTGGTGGAGAGTGAATGAGAGAGAGGGGTAACATGAACACAGTTTATATAATGCAGTAAATTACTGCCATTTGAATCAATACCCATCTGCCCCGGGGTGAGAGAAAAGAGAAAGGCATGAATGTTTCCCAGATCCATCTAGAGTTTCCACACAGCTCTAGCAGAGGAGTAGTAGGGCATTTTATTGTTTATTGATTCTTTTATTTATTGTGTTTTTTATTCAACGTCCTAAATGCAAGCCAACTCCTTGATTTTGTGCTCAATGGAAGAAATAACAAATCTATTATAATTTCAGAGAAAAGGTGGATTTTCAAGAAATGATTTTTAAGAGTAATTTTTCTCAGAGGTTAAACATATCATCTCTGGGTCATCTGTAGGACCATCCCTAAATCGTCTTTTAGATACCATGTTGAAGCAGAGGGCTAGACTATGCTACACATTTTGGAAGTACAAAGTTAAAATGCATTAAACAGATGACTTTATTGCGTGACTTCTCAGAGCCTGTAATATGCTAATGTAAATTGTAATCACTCAGAGAAAAAAATATTATATGTAGCACTCACCAACCTTGGTGATAGTGAACTACTTCTTTTGAAGATTATTTATTTGAGAGAGAGAGAGAGAGAACAAGCAGGGGGCAGGGTCAGAGGGAGAGGGAGAAACACACCACCCCCCTGAGCAGGGAGTCTGACTCGGGGCTGGATCCCAGGACCCAGAGATCATGACCTGAGCCCAAGGCAGACACTTAACTGACTGAGCCACCCAGGTGCCCAGTGGAGTGTTTTTTTGTTTGGTTGGTTTTTGTTTGTTTGTTTGTTTGTTTGTTTTTTTAACAGTACTCCCTCAATGGGAACATTCCGGTTAAAAAAGCAATTCAAAGCTGATATTCCACTAACAATACAAATGGTTTCTTTGCATAGCCTGAAGTAAATCTAAGTGGGCTTATCATTTGTTTTAGCTATGACCAGGAAATGCCGTGTCCCGTCCCACCAGCAAGGATGTATTTGCAACAGGATGAGCTAGAAGAGGAGGAAGATGAACGAGGCCCCACTCCCCCTGTTCGGGGAGCGGCTTCTTCTCCAGCTGCCGTGTCTTACAGCCATCAGTCCACTGCCACTCTGACCCCCTCCCCTCAAGAAGAGCTCCAGCCCATGTTACAGGACTGCCAGGAGGAGATCGGCCACATGCAGCACCAACCCGACAGGAGGTACGCCATCCCTAGCCTCTTGCTGACAAATCAGATAATTTCCCCTCTTAAGTGGCATTTGTAGAATGCTATTATATGAGGTAATTTTCATGTCACATAGCCTTTCTTCCAGGACCATCGTGCAGTAAGCCTCAGTAATTAACATATCAAGGAATATTGTTGACCAGCACCTGAGATTAATTGATCCCAGTGAACTTGCAACCATAAAATAATATGCTTTAATGCTCACCCACTTATGATAATTGCATTCGTAAACACATGGAGATCATGTAGTAGATATATGGGCTGCTATTCTTATTGCATTTTTTTTGATGATGCCTTTTTTGGCGTCTTGGTTTTCCTTATGCATGGGTGAGTCACTGATTTGGGCTGTGGAGAATAGATTTTCTCCCGTCTTTTGAAATGACGTCTGCAGAACGATTTCTTGCCTCATAGCTGTACAGTTGCAAAAGAATGAGCTTGGTGTATTTATTTCACTTTAACCACAGGTACCTTTATTTTGGTTGGGATATTAGGTCGGAGTCCCTTTTGTCCAGTTTCCTAAATAATTGTGTGTGTGTGTGTGTGTGTGTGTGTGCGCGCGCGTGCAAATGTGTAACCAAAAATTCAGCATTACCGACCAATACGTTTTTGTTAGACACAAATAAATACTTCACTTGTCATTTCTACCACATAAAAGCTATTACTGCATCATGTTAGCTCTTCTCTCTTTGTTGATGATTTTGTTTGTACTATTTCATTACCCATGACACATTGTATTTCATACATATAAATTTATATATATACAAAACTTTCTGTGTTCCTAATATCATTTGAAACTGAGTGTATTACTTGCCTTGGAAGATCGTCCTTCAGTTTTCTTGAATGAATAACATATTCTCATTTATTCTGCTTGAATTCTATGGATTAAAAGTAGAGCTTGCCATGCGTATTAATTATTCTATCAGTAAGACGTTCTTACCAAATTCAAATCACATACTCTCTGAAATGAAGGAGGTAGTTAAGCCTTCCTCTGTGGGAAAAGGGGGAATTTGGACTGCCATACATTTATCTTTAATAGTGTTAACCCGTGAAACTTCAAGGAGATTGAGAATAAGGTATCTATCTCTTTTCCCTATCAAGGTCACAGACCATCTCCTTCCCTCTTATCTGAGGCAAATAAGGGGTAATAGAAGCTCTTATTTCTGAAGTACCTCAGCATTTTCCTTTCATTCTTTCCTATTATTTCCCCACCATTCCCTGCTGTGTTGTAAGGGGCAGGCAGTATCTTCCTGGCAAACCCCTCATTCTGTGGTCCTCATGTCATCCTTTCTCCCATCCTCAAGTCAATCAAAATCAGTTCACCCTTCTCTATCCTGACTTCTCAGCCTCTTCCTCCCGTTGCTCTTTCTCTTCACCATTAATTCTCCTGCTGTTAAATGTTCCCCTTTCTTACCTCCCATTCTAGTTACTGTGCTCTCCTTTTCCCCTACTCCTTAGGGCTATTTCATCAACGCTGCCTTACTCATTCCCAGTCATACCTCAGCCCACTGCACTCTGACCCACCATTTTGTTTCCATTGATCCACTGAAAGTAACCTCCTAATGGTCAATCTAATGACTTTTCCATCTTTAGCATACGTAAGCTTTATGTAGTGTTGGCGATTTTATAAGTTGTTATGGGAATCAAATGAGATAATGTATGGAAAGTATCTGAAGTTAGGTAAATATTCAACAAATATGAGTTTCCTGCTGTCCTTACCTTTATGCCATCACTCCCTTGCTTGGTTTGATGGCTTTCCAATTTATTTAAGCAGGCCACCCTTTTTCCTGAGCACCACAGTGATATTTGCACTTGGCCATCTCACACTCCACTTGTCCAAAACCACCTTTGTCTTTGCACTTGACCTTTCAAACTTGTTTAGTTTCCCCCTTTGTTGGCTACTGTGTTTAAAATCATTAATCCTTATTTATTTGAACAACAATATTAAAAATAAAATAGCCCAGGCGCCTGAGTGGATCAGTGGGTTAAGCATCTGACTTCAACTCAGGCCATGATCTCAGGGTCCTAGGATCAAGCCCCGAGTCAGGCTCCCCACTCAGCAGGGACCCTGCCTCTCCCTCTCCCTCTGCCTCTCTCCATGCTCGTGCTCACTTTCCGCGCCCCCTACTCTCAAATGAATAAATAAAATCTTAAAAATATATATGTAATAAAATCTTAAAAATATAATGTAATAAAATAAAAATAGCCAAAAGTCATAAAAAAACTAGTTGTCATTTTGCAATCAGCTTAATTATCCTATTGCTTCATTTCTTCTGCTATCTTCCTACCATTCCCCAAATTAAATTATTCATAAACCCTTCATTTCTGACTTCAAAATACCTTTTTTTGTGTTCCTATTTCCATTCCTATAGCTGCTACGGCAGGCCCTCCATCCTTAGCCCCAGAAATGCTGCCATATCCTTGAACTGGTCTCCATTCCTCTTAGTTCCCCTTTCCTGGCCACCCTCCACATTATCTTTCTGGACACACAACAAGCCTGGGAACGTGTCCCCTCATGCAGAGTCAGGTCCCGCTCTTCAGCCCCATGGTCAAAGCCTTTCACAGTCCTTCCTGCTTTACTTCCCTCTTCCCTCCCAGTCTCTCTACACACCTTCTTTTCTAATGACTTGATTTGAAATTCCATGACTTTGCCTTAAATTCACCAACAGCTGGTCAGCACTGCCACTTCCTGACCCAGGAGGGCCATCTGGAGGTGGCAGGAATGGCGAGCGCATTTGCCCCTCACGGCCTTGCTGCTGCACATGTCTAGTGCCCTCCCTGGGCCCCCGTGTGTTAGCACATGCTGCTGCTTTCATTGCAGGGCCAAGTGCGTCTCATCCTTCCAGGCCCTGTTAAAACTCATCCCCTCTGTGAAACTTTTATTCCACTGCCTGGCAAATTCAGACAATGCTTTTCTTTTCTCTTCACAACAGTCCGTACACAGCCCTGTGACCCCGTTAATCAGTTTTCATGGTGTATTTGTGTTTGTTCTTCGTATGCCTGTTTCCTTTTTTAAAGTAAAAGCCCTTTGAGGGCAGAGCTCACGTCTTACTCATGTCATTGAGGGGACGCAAAGCTTACATCCACAAGTATTTGATGAGAGGAATCGGATGCCACAGAATCAAAACACCCCTGCTGTTTTAGGGTGGATGGATACTTCTATGAACTCAAAAGAACACAAATGCTTTGGTTATCTGCACTTAAAATCCTGTTGAGTTATATACAGCCTTTTTGAAATAATGATTTTCGGTCCATGTAGGTATTAAGACTTTTATTTCCAGGAGTGTTGCTGGAAATAACACAGGATGCTAATACGTAAATAAAGTCTATTGAAGAACAACAACAATTATTGTTCTTTTAAGATGAAGGTATACTCTACATGTTAACTGTAGAAATATTTGAAAATACGGATAAAATAAATAAAAAGACAAAAAGTCCCAACAATCTGTGTAGTCAGAGATAGTCACTGTTGAGACCTCAGTACAGATCTTCTTAGTCTTTCATCTCTGCATGTGTTCACGTCACTTTGAACTTGTGATATGCCGATATGTGATAATGATCTTTTCACTGAATGGTGTATTTTTCCATGTCAGTAACTTTTTATTTAGATAGTCATGTTAAACAGAAATATACTGTGATTTGCTTAAATAATTCCTTAAGGTTGGACATTTAAGTTAAGTCTATGTTTTTGATACTATATACAATGCTGTAATTCTCGTCTCTAGTTAAGTCTTTGAGTGAAGCTTCTTCTCAAACCCTTGACCTATTTGGATGCCTGGCCCATCAGCAGATGGCTTCTGATTCTCATCATCCCACCATGCCCCTAATGACGTACTCATTAAAGATAGATGGCTGTTTCTCTGCAGATTTCATTCTGAGCATCAGACCCTTCTATCCAACTACTCATCTCTGTAGATTTCAGCTGCTTAAATATCACTCAGAACAATACACATATCTTCAGCCAGAAAGGCACTTTCCTACTTCCGACAGCCATTTTCTCTTGCCCGTATTACTGTAATGGTCCGTAAGTGGTCTGGTCGCCTTTAGCCTTGCCCCTTCTTCAATCTAATCTTCCAACTGCAGCCTGTGCAGAAGCATTTTCCTGAAATGCAACACTGATCAAGCCTCTCCGTTGCTTAAAATCTCTCAATGGCTTCCCATTTCCCTTAGAATGAAGGCAAGATTCCCTAATGTAGCAATCAAGGCCCTTTGTGATCTGACCCCTGCACGCCTTCCCATCCTTATTCATCGCCACTCACCTCTTCTCCGTTCATGGTGCTTTCACTCTACTTTCTTCCAGTTCCAGGAATGAATACTTGGTCACCCACCTTGAGGTCTTTCCCCTGTGCCATCCCGTTTTCCTGGAACACCATTATCCCCTCTCTTTTTTGAAACTAACGCTTATGTGTCTTTGAGAACCAAGGTAAAATCGCAGATACTCTCCGTAGGATCTTTTTCTGATGTCCCAGTTCTGAGAAAGGAGCCAGTTCTATGTGTTCCCATAACACCTTCGACCTCCTCTCCTTGTGGATACCGCATTATCATCGCACACCTGATTCACCGTTATGTCTCCTTTACTAGATTAGGAATCCCTTTAGGCAAGGAGCAAATCTATTTTATTTAGCTGAATTTCTAACGTGGTGCTCAAGTTCCTCTTTCCATTGCTGCCTAGCAAATTCCTTTAAAACTTAGTGACCTAAACAACCATTTTCTTTTACTCACAATTCCACGAATAGGGAATTCAGAAAGGATTCACCTGGGCACTTCATCTCTAATCCACGTGGATTCATGTGGTCTGTTGGGGATGGAAGATTTACTCTCAGGTTAGTTTCTTTACTCATGTATCTGATGTCTCAGCACTCTGTAGCTTCTCTCTGTCTCCACGTTGGGTCTCATCCACTGGGGTGTCTTCACTAGCCGAGGCTTCTCATAACTCGGGGATCTCAGGGTAGCAGCACCTCTTACATGGAGATAGGCTTCCAAGAAGGCAGGAAGAGGAAGTTTCTGGGCCAGATAAGAGCTCTACTCAGAACTGACATGATCGCCCTTTTGCTGGATTCTGTTGGTCAGAGCAGTCACCGGGTCCACTGAGATTCCTAAGTGTAGAACTAAATTCCCTCTCCTGATGGGGGAGTGGCAAGTTCTTATCCCAGAAGAGTATTGGAATGGGAGATACTGTCCTGGACCTTTTTGCAAAGTATACTCTGCTGTGTCCTGGTATATAGTCAGCTTTATTGAGTATGTGAGCCTTAAAGTCAAATCCTTTTATCACTTAGAGTATAAAGCATTCCCCAAGCTCTTGTGATTCCTTTGTTCTTGGAACCTAGCAGTCTCACGGTAATAGAGACAGAGTAAATGCTTAAAGAATGAATACATTTTTTTTTCTATCGAATACATTTTTACTGTTATGTTTATTGATTAGAGGCATAAACAAACAGTGTGGTCTAAATTAATAAGAAATTACTGAACTAAAACCATTATATATCTACAGTATTTAATTAAACATTTTAGACTGTTTTAATATGGATATTGCAATTTTGGTATTCTAATGAGCTTCTAGATAGTCTCTCTTTGTCTAAAACTATGTAAACTAGGTAACCAACATAATAGGAATCTTTCTTCTCTCTTTTCAAACAAAAACTACGAAAATGATATAATTAAGCTTATTTGCATATATTGTTTCAAAAAGGGCCTGATACTACGGAGCTTCCTGTAGTTGATATTTAGCAAAAACTTCTTGAAAAGTAAAAGTAGTTTTCATGTATGGGGCAGGAAAAGTTAACTTATGTTTTATTAATATAGACAAAGTGAATATGGTACATTTAGAAAGAAAAGACCGTAAAAAGGCAAGGGAAAATTAAGTATCTTGTCTATTTACAAACCAGGTAAGGGTTAACCATACAAAGTATCGAATCTATGCCAGTTTCAGAAAAAATCTCCAAGGTACACATTTTTCCCCCTTTGTCTTTTGTCTGGTAAATTGTATGTGGTGAACTATATAAATATCTGCTTTCATAAATTAATGGCATTTTTCCTGCCTTCTCTCAAACATGTTTATGAAGACATCATTTTTGCAGGAGCCTAGAGTGTTGTGATTTGCAGTCATATACTTGTACATTATTTCAGAAGATGTTGGAACCCCTCAGGGAGCAAAATCTAGAGGGTTGAGGTTCATTTGTGGCAAGTCCCACTTGAGTGCAGCTTCTTGAAATAGCTTTTTGTTTTCAAGTAGAATATATTACATATTTCAAACTGTACATGTTTATCACACATTCCCTGGGCTTGCCTTATTTACAGATGGTTTGAATAAATTTTTCTCTCTTTCCCCAGCATTTGCACAGGGTGATAGTAGTTAAAAGCCAGCCCTTTTTGAACATGAAGATGTTTTTGCTCTACAGAATGTGAAGTGTCCAAATACAATGCTGGCTTCCTTTCATAGTCAAGTTGGCTATTCTACATCCCTGTATTGATGGTCAGAATAGTCCCCTTTATGCTAGAAAGTCTTACATGTCTTTAAAAAAATAAGTTTCTTGTGGTATTTTGGATGGGCATGCTGACAAAGATCGTAAATTGACTTTTAAATATGGCATTTTATTGCAACTCAAATTAAACAAAGGTTTTCCTCCTATGTGTATAACACACTCCATATTGAAACAATTACCCATTTTGAATAACAATTACCCATCTTAAATAACTTCAGCTTTGGCATATTCTTCATATTTCTTTTATTGCCACACACAGATGCATTAGAAAACACCCAGAAATAAAAAATAGTACATTATGCTAAAGAACTGTCTGTGTGTATATGTACGTATTTATTTATAAATTATTATAGTACGTATTATACATATGTATGTGTGTGTGTGTGTGTGTGTGTGTGTGCGTGTGTAATAACACCATTCCTAGAAGAAAGGTTATGACCTGGGAAATGAAATGTGAGATTAAAGTCTACATTTGATACCTACTCGCTGTGGGAACTTTGGCAAGGTCCTTAATTTCTCTGAATTTCGATGTCTTCATCTAGAATGATAATAAAAGCAGTACCTTAGAAAGCTGTTGCAAGAATCAAATGAGTTCACATTGTAAAATATACTTAGTCACAGAGTAGATGTTCAATAAATTAGTTAATTGTCGTATTCGTAATAATAATGTATTTTTAATGCTTTTCATTTGTGGTAACAAAATGTACTTATTGAAGTGTCTCAATTCATTGAATTAAAAAGCACAAAACTTTTCTTTGAGCCACTGGCATCTCACCCTCAAAGCCATATTGCTATATTGAACTTCCCTATTCTTCTCCACAGTAGGTCCCTTTGTTAGATTTTGACCAGATCCTCCATGGCTCGGTTTGGAGGCTTTCTTTTAACTTGAGGTTCAATCCTATTAATTTTTTTTAAATTTTAATTCCAATATAGTTAACATACTGTGTTATATTAGTTTCAGGTGTTCAGTATAGTGACTCAACACTTCCATACGTGACCTGGTGCTCATCATAGCAAGTGGCCTCTTTCCCTCCCCATCACCTATCCTCCCCGACCTCCCCGCTGATTACATTTGTTCTCTATAGTTAAGAGTCTGTTTTTTGGTTTGAATCTTTTTTTCCTTTTAATTGTCTCTTAAATTCCAGTTCTGTTTATTATAAAACCATAATCATGCACTTGTGGATGTCCTTTGCAGACTCTCCCTGTCTGTGGCTATGGCAGCATGGGGTAAGATGGTAGTCTCTGCTTTTAACCTCTATTGTCCTCCTCCCTCTTCTCCTAAGTGTGAGGGCATGGCAAACTAGATGAGGAACCAGTCTTCTCCTTGGTCAGCCCCAGGGACTAGTCTGTCTTGTCTCGCTCTCTGAGTATGATAAGGTTGGTGAGAGAGATGGGCTGGAACCAAGTTACTCACTGATGAAGGACTCTATTCTGAGCGGTCTCTAGGCATTTGTAGTCCTTGAATAATTTAGCCACATTCCCGGGTGGATTACAAGTCCATGGCATCTTTCCTAGCTTCCTAAACCATGGAGGTGGCCAGACGATGCTAGAACCTGATCTGACTACCATCTAGTGCTCATGCTCAGCTTGGCACACTCGTGTGGAATCTATCCTCCTTACCTCTCGAAGGCACAGAATTTGAAGAGGTGGTGTTATGACTCTTCCAAATGGCAATCCCCCTTGTATCATCTCTTTAATCTTGCTTAGAGAACACTGAGACTGTTGAGCAGGTCACTGACTAAGCAGTCCCTTAACTGGAAATCACTGTATATCTTCCTTTCTGTCAGGCACTTTCCTAAATTAGGAGTTAATCTCTTGGCATTCTACCCCCTTGGGAATAACTTCTTTCCACCATCCTTTCTTTACACTGAGGTCAAAACACTATCTTCTCAGTCATCTTACCCTCACTGTGGGTGACAGTGTTGGGTGGTAGTAGAAGGACTGCTGTTAGCCAGTATCATTCTCTGGATCTCTGAAGAGATGACTGAAAGTAGTTATTGGTAACTGTGAGCTTACCTTGTAGAATACCGCTCACATTGTCTTCAGCCTTGGTCCTTAATTAATTTCAAGGTATCAGGAAAAATACCTTTGAGCATTTTCTTTAACAGATAGGTGGAATAATGATAAAAATGATAGGTGTAAAAGTAGCTTATTACATTTGGTGAATAATTCAGAGAAAAACAATGCTCCTGGCTTCCATAGACTTTTATTTTAATGGAATAAAATCTACAGGAATCTGTGTCATGCTGAATATATGATTGTTTCATCCTATGGAATTCTACTTTCTAAAGTCACTATGAATGAGTCCATTTGCTTGGAATGGTAAGGGTGGAAATGAAATAAAGGGGAAGAAACATGTTTATGGAGCATCTGTTCCAGAACTGATGTCTGTTATCTTTGGTAATAATAATCATAGATTATTATTTATAATTTATATAAATATATATATAATTTATAATTATAGTTTATTGAATAATAATCATAGATTATTCTATATTCTATAAAGATTATTATAAACTTTAAGAAACTTTAAGACAAATGCATAGGCATATGTTTCCAAGGTATGTATTACTTTTCCTTTCTTAATTGAATATAATCCAAATCATGAAACATTAAGAAGACTTATAGGTAGCTGAAGATATTTCTGTTAAACTTGAATTGAGAGGAAACCCAGCTTGGTTAAATGAGCTCCACAGAAGCAACGGTCAAATCAGTGTACTTGTGAATCTCTTGGTTAATGTATTTTGTGTATGTCCCAAAAATGAGCTGAGCCAAACCTGTGTTTTCCGTCTTCCTGCAGACGGCAGCCGGTGAGCCCCCCTCCACCACCACGACCGATTTCCCCACCACATACTTACGGCTACATTTCAGGACCTCTTGTCTCAGATATGGATACGGATGCGCCAGAAGAGGAAGAAGATGAAGCAGACATGGAAGTCGCCAAGATGCAGACCAGACGGCTTTTGTTACGTGGCCTTGAGCAGACCCCTGCCTCCAGTGTGGGGGACCTTGAGAGCTCTGTCACTGGGTCCATGATCAATGGCTGGGGCTCAGCCTCAGAGGAGGACAACATTTCCAGTGGACGCTCCAGCGTGAGTTCTTCCGATGGCTCCTTCTTCACCGATGCCGATTTTGCCCAGGCAGTGGCAGCAGCCGCGGAGTATGCTGGTCTGAAAGTGGCACGTCGTCAAATGCAGGATGCTTCTGGTAAGTTCTGGGCTTGTCACCAAGCTGGAAAAGAAGACTCAATGGGTCCATGTCAGTTGATGATTATTGCCTAGGATCTGTGTCCAGTGTGAAATGTAGCTATTCTTATTGTCTTTTATTTGCTGCCTGAGGAAACCCAAGATCCAATCATATGACACAGCTTGGTTATTCTGTTTATTTGGACAAGGCTTTTTAAATCTTTGAGCTTATTTTAATTTAATAAATCCTATATAATGCGAGGGAAGCTCCCTGGGAAGTCCTTGTTTTTACGAAAGTCATAGCAGATATGTGTACAATTTCTTTAGGTGTGCCTCTAGTCAGGTGAGGTTTGTGTTACAGTTTTTCTGAGGTGTAGAAAGTAACCAAAATAAAATTCATTGTGATAAGTCTCTTTCTATTTAATTAGAAATTCTCTAGGAGAAATAAATAAATATCAGGGGGGCACTCAACCATTGGAAAATGGGCTATTTCTCCTTAACCCCATTCTCTTCATGCTCTCTCCATGAGAATATTAATTTAATTGGTAAGATAGAAGGATGTGTGTGATATGCATACATTCTCAAGCATAGATGTTTCATATTTAAAGCAAACATTTTTATTTTTTTATTTTTATTTTTTAAAGATTTTATTTATTTATTTGACAGAGAGAAATCACAAGTAAGCAGAGAGGCAGGCAGAGAGAGAGGAGGAAGCAGGCTCCCTGCTGAGCAGAAAGCCCGATGTGGGGCTCGAACCCAGGACCTGGGATCATGACCTGAGCCGAAGGCAGTGGCTTAACCCACTGAGCCACCCAGGCGCCCCTAAAGCAAACATTTTTAATCTAGCAATTCGGAGAGCAGTTATTCCAACTGCTCATGTATTTTTTTTTTTCCATCTTCCGTTTTCATTGCCAGTACCCTGTTTACAATAATCATCTCTCTGTTCTTATGTTTGAACCCGTTTTTATTGATTACCTATTCCCAACCTTGTTTGGAGAATAAATAGTATGAAAAAGGAAATAATTTAAATTAAAGTCAAAGATTTATCACATGACATTTATTTCCGTAGGCTGGAATATATACATAGTATACATTTATATACACATTGTGTATATAAAAACATGCAAATGGTAGAGTAAAATACTGTGGCCAGCAAGGCATACATTTCTGAGAAATAAAAGACTATCACAACACATCAGTAATTTACTATCTTAATTTGTTGTTTTATTTTTCTTAGTTTAGGAGCTATCTCATTGGTAGTTTCCCTATTCTTTTCAGCCACTGGATTGGTCATTATTTTTTATCATTTGTAGAATGTATTCTGAGAAAATAAGACTGTTTCTATGTGTTTTTTTATCAAGAGCGTGTTATAGGAAAGAAGAAATTTAGTACTCCTCAATCTATTATTGTAAAATATGTATTTATTTCGGCCACACCAATATTTTATGAAATTCAACCAAATTCCTTTTTTTCCCCTCAGTCCCTACTGAATGTAATAAAATAACTACCCAAAACTACCTATCTTTCTCAATAAATAACATGTAACTGTGTACATACATAGCTTTTATTTCTACTTATTTTTTAATCTTAAAAAAAATAAAGTGAAATTAAGCATCTCAAACTACTGCTTCTGATTACATTAAGGTGTGTTTCAGTTCATTAGATCAACAAAACATAGAAATAATGTTAAAAATTCATCTGTAAACGACTGGATGCCTCAGGGTCTCGGAACAGTAGATGGCTTAACACAATAGTCTCAGTCTCAGCCCTAATCCTCTCTTTTCATGGATATGTAACTTTAATTGTAACAGTCTCCATCATAGCTAGGAGAGTTTGGTTTAATATTTTACCGTGTTGTAATTTAGCGGCACTTCCGGTTTTCGTTGGGCTCATAATTATAATGAACTAAACATGCATTGGCCTCTGCCTCTTAAAATGTTATTCTCAAGAAAGGGTGTGCTAATCATATGCCTTGAGGTTAATATGAATGAATAATCCAATCAAATTGCTTCTCACTTGGCCGTGTTAATAAATATTATTTAATATGAGTCAGTTAGCATTTTTACGTATGTTGATTCCACTATAAGTGGCTTCTCCTGTCTCTAGCCAAAAGATGTGCTATGTAGGTCTGTTTGAAGTTTCTTATAATACAACAAAAAGTTCCAGCTCTGTGTGTCTGGAATTTCTAAAAAGCAGAATAATGAAAGTCAAGTAGGGCCAAGATTTCCTTTGCTGTGATGGAATAAATATTTTGTGCCATCGTGGTATCACATCTCTGTAAGACAGACAGAAAATGGGGGAGGCTCTGAGATGCACTGTGTCTAATTCAGTTATCACTTGTACCTGCAAATATTGTCCCTCCAAAATGAAAAAACCAAAACCGCCTTTGCTACCACCAAGAAATGTAGAAGTTTCTGGAGGGGTCGCTTTATCCAGAAGCAGCAGGTAAACATCTAGTGAAAGAAAAGGCATCTAAGTAACTTTGGACAGGTCTAAATATGTGAGCTAGCTTTAATTTCAGGCCTCCCGAAGAGGATATACCTCTGAATGTATTGATATTAGGTGTCTGCCTGCAAAGAATCGCATAAAAGTATATTTAATTAACATAAGGGATGTGTCTAGTACTGTTCACTCCTAGAACATGAATTTCTTAAGGACTTTGGTGATTCACTTGAGAAAATAATGTGCATTGAATATACTGTGCAAAAATCTAATTAATATTTTTGTTTACTAATAACACTTTAGTGAAGTTAGTTGCAAAAGTAATTGGGATGTTTGGGTGCCCGGGTGGCTCAGTCAGTTGCGTATCTGCCTTCAGGTCAAGTCATGACCTTAAGGTCCTGAGATAGAGTTCCACATGCGGCTCCTAGCTCATCCGGGAGCCTGCTTCTCCCTCTGCCTGCTGCTCCCCCTGCTTGTGCTCTCTTTCTCTCTGTGTCAAATAAATAAAATAAAATTTTTAAAAAAGTCATCAGGATGGTTTTCTTTAATAAGTGGTGTCAAGAACTTTAACGGAATTAAAGTACTACAGTTGAAAAGAAAAAAAAAAGCTGGAAAAATTTTTCAGTGTTCCCCACCCCCCCCCCGCCCCCAGCGGATGGGTTAGGCAGAATGACAAAAATCCTAGTATTGGCTAGAATAGTTTATTTAAAGCTATTTTTAGGAAATTAGGGATGCTTCTAGTCCTAATATTTTCTTTTTCTTATTTAATGTTATAATTAAAATACATTGATGAGTTTGGCTCTGATTTATTATTTTTTTTTTTTTACTCAGGCCGCCGACATTTTCATGCATCCCAGTGCCCTCGACCCACAAGTCCTGTTTCTACAGACAGCAACATGAGTGCCGCCGTAATGCAGAAGGCCAGACCCGCCAAGAAGCAAAAACACCAGCCAGGACATCTGCGTAGAGAAGCCTACACAGATGGTAAGTCCATTGAAACACATGAAAACATCTATGAATCTCGTTTGTTTACTCTGGCTCTCTAGGACTAGAAAATGCATCCACTGGCATTAGGAATTACATTAAAAATTCATTAACAGTAAACCTCCTATAACTTAATAGCAGGGGTCGACTTCCATATCTTGTCAGGCATCTTCGGTCCTTCTAATAAGAGGGTTCTTTAAGAAGCTAAGAGCAGTGCATATTTTTATTAACTTTAAAAGGTTATTTTGGGGGCGCCTGGGTGGCTCAGTGGGTTAAAGCCTCTGCCTTCGGCTCGGGTTATGATCCCAGGATCCTGGGATCGAGCCCCGCATCAGGCTCTCTGCTCAGCGGGGAGCCTGCTTCTACCTCTCTCTCTGCCTGCCTCTCTTCTACTTGTGATCTCTGTCTGTCAAATAAATAAAAATAAAATCTTAAAAAAAAAATAGTTATTTTGTTGTTGCGAACAGACATCATTGTAGTTGAAGTAATGATAGAGAATTAACTTTCCTCACATTCCCTGAGAAATCTTCCAAACCATCCTGGTTTTTGGCTTCCTTTTGGAATTTTGCATTCAAATAGAAGACAATAAACTCATCTGAATATTAATTCTAACTCTGGGGGTGTTAGTGTTATTTTGTGCACCAAAAGGCAAATCAAATCATCTTCCTTCATGCCTTCACACGGTATCGATGCTCACTGAGGAGGTAACGCTTTGTATTCTCAAGGGAGCCCCGGAGAATAATGCAAACGTGTAATGTTGTCTAGAGAAAGCCTTTAATGAAAGTGCCTCAGGTGGCCCAGCATTTATTAAACCGCCACCTTCTCGTTTTATAAACAACCCCAAGGGCTTTGTTGGAAATTCACATAAGATAAATTCTCTCAGAACTCACCCATCTTGTCAAGTTTGCTAAATTTGCTAACGGGGTAGGAGAAGAAGGGTGTCACCGACCACTGTCCCCCCACCTCCCCGGTCCTCTCCGTCCACAATCTGATTAGGACTTTCATTACCAGTCAGCAATTTTTCAAAAAGGGCATCATTTGCCATTATCATATGAAAGCCCAATATTATAGATCCTTATCCAAGGTTACAAGGAGGGTTTTCTGAGGCACTTCTCCCTGTGATTCCTGCCACTTGACAGAAAAATTTAATACAAAGCTCCCAGCATGATGAGCACAAGTAATTTTGCAATGAGTGGCTGTCCATGCTATTATCTGTACTTTATTCAGAGTATTTTCTCTCACTCACATCTATCTGATATTAGACTACATTAAATACTGGCATGACACAGCGCACCTGGGCCTCCTGGCTTCTGCCCAGGACTCTTCTGTTAGTGAAACTGAGCTATCAGAATATTATCTGATTTTGAAGGGTTATTACAGTGGCTTTGTGCATGTTTGCCTCTGTGAAGGGACAAACACTAGGTGTAAATCCCCAAACTCTATCGGCAGTTTTACATTTATGGGACCCCTGTAATGGCATTTTACAAGTTTTATGGCTGTCCTATCAGTTTTTATGATCTGGAAGAGTGCTGCTCACTGAAAGATGGGTCACACAGCAAACCTGGATGTAAGAACATCTAGGTTGAATATGGAAGGGAGAAAATCTGGCCTAAAGCTTTGTGTAGCCATTTCCAGCTCTTATATATACTTGTTCTGAGGGACTTCTAGCATTGAGGGGTGCTTTTTCAAAATGCTTTAAATAATGTACACATGCCAAGTTAAAGGAGATGGCATCACAGTTATAAATTGTGCTATGCTTGAAAATGGTGACCTCTATTTATTGTACCACATTCTGCAGTCCTTTTCTCAATGTATTTAACAATTAAATATAAACTCTAACTAATCCCTGCAGGGTAACCATGAAACAGAAAGATGAAACACCGAGGTTGTTTTTTAATGTTAATTTTAGAAATATCAGAGAAATGTATTCAAATCGGTAAAGCCAAAGAGTTAACTTGAAATATTATTTGGATTTTTCATTGTTTATTTCACAAAAGGGATTATGCAGAGTTATCATAGGATATAAAGTATTGTGAAAGCCACTAATTATTTTCTTGAAGTCATAAAAATAGACAAAATGGAAATATGACTCAAGTTATTTTTAAAACTTTAGCTCTAACTTCCTTTCACATTTTGATAACCATCTGTCTTTTAGTTATGTTTATTGTACTAAAAAGCCTTGAGTTTAATTCTGGACATTTTCTGAGTTGATAAAGAAAAAATACCAAAATATGTGTTATTTTATACATACCCGGCAAATGCATATTGATGAAGTAAAATCAAGTAAATGCAAATACTTCTTCATGCATCAAATAAGAGAAACGCGCACTCTTGATAGCGGCGGTTAGACATAAGAACACTGGATCATTTTCTCAGAAATCATTTTCTCAAAACACTATATTGCATTTTTTTTTTAAATGTCATAGGCCATTTCACGAAGAAACTCAGTGGCAGACACAATTTATAATTTGTTAAGAAAGAGGGGCGCCTGGATGGCTCAGTGGGTTAAAGCCTCTGCCTTCGGCTCAGGTCATGATCCCAGGGTCCTGGGATCGAGCCCTGCATCGGGCTCTCTGCTCAGCGGGGAGCCTGCTTCCCTTCCTCTCTCTCTCTGCCTGCCTCTCTGTCTACTTGTAATCTCTGTCTGTCAAATAAATAAATAAAATCTTTTAAAAAAATAAAAGAAAGAGAAAGAAGAGGGGAGAAGAAAGAATTTGAAGAGCTTCCAACTGATCAGTCTTGAGTTTGTAGTGTCTTTACTTCGTAAATTTTGTTCGACTTCTGTAGTTGTGTCATAGAACTTTTGTAAACAGTATAAAGAAGGCTAAAGAGTGGTCGTGTCTGACCCAATGAAGAGTAGTTGTGGTGATTCTTGTCAGTCTGAACTATATTCATTTTCTATAATCATTTCTATATTCATTTTCATAATACAGCGCTACAGACTAGGTGGCTTAAACGACAGAAATTTATCTTCTCATGGAAGCTGGAGGCTAGAATCCCAAGATCAAGGTGTTGGCAGGGTTGGTTCCTTCTGAGGCCTCTCTCCTTGGCTTGTAGATGGCAGTAGTCTCCTTGTGTATTCACTCCATCTTTCTTCCATCTCTGTGTGTGTCCTAATCACTTCTTTGTATAAGGAAACCCAGTAGATTGGATTAAGGCCCATCCGAAGGACTCACTTCACCTTAATTACCTCTTTAAACCCTATATCCAGGGGCGCCTGGGTGGGTTAAAGCCTCTGCCTTCGGCTCAGGTCAAGATCTCAGGGCCCTGGGATGGAGCCCCACATCGGGCTCTCTGCTCAACAAGGAGCCTGCTTCCCCCTTTCTCTGCCTGCCTCTCTGCCCACTTGTGATCTCTGTCAAATAAATAAATAAAATCTTGAAGAAAAAAAACAACAACAACCCTATAACCAAATACCATGTCATTCTGAGGGGGTTAGGACTTTAACATCTGAATTTTGAGGGGACAGAGTTCCCGTGGCCCTGTGAGCCATACCTTACTCTGTGGGTAAATCGTAGGCCTCAGAGAGACCCAGGGAGTACAGTGCACAGAGGAGTCCTGTGACAGGAAGAATCTGTTTATTTATCTCATATTTGTCGCTTACAAGTTGAACCCGGACGAAGGGTAGGATTAAAATATATGAATATTTATGAGTCAGAGTCTTAGCAAGTTAAAGCCAAGCGTAAGTGCATTTCTAGGACCTTCTAATAGATTCTCCCCACCCCCTCTTTTCAACCCTTTCGATGCATTTACATACTTGATTTAAAAACCAAATCTACATTATTTCTCCAGCCCTACTTTTCATAAATTATAAATTCGCCACCCTCTCTGGAATGATGTTATTTTGACTTGATTTATCATTAATTACAAGGTCTTGGGACTTGGAGCAGCTAAGTAAATAGAGTGCTGGATCTCCATAGTGAGTTAGTGCCAACAGAACTGTCTGCATACATGTGCTCTGACATTTTACTTTATATACGTTATACCAGTATTTGGAAAGCATTGTATAAAAATGACGTTTATAGGATTATACAAAGTGTCTCTACATATATGTATGTAAAACAGGTCCATGATCTTATTTGCTGAATACAATTTGAGCTATTGTTGGTATGTTCAGGGTGAAACTACTATTTATCACCATGTGAAATACAGAATTGTTCATGCTATAATAATCCCTGCTTTGACTCAGTAATTATTTTATAATACCTAAAAATTTTTATTTGGTAACCTGTTTGTATGAGAAATAAAAACCTACAAGCATTTGCCTCTCATCATCAACTAGATACAGAAGCAATTACATTTAGGAAGTTAGAACTCTTAAAATTGCTCCTGGGTTCTCTTCTCACTTTCTACCTGGGTTATAGAGCATCGGGAAATAGATTTTGTCTCGAAAGTCACATATTCCCAAGATTTTGTGCGCTCTTATAATAGTGGTAATCATCAGCTTCGGTAATCTGGTGAACCAGGCATTTTATGATTTGTTGATAGTGGCACTTACTTTCTGCCTACTTGATAATCTGTGTTTGCAATTTGGGGGTGAGGTCTATGGCAAGGAGATAGTGCGGAAATGAGCCTGTAGGCACTCACTCAGTCTGCTGCCAGATATGTTCTGAATTAGATTTTTCTCCTTTCATTGCCAGTCCCAGGCTCAGTCTGAACTTAGAACTGCTCTGCCTTGGGTCACTTGGCTTTATGCCGCTTAGTATAGTCTGGTTTTTAACTATCTCTTTTTGGTTATTTTTAGTAAACAAGTAGCAGATGAGGAAGGACTCTCAACTCTCATGATACTACCCTTTTTTTTTTTAAGTATTTTTTTTAATCCATTAGAGTAGTAAAGAGGAAAACCAGGCACAACGACAATGGTAATATATGTTGTAAGGCAAAAAAATTTTTGATTTTGTAAAATGAGGAGAAAATTAATGCCATTCTCTGTACTTTAGCCAGCCTTTTGGGTAATGTTTAGAGGCTATTTATATGAAACTAGAATATGATGATCCATGAGAATGAACAACAAAAATATGTAAGTAAAATTTGAACCAATTTTAATAATGGAGTCCTAAGTATAGCTCTCCATATATGAAAATTGCCATTTTGAAGTCATGGTTGAAAAAACCGTGCTGGTAATTCCCAAATCTTGGTATCTCTGGACTTGGCCTCTCTTGAAACTCAGATTTTATGTACAAAAACCTATTAGACATCTCTATCTAGGTACTTCAAAGGCGCCTCCTATTTACTTTTCTAAAATTGAGCTCCTACTCCCCCTCTATAGGCCATCCATCTCTTTCCCAACCCCTCCTTCCTTATCTTCAGTGAAGTTTCTCTCATCCACCTAGTCAACTATAGCAAAATTCTTTTTTTTAATTTAATTTTATTTTTTCAGTGTTCCAAGATTCATTGTTTATGCACCACACCCGGCGCCCCTATAGCAAAAGTCTTAAAAGTCATCTTAGAACCTTTCCTTTCTTTCCTCTCCTGTATTCCACTGATCATTCAATAATACTGATTTTTCTTCCTTAATATTTATTAAATATGTCTCATCCGAACAGCCACCAATACAGTTCCATCCCCTATCATTACTCATCTGAGGTATAACAATAACCTCTTGCCCTCCTGGATTCAAGCCTTTCCTTTTAATTCATCCTCCAAAGTAAAGACAAAAACCTAAAACTAAAATCTCTTCATATTCTTCTACTAAGTTACCAACTACCATTAGGATATCTATTTCTGCTTCCTGGAATGTACATAGCAGCCAAGGGTAGCACCCCTTAAAAAAATAAATTTTTTGGGCGCCTGGGTGGCTCAGTGGGTTAAAGCCTCTGGCTTTGGCTCAGGTCATGATCCCAGGGTCCTGGGATCGAGCCCCGCATCGGGTTCTCTGCTCTGTGGGGAGCCTGCTTCCTCCTCTCTCTCTGCCTGCCTCTCTGCCTACTTGTGAGCTCTGTCTATCAAATAAATAAATAAATAAAATATTAAAAAATAAATTAAAAGTTTTTTAAAATATTTTAAAAAATAAATTTTTTAACTATCAAGTTATTGAACTTTTACCTACTTTTATCCTTAAGTATGTCTGTAAGAAGTTGAATTATATATAATGTCTAGTTATATGTATATATGTATGTGATATATATGCATTAACATATATATGTAATGTATACTGGAAGATAGTTAGGTGACATTCACTTATATCTCTACCAGAGATTATCTGGTTTAAAACCTATGGGTGCAGATACAGAGTGCAGAGACCCCCATCAATGGATGGTAGATTGTAAACACAAAATAGAATGAAATAGTATAAAGAACACTGAGCCAGAAATTAGAAATCTAAGGGCATTGGTCCTTGTTCTGATCATATCTAGACTTGAGATCGAAAAATAACTGAAGGTCTATGCGTTTGAGTTTCCCTTCTTATAGAACAAGAAGGGATTTAGGCTAGATTAAGGGTGGCAAACAGGTATCAACTCAAGTGCCAACCTCAATCAATTTGAAGTGGTTGCCTGGAGAAAAGCGGTATGCATTTGGGACCAGCAACATTATGCTGAAATCAATTAAGAAGGTCTGTCATGGTTGGGGGAGAAGAATTGATAGCACACGTGTCCATATTATCTATCCCAAGAGTAGATAATCTTTAAGTCTTTAAGTCCCAGCTCTATGATTGAATATTTTTCTGCCATATGACAATGAGAATACATTGAAATTGTTGATCTTCTTGTTCCTTGGTCGTCTTCAATTGTTCCAGTTCATTTATGATACCTTATCTCACAACTGAATGTGACTCCAATGCTAATACTAATGTTTAGCAGTTTTATAAGTGGCAGGCTTCTATAGTATTTTCAATTTTCTTTCTAGATCTTCCACCTCCTCCAGTGCCACCACCTGCTATAAAGTCACCCACTGTCCAATCCAAGGCACAGCTGGAGGTGCGACCTGTAATGGTGCCAAAACTCCCTTCTGTAGAACCAAGAACAGACAGATCATCAGATAGAAAAGTGGGCAGTTACAAGGGGCGAGAAGTCTTGGATGGAAGACAAGTTGCTGATATGAGAACCAATCCAGGTGATATCAGAGAAGCACAGGAACAGCAAAATGATGGGAAAGGACGAGTGAACAAGGCCACAAAACGAGACCTTCCACCAGCAAAGACTCACCTCATCCAAGGTACTGATTTATTCAAACAGCAAATAAATACAGATTGAACATGTTTGCAAGTTGCACTGTTAGGTTCTCTTAGGCCATAGGAAAAGGGATAAGATTTAGAATTTGACTCTCTAATGGAGAAGACAAGCAGGTACTCAGATAGTTTTAATATAATTAAATTAAATATATAACATTATATAAGAGTCCCTTGGACAGGTGCCGGTTGAGTTGGGTTTTAAAGAAAAGCATGATTCCAACAGGTTAAACAGAAAAAGGGATAGCAGGTAAAGGAAGTTGTTGGAGAAAAAAAAAAAAACATGTGAGTGTAAAAGCAAATGTTTGGCGAATATTGATTTCTAGTTCCGCCAGACACAAATAGTGAAAGGTAAAACTAGAAAGGTGGTTGGGCCAGACTGGGAAGACTGGGAATATGATCTAGAGTGTGGGATTTATCATATAAGCAGTGGTGAGCCAGTAAAGAATTTTGAACAAGAAATGACAGAGTCAGATTTTTAGAAAAATAACTGGCAGCCCTCTATAATGAAGGAAGAGATCTTGGACTTGGGTAGATGAAGGTATCAGATCATTGTAAAATATCTAGGTATAAACTATGAAAACACTGAATTCAAATAGTTCTGTAGAAAATGGAGAGAACAGCTTACATTGACATTTTGATGATAAAACCAGTGGTGACTAATTGAAAGTAAAAAAATAGAATGAAATTATGGAGTAAAGGGGAAGTTACTCAAATGTTCATTAGATGGTCCTGTTGGCCAGTGGAACCTAACTGTACTAACCAACGTAGGAAGAAAAGGAAAACAAAACAGAAAAGATGTCTGAGGGAAAAAAATTTTACTTTTGAATGGATTAAGATGCTGATAAGAGCACAGATACAGAGAAAATCAATAAGACTTTAGAGAACTAAGTTTAAAGATCAGGAGAAAGGTTGTGAGTCAAGAGTGGGTTTTAGGAACAGCAACACAATTGTATGAATTACAGAGGCTAAATTTTCAGCATGATACACTCGTTATTGTGGAACAATCAATTCTCTGGAAGCAAAGCAAAGCAAAACCCTAATTTATAGCCATTTACTCACTTTTATTGGGTAGTTACTTCCAAGATGACTGGCTTCAAGCTGCTAATATGAAGTCACTTGTGCACTCCTCTTCTGAGAACATGTGAGCCAATCCCAGTACACCAATAATCAGCAGTGATTATATTCAAAGGTTAGCCCCAAGAATGACTTTCTACAATGGAAGTTGAGATGGATCTACCAAGAGGTTTAAATAATTAAGATCTCCAAGCCAGAGAAAATAATATCCTAGAAAGAGTGGAGAAGGAAATTTTAAGAAGGAAGTCTAAAATGCCACCCAGAAGTAAAAACTGGGTGTCAACAGGAGGAGGGGGCTGGGGGAAAGAACACATGAGAATTTTGCAATATGTTATTTGTGGGTGGCATTTAAAAGAATTGTTTTTAGTATTGTAGTCAGAATAGAAGCCAGACTGTAGGGGGTTGTAAAGTAAATGGAAATTGTGGAAGGGAAGTGATGAGCTCTTTTCAGAAGGTTGGGAAGAGGAGAGATTGGAGAAAGAGTTTGCCAGGAAGACAGAATTTGTGGGAATGCTCTAAGATGGGATTATCAGAGACGAAGGAGAAGAAACCATTTAGGAGAAAGAAATACAGAAAAGGGGAGGATTGATGAAAGAGTCTGAAAAGAGTATTACGGAAAGGAATCTAGAAGCCTTTAGGGGGACTTCAATACTATGGTAAGATTAGACATAAATCTCTTGTTCTGTTTATTCTGAGCCCCTGGTCATTAGTAACTTTCTTCAAAATGGGAGTCAGTTTCACTCTGTTCTGTGACAGGAAGCCTGAACTCCTAATCTAGGCCTGGACTCAGCAGTAAAGTGATAAGTAAAAGTACCTTTCAGGCAAAAGCCTCTACTATGTGACACCAAAGTACTTGGTGTTATCACCACAATCCAACTTTTGAAAAACTGAGCCTACTTTTTATCAGTTAAGCAAAAGGTGATCTGGCTCTGAACTTTTAACCCATACTGTACTCCCAGTAGTGATTTATAAATATAATGTCATGCCATAAATGATGAAGTTTATATGTGGCCCAAAAGTGTAGACCAATTTGCTGCTCCAAGTAAGCTTTCTCTAAAGCATTGGGATTCTTCAGGAGAAGATTTTACAAACCTGGAAAGATCTTGGTGTATGCAGGATTAGAACAAATGATGAAATTATTTTACCAATCTTTAGAGATTTAATAAGTTGTCCTTTGTGTTATAAAAATATTTCTAGGGCGCCTGGGTGGCTCAGTGGGTTAAGCCTCTGCCTTTGGCTCAGATCATCATCTCAGGGTCCTGGGATCGAGTTCCGCTTCGGGCTCTCTGCTCAGCAGGGAGCCTGCTTCCCCCTCTCTCTCACTGCCTGCCTCTCTGCCTACTTGTGATCTCCCTCTCTGTGTTTCAAATAAATAAATAAAATCTAATATATATATATATATATATATATATCTAAATACATATATATATATTTCTAACTAAAGAACTATTACTGGAACCATTAATCTAGAAACAAAAAAACTTATTTCATGGAAAACGCTGAGATACACTAACCAGATTATTATTTCATAGGTCTTACTTTCCCAAATTCTTATTTGAACCATAACCCTGTGTATATGTTCATTAAATGATCATTTCTATGCATTGCTATAATTTTTACCTTCATAATTCAGTTGACATTATTTAAAATGAAGGAGGAACCCTGATTTACAAGTTTAATGAATGGTCATTTTTAATTAAAGAGAATGGTCTTCTAGACATGAATGACTGATCTTTTTGCTGACATTTACCTCAATTAGTTCAATTTATTTCTGCATATATCAAACATCCACTGTGTTGTAAAGCGTTATACTAGTCCTGAGATTTATGTGTAAACATGAACCTTGACCTCATGAAGCTTATAGTCAAAGACAGAGATAAGTATATCTGTATGTTTATAGACACACTCACATTTGGTGTAATGTTTATGATACTATACTTGAGAGTCCAAAGAAGGGACAGTTAGCCCAGTCTTTTGGGGTATGTAAGGTAAAGAAAGACTTCTTGATCTTTCCTGGTAGAAATGACACATAACCTGAGTGTTCAGGATGGGTGAGATTTAACTTGGGTAAGAAAAGTGGATAGATTGTTCTGCCAGAGAAACTCAGCATGAAAATCTCTGAAGTGCATTGAGAAGATTATAAGAAATTCAGTGTTCCTAGATAGTAAAGGTGGTCAAAGGGGAAGCTCTTAAGGTAGACATAGGCATAAGTCATAGAGTGCCTATAGTTCCTGTAAGAAGGCAGCTGAGTGATGAGGTTTAGAGAGGAATGACTCAAGGCAAGGATCTATTAGTAGATATTTACCATGCTGGGACAAGAGATGTGGAGAATACAAACCAGACTCTAGGATCAGAGATGAGTGAGTGGGAATATTCAAAATTTAACATTTTTTAGTGTTAAAAATCAGGCTCACCTGTATATATTTGAATGCGTGGAAAAAGTACACTTAAGGCATACTGGAAGGTGGTTGGAAGGGAGGGAAGACTCTAAAATAATATCAGTTTTCTATATTTGTTGTCCTAAGGATTAGTATTGTCATTAACTATATGAGGGAATACAGAGAGGAAAGAAAAGAGTAGACCCGATGTCAATGTTGGACATATTGAGTTTGAGGGATACTTAAGAGAAAGTGTTCACCATAGATTAGGAGTTGGAAATACAAATTAATGATTCATCATAATAAAATATTAATTAAATATATGCATTCACTCACTCAAAACTATCAATATGTCAAGCTGAGAGTGTATCAAAACATGAAACACAAAATACCTGTCCCCATGATGGGTATAATCTAGAAAAGTTTACAGTCTGTGAGAATGGATGAAATTTCCCTAGGTGAGTGGGGAAAATAATGTATATATACACTAGGCTACGTGTTGAAACCTGCAACATGTAAGATGCACTGCATTAAGAGCCCACAGGAGACTGGCCAGGAAGGGAGGAGAACTAGAAGCTGGGAATGACTATTCCCAGTTTAACAGTTTAACTTGATGATGGTTTCCTGATGAAGGGCAGTGACAAGTCCAGAGACATAAGGGCTGAAACATGATTAGCATTATCAAAGTCAACAGTGAATTTTCTCTTTTGTTGTAGTAATGTGGGCATGGATAGATTTCCACGGGATTCGGAGTAAATGGGAGGTTTGTCTACCAGTACTGAGCCTAATTGCTTTAAGAAGCTTTGCTGAACTGTAAGGACAGGAAGAAGGATTGCTTCATGTAGAGCACAGGCTTAAGGGGAACTTTTGAGCAAGAGAGATATTTTATATTGTAGTCTGACAAAAACTAAAGTCAATGGAGAGAAAAAGATTGATGAAGGTCACAGGATTCCCAGTGCTGTGAAGCAAGGGTGAAAAACAGTGGTCTTCATGGATTGGGAGACCCCATCGAGTCTGAATCTCTCTGGAAATTGTGATGAGTAGAATGGAAGGAGAAAGGTGACATCAAGGTGTCCAAAGGGTAGAGTGGACAGGCTTTGGAGTGAAGTAAGCACCTGAAAATCATCAGTATAAGCAGCACCAAATTAAAAGCAGTATGGAGATAGAAATTCAGGAGATGGCATTTAATTAGAATGGCTTTGTGTTTTAACCTAGCAACGATGGCAGGCTTCTGAGAGTCAGGGCTTCACAGTGTAAATATGATGTTGAAATGGAGGTTGAAAATCTTGGTGTCTGGAAAGTGAACCTGGGCTTGGTTCTGTTTCTGTGGTTTGAGGAAACTGGACTTTGTTTCTATCAATGCCTTGAAATAACCCTTCATAGTTTGCATAGGGATTTCACGATCCCCTCTGTTTTTACGTCAACACTGGGAGCACTTCTGGGTGTAGATACTATTAACGCTTTTTTAGAAAAGTGAACACTAAAGCCTAAAATAATTGGAGAGCACATAATGAAGGACAGAACTGGAAGCTAAGTCTGACTCCAGATTTGGTTTTCCTCTTCTAATGATGTTGGTCCCAAGTGAGTTTGAGGTGGACAAGAGCTTGTGAGTGAAATCAACTTGAATGCCAGCCAGTACCAGGAAAGACAATGAGGCTTGTTATTTTATTTTTCTGGACGCTGCTGCCTTTTTAATTATTGTTATAAAATGTCCTCATTTATTCCTCAATAGCACTGATGCTTCTTCATTCAAAATGACAGATATAAATTATGTTACATTATGCCTTGAAACAGTACAGTGGTGTTCATATACACTTATTATATTTCATTACACAGAGGATATTCTACCTTACTGCAGACCTACTTTTCCGACATCAAATAATCCCAGAGATCCGAGTTCTTCAAGCTCAATGTCATCAAGAGGATCAGGAAGCAGACAAAGAGAACAAGCAAATGTAGGTCGAAGAAATATTGCAGAAATGCAAGTTCTTGGAGGATATGAAAGAGGAGAAGATAATAATGAAGAATTAGAGGTATCTATAACTATTTTCCAAGTTTCTCAGTATTATACGGGTTGTTACATCAGCCTCAAAGTCAGGAATATTTATCAATCTACAGAAATGTTACTGTTCTGCCACAAACCCTAGTGTTGGTGATGCCAGAGACTGAAATTCTTTGAATTTAATGATTTCCTTGAAATGTATTCCAAAGTTGTAAATGGGGATAATAATTTCTTTTCAGATCTAGAGGGCATATTCACCTGTAGATCTTCAGATAAGAGATTTATATGGCAAACATGTTGTTAGGAAATAACTATTTACCCAGATAATATATTGCATAGTATTATATTATAGGAGGTTATAAAAACCAGTAAGGTGACAGTTATGAGGATTTGAATGAGGGTGCTTAGTCTGTGTTATCATCGGCCTCCCTAGTAATCACTGTGGTTAATCTGACTAATTTGACCAATTATCTTCCACCTTCTTTCTTCTAAAAATGATCCTTGACCTGATCAGTCAACCTGATCGTTGACTCTAACCTTCCCAGATAGGGGAGAACCCTTTTTGAGTCAAATATATACTCCTTTGTTAGAATTTATAGATAGAAATACAGGATGGAATTGACAGTACATCATATTATATTACAAAATCACCTCCTACTTTTAAGACAGTGTTTTTCCCATTTAATTAAAAAAAAAAGTTGAGGGCAAATTTCTCTTCTCACAAAATTATTTAATCCCAAGTAGATTGTTAAATGAACATTAAACTGAACTTTTAAAAATAGAAGATGAAACATTTTAAGCAATGATGTCTAATTGAATTTTCTGTAATACCCAAAGCATTTTCATTTTGACATTAGGAATAAGAAGACTTTCTTCCTACAGTTGTTATGAGAAGTTATTTTATAAGTTCTTTTGTTTATTTGGGGTGTGTGTGTGTGTGTGTGTGTGTGTGTGGTTTGTTGTTATTGTTTGTTTGTTTTTGTTAAGTAAGAGAACCTTTCTGGAGGACAAAAAGTCATCATACAGAACTCTAATACTTAAAACCTATAAAATTTGAACTACAATGTTGAGTTGGGGCTGGAGGGAGTAGAAAAATCCACCTTCCACTTCTCCTCTGTCTCCTACACCACATGCCCCAATACCCAGACATAGCACAGAACACACTCACGGAGAACTATTGGATTTTCTATCAAAAACGACTAACAACAAATGAATGAGTTGCCATGAGCACTTTCTAACATATGCTGGGGAATGAACGAAGAAATACCAACTGTAAGGTTGAAAACATATAAATCAACAAACTCTAAAACTGTTCTCTAAATTTTATTTTCAAATTTAACAAACACTTTTCTCTTACAGGAAACTGAAAGCTGAAGACAACCAGAGAGGCTTGTGAGATCTAATGTGAAAATTATCACTCAAGATGCCTCATGTCTGATGACACATGACGCCAGATAAAATGTTCAGTGCAATCAGAGTGTAAAAATTGTCATTTTTTTATTCCTCTTATTGGAATACCATTTTTAAAAATTTTATTGGAGTTTTATTGTTGTTGCTTGATCCTTATCCCTAATGAAGAACCTCCCTATTCCCCTCGCTGTTGGAACAAACCATGACACCTTCCTTCCAGCAAGGGATGTATTTGACTTCTTGATCCAGCCATCAGCCAGCAAGAGAGAATGACACAGTTCTTTTGCATTTTGCCCCCGAGATATGGCATTGCACTGCTTAGATACCAAGCCAATTTTCAGCAAAGTATTGATCAAAGATACAAAATTGATTAATCAACCTCATGCCAAGGGCTCTCAAGACATAATCTTTCTATAACCAACTGCTAAGGCAAACGAAAACATACTTCATTTTAACATGATTTTTCAAATCAGTCTTTCATCCCACCCTCTGCTGGGAGAAAATAAAATGTAACAAAAGCAGAACAACCACAAATCAATTTGAATGGGGTAGAAACATTGTAAATAGATGCTCTTTGCAATCCCTGGTGGTACTTTATTTTGTCTTCATTTCGATCATTAAAGTATATTCTTGGAAGTATACTTCTGGAGAAGTAGGGGTAAGCCAGTTGGATCTCTGGTTGTCTAGTCATTGTCATAAGTAAGCCTAGCAAAAAACCTTGTTCTATTTTTCAATCAAATGCAATTATAAATGCATATTACAAACAAATGGATGTTTTTAATGACCAATTGAATAAGGACATCCCTATCTTAACTGGCCTAAATTTCTTCTGGTAGTGTCAGTTCGACTTTCAGAAGTGCCACTTAAGGAAATTTGATTTTCGTTTTTGTAATGCACTGTTTTTAATCTTTTTTTTTTTTTTTTTTTGGTTTTAAAAGCACAATCACTAAACTTTATTTGTAAACCATTGTAACTATTAACCTTTTTTGTCTTATTGAAAAAAAAATGTTGAGAAGCGTTTTTAACCTGTTTTGTTCATGCTCTATGTTTGTATTTGGAATATTTGAATGATGACAGATGGTGAAGTAATGTGCGTACTTTATTGTTGGCCATTCACCCAATGGTTCTTACTTTTCCTGAACTTAAAGAAAAAAAAGGTTTAAGTTTGTTGTGGCCAATTTGAAACTTATAAGATTTTCTTATAAGCTCAAAGAGAGGCATTGCTTGCTTTGAGTTGCCAAATGATGCCCTCTGACTGTAGATTTTTATGATCCTTTTTTGTTGTTATATGAATTTCATTGACTTGATAATTGGTGCTATTTGAGGGAAAAAATGTACATTTATTCATACACAGGTATCAGGCCTGACCCCACTGGAAAACAAAGCCAAACAAAACTGAACCACAAAAAAAAAAGCTGGTGTTCACCAAAAACTAAATGTGTTCACTTAGATAATTTGAAAGTTACATAGAAAGGGTGTGCAGTACTAAGGGAACAATCCATGTGATTAATGTTTTCATTATGTTCATGTAAGAAACCTCTTATTTTTAGCCATAATTTTGCATACTGAAAACCAATAATCAGAAAAGTAATTTTGTCACATTATTTATTAAAAATGTTCTCAAATACATCATTCTTTCTTGTGTTGATTTCTTTTGTTTTTTCATTGTGTGATCAAATTTATTCCATTTAATCACAAAGTTGTGCTGTCTTAACATTTCACCACTATATTATCAGATGAGTGAAAATTCTGAACAGCCAGGCTTTACTTATGAGGAAAAATTCTCATTTTACTCCATGGAAATTAAAGACATCAGATCAATCAAAACCTAGAAGGCATTTGATCATAGAATACCATTTTAATATTAAGAAGCACTAAAATGTTTATCTGTGTGTATCTGAATTTCAGGTAAACTTTTTCTGACATACTTAGGATTCAGGTATGATACATCTAATTTGTAAAGTTTGGACCACTTACGTTCCATCGAAAAGAAAATTATATTACCCAAAATATTGGTTAGTAACTACCTGCTTTCTTGTTTACAAATTCATGTGAAATTTTAACAGTTCTATACTTATGATATAGTGGCTTGAACATTGTTGTTTATTTTATTAAGGTTAACATATTCAAGTATTAACTTTGGATGGGTGAGATGAGCAGTAGAATCTAGTGAAGGTTTTTTTCCTATGATATATATATGTATATATATCATAATATATAGGACTATATATATGCATATATATATATGTATGTATATATATATATATATAGTTAAATTTTTGTGTTGATCACAATTTGAAAAACTGGGAAAATTTTGGACAACAAAAAAGACGGGGGATGTATTTTGAAGGTTAATTTTACAAAAACAAAGTAATCACCAGCATCTACTTAGGTCCATAGGTCAAGAAGTCAGTTTCCAACTATTTCGAAGGAAACACCGGAGAGACATGTTCAATGGCCTAATTTTTCTCTTCCCTTGTTGAGGTGACTATAAGTTAGTCTTTATTTATATCATGTGATATACATACGAATTATGTATATCAGAGGGCCTGGTTCTGTCACACACTCTGTTTCCCTGGACATGTTACTTAACCTCTAAGTCTCAGGTTTCTCCACCTGTGGATTCAGTAATGCCTACCTCATGGAGCTGTTGTCATGATTTAGTGAGCTAATGTATATGACATGAACTCTGTAAACCCCCCAAACAATATAAGGTATTGTATTTATAGACTGAAATTCATTGCACACATTCTATCCTCACTTTTCCCATGTAGTTTGTTCCTAAAAACTTGCTGAGTTAAAAACCTATCAAAGTGTAAGTGTGGTACGAGGATGGGGGTGGTTCCATTTCCGGTGAGTAAAATTCACTGTGAAATTCCTAACCGTGGAATAAATTCTTGGTGTTTTTGTTTGTATCCTTGCTTCTGAATTCCTGAGGCCCACACAACGGGCGGTGACGTGGCGTTTTCAGTACGTGTTTCGCAGTTCAGGTGTGCAAGCATGTCGCTTGCCTTCAGAATAACTATTGACTGTATTTGCGGCTGCTGTTCTGCCTAGTGGCAGAGAGTATCATTTTCATTCTAGATGAACCCAGTCATATCTAACTTTCTTGGTCATTTCAGATATAAAGTCTGAATTTTCTCTTCCCTACCCTCTCTACAGGGTGGCATCAAGATTCCAGGTGTGTGTGTGTGTGTGTGTGTGTGTGTGTGTGTGTGTGTGTGTGTTGGGGGGTGAGGGGTGGCAGTAGGCACTCTTGGCATTTTGCTGTTGTCCAAGTTTCCAATGGTCTTTATTTCTCAGAACAGTTTATGCTGCAACTTCCTTTTCCCTACCTTGATGTCCCTTATTCATTGACACTCCCTTGGTACTTCGAAGCCCTATAATGTGGGTTGGGTGCAGGGAGCAGGAAATGGGACTGTCCTATGCTCTTCCATGCCAGGCTGATGCTCTGGAGGCTTGGGTATGAGGCTCCATCCTTGGGCCTCACAAGACACTACTACGTCTCATTAACTGGTTACCATTTAGGGTATGCGTGTGGTGGCTTCTCCTGAAGTTAAAGGAAATAAAACTTGGTTCTGGATCTCAACCATCTATGCTGGAATCCTGGCTCCATGGATTGCTGGCTGTGTAGCCAGGGGAAAATTACTTAGTGAATCTGTTTTCATCTTTGAGTGGTGTATTAAGAATACGTACTTTACAAGGTTGTTTGGATTAAATGAATTCATACATGCAAAGTACATAGCAAATGCTCAAGTATTCATTGGGCAATACCTCCTCCCTCTCTGATTTTGAACTACAAAGTGCTGCATAGGTTGCTCTAACTTTCAGACTCCTAAAACTGTACTTGAACAGAAAGCTCAGTGACACACTCACCATGTCTGATTCTCTCACCTCATGTTTAATTCTCTCTTCCCAGTGAGATGGGACATGAGGAGGAAGGAAGAGAGAGAGAAAAGGGAAGAGAGAGACGACCATGTATATTGCTTGCACGCCAAGTCTTTGGTGTGCAAGACCTTAGGTCTTGCCACTCGGCCTTCATTCTGCTACAGATTTCAAGAGTCTATTTTGAAACCCCTTTCTCTGGTAACCATCGGAGGGCAGCGCACATAGAAAGCCCTCTCGTCTGCGGGGAAGTAAGAAGTGGGATGGGAGAGCTGGAGATAGCCTATGACAGGTGCAATGTCTGTTAATATTTCAATATACGATCTTGCTACAAAAGGATATAATTAAACATTAAAAAGAGGTTACTCTTTAAAAATAGAAATATCTTTTCTCAAATTCTAATTTTCTCAGCTTATGTCAAGAGAATTTAGCAGAAATTGAAAAGAAAAAAAACCCAGGGAGTTGGCACCAGACCAAACTAAATTCTGAGCATGAGAGTATAAAGATTACTTTAGTGTTAACAAGTTTTAAGGATTTTTTTTTTCTGGAAAACTATGGGCATTGACCTTTTTCTTTTCATAAAAGAGTCTGTAGCAGGACTCCCAACCAAGAACCTCAATGACCTTCTGGTTTTAGATGCCAAAAGCTGGTTCCTATTTTGGTATTGATGCTCGAGATTTTTCCCACATATGAACACACCCCAACCACAGAGTCCAGTGTCCGCTCATTAAGGTTAGATTTGCCTGTCACACACCAAATGACTGCCATCTTTACTCCAAATATATCATTCTCATCAGCAGTTATATTTTTGTTATTTCCTCATTTTTATAAAACGACAAAAAAATGAAGTATTCAGATGACACTGCAAAGACAAGTGACAGCTATGCCAAAACCAAGCTGTTGTTTGCTTAGCCCACATGTGTTTCCACTGTAACACGCTGAATTAGGTGGCTTAAACAAATGAATACCCAATGAACAAAAATGTAGAATATGTGGAAAGGGAATGTAAGAAATTCCAGATTTGGGTTTAAAAATAAATATTTACTCACATGAGCAATATAAATACACAAAGTTATTTTGAGTTAGCAAGTTGGTTTTTAACCAAATAGCCAACTTTTTCTTTTTTAAATGTATCAGGGTGTATGAAAAAACAAATGTTGCTTGATTTTCCAAAAAGTAGATAATCCTTTGTTCTTAAAATTTATTGTCCTTCTTAAGAACACACGGCTAATTAATTGGCATTTTAGGTGTTATTAGTTTAGAAAGTTGGATTTTTTTTGTCTTCCTCTTTCCTTTATTCCCTGTTTTGAATACTAGTGAGAGAGAAGACAGCAAATGAGTATTCAAAACAATATTTTCAAAGATACTTGTTCTCCAGGGGCTCCAAACCTATGTTTCTCAAAGTGATGTCCATGAACATCTGTCTTCTAGCTATAAATATAAATTCCTGATTCCTGTCCTGATTGTGCTGAATCAGAATCCCAGGAGGCAAGGCCTAATAATTTGCATTTTGGAGACAATCCCAGGTAATTTTATGTTTAAAAAAATAAAGTTCAAAAACCACTATCCTAACAAATCAAGTACAGGGTTCATGGTGATATACCTGAGACTGGGATGAACCTTGGACTTGGCAGTGCCTTGTAATCATTTTCAGCCAGGCAATAGTCAAGATGCCATTTTGGTTGTCTGCTATTGAAAAACAGGTCTCACACAAAAAGCAAGTGGGCATTTGCCAAGTTTTATTTACCTCATTAACAAGGGAATCAGCCGGAAGAGCATTTGAAGAAGAGTTGTGGAAGGATCTTAAATATGATTGCTGTTAGTTAGCTTTCTACAGGGCAATGCAAGCAAATGTTAATATTTCTGCTGAACTAGAGAATCATAAAATCTGCACCTTTATTATTTGCAATTAGTCAAAAATGTACTTTGATAACTTGCATTCCACCAAAAGAATCAGATGAGGGTCAAACAGTGACTTAGTCTTGTTTGTTTTCCCCAGAGGCAGAATCTGAAACAAAGACATAGGGCAAATAATTTATTTGGGAGGTAATCCCAGGAAGTGAGTTGGGGAGCATGAGGGAATGGGAGATGATGTCAACAACTTAAAAAGTTGGTGAAGTTTCCTCCAGTGGGGACTCTACTGGCTCTTCTGAGACGCATGCAGAATACTTCCCTGAGTCCTTCCCCAAAGAACGGGTGCCTGAAACATTATCAGTTTACTCCTACTTCCCCATTGGTTGCAAGCTGCTGGTGGAGGAGGGGTGGCGGAGGTGAGGGAGTTCTCTCTCAAGGCCAAGACCAAGTGAGAGTAGAAGACTGAGGCAGAAAGCAGACATGCTTTACTGCAGGTGTCTGAGATGGGAAGATGCCAAGAAGAGGTAAGTCTGATCTCAAAGGAGATTGTCTGCCACAACAGAGTCCTCCAAGCCATATACTATAAGCGGGATTATTGGAAGATGCTTTAGCATGGTATCAAAAATCAAGCAATCATTAAATTAGTTTTTCAAATTTAAGATAAATTTTCTTTCATACCATGCATGTAAGATTAGTCGTGTATTCATATTATGATCACATTGGTGGAATTCTTACCAGACATCAGTTGTTGGTACTATGTGTTTTGCATTTAACTGTCATTTAACATAATTTGAAAATATTTATACTATCAGCATTGAAACAATACCAAAGCAAAAAAAGATACGAAATAGCAGTGAGGCGTGAGTTGGATCATTGGAATAACTACAATCACGAATTTTCTAGGAGAGCGATAAGCTTTATAGTACCTATGAAAGAAAAGTGTCTATAATTAATTAAAGTTGTGCTTTATAACATACACACAAGCAATGCAAATGAATGCAGGAAAAATTACTAAATCCCTCAGAAAAACATGAAAGAAATTCCTAAGCAAACTTGAGGATGGTATAGTCCATTTGTGTGTTCTGCAAGACTCTCATTGAGGCATTGCCTTACAACTAAAATTGGTAGCATTTACACAATGGCATGTAAAATAAAGCTCTTTCAATAGAGTCCTATGTTTGATAAAATATTGTAACATTTATACAAGTCCATCACCTCAAATAAGTTGGGCTCAAAGTTTTACATAGATTTGGTACCTTTTTTTTTTTTCATTCAGATCTTGGGCGCCATTGTGAAATCCACATATTAAGACTGAAGTGAGAGTTGGAGGATTGATTGATTTTTAAAGAATTTATTTATATATTTGAGAAAAAGCATGAGAGAGCACAAGTAGGGGGAGTGGCAGAGGGAGAGGGAGAAGCAGGCAGCCCGCTGAACAGGGAGCCCTCCCATAGGACTATATCCCAGGACCCTGGGATCATGACATGAGCCAAAGGCAGACGTTTAACCAACAGAGCCACCCAGGTGCCCTGAGAATTGGAGGTTTTAGACATTCTTCCTCCATTTGGGCAAAGGTCTGAGCTCTTCCGTCTTGAGTAAAACAAAGCTTTTGATATTTTCTGCTTACGTGATTTCCATTCAGCTTCAGGAAATCACAAAAGTAACCTGGGTGGCTAGGGCTTCTGTCCCCACCTTGTACTTCAGGGACCCCCCCCCCACACACACACTTTGGTGTGCCTTCCTAGAAGTTTTTAAAATCCTCCTCTGCTGGCTGAGACTTGCCAGGGCAGGCAGTGTCTGCAGAGCCAAATGCCAGAGTCCAGATGGGGACCAATGTAGGTCTGGGACCCTGCATGTGGGATCCATAACTCAAGGAGCTCCAAAGTTCAGATTATTGTATACGGGATTGTCCCAGGGCCCCATAAACTGGCCCTCTGTTTCCAGAAGAGCGTTCTGGTTAGCGGATTCTCACACTGGCTGGCATATTTCTTTCCTAAAATCAAGTCAGATGGTGTCTCACAACAATGCTCATGTGTTTGAGTTGGAATGATTTAGGTTGTTTATATCAACACAGGCCCTGCGGAAGTATTTATCCAAATACTGCCAAACCAGGGTCACCCTGAACATGGGGAAAACTTTTAAGCCAGCCTAATAAAACTTGAATTTTAACATGAACACCTGTTGAATAGAATACTTTATGTCTTTCACAGTACGGGAGTTTCAATACTATACAGGCAATAACCTTATCTACTTGTTCTTGGTAAAGTTCTGTGTGAATCATTACTAAATGCCTCTTCAATTTATATGGAGACTGAGTGTTTACACGTGTGCCTGTGATTTTGGTGGGCACACAGTGATAGAGTGAGGTAATAGTTCTTTATGTAAGTTCTGTTTGCAAGGCTGCAAAACAAAATTATGCAGTGTGTTGGTAAGGGCTTGGAGAGCGAAAGGCATCTGGAATAATTACCATGGGAAATACCATAAGAAGTAAGTTAGAAATAGGGCGCCTGGGTGGCTCAGTGGGTTAAGCCGCTGCCTTCGGCTCAGGTCATGATCTCAGGGTCCTGGGATCGAGGCCCGCATCGGGCTCTCTGCTCAGCAGGGAGCCTGCTTCCCTCTCTCTCTCTCTCTCTGCCTGCCTCTCCGTCTACTTGTGATCTCTCTCTGTCAAATAAATAAATAAAATCTTAAAAAATAAATAAATAAATAAATAGGTTAGGAGGGAAAGATGAGTCATTTATTGTGTACCTGCTATGATTTGAATATGTCATCAGGTTAAATTTCACCCAACTTGGAGTGGAATGCCTAGGCTTAATCCCTGCTGACAGATAAATAAGACAAGATTTTGAAAGACTAAGAAATTTGCTGACATTCACAATAGGAAAATATAAACAGAGTGTGGCTGTGAATTCAACTTCTAGTCTAATGCTCTTTCCAGGCATTAAAACTGCTCCTCAGAAATGTGAACCTGGTTAATTGACTTTAGAGACAATATTCAACTTCCTTTCTTAAATCAACTATAACTGAAATGGGAGGGAAGATGGTGTCTGCTTTGGGAGTGGGGGATGAATCAGTAGATGATAAAGGTGTGGTTGCCACCAAATATTTGAAAGTTCCATTATCTTCAGGGGAGTCTGACTGGCTCAGTTGGTAGAATGTGTGACTCTTGATTTCAGGAAGGTGGGATTGAGCCCCATGTTGGATGTAGAGGATACTTAAAATCTTAAAAAAAAAAAAAGTAAATGCTCCTTTATCTTTAATTAATACACAAATCTTAAAATATTGCTTAGGTTTCCAGAGACTGCTTTTAAAAATAAGCAATTAAAACATAATTTCCAAAGCATAGTAACTGTGCATATATGTATACATGTATGTATGATATAGAATCCCATATTAAAGGAATTTTAACATTTTGTCTTAAACTTCCAAATATGCATATCTTTATTTTATCAGAAAAGAACTTGAGAGGCTGCTCAAGGTCATGCAACATTGTTTTCTAAGTCAGAATTTTTAATTGCTTTGTCTAACCCAGAAATCCCATTGCTCCTACTTCTGCCTCTCTATGAGAAGAGGGATCTTCTGGAGAGCTTTTAACATTTTTTTAACATGTCTTTTTAAAATAGGCTATGACATTTATAGTAAGCAATACCTTACCATTTCCAATGCTTGAATACTTTGGGGAAAAATAAGTCAAGAAAAATAATAAATTACTTTGACTAATAATATACCTATGCATAGGATTAGCATATATTCGGAAGCTAATATATTTTATCTGGATGATTTACTATCAACCATTGTTAATTAAGCCTCACAGGTTTCAAGTGTGCATTTAATTAAACAATAATTTTGAATAAACTTGATTTCTTATCTTGCTATATAATATGGTGCAAAAATATGGCCACTGGGCTGTCCTAAAAATCTGTCACCCCTCTACAAAGTCATCAAAAGCATTTGATTAAGTTACTTACAAACTTTTACTCCAGTCCCTACCTTGATTTCAAACGAAGCTTTCAGTCATTGATTTCAGCGTTCTACTGAACATCCATTCTGGGCTTAGAACAAAGCACTTTGAGAAGTGCTCACAATACAATGGGAAGCAAACACACACAGCCGAGTGCCAAGGATGCAATTCAAGTATTTACACAGTGTCTTAGTCCTTTTAGCCTGCTTTAACACAAATACCTTAAACTCAGAGGCTTATAGATGACAGGTATTTATTTCTCACAGTTCTGGAGGCTATAAAGTTCAAGAACGAAACTCCGCAGATTCAGTGTCTAGTGAGACCCTGCTTCCTGGATCATAGACGGCCATCTTTCCGTTGTGTTCAGAAACGGCAGAAGAGGAAAGGTTGCTCTCGGAGGTCTTTTTTATAAGCAAACTAATCCCATTCGTGAGGTCCCACCCTTAGGACATAATTACCTCCTGAAACCCCACTTCTTAATACCATCTCACTTGGTTTAGGTTTAGGTTTAGGTTTCAACATATGGCTTTTAGGGGGACACAAATATTCATACTATAGCCCATGGCAATAAAGGAGTTTGTTAAAACTCCAAACAGGAATTGAAGAGATATTTTGTCTGGATTGCAGAAGGCTGTAGAGGAAGTCATCAATTCATTTATAACATATAAAGCTTGGGTTCTCTCAAAACCGTACTCTTCTACCTAAAAAAGTACTGAGCATGTTTTAAAGTTAAAATATATTCAGATGACCCCTAAAGACAAATTATTGATTATGTTTAAAAAAGGTGATTTTGAATTATTTCTTTTGTTTTGGCCAGATTCTGTCATTCTCCAACTAAAATAATTTTAAAATCACACAAACGTAAAGAATCAATAAAAACATGAAAGAATTAACTGGTAAAAATATTAAGAGTTTTTGAGATTAAATTGTTTTATATTTAATTTCTCTCTTTCATGTGCAGTGTCAGTCATGATGCTTGTAAAGACAGGTTATATACATAAAACACATAAAATCCAACTCTGTGGTTAGGTCATGAAAGACATTTATGGTGTAATGGAACTGAAAAAGTATAAGCAGACATGGTTTGATCAAGGCTATGATTCCATTTGTCTTTGAGTCTCTTTGCTCTGCTTTGTTCCACATGCTGCTTTCTCTCTCCAGCTGTTATCAAGATGGCCATAACAGACCAGTCTCAAGCCACACATGATACTATTCAGAGGCCAAGAGACAAAAGCAAGAAAGCACCATATTCTCTAAAAAGGCATCCCAGTGATACAAACTGTTACACATGCTCTTTCAAGGACCAAGCCTATGTCCAGAGAAATACCATGTACTGTTTGACTTGAGCCTGGATTCCCGTGGACGTGTCAGGTCTTCTGCTGGAGTGTATCAATCTGTCACCCCTGAGATATACGGATTGTTTGTTTAAGAGAATAGATAATGGAACACACCCAACAATGAATAACACACACACGTTTTTACTCATACATTTAGCAATTAGTCTATTTTCTATCTAGCTTGCATACATAGTTTATGTAGTAATTTTTAAAACGAGTACAAATTTTTTGACTTTCTTCTCAGCAGGACACAAAGTGGATGACCCATCCCCTTACATCATGGTAAGACTCTGACTGCTTTAACCAATAAAATAGGCATATTGATTTCTGAGGTTGTATCACTAAAATCCAAGCAACAGCCTCTGGGTTCTTTGAACATTTGCTCTGCGGAAGCCCACTGTGGAATCCAGTTGCAACGCTGTAAAAAGCCTAGCCACCTAGAAAGGTCTTGTGTGGCTCAACCGTCTCAACTGAGCCCAGCTTTAGTGCCTGTCATGGGAGTCTGTTGATTCCAACACTCAGCCATTTGAGGTCTCCCCGCCACCGCCTGTACCCCTCCCCAACCCCTGCCGCTGCTCATAACTTCCAAGCTGAGATTTCATGGAGCAGCTGTGAAGACATCCCAGGACAAGCCCTCCCAGCTGTGCTTTGAATTTCTGACCCACAGAACCCAAGAGCATCATAAAATTGATGTTACTTTACGCCAGTACATTTGAGGTGGTTTGTTACATAGCAGTATATAACCAGACGGCTTCAATGTCTTTGCTGAATAAGAAATCCATATACTTGGAAACAGGAAGAAAGAAAATCTGAAAACAAAGGGAGTTGCCAGGCATTTAAACAACAGCATATGTTTTGAGAGGGGAGGATGATGTTTTTGGAGTAGAATGATGGTAAACAAAAGCGTGGCAGTATACATCTAGCGTCACCCTTAATGATCCTTGTTGTACAAATTCCAGCTGTGAAGACTCTGCAGCCCATAACCATTGCATCAAGTCACTGGTTCTCAGGTTTTACTTTATAAACCAGAAATGGGATGATTCTTTTCCTTTGGCTGCATGTGCCAGAGAAGCGAGAGATTTTTGAAGGGAATTCTAAAGTTCAGGTGACAATTCTTCTGCTAAGAAGCAGGACCTAAATCATTCACTCATCATCACAATCACCTTTCCTCTGGCTTTCTCTTCCTACTTGTAATCTTTTTGTTTATTCCTTATTTGCAACTTCATCAAGGTAAGGGAAATGAATGGAAACAGGGATAGAAAATATATTAATTTTTATTTCCATGTAGTAGGGATAAAGGCTTAATAGAGAAAATAGAAAATTAACAACTTGGAGAGTATTTCCCTGCTTCTTTACAATTTTTATGGAATTTTGTGGTTTATAAATATTTTCAAGTACGTTTTAAGATAGGATCAAAACCACAACAGCAGATATATTAATTTGCATATGAGATGATAGAGGGTCATGGTGGATATGTCTTGCCCAAGGTCACAAATCTAGTCTAGGACTCAAACACAGGTAAAAAGCCCTTTGTTCTCATTTTGACTATAATAAGTCCCATACTAAGCTCCTGCTTTTATCTCTTTATTATTGATATTTCAATATCCTTATTTTAATACTGTATATATACAAAAATAGAAATTTGACTGAATAATGAAATGCATTATAATGTACCACCTGAATTTACTGCATTACCAATGTAAAAAAACAGATAATATTTTCATATTTTTCCCAATTAACTTCTAAAGGACCCCAACCCCGTGCTGGTAGTTGAATTTCTAGTTTTGCACCACCTAAAATATCTAAGAGTTACTGGAGATGACTTAGTTCACAGGAGAGTTAGTCAAACATAAAATTCCAAGAGAAGAAAATAGCAACCTGAAGAATTTAATATCGTCATTTCTTCTTGGCATATGGTATCAATTTTGTAATAGTCCCACACATTTGTTTATGAGCTATCAAGTGTTACTGCCCTTCTAGGAACCCACCTAAGACATGCCACACTCTCACGTTCAGTGTCAAGGAAACAGGTCATTTTTAAAAATTGATATACAATTGATATATGGTGTTATAATGATTTCAGGTGTACAGCATCATTGGATGTTTGTCTACATGGCAAAACGATTACCACAGTAAGTCTAATTCTCATGCGTCACCACACATGGTCACAATTTTTTTCTTACGATAAGAATTTTGAAGATCTACTCTCTTAGCAACTTTCAAATATGCAATACGGTATCATTAACTGTAGTTATTATGAGGATTATTACATCCTCAGGACTTATGTATTTTATAACTGAAAGTTTGTACCTTTGACCGCCTTCACCTATTTTGTGCCCCCCACTCCTCTGTCTCTGGCAACCACCAATCTGTTCTGTGTGTCTATCAGCTTTTCATTGTTGCTGTTGTTGTTTTAATTTCCACCTATAAATGAAATCGTGGAGTACTGGAGCTAGGCCCATGAGGGTGACACTTGGGTGGTTTGTGTAGATGTAAAACTGGTGTTGAGGGGGTATGTGGAGGGCCCCATACAAAGGTCTGTGGGAAGACGAGGAAGAGGAAGTTAGCTGCTGAGGAAGAGTGGAAAGTGGCCAAGGCTGACAGCACCCGAGGTTATGAGGAGAACTTCCATTCAACATTCATTCCGCTGGCCTAATCTCTTCTTCTGATTTCAGAATGGAATGGCTCAATCGGGTGGTTGTAGCCTTGGACCTTGGCAGAAGTTTGATTGAACCCCTGTGATCTGTATTAGAAGCCTGTATCCGGGCCTATCTTTCAGGAAACTATACCAAAGATGGTACATTCTCATTGTCAGTATTTTTTTTTTTTTAAAAGGGTCATTTTTTTTTTAACTGGATTACATGGAGCTTCCAGAATTAGTAACACGTTTACCTAAAAATGGCTTACTTCCAAGAACATTTAGTGGTTGAACCAACATCTCCCACTCAGATTTCCCAAATTATCAAGAGTCTTGTTTTCCTTTATTATTATACTTTTGTCTGGAGCTACTTTAGCTACAAAAAAACAAAACAAACCAAAACAAAGCAACAAACTCATGACCTTCCAGAGTAAGGGAACATGTGTTTTCAGTACAGAGGCCACCAGTGATCCTTTTAAAAAATACAGTTTTGATCACCATTCCTCTCTCTCATCATTTCCTCACTGCCCTGGCTTGTCCCATGCATCCTTAGAAAACAGGGCAACCTAAGCTCTCCTCCCCTTTACTTCTTTTTACCTAGAATTGGTCTCCAGTCCCCTGGCCTCCTGACCGCCCTGAGGATAAATCTGGCAGACTCCCATCCCTGGATATTTGCAGTTGATATTTCCTGAACTGGATGCACTCTCCCAGCTATCCCCATGACTCACTCCCCTCCTTCTGGCCTTTGTTTTCTAAATCAATGACCACCCTATTTAAATGGCACTTCATTTAAATTTAAATTAAATGTACATTTAAATTTTAAAAATTAAATTATTAAAATATTAAATTTAAATTTAAATTATGACCACCCTATTTAAAATGGCACTTCAGCCACCATACTCTTTTTCTCCTTTCATGCCCTCTCCAATTCATGCCAGAATTATCCCTTTGGGATTTTCTTTGCTAATCATATGCAGCCCTCCAAAAACAAAGCTCCTTGAAGGCAAGGATTATTGTTTTGTTCACAGCACCCAAAAAAAGCCAAGTATAAAATAAGTCCTCAGAAAAATCTATATGTTATATAAGTTGAGTTGAGTTGGAGCCATATGCGCTATAGGCAGTGACAAAAAGATATTCAGGAGAAAATTCTTTATTCTGAGACTGCTCTCTGGAGTGGGTCTCTTAATTATGCCAGCATAGAATAAATAGACAACCATTGTTCTAGGTGAAGAATAAGGGGTTGTTTCTGTGGAGCTTAGAAAAACAAAAAACAAAAAACTATCATGCTTCTAAAGAGATTTTGGAAAGGGCAGAAACAGTATTTAACAATAAGTTCATTAACCTTCACGGAAGGAAAGAACAGAGACTCAGCTCTGCTACCTCAAATAGGAGGTCAGTAATAGTTACTGAAATGGACGCCCTCCCCTTCACATTCTTTTTCCTTGCATTTAGCTTAGCTTCCACGATCTATCTTGTTAAACTCACGTTTGGAAATCCTACTATAATTCCTTTGTCCTTTTACTTCTCTCTCTCTCCAAGACAAGTATCTGCCTTCCCAAACCTCCAGCTCATCCTTCCCAAGGATGAGACCATCACTAATGATCTTGCTTATTTCATTAAGAAAAAAAATCAGAAAAGCTTTTCCCCCATGCTCTTTACCCACTAGCAACATAGCTGCATCAAAATCTATTTATTTTCAGTCACGTGAAAATGGGTGAATTGTCCATGTAATGATCTAATGCTGGTCCCTTACGTTGTCCTTTGGAACCCATCCTTTCTCTCTCAGAAAGAGCGTATTTTCCTTTCTCAAAGAAATTAATCCAGCAGTGCTCCTCCTTTCCTCTCTTCATAATAATTTATTTTTTATAAGAAAATCTTAAAAACATGTTATAGCATTGCCATCCTTGGTATTTTCTTGTGGGATCCATACATACCTCCCTTCACTGCCTCATTTCTCTGCTTCCCTTGTAAGTTAATTGTATTTGCTTTCTCCAATTCACCCCAATCATTATCTTTTGAATCCACTTCAATCAAATTTTTATTTCTAGGGACGCCTGGGTGGCTCAGTTGGTTAAGCAGCTGCCTTCGGCTTAGGTCATGATCCCAGCATCCTGGGATCGAGTCCCGCATCGGGCTCCTTGCTCAGCAGGGAGCCTGCTTCTCCCTCTGCCTCTGCCTGCCATTCTGTCTGCCTGTGCTCGCTCTCTCTCCCTCTCTCTCTGACAAATAAATAAAATCTTTAAAAAAAAATTTTTTATTTCTACCACCTGAAGCAGCTCTTACCAAAGTTACTTTTGTAGAAAGATCATTCTGACACTTGTCAAAGATGGTAAGGCAGACTTTATTCAGGAGGACCATTACAGTGGGGTCTTGCAATAGGACAAAGAGGTTGAGTTCTGCCACTAATAAGGACACGTGGGGGTTTACAGCCAAGGATGGGGTAGGGGGGTCAGCGGGTGGAAAATTAGTAAAAGGAAACAGCTAGGGCGATTCTAGCTAAACTGACTGGAAGGATTTTTGCCGAAGGCAGGTCAGGGTATCTAGGGTGAAGGATGAGGAACGGATCAGCTCTAAAGGGTAGGTGACTCTCACCACCCCCGAACAGCAGAATTCTTGCTAAAACTGGTCTAAAAGGGCCATGGACGGATCTGGAGGTCAGAAGCCTGGTCAGGAAGAGGGAGGACTCAAGAGAATGCGGATTCAAGTCTGGGCAAATTTAAACAGGGAGGAACTTAGCCTGACTCCATAGTGCTTCCATTTCCCTTGCGGCTATGACCTGTGGCTTAAAAACTTCTGCTTAGCCCTACACCTAGACATCGTACAGCTTAGATTTGCAAAACTGCTTAGTACCCCAACCCACCTCACCCAAGGGGATAAGGAAGTGTGTCCAGAAATGACTATGCTGTGCTTAAGATTCACAGGAACGACAGAACCAGATTCCCGTTCATGAAGTTCGTCTGACCAATGACAAAGAAGTTACGAGACTCAGAGGTCAGCCAGCTTTGGACTCCAACCCCCTCGCAGGGTCCTCTTTTCTTCACGTAAAAGCAGCTCAAATCTCATGCTGGGGCGGGTTGCGGGCGCAGATGGTGCTTGGGGACAACAGTCCACCATCTCCTTGGTTTTCTGGCTTTCCGAATAAAGTCGCTTTCTTTCTGGTTTTTTTTTTTTTTTTTAAGATTTTATTTATTGATTTGACAGAGAGAGGGAACACAAATAGGCAGAAAGAGAGGAAGGGAAGCAGGCTCCCCACTGAGCAGAGATTCCGATGCGGGGCTCAATCCCAGGACCCTGAGACCATGACCTGAGCTGAAGGAGAGGCTTAACCCACTGAGCCACCCAGATGCCCCTAAAGTCGCTTTCTTTGCCCAAGTATCATGCCTCTGGACTTACTGGCCTGCCATGGGGGGAGCAGAACGAGCTCCACCTCTGTTAGGATTTGGCCCGACAGGCGGAAGGAGCCGGTGGGGACCCATGGCAGCTTCCAGGAAATCCCTAGCACGAGTCGGGACCACACTTCCGGGGCTTGTCCTTTCACTTCCTGCAGCGGTGAGGGCGTCGCGGCCGCAGCTGGCTGTCGAGGTGAGGAATCCAGGAAGCTCTGCGATGTGACCACCTGGCCAGGAGGGTAAGTCCCTCCCGCGTGCAAAACCGGGAACTCCCTTCCCTTCCGTTTGGGCTTTTCCTCGGGTGGAAGCCACTTTGTTTGCTTTTTCCTGCGGGTACAACTCGAGAAGGGACTGGCTGTCGGGCTCTGCCAGTCTGCTTGTGAACCTCTTCATTTGCCGCAGTTGGTTTTTTTGTTGCTGCAGCTTTTGGAATCTTCGGGCAAAATCGGCCGCTTTGCACTGATCTTGTAAAAGGGAGGTATTTGGAAACTGGGCCTTTAATGTTCTTTCCACAAATGTTAGTGATTCTTAGCTTTCTTCCTCTCATTCGGTTGCCTCCAAATAGGGGGCAGTGGCTCGGCTCTAGTCGCTCGTTCCTTGGATCGGTCAGAGACGCGCCGACTTTCAGGGGGGAAACCAGAAACTGGGAAGTCACTTGGTTCAGTGGGTGAAACTCTGGCTTTTGGGGAAGAACAAATGTCAGCAGAGGTTCGTTTCGTCATACTTTTGTTGCTTCTGTGTTTGTGTCCCCCCCCCCCCCAGAATTTTTGCCTAGGAAGAGAGGGAGCATTCTTCCTGTTCCCAACGAAGGTCCATTAGGACGTATTTTGAATAAATGGTGCAGACGGCTGAAAGGCGACCAGAGAAAAAAGCCTATTTTGCAGGAGGGAGAGAGGAGACGGAGATAAAGGAATGTTCAAACGTAGACTCCACCTCCCTCCTTGCAGGCAGGACCCCTGCCTCTCCCTCCTCCTCCCCCTCCTGTTTCTATGCCACCACCTGTGCCACGCCATGGGCTCCTGCTCCTTCTACCCTCACTATCCAGGAGCAAAAACACCCTGATCTGTTCAGGCGCCTCCTTACGAGGTTCAGATTGAATTACCTCCTAAATCAGGGGGCCCAGAGGCTCCCCTGAACTTAAGCCCCCACCTCAGATTTCCCCATGGGAGCCCCAAGTAAAATGGGCAACGTGAAACAAATGGACTTCTTAGTGGACACAGGTACCACATGTTTGGTATGAAAGCTAATTCAAGGTTGTTAGTATAATTATAATAAGCATGCCTTTAGAGTTATCAGCGTTAAATATAAAACCTTTATTTTTTTATTTTTTAATTATTCTTTTAAAAAAAATTTTTATTTATTTATTTGTCAGAGAGAGAGCGAGAGAGCGCGAGCACAAGCGCAAGAGCAGGCAGAGGCAGAGAGAGAAGCAGGCTTCCGCTGAGCAGAGAGCCCGATGCGGGACTGGATCCCAGGACACTGGGATCATGACCTGAGCCAAAGGCAGTGGTTTAACCAACTGAGCCACCCAGGCGTCCCATAAAGCCTTTATTCTGCTGAGGTTCACTAAAGGTCCAATAAGCTCCTGCTATCTCTGTTACAATTTGTCAGCAAAAAGGACTTAAAATTTAAAAAAAAAAAAAAAAGGTACTTAAAATGATGGTGGAAGATAAATGATCAGTTGGGTTACATTTATTGTATATTTAAGTTTTTTACAAATAAGATAAAATACTGAAACCTTAATTACTAAACATAGGTTTATCTGGTTTTGACTTTTCATTACAGATAAAGGATAAATTTGAATCTGCTTTTTTATGCTTTATTGAAAGATGCACTATGAAAAAATACAGGTTTCTAGACATTATGAAATATACTCATAAATTTGCTACTCTAAACAATTTTGGTTTAATAGTTCAAAATTGGTTACTACTTAGTTTTCACTGGGGACTAAGGTTTCTAAAAGTCAGAATTCTCCTAAATGTAGTTGAGACTGCTAAAAATGATAAAGAAAGTAACTCTACATATAGGAAATAGGAGATATGTACGAAAGGTATAAGGAACGGGAATAACTTTTTGTTGAGGGAAAAGAAAGTAATTTTCTTCTAAAATGAGACTGGTTGTTTAGAGAAGAAAAACTTAGGACAAAATCTGTATGAAACAAAGTTAAAGAAGTTTCGTGAAGGAGAATCTTTGGAAAAGAATTTTATGCATGGTCATGACTAAGATTGGAATAAAGATTTGGTCTTTCTCTCTGTTAAAAAGACAAAGTTTTCTTGGATTGTTGGTCTGCTCTTGATAAGAAATTGTAAACAAAGTTTTTCCTTTATCTGTCCAGAAAAACCAGGTTTCTGTGTTTTGTCTTCATCAGGTCTTTGATGGCTTAAGAAAATTAAAACTTCTAAATATTGAAGAAGCTAAGTTTTACTAACAATTATATAATCTTCTGTAGAATCTGTTAGTGTCCCCTTGGTTAAGGAGGTAATTGAGTGTTATAATAATCTGTACTCCTATTTATGCATGTACTTTAGAACCTTTTGAGGTTTTTAACTTCCCCCAAATTCTTTCTAAATGAAGTCTTTTTGACAAATTAGACTTGTTTATTTTGTATGTTAAGTGTCATGGGAAGCACTGGCAAACAAGTGATGATAAACCTTAGGTTATATTGTATGGGTAAATGCTATAACTGTTCTGGAAGTTTTGTAAAATTCCCCAACTTTTAATATGTCCTGGTATAATGTCATCACATGTAATTCTAATTATTGAAGTGGGGTGTGTCACAAAAATAACCAAATTTCCTTGTCAGCTACATTATAGTAAATTCTCATCATGTTTTTAACCATGGTGATTTTTGAGGCTTTTGTCATTTAAAATTATCGTTTCACCCGATGCTCTTGCAAATGTGTTTCGACTTCAAGGAGAATTTATGAGTAGGACTTTTGACAAATACAGGTTTCTGATATCTTTAAGATCATAAAGCTAAACTAAGAGTTTTTAGAACTAATGAAAGAACTACATTCAAACGACAAGAATTAGTAACATGGGACTAAACAAATTGAGAAAAAGGATTATAGTTTTTATGAATCTTGTTTAAAACATTGCTGTTTCTCTGATGTTGGTTTTGCCAGATTCAAAAAAACTGTTTCTCTTAACATAACTATGAAATTTGATAAAAAATAGTCCCTCGTAAACAAATTGAAGCATTTTTTTTTCTCCCTACCTGAACCCTCCAGAATTCAGAAATTCTCAGCGAGTATTCTTTCTTTTCATGGCAATTAAAATTATTTGTGTAAAGCTTAATAAATCTGTTCTCCTTGTAACGGGATACTGTCGAAAGCACAGGGTTGTATTATCAAGGTTTTGACTGGAATGTCCTATTTGAGAGAGATAGCCATAGATTCAGATATAACCAGACAGCTTTAAGGAACTAAGGTTGACTTTTGTGGAGTCATTATGCCCCTTGGAAATGTTGGCCTGATGCTTTGCCTACAGAGTTCCCAGCAACTTTCCCAGGTGAGTAAAGAACACTACTTCCTGGCAGGTACAGGAACCTCAAGATATTTTGGGGACCTTGAAAAGAGAGGAATTCGCCCAAATCTATAGGTATCACAGGCAAATCTGATATCAAGTATTTGGCTTGGCTTCTGACATATAGAGGCTATTAAAAGTTAACCTGAAATTCCTTATAAAAAGTTTCAGCAAAGCAGATTTTAAAAACCTGGATAATCAATCACTATACATGCTGTGCTTATATAATTAGGCCAACTTTGTCAAAATTGGACTTATTTTATGAACAAGTTCATCTTAATTGGCTATCTTTGACAAAAATGAGGGTGATTTTAGAGAGAAAAAATAGTTTCAGTAGTACACCTTTGTGGATGCTAGATTCTACTTCTGATTGTCTTTGAAAGTTTGTTGTTTGTCTAAGCTAGACCTTTGAGATAAATTTAAGAGAAATTGTCGCAGTAGCTCATGTATAGACAGTCTTCAAGCCTTTTGCTCCATGGGCCACTCAAAAGGATCACCAGAGACATTTGAACAACAAACCAGAAAAATCCATCAGAATTGCCACGGGCTGTTTGTTCCCACTCCATCTGAGGATGCTTTGAGCTGGACATCTAAAAATCCCTTCAAGGGCAGCACTTAGGACTTAGGCCCTTGGTTCATAATTTGCTCTAACTAGTAACCTGTGTTTTTCTTTTGTTTTTATAGAACTGCCTATGGTTACTTCTAAGACCCCATTGCCAAAAAGAGGCACTAAGAATAATTCATAAGTCAACTCAAATGGTTCCAAACCACAATTGCCCCTTGTTGACCCTGTCCAGCTGGAAGCAGTCAGATGAGAACAGCAGTTGTGGAATGGACCTTTGACAGTGGGGAATTCTACTCGGGAGAAACTTAGCATACTAACTCCATATTGCTTCTGTTTCCCTTGCTGCTGTGACCTATGGCTTAGAAACTTCTGCTTAGCCTTGCAATCAGGCATTTACAACGAAGATTTGCAAAAACTTCTTTTTACCTGAAATCTATTTCCCTGAGGAAATAAGGAAGCAGGCACAGAAATGACTATGCTATGTTTAAGATTTACAGAGGGGAAGAGATGGGGGTCAGGCAGAGTGGATGAAGGGAGAGGGAAATATAGGCTCTAACAGGAGTTACAGAATTACTATGTCATAGGAATAAAAGGCACAGAATAAAGAATATTGTAGTAGTGTTGTAACAGGACAGATGGTAGCCATACTTGTGGTAGCATAATGTATGGACTTGTCAGATCACTAAGGCGTACATTTGAAACTGATCTAACATTGTGTGTCAGCTATATCCCAAAATTAAAGATTTACAGGAATGACATGACTAGATGCCTATATGTAAAGATCAACTGACCAAGGACAAAGAAGTTGCATGATCTTCCTGAGATGTCTACAGATGGCAGTCACATTTTGACGCCAAGCCCTTCCCGCTTCCTCCCTCTCCTTACCGTAAAAGAAATTCAGATCTCATGCTCAGGGAGTTGGTTCTTTGAGATAGTAGTGTGCCATCTCCTCAGTTTGCTGGCCTTCTGAATAGTCACTTTCCTTGCTCCAGCATCTTGCCTCTTGACTTACTGCCTGTTGTGCAGGTAGCAGAATGGTCTTGGAGTCAGTAACAAAAGGAGAGTGTCTGAATCACTACCAGTGACTGCCATGTTGTAAAATCTAATGGTAAATACTATCCTCATCCCACTTGGCCTGTAACTAAGAATTGACAAAGAAAATCTGTAATTTCTCTCTCTTTCAAATACAAATATATTGTCAGGAAATGCTGTGTGCTTTATCTTTAAAATATTTCTAGACACTGACCTCTTTTTTTTTTTTTTTCCATCTCCCCTGCTATCCAACCCCACCTGTCTCATCCAGCTACTTCTGTTTCTCACCTAGATTATTGAAAGTGCCCTCCAGTTGGTCTTCCTAGTTTGACTTTTGCCCTTCCACCTGGGCTTCTCAGCCAGTAACCAGTGTAATCGTGCTTAAATGTAGAGTCAGATATATTGCCACTCTGCTCAAAAGCCTCCCATGGCTTCCAAACTTAGAAATCATTACAAGTTCTTTTAGTGATTTGTAAAAAACCTACCTCTCCGCCTCCATACCACCTGTCTCCTATCTTATCCCTACTGCTTTCCCATTGCTCATTGATCTGCAGCCCACTCCAGCCTTTGCTTCACAATCTCCTCCCTTATTTTTTTAGTAGACTATTCTATATGAAAAAACAGCACCCATAGAGATAGTTTTCAACTCTCCTTTGAGTGATAGTTCCCTGAATATCACCAACACAGCCTGTTGATAAAACAAGCCAAATTTATTATTGACTGTGGTAAGAGAAAACACTACACTGAAAGAATTTGGAGCATCTTGGAAGAGGAAAGCAAGCTTGGATTTATGGAGATTTTGAAGTCTAGTTTAAGGCTGGGGGTGAGGGGGTATGCTTGATAGATTCAGATAAAGATCATGATATAGCAGTTCAGGATTGGTGGATAAAGCAAGGCCCGGCTTTTGAGGAGATCAGAGTTTTAGAGGCGAAACTGTTAATTTTTCCTAATAAAGAGTTGATGGATCTATTTGGAAAAGTTCTTCTAATGGACAATAAATTTATTTACCTGGATGAGATTCTCTTTGACTAGCAAAGTTTTACTAATGAGGACAGTGGCATAGTAAAGTCATATTAATGAGGAAATAAGCTATGTAGGAGGTAAGTAGTTCTGAGCTATGGGTGGGGATAGATTGTGTGGGTCTCATATTCAACTAGAGGTAAACTCCTTTAGGGCAGGGATTTTTATATCTTTTGTTCACAGTACCTAGAACAAAGTCGGGTCTATTGTACATCCTCAATAAATATACTTGGATGGATTGAGTTGCTAGCGATACATAGTTGGGGCAATCTCAAGAAATTATGAGAGAGCTTTATTTTTACCCTACTTTGTTTTCCCCTATAGCACTTTGCACACTTTTATGTTTATGTTTAATTGTTTTGTTATTCATTGTTTGTATTCTTACTAGAATATAGCCTTCACAAGAGCAAAAAAATTATTTGTTCATTACACTTAAAAGATAATTAGAGGTGGGCGGGGGTGCCTGGATGGCTCATTTGGTTAAATATGGTCTCTTGGTTGAGCTTGTCCTGAGATCTAGCCCTGTGTCCAGCTCTGCACTCAGCACAGAGTCTGTTTGTCTCTCTCTCACTTCTCCTCTCCCTACTCTCTCTCTCATAAATACATAAAATCTTAAAAAAAAAAAAAAGGATAATTTGAGGGGGGTCTGGGTAGCTCAGTTGTTAAGCATCTGACTTTGGCTCAGGTCATGATCCTGGAGTCCTGGGATCCAATCCCACATTGGGCTTCCTGCTCTGGCGGGGAGCCTGCTTCTTCCTCTCCCGCTCCCCCTGCTTGTGTTCCCTCTCTCACTGTGACTCTCTCCGTCAAATAAGTAAATAAAATCTTAAAAAAAAAAAAAAGATAATTTGAGGCATGTTAAACATTTTAAGGTTTCTTTGAGCAAAAATCTGTTTGAACAGCCAGGACAGTCTACGGCCATACCACCCTGAACGCGCCCGATCTCGTCTGAACAGCCAGGACAAAACCAGAAGTGGTTGGAAGCTCTCCAGGAACAGGAGCTAGGGACAACACTTTTGTAAAGAAGACACAGAAGCAAAGCAAGGAAATTGCTGTAACTTAAGAGGTTGGCTTATTTGGGAAAGTCTAGTTGGTTCTTTGTAGTTGGTTGTCCTTAGCATTTGATTTCCTAACACCCAGGCATTTGCAGGCTTCAGTTCTGGTTCTCACTTATATGGGCCAACCAGGCATTTGAGTCACTTCAATCTAATGGCCTCCTTGTTTAATTAATTTAGCACTGCTGTACGCACAACACCTAGAACAGTGCCCGTGTAACATATAGAGGCCTTCGCAAAGTATTTGTTGAATTAATGAGTGAATTTGTTAATAGCGAAAGTCTGTTTCTTCTTCAGGTTTTCAACAGAACGTTGTGTCACGTATGCTCTTACTTAATCTTCCCACAATCCCATGAACTAGGTTCTATTTGGCAAATTTTATGAATGCAGAAAGAGCTTTAGAGATGTTCAGGGGCTTGCTCTAAGTCCTAGGATTAGGTTATAGTAGAAGTAGGATTTGAAGCAAGACCACCTGTCTACATGGTTCTTGCTCTTACCTCCCACTCTGCACAGGTCCTTATGCCTATAATATTCTCTTTCTTTTAACAACCATAATAATCTGCATTTCATGTATTAAGCAGAACTGCACCTCTTTTAAACCAGGTTAACTTTTGACAATAAATCATTTTGAATTTCAATCTGATTGTAGGCAAAGAAGATGATGGGTGACTCCCAACCCTGTCTGTCTCTCAATATTTAAAAATAGGTTTGCCTGATATTAGCAGTGTTTCTTAGAAAAGGAAATCAGAGAGAAGGAAAGAATCACTTTTCATTTGGTGTGCCAACCTTCCCAATTGCTTATTAATGTACTACAGGAAGGTAGTTTACTCGGTTTGCTGCCAGAACATTTTTGGGTAATGAGTCTAAAACCATGGAAAATAAAATTAGATTATAGAATAACCCTGGACAATTAAAAGATAAAAAAATACAAGATAAGGTTTTACTGATATTCTAATTTGTCTCCCATTTTCATATTATAAAATTCTTTCAACTGGAGCCATAATATAGAATAAATGGAGTAAGAGCATGGGAGCCTGTATTTCTGATGAATATCCCCTTTTCTTCTAATTCAAATTATCTTCATATTAGAAGAGGAAATATTTTTACCTAAACGTGGAGATGAATTTTCATAAACAGTTTAGGATTTGAGCTTCATGTATTGATACAAAACAAGTTCTTGCATGCTTATTTCTTATAAAAGCTGGTGCTGCTATATCAAAAGAGAAGCTGTAAAGAAAATTTTTATTTAATCCTTGCTGTTCTCCTTTAACATAATTGCCAACAATTTTACTGAACAGCAGAATAATTTATCCTGCTGAAACTCGGCTCAATGGCAGATTGACTAAAAATCAAATAAGCTTAGTTGTTTTATGTTAGAAAATAGGAAAGTCCTTTTTCCATATAATTTGTCATGAAGCATTTAAAAAATCCCAAATTTATTTTGAAAATATGTAAAATGTAAATATTAAAACAAACACAACTCTTAAAGAAAATGCTTTTGCTTTTGGATTCTACCTAATTCATTAAGAAGGACTCTTTCTGCTACCAGCCCTCTCATTTTTTGTATTTCAGATTCTAGGAATGGCAGGATGAATTGGTTGACTGTGGCATTGATTGCCAACAATAAGAATTTATCAAGTGGCTATTCTGCAAAATGTGTGCTCAATACAAATGTAGATTCAAAGATAATATAAAATGAGCTCTCTGCTCCATGTTGTAAAAGCACAACAAATTATCATACAAAACATTACATGCTGCTGCGGTGAGCGCTAAATTATCTGCTAAAGACAATTTCAGTGTGTACTGGGCTTGTGATTAAACACAGCTGGTTGAAAACACATTTATCCTAACCTTTCCTCAAAACCCCACTAAAATAAAAAGGATAGAGGAGATATATATATATGTATGTATATTTATATTTATATATTTATATATAAAACCTCATGGGTAAAGAGAATAGGGAGGAGATGAGGGCCAATAATAGACTTCAAGCAATTATGTAAACACAGAAGGCAGACGTTGCAGATGTTAGCTGACTGTTCAGATCTGAAAAATGTAAAGTCTGTATAATCTCAGAGTGAAACCAAAGAGTACAACATACTGCACAATAATACATACATAGAAAATGAAAAAAAGTGATTATTAATAACCATTAGTTACAGGAAAACTATAAAAAATTACAAAAGAAAAGGGAATGTTGTTCTAGTATTTCATATAACTCCTTTGTGAGCAATATTTTTAGTATGGAAATAAGGCAGATATCCATTGAAAAGTTTCATCTAAACATAAACAATGGAGGAAAAGATATATTTAAGGGAATCGCAAATGTAAATGGGCAAAAACTCTTCATATGGGAAAATAAATAAATTCTAAATTTTGAAAGGTCAAAAATACATATGCGTATTACTGAGAAATATGGACCTAAATGTGAAAAGAAATGATTATTGTGGGACTTGGTTGGGGAGGGGTGAGTAAGGTACTGTTTTTTGATGGTGCTTTTTTATAGCTTTGTTGCATCATTCAAGTATTGGGACATTATACATATATTCATTTGAATTTTAAAAAGTAGGGAGAAGTAATAGAATATTAGGTATCTGTACTGTCATGTAAAAAATAAATTTTAAAGGGAGAAAAAAAAAAAATCTTTTTGAGGCCCTAGCTAGCTAAGGGAGGAAGTGTAGTATGATGGAAATACATGGTTTGTATATTGTATAGTCTCTAATACCTAGGTTCCAATGTAGACACTTCTGCCTAGCTGTGTTGCCTGGGTTTGTTATGTGACTTATCTGATTTCAGTTTCCTGTTGTATAAAATATAGAATGACAAAATGGTTATAGAATATTAATATCATGAAGGTTAATCTATCTAACAAAGTAGCTGGTATATTGTTTGATGCTTAGAAAATGGGAAATGCTTTAAAAAAAATTTATGATCTGGCTGAGCCTGTGGCTCAGTTTTTCAGAATCTTCCTGGAATTAACTTTTCAAACAAATAATAAACAGGATCTCTTCTAAGGCACACAGTAATGCTGTTCCAAGTGATTTAAATAAATTTTGTAGCTGTTATTCTTTATAGCCACTAATCACAATATTTGATGTCTTTAGAATTTTAAAAAATCTATTTTTCTTGACCTTAAAATCCTTCATATAGTGATAATAGATTCCTCACACTTTTAATATTAACTCCGAGCATTACAGATCTAAAAACAATAGTTAGTACCAGGTGTTTTGTGGCAAATTTTCGTGTTATCTCTATGGCCTTTGGTGAAGAAAAATGAGACTGGGAAAACATTACACTTTAGGGGGTCTCCCTAAATTACTGAATAATTCAATAAACATTAGCTAGCAATAGAAGGAACAATGGGTGAGAAAGATGAAAGGAAAAACCAAATGTAGTGTGTATGAATAATTTGTGAAACTAAAGGGCAACTGGTGAAATAGAAAGGTGATCAAAGGCTAAAAAGTCCCAGTAGTAAATGAAAGAACAAGAAGCCAAATGTTAATCATTGCACTCACAGACCAGTAAGCAGTTGGTATTGTAAACCCACTACTCTGCCAAAATCTGCTCATTTCTTTAGTAAGCTTGTTTAGTCCTGTCTGTAGTCTGTGGGATACAATGCCAAATAGGCTTATTTCCAGACACCAAATGAAAGAGAAAAAATATATTGTACTTACCTCAGCACGCATCATATGTAGAGTGAAGCCACTCAACCCGGATTAAGAGGAACTATTTGAAATATACAAATGCATGTGGTTCTACAATTTGCTTCATATTCTACATTGTAATGAAGAGATCTACTCTATTTGCCCTAATGGCTTCCTCTATTATTTGCCTGCTTTTCCATCTCTTATTGCCCCCTTCATACAATTTTAGGTTGGTTTTGGGGATTTTCCATCTTCTTTAGAACTCAGTAAGTCTTCTGTTGAATTTTGAATGTAGAAAAAATAAAACCAAGTCCATGAAATTACAGCCACTCACAGCATTTCACAGTCCTTCTCTTGGAACTATATTTAGATTCTTTACCTTTAGTGTATGTATACACACACACACACACACACACACATATGGAAGACATTGGGAGATGAAGAAGAGGAGTGAGTTGGGAGAAATCGGAAGGGGAGACAAACCATGAGAGACTGTAGACTCTGAGAAACAAATTGAGGATTTTGGAGGGTGGGGGTGGGGGGGTGAGCCTAGTGGTGGGTATTATGGAGGGCATGTATTGCATGGAGCACTGGGCGTGCTGCATAAACAATGAATTTTGGAACACTGGAAAAAAATTAAATTTAATTTAAAAAAAAGAAAAGAAGGAAATGAGGTGGTAAGGTCACCAAAAAGTTCGAAGTTAAATTTATAAGAACAAATGTAGAAAATTATGTGTTTGATCTTTGTTCACATACATATAATCAGGCTGACCTGGTTCTTTTGAAAAATTGCTTTAGCTGTAATGCATCTGTTGTTTGGAGGATAGAAATTTGATTACTTATTAAAAACCACACAGTGTCTGCCTCCTAGCTGATTTTGACCCTCAAGTATATACTTTAGTATAGAGTTAAACAAGATCAGTTATGGAATATTTTAGACATGTTGAAACCTATAGATCAAGATAATTATCTCTGATGCTAAAGGATGTATGCACACTTACTATAATTTGTATTGTTGCCTAGAGCATAGGAAAAGAAGGTTTGCACTTCCTTCTCTGAAAAAAAAAATCAAATATTTATTTCCCTTGTCCTAGGAAAGCTGTGAGTTTTAAAGTCTTTAACCTTGAGAAGGAGAGTCAGGAAGAGGGATTAAGGAGGAAAGATTTTACTGGGCTTGTGCTCTTTTTCAGAGGGCATGAAAGTTTTGTTGCTCAGATTCGCTCTGGGGAGAGAAATTTAAAAAGACTGTATTTGCTCCAGTGAATTGCCTTTACTCCTTTGTCAAAGATCAGTTGATTGTATTTATGGGGGTCTCCTTATGGGCCTTCTGTTTTGTTATGTTGATCTCTTTGTCTCTTCTTTTCACCAGTGCCACACTATTTGGGTTACGGTAGCTTTATACTAAATCTTGAGGTCAGCTAGTGACTACTCCAGCTTTGTACATCTCCTTCAATAACAGATTAGCCATTCTAGGTCTTTTTTCTCTCCTTATAAATTTAGAATCAGTTTGTTGATGTCCACAAAATAGCTTGCTGGGATTTTTATTGAGATCACATTAAACCTACAGATCAAGTTGGGAAGAAAAGACAATATTGAGAGTTTCTATCCATGAACATCGATTATCTCTCCATTTACTTAATTCTTCTTTGATTTCATTCATCAGTTTTACAGCTTTTCTCATATATATTTTGTACATATTTTCTTATGTTTATACCTAAATATTTCATTTTTTGAGTGCTAATATAAATGATATGATGTTTTTAATTTCAAATTCTACTTGTTTATTGCTAATTTATGGAAAAGTGGTTTGCTTTTATATATTAACCTTGTAGCCTATAACCATGATATGATTGCTTATTAATACAGTTTTCGTTGATTCCTTTAGATATTCTGTATAGGTGATTATGTCATATATAAACAAAGATAGGTTTATTTCTTCCTTCACAATATGTATAGTTTTGTTTCCTTTTCTTATTTCATGTGCTAGAACTTCTAGTGGGATGATGAAAAAGAGTAGTAAGAGGAGATACATTTGCTTTGTACCTGACCTTAGTGGGAAAGCCTCAGATTTCTTGCTATTAAATTATGATATTGGCTATAGGTTTTTTGTAGATGTTCTTTATCAAATTGAGCAAGTTTGTCCCATTCCTAGTTTACTGATCCTTTTTATCATGAATTTCTGGGTATTGGATTTTGTCAATTGATTTTTCTACATCTATTAATATGATCATGTAAATTTTCATTTTTAGTTTGTTGATTTGGTGGATCACATTATTTGTTTTTTCCAAGGTTGGATGAGCCTTGCATACATGGGCACCTTTCAGTTTTGTTGTTTTTTTTTTTTAAATCTGATAATTGGGAATAGTGGTATCTATTTTCTAGAATAATGGAGAATTGAATAAATTACTCTTATAAAGTCTTGTAAGAGGAAAAAGTACATCTTCTTTCACCTTTTAAAATTCTCATTTGCAGCTTCTGCAACCAAAGATAGATTAACAAGAGAAAAGAAGAGCATACAAATTAATATAAAAACGTACAAATTAATGCAAGTTTTGCATTAAACAGGAGCCTTCATAAAAAGATTAGGACCCAAAGAAGCAGTTGAAACTGAGCATTTTTATTCTAGATTTGATGGAGTAGAAAGTCGTGGAAACATGATAGGAAAAAGGGTGTGAACTGAGTTTAGTAAGTAGGGGGAAGTTTAACAAGGCCTGTTTGTTCAGATTCCTCATGGCATCCCTCTCATGTCCCTCAGTCTTCAGAAATAAGGATGTTTCTTTCCTCCAGCTACAGGGCGGGCACCTCTCCCATGAGGGCCCTATGACTTGCTTCAGGGGAAGGTCAAAATGTCCTTCTTGCACCTACTGTTTCTCAACTGTCTTCAGCTTAAAATATTCAGTGTTCCCAGGTGCCACATTTCGGGATATGCCTTGAACCCCATTAGGCCTTAGTGTAAGAGAACCCTGTAAATGGCAGTTTTTACTTGGGCAAATTCATACTAACTAATCTCCTAAACGATAGATCTACAAGTCAGAATAAAGATTTGTTAACATATAATGGGGGACAGTTGGTGAACCCTTTGATCTGCTATTCTTTCCCATTAAGAAAATCAAATGGCAGTTTTAAGAGACCTTTGTCTGTGGAAACGGTTTAAAAGCCAAGAGTTAGTTCTAGGAGCCAAATGTCAGCATTGCCTTAGTGAAAGCATTAATTTCCAGGTAAAGACAGGTCTGGCAAAGGTCTCTCTGCCCTGGGCAATTTTCAAGGTGGTTCTGCCAATTCTCTCACTTTTTTCTTTGTTTCTCAGCTGCTAGTAGAGACCTTCTTTTCTTTAGAAATGTTTTTGAATTCAATTAAACTGCTTTTGACTGACAGTATTTTGTTTCTTTGAGGTTACTTTGCATATACCTCCTCAGATGTTTGTAACTGCTGTTAAAGTTCAGTGCTTCTGGAACAGCCTTGTTTCCACCACTCTTGTTCACACCACTCCATCCACTTGGTCTGTATATTTCTAGACACACTATAAAGTGTGGATGCTTAAGCTCTTGTTATTTTAATCAGATTAACTACATGCCTCAGTTGCATTTCTGTTAACCTGTTTACTGTTTTTCTACAGAATAATGTCTGAATTCCTCAGTTGTGCATGGGTCTTTAACTATGCCCAGTTCTGATGTTGCAGTTTTATCCTCTGTGCCTGCTCAACAAGAAATCTAGGCTCTTCAAGAGCGATGAGTGCACAATAGTGCCCCGTTACCAGTCTTCCTCTTTTATCATTCCTCTTGGCTTTTCCTCCATACTGTTAGCCAGTTACTCTTTCCTTTCCCAGAACTCTTAGGCACTTATTTTATGTCCACCATTTTCAATGCTTACTCACTTATTGTCCAAAAAAAAAAAAAAAAAAAAAAAAAAAAAAAGAAATTAGGTTTTATTTCAGATTCTGTTCTGTTTCCCAAAGAGCTGAGTACAAGAGTAATACACATTTGTTAAGTGCTCAATAAATACTTAGCAGTGAATTAATTCCTTCAGAAGTGGGAGTATGTTCAAATTCCTAAAAACAAAACAAAAACCCAAAACACCCTTACTTCTGCTGCTAGGGAAATAATCTGTTTTGAAATATTTAAAATAAATTTACTAAAATAAATTATCAATGTAATAAACAATTCGAGCTCTTCTAATCTCAAGGAGCTGGATTTTTAAAAGGACTTTACTTTTTTCTGAAGTTAAGTTTTAGAGGTGACTTGTTAAGAAAATGCTTTTCAGCTCGAACTCCTCTTGCCCTTGGTCGGGGGCGTGAAATCAAGCAGATTTTAAGAGGGCCTTCTTGCAGAGAGGATGGCAAAGTTGGGGTGTTCAGTTAGGATTTGGGGGCTTCTGAATCAGGCCCCAGGTGCATATATCTGGAATACAGAAAGGCCTGGGGCATAAGCATTTTGAATGTTTCCTAAGTGATTCTAGTGGGAAATAGCACTGTGAATCACTCTTGGGAAAAGAAAAGAAAAATAACCTTTTGCTTCCTCTAGGCATAGTTTAAGATCCAGTGTTGTGAGCGGCGCCTGGGTGGCTCAGTGGGTTAAGCCTCTGGTTTGGGCTCAGGTCATGATCAAAGGGTCCTGGGATAGAGCCCTACATTGGGCTCTCTGCTAAGCAGGGAGCCTGGTTCCCTCTCTCTGCCTGTTGCCTACTTGTGATCTCTCTCTCTCTGTCAAAGAAATAAATAAGGGGCACCTGGGTGGCCCAGTGGGTTAAAGCCTCTGCCTTTGGCTCAGGTCATGATCCCAGGGTCCTGGGATCAAGCCCCGCATCAGGCTCTCTGCTCGGCAGGGAGCCTGCTTCCTCCTCTCTCTCTCTCTGCCTGCCTCTCTGCCTACTTGTAATCTCTGCCTGTCAAATAAATAAATAAAATCTTAAAAAAAAAAAGAAATAAATAAAATCTTAAAAAAAATAATAAAAGATCCAGTGTTGTTACAACTAAGGCCAGGTGCGCAGCCAATCAGCTATACTGTATGTTGTATCCTTCCTCACTGTCTCTGGAGCAGTGCCTGCCCCCTCCCTAACAAAGCCTTTGAGCTCCAGCACATCCACCTGCAAAACTCATCACAGGTATTTATTCACTTTAACAAGAGGTGATATACGTGGGGTACAGCACGGAGTTGACATTGAGACACAAGATTGATGTCAGAAAATCTAATTGATGAAGGAATTTTGCCTACAATGTTTTTTACTTAGAGGAGAAATATATATTCCATGTCTAGAAGAAAATTACCCCTACTTCATGTGTATGATACTGAAAAATATTTTTATGTGAAAAATTGCAATTTGAAGGGAGAAAATTATAATGAATTCTGTAAGACCCTAATGATCACATGAAACATGTAGTTGCGTAGGTAGGTTTCATTTTTAGTATTCTGGCACGTTTGACCTTTGTTTTTTTGCTAAGTGTCTTTTTCTTGTTTTATTCACTTTCTAGTTACATTCCCACAATGTTGTGCAGATGTTCTTAAATTCACACATAGGTTCTCTAGCCTATAGCCTCGTTTTTAAAGAAAGTTCGTTTTTATAAAATATCAGAAAAAAAGAATATAGGTGTGGTTTTTTTTTTTTTTTTCTGGGTAAGCTATTCACCAGAGATAACCAAAAAAGTAAAAGGAGTGGCTTTAAAGAGGTGTCTCTGAGAGCTCTATCTCCATTATATTTATATGCATTTGTGTATTTATGCACATATATGCAGAGTTCGAAGCACTTTAATAGGATAGTAAAAGGTTTTCTAATTTTTTCTCTATTTATCTTGAATCTTTGTGACTTTTTTCTCCAAAGTTCCTTCTCCTACCTGTTGTAAATAATATAAATTGGAAGAAAAGAATTATGGGTAGATGCATGGAAAAATTGAACAATTACGAAGATATTTGATAGGCTGGGTCAGATGTAGCATTAGCTTATGAAGGAGTTTATAGAAATTAGACAAAGAAAGTAAGATGCTCTCAAATGAAAGTTAATGAAGGGTTCCACTCTGAGCCACATAACAGACTACAGAACTTGTTTATGAATTGATGCCCTTATTTCCTACTTTTCTCAAGGCTCCCAGAAATATGGGGAAAGAAAGGAGAGAGGAAATTGGTATATTACTGGAGGATCATATGCATGAGTGTGGTCAAGGAAATAGCTTTATTCATCTTGAAAAATCTTTTAGAAAAGATGGGCTTTAAGTCATGTTTTAAGGATATAGGGATTAGGGCTTGATAGAAAAATAAAGGAAGTATATCCAGATGGAGTAAATTGAAATGACCTATGAAAGGCATAGTAAATAGGATTGGTGAGCAGAAAGTAAATTAGTTTGGATGACAAGGAAAGTCTTTGCAGGGCATAATGAGAAATTAATTTGTTAAGATTGAGGTGGGAATTGATGCTGGACTAAGGACTCTGAAACCTGACTTTAATATCCTAGGCAAGACAAATGGATAAGATAGGTGGTTTTTTTTTTTTTTTTTAAAGTTAAAGGCTAATTGTCACAGAACAGCAAGTGCACTAGCTGTATAATAAACCGATTTCCATAGCCAAACTATACTTCCAGTCTCCTCTACAGTTAGGTAGGGTTGAAGGACTGTATTGGTGCCAGTTAGAGGAGAGCAGAAGCAATATATGGCTCTTTTATGCCTGGCACCCAAATCCTCCTGTCATGTGAGATCCATTTGCCCTTCCACTCTTGCCTGTTGGATAGTGATTCTCAGAATGATCTTGGAAGTAAAATGTTGAAGGTCATCCATTATCTGAGGCCTGAATCCCTGAATGAAATGACTGTGTGAAGCTGACTCTCCTCCTCCTATAACAAGGAACATGGGGCATTGAACTGTATGTGAATAAAAAATAATCTTCTATAATATAGCCACAGAAATTGTGGGTTTGGTGTTAGGGGAGGTAACCAGCCTAGCTAAAACACATAGAATACATTACATACTTGGTCTCTTGCATAAAGCAAATATTTGGGAGTATGATGTACTTGAAGAGAAACTGAGAAAAGGGATAGAGTAGATTTTTAATTAGTTTATTTACTTTTACTGCGTAGGAGTGGCTTCTATAAAGACATCCATGTGTTTTCATCTTTCCCTGTCAGTGTAACCACTTACATGTTAAAAGATGAACAAATGTTGACATTAAAAACTTGGAATGGTAATTTCCCAATCTTGTACCTGAAAAACTGCATCATGGTCATTGGTTTCCCTGTCAAGGGCTGTGAGTTTCCATGATGAGATGAATGGAAATGCACCTTGACAGAGATCAGGGTTCTAAAGTAGCTAAATAATAAAGGGAAATGGATAAGCATGGGGTGGTTGATGGACAGAGCCAAGTTGAAGAGGAAAGAAACCAGAGTAGTGCCAAGCTAACACAAATGGTAAAGGGAGAAAAATGAGGTGTCAGAAACAGAGTTGAGCCTAATCCACAACGACTGAGTGCCTGGAGGATTTAGAAGTTTGAAAATCACCAAGCAGACAAATTTCAAGTCCATGGGTACCAGTAACTTATGCCTGAGGTTGATGCTTTTCAAAGTTTACATTATGGTCTACATTGAAAGTCAAGATGTTTAAAAGATACACTTGAATAAATGGTTATATTTGCTCACGGCTGGAAATAACCAGCTGTTGCCTGAGGCAAAACTGGCTAACTTGAGTTTTATATTTCCCTTCCGTAGGATAGTTGTTTCTGGGAAGCGGCTGCCCAGCTTAATGTTCCCGCATGCCTTCTAAGTGTGGCCACGTGAGAGTAGTTCTCACCAATAAAAGGTGAAAAGAAATAATATCTGGCACTTCAGAGTGAAGTTGGTTAGAAGTAGGTGATGAATTCCAAATAAATGATTACTGTGTTTATTATATAATAATATATAATATTATAGTTCTTGTAATATCTATGTAATTCTGATGGAATATTGCGTCTTATTACAGCTTCTAGCAATGTCTTATCTAAGACCTCAAGGACTAAATTGATCAATATTTCACCTTACCTCTAACCCATTCACAGTAAATGCTCTGTCCCAGTTAGAAAGCGTGGCTTTAGATTACCTGGGTAATTCATTAACTAAATGAATGCAAAGAGCAAGAGGAATAGCCTTCTTTTACTTTATCACTAAGTGCTCCTAGTTCATTAAGAGGTCATATTTCAAGAAAGAGAAGAGAACTAACCTTTATTTAAACCCTATTAGTAGATTCCTGGTACTTAATTAGCATCATCCTGAGGTTCTTTTCATACATGTTTTATGCAAAAATTTAGGCCTAATTTTCTGATATTATGTCTGTCCCTTTTCCCCATGTTTTACTTTGTCCATCTCTATCAATACACAGTTCTGAGCAACTCTTGTCTCAGGGCATGTCAGTTAGGTAGTTGATTAGAACTATCAGATAATGTAAGTTGACATCATAATAAATAGACTTACTTGACCTAATAGTCCAAATTCAGGTATGCTTACCTTTCTTGATGTAAGCCTTCAAAAATGTCTCCATTTTTTAGTTTTGCTTTCCCTACTTTACTCCAGTTCTAAGCTTCTTTGTAGTAGTAACTGTCAGCTTTAATTTCACATCATTTTGCACACGTTGCATTAAAGGAGAAGCCACCACTCACACCTCTCCCACAAAAGCTCCAAAGTTAGCTCTTCTTGGTTTTATTGTTTCAGTCTGGATCATGTGCCAATCTTTGAACCAGTTGCTGTGGTAAGGGGATGGGAGCCATCGTGCACCTAACCATCGGCTGTCTTGGAGCCTTGGGTAGATGTAGCATATGGTCTAAGAATGGGGAAAGAAAGTTACCCTTAAGGTACCTAAGAACAAAGTATGGAAAAAAAAAATCCAAGGCCTTCTCTTATTTCCCCTCTTTCATGTAACTAGCCATAATCTCTGAGTTTCCCACATCTGAGAAAAGATAGGTGTCTATTCCACTTTGTCCATCAGTCTGTCCAAATAGCTTTTCATTCCAAGAGGGAAATATTTTACCAGACACTAGCCTCATACACTTATTCCACCCCCACACAATATATACACACATGCAAAGTTTAATTTTCTTTCATGTACAAGGAACAGTTTACAGTGCTTATGAACAAAGTCCAAGGGTAAATGTTGCACAGAAATACAAAATTGGTAAAAGTAAGAAGTTGCAGAATTCTTCTAAAGGGAATGTGTTGTTTACTAGACTAGACTTTGGAGGAAATAATTTTTCAAAAAGTGGATTTTAAGACCTCCAATCAAACTTAGCCCCATCACCAATGAACATGGTGACTATGAGGATGTCCATTCATCTTTTCGAGTCTCTTTTTTTTTTTTTTTTTTAAGATTTTATTTATTTATTTGACACAGAGAGAGAGATCACAGTGGGCAGAGAGGCGGGCAGGGAGAGAGAAAAGGAGAAGCAGACTCCCTACTGAGCAGAGAGCCCAATGCGGGGCTTGATCCAGGACCCTGAGATCATGACCTGAGCCAAAGGCAGAGGCTTAACCCACTGAGCCACCCAGGTTTCCCTTTTCTGAGTCTTTTCAAACAGTATAATGTAGGGGTTTGTTGTACTAGCTGCACAGAACTGTGGCGATGATCAAATTTGATGGGTTATTTGTGGTGTCTTCTGAAGTACTAGACAAATATTAAGTAACACTGGATAATATTTAAGACAGCAAAGAACTGTTAATACATGCTCTCAGCCAGCTTTTGCCTAATCATTGAAATAGTTCTTTGAACTGAATGACTTGCCAGGAAGTAAGAACATAAAGATGAATGAGACTCATGCTTAGCCTACAAAGAGGTCTTTGTTAAGTGGTAGAAACAGACAGATAAACACTGATAGTACAGCATGATTCATACAACAACAGATATAGTCACAGGGAGTTATGAAAGTAGAGATGAGAGAACACAGTTTTTGGGGAAACAGGGCATAGAAAAAGTATTATTAGTACCTGGATACTCCAATATTATAATATTTGAAATGGGCTTCATTGTTAGTTTTTCATGAATGATACAGAACATACTACAATAAATTAATAAAGAAAAGTGGTTGATATGATTGTTGAGAGAGTTGGGAGTTTGAGGAATATTTTTGGCATCTATCTGTAGGACAGAGACTGCAAGCAAAAGGACAAGCTAGATCTTCTCAAAATTTTAGGTGATTTATATCTTATGTAGGCACATGTTAAATGGACAAAACTCTGTGCAAGAAAGGGCTTGAAGAATATGGTGATGGTTAGGATGGGAGAAAGAGATGTGATTTGTTAAATTAACATTTGTTAAGTAGAGTGGCAGATGGTGAGCCACAGTTCAATAAAAGATCAAAAGGGAAAGTGAAATGGAAAACTTTATTACTTAAAAATCCTGGAGGAGGTACATGGCATGTCACATGGGGCCTGTGGGGAGATCAAGGGAGGGTGCAGGCTCAGAAAACAGGGCAGCGCCCATGGCACATACTTTTATTAATGTCCTGGGGGAGTTCCACGCCAAGTCTGGATTAGTCAGTTCAAACCAAAAACATTGGGATTTTGGTAAGCTATGTGGGTGTCTTATCTAGGGTATGCACAAGGGATAACCCTGTCTTGCAGGGGAGTCTTTACTGTAGGGGTGCTTGGGGCGTCATATCAGGAATTTACCTCTACTTGTGACTCTGTGAACTATTGTCTAGGGCATGCCCTTGGGGAAGGCACTGGAATGTGTCCAGAGGCAGCAATATTTTGGAATAGTTTAGCTAAACTCTAAATATATATATATATATATATATATATATATATATATATATATATAAGGGATGGTGTGGGCTATGATGCCGGTTGATGATGGTGGAAATTTGAACAGGATGTCTCTTGCCTACTGTTTGGGAGGGAACAATAGGCCAGATATGGGATGTATTTTGGATCTCTGTACAATAGGAGCTTAAATAAAAAAAATATATGAAATCTCTTTCCCGGAAACATGTCTGAGGAAAAGAAAAGAAACACCAAGGGAGGCAAGGATGGCCCTTACTGCCTTCATTGTGCATCAACTTCCACTCTGCGGCTAATCCTGACCCTAGAGCTTCTAATCCAGGCAAAGGAGTTGCTATAGACATGTGGCACAGACTTTCATCTTTTAACAAATGGTGGCTCAACACTGAGGAGGTGCACAATTAGAAAAAGGGTCAGTCTGGGAAAATAAGAAATAAATCAAAGTGAGAACCGTAATTGACAAATTATAGGAGAGGGTTTTCTCATGAATCTTGCATTTTTATTTAATTAATTGTGAAATGTTCATTTTATTTTACCTACATGATTTTCACCATAATTCCTCATGCAATATTTGCTTTCCCTTCCTGTTTTAATTTTTTTTTTCAACTTGAAATATACACAAGGTAAGTGATAAAGGCCAATGACTTGGGTGGAGAATTGCTAAGCATTGGAAAGACTTCTTTTGATCTTTGAGGAAATGGTGGCATTTATAGATTACTATTTCCATCAAAATTTGTATTTTTTTCCCATTTAGGCATATTTCAATAGAACAGGCACATTGACACAATATATTTGTGCATAAAATGCAACAATGTAGGAGAGGAAATTTAGAAATAATAAATAAAGGTGTAGGGAAAGTCATTCTAGCAGATCATAGCTATTCAGTACCAGGATGTGGGCAGAACTTTTAGTGTATGTAAGCCCCAATCCAGCGAAGGGCCAGATGTATATTATAATGTAATTGCTGGCCTTGTGGAAAGTTTTCTCTGCTTGCATTCAGTTGTTTTAGTAGCCAGATAATTTTAAATAATAACCTTGGGTTTACTGGCTAGTTATTTTATAAAAATGAGTTATTTTAACCTAGAGATTTTCTGTAGCCCACAAATTCTAAGGAAAACAAAAATACTATATATATATATTTTTTTTTTTTTTTTTTTTTTTGAGGGGGAGGTTATTCTTTCCTTTACGGGGCGGGGCCATTCCACCTTTCTTTTTTAGTAGACCTCTCATCTCCATGCCACAAATCACAAACCTTAATTTCCCCTTGTCTTTGATTAATTGTCTGCTTTATTATTCAGGCATTCCATCAACATGAATCATTAAGAATTCCTTAACAATTTCCTCCTTGTGTTTAATCTCCTCCAACACACTTATTAAATGTGTTTACAATTATTCTTCTACTTTCATCATACTACTGGCTTATTGCATTTGACTTTACTGATTTATGGCTTCTTCCTAAAGGGCTTCTCCCTTCTCAAGCCTCTGTTGAATTAAATGCTTTCAGATATAATCAACCTGTTCATACATTGGGTCTTTATCAAACGACTGTATAGTTAGGATGGGGTTACTGAAAAGATATACTAGAAAAGACCTTTCTGATATTTCCTGAATGTCTTGTTGTTGTTGCATTACACATACTAGAGAATGAATTAATTATTATATAGTAGAATTGAAGTATATTAGATACGTGCTTTAGGCCACGAAAACATGTCAACAGTATATGCATCTGAACATTTTCTAGACGGGCACTTAGAAGGCTGGAGTTCTGGTTTGGCATCTAGTATTCCTTAGCTCCATGATTTGTCAGATCATGTAAAAAATTAGCATATTTTGACTTGATTATGGTAATAATGATAATAACAGTTATTGAGCATTCTTTTGTTAACATAGGATAAGTATTTTCCATAGGTCATCTCATCGAAGTTTTAAAAACCTCTAAGGTAGATATTTATTATCATCATTGGTGCACTGCTATTGTCAGTAGTTTCTTTATTATACTTTCTTCATTGTGCAGATGGCAAACTGAGGCTTGACCAAGATGAAATCACTTTTAGGTAGTTCATTTACTATTTTAAATCTTACTCCACGCCTTGATAAATTTCTGTGGGAAGAGGGATTCAACTCTAGTGTCAATTCTGATAATAGTATTATTGAAGTAGGAGGAGCCTACAGCCTTCAAAATCCTAAAGAGAGAGAAAATACAGCTCTTTCCAATGTTTACTGTTCATGAGAGGTATCTTTTTGAAGCTGTACATTAACCTCGCTATGCAAAATCGTCCCCAGGGTTACACTAGGCTAGTTGATATTTTAACAATTAAATAGATCTGTTCAGTGTGCCCTTAGTCAATGTATTGCAGGTTCTTACCACCTGGTTCTCACTAGTGGTTTACTAACCATTCCTTTTAGTTTCAATCATTGTCATAAGTCCACACTAAAAAAAAGAAGTCAGGACTTAGAACCAAATAATTATATTTTAATTCATTCTATTCGAATTTAGTCCTCTTCCTCTTCTTCCTCCTCCAGATGTTTATATGTAGTCAAGCATGTTTGTCTTGTACTTCTAGATGATGATTGAACAGAGTCCTGTCATAATAAACCCTTTGTAGTGGGTTGAATGGTGGCCTTCAAAAATATTTGTCCATGTCCTGTTCTGAGAACCTATGAGAGTTACCTTATTTGGAAAAAGTGTCTTTGCAGATGTAATTAAGAATCTTGAGATGAAGAGATTTTCCTGGATTATCTGAGTGTACTCTAAATCCAGTGACAAGTAGAGACACTGAGAAGTGATTTGACAGACAGAAGAGGAGAAACTGAGAGGAAGATGGAGGCAGAAATGAGAGTAATGTGATCTAATCTAAGAAATACCCAGGAATGTTGAGAGGGACACTGGAAGTTGGAAGAGGCAAAAAATTAAAAAAAAAATAAAAAAATAAAAAAAAAGAAAATTCTCCCCTAGAGCCTGTATAGAATGTGGAACCCTGCCCAAATCTTGATTTTAGACTTCTTGCCTCCAGAACAGTGAGAGAATACATTTATGTTGTTTTAAACCACCTAGTTTGTGGTTGTTTGTTATGGGCAGCTCCAGGAAAGTGATGCCCATCTACATAAGCGAATACTGAGAAACCAGACTCAGTAAATTGCTTGGTAGTCCTAACATGTACATGGATTTTCATGGTTTCAGGTCTCATTTAGCTCTTTAATCCATTTTAAGTTTATTTTGTGTATAGTGAGAAAGAGGTCTGGTTTTCTTCTTCTGCATGCAGCTGTTCTAGTTTTCCCAACACCATTTGTTGAAGAGACTGTCTTTTCCCCATTGCATATTCCTGCCTCCTTTGCCGAAGATTAATTGACCTTATAATCATGGGTTTATTTCTGGGCTCCCTGTTCTGTTCTATTGGGTTATGTGTCTGTTTTTGTGCCAGTACCACAGGGTTTTGATTACTACAGCTTTTTAGTATATCTTGAAATCTGGGGTTGTTATACCTGTAGTTGTGTTCTTCTTTTTCAAGTTTGCTTTGGCTATTTGGGGTCTTTTGCAGTTCCATACAAATTTTAGGATTATTTTTTCTAGTTCTGTGAAAAATGTTGTTGGTATTTCGATAGGGATTGTGTTAAATTTGTAGATTGCTTTCAGTTGTATAGATTTAATAATATTTTTCTTCCAATCCATGAGCATGGAATATCTTTCCATTAGTGTCATCTTCAGTTTCTTTCATCAGTGTTTTATGGTTTCAGAATACAGGTTTTTCACCTCTTTGGTTTATTTTTTGACATTTTATTATCTTCAGTGCAATTCTAAATGGGATTGTTCTGTTAATTTCTCTTTTTGCTGCTTCATTATCAGCGTATAGAAATGCAGCGATTTTCTATATATTGATTTTATATCCTGCGGCCTTACTAAATTCATTTGTCAGTTCTAGCAATTTTTTTCTAGAGTCTTTAGGGTTTCTATATGTATAGTATCAATGCATTCTACAAATAGTGCAAGGTTTATTTCTTCCTTATCAATTTAGATGTCTTTTATTTCTTTTTTGGTTGTCTTGATTGCTGTGACTAGAACTTCTAGTACTGTGTTGAATAAAAGTGGTGAGAGTGGACATCCTTGTCTTGCTCCTGACTTTAGTGGAAAAGCTCTCAGTTTCCCCCTTGAGTGTGATGCTTGCTGTGTTTTTCATATAAGGCCTTTATTATGTTGAAGCATGTTCCTTCTAAGCCTACTTTGTTGATGCTTTTTATCATGAATGGATATTGTACTTTGTCAAATGCTTTTTTGGCATCTATTGAAATGATGTGGTTTTTATCACTTTTATTATTGATGTAATGTATCAAGTTGATTAATTTGTGAATATCGAACCACCTTTGCATCCTTGATTGTGTGGCAGATGATTTTTTTAATGTATTGTTGGGTCCAGTTTGCTAATATTTTGTTGAGGATTTTTGTATCTATGCTCATCAGATATATTGGCCTATGGTTCTCTCTGTCTCTCTCTCTCCCTCTCTCTCTCTCTCTTTTTTTTTTTTTTTTTTTTTTTTGGTGGTGTCTTCATCTCTTTTGGTAGAGGGGTAAACTGGCTTCATAGAGTGATGTGGAAGCTTTCCTTCCTCTTCTATTTTTTCAAATAGTTTGAGAAGAATAGATATTAATCCTTCTTTAAATGTTTGGTAGAATTCTCCTGTGAAGCCATCTGGTCCTGGACTTTTTATTTTTTAAAGATTGTATTTATTTATTTGAGGGAGAGAGAGAGAGCACAAGCAGGGAGAGCAGCAGAGGCAGAGGGAGAAGCAGACTCCCTGCTGAGCAGGGAGCCAATGTGGGATTTGATCCCAGGACCCTGGGATCATGACTTGAGCTTAAGTGACTAAGCCACCAAAGCACCCTGGTCCTGTCTTTTTGTTTGTTGGAAGTTTTGTAAAAAATATTTTATTTATTTGACAGAGGGAGAGAGAATCACAAGTAGGCAGAGCAGCAGGCAGAGAGAGAGGGGGAAGCAGGCTCCCCACTGAGCAGAGAGCCCGATGTGGGGCTCGATCCCAGGACCCCGAGATCATGACCCAAGCCAAAGGCAGAAGCTTAACCCACTGAGCCACCCAGGCGCCCCATGTTGGAAGTTTTTTAATAACTGATTCAATTTCATTGCTGGTAATTGGTCTGTGCAAATGTTCTATTTCTTCCTGATTCAGTTTTGGGATATATGTTTCTAGATATTTATCCATTTCTTCTTGGTTGTCCAATTTGTTGACATATAATTTTCATAATATCTCTTATAATCCTTTGTATTTCTTTGGTATCAGTTATTTCTCCTCTGTCCTTCCTTTACTGGTTTTGGGTTTTGTTTGTTCTTTTTCTAGCTCCTGTAGGTGTAAGGTTAGGTTGTTTATTTGAGGTAACTCTTGAGGTAGGCCTATATTGCTATAAAATTCTGTCTTAGAACAGTTTTGGCCACATCCCAAAGATTTTTGGACTGCTGTTTTTTTTTTTTTCATTTTCATTTATCTCCATGTATTTTTTTATTTTGTCTTTGATTTCTTGGCTGACCATTCATTGTTTAGTAGCATGTTATTTGACCTCCATGTATTTGTGCTCTCTACAGATTTTCTCTTGTGGTTGATTTCTAGTTTCATAGCATGGTGGTCAGAAAAGATGGGTGTGTGACTTCAATCATTCTGAATTGGTCGAGACTTGTTTTTTGGCCTAATTTATGATCTATTTTGGGGTATTTGCATGTATACTTGAAAAAAGTATGTATTCTGTGTGTTTTTTTTTAAAGATTTTATTTATATATTTGATGGGGAGAGAGAGGGAGAGAGCACACAAGTAGGCAGAGCAGCAGGCAGAGAGAGATGGGGGGGAAGCAGGCTCCACTGAGCAAGAGCATGATGCAGTGCTCTGTCCTAGGACCGTGGGATCATGACCTAAGCCAAAGGCAGATGCTTAACTGACTGAGCCTCCCAGGTGCCCTGTATTCTGCTGTTTTAGAATGGAATGTTCTGATATATCTGTGAGATCCATCTCATCCAATGTGTCATTCAAAGCCACTGTTTCCTTGTCGATTTTCTGTTTGGGTGATCTATCTATTGATATAAGTGGGATGTTAAAAGTCCCCTACTCTTGTTGTACTGCTATTGTTTAAAGCCTTCCATTATGTTTGTTATTAGTTGTTTTATGTATCTGGGAGTGTCCATGTTGGGTGCATAAATATTTACAGTTGCTGTATCTTCTTGTTGTATTACTCCCTTTGTGATTATATAGTGTCCTTTGTCTCTAGTCTTTGCATTAAAGTCTATTTCTTCTGATACAAGTATTGCTACTTCAGCTTTCTTCTCACTTGCATTTGCATGATAAAGGCTTTTCCATCCCTTGACTTTTAATCTGCATGTGCCTTTAAATCTAAGATGAGTCTCTTGTAGGCAACAGATAGATAGATCTTGTTTTTTTATCCATTCCACAAAACACCACAGTCTGAGCAGAGACTTGGCTTCTTAGTAGTTGTGTGATTTTAGACAAGTTAGTCCTCATCTTTTCATAGCCTTAGTAAAATCTCAAGGGTGAGGGAGACAATATTTCTGTATGAACTGTCATTTGTTTTGGTAATGAATCTTCTTGTTTTTTTTTTTTTTAAGATTTTATTTATGTAGTTGACACAGAGAGAGATTACAAGTAGGCAGAGAGGTAGGCAGAGAGAGAGGGGGAAGCAGGCTCCCCACTGAGCAGAGAGCCTGATGTGGGGCTCAATCCCAGGACCCTGAGATCATGACCTAAGCTAAAGGCAGAGGCTTAACCCACTGAGCCATCCAGATGCCCCATGAATCATCATTTTGAAAGAGAACACATTCTTCTTGACTTTGGACACTGGTAGCCAACTTAGCTATCATAGTTTTTATTTACTTTAATTTTCAGATTTGATGAAAGAATTTAGAATTTTTACATAATCACACACAGATATAACCTATGTTATATTTCACATTTTATGTAGCCAAGTGTAGTTTTGTTGAATCCATCATGCGTGTAACAATATATCCCACCACCAGCCAGGAAGCCGGTGTGTGGGCTAGTATCTCTCTTATTCCCTTGTAAGTGCCTTCCTGTTGTTCCTGATATATGTCTGTAGCATTGGCCCATCCCCCTCAAATCCTTATACTCCTAAAATCTCAAACCACAGGTCACATAGCTAGACTGTATTATCCGTGCCAATAATTCCTTTCTTTCTTTTTTTTTTTTCAGTGAGTCTATTAAATGAGAGCTTGACTTTCTAGAGATTTTTGTTCTGATCAGGAATGAATATCCAAGAAAGATACAAAGAGATATAAAAATGGACAGGATTCTCTGCTTTTTCCTGTGCTCTATTTAGATATGAATAAACATAACCCTCACTTTTATAGAGGTGTTTAGTTTAGTTTTGTTTGGTCCCCTCTCTACTGGCTTACTTCTCATCTGCTGTTCTCTGAAATCTGCAGGCTGACACGTCTGCAAGCCCGGCCAAGCAATATTGGGAGGGGAAAAAATGAACTTCTAGAGATGCCTGGGAAGCTCATTCGGCTAAGCATCTGCCCTTGTTGGCTCAGGTCATGATCCCAGAGTCCTGGATCCAGTCTCGCATCTGGCTCCTTGCTTAGCAGGGAACCTGCTTCTCTCCTTCCCTGCCATTTCCCATGCTAGTGTGTGCGCTTGCTATCTCTCTCTCTCTCTCTGACAAATAAGTAAATAAAATCTTTAAAAAAAATAGCTGTATCTTTCACATTTTGGAAAAAAAAAAAACAAAAAGCTTCTTGAATGGCTTAGTGGGAACAGTGTCTCTTTGCCCGTTTCCTTCAGTTCAGAGAGAACACATACTCTGGTAGCTGTTAGCCTATTTGTAACAAGGGACAAACCAGAAACTGGAGTTGTTGCTGCTGAGGCTACTAAGTGTCTAGTTATCCCTATCCCTGTAGGCGCAGAAGAGATTGGCATGTCCCTACATCCTCTGTAGTCGTCCCATAGTCTTTTATTTTTTAATTTTTTAAATTTTTTAAAAATTTATTTGACAGAGAGAGAGAGAGATCACAAGTAGGCAGAGAGGCAGGCAGAGGGAGGGGGGGAGCAGGCTCCCCGTTGAGCGGAGAGCCTGATGCAGGGCTCAATCCCAGGATTCTGGGATCATGACCTGAGACAAAGGCAGAGGCTTAACCCACTGAGCCACCCAGGTGCCCCTTGTCGTCCCATAGTCTTGTAACTTGCTTTGACTGCTGATATGAAGTGTTAGGAAGACAGTCTTCTCTCTTCTCTGCCGTCATGCTTATGGAGGTTTGTGCACATAGAGCCTCTGTCAGCCTGAGTCCTTAAGGGAATAGGATGAACATCCCTTTACTCACCCACTTGAGCATGTAGAATGAGAGAGAAATAACTGCTTTGTTAATACTGAGATCTAGGGTTTGGTTTTCACTGCAGTATAACCTAGACCATGCCGACTGATAAAGGTATAGGTCAGATTACTAAAAGAAATCATTTTTCATCTATAAAGTTATGTGGATGATTAGATGATTACCAAAATTATTTCTGATCTCTAATATTCAGTGATTGTATGAACAAGAAAAATGGATAAAATATAGTGGAAATCATTTAAAGATTTTTCTCTTTCCTCAAACTCAGCCAGAGTTTTCTGATTTCCTTTTCATCCTGAAATACCCAGTTTTCTACTTCTTGACAGTACTTTATCTGGAAAGTGAGCTGCTTAGGTTTGATTTTTTATTGGCCAGCTCTGAGCTATATTTCTGTGTCCTCCTTCACACTTACTGGGGAAGAAAATAAGAGAGAATAAAATGTCTGCTACGCAGCAAAATAAAACCATCTCAAATTTAGTTTTGATCAAAAAATCGAATATGGGGCGCCTGGGTGGCTCAGTCGTTAAGCGTCTGCCTTCGGCTCAGGTCATGATCCCGGGGTCCTGGGATGGAGCCCCGCATTGGGATCGCTGCTGTGCGGGAAGCCCGCTTCTCCCTCTCCCACTCCCCCTGCTTGTGTTCCCTCTCTCCTTGCCTCTTTCTCTGTCAAATAAGTAAATAAAATCTTAAAAAGATCAAATATGACTTAAAAAATTTCATAAGAACCAAACATAAACACAATTACAAAAGTATTTTTTTAGATGAGCATCAGCAAAGTAATTGGAAGAATAACAGAAGTCTAAGACTGCTTGTCATGTAGCTAAAACACTAACAAATCTCTAGTAACAAACACATAGACACATACCCATACATAGAAGGCATAAATAATAGAGACGTAGAAAAGGGTCAAACCAGATTTCAGATGCTATGTGGTTTTTTAATTATAGAAGCCCATCCATCTCCAATTTCTTATTTCCATAATAGAATGCCAACAGAAGGCACTTTTCTTGGATTTATCCCTTTTTCTCTGCTCGAGTTGAATTTTTTAAGGTTCTTGCTTTTTGTTGTATAGAACCGAGTAAGTACTGTGAGTTCCTTGGGGACTTAGATTTGACATATAATTTAAGAAGTTTGTGACTTCCATTTTGATAAGACATTAGCAGATATTGTGTACGGGGGCATGTATGGGTCTGCTAGGGCTGCTGTAACACAGTACCATGATTCAGTGGCTCAAACAACAGAAATTTATTTTGTCACAGTTCTGGAAGCTGGAAGTGTGATGTCAAGGTGCCTATACAGCTGGTTTCTTCTGAGGTCACTCTTGGTGGCTTGCAGAGGCTACATTCTTCTTTACTGTGTTTTCACATGGCCTGTCCCCTATGTATGTGCTCTTGGTGTCTTTCTTCTTATAAAGATACCAAATCTATTGCATTAGGGCCCCACCCTCATTAACCTTACTTACTTCCTTAAGTTCCCTATCTTCAAATGCAGTCACATTGAGCATTAGGGCTTTCACATAGGAATTTTTGGGGGACACAATTGAGTGTAGCAGGCCAGATAATAACTCTTTTAGTCCTGGGAACCACAAGGTCTCTGTTATAAGTACTCAACTTTTCCATTATATTACAAAAATAATCAGTCATAGCTAATACACAAATGTGGCTACATTTCAATGAAACATCGTTTATGAACACTGAAATTTGACTATTACATATTTTTCACATCATAAAATACATTACTTTTTATTATATTGCTACCAGTTCAAAAATATTTTAGAAAGTCTTAGTTTTCAAGCAATACAAAAAGAAGTTGGCAACTGGATCTGGCTCAAAGGCCAAAGATTACCAGCCTCCAATATTGGTCATACTGGTAATTCATTATCACATTGTTTGGTTTTAACCTTCCAAGATATGTTTGGTTGATAAAATAAAACAAGAGCACTACTCCCTGATCTGTACTAATGGAGATTTTTTTTTTTTTTTTAAGATTTTATTTATTTATTTGACAGAGAGAGATCACAAGTAGGCAGAGAGGCAGGCAGAGAGAGAGAGGGGGAAGCAGGCTCCCTGTGAGCAGAGAGCCTAATGCGGGACTCGATCCCAGAACCCTGAGATCATGACCTGAGCTGAAGGCAGAGGCTTAACCCACTGAGCCACCCAGGCGCCCCACTAATGGAGATTCTTGAAAGTGTCCTATCATTAGGGAAGGAAGGAAGAAGGCATGCCACAGTTTCTTGAATATTGCACAGATCTGGGCTTACAGACTCAGATGCACAGTGGTAAGCAAGAAATATCAGCTCTGATTCTGAGCTCTTTATAATTTTGTAATTTTAGCTCTTTATGAAGCAATTATTCTAGGCAAAAAAAAGCAGAAGAGTACAGAATCAATATTTTTTAAGTTAAGAAACTCCCAAAGGAGGCTAATCAGATATGCTTCTCTTTAAGTAATTTTACTGCATAGAGGAAGATTTTTCAAGGTCTCTTAATAAATGCTGAAATCAAGTCTCAGAAATGTATTTTAGATTTTCTATTTTTATCTTGTGTCCCTTGTTACATTTTCACACTTGGCAGTACTTTTTTTCCCCCCTTTTATTCTGCAGTGAACAGTGCTGGCAGAAAAGATAAGTGATAATTGTTCATTGCTTGTATTATTCAGCTACATACACACTGAGTTTCAAAATTATTTGGAAAATTATTAAAGACATTTTCTCATTTTTTTTCTTTTTTCTTTTCTTTATTCCTTTTCTCATTTTCTTTCTTTCTTTTCATTTCTTTTTTTTTGGGGGGGGGTATGATAGCCTTTCTAATCACTTTCCAATATTACTATTTAGCTTCAGTAGTAAGAATTGCATTTAAAAAAACAACTACCATTTTAGTGTTGTGAGCATCTCTGATATTAGGTTTTACCCATATTCTTCTACTGAATTTTAAGGCCATAAGATTCCCCAAAAGGTGTATCATAATTAGGAAAGAAAGGAGAAAAAAAGCTTTTTTTGTCATGAGATAGTAGAAATCTCTTGACATAATCCCCTTTTGGAAGTTCCTTTTTTCCCTCTTTCTGAGAATTGTAGCAGAAACCTCTGGTAGAATAAAACAGAGTTCTAACTGCATATAGTTACATGAATTAAAATATCACTTTCAGAAGTACACATGGGAGCAAATGGCTAGCCAGTGCAGACTGTTGTAAGGATTATATCCAATCTGCCTAATTTTAGGAAGGGGAACTGTTAATTTTATCAGACCAAATGATCATTCCAAATGGTCTTTAGTAAGGGTAATCCTAGATTAGAAAAATTTAAGATAAAAATTATGGAGGTCTACACCACAGCAAAATCAAGTCTCCAATAGTGATAATGGGTCATAGGACATTATCCAAAATTTCATATCTCTTATATGAGGTAATGAATGACATTGGGGGCATGTTTGGGAAGACTCTGCCATGGGGTATCAATCTGTGTTCACTTTACTTCCACCGTCATATTGAATTAGTTTCAAGATAGACTTGCCCTGAGTAATTTCAAATTAATTACAAATTAATTACAAATTAAAAAATTGTAATTAATTTCAAATTAATTACAAATTAAAAATGTTAATGTTTAAGATTATGAAATTAATACATATACATTCTAGATGTATTTCTAGAAGGAAAAAAAAGAAAAAAGAATTGACCAACTTTCACAATTCAGCGACAACTATTAACATTTTGGCATAGTTGCTTTTAGTCGTATATGTGTGAGTTTTTTTTTAAAATTTATCCCTGTTATTATTATTATTTTTTATTTATCCCCATTCCTATCAGGTTTCTTTGTCTTTTTCTGTATGAATTGTGTTTAACTTCAATTCAGAGTCAGGTATTTTGAATATTATAGGCTATAAATATCTTAGGGTAATTAAATGTGTTTTTGTCTAAGGAAATGAAAAATAAGGAAAAATAAAAAGTTAATGGTCATTGGGTCACACTGTATATCCTGAAATGTGCCTACTTGTAATTAATCCCTGAGAAAAAGTGAAGATAAATAAAAGTGGATTCAAAATAGCTTATGATTAGACACTTACTATACTTCAGAGGCGCCAAGGACTCTTGGGTGCCAAGGTGCCTATAGGCCTGTGAAAATAGTGTTAGAAATTATGTGATGTCTATAGCTGTAAATGAGATGTTCGGGATAAAGAAATAAACTTAAAGATCTTATATTCTGTTTTTTTGAGATGACACATCTAGGTTAATGAAAGCATCTATTTATTCATCCATCTCTCTAACAAATACCAGGAGCCTGTTATATGGAAGTCATGATGGATGCTATAGATTCATATTCAGAGAGCAGAAAAGTTTAAAGAAAAAAAATAGATTTTAATCCTAAACAACCATTCTTAGTCATTAAAACCTTGAGTAAACCCAAATCAAATTAAAAAGTTAACCTCTTGAATTACTTGATGCTTATCTGCACTAAGAAACATATGATCTCTCAGATATAAATCAACCTAATTCATTGACTACCTCATTTATTTCTGAAATCATCCTTTTCAGGTGGTTGTTCTTCTGTCTTAAGATGGAGAAATGCTTATTCTGTTTGCTACCATATTTCAGATGTCTTTGCTATGTACTACTTTATCATTCATAACATTCCCACTTGTGACTTCCTATAATAAACCCCAAGTAGAAAGCCTAGTTTTTTATTATGCGGCTTCACTGGCAAAACACGGGAGGATAGGGGCTACTTACAATACTAAAATTAAAACTTTTCTTGTCATTGATAGAGCATTTGTCGTATCAGCATAGGATCTTCCACAGATGAAAATTATTGAATCAAAACATACTGAAAGGAAGCAAATAATGACAATTATTGATTCAAAACATATATAGTGCCATGAGCAATTCTAGGTTGTGGAGATTAAGAACTTGTCATGTTCATGGAACCAACAAATGGATAACAACCACACAACACGAGAGTTGCCCAACCACACAAATGAGCAAAGTGCTAAGGGAAATCAGAAGAGGGAATGGATGTTGTGTTTCCTGTAATCCAATGTGTGGGCCTAGCCCTAAACAAGTAGACTTTTCTCAGTAGAGAATAGAATGGGGTGAGGTGGGGAAAGAGTGAAATACCTAAACAAGATTCTTTTAACGAGATGCCATGTTGAATCTTGCAGACATAAGCATACAAAGACTGTTGTGGAATAGTGGAGTATTCTAGCCATGAGAAGGAAGATTGCATATGAGAGAAAAGGCCTATTGGTAGCTGCTGAATATGGATGGGTGAGCAGGTAGCTCATGGAGGCCTGGAATGTCTGCTAGTTTGCACTTCAGCCTATGAAAAATAGCAAGTCTTTAGGTGATGGGAAGCAGCAGAGCTGCTTTATTAGATTTATGTCAGATTTACCTCTTTTTTCCTGCTTTCATTCCAGACTCTTGCCATGAACACCCAGCCCCTCACTGTGCCTCTGCCTGCCTGTGGCTGGTAACTGCAGACTCTTTTTTCTGTCACACATTTTCCTGCTGTGCCCCCACATCTGTACATTAAATTTTTTTTCTCAGCCATGGTGCTGAAAAACAAGTTCATGTTAAGAATGGCAAGTAGATTTTGACTTCCACATCAGATACTGCACATTCGTAGTGGTTTAGTGGAGTATGGTGCTGGAGGAGACTTGTGCTTACAATTACCAGAGTTCCGTGATCTATTATGATTGACTGGTATGCTTATAAGAGAGGGACAAGACTGAGAGGTTGTGGCCACTTTAAGATGACAACAACTATCTATGGCTTATTTTTCTATAGTTTCCTAAAGATAGATATATTTTTTTTATTTTTTTATTTTTTAAAGATTTTATTTATTCATTTGACAAAGAGAGAGAGAGATCACAAGCAGACCAAGAGGCAGGCAGAGGGGTGGGGAGCAGGCTCCCGCCGAGCAGGGAGCCCGATGCGGGGCTCGATCCCAGGACCCTGAGATCATGACCTGAGCAGAAGGCAGAGACTTAACCCACTGAGCCACCCAGGTGCCCCCCCTAAAGATAGATATTTAAAAACAAAACGAAACAAAACCTTTCCCAAGCTTTGGCCATTCACGTAACATGGAATATTTGTTAAATTCAGGTATCATGTACACTTCTAACTACTTAATTTTTTATTTTTAAATAAATTTATTTAGCCAAAAAGAGTGGAGATGTATATATATGCAAAGTGTAATCACCGTGTATAACGTATATGAGTATAATGTATACATTATATAGTGGATAATGTATATAAAGTATAGTGTGTGTATAGTATAAAGTATATACTATATATAGAATATGTATTATATATATGTGTGTGTATATGTATATCTATATAAATGGTACCGGGTATAAAATATAATGATGAAAATCAACTTCAGAATAGTGGAGAAGGGAGGCAGAGAAAGGATGAGAGGGTTTAGCTGAACATGTTCATTTTATTTATTTATTTATTTTTAAAGATTTTATTTATTTATTTGACAGAGATCACAAGTAGGCAGAGAGACAGGCAGAGAGAGAGAGAGGAGGAAGCAGGCTCCCCACTGAGCAGAGAGCCTGATGCGGGGCTCGATCCCAGGACCCTGGGATCATGACCTGAGCCAAAGGCTCGGTAAGCCAAAGGCTTAACCCACTGAGCCACCCAGGTGCCCCATTTTATGTATTTTTTAACGTGGTTTGAAGGAAGAATAAGGAATGATTCACATCTTTTAACTCAGGGTGGTGGGAACATAGATCACTGTAATGTTTATATATCTCTCTATAGTTGTGATACATTTTGTAGTGTAAAGAACTAAAAACTTGTGGATGATAGGGGAAAAAAGGACACATTGAAAATGGCAGCAGCATCGTGGCTTCTAGAATATAAACAGAACTCTATAAGAGGCATAGAGCAAAAATGCCGGAGCTGGGCAGGGCATAGAACAGAGTATCTGGGACTCCTGAGTTGGACTTAGTGTCTAGGTAGTGAAAATGAGTGGGGGTTGCTGGAATCAGAGTTTCCATCATCACATGTACCCACTGTTGCACAGGGGGTCCCCCTGACACTAAACGGTCAGTGTGATGGAGCTGTGATTGGCAGTGAGATGGATTTGTACCACGTGGTTATCTAGTTCGCCCCCAGAAGTCACTCAACCACTCTAATGTGGACTTACAGCACCTGATAATTTTGCCTACCACACATTTCTTTATAGACTTAATTGGTTATGGCAAGTTTTTAGGTATCAACCACTTCGTACGGGGAAGAAACCTAGAGATAGGGAGGATTTGGGGTTGCAAGATGCATGAGACTTTTCATTTGGCTACATCCAAAGATAGTGTTTCTTGAGATTACTCTGATTATGGAAGTTAATTATGAGCAGGAGTGACAGATAAAAATGTTTTCAAAATACTGTATGAAGAAATGGCTACTGCCATATTTTTGGCTCTGGGTACCCTTCTAGGACTGGGTCTTATTCCCTGTTACTGAATTTGAGTGAGATACTGACGGCCTTGATGAATAGTGGCAGAACTGAGCTGTGTGATACAGGAAGCAAGGACATAAAAACATGACACCACTTCTACTTGTCTCTGTCTCTCAGAAATCTTGCCCTTGGACCCATCCACCATTCAGTGGGGAACGTTAGGTCACATGGTGAGGCCTGTGTAGGTGTATTTTCTTCCCACAGTGCTGTGAAAAATTACCACACATTTCATGGCTTCAAACAACATACATTTATTATCTTCTAGTTTTGTAGGTTGGAAGTCTGAAGTGGGATTTGCTGTGCTAAACTTCATAGGTGTCAGCAGGGCTTTGTCCTTTCTGGAGGCTCTCGTTCTTCCAGCTTCCAGAAGCTCTTCACATTTCTTATCTTTTGGTTGGCTTCCTCCATCATCAAAGCCATTAATGACAAGGAGGTTTTTTCACATGGCAACACTCTCCTGATTGATTCAGGAGACTGACTCTCCTGCCTTTTCACCTTCCATTTTAAGGACCCATGCAGTTAGATACTGCTCACCTGGATACTTCAGGATAATCTCTCCATCTCAGGGTCAGCTGATTAGCAACCATGATTGCATTTGCAACTTTAATTCCCTTTGCGATGTGTCTTAGTTGGTTCAGACTGCTAGAACAGGATATTATAAGTAACAGGATGTAGGCTGGATGACTTAAAACAACACATATGCATTTCTCACAGTTCTGGAGGCTGGGATTTGAGCTCAGAGAGCCCCGCTGCTTTAAAGATGTTGTCTTTTTGCTGTATCCTCTCACAGTACAACTCTCTCTTGTCCCTCGCTCTTTCTCTCATCTCATTTTATAAGAGACTGTTCCCATTTTCCACTATTCCCATTTAGGAAGGCTCCAGCCTCCTGACTTAATCACCTCCCAAAGGTCCTACTTCCAAATACTATCACTCTGAGGATTTAGGCTGCAACATATACATTTTGAGGGGATGCAAACACCTACATGACCTAAGATATTTACAAGTTCCAGGGATTAAGATGTGGACATCTATTTGGAGGTACCCATGGGTATTTTGGCTGACAGCCGAAGCTAAGGTCAGACCTGACAACTAGCATTAACTACCAGGTTTGTGAGTTAACCAGCCTTCAGCTGATTCTAAGCCAAGCCTGCAAACCACTACAGCTGATGCCATTTGAGCAGAGCAGATAATCTGTCACTGCCATGCTCTGCCCAAATCGCAGACTTGTGAGTAAAATAAATGCCACTTATTTTGGGGATTGTATGTTGCATTATTGTAGATTACTAGAATGCTACTTAATAATAATATGAGCAAGTAAATTTTGCAATATTAAAAAATGTAAATATCAGCCATAAAGTAAAAGTAACCTTAATAATGTCATTCTAAGAATACATTTTTCTGGCAAGTTGACCCCCAAACATTATTAAAAATGTGCACAAATGCTTGATTGGGTATCATTTGATCATTTGCCCAAGTTTAATTTATAGTTTAAAAAGGCTCTAATTTTTTAGCTTTTTTGATGATGACTCCTCACAAGAAACTCACAGATTTTCTACCTTTGTTACTCATAACAAACTATGTAACTTTATGGTTTTAGTGAGAGAATTTTTTGCAGAAACATTTAATGACCGCATTACATGCCAAACCCAGTAACAGGTTATTGCCTATGGGGAAAAAAGATTGGAATTATTTCCTTAGTAGGGCAAGTTAGGTTCCTATGTAGGTTTAGTTCCATATATTGTGGCATCCATATGCAATTCCAAATACAAGGAAGAAAAATCTACATCTTTATATTAATATCTCAACGTCAGTATTCTCATGTCTAAATCACATTCTGCTGGAGAAAAATCTTTCTTTGAATATGAAGCACTTATATTAATAATTAAAAAAAACAGAAACAAAAATCTTAGCTGTGAATACTTGTCATTGGTTGGGGTAAATCTTAACTACTGTAAAGTAACAGAATAAAGATGCTAAAAATAAATGAAGGTTAATGTTCTAATGATTTTTACCTTTCTTATAATTAATGTAGAGCTGTTTTAATTTTTCATCCTTCTAATAAAGCCCTTTTGTATAAAATTTTGTCATTTTACTATTTGTTGTAATAAAAAATATCTGCTGCTATTTACTTTGAAGCACTTACTGCAGACAAGCCCATAAGGACAGCAGATCAGTTGCTCATCAACACCTGTAGTTTGAAGAACTAAGCTTGTGATGTAGTAAAAGTCATACAAAATGGAAGCTCAAGATGAAAGACCTTTAAAAACAAATGGATAATTCCAAGGAATCCATGGTATTGGTTTTGGGGAGACAAATGTGCATCCTCTTTATTTCCTACTATTGGAATCTGTTGTGATATACTCTAAAGCATTATTTTAATTGCCCCAATTTCACATGTTGCTCTGATAATAACTATTTAAAGCCCTTAGGGAGCTCAGTGTGGTAGGTTATGAAAATGGCCATGATGCTTTGCAGCTACTCCTTTCAAGAGAGAGTTTCTTTCCTCACACCTTGACTTAGGGCTAGTTTTGTGACTTACATTTGATCAGGAGAATGCAGTGGAAGTGATATTTGTGTCTTTTAAGCCTTAGCCTCAAATGCCCTTGCAGTTTTTGCTCTCATGGTACTGGAACCCTTTAACTGCTCTATGAACAAGCATGGGATTCTGCTGGACAATGAGGGACCATGTGGAGAGAAGCTCTAAAAGTTGAAGCTGTTCTAGATAAGTTTCTCATAAATCACTATTCCCAAATAAGGTCTCAGACATATAGCAAGTCTAACTAAGAACAGTCAAACTTGGCCCAGATCAGAACTGTCTACCTGCGTCTAGTTCCAATTATTGACCCTCAAGATCATGAGCAAGAAATGGTGATTTTTCAGCCGTTGAAGTTCTGGGGTGGTTTGTTATGCAGCTAACTGATGCACTCTATAGCTGGATCAATATAACCTTTCTGTCCTACGGTCCAGAGGTTAAATCCAGCCCATCACTGGGTTTTGTATGGTTAAGAATTATGAATGCTTTTTACATTTTTAAATGGTTGAAGAAATCCAAAGAATATTTTGTGAAATGTAAAAAAAAATTTGCAATTCAGGTTTTAGTGTCTATAAACAAAAGTTGATTACAACACAACTATTGACAGAAACTGTATGTCCTGCAAATCCTAAAGCACTTACTATCTGGACCTTTATGGAAAAAATTTATTAACTCCTGATTTAGACATATATTTCTACTTCAAGACAAAATGTGAACAACGAATTCAGATACTAAGCTAAAGATAAATTGAATAGCAAATGGAGTTTGGGCTCCTATTTGAAACTCTGTTTTCTCTGTCCATGGCACCTTAACACACGGCAGGTTTTGCATTGGCAGCGGCCTAATAGACTTCATACTGTGCTTTGGTTTCAGTTTCCTTTAAGTGTTCTCACTTGCCCTGGTGGACATCGTGAATTTTGTTTTCAGTGGCTCTGAAAGATGACTGATGATTTCTTGTGGTGCTCAGCCATTCTGGGCATTTTGCAGCCTGTCCTGTTATCTTTGAGAACATGGCCTTTCCCCTTTGATCGCCAAATTGTCCTCATGTTGAACATCAGTTTTGTTTGCCTTTAATTGAGCTTTTCAACTCTTATTGCTCTCAACCTGTTTTTTTCATTCAGATGATCTTTGGACTCTTGAAATTATTACTTAAAAATTTTTAGCTTTGTATGTTTGTCATCAAGGTATAACAGCCAAAGTAAAAAAAGAATAGATTGCTCTGAAATAATACATATTTGGAATTATAGCAATTAAGTTAGAGCAAAATTTAAAGTGGATGTATATTTTCAAACTTTAGCTTGCTGAAAGCTTTTAAATGATGTATTATCTTATTCTGTAGGAGGAGAGAAAACACCCCAAAACTTGTAGAAACTCAATGTGAGTTCCTCCTGTGCCACAGAACTGATAAATTAAGGCAGCCATCCAATATATGCCGTTAGTTTTTGGTAAAAGACATCCAGCCCTTTTTAATGTGAAATGTGTATGTGTTAAATACATATGCATACTGGAGCTTACTCCTGTTTGCATAGATGAGAGCGTTGCATACTTTTATTTTCTACTAACGAGAACATTTTCACTCAAGAGTATTTCTTTCATTAATTTTTTAAAGAAATATTTGTTTATTTGAGAGAGAGCAAGCAAGGGGAAGGGCAGAGTGAGAGCTAGAGGGACGGAATCTCAAGCAGACACCCCACTGAGCACTGAGCTGAGGGATGCGGGGCTGGATCCCATTACCCTGAGATCATAACCCCAGCCAAAGTCAAGAGTTGGTTGCTTAACCAACTGAGGTGCCAGGCACCCCTCTTGCATTAACTTTATGTTCAGCTTTGTTAAGGGAAAATTTCAAAGTTAATATTCTTCATGAAACTGTGTAAATAGTTTTTCTTTCTAAAAAGATTTTATTTATTTATTCATGAAAGACACAGAGAGGGAGAGTGGGAGAGGGAGAGTGGAAGAGGGAGAAGCAGGCTCCCCGAGGAGCAGGGAGCCCAGTATCGGGCTTGATCCCAGGACCCCGGGATCATGACCTGAGCTGAAGGCAGACATTTAACCAACTGAGCCACCCAGGCACGCGGTAAGTAGTTTTTCTTTTAATGTTTCCTACTAAGATGTCTTTATCAATATATGCATTTATCTATTTTAAGCAAAATGTGAATCAAAGAAAATTGGAAAAGCTATCATTTATATTGAAATTTTTTTTTCTTTCCCCAAAGACTCATGTATCATGGGAAAAAAACAAACAAAAGGAATTTCTTATGAAACCCCAAATGGTTAAAAACAGTGTTATACTTAATAACATTTGTGTTAGTATATATGTTTAATTGTATGTATAAATTTGAAATCTGTGTAAAAATGAAATTTGGGAGATATGCCAGTAAGAAGGGAAAAAGAAAACACTGAAAGATCGTACCCCCAAATATGAAACCACCATCAGTTTTCTCTATCAAATCCTCAAAAACCACCTGCTTGGTGTTATGAAAGTCCTTCCATAAAATCAAAGTTGGGGGAAGGCACAGTTTTTGAAAAAAACTGCTTAGGAACAGATGAAAATATTGACTTATCTTTCATGTAATGTTTTCTGGCATTATTTAATGGGTAAGTGAAGACACTGAATCGCATTTGGAGTTAGAGAGCTGGAATACAGACTTCTTAACGGGTATTCCAGGTTATTATAAAGCTGTTAACACACACCTGCATTTTACATAGACTGAAGATTTTGGCTGGTCTTCAAAATTCCCTTTTATAGAGAAAACTGTAGTGGTTTACCAAGACCAAGTCTATTTGGCATGAATTACTTTGCATGAGAGTGGGTAGCTACACCAGCTGTGGCTACAAGAAGGAATACCAACTTTTGTTGGAAGGCTAAAAAAAACTAGCTTTACAGAGAATGTCATAACTTGATTATGGAGGACTTATTTTTGTTTAGTAAAACACCATAGCAAGTCAATTCGAATTGGAAAGTGAGTACCTGGGAGCACTGGTTGGAAAGAGATGATAAAATGGATAAAATAAAAAATTAGTGGTACTTCTTTATGACAAACAGCAGAAAAGGGAAGACCAGAGGAGAAAGGTAAAGAAGCATTAAAAAGAGTTACATTCAATTAAGTTACTTGAATGTTGTACTACTGACAAATTTTCCATAAAGTCTGTTGCAAATCCAAAAGCATTTTTGTATGTGTGCTATTTCATGTGTGTATAAATCACAAAAGTGAACACAGAGTTTCTTGATTTAGGCAATACAGTGGGTGCAGGGAGGGGAAATGACCTGTGTACTAAACCAGTTAAGCCTAAATGTCGAAAAATATATAACTAGGAAAAAATACAAGATAGTTTTCCTCTTACAATACCCTCATCTTCCAGAAGATCTTGGGAGGTATTCAAAGACTTGCACTGAACTTAGGTGGGGTTCCAAGAAACTGTATTTGGACAACATTCAACAGCTACTAAAGAACTCACAGAATTTAAAAAAAAAAAAAAAAATGCCTCCTCTTCACTAGCGACCTGGAGCAGCAGGCGAATTCTCTTCCAGTCATTTTCTCTCTCTCTCTCCCTCTCCTTCCCACTCTTTTTCCCTCTCTTACTCTCTCCTTGTGATCCTCTAAAAAGCGTGTTCTAGTATCTCACGTTAAAAACAAACCCAAGGGGTGCCTGGGTGGCTCAGTCATTAAGGGTCTGGCTTCAACTCAGGTCTTGATCCTGGGGTCCTGGGATCGAGCCCCGTGTGGGACTCCCTGCTCTGCGGGAAACCTGCTTTGCCCTCTCCCACTCCTTCTGCTTGTGTTCTCTCTCTTGTCTCTGTCAAATAAATAAAATCTTTAAAACAAAGCAACCCCCAAAATTAAAAATATAAAAATCTTATCTCTTTTCACTTCCAGTCTTCCTTCAGAATACCAGATTATTATTACATTTTTGATACCGGATTATTATTATTATTATTATTATTTTTTAAAGATTTTATTTATTTATTTGACAGAGAGAGATCATAATTAGGCAGAGAGACAGGCAGAGAGAGAGAGGAGGAAGCAGGCTGCTTGCCAAGCAGAGAGCCCGATGTGGGGCTCGATCCCAGGATCCTGAGATCATGACCTGAGCCGAAGGCAGCGGCTTAACCCGCTGAGCCACCCAGGTGCCCCTATTATTATTTTTTTATATCGGATTATTTTTATGTTTCTTTTCAGAGAACTGCTTTCTAAGGTGTTAGGTATGCCTGCGGTCTCACCTCCTATTCACTCACCACTCCTAAGCCCATGGTAGCTCCTGTCATACTCGTTCTGCTGAAATGGCTCTAATCATTGTCCTTAGCAATCTTCCTGTGGTCCAACCCAACAGACATTTTTCTGTCTTTTTTTTTTTTTTTTTTAAAGATTTTAGAGCCCGATGCGGGCCTCGATCCCAGGACCCTGAGATCATGACCTGAGCCGAAGGCAGTGGCTTAACCCACTGAGCCACCCAGGTGCCCCATTTTTCTGTCTTTATCACAAGCATTTGCTCGGTGCTATTGACACAGTTCACAACTCCCACCTCATGCTGATCTATACTCCGGTTAGGTGAACCTCACAGTATCAAACCTTTAATACTCATGGGTTCAAAATCCTTTCTCTCTGTTTCATCCCCGAGCACTTGGATGTTACATGGTCTCCGAAACTTGTCCGAAAGAAAACCTGTTTCTCCCCTGCTCCGCACCCATCCTCCCCACCTCCGAGTCTTCCCCATCTCAAGGTAGGTAAAAACAACCAACCCTGGAAGTACCTCCCAATTCTTTGTTTTGAAAAATTTCATAACGGCAGAACTGTTCCAAGAATAATAAAATAAACACAGAATGGTTACTCTGTACTCCCAGCAGTTACTTTCTATTAATATTGCTTTTCATTTGGACTGAACCACTTGAAAATCAGTTGCAATCATCACACTGTGCCTCTAAATACCATGAACAAGAATGAGAATATTTGCCCACAAAAATGCAAGGAACTTACCCATTGCTATGATAATATTAACTAATGTAAAGTTCATATCAAAATTTCCTTAAATGATCCCAAGCTGTCCTTTGTAGCTCTTTCTTTGTTTTAAAAAACTAAGGTTGAATTTTTATGCTGTAACAAGCACCCATTGTAAATAGACAATTTGATGCCTTCTGTTAGTTTCTTAGAGTTGGGCCACCATCTCTGCATTCCAGTTTTATTCACTTATTTAAAAGATTTGATTTATTTTTATATGAAAGAGTGAGAGTATAAGCAGAGGGAGGGGAAGAGGGAGAAGCAGGCTCCCCCCTGAGCAGGGAGTCCAATGCAGGGCTCGATCCCAGGACCCTGGGATCATGACCTGGGCTGAAGGCAGACACTTTGCTGACTGAGCCACCCAGGTGCCTCCATGTTCCAGTTTTTTGAACATTTCTATCACTTTAAAAAATGACCTCATCTTTGTTTGCATTCAGTTCCTGTTCCCACCCCAGCACCAAACCACTATTAATCTGATTTCAGTCTTCATATATTTGCTTCTCTTTATATATTGGGTTTCATTGAAATGAAATCATAAGCTATGCAATCTTTTGTGTCTGGCTTTTTTTACTTAGCATAATGCTTTTGAGATACATCTATGTTGTTACAGGAACCATTAGTTTATTAACTCTTATTGCTGGGTTATATTCCATTGCGTGAAGGTACAGTCTCGCTAGGAGTCCACTTTCCCCACATCCTCATGTATTCTTGTTCTTCTGAATATAGCAGTTGGAGTGCGTATCTAGTTGTATCTTATTATGATTTCAATTTTTACTTCCCTAAAGGCTTACTATATTGGGCATCCTTTTGTGATTATCAGCTCTTCATATATATCCTTTGGTGAAATGTATATTCAAATATTTTGCTCATTTTAAATTGAGTTTTACATTTTAATATTATTAAATGATAAAACTGCCTTGTATTTTGTCTACAAGTCTTTAATCAGATATATGAGACTTCACATATTTTTCTCAACCTGTGGCTTGAGCTTATTTTCTTGATTTTGATGAAGTTCACATTTTCTATTTTTTTCTTTATAAATCATGCTTTTGGTGTCATGTCTAAGAAATCTTTGCCTAACACAAAGTCACAGTATATTCACCTAAATTTTCATCTAAAAGTTCTATTGTTTTACCTCTTACATATGTCAGTCATACACTTTGAATTAATATTTATGCATGGTGTGAGGTAAGGAGGGAAAATTAGCTTAGATTCATCCCACACCATGCATAAATATTAAATCGCTTTGAAAAAGAACAAATTTGGGGCATCTGGGTGGCTCAGTTGGTTAAAAGCGACTGCCTTCAGCTCAGGTCATGATTCCAGGGTCCTGGGATTCAGCCCTGCATCAGGCTCCCTGCTCAGTGGATAGCCTGCTTCTCTCTCTCCTGCTCCCTGCTTGTGTTCCCTCTCTTGCTGTGTCTCTCTATGTCAAATAAATAAATAAAATCTTAAAAAAAAAAAAAAAAGCAGAACAAATTTGAAAAACAAAAATGATGCTTGGAGAATTCAATTTTTTAAATAGTCCTTTCTGCATTTAATTGCCCTCTGTTGAAATCAGTTCACCACAAATGTGTTTATTCCTGGTCCCTAAATTCTGTTTTACTGACCTTCATGTCTGTCTTTATGCCAGTATCACACAGTGTTGATTGGTATAGCTTTATAGTAAGTTTTGAAAGTCGGTTGTGTTTGACCTTCACACTTGTTCTTCAAAATTACTTCTTCTAAAATTGTATGCATTTCATAAAAATTGTCTAGTTAGTTTATTAATTTTTATAAAAGACATTTGTTGATACTTTGATAGAGATTGCATTGAATTTATTAATTTGGTGAGAATTTCCATCTTAGCAATGTTGAATCTTCTACTCCATGAGTATAGAAAGTCTGTATTTATTCAGAGTTTCAGTAATTTCTCTCAATCATGTTTTGTAGGTTTCAGTGTCAGATCTTATATTTCTCTTGCTAAAATTACTTCAAATAATAAGTTTATATTATAGTTAAATAACAAAGTTTACATTATGGTTCATTCTTGATGTGCATTCTATGGGTTTGGACAAAATATAATGATATATATTCATTATTATAATAGAAAGTATTTCCACTGCCCTAAAAATCCTCTGTGCACTATCTTTTCATTTCTCTTGTTCCCCTGAACTCCGGAACTGCTAATCCTTTCACTGTCTCCATAATTTTGGCTTTTCCAGAATGTTAGATAGTTGAAATCATACAGTATGTAATCTTTTTGGATTGATCTCTTTTTTTTTTTTTTTAAGATTTTATTTATTTACTTGACAGAGAGCTCACAAGGAGGTAGAGAGGCAGGCAGAGAGAGAGGGGGAAGCAGGCTCACTGCTGAGCAGGGAGCCCGATGTGGGCTCGATCCCAGGACCCTGAGACCATGACCTGAGCCGAAGGCAGAGGCCTAACCCACTGAGCCACCCAGGTGCCCCTGGATTGACTTCTTTGAAGTGTTTAAGTTTCCTCCATTTTTTAAAAAGACCTTTTAGCATTGAATATTTCTTTTTAGCGTTGAATATATTTCATTGTCTAGGTGGACCACAGATGATTTATCCATTCACCGACTGAAGGACATGTTGATGACTTCCAAGTTTTGGCAGTTATGAATAAATCAGCTATAAACATTCATTATGTAGGTTTTTGTGTAAACATAAGTTTTCAGCTCCTTTCGGTAAATACGGAGGAACATGAAGGATTGTGTGGTAAGAGTATGTTTTGTTTTGTAAGAAATTGCTAAATTGTCTTCCAAAGTGGCTGTACCATTTTGCATTCCCACCAGCAATGAATGAGTGTTCCTGTTGGCTTTACATCTTTGCCAGAATTTGGTGTTGCCATTAATTTTATTTTTTAGTCTGGAGTCTTAGGAGTAGCCTCTATATCTGCGAATTTGCAGAGGTAACCAGTGTTTAGTTTGGGGTTGAACTCAAACACTTTGAGCCAGTTAGCCTTCCACCTTCTGCCAATGAATCTGTGTAGGTTGGAGAACATAGTTTTCTAGACTCAGCCCTGTTTTCCATATACCTGTGAAGATTACAAGTTATTCAGGATTGTATAGAGAGTTTGGCCCTTGCGGTCTCCTTTGTATAGGTACACTGCCTTCCAGTCAGCCAGGGATGAGTGGAGAGCTTATCCAGCTCCTCCATGGTGCTTTTCATTTTCCAGATCTCTATCTGGAGAGAAATTTAGGTTTATGCAGTGGTCTCCTACTGACCTCAACCAATCCCAAAACCTCCAGCTTGCAGAGCTACATGCTGTTCGCATTCCTTTACCACTTAGTGTTCTTTTACTGACAAGTTTCCTTGATTTTTTTCCCCTCTAGCACAAATCAGCCCAGCCCCCACCAAGAGCTCATCCCCGCCCTGGTAGAACTTCAGCACTGTCTGAGCTGGGGGTGGCCAGAAGAGATGGCAGCAACCCCAGGCAAGAAAGCCGCAGGTTCCCTCTATTCTTTCTCAAAGTTTAGAATTTTTTCATAAATATTTCTCAATTGTTTTGGGGTAATTTTCAGAATCCAGAAATGGTTGTTTTGATAACTGAATCAAGTTATAGGCTTTTTGTGGGAGAAAATTTGCCCACTTCTTATAATGCTGCAAATCCCATTCCTTCTGCTTTTTGATCTAGTGTTCAAGGGATGACTGTTGATCATGTGTCTGTAGACTTCTTTGATCTCTGACCATCATCTGAGCATCCCACCATTTTTTATCCTCTTGGACAATGATATGTTGAATAAAGCATTATTTTGATTTTCCCCCTTTCCTTTCATTCATTCATCAAATATCTTTCATTTTCAATCCATTCATCCATTATCTTTCAGATTTATCCTCCCCTGCCCCCACACCCCAGCCACCACAGGTCCCGATTCTACCCACTTCCATTCGTTTTTATTGTCTCCACAGTAATCCAACTCACTGTAATTTCTTTCCTGGGTCCCTGTAATGACATGTCTCCCTGCTTCTGCTTATTTGATCCCAGAGTCTATTCTCAAAACAACAGAGCGATTTCTTTGAATCTTGCAACATTTGCTGTATTTAAACAAATTTTTAGAAGGCAAAGTATTTTTTATCATCTTATTTATTTTTAAGTGTGCATTTCAGTTCTGTTATGTATATTAACATTTTTGTGATACACATCTTCAAAGTAACTTTTACCTCATAAAGTATGTCCTATCATTTCCCTTCTTAATATTACTTTAGTTGGGGTCGGGGGGATTGTTGTACTACTTTTATTTTTTCTACTCTTAGAGTAAAATCCAAACATATCACCATGGCTTGGAAGGCCAGTTCTTAATCTGTTCAGACTGCTATAACAAAATACCACAGACTGGGAGACAAGAACAACAGAAATTTATTTCTCACTTTTCTGGAGGCTGGAAGCCCAAGATCAAGATGCCAGTGTGGTGAGGTGAGGGCCCTCCTCTGGGTTCAGACTTCCTTGTATTTTCACATGGCAGCAAGAGTTGAAAGCTTTCTCTTGGGTCTCTGTTATAAGGGCAGTAGTCCCTTTCATGAGACCCTTTTTTTTCATGATACTTATTATAACTGGTAATTATATTTTCTGTTTTTTTACTTATTTATTATTACCTCCTCTAATCAGTGCACTCTGTGAAGGAAAAAATCTGTTTTACTCACCACTGAATATCCGGTCTCTTAATAATGCCTAGCATATAGCAGTAGCCTCTTACTCCCCAATCCCATTAGAAGAATGGGAAGAAATCAGAGAGGGAGATGAACCACAAGAGACTCTGTGGAGTCCAGGAAACAAACTGAGGGTTACAGAAGGGAGGGGGGTGGGTGAATTGGGTAATGGGGTGGTGGGTATTAAGGAGGGCACGTGTGGTGAAGAGCACTGGGTGTTATACGCAACTAATGAATCGTTGAACACTACATCAAAAACTAACGTTGGCTAACTGAACATAATAATACAAAAAAGATTACTGAAAGAGAAAAAATACTATTCTCAAACTCCATTCTTAAAAAATATTAAATGCGGAGACTGACAAATATGCTACAATTAGCAACTTAAATAAGTGTGTAGATAATTTTTCTTGGTATTTTTCCTTGTTTTTCAATAGCATGAACATTAGTTATTAAAGTGGTTTCAAATGTTCATTTTGTATAAATAAGGTATTAAACCAGAATGGTTTAGTAAAGAGAACTTCAAATAAGAAAGCAAAAGCGTGGACCTAGCTTTGTCTCTTATTTGAACAAGTATAATTTAAAGTTCAAATTATGCATTTAAAAATGGAGATAATATAGGCCTTGCAACCTGGGAACATTGTTTTAAACTAGAGAGACTCATAAAACAGATATCATTTCCACAAATAAAATACATTTATTTTACATGTTGCATGTGAAAAAGGACTATTTAACAGTATTCATCCTGTGGCAAACCAAACCATAAGAGCTATGTCTCTGCACGTCTGCATTCGTGGTGATTCTCTCATTTTCTTTGAGGAAGTTATCAGCGTTTTAATCAGTTAATCTCTTGTCTCTTGGAAAACTTTACCTCTCGACTTGTTTTTAAATCTTGGCTTCTAAGAAGAAAAAATATGAAGCTGCAACTTAGTGAATACTAATTCATTTAACCTATAAATCAGCAGAAACAGAAAAATAATACCCATCATTTCTAGAGCATGCAACTTCCATAAATAAAAATTTCATTTTCTGGCACTGACAACCTGAGTTTCCACCATGCTAGCGAGTCCTCAGCATGTCACTTGCTCTTTATAACTAAAGTAAATATTAAAGCCCACACACTTGATAGATCCACAGCCCCCTCTTTTCCTCTCAGCTTTTGAAATGAAATAAGAGTTCAATAAAATGGTGCCCTACAAGTCTTTTGTTCAGATACATACAGTATATCTTTTGATATGTACAGCATATTCATTTCTTCCAAATGTTTTATTTCCTTGGTGCTTGTTGTTGGTGAAAAAACAAAAAGCTCAAGTGCCGACATATTTTCAGAGGGATTCAGAGTGTATAAAGTTTATTGGACACCATTATCAACAATAACATTTAATCTGGTTGGAATTTTCTTTTCTTTGTCTTTTATTTATTTTTTTCTTCTTTTCATTGTCACATCTAGGACAGGACCAAATAGGGTCTGAAAACATCCAGGTCCTTTTTACCAGGAGACAGAATTGAAGTCTAAAAGACACCTAGTATTGGAAATTTAATTCCAAGCAGTCCTTCTTCTGAAAGTTGAACTTGGATCCCATCCAGGTTTTTCCTTGTCTCCTTTTAAATCACATTATATACTGTAATAGCAGCCATGCCAATTAACACATTCCTATATGTTCAGGGCATTCAACAAAGCCTGCAAAGATAAAATGGTAAAGATGTTCCCTTTTCTTTTTCTTATATTTAATTTTTGTTCAATTTTCCAGTCCGTTGTGCTCAGGAGGCGAAAGCTAGATTTACTTGTAATCAGCAAGGATCCCTGTATTCATAATGTAGTGAACAGAAAACTGGTGTTAATTTCAGGAAAGGAAAAGAAACTTGATAGGGCAATGGTGGACGAAATACCAGGACTCTTTCTGTTATGGAAGACAGAAACTCAAATCAGTGGACTTAGGCATGAAATGGGCTTACTGATACATCTAATTTGGTAGTTGAGAAATTGTCTGACTTCGGACAGGCTTAGCTCCAAGAAGCCAAAGAAAGTTATCTTTTCGTGCTTCATCTCTTCATCTGGCTTCTCTTGGTCCCTTGGTGTCTTTTTTTCCTACTGCAGACAAACATGCACGATATGGTAGAGAAGCTGGCTACCTGGGGTCATCTAGACATCATCTATTTATTCTATGATCAAAAAAAAAGAAGAAGAAGAAAGAAGAAAGCTTTTCATCATTAAGTCACTCATACTGAAACTCTTTAGTGTATATTCAGTATGTGCCAGACCTCTCATGAAGATTACATTCTGCTAGGGTGGGGGCAGAAAATAAACTATAGTATAACAAGTAGAGATAGCCATGGGCCCCAAACCCCTTCTTCTTTCCCTGGCAAAATAACTTCAGCTACTACCAGATGATCTTTGAGGAGCCTTCCAATCAAGAGGTATTATTTGATGTTTATGTCTTATGTTATTGTTGGGTCCCCCAGTAATGGGTCCGTGATTAAAGGAGCGAGACTGATACAAAGCAAAGGTCAAGCAAAGCTTTATTTCACGCCAAGCATCGAGAATCAAACCGACTGTCAAACCTACCGGTCGGGGCCGCACCTTACAGGAGGGCGACCCCTCCCTGCCTCACAGACTAACTTTTATAGAGCAAAGGCCACGTGGTTGGGCCTGGCCACACACAGGTGGCGAATGAGATTGTAACACACAGAGAAAGCTGCACAGTCATGCTAGGTCACACATGGGTGGCCATTGAATTACAATTCACCCCATAGTAGCTATGTGAACTAGTCTATCACCTTGGTCAGAATTGGTGCCCAAAAGGCGGGGCCGACACTCCTTGGTAGCTAGGGAGAGAGTATGCACGCTCTACTGATTGGATGTTTCTACGTGATCCAACTCATCCCTGCATTCGGGCTGTTCTCTCCACCCGACCTGACCCACCCTTGTATTTGGGCTTTGTTACCTGGGACTGGTTTCCTAGACTTACTCTTAAGTAAGTTCCGGGGTGGGGGGGGAGGCAGGGTCAGTTTAAGTTTTACTGCATAAACAACAAAATGGCTGTTCAACCGAGGTGGGGCCGCCGTGGCTGAATAGGCCTGTACTATTATAAATCCCCAGCCATTAATGGCTTTGAAGATAAAGTGGGACCCTGTGCCAAAAACATGGACAGCTTCTAAAAGCTGAAAAAAAGCAAAAGATTCTCCCCTGGTGTCTCCAGAAGGAATGCAGCCTTGTTGGCATCTTCACTTTAGCTTAGTCATATCCACCTAAGATTTCTCATCTACAGAACCAGAAGCTAGTAAAATTTGTGCTTTAAGCCACTGAGCTTGGGGTCATTTCTTACAGCAACAGCAGCAGGAAACTGATGTACCATCTACGGGCTACCATTGCTGGTAGCATGTGCTTCTCCATTAACTCCTGCATTCTTGTTCTCCTGTCTTCTTCCCATCATTTCCTTCTCTGTCTCATGGAAATGGTTCTTTTCCATGGCGACCTAGCCACTACAATTCGACTCTGCCCTTCTGTACACTGAACTTGTGGTCCTAAGGGGAAGTATTTCTTACCAATCCTAGACACATCATTTGGGGATTAATGCTGAACATTAGCTGTTTAAAAAATGTTTCTTTCTTATTTCTGCTTCTAGACATAGTATTCCGATTATGTCTCTAGGATGAGAGCCTTCTGTTTTCCTGTGGCTTAAAAAGAAAGAAAGGTATGTTCTAGATATTGTCTAGCATCCTTCATTCAAGAAATAATTATTGAGAGCCCCTCTGTTATGTACTGCTAATAAAAATGCATAAGAAATAGTATCTAGATTGTAGAACTGATAGAGTATACCCTTTCTCTAACATACAAACCTGACAGGTTTTAATAAACAAAATCTAGGCAATAGTATATATGTTTTGAAGGCATTTGTTAGACATAGTTGTCACTTAGTAAGTGTTTAATAAAAGTAATACAACATTTCCCTATTGTTTGCCCCAATTTGTTTGGGACTATCTACACAAATTAAATTTTGATTTCATGGTATCGTTTAAAGAAACAAACATATAGTCTTCTTGGCTTCCCTGCATTGAAAGAAAAATCAATATAAAGAAATAATTTCATTCTTTCTCTTGCATCACAGTTGCCCTGAAATTGTTTGCATATTATAAAATCTCATGTGCACTGCTTTTAAATCCTAGTAAAGCAAGTATTACATTATTGCTTTGTTATAAATTCCAGAAGCCGGTTTTTTAATTTTGTTCTTGCTATGCATAATGAAAGACAAATGCATCTCTAAGTGATCAAGCAAAGGGGACATTTTGGAGCATGTACTGTCCATTTATTCACAACCCACCCTCCCTACCCCCTGGATGCCTAAAAGCAAGCATTATTTGAGGCTTGTTTTAAATCAGCTTTACTATAAAACATTCAGCTCCTGCCTGTGTTTCAAAGCAGTTCTTTGAACAGCTTGAAATCATTAGGGAGGGAGGGGTGGCAAAAGGGGGAGCTTCAAAGACCTTGTCCAGCTGAAACAATGCACCGCGCTCAGAGCTAACAAATCAACAGGGAAGATGCTGCAAGCAAGGTCAAAGCTTACAATAAGGTCATTTACTTTTTCAAGGTTGTAGAGACCCATTTGCTGGCCTGCAACAATGATTCAACCAGGCATAACTAGGAGAAAAAGTAATAATTTGAAAGATCATTTGCCCTGAAGTTGTCACTTATGGTTCAGTTAAATAAGAAAATGTCAAGGAAAAAATGGAGTGATTTGATTGTCTGATGAGTGTTGAGTCTTGCCTGCAATCAGCTCCATTCCGCCTCGGAACTTTAAAGCCATGAATGGGGCTGATTGCAGTCTTAGTACAAAACATCCTTTTCCTATTACTTAATTAACAACATAAATATATATTTTCCCAAGTTGGCATTTGTAAGTGCAACAAGAAAATTGCTCTACTTGACCAGTGTCCATTTTTTTGAGAAATTTGATAATGTTTCTCCTCTAAAACCCTGCCTGTGCTTTGGCAAGATATGAACAGCCGTTATGTACGTGGGCTCTGATATCAACTGCCTGAGTCAACCCATCAAATTTGATGCAAACTGTAATTTTGGCCAATTAATCTGGGAATATCTCCTTTTCCTTTTCTGTAAAGTGGAGCCAGCATTGACTGCTATCTAACTAACCACCTCGTAGCTGTGCAGATTAACTTTTACAGTACTTGTAAAATGATTGGAAAGATACTGTCACATAATAGATGCTCATTAAATACTAGGATTTGTATTAGTTAGCCTTTTTCACAGAAACAGAACCCATAGGATGTGCATATGTACATAGATATTTTTTGAGGACTCTGTTCACAGGGTTGGGAAGGCTTCATAAGTCCAGTCTGTAGGGTAAGTTGGCAAACCGGAGAACTGGGGAAGAGTTGCAGTTCAAATCCAAAGGCAGTCTACCACAGCAGAATTCTTTGTTGCTCAGGGAAGGTGAGTCTTTGTTCTATTAAGGCCTTCAACTGTTTGTATGAAGTCTTTCCTCCACACAGACATTATGGAGAGTGCAATGGTCTGAGTATTTGTGTCCTTCCAAAATTCATATGTGGAAATCTGAATCCCTAGTGGGGTGGTATTACGAAGTGGGCCCTTTGGGAGGTGATTAGTTCACAAGGGTGGAGCCCTCATCAATGGGAACAGTGCCCTTCTAAGAAGAGACTTGAGAACAAGTTTCCTCGCTCTGCCCTCTACCATGTGAGGGAAGGAGAGGTTGGCAGTCCACATCCTAGAAGAAGGCCTTCACCAGAACCCCATTATCTTGGCCGCTGATCTTGGACTTCTAGCCTCCAGAATTGTGAGAATATATTTCTGTTGGTTGTAAGCCACCTAGTCTATGTTATTCTGTTATAACCCCCTGAAATGACTGAAACAGAAGATAATCTGATTTACTCAAAGTCTACTGATTACAATATCAATTTTCTCTATAAAAACTCCATCAGAGGGCGCCTGGGTGGCTCAGTGGGTTAAGCCGCTGCCTTCGGCTCAGGTCATGATCTCAGAGTCCTGGGATCGAGTCCCGCATTGGGCTCTCTGCTCAGCAGGGAGCCTGCTTCCTCCTGTCTTTCTGCCTGCCTCTCTGCCTGCTTGTGATCTCTCTGTCAAATAAATAAATAAAATCTTTAAAAAAAAAAAAAAAAAAAAAAACTCCATCAGAGAAATGTATGACCAACTATCTGAGAACCATGGCCCAGAAAAATTGATATATAAGATGAACTATCACACTATTACTATCAGTACATAATCTCATTCTCAATATATAATCTCATTCTGGATAACAGAATGGGGGAAAAGGAAGGCTTTTCACAGAGGACCTGTATCTGTGCCCATGTCCCACCTGAACAAGCCTTAGCCCTCAGTCATGGGAGTCTGAGCAAGAGAAAGGTTAGCTTGAATGTAATGTGTTTCATAACTTTCAATACCACCGTGGTGTAAAATAGACAGTTGTAAGTATAATATACCCAGTGATAATAAGGCTTTATTACTCTCAAGTAAACTTCCATGATGTTTTCCCACCCTCTCTATTAGACCAAAATTTCTTGCCAATCTTCCTTTCATAAATGGTAAGGCAGTTGGGCAGAATTATTTCTGAAAAGGTGTTTTTGAAATGCGTTTTCTTTTTTTTTTTTTTAATATTTTATTTATTTATTTGACAGACAGATCACAAGTAGGCAGAGAGGCAGGCAGAGAGAGGAAGGGAAGCAGGCTCCCCACTGAGCAGAGAGCCTGATGTGGGGCTTGATCCCAGACCCTAGGATCATGACCTGAGCCGAAGGCTGAGGCTTTAATCCACCGAGCCACCCAGGTGCCTCTGAAATGTGTGTTTTCTAAAAAGGAGTAGAGAGCGCCTTAAATTGCTTCTTTATTTTATTTGTTTCTTTTAAAAAATGTTTGTTTGAGTATAGTTGACATACATTACTTTTAGGTATACAACATAGTGATTCAGTGAGTCTGCATTCCGCTGTGCTCAGCGCAAATGGAGCTGCCCATCTGTCACTGTGCAGTGCTATTACAGTACCATTGACTCTATTCCTTATGCTGTGCCTTTTATTCCCATGAGTTACACAGTCCATAAATGGAATCCTATCTCTCCCACTCCTCTCTATACCCATCCCACCACTCGTTTCCCTCTGGCAACCATCAGTTCTCTGTATTACAGCATTTGTTTGGATCTCTGTATCTTTAGCATATCAAACCACAGTTGTCTATCAGATGATTTCACCTATCTGTAAACATTTCTCTTACATTTTTTATTTAGAGTGTTTATTTTAATATTTTTTTCCCAAAGAATTAATTTATTTCCATGTCCTCATTGTTAGGTGTCATAGTCAGTAAAATAAATCCTTTGATTCCAGCAAGCTTTGGGGTAAGGGGGACACTGGCCCACCCTACTCTTCAGGAGACTTAACATTTTATAGGGCTTCCTTAAAATTTTCTAAGTCTCCCTCTTTCCAGTGAGTGGGGCAGCTGGAGGGCAACAGTGCTTTCTGGCCGAAGTATCCTGAGCTGGGACAAGGAGCTATTGTAGGCATTGGTTCCTGTATATGGCTATCAAATGCCTCTTAGGAGTTCCCGGAGTGGAGCCTATAGAGATTTTCCAGGGCCCTGTAGCTTGGCCATAGTTCAAGAAGAGTGGCCTAGTGAACAGATTGGTCTCATTGGCTTGCAAGATATTTCTCTCTGGAATAGCACATGACTAGACTGTCATAATGGGGATGGTGTCCTGATTTTTTATGAGTCTTTTTTTTTTTTTTTTTTTTTAAATAGAGGTCTCTCCAAAAAAAATTTACCTGGGAGGGGCCCTGTATACAGTGATCTTCAAGATGGTCATCTAAGTATAAACTGGATTATGAAGAGTATTCCTACAGAAATGAGCATGTTCATCCACTCCTGCTGGGAACATATACTGATGAATATTTTGGGGGGAGATAAATTGGCAGTATCTGCCAAAATTTTAAATTCACATCATATGGCCTAGAAATGCAACTTCTAAGAATTTTTTCTTATAGATGCAAAATGTGCAAAGATTTATGTACATGAATAACTGATTATATGGTATTAATTATGATAGCATGCAGTTGGAAAGTGTCATTTATAAAAATTACATAAAGTTTTACACGCACACACACATATACTATATATTCACTGGGAAGAATGAGGCACACATACATGTATGACATAGTAAATGTTTCAGTTCACAGTTTCAAAAAAATAAAAAAAAATATGTTAAACCTTTGGAATGGTATTCAGGAAAATGATTAAGAGGTTATTTCCAACAACTGTTGGAACTGAACAGTAATGAGAAATTTTGTTTCTATTCTTTCATTCTTCAGATAAAGTGTTCAAAAAAAAATGTAGCACACAAATGGGTTGATCAATCCTGTGTTTCTTAGTACTGGTATAGGTCTTCTACTCTGTAGTGGTTTGGGCTAGTCCAGGAGACATGAAACTGGATTTAAACCCTGGCTCTGTCACTTATTAATTGCGTGGCCTTGGATAACTTATGTTAAATTCTCTTCCTCTATAAAATGAGAACAGTAACACCTATCAGAAAGTTTCTGTGAACATGGCATGAAATAAAACCAGTGATGTTCTTATTTAGATCCAGGCTTATTATAGGCACACTCAGAATTTTTTAGCTATTGCTCTTGGCTTCTTATGCCTGGATACCCATCCAAATACGTATGTTACCAGAACTTCTGAATCCAGACTGTGGCAGACTTATATGCTCACTTATACATTCATCACCACCTTAGATGAAATGCATTCAAGACCAAATACTATCTTCTGTCTTAAAAAACCTTCCCCTCAACTTTCCTGCCTGTTAAAGTCTCTGTCATTCTCCTAATAATGCAGACTTAGAACTATGGAATATTTTTGATTTATCCTCCTTCTTCGTATTTTGGAAGGTCATGAGTAATATTGATTGAATATGAATATCCTTTCATTCCAATTCACCTATCATTTATCAAAGGCTTGCTGTGTTTTCAACTACTATAAGAGACTCTAGGATACAAACAGGATAAATACAAATGCATTCTAATAACCAGGTCAATGTTAAGGAGTATAGCCAGTTAAACAAAATTTTTTTTAAAGAGTATTTTTTTTTAAAGATTTTATTTATTTATTTGACAGACAGAGATCACAAGTAGGCAGAGAGGCAGGCAGAAAGAGGAGGGAAGCAGGCTCCCTGCTGAGCAGAGAGCCTGATGCGGGGCTCAATCTCAGAACCCTGGGATCACGACCTGAGCCGAAGGCAGAGGCTTTAACCCACTGAGCCACCCAGGCACCTCGCCAGTTAAACAAATTATGGTGAGGTGTAATCAATGTCTTAATAAAAAATAAGAGCGTATCATTACTTAGGTAGCAAGTCATTAGCTGCCCTTATAAGGGATAGGAATGTTTTGGAGCTAAAGAGGAGAAAAATGGGAGGGGTGTGGTCAATTCTGGAAAAGTATAGCATCTTGAGTGATATGAGAACTAAAATTTACTTTATTAAAGTATCGAATGGAAGGCAAAAATTTGTACTTAAAAAAGTGAATAAGCTGCAAAAAATTAAGAGAGCAGGCAATAGATTTTTTTTTTTCTCCAAGAAGCATCATGGATCTGGCAGGTTTTGGATGGGTTTGGAATCAAAAGGAACTGTGGCAGCATCACTTTATGAATACCTATTTTCTGTCAGAGCCTGCTTCAAGTCATTAATTTCTCAGAACCTCAGTTTGTTCAATGTAAATGAAACATTGGGATGATTAACGGAATTAGGTATTATTGTAAGAATGAGATGAAACAAATGAAGTGTCTAGCCCCAATAATGCTACACAGAAGACTCAATAAAAGTAAAATGTTCCCTTATCTTCTTTATTCAGTAATTGAGCAATAAATAAAAAGTGGGACAATTGCTTAATGGGAGAGGAACAACTGAGGGGATGTTTTTTATTTTGTTTCTTCACAGAATTAAAAAGCTTCCTTGTTGTCAGGGGAACGAATCCAAAGAGGGACGAACTGTAGGAGAAGAATGGGGGTGTATATTTTAGATCAGTGCAGTTCAGTACAAATAAAGTGAAAGCCACAAATGCAAGCCACCTTGGCGAGAAACTACAGTAAAAATCAAAGAGAAACAGTAACATTAATTTCGGTAGTATAGTTTAACTCAGTATATCCAAAATATTAACATTTCAACATATAATCAATATGAAAATCATTAATGAAATGTTTAAAATTATTTGATGTAAAGCACTTAACAGAGAGCCTGGCATGGAGTAAGAGTTCAGTAAATCTTGTTATTGTTGTTATAATCTTCTCAAATAAATTATAGCTCTTTGAAAGTCAGTATCATGTTCCTCAAATATCTCTCTTGCACCATTGCTTTGCTAATAGTATACCCACTAATAGTGTATGAGCTCCTTCTGGCCTGGATTATTGGAAGAGCTCCCTCTATTGTGGTCTCCCTGATTGTAGGATGAACTTTTCTCTTACTACCTTTAGATTTGTCTCCCCGTACCCAAATACAATTTTATTAGTCATCTGCTTAAAACTTTCAATAGCTCCCCATTGCTATAAGAAAAACAATAAATTCCTTGTGTCTTTGATTTATATTGTTTTCTTCTTTATTTTCCCAAGTGTTTTCCCCAACTTCAGTGGGGGGGGACTTCTTTTGTGCCTTACTGTTTTGGGGAAGCCATGTGGCCAGAATGGAAGCAGAGGTGGTTTTAGCAAGACTTCTTGGATTTGTATATAAACTCCAGGGTCTCAGATTCTCAGATCATTTTCTTGGAAGCAATATGGAGAAGGGGATTTGAAAACATAAGCAGAGTGTCTTGGAAAAGCAAAGAGGAGAAGGGAGCTCTCCTCTCAAATGACACAGACTTACAAATGCAAGAGGAGGGAGAAAATCTGTGAATATTGAGAGGGCAGGTATATCCTGGTATATCATCCCAGCAGGGGTTTGTGGAAGTGCTGAGACCCAGGCGAAGAGCGACTGTAATGTGACTGGGGATGTGCGATCATATGTTTTATTTATTTATTTATTTATTTTTTTAGATTTTATTTATTTATTTGTCAGAGAGAGAGAGAGGGAGAGAGAGCAAGCACAGGCAGACAGAGGCAGAGGGAGAAGCAGACTCCCCGACGAGCAAGGAGCCCGATGTGGGACTCGATCCCGCTGGGATCATGACCTGAGCCGAAGGCAGCTTCTTAACCAACTGAGCCACCCAGGCAACCCCGATCATATGTTTTAAAGTATTTCCTTCGTGTATGGCTTTTTGGATGAAGAATCCTATTTCCACATTTCGGGAATGCAGGTGAGGAAAGCTGCACGTTGCCTCTTTTGTTCCACTTCGTATGTTCCAACTCCTCAATATCTTGTCTTCTGCATTATTTATACTTCATCTTGGTTATACCCACAGAGGCATTACACTGTAATAGATAAAGGATGAACTTTGGAGCCAAACCACTGGGGTTCAGAGCCTAATTCTTTCATTTACAAATCATGGATCTTGAGCAAATTATTATGCCCCTTTGACCAAGCACTTACACTTTCCAGGTCTCCTTTTACTCCTCTGTAAACTGGAGGTAAACAGTATCTAATAGCATCTATCTGAAAGGGTTGTTGTAAAGGTCAGATGTGTTACATGTCAAGTACTTAGAATAGTAACTGACATACTGAAAATGCTATGTAGCCGTAGATTATTTATTATTTTATGAGTGATTTATTATGATAAAAACAACTATTATTCATTTCCATGCCTGTCCTCCCCATTGGTCTATAAGCTGTCTGAGACCAAAGACCCTGGCATTATTACAAAACCTTCCCAAACAAAACTAAATGATTGCTGAGTGAATAAGTGAATGTTATATGGTCTCTTTTTATCCCCGGCACAGTCCTTTCTAGAGCCTGACTCAGATCATACCTTCAGAAAAGAGAGCCTTCTGTGGTACCTGCGTGGCTCAGTCAGTTAAGCATCTGCCTTCTGCTCAGGTCATGATCTCAGGGTCCTGGGATGGAGCCCCGTATCAGGTTCTCTGCTCAGTGGAGAGTCTGCTTTTCCCTCTCCCTCTTCCTGCTGCTGCCCCTGCTTGTTCTCTCTCTCTATCAGATAAATAAATAAAAATCTTAAAAAAAAAGTATCTTCATAGTCTAGAAGACAAACTATTGGGGACAGAGTGTGTTGTGTTCCCATGTGAGGTGCTGAGGATCCGAGGTGCAACATGACGTTGTTAGATGCAAGAGACACCACTGCTTGCCTTCCCTCCAATTACTCACAACTTCTTCCTTTCCACCACGCTCCTTGTCTTGTTTAATGATCCACCAGAGCTAGGTGCTGTGGTGGGGTGGAGCCTGGGACAGTAGTAAAACAGCCCCAGGCTTGGCAACCTTATTCAATAATCCATTTATGATTGCATCATTCCCCCCACCGGGGACTGGATGAGGCGTGGGCCTGTAACTTTTTCCTCCTCTTTCCATTGGACATTGTTGTATAGTAGTTATCTTATGACCATAACAGCTAACATGCTGAATTCAGCAGAATCATTGGCAGAAACCACATACCTGATGACATTTTGTTGATCTTTGGAATTGCATAGTCTGGAGATGATTTTAAGACTTCTACTTATAGGAAAAGATAAATATTCTTTGTTCATGTTCAGTTAGAGGGATTTTTTTTTGTCTTGTTTTGTACTGTGCAGGGAAAGTCATTATTAACAGCCCACTGGACCTAAGAGGACATATCTGTTGATCAACCAAGAGATTTTTATGTCATTATAAGGAATTATGAGGTTTCTGGCAAGAAGTTGTTGAAATAACTATATTAAAACTAAAATAACAGCTTTGCAATAATTTTTTTTTTCCTTAGGTCTGCCTTTTACTGGTTCATGAGTCAACCATAACTGTGCTTCAGGAAAGAATTTAGAATATAGAGAACAAAATTGCTGTTTGAAAAAAAGGTTTTCTTCATACATGTATTTGTTTATTTTACCAGAAGCTAGAATTAAATTAGTTTTGTCATTTTTAATTTAGGTGCAATTTTTTTTCTATGATCAAACTTTCTATTAATTTGATGAGCAATAACTGTAATTCCCTTGTCTAATGTTGAGGATGATGAATTACAAAGTAATAAGATATGTAAAGATATTTCTTTTTAGTAGGCATATATTCTAATGTGCAAATAGTTTTTTTTTCCTGATACTTAATTTGGTGACTTCAGGTTTCATAGAAAACATAGCTTATAAAAATAGCATTTTGTTTTTATTTTTAAAAAATATCCAAGCATTGGATGTGCCTGGGTGGCTCGGTTGGTTAAGCATCTACTCTTTGGCTTGGGTCATTATCTCAGGGTCCTAGGAGTGAGTCCTGTGTTGGTTTCCCTGCTCATCAGGGAGCCTGCTTCTCCCTCTCCTTTTGCCCTCCCCAACTGTTCATGTACTGGTGCTCTCTTTCTCTCAAATTAATAAAGCTGGTCAGACGTATTGACCTAATGAATTAATAATTGGGGGATAGAGTCAATCTTAGATTTATCACGTCTGCTTGTCAGGAGAAAGGCTGAGGGAGACAGATGTAAACCTAAATTAAGCAGGCTCACTGAGCCTATGTGAGTGACTAAGGTCCACTCTTTCTAGTCTATGGGGTGGATAGTCTTGATATATGTCTGTTGCATTTTGGAAACAAGATAAGACTGAACTTGTATGTGTGTGGGGGGGCAGGGTTTAAGTCTGAGGCTAGGGATGGGGGCTGGACATTAGTAAGATTAATTGCTCAATAGCTGGGGAATTTAAAGGCAAAAATTGGGGATATTTCCATAAAGTAGTATCTCATCAAAATTTTATAGAGATTGAAAAGTTTTGTCACCAGCCTTAGGGTTGCAAAATAAGTCAAGGTCAAAATTAAACACATCTTCCGGAGTACCAGTTTTCGATCTAATTTCTTTTAAATCTTATCTTGGTTCCTCAAAAGAATCATTAGGATATTCAACTCTAAAGATCCCTGCTGTTAACATTTTCTCCATTTAAATTATTATAATCACCCCGGTGAAGGAATATGTATTTAATAATGTTCACATGCACTTCATATTGTCCCAACTGAATTAATGACTAATTCTGAGACTCAGGTAGTGGGTAGGCCCTGGGAGAGGTTTTTGAGGCTGTGGCCGACTTCAAAGCACACTTTAACTTTGATGCAGCAGGCTCCAGTCCTACAGGACAGAACTGCCTGTGGCCGTCGCCCTCACGTCCCAGTGGAGGGGAGGACATTTGCATTCACACCACATGTATTTGCTTATGGCTGTGCTTTGGTTCTTAGGTCATTCACTAGCAATCCTAGGAAAGTTGTATAATGGAAGATGAAAGCCGGTCTGAGGGAACCCGAAGGAAGAAACACACCGCTTAGGCCTCTCAGAGTAGTTACCCTGACTGGCTTCCCCCATTCTTAAGGTGCACATTCACACCAGTGTGGGGTCTAGAAGTTGCCATTTCTCTTGGTTGGAGGTTATCTTTTGCCACATTTTGATCTCTTCTAGAGCATTTCGTTTGGCTAAATGTTAAATAGCTACTGGCCCTGTTTCCACACTTGCTGAATTGGCGCCCTCTCTGACAGCCCTGTCTCACTTTGATTGGCAGTCACAGGGGACAGGCAGTGTTTCAGGTCAGTGCAGCCAGAGACTGTAAAGCCTGGTGTGGTGACAGTTTATTATTTCTGATGACTAATTACAGCGAGGTTTGTGTGTCATGGGTATTCTGATGGGTGGCTTTGGCAGAGCTATCACCTTACCAAAATACCTCAATACTTCAAGGGTTCTGTGAACCCTTAAAAGATATTACTTTTCTCTGCGGGTTAAGGAAGATAAGGAAGCGGAAAATGTTCATATGGTCAATTTCATGATTTCCTACAGAGAAATTAAGAGGGTTTAGGTGGGAGATGGCTGATCTCAAGATTTGAAGGATTAAGGACCAGTCCCAGAGAAGGGTTTACTAGGCATTAGGAGGTGCTTATTTGGAGGAAGTTGGTAGAAAGCATATATCCTAAGAATGTAATGTGATTGTTTTATCTTGATTGAATTAAATATCTCAAATGTTATATGCCTGGAATTTAATATTGTCTCAGAGGCTCGTAAATTAAACTTACCTCCTTGAACACTGGATTGTTAAAAAAAGAAAGAAAAAAAAGAAAAAAGAAAGACCTATGTCAGGCCTACTTAAAAAGAATGGGTACATGCTAACCAGCCCAAATTATGTGTAAGATTTATGTGAGGAAAATGTCTTGAATGAAGCATAACAAATTATCTAATTAGATTAGCAGATTTTAAAAAACAGACGATTGTAATTGTTTTTGCTGTAGTAACAAGTCCAAAACCTTAGTGGCTTATAACCACATTTATTTGTCACTCAAGTTTCATGAAAGCCTTGAATCTGCTATGACACTGCTGGGCTCAGCTGGGTTCCACTAGCCTTGGCAGGCTTAGTAAGACTTGACTGAGTGGGCTTGGTTCCATGTAACTTTTATTCTGGAACTCAGAGTGGAGGGACAGCCATTATCTGGGTCATGCTTTTTTTCACAGCATAGGACAGAAGCTCAGGAAGGTGAAGCCATACCACAAAGGTAAATTTAAAGTTTCTGGGGCTGCCTGGGTGGCTCAGTCATTAAGCGTCTGCCTTTGGCTCAGGTCATGATCCCAGGGTCCTGAGATTGAGCCACACGTCGGGCTCCCTGCTCGCTTGGAAGTCTGCTTCTACCTCTCTCACTCCACTGCTTGTGTTCTCTCTCTTGCTGTGTGTCTCTCTCTGTCAAATAAATAAGTAAAATCTTAAAAAAAAAAAAAAAAGAATACACTTTCTGCTTGAAAGTGGTGTCTCATCCATTCATGTTCTATTGCCCAAAGTCACATGACCAAGCCCAGAGCCAGTGAGGTAGCCACGCATATTCCAAGTAAGAGGAACCATGATAAGGTCAAGGATTAAACAAATAATTATAAATATCAATCTACCACCATAATGATCCAAGATCTTAAAGTAGCAAAAGTCAATCTTAGAAATTAAACAACAAAAGGAAAATCTGAGGGCAATAATAGAAGTGAGATAGCTGTGAGTGAAGTTTATTTAGTTTGTAAATTCTGAGAAACATTTGTGTTGCCTAGAAAATACTGGATTGATGAAGAAACTCTACACTTAGTATTTGGCAATGCCTTGACATATATCTTTTGCCCTGCACCTACCAGACTTGTAGTAAGGAACAGTTTGGAGAATAATAATCATAATTTGCTCACCACTCATTCATAGTTAGCCTTTATGCTAAAATCCATGAATCTCATGAAACCATCCATGGTTTCTCTTTCTACATGGAATTCAGGTTAAGAAAACCTTATTTTGTGGTTCTACTTCCTAAGGTTTTAGATGTGATTGAGCACTCAGATTATTTCCATATTTCTTATTAGACTTTCTTCAATATGTAGGCATTTGTCCTGAGCCTTGTCCCCTCATGGGTCCGATGGCTATAACAGCTCTAAGTATCATATCATCGCATAACATCTAGAGGGCAGAAGAATGTCCTTCCCTCCCTCCGCCCTCTCTTCTCCCTTGTTTCCTTTCCTCCCTCCCTCTCTCCGTCCCTTTCTCCCTCCCTTTCTCTCTCTCTCTCCCTCCCTCCCTCCCTTTCCTTCCTTCCTTCCTCCCTTCCTTCCTTCCTTCTTCTCTTTCTTTCTTTCCTCCTTTTTAAGAGGAAGACATTTGCCAAAAGTCCTCTGTCAGACTCTTTCTTGTCACTAGCCACAATTCTGTCATAACACAAACCATTGGTGAGGGTTAAGGAAATACCCTGATTGGTACCTGTGCTAATATAATGTAGCCATTTGTTATATGTGGCTATTTAAATTTAAATTTAATACAGTTAAATACAGCTAAAAATTCAGTACATCATTTGCTTTAGGCAAAATTCAAGTGCTTTATAGTCACACCTGGTCAATGGCTACCATATCGAATAGTGCACATTCTAAGTCATGGCTGTCATTGCAGGAATTTCTGTTATGTAGTACTGGTTTAGAGAAACCAAGATTCACATCTTAGAGCCCAGGAGGGACCTAGCCTTCCTTGAAACACGTGACCTTTAACCTGAACAAAATTATGGTTCTTTTGGAAGAATCAAGGGAGCAGAGGAGTGCACATTAGGTGAAAAAAACCACAGCTGCTGAAATACCTGTGTGGTGAGAGAGAATGTGTGAAATGACTTGAGGGGCTAGAAGCAATAGATTTTGTGGACAGATGCAGTGAGGTGAAAGAGGAAGAATTCCAGGATGGCAATAATTTTCTGACTTGGAAAACTTGATAAATGCTGGTCCCATTCACAGAGAAAAGGAACAGAAGGAGTGGTGTTGGAGGTAAACAATAGATTTCAGTCACACAGAATGTAAGGTATACCTGTGGGAGAGGATGGTGAAGACTTATGTAGGTAGTCGACAATCCAGGAATACAGTCATTTGGGTTATCAACAGTGTGAGAATATCTGTGCTCTACTGAAACCTACAGCAGCATAAAATGAGGCACTGAAGGTGATCTGACTTAAGATTAAGTGGTTTTTAAGAGGTAAATAGTGCTTACTATTCCAGAACAACACTTGTTTTCTACTGAGACCAGAAGTACAGATGTTCTTCAATGTATAATGAGATTGTGTTCCCATAAAATCATTGTAAATTGAAAATACCAGAAGTCAAAAATGCATTTAATGAACCTAACCTATTGAATGCCATAACTTAGTCTAGCCTACCTTAAATGTGTTTATTAATACACTTACGTTAGCTTGGGCAATGTAATCATTGGACGAAATCATCTAACACAAGCCTGTTTTATAATGAACTGTTCAATATCTCATGCAATTTATTGAATGCTGGACTGAATGTGAGAAATAGAAACATTGTACGGGTACAGAATGGGTGTAAGTGTATCTGTTACTTAGCTTCAGTGTCACATGACTAACTGGGAGCTGTGGCTCACTGCCCTTGCCCTCCATCACAGGAGACGAGAGGATGGTACCATATATAGATAACCCAGGAAAAGATTCAAATTCAAGATTTGAAGTATAGTATACTGAATGCCTATCACTTTTGTACCATAGTGAAGTAGAAAAATAGAACCATTGTGTATGTATTTTCCCTGATTAAGTAGAGGTATCACAAATTCTAGTAGACTAAAAAACATTTAATCATATATTTGTTCCATTTGTGTATGACACAATTGTATATTAAATATGATTCACAATAACATATATTTGTTTTCAAACTAAATGTATGTCATCTTATAGACTGGTTGAGCACTCAGGTTATTTGCTAGAATGGTTTTGCTCAAAATACTAAAAAGATTAAGGGAGCAGCTCCTCCAGTTTGCCATTGAAATTGTCTTAAAAGACAGAAATAAGAATTAGCATCATGAAATGTGAAGAATATGGGATCTTCGGTTATGAGGAAGGGTGCCACAATTTCCCCTCCCTGAAGGCAGAACAAAAAGGAAAATGCAGCCAAAGAGTATCTTTGCATTGATATCCAATATGCATCCTGCTCACAGATTAACGGGGGAAGTCAAGTAGGAGGATCAAAAGACGTCTCTTCCTTTCCCACAATTCCTCATTTCCCTCTCAACATAGTACAGGATATACGCTTTCTGAGAAAACCAAGAATGTCATTTCCGGCTATGCCCTTCAGATTTCTCTGTAAATCATGTACTGCTGTCTGATCCATCCATATGTGTATGTATACACTAAACAAAAACTAATATGGCTCCTGGAAAACTTACTGGTAAGCAAAATGCTATTTGAAAATTCAGGACTTTATACTATAAGGGCACTTGAGATATGAAATATATATGTGTATTGTGCAAGCATATGTATGATATGAACTTATGCACATGTATACATCGTATATGTATGCATATGTACCATATAACATGCATGCATACTGTCTAGTACAAATGCATGCACACATTGTAGATACATGTGTAGACACATAAATTGATATTTATTGTCTGTCTCCCCTGTGAGCATGTAAACCCCATGATAGCAAGAACCTTGTTTGTATTTATGCTGAAAAGTAAAAAGTAAAAGATTAATAATTGGCTAAATAGGTGCAGACATTTTTAAAGATTTGTCTTCAACTTATTTGTTTTTCTTCTCAGTTTGTCTGGTAATACGCGTAAGAAAAGATGTATTATTTCCTGATTACTTCTGCAAGTGCATAGTATGACCTTCCTGTATTACAACAGAGAGACCCATGATTCTGACAGCGTTACGCAGTTGCAGTTTCTTTGAAAAGTTGACAAATACCAACACCAACTCTGAGAAAAGCTATTGGCGGACTAAGTGTTATTTGAAAACTCAGGACTTGATATTAGAAAGGCACTTTAAATAGAGGCCAAAGGGATTTTATGGTTATTACCGGGAGGTTTTGTGAAATGATAGACTTTCCTCAGGTTCTTAATACAAAGCACATATTTGACAGTCGTCTTCTATAAGCTAATTTGTTTTTATTTCCTTAATCACAGAAGGTAGTGTGCCCATAACAAAAATGTCTTTATTTAGCTCTTTTATCCATGGACTAAGTAATAGATACAAAAATTATTAAGTGGAAATTTAGATCTCTGAAGTTAATGCACGAGATAGCTAGTATAATTGTGGTTAGGGAAACACCACCAAATACGTAGATTATACTCGTTACCCATCCTCTAATAAAAGTGGGGAAATCACAGGAAAATAGGGCATGTATGTTTGCATGTGAATACTGCGTATAGGAAGGTAAATAAGCAAGTGTGAATGGAATGGGGAGAACTAAGGTGCAGGGTTAATACAGAATTGTATTGAGTTGAAAAGACAAAATAAACCCTGCCTCCGAAATTACCACATTGTGAGCATCATCCATTCACTGCCTCTTGAGAATTAGATTGACATCTTAAAATACGAAATCTTTTGCTTCATCTCTGTTCCATAGGCGTTTAATATTCTTTTTGACTTTTTTTTGCTTTCTATCTGTTCATGCTTAGGCAACATGAATAGAGGAAATGATAGAAAGTTAAAAGCAAGTATTTCAAATCAAGCAAACATTTGAACTTACTAATTTATTGACCATTTTTAGACAGGTGTGTGTTTGTGTTTGTTGTGTATATGTGAGAGAGAGAGAGTACACGGAAGAGTTGGTTTGTGTGCGTTTAAGGCATAACTGAAAATGGGTGTCTTTCGTAAGTGCTTATGAAAAGATGTTTCTAGATGTGAGGTCTTTGTGTGGTTAACTATGCAGCAGTCATAGATTGGTACAAGTGTCTTCACAAACTTTTTATGAGGATAGCAACTCAGAGAAGGGAGTAGGTTTGATATTTTCTCTATAAAATCTATTAAACCTATTTTTCTTTGTATGTTCAAGTCAATATTATTTATGGATAGTTCCCAACCTGCATATAAAAAGTATCTATATCTGTATGAAAGTTATATAGCCTTCTGTAACTTAAAAAGGATGTTTGGAAACAGAATGGTGGTATATTCCAGAATAATAAAATTGAACCTTTAATAATGAGAACAGAGCAATTTCAACAGTTAATAAATTAAAGGTACAAGATCAGTCATATGAATTAATCTAATAGAATTTGAAAAGTCAAATATGCATTTTTGATCAGACATTGGGGGAAGTAAACAATAAGATCTAATCAAGTCTTCACTTGCTGTAGTGTGCTCTGGTCAGATTTCAGCGTGAGGGTTCAGTGGCTTCATGATCTGGAGGTTGGAGTAAGGGGAGGAGCGTGGTTGGCAGGGTATTTGAATGGTGGGAAGTTGTCCGCATAAAAAGGTTAGTGGGAAGAAGACAGTTCTTTTCCGGAAATAATAAAGCAAGTGGTGGTGATTCCTCTTGTCCCAATCAAATTGACCACAGAAAAATTAGAATGAACATGATTTTCAAGAAGGGCAAATTGCTGGCAGCCTTTCCAAAGAAAAGATGTTTCTTTTTCAGTAGAGCTGTAGATCTTAAACAGATTATTCTAATCGTCTGGATTTTTAAAATTAAAAGTTCTGTATGTTTCAGGTGACTTTTTACATATTAAACTTTGGTCAGTGGGTGGCTATTTGTGAGTAGTGTCATGAGCGTGTTTTTTTTTTTTTTATCAGTGTTCTTTGTGCATTGCAGACAGGTACCAGATTTTCAACATTCCAGAATTTCCCAGTGAAAGCCTCTGCTTCCCTCCCTGCCAAAACAGTCTTTGTTAGCTTGCACTCTCTCTTCTACTTTCACTGATCCGTGAGCCAATACAAAGTCGCAGCTACTGCTTCTTACAACATATGTCTGTGAAGGTCTCTCACTGCACATGTCAAGACAGCGCTCTTGAGCATATGTGAGTTATTTATCATCAAACAGATTTCATAGTAACAGGTGCATTCACGGGACCCAAATGTATAAAAAAGACTAATTTCCTTTCTCCTCCTAAAAGACAGTGACTAAAAGTGATAAGATAATGGCTGGAATCCTAGACAACTAAAAGCTTCCAGCAGATGTAGCTCTTGAAGCTTTTACGAAACACTGGAGAAGTGTTATGCAATCATTGCCGGCAAATCATTGCAGGCAAATAGGGGCGGGGCGACTGAAGATGTTAATAAACTCATGCTCCTGTCTTAGAACAATGGAATGTGTAGATGTGACAGCACCCTTCGAAGTGCTCTCATCCAACCTCCTCGTTTATGAGGCCAAAAATAGGATGGATGGTTTGCATAAACTCAGAAGTTGTTCCTACAGAAACCAGGTGTTAATGACAACTAGCTCAGGTTCTCTGATCCCGACACCATTCCTTCCACCTTTCTCTTAGCCTTAGCAGATGTCTCATTGTTTTGATCCCTTAACTGAGTACTTTAAAATTTAGCTTTCTCTACCCTCTAGCCCTATTTATTACTCCCCTTTTTCTTACTCTGGATTCGTGAAATACTCTTTGTGCTTGTATGAAAAACTGTTCAGTGCACTACAAGGAATGATTCAAGAAGAATATTATCAAGCAGAAATTCTGTGCTGTGTGTGTCACACCTGCAGTGTAATAGTATTTCCTCCTGGCAGCATCCATATGATCACTTGACACAGAATTAAAAATTAGCACCTCCAAGAGAGGGGCTGGGCAGCCCACCTCCCCCACCCCGGCTCCCGTCACTGGTGGCTGAGCTCGAGAACGCTCGCTCACGGTGAGTATAAAAATCAGCTCTGAACCTGGCCACTCTGCTGTGTTGGGTCACTTGCTCAGACTGTGCATGACAAATCCTCAGATGCGTTTGGTGACATGTAGAGAGCACTGTGGACTCTGCCAATATGCCAAGCAATCAGAGTGTGCATGACAAATTATGAAACACACACTGTGAAAATTATGGACCCTGTCACGGTGCCAATCTGCTGCTGAAAACCTACTGCTGCTAGAAGTAATGTTGGCACAAATTTGTTGCTAAATTCAGTCGTATTTCTAATTCAGTAATGGATTGATCCTAATAGTGAGTTGCTGTACCTGTTTAGGTTTCAGACAAGTACTGTGGGGGCTAATGACCTCACCCGCTATTATAGGTTCAGAGAAGACAAATACTTTTCTGCCACTCTTCTCTGTTGATGGCTTTTATCTGCCTCTCTGCATCACAGGGGCAAAACACAAGGTTTACCTACGGCCTTCAAATCTTGGTCCCCTCGAGGATTTTTCAGTTGTAGACCAGTATATGATAAGAGCAATTTCCACGTCTAAAAAAGGGGGGGGGTATCATTTATATCCTCACTGCATCTTAGCACAGACAACACAATCTCCACCTCCAAGATATTTGCCTGGAAATCCAAGAGCAGCAGGAGATTATGAGCTGTAGTGCGTATGGGCAGCTCTAATGAGCTCCACTGGAGAACGGACAGTTAGAACCTTGACCAAGTTAGTGTTGACACTAAGCATGTCATTGCATAAGGTCATTAATAAAAGGCATTAGGAAAGCTACTTCACAAACACTAACAACAAAATTTCAGCAATCCACTGAAAGTGTAAGAATATTGTAGCTGGATATTCATAAAAATATGGCCAAGGGCATAGTCCCACAGTCTGATAGAAATCAAGCTCATGATTTCTATCTTTAGAGTGCGTACTTTCTAGAGATTATCTTTATTGATTAATATGCAAATAATGTAATAATATTTAAATATGAAATACAACTAGTATGATATTAAGTTTTCCTTAACAGAGCTGAGAGCTGAACCTTTTCTTCTATGCATTTCCTTTTATTTTTATAATTCCACTTTAATTTTATTTCCTTACTTTTGTTTGGATTAGTCCACATTTTATTTATAGGGAACATGGAATTTGTACAGTAATGTCATGATGGTTTCTTTTCTAGATATCATATTTTTACAGAGTTATCTTTGGTAAAACAGACTCCAAATCATGTTGAGTATTAGGTGAATTAAAATAATAATCATGACATTTACTCTTATCACACTGAATAAAAAAGTGAATAGTGATCCCCAAAGCAAACCTATTTATATCAGATTTATTATAGTATGTATGTGTCCCTTCCTTTTTTTTTTTTAAATTTTCTTGGATTTAGATCATCAGCTGTATGTAGCTGTTCCATTTGCTTATGGAATCTACCTATAATTTAGAATTGCATTAATTCTGTGTGGATTATTAAAAAATAATTATGGTCAAACTCTATTTTTTCCCTATTGAATTGACTTTTGTGTGGAGCTTTTCCCATATAAATCATGGGACCTTAGAAGGTACATTAACATTTTTAGCCGGTTTTAGCATCAAAAAATAAAGGCCCTGGTCTAAAAGATATTTGGCAAAATCTTATAATTCCTGGATCTGGAGCTACCACCATATGGATATGGCTCATTGTGAATCATATGAAAGAAAACAACAAAAAAGAGGGATGGAAGGAGAAGTCTTTCCAGGACTTTCCCTGCATGGGACGCACTGAGGCTCTGAGTTTTAGCTTCTGTCAATACCAGACGTCTTGTGAATGAAGCCAAGATCTGCCCTGTGACTTAGTGCTCCTTCCTCCCGATGAAAAGAGAAGTTGACAAGGCAGCTACTGGCTAGTCTCTCCCAGACTTCAAGGAGTCTGCCTAAACTGTCAGTTATTAACTCTTCCTTCAAATGATACGGAGGGGGAATTCTAAAAATTGAAGAAGGCTAGAACAAGGATTTAAAATAATCACAAATCTTTCATCTGGGAAATAGTGATGGAAATAGTGAAGTGGTTGTGTAGTCTGAGTCTGAACTTTAATCTTTAATTCTCCAAAGTATGAGAGCAGGTTTTTTTTTTTTTTTTTTTCCTTTTTCTTTTTGGCCAAAAAAAGAGTCTAGGAGGCTGGCCAGTGCCAAGTGGAAAAATGGCAGCACTCCCTCCATCGATGTCTCTGATTATAAAACAGCAGGAGGCATCATTAGGGTGGCATACACGTTCTGCTTTGGGGCATATGTCAGGTTCAATACTGGGAGCAGATTTAAGCTTTGCCAAGGATGCCAAGTACTTCTTCCTGTGACTTCTCCAACAGTGAGATGCTGGGCTTATGCTGCTGGCAGTTTTGCAGGGAACTGTGGTGGTGAGTGACACAGATGGTGTGGAGGGGCTGACATTGCATATTATTTACCAATCAGAAAATGACTCACTTCTTTTATGCACAAATTATAAAGGGCCACCTGTACCAACGTGTGCCGCCTGTTTGTGGGCAACAGCAGGAAGAAGACATGCATCCATGTAAAAGATAAAACTCTTGTTCTTTGTTATATATTTTTGTAGTTTTGACACTACCTTTATTCAGATTCAGCTTGTGAGAATTTAATAACACCCCTCCTCCCATTAAGACTCTGTCTCATGCCATTTGTACAGAGAGAATTCAATGTTCAGCTTACCATCTTGGATCCAATTTCTTAGACACAGTTCCTGAAATAGCAGAAGGCTATTTTATAAGGTGATTTCCTTGTCTACCCTAAAATATAGCATTCAAAGAAAGTTCCAGTGTGTCATTCAGACATTTCTGAGTCTGCTGCAGATATTTCAGAAATATCCTGATTATTATCCTAATTATTTAAAGATTTAATGCTATCCTCTTGGCATTAAAATAAGAAATAGGAAAAATATTAAAAAATAAGAAAACCGGCATTTCTTGAACACCTGTGTTAGATACTTTATAGATACTGTCTCATGTAATCTCAATAACTCTGTAAGGCAGGTAGTAATATTCCCCTATACAGATTAAGAATTTGAGATTTTAAATAAAATTTAAAATTAAGAGAGAATTTAAATAAAATTTCAAGTTCAGGGGCGCCTGGGTGGCTCAGTGGGTTAAGCCGCTGCCTGCGGCTCAGGTCATGATCTCAGAGTCCTGGGATCGAGCCCCGCATCGGGCTCTCTGCTCAGCAGGGAGCCTGCTTCCTCCTCTCTCTCTGCCTGCCTCTCTGCCTGCTTGTGATCTCTCTGTCAAATAAATAAATAAAATCTTTAAAAAAAAAAATTTCAAGTTCACACAGCTAGTATATGGTAAAGAAAAGATTCCAACTCAGTATGTGATTCTAAATCCTGTTCTATTTTCACAAAGACTGATCATGTGCATTCTCCCAAAAGGGCTTTCCTTTTTTTTTTTTTTTTAAAGTTTTTAAAATTCGTTTATTTGAGAGAGAGAGAGAGAGAGAGAATCTGAAGCAGACTCCATGAGACTCGATTCCATGACCACGAGCTCATGACCTGAGCTGAAACCACAAGTCAGATGCTCAACTGACTGAGCTACCTAAGTGCCCCTCCCAAAAGGGCTATCTTATTCTATATCTTTATTAGACTGTTGGACTAATTTTTGTATTTTTGCTTTTTTAAAATGAAAATATCTTTATATATCTTTATGTACCTGTCCATTATAAAATATTACATATAAAGAAATATGTAAGGGGCGCCTGGGTGGCTCAGTGGGTTAAAGCCTCTGCCTTCAGCTCAGGTCGTGATCCCAGGGTTCTCTGCTCTGCGGAGAGCCTGCTTCCTCTTCTCTCTCTGACTGTCTCCCTGCCTACTTGTGATCTCTGTCTGTCAAATAAATAAATAAAATCTTTAAAAAAATATGTAAAAAGTGAAAAATCCCTTTGTTATGCAATTTAACCCTTCCTGTCACCAACCTTCTTCCTACCTCTAAGAATTAGCTACCGTTAGGCTTGGAAAATATGTATATTCCAAAATTATTAATGTGTATACATGAATATATCCTAAATGAAATCATGAAATACATGCTATTTTTAAAACTGTTCACTAAATAGTATATTTTGGGTATATAGATTTTGACCTAGCTCATTCCCTTCTTCTTATGACAATCTGTAGTATCCCATATTAAGGATGGAGGGATATTTCCTATTGTTATGTCTTCAAGTTTATTCATCTTATGAACTTATCTATACTGTTATTTATATTCAGTGTATTTTTCTTATCAGACTTTATAGGTTCATCTCGAGAAGTTTGATATCAGTGCTACTTATATCTTCCATGTCCCTATGTAAGTTCTAGAATATATCAAATAAGATTCTAGTAACTTCTGATTTTCTTGTTTCCTAATTCTTACATGTGTGTCAGTTCTAACTGTTTCAGCTAACTGATTATTCTCATTATGAATTGTGTTTTCCTGCTTCCTTATATGCCTGGTAATATTTGGTTAGATGGCAGACATTATTCATTTCATTTTGTGGAGTGCTAAATATTTTTGTATTCCTAAATATTCTTGAACTCTGTTCTGGAGTGCAGGTAAGTTTCTGGGAGGGTGTTTGATCCTTTCAAGTATTACATCTATGGTTTCTTAGGCAGTTAGTTCCAGAGCAGAGCTCGGTCAAGGGCTAATGATTTCCCATTTCTGGGGTAAAATAAAATTTCAGAGAATACTCAACCCTCCATGAATTATGAGTTATTTTAGTCTGGACAGTGGCAAAAGGCACACTTCTTGAACCTGTGTGATATCTGGTCACCAGACCTTCTTATGAGTTGTTTTTTTCCAGCCTTGAGTATTTTCTTCACATACGTTCAGTGATCAATATTCTACTGGAGACTCAAAAGGGACTTTGCAGATCTCTTGATTCTTGGCTTTCTCTGTGTACAGTCCTCTTCTATCCAGCACTCTCGAAAGTTCTAGCTGCTTTGGTCTTCCTAAATAGCTTCAGTTTCTCAGTTCAAGGAATCTACCTTGCCCCTCTCATCATTGCAACCTGGAATCTCTCTTAAGGTAGGTAGTAAGCTAGGGATAAGGTGGAATTCTTTTCTTGTGTCTTAGGGATTGATCACTGTCCCTCATTTCCTCATGTCTATTACCTTGGAAGCTGTTGACTCCTATATTTTGACACTATTTTTTTCCTTCCAGTTATTTCAGGCAGGAGGCTATATCCAGTTCTTGCTTTTCTAATTTGGCCAGAAGTGGAATTCGTGCAATTTTCTTCTAAAATTTAAAGTCAGATTGTATCGAGCTCTTCTGAAATCCTTCTTGTGGCTAATTTGTCCTTAACGTATACTCCAAATTCATTACTGCCACAAAACTGTGTATAATCTGGCTCCTGTCTGCTTTCTGGCTTTATAATTCCATTCTTCCTGGAAATTTGTATATGTGGTAGAGGTAAAATCCTCTTCCTCTTCTCTTTCTTTAAAACGAGAAATATAATAGTTTTATATACATTGTTCATCAGTTTGCCTTTTTAAATTTACATATCCTATAGATATTTATATTTCAGTACATAAAAATCTACCTTTTCTTTTTAATGACTGCATTTTATTTCATGGAAGAAAATATAATTGGGTAAATTCTAATATGTTATGATGTACCCTTTCAATCCACACAGACCACTATGGCCTTTTCCTGACTTAGGATTTTATTAAAAACTCTTAGTTATACAACTAGGAGCTTCACAGAAGTTTTTTTTGGCCCCCTGAACATAGTGTCAGCTATTGCAAATAAGGTGGAATTTTTGTTTGTTTTCAATTTCAAGTATTACGTAAAGACAAGAGTCTGACTTTCTTACTCCAAATTTCTATATGAACAACAGTTACTGCCTCTTAGAAGGAGTACATCCAAGAGACCATCCCTTTTGAAATTCCTCTGTAATAGCTATGCATGTCATTGTTTGTCCTAGCACCTCTGTTTCCATATGTACTGCATATGAATACACAGTAGTTTAGAGAAAGGGGGATGGGACTGGCTTCTGAATAGTTGAGGCAACACCTTCATAAAAAAGTGACCCACAAACTTTAGGTATCATTTATATATTCCCTGTTATATATAAAAATACATTATGTATATCCTATATATGTAATTTAAACTGACAGTTTCAATTTTAGAGATTATCAATTATTTTCTGAGAAATTCAAAACTAATGTTTCAGCAAATAAAATGACTTTTTAAAATATTTGCAATAGGGGCGCCTGGGTGGCTCAGTGGGTTAAAGCCTCTGCCTTCGGCTCAGGTCATGATCCCAGCATCCTGGGATCGAGTCCCGCATCGGGCTCTCTGCTCAGCGGGGAGCCTGCTTCCTCCTCTCTCTGCCTGCCTCTCTGCCTACTTGCGATCTCTGTCAAATAAATAAATTAAAAAATAAAAAATAAAAAAAAAATAAAATATTTGCAATATATATTTTTCTTTTGACCTGTTATTATTGGGAAAGAATACATTGATACTCACTCACCTTTGTTTCCTTAGGGGCTGTTAGAGTGTTTGAATTCACAATAACTCTGAAATGTTATTTGTTAAGAGAATGGGTAAAAAAAACCAACAACAGTTTTAATAGGGAGATTTACTAACAAAATTAGCAGTATATGCTAAATGCCCATCTTTAATGAGCTCATCAAAATTTTAGATTTTTATATAATGATACTTGTACCAAAACAATGAAGTCATTTATTAGAATATGAGCCTTGGATAGAGATAAGCTCTCTGAGGACAGGAATATTTCATTTTGTTCACCACTATATCTGTACCACTGATAATAGTGAATGATGTATAGTAGATATTCAATAAATATTTGATAAATTAATAATTTTGAACATTGTTTAAAAAATATGTTTTATTTAGTTATATCAGGTAAAAAGTCCACTTACCAAATGTAATTAGGATTTCATGTTGCTGTACACACAATGAAATATTTTTTGTAAAAGAGACTTGAATATAAATTTTGTATTATTCTGTCATATATTTAAAATGATTATTCTGTTATATAGTTACAATGGCTATATATTCTAGAGGCAGATAAACTTCACCTCAAATATTAGAAATAACTATTGTCTTCTGTTACTTTCTTTTTTATCTTTTAATTTTTTTCATTTTCTTTAATTTTTTTTTTTTTTTTTTTTTTTTTGAGAGAGAAAGAGAACAGGATGGAGGAGCAGTGGGAGAGGAAGAGAGAACCTAAAAGAGGTTCCATACTGGGCATGGAGCCCAGTGTGGGGCTTGATTGCATAACCCTGACTTCATGACCTGAGCCAAAATCAAGAGTTGAATGCTTAGTCAACTGAGCCTCCTAGGCACTCCTATTTTTTTTTTTTTCTTTTTTAGAACCGATATGATTGTGGTAGATTGAAGCCACTCAAGCACTAGGCATGGGTTATTATTGACTCCACCCAATTAACAATGTCAGATCCTAGCCAAAGTGACATCCCTCTCTCGCCCCCAGAAATAGACCTATAACCCACGGGGCAGTGAGAAACAAGAAGAACTTTATAGAGAATGCTGGGAAGGAGAAAGTTTCCACTCTTTTCAGAGATTGCTATGAGATTTTTTTTTCTTCCCTGGATAGGATTGCAAGACATGAAGTTATGATGTATGGCATTATTATTATAGCAATTTTAATTCTATTCAGAGGGGACACCTAGAACTTTTGGGGGAGGGCATCTTACAGAGCCTGTGGATAAGACAAAGTTAGGAAAAGCAATATGAAGACTTAGAGAATTTGGTCTGTGGTAACATTGCTGAACTATGAGGTCAGGCATGATATAAGACTTGTGCGACCTCTAAAATTTTACTCTTGTAAATCAACAGAAATTGAGCCTTAAATCCAGTTTATCTGTCCTTATGACATAAAAAGCACTAAATACTACAGGTGAAAAATGCTTTCTCCTGTATTGCCAGATGCAGTTTTATAATATCTTTGGAAAATATAATATCATATGTAAATAAGGAATTCAGAGGGAATTATTTGATCTAGTTTTTATTTGAGTCTGTCTTCTGGATTTCATTTTGCAGTAACATGCTTCAAAACTCATCTGTAGGGACGCCTGGGTGGCTCAGTTGGTTGGACGACTGCCTTCGGCTCAGGTCATGATCCCAGAGTCCGGGGATCGAGTCCCGCATCGGACTCCCAGCTCCACGGGGAGTCTGCTTCTCTCTCTGATCTTCTCCTCGCTCATGCTCTCTCTCACTGTCTCTCTCTCAAATAAAATAAATAAAAATATTAAAAAAAAACAACTCATCTGTAGAAATCCGTAATTGTAGGTAAAATTTAGTGTTGAATGATTCGTTATTAGAGGATATAAAATTTGAAACTGTAATTTCACCTACTTATTTGTGTGCTGATTTTACAGACTGTAGCAAGATATGTATTAAATTCTGCTCAGGGTGAGTAAAAATAGCAGTTTAAAATAATTTTTGAGTCCATATTTACAGTAAGTTGACCACTTAACTCTCATGTTCACCAGTGAGGTTTGTGGAATTATTTATCTTAATTTTCAACTCTAAGTCACATGTTAACCTTGAAGGTTTATTGAGAAAATCCTAAAGGAATTATTTGCTCAAGATTAAAGGATACTTCTATTTATTATTAATAATGATTGAAGATAAAAAACTTTGAAGAATCAAGAAAGAAATCTTGTGGTAAAAAATGAAAAATAAGCAGTTGTCCGTATTTTGAAGCTCTGGAGAAAGAGAAACCATAAAACAGCAAGGCAGTTAACTTATCCATGTAGAAACTCATCCCAATTCTAAGCACATATTTATAATACTATAATCATGCTTCAGACTGAGGTCTCAGGAAGGAAAGAAATACACAAAACACCTAATGAAGCTATTTATTATTGGTTTAATTTCTTCCTAGAGCAGGAGCATATTTTATTAATTTATACCACACCTGTGGCCATACAAACTTCAAATTGGGCAGTTACCATTTAAAGTTATTGATAGGTATTTGGCAAAACATCCTTACTTTAACTTTCTTTAAAATAGTACTGTAGTGTGTTCTCTCAAGTTAATGTCAGTAAGTCTTAATGGCTAAGATTTAAATATAAGATTTTCAGATAAATTGGGAATATTCCAGTCAATTTCTTGCATGGTAGAATGCAGTAAAATCTCATTCAGTAGGATACTGTATAGGCCAGGTTTATTCATCAGCAACTGTAAGTGGAAGGTGGTACTATTCCTGCCTTTGGAGAGACGGAAAGCTTAGAGGAATGACAGTATTGTAGAAAGCTTCTAAAGTTAGTAATTTGAAAGCCAAAGTTTGAATAGAGAATTAAGATCATCTATTACATTTATAAATTTCTTATATTGCCTCTTAAACTGAATTAATACATTAACAGAGATTTTTAAAGCAATACTATTTTTACATTTATTTTAAATATTAACAGAATGAAACTGAAATTTTTGGCATATATTCCCATGAAATGTAGTACATGTATAGATTTGTATAATCACTACCTCAGTCTGGATACAGAGAATTTCCATCATCCTCCAGAACTCCCCTGTACTGTCCCTTTGTAGTTATCCCCTCCCCGTCCCTAACCTCTGGCAACCACTAATCTAGTCATTTCTGTGGTTTTGTCTCTGGAGAATGCCGTGTAAATGGAATCATACAGGCGCCTACTTTATTTCTGCTCTATCTACATAATTTCCTTTCTTATGCTTTCTTTAAATTTATTTTCTTCTTTGGCTAGTTCCTTGAAGTGGAAGCTTAGGGCATTAATTTGAGATGTTTCTTTTTTTGTACTATAAACATCTAATTTTAAAAAACATTTCCGTATAGTGTTTCCCTAAAAGTTCCCTAAAAAGTGTTTAGCCACAACCTACCAATGTAGATGTGTCATATTTCAGTTTTTTTCAGTTCAAAATGTTTTCTAATTTCCCTTGAAACTTCCTCTTGTATCTATAGGGCATTTAGAAGTGTGTGTGCTTTTTTAATTGATTTTTTTGTTATGGATTTCAAGTTCATTTCCACTTTGACTTAAGAACATACTTTGTATGATATAAATTCTTATAGATTTTTAAAGTTTGTTTTATGTTCCAGGATATGATCTATTATGAATGTTCCATGTATACTGGAAAATAAATATATTTTCCGTTCGTGGAGCTGGAACAGGAGGCTTCTCCTAATACTCTGTACTGAAGCCTATGTCTGGGATTTTTTGCTGCCTTGAGTTCAACCTTGAAGATACTGAAGTGGGGAAAAAGAGGGCAGATTCAGTACTGTTTGGTGGTGCTTTAATTCCCTTCTACTGTAGTTTGCTTGCTATTATTTACTTCTCGGAGTCCCCAGATGCCAGCTTCATGCATTCTCTCCAGCGGCAGTCATCAGGAGAGAATGTGGAGGATGGTCTTACTTCGTCTTACCTAGTAAGACAGTTACTGAGCTAAATTTTTATTATCGATTTCAGCACTTCCAAAATCACACATGCCTAATTTTATTTTGCTTTTCACACATGCCTAATTTTAGGTAAAATCCTTTGTTTGTAGAAAGTGGTCATTCACAAATTTTTTTTGGCACCTTCTAGGTACTGGCACTGTTCTAGGTATTGAGGATATATCAGTGGACAAAATGCCAAAAAATCCTTGCCTATGCTGAGTTTACATTCTGGTGGGAGGAGATAGATAGCAGATGACTAAAAATATGTACCGTGTCAGATGGTAGTAGTGCAGTACAGAAAAATAAGGTGAAGGTGGATGATTTGAAGTGCTGTGGAAAGAGTTACTGCAGTTTTGAAAAGGATTATGAGGGCCACCTGAGTGGCTGAGTTGCTTAAGTGTCCAGACTCTTGGTTTTGGCTCAGTCAGGATCTTGGGATCATAGAATTGAGCCCCACCTTGGGCTTCCTGCTGGCTGGGGAGTCTGCTTGAGATGCTTTCCCCCTTTCTCTCCCTCCCCCACTCCTTCCCCCGCCACATCTGCAATCCCAATCTCTCTCTCTGTTTCTCAAATAAAGAAAGAAAAAAAGAAAGAAAGAGAAAAATCTTAAAAAATAAAAGAAAGGATTATGAAGAAAGGTATCACCAAGAAGGGGATATTTGAATGTGGAAAGAGATTTTACTATTTGTGAACATTGTGATCACCATCTTTGAAAACTGATTTTGAAATGGATGAAGTTGAAATTTATATACATTTTATATAATTATTGCTCTAACTGAAAGTTGTAGTTATCTCAGTCATGGATGCTTCAGTTTTGGTATAGTTAAATTATTTCTGACTAAATATGTAAAATGTAAAGCCATCATGATATGTCATTAAATTATTAGAGTTATATGCCAAACTCATTAATTTTAAACTTAAACCAGAGTAAAGTAATCTTGATCGTGTGTAAAACAAAATTGAGTTGGCCATAAAAGATCCTATGCAACATAGGCTTATCTCTGCTGGACTAGTAGACTTTTGTGAGTTGACATGGGAGCGTCCTTTTTTTTTCCCTCTAAATCAATTCATTAGTTTGCATTTAAGATTTGAGATTGGTTTTCCACACCAATTACGTTGGGGGTGGAAATCATCAAATAAAATCTGTGGTAAAGTTTTAAATAGCCTCTCTGTTTTTCAGATGCTAAAGCACAGCTCTGATGTTGTTCCTGTCACCTCCGAGCACAGTCTTTAATTGCTTGTGTATATTTACCCTTTGCTGGGAGTCATAAGAGTGATGTGGGCAATGCTGGGGCAAAGTCAGTGGCCACTGACTCAGGTAAGATTCCATGTCCAGCTGTTGCCCTCTGCAGTTGCCGTGTACTTCTAATTGACTCCCTGGGGAATCCCAGCTTGAGCCCAGGAGGGCCCAATTCAGCTTTGAGCTGTGAGTGAGCAAATGATGACAGAGGTGGACTCAGCATGTTTGTGTAGGTGGACGTGTTGAGAGTAGAAGGTTATGAAAAGGCCACCATCGTTACTTCTAAGGCTCAGTGGAATTTACACCTTGGTTACCAGCTTTTACCTTGAGTACAATTAAATATTTTGAAGAATGAAAGCACCTGAAACTTATTAACCAACAGTCAATAATTCTTTCAAAAACAAAACACAGAAGGCATATGTATATGTGTGTATATATATGTAATATATAATACGTATAGTACACACTCACAAATATATACATGCATATGTTTGAAAATATACAAAATATTTTTAAGTATATATAAGTATACTACCTGAGAATAGTGGCATCCTTTCTAGAGATTCCTATAGTTAACATTTTCAGAGTTGTGCCAAATAATTGGTTTGGCTTTTGGATGCTCTAATTTTCTCTTTGTTCTTGAATACAGCTTGAAATATGTATTCGCTGTTAAGAAATTAGTCTACTTTCTAATCCTTTAGCTTATTCTAATTAAATTCTCAATTAAAGGAAAATGTATTCTTAATTTCTGTGTGAGAATGACAAGAAGAATATCTAGGGATTTCATTTTCCTGCGTAAGTATTCATCACAAATTCTAAGTTGGAAATGGTCCAACTCTAATATTACAGCACTCTATGATGCATAAATTCTGACTTCCTAAAAAATTCTTTAGTTTAAAAATAACTCAATTGTTTTATAATAGAAAAAGAAAGCAAATGAATACTTGGACTTAATTTGAATAGCACCTTATATTCTATCTTAGTAATTAAAGAGAACTATTCTTAAAACATAATTTAGATCTGAATAATCTGGTATCACTCTGGAGAGATAGCCTAATGTGAATGGAAGATTTAAAGAACTGAAAATAAATCCATGGAAAGATAGAGTTGTAGAAGTCCTAGAGAATCTACCTAAGGAAAAAAGGCTCATAAGCAGAAGATAGGCAGTAGTTTACTCTCAAAAGATTGATGTAAATTAAATGGATTGTTAAAAACTGGTGATTAAAAAAAAGATTATGCTTTTGCTCTGAATTCACTTAGGGCATCTTTTTCCTATAATTCACCATACACATTTATAGAACATTTGATAAGGTGAGAATTTAAATGAAGAAAGTTATAGGTGTAATTTTAAGCTGTTTGTTTGATTATAGTTTCTTTTGGAAGTAGTTACACTGTTAATCTGTATATGTACATTCAAACAGAAGAAAATAAATCATAAGAACATTTGATAAGGTGAGAATTTTTATTTATTTATTTATTTATTTATTTATTTATTTGACAGAGAGAGAGATCACAAGTAGGCAGAGAGGCAGGCAGAGAGAGAGAGGAAGGGAAGCAGGCTCCCTGCTGAGCAGAGAGCCCGATGCGGTACTTGATCCCAGGACCCCGAGATCATGACCTGAGCCGAAGGCAGCGGCTTAACCCACTGAGCCACCCAGGCGCCCCGATAAGGTGAGAATTTAAATAAAGTTATAGGTGTAATTTTAAGCTGTTCATTTGAGTATAGTTTCTTTTAGAAGTAGTTATACTGTTAATCTGTATATGTATATTCAGTCAGAGAAAAATAAATCATAAAAACCTTAATATTTAATTTCAGTAATACCAACTGACTTATTGAACACCTTGAGACGGGTGAATATTTCATATTTGATTAAAATATTCACAATAGGATATCAATTACATGAAATGAAGTATAGCCATTTATTATTTGACAAATACCTTTATCGATAAGACAAACTAATAAACTTTCCTCTCACATTTGTGTGTAATAATCACTTTGTGTTGTCAAAGATAATGTACTCTTCAGCCATATATTTTGTGAGTTGGAATCTTAATTCACATTGAGAATGTACCTGTTGTGTTACTTAAGATATTTTTTCATAAACATTGTTATAACTGGTTTTGTTTTAGTCCTTTGTTAACAGTAGTTAGAAGTAGTGAGGATAGAAAATTGGAGTGGGAAAGAAAATTTCAGTGTTTCAATTTCGGAGTTCTTATGTGAATAAAATAAAAAATTACTGGGGGGTGCCTGGGTGGCTCAGTGGGTTAAAGCCTCTGCCTTCGGCTCAGGTCATGATCTCAGGGTCCTGGGATCGAGCCCCGCATCGGGCTCTCTGCTCAGCAGGGAGCCTGCATCCTCCTCTCTCTCTGCCTGCCTCTCTGCCTACTTGTGATCTCTGTCTGTCAAATAAATAAAATCTTAAAAAAAAAATACTGGTTAATATATCAGAAAATTAAACAATAATTTGGAGAATGCTAACAATGAGATAAAATGTAGCACTTAGCCTAGAACATCACCCTGTGGGGAACTGAAATAATTCTATTGTATTGAAAAGTGTTTTGTTCATAATGAGTTTTTAAGGAATTACAACAGTTTAGAAAATGTTGAACTCTGTATTATATTTTTCATCATTAGTAATTCCCACTTCGATCATTCACTGTTTTTCCTTTAAGAAAAAAAATTCCTTCGTACTCTATAATAGTTTCCTATTATTGATTTTAGTGTTTTTCAAACTGCAGGTTGAAATCACAGATCAGTCACAGGAACTTTTTAAAAACTACAGAATATAAAATAGTAGAGTGCCTTGCATACATTATTCTGAGGATAAGTTTCTTGGAAAGATTTACTTATGTATACTAGGCTGCAATGAAAACCGCATTACTTACTGTAGATTTTGGTAAAATATTACTGAAAAGCTACTGGACCATATGAAAGCACCTGAAGGCTATATATATATTTGTATAAATATCTATAAATCTATCTGTAAATATACAAATATATACATATAATGCATACATATACTCTTGTTACTTATGTCAGTGGTTCATTTACTATTTTATCTATCTTTTTGAATACACACAATGAATACAATCAAGCGGCCAACTTTCGGTGTTGCATTCAAGGCTTCTCTGATGGTTGATGAATTGCCCATAGGGATGAAAAACAAAGTGTTAAGACTTAATCATTTTACTGTCGGAGTTCTATGTATCAATTGCTGGTGAAAAACATCAAGAGAAGAAGCTGGCTATTACTTAATTAGCACTGGAATATTACAGGCACAGATTTTCATTTCCTAACCATATTTCAAATGAATTATGAAACTAAACAGAAGTCAAAGACGTAATACAGGCTGTAGATACTGCAAAATTAAGATTGGTTTGGCCATATATAACCATAACATAACTGAACTATATTCCTGTGAATTTGCGAAAGCTATCCCTGCACTTAACTGAACTAGGTTCCTGTAAATTTGAAAAAAAAAAAAAAAAATCCCTGAGCATAGAGAGACTCAGAGCATTGATTCATTAGTAAAAATCTTATACTCACATTAGATACAATATTTGACATTACAATGGAAGAATGTGACATTAAGTTCACATTTTTTTCTGTGTGAGATGAAAAGCTAGTAGTTATAAACTATTAGAAACAATTATACCAATTTCAGATATTGGGGTATTTACGGTAGAATTGTTTAAGAATCAGAAAGTGAAAATGGGACTGGAGAAGATATTTTGATGCTGCTCAGTACCATTAAAGTCCTAGGTTCCCCACTTATAAAAATAAACTTTGATGGTTGTTTCTATAGACCAATAGTCTATGTAATTTCTGTCTTTTCATTCATCATTTCTGTTTTTCAAATTTTTAACACTAAGCTCACATTATTTTAATTTTAAACTTTAATAAAATTGTTAATGCAGTATAGCACAAGAGTATTAAATAATTTTTTAATAAAAAAGGGCTTAGTCCAAATTTGATTCTGGCATACAATTTTGCTTTCATTTATCCATCTGTATTACTCTTATAATCAGGGATGAAAAAGGACAATTGGATGGTCATAGAAATAACCATAAATCTACAAATGTAGGTATATCAGTGGACATACATTAAATAATTTTAAAAGATCCTCCAACACCTTCAAGTTATGATGCTCTATCTTAATTCTTGAACTTGTACCACAACTTCCTCAACAACCTTTCCTTACTCTCTTGGCTTTTTACCTTGGGATTAATTCTCTAAGCTAAAGCCCCCTCTTGGGTGTGATTCTTAGCCCACTTCTCTGTACCTTTTGGCTTTCTTCCTTGAGTCTGGCATAGACTCTATTTTCACCATCCCAGGGCAATTCTCCCAACAGCCCATCCTCCAGATTCAAGGATTGTACTTGCCTTAACAGGTCTCGACTTGGCTGTTAATTGGAGCATTTTCAGATATGTGTGGCATCCTTCAAGATTTCTTAAATTAGAATTTCTGGGGATGGAGTCCAGTTTTGGGGACTATTTGAAAATTCCCCATTTCATTCTAAAGTGCAGCTAGGATTAAAATCCTTGTTTAGAGCAGACTATCTCGGCTATGGCACCATTAACATTTTGTGTTAAACTTTTGTGTGGGGAGCTGTCCTTTCTTTGCATTATAGGGTGTTTAATGGTATCCCCTGCCTCTACTTACTTACTAGGTGCCAGTAGCAGGTATACCCACTCAATCACTGTGATGACAAAAAGTATATCTAGACATTGCCAAATTTTTCATGAGGGCAGAATCACTCCAATTTGGGAACCACTGCTTGCCAGCTAGAAAACAATCAGATGAAAGGGTTATTTGTGAAATTAGAGTTCTGAGTAGAGCAACAAGGAGGACCAAGCAACTGAGTCAGGGGCTGAAATCTTTCAGGATATATAATTCATGGCTCAGATGGAACACACTCCAGGGAAACTTGACCCTGGCCACTTGTGTGGGGCAATTCTTAGGAAGGCTGGCTAGCTTCCAGCGCTTGAAGGAGAGGCACCCAATGTGTGCAGGTGACTGGAAAGCAAACAGTGTAACACAGCAATAAAGATGCATTACAGGAAAATGGTGTATAACGATGGCGGCTCCTAAAATGGGAGATACCTGCCTCGCTGAATACGCCAAGGTTAGGTCACAGCACAGGGGAATCGTGGACTGGTTTGGGACTGCACTAATTTTGTGACATAGCATGTAGAATATGAACTGATGAGAGGCCATTTTTAACTCACAGCATAAACGATCTGCAGTAGATGGTACAGAATTGGTACAACTGTTTGAGATTTTGCAAGATCTAGAGACTTTCTGTCTGCCTTCTCTATCACCCTTACATTAAATTCTCATATTTATGATTATAAGGTGTCTACTACGCTTCCACTCATTGCATTAACATTTTGAACTGGAAAAAAGAAGCCTAGTTTAAGGGCAAGAGTGAAACACCAGAGGACTTCCTCTTAGAGGGAAAAAAAAAGGAAGATCTTATACCTTTTCCACACAAATCAATTAAATCTTACTGTCCTGAATTCTGCTACTAGGTATCCTAGCTTCCAGGGAATGCTGAGAGAGAGAACATTTTAACTGAACTCATTACCACTCTGAAAAAAAAAAAAGTGCATTGGTATAGAAGAAGGGGAGAAGGAACAATGGATGTTGGGCAGGCCACTAGTGCTGTCTGCCACAGGCAATCTGGAATCTAATCTTGTGATCTGAAAGATAATAATTCAGGAGAATTCAGGGAAGTAGACTAGGCAGATAGGTTAAAAGAAGTTGCCCAGTAACCAAGCCAAATATCTCTCTCACTCAGGAGGGTTTTGTATATTTTCTACTCAGTAGTGGGCCAATTTTATGATACAGTCAATCCCACACCTGTAAATTGACACAAACTACGTACCAGAGCTGGCAATTGGTTAATCTGACCTGAGGGGAGAATGGCAAGACAGTGAGTAAAATCTGACTTATATACAACATAATGCAATTTGCAGTATGCTGTCCCATTTTCTCAAAGCATGAAAAAAGGAACTGTTATGACGTCAAGATTTCGTAGAATTATGAGATTCTAGACCTCTTAGGGTTCATTTTTTCCTTAAAATGCACTCTTGCCTATTTTCTAAGAAAGACCTAGTTTAAAAGCGTTAACTACCACTTGATATATAACTGACATTGGGATTCATTTTTGTCCCACTTGAATTTAATCTTTTGCCAACAAACCATGTCGTTGCTGCATGGGCCTTAGTGTGTGCTTTTTTATGTATATGCTCATTAGCCACAGGAGAAGGGCTAGATGTTACTTAGTACTTAATAAGATATCTCATTCTATGGAGAAAATTTTTATATTTCACAGTTGTCCAATCAATGACATACTTATTTGCCAATATGCCTTTTCTTACAGTGTTTAAAGTTACAATGTTGGAGAAGGGCATCAAAAACACAGGACTTGTCAGTTGGCCTAGAACTAGACTCTGGCAGCTGAAGGCTCCCCCCACTCCTGACCTCACCCCTGTCTTTGAAGTGTGTGTTCCGTTTGTCTCCCCTGTTTCCGGAAGCTACTCCAAGGATAGAGGCCTGTGGTAGAAATGTGGTGTTGTGCTATCTGGACTGGCTGTATGACTGAATTAAGGTCCGTGTGTAATGAGTGACCAGTTAAATCTCTGTATAAGCTTTGAAGATTCTGGTGGGTGCATGCAGAGAGCTAGCTGTTGTGCGGCCCTGCAAGACAAGCCTCTTAAGTAAGTCCCCTTACTTATTGAGCTTGCCTCCTGTGCATCTGGAGCGATCTGCCTCTTTCTTCAGTCTCCCTGCCCTTTTACTGGGGCCTGTCTCAGATTTCACCGGAGAAGCTCCACAGGAAGTTGTGAGCCAATAAATACTGAAGACACTATGTCTGTTGATCCAATGTTCTTTAAATATTTTGGATTGTAATTCACGTTCTAAAAGCAACACAGAAATTAAAGTAATGGATTCAGAAGAGGTTTTGATGACTTTTCTTTCCAAGGAGGGTGTGACTTTTATTTGTACAGCATAGGTTTGTGTTCCCTACAAAGGCATTCTTTATTTTCCAGACTCTTCATAAGATAATGATTATAATTATTTCAATAGGAAGTTGTGAATATTAGTTACAGTTTGATTGTAAAGATTGGTGGGGCAAGGGTTGCTAATTTTCACTTTGAAATTGGATTCAAAAAGTAGAATTATACTGAAGTTGACTATTTCATTGGGAAGGTAGTATTTTGTTTGTTTTAATAAGCTGATATTTGTAAGTCCTCTAGGGAATTAAATGACTTCTTGTAAGTCTCAGGTGTCCATTTAATAGTTCTCAAGCTAAATCTTATGTAGTAAGTGTCCAATAGAAATATAATGTGAGCCACATGTGTGATTTAGAATCTTCTAGTGGACGTATTAAAAAAGTAAAAAGAAACAAGTAAAATTGATTTTAGTAATATACTTGATTTGAGCTAATATATCCAAAATGTTAAAGTATCAACATTTGTAAGCAATGTAAATGCTACTATAATGGTAGTTTAACATTACAAATATTAAATGTTAAAAATATAATTTAATATTCTTTTTTAATTCAGACTAATTCTTTGAAATCTGGTGTATATTTACATGTGTAGAATATCTGCATTTGGACTTACTTGTGGCCACGGGTGGCTAGTGATTCCTATATGCTTAGAGTCTCAGGTTTCAAGGCAGCCAAAAACTCAATTTTTCAATAAAGGATAAACCAAAATATAAATTATTTCCTCAATAAAAACGCCTCCAATCTTAGAAATATTGATAAAGGGACCAAATATCTGCCTTTGACAGATAATTTAGTAATTTAATCGCATCATATATTTAAGATTACATGCTTTAATAGCAATTTATTAATTTAAAATACTACTTTCACCCTCATTTCGTGAAATGATTTTATTCAGATTTTATCCATCTGTCTCATCCCTACAGTCCTCTAACCATTTTCTCGAGTACATAAACTTTACTATGGCTTGAGAAGATGGAGCTACAGCCCTTTTTGAATTTGTGTATCATACTTAATGCTGTCATCACAGATTTTAACTCAAATCACAAAATTTATTCATGTAACTTTCAGGCAGTAGTTCTCAAGGGAGTGTGTATGGGATTTTGTCCTCAACCAAGGGGACATTTTGTAATATCTGGAGACATTTTTGGTCATCAAATCACAACTGAGAGCAGGGTGTTATTGGCTTCTAGTGGAAGGAACCCAGGAAACTCCTGAACATATTACCATGCACAGGGCAGTCACAGTGAAGAAGTATCTGGCCCCAAATGTCAATAGTTCCAAAGCTGAGAAACTTTGGATAAGGACATTTGTTTGTAGTATTTATCCAGTAAGTATATATTTATGATCTTTTCATTATAACCCTCACAGTGGTACTTTTGAATGTGAGCTTTAAAATTTGTTTATAATGTGGTCCAGTATTTCCAGTTCTGAACTGGAGCACACAGAAAAAACTAATAAACCTGTATTAAGGCTTGGACGTGCTTTTTCATTCTGTGAGTTGATTCCTAAAGCATCTCAAATAAACACAGATTTAGGTCATTTGAAGCTATTGTATTAAAATGGGTACATTCTTTTATATGAAAAGGATTTGAGAACAAGATTTCTTATTCCTGAGCAACAATATTTTGAGGGGGAAAAAGCCTTTACCTTTATTCTCCAACATTCCCAGATTGGTGGTGTAGCCTGCAGTTAGCACGAGACAAGGTCTAGATAATTATTACTTTTAACTTGTTTTAAACAATATATTTTTTAGAGCAGTTTTAGGTTCCCAGCAAAATTGAAGGGAGGGTTCAGAGATTTTCTGTATGCCCCCTGTCCCCACACATGTATAGTCTCCCCTACTCTCAATATCCCCCATCGGGGTGGGGGGGGGTCCTTCCAATTGATAAATGTACATTGACTCCATGTTTTATATTAGGATCCCCTCTTGGTGCCATACATTCTTTGGGTTTGGACAAATGCATCCACTCTTACAGTATCATACAGCGTAGTATCACTGCCTTAAAAATCCTCTGTATTCTGTTTATCTCTCCCTCCCCTCCCCCCACCAGGAACCACTGATCTTTTTACTGTTTCTATAATTTTGCCTTTTCTAGAATGTCATGCAGTTGGAATCATACAGTATGTAGCCTTTTCCGATTGGCCTCTTCCACTTAGGAATATACAGTTAAGTTTCTTTCATGTCTTTTCATGGCTTGATAGCTCATTCCTTTTTTGCATTGAATAATATTTCACTGCCTGAAGGGAAACAAGGGCAAAAATGAACTATTGGGACTTCATCAAGATCAAAAGCTTTTGCACAGCAAAGGAAACAGTCAACAAAACCAAAAGACAACTGACAGAATGGGAGAAGATATTTGCAAATGACATATCAGATAAAGGGTTAGTATCCAAAATCTATAAAGAGCTTAGCAAACTCAACACCCAAAGAACAAATAACCTAATCAAGAAATGGGCAGAGGACATGAACAGACATTTCTGCAAAGAAGACATCCAGATGGCCAACAGACACATGAAAAAGTGTTCCACATAACTCGGCATCAGGGAAATACAAACCAGAACCACAATGAGATACCATCTCACACCAATCAGAATGGCTAAAATTTAACAAGTCAGAAAACGACAGATTCTGGCAAGGATGCAGAGAAAGGGGAACCCTCCTACACTATTGGTGGGAATGCAAGCTGGTGCAGCCACTCTGGAAAATAGTATGGAGGTTCCTCAAAAAGTTGAAAATAGAGCTACCCTACGTCCCAGCAATTGCATTACTGGGTATTTACCCTAAAGATAGAAATTTAGTGACCCAAAGGGACACGTGCACCCGAATGTTTATAGCAGCCATGTCCACGATAGCCAAAAAATGGAAAGAACCTAGATGTCCATCAGCAGCTGAATAGATAAAGAAGATGTGGTATATATATACAATGGAACACTGTGCAGCCATCAAAAGAAATGAAATCTTGCCATTTGCAACGGCGTGGATGGAAATAGAGGGTATTATGCTGAGTGAAATAAGTCAATCAGAGAAAGACAATTATCGTATGATCTCCCTGATATGAGGAAGTTGAGAGGCAAAGTAGGGGTTTGGGGGATAGGGAAGGAAAAAAATGAAACAAGATGGGATCAGGAGGGAGACAAACCATAAGAGACTCTTAATCTCACAAAACAAACTGAGAGTTGCTGGCAGGAGGGAGGGTAGAGAGGGTGATGGGGTTATGGACATTGGGGAAGGTATGGGCTATGGTGAGTGCTGTCAAGTGTGTAAACCTGTTGATTCACAGGCCTGTACCCCTGGGGCTAATAATACATTATATGTTAATAAAAAATAAAAAATTAAAAAAAAAATTTCACTGGATTACTACAGTTTATTTATCCATTCATCTACTGAAGAACACTGTGGTTGTTTCCAAGTTTTGGCAACTGGAAATAAAGCTGCTTAGAACATCTGTGTGCAGGTTTTGGGTAGATGAAAGTTTCCAACTCCTTTGGATAATTACTAAGGAGTGCAATTGCTGGATCCTATGGTAAGAGTATGTTTAACTTTGAAGAAAGCCATCAAAGTGTCTTCTAAGGTGGCTCTACCATTTGGCATTTCCATCGGCAATGAATGAGAGTTCCTGTTGCTCCACATCCTCCCCAGCATTTGGTGTTGACAGTGTTTTGTGTTTTAGCTCATTCTAATAGGTATGTGGTGGTAGCTCATTGCTGTTTTAATATGCATTTCCCTGATGATATAGGATGTGGAGTATCTTTTGATACGCTATTTGCTATCTTGATGACTTTTTGTATGTGTGAGATCTTAAATCTTAAGATCTTTGGTCCATTTTTCAGGGTTGTTTTTTTTTTAATTGATGAGTTTTAAGTATTCTTTGTATAGTTGGTTAACAGAACTTTACCAGATGTGTCTTTTGCAAGTATTTCTCCCAATCTACGGCTTGTCTTACTATTTTCCTTTATTTTATGCCCTTTATTTTGGTGGTATATCCCAGCATGTCCCAGAATATTGAAGTTCTATAAATTTCAGTGATCTTGTGGGCTCTCAAATTGTTTTAGGGTTTATCTCCTACTCTCTGGAATACACGTGTCTTAAAAGACCACAGAAAAACTTTCCACTTCTTGCTTTCCATGCTAATTAACACGCTATCATCAACATATCATATTTAACACATGACCATTATAATTTTCTGAAGAATTCCCAGGTGGTTCAGACTATATTTGTAATAGAGCTTTGCAGGATTAACATAGCCATGGTGAAAGATGGTAAATGTGTGCTCTTGTTTGTTCTATACAAATTCATGCTGTTCCTGATCCTACATCTTGAGAGGAATAGAGGAGGATGCACTAACCAGACCAATGGCCACGTATTGGAGACCTTGTTAATCTGCTCTAGCAAATACATTACATTGAGTGCCATAACTTCAGTTGGATTTATTTCATTGAATTTAAGGTAGTTTGCTATCCTCCTTACTAGATCTGTTTGTTTTTTTATAGGGTACAAGTTGGTAGATTAAATGCATACGTAGTGAGAATTACCATGTATACATTATTCAGATCTTATTAAATAACAATAATTTCTATCATTTCCCTAGAATACAGATTTGCCTTTAATATACTCTCATGGTCAGAGGTGGGATAGCAGTGATGGAGGCTTTCATCTGGCTTTTCTCACTGTGCTGATTTTTACTACAGGTCAAGAGGCCAATATTGGGGGCTCTATCAGTTCCCAAGTATAACTGTCTCAATTTTTTATTTTGAAACTAGGTAACTGAACACTGGGTATGTAGAACTAGTAGAGCCACTGTGAATTGGATACAGAACTGACTAGTTTAGTATCCAGATCCTGTATGCTCCTAAAAAAAGGGCCAGTGTCAAAAAAAACCTGTATCCAGTTGTCCTCAAAATAGGTAGGTGTAGTCCCTTTCCCCCCACCGTGAACCTAGGAATAGATGACTCTGGACCTTTTGGAAATAGACTGTAGAAATCATTACCAGTATCAAAGTCAATTCCAGTGGTGGATATTGTAACCTTCTTATGCAGATCTCCTTTAACAAGTGGCTTGCTGCCCCCACTGCTGAGTGTCTCTTCAGGAATACTTAGCTACAGAAAGCCTCTTTCCTCAAAGTTATACCCCTTTCCAAAGTGACCCACTTCTAGTGACTCATTAAGTGTAAAAGTCTAAAGACCCCACCATATTAGCAAAATTTAGGACAACTCTGAAGGGATATTCTAACTTCAGAACTCCCTGTAGCATTGACCAAGTCTGTCAGTAGGTCATCCTCACACTCTACTTACTAACACTCTTGCTTCTTCCCTCTCATTTCCATAGGTTTAGACTTTTAAGTATCCCTGAATATCCTGCACATTAAATACCAGCTTGATGTCTGGGTTTTTTTGACGGGAAAGCCAACCTGCAGTGATTCAGGTTTTATGTCTAACCGTCTTTAAAATGTATCAGTATATCCATTTCCTCAGTATGGTTACTTGCCCTTTGGATAAGACTGGGGAAATAATTACCATATATATGCTGCGGTGGTACAGGGCCCTTCTTCCCAGGGACAGAGCCTGTTACATTCAGTGGATCTTGGTTGTGAAAACGGCTCAGATCTTGATATTGAGAAAGGAGTATGAATTTTTAATGAGATGTCTTCCTTTAACCTCCTGACCTATACTTGAATTCTTGTGTTTGTACAAATTGAGCAAACATTTATTGGGCATCCCAGGTTTCTTTAGTCCTATTAAGCATCTCCATAGCAATCTGTGGGTCAAGCCCCCATAAGTCCACTGCAACCTTATCATTTATTAGGAACAAGGCACACACCTGCTGTCTGCAACTAGGTTCACCATTTGGCCTCTATTATTCTGAGGACTTATCAATCCACTTGAGCCTAGTTTTGTAAAAGCATCTCATACCGTTAGTTTTGCCCTCCAGTAGAGTACCGTAATGGAGCTTCTAGGTGACACTGGTGCCCATATCACCCAAGCATTCCTTATTATTTTAATATGCCATGTTCTCTGGTGCCAAACAGGGAAAATAATCATCTGGCTGCATAAGATGAGAGTCTCTTTGTATCCTGCCAGAAATTTCCTCTGGCTTTCACACACAAACCTTAATCGGTTATTAATCACTCTCAGTCTTTTATCGTCTTTTCTCAGCACATTGATTACCCCCTGTAATAGTTCTCTCAGGCCCTTGTTCTTATAATTACTGATCTTTCCAGCACTTCTTAAACACCAGGGACATTGTAGCCATCGGTCCCTTTCTTTTCACAGGTATCAATTTCCAGTTTACCACTGGTGAAAATTGTAATCATTGTACTAGCATTACCTGCCAGGTGATCTCAGTGCTCCACCTGGGTAGAGAGGTCCTCATATCATCCAGGATGTGGATGATCTGACACCAGGATGAAGACCCTTCTTCAGCGTCTGTGTCCTCGTACTACTTTTGGGACCCACTATCGTAGGTCAGGTTCCTGAGGAAACAGGCTCTGAGATGCCAAGATTGGGATGCAGGTGGCTTCTCAGGGAATTCCTTTGGGAATAAAATCTGTGATGGACTAGATGTTAAAAATCTAACCTTTCCTTTGTGTTTTCTTATTTATTTATTTTTAACTTCTGTCTGTACTTTCGGCATTTTCCCCAAGAGCTGAAAAGGGTTTTTTTTTTTTTCCCCTTTTTTCCAAAGGCACACTGAAAAATAGATATCCTTTATAAAATGTTTAGAAAGGAGTTAATATTTATATCAGAATAATAGAAATCTACTCCCTTTTCTCTGTTTGGTGGTTTATTTTGTCATTGCTCTGTTGGCACACGTGTCTTTACGGAGTCATGCCAGTCTCGGTGGGTGTCAGGACTACTTGAACATACATGGTTAGGACTCAGGTTTCCATGGTTTCTGGTGTGGTGCTCGAGGCTGGTGGGAAAAAATAAAGACAGTGCATTTGACAAGGGTCTGGAAGTCAGAGGACAACACAGTTCTAGGAAATCTTTAGCAGGGCCTGAAAATCCGGGCAATACTGGGAAATGAAGTTACCCTTAGAGCAATGGCTTCTAAATTTACTTTTTCTGTTGTTTCCACTTGGCTTAATAGATTTTGGACACTTACTTGTATTTATCTGCTTCCAGTGTTTTCCTTTGCTCCCAGGAGGTCTCATGATGAATCTCCACGCAGGTAAAAAAGCCATCTCAGTCATATGCACTTAAGTTAGAAAAATTATGCTGTAACTATTTGTCCCTCAGCCATGAACTCTTAACTGCCCTGCTCCTTTGTTTGCCATTCATTTCCTTCTTTTAGTCTTGGTGACTTCATTTCAGACTGTTCACCCTTGCTTGGATCTGGCTTTCTCTTAAAATGCAAATGCTGGTCTGGCCTCTTCGTGAAATATCTTTAGGAGATGTCCTGTCAGCAGGTTATGTCCAGGCCCTTGGACAGTGTGCTTGCTGGGCTCGCAGCAGCCTTAGCACCTTCATCAGAGCACCGGGATCAGCCTCCTCAACCCTAGGATGAGTGGTTATGCACACTCTGTTATGTTCCCACCAGTGTGTGTGTATTTCAGCAGTGGAGAACAAATGTTTCCCAATTCTATTAAACAGTCATGAAAGATGCATTTTTTTTTTTTTTTTGAGGATTAGGAAAACTCAGTTGTGCTGCTGATTTAGAATGATATGTGTAGTGTTAATTAATATTTAATTCAACATTGGCATTTGTCCTAACATAGTTTATTAGTCCTTGTGATTGTGGGAATGATAACAATGTTAATGGCCATAAAAATAGTTATATCAGTATTATATTAGTTTATTACTATTGCATTGTAAGTACTCTTTTAATCATGAGTTAGATAGCAATTTTATTTTAAAGTGTCTACCAGAAAAGTGGATTTGCAAGGGGTGAGGGTGTATATGAATGTGGAAAGCAAACAAAACAGAAAAACGTCCAAGTTAGTAGTTGAACATTCTGTAACTGCTATTCCTGGAAGGAACGCTGCTGAGATTCACACCCACGAGACCAGTAGGACCAGCTGGCAAGCTACCATAGACCTACTGCTGTCGCCTAATGAGATATAGGACTCTTGCATCAAGGCTAAGATGTATAATGCGGTAGAGACAATAGGTATACACATTAGGGCACAAGGAGGCCCTTATGCAACACGTGGCATCTCTGCACATAAGGCCAGCTTGTGTAGTACCCCATGACTGCCTGTGAAAGACCCAGGAAAATGAAATGTCTGGAGTATTATGTTGAAACTGCAACAGGCTGCCTTACACCTTTTGCTTTAACAGAGCAGGCCGCTTTGAGCAGCATATAGGGATAGTAAGTCATACGTATCTATGTGTATATATGTGTATGTGAATCTCTGGTGTGTATAAGAGAAAGAAATTGAAGTGAGAGAGAAGCAAAGGTGAGATTTAATGAATAATCTATTAAAATGTACACAGAGCACCTTTAAAAACTTCTCTTTAAAGATCTCTTTTTTTTTTTTCTTTTCTCTGTAAGGCTATGGTGCTGGTGGGCCACCAAATTCTCACCTTTTATTAAAACAAAGAATTTCAAATTTGAAAAGGTATAGTTTTGATAGATTATTTCAATATGTGGTTTTTCAAACTGAGTTCCACCTAGCTGTAGGGCTTCTAAAACAGAGTTCTACCTAGAACATGGATATTCCTGGAAGGAACGCTGCTGAGATTCACACCCACGAGACCAGTAGAACCAGCTGGCAAGCTACCATAGACCTAGTCCTGAAATGTTCTTTGGGGAGAGATTGTTCTGTAAATATCTCATTTGATTTTTAAAGGAACCTACAAAGTAAGTGCTAGTGTAATTCTCATGGATAGGATTTTGAAGCCAAGAGGCCCACAACTAGCATGAAGCAGAGTCAGAGCTCAAACCCAATTTTCTTTCTTCAAATACTCTATTCTTTTTTCTGTACAATCATTACTCCTGGGATGACAATAATAACTAATGTCTGTATGGTAATTTAGAGTTTCCAAAGCTATTTCATTACATTATCATATGCATTTAAAAAATTCTGCCACCTAGGAACTATTTTTATTCCCTATCATATTTTTTAGAGATAAAGCAATTGTATTTCAAATAAAGTGACTGACATATTGAAGATAGACAAAAAGCAGGTGCTGAGCCTGGGTGCTCGTACTCTAAAAGCGATCTTCCTTCCACCATGTCATGCTGATGATCTTGATGTGAAGGCTTAATTATTAGGAAGAATAATGAAATAATTCTGAAATGTATAGATGTGTGTGTTTTTTAAAGGTGGCTTGCATGTGAAAACAGAAGCTTAGTATCCTGTTAAGATTTTGAAGTGGTCAGACTTTAATTCTGAAACCCTAAACCACAGAGAGAAACAAGACTGGCTAATCAAATTTAGCATGGTGATAATATAATTTTGTATCCTTCCATGCCTTTCAAGAAAGAGACCGATGTTCTCTTTGTCTTAGTTAGATGTAATTTTATTGCATAAGTTACATTCTGTCATTTGTTATTTCTGTATTTTTAAAATTCATACCATACATATATAGATAGATGGTATGGATGGTATATATATATATATATATATATATATATATATATATATATATATAATCTATCTATCTATCTATCTATTAATTTGGGGATACAGGTTTTTGGTTTTTTTTTTTTTTTAGATTTTATTTATTTATTTGACAGAGAGAGAGATCACAAGTAGGCAGAGCAGCAGGCAGAGAGAGGAGGAAGCAGGCTCCCTGCTGAGCAGAGAGGCCAACATGAGGCTCGATCCCAGGACCCTGAGATCCTGACCCGAGCCAAAGGCAGAGGCTTAACCCACTGAGCCACCCAGGTGCCCCACATACCTTCTATTTTATTATACTTCTATCCCTAGAAAATGTCACCAGGTATGTCATTCAAAGTACTGCTTTTTAAAATTCATATAAGATCTCCATTCTCACTCTCTGTCTCTCTCACTCATTCTCTGTTTTTTTTTCCTTTGTAATATAAGTGAAAACAGGCCATATTAGGGCACAAAACAGCACTTTACAAAATACTTCAAATCAAAATTATTTTCTCAGTAACAGGACAGGGTCATTTTATAAAAATGAGGTTTTCAGTCGAGGAAAACCAGAAAGTCCACTTTTGGTTAATAGCCAGTGAACATTAAGTACCAAAGATATGAATGTTTTTGGTTATTTGGATGGTATTTCTTAATGATAGAATGTAAACTGAAGGATGACTTGATAAAATTTGATACATTCCTCAGAAAACTGTTGTAGAGATGTTAATAGATGAGCTTTGAAAAACCAGTTGAAATGATAAAGAGGTTACTTACAGAATATTTTGCAACCTTTAAGGGAATTATTTATTTAGGGGGTTGACTATTTAATCGTAACTGAGCTATAGCTTAACTCACTCTCTATTGTCCTTGAGATTCATTCTTTGACTCCGTGAGATAGGAACCTTGTTCTCCCGCATCACCAGAACTTCTAGTAACATCTCCTTAAGCAAAACCCTGTAAAAGAATCGATCAGTTCTGCATTATAGCTATAGATAGACTTCACTGATAGAATATATATAACGTGTGATCAAAGATAATTGGATTCATTTTATCCATTTTGTAGAATCTCTAATAGTTCTCAAATTTCTGATAAAGCATGCTTATGGCCAAAAACATTTTTTCTTGGATAAAATAAAATATAATTTCTTTATATCTGAAAAAATCTTGTTTAGAGTCATAATAATCATCTTCAATAATCAGGTGGGAGATTTTGAAATTTAGGAAGAAATAATATTACCCCTTTTGTTATAGACCTGTTTCTTGGGGCACCTGGGTGGCTCAGTGGGTTAGGCCTCTGCCTTTGGCTCAAGTCATAATCTCAGGGTCCTGAGATGGATCCCCACATTGGGCTCTCTGTTCAGCAGGGAGCCTCCTTTCCCCTCTCTCTCTGCCTGCCTCTCTACCTGCATGTGATATCTCTCTCTCTCAAAAAAAAAAAAAAAAAATCTTTATATATCTGTGTCTTAGGGGAAAATGTACTCACTCAACTCTCTATTATTAATACTTTTTTCCTTGGGCCTCCTAATTGCCCCAGAGACTTCTCACTCTCCTGTCCAATACCATCAGTCTCTCTTTGCCATTCCAAAATGTTTCTTTCTCCCCAAACTCAACATGCCCTAAAGCAATTGTGTTATCCCTCAAGTCAGTACCAACCCTTAATTTCCACGTGCCTTTCAAAACCACCACCTCTTCCAATTTCACAGGCTTTACATTCATGTTTATTTGAACACATTCCTTTAGTCATCCTGCTATTTCAAAGTTTAAAAGAATCCCTTGGAGCTTTATTGAATGACTATCATTGATACATATTGTGCTAGGTATTCTGAGTCCAATGTTGAAATAATACAAATTCCTAGCCTCAAGGTACCATTTAGCTGGAGACAATGCAGCAGCACAAGAGAAATGTATATTCCGTGTGATGGATGACTGAAAGCGGGAGTGTTGCTCATTGCCTCGCAAAAAGGCAGGCGCACAGGAAATACTCCACAGATAGGGGAGGTCCTACCAACAAGTCTTAAATGATGGTGCTGGTGTTTACCTGCATTTGGAGTGAAGAGTAGAGGTGAGCCGGCTGAAGAGAGCTTTGGAAAGTAAAGACATGGGAGAAAGAGTCTGTTAGATAGGAAAACATTTGGTTTAGAGTCTTTAGTGGCATGCTAATGGATTTGGGCTTTTTCCTCTAGGTAAACAATGTAGGTTTTTAATCAGGAATAAAGTAAATGATTGGGTTTTAGAAAGATCACAGAAAAGCCATGTAGAAGATAGATTGGAGGTGTGTAAGTCAGAAGTCTGGAATACTAGTGAGGGTAAAGTTTCAGATTAAAGTGAATAATGATGAACGCTTGAACTAAAGCTGTAATGTTAGGACAGGAGAGGCAAAGGATGTAAGTTGCTAAGGTGATAACATGACTAGTTATCAAAAGAATCTGTGGGTAATCATCATGTTCATGGGGATGACCAGTCCAATATCCCAATTTCTTAACAGCCTTTTAACTGACAACAAATTTTATTTTGTTCTAATTGTTTGTTGACTCTGAGGGTCACAACCTGAATTTTGTATCCCACGAAACTGCTGTATCCTTGAAATGTTAAAGTCCCCCCTTCTTACTCTATAGCAGAAGCTCCTTTATTTCCAGTGATTATGTTCAACCACTCCTATGACCCTTGTTTTTTTTTTTTTAATTTCATTGGCTATTTCTAGTCATTGACCCCTTTCCTGTATTTACTTTTCCTCTGAGTTATCTTCCATCTTCATGTATTTTTCTATACGTCTGAACATTCTTATTCTGTGTCCTTGACTCTCACATTCCAGAAAACAAAACAGAACAAAAACAAAACACCCAAAGCAGCTATCTGTCTTCTCTGTGCTTGCCCCGATCAGATAAATAGTGAGTGTTGGGGGTAGGGGGAGGGAATCACAGTGAGGCAACTGAAAATGTATTGTCAGTAATGTCAACCAGCTCCTTATCAGAGTACACAGTTGTACAATGATCTTCTGTTCAGCTCTCTCTCTTGCTCTTCACAAAGCATATTGGAGGTTTTCTGCAAAATTCTCTGACTTTTCATCCATTTCTGCTCCTCAGGGTCATTTAGAACAATCAAGGCAGCCAAGGCCATATTGCTGGGATAGGGATACAGTTCTCTGTGCCACTTAGGGGAAGGATGGGGATGGGTTATAGACGGGAATCCCGCTTCTAAAAGGGGTCTAATCCACAAGGAGTGCACGTTCTAGAAAAATTTCCAGTCACAATAGCTGAAGCAAGTTTAGTTTAAAAAGTTTACTGGAATATTGTACTTCACAAGAATTACAGCTAATTGAAGAAGGTATCATTTACCATATCACACTCATTATCTGCCCAATAAATCAGTGAAGTAACATAAAGAAGAAACTAGTTGTTCTCATCAGAAATAAATGCATGCACTTGTACAACTATACATATAAGTGCACTCTAGTCCTGACTCATGAGTCAGAGTATTGTAGCTGTTTCACTCACCAAAGTATCTCAGTGTCTTATCCTGTCCCTGATGTTTAAGAAAATGATGAAATCTGAGAATCTATTAATTAATTATACTCTCATGTGCAAAATAGCACCCCGATGATCACATTTAAAAATGTGATTTTCTTATCATTATTGATCCAGAAAGTAGTTCATCTAGGTACTTCCACTAAACACAAAGAGTATATTTCCAGTAATAGAAGTTGTAATAGAACAGAATAGAAGTTAACTAAAAATACTATCTCACTATCTGCCAATACTGTAATGATAAATTGCACAATGAAAAATATACATTTATAAAATTTTAATTAAAAATATAAAATCATAAAATACAGCCATATTTTAGGCCAAACTCCACTGACTTCAATTTATTAAGAAGTAAACACTTTAAATACTTGCTTGAATAGAGTTAATGTACATTAATGTATCTTAAATGTCAAGTAAGAATGCATTTAATTTAAAAAAATTTCTTGCATGAATAGTTAGTGTAAATGGTAGATTTTAATAACATAAACAAAAGCAATCTGTTAGTGTTTCCTGTCTAAAAGTTCTGTTCAATGAATTGTTTGATATAGATTTTCTTATCATATTGAAGATTTACAACATAAAGATATTTTTAATATGTATCAAGCTGCAATGATATGTATTTTTAATATGTATCAAGCAGCAAATTGGTTTTTATAATTTTTTTCTAAATATATATAAAAATTATGTTGGAAGAGATTAAAACTTCCTTTTTTCTTTTCTTTTTTTTTTTTTTGAAGATTTTATTTATTTGACACAGAGGGACACAGTGAAAGAGGGAACGCTAGCAGCGGGGGTAAGAGAGGGAAGGGAGAAGCAGGTTCCTGCTGAGCAGGGACTCCAGTGCCGGGCTCAATCCCAGGACCCTGGGATCATGACCTGAGCCAGAGGCAGCTGCTTAACAACTAAGTCACCCAGGTGCCCCGAGATTAAAACTTTCTTGATTTAAACCAGGACAGCTTACAATAATGTTGTTAGACTTGAAAGAAAACATGTAAAACCCAGCTGAATTTTTTTGTTCTTGTTTTCAAATTTATTGAGAAATAATGGACATATATCACTGTATAAGTTGAAGGCATACAGTGTGATGGTTTGATGTACATACATTGTGAAATGATTATTATCATAGGTTCAGCTAACATATATCATCTCATAAATATAATAGAAGAAAAAATTCCCTTTGTGATGAGAATTTTTAGGATTTATTCTCTTAACAACTTTCTTATTTATTATACAGCAGTGTTCACTATAGTCTTCATGCTGTACATTGCATCTCTAGTACTTATTTATCTTATAACTGGAAGTTTGTACCTTTTGATCACCTTTCTCCAATTCCTAAGCCCTACCCTCTGCATCTGGCAACCACCTCTGATCTCTTTTTCTCTGTTTGGTGTACGTTTGTGTATTGTTTTGTTGTTGTCGTTTAGTTTTTTGTTTTTGTTTTTGTTTTTTAGGTTTCACATGTAAAGGAGGTCATACAGTGTTTATTTGTCTCTCTCTGACTTATCTCATTTAGCATAATGCTGTCAACGTCTATCCATGTTGTCCTGAATGAGAGGATTTCCCTATTTTTTATTTCTGGATAACATTCCATTATATCTATCTATCTATCTATCTATATATATCAAAAATTCCTTACCCATTCATCCATTGGTAGACTATTTCTATGCCTTGGCTTTTGTAAATAAAGCTGCTACAAACATGGGAATCCAGATATCTTCTCCAGTTATGTTTCATTTGTTTTTGATATATGCCCAGAAGTGGAATTGCTAGATTATGTGGTAGGTCTATTTTTAATGTTTTAAGGATCCTTTGTACTGTTTCCTATAGCGGCACCAGCAATTTACAGCTTCACCAACAGGGCAGAAGGGCTCCCTTTTCTGTATGTCAATCTGTAAGTCATCTGCTGTCTTTTGTCTTTTTGATGGTAGCCATTCTAACAGGTTGGATGTGATTTCTCATTGTGGCTTTAATTTGCATTTTCCTAGTAACTGGTGATGTTGAACATCTTTTCTTTTCTTTTTTTTTTTTTTTAAGATTTTATTTATTTATTTGACAGACAGAGATCACAAATAGGCAGAGAGGCAGGCAGAGAGAGAGGGGAGGCAGGCCCCCCACCGAGCAGAGAGCCTGATGTGGGGCTCCATCCCAGAACCCTGGGATCACGACCTGAGCCGAAGGAAGAGGCTTTAACCCACTGAGCCACCCAGGCGCCCCTTGAACATCTTTTCATATGTCTGTTGGCCTTTGGTATATCTTTTTTGGAAAAATTTCTATTCAAGTTCTTTGCCCATTTTTAATCATATTATTTACTTATTTTTATTTTTTGCTATTGAGTTATATGAGTTCTTTGTGTATTTTAGATATTAACGTTATCAGATATATGGCTTGCAAACATTTTTTTTTTCATTCTGTAACTTGTCTTTTCACTTTGTTGATAGTTTCTTTTGCTTATAGCAATTATTTAGTTTAATGTAGTTCCATTACATCACATCTAAAAAATTACCAAAGCCTATGTCAAGGATCTTTATTTCTGTTTTCTTCTAGGAGTTTTTGGCTTCAGGTCTTACATTTAATACAATCCTTTTGAAATTAGTTTTTGTGAGTGGTGTAAGACAAGAGTCTGGTTTCATCAATTTACATGTGAATGTCCAATTTCCCAGCAGCACTTATTAAAAAGACTGTCTTTTCTCCTTTAAGTATTTTTGGCTCCCTTGTTAAGTATTTTTGGCTCCCTTGGCTCCTAATTGACCATACAGGCTTGTTTTTATGTCTGGGTTCTTTATACTGTTCCATTGGTCCATTTGTCTCTCTGTATGCCAGTATTATACTATTTTGATTACTAAAGCTTTTTAGTATAACTTGAAATCAGGCAGTGTGATGCTTCCTGCTTTCTTCATCTTTCTTAGGATTTCTTCAGCTACTCAGCCATTAGTTTGACATAAATTTTAGAAGTGTTTCTGTCTACTTCTGTAAGAAATACCATTGGAATATTGATAAAGAATGCATTGAATCTATAGATGGCTTTTGGTAATAATGATATTTTAACAATATTAATTCTTTCAATCCATGAACACAGAATAACTTTCTGTTTATTTGTGTCTTCTACAGTTTCTTTTCTTTTTCTTCCTCCTCTTCTTCTTCTTCTTTTTTTTTAGAGAAACAGAGTCAGGAGGACACTGGTATTGGAGAAGAGGAAGAGGGAGAGAGAGCATCTTAAGCAGTCTCCATGCCCAGAGTAGTGCCCTTATAGGGGTTGAGCTCATGACCTGGAGATCATAAGCAGAGCCAAAATCAAGAGTTGGCAGCTTAACCAACTGAGTCACCCAGGCACCCCTTCTTCAGTTTTTTTCATTAATGTCTTATAGTTTTCTTTCACTTCCTTATTTAAATTACTCCAAAGTATTTCATTGTTGTTAATACTATTGTGTTTTTTGGGTTTTTTTAAAGATTTTATTTACTTATTTGTCAGAGAGAGAGAAAAGGCACAGGCAGGCAGAGTGGCAGGCAGAGGCAGAGGGAGAAGCAGGCTCCCTGCCAAGCAAGGAGCCCGTTGTGGGACTAGATCCCAGGACTCTGGGGTCATGACCCAAGCCGAAGGCAGCTGCTTAACCAACTGAGCCACCGAGGTTTCCCTGTTAATACTGTTGTAAATGGGATTGATTTCTTTATTTCTGTTTCAGAGACCTCATTAGTAGTGTATATAAATGCTACTGACTTTAATATATTAATTTTGTATTTTGCAACTTTATTGATTTCATTGACTAGATACCGTTTTTTCGGCTTGAGCCTTTAGGGTTTTCTATGTATAAAATTATGTCATCTGCAACTTGAAACTATTTTACTTCTTCCTTTCCAATTGTGATACATTTTATTTCTTTTTCTTGCCTGATTTCTCTAGCTGGAATTTCAGTACTGTGTTGAATAGGAATGGTCAGAGTGGGCACTCTTGTCTTGTTCCTGATCTTAGAGGAAAACCTTCCATCTTTCACCACTAAGTGATATTAGCTGTGGGTTTATCATCTGTGGCCTTATTATGTTGCTATATGTTTCTTCTATACCTAATTTGTTAAGAGTTTTTATCATTAATGAATGTTCAATTTTGTCAAATTTTTTTTCTGCATCTGTTGAGGTGGTCATATGATTCTTTTCTTTCATTTTGTTAATGTGATATATCACATTGATGAATTGATGTATGTTGAACCATCCGTGTGTCCCACGGATAAATCCCCCTTAGTCATGCTGAATGATCCTTTTAGTGCGCTGCTGAATTTGGTTTGCTAGTATTTTATTTAAAACTTTTGTATCTATATTCATCAGAGATATTGACCTATAGTTTTCTATTCTGCTAGTGTCCTTTTCTGGTTTTAGTATCGGGATAATGTTGGGCTTATAGAATGAGTCCTTCCTGTTCAATTGTTTGGAAGAGTTTGAGAAGATGTGGTGTTAATTTTTCTTTAAATGTTTGATAACTAGTGAAGCCATCTGGGCTTTTCCTTATTATGAGATATTTGATTATTGATTCAGTCCCTTTACTAGTAATTGGTTTATTCAGATTTTCTATTTCTTCTTGACTCAGACTTTGTAAGATATAGGTTTCTAAGAATTTTTTCCATTTCTTCTAGGTTGTCTAATTGGTTGGCATATAGTTGTTCATGACTCTTTGTATCTCTGTGTTATCAGTTGTAGTGTCTCCTTTTCCATTTATAGTTTTGTTGATTTGGGTTTTCTCTTTTGTCCTTAGTCTAGCTCAGTATTTGTCAATTTTGTTTGTTCTTTTCAAGGAACTAATTCTTGGTTTGTTTTCTGTTCTCTATTTCATTTATTTTTATTCTAAACTTTATTATTTCATTTCTTCTACCAACTTTGGTCAACATGCATACATCACAAAAATCTTTTCAAGGCCGTCATTTGGGAATCTAGGAATTGGGAGGGGTTTACAGAAAATACCATTTATTATTACAAAGTGTTATCTTTTATCTATTATATACATACTTCATAAAATTCTCCTATCAACTGCATGAGATTAAGCATGATTACATGGATTTTGGTAACAAAGAAACTGAGACTAAACCCACAATGAATTGTAGCAGAGACAGAACTTAAAGCCCATACAGTATGATGTCAAAAGTATGGCTCCCCCCCCCACCCCCTTGTATCCTTCCAGAATATTACCTCTGCTGTTTTCCTGGTCTTGCCTCAAATAAAAAATAACAACAACAATAAAACCACTGTAATTATCTCAAGTTTCTTATTTCCATGAAGTCCAAATCACAAATACTGTATTATTTATAGCCAAACAGTAACTTACATAGCTTAAGAGGAAAGAACTGATTTCATCACTGTTTTCCCCACCACCAAGAACGTACCTTGTCTAACTCTGCCAAAGGCAAAGACAACAGTAAAAAAAAGGTGCCAACTTGGCCTTTAATTTCAGTGGTAGTAAATGTCATAGTGAGCAAAATATGACTTGGGATATCTTGACTCTCACTTGTGATTTTAAAGAAGTTTGAGAGTTTTTGTTTTATTTTATTCTAAGTCTTAATTTATATGCAGCCTGTCTGAACATCTGCTTTTATGACTTTGTGCACTTTCTGTCTTATATATTGCACTTTTTCTCTTGGACAGCTCTTCTGGGCAGGGAAAGGGCTTTTTTATAAAACATGCTTGCCTGGGAGAGGCTGAGAGCAAGATACCGTGTAGAAGTCCATGCTGCGTAGCGGAAAACTGGATCCTTACATTGAAACATGGATGCTTGCTTGTCTTTCTATAGCCATAACTCTTATTTTTAATCATGGAATGGGGCATTTCTTGAAAAATAACTGGGTCATTATCTGGTTAATTCAGAGTCACTGTGAAAATACTAACAAGAAACACAACTTCAGAACTTACTCAGTTTCTCTATGATAGAGGTTTTTCTGTTGAATGGATATAGCTTTTAGAATTATATTTAACAGCAATAATAATAATTCATGCTCTTCTCCTATCAGTGCATAGAAATTGAGGAGTGAAAATAACTCAAACTTTACAGTCAAGATCTGAGGTCTAGTACAACTCTATACTTTTCTGGTTGCATGATTTCTCAACTTCATTTTCTCATACTCAGAATGAGAAAAATAATACCCACCCCTCAAATCAGATGATGTTTGCTCTAGTGTATTTTATAAAAATGAAATCTAACATCATTACTCCCATAAATTATGGGCTATTATTCTGCAAAATATTAATAGAAATTTAGTATAATAAGGACAGTAATGTTTTATTAGGGCATAGAAGAGAGAACTTGGGTTTTTTTCTTACCATGTTCTTTAGTGATAAATTACAGCCATATGTAACAGTTCAGATGCACCTCAAAATAGAATAATTTAGATTTACAGTTGATTATGCCACTGTCTTTTAAAGTTATGCACACCATTTAAAACTAGCCTCACTCTCTACCAAGTTTAATTACCTTACGTACTACATTTTTCAGAGTGTGATACCAGGAGGGTAAAACTACAATGTTGCAACAGAAGAGAGCCATGCTGAGAAGCAATATGAATAATGCCTCCTTGAGATACTGATGGATAGATGGTGGGGGATCTGAGGATCAGTCATAGTTGTTAATCATGTGTGGTAATGTGACGGATTGTTATTACTTCATACGCTAGGTGGCTAGGAATGCAGCCAGTTCAATAAAATCATTTTAACTTCCTTTTCATGGTGGTCATTTTTCTTGTGTCTCCTTTCTTCCTTTGGTGTTCTTCAATTAAGGAAGAAAAGGCCTTCCTTTCATTTCACTGTAAGTGACCCATGAATGGGGTTCACTGAAAAAAAAAAAAAAATATGGCCATGCTATTCAGAACACGTCTTTTCTGTGGGTGAGAGACCTCTGCAAAGTTGGCTGTAAACCATGAAAAGAATTGGATAAGTTGATTCTTCTCATCCTGACTCTTCACCTGTGTTTCATGGTCTTAATGCTAAGGAGGGTAGAGAAGGACAAATTTGTCCTTTTTTCTGTAGAATAAGTATAGTCAGATACTATACATATTTGATACAGAGAAACTCCTCTGGAAATGAAAAGAAAGAGAACTTCTAAATGTGGAACAGACCATATGGTTTGCTATTTGAAGTATCCCCATTTAAATTTTGTAGGAAATGTAACATAGCTAATAAAATGTGGTCTTAAGTGTTAAATGTTCTGAACTAAAGATATTTTAAATACAATTTATGGCCTTTGAGATTCCCCAGAATAGACTGTCAGGGACTTTATTTTGCCTTTCTTGAACTGAGTGTTACCTTTTAGAATTATTAAAAACCATCCTGATGGAAAGGACTGTTGTTTAGTTGAAGTAGAAAACATTAACGAAATCATTTAATCTATGGGCCCAATGTCATCTGTGCATGACTAGGTATTTTTGGCTGATGTTAAATTAAAACACATTCAAGATTGGAGTTTGATTGCACTGTATGTTTATAGATCTGTGCTTTAAATATTAGAATTTTGTTACATCTGTACACAAATACAAAACTGTTGAAAACACTTCTTACAAAAACTACAGTAAAAAAAGAAAAGAAATATGAATGTAATGCCACTGATCATAAATAGTCGTTTTGTACCTGATGTTAAGTTCAGGTAACCTTTTCCCCCCATTCACTGTTGCTGTGAATCCAGAATTTGAGTTATTTTAAAAGGAGGCTTCAAATGCTGTTGCCCATCTTCATGGGTGGGTAAAGGATAATCCTTTTGATTGCAGGATTTTCAAGGCACTGACAGTGAGAGATTAACTAAAACAGTATTTTATTCCCTGCTGTAATGGTGAGTACATCGAATTACATATGTTATTAATCCAACAAAATATTTTCATGCTAAGCCATTTGGATCCATCAGTAGCCCCATTGTAATTGATTGATTACTGCATTACCATTTAATTTAGTTTTGTTTTAGAAGCATAACACTTACTATCGTTTTAGTTAATTGTATAACCAAATAAGGAGAAAAATTGCTCCAGGAAAATGAGTGATGTAGAAGAGGATTCTTGTTGTTAAGAGAATTATTAGGAATTGTTTTCTTAAAGGCTCTCCGCAAAGAACTGCTTACACTCTCAACATTTACCTTCAATGCAACTGAGGAAAAAAATGAAGAAGGAAAAATCAAATGTTCTAATTTGGGTGTTCTACCTGCCCCTTAAAATATCAGTGACAATATGTCAGGTCTGTTTCTGGCTTAAGTTTTCCTCTCAGAGCAATTTTCAAATATAAAACGAACTCTGCTCAGGGGGAGAATTACTGGAAATCAATTGCAGTTTCATTTGTGATACTTAAAATTGTAGCCCCTGCCATTTCTGCTCAGTTATACCACACTCAGATAATTTGTTAAATATCTTTGTGTCATGGAGTCAATATATGGAAGTGAATTCTACTTATATCTCTGTGTGCTTTTAGAAAATGACAGAAAAAATTTTCCTTTGATGAAAATTGCTTGAATTTGAAACTCATGAAATTCATTCTAAATTCCTTAAACATAACTCAAGTGGGTCTTTTAAAAAAAAGCCTTTTATTTTAGAACATTTCAGGTTTGCGGAATTATTGTGAAGATGGTACAGAGAGTTTCTGTACAGGCCAGACCCAATTTCCCTTATCATTAACATCTTACATTAGTATGGCACATTTGTCACAATTACTGAATGAATATTGATGTATTATTAGATTCATTGTTTATTCAGATTTCCTCAGTTGTTCCTAATGTCCTCTTTCTGTTTTCAGGATCCGATCTAGAATACCACATTACATTTATAAGTCATGTCTCCGTAAGCTCCTAGCTGGCTCTGACAGTGTCTCAGACTTGCCTTTTCTTGATAATGTTGATGGTTTCAAAGACTACTGGCCATATGTTTTGTGGAATGTCCCTGACTTGGAAATTTTCTAATGTTTTTGTCATAATTAGACTTGGGTTGTGGATTTTAGGGAGGACGACTACAGAAATGCCATTCTCATCACATCATATAAGGGGAACATATTATCAACTGGACTTATCACTCTTGTTCTTGGTCATGATCAGCTGGCTGAGATAGTTCTGTAAAAAGTTTCTCCATTGCAAAGTCATTATTTTTTCTTTCTTCCCATACTGTACTCTTAGGGAAAAAATTACTATAGGCAGCTCATACTTAAAAGAGTGGGAAGTTGGGCTCCCTCCCCTTAAGGGTAGAATAGCTACATTAATAATTTAGAATTCTTCTGCACTATGATTTGTCTCTTCTTCCCATTTAACTTTTTATTTATTCATTTATTTATATTAATACAGACTCATGGATACTTATTTTATATCAAGATATAATCCAATATCCCTCCTTTCTTCCTTCCCTTCCCTCCCTCCCTCCCTCCCTTCCTTCCTTCCTTCCTTTAACTGAAATTCCTCCAATTTGGCCATTGGGAGCTGTTCAGTTTGTAACTATATTCACTTTATATATCCCATTATTATTTTGGTTTGCTGTTTTTTGCACTTCCTTACTTTCTGAAACTACAAAATGCTTCAGGCTCTTCTTGTACATTTTCTGCTCATTGATAGAATCAGACATTTCTGCAAGGAGACCTGGTTTCTTGTATTGAAGATGTGTGCTAAGTATTCTCAATGTGCATGCGTGTGTGTGTGTGCGTGTGTGTGTGTGTGTCTGTGTCTGTGTGTGTATTTACCTTTTCCTTTCCCTTTGTACACATCTTTGGTAAGATAACTTGAGATGCTTATTCATATTTAATCAAGAAAAAGTGAAAATGCCAATGCATTTTAAATGCAAAAGCAGATATTTTAGAACATGAACAAAACTAAAATAACTTTTGAGAGTCACCTAAATATAGCCCACCAATTTCTGACATTTTCCTTTGGTCTTTGAAAGATAAGGAATTTGTGATGAGTTGGATCAATAGAGGGTAGATATTTCAGAGATGGAAACGATTATAAAGTTTGAAATCTGGAAGCACTTGCAAAAGTGGATCAAAATATAAGCATATTTCTACTGAGATTTAGATAAACCAGTGTTCTAAAAGGAAGGCTTATTTCTACATTCAGGCATCTCTTATGATCAATAAATTACTCTGAAATTAAGCAACTATTCTGCCACACACCAAAAAATTTTGACTTCATTTTGACTATCATTACTATGCTGAAAATGCTTTCTTTTCCAATTTTGAAGTGACAGCAAGAATGAATTTGTGCATGAGAAAAATAAAATGTGTGATCTTTTCTGTATATAGTAGATTTGTGCTGATTTTGACTCTTTTTTTTAATCCCATAAGTGTTTAATGGTCACGTTTGGCCTAGTCTCTGTGCTCTTCAGCAGCTCTTGCAAACTTGGTATTTATCTGTGATGTTAGGCAGTGGATAATAAGAATAGTGTGTGTGACCATGGAAGGGAGAGTGGGAGAACTCTGTCACACTGGCTTTAGTAGGAGTTGGCTATTGCTGAGCTAACTAAACTTAACATATATGGTAAGCAAAATTCTGTGATATCTAAAAGAATAAGGTTTATAGGGGCGCCTGGCTGGCTCAGTGGGTTAAGCCGCTGCCTTCGGCTCAGGTCATGATCTCAGGGTCCTGGGATCGAGCCCCATGTCGGGCTCTCTGCTCAGCGGGGAGCCTGCTTCTCTCTCTCTCTCTCTCTGCCTGCCTCTCTGTCTACTTGTGATCTCTGTCAAATAAATAAATAAAATCTTTAAAAAAAAAAGAATAAGGCTTATAGTTTCTAGTTTGTATGGCAGCTTTATGAGTTGTTGCACAGAGCTGGCCTTCCAGGAATATAAACTGAAAAACCTTCAGCAGTACACTGGGATCAATAGCCAGGACAATTGGCTTCTGTATAACTCAGGCCATATTTTTACTATATTTATTCCAATAATAATAATAATAATAATTACTAGTTATGTTACTATTAATAATTCAATAATTTTAAATGCCATATACCAGGCATTACATTATAGCTTTATATATAAAATGGATTTGATACCTAAAATAAGGTCATATGTTTGATATTTGTTTCAAAGTTTCAGCAAGGAACAAGGCTGACATTTAACACAGGAACTTCTGAGTTATGTTCATAATCACTAGACTATACCTCATTAAAAATGATTAGATTTGGTGACATAAATCCATTTACAGTTAGAGTAAAAATCTTTTTGGCTATATTATGAAAAGTCTAATCAGTCCAGATTAAGATAATATAGTATATTGTTTTCATAGAGCTATGTGTATTTCCGTGTGTGTGTGTGTATAAACTCACATAAATATACAGGGAGAAGAAGAAAATGAGTATATTTAAATGTAATTTTCTATTAAATTAGTAATTTGACACATAACATTTAGAGATTTTACTAATTATTGATGTGGATGTCAAAGTATAAATTTCACTGTGGTTCTAATGGTCTTCCCTTATCACTGTTAAGAACTCTGAGATAAAGGAAAAAAAAGTAAAGGCAGACTAATGTAGATGAAAAATTACTCATGTTGCAGAAACATAGTTCATTTGCTTCTGGCATAAGTTAAGGGAAGAGACCATATATTTATGTCACCGTGTAATGGCATACTGTAGGCTATTTCTATATGCATTCTCATTCCAGACTAATTTGTCAATTGTCGGTAAATTCACCATCTCCCACATCCGGATAAATATAGATTTCTTTCTCAGTTGACGGTAAATACATTGCAGATACTCTGTAGCAGGCAGCAGATAGATGAAGGCATTAAGGTGACTTTCTTGCTGAGTGTAGTGTCAGAAAATCAGGCACTCTGTAGAGGGTATACTTGGAATGTCTCAAAAAAATGATACCGGAGCCTAGAGTTGTCTCACCATCATTATCATGATTCTTGCATTGGCCACTGTGGTTTCCTGAGTTGTACGAAGGTCATTAGAATCAGGATGATTTAGTCCAGAAAAAGGGGGTGAGGAAATAAGGTTCTGTGTCAGTAACTTTAATTAGCTTTCATCTATCTGTCTCAAATCTTTTTGGAAAAAGGTAGAAAATATGGAAATACCTAAACAACTAAGTGCATAAGGCAGACTTTGATCCATAGTCATCCTTGCTCTACTGTATAGAAGTAAACACTGTATAGTGAACAGAAATGTCATAAAGGAGGATCAAGTAGGAAATAGGTGAATATTTTTTTTAAAAGGAAAAGAAAAAAAAGGAAAGGCCCTAATCTTTGAATAATGGAGTCTTAGATGTTATACTCAAACACAAAGTATAGCACTATAAAAGAAAATAATTCAGGGAGGTTCAAGAATGCTAAAAATAAAATTTTAAAATAAATGCATATGGTACCACAGTAGTTCTCAAAGTGTGACAGGAGCAGTAGCATCAGCATTACTTCAAAATATGTTAAAAAGCCTATTTTTGAGTCCTAACCCAAATTTATTGAATCTGAAAGTCTGAGAATGGGGCAATACAATCTGTATCCCTGTAAGCTCTCCAGGTGACTCCATATGAGAAAAACTGGTAAAGTTACATTTACTAATGCTCCTAAAAGTAAAGTAAAGCTTTGGATTCACTTGAAAGGAACAACTGAAACAGAAGAACTCTGGAGTGAGTTAGCCATCATTGTCAGTCATCTGGATTTTTTTTTCATTAAACAAATTCTTTGTTCAACATATTGGATATGTTGGGGAAAAATAACCTTCCAGCTACTCAGAAGTAATTTCAGGAATTTTTTCCTGATTGATCTCAGATTTGTAAAAGCTATTACAGTGATCCACGTAGACATGTGAAGTACTAACAGTTGACTTTGCTAACTCGGCACCCCTGGGGGGAAGAGCTTGGAAATCTAGAACATGTGGGCACTCTTCAGTGCGCTAATTCCAACAGACCTTAATTCAAAATGTACTTATTTAAGGGTGACCATGAGTATGTTAATGAAATTAGTGATGAGGAAAATAGACATATAAACCATACACTCCTGATCTCCAATTGCTTACCATTTGTATTCACCCAGGGAAATCTTGCAACGGACATATTTTGCTAGCAGGTATTTACATCCATATAAATTATCCAGCTTATTTTGTGCTTACATTCTCTAAAATTTGAGCTCTAATTATTTTAGGTACCCAGTCAAGGTAAATCCACATAGTGATGATTGGTCTTTGATGAGTCCCTTCATGAGTATAAGTTTACGACTTTCTCTTGGAATTTATTAATTGTCGAGACAGAGAATTTAGTGATAAATAATAACTTTATAAGCATCTTAGTCTCCAACAACAAAGAAAAAGGTCATGAATTCTCAACCTTGTAACTTCAAATACAGATTGGTTTTGGTATAATATCTAAAAGCATCAAGTGGGTGACCTATTTCTTATGTGAGAGTGAAAAAATGTAAAAAACAGGAGATAGTGAGGAAACCGAGAAGTGGAAATAAAGTGCCCAAATTGCTAAAGTAGTGATGAACATCGTTTCAAAGGGAAAAATCAAGCAGACAATAGCATACAAATAATTAGAAAGACTTATAACAGTAAGGACAATGTAGCTTAAGTAGAAAATCAGGCCTAAGTTAGTAAATTGGAATACAAGTGTAGTCAAACATATCTGGAAAATGAAAATAGTTCATTTTTGTTAAACATGAATGAAAAGGTGATGCCAGAACTAAAAAATAAAATCTGATGAATTTCTTAATCTCTGGTAATGATTGAGAATAATGAATTGGAACTGGGCTAGCCTAAAACTGTAATCTAATAAACTGAGATGGGAATGAATTATATTTTATGAAAATATTTAAGTGGTCAAGCCTGACTACTTGTGTTTCAGTGAATCTGTGAAAAATGTCAAAGTCAAAACAAGGTCTACTGATTTGGGGAAACAGGAAGCCTGAGAAAATATTTTGATAGAAAAAGGTGGGGCTTCTATTTAAAGGTAGCAACAACAAATTTGTACAAATGAAATATCTATGATATTATAGATCTGTGATTACTATTAATTATTTATGTTTCAGTTTACAATATGGGAAAATGAAATGGAAAAACATTTGTAAAGGAATAATGTATTATTTCTGGTCAATTTTCTTTAAATTGTTGAATAAATATAGAATTTTTAAAAATTCTGGCAAATTGATTTTAAAATTGATATGAAAGAATTAATATGTACAAGGTTTCAGGGTACATAACTGGTTATAAAAACATAGTAGAGTAAGAATTTCAAAATTCTTTTAGTGCAAATATGTAGAATTTCTGGATAAAATAGAGTCAAAACTTTCATACTTGATGTCTTGGAAGAATAAAAGGAACATAATATCTAGGTGCTAGAAACAAAGAAAAGGGTCAGCAAATTGAAAAACAGATGCATGGCTTGATGCTTCGGTAGGTTGGTGGTAGGCAGTGTGTACGGTGAGAAAGGGGAAGTATTGTCTTGGCAACCAACTGGCTTTGGTTTTAATACTTACATGGGGACAAGAGACAGGACCTCCTAGCAATATAGGAGGGAAATCAAAGAAGAGATTCTTGCATAAATTAAAACACTGCATAAATTAGGTGGAATATACATTGTATGAAATGTGAACTAGAAAAAAAAATACCTGTAGGTACAGAAAGATGACAAGAAAGTTTTCTATTTCTGCCTTAGTTTTGAAAGAAAAAAAAACCCGTTTACTCCAACAAAGTTTCTGCACAACTGATAAATAACTGAACTCTACCTCTGAAACTCATACGATTAAAAAAAGAAGTGGGGGGATGGGGTAACTGGGTGATGGTATTAAGGAGGACACATGTGGTGATGAGCACTGGGTGTTATACACAACTAATGAATGGTTGAACGCTATGGCAAAAACTAATGATGTACTATATGCTGGCTAATTGAACATAATAAAAAAATAAAGAAAGAAAAGAAAAAAGAAACAGTGGTCCCAAGTAGTTTATATATGTGGACGACTGGAAAAAAAAATGTAAAACTGCTTTGAAAGACATGGTCTCTCCCCAGGTTAATTAAACACACAACAACAACAACAACAACAACAACAACAACAACAAACCCGCCTCATTTAAATTCCCGCTGAGGATGAGGTCATAGTCCAGAATCAGAGTCTATGGGAAACCAATCCACTGTGACTGTCACTTGACAAAATCAATAGGAGGATTACAGTGCTGAATAGCTCATAAAAACAACTATAAAATCAGTATATTTATTTAAGGAAAAAAAACCCTATTTAAATAAAGGGGGTAATGGTCTTTAAATTAAAAGCATCTGACTTCTGTTCAGGTGATGATGTCAGGGTCCTGGGATAGAGCCCCTCATCAGGCTCCCTCCTCAGCAACAGGGAGTCTGCTTGTCCCTCTCCCTCTGCCTTCTCCCCACCAGGGCACTCCCTTTCTCTCTCCCTTTCTTTCTCTCTTTATCTCTCTCCAATAAATAAATAAAATCTTTAAAATATATATATATATATATATATATACACACACACACATATATATGTAAAACTTAAGAATTAAAACACAATAAAACACAAATCAATATTTTTAAAAAGCCAGACATGTTTTTATAGACATTATATAAGTTATAATATGCATACATTATTTTGACTTCATCTCCTATTTAAATAAAGAGGTAGAAGAAAGAATAAGTGTCTGAATAAAAAAGCAGCTTCCCACATCATGGACCAAATAGTAGATGCCATAGCAATGGGTTTTCCAGTTTCTTCTTTTTTTTTTCTCTATCATTCACAGAATATTTTTCCTTTAGTGGGAGAAAATGTTAAAATGTTTAAAATTATGGTTAGATTTTCAGGCTAATTTGAGTTTAGATAATTTATAATGTAGTCAAAATATTATATGTTTAAAAACCACATAATTTTCTACCTTTTTATTATTATTTTATTATGTTCAATTAGCCAACATATAGTACATCATTAGTTTTTGATGTGTGTTCAATGATTCATTAGTTGTGTATAATACCCAGTGCTCATCACCACACATACCCTCCTTAATACCCATTTTAGTTCAGTTCACTTTAAGTTAAATAAGAGTATATGATAATCAAGATATTCTTTTACACAGTATCTGGGGAAAATGGCCAGATTTTCAAAAGCCCAATATCATTTCTAAAAATGAAAAATGTAATTAATAAAATTAAACACCAACGAGGTCTACTTAGATTAGATATAAGTGAAGAGATAATTAATGAACTGAAAGATAGAGCTAAGAAAATTTTGCAGAAGGCAATGAAAAATGGTAAGTAGATGGTTAATGTGGCAAAGAAGTTAAGGTTAAGAAATGTAGAAAATAGAATAAGGAGATCATTAAGGGAGACAAACCATATGAGACTCTTGACTCTGGGAAACAAACTGAGGGTTGTGGAAAAGGAGGTGGGTGGGGGAATGGCATAACTGGGTGATAGGAATTAAAGAGGGCATGTGATATGATGAGCACTGGGTGTTATATTCAACTAATGAATCACTGAACATTATATCAAAAATTACTGATGTACTGAACCTTGGCTAATCAAATTTAAGTTAAAAAAAGTTTCAAAGTGTGTCAAAAAGATGTTACAGAAAGAACAGAAATATACTCTACAAATGTACAATATCCTTTGCAAAAGTGGAAAAAAAGAGGTACCATAATTTACATAAACTAATAAAGTGTGCATATGCAATGTATATATGTAAGGTGCCTTCAAAAGCAATGTACAAGATACCCAAGACAGTGCTGAGAGTGGCTGATTTTGGGGAGGAGGCCTATGGAGGAAAATGGATAGCCCTGAAGAATAGTTTAATTGTGCTGTGAGAAGAAATGTCTCCTACAGATCCTCCAGACTTTGAAAAATGCAGTTATTAAATGTACTCATATCTTGCCATAAGATCTAACCCAGAAATCTGTCAGTGCCAACACTAGGATCTGAATATACAATCCTCATATTTTTATATCCTCCCACATTTATTGATTTTTATTGAACACCTACTATACCCCAGGCACTGCAGATACATAAGCCAGAGTGATTTCTGTTTCATAGACTAAAGGAAAAAGCAGACTTGTGGGGCACCTGGGTGGCTTGGTCAGTTCAGTGTCTGCCTTTGGTGTTTGCCAGAGTCCTGGGATGGAGACCTGTATCAGGCTCCCTGCTCAGCAGGGAGCCTGCTTCTCCTTCTCCCTCTTCCCCTACTCCAGCTTGTACTCTCTCCCTCACTTGGTCACTCTCTGTCTCTCAAAGACATAAATAAAATCTTAAAAAAAAAAAAAAAAGAAAAGGAAAAAGCAGACTTGTAAATCTGTGTGATGTAATTATTACTATAGCAGAGATATTCATGAAGCACCACAAGTTTAAAGAGAAGCCTAGGAGAAGCAGCAAAATTTGAGTAAAACTTTTTCTTAGAAAGTAAGACTTTTATGAGAAGATAAAAGTTATTTAGTCAGATAAGACAGTGGCTGGGGAGTGCCAAGAATAGAAAACACCTCCTTTCTATTCTCTTGGGTTCCTAATTTACTTGCTTATTAGTTCATTTGTTGATTACTTCATTGATATGCATAGATATTTATTGCTTATTTTCTGGATTCCGGCACCATCTGGCACTTGGAATGCAATAATGATGAGATAAATATCTTTCTGAAACACTAATATTATGAGGTCACTTCCATATTTAAAAATCTCTCATGGGTTTTTCTTGTCAATGGAAGTGGTTTGTAAACTGAGATACTTGTACCCCTTGGCCACAGGAAGACTTTGTAGGGATGTGAAGTCATACTTTTTTTTTCTATCTGTATATTTTCTATTTATTTATTTATTTGTTTGTTTGTTTTTATTGTGTTATGTTAGTTACCATAAAATAACCTCATTGGGTTTTGATGCAGTGCTCCAAGATTCATTGTTTATGTACAGCACCTAGTGCTCCATGCAATATGTGCCCTCCTTAATACCCACCACCAGGCTCACCCATCCCTCCACCCGCCTCCCCTCTAAAACCCTGAGTTTGTTCCTCAGAGTCTCTCATGGTTTGTCTCCCTTTCCGATTTCCCTCAATTCACTTTGCCTTTCCTTCTCCTGATGTCCTCCATGTTATTGCTTATGTTCCCCAAGTAAGTGAAACCATCTGATAATTGACTTTCTCTGCTTATTTCACTCAGCATAATCTCTTCCAGTCCTGTCCATGTTGGTACAAAAGTTGGGTATTCATCCTTTCTGATGGAGGCATAATGCTCCATTGTATATATGGACCATATCTTCCTTATCCATTCATCTGTTGAAGAGCATCTTGGCTCTTTCCACAGTTTGGCTATTGTGGACATTGCTGCTATGAACATTGGGGTACATATGGCCCTTCTTTTCACTACATCTGGTCCGGATGGGGTAAATACCCAGTAGTGCAATTGCCGGGTCATAGGGTAGCTCTCTTTTTAATTTTTTGAGGCATCTCCACACTGTTTTCCAAAATGGATGCACCAACTTGAATTCCACCAACAGTGTTAGAGGGTTCCCCTTTCATAAGATCCTCTCCAACATTTATTGTTTCCTTCCTTGTTAATCTCTGTCATTCCAACTGGTGTAAGGTATTATCTCAATGGGGTTTTGATTTGAATTTCCCTGATTACTAATGATGATGAACATTTTTTCATGTGTCTGTTAGCCATTTGTATGTCTTCTTTGGCGTAGTGTCTGTTCATGTCTTCTGCTCCTTTTCTCACATGATTGTCTGTTTTGTGTGTGTTGAGTTTGAGGAGTTCTTTATAGATCTTGGATATCAGCCCTTCGTCTGTAGTGTCATTTGCGAATATCTTCTCCCATTCTGTGGGTTGCCTCTTTGTTTTGTTAAGTGTTTCCTTTGCTGTGCAGAATCTTCTTATCTTGATGAAGTCCCAAAAGTTCATTTTCACTTTTATTTCCTTTGACTTTGGAGATGTGTCTTGAAAGAAGTTGTTGTGGCTGATGTTGAAGAGCTTACTGCCTATGTTATACTCCAGGATTTTATGGATTCCTGTCTCATGTGAAGTCACACTTTTTTTTTTTTTTTGAAGTCATACTTTTAATGAAATTCAGTTTCACATCTTCAATTTCCATGTGTATTTTCTCCTAAAATGGATCTTCCTGAGAATGATCTTGCTGTTCACATGTCCTCACTTCCCAACACTCCTTTCATAATCACCCTTGTCCTTTTTTCTCCTCCATCCTAGATGGTGTTTTGCATATTCCCCAACTACAAAAACCTCCAGGGTGGGGCGCTTGAGTGGCTTAGTTGGTTAAGCATCTGACTCTTGATCTCAGTTCAGGTCTTGATTTCAGGGTCGTGAGTTCAAGCCCAGTGTTGTGCTCTACTAGTGCTGGATGTAGAGCCTACTTTAAAAAAAAAAAAATCTCTAGGGTTATAAACAAAAAAAACATTTCAAGAATGCATAGTTTTTGAGAGTGACTTCCCTGAGAACAAAGCCAAAATAAAGGGCTTCACTAAGAAATTTTAAAGGTGTGGTACCCGGATGGCTCAGTGGGTTAAGTGTTTGTAATTTGGCTCAGGTCATGATACCAGGGTCCTGGGATCGAGTTCCACATTGGGCTCCCAGCTCAGTGGAGAGTCTGGTTCTCCCTCTACCCACCCCCTACTCGTGATCTCTCTCTCTTATGTGCTCTTTTTCTTTCTCAAATAAATAAAAATTAAAAAAAAATTGAAGGGAGCTGTATCTCATATCAACCAGGTGATTTATTTTCATCAAGGCTTCATTTTATAATCACTTTATCTGTGTGAGTATTTGTTGGTCTACCTAAACACCTACCTATTTGTCTAAATACCTACTTACTTATTTAGAAGTGACATTCTGATATGGATGATGGGTTTTAATGAAAGGACTTCTTTTAGCTCACATGCAGGATAGTTTCCTTAAATGAGCTACTCTAAAGCTCAGAAATTTACAAATTTAACTAAAAGTTTACATATATATAAATTACATATTTATACATACATGTACATATACATACATATACATATTACGTATATATATCTATATCCCAGAAATTTATACTTTGAAACTATTTAAAATTACTATAAAATTGTTCAGATTCAATTTGGAGATATAAAACAGGTATCTAGTTTTTCAACAGGTAGTATATACCTTACAGCATGTAAAACATGTCAAACACAGAATGATAAACAGAAGAATAAAAAAACCTGCAGTCACTCATTGTTGCAATTTCACTTCTTTTCAAGATAGTTATTATTGACAGTTTGATGAACACCTTTGCATGTTTTTTTTTTTCATTCACAAACACACATAGAGATGTGTTAATAATTATCAGTTAATTTTTTCCTTTCCAGGGTCTGTACCCTTGTTTGTTCGTTGCTTCCTTTTTAAAATTTACTTCTAGGCTGTTGAATAATAATGGCAATATATGGTACTTGTTTTTGACTTGAATGAGATTCTCTTTAGTGATTCACCCTTTTTGCAGAATCTCTATAATTATTTCTAATTTATACTTTTTGTGTCAAGAATATTTTCTATCCTCTGTTTGCCAACACAAATGCCAGAAATATTTTGGATATTGTCAAAAGACTTTTTGTCATCTATTCCTATGACTGTGTTTTTTTCCCTTTTAATTAACAATATAATTAACAAAACATTTTTCTTATTGTTATGCTATCTTGTATTTATGAGGTAAACCTTATTGTTCATGTCATATTATTATTTTCATGCATAATGAGATTATTTGCTATGATTCCATGTAATCTACAATATTTTTCTCCATGTTCATGAGTAATGACTGTATCTTAATTTTCTTTTATATTCTTAGTATTTAGCAGAAGAGGTTTCAATAACTATTCCCCAAGTAAATGGGTAAACAGATGTTAGTGTTTGATATTTTTATTCGTACATACTTCATTTCATTTACTGAGTGGTCCCTCATTGATGTCTGTCTTCATATATTCATTCGTTCATCTAATCATTCATCTATTCAGCTGATAATTTGCTAGCAGCCTATGGTGTGACAAGCCCTCTGCTAGGAGCTGGTTATACACTGGTTTTGGTCCTTGTGGAACTCTAAGTCTAATGTCTACACCACCATAAAAATCTTATGGCTTGAAGAAGTCTGTTTTTTTTTGTTTGGTTGGTTTTGTTTTGTTTTTTATTGTAAGCTCCTAGGAGACAGAGGCTATGTTTGTTTTTGCAGAAAGTAACAAATCAAAGGTGACACTAAATATACGTGCAAAAATGTCTTACTAGAATGCCAGATTAGCATGCAATAATTTCAATGTTATCTTCTTACTATACTCAACATTTTATCTTTATTAGAGGACAGTGTCCAATTTGAGGCTCCTGAAGGAGTTAAATGAACTTTGTGTAGGATTCATGGGAGAGCCACATAAATGGAAGAGCTGGAAAATTATACTTAGGAGGAGAAATTAAAGGAATTCAAGTGATTCTGTCTTACAAATGAGACCGGGATCAGTTTCAAAATAATCCTTCAGGGCTCATTCAAAAAATTGATCAGCTCTTCTGAATCGCTACTGAGGATGGGATTCTACTAAACAAATGCTCAAGTCAGCAAAATATTTCATTTATCGCAGCCAGATTACAAAAATGCATGATGGTGAGAATGGTTTAACTTTGGAATGTACCATCAGAAGAAAATATAAAAGAAGCAAGAGTGGGATAACAACTACACTCTTCTGGCTGGTTTAATTTCTTGGTAGGGAGACCCCTATGCAGACCAAAAGTGGCTCAAGGGTTTTCCTAGGTCAAAAACACCATGAAAACAGTATTAATAACAGTAATCTAATATTTATTGAAGATTTACAGTTCTGTGTTCTAAGTCTACATCCTTTTTCGTGTATTTCTCATTTAATAATGTTAGGTACTATTATTAGTAGAATAACCACATGTCCTGGATTCTTTTGAATGGTCCAGATTTACACCTATTTTCCCGAAGTAAAATTATTATTAACATTCTCTACCATTCACAATAGTGTCTCTGTTTAGAAAATAAATTACATGGTTAGTCTAGCTGATATCTTTATTTCAGTATTGAATCTAAACTGCATAGAGGTTAAAAAAATTTGCTGAGGTCACCCAGGTAGTAATTGGAAAGCTGTGAATTTATGATTAAATAGCTACATATTCATAACCTGCATTGAGGACTCTGAAAATAAGGAACAAGACTTACTATCTGACCTCCTGCAAGTCACACTATATCTACACATGGGTATGACAAATGCAATCGTAGACATAATGAGGAAGCCAAATACCCAGAAATGAGACTAAGTAATCTTTAAAATACATTTAAAAGTCTGTGTTTAATGCATTAGCATCTGTATATGAAGATTACAATTCTCTTAGTCCTCTGAGGATAGACTCTTTCAGTAAATCTTAGATGTAAGCAATTGAGAATAGTGTTTGAAACTGAAGTAGAAAGGACCTTTGACTTTAAAGAGAAATGTAAGAAAGGTGACCTTGAAATAGAATATGTAGCAAAAAGGGTATCATCAGGAAAAAGTAACCAGTGGAACTGGAGGAGATGAGAAAGCTCATGGGGTAAAATGTAGCTTTACTAGAGGCCTCCAAGCTTCTTCATATAACAGCCACTCCCCCTTTTCAAAAAAAGGGAACAGGAGATCTGCATCAGAGACACAAAGGAACTTCCTGAAAAAGTAAGTTTCTTTAATCCTCTAAAAGCTACTTGCTGTCTAGGTAGACCAGCTCCTTTTTCCTCACTCCTCATCCAGTACACTCAGAAAATTAACACTCAACAAGAACAAAGGGACATTTTAATAAAATGCATTTATTGGCATTTTCAGTGTGAATGCTTTACTGTTCAGTTTTCCTGTCTCCTGACTTATGAAATTGGTAAAGTGTGAATCATCATTTCTAGAAACTGTTTCTTTTTAGGAGGGACCCTTAGTTGCAATGGGAAACGTAATATTTTTGCTTTGTTTTACCCCTTTACTCACTCACTGAACATGAATGAAGAGCTATTGTTCCAAGCATCCAACTATATGCCAAGGATACAAAATGAAGATGCTATGTCTCTTTCTTCAAGGAGCTTGTAGCCAAATAAGGAAAGCATATATGTGAACCCACAAGATAATTTTGAAAACACCATGGTGAAAATATGAAAAAAAAATTGGGAAAATGTAAAATCAATTTAAACATTAGACATTTTGTCTATCAGAAATATTAAAAAAAAAACAACTCTCCCCACACCATGTTGTTGATTCACTTGAAATTAAGTCCATTAAGGAACACAGTTGCTCACTGCCTACTTTATGCATTTTCTGCACTTGAATTCCAGCACAAAGCCCTCTCCTGGTTTTCCTCTTCTCTTTTTGGTGGCTCCCAGATTTTTGCTGCTTCCTCCTGTTCTCTTCCTCTCCTGTTCATTAAAGTTAGAGCTGTCCTGAGTTCCTCCTTGCTCACTCATGGGTTTTCTGTTGATACCTACTCTTCAAGGGCTAAAATCCTGAAATGCCTCTCCATTTTACTCAAAGCAAGGATAGATTCAGGGATTTGAGGATTGAAGCTTATGAAAAACATGGCTCTCTTAAAACAAACAGCAACAACAAAAACCAAAACAGTAACAAGAAAAGATTGGTCTTCAGAAGTTAATATAAATGGGGCGCCTGGGTGGCTCAGTTGGTTAAGCAGCTGCCTTCGGCTCAGGTCATGATCCCAGCGTCCTGGGATCGAGTCCCACATCAGGCTCCTTGCTCATCAGGGAGCCTGCTTCTCCCTCTGCCTCTGCCTGCCATTCTGTCTGCCTGTGCTTGCTCTCTCTCCCTCTCTCTCTCTGACCAAAAAAAAAAAAAAAAAAAAAATCTAAAAAAAAAAGTTAATATAAATGGAAAAAAATCATAACCAAATTATAAAGTGTAAAAAATCTGACAATACTGTAATATATCACCAAATTAGAAAAACTAAAACAAGATGAAATCAGAGAGAGAGACAAACCATAAGAGACTCTTAATCATAGGAAACAAAACTGAGGGTTGCCTGAAGGGTAGGGACAGGGTAACTGGGTAATGGACATTAAGGAGGGCACATGATGTAATGGCTTTTATGTGAGACTGATGAATCCCTGACCTCTACCTCTGAAACTAATAATACCCTTATGTGTAAATTAATTGAATTTAAATTAAAAAAAATAGGTATAATGACATTTGAAAGAAAAAAACCTATGTGATTTTATTAACTACTGAATATATTTCCCCCTGTATTTTGGCTGCATATTCTTTTATCTCTTCATGTGAGAGTAATCTTATACTACCATGTTTTGTAGAACAACTAAAAAGTTAATTTAGTCTTTTGTATGGCAGAATTTTGGTTTTTATTATTATTTTAATTTTTTTCAGCTTCACAATTATTTACTGGTAATTGCATATAATTTTTTTAAAGATTTATTTATTTATTTATTTGTATTTATTTGACAGACATCACAAGCAGGCAGAGAGAGAGAGGAGGAAGCAGGCTCCTTGCTGAGCAGAGAGCCCAATGCGGGGCTCGATCCCAGGACCCTGGGATCATGAGCTGAGCAGAAGGCAGAGGCTTTAACCCACTGAGCCACTCAGGCACTGCATATAATTTTCTAAGATTGTTTTCAAGTTTGAGAGAACTGCCTTCTTTCATATCTGAGCTGTAAGACTAACCTTCATAGATTAGCCTCTAGCTTCATATATTTAAATTTTATCTCACCTCCTGGAACCTAAGCACACTTTCATGTTATGATATAGCCTGCTATTTCAAAGCATGATGGGCCAGCTGTCCCCAGTTGTGGGGCAGAAGTATTCCTGAATACCATTCTTATATGCAGAAGAGACTGGAACATATGTAAATATATCCACTAAACCCAAACTTACTGTGTCCCCAGCTCAGTTTGTGGGGTCTTAATAGGAGCCAGTGAAAGAGAGGAAGGCTTGATTATCTTTCTGATAAAACCAACGACCTTATAAAGGTCTTCATGGACTTGATCACACTCCCCAAATTTCCAGTACCTCTCTGACCTCCTGTCCCCTCCCACCAGTCTCTCCTTGCACCCTGCTTCTACTACACTGGTCTTCCTGCCATTTCTTGAACATCACAAGACTTTTGTCTCCATTACCTGGAATGCTCTTCTCTAGCTATCCTCTTGGCTTACCTTCCTTGTATCCATTAAGTCTTGGCCCATGTTCACCTCCCCATGATACCTACCCTGATTTGTTTAAGACGACACTCTGCCTTCCTACCGTATTTTCCGTACTCTGGTCTAGTTTTTCCTTCATCCATAGCTTTACCACCTTCTTCTACAATACATAATTGCTTGTTTATTGTGCTAATTTCTTGACTCTGTTTCCCTGGGAAATAAACTCTATAAGAATAGGGGTCTTTTTTTTTTTTAAAGATTTTATTTATTTATTTGACATACAGACATCACAAGTAGGCAGAGAGGCAGGCAGAGAGAGAGGGAAGAAGCAGGTTCCCTGCTGAGCAGAGATCCTGATGCAGGGCTCAATCCCAGGACCCTAAGACCATGACCTGAGCCAAAGGCAGAGGCTTTAACCCACTGAGCCACCCAGACGCCCCGGGATCTTTGTTTTTTTTTTAATTGATACAGTCTAAGCACCTAGAACAATGCCCGGCACAAAGCAAGCTTGTAATCCTTAAATGAATGAATAATGTCTATTGAATATACAAAATGTATTTTTATTTTCACTTTAAAAACTGGGCATGGGGGCACCTGGGTGGCTCAATGGGTTAAAGCCTCTGCCTTCGGCTAAGGTCATGATCCCAGGGTCCTGGGATCGAGCCCCATGTTGGGCTCTCTGCTCAGCGGGGAGCTTGCTTCCTCCCCCCACCCCCACTCTCTCTCTCTCTCTGCCTGCCTCTCTGCCTACTTGTGATCTCTGTCTGTCAAATAAATAAAATTAAAAATAAAAAAAATTAAAACTGGGCATGTATGTACTTTTAAAATGTACGTATTTGAAATTAAGTGTTTATTTTTATCTTGTATTTCCAAGATAACATATTAGTTTTTTTTTTAAATATAATCTTTATTCGGGGTTAATAAAAAGACTATTTACTAATAAATTTCAAACTTTTCATTTCTTTGTATCATATATCCTATATTGCTTTTAATTAAGTGCAAATTTGCAAAAAATTAGAATTTTTATTCTCTCCTGGAACATATGTAATATGCTCTTCATTGATGTAAAAATAACTCATAAAGTTCAATAGTAAAGTTCTCTTCTGTCTCATAGAGGGATCACAGACTAAGGGAAATAAGTATCATGACTGTGACGTTAGAAATACTGTAAACATTATCAGCACCCCTGTTGCTATCCACAACCAGACTGGGCGTATTCAGTCCAGTGATTTGATTTTTGGAACTTTGATCTAATTTCTTACTAAATAGTAAAGTGCTATATAATGTGTACTGTAATGTTTTGTTTCCATTCTTTGTCCAAATCCTTTGATAGGTACTCTAAAACTACTTAAGTCCTATCTCTTATAAATCTCACTGTATGTGGTTAAACTTCTACTTCTGTATTGAAATTAATTTCTCAGATGTCATCCACAACCTTCAAATTTAATTACCTTTCTTCAGTACTACTTGACCTGTCTGTGGCATGTGGTATCATTAAACCTTTATTCCTTGAACTATTTTCTTTTCCTTACTTTCCGTGACTCTGCATTTTCTGATTCTCTTACCTCTAGCCACTACTAACTACTCTTCTTTCCTTCATTTTTTTTTTCCTTTTCCCAATCCTTAAATGCAGCTGTTACTCAAGCCTCTAGTACTTGTCCTTTGATCCTCTCTTTTCACACCTTGAATGTAGTCATATATATTCAAAACTATAAATATTACTCTGACTGGTGAGTCTCCAACTTACCTCCCAGTTGGGGTCTTTTTGCTGTTTTCTTATTATTTATTTCTACTTCGTACATAATAACTTTAGTTTTCTGGTCCCTCCAACAGGTGTTATCTGTGCTTTCAAGGTCCTATTTTCAAGGTAGGAAACAAATATTAATAAATTCCTAAATGCGTATGAGTATTAATTGTAAGAAAAACAGCAAAGAAGACAGGGATGTCTAGTGTAGTCAGGTGGGGGAGTGAAGGTTTTCTAAGGAGTTATATAAGAGAAATAACTAACAGTTATTTGTAGCAGTTCATTCACTCATTTATTTATTCATTCACCAAAGATGTAGGACTGACAGACAAACTTGAGGGACAAAAGCACTGAGACATAATCCCTTACCATGAGACATTATTATCTAGTGTGGGAAATAAGCATCTAAAGACATAAACACAATACAGAATATTACAACTGTGATATGTGTAAATTGTAACAAAATATTAAGGAGGAAGATGCTAATTCTACTTGAAAGGTATTCAGTCGGGCTAAACATCAGTGAAAACAAAAATGAACCATCTATGAGATACATGAAATAATTAAAATATAAAGAAAAACGATTATTGGGATTTTTAAAAAAATCTCCTTTAAAATACTCAGCTTATAAAAAGGTTACTGTTGCGGGACACCTGGGTGGCTCAGTTGGTTAAGCGGCTGCCTCGGGCTCAGGTCATGATCCCAGCGTCCTGGGATGGAGTCCCACATCGGGCTACTTGCTCAGTGGGGAGCCTGCTTCTCCCTCTGCCTCTGCCTGCCACTCTGTCTGCCTGTGCTCACTCTCTCTGACAAATAAATAAATGAAATCTTAAAAAAAAAAAAAAAGGTTACTGTTGCAATGACAAAGAAATAGAAAATGGAAAGTTTTGAAGCTAGAGCATATGGTAAGGCTAAGGCCCATGAAAATTCTGTCATTTTCTTCTTTTAGCAAGTATGTTCAGTTGAGATGTGACAGAGTAGGCATTACTGGTCAACTCTTAGCATAACTTGACAACTGCAGCTAGTCAAAATATGCAAACTGTTAGCCTGAGTAGTTAGCCAGACTTGTAGATGGAATACCAGCATCACTGAACAGACAAAACTAAACATCCCATTTGCCTGCCTCTCTCAACAGATGGTAAATTTCTCAAAAGACATTTTTATGTTATTCACCTCTGTGATTCTCAACCCAGGAGATTGCCTGGCATAATTTTTTTTCCCCCAAAACTAAAATTAGGTGAGAAGTGTTATGAAAGAATCAAAATTATTTTTTCCAGTATAATCATGACATAATTATACATATATATTTTTAAATTTGTAGCCTTACATTTATTTTAATTGCTTTACTTGACATCTTCAGTGTGTTTAACATTTTAAGCTATATGTATAAAACAAATTTTTTCCGCAGATTAAAATCATCTGAATAGATATTATAGCTATTACATTAGATCTGGTTTAATTCAATGCTATATGGGATTCAGTACTTGAAAAGATTTGAAAATTGGCCTATGTACATTCACATGAAACAGATTCTAGATGTATTTTTCTAAATGGGACATTACATGTTATAGCGTGATTTTGTAAGATAGGCACCTTATATTTTCAAGCTACTGTAGGCTGCTAATGAATCTGGAAAAAATTGTGATTAGATGTTTAAAACTTACAGCAAAAGATATGCTTTGACTCATTGCAGAGTCATTGCGGAGGAAACCATTTCATAGTAATATATGACATTGCATAGAAATTTAGCTTAATTCAGTATATAAGGACATGAATATTTTTATTAGGGAAAAATGGTCTTTAGTATTCTGTATCATTGCTTGCTTCTAACTCTGATGCTACCAAAGGCTTTTGAGAGTTAACCATTTCTTTTTGACATCATTTAAATATTTCATACATATCAACATCAAAAAAATCACTGGATTTCTTTCTCCTCTGGATTTATAGTGTTGTCCAATAGAACTTGCAGCAATGATGGAAATGCACTGACAGTATGGTACCACTAGCTGCACGTTGCTATTGAGTATTTAAAATGCGGCTGGTGTAACAGAGGAATTAAACTTACAATTTTATCTCATTTTAAGTATTTTAATTTTTAATTTAAATAACCATGTATGACTGGTGGCTACTGTATTAAACAGTGTAGCAGCATAGGTTAAAGCTTCTCTCAAGATTATTGACCTTAGTTTCGCTTATTTGTGGAGCATGAGAAATAACATGGAGGACATGGGGAGATGGAGAAGAGAAGGGAGTTGGGGGAAATTGGAGGGGGAGACAACCACGAGAGACTGTGGACTCTGAAAAACAATCTGAGGGTTTTGGAGGGGCGGGGGGTGTGGGAGGATGGGTGAGCCTGGTGGTGGGTATTAGGGAGGGCAGGTATTACATGGAGCACTGGGTGTGGTGCATAAACAATGAATTCTGGAACACTGAAAAGAAATTTAAAAAAAGATTATTGACCTTTTACCCCTGGATAAATTAAGTCAATTTTTCAAAATATTGATTTATAAAAATAAGAAAAAAAAACAACCAAATACAAGGTTCTTGCTATTCATAAGATATGTATGATGAGAAAATCTCAATTTTCTAATTTCCAAATACCTCCAGAGCAAGTAGCTGAGTCTCAGAATTGCAGGAAAGTATTTCTGCACAACATGCTGCCCCTTACATCCCTAACAAGAGTCGCTACACACACACTGTGTATCAGAGGACAATGAAATCATGCTGAGATACAGAGGATGGGCAGTCAGTTCAGTTTATGTACATTTTGGGGTCTACAGTTCAGAAAAAGTACAAATTACTGTGTGTTATGTTCAAGTGGCTCACTATTAGCTCCAACAGAGAAGGTTGAATTCATCACTGGATACAATTTCTATCTGGAAAAGCATAGATCTTTCTTTGAGGATGGAGAGAAGAATTGTCACTTTGTGCTCCTGATTCTGTGTCCCAAGTTACCTAATTGTAGTTCCCGCTCCACTAACAGCAGCCATTTGCTTCATTTTGTGGTTATGAAACATAATGCTGAAAGTTACCGTCAACACAGAGTCAGTCCCTCCTCGCTGACTATCAGAATGGCCGCTCCGCCTATCAGAACACACTACTCGTCAGGAGTAGTCATGAGTTGTTGTCCTTTCTTGGGTGTTGCATGTCTTGGGCATTTTTCACATGGAGGAAGAACCGCAGCCCTTATGTGAAGGCAGCAGGTGAAGCATTAAAACTTGACTGGGCACCATACGTAGTCACCACGGTCCCAGTTGCTGAGAAAAACATGACCTGGGAAAAGCGAATGTAGCTACAGGAAGTTTATGATGGCAAGCCTCCGTGCATTTTGAACGATAGATGAGGAGTGACAGGGGGCTGGTTTGTGGTGAGGGTGAATGCAAAGGAATGGCAGTGGCAAAGGCAACCGGGAGAGCAGCGGTATCAGGTCTGCCCAAACATGCTGGCAAATATTCGGCATCTGGGAAGTCTGTCATTAAGAAGTGGGTGACAGTGCAAGAGGGAGTTAGAACTATATCCCTGAGGCACCGAAGAACCAAAATGGTCACCTGGAGTTTAGTGGGCCAAGGCAAGAGTCTTCTTACAGGATCAGGACTGGACTAGCAGCATGATTGGTGTGTCTAAAATAGGGTTTGGTTCTACAGATGTGGCCTGGGGGAATTTGTAGATTAGGATTAATTGGCCTCAGCTGGGTAGAGATGGGAGGCAGCAGAGGCTGGGGAATAGGCAGGGCCTGCCATGCCCCAACTGATACGATTGTCCCCCCCACCCCCAAATTCTTATCCCTGTCCTCACTAAGGACTTATCTATTAATTTTCTTAAAAACTTACAGAAAAGCAAATCACTTCTATTGTTTTCTTTCCAATTTGAAACCACCTAACCCAGAGTTACAGAACGAGTACAAAGAATCCCTGTATACCGTTCACCCACCTTCTCCAAATGTTAACACCCTGTATAATCGCAGGACGGTTATAGTAATCAAAACCAGGAAGTTAATATCGATACAATGCCATTAACTAACCTACAGACCTCATTCATATTTATCCAGCTGTTACAAAAATGATCATATTTCTGATTGAAGGTCTAATCTGAGTCACAAATTGCATTTAGTTATTGTCACCTTAGTTTTTCCCCATCTGTGACATTTTTTCTGTCTTTGTCTTTATGACATTTTTCACTTTTGAAGAGTACTAGAAATACATTTTGTTGAATGTCCCTCAGTTTTTACCAGTGTGAGTTTTCCTCATGTTGAAAATCATGTTATATATATATTTTTGGCAATAATACCACAAGAAGTGATGTTTACTGTTCTCACTATTTCATATCTGAGTGGTTCATAATAGCAGTATGTCCTGTTACTGGTAATATTAATTTTGGCCTGTTGTTTATGGTATACCTGGTTTCTCTCTGTAAAGTTATTTTTTCCCATTGTAATTTAAAAGCATTTTGTCAAGAAGTGTTTTGGGATTATGCAAATATTTTCTCTCATTTTGCTTTAACCACTAATTTTAGACTTGTTACAATTCTGAATCTTAAATTTAAATTACCAAATAGTGATTTTCTGTTAACATTTTATCTGCATTTGTAAATCAGAATTAAATAAGGAAGTATAGTTCCTGTCTATCATCTATCTGTCTATCATCTATCATATTTACTTTAACTGGATCCAAGGTAGTTATATTATTGTAAGGGTTATAATCCTTTACAGTCACTATTTACTTTCAGTATTTATCCTGTTCAAATTGCCCTAATTTGGCTATTGGGAACTCCTTCAGTCTGGTTCCTATGTCTACATATTCTCATCATTTTCTGAACACCTTATTTTCTAGTATTACAGAGTGTCAAAAATTAAATTTTAAAATTTCAATTTTTATAATAAAGTAACTGAATGTTACAAAAAATATATATGAGCTTGTGTAAATGAATCAAAAACATCTGGCTAAGGAAAAAATTGATTTTCCCATTTCTTCCACATGTTTAAGACAGAGTCTGTAGAATCTTTTAGATTAATGTCACTTAGTAGTTGATAATTGGAAATAAAATTCTATGGCATTGGAAAATATATTTAATGTTTTATGTTCATTTTGTCAATTCTCAAATCATTATACCTTAAAAATATTTATAAATCAAAGGCCAGTAGATGTGGTATTAAAATAATATATTTATAAAATGAGGATGCTTGACATGGCCTGTACATTTATGTAAAAAGTAGTATATGGAGATATTGCTGCTTACCAACTAGACTGACTAGAAATACATCATTTGTTTACTGACTCTCTATATATCATTTTTTTTTTCAATGAGTTATTGATGAGCTTATAACTCAGGAGTGGTAGAGCAAAACAAAGTTAGAAAATCATGATGAAAGGTCATCAATAACTTTGTAAATGTATTCACAGCCTGCCAATTGAATATATTGTTTATGCAACACTGGTTTCAATATAGATTATGTCATCCTTGGGGGGTCGGCAGAGATTTATTTCACTTGATTTGGAGGAATCTGTTTCAAACAATTGTTTTGTTTCCTACTTCCCAGATGACTGGTAATTTTACTTCAAAACATTTTTACTGACTTCACATAGAATAATTCAGTCCTCTAGTTCTGTACCTTTTTTTTTTCCTTGATGCTATTGAGTTCTCTAGGATATATTTGAAGTTTACAGCATATGTGTTTGTGGTGTGAGCTTATGTATGTGTGTACATAGACATTGAAAACCACTACAAGATTATCAGTTTTATTTTGCACAGCAAGGACTATTTTGGCAACAACTAGTATTTCTACCAAAAAAAAAAAAAAAAAAAAAAGACACGGTAAGACTAAAATATAGGCCATCCCAGAATCCTCCATTATCCTTTAAATTCAATATTCAGCTCTCTGACAACTCATTATATTGCTGTTATTTTTTTCCATTTCACCATGGACTGCTGAATGGAAGATGTGAATGAAATATTTCTGATAGCAATCACAACACTTGCAAATTAGTAATATATAATAGCAGTGGGTATGCTACTATTCAACTGTTAACCCTTCAGAAAGAGGTTAAATGGCTCATTTTGTGGGAAGCATATCTCCTCATATGCTTCTGCTTTTACTGTGGCTACACTTATTTTTCACAAACTATAGGAGGGCTGTGAGATAAACTACTATTGTGACTCTAATTCTAATCCAAAAGAAAGAATAATTGTGCAAACTTTCTACTGCTCTGAGAGCATAGATGCAGTCTCAAATTCTCCATATTGTCTGCATCCATATTTAAGAGACGTAAGGATCTGCTTTCCACTAGCTCTGCCTTACCAGCTTTCTATTCTACATCTTGATGGTTCCCTTGCTTTTCTATAACTTCCAATCTAGCTTGGTCTTACTATCTTGTCTTTGGATTGATTTTTCTTTTGGATGGTGTTGTTCTTAAACTTTTACCAGACTGTCTTTCATAACACCTGGCTCCAAGTTTTAAAACCCATGGGCTAGTTCCACCTCCACTTCCATGTCTAATCTCAGTTCTCAGACATACACATCAGAGCCAAAAACTTCCAGTTCTCTGAAAATCTGCTTCATGCTTGGCAGTCTCTGAGCCTGGCTGCATTTTACTGCTACATAAGTGGACTGCACACTGGTTCTATCCTCAGTTTTTCCAGGCCTTAGAAGTATTTCTGAATAGAACTCTCTGTCAGGTAGAATCCTGATTTTGAGTAGAGGAATATATAACCTTGTGGATTTTTGGAAGCTCTAAAGAGTAAGTGTTAATTTGGCATGCTTGGTGCAATAATGGATATTAATAAGTGTCCTCTCTTGCAGTTACCCATAATCATGTTCATGGACATTCTGTTGAGAGGGGATGTTGAATGTCACTTGCTCTACATCCTCTTCTGTGGGTATAATCTCCTCCAGCTGAATTCTCATGTGCTGATTCTACTTCTGGAAAGCCTGCAACTTCCCAACTTAGGTCTTCTAAAACAGCTATTTTGGGGGACCACCAATAATTCACTCACTCCTTACTACCTCTTATGCTGAAGATAATAGACAAATTTGTCACTGATGAAAAAGTATTAACACTAAAATAAAAGGGCTGTTTCTCATCTAGTTGTAATTTGGCACGGAGCCAAAATTACATGCAGTCTCCTGTCCGAATCCTGCTCACAAGGGGCATAACAAATAGAGCACCATTCTGAGAGATTCTTCACTCAGAAAATTAGAGCCATCCAACCATGCCTGAAGCTAGCATTGGTTGTTGACACTGGTTAGAAGCAACAACTACATGCCATGATACCTTCGAGTAAGGCAGTGTCAGGGCATTTTGAGGTATAATTGACCAAAAATATAACTTAGCTTGAATTAAGACATAAAAGGAAATTTATGGTTTATAAAATTGGAAAAGGTTAGGGCAGCTCTCATTTCAGTGACAACTGGAATCATAGGTCAAATAATGTGATCAGAACTTGGTCATTCTTTGGTATGAGTTGTGTAGTGTCTGCAGTATTGGTGTATTGTGGGCTCAGGCTATATTTTCCCAAAGTATTTTCAAAACCACGTTCCAGTGGCTTGGATATGATCACATACTTGGACCAAGAAATGAAGTCTTGAAATGTGATGGACTGACTAACCAGGCTTGATTTACATTCTATACCTTTGGAACTAGAGGCAAAACCTGGTCTAAGCACATGGATTAAAAGTGGGAAGCATGTCAGTTGCTAGAGAAAATTTTAGTTATCAATGCAAAGAGAAGGATGGGTGGGTGCTAGTGGCAAAAACAACTGCTTTCCAGAAAGAAACAGAATACTCAGACTGAAAAATGAGAGTGATTTCAGATGAGCTATGAAATGGGATGTGCCATAAAAAACCAAAGTTTAAGGTCAGTAGATTTGCTGCCTGGGAATTATCCAACTGTTCCCGGCCAAAAAAGACCATTGTTGAAGTGTTATTACTCTCCCATCTATTTTGTTGTTTTTGGATATATATGTATATATATAATTTCTATGGAAAAATTAAATTTGATGTTCTATGTTCTTAATAGTTTGCATCAGCAAGAAATGATTAGTATGGAAATACTCATAATTTTGTGGACTTAAGCAAAACAAGAAGTGAAAGGTAACCCTGTCCTTGGCAAATTCAAAATAGATAAAACAGTTTTGTTTTGAAATAATTAAAACTCATTTTTTTGAAAGTTTATGTTCAGATATGCTCAGTCAATTCCTTCTTAAATTTTCTTCCAAGGAATCCGTGACCTTGCTAGTTACTCATTCTGTGTGTGTATTTTAAAGCCATTATTTGTGAGGCACAAAACTAGAAGCTATTCTAGATACAGTATATAAAATATGATCTTTGCCCTTCAGATGTTTACAATTTAATTAGATTTTCAGTGCTGTCAAAGGACCAACCAAGAGGAAAGTCCATAGATATTTGGAAGTGCTCTTTGTCACTCTTTATTTAGGCCTTCTTCACCTCTGAAGGACTAGGATAAAATTAAATAATTTGAGTGTTCCATTTAGAATTTCCAGACCGTGTGAGCAATCATCTACACAACCTCGATGCCAGAGAAAACTGCACAGTCCATCAGAATTGTACAAGGAGCTTAGACATCAAATAGAATGAAATTGTAGGGGTATGAATAATTAGCCTTCTGAATCACAAATGCTTTTAACACAGGGTGTGCCTTTAGTCTCCATATAAAGAGGTCAATGATCAATTTATGGTCTTTCATTTCAAACTTACTTTTCAGATCTCTATTCTATTTCAGATTTCCATAATGAGCATGTTGTGCTTGTCAAGTTAACTTTATCACTAGAACTTTCATGATCATTTCATTCACTTTTATCCCCAAAGTCTTAAACTTCTAGTCACTGTCTGTAATTACTTCTCCCAGTCACACCTGTCATTAAGCATCTCAGAGAAGCCCATGCACAGTCACAAAATTGGAAGGGTAGAAAAATGAAGTAAAGCTTCTGATGGCACTGCCTTTATTGGCCTATTGATTTCAACTGGGAAAATACTAAGCTTTCCTCTAAAGGACCATTACTGACCAAGCTGGGCCTTCAAACAACAAGGCAGTAGTCTGAAGTGTAGAAGAATTCTATTTTCTGTGCAGATTTATTCTTATATTTTTGGTATCAATTTTTTTAAAAATCTTGAATAAAGCAGGAGAAAAAAATTTAAAAGATCCTTAAATTTACTCTCTCAGATACTTCTTGCTGGTTAAAGTTTTAAAATATCTCAAATTACTGGGTGCCTGGGTGGCTGAGCTGGTTCAGCATCCGACTCTTGATTTCAGTTCAGGTCATGATGTCATGGTTCTAGGATCCTGAGGCCCACGTAGTGCTCCACAGTCAGTGGGTAATATGCTTGGGATTCTTTCTCTCCCTCTTCCTCTGCTGCTCCCCCTGCCCGTGTTCTCTCTCTCATAAATAAAACTTTAAAAATCTCAAAATACCACTTTATTCTCTAGCCATTGGCCACTTTTGGTGAGTATAACAGAATTTGAGATGTATTTATAAAACAATAAACTCAAACATTTTAATCTCAGGCCATTAAGCAAATATTTATGGTAACTTACACCCCAGGTACCTATAACCCCAACTGACAGAACAACCTAATAAATTCAGAAACTTGCTGGTAATAAACTTGTCAGTAACTGTCAAAGTGAGTGGTGCTTGATATAGGTTCTGTGCTTTTGTGGAATGATGAGGGCTAAAGGATCAGTAGCTATGATATGGCTATCAATTGATTTTCATAAATTCTTCAAATCTTTAAGACCACTTCCCAAGATAACATAGGGCTCTCAGTCAATGCCCAGCTTTCAAAGCTAGACTGGAATTTTGATTGAATATTAATTTGATGGCAAACTTTATGTTGAAAGCTTAGAAATTGGTTAAGATACAAGAATTCAGTTTTTAGTAACTAGAAGGTGATTAATCCTTTAAAGTCTCTTTAGTACAAAATTTTTTCACTACCATCCTATAATTTTTCTTAACCCTATTTATGTAAATATTGACACAAAAAGATACCAAGAATCATGTTTATTAATAAATCAAGTTTATTTCAAATGCTAGGAAATCTAGATAATTTTAAACAATGTCCAAGAAAATTAGGGCAACAAAGATTGAAGCAGACAAATAAGTAGGAGTAGTTAGACTGTGCAACATATACACACAAACACACACAAACACTGTTCTCTATGGTGTTTCTTTAAATCATGTAACATTGTGATGAGAAATCCTTGATAATTATGTTCCTGTCCCTTGGGAATTAGGATACATATTTCCAAGAATTCTTAGACCTAACTGCTGACTGTAGTTAAGTAAGTATTTTAGCTAGAAATAATAAAACCCTATTTTGCTCATTATTATTTCAGAGATATAAGGACTTCAGATTCTTTTTTTTTTTAAATTTTTTTATTTTTTCAGCATAACAGTATTCATTATTTTTGCACCACACCCAGTGCTCCATGTAATCCCTGCCCTCTACAATACCCACCACCTGGTGCCCCCAACCTCCCACCCCCCACCCCTTCAAAATTCTCAGATCGTTTTTCAGAGTCCATAGTCTCTCATGGTTCACCTCCCCTTCCAATTTCCCTCAACTCCCTTCTCCTCTCCATCTCCCCTTGAAGGACTTCAGATTCTTATTGAACTAAATCCTTTCCCAGTAAAGATGTATCTGACCTTCTCAAACTTTATGTCTGGCAACAATTTTACACTTCCTCTTATTCTACTTAATGTGATAGAAATATGTCTTTCTAAAGTTTATGTGATTGAAATTAAATTTTGTTTGTTGTTTTCTTTTTACATTTCTCATCAAATGTGTAATTTGTGTGCTTTCTAATATTGTTCAGATCCTGTGAAAACAATGAAACATTAAAACAAAAAATTACACTTACAAATATATGGTACTGTAATCATATAAAGCTTATATCAGGATTCCTCTGAAATTTAGTATGAACCTGGATGCCATGGGCTTCAGCTCTCAGCCTCCTGGGCTTATATTAGCATTCATTTGGTACATGCTAGTGACATATATACTGTTGTGTGATGGTATTTGGGTTTCACAAATGAATCATTTTTTCCTAGCCTCCTTCACTGCATTAAATGCAATCACCATGCACCCAGTTGGTTTAGCCTGAAATGTGAGTCAACCTTAATTCTACTTTTCCTCACTTGCCCACATCTAGTGCATTAATAATCTCTGGCTGCTGATTTATTCAAAGTTGCCAGAGGAAATAGAATTCATCCCAAAAGGTTCAAATAAAAATATTTCAGTGAAGGCATTACTTGCAGTGATGTAAATAGAACAAACCAGGGATGGTGAGACAACCAGAGACTAACAACAGTAGGAGCCATTACTATCCCTACTAAAGAGATAATTAGGAATAAAGAGAGAGATGAATGTTATCAGAGTTGGGAAGACCTGAGAAGGTGGAGTAGAGCCCACGTGGAAGGAGCCATAGTAATGGAGAAATGGAGATACCCTCAGAAATTTAAGCCTGAAATAAGGAGTTGTTGGGGGGTGGGGGGAAGAAAAAAACCTCACACCTTCCAGTTTCCTACCAGCATCTCCTTTTGGCCGAACCCACCTGTAAGACACTGGGAAGGAAGCATGGATGATACAATAGGGATGACTAGCCTCCCAACTGCGGGATGGAGCAGAGAAGGATGGAAAAGGCTTAAGGGTTGTTGGGACAAATTGGGAATAAAGGACATATTATACCTTAAAAATATGTGTAGGATTAGTTCTCTTCATCTTGCTGAAATTACTCTAAGCCACTAGTCAGCTCTCACCCAGCCCACTCATTCCATGATGATGTATGCCTATCTCTCAATATCAGACAATCTTTGAGTCAAAGAAATGAAAAAGTTCTCCTGCTTAATGCTCTTTTAATAGTTCTGTATCACACTTGGGATAAGCACAACTTCCTTACTTCTTGGCGGGTGCAAGTCATAGGGCTGAGAAAGGACAGAGTGGCAGGAGATTCAGAATTCTTTTCCTGAGACTTTCCATGGTGCTGATGGTAGCTAATACTACCTTTTCACTTTTAAGCCTACCACTAACATTCATAGCTCTAGTTCTTGACTAGATTACATACTTATTCACGCGGAGATGAAAGTAGTGCAGATCACCTCTTCCCTTGACCTGATGAGGGGAAGAAAAATACACATGATGACTCTAATGCTTTATTGAGCAGGTTTATAATGACATTTCACCTTTTCTTTTTCTCTTCATCTATTTCTCCTCACATCATCTCTTTTCAAATGCCGTGGAGTGTAGTGAAAAGATATTATCTATACTTTCCAGGATTCTCATAAAATTATGAAATTTGAATTTCAAAATATATTTGAGAAAGCTGTTGGTTCAACTCTATGTCGAAGAAAAAAATGAGGCTCAGAAATACACATAGATTTGTTTCGTTTCAGCGGACATAGAAAGTGGTAGATTCTGTTTTAGAACCTAGTTCCTCCAACTCCTGAGTCAGTTTTCCAATAATTATGTTAGTTTTCTTCATATTTCTTCATAGAGAGAGAGTGAAGGGAGAGAGGCAGAGGGAGAGGGAGAAAGACAGTCTTGAGCAGACTCTATACCAAGCACTAGCCCAGCATGACCTCAATCTCATGACTCTGAGATCTTGAGCTGAGCCAAAATCAAGAATCAGGTGCTTAACTGACTGAACCACCCAGGCGCCCCCTTTACAGCATATTTCTTGTATTTGATACTGTTTAGAACAATTAATGTGGTTCCTTTTCAACATTTGAAGTTTATTTGAATTACTTTGTCCTGCTTAAAGCAATATAATAAAATACTTCTTCCTTTTTACTTTTATTAAATATATCTTAGATTAAAATAAATTGGTCACCAGAAATACAATCCTGGGGGTGCCTGGGTGGCTGAGTCGGTTAAGCATCTACCTTCAGCTCAGGTCATGATCTTGGGGTTTTTGGGATCAAGCCCCACATGAGCTTGCTGCTCAGTGTGGAGCCTGCTTCCCCCTTTCCCTCTTCTGCTCCCTCTGCTTGTGCTTTCTCTCTCTCTCTCTCTGTCAAATAAATAAATAAATAAATAACCTTAAAAAAAAAAAGAAATACAATCCTTGCAATCACCTACTGTTTGGAAAAGTCAGGGATGAGAATCAGTACATTGCTATTATGTTTGTCAGTGCTGTGGCAGCTAATAACACACCTCTAAGTTTCAGAATCATCTCAGCCATGTCCAGTGAAGTTTCCCACAGCCTTCAACTTATAAGAGTACACTGTTGCTGCAAAGAGTTGTTATATTTTGGTGCAAATTTTGTCTTTAACTTTATTGTTGTTTGTATAGCAAATGCATATGTGTTGACAATATTGAACATGTCTGGTTTGGAGGCAATAGAATCTGCCAGTGTTTTCTTATAGAAAACCAAGTACCTAATAGTTATAGTTATCTATCTATCTAAAAGTGACCTCCCCGCCAAGAGAACAACTTTATAATTTAGTTTTTTGTTTTGAGTGAAAATATCTTCATGATTTATTTAAGCTCTTTTCATTATAATCAGAACAAAGGAGTTATTTTTAGAATAGAATTGAATACTGACTTCAAATAATTAATATCTCAACTAAAATCCTTACCTTTTGTCAGTGTTTTACTTTTCCTTTTTTTAGAGATAAGTTTTCTACTCAGTATCATGTCAGCTGTCATGTAACAGTTTTGATTCTTATCCACAACTTCTCATGGAACAAGAATTTACTGAGTATCTGCTAGGTACCAATCACTGTGCTAAGAACTAAAAAATAAAGATAAATGGGGCATGGCTCATGTACTCAAGGAACTAAGATAATAGAGAAGATAATATTATGAAAGATTAATTATATTCATGTACTCATTTCTTCAATCATAACCTATTAAATGGTTCATGCTAAGCACTTCTAGCTTCTAGAGATGCAAAGGTGAATAAAATAGAGCCTTTGTCCTCAATCTCCTCACCATCTACTAGGATAATAGACTTATACAGAGATCAGTTTAATGTATTATCATTGCATATAAATATAAATATAGACAAACAGTGTTATGAATACACAGAGAAGGAGCAGCTATTTCAAATTTGGAGGGGCAGGAAAAGCTTTCTGGACAAATTTTTACCTATGTTGTAGAACACAAGTTATGAAGATATCAAAGTGAGAAACAATATGGTGCTCATGGGGAACTGTTAGCAACCGTGGTTGACATAGTGTAAAATTCAGCATAGAAATTAAGTAGGGCCAGGTTTTGAAGGACATTGAGTGTCATATCAGAGACATTGACATTTCTCTTTTGGTCAAAAAAAGAATCAGAAAATAGTTTTGAACAGATGAGTGGCAAAATTATAGTTGCATTTTCATACACCATTTTGCCAGTGTATTAGACTTTGGATTTTTCTTTTTTGGTAGAAAATGAAGGGCAGAGAGCTGAATTATAAGATTGATACATTAGAGCAGGCCAGTGATGACTGAATAAGGAGAGTGGTTGTAGGCATAAATAAAAGGTTAAGAAATCATAAAGCAATCATGTTGATACGGCAAGAGTTTGTGACTGATTACATTGGATGAGGGGAATAAGAGAGAGGAACCACTTTCATGCTTCACTCTCTAGGGAAAAGGTTCAAATTGAAAAAAGAAACAGATTGGGGCACCTGGGTGGCTCAGTCGGTTAAGCATCTGACTTCTGCTCAGGCCATGATCCCAGTGTCCTGGGATCGAGCCCTGCACGGGACTCTCTGCTCAGCGGAGAACCTGCTTCTCCCTCTCTCACTCCCCCTGCTTGTGCTTTCTCTCTCTGTCAAATAAATAAAATCTTAAAAAAGAAAAGAAAAGAAACGATTTTTGGAAAAGAATGATAGGTTTGATTTTAGACATAGATTGTAACTTCCAGGAGGGTAAGACAGGATTAAGTATATTTCTTTAGCAACCATATACCTGTTGTCTAGCATAATTCGTGATACATTATAAATATTTAGTGTATATATTAATGTGTGTGTATGTATGTATGTATATATATATATATACACATATAACAAGGAATGAATATAAAAATGCATTTGAAATACTCTTTTAAAATATTTACCATCGTATTCACATATGAATATGAAACTTAGAAGCAGTTTGATATACAAATGTGAAACTTAGAAGTCTGGGCTGGACTTGTACTGGGAGCCACTAGCATATAGGTGGTAACTGAAAACAAGAGAATAGATGGTAAAAGAGAAAGTGAATTCTGATAATTTTAATGGGCTGAAGGAGGGAGAATCCCAATATTTAAGGGGTAGGCAAAAGCACCTAGTAGGGAGAAGAAGGGGCTAGAGAGAGAAGTTAGGAAGTTATAAGGAGACCCAGGGTAGTCTGGTGTCCTAAATATGAAGTAGTAAGTGTTACAGGAGACTTTGATAATATCAAATACAATAGAGAGAAGGTCTAGAACATAATTTAAAATTTGTTTTTGATATGATGATTAGGAATCATCCTAATTCCAAATCAAGTTGTGGAATTGAAGAGAAAGCCAGATCAAATAATAAATGCTCAATCATAAACAGGAGGTCAGAAAATAAAATCGGAAAGTTTACATTACTCTTTAGGATAGAAAAGAGCTTGAAGGTGAACTAGAGGGTAAATTTGTACCAAGATGGGGAGTGATTTTTCTTTTTAAAGTGATAGTCTTGTTGCAAATTGGATGGAAAAAAGTTACATGTAAAAAGATTAAGAAAAGAGGGAAATAGAAATAGAGAAAGAAAATACACAAAAAGATTAAAATATGAAGGCACTGTGGAAAGCTGAGATGAAACATACTTGTGTTAAAATGTTGGCGGGGGGGGGGATTTTATCCTCCAAGACTAGAAAGAAGACGAGGATGACTGAAGATATCAATAAATGTTTGGAGAGTGGAGTGGAGATTGAGTGTGGAATCCTCAGGAAAAGGGCAAATTTGGCTTCTGAGAGTTCTGTAATTAGAGACTGAATAAAGAGTTTGGGGGGCATTGTGAACCATTTGTTATTGGAGAACATCTGAAAGAGAGATAAGTAAGGAGAAATGAAAGGATTGAGAGTACTATGAAACTCAACTCTGGTTGAAGAGCATACAGTTGGAATGAAAGTTTTTTGTGAATTTTTTCTCAGAGTCTTAGGCATTCTGTGCTGTGGAAAGTGGATAGTAATGTTAGCCAATGAGAGAATTTTGTTGGGTGAATACATTTCAGGATAAAAAGAAAACTATTAGGATGTGGTGAAAAAAGAATTTTATATTCATAAGATTTAGAATAAATCAGAAAAGAATATGCTTTAAAGAAAGAGTATTGAAAAATCAAGGATTATAAATTTATAAAATTAAAGAGTAATAGGAGTAATAGGAGCAATGTGATTCATGAAATAAGGGTTAGAAAATGTAGAAAGTTTTGGTCGCTGTGCAGTGAGTTCAGTATTTCAGAAGTAATTATTATAAGTTAAAAATATTAGTTATAGTCATGAGAGTGGATGACCCCAATATAGGTGAAGAGATCATCAAACTTTGGGGGCTAACATTTTGAATAAAATTACCCATGTGAATTTTGGAACCACCTGGGTGACAACTGGACTTAGGGTAGAAAAAAACCATGATTTAGGTATCAAACAAAGTCTTTGACTAACATGATGGTATGAATAGGTCTTTAGGATGTGGTAGAGGTAAGTATGGTTAGAGCACAAAATAAGATTTTTTTACATAGATATGTGGAAGCTGTCCTGAAGAGCTAGAATAATGTTCACACATCTCCCCACCCAGACATCCACAGTGTGTAGAATGATGAGCAGACTACCTTCAAAAATATTGATAGAAGCTATGTGATGTGAAAAGGAGCTAAAGTTTACTTAAAATCTGATGTATGGACCCATTTGAAAATAGATTGTAGGTACAAATTATTTTGTTTAATATTCCACGGGCTGAAGTGGAAATATTGGAGGGGCCACAGTAAGAGATTTGGCGTAAGGAAAGAAAACACAGAAAATAATGGAAATGAGAATACAGTATTGTGAGATAATACATGATGAAGCAATTAGTGAGACTAAAGTAGCACGGAAATGCCTTTTCATTTATTATTAATTAAAGGAGAAGGAGCCGTTGTTCAAGAGGTTGCTATAATTCTGACAGAACAGTCGGGGGAAAGGCAGAAGACAGAAGGGACTATAGTGAGAATAGTGAGATGGTTGTTGTGACTTGTGTGGTGTCATGTATGCTACATGGTGAAGTCACATGTGTATGCACACTTATGGATGTGTGGGCCTGATCAATAGGATTGTGGTATCAAAGTGATTTAAAGTGGAATCAGAAAATTATAATGAGGGATGTTGTGAAGCATCTGTGACACCATTAAAGGCCATTTTTATTTAAATTATAGGCCATAGGGAGACTGATGGTAATATACTGCAGTCCGCATTTAAGGAAAACAACTTTGGGAGCATTTTTAGAGTGTGAAATATACAGGGGAATAAATAATGTGAGGAAAACTGGTCAAGAATTAAAATAATACATCCAGGAGAGGGAAATGACCCTGAAAGAAAAGATGAAGTTAAGAGACTTAGCTGTGTAATAGATAAAATTGTCAGGAAGGTGGAAGATAACTCCAAAATTTTCCACTTTAGAACATGAGTTAATGGTGATTACTTTAAATGATTTTAAATTTTGATGGGTCCATAGCATATTAAGGAGTTGAACAAGGAAGTCTGAAGCTAAAGAAGGAGATGCATTTTGAGGAATATATGCTTGAAAACCACCCAAGCACAAATAGAGTGTTAGAAATAATAAAGGTGAGGGTATGAAATAAAAGTAAATCAGGACCATGGACAGAGTCCCGTGTTCTATTACCATTTCAGAAACTCTCTATGTAGAGCAGATGAAACAGGGAGGGGAGGAGCAGAAAGATAAATAAAAATACGAGAGCATTTTCATAGAAATATACTGAGAGCATGCCAACAGCAATGAAGGATTTGACATTTTTACCTTACTTGCAAGCTAATAAAGGTAGCCTTCCACTATTTTCTGGATGTTGACAGAAGATACAAGGCTTTTGGATCAGAGACAAAAGATTTTATATTTTCATATCAAAAGCTGTAGCCAGATTGCATGATCTCAAGTCAGGTCTTTGATCTTCAGGTCTCACAGGGGTGATGCAAGGGGGTCTAGATGGATGTCTGCACACTCAGTGAGCTGCATTACAGTAGAGGAATGGGGAACTTGCCACGTAATAGTAGTCTTGAAGCCAGGCTGTATTTTTTGTCTGAGGGGGAGCCATTTCCTTATCCCTTAAGGTTGCTGGCTGCAAGTAGAAACCCGAGGAATGGCTTACAAAAAGTAGTCAGGTACTTCCATTCCCTGCAAACTCAGTGAAATGTATAAAAAATCCATGGAAGGCTATCTCCCAAAAGAGAGTTTCAAGAAGAAGGCTATGGTCTTGCAACACATGCAAGAAGGTAGGATGACTTCAGGAAAAAGCTCATAGATTTGTTTATTAGAGGTTCTTGGTAATCTTTCAAAGTGAATGTGCTTCCTCTTTGGTGTCATTTAAGTAAACATTCCACAGATTAGAGGTAACTGACTTCTCAGGGTTAGGGGGAGATCCTTGGGATGTGAGAGTTCTCTCTGTAAATTTTTAATTTCCTAAATCAATTTTGATATATTCTAGAAGAATTAGCCATATGACCATCACATATACTCAACTTATCTCAGTCTCAGTATTGCACATTTGATCATCATGAATGTCTCAAATTCTGTTGCCTTAGATTGAAGAAAAGAGAATCAAGCCAGTGTTAATATGTAAAAGATTTGCTTATCTAAAATTAAAGTAAATAATAATATAGTATGTTTTAAGAAAGAATGTTTTGCAGGAGTTTAAACATGGAGTTGTGGCAGACCTATGTCATAACACAATAATACGTAGAACATTTTTTAATAAAAGGACAGTGAACTTGAAAAAACTAACACATCTCTCAGTTTCACATATACTTTGCCGGTATAAATTTAGTTGCACCAAAACAAAATGTTTTAAATATGATTTGACTGATTTTGCTCTGCTTTAAAAATCTAACATGTTAGGGGCACCTGGGTGGCTTAATCAGTTGAACGTCCCGCTCTTGATCTCAGCTTGGGTCTTGGTTTTAGGATTGTGAGTTCAAGTTCCACACCAGGCATGGAGCCTACTTAAAAAAAAAAAAAATAAATAAAAATCTAACATGTTAAATTACTTCTGTTATTACCTGTTTCAAATATGATAAAAATATTAAAAATACATTCTTGCCTCCCCTTTGCCCACCATCCCCATCTCCATACCACTATACATCTACACATGTAGGTAGCCACTGTTACTACACTCTTACATATTTTTCCAGAGTTTTCTTTTTCATGTAAAAACAAATAAGGATATATTTGTGGATAGGCAGAAATCTAAAGATGTTATACTAAGATTCTTGTTTCTATGTTGTTTAAATGCTAATCTAGGTATTAGTATGAGGACTTTGCAAATGTAATTGCAGTTACTAATCAACTTACCTTTAAAATGGGGAACTTTGTTTTTATTATTCTGCTTATTTTGATTATCATTTTTTGATCAAAGAAAAGGAGTCAGGAAAATGAGGCAGCAGGGAAATCAGAGAGATTTGATAAGTGAGAAGGATTGGACCAGACATTGCTGGTTTGAGGATAAGACACTGCTAAGCCTGAGAATGTGTGCCCTTTGGAGTTGAAAAGAATTCTTGGCCAAACAGAGACCTCAGTCCTACAATCACATAAAACTGAATTTTGCCAATAACCTGTATGAGCTTGGAGTATTTTTGCCCCCAAGATCTCCACCAAAGAGGCCAGAACAGCCAATGCATTGATTTTATCTTTATGGGACTTGAACAAGAGTAATAAGCTAAGACAACACAGATTTCTGACTTACAGAAACCAATAAGTAATAAATTTGTGTTGTTTTAATCTGCTGAGTTAGTGATAATTTACATGGCAGCGGTAGAAAATGGATATGATGTTTTATTTTTCTCTGTATTATATAAAAGTTGAATTTTATCATACAGCTTGCATTTTGCTTTTTTTTTCACTTAACATTGTATCTTGGGACTCTTTAAATAGTAGTAATAAAGAGTTTTGAATTCATTTTACAGCTGCATATTTCTCTACTGTGTTAATGTACTTTAATTTATTTGACCAGACCCCTGTTGATGGACATTTGGGTTGTTTTTAGTCTTTTACTAATATGCTGGGATAAATAACCTTATTCAAACTTCATTCACATATTTGCTAGTACATTTTGGAGGTAGATCTTGCTAGATCAAAGAATATATAAATGTGATTTTGATTGATATTGCCATAAGGAAAAGTTGTTTCCCCTACTAACTCCCCTCATAGAGTCATAAAGTCCATCCTGAAGTTCAGTAGACTAGTACAGAACTTGCCAAGCATGAGGACAATGAAGAGGTTATGGACAACACTGATGACATCATGTAACTTGAAGTTCATCTAGTGGACAAGAAGTATCCATGACAATTTTGAACATGGGAGTGACACTATGAAATGATTCTGAAGATCTTGATCTTTAAAGATCTCTATCTTTAAAGGAAGGAAAAACAGACTCTATCATGGCATCAGGTATTATGTATATCAAGTATGTAGTTATTTAGTATAAAAAATTATCTTCTTGATTATCACCAAGGTTTTTTGTTGGATTTCTGATATCATTAGATAGAGAAAATATATAGGCTCTCAATATTCTCTTGGTTCTATTAGTGTGTTGTAGGTATGTAAATCTTTCATAAGATGTATTTATGTGTTGTAGGTATGTAAATCTTTCATAAGATGTATTTATTCTATTAGTAGAGTCTGAGAACTTGTTCTTAAGATATTCACTTGTTAATACCTTAGTGTATTTATAATGTTACTGCTACTTTAATTAACTCATTAACAAATAAAAACAAGTCTTAAAAGAAATTTGTGAAGCACACACAAAAAGTTGATTATCATGTTTACATTCAAACCTCAGAAAAAAATGAAAAATTTTATTTCAATATAGAATTTTTTTTAAGGTTTTATTTATTTGACAGACAGAGATCACAAGTAGACAGAGAGGCAGGCAGAGAGAGAGAGAGGGAAGCAGGCTCCCTGCTGAGCAGAGAGCCCGATGCGGGACACGATCCCAGGACCCTGAGATCATGACCTGAGCCGAAGGCAGCGGCTTAACCCACTGAGCCACCCAGGCGCCCCTCAATATAGAATTTTAAATGATTGATAGTACATAGTAGAGTAAGATACTATGACCATGAAATTTTTAGCAAGAAACATATAGTATGCTGGATATCAGAAAGGGAGTCTGAATTTTTCTAAAAAATTATGTGAGTACTGTCAGGTATGACACTTATTTATTGAAGCAGTTTGATGTTTTCAGAAAAACCAGTGGACATGAAAGGGTCATTGATGACATGACACATAACAACTTTTAGCTTCTAAAGAAATGACAGCAGCTTTGGAGAACTTCTAATGTCACAAGTTGAGGATGGATTTGAAAAAGGAACTTCTCTAGAGAAACATAATTTTTCAAAGTATTGACCTTCTCAGTAGAAAATATTTGAGGGACAAGTGAAGAATAAAATATTAGGGTTTGGTACTTCCATAAGTGATACCATGTGTATAGAAAAAGATGAAGAGATTAAATATAAGACCCAGATTTTTTCGTACTTCAACCTGTAGTTTTTCAAGTGTTCTTAAACACGTTTTTACACTTAAAAGAAAAATACCATAATACACATAAACATTTTATAGTATGCCTGGTCCTGTCCAATAAAGAAGTTTCCACAGTCAATTTGACCACTGAAAGGTTGAGTTCCTCCCACCCTACACACACACACACACACACACACACACACACACACACATCCAAATGCCTCTTGTGGACCACTGCTACCTTTAGTTGAGAGCTGCTGGACCAAATAGACCAAATCTGCTCCCCATCTGTGATTCCAGGGGAAAAGGAGCAAAATGAGAATCAGGCTCAGGTAGGTAATGACATTGAAGGTGAAGAATTAATAAGGTTGAGTTTTAGCTATGTACATAAAAGCAAATATTACTATCTCAAAAGGCCTAGTGTATCATCAGACTTGCAGAATTAAAATTAAATTGATAAAAGTATTTCATATTCTAAATTTTAAATCTTAAAGAAGTTCATTTTTTCTTAAAGGTAAATAGTATTGTGTTCCATTGATGAAAGAGTTGAAGGATTCTGTACTTTGCAGTGTCATTTTATTAACTCTCGCTGAGCAAGACTGTATTTTATTTATTTTTTTGAAAGATTTTAGTTATTTTTTTGCGAGAGAGAGTGAGAGCACAAGTGGTGGGGAGGGGCAGAGAGAGAGGGAGAAGAAGACTCCCTTCCAAGCAGGGAACCTGAGATGGGGCTCGATTCCAGGACTCCGAGATCATGACCTGAGCTGAAGTCAGATACTTAACCAACTGAACCACCCAGGTATTCTTGGGTAAGAACTGTATTTTAAACAAATAGGCTGAGAATCAACTTGAGAAGCAACCATTAGAAATACTTCAAAAGTCTAACCAAATGCTGGTGTGGTAGGTCAGACTAGCAAAGGGCTTTAAAATAGAATTTTCCAGGCCCTAAAAATTGTGAGACTCAAATATTTCTAGTGATACAGTGTTTATACCCAAAGTAAAGTGGTAAATGTAAGGAGGTGTTTTTAATTAATTATTTTTACTAATATGTTAGGTATTGTTTGCCCCAGGGGTACAGGTCTGTGAATCGTCAGGCTTGTAGGCAGTTATTCATATAATTTAAACCTAAATATAGGTTTGCCTCAGTAGGTTTTTTAGCTGACATAGTTTTAACTTGAATTATTCATATTAACTGCAGCAATTCTACATGTTTCTTCGCATTCATAGACAATTTTGGATTCGCAAAAAGTTGTGGTCTGCTTCTTGACATTCTATCACACAGTAGTGCTCTAAGCATCCCCAAAACTGTGAAATTCTTGAGTGAAATGATGTGAGTTGCATCTCAATTGCATTCAGAGGGGAGCAGAAGGATTAGGAGAGAGTATGGAAAATTGCTTAGCTGGTCCTTTCGATTATTGATGAAAAGGCAGAATAATCCAGAAAGGGACCATCTACCTCCCACAGCAATGTATTTTCTGATTAACTCAAAGAAGCTGATATCAGAGTGAACTTGGGTTCAATGGATTGCACCAGAAGAATCTGCAAAAGGATTATCTTATTAGCAGAGGGAGGACACATAAAGAAAATTGATATACACAAGAGCCAGGAGTACATGACAAATCCTTAAGCAGTGTAGCTTCAACAAAATATTAAAGTCAAATGTATATACATGCAAGATGAAAGGTGGAATATTGAAGTTGTTAAGACAGGTGCTTTACAAAAAGGTGGGGGAATATAAAACAGAGAAATGTGAGGTGGGGAAACCTGGAAAGTGACAGCAGATACTTTGCAACAAGAAATTTGTTGACATATACTTGGAAACAAATGAAGAACTATAGAGGGTGTAAATAGATTCTTGGATATTGCTGTAGGTCACCGGGGCCTTAACAAAAGAAAACGAGGAAATGTTTTATAGATTGGCAAAGGCTGTAGCAAGGCACATTCTTTGATCCTGGCAGGATTTTAATTGCTTTGCTGTTGATTGGCATGCAACTATGTTCAAATGAAGGAAGAGAACATATTTTGAGAGCTATTTCAAGGATTGCTTTCTGATACACTTCATTGAACAGCTTAGGTGGTTAGAGGCTATTTTGGACGATAGCCTAGAAATGACTCTGAGTAGGATAAATAAGGCTGAAATAGAAGAAAGTTGCTATCTCACACTGTAATCACGATAACCTTCATTTTAAAATACTCCGGAGAGGTCAGAAAAGAAACAAGCATATTACAGAGAGAAGTATACAAAATCTTAATTGGAAGAATGTCTGAAATGCTTGAATAAATTTTGATTGTACTCTTAATAGAAATGAATAGCAACAGCAGAGCTAACTTTTTAGGGGTTCAAAGTGCCTGTGTGTGTGTGGGTATTTATATACCCACACAAAGGTCTGAGCAAATATGATGAACAAAGAGTTTCTGTAGGTTGCTTTCTGGACTCCCTTCTAAAAGATGATCTAAGGCATGGTATGACAAGACATGACAATAGCAATAGACCACTGTGAATTTTTGAAAAAAATGCCTTGTGTACTGTTATTTTCTCTGGGAATTCATGACCCTGCCTCATGGGTCTGGAGCAAGGGACTGCTTAGGAGCCAGGATCCTCCATAAAAAAATATGTTTTGTTGTTGTTGTTGTTTTTTCTCCATCTATGTCTGCAAGGCTAAGGTATGTTGAGAAATTGAATTTGATGGAGTCCATCCTGAGTATTCCAAATCAGGAATTTTTTAAAAGTATGTACTCTTAAATTTTGTTGTTTTGTGTAGGTTTTGCTTAATACTTGCTTCCACTTTTCATTCAGAACTAACCATGGTGAGTCCTATATTGAGTAAAGGCTCATGGTTTGATTTTTGAAGGTTATTCCCACAGCCACCCAGAAGAAGCATATAAGGTAGCCGTGATCCAGGCAGATTATTTCTACCCACTACCCATCCGGGGAAGGTGGAAGCCTGATAGATCCTAATGACAATTCTCGCGCTTGAATGAAAGCACACAAATAATTTTGCTAGTAACTTTTCCTTTATCCAAGAGGAAGCTATACGTTAGTTTTTTTTTTCCCACAAATTTGAGTCCTGTCTGCATCATAAATCACACTGAGTTGAAAATGGGAAAAGTCGGTCATTTATCTGTGGATTGCCTACATATATGGTGCCAAACACTCAGCTGAACAGAGAAAAATTGAACAATAAGTATCTTTTCAACTTCATCCTGGGTGTTTCCTTGGGACCTTACGGTTTTATTAGCTTCATGCTCCCTAAGAAGAAACACTCTGTTGTTTAGTAGGAGGACCCAAACTCTCCGGCTTTGAATTTCAGTGCTTTCTCTGGCTTCCCTGCTTTGTGTCATGTTGTCTTTCACCAGGATTCTTTATTTGTCTCTAGCCTCTTCAGATTATTCCCTCACAGGTGATTGCCCTGGCTTCTCGGGTTGCGTCTCAAGGTTCTACTTCTGGCTTCTCGGGTTGCGTCTCAAGGTTCTACTTCTTGGACTGCTCCTTATCCTTCTTACACTGTAGCCATTGGTTCATTAGTAACCTCTACAGAGTATCTGATTGCAGCTTCAGTGTCTCAGTCCAAACAGGGGTGGAAGGGCCTTGCTTCTCTGGGAAGAGCTATTTGATATTCTACTGACAGAGCTGTTTGGGGAGGCTGTGGGACTTGAAAAGGATGGTTCTTTCTGTGCAGGAACTGTACCTGCCCCTTAGAGGGAGCTTTCCTAATAGCAGAAGGAACAAGGGTCATAGTCGTAGCTTCAGGTTGTTGGTGGAGGGGTAATGACCCTGGAAGGGAGAGTAGCTCAGTGTACTCGGAACCCCCCATCCACCAACACCAGGGTAAAATGATGGAATTACCCCCTCCCACGTCCATCACCAATACACATATCGTTCAACTCCTCTCTTTGTGGCTTCCTTCTCACTGTGCCTTGGGATTTCTCTCCTTCAAAAATGGCCCTGAAAATAATTTTGCTAAGGAGTGCAAGCAGTGACTGAGTGTGATAATACCACTGTGTTATTAAACGTTCTAAACTAGCCTGTCCTGTTTCAGGGTGGTTTCAGTTCAGCCTCACTATGAAATAAATGTGCATCCTAAGGAAAAAGGAAGTGGTGGTCAGTCTCTCCCACGCTCTGATATTCAGGATGTAGAAGGTGGGTTTGAGAAAGGTTGCATAAATCCATCTGGTATACGTGACGATAACTAAGCGGTTCATACTCTGTGCAGCTCTTCACTCTCTCTACACCATTGTCTAGTGACATCTGCAGATTAGCCATAAATAGGAAGGTACATCTCTTTCTCCTTCCACCCATATCAGCAGAAGTAGTGTCTCCAAACCCAAACCATTGGCTTTTGTTCCGGTCCCCTCATGCCTGCTTTGGTGTTTTTCCCCATCAAATACCCTCTCTCTTTTCTGGATCTTTACTTTCTTCTTTTTTTGTCAATAAGTACAAAAACAGTTCTAACCAAGTGACCAATGACCATCTTAGTGTTAAATCTAGAATTTTTTAAACTGCAAATCTACTTTTCTAATTCTCTTCCTTATTTTCTATTTTTTTTTTTCATTCAGCTTCCACCACAATGTGGATTTTTTTCTTCACATCTTGTCAACTAATATTCCATTTATCACGGCCTGTTATTTGTCGTCCCTCCTAAGTCTTCCACTCCCTCTCATGCCTTTGGCTACTGTTTGTATTCTCATGGATCTCAGATTTAGACTGCAAATCTCTAGATTTGTCTGAAGAACATCTCTACATGGAGGTTCTGTGAGCCCTTCAAACTCGTATATCCAAGACTGAATTCATCATTCTCCTTCAAACCTGAGCTTCCTCCTATATCTGCAGTCTCAGTGTCCTGGAAGTCCGAGCTAGAAACATGGCAGTCATTCTGGACACCAGCTTGCTTTCACGGTCCCCACCAAACTATGTAATCACCGAGGACTGAGGATTCAACATCTTAAATCCCTCTCTAAACCATCCTTGTTTTCAATGGCCACACTGCAGTCTTCATAGAATTCAATCTCCTGAATGGTCTCAGGCCTCCAGTGTGATGCTCTTTATCCAATGTACCTTCCATATTGCAGCCAAAATGGAAATATTTAGTCATATATAACGTGCCTTCATAAAACGGCTACATTTCTCCCCTGAGCTCTCAGGGTAAAGAAAAATATCTTAACCAAGGGTTTTAATTCCTTTTTTCTCCTAATATCTGTCAACTTTTATTTTCTGCCTCTCCCCTAGTACTTCATTTACTTGGAATAATGAGCCCTTAGGTTTCCCTAAGTTCACCTCTCTTCCGCCTGGAATGTTCTGTGACATTTGTTCCTATGTAATACAGACCACACATACAGACGCACATGCACACACACGCGTGCATGCACACACACACACACACACAAGTGCCTATAGTTTAATCTTACAAATTCCTAATTGTTTTCAAAATGACACCTCCCAAGATGAGTTCCTAACCTCACCATCTGATTTAGGCTTGTCTACTGTGTTACTTGTTCATTTGTTATCATGATATCCTATAATCAGGGACAACCAATCCACATCAGATTGGGAGTTTCTTGACGGCAGAGACTTTATCTTAATTAACTTCACCTCCTCATGACTGGGCAGAGTGGATGACAGGTATCATCTTTTGAATAAAACTTGGCACAGTGGGGCTTTCCCCTAGCATTTCTCATTCCTGGGGTGAAGTGATTAACCCCATTCTGGGGTTCTGGCTCACATTGAGCCAGGCTAACAGAGAAGGTCTTGCAAAAACAAAACAAAACAAAACAAAACAAAACAAAAAAACAAACAAAAAAACCCCATGAAGATTGTGCTGTTAGAAAGCACATGCTTTGTTATGATCCGGTTAGGGAATCAAAGGCCAAAGCAAACATCTTTTGCATTCCCTCTTGGTTCAGTGTTTGTGTTTGACCATCTAACGGTAAGGCTTTCTTTCTGATAAATGTGTCTGCCTGTCCTTTCCACAGTTAAGAGGAAAATGATGACAAAAAGACTCCACATGGTGGGGGCACGAGAGCTCTGAGAATGTAGTTCAATGGTGACTTTATGTTTTGGTAGATCTGACTCGAGACAGGTTTTCACAGAAAAGAGGGCAGGATGGTGTAGGTTGGTCTTTTTGTTTTTTGCTGTAAAAATAAAATGGCAGATCATGTGTTTTACTACTAAAAAGAAGAGATGCAGAAAAACTGATATTCAAAAGTGGACATAGAATTTTAACAAGAGAAACTGTTTCAAGGAAATATAAGATAAACTTGTTTTTAAATCATGTTTTGGCTACATTTTTAAGTAACACACTCAGATATTTTTTTCTCTAGTCTCCAGACACTTTCAGGTGAAGCATTGTTAAATTCAAAGCAGTGGGTATAATTGTTAACCTGATAAAAGTGCAATAATATACCTTTTTTCTCTGTATTTCTAGACACTTTTGACACTTTATTATATTTATTGTACTGTTTTCAGATTAACAGTTGAACTCATTGCTCTAAATTTAGAGGTTCTTCACCTGAAAAATGTTAAGTGTTATCTGAATATGTAATTTACATATTATTTAAAATTAAGTTTACTCTGTTTCTCAACTTGTGGACTCCCTGAATTATATAGACGTTATAGAATACACAATTTTAAGGATATGAGAAAGTTTATAGTATAAATATAGTGAAAAAAAATCAGGATCTAGACACACAATTTGATATGTTAAACTATCAATTTATTAATATATTTGGAAAAAAACATATGTTGAGTGATTAACTCTACTAGTATGATCTCCTGAATTTACAGAGTTTTTAAAAGGACTATCTCTTACCCTTTAACAAGGAAAATTTTTTTAAAAATGTTATTTTCCTAATGGTTTTCACAGAAATATAGACTAGAATAAATCCTTGAGATCATTTTATCAAGTTTGAGAAGGCGACCTGGGGGTTTTGGTGTTGGGTCATTTTCAGCACTCCTCTGGTTAGCAGTCTGAATTAATGATATCTGACTTAATCCTGCTTTTGAATAGTTACTTTTGATCATAGTCAAGAGCATCTATTTCACAGTTACAATCCCAAAACCTGTTTGATAATGTTTACTGACAATTACAGGCTTAGCTAAGAAGTAACAACAGGGAGTAAAGCGGTCTTTGAATAAAGTTGGCCTCAAAATGAACAACAGTAGGAGACTGATTGGCTCAGTTTTATTTAACATTTTTAAGTCTGATCTTTGACATTTTCATTAGTGAGCAAAAATAGCACATTGATGCAGTTCTCGGGTGGCTTATGGGGGAAAATGCTAAACATACCAGAAATCACTAAATAATTCAGAGGATTCTACTATGTTTAAAAATGGAGATATATATGTAGAAATTTTAGGATATGATAAAAATAGAAAGCTAGGCAATATATCTTTCTCCCCATCCCATTACTTAGGAGACAACATAGTATTTCTGGAAATCAACCATTTTGTTGCCAAAATTGTGGATATTTGTTGGCATTATGGCTGTGTATTATAGAAAATGAACTGTGAAAATTTAGTGACATATTGGAACAATTGCATTCTGTTTTCTCGACTTACAGTCAAAAAGATTTATGGCTATGGTAAGAAATCTTTCAATACCCTTGCCATCAACTACAAAGAAACAAACTGAGATGGAAAACAAGAACCAGATAAATCCTGTCCAAGAAATTATATATGCTAGTATATATTACTACATGAAAACTGTAAGTGGAAAGGACTTTTGTCATTGAGTCTTCATCAGGTTATATCCTTGCTACTTTGGTTGCCCATATTGCCTATCATTGTGATTCACAAAGGAAAATGAGCACATCACCAGGGTTATGTGACAATGTTCAGTTAGTTGTAATAGGAGGCCATAGAGTGAATATGGAGCATTTCCTAAAATATCAATTATTAAGGTGTTAGTAATATCTTAATATAACAGAGGCTTTAATATTGTTGGAAAATGATCTCTCTAAGTTGTTGAAGTTAATGTTTAGGTGAGAAGTGGAGAACCATCTCTCTGTGACATTGAAGCCATACTTCAGCCCCCGCAGATAAAGCCTCTGTATGAAAATGGATTTGAAGTTCAAATAACAGAGTTATTACTGAACATTAAGAACTGAATCTGTTTTGAGAATGAGAAGTGCCTGTACAGATCCCACTTCTTCCTTCAATTATTAATTTACCCATTTTTATTGAGTGAAATTATTTTCAAGTTATTATAGAAATGAAATTTGGTGACCTAGCATTACTCTTGGATCATGAAGGTCTTAAAGGAAATTTATCTTGCCTTTCTTTTTATATCTTTTCCTCCAGCTTTTCATTAGACATAGTATGTTTGTTAAATAAGGTATGGTGGCATACCAAAAGATTTTGGAATCAGGGTTTCTAAATTCAAAGGCTAGCCTGGAAATTTACTCTCCATGATAGAGTAAATTCCTCAACATCTGAGCTTCAACGCCTCATCTTTAAATGAAAGGAGAACACTTAGAGAACACTACTGACATGATGAAGACAGTAAAATACTAGCTATGGGGTTTTTAGAGTTCTTTTCTTTTTTAGGAGATCCTGAAAAAATTCCTGTAATTCAAGTAATTTTCAATCATTGTCTATAACTTTATTAATCTCATATTGTGTGTGTGTTGTGTGCACCTGCATATATGTGGTGGAGGAAAAATTAAATGTGTATATGGAAAATGGGACAGTCATGTTACAATGACAAGAAAATGGATTTAAAGGTTAAAGGCCAAAAGACCCTGAAGCCATCAGTCCTCCATACTGCAAGATTGAAAAGACAAATAGGTTAGGGGGATCATCAACTGAGAAATTGAAACACAGTATAAATCTGGTGAAATGCTGTCTCTGAATTCCAGAAACACTCAGCTAGAACACTCTATTCAATATCAGAGAAATTATGCGTGATTGTGCACTGTTATTATAGATTGGGAATGTAGTCTGGTAGATTTCTAAAAAGGCAGAAAGTGATACTACTGGTAATACAGAGTGGAGTAATCATTTAAAGCAAATCAGATATTTTCTTGTATTAATGTTTATAAATTAAGATAATGCTGTTGCCTCACTGAGATTTTTTTCAATCTATTTGAAAACTCAATAATGTGTACTCAGCATTTCAGACCAATGGGATAATTGATTTTAGGGGCAATCCTGTCAACTTTTAATTAATTCTTTGGAAGTAATGAAACAGAAGAGAGAGCATAAAGTAATACTACCAATGGGTTATATGACCCTTACTTCATTCAGAGCCATGTTTCAAAAGTAAATCTATATGTGCAATACCTGTAAACTTCAACTGAAAGTAATCTTAATGACCAAAAATTCTCAAAGTTGACATAGAAAAAGAAATATGCCCATGCCTTGTCATTGAATGCTTTGGAAAGAAAATCTCAAAAATTAAAATGAATTAATCAGGTTCCTATTCCCAAGAAAATTGATGAGGGGGAAAAAAAGAAATGATGATCTCAAATTCTCCTGAGAATGAATAATGAAGGTATATGTAGATCAAGTTCATAATTGCACCTAATACATTCATCTTCACAGAAATAGTAGAGTATTTAAAAAAAAAACAGTGCTCATATATTTGTACAACTGTGGCCACCTTAGTGCCACTTTTAGACAATGAAAAATAGTGAAAACTAATTTATGTCATCTTAACTTGAAAAACTGAATTTGTGACAGGATATTGACTGGAATTTCATAAACTGAAAAGACAAACTATGTATTCAATATATGCTTTCTGTTGAAGATTGAAAAAAGTCATACACACACACACACACACACAATCCTCACTGACAGTCCCCCTTTTTTTTTCTTATCAGATTTTGGTGTATACTTTTGATACATTAAGAAAATTTCTTTCATATGAAAGACTATACTTATATATGTAGGCTTCTTGAAAATTTGGTTGTGGTTTGGAAGTGCAGTGTTTGTTCCAGCTGTATTGTTTTCAATAACCTCAGCATCTTCAATCCTCTTGGCCCCCCTACCAAGGGAGAGGGGTTGAAAACGAAGAATATCCAACCCTTGTGAAATTGGATGCAGGAGGCTCAATCCAGATTACACGTACAGTTAAAGCACTTGGCCACAAGGCATGTGTGCTGAGAGAAGGGAAGGGTCAGATCCGGCCTCTGCCTAGCTTGTGTTTACTCATGTTAAAGGATTGTACTCTGCCTTTTTCAAAAAACAAACAAAAAAAGAAATTAGTGGCTTTTGGTCTTTATTAAATAACTTGTTCAGATCAGTGGTTGTTACCTTTAGAAAGTGAGGAGTAGATAACAAAACATGGAGTGATTTGATAGCACTGTAGGGGTTAAGAGAGGTTAGAAGATCAGGATGTCTTCTTGAGAAGTTGTATAACAGTGGGAATTTAAACATCTGGGGGAACGTCATGAAGTCATCAAACACCTGGTGTGGGGCACTGTTCTTCAGCCATCTGCTTCCATAGTTGACCATGAATCAGTCATATCTGTCCAAATCCAGTTCTCTCTAGAATTCCTGTTATTTAAAAAACAAGAATGACAAAAAAATGCAGGTGCCTGAGTGGCTTAGTTATTTAAGCAACTGCTTTTGGCTCAGGTCATTATTCCGGACTTCCAGGACCGAGTCCCATATCAGGCTCGGAGCTCCCTGGGGAGTCTGCTTCACCCTCTGACCTTCTCCCCTCTCATGTTCTCTCTCTCTCTCTCTCTCTCTCTCTCTCAAATAAATAAATAAATAAATAAAATCTTTCAAAAAAAAGCTTGGTTCTGTTTCCAGAGAAATATGCAAATATATTGGTCAGTCAAGTAAAGCAAATAGTTTCAGGTTGTGGTATTGAAAGGAAAAATACTCCATATTTTGTTTCACTTTTAATTCCAAATATTTACTTATGTGCTACTAAGGGATGAGTTCAGAACAAATCCCTTGAAGGTGTCTGCTTTCATTCTGCATTATCTGAAGCTGTAGATAAATAGATGAATAATAAAATATATGTTAAGTTGGGGAGGGAGAAATAGGAGGTGATGAGTGGAATGTTTGGGGCTAAGAATAAAATAAAGTCAGATTCCCAATTTGAGAATGATTGATTAGATATGAAAATATTATATTAGAGGCAAACTGTATTAAAATTTTCATCAGTTTATCAAAGAGGAATACTTCCCTATTTATTTTTGTTTGTTTATGTAATTCAGATACTAAATTATAATAGAGCTATATAGTACAAATAATACAAAGGTAATAACATTATAGACATATAATGAAATTGGAGAGTTTGATTTCTTCCTGCTTCAGTCTCACTATGACTTACTGTTGTCTCCATAAAGTTTTCTTTAATATTCTTCTTTAGTTTTTATTTAACTTCTATTCCAAAGTCAGTTAGAACTATCACTGTTGCCTCTACTGATCCATGCAAGAATATTCCTTTTCAGGGTGCTTTTTTCTTTTTATCATTTTAAATAATATGTACACCCAGTTGGGGCTCGAACTCAGAACCCTGAGATCAAGAATTCCATCTTCCACCTACCGAGCCAGCCAGGTGCCCCACAGAGTGCTTTTTCTAAAGAAAGGTGCCAGCAAAACTCCTTATGTAATTTTCCAAGTTGGTTTTTAGCTTCCTGTTGATCCTCCTAGTGAAAAAAATCTCTAATGTTCTTTTTCCTAAGAGATGAGATTAACTTCATTAAAATTATTTTTCTCCTTTCATAATCTGAAGTGTGTGTTTTTTTGTTGTTGTTTGGTTTGGTTTCCAATTTACTTTTACCAGGTCTCTTTTTTTTAGAGTTTGGAGCTTTTATTTCCAGATATCTTCCCCAGGTTTATGGAAGTAATCGAAAATCTTATACATGTAAGGCATACAACTTGATATTTTGATGTACGTATGCATTGTGAAATAGTCACCGCAATCAAGCTAATTAACATATCCATCACCTCACATAGTTACCTTTTTCTTTTTTGTTTTTGTTCATATATAATTCTAGGTAAGGTGAGCAGAGGAATTAAAACTAGCAAATGTGCCTGAGAATAAGTTGACTGAGACAAAGAGGCAACACAAAGGGACACGTCAGAAATCACGCAAAGGGGAAATTTCACAGTACGGAGGATGCATGTAATCTCCTAGGCTAAGTACTTTCTAGGCTGCAGATTCGGTGCAATTCTCAGATTGGATAGGAGTTTGCAGGGAGCTGGATGAAAGGAGACAGATACACCATGTTTAGAATACCACTTGGAAAATACCTTAGTAAAGAAAACTAAAGATGGTATTGCCATGCAAATGTAAAACTGAATCGTTGATGAAAATTAATAGATAATAGGGGCCCCTTAGGGGCTCAGTTGATTAAGTGTCCAACTCTTGATTTCAGCTCAGGTCATGATCTCAGGGTCCTAAGATCAAGCCCTGCATCACACTCTGTGCTCAGGGCAGATCTGCTTGTCCCTCTCCCTGCCCCCCCACTTGCTCTCACTCTCCCTCTCTCCCTCTCAAATAAATAAATAAATAAAATTTTAAGGAAAAAAGAAAAAGGCTAATAGACAATAGCAATGTTCCCAGTGTGTTTGCTTCCTTGAACTTCTCCTCTGACACAATTCTTATTTTTCTTTCTTTTAAACCTTGTTCAGTATTCTTTTATCTTCTATGAGATTCTTTTTCCTTCAGATATTTTATATTTCTGTATATTTACATATATAATTTAATATAAGGATATCAATAATGTATCACTGCTGATTTTGTCAGCATAGATATTCTCTTAAAAATCTTTTCCTAGGGGCGCCTGGGTGGCTCAGTGGGTTAAGCCGCTGCCTTCGGCTCAGGTCATGATCCCAGGTCCTGGGTTCGAGGCCCGCATCGGGCTTTCTGCTCAGCAGGGAGCCTGCTTCCTCCTCTCTCTCTGCCTGCCTCTCTGCCTACTTGTGATTTCTCTCTGTCAAATAAATAAGTAAAATCTTTAAAAAAAAAAAAATCTTTTCCTATTTTGCCTGTCACTCATTTTCTTGCTTCTGCTTCTTCCCCCACATCATGATCCTCACACGTAATCCATGTTAACAGAGTGTCATTGGGGTTGTGTTTCTTTCATGTTCATGTGATCATAAACACACATGTATAGGTACAAATATGAGGTTTTTTTGGCCACTAATATTTGTAAAAGAAATGATATAGTCATGCTTTTCTGCTCCTTTCTCCTCTTCATCTCTAGTGGAAATCCTTCCAAGTCGATGAGTCAAGCTTTGACTCTCTCTCTCTTTTCTTTATCTGCATAAAGTTCCATAGCAATGTACAAAAAATTATCCTACTTTTTTCCAGTTGATGCACATTCCTGTCTTTTCTTTCTCCTTTTTGTACTTATCAGTAGTGCTGTCTTAAACACAGCCCTAGTGTATGCATTCTTACACACTTGTGCTCATTTCTCTAGGATAGGGATTCACAAGCAAGGTTGCAGTGCCTGATTTTTAAAAATTTTTTATTAATTATTTTTATTAACATATATTATTTGCCCCAGGGGTACAGGTCTGTGAATCGTCAGGCTTATGCACTTCACAGCACTCACCATATCACATACCCTCCCCAATGTCCATAACCCAACCACCCCCTTCCCCTCAGCAACTCTCAGTTTGTTTTGTGAGATTAAGAGTCTTTTATGGATTGTCTCCTTCCCAATCCCATCTTGTTTCATTTTTTCCTTCCTTACTCCTCAAACCCTCCACTCTGCCTCTCAAATTCCTCATATCATATGATAATTGCCTTTTTCTGATTGACTTATTTCTTTCAGCATAATGCCCTCTAGTTCCATCCATGTCATTGCAAATGGCAAGATTGCATTTCTTTTGATGGCTGCATAGTATTCCATTGTATATATATACACCACATCTTCTTTATCCATTCATCTATTGATGGACATCTAGGTTCTCTCCATAGTTTGGCTCTTGTGGACATGGCTACTATAAACATTCGAGTGCACGTGTCGCCTCGGATCACTACATTTGTATCTTGAGGGTAAATACTCAGTAATGTGATTGCTGGGTTCTACGGTGGCTCTATTTTCAACTTTTTGAGGAACCTCCATGCTGTTTTCCAGAGTGCAGTGCCTGATTTTAATAGTGATTATGATACTGCTTTCTAAAAATGACTGCAATAATTCACATTTTTTAGCAGTGTGAAGAATATAATTTCTTCCACATTCTAGTCAATTTAGACATATATAGTATATATATTTTATTTATTATATATATAATGTATATTTTAATTTCTTAAAAAAGATTTTATTTATTTATTTGAGAGAGAATGAGTGAGAGAGAGCATGAGAGAGGAGAAGATCAGAGGGAGAAGCAGACTCCCCAAAGAGCTGGGAGCCTGTTGCGGGACTCGATCCTGGAAGTCCGGGATCATGACTTGAGCCGAAGGCAGTTGCTCAACCAACTGAGCCACCCAAGCGCCCTGTATATTTTAATTTTATGAGTTAGTGGGGATTATATTACCTTTATGTTCATCTTTCTACTGTTCCTCCTGTATATTACATGTGATCACTGAAAGCAGTGAGCAAGACAGAAGACATGTTCTCATGGAGCTTAACAGTCTAGGAAGGAGATACAGATAATTAACAGGTAAACAAACAAATATACTCAGATGATGTTATGTGCTATAACAACAACAAAAAAAAGAAGAGTGATTCAGCCCCAGCCATCTTTTTTTTTTTTTTTTAAAGATTTTATTTATTTGACAGAGAGAGATCACAAGTGGGCAGAGAGGCAAGCAGAGAGAGAGAGAGAGAGAGAGAGAGGAGGAAGCAGGCTCCCCACAGAGCAGAGAGCCCGATGTGGGACTCGATCCCAGGACCCTGAGATCATGACCTGAGCCGAAGGCAGAGGCTTAACCGCTGAGCCACCCAGGTGCCCCCCAGCCATCATTTTTTATTTCTTCATTACTTAATTTATATATTCTCAAATTCTAATGAGCTTGAGTAACTTCTCATACATTTATTGACGTTAGGATTAGTTGTCAATGAGCTACTAAGCTCTTTATATTTTGTAGGTATTAATCTTATGTCATTGCATTATAATACATTTCTCTAAATGTTTCTATTGACTTATAATCTTCTCTGACAATCCAGTATCTTTTTCTTTTAAAACTTCTGGTGTGTCAGTCTTATTTGAGCAGATTTTTTTCTACCATTAGGTTCCAAAACTAGACCCTAGGATTTTTCCAATTATTTCTAATGAATTAGCAAATATTAGAATTTTTAAATAAAAGAAATCTAGATGATCAGAAATAGAATAACCAGTGTTGGCTGAAAAATATTGAAAATGTGTCATGAAGGAGGTAAAACTCAATGGTAGTATTTGAAGGATGAATAAAATTTGAATGGGTAAAGAAAACATAACTATTTTATTTTTAATTTGAAGTCATGTCTGAGAAAATGCAATGCATATATATTACTTTTTCTTGTAGAGATGGATTGCTAAAATCTTGGGGAGTTCATGATATCACAATTTGAATCACTCATTAAGCCAGATGATTACTGCAAGTTACATATAAATAAGGTGTCAACTGTTTCATAACATATATGAATAATTATGATGACAATAAAAGTATAGTCAGCAACATGCTGAATATCTTGGTATAGTACATTATTTTTCTAATTATGATCAATAGAGAAAATGATTCCAACTACCTGATTGATCTAGAAAATTCTTGTATTCTTGCATGTGTTTTGTAGTCCGGTTTAGAAGATACCAGTGATATGTTTTTCAGCATCTTTTCTTTATGAGTTAGACTGCATTACCACAATCATCTATCACGAAATAAATATGAAATCTGAAGCTCTTTTGAAATCAGGAAATAAAATTTGCTGAAAATGAAGTTAACTTATGAATATCCCCACACACGCCCCCAGGCCTTCCACTATAAGTAAACACATTCTAAGTATGGCTATCTATGAATTCTTTTCCATCAATCTTTTTATGTTTAGGTTGACTAGCTTCCATAATGAGTAACTCAGAGCACTTACTATATTAAAAGTGGTTTCACACCATCATCTTCATACAAGAATAACAGATTTATTTGTTCCACAAATGTGTATTCACAGTCACATAGAAGAACAAAATTACTTCCACAATGCATTATTTTTTTCCTGCTTTTGCCATGAAAATATTATACTTTTTAGCACCTTATATTTGCATAACACTTTAGATTTCGAAGAATGTTGTATGTTTTACCTGACCATATTGAGCCCATCATGGGATAATAGGATTTCCATGACTTTTTGAAATTTCTAAACTTTCTTTGCTTTGCGTCTTTTAAATGCTGGCATATAGTTAAAATACAGCTTTTAATATGTAGCTTAATGGTATAAATACACACAAATGTGTGCACGCATGTATTCTAATTTTCTGTGATCAAGTTATTCAACCCTTATTGCATTTCCGTAGCTCCATTATGAGTTCTCATAAAAGAACACAACTGAGTGGCTTGTTTGAGATAACTCTACAAACCTAAATCTCACTGAATTTTATTTTCTGCCTTATTGCATGCAATTTGCTTCTTCTCCTATATATTTTTTCACATCATTACTCCTTTTCAAGTTTAATCCATTAAGTGTTTCATAGAATTTTCTTTCAGTGTAATAGCCTTGTGCATTTAGAATACAAATTGTATACCACACCCATTTTCCTTACCACCTACTGTGTATTTAAAAGTTGTTTTTATGTGCCAATAATGCTGTTTAGATGAATCAGGTATATAACCAGACTGACCACCTAAATGGTTTCGCAGAGGTTCTCCAAATATAAGGTCCATATTTTTCTAGCTTGGAGAGAATCAGGACACTTCATTCCTATACAAAGAAGAAACTCCAAATTTTGACTCCTGATTCTTCTAGCCAATTGCATGATAAAAGATTATTAGAAGAGATAGTTCTGGGAACAGAATAGGCTTTTAGGTAAGGGCAACATTCAGGTTACTGCTTCACATTGCTTTGGTTCCAGCTTAAACAGAAATAATTTGAAACCATGATTTTAATGGTGTCTTTCCGTAATTCCTAAATTCATTTAGAGCTCATTCTTATTTGCAGTCTCTATTCATCTATATTGGACACACCCTTCTCCTTTATAATTTTAGCAGTTTCAACCCTGATAATGGAGGCTCAGTGCGTCTTCTTATTTTTGGTTAGAAAATTATAAGACATCATTTTCTAAAATTTTACACCAATTGAGTGGTACTGTAAGTTGTGTAAATCCATTGTACAGTATATTTCACACTTTACTAACCTTGAGAAATTAGCACAAATTAAATTCCACATTACCAGCCTAAAGCCATGAAGAAGAAAGTAGGCTCAAGGGTATTTGGTTAATTGTGCTAAAAATATATTCATGCTATCTGTGTAGAGCATAAATGTAGCAAAAGCATTTTTTTAATAAAATACTATGAGTTTGATTTCTTCTGTTTTCCCATTTATCTGCAGATGTGAATAATAATGACTACTTTGTTATTTTGCAAATCTGGTAGGTTACTGCTCACCAAGCTATTAACCTTGTATTACTTTGTAAATGTTTGAGAAAAAATTATTTAATGTAATCAAATTTATTTAGGCAGTTTGTTGCTATTGTTTTATTAATTTTTAACCATTCGGTATAGGCATAGATTCAGAAATAGAGGAAAATCATTAGACCAATAATATGTATACAAATTATGGCCATTATTTATTAAGGAGTTGAAGCGTAAAAGTTATTATACTTTTACTCCACTTTTTAAATTTAATGATTAAAAAGACAACTATTTATCTTTTGTCTGTACTGTCATTTGCAAATATCTTCTCCCATTCCGTGGCTTGCCTCTTTGTTTTCTTGACTGTTTCCTTTGCTGTGCAGAAGCTTTTGATTTTGATGAAATCCCAAAAGTTTATTTTGGCTTTTGTTTCCTTTGCCTTTGGAGACATATCTTGAAAGAAGTTGACCCTCTTCCACTGTTGGTGGGAATGCAAGTTGGTGCAGCCTCTTTGGAGAACAGTGTGGAGATTCCTCAAGAAATTAAAAATAGAACTTCCCTATGACCCTGCAATTGCACTACTGGGTATTTACCCCAAAGATACAGATGTAGTGAAAAGAAGGGCCATCTGTACCCCAATGTTTATAGCAGCAATGGCCATGGTCGCCAAACTGTGGAAAGAACCAAGATGCCCTTCAACGGACGAATGGATAAGGAAGATGTGGTCCATATACACTATGGAGTATTATGCCTCCATCAGAAAGGATGAATACCCAACTTTTGTATCAACATGGATGGAACTGGAAGAGATTATGCTGCGTGAAATAAGTCAAGCAGAGAGAGTCAGTCATCATATGGTTTCACTTATTTGTGGAGCATAACAAATAGCATGGAGGACATGGGGAGTTAGGAGAAGGGAGTTGGGGGAAATTGGAAGGGGAGGTGAACAATGAGAGACTATGGACTCTGAAAAACAATCTGAAGGGTTTGAAGAGGTGGGGGGGGTGGGAGGTTGGTGGAACCAGGTGGTGGGTATTAGAGAGGGCATGGATTGCATGGAGCACTTGGTGTGGTACAAAAACAATGAATACTGTTATGCTGAAAATAAATAAACAAAAAAAAAGACAACTATTTAGTTGTTTGCATGATTAGATGTGTATTTCTCTAAGGAGGGCACTGAGAAGGTATAAGGATTTCATTAGATTATACAAGGGAACTATGTCTCAAAATATTATCATATAAAATGTTAAATGTTTTCAGATACTATACCAGGATTTCAGGAGATTTTAAAATAATTGTGATTCTAAAGGTTGGTCTGGAGTAATTATCAGTTCTTCCTTAAGGTGATTCCCTGTCATACCCTAAAATATCTATAAGGCAAGTATGTTGAAGTTTTACTTCATTTCTTTTTTATAATCAATGACTATATTGAAAAGAATATGAACAGTTTAAACAAATTAAAATTTTAAACCTTAAAAATCAACATATTCCGTCATTCACTATCACTTTGACATTATCCCTAGCATATTTTTTTCATGCTCACATTTGCTGATAGACCAGTAGCCATGAAAGTTTGTCTTCCTCCTTGTTTTATTCCCTTTTGGTTGTTCAGCCAGTCTGTGACATGGATGAATCCTCCCTTTTACCCCTCTATCTTGGATGTTTAATTTAGGATTTGAATTGTTAATATGTCTTGATTATTACAAGCTCTAACTCATTCGATTCCATTTCCAAGCCTGGGAATAGACAACCCACTCAGTGAAAGGGAAATCAGTGGTCCATTTGAATGCTAATTACTACACAAGTCCTGTATACTGTATCAAAACTTAGCATAAACATGGTCATCAGGGGAGGCGGAAAAAACCATTAAAATGCTCCCCAGGAGACTGAGCTCATTAAAACCTACACTGATATCCAACAAAGAAGGAAAGAGCTGCTTAGCTGGACCCGTTCCTTTCTTGGATGTGCAATTCGTGTATTTTTTAAGGGTGAGAGGTATGTGCGAAAGGTAAAGAGGTAAAGTTGGGTGAAGAACTTCTACATTGTACACCAAAGGCTTTTCTAAACCAAACCAAAACTAAACAAAACAGTGATTGTTATTAACAAAACACTTCTTTTCACTATGTTGTATCTGTTATACACTTAAGTGTAAGTAGTGGCTATCCTACTGGGATTGCATCACACAGTTTTAAGCAAGAGTTAATTTAGACATTTCCAATAGCATTATCTTTGGAACATCTTTAAAAGTTTTAGCTGTTATTCATGTACTAGGAAAAGAAGCAGGTATGACATGGGGCAGAAGCAGATACCAAGGCAATAATATCACCAAGTACATTTTTTCTTATTCTCACATTTTATTCAACGATAAGTTACATATAAGATATTCATTTTAGTATACTTCAACTGGATCTGTACCAGTTTATCTAGCATACGGTCTATGTTATTATTATCAGTTCCTTCTATCCATAGCTTTTAAACTTTGTGTACATCAGATTGATTACCTGGGACACTGGTAAAACGAAGACTTTTGGGACACAGTGCCCCTGGGAATGTTCATGGTTAACCAGCACTCCAGGTAATCCTGATACAATTAGGGCCACATTACCTCAAATAAATAGAATTAATTAAATGGTGTTATATCTGATCATTCTATCTGTGCTTCACTGGAAAATCTGTGAATTTAATTTATCTGTGCTTCCCTGGGAGATCTGGAAGATATATTTTGCAACTACATATCTTTTTTGAAAAGAATAAATCAGAGGAAGAATGTTTTTAAATGTCTATAGGATTTATGTCTCAAATGACTATCTTTTCACTTCAATTAGATTTTACCTGATGTTAGGGTTATTTTATAGATGATTTTTATGTATCACATGTGCTTCAATTATCATATATCATACCATGGATAATATGATACATCATATGTAATACATAATTTGATATAGTATCAAGTTATTTTCTAAAAAAGCTTGAGTTGTGATATATTAAGAAATATATTTGCTCTTTGTTCCTGATTCCTGACGGAGCTACTAAGACCCTTGGAATTTCTTCAGGGATAAGAATATCTTATATTATTCATAGGAACACATTTTTTTTTTTAAAGATTTTATTTATTTATTTGTCATAGAGAGAGAAGCGAGAGTGAGCACAGGCAGTCAGAGTGGCAGGCAGAGGCAGAGGGAGAAGCAGGCTCCCTGCCAAGCAAGGAGCCCGATGTGGGACTCGATCCCAGGGCGCTGGGATCGTGACCTGAGCCGAAGGCAGCTGCTTAACCAACTGAGCCACCCAGGCGTCCCCATAGGAACACATTTTGATCCAATCTGAGTTTCTGCTAATGTGGTAACTTAGGGTGAGGCTCCTAGGGTGAGCTCTAGATAGGGCTCATAACCAGAAGGACCAAGTGATTAGAAGGTTGGAACTTCCAGCTCCACTCACTGACTTCTACGATGGAGAAATTGGAGATGGAAACTGCACCTTAAAAACATTCTTGAACAACCAGATTTGATGAGGTTCTGGGTTAGGGAACACACTGAGGTTCTGTGAGAGTGGCGTAGCCAGAGAGAACATGGAAGCTCCGTGCACCCATACTCCATACCTTGCCCTAGCTTGTCTTCCTCCTGGCTGTTTCTGAGTTGCATTGCTGTATAATACAAGTGTAGTGTTTTTCTGAGTTCAGTGAGCCCTTATAGCAAATTACCTTACCCGAGTTGAGGGTTGTAGGCACCCCCAATATACAGCCAGTTGACCAGATGTACAGGTTATAACCTTGGGCTTGCAACTGGCGTCTGAAATAGGGGGCAGCCTTGTGTGATTGAGCCCTACCTGTAGGATCTGATGCTGTCTTCAAATAGATAGTGTCAGAATTGAGTTAATTTGTAGGATGCCCAGTCATTGTTAGCTGAGAATTGGAGAATTGCTTGGTATTAGGAAAAACCTCACACATTCTGTGGCCAGAAGAATTGTATCTGTGAGCAGGGAGACACGGGAGTTTTCCCCTTCAGTGATAAATTGAACACCATCATTAAAAGTATTGAGACATGACTTTCTTATCCAAAGGATTCTGTGAGAAGTTGAACGTCAGCAGGATAACCTTCCCTTCACAAACAAGTATTGAGGACCTAAAATAAAATATGCTAGATAATGTGCTAAGCACTGGGTGTACAAAGGCTGGCCCTGGACAGAACTGGATATTTTGTCTTTTGCTTCTTCTCTCCTTTAACAGATTAGTTACAACTGATCTGATTTAATACAATATAATTCATTTAATGATGAATTAAACCATATTCCTAAATATCAGTAGGATAACAATACTTACCTATATTTTCAATCCGTGTGCATTTGAAACGGAAATTGTAATTTACATGTTCCTTGCTCCTTAAGAATGATTTTTAAGTGGTCAGTGAAAAAAGAAAACTCAACCTGTTAGAAACACCATCAGAAGTATTTTGGAAAAAGGAAACACTAGAAGAACAAAGGGCATGCATTCACTTTTGTATTCAACAACTATTCATTGACTACCTAATATTTAAGTGGCAGTGGTCGCTGCACAAGCCAAAGCTATATTTACTGTCAGATTCACACATGTTCAGGCATAATTTAGAGGACTGGTGAAGAGCAGCCGAGGGTCTGTTTACATGGAGGATCAAAAAAAAGCTCTTAGAAAAATAAAAATTCATCCTAGGGGAAAAGAGGGTCAAGATGGGTAAGATTGGTTGAAGGATTGTTTGCAAATATTGAACACAGAAGGGAAGGATGATTCTGAGCATCGCTTGTGTCCCTAAGATTATCGCATAGCACAGATCTCATTATCTCGCACACAAATCCTTGGGCTAGAAGGCTGAAATATAAACTAAAAAGTGGCAGTTATAAGAGTTATTGCTTTATAATTGCTGTGGGACATGAAGAGTGTGAGGCATTGGCAGCTTTGGTGCAGATGGTTGCAGCCACACTGCTGGGGCATGACATTGGCAGTGATTCTCTGTAAATGCCAGCGACGGTGTTGGCAGCAGCGTTGGTGACCATGGAATTGGGGAAGATACAAACACTGGCAATGCCAGTGTGTTGGCCAGGGGGTCTTTCAGGTCCTGCAGGCCGGAGAATGATCCTGGACATGAGAGAGAAGGAATGGCCAAGGAAGGCTTCTTTCTTAAATGGTTGTGTAATTTTCTAAAACAGAGAAGATATTGTCTAAGAAGCAAAGTGGGGGAAATTTCTACTCTTGGACACATTGATCTTGACCTGTCTGTCCATTCCGTATATAGTTGCAATTGAATGTATTTGTAATTTAGAATGAGGGACTATATTCCCACTTTGGGAGTCATAATTGAAGATATAAGAAGTGACTGAGATAATCCAGGGAGAAAGTGTCTAAAGCTAAAAAAAGAGAAAAAGGCTTAGGACAGAGAATTGAAGATCAAGAGTATTTAATGTCTATCTTCCTGGATTAAATCAACCTGGTCCAGGTTTGAAGGATAAAAGTGCTTAATAGGTAGATTGGGATATAAATTGTAAAGACCAATCCAGGCAAAGACACAGCATGTTAAAACACACACACACACACACACACACACACACACACACACACACAGGGAGAGGGGGAGAAAAGAGTGAATTGTAATGATGCATTTAAAGAACCAAAGGAGGGGAGCCTGGGTGGCTCAGTGAGTTAAGCGTCTGCCTTCGGCTCAGGTCATGATCTCAGGGTCCTGGGATTGAGCCCTGCGTCTTCCGGCTCTCTGCTCAGCAGGGAGCCTGCTTCCTCTTCTCTCTCTGCCTGCCTCTCTGCCTGCTTGGGATCTCTGTCCGTCAAATAAATAAATAAATAAAATCTTAAAAAAAAAAAAAAAAGAACCAAAGAAAGTTCAGTGCTGTGAAAGAGTAAAGTTCAGCATTGCTCATAGTAGGAGATTGCTGAATTGTGTAGGCGATGAGATGGGATCTGATCATTGAATGCTTTATACAACATATTCAGGAACATATGGAAATGGAAACATTATGATGGTTTTAATTGGGGGATAGGATATAATTTGATTTCCATATTACAAAGATGACTTTGTTGTCTAAGTTAAGGAGAAATTCAAGGACTTGGGGTAGGTAGGGAGAACCGTTAGGGGGGTATTTCAGCAGCCCAGGAGAATGCTAACAATGGTCTAAAAAAGTAAGCGAAGGTAACAATACATAGGACATAATGCAGGGCTCAAAAGAAAAGGTTGGCCCCGCATGGTATACTGCTGACCTCGTGTTTAGACATTTGATGTTATGTTCATCATGGATTGTTCCCATTATTTTTGATTAAAAAAATAATTTATTGAGTATTATTTATCTCAGGAAAAATTTAAAAAAAAAAGGAAAGGAGCTGTTAAGGATACTCCTGTTTCAGGCTTAAGAAAATGGACAAATTGGCTTTCTGTAATACAGACACACAGAAAGAAGAAGACCTTTGAGGAAACAGAGTATGATGATGGTATGAACGCGATGTGAAGCTATTCAGATAGCAGCTGGCTTGAAATGTGGTTCCTCAAGACAACTTAAGGGATTACTTAGGTGAAAGTTGTATATGGAGAAGGACCCTTGAGCCTCTTAAAAGTGCTACTGTTAGATAATACATGAATCTGATTCAAATTAGATTATCCGAAAAGAAAAGTTTTGTGGGATTTTCCCAAGAATTTCATGGATGAAAATAAGTCTAAAGTGGGATAATTGGAGACAGTGACTAAAAACACTCCCTATCCCTACAAAACAAAGCACTCCCTTGAGGTTCCCTATCCCTACTACCTATTTTTTGCATATCCCCTCCCTTTCTCTATCTCTCTATCTCTCTGTCTCTGTCTCTCTTCCCTCTCTTCCAACCAAACTCCTCTATCTTGCTGACCCATATTTACGTGATGATTCTGAAGTAGTGTCATTGCTGAATTCTAGTTCTAAAAATTTCAGAAAGATTCTGATTGGCCTTGTCTCAGTTATCCTTCCCCTAAAACATTTCAGGCAACAGGACAGAATCGTGTGGTAGAAAATGTCTATTCACCGTTTAACAATGTGAATCTTAGAAATGAAGTTTTTAGAAAGTTGTGTGAGCTTACTATGTGGATGGGGAGAGAAATGTTTAGGCAAAAGCAGTCATATAAAATGTGTGTTAGGTGACAAAACATTCTGATGGAAACCGTCATTTGATCAGGTGGAGAGAAATGTGAAAAGTGTCTCTATCAAGGAAGTTGAGAAGCAACTTGTTTAGAGCGAGAAAGTTTAGACTGTTCAGGGTGAGAAGAGAAAGTGTTATGAAGAGCCAAAGAGAAGGTAAGAAAAGGAATAGATATGGAAAGATCAAGACATATTGAGACCAGAAAGTTTTTCTTTGTAAAGACTGTGGCCTGGATTAGAAAGAAAGTGACTAACGTATAGGGAAATTCGGTCCCTAAAATGAGGGACTATTTTCTCCATTTTCAAATGCAGTTTCAAACTTGAAAATATTTCCATGTGTCCTCATGATGTTTCTTTTGCTGGCCAAGTGCTACTTACTCCAGAAGAGGCCTTGTAAATTATACAGGAGTACTTTAGAAGGTTATTTTTAAATATGCACTGTCTCAGGGTGACTCTTAATTTTATAGACATTGTCTCCTTCCAAGTCAGTGAACTATAATTATCAATTTTTAATTCTTATTTTCATTAAAGATTATTTTTAGATTGCCTTAAACTCATTTGTTGAATCAAAACTGTCCATTGAGATTCTGAAAAATGCCAAGTATTGTGTTCTGTGTAGGGTTTAATAGTAAGCAAAATATAAAATAATATTAAAAATTTAAAGATGTGCCTATTTGCACACAAGGATCTAGTTCTTCAATTTAGTGTTCAGTGCTTATCCTCATTTGCCAGCCTGCATAGACCATCTTTTGAAGATGCTAACTTACACAACAAAGAGCTTCACTGAGCCATTTTTCCGGCTGTAGAGCTGGTGTATGTGGCTTAAACTACGCTTTTTTACATAATTGCCCTTATAGCCAAATAAACATTGTAGGGTATCTAATACGTTACAGGTCAAAAAGTAGGTAGTTTGTGGTCACAGAAAACTAATAATATCAAAACAAAACGAAACAAAACAAAAAAACCCTTGGGATCAAACAATGATCTCAACTGAACGAATGTTAATAATAATAATACCTTTTTTATTTCTTAATGTCATACACTGACTTCCAGCTCTTCAAGCAAATGCGGTATGGCTCATAGCCTTCTTTCTCCTCCTTATGCCATCTCTACACTCTTGTTTCTCCCCAACACACACACATACATGGATGCAAATTATGGTTGGATCCAGACAATGGTGCCTAGGATGGGAGCTTTCAAGAGCTGAGGCTATAAGTAAACAAAACAAAACAAAACAAAATCAACCAAAAAAACCTATTACATTCAAGTGTACATTCTACTTCCTATTTCCTCAGTCTCAGCACAGTTGATATTTTTTGGTGGGTAATTGGTTTTGATGGGAGGGTTGTTCTATGCATTGTAGGATGTTTAGCAGCAACACTGGCCTTTACCTAATAGATGACAGTAGTAATTCCAACTCCAGTTGTGACAAACATGTCTCCACATACTGTCATAGGTTCTAGAAGCAAGGGGAGGTGGTGAGAGGAAGGAAACAAAATTGCACTAGTTGAGAACCACTGTTCTATTTAGATTGAATCTAAGAATTGGATTCTTTGGAATATTCTCTTGGAATATTCTTTGGAATATTCTCTTCCATTCTTTGGAATATTCTTTGGAATATTCTCTTGCATTCTTCTTGGGAATACCTTTTCTCTGTGCTCTTTGTCTTTTTGAAATGTCATTGCCTGTAAGTGTACATCTGATTTGGAGTCAAATTCAGTTTAACTACAAATGTATATACTTACTCATCATGCTATGTTGCCTGTCCCAAGGAGCAAGACAAGTATGGTGAATTATTATTCTTTAATATACACACATATATATATATGTGTATATAATTAACTGTCCTTTGTGTTATATCAAATATTGACATAATTTTCACAAAACATTCTTAAATCTTCACGTGGGTGTGAATTATAGATAGGTTAAAATAGAAGCTCACCCATTTGAAATTGAACGAGGATATCATCATGCACAGATGCATCATAAAAAACTGTAGCAAAAATAGTTAAGTGACATAGCCACATGCATGCAAGAAATTAGGTTGTCTATAAATATCCATACACATATTACTTCCACATGAATATTTTTCAATTCTGTATTCCACCAATGTTTCTGAATGGATAATGGCCAGGTTGTTTATCTCTAGATGCTTACATATAATAACACAATTTATCAGTCTAAAAACCATTTTGTACAGGAGAAAAATCTATCTGATGGAGGTAAAGTGTGATAAAGAAAATGTACCTTTGGAATGTTTACTGATACTAATGACTTTTCTAACAAGCCTTTCTGAGGTGAGCAAATTGGGAAAAAATGGAATTTTCAGAAGTGTGTACCTGGAAAAAAAAATAAGTTCAGTCCGTAAGAAAAAGCTGTGAACAGGACAGCCTCCAAAATCATCCTGATGGTGAATAAGAATGTAGCATGTGACATGTTTAACCGCTGCTGTGATCTTGCATGGGCTGGCATTCCATCTTCAGGTTTTGTATTACCAAACAAATGTACAGTGTTTGTGACCTTGCAAAATCTCTTTTAGCCTCACGGAGTTTTAAAGCCTTAAATCAAGATCCTGCCAGGATGAGATGATTCTTGCAAGAATGATAACCTGTAGATAAGACAAAATGAAATTTAGTTGGATCTCGAAATGACTTGGGTTAACTCTAGCAATGGAAATGTCAATCAAAGGGCCTCAAGTCAAGGCTAAATCCAAACTTGTGTTTGACTCCTAAGACTAGATACCTTGGTTATTATTGCTTCTATTATAAATATACATTTTTCTACGTCAGATGTAAAAATGAAAAACCATAAGCTTTTAGTGAGCAAATATCAGGGTACAAGTGTACCAGTAATTTAATTTGAAGGAAGAAAGAGGAGGTCAGTTCTAAATACGGAGCATTTGTGCCTCATAAGTCAAGTCTGGGCTTTAAGGGCTCTAGTAGCTCCTTTCTATTTTATTGTGTTCTGGGGTTTTTTGTTTTTTAGGTTTTTTTTTTTGTTTTGTTTTGTTTTTTCCTGTTTGAGCTGAGTCTGGTGATAAAGTGATTTGGGTAGCTCTCTAGAGTCACTGAGGAAAAACAGGAAACACATTCTTCTTATGGTCATGTTTCAATATTGAAACATTATTTCTGGCCTTTGGATTCTGATATATTTTATGATAAAAGTATCTAGAAAACATATTATACCTATTCTATTCAACCAATAGCTGTAACATTAGCCTTTCTCTTTATGTAAGGAATAGGGAATTTTCTATTATGATACTGTGTTGGTATGAAGTATTTTTGATGTGTGTCATGGCCTTGGCAAGAAATCTTATACTATAAATCTAGATTTCTTTTTTATATCTAATTATTATTTCTGAACTGAAAAGATCAGGTTCTACTTTTTAGCAAAATATTGGTCAGTTACCTTCTGTAGGAGAAACAGCTAATTGTCTCGGTTTGTCCATTCTCTCCTTCCTGTTGGTAATAGTATCTCCTGAATTTTAAAGGGCTACGTGGGTGTCTGACCTATATTATTTTTCCTGGTCTCTTTAGAAAACTATGGCCATGTGACCAAGTTCTAGGCATTGAGATGTAGACAAGAGTGATGTGTACATGAACTGCCTTGGTTATGTTCTTTAAAGAACTTAGTTCCTCATTTTCACCTTGCTGAAGGCTAGGACAGAGAAATAATGCTGATCAGCCAACTTCAACTATGTAAGCTAAACCATGTCATGAAGACCGCAGAGAAGGGCAGGTCTGGAATACTCCTGGAACACCTCACAGAGCTTCACTTACCTGCCCCAAACCACTTGCCTACTCAGGAGTGTTCAGTGACAGAAATACCTTGAGCCATATTTTTTTAGGTGAAAGTCACAGAAAATGAACTATTTTAAAGTGTATAATTCAGGGGCGCCTGGGTGGCTCAGTGGGTTAAGCTGCTGCCTTCGGCTCAGGTCATGATCTCAGGGTCCTGGGATCGAGTCCCGCATCGGGCTCTCTGCTCAGCAGGGAGCCTGCTTCCCTCTCTCTCTCTCTCTGCCTGCCTCTCTGTCTACTTGTGGTCTCTGTCAAATAAATAAATAAAATCTTTAAAAATAAATAAATAAAGTGTATAATTCAGTGGCTTTTAGTGTATTCACACTACCTCTATCTAGTTCTAAAACATTTTTATCACCCCAACAAGTGAGTCCCAATAAGCAGCCATTCCCTTTTTCCGCCTCTCACCATCTCCTGGCAACCACCAGTCTGCTTTCTGGTTATTTATCTATTCTGCATTTCTCATACAAATGGGATCATACACTGTATTACCTTTTGGGACTGACTTCTTTCACCAAGCATAATATATTGAGGTTTGTCCACATTTTAGTATGTATGATTCCTTTTTGACTCAATATTTGCATGTGTGTAGGTGTGGGCGTGCATATGTACTATTTTTTGTTTACCCATTCATGTGTTGCTGGACATTTCAGTTGGTTTCAACTTTTGGCTATTAACAGTGCTGCTATGAACATCCCTTTACAATTATTATTTTTTTTAAGATTTTATTTATTTATTTGATAGAGATCACAAGTAGGCAGAGACGCAGGCAGAGAGAGAGGGGGAAGCAGGCTCCCCGCTGAGCAGAGAGCCTGATGCGGGGCTCGATCCCAAGACTCTGGGACCATGACCTGAGCTGAAGGCAAAGGCTTTAACCCACTGAGCCACCCAGGCGCCTCTACAATTATTTTTTAATGTATTTTCCAAATATGTATTTTTGAGATATTTTTGGTATATACCTAGCCGTGGAGTTGCTGAATTGTATGATAATTCTGCACTTAATTTTTGAAGAACTGTCAACTGTTTTCCACAATGTTGAGTCCTGTTTTTAGGTCTCTAGCTTAACTTGTACCCTGATCATTAAACTTAGTGTTGGGCACTGCTGTTATAAACATGGAGCTCTCTGTCTTTCAGTGGATATAAAGAATAAGAACTATCACAGAAATGTGACAAATATTTCAGGGACAATAACACAAAAATTTCAGTCCCTCTGGAAATTAGATATTAAAATACAATAAGATAATTGAAAGGAGGGTTAGCAATGATTTTCATGGTTTCCTTTTTTATCTGTGGAGGCCAAGGATAAGAGACATCAGTATATGTCTTCCCTAAGGTCGGGTTCTTTCATTCATTTAATCGTTTGCAAAATAGTCATTGAGTACTATGGACTATCATGGGTGCTAAGTGGATGCAGGGGGGAGTAACATATGGGTTCTTATCTCAGAAACTTAGACCACAAGAACAACCTAAACACACATAGCACATCTTCCTGTGATGTTTTATCCCAAAGAAGCTGCAAATAAAATCTATAGTAATTATTTCATAAGAATATAGGTCTTTTCTTGGAGAAGGGACCAGAAAATGGCAGTGAGTGAATTTTGAACATTTTAATTTTGTGATTTCTATTTTATTTGCAAGCGGTGATTATCAACAAAGCATGTAAGTGATTCTAGCGCGAGTCTGGAGACCAACAGAGGAGTCTGAGCTGACATCAGAGCTGGGATTAGAAACTTAGAGTCATCGCATGAAGATGCTATTTGAAGTCATAAAGTTGTATGAGATGACCTAGTATGAGGCTGCGTGTATTTAGAGAAGGAAGTCTAGGAATGAGTCCTGCAGCAAATATCTATTTGCTGGGAAGAAGGAGTCAGAAGGGACTGAGAGGGAAGGGTCCCTGAGCAAGGTGGAACCCTGGAAATACGATCTCTTGGAAGTAAAGAAAATCAAATGTTTTGAGGGGACATCAGTAATTAGAAGTGTTCATTGTTAGGGGCACCTGGGTGGTCCAGTTGGTTAAGCGACTGCCGTTGGCTCGGGTCATGATCCAGGGCCCTGGAATCAAGCCCCATGTTGGGCTCCCTGTTCTGTGGGAAGTCTGCTTCTCCCTCTGCCCCTTCCCGGCTCATGCACTCTCTCACTATCTCCCTCTCTCAAATAAATAAAATCTTTAAAAAAGAAAGAAAATAAAAGTGTTAACTATTAGTAATATAATAATTACAAATGGCTTTTGGCTTTAGCAACATGACGGTCTCTGGTGATTGACAAATGCAGTTCCAATGGTTTGATATTAAGGAAACCAAAACAAGCTGGGTTGGGGATAAAACAGAGAAAAGGAAATAAAGACAGTCATTACTGATCATTCAGTCTTTCAAGATTCTTAAAGGGATTGACATGAGGGAATAACAGTGACAGCAGCCAACATTTATAAAGCACAACCCTGTTTAAGTGTTGCTCTCATTTTGTTTACATGTGTTAACTCATTTCATCCTTACTTCAACACTCTTAGATAGATATGCTATTGTTTCCATTTTACAAACAAGGAAATTGAGGCAGTGAGTATTCAGGTAATTTGTCCAAGATCATTTGCTAGCTGGCAGAGCTAAAATTTAAATATAGCCAGTGTATTACTCCAGAGCCCATACACTTAATTTTGTTGGTTTTGGCAGACTATTAAGAATCTTTGTTGCCTACCTTTTTATTCACTGTCTTGTATTTGTTTTTTTTTTTTTGTTTTGTTTTTAAGATTTTATTTATCTGACAGAGAGAGATCACAAGTGGGCAGACAGGCAAGCAGAGAGAGAGAGAGAGGAGGAAGCAGGCTCCCTGCAGAGCAGAGAGCCCAATGTGGGACTCGATCCCAGGACCCTGAGATCATGACCTGAGCTGAAGGCAGAGGCTTAACCACTGAGCCACCCAGGTGCCCCTTGTATTTGTTTTTAATGATTTTCCCTTTTTTTGTTGTTGTTTAAATTCAATTAGCCATGTATAGTACATCATTAGTTTTGATATAATGCTCAATGATTCCAATAAGTTAGCAGGAAAGAAGGAGATAGTGAAGCCAGCTGCTTGAGTGTCTTCAGGCAGCAGGAAGATCCATGTATTGGCTCCTGCCAAAATGTTTACAGGCATAGAGGGGATTTATGGGGAACCTCAAATCATGATTAAAAACCATGAATAGCCACTCTCAAGTGCTTTTAAATCTAATGCTAAAACATCCCCTCACTGTCGCTAGGGTCTGAGAAAAAAGCATTTTCCCTGAATTCAAAAATATCCATTTTTGCAGGTCAAAAGCAGGGATGAATTAATCCTGTTTAAATATATCATGATGAATATTATATGTTTGTGTGTATTATGTGTTATGCATTATGTGTTTGTGTGTTTGTGTGTGTGAAATGTATTTGAAGGAGCACTGGCACATTGCTATAGAAGATGACCTTATTTATCTTTATTGACTCAGTTTTTCTGTGGCCTTGGGCAAGTTACTTAAGTTCTCAGTGCCTCCGTTTCTTCATTTGTAAAATGGGAATAATAATGGGTATTTATTTGTTGAATGCAGAACTTAGCATTCTAAATTTGTATTGAATGAACCAAAGATTGCACTAACCACCACATACCAGACTTACACACATACACACACGCACATATACCACGAGTCTGACCTTTCCCTGGCATTCCCTTACTTGGCAGGTATAGCTTATTCGAACCAATTCCAAGTGTTTCTTTCTTTAAAGCATATACTAACTTAGCAGCATTTTTTCTTAAAAAAAAAAAAAAAGTCTTACCATCTTCTTCAATCAAGAATAGATAAGAGCTTTCTTATTTATCATTTATATCAGATCCCATGTATTCTACCTATATTTTAAGACCTTCTCAAATTTGGTGGGTCACTTTCTCTATTTCATAGTCTTTAACTTCCTTTAATCTATTCCGGTATTCTCATTTTCCTGCATATGCTTCTTTCTCATTATACCACCAATGTATCTCCAGTCTTTTCTCAAGTGTGTCCCAGAAACCGCATGGGTTTAAATTTTTGTTGCCACCCGTACTCTGCAAGATGAAGTTCACATTTCATATTTATCATTTCAGTAAATCTGCTGGATTGAGCCCACATTTATTTCAGTCTCCTTCTACTGTAACTCCTGTCCTGTAGAGACTGGAATTAAAAACTTTGTCTTCTAGTTTCCTTGGGGCTAGGCCTCTGGATGCATATTAGGTTTCTCCAATTAGAAACACTTGCATGAGATTTGGAAAGTGGGCACAGTAGTGCTTGGAAGATAAATTGGACTAAAGAGCAAGCAGCAGTTGAGGAATTGGATAGTCATTTCTGATTACTCATATTTCTGTTGCCGTGGTGTATTTTCTACGTCATGCATGGAAATAAACACAAGCAGGTTTTCTTTAGTGGTGTCACAATTTTTGTGAGTGCTGAGAGACCATCATGGTGGCTCAACAGTGGCTTTCTGAGCCCTTTACTGAAGCTGTGTTGATACAGATTTGGGACTCATTTCTGGAAATAGCGTAGGGTCTGTTCCATTGAATTTTGTAAACTCTTAAATCTGCTTATAATAGCTAAGGTACCTGTTGCTGTTTTTGTTTTGTTTTCCTTCCCATGACAAGTCCCTGATTGATTCACATAATACGAACTTTCACAAACTGTTCCCAATCTCACTTTCCTACCCAATTACCTACAATTGCCCTTCCTCCTTTCTTTCTCTCAAACAGTATAAACTCTAGACAACTGCCATTTCTCAAACGATCCAAATAGTAACGTATATCTATGTATTCTATTCCTTCTGAATAACGTTCACTCTTTACTTGCATAGGAAAATTCTACTCTCTTTTCCAGGTTTATTGATAACGCCTTCCTAGACCTTTCACGCAAAACCAGTTAGTCCTTCCCTCAGATATCAGTGACAACTCTTGCATATCGCTCTCATAAGCTAGCGCTGATCGCACGGAGTTCCAATTATTTGTTTGTTTATTTATTTATTTAAAGATTTTATTTATTTATTCGACAGAGAGAGATCACAAGTAGGCAGAGAGGCAGGCAGAGAGAGAGAGGAGGAAGCAGGCTCCCCTCCAAGGAGAGAACCCGATACGGGGCTCGATCCCAGGACCCTGGGATCATAACCTGAGCCGAAGGCAGTGACTGTAACCCTCTGAGCCACCCAGGGGCCCCCCAATTATTAGTTTAAATACCAGGTCCATCAATCTCTGAGCTCCAAGAAAGTGGACAGGGGAGTCACGCCCATCTGTGCGTTATATGCTACGGTTTAGATCTGGAAAGTTCTATCTAATTTTTGTTGTTTTAAAAAACCTGTTTCATATCATGGACCCTCTTGGAAGCTTTGTCATTAAATCTAGTCACAGTAATCTTACTGCTTTTGTAATGACTCAGATTGCAAAGCTGATGAATTTTATAACTGGAAAGAAACGGAGATACCCTTTGGGCCTAACCCATTTATGGCTAAGACACTGCAAAATCTATAATGAGATAACAATTGGTCTTAAGTTTTATTGTTTCTAAACTAATTCCCCAAACTCTGCTTCATATCCAGTTTCCATTATTTCATGAAAATAGCATTAATATTAACTAGTAATGGCTAATATTGATGGAGCATTGTTTTAAATGTTTTACATCTGTTAACTTCTCTAATCCTGGCAACAACCCCAGAATCTGTTGGTAAGCCCACTTTCAAGCGCAGTAACCATTTTATTTAATCATTCATGTTTTCAATACAAATTGAGCACCTACAATGAACCAGGCAGCCGCTATGTACCAGAGCTTATAGTACTGAGTCCCTCCCCTCCTGATGCTTAATTCTAGGTAAGGAGAAAAAGATAATATTGTAAGTAAAGTATTGCCAGATTTGCTAAGTGCTGTTACACTAATAATAATGAGAGGTATGCTTTAGGTAATATAGTTTAGGATGACTAATCTTGGGACAGCTCAGGGAGATGTGATCCTGAGCTCTGGTGGAAACTCTGGCCCTTCATAGAGGAAAGGACACTGTTCTAATGTAACTACCATGAGAAAAAGAACGAAAAAGAACTAGTAAATATAGGTGTATTTGTTGCTTTGATTGTAGAAAGGTAAACGATTCCATATTAATAGCTCTCATATTCAAGGCAGAATTAAAGGTCAGTGGATATATAGAGTAGCAGTGTGTGAGATCAGACAAAAAAAAAAGTCCTTTAGCCTTTACCAAATGTCTGTATGCTTTTTACTATTAGAAACACCTCACATTCTGTATATCAGAATCGCATATCTAAATTATCGCCCTGTTTAATTCTGAGCACATTTTGGCAAACAATACAAAAGTACAATCACAAGAGCTGCTAATAACATTCTTGTTACTCAGCTTTAACAACCATTAAACTGTTTGTTGGCATTGTGTTATGGAGAGAGATGGGTGGTCTTTGATGGATGTTTATACCTATACAAATAACTCAATTGTGACTGTCCAAAACTGAAAGCTTTTTTAAAGCTTTGTACATTTATACAAAAGCACAGGCTTTGTTTGCTATGAGTTAATAGCTTTAGCAAACATGTAGCCAAGATGGTTTTTGAATGGAAGGTGACCCTTGAAGCTAAGTCATCTTGCTTGGCATATCGGAAGGGAAATAACTAATTATGTGTGGGCACTAAGGAACAACTGTTGTTATTTTGTGCATGGGAGATATAATGCGCTAGGGACATAATGCTTCTTGATTGAAGTTTGGATAAGGATAACTGCTTCTCTTTTCTGGTTATCTCCAAAGATATAACATGCTTTTCTGCATATGCCCAGACGCTTGCCTAACTCCCACTACTGATACATAGTAAAACATTAGCTCATATAATAGTTGCTATAAAAATGGGGGGGGATTCACATTTTAAGAGCAATTGGAGAGCTATACAGTGCTCTGTGAAAATGTACACAAAGGAGTGACTTATTCCATCCGTTACATTATGTCATCCCTGCACTGTTGTATGTGCTGGTCAATGTTTTGTAAACTAGCATATGACACTGGCAGTGCTACATTATTTGCATTCCAGGTAAAGAAGAGAACGTCACCACCAAATATTATACCTACTCACTGCCTTATTCAAATCAGGCTTTTTATGAGCATAAAATACATAAGATGGATTTTTAATATATTGTTCTCTGTTTTGCCACCCCACCCCTTCATGTAGAAAATGTATATTTTGCAATAAATGAGATATCTATTAATCAATCAGTTTAAATAAAAAAAATATACAGTAATCCTTCATGTGACTAATAAGTATAATTGCATTTGCATATACTTTTCAGTTTACTAAATACTCTCATAGCCCCATTTTAAAAATGGAAAAAGCCAGGGAAGATAAATTGACCCAGACCACCCAACTGAAAAGGTTTTTAGTACAGGTTGCCTAAATTCTAGTTCTGGGTTTGGTCTACATTGTCTTTCTCCTTTTATAATTTGTATTAAATCAGATAATTCTAATTTTATAATGTTTATATCAGATAAGTCATCTGATAAGTTGAGGTAAACTGATTTTGAAAACTTTAGTATATGTTATTTTAAGTATAAAATTAAAAATGAAAATGAATCAATGTTAGATAGAAGAATTTGGTGTCTTTTTATGCTGATGCATCTTTGTTTACTCCTAGATAACAAGGCAGTAAATGTAAATGAGTGATGGTAGCATTGCATGCATTCAGTCAGATTATAAAACAAGCCACTCATTAAGACCATGTTAAATAGTCCTAATGAAATTTTACAGACTTTATCAGAATCTGTTACCCTCTCCTTCTATTTTTCCTTTTCTTGATTGCTCTACTGGTATTGCTCTTATATCTTATATCAAGTAATTTATGTACAAAACTTACTCAGTAGATTTTAAGTTTCTCTGGGACCTACACAGCAAGGGACAAGCCAGCCTAAATTTTAAATCAAATGGCTGAAGGGTTAGATGTGCTGAAACTGGTCTACAATTTTTGTTCTTAGGGAGAAATCGAAGGAAGTAGGGCACCCAGACAATGTATAATTCTTCTTTATCCATTCAGTCATTGAACAAATATTTACAGAGTTCCTATTACATGCCAGGGACTGTGCCAGGTGCCTGATATATGGTAATGAACAAAAGAGACATGGCCTCTGCCCCCATGGTCCTCAGAGGGATACTCAGCCAGTAAACAAGTATACACGCCCACAGGAAGAAAGATTTCTGTGAGATGAATGAATATAACACAGTTTATGCTCAAGTATTTGGTCTAGGAATACATTCTGGAATTTTACATGCCATCTACTGTATGCTATAAATAAAATCCTTAATTCTTTTGGCTATATTTGATTTTTTCTTGTTTTGTGAGAAAAACTAACATTTGAAAATGTCTATGGCAACTCAGGCAATAATGAAACATATAATATAGCAGGGATGTTTCCCCTAAGTCTTGTCAAAATTTAGATATTTAAAAACAAGACGAACAAGATAAGAAAATCAATATTTTAAGGGAAGCAAAACTACTGATGGAGACTTTTTAAAAACGAGACCAATTCATCTTGGATAAAATTTCAAAAAGTTAAATTATTATTCAATTTTTTAAATTTAAAAGAGTCAATATATTCTTTATCTTTTTGTTATTTTTTTCTATATCTCATCTCAGCTTCTTCTCTGAAAATGAGTGGGATGGTTAGTTTTATGTGTCAATTTGATTGGGCCATGGGGTTTGGCCAACATTATTAGACAGAGATTATTCAGGTGTGTCTGTGAGGGTGTTTCTGGATGAGATTAAGATTCTACCCAGTAGATAGAGTAAAGCAGATTGCCCTCCCTAAAGTGGGTGGACTTCCTTCAGTCAACTGAAGACCAGAATAGATCATAAAACCTAATAAGTAAGAGGAAACTTCTCCTACATGACTGCATGAGATGGAAGATTGGTCTTTTCTGGCCTTTGGACTGGGACTGGAACTGAAACACTGATTCTCAGTTCTTGAGCTTGCTGTTATTTGGGTCGGGACTTATACCACCTGGGACTTACCCGATGGGCTTTCTAAATGGACAGCAAACTGGACTCAAAGGATCAGGCTACTCCGTAGTACCAATTAAAGAGAATGTCATATGCAAAGAAAAGAGAAGAGTAAAAGAATGGGATTTTGCAACTGGAAAATGTGAAAAGTTGGACTGGTCAGGAAGGCCAATAAATAATGAGTACCCTTTGGATTCCATATGGTTGGTCAACATTGCAAAACTCATTTGTCGATAGAAATGTTTTTTAAAAAATCATAACATATTGGAGGAAAACATCACAACATATGAGATAATATGCATGTTTGTATTATAGTAGACAACAAAAAAATAAAGAATAAAAAGGGTCTTTGGGACTAATTACTCTGAGAATTAACAAATGTTTGAGTCAAATGCTTTTAATTACAATGTAATTTAATATTTAAAATATTTTTGAAATACTAAAATACATACTATAACCAGTTATAACCAAATAGACAATGTAATATGTAACAACTAAGACATTGTTGCTTCTGTCATCAGTGCACAGACCTCACACATAAAATGATCTCCCATGCAATTTCCTAATGGTCTCTACTCTAGAAAGCCCTTTTTTTTAGGTCATTATCATAGCATGATAATTATAATTTTCTAACACACATGCTTTACATATCAGAAGAAAAAAATATTATATATGTTAGTCTTTTTCATAGAACATATGTTAATATATCACAAGGCAAATTATCCTGCAAAGGAATCTGGGAAATGCTACTGTAGGCAATGGGAAACTTCAGTTGGGGGAATAATATTATCAAATTATTATTTTAAAGAGTTCAGTGCAATGACTGTGTTTAGAAAGGGTAAGAGGCAGCTAAGACTTAACCCTTGGGAAATTAGCTAGAAAAAACTTGGGCAAATCCAAGGAAAGCAAGGTGAGCAGCTGGATTTTTTGGTTGTAGCAGTGGAAATAAGGCAAGGAAAGACATTGGAGAGATACTAACAAGTTAGAATAAAACTGATTTAATAACCATTTGGATCATAATAAGAAAAAAAAAAGAACTAGGAACACTCACCCTCAGGTTTGTGTTTTGAAAGATGGATTGTGTTCTGTTCCCGTGTTTCTTTGTTGATGATGATGTTTATTTTGAGTTTTTGAGGGGGTGAGTGTTGAAAGCAGGAAAGGGAAATACAATAAATTAATGTATGGATACATAGAATCTGAACCCTTGTGGGTTGTCCAGCAAATTGCCAATGTTCAATAAATGTTCTTTGAATATGTGAATATTTTCTTTTGTGCCCAGAAAGGAAATTGAGTTAGAGATAGAGATTTGGGGATTATGAACACTCAGTTGATAGCTGAAATTACCAGTTTAGGTGGGTGAGAATATAAAAAACAATTGATACTTTGTAGTTATATATAGCATGCCCATTGTATTTGGTAACGTAAAGTAAGACCTTGAACAGACGATTTTTGATTTTTAATGGAGCGATGAAGTAGAAGCAAATTGCAGTTGAAAGAGGAATGAGTAGATACAAATGAGGGGGCAGTGACAAGAATGTTGACCTGCATCTCTCAAAATATTCTGTGAGATTCTCATCCTGAGACATTGTGATTTAATGGGTCTCACAGAGCAGTGAAACTCAATCATAGTGTCATCCACACTATGTGTGTTATCAGTATTATCAGGAGTAGTATGAGTAATTTTAGCTAAAGCTCTGAAGTTCATGAATGATTTACTTTTGTTTGTTAAAACAAACTTTTTTTCTTTTCCTCCTTCCTGTTTAGCTCAGAGAGCACAGATTTTTCTGAGCACGTCAAGGAGAAGAACATGCCTATGAGGAATGAAAGACAATGTCCTATTTTAAAACTTCCTGTTTCTCTACTTTAATATGAATTTTAATGTTAAAATTTTAATGTTTTAATATTAAAATTACATCTGTAACATATTTTTCACTCTCTTCCATTCCAAAATGCTCTTGTAAATAATAAAAGGAGCCCACTTAATAGGGACTGTGCCTGGGCTTGTGCTGTGTGTGCAAAGATCAACTGCTATGTAAGACCTCGTCAGTGAAAGTTCAAGTACTGCGAGTTGAATACAGGTGGTGGAAGAAGCTACTCTGCGGGTGAAGATCTCTTTCCATTAGGAAGGGAAAGAAGGAAGTGAGATTGGACATTTTTGTTGATAAGTAAAAAAAATTCAATAAACAGCTTCATAAATAAAATACATTTTGCATGCCTCAATGAATAAAATCATAAACCTATACAGAGTGCTGAAAATAATATATTTACTAAAGAGTTTATGTAATAAATATAAATGATTTGTAATTTTCTTTTTTTTTTAAGATTTTTAAATTTATTTGACAGAGAGAGAGGGATCACAAGTAGGCAGAGAGCCAGGCAGAGAGAGCGGGGGAAGCAGGCTTCCCGCTGAGCAGAGAGCCCAGTGCAGGACTCGATCCCAGGACCCTGAGATCATGACCTGAGCCGAAGGCAAAGGCTTAACCCACTGAGCCACCCAGGAGCCCCTATAATTTTCTATTTAAAGGAAAAATGTTATTTTCAGTTAAAAGGTTTAATGGTTTTATATTTTTACTCACTGCTAAAAATGTTAAATGTGTCTCTTTAATAAATCATGTTCAGTTACGGTCTTGCTTCAGGATTCTGTACCAGAGTTTCTAAATGTGAGAAGTTTTTGCATTGGTTGCTTATTGAACAATTGAAAAAAACCTTGTTCTTATTGGGGAACACAAGGCCTTGAGGACATTTCACCTAAAAAGAGATACTTCAGGAAAAGTAACAGCAAAATACTGGTATAATCTGAGGCCTCCTTAACAACATTTTCTAGATAAGTTAGGTAGGTGCAAGGGGACCTGTGGAAAAGAGTGAGGGGGAATAGAAATTTGCAAAATCCTCCCTCTGTTATTGATGTGACATAGTATAGAAAGAATTTTAAAGAGACTGTAAAAGAAAAGAAGGAAGGAAAGGAGAAATGATGGGGCTCAGAACATGCCACCCTAAAATATGGTGTCTTGGCATATTGAATACTTTAAGCTGAAGGAATCTGAGAGATATCAGGTACAGGAAGGACTCTAACCTCCCTCTTTCTCCCGTGAAATAGGTGAAGGGGCTCAGGACAAGTCTTTCCAAACTATGCCACTTTGGCATGTGGACTATTTTGAGCTAAAGTCAAACGAAGGCCCTTTAGGCTTCAGAGAAACTTTTGCCCCTCCCTTAACTACCTGGAAAAATCTAAATTGGGAGTCTTTCCAAGAATAAGAGTTGTTACCAAAGATACATTTTATCTGAGTGACACATCTGTATGGAAGAGCAAGCATCTAATTACCACACATCTGCTCTTCCTCCGTGGCCCTGTGAATTGCCCTCCTCCCCTTTGGAGCCCCAGGCCCCCAGCCCATTCCTTGGCTAACGATGGCATGTGTATTTCATTTTACCTTTTTGTCTCTGAACCTCTCAAGCATGATGAGGTTCCTGCATGTCTGAGATTAAATCTGATTTTTAATCTGTTAATCTGTCTCATGTCAATGTAAGACTAGCCAGAAGAACCTTCAAAGGGTAGATGAAATTTTTGATTCTGCAGCACAGGTCAAAAGATCCTTAAGTCCCACCACAAATATCATTCTCAATGGAGAAAAACTGAAAGCTTTTCCGCTAAGGTCAGGAACACGGCAGGGATGTCCGTTATCACCACTGCTATTCAACATAGTACTAGAAGTCCTAGCCTCAGCAATCAGACAACAAAAGGAAATTAAAGGCATCCAAATCGGCAAAGAAGAAGTGAAACTATCACTCTTTGCAGATGATATGATACTATATGTGGAAAACCCAAAAGACTCCACTCCAAAACTGCTAGAACTTGTACAGGAATTCAGTAAAGTGTCAGGATATAAAATCAATGCACAGAAATCAGTTGCATTTCTCTACACCAACAACAAGACAGAAGAAAGAGAAATTAAGGAGTCCATCCCATTTACAATTGCACCCAAAACTATAAGATACCTGGGAATAAACCTAACCAAAGAGACTAAGAATCTATACACAGAAAACTATAAAGTACTCATGAAAGAAATTGAGGAAGACACAAAGAAATGGAAAAATGTTCCATGCTTCTGGATTGGAAGAATAAATATTGTGAAAATGTCTATGCTACCTAAAGCAATCTACATATTTAATGCAATTCCTATCAAAGTACCATCCATTTTTTTCAAAGAAATGGAACAAATAATCCTAAAATTTATATGGAACCAGAAAAGACCTCGAATAGCCAAAGGAATATTGAAAAAGAAAGCCAAAGTTGGTGGCATCACAATTCCGGACTTCAAGCTCTATTACAAAGCTGTCATCATCAAGACAGCATGGTACTGGCACAAAAACAGACACATAGATCAATGGAACAGAATAGAGAGCCCAGAAGTAGACCGTCAACTCTATGGTCAACTTATCTTCGACAAAGCAGGAAAGAATGTCCAATGGAAAAAAGACAGCCTCTTCAATAAATGGTGTTGGGAAAATTGGACAGCCACATGCAGAAAAATGAAATTGGATCATTTCCTTACACCACACACGAAAATAGACTCAAAATGGATGAAGGATCTCAATGTGAGAAAGGAATCCATCAAAATCCTTGAGGAGAACACAGGCAACAACCTCTTCGACCTCAGCCGCAGCAACATCTTCCTAGGAACATCGCCAAAAGCAAGGGAAGCAAGGGCAAAAATGAACTATTGGGATTTTATCAAGATCAAAAGCTTTTGCACAGCAAAGGAAACAGTGAACAAAACCAAAAGACAACTGACAGAATGGGAGAAGATATTTGCAAATGACATATCAGATAAAGGGCTAGTGTCCAAAATCTATAAAGAACTTAGCAAACTCAACACCCAAAGAACAAAGAATCCAATCAAGAAATGGGCAGAGGACATGAACAGACATTTCTGCAAAGAAGACATCCAGATGGCCAACAGACACATGAAAAAGTGCTCCACATCATTCGGCATCAGGAAAATACAAATCAAAACCACAATGAGATATCACCTCACACCAGTCAGAATGGCTAAAATGAACAAGTCAGGAAATGACAGATGCTGGCGAGGATGCGGAGAAAGGGGAACCCTCCTACACTGTTGGTGGGAATGAAAGCTGGTGCAACCACTCTGGAAAACAGCATGGAGGTTCCTCAACATGTTGAAAATAGAACTACCCTATGACCCAGCAATTGCACTGCTGGGTATTTACCCTAAAGATACAAACGTAGTGGGGCGCCTGGGTGGCTCAGTGGGTTAGGCCGCTGCCTTCGGCTCAGGTCATGTTCTCAGGGTCCTGGGATCGAGCCCCACATCAGGCTCTCTGCTCAGCGGGGAGCCTGCTTCCTCCTCTCTCTCTGCCTGCCTCTCTGCCTACTTGTGATTTTTCTCTCTCTGTCAGATAAATAAATAAAATCTTAAAAAAAAAAAAAAAAGATACAAACGTAGTGATCCAAAGGGGCACGTGCACCCGAATGTTTATAGCAGCAATGTCTACAATAGCCAAACTATGGAAAGAACCTAGATGTCCATCCACAGATGAATGGATAAAGATGTGGTATATATACACAATGGAATACTATGCAGCCATCAAAAGAAATGAAATCTTGCCATTTGCGACGACGTGGATGGAACTAGAGGGTATCATGCTTAGCGAAATAAGTCAATTGGAGAAAGACAACTATCATATGATCTCCCTGATATGAGGGAGAGGAGATGCAACATGGGGGGTTAAGGGGGTAGGAGAAGAGTAAATGAAACAAGATGGAATTGGGAGGGAGACAAACCATAAGTGACTCTTAATCTCACAAAACAAACTGAGGGTTGATGGGGGGAGGGGGGTTGAGAGGGGGGTGGGATTATGGACACTGGGGAGGGTATGTGCTATGGTGAGTGCTGTGAAGTGTGTAAACCTGGTGATTCACAGACCTGTACCCCTGGGGATAAAAATATATGTTTATAAAAAATAAAATTAATAAAACAAAAAGAAAGATCCTTAAGTGAGAGCTGTCCCTATTCCCAGTGGGAAGAAGTATCCCAGTCTTCAAAGGTGAAGAGGCACCAAGAGGAATCTGAATAAGTAGGCCTTGTGAAGTCTCCCCAGTTTATTCCCTGTAGCTCATATCCTTTTGCCCTATCACATTTTCCCATGACTTTTCTCTCCTTATCAAACTGAGTATTAAAAACTCTGAAATTTAATTGTTCTTTTGGATCTTCATTTCCCTATGGAAGCTCCTGTCACATAAAACATATTAAATAAATGTGTATTTTTCTTTTCTTGTTAATCTGTCTTTCGTCAGTCTAATTTACAGGGCCCCAATCAGATAATTTAGAAGGGGAGAGAGCAAAAGATATTTTTTCCTTCCACATAGGAAAAGAACAAGACAAACAAAACAAAACAAAAACCACAAAGAAATGTATACAAATGTAGAGATTGGAAATGAAAAGGGCCAGAATATGCTACCCCAAAATATGCCACTTTGGCATAAGGATTGTTTTGAGCTAAAAGCATTTGAGAAATTGCAGAGATAGGAAAAGCTGCAAAAACCGAGAATGAGTTGCCCTTTTGTGAAAAATTCTGCACGTAAGAAGGAAATTTCCGTTTGTGGAGATGTCTTCTCTAATAGCAGAGAGAGAAAGACTCTTAATAACTTTTTTTTTTTTAAGATTTATTTATTTGACAGACAGATCACAAGTAGGCAGAGAGGCAGGCAGAGAGAGAGAGGGGGAAGCAGGCTCCCTACTGAGCAGAGAGCCCGATGCGGGGCTCGATTCCAGGACCCTGGGATCATGACCTGAGCCGAAGACAGAGGCCCACTGAGCCACCCAGGTGCCCCTCTTAATAACTCTTAATCAACAGAACAGACATCACCCTGAATCTTCCTATCGAACTTTCTACACAACCCTTATGCTTCACACAGTTCCTAGTCACCTTCTCATACTCACTTCTTACTCTCGAAGCCCCACATCCCTTTCCTTTGTTCAGGCTCTTCTCCACAGAGAGTGGAGATATTTGGTCTCTCTTTTGATATTATATAAAATCCCAAATTCTGGCTCTCTGAGTCCTCTTTTTTTTTTTTTTTTTTGTGAACTCCTATGTGTATGTACATAATTAAAACTGCTTTTTTCCCCCCGGTTTTTTGTCAGTTTAATACACAGGGCCTTCAACCACTGAACCTGGCAATGCTACTGTTGTTATCATACTGTTCTTATTCATTCTCATTGGCAAGTTATCTACATTTTTGTCTGTTAGACATGTTTATTATGCTCTTGCAAGCCCTTTAAAAGGTGAAAATAATTATTTTCTAGTATGATCAGGAAATTTATCAAAGCTCTATGTGATATATTTTAAATGCATTTTACTCTGAACATATGAAATGGGACCTAGGAATAAAATGTCAAAAAGATCAACTGCTATCTTAATAAGCTCTGTCTTTGGCATTGCCTATATTGCTTGATGGCATTGTAAGCTTTTTATCTAATTGACTTGGCTAATAGATTCTTAATGTGTTTTCAGATTTGTTTCTTTCTAGCAAAACCCTCTTTGAACCAATTGTTCCCCCCACCTCCACCCATGGCTCATGTGTTGAGGTGGGGAGCAATTATGGAAGGTTACTAGGAAAAGCACAATATGTAGGAGTTAAGGTTTGTTATATAGATTTATGTGGTGACTTCTCCATTGTTAAGAGTTTCCTATGATATGCAGTTTTTAATTGTCTTTGTAAAGAAAAGTCATCCTACAAATGGAGATCTTCTTTATAAATTAAAGGTTGATTTCCATTCTGTTTTTAGAGATTCTCCTATGTCTGCAGTTTTTCAAAATAATCCTTATACTAGAGAGGCATATTTTGGGGTGGGGGAAAACATCCCCAATAGTAAAACATTCTTGAGCTCTCTGGTCTCCTACATTTTCCTCTTATGATGGGGAGAGGAGGGTGAAAGCTTGTTCATGCCATTTTGAATTAAGCTAAAAACAGATAAGCCCAAACACGCACCTTTAGAAAAAATATATTAAGTTGACAAGTTACAGCTGTTTTATGTCCTAATCAAATAGTACCAGAAATAATCACAGCATATAATGTTTAGATAAACTGACTAGGCATAGTGAAGTTTTGTAACAGAACCAAGTCGGCAAAGAGTGGCCTAGAATTTGATGACTGTAAAGATAGAATTAGAAAACAATTGTGCCTCTGTAGAGTTTGTTATGACTGACTTATTGCAGTATGTGTGTGTATAAGTGTATGTGTATGTGCATAAGTTTGAATGTGTTGTTTTAATTCTGGGTGACAGTGTGCTGTAAAAAAATTAGACAACTAATAATTGTATAGAATTCAGTTCTTCAGAGTTCATAGTTTAATATGTTTTAATAGTCCAGCTAATTTAGGTATGTTTGGCATTGGGGTGGAGAAAAACAATAGCAAAAAAATTAAGTCAAATCTTTTTTCCCCTTTGGAGGCTGAAACAATTGTGAGACCTGTGGGATAACCAGCGAAAGATTAGAACAATTACTCTCTGTCGTTGAAAGGCCTATGTATACCTGTTGTTAGAAGAGGTCAGGTTCCCTGGAGGGAAGTCATTTGTCCACTTCCATGCAAACTAGTCTTCCAGAAAGTGATGTAAGTTCTTTGAAATTAAGTACAATTTCAATGAATTGGCACAACCTGAAATCAATGCCTGAACATGAGCAATCAACAATTCAAAGGCCTAGAGCAAGACTGAGGCTGTTCAGAAACCAAACCACTGAAGTGAAGAAAATGAGAACAAAAAATAAACTTTCTGTGGGTTGTAAATGCACAACTGAGAATTTCATATTTTTAAGGATTCTATCTTGTTAAAAGAAACAACTCCACATTACTAAAGGATTTGATAGACTTTGGTCAGGAGCCTCCATTCTTTCTAAAGCATATTTGCGCCAACTCACATGCCCAAGTGGCCAGATGTGACTGGAAGTGGTTCCATGTGTCTAAATGGTAGCACTTGCAGTCACAAGTCAATGATTGGACTAATGGTTCTTGGCATGATGTCATCTAATCCAATTGAATGGGTGTTCTTGTCCTGCTGTGAAAAGAAGACCTGCCTTATTATTTCACTTGTTGGAGTATCTTCCCATGAATTCAAAACAACAGTTGTCTGTTCTTACCAACTGCCATTTCCTAAATAAATATCTAGCTTTTTATGTTGAACTCAAGATAAAATGTCATATATATGTATATATATATAATTTTATTTATTGGATATAAGAAATACTTCTTTGATGTGTTAGATAATTTTTAATATTAGTAATTTAGGATTCATTAACATTCTAAGTGTTTTACTGGCCCTAGATTCCAAATTGTCTTTTATAATATGAAATCATTTAGAAAAAACAAAACAATTATTATATCACCATGATTAGAAATATTTGAAAAATTGCTAATTTTCACATAAATTTCTGGAAGAAAAGGGGAGTAGGATTTGGAAAACCACTGGTATTTTTAGATTAGTTAATGACAATAAACTTTTCACATAAAATATTTTTTGAAATATAATCAGAAATTCCCACAGTAATGTTTAGTCTGTTTTTCTCTCTCCTTTCCTATTACAAATATTGTGCCTATATGCTCATTTGATAATTTTCTTTTTTAAGATTTTATTTATTTATTTGACAGAGAGAAATCACAAGTAGGCAGAGAGGCAGGCAGAGAGAGAGGAGGAAGCAGGCTCCCTGCCGAGCAGAAAGCCCGATGCGGGGCTTGAACCCAGCACCTGGGATCATGACCTGAGCCGAAGGCAGTGGCTTAACCCACTGAGCCACCCAGGCACCCCTGCTCATTTGATAATTTAAAAAGCTATAACACAAATGAATTCCTTGCTTGAATTTCCAAAGAATGTCATCAACTAAATAATGATCAATATTGGAATCTCTGTCTTTTTACTCATGAGCATATTTTCTGTGGAAGACTACATTCTAGTGACAGATTGTTAATTTGCTTTTTCTGCTTGGTTTTTAGTGACACATTCGAAAGGGTGAAAGTCCTTTATAATCAGAAAACCTCATTATTAAGAAGATTGTTTTAACTAATTTTATCCACTTATCCTATTTTTGTGGATCTTCATACTTGGGCTTCATAGCAATTATAGATATTCTAGTTGTTATAATGTTTCTTCTGGATTTTGCTAGCACCAGGAAATCACCTATATTCTGTGAAAACAGCTGGACACTTTTGACATAGCTTTTGAACACTCCTTGTCTCTCCTCACTTTTAGTGGAATGTTTTTCCTTTCCTGAAAATGATTAGGACTTGATTGTGCACAGCACCCTCACTGGCAAACGCGTCCTGAGCATTTGTGTAATTACAAGTGCATGAATGTATACAAAAAAAAAAAAGAAATAGTGCTTATAAACATCACATATGTAAAGCTCATACCTACTGCTTTCATTCTGTGTCTGATTAAAATACATATTGCCCTTCCAATAAGCTTTGGAAAGTTTCAAAGATACTTTATAAGATCAAAATTTGGTGGTTGCTTTCCTCAAAAAAAAGATAAAAAGTCTCCCTTTTGCTCACCCTGTGTATGAAGAAAATGTCATTATAAAATCTTCATTAATATGTAAATTGCAGCATTTTGATTAGCACTTGCAGACCCCTTTTGTTAAGAAAAAAGACGGAAGGAGCTAACCAGATTGCAATAATTTACATAATAAAAACTCAGTGGTGGCAATGCCACCAAGTAGAGAACCTAAAGAAGGCTAGAATGTCTTTTTTAAACAGCTTAATAAAGTATTAGAATCACAAAGTACAAAAGGAGAGAAAATATTTTTCTTTTAACTGACAAACTGTATTTTAGGGGAAAATTACAGGTACTACAGATTGTATTAAGATGATATCAATGAGCATGTAGCCAACAATGTCAACACATGTGCATTTTTTCAATTTAGAAGTGCATGTTTCCATCATGTTGTGTAGGGCTTTAAATATAAAATACAGGCATCTACTCATTAATTTGGTTTGATAAAGAGAAGACAGCCTAGGATGAGGCTTCAGTTTGTGGTGGAAATAACCAATTCATTGAAGTGATCAAAAGTTACATTTCAGTTTGATATGAGAAACTTAAAGACACTGCATTTTTTTTTAAACACTAGAAGAATTAAGATTGGACATTCAGTATATGGTATGTATTCTCTGGTATTTTGTAACCCATAGGACAATTTATGATTAGGTCATCAAAACTGAGAAAGCCAAAAAGAAATACTGAAACAGTATTCTGGGTACTTGGATACAAAAGAACTTTTCTTGGAAACACATAGATGGTATTATAGAGAAGGATAAAAATTCCTTTCCCTCTACTCCGTTTTAGGGTCCTTGATTGGGACCTTATAAATTAAACCAATAAAAAACAGATTGGCAAGAGGAAAATGAACAAACGTTTATTAATATGTACATCTTTAATATACATGGGAGTGCTTGGTGATGTGTAACTCAAAGTGGTGGTTAGAACTTGGGCTTCTGGATCATCTTAACAAAAGAACAATGCATTTTTAGTGAAATAAACAAGACAAAGGTAAATGGATTTTGAGTTTTTTGACAAATCTTGAAAGGCAAATATTTGGGGAAATTAATGAAAGATAAGATCTAGTTAATAAGGTTTTTTATGTAGATTCTTCTGGTGCCATCATTGGGCTCATAAAGTTCTAAAATTATCTCCAGTGATTAACTCGTGTTCTTCTTGGTAGGAAGGGGAGAGGGGACAGCTTTACAAATTTAGGTCCTGCTTTTATTTTCTCTTTAAAGTTTTTATTTATTTATTTGAGAGAGGGGGGGTATGGGGGAGGGTCAGAGGGAGAAGCAGACTCCCTGCTGAGCAGGGAGCCAGATATGGGACTCAATCCTGGGACTCTGGGATCATAACCCAAGCTGAAGGCAGTTGCTTAAACAACTGAGCCACCCAGGCACCCTTAGGTCCTGCTTTTTAGACAAATAAAGGGGGGGGGAGGAGTTTTTCTTATATCAACTTCTTCTCTATGGCTTTTAGAGCTCAAAATAATCCTTATGCCACAATGGCATATTTTGGGGTGGCATATTCTGCTACCCTGCAGCACAAATAGGACTAATGCATAGATTTTTCATATTATTGCCTTTTTTCCAATTCCATTTTTTATTTGTTAAATATACCTACACATATATTTGATGTACGTCAAACAAAAATTTGAGACTATGGCATGTATGGAAATATGTTGCTATGTCGAAGTGAAATATGGTAATATTAGAGTTTTTTAAAAAAACTTTCTTTCTGAAGACATTTGATAAGAGAAACTGTGGAAAAATAGAAAACAGTTAGCTGGGTTTGAAGATTTGTTAATGAGGCTGTCTTCTAGTTGAATCCAGCAAGGCAAAAACCATACTCCATGGCAGTAATTTGTTTATTGTTCAAAGGAGTTCAAAAATTGCCTTTAACAGCTGATTGCTACCTAGAAGGGAGGTAATTCTGGTCTCAATGCTTTATCTTCTGTAATGTTCTTGTCTTTAGTGTCATAGCAATTAGGTTAGCACCAGAGAAACCTATTAATCATTTCTGTTACTGCTAAATTGCATAAGTGTGTCGATTTGGAATCTTGGGGTGAAAATAGAAGATTAATGAGCTGACTTCAGTTCAGTGTGATAATCTAAGAACTAAATACCTGGTGCCTGTCTTGTTTTACAGAGTTGATAATATAAATTTTATTCTCTCCGAACTCTACTTTAATGTCAGTTAGGAAATGGGGTGGGGAGATTAGTTCAGAGTAGGGAAATAAAGAGGGATAAAGGAGGCATTAAACCAAGCAGCACCCAATCAATAGAGAGCTATATTTTTGGTAGAGACTAAAATTAATAATAGCTTAATGTGTTATGGGAACTACAAAGGTTCTTCCCTTGCATATTTACTGAGGCAGTTTGATGAGTTTTCAGAGTAAGGCTGTCTTTTGTATCTGTGACATGATTACTTTTATGGGTACTTGTGGGACACTTGGATTCTGAGTCTTCATTAGCCTTCGTCAAGTGCGACCTACAGAGTCCAAAATCAGAACGTTGATTCAATTTTCAGAAAAGTTTTTTATGATTCTTTCACCTCTTTGGTCTCCCAGTGCTAATGACAACATCTAGCTCTGATATATACTATAGTGCCAAAAAATTTCAACTCCTTAGTTAGAAAACCATTCAAAACAGGAGAAAAAAGACAATATTTGACAGACAGATGTCAGTTGCCTAATTATTATTATTATTATCATTATTATTATTGAGATTACTCTGAATGTATCTCTGCTCAAATGTGTAGACATCTTTAAAAGTAAGTAGCTTTGGAAGGATTTTTATTTTGTTACGATTTTAATTTTTTTCTTAACTTGTTTCGATGAAATAAATTCTGTTATAATACAAAGCAAATATTGGTGTAATATCTAAGAATAATAATAATAACATCTTTTAATTTCCTTGAACCAAAGGGCTGCTCTACTTCATTGGAAAAATAGTCCATATGAAGTTGCGTAGCCATGTGAAACTCAATATAGATGTAACAATAAAATTAAAAAGAGAGAAAGGAGGAAAGAAAGAAAGAAACCTGTAGAAAGGTTTGTGCTTTAATGAAACCCTCAGACCATTTACCAGCATTTTTGACATCTTAGCCATAGCACAACATTAGCAAACCTTTTGTTCAGTGAAAATTAAAACAAGACCTTAGACAGAAAGACAGAAAGAGAGAAAGAAAAGACCCTGCCACCTCCGTCATCCTAAAGTCTGGTACATAAATCAAATGTTACTCTGCAACCATGTACTAGGAAGGTAAAGTATGAAACTGTTTATTTAAAAAATGTTTAAGGGGTCACCTGGGTAGCAGAGTTGGTTAAGTGGTTAAGAGTCAGACTCTTGATTTCAGCTCAGTTCATAATCTCAGAGTTGTGAAATTGAGCCCTGTATCAGACTCTGCACTGGGCATGGAACCTACTTAAGATTCTCTCTCTCTCTCTCTGCCCCTCCTCTCTCTGTCTCTCTCTCTGTCTTCTCACCCCCAAATGTTTAAGGATATATAAAGTTGGATGTTTGATTTGCAGAGTTCTGTGTACTCAAAGGGAGAGTTCAGATTAAAGTACTTGTAATAACTAACACTAAAAGTCAAAACAAAAAAATAGATAAATAAGAATCCTTCCTCTTCCTGGATGTTGAAATAATTCTCTGATATTTATATTTGTGACAGAATTAATTGGACGTATATTTCTATTCTAAACTTCAGCTTGCATGTTTAAGCACAAGCCATAACATTTATGATTATTAAGTACAGAGTGAATATATAAGAAACCATGCTAACATTCTGTTCTACATCTTTGCTTCAAATTGTGTATTTCTTTGGGAGCATGAGCTCTTGATACATTTGGAAAATTAATGAAATAAGTTATGATTTTACATCAGTCTTTTGCAAATTGTAGGCTATGAATCATTACATGCATCAAATAACAACCAGTGTCATCCATTGAACCATAGCTGGAAGGCAATAGCTAAATTTTGAAACCAGGTTTCTCTAACTCCAAAGGGTCTCATCCTAACTTCTGTATCTGTACTGCCCACCAGTGCAGCTCAGTAATGGGCTGTTAGGAAAGAAAGAGCATCCCTCTCCTCTTGTCAGTTTCTTGTTTTGTTTTCAAGTTCTTAAATTTATGCTGCTTGATAAGGATGAGAAATTTTGTAATATATTTAGAATGCATTTGTAATTTGTAGGTATGTTTGTTTTTAAGTTAAATCATTTGATAATTGTGTGTTATAGATTGCTACCAAGTGATTTGCTCCTGACACTTGTTTTATAAAGTACATTGTCTCTGGAATGCTGTGATCAAAAGCTCTTACCAACAATTTCTTATTACGTTATGTCTGTTGTAGATATAGAAAGGCACATACAATTTGCAGTTTAAAAAGTGGAGTACAATAGGAAAGTCCACTAATAGAAGCCAAAATAAAGGAAATGAGCTGATTCAATTTGAAGTACTTTTCAAGGTGATGGGGCATAATTTCTGGAGAAGATCATTGTTGAGCTGGGCTCTGAAGGGTGGGCATGGTGGTATAGGGAGAGATGCAGAAACACCATTGCAAGAAGTAGAGATAGCAGTAGTGACTAAAGAGGAGAGTGTTCAGGTAGTAAACCTTGTTTGGAATTGAGTGAATAATAAGGTTTATGAAAACTAGTTTGAGCAAATGGAATTCTTGAGATTTATACTGTAGATAATTGAAGAACTATTGAAAATTTCTAGCAGGGCAATAATAAAATGAGAGCTGGATGCAAGAATATTCTAGAAACTTTGTATGGGCTATATTGCTCTTGGAAGAGAGAAGTGTCAAGGAAACAAGTATACGAACTCAGAACTCAAAGTTTGCATCCAAAATATTCTCCTAAACCAGTTATTTATCTAGAAAGCAAATAATTTGTATACAGTTTTAAAAACAAATGCTATGTTATCATTTTAATGATTATCATAAAGTCCATCTTAATGACACAAATATATATAAGGCATGCCTTCCTTTTGTGTGATTTCTCAATTCTTGAAAGTATATATTTAGGATCTCAGGAAAGTGCTAAAGAAGGAGGGAGAGACTGTTTAGTTTGGATTTATTATAACATAGATCCATCATTAAACACAGGAAATATTTTATAGTTATTTTATTAAAATATATTAGTTTCCATATCTGGGATAATTATACTCAGATAGTGAATAGAAAAACAATAACAATGCTGCAATATTCACACAAAGGCAGAAATCTAGTTTTCTTGATTTTATGGGACATTTGTAGAAATGAAAAGCAAAATCACAAACCCCTATTAGCCTTAGGTATAGAAATGCACATTCCTTCACTCAGTCATGGAGTTGAACTGTTCTGACCTGGGAAAGAAAAATAATAAGCTGGAGTAACAATGTGTTCAGAAAAATTGGAGTCAGCTAATCAATTTTCAGTAACTCTCTGATTTATGTGTCTAATAACATGACTGGCAATTTATAGTCCCTATCACTAAATCTCAAAACACAATTTGCTGCAGCCATAAGTAATTTGTTTAGTGTAAATGGCCCTTAATCCCATTGATGATTGATTAATCTATAAATCACCAAAAGAGCCACATGAGCCTGAAAAAAGGATGCCTTAGCTTTCTTATTTATTTTTAATTTTTAAGTTCTACATTATTAGCATTAAAAAAATAGGTCAAGTCTTCCAAACATCCAAGATAAAAATGTTAATTAGTAAAATATGAAAACCCTAGTTATTATTACTATTAAATCATTTTGAAACAAACTCAGCAAAACACGGGATTGTTTGAAGGTTTAATAATACTTTAAGATGATTTAACCTACTTGAAAATCCAACAAAAGTGTATGTGATTAGCTAGGCCAGAAAAAAATCATCTTATTTCTTTTCTAGAATCTGAAAGTTTTTATCATTTTGGTGGGGGTAATCAATTTAAGATACAATTTTTTTTTAAGATAAAAATATTTTTTTGAGGAATACAAAGTAGGATATTCATTTAGAAGTACAAAAGGTGGTCATTTGTACATTGGCAACATATAATGACAACTCGGTTTATTTTATGTAGAGAGAAAATGTAACTGAAAGCACAGGGTGACTAAAAGGAGGAAGAACATATTAAATGACATTGTTTCCTTCCACAGGGATGTAAAGCACATAGAGTGGTGTGTACATGGGATTTTCTAATGGCTTTGAGGAATGAGCTTGTAGGTAAGGACTGTTATTAGAGGAATGACCATTATAAAATACACTCATCAACTTTTCTCCATATTGAAAATCCCATTATCTTGTCACTATTTTACTTAAGGTAATCTGCACGGGTAACTTACCTTTCCATCTTATACTCCAGTACTGGGTCAAGGATGTTTCCAGTTTTACACAATAATTGAAAAGAATGTATTTGTGTGAAACATGACTTGTTCAGTTGTTGTCTGTTTCATTGTACAACACCCAGTGTTTGCCTTCATCTTTTTCTCTCTCCATCAAAGTGGCTTCAAGTTAATGTCAGACTCAGTGATAGTTAAAACCTGGTGAGTTTGGTTATCATACTTTTCCTTTCTGGTGAAAGCAAGTTGGAAAGAAATTTGATTCTGTTGCTTCCTGTTAGAACATTTCAAAATACTCAGATGTCAAAGGGGAGAAATTGATTTTGATAGAGTTCTGGGCTCAGCTTGCCTAGGCATACTTTTGCAGGGCTGTATTTACTCCCATCCTAATCTTTCCGGTGAGCTGACTGCTAAGGCATTATTCATGCATGTCAAAGGAAGTTGGTAGTTCCATTTAGTGATTTACTGGCTTGGTTGCTTTTTGTTGAAGCTTGAATAAAGTGACAGGAATCTTTTTTACTTGGGATTGTTCTTGGCATAGCAAATGCAAGATATTCAGCTAAAATAAATACCCACGAGAGTCATAAATGCCATTAAGGACTTGTATTCAAAAGGAATGCTGAAGTTTGGCTTGAATAAAGAGAAAAAGAGGATTTCATTGTTACAGTTGCTGAAGTTGGCAGGTATAATTGTGTTCTCAGATACATTCCCTTTACTATCTATATGTTGTCTGTTGAAGAGTGAGCAAGAAAAGAAGGGAAAGGTTTTGCCCCTTCCTCACCCCAACACCCACTTCCAGCAGAGAGAAAAAATATCTGAGACCCAAATATGGTGGGAGGTCATAGGGCTCTGCTGGGTGCTCTGGGGAATAGGCAGGCCTTTGGAGACTCTTCTCTTCTCCCCTCCCCCTTTTCCCCCTTGGAGTCAGTTGGCGGAGTACATTTTACTGTGTAATTATTCACTGGTTTCTTGTCTCTTCCTGTGCTTTTAAAAAAGAGAAACAAAAATATTATTTTCTAGCAGGTGGTGACAGATTTTCGACAAGGCAATGAGGAAAGTGACAAGATAGAAAAAGTTTTTTTTTTCCTTTTCCTTTTTCTTTTTTTGGCCTGCAGAACCAAGACTTTGGGCCTTGTGTGAATATATTAGGTTGGCTGGCAGAACATTATATCCAGGACGCCAAACCAGTGTAAAGACCTAGTCTATAACCTCTAATCTTACAGACATGAACTCTATTATTTCCCATTAAAATTAGAGGTTACCAAATTGTAACAGATGTCCTTAATAGACACGTCTTTATTACTGGGGAACATTAGGTAAATGAAAACTGAACCCCGTATTTTAAGTAGCAGCTCATGAAAATACAAAACTCCATGGCTGGATCTGGCATTTTAAGCCTAAATTATAGAAGCCTTTATACAATTTGCATTAATTGATGCATCAGCAATTTTTCTAAATCACAGCAAGTATGAAATAGTAGGAATTAAAAAAAAACAATTGAATCCTAGCTACTCTAAGCAAACTACAATATTTGACATCCCCTAATTCATAGAGACCATATAGTGCATTTCAATAGCAAGAATAATTAATTAACTGCTAGGAGAATAGGGCTGAGGGTGGAAATCTTCCAACAGACCTATAATGAAAACAAGCTGAGGGATGAATAACTTGATATAAAAGAGCTTTATGACTGCGTTTGTTGCAGGTGTCTGAATATTTTAAAATAGAGAGATTAAGATGATGTCTATGTGTAGGACAGTTAAGCTACAGACACAAAATGGACAAAAAATAAAAGACAAAACTGTTTTGCTAAAGTCACTGAAATTATATATTAGGTCACTATGAAATTACTCTCATAGACTAGTGAAATTTAAATACATTAATATTCTACATTACTTGCATTAAACCCTGTGTACCTCCAGAGATTTTAATTTCACAGTTTAGTTTTCCTCTTTTTAACAAATGGCTTTCAAAAATAATTAAGAGTAGAATTAACTTTATCATAGTGCCTATGTATAGGTAGGTATAGCATTTAAAGAAATGGAAAGTATTTCATGCCTATGAATAAGAAATGGTTATTAAGCACATAGATTTCTTTTTTTTTTTCACTTTGATAAGTCTTTGGGGGAAAACGGGCCATATTTTTAGCATTTTTCCATAAGTAGTAGTATTTTTATGGTATTCAATATAATGAAAAAATAGCATGTTTAGAAAAAAAAGGTTTGTCAATTCTAGAAATGGCGATGGCAGTTCTGGATCTTTCTGGAGAAAATGCAGGGACAACATACAAGTGGTAATGTTTCACGTAAAATCACAGTAAAAACCATAGGGGGTTTCCATTGAGCACATAGGGAACTTGGAAGTCATTACTCTGTCCTAACAAGTAAAAAGCTAACAAACTAAAAAAAATGAACAACTCTTCTTAGATCCATCAGCGAAGTGATGTTATAGGGCAAACTGCCTTGTAGAGAGTTGGAAAGACAGGCAGATAGAATCACAATTTACCAGAGCGGAAACCTAGGAGCAGAAGCCTCTGTGGGAACTAGTATCAGAGTGGAAAAAACAAACAAAACAAAGCAAAAAACCAAAAAACAAAAAACAAAACAAAGACCAAAAAAAAAAAAAAAAAAAAAAAAACCATGAGCTGTAGTTGACAAATTGCAGGGACTCTATGTACATAAGTCTAGAGATTAAAAACTCTAAGGGGACTTTGTCCTAAGGGGTCCACACGGTTTTGTGAATTTTGCCTCCAGGAGCCCTATCTCAGAGTAATTATTGGAGAAAAATGCCCTTTTGCTTCCAGCAGGAGGAGGGGACAACGAACCAATTTGAAATATGTCAGAGCATTCTTTTCTTCTTAAAAAGACCTGCAGTCAAGAGAGACTGCTTTGCCAGAGCCTAAATTATTGGGGTTCTATCAGAGCTTAACTGCCCTGAGGAAAGGGAAATACTCAACCCCAGGCCCCTTGAGCCATCCTGTTCTACCTGGGAAATACAGAGACACAGGCGATTAATGGCCTAGAACCTAATTATAAGAGTACAAAATACTTCTCCTACCCCCCTTCACATTACTTAAAATCTATTTATAGTAGTTCCTTTTACCTAGTATACTGTATCTGGCTAATAAGAAAAATAGGGCATATAAAAGGCAAAACAAAACCCAAAATGAAAAACAAACAAAAAACAGTTTGGAGAGATAGAGAAAGTATCAGATCAGACTCAGACTCAAATATGGCAGGAATATTAAATTATCAGACTAGAAAATTTAAAAAACACCCTGTAATTAATGTTAGTGCTCTGTAATGATGGTAAAGGGTCTAATGGATAAATTAGACACTGTGCAAGAACATATAGGCAAAGTAACAGAGATTTGAAAATTGGAAGAAAGAATAACAAAAGAAATATGAGAGATAAAACACACTAACAAAAACAAAGAATGCTTATGATGGACTCAGAATAGACTGGATACAGCTGAGGGAAAGAATCTCTGAGCTTCATGAGGGCTCCACGGTGGTTCAGTGGCTTAAAGCCTCTGCCTTCAGCTCAGGTCATGATTTCAGTGTCCTGGGATCGAGCCCCACATCAGGCTCTCTGCTCGGTGGGGAACCTACTTCCTCCTTTCTCTCTCTGCCTGCCTCTCCACCTATTTGTGATCTCTTTCTGTCAAATAAATAAATAAAATCTTAAAAAAAAAAATAAAAGAATCTCTGAGCTTCACGATATTTTAATAGAAGCTTCCAAAAGAAAAGCAAAGAAAAAGAGAGACTAAAAGAAAAAGAAAAAGAAAAAAAAAAAAAAACCATGGAAAGAATGGCCAAGAACCATGGGACAACTATGAAAGGTAAAATATACACCAGGATGGAGGATTTTATGTATCCACTTGACTGGATTTATGTATCAACTTGACTGGTATCCAGGTATTTGACTAAACATTGTTTCTAAGTCCGTGAGTGTTTCTGGCTGAAATTAACATCTGAATGAAGTGAAGCAGATTATGACCCTATCCAGTGTGGGCAGGCAGCACCCAATCATTGAGGGCCTAGATAGACCAAAAAGGCAGAGGAAAGGAGAATTTACCATCTGTGCCTGGCTGCTTCTGGGACATCGGTCATCTCCTGTCTGTGGAATGAGATTTGAATCATCAGCCCTCCTAGTTCTCAGCCCTTCAGACTCAAGACTGAAAACTACAACATTGACCTCCCTGGGTCTCCAGTTTACAGAGAGTAGATTGTGGAACTTCTCAGCCTACACAATTGCATGAGTCAAGACCTCCTACTCTATCTATTGGTTCTGTTTCTCAAGGGAATTCTTACTAATACATATGATTAATGGAAATGCCAGAGGGAGAAGAAAGGGGGGGAAAGACAGGAGTATTTGAAGCAGCAATGACTGAAAATTTCTCCAAACGAATGTCAGACACAAAATTGTTCAGAGAACATCAAGCAGTATAAATGAAAACAACAACAACAACAAAACACAAACAAACAAAAAACTATGCTTAGGCAAATCAAAGATAAAGAAAAAAAACATTGAAAGAAGCTAAAGAAGAATAACACTTGACCTGTAGAGGAACAAAGGCAAGAATTACATCAGACTTCTTGGGAACCATGCAAACAGAAAGAGAATGTAATAAAATATTTAAAACTTTGAAAGAAAAAGATCCACTCACCCAAACCAGGCAAAGACCCCACCAAAAAAGAGAATTTCAGACCAATATCCCTGAAGAATATGGATGCTAAGATTCTCAACAAGATCCTAGCTAATTGGATCCAACAGTATATTAAAAAGATTATCCACCATGACCAGGTGGGATTTATCCCTGGTTTGCAAGGGTGATTCAGCATTCTCAAATCAATCAATGTGATAGAGCAAATCAATAAGAGAAGAGAGAAGAACCACATGGTCCTCTCAATTGATGCAGAAAAAGCGGTTGACAAAATCCAGCATCCGTTCCTGATTAAAATGCTTCAAAGTATAGGGATAGAGGGAACATTCCTCAACTTCATAAAATCTATCTATGAAAAACCCACAGCGAATACCATCCTCAATGGGAAAAAGCTGACAGCCTTCCCTTTGAGATCAGGAACACGACAAGGATGTCCACTCTCACCACTCTTGTTCAACATAGTACTAGAAGTCAGCAATAGCAATCAGACAACAAAGAGAAATAAAAGGTATCCAAATTGGCAATGAAGAAGTCAAACTCTCTCTCTTCGCAGATGACATGATTCTTTATATGGAAAACCCAAAAGACTCCACCCCCAAACTACTAGAACTCATACAGCAATTCAGCAACGTGGCAGGATACAAAGTCAATGTACAGAAATCAGTTGCTTTGAAAATACAGAAAAGGGAAATTAGAGAATCAATTCCATTTACTATAGCACCAAGAACCGTTAAGATACCTGGGAGTAAACCTAACCAAAGAGGTAAAGGATCTGTACTCAAGGAATTACAGAACACTCATGGAAGAAATTGAAGAAGACACAAAAAGATGGAAGACCATTCCGTGCTCATGGATCAGTAGAATAGACATTGTTAAAATGTCTGTACTGCCTAGAGCCATCTATATTTTCAATGCCATCACAATCAGAATTCCACCAGCATTTTCCAAATAGCTGGAGCAAACAATCCTAAAATTTGTATGGAATCAGAAGAGACCCCAAATTGCTAAGGAAATGTTGAAAAAGAAAAACAAAACTGGAGACATCACATTGCCTGCTTTCAAGCTTTACTACAAAGCTGTGATCATCAAGACAGAATGGTACTGGCACAAAAACAGACACATAGACCAGTGAAACAGAATAGAGAGCCTAGATATGGACCCTCAACTCCATGGTCAAATAATCTTCGACAAAGCAAGAAAAAATATCCAGTGGAAAAAAGACAGTCTCTTCAATAAGTGGTGCTGGGAAAATTGGACAGCTATGTGTAGAAGAATGAAACTCAGCCATTCTCTTACACCATACACAAAGATAAACTCAAAATGGATAAAAGATCTCAGCGTGAGGCAGGAATCCATCAGAATCCTAGAGGAGAACATAGGCAGTAACCTCTTCGACATCGGGCACAGCAACTTCTTTCAAGATGTGTCTCCAAAGGTAAAGGAAACAAGCGAAAATGAATTTTTGGGACTTAACCAAGATCAAAAGCTTCTGCACAGCAAAGGAAACAAAACAAAGAGGTAACCCACAGAATGGGAGAAGATATTTACAAATGACAATACAAAGGGCTGATATCCAGGATCTATAAAGAACTCCTCAAACTCAACACACACAAAACAGATAATCTTGTCAAAAAATGGGCAGAAGACGTGAACAGACACTTCTCCAAAGAAGACATACAAATGGCTAACAGACAAATGAAAAAATGTTCATCACTGGCCATCAGGGAGATTCAAATCAAAACCACATTGAGATACCACTTTATACCAGTTAGAATGGCCAAAATTAGCAAGACAGTAAACAACGTTTGTTGGAGAGGATGTGGAGAAAGGGGAACCCTCTTACACTGTCGGTGGGAATGCAAGTAGGTGCAGCCACTTTGGAAAATAGTGTGGAGATTCCTTAAGAAATGAAAAATAGAGCTTCCCTATGACCCTGCAATTGCACTACTGGGTATTTACCCCAAAGATACAGATGTAGTGAAAAGAAGGGCCATCTGTATCTCAATGTTCATAGCAGCAATGGCCACAGTCGCCAAACTGTGGAAAGAACCAAGATGCTCTTAAATGGACAAATGGATAAGAAAGATGTGGTCCATATACGCTATGGAGTATTATGCCTCCATCAGAAAGGATGAATACCCAACTTTTGTATCAACATGGATGGGACTGGAGGAGATTATGCTGAGTGAAATAAGTCAGACAGAGTCAGTTTTCCTACGGCTTCACTTATTTGTGGAGTATTCAGTGTATTATAAAATTATCCTTCAAAAGTAAAGGAAGAATAAAGACATCTTGACATAAACAAAAGTTGAGGGAATTTGTTACCAGTAGACCTCCCTTATATAAGAAATGTTACAGCTCTTCAGTGAGAAGGAAATGATATAGGTCAGAAATTCAGGTCTATATAAATTAAGGAGCAGCACTGGAAAAGCAATTGATGAACATAAAATAAAAACTTCAGTTTTTCCTGAGGCACCTGGCTGGCTCCATTGGAAGAGCACGTGACTCTTGCTCTTGGGGGTCATGAGTTTGAGCTCCATGTTGGGTGTAGAGATCACTGCAATAAATAAGTAAACTTTTTTTTTAAAAAGTTTCAATTTTTCTTATTCTTTTTTTTTTTTTTTAAGATTTTATTTATTTATTTGACAGAGAGAAATCACAAGTAAGCAGAGAGGCAGGCAGAGAGAGAGGAGGAAGCAGGCTCCCCGCTGAGCAGAAAGCCCGATGTGGGGCTCGAACCCAGGACCTGGGATCATGACCTGAGCCGAAGGCAGCAGCTTAACCCACTGAGCCACCCAGGCGCCCCAATTTTTCTTATTCTTAATTGATCTAACAGATAGAAGTTTGTTCAAAATATTAACAACAGCATTTAATTATAGACACACACGTTTAGGTATAAGTGAAGTGAGTAACAGCAATGATACCAGGAACAAGAAAGTGGAATTAGGATCATTTTGTTATTGTAAGGGCCTCACACTATTTGGGAAGCAGTATAATGTTTTTTAAAAGTGCATTTGCATGAGTTTTAAGTGTATATTGCAAGTTTTAGGGCAATCAAATACAAAAAGAAGCTTAATATGCTGAGAAAGAGAAAATGGAATCACTCAAAAGTGGTAAATTAAAACCTTTTACGAAAGGCAGGGAAAAGTGAAAGATAAAAAATAGGAACAAAGAACTATACAGCAAATAGAAAATAGTAGCTAAAGCATAACAACAATACCTGATATCTACTGAGTACTTACTATGAAGAACTACAGATTTTACACACTTTGTCTCATTTACTCTTTCACAACCATATAGGATAATGACGATTTTAGCCCATTTTGTAGATAATAGTTATAATTTGTTATGCTGAAAATGGTGATGATAAGATCGTACTCTCTGCCTAGCATTGCTCTAAGTGCTTTATTTCAATAATCTCATTTAATCCCCGCAATGGTCTCATCAGGTTGATGGAGTTACGATTCAGTTTAACCGATGAGAGAACTGAAACAGAACAAGTAACTTGTATGACCATAGGGTCAGGCAGATAGTTCTGGAATTCATTCCTAGAGGAATCCAGTGTCCATGTTCTTTCCAAGTGTGATGCTTGCTAATACCAAGTCATTTGTGAACCTCTGAATGTCATTTCCAATTTCTGTTATTACATGCATTTTTCTGGAGGAATGTTTCCATTACTTTTATTATATCCCCCATAAGATATGGGGTCTCAACATAAATGTGTGATGCTGTATGCTACATTACACTGAATGAGGGACGGGTGGAGCTAGGTAGGGAGAAATAGATAGGGGCTATGTGATCAGGCTCACGGAAATCTGGAAAATGTGGCTGGTGTGGGGAAACCAGAAATAAGGGAACAAACCAGACCACGCCCACCCTAGGTATGCGGGGTGGGTGTCTTTTCTTATGATAATCACCTATGACCTAGAAAGAATAACCAGATCCTAAAAAGGAAGTAAGCCATTGAAGGTATTATCACTAGTCCTTGCTCAATGGTGATAGCAATAGAGATGTTAAAAGAATTTAAGTTCCCTGGTTAGTTTTTTTTTAATAAAAGACCAACTTTAAAGGCCCTCAGTGGCAACTCTGTTGGGACCCCTTTTACTCCTGAGAGCTTTATCTGTATCCTTGCTTAATAAACTTCTATTGCTTTACTTACTCTCCTTTGTCCAGAAAATTTCATTCTTTTTTTTTTTTTAAGATTTTATTTATTTATTTGACAGAGAGAGAGATCACAAGTAGGCAGAGAGGCAGGCAGAGAGAGAGGGGAAGCAGGCTCCCTGCTGAGCAGAGAGCCTGACGTGGGGCCCTGAGACCATGACCTGAGGGGAAGGCAGAGGCTTAACCCATTGAGCCACCCAGGTGCCCCCAGAAAATTTCATTCTTTGACTCTGTGAGATAAGAACCTAGCTCTCCCGCTTCAGCGTGGCACCATTCTTCCTAACCTTTGTCAAAAAATAATAGATTGGGGGAAAAAAAACATGCAATTTTGTCTATTATAAAATTTCACAAAATACATAAATATAATTCACCTACGTGTTTCTTAGATTGGCAACTGCATGCAAAACAGAGCATTTATAACTTATGGAAAAGTCTGAAGTAGTGGTGATTTGGCAGTTATGAAGGGAAGAGTTTTTGCACATTAGGGGACAAACTACAGTTAAAAGTATAATTATATACTATATATCTATCTTGCCATGCTTTTTAAATAAAATTTCAATCTCTTGCAACGCTCCTTCCTTTCTAACTTGGATTGTAATTAGCTTTCTATTTTATAATGTGATAATATAAGCTGCATGGAAAGGGGAAGAAAAAAGGACAGATGGTTGGACAATAGGAAGGGAAGGAGAGAGCCAGGGAGGGAAGGAAGAAGGAAGGAAGGTTGGAAGAAAGGAAGGAAGGAAGGAGGGAAGGAATACTGCAGTATAGTTCACTGCGTAAATACGCAATAATTTTCTAAGGAAATCCAGTATTGCTTTCCTAACTGAATAAGCCCCTATCAGTTATAATATTATTTCTGCTATACCTGCTTGCATTTTTAAGTTATGCATTTTAATTGAAATTTTTTCTTTCAGTTAAGTAATCAGTTAATTTGGTCAAAACAAGTGAATGAATAGTACCTTCATTTATTTTAGCCTCTAATCTCCTGACCAGTACAGATGCTATTCTTTTATAATTGCCCAGTCGGTTGTTCCTTACGTATACCACAGCAGTGTTTTGTGTAAAGAGCGGAGCACCTCCATGTTCTGCCACATTATTTCTTATTTGTCTCTCATCAAACTTTATCCAGTCCTCTAGGAAGTACTTCCTGTCATTGTTTTGTCTTTACTAAACCCCTTCCCTTTTTTGCAGCTTTTGAAACTGTGATCATATTACTGTATATTAATTAATTAGTGAGCCTTTGGATTTCAGTGCTGTTTCTTATTTATCTGTGTATCCCTGGTACATAGTACAGTGCCGGTCACACAGCAGGTGCTGAGGAATTGTGTTATAGAACCTGTTTATTATTTATGTTGAATGAGTCAAACCTGTAAAATCCACTAATTTTAAAGCCATGTACATTTACAAACAATATGCTTTGATGCAAAAATATACACGCACTGGCCTCATTACTGGGATTCCAATCTGGTAATTCTGGAATGCAGTTTAGCTCCTATATGTATATTAAGCTCAGACACTTCTGAGGCACATCGACTTCAGAGAAAAACTGGACTCTATGTTCTCGACATCTCTTACAGTTTATCAGTATGTTTTCCTTCAGTGATTTTAAACATGTATATAGGATATTGAATCCCTTTTTATTTCTCAGACTCTTTAATTTGCTGAGGTCATTTTGAATTTTAGTATTTGGTTCTGCAACATGCTAATTTTCAGTCTGGGAACATTATTATATGAAATATGTTCTTTTATTCACACCTAATTATTTAAAAATATATCATTATTATTATTTTTAAAGATTTTATTTATTTATTTGACAGAGATTACAAGTAGGCATAGAGGCAGGTGGCAGGGGAGCGGCTCTCCGCTGAGCAGAAAGCCCGATGAGGGGCTCGATCCCAGGACCCTGAGACCATGACCTGAGCCGAAGGCAGAGGCTTAACCCACTGAGCCTCTCAGGCACCCCTAAAAATATATATTAGAATAGGTCATTGTGTGACTATCCTGTGGAGCAAGAAGACTTAACGATCATTCTCTACTGAGGCCAGAACTCGACGACCCAAAGTATCTGTAGGGGACAGTTACTTTGGGTCGTCGTTAACTTTCGAGATCTACTGGCAGTTAGTGGCCAAGTGTCAGTGATGATAAATTCCTGCTATGCTTGGGATGATCCTGTACAAAAAAAGATTTGTCCTACCCAAAGTAGCAACAGCACTGCTTAGAGAAACAATATTAGAATGAGTTCTAATCAGAAAGGAGAAGCAAGGATTTGATATGTCAACAGAAGTGGGTTAAAGGAATCAGAAATCTAGTTGAAGAGCCATTGGTTATTTTTTATTAAACTCTGCATGTGCCCTCAGGAATGGAAATCTTAAGACAATGCCAGTATGATGCCCTATTGTCTGTATTCACCCACATGAGTCTTAAATTCAGTTTATTTCTGAAGTGGTCTTTTAAATGACCATATCTCAAATCCATTGCCAGCACACAGACATTGTGCGGAGTTTTTGTGCATTATTTCACTTGATCCTCACAACAGAATTCCCAACATATAGATGACTTAACTGAGACCAAAGAGACAGTTATTACTTGTAGTAGTAGTGATAGTAGTAGTATGTGAAATAATTTGCCTGTTTACACAGCTTGTACATAGCAGACTAAAATGAAACGCCCAGATCTATCTGAGTAGCTAGAATTTGTAGGGTTCAGGGTGGCAAACCGCAAGAAACCAATCCTGGCTAGGTAAGCAGGAAAGAAGTTAAATAGTTGGGCATAAAGTAACTTGTAGCATCTACGGAAAAGTTGTAGAATCAGATTCAGCCTTTGGACTTGAACCAAAGAAGGCTAGGCCAATGAGGACAAAGCCAAGATCATGTCCTTTGACGTTAAAGCTACTATTACTAGGGGCCCCTGGGTGGCTCAGTTGGTTAAGCGTCTGCCTTCAGCTCAGGCTTCCTGGAATTGAGCCCCACATCGGGCTCCCTGCTCGGTGAGGAGTCTGCTGCTCCCTTCCCCTCTGACCTTTCCTCCTGCTCCTGCTGACTCTGTCTCTCTCTCAAATAAATAAATAAAAAATCTTAAAAAAAAGAAGCTACTATTACTGAATACTTAGTACCACTGCAGCTCACACCACTAATACAGACACTAGCATTCAGCTGGATTCTCAACCCCGCCTTCCCGGCTACGAGTGTTCTGTCTCTCTTCGTGGCTTTGCTTTATTGTTTTAGGATTCACAACCCTAGGTATGAGTAGGCAGTCTGCTAGCTCAGTGTTCCCAAGCTTCCAGAGAAGGAGGGACAGGGAATAAATACCTCCATTCTTCAACCTTTAGCTTCTTTCAGTGTCTGACAGGAATTTACTTGCCACAAATATGGCATTTTCCCCAGACAGAGTGTTGGGATACCGGTAGTCTTAACATCCTAAATAATGCAGTAGGATTGGGTTAGTTATGGAGACATGATCTTCATTTATACTCTTCTGCCATTATTTGAAGTTGTCACATTAGTTTTTAAATACACATAAATATGTCGGCAGACTCCTATGTAAGAACAGGTGTATTAGGAACTTTTGTACTGAAATAGGTTGTTTGGAACACAAAGTAGGAAAGAGCAAGTAAATTATACAGGTCAGTTCACAAGTGTCCTACTTAATTCTAATGCAGTGATTACTTCAGCAATTTTTTATGTATGTGATGCTCCAGAGTTACAAAGCTCCTTTTCATATACTGTTTTAGCAAGGCAGTCTTCTAACTTCTCTGCCTCATGGCCATTTTGACTCTTTAAAAATGTGGAGGATCCCAAGGAGTTTGTGTGTATGTAGGTTATAGTTATCAATAATAACTCTCTTAGAAATTTAAATTGAGAAATTTAAAAAAAGAGTATTTCATTCAAAAGAACTAATAAACTTATGACATGTTAATATAAACATAAATAAATAATAAAATCATTACGTTTTCATTACTTTAAATAAATGATTTTCCAAAAGAAAAAATTCCTGAGAAGAATGGAATTTTTAATATTTGGAGAAGTTCTTTAGTAGATGGCTTAAAAAAGATACTGTCTGGATTATCATCTCCTCTGCACTTTATGTGTTGTGATATCATGTGTCAGATAGTTTCTAGAAAAATCTACTATACACTAACCAGTGAATGAGTGAATAAGATAAACAACTCTTAGTGTGTTATTTTCAATAGTTTTAACCGCATGGTTCCCTACAGGGGATGGAGAGCCAACAATGGTTCCTGGACCACACTTTGAGAACTACTGTGTTAGCTGAACAGTTATGCTGGGAAGATTATAAGCATTGTTATTTCCAGTTTTTTAGAATGAAAGAACGGTAATTTTTGAATGCTTTGTATTTATGTACTATTGTTTAATTTTCAAATTAATTTCATATATATACTTAAGCCTTATGTTAACATTGTTAAGTAAACAGGAGATAGTATTATCCTTATTTTACAGATGAGGGAAATGAACGTTAGAGAAGTTTAAAACTTGCCTGTTATCCATTAGCTCTTAAGTTCAAGAACAGGAATCAGAACCCAGAGCTTTTGACTCCTGATTTAAGATATTTTCTACACAGCATATTAAAATTTGTAAGGGTACTTCAAGTATATCCAAGAATTCTTAACTGATTCTATGCAAAAGTGTAAGTTCCTGTGAAATCCACATTTCATTTTGGGATAGTGGTAATAGGAAGGCATTGGTGGTGGCTCTTTCAAAGGGGAATTTGGGAATGTAGATGGGGAAAGCTGGTTTCTTATTGGTGGTATGGGCTATCCTCATGAGGAGTTTGTTAATTCCTTAGCCCAAGTAAAAGTGGACCACCTCCTTCTGCGTGTACAGAAATGGGAAACAAAGCAACATAGGCTTCAAAAGCTTCAGACATATTCTACAATTAGCTCTGCTTAGTTAATTACTTGTAAATTGGGAAGTGATGGCATTTTCTCATGAAAGAGAATGTAAGCTTCACGAGGCAGTGCCTCTCCTTGTTTACCATGGGATTGCCAAGCCCTGGAGCTCAAACCAGAGAATCAAAAAGTATTTGCTTCCTAAAGAAATGATTAGTAAATGTAATAGTCCATCCATTTTCTTCTGTGGAAGGAAAGCAAATGTGAACCTCTCTAGCCAACCCAACTGCTGAGTATAAGATGTGTCAATTAGAGGGCTGTTTCAACCTGCTGTGAGCTAAGCCACACCTCCCTTTTACTCTGAAAGGCTTCACAAAAGGTGGTGACCCCAGGATAATTAACAATTCTGTTGACACCTAATTGGTTTCGAGTGGTTTGCATACACCTAGAGAGAGTGAATAGGCTACTCTGTTCCTATCTTTTTTAAAATACAGGTTTCACTCACATTATGAATTAACTGAATAAAAGTGAAAATGAATGAAGATTAAAGTGACACCCTTTTTCTCCTCTGCCCCCCACTCCTGGGAGTATGGCTGAAACTTCCAATGGGGTGGCAAATAGACTTTGGCATCTGAAATTCTGGATTGGTTCATTCACCAGTAGAGAGAGCAAGAGAGAGGGAGAGAGTGTATAATGTATGTGAATATATATATATATATATATATATATATATATATATATATAATACTCAGTAACCCAATATATCTTGAGTTAATGTTGTCTTTCAGGTGATATTAAATCATACTACTACTTTTTTTAAATTAACCTATAATGTATTATTTGTTTCAGGGGTAGAGGTCTGTGAATCATCAGTCTTAAACAATTCACAGCGCTTACCATAGCACATACCCTCCCCAGGGTCCATCACCCAGCCACCCTATCCCTCCCCGACTCCTCCAGCAACCCTCAGTTTGTTTCCTGAGATTAAGAGTCTCTTATGGTTTGTCTCCCTCTTCAGTCCCATCTTCTTTAATTTTTCCCTCCCTTCCCCTCATGTCCCTGTACCCCCCACCAAAAAAAATTCCTGGTATCAGAAAGATCATATGATATATTCTTATCTCAATCTTGTACATATTGTCAGATACTGACAAATAATTGACAAATAAAAAATATAAAATGTTTTAAATCTGTAACAAAAATTCATATTGACATTAAGGGAGGAAAGCTCTACAGGAAAAGAAATGATTTTCTTATAAAATTCTATCAGAAGAGTAGAAGCAGGAGAAGAATCTGGGAGTTGCTCTTTGATAGTAAAAATATCCTATGAGAATTGTTCTTAAGAATTAAAGATTTTATCACTTATTACATACACCCTAAAAACAATATTGTGAAGAAGCTTGATGGTAAGGTTAAAAAAAAACCCAACATTTTTAGACAGTCAACTTTATGTTAAATCACTTTTCATATCCACAAAAATGTCCTCCTTTGATTTTGAACTTTCTTCTCTGTGCAGTTTTTTTCTATATAAAGCATTAAATATATCAAGTACATAATACTGTATTTAAATGGCTTTTTATGGGACGAGGATGTGAGGGTTCATAGAAATGTCTGGGGAAAAATGTGTTTTTTCTATAAATATAAACATATTTATATTCAAATATATATTAAATGTATTTATAAATTAGAAGTAGGATTTAGATATGCAAAGTATTGATGATGGAAGTATTTTCTAGAACTAATCTGTACATTTTGTAATAAATATGGTCAATAATTATTTAATTGACTTGATATATTCTTATTTATGACATTTAAAAATCACTAATAGTTTTTTTTCTCTCATTTAAACTGATAATGTTCTTTATTTTGCCAGCCAAGAATGATTATTTCAGAACTTGCATACTTACTGGCATAAATGTTGATCTCATGTTGAGATTGTTTAACATTGAAGCATTCTGTAAATTGCTAAGTGCAAAGACAACAATTCTAGCATAGGTGGGTATTTTAAGTTAATTCTGATAGGAATATCCTCTAGACAAGTATCTTCTAATTCATTTCTGTAACATGGATCTGAGTTTCCCTTTATCCCCCTGGCAATTCCAGCAAGTGTTCTCACACCTACATTTATTTTTTACTATTTTCTCCTTCTCATTAGTGAACAGTTCTCTGTATGTCACAGTACATGGAATATTTTGTACTGAATGGTTCTTGTTACCAAGTCCTCTGAGGATTTTTGACATTCAAAATGATGTTCTACTACAACACTGAAATCTTTTTCTTTATGTCAAATTCCCAGTGTATAAATTACATAGTTAAAAACAAGATCTCCAATATGCTAAGGTCCCATTCATTACAGACATTTTGTACATAAAAAAAAAAAACACCTTTTAGCATACAGTGTTCAATGTCTGATATATACTATACTGTCTTTCAGAAACTAAGCTTAGGAGAAAATAATTTCATTCAGCTCTGATACAGAGTTTGATATTTTAAAAAGCCTTTGTTATAATTAAACTCTTTTCCCATGCTGCATGTAACCTTCATTCAATTATTTGTACATTTATTCACTTGATTCATTTGCCCAAGGTGATATGGTGGCATTAAAACAAAAATTTTAAAAGACAAAACAAAACAAAACTTAAGAAGAAAACCCTCCCTGTTTTATACTACAACATTATTTTCCTTATCTATGGAGACATCAAAAATTTTCATTGCTTTACTCAACATAGCTTTGAAATCCCTGTGCAAATGCATCCATATTTGATCTTAATTAATGAAAGAATATTCTGAAATTCTTAGAGAAGTTTATCAGATTACATTAGGCCCTTGCTAAGTAAATCCTTTTGTATTTCTGCACCCTTTTCTTTTGGTCCACTTATGCCAGGGTTCTTAGGCCAAAGGAATTTCTTCCAGTTAAGGTGGAAATTAATAGAAAGATAGGCACAAAAAGGAACCACTACCTGCCAAGAGCAAGTAAAGAACAGAGAAGGTGAAATGAAGGTTTCTATGAAGGAAGTGAATCAAATTAGAATTAAGGTCGGTATGTGGGGCGCCTGGGTGGCTCAGTAGGTTAAGCCTTTGCCTTCGGCTCAGGTCATGGTCTCAGGGTCATGGTCTCAAGGTCCTGGGATCGAGCCCTGCAGCGGGCTCCTTGCTCAGCAGGGAGCCTGCTTCTCCCTCTCTCTGTCTGCCTCTCTGACTACTTATGATCTCTCTCTGTCAAATAAATAAAATCTAAAAAAAAAAAGAAGAAGAAGAAGGTCGATATGTATTTCTGAGTATTTGTTGATTTTTAATTTGTTGCTGTTGTGATAGATTTAAATTGTAAAACTGATGCAGCAAGTAAAGTCCCAAAGAAAGCAATGGCTATTTAAGTTTTCAAAAGTGTCATTTCTCTCTTTTGACTCAATTTAATTTGCAGTGTCTCAGGACCAGGTAAGGTGAGCAGTTATCCTTCCAAGGTACTTTTGCTATTTTTGCTCATTTTGCTTATCTACTGTTTTTCGTTTAAAAATCAGGTGGATGCTTTGGGTTTGCCTGCTTTATTATTAAGACATTTTTTGAGCTACTTTAAAAAGTTAAGCCATATAGAAAAATATAAACCAAAATTTTCCTAAATCTCACTAACAGAGCTATAGAGCTCTGCAAGGATACCTCCAACACCTTTGATTGAAAACTTAAAAAAAAAAAACAAAAAAACCCTACCACCTATTTTAGGGACATGTAAAGGGTTACTATCTATTAGGGAATTTGTTAGTATACAATGATCCTATGAAGAGAGTTATTTTTAAAAATAAATGTTAGCCATTAACTCTTTAATGTGCCTTTTAAAACAATGATTTTAAATCTAAGACAGAAGTTTTAGATTCTTTGATACTCTGTGTCAACAGGAGAGCTCCTATGATGTTCTTACCAGGAAGAGTTTATGCTGTAGAATGAAATATAAATATTAGTCTCGAGAGAAAAAGCATTTCAGTATTCCAAATTTATTTTAAATCCCATGAGAATAAAAGGGGGGTGTAAATGACCTTAACATAGAAAGAGCAGTGGTTGTAATCTGCAGGCCCCTGTTTTGGTGATGACTTCCGATAGTCTCCTTGAAATTCAGGCAGCATTTTTTATCCCTTAGATCATCTGCCTTTCTAGATGTTTGGAAATTTAGACTTTGGCTAAATTTTTTTTTTTTTTTTTAACCAGACTTCAGTTATGTATGTTGTGTTCTCATAAAGGCACATGGGCAATGTTGGGGAAAATAGATATTAAAAATACAATTTTACTTAGCTGAGAAACTCCACCAATCCTTTGTACCCAAATTGTATACTTATATGTAAAACCAGAATAAATAGATATAGTTTCTACAAATATATTTTTTAAAAGAATGAAAAGCCTAATTTACTTATTACATTTGCTTAAACATGGATGTAATTACTTGAACTCATATAAAAACCTTTATACTAAAAGCAAAGTCATCCACGATTAAAATTCTGTAGTTGCTGTATGTCATCCCCCCAGGCCTCCTTTCATTTCTGTGCTCTATTCTCCCTTGCATAATGGTGCCACCAGAGAATTAGTTTCCATTTCCTCATCCATGAAAAGACATCATCACATCTACAACATAAAGTTGCTCTGAGGATTAAATTAGACAATGCATATGAAATACTTAGTGCAATGCCTGGTGTACAATGGAATGCAGTAAATGATAGATTTTATCCTCTGTTGTCCTACTTCATTTTAAGGCATAATCCACCATTTTTTATTAAGCATATATGAAGGAGAGACATTCCTTTTGCAGACTTAAGAATTCTATTCTTTACCTATAAGAATAAAAAATATTGTGACGCTGTAGAGATACAGCTTTTAAATAGGAGTGAGTATTTCAATAGGACTTGGGGAAGCAGAACATTAACTTCTGGGGATATGATCAGTTATTTACATTTAAAAAGCAGTGTCATAAATAGCAACTGCCATTTGGAATTAGACTAAAATTGTGTTTCTTGCATTGTCAATTCAGATGTGTGCTAGTAAAGCGCAACTTATGTTATTTTTGCATTATCTAAAAAAAGACTTCAAGACTTCAAGAGCAGCATTTCAGTAATATCTTAAAACTAGATACTGGTTCCTTATGAAATTGAATCAGCATTTCTACAGAGATGGTACTATTAGAAAAAAAAAAAACAGAAAATGAAATCCAAATTCTGGAAAATCTGTTGTATCAGTACCAGTAATAAGATATCTTGATTTAATTTCAGGTATTGTGTAAGACAAATCAGGGATTGTATTTTTATCTATAATGGTATCAAGGTGGCTAATCATCACTATTAAATTGAGGGCAGATGAGTCATATGTGTGAAATGAACATGTGGACTCATTCCAATTCCTCTGAGAAAGACCCTGTAATTGGCATCAATTAGTCCTCTTGTTGGCAGTTTTAGTAAACCATCTGAAATTTAATAAACAGAGATTGAAATGCATTCTCAATGAAAGACAGTCATCTTGGACATTGATGAGAGCTGATTAACAAATTGGCAGTTGGTATTCACCCTCCCTCTTCAAATATTGACTTAGTTGACTTAATGTTTTTCCCCATTTATCACTATAAGACTTCATTTTTAAGGCCTTCAAAAAAAAATTAAGGTCCCCTAAATAAATATTTATGTGACAGTTTTCCTTGGCCCCTCTGCACATACACTGATATTAATACAAGTGGTGCAGAGAAATGGAGAAACCCCAGGGTCCCACCTGCTACATTGATGTTCTGTATACATTAAACAAAGCTATGACCTTAAAGTGTTGATGCATTATCTCACGTACTTAATTTAGTCAAGGAGAATAGGGCTATTCATTGGGAAGTTCAGGGCAGCATTTCATGTTAAACTTGGAACTTTTTAAAGTAGGAGAGGATGATGGTTCCCTAACCCAACTGTGATGTAATATGAGGTGTAATCGTAAGAGAAATTAGATCAAGAAAATACAGCAAGCTGTTTGTTTTAAAAATTAATTTTCTTTTTTTTTTTTAATGTTACAACCACGAAGTCTATGTTTTCAGACTTGTCTAAGGTTCTTTAACTTAATATTAAGGTTAAACACATGTACATTGTATCAGTTTGAGAGGAATCATAATAATATTGATATGAATCATATATGAATAATATGAATAATAATAATACAATAATAATATGAGGGTGAGTATGTAGTAAAAAGTATTAAGAAAAGTAATAAAATAATTGGAGAGGGCACGGATTGCATGGAGCACTGGGTGTGGTGCAAAAACAATGAATACTGTTATGCTGAAAATAAATTAAAAAAATTAAAAACAAAAAGAAAAAACAAAACCAAAAAAAAAAAAGGAAAAGTAATAAAATAGCTCTCTCTCATGTTTTCTATTTTCATAATGTTGATTATTGGATAATTCAAAAATCTTTCTCTTTTGACCATCTCACATCTCTTTTAATAAACATATTAATTTATGATTTTCTATGTGTTTTGTTGGAGTTCCCTGAAAGTTTTATTCCCTCTTGTAGGAAGTACAGATGCCAAAAATAAATCTGTTGAAATTCATATTTAATATTCACTTTTTAAAAGTATCTGCTGACTATTGAACATTAAAAAATATGGCATAATGTGAACTAGTTTGGGATTCATTTGCTTCAGATATTTTTAATAAAGCATCATGGTGTCCATCAGTGGATAATATTTATCAAAGTCTTTATTAGATATTGTATGTCCCAGGTACTTGTATTTGTACTAATCATATTCCAGAACGTTCTTCAGTTTACTCACTAGCCATTGCAATGAGACCCAGAATACAGAACATATGAGTTGAAGTCCAGTTGAGGAGCTACCTTCTTCAAATGGTTTTGGCCACATAAATACTTAAAGTTTTGACACATAGGATAGTGACCAAAAAGAAAAAAAAAAGCCCTTGTAAACCAGAAAGTAGCATAAAATATATAAAATATGATTCCCAATAATGCAGTGATATCCCAACTTGTTTAAATTTTCTAGAGTGAAATAACTCTTCAGGAAGCTTATAACATAGAATGGCAATCTAGATATCACTTGAAGTCATCTTATCCTATGAAACTTGAATAAAATGAGCTGGACCCACTGTCTCAGTAAGATGGGAAGGTACTGTCTAAATATATGTGATTTCTAGAGGCTCATGGTCACAAGGACCCCTCTGACTCCAGGTTTTGACTTCCAATCCACTCCATTTTATTTCATTTTATCTTCCAGGCTGTTATCACTTCTCTGCATGGATATAGATATGGTAGATGCCTTTGTTTTGATTCTGCCCAAGTATTTGGCCTCATTCTTAAATCTCCCAACCTTCTTCTCTGAGATGTATCTCAATTTAATTGTGCAAAGTTCCTTAACTATCTCACTGTATATAGCCATAGATTCACTGTTTTGCTCATAGATTCCAAAGATCTCCTCCGGGATTCTCAGAGAAGCAATAAAAATGTTGATCTTTCATTTCTTAATTTCCCCACCAGTAACTGGAAATGGCACAGGAGAGAATTATAAGACAGAGTGACCTTCATCAACTTTAGTTTTAAATGGTGTCACCCTGCCCCCACCCCAAGATATCACATTGATCTTCAGAAGTTCCTCTGCTGTACCACAGAGGTCAGATTTCGTAATAAGTGGCAAGTTATCGTTTCTGTGGAGGGTATATTACCCTTTCATATGACAAAATCAGTGCTTCCTGTATTATAGCTTTGGTGATAAGAACACGCACGAACACACACACACACACACACACACACACACACACACACACACACAAATGGTTGCTAGAGTAGCTTCTACGAGATAGAAGAAATCTGAGGACAAATATATCCATGGTATCACCAACAGTAAGATCCTGGAATTGGAGGAGATAATATTACGTTGTTTTAAGTTACTAAGCTTTTGGTGATTGTATATATAGCACTAGATAATGATTTTTTTGTTTTTTTGTTCACCAATATAATAGTTATTTCTCATTGGACAAATATTTACCAAGTTATACCTCCATTTCCTGGGTCAGCAGCTTTCTTATCTTTAATTCTTTAAATTCTTTAATTCTAGTTCTTTTCATATTATGTCAGGTTTTTTTCTCTTTATCTCCATGTGCTCCTTTTCTTCCCTCTGGAAATGCCTCTCTTGTTCCTTGCAATCTTCTCTTCTTTAGGAACACGAGCTTCTTTCTGTTTCTGAATGTATTCCATCTCCTGCTGCTTTGTTCTCTCTCTTCTGCCTGCCTCTGCTGTTGCTGTTCCTTCTCTCTGGCTTCCTCAGCTTCCAGCCATCAGGATTTTTCCTTGCCGTGAGACTTCTTTTCAGCCACCTTTAACCCAGGGGCAGTCACTTTGGCTGACCCGGCTGGGGCCAGAGTTGCAGCAGGGGTGGTCTCTGATTTGATGGGGGATCATTCTTCAACTCTGGCTTCTTTTGCCTTCACTTAAGAGCTGCTCTGCTCTTTAAGAGGTCTCACTGGCAACTTTCTTCATTTCTTTCTCTCAGTTTTCTCTCTCAGGCAACACTCTGACTTCTCTCTTGTTAGGGCAGATGCCTTGGGAGGGAGCCAGGCCTGAGAGGAAACAGCTTTAGCTGAGTTCAGGGCCAGGAGAAGGTTGGTCTGGGTGTGCCAGGCAAAGGAGAAAAGAACTTGGATGGGAGGCAGCTGGTCATCTAGCTTTGGGATTAAGTGGGATTAGATAGAGCATGTCTGATGCCAGATGTAGAACGGAAGGGCATTCTCTCTGTCTCTCTCAGTCCTCCAACTCACAGATCCCTCAGGTCCTGTTAAGAAATAAATTAATTACATTTGGGAACATGATGTCAAAACTGCTGTGAGGTCCTGCATCCCCAGGAAAGGTGGTTGTGTGTTTACCTTTGGCCAGGAACCAATCTGTGGGCACCAGGAATATATTAACAGCCAGAGGAAGAAAGCGTGGGGTCATGGTGTCCAAAGTAATGCAAGGAAGGATACCGGCCATTGGACAGGAAGTGGTGATTTTTCCTTAATCCCTCCTCTCATGTTCTCATAGGTTTTGTGAGGATCGAAGCTATGTGTCTCTTAGAATAGTGCCTAGCATGTAGTAAAGGCTCAGATATTTAAGATGTTAATATTTAGTGTTGCCTACTAATCACTGTGGGTAAATAGAAAATCACAAGTAGCATCTCTCCCCCAAAAGTGAAAGTTTAATAATTTCTTTTGAAAAAGATCCCAGAGATTATAGTTCTTTTACTTGCACTAAGGTGGTAATTGGAAGCTTCGGGGTTCTGGTCTAGGCTTTTATTACTGAAGATGAGATTTCTCAATTCATTCGCGTCACCTTTACGACACAGTTTACTGGGGTCAGAACAATGGATGTGGCTTTGTTTTGAGAGGGGAATTTGGATTTCTTTCATCTCAGCAGTACCTTATTCATTAAACCTGGGATAAGCCCAGGAATGAATTACATTCTGTACTTACTTTAACTGAACAAATGCTCACTTAATTTAATTTCTTTAATTAAAATAAAGATATTTAAAAGATTTTTTATTTTTTTGTTCTTTTATTACTTTTTTCCCATTTTTTGGAGTGTGTTGTATATGTTTGCACTACTACTAATAGATGTTGTTTGTGTACGTCAAGGGAGGAATGTGTTAGAAAAAGTTCACGCTAGATTAAGTATACCCTCAGGGACAGGAAATCAACTATCATTCAAAAAAAGTTTCTATATTTTGTGTTTTTAGCCAATTTAGTTCAATTCGAGGATGTACGTTTGGATCCTATGTCATGCACTAAACCAGATGCTATTCAGCCTTTTTATTAAATATTACATTAAAGAACTGGTTTGTAGGGCGCCTGGGTGACTCAGTGGGTTAAGCCGCTGCCTTCGGCTCAGGTCATGATCTCAGGGTCCTGGGATCGAGTCCCGCATCGGGCTCTCTGCTCAGCAGGGAGCCTGCTTCCCTCTCTCTCTCTCTCTGCCTGCCTCTCTGTCTACTTGTGATCTCTCTCTGTCAAATAAATAAATAAAATCTTTAAAAAAAAAAAAGAACTGGTTTGTATGTGAAGAAAATGCTTATAACTTGGCAAATGTTTTTCTGCCTTGTATATAGCTTAAAATGGAGTCATATTGTTACTGGTAAAATATAGTACAAATTAAGTCCATAAGATTTATTCATAGATGTGTCATTTTCCCTTTACCTAAGGACATGGCAGTGGGCACTTTGTTATAAAATAAATATGTAATCCCATAGTAAATATTAAACCACTTTTACTTTTTAAATGTATCAGTGCTTCCATAGACTGAGCACTCCAAATAGTAAAATATCAACATCAGAAATTCATGTTATTGAGATAATGTGCAGGGTAAGACTTTGCAAGGGACTGGCATGTTCTATTTGTTTTTATTAAAAATGAATGTTATTTATTACTGCACTCCTTAAGACCTTCCTTTGGGTTAGAGCTATAAGTCAAGTAAATAAAACTGCAGGTAGCCTTGACTCTCGAAGATTTTGCGGTTCATTTTTCATCTTGTTCCAGGCTGCAGAGCAGATCAGAGCTGAAGCCTACAAAAGTACACCACACAGACCCCAGCTTCAGAGGGATCAGGCAGAGCAACGAAAGATAAGCAACTTTAGGAAATGAGATTCACCGAAAAGCTTAGACTCACCTTAGAGCTTAGATTGTTGATAAAAAACCTGAGTACATTTTAAAACTGCACCTAGTAAGAGGAGACAGCAGTAATCAACACATTTTTTTTATAAATATTTGCAACAATGTGTTTTTTATTTTAAACCTGTATAAGTTAGCATGTATATCATATACCTGCTATTACTTACTGTGAACTCCAGGCAAAGGGGAGGAACTCATTGCCAAGTCTTTGGATGCAGACAGTAGGTCTGTTGTGACAACTGATCATGTTAACTAAAGAAAACCTAGTAACTTAAGGCACGCTCTCCATTTCCACCCTGACTAGGAGTGGAATGCTGGCTGAGACCTAGAAGATAATTGGCTCAGTTCTGAAATTCAAGTGCTTGGAAACTTACCATGGGAAGTAATAATTCTAAATAATCAAGTAGATGCTTTGTTTTTCTGGCAGGGTAAACATGACCCTAATTAGCAAGTTGGCTAATAGCAGGTCTCATTTTGTGAAAGATTCGGTAAATCTGTACAGGAAAACACACACACACACACACACACACCAATGATAAAATTTTTGACTGAGTGGCTTAGGGGAATTTTAAATGAGAGACCTGAATATATGCCCATCTCTTTTTAGGTTACACACTAATTGATTCTTAGGATAAGGCCATGGGTGAAACATACGTTTCAATAAAGTCTATTTTATTCTCAAGAATTAATAATAAAATTTTATTAATCTGTTAATCCAAATGTATAAGTTAAGGATCTCCAACACTGTGGTTAAAGCACAGAGTCTGGGGCCACACTTTTTGGGTTCAGTTTGTAGCTTTACCAGGTCCAGTCGTATGATTTCAAAGTACTTAACCACTCTGTGCTCAGGTTTCTCATATCTGAAATGGAGAAGTTAGTAGTACCTATTTCAATGCAAAATTAATCAATGATGTAGGAAGAACTCTTAAGTGTCAGTTATTATAAGTAACACGTGCCGGGCATTATTTAGATCCATGGCAAAATGGCTGACCCTGTCAAGACAAATGAAACAAACAAACAAGTACTAATAAAATATAGGTTGGGATAACTGCTCTAAAGGAAGATAAAACAGGGATGAGTATGTGGTATGAAGGGTATGTTGCGTGTGTGTTGGAGAGGTATGGCTCCAAGTTATTTACAGTGGAGAATGAATTCTTCTCTGGAGAGATGGTATTAGAGAGGCAAATGCAGGAAGTGAGTCTTATTAATGCTCAGGTTAAGATAGTCTTTACTTCTTCCCTTCCCTATCATTTTATCTCTGGCCATCTTGTACAATATTTTTTTAAAAAGTGATGATTGATTTCTAAGTTGATTTATATCACAGACTGAATGAAGATTGATAGGTGTCAATGGAATATGCACAGATTTCACTTGAAAGCTCAAGGGAGAAGGGATGTGAACTTTGTCATCTAATAATAATGAAGGGAGAACCGACACTTTCTTAATACCTCAGACAAGTAATGGCTAAGAAAATGTGGAGTATGATCTATTTATAGAATCTCCAAAAGTTTAGAAGAACTGTGCAGATTTGCTGATGGAAGGAGAGCCAATTAGAGCTGCCATGGTGGTCCAGTTCCCCTATGAGAAACACAAGAAAAGTATACTTGTCATGAGGACCTGGATTCTGTGAATGTTCCAATGACTTTGTTTTATTTGTTGTGAAAATTAAGTAAAATTAAAATTGTGAAGGCATGTTACAAGTCAGAGTATGTTCTGTATAAAAGTTATTTATATAAAAGATGGAAGTTCAGTTATTCTTACTGATAAAATGAAGAGGAAAAAGGAGCTGGAAATCTTTTCATTTCATGCATCATTCAAGCTTAGGATAAATTATCATAATGCCCTGCAGGTGGAGAAAATGTATAGTTCTTCTTGAAAGATAAAATAAATATCATCTCTTTTGTGTTCCTTTTCATGGCCAGAAAAAAAAAATTACAAATCAGGGTAGAATGTGCCCTATAATCATTCTTTCGTCTCTGAATCATTTTTGTTTCACTCTTATATCCTCGATAAAGCTGTAACCACGACAGAATATATTAGCCACTGAAATCTGAACAGAAGGGCAATTCCTAATCAAATTGGCACTAATTTCTTTCAGTACAAATTATCATCATTCACAGCAAATTTGCTTTCAGTGGGCTGTGCCAACTTGAGGTATGGTTCTCAGCACTTTTATCTCTGCCCACCAATACAAATGATCAGATCATTCTTTAACGGCTATGTCTTTTTTCCTCCTCGCTTTTTATGATGACCACTACGGAGGAATATCACTTTTTTCCAATTTATGGCAACCTTGTTCCACTTAAAAGAAAACTACTAAAAGTGGAACTCTTATTCTTTATTATTAATATTTTTTTGTTTAAACTGATTTGGATGAAATATGGAAACTTAGAAATTCATACTGCAAATATTGCAATAATATTAAGAAATATGTTTGATTACTTAACCTATTGGGTCCTTGTAATATTAGCTAGTCTAACCCAACACTTTGATCCAAAATGATGTGTGTGTGTGTGTGTGTGTGTATGTGTGTGTGTGTGTATGTGTGTGTGTATCAGTCATACTACAGATTCATATGTTCCCAAACGTTATGCTACTTTATATAAATTGTACAGACTTCCAGGTATCATCATAATATTTATATATATTTCTCTGATTCCTCATAATCTACACTGTTGTAGTTTGCCGTGCCATCTGCTCAAAATATACATTTTTATAGGTTTATAATAATGCTATCATCTAAGTAGCTTGCCAAATGACGAATATTGCTAAAATATATGAGAAAGATAGAAACACTAGGCAGTGCTCTGCGATTCTGCAGTCTCATCCCCGGCTGCATCTAATTACCTTTTGTTGTTGCTCAGGTGGAGAGCAGTCTCATGTGCAAACTTGTGGCTAGGAAATTTTCGTAATTATGGTTTTATTCTTTCAGTTTTGTAGTTTTAACCACAACAAGATGAAACACTTCATCTGAAAACAACCATCTTTACCAGTAAAAAGTGTTAATTACAACATAAATGATGTCAGTAAAAATATTGGAAAATTTCAGGTTTAATTAGGTCTGCCACAGAAATAGAACTGTCACAGATTTGGCATTTTGGCAGTTTTAATTCCTCTATGAGTTTTCCTCTCTAAGAGGATCACATATAGAGGGTGAGAAAATGAACGTGTCATTTGTTTAAAACATATTGTTCAAGCATGTTCCCAAGCTGAAGTGTAATATCCATTCACAATATGTTATAGTGACAAAATATTTTCAACCAAGGTTTCCACAGAGATACGTATTCATTCCTTATGCATTGCTGCCTTTTCTTTCCTTCTCCTATGTTATAAGAATCGGAGCCCATCTAGATAAAAACAGTTCCTCAGACATATTTTGAAGAATTATGCCTTCTGTATATTACTAATATTATGTTCAATAATTTCAGGATGGGAATAACCATAATCCAAAGAGTAGGATATATTCTAAGCCCAGTGGAATCACAGAAGCAAAACCTCAAGACTGCAAAGCAGTAGTCTTCCTGCCAATAAGAAGATCTTAATTGCTATAATTAAAAATAAGAGTCACTTTTATTAAAAACTGAACCCCCCGTTGTGCAAATCATTCTAGTAATGCTTTGCATAACGCTCAGGAATTTATAATGCCTAAGGATAATACCAAATGTAACTTTCTCTGACTGCTTGCAACTGTAAATACATGGTTTGCCAGTGACAGTTTCAAATCACCAAGTAGAGATACTAATTAATAAGTTAAATAATAAAAGCCCCAAATAAGGATGAAGGAAAAAAGGGAAATTGGAATGTGATTAGATAAGTATATTTTAAAAATATATGAGATTTCATTTTGCTTCCATTCCTAACAACAAGCAATTCTAGCAGAGAAGCTTATAAGATGCTACCATTGCCACAACACTAGCATTCAGCGGGAGCCATGCCAACAATTAAATGAGTAACCAGCAGGATTCCCCAAACAAAGCCAATGATGTGATGAAGAAAGTCCCGTTTGTGACATGGAACCCATGTCTTCATGATGCACAAGGGAACACAATGTTGCATATGGATTTTGGTGATATTCCTTAACTCTAAAATGGCTTTGTTATATTGTACACAAAATGGGGCAGTCTTGGAAAGATTGGATATTGACAGCCCATGCAAGTAGCTGGTACAGGTTATTAGGCAGTATGCTCCCCAGTTCCCGTTTAGTTGTTTGTTTCTCACCCTAATTCTGTTGGGAGCCACTGCTTTCACTAAAAACATTGAACCTACTCCTTTCCGTTCTGTTCCAGTGTGCAAATGATAGCCTCTTTATCTTTGCTCCACACCTAGATTATTCTACTTTCTGGTGAAGAAGTAGCCCAGTTCCCTCCAAAACGACAGGGAGAAATCCTCCATTTTCTCATCAAAATAAGGCAGAACTGGCCCTGTTCTTCTTCTATGTTCTTCTTCAACCCTTCTATGTCTAAGATAAGGAGGCACCTGGGGAGTAGGGATGCAGAGAGAAGAACCAGAGCCTGGGGGCATCTGCATTGAGGGAGCAAAATTGTTGGGAAAGTATCTAACCTTTCTAACCCCTACACTTTCACTAGTCAGGGAAAGTTATACTCAGAATTACTAAGACTGTTTAGTGATCTTGGCCCCAGGCTGGATCTGTTTTGCAGTCTACTGACCCACTCGAGTTACAGGATGAAGAAGTTCTTGAGTAACTTTGATAGCTTTCCTTGGAGTTAAGTAAGTGTGTGTGTGTGTGTGTGTGTGTGAATTTAGAATAGTATTTGTACATATCACCCAAAGATCTTACAGCCAGGAGGGTTACAGGGAAATTTTTCCCCTATTGTTTGTAACTTGGTATAGAACACTTGGGGAGAAAAGAATGCCTTTCCCACATCACGTTTCTTAAAAAGATCTTAACAGCTGACATGTTTCTACAGGAAGGAGCATAGTGGATAAAGAAGGAGGCAAAAGCTTTTGAACTCTCTTGGTGGCAGAGAACAAAGCAGCATAATATCCATGGAAGGCTTGAGGGTAGGCAGACTATTGTAGGGTCCCACAGAGATGTGGTTGCCATTCTCTCAGTGAATAACCAATTTGCAATGGGACTGAAATGAAGATGAATCATCCCCCAAGAGCCACCCAAGGCTACATGAGGCCACCATATTGGTAGAGCCACCAGAGGTAGATGAAAAGAGCCAGTGTGAGACCAGGAATGAAATCCATTCCTAATACAGACAGATGACCAGGAATGCAAGCCAACAACCAACTTCCCTCTCCCTAACCACCATCCACTAGCCGAAGATATAGGTCTTGAAAGGAGAGAGCTTGTTTTCATTTTAAAGCCAAACCAGGATGGACTCTGTATTGCAATGCAGTGATATAGGAGGAAGAATGAAATCATTGCCCTCTTCCCACTCCTGATCCTCTTTAACCATCAGTGCTTCATCTTTATATAATATGCACTTCTAAATAAACTGTTGAACTGGATATATTATAGGTGTGTGTCAATTAGGTGTCGGGTGCTGTACTACATCATTTACATTTGCTTTATTCTCATCATAATCTAATGAAGTAGTTACTTTATTATATCTGTTGTAGAGCTGAGGGAACTGTGTGGAAGTGAAATTGGATTTGAACACAGGTTTGTTTTTACTTATTTCAAATGACATTTCCGTGATTGCCCATTGTTTCTAGGAACAAATCCCTATAAAGGCTTAGAGGATTCTTTGTAATCAGTACCTTCTTGTCCTCTATGACTCAACAAGTGCCCCTGTCTTATTTTGCCTTTTTTTTTTTTTTTTTTGATTCTAAAAATCTGGTACAAATACATAAAGGAAACCCAGGTACATTTTTTTTTAACCATGTTTGAAAGAGCAATATAAAATTCATGACATTGTAGGGAGAATGATTTCTTTTCAATCTTGTGATCATGCAAGAGACTTTAGAGGTCAAAACATGAGCAGAAACATTTGTATGCTTAAAGTCATCTGCACAGTAGAGAAAGGGACAAAGACAAAGTGTCATCGGAAACCATTAAGGATCATCAGTTCTTTTTTGGATGAGATAATGAGATCCTCTTAGGAATCTAAATGAATATGCATGAAACATTTTAGGTTATGAAGGGAACATCATCTGTTTTGAAAAAGTTCTTACCCAAAATACAACCAAGATTAGTACAATTTTTTTTTTTTTAAATAAGGAAAGGTTTCTATTTTACATTTTTATTTTCAGATTTAGGCTCGTTCTTTGACATCACGTAAATAGCATGTTTCAGTTTCATTCAAACTTTTTGGGGGTCATGATCAAATTTTTCCCTTTGCTCCTTAAAAAAAAAAAAAGCCCATGTTCAATATTAGTGCTTTTTAAAATAATCTGAACCATATGTCCTCATCTCAAATAAGAATTTATAAGCAATTTTCAAAATAATAGGTATGCATCTTATATACAGACTTTTGACTTTTTTCATCTTTTTCTTCTACTATTTACATTTGTATATTAAAAATCAGCCAGGTGGAACTGTTGAAGCATAGATGATTCATAAATCAGTGAATATGTTTTGAGACCTAACCTACGCCAGGTACTTTGGCATGAAGGAATGACAGTCTAGTGTGGCAGATGGACATTGATTGCATAATTAGAAGACAAACCTATAAGTGTGTTAATGGGACATGTGCACAGAGCTGTGGACATGTAAACTTCAGCTGAATCAAACTGCCAGCATATTGAACAAAACCCCTGCTTTTTCTATGAATATGATAGTAAACTATTCAGTAGATTTAGTGATTAGCCAAATCTGTTTGTTTCATTGAGAAATTTGTTTAAAAACTTCAATTTGTTGAAAAAATGTGCAAAGAACTTGAAAATAAGCAATTGATTTAAGGTATTCCCTTAAATGACTGACTCAGTCAGCTTGAAACACTTTCAATCTTTGGTTGGCCTGAATAAGTTCCAGCTTAATATTTGACTAAAAAAAGAAAAAGAAAAGGAATTGAAGCTTTTATTGCTCTAAATTATGGTGCTTTATTCAGTGATTCCAGATTACAGTGTGTGTGCATGCATGTGTGTGTGTAAAGACAATGCTATCTATATTTAATCCAAATACTTTTATAGGAATGCTCTGTTACTGCAGCTGTATCTGAGAAATGTTACTTTAAGTCACTATTAGTTTTGACTTTCTGCACATCTGTAAATGTTGTAATTTGTAAAAGGAATTTGCTTTTGATACATCCTCATGGGTCCTTTCTGAAGTCATTGCATATGCTTTGTCATCCTGGTCTTTTTTTGGTGAAGGTTTTATTTATTTATTTGTCAGAGAGAGAGAGCGAGCATGAGTGGGGGAGGGAAGGGGGTAAAGGGAGAAGCAGGTTCCTCTTCACCAGGCAAGGATCCCGATGCGGGACTCAATCCCACAACCCTGGGATCATAACCTGAGCTGAAGGCAGATGCTTAATGGCCTGAGCCACCAAGGCATCTCTGTCATCATGCTCTTTATTGGGAATTATTTATCATTCATTTGAGGAAGTCAATATTTCTTTTTAAAAAAATAATAGCTGTTTGCTTCTGTCTGTTTTAAATTGTTATCTAATGAAAAAGGCCTTTCTTGCTGGGGCTTGGCGGGGTGGGAGGGAAGGGCACTCGAGTGCGTCTATGAGACAACCAGAAGAATTGGCTGAATGAATTGGAAAGACCCCTCCTAAACGGCGCTCGGCTAGTTTCTGCTCTGAAAATGACCGCAGAATTGCAGTCAGTCCTCATACTGTGAAAAGAAATTCTGTAGGAGGTTTCAGTGGAATAAAACAGAAAGACAAGGCATTTGGACTGTTCTGCAGGAAAGGAATGTTGCAACTACATTGGCTTCTGGGATCAGGACCCCGTGACCTCTGGGAAAGACTCTGATATTACTATAGAACAACTGGCAAAGAAAACTGACATTTTCTAAGAGCAAAACTACTGGTGATTATACTAAAAAATGAAAGGTCAATGAAAATCAGTAATAGAAAAAGTTTACTTCCAAGGAACAAGCACTGTAGTTTTTTAGACTGATGGATTTGGCTGCGGTAATAATAATACCATTTATTGGTATTGGCACTCAGTATGTGCCAGTCCAAGACACTGTGCTGAGAATTTTACATGCATCATGTCATTTAGTTCTCACAACAATCTTTTGCTGTAGATACTGTTATTATTGTTTTTAATTAATGGTCAGAAAACTAGGCTGTAAGAGATTATGTAACTGACCCACAGTAAGACCCCCTAATCAAGGTTGAAACCAGGTAAAAAATCCAGGATGGATTTTAGAACGTGCAATCTTACTTGATATTAAATATTAAGAGTGGGGCGCCTGGGTGGCTCAGTGGGTTAAGCCGCTGCCTTCGGCTCGGGTCATGATCTCAGGGTCCTGGGATTGAGTCCCACATCGGGCTCTCTGCTCAGCAGGAAGCCTGCTTCCCTCTCTCTCTCTCTCTGCCTTCCTCTCCGTCTACTTGTGATCTCTCTCTGTCAAATAAATAAATAAAAAATCTTTAAAAAAAAATAAATATTAAGAGTAATTTGATTTAAAATTTAGGGTACAGATATCAATGTCTTTATCAAACAGGAAGCCTAAGAACAAGAATTTAATTTCTAGCAGCCAAATCAGTGATTTTTCAGCTGGAGCAGACCCCACACCCCCCTTTTCAGGGAGCACTTGCAAATGTCTAGAGACATTTTTTTTAAAAGATTTTATTTATTTATTTGATAGAGAGATCATAAGTAGGCAGAGAGGCAGGCAGAGAGAGAAGGGGAGACGGACTCCCTGCCGAGCAGAGAGCCTGATGCGGGGCTCCATCCCAGGACCTGAGCGGAAGGCAGAGGCTTCAACCCACAGAGCCACCCAGGCGCCCCTAGAGACATTTTTGGTTGCCACACGGAGGAGGCACTCTTGGCCTCTAGTGGGCATGGGATAAGGATGCTTCTTAAACACTGTGCAACTCAGAGGATCGTAACTCACAGCTAATCATTATCTGGCTCAAAAATGTCGAAAGTGCTGAAGTTGAGAAATCTTGAACTAAAGTATCAGGGCCGGGGTGCCTGGGTGGCTTAGTCTGTTAAGTGTCTGCCTTCGGCTCAGGTAATGATCCCAGAGTCCTGGAATCGAGTCCTGAATCAAGCTCCCTGCCGGCTTCTCCCTCTCCCTCTACCTGCTGTTCTGTTTACTTGTGCTCTCTCTCTCTCCCTGTCAAATAAATAAATAAAATCTTAAATAAATAAATAAAGTACATATGTATATACCAGGGCCAACTACATAATTTGTAGGGCATGATACAAAATGAAAATGCATGGAATGGCCAAAAAGCAGGGAAAATTTCTTTTTCCTTCTTTCTTCCTTTCTTTCTCTCTTCCTTCTTCCTTTCTTCTTTCTTTCTCCCTTCCTTCCTCCTTTTTCCTTCTTTCTCCTTCCTTCCTTCCTTCCTTCCTTCCTTCCTTCCTTCCTTCCTTCTTTCTTTCTGTAGCTGTCATGATTATTTTTTATTTGCTAGTTAATGTCATGTTTCCTTGGGCAGGATTAGTGGCTGGGCAACCCAGATTCTCAGATGTATCCAGGGAGCCACACTGCAATAGGGCTCTCTCTTCATCCACTTCCAGGAACTGCCAAGGGAGAAAGATGGTACAAATCACTGGGCAAGGACGGGGAAATAGGTGACAGAGAACCCATCTCAGAGAGGTAGAGAAGCAGCAGAAATCAAGATGACCCTGAGTCGAGGCTCTAAGTCACCAGTGCATGCTTCAGTTGTTCCATCAGATTTTACTCACAGATCATAAATTCAAAGGTGGATTATAAAGAATTTCAAGATGGTAACCACACAGCATTTAACCTCTAACATAGGGTCCTCTTCTCAGTGCAGCACCCTGTGTGACCACATTGGTCAATCATCCATGAAATTAGCCCTGTAGATAATGACAACTGGGAGGGATTAAATAAATGGCTACATGGCTCATGCAGGAATCTCAAGAAAGAGAGTTTAGAAAGCAAGATAAGAATTGCTTTTTTTAAGCGCGAGTTTAGAAACCAGAGCAGGAAGCCAAAATTTGACTTTCAAGATTAATATTAATTAGGAGTATACAGTAGATCACCAGAGTACAACACCTGCTTAGAGTAACCAAAAACACTGAAGGAGAAGAAAACAATAATGGAAAGCTAAATGGGGATTTGATAAGGTAGTCGGAAGGAGGCCATCGTTGGAATACAATTAGCCCCGAGCTCTGAGTCCAAGTAGGGACAATAGAGATTCAGAATAGTTCCAGGAAGGAGTGGCGATTCTTGGAATATCTAACCTAAGAGATAGTGTGGCAGTGGCTTCAGAAGTGTATATCCCAGATCTTAATAGTTTGAGGCTGAGTTGGGTCACTCCAGGGTGCTGTCTGAGAAGAAAAGCAAGAAAAGAGGCAGAATATCTGATAACTTTGTGTCAGTCTGGTGCTCCCAGATATAAAGTGCTTGTGTTAGTCAATAACAAGTGGTAGGCAGAATAATGGTCCCCCAGGATGCCCACCCCCTGACAGTCAACTACCTGATGTGGCAAACGGGGTATTACAGAAGTTATTAAATTTATAGACATTGATATCAGGAGATGATCCCGAATCATCCAGACATGCCCAATCCGATCCCATGATTTCTTGGAAGTAGAGAACCTTTTCTGGCTACAGTTGCTCAGAGAGATGCAAAGAGTGAAAGACTTCACCTGCTCCTTTCTGACTTTGGATTAGAGGAAAGGAGCAGGAACCAGGGGAGACAGTTTCCCTCAAAGGCTGGAAAGTACAAGGCTATATATAGATCCTCCCCTGAAGTCTCCGGAAAGGACCAAAGCCCTGCTGGCAACCTGATTTTAGCTCAGTGACATCAGGTTGGACTTCCAATAGTACTGTAAGAGAATCAGTCTGTCTTGTTTTAGGCCATTGCATTTGTAGTGATTTGTTACAGCAGTAACAGGAAACTAATACACAAGTACCGAGCGTGCTTGGTGGACGGAGTACTGTGGGAAAAGGCAGGATCAAGGAGAATTGGAGCTGGCATCATCACTGAGATGATGGAACCTAATACAGCATTGTAAAGAAAAGACACTTGTTGTGTAAGCGAGTCAGTTATGTGCCAAAGGTCACACAGTCGGATCCCTGTCAGTAAAATCTCCACCGTTTCTAGTCTACCACACATTTCCTGATAGGGGGGTTCCTAGGCAGTAGGTGAGCACTGATGAAAGTAGATGCGGCATTCACAATCAAGAGAAAAGCTGTAAGATTCAGGGAGATAATAAACAGAAATGAGGGGGGAGAAAAAAAAAAGAACCGAGAGAGAGAAGTAAATCTTTTTGGTTCAAAGATAAGTTCCAGTTAGCACTGGAAACACTTAAAGCATAGCATGGGGAGGGAAGAAGACAAATCGGCCCCTAGAAGCCGAGGTAAAGCATGAAAAATGATCCAATGAGACAGGAGGGAGAAGCCCGCGCCTGCATTTCTACACCATCTAAATCAGAATAGTTTCTTTTTGTAGTTGCTCCCAGAGTCAGCTTCTCCTTGATAAACTAGGTGGTGAGTCCACGAGGTGGCTGGCATTGCAGACCTGTGTGTCTCATTAGTCCCATGAAGGGCGGCCGGGGAAGATGGACCCTCCCCCAGAGAAATGGTGCTGCCCTTGGGGAGTAATTCCACCTGAGTGGCTGACCGGAAAACAGACCTTTTCTTATAATACCACGTCTCAGAGGAGAGCTGCCTTTCTCACGACATTCTTTATGGGGCTTCTCTCAGTTAGAAATTAAAGAGAAATATGTCAGGTAGAGTCTAGGAACAAAGTATAAAACATGACTCTTACCAGGTTACTAATAGCGATCGTGCCATTGGAAATACCCAGACAAGAGCAAATTGTCAGGATTTAAAAGGTCACCAGGATCTTCAATCATATAAGTCTTGCTCTTATTTGCTAATTAATTCCTTTCACAGGAAAGAGTACACCTGAAATCCAGTAGTGGGGCATTTTTTCCAGCAAAGGTGCAGTTTGCGTAAGAGGGTATTTTTACCCACACCATTGGTTTTCTGCCTCTGGTGATTAGACAACCAGAGCATCAGTGTTAAGTGGACATATAGCATGAGTGAAGAAAGAACATTAGTTTTCACAATAGGTTATTTTGTATTGTTCGTTTTGTTTTTAATTATTTTGGTTTTTAAAGTTCTAATCCCAGTACAGTTGACGTACAGTGTTATATTAGTTTCAGGTGTACGGTACAGTGATTCAGCAGTTTTGTGTATCACTCGTGCTTATCCAAATAAATATACTCTTTTCTTTCTTTCTTTTTTTTTTTTTTTAAGATTTCATTTATTTATTTTGACAGAGAAAGAGGGAGAGCGAGAGATAATCCTCAAGCAGACTCTGCCCTGAGCGCAGAGCCGCACTTCTGGGCTCCGGACTTGATCTCATCACCCTGAAGTTAGGACCTTAGCCGAAACCAAGATGGGATTGACTGCAGCACCCAGGAGTCCCAAGGCCGGTGTGCTCTTAATCCCTTTACCTATGTCACCCCTTCCCCCGCCTCCCCTTCCCTCTGGTAACCTTTTGGTTATTGAGTATAGTTAAAAGTCTGTTTTGGGGGGGCATCTGGGTGGCTCAGTGGGTTAAAGCCTCTGCCTTCAGCTCAGGTCATAATCCCAGGGTCCCAGGATCCCAGGATCGAGCCCTGTATCGGGCTTCCTGCTTAGTGGGGAGTCTGCCTCTCTCTCTCACTCTTCCCCTTCCTGCTCCCCCAACTTGTGCTCTCTCTTAGATAAATCTTAAGAGAGAGAAAGAGAGTTCATTTTTTGGTTTTTCTTTCTCGTTTTTCCTTTGTTACTTTGGTTTGTTTTTTAAATTCTACATACGAGTGAAAATATGGCATTTGTATGGACAATGTTTGGTCTTTGTATGGTATTTGTGGGGACAGTGAATGAATGTGTATATATACACCAATTATTCTTTATTCATTCATCCATCAGTGGACACTTGAGCAGTTCCGTAGTTTGGCTATTGTAAATAATGCTGCAGTAAACATAAGGGTGCATATATCCCTTCGAATTAATGTTTTCATATTCTTTGGGCAAATACCCAGTAGTGTGATTACTAGATTGTAGGCTAGTTCTATTTTTAACTTTTTGAAGAACGTCCTGCTGTCTTCCGCCGTGGCTGCACCAGTTTGCATTCCTATCAGCAGGGCGTGAGGTTTCCTTTTTCTCCACATCCTCACCAATACTTGCTTATTCATCATGATAGATTATTTTGGTTATACTAACATAATACTTATATCTGGAAAAGCTGATGATGCAAACTTTAAAAATAGCACTTATCTTTGCATGTGTCTATCTTGTCTGGTTTTAGTTCAGTGACCTCACTTGCCATATGCCACATGTCTTCCTTTTATTCTTTTCCATAGCTTTACTTTAGAATGTTGTTCTGTATTTTCCCCATCCCACCCAGTTGCAGTAGTGGAGACCTTGTGGTCTAAAACTGTCTCTGTAATGGCAATACAACCTCTAGAAAATTCACGGCAGTCTGCTCAGAGAAGAAAATCTTTCTTCTGACAGGATTTCCTCCCACGCCCCGGACAGCACCGAAAACCTCTGTTCCCAAGCCAGAGCAGCCGAATTTAATGTGGTGTTGACAAACTATCAATCAGACCAGTGAATCGTCTCTTCTCCATGACATTCTGGGAGTCAGATTTTAGATAGGAATGAAACTCTTTCTACTCCTGCCCAGATTACCCCTGGATTTCCAGTGTAGGAGCGGAAGGCAGGCCACCCCCAGTTGGGCCACTTTGCATGAAGATAATTCTGAACTGAAGTCAGCTGAGACCCTTTGGTCTCGAGAGAAACTTTTGTGCCTTCACTACACAGAAGGATCTAAATGGGAGGAGGGAGTCTTTCCCAGAATAAGGGTTATTAGCAGAGATCAATTTTATCCAAGTGACCTATCTGTATAGCAGGGCAAACATGTAATTACCAAACATCTACTCTTCCTACCGCCCTGAGAAGTGCACTCCCTTGCTCTGAAGTTCCAGATCCCTCCCCCTTGCTTAGTTCAGAATGGCACACGTGCCTCATTTTGCCTATCTTTGGAGTCCCCACACATACACTATTAAATTTGATTTTCTCCTGTTAGCCTGTCTCATGACAGTTTGATTCTTTTATTTTTTTTAAGATTTTATTTATTTATTTGACAGACAGAGATCTCAAGTAGGCAGAGAGGCAGGCAGAGAGAGAGGAAGGGAAGCAAAGCAGGCTCCCTGCTGAGCAGAGAGCCTGATGCGGGGCTTGATCCCAGAATTCCGGATCATGACCTGAGCGGAAGGCAGAGGCTTTAACCCACTGAGCCACCCAGGCGTCCCGACAGTTTGATTCTTAGCTTAGTTCAGCCAGAAGGACCCTTAAGGGGCAGGAATTCTGGCTCCCTGACACCATGTAATTCCTCCATTGTAGGATTCTCTCTGATAGAGAGAGTATAAGCCTTTATTCAGCACTGTTTCTTTTCTCTCATTTTAGTGTTTGATTTTAGGCTTCCTGTATGTTGTTGAACTTGATGAAGATGTCTTTTATTATTAGTATCCTTAATCAAAATAGGGTGGGGTTTTGGGGGGGGCGGTTGAGAAAAAAATGTGGTTTTGTTTATGCTTATTTGCCTCTGAGAGTGTTTTTAAGATAATGTATTTGGTGAAGCTTAAAAAAAAATGTTTACCCATGTTTTTAAGGATTTAAGTTAATTTTGTTCTCTAAATTTACTTTCAGTTTTACCCAGAAAATGACTAAATCCATTTCATTTAGTTATGATGTTTATCTGACACCCAATCTCTGTGTTGGTATAAGGTAGAAATCAGAGTCCAAGGTATGACATTTCAAAGGCAGGAGAGGCCATTTGAAGTTATATAAGGCTCCCATTCCGTCTCCCCTTCTTCTGAACCTTCTCTTAGGGGATCATATCCCTCCCCTCCTACCACCTGAGACTCACTGGGCTATAGCTACCCACATCTCTTTTTTATATCAGTGAATATAATTCTTGGCATGATCCTAATGCCTAAGGATGCCAGAGGATATGCCTCTTGGCATATCCTAAGAGGCCAGGATTGTGTTATTCCCATTTGAGGTTTAGAAACCTAGGTATAAGGAAGTTAAGAAATTTGCCCATAAAAAACTAAAATCATCTCTCAAATACATGTCCATTAAAGACTTTGCACTTAACCACTCTACCGTGTGGCTCACATTCATCCTTTGAAACCTACAACCTTACTCTTAACGCTTTCAGAAATAACACAGAAATTTTGTAACAGGTACCAAAACAGGATAAAGAGACAAGAGTCAGGACACAAAAGCAAGGTGATAAAAGAAAAAAGGCAATATAAATCTTTATGTTTTAAAGATAAATTCAGCTTAGATCCTCCTCTTTAGGTTTTCTTTTCTACTTGTCCATTTCTATTGCTACAGAAGCTGCTCAGAGAAGCTCGTGCTGCCCCTGGCCTTATTGGGTGCGTGCATTTCCCAGGCCATTGCAGGCATATTCTACACATGGCAGGGGGCCGAGGTCAATTCTAGAACGAAGTCTTCACTCTCCTCCTTTGCCCATCTAAATCAGCCTTTCTTTAGGGAGAGTGTCAAGAAGGGTTCTCACTACTTACTGTGCATTTGGAAGCTGGTAAACATATTTACTACAATTATCACAATAAAGCAAGCAAATGAATTAATAGAAACAGGGAGAAGGGGAAAGACTGTGGAATAAATTACTTAAATCTCTGTGCTGGTTACTTGTGTATGTCACCTTGACTGGCCGTAGGGTATCCAGTTTAAGTGTTATCTCTGGGTGTGTTTGTATGTTTCCAGATGAGATTAGCACTGAATCAGTGGACTCAGTAAAGTAGCTTCCCCTCCCCAGTGTGGCTGGGTATCATCCAATCCACTGATGGACGAATTAAACAAAAGGCAGAGGATAGGGGAATTCACCTCCTTTTTTTCTGCCTAGCTCTTAACCTGGGATGTCTCATTTTATCTTCTGTCCTCAGACTGGGATTTTTATACCATCAGTTCCCTTTGTTCTCAGATTTGCAGACTCCTACTGACTTACAGCATTAACTTTCCTATTTCTTTAGCTGCAGGCACACATGGTACGAGGTCTTGGCCATGTTAAATACTGTGCCAGTTCCTTGTAATAAAGCTTCTTTTAGACGTAAAGTCTGAATATATATATTAGATAGAGCTTATATATGCATGTGTATGTATATATCATATACAGGCTCTTGTTTCCCTTTATTTTCCCATTTCCTAGTATAGGGCTCCCTAACTATGGATTAACCTATCTACAAGCAAAACTCTTTAGAGCAAAACTCTCCAATGTTTTCCTTGAGTTAATAGCAAAAACTATTTCTGTATGTCCCTCAAAGACCCTCGAGTTTGATAGAAAAAGAGAAAATCTGATGGATGTAGGATGCCAAAAAGAAGCTAAATATTCAACAAAATATTGACATAGAGGTAATCTACAATGTTTTCTAAGATATAATGTGCTTTTCCAAATAAAAATCTCATTATCAGATAAAATCCAAATGACTTAAGCTCACATTTGGAAACAGAAAGCTGTTTTACCTCAAATTACTTGATAAAGGAAAATTCTTCTATGTGGTACATTTATTTAAATGCATAGATAACCTACCAGTCAGCATTCTCTAAAGAAATAGAACCAAAGAGATATATATTGTAAAAGGAATATATGTGAGTATAAATTATAATAATTATATTATTGACTTTATTATATAAGGAAATATATACAGCAAGATAAGTTATAAGGAATTAATTCATTTCATTGTGGAGGCTGAGAAGTCCCAAAATATGAAGTTGGCAAGCAGGAGACCCAGGAGAGCCAATGGTATGTCTGAACCAAATTTTGAGAAGCAGGAGAGCTAATGGTATTGCTCCACTCTGAAAGATAACAGGCTTGTAGGGTGCCTGGGTGGCTCAGTAGGTTACGCATCTGCCTTTGGCGCGGGTCATGATCCCAGGGTCCTGGAATTAAGCCCTGCATTGATCTCCCTCTGCCCCTCGTTGTGTGTGCATGCGCGCTCTCTCTCAAATAAATAAAAATAAAATAACTAAAAAAAGAAAGAAAGAGCTGACAAGAGCTGATATTTCATTTCAAGTCTAAAAGCAGAAGAGTGATGTGTCCACTCTGTAGTTAGGCAGGAGGAATTCCCTTTCACTTGTCGGGACCTCAGCCTTATTGTCCTAGTCAGGCCTTCAGCTGATTGGATGAGGACCACCCATATGGGGGGCAGGTGGGAGGGGCGATCTGCTTTCTCAGCCTCCAATCTAAATGTTAATCTCATCAAAACATACCTTATGGACATACCCAGAATAATGTTTGAACAAACATCTGGGCACTCTGTGGCCCAGTCAAGCTGACACATAAAATTAACCATCACACTTACTAATAGGAGTGAAAGGTGAGGAAGGGTCTTTAGAGAGAAATTGATCACCAGGGTACTCTGGCAAAAACTCCTTTTCAGAACTACAAAGTGGGCATAATTGGTGGGAGAGGAAACAATATTTCTTGAGGAAAATGCCCCTAAGTAACGATGGATTCTTTTTATAACTTCAATTATGTATTAGTTTGCTTCAGGCTTCACATCTTTCTGGAAATCAGGAAACCTGAACTATATTGATCTATTGATCCAGCACTCATCTTAGTAACTATATTTAACATTTCCTTCCACAAGGAAGAAACCGTTTCTGTATCTGGGGCATTTTGTGAATATATATGCTGTGGAAACCCTGGCCAAGCAACTGCTTCCTGTTTAGAGATAAAGCCCATTTTTAATGTTGATTTAATATGCCAAAGAGAAGTGTGCTCAGTAGTGGTCCTTCGGCTAAACTTGTACATTTCACAGATTTAAATTATGGTTTTTGTGCCTACAAGAACAATCATTCCTTTCTTCGATTCCTTTTTACAAAAAATTAATATTATAGAATCAGAATTCTACAGGGAATCCTCTCCTACCTTGTTCTTCTTTTTATAAGAAGAATAAATGTATTTCCAACCATCCTCAAATTATCCTACACTTGAAGGTGTTAAGGACTCAGGGTTCATCTTAATTTGGTCCTAGGTCAGCCTTGTTAGCACAGAGACTCTTTGAGAAACAGAAGCTGTCACTTGTGTCAGATATTGGGCCACATGCTTTACATATGGCTGAGGCCAAGGGAGATCTTGTGTTCTTCAAGATCACACAGCTGCAGCCAAAGCATGAGATGGCTCTCATCTCAACCCATCTCACATTCTGATGACTCCAGATCAACTGGGAGTTGTGAGGGAATCTCTGGCCAGTTTCCAATCTGACGAAGGTTGTGATCAGGAATCTCATGTAGATACAATTTGCTTTTTTTCACCTTCTAGGATCCCAAAATATTTGCTGTGGAGAAAGGGGAGCTTGAACATAGTATTTGCTGACATAGTATTTGCTGATAGTATTTGAAGGGCAGAAAGGCAGAATACTGACTCTAATGACCAGAGGCCTGGGTGACTTGAGCGTGGAGGATGGTCTAACCCTGCAAGCAGTGACTGGCTCAGTTTATTCAAGGCAGGCAGTGTCAGAGTGTGTTCGCAAGGATATACCGTGAAGCCAGAGGCAAATGCTCGTTCTGCCACATTTTGGCTCTTGTTTAATCTCCCTTTGAACTGAATACTGTTAGGTATTACTTAGAAATGTAATATTTATTCATGTAAAACATAAAATGTGTACGACTTTACTAACTGCAAGGGTGGATAGTTCAACCTGCCCTCTTGAGCACCTTCAAGTTCAACCCACTTACACATGATGTTCGGGTCAACTGGACCACAGCTGTGGAGATCACAATTGTATACCTCTGCGAGGCAGTGTACTGGGGGCCTGCTAAATCTAATCCATTAGTCATATGGATTTAAAAAAAAATTGTCTCCTCTTGAAAAAAAAATTGTTCTCCCTTGGGTGTATACGTTCATTTTATAATGAGGTACTAGTCAATTTATTGAAAACTGTTGAGCTGGTCGTTGTCTGTTCAGACATTTCTTAATTCTAACAATGGCAAGGTCAAATAAAATCGGTAGGTGATATCATGAGGAGTGTCATACGGTATGATTTGAAAATCAAATTTACTTGCACCCATCGCAAATAATCCGTTTGCTTGTCTCATTAAATAATCTTCATTCTATATCACTATGTTATATTTATGGGGGAAACATTGAAGAAAAAAGTTGGACGTATGTTGATATTTTTATCATAGTCATCCATCACCATAATGAGTAACCAAAGCCCCTTTGAAAATAATATATCTGGTGTTGCATAGATTTCAAAGCATTGACTTCCTGTGTAACACACTTTGAGAGGCATTAATATGAATGTTATGCTAATTTGTCTGCTTTTGACCTAGAGTTTATTTAAAATCCTAGAGGATTTTCAAGAGGCTATTGCTTCATTAAATTAACTCACAAAGCAAAGCTAACTTCAGCCTCTTATTTTATTAGGATGAATTAATCTAAAAAAATTATTTGAAGAGTGACTCAACACAAGCTCTTCAAGAAGTGTAGTTTAATTTAAGCATGAATTGGGATCTCCAATAGTGGTTTAAACCTAGAGTCAGACAGTGCTGAGTTTAATTCCCAGCTTTACTAGTATGAGCTCTGTGTCCTTATGTATGTTATTTACACTATTTTAGTCCATACTGTACATAATAGTAAATTTCAGTAAATAATAATACCTATGTCACTTATTGTTATAAGGATTAAGTATAATAATTATATAAAGATTTAAGAACACTCTCTGGCACCGTAGTAAGCACTCAATATATAGTTATTATTAACTATCCCTTTATCATTGTTTTCAGAACCTGAATACATAACAGGAATTGTGTGGGGCAAAATACAAACTATTATCAAATTCAGAAATTTTCCTCTGAGAACAATCATAATGCTTTAGCAGTCTGAGGATATGGTTTCTTTATGATTGTCTTTAAATGTTAAATAATTATGAAATTCAGCATTGAGCATTTTTAGATAAATATTTATGATAGCCATTCACTGAGTGAGTTCTATGATAAGTCCTGTAGCTAAGATGACATTAGTCTCGTCAGGCATTATGGTTCAGTTTTGCAGACAGAAAATGTACAGAATGTGAGAAACATCCCAAATCAATGGGTAGCAAGTGATAAGTGGTAAAGAATCAGAAAGGAAATAAATCCATTATGGACTCATGGAGATGGTAAACCATAAACTTAACTTTTAAGAAAGGATAGAATTTAAACTCAGAGTATTTCATAAAAATCATAAAAATTTAGATTCATGATGGAAACAAAGAATGGACTTTTCACTTACGATGAAGTTCTTATTGGAGAGAAGAAGCTGAACATCTTTGGGAATTCTTGGATGGTAGGAAAGGAACATACAAGGCAATAGCATACAAAGGAACATACTTAGTCAATTTGATAAGATATTTAAATTACATCATATAAGAAAATGGGAGAAATAAATATAAATATATATACTTACAAACATCCACCTAATAGACTTTCCTGGATGGGCTTGCATGTATTTGATATCATGTAAATAAATTACACTATTCTCCATTCCTTATCCAGATATCCATTCCCCACCCATACATGTGGCTATCGTTTTTCCTACACCTCACCAGTCCCTCTACCAGCTTCCATAACAGATTAATCACTTCAAGTACATCACGTTATTTTCAGTGTTACTTCACAGGACCTATGACTTTTCTGAAAAGTCCCATTAGACATGGCTCTTCTTTCTTCTCCGCCACATCTCCACTTGGGAGGAGAGGTCTTCTCTGTATACTACCCTTCTCAACACACACACACACACACACACACACACACACACACACACACGCACCCTTAGCTCTGCTAGTTCCTTCCTCTTTGCTTCTGGCCTTTTCCAATCTTCTCTCTCTCTCTCTTTTTTTTTTAAGATTTTATTTACTTATTTGATGGACAGAGATCACAAGTAGGCAGAAAGGCAGGCAGAGAGAGAGGAGGAAGCAGGATCCCCGCTGAGCAGAGAGCCTGATGCGGGGCTCGATCCCAGGACCCTGGGATCATGACCTGAGCTGAAGGCAGAGGCTTTAACCCACTGATCCACCCAGGCGCCCCTCAATCTTCTTCTCTTAAGAGCATCCATATCCTCTTCTTGTTTCAGGAAGAGGAGATAGCTGCTTTCTTTGAACATCCAGTTACAGCCTGACACACAGGATGCCACTCTCCATTTTATGGTGGGGTTATCTTAGCATTTTCTTTTCTTTTCTTTTTTTCTTTTTTTTTTTTTAAAGGTTTTATTTATTTATTTGTCAGAGAGAGAGGGAGAGAGAGCCAGCGAGCACAGGCAGACAGAGGGGCAGGCAGAGGCAGAGGGAGAAGCAGGCTCTCTGCCGAGAAAAGAGCCCGATGTGTGGGACTCCATCCCAGGACGCTGGGATTATGACCGGAGCTGAAGGCAGCCGCTCAACCAACTGAGCCACCCAGGCGTCTCTATCGCAGCATTTTCTTAACAAAAGCTGTCTTCTCTCTCTTTCTAGGATTCTTGAACTGGTTATTAAAAAAAAATTCCGTAAATTAAGTTATAAGCACAATTAAGTGCTCAGTTGCTATTAAAGATGGCTGGGTGACTAGGGAAAAAATTTATTAAAAATTAAATGAAAAACAGTTATAGAATAATATATATAATTAAACTATCTTTTTGGTAAAAAAATATACTCATAAAAATATCTGACAGCATTTATAGCAAATAGTTAATAATAACTATCATCTTCAGAATATGTGGGACTTTTATTATTCATACTCACTTCTAAATTGTGTAAAAATTTTATAATATGCATATATTAATTTTATGAGAAAATAATAGAATTTCATTTGAAAAATAAATCAGATTATACAGTGCAAATATAGTATGTATTTATATTTTGAGCAAATTATGAAGACCCTGCTATTTTATTGTGTATATAATAAATACCAGGCTCTGTAGTAGGCACTTAAAATACACATTTACATTTGCTCCATGCCACCCTAAACTTAAATATTCTTTTCTAATTTTGTTAATAAAGAAATCTAAACTCAGAGCATCTAAGTAACTTGTCAAGTCACACAGTTGGGAAAGAGTAAATCCAGGATTCAAATCAAGTTTTTGTTATTGTTGTTCAACATTATACCCACCACTTCTTTAGGAAAATTCACTTGGCTAGAAATAAAAGGTTTTGTGTGTGTGTGTGTGTGTGTGTGTGAATTTGGTAGCTAAGCAATAGTTATTATTCAAATTATAGGAATATACTATGGTCGAGGAGGGAGTAATCAGTTTAGAAGTTTTAAAATCCAGGGCAAATTATATGAAATTTAATTTATTCAGTTCGTTGTGGCTCGTGGTTGTGTCACATAGAAAACTCAACTTGCTATATATGCCACTGACTCAGCCCCAAGGAAGTTAATGCAACTAAATGTTATAGTAATTTTGTAATTTGCCGATTCCACAAACCCCAGAGGACTGTGTTAAAAATCCATGAAGAGGTCATTGGCATTACCAGGATCTGCTGTGCTGCACATTGTGCCCAGATGGCATCGTTGTCCACACAGGTGGACAAGTTATGGTAAAGTGGGAGTGTTGAACGTATCAAGAAAGCAGACTTTTCCATCCTATTGTTTGGAAGAAATTGACTCTATCACCTTTAGGTTTATAATTTCTGAGTGTCCAGAGGGCAGATCATTAAGAGCTAGAGCTAAAGAATTTTTTTAAACTGTAGCCAATAGGTCCCTACCTTCCAAGCTGGAGTTTCATTCGGGAATTCAGGTTTAATGGGGTGGTAAAGGCAGAACACAGTTGTATTCGCTGACTCAAAAATTAACTTAGTTTCATTGAGTAACTAACATGTGCCAACCACTGTGTCATTTGCTAGCCATCCACGATTTTCCTGCTCAGGGAGATTATAGGAAAAACAAGTTAAAAATTACAGCATACCTGGTTTAAGAAAAATTACATCAGAGTCAGGAATTATTTCACCGAGACCTGACACTTGATTTGTAGCCTAGAGATAAGCTGGGAATTATTCTGTAAACAAGTGCGACTATAGCAGGACAGAGAAACATCCCCCAAAGAACGAGTCATTAGAAGAAATGTTAGGAGTAGTTTGGAGAATTGATGAGGAATGGAGTTAGTTTAAAGCAAATTCATGAAGACATTTGAAGACCATGCAAAAAATTTAAAATTATGTCCAAAATGAATCCTCTCCCTTTTTTTGGTAAAACTATCACTACTATTTATGGAAATGATTTGGAAGAAAAACAGACTGATTTTTGCCCACACCCCAAATTGGCCATCTACCAATTGCCAAATTCTTTTGATTTTTCAACTTTTTTTTAAGATTTTTTTTCAATCTTCATTGTTAAGATCTTATTTTGAGATACTACTCTCCTGTGATCTAGCATAAAACTGTCCTCGTTTTTAGACACTTGTCTGTTCCTTTCTAAGTTCTGGCCCTTGTGATCTGAATATACATGTCGAAGGAAAGAAACTAGAAAGGAGAGAAGGGGCAGGATAAGAACAAAGAAAAAAGTAAAATAGCAAGATTCCAGGGAAATAGGAAGAAATAGAGGACAGAACAGAAGTGAACAAATTCGTCTGATGCAGCAGTGCCCTTTTCCTAAATGGCTGGAAAACAGTTAAGAATGAGTTCAGAGGTATAGCCTTGTCACTGTAATGTGACTTAAATGTCCCTAAAAATCATCAGCTGTTTCAGTACAGATTCTCCAGAAAAAGAACCAATAGAATCTGTCATCTATCTAATGAGAAGGTGAGAGAGAGAGAGAAATTTTTTTTAAAGATTTTATTTATTTATTTGACACGGAGAGAGAGATCACAAGTAGGCAGAGAGAGAGAGAGAGAGAGAGGTGGGGGGGGGAGCAGGCTCCCCACTGAGCAGAGAGCCCGATGCACGGCTCCATCCCAGGACCCTGGGATCATGACCTGAGCCGAAGGCAGAGGCTTTAACCCACTGAGCCACCCAGGTGCCCTGAGAGAGAGATTTTTAAGTAATTGTCTTACATAATTATGGAGGCTGGCAGGTCCATCATTTACAGGGCAGGTCAGTAGGCTAGAGACTCAGGGAAGAGTTGACGTTGCAATTTGAATCCAAGGACACTCTGGAGGCTGAACTCCCTCTTCCTCTGGGAGTCAGTTTGTTTTCTTCTAAGGCCTTCAACTGATTGATTGACGCCCACTCACATTATGGAGGGTGATTTTCTTTACTAAAAGTCCTCAGATTTAAACAGTATTCTCATATAAAATATACCTTTACAGCAACATCCAGACTGGTGTTTGACAAATATCTGGATACTGTGGCCTAACCAAGGAGAGACATAAAGTTAACCGTCCCTCCAGGATATGCAAACGTGTGCAATCAAAAGGACAGGCGTTACGGAAAAAGTGGGATTAGGAGGACCCCATTCAGAACCTTCATCAATGACACACGCACATGATGGATATGTGTGTGTGTGTGTTTAAATTGATGTCAGGTTTATTAAATGCTAGCAAAGTTTTATACCTCCCTTAAATGGGTAAGTAACATATAAATACTACAGTGAAGAAGACACTTCACCTGAAGAAAACAGAGGTTTACTTGTGGGAGTGGGTGTTGGAAGGACTGTAGTTTGTGAGTTACCAGGAAGTGGTGGAAGAAGGATTAGCTAAACTTGGCCAGAAAGTAGCAATGCCAGGTGTGGATGGTGTGGCTTGTAACACACTGGGGGACTGAGCTGGTAAATGTTTGTGGGTGCATTTCTTTTTTTCTTCTTCTGGGCAACTCAGTTCAATTTAATTCAGCTTTCTATGTTTACCTAGTGTTTCCCATGGATGAAGCATGGCTAAACCAGTATCAAATTTGAGTTAATGCTTAAATTGTTTCTTAATGTATCAACCATGTTGAAACAATTTCCCTTTTTTAAAATTTTATTATTAGTAGTAGTATTTTTTAGAGTGGGAGAGGAATAGAGAGAGGGAGGGAGGGGGGGAGAGAGAATCTAAAGCAGATGCCATGCCCAGAGTGGAGCCCAGCACAGGGCTTGATCTCACAACCCTGGGATTGTGACCTGAGTTGAAATCAAGAGTCACACTTCACCGACTGAGCCACCCAGGCGCCCCAAAACAAATTACCATTTTTTTAAAAAAGATTTTATTTATTTATTTGATAGACAGAGATCGCAAGTAGGCAGAGAGGCAGGCAGAGAGAGAGGGGGAAGCAGGTTCCCTGCGGAGCAGACAGCCCCATGTGGGGCTCGATCCCAGGACCCTGGGATCATGACCTGAGCTGAAGGCAGAGGCTTTAACCCACTGAGCCACCCAGGTGCCCCACAAATTACCATTTAGAAAACAGAAATAACTGTGCTTAAATTTACGGCAAGAGGTAGATAGAATTATAATTCCTGCTATCATTCATGTTCTTTTCAAAGATCTATCTCATCTGCTGAAAAGGAAAGTGATGGACAGGAGAATCTGAGAATGCATAGAGGTCTGTATCAGAAACTTTAGGTACTAAGTAGGTAGTCGGTAAAGATTTACTGAATGAGTGAATAAATGAGTAAACAAAGGGGGTTTTATGGTGAATGGAAAGGGGAGCAATTTTTGCATTAGTAGAATTCTAATTGGTATTAATCGCTTGTCTGGGTTAAAAGGAAAGTTGTTGAAATCATTTTTGATTTTTTACATTTTATAGTGTTATTTAATAGCTGAGTCACAAACAATAGAATGTTTTAATTTTTCCTCATACATATATGTACACCACCGTTTGGCTACTTGGGGATGACTTTTTACATATGTAAAGACAAAATAGAGAAATCTTAAGACTTCTTCAGGTAAATGCATGCAGGGCTGCATTTAATGTCTGAAAGAACGTCTAGAATTACTAAACCTTTAGCAAGCTCCATTCCACTCCTCCATGGCTTAGTTAGCATCAAGCATCTCCACCTCTCTGGATACTAGACCTCAGGTCTTATTATAATGTTATTCCCCAAAATGTGAGGTTCAGGAACACCTCGATTGCCCTTCACTAACATTGCCAGCCACCAACTATAGTTTTCCAACTGGACCATGCATGAGAATCATCTGGAATACTTATTTAACATACCTTAACGTGAGAAATTCTCACACCACAGATTTGGGATTAGAAGAATGTGTACATTTTTTCAGCACTGTGGAGATTCCAGTGCAGGACAGTTTGTGGGCCACAGTCTGAGATACACCAGCCTGGAATGATCAATCCTAACTGCTGGTCAATTTGATCACGTGTCAGTTTGACTGATTAATTTTTCATTCAATCAACGCATTTGAACTGAAAGGTAAGTTAAATCAAATGATACTCTGGTCATAAGCATAAGCACAACCTCCTTGTAAGGTCTTAGATCGATATTTCAGCTTTCTGACAGCCCAATTGCTAGATCTATAAAATGGTAACTATATTTCCTCACTGTGTTGTTTAAAGAAAGAACTATTAAAACATTACAAAACAAGTTTTAAATGTGAACACTTAATGGCAGAAGACTGTCAGCGTATTATGGAAATTAAATAATTAGTATGAGGGGAATTGATTTCAGTGTTATATAAAAGTACATGTTTCTGCTCGACAAGAAGTAGCTTGAGTTCGGATATGATTTGATCTACTATTTTTATACTGAATATGCATTACTGGAAATAGGTCACAGCAGGAAGACAGATTAAGGCAGTTTAAAGGAAAATAGAAACTGTAGAAACTATAAAAAATAAATTTGCAATTACAATAAGAGAGCAGAGCTGTCTCCTTTTCTTTGTGTACGAAGAGGCCAATATAATCATCCTCGAATTCACATACGTGGTTAACCCTTGCTTTACCTGACATCTTCTTCCACATTCTTAAAAGGAAGTGGACATTTTCCTTCTGGCTTCACTATTAGAATGAAATGTGTTTAGCACTCCGTGAGCAAACTTGGGGCCAAATGCTCCATAAATACTCAACTTCATAAAGCTTAATACCCTGCCAATGTAATTGAGAAGAGAGTTGAGTGAAGTCCGACACCAACAGCAATAAGAAGCAGCAGAGAGGGCAGAACATGTAAATAAATGTGAGGGGATATATGTGGGGAAGTATGCGGAAACATACAGTATTAAGACTTTTTGATGGGTGAATATTGAAGTATAATCATGAATTATAGGATTATTGTATTTTAATAGTTCTTCCTTTAAACACTGTATTGGAAATAACAACTTCCTACCACCTTCACCCTACTCCAGTCTTGCTGGTTTCTTGACTGTTCCCCTATTATACACAACAGGCTCTTCCCTCAGGGTCCTTGAACTTGTCTCTTTACTGAACAATTCCCCCAAATACCTACCTGGCTCACTTTTATACTTTAATCAGGTCCTTCTAAATATCATCTCCTTGGCCAAGCCTTCCCTGACCTCTCTATCTGAAATCATATTTCAAGGTTTTCTCTAGTGGATTCTGTGTGCTCTAGGGGAGCTTTGGCCTTCTTAGAGAGATTTTCCTGAGACAGATGGTGTTTCATCTGTAAATGACATTCTGCCCAGTATTCTGAGGCTACAGGGAGAGTTGGGTCTGTAATACTGCTCCATGCCCCTCATTAGAGGATGAGAAATGACCCAAATATATCTAGATAAAGTCTTGTGGTCAGCATTGGCCCCTGGAAAATCCCACTAGATTTTACTTGAAAATCAGATGAGATCAAAGAGATGTTATCTTGATGATGTGGCAGCAAATACCCTCAATTAAGGTGGGCTCCCTAAGAAAAAGCACGAGTGGAGCTTGAGTCGGCCCAAAGGGGCAAACCCTGCAGCTCCCACAGAAAGTAGTGTGGCCGTAGCTGTTGAGTTGGAGTCCCCCGGGCTGACACAAAGGGTGGCAGCAACAGTGACCGTGGGCTTTGGGTGGACAGACAAGTATGGGATGTTTTTTAGATTTAGCCATAAGCTGTCCCAGCTTGCTTGAAACTACAAGCAAGGGCGTCTGGGTGGCTCAGTCATTAAGTGTCTGCCTTCAGCTCAGATCATGATCTCAGAGTCCTGAGTTCGAGCCCTGCATCATGCTCCCTGCTCAGCAGGAAGCCTGCTTCTCCCTCTCCCACTCCCCCTGCTTGTGTTCCCTCTCTTGTATCTCTGTGTCAAATAAATAAAATCTTAAAAAAAAAAACAAACTACAAGTAAATGTTCCTCATTGTCTTAGTCCATTTGGGCTGAGATAATAAAATACCGCAGACTTACAGCAACAGAAATTTATTTTGCACAGCTCTAGAGGCTGGAGGTATGAGGTTAGGTGCCAGTGTGGCTAGATGAGGGCTTCTTTTGGTTGCAGACTTTTTGATGTGTCTTCACTCAGGGGGAGGGGTGAGGCAGCTCCGTGGGTTTTCTTAGAAGAACACCATTTATGAGATTCCACCTCCAAGATTTAAAACACCTCCCAGTAACTTCTCATATCTCCTAAAACCCTCACACTGGGCATTAGGCTTTCAACAGAGGAACTTGGAGAGGGCATAAACATTCAGACAATAGCACTTGCTTGCTAGCAAGGTCACTTTCTCCCTCCTTTACTCTCTAATCCAATTTTAGCTGCTTTAAGGAGGAAGATCTTTGGTCTGAGACCAAGATCTGCCTGTCCCAAAAGGGCAACAAAGGCCATAATCATCCATCTAGATATGCTGGAGAACTTCTAGCAGGGAAGATACTCAAATTCTTAAGATTCTTTTGGGTGAAGGTGCCAAAGTCATCATCCTAGTGTGCCCTATAGATGAGTTACCCTCTTTCAACTGATGGAGAAAGGAGGCTAAAGAGACTTGTGGACAAAGCAGTTCTGCTTCTTCAGTGTCCCTATGTGACTTCCACTGCTGAATGTATAATGATTCTCCCAATCTGAAGAGCTGCATGTAGGAAGTGGTAGTTGGACAGATCTGTCAGTTCCTAGCCCATCTTTCAGTCCTTTTCTGAGTGGTACGACAGGATGTGTAGAATCCTAGGTAGAGACAGGAAAATTAGAACTTTGATTAAGGACATAGAGGTAACAGAGGTTTTGCATCTATTACCAGGTATGGAGGGAAGGAAGGAAACGAAAGAGGAGAGGGAGGAATGGAGGGAGGAAAGGAAAGGGGGGAAGGGAAGGGAAAAGGAAGGGTAAGGAAGCGAAGGAGAAGGAAGAGAAGGAAAGGAGTGGGAAGGGGAGCGAAGGGGGAGGGAAGGAAAAGAAGGAGGGAGGGAGGAAGAAGAAAAGAGAAGAAAGAAATGGGACAGATAGGAAAGGGAAGGAGAGGAGAGGAAAGGAAAGGAGAAGAAAGGTGAAGGAAACAGAGAAGAGGAAAGGACAAGAGAGGAGAGGAGAGAGAAAAAGTAGTAAGGGTAATAGGAGATTCAGTGTGTTAACACAACTGCCCTGTATGGCCAATAAAAGGAAGCTGGAGGATTATGGTCAGTTGAATTCAGTTGTTTCTCTCATAGACTTGGCTGTTATAAACATAGTGATTGTAACTAAAGCTATTGCATACTGGGATGGTGTTTCATAGACAACATCTTGGACATTACTGATGCCTTCTTTTCTATTTCACTGGCACCAAAGTATCAAGATCAGATGATGGTCATTAGCATGGCTGTCATGCTGAGCATGGCCATTAGACAGCCCCTGGTCTTAGCCAGATCACTGAGGAAAAAGACTTTCAGTAATGTGGAAATGTGTTTTGTTTTTCCAACTTGACCCAGGTGCTTTCTTTCTAAACAAATGCTTTTGTGTTTTTTGTTGTTGTTGTTTTTTTTGTCATTTACCCTCTAATCTAGCTCACAAATATCCATGTTTGTTCCTGCCAGCCTCTGTCTCTAGTGGTAGAATTAGACAAAGAAGAGAGACGAAGACGGCTGAATTAAGGCAATAGATGTAAAATGGAAAGGGAGGGTTGGTTAAAATGCTGGTGCTCCCAAGATAATGTGCTGGAATGGATAAACCACACTTAGAAAACAGGCATGAGGAAGGAGGGAAATTTTAAAAATTTAAAATAGTTTCCAGGAGACTAGCTCTAGTGCCTGCTACACCATGGTGCCATTTTCTGAACTAGGAATGCTAAAGAAAGAGCTGATTTAGGAGGGGGCAGATGGTTAGTTTAGTTTGACCTATGAGAATAGATGGGCTTACATTGTCTCCCGCCTCAGCTACAACTGTCCCTGTCACTGAGTGCACTAAGAACTATATATTTTCTGCAGGGGCATTGTTATTTTTTAAGGTAGAAAAAACTGCAAAAGAAACTCGCTTGGGAAGACTCTCCTTGACCCACTCTATGCCCAGAGCTTTGTTCCTTGAGGTAATCCGCTGATGTGCATTTTATGAAGCTCTGTGTTCCTTGAACTTAAAAATATAGCAAGGTTATCCAAGATAAACTATTCATTATGCCTTTTATTTTCCCAAAAGAACTTTATGTAGGGCAAGAGTGGTCACTCCCAAAACAATAACTCATGATGAGATATTTACTTGACTTTGATATCTTTGTAGCACCTTTCCGTAGCTCCTACATCAGTGACCTAAACAAGCTCACTGGAATCTGTGAAAAGGACTTGTATAACGGAAGGTTTTTCCTCTGCTTTTTTTCTCTCTCCATGAAAATGGTTTAATGATTTTTGGAAGAAAACCAGATAATTTGCTCTGAAATCAAGTTTTCAGGTTTTATTTATTAATTCAGTAACTATTAATTATACATTTCATGTGTTTCTTCATGTTTAAACTTTAACTTTTATCCATAGATCTATAGTTCCTCGGTTCTAAATAATCAGTTCTCCTGGGCTCTCATTGCGTTTTATGTGCTACTTTGTACAGACCAGTACATTGGGCACGCCCGTCTGCTCCATTGCCAGTGCTCTAAAACTGCCTTGAGAGCAGAGCTCTGGCTTTTGAGATCCGTGCATATTAATCAGGGCTTGTTCAGTTGGAAGGGAAAAGCCAAAATGCAATTCAAATTATTTTGGGAAAGAAGAGTAGAAGAAATTAGCAAGTTTTGCCTCACTTAAGGTGAAGACCAAGGTATATGAACTGTTTCTGGTATAAATAGAATAAAGTGTTCAAGAGATTATAAGAGTCTATGTTTTCGGGGCACCTGGGTAGTTCAGTGGGTTAATCCTCTACCTTTGGCTTAGGTCATGATCTCAGGGTCCTGAGATCGAGCCCCACATGGGGCTCTCTGCTCAGCGGGGAGCTTGCTTCCCCTCTCTCTCTCTCTCTCTGCCTGCCTCTGCCCACTTGTGATCTCTCTCTCTGTCAAATAAACAAATAAAGTCTTTAAAAAAAAAGAGTCTATGTTTTCCTACCTTGACTCTGCCTCTACCTGGGTTTGCTTTACTACTGTTACCTCCATGTGATAAATATACACCTAGCAATACCAGTGAGACAAAAAGATGGCATTCTGTCTGCTCGGAAGGAGGTTTCATGTCATTGCCTACTTCCTGAGTCATGACTTGTCTACGGTTTGGACTAGCTTCACTTCCACTGAGGTTACTTCCAGTTTAACCATGTACTCTGGGCACATTGACTCTGAATAATGAAGTAGGGGCTGTGTGGCTCCCCAGAGGAAGGGGTGTTGAACGTACAAACATTAAACATATAAAACTTACCTCAAACCATTAGCAACTCTAACACTGTTGTAAGCATAGTAGATATTAAAAAATGTTGCTAACTGAAAAGAAGTAAACATTTTCTTGACTTTTCAACAATTAACATAAACTCGTTCTTTGGGGCAGGCCAAAAGAGTACAAAATGACTTTAAAAAGAATGTAACCCAACTGAGGTGAAGTATAAACATGTATTTAGTATATACTGTGGGTGGTGTTTGGAAGAAAGAAGAGAGAGAAAGAGAGAGAGGAGCTTAGTTATTATGTATGAATGTCACAAAGAAAAAAAATAGATCGAGAGAAGTCAGAGTATGTATTATGTGTATGTATTATGTATGTGTATGTATGTATGTATTATGTATTAGAGAAGAGCTAAGTATCAACACATGCTTTGAATGATGTTCTAGATGTCACTCTTACTCTAAAGTATTAGTGACAGACTCAGCTTAAGGAATTGTATTAGCTTATATAGCAGAGAGGTTTCAGGGTGGGGATACAATTTCAGACACACCTGGTTCTAGAGTCCATACAAGATCATCAGGACTCTCCTCAGAGTACGTTCTCATATCTCCTTCTACAGACAGATATTTCCTCCATGTGGCTAGTGGTGATAGCTGCTACCATCAGCCACAGATTGACATTCCTCCAACTTAGCAACCTGTATGGAAAAGAATGTCTCACTCTTACTTTCACATCTTGGCTTAAGGAAAAATTCATATTGGCCTTGCTTTACTCAAGCATCCATCTCTGAACTAAACATTGTGTCCAAAGCAATGGGCTCCATGACTAGCCAGGCTGGGATTATCTTCAGCCTTGGGAACAAAAGAGTTAAGATGGGAAATAAAACAAGCCAAGCAGTCCAAATTTTTCCAAAATGTGGAGGATATTCATTGAGAGATAAAAGTTAAACTGTCCAGATAAAATATTGGAATGTTCAGAAGTATAAAGTGGTTCAATAAATATTTTTAAAACCTACTTTTTCCAGACTTTACGCTAAGTGCTGAGACTATAAAGATGAATAAGAAACAGTACCTACCCTTAAGTAATGAATTTTCTACTTAGATATTTAGGGATAAACAGATATTTATAGGACGGTGTGGCAAATGCAGAAATAAACATATACTTAGGACACTGAGAGTACCAAATCGGCACCTAATCCCTGTGGCAGAGACAAAACCATAGAGAAGTCAGAGAAGATGTCTTGGAGAAGATGATTTCGGTGGTGAGTTAGAAGGTCTAAATAAGAATTTGCCAGAACTGGGCTGGAAGGGGTATGTGGTTATATATAATAATATTCCTGGCATAGATCTATGTAGTGTACAAGTTAAAAACAAGAGACAAAAGTGTCTGAAAACTTGGGCAGGAGGAAAATATGGTGTGGCACTTTACCCCATAGAGAAGGTATTAAGAGGAGAGGTGACTGGGACATACACTGTTCTTTCCATATGTCACTTTGACAGTTCTGAACAAAGAGAAGCAGTTGCAGTTTGCCAGGCCGGAGAAGAAGGCCCAAGACAGTATAGAGGCAGTAGAAATGGACAAGAAAAAGATGAGGGGAATATTTATGGGGATCATTCAGTAGGACTTACTGATTTCTTGGATATGGGATGTGTGGGAGCAGAAAGAATCATAAATGTCTACAGGTTACTAACTAGGAATATTGGACAGATATTGGAAGAGTAACCAGATAAAGTATGTTGAGTTTTAGGCACTACAGAACTTCTAGATGAAACTAGATAAGCAGCATGCTCTTAAATGTATGAGTCTGAAAGTCAGGGGCAAATCCCAGTTGGAAATACAGATCTAGACTTACCATTATGTAAAAAATGAATGAGTTTGCTTAGGGAGAACTTATGCAATTAGTAGAACAGTGAACTGAAAAATACCATCATTAGAAGTATGAATAAAATTATAGACGTGTGCTAAACAGAAAAAGTAGGAAGAGTTGGAAGGCACAAAGAAAATCTGAAGAATAAAATATCAAATGTCCATAGAATAGAAAATTTGAAGAGTCAAAGGAAGCAAAAAAGCCCAGGAAGATAAGATTGGTACAATATGTCTAGGATTAACAATGAAAAAACCCTGTTAGGTCCCCATTGAGGTTGGATTAGAGACAAGAATGTATGTAAGTCCGTACTCCAGAGCTGTGTGATTTCTCAGCAGTGTTAGTCATCTTGGTTGCAGTTTTTCTGAGAGGATGAAAAAAAAAAATTAAAAAGATGTAGGAAGGCGTAAAAATCAAACTAAACCACCACCACTACCACCAGCAAAACAACAGACATGCATATATAGAGCTTGGTTCATAGTATGTATGATCAAATTGAGATCCAGGCTGAATAGGGATGGAACAAGGGCTAAAATAAACATGAGAATCATAGACTCATAGAGGGATCACAGAACAGGGTAAGACGGAGCGGTCAAAACACTAAAGGTCCCTATGAGGTCAGACCCTGGGTGGAGGAACTCGGGTGGAGAACAGGAAGACAAATGAATAGCAGCCAGAGAGTCTGCTACTAGAGTTTCAGATTTTGTATTAGAACAGTTTCTTACATGAAGGCGGCCCAGGGGATTGATGTGATTGATGGAGAGGGCAGATGAGGTCACTGAATTTAATAAGGTCCAGAAATATCAAGGTGAGTTTATCAGATTTTGTATACATGGAAATAGAAATCTCTATGAGAGATAGTAGAAAGGATTTAGAGGCTCTGAGCTGGTTCCAAAGTCTTCAGTGAATGAAAAGGAGAGAAGAGAAGTTTTGTTGGTTACCTGCAGTGAGAAAGGGTCTGTACAGATGGCCTAAACCCCAAAGAAATATGTATTGTGAACTGTGAGTTGAAAAAGTAATCAGGGGGGAAAAAAAAAGACTTATGCACAAGAATCATTGAAGAGAAAAGATGGAATGATGGAATCAAGATCTAGTTAGTGTCAGATTAAACTCATAGGAGAGATTTTCAACCTGAATCTATAAGTGATACTACATTTGGATTTATTTTCCCACTTCTTAGGATTGTTATGAGAGGAAAAACACCCTCTGTGCTATTTGTTAACTGTCTAGTTCAACAGTTTCACAGACGAAGAGAGTAAAATGAATTCCTGAAATGAGGTTTTTAGATAATTCATTAGTCATTCATTTACCCTTGAGTGAACAAGTATTTATTGAGCAGCTATGATATGTAAGGAAGGCATGTGCTTGATGCTGTATGATGGGAAAGTCAAGATTGATTTCATCATAATTCTTCCCATTTACCATGACCTTGGGCCTTTTTCAGAGGTCAAATATAAGAAACACTAAAAATTTATTTCTGTGCAGGCATAGGGATTAATGGATTAACCCTAATAGAACCATGGTATCATCATACTTTAAAAGATTTTTGTATAAGATCTTACATTAAATGCAATATTTTTATCATTTCTTTGCATATATATAATTTGTAGTCTCAGGAAAATTATATAATTTCATGTAGTTTTAACTACCTGTTCTGCCCCTAACTTGATGTCTTTTTGTTTTGATGAGTTATTTGAATGTTTTTGTTAAAGATATATATTGGGGCGCCTGGGTGGCTCAGTGGGTTGGGCCGCTGCCTTCGGCTCAGGTCATGATCCCAGGTCCTGGGTTCGAGCCCCACATCGGGCTTTCTGCTCAGCAGGGAGCCTGCTTCCTCCTCTCTCTCTGCCTGCCTCTCTGCCTACTTGTGATTTCTCTCTGTCAAATAAATAAATAAAAATCTTTAAAAAAAAAAAGATATATATTAATTAATTTGGCATTTAGTGGAATTTTTCTGCCTTTATCTTCCATTAAAAGAATATTAAAATAGTATGGTAAGACATTCTGTTTGTATGGATTAAATAAAATAAAATCTGCTACTACTATATTTTCATCTCTTGGAATACTTATTGAATACTGACTGAAATTGAGAATTAATAAAACTGTTAGTCATTAAATATATATCTTGAGTAAGGAAACGAACATAGATAGCAGTTTCTCTATTATTTTGAGCTATTCCACCTCCCAGCAGGTGTATTTATAGCCAGCAGTGCAGTGAATACTATGCCAAGAGATTAATAAACTCAGAGGTTTAGGGAATGAGTAATTGTTTCCACATTATTTGCGCTTAGGGAATTTGTAAATTTAACACAGGATGCATTTGTGATGGAGAAATTTCCACGATACATATTTGACTGTCTCTTATATGCCAAGCACTGTTTTAGGCACTACAGATATGAAAGTGAGTAAGACAAGGACCCTATCTTCATAAACTTTCCATTCTAATTGATGGAGGAAAAACATATACATGCAGACAAACACTTACATTCTATAAAGATGCTAAGAAAGGATAACATAACAAATCATGACTGAAGAGGCTGTTCAGGAAGGCCTTTCTGAGACGGTGACATGAGAATTCAGACCTTAATGTTAACTGAGAGTGAGCAATGTGGAGTTTTGAGGGGAAAGTGTTATGTGCAGAAGTGCAAAGGCCCTAAGGGGAGAAGGAATTCAGTAGATTTGAAGGAAAAGCAAGCAATCAATCTCAGTGTGTCTACCCCAAGGGGGGAAAAAATGTGGCAGAATGGAAAAATTTGAGATCAGAGAGAAAAAAAGGGCAAAAATAGTGTAGAACTCCCAGTGATGTGAGATGTTTCAATTTTATTATAAGTAAAATGGGAAGCCTTTGGATGAATTTTTTCAGGGGTATAAATTTTCTGTAAATTCATGACTAATCTACCAGGCATATATTAAAGAGTGCTTTTCAGGTCTAATAATCTCTCTAGATTTATTTTTTTTTAAGGTCCATTTTATGACCTCCCTAATTCCACGTTATATAACTTTTGATTTGCTCAGCCAGTAATGAAGAGAGCATATTTCATTGACTGTTCCAGCTTTACTCCTTTTGCAGTTATGCAAGATATACATAAATAAGCCAAAATGGGACCTTTGAAGTGTTTCTGTGACTTTTGTCACGATGTGATGATGACACATGGAAAAATTTAATAGTCAGTTATTTTAGATTAATGGAAAGAGCATTGGCTGTACTAGGATGATGATGAGACAAGGCTAGAATGAACTTCTGGTTTTCCCTGTTACTGGCTCTGTGTTACCACTTTGGTAAATTCACGTTTGTTAGGTGGAGCACAGGGTGATGCATGGTAAGCCAGTTCAGCGGTAGACCTCAGGGACATTGAAATAGGGAAGCTTGCTCACAAGTCCTGGAGGGGCCACATGGGCAGGTCAAGTCAGAATGTAGACAGAGAGACACAGAACCTGGTGCACATGGTTTTATTAGAGTCCAGGGGGTAGAGAATGCCTTGTGGTTCCTGGGCTAAGGCCACATGGGTCATTTCAAACCAAAAGAACAGGGTTTTGGTCAGCCTTATGTGGGTTTTAGCTAGGGGCACAGAGAGAAAGCAGGAATTGGATGGTAGTAGAGACACACAGGCTGTTGGGGAGACATATCAGGGCCATACACTTGCTTATGGCTCTCTGGCTACTTTCTAGGCCACGTGCTTACATGACTGACTGGTGTCAGTTTAAGGTCCCACAGGTTGCTTGACCAAACAAAATGGATGCCAAGGTAAAGATAAAATGGAGTAGCTTTAGCGAAGCTCTCGACACTGTGATGTCAGGGATAGTTCTTACGTGTTTGAGTGTTTGTTTTCTCATATGTAAAATATGGATAGTCATCTTTATATCCTTTCATTGCTGTAAAGACTAGAAAAGATATATATATATTTTTAAAGATTTTACTTATTTATTTGACAGACAGAGATCACAAGTAGGCAGAGAGGCAGGCAGAGAAAGAGGAGGAAGCAGGCTCCCCGCTAAGCAGAGAGTCTGATGCGGGGCTCGATCCCAGGACCCCGGGATCATGACCCGAGCCGAAGGCAGAGGTTTTAACCCACTGAGCCACCCAGGCGCCCCTAGAAAAGACATATGTAAAGCACCTAAAATATTCAAATACGAGATTCGTCATAGGTACTGAAATTGCTCTTCAACTAGACTCGACGATTTCTAAAACTTTTATGACTAGAAGCGTAGATTAACAGTTAAACTTTGCAAATATGGCCATCAGTTTTCCCTCATTTCCCTATGTTGAGGGATGCATAACAAATTCATCTTCAGAAGAAAGGTTACACTTTTTATTTTTAAAGATTTTATTTATTTATTTGACAGAGATCACAAGTAGGCAGAGAAGCAGGCAGAGAGAGAGGGGGAAGCCCGATTCCCGCTGAGCAGAGAGCCCAATGCAGGGCTTGATCCCAGGACCCTGAGATCACGACATGAGCCGAAGGCAGAGGCTTAACCCACTGAGCCACCCAGGCCCCCCAGTTATACTTTTCCTGGTGGGGAAAGAAACAAACACTTTATGGTTTCCTTGGTCTGTGAAAATAAAGCAAAATTTGAAAATGACAGTTTTCAGATAAACCAGTTTTGCTTTGCTGTAGTAGCAAATGACTGAAATCTCAGTGGTCTTAAAGAGCAAATTTGATTTTGTATTCGTGTTGCATGCAGGCTGAGGTGGTGATCCAGACCGTGCAACTCTGCTACATGTATTTACTCCTGAAATCCAGGCTCATACTTTCCAGTGTTGATGGGATAAACATCATGTCTGCTCACATTTCAGTGGCTAAAGCATGTCACATGTCCAGGTACACATCCGCAGGATCAGGGCATTCCTTTCTCACACGGAGGAAGGGACTGAACATTGGAAGCCCACTATAATCTGTCTTCTGAGTCACAAGTGTTCACTTTTCTCCCTTCTGCGCTCCAAACACATTCCACTTTCCCCAAAGAAAAATTCCCCAAAGTTTCATCTAATTCCAAACTCAGGCTCCAGTTCTTGGGTCACATGACAGCCTCTACATCTAGTATCACAATCTAGAATCTCATGACCCAAAAAGACAAGTTATTTCCCTCCTCCTACTCCAACATCATAGCCAGTGATGGAACACAGAGAGGTTAACTACAAGTACTCCCTTTCACAGAGGAGGAAAGGAAGATGCGTAGCAATCCCTGAGACATGGCCATTGTAGAAAATCTGCCCCCTCCCCCTGCCCTACCGTGGGAAAACTTATAGGGACCACTTACTGTGGCAGTGTGTGATATTTCTTGGGTGGGACCTGATTCTCTTAGCTGGGAGTAGGCCCCTAGTCCATTGATCTCCATATGGCTTGGTTCTACCCTAAAAGCAGTTTCTAATATGACTTTCCTTGGCCGCATGGTAGAGGGTATAGTAGAATACGCTCTTTACAGGTTGAGCAATTATCCCAGTCTACTTCTAGCCTAAGGAAATTCAGAAACGGAAGGTCATTTTACATTTCAAGCAGTTACTGTCTTTGTTTTGTTTCATTTATCTATTTGACTGCAGTCAGTTTCATGGCCAATGGCCAATCCACAGCCTCTTTGGAACATTCTTCTTTTTAAAGGTAATTACGGTACTCTGAATTTGTTCTGCTTCTGTAGGGCCACATACTTTGTCTCTTTTTGCTCAACCATTGTATCTAACTGAAAGAATTTTGTGGAGGCAGCTTAATCCAATCAGAAGCTCTAACAAAGGCCCTGAAGATTTCACCTTGATTTAGTCCTTGTCCAAAGACTGACTCTAAACTAGCCTTTATTGCTCAGAAGATGAATGTTTGCATCTTCTAAAGGTCCTGAAATAACCTAGATTCTTTCCTTTTACACCTTCCTCAAAAATGATGGGTGCACGAATACCATTTCCTTTTTCTTTTCTTTTTTTAAAGATTTTATTTATTTATTTGAGAGAGAGAGCGAGCAAGAAGGAGCATGAATGGGGGTGGGGGGAAGAGGGAGACACAGACTACCCACTGAGCAAGGAGCCAGATGCAGGACTCGATCCCAGGACCCGGGGATCATGACCTGAGCCAAAGGCAGACAGCTGCTTAACTGACTGAGCTACCCAGGCGCCCCGAAAATACCTTTTTCTTGTCATGCTTTCTGAAAGACAACCCACAGCAACCAAGAGATATTCGCAACATTGCAAACACCTTGCCTGAAGCCACAGATTTTTTTACATATATCATTTGCCACCCAAATTGTTTTGCCACGCATGTTCTGAGTTACTATTTTTCCAGCCTCCAATAACTGTTCTCTCAGTACAGACACCCGAAGCCAAAGCCACACAGTTTAGAGTTGTGATATGTCCCTTACTTTTAGGTATCCGTTTCTGTAGTAGTCAATTATCCTGAAATAACAGATAAACCCCAAATCTTAGTGCCTTATAATGCAAACATTTATTTTCCATTCACATAAATTATGGCTGCTGCTTATCTCTGGCTCTGCTTTGCTCGGCTTGGCTTCAGGGGGATCAGGCTGAAGGACCCCCCGTATGGGGGACATGCCAGTTCTCATGTCTTAAGGAAAGTTCGAGAGCGTTCATGGTAACTTTGACCGCCCTTCAAACTTCTGGGGAAAGTAGTTTAAGCCATTTCTGCTCATATTCATTGGCCTAAGTATGTAAGTGACCTAACCCAAATTCAAGGGGATGAGGACTTAAACGCTCCTAAAGGAAAGAGGCAAGTGAATTTTTTCAAGCCATCTGCAATCCGATACGCAAAATAAGTTGACCTGCTCTGTTTAATATCACTTAAAATTATTTCCATCGTGGACAGAGTTGCTCTTCAGAGATTGTTTGATGCCATAGATGGTTGAGAAAATCAAAATAATAAAACCTAGTATTTATTATGTTTTCTAAATTTTAGGACTATTTGAGAAATTTGTAAGTATCAATTCACTAATGAGTTAGGTAAGAGTATACCTATTATATAGAAAAGGAAACAAGCTCAGTGTGGCTTAATGACTTACTGTCGGTAGCATAGCCAGTTAGGGGGAAACTTAGGATCTAAGGTAGGTGTGTTTTGACAATAGAACTTACGCATTTTAACCACTATGTAACCACGTCTGTCAAATTCACTCTCCTACGAAATGGGTTTCAGTTGGGAAACCACTGCAGAAATGACTATGATGTGGGTAATTTTGATAAAATAGGCTGTGACAACTAATATTACAATCCTAGAATGTGTCTACAAATTATGAAATGAAGAAGAAAGAATGAGTGGAATTTTTTGGTTCAAATTAGTAGGCTTATGTATCCACAGAGCTCTTACTATTTGGAAAATGGCAAACTTATGGTAAGTAAGCATAGCTATAAATCCAACCCATCTGCAGTTATCAGTATCATATTTTCACCAAGAAAGAAAAAAAAAAGAGAGAAAAAAATACACTGAATCACTTAACAGCAAAATTATTCAATAAAATTACCAATTTAGTATTTCCTTTTGGGTTACTTATAGCCTTGCAGCATTTGTTTTTATATTTAATGTTTGTATTTCTTGATAGAAAGTAATTGTTTATTAATCAAGTAGCTGCTATAAAGAGATGGCATAATCTGTTTTGATTCTTTCATTCTTGGGGAAAATCTTGGATAAATGGCATTTTCACTGCTCTCAATTTCTATTTGTATATTTCAGTCTATTCTAAGTGAAAGCAAGCACTTAAATGCACTATCAAATTGAAGATAGGCCCTCAGGAAAAGTGGGCTCATTTACATGCAGCTTATAGTGCTTTTGTAAGAACATGTTTGACTTTGCACTTTTCCTTGGTAGCAAATGGGAACAGAATAAGTGTAGTGTGCAGAATTCAGTTGACAGCTTAAAAACCTTAATAGCATTTGGATTCTTTCTGTGCTATATATTCCTAACAATGCAAATTTTACAGGAGAGTAAAATCTCTGGTATTTTAAAGAAAAGCATTTGCATGATTTCAGATTTCAGAAAAAAAAAAAGTAGTCCATGTGGCATACCGAGAATACAGCAAAGATATTTTAAAATAAGGTTTCCCCTTATTTAGTTCTAATTAAATTACACTCAAATATTAATTGATTATTTGGAAATGTGTATGCTAAAGTAGAAATACAGTTTTTATAATAAAGAGACACTGACTTATTGGATGGAAAGTTACTAAGGGATCATATAAGAAAATAAAAAGTGATGATATTTTCTTTATTTGAAATGGACCTGTAAGGGGTGCCTGGCTGGTTCAGTAAGTTAAGTGACTGGTTCTTGGTTTTAGTATATGTGCTGCCGAAGCGAGCACTGGTTCTTGGTTTTAGCTCAGGTCATGATCTCATGGGTTGTGGGATTGAGCCCCCTGTTGGGTTCCACACTCTGTGGGAGAGTCTGCTTGAAGTTTCCCTCCACCCTCCAAAATAAATAAATACATCTTTTTAAAAAATAGACCTATAAGCTGTTTCATTTATAAATAAAGTCAGAGCAAAAAACAATTCTTTTTTTTTAATGTAGGGAACAGGGTCTCTTGGGTGGCTCAGTGGTTAAGCATCTGCCTTCGGGTCAGGTTATGATCCCAGTGTTCTGGGATTGAGCCCCGGGCAGGGAGCCTGCTTTTTCCTTTCCAGCTCACCTCTGCTTCTGTTCCCTCTTGCTATCTCTCTGTCGTAAATAAATAAAATCTTAAAAAAAAAATGTAGGAAACAATTACAAATTAACTTCAGCTCCCCCTAATGAAATAAGTTATAAAAATAAGTCCAAGCTCACTAGGAATTCCTGTCTTCATCCACAGTATATGATCTAGAGACACTGACATGAAATCATATATATGATTACATGTAAATGTCTCTTTGTTATCTTAATTGAAGCCAGACCTCCCTATTTAGCAGGCATTTTGGCATGCCTATGAATGCCCTGAAATCAGTGGGAGTATCCTTAGCCTACCTGGGAAAACCAACACTGGATATTCAAACTAAACCCAGTGTCTTTGTCAGTCTCACATTTAGCATCAGAATTTATTGGAGCAATGATCTTCAGATCCTTTTCCATGAAAGTTGACTATAATCACACAAATATGTAATTTTGGGCTTCCTGTGGGAGATATCTGCTCATTTTGAGGACAGATGACCTATAGCTTTGGTGTGATCCCAGGTAATCACAAAAGCAACTTGGTCTTTGGAGGCACTTTAATTCCTTTGTGAATTGGAAGTGGGGAAGGAAAAGTCTCAGTAGTTTAAAACTAATAAAATGGTCTTGACTTTTGGACAGCCTCTAGCAAGTTTCATCAATTCTAATTTCCCTTTCATCAACTCCCTCTACTATCAAAAGTTGCTGGTAGCACCCCTAAATTTGACGAGATTATCACCTGGGTTTGCATAGATTGTCTTTTCAAAGGAACGTCAGTGTTCTGCCTCAAGTTTATTTCATTCTTGCCAACACAGTCAAATCCTGGCTCTCTTTCACTGAATGCATTCTCAGTAATTCTGTTTTTATACTTGACCTCATAGAAGGGAGTGACATAAGGAAGTGTTCTTAAACATCTTAAGTAATCATCATGATATTGTCCCTAGAGTTGGCAACTTTTGGTTATGAAAGAAAAATGACTTTGTTATACTTATGGCACTAGACATTCATTTTATTTTATTTATTTTATTTTATAAGATTGATTTGTTTGAGAGAGAGAGAGAGCTTGTGTCGGGGGGAGAGAGAGAGAGAGAGAGAGAGAGAGAGAGAATCTCCAGCAGACTCCCCACTGAGCGCGGAGCCTGCTCTGACTCCAGGCTCAATGTCATGACCCTGAGATCTGGACCTGACCCTAAATCAAGAGTTGGTCGCTTGACTGACTAAGCCACCCAGGCACCCCTAGACATTTTTTTTTAAACCTTTTTTGAGATCATTGTAAATTCACATGCAGTTGTGAGAAATAATACAGAGAGATTCTGTGTACCCTTTACCCAGTTTCCCTCAATAATAACATGTTATAACACTGTAGTACAATATCACAGCCAGAATATTTATATTGATAAAAGCCATCCATCTTTGTAGTATTTCCCCAATTTTATTTGTACAGTTGACCCTTGGACAGTATGGCTTTGAACTGCGTGGGTTCACTTATACACAGATATTTTTCAATCAATTATGTACAGGTAATGTAAGTACAGTACTGTGAATATATTTTCCCATCCTTATAATTATCTTAGTAACATTTTCTTTTCTCTAGCTTACTTTGTGATATAAATACATTATATAATACACATACAAATAAGTGTTAATTGACTATGTTATAGATAAGGCTGCTGGTCAACAATAGACTATTAGTAGTCAAGTTTTTTGGAAGTCAACATGTATATGCAGATTTTTTTAACTGCAGAGGGATTGGTGCCTCTAACTCTCACATTGTTCAAGGATTAGTGTACTCATCTGTGTTGTTCTGTGTGTATTTGGTTCTATGAAATTTTATCACATTCGTAAGTTTGTATCCATCACCACAGTGAAGATACAGAACAGTTTATCATCACAAAGATTACTCAAGTTACTCACCCCAATCCTTAACCCTTGGTAATCACTTAATCTGCATTACTAAATTTTCATTTTCAAATAGTCATTTCAAAACTATAATATAAATGAAATTAAAGAGTATGTAAAGCTATGGGTTTCTCTCTGTTCACTTAGCATAGTTCCCTGGAGATATATCCAAGTTTTTTTGCATGTACCAGTAGTTTGTTTCTTTTTATAACTGAGTAATATACCAGGGCTTCTGTTTAACCATTTGCCCATTGAAGGAAATACAGAATCTTTCCAGCTTGGGGCTATTACAGCTTTATGTGTGAACATCCATTTCCATTTGTCTGGTATAAATGCCCAAGAATATGATGAGTCATATGCTAAGTGCATATTTAGTTCTGTAGGAAACAGACATACTGATTTCCTTGGTGACTACCATTTTACATTCTCACCAGCACTGCATAGCTAATCAAGTTGCCCTGCATCTTTGTGGGCATTTTGTTTTGTTACTGTTCTTCATCTGAGCCATTTGAGAGGTATCTAATGATAGATACCTCATTGTAGTTTGAATTTGCATTTTCCTAATGGCTAGTGATCTTGAACCTTTTTTCTCATGCTTATTTGCCATCTTACACCCTCTTCTTGGTGAAATATCTACTTGGGTCTTTTCCCTTGCCTATTTTCTATTTGAATTGCCTTTTTTTTTTTTTTTCCTTACAGTGAGTTTTGGTTTTCTATATATTATTCCTTTCTTGGACATGTAGTTTGCCAGTATCATCTCTCAGTCTCTAGCTTGTCATTTCATGCTATTAAATTTTTTTTTTAAGAGCAAAAGTACTTAATTTTGATAAAATCTAATTTGTCAATTTTTTGTTTCATTGTGCTTTGGTTTCAAGTTTAAAACGCTTCAGCTAGGGGTGCCTGGGTGGCTCAGTAGGTTAAGCCTCTGCCTTCGGCTCAGGTCATGATCTCAGGGTCCTGAGATCAAACCCCACATGGGGCTCTCTGCTCAGCGGGGAGCCTGCTTCCTCCTCTCTCTCTGCCTGCCTCTCTGCCTACTTGTGATCTCTATCAAATAAATAAATAAATAATCTTTAAAACACTTCTGCTAGCCGTGGAGTTTGAAGATTATTTTTTTCTTTTTTCCTAAGTTTTATAGTTTTATATTTAAGTTCAAGATTAATATTAAATTAATTTTTATGAAGCATAAAGTTCAGGTTAATACTCATTTTTTTGCATTTAAGGAAGTCCAGCTACTCCAGCATAATTTGTTAAAAAACTATCCTTCCTCCATTGAATAGTTTTTTTGCATATTTGTCAAAAATTTGTCAAAAAATTTTTTGCATATTTGTCAAAAATTTTTCAAAAAAAAAACCACACACAAAAATATTTGTGTGTGTTTATTTGTAGATTCTTTGTTTTATTTTATTGGTCTGTATGTCTGTCCTTTTGCCAATATCATCTTACTTTGATTACTTTAGTTTTATGGTAGGCCTTAATATATAAGGTCGACTGATTTCTCCCATTTTATTCTTCTTTATCAAGGGCAGGTACCTTCCCATATAAATTTTAGAATAAACATGTCAATATCTATAAAAACTTACATAATAACATAAATTACATAACTTTGTTTTAAGGAGATAGAATGACAAAAGAAACAAAAATTACTTGGAGAGAAAACAGAGGGAAAAATAGGAAAATAAAATAGTGGAAAGAGAGTTCTCTTTTGTTTATAAATTATTGATAACAGTAAGTAATGCGACTCAGTGCTGGAGAGATGACAGGTCTCCCTGGGAAGGGCATTTTAGCTGTCACAATTGTAAAGCAGCTAATTAATTCTTTATTGTCATCTGCTTCAATTGTCTCAAGAGTCATCCTTCTGGAAGCAGTTTTAGAGATTACCCTTTTATCTGAGAGCTATGAGCATGGAAATCACTTTTTTTTCCTTAAATATTTGTTTATTTTTTTTTTATTTGTTTTTCAAGAAATGTGGCAAAGATCCTGATGCTGACCCTGCTTAGCTTTATCCAACCCAAATTAAAAGCATGTTTTATGTCACAGTGATGAAGTTGGAGCTGTCAAACCTTGACACCAAATAACTTCTAAATTGTCACATGCCATAAAATGATCTCTTGCCCTTAGGCACCTATCTCAGTGATCCCTACCCTTATTACACTTATACCCAAAGGTCCTTATTTAAAGTAGATACTTTCAAAGAGGAATCCAGCATTGCAAGTGATTGGAGTTTCTGGGCTCTATGATATATTGATTGACACAATGCAAAAATTAGTCCATGAACTTAACTGTGTTAACTGTGTTAAGTTATGTAACTGTGTTACATAACTTTCTAAAAAATGGAGAAAAAATGGGTCAGAGTTGGTGAAGTGATAAAAGAGAGTAATTTTTACTACCTAGAAGCACCTAATCTAACTGAAATCTTGATAGACAACAGACACAAACAAACAAAAACTCATTTTCCATAGACTAGGAACTACAAATGGAGAAGCAATAAAAGGTCAAAAAATTTGACGCATACAATTCCCTAAAATAGTTGTGACATTATTTTCATAATGAAGACCTTAAGCAAAAGTAATAAACATTTTCAAGCTGTAAGAGAAATTATAGGAAGTGATATAACCACTACGTAAATCTTTCACCAGCCTGTTTTGCTGACTTACTAGTTTGTCATAGTTGCTTCAGGTTTTTTCTTCCACAAAAATCACTACAAGCAGAGTGAAAATTTCCTGTGTCCCTTCCTCCTTCTCTCCTCTCTACCCCTTCACATAACTAATATTCTGAGTCATTCTTATGAATGTTTGTATGCTCTTACTATATGCATATACTACATACTATGTGTATATTTGAAAAAAAGTAGTCTTTTTTTATCATAATACTTTACATAAATGATCTAATCCTGCACATATAAATCTACACAGGATATTTCTGAATTTTTGTTTTGATAAATAGAATAGCTCTAGTTCATGCATTTTAACTGCATCATGTAATTCCATTGTATGAATATCCGTATATTAATTTATCCTGTTGCGTGTTAGTGGACATTTAGGTTGCTTCTAGCTTTTCCTTAATACAGTGGTCATGCAAAACAGATTCTTGTTCCCAAATCTTTGTGCATATGTACATGAATTTCTATAGATTATATACCTAGATGAGTTGTTAAGTCAAGTTAATCTCAGATTGCTGAGTAATATAATGACTAATACAATTAATTTATATTTTTGTAATTTCAATTTCTGCACATGCTGTGGTTTTTCTCCACATTCTGTTTTTTTAAAAAGATTGAATTTATTTATTTTAAAGAGATTTTATTTATTTATTTGACAGACAAAGATCACAAGTAGGCAGAGAGGCAGGCAGAGAGAGAGGAGGAAGCAGGCTGTCTGCCAAGCAGAGAGCCTGATGTGGGGCTTGATCCCAGGACCCTGGGACCATGATCTGAGCTGAAGGCAGAGGCTTTAACCCACTGAGCCACCCAGGCACCCCGATTTATTTATTTATTTTACAGAGAGACAGCCTATGAGTGAGTAGGAGTGAGGGGCAGGGTGAAAAGGAGAGAGGGAGAGAGAGAGAGAGAAGCAGACTGTCTGCTGAGAATGGAGACCTAAGGGTTCCTTGATCTCACAACTGCAGATCATGACCTAAGCCAAAATCACATGTCAGATGCTTGACTGACCTAGCCATCCAGGTACCCCTCTCCACATTCTGTTTTTTTTTTTTTTTTCAAAAGATTTATTTATTTATTTTGTAAGGGCCTGTTCAGCCAGAGCGGCCCCACCTCAGTTAAACAGCCATTTTGTTGTTTATGCAGTAAAACTTAATCTGACCCTGCCTCCCCCCTCCCAGGAGAACTTACTTAAAAGCAAGCCTGAGGAAACCAGTCCCAGGTAACAAAGCCCAAATATAAAGGTGGGTCAGGTCAAGTGGAGACATTCAATCAGTGGGGGTGCATACTGTCTCCTAGCTACCAAGGAGTATGGGCCCCACCTTTGGGGTGCCTTTTGGGCGCCCATTCTGACTAAGGTGATAGGCTAGTTCAAATAGCTACTATGGGGTGAATCGTAGTTCAATTGGCCACCCGTGTGTGACCTAGCATGACTGTGCAGCTTTTTCTGTGTATTGCGATCTCATTGGCCACCTGTGTGTGGCCAGGCTCAACCACATGGACTTTGCTCTATAAATTTAGTCTGTAAGGCAGGGAGGGGTTGCACTCTCTGTAAGAGGCATGGCCCCGGCCGGTCGGTTTGATTCTCGATGCTTGGCGCGAAATAAAGCTTTGCTTGACCTTCGCTTTGTATCAGTCTCGCTCCTTTAATCATGGACCCATTATTGGGGGACCCAACATTGGAGACCCAACAATTTGAGAGAGAAAGAACCTGAATGGGGGGAGGAGCAGAGGGAAAGAGAGATTCCTCAAGCAGACTCCCTGCTGAGCATGGAGCCCAATGTGGAGTTTCAGCCCAGTACCCTGTGGTCAGTATCTGAGCCAAAATCAAGAGTGGGCTAGTTAAACAACTGAGCCACCCAGGTGCCCCCACATTCTATTTTTAACTTGAAATTGACACACTTTAATTTTCCCAATGTGTGGGTGTGATATGGTGTCATGTTTTACTTTGCATTTCCCTGATGCTTAGAAATCTGGGTTATAAATCTTTTGTTTCTTGACTTCGGTTGCTGCTTTTGACGCATCCATCGTCATTATAGTTATCTGTTCTTTGTAGGTAATGATTTTGGTTATTTTTTTCTCTCTCTGGTTTCTTTTAAAATTTACTCCTTTTTCTTCCTATATTTTGTAGTCCCACTACCATGTGTCTAGATTGTGGGATAAATTTTACTATACTGTTCAAGATTGCATCTACTTTCTGATCTAGAGATCTATCTTTAACCAATTGGGGGAAAATTTAAACATTGTATGTTCAGATACTGTATCTCTTTCATTCTGTATTCTTCCTCTGAAATACCTATTTTATGTGATTTGGAAATTTCAATTCTTTTTGCCTCTCATCCTCACCTCTGTGTTTTCATCTATCCATCTCTTTGTGTTGTAACTACATCATTCCCTCAGGCTTAGCTACCAGGTTACCGATTCTTTTTTTTCAATGGTGTCCAATCTTTTCTTTCTGTTAGGTTTTCCTTTCTTTAAATTTTAATTATTTATAAATTTGTCTCCACTTGTTTGTTTGTTTATTTGTTTGTTTTCATTTTTACATGTTCTTTCTGGTACAATTTCAGACTTGCATCTCTCCTCATGTCTTGTTATTTATTTATTTGATTGATTGTTTAATTGGTTCTTTCAATGACTGATTCACTAAACAGTTATTTATCTCTTACCTACTAAGTACCAGGCATTGGTCTAGTGATAAGGGATAAATCATTGAGCAAATCAGACATAGCCACTACCGTCATGGAGCATACTTTCTAGTCAGGAAAGAGACAGTGAACCTCTTAACTTCATGTGTCTCACATTAATCATTAGGTGTCACTAGTAAACTTTTCTATTATCCAGAATTATTGGGGAGTAAATTTCAGTTTTGTATTATGTGGAGTAGACTGATTCCTGGAAACAGATCTGTCCATCTTGTTTTTCCATTTCATGAGTTCATTTGGATCAACTCTTCCTCTACCTCTGTATTTTTATTTGCAAGAGCCAAAGCTCAAAATCTCCACCTTCACCCCAACTTCCCCACTAGCAGAAGTGAAGAGATGGTTCCTGGGCACTGTATACTTCCTGGAAGAATCTTCCTCTCCTTAATGTACAGTATCCACTAGCTCTTTGAGACCCACAGGAATAATACCATTGTACTCTCTAACATATCTTGTACCTATTGCAAGAAACACAGGACTCTGAAGTTATTTTCTAGATTTAAATCTGTTTTGCTCAGACATCCCCTTTATTACTAGACTCATCTCCATTCTTCTTTTTAACCCTTTAAACCCTTCCACTTTGATTTCTAGAATTCATGATTTATCATTCCCCAAATATTCTACATCATTGAATTCTTCTCCGAAGGTTTTCTTTACTCTAAATGAAAACTGGCTGTTTTATTTTGTCACCCACACTCATTGTAGTGGGCCAGAGTGGGAAAATTGTCCTCCTTGCTTCTCATGGTTGCTTACATCTCATGGAAAGCTTATAAAACTCATGCTTTCTCTTCCCTAAGAACCTCAAGCTTTGAATTTTATATCATTAGATTATATTACCTGATTAAGGTTGTCAGATACAGTGAATAAAAATATAGGATGCCCAGTTACAGTTGGATTTCAGATATATGAATATGTTATAAATATGTTTGCCCAAATATATGTTTTTTTATTTGAAATTCAAATTTGCTTGGTATACTATATTTTTCTGGCAATCTGAAACCCAGTGTTTTCATTTTTGCTATTATCTTCTTTTTTTCCCTTAGGTCAATGAACTTAATTCCTGTGACTCTCTTACTCTCTCCATCATTGTTCATGTTGTGCTCTTTGTGATTTCACTGTTCCTATAGCTGATTTTTCCAAAATTGTACTCTCTCTACATTCTTGACTTCCTTTTCTGTGTTGATTTTATCTTCTACCCAACTCCATCACATGACCATACATTGAATTTCACCATAACTAATACCATTAGAACTCCATAATCTCAATTTCAGTCATCCTGTTTGAAATGATCACCTCCTAAATTTCCAACTCACTGATATATTATACTGACTCTTAAAATTGCTCCATTATCACCAGGACTTAAATAAGTTGATTTTATAACCTTTTTATTTTTTCTCATCTCCCTTATAATCTCATTTCTCTGTTTACCCAGATTTAAATTATGGTATATCATTATAATCACTACTTACTCCCTTGTCCATACCCTCAATTATTTTGTTCCCTCTTGCTTAATTACACTTGCCTAGTAAAACCACACCCTCGATTAAGTTAACTGTCTGCATATTCTGCACCTACAGCATGCAGCTAAAATGGATGATAAAAAATCCCACAATCATGTTAAATGGCCTTATTATAATTCATAGCCACTAATCTCAGGTGGGCCCCTAAAGATACCCAACATATTTCTCTTACCTCCTTACTCTTCTAGACTACTATTATATATTCTTCTTTTTTTGTCAGACGTTCATCAACCCCTTCCACTAGCTCCCACAAATCTATTCTAAGTTTAGTTGATCACTATATGCTATTTCACTGTGAAAATGTAATAAATTAAAAAAAAATTTTTTTTTTACAAGATTCCCCACTACATATGAGAACTTAAGTATGTTTGAGTCCATATGTTTTGGCCTGATCTTCCTCATAGTGTGGTTGAATTGTTCATGCTCCTAGCTAAGACCAAATTTTCCATCTCCTCTTGCCTACTTAAGGATATGGCCTTAGCAATTGCTCATGTTTCTACTGATTATCAGTTTTTCTTTTATCTACTAAATCATTTCTGTCATCATAGAAACATTCTATAATTTATTCCATTACAAGGAAGGGTGTCTTTGACCCACATTTCTTTCCAACTACTGCCCCATTTCTCTTTTTTCAGTAAAAGTTCTTGAAAGATTTGTTGACATTTAATTTCTTCTTAATTCATCTCCAGATTTCTTTAGATCCTGTTCTGATAAGGCTTTCTCCCCCCATCAATCTAAAGCAATAGCTCTTGGGAAGGTTATCAGTTACTTTCACATTGCTAAATCCAATGATCTGTTTTCAGTACCCATTTTTACTTGACTTCTGGGCAGAATTGGCTGTAGTTGATCACTTCCTCTTACCTTCAAGGCTCCAAAATCGGATTTTCCCCCCTGCACTTTTCTGGCTACTTACCAAGGATTAGTCTTTTATCTACCTTTATTTATTCCCAGATAATATCATTCAGACTTCAAATATCACTTATACATCGACAACTCCCAATTTAGTATCTCCATTCTGAACCTCTGCATCTAACTCTAAATTTGCATATCTAAATGCTTATTCAAGATCTTTATTGGAAGTCACTGAGCATCCCAAATGTGATATTTCTGAAACTCAGTTCTATTTTCCTTAAATCTGCTTTCCCTCCATCCTCCACATTCAAGTGAATGATTACTTAATTTTTTGTCGCGTTTTCTTCAAGTCAAAATTCTTGACTTCTTCTTTAAATAATTTCTCTCTCATGTTCTGCATATGATAGTAAGTGAATCCCATTGTCTCTACCTTTAAAATATTTTCCAAGATTATACTGTTACCAATCTGTTCCAAACTGTCTTCTTTCTTTTGGCTTGTTGAGATAACCCCTAATTTATCTCTTTTCTTGTCCTGTTTCTTTCCAGTCTATTTAAGACATAAAATCTAGGGTCACTATTTTTTTTTTTATGATCATTATTTTAAAATCACATTTATTATTTGTTTTCTTATAACTATAAAAGAGAGACATGATCAAACTTGGAACACCTAGAAGTCGAAAATAAAATATAAAAACATTTACAATATAGGCAGAATATTTTAAAATAAAAGATCAGTTTATTCCATCAGAACTTATTTTTGGTCTACTTTGTTCATTGTATATTCTCAATACCAGAACAGTGTATGGGACTAAATTAATGCATGCTCTTCTAAGTGGGACTTTATCTGTTGTAATTCATAAGTTTGGGTTGAATACATATTCCTGCAAAGAGTTTTGTCTTTGTTTCTGCCAGTGCCCTGAGGTATTACCAGGTGAAGACTTTTTTTTCTTTTTTTTTCCCCAAGGTTGCTCTCTTGGGGTAATCTCTGAATTGTGTAGATAACATAAACTCTAACCCTGAAGCCTTGTGTGACACCAAATCTCTGGTTATGGCATCCCAGCTGAGAAACCTTTCTTCATTATAAGCCCAGGCTAATATGACAAAACCCTTTGCATGCAAACTAACTTTCTTCTCTCCCTTCATCCTTTCCTCCCTTTCTTCTCTCTTTCTTTCCCACCCACCCCTCCCCACCTCCCTCCTCACCTATACACAGTTGCTTCTTTTCTTTTTACTAGTTACAACTTTTCCTGAGAATGAGCCCATCTCAGAGTTGTGAGAGAGTCTGGAATTTTTGTGGGGAATCTTAATTCTAACTTTTTACCTCGTGGAAGCCCAAGATTACCTAGACTTGCATGGATCGTCAGTCCAACTTACCAGATTTAATGTTGTGATATTCAACATTTTTATCCATTTATATCCCCAGGGTATTTTCCTTATTTTTTGTAAACTTTACTATTACTTTGAAATGATAATTTTAACATGTGATTTAGAGTTTCTATGTGTTTTTATCATCTTGTTTGCAATATTTCTGGAACTGGAAGTACATCCTTCTCTCTTCTCTCCATTCTAATTAAATAACATAGGTAGTAGAAAATTTGAAAAACATTTTATGCTTAACCATCTGCTTTTACTTCATGGGTTAAATTAAAAACAAAAGAAAAAAATCGAAGAGGATTTTCATTAGAATTTGAGTAGAGTAATTAAACTGAATTCACATTTAAACCTAATCATCTAGGCAAACATTTGGTCTTTCAAAGAGGACTTAGTTTATGTCTGTTCTAGAAAAATAATAATAAGGATGTTAATCTAAAGGAGAAAGTTAATAACAACCAGATTATTTCAAATGCCAACAATCAGTATACTCACTTTCTCTATTTAGAAAAAGGAAACATTTACTTCAGGGCTGAGAATTGAGTTACTGGATGAGCACAAATAACACATTGATTTGGGAAACTCACTTCAAAATCTTAGTAAAATTCAGTGATCCCTAGAGATTGTGCAGTAAATACTTGCTCACTTTTACAAGTGTAGGGGCTAAGGGCAGATCCCCCAAGATAGGCCACTTTGACATGAGCATTATTTTGAGTTAAAAGTAATCCAAAACCCAGCAGATTCAGAGAAAGCTCTTTTCTACCTCCTCAACTGCCTGATTATACCAGGAAGAGAGGTATTAACAAAGATGTCTCTTTACCTAAGAAAGTTACCTGCATAATAGGGCAAATTTTGTTTGCTAGACATCTCTTTTCATCTTCCTGCTCAGGCCCCCTACTCCTCTCCTTAGCTTATATAAACATCATGTTGCTTGTCTGGAATTTCCATGTACGTGTGGATTCCTCATACATACACTATTAATTTTGATTTTCTCTTGTTAATCTGTTTCCTGTTGATGTGGGAAACAAAGGAAGAAGAAAAATTAAATTTCCATACTACTTACACCCCATTGACAAGTCCTTGAAACAGAGTGATATTCCCTGAGGGACCCAACTGCTGGATGTTGATACTTTACTAAGGACAAAAGGCAGTCTTAGCCTGACCCTCAGGATCCTGTAAGTCTACATTAACATATAAAAATTCATTTGGAAATTTCCTTTATCTCAACCCTTTCCCCCCACCCCCATCCCAAGATACATGTTGGCAATCATTCTGACCCACTGATATATATCTGAAGGGTATCATTGAATAAGTAAGAGATAAGTAACAAACCACCCTGCCCTGGGTGTCAGAGGTAGGGTCTTTTTATGGCAGTCACATTGTGACCTACAAAGAATAACCAGACCCCAAAGAAGAAGTAAGCCTTAAAGATATCATCACCAGTCCTTACTCAAACCAAGACTCCACAAGAATGTTAAGGCCACAGGTTCTCTGGTCAGCTCTAAATAAAAGACTATCTGGTGGAGGTCCACATTGGCAACCCTGTTGGGGCCCCTCTCACTCCTGAGAGATTTTTCTGTATTCTTCCTTAAGATCCTATCACTATACACTCTCCTTTGTCTGTGAAATTAATTCTTCAATTTTGTGAGAAAGAACCTCCCTCTCTTCTTCACTGTCAGTGAGAATCTTTGTCTAGCTAGAAGAACCTTGAGGGGCAGAGAAAATTCTTCCTCCTCAATACAAACTATGGATTGTTAAAAAATGAAAATGGCCTGTGGCTAAGTAATATTAATTCATTACTTTTCAGATGAACACAGCTGAAAAGTGATATTATTGAAAGGTCTATCATAGCTGTTAAGTTAGGAAATGAATGGGTGAGCCCTGGCACATTTCCCCTGCTAACTGCTTCATCCCAGGGAATCCAGAGGAGGCTGGACAAATTAGAAGCATAGCTCCTAACTGAGTTTGTCAACACTGTTGCTGAACAAAATCACATAAACTCACTGTAAGAGAAACCAATAACTCAAGGAAGATTTGGAAAAGAAAAAGGGAGAAATTTATTTTAGATACCAGAAGCTAGGGGAGGTGGCAGGCTCAAACCCTAACAGCTGATCTCTCTGCCTGCAAGATGGATACCTAGAGTTTATAGAAAGAGGTTCAAGGGGGTTTGTGGAGGAGAACAGGCAGAGAGCACATGATCATGAGTCAGGAGCTGTATATGTTCAGCTTATGATCATGGCCAGGGAAGGGGATGTGGGGGGGGGCATTTTCCTGGTATCAGGGCTTTTCTGGTCTAGTAGTTGGAATGTTCTAGTCATTGTCAATGTCTCAAGAAAGTGCAATGAGAAATAACTATTGGGGTCTATAGTGGAGCAAGAGGGCTTACTGACAGTGACATTTGCTTATAGAAAATTCTCTTTACTTTATGTGATAAAACTCTACAGGATAAAATGTGTCTTATATAATTTTACATATCATATATATGTATGTGTGTGTGTATATATATGTGTGTGTGTGTGTGTATTTACACACAAATTGTAAAATTGGTCTCATATATATGATCATTGGAATAAATATAAGTTTAATATAATAAAAGATCTCTCTGGGACATAAATTTGAGTTAAGGACAGATCTGTAAAAATGATTCTTAATCTGGCATATCCTGTAAACCTATGTCAATGGAATATGATAGGTAAAATATTTTGGGAGAATAGAACCAAATTTCAGACTGAGACAGGTTTTTATTTAGAATTTTAGGGAATACACTTGAACTGTGCAACACTTAAAGAGTCCAGTACAGTTTTATCTAACTTAATAAAAAGATCAAATGTGGTAGAACTTACAAGCATCTTATAGATAGGAAGGAGGGAATAAGTATAGATTCAATTATAATCAGTGTTCTAGGTGATGAAAATAATATCTAGATTCAACTATAATATCATCTTCATATTTGTATATCATATTGAGGGATACCAGAATATGGACTCCAAATATACCTTGGTTGACATATGATTATTTTGAGCTGAAGGCCACTGAGACTCAGAAGATACAAGAAAATCTCTAAAAACCAGAATAAGTTTTCCTTTTGCAAAGTAAATTGAATTTAAGAAAATTTCCATTTATAAAGGAAATTTCCCTTTGTAGAGATGTCTTCTTCTCCCACAATAGAGAGAGGAGAATTCTTAGCAACTCATTAATGAAGAAGTCTGTGACTTAAATCTATATAACAAATCTTGCCATACAACTCTTCTTTACCAAACTTTTCCTGGTCATCTTTCTTTAATGTGCCTTTTATGCCCTGAAGCTCAAAACATCTTTTCCTTTGTTTAACCTAACATGATATGCAAGTGAAAATTCTGTCCACCCCTTTACTCTGTTCATTACTGGGTGATCCCATGTGTATATACATGATGCTACAATATTAGTAAATTTCTGTTTTTTCTCTTGTTAACCTGTCTTTGCCATTCTAATTTATAGGGCTCCGGTCAGAGAATCTAAGATGGGTAGAGAAAAATTTTTTTTCTTTTCCTATAATAACATAGAAAATAGAAATTACAGATCTATTGTTGGGTGGGCGGTTCCAGGAAAGCAGGAGGAACAATAGAAATGACCGCCCCGGCCGCCATCTTCCAGTCCCCTCCCCACCCCCTTCCTTAAACCTAGACTCTCCCGCCAAAAGGGTGTATGCCCAGGTCACGTCTCCATAGGTAACCCGATACCTATGCAGGAAACAGGAGTATCAGGAGCCCTCACCCCATACCTTCGGATCACCAAATATGGATGTGACCCCATGCCCTGCCTTGGCCCGATAAAAGACACCAGCCAATTCCCTCCCAGTGCGATTTCCCCCACTCCCCTTCTCAGAGTCGAGGAACCTCACCCGAGGGTGCCCCCCTCCTCCTGGTGCAACTTTCCTGACTCCCCTTCTCCTGAGCCCTGAAACTTCGCCGGAGAGTGCCTTTAATAAATCTTGCCTTGTGCCCACTTTGCTTGGTGTTGTGTTTATCTCGCCTATAAAACTTTACATCTGTATATTCTAGAGTGGAAGGAATTTTTGTCAGTCTTAACTCTAATTTGTTTAATCCTGCTATTTTACCTTTAAAAATAGAGATATCAATCTATATAATAAGGTGGTTGTTAAAATTAGCCAAGAATACCTACATAAATTGTTTATCCTCCAAAACCTAGTACAGAGCTAGGATTATGTATTTTTTTAAAAGATTCTATTTATGTATTTATTTATTTATTTATTTGACAGACAGAGATCACAAGTAGAGAGAGAGTCAGGTAGAGAGAGAGAGGAAGCAGGCTCCCTGCTGAGCAGAGATTACGATATGGGGCTTGATCCCAGGACCCTGGGATCATAACCTGAGCCGAAGGCAGAGGCTTTAACCCACTGGGCCACCCAGGGGCCCCAAGATTATGTATTTTTGAACAAGTTCAACATTTTTTTAAAAAGATTTTATTTATTTATTTGATAGAGATCACAGGTAGGCAGAGAGGCAGGCAGAGAGAGAGAGGAAGGGAGGCAGACTCCCTGCTGAGCAGAGAGTCCGATGAGCAGAGAGCCCGATGCAGGGCTCCATCCCAGGACCCTGGAATCATGACCTGAGCTGAAAGCAGAGGCTTTAACCCACTGAGCCACCCAGGCGCCCCGAACAAGTTCAGCTTTTGAAATTGATTCAGGATACTCAACAAATTCATGCATTTAAGACGTTAAAGAATACCAGAATGTGCCACCACAAAATGTGTCACTTTGGAACAATAATTATTTTGAGCTAAAGACAATAAAGAAGGAGGATACAGGAAAATCTCTTTATCTTCTCCAAACTGCCTAAAAATAAAGTATGAATTTCCCCTTTTGTAAAGGAAATTTACATTTATAAAGGAAATTTACATTTGTAAAGCTGTCTTCTTGCCTGGAAGAGAAATACTCCTGGGGCTATTCTCATCACCTATGAGACTCTTATCTGCAAATTAAGACACTGTTACTGACCTTACATTTCCTCCTTCACTCTGCCATAACTTGCCTCTCTGACCCAGAAGCCCCCAAACCCTTTTTCTTTATGTAGCTTAATATGATATATAAGCCTTAATCATCTTACCATATCCTTTAATCTTATTTCTCTTTGTGTAATGTTCATGTGTGTGTAATAATTAAAACTTTCTTTTTCCTGTTGCTAATAAGTATGATCCATGGGTTTAGCCAGTTAACTAGAAGGGTAGAGAAAGATGTCCTCCCTGCAACATGGGGAAAGAGACTATTTGCTCTATAATAAAAGGATAATGGCTTTAGAAGTCCTAGGTTCTCAACCTAGATCTGGAAACACTTATGTGGCCACACAGACATCCCAGAATAGATCAATACCATTATAAAAATGAGTCAAAAGAAAGATGACAAAGAAATTTTATTTGTAGCTATAAAAATGCTATCCAGACCGTACTTCTGAAGGACATACACTAATATAGACACACATTTAGACAGGACACTTTTGGTTGCAATTGACAGAGAGACTCATTACAAAGTTGTACAAATTAATAGAGAACTAATGGACTTTAACACTTGGAAGTTTCAGGTTGAAGCTGACTTTAAGCATAGTGGGACTCAAGGACAAAAAAATGGAAAACAAAAAAAAACAACAAAAAATGTTTTTACAGGGGAGTTACCTCTTGTGATTAGGGATTTAAGAATACTGACAGATCCAAGATTATAATCCAAGGGGAAAGACCTTCTTTCTTTCAGTGTCCAAAGCGAGAGCACAAGAAAGTTCTGATTGATTTTCATGGGATATTTGGACCATTGCTACATCCAGGGGAACATGGCATTGCTGTAAATGGGGGTCAGAATCAGAAGTCAGGAGGAAGGAAGTTGTGGCGAGAGAATGTTCTAGAAGCAGCAAGCAACAGCTTTCACAGCCTATCTATGCAAGTAACTTCAGTTTTAAATAATTCAATTTCTTACTTGCAAAACAGCCTAAACTAGTTTAAGTTCCTGTTAGATCTGAAATTTGCTGCTTTTGATTATAACTTTTGTTTATCTTAACAGCATTAGATACATTTGAAGTTGAAAGAAATAAATCAGGTATATAGTATTCTCCAAGCTTTTAAACACTCGATTTTTTTGTTCATAGACAACTTCTTAATCTCAAAATGGTTTTTAAAAGCACATTTTGTTCTCTGCTTTTACTGTGTCTATTACTTTCTGGGCATTTTCTCATTCTTTTTCTTTTATGTTTCCTCTCTGCCTGTCTTACTCATTCTGTTTTTTGAAAGCTTTAGCTCTACAAGGTCACTCAGTAATTTCAGAAGTCTGCTAGTATCGGATTTAATTTTTCAAATGTAAATGGAGCTCAGGACTAGCTTTGTAATTGGTTTATTTTGCTTCTGTTCTTTCTGACTACATCCTGACTCCATATGTTCCACAAAGTTTTAGGTGTTAGTGATGTCATGAACTACAAACTGAAAATTTGGCAGCAGTACAAAGAAAGAGCTAATTCTCTAATATACCTTGAATGTATTTGCAATTTTAAACTAATATTTGGTAGGTAATTTGAGATCTAAAACTATAAAATATATTTACTTAGGAATGGACTCATTTAACCTGTAATTTACCTTTTGTAAAAAAAAAAAAATAAATCAAATAAAGGCAATGTGAATTTAGATATTACACGGTGGCAGTTGAAGTCACCAGAATATTTGCACTGCCTAGATGAGATCTACCATACTATGGGCTGTGAAGTTCTCAGTTCTCTTTTTAAGAGAAAAAATATATCCTTGGATGATCAAGCATAATATATATTTATGGCACTATAAGATTATAATTGGAAATTTACTCTGAACAATATGAAATGTTGGCAAGCAGATGTATGCAAGCATTTTTACATCAGAAATGTGACCAGAAATCCATATGGAGAGGATAGTAATGGAAACCAAGAAGTCCCTGTTTGGACAAAGACAGTTACAAAGTCATAGTCTGGGTGGCCCAGACCCTCATGTCAACAACTCCATTCATTCCAGGATAAATCAATACCATCATGAAAACTGGTCAAATAGGAAGGACAATGACAAAGAATAATACTTGAAGCAATTAAAATACTGTCCACACTGCAATTCTGAAGGACAGTATTAGGGTTCCATGACCTAGATGTTTTAATTACTGAGAATAAATGCCACTAGATAGTCCCACTGTGTGCCAGGCTTTCAGCTCTGTATGCCTTAACTGATTTTCCTCTTATAACCACTCTATGATGTAGATATAAACTGATAAATGAAGAACCTCAAACACTGAGTGGTTAAGTAGTTGTCCCACACACATATAACTTAGAAGTATTAAATTATAAACCTGGGACTGATTTCAAAGCTGAGAAATTAAATATTCAACAACGGGTCCTATATTTTTAATGATATCTATAAAGTCTTGATCAACAAGTTTGATAATAAGTACAGATATTTCACATTCATAATACTTGAGTTATCCACTGAAATCCTATTTAAAATTACCTCTTTTTTTTTGAATTACCTCTTTTTATAACAAATAATTTAAAATATGGCAGCTACCTCTCCATCCAAACAAGTTACAACTAGTCCAGAATCTTTTTAGGCAAATGGTCAAAGGTCTAAAGAGAAAGATGGCTGAGATATCAGAAAGGGTCAAAAGATTGAGGAACAAAAGATCAGACAGCAACTCAGAACTGGCTGTGGTTTACTGTTAAGCACCATTAGGATGTGGATTATCTCTTTCAAACAGTTAATGGGATGGAAATTGCATATAAGGTTTCTTTGCATCAGTAAAAGGCTGCTCAACAATGAGGTTTTGTACAAAAAAATAGACAGTGAGAATATGATAAAAGAAATACTTTGACAGATCAGTTAAACATCACGTACTACTGAGGGAGAAAGACTTAATGTATATAAAGAGATTTCAGTCCTGGTGCTAATGGACCACGTTTGTGAATTAAGAAGCATCTAATCCATATGGTGTCCTGATCTATAATGGAGACATTTATGGAAGAAATGAATATCAAACTCCTATCATCCAATTTGGGTGAAATTGTTCAGTATATGAATAGGAAAAACTAACTGAAGTCATTAAAGTAATAAAGCAAGACTTTTACTATCCAAATATACAGAAATAGCAATATAAAGGATGTAGACAAGGAGTAGCCTACTGACAAGACAGTTGTCCAATAATGAGAAACAACCTTCATGTTAGGGCATCCAAAAGGTCAGAAAGGGCCATTCCAGCTCTAAACATCTTGATTCATAAATGAATGAATATAATAGTCTAATAAAAAAACCCGAAACTATTCTATTGCAATATGTAACTGGATGATTATTAGCCTTGTTTTTCTTTCTTTTAAAGAATGGGCGAGATAATGATATGTTACAATTTGTGGGAATGTTGTAATTTACATTTATATCAAGGGTTGCTTTCCAACATGCCTCTCTCTTAAAGGCACCCTTACCCTTTCACCAACAAAATAAACAAAAGAAAAAAAGTACTTGCTTTAGAATTGGAGCAATCAAAGCTCTACAGTATTCTTTTTATTATATGAAAAGCTCTGGATAGAGAGAATGAGGTTGCAGATTATACATAATATTCAAAGCACCAATCTGCATTTTACATATACATATATAATTTTTTTCCCTTTAGGCTGTGTGCTTATCCCTTATTATGCTGAAGAAAGTTGTGGTGGAATTTAGTATTAATAACTCCACTCTCAAGAGATTGGCCAAGTTAGGGCAAGATCTCATATGTCCATTTGATTGAACTGAGTACCTTATTTTTTGGTTTGTTTTTGATCACAATAATGTCAAAAATATTTATTTTTATGACTGGCAATGGGAAGATGGACCAAGAAGTGAGACAGGAAAGAAATAAATGAGAAGATGGTTCAAGAAAGAAGATGGGGCCCCTAGTTGGCTCAGTTCGTTGAGCTTCTGCCTCTTGGTTTCCATCCAGGTCATGGTCTCAGGGTCATGGGGTTGTGAGGTCAAGCCCCATGTGGGTCTCTGTGCCTAGGGGGGAGCCTGCTTGGTATTCTCTTTCTGCTTCTTCTTCTGCCCCTCTCCCTCCCCACTCTTGTGTGCACTGTCTCTCTTTCAAATAAATAAATGAAATCTTAAAAAAAAAAAAAAGGAGGAAGGACAGGAAAGAAATACACAAAAATAATTCTTGATACTTTCACAAACCCTTTGAAATATTTAAAAAATCTCTTTGCTTTAGGTTCATTTACCATAGAGAAGTGACTCCCTTAGTAATAAATCATTGTCTAAAGTACTTTGCCATTTCATTTTTAAGGTACTTACATTAAATATTTCAGCAGTGGTTACCTACTGGAAGGGAAAACATCAGTGTACTAAGCCCAAGACTCCCCCTTTGGGAGGTTGTGAAGAAGAAAAGAGATGTGTAACTGAGTTTGAGAAAGAGTAGTTATTAAGAAAGGAGGAATACAAAAAGAATGGAACTAAAGTGAAGAAAAGGTTTAGAGGATGAAAAGATCCATCAACTCTGTACAATGCTATTAACAGGTAGGGTGACTATATAATTAACATCCAAATCAGGATGGTTTGAGAATGAAATTAAACACTATAGATTATACTAAGGAAAAACAACAATAACAACACCACAACATATAAACCAGGACTTTCCAGTGCACATCAGATTATTCTACTGATAGGTCAAGTAAGGAAAGGATTGAGAAGTTACACCTGACTTTAGCAATATGAAGTGCACTTATGATGTTAATGAGAGCAGTGTTGGTGGAGGGGCAGGATTAAACACATGACTGAAGTGCATTTAGAGGAGGAGACAATCTGGAGACAACAAAATTAGGCAACTCTTTGGAAGAAGTGAGCTGAGATGGTGAACTTAAGAAATCAAATGATAGCTATTGGGAAGCAGGAGAAAAGAGTATATATATATATATATATATATATATATATATATATAGAGAGAGAGAGAGAGAGAGAGAGAGAGAGAGAGAGAGAGAGATGGGAGAACTAACAGTAGGTTTGTGTGGTGGTACATGATCCAACAGAGAAAGGAAAAATTGATGGTTAGAAGAGAGAGGAGAGAATTGCTAAAGCAAAGTCCTTGAGTAACTTGGGAGAGGTTGGGATATAGAACACAAGTCAAGGGACTTATTTTAGATAGAGACATGACTACAAAATCCGTAATAACACCAAAGAGATAGTATGTGGGTATAGATACTGCTTTGTGGGTCGATATGGTGATATCAATTTGTAGAAGTCCTTTTGATGCCTTCTATTTTTCTGAGTCATATAGAAAGTTATTGGCTGACAGTAAGGAGGAAGGAGAAGATGTTTTGGTTTTGAAAAGAGAGGGTAGGTATGAAACAATTTTTTAAACAGTAGGCAATTGAATAGACTAGTTGATTGCTTGTTAGCATTAAGGGTATACAATATGTGTATCATCAGGAATTTATAGAACCAGCAGTCAGGGTGGTTGTGAACTTCCCTATAACCACCTTCATGAAAGCCTGAAAAAAATGAAAAATTTGTTTGGCCAAGCAAGAATGAAGAAGAGGGAGAGGATCCAATAAGTGGAGGATATAAGAGATAGATCCCAGAATTTTTTTTTTAAGATTTTATTTATTTATTTGACAGAGATCATATGTAAGCAGAGAGGCAGACAGAGAGAGAGGAGGATGCAGGCTTCCTGCTGAGCAGAGAGCCCGATGCCAGGCTCGATCCCAGGACCCTGGGATCATGACCTGAGCCAAAGGCAGAGGCTTTAACCCACTGAGCAACCCAGGTGCCCCTAGATCCCAGAATTTAAATTGGTTGAGGAGATGAGTGTTGTTAAGAGTAAGTGACAGTAGAAACATTAAAGATCAATAAATTGCAGGTCTCTGTGTAGTTGAAAGAACCTAGTGTTAGAGTATTGAAGGGAATGAGCTCAAAGAGAAGGCATGATATTGAAAGAGTAGGATTCCTGAAATTGAGACTGTGGAAAGGTTGCAATTATTTATAAAAACAAGATTAAGGATATTAAAGTATATGCCTGACATAGAGCAGAAGACAAGGTCATTGAACAAATGAGGCTTATAAAACTCAGAAGTCAATGTGTTGGAAGACCACATATGTACATGTTGAAATGGCCAGTATTGAAGACTGCAGTAGTATTGGAGAAATTAAGAAAAATATATAGAAGATCAGTTGATGTTAGCAAAAAATGAAAAGTAGTCAGTGATATGAAGTGATGATTCAGAGGATGAATTTTGAGGAAGAAGGAAGATGCATGATCTAAGAGTAGCAAAGAGAAACATTTCAATGCTTAGTGGTATGAAGATAGGAGACAGATCAGTGACCACTTGAGAAGACTGTGGGAAATCAGTGGTCTTAATAAATAGCCATGTTTCCATGAGAGCAAAAAGGTAAATGGGATGTTCAGAGCAAAGACCAAATACAGAGAGGAAATTGCTGATAATCATCCATGGATTCCAGAAGGCAGTGTCGAAGTCTTGTAGAGGTTGTGGAGGCTGGAAGAAAGAAGCAGAAGCAAGGGGGCAGGTATAGAATCTTACAGAATCTAGGAGAGGCAGAGTGAGTTGCGACTCTGAAGGTTGTTGTGATGTATGATGTAAGTGGGGATAAAGGATACAATGTGTTCAGTGGTAGAATGAAAAATGTCCCCCCAAATATCAGGCCCTCATCTTTGGAACCTGTAAATGATACCTGATATGGCAAAATATATTAAGTTAAGGATTTTAAGGTACGGAGATTACTCCGGATTATCTGAGTGGGCCCTAAATGTAACTGTAAATTGTAATTTGTAAATGTAATTGTAATGTAATTGTAACTGTAATTATCAGAGTGAGACTGAGGCAATTTCATACAGACACTTGGAGAGAGAAGGCATTGTGAAGGTGGGGGCAGAAATTGGAGTGATGTGACCATAAGCCAAGGAATGCTCGTTGCTCTCTGAAGCAGGAAGAGGCAAGGAAGGAGGCAGTGTATGGCCCTGCTGACACCTGATTTTGTCTCTATTATACCACTTTCACATACATGGCCTCCAGAATTGTGAGACAATACATTTCTATTGTTTAAAGCCACCAGGTTTGTGATAATTGATTATAGCAGCCATAGGAAGCTCTTATACTATGGATTTAAGTTAGATATTTGTGGTAAGATTATAAGTCTCTGATCCTGTCACTCGAGCTCCTTGGTTTTCCAGGTTGCATTTCTTTCTTTCTTTTCTTTTCTTTTTTTTTTTTTTTAAGATTTTGTTTATTTATTTGACAGACAGAGATCACAAATAGGCAGAGAGGCAGGCAGAGAGAGGGGGAAGCAGGCTCCCCACTGAACAGAGAGCCAGATATGGGGCTTGGTCCTAGGACCCTAGGATCATGACCTGAGCCAAAGGCAGAGGCTTTAACCCACTGAGCCACCTGGGCGCCCCCACGTTGCATTTCTTAAAACTGGAGGTCCAAGATGGCTCTTCATACATATCTCATCTAATCTGGACTTGGGTGGCTGAAAGCTGGGACTGGCTGGGAAGCTTTCAATCTTCACGCAGCCTTGCTTAGATTTCCTCATAGCATGCCAGTCTCATGGAGGTTGGATTTTTTTACCTGGCAGTTGGCTTTCCCCATTGTGAACATTCCAAGAGGAATTGGCAGAAGGCTTCTTGTGACTAAAGCTTGGAAGGTTACAAAAACCAATAAAAACATTTCTACCACATTTTTTTGGTCAAACAACTGAGGCTGGCCAAAGGGAAGTAGAATTAGACTTCATCTCATCATTGGAAGGGGTAGAAAATGATAGAATTTTTAATCTAGCACAAGTACGAAGGTGAAGGATAGGAGATACACTTAGACTTAGAAGATGGGATCAGTATGAGAAAACAGAATAAAATTACAGCATTTCTGAAATAAAGAGAATGAATTTTCAGGAGCAGTTAGGTTTGTGTTGGGAAGTTTAACTGAGTATCTTCAGTTAAGTCTGTCTACCTGGATCATTTTAAGTTAATTAAGTTAACCTTATTTTATCTTTATAGGTCAGTTTGAGTACCCTTTCCATTCATCAAATAAAAGACAAGTGAGGGGCCCCTGGGTGGCTCAGTTGGTTAAGTATACAACTGTTGTTTTAGGCTAGGTCATGAAATCAGGGTCCCGAGACCAAGCTCCTGCCGGCTCTGCCCTCAGCAGGAAGTCTGCTTGAGATTCTCTCTCTCCCCCCTCTGTTTGCCTCTCCCACCACTCTCACACACACGTTCTCTCTTTCTCTCTCTCTCTCTCAAAATAAATAAACAAATCTTAAAAAAAAAAAAAAAAGGCAAGTGAGAGACCTCACTCAGAAAAATCTTTAGGGATGCCTGGGTGGCTCAGTCAGTTTGAGCATCTTGCCTTTGGCTCAAGGCATGATCCCAGGGTCCTGGGATGGAGTCACACACAGCAGAGTCTGCTTCTCTCTCTGCCTGCCACTCTCCCTGCTTGTGCTCCCTCTCCCTTTCTCTCTGACAAATAAATAAATAAAATCTTTAAAAAAAAAAAAAAGAAAGAAAGAAAGAAAAAGAAAACTTTAGTGACTCAGTCAAGATTTCACCCATGGAGCCTCCTGGTATGTAAAGTGTGTGTGTGTGTGTGTGTGTGTGTGTGTGTGTGTGTGTGTGTAGGAGATGGTGAAGATGGTGGAAAAGTGGCTCAGATTTGCATAGGAACACAACAGTTTTCTGCACTAATAGGATCAAGATCCTAACTGTCTCTATTAGGTTCCAGAAAATGGCTGTGAGCACTTTGAAATAAAATTACTTAGGAAAAAAACAAAACAAAACTGGGAATCTGGGCTGATGAGTAGATGAGAGCAGATGAAGGCAGAAGACTTAAGAGCCGAATAAGGTAAGATGCCTTTGGCCTGTGGTGGGCCTGGTGCTGGAGGCTTCCCCAGATAGAGCTGCCCAATTGCAGTGCTTCTCCTTTTCTAGGGGGGACCCTTGTTGACCACAGGCGTATAATTTGGCAGACAAACCCAAAATATCCAATAACTGTGACCCCAGTAGAGTGAGAAGTTCTTCCTTTTAAAGATCCCAGGCTGTGTAGGAAGTTGGATGAGCAAGGCACGCCTGCGCAGAAAACTGGGGCTCTGAGTGACCATCTCCAACTGCAGGGCAGTGGAGACCCTAAGGAGGCCAGGCACTTGCCTGGTTGGTGTTGACGTTCAGAAGATCCTGCATCTGCGGGATATTTAGCCCCAGTGCTTTAGAGAACTGGAGAATATGGGAGTCTTAGGATACAAATAGTTTTCCAGCTTAGAAGTCTTTTAGTATGTGCCACTCAGAACCCTCAGGTTCTGTTGCTGTTATTTTTCAATTTACTTTTAGACACATGATCTCATTTGAACTCAGTTTGTGGAGAACTGATGAACACACACATACACGCAGAGGAGAAACTGCAAATGATTGTCTTTCAGAATTGTAAAGAAAAACATGTTGCACCATCTTTAAGCTTGATATAGAGCAATACCATTTGAAAGGTATGTTTGAAGGAAAATTAAAATTTCTTAATGTTGGGGTCCGTGATCAAAGGAACAAGACTGAGACAAAGTGAAAGTTATGCAAAGCTTTATTCTATGCCAAGCATTAGAAGTCAGACTGACTGGCCAGGGCCACCTCCGAAGAGAGCGACCACGTCCCAATCTCACAGGCTGGTTTTATAGAGCATAACCGCAGACGTCAAGGTACGTGGCTTCTGTTGTTAAGGCATTGACTCCTGGAATCGATACCCGGAACCATACCAGGAACTACTGGGGCGTTTATTCCCCGAATGAAGTCCGTGGATGTAAACAACAATATGGCAATATGGAGTCACTCTAGCTAAGCAGGCCCTAATAGTTAAACAGGTTTTAACATTAAGTTGGCCCTAACACTTAATATTCCTTTTTATTTCCAATATATCATTCCTGAGTTCTTCTTAAATTATAATAAAGGGGAGTAGGGTGAGGAGAGCGAGAGACCTGGTTGGTCAGCACTTTGTGCTGAATTAACTTGCAATGTTCTTGGGACTATTATTCAATTTTAAAATACATGTAAGTCTTGCCTCTGTAGATCAAGATTCTTGAAAGTGGATTCTTTCCCTGCAGTTCCTAGTACAGATCTCAGTAAATATCTATTCAGTGACAGACTGGAAAAAATGACCTTGAATATTTGATTGGTAGTTTGAAGCTATAATAACTGTTTTGACATGGACTCAAGTAGAATTAATGTAGTTTGTACCCACAAAACGACCAAATAATGACAGCATGATATTATTCTTTGTGTTGTGTAAAGGATAAATATGTTCTCAGCAGTCAGTTCAGTTTCTGTGCTAGACTTTTGAAGTTAGATCAATGTCTTCGATGCACAATGAACTGGCAAATACTATAAATATTTAAATATGAAATAAGGCCTCCCCTTGATAAAGTATGCATTCATCTTTGACTCCTCTGAATTTAGAATTAAAATGAAATTGATACCAGTATCAACCAAGACCATAGTGTTAGTAGTCCTTAAACGCAAATACAATAAATACACATTAAGCTTTACCCAAAAACATGGAGTTGACATTTCTACATTATAAATAGGGCATCAGGTGGAACAGAGCAATCCCCTTAGGCTTGAACAGTTCAGACCTTTGATCTCTCTATGCCCCTCCTCAGGACTCATAGAACCTTCTCTCTTTTCCCAGAATCATCTGTCCGGCAGCCAAATGAACATCAGATTTGTTTAAGGTCTAACTAGACCCCAGGGTTTATTACTGATTTCATTTTGCATTTTAGCAGCATTGATCATGCTTTTCTGTTGTAACTCTCCCTTGCTTATTTATTTGTGTCCGCTGAATGTTGGATGATTGATTTCGGATTCTGCACTTGAGCTTTGTTATTATTTCCTCTCTAGATAATCCTGACAACGTATTCTCCCTTGCTCACTCCACAGATCCGGTTGCCTAACCAGGAAATATATTGTGTTTTGTAAATGTGGCTTTTTAGAACATGGAAAGAAAATTGGAAGGTGGAATTAAATCATTGGCAAATTTCTTCACTAGTGCTGTCACTTCTCTCCTCCTGATTTCTTCTTCATTTTCGCACCTATTGTGACTTTGTCCTGTGTGCGAAGCACTACACTGTTGTGAAGAGCACCAGGAAGATTATGATAGAATTCCAGGCCTCAAGGAGTTTATGTTGCTTTGTCTCACAGTTTAAGCACACTTAGGAAATAAAAGAGGGGTAAAAAATTAAAAAACTCATGAAAGTAAACAAAGGAGGAAAACTTTTGCTAGGTGTTATTAGAGTTTGTGAATAGCGACTCTTCGTGTTTTAGCTAGAATGCAATGCTGATGAGCTCTTTCCCCTTATGATTCACTTATATAAAGCCATCTATACCTAATTATGATCACTAAATAGTATTTGAGGCTTTAAAATGAAATGAAAGCGTTCCCTGACTCACTTACCACACTCAGTTTTGCACTGTAGGTACAGCTTTTTAAAAAAATAATTATTTTCACCAAATTAAAAGATTTATGTATTATAAGTAAAATTTATTTTATAAAATTTATTTATTATAAATAAATTCAGCCTCCACATTATTATAGACTGAATTTTGTCCTACTAAATTCATATGTTCTATCCCTAATCCCCAGTGTAAGTGTATCTGAAAATAGAGCCTTTAAATAAGTAATTAATGTTAAATGAGGTCTGGTGTTCTTATAAGAAGAAGAGGAGAAGGACTGGTGTCCTTATAGGAAGAAGAGACACCAGTAATGAATTTGTACAGAGAAAGGCCAAGTGAGGACACAGCAAGAACGCTGCGATTCGAAAGCCACGGAGTGAGACCTCAGAAGAAACGAATGCTGCTGGCATCTTTTTTTTTTTTTTTAAGATTTTATTTATTTATTTGAGATAGACAGAACATGAGTCGGGGGAAGGGGCAGGGAGAAAAGGAGAAGCAGACTCCCCACCGAGCAGGGAGTGTGACATAGAGCTCGATCCCAGGACCCTGAACTCATGACCTGAGCCCAAGACACTTAACCAACTGAGCCACCCACGTACCCCGCTGCTGGCATCCTGATCTTAACTTCTCACCTCCATAACTGTAGATGATGAATTTCTGTTATTTAAGGTATGCACTCAGTCCTAGCAAACTAATACACGTACGATAAACTACTCAATCACTACCGTGTGTGTATGGAGAAACAGAAAAGTCTTTCCAACCCCAGAAAAGTCTTTCCAACCCATCTCCTGGTTTTCTTCCAAAGGAAACAATCTTACCGGATAATTGCATACCTTGTGGAGGCAGCCACTTCTACATATTTCTATATTTGGTCTTTCAGTCACCAAATCCATACATTTAAATAGTATGCTTGCCTTGCAATTTTTTGATTTATCAATTTTAGACTTTTTATATTGATTTCCTACTATGACTTATGAGGCTTTGTTTATTTATACTGTCCTCTGCTCTCTTCTTTTCTCTTTTACCAAATAATTATATCACTATTCTAAGTTCTTTTACTAATCCACTCTGCAGCTGGATAGAGCATGCTTCAATTTCTCCATCATGTGGAGAAGGTGTCAGTGGTTCCAGTCTCCACTGTACCTTCCTTGCTCTGTTTTACCTCCAAACTCTTGACAGCTATGTTTGTTGTGGTACTATAGTTAACTCCCTATGATTTTTCTACAAGTTTATTCTAAAATTTGAAAAACAATCAATGTCTGTCTAGTTTATCATGAGACTATACATAATGTTTGCTATACAGCCAAGCAGTGTGCTAGGCTTACATTTCCTTTCCAAAGGATCTGTATCAATCTAGTTTGAATTAGAGAAGTCAATCTATTATGAGTATTATTCAATAAGGGATTCATTACAGAAATTAGAATTTATACAATTGATAGAGGAACAAAAGGAATGGGGTCTGGAAAGGAGAGTAGGATGATGCTAGAAAAATTCCTGGCCAGCCTACCTAGAGCACTGGCATGGATGGACAGATTGGACCTTGCAGAGGATTTAGGAAGCCAGCCATGTGCTGCAGCTTTCAGGGGAGGGTCATAAAGGTGAACCAGTAGAAAAGACTGTGGAAGGAAGGCATTGCTTCTACATCTTGTGGTGGGACTACAGTGGCTGTGGGTCTGCAGGACTTATAATCAGGAAGAGCTGGGTTGGAACAGGAGAGAGTAAGGACAAAGTGAAGGCCTTTCTTTGACTACTCTCCTGCTTTGGTGGGGGAGGGGTTGTTGTGGTTGTTGTTTTTCCTGTATTTTTTTTTTCTTTTTTCACTATCTTGATTTGCTTAAGGATTCTTATTTCCCTTGTAAGCAAAGCAATAAGTTTTTGGAGACCTAAGAGTCTGAAAATGTCATTATTCTGCCTTAATCTTTACTGGTAGCTTGTTGTATATATTATTTAAGACTGAGAAACATGTTCTCTGATAGCCTTGAAGATATTGCTTTATGGTCTTTGAAAGTGCTATATCCTGAAAGTCTGAAATCTGACATCAGTTTGACGTTTGTTTCTCTGTGCGTGAAGTATAGCTGTTTATTCCAAAATCATGTTGCCTGCTTTACTTGAAAATCTGGTTAGCCTTTGTTTTTTATATATGTTTGAGAATAAAGTTGGTAGAAAGGTGTATTGGGTTCTGTATGACAGGGAAGACCTTGTTAAACTACTTTGGGTAAGTTGGTAAGGTGTAAGATATTATTCTGAGTGACACCAAAATGCCAAGATAAAGAAGCCTTTCCTTCAAACTGCCCTATTTCTACCCAGAAAGTTTGGTCATACTTAGGGAAGAGCAGTACAATTTGGGGGTTGCAGATGAGTGTCTGTCTATTATCTGGGAGACAGGAGGGGTGGAGATAAAAGAAAATTATTCCCTATGGGGACCGTCAACTTCTCCCATGTTTTCAACCCCTGTTCTCCTCTCTGCGTCTTTGAGCATCATTGTTTTAGAATCCTCCCATTCTAAAGACAATACCCTGGCACATGGCTTCTCTCTTCTGCTATAGCTCCCTCTGCCTGTGTGCTAAGAAATTTCTTCTTTGCTTCATCATTATCCCTTGTCCTCCTATGATTAATCTTTAAGAAACTTGTTAAAAGTTCTCATCTGTTAATGCCTTAACCCTGATCTTTGTGTTCAGTAACATTTACAATAATGTTTTCATAGTTTTACAGAAGTTTATGTGAGAAAGAAATGTGTGTGTGCACTTCATTTGTCGTATAAACCAGACTTGCACGTGTAACTTTAAGATCTGTTTAAAGAGTATGTATTTTTATGGTCTAGTGAGAGGTCATTAGGAGTTTCAACAGTAAAATAGGTTGAATAGCACAACTGAAATGTAAGAACATTTAGGGACCTGGGTGGCTCAGTTGGTTAAGCAGCTGCCTTCGGCTCAGGTCATGATCCCAGCGTCCTGGGATCGAGTCCCACATCGGGCTCCTTGCTTGGCGGGGAGCCTGCTTCTCCCTCTGCCTCTGCCTGCCATTATGTCCGCCTGTGCTCGCTCTCTCTCTGACAAAAAAAAAAAAAAAAAGAAATGTAAGAACATTTATTGAGAAGCTATTATGTGCCATTTCATATAAATGTAAGAGTGAAAACATGAATAAAGTACAATCTATCTAAAGAAGAATTTACAAGCCAGGGTAAGGAGAAGAAAATGTAAACAAAGTGAAAAAATGGTACAAATTCTATGACAAAAGTCATAGAGTTTAGCCATGTCATAGACTGGAACTGATAAATTTTACTTAAAAGAATCAGGACTTCATAGAGGATATGAAGTGATTATAAGATAATCACTTATAATTATTATATAAGAGGATATAGTGATTTAAAGATAAAGCTACTTACTGGCCCAAATGGGTGAGCAAGTAAGTGGCTGGGATAGGAAAAATTTGTCACTCTGGTACATGAATTCCTTAAGTCTACTCTCAAATGCCTCTTCCTCCCTATCTTCTCCATCTCCCACTTATATCCAGGCTCCATATTTTAACCAACAGAAACAAACCATTGTAAAGTAGTAAAATAACATTCATTGAGCATCTAAGAATGACAAGCATATTTTTACTTGCCAAAATTTGACAGGTATCAAGTGACTGGTCAGGTTGCCCTGTGCTCCAAATGATAGCATTTTTGTAAAACAGTACAAACACCTCTCAATACAAACAAAGCTCACGGAATTACAGGGTATGATAAGTCATCAGTAGTTAACACACTCTTGAAGGAGAATTATCACTGTAAGTTGTATCCAACTGGCATTTTCCCACCATTGTGTGATTGTTAGAAATAAATTAACTTACCAATTTCTTATTCTTATTTTTTGAAGTCCTTCTATGTGGAAGGTTCTTTGATGAATATTTTATTTATTTAATTTTATAAAAGATGTTACCAATTTTTTTCCACTTTATAGATGAAGAAATTGAGGTGTAAGGAAAAACAGAAGGTAAGTTGCAGGTTTAAAGTAGAAATTGACTTCAAAACTCTTAGAAAAGCTGCTGAATATTCTTGACTCTTCTCTTCCCAACTCTCAAAGCCTTTGCAAATACCATTCTTGAAACGAATCCCATTGCCCTACCCTTCCGTCCTACATGTCATTCAAAGCTGGACAAAATGCTGTGTCCTCCCTGGAGCATTCTGTGGTCATCCCGGTCCGGATCTCTCTATCCCATGTAGGACTTTGTGACATCCTTCAGGAGTTTAGGACAAATACTTTTAATTTAGTTTTTCATTTACTGTTCTCACCCACTGAGGCACTTCTTAGATTCTTTGGAAGAGGAACATGATGTTCTAGGGTTTTATTCTCCTGAAGCAATGAAGAGGTTCCTTAGAGAGGCTGCATTGTAATTGCCAGAAGCATGTAGCCGTTGGAGGTCGAAGAGGCAGTGAAAGTGTTAATGTCGTGCCTGGCATGTAGATGATGCTCAATAAATATAAGCTGTCATTGTTGGTGTTCATTTGGCTTGTTCTCCATCTCAAGACACATGTGAAGGATTTCCTAATGTGATATTTGACAAGGATTTTCAAGGAAGCACAATAAAACCAGTGGTTTACTCTTTACATCTGAGGGTCACTGGTGAGTCTTCATATTCAGTCTTTCCTAAATCACTGTTTGCATTTATATTCTCCACATCTTTCCCTCATTGAACCTTTAAATCTTTTAATCTTCTACAATGTGTAGCATGCTTCTTTATATACGGTAGAAGAGAAATGCATTTATTTGAGAGATTTTTTTAAGTTTAATGAATTTATTAGCGAATGCTACCTTCCTTTTACCGTTCTTTATCTTGTTATTTTTTCTTACTTCCCTAACTAGATTATCAGCAAGTTGAGAGTAAAGATGTTTAATGCCCTGCACACAACAGGCTCTCGACTTCTTTATGAAGATAATGGGCTTTTAGAGGTTTATTGGTTCCTTTGCAATACAAATTGACCACGAATATATGAAGTTTTTTTTTCCCCTTGAATGAATTCTATGGGGCTTATATGGAGGGCAGCAAAACCAAAGTCACTTGAAACAATAAAGAAATAAAAAGTTCAAATGGAAAATACATTTGTATGGCTCAAATGCTCATTCATCAGTTGAGTTGAAAGGATGTGATTTTCTTGTCAGATGACATGTCATAAAAATAAAATGGCAGCAATACTGACACTTTATATTTTGAATAAGCACAATAGCATGAGCCCAATTTCTGTTTGAAAATCCCACAGACACAACTACGGTTGACCCTTGAACAATGCAGGGATTAGGGGCACTGACCACTCCTTCCCCTGACAAGGTAAAAAATTTGCATATATCTTTTGGTTCCTACTTACTAATTAACTTACCTACTAATGGCCTATTGTTGACCAGAGCCTTACCAATTACATAAAGGGTCGGTTAACACATGTTTTGTATTTTATATGTATTATATACTGCATTTGTATCATAATAAACTAAACTAGAGAAAAACCATAAAGAAGGGGAGCCTGGGTGGCTCAGTGGGTTAAGCCTCTGCCTTCCGTTCAGGTCATGATCTCAGGATCCTGGGATCGAGCCCTGCATTGGACTCTCTGCTCGGTGGGGAGCCTTACCCCCGCCCCGCCTCTCTGCCTACTTGTGATCTCTCTGTCAAATAAATAAATAAATAATATTTTAAAAAACATAAAGAGAAAATACATTTGCAGTACTGTACTGCATTTATGGAGGAAAAAAAAAAAAATCCTGTGCCGAACTGGATGAGTGCAGTTCTAACCCATGTTGTCCAAGGGTCAACTGTACTTCTTCACAGCTGAATACCGGGCTTACCTAGACATTCCCAAAGAGAGTAACCCATTGTATTCAGCCTCTGAATAGTTGTATCTTTTATTCCAAAGTACTGTGCAAGATTTGGGATTTTTTTAAAGGGACAGAAATATTGTATATTTACCACATTTATTTATTCAGACCTGTAATTTTTTATAAATAAATAATAAATAATAATAAATATAAATATTAATAATATATAATATATAATATATATTATATATCATATATAATATATAATAAATAAATATAAATAAAAAATAAATAATAATAAATAAATAACAAATAAATAAATAAATAAATTTTATAAATAAATAAATAATAAATAATAATAAATATAAATATTAATAATATATAATATATAATATATTATATATTATATATAATATATATAATATATAATAAATAAATATAAATAAAAATAAATAATAATAAATAAATAAATAATAAATAAATAAATAAATAAATAAATTTATTTATTCAGACCTAGCATTACCTTTCCCATCACCTTCAAAGGTAATCTTTCTTTAGTGTATTTGGGAAGAAAGGGCTGCTTGAAAGCTCATTTCCGACTTGCCACTTGGCAATAGTTGCTCTATGCGGTATTTTTCCAGGTATTTCCAGGTCCACAGTGAGCTTTTCCTGCCTCCTCTACTATTGATAAACTATGGAAATTTTCTTTAAATTTCTCCAGTGGGTGGGCAAAAGTGGAGTCACCCACACTTGCCCTCAATGTCTCTTCCTTTAATTCCACACACCATCCTGTACAAGACTATACAAGTGATCAGACTCAACTGAAGAATTGAGAGTTGCTGGAAGAGAAAGACAATGTAAAAAGTGAAGATAATTGCACACCATGTGAGTTGGCTTCTGTAATCTGAGGGGGTAATAGTTAAACCCATTGGAAATGATCATTTCAAAGATACGTATCTGAGATCCTCGCCTTGCCCAGGTCCACTCACTCCCTTCTTCAAAACTCTGTGTTATAAATATCCATCTCTTCCTTGTAAGATTTAAGGGAATATACAGGGGATGGTTTTGCTCTAGGTTTAATCTTCTTCCTTCACTTGAAAATCTCTGAACAAAATGACCATCAGCTGTTTATAAGCTAAAGACTTACTTATTAATTCTAGGATACATGGGATAGAATGGGGGTGGTGAGATATATATATATATATGGTCCAGGATGAGATTTAGTACTCTGGTTTCTGACCTTATTAATTTATTCTAGTCAATGCAACTTTTGTGTAGTCCTCTTTATTTCACACACACACACACACACACACACACACACACACAAACACACACATTCTCCCAACAACAAACATTAAATCCCAGAGACAGCAAAATATAGACCCAGGCTAAACAGAATCCCTTTTTAAATACTATGTAATCCTTACAGACCCTTGCCACATGGAGGATAAAGCTTTATATATTTTTGAAGGGCATGTTGGAAACACCACCCACCTTTTTGTTGTTGTTATCCTCCCATTTCTAAACTGCATAGAAATCTACAGGTGCATAAAAAATAAGGCCTAATGCTGCACTTTGTTTTCAAGCAGCAGGACCATCTGCTTTTTGATGGCCTTCCTTTGGCTAAACAAAGACTTGTCCCAGGCTTTAAAATGACCATTTTTCTATGTTTAAAGCAGGGCCACATCTGAAAGCAGTGGCTTTTGCGCATTCTTATTTCATAAGTAAATGGAAGACAATGTGAGGAACTATTATTCTTCCATCAAGGCAGCCTCTGCTGTTGTGTATCTGTATATGTACATGCAGGGGTGTGTGTGTGTGTACATGTGCATGTCTAGGGAGATCTTTGCATTTTTCAGTTAAAAACACAGTGAGGAAAAAAATGTTCTTTATAAGTTAGCACAAATTATTTTCACCCCAAAATTAATGATACTGGTTCCTATGAAAATATAAAAATATTTCCTGTTAACACTTTATTTACCAGCTAAAAATAGATAGAGTTGAATAAAAAGATACCAAAAATGTAAAGTGTTCTCTCCCTTCCCTTACATATAATCTTTCTCTATGAGTTTATATATAACTAGGCACTGTTGGAGAAGAAAGAAAGTTAAACAGCTGTTGGGAAGTTCATTCTGGAAGAAAGAGCCATACATATTGAAAAAACCTTGAGAACATAAGTAAACACCAACCTCAAAATCAGTGTTACTGCAGTGAGAAATAGTAAGAGAACAATTATTTTGGATAACTACTAGGACTTCTTGGGGTAAGCAAACCAAATAGTATAAAGAACATTTGCCCCTGGGTATTTCTCATGTGTATATAAGAGGTTTGTATATGCTAATAAAATTCTGTCTTTCTTTTGTTAATCTGTCTCTTATTAGGCGGTCTCAGCCACGAACTCAGAAGGGGATAGGGAAAATTATTTTTCTTCCTCTACATCATTAATCCAGTAAGTTTCCTCTTACTACTTTTGAGCCAATTGGGTCCTTCTCCTACCTCTTGCAGGCCACTGCTGTTCTGACTCCATCACCATAGCTTAGTTTAAGAGCATAGGTTTTTGCATGTAAGAAGAAATAATACTACTTTACTGAAGCTGTTTCAAAAAATAGAAATAGAAGGAAAACTTCCAAACTTGTTCTGTGAGGCCAGCATTACCTTGATCCCCAGACCAACCAAAGACCCCAACCGAAAGGAGAATTCCAGACCAATATCCTTGATGAACATGGATGCCAAAATACTCACCTAGCTAATAGGATCCAATAGTACATTAAAAGGATTAATCACCACGACCAAGTGGGATTTATTCCTGGGCTACAGGGGTGGTTCAACATTCGCAAGTTTATCAGTGTGAAACATCACATTAATAAAAGAAAGGACAAGAACCATATGATCCTCTCTATTGATGCAGCAGAAGCATTTGACAAAATACAGCATTTTTTCTTGATTGAAACTCTCCACAGTGTAGGGATAGAGGGAGCATAGTTCAATATCATAAAAGCCATCTATGAAAAGCCCACAATGAATATCATTCTCAATGGGGAAAAACTGAGAGCTTTTCCCCTAAGGTCAGGACACAGGGATGCCCACTCTTGCCACTGTTGTTCATCATAGTACCAGAAGTCCTAGCCTCAGCAATCTGACAACAAAAAGAAATAAAAGACATTCAGATTGGCAAAGAAGACGTCAAACTATCTCTCTCTTTGCAGATGACATGATACTTTTATGTGGAAAACCCAAAAGACTCCACCCCAAAATTGCTAGAACTCATATAGCAATTTAGCAGCATGGCAGGATATAAAATCAATGCACAGAAATCAGTTGCATTTCTATACACTACAGTGAGATAGAAGAAAGAAATTAAGGAATCTATCCCATTTACAGTTGCACCCAAAACCATAAGATACCTAGGAATAAACCTAACCAAAAAGATAAAGAATCTGTACTCTAAAAACTACAGAACACTCATGAAAGAATTTGAGGAAGACGCAAAGAAATGGAAAAACATTCCATGCTTATGGATTGGAAGGATAAAATGTCTATGCTACCCATAGCAATCTGTACATTCAATGCAATCCCTATCAAAATACCATCGACATTTTTCACAAAGCTGAGACAAATAATCCTAAAATTTGTATGGAACCAGAAAAGACCCTGAATAGCCAGAGGAATGTTGAAAAAGAAAACTGAAGCTGGTGGAATCACAATGCCAGACTTCAAACTATATTACAAAGCTATAAACATCAAGACAGTATGATACTGGCACAAAAACAGACACATAGATCAATGGAACAGAATAGAGAACCCAGAAATGGACCCTCAACTCTATGATCAACTACTCTTGGACCAAGCAGGAAAGAATATCCAATGGAAAAAAGATAGTCTCTTCAATAAATGGTCCTGGAAAAATTGAACAGCCACATGTAGAAGAATGAAAATGCACCTTTTTCTTATACCATACACAAAGATAAACTCAAAAGGGATGAAAGACCTCAATGTGAGATGGGAATCCATCAAAATCCTGGAGGACAACACAGGCAGCAACCTCTTTGACCTTGGCCACAGCAACTTCTTGTTAGACACGTTTCCAAAGGCAAGGGAAACAAAAGCAGAAATGAACTGTTGGGACTTTTCAAGACAACAAGCTTCTGGACAGCGAAGGAAACAGTCAACAAAACTAAGACGTACAAATGGCCAATAGATACATGAAAAAACACTCTGTATCATTTGACATCAGGTAAATACAAATCAAAACCATGATGAGACACTACCTCACGTCTGTCAAAATGGCTAAAATTAACTAGATAGGAAATAACAAATGTTGGTGAGGATGTGGGGAAAAGGGAACCCTCTTACACTGTTGGTGGGACTTTCCACTCTGGAAAACAATATGGAGGTTCCTCGAGAAGTTAAAAATAGAGTTGCCCTACGACCTAGCAATTGCACTAGTAGTGCAAATTAGTACAAAGTAGTATCTTTGTACACCAAAGATACAACTGTAGTGATCCGAAGGGGCACCTGTATCCCAGTGTTCTTAACAGTAATTCTGCAATATAACTGTGTTTCCATAAACTGTGGAAAGAGCTGGTGTGTCCATCGACTAATGAATGGATAAGGAAGATGTGGTATATATATACAATGGAATATTACTCAGCCATCAGAAAGGATGAATAGTTACCATTTACATTGATGTGGATAGGACTGGAGGGTATTACGCTGAGTGAAATAAGTCAAACAGAGAAAGACAATTATATGGTTTCACTTATATGTGGGATATAAGAAACAGTGCAGAGAATCTTAGGAATGGGAAGTCATTAGAGAGGGAGACAAACCATGAAAGACTCTGGACCTTGGGAAACAAACTAAGGTTTACAGGAAAAGAAGGGAAGGGATAGAGGCATGGGGTAACTGGGTGATGGGCAATTAAGGAGGGTATGTGATATAATGAACACTGTGTGTTATATGCAACTGGTAAATTATTAAACTCTACATCTGAAATTAATGATGTCAGCTAAATATAATATATATATATGTATGTATATATATATATATATATATATATATATATGTATATATCTTTTAAAGAGCATAGGTTTTTGAATTGTCTGATCTGGGGTCAAATTTCAGCTTCACACAGACCACACACATGACTATGAGCAAGTGACTTAAACTCAGCCTCCTTTTCTTCTTTCTGTAACAGGACAATAATATACCTACATTACAGATATTGGTGAAGATTAAATTATGTCATTTGTAAACTATTAGTACAGTGTTTGGTAGGTGTCTACTGCTTATGTAAGGGGTAAATCTAAAGATTATTTAAACAGAAAGGGTGAAGACAGGGGATACGAAGTGTTAGACCACTGTCCGCATGAGTGTATGCTTTTTGGAGAATGGGGTTGGGGGTCATGCTGGAAGAGTACAGAAGAGGAGGTAGTATTAGCATTTCATTACAATAACAACAAGAAGTAAGGCAATATATGCTATGTGCTGTTCTCGGTGCTTTACATAATTCAACCCATTTAATCCTCATGACACTATGCACAGGCCTTATTATATTTGTTATCCTCATTCTGTAGGTAAGGGACCTGATGCCCATAGAGATTAGACATGTTGCCAAAGGCCGCACATCTAGCAGGTGGTGGTGCTCAGACTTGAACCTGGACAGTCTGACGCTAGAATCTGTGATAATATGCTTTCAACCACTTTGCAATATCATCACTCAATTAAAAATAACTACTCAAAGGTTTAAGAGGTCGGCTTTTCTTTTAAGAATATTATGTAAATACACTACTTATGGCTTTTGTTACCAATGTAAGAGTATTAATTTATCCGTATTAGCTTTTCTTTACATTACTGGTTTCTTGGCCAGTAGATGAAGATGAATTTCACAATTAATTAGAGCTACTAACTGACACCAAGTAAGATGTTCCCTTAGGATACAAAGATCTTTCCATTGGGATTTTCAGCACTTTGATTTGTTCCTAAAAACAAAACAAAACAAAACAAAACCAACAACCAAGAAATAAATTGTTCTTAATTCATTCAATATGCTATGTGATTTACTTGGGAATCTCAAAATTATTTGTTAGTACCAATATCTCATAAATTAATACTCTTTCCTCTGAATTCTGCCAGTTTGCAATTCAAGGAATAGTTATTTAAAATCTTACAATTTCAAAACTAAGAAGAATATGAAAGTCATTGTGCTTTACTCATTCCTCCCGTCAGAGATTTAACTCAATCAATGGGTATAGATGGCTTAGGATATATATTTTTTTTAATGTAAAGGTACCCCTATTACTGGTAGTAAAATTCATAATAATAATGCCTTTTTAAATTTGATTTGCATCTTAGAATATGATTATGCAAGTATTCTCTAATTCAGTCTTCAAGATAAGCTTGAAGGTAAAGACAATATATTTTTCTGCTAGTTCTCAAGATATTTAATTAAAGTTAATGACTATTTGATTTAGCTGCAAGTCACAATATGTAGTGACCAGTTAAGACCAAAACTGGGGTTTTCTGTTTCCGTTCTGGCAGATTTTTAGCTGACCAAGCTTCATGAAGATAAGACTTGGATTTTCTCATATATATATATATATATATATATATATATATATATTTTGTATATTTAAATATAAAATATAATTGTGCTTTTAGTTGGAGCTTAATACATAATATACCATACATAATACATAATATACCATTTTTAATACATAATATACCACTAACAAAATTTTGCAGGCATTGTTATTTAATTAAACTATATATGAGCCTTTTCAATTTTTAATACCCATATTCAAGGCTGTCCTGTGTAGAGACAGTTACAGGCTGTAACATGAGAGTTATTGGGAAGGTATAATTAACCTCTCAAAATGTTGTCCAATTTGAAATGCTGTCATTATCAGTATAATTAATTAGGTAGAGGTTATTGTGCCTCATGAAAATAAACACATTCTGAAGGAGTAGCAGAAATTAGGAGAAATATGTTTCAGCAAAGGATCTAGGCAGAAAACAGGTAACACTTAATGTATTTTCCCAAAAATACTCTGAAATAGGGTCTATCATTATTATCACTGTACCCATTTTTCAGTTGAGGAAACTGAGGTCCAAATGGCCACCCAGGATTGAATACAGTTATTTTTCAGTCAGGAATTCCTGGGAACACAGTCATGTTGAGAAAACAGGTTCTAGTCATGTGGAAATACGCAGTTACTAGAAGCCAAAGTCAACTCGTTGTCCATGTTTACTTGCATTGTAGGTCCTGCCTGGTTTAGTCTGTAAGCCTGGTTCATGAGTTCCTCATTGATTTTCTTAGTTATTGATGAGTTTGGCTTAGCACTCCTGGTTTTATATCCCTGGCTATGTTACTTTTTCTGTTTTATCTCCTTTATCCAAATTTAGATGTTGATTTCCTATTTTCATACTAATTCCTTACCAGTAACCTGCCCATTACCGTGAGTAGCAAGTTTTAAAGGGAATTTTTTCAATTTATTTTAGTATCAAGCTCATGTGCTGACTTACAAAATGAGGTAAAAATGTATATTTATGGGGTGCCTGGGTGGCTCAGTGGGTTAAAACCTCTGCCTTCAGCTCAGGTCATGATCCCAGGGTCCTGGGATCGAGTCCCGCATCAGGCTTTCTGCTCAGCAGGGAGCCTGCTTCCTCCTCTCTGCCTGCGTCTCTGCCTACTTGTGATCTCTGTCTGTCAGATAAATAAATAAAATCTTTAAAAAAAAATAGTAAGTTGTGGTTTCAGTTAAAAAAATGTATATTTATGGGTGTGTAGAATTTTTTTTCAAAAGCAAGTGTAGTGAAATTATTGGGGAAAAAAAATCACACAAAACTGAGGATATTGATTGAGTGCACTGCCTGAAATCTGGGGGATGATGGCTGGCACCCAGCAGACGGACGGAAACAGTAGTTTCGGGAAAGGAGTGGGTAGACAGAAGGACTTCAGCTGCGGGGCAAATATCCATTCCAAAAAAAAAAAAAAGAGAGAGAGAGAGAAATGAAAGGAAGCATAAAATGTGACCCCAAAATATGTCACTTTAGCATGTGGATTAATTTTGAGCTGAAAGCAGTCAAGATCCAGCAGACTCCGAAGAAACACACAAGCAAACAAACTGACTTCTCCCTTAACTGACTAAAAGAATTTAGATAGGGGGTCTGGTCCAGAGGGAGAGCTAGCACCATAGATGACTTTTTTTTTTTTTTAAAGATTTTATTTATTTATTTGACAGACAGAGATCACAAGTAGGCAGAGAGGCAGGCAGAGAGAGAGGAAGGGAAACAGGCTCCCCGCTGAGCAGAGAGCCCGATGCGGGGCTCGATCCCAGGACTCCAAGAACATGACCTGAGCCGAAGGCAGAGGCTTTAACCCACTGAGCCACTCAGGCGCCCCCATAGATGACTTTTGTATCTAAAAGACTTACCTGTGTGGCAGGGCAAGCATTTAATTATAACACTTGCTCTTCTTACTGTCCTGTGAACTGCCCTCCACCTCTTTGAAACCCCAGGTCCTTGTCTCCCTCTTTAGTCCAGGGTGACCCATAAGCCTCAATTGTCTGACTTCCTTGGGTCTCATATTTTTGTTTTCATATATCTAAAATTAAATTAGTTTTGTTTTGTTTCCAGTCAATCTGTCTTAGCTGACTTCATTATTAGACCAGCTGAAGACCCTAAAAGGGAGAAAGGGAAACATTTTCTGCCCCTACAAAGACAAAAGAAAAAAATTTGCCAGAGTATAGGAGGCCTAGGGTTAATGTCCTTTGTTTATAGTTTTTCTTTTGAATAATTTCCCTCCCAGTTCTAGCATACTCTGTTTTAGGCTCTGAGTCTCTTCATACTCTTATGAAAGGCTTTCGGGGGGGGGGGGGGGGGAGAAAAATCCAACTGCTATGTGAAATTTGCACATTTCTCCCTGTCAGTTGTCAGCCATTATCTATTGAGTACCTGCTAACCATGCATTTGAGGTGTTCTGTAAAGGATAAGTACAGTGTCTGCCTTGTGAATTCACATGGAATGACAAGGAGGGGACACACATTGCTGCAGTGAAAATCATAATTATAAATACAGAAACACCAAATGGATGGATAGGGTGGAGGGAGTCTTGTTGGCATAAGGAAGGGGTTAAGTGAGTCTCTTGGGTTCTCATAAAGGAGACGGTCCATGAGTTGTAATTTAAAGGAAAGAAAAATATTGTGTAATATGCCCAGCAGGAGGGAAATACGGCAGTGGAGAAGTCCCAGACTGTGGCATTGTAGTAGGGAGGGGCTCTCTTTGCTGTTTTTGGCCTCAGACCTTTAAGACTTTCAAATGGGAGTGGGGCTAGTGGAGAGGGTAGGAAGTCCTACCAGCTGCACTGCCTTAACCAAATGAAAAAAGAAAACGAAACAAAAAACTTAGAAAACTGTGGTTCACATAAAGCAATTCAACATTTGATTTTAGTGTCATGACCCCAGAATAGGATTTATAATCCCCAAATATACACTTAGTGGGGACAATGATCTACCATTGGGCTTGAAGGGCACTGGAATATGCCACCCCCGAGTATGCTGCTGGCATTCAAATTATTTGGAACTAAAAGCCACTGAGAACTAGTAGACACAGGAGAAACTCTTTGCTACCCTCTAACTGCCTTAAAATAAAGTATAAATTTTCCTTTTGTAAAGGATATTTGCATTTATAAAAGAAATTTCCTGTATAAAGATGTCCCCTTAGCAGGGAGAGAGCTACTCTCTGAGACAATGCTTATACCTGAGGGACTCTTACGTACAAATAAGGTATCCCTTACTATAAATGTCCTGCCCTCACCTTCCCAAAATTTGACTGTCCCACCCAGAAGCTGAAACCTCTTTTCCTTTTTTTATCCTAAGATGGCCTATAGGCCTCACTCATCTGACTACCTCTTGAGCCACATTTTCCTCTGTGAATTTCTATGCATACTTATGTCATTAAAACTGTTTTTTTCCTCTTTTTAATTTGTCTTTTATCAGTTTGATTCACAGGCCCCAGCTATCGAACCTAAGGGAGTAGAGGAAAAAATACTTTTTTCCTTCTCTAAAGGTCAAAGTTTTTATTATAATAATGTAGTATGTGATAATGTTATATTCTAAAACAAAAATATTGCAAAGATATAATTCTCCTTCATTTGTCAAATTGTGTAAATCAAAAATAGGTAAACTTAAGCAGATATTTAAAGAAATGAGCAGTTTAGAGTTCCTACAAAATATAAAACAGGGGCACCTGGGTGGCTCAGTGGGTTAAGCCTCTGCCTTCGGCTCAGGTCATGATCTCAGGGTCCTGGGATCGAGCCCTGCATCGGGCGCTCTGCTCCTCGGGGAGCCTGCTTCCTCCTCTCTCTCTCTGCCTGCCTCTCTGCGTACTTGTGATCTCTGTCTGTCAAGTAAACTAAAAAAAAAAAAAAAAATTATGTATATATATATACATGTATATATATATACATACATACATATAAAACATTAAATCAAGTATTCTCTTTTGCTTTTTAAATAGAGGCTGTCTTGGGGCGCCTGGGTGGCTCAGTGGGTTAAGCCGCTGCCTTCGGCTCAGGTCATGATCCCAGGTCCTGGGTTCGAGCCCCACATCGGGCTTTCTGCTTCCTCCTCTCTCTCTGCCTGCCTCTCTGCCTACTTGTGATTTCTCTCTGTCAAATAAATAAATAAAATCTTTAAAAAAAAAAAATAGAGGCTGTCTTACCACATGTAAGGTAATACTGTGTTTTTGATTTCCATTTCCCTAAAGATTAGTGATTTTGAGCCTATTTTCATATATTGGTTTGTCATTTGTATGTCTTCTTCAGAGAAATGTCTCTTCAAGTCTTTTGTCTGTTTTGTAATGAGGTTATTTTTTATTTATTTTTATTTGTTGCTATTGAGATATATGAGTTCTTTATATATTTTGTATATTAACCCCTTATCAGATAAATGGTTTGCAAATACTTTCTCCTATTCTGTGGATTGCCTTTTCAGTCTCTTGTCACTTTTGTTCTGCAGAAACTTTTTAATTTGATGTAGTCCTACTTGTCTAATTTTCCTTTTGTTACCTCTGATTTTGGTTTCATATCTGAGAAATCATTACCAAAGCCAATGTCAAGAATGTTTTCTCCTGTTTTTTTTTCTTCTATGAGTTTTATATTTTCAGATCTTAAATTTAAGTCTTTAATCTATTTTGAGTCAATTTTTTTGTATGGTGTAAGATAAGAGTTCAATTAAATTCTTTTGCATGTGCATATCCAGTTTTCCTAACACCTCTTGTTGAAGATCTTAGGTAGAACCTAGATATGAACAGTGGAGGGAATGGTCTGAGGCAGAGTCCCAAGTCCTTGAGGAGGGGAATGATAGTGATGTGGTGGGGGACAAGGATTGTGATAAATAGGTTAAGCCTCAGAAGCCAAGGGATACAACATCCTGACTCTGTGGCTTCCAAGACGTTGGGGCTGACAGACCAAGAGCCACTAGTGCAGAGCATACACTTTCCTCCCTCTGCCCCAGGGCAATCCCGACACTCATTATAATACATTTGCATTGTAGATACAGCCTCCCACCATGGAGAAAGGCCACCATGATGGTACAAACCTTACAGGGTCAAAAACAACCCCTCCCAACCTGTGGGAGGAGTCCCCCCCGCCCCTGAAATGGTTGGAAGGAGTTGCCATTAGAGACCAACCCACTATACATCACCACTTCTCTTCTCCCAGCCCAGAAAGACCCAACAAATATCTAATCCCAAAACAACCTAGGGACTGTTTCCACCTCGTAGAACTTGCCTGCTCTCCCACATTGAGGGTGTATTTTCCTTTTGTAAAGTGCTTTGTGCTTGCTACTTTCCTCTCTCTCTCTCTCACACACTCTGTGTGTGTGTGTGTGTGTGTGTGTGTATATGTGTGTGTGTGTGCGCGTGTGCTTGCTACTTCTGGCTGTCTTTATTCTGAGCACAGATACTCATGTAAATTTTTTCATGGGGAATTCAAGAACCGAGACCTCAATTCACACAACACAGACTCTCCCACCAGTAACAGAGACTATCCTTTCCCCATTTTGTATTCTTGCTACCCTTGTTGAATATCAGCTGACCATATACATGTTTTTGTTTCTGAGTTCTTTATTCTGCTTTCTGTGTATGTCACTACTATACTAAAGCAAATATTTTAAGAACAACTTTAGCCTATTATGTTACAGTTCTACAATTACAGTATACCTACATTAAATCAAGATTTTACTTTACCGCGTATAAATGCTATATAATTCTATTAGATTGCAGTCCATTTCTAAGGGGAAAAATGAAAAACAATTTAGAGCAAAGGAATTTAAAATTGCGGACACTGTTTGAAAGAGCAATGCGCAGGAAAATATTTTTTTCTTTCTTTTAAAAATTACACTGAGTCTACCAAGATTTGATTAAATAAAACAATGACGCGAACATCAAATTACTCGTAAGCAGAAAATTCTCATCTGATCTTAAGCAAAAAGTGCCCAGTAGTAGCATCATCAATTATGGATATGCTATTTAGATTAAAAGGTGGGTAAATCCAAAGGGAAAAACAGCAGTTATTTAGAAGGAAGGAAAGATGGAAGGGAGGAAGAAACTATTTCAGTCTTCAGCCTTGCTGGCTTGAGTGATGTGCGGCAGAGCTAAATCATGAACAATTTACACCACTCTTGGTTTCCTTATGCCAGTGTTGGTTTTTGCCCTCTCTTTGGTGGTTGTAAATTTTGTTTTCTTTTTCGTAGTATAACCCAAATCAACTTTCCCACCCTCGTGAACATCACACTGAGACTCCATTCAAACAATTTATTTTTTTAGACCAAAAAGCACTTTCAGTTTAAACCATCTCGCTCACTAGCCTCCAAAGCATTTTGCACCTCCAGTGGGGTCTATGATAAAGAGCACTTGAGGGATTAGTGTTTCCACTTCTTCGTATTCCTTCCTTTTCCAAATTCCTCATAATTTTCAAAACCAAATTTGATTCTTTCCTTTGATCCCAAGAGGGCACTAGTTACACATCATCTTGGCTACTTGCCCTTTTCATATTCGTCACTCCAGTCAGGCTTAGCTGGCCCCAAGTAGAGAAGCATGCTTGTATTGCTAGCAGCTTCTGTGAATACTAACATTTCAATAACTGGTTAGCAGTTAGCGAATGCTCTTCCTGGACAGCTCGCTTCATTTCACCATAACCCTCGGAGAAGAGCTGTAAACTCATCCTCACGTTATGGATGAAGAAAAAAGCTGAGAGAGAGAAAATAATGGGCCTAAGGCAACATGGTTAGCAAAAGATGGAGCCAAGATTCCAACCTGAGTAGTCTGATTAAAGAGGCCCTGTTTTTAAGTACCGCCATGTTTTCTTATAGTGCTGGAGAAATGATAACATCAGAAAACTCTTCATAAAGTTGGAATTCTGAAAAGATTTTACCTTCATTTAGATAGAGATCAAAGAATCCTAAAATGGAGAAGGAGATGTTTGGGACACTTCTTTTGCTTTAAAAAAAAAAAAAAATCTCTCTTAGAGTTTTCTAAACACAGACATCTGTCAAGCATATTTGACATCAGAATTTACTCTATTATATATTGCTCAAACTGTAAGCTGAAGATTTAGCTTAAAGCACTCCTAGGCAGTTTCCCCCCCATTTACTGGAGAGAAGCAACACAAATAGCCTCAGGAAAAATGAACTTTGAGTAAAGCCTTCAAATAATCTCCAACATTGACTTTTAAGAATAGAAGATTAACAAAAATCATATGTAAGCAACAAGATAGACATCCTGATAAGTTAGCTGAAACAAATTTTTGAAAACAAAAATTTGATAATCAGAGCAAAAAGACTGTAATTGTTGGAATTGTTGTATCATTGAAAATTGTTGTAGAGAATGTAAAAGAGGCAAAAAAACTATTTTTCCCCTATCCATCTTAGGTTCTTTGGCTCAAGTTCTGTCAATTAGATTACAAAGGACAGATTAATGAGAGAAAATAGTGTATTACCCTGTGCATATTTGCATATACACAGGACTACCCAATGATGAGCACCTCAGTGGGCTGGTTAGAACTTAGAGTCTATGTATTAAACTTATTAGGAGGAGTGGTGGGGGCAAAAGGGCACTTATGAAAATGCAAATGATTTTTTGGAAAAATAAATCATCCTTTAGAGAAAATACATGGGAGATATGATTCTTTGTGACAATATCTGTCTGGGTGTGGCTCAGTCTTGTCTGATAAGATTAGAATTGCTCCTGGGAAGGAGATTTATGACAACTGACTTCTGTTGGGAGTCTCTGCTTTCAGGCAGATAAGGAATTCCAGAACTCAAATGACTTCAGCTCAAAATTAATTCTATGTCAAAGTGACATATTTTGGGGTAGCTTGTCCTGATCCCTTCAAGAGCCTTGAAACTGCTCTTTCAGTGAGCAAAACTTCCTCTTGGGTCTGTAAAGCTTGGGGTGTGGGTGTGAGAAACATGCTGTTCATACGTAAGCATTTCCTCCAAGCACTCTCATTCAACCCGCTGGATTGCTGTTTGGTGATTCCCTGTCCCACCCAGCAGGGTCTTTTGAGTTTAACTGAGTTGGAAAGCCCTGGTTGTTTTCTGTCAGAAGAAAAGGCAGATAGATGGTGAGGTTTGAAGTAGGCTGAGCTTGAGGTCAAATGGGAATAGTGACCTCATCACCTGACAATGCACACTGAAGTGGTTTTGACTTGACTTTAGTTGCTGGGACCATTTCTGAGAAATAAAGAGAGTATTGTGGCAAAATCCTATATTCTATAGTTACTAATAAAATTCAGAAGTCATCCCCATATATACCTTTGAATAAACTAATTTTAACTTACAGATTGATTATTGACATAGTTTTCACTGGGGTTTTGATTTATATATACATATATATAAATCAAATATATATATGTGTGTATATATATACACACACACACATATATATATATTTGCACACACATATATGTATATACATTTATATGCCCATTCTTTAACATAGGGTGCTTTGAAATACAAAGAATTATTATTACTCCCATTAAGACAATGTTGGTGATAACCACTTCCCATACCTGGTATTTCTATGTAATGGGTATTTATCTTATATATTATATATATTATATATTATATACTCATTATGCATATATATTTTATACTTAATTTCAAAATTTACAGAACACATAAATCTCAAGAACATGTGGTAAATTTGTTAATACTTCTATCAATGTCTTTCTACTAAACCACATAATTTTACTTTTGCATATTTTGAATTTGTTTGATATGAAATAAATGGAAATTGATGTGAATACTAAATGTGATATTCCTTTTGAATGTAATTTAGTTGTAAAGTGGAGAAAATGTACTCTGTTGGAAAGTACAGTTGGCTCTTGAACAACACGGGTTTGAACTGTGTGAGTCCACTTATATATACATGTTTTTTGATAACTAGTAGTACAGTACTATAAATGCATTTTCTCATCCCTATGATTTTAATATTTTCTTTAGCCTACTTTATCATAAGAATACAATATATAGTACATACAACATACAGAATGTATATTAATACAGTGTTTACATTATCGATAAGTCTACTAGTCTACAGTGGGCTATTAGTAGCTAAGTTTTCAGAGAGTCAGAAGTTATTTCAGACTGCGGAGGTGGTCAGCACCCCACTCTCCACATTGTGCAAGGGTCATTTGTACATTAATTTAGATTCAGAAGGTCTTCATTTATACTCTGTTCTCACTCTGGTACATTTATTTACTTCTCTGAGCCTATATGTAAATGACATTGTGCTATTTAATCTGCATACCTTGAAGAATTGTTATAAAGCTGGAATGAGATAGTTTATGTGAAATTTCTTTTTTGGAAACTATAAAGCATCTTTAAAATGTAAATCCTTTATATTATACAGGATAATGTTAGGAAATAATCCAAATATCATAAAGAAAATTGTAGAATTGGGGAAATGGCTCAAAACAATTCACAAACACTGGGTCAATTTTCTAAGTGCATGTACTTTAAATTTATATTTTAGGTAGAAAAGAATTACCATATGATCCAGTAATTCCACTACTATTTACTCAAAGAAAACAAAAACACTAAACAAAAAATATATAGGCACCTGTATCCTTACTGTAACATTATTTATAGTAGCCATGATAAGGAAGCAATGCAAGTGTCCATCCATAGATGAATGGATAAAGATGTGGTATATAAATACATATAATGGGATATTACTCTGTCATAAGAAAGACTGCAGTCTTGCCATTTGCAACAACATGAATGGATCTAGAGTGTATGATGCTACATGAAATAAGTTAAACAGAGAAAGACAAATACCATATAATTTTACTCATATGTGCAATTTAAAATACGGAACAAAACAAAGGAAAAAAAGAGATAAACCAAAAAACATTCTTAAATACAGCGAATAAATTGGTGGTTACCACAAATGAGATAAAGGGGTGGTGTGAAATAGATAAAGGAGATTAAGATTAAACTTATCCTGATGAGGACTAAGGACTGTATAGGATTGTTGAATCATTGTGTTGTACACCTGAAACTAATGTAATATTGTATGTTAATTATACTTCAATAAAAAACTATAAAACAGTAAATAAATAAAAATAAAAATTTTTTAAAGACCTGTAAAACATTGTATTTTCCTTACAATTATATAAAAGTTTAGTGCCAATAATTTAGAATATACATGTAAACAGAATGTTATCTATTATAAATATTCTGATATTCCTTTAACAAAGACTCATATTAACTTTGTATGGGAGGAAATGTTATTTTCTCTATATTCTTCTAGTTTCTTTCTTTCAGAGATAGTACAAATGCGAAGGGTAGAGGGAGAGGGAGAGAGAATTTCAGGTATATGCCACACGGAGGGTGGAGCCCACTGTGGGGATCCATCCCATCTCCCTGAGATCATGACCTGAGCGGAAATCAAGAGTCAGTTGCTTAACCAACTGCGTCATCCAAGCGCTCCTCTACTCTTCTAGTTTTAATAGCTGGGGCCCATAAATCAAATGGATAAAAGGTTAACAGGAGGGGGAAAAAATGGTTTAGTTTTACACACACACACACACCCAAATATATAGATATATATTTGTGTGTGTATACACACACACACACACACACACACACACACCCATAAGAGTTTCACAAAGAAATAAGACTTGAGGAGGTGGCTGAATGACAGGCTTATATATTATCTTAGGCTAAACAAAGGTAAAGGGGCTTGCGGGTTCTGAGAGAAGGAGGCAAGTTATGGAAAGATGAGAGAAGGAAGGGATGTTTTGTGATGCAGTTAAGAGTCTCTCAGGTGAGGGCAGATGTCTCAGGGAGTAGTTCTCTCCCTGGTAGGGGCATCTTACAAATGGAAATGTCTTTTATAAATGGGAACTTCTTTTACAAAAGGAGGAATTTTATATTCTATTTTAATGCAGTTAGGGGGAGGTAAACAGTTTTACCTATGCCTACTAATTCTTGATTGTCTTTAGCTCAAAAAAAAATCTATATGCCAAAGAAGTATATTTTGGAATGGCATATTCTCATATCCTTCATCTTGCTTTTTTTGTAATTTGAGAAAAACTTTGAACAGTTTTCCATACCATTACATAATTTTCCTCAGCATTTCTGTGAAGGTGATATAACATCTTATTGAGTATCATTGGATAAACATGATTCATGTAATAATAAAAACAACTTTATATTTGTTCTCATCATGGCTTTAACCTTGACCCAGTAAGGGTGGCCTTTCCCTAGCCTTAGAAGAAAATTCTGGCAGGGCACTGGCTTATCTCCTCACTCTGAAGATAGAGCATACCTAGATTCTTCTCTCACTTTAAATTGTACACAGTTACAATTTCCATTTAAAGTCAATAAAAATTTATAAATAAATACATAAATACTTAAGTAAATAAATATCTGAATTTTGGACTTGATTTAAAATTTAATCTTCTCTCCTTCAGCTCAGGCTGCTTCCATCCAAAACACTTCACCGAATAAGCAGGTGGGGTGTAGAGAGTGTTTGGTGTCCTTTCTGTTCCTCATATTTTCTATTTAGATAAGCAGATGTAAGGGTCATGAAATCCTTCCTTGGAAGAGCACTAGAGTCAGTTGGCTTCGTGTGCCTTGAGCCTGGTCGATGTTTCCATTTGACTCCTCTCTTAGAAAGATACTCCTGAGGATCTTGACAGATTTCTTGCTGGCTGTTTTCTCTTTTGCAGTTTCTCCAGTATTAGTATATATTTGTCTTTTGATTACGTGCATCATAATAACTGCTTCCTTAGTCTGAGAGTCTCTTCCAGGATCTTGTGGTTGTGGGTGCATCTGTCCCTCAGGTGTCTTATTAGAGACGTATTAGGATGTCTTTATTCAAGCTCTCTCACGCATGGAACATCTCGTCTGTGGACAATGTTCATGCACCCATTGTTCTAATAAATTTTGAGAGAACAGGATCCTCCCAACCTAACTATATGCTATTGGTTCCATTTCCAAAACAATTGGTGAGTGAGTCTCTGGTCTTTTAGATTTCCCATGATGGTTTCAGATTTCTCACGGTGGAACTAAAAATATTAAGCTCCCCTCATTTTCCCTGGAGGCACTCTTCACAGCCCCTCTTTCTCCTCCCAGTATGTTCTGTGGGTTCTCCTCACAGTATCCTTTCTCCAGATGATGGAAAACTGGAGACGGATTGGAGATTAGTGTCAGTGTATGACCATAAGTTAGGCAGAAATGGAAAGTGATTGCTAATGGGTACAGGGTATCTTTTTCAGGTAAAGCAAATGTTTTAAAATTAACCATGGGGTTAGTTGCACAACTCTGAATATACTGAAAACATTGAATTGTATATGGAAGGTGGTGAAATATATGGTATTTGAATTATATTTCAATAAAGCTATTATAGTTTTTAAAATAACAAAGAAAGAGTAGATCCTATGACCACAGAATTATATATCTAGTTCTGATCTTTCACCTGAATCCTGGATTGTTTACACATCTATAATCCCTTTGATATTTTACATATTTTTATCTATTCTTTAAAATGTTTAACCTAAGAGAATTTAATATATTAGACATGAGGTTTTAATTATGTTCAGGAGAGTTTTAAAAATTATTAGTATTTAAATATCTTGAAAGAGTTTGATTCTGTAAGTTTTTATTAATTTCTCTGATGTATATAGATATTCAGGGAAATACTGATTGAAATTGAAAGACATATTAACTTTTCATGTGCTTATAAGAATAAATTGCACATTGAATAGCTACAGAATATATAATGTAGTAAGCTATGACTGTCCAATTAAACCATAAATGAAGCTGTAGTTAAGATATAGTTTATAATCTAGGTTTTAGTTTTCTAATTTTGTTTTTTATAAAAGCTTGCTGGAATTTGTCAACACTCATTTTTCCAAACCAGAAACATTATATAACTTACTACTCTATTAACCTGTCTTTAATACTATTTACAGGAGTCCCCTCTTATCCACAGGGGATCATTCCAAGACCCCCAGTGGATGCCAGAAACTGCAGATAGTATCAAACCCTATATGCACTATGTATTTTTTAATACATAAACATTTAAGACAAATTTTAATCTATAAATTAGGCACATTAGGAGGTTAGGAATAATAATAATAAAATAATAAATTATAATGATATACTGTAATAAGTTGTGTGAATGTGGTCTCTCTCTCTCTCAAAATATCTTACTGTACTGACTCATCCTTCTTCCTCTTGGATGATGTGAGATGGTTAAAATGCCTCTGTGATGAGATGAAGTGAGGTCATGGCAAAGACATTGTGATGTAGTGTCAGGCAACTATTGACCTTCTGACCCGTGATGAGAAGGAGGATCACATGCTTCCAGATTCAGACTGACAGAGGTAACTGAAACCACAGAAAGAAACCCTCACAAGTAAGGGGGAACTCCTGTAAGCGAATCTTCTTTAATTATCCAAGCAATATTTGGCATTTTCTATGTAGAAGTCTTGCACATTTTTTGTTAGATTTATTTTTAAATGTTTGGTGAATTTTGGTGCCATGAAAATGGTGTAAATCTCATAATTTGCTTTGCTAATTGTTACTGCTGCTTTAAAGAAATACAGAGTTTTACATGATTTTGAATCTAGCAGCACTGATAAATTCACTGATTAAGTCGAATAGTTTGAATTCTTTGGGATAATCTATATCTTCGGTCATATTATTTGCAAATACTATCAAAATTTTTTCTTTGCAATTCTTGTGTGTTTTGGTTTTTTTCTTTGCGTTATTAGACAATCTGGGCTTTTCCATTCCATGTAAATACAGATACAATAGGAAACATTCTTGTCTTGTTCCCAAACTAAGGGTAAGTTTGTCATATCATATCATTGAGAGTGTGTTTGCTGGGGAATCTTTGTAGTGCCATATATCAGATTCAAAATGTTTTGTAACAGTTGTTTTTCATCATGAATAGATTTTGAGTTTTATTCACTTTTTCTAAATATTTTGAGATGACATATTTTTTCTTTATTTTTTTAATGTAGTGAATTAGATCATTAGAATTTGAAACTTTGAATGATAAACTAACCTTACATTTTTTTTTAATAAACCCATTTGGCTTTGATATATTCACACACACACACACACACTCCACTCATACTGTTTATCAAACTTTTGTCTAGGATTTTTGCATCTGTATTTATGATTAAGATCATCTTGCAACTTTCCTTTTTGTGATGTTATTTTTAGGTTTTGAGGAAGAGGTTGTCCTGGCCTCATAAAAAAGAGTACAGGGGCGCCTGGGTGGCTCAGTGGTTAAAGCCTCTGCCTTTGGCTCAGGTCATGATCCCAGGGTCCTGGGATGGAGCCTCACATCGGGCTCTCTGTTCAGCGGGGAGCCTGCTTCCCCCTCTCTCTGCCTGCCTCTCTGCCTACTTGTGATCTGTCTGTCAAATAAATAAAAATATTAAAAAAAAAAGAGTACAGTAGAGTTGCATAAAATTTGTGTTATTTCTTTATTATTTGGTAGAATTCATATGTAAATGAATCTGGATCTGAGATCTCTTTATGGGAAGATTTTTAACTAGAATTAATTTTAAAAATAGATATAGTAGTAGTCAAAATTTCCATTTATTTTCCTATTTTGTATAATGGGTTTTTAAAAAAAATTCTTGATTTTATCTAAATTTGCAAATTAATGTAAAGACGTTTCAAATATCTTATTTTAAAATGTGTCATTTCTTTAGTTATATCCTTATTTCTGATGTTATTTTCTCTCTTTCTGTGTAGTGTATTTATCTGCCCTTGATCAGTCTTTTTTTTTTTTAAAGATTTTATTTATTTGTTTGACAGAGAGAGACACAACGAGAGAGGGAACACAAGCAGGGGGAGTGGGAGAGGGAGACGCAGGCTTCCCGCCAAGCTGAGAGCCTGCCAATGCGGGGCTTGATCCTGGGACCCTGGGATCATGACCTGAGCAGAAGGCGGATGCTTAAGGACTAAGCCACCCAGGCGCCCCTGCCCTTGATCAGTCTTACTGATAAATGTAACTTGTATTTTTCAAATAACCAATTTTTAGATTTGTTATATTCTTTATCATACATTCTTATATTTAATTACCTTCTCCTTTTGTTTATTTCCTTCCCTTTATTTCCTTTGTTTTTATTTTGCTGTTCTTTTTCTAACTTCTTGCAATAGGTACTTAAAACATTGACTTTCATCCTGGTTTTTCCCTAAGTATTGAAGGGTATACGTTTCTTTTAGTCATAATTCGATAAGTTTTTGCTATGTTTAATTTTTATTATCATTCCATTTTAAATACTTTCTTTTATTTTGGTTTCTTCTCCGAATCAAAATTGTTTACAAGTTTATTACTTTATGTCCAAAATATTGGAGTTTTCTGATTTTTTTACTTTTCTTGACAGAACATATGGTCATTTTTGATCAATGTTATATGTGAATTTGAAGAGGAATTGAATTCTTTTATGAATTGGGTGTGTTATTCTATATGTGTTGATAAAGAAATATGTTAGTCAGTTTTGATTGTCAGACTCTATCCATATTGATATTTTTGTCTGCATATTCTAACAGGTATTGAGTGATACATGTTAAAATCGTATACTATGGTCATAGGGAGCTTTATAGATTTGTCTGTTTCTCTTTTTGGTTCTGCCAACTTTTACTTTATATATCAAGATTATGTTATTATTTTTAATGTCTTTCTGATTGCTTGACTCATTTATTATTACAGTATAGTTACTTTTATCTGGTAATTCTTCTTCATTTTAAGCCTACTTCTCTCTATTCATATACCTACCCCATCTTTTACTGGCAAGTATTTACTATTTTACTCCCTATCTTTTACTTTTAATTTTTCTTCACCCTTACTTGTTTTTAAAGATTTTATTTATTTATTTGACAGACAGAGATTACAAGTAGGCAGAGAGGCAGGCACAGAGAGAGGGGGGGAAGCAGGCTCCCTGCTGAGCAGAGAGCCTGATGCGGGGCTTGATCCCAGGAGCCTGAGATCATGACCTGAGCCGAAGGCAGAGGCTTTAACCCACTGAGCCACCCAGGTGCCCCTTGCCTGTTTTTTAAATTGGGTTGTTTGTTTTATATGGCTGGGAATGCCTTGGACATTACCTTCAAGGCAGTGACAACCAACAACTGACTGAAATGGCAGGGTACAAAAACCTGATCCCCTTGGCTAATGGTGGGAAAAGACTGTCACCATTAATGTTTAGGAACACCCTGTAGGATCAAGTTGAGGCTAGAGTATTTCTGAAACTAACCTTTGCTTTGCTTTTCCCCATCCTAGCCTGCTTCCCTGATTTTCTCACATGGTTACTTGAATTGATTTCTCAATAAATCACTTGTCCAAAATCCCTGTTGGAAACTCTATTTCTAGGGATTTCAACCTAAGACCTCTCTTAGGGTACATGTTAGTAACACAGCCTTTTACTCTTCGTGTGGTCATCTAGAGATTTTTAGATACATTAATAATTTTAGGCATTTGACATTTTAAAAATTAATTTTATTAAATAATAATTTTAAAATACATTGAACATTGTATGTAATTTAGAACATGTTTTAACTGACTAACCACTCTTACTCATTTGGTCTTAATTTTGTCATGCACATTAATACTGTTTATTATTCAGATGTATATCCTTATCCATATCATTGTGTTGCTCGTTCTATTAGACAGTGACAGAGGCATGTTGAAGTCTTCCTCAATAAATTACATCCATAGGAATCTCCATTTCAGGCTCTACTTCTATAAAATCTGACGTAAGATAAACTTTCGTATTATATTTTTATGCAGTCAACATTCATATTGATTTAGTTCCTTATTTATCCTTTTCAGTAAGGCTCTCAGACTTGCAGTTAGGATTCCGGAATAAGATTTGCTAATTTAGGGGCGCCTGGGTGGCTCAGTGGGTTAAAGCCTCTGCCTTCAGCTCAGGTCATGATCTCAGGGTCCTGGAATCGAGCCCCACATCGGGCTCTCTGCTCAGCAGGGAGCCTGCTTCCTCCTCTCTCTCTGCCTGCCTCTCTGCCTGCTTGTGATCTCTGTCTGTCAAATAAATAAATAAAATCTTCAAAAAGAAAAAAAAAGAATAGGAAGCCAAATTTGGACTCAGAACCATCCTACTATTGTCAAGAAAGCAAGAAAATATGAACATTTCTGAAAGCTAAGTAAGTCAGTATTAATCGCCCATAAGGCATCAGTTGAGTTTTTATAAAAACATAAGCAATAAATGAATTTGAAAAATATTTCTGGAAAAGAAAAATCCATGTTTTCTGATTTTTAAATGTCTAGAGTAGAAAGAAATGAGGCTGGCAATCCCATGAAATATAAATTATTCCTGTATTAATGAATAATTGCACCTACTTTAGGTGTTTAAAGAGTTAATAAACATTAATGTGCATGTGATATACTTGGAAATTCTTGTACTGTTTTCCCAATTGTTTTGCTTCCGAACTTGATGATATGTAATTTTGATTAAAAAGAAGAAATAATCAGGTTGCTTTCTATGCCAAATTTGTTCTTATCTGGTTGCTATGACGATCTCCTTCAACCGTCCCCCCCCTTTTGTGGATTTATCTCTTTTTGATGTTACAAAAAGAGTTTTCCTAGGTAAAGAATTTATTTCTTTATGCTTAAAGGGTTTTTAAGAAATAAAAAAAAGCTTCTAGTGAAAGCCTCCACATTCCAGGATGTCATGTCTTATTTAAGATTTAAAATGAAAAAGTTGATATCTCTTGTAAAAAAACAAAGCAAAACAAAACAAAAAACAGTGAAGTAGCAGGTCTTTTGTAGAGAATCTGAATTTTTATTTCTTCCATATTACATAGACTAATTGCATCTTCTGCCATTATTCTTGGCACGTAAAGGCTTACTTCTCTACTTGATTTTTGTCTTATTATTTTGTCATGGTGTTAAACATTAAAATACTTCCATAGATCTCTAATTCATTGGAGGGGTGGATTTTAAAACAGGGAATACTAGCTTTCAGTTAGAAACCTAAGTTCCCATCCTGATTTTGTTACTAAAAATTGGTCTAACTTTGGAAAATTCTCCTGATGCCCTGTGAGCTATGGCTTCTTTCTTTCTAAAAAGAGGTTGTTAAACCATATGGTTCTCCCCAGTTTGAAGACAATGTAACTCTTTGGACAGTTCCTTTCTCCATGGACTGTTTATCTTCTTAAAACCATTTTTTAAAGTCCCTTTGTATCTTCTATGAAATTACAATAAATGAAGTAACAAATATTTGTTGGGTTTCTCTTACATACCAAGAACATGTGTCTTTTGATGAAATTAAGTCACATGAATTCTTCCAGAGAACCTTAATGTTTCCAGAGACATCATTCATGTAGCAAACAGAGGTAACTTTTGTTGATAGATTTAAAGCAGAAAAGAGTAATAATTAGACAGCAGGATGATGGATTTGTTCTATTCAGTCTCCAGATTGACTGCCTGGATGATTTACCTAGGTAATGTTGGCTGGTCTAGTGGTTCTGAAACCTTAGGGTTTCAACAAACCAAGGCTTGTTGAAATATCAGGGTCCTTTCAGTTTCTGATTCAGTATGTCTGAGATATGGCTGGAGAATTATTGTATGAAACAAGTTCATAGGCCCTATTTATGCTGCTGGTCCTGGTCCTAGGATCACACTTTGATAATCACTGGGCTGGTCAATCTGTAGAGTTCTTTACAATTTTGTGGCTAGGATGTAGTGATAGGAGCCATAGCCTAATGCCACTATCACTGTTGCGTAGCTGTCATCTTTGTGGATTATGTAACACTTCTTCTTGAATTAAGAACTTACTTTTCAATCCAGTGTTTGTTTTGAGGAAGAAACATGAATCATTGATACGTAGGGGCCACATGGTGTGAGGGGAAAAAAGATTCTTTTCTTTTTTTTTTTTTAAGATTGTATTTATTTATTTGAAAGAGGAAAAGAGCAGGGGGAGGAGCAAAGGGAGAAGCAGGCTCCCCACTGAGCAGGAAGTCCCATGCAGGGCTCAGTCCCAGGACCCTGGGATCATGACCCGAGCCGAAAGCAGATGCTTAATGACTGAGCCACCAAGACTCACTGAGGAGAAAAAATTCTTATCTAAGTTTATATTGCCTGCGAATATGAAAATAAGATCATATGTAGAGATCAATTATTGTTTCAGTTATTAAACAAATTCACTTAAGATTCTCTATCATATACTTCTAGATCTATATTTACATTTTAATTGTAATTGTTACGGGATTATTTGCCATGCATTAATCAAAAATTGGTCTCTTTTGAAGAAGAAATTATTTGTGGAGTTGGCTTGCAATCAGATATATTTTTCAGCTTTGCTTCTATATACATAATTTGGATTGGTATCTGAAAGTTTCCAAATATATTGATATTTGGCACTAAGTGACCTAATCATTTGTATTTCCCTTTTGATTCATATATTCACAGTTTTGTCGTCACTGGAAAGAACAAGGCTCTTCTTGTCATTCTTAGTAACCCAAACACCAGTCAAAACAGGAAGGGATATGAGATTTAATTTAGTTCAACCTTTTAAAATTATACATAGAAAAGTAAACAAATTGTGAATCCTAGCTTGAACTAGAACTCAGTTATTCTGATACCCAGGCTAATTCTCTCAGCACTGATTTGTAATGTTTACCTGACTTATTTTGTCCTTGGATGATGCCATGTTTTCTTTCCTCTCTCTCAGATCACTGGAGAGTTGACAGCCACCGACACAGAGATCAGCTACCCCCAACACATGGCTTGGGTGTACACTCTAGAAGGCCTAAGTCTAATTTAAATGTCATGCAAGTATGTGCATGTATTCCTCACTATGTGTGACTTAGGGACCTAACATTTGTATCTATCTCCCTTCACTTGGCAATTTAATCTGTCTCAAATTAACATCACGTATTTTACAGTAAAAACAATCTTTCATATTTATACTATAGTAAATTTATAAATAGTGCCTCTAATTTGATTGCCCTCAGGGGTGGATTGCAAAAATGGCAGCAAATTCCTCCCCTCCCTTATCATGACTGTGAGATCCTCCCCTTATAGGTAGAGTGGGTTTCCCCAGCTTTTAAGTCTGTGTGGCCTTGTGGCTTTCTTTGTCCAACCTAATGGAGCAGAGTGAAAACTGCCAAGTCTTGAGGCTGGATCACGAAAGCTCTGGCACAGATGCTGGGCAAACAGACCTGCTCGAGGACGAGAGGGTGGAAGCGCTCCAGCTGCCAGCTCGGCCTGCCCCCCAGTATAACCTTGCAGCTGATCTCTGCCAGATGGACAGCTCAAACCACCCAACAGAGCTGTTGAATCATGAGGTAAATAAATGGCTCTAGCTTTAGGTCAGGAAGCGGTGGGATGGTTTGGGATGGTTTGCTAGGCAGCAATGGATACCTGATGCATATACCTGTGGAAATAACTCTGTAATTGTCTTCCAGATTGTTTTAGCGATTTGGCTTACTGAGTTTCGACTGGGCCTCTTGCAGTGAGCTATTTTCCACTTGCTCTTGTGGCTAGGTATGCTTAGGTAATCTGGTTAATAGGACGTAAGCTGAAGGGAAGTGAAATATTTTTAGGTAGTGTCCTTTAAGAAAAGCTACTTGGCCTCTATTTCTTCTTCTTCTTCTTCTTTTTTTAAGACTTTATCTATCTATCTATTTTTAAAGATTTTGTTTATTTATTTGTCAGAGAGACAGAGAGCACAAGCAGGGGGAGCATCCGGCAGAGGGAGAAGCAGGCTCCCCACTGAGCAAGGAGCCCAATGTGGGACTCGATCCCAGGACCTTGGGATCAAGGCCTGAGCCGAAGGCAGACACTTAACTGACTGAGCCACCCAGGTGTCCCTATTCCTTATTTATTTATTTGAGAGAGAGAGATCATGAGGAGGGAGGAAGGGTAGAGAGAGAAGCAGGCTCCCCACTGAGCAGGGAGCCTGATGCAGGACTAGATCCCATGACCATGGGATCTTGACCTGTGCCAAAGGCAGGCGTTCAACTGACTAAGCCACTCAGGCACCCGACCTTTTGTTCTTCCTTCCTGCTGGCCAGAGCACAGACAGGGAGATGGTGATTCCTTCCATCATGTATGTGGGTAAGGGTGATAGTCTAGGCATAATGGGATCAAAGGAGTCTGAGCTCCTCAATGATCTCACAGATCAGAGCCACTTTCACTCTCTGGTTAGCCAGACTTAGACTTCTGTGGAGGAGAGAAGTTCTGTCTTGTCACTGCTATATTTTTCTCTGTTAAACCAAACTAATATTCTCTTCAATCAAAGTGTATTTATCCTAGAATGAAAAATCATTTGTACAAAGGCATGTGAATGAAAGAAAATGGTAAAAATGCATTAAAATGTACCCTCGGAGTTCTTTATATGCAACACTCACATCAGAGCAGAAGTCCCCGAAAATAGTTTCATAGCCACAATTTGTCATTTGATGCACGAGGCACTGAGCTAAGCGCAGATATACATTATCTCTTAATGCTCAAAACACATTTATAGGAATCTGATGTTTAAATTGATGCTTATACCATATAAGTAACTTATCTGATGTCACATACATACTAACTGGTAGAATAATGATTTGAACCCAGATCTTTCTGGTTCTAAAATCATAATCTAGGTGGTCTGTGAGGTTCCAACTTTGTACAACTTCCTTTGCTACAGATATTTAGACAGTGGAGCCCAAGAGGAACATTCTAGGCTGGGTGATAGCTAAAGCTGTTTTCTAGAAAATAATCAATTAAATTGCGGTTTTATTTATTTATTTTTTATTTTTAAAGTACGTTTCACGCCCAGTGTGGAGCCCAACACAGGGCGTGAACTCACGACCCTGAGATCAAGACCTCAGCTGAGATTAAGAGTTAGGTGCTGAATCAATTGAACCGCCAGAGGCCCCTAAATTGCTATTTTTTTTTTTTTATTATTACTTGCGTATTTGCTTTGACAGTCTTTACTGGCCTACATTCTCCAAGTGATTGTCTTAATTCTTCATTTCCCTGAACTGCGCCTATCAAATATGACGTAATTTTTGCAACCAGCATTTTCTGTCATCTCAATGAGCAGCTAGACGTTGTGTTTCAAGCTGACAATGATGAAAGTGAAAAATGCGGATGCATAATTGTTGAGATGGTTAAATCAAGTGTACAAAAAAAAAAAAACTCTGAATATTGACAAAGTAAGTTGGATACTTTGCAGTCATGGCTAAGTCGGAACATTCTCCTCAAAGTGCACTGCAGTTTCTTGACAACATCTCAAGAGCCACTGAATTTTGAGATAGAAGTCTGAGCCCAGCATTATCATGGGGACTGTGTGTGTGTGTGTGTGTGTATGCAGGAAAATAATATATATACACACACGCAAACCCAGACATGTCCGATTATCTAGTCTATCAGTATAAAATCAAACCATAAGAATCTGTTGTGCTTGCCTATTAAGTATCACAATGGAATTGCACAATCTGGCACAATTAACTATTCTGTAAGGGCCTTCTATTGTGGGAATAACAGGGTTGTGGCAGGTCAGGTTTCTGGAACATTGTCAGAGCTAGGACAGAAGGCTTTAACAACACCTGCTGGTGCTGTGAACAAAGGCACATTGCATTTAGATGGTGGTTTTCATCACAGGGTATCTGTTAGCCTCAAAGGGGGATGCAGGGCTCCCATTCACAGCCTGGGAGAATGCTTCTCTTTGCAGAGCTCAGCATGTGACTCACCTATATTCAATGTCATCGGGACCACCCTCTTATTTCAATCCCAGAGGGCCAGAAAAAGTGATTTTCTATGTAACATCTCCGAACCCCCTCTGCCCATGCCATTGTAAACGTGAGGGAGAGTTCCACATAATCACATCTGGAAGGGATTGTCGAGTGTGCAGTGTGACGGAGCCCAAAACTTACTTTCACTTAGAAGGATATTAGACAGTTCTTACTCAGTTAAGATAAGGACAAGCAACGACGCAAGCCAAACAGAGCTATTTCAAGGGAGCATGTAGCTGCTTCTCTAGAGAAGCTGTATTTTTAGCAGGACAGTCCTTAGAAAACACGATTATTATTTTGACAAAATAGCCTCATTTACTTTACAAGGATCTGCACGGAAGACTGACTGACTGATTTATTAATTGAAAAAAAAATTTTTTTTTTTGTGGTTTCTCATGTGTCTAAGGGCATTTCTTCAAGGCAGCTGGTGTTCCTGTGTCTAATTCCTCACCACAGTATCTGTTTCCCTCACCTCAGAAATGTCGAAATGTCTTCCATGTATCATGGCAGTGCCATTTAAAATGGTTCGGAGCAGCCTGGTGGGAACTGGCATGATTGGTGTGGGATGTCTACACTGCAGCATGCTGAGTTTTATACTCCTGTTGAGAAGGACGTTGAGGGCTCAGGCGTTGCCGGTGGACTCCTGGCAGGTCCCCTCTGGCCATTTCAGTACAAACAAACAAGAGACCAGCAATGAGGAGCCTGAATTGCTGGGAAATCCATGCAGCTGCCTAGGCTTTGTTTCACAGCGCAGAGCAAATCTCAGGAAATTTCCTCCTAAAAGACAAAGAACGAGCACAAGGGAGACTTAAATAAGAGGAACAGACTCTGAAAGGTGTCAGTATAAGTGCTTTCGAACAAAAGAAAATGAAACAATGTTCACCTTAAGAATCTGAATTACCTCTTGTTTTGTTAATTGAGTGAATGGGGGAAAAAAAGAGACAAGAATAAAATAAGTACCTCAGGGTACAGAAAAATTGAAGTTATGAGACCGTGAACACTGGGAGACGGGAATGAAAAGAGAAGTTTTGATTTGGTGTTCAGTAATCTGAAATTATATGCATAAAATGCTACCATTTTCAGTAAATGATGGTACTTTTGTCTTTCATTTTATGAATAGTTCTCAGAAAATTAATATTTAATGCATACATTCAATGCATATAAGTCTCTAATGTGCACGAAATGCTTCACGGCCGTGATATGTCGTTTAAGTCCCTCCTGTAATTCAGAAAGACCTCAGAATTTGTACAGTAAGAGTGGCCGGCCTGATTCTGTCAAGTTTATGCTGGACTTGAAATGAATTACCTAACTTAGCTCCATGTCAGCTTTCTCATGTTAGAGAAAAGGATGGACAAAACTATGTTGGGCATCCTTTCCAGCTTTAGGGGGTGATGATTTACTACAATAGATAGCGTCAGACCCAGATTTCTCTGTCTGCCAGGTGGTATGTCTGTCTTCACTCTTCTGTTTGAAACATACCTAATCTATCAATCTGTGTAGGCTTTTTTTGATACTTCTAAACCAAATAACATTATCTGGTTTTTATTCTCACACTATCCCCTCAACCGATATGTTTCTGATGTGTCCTCAATGAAAAGACTTGCAAAGTCTGAGTATGTTCAACATTGAAACTGCAAAGAAAATAACAGTATGAATGTTCCATAATGGCAGGTCAGTTGTACCCTATTTGTACTCATTTATTTTATAAATACATCTGCAGGCCAGAATAGTTTATGGATCACGTACATGCTGGATGCATATGTATTATATTATATACTACATAATATGTTTCTCAATATAAGACAAATCAGATATAATGTAGTAGCTGGTGGTTTAATTTGCACACCTGACCTGAACTGATTTGGATCAGTGGTTTTTTTGAAATGTAGATAACTTAACTCCGAAACATTAAATCATTCAAACAGCATTGAAACAGCATTCCACATCTAACAAAGCTATCTCAGTATTTTCTCTTGATGTTTTTCCCTTCCACTTTATATATTAAGAAATGGGATATATTTATATATCCCATTTCCCACAGTTTCTCCTGTGACATATATATATGTCACAGGAGCAACTCAACTCTAAACTAAAAATAAAAATATTATTACCTGCCAAAATATATAAATAATGAAGAACCACCAAAATCTTTATGCCATCAGTAAGAACACCATTGCATCATTATTATCCTCTGTTAAGATAAAAATGTCCTATCTTGTCTACTAGAGTAAGGCTGTCAAGATATCACACCCAAGTCAGTAGCCACCCAGTGTATTATTGTACATTGTTTCAAGTTATTCCTCAATTTTCAGATTAGTCAACTTTTGGAAAACACATGTTTCTCCCCCCAAAACCTTTTGGAATAATTACTGTTTTGGGGTGCCAGGGTGGCTCAGTGGGTTAAGCATCTGCCTTTGGCTCAGATCATGATCCCAGAGTCCTGGGATCCAGCCCAGTATTGGGCTCCCTGCTCAATGGGGAGCTTGCTTCTCCCTCTGCCCTTCACCCTGCTTATGCTTTCTCTCTCTCACTCTCTCTCAAATACATAAAACCTTAATAAAAAAGAAGAAGAAGAAGAATTCCATTGTTTAGGTGCGTCTGGGTAGACTTCTGGATAAATATTTGCACAATCACTGGCACCTGTATTTTACTTCAGGAACACTGTTTAGAGTACACACTCATGAATAAGATTTCATCACCACATTTAGTGTAGGTCTTTATACAAAATGAATGCTAATAAATGTTGCTGGTGAGAAAAGCCAAAACCAAAATATTGGTTTTTGACACTGCCAAGTTTTTGTTTTCTTTTTTCCTTCTCAGTTTTTTGTCTCCTTGTATCTAGATGAGACTTCAGATGTAGGTAACTAGTCCTTTTTCACCAATTGAGACTGAGCCCAGAAATTTAGCTTTATCGAAGTTTTAATCTAATCTGAAAATTACTCTGAAAATACATTATGTGTATGTTTGAGAGATTCAATCAATTTATAAAATGGTTTCTTAACAATAGTCACAAAGTTCTTTTGGAGAAGCTGAAGCTAGTGGTTAAACTGAAGAGTGTATCTATAGTCGAGAAATGGTAATGCCTATGTAGAAACCGGAAACAGTAGTGACCAACATTTTCTTCTACGGTCATTCCTTCTTCAGTAGAACAGATTATTATCACAGAAATCCTTCATCAAATTAAAGTAGTGTTCCTGATTTAATGGTTTTAGAGAGGAGTAGATATAAATGTTGTACAAAGAGAACTACTGAGTCCTTTCTCGCTCCCCAACCCTTACAGGATGAATACCCAGCACTGGTGTATTACACATAGACACTGACATGGATATTACCGTATTAGCTCTCGAGATGGTAGAGAGAAACGTCAGGTGAAAGATGAATTGATACAGTGGTCTATTATGTTCTTTACAGGGAAATAACATGTGCTCATTAGAGGTAAGTTAGTTCTTGAGATGTTAGTGTACATTTGTCTTTTCTCTATCATTTATTTTTTCCTCTTCAAGCAAGTAAGTAGGCATGGAAGTCTTGAGACAGAACAGAAAACAGGAAGCTGCTTGAAATGAATTGTTCTTCCTGTTGAGGAGATTATGACAGGGCTCCTGAGAGGAGAGGAGAAGAAGGAAATTGTGGATAGCAGATTTCTGTAGAGAAACTAGTGGTCAGACTGGTTTCAGTAGGAGCAAAGAGTCCTGATCCAGTTGGTGATATCCTCTAGTGAGATGGTAAGCCCTCAGAAGGCTGCATTGGTATTGCTGCATGTTTGGGTGCATTAGGAGGCAGAGCCCTAGGAATTGTTACCAGCATTATAAAAAAAAGTTCATGCCATAAACGCAGAGGCAGCAGAATCAGAGCAGAGAAGAAATCAGCAGGGGCACTGAGCATTGTTATCACACCATTGAAGACTGAGGAGTCACCATGAGCATGGCGGGGTGGTCACTGTTGTTTTAACACTACGTGAAGCCAAGGAAGCTTTATTTACACAACCATAATTGAGAACTTGAATTGTATGTGGGTCTTTATATTCCTAGAAAGAATAACATAAATATGTTATGTATTAAACACTTGAGTACATAGACCAAGATTCACATCTGCTACCATACTTAATTTGGAATGAAAAATCAAGGAATTGCACAATTTACATATTTCAGACTGGATTTGATGAGTTAAAACTAAGCTTTTAAAAAAACTGCATGGAGAAGTTGTCACTTAAACTGGAATTAGCATGTAAGTTAATGGAAGCTCAACCTTAGGATAATGATGGTTCATATAAACCAAACATTCTATAAAGGTGTTATTCTATAAAGACAATTCTTTTACTTGTCTGCATTGTGTAGACATAGTCTTAATGTGCTTTGACAAAAACATCCATTATTTAGAGCAAAATCACAAGAAAGTTATAGGCCCCTGAAGTTTGAGATGAACTTAAAAGATGTCTAACTTGGGGCGCCTGGTGGCTCAGTTGGTTAGGCCACTGCCTTCAACTCGGGTCGTGATCCTGGAGTCCTAGGATCGAGTCGGGCACTGGGCTCCCAGCTCTGCGGGGAATCTGCTTCTCCCTCGGACCTTCTCCCCTCTCATCTCTCTCTCTCTCTCTCAAATAAATAAATAAAATCTTAAAAAAAAAAAAAAAAAAAAAAAACATTTCTAATTCCACTCGCAACCAGTGCAGAAATATTCAGACAATGTCCCAGATGGGTAGTTACCTTGTATCTCTTTGAACACTTTCAGGGATGGGGAGCTAGGGAGTTTAAGACCAGCAAGGAAGTGGGAAAAAACTAGAGGATCCTCACAGCACAGCCCTTTCGTACCATTTCAAAGAGAAGTATTCAAGGCCTCTAGTACATGGAGAAATTGAGTCTTGCACATGTCAGATAATAGACATTTTTCATTCTAAGGATTCCCTACCTCTACATGACTTGGTTTTGTTTGTCTTTACAACACCCTATAGAATTATGCTGTGCCATATATATAAATATATATGCCAGCTTAAAAATTCTTTATTTAAGATCTCAATTTTTATAAAATGAAGTCCTCCTTTACTTCGTAATTCTAAAATTAGAAATTCTATATAGAAATAATTCAGCAAAAGGGTGTTTATGTTTGACTTTCTCCTTATTTGTTGCATGCTCTTCTCATTTATTTGGGCCATTCTATTAAATAGTTCACAAATATGTCAGCAAATGCCATTATTTTTTATGTCACTTTTAGGTCATCCTAAGATTTCACTACCTGTAATCGAAAATCTCCCATTTAATGTTGTTCTCATTTTCTTCTCAATGTACATGGGAGAACATGATTTCCTGTCACTGCATATGCATATAATTGGCTTAAGTACTATTATAATTGTGTGGCTAAGCTGCTGATCCGACTGGAAAGAGGACACTGCCCTGAACCAATATTGTTATATTGTTGTTATACGTGAGGGGAGCCCTGCTTGACAAGTGAGATAATTTACTGGTCATTATACTTCCTTATACAGTCTGTTGTACTTGATTAAGATCAGTCAACATTAAAGACGGGAACAAAGAGGAGATTTGAAATGGGTCTTTTGGGCTTGGTGTTGGTCACAAAAGAAATGGTGAAACCAAAGTAGAGCTCTGAATGGTGAGGAAAATGTGTCCTGCTCTCTGCAGATAGGCAGGCAGCCACAGGAAGAGAGGGGTGTATGAAGATGAAAGAGACTTTCAAGGCTGGAAGGCAACAGATGTTGGACCAGAGCTTGTTCTCTGAGAACAAGACTTCAAGTTTTCAGCAATTTCGGTAATTAGCTGCTGCTAATGTTTTTGTTCATTGAATTTCTGGGATTCCTATTAACTATGACATTAAAGTAACTATTTTTAAATGTCTAGAATTACCAACAGCAAGTTTGATGCCTCAATGTTTGGATATGTTTTGGTATTGATTTTTACTTATGGAGAAATTCCCCCCCCTTTTTTTTCATTGTTGTGAATTTTTCTTTTTCCGGCTTCAAAGTATGTTCCTTCATAAAGAACTGTTATGTCCATCAGATAGACAATATTAAGATGTAAAAGTCTATCTCTGTGGTATCTGTCAAAAGGTTATGTCCATGTGTCAGAAGATTGTAAATCTATAATGTCATTTTTCAAGGTTCAAATGGCTTAAAGAGCTCTTGATTACTGAATGAAAGCATTCAATGACAGTTTATAACATTGAGTAGAATAGAACATGTAAGATGCCCAACACAGTGCTTGACACGAGCGTTACATGTTGTTGCCATTGTTTTTATTATTATTATATTAATCAAAAGACAACAGACCAGAGGAGAGTACTTGCATATTTAATTAGAAAGCAGCCACACATTTCATTTGCATTTCAGGAAATTATGAGAGCCATTTAAAAATAATGAAATAATGACAAGAAATGTTCATTGTTCTGTTGGAAACAACGATATTATAGTATAAATAAATTGGCTAATGTGGCCTCATGAGCTCTGGGTTCAAAAGGGAATACCATTACCACCATCTAGTCATGGAGACTTTGAAATGTATCTCTAAACTGCCTTAAGCCTACCTTTTCTCACTTACATGATGTGGAGATTCCTCTCGTGGCCATGGTGAATGAATGAGTACTGAGGGACTATAGGAGTTCGGTAAATAGTACATGATTCAATCTGCTTGGCTAATGTCTTAAATTTTACAGTTGCCAATGTTGAGAAAAAGATTTTTTTTTAAAGATTTATTTATTTGACAGAGATCACAAGCAGGCAGAGAGGCAGGCAGAGAGAGGGAGAGGAGGAAGCAGGCTCCCTGCTGAGCAGAGAGCCGGACGTGGGGCTCCATCCCAGGACCCTGGGACCACGACCAGAGCCGAAGGCAGAGGCTTTAACCCACTGAGCCACCCAGGCGCCCCGAGAGAAAGAGTATTGATTGAACTCATGTTAAGAGATCATTAAACACCTTTATTGTTACTTATCATAAAGGACTAATCTAAGCTAGAAATTGAGATTTGAATTTTCATTCATAACATACAAAATAATAACTGTATACCTGAGGACGTACTTGAGAAAGCATCCCTAAATCATTGTGAAATTCTTCATGCAAACTTTCTAAGCCTTAAACAGAAATTACGTTTGAGAGTGGAGGAGCTGGTCTCCTGAGCCAGGGATTGGAGAGTTTCATCAACCCAAGAAAGAGGCCAGGGAGATCCCTCAGGTGCTGAAATGAGGCAGGACTACAATTGTGGCTAAGATTCAGGATGCCCAATCAAGGCTAAATTTCCAACAAACAGCAATATTTTTTTGAATGTAAGTGTACCTATACAGTAATGGGTACATACTGAAAAAGTGCATGTGCTTTTTTGTTCTATGTGGTATTTTGGACATTATATACTAAAAAACAGTATTGAGTGATAATAGGAAATCTGAACTGAACTGGGTCTCTTGCTTTTATTTGTTTTATTATTATTTTTTTTTCTGTGTGTGTGTGTGTGTGTGTGTGTGTGTGTGAAACTTGGTTAACCTCAGCTGGAGCTACTTGATACCGTGTGAGATTGTGGTGTGTCCCCAAATGATCCCTCTTCCTGCCACGTATTCAGAATAGGAGAATAGTCATTGAAACACGCTCTGGAAAAAAAGCCCTATGTTTTTTTCAGGAGAAAGCTAAGAGGTATAGGGTAAGAATGTAAGCTATAGGGTAAGAATGGACTTGGGATACTAGAGGTGGATATGGTCCTCATTTACATGTATACTACATAGCAAACTGATCTTCATGATGCATGGTTGTTTTTATTAGTGATTGTGTCTCAAACCTTTAACCTCCAACCATTTCTTATGTATGTAACCTTCCATGTTCGCTTCTGATAAATGGAAATATAGGTTCACTGCCACCTCCTGGCATAGCTCTCCGCTTGCCCTTCTGAGTTGTTTTCAATGCCATTAGCCAAAGTCGGACATGGGACGTCTTGTGCTGTTCCTTGCTGTCCTCCATACCATTTAGGTGGCTGGGGAAATCAGTCTTTTACACAATTAATACAAAATGTCTTCAGAGAATGGGAGGCAACAGGAGAGTAGATAGGAAATGAACCAGAGAACTTTGATTTTTTTTTTTTCCAAACCAAATGTTTTTCACGTAGGATGCAAAATGTTGGCACGTCATGAAAATATGGATGTATAAACTGTAGTTGTGCTCAGTTTGTAGTGATAGAAAGTGTATCTTACTTTGATCAAATAAATAATGCTGGAATATTAAAAAAAAAAATTGAGAAGGCTAGATCTCCAGTGTACCTTTATCTGCAGTTCACAATGCATACAAGGCCTCATTGCACAAAATGCTCCTTCATCCAGCCTATTGATTTCCATGCTTCATTTTTGTTCCTTTGCATATACTCTTTACCTGTCTCAGATTTCCAGAAACATGCACTTCTGCTTCTTTGAATTTTACCTTTCTTTCAAGGCCACACTTGCATATTTGCTACTGTGGCAGACTGAACATATAATTATCATTTAAATTGAAATACTTCTGAGAGTGACAGTGGGTCACATTAATTACCACACCAGGTATATAGGCAGAACGTAAAATTCTCCCATTCAAATCAGCACATATGGTCACTGTCTTACTGAACTTGCCCAACATCTTCTCCTCATGGCGATCCCTCTCCACCACTGGTTATGTATATAGCACTGATCGCCTGTATTTAGCATTTTTTTAAAAAGATTTATATGTTTATTTGACAGAGAGGGAGAGAGAGCATAGGAAGTGGGAGCAGCAAGCCAGAGGGAGAGCAAGGAGCCCAATGAGGGGCTCAATCCCAGGACCCTGAGATCATGACCCAAGCCAAAGGCAGATGCTTAAGCATCTGAGCCACCCAGGCACCCCAAGCATTTTGCCATTTGGCATACATTGTCATATATTTCTGGTGCTCTTGTTTTTGTGAGGATATTTGTCTCATTTCTCATTTCAAATTAAAGTGAGATTTCTGAAATCAGAGACTTTTTTACATTCTTTGTAACTGAACATTTCCCGGAGAACCTCATGTAAGGAAACATGGAGTGAATATTTGTTGACTAAAAATTTTAGAAACCAAAGCCTCCTGACAAACTTTAATAAGTTTAAAATCCATTATAGCACAGCTATAAAGGTGTGGTGGGTTTGATCATCCCATGCAACTTGTTAAGATAAATGTTTGATATATATGGTCATATGCTGTGGCACCAAGAGCCCCAGTTTTTGTTCTCAGCTTTTTAATGTATCACATGATGCAGTTGAAAAATTTCTATTATTTCCATTTAAGCGTGTTTAGGGCTATGATCAACACACATAAGGTTTATATTGTACATATCATTAGTAAACAGTGGCTTGAAGCTTTGGAGTTGATAATTTGTAGTGTGGGTTTTATTGTAAGGAAAGATGGACTTATATTACCCTCTTTTTATAAGTTTTTTTGACTTTTAAATACCAATATCTCTTAATACATGCTTTTTAGGATTTGAGTATGAGTATTTTATTTTTGTTAATATTTCAGTAATAAATTTGAGAAAATGAATATAAAAAGCTGATGAGAATTTTGGAATGTCCTGTTTGTATAGTTAGTATAATTGCCATGGATTTGGCCAGGTGTAGCTAAATGATATTTCAGGCAAAGAACTAATAGCAAAGCTTTTTACACAGTAATTTCCTGGGTAAGGTTCAACAAAATGAAAACTCATCAGAAGCCCTGCTGGGATTCCATCAGCAAGCATTTATTTGTAGTCGCATGTACACCTGCTTACATAGTAATAATACACCAGTGAGTTAAGTCACTATGCCAATGCAAATTAGCTTTATTTTTAATCTAACACTGGAATCTAGCAGATATACTAACCAGACAAATGAAATGCCCCTAGATGGATAGAATAAACTGGGGAAAAAAAATTCTATAGTATTGGCCTGTTTCTCTTGTTACTTTTGGTTGTAGAAAACCTTTTATGAAAAACCTTTCCTTCGTGATCTCCTACCATTTAGATGAAGAATTTGTGGCATATGCCTTGCTCCGTTGGTGCAGCAATATCGAGCAGTACAAACCTGCCATCTGCAATGTGATTCTTCAGCCCAAGAGAACCTGTGCTGCTTAATTCAAACTTAAAATCAATTCAGCAAACATTTATAGAGGACGAACTCCGTATAGGGCATTATGCTAGGTGCTGGAGGTAGGCGCAGAGCATGACAGATGAGCGGGAGTACCATCTGATCCAAGAGATTTCTGAACAAGTAATGGAGATGAGATCAGCAATGCTATATGGCAGAGCACACAACTCAAGTCACAGGGGACCCTGTAGAGAAGAGGGATGGCCAAACCCCAAAGTCACTGTAATTAGTAAAGAATTAACACAAGAGCTATGTAATCAAGGATTTAAATATGTTGAGGGAGGGAAGCGGGAAGAGGAGCAGGCCTTTAATATAAGGCCCCAGCATGACTAAAGGGAAGAAAGTGGGAAGGAGGATGGCATGTTTGGGCAAATAGACAGGAATTCCATTTAGCTAGAGTGCTGGTGGCTCCTTGGCAGCAGGGCAAGGTAAGCCCAGAAAAGAAGGCAAGTCCATATGTATAATTATCAAGAATCTTTAAGAATGTATTTCATGCAAGGCACTGCCGGTTTGAGAAGTTAGGCATCTAGTCTATAGGTAATGGAATCTCTCTTATTGAAAAAGAAAATATTTTTTTTGGAGTAAGGCAGTTACATGATCAGAATTTTTAGAATGGAACACAAAATGATAACTTTGTGAGGGCCTCTTTCTAACCCAGATATTATCTTTTTCTGTTGGAAATATTCTACCGATATTTATGTAAAGAAACATAAAAGAGGTATGTATCAGCATCATCTGAATTTGCTTAATATAAAAAATTAACTTCTCTACGGTAATTTTCTCTCTCCTTTATCAAGTGATATATTAGTTTCCTGGGGCTTCCATAACGAAGTACCAGCAACCAGTGGCTTAAAACAATAGAAATTTATTCTCTCACAGTGTGGAGCCCAGAAATCCAAAAGAAAAGTGTTGGCAGGCTTGGTTCCTACTGAGGGCTCTGAGAGAGACTCTGATCCCTGCCTCTCTCCCAGCTGCTGGCGATGGCCGGCACTACTTGGCATTCTTCACCTTGTATTTGTATCACTCCAGTTTGCCTCCATCCTCACATGGCACTCTCCCCAGATCTCTGTGTCCAATCCCCCCCGCCGCCACACCACCTTTTTAAAAAGATTTTATTATAAAGAGAGAGAGAAAAGGTGCTTGCACAAGCTGGGGGAGGGGTGGGGGGGGAGAGAGAATCTCAAGTGGACTCCATGCAGAGCCTGATGCAGGTATTCATCTAAAGACCCTGAGATCATGACCTGAGTGGAAATCAAGAGTCAATTGCCTAATGGACTCAGCCACCCAGGTGCTCCTCCCTCTCTTTATAAGGACATTCACTGTGTTGGATTAAGCTCCATCCCAATGACATCATCTTACCTTGATTAAACCTACAAAGATCCTATTTTCAAATAAGGTTCTGTTCATAGGTTCAGAGGGTTAGGACTTCAGAATATCTTTTTGAGGGGGACACAATTCAATCCATAACAGGTGGTTTTATCTGTATCTATCTATATCTTTATCCACCAAATATATAAATAACCGAAATAATATATATACTGAAGAATTAATATTCTTGGGCATAAATCTCGTTTCTTTATTTATGCAATAGATATAATAATATTGCCCTCATAAATTGCTGAAAAGATGAAATTTAATATGTGAAAGATCCTAGCATGGGACAGGCTTACGTATGTGGTTGGTGCATGTATTAGGACACTTAATTCAGGTACCTATTTCCAGAATTAACTTTAAAAAAGAATCTTTCTTTTGTTTTATACAAATGTTTCCAAATACTAGATTTAACCAGTTTAAAACAAAGCCATAGGTGTCATATATGTGGCCAAAAGAAGTACATGATTCAGAAAGGACATTCATTTGTTCTAGAACTTTCTTTAACCTTGGAGTATTCTATTAGGAAACAAATATATAGAAAACTTGCAAAGTTAGTGTCTCACAATACGTTGCCAGTACTTCCCAATAATCCTATCTGTATACCATAAGGCAGCCCTGGATTTGGGCTTATTGGTGAATTTGATCAATTTGGCTTCTTAAGGCTTTCTCTTCTCTTTTTCTCTCTCATTATTGGACGGCTAGGTGTTCATAGTCTGCATAATTACTTGCACTTTCCACTTTTCTCTGCCCTTTGGCATTAGTACACTCAAAGTTAAATTTAATGCAAGGACATCATCTGGCAGATTTTCCCAATCTTGGAAAGGTAAATTCCCAAACCTCAGTTGAAGTATTTATATTTTAGCCTGAATTTTCAAGATAATTGCCTCCTCATGTCTCCACCTAAATTGGTTTGTGGAGGTACAATCATATGAGCAAATATGTGTTAATGGAAAGCCTTCTTGGCTGTCAGTGAGTTGGGCATCCATAAGGGATAGTATATGGGAATTCTGGAATTTATAATCCTTTTCACTCTGCCATTAATTAAAAGTGCCCCAGAGACAGATTGGGAGTGACCCAGGGTGAAGGGGCTGGAGGTTAAGCCTTTTAGCTTTGAGCCTCCAGTTTGAATCTGATCTAAGCTGGTAATAAACAAGAGCTACTGCTATTTGATACCAGTTTGGTGACCCGTGTGAAGTGAATTAGTAATCTCAGGCTCGCTCAGGTGGACAGGTGTCCTTATGCAGCCTGAACTGATGCCTCTGCAGAAGAACCCAGCAACCTCAAAAGGATGGAAATAAAATGGCTTCACCAATGTTCTCTTGCCCTACTCGGATTATTGTTCAGTAACATGTAAAAGTAGGAGGCCTAGGATTCTGAATGACCGGCTTGTAAAAAGGCTATGGGAATGAAAGAGATCGGGGTGGGCTTAATAAGACCCAGACAGTGGGTCAAATGAGAATCAGGTGGTGGGTCTAGGAGAAATTTAATATCCTTGGCTTCTCTCTCTCTCTCTCTCTTTTTCCTCTCTGTTTGGTTGTCATGGGAATCTGTGTTTGTGGAGGAAGCACTGATTGTATTTGCCTAGGGCAGATGTGTATACCCTCCAGCCTTCGAATCTGGCAATGGTAGGACAGAGGATGTGTGGCTGGAGAGAAAGAAAGGAATTCGCATTGATAACTCTCACAGAAAAAGATGAAAACATTGCAACAATTTTGTGGTGTGTGTATTTTTTTTTTAAAGACATGATGTACTGAGTTGAAATAAGAACAGAACTTTTATTACTAAACTGAAGAAAGCTATTTGAACTTGGTTTATTTGAATTTTGTTGCTACGATTGAGTACAGCAGTTTTTCACCCAATTTTAAAATAATGTGTATTAAAACAATTCCATATTTTTGCCCCCTATAAGCAGAACAGGGAAGTCCCAGAAAATAAAGCAGAGGAAAGAAATACCCAATCTTAAATGTACTTAAATTTCTTTTTTCTTTTCATGAAAATGTGAATCATTAATATTACCTATAGCTTGCTGTTTCTAGGAAGCCTCGATGTTCAAAAATTGTTGTTTCTTTTTTAATCAAATTTGTGGATGTGTGTGTGCGTGTCTGTGTATGGAATATATATACCATGGCACTCTCATGGCATTCTCCTTAACCCATATGTATATATGTATTTGAGACTAGTGCAGTAGAAATTCAGATAATTGCAACATGCAAGAGAGATTAAACTCGACTCTGTTGAAACAAAAGGCAGGAGGGAGTTTTTAAGCATTGAGGTGAGCTAGTGGCAAATTTAGGGTGAAGCTGGTTAATGGGATTAGGCTCTCTGTGTTTGTTAATTACAGCTTAGTGAAGTTAGGCTCCTACCCCCTTCAGAACAACGGGAGGATAGGGGCACTATCCTTTGGCTGATTACATTTTAAAGGGCTGGTTCCCAGGTCCTAGACAAAGGCAGTCCTTGGTTGTAAAGCTAGCAAACGGCTGATAGGAGATGAGTAAGTTCTGAAGATCTAATGTACAGCATAGTGATTATAGTCAACAATACTATATTATAAACTTCAAAGCTCCTGAGAGACTAGATCTTAAGTGTTCTCACGACAAAATAGTAGTGATAGTTATATGCCATGATAGAGGTATTAGCTGATGCTACAGTAGTAATCATATTACAATCAACTCATTCTACACCTTAAACTTATACAACATTATAGGTCAATTTTATCTTAATAAAATGTCCTCATGCTCTGTGTATGTTCTAGTGCTACAGAGCTCAGGTCTCCTTAGCACGTTTTACCTGACAGAACTCATCAAAGATAAATGCAGCAGTCTGTGGTGAGTAGCTCCATGGATGTCGTGTCGAGCTAAGTTCTCATCACCACAGACTTACGAAGACCCTAGCGGTCTGTTTTCTTGGTTTCCTTTTTCTTTCTTTCTTTCTTTCTTTTTTTTTTTTTTTAAGATTGTATTTATTTATTTGACAGACAGAGGTCACAAGTAGGCAGAGAGGCAGGCAGAGAGAGAGGGAAGCCAGCTCCCTGCTGAGCAGAGAGCCTGATGCGGGGCTCGATTCCAGGACCCTGAGATCATGACCTGAGTGGAAGGCAGAGGCTTAACCCACTGAGCCACCCAGGTGCCCCGTTTCCTTTATTTATTTATTTATTTATTTATTTATTTATTTTAAGTCTGATTTGCTTTTGCTCCTCTTTGTAACTCATCCAAACCCAAGTTACTCCATTAGTTTTCTGTTTGCTCAGGGATTGCATTATGATGCCATCATAAGGTCATCCCATTACCTGAGTCTGGAACTTCCTTTTCCTATGTATTCACTCCCTCATCCGGGCATCCCATTCCTTCATTTCCTAGTAGGTAGATAATCTGATAAATAATTTCATGTAAGATGTTAATGCTTGATAACGGATTAAATAGAACAGTTGAGCCATATTAAATTGTCTATATTTGTTTGTTTTTCACATAGAAGAGCGGTTTAATATGGTTTAGCCTTACCACTCCTGAATTTGCATTGTAATGACAAAACTCCAGTGGTTTTTTTGTGACGGTATTAGGGAATTAGAGTCACAGCAGTCAGTGAAAAAGATATTTTAGGGGATGAGGATCTTTTTTTTTTTTTTTTAAAGATTTTATTTATTTATTTGACAGAGAGAAATCACAAGTAGGCAGAGAGGCAGGCAGAAAGAGAGAGGAGGAAGCAGGCTTCCTGCTGAGCAGAAAGCCCGATGTGGGGCTCGAACCCAGGACCTGGGATCATGACCTGAGCTGAAGGCAGCGGCTTAACCCACTGAGCCACCCAGGGGATGAGGATCTTTTATTTTAGTCTTCAAAATCCCATCACATGGATTAGTGTTATTATGTACCAAAGTGACAACTCTCCTTTGTTTCTTAAGTATGACATAACTGGTACCAATACTTCAGAAGGTGATTGCAATATGTAGTTATTATTGGTTCACTTGGAGGTTTAAAATTTTATTTATTTGTAAGATTTTGTTTTATTTATTTGAGAGAGTGAATAAGAACGAGAGAGCAAGAGTGGGGGGAGGGGCAGAGAGGGAGAGGGAAAAGCAGACTCCCCACTGAGCAGGGAGCTTGACTTGGGGTTCATTCTGAGAACTCTGGGATTATGACCTGAGCTGAAGGCAGATGCTTAACTGACTGAGCCACCCAGGCGCCCCAGCAGTTTAAATTTTTAGCTAACTAGTACTTGTTACGATGTTACTTCAGTACCATTTTAATAAAATATTAGTCTTAAAATCAGCAAATATTTGTCATAAAGTTGCTATGCATTAATTATCCATTAAACTTTCATATTCCCTGGTGTGTAGGTCTTGACAATATTCACAAGGTCACTAGCCTTACCATTCTAGAGAGCCATTCAGGAGCTATTGAGATTTTGAAGCAATTTCCAGCAATCAGATGTACCAGGTGTGGTATTATTTCCATTTTGAAAATGGAACAGATTCAAGTTAAATAAGTAACTTGCCCAGGGACCTAGCCAATATTGCCAGAACTGTCCAGTTTCAAACTGAATGCAGCTGGACTCGACACACCTTCTTTTACTGAACCACAGTGAAAACTTTCTCCTGGTGACACTGCCTTACATTTTCTGCTTGAATTGCTCTGACTAGCATAACTAAGACATCACTGAAAATCACAATACTACCACTATTTACAGTATGTTTTAAAACTCATATAGTGAAATTGCTATTCCCAAGTGAAATTAATCAATTAATTTTTGCCTTAATCCTGTGGCTAGAGATTTGCTCAAACTTATTTGCTTGTTTCCTAGCCTTAAATTCTAGTTTTGTTTGTTTGTTTATTTATTTATTCAATTTATTTAGTAATGCATTAACTTGCAAAATATTCACTGAACATCTACTATGCACCAAATGCTTCACAACAGGGATGATCAATGATCAATGCCATTTGTAATATGATGTGTTCACATGAAGCATGGGAGGTTGAAGGTGTAGTGGTATAGAGATTATATATGTTTTATATATATTACATATTATAATAATTAATCTTTTTCATCTGAAGAAATTATGTATCTCAAGATCATTATCATATGAGTCAGTTGTCATTATAGTAAATATTAGGTGTACCCCATGTCGTAATATGAACTGAACCAAACACCTTAGATGTGGACAGTATGGAGCACTTTAGACTTAATATTTTTAGCTTATTTTTATGATTTGATTTCTTCTAAACTGCACTACTGCCATAAATAAATAAATAAATAAATAAACAAAGGCTTTAAGCAATCCAAATCCTTGAACGTATAAATATTTATTACTCACCAGCTGTGTGTCAAATATGATTCTAGTCTAGTCCCTGGGTGGTTAAAAGGGGGGTATGTTTTTATACAAAGAAATGAATGAGTCGGGGCGCCTGGGTGGCTCAGTGGGTTAAAAAGCCTCTGCCTTCGGCTCGGGTCATGATCTCAGGGTCCTGGGATCGAGTCCCGCATCGGGCTCTCTGCTTGGCGGGGAGCCTGCTTTCTCCTCTCTCTCTCTCTCTGTCTGCCTCTCTGCCTACTTGTGATCTCTCTCTGTCAAATAAATAAATAAAATATTAAAAAAAAAAAAGAAAAGAAATGAATGAGTAAAAGTGTGAAGAGCCATCCCAGAAAAGTAAAAGATTTGACGATAAAGCTAAGGGCAATTTAACGATAGCTAATATAAGTAAGTTAATGAAGAGCTAACATTTAATCTGAGACCTGAAGATAGAGAAGGGAATCAAGGACCCAAAAATTAGTGAAGAAATTCCAGGCAGAGGGAAGAGCTTTGCTGAAAATGTGAGCTACATCAGAGCACAGCCATGATGCAGGGATACAAAGGAGGACGTGGAGCAGGAGCAGAATTCAAGGGAATTCAAGGGTTACTGAACTGAAGCAGATATGATCCGGTGCCTACATTCCAGTTATTTAAAATTTCACTCTTTGGGCGCCTGGGTGGCTCAGTGGGTTAAGCCGCTGCCTTTGGCTCAGGTCAAGATCTCAGGGTCCTGGGATCGAGTCCTGCATCGGGCTCTCTGCTCGGCAGGGAGCCTGCTTCCCTCCCTCTCTCTGCCTGCCTCTCTGCCTACTTGTGATCTCTGTCTGTCAAATAAATAAATAAAATCTTTAAAAAAAAATTTTTCACTCAGTGTTTGCAACTAGATTCAGGAAGAAATGTTGTACTAAGGCCTGGGATGAATGCTCTGGGGCCTGTAATTCCCACATGTCATGGAGAAGAAGGGGTATCACAAACTAGCCCACTTCTGTCAGCAGTATTTTTTAAAGTTGAAAATTTTACTTCTGTTATGACATTACACTATAAAAGGGTTGCTATATTATGTATCACCTATACCAGTATTTCCTACCAAAACAAATTACAAGAATAAACTCTGTTTTATCCACCGATTATAGAATCACTTTCATTAAATCCTTAGTTTTAGCCAAGAAAGTAGATTAGCATAAATCCCTTTGGACTAGCTATTAATGCCATTCCGTGAACCATTTAAAGGAGTTTTAAATTTAATCTCTTCTCTGTTCCCTGAACACACCTTTGAAAAAAAAAATAATTATTTTCTGGCCTCATAGACACATCCTACTTTTAGGTCAATACAGTTGCTTTTTCTAGGCCTTACTTAAGGGGGAAAATATATGTTGGCATACATCAGGTTGCCTTTTTAGCAGTGAAGATAACTAAGGGTTATATTTTGCAATGGATTTCCAAAATTACAATCTCCATGGACCTATATTTGTAACTGCATTTTCAATTGCCAGTTAGATAAAGAGTATATCATGTGAATCTATAGAAATGTGCTTGTGGCTACCCTGTTATCCCTTTGTAAATACAGTATTAAGGGGATTTTGTAGGCTAAATTCAGTTTCAGTTGCAGTTGGCCTATTTCAGTTAGGTTTAATTGTGATATACATTGACATTTACATTCTAATGTAATTTTCCAATATATAAAACATTTGTAATAATTAAAATTTTACCCAAAAATACAGGTAATCAGATAAGGATAAAATTATTAAAAATAATGATAGATGAAATAAAAATTTCAATAGTAACTCAAGCAAAATCTATCAAGAAACGTAAGTTGTAGGTTTCTCTTTTATAAAGCATTTTTTTATAAAGCATTTTATAAAGCATAATTTGAAGATTAACTAGATATAATGGAATTCATCATGCGTTTAGTTTCTTGTATGTAATAATGTTAAGGTCTGGGACATCCATCTACTCAATTGTTCAATAAACAACTTTTGAGCCTATGATACATGCCAGGAAGTGATTTAGAGAATGAGCTTGGGAGAATTAATATGAAGTAACCATACCTCAAAAAGCTTATGGATTAGCAAACAAATAATATAAGAAAATATAGAATTTAGGATGATAGTTCATGACAGAATGGAGTCACAGTGTAAGGTTGAAAATGAAAGGATAAGAAAAATAATTTCATGTATTTATTTTTGACTATTAAAACGTTAATTATTTCATGTTGACATTTAAAACTTTCATGTTGAAGATACAAAGAAACAGCAATCTGATTATATAGTGTGTAGCTAATCTTCCAAATAAATTATCATTTGTTCCAGCGAAGACTAGCAAGTTTCCAGGAATGTAGATAAAATATTAATGAAATGTGTGTGTGTGTGTGTGATTTAATTTGAAGATCTTAGTTGATTATAACTTAATACTTACCAGTCTGTGAAATTAAGAAAACCACTTAAGCTTTCTAAACTATTTAATCTGAGTTCCTCAGCTTTCTTTGTCTTTTTATAATCTTAAAACAATTTATGAGCCCTAGAACATTATTTCATAAAGTGTTTTCTGATTGACAAATTTAAGTATTATTTTCTTACCTACTGGTTAAGATCATCATCCGAAGTAAGCTCATATGGGGGCATGGAGGTGACTCAGTTGGTTAAGTGTCTGACTCCTGACCTCAGCTCAGAATTTGATCACAGGGTTGTGAGTTCAGGGTCCATGTTGGGCTCCATGCTGGACATGAAGCCTACTTAAATAAAAAAATAAAAAATAAAATAAGTAAGGTAATATGTGTGAAATCCATGTGAAATGTTACATGAATTATGGTTATAAATTTTAAGTCTATTTGAGCACCTTTTTACATTGCGGTATAGTGTGTAATGAAAGTCTGAAACTCTATAGATGTCTGACCGGGTAACATTCACCTTTGTGTTCTCAGGACCTACATATGTCTTCGTGCCTGATAAATACATAATTAATGCTTCATTAAAAACAGTCTCTTGATCATTGTTTTTATGTAAGCTTGCATTTAAAAGTGAAAATCCAAAATTTATCCAAATATTTAATGTTTTTTAAAGGAAGAGAAAGCTTACTATTTGAAAAATAGTTGCATTTTTACTGGAACACTGAAACCATCTAGACATGTCTCCCTGTATGGCATAAGTATGCAATTAATTTTAACCAGCATTAAGACTTTGCTTTTTATTTTGAATTCTTAAAATAAGAGTACAAAATTCCATGATAAAAATGTATGTCAACCAAGCAGAAAGACTCAACTTTAGGTTTAATCGCATTTAGAATCACATCTTTCTAGAGGTTATTCTGAGGAAATAGACACGCATACACAATTCAAAAGTGTACTCATATTCTACATGTTATTTTAAATTTTGATATTCTTACTGAACAGAAAATAGTAAACAACATTGTGATCAGCAATAATAATAAGCATTTTAAAAAGTTGAATAGGACTCTACTATGTGGCTGATAGACAATTTTCTTTCTTAAAAGTTGTGATTAAAATAATATTGCATTTTCTGCCTTTTATTGGACTCTTCCTATTAGCAAACGAATATGGTCTGTCTCTCATATTTAAAAAATAAATCTCTCTTGACTACATACCTTCATGTATCCAATTTCACTGTTTCTCATAATTCAACATTTCAATACACTTCTCTACCTAAATATTCTTTAGACATTTTTAAAAGAATTTTGAAAAACTGCATATCCTCTTGTAGATATTTCAACTAAATTTTTTTCACTGTAAGGATAAATACTGTGAAGAATATAATATTTGCATATAGACATTTTAAAATAATCACTAGGAACTGGATATATCAACAGCATGTTGATATATCCTAGTATGATGCCTTAAGAAGGGCACATCACTTCTGTTGTATTCTTGCCTAAAATGAATAACCTGAATTTACTTGTGAAGAAATACCATACAACTCAAAGTGAGAGATACTTTACAAAATAATTGTCCAGGGCTTGTCAGTGGTCTCAAGATTACGAAAGACAAGAAAGATGGAAGAACGCTGTCAAAGATGACTGGGACACATGACAGCTGAAGGCAATGTGTGATCAGGAATTGGATCCTGGACCAGCAGAAGGACATGAACCGGACAATTGCAACTGCTTGAATAAGATCTGTTGATTAGCACTGAATCAATGCTAATTTCTTAATTTTTACTACTGTATTTGTGGTTATGTATGAGGTTAACATTTGCAGGAACTTCAAGAAGAATATACAGGGTTTCTACTTTCTATTTATAATATTTTTGTAATGCTTGATAAAATTGTCTCAAAAGAGAAAGTTAAAAAAAATTTAAAATTCTGAATTGTGTTATTTATTTCAATTAACATTTTTATATAATAGACTAAAAACTGTAAATATGTTAGTAATTTTGATAAATATATATTAAACAAAGAGTATTTGAAATGAATCTCAATAAGATAAAAGAGGATTATTTTTCAAGTAGTTTGTATTTGCTGATGGGTATTACTTAAATCTAAAATGAGATAAGTTCAGGGACGCCTGGGTGGCTCAGTTGGTTAAGCAGCTGCCTTCGGCTCAGGTCATGATCCCAGCGTCCTGGGATCGAGTCCCACATTGGGCTCCTTGCTCATCGGGGAGCCTGCTTCTCCCTCTGCCTCTGCCTGCCATTCTGTCTGCCTGTGCTTGCTCTCTCTCCCTCTCTCTCTGGCAAATAAATAAATAAAATCTTTAAAAAAAAATAAAAATAAAAATAAAATGAGATAAGTTCAGCATCAATTTTGTTTCCTTTTTGTTTTGTTTTTATTTTATTGCTGTCTATAAAGGTAAGCACTGAAATACCTTGTTTAAATAGGTAAAACTATGATAAAGGAATTTTGCTATCAATGGGAATTCTTTAAATTCTTTTTATTTATTATGTCCAAAGTAAAAATGTGTTACTTATAAAAATTATTTTGAATGACCTACTAGTTAATAATTATATTAGGATTTCTTTCAATTTTACTTGAAAGCAAGTAATTGAAAATATTACATTTAGATCGTTTTTTTTTTCATTTTCTGAAGGAAATGTAGAAACTATTTCTGAAACATCAAATAACTACTAATTTTATTTGCTGTTTTTACTTAGAGACACAGTGTTTAAATCAGTAGTGCCAGAAACTGGTGAAAAATAGAAATATATTAATTTCAGTACATCTTTGCAATATGCCATTCTTTAAATAAAATATTTTATCTTATCATGTACCTTAAAAATATTTGTTAGAATTTTGAAACTTAAGATTTACCCCTGTGATTTTAGGGAAAATGTCTTCAATGTAACCTACTTGTTGAAGCCAGTTTAAGATGTCCAGATTAACGGATCACACTTAACTTTCTGCCAGGAAAGAAACCAAGCCAAAAGAAAATAAAACAAAATAAGCAAACAAACACACGATGTAATTTTAAAATTCAGATAGGTATGGGAAATATATTCCAAGGAATGTTACAAAAATACCAAAAGCTAAATTAAATATTAAAAACATCCTGTGTAATAGAATACTAAAGGCAATCAATGTAATCTAGCATAATGAACCTATTCATATCCATGTTTATAAGTTATAAAACAGTCATAAATTTAACTGCTAATTCTTTACTGAATTTTCTTTTTTTAAAAGATTTTATTTATTTGAGAGAGAGGGAGTGAGATAGAACATAAGCAGGGTGGAGGGGCAGAGGGAGAGGGAGAAGCCAACTTCCTGCTGAGTAGGGAGCCAGAAGTGGGGCTTAATCCCAGAGATCATGACCTGAGCCCAAGGCAGAGGCTTAATTGACTGAGCCACCCAGATGCCCCACTCTTTACTGATATTTCAAATAATCCAATGCCATATAAAGCTAAAACTATCAGTTATTTAGGAGACAAAAATTATGATAAAATTATGATATTTCTTTCATAAATTATACATATATACATATTTTGAATTCTGGTGTTAAGTTTTGGAACATAGTTAAGAAATAATCATATATAAAAAATTCAGAAATATCTCTTAATTTTATTAAATATAAAAACCAATCTTTTAATGAAAAAGAAAGGTATATACTAATAAAAATTATTGATTTGATAATCATGTAATTTTAGTTTTCAATTATAAGAAGTAAAATATTATAGTTTCAAAGATTGAATAGGATGAATATTGACTATTACTGGAAAAAAATTCATATAATTGCTAAAATAGATTTTAACCTCCCTATGGAATAGCACACATCTAATCTAAAAGATCATTTGTAAGAATTTTTCATAGATTATACTCATATATGAATTAATATGTTTGTCTTTTACTGTTTAGTGATCTGGGTCATTAAATTGCCTGTCCAAAAACATGTGACAATTTTCAAATTCCCACAATTGTGTGACTCTTTCTCTAGACCTTTTCTGATACTTGTAGTAAAATTCTTTTTAAACTTCGCAAATTCATAAGTATATAATTATAATGCATGATTTTACTTTTAAGCTTTTTAATTTTCAGATTTAATATACCTATATTTTTTATTATTTTGATATATATATGTGTGTGTATGTATATATGTATGTGTGTGTATATATATATATATGCAACTTGCTTGTTCATGTCTCTTGCCCATTTAATGTGTAGTTTGCTTTGTTTACTTATTAATTGCTTAAATCACTTTTTCTCTCTGTCTCCCTATATGTGTGTGAATGTGTGTGTTGTAGGATATTATTCCTTTGTCAGTCTTATTGTTTTGGAAACTTTTTTCTTGGGGTGCCTGGGTGGCTCAGTCGGTTAAGAGTCCGCCTTCGTTTAAAAAAAAAAAAAAAAAAAGAGTCTGCCTTTGACTCAGGGCATGATGCCGGGGTCCTGGGAACAAGCCCTGCATCAGGCTCCATGCTCAGCGGGAAGCCTGCTTCTCCCTCTCACACTCCCCTTGCTTGTGTTCCCTCTCTTACTGTCTTCCTCTCTCTACCAAATAAATAAATAAAATATTTTTAAAAAAGTTTTTCCATTTTTTTTAACTTTGTATTTATGAATGTGCAATTTTTCCTGAAGTGATTAGGTAGAGAGTTATATGACTAGATAACTCCTGGTTAACTACTATGCCCATGAATCCTTATTAATATTTGTATTTGTCCTCTGAACTTATGCTAAATACCAACAATCAATTTTGAGATATGAAAATATTAGTTTGCTACAGATTGTGTAATGTATTTCTCTTTGATCCTTTAATGTTCAGATAGCAGAAACGAGGGAGTAATATTTCTTGATGAGTTAGCTTCCAGCGTGGAGTTAATGAATGAATATATGTCTCTACTCTTGCATAAGGAGATATAAAGTAGGACTGGGAGTTTTAAGCTGTTACATGTTTGGTCATGTAAAAGAGAAAAAGGGTAAATTCAGAGCATCCGTAAGTGTTTTTGCTATCAAATATTAGAATCGTAGAATACTGGAAATCATTTACATTATTTATCATAATACCGATGCAGCAGTGCGTCCTGGAAGAGAAATTAGCAATGAAAATGTAAGCTCTGGAGTCATTTACTCAAAATGATTGCCAAAGCCATGGGAAACTTAAAATCAAGAGAAAAAGTGCTAAGAAGGAGATAATCTGAAATAGATTGAAGAATATACATTGAAAAGATGCTTACGGTGGTCAGGAAAGCGATTAAAAGTAACAAACACAGAGTATCCAGAAGTCTGAGAGGAAGCAAAGAAAATGTAGTGGTATGGAATCCAAAAAACATCAGAAACTTCAAGGAGGACGTCGTAATGAACAAATTAAAATTCTATAGAGATAGGAAGGAAGGTGAAATAAGAGAAAGAAATCACTGCAATCACTTACTGTTTACCTTTGAAAGCCAGCTCTAGTAAAGTACCGGCCTGGAATACAGATTTTTATAGGGATAAGATTTCATGAGTGCTGTTGAATACTTTTTACTAGAAATTTGGTCATAATGGAAAAGGGAGAGTTACTGTAGTAAACTCAAGGGACATTCTGTAAGTAAAGGCTTATAGTTGTTTTGATTTTAGTATAGGATGGATCTAAACATTCTAGGAGGTGTTACAGACCCCAGAATGAGAAGATTGAATAATTGGAGTTAGAACGAGAGAAAGTCAGATAAAATACGCATTTGGCACATGATGGCATTAGAAAACGAATAAGAAAATCTGCTGTAGTTTGAAGATAACAAGGCAGAAGAAATGACGGTTGAAGAAGAAGCATTGAGGTGAAGAGAAGAAATGTGGAAACCTGTTTTGCATTGTCTCTACTTATTCACAGCAATGATGAGGTTATGATCAGAGTAGTTTTGAGAGTGTTAGGAGACTAGAAAAATTCTGCTGCTGATTCAGGGCTTTGATTATATAGCAAAATGAGTTTTGAGTAAGTAAAGAAACCCTATCATAATTACAGGTTTGGAATAAAATTTGATTATATGCTTTCGTGACTTTTTCTAGCAATACTTTGTCACAAGAGGAAAACAGATTGGGATAGGGACCTTGGGGAAAGATGAAGCATTCCAGCTTATGAAACTGACAATTTGTAAATGGAAGTAAATTAATGATGTGGAAGATTTAAATTGCTACACTGAGCCTCACTGAAATGGCTAGTAATGGCTTGAGGTTTGGGATGGTAGTTAGAACATGTACAGTTGGAAGAATAAAACCATCAAGAAGGTAAATATCATCAAATTAGTGAGTGAGTTTGAATTTCTGTAAGGCTGAAAGAGTGACATCTTTAGTTTTGCTCATTCTCAAAACTCCATTAAAATAATAGTAAATGAGTATTTTAAAGAACTGAATCTACAACAAAATGATAATGCAAGCAAAGAAAACAGCAAAACACATTGAAACCATAAAGCAGAAGGTTCGGTGATTGGTAAATGACAGCAGTCTTGAGAAAGCAGAAACCTAGCCAATGGTTCAGAAAGCCTAGAAGCAATCAATTTATATTAAAGATACAAAGCACAAGTGTGGGGTCTAATCTCAATAGCATTAGGAGACCAAGAAGTTGCCAAACCACCAAATCCCTTCCTCTGCTTTTCCACAACTGCTTCTGTTTAAGCCAGCAGAACACTAAAGCTCTAGTTCATTCTCTGGAATGGCTATAAACCAAAGCCCCCAAGCACAGCTGAGGACAGAGGGATTTTACTGAAAATGATGGATTTAATTCAAAGTTTATAAACTGAGTGTTAGTACCCCTCAGTCCTTTTCTACTATCCGGCAATGAGAACAAACCCCACAGGTAGGATATGTTTGAGCATTTTCTAGGGACTCTGATCAGCCCGAGTTAAAAAAATGTAAAACTAAAATGAAAGATTCTGTATGGAAATGGTTCAGATAATTCACTCTACCGAAAAACTGCACTGAATAAGCGTACCCCTCAACCCACCGAATGCTAAAGAAATTTCCAAACATTGTTTTAGTGGTGTTCTTACTATATGTGATCAGGAAGTCAAAGAACATCAGATAATTAAGGGAAGAATCTGATGGGCAGTGTGTTGCAAAGTATTCAAACAGAAAAAGCAACTTTAAGAAAGAAACTCAAGGGAAGAGGACTTTTATTTATAAATTTAGGGAGACAAGAAATATGATACTCAAAAAAGAAAACTAACAAATGACTTCGAAAACAAAAACAGCTTTTGGGAATTAAAAATGCAAGTGCAAAAAATGAATAACTTTCCAAAAGGGATAGAATGTAAAGTTGAAGAAAACTCTCAGAAGGGAGACTGAAAATAAAAGAGACCAAGAACCAAAAAGATAAAAGGAAAAGAAATGTAAAAGATTGGTCAAGAATGGCCAGTAGCTGAATAATGTAAGTTCCAGAAAGAGAGGACCAATAAAAGGAGAGGAAGAAATTATCAAACAAATAGTTCAGGATACTTCCATAATGTTAACACGTTTCCCAATTGAACAGCCTGCTGATTCTTTAATTAAAATGTGAAAGATAATACTTAAACTATGACAGATTGTAGGAAAATTTTAGGTTGAAGATTTTTTTTTTAAAGATTTTATTTATTTGACAGGGAGAGAGATCACAAGTAGCCAGAGAGGCAGGCAGAGAGAGAGGAGGAAGCAGGTTCCCCCGGAGCAGAGAGCCCGATGTGGGGCTCGATCCCAGAACCCCGAGACCACGACCTGAGCCAAAGGCAGAGGCTCAACCCACTGAGCCACCCAGGTGCCCCAGGTTGAAGATTTTGAAGGAGGAGCAATTCACAGCGATACCAGAGTCAAACTGTGGCTTGGTGGCTTGGTGGCTTGGTAGCAATACATAAAGGTAGTGGAGACTCCAGGAGCTGTGATGACCAGTATCTGAAGGGTCAGCAGAGGGAGGATGCTAACGAGCGGCTCCAGGTATGAGGCAAGTGAAAGCTGAAAACTTATACTAAATTATAAAAACACTTGAGGTCAAGGCTCACTGAAGTATTAAATTCTGAAACTGAAATAAAGGTCAGACTCACCTCCTCTTTAGCTGTCATCGTATCCTTTGTGCTCATTTCCGCCTTCCAGGGTAGTGACACAGCCAAGGGTGGGCATTCCAGGGAATCTCACATCATACTAAATAGACAACTGAGTATTGTTTTTGACCTCACACTTTTGATATCACCTTTATGTTTTTATCATTTTAATTAAAATTTGATGAAAGTGTGAGAAAAATTGTTTGGGTCTTTGGGTCATGCTTTATTTGGCTAAGAATAATGAAAACCAAATCCCTCTTTTATAAAAGCTTCATAGAATAGTGGAGAGTGTTGAGTGGCTCAATCGGTGAAGAATCTGACTTCAGCTCAGGTCATGATGCAGTCCCAAGTCCAGCTCCCTGCTCAGCAGAGAATCTGCTCCCTGTGCTCCTCCCCTGGCTTTTACACACTCTCTCTCACTCTCTCTCTCTCAAATAAATAAAATCTTAAAAAAAAAAAAAAAAGAAGTGTTGAAAGAAGAAGGCTCACCTAGGCAGACTGTCACTTTACTCTTAGGAGTCCACGGCTAATGTTTTTATGGTAGTGATAGCACTATGTGGATGGGGGAGATGGGGGCAAGCGTTATCTATTAATTTTAATCTCATCTATTAATTTTCAGTACTTTAGCAAAGAAGTGTAACAAATTGTTGTGGGGTAGGAGAGATGAAATGAGAAAAAAGGATGCTTTTAGATTCTGTCTTGTTTATTATACTAAAACTACAAACAAACAAAAATTTTGTTTAAGGAGTCATTGAGAGAGAACAAGTATGGAATTTCATTGTGGAAATTTTGCAATCATTCCCTAAAAATGACTACATTTTAATTGCCTAAGAGGAATATCTACATACATAAGAACTATTGTGGAAAACGAAGCATTGTGATGAAAGAAACAAAAAGAAATTAAATTCAAATCAGAGTATTTGCTTAATAGCTTAAGCAGTTGCTAATGTTTATATATTACAATGTGAATTATGATGCTTAGATAATGAATTTGTTGCTTTTTGAAAAGTCATGAACATTTCAACTTGCATCTTCTCATACTAAACAGATATGCAAATATTGTTAAGATGATTGTCTATTTTACAATAAGGTTAATTTTGGTAAAAGGCACATTAACACTATAATCATAATAGGGCTAATCAAGACTGGTTTTGATAAAGAAAGCAACAAAGGTAAATGCTAAAGAAAAGAAATAGCCAATTTGGATAATTTAGGCCAATACAATAATTTTTGTTTTTAAATAGAGGGGTTGGATTCTTTTGGCCCAATGTAAAATGAAAAAAAGATGATTTCTTTTCACTTACCTTCTTTTGCAGAACTTATTAAATATACTCTGATTGTGTATTATTGTGGGCATGAAGATGGTAAGGAAATGTTGAAATTAGATAGTTGCTATCTAATGCTGAATATTTATTTTGCTAAGATACTATAATAAAACTCCTGTGGATTATATTTTCTTCAGTTCTGGTTTTTCTCCATAAAATGATGATTATATTAAAATATTTGAAAATTCATGCATACTTTATCCAATGTACTAATTAGGAGCTAAATTAAATGTTCATTTTGAAATTTTTTTTAAATAGAAAATCACTCTGTGTAATTGTGAATATACACTGTATTTTAATCATAGAATTTTGAAGTTGGAAGGGACCTCAGATTTCATAGGGTCTCTCTGTTCATGCAGAGAAATAAGGGTAAGAGAAGCTACATATTTTAACCAAGGCCACATAGTTAATTGGATAATAATTCCTGGAGACATGATATAGTTTACATTTCACACATGTTAAATCATACATGTATTTACAACTGACAAAAGAAAGACTCAAAGTGACAACATGGTTTGCCTAGAAATGCACAGCTTTTGATGGCAGATCTGGGGTTCAAACCTAAATATAATATTCTTTATTAGTATACATTTTCTAGAGTGTCAGGTTATGTCCAAACTCCATTAATTTTGTGTAATTAAATATTTAGCCTGGTCTTTCCCCGGAGCTCCAGACATATATTTCCAATTGCCTGTTTGATATTTCTACTTAAAATTTCACAGATATCTTGAGTTTAACAAACTAAACTTGCGATTTTTTTCTCTTCAGATTGTTTTCCTATTCCCACTCCACAGTCTCGTTCATCTCAGTCAATGGTACAGTCATTCCCTCAACCCTGTTGTGTAAGCCATAAAATTTAGCATTATATAATTTAAAATTATCCCTCTTCCTCACCCTCCACATTCAAGCCATGGTGATTCTACCTCTAAAATATGTCTTGAATGTGCTGTATTTCCTCTGTTGCCGCTGTTACCACCTCAATCCAGAATAGTCAGTTGTCTTGCCTCAAGTATCATCTGATCACTACCGTTACTGATATCCTTTCCATTCTCCAAACAGGCTCAGCTACCTGCTTAGAGAGTAAATGAAATGATGCGACTTCCCTGCCAAAGAACCATGAATAGATTTTCTTACACTTGGAATAAAATTAAGCTACTTAGTGTAACTTATAAGGATTTACCTGACCTAAACTGCAGTTTATCTTGTAACATTCTCCCCATCACTCATAATTTTCTATTTATTCTATTTTCCTTCTTTGAATACTTGGCTTTTCCACTTTGGGCCCTCAGCATTTCCTTTTGACTGGGGCATTCCTCCCCATACTTGTCTCATGGTTAGGCTGCAGTGCCATCTTCTCTGGTAGATTAATGTCTACTGTGGCCTCCAGTGATGGAGACCCTGCTTTCTGGTATTCATGGCTTTGTTCTATGTCCTCTTCTGTAATAACTTTCTCCTAATCAGGAGGATATCTAAACCTAGAGAAGATGTCACTTCCATCAGTAGATTACAAAGATTCTGACTTCCATCTTGCCAGAAGACCCTCACCCTTTCTGGTTTTGGTGAAATTAGTTGTCATGTTGATAAGTTCACATGGCAAGGACTGGAAACAGACCCCTGACCAACAGCCATCTACTGAAGTCTTCAGACTAATAATGAAACAGAGCTGAATCTGGCCAACAACCACATAACAGAGCTTGGAAGAGGATTCTTCCTCAGTTGAATCTCCAGATGTAATCTTAGCCCTAACAGACACCTTAATGACGGTCTTGTGAGAAACCCCAAAGCAGATCAAGCTAAATTTATAGATGATGCCTGACATAAAGAAATCATGAGATAATAAATGTGTGTTGTTTTAAGCCACAGATCCAAAAAATAAGTACTTTATACATCTTTTCAAGGAAGTCTTGACTGAGTACCCTAACATAGATCACCCTCTATGTCTACCATTTATTTAGTTTTCTTATCGCCTATTAAAAACCTGAATTGGTTTTGTCTAGTTATCTCTCTGCATACTTTATTTGGCTAGGTTCTTCTACATAGGTGTGAGGTCCCTGAGGTTGAAATGAGGTATATATCACTGGATTATCTATGATCTAGCCTTCGTTTTTGTATATTTCTGGCCTGAGGTGTTTATGGACACTATGTGGTCATTAGGGCCATAGAATTCTCATTTCAAAATATTGGAATTTTCCTTCATCTTCATCTTATTCTAATGTGTACTTGATCTCCTGGAATAAACCTTTCCTTTAGCGTATGTTTGATGTGCTAAAGAGATAAGGCACAACGTTTGATGTTAAATGTACTTCATAATATTACTTTTTTTATTGTCCATATGAACAAGATAAAGTAGCATGGTAATACCTGATGAATTCAATCAACATAGATAGTAGACAGTCTGGATAATTCATGCCTCAACAATTGCCTGTTTCTGACTTGCAGAGAATTATTTTTTTGCTTGGTTAATCAGGATAATTGCTTTATATCTCCACTTCACTTTGCTTTTGTAGACATAGGCAGAGACCAGAAGGGCTAAACCCACCTTAAACCCTTCAGGTAGTTCAGAGGGCTTCCATCTTGCGTGCAACTCCACAGAATATTACTTCTTTTTCTTTTGGGAATACTTGCAATTTAAGTGTCTCAGTAGTTGATGTGAAGTGCTGTCAAAACCGTCTGATGCTACATTTTTAAAGCACAGTATAATTGTCATAATGCATTCAAGTCTTTGCTCACAATTACCTTAAATAATTATGAGCAGATTTATAGCCCTAAAGCTCAATGGAAGATGTTGAATTGTTTTATTTGTTTCTTTGTTTATAGTTTTTCCAGAAAGTTGTCTTTCCAGTGTGATCTAATGACTGCTAATGGGTAATCCCCATTGTCCTCTGTTTGACTTACCTGTTGACACATATTACAAATGACAATCTCAATATGTCAACAACTTAATTAAAAAGTTGAATTTAACAAAAACTATGTATTAACACATTGGTATCTCATCAGAAATATTACAGTTTCCACATTAATTGCTACACTGTATTTTCTTTTATTCAATCTATTCACAAAATGTAGCAGGTAGAGTGAGTTGAATGTGGACCCTAATTTTGCCCCATGGTACTATACCAAGAACTGAGGGGTAGGAAAAGCACATTTGTAAAAAACGGTAGATGCTGTTTTTCCAGATCCAAATCATTTGATCTATGTTTCCATCATAAGAGAGAATGCTGTTATTGTGTTGTGCTTTATAAGAAGGTTTCTGAAAAACTGTAACTATACAATATTTTTAACTCCTCCAAAGTCATTGTCATTCGTATTTCACTTAACTGAATTGTAAGTCTAAATTTCTCCATTGTAAAAATTCAACTAACATGTTAAAAGGGAACAGGTAATAACTTCAAGTAATTCATTTTTGCTATATTTTTCTTTTTTGCATTGTAATGAAGCAAATCCATTCAAAGTTTAATTGAACATATTTAAAGAAATTATGTGCTTTATTAAGAACATTTCAAGGCATCTGGATGGCTCAGTTGGTTAAACACCTGCCTTTGGCTCCAGTCATGGTCCCAGGGTTCTGGGATCAAGTCCACATCATGCTCCCTGCTCAGCAGGGAATCTGCTTCTTCCTCTGCCCACTCCCCTCCCCCCACTTGTGCTCTCTTTCTTTCTCTCTCTCACCCAAATAAATAAAATCTTTTTTAAAAAAAGAACATTTCATATATAGCTTTTAGATCAAATTATCAACCATAAAGAGTGTGATATAGTTAATTTCCATTAATAAGAGTGAAAAGGAAATCTGAATCAATTTTGAAGGATTCTGTGACACAAATAAAATCTTTTATGTCCCATAAAATCTCTGGTGAATACAGTGCCAAGAGAAATACAGAAGACACACATACAGCAGTCTCTTTGATGTGTGGATAGTTGAGATAGTGATCAAAGCTTTCCCAGCACATTCAAAAGCTCTGTCACCGACTGAAATAAATGAAGCAGAGAACTGAAAGCTAAAATTGAGCTATTTGGGCTAAGATAATAGTAAAAAGTAGATTTTTTTATTTATACAAAAATTGATAGAGTCATTTTATTGTCTCTAAGATTTTTTTTGAGCTCTTGAGGGTTTTTATTTTTATTCATTTATTGTTATTATTTTTATTATGCTGTTTGGATCATATTATCTTTTATTTAACCTCACTTAGTATAAGACAGCCAAATGAGGACACGAGAAATAACTTCCAGGCAGTTCCTGGGGCAGAGATTTCATAATACTAATACCCTTTGTCACAGCAGAAACAGAATATTTTTGAACATTTTTCTTTTCTGCAGTTGGGCTATTACTCTTTTATAATAAAATATTACTAGAAGTATTAATAAGTATTAATTATTAGTTGATATCTCTAACACATTAAAGTTACTCTTCAAATAGTTTATAACATTACATCTCAAGAGCAAGTTAGAAATTTAGCACTCAGAAATGCTGAATTGGTTATGATATATTAAGTTTTACCAAAATTTCACAATTTCCTGAAACCTATATATGCGCCAAGGCTCACTGTAATTACTCATATAGATCATATATGAAAAATTGTTGCATGATTCAAATGTTATAAATTTTTTTTTCCTGAAATTTTATGGTGAATTAAATAAATCTGTTAGTTCCTTTGCTGATGACACTGTTAAGCCAGTGTTCTTTTTCTTCTCTTTTTGGTGTTGAGATTGAGGGAGATGGAAGGAATGAGTAAGCAAACTCAGAGTGACCTGTCTGATAAAAGAATACTTTATTTTCCTCTCTTGAAACCATTATTTCATTGAAATTGAAATTGAAATCAGTATTCTCTAAATTATACACCCCCCTTTACTTAACATAATGGGTATGCTATTTAGCGTGATGTCTTGTTGTCCAGTCTTCCCCAGATACTTTCCTCCCATTATTCATTTTGAAGTGTTCGGAAGGTAATGAAGCCCTCTGCATGGCTCCTGTCTTCAGAAAATACTTCTATAGAACAAGCTTCCACCATGTGTTCTAATCTCCTTTGGTACAAATGGTCAGCAGGGCATATATTTTTGCCCTGATGCTTTATTTTTTGAACATTTTTATATAGTTGGAAAAGGCTAGACCCCCATGGAATCTTATCAAAACACTGCAGAGTGCTTGAATGCATCATATTATTGGTATTAATAAGATGAAAAATTAGCCACTGCAATAGACACTGGGAAATGTTTCAAATCACAGAGAGAGGCTTTCTTCAGGATAGAGCTAAAAAAAAAAAAAAAAAATAGGACAGCAGGGAAATAGATCTGAGGAGGTTTTTGAAAGTATGGAAATCAAACAAAGCTTTTGGCGAATAATAGTTTCCTATTGGACTAAATTAAAATATGTATTGCATGGTGTGTGTGTGTGTGTGTGTGTGTGGTATATGTATAGACGATAAAGGATAGGTCTCCATGGGACAATTAAGTTGAGAACTGAATTAACTTTAGCCTGGGAATATAATTAATAAATCTAAGTGTTTTTTTTTCTTTAAATTCTTTGTGAATTCCCTCAATTATTCATTTATATATTGGCATTCTGAACATAAGAAGTTGTATGAGTAGATTTTTACTTAAGTACAAATTAGACTGGCAAACATTTTAAGTAAGACTGCTACCTAAACAAAATCAAGTAAACTTTTAAGGAAATTATTAAGGATTTCTCTTTAAAAAATTGCTATTAAAAAGTGCCTCACTGAAATCTTAATTTATTTTTAGGTAGATTCTCTACATAGTCCAGATATGTAAGGCAGTTGCCAAATCCATTTTATCTGTAGGTAAAAGCAAAAGGGAATTGAAATATTTTAGAAAAACAAGACTAAAATAGTAGATAGACGTAGTTCTTTTCTTCAACTAGACTGTAAACTGAGGGACAATTTGATGTATTTAATTTCTTCTTAGATGCCTCCTGTAGTATCTATAGTATAGGTATTTAGTAAGTAAACTATACTTATTTGAAGAATGAATTAAGGATCTCCTGGATAATAGATTGAAGATTTTTCTTTCTGTTCACAAAACCCAAATCCTATCTAAATGCTAATTAAAATGCTACTTTGCACACTTGCAAAGTCAAAATATCAATAAACTATAACGATGTATTATTGCTCAAACTTCAAGGTGGGCAAGATTGACAGCAGTTATACTAAGAGAGGCTAAATATAGGAGAACAGTCACAGCTGACAAATGTGGCACCAACAGACACAAACTGTTTAGTGGCTCAAGGAGTGATCTTCTCCTAGGTGAAGAATAAACAAACAAACAAACAAAAAATAGGAATCTAGTAGTACCAAAACAAAACAGACTAAAGGAGATGCCAGAATAAGATTCTATATTCTTGCTATGTAGCCTTGGGAGAGATAAAGAAGTGGAGGCAAAATACATTGAGTCCTAGGAATTAAACTCCAAAATCTACTGGACGGGAGAAAGAGTGGTGAGTAAAACTAAGTACTTATATGAGAAGGACTGATAAAGTCAGAAAAAAGAGTGTTCTGTCTTATTTAGATGTGCATGAGAAGTTAATATGGGTGCTTACGTATTGGGGTAAAAAAGGTGATTGAGCTCAACTCCTAACATGCGAATGAGAAATTTCATTCTTAAAGTCTGTGTAAAAGATTTAAGAAAAAAGATACCCACATTTTTCCAATTAGACTGTAAAACATCCTATTCTTTGAGACCATAGCAGGAAACCGTCTTCCATGATCTCTATTTCAATTGATGTCAGCACCATCTACCCTGGAAAGCTAAAGGACGATCTTTGGCTTTGCTTTGACTTAACCACTTTCAAATGCTGCTGGTCATACCAGGGTTTTAAAAGAGAATTTAGAGAAGTTTCAGTAGAAAATGACAAATGTAACTACTTCTTATAGTGTGTATTACTATTCATCTGTAGACTCCCTTGCATTTATTTTAGCTCATTTTGTTCTGCATTGCCTTCAGTTAGGTTGGCATTGTTGACCTTATTTTAAAGAAGATGGTTTGCTTTCCTGTGGTGACATAGCTAGTAAATAATGTAACAAAGATTATGATCCAGACCTAGTAACTCCAGGTTTGATTCTTTTCTTTTTGCAACACTTGGCTGATTATTAATGACAGAACTCTTTAGTTACAGTCAATCAGAAAACAGAAGTCGATGGAGAAGCCACCATCTTGAACCTTAGCAGTCATCACACCAGAGGTGAAAGAAAGCTCTGGAAGTATTTTTAATGTGCCCAAGTGTTAAAATGTGCATTAAATTTCAGGTATTGCCATAGCATCAACATATGAGTACTGTCTAATTTGATGATTTATAAAATAGCACCAAATGGGTAGGGTTGAAAGCCAATATATATATAAATTACGTCTGGGATTAACACATCATATTGACTATTCTGCATTTAACCAATCATAGCAAAGGAACAAACAACACTAATTCTAGGGGACCCAATCTCAGAAATGGAAGTTCTCATTTCAGATATATAAACCTTGAACTTTCATAGCTTGATAGTTCTTGCTCCTACTGGAGAGGTGAGTGCTATCCCCTCATTCTTCTAACATTTGAAAGAACTCAAATCTGGTTGCCACATAGATGAGAGCCTTCATATTGAATACAATCGACAATGACAATGTAGGCAGCTGCTAGAGAAAGAGAAAGAAAAGCACAGCATTTATACCATTAGGAAACGATGTACCATTGGTTGGGGACTAGGGTTGAAGGGGAATGAAGTCTAGGGGTTAGGACCCTGTATTTCTTTTACCAACAGTCTGAGAGAGAGAGAGACAGAGACAGAGGCAGAGAAGATTAAATATTTTAAGTCTGGTAGATTGGATAGGTTTTTTATGTTGTATAGCTTTTTTGTTATGTCAACTAACCCTATAATAAATAAGTTATGGAAAGGCTAGTTCTGGCTAGTTTCTACTTATTTTGTTAAAGGTAGTTTAAATGTGACTCAGTTAATTATGGGTCTTAGATCCCACATAGCATTGACAGTTTTGCGCTGATAATAGAACACTCTGGCTTGGAAGGGACTTATATTGCTTCCACAAATGACTTGTTGAATATAATTAATTCCATGCTTCCATCAAAACACAAGATTGCCAGAAAGCAAAATCCTGTTCTGTGCTAGAAAGTGGAAAGAACTAAGATTATTTGACAAGGAGCAATAATGACAACACACCTACAGTCATTCCACTGCCCGAGATTTCTGTTGAACCTTGTCCGTATGTGAATCCAAGTTGCACTGGCAGAAAGAGTTTTAAAAGCCAGGTTATTCACCAGTTTTTTTGTCATTTTATGTAACAATTTGTTAGATTTCTGACTCCTCCTCTCTTCCTAATGCCTGGTGCCTGCATGCTCCTTAAAGTGCAACTTATTCTTCCTACGCCAAATCTTTTTTTTTTTTTAAAGATTTTATTTATTTATTTGAGAGAGAGGCAGTGAGAGAGAGCATGAGCAAGGAAAGGGTCAGAGGGAGAAGCAGACTCCCCGTGGAGTAGGAGCCGGATGCAGGACTCGATCCCGGGACTCTGGGATCATGACCTGAGCCGAAGGCAGTCGTCCAACCAACTTAGCCACCCAGGCGTCCCCTACGCCAAATCTTTTCATAACTTCCCCATGCCAGAGTAGCACTGCCCAGCAAGCCTTGCTGTTATCCATGCTCCAGCATCCAAGTTTCTTGATGTATTTGTTTCCTGGTCTCATAATGTGCAGAATATCCGAGTTGAAATATCATTATACTGGTATTTCACAAGGGAACACACACCTCCAATAGCTTTCTGAGAATTGCTAGCAAGGTGGCTGAGGGGAGGCATTTCCAGGCAGGAAGCACATACTGGGTCATGATGGTATGGCTCTGACAGGGAGGTCCCAGCACTCTTTGTCTAGAATCATAGATAAAACTCCCAAATTCTACCATTTTCAGTGATTGTATTATTTTACTCCATCCAGGAAGTGGAACTTAACACAAAGAACCTGATTCCATGAATAAGCTGGAGCAGTAGGTCAAATCTGAATGCCTACCAGAAAACTATTTGAGGTTTCTTACTTTCCTCCAGTCAGTAAGGAATCCCAGGCTTTGTGGAGAATCAACATTGGCTCTTTATCTGCACATGAATCATAAAGCATTGAATTAGGTCACTGCCTAGAATTTTTTTTTAACCACATAACTCACATAAGTCACTTAAATTGTTTATCAAACTACTCATCCCTCCCTTTAGTACTCAAAATTAATATAATCAGGAAAATCACCATATAGAGGTTTTCCAACCCACACATTAAAAAAAAAGCATTTTATTCTTGATTTTCTAACAAAGCGCTGTACAGTAGAAACACAAAGTGAACTATATATATACTTTTACATATTTAGTAACCAAAAAAGAAAGAGGTGACTTAATGTTAATGATGTATTTTATTTAGCACAATGCATTTAAAATATTTCAATATACAATCAATACAAAATTTTTCTGTGAGATTACTTTTGCATTCTTTTTTGTTTGTACCAAACCTTTGAATTCTGGAATGCATTTTATACTTATAGCACATCTCAAGTTAGACTAGGCACATTTCAACTGCTCAGGAGCTACAGATGCTTAGTGACTGCCATATTGAACATTTCTGTTCTGATAGATTTCCCAGTCATTTGAGAAAGCCTGTTTCTCACCATTTATAGTTATCACTTGCCTATAATTTAATCTTCTTGGGTAAAAAGACAACACAACATATCCTGTCACAGTGCCAGCACACAGCAAGTACTCAATAAATGTTTACTAAATAGCTTTAAACTTCAATTTACAAATATTTACTTGTTTACTTATCTGCAACTATGTGCCAGGTACTTTTCCAATCACTAGGGAATTTAGCAGTAATAAAAATAGACAAAATGCTTTCGCAAAACCTAACTTTTGGTGGTTGATTTCTTTAAGTGGATGCCAAATAAAATTACAAAACACAGAAATACAGAAACATAGCACCTAGTGAGTCAATAGCATGTGTTTTAAATGATTTCCTCCTTATGTTCTCTGTTACTGATTTCCATTGTTTTGCCTATTGCCCATCATCTATTACTCTCTGGCTACTTAGAATCTTTTACTGGAACACTGCACACAAGCTTGTCTTCTTTAGAAGGTCTAAGCTTCTTACTGTTTTTCAAGCAGGAGAGTTTTCTGATGTTTCTGGGCCTTTGAGGTTCTTAAACATTTTTTAAGGCCTGATTCATAATTCAGTTCAAGTTCAATTGATCCCTCATCCATGAAGATTCTTCTGATCCCCATTGTCAGTTTCTTCTTCATTCCTTGTTCAACAGGATTTTGTGTGGGTCTCTGTGATGTCACTTATTATGGACTACCCTTATAAGTTAATTTCTTCCCATTAGACCATTGCTTACTCACTGTAGCTCTAGTTATATAGCAAAGGACATGGCTTATGACAGATTCTCGGAAAAGTGTATGTAAGATAGATGAATAGTGCACCTGTCCCCTATCTTAATCCCTTGTATTCTCTCCTGATCCAAAGCAATCTGCCTTCATGGGTTTATGTGGTACAACTTACCTCTTGATATTATTCCCTTTTATCAGTGTTCCCATGGGTTGATGGAAAAGAGTTGCTAGATTGGGAAGTTAGCATCAGATTATGAAGAAACATCCAGAGAAGTGCTGAGACTATGTAATTTATAGTGTTCTCTTCTTCCCAAGAGAACCATCTCTGAACCTGTATCCAACTCATAGTTCATACTATTCTCCCTACTCCCATTGTTTTCTGGGCATCCCTGTTTCTTAGGCTTAATGGTTTTCCAGTGCTAATTCAGGAAGAATATTTATAAACTATTGTCTACAATTTGAATAAAAATAACAAACCATGTCCCGTCCCATCCAGGTTTGAAGGTAGCATTGTTTAACACCTGATAAGGCATTAAAGCTTCACTGTAATCCAACCTTGTATCTACACATCTGAGAACCCGTTTAAATGCAATTAGACCACAGGATCCTAACAGACATTGTAGTCCTTGCCTCTGACATTATCATTGTGTAATGTCTTGCATTTTTGGCGCTCATGAATGAGCTCCTCTCCAGGACTCAGGGAGTTTGTGTCCATGGTTCTAATGTTTTACCACTAGATGGTAACGTAAGTTTACCTACCCAAACATAGGATTTTTCTATTCACCTTGGTGTGATACAGGTATACATGAGGTAAAACACAATTCTGTCATTCCTTGGGAAATTATTTTCGAATTACTGAAATATAAATTTAGGTGTAATATATGTTTAAATAATTTAGAGACAAAGAGCATAAGAAGGATATAATCTGATCCAACAAGGGCTTAAAGTATTTTTTCCCATATTATATCTCAGTTTCTGCCTTGTTTTCCTTTTGTTTTTGTTTTCATCAAATAAAGAGGTGTCTCATTAAATTTATAGTCTTTTCAGAAGATACTAAGTATTTCCTATGGGTTTCCACTCTCCAACAATAAGATTTGGATTTTCTAGATACAGATGGAAGACATGGACATCAGCAAAATTTATTATGTGGTGGGAACAACAGAAATAAGAAATCAATGTCACGTCTTGCCTTTTTAGCCAAATGAACTTAAAAAGGTGCAAACTCCTTAGTGGTGCATGTAAAATCCTTCACATGTAGTTGATAATAGATAAATGCCTATTCTCTGCTTACTTTATTTTTCTTTTCCCTTTCCTTAAGGATCTGAAAATATAGTTTAATGGGTTCCTTTTCTGTCCAACAATGAAAGCATATGACACTTCTCTCCAATTGTCTTTTAGTGTATCCTTTCCAATATCCAAGGAGAATATAGAAAATAACCAAGCCTCTGCTGATGTGAAACATACCACTTAAGGCTTTCTAATTAAACATCTCAAGATGTATTTTTAACAGGTTTCCCCTGGAAAAAAACACCTGAAGCCTAAGAATTAATCCAATGGTAGAATCCAATGGTAGAATTCCAGATCATTGCCTCTGTGACTAGATTATAAACTTATGGAGAAAGTGGGTAATAACTTGTCTTTTTGATATTTGTTCAGATTTTCAGTACTACCACTCAGGAGAGCACCCGAAGACTCTCCCTAAAGTGAGTATCAATGGGAAAGTGATTGATATTCTTTACCGAGTTTAGTAAAGGGAAATATTTAAAAATTTGAATCCTTCCAGGGAGATAAATTTAAAATTTAAGAAACTGTAGGGGAAGAAAAATTTTTCCTTGGTCCTCTTAAGGTCCCTGGTTGGGTCTAAAAATTACTGACAAAATCAGATTAATAGGAGAAATATTTATTAATATGTTGTACATGACATATGTGCCTTCACAAGAAACTGAAGACCCATAAGAAAGTGAAGAAATGGGACGCCTGGGTGGCTCAGTTGGTTGGACGACTGCCTTCGGCTCAGGTCATGATCCCGGAGTCCCGGGATCGAGTCCCGCATCGGGATCCCAGCTCCATGGGGAGTCTGCTTCTCCCTCTGACCTTCTCCTCACTCATGCTCTCTCTCACTGTCTCTCTCTCAAATAAATAAATAAAATCTTTAATAAAAAAAAAAAAAAGAAAGTGAAGAAATGGTTAGACCTGAGTATATTTATGCTATGTTGTTATAGTGGGCAGTTGTGGATAAATATAATAGGTTAGGGAGTATGAGTTAAATGTAGTAAACTGGAGAAAACTTAGCAATGCCTTTTTGTTGCCATCTTTCTTAGCATCCTTTTGTCTTCAGAGATAAGGATATTTTTTTCCTTTGAAGGAGGGCATCTCTCACCTGAAGGCTTAATGACCCGTCTTAAGGGAGAAGGGCAGAAGGAATGTCAGAGTGACCTTCCTGATTCTGCTGTTTTCTCAAACTTCTTCAGCTTAAAATATTCAGCTTGCTAAGGTGTCAAATTCTGGGGTAGTGTGCCTTGAACCCCATCATAATAGTGATACAGATTTTGCATTATCATACCACATTTAAATCTGTTTTGAGTAAAATTCCTCATTCTGAACTGGATGGAGGAGTTTAAGACTATAACATTAAACTAGACTTTTAAAACTAGAATTAACGGTACATAATTCACCAGCTTTCTTTATGTTGCACTATATTGTTTTCACACATGTTTATTTTGGACACTCTATCAATTCTTTCTCAATTTACAAAAAACATGTCTTATGCAAAGTACAAAATAGACCATTGTTGTATGATTTTACATCTTTACCAGTAATACATGCAAGTCCTGGTTGTCCAACTCCTCACAAAAATGTTGGTGTTGATAATCTTTTTTTTAATAATAATCATTCTAGGGGCACCTGGGTGGCTCAGTGGGTTAAAGCCTTTGCCTTCGGCTCAGGTCATGATCTCAGGGTCCTGGGATCGAGCCCAGCATCGGGCTCTCTGCTCAGCAGGGAGCCTGCTTCCCCCTCTCTCTCTGCCTGCCTCTCTACCTACTTGTGATCTCTGTCTGTCAAATAAATAAATAAATAAATAAATAAATAAATAAAATCTTTAAAAACAAAACAAAATAAAATAAAAATAAAAAATAATACTCATTCTAGTGCATAATAGTATTATCTCCTTGTGGCTTTAATTTGCATTTTGTTAATGACTAATGATGTTGATCATTTCTCCTATTCTCATTGACCACTTATGTAGGGAGGAAAAGGTTTTCCTCAGTCTTCTTGAAGTTCTTGACTGGGTCTGAAAATCAAACTGACAAAGATGAATTAACAGGAGAAAAACGTTCCAGTTTTACTGATTTCCACACGTACGTGGGAGCCTTCATAAGAGAACTGGTCCCTGAAGATGTGCCCAGATTAGGAAGCTCTTCTATCTTTTAGCAAAGAAATAATAAACTTGTGATGAATTGATAAGACAGATGGGACTGGGCGAGGAGTAGTAAATGGTGAAGAAGTAACTAGGAGGGTAAGGGTTCAATTAACAAGGTTTGTATAGATTTCTCAGCCCCAAATTCCCCATCTCTGGTGAGAAGAATGCCTTCCTCTTGGTACAGAGAAGATAACCTTTCACATAGGAGTTTTAGACCTGTTTCAGGGAAGAAAAGTAAGGCAGAGAGGAGGGTCAGAGAGACCTTCCCACTTCTGCTGTTTTCTCAAAATCCTTCAGTTTAAGATATTCAGTGTGCCAGGCTACCATAATTTTAGGATAACATGTCCTGAATTCCGTCAATAGCTTAAACAGGATCCAAGGTACATTTTGCAAAAGTATTAGTTGTTTATCTTGTGTGTGTTTTCCTTTTAGAAATAAGTTAAAATTTTTATTTGTTTGGGACTATAGTTTCCTGCCTCCTCTCTTGTGGGACTCTGTCTCCTACTAAAAATCCCTTGCATATCTCTGTTTATCCTTGCACTTTTCCTGATCTGCCCTGAGTTGACAGAGTTAACAGGAGAGGTTACATTCCATTCGGACTTTCATTCATGTTTGGCAGTTTCTCAGTTGGATTAGATCTGAGTAGCTGTGGTTAAATTAGATTAGCAATAGCCACTTGACTTGAGACACTGCCATATCTCACCTTTCTCTTGGGGTAGTTCGCTAGTCACATAACTTATGCTTTGTTCTCATAGCCTACAAATATAGTGATAAATCCATGTTCCCCTGAACACATTTATAAGAAAACTTAAAAAATCAGTGTGGTAACTTTTTTTTTTTTTATGGCAAGTGGCTTGCATCACTAGACAAATTTTAAAATTGACTGCTTCAAGATATGTGAATGGATGAAAATAAGGTCTGCAGATTAGCACATGATTCCATTTGTTGAGACTGTCCACCTGAGTGTTTTTCTTGTGTTTCTTCCCTTAAGGTATAAGCATGGGGTTGGGGGAGCCTAAAGCATAGCCACAAGCTTGGTGGGGAGGAGAAGCTTGCAAAGAAGCTTGTAAAACTCCCAAGTGCTTCTCCACACTGCCTTAATAACTTGCAGCTCTGTTTCTGATTCAGGTCAGGCTGGAAAGATATTACACCTGAGATGGAACGTGGATAAACACTTCGTTTCTCCTGCTTCATTGCTTTAACCATCTAACTTGTGAACCTCAAGGTCACTGGTGCTATTCCAAAGTCCAAAGTACAACATAAAATCCTGAGTGACTGTTCACATAAAGCCTATTGAAACAGCACCTATTGCCTAAAAAATCAGATTGCTATTTTTGGGAAGACAACAAGGAGGGAGAAATTCTACCAGTAAATACATGCAGAACAATTTTTTTAAAAAAAGGTTTTATTTATTTATTTATGAGAGAGAAGAAGAGAGAGGGAGAGTAGGGGGGAAGGAGCAGAAGGGGAAAGAGGGAGGGGGAAGAATCTGAGACTCTGTGTTGAGCAAGGAGCCATACTCAGGGCTTGCTTGATCCCAGACCCTGAGGTCATGACTTGAACCAAAACCAAGAGTTGGATGCTTAACTGACTGAGCCACCTAGGTGCCCCTATAAGCAGGACAGTTTCTAATATTGCAGGAAAAGAATGAGAATCCCTTCATCACTATCGTGGAGCAATTAAAGCCCAAATCGGCATAAGAGAAACCAATCATGGACACAGAACAACTAGAGAGAGATGTTAATTTTGGGTTGTAACTAAAGTCAGCACAAAATAAATTAGCCAACTACAGAAAGACTCTATAGGAATAAATGTTGTATTTAAACTGTTCAAAGAGCCTAATGTGTATGCTCAGGACTTACTTATTAAATTCTTACTGTATAATAAGCATATGATAAAATTTAGGACATGTAACCTTAAAATATGGCATGCTGGCAATTTGAATATTTTAAGCTGAAGAAATCAAGAAATGGCAGATGCAGGAAGGACTTTCTGACTGTCCACTGAAGCAGGTCTTCAGATCCTCATGTGAACGGTGCCTGCCTATATCTAAAGGTAAAGGAGTTTCCTTATCTCCTAAGACTAAGGGACACAAAGCAGAATCTGAAGGAAGAGGACTTGATAAGCTTCCCCCCAGTTCACTACACTACCTCAGACCCTTTGTCCTGTCACATCTTCTCACAACTCTCTACTCTTCATCAGACCTAGCACAAAAATACCCAGGTTTAACTGCTTCTTTAGATCTTCATTTCCTTATGAAGTTTCCTGTGTCATATAAAACTTAATTAAATACATTTGTATACTTTTCTTTTGTTGATCTGTCTTTTGTTACAGGGGTCTCAGTTAAGAACTTAAAGAAGGTAAAAGAAAAACACGTTTTTCCTAACATATATATAAATATATTTCATAACCAGTCTCATATAATCCACTCATAACCAACATATGAGGTAATCACTCACTTATAACTAAGCAAACTGAGACTTCAGATACTCTTAATGTGTCCAGGGTTTTTAGCCCTCAGGAACTGACCCGGGATTTGAACTCAGGTATGCATGGGATCCAGTGTCTCCACTTTTTTTTTTTTTTTTTAGAGAAAGAGAGCTTGTGTACAAGTGTGCATGAGTGAGAGGTCGGGGGAGGAAGATAGAGGGAGAGAGAATCCCAAGCAGGCTCCATGCTGAGTGGTATGGAGCCCAGTGAGGGGCCCAATGAGGGGTTCAATCTCACAGTCCTAAGGTCATGACCTGAGCTCAACTCGGGAGTTCAACCAACTGAGCCACCCAGGTGTCCCCACAGTGTCTCCATTCTTAATAAGTAGCTCATTTCATATCTTGGAGCTGTCCTTGACTAAATTTGAAAGCTGTTTCTTAATTTGTCTGTTCCTCAATCTCTCAACTGTAACATAAGGATAACAGACTTACATCATTATTTTAAAGTTAAGTTGAGGGGAATGTAAAATGATGTAGCTGCTATGGAAAACAGTATGGTAATATCTCAGAATATTCAAAGTAGAATTACTGTATGATCCATCAATTCTATTCCTCCATATATACCTGACATAACTGAGAGCAGGATTTCAAAGAGATATTTGTAGACTCATGGGAGAAAGACTCATAGTACATGGGAGAAAAAAAGATATTCTCTTTTTTCATTCTCAGCTATAGCGTAGACAGATTAACAAAAGAAGAACACACAAGTTTGTTAACATGTATACATACATAAAAGGGAGACCCCCCCCAGGACAGATAAGTAACTCTCATTTAGGATTCAGGCTTAAATACCAACGTCAGCTAAATACTAAAAAGAAAAGTGTGTGGGGAGGCAGGCCAGTTACAGAAAAACTGCTAAACCAGAGTAGGATTTGTTATGCAGATTTAAGTCTACTCTTCTCCATTAAGAGTTCAGGTTGGTTTGTTTTTATTTGTTTGCTCATTTTGTTTGCTTTAATCATCTTTCTCTTCCTGATACACGCTTACAAATGGAGATGTTCTTTATAAATATAAATTTCCCTCACTAAAGGTTAAATTTTCCTCTGTTCTCAGAGCTGCTTCTATATCTGCTGTGCCTCAAAACAAACAAACAAATACATAAATAACCCCCCCCCCTTTGCACCAAAAAATCATATGCCAAAAAGACATTTGGGGGTGGCCTGTTTTGCTGCCCTCAACAGCAGCATTATTCACAATAGCCATAAAATATAAGCAACTTGTGTCCATCAGTAGATGAATAGTTAAACAAAATGTGATATATACAGACACAATGGAATATTATTCAGCCTTAAAAAAAGAAACAATCCTGCCAAATGTAGTAACATGGATGAGTCTTGAGGACCTTATGCTAAGTGGAATGACTCAGTACTCATAATTTCACTTGTGAGTGTGAACATGGGTAAAGTCACCTTTCAAATGGGAGTTGGAAGCCCTGGAAGAAGAGTTCTCATGCATGTACACTCATTGCCACTTATGTAACTAGGAGAAAGAAGAAAGAGGAAAATGGTTTTGACAAGGGAAGACATTTTTTTCATCTAGAAATTTTAATCTCTTGCTTTTATGAAAAGGAAGATCTTTCGCTACCCCAGCAGCAATGCATTAACCACAGTTTGTAGCCAATGGGAAACCATCAAAACCTCAAACTCTGGTTCTTCTTCAATAAACTTTTGTTCAAGACAGCCCTCCCCGATTTCATCCTAATACCTAATTAAAGCTCACCTTTCCTTTGTCTCTTTGGACTTGACTTTTGTTCCCATGGTTTGCTTGTTTTGAAATGAAATTCCTCTGCTATTCCTGAATAAACTCATTTGCTAGTAAGATACTTGGCTATTTTATTTATTTATTTATTTTTTATTTATTTGACAGAGAGAGAGAGATCACAAGTAGGTAGAAAGGCAGGAAGAGAGAGAGAGGGAGAAGCAGGCTTCCCGCTGAGCAGAGAGCCCGATGCGGGGCTCGATCCCAGAACCCTGAGATCATGACCTGAGCCGAAGGCAGAGGCTTAACCCACTGAGCCACCCAGGTGCCCCGGCTATTTTATTTTTAAGGTTGACATGAGGTATCTACAAAAGTGAAACTCACAGAACCAAAAAGTAGGATAATGGTTGCCGGGGGTGGGGGAAGAGGAAACGTGGAGCTGTTTTTTAATGAGTAGGGTTTCAGTTCCGCCAAATGAAACGAGTTTTGGAAATTGGGTGCACAATGTGAATGTATTTAACATTACTGAACTATACTCTTAAAAGTGGTTAAGATGACTAATTTTGTGTTTATGTGTTTTATGGCACACACACAAAAATAAATAAAAGTACTGTTTTTAAAGTAATTATTATAGTGCCAGGCTTTATATTTGGTGACCAATTAAGAGTAGCTATTCTTATTGCTGTCTATTAGTTTGAGTATGGTTAATTTTATTTAGGTCCCGGAATCTGGTGGATTTAAGTGAACTAACTAAATTGATTTTCTGAACCATCAACCATGAACACCAATAAATTACTATTAATGAGGCCACATCTGCATGTCTGTTAAATCTCACTTTTTAACGCCACCTTTCTAACTCCCTCAGTGATTACTTACATTAAAAATAAATGTTCACCTTAAACTGGTGAATGGATGTAGTTCTCTATAAATAAATTGCAGATAGCAACTACTGAAAAGAAAAGGAGGATAAAGACTAAAATTGAGGATGAATTTCATGTAAAATATCTAAAAACATACTATATTGTTCTTCTTCTTCTTCTTCTTCTTTTTTTTTTTTTTTTTTTTTTGTATTGTTCTTAATAGATATTCAAGGCTTGGTGTTGGCAGATGGGCCAAACCAGCCACGTGGACCTGTTTGGTTTGGCATATATAAAGTTTTAAAAGTTTTCAGATTACCAATGAATTTGAGTGGGACAGGTGTTTTCAGGTTTATTCAGAAACCTCTCCACCAGCACCCTCAGCTCCAGATTTGTCCTTGTCTTAGATCTCATACTTCTGTTATGTACATGTTTTCTGTGAACATTTGATTTTGCCACCTCTGGTTTATAGACTAGCCTTAGAAGCTGCATCAAAAACTGCTGAGATAAATGGTCTATAAATATAGATCATTTTGAACCATCTGAGCTTTACAAAAACGAATGTAAAACTTCAAAGTTATTTATTATTTGATACTTGAATCAAACTTTAACAACTACTTCCACAGAGCATCATTTCATAATACATATATATGTTACATATAGATAATATAGTATATGTGTGTGTGTGTAACAAACATTCATTGTGGTACTCACACATAGCAGGCATTAAGGTTTATTTTATAAATACGGGTTTATTTATCCATCTCCTAAACAAATAAGGGTAGTGTTTTATTAAACTGTTATCCCAAGCGTTGAAGCCATACTAGACATTAAATGTTTGTTGAACAAGTATACATGGAAAGCCAATATGTGATTAATAAGAAAAGCTCTTTTAGCAAATTAGAAATAAGGTAACTGAAAGAATCAAATGGCTTTAAGGGCTACTGTGACAGATATGAGTATATCTCTGCTGGGATGGTATGATAAACTAACCCTGAGAAAACACACAAAGTAATTTCTTCATTTATATCACTTTTTTTTTATTTTTTGGTACAGTACTGTCACACCAAATCTAGCTTTAAAAATTCCTCATACAATTAAAAAAATGTTTTATTCAAACATATTGGTTACTTTTTTGTAAAGATATAATGTTATAAGAAAAGAAAGTCTAGGATGATTGTTCTTTTTTTTCTTTCTTTTTTGATTGTTCTTTTTCAATTTCAAAAGTGATTTCTCAAAGGCTGACATCTTCAACATCTAGTTCAATACAGAGCAAATGTTTATAGCTGAGATATAAACCTCTTGAAGCATGGAAGTGGTGGCAAAGTGTTAACTGTGAATAGCTCCATTATAATCAATTATGGCTGTATGTGATGGACATAATACTTTGAAATGTTCAATAACCCACATTTGGAATAAAGATTGTTCATTTTATTTTATCTCCCAGTTGTACCTTTAATTATTTATAGAGATAAAAAGATCAGATGGATAAAACTATAAGTACTTATGGAGCAAGATATATATGCATGGATATGAATGGGTGAGTGGAAATTTAAAATCTATTTGATTTTAAAATCACTTAAATGTTTTAAATGCATGTTTCAAAACTGGCATATATGACATTTTTTAAAAAACTGCTTATTTAGCTTCAGAGAAATTCATTTTGCCATTGAAAATTTGGAATATAATTGCATTATGTTTTGGACAATTTTTCAGAGAAACAGAGTGAGAATTAGACACTATTTTACCCATAGGGACAGGTGTTTCCTTTCTCTGTGGAGGCAAAATTAGAGTTTCACAGTATTTTAAGATCTTTATGTGAAAGTTTATGAAAAATCCTTTTACTTTTTAAAAATTTGATTTTTAAGTTTTTCTTTATTTCAGTTATAAAATATTTAAGGTTATCAATTTACAAGCAACTTTTTCCCTCTTCAAGGGGCATATGTGAGACTTCAATTCCTTCTTATCTGTTATGCCCCATTAATGGGTCCGTGATTAAAGGAGCGAGACTGATATAAAGCGAAGGTGAAGCAAAGCTTTATTTCGCGCCAAGCATCAAGAATCTAACCGAACGATCGGGCACACACCTCTTACAAGAGAGGGCGACCCTTCTCTGTTTCACAGTCTAGCTTTTAAGGGCAAAGGCCATGCGGCTGGGCCTGGCCACACACAGGTGGCCAATGAGATTGTAACACACACAGGAAACTCCAAAGTGATGCTAGGTGACCAATTGAGTTACAATTTACCCTAGTAGACATTTGAACCAGCCTATTACACCTTGATTGGGATTGGAGCCCAAAGGCTCCCAAAGGGCGGGGCCCATACTCCTTGGTAACCAGGGAGACAGTATGCATCCCCCCACTGATCAGATGTCTCCACCTGGCCTGAACCACCTTTGTATCTGGGCTTTGTTACCTGAAGCTGGTTTCCGGGACTTGTCTCCAAGTAAATCCTCTGGGGGAAGGGGAGCAGGGACAGTTTCTAAATAGGTCTTTACATTATCCTCAGCCTAACATACTGTCATTGGTCCTGTTTAAACCATAAATGACATGTGCTTCTGAACAGCTCATCTTATTCTTTAGTTCTTGAAAAATAGGTCCAATCTAGAAGTATTTGACAGATTCAATTCTGAATTATTCTGGAGCTCTTACCTTTAATGAGTTTCTGTTATTCCCTCACTAAAAGTATGCATAATTGAGTGACGTTTGGATGAGACAAAAACATACGTCTTTTACTTTAAATTATATTGAGTTGTAGGGAAGAATTTTTCCTCTACTCTTCTAGGTTATTTTGGATGGACTATTAATTAAATTGACATAAGGCAGAATAATAGGAGAAAAACAAATTTAATGACATATGTATGGGAATCCCATTAAAATATGAGATCCAAGGAAAAGTTGGTCAGTTAAGACATAGATACCATCCTGAAATAAGGAATGAGATACAGCCCAAGACTTCAAAGGGAAAAAGGGTAATTCACAGGAGAATAAAAAGAGCAGATGTTTGGTAATTAGATGTTTGCCCTGCCATACAGATAGGTCTTCCAGATAAAAAGTTTTCTCTGGTAATAGATCTCTCTGTGAGTCAAGCCCCCTATCTAAATTCTTTGTAGTAGTTAGGGAGAGGTAAAATGTTTTTTGAGTTGATCACATTCAGCTCAAAATAATTCACATGCCAAAGTAGCAACTTTGAGGGTTGTATATTTTGCTTCCCTCAGAGACAATGTCAACTATTTTTGTTTAATGCTCATGGGCATTACTTACATTATAAATGTAAATATGTGCAGGTATCCCCAGGACTTTTTGTAATTAATTTGACCTGACCATTTTTTTTTACTTGAGTTTTTTAACTCTGGAAAACAATTAACAATTTTTAATATCTGGAAACTGTACCAAACAATATTAGCTAATTAAGGATTTGGATGAGATGAATGTGTATATCCTTCATAAAAATACAACTACATTGTTGGGATGGCAGAAAGGGCTACTTAAGATGGCGAAAGTTCCCGCCACAAGACCTGAGCTCGGACAGGAGAACAAAGGCCCAAGTAGGAATCTGAGACCCCTGCTTCTGGCTCCCGTGGACCAATGGGACCCTGACAAGCGGGAATCTGAGACCCTGCTCCGGGCTCCAGTGGACCAATAGGACCCCGACGAGCAAGCGAAATATCCGAATAAGGGAAACTTGCCAAAAGACCCCTGAGCTCCCCTCGAGACCCCTTAAAAGCCCCCTTCTCCCTGCCTTGGGCGCGACTTCCTCCACTCTGCTTTCCAGAATTGGGGAACCTCGCCTGAGAGTGCCCTCCTCCCATCGCAGTTTTCCTGGCTCCCCTTCTCCTGAGCCCTGAAACTGCGACGGAGAGTGCCTTTAATAAATCTTGCCTTGCACCCACTTCACTTGGTGTTGTGCTTATCTCGCTGGAAAAACTTTACATACATAAATGAGCCCTCTTTCTAATTTAACAACCTGCACTGTCTCTACTCTTATGTGTTTTTTATATTTTTTTTATATCTTTATATTTTCATCATAAAGATATGGCTGTTAATTTTATATTGCTGTATAGATAGATAAGTTTTATATTTCAAATAAAACTGGTACAATATTTTCTTGTGTTTACTGATATTAGAGTTCAGAAGATTAGATGCATGACTTAAATAAACTAGATATTATCCCATGAGCTAAAGATGGAAAAAAGTGAAAATGTATGAAGAATCAAAGAACATTTTTTTTTAAAGATTTTATTTATTTATTTGACAGAGAGAGATCACAGGTAGGCAGAGAGAGAGGGGAAGCAGGCTTCTTGCCATGAAGATCCTGATGCGGGGCTCCATCCCAGGACCCTGAGATCATGACCTGAGCCAAAGGCAGAGGCTTAACCCACTGAACCACCTAGACGCCCCAAAGAACAATTTTTTTGGTAAAAATAGATTTTCCAATACACTATAGAGAAGGTAAAATGTGACATCACACACACACACACACACACGTATAAAAGGATCTTCTGGAAAAATAAAAATTTACCTCTACACAGAACTTTGTCAGGGTACCAAATCATTTTACTCAAAGCAAAAGAGTAGCCAAGTACATATAAGGATGTTTACATGGAATAAATTACTTTTCTGTAGAAGTAGAGACTGTGTTCTAAATATTGCTGGCTTGTTTTATATTGTTTTTTTTTTTCATGTTTTTGAAGGAAAGCAGATTTTACCACCCCAAAATATGTCTGTGGTGTAAGGGTTATTTTGAGTTAAAGGCAATCAAAACCCCGCAGATTCAGGCAAACTTCTTTACCTCTCCTTTAACTGGTTAAATTTATGCTGGAAACAAGAACTGTATCTGCACAGTAGAGCAACCATTGATTTCCAAATCTGTCTGCCCTGCTGTGACTGGCCTTCCTTTGTATCCCCAGATCCTTAATCCTTCCCTTAGCTCAGGATGTTAATAAGCCTCAATTACCTGGCTGCCCTTTGGGTTTCATATTTTTAAGGGACGAAATTTGTTTTTCTCCTGTTAATTTGTCTTATGTCATTTTGATTATTAGACCGACCAAAAGAACTTAAAAAGGTGGAAGGGAAAACTTTTCTATCCCTACACTTTTGATATAGTTTCTATATGAAGGAAGGGAACAGAGTATAATAAACCTTACACCTAGGTTAACAGTGATTGACATTTTATTGTATTTTATTCTAATACCTTTTAGCTAAAATGTTTAAAAACATCATAACATGCTATTGTCATCCCTAAGTATTTCAGTATGTGCGTCTAAAGACACAAGGGGTATTACTTGATGACAACATATTAATTCCATAATTAAATTTTTGTTATAGACACACAAAAAAGTCTTGATTTGTTGATTTGTTCAAATGAGATGTTTCTCTCTTGGTTTTCTATCTCCCCAAGGCAACAGGAAATAGTTCACTGACCTCTCTACCTTCATTCCTCCCATGTATGTCCTTGATAGGCAGGGAAAATGACATAGAAGCACCTGCATGGAGAATCTCATTGGTGTCAAGTTTATTCTGCCCACTGATTTTCTTCTCTCTAGTCCCTATCTTGTAGGAGTTTTTTAAATCCAAAAGGCAAGAGAAGTTTTTATTTTTATTTATTTTGTTAAAATCAATGATATGCTGACTAATAGCCTAAGATTCAAATCTTAGTAGGTAGAATCTGGTACCTTAAGATACTCAGTCTGAAAACAGATTCCTTCTATGTTGAGTTCTAGAAGTACCTCTTGAAATAAAATGTGAATATTAAACTAGTTTATATCTCAGCTTGTATTTCTGCTAAGTTCAGAATGTCAGAGCTGGTTAAACCACAAAAACATAGAGTAGAAGACCCTCCTAGTCTATCTTTAATCTCATTCTTGTATTTGAAATGATCTAGACTAAGTGAACTATTGAGGAATGGTATATTGACTTTGGAATTTTGGAGGAAAAGATTATTTATTTTGGAATTAACATACAAATAATAAGAAAAATAATAAATCTGTTTTCTATTTGTAATATTAATAGGACTTAACCCCTCTGATACTGGAGGTAAACTGAACTGATTACAAATGGATACATTTTTCTTGATGGACACACTGTTATGTGGACATTTGTTAATTTATCTGCAGTGTATACCACATTAGTTGATTTATCGTTATTTGAAAGAAAGGTCAATTAATGAGTGGGAACGGAATGTAATTAAGAAGTCTTTTCTTTACTCTGTTTCGTTTCAAGCTAGAGAACAGTTCTGAATGCTGATGAGACAACATCTATTACAATGCCATCTATCAGACTTAGGTAATTACCTGAGAACAAAACATATAACAAAATACCTGCTACAGGCAGAAGTCCATGGGAAATCAGGTAGCAATGAGAAAAACTGAGTGTCACAATTATGGTGGTTATTATGAGGTTAGTTCTTTATTGATCCAAGATAAAGGAATTATTCTCTATAAATGGAATGCTACATCTGACTAGAATTAGCTCTTCATAGCCACTAGAAACCAAGGAATCTTTTCTGTAGCCAGTGAGTTGAAGTTTTTCACAGTGCTCATAAATAAAAGTTTTAAAGAAACAATTGCTTTTCTATGAAAGCTCTGGCATAGATCTTACTTTTAAAGGCCAAATCTTCATGTCCCCTGAGGATGAATACAAACTGGGTTTTTGTAGTGTTTTGCAAATTGCTGTTCTACTTTAAACTCTCTCCTGAGAAGAATGCATACCAGAAATGTAGACCAGATCTATTTTCTTTAACTCAGCATGTTAACTATAATGAAGATTTTTTTTTATCCACTTTGCAATTACATAAATCACTCAGTTTGAATCACTTCTGAATCCACAGCAGTTTCTTAAAGAACTGTACTAAAATCAATGAGGCAGTTGTTAAAAATGCAAATCCCAGTAGGTCTTTCAAAGACCTACTGAAGCAGACTCTTTGGGGATAGGACATGACAAACTGTATTTTTAATAAGCAGTGATTCTATTACTCCTAAACATTTCGAAAACATTGACTTGTAGATTTTTAGGACTGTGGAAGCTTCCTAAGCTGTTTGAGTCATAAACTTCTATATAGAACATGGCAATAAAATGAGTCTCTTTTCTTTTCAATGGTTTCCTCAAAGAAAAGTCAGGTACTACCTTAACATCTGCTATTTACTCTCTCGTTTAATAGGTCATTCGAATAGCTACTGATTACCTCCACTGTGTTTCTAGATAATGGGGATAAAATAGTTAACAAAACACACAAAATCCCTACTCTTCTGGAGCCTTTATTTCTGGTGGGGAAGATAGACAAGAAATGCAATGGGTAAGTAAATATATAGTGTATAATATTAGATGGTGATGAGTGCTTAGGAGAGGAATTAAGTAAAGAATTGGATTGTGGATAGGTGGGGAGAGGGTTAACATTTTAAATGGGGTGACTAGAGAAGGGCATATTTAGAAGGTGGTTTTTGAGTAGAGACATATAGAAATGAGAGAGCTAGCCATGTAGGTATTTGGAGGATGTCTTAATGAGGAAATTGCAAGGGTGCCTGGGTGGCTCAGTGGGTTAAAACCTCAGCCTTCGGATCGGGTCATGATCCCAGTGTCCTGGGATCAAGCCCCGAATCGGGCTCTCTGCTTAGCAGGGGGCCTGCTTCCTCCTGTCTCTCTCTCTGCCTGCCTCTCTGCCTATCTGTGATCTCTGTCTGTCAAATAAATAAATAAAATCTTTAAAAAATTAAAAAATTAAAAAAAAGAGGAAATTGCAGATGTGAAGACCTAGAGGGAAAATAGAACCTGTCAAGTTCAAGGGGAGAAGGCCAGCACGGCTGGAGTCAGGTGAATGAGGCGAGCAGGGGGCAGAGGTGGACCGCCGACTGGGATCACGTAAGGCCCAGGAGGTCATGATCAGCGATTTACCTTTACCCTGAATGAACAGGGAAGTCAACTGAGCATTCTGAGCAGGATTCATTTTGAAAGGAGCAAGAGAAAAATCACAGAGACAATATAGGAGGCTTTTGCTAAAATTTAGGCAAGAGATGGTGAGTTTTGGAAAGTTGGAGGGCGTGGATGGAGGAGATAAGTAGTTACTTTGTGGATATACAGAGAATGAAAGAGGAGAACCAGGGATGAATCTGAGGTTGGTGGCCCAAGCACCTGTAAGAGTAAGGTTGCCAGTAACTAAGGAAGATGTGTAGGAGAGACATGTTGGAGTGAGATATCAAAGCTTAGGAAGCTTCTACAGTCCTAAAAATCTATAGGTCAGAGTTTTTGAAATGTTTAGGAATAAAAGAATCATGCTTATTAAAAATGCAGATTGTCATGCCTGGTCCTCAAAGAGTCTGCTTCAGTAGGGCTTCTGGAATTTGCATTTTTAACAAGTGCCTCTTTGATTTTAATACAATTTCTGGCAGAGCCATGTACTCAGGAGCCCAGAGAGCTAGAAGGCCCAGGCAGAGAACTACCACAGGGGCAGATCCCAGGTACAGAGGTGCCATAGGTGCAGGCTGCCCAAAATCTTAGGAGTCCAGTCTCTGCCCAGCAAAGGTCCAGGGGCATCAAGCCCAAGAGGATTAGTTTTAAGCTCTAGGTTCTAATGGAATTTGCTTTATTGGGTTTTGGACTTGCTAGAAAATGTTACTTCTTTCTTCTTTCCGATTTCTTCCTTTTGGAATGGGAATGTTCATTCTATGCCTATCCTGCCATGTATTTCAAAATTGTATAAACATGTTGGTTTCACAGGTTCACAGCTGGAAATCGATATGCCAGAGGATGGATCATACTTTGATTTTTACCCACATCTCATTTAAGGAATAAGAAGTGAGGTAGAAGGAAAGCCAGGCAGGTGGGGTTCTGTGGAAGAACAAGTATTTCAGGAGCAACTAGGCAAGGACCAAGCACCAACTGTTTGATTTACCTATGCAGTACCTCACTCACTGGAGTGTGGAGGGGCAAAGAAGTAGGGGCAAAATCTTAGATTTAAGTGAGAATTAGAGTAGTGAGAATTAAAGTAGATTTAAGTGAGAATGGAAGGGAGGAAACTGGAGATGGTGATTAACAACTCTGGCTTTAGGGGCGCCTCGGTGGCTCAGTGGGTTAAAGCCTCTGCCTTCGGCCCAGGTCATGATCCCAGGGTCCTGGGATCAAGCCCCGCATCGGGCTGTCTGCTCCGCAGGGAGCCTGCTTCATCTTCTCTCTCTCTCTCTGCCTGCCTCTCTGCCTATTTGTGATCTCTGTCTGTCAAATAAATAAATAAAAATCTTTAAAAAAAAAACAAAAAAAAAACCAACTCTGGATTTAAAAAACAGAAATGAGTGGGATTTCAGATACTGCTGTGGAAATGGGGCTAAAGGGGTTTTGTGTTATTGTTTTAAGAGAGAAATAAGGGTGTGTATGAATGAGTATAGGAATGATCCATTTTAGAGAGAAAAAGACATGACTGAGGAAAAAAAAAGCAGAGAAAATTGCTGAAGCAATGCCTTTCAGATGGCAAGGGTAGAGGTGATTTATTGTACAATGGCAAGGGCTTGCCTTGGTTTATAGCACACGTAGCATCCAAATGTGACAGAAATAAAGACAGAGTTTTCTGCCACAAAGTTTGGTTGGTGAGTGAATGTTGCGGTAGAAGTTTATAGGGGTTCTTTCTATTTGTTTCCAATTTTTTCCTGAAGGAAGAAACAAAGTACAGTTGTTAATCTTACATGTCAACTTGACTGGATCATGGGGATTCCAGAAATGGGGTAAATATTATTTCTGCGTCGCTCATTGAGGGTATTTCTAGATGAGATTAGCATTTGAATCAGTAGACTGAGTAAAGTAGGTTGCCTTCGCCAGTGTGGGTGGGCCTCATCTAATCCACGGAGGACCGGTATAGAATAAAACACTGAGTAAGAAAGAATGCTCTCTCTCTTTGCCTGTATTCTAGCTGAGACAATAGTCCTCTCCTGCCTTCAGACTCAGACTCAGACAAGGACTACAATACCATCAACCCTTCTGGGTCTCCAACTTTGTGACTGCAGACTGCGGGACTTCTCAACCTCCCTAACTGCATGATCTCTAATTCCTTTGTAATAAATATGCACACAGGTATGCTCTTGGTTCTGTTGCTGTGATGAACTCAGACTAACACACAGGTCAATTAGCAAAGGTGAGGATTGCAGAGAGATTTGAGAGGAGAAGCTCTGAAATAGCTAGCAGAGAAAGTGAGGGAATGGACTAAGAACTTGTATGAATGATTTCCTGGAAATGCGGCAGATCAGTTGCTATAGTTTTAAACGAACATTATTCTGCACGATTTATGCATGCTTTCATTTTGTTTTGTTTTGTTTGATGTTACTTTTCTCCGCTAAGTTCACCAGCATGGGTTCAGGCATGCAGTGCATAGAGGGTTGGATTTAATCAGGGCTATCATTTAGCCACACCAGTACTCAAAAGCAGAACAAGGACAAGAAAGCAGAGTATAATCAAAGGAGTAGTTATAATGATTGGCCAACTAATTGAAAATGAGGAACCAATGACAAGATAGAGGTGAAGATAGTGAAAAGTTGTGGTATTCAAAGATTGAAGGTCCTTGGATTGAAGGAGTGTTGGGAGTTGGTGTTTGGCATATGAAATGGTGAGCTGAAAAAACTGAGTTTGATAGTACATTAGCTGAGGTTGATACTATGAAGCAATTACAGTTACTAGTAATGACAGGTTCAAAGAAATGATCATATGTGCTTGTGATTGAGTGGCTATGGCAAGAGAGAGAAGACAAGAGAGGAAAAGGTCAAGTAAACAGGAGTTCAAGACACTGAAAGGATCATTCCATGAATTTGAAATCATTAAGAATTATGAGAAGAATAACAATGGAATGAGTAGCAATGGATTTACAATCCATTGGAAATATTGTAAACGCCATGGATTTATAATATTTGAAATAATAAAGTTGGGGTTGGTATAGTAAATCATAAAGTGGGATGGTGAAAGGTGCAATTAATAAATGAAATTCAAAATCTGGGATTGGAGAGCATAGGATGGAGGACATCTATCCAATCTTGTGCCTAGGGGTAAAGACACTGGACAAAAACAGCCACCATTTGAGAAAGCTACAAGAAAATCAATGTCCTCAATGGGGATAAATGTTTCCTTTCGAACAGTAAGGAAAACAGGTGGATTGGGGAAGAATTTGAATTTAGAGGAAATTTTGCTGAGAGTTAAATCTTGAGTTCCAGAGACACGTGGAAATGGTTTCAGTAACTGAGGAGAACTGAAAGATAGAATTAAAAAAAGGAGATGAACAGTGGTATGTGGATTGGAGTCCAGTGGGTTAAGGTTGACTTGGAAATCTGGATCTGTGTGTGGTGACCATCATAGACACAGGTGAGGGCTCAGTGAAAGGAGTTCTCTGGCAGGGGATAATGGAGAGGCTGCGAGTGAGGGAAGGAGGAATGTGGACATGGTTCATCTGTGGTACAAGGCACCTGGGGTTCTCACTCTTCTCCTGCTGATGGGAACGTGAAATTGTGCTGATGGGAATGTGAAATTGTGCCAAGAAGTGGTTTTAGTCCAAAATCTAAGAAAAAGTGGTTACTCAGGCACAATAGTCTTAATTTGTCAGTTGCTGAGTAGTGGCCTGGAAGCAGTGTATTAAGGGAAAAAAAAAAAAGACAAAATAAAGAAATAAACATAAATACCCTCCTGCTATACTTCTGGCATTTTATCTTAAATCCATCCTGTGCAAATAGGCCTCACAGGCCTACATTACATTGACATACACAATTCAGTTTTTCTAAACATATCAGTGTGATTTGTAGACTGAATTAACATGTTTATAGTATCCCTATGGAAACTGGCAGGAGGCAAGTGATGTATATATAGGAGTTTGTGCCAGGGTAAGTAAAGTGGGGAGCTTACGGTTTAGGTAAGTGTGAATAAATCTAGGTAAAATCTACATTAAACTCACACCTCAGGTTGTTTCATGCAGAATATTACGTTTGAAAAACCATAACAGGCTATTATTCTTTGCCTGAACATAAATGTCTAATTATACTTTGTTGAGTAAGTAATAGTGAACCAAAGAAGAATAAAATCAAATCACTACATACACACAGGTATGTAGAAATGCAGGTGACATTTAACAACACAGTGAAACTCACGACATTTTATTAGATTATACCACTGAGAAGCATCCATTACCACCTTTGTTTATAAAGATATTTTCCAAGAATCACCATAAACACTGCTCAAATAGTAAGCCAAAACACTATTGAAAGACCCCCCCGCCAAGAGGTTCTAAAAATATGAAATATTTGAGGCAAAGATTTTTAAGTACAAGTGTTTTCCTTGGCTTCAGATCAAGACAAACTGTTCACTGAAAGGGCAGCTCCTCCTGGGTGTTGAGAACAACTGTTAGTCTCATGTGAACTGAGTGTGCTTTGTTCAATTAAAAAAAGAAAAAAAGCGTTGTTCCTCTTGAAAAACAAAGCACACCACTTTTTTTGAGTTAACTCCCCAACACTTGGGAGGCATAAATTATGTTTTGGGTTTCAGACAAATGGAGTATCAGACAAAGGAAATTTGCCTTCTCACCCGTATAGGTAACATTTGGAGACAGTTGATTTAATAAAAGAAAACTGAGGTTGTACTATATAGAGCTCTATCACAAGCATTTTTCAATTGCACCATCTATAAAAAAAGGTAGTGTTTAAAACAGCCATATAAAAAGTCAACATCTCCCTTATTTCTACTTAGAAAGTTGGCTTTATTATAATGGTAATATAATATATATCAGTTGTTTGGCAGTCTGTGCTTTGAGTTAAAATTCTAATTGATAAATTAAAAAATCATGAATTGGAGGGAAACAAATGTAAGATCAAACATCTTTTTTCTTATTCTATCCTTTATTGTTTCTTTTGTTCAGCAATTACTTATTGTCTTTTATGTCTCTGGTGGTATGTTATGCATTGAGAAACAAGAGTCGGTGTAATAAATGTGGTCCCTATTTTAACGTATTAAAATGAGATAAAGAAAAACAAGGAAGCAGTTGCGATACTGAATGGTAATAGGAGTTCTAGGAACAGTACAGGATCTGGCACATAGAAAATGAAATTAATCCACACCTAGCAGTTTGGAAAAGATTTTCTAGATGAATGGTGGTTGCAGCTGAGAGAGGAGAAACAAGAATTACACCGGGAAAAAAGCATGGACGTTGTTTCCAAGCAGAAAATATCATTGCCTTTTAGGATTCTTTGACTGCAAGAAACAGATGCATTCTGAGTGCATTTTGGGAAAGGAAGAAGTTTATTTTCTAATGGAATCTAAGGAAGGGTTAAACATCTAAGCTTGAGAATGTGCAGGGTTGCAATTGAGACTAAGAAATATGGGCCCAGAACGAACCTTTTTCTTGTTTCTTCTCTGCATGCGTTGGCTTCATTCTCTGTCGCTGCAAACCGACTTTCATTTTAAACGACAGAAGACCGCTCACTTGATGTTGACTTTATACATTTAAAGTTCTAAAATCTGGGGATAGATTAATTGCTTCAACCTGTGTCTAGTTCTTATTTCTAATTGAGTAAACTGTGGTCCGAGTGGTGGGATCACCTAAGGACGTTAAGATGCCTGTTGTAATCACGTTTGGTGAGTTGTGAGGAGCTGTGGTTGCTTAGGAAAATAGTCATGGACTAGCAGTACCATAGATATTTACGAGTCAGCATTTCGATTATGAACAGCATTCTAATAATATTTTAAATCTCCTAACTCTGGTTGTATTTACTCTTTCAATCCAAATATGAATATAAATGATTAAATAGGAGAGTATTTTCTCCCTCAGTATGTAAAATTTATTGGATTTGACTCATTCTAAAAAATACCTATCTCACTATTCAAGCACACAGATCTGTACAGAAATACATGTAAGATGGATATGTAAAGATGAACATATATTAAGACCTATTTACACAGAATATATTTGAGATATAATGCTAAATGATAACAGGGGAGTTTTTTTTTCCTGTTAATTAATTAATGAATGGTTAATATAATATTCTTTTGCAGGCTACCATTCATCAGTTGACAAACGGACAGAACATATATGTCCGTGTATATGTAATATGTATGCATGTGTAAATGTCCATCTTTCCTCTCTATCATCCATCTACCCATCCATCTGATTGATTTTGGTATAACTAATAGCTGGATTGGGGGATTTAACTGGGTTTTATAGGATGTAAATCTTCATTAGAGGAAGTCAGTATGGACAATATTAGGGAATAACAATATGCTACAGGACATATTGCCCTGAACACCTGGCCGGGAGTGCTCCTGACCACCCACACCTCTGGCATTTTTGCCCTTACTCTGCCTGGAAGGAGCTAGGAATCGGGTAGGTGTCATACCTCTTTCTTCCTAATTCTTCTAATTTTTAGAAGAATTCTTTCTTCCCTAATTCTTCTCTTAGACTGTTACCAGAATACAGTGACTCGTGATTCCCTTTGTACTTTCATTTTTTGTAATGATGACTATAACTCAGGGAGAAATAATGAATTTGGATGGAAGCCAAATCAGGTAAAACTTAACTTTTTTTCAGTCCCTGGATAATTGTAATTTTCTAATTAGTATCCAGAGTGTTCTGTTACGCTGAAAAGATAGTTGTACATAAAGTTTACATGGTAGAATTCTACTACATTAAAAAGCTATCTGTAGAGAAAGTTATTAACTTTAAATACTTTAGTTCATGACTTTAGAATATTAAATTCAGGTTCAGGTTAAAGGTTGCTTTTCAGAAGCCTTTGCCACATGTGTTCTGAAATTTTCATATGAGGGTAATGAGCAAGAGCTGTAAATTAAACCAGATGCCAGTGTAACTTCTGTCTTCTTTCAAGTGGCTGTTTCGTAGGGCCTTTTATCATTGAAAAATAAAATAAAATATTTGGACTTAACATAGAAGTCAGAGCTGAGTTGCTAAAAGTAGAATTTTAAGCAACACAAATTAAAAACACATCACATCAAACTTCTTGCTTTAACCAAAAATTAAATGTTGAAAATGTAAGGGCACTCTGAGTTTTTGATCCTTATATATTGCATTCTTATGTTTTGTTAGTATTATTTTCTTAAGATCTCAGATATTTCAAAGAATTCCCTCTTTCTGGAAAAAAGTTATTATAGTTAAACTAATAACATTTGTATAGTATTTTAACTGCTTTATTTTATATAAACTGCTAAGTGAGGAAGACAGTTTAAATTTAGTATTAAGAGCTTATTCTTTATTTTCAACCATCTGACTTAAAGATCTGCAGCCAGGAGTACATATAATAAGTAGAAAAGTGAATTAAAATTTTTTTGAAATTAGATAATATGAAATATAGAGAACACATTTTTTCTGAACCAAGAATTGGTACACGATTTTGACACAGTAATTTTGTTTTTCTGATATGTGTTTTTTTTTTTAATAGGGAAAAAGCCTGTAAATGAATAAAAATGCATTTGTATTCAAGTTTTCATTTAAATAAACATATTTATTAGAAAAAATGCACTTATCTAAAGATCCCTTCAAAAAATTTTGAAAAAGCAGAAATATGCATCCTTCTGTAACCCAGAAGAGCTCTAGGTACTCAAATAACCTTAGAGGAAGTGTGTTGTCTTAGTAGTATAAATAGAAAACTGCATCTATAAAATTGGAGGGTGGTGGGGATAGGTAGAAAAATTCTTAAGATGGTATAGGTGAGTAGTTGTCACATTAGTAGCCAAAAGAGAAAAATGTCCTAGCAAAGAAAATACTGGTGTTTTTTTGTTTTTGTTTTTGTTTTTTTACAAAAAGGGGTGAACACTTCACTTAATTTCATGTATATGATAACTGGCATATGCTCTTTGGTTTGTGATCATAACTTTCATAGGATTAAGCACTCCATACCTCCTTATGGTGTTTTGAAATCTATCCTCATTCCTAGCTCTACTCCTTATTGTACACTCACTTTGAGTAGTAAAATTAAACTATCACATTTCGGGGGTATCCAGTACTGATCCAAAATATTACAATCTGTTATTTAGTCTCTCTCACAAAACTATCATGTTTTTATTGGCAAACCATGACCATTTTGAGGGGAGGGACTGAGAAAATTCAAAATGTCCTTAGGAGGGCTAGTCCTTTCCCATAAGAAGAGATATAATCCAGTGGGCTCAGAGGCAAGGTTTAATATGAGTGTAGACTTACTCATTGAAAGTCACTGATTCATCTGGTATTCTGGAATTTCCAATCCCCCCAAAAACTGTTCTGTATTGTTTGGTGGGATCATTTTGAAGCTCTGAATTTCTTTTCAGCTTAAAATTTTCACTAGGGATTAATGGATCTTTGTATTTCAACTAATATGCCCACGTGGCCTACAAACTCTAGGGGACACTCCCATAGGTACCACCTCGGGACATTATTTCCTTTTACAGTTCTCTCCCCTCGTGTGTGATTTACTTCTATCCTGTGCCTTGCTTGTAAACAGTAGAATGTGGCAACATTGATCGGATGCTTGCGATTGCATGCGTGCAATTACATGATATGTTGTGTAGGATTCTAGGGTCCATGTCGCTGGATTCTCTTACTCGCTTGTTGGCTTTGTAGAAGCAGGCCACCTTGTGGTAGGCTGCCTATGTTTGGGGACCCATGTGGCCAGGAACCTCCTATGGTCGCCTCTAGGAGATGAGGGGAACTTGGGGCTGATGGGCAGCAAGAAATTGAAGGCCTCAGTCTTGGAGCTAACGAAAGCATATCCCCTCCCAGTGGAACTTCAGATGAGACTGCAGACCCAGATGACACATCGAATGCAGCCTTGACAGACCCTGTCAGAGAATCCAGCCACGTCATGCCAAGATTCCTGACCCACGGAAATTGTGAAATAGCAAGTGTGTTCGGTCTTAAGCTCTGTGTTCGTGGTAATTCGTTGCACAGCGATAGACAACTAATGCAATCCTCTTCTTTAATATTGGGGAAGAGAAATACAGCAGTTCAGACAGGAACTGTGCCAAACAGCAGGAATGCAGTACAGCATAGCCCATACTCATCTTCTAGCTCGTCTTCATCTCCAGCGCATTGTCTGGATGTCTCGGCACACGCACGGCAGGCTGGCCAGAACAGGGAAGCCATGTCCCCATTTGGCTGTGAAAACGAATATTGACATGGCCATTGAGGGCCTACAAGGTCACAGTCCAAGGGGGATCTATTGGGACTTTTAGCTGGTCAGACTAAATTCACCAGACATTTTTATATCTGTGAGTCTAATGCTGTGAAACCTCCCTGAGATGCTATTAAGGGAGGAGAGAGGGAGCTTTGACAGAATATTTAAAGGTAGTGAAGGGAGAAAACCATAACAATGCCAGGTTTATACTCCACTGAGCTCAGCCTGCTCAGTGAACCAGTTATTCTTGCTATATGGCAAGGATCATAGACTGTGATCCAGAGCCTGGAGCTCCCAGCTCTGCTACCTACAAAAATCATAAACTTGATGAAGTTATCAAGTGAAATATTGAGTTCCTCCTACATAGGAGGCAATAAATGCACTACTTCACACCTGTTATACTACGCATTTCTCATAACAACTCCATGGATGATCGCTATTGGCCTCATTTCATATGAGGGGAAAAAAGAAAAACACTTCACTTAGTTGTCCAAGGCCATCATCGAGCTTAGATTCGTAGTCAGATTTAGAGGATGCCAAAATCCTCATTTTTTTCTACCATTTTACACATCACTTTGAGCTGCGTTTTTCTGCCCTTTTCAAATGGCAGGGGTTGTGAAGGTAGCAGAACATACATGAAAAACTGTTATGCATGTAGTCTGTGTTCAGCAACTGGTAGCTCGATTATCACCACCTTCCTGTTCCTACTCATATCATTATTAGTACCCAGTAAAGTCAGGTTACAGTGGATGTCGAGAACATTCTTCCAAAGAAGTAAAAGAATAGCATTCTGTTTTATAGAGCCTTAAAAGTTAAATCTGAGTATCTGTAAATGAGTCTTTGCTATTTTTTATTTTTGCTTTATTTTTTTTAGTCCTTGACAAATTGAGCTTTGCCTTAAGGCTATCGAATCACACTGGGACAGTAGAAATAAAGTGAGATCCAAAGACACAAACCTGGGGCAAATGGCTCAGATCTCCAAACTGTGTACAGATCATTCAGGGGTTTCCCTCCTTCAGGTTTAAGCTCTGCAGCCTTGTTCATGTAGCAGCGGATCCCAGAGATCTCATCCCTCCTGCATGCCCGGAACACAACAGTTTCCACTGTATTCTATTTCCCAGGTCAGTGGAATTTCCAACGTAAGTTTGAAACCTAATACAGGCTGACCAAGCAAAGAACATAAAATAAATACAGTGTACAATCTCCCATTTCGTATCACTGTAATTTCATAAGAGAAAGGACATTTTCATGTTCAAAAGTAAAAAACAGAAACAAAAACACAACAGAATAAAGGACAGTCCTTTAAATGAATACATTCAACTTTAAGGAAAACCCACCCTGCTTTCTTTTCTGTACCTTTTTTGCATCTTGCAACCGACTTATGAAAAACTTGACATTGATGGACACAAATCCTCAGACTGGCCTTTGGAAACGGTAGACCCAGAGGACTGGTGAGCCCACCCTGGAGTGAAGAATGCTGTTGGGATTTCCGGAGATGGTCCTGGCTGTGGTGTTCTGTGGAGGAGTTTCGGCTAGTCAGCTTCTGGCCAGACACACTGTGGTAAAAGGCTTCAAGTGGACACCATGTTGTGGTTTGCTGTTTTACAACCCCTGGAGCCCTGTGTGGTCCAAATTGGCAATCTCTAGGGATCTTCGAAGGCCAGAAAATTGCCAATTCCGCTGTTAGGTTATTTATTTATGTGGTTCCCCCCACTGCTCTTCCTGACGGGTAAGCCAGTGGTCACTGAGGCTGTTTGTGTAACGCTCTGTCTTGTGGGATCTGAGGGATTGAATCAAATGAATACCAACTGTGAGGGAAACTGAAGTCGAGGGGAGATCACATTTATGGCTTTCCACCATCTCTCCCCACTGAGTTTTCACCTTTCAGTTCTAGTTTTCCCGACTTCTCAGGGTTCTGAGACAGAGGACTCTCCTCATGGAACATCACAGTCTTCCGGGATCTCCAGGCCAACCTCATCAGTACATGTAAGAAATCCAGGCCCCCTGAAGACACATTTTGCAAAAGTCGCATAGCACGTTAGCAGCAGAAACCACTATAGGACTGGTACTACTCCACTATCTTTATTGAGAATGAAACTTGTTTCTTTGTTTAGCTGAAGCAAGGTTATAGCTTTCCAAAAGAAACTTTGAAAACAAGAGCAAAAAGAAACTAGCAATAACTATTCAAAAATAGAAATAAATAAGTTTTCGAAAAGTACATATTTCATTTACTTTCCTGGACCCTGAAAAGTAGCAGTGTTTGCTTAAAACAAGGTGGACACTTTGGAAATAGGTCCAAATTCCACTTCTGCCATTTAGAAGTGATGAGACTCAGGATAAATTAACAAATATCTTTGTGTCTCCGTATTGTTGAATGAAACACACAGATGAGAAAACCAACCTTGTGGAACTCCAGTAAGGGTGAAATAGAACAGTGTATGTAGACTCTCATCCCCATGCCTAGCCCATAATAGGTGGGACTAAGGAAGTGTCTATAATTGGGGGTGGGGGTGCTTCCCTTGTTGATGCTAATACAACTAATTTCAGTTCTGTCAACTTATCACTTAGAAAAGTCCATGAAGACGTCTTGCATTTCTCATCAAACTGCTGTAGACACCCCATCAAAGTCTCTATTTTCAATCTTGGGGCATTGTCATTTTTCACAGTTTCTTGATTAGCCCCTTCTGTCCTAACACCCCACGAGCAGACTGGTATTGTAGAATGAAATAAAGCCTTTGTTCCCAGCCAAATAAAGAAATGTACTCAATGACTAATGTTTCACTCACACAGAAAGAAACCTCCCTATTAAGTATTAAAATACTGCGGGGAAATGGTTAAATTCTCCTTTCTACAGAAAGTAAAATGGAATTCTCTGCATTCTAGAGGTCTTCAAACCTGGGACTTCTTGAGAATTGGCTGTATGAAAAAAAAATGTAGGTATGCAGAAGCTAATTTAAGTCACAATGTTCTTGATACCCTGCTCAAATTCCCGTAAAAGATAATCATCATAAGAGGGACCAAAATCAACCTCTAATTTAGTTGTCTAGCCACACATTTTACTCTGATGTGTTGGATCTGTGTTATCACATCTTCTAATAATTTAGAGTACCAGCTCCAGGCTCCCAAGAATGATTCTGGCAGAACTAAGACTAAATGCTCAATGCTGAAGATGGGTATCAGAGGTATTTCAGACTTGAGATGGGGACAAGAGGTCTGGGGAGCAGTCCTGTTTGCTTCTCAGCCTATGACTTGTTCCTGGTGACCTTTACTCTTCAACTGAACTCAAGAGTTGGTATCTCTCTTTTGATGTCCTGTAGCTTGTATCTAGGGTTTCCCTCCCACTCCTCCCACTCCCACCTAATCTATGGACTATAAATATAATTAAATTTTTCCAACCCTTGCTCATCTTCAAATGTAACATAAAAATCCTTTTTAAGGTTTTTGGAGGTTTGGACTATAACAATAATGAAAACATAAATCCTCTCATATAAGTTAATTTTATTCCTGCTGTCTTTCTGCCTTTCTTTCCCACCAGTGATCCCCCTCTTCTGGGATCTGTTAACTATCCAGACCCAATTTATGGGCACCACGTGTCAGCCAATGAGTGGATATAATAAGGGCAGGAAGGGGTTTGTCTAGGTTTGTGTAGGGAAACTAGATCAGGATCTTGAAAGAATCACCTGTGGCCACTCTGGGGTAGGAGCCTGATTGTGAGTGGGTTTGGGACAGGGCCCAGGTTTGGGAGATTACGTGGAGCTAAGAGTTGAGAGAAAAGTGAGACACAGGAATAGGCCATGGCAAAGGTAGGGGAAAAGGAGGGAAAATCTACAAGGCAGGAGTCGAGAGAGGGAAGTCCCCATGTCCATGGGGCCACCCAGCTGTGATAGCTATTCCTAGGTTGTTAATTTACGCCAACAGAGACTGCCTGTATATTACCCTCATCTGTAGTGTGTGTGTGTGTGTGTGTTTGATGGGGTGGTGGCATTGAGAAGCTAAGGGAGGATTATTAGAGTTGCAGACACCAGCTACGTTATTGCTACCTTTGTCATTCAGAGCAAAGAAAGAGCATTTTATATTCACAGGGAGCAGAATTAAAAGACACTTAGACCTAGATTGTTGTCATTTGCTGAAAGAAATTTATTAAGCTAAAAAGACACCCTTAAAATGTAAACCACCATAATTCCATTTGCACGGATATAAATATGGATAGGCAAAAATGCCTCTTCACAATCAAAGCTTTGTAAGGACTTCCATCTAGAAATCTCTTTGAATGTCTGTAACCAGTAATTTACTAAAGTTCAGGATGCCTGTCCCTAGAGTCTCCTGTGAGACAAGGGGAGCCTCAAATTGTGACATTTATCAGCTAATATAATTTAAATATCATGGAAATTGAGGGTTAGAGTGGATTAGAAAAAAAGTTACAATACATCACCAAAAAAACTAATTATTAAAATTTTGGTATATATAAAAAAAGAGACAAATTGAGGATGATGCTATTGAAATTTCTACTTTGGCACTCAGTTCTGGTTTCCACAGCATGGTTTTGCAGTAATCATATTTCTCTGCTGACATACTGTTTCCTAAAATAATAGAATGTGCATAGGGGAAACCATGCACCACCTTGTCAGAAATGGCTGGGGATGTTATTCACAGGCAGATCACAAAATAAGTACATACCGGAGAGCTAAATTTTTATCCATGGTGACTCTTAGGACTTTTCTCAAATATGAATTTTGTGTTTATGCTGCAGTGAACCTCCACACAGAATAAGGGGAGAGATAGTGTTAAGCGTTAGGGCAGAAAAATCTCAAGCACTTATGAATATTATTTTTATGAAGTGCCAAGCAAGGACTGAATCCAAAAGTGATCTTAAGGTGATAGATTTACAATTAAAAATGATGAATTGGGGGCACCTGGGTGGCTCCGGGGGTTTAGCTTCTGCCTTCGGCTCAGGTCATGATCCCAGGGTCCTGGGATCGAGCCCCACACCGGACTCTCTGCTCGGCGGGGAGCTTGCTTCCTCCTCTCTCTCTCTGCCTGCTTCTTTGCCTGCTTGGGATCTCTGTCAAATAAATAAGTAAAATCTTCAAAAAAAAATGATGAATTGTTTTTGAATAAAGGCAACTCTTTGTATTTCATGGGCAACTTGCTCTCATTCTGGGTTCAAAGTCCTTTAACTATTTCTGTACAAGGAAAGGGATGGCTATAATATTGGGCCTCTGTGAAGCCCAAAAAGGATCAGCTCTTAGGCACAAAGGAAATTGGCAAGTGAATCTGTGAATGTATGCCTCTTAATTTTTAAAAGATCTAATCTGTAACTAAAGAATAAGAAAACAGGATTTGACATTTTCAGGTGGAAGTGTAGACAGGTCATATGAAGGATGTAGAGGAGAGGTAATTTGTTATGGCACTGGTGAGCTGGACTCCATGGCCACAAAAATTCAGCACAGTAGAAAAAATTAGGCAAAGAAGCCAATTTGGTTTACCAGGCCTTTCCCGGTCGCCTGTATATGTATATGCACAATGCTTGAAATGTGTCTCATTAAGAGGGGTGCATATTTTACCCCATATTTCAAAGCTACCTGATCTTCCTTTGAGAAACAATCAACATTTGGAAATGCATAGTTTGCACCTGTGCAGAGAAGCGCATGCCAAAGAAGCCGTTTCCAGATGCCAAGAATCCGTGGATAATTGAGGAATAAACTGAAGCATTGATTTGGTTGACTCACAACCAAAGGGAGAAATAATTCAGAAGCAACTTAGTAAAGAAACTAACATCAGGAAACCAGAGTAAATCCCAAGAGGGAGATGTGGCAGCTATAGGGGAAGTGAATCCTGACCCCAAGCCCGGAATATGGGCCTTGGGATAAACAGTGGGATTGGCCTGAAAAACCATGTGAAAGTTTGCTTTAAAACAGTGGCTTTCAGCACCGAAGTCTCATTAATATTACCTGGAGAGTTTTAAAAAACAACATTGCTTCCAAGGCCCCACTAGGGACCAATTAAACCCCAAATTACTTAGGGCAGGGCCCAGACAGAAGTTTATTTAAAACTCCCCTGTTGGTTCTAAAGTGCATCCGGGATTGAGACATATTGCCTTGAAGCTACCGACCTTGAAAACTTAAGGAAGGCCAAGGAGAGAGACCACTGCTTCCAAAGGTGGGAGGAATGTCTCGTCTTGGGGGCCAAGAAGGTTTTGCAATTGAGTTTTGACCAGAGATAGGACTGTTCTTAATTCTCTAATTTTTTCTTAATATTTATTCCTTGGTTTACTGAATTAGCAAATAATTTTTTTGAAAGGCTAAAGTATTCTGTTGTTTTTGTAACCTAGAGAGAAAGTAGGTCTAACAGAAATCAAGGATAAGAAAGAGTCCCAGCTGAAATGGGTTTGTGACGTTAGTCTCTGCCCTGTTTTGAGATTGTTTGGAATGACAGGATTTTATTCCAAAGGGTTTTATGGAACTAAGGTAGGATTAGATGGCTAGGGAAAAACACACCCCAGGCCAACATTTTTTTCATTCTCTTTCTTTTTATTTCTATATGATTATAATCTTCCAGTACTCATTATAACACCTACCATTTACTGAGCAGCTAATTTTGCTAAGTTACACTGATTTTTATACATGTAATCTCTAATATTCATAATAGCCCTGTCAAATACATACTATCATTTTTATGAGGTCAAAATTAAGCCTTATAAAATTAGGTATTTTTTTAATGTCACAGTGGTTAAAGGGTGAGCAAGAAGTTAAATTCAGTTGTGTTTGAATCCAAAGCCAAATTTCATTTCAACCAAATTCACTGTGGAACTCTTCCTGTGAAATAGGTTCTCCGATGCCTAATGGTAAATACAAAATGTTGAGTCGACTCAAGTAAAAATTTCTTCTACTTCTTTTGTGGAAGAGAGTTATAGGTTAAGATTAAAGTGGGTGGGGGACTCTACGAAAACTGAGGGAAGAATGTTTGGGGTCAGTTAATTGCCTTTAAGTTATTTTTCTTTATCTTTGGTTTTCTGCAGTTGGAATATGATGTACGTGGCTGTAGTTGGGTTGACATTTATTTTGCTTGTTGTTCTCTAAGAATCCTGCATTCATGGGTTGGTTAATTTGGGGAAAATTATCAGTCTTTATTTTGTTTTTTCAACTATTGCTCTGCTTTATTTTTTCTCCTCCTTATGTGTATGTTACACCTTTTGTAGTTGTCTCCTAGTCCTTGGATATATTGTTCCATTTTTCTTGTTTGGTTTGCCTTGCAGTCTTCTTTTCTTGGCTATGGGGTCTTGGAAGTTTTTTTTTTTGGCATATCCTCAAGCTCAGAGAGTATTTCCTTGGCCATCTTCGGTCTACTAATGAGGTTCTGAAAGGCATTTGTCACTTGTGTTAGTGCTTTTATTTTGTTTTCTAGCATTTCTTAACTCTCTTAGATTTTCCATCTCTACATTTCCCATCCGAGCTCAACTACTGTATGAATCATAGTAGTTGTATAGTTCTGGTCTGATAATTCCAACATCCCTGTGATATCTGGATCTGGTTTTGATGCTTGTTCTGTCTCTTCAAATTGTGTTTTAGTGTTTTTTTGTTTGTTTGCCTTTTAGTATGTCTTATAATTTTTTGTTAAAAGGTGGACATGGTGTACTGTATAAAAGGAGCTACAGTAAATAAGTCTTTAGTAATATGGTGGTAAGATGGGAGGGAGGAAAAGCATCTATAATCCAATGAGTAGTGGTTGATGAACCTGTGCCCCCCTGGGGTAGGGTATTTACCTTCATCCAGATCAGTGAAATTCCTATAAACCGCAGCAAATTAGTTTCTGGCAAAACTATTTCTCCTGAGTCCAGACCTTGTTAAGAAGAACAAAGAGCTCTGGCATATTTCAAATGGTTCTTTGTTTCCTCCCGCTGCCAGAAGCAGGAGAGGATTTTTCACCTATGTTTGCAACAACTGTTTGCAACAAAAAATAGAAGCCTGGTAGAAGTCTAGGAGTAAAACTCTACAAAAGTGTGAGGGTCCTCCAATGACTGGATCCCCTGGAGTTTTTAGCTCTCAGATTTGTCTACACTGAGCCTCCAGCGATTTGACAATGACCATTCAGTTCTTCCTACCCCAGCACTGGTTCCCACAGAAGCTTCTTGGGTGGGTTTCATATGCTCAGGTAAAGTTGTGATTCTCCGTATCCTCCTGTCTCCAGTTTTGTGGGCAACAGTTTTCCCTGTGACCTCACTTCTTTAAATGGATTAAAAAGAGTTGTTGATTAAAAAAAAAAAAAAAAATATATATATATATATATATATATATATATATATACACACACACACACACAGCTTTTTACTTGTTAAGATGGAGTGGCAACTTCTAGTCTCTTTACATGCCAGATCAGAAACTGGAAGTCACTTTACTGTGTTTTTTCATTTCCTTTTAGCAAAAAATGCAAACTAAAATAGAAAATAATAGCCCAATTAAAACGATCTTCTGGGTCAAGATTCTGTTATTTCCCACTGAGTTTGAGAGAAATTGATGTTCCTTTATATCATTTGTGTTGTCTGCATTTGTCTCTAGCTATTCTTCCTTGCATGATAAACCATGGTTTACAGGTCACAGATGATCTCACTTACCTAATTTCACCCTCATATCCCAGGTTAGCACTTCAGAATAAGTTTTTCCTTTAAAGTTTATATTACACTCTAGAATATTTATGTAGTTTGTATGTGCCAGGCACTGGATCAGGAGAGAGCTTAATCTCAATTAGAAAGACCTTCCTGGTACTAAAACTTTTCCTCTAGGCTCATCAATGCTGTGTCTCCCCTTATTGATCATTGAGTCTGTTGGTAACTATCCATCCTGCTCTTTAAAATCTATGTCCTCTAGTTTTTAAATATTCTCTTACTGACTTACTGCTTGTACCATACCTTGGTATCTATAATTCTCTTTAATTTTTTAATCCTGCCTAGATTCTGACATTTTGACAGTTCACAAAGATATATTTTGACCACCAGTCATTTGGTTGTTGACCATAACTAACTCAGACTCCAAGCATGTACACTGTTATATTTAGAACTTTAATTTTTTTAGCTCAGTGGAGCAGAGGCTGATAAGTACTTGTTCTATGTAGTGACGTGGACAATTAGAATAAACACCCATTCCACCCCAACTGAAATACCTAAAACAAAACCAATTTTAATTCATGTTGGACTTCTGATCTATATGAATGTAAGACAATTGTTTATTATGCCTGTATGCTTGTGATGACTTGTTAGGGCAGCAGTAGGAAACCAAAATATAAGGACAGAAGTTATTACAGTTATAAGAAACTAAAACAGAAGAACAAGACAGAGGGCAGTCATAGGTAGACATTAATGCTCTGTCGAGTATAACAGTTTTTTAGAACATCAGTAGCTAACAAAGTCACACTGTGACTATGATGGCTTGATTAGGAAAAAAAGTTCCATAATCATGTCTGAACACTGGCAGGAGCATTACCTTTAAACCATAAAAATGACCCACCATCTCCCCATCTTGATAAATAAGTAAACTACTTCTGCTTTACCAACTACTGCTTTAACTTTGCTGAGTCCTTGCTTGTAGGTAAAACCTACTAAAATATCCAAACATTTGGGGTACCTGTATGGCTCAGTCGTTTAAGTGTCTTCCTTTGGCTCAGGTTATGATCCCAGGGTCCTGGGTCCCACATCAGGCTCTCTGCTCAGGAGGAAGTCTGCTTCTCCCTCTGCCTGCCACTTCCCCTGCTTGTGTGCTTGTGCATGCACTGTCTCTCTCTCTTTCTCTCTCTCTGGCAAATAAATGAATAAAATCTTAAAAAGGAAAAATAATCCAAATATTTGCTTCACGACAGCATCCAATCTAGGATAAAGCCCCCCCATCCTTTGAAGTTTCCCCAAATCACCTGAAACAAGCCCAAATCTTATAAGTCCTTTCTTATACCCTCTTGCTGAGATGTCCCATAGTCTCCCATGATGCTTGTTTTCCATTTCTACAGTGAATTATAAATGAAACTTTTCCAACCATAGGTGTGGTCCAGGAAGTCTTTGTATGCATGGACGAAAAGTATATCCAGATACATTTCTTGAAGCAGTTAGGTATTTTGTGCAATTTATTTTTACTCTGTAATTAGAGGTACCCCAAATAACAAAGTCCGATAACCCAAAAACTAGAGGGAATTGTGAGAACTTTCTCAGACCTACTTTCCTCCATTCATGTAATTTGTGTCATGCCTGGTGAGTGCACTAATCTAGTCTGTGGATGTGACTCTGTCATGAAGAACTACACTTAGAAGAAGGCAGAAAAGTGAAGACCTGTTCATCTGTAAGGTTGAAGTAAAGGTGTTAAAGGAGGCCAGGCATCCAAGTCCTTGTTCAAGAAAGTAACATGCTGTGGGTGATGTGTCTTCTGTCAGGTTGAGAGATGACTTTCAGAGAGGTTATATACTGTCTGAGTCCTGAAATGGCTCTCTGTAAGGGTTGCTGGGGTGGGCTCCTCTGCTTAAGGGTGGCAGACAGGATAGTGGCCTGAAATACTTCTATGCAATACAGGTCTTGTTATTCTTAATGATAAGGTATCTCTAAATTCCTGTGAAGGTGTTAATTCTAGAAAACTGATTCTACAGTATAAAAAGTAGGTGATAGACTAAGTTGCAGGTCATAATTAAAATGCTTGAGAATATACTCTAAACTTCTATTTTTTTAAAAATTAGTAGCATTAAGTGTTGGTGCAATATTTGTATGGTTTTAAGAAAATAATAATCTAGGGTGCCTGGGTGGCTCAGTGGGTTAAAGCCTCTGCCTTCAGCTCAGGTCATGACCCCAGGGTCCTGGGATCGAGCCCCACATCAGGCTCTCTGCTCAGCAGGGAGCCTGCTTCCTCCTCTCTCTCTCTCTCTCTGCCTGCCTCTCTGCCTACTTGTGATCTCTGTCTGTCAAATAAATAAATAAAATATTAAAAAAAAAGAATATAATAATCTAAGGATATACATTTTAAATCTAGGTATTTGCAAGAAAAAGACCAAGAGAAGGTAAGTATTTTAAAAAATGTAGACCAGGGGCGCCTGGGTGGCTCAGTGGGTTAAGCCGCTGCCTTCGGCTCGGGTCATGATCTCAGGGTCCTGGGATCGAGTCCCACATCGGGCTCTCTGCTCAGCAGGAAGCCTGCTTCCCTCTCTCTCTCTCTCTGCCTGCCTCTCCGTCTACTTGTGATCTCTGTCAAATAAATAAATAAAATCTTAAAAAAAAAAATGTAGACCAGCTTGGGCATGATAGTCCTTTATTTTAGTTGCACACCAAGGGCAGGCATATGAGTAGTCTGCCTCATATGGAGGAAAACTTTATCACTGTTATTTTTTTAGAAATTAAACCTAGGATGACCAAAAATCCAGGTTGGATTTTAGTCAGATTTATTTATAACTTCTCTGCAAAAAAATATACCCCCTTGGTGCCTACACTGCAGAGACTGAAGCCATTGTTCTCCTCCTTGGTATGTCACTGTTTATCTCACTCGAATGGAATAGAAAGGAGGTAAGTGATCAAAGATAATAGTAATCATTGCTCTGTTCAGGGACCAAGTTTTCTCCCATATAGTTGCTTCCCCATCCCTTAGGGCATTGTCTTCATCTGCATGGTAAAAATCTGGTCCAATTATAGTACTAGTGGGTATATAAAATAGTACAACCACTTTGGAAATTGTTCTGGAAGTTTCTATAATATAAGTTTAAACATACACTTTCTCTATAGCCCAGTAATCCCATTCTAGGTTTTACTTAAGAAAGTGAAAACATATGTTCACACAAAAATTTTAAAAAGAGTATCCATAACAGCTCTTTTCATAGTAGCTGCAAATTGAAAACAACTCACATTGCCATCAGTAGGAGAATGGAGGAAAATATAGTGGATAAATATCTTATGGAATAGTCATGCAAAAGATTACCACTCAGCCACAATAATAAATGAAGTATCAATACACACAACAAGAAGAACGGAAAAGTGACATGTGGAAATTAAGAGTAATAGTCTATGTTAATTTGAATTTATACACACACACACATATATATATCTATATGTCAAAGTTATCCACTGAAAATGTGCATTTTATGCTGTGGAAAATATACCTCAAAACCAATACACGCTGGAGCCCATCACTATTCTATCTTGTGGCAATGGAAAAGAATGCAAAGGAATAGAAAACAATTTTTAAAATTTTCAATTTAATTGGGGAAATGAAGTCAAGTGGCCCCACCTGGCCACAGAGAAGTGTGGAGAGTTTTCTGTAGCTGGAAACCATATGTCCAGAGCGAAATTTATTACCTTGGAAAGAAGCAAAATAAAGGGTAGTCAGACAACTACAAAATTTATAGCTGTGTGTATTGATATATAAAATACTCTACAAATATTATTTTGCTTGTTAAAATAATAGTGAATGTTAAAACCACAAGTACAAGTTGTTCTCAGAGACCCATAGAATTCATTTTATCCCAAGTAATATTCGACGTACTGACCATGACATTTTACATTGATCTAATTAGACCAAGAACCAGAAATACCTCCTAAGCTACCCACATAAACCCTGGAGATCTTGCCATAACAATGTCTATTTAAATTTTACTTTATTTCAACAATTTTAACTATTTTTTTTTAACTGTTATTGTTTTGAGAGCTATATCTACCTATCTTTACTTTGTAGTGTCCGTATTCTGATATTTGCTACCTTTTTTTTTTTAAGTGCTACTTTTTTAAGAACTCTGGAAATAATATTTGCAGTGATTTTTAGTTATATTTGCCCCCTTGTCCTGAATAACTCTGAAAATTTAATCTTCAAAACTGACAGGCTTAATATCTATACTTAGCAAGGTATAGATTTTCCTCCGCAAAGTAAGAGTTTCTTTTGTAAAACTGGTCTCCATGGATTTTATAAAATGTTTAGAACATACAGAGTGAAAGAATCAGAATATCTGATAACTACAATGGCTTTTAGTTTTGTACTTTATCTTTTCCTCTTCAACTCAAATAATCCTTATTTTATAGCAATAAGTATTCATTCCTGTGTTGTCTTTGGGATTAGCTTCCTAAAAGATTAGTTTCCAATGGGTGGTTTCCACTTCCTTCTTCCATTCCCCAGTGCCCTGCAATCTGAATTATGTTTCCATTACTCTAAATTGTATTTAAGTTGCCTGAAAAACTGTTTTAAACGTCAAAGCCTGCTTTTTAGTGATTTTTTTTCTTAAATGAATTTCACAGCATTTGATATTTTTTTAAAATAAAAATCTCTTTTCAGCTCTTTTTCTCTCACTCTCCTTCTTTTCGAAACCAATCAGGATGTTTCCATAAATCCTACTGTGGCTCTCCCTTCCCTTTGCAAGTGTTGGATTTCTTCATGTTTCCAATCTCATCCCATCACCTTCCCTTATCACTCTGTGTGCCCAGGACTTTCATTTAGTCTAAACATTGTTGACCCCCAAATCATTATCCCTGTTCCTTCTGGATCACTACTCCCCCCATATAGATGTTTTAAGAGACCCCAATGTAAACTTTCTGGATGCTAAACACCTCTTCTTTCCGAACTGATCTTCATATATTTGTTATCTATCCTAAGAACATCATTTTTCATTAAGACTCTCAATTAGCAGTCTTGAAATAGTTTCCCAAATTTTAACCTTTTACTATATCTAAAAATTCTACTGAATTCTTTTTTCTTTTCTTTTCTTTTCTTTTCTTTTCTTTCTTTCTTTCTTTCTTTCTTTCTTTCTTTCTTTCTTTCTTTCTTTCTTTCTTTCTTTCTTCTTTCTTTTTCCTTCTTAAAACCACTCAGTGTCTCAATGACTCTATAGCTTTTCAGGTCTTATTTTTCTTTTGTTTGGATTATTGCAACAGTATCCTAACTTAACTCATTGTTTCTATTTTAGTTAACCTATCCTCCACAGTATTATTAGTTATCTTCCTAGAATATAGAACAATACATCACAATCCTTAAAGGCATTACTCACAGATAGCACAGATTTTCCTTAAATGGGTCAAAAAGCTGATTCTTATGGCATAAGACTCCTGTGTCTGTATTTTACTGGCAACGCTTGAGCCCATTTTTTATCTTATTTTTTTTGCCACAGACTGCAGCTTCAAACATGCAGGAACTGATAGGCACTGTGCTTCCCACCCCACATACCATAGTGCTCATGATCTCTGCAGCTTTCCAGATAAGAGGAGGATAAAAAGGTCAACATCAAAACTTCTTAACTATATTTATTGGATTTACAAAGCATTTAACATCAGTAAACCTGAGCCCCAGCACGTGTGCAGCAAGCTTCCCTTTTGGAAAAAGATAGCAAACCCCCAAGGCTAGGTAGAAGGGTGTCTGAGGTTGGTGGGCTTTCAAGTATTTTCTGTAGTAGTCCTACCTTAAGATTATATCTATAATTTCATGAGTATCCCGGAGTGTAACACATAGTAGGGTCTCAGAAAATACTGACCTGAAATTGAGCAAGAGAATGAAGAATGGTGATCTCCTATTTCCATTTCCTTTTATTCAGCCATGCATAAAAAAGATCTGTAGAACTCATTTTAGAAAAGAATCTCAGTACTGGAAAACTTGTCAGTCTTTAGGCTGTAATAGTGTTCAGAAGCCAGTGTGAAAAGAAGCCAGAAACCACTGTATGCTGGCAAGTAACTTCTCCCATAAAGTGTACTGAGAAAGATGTGCATGAAATTATGAACTAATGCATAGGTCAGATAAATGCTATAAATTTAACATTATCTAAAGATCAAGTATTGACTACCTCTGATGGGCAGTGTCACATGCTGGAAAGAGCATTTTCCTGAGATATTTGTAAAGACCTCTGCCTTCCTGACTGACACTTACTTTGTAATCATAGGCAGGTCTGGTTTCTTTCCTGCATTTCCCTTTTCACATCATGGAGATAGAAATAGTGTTGATCTGAAGATCAAAAATAATGGCCACTGTCAATGCCTGTATTTTAGACCAATCCTATTAGCTGCTTGCAATTTTATAAAGTCCATTATTCATTTCCTTCAAATGCTACATGATTGGTTGCCAGTACAACGAATTAAACTGAAACAAAACCAGGTCATGGTGAGCAAAGAAGAGAAGACTGAATTTCCTCTGGGCTAGCTACCTACCCTGGATATGTTCAGTGTTGTGAGTAAGCAGAAAGTGGAGGGTATGCTGAAGCCCAGGAGAGAAATCACAGCATGGTGAGAGACGGGTGACATACAGCGGAGTCTCACGGGAAACAAATGGCAATAGGTCTTCTCTACAACAACAAAGCCAGGACCTACCAACATGCCGAAAGGAACTGAAGAATTCAATGGAAATCTGAAATATATCCACTGTGGGTTCTGCTGAGTGCATATAGGAGACAAATCTCCCCATTTTTACTCACATAATTTAGTATTCAACATGGTTGGTAACATGGGCTGTCTGTTATAAAGCTATGTCTTTTTTTAAAGATTATTTATTTATTTGACAGAGATCACAAGTAGGCAGAGAGGCAGGCAGAGAGAGAGGAAGGGAAACAGGCTCCCTGCTGAGCAGAGAGCCCAATGCAGAGCTCAATCCCAGGACCCTGAGATCATAACGTGAGACAAAGGCAGAGGCTTAACCCACTGAGCCACCCAGGCACCCCTGTTGCAAATCCATGTCTTATAAATAGATGCTAAAGAGCCAAACCAAGAAATTAATTTTGTATACAAAAATAGAATGGTCCTGTTTTTGTATTTTGTCTCCCCCCGCAATTTATATCCCCCTGTGAGTATCGTGTATTCATCATCTAACACAAAAGTCTTCCAGGTTTTTTTGAAATGAGTGGGTAATCTTAAATTTTACACTACAAAGAATTGGAACAAGATCTTGAGTGCAGTAAGAGTTGGATTGAAATTTCGGGTGTGTCAATGTTTATGTCATGCAAATGAGATCTTAGGAAAATGCTTGAAAATCTAGACTTAAAATATATAGCATGAAGATATGCCATGGGATATGTCCAATGGAGGTTTAAAGAATTTGGAACCCACACTGGTAACCTTTGCAAAGTTAAGGGTCAGTTGTTCTGTTTTAGGCAAGACTAATGTGGTTCCAAACTACTGTCCAATGCCATAAAAATGTATTAACACAGTACAGCTCTTGCTTTTCATTGGTTTCTTTGTTTCCCTCTTTCGCTCTTTCCTTTTTTTAAAGCTATTATTTATTTGACAGAGAAAGAGAGAGGGAGCACAACAGGGGGAGTGGCAAGGAGAAGATGAAAACAGAGACAGAGAGGGGGAGAGAGAAGCAGGCTCCCCACTGAGCAGAGAGCCCTATGTGGGGCTTGACCCCAGGGCCCTGGGATCATGACCTGAGCTGAAAGCAATTGCTTAACCGACTGAGCCACCCAGGTGCCCCCATTCATTGGTTTCTGATTAAATTTAAATCTCCTATACCTCTAAGCTACCTATCCTAATGTAAAGGATTTAGTAGTAAGCATCCTGAGGGAGACATAGTACATATAAAAACATTAGACTCCATACGTCCTCACTGATTTCAGTTATGGTCAATGTTTCCCCAGTGCAAGTCATTTCCTACTCAATGAGTAGTGTAACATCCCACCCTGGAATTCCAGCACTCTAAATTGCATTATACCACTCTAAAATAAACTTTGCATGTCAGGAGCCTTTTTATTAGTAGCATTTCACTTTGACTTGCATTTAAAACGAAGCACCACACCAATTTCCTGAGCAATAACTAGAATTTACTGCTGCTTTTCTTCATCTGGTAACCTTTCATCACAAACAATCGACGGATAGAAAATCTGGCCAATTAAAATCTAGACAATATGTGTATACATATTGCCTTTTTATAACTGGAGTTGAGTTTGTTCAAAGGAGGCATGCTAGCCTTAATTAGTGTCATTGTTTATTTAGGACATAGTAGCAAGTCAAATTTTAAAGAACATCATAGACTATAGTGAAAGTTCCAAGTTTTCTACGTGCAGGTGTGGGACTTCCTGCAGTAGTGTTTCTACAGCTGTCATCTTTCACACCCATCAGACGGCTGACAGGACTGGAATTTGTCCTTAATGAATAAATGAATCCAACGATCGCATATCATCCCTCACATAATTTTTTTTTTCCCATTCTCAGTGTGGCAGTAACTGAAAAACTTTGGGGGCAGTTAATTATCAAGAAAATGTTGGGGATAGAATTTTCTTTCCTGCTTAAAAATATACTTTTATTCTTTAAAATGACCATCTTTTTGGTCAAAGTTGAGAGAATTTATAGACCCAATTTGTTAGGTGATTCATATGTATGCTCTGGAAAAGATATACTATAGATCCCCTAACTCAAAATCATCATCTTCCCAGGCAGTTGGGTGGCTCAGTTGGTTAAGTGATTGCCTTTGGCTCAGGTCATGATCCTGGAGTCCCGGCATCGAGCCCCGAATCAGGCTCCCTGCTTGACAGGGAGTCTGCTTCTCCCTCTCACCCTCCCTCTTCCCATGCTCTCCCTTAAATAAGTAAAATCTTTAAAAAAAAAAAAGTCATAGGATGTTGACTTTTCTTCTTCTTCTTTTTTTTTTTTAGAAGCTGTAACAATTTTCTAATTTAAACCTGTCTTTTAGAAGATAAAAGTGCATCCTGATATGAATGAGGGACATGGTCAGTTTCACACAGACAGAGCGTAGATGCAAACTTAGTCCTATGTGCCAGCTGCTTCTTTAATGAGTGTAATTTAGGTTAATAATCTCCTTGTTTTAAAATAAAAATAATTATGGGGGTAGTTGAGCCTATCAGCCAGTCATTCTTTAATGTGAATGAATTTAAATTATTTTCTTCTTAAATGATATCAGTTGCAAAAATGAGGGGACTAATATGCATTTGGGGGAGGAGAAGGAAGGTTATTGGCATTTTTGACAGAGAAAACAGTGCCAAAAGTTGGAGGAAGGAAAAAAGAGATTGGAGTTAAAAAGGGGGAAAAAAAAAAAGAAGAAGAAGAAAGAACAGAGAAAAAAGAATAGATCTAAAAAGGAAAACCTAACTCAACCTATTTTGCTCTTCTTGTTTTTTATAGAAACTCCTCTTAAATATGAAGTTGCTTTAAACTTATGCTTGTCTTAAGAGACTCTACAATTCTACCCAAACAGATTTTTTTTTTCCCCTTCTAGAAAAGGACTTGGAGGTGGTGTATATGGAAGGAGTTAGAGAGGCCGAGGCATCCTGATGGCCAGTGTTGGGGAGGACTGTCTATGACAGTATGGCAACATCAACTGTGTCTACACAACATCAGACTCCTGGACTTATGTCAGATGTCTGTCTCCCGAATCTCTTCATTCAAAGAACTGGACAGAGCGGTTTTGAACAGTGTATTTCCTTGCATGGCTGCATTTATCAACTCATACTAACCAGTAGCCCATGAATAAGTAATACTGAATCCTCTACAAGAGTTACAGCAAATTCATAAAATGGATTTGGCCCAAACATTCCTGTCATGGAAGAAAACTTTTGAGAATTCCAAATTTTACCAAAGCCCTGCCCTGCTTCTTTATTTATCTTTATTTTTATTTTTTAAAAGATTTTTTAATTTATTAATTTGAGAGAGAGAGAAAAAACATGAGCAGGGGTGGGCAGAGGGAGAGGGGGAAGCAGGCTCCCCACTAAGCAAGGAGCCTGATGTGGGGCTCAGTCCCAGGACCCTGGGATCATGACCTGAGCTGAAGGCAGATGCTTAACCCACTAAGCCACCCAGCCGTCCCTATTTATTTTAAATTTTCAAAACCTTAGACTCCACTATAGATATAATCACAGATAAGAATTATTAAATTAAGGGTTTGTTTATGACTACATGGATATATTTTGGTGTCTTTTCACTTATACATGCTAACATATGTTTACCTATAAGTAGCAGAAAATCAGGTAATAGTAGCTTATGTAATAAAAAATCTTTTAAATTTCAAAACCAAGACTAAGAAAGGCAGTTCAAAGCAAGTTATTTTATTCTTCTATCTACCACTGTCCTGTAGGCTTTTTGTATTTGTGCTTTGCTATTACCTTCTAGCTGCAAAATATCTGCTGTGAGTCATGATATCAAAATTTCATCTAAGGGCAAAGGTAGGATGCAAAACTCTTCCTGTGGAAATGAAAATCCCCTAAGAGATTTATTATTTAGTCTCCTTTGCCATTTGGCCAACCTTAGGTCCCACCATAGGCAGGGAGGATAGGGCCATAGTAATGGTAGCTTTATTCCTATTAAGAATCATCCTCTGAAATTGTAAAGGCCTACAATTCAGAGTACCTACTTCACATTGGGGTCTGTGTGGAAAAGACAGAGGTAGATATAAATATTAAGTAATGACAGCACCTGCCATATCATCACTGGAAGGAAAGAATAATACTTCTGGTAGAAAGTTTGCTATTATATTAGCTATTCTTTGAAACAATACAATTAAATGTATTAACCTATCTATGAGGACATGCGGTTTATATACAGATTGAGCTTATTTAAGCGATGCTAACTTATCAACAGGTTAATTTTCAACATAGGTAGTGGATTGGAATATATAAGAATAGCTTGAATGGTGGTATTGCCTAAATATTTTATGTATTTTTAGGTTTGCACGGTTGTAACATGGTAAGTAAATAATTGAAATAAAATTGAAATAAAAAATGCTTGAAATGTAATGGTGTAGGAATTACAAATTTATTAACTTCCAGTTTTATAGGTCAGAAGTCCAAGATGGGCTAAAATCAACATGTTGACAGAGCTCTGTTCCATTCTGGAGGGTCATGGAGAGAATCCATGTAACAGCCCATTTCAGCTTCTGGGGTATCCACATTGCTTGGATGGTGTCCCTTGTCTTCCATTTTCAAAGCCAGGAATGGCAGTTTGACTTATTTTATATCAAATGTTTCTGACTCTTCTTCAATAGTCCTATATTCTTCTCTGACCACAGCTTGGAGTGGTCCACCAATTTTAAGGACACATGTAATTAAATTGGGCCCACCCAGATAATCCAAGACAAACTTGTCCTATCCTGTTTCTTAACTTTAATCACCTTTTCTAAAGTCTTTCTTACCCTGTAAGGTAACATGTCCGAAGGTTTCAGGATGGATGGAGCACTTTTCTAACTACCACAGTTGACAAACTTATTTTTTTCCCCTAATTTTAATGAAACTGATTGTTCCATTCTGACAAAATCATTGAAAAATTTTAAAATCCTTTAAAATCATTTTAAAAGTATACCGTATTTTGCCTTTAGAATCTGAAATATTCCATTAGTTTTTTCCTTTTTTTTTTTTTTTAAGATTTTATTTATTTATTTGACAGAGACAAACACAGTAAGAGAGGGAACACAAGCAGGGGAGTTAGGGAGGGAGAAGCAGACTTCCCGCTGAGCAGGGAGCCGAAGTGTGGTTTGATCCCAGAACTCTGGGATCCTGACCTGAGCTGAAGACAGACACTTAACCGACTGAGCCACCTAGGCGCCCTCATGATTAGTTTTCAAATAATTTTTATTAGATGCATACAGCTTTTGAAAAAGCTTTTTTCTTATGTCTGTAATAGTATTTGAAAACATATATATATATATATATATATACACACACACACACACACACACATACACACACACGTGTGTGTGTATGTGTATGTATATATACATAGGTATACATATATATCCACTGTGTGTGTGTGTGTGTGTGTGTGTGGGCATAGATCAGGTTGATGCTTTTTTGTAAAAGTTTATGTATTATGTCTTCTAACTACCTCTTATGTATAGGAAGCCTAAAACTGTTGTCCAGATAAACAAACATAGATGTGTTGTGAAAGAGTAGAGTCAGATAAAACATAAACCATAAACTTTCTCTGCCTGGTCAGATCAGGCTAGTCAGAACTTTCCAGTAGACTATGATGTATTCTATCCCAATGTGTGAGTGGACTTTGCCATTTGGAGACCAGGAATTTCTTCCTTTCTCCTTTCAGTCTGTCTTAGAATTTGTTGCTGAGTGATTCTAGGCTTACTAGACTTCCCAGAGGGGGGATGGGGAAAGGAACACATTCTTTTCAAATACAATACTGGAGAATAAGAAACATCTTCATGAGTTTTATTTTCTGAATTTTATTTTTGAAAGCAGAATATGCTTGACATACTAAATATTTCCATTAAGAATTCTTCAGAACAAAGAACTGTTTGATTAGAATTTTGTATAAGGCAGGAGTGATAGTAGATGATAGTTGATGGTTATTTGCTATATATAATTTTGTTAGGAGAGATGTATCAATATAGATGGAATTTAATTATTTGGATAAACATTATTTATACCTGTTTTTCTTACATAACGCTCTACTAGAGGGAGAAAGGTTATAAATTTTGTTGCTTTTGCACCTTACCAAAAAATTTTTTTCCCAGAGCAGACCTTTTTTATGAAATGAGAAGTTGGGGGAAATGCCTAAAAACACCAAACTAACCTGATGACTTGAAGATTGACTTCAAGCGCGTGGGAAGACTGTTTGGAGTAACTCTTATGAAACAACTTATATCATGATTACTAGGAAGAAAATTTTGTTAAGCATCCAATACACTTTTTGCCTCCCTGATTTCAATACAGATGCGTGGATAGCCTTTGTTTTTCCAGTGACTACTTCACGTCAGAAGTAGGTATCATGTGAGTGGTAGATTATCTGCAAAGATAGCTGTCGAAAATCCGTTCCTATGTACATGTGCCTGTCTTCCCACTTTGGTGAAGACTGTTTCCACTCTATTGGTGGAATGGTCCTGTGAAGGGTCTGGAATGGTCCTGTGACTTGCTTTGACTGATAGGAAATGTTGAAAGTGATACTGTTCCAGTTCTTACTGGAACTTACTTACTGTTCCAGTTCTTACTGTTAAGGCTTAAAGAGGCATGCTTGCTTCTGCTTTCATTCTCTTGGAACCCAGCTGCCACTTTCTGAGGAAGCAAGTAGCGACCACTGGAGAGAGAAAGGCTACATTGAGGCCAAACACAGAACCCAGTTGATAGCCAGTATTAACCAGCAGATCTAGGAATGAGGTTTCTTGGACATCTAGCCATAGCTGTGCTACCAAATGCCCAGATGAAGGCAGCCACATGAATAATCTAGCCAATAACATGTAGAGAAAAGAACCATTACGCTGGGTCTGCCCAACCACAGAATCATGAAGAAAACAAAAAACGTTGTATTAAGCCACTTAATTTTGGGGTAGCTAGTTGCAAAAAATTAGATAACCAAAGTACATAGTGACATGAATCCTTATTCTCACATCTGAAACCCTTATCAAAAAAGAGACATGATTATTTTTTTAAAAGATTTTATTTATTTATTTGACAGACAGAGATTGCAAGTAGGCAGAGAAGCAGCAGAGAGAGAGGAGGAAGCAGGCTCCACGCTGAGCAGAGAGCCTGATGTGGGGCTCGATCCCAGGACCCTGAGATCATGACCTGAGCCAAAGGCAGAGGCTTTAACTCACTGAGCCACCCAGGTGCCCCGAGACATGATTTTTTTAAAAAGAAAAGCTTTAAAGATTCTTAGGCCATATTGCCAAAATGTCTATTATGCCATTCTTTGCCTCTATTTATATAAAACTCAATTTTTTAAGTAAAATTGTATTTTGTTTGGTTCAATTTTCAGCTTTTTCTAAAGATTAACAATGTCTATCACAGCCAGTAGATTAGTAAAACTGATTTCCTGTGAAGGACTTAAATTATTCAAAGAATAAATCTAAATATTAAATTTTCTCTAACACTGCATTTGGATCATTGTAGTTATTGAAGGAGGGCTCAGAATTTGGAAGAAAATCTCACTCTGAGACTGAAACAGAAAACAAACAAACAAACAAACAGCTTATCATAAGAGGTGAGGAGGAGCTGAAGTTATTGCATACCTAGGAGACAATTTACAAATGGGTTGATGGTAGAGACTTGGGATAGGCTCACGTCTGATCAAGGTGACCAAATTATAGCCTCAAATAGACATGCCTGAAATGTGATTGATGTAAAAGAAAATTTCAGGCTATTCAGTCAAGTTGTACCTTGCTTGACTTGATGTAATGGTGCTTGTGGGCGCTCAAAAAGAAGAAATGCCGCAGAACATGAATTCTAGGTTTATCCAACACCTTGTCAGGAAATCAGTGTTCTGAATCAAGGGGCCACAGTTTTTTAGGTAGAAAAATTCCTGGAGTGGAGAAGGACGACCCATCAATTCATGTAACTTCATGCTATCCTGTGAGAACATCCAGCTTTCCCTGTCCAAATTTTAGTTTCTCCAAAACAGTCTTATGACATATTTTTGGATTTAAATGTATTGACCCATTAGCAGGGATTTGCTTGTGCATACAGTGGACCTCAATTCTTAGAAAAGGGAGTTGTTTTTGTTTGTTTGTTTGTTTGTTATAGAGACCACCAAGCCATTGAATTATTAGACATTATTCTAGCATATAATCTTTCAATAAAGTACTTTCTAGTGGTAAATGAAGAACATTAGTTCCAATTTTGAGGTGTGGATGTGATGACCATGGTCAGCTGGGATCACTTGCTAGATAAGTGGTTTATTCCCATGCTTAGTTTATAATTCTGTGGATCAGCAAAAATAGCAAATGCATATATGTCCTACAGTCTTGGGTCTCATACAAGTAGCCCAAAACAAAAATGTTAAATCTATAAATATCAAGTCTAGAGTGTACCTTCACATATGGTTGATACATAGGCATTACTTTATTTTTTTTTTTAAAGATTTTATTTATTTATTTGACAGAGAGATAGAGAGCACAAGTAAGCAGCAGGCAGAGGGAGACAGAGAAGCAGCCTCTCTGCTAAGCAGGGAGCCTGATGCGGGGCTCAATCCCAGAACCCTGGAATCATGACCTGAGTGGAAGGCAGAGGCTTAACCAACTGAGCCACCCAGGCGCCCCACAGGCATTACTTTAAATTTGACCACCGTTTCTTAATTCTAAGCCTCATCAGACCTGGGCTTATTGATAAAAATCAAATTGCTGGACCAGATTCCACAGGTGTTAATACTAAAATTGGCAGTCATCCTTCTCATCTGTCCAAATGGCCAGTTGACCTCTATGTCCCTTTTTTCTTCCCTTCTCTCCCTCCCTCATCTTTCTTTCATATCTTTCAAAATTGGTATAAGCATGATAAAGTAGAGATTTCAGTTTTCAAAACTTTTATTTCTTATTAACTTATATCTGAGAAGAGTGGATGAGCTGAAAAACATTTGTGCATGCATGTGTCAAGTCACAGGAAATGGACAAAATGCATATGGTTATATCTGGGCCAATTAGCTAATGTTACCAGCTTGGAGTGAGTTTAATGAGCTTTCATTTTTTGGAGATCAGTTATGTACAATAGGCTAAGGTGAAGATGGGTAGGTTGGATTGGTTATAAATCACATGACTATCCTACTTTGCCTGGGACTGTCCTGGCATATACCTGTTATCCCGTGTAATTTTTAAAATAATGCTCACTTTTATTTTCAAATTTTCAAAAGCAGTTCTGATGAAGGAGAGTTGGAAGAAAGGCAGGCAGGGACAAGGTGCCTCCTCCACCCCCAAAAAGAGGAAACCACACTTAAAAGGATTTTACATCACCCTGGAAGGAGCCCTCTACCCTTTTCCACATGTTAGGTAACAAAGACGTGATTGGATGACGGGGACAGGGAAGGTTCATCAGATGGAAATAGTCCACCAACAAGCCCATAAAGACCCTTAGACTTGGAAACTCTTCTGGCAACCCTTTCATATCCTTTTCTCTCTTCCGGAGCTTTGTACTATCACTTTACTATTGCTTAATAAACCTTGCTTTGCTGTCCACCACTCTGTCTGGTCTACCTCTTCATTCTTTAAAGCGGTGTGACCAAGAACTGTGGGAAGTAAATAAAAAGTTCCTGTAACAACTCCATATTTTGAAAGATAAATTTTATGATCCTCTTGATTTTAGAAGTTTGAAGATAGGTAAAGATGGAATTAGAGTAGATGTTGGTATTAAGTGATTGCTTTTTCTTTCCTATGTCAGAAAGATAGCATGCATGTTTTGATTTTCCCCAAATAACTAAAATTAGATTATTCTCTAGGAGCCTGATTGCACACCAACTCATGTCTGTTTCCAGTCAGACTGCTCCTTTTGTGTCTCCCTTCCAACCTCTTGAAACACCCAAGGCCTCTGGTTTCATGGTTTTATATTAGAGTACAGAATACTAAATAATAAAACAAGAGTTCCTTAAGTTTTCACTGTTGGACATGGAGGTAACAAGATACCAAGCAGTCAATTAAAAAATTTGAAAGAATCTCTTTACCTTCCCCCTTCAAAGTAGACACTTAATATCACACTTTCTACATTAGATGGCAAGTTACTGACTTAAATTTTAGTTGTAGATGATTGTAGGAATTTAAATGAAAGATAGTATATATTTATAATGCTAAGTTACCTCGATATGTTCTATTCAAAATTTACCTAAAGTTCTACTATTTCTCTCTTGGATACTGTCAATAATGTTTCATCGTTTTTGTTCATTCTACTTAAGACAATTTTTTTTAATTTATTTTTTTTTATTTCTTAAGACAATTTTTTGAAAAATATTTTTATATATATCAAATAACCATTTCCCTTGGAACTTAAAAAATAAGTAACCTTTTATTCTACCCCTGTTTTAGTTTGTGGGGAAGTGGTAGCATATTGAGGTAATAGCACAGTATATTAATGTAAGAACATGAATTCTGGAGCCAGGGGGCCCTACTTTAAATTTTATCCCAGCTACTTCTTGCTGCATAAGCCTGGGCAAATTCTTAACCTCTGTGTGCCTTGCATTCCTCACCCATAAAATGGGGATAATAGGTTTACTTCACAGGCTTGTTCTGAACCACCAGTTAATATTTATAAAGGGTTTAGAACCATCCCTAGCTAATGCTTATTAAAAAAAAAATAAAGTAATATCAAATATTTAACTTAAAAACAGGAAGAAATATAGCAAAAACAAGATTTTTTTGTTTTACTTTTCTCAACAATTTCTTTTCTTCTCCATTTCCCCCATGATATCTGTGTCTTTCACAGATAATAAATGTGTCAAGAGTTCTATCAAAGATGATTTTGACTAACTATGGTTATATCAAATACATATAATATGAGTAAAGCTCATTGTGCCCCATCAGAATTAAAAGGGCATTTTGAGATATGCAAGAGGATGTAGATAAACTCTTAAAATATTTTCTTCTAGTAATCATGAAAATGAGAGGTAGAACATTCCATCCTTGTACAAGTAGAGCTTACAGATGTGAAATCTTTGTAGTTACACAGAGCTCAATGCTTAGAAGGACCCTGGACTTGGTCTACTAATGTTATAGTCTTAAAATCCTTAATATTTAAACCAAGGACCTCAAATTTTCATTTTGCACCAAGCCCTGTAAATTCTGTAGCCAGTCTTGCTTTGTCCTATACCAACTAGGACTTGAATATTCCCTTACAGAATTATAAATGTCTAGGCCATGTAATTTATTTTTTCCCTATACTGGGACCAAGGGAAACAGTGTTTGAAAAAAATAATCATCAGTGAAAATCTGTGACTCAGAATAAAAAAGACTTTGTTTGAAATTTTTAGTTTTCGTCTCTGAACATTATGGGAATGGCATGTCACAGTACTACTCAAACCCAGTATGGCTGGAGCTGGACATAGTGTCTTCTTCCTCCAGTATGTCTTAAATGTTGAAGATGCCGTCTTCCTCCTACTCATTATGCTCAAATCCTCTGTTACCTTTGACTCTTCTCTCTTCTTTTGTCTCCCTCAGGCAATCACTTGCTGAGAACTATCAATCTTCCTTCATTATAATTCTGCCTTTGATTTCTTTCTTTTCATTCTTACAGCCACTACCATAATGGAAGTTCTCATTACTTCTAGCTCCTTTTAATAGCTTCCTTATTTGTTTCCCAGTCCAGGCCTGCACACTCCACCTGATTTTACCTATTGCTCTAAGCTTTATTATCCTAAGCTATCACACGGATCACGTGTTCCCTTGGCTTCCCCATTTCCTTCAGAATAAATCAATTCCATATTCCTTAGTATGTCATTATGTCTCTCCATGAATAATCACAACTTTCTAGTCTAAATTTATCTCCTTAAAGCTCTTCATATAATGTGCCTTATTATTATAAATCATAATAACTACTTATTATTAAAACCACAATATTATTAATTATTATTACTTATTATTATAACCATAGTAACTACTCTTAGGTTACCAGACTTGCTATGTATATTTCTGATTCTTTAATTGTTAATTATGTTTAGTTGCTGAACAGTTTTGGAAGTAACTGAGAAAAGAATTGAGAGCTAGGAAAAAAAACTGAAGATGTAAGCAGGGTCTGGATTACATGGGGTCTTGTAACATAAAATAACTTGGCTTTTATTCTATCTCTTGAAGAGCTGAAACAAAAGAGTAGCAGTATCAGATTTCACTTAACTGGGTCTTAATAGTTATCTGGTGGAGAACAGATTAAGAGGGATAGAAGATAGTGGGAAATTTACATGAGAATGGAGTAAAAGGGACAAATTCGAGAAGTATTTAGAAGGTAGAATGAGCAACTTGAAGATTGATTAGATGTGGAATCAAGGATGAGTACATAACTTTTTAATAATTCCACGTTTGAAAAGTGCAGTTACTAACATGGGGAACACTTGAAGAGGAGCAGATGGTGGTTGAGATGAGGGGTGGGGCTTAGGTGTGAAGAAAGAAAGAGGCATAGGTTGGTTTTTGGATATGATGAATTCTTTCAAGAATGTCCTACATGGGGACGACTGGTTGGCTCAGTTGGTTGGACGACTGCCTTCGGCTCAGGTCATGATTCCGGAGTCCCAGGATCGAGTCCCTCATCGGACTCCCAGCTCCACAGGGAGTCTGCTTCTCTCTCTGACCATCTCCTCGCTCATGCGCTCTCTCACTGTGTCTCTCTCAAATAAATAAATAAAATCTTTAAAAAAAATGTCCTATAAGCAGTGGGAAGAACCCCTAGGCAAATGTTACTTATTTAACAACTCTGCATGGGCCCAATTTTGATTAGTTGGGATTTAGAAAATCTGGATCATTTGGGGGATTACCAAAAAAAATCTGATAAAGGTGTTTCATTGTTTTGGAGTTACAATTTTTCACTTAGATTAATTTTTATGTCTTTAGGGGGATTACCAAAAAAAAATCTGATAAAGGTGTTTCATTGTTTTGGAGATTTTTTTTTTCTCTCCCTAAGAAGCAGCTTGTGCTAAGAATTCAAATCTAACAAACTTTACAATCTAAAGAAAAAATGACAATATGGGAAAGTGAGAGGTCTTTGCATCTTCACAGAAAGATGTCAAAATCCTCTGAAGGCAATTTCAGACTGAAATGATTGCCACATTTTTGTTGATCAAAGATAATTCTGCCTTTAAGTTTCTTCATGGTACTTAGCTCTTGGATGATGGTAAAAGATATTACACATTCTCCCACCTGGTATTGCAGCCTGCATGGCAATAATGAAGACAGATTAGCGCTATTTACCTACTCACACTGACAAGAGTAGCTCAGTCTTTGTTCCTCTTTTTTTTTTTTTTATCATTAAAGTCTTGTTTTTCAGCATTACATTGCCTCAAGACAGCATGCTGCAATCTTGAATACCAAAGGAAAGGTGTTTAAATAGCTTTAATGGCTTGATCACCTCAGGACTGAAACCAAGGGAATTAAAATTTAATGCTTTCCTCCGTCCTTCACTTATACTTTTATGAAAACATAATGAACTTCACAAAATCATTTTCATGATAGGGAAATGTACAGAAATTAGAAAAGAGAGATAATTATATAGATATAGACACATATGTATACACACATATGTGTATACATATACGTGTGTGTATATATTTTTGGTTATATGCATAGATATGTGTGTGTGTGTGTGTGTGTAAGTAAATTCAGAAGGTCTCAGTAAGTATTCTTTCTTCCATGGCAATCATAGTCGTTTGCATTAAGTTCTCCTTGTAATAGGACACGATTGGAAATACTGGTTATTTTACCAAGGCTTTGACTGGAATGTCATATTTGAGGGACCTGCATAGCCTCAGATATGACCAAAGAACTTTAAGGAACTAAGGTTGACCTTCTGAAACCTAGAGCCATAAAGGTCCTTGGAACTGTTGGCCTGATACCTTGCTTACAAAGTTCCCAGCAGCCTCACTGGGTAAGGAAAGAATGTTACTTCCTGGCAAGTGCAGGAACCTCAGGGTGCTTTGGGGACATTATGAAGAGGAGTCGGCCTATATCTATAGGTATTACAGGTATGTCTGATGTCAAGTACTCGGCTAGGCTTCTGCCCTAGAGAGGCTACTGAAAGTTCAACCTAGAGATTCCTTATAAAAGTTCCAGCAAAGCAGATCTTTAAAAGATCTATAATCAGTCACTATTCTTCCTGAGCTTATGTAAATAATTTGACTGAGTTTGTTGGACTTGTCTTGCAAACAAGTTGGTCTTGATTTGGCTATTTCTGAAAATCAGGGTGATTTTAGAGAGAAAAATTGTGTTTCAGTAACACACCTTTGTGGATGTTAAATTCTAGATCTGATTGTCTTTAAATGTTTGTTGTTTACTTAAGTTAGACAACTTGAGGTAAACTTCAGAGAAATTGCCACAATAGCTCATAGACAATCTTCTTACTTGTTATTCTGTGGAGATAATAACAGAATCCCATGGACATATGATTATATGAACAGCTAAATAATGACATGGATTCCCCAACAATTATATAACTCAGCTCTCACCTTGATTAAGTCTGTGTGGCTGGGATGACAAAATTGTTCCTTTAAGGCCAGAGTGTAACCCATTCTATGGGGTTAACTATGGACTAGTGGAGGTAATGGATGACCCCACTTTATGACTGGATTGGATAATGCACTTGGGGATGTCCTTATCTCCCGAGACAAGTCTTCTCCCACTTGCCAGTGATTCCTCATAATTAGGATATTGTTAAGGCTAGACTTCAAACAAGGAAAGTTTCTTGATGGTTTTATCCCTTCGCCGTATTTATCCTAGAAGGCACTTCTGTTGAGGTTCAATTGCAAACAAAGGCTTCTGCCAAGTATACGACAGCCGTCTTGGTAAAAGGAGCCTCAGAGCTCACTATGGGACAGTCTCTGACTAAGGATTTCACATCAAGTCCAGAGTGTCTAGGAGGCCAAAGGCTACTGATGGATGATGGGAGGCTGACCTATTAAATACCAGGCTATGCATATAGATATGCCTGCAATAATATTTAAAACCTGTCATACTTTAAAACCAGCTACCCTTATGCTGGGACCTGACCATTATACTTCTATAGAGCATAAGGTTATTGGTCCTGTTCATTCTATGGGCCCAGCACGCTTCCGCTGCACCATTCTGCTTTGGTGGTCCTGTTCATTCTAGTCAACCCAATTTAAAAGACTCCCCTATTGAAAATGCCAATGACCGTTGGTTTACCGATAGCAATAGTTTCATGGAAAAGGGACTAAGAAAAGCTGGGTGTGCTATAGCACTCAATTGTGTTTTGCAGTTCTCAAAGCCTTAAAAATTAATATTTATACTGACTCCAAATATGCCTTCCTAGTTCTACATGCTTATAGAGCAATTTGGAAGAAAAAGGGATTATTTTTGAGCTATAACTCCCCAATCAAATAAGCACCTGAAATTATTATTCTTCTTGAAGCTGTATACCTACCTAAGGAAGTATCTTCAATTCACCTCAGAGGACATAGAAAGGATATCACCTTAGAATCTAAAGGAAATAATTCAGTAGACTGGGTAGCCAAGCACTCAGCATAAAATAATCAAATATTAAGTCTTTTACCAGTTTGAACTCCAAAAAAGTCCGTAAGTCCAGTCTATTCAGACCAAGAAGCTCACAGAGCTCAGGAACAAGGATATTAAAAAAATGCACAGGACTGGCTTGTTAATAATGAAGGAAAAATCTTTATACCCAAAAATAACCATGGAAGGAAGTACAGGGTTTACACCAGGCTGCTCACTTGGATAAAAAGGCCACTGAGAGACAAGAACTTTGCTAAGATAAATTATCCCTAGATTTGGACTCCCTTGGGCCCTTCAAAGGGACAACAGACTGCCTCTTATTACACGAATTCAAAAGATGGTCCTCCAAACTGAGGTCCTTGATATCTCTAAAGATTTTTTTCTTTAATTTATTTTTATTTGACAGAGACATAGAGAGAGAGCACAAGTAGGCAGAGCAGCAGGCAGAGGGAGAGGGAGAAGCAGACTCTCTGCTGAGCAGGGAGCCCAATGTGGGGCTTGATCCCGGGACTCCAAGATCATGACCTGAACCGAAGGCAGTTGCTTAACCAACTGAGACACCCAGGTGCCCCAGCCCTTGATATCTTGACATATTTAAAGGATACCCAGAATTAGATGACTGTCATCTAATGGGACCCAGTGGCTACAAGACTCTAACTTAGGTCCATGACTTCCCCTAGGCTGGATAGGCTGCTGTACTCTGGGTTTTGCCTGGGTGCATGGATGCATTGTTAAAACCATTATGAACCCAGACAACCTTCCAAATTTAAAATGATGGTGGACACGTTCTGTGTTTCATTGGTATGACCACCTAACCTCCATTTTTGTTCCCTCGTTGGGACTGGACAATGTTGTTTGGCACATGGAAGCTCTAAATAAATCCATGGTCAAAGCCCTAAGTAATACTCAAGATAACATTTCTTTACCAACTACTGAAGTAATACGAATGTGTGAAGCAGTTTTACAAAATAGAATGGCCTTGGATGTTTTAACCGCTGCCCAAGATGGAACGTGCGCTATCACAAGAACAAAATGCTGTGTTTATGTTTCAGATTACTACCAAAAAATTTCTGGGTTTCTAACTGGCATGAATATTCAATTTGGTACTTTAAGTAATCCCTCTCTTTCCTTTCATGACTGGTTAAACTTCTGGACTGGAAGAGGATTTTTGTCAGTTATCAAAGAACTCTTTTTTGGCCTCCTTTTTCTTTTTGTTGTTCTAATCATGTTTTGCTGTTTTATCCAATGTCTCTCCACTTAGTGCTGTGACTCTTTCACTGCCATAACTTCAAGCTGTCAAATGATCCTTTCCACTCAGGAAGATCCACACACATGGTTTCCCTTGGATTTAACTGCCTCTGTTTTCGTAACTCCTATATCTATACAAGCCCCAACTAACCAATGTTGACCCATACGGAGGGACATCTCTACACCCCTACTCAGCAGAAAGATAAGACTTTTCATCCTCAGCAACCTTAAAGATTTAAGGGTCAGAATTGTTCTGGGGAATGATGTGGGGGAACAAAGGCAAAAGAAGAACTTAAATCTCCTTACTACTTACAGTCCATTGACAAGTTCTTGAAACAGGGAGAGTGATGTTCTTCTAAAAACTCAGCTGCCTCCATGTTAACACTTTGCTAAGTTCAAAGGGCAATCTTAGCCTAACCCTCAGGATCCTGTAAATCTAATTGAACATATAAAAATTCCTTTGGAGACTTCCTTTATCTCTGCTCCCCAAGATATATGTTGACAATCATCCCCCAAGCATATGACCAGCCACTGTACATCCAAATGGTCTCATGACTCAGGTTTTATTAGACAGTAATAGCTAGCCCCCTCAAGGTCCTGGAAACCTTGCTTCCAAAATTCCTTGGAGACTTAGACTATCCCTAATCCCCTCTGAACTTGAAGGTATATAATGGGCCACTCCTCATGACCCCAGTGTGGCTCTTTCTGCTCATGGGTCCTGTCCCCATGCTTTAATGAAATCACTTTTTTTGCACCAAAGACATCTCAAGAATTCTTCCTTGGCTGTCAGGTTTGAATCCTAACATCTTTCCTACATTACTATCTTCTACTAATAGAAGGTATATGGGTTCCTTCTTCTATAGGGGTCATGGAGGATAGAACACTGTTTAAAATATTTTGCTTTAGAGACAAACTCTGGTTTTAAATCTAGTATTTCATTTCCTTACTAACAGTGAACTAATTGTTAACTTATTCAAGCCCTGGCTTCATCATCTATAAAATTTGAGGTAAACTATTACTTGATAGTTGTGGATAAAATGAGCTTTGTATGTAAAGCACTTAGTACATTGCACTAAACAATAATTGTTTAAATTTGAGTTATGTTTCTCAACACTCTTTTGTACGTTGCTAACATTTTTCTTTTAAACAAACTATTGTAGAGATAATATAACCAAACAACATAAAAAGCTAGCTTGCTCACGAACCTATAAGCCATATAGACTTTTTATTTGCTGTTGGATGCAAAAATGCCATCTCTGAGTTTCAATCACACGTGTGAGACAAAAGAACAAAAACAAAACCAACACATTATAGGGGCTGTTGTTCTGCGTTCAGCATAACCCTTACCGCAGCCTTGTACACACCTGTGCATTCTCACCTTTTGAAAAAAGAGAAAAGCTACTTCTCTACTTTCCTTAAAAAAAAAAAAAAAAAAAAAAAAAAAGAGGGGAGTGCAGCAGATGAACTGCCTTTCTAGGACAGTCACTGAAGTTCAGGTTATATGACTTGCCAGATCATTTATCTGAAAGGTCACAGAGTACAGAAAGGAATATGCTGTAGAGTAGGAGACGGTAGGCAGAAGATCCATTCAAGTTCAAAAGGTTGCTATTATAAGACAGATGGTAAGCTTCTGGAGCTTGGGTGCTCTTGAATTGGGAAATACTTAAGAGTTGCTGGGATCATGTACTTGGATCCCCTTAAGTTTCAAAGAGAGGTCTGTAAAGAACTTTTTTTTTTTTTCTTTTGAACTGAGTCACTTAAATGTGATATTCATTTTACACTGGAGCATGTGGGTGATAGTTTTATAGGAAATGCGGAAATGCACTAGAACTGATATTAGAGAAACCTGCATCATGCTGCAGAGACTTACAGGATAGGAATTTGTATCGGCCGGTCTTGTCAGAAAGTCATGTTGTAGTGAGAAAAGTAATAACATATCTACAGGGAAGGGTCAGGAAGTAATTTACAAAGGGTGAGAAGAGATCTTTACATAAGAATCTTATAAATTATCATACCGATGTTAATAGTGTATTTACGAAAACCCTTACTCAAAGGTGTCCAGCCTTTCAGCTTGCTTTGAAAGTTATATCTAATTACCATTCCAGGGTAACTTATATTCTCTAAATTATGAGCATCTTGCTGTGAAGGAGGTGCAGACTGGATGGGCAAAAGCTATATATGTATTTTTCATCTATTTATTCATACCCTTTGCTTCTGATCAATTTTGTGAGCTACTTTTTAATTTGTCAGTGTCGTAATATTTATGAGATACTATTTTGTTCACTTGGTTTCTAGTTTGCTGCATTTGATAGAGATCTGGTAGCTTTTGAATATTTGTAAGACTGCTAGAAAAACACATTTTCACATACTCTTTTCCATCATTCTTAGGAAAATTTAAAGAATATATTCTGATTGTATTTCTCAGCAGGATTGCTTGATTGAACCTTATAATCCCTTCTTTGCATAAAACATTCTTTCAGAATTCTAAATATTAATAATGGAAGCAAATCTCTGAAGCAAATTAGTGAAAGAGACATTTTGAAACAATAAACAAAGGAAGTCCTTTGAAGACACTGAAGCAGTATGTATCCCCTTTTTAAGTAGTTTGTTTTTTTTTTTCTTCCCCAAAAGACTATTTGCAACCCATACCATCACAAGTAATGGGTGGCCAGACAGAATCTCGCATCTCCAGGTCAGCTGTTCAAATCTGGCCGAGATCAGCAAAGACTGAAAATCATTACTAGTGGATGGCTTCATAATGTGCTCAATAAATGAGGCAGTGGACTTGGTTGCACTCTGTTTAGTAGCAGACAGGTGCTCCAGTGACAAATCATGTCCCACCAAGCGTGACGCACGTTTGATCACACTGGCACTAAATGACATCTTTGTTGGTTATTTCATTAAATTGGCTTAATATTTACCAAAGTGGAAACCCTAGAGCCAGGATCCTTTCACAAATCCTATCTATCAACATATAATCTGATTTTGTTTAAAAAGTATACATATTATTATTTGAGAACATTCAGAACTGTGTTACTAAGTGACCTAAATTAGATTTCCTTTCAGTATAGTTCTTGGGATGTTGTGTTGGTGGGTTCCTGAGCCGATGGCCAACAAGAAAGAATTCTTGAGATGTCTTTGGCGCAAAAAGGGGATTTTATGAAAGCACAGGGACAGGACCCTTGGGCAGAGAGAGCTGCTGCCCTGGGATTGTGAAAAGCATTATATACTTTTGGGACTGAGGGAAGTAAAGGTAAGGGAAGTTCCAGAAGGATTTTCATATGCTAAAGAAGACTCAGGACACCCAAGGCCTTGCTATGGTCAAAGTAAAGTCCCCCCCGCCCCACCGCCCGCCCCTCTGCTCTAGCAAGGCATTAACATTAAGACATCTGGGAGCTTCCTGGAACAACATTTAAATAGCTTTAATGGCTCATATGTAAGGACATTGAATTTTGTCTACTCTCTCTTCTGCCTTTGTTTCCCACGTCACTTTCACATCATATATTCAAGAGTTCGGAATATTTCAGACATATTATTTTGAGCACTGAGGTGCCTTATCTTAATTTATAGATTTATTCCAATGTGTGCCATGATGCTGTAAACTGGAAAAACTACCTTTTGTTTGTTTCCCCAACTGTCCCCCCGAAATCTGTTCTAATATCTTGCTTTCTTCCAATGGTATTCCAAAGAAAACAAACTGTTAAATTGTGTTGTGTTTGTATGTAGGTAAAATGAGTTTCAGTGGGAAACTAGGGTAAGAGGGATCCTTGGAAGTGACAGAGTTCAGGATACAGTCTCTCAAAATATGGTAAAAGGGCATACTGACTATTTCAAATAAAGGAATTTGGTGGTAGATGCAGGAAGGACTTTCTGGCCTTCCTCTGAAGCAGATTTTCAAACCTCTATACCCACAGGTAAAGGAGCATCCTTGTCTCCAAAGTCTAAGGGATGCAAAGCAAAATTTGAAGGAACAAGCCTTGCTAAGTTTGTCCCAGTGCATCATCAGACTTCATCTCGCCCCCTTTGTCCTGTCATGTCTTTCCACAATGCCACTCTTCATCACAGCTGGCAGAAAAAACACTGAAGCTTAACTGCTTCTTTGGATCTTTGTTTCCTTATGAAGTTTCCTATGTCCTGTAGAACTTGTATTCAATTTGTAAGGTCAGTCTTTGCTGCAGGGGTCACAGTCAAGGATTTAGAAAAGGGCAGAGGAAAGAGAATCTTCCTCCCAATGGAATGTCTTTAACATGGCATGTTATCAAATATGGAAGCAAGGACTAGTTCAGAGGGGCTGTAATCTGTTTTCAGCATCTCAGCTGGAAGAGAGTTTGGGCCAGGGAGGAGGAAACCAGGAAGTCTGTTATCCCATCCATTAGGTATTTCCACTGGGGTGGTCTTCGAAAGGGGCTGCCAGAGTTTTGTGGCCCTTTTGGTCCTATCCTATGCAATCCTCATACAGGCCTTTTTCTCTGGGGTTTGAGAGAAGTGTCCTTTGCATGTATATCTTGTTTGTCAGTGAATGGAGGGCTCCTACGCACAATACTTTATTTAATTTGAAGCCTCACAAAACTCAGTGACTTTAGAGAGTAGGTAACTGGCCCCAAATTACACAGTGGAAGAGGAGCATAAAATTCAGTTCTTAAGTCTCATATTGGCTTCCAAGTTGTAGCCTTCGGGAGAGGCGCAATATCACTATTTGTAGGGGCCATAACCCTTCAGAAAGGTAGGAAGTAGAGCCTGTTGCCCAAATACATCCTATATCCCTCCCACATGTGCACAAATGTCAGAAGTATGTAGATGTTACTTTCTAATGGAATACAATTTTAAATTACTGAATGCAATAGCATTTGTTACATAGTTATTTATAAGCACATCTTAAATGTACAGATATAACATGGGAACTCATTGTTTTTTCTGGCATACTGTAAAAGTGTCCTCATGAATTTAATTGTTGAAAACCCTAACACTATAACTTGGTACCTCCCAGAAGCATCTGTATGTTCCCTGATATCTGCAATATTGCAGAGACATTCCCAAACTGGGAGTGTCTCTCTGGAAACTGTTGCCTTCTGATCTCCCTTCTCATCTTCTTCCCAACCTTTGCAAACCAGGTGCAGCAGGAAGCAACAAGTAAAATTGCCCAATATCTTAAAGTTCTAAGAAAAGTCTTGTGTGGCAGAGATAAGGGATGAGAGACATTCTAGTTTCTGAATGCAATAGAATTACAGCACCTCAGAAACAGGAACAAGCAATAAAAGCAATCTTACTGGTTTTTGAATAGACTTTTGGGTCCTTAGGCCTGGAAGAGTGGATTAATAGACTTTCTTCTGCAAAGGCAAAGATTAAAAAAAAAATGGCGTTTTAAGAGATGTGGAATTAGAGCTAGAGTAAGATCAAATCAGAATGGTAAAATAATCCTTCCTGAGTTAGAGGATCCTTCTTTCTTCAAAGATGTTGAAGTGGTGGTGTTACATGGGTTAAAACATAAAATGTATGTTTATAACTAACAATTGTGCAGAAAAGGATTCTGAGCTAGGGTTATAGGTGGAAGGTAGATTTGCAAAGTAAGAAACTTGGTCAGAAAGAAGAAAAAAAGGTAAAATTATTTATATGCTGATGTGTTGCAAAATGAGCTATTTGTATTCAGGGCACAGAAACAAAATGAACATGATTAAGGTTAAGATGTCTAGGAGTAAGGATTGGAAACTCAACCAGGAAAACATTAGGGGAATATAAAATATGGATGTGAGGATAGAAATCTGTTATTCTAAATAGTAATATTCCATTAAGTAAATAAATAACCATTAAATTTTGATGTGATGTATGGTTTAGTGATCAGGATACTCGAAGGCAGCAGTTAATAAAGAAATACATTTAATTTTTAAAAATATAAAATCACTATGAAAATCTTACATAAAAATATGCCTTTAATTTTAACTAGGAATGTGGACTTTGTATAGATGAATGACAACCCCACTGTTAAACTTAACTCTAACATTTGTTACTCTGTCAGTTTTCACACTGTCTACCCAAGAGGATGGGGGGGGGGGCTTCAAGGGTCAAAAGAGGGTGACAGGAGGGAAAAAAATGACACACACACTGTAGCTGGTATGGCTCTGAGGGTTAGTCTGCACATAGAAACAGTAATAATTATTTACAACAGTGATCTGCTGGGTTTCCTAAAAAAAATAAACTTATGTTAGCAGGATCTCAGAAATAATAGTAACAAGGAGAATTTGTCATTATCGTTGCAAACCACAGGGAAAAAAATGTATTCTGTGCCTTAACACTACAGGAGTCAGTAGCCTGTGCTCATTGTAACTGATGGCACAGATTTGCTCGTCAGGTGGGTGTCTTCTATTTGAGGTAGGAGAATTTTGACTTCTGTTATAGATTGGACTGTGTATCCCCCAAATCCGGATGTTGTTATCATAACCCCCAATGTAACTGTTGGGGATAGGACCTTTAAAAAGATAACTAAGGTTAAATGAAGTTGTAAGGGAGTGGGATGGGGGTGCTAATCCAGTAGGACTGGTGTCCTCCTTAGAGGAAGAGGATATATGGGGAGCTTGCAGACACATGGAGAAAATACTACTGGAGCACACAGGGAGATGGCAGCCATCTGCAAGCCCAGGAGGGGGTACTCAGAAGAAAACAAACGGGGGTGCTTGGTTGGCTCAATTGTTAAATGTCTGCCTTTGGCTCAGGGCATGATCCCAGGGTCCTAGGATCGAGCCCCAAATCAAGCCTGGCATGGGGCTCCCTGCTGGGCAGGAAGGCTGCTTCTCCCTCTGCCACTCCCCTTGCTTGTGTTCCCTCTCTTGCTGTGTCTATCTCTGTCAAATAAATAAATAAAATCTTTTAAAAAAGGAAGAAGAAGAAGAAGAGGAGGAGGAAGAGGAGGAAGAGGAGGAGGAGGAGGAAGAAGAAGAAGAAGAAGAAGAAGAAGAAGAAGAAGAAGAAGAAGAGGAAGAGGAAGAGGAAGAGGAAGAAGAAGAAGAGGAAGAGGAAGAGGAAGAAGAAGAGGAAGAGGAAGAAGAAGAAGAACAGGAAGAAGAACAGGAAGAAGAGGCACCTGGGTGGCTCAGTGGGTTAAGCTTCTGCCTTTGGCTCAGGTCATGACCTCAGGGTCTTGGGATCAAGTCCCGCATTGGGCTCTCTGCTCAGCTGGGAGCCTGCTCACCTCCCCCCCTGCCCCCACCTTTCTCTGCCTACTTGTGATCTCTCTATCTCTCTCTGTCAAATAAATTTTAAAAAAAAAAATCTGGAAAAAAAAAAAGAAGAAGAAGAAGACGAAGAAAACAAACCTGCTAGCACTCCTGATCTGGGACTTCCAGCCTCCAGAACTGGGAGAAAATCTATTTCCATGGTTGAAGACTTCCATCCAGTCTGTGGTCTTTGTTCTGGCAACCCTAGCAATCTGATACAGTACATTCCACGTATTTGATTTAATTTGCCTTTACCTGCTGACAAATAGATAAGGTATTTCATTGCATGTTACAGAGACTTTAAGAAATATTACATTCCACTTATGTTGAAATGAAAATACAACATTTAGGAGTAGACAAAAATATCCAGCTTTAAAAATCTCTCTTCTACCTTATATGTGAATAGTGGTATTTGTTTATGGAGTTGCTGGGTGGTTTTAATATTAAATTATTCTAGATTTTATAAGTAAATATTTTTATCAGAGAACATTCTGATGAAGCTGATACAAGGCCAAGATGTAAATAAGCTGCTTTTGACTTTCAGATATCTAACATTTTAAGCTTTCATTCACCAGGTAGTTTCGAGCTTTTGCCATTTGCCCCGAACGGTATTATAGGGTGAGGAGACAGACCACAGAAACCAGGGTCTGAAATTGATAAGAATTCAGACAGGAGCATGGAAAGCTGCTCTAAAAACAAATAAAACAAATGCATAGGAATGAATTGGTGGCAATCTTGAAGGCGTTCCTCGGTATTATCAACAGAGAATCTGGGCCTAACTAGAGGGCAGGAAGAGGTCAAAAAAGACCTTTAAGCTTAGCTTTGAAATGTAAAATGCATTATGTAGACAGGTGGTGGGTTAGGAGATGGGGCTTTCAGACAGAGGCAAAAGCATTTTCTAGAAGGTCCCTTGTGCTCTGGGGGTCCTAACAGAAGGCTAGTGTGGCAGGAATAGAGATTATAGAAGAATATAGATGATAGAAGAAGTCCACGGTACAGATGTGGACCTCATTCTTTTTTTTTTAATAAGGATTTTATTTATTTGATAGTGAAGCACAAGTGGGCATAGGAGCAGAGGGAGAGGGAGAAGTAGGCTCCCCACGGAGCAGGGAGCCTGACATAGGACCCAATCCCAGGACCCTGGGATCTTGACTTGCGCTCAAGGCAGACACTTAACTGACAGGCGCCCCATGGAGTTTATACAAGTAATTCATATGTGAGATGCTAGATGTTTGGATTGAAATTTTGGGATGAATTTGACAAGAAGTGGATAAAGTCGTATTTTTGGGAAGTAGAACTGACAAGACTTTAAGGGAAGAAAATATATCCTTCCCACCAAAACACATACCTGGACAGCCAGGGAAATTCCTAAGAACACAATTTTCAGTTAGAGAAAGTAGGTAAAGGGAATATATAGAGAATTTGTGAAAATGTAATAACTAACATTTATTGGTCTCTTACTATATCAGACGTGGAGCAAAGAACTTCATAGTTCCATATAACCATCACAGCAACCTGCACAGTGGAAGTGTTTGGTAGGAATCCTGGGAAAATACTTTTCTAGGATTCGAGATATCCCCTTGCAACAACCATTTGTTAGATTTCTCCATTTTTCACCAGGCTATCCCATATGTTAGAGGAATTTTCTAGCTTTAAGTTAAAAATAGTTAAATTTTCTAGCTTTAAGTTAAAAATAATTCAACATGACTGTAAAACAGATGACCTTAGACCATTGTGTTTGGAATGTGAAAATGTGGTTAGTTTTTTGAATGTACAATTTAAAAGGATTGTCCATGGGTATTCTCAGAAAGAGCTATGGCTTTTTCTCAGGAATGGACCCAGGTAACTGGGGATAAACCCAGGACAACCCATGTGGTCCATTTGTTGAGACCATTCCGTGGAATTCCAGAGGACAGCATTCAGGGCCAGCTCGCACCAACACTCAGGCTGCCCGAACACCACCACTGGGAGGCCTGCAGTTGGCTTGAATGGGTGAGAGTTTGTTGCCATGTTTTCATTAGAGCTACAGATCCTATTTTCTATGTACTGTGCCAGAAGATAATAAAATATGGCATTAAAGAAATGATTGCATAAAACCTCATGGAGATGTTTACATTGTTAACTTTACAGAAGCTCTTCTTCCACCTACCACAAAAAAAAAAAAAAGGAAGAAATATTGAGTTAATGTCCATCACTAGGGAGCTCGTTAAATAAATTTTATTTGTGTGTATAGTAGACTATTTAGCAGCTATGAAAGATATGAAAAAAATGTCTTAATAGGTCAGTTGGGATGTGTCTGGAAGAAAGTCCAACATGTTCACAGTTGGCATATCTGAAGGGTGAACTTTGAAGTGATTTTTATGTTCTTTTGTCTTGTTGTTAGTGAACAACAATCACAGAAATAGAGGATGTTCATTTTTAAATTGATCAGCATAATATCAGGATATTTAATCATAACAAGTACAAAACATCTATGTTTCTAGGCTAATAAATATTTACTTGTATCAAGAAATCAGACTAATGAATATTATCTATATTGGGTTTGTTTGTTCAGTCTTGGGTTCAGACTTCTGTATCCAAAACAAATAATCCCATTTAGAACTTAAATTTCATGAAAACATGAAACATTTCTATTTGTTCATATCAGTCATTTTTTTTTTTTTGGAAGGAAATTACTATAATTGATGGATATATTTGATGTTAGGATACAGGCTTTATGAAAAAAATACTTTCTTTTTTTTTTAAGATTTTATTTATTTATTTGACAGAGATCACAAGTAGGCAGAGAGACAGGCAGAGAGAGTGGGGGAAGCAGGATCCCTGCTGAGCAGAGAGTCCCATTCAGGGCTCAATCCAAGGGCCATGGGATCATGACCAGAGCAGAAGGCAGAGGCTTTAACCCACTGAGCCACCCAGGTACCTGAAAAAAATATTTTCAAATATCAGGTCAGAGGTCAGTCACTGTCTTTTTAAGACTTATTATGTTAAGCTGTTAAAAAAAAACAAAAAGGGTTTGTAAGATTTAAATAACATATATCAAGTATTTAGCACAGTGTCTATATTACCTGCTAAGCATGGAATAAATTATTATTGATCTTCAATTACCTAAGATTCATTGATAAGTTCTTAACTGCTATGTAAACCAAGAAAGTCCTGTGATCATTCTAATTTTATTGCTTGTTTATTGCTTTAGTATTTGGTTAGCTTTAATACTCTGAAATGGGTATAGTTTTGAGCCTAAGAACCAGAATTCAAATTTTTCAGTAACATTTAACTGAAATACAGAAGTCTACATAAGCATTATTTATCATCTTGTAGTGCAACCCCTGTATAATCAATTGCTTTGTGATTGGTTTTTTCTGTTTTTCTTTTTAAAAGACTCATTTATTTATTTTGGAAAGAAAGAGAGAGGGTACGGTGGGAGGGGCAGAAGGAGAGGAGGAGAAGCAGACTCCCCACTGAACAGGAAGCCCTAAGTGTGGCTAGATTTCATGACCATGAGATCGTGACCTGAGGAGAAATCAAGTCAGCCGACTGAGCTACGCAGGCACCCCTCTGGGATTTTTATTAGAAAGCCTGCATGTGACATAGATCCTTAACTTTCAAACAGGAATTCATCACGTATTAAAGACCTTAAAAAAAAAGTGGGCCTGAAAAATATCTGATGTTAGAGTTTACATTCTTTTAAAAGATCTTTTAAATGGGTGAATGGTGTAGATGTAGGAGAACAAGTATAGAGTGAGATTTGGCAAAGAGTAAATATAAAAAATTCTCATTATTGTAGATCTATTCATATAAAATATAAGGATACAAATATAATATATACAATATAGTTTTCTTTACAGAAAAGTTCCTATGATTAGCCTGCCAAATTTATGAAGAAGTGCAAAAATAAATGAGAGGTGGGGAAACAGAATCTGAGTGTAGATATAATCATATTGTAAGACAGGAGAATATCACTCAAGCCAGGTGGCTTGACAACACTGTTTTTGTTTTGTGTTCTTTTTTTTTTAAGCTTATTTATTTATTTATTTGACAGACAGAGATCATAAGTAGGCAGAGAAGCAGGCAGAGAGAGGAAGGGAAGCAGGCTCCCTGCTGAGGGGAGAGCCCAGTGCGGGACTAGATGCAGGGCTCAATCCCAGGACCCTGGGATCGTGACCTGAGCCGAAGGCAGAGGTTTTAACCCACTGAGCCACCCAGGCACCCCTGTGTTTTTCTTTAAATCATAGACATATAGAAAGAAAAATCGATACATTGTGAGTATAAAGCCTCATGCATTTGACACATTGAATATACTCTTGGAACTTCCTCCTAGAAGCTCCCCTCATCCTATCTCTTACTACATTTGAGGATTAAGATCACAGGTTTTATGAGCAAATAAATGTTAAAATACCAGGTTAGTCATTTAATCTTTGTAAACCTTATTCTCTTAATCTACTGCCTACCCTCCCCAAACCCCCAAAAAAGGTGTTAATAGATTAACTATTCTGCTAACTTCTAACAACATAGATTAGTTTTACTCATTTTGTACTTTTTATAAATAGAATCATATTGTATATAATCTTGTGTCTATTTATATTTATTCAACATGTTTATGAAATACACTTATATTTTGGATACTATATAGTTGATTATTATTGCTGTATACTATTCCGCTGTGTGAATATAGCACAATGTTTCTTCATTCCACTCTTGGGAAGTTTCTAGTTTTTGTTATTACAAATAATGCTACTATGAACACTTTAAAATATGTCTTTCAGTGAACCCATCTATGCATTTCTGATGGATATATTCCTAGGATTGAAATTATTCAGTCATAGGGTATGCATATCTCTACCTTTAGTATATGTTGGCAGATAGTTTTCCAGAATGGTTATACTAACTTATAACTCTTCCCCACCCCCCAACCCCTGTCTATCCATAACAGTGCAGGGGAGTCTGTTTCTCCATGCTCTTACCAAGAGTTGCTTTCATTTGATTTTTTTCATTTTTGCTATTCTGGTGAGTGAGTATTAGTATCACATTTTTTGTTGTTGGCAATTCCATGATGTCCAATGGAATTCAGTAATTTTGCATGTTTTGGCCATTTCAACCACCATATATTAATCATATAATACCTCATAACGGATATAGAATAACAATAGTGTACCTTAGGTCATGTAGACATTTTGTCTCTTCCTTGTTTTCTCTTTCATCCCTTTTCATTCAATATTTCTGTTTTCACAAACTATTTTTCACCCACAGTTACTCAAATCACAGTTTTTTTTTTTTTGCTCTTCTGTTCATCTATCTAGATTTAGATGGATTATCTTTCTGTAACTTAAATATATGTTACAGTGAAGTAAACTACAAACTACATACAGAAATGCAAAGAACAGAAATAGAAAGTGACTTCTATTTAAAGTGAATAAGATTTCCTGGGGCACCTGGGTGGCGCAGTGTGTTAAGCCGCTGCCTTCGGCTCAGGTCATGATCTCAGGATCCTGGGATCCAGTCCCACATCGGGCTCTCTGATCAGCGGGGAGCCTGCTTCCTCATCTCTCTCTGCCTGCCTCTCTGCCTGCCTCTCTCCCTGCCTCTCTGCCGACTTGTGCTCTCTGTCAAATAAATAAATAAAATCTAAAAAAAAAAAAAAAAGAGGTACCTTGAGGATTAATGGATAGTGAGGTGTCTGTATCTGAATACGTTAATAAAAAAAATCCTACTTTCTAGAAAATAAAACCTATTAACATCTTACATTAGTATGATACATTTGTTGCTATTACTGAATCACTATTGATAAATAGTTATTATTTTTTAAAAAGTCTATATTTCATTCAGATTTTGTTAGTTTTTCCATTGTTTCAGAATGCTATCTAGTATACCATATTACATTTAATCATCATGTCTCCTTATACTCTTGGCTGTGATAGTTTCTCAGACTTTCCTTGTTTTTGGTAACCTTAGTAGATTTGAGGTATACTAGTCAGGTATTTTGTAGAATGTGCCTTAGTTGGGATCATTCAAAAAAATTTTTTCCCTTTTAATCATGATTGTGGAGATGTTATGCATTTGGGGGAGAAATACCACAGAGGTAAAATGTCATTTTCATTGGATCATGTCAAAGGTACATATTGTCAACATGACTCCACTATTGATTGTAATTTTGATCACCTAGCTGAAGTATTTGTCCAGTTTCTCCATTTAGTTACTTTTCTTTCCCTCCTTTCCATGATGCACTCTTTAGAAGGATATCACTATATAAACCCCACACTTCAGGAGTAGGAACTTGTGTTCCACCTTTGAGATGAGATTATCTTCACAAATTATTTGGGATTCTCCTGCAAGGAAGATGTGTGTGTGTGTGTGTGTGTGTGTGTGTGTGTGTGTGTGTGTGTGTGTGTATTATATGTTCTTGGGCATTCCTGGTATCAGATTGAAAAATTGCAGGCTTTTTATTTTTTTCCTTTCTTTTGTGGTATCTTTTGACTCCCTTTACCCATTTACCTATCCCCCACCCCTTTCTTCTGGCAACCATCAGTCTGTTCTCTGTATATAGGAGCTATTTTGTTTTGTTTTGTTTAGATTCCACATATAAGTGAGATCATACTGTATCTTTCTCTGATTTCACTTAGCATAATTCTTTCAAAGCCTATCCATATTGTCATAATGGCAATATTTCACTATTTTTAATGGCCAAATAATATTCCATTTATATATGTGTATGTATATGTATGTATATATAAATATGTGTGTGTTTGTATACACACACACACACACACACACATATATATATATATATATACACACACACACACATATGCATATATATCACATTTTCTTTATCCATTCATCCACCAGTGGATACATAGTTTACATAGTTTACTTCCATATCTTGGCCTTTGTATGTAGTGCTATGATGAACATGTGGGTGCATATGGGGTTAGTGTTTTGAGGGTTTTTGTTTGTTTGTTTGTTTGTTTTATAAATAAATTGTGGGTTTGGTGAGGAAGAGACTCTTTGGCACAGGTAGTATCCTTCCAGCTTTTTTCTGTGACTGTGTGTGTTTTGAGCACTTCCTTACTTTCTGTCACTATAAATGCTCCAGACTATTCTGCATATTTCCAGACCCAGTCTTAAAATCTGTCATTTCTTGTTTAATTGGAGAATAGTATTAGAAACAAAGATCTGGGCGTCAACCTATTTTAGGTGAACATATTACTTATATTTTAAGAGATTATATAGAAACATTTGAGTTAATTTTGGAAAAGCTGGTATATTTTTTTTAAAACCTTGAGTGTTTTCTATTTGGACAAGCCCATATTTCAGGATATTTTGGAATACAATGGAATAAAAACAAATAATAATGTTTCCAAAGTTACTCATTAGATTTATCAGAATTCATAAGTATTTTACTTGGGCTAGAAATTATTCCATTGACATGATTAACTGATGGGCTTTCAAATTAGAAAATAAGTTAGGCTGGAAATTAGTCTGGAAATAGCAAGTGGTGTGAAGGGTATGTATATTCTACCTGATAATTTTTTTTCATCTTAATGGAACTGAGGAAATAAAATGCTTATGATTGTTGTCCTGAGTGTTAAATAATCATCTTTTAAATTCAGAGTTTGATGGTTTGAGAAAGAACTGGGTTTATATACCATCAAAGGACTATATGGAGATAAATTAATAACAAAATTATCTTATTGAATAGATATATATTTAAAGCTTTATCTTCAGAGAAGATAGCTATAAATTAAAACTGTATTTTGCTGTTCATTATGAGAAGACCCATATTTATGCACAGTTTGTCAGATATGCATTCTAAGGTCCACTTAATGGTAAATGATAAATTAAATAGTTCTTTGTAAAAATATTTTTAGGTTGTTGGACACTTAGATGTTAATTCACGGTGATTCTGAGTAGGACTACGCTTTTTGTAAGGGGAAATAAACTGTTATGTTGAGTTCACTTAGTAGAATGTATTAAATTAAGCACTTTATATTCTGAGTTTCTGATTTTTTTTTTTTAAAGATTTTGTTTATTTATTTGACAGACAGAGATCACAAGTAGGCAGAGAGGCAGACAGAGAGAGAGGGGGAAGCAGGCTCCCTGCAGAGCACAGAGCCCGATGTGGGGCTCGATCCCAGGACACTGGGACCATGACCTGAGCCGAAGGCAGAGGCTTTAACCCACTGAGCCACCCAGGTGCCCCTGAGTTTCTGATTTTTTAAAAGATTTTATTTATTTGAAAGAGAGAGAGCATGAGAGGTAGGGGGTGGGGTTTGGGGGTAGAGGGAGAGGGAGAAGCAAACTCCCTGCTGAGCAAGGAGCTTGGTGGAGAGCTCACCTTGGGCCTCTGTTCTGAGATTCTGAGATCATGACCTTAACCTAAGTCAGATGCTTAACAGACTAAGCCCTCTGTGTTTCTGTTTTAAAAGAAACATTAACTGTTGCATTTGAAATAATTTTAGAAACATCTCCATTTTTCATAAGTTTTATATTCTAATCATAAGAGACTATTACGGTTTATATGACTACTTATTGCACTTTTTCCATGGATAGTAGTAGTATCAACAGGCACCAGACTCTTCTAGCACATGGATCTTTTTTTTTTCATTACCATATATGAGTTTTTGTTTTATCACTTTTAAAAAATTTAATCCTACTCCCATTTTAAATAAGAGTTGTATACACTTTGGCAAGGTTTTTTGTTGCCCAAAGTTTATACAATTTGGAAGTCCTTAAAAAAAAAAAAGAATGTGAGTTATTAATATAAAATTAAGAGATAGGGAACTTTGACAGATAAGCTTCACTGGCTTTATGGTAAATCTGGCTTTCTGGGAAAGGAGATAAAATTTTGTTCTGTTGTGAGTGCTACTGGTTTGACCATTTATGGACTGGTCTTAAAGATGTGAATCAGACTGATTAATGTAGTATACTTGGTATTATGACTGGCTTCTCTTCCCTGTCCAAAGTAGTATTTCAGGCACTGTGATTACCACTGAGAGTTAGTGGTATGCAAAAACAGACCCCATCCCTAAGGTTGGAGAGCTTTTAATGAAGTCTGTGTGTGTCTCCTCCACTAGACATTGGAAAGTCTCAGAAACTGCGACTGTTTGCTTCCTTCTGTATCATGAGGCCTGGAACATATTGTTCTTAGAAAGAAAAAAAAGCTTTAATGAGATATAATTGCTATATTAAAATGCACATATTTAATGTATACAATTTGATGAGTTTACTGTATGCATACAACTATAAAACCATCACCACAATCAAGTGATAATCATGTATCACCTCCAATAGTTTCCTTCTGCCACTTTTATTTTTTATTTTTTTGGTAAATACTCTCAACATCAGACCTAGTTTCTTAAAGTTTTAAGTGCACAATACAGTTTTATTATTTATAGGCACTGTGTTGTACGGAAGATTTCTATAAGTGAAACTTACCCCTGTTGAATAGCAACTCCTCATTTCACTCTCTCCCCAGCCTTAGAAATTGTCATTCCACTCTTTGCTTCTATGAGTTTGACTACTTTAGACACTTCATGAGTAGAATCATGTAGTGTTTGTCCTGTGACTGGCCTATTTCACTTATTGTAATGTCCTCCTGGTTCATGTATGTTGTTCCATATGGGAGAAATTCCTTCTCAATGTCCTCATGCTTATTGACTTCAACTAAGTTGGTTGAAAGCTGGAATATTAATAGTAAAAAAAAAAAAAAGGTACCCTTGGATGCCCATGTTATGCTGGACACTGTATAAGAGACCTTATATAAATTTTTAAATTATTATTAAAATAAAATTCATAAAAAATTAAAATTTAAGTAAAGCCTATTTCAACTCTTTATGTATTCTAGTTTGATCAATGAGAATTCTCAGGTTTGGCAGTGTCTAGGAATTTGCTCATGTTCACAAACTCAAAGTAACATAGTGTGAATTCAATATCAAGTATCTCTATGATTATAATTTTTTTTTTTTAAAGATTTTTTTTTTTTTTTTTTTTTTTTTTTTTTGGACAGAGAGATCACAAGCAGGCAGAGAGGCAGGCAGAGAGAGAGGAGGAAGCAGGCTCCCCGAGAGAGCAGAGAGCCCGATGTGGGGCTCGATCCCAGGACTCCGAGATCATGACCTCAGCCGAAGGCAGCGGCTTAACCCACTGAGCCACCCAGGCGCCCCTATGATTATAATTTAAAAGTCTGATGTGTTTTATACTAAACTCGCTGATTCAATCTTATCCTCCTAGAAATATGGACTATTTGCTGCCACCTAATACACAGGTGAAAAAGGGCGGAGCAATAATTATTATTCATTTAGAATATAATATAATGTCTTATAGACTTCCATGTCTAAAAAACTTAGGTATCTCAGATATAATAAGAATTTAAATGAGATATTTTTTAATAAAAAGCCCTTACAGATAAGGAATACAACAAATGGAAAATTAAGAGACTGAAATTGAAATCAGGTACGCGGGAACTGTTGCCTGGGCAATTCTGACATTTTTATAAATGATTTGTATAATGTAATTCCTGATGAATTTTCTAATAGACTCATACTTCTTCCGTACAATTAGAGATTGCGTATGTTAGTCAACTACTATTTTACTTTCATGATTAGAATAATACTTGGCCCATAATAAATTTGATGAAAAAATTGTCAAATGAATTAATAAATTAGGAAAAATGGAAATCAAACAATAATTAAAACACTATTGTGAGAAACAATGGTTAATTTCTCTCCTATGTATTATAGTTAGTATCTAAACCTGGAGACAGCTAGAAGGACAGCTATACTGGAACAAAGAAGGAGCCACCATTTGAAGAGATGTTAGCCGTGTGTGAGTTCTCAACTGACAATGATCTCAACTCAGGAAAGGGAATAACACAAGTTTACAGGAAAAGATATTGTTAGAGCAAATATGGCTTTGCATATGTCTTTGTTAGAAAATGCAGCATGTAGACACTCCAGAAGCTTACCTAGAAGAGGTTAAATTTAGATCAAGTGAAAGTAAGCAATTACTGACACAATGGATATTACATCCATCAAACTCCAAATGCTATCACCCTTTTGTTTTGTTTTGTTTTGTTTTTTAGACCTTCTCTACTTTACATTATACTTTCAACCACCCACTAGTTGATTTTTTTTTTTTTTCCTGGTTCCAGATTCCACTTCTTCTATTTAATTCAGGATATAATAGACTGATCATTCTCAAATCCCAAATAGCCATTAGCTATTAGATACTGAGTATAATTAGGTTGAGATAGATATCAAAGGTCAGACTATAGAACTTCAAAGTCATGGCAGAGATTTTTTTTTAGACAATTGGGAGTTGTTGAAAAAGTGAGGAAGGCGTCCAACATAATGATTCTGTATCTGTATTTATTGTGAAATGATCATCACAGTAAGTCGTTAATATTCATCACCCCATGTAGTTATAATTTTGTTTCTTGTGATGAGACCTTTTAGGGTTTACTCTTAGCAACTTTCAAATATACAATACAATGTTGCTAACTATAGTCACCAAGCTATATATTACATCTCTAGGATTTATTTGTTTTATAACTGGAAGTTGGTACACATTTCATCCGTTCTCCACAGCCCCCACTTCTGGCAACCACCAGTGTGTTCTCTGTATATATGAATGAGTTCAGTTTTGTTTTGTTTTGGACCCTCAAGGTCCATCCGTGTTGTTGCAAATGGCATGATTTCCTTCATTTTGATGGATGAGTACTATTCCATTGTATATATCTACCACCTTTTTCTTTATGAATTCATCCATCATATGTACACTTGGGTTGTTTCCTGTCTTGGCTATTGTAAACGATCACTTAAAATATTTCTTCTTTCATTTCTGATTTTATTTCTTTGAGTACTTGTTTCTTGATGGGTCTAGCTAAAGGTGTGTCAATTTTAACTTTTCAGAAACAAAACAAAACAGCTCTTAGTTTCATTGATCTTTCCTTTATTTCCACTCCTGATATTTATTTCCTTCCTTCTAAACTTGGGCTTCATTTGCCTTTCTTCTTTTGGTTCCTTGAGGTTTAAAATTAGGTTGTTTGAAATTTTTCTTGTTTCTTGGCATAGGAAGTTTCCCTTTTAGAACCACTTTTGCTGTATCCCATAAGTTTTGGTATGTTTTCCTTTTTCTCATTTGCCTTAAGGTGTGTGTGTGTATATATATACACACACATATATGTGTGTGTATATATATATATATTTTAAAATATTTTATTTATTTATTTTACAGAGATGCAGTGAGAGAGGGAACACAGAAGAGGGCTTGGGAGAGGGAGAACCAGGGCCCCTGCAGAGCAGGGAGCCCAATGTGGGGCTTGATCCCTGAACCCTGGGATCATGACCTGAGCCAAAGGCAGATGCTTAACTACTGAGCCACCCAGGAGCCCCTGTCTTAAGGTATTTTTAATTTTTTCTTTCTTCTTTGACCCAGTGGTTCAGTATCATGCTGTTTAATATTCACATTTGTCTGAATATTCTATTTTTCTTCTTGTAACTGATTTCTAATTTCATACCACTGCAGTTGGATAAGATGCTTGATATGATTTCAATCTTCTTACATTTATTAAGAATATTATTTTGTGGGGGCACATAGGTGGCTCAACCAGCTAAGTGTCTCCTTCACCTTGGGTCCTGGGATCAAGCCCCATGTGGGCTCCCTGCTCAGCCGGGAGCCTTCTTCTTCCTCTGAACCTCCCTCCTATTTGTGGACACGCACTCTCTTTTTCTCTCTCTCTCTCAAATAAATAAATAAAATCTTAAAAAAATATTATTTTGTGAACTAATATATGATCTATCCTGGGGAGTGTTCCATGTGCACTTGAGAAGAATGTGTAATTTGTTGCTTTTGGATGGATGCTTAGTACATCTCTTGATTTAAAGCCTTCAGTTACTTTAAATTACTTTAATGTTTAGTGAAAAATACGTCCTACCTAATATATTTTTTTAATTTAAATTAGACAAAATACAGACCCAATCAGTGAAAATAAACCTTTTGGATAAAAAATGGATCTTTTTTTTAACATATCTTTGAAGTTCTTGAGTGGAGAAAACACTGCCCATCAATGGGCACTGGAATATCCAGGCTAATTCAAAATCAAATGCACAGGGGCGCCTGGGTGGCTCAGTGGGTTGAGCCTCTGCCTTCGGCTCAGGTCATGATCCCAGGGTCCTGGGATCGAGCCCCGCATCGGGCTCTCTGCTCTGCAGGGAGCCTGCTTCCTCCTCTCTCTCTCTCTGCCTGCCTCTCTGCCTACTTGTGATCTCTCTCTGTCAAATAAATAAATAAAATCTTAAAAAAAAAAATCAAATGCACATTGGTAGGACTCACCTCGTATACATGACAGTTGAGGGGTGGGGAAAGAATGACAGGATATTTACCTCAAGGTTTGTGTTTGCTTAGATCTGCTGGTAGTGCTGTGGCATTACCACATGGCAGGGAGTCAGCCATATCTCTTCAGGACAAAATTTGCCAAGAAAATATCAGGCTTTGTCTCTGTATTTATAGATATAAAATACAACACGGACTTCAAACTCTCACAGATTTTTTTACACACTGCAATTTTCCAAGAGAATAATTAATTGGTGGCCTAACTAGGGAGATCTAGGAAGGTGACTTTTTTCTTCTGTCCCCCACTGCTCTGCATGCCATATGGCCTTTAAATAACCACCGTCTTCCTAGGACATCTATCACAAATAATGTGAGAGTCTCTGGGTCTCGGAGGATAAGGACAGTAAAGATATTTTGGATGATCTTCCAGAAATGTCCTTTTATTTGCTAAGCATAAGTATTTGCATTTAAGGTATAAAAGTCTTAATTTTTGGCTGCAGACAAGAAACTGGCTTGAGCAATTACAAGGAGAAAGCTTCCTGGAAGGGCACACAGGAGGTGAGTATAGTATAGCAAGGGCAGAAGAGTAGCAACTAAATGTTAGGCATTACTCTCCCTGACCTTGAAGCTTAGCTAATGTCCTCGGTATTCTTGGGGAATAATTACAATTAAAAAGCATAATTGCTTTTATGTATCCTTTTAGAGTTTACAAAGTAAGATCACAGGGGCACCTGGGTGGCTCAGTGGGTTAAGCCTCTGCCTTCGGCTCAGGTCATGATCTCAGGGTCCTGGGATCGAGTCCTGCATCAGGCTCTCTGCTCAGCAGAGAGCCTGCTTCCTCCTCTATTTCTCTCTCTGCCTGCCTCTCTGCCTACTTGTGATCTCTCTCTGTGAAATAAATAAATAAAGTCTTTAAAAAAACAAAACAAAACAAAACAAAGTAAGATCACATAAATTATCTCATCATATTTGGCGTTTTAGATATTTTTGTGTTTTTCCCTTCCAATTTCACCTGATCTTTTTATATCCATGCCGCGAGATAGGAGGCCAAAGATTAGTATCTCAATTTAACAAAGAAGGAGACTGAGGCTCAAATATTAGTGACTTTTTAAAAATCACTATGTGTTGGTAACAAAAGCAGAACATGTACAAACTTCTGGATTTCTGGGCTTGTAATCATTTACACAAACTTCTGGATTTCTGGATTTGTACTCATTTATATAGAAAGCATTTTTTGAAGAACCAGAGAGGCAGTGCCTGGCCTCAGATCTACGACCACATGAAAGCTGATCTGAGAAACATTTCCTTCCGGCAGCCAAGTATGAGTTGGCGTTCCTATTGAGAAGGAAGCAATAATAGCGAGGCTACTGGGTGGAGGGTGTCCACCACCAGAAGGAGGTTCCATTCCATCTCTGTACACAGGAAGGTGGGGATGAGGGAATGGACCCCATGGGACATGATGAGCTCTTCCCGCTGAGAGTGCTAGCTCGCCCTCAGTCCTGGCTTCCTGATTCTCTGAAAGTGAGAGCGTCCATCCCAATGAGAAGCGAAGCTGTGGAAACCAAATTCCAACTTGTTCTTGCCCAGATATAAGGCAGTTGCTTATTTCTCATGGAGTCTAATTCTTTGGAGCCAGTACTATACAGCATTTCAGGAACATTCTGCAACGTGTCAGGGCAGTCCGGCTGGGAAGCAAACTGCTGCTATGGAGACCTGGATGTTTGTTCTGTGAGGGAGGAAGAGGAACCCCTTCAGGTCTACCCCCAGGCAACTGATTAAAATAAAGCTGCCGGCAGGGAGTCCGAGGATATAGAACTTCCTGAATCAAATCTCTGCAGTTTGTAGCCGTTTACTCCAGAGACAAAGGACCTGACCAAGAGTGGTTCCTGCGGGATTATAGCCCAATCTACAATGTCAGTGAATTTTGCCCTGAATCATCAAGAAAAAATAAATGCATTTTTTATTCAGGCAAAAGTGTGCATAATGTGACAGATTTTAAAATCACCCAAGCTTTCAGTCAAATCATCCGGTTCCCGTTTGGTGTTGAAGACACTGCGGACTAACAGGAACAAAGTGAATTTCCTCTTTTGCCTCTCCCTGCTGACATTCTGGGAGGGGGACAGGTATACATGAACACATTTAGAGGATTGTGACATGTGCTGTGATTAACACTGAAATAATCTTATGACAGTACCGGAGAGCAGATAATGAATTTGAACAGTGATACCTGTGACCGGCTAGGAGGAGGGTGCGATTTTGTCTGAAGCAGGAATCTATTTGATCCTTGTCCATGGAGAAAGCTTGAGCCAAAAACAGTAACAAAGTGCAGGCAAATATGAGGAATGGCAAAGAGATAGCCACATGTGGAAGCAGAGGGACAAGCAGAAGAATGAAAAATAGAGGCTGGGTTATGGAATGGGGAGCTTTAAATGCTTGGCTCGGTAATTGGTTATTTAGTACAAGCGATGGGAGGACAATGTTTTGCAACAGGGGGACTAGCTGTAACTCTAGCAGTGGCCGAAGTGTTGATCAGAGAGAGACCAGGTAGGTGACCATGCAGTATGTGGACAAGAAGTTAAGAGGGTCAGCACTGCGTTAGCAATGGCAACAGAAAACAGGTCTATGCAAGAGACATTCTGAAGATGAGTCACATCTTCTAAGAACTCAGAATCCCTCCGAGGCCAAACATACAGGAGTGTTTACTGTAATCATTTTATGGTGGCTTGATAAAGAGAGCAAATTGTGTTAGGAATGAAAACTCATTCAAAGGAAGAGAAATAGTATGAGAACTTGCTGTTAAAATAAGCAATTTCAAAAACTGGATCAACTTGCCAGCATGTGTAGGTAGGGATAACGGGATGTATGTAGAGTGGGGAAAAAATGGTAAGTCAGTTTATTACACATTATGATGCTTTGGAAAATTTTCAATCTTGCTGGGTCTTAGCATTCAGAAGTTTCAGAGTATCAGGGCAAAATAATTTCATATGTTGTAATTCACTATATTCCTTGTGTATATAAAATTTTTCTTATTAAACAGAATATTCTAAATTAAAATATTTTCCTAAAAAGTGCAGAATTAAAATATGTTCAAAAAGATAATTGGACCAGTGGTGATGATGTTTGACAATTGTGCATCTAATAGTTAAATTGTCCCCTGCACCTGTATTTCAGAAGCACAGACGTTTACACATGTTTCTAAGGGGATAATGAAACTGATCTAGGAGTTTTTATATTTCAACTTTTATTGCTCTATTTTACGGTTAGATATATTTTATGAAAAGCATTGCCCTTTGGATCAATACTGTGTTTACAACATTAATCTAATAAATAATGAAAATAACCATTAAACAAGGCAACCATATCAAGCAATATATAAATAACCATTTTAAAGCTGTAGTTGAATAATTGATCATGGTGTAAACCATATTTTGCCTTTAAAAAAATACTATGTCCCCAGAAAAGATCGCAGCATTCATGAAACAAAGTATGTGTGTTTGTCAAGATATTTATTATGCAAAAGGTTCGCATGAGTTTTGGGATGTAAAGGATTAGATCTTCAAGGATTATTGACATTCTCTGATGTGCAGCATATATCGGAGGCTTGTGTAGTAATGGACTTTTAGAAGAATCCAATTTAATAAAAATGAAACTACTGACTTGAAAATTTCTGTTTCTGAACATTTTCTGATTCTTATACCTAAAATAATTAAGCACTTAAGCATGTAGAGATGGTTTTGATTCATAGGAAAAGACCCAGGATTATATTTGTTTCTCTATAACATTACTACATTAAATTTCACAGCCAATGAAAATGTAGCTAACCATCCCATCAGGTAGAATGAGTACTAGAAGAGAAAAATAAGTGTCTCCCTCTCTAATATTTATACATAAAATACCTGTTATGTATTTATATAACTATATATGCACTTTTAAATTTCTCAAGTTATTTTTTCCTACCCTTCTGGCTCCTTAAAGAATACTGTTTATTTCCATATGGATTTCAAAGTTAAAACTGTGTTCTATATAATTGTATACAGTCCCCCCAAACAGTCCCCAAAATGGAAACAGATTTAGGCGTTTTTGCTGTATAGACAGTACTAAATATCTGGAAACATCTGGGTTACTGACTAAATATTTCTCTTTCCATCCAGGTGCCTGTGCTATAGTAATCCCAGTTTAAAATTGATTGTGTTTAAAAGTCATTAACATCTGCATTACTGATTGAATATAAGCATGGAGTTTCTAGAGACAAATGATGGTAGAACTATAACTCAATTCCAGGTGTTTATTTATTCCTTTGCATGCCGCCTTTTACCTCGTGAGTTTTCCTTTTTAGATTTGGCCCTTAGAGCCACTGTTGCCAGGAGGTGGGGGATGGAATTGCCAGAGTAGACCAGAGAACAAAGGTGCCACATTTCTACCCTTTAAGCTTAAATGACCTGGGTCAGCAAGGACAGCGTGTCTCACTCCCTCCCCATGTAATGTAAAATACTTCTGTTGTGGGAAGGAGAGAAGAATATTGCATATAAAGTTAGCAGCAGACATCCTACCTCCCCAAGAGCCACGTTACTCAAGGTTAACTCTGAAGGGCAGGATGAAATGATACAGTATCTTCTTTAAAGTGAGGGACGAGTTAAGAGAATCTGTGCCCCATTTCCTAGATGGGGGCAGACTAAAAAGTGAAGCTTCAGGAAGTGCCATGTTGTCATGGGACATTAGCCACGGAGTAGAAAGGATGTGGCTATGGTCTGAATAGGTGTCTCCCCACGTTTATATGTTGAAATCTAATCCCCAAGATGATGGTATTAGGAAGTGGGACTTTGAAAGGTGATTATGAATGGCGAGGGCATATGATTCATGATTCTCATGAATAGAATTAGTGCCCTTATAAAAGTGGCCTGAGAAGGATAACTTGTCCCTCCCACCATGTGAGGATACGGTGACAAGTCAGCAGTCTGTAGCTGGGAGAGGGTCACCAGCACATGACTGTGTAGGCACCCTGATCTTGCACTTCTAGCTTCCAGAGCTGGGAGACGCACGTTTTTGTCATGAGCCATCTAGTTTATTTTATTTTTTCATAGCAGCCCAAATGGACTAAGATCAGTGTCATGACATAGATAGACACAAGAGATTCAGAGACAATCCCCTTGGGTCTTCTGTTGTCCAGAATGATACGGGAGGTCACTGTAGTGTTCTTACACGCAATGGTCCCACCAGAGACTGGCTCGCTCTCAGCCAGTTGTTGAACATGACTATAGAAATACCAAATAGAACAAGCTGCATCTAGAGCAAGGGCCAGCATTAGACCCATTAAATAGGTATTTCTTGATTTGGAGGTAGATATTTCTCCCCTACCTATGACTAAATACTAGTTGTATAAACCTTCTTCCTTTCTCCTCAAACTTAACAGTTTACCACCAACCCAGGGCAACTCTTGAGAAAGTTCAAGTCTTAGAGCCGAAATTTCCCTAGTAATAGCTCGAAAAAAAGCGAAACAAAACATTAGACAGAATGGGACTTAAGTGAGACATTAAGTTTCTTGATAGAATAAATGAAAACTTTCATAAATTGACATGTCTGTTATTACCACAAGTTTCACATCTTTTGTCAAATATATTCAAAATCACATGAAATTTTTACCTTTGCATTATTAGATGTACAAATTGCTCTGTCTGAAAAAAGTCTACATGCTGTTAAATATTTTTGTACAAAGGTGCTTGTTTCATACTATTTTTGTGAACTTATCTCACTGATAAACCCATTAATAAACTGTGGATTTTTGGAGAAGGATCCACAGGTCCAAAATTGAATTTTATATAGACGTTTGACCTAGAGCAGGTTACCTAGTTTTTCTGAACCTATAGAAAAAGGAAATATTAATATTTACCTTTTATGGTTGCTATAAAATTAAATAATACATAAATACAGCTGCTTAATAATTGTTCATGCTTACCTCCTCCTTATAATCAAAACTGGAAGGCATAAGAGCCCTTCCTATACAGTGCTTTGCATATGGTTGGTTTTTGGCACAGTTGTTGGGTAATTATAGCAACACAACTCTTCCCAGTATAGTGTAGCTATGCTACTTCTTTCATCCAGTCTTACTTTTTTTTTTTTTAATCTTTTTTTGTCTTTACCTCTTTCACAACCAACCTTCAGACGTTTACTTATCTGCTCATGCCACTGGCAGACTTTCCCCTTGAAAGCTTTGTTAACTATGCTAACCCTTCTTACACTAAGACTCTTTGAAACAAAATTAAAATGATTAGAGAAGGGCATCAAGCCCCTCACCTCACCTCATGCTGTTCTCTTTGCTAGTCCCTTACTAAACCCTCTCGTCTACTTGCGAATGTTCTATTTCAGAGGAGTCTGTTCATATATTGTGCTCACAGAAATAGTCAGGCGTGGTCCCAAGAAAAATAAGTATCTCATGTCACGTAAGATATTTTAGATACACACCAACATTCTTCATCTCATCTACAATTGACAAAAAGCCAAAAGTACGTCATGTTTAACTTTGGATAATAACTATGATTACTTCATCGTTAATGAGGCTAATAAGTCTACCTACATAAATCATGTTCCAGAGATCTAGTTAGAAAGGAGTTATGACCTAATGAGGGTGTGGTCCCATATTCTGGCTTAAAATCATTCGAAAGCTGAAGTCTTGTGCAAAACCAAAAGCAAGAGTCAACAAATAATTAATAAAAGCATTATCTGCTGATTTATGACAGCCAATACGATTGCTCATGCAATTCTACTGCAACCTTCCAGTCTCCTAGCATAATGCAGTGGCACCTACTTGAATTATGAGCTAATCCTTGCAAGTCTCCTTCAGTCCTTTGTCCCTGTCAGGAGTTTCAACATGGAGCGCATAACAACTTATTTACGAACAGAGAGCAAATGCTTTTTCACACACTTATTCTTTCTTCACATGGGTTGAGGACAAGTCATAACACCTCCCTGGGACATGAAGCACTTTTAAAAATAACCAGCCACACAAGTAAGCTTCTGCTTTCTGAAAATAGATACATATGTAAAGTGCATACTTGTAATGCAACTATGAAAAGTAAAGACAAAATAGGAATTATAATAAACTGTGTTTTTTGTTTTTTTGTTTTTAATGAAGCCCAAGAAAATCTTGAGTGTGTGGCTTACATTTTGCTTTTTTCCTGGGAATAAAACAAAAGTCTTGGGACCTTCTATGAATATCATAGAGGTTTTATTCCTAAATCCTTATTATCCTTCAGATGGGAAAAGTGCCTCTTTCCTTTGAGATCCTTTAAATATGTTTTTCTCTAATAAACCATAGACCCCTTTGTTCATTTTCCTCTTGTCTTCAAAAAGTACCTCAAGAGAGTCTTTTAGAGGAAATTGGGTTTACAGTCATAAAGACAATTCTGACAGAACACAAACGTTTAAAAAAATCATTCCCGTGTGGGTCTCTCTGAAAGAACTTCCCATCAGGCATGTTGGAGGGAGATTAGGGATGATTGCCTTTGCCTTTACTATTTGCTATCTACGGATTAGACGTTAAACTATTTTACAATCTGATCAAAATTCTATGTAGGCTACTTGCATATTGTTGGGGGAGGAGGATGAGTTATAAGGGGGAGATGACATAGCGAGTAGGAACTGTGGGTATTTTGTGTCCTTTTTATGACTCACTCTCATATAGAAGTTCTGTCTGAACAGATTAGGAGACTGTCAAGCCCATCTCCTCGAAACAACCCTGCAGGTCCCTCACTTAGTTTGGGGTACAATCTCTCAAAGCTTCACAAGGACCTCAAGAACATTTCGCTGTTGTTTTAATAGGAAATTTGAAGTCAGATGGGATGATCCTGTTCAAATTCCACGGCAGTTTTTAGGATAAAGTAGGCTCTGTTAGCGTCATCTAATTTTGGGTAGTGAAATCTCTGTGCTCTTTTTTGACCACAGCTAATTGGAGTCAGGCCATTGTTCCTCTTTTTGACCACATCTATTGCCCACCATGGTGAGAAATTAATTTCCATTCTGTATTTAATATTGAAAAGACACACTAACTTTTGGTCTCCTAAGTAAGTGAAATCCTGCTCACCACGCACACCCTTGAAAATAACAGAGTAAACTTGACCTGTTATCCAGGATGAAAGTTTCTTTCAGCAATTCATTAATTATTTTCTTGGATTTTTAGGGGAGGAAATGAGCCTGAAGAAAAAAAGGAATTATACTGGCAAATAAGAAAGTTAAAAGACAAATGAAGCCGCATATGGTTATTACTTTAAACTTGGCAGAGCAGTTTGTGGTTGTTAAGGGGAACACCAGAACTCATGTCTGACACAGACAAGAGTGGTTCAATTTTTCTCTGAAATTGTATCTGTGTGTGTGTTTAATTTTGTGAACATAAAAAATTTAGTTTCCTTAATAATAGAAAAAGGTGATACATTTCAGTTTGTTGAGATCATCTGCTACCCAGGGGAAGTGTTTTGTGTTACCGACCTCATGTCCTCAGTTTCTACCATGATGCCTCAGGAATGATGGGAACTAATTAAATGTTTGTTGAATGAACAAACACAAGGAGCCAAACATGTCTGTTTTTTAAAGACCTAAAATGATAAGTATTAATTTAAAATTTGTGTTTTTTGACATTTATATTTTTTTAGTCCATTTGGTGTTTGAGATACATATTTTTTTTTATGATTCCCAAATTTAATCTCCCTTGAACTAGAGTGAGGATGTTTTTTATAGATGTTCCTTATGATGAAGAAATATTTAATTATATATATTTTTTTCCAGTGCTCTCAACTGAGGCAGAGAACATTTCTGCTGATACACAAAGAACGGTTCTAGGGATAGATCTGTGCTAAAAGCTGGAAGCTGAGCCTAGGAATTCCACTTGATCTTAGCCAAAAGGCCAAGAAGCGATTGAGCCTAGGAATTCAACATAGAATCATTTCCTATTTTCACTATGCATATATTTGGACACTCCACCAACCTCATTGGTCCTATCTATTGAATATATCCAAGCAAATTCCAGCTTGGGTATGTTTAGAGTATCTAAGGAAAGTATTATCAAACCCTGGGATTTGAATTCCTATGACTCATGATAGGTCCAGTGTCTATAACTTGGCTCTCCGTGGAAACTTTTCTAGCTCCCAGGTACATTGATTGTCAGTTGAGAGCCTTGTTTCTTTATCGGGACGTTTGAATATAAGCCAGAGAGCTGAAAGCCTTATCGTCTTAAGTTCTCTTCTTTTTAGAAATTTTTTGTTTTTATAAGTTATTTGCTGAACTAGGAGAGGTTACATACGAATGGACATCAAAGTAATGTGTAAGGGCAAAGCTTTTGCTGTAAATGAAGATCTCCTCACTAAAATAAAAATGAAATTGAAGAGAGTCTGGAAATTGTATTTCTGAACAGATCGGTGCCTCAAGGTATAGTGGTTTGATCTCTGGCCAGTCTCCAAGTATGAGGAGAGACTATCGAAGTTCTTCTCAGCTTGTTCATTTGGATCTCCCCAAGTCAGCATGGCCCATACTGCACATGGCACTCCCCACCCCCCAGTTTTTTCTCCCCTTGCACTTCCATTTCAGGCAATGATGATATATTGATGATCTATTGCTACATAATAAATTATCACGGTAGTCGGTGGCTGAAAGCAACAATAAACCTTTATTGCTCTCACGGTTTCGTGGAGTCAAGAATATGAAGCAGGTTGGCTGAGGAATTCTGTTTCAGGGTCACTCATGGGGATGTAGTCAAAATGTTGGTCTGGCATACAGTCAAATGAAGGCTTAAATGGGCTGTCAGATCCGGTTCCAAGGAATCTCACTCACATTGCTGGCACATTGGTAGTGATGCTTGCAGGAACCCTCATCCTCTTCCTGTAGAACTGACCTAAAACTGCTTGAGAATTCTTGTGACATGGGATCTGGCTTCCTCTGGAGTGAAGGGAGAGAGTCAGGTGGAAGTTGCGTTCTTTATGACCTTGCCTAGGAAATCACATACCATCACTTCTGTCACATTCCGTTCATTAAAAGGAGTCCCGAGGTCTAGCCTGCATTTGAGAGAAGTGTAATTAGGCTCCACCTTTTGAATGGGAGAGTGTCAAAAATTTGCAGACTTATTTCAAAATCAGGACAGATGAGTTTCAGCCAGTTTTGCTGGGTTTACTTACTAAAGAGCTACTATAAATCCCCTCCTACTCACCCCTTTACTTTGACTTGAGGTCCTCAGAAAATCTCACTTCTTAACTGCTCGCTTGTTTGCTATATTGCATTTCTTAAATATTTCCACAATATAACCAGAGCAATCTTGCTAAAATCTGACGGTGTCACTCTGCTCCTTAAAGCTCATAATTTGTTCTCCATGACACAATAAAACACAAGCATCTTAACATCACTCAGACAGTCATTCAGGTTTCCTACTTATGATTTCAGACTCAAAACTCTTCCTTTCTCTGCTTTAAATTTTGTATTTTGTATATTGAACTTCTATAATTTCTCAAACATATCGTGGTACTTTGGATACTATTCTCTCTATATCAAAGGTCTCTCTATACCTTTTTCTATAAAGGCCCAGATAGTAAATTATCTTTGGCTTTGTGGGGCTTACAGTCTGTCATGACTACTAAACTCCGCTGTAACAATGGGGCAGGACTGTGTTTACATAAAACTTTATTTACAAACATAGGTACTAGGCCAGATGCAGCCCATGGACTGTAGTTTATTGACCCCTGTGCCATACTATCCTCCTCTCAAATAACATGCCCAGTTTACTTTTCCAGATAACATTTATGATTGATTCTTTAAGAGTCATCTCAGGTACTATCTCCTCTATGAAATTTTCCAAGTGCTTCAAGGTTGAAATAAGAGCCGTTTTTCTGTGACACCACTGCAGCCTGTAAGTACTATTATGGCTCTATCACATGAACTTGAAATTGCCAACATTCCAAAAACCTACCTCATTAAGCTGGCAAGTCTTTTTCTTTTTTGAGATCCCATTGCCAAGCATAGTTTCTCACTAGAGTGTCAGAACTAATGCCTGGAAGAGTCTTAGGAAAATATAATGTAGAAAAGGATTACACAATAGAACAACTTTCCTCTTCTTATGTTTTATCTCATATGGTCTGCTATTTTTATTTTGTGTTAAATAAGGTCTATTGATATTCCACTTCGTTTTATATAGATAAAAGCAGTGGGGTCTGAGGGCAGATCCACAGTTGAATGTAACAAATATTTCTTACCTGCAATTTTCTATTACAAAGGAACATCCTTCCAGGGAACACGATCCATACCAACAAGTCTCAACAGTGTCTGCTCATTAGAATTTCTTTCTTTCTTTTTTTTTTTTTTAAAAGATTTTATTTATTTATTTGACACAGAGAGAGATCACAAGTAGGCAGAGAGGCAGGCGGGGGGCGGGGAAGCAGGCTCCCTGCTGAGCAGAGAGCCTGATGCGGGGCTTGATCCCAGGATCCTGAGATCATGACCCGAGCTGAAGGCAGAGACCTAACCCACTGAGCCACAGTACCCCATGCTCATTAGAATTTCATGTAGAAATGGCATATGGGTATATGGGTGCGTGTGTGTGCGTGTGTGCACATGCCTGCAGGCGCACACACACATACACTCCTCGAGATTCTCATTCAGTTGACTTGCAATAGTGCAGAGGAGGCTATGATTCCAGAGAGACTATAGGGGAATGTATTACATAGAGGGGGTTGAGAATCCTTGCGCTCTCGTTCATATCTAGCAGTACAACTCTGACGGCAAAATTTAAAATCGTATTTCAGATATGACAAGGTAATGGGAAAAATTATGCATAGGAAGAATTAGAATTTGGTGGAATGACTTTTGGGTACACTATGCTAAATTATGTTATGGCCTTAAGCAACTTGCTTGAGTGAACTCACCCTGGATCTTCTCATCTGTAAAATGAGAAGGTCGGATAATGTAACTCTTCATATTTTCATTTTATTAGTTCTTAAATTGTGTACTTTTATAGGTATGTTGCTAAATTTTGATCAATATGTATGTTCCAGTTATCTAGTGTTATATAACTAACCACCCAAAACTTAGTGACTTAAAACAATGACGACATATAATTTGCTCACTAATGTGCACTTTGGGCAGGGCTCAGTGGGATAGCTTTGCTCTGATTCACTACGTATTAGTTGAGATGGCTGAAAGACTGGAATTAGTAACCATCAGAAGGCTCACTCACTTGCTGTTCTAATTGATGATGATTGTTGGCTGATTCTAGTAGCTAAGGCCGTGGCCAGACACTTATATGTAGTCTTTCCTTATGGCTGCTTGACTTCCTCACAGCATGGCTGCTGAGTTCCAAGGTCAAGCGTTCCAAAAGAGAAGGAATCAAGTCAAAGCTCTTCTACTATTTGTGACCTCATATCAGGAGATAGACTGTATCACTTCCATTGCATTCTATTCATCAAAACAGTCAGAAATAACTACCCAATTTCAAGGGGATGGGAAATGACTGTATTTGATATAGGACTGACAAATTTTTTGAAGCATACATAGGATAAGAAATGCCCTTGCAGCCATTTAAAAATAAAATTTGCTACAGCATAAATCTATTTTTTACTGTAGTTGAATATGTTACAGTAAGATTTGAGAGAGTATGTAGAGCTTAGTGAGTTTTTGCAAAGCAGTTAGAGAAGACAAAATTCGCTGGAATGTAGAAATAAGCATAGCATAATTCTAGTAAATCACAAAGAAAAATCTAATGTTTAATATAGTAGGTTAGAATTTTGCCCTTTGACCATTTAAAGGAACGTGGCCAGGGCAATAATAGGCCGGGAAAGAGTGATATCAGTGACACGTAGCAGAAGAAAGGATAAGAGCGTTCTTGGCAGAAACTCCTAGCCATCTGCTCCAATAGCCACTTTCCCCTTCTTCTATTAGAGAATCCAGATTTGACTGGCACATGACTGAACAGAATAAATATCCTATTTACTAGCCTCCCTTGTAGCTACATGTGGCAATGTGGAAAGTGCTGGCTAAAAGTGTTATGTGCAACATCTGGGAAGTGTTTTGAAAGCGAGAAGGACACACCTATCTCGTACCCTCTATGATAGATCTTTCTGGTGGCTGGAATGTTGCAGCTGTCTAATGACTAGTCATGCTGGAACAGGAAGCAGAGCAGTATAGGCAGATCATTGATGACTGTGATGTCATTGTTCCAAAATGGACTGTGTCTTCTCCCCCCAGACTTCATTTACATGAGAAAAAGCTAAGATTGTATCTTAGTCACTATTTCAGATTTGGTAACATTTATTTGAACCTAGTCTTATATGTGATGATGATTACATTAGAATTATTGCTGAGTTCTTGGTGTTGTCTTAGAGGCCATCAACATTTCTTTCTTTCTTTCTTTCTTTCTTTCTTTCTTTCTTTCTTTCTTTCTTTCTTTTTAAAAGATTTTATTTATTTATTTGACAGGCAGAGATCACAAGTAGGCAGAGAGGCAGGCAGAGAGAGAGGAAGGGAAGCGGGCTCCCTGCCGAGCAGAGAGCCCGATGCGGGGCTCCATCCTAGGACGCTGGGATCATGACCTGAGCCAAAGGCAGAGGCTTTAACCCACTGAGCCACCCAGGTGCCCTGGCCATCAACATTTCTAATATTAAGTTTCTCAGAGACCTAAAACTATGCTGTACCATCATCATGTCTCCCACTATTATATTTGAGGTCCTTGCTCCACTACACATAGTCCAAAGTTGAATACATTTTATAATTTCTGGTTATGTTGTTTGAATGGTTCACACACAATTGCAAATATATAAAACACAGTCTATTTCATAATATTTTGAAGAGAATCGCAGGAGATAATATAAAAAACACCCTGTACACTTGTCCTGAGGTAAGAAATCACCATTATTGTATGTGTGATGGTGCTGATTACAATGATTCATAACTAGTATTCAATGGTCTTTCTGAATTGATCATGTGGATGTTATATTGGAGAACCATGTAGTTTTGTAAAAGGAGAAGTAATAATTGTGATCATGACATATGTCTCTTCTCTTTATCACTTTCACTTTTCATCTTTCTGCAGGTGAGATCATACTCTGGCTATAAGAATAGGTACTTAACGCCACAAGTGGCTCATGCCACGAGTACTCAAAAGTACGCAGGAGGACCTCATGCTTGTGACCACAGTGATTGTTCCAGAAATAGGCACATGCCCATGAACCAGGTGGCCCAATGAAAACACTAACTAGGGATTTTAGGGTGGAGGTGGGTAGGCATGGGGAAAATCATTATAACGATGTGCAAATAATAAGCTTCTGGAAGCCACTGTCTACCTAGGTAGAAAAAGCCCATCAGCAGCAAGGGAGAATACAGCTACATGTGGAGGAAAATCAAAGGTGTGAGAGTGTTTGTGTATGTTTATGAGAGAGAAAGAGAAAGACTCTTGATATTTATTAAGCCAATGGCTCCAGATATCTTTTAATCCCACCTTCATTCCTGACCTCCCCAATTACATGAGCCTAAAACATATTTTTCTTTTCTTTTCTTTTCTTTTTTTTTAAGATTTTATTTATTTATTTGACAGACAGAGATCACAAGTAGGCAGAGCACCAGGCAGGGATAGAGAGAGGGGGAAGCAGGCTCCCCACTAAGCAGAGAGCCCTATGTGGGGCTCGATCCCAGAACCCTGGGATCATGACCTGAGCTGAAGGCAGAGGCTTTAACCCACTGAGCCACCCAGGTGCCCCTAAAACATATTTCTATTTCACTTTAAACTTCTTGAATTGAGTTTTCAACTCTTGAAATTAAATGACTCCTAGCTATGTCAATGAGGAATTAGAGAAGATAAATAGGCCTATTGGGAAATGCTGGGTGAATCTCATATTTGAACAGCAAAAAGGGGTCTGAAATATTATGATTATATTGAGTGTGTCAATGGGTATATGTGTGTGTGAAGGCAGATCACACAAAGAGTATAAACACACGTAGCAAAAGCAATGTTCTCTTCTCCAAATTTAATCTTTAGATTTTACTATATTTTCTAATATCTGTTTATTTGCCAAGCTGAAACATCAACACATAAGCCACACATTTTAATTCCAATCGATCAGTTATCCAAAAGCCTTATTTGTGTTCTAAGCAGCAGTCTGCTGGGCTATTAAGGGCTAGTTATGTACCGGGCAGATTTGAGAAGGTGTTCTTATTTTCCTGCAAGCCTCACACAGCAAGCATGTCGCTTGGCTTTGAAGATCAAAGTCAGTCTTATCTTTTGATTTTAATCCTTTATTTTTCCAATAAAGCATAATTTTAAAAATTCAGAAACCATTTTAATTTTGAAAGTTCTAAAATACATTCAAGATTGTTTCATATAAATCAAAGTCAACCTTTTTCTTACTGAATTAGATGTTAATGAAGGAGGGCAGACATAGCTATTGTAAAAACAGTCTGTTTTAGATAAGAAGAGAACAAACACCAACTTCAAAGACTTCGTTTAAGAATTGCATGGATGAAAATCCAAGTGTCAGAATATTTGTCAATATATATATATTTTTAACATAGCTAACCATTTTTTGAAGAGGAAAGAATCTTGTACGTGTATGGTACTTATCTCTCGGAGACCCTTGTGTGTGTATGTACAGACATATGTGTATGTATGTATAATGTGTGTGTCTATATGCAATTGTAAAATAGAGATTATTTCTCTTAATATACTCGCAGTTCTGTAAAACAACTGAAAATACTTCCCATTCCTTAAATAGGTAAATTATCATCGTAACAGACACCTAGGTGGACCACTAATACGCCTAAAAATCATTAAATCTAGTGTAGTCAATTAACCATCTGGATACAGTGTAGTCAAATTAGCCATGTAAAATCCAAAATGCCGTTGAGATTGTTATCGGGTAACCGTTTTTCCCAATTATCCCATAGTGAGATGGGCTATGAACCCTCCTCATTCTCTTGTTAATTTCTTCTTCACTGTCTCCTCCTTTCCCTCTGTTTTCTCTCTGTTCTCTACCTTATCCTCTACCCTCTTAAATTTTGTGTATTTCCTGTGCCTTGCTCACCACTCTTCCCCTTTTCTGTAGGGACAGAACGTCCTAACTCCTCATCAGTTCAGTGAGTTCTCAAAACTTTCTGTGGTAGCTGCCGCGGATAATGGGACTGGCCTTTCTGCAAGAGAGCTTCTCGGCTGCTCGCAGAGTTGGTTTCCCATTTACCTTGTCTCATATTCCTGTTCCCAGGGGCTTCCCCTTCATTTCTGTTCCTCAACAGATGCTCATTTCCACTCCCTGGGGAGATCATTGAGCGAGGAGCAGGAAAAATAGCTCCTCCTCACAACAACAACAACAACAACAACAACAACAAAAACGTAGGGTAAACTTCCATAAACTACAGGGAGCTATTTAGCAAAATCCTGAATTGTTTCTGTACTTAAATTGCCATGTGAAAAGCAAGTGGTTCCTGTCTTGATGAAAGCTATAAATGCATGAAAGTGTGTATTAGCTTGGCTTTTCTGATCCCAAATGCAAAGCATATGTTGTTGCCACAAGTGTTTGATTATAAATACAAGTCCCAGAAAGTACGCTTAGGAAGTTCTTAACTGTTTTTTTTTTTTTTTTTTTTTCCTAGCCATGAGCGTTGAGTTTAATTTTTAGGAAAAGATGTGGGTGAGCAGGTGGAATTTCAATGTAGCGGATTTGAAAGACAATCCAATCCCTATGCTAAATTCAAACATCATTAAAATGGAAACATGCCACTATGCAGTACAAAGCCAAATACCACCTCACAGTTAAAAGAAATTAGTGTTTGGCACGCACTACATTTATGGCATTCCAAGCTTCTGGAAGCTATGAAAATAAAGCCTTTTGAGGTTCTGTAATAGGGGATGTATAGTCTCTGAAACAGAAAACTGGAAATAGTAGTATTGATTTAGCTGGTTACTATTTTCTGTTATAATTTCTTCCATTATATATTAAAGAAAATACGTTGTTGCTGCTTAGATTTTCGAAAATTGGTGTATTTTGAGGTAACGCTTTCCAGAACATAAATGAGAAGGCTGTGGAAGACAGATTTTTACCTCATGATTAAATGGGAGTGACTTCTCGGTCTCCCAGAGATTCAGAGGGGATCAGGGAAACAATTAGTGAAAAAGTAAAGTTCTGAGTATGAAATTTGGACAAAATAGATGGAAGGTGAAGAAAAGAGTAAAGTATAAACAGAAGGAAGCAAACCCAGAAGTATAGAGGTGAACCTCCAAGTAATTTGTGCATAAATAAATGCTAGATAAAGCAAGTTGTTTTCATCTGATCACTGGTCAATCCCTTGGGATATTCTAAAAAAAATATTTTATGACCAAATATATTGGGAAACACTCGTTTTGTCTTTTCATTGCAGATTCACAAGATAGAATAACGTATTACAGATTTTGAAAATTTCAGTAACGTTTAGCTCCATGTTCCTAGTGATCTTTGAATTTTACAGAGGAATTCAATTCATTTAGACAAAACAGAGGGATGTGGAAGAATCCTGCTTCAGTATGAGGATAGGAAACATGCTGAAGCCTCACGGACTCCCACGTGGGTATTTTAGTTGCAGTTTAGTCCTATTGCCAGCTTTTCGGAGTGGCAACTCGTTGGGCCTAGCTTGGAAAACATGTTTATTTCTTTTTTCAGTCAGCTGCAGCCCAATTCACTGTCTCATGTGGAATCTTCATAAAAACTTGGAAAACAGCAGAGTAATTCCTTCGTATTTTCACACTGTATTCCTGTATTATGCTTTAATATCTCCCATCTTAAAAATTTCCTTTACTTCCTATCATCTCTGATTGCTGGTGCCTTTATTTTGCAGCCTTCACGAACTCCCTGAATGAGATTTTTACCCTTTTTGCCCCACCTTCCCACCAGTCATTTATTTTTCACATCCTCAGGTCTTGATTTCCCCCCTCAAGTCCCACGGAAGCCTCTGGGTCAGCAATAATCTTTACGTCTTGTCTTCATCATAATCAATCTCTCAGCAGTGTTAGATACAATTGATCATTTCCTCCTGGGGTGGTGGGGGGATGCCTCCCTATTATTTGCTTTGATGCCACCATGGTCTCCTTCCTCCTGTCTCTTCTTCATTGCCTCTTTATTTCTTATCCTATCTTCAAATGCTGAAAGGACCATGTCCTGTCCCGTTAAACTCATCCTCTCATTCATTCATCCTCATTCATCCTCTCATTCATTCCAGTGGTTTTAAATTTTTCAATATGTTGATTACTCTGGAATCTCTGTCATCCTTACCCCTCCTTAGAGCAATAGATGGTCATGTGTCTGGACATCTGCAATCAATGTCTATTTGACATTTCAAACTTAGGATGTTCACAATGGAGCTCTTGATTGTACTGCCTTATCCCTAGATCAGCAAATAGTAATAATATCCACACAGTAGTTCAAACTAAGATTCCTGGACACACAAAGTTCATTACCACCTGTTTCTAAAGAGGTATCAAAACTACTCACTCCTCTCTGTCCCCACTCTGGAGGATACATGATTCATTTGTTGATCTGACCCTCTTTAGTCTGAAAGTAATCACCCTGCTTTTGTCTTTTGGTTCTAGTTGAATACCACTAAAGAGCAGTGGTTTCTTTGCTGCTTTGACTTATTAAACTCTATAAATCATACCCAATGCATGTAGATCCTGTTATAGTTAGAATCTTGCCCCATTCAGTCTGTTCGTCTGTTGATGATAGGTTAACAACTCTTTTGCTGTTTTGCTAGTTTACATAAACTACCAGCTTCCCCTTCTGGGAAAAGTGCTTATTTCTAAGGTTCCAATAATACCTGAGATTCAAATATATTAAAAAAATTCAAAATCCTCTCAGTTGTCTATGAAGTTAATGTGGCCTTTTTATTTCCTAGCTGCCCTTAATGTTCGGCTCTTTTTCCTTCTCTCATGTTTTACAAATTCTTTCTACTCTTCTCTTTATTCTTTTTTTTTTTTTTTAAAGATTTTATTTATTTATTTGACAGAGAGAGATCACAAGTAGACAGAGAGGCAGGCAGAGAGAGAGAGGGAAGCAGGCTTCTTGCTGAGCAGAGAGCCCGATGCGGGACTCGATCCCAGGACCCTGAGATCATGACCTGAGCCGAAGGCAGCGGCTTAACCCACTGAGCCACCCAGGCGCCCCAATCTTCTCTTTATTCTTAAGGAAACTTCTGATCTTTAATTTGGCTCCCTTTGGCTTATGCGGAATTATTTCTATAATGTAAAGTGTAAGTGTCAAGGCCAATACATTTCTACTTAGGGGTCTTCTCCATAGAGACAGATTCTCTAAAATGAGCAGTTGTAGCTTTCTAAGTAAAAGAACAGCTCATAACAACCCATTAATAAAGGTATCTCAGTATAAAGCTGTCAGTGCCTAGGTAACAACCATTTGGACGTGCCCTTAGACCTGAGAACATGCCTGTTGTTCTATTTTGTGGTAGAGCAGGTGGAGGTGGGGGAGAAGGAAAGGGGGAAGGAAGAGAAACTGACCCAGCAGGCCTATGTGAGCTGGAGTGAGTCTCTTGATCAGAGAAGGCATGTGAGTTCCATCCTTACGAGAATTATAAGCCCTTGAATTCTCTTTTGGCCTTTTGCAAGGTTAAGTTTTATAAACAGAGCCCAGTTAAATGGGCACATATGATATTATCCAGGAAAACCAGTAACTTCAAAAAATTGTCCAAATGTACCAAACAGAAACTACTGTGACTCAGAAATTGTGTGTTTACCTTTGGAGAATAATAATTGAAAAAGCAAGCAGGATACACAACACAGTGTTGCTCAGAAGACAGAGGAAAGGTTTTCTCTCTGTCCACTGCAGACCATAGGTCATGTGGCCACAGTCTGTGCAGCTGAAAAGAATCACGTGCTCAGTGGATGCTTAGAGCTTACACCTCAATGCTTAAAACAAAACAACAACAGCAAAAAAACTGTAAAATCCCACAGGAAAATAATTCAGCCCAGAATAAGTAGTGACAACTTTTCAACTAAAACACTGATGTCTTTAGACTCATGTGCACTTATAAGAATGTTCAGAAAAGAATCACTGATTGAAATGCTGAAAACGTTATAGATTTGATAAGATACCCCAGCATTTATCAAAATTTCCCACTAAATCTTTGTGATGATTTTAGTCATATATATCACTAATCTCCAAATCAGAGGCTGTTTCATAAATATGACTGTCTAATGAGCACTAACATAATTTTAGGTAGGTTTTTACCTATCAGATTGGTTGAGACTGCTCCTAAAAATTACTCTAAGTACTACAAAATTATCACATTTTTTTTTCTTGGCCTGACATTCCACAGTCTTTAAAACCATCACAGCTGCATATTTGTCTTTTGTTGTTTGTTTGTTCCTTTTTAGGTGGCCTCTTAAAATACTTGTTAACTTCTCAGCAGAATGAACATCACAATTTATTTCTAAAGCAAGCAAGAAGGGGAAACGATAAAAACTTAGGTGTTAAATTTGCATTTTTACTTCAGAAAAGTGTTATGAACCTCTAGCCTTATACAATTGAAGCCTATATGAAGAATTCAGGAGTAATAGAACTGACATTTTTCTCATGGTTGGAAAAGGTTTTTGAAGGCTCTATCAGCATATCTAAAGTGAAATGGATAAACAACGCAATTATACATATTATTTTTCAAAGATAAAAAATACTGCTTGCTCCAATTTCTGAAGATTTTTTTTTCCCAACACATTCAAAATGTTTCCAAGGGCACTGCTGGCACTGAAACAATTAGAGCTGCAGAAAATTTTCTGGTGTGGGAATTAGGCGATTGTACATGGTTGAGGATGGCGGTCTGTTAATCTAGGAACTCGCTCCACTTTTCACTTCACCTTCATTTTTATACAGATTCGATATCGTATTTGATCCTGCCGTGTTGTTCCTCGGGAATATGGGTATCTAATTTGGGCTTTTAAAAACTTCTTTCAGGCAATGTTCCTTTATTTTCATATTTATTCAAGAATAGGGAGTATTTTACAGTAGCTTCATGCTTGGGGAGAAGACTCTAGAGTTCTAAGACAAATTCATTCATCTCTCTCTCTGATCTTTACTTATATGGTAAGTATGATTAAATTTTATCTCAGATTATTTGCGATCCCTGAGGAATAAGCAGAAGCAGAGAGCATCAGGACGGCGTCACTTAAAACAAGTCATGCTCGAATATTTTTTTTTTTTTTTACAAAATTGCTAGATTTTTTGGTTTGAGATATAATTAACATTAGTGTACAGCATAATGATTTGACACATGTGTGTATTGTGAAATTATTACAAGTCTGTTTAACATCTATCACCACATATAGTTACACATTTTTCTTCTTGTGATGAGAAATGTTATCAACTTTCAAATATATAATAACGGTATTATTAACTATAGTCACCATGTTGTACATTCCATCCCAGGACTTATTTATTTTATGACTAGAAGTCTGTACCTTTTAACCACCTTCACCCATTTTTGCCCATCCTCACCATCCCTAGCCTCTGGCAAGTACTAATCTGTTCCCTGTAACTCTCCCTTCTTCTTTCTCTTCCTCCCTCCCTCCCTTTCTTCCTCTCTCTTCGTCCTCCTCTTTTTTCTCTTTCTTTAGATTCTAGTATAAGCAAGACCATATGATGTTTGTCTTTCTCTGATTTGTTTCACTTGGTATAATGCAATCAAGGTCCATCCATACTGTTATAATTGGTAAAATTTTCTCTTCTTTTGTGGCTGAATGATATTATACCCCCACACCACATTATATTTATTTATCCATCAGTGGACACTTGTATTGTTTTCATGACTTGGCTGTTGTAAATAATGCCACAGTGAACATGGGGGTGCATGTATCTTTTAGAGTTAGTGTTTTCATTTCCTTCAAGTACCTAGAAGTGGAATTGTTGGATCATATGACAGTTCTATTTTTAAGGAACATTCATACTGCTTTCCATGATAGCTGCACCAATTTACATTCCCACCAGTAGTGCACAAGGGATCTCTTTTCTCTACAATCTTGCCAACACTTGCCATTTCTTATCTTTTTGATTATGGTCCTTCTAACAGGCATGGGGTGGTATCTCATTGTTGTTTTGATTTGCATTTTCCTGGTTAGCGATGTTGAACACCTTTTTCTGTACCTGTTGACCCATGTATGTCATTTTTAGAAAAATGTCTATTCAGACCCTCCACCCATTTCTTAATCAGATTTTGTTTTGTTTTTGCTATTGAATTGTATGAGTTCTTAATATGTTGGTTTTTAACCCCTTATCAGATATATGATTTGCAAATATTTTCTCCCATCTTATGTGTTGCCTTTTCATTTTGTGGATAATTTCCTCTGTTGTGCGGAAGCTTTTGTATTTGATGTAATCCTCTCAGATTTTTGATCAGTATTATATGTGGGAATAACCTCATGTACATGTAGTCTATAAGATGAATGATAAGATGCACTATTCCATAAAACATTATAGAAAAACTGATTTTGTTTTAAATTCAAATTTTATCACTCATTTGTTATGAGAAGAGATTTTGGTATAAATAAAGTGCAACTGTCCTGAGATGAGTAAGTATTTTTACATTGTGTAGTCATAAGAAATGGAATTGCTCTTTTGTACATTAGGTATCTAGACATGGAGACATCCCAAGGCCCATTCCTGACTAATTTTAATAACAATATGGTATTGGGAGAGGGCCAAACATTTTTGGTGTGGTTAGGTTGTCTCCCCTGTTCATGGTCAAAAATTGGTATCCAAGTGCATTACCGGTGGGACAAGTACAGAGTGCGGGGCTGTTTTATTTGGTGTGATCTTCTACCTCAAAGTTATTAAGAGGATTCATGAGTCATTGAGAACAACAGTAGTGAGGAGAATCCCTAATCATAAGGGAAAGGAATGGCCTTTTGCCAAATCATGGGAAACTATTAATGAATACTTATTGATCTTGTTTTTCTTAGGCAAAAAACATTTTTGTGTCCCTTCTTAACTAGGGAAGAAAAATTTACAATTTGATTTCCAAAAGTAGTTCTGCTGCATGAAATCTTCTTCCTAGTCCAGAACCTGTGAATATTATGCTAGTTTCTGAATTTTACCAAAGTCTTGTTCTATGTTAAATGCTTTTTAGTCTTTTTGATGTTTACACCTTCCAATACTTGTAGGCAATCATTATCTTGTGCCTTGTTTGGCACTTAGCTCTACTTTACATATTTAATACCTTTAATCTTCCCTTACAAATTAATTAACCTTAATTTTATTTCAATGGGAAAAGTGTTTGAATATGAACTAGCAGTTTGAGGGTTTATGGAAATTAATGTTATTCAAACATGAGCCTAGGGAAATGAGTTAGACTTTGCAGAGAGAGAGGTCATTCAATTGACTTCAGAGATGGTTAAAGAATATATAATAGATATATACCTTGCTCATTTTTAGTTTCAACAACCAGTATTGATGGGATTTAGGACATGCTAATCCGAAAATATGGTGCTTTTTTTTTTTTTTACATATTGACTATTTAAGCTAAACAAATCTGAGAAAATGGCAGAAGCAGATGGTCACTCTGACCTTCTCCCCTCCTCACTCTTCTTCCCTCAAATAGGCCATTAAAAGCTTCATGTGAAAAATGCCATCCCTATGCCCTATTTCTGAAGACAAAATGATGCTAAGAACAATCCTAACAGGGCTTGCTAAGTTCCCCTTAGTATATTAAAATCACCTTATACTTCTTTTTTTTTTTTTTATTTGTTAGAGAGAGAGAGAGAGAGAGCACGTGGGAGCACAGGCAGACAGAGTGTCAGGCAGAGGCAGAGGGAAAAGCAGGCTCCCTGCCGAGCAAGGAGCCCGATGTGGGACTCGATCCCAGGACCCTGGGATCATGACCTGAGCCGAAGGCAGCTGCTTAACCAACTGAGCCACCAAGGCGTCCCCACCTTATACTTCTTAACCTATCATATTTCTCCACCACTATGCACTTTTCATCAAACCGAGCATAAAAGTACATAGGTCTAACTGTTTTTTTGAGTCTTTATTTCCTTATGAAACCTCCTGTGTACCAGAAAACTTATATTAAATAAATGTGTATGCTTTGCCTCTGGTAACCTGGAAATTGGAAACGTTTAATTGTAAATACCAATGACCTAGCCTTGCCCCAGCTATTTGGGGAACCTAAAGGAAATTTTTGCAAATGGTATCTTTAAAGCCAAATTTTCCTATTTTCTGTTAAAGATTTAGTCTAACAGTGGTTGAACTAAGTAACACATTCTAGATTTTCTGTTTCTGTCCTGAGAAGTGTAATGCCCCCAAAGCTTGTGCATATCTCATTGCCTTTCCCACGTTCTAGAACTAAGTCTGGTAGTAGAAAGCTTCCTTGCATCTCTTAAGAAAGATCTTTAATATCTTCCCATTGTGCTCAGAGTAAGATCAGAATTTGTTTTTATTATTTACAAAGCTTTACATGGTCTAACTCCCACTGTTACTTCTCTGTTGAATGAATGAAAGCAAATACACACATGGTGTTTTGACTGTGGCATCTATGTACTTAAAGATCTTCCTTTTCAATCCTGGTAATTGATTATATGGAGTCAAATAAGCTATCGTCACTGAGCTCAGAATTCGCTGAGGAAAGGAAAAGGGAATTGGCTTTTATTAAATAAACATCCTCTATTCTCAATAAATATTAGACGCCTCTGTATATATATCAAATGACATTATCATTCTCATTTTTTTAGTTGAGCCAGATGAGAGTCAGACTAACTGATTTTCCAAGTTAATAGAAGAACATGAATTCAAATCTAGACAAGTCTGAAGAGGCAGAAACCATGATACAGAAATGTTTCACCCTAAAGGTACAGTCAACATTTATGATACAAAGTATACATGCATCCATTTTTTTTTTTCCAGCAAACATTTATTGGATGTCATTTTCTACTAGGTTTCTGCAAGATGCTAAAGATAGAATTGGTAGGCAAAGCCAGAACTGGGCCTTCTAATCTGGGAGCTTATGGTATAGATATCAGATGTTCAGCGAATAATCACAATGTTGACTCTGTGTAATATGTCATTAGTATAAAAAGTACTCTGAAGGAATGGAACACAATTTTGTGTGTTTTTAAGGAGGAACTGAGATCAAAGGGTCATGGAAGCCTTTCCTGAGATGGTGATAGTTGATCTCTGAAGGACGATAAGAGTAAAACAGATGAAAAACAGGAACTCAAAGTGGGTATTATTTTTCAGGAAGGAGGAATAGCATTTTTCAAGAGATCTTTGGTGTTTAGGGGGATTAAGAAAAAAAAAGGCAGTGGATATAGAAGTCAGACAATAAAGGGGAAAAGTCAAAAGATGCAAAGGGATAGAAAGTAAATCTGCAGCTGAAACTGGAGGCTTTTGTAGGCCATGCAAAAATTTAGGTATTTTCTTTTAAAGGGAATCAGATCTTCCACTAATGAAACATTTGTTAACTACTGAAGTGACTAGGCCAAGCTGAGGACAGTTGTATCTTTAAGGGACCTAGGATTGAGTACTGTGCATGGGTACCACGTCTCTGCACATACAGTGAAAGGAATAAGTATTTCTCCATTCATTTATTCATTTATTGATAAATTTCATACACAAGTGAATTACTTATTGATTCTCTTTTAAGAAACCTATGGTTTGGTGGGGGGGGGAAGAATTCTTATGTGCATATCTCTGGTCTACGTGAAAAGTTATAAATCCCATAAATGAGGACAGGGAAAAGTTGCCAAGTTCTGGGTGGCTCAGTGGTGGAGGTGGCAGTGGCAGGTGAAAGATATGGATAGGTCTCTGCAGGAAGTTTTGGTTGAACTAGACCTTAGAGGATGGGTAAGATATTCGAGGTGACCAAAAAATGGCTTTACAGTCTGGCTCATAAGGGCTATAATGGGACAGAAGGGCTATTAAAGGGATGCCAGATTTGGGAGCTCCTTAAATATATGTGCTGCTGAAGTGAGCACTGGGAGCTCCTGGAGAAATGGCAGTAAGAAAGGATTACTCCTAAAAGTTGGAGATCATCACTGGGAAAGACATAGAAAGACATATATACATGGTAGAGTCGCAGAAATTAGGATGCACCCAAGAGGACCACATGAATCCAGTTGAATGAGATTCCCATCTGGAAATAGGAAGCAGCTTTGTAATAATCAAGAAGATTCGAGACTTACTTTTTTAACAATATGGGTGTTTTGTCTCCCTGTCCAACTATTGGGGCACGGAAGTGACTCACTACTTCTTTCAGTCAGGCCTTGGACACTCTGAGAAGTGAAGAGTGCAGACAGACAGGGCAGAGTTGGCATGATTTACTGTTCTCTTCTGTTAAGGCATCCATCACGCTATCACGCGATTCACCTTGGGAAAGAAGCGTCTGACATTTTCTAACATGAACTGTTAGGGCAAGCTGCCCTTTTGCCTCTAAAGTTCTCATGAAAACATCAACTAGTTACTGCGACAAAGATGGGTGGGAGAGGAGGATTCTAAAATCTGAATGCTTTTTGTGTACATTCCGCATGTGAACCATCACCACCTCTAGATTTTGTCCCCCTGCTTTGCTCATAGATTTGCTGTGGTTTAGGGAAGTATCTTCTTACATTTACATCAGTGTTATCATGGGAAAAGTTGAGCATTTTGATTTGCTGATGATGTTCTTTGTGACGATAGCCAGTATTTTGGTTGTCTCCATTGTTCTGGTTTTGCCATGTATGCACTGAAAGGTACAGGTGAATGTTATAAATGAGGTTCTGTTTTTCCTTTCAGTTTTTCCAGTTTGGAGCAAAAAGCCTCCATTCCTCAAGTGATATATTCAAATATACTGTTTCTTTGTTTCTTCCTTCATTTCCATGCCATCTCATATTTTAAGCCTGTCATTTTACGATACTTTTTGAGATATTATGATGTCTAAAGTCCTTAATACTTGCTTCATAAAAAACATAGTATTTCATAAACATTTAAAAAGTATTGTAATGCTAGGATAATAAAAACGTGGGATGAAAAAACCCGAAGTTGTTACAAATTTGAGCTAAATAGTCCTTCGTCATTTTGTTTTACCACCCACCCACTCTCACCTTTTATTTTTCCTGGTTCACTATAGCTTTTCTGTGATACGAATTTTTGCTGACTTATATAGCACATTAAAAATTCTAGTTTCCAAATAAAGCAAGGGTCTTGCTCTCTTGGGAAAAATAGACACAATAAGAATGCAATGGATTCCTTTTGTTTGAAGTCTGTTGCTCTGCTGGGATCACTTACTGGTTCCATCTGCAATTACTTCTTTTTGCTAAATGCCTCCATATATTATCAGAGACAGACTGCTTTTGATACAGCTGGAAAATGTGAATTAACTTTTAGTTTTGTGGGTTTTTTTCTTTTCTTTTCTCATAGTCTCACATTAGGTTTCATTCATCCATTCACTTAACATTTAAGAAACACCCATGTGGGTGGTGGAGCCGGCTGGCACCACTTTACATTCTGGAAGAAGTGGAGACATGGGGATCCTGTCAAACACAGAAGACACAACCCCTACACTCAGTTGTTTGGGAGGAACCTATTCTTTCCTGGCATCCTGGATGAGGGAGACCATTGAAGAGGGAAGCTCTCTTTCACTTCAAAGGCCGTTTTGTGCATAGATGAGACTTCCTGAGGGGCAAGTCAAAGAGGAACAGGGCTTAGATTCAAATGAGAGTGGGCGAAGCTGAATGTACAGAGAAAAAGTCTGATGTTAAAAATATCCCAACAGGAATAAACAGCATCAGCTGTGTCTCATTATGTAGCCAGTGAAAACTATAGAGGGCAGGATGGGGAAGAAAAGGGAGGATCCAGAAGTGAAATAAACACTGATTAATATTTGGAATGCACAAGGGATTTACAATCTAAATAGAAACAAAAGCATTATCTTTGTGCTGCTGGTATGGGAACAACCAGAAAGAGGAGAGTGAGCTATAAACTCCCATTGTACTGAAGACCCTTAGAGTGTAAGCAAAACCATTCCAGAAACAGCAATATAACTCTTATAGACCAACAAAATACCACAGAGTGAATTATTTTTAGTGCTTTATGAAGTATCTTATAATTGCATCCAGTTATTACAAAGAGGCATTGGACTGGTTAAATTTTTTTCCAGAAATCTATCGTGGTAGGGTTTATTTTTGAAAAATCAAACATAATGAAATAAAACATAAATGGACGTACATTAGAATTATACATTAAGTAATTTGCATAAGAGGTAAATATTACTATATGCTAATGGAAAATTATAGATATATATGCCTTGAGAGTTTAAAATCCCTGCTTAGATAACTGAGCAAGTATGCAGCTATATAAGAAAGAGTTTTAATTCCCTCACAGAACCCATTCCAATAGTTCTCTAAATTGTACTTAGGTATTCTAGCTTTCATGAAGACTTTGTCATTTGGGGCACCTGGGTGTCTCAGGTGATTAAAGGTTAAAGTGTCTGCCTTGGGCTTGGGTCATGATCTCAGGGTCCTGGAATGGAGACCTATGTTAGGCTCCCTGCTTAGTGGGGAACCTGCTTCACCCTCTCCCCCTGCCCCCCCCCCCCACTAATGTTTGGGCTGTCTCTCTCTCTCTAAATAAATAAAATATTTTAAAAAAATTGATTATTTTTATTAACATATAATGTATTATTTGCCCCAGGGGTACAGGTCTGTGAATTGTCAGGCTTGCATACTTCACAGCACTCACCATATCACATACCCTCCCCAATGTCCATAACCCAACCACCCTCTCCATACCCTCCCTCCCCCCAGCAACCCTAGTTTGTTTTGTGAGATTAAGAGTCTCTTATGGTTTGTCTCCCTCCTGATCCTATCTTGTTTCATTTATTCTTTTCCTACCCCTCAAATCCCACACTCTTCCTCTCAAATTCCTCATATTAGGGATATCATATGAGAACTGTCTTTCTCTGATTGACTTATTTCACTCAGCATAATACCCTATAGTTCCATCCACGTCATTGTAAATGGCAAGATTTCATTTCTTTTGATGGCTGCATAGTATTCCAGTGTGTGTGTGTGTGTGTGTGTGTGTGCATGTGTATACCACATCTTCTTTATCCATTCATCCGTTGATGGGCATCGAGGTTCTTTCCATAGTTTGGCTCTTCCAGACATTGCTGCTATAAACATTCGGGTGCACATGCCCCTTCAGATCACTATGATTGTATCTTTAGCGTAAATACCCAGTAGTGCGATTGCTGGGTCGTAGGGTAGCTCTATTTTCAACTTTTTGAGGAACCTCCATGCTGTTTTCCAGAGTGCCTGCACCAGCTTGCATTCCCACCAACAGTGTAGGAGGGGTCCCCTTTCTCCACATCCTCTCCGACATCTGTTATTTCCTGACTTGTTAATTTTAGCCATTCTGACTGGTGTGAGGTGGAATCTCATTGTGGTTTTGATTTATATTTCCCTGATGCCGAATGATGTGGAGCATTTTTTCATGTGTCTTTTGGCCGTCTGGATGTCTTCTTTGCAGAAATGTCTGTTCATGTCTTCTGCCCATTTCTTGATTGGATTAGTTCTTCTTTGGGTGTTGAGTTTGATAAGTTCTTTCTCTATATAAAATATACTTTGGATACTAGCCCTTTATCTGATATGTCATCTTCTCCCATTCTGTCAGTTGTCTTTCGGTTTTGTTAACTGTTTCCTTGCTGTACAAAAGCTTTTGATCTTGATGAATCCCAATAGTTCATTTTTGCTCTTGCTTCCCTTGCCTTTGGTGATGTTTCTAGGAAGAAGTTGCTGCAGCTGAGGTCGAAGAGGTTGCTGCCTGTGTTCTCAAGGATTTTGATGGATTCCTTTCTCATGTTGAGGTCTTTCATCCATTTTGAATCTATTTTTGTGTGTGGTGTAAGGAAATGGCCCAATTTCATTTTTCTGCACGTGGCTCTCTAATTTTCCCAACACCATTTGTTGAAGAGGCTGTCTTTTTCCATTGGACATTCTTTCCTGCTTTGTCAAAGATTAGTTGAGCATAGAGTTGAGGGTCTATTTCTGGGCTCTCTATTCTGTTCCATTGATCCATCTGTCTTTTTTCGTGCCAGTACCTAATACTGTCTTGATGATGACAGCTTTGTAATAGAGCTTGAGGTCTGGAAATGGGATGCCATCAACTTCGGCTTTCTTCTTCAACATTCCTCTGGCTATTTGGGGTCTTTTCTGTTTCCATACAAATTTTAGGATTATTTGTTCCATTTCTTTGAAATAAATGGATGGGATTTTGATAGGGATTACATTAAATGTGTAGATTGCTTTAGGTAGCATAGACATTTTCACAAGATTTGTTCTTCCAATCCATGAGCATGGAACATTTTTCCATTTCTTTGTGTCTTCCTCAATTTCTTCCATGAGTGCTTTATAGTTTTCTGAGTACAGATTCTTTGCCTCTTTGATTAGGTTTATTCCTAGGTATCTTATAGTTTTGGGTGAAATTGTAAATGGGATCAACTCCTTAATTTCTCTTTCTTCTTCTTGTTGTTGGTCTATAGAAATGCAACTGATTTCTGTGCATTGATGTTATATCCTGACACTTTACTGAATTCCTGTACAAGTTCTAGCAGTTTTGGAGTGGAGTCTTTTGGGTATTCCACATAAAGTATCATATCATGTGCAAAGAGTGAGAGTTTGACTTCTTCTTTGCTGATTCGGATGCCTTTCTTTTTGTTGTCTGATTGCTAAGGCTAGGACTTCTAGTACTATGTTGAATAGCAGTGGTGATATGGACATCCCTGCTGTGTTCCTGACCTTAGGGGAAAAGCTCTCAGTTTTTCCCCATTGAGAATGATATTCACTGTGGGTTTTTCATAGGTGGCTTTGATGATATTGAGGAATGTACCCTCTATCCCTACACTTTGAAGATCAGTTTTGATCAAGAAAGGATGCTGGACTTTGTCAAATGCTTTTTCAGCATCTATGGAGAGTATCATATGGTTCTTGTTCTTTCTTTTATTAATGTATTATATCACATTGATTGATTTGCAGATGTTGAACCAACCTTGCAGCCCAGGAATAAATCACACTTGGTCATGGCAGTTAATCCTTTTAATGTACTGTTGGATCCTATTGGCTAATATTTTGGTGAGAATTTTCACATCTGTGTTCATCAAGGATATTGGTCTATAATTTTCTTTTTTGATGGGGTCTTTGGTCTGGGGATCAAGGTAATGCTGGCCTCATAAAATGAGTTTGGCCATTTTCTTTCCATTTCTATTTTTTGGAACAGTTTCAGGGCATTCATTCATTCAGTATCAGGTATTAATTCTTCTTTAAATGCTTGATAGAATTCCCCTGGGAAGCTGTCTGGCCCTGGGCTCTTGTTTTTGGGAGATTTTTGATGACTGCTTCAATCTCCTTATGGGTTATGGGTCTGCTCAGGTTTTCTATTTCATCCTGGTTCAGTTGTGGTTGTTTATATGTCTCTAGGAATGCATCCATTTCTTCCAGATTATCATCATTGCTCATAATATGTTCTTGTAATTGTATTTCTTTGGTGTTGGTTGTGATCTCTCCTCTATCATTCATGATTTTATTTATTTGGGTCCTTTCTCTTTTCTTTTTGATAAGTCTAACCAGGAGTTTATCAATCTTATTAATTCTTTCAAAGAAAGAGCTCCTACTTTCATTGATTTGTTCTACTGTTCTTTTGGTTTCTATTTCATTGATTTCTGCTCTGATCTTTATGTTTTCTCTTCTCCTGCTGGGTTTAGCTTTTTTTTTTTGCTGTTCTTTTTCGAGCTCCTTTAGGTGTAGGGTTAGGTTGTGTACTCGGGACCTTTCTTGTTTCTTGAGAAAGGCTTGTGTCGCTATATACTTTCCTCTCAGGACTGCCTTTGCTATGTCCCACAGATTGTGAACAGTTATGTTTTCATTATCATTTGTTTCCATGATTTTTTTCAATTCTTCTTTAATTTCTTGGTTGACCCATTCATTCTTTAGTAGGATGCTCTTTAGCCTCCATGTATTTCAGTTCTTTCCAACTTTCCTCTTATGATTGAGTTCTAGCTTCAGAGCAAGGTGGTCTGAAAATATGCAGGGAATGTTCCCAATCTTTGGTACTGGTTGAGACCTGATTTGTGATTCAGGAAGTGATCTATTCTGGAGAATGTTCCATGTGCACTAGAGAAGAATGTGTATTCTGTTGCTTTGTGATGTCCATCTGGTCCAGTGTGTCATTTAAGGCCTTTATTTCCTTGTTGATTTTTTGCTTGGATGATCTGTCCATTCAGTGAGGGAGGTGTTAAAGTCCCCTACTATTATTGTATTATGGTCAATGTGTTTCTTTGATTTTGTTACTAATTGGTTTATATAGCTGGCTGCTCCCATGTTAGGGGCATAGATATTTAAAATCTGTGTTGGACAGACCCTTTGAATATGATATAGTGTCCTTCCTCATCTCTTATTATAGTCTTTGGCTTAACATCTAATTGATCTGATATAAGGATTGCCACCCCAGCTTTCTCTTGATGTCCGTTAGCATGGTAAATTGTTTTCCACCCCCTTACATTAAATCTGGCAGTGTCTTCAGGTCTAAAATGAGTTTCTTGCATATCTGCATATTGATGGGTATTGTTTTTTTATCCATTCTGATACCCTGTGTCTTTTGATTGGGGCATTTAGCCCATTTACATTCAGGGTAACTACTGAAAAATATGAATTTAGTGCCATTGTATTGCCTGTAAGGGGACTGTTACTGTATATTGTCTCTGTTCCTTTCTGGTCTACTGCTTTTAGGCTTTCTCTTTGCTTAGAGGACCTCTTTCAATATTTCCTGTAGGGCTGGTTTGGTGTTTGCAAATTCTTTTAGTTTTTGTTTGTCCTGGGAGCTTTTTATCTCTCCTTCTATTTTCAATGATAGCCTAGCTGGATATAGTATTCTTTACTGCATATCTTCTAATTTAGGGCTCTGAATATATCATGCCAGTTCTTTCTGGCCTGCCAGTTCTCTGTGGATAAGTCTGCTGCCAATCTAATATTTTTATCATTATATGTTACAGATTTCTTGTCCCAAGCTGCTTTCAGGATTTTCTCTTTGTCACTTAGACTAGTAAATTTTACTATTAGATGATGGGGTGTGGACCTATTTTTATTGATTTTGAGGGGTGTTTTCTGTGCCTCCTGGATTTTGGTTTGTTCCCTTAGCCATATTAGGGAAATTCTCTATTATAATTTGCTCCAATATACCTTCTGCCCCTCTCTCTCTTTCTTCTTCTTCTGGAATCCCAATTATTCTAATATTATTCCATCTTATGGTATCACTTATCTATCAAATTCTCCCCTCATGGTCCAGGTCTCTCTTTTGCTCAGCTTCTTTATTCCCCATCATTTGGTCTTCTATATCACTAATTCTCTCTTCTGCCTCATTTATCGTAGCAGTAAGAGCCTCCATTCTTGATTGCACCTCATTAATTCCTTTTTTGGTTTTAGCTTGGTTAGATTTTAGTTCTGTTATTTCTCTAGAAAGGGATTTTATTTATCCAGACAGGGTTTCTCTAATATCCTCCATGCTTTTTTTGAGCCCAGCTAGAACTTGAGACTCTGCATTCTGAACTCTAGATATGACATATTACCAATGTCTTTATTGATTAGGTCCCTAGACATTGGTACTGCCTCTTGTTCTTTTTTTTTTTTTTTTTTTGTGGTGAGTTTTTCTGCCTTGTCATTTTATCCAGGTAAGAATATATGAATGAGAGAATAAAATACTAAAAGGGTGGCAGAGACCCCAGAAAAATGTATGCTAACCAAATCAGAAGAGACCCCAAACTGGGGGGGAGAAGAAAAGGAGTATAAAGATATATATATATATATATATATATATATACACACACACACACACACATATGTATATATATATATTTACATTAGACTGGTGTATATAACAGAGCTACCCACTTGATTTTGGGGGTTTGGTCTCTTAGAAGAAACTTCCTCCCAAAATTTTAAAGAAAGAAAACTTATATATACACAAAAATAAGGGTAAACACAATGAAGGGATGGAATATGAGTGTAAAGATGAAGAAAAAAATCTAAAAAAGAAATTGATAGGATAGGTTGGTTAGAAAAAGGAAGAAAAAGAATGGGGGGAGAGAATGTGCTCAGGCTGGAGACTAGAACAAAGCCCTGTGCTAGATTTAGGGTATATTTTGATCTATTGGAAGAAATTGTATTTCAAAATTTTTTAGAAAAAAAAAAAGACAACCCTATATCTATATACAAAATAAGGTTAAATACAATGAAGGATAAAATGTGACTATAATAATGAAGGTTTAAAAAGTTTTTTTTTTTTTAAAGAAAAGTATTGTTAAGATAAACTAGTTAAAAAATGTTAAAAGAGGAGAGAGGAAAAGTTAAAAATTAGAATAAGAAAAAAATGAAATTAAAAAATTTAATTTAACTTTGCAAGACTAAAGGATCATGGGGAGAAAGCCATGAATTCCATGAATTGCTTTCCCCTATCTCTGGAGTCCTGCTGTTCTCCTTGATCTGTGATCTTGGTCTTGGCTGGATGTTCTTGCTGATCTCCTCAGGGAGGGGTCTGTTGCAGTGATTCTCAAATGTCTTTGCCCAAGGTGGAATTTCACTGCCCTTGCCAGGGGCCTGGCTAAGAAATCTGCTTGTGTTCGAGTTCACTCTCAGGAGTTTTTGTTCCCTGAATGCTTTCCATAGAGCTCTGGAGGATGGGAATGAAAATGGCGGCCTCCCAATCTCTAGCCCAGAGGAGCTGAGAGCTTGAGGCCCTACTCCTCACTGTGTCCTCAGAGATAAGGGGTCAATCACTCCCATCTCCCTGGTCTCTGGCTGCACTCTGGGCTCACCCGGCCTGTGACTGAGCATTTCTGTCTCTGACTCTGATGCACAGTCCCATTTGGAGTCTCCAAACCCAGCAAATTTCTGCCTCCAGAGAAGGAAGGCAAGTCTCCCTGGATCTACCACTTGTGGGGTCTGTGCTCAAAGAGCAATGGCTCAGCTGTGCCATGGATCACAGTTCAAGGTAATCCCAAACTGAGAGCTCACTCCTTGGCTCCATCTCTGTACTTGGCTCCTGCTCTGATACCTGGGAGCTCTGCCACACTCAGACACCCCTGATCTTTCAGTAACCCCACGGGTCCTGAGACTACACTGTATCTGTGAGGGCTCTACCCCTGCTTAGCCTCTGGAGTGATGTTCCTCTGTGGAGCAGACTTCTAAAAGATCATATTTCATGCTCCACTGCTCTGCCGCTTGCCAGGAGCTGGCCCCCTCCCCACAGTCTATCTTCCCGTCTCTTCAGATTCACTTCTCTGCACGTCCTACCTTTCAGAACGTGGTCGATTTTCTGTTCCTAGAATTGCTGCTCTTCTTCTCTTCAATCTGCTGTTGAGTTTGTAGGTGTTCAGAATGGTTTGATTACTATCTAGCTGAACTCCTGTGGCCTGATGTCATTTCCAGTCTGCTACTTCTCCACCATCTTGCCTCTCTCTCCTCAAATAAATAAAATCTTAAAAAAAAATCTTAAAAAAAGATTATAGTTTGTCATTGTCATGTGAAAGCCTCATTTGCTTTCATATCTGGAATAGCTATGTTCTATACTTGTAGCCTGAGTTCTAAAGAACCACTCAAAGATTTCTGTAGACTTATATTCATTCCTTATATTTTCAAGGGATTGGATTTCTGTTGTAGCAATGCCAATATATGTAAATAAGGGCTATTAGATTTTGGATATTTTGAAGAAAAGTGAATTAGGAACTGCCAGAGAAGTAAAATAAATATAGCACATTATTAATGTGTAAAAAGAGAAGAAAAGAATGAAGAGATGGCAGCAAACCCAATAAACAAGTAATTTCGGTAAGCCTCATTGCTACCATGACTACTAAAATTGAACCACATGCAATTTTACCTCCACAAACTATAGCAATTGTAATGAATATACTTTAAACTATCCAAATCTGGGAGACGGTCAACTATGTGCTGAGTATAATTTTGATATTTTGAAAATCCTACCCTAAAGCCACTCATTTCAAGGCAGTAAAACTGTACTGCAAGTACTACAACTTCATGAAATGTAGCAAACCCATGTCAATAAAAATCACAACTAATTTTTTAGTTTCTATGTTACTATTAAGCCCTTTCAAATATAGGAATATGTTTTGCCCAATGCACACATTCTAGAAAATATACATCCTACATAAATCTAATATGTATTAGGTTCTCATGACAAATGAGCACAAACTCAGTGACATTTCTTCTCATTTCTAGAAGCCAAAACATCACTGGGCCAAAATCAAGGTGTTGAAATGGACATAATGATTCCAGAGGCCCTAGGGAACAATCCATCCCTTGCCTCTTTTTGCTTCTGGTGGCTGTTGCCAGTCCTTGGTTCCTGGCTACCATGCTCCAATATTCAAGACCAGGCTCTTCAGATCTGTCTCCACTCCATTTTTTTTTAATTAATTTTATTTTTTATAAACATATAATATATTTTTATCCCCAGGGGTACAGGTCTGTGAATCACCAGGTTTACACACTTCACAGCACTCACCATAGCACATTTTTACATAATCTTTTCTGTGTCAAAACTCGCTTTCTCTTCTTATTGTAAAGATGCATATATTGCATTTAGTGCCCAGCCAGATAACCCAGAATAACCTTCCCAACTCAAGATCTTTAATTGAGTCACATCTGCGAACATTCTTTTTTGCCCTCGTATGTAGTAACACAAATTCCAGATGCCATATCAGGGCTACTTTTTAGCTTACTACAGATATCAGTAGGAAAGACCTAATGTTTATAGGGAAAGATTTGTGTAATAGTTACTTGACAACTTTTATATGCTGTCACTATGTTAAGCAGAAAGGATACAACTGCAAGGAAGACTATTATGTATCCCTGTCATCACAGAACTTAGTACCCCAAGAGGGGCTGATAGCTTCTATTTCTCAATGAAGTAGGTGGAGAGAACATCTTTAGAGACTAGAAGGTGATTAATAGGAAATTTGAAGAAAGAAGAAGGTTGTAAATGGTTGTTGCAAAAAAGTAAAAGGGAAAAGATTGAGACAGGTAGGATTTGGGGGACTCTTTGAGAGTCCAAGTGTTGCAGCCATTAACATTCATCTTGTATTTCCAGCTCTTCAGCCTCTGAGCTCATGGCCAGCTTTCATCTTCTATCCCCCATGGAATTATTTCCAGCCAATGAATTGATTAACAGAAGAGCCCAGTGTTATTGCTCGAAGGAAGATTTAATTGCCAGTGGAAAATCTTCCAGAACTCTTTTCCTCTGTCACAACAATTAACAAATAATCCAAACAGTGGCTACATTGTCATGCTGGGTCACAAGTTTGTCATTTAGGAGGACCCCTAAACTAGCACCATGAACTATAGTGTGAAGAAGTAGTATGCCTTTGCTTTAAGCTATATAAACTATTGTGGCTGTTTCTTATTGAAATCTGACTTAGCCTATCCTATGTGATATACTAGATATGGTTAGAAACCAGGACACTCATCAGCTGAGTTGTTTGATTTTCTTTGTTTGCAGATGCAGACATAGCCCCAGGTGGCTGAATTTATTCAGGCTGGGTATATGCCAGGGGAGGATGGAGGACAGAAAAAGTGTAAATAGTACAAAGCTTTTAGTTCTACCATGATGATGTTGTTGAATCTAGCTGCTTTAATAAATAATAAGAATAACTTTAATTTGGCATAACACTCAAGAGTTTAAAAACCATGAAAACATGAGGCGTCTCGGTGGCTCAGTTGGTTAAGCATCTGACTCTTGATTTCAGTTTAGGTTGTGATCTCAGTGTCATGAGATCGAGCCCCATGTCAGGCTCTGCACTGGGCATGGAGCCTGCTTAAAGAATCCCTCTCTCCCTCTGACCTGCCTGCCCCCCACCCCCACCACTGGCTCATATGCATGCTCTCTCTCTCTGAAAAACAAACAAACAAACAAACAAACACCCAAGCCATAAAAACATGCATTATCTCCTTTGATCCTCATATTAAGTTTCTTGAGTCCAATGACATTTTTCCCCTTTTTACAGATGAAGAAATTGTGGCATAGTGATGACAGGTAAATTTTGTGAAGTTTAATCATTTAGTCAGTGGTATTTGTAAGTGCAGACTCACTATTATTTACTGTACTACGTGCTATGGATGGGGTCATAGTGCTGTGAAAAGTCACTAGTAAATGAGGCAGGCCTAGTATCAGATCTCATGGTGCATGTAGCAGACTTGGGACAATGTTTCTCTGGCTCTGGAGAAAACCTAGGTTTTCTGATGTCAGATTTTAGTTTTATCACTATGTCATGTGTCTCAGTACTACAAACCTAAATTCTGCTAGCAGGAGGAAAGAAGTAGCTAAGAGCATGGGTATCAGAGTCAGTTCCATCTGGGTCTGTTGGATTCTCCTTACTAACAATATCTTAGAGTTCCTTTTTTTTTTTCCCCCTGAAGATTTTTATTTATTTATTTATTTGACAGAGAAAGAGATCACAAGTAGGCAGAGAGGCAGGCAGAGAGAAAGAGAGGGAAGCAGGCTCCCCGCGGAGCAGAGAACCCCATGTGGGACTCGATCCCAGGACCCCAAGATCATGACCTGAGCCGAAGGTAGTGGCTTAACCCACTGAGCCATCCAGGAGACTTACCTTAGAGTTCTTTATGGAGCAAATCGATTCATCATGATTCTGTTAGATCTGTGGTATATAGAATTGGCACGCAAAAATAACACAAAGGTGGTTTTTTTCTTTTCAATATAAAGGTGAAAGTAAGTCTGTAGAAGACTAAACTGCAAGTTTAAGAGTTAGATAAACCTATGCTTCTAGCTTTATGTTGAATTCAATACGTAAAGTTTCTTGCAAGTCACTAAGTTCACTGATCATAAAAAGAAATATCTATTACTTACCTTTAAAGTCAGTAAGTAATAGACATTTCTTTCTACGATCAGTGAACTCTAAGGGGTATGCGTTTTTAAGTTCCTACATTGTTGAATTTCTATAGTCTTTTTCCTATGAGTGTTTCTTTTATTACCTCTTATAGAAACCAAATATGTTTTTGCTATTAGAATTATAAAAAATGTATTTCCTGAATCCTTTTTAAATTGCTGACACATTTTGGGGTACCTGGGTGGCTCAGACAGTTGAGTGTCTGCCTTCGGCTCAGGTCCTGATCCCAGAGTCCTGGGATCAAGCCTGCATCAGGCTCCCTGATCAGTGGGGAGTCCCTCAGCTCCTCACCCTGCTCCTGTTCTTTCTTTCTCTCTCCCTCTCTCTCCAATAAGTAGATAAGTAAAATCTTTTAACTTAAAAAAATTGCTGACACATTTCAATATGGAGAGGGAAAAATATACTCTACCTACAATCTATGCAAACTAACAGCCTCACCACCATCTTGAGGTAACCTGATGAATTGCAAACACAAGTATCAGAAACTTTGTAGTTAGAAATACAAATCTTAATAAAATTGAGATCTAATTTGAAAGTTGTGCACATTTGGATGTTAATGGGTGTTAGGCTTTTCTAGAAGAAGTATGGTAGTTCAAAAGGGATGAGAGTTTAGGACGCATCTCTCAGAAACTAGTAGTAGAAAGTAATCAAAGGTTTAAAAGGACATTTAGAAGAATCCATTTCAAAAAGCAGAAGTAAAACACTGCTCCCAAAGAAAATGAAAATTGAGATTATATTTTTATTATGTTCCCATATTATGTTCCCATTCTGTGGTGTCAGAAAAAAATAATACATAGGGATAGGAAACTTACCTTTACACAGTTGCCTTGAAAGTCCTCTCTTAAAAGAAAGCAAGCCGCCTCACCCGCTTTTTGTGGGGGAGGAGGGATTAGGACATAGAAGAGGAAGAACTTGAATACATAGTTGAAGTAGTTAGTCATGGTTTTCTGGGAAGCCAGTGGTTCCAGACCAACAGATTAGCACATTTTGCCAACCTAGTATCTGTGTAATTGAGATAAAGGAAGTTACAATAAGATATTTATAAATACCATAACCCTTCTTTCCTTTGTCTTTTTACATTAATGACCATCTCTCTTTGTACCAGCATCTAGAATATATTTTCTTACTGTAAAAAGTCTTCCGTAGGAGGAGGAAATGTTAAAATCAAGCAGTGTGCTGTTTTCTTATTGTTGTGTTTTAGAGTGTAGGGGAGGAAAAATGACTTTCCTTCTCTTCTGACTTTTTAGCTAAGACTCCTTGTAAAAGATTAAAAAAAAACAAAAACTCAGAAATTCATTAACATATATACCTTGTTATAGATGGGAGATATCCAGGGGGAAATGAGTAAACTTTTGGGAGGCCTACATCACCAGCTTAAATACCATCTTTAGTTAAACACAAATGGAAAAAAAAATGTTTCTGTGGGGGGTGGGGGGTGGGAAAGGGAAGGCCAGTTAAGAGAGGTTACTAGGAGTAGGAAGGCTAAGATTTGTTATGCAAATTTAAGTCAGTACCTTTTCTGTTGATAAGAGTTTCTTGTGACTTAAGAGTTGTCCTTCTCTATCTGGTACAGAAGGAGATAATTTTACAACCCCAGATTTCCTTTACAGAAGGGTAACTTTTATTGTTTTCAGAGCTTCTTTTGCTCCTGCTGTTTCTTAAAATAATCAGCTTAAAATAGTCCTTATGTCAAAGAGGCATATTTTGGAATGGCATATTCTGCTGCCCTTCAAGAATCTATCATTTATTACATCAGTGAACTTCGTTTTCTAAGAAATAGCACTAAATGATTATCATCACTGGTGAGGAGATGTATATTATATGAAAAAACAAATGTCAAAGTGCTCTTAAATATTTAGCTAACATTTAAAATTTTTAAAAGATGAAATAGATCGGGGTGCCTGGGTGGCTCAGTGGGTTAAAGCCTCTGCCTTCGGCTCGGGTCATGGTCCCAGGGTTCTGGGATCGAGCCACGTCGGGCTCTCTGCTCAGCAGGGAGCCTGCTTCCTCCTCTCTCTCTCTGCCTGCCTCTCTGCCTACTTGTGATCTCTGTCTGTAAAATGAGTAAATAAAATCTTTAAAAAAAAAAAGATGAAATAGATGAAGATTAGTGAATATGTACTGCTAATATTTTAGAATATCAACGTCTGTTCATGTACTGTTTCATATCTATTTTTACCTGGTCTTTGGAAGCAGATAATATATATTTCTAATGTGTAATTATTTAGAGAATGCTTTAACAAATATGAGAATTGGCCAGGCCCATATATCCACTTCTTTATTATTCCTCACAAATTTCCATATTTATCTCTAGGAAAGTACAAAGCAGGAAAAATAACTACTTCAAGACTACCCTTTCCTTAATTAAAAAAAAAAAAGTCATCATTAAGGAGAAAACACCTAAAGCAAAACTTTGGTTTACAAAAATCGATGGGTTTAATTATCCAGATTTTGGGTTTTCCAAATTCTATCCAGCCACTTCATGATCACCTCAGCCTGCCTCCAGGCTAATACCTTTGTCCTACATTTATTCTATTTTTACATTTTTGCCTCTTTATATGCCAGATGAAATCAGATGCTCCATACTTTCTCTCACTCAGTGGTTTTAGCATTTCTATAATATAGGAGGGGTAATATAACATTTTGTTAACAATATTTATTGATCATGTCTTTATCTCCCTTTTGCTCTGGCTCTACCCCTATTCAAGTGAATGATTTGCTGTGCACTCCTTGCCTCAGAGGAGGAATCCAGAGGGATGAAATATTAAACAAAGCAAAGCAAAACACTTTTTTTTTTCCTTCTTCTCATTTCAGTGCCATCTCCTTAGACTGTGAAAATATCCCCGAGTATAGATAACAGTGGCATTTTGGCCAGGAGCGTGGAAAGTAAATGAATCCTTTCCATTCTTTTTTTTTTTTTTCTTTCCATTCTTGACCCACCACTTTCTCTTAATTATAAAGTGGAGCAATGAGAAGAAGATGTGCCCAATTGTCTGGCCATGCCTCAAGAGAGGGAGCAAAACCCAAGAGAGCAATATATTTAGACAAGAATTTCTCAATCTGGGTACTACTGGGATTTTAGAGCAGATCATCCTTTGTTGTGGGAAATTGTCCTATGAATTATAAGTTGACTAGTAGCAATCCTCACTTCTACCCAATCAGTTGTCAATGTCACCATCCTCCCCAGTTGCGATAACCTAAAATGTATCTAGAATAACCAAATGTCCCTGGAGGAAAAGGGGGAGCAGAAACACCCTCATCTGAGAACCACATAAGATCACCTAAGACCAGGTAGATTGGACACTGGACAGCTCCAATATGAGCTTCCTATTCTCTCACACTGCTGGGCTATTGAGTCTGGTTTAGTGTCTCTCAAGAATTCTTAAAAGCTAATTTATACCTTCCCAGGTAAGCAAACTTCTAAGGTAACCTGGATCCGAATATGTGTTCTAGATATGCCTGTTATTTATCCTTCCCAGAAAGATGGATCAATAATGCCTTTCACAGCAAGATTTCTCTAATGACTGAAGTTGGATTCTAGATCAGTATATATTTTTTTTACAAAAGATAATTAATATGCATTGCCCTACTATACTCTAGAAAGTTCAACACATACAATTTTACCCGAGAGTTCCTGACTATATTGTCTCAGTATTGGTTGTTCAATTCATTATTTTACTTGGTCTTTATTATTACTATTTTTGTTCTGTTTTGTTTTGTTTTTTGGTTTTGGTTATCTAACTTGAAGCAGTCCCTACTGTCAAAACATATTTGGGGTTGTTAGTAAAAACCACTATGTAAAATAGCTGTACAAACATGAAGATAAATACAGATAAGAAGTGGTAGAAAGGAAATGGAAAATAACTGTCAGGAACTATAATTTAGGATTGTCCATATGAGTTTCCTGGCAGGTAGAATGAAAGAAAAATGAGGCATTAAGAAATTATCTCACAATCAGATCAAATCATTTTTTAATTTTTTTTATTTTTTATTTTTTTTTTAAAGATTTTATTCATTTATTTGACAGAGAGAAATCACAAGTAGGCAGAGAGGCAGGCAGAGAGAGAGGAGGAAGCAGGCTCCCTGCCGAGCAGAAAGCCCGATGTGGGGCTCGAACCCAGGACCTGGGATCATGACCTGAGCCGAAGGCAGCGGCTTAACCCACTGAGCCACCCAGGCGCCCCCAAATCATTTTTTTAAATGGTTATTCCTGAAGGCTAATGGGAAAAATGGATTTTGGCCACTAAAACTTTTGGAATCTTTACAATCACATTGTTGTCTATTCTGAAACAATAGATTTACCCACATACTGGCCCCTATACTAAAAAATTGAGGAATTGGCTGTTCTCATTTATTGGCATTATAATTTGGATCTTTTATCTGCTGAAAAAATGAGTTTTAAAAACACTAAGACTTGTTTTGTTCTGTTTATAATTAGATTGGATGGGGCTTTACAAATAAGAAATATGTGCATGATAAAAATGTTAAAAGTTATATTCATGTAAAAAGTTAAAAATAAGTCAACTTTCCCTTTGCACACCACCTCCCAGTTCCCTAGAGGCAGCCCCAGTTATCAGCTACTTGTCTTTTTCCAGAGATATTTTATGCATAGACAAACATATACATATGCAATCTCTTTATGCACATGGTGTTGTGCTATATATAAAATTCTGACAAATGGAAGATCCGTAAGATTTTTGAGCCCATGCTCCTGGGACACATTAATCTTGGTGTACAAATAGGGATGCATTACGATTCGTGCATCTTGTTTTGTGGAGTTTTGCATCAGCCTGACTGTCAGTGCTTTTGGTTCCCTTTCCATCCCTTCTACATATCTTTTGGGGTCCATATGTGGTTTCTCAGTTGTGTCCACAAACAAATGGACCACTGTCCCCTGTCAACCTAAAGCCTGCAGTCGTTAAATGTGCTCCCAGAAAAGCTGGGTGAGGCATTCAGGCATTTCCTCCATTGCTCACAATTAGGTCACTCGACTTCCTGGTAAGGACCTCAGTTGCTCCTAGATACAACTCTCGGATATTGCTCTTCTCCTGGAGTGTGGCCATTTCTCTGGAGCTGTGCACTCAGTATTCTCTGCAGAACTGGAAAGACATTGATTCTTCCTTTGGTTCTCATAGTATCTCTTTACCAACCACCCAAACTCCCTCCAGAATGAGTCTATCATTTGACAATGGCCCTTGGAGTTTCTCTTTGTAATTAGCAAATACAGAGAGTCCACGTACCTTGAGCATTATAGTGGGGCATAGCCTATTGAGTTTGATTCTCTTCCCCTTCAAAAGGAGTTCTGTCCAAGGAGGCATATAGACCCTCCCACAAACAAGCTCTATATACAATAAGCACTGACCCAGGCCATTAGACACGTCTAAATTTCTCTGGTCTTTGAAATAAACACAACTTTGTGTTCAAAACCAAAATTCTCAGCTGCAGATAGAAATGACCTCCTTGCACTCAACTATGTCTCAGCCTCTTCTTTCTTCCTCTCCCATTGTCTTGCCTGATACTATGTGAAAAAGGGGAAGAAGAATCCAGAATAGTTTTGGATCTCCTCACCACTTCACCTCCCACCTTAGTTAAATCTCATGCATTGCTAGATGTTTCTTTTGTTGCTATTTACCACTTAGTGTAATTCTGATAAATATATTTTTCTTTTCCTTTTTGCAATAGCTAGACATGTTTTACTGTTATTGGTGTGCATACAGCCCCAGGATGTCTTTGCTTTCATGGCAATTTAATATGGCATTTCCCGAAGTTCTTTATCTGTTCACTTTCAAAATCATAACATTTTGGTGGAATGCTAGCTAAGATTGTGAGTTATAATGATTGTGTCTAGCAATACTATACTCAGCATACAAACTTACATTAAAAAAAGTTTTCTGTTGGAGTGACAGGAAAATATTTTGGTTATATTGTTTTATTTGGGTGGCATTAACCCAGTTTTTCTTCTTCATGTAGCCTTCTAGCCTTATACCTTCAAAGTTAGCTGTAAGTTTTGTAGCCCCAAGATTGGAAAATCCCTCCTACAAAAAGAGGTCATTTTTCAATTTTGTTTCACAGGTGGCTTTTCATCAAAGAAAAACAGCACCATAACTGATATACCAGTCAAAAATGAGTCCTATCAAACAAGGGCATATTACTTTACTATAGGCCTGAGTAACTCATGATGCCATATAGAGATAATGGAAAGCCCAGCTCTTCTGCCCAGAGAGAATGTGTGAAAAGGAATGGGATTGGGGGTGGTGGTTGTGGGTGTTCAATATGTGCTAACCTCCCTTTTCTGAACTAAAATATCAGAGGGAGAAACCAGGTTAGCTTGGTTGATGAGAAAACCAAAAACAAAGGAGGACTTTTTGCCTAGCAGACTTTTGAAGGCTCTTGGAAGAGACCATACTGCAAAAACCTTTTCTCCTCCCATTTTCTATACCAATTTTGGAAGCAGCATGACAGTAACATATTAATTATTCCTGATGTTCATGAAAGTATATGACAAGCTCTGTCATAGAGCAAAACAGCATCTTGAAAAGAACGAACATGATGGAGGGAAGAGCAGGAAATGTTTAAAACTGTAAAAAAGAAAAATCTTCATCTATCAGAAGAGATGATGAGAAAACTAACTGGTAAAAGTTGAAGGTTCTCCCTTGCCCAACAGCTTGGGAAACATGAGAAAATCATATCAGCTCTGTAGGAAATTAAGAACTTTATATAACTTGGTTTTTGGATGTAGCATTCTTTAGTCCCACTATATCAGCCTTTCACTTAGAGCTTCGACCTTGCAATGTTGTTTGTAATCTCCTTCTCAGCCATGCTTGAAACTTTGTCAGAACCTGTGCTGTCCAAGGGGTCTTCCTCAAGGCCGAGGCATGTAGAAGGTCCTGGCTTCTCGCTGGCTCTATGAATCCACTTTCATTTGGCTCACCTTTCTCAACCCTTTTTCCTATGCTTTTTTTCTAAGCTTATGTTTTTGGTTATGTCTGTTATAATTCTTGCAGTTAGTGAGATGATATTTACTTCCATTTTTTTATTCTATTTTTTCTTTTTTTTTTTTTTTTTTTTGCCTTGCCTTAGCTTACTTTTTAACTCCTGTCTTACTAATTTTTAATTTTTTTTTCTCTTGGAAGTTTCATCTAGGGCCATGTTTTAAAATGTTTCTTTGAAAATATTTACATGGATTTTTGAAAAAATTTTCTCACTCATTCAAAGAGCAACTTTTGTTTGCTCTCCCTTTGTTGTATTACTTTGTACATTTTATATGATGGTATCTTTACCCACTTTGGGTGCAGATTTCTTCTGATTCTGATTCATTTTTAAGTGAGGTCTATTCTGTCAGGATCAGCTCTTTCCTGAAAAATAACATGGGAAGGAAATATTTTTCTGAGCTTTTTCTTACCCCATCCATGCTGAGCACATGTATACACCATGATCCACTCAGTGCTCCGAGTATTTGGGGTGAAAAGGAAGAAAACATAGGCCAGATGGAGTCATCCTCTCACAAACTTTTGTTTTTGATCATCTTGTATTTTTACAAGTTTTCTTTAGTGGATCATGATTGGCTGCTGTGACAGATTGTCCCCTTCACTCCCTCCCATTTATAGACTTGTACTTGTGAATATTTGTCAGTTCCTCGTTTGGCCTCACTCTCTGCCACTCTGCAGTGTGGAATACGGCCCACATGGTTCCCATAAGCCATCCATCTCCTTCAGCTTATGATCTCACGTCCGTAATTCATCATCAGCTGTTAGGCCATAGACTTTTTAGGTCTGGACTATCTGGTTTCATGTCTATTAACATATAGAGATGCAATTGCAGATCTAGATGTAGACACAGACACAGAGAGATCAAGTCTAGGCTTCATGCCACTAATTGATCCCAATATCACTGTTCTTGGTAGCTTATTTATAGATTAGGGTTTGAATTTGAGTTGGTTTTTCATGCGTTTATTGAAGATAGAAAATCCCTATTTGAGCTTCATGCATTTTGTAGTTTGGATAGATTTCAGAGAAGAGAGTGACATAGAAATGCCTTGACTCTGGCAGCTCTAAGCATAAGTTTCTTATATATATATATATATAAAATAAAATCTAAATATTTGAAGGCAAAGTATCTTACCTAAGATAGCTCTTTATTTTTCCTAATTTTTCATTTTTATGGACTTCCTATGGAGAAAATACACTTTTTTTTCTTTTTTAAAAAATATTATTAAGAAGACTAAATGGGCAATCTGGAAGCACCTGGTTTACACAAACTATCTACTGTAAGGGATGAGTTTTATATTTCCAATGAACCTACAATGCCAGAACCTGACCCTTGATTTATTCATATTGAAGTCATTTTTACTTGGCTACTATTCTTAAGCAAATTCAATCTTGAATCACGTATACCTATTCTTGATGGTCTAAAAAGCAGAATACAAGAATCTCAGAGGTCTCTCTTCCTTGTTCACTCAAGAAAAACTATGTTTTGAATATGCTTGCTTGGTCTTTTTATCCCAAATAAAGGGTAATAAAATGCAGAGAAAACTTCTCTGTAGGGTGTATGGCAAGAGCTAACTCAGGGCTAAGGGTTTAGTGAGCTCCATGAGAAAACTTCAAGTCTATTTCAAGTGATTTCTTTTGAGATTAAATGTAAAGGCATGAATATAAGGAACACAGATGCTATTTTGCTTCAACGTATTTGAACTACTTACTGTTAACTCTCCATTTATAGGGGACATGAACTTACATTCCTTAATATTATTAGTTTTATTTCCATGTTGTGTTTTAATAACATATTAGTGAAGATACATTTTATAATCTTTATTTTACTACTGACTCTAATGCAGACTAATTATAATAATCTCTTTTTTCAAATGAAGAGTGTGTATGCTTGAGAGAAAATATTCACGTCTCCATTCCGACTACACTTTAGTGTGACACACTATACAATACCTTTCCTGCCTTTAAGTTAAAATTTGAGTTTAAATCTTATTTTTCTTATCTTGCCTGATTATGAAAAAAATTAAACCATATGTGCTATAGTTTATGACCCCCGTTTTAGAGATAAGAAAATTAAAGTTCAGAAGTATCAGTTAACTCCCCTATGATCACATTGCAGACAAGTGGCCATAGCAATTTTCTAAATAATCTATGATCTGCAGCATAAAGGCTTTTACATTTTGAGAACTGTAGCTGGAAGGGCTAATGTCCTTCCAGCTACAGTTGGAGTTCAACTGAATGAATGTTTTATGAAAGACTTTGAAAAACAAGCATGGGAAGTAACTAGTTATTTATCCCATTTCCCACTGTTAATGGGTGCTGGCTAGTTGTATTGAAAATAGCATTCTATTTTAAACTAATACATGAACTTACTGTTTGAGGGAATTGTATATAAAAAAGGAATATTTCACTGAGGATAGAAAGCAAATCCTTCAGAGAAATTCATCTTTATTATCCTGACATGGGTACAACTAAAGATGGTCCAGGCTCCTTACAGGGTATGTTATTAATATGTTTACTCGATACATATGTTAAATTTCCCTTATGATATATCCCTTGGCTATCTTTAGATATAATACAGAAAAGATATTTCAGCTATCATAAACAAAGTTACAGTCTCTTAAAATGATACTCTTCAAGAGAATTCAAGCAAATGATCAGTTAAATTTTAGCAGTTGACTGTTGAAAGCAGGGGGAAATGGAAAATAATTATTAAATGGAAAGACTTCTATCCATCCCTTAAATTCAAGGAAGTTTAACATACTTCTCTGACTTTAAAGAGTCTTGAGATTGTGAAATATATTAACAGTACAAAATCACAATAAACTCATACTTGCCAGACTTACTACATAGTTACAGGTATCAAGTAAAATGGAAGACTGTGACTGATATTTCAGTTACTGAGTATGTTCTCGTTAAGGCTGAACAATTACCACAACTCAATATACTTGGGTTTATTTTAGAAAGTCTATTTTCACAGTAACAACCTTTACAGTTGACCATTATCTCTCAAGAACAGAATCTAAAACCAGGACACTAAATTTATAGACAATCTACTTAAAAATATTTGCTCACAGTAGTATTGCCGGTTCTCCTAAATATACCCATGCGCTAAAGTAAGTGTGTATTTGTTGTCTATCACTGCATAAAAGCAACTTGAAACTTAGCATCTTAAAATATACATGTTCATTATCTCACAGTTGTTTTGCAGATTACTGGGTCAGGAATCCACATGCTTTTTAGCTGGGTCCTCTGGTTCTGGAAATAGAAGGATATAGTCATGTCGAGGCTTTTCTGTGAATGATTTTAGTCAATCAGTGGGCATTGGAGAATTCAGTCTTTCACGGCTTTTGGGCTGAGGCCTCAATTTCTCATGTGCTATTGGCTAGATGCCTGCCTCATTTCCTATGATGTGGGCTTTTCCATATAGCATCTTACACCATAGCAACAGTGAGAGGACAAGAAGAGCATCGTCAAGAGAGAATGTTAACAAGATGGAAGCCACAGTCTTTTGTAACCTAATCACAGACAGAACATTGCATCAGTTCTGCCATATTCCATTTGTTATAAGCAAGTCACTAGGGTCGGCTCACATTCAAGGTGAAATGGTTGCACAAGAGCGTGCATACTACCGAGTCCTGAAGATCACTGGGAGCCACTTGAGAAGGTTGTCTACCACAAGCTATATGTTTATAACATCCGGGAATACAGAACTTGATTTCATTGTTTTTCAGTTTACCTCCTCTTTCTTTTTTCTTAATTTTAGCCTGTAAATAAAGCTTATCATGTCAGTCAACAAGTCAGTAAAAAGCAATAGTGTTCCCCTACTTCCCATAGACCTGTTTCATTGCACCAAAACAGGAGGAAAATAAAAATAAAAGGCAGGGCTTGGTTTTAATCATTATGATTCCCCTAGAAGATCAAGACTGAACTTTTACATTTTTAGATCGTGTATGTAATTTTGTAAGCATTATGTTGCTTTTCCCCTTTCTTTTTATGTTATTTGAGATTTGGGGGTTGGTTTCATTTAACCCATCACCTAATTATAACACCAGGATGGTATTTAGCATATTATAAATAATTCATACAACAAGAATGGAGACAAAACTATTTTCTCTTAGTTTGATCAAAGAGCATTCCACTGATAAGAAAAATACAGCTGAATTGACTCTGTAATATTTTTTGAGTTCTTACTATTTCATATATTGATTTCTTTGGATTTACCATGGGATAAGATTAAGGGAGTAAAGACCTGCATGGGCTTTATTCTCTTTCTGAAAAGCTTTCCAGTGTAATTTGTATTAATACATGTTTTACCTTCCAAATAGCTTCAGAATTGGCAGCTCCTTACAAGCTCTATTGCTCCAACCGTGTTTTAAGATGCCACTACTATGTGTATAGATTTTTGCAATCTCATTCTCATTTTTCTTGCTGGTTCTATTCTCATGTAAGCTCAATAGAGCAGCTAGAGTACCCTCTTTAAAATATAAGTCAAATTATATCACTTCTGTCAAAACCCTCCAGTGCCTTCTCACCTCACTCAAAGTGAAAGCCAGAGCCCTTTCAAAGACCAGCAAAGTCTTATGATTGGGACCACCATTGTGTCTCTGAGATCTCCTTATTTTGTTTCTTGCTCACCATGTTCTATACACAATTGCTTTCTTGTAGTTCCCTGAACAGCCCTGGAACATCCCAGCCTTTGTACTGGCACCTCATTCTCCCTGGAATGCTCTCCTAATATTTTCTTGACTTGCTCTATCATCTCTTTCAAATAATACCCAAGTATTTCTTCTCATTCCTACTTTATGACCATATTTAATAACTGAATATCCTGTTTATCTGGCTTTATTGGTCCAAATTCCCTGATTTATTTTTTCCTCTAACTTTCAATGTCAGCTAACTATTTAATTTTTCTGGGTCTCTCCTCTGAGGAGTTAGTCTGTTCTGTTTGCCTAGGGACTGGAACAATGGCTGGTACATTTAATGGTATATTGCTCAAAGAATTGTTCTTAGATCAAATTTCCTTAATTTTTTTTTTCAGGAAAATAATTGGACTCATGCCCACTTGTCCTGCCTCTCACACTGCTTTCTTTTATTTACAGTATTGTCATGCTATTTTTGTTTTTTGTAATTAGGCATACATAAAGACCTAAACTTGCATATGGGCAGTGTTATCTAAGTGCTACATATGTTATGTAACTTGCCTTCCCTGGGATATCTTCTACTCAATAGATAGAAATAACAAACTCTATGACTAAATATTTAGAATTTATATTTAATAATTGTACTACCAACTGATAAATATCTCTATTACGAGGACCAGGATGTACTTTTTTGTTCGATTATACAATAATTAACACATGGTTAATTAAATCATAGCATCATTTATTATAGTGATCTATTTCTGCCATATGCAAATGAACACACATTTTCTAGTCTAAAGTCTGGGGAAACATTTTCTTTCTCCTTTCATTTCATTCCTTTCTCAGATTTTTCCTTGGCAAGTGAAAGATAGGTTTCTTCACAGGGTGCTTCTTTGTAAAGTCCTCTCGGTCCACACCACAGTTCGATTTAGCTGTCTTTCTCAAGCTCCCTCTGTGCCTTGATAGGCACTTTGGTGGGAGTCTCTGGGAAAGTTCAGGTCAAACCTAGCGAGTGAAAATTAATAAAAATAGATGTACTGCTCTAGTTTAGGTACAAAACCCTACTTAGATTCTATAAGACAAAAGTTAGGCAATTTGACTTTAGTGATTTTAATTGCCAAGAAACTACAACATAATATGGCTTTCAAAAAAAAAGTAATTTTAAGCTTACTTTTTACTGATAGCAGTATAATGATAGGATGCAAGATGGTACAATTGTATTCTACTCTACATAAAGCAGTGCCACTTCCTGATCTTGTGTGTTAGGAAGGCTGACAAGCTAGAGCAAATCAGGAAGTTTGTACCACTGGGAGGGTTGCTCAATGATCTTGTGGTGAACGTGAGGAAATATTTGGAGCAGGGAGAAGACGACGTGTAGGAACTGTCTTCAAGGAATATCTTAGGGAAATGAATTTAAAAGTCCTATATTGCTCAAAATGTATTAAAAAAAACCCCAGTGGGTGAATGTAACAGTTTTAGTTTTGACAAAAGGGTGGAGATTTTCACAATAAGAGCCTTTGGGAAATGGTATGTGTTGCTTAGTGAGGAGTTTAGTTCTGTTAAACAGGACATGTTTGAGCAGAACTCTGGATGTCCAAGCATTAATTGGGCCTGAGGTTGATGATTTTTAGTTCCCTTTCAATCCCGAACTTCCATGTTTCTTAAAGAGAGGGGCAGGAGTAAAACTGATGGACAAGGAACCGGAACTCTGTTTCATATAAAGGTGGTATTTATTTGCTATGATAAGAAAGCCACTGAAATTTAAATTCCTCTTGATGTCATGGGAAGGGCAATGTGAAAAAGCAAATAAAACTTGAAAACCTGATGAAAACACGCAGTGAAATATATAAGCACCAGTGGTATTTTTAATTTAGGGAAAGGCAAAATATAAATCAAGCTGCTAAAGAGTCAGGATTCAAATCTCCATATAATAACCTGATGTCAAGCAAAGCCCTGGGCTTCTGTGATATTGCACGAGTACATGAGAGAAGTTGTTGTTCACTGTGACCTTCATACAATCTGGACAAAGAAAAGGCAAGGACAGCCTGTATCCTGGTATAAATCAACACTCAGTGTGTTGTGCTGTCTAGAAAGGCGGAACTGAAGGAGGTAGAGTATTCAGGGAAAAAGTCACTAGACTCATATGGGAAAAGTTCCAGCTTTGTATCCATTAAGATGGTATCAATGGGCTGACTGTGAAATGTTCCAAACAAGCAGGATTTAAAATGGTGATATTTTAGGAGCACATATTTGTTCACCTTGAAAGTTTTAATGAGAAAAGCAAGAGCGGCTAAATAGTCTCTGGGCATGACCAGGCATTTCTGAAAAGGTTTTTCTGACTCACCATGGTATGTTCAGGTCTTTGGCTTTTAAAGACATATCGTCACAGAAACATCTGACTTCATTTCTCTCTGGTTTCTTCACTTATAAGTAAGTGAAGAGATAAAAAAGAAAGAAGTAGAACAAAATTGCTGTTTCTTCTATAGTATTTAGTAATTGATTCTTGCTTTGCCCTTTGGGTTATAGCTTAGGAGGGATAGCAAATAAATTTATCCCGTGATAAATGCCAGAGATCTTCTTAGTATCTGTTAAATAAAAATTGCATTATGGAGGAGGCTTAGAAAAGATACATAATTGAGGAAAATGGAATTGATTACCCAGCATAAGGTGTAGGGCCCTTAGTGAAATTTATCTTGGGTAGATACCCCTCATCTTTGCTATACCATTCTCTGTCCTTTCACATTTCATCATGAGATGGCTAACTAGTAATAATACATTTCTCCTTTAATCGGAGGCCTGTTTTCCTTCATCTTTTCCTATTTCTCATGTACAATTTACATTATTTTCATAACCAAATCATGTTTTGATATTAGGCTATGTGACAGAAAAGACTGAGTGAAAGTGATATCCTTATTTTCAAGATATAAGAAGCACCAGGGCCACCTGGGTGGCTCAGTGGGTTAAGCCTCTGCCTTTGGCTTAGGTCATGATCTCAGGGTCCTGGGATCGAGCTGCACATCGAGCTTTCTGCTTGGCAGGGAGCCTGCTTCCCCCTCTCTCTTTGCCTGTCTCTCTGCCTACTTGTGATCCCTCTCTCCCCATCAAATAAATAAGATCTTTTTTAAAAAAAGATATAAGAAGCACCAGATCTATCTAAGATGTCTCCATAGGAAACAAGTTGTCTAAAACCCACAATAAAGTAAAATGACCAGATGTGATTTGAGGGAGGAAACCATTCCAGAATTGGGACTGAAATGTGCATTTGCAAGCTCGATTTTCTTTGAGTCTTCCCGAAAAATCATTTATCAGTTGCTCAATATCCATCACTGAGCTAATCAGATAACTAAATGAGAAAATATTGCTATGCCAAAAGGTTTTTTTAACATGATATATATTCTTGCACTGGATGTGAGATATTACACTGTATTTGTATATATAAAAGATGATGTAAGTTTAAACTTTAACAATGGCAGTAAAGTTGAAAGATTCTGAGAAAATTAGGTAATTGGAATTTCTTTTTTATTGGCTTTCAGAAGCACTCTGACTTTCCACTTTATTCAAATATAAATTGTAGGGCAGAAGGCTATGGATTTGGAGCTAATATTTTACAACCAGAGTGAAAATATTTTTACTGTTTTTTTTTTTAAAAACTCTAATTATAGAACTCATTATGCCCTTTCTAATGTGTTGTGGATAATCTTTATTTCTAACTCTATGTTCACTAAAATAAAAGATACTGCTAAGGTATATGAATAGTGCTACTTAATGGTTTTCACATGGGATTTAGAAGGAAGGAAAATTTGGTGAGTTAAGAATAGCAAAGAAGAATTGTAAAGGTGAATAAAGTTTAGGACATGTTCATGTAATTGGCTAAAATTATCACATTTATCTCTCTGGGTCTTGAACTGAAGAAAGAAACACATTAAGAGATTATAAACTTTGCTCCCCTTACCCTTTCCTAAGACCTTTCAATTAGTTCAGTTATATAAATATGTTATTTGCCTTTTTTTTTCTCCTCTTGCCTGAATAGCCTTACTTTTATTTATTTTGAGCAAAACAATCTCTATGTGAAAAGAAAGCCCTTGGTACAAAACCTCAGAATCATAAAACCATTAGCAAATCTTTCACTATGGTTCTGTTATAAAACCATTAGCAAATCTTTTACTATGGTTCTGTTTTATAACAACCAATTTTATATACTCTTCCTTTTTTTTTTTTAACTTGCAGCCCATTTATTATATCATAAATCTGAATACCACCCCCCTCAACTTCATTGAAATAGTAATTTTACTCTCTTCTCCCTGGGTTTCTTGTCACCAGAAAAACATATTCAATCTCAGAGATCATAGTGGAGCTGTTTTGGATTACTAAAATTTCAGTACTTCCATAAAATTTGTCACAGCATAATTACACAGAGGCAATAAATTATCACTGATACTATACCTGTCAAAATGGATGATTTGAGCTTCGTTGTAGTTGGTCAGGCAACCTCATGACACCTTCAGACATTCCAGAGATTCTGTGTTGATGCAGACATGAAGCTTAGGAACGTTCATTTCTAAGGAAGAACACGGCAGGAACCAACATGAAGCAGCAGATAGACCACCCACATGCCAATTGAATTTAAACCAGGAAGTAACTGCAAAGATAACTGAATTTAGCAGAAATAGAGTGATTATCTCATCCAGTGGCTTTACTTTTCTTAGATGCCTACTAAGGCTGATACCAGGCAAAATTGTGAATTTTGGAAAAGTACAATTTTTTCATAATTTTAAAATATTTAAGCTTTCAAGCAACATGTGTTCAGATGTTAACACGTGCCTCTATACTAGGCATTGTGCTAAGTACTTGGGATCCTGGGACATTCAACTGAAAGAGAACCACTCACTGCATTCAAGAGTTCATACTTCAATCAACTGGTTTATTTTAGTACAGAATGTAAATGCTGAGAAATAGGTACTGAAAGGTGAAGAGGGCTAGAAAGGAGATCTCTGATTCAAATGTAGAGGTTTAGGGAGCATGCCCTGAAGATGGGACATTTGAGTTGGAAACTGAAAGAAAATTAGAACTTGGTCAGGAAGATGGGATATCTAGATTGAGGGGGCAACAAGTGTGGAAGAATGGAGATTGGAAGGATATTAAATATATGAGAAAGAGATGTTGCTGTGTGATGCAACATGCCTGGAGGCAATGATGGTTGTGTGGTATTTAACACAGAAGGTTGATCCCTAAAAATGAAGGACTTTAAAAAAATAAGCCAAGGTTATCTGGAATTTATTCTAGAGATCACTGGAAAGTTATAGTGGTATTTTGAGGAAGAAGAATGAATATTAACATTTTCCTTAGCAAGGTCATTGTTGGTCATGAGAGTAGAATTTGGAGGGTACAACAGTTCTAATTCTGTGGTGGAATCTGGTAAGAAAGATGTAGCTATGTTTGTGATGAAGGGAATGAAGGCTGGTCATAAATAGGCAAGATTGTGCAGAAACGGGATATTTAAGAAGAAGGATACATAGAATTAGATCGCTGTTGCATATTTAGATGGGGAATAACTCACTAGGTAAATAAGTTTCCTTTTCTGAAATAGAGAAAATATGAAGAGGAACACTGACAATGAATTTGTTTTTAGCCATATTCATTTGGATTTGTCTATAGAACATCCCAGGAAAGATCCTGAAGAGGTGTTTCAAAACCTGGCACGGTGAGAAAAAATATTTCAAAAGAGCTGAATTCTCACAATCACACTCTTGAACCTTAGAAGCATTATTGGCTCCTCTGAACCTCAAATTCTTTGTATAAAGAAGTAACATTGACTTCAGAGGCATGCTTCATTCCTAAGCACAGCTCTCTAGTGTAGCTTGCTTCCTCTTGGAGGAGGAGAAAAATTTGTTTTGCTTTTGCTCAAGGCATTGACACATGCCAAACCATCCCGAGGGTTCTTAAAGGATGGAGACAAGGAGGAGCTGTGTGCAGCTTATCGAGTAGTTACCTCTACTTAATGAACTATGTCTAGTTGATAAACTCAAAGTTCCAGAACGTAATGGATTTTTAGATGCATGCTAGTTCTCGCCTCCTTTCTTACAATTACTCCACAATTTTCTTAATAACTAGGCGATCAGAAAATGTCAGCTACCTCATAGCAGTAAATCAACATAGCAATAAATAAGCATTTTAATGGTGGTTTTAAAAAAGGGTGTCACATAAGAATTTCATTAGCCTTTGTGAGCTGAAGATGACGGAAGCTCATTTTACTACATTTACTAGATTTAACATTTTTTAATGTCCCTCAAGCTGTCAACAATTAATTAATCAATATTTTCTGGTTCTCTTCTGTGTGACACATACTACTTTGGGTACCAGTTATAAGAAAGTATGTTTTGACAATGCACAAGTCAATAAATAATTATTTCAAGTAGAAATATAAAATTCAAAAAATAATTTTAGGTAGTCATGAGTATGGAGCAAAACTAGAAATAAGGATAGATATGATTTTAAAAACAATGGAAGCTAATTACTTTGGATATGGTGGTCAGGGACCATGTCTCTGGAGAGATGACAGTTATATGGAAACTTAAATAATAAGTCAAGTGTTTTAAGCAGAAGGGAAAGCAAGTTCAAGGCAGGAGCTAGTCTATTTATTTTGAACTAACAGAAAGAGAGCCAGTGTGCCCAGAACTTTAGTAAACTGGGAGGAGGCTGCTTAGAGATAGGATAGGGAAGGATGCAGGGACAAAATGTATAAGACCTATAGGCCTGGAAAAGAGTTGGGTATTAAATAAAACGAAAAAAAAAAAAAACTGGAAAATTTAAAGCAGAAGAATAAGGTGATGTGATAAATATCTTATAAAAGTCATTCTGGACTCTCTATGGAACTGGAAGTAACAGGACAATGGTAAGGGCAGAGGCCAACACCGTCTACCAACTTAAAGAACAATGTTCTGCCAAGAAGACATGCTCAGTGAGGCTGGCAGGTGATTGGCAAGAACAGGTTAGAAAACCAGAGCTTAATATTAATTAGAGAAATGTGTAGTTTAGTAAAAGGGATTTTTTTCCTGCTGGAAGCTATCATTAAATCATCTTTAGCATCATCAGAGAAATGCATAAATAATGTCATCTTTTTCATCTTAAAATATTTATTTTCCCAGATTCATCTGTCCATGTGATTTTTTTAAAATCACACTTTAAAAATAGTAGTAAAAATGTCTTTTTCATTTTCCCCTGTATTCTATGAATAAGAATATAATACACTATGACTTGTTCAAAGCATTCAACTCTTAAAAGTAAATTACATTTCAAACATTTTTATTTAAGAGCTAATAACTAAAACCATATTTTACATTGAAAAAGGAAAAGAATACAAAGAATTTATTTAAATAAGATCACTATAAATCCAATCCATTTTTTTTGTTGTTGTTATTTCAGGGCCTTTTATTTTATTTTTTTTTTAATTTTTATTTTTTTTTTAAATTTCTTTTCAGCATAACACAATTCATTGTTTTTGCACCACACCCAGTGCTCCACGCAATGCATGCCCTCCTTAATACCCACCACCTGGTTCCCCCAACCTCCCACCCCCCCGCCGCTTCAAAACCTTCAGGTTGTTTTTCAGAGTCCATAGTCTCTCATGGTTCGTCTCCCCCTCCAATTTCCCTCAACTCCCTTCTCCTCTCCATCTCCCCATGTCCTCCATGTTATTTGTTATGCTCTACAAATAAGTGAAACCATATGATAATTGACTCTCTCTGCTTGACTTCTATCACTCAGCAAAATCTCTTCCAGTCCCGTCCATGTTGATACAAAAGTTAGGTATTCATCCTTTCTGATGGAGGCATAATCCTCCATAGTGTATATGGACCACATCTTCCTTATCCATTCGTCCATTGAAGGGCATCTTGGTTCTTTCCACAGTTTGGCGACTGTGGCCATTGCTGCTATGAACATTGGGGTACAGATGGCCCTTCTTTTCACTACATCTGTATCTTTGGGGTAAATACCCAGTAGTGCAATTGCAGGGTCATAAGGAAGCTCTATTTTTAATTTCTTGAGGAATGTCCACACTGTTCTCCAAAGTGGCTGCACCAACTTGCATTTCCACCAACACTGTAAGAGGGTTCCCCTTTCTCCACATCCTCTCCAACACAATCTAATCCATTTTTAAGTTGCAAGACACTGTTTAAATGTGAAGTAACTGGCAAAGTACCATTTTTTGGTATTTTGTTTTGTTTTGTTTTGTTTTGTAGAAAGGGGAGATGAGTAGGGGAATGAATAATATTTTGATACAAAACAATCATAGAACAAAATTTATTTAATAACAGGAGGTCAGTCTTCCTGGTAGCATTTTACCTGAAGCCAGTCATTTATTTAAATGTCAAGAATACCTACCACATTCTTTCAAAATAGCCAAATTTGGAAAAGAAGTGTAAATTTTCAACAAGAAGGGAATATATAAGTAAGTTGTAGTACAGAAGGTTCCTAATTATACTAAGAAATTTGGAAGTGGGATTTGACCAATTAAAGTGAATCTGTATAAATGGGTACTAAAATGTCAAAAGGCGTGATTTTAAAAAGTATTGACCGGAGTTATCTTAAAAAAAATAAATTGTATGTTTATTATATTTTATAACATTTAGATTATAAATGCAAAGATGTGCAAGTTATAAAATTGCATAAGAAATTATCCCAGTGTGACCTTTTTGATTTGGGGCTTTTTATATTTGACTCTGAGTAAGCTATTTAAAGGGATGACACTGTACCCTTCACTTTACATTGGACATTGGCAATATGATCATAAAGTGGATCATTTACTCTTCTAAGAGCATCCCTCAATCTTTTCAACAGTTCTAAAACATCCACAGCACATTATCACTTTTCTCCTGTCATTGATTTGCCCTGAATCTTCTCCCTGAAACTTCAGACCCTTTTTTCGTTGCCTACCTGAATTTTCCGCTTAGATGACTAATAAGCAATTCAAAATTTAAGTGCCCAAACCATTACTCTACTCCCAGTACGCCTGAGTCTAACAAACTGCTTACCTCTGAGTCTTTACCACTCAGAAAATAGGAGGTTGTCTATCCTGTGATCAGAAGATTGCCAGGGACTCCCTGGTCTTTCTCTACCATTTTGTCCTCTCATTTGGCCCATTCACCAATGAATCCATGTGCTTCTCCCGTAGCTACTGTTTGTATCATAGTATAAACTGTATTTCTTTCTTCAATGGATTCGTACAAGCCCCCCAATGGAATCTTTGTTAACCTCGCCATAATCCATTATCCACTTAGGAGTCAGAGCCATGTTTTTTAAAAATATTGGAGCTTAAAAATGTCCATTCCTTTTTATTGCAATTTGAAGAATTCAGAAACTCTGTGCTGGACTGCAGAGCCCTGCATGATGTGGTGCCCGTTCACTGATGTAACATCCACACGTGCTCACCAAGTTAATCACTGTGTGCTTTCTTGGTTCCTCTCTGTTGGTGTTGGTCTTCCCACTAACTCATCCGCCTGGGTTTCTCTTAACTCTTTTTTTATTATTTGGTGCTCTCCTTTTCATTATGCATGTTTCGTTTTCTTTTCTTTTTTTTTTTTTTTTTAAAGATTTTATTTATTTATTTGACAGAGAGAGATCACAAGTAGACGGAGAGGAAGGCAGAGAGAGAGAGGGAAGCAGGGTTCTCGCTGAGCAGAGAGCCCGATGCGGGACTCGATCCCAGGACCCTGAGATCATGACCTGAGCCGAAGGCAGCGGCTTAACCCACTGAGCCACCCAGGCGCCCCAATGCATGTTTCGTTTTAAATAACATCTCCTAGTAGAAGAGTTTGCAGAACTCCTTATCAGAAGTCAGTACTCAGACATTTTTTTTTTCCCTTTTAAATCACACCACCCTGTTTAATTCTCTGGACAGGATTTGGTCTATCCCATATATTATCATGGGAGATAGAAGGTCTATGGAAACAAAAATTTTGTCTGTTTCTCCAGTATGCTCAATCTTTAATTAGTGTCTGGCATACAGCAGAGACTCTATGTGTGTACATGTATATACACCTACATATGTGGATGTGTGTGTGTGGTGTGTCTGATGGAATGAATGAATGATGAACAGACATTTGGATCCAGCTGTAGCCAATGACATTGAAATCCCAGCTTTGAAGTACCTCATTGTAGTTCATTTTAAGATAAAATGGCTAAACCACCCAGAGTATGCTTGTCTTACCTATTTTTTTTTTTAAATTCTTATTTATTTATTTGACAGAGAGAGAGATCACAGGTAGGCAGAGAGGCAGGCAGAGAGAGAGGAAGGGAAGCAGGCTCCCTGTTGATCAGATAGCCCAATGTGGGGCTCGATCCCAAGACTCCGGGACCATGACCTGAGCTGAAGGTAGAGGCTTTAACCCACTGAGCCACCCAGGCGCCCCGTCTTACCTATTTTTTAAAGCAATACATTTCTTAAAACCCTCTCATACAGACCTTATAGAACCCTGTGGAGATAGCCAGGCATTCACCGAGTCCTGTTTAAAAAACTCTGCTCTGGCGAGGGTGCTCTGATGAGGCACAGCCACTTCCTCCAATGCTAGAAAGCTCAGCTGACATTAATATCAGTACGTCTTTCCTCCAATGCACTGCCTGTGGACCAGCTGCTTTTGCCCTCTCTGATCCTTAGTTCTTTGGCTTTTCTTCTCCATATGTCAAAGTTTTCAAACTATTTGGAACCTTCCTCTCTACTTATATCCCATCACTGAGCAATTTTTACTTTGGACTTCCCAACGGCTTGATACCAGTAAGTATCTATTAATATTGACCACCATCTGCAAAGCTTTACATACAACTTAATGATGGTTGGAGTCTGCATTTTACTAAAAGAAAGGTGGCTAGTAATATCACAAAGCATGATAGGTGTTCTCAAATATTTTGAAGACTTTCTTATGAGCATTTCCTTTTCCTGTCTCGATGGTGTTCTCATTTAAGAGGACTAAGACATTCTATTTGGTTTCCAGTTCATTTTGATCATTCATCTGACAACACTTAAGATAGGAGAATCGAAGAACCTACCCCTTCAGATTGCTTGTCACTCCCCCAAAATGCTCTACAAAACCTTAAACAGTCAGAAATATTATTCCCTGTTATGAAAGAAACGGAGGCAAACTGGACTTCTCTACATTGGATTATGTCATCTGATGGTCTCCAGGACATGAAGTGACATTTGGTAGCAGCGTATGCTGTTGCCTATCCTATGTGGCTGTCACTGTTAGCACTAATGGTACGTACATGTAGAGGGAGGGAAAGAACATGGATACTACTCTTACCGCCATTTTCTCTGTCCTATTTCTGTGATTTACTTCTTTATTTTCCTCAGACTTATTTGAAAAAGTTAACATAGATGGCAAACGATCTCTTGGATTACAAAGTAGGGCCACGGGATGAAAGGGAGTGCATGCGAGATACACAAAGTTATAAAACAGACAAGTGGATTATAAATGTATACTGTTTTCAACCTAAACAAAATCATTTGTCAGCAGGGGGAAACTGCTTTGACTGAAGATCATTTTCAGTGCATATATGCAAAGTGTGCGTAATAAGTCATTTAAATCAAGGTGATACATTGTCTTTAGGCAATTATTCTCTTCTGCAGACGTCAAATGTAAGCCAATTGTAAGCAGTTTTGAACTGTTATTCTGTTGCAATTACGCACTCCTTTGACAAAAGATAATGATTTATTTTACAAAGAAGATGCTGCAGGATTACCTTGTGGAATTTATCGTGTAACAGGGAGAAATAATTAACCGAACACGTACACAGGAGATGGGTGGATGCTGGTGTGCAGCGGGAAATGAATCAGCTCATCTGAAGATTGATACGTGCCCTTGAAGATCTTTATAATCACATTAGACCTGCTTGCTAGCATTTGGGCACAACATTCACCCATGATGAAATTTTTGGCTCTCCCTGCCCAATGACATGAGCTCTAACAAAATAAATAGGTAGTACTCTTTTTTTTTTTTTTTTTGTGATGCTCTCTTTTTTGGGGGCTGTTTGGGAGGTGACCATGAATCTGTGGGGTCCAGGAAGGGGTAAGAGAAGAGATGATATAACGAATTCAGGCCCAGACTGAAAAGATAGTGAGTCTTGGTCAATGTCGGCTCATCACATGGACACACCAGGGCATTCCTGTGGAGAGGCATGTTTTCAAAGGACTGTTGAGCTGGGAGTTTATGGGTGAAGTTCTCAGAAGTCACAGCACAACAGAGAACTCTCCTGCTGATTTTGTTTTAACCAGATTTGTGGCTTAGATCAGCTAACAATTTGTTTTTTAATCATGGAAAGAATACTTTAAAAATTAATAACAATATTGACATCACAATCTTTCATTTTTAATGTTTATTTTATGCTGTGTAGCACGTGCTTTTACATGAGCCAGAAGAGCCATGAAGAAGATACAAGAATAACAATTGCAGACATACTCTTCAGCTCTTTGTTCTAGTTGCGCCAAGCAGAACGCCTGGGATGCCAACTTCTCATAGCTTCTCTCATTTTCTGGCAGGGAGCTAGGTTTCTGATAAGTTCTCTTTAGCAGGTTTTGATATTAATCTCTGTAGCCCGTGGGCATCCATTTCTTCCATTATGTCACTGCCAAGCTCTATGTTTCCATTCTGTGGCCTAATAGTGGGATATTTTATTCTCAAAGTTATGACTCTTTCATAATTACTGGTAATGATCTTCCTACCTTTGTCATGAATCATGTTTTCCCACTAAAACAAACGGGTTTCATTTCCATGCTTGCTAGTACCATGCGTGGACTTCCCATAATGGAAACGGAAATTCTTGATTTTTTAGACAATTTTCTTAATGTTATAACATTTATATTTATCCATTTTGCTCAGTTCCCTATAGCTCTTATTTTTGAGAAACTTATGTCCAGTTGCCTCAGACTTGGATAGAAAGATAAAACAAGTTTAACCTAAAATTATTCTTCTCCCAAAATCAACTCATGCCCACTGAGTCTTTTCTGTTTCAGTGAATTCATTCTTCACCCATGACAATAAAGGTGTGTCCACATGGGGTGCCTGGGTGGCTCAGTGGGTTAAAGCCTCTGCCTTCGGCTCAGGTCATGATCCCAGGGTACTGGGATCAAGCCCCGCATCAGGCTCTTTGCTCAGCAGGGAACCCGCTTCCTCCTCTCTCTCTCTGCCTACCTCTCCATCTGCTTGTGATCTCTCTCTGTCAAATAAATAAATAAATAAATCATAAAAAAAAAAAAAAAGATGTGTCACCTCCCATCCCCCACTCATGATAATCTAAACCTGGCATCCTGGGACCTGAGAGTCAAATCTAGATCTCTTTTTCCTATTAGCCCTCTGGAAACCTTCTAGACCTCTTTGCAAACATAACCCTGCCTCTGCTCTATTTTGCCAGTTATCACAGTGTATGTGTCAATTCTTCTCCTCTGTTTCCTAGGCCTAGACTTTATTAAAGATATTTGTATTTTGATCTAGATACTGTATAATTTGCTGCTTAAGTTATGGAAGTACTTATAATGTAGATACTGCATAATTTGCTGCTTAAGTTATGGAAGTACTTATAATGTAGATGTAAATACTTTTTTGGTGAAAAATAATTAGGAAAAGGAAGTTTTAATAATCTTGAAAAATACATATACAGTGAAAATTAGTCTTTAAACTGAAGAAAATGGATAGCTTGTTCTTTGTTTTCAGTTCTTCAGCAAACTATAACAAATCTTGGTGGATTTAAAAAAATAGCAAGTTGGTTCTTATCAAAGAGCTCACAGATAAGTTGGGGAGAGAGTACTTTTCAAAAAAATAAAAGAGAGAAGGCAAATAATGACAAATGACACAGCAGGGGAATAGATCCAATGGTTGAGAATCATATAAGAAGATTTATATGAAGAAGAATTGAAAAGGCATGTTTTCATGTGAATGAAACATGTGAATGTTATCTCATTTTAAGAAGATATGAAGAATTTGTAAAATTCAGAAGGCTGATGTAAGTGATGGATCTCAGGGTATATGGTACAAGCTGAGGAAGAATGGGGGGTAGAAGTTTGCCAGCACATTGGGTAATGGTTTGGGGACTTCTAGGTTAGAGAGTCTGTGGTTGCAGTCCAGTACAGTGACTGAGACAGTGGATTTGAAGGTGTACATTTTTGAGGTCCACTCTCAGCTTTCCTACTATTTGCTGTGTGCCGTTAATCAAATTACTTAACGTCTTTGTTAGAGTTTTCTCTTGGTCGAATGGGACTAATGATAGAAATGATTTATAGTATGGGAGCTATAGCTATGCAGATAGCTCAGTAAGAGGTAGGTAGATGAAAGATGGACGGGTGCATGGAAGGGTGACAAAGGAGGATGAGGGTAGAAATCAGGATTTAGAACTTCATGCATAGTCATGTAAAATTCAACTTTGCTTGTACAAACTGGTTAGTTCTACCCATGAAGCAATTATTTAAATTAATTAAATTTAGAGAAATTAATTTATGTTTATTAGGTTACCAATTTGACAATGAATCTCTGACCTTGAAAATTAAAAGATGAGCAGTAATGACTACCATTTATTTTCAGGGCCCTGACATTTCATTAGATTCTGTATAATACTAGTACATTCAAATAGAATAAAGTAGTAAAGTTAGGGCAATTGAATGTGTTATTTCTTAGTAAATGTAATTGTCTTTTAATAATGCATTATAATATGTAATAATATTTGTATAAGCAATAAATTAATATAATATATTTTCATGATAGTGTATTCCTCAAATCTACAAAATTATTCTTTCCCAATTGGGTCTATAAATATATGAGAACAATTATCTGCTCTTAACTCACGCAGGCCACAATTCACTTATTTACAGTATTAATTTGTGGAAAGGCTCATTTACCTAATTGGCTCTGTAAAGGCAAACTTCAACACAGTTTTCCCAAATCATCACAAGTTATAGAAGTTAATGATATTTTATCGATCCACTCAGTATACCAGGTAAAAAAGTGGGTTTTTTAACTAGATGATTTAGATGGTTATCTTGATTTGTTCCATAATTTTTCTATTTGTTGATAAATCGTTAAGGATTTTTAAAGGGTGGGTGGGAACCATGCGTGTGTTCTAACAGGGACAGGTAATAAGTTGAATGTATCTGGGTCGTTTAGGCTGTGTTACACGACTATTCAATAATGTACACATGATTACATTTACAAAGGTACATTAGCAATAAAAATTCTGTGACATTGCAAATCAATTCAGAGAATTATTAGAAACATTCAAATATGCTATTTTAGAATGACAACTTATTTCTGGGTTTTTTTTTTTTTTTTTCTCAACTACAGTTATAAACTTTAAGAAACACACTGAGATGCCTCGGTGTGTTTGTATATTGTTCCTCAGGAAGTATTCAGAACAGGAAATAACCACACAGTGTTAATACAAATTTCCTCATTATTTCTGCAATCACTTCAAAGTAAACTAACTTGGCTAATAATAATATAGTTCCTTGACAGTTTACACATTTCATTTTCTTATATTTATATTAATGTTAATTCTAAACAAATAACCAAATTCTAACAAATAGAAGGAGTATAGCTCATGCTCCTTTCTTTTAGTTTACTGTCCCCTCCTCCCACCTGCTCCCCACATCCTCAACCCCCAGGACGCTTGGCACAGCATCTCTGTTCACTGATGCACTCTTTTTCTTGCCCGTTCCCTGACTTCTGGTATAACCATGGTAATAACTGTTCTGTTCAAAGGGGTCATATTGTAATCTATACATATTTCAGGCATGTTTTTAAAGATTTTGCTTATGAGTTCTTACATTAAGTATTCTATATATGTATCTTAACTCAAGCCTTATGTATATGTAAGTTCATATACCTCTGTACGTACATACATTTTTACATTATATATTTATATTATGTAGAACATTATATTCGTGTTATGTAATATATACAGGTTTATATACAAATGTACAATATGCATTTATACTATATATAAACACTTCTACATGTTATTGGCAATAATGTTAGGTATATACATGTTCAGAAATATAATTTTTTTAAAAGATTTTATTTATTTATTTGACAGAGATCACAAGTAGGCAGAGAGGCAGCAGAGAGAGAGAAGGGGAAGCAGTGTCCCTGCTGAGCAGAGAGCCTGATGCGGGGCTCGATCCCAGCACCCTGGGATCATGACCTGAGCTGAAGGCAGAGACTTTAACCCACTGAGCCACCCAGGTGCCCCCAGAAATATAATATTATCCTAGTCAATTATTACCCAATTAATTAGAAATTATGCTTTATTCTTTCCTTATAACCCAGCAATTGTACAACTGGGTATTTACCCCAAAGATACAGAGGTAGTGAAATGAAGGGGCAACTGCACCCCAATGTTCATAGCAGCAATGTCCACAACAGCCAAACTGTGGAAGGAGTTGAGATGTCCTTCAACAGATGAATAGATAAAGAAGATGTGGTTTATATATACAATGGAATATTACTCATACATCAGGAATGATGAATACCTATAATTTACACCGATGTGGATGGAATGAAGGGGATTATGCTAAGTGAAATAAGTCAATCGGAGAAAGACAAATATCATATGGTTTCACTCATATGTGGAATATAAGATATAGTACAGAGGATCATAGGGGAAGAAAGGGAAGACTGAATGGGAAGAAACAAAGAGGGAGACAAACCATTAGAGACTGTTGACTCTGGGAAACAAACTGGGAGTTGCAGAAAGGGAGGTGGGTGGGTGGGAGTGGGGTAACTGGGTGATGGGGATTAAGGAGGACACAGGATGGGATGAGCACTGGGTGTTATATGATGAATCACTGAGCACTTCATCTAAACTAATGATGTACTATATGTTGTCTAATTAAATTTAAATTTAAAAAAAGAAATTATGTGGGGCGCCTGGGTGGCTCAGTGGGTTAAAGCCTCTGCCTTCGGCTCAGGTCATGATCCCAGAGTCCTGGGATCGAGCCCCGCATCAGGCTCTCTGCTTGGCAGGGAGCCTGCTTCCTCCTCTCTCTCTGCCTGCCTCTGCCTGCTTGTGATCTGTCTCTTTGTCAAATAAATAAAATGTTTAAAAAAAAATTATGCTTTCTCATTACTATTTTTTTTCTTAATCTCCCTTATCTGTTTCACCCATCTCACACCACCTCCCCTCCGGCAAGCACCATTTTGTTCTGAGTTTGAGTCTTTTTTGTTAATCTCTCTTTTTTCCCCTTGTATATTTGTTTCCTAAATTCCACATATGAATTAAATCACATGGTATTTGTCTTTCTCTGTCTGACTTATTTCACATAGCATTATATCCTCTAGGTCCATCCATGCTGTTGCAAATGGCAAAACCTGATTTTTTTTTTTTATGGCTAAGTAGTATTCCTGTGTTTGTGTCTTTGTGTGTGTGTATCTCACATCTTTACCCATTCATCTATGGATGGACACTTGGGTTGCTTCCATATCTTGGCTCTTATAAGTGATGATGCAATAAACATATGAGTGCATATGTTTTTGAGTTAGTGTTTTTGTTTTCTTTGAGTAAATACCCAAGCAGTAGAATTACTGGATCATGTGGTAATTCTATTTTTAACTTTTTGAGGAACTTCCGTATTGTTTTCCAGAGTGGCTACACCAATTTTCATTCCCATCAACAGTGCATGAGGGTTCCTTTCTCTCCACATCCTGGCTAACCCTTGTTTCTTGTCTTTTATTTCTTGTCTTTTGTTCAATTATTTCTTGTCTTTTTGATTCTAAACATTCTGACAGTTGTCAGGTGATATCTCATTGTGGTTTTGACTTGCATTTCCCTGATAATTAGTGATGTTGAGCATATTTTCATGTGTCTGTAGAGCATTCATATGTTGTCTTTGGGAAAATGTTCAGTTCCTTTGCTTATCTTTTAAATCATATTTAAATAGTCCTCTGCCTGTTTTATCTATGTATCTATGTATCTGTCGGGTGTGAGTGTGTGTGTGTATGCATGTGTGTATGCATGTGTGTGTTGACTTGTATAAGTTCTTTATATATTTTGGCTATAAGCCCTTTATTGGATACGTAATTTACAAGTCTCTTCTCCTAAGCAGTATGTTGCCTTGTCATTTGCTGATGTTTTCCTTCACTGTACAAAAGATTTTGTTTTGTTTTGTTTTTTTCATTTTTTGGTTTGTTTGTTTTTGGTGTTGTCCCAATAGTTTATTTTTGCTTTTGTTTCCCTTGCCTGAGGAGACATACCTAGAAAGATATTTCTGCTGCCACTGTCAAAGAAATTACTGCCTGTGGTTTCTTCTAGGAGTTTTATGGTTTCAGGTCTCACATTTAGATCTTTAATCCATTTTGAGTTTATTTTTGTGTATGGTGTAAGAAAGTGGTCTAGTTTCATTCTTTTGCAGGTAGCTGTCCAATTTTCCCAGCACCATTTGCCATTTGTTGAAGAGACTGTCTTTTTATTCATTGGATATTCTTGCCTCCTTTTTCACAGATGAATTAACTGTATAACAGTGGGTTTATTTTTGAACTCTCTATTCCATTCCATTCCATTTTTGTGCTAGTTCCATACTGTTTGATTACTACAGCTTTGTAATGTATTATGAAATCTGGGATGAGATAACTCCATTTCCTCTTTCTCAAGATTGCTTTGGCTATTTGGTCTTTTGTAGTTCTATACAAATTTTAGTATTATTTATTCTAGTTCTTTGAAAAATGTCATTGGTATTCTGATAGGAATTGCATTAAATCTGTAGATTGCTTTGGATAGTATGGTCATTTTAACAATATTGGTTCTTCTAATTTGTGAGCATCTAATATGTTTTTGTTTGCATCATCTTCAATTTACTTCATCAGTTTTTCTTCTCTCAAGTTTTTATTTAAATTCCAGTTGGTTAACAGACAGTGTAGTATTAATTTCAGTTATAGAATTTAGTGATTCTTCACTTACATACAACACCTAGTGCTCATCACTATTAGTGTCCTTCCTAACCCGTCACTCACTTAACCCATCCCTTTTCCCACCTCCCTTCCAGTAACCCTCAGTTTGTTCTCTGTAGTTTAGAGTCTGTTTCCTGGGTCACATCTCTCTCTCTTTTTTCATATGTTCCTTTTTTTATTTCTTAATTTCCACATATGATTGAAATTATATGGCATTGTCTTTCTCTGACTTATTTTGCTTAGCATAATATTCTCTAACTTCATCCACATCATTGCAAATAACAAGATTTCATTTCTCTCATGGCTGAGTAATATTCCACTGTATATAGATACCACACCTTTATCCATTCATCATTTGATAGACATTTGGGTTATCTCCATATTTTGGCTATTATTGATAATGTTTCTATAAACATCAAGGTGCATGGATCACTTCGAATTAGTATTTTTGCATAGTTTGGGTAAGTAGCTAGTATTGCCGTTGTAGGATTGTAGGGTAGTTCTATTTTTTAACTTTTTGAGGCACCTCCATACTGTTTCCACAGTAACTGTACTGGTTTGCATCTCCACCAGCAGTGTAAGAGCGTTCCTGTTTCTCCACATCCTCACCAACACCTGCTGTTTCCTGTGTTAATTTTAGTAATTCTGGCTGGTGTGAGGTGATATCCATTGTACTTTTGATTTGTATTTCCCTGACAATAAGTAATGTAAATAAGCATCTTTTTATGTGTCTGTTGGCCATCTGGATATCTTCTTTGGAAAAATGTCTATTCCTGTCTTCTGCCCATTTTTAAATTGGATTATTCATTTTTTAGGTTTTGACTTTTATACATTCTTTATCTTTTGAGTTTTGTAAGTTCTTTATATATTCTGGGTGTTAATCTTTTATGAGCTATGCCATTTGCTGATATTTTCTCCCATTCCATAGGTTGCCTTTCAGTTTTGTTGATTCTTTCCTTTGCTGTGCAGAAGCTTTTTATTTTGATGAAGTCCCAATAGTTTATTTTTGCCTTTCTTTTCCTTGCCTCAGGAGACATACCTAGAAAGATGTTGCTACAGCTGATGTCAAAGAGGTTACTACCTTTGTTCTCTTCTAAAATTATTATGGTTTCAGGTCTCACATTTAGATCTTTAATCCATTCTGAATTTATTTTTGTGTTTGATGTAAGAAAGTGGTCCAGTTTCACTCTTTTCATGTTGCTCTCCAGTTTTCCCAACACCATTTGTTGAAGAGACTGTCTTTTCTCCATAGGATATTCTTTTCTGCTTTGTCGAAGATTAATTGACCATATAGTTAAAGGGAAACAATTCCTTTTTTAAAAATTTTTAAACATAACTCTGTTTTCAGTGTGGAAGAGTGGTCAGAGTAGATGAATGTGGAAATCAGTTAGAAGACCATTAAATAGCTGATAATTGACCAAGCAGGGAAATAATCCAGCTTTTAAACTCTGAAAGAAGAAACTACAGTAATTATTTCTTATTGTTGGCCACATCCACACCCAATTTTAGTCACTGTAATAGTGACTGAGCTGTAACCATCATCTACATTACTACATTCCCTACATTAGTCCTGCAATTACTGTGTTATTACTGCCCTCAAACTGGTCTTTCTGACTTCAGCCTTGCCTGCTGGAAGACAGTCCATGCTGCTGCAGCCAGAGTGATTACTCTAGAATGTGAATTGGATCATAACATTCCCTGATGGTAAACCTTTCCAGGGCTTCCCACTGATCTCACAAGTCCAAAATCTTGAGGTACCACAAAAGGGACATACATCCAGCTGTTATTTTCCATGTTAGATTAAATTTTATCCACTTATATCAAACTGGGATGCAGCCAGAATGAAGAATTTCATTCCCACAGAGGAGCCACACACATTTTTATGTCTGGGACATTAGATGTGATCTTCAGTCTGCATCCAACTCCTCTAGTGACAAATCTCGTTGTCCCACTCTAACCCCATAACACATGGAAACACCTTTTCCTTGGCTCATGGTCTCCAACATTCACATCACAGGATTTACATCCCCTGTCAACTCTTCTAGAAAGATTTCCCAGTCCAGGATTGGTGGTGGTCTGCCATTGCAGTTATCATTATTTAATTCAATTGCCTGCTTACTTTGGCAGATTGTCTCTAGATTTTCTTTAAGGAGGAATATTACTTCTTGTTCCCAGTTGTATTTCCAGGGCCAAGCACCACAGTAGGTGTTTGAAAAATACTTGTTGAGTTAATAAGAATGAAGATTAAATGTTTGAATAAATGAACAGATTTAGGTGTTTTAGGTATCTTCCCCCACTTTGTCACTTAGGAACTATATAGTCCCAACAAATGACTTACTCAGTTTCTCAGTCAAGCACGTCATGGTTGGTGGCTGAAGTAGGTGTGAGTTTTTACTGGCTTTAATTTTTTCCCTAATTAATATATGGAGATAGAAGTAAGAGTATTTTAAAAATCATGGGTCCATACATAATCCACAAAGTTGTGAAAAAAGCATAAGGGATTTTCTGGCCCCTGGCTTATGTTCTTGCTGTTTAATTTCATTTCTATCTGAGATAAATGTATTTGAGATTTCTGCCTTACACAACTTTGGCTCAGTATTAGTCTTCAGGAGATTGCTGGTTCTGCCTAGGATGTGCTCATCTTCTCCTGGGATGTTTGGGTAAAATCTAGGGATTACTCGTTCCAAGCATCTAATTCCACTTGCTGACTTTTTCAACACTCTAGTCAGTATCATGTTTCCTGGATCTTGTGACATAATTCAGCTATGATGGATTCTATTGGTTCTTGATATTGACATTGTCCTCTGATGCTTTCAGAAACCCTTGATGCCTCTTGGAATATCTGAAAACAAATCTAATAGCTTGTCAAGGGAACCTGACCAGACCCTCAGGTCAGACTGAGATATAATTAGGAAAAAAAAAATAGATGAACCTTAATTACCTGAATAGTTCAATGCCTCTGGCCTATGATTCATAGCCCACTGTCTCTGCTCATTTCAGCTTTCATCTTAGGTTTATTCTGTTAATCTACATCTTTAAAAACTGCAGATTTTAGAACTGTGTGATTTTTAACTTTGCCCTCTTAGAAATACATTTTTTTTCCTTATCTTCATATAATGAGATTTTCTTCACCTATTTTTTTCTCTAAGGCTTTTGTGATAAACAAATGATATCTCACTTTTATTTATATTTATGTAATGCAACAATTTATTTTGAAATTCTTAGTCATAAAATGTGGTTCAGAAGTGTTTCATGAACAAAGTATTGGAAGGTTTATCTCAAACAGAAAACAGAGGGAGTATTTAAATAATATGAATAAGCTTTCTCATTATATATGACCTCATTCTGAATTAATTTCCTGATTTATTTTGATTTATACAAATTGTCCACACATGAAATATTTGTAGAGTTTAAAATGTGAATAAACTCTGAATAATTTGTTCTGTAAAGCTGCACCTTCAAAGAAAGTACTAATTATTCATTAATGTGGATGTGTTTTGATATAACTTCTTATAAATTTGAAATAATTCTTAAATAGGAAAATCTATAATTTTCTTCTATGTGAAAAAAATCTCAATATTGCAACTTTGGTGGAATATGTCACCTATCTCTGTCAGATTGGCCAGAGTAGGTGATTTATATATGGTGGCTAATTTTAATGCCTCACAGTATTTTACAATAACAATTCATAAAATTTGATTACATTAAACCATTTTTGTTAATTTGTTGAATCTGTATACTTTTGTTTTAGAAAAAGAAATATTTAGTATTTTAATTGAGAATAGAAGTATTTGTCTTTATTAATAATTTTAAAGAAGGAAATTGACTCATTTATTCTCCTGCTACCCAGTGATTATTATTTTTAATGTGGTGACATATTTCTCTTCTATTTTTATATTCAACATAATTAATATTTACTTTAAAAAAGTAATTCTTTGCATCTTTGCAGTAAATGAACTTTTTAATTTTATCCTATTTTTTATGTTATGTTAGTCACCATACACCACATCATTAGTTTTTGATGTAGTATGGAAATCAGTGTTTCAGTTTCCCACAAAGTTTTTTTTTTTGTTTATTTTTAATTCCAGTTGGTTAACATATGGTATTGTATTAGTTTCATGTGTACAATATAGTAATTCAACAGTTCCACCCACAGAGATTTTGATTGGGAAGACATTAATTTACAAAAGTTAATTTGGCAAGAGATGATATCTTATGCTATTGGTTCTTCCCTTTCTAGGATATGATGTATCATCCCATTTTTTTCTCAGATTCTTTTTTAAGCCTATATGTCAAGAGCAAGAATTACTTTTTTTATAGATCTTAAACATATCTTTTAGTAGATCAAAAATATACTATAGTGTTATTGCTATAGGTGATGTACCAAACCTCACCCCCACCCACATGCATTGCCTGAATGAATTCATTGACTCTTTTTGCTTTATTTGCTTTATGCATTTCTATCTATATACCTAGCTCTACGTCCTAATTCATCTTGCTTTTATTTTTTGTTTGATTAACTTCAAATCCTATCACATAAAGACAATTGTTTTATCTCAGTCTTTACAAATTTTAGAACTTATTTTTCTTTTTTTTTTTTTTTAAAGATTTTATTTATTTATTTGATAGAGAGAGAGATCACAAGTAGGCAGAGAGGCGGTCAGAGAGAGAGAGGAGGAAGCAGGCTCCCCGCTGAGCAGAGAGCCCGATGTGGGCCTCGATCCCAGGACTCTGGGACCATGACCTGAGCTGAAGGCAGAGGCTTTAACCCACTGAGCCACCCAGGCGCCCAGAACTTATTTTTCTTATATTATTGATTAAATGATGGTGTTAAAAAACAATGTTGAAAAGCAGAAGTGAGAGCTGACATCTTTGTTTTATTCCACATTTCCAAATATTAGGTTCAAAACTATTAGAAAATTGGAAACTATTAAAATGTAAGAAAATATTTCCAATATTTGTTTTAGACATCTTTATCACATTAAGGAAATTTTCTTCTATTTGTGGCTTACTGTGATAATTTTTTATTCAGAAATGAGCCTTGAAAAATTATTTAAAACTTTAGTATGTTGGAAGATGATTTAAAAAAAAAAATATATATATATATTTACTCTTTTAAACTAGAGAATTAACAAATACTTATATATATATTTTTTTAAAGATTTTATTTATTTATTTGACAGAGAGAGATCACAAGTAGATGGAGAGGCAGGCAGAGAGAGAGAGAGAGGGAAGCAGGCTCCCTGCTGAGCAGAGAGCCCGATGCGGGCCTCGATCCCAGGACCCTGAGATCATGACCTGAGCCGAAGGCAGCGGCTTAACCCACTGAGCCACCCAGGCGCCCACAAATACTTATATTTTTAAATGATGAAATCTTTGTAAGTTCTTTGGCAAATCCATTGGTCACAATGTGCTATTTTTATAACATGCAATTGAATATGGTCTATGAATTAGTTAAAATAATTTAGGCTGAAAGTATCTACAAATTCTAATTCAGATTGATTCAGACAGAAAAGGAAATGTATTAGTCCACAAAACAAGAAGTCCAAGTAGGACATGCTAATATTTGGGTGAGTTCAGAAGTCAGTAATATTAAGAAGTCAGGTTATTTTCATATCCCAGCTCTGCTATCCTCAATGTGGTTATATATGCCATTTTAATAGCTAAATTCAATTCTATTTTATGGATGAACTAGGATGTATTTAATCATTAGCTTTGAAATCATAAATTCAAAATTTTATATTTAGATTATTCAAATGATTTACACTTATGAATGACCTTGAGAAAAATGTAGACTGGTCTTTTCTGCATTGTATGTTTTTTCATTTAAGTTAAAGAAGTAGCAGTACAGGATCAAAAGATACAAGCAGTTTAAGGCTCTGACCTTGAAACCATTATACCTCCAGCCACTGTGTGTGAGAGTGCCTATCCTACTGCACACTATCTTATCCCTGTTAACTGCATTGCTTATTGTCATTTTGCTTATTGTCATTAAAAAGGAAAAAGAGAACAAAACAAAACCTATGGTTATGAGAATATGTATATGTATATGCTAATTAGATAATTTCCACTAATATGACATCATGTCCATTCTGTATAGTTTATCTCATAGTACTTAGAATGGTTCACAAATTTCATCTGCTTTCATTATTTAGGGATAAATTGTTCTGGTGAACAGGCAGCATTGAACTACTTTTTTTGTGATTCACTCTTACAATTCAATTTCCCTTTATTTACTATGTTATAAAAACAAAAAAAATTAATGTAAAAGCTCCTAAACAGTGACCAACATTTCATGTGTAAAGGCCTGAATAGAAAGGGATGAAGTACAGATGGTCCATGATTTATGATTCTTTGACTTAATGATTTTTTGACTTTATGAGGGTGCGGAAGTGATACACATTCAGTAGATACTGTACTTTGAATTTTGAATTTTAATCTTTTCTTAGCCTAGCGGTATGCAATACGATATTGTCCCATGATGCTGGGCAATGGCAGTGAGTCACAGCTCCCAGTCAGCCATAAGATCATGAGGGTGAACAAGTGTAAGGAAAGGATTTGATGTATGTTGAAATTATTTGTGAATGCATAGGTTATGTTTTATGGTCCACAGCACTTCTCTGAGACTGAACCACATCATTTTTCTAAAGCTTCTCATACATATTTTGCTTGTGCCCAGCATGGCCATTATTAAATCCAAGGTAAGTCAATTTTTTTCAGCATTTTAATATTTGCTTTTCACTGCTCAGTTCTCCCTCAATTCTTATCTATAGTAGGGGTGCTTCTAGGGAAGCTTCACATTCCCCATCAGGCAGGACAAGGAAACATCTGTTGAGTACCAACCAAGTGTGAACTCTCATTCTGGTGCTATGATGAGGGAATAATGAGGAATGTACTTAAGATCACTTGACAGAAAGAGACTCACAATTGTAGAAAGCATGGTTCTTTGCCTAGCTTGATTCTATTCCCTACTCTCTCCTTTGTAACCAAATCTAGATTTGTTCAGATGTTGATAACAAACTAATCAGCCATTTCATTTTGGAGAAACTGGCTCCATCTCCAGTTGTAATGATGGTTTATGATTTGTTTAAATCGACAAGCATATGCCATTCTCTTGGTTATTGGAATTCTGGCAGTTCAGACTTGGAGAAAGGACCACATTCCTCGTATTAGTAAGGAGGCTAAGAGCCTTTACGTGATCCTGGGGTAAACAGCCTTAAGATGAAGCCAACAATGTGAAGGACAGAGCAAAGGGAGGGAACTGAAGTCCTGAGGATATCCTGAAACTATTGTATTAGGAATCCATGACATCTGTCTTCCTCTTGATTTCCTATTATAGAAGCTAATAATTTTTTAAACATTTCTGGCTGGAGTTTCTGTTATGTGCAGTTGAAAGCATCCTGACTAATAACAATTAATAATTAAGTAAGAAAGTTTTGATAACTATGACAGTATTTTCACCCGGAAGGCTTTGTTTACTGCTACACAGACAGGTACTTTCTGGCATGTTTTGTTATTTTTAGTGCAAACATGTTTGCTTTATATTATTAGTAACTGATGCTTTTTTTTTTTTGCAAGCCAACCAGTATCTCCTTCTCTTCCTTTTTCTTCACTTAATTATTATGGTTTGAAAGTAAAATATAGTCTAAATGTTTATGTGAGCAGATTTGAAATATTACTCTCTTCTATGTTAATGAAACTTGACTATAATGTTGACTCGATTAGTTGAAATACCATAATATTATATAACATATCGGTGTTATAGTTAATAGGTAATTTGGTATAAAAATTTCTTTTAATATATGTGTAATTGGTTGCTGTATTTGAATTTATAAGAGCTAAAGACTTAAAAGGACATGTTTGTATTTTTAATTTCTGTTGGTAGTATAGTAATGCACAATAAAAATTTTATCAGACTTCTCAATATCCTATATTGTTAATTTTTACTACAAAAACATGAAAAAGGAACTCTGTTAAGGTCAACATGATAAGTCACCAATAAAGAAAGACTGAATAGGAGGAGTCAAGATGGCGGAGAAGTAGCAGGCTGAGACTACTTCGGGTAGCGGGAGATCAGCTAAATAGCTTATCTAAAGATTGCAAACACCTACAAATCCAATGGGAGATTGAAGAGAAGAAGAACAGCAATTCCAGAAACAGAAAATCAACCACTTTCTGCAAGGTAGGACTGGCGGAGAAGTGAATCCAAAGCGACGAGAAGATAGCCCGCGGGGGGAGGGGCCGGCTCCCCGCGAGCGGCGGAGCAACGGAGCAAAATCAGGACTTTTAAAAGTCTGTTCCGCTGAGGGACATCGCTCCAGAGGCTTAACTGGGGTGAAGCCCAGGCGGGGTCAGCGCGGCCTCAGGTCCCGCAGGGTCGCAGAAGGATCGGGGGTGTCTCAGTGTCGCAGAGCTTACCGGTATTAGAACGGGGAAACCGGCTGCAGAGACAGAGCCGAGGAGTGACTCTCAGCTCGGGGTTGCCTTGAACCGGTCGCAGGCTCGGTCAGCTTGGAGCGCGGCTGGAGGCCAGGGTGACGGGAGTCATTTGGCGCTGTTCTCTGAGGGCGCACTGAGGAGTGGGGCCCCGGGCTCTCGGCTCCTCCGGGCCGGAGACAGGGAGGCCGCCATCTTTATTCCCGTCCTCTGGACTCTACGGAAAGCGCTCAGGGAACAAAAGCTCCCGAAAGCGAACCCTAGCGGATGACTCAGCGCGGCCCCGGGTAAGGGCAGTGCAACTCCGCCTGGGGCAAAGACGCTTGAGAATCACTACAACGGGCCCCTCCCCCAGAAGATCTACGGGAAACCCAGCCAGGACCAAGTTCACCTACCAAGGAGAACGGCGGAATTCCAGAGGAGAAGAAAGCAAAGCACGGAACTCATGGCTTTCTCCCCATGATTTTTTAGCCTTGCAGTTAATTTAATTTTTTTTTCTTTTTCAATTTTTTTTTTCTTTTTCTCTTCTTCTGCTAAATTTTTTTTAACTTTTACCGTTTTCTTTTTTTAACGTTTTTTAAATAGTTTATCTAATATATATATATTTTTTCCTCTTTTTATATTTTTTCTTTATCGGCTTTCTTTTTTTAATAGTTTTTTTTTCTTTCTTTCTGAACCCCTTTTTATCCCCTTTCTCCCCCCTCACAATTCAGGATCTCTTCTGATTTGGCTAAAGCATATTTTCCTGGGGTTGTTGCCACCCTTTTAGTATTTTACTTGCTCCTTCATAAACTCTTATCTGGACAAAATGACAAGGCGGAAAAATTCACAACAAAAAAAAGAACAAGAGGCAATACCAAAGGCTAGGGACCTAATCAATACAGACATTGGTAATATGTCAGATATAGAGTTCAGAATGATGATTCTCAAGGTTCTAGCCGGGCTTGAAAAAGGCATGGAAGATATTAAAGCAACCCTCTCAGGAGATATAAAAGCCCTTTCTGGAGAAATAAAAGAACTAAAATCTAACCAAGTTGAAATCAAAAAAGCTATTAATGAGGTGCAATCAAAAATGGAGGCTCTCACTGCTAGGATAAATGAGGCAGAAGAAAGAATTAGCGATATAGAAGACCAAATGACAGAGAATAAAGAAGCTGAGCAAAAGAGGGACAAACAGCTACTGGACCACGAGGGGAGAATTCGAGAGATAAGTGACACCATAAGACGAAACAACATTAGAATAATTGGGATTCCAGAAGAAGAGGAAACAGAGAGGGGAGCAGAAGGTATATTGGAGAGAATTATTGGAGAGAATTTCCCCAATATGGCAAAGGGAACAAGCATCAAAATCCAGGAGGTTCAGAGAACCCCCCTCAAAATCAATAAGAATAGGTCCACACCCCGTCACCTAATAGTAAAATTGACAAGTCTTAGTGACAAAGAAAAGATCCTGAAAGCAGCCCGGGAAAAGAAGTCTGTAACGTACAATGGTAAAAATATTAGATTGGCAGCAGACTTATCCACAGAGACCTGGCAGGCCAGAAAGAGCTGGCATGATATATTCAGAGTACTAAATGAGAAAAACATGCAGCCAAGAATACTATATCCAGCTAGGCTATCATTGAAAATAGACGGAGAGATTAAAAGCTTCCAGGACAAACAAAAACTGAAAGAATTTGCAAATACCAAACCAGCTCTACAGGAAATATTGAAAGGGGTCCTCTAAGCAAAGAGAGACCCTCAAAGTAGTAGATCAGAAAGAAACAGAGACAATATACAATAACAGTCACCTTACAGGCAATACAATGGCACTAAATTCATATCTCTCAATACTTACCCTGAATGTTAATGGGCTAAATGCCCCAATCAAAAGACACAGGGTATCAGAATGGATAAAAAAACAAAACCCATCTATATGTTGCCTACAAGAAACTCATTTTAAACCTGAAGACACCTCCAGGTTTAAAGTGAGGGGGTGGAAAAGAATTTACCATGCTAATGGACATCAGAAGAAAGCAGGAGTGGCAATCCTTATATCAGATCAATTAGATTTTAAGCCAAAGATTATAATAAGAGATGAGGAAGGACACTATATCATACTCAAAGGAACTGTCCAACAAGAAGATCTAACAATTTTAAATATCTATGCCCCTAACGTGGGAGCAGCCAACTATATAAACCAATTAATAACAAAATCAAAGAAACACATCGACAAGAATACAATAATAGTAGGGGATTTTAACACTCCCCTCACTGAAATGGACAGATCATCCAAGCAAAAGATCAACAAGGAAATCAAGGCCTTAAATGACACACTGGACCAGATGGACATCACAGATATATTCAGAACATTTCATCCCAAAGCAACAGAATACACATTCTTCTCTAGTGCACATGGAACATTCTCCAGAATAGATCACATTCTTGGTCCTAAATCAAGTCTCAACCGGTATCAAAAGATTGGGATCATTCCCTGCATATTTTCAGACCACAATGCTCTGAAGCTAGAACTCAATCACAAGAGGAAATTTGGAAAGAACCCAAATACATGGAGACTAAACAGCATCCTTCTAAAGAATGAATGGGTCAACCAGGAAATCAAAGAAGAATTGAAAAAATTTATGGAAACAAATGATAATGAAAACACAACGGTTCAGAATCTGTGGGACACAACAAAGGCAGTCCTGAGAGGAAAATATATAGCGGTACAAGCCTTTCTCAAGAAACAAGAAAGGTCTCAGGTACACAACCTAACCCTACACCTAAAGGAGCTGGAGAAAGAACAAGAAAGAAACCCTAAACCCAGCAGGAGAAGAGAAATCATAAAGATCAGAGCAGAAATCAATGAAATAGAAACCAAAAAAACAATAGAACAAATCAACGAAACTAGGAGCTGGTTCTTTGAAAGAATTAATAAGATTGATAAACCCCTGGCCAGACTTATCAAAAAGAAAAGAGAGAGGACCCAAATCAATAAAATCATGAATGAAAGAGGAGAGATCACAACGAACACCAAAGAAATACAGACAATTAGAAGAACATACTATGAGCAACTCTACGCCAACAAATTTGACAATCTGGAAGAAATGGATGCATTCCTAGAGACATATAAACTACCACAACTGAACCAGGAAGAAATAGAAAGCCTGAACAGACCCATAACCCGTAAGGAGATTGAAACAGTCATCAAAAATCTCCAAACAAACAAAAGCCCAGGGCCAGACGGCTTCCCGGGGGAATTCTACCAAACATTTAAAGAAGAACTAATTCCTATTCTCCTGAAACTGTTCCAAAAAATAGCAATAGAAGGAAAACTTCCAAACTCATTTTATGAGTCCAGCATCACCTTGATCCCAAAACCAGACAAGGATCCCAACAAAAAAGAGAACTACAGACCAATATCCTTAATGAACACAGATGCAAAAATTCTCGCCAAAATACTAGCCAATAGGATTCAACAGTACGTTAAAAGGATTATTCACCACGACCAAGTGGGATTTATTCCAGGGCTGCAAGGCTGGTTCAACATCCGCAAATCAATCAATGTGATACAACACATTAATAAAAGAAAGAACAAGAACCATATGATACTCTCCATAGATGCTGAAAAAGCATTTGACAAAGTACAGCATCCCTTCCTGATCAAAACTCTTCAAAGTGTAGGGATAGACGGCACATACCTCAGTATTATCAAAGCCATCTATGAAAAACCCACCGCAAATATCATTCTCAATGGAGAAAAACTGAAAGCTTTTCCGCTAAGGTCAGGAACACGGCAGGGATGTCCGTTATCACCACTGCTATTCAACATAGTACTAGAAGTCCTAGCCTCAGCAATCAGACAACAAAAGGAAATTAAAGGCATCCAAATCGGCAAAGAAGAAGTCAAACTATCACTCTTCGCAGATGATATGATACTCTATGTGGAAAACCCAAAAGACTCCACTCCAAAACTGCTAGAACTTGTACAGGAATTCAGTAAAGTGTCAGGATATAAAATCAATGCACAGAAATCAGTTGCATTTCTCTACACCAACAACAAGACAGAAGAAAGAGAAATTAAGGAGTCCATCCCATTTACAATTGCACCCAAAACTATAAGATACCTAGGAATAAACCTAACCAAAGAGACTAAGAATCTATACTCAGAAAACTATAAAGTACTCATGAAAGAAATTGAGGAAGACACAAAGAAATGGAAAAATGTTCCATGCTCCTGGATTGGAAGAATAAATATTGTGAAAATGTCTATGCTACCTAAAGCAATCCACACATTTAATGCAATTCCTATCAAAATACCATCCATTTTTTTCAAAGAAATGGAACAAATAATCCTAAAATTTATATGGAACCAGAAAAGACCTCGAATAGCCAAAGGAATATTGAAAAAGAAAGCCAAAGTTGGTGGCATCACAATTCCGGACTTCAAGCTCTATTACAAAGCTGTCATCATCAAGACAGCATGGTACTGGCACAAAAACAGACACATAGATCAATGGAACAGAATAGAGAGCCCAGAAATGGACCCTCAACTCTATGGTCAACTCATCTTCGACAAAGCAGGAAAGAATGTCCAATGGAAAAAAGACAGCCTCTTCAATAAATGGTGTTGGGAAAATTGGACAGCCACATGCAGAAAAATGAAATTGGATCATTTCCTTATACCACACACGAAAATAGACTCAAAATGGATGAAGGATCTCAATGTGAGAAAGGAATCCATCAAAATCCTCGAGGAGAACACAGGCAGCAACCTCTTCGACGTCAGCCGCAGCAACATCTTCCTAGGAACATCACCAAAGGCAAGGGAAGCAAGGGCAAAAATGGACTTTTTGGATTTTATCAAGATCAAAAGCTTTTGCACAGCAAAGGAAACAGTGAACAAAACCAAAAGACAACTGACAGAATGGGAGAAGATATTTGCAAATGACATATCAGATAAAGGGCTAGTGTCCAAAATCTATAAAGAACTTAGCAAACTCAACACCCAAAGAACAAATAATCCAATCAAGAAATGGGCAGAGGACATGAACAGACATTTCTGCAAAGAAGACATCCAGATGGCCAACAGACACATGAAAAAGTGCTCCATATCACTCGGCATCAGGGAAATACAAATCAAAACCACCATGAGATATCACCTCACACCAGTCAGAATGGCTAAAATTAACAAGTCAGGAAATGACAGATGCTGGCGAGGATGCGGAGAAAGGGGAACCCTCCTACACTGTTGGTGGGAATGCAAGCTGGTGCAACCACTCTGGAAAACAGCATGGAGGTTCCTCAAAATGTTGAAAATAGAACTACCCTATGACCCTGCAATTGCACTGCTGGGTATTTACCCTAAAGATACAAACATAGTGATCCGAAGGGGCACATGCACCCGAATGTTTATAGCAGCAATGTCTACAATAGCCAAACTATGGAAAGAACCTAGATGTCCATCTACAGACGAATGGATAAAGAAGATGTGGTATATATACACAATGGAATACTATGCAGCCATCAAAAGAAATGAAATCTTGCCATTTGCGACGACGTGGATGGAACTAGAGGGTATCATGCTTAGCGAAATAAGTCAATCGGAGAAAGACAACTATCATATGATCTCCCTGATATGAGGGAGAGGAGATGCAACATGGGGGGTCGAGGGGGTAGGAGAAGAGTAAATGAAACAAGATGGGATTGGGAGGGAGACAAACCATAAGTGACTCTTAATCTCACAAAACAAACTGAGGGTTGATGGGGGGAGGGGGTTGGGAGAGGGGGTGGGGTTATGGATATCGGGGAGGGTATGTGCTATGGTGAGTGTTGTGAAGTGTGTAAACCTGGCGATTCGCAGACCTGTACCCCTGGGGATAAAAATATATGTTTATAAAGCTGTAAAAAAAAAAAAAAAAAGAAAGAAAGGATGAATCCCCAAGTTTTGTAGCAACATGGATGGGACTGGAAGAGTTTATGCTGAGTGAAATAAGTCAAGGAGAGAGAGTCAATTATCATATGGTTTCACTTATTTGTGGAGCATAACAAATAGCATGGAGGACAAGGGGAGATGGAGAGGAGAAGGGAGTTGAGGGAAATTGGAAGGGGAGGTGAACCATGAGAGACTATGGACTCTGAAAAACGATCTGAGAATTTTGAAGGGGTGGGGGGTGGGAGGTTGGGGGCACCAGGTGGTGGGTATTGTAGAGGGCACGGATTACATGGAGCACTGGGTGTGGTGCAAAAATAATGAATACTGTTATGCTGAAAAAAAATAAAAAAAAATAAATAAATAAATAAAAAAGAAAGACTGAATAAATGTTTATGTTTTGCAAAGTAAAATTCAAAATTACAAAATGCCTTGGCCTGAACATTTTGTTTACAAAATGTAAAACACTCTTATTTCAGTTCTTCCTTTTCTGCAGCAGATCTATTGTGCAGACAGCCAAATAAAGTCTTCAAATATGTAAAATCAATATAGAGGTCATATGCTTTCCTTTCATAACCTTGTGTTTCCACCCAGAAAGTATTCTCCTTCACACTCCTCCAGAAGAAATTTAAATTCAGGAATGAAGGCAAATGGGCCAGAGGAGAGGAAAGATTCTATATCAGTATAGGGATTATGTTTAGAGGACAAGTGCTTCTTAAGGTTACCCGATAAAATTGGATTTTAGGTGAGCAACCTCTGTATCTTACTCTTTGCTCTGTTGGGACATGGAAGAGACACACATGGTGAACAGATTAGTTTTACACAAAGGGTCAACTGGAAGGGAAGCAGAAGATGATAATATGCAGATTTTTGTTGCAAACAAAGACTGTATTTCTGTATTACAGTACAATGAGCAATCAAAGATGAATATAAAGTATCTAGTCTGGATAATGGGCAAACTCCTCACAGTATTATCAGAAATAAATAAGTAGGAAGGAGCATATTGTTTGGGTTTTTTTTTTCCCAACATGTTCATGAAAACCATTATTTCATGAATTTGATATATTTTTGTGGAGAAGAAAATGGATTATTTCAGGTGTAAGAGTCAGGGTTTATGACTTCTCTCTCCTCAAATGGTATATATAATATGGAAAATATATAGAATATATATTATATGTCTATATATTATCATATATGGATGACAGTCACAAGGGTAATGCCTTGCTCTGGATGTATGCTTATATTGTCACTAAAAAAGTATGTTTAAGGAAGTAAAACACTACAATAACTTGTGATCGCAGCAATCATTAACAATACACAATCTTGGCAGAGATGTGAAACTTTTCCAATTGTCTGTAATTCTCTGTGCTCCTCGGAACTATTTCATAAAAATGTATATGATGTTTTATAAAATGAACTTTAAATTCATTCCATTTTACTTAAAAATGATTTACATACTTGATTAGTAGTAGATGTGATTTTCTGCACACCTCAATCTCAAAATGTGGCTGCTGATCTGTGCATTTGAATAATATGTACACCAGTGTGGTTCAGTTTTCCTTTCTCAAACACGAGCTCTAGACCCATGCATTGCATTTGACTTAGTGGGATTCTTGATTTTATTTTAGTGCCTGACAATGACTTGGTTAAATATTCTTTACCTCAAGAGGTGATGGTTCTCAAATTATAATCCAAATGTTTTGACCTTACCATCACTGCAAATATGTCTGAAATGTAAGGAAAATTTAGCCCTCAATTTTCTGGTTCATTTACTCATCAAAGTATCTTATTAAAGCCACTTCATATTCAAGAAACTTCTTAGCAAATTATTTCCAGCTTATTTCATAGTTCCAGGAAGTTGACACTTACTAACCCAACTAAATCCCTGTACAGTCTCCACAGTGTATAATTCAGCTCACATAGGTTTTATGTTACTACAATTAATAGGGAGATGGGTCTCCAAATCCTCCCTGAAACATTTATTGTGAGCAGTTCAAACCAAATTTCTATCAGCAATTCACTCCTAATCTCCCTCCCTCCACACAAATTTAGAGAATTATTTTCATTCTCTTGCTGTTTCTAGAGGCATTTTCTAGTATTTATCTGGATCTTAGTCACTGTATATATATATATAAGATTAACAACTCTACATTTTTTAATATTCTCTTATTATTGGTGGTATTTTCATACAAAACAATATAGCTTTCTTTTTATCTGTTTTTTTTTTTTTCTTAAAAAGAAAATGCAGGCAACTCCTTATCTAATATAAATAAAATTCAAAACAATTGTGGTGAGATCCAGTAGAATGTTACTGTACACACAAAGGAATCTGGTTTAACTAGTGCCAGGGGAAGAAAAAATAAAGGTCACTTGACAACATGTTAAATCCAAATTGAAAATCATATGATGAAAATAAACGAAGGAAAATGAAAGACATATTCTGGGTCATTGGATTAAGGTGACCTGGAAGGGAGTGGAGGTATAAATTTGTGTACAAAGAAGTGAAAGCATAATTTTATGAAGTGGAAATCTATAGGATTTTTATGTAAATTCTGTAGGATATATGAGGAGAAGGATGAAATGAGACAACCAAGTCAACTCTCAATTTGCCAGGGTATTATGCAGGACTGAGGTCATGGTTTGCCTCAAATCAATTGTGAACAGACCATATAAACTCTAGGCATACACTGGCTACCCAGTAGTGTTATAAACTACCAGTGATAAAAATGATAGAATATGTCTTCTTGGCATAGTTTGGGAATTTAGCAATTATAAAGGCAAGCAAGCAAGTGAAATGTTGGGCAAAGACATGGAAATTCAGATATATTTTTTGATGGTCAGGATGATTTTGTTTTTGATCATATGCCAGAGAACATATTTAAGAGACTTCAGTCTGGGGGAATACTAACAGAGGTGCAGAACCTAGGATTCATTTAACAGTGGAAGTAGGGTGATGGGGGCTGTTTCTCTAACTACTTCTCAGTTCAGCCCCTGCTCCTCCTTTTTAATTGATGTATGATTCTGGCTAATAAATGCCCATATCCTAAACGTAGTTTTATGAGTTTTAACAAATGTATATTCATATTTAATCCAAACCTCATCAAAATACAGGATATTTATGCCATACTAGAATGTTCTCTCAAATTCACTTCCTAAAAATCTTCTCTGTTCCTCCACTCCAAATTACGTTTCTAATTTCTGTATCTATTCACCTATTTATTTTTTCTGAAACTTCATACCAGTGGAATTATATAGTATGTACTTACTGTGTCTTGTTTTTTTTGCTTAACAAGACCTGCTGAGGTAACATATCCATCCATATGTCAGACCTTCACTTTTTATTGCTGAAAAGTATTCCATTATTTGATGATACCATATTTAGTTTATCCATTCTTGTCTTAATGGGCATTGGTAGTATTTCCAGTCTGTTGTTACTGCTATAAACTTTTTTTAAGACTTTATTTATTTATTTGACAGAGAGATAAGAGAGCACAAGCAGGCAGAATGACAGGCAGAAGGAGAGAGAGAAGCAGGCTCACCACCAAGCAAGGAGCCCAATGTGGGACTTGATCCCAGGACGCTGGGATCATGACCTGAGCCAAAGGCAGCTGCTTATCCAACTGGGCCACCCAGGTGTCCCACTGCTATAAACTTTTATGTGTATGTCTTCTTTGAGAGAGCTCCCTTTTTAAGATCTTAAAAAAAAAAAAAAATCCCTTTTGTATAGGTTGAATAATGGCCAGAGATACTGAGTCTTAATCCGTGGAATTTGTAAATGTTCTTTGGGAAAAGATCTTTGCAAATGTAATTACAGTAAGGATTTTAGATGAGATTCCCTTGTATTAGCTCAGCAGGGCCTAAATACAATCACATAGACCTGAGAAAGGCAAAGGGTGCTTTGAGAGACTCAGGGAAGTGGGGGAGGCAAGATAACCATAGAGCAAAGACTGGAGTGATGTGCCTGGAGCCAGCTACCTTAGAAGAGGTGTGAAGCCTATTTTCCCTTAGAGCCCTGTGAGGGTTCACAGCCCTTTCTAGCTTCTAGAATAGTAGAAGAGCAAATTCTTGTCATTGTAAGCCACTGGCTTTGTGATGATTTGTTACAGCAACCTGGAGAAACTAACACACCCCTTTCTGCTCTCTCCTCCCTTTCTGGCTTTGACTTGAAAGTAGCAATACCTTGGGGGCACCTGGGTGGCTCAGTGGGGTAAAGCCTCTGCCTTGGGCTCAGGTCATGATTCCAGGGTCCTGGGATAGAGCCCATATCAGGCTCTCTGCTCAGTAGGGAGCCTGCTTCCCCTCTCTCTCTGCCTGTCTTTGCCTACTTGTGATCTCTGTCTGTCAAATGAATAAATAAAAAAAATCTTAAAAAAAAAGAAAAGAAAGTAGCAATACCTTGGGGGGACCTTGCTTGGGGAGGGAAGCATGACTTTTCATGCCCATTTTCAACTTAAATTTTTGAATTTCATTCCTGAATAACCAAAATAAATTATCTTGATACTGAACATAATTAGAAAAGCTTGAACTACCACATTAATTGTTTTTTTAATCTTTTTTTAATTTTATTTTTTATAAACATATAATATATTTTTATCCCCAGGGATACAGGTCTGTGAATCGCCAGGTTTACACACTTCACAGCACTCACCATAGCACATACCCTCCCCAATGTCCATAACCCCACCCCCCCCTCTCCCAACCCCCCTCCCCCCATCAACCCTCAGTTTGTTTTGTGAGATTAAGAGTCACTTATGGTTTGTCTCCCTCCCAATCCCATCTTGTTTCATTTACTCACATTAATTGTTTTTTAAGGAGAGAACAGTATCTTGTCACAGTGTCCTTTTTTTTTTTTTTTTTAATATTGTAGGTAAAATGAAATCTTCCCAAGACTTAGAGAAAAATTCTGGGATTTAAAAACAAAACAAACAAACAAACAAACAAACAAAAACCACCACCACAAGACACTGAAGAAAAAGAAAATATTTAGCATGGACTCTCATTCTCAGTAACCTGACATGCATTTTTGTCTATAACTTACACCATTTTATTTAATTAACCACCACCTGACTTCTTTCCGAAATACTTCTATTAGGTTTACTGGGAGGCACTGGAGAGTGGGCACAGTTTTCGCTTTATCATTAAACTCAATCCAATTCATAATTAAGCACATAGCTTCTAATATATGTGAATCTAAGTAGTTTAAAGGGGGTGGGGTACAGATTAAGGAGACCTGGCGCCTAAATTCAAATTGTCACCACTCAGTAGTAAATAGATTGGAATTTTAGAAATGTTGCAGCTAGATATATATATTAACATTTTTGCAAATGAAAAAAATAATCCTAGACTCAAACTTTATTAACTGTAATAAAGACATACTTTTCTAGAAATCCATGCTAGTATTTCCATTAGGATTCAGATTCAGAAAAAAAAAAAAAGTTTTAATTAGTCTTTTTGGGTTAGAGATGCCATAACAAAATGCCATAGAATAGATGACCTAAACAAAATATATTTATTTTCTCACAGCATTGGAGATCAAAGAGACAGCAGTGTTGGTATCTAGAGAGAGCCCTCTACTTGGGTTGCAAACAACTAACTTTGCATTGTGTCCTCACGTGATGCGGGGAGAGGGCCTGGGTCAGGACACTAAATTTCTCTCTTCTTATGAGGCCACAGTTCTATTGGATTAGGGCCCTACCCTATGAACTCATTTAACTGTAATTACTTGCTAAAGACCCTATCTAAATATACAGTCATAATGAGGATTAGGGCTTCAACATATGAATTTGGAGGGGACTCAATTCAGTCCATAGAACATGATTAAATCTTCCCTAACTTGAAAAACATAATATTCATGTGTTCACAAAACATTCAAACTTCCTCACGTCTCTCAATAGCTATGTTCCTTCATGGCTAAGCTACTTGAAGTTATATTCACCTTACAACACCTTCTTTTCTCCTCCTCCTATCCACAGGAGGAACCTGAAATCAGCCTTCCTGTCTCATCCCTCCGATGACCCTTTCCAGGAAATGCCATCAGCCATTTATCTGCCAAATTCATTTGTTGAGCATCGTTGCTAATAAGTGAATTTCATAAATCACTACAATTTTGTGCACAAAGTTTGTAGGTAAGTGGATATTTTGTTTTGCTCACAGAGAACATAAACTTGTTCAATCATTAAAATAATGTTAAGCCTGAATGTTAGAAAGACAATTTTGCCAAGCTGAAGAGACAAATCATGCAGAATGCTTGGAAGAAATTTTTATTTTGAAAATGGTAGATCAGTTCTATAAAACTTGAAGGACTATTTAAAATATGCCTCCTATATTTGATATGGTATGAGTTGTCTTGGTAGAATGCCGAGAAGGCTTATGTTAACTTTTTAAAGGCATTGTATGGAAGTTAAACTACAATTTATATATATAATTTTCCTTATGAAATCACTTCTTGTTATTGCTGGTAAAGGTTTTTATATTTTTAATCACTTCAGAGGTAACCTAAACACAGATTAATTAGTAATAGTAATACTAGTATTTGACATTGATAGACACAATGTACAAAGCACCAATAAGCAGATTGTATGGATTGTTCAATTTAATCGATTGATTATGGTTATATCTTCCTAACAACAATGATTAGAAAATCCTAAGGCACAAAAGGTGACTCACATATATTTTTAAATACTCAAAAAATGTTTGTAACTATAATGTATGACTTATTTAATTGTGCATATGTAGATGGTAAAGTCTTTGTTTTGGGGCTCTTAACACTGTTTGATTGAAAAACAAAATTAAGCATGCAGTTAATTCCAAAATCATTGGGAAATATGGTATGAGTTTTTTTGTTAGAAGCTTACGTTCAAGCTATGATGCAGCGCTCTCCTGCAATGGTAGAAAAAAAAAAGAAAGAGAATGAAAATTAAAATCAAAGAGCAGGTAACTTAATATATTCATGGCCCAATTAAAGAACAGAAAATTGGCATGAATACCCTCAAGAGGGAAATCCTATTTTTTATGACCATGGCAGAAACTGAAAATACAAGATTCAGTCACACTAGCTCACTGCTGTCATCTTTGTTTTCTTTACCGTCTATGGGCATTGGAAGAGGGATAAAGAGTGAAGGCATGGGATCCGGGATGGAAGATAGAAGCCCAGGATTGCATCTTTCAAGTCTTTCTGATTCTGCCACAGTTGTGTGGATGCAAACAGATGCATGATTTCATATGTAAATATTTATGAAGTTAAGGATTAAAAAAAACCCAAAAAACACATTGCAGGACTGGCATTTAGCATATGCTCAAAGAGAAAAAGCATCCATGAGTTCCAATGTGTATGTAATGAGGGGCCTGGAAAATTCCATTAAAAAATGGAGATCTCACGTGTCTAACCCAAGATCGAGAAATGTGTCATCCACATTTCAGGAGCCAATGGGCTCCTGCCTCTCAGACTGCAAGTTTTGTGTAAGTAAGCAGGGTCACAATGGCAAGAAAACAATTGGAATGGGCTTTTGGATATCATAAGTCACACAAAGTATGTGGGTTGCTAGAAGCCCACATAAGTTGAAGATCTCTGAGGGGCAGCTGTCAGATGCTGTCAGATGCAGTCAGATTCCACTAGAGCAAGAGGAAAAATCACTTGGCAGATGTTCTGTTTCCAGTGGTGAAAAGAGCAGTCATAACTGAGGTCTAACTTCTTGGAGTCTTTCCCTTTGAGATGATGTAGAAATCTGTTAGGCTGCATATCCCGAAGTAGGGGAATCCCCTCTCACGGCTGGCGTGGCTTCCTTTCTGAGACTAAGAAAAGAAATCTCTGTCCCAGGAGAGAAATCACAAGTCACCCTGAACTTCTTTCATCTCTGTGATGCTCTATAGCAAATAAAAAGAAAAAGACCTTCAGGTTTTAGAAGGCGTGGCATATAAGAAATACCTATTTACTTTACAGGAGTGTGTAGTGAAAAGTCAAATATTGGGGAGACTTCTAAAGCTTGGTGCTTTAATAATTTGGTTTAGCTGTTCTAGTTTGTTTATTATCTCATATAACATTGCCACATGAAAAGATGTGATTCTATAATGGTTTTCAGTGGGTCATATGAGACATATAAAAACAAGGATTTGTTACTCTTAGATACCAAGGTTTCATTACTCTTAGAGGTACCCTTAAGCAAGACTGAATTTTAAATGACAATTAGTTTTGTGTATACATACATACTTTGAAGATACTGCTGGTGTTCAGTTCCAGACCACCACAAGAAAGCAAATATCCCAATAAATAAGTCAAATTAATGTTTTGGTTTCCCAGTGCATATAAAAGTTATGCTTATGCTGTACTTAGTCTATTAAATGTGCAAAAGTGTTATGTCTCAAAAACAATGTACATACCTTAATTAAAAAATAGTTTATTGCCAAAAAATACTAGCCATCATCTGAGCTTTCAGCAAGTCATAATCACTTGTGACAGATCACCATAACAAATAGAGTAATAAAAACAGTTTGAAATATTGTGAGACTTAACAAAGTGTAATACAGAGACAGGAAGTGAGCACATGCTGTTGGGAAAATGACTCTGATAGATTTGCTCAGTGTAGGGTGGCCATAAACCTTCAGATGGTAAACTGGTATCTGAGAGGCACAATAAACAAGGTATTTCTGTAGTAATTAATAACATATCTCTAAAACAGGCAGAATAGCCAACATAATGTTTCTTGCTAATGTCAGTTGTGAGCAAAATGACCACACCAGTCTTCCACACATAGGTAATATATTCTTTTAAGTAATAAAAGTAAAAGTGGCTTGATTATAGACTCTGTAAACCTGAGTGTATATTTTATGGTTATTTCAGTCCAACATTTTTCTTTTTTCTCCAGTACTAATGTTTTAGTTCCTTACATGACTCTTGCTAATGCTCATTGGTTAGACAATTTTTGGTTTCAAGTTCCAGATATGCCTGAATAGTCCCCCATACCTTCACCACCAGATCTAAGTGTTCAGATAAAGTTTGTCTGTCTGTCTTTCTCGCTCTCTCTCTGTTGCTTCTCTCATTTCCTTCTACTATAGATGAAAACTCCATGTAAGAAGGTACATTAAAAGCTAATTTCTACAACTTTTATCTCTCACATAACATCACCATCTCTAATAGCAGAGTCCCAAAGAAGGCTGTGACTAGAATAGCAGAGTCCCAAAGAAGGCTGTGACTAGCCCGGCTCTGTCTCCTGCATTGCCCTAAACCAGTCTTTGTAGCAGAAGATTGGAGAGATCTGATTGTTCAACCTGGGCCTAGTCGATTCCTGTCATAAGGATGGGATACCAACTTGGATAGCACCATCCCATCCCCCATGAGGACCAAAGGATGAGATGGTCATCAAAGGAAAGGATACTAGAATGGGAGTTTATGTCCACCATCATGGACACCAAACCAGACCATGAACTGCAGAGCAAGTCTGCATGCATCAGTATTAAAATAGTTTTTACTTACCATATTAGGGTCCAGTCAGAAAATGACATCAGTTATTTCAATACTGAGTTTAATGTAGACAATTAGTTAAGTGGGTTCTGAAGGACTATGAAGACAAAGGCAACACTGAGGTGTCTCAGAAGTGGCAATTACAGCTAGTGTCTTTTGTCTGGGAGAACACTTCATTCCTCCAAAAAGGTTGGGATTATCAGCAACTGGAAGATTGGAGGGGACCCTAAAGTGTTGGGAGCCAGACCTCTGAGGAAAGAGTGTTGACCAGCTAGTGCTGGTTTCTGTGAGAGCATGGGGAGGCTCATTCTTGAGATGTGGAAATACAGACTGTAAACAGGTGCTAGGTGCCACTCCAAAAGTGAGGAACATTTGTAGAAGGAACAATGGAAGGAAAATAATGCAAAAACAAGGAGGAGTAAGTCCTTTCTTCCTCCTCTAGCCATCCAGTATCCTTTCAGAGGCCCTACCAGCAGAGTCTAACAAGTTTCCAGCCAGCAAAGCAGAAAGGAAGTTTATTATAGAGTCCCAGCCTTAGCATCACAAAGAAGAGACTGTAAGTATGGATCTGAAGCTGAGAGACAACAGCTTAATAACCAGCATGTTAATGATGGCAGCATCAATCCTGCATCAGCTGGAGAATATTTTATGCACTAACAGTGGTTTTTTTTTTTTTTTTGTCTGTATCTATAGATGCAAAAGTAAAAGCATATCCATCTATGTGCAAATTACCACCACCCACTTACACTCAATCCTGTCTCACTACCCATTAGATTCCTAAAACATTGTAATCTTACACCAAGTTCTTTCTACTCAGGTTGGAGATTTCTGGAATCATATTCTACTTAGACCTTGGAGCATGTTTATCACCCTTTTAAGGGAGGAAGGTGTTTGAAACTTTTCTCTGGATTGTGTATTCATAACTGTCATCAGTTTCTTCTGAGACAACAGATCTGTGTTCGTCATTTTCCTTCATATTAATTATACCCTCTGCCTCGGTGGTTCTAACTTAAAAAGGAGCAGCACCTCAGGTGGGGTGCCTGGGTAGCTCAGTTTGTTGGGTGTCCAACTCTTGATTTTGGCTCAGGTCATGATCTCCATGTCATGGGATTGAGCCCTGCATCAGGTTCTGTGCTCAGCACGCAGTCTGCTTGGGATTGTCTCTCTCCCTCTCCCCCTCCACTCCTACCCCCTAACCCCCTCCTTTGTTAAGAAAAAAAAAAAAGGAGCTGCACCTAGCATGGGCTTCCTGTACTCTGGCTTAGCAGAGGTAAGCGATATGTAGACTCTGTTGGCAATTGGAGAGAAGACCTATTCTATGGCTGTCTTTCTTGGAATTCCTCACCAAAATATCTCTCCTATATGAAGAATTTAATAAGAAAACTGGACAGTTGACATTCTCTGAGAATATTGCTTAAATCTAGCCTATTTGAATGAAATAATTTTTATATTTTTTCCTTTAAATTCAGAGCTTTTTCTTAAAAAACAATTTGAGTTTTCAAATAAAAATTTCATAATTTTAATTCAGTTCCACTTGTTTTTCTTTTTTTTGTATACTTCCATTTTCCTCATAGAACATCCCACTGTTTCAGAAATATTGAAGTATTTCGCTGATTTTTTAAAGTCAATCTTAAAATTAATGATGGATACAAGAAAAAACAGAAATTAGAATTTTATTATGAAAAAATATTTTGAATTCCATCAGGAGCACTGTAGTGTCCTTGCTAAGCCTTCATAAATGATTTGTTTTTGGAAATCCACCAAATAGAGGTGGAAAAGTTTAATGTGGAATCTCACCACAGCTAATTATGTGTATTAGCTATGTTGAGTAGTTTGCTAGCCCAGATAACCTTTAAACTTTGGCTGTAATGGTAATTTACTTAATGGAAGGGCTTAATAGAAATATTGAAACAAATGTACCTCCCTAGATTTACTGAGATTGGATTGGGAAGTTAGAAGACATGAATGTGCTGTGCACACATACTGACAGAAAACCATGTCATTTTAATGATTCATAATTTCTAATTAGCCATGATTATTCTGAGTGGTTGTGGATATACATTTTAATTGTATCACATACTGTAATTTCCAATTTCCACAGAGACGCTGATGAAGTGAAAGTCGTATTGCAAAGTCATCATTTAAATATTTGAGAAATGGAAGGCTTTAGGAGGGATAAATATCTACAGCTCAATTATAATTTCCATTGATTTCAAAAGTCAGTTTTGTCCCTGTTGTATGGATGGCTTTCTCCATTCTCTTCCCCAGCTCAGCGTCATGGTGGGGTGTTGGAATTGCGATGTCTTGTTCTTAGTGGATAAAAGGGATGCTATGCTTCGGTCACATTTTTAGCCTTTTAGAAGACAAAGAAGTAATCAGAGGGGCAGAGGCTCAGGGCAGGTCAAGCAACTAGTGGAGCAATTGTAACAGGAGAGTTTAGTCTGAGCTAGAATTGGGTTCTTCAAGCAGGAAGTTCTCACCTTGATGCTCATATTCCACATGATTATTTAACAGAGCTCTCTTTAGGATACTTGAGACATTTAGTTTGTATTTAGGTTTCAAATTCCAAAGCAAAGAAGTGGTAGGTCTACAAGAGAAAGACATCCACATCAGCAAGATAGGCTTCCCAATAGCTTCTGATATGAGAAGAGGAAATAAAGTAGGTTAACACACATGTATCTTCGTAATGATCAGAACAAGAAGAAGCTATGTGATGGCCTTCTCTAGATGTAAGGACTTTCTATATGTCCTTTGGGTTTTGTAATATATGGCACAAGGAAGCTGAAATAAGCATACCTGAGATATTCTTTATAGAAGGGGTGCTCACCTCTATTTACTTGAGGCCCAGAAATTCAAAGTAATAATTAAGGAGTCCATTCCATTCCCATATCCACTTAAAATGATTCAAGGAACAGTTTCTTAACTTGAAATTTCATGAATACAGTTAGGGGATTGATTATAAGTAGATCAAGAAATGGGTATAACTTGTGATTGTTAAACAAATTATTTATTTAAACTGTAAATGATATAAACTATAAATCTGGAGATTTGGTGTAATCTTTCAATTTCTCCTCACCAAGAAAATGTTGATAGTACTTAACAAGATATGACTAAGGGAATAATCTCTGCCTTAGATTGATCACATCTGAATTTATTTTCTTGCATTTGATTTGACGTAGTGTATCCTTCATGTTGGTCTTCTGCATTTTGTGTCCATATATGGATACCGATTGCAAAAAATATCACTTAAAATTTATTTAGGGGTGCCTGGATGGCTCAGCCATTCAATTCTGTGTTCAGCTCAGGTCCTGATGCAGGGGTCCTGGGATCAAGCCCCGCATGGGGCTCCCTGCTCAGTGGGAAGCCTGCTTCCCCCTCTCACACTCCCCCTTCTTTTGTTCCCTCTCTCACTGTCTCTCTCTCTATGTCAAATAAATAAATAAAATCTTAAAAATTTTATTTAAATTACTATAACTTCACTAAGTAAAATTGTCATGAGTTCTGAAAAAATGCATTAACATATTCCATCAAAGATATTAATGCATAGGTTCTCTATACAATGCTATATTCAAGTTATAAAACATTCTCATGGGAATTGCAATGAAAGGGAATATAAATGAGAATGTACTCAGTATAGAACTTAGTACATACTTAGGATTCTATTTCTTTTATTATTGCAAATAAAAGTATTCAATTACTAATAAGTACCTAAACAGAGTAAGACAGAACATTGATATATATATAATCCTTACCTCCTCGAAACTGGTCAGACAATTAAACAACATAATCAGTAAAGGTTAATAAATATTATTACAGACCAAATATAGGTTTCCTTGAAAATATGTAACAGGAGCACATTAGCCAACTTTGTGGCTATTTTTCTCTTTGTGTGGTACCGAATGCTCTTGTATGTATATGGTTTAAGTGCTCAACAAATATTTTTTTCACTTATGGAATGATTTAATCTGAGCTTTCCCTGTCTTATTTCGAATTTGTTTTCAACATTCTCCACATTCTGTAATTGAACATGTATTTTACTTACAACTTTTTGTAAGAGAAAAAAGGGTCTTTCATTTTTAGTTAGAGTTTAAAACTGATATCTAGTTGGGCAAACCCATATTCTCCTTGACAACTAATTTTAAAGCATTATAATTATCCTCTTTGAGTACAGCGACTTAGAGATTTAATTGTTTTGCCATTTCGCACCCAATGCTAAATAAGTAATTTTCTTTTTAAATATACTATTCTTTTTTTTTTTTTTTAAGATTTTATTTATTTATTTGACAGAGAGAGATCACAAGTAGATGGAGAGGCAGGCAGAGAGAGAGAGAGGGAAGCAGGATCTCTGCCAAGCAGAGAACCCGATGCGGGACTCGATCCCAGGACCCTGAGATCATGACCTGAGCCGAAGGCAGCGGCTTAACCCACTGAGCCACCCAGGCGCCCTTAAATATACTATTCTTTCATTTCATGTAGATCGTAAGGTAGAGATAAAGATTGTTTATATATATATATATATATAAATATATATATATGTATAGAGAGAGAGAGAGAGAGAGCGAGAGAGCGCATGATTAGTTTAAGGTAAATATTCCTGAGAAAGTGCAGAAACAATTATATGGAAAGGTTTTCACTAGATTCACCAGTGATCAGTGACCATATCACAAAAGAAGTCATGGTTATAAAAAAAAGAATGAGTCTTCACATTGCAATCACAACTTAAAGGGACATTCCCTCAGTTTCGCTGCAGTTAAATTGTTTTACTAGAAGTTCATGATCCTCAGGGGTCCCATTTCTGGGCACGGCAAACCGTGGGGGTGTAGCCTATAAATGTTGCAGACAACTTTTGCTCAATATGTCCATCTATGTATCTTTATGGAGAGAAGGTGTATACTTTTTAGCTGTTTCTGAATTGGGGTCATGATTATAAAATGGTAAGAAACCCCTTTCTCAAGGGTGTGACAAGTCAATTTAAATCTATAGGACAGAACCAAATGACAGCAGAGGGAGCAGCAAGTAGTCTCTTTCAGTTGGAACCAGGTAACTATTGGTGAGCTCCTATTCTAATTTTCATTCACAACCCTACAAGATTGACCACAGTGAATCATCTTTTGGTTTGTTTCAAGCAGCCATAAAGTTCTTATTATGACAGCTCCCTGAAAGGTGAACTCACTGATTTGTGACTGGGGAAGTATTTTCTTTCAGCATGTGATGTTTTCAGAAGAAATTTATGGAAAAAAATCATGAGGAGAAAGGGAATCTTGCTGACATTATAAGCAGTCTGAGTGGCTTCCACCTTGTATAGAGGGGATGGAGGGATGTGCATTATATTGTATCTGGTGACATGATATCCTGAGGATGCCGTGAGCTTATAGAAGGACACTACACCCTAGTGGAGTGTCACCTGGTATATAGGTGCCTGAGCTAGGAGTCTTATCTTCTATTAATTGGATTGTCCAGTACAACTGTCCTCCATTAAGTCTTTTAACCTCCCTACTATCTGCTGCAGTGAAGTTTTGGTTTAGATGAGAAAGAAAGGTGGCCCCAGTTGCTTAAGTCAGCTGTGGCCTTGGCCACAAGAGCAATTGGTACAGAGCCATGGGAAACACCACTGCTTGTTTGCGCAATTGCAAATATGGTGGTTTAAGTGGCTGGGGTTGGAGGACTGTTTATGATAAAGTGGAAGCAAGTGCTAGAGAAAGAAAAACTAGTAATAGGAATATGGATTTGGGGGAATTTATCAGTGTCTGCAACTTGCCAAATTCTGATCCGGCTCAAAAAATCTTGGACATTTCAAACATGTATTGTCCTAAGATTATTTTACAGGTGTGAGTAGACAAGAGCAGTGATATAATCTGACTCCAACTCAAGAAGCGACCCATAATACATGCTTTAATTTCCGAAGAAACATTTTTTCTCCTAAACCTTGAGATACAAACAAATCAGGCTGCCATGTCTTACTCTTTCACCTTAAACCTCTCGAGTTCAAAAATATATTTGTCACTTCTGATTCTCTTAATCTAATTTAAGTCAAAAAACGCCAGAAGAGTTTTCAGCAACACTTTCTAATTAATCTTTTTAAATGAAAGTTGTCAAGTTTTTTCCTGTATATTGTCATGCAGTGCTTGTCTCAGTCCTGAGCTGCTGCAACCGTAATTCACAGCTGTAATCACTTACCATACTGGAGACTTCTAGTTACTAAAGATTTAAATTAAAGTGTTCCCAGTGGATAGTAGAGTAATATCGTAGATTCTGTTGAAACTAATTCTCAATAAGGTCTATCACTGAAGTAAATTTTCTAGATAAATCAAGTCCCCAAATGCCATCATTGATGAAACAGATTCTGCAAAGACTCTCTGTGTATGTAAAAGGTATCCTCCTAATTTATTTTGTCTCTGTGTGCAGAGTAAGACAATGACATAGGGAGTAATGTTTCCCAAATTTGGCTCATCCTGAGAATTACATGGGGAATTGATCTGTGTTGGGCTCTGAGATCTGTATTTTAAGCAAGTGATTTTAGAATCAAGGAAACCTATCAATGTAATGTGAAATGCAAAATGGTTCAGATTTACCAGGATATTTGGGGGACAGTGAACAGTTTTTTGAGACTTAACAGAATTATTCTCTTCTGGGTCTGATAATCATTGCTTTTATAAATCAAAGAAATTAGAGGCAGGAAACATGAATAAAAATAGAAGACTAGAGGATGCAGGCATTACAAACTACTTCTATTCAACAGAGCTGACACATTTTTACAAAATGAAAACAAAAAAACATAATTGCCAAAAAATTATAGCTTTAATTCAAATCTCAAAACAATAATCATGGAGCTTTACTTAAATTTTTAAGAGAGTTGTGTGGGACTGATAACATGAGAAATTATGAATTTGTTCAAATAACGTAAAACCACAGAAAGTATGGAGAATAATATCATTTTACACACTAGCTAGGATTTCTCCATAATGGTCAAATAGTCAATTAATTAAACTATTGGAGGTAGGAAAAAAACAAGGGATGAGACAAAGAAAACTATTTTTAATTTTAGGGTTTGTAAAATAGATTATGAAACTAACCCCCAAAAGGCCAAAATTCTTTATCAACAATAAAAACCAGTGAATAGGAACTACCCATACCTGAACACCAGTACCAATTTATCCAGTGTACCCCCTGCAGTCTGGATATAGTTTATAACTCTTACTATTCCAGAACTAGAATCTCAATTGATGCTCCTGCCTTTCCAGATCACTGGACTGTACTTTTCTATAGTTTGTCATAGATTATAAAATTATTTCATCCTTTGAGGTCTCAAACTGTCCTTGGACAGTTTCCCAGGACCTCATTATCCTAACTCCTTATCAACCATCAAAATGCCTTTTGCCTAGATGGCAAAGATGATCTTTATATAGATATATTTTTTCCTGAATCTTAATTATGAATCTATTAGCTAATAATCCAAAAACTTTCTTTATCTCTCATTTCATAAATCTGAACCAGCTTTTGTATCCATCCGCATCAATATCTCATGTAACTTTAGCCATTTTAACATGCTCATAAACTCAGACTGCACAGGAAACATAATCACAGAACTTCTTTCTCCTCATGTCTGCCTTTTTACACACAGCATTTAGGTCCCTGTGACGAACGTCATCCTCATTAAGTAGAATTAGGAAAAGTCTTCTAGCCTCTGATCTTTTTATGTCTCTACAGGGTTAGTGAAATAATAGCCAGTCGGGGAGAAGTAAGTGGTACCATTTGTATAAATTATTGCTCATTTTGATTATTTTGGCCACATTTCATTTCAGATACGACTAGATCATCTTTACTTGTTATTCCAGGACATAGCTAACTAGGAATCCATACCAAGAATACAAAATGTGGCAGCTTTGATATTTTCTTGCTCACTTGTCTTTGCTGGCACATAGTGACCAGGTTGTTTGGCAAGGACCTACTTAATGCTTGTATACTTTGGCCCTTGAATCCAACCACTCATAGTCGATGTTTTAAGCACTTGTTTACATTTTTTTTTTTTAAGAGAGAAAGCACATATGAAGGGGTTGAGGGGAGGAGAGGGAGATGGAGAAGCTTAAGCAGACTCCACATGGAGAGTGCAGGCTGATGGGGGCTCGATCTCAGGACCCCAAGATCATGACCTGAACTGAAATCAAGAATTGGACACTTAACCAACTGAGCCACCCAGGTGCCCTAGCCCTTGCCTACTTTTGACACTGTTATGATTCATGCCCTTATCACATCCTCTTTTGTGTACTTAGAAACTCTGAAAATAAATAATCTGATCATCTAAATATCAGTTGGTCAAAATGCACTAAAAGCAAATAAGAAAATGTGGAGTGCATGTCTAAACCCTCTTGCCGGGATGCCTCGGTGGCTTTGTTGGTTAAATGTCTGACTTTGGCTCAGATCCTGATCTCAGGGTTCTGGGATTGAGCCCCACATTGGGCTCGCTGCTCAGGGGAGTCTGCTTCTCTCTCTCTCTCTGCTTCTCTCCCCTACTCAGTGTGCTCTCTCTTTCTCTCAAATAAGGAAATGAATCTTAAATAAAACAAAACAAAATCCTCTTGCCTATCATACAGCACCCACATATGACTGACAGTCAAACCAACGATTTCTTTTTTACCTGCAATAAACTATTGCCTACAGGTTGAATTTAAATTTCCTTTCTTTCTTAAAATTTCTTTCTTAAATTTCCTTTCTTTTTAAAATTTCCAGAGAATAAGTAACAAAGATCCAATTCTGATTTAACTTATTGATATGAAATACTAGGCAAAACGATAACATCTTTTTAATAGTTAATTTATTTAACTATAAATTATGTACCAATTTCATTGTACATAATTTAAAAATAAGCAGTATGGAAGTTAGTAATACAAATGATATTACAATTCCTATGGAAACAAATCTACATAATCTATTTAGTTGGGTGACAAATTTTAAAAGATAAAATCTACGATTCATCTCTTTTAAGGTATGGGAATCTCACAATCACTAAGATAATTTATTTGTATTGTAACTTTTGACTGAAAAACTATGTTCAGGTAACATAAAGAAAAAGAAACGTCGTTTAAGTCATGGGAAATACACCAAACTCTTAATCAGAGCTTTTTGGATTCGCCAAGAATTGATTGCAGGTTTGTAGTGGTATAACAAAAAAATACTTCTCTGAATATTGTCAAGAAAGAAAAAATAGAAAATTAGAACAATCAATATACTCTGATTATCCTTTAAAATAATGATAGAATTTCCATCCTTAATAAAACTCAGATATCCATGTCACCCTCCTGCTATTCCAGCTAAGTGGTTTTCAGATATCAATTTAACATTATAAAAACTCAGAATGAAACTGATTGTAACAATATTAAAATTCCCAGAAATGATAGAAAATCATATCTTCATTTATACTAAAATTCCTAAAACTGGTGATGCTGACAGCCTATTTTCTTTCAGATGCTATCACAATTTTGGAGCAAATTCACTAGTTTCCTTTTCTAGAATTCTCCCTGCCCAGTCCAGGAAGAGAGCCTCTGTTTGTATACTTATATGATTTTAGGTGGAAGCTTTTGTGCTAGAGGATTATCCATGTTAATCCTGTTCTTTCCACCCCTGTTCCTCAGAACACAGAAGATTCTGCCTTAGCCTTTCCAGACCATTGAATATGGCGAAAGGGCTCATTCTTCTCCCTGGTGGCCTATTCTTAGCTCTATGTCAGAATCCCCTGGTTCTTCTCTAGCCTCTGTTTATGGATGCATATCTTTGCCACGTAACCAATTGTCTATAATGAGATATTCTTTCATTTAAGATGGCAGGAGTGAAAGTGTTTGGGAGGGGGTCAGATAGAGAGGACGGGAACATCAATACTTGTCTGTGCATGACTTTGTTAACGAATTGATTCCACGTTCAGATATTTTGTCAACAAAGAGACTATGAGTCATAGCCTCAGCACTGTTCCAAAACATGCCTGGTTTCCCAAGGAGCACATCCCTGCCAAATTAATTTACAAAAAACAAGTTCCAACGTACTTTCTTAATATTCCTAATGTCCAATTACAGCTTTATTTACTCATAGCCCATAGAGCACTTTTTTTTTTTTTTTAAATGAATACAAACTACCTTTGTACATGTTAGCTAACTTCCACATTTTGGGGGGATAGAAAACCATTGGTTAAGTTCTGTCAATAGATCCTTCATTATATAGTGAAACACACATGCACACAAACACACACACCTGTTCCACTACTTTTTTACTCTGTTGCTGGGAATTTTGTGTGCACAGGGGAATGAATATCAGTAAGATAAAGTTTTAGTCCCGGTCCTCCCACTAATTTTGAGACTGTGGACAAATCCAAGGCAGATTACTATGAAACCAATGAAGGTTAAGTTTGAGCACCCCCCACTTGCATGTATGTCTTTCATGCTACTGCAAAAGACCTTACCAATGTGGTCATGTGATGGTATGTCTATAAAATGTGCAGAAATGGGGTATTTTAACTGTAGTTCATTAAGGTTACAGTTTCTTTGCACTCTAAATTCCCCTCTGTTTGACTTTAATCAGATGGCATTCTAGTGGTCATTGCCAGTTTTTAAATCTGGTGAGAGGAAATCGAGTTGAGGATATTTTGAATTTATGTTAAACAGAATGTATTTATGTGGTTTGCAGTCAATTTTGGAGTAATTAGGTAGATAGTCCCATGTGGAATGACTTTCAGAAAGAAATACCCTTCCTATCACTAGGTGGACGTATCCACAATGATGATGATACAAAAACAGAGCCATCAGCCAGTTAACTAAATAACATTATTTTACTTACCCAATTTTGTGATATTTGCAGTAAAGTTTCTGATCTTATATATTTTTTCTCATTCTTAATAGGTATTTAATTTTATATTCATAATTTTGCATTCTTAAAGAAATCTCACAAATATGTTCCAGCTATTATGCTAAGCATTACTGAAAAATTTCTGGCTATATGAAATTTATGTTTCAGTGGGGGGAAATAGCAAACACGCAATAAATAATCATAACAGATGGTGGTAAAGTTACGGAGCTAAGACGGTCATTTTGATAAAAGTACAACGCTATGTGCTTCTTTATGTAGGCTATTCAGAGAAGGTGTCTTTGAGAAGATGGTTTTGGTACTCAGTCTTGAGAAATGAGAATAATTGGGGCCATCAATGGCTGTGGGGAGATCCCTGAAAGAGGTATGTGCAGGCCCAGAGGTGAAAAAGGATTTTAGGCATTTAAGTGCACATAAATACAGCACAGTAAAAGAGAAGGGTGTTTGTGATGAAGGCAGGAACTAGATCATGCAGACTTAAAAGCAAATGAAAGAATCTGGATTTTTAAGAAGAACGGAAAAAAACACTTTAAGCCAAAAAGTGATATTAATTAATTTGTATTTTTTAACTGTTTGGTAAAAATGGCTTATTTATGGAAAAGTAAAAGCTGGCAGACTAGTTAGTATTCAGTAATTCTGAACAGGTACCAGGCATCTTGGTAACTAGGGAGAAATGTGGAAATGGAGAGAATTAGGTAGGAGATATATATAAATTGCGGAGATAAAACCAACCAAATTTCCTAGATAATTGGGTGCTCATGATGGGACCCAAGGAAAGGGAAGAGTCATAGGTAGATCTCTAAGTTTCTAGTTTGAGTAGCTAAGGAGATGGTGGTACAGTTTACTAACAAAGTAGAAATAAGGGGCGGAGAAGGAGTGTGGTATTAAGAGCCTCATTTGTGTAGACATATTAGGCTTGAGATTCCCACCAGACATCCAAATAATGATGTCAAGGGAGCAGTGAGTGCGTGAGAAGGTCGGGGCAGAGCCCGGGTTGGAGAGCACAGTGAGAAAGGCATCAACACTGAGATACTATTGATGGAACTTAGCTCCAGATTTCAGCAAGTGCATTTACCAGTGATGTCACTTTAGACAAGCATCTTAACGCTACCCTGTCTTGATTCCTTCTGCTATAAAATGGAAACAGTGGTTGTTATTAATAATTAAATATTGGGGAGATGGATGGCACATAGAAAACACATAAACTAAATGGCGCCTTAAAATGGATGGCTGTTTCACGTATCCAGTGACTTCTTTAGAATGCAACTGGGTATAAGTGAGAAGAGAACATAGCAAAATTAGCCATCTGAAGGAGGGGATATGTGCCGTATTTCAAAGTGCAGAACTTTCTCAGTGGAAAGTTAAGACTAACTCTTCTGAACCAGCACCTGGTGTTGCCACTTGTGCTGCTAGTAAAGACATGTACAAGTTAATTTAATGTTTCATTTAGGGCATTGTTGCTTAATAGAACTAGACCGAGCTTATGAGACAGTTCAGGAAAGGGTGTGGTTTGAACTCGGTTCTCTCTCAGGAGTTTGGTGTTACAGCTTCCTTGAGCCAAAGTAAATACTGAGAAGGGAATTTCCAGCATCTTACTTATTAGCAAGGCTGCCAGGGGTTAATGGTAGCTCAGTCTTAGCAGCCACTTCCAACTCTTGGGCCAAGTCAGGAAAATAAAAAGAAAGGGAGTAAAGGGACGGTAAGTTTCAGAATAAGGACTCTTCAGTAATAATCTGGAGAAAAGACAGAGACAGGGAGAGAACAATAGTGCCTGTGTATAGTAAACTGTGAACAAGCTTTTCTGTTCTGGAAAGTTTAACTCCAGTCAGAACTCAGCAACTGTTTCCCATTTCTTTCTTCTTTCTCCTTAAAATTTCTCCTCTTTCTCAAGCCTCCCTTTAATAGAAACATAGAACCTTCTCAAAATTCAATTTCATGTTTGGAAAAGTATGCAAACTCTAAGCTGGAGGCCTTATTTTCATAAGCTGCATACCAGAGACTTCCTTTCTATTCCCTGCGCTGCCATCTTCTCTATAGTTGTAGCAATCTTTCTGAATAATTTCCTTATCTATAAAATGAGCAGGTGGGACTGGCATGTAATGAAACTTCCAGCTCTAGTATTTTGTGATTTGATTCATCGCTTATGTTCATAAAGCAGGTACCACCTGCTCACAGCATATGCTTTTCACAGTCCATTGTTTGAGCTTGCCTTTCAAATGGGGTGAGAAGGGGAGGGCGAGGAAGGAAAAAGGCATTTCACAGGGTTGGGCATTGTAGTCTTTTCATTAGAATGTCCATTGTCTGGGCGGGGAGTGTGTATGTGTGTGCATTTTGCCTATTTTCTAATTTGACAGGTTTTTTGAGGAAATTTGAGTGATTTTATAGACGTATGTAAATATTAAGGGTGAAAGTTGAAGAATGAGTAAACATTGTTTTTGATTATTAAGGTCATCGAATGTGAAGGAAATGTCTATATTTCAAAGATATATGTAAAATTATCAGTAAAAATTTAAAGTTTCTGGGCACCTGGCTGGCTCAGTGGGTTAAGTGCTGGCCTTTGACTCAGGTCATAATCCCAGGGTCCTGGGATCAAGGCCTGGGTTGGGCTTCCTGCTCACGGGGGTGGGGTGGGGGGGAGTTGGGGGGAGTGTGCTTCTCCCTCTCCCTCTGCCCCTCCCCCAGCTTACAGTCTTGCATGCACACTCTGTATCTCATAAAATCTTAAAAAAATTAAAGTTTCAAAAATTAAATGTTATTGTCATAATGATCGTGAAATGCCATTCATCAATTTGTGTATAGTTTATTCTTAAAAATTTTTGAAACAACAGGGTATATGAAAGGTTTGTTAAATATTCTCTAGGGTTTGAATGAAGCATATGCAAATACAACTGACATACTCTCTACTGTTCATTTGATAGTACTCTGTTTCCATTTTGCTTTCTTTTTTTATTCTTTCCTTTTAAAAAAATTATTGAAGAGGAGATAATTATTCCTAGTTCATAGCAGGGAATATTTAAAGAAAAGGCATTCCTCCCTTGGTGTCTTGTTATTTAACTCTTGCCAAAGAATCTGGACAAGACTTAAATTTGGAGGCAGGAAGATGGTGAAAGCCATATACAAGAAGGTTCCAGAGAAATAGTTTTCTCACTTCTCCAGGGTATCTTGCAATTTCCCATTAGCTCTACAATCGAAAGAGTAAGGAATCAGACTCATTGGATTTTGATGCTGGTAATTTTAAGATTTTGTTGAAATGGAAAAATATTGATTGATTTTTACCTTGATCTGCACCTCAGCAAAAAATCAATGTTTGTTTGTTATAATCTCTATAAGCCATATGCATCTCTAGCTAATAACATATTTTCTGATGTCAGTAATATTTTGAGTTCTTCATAGAAGCAAGTGTTAATAAATTATCATTAAGGTCATATGAATATTAGAATTAATGCTCCTAAGTTTTACTTTGAACCCATCATACAATGTGGAATTATTAAAAATTCAAATGAATAATAAGCTGTTCTACAAGAAGCCCAAGATTTTAACTCTTGTCCTTTTGCCCTTCCTCCTCACATTACTGTTTCTCTCCTTTGTCTGAATGTATTTCCAGTGTGGCATCAAGTTCTGGATCTATAAAATAGAGGTCATGTTTTTCCCAAAAGAGAGCTGTGAAACTTTTGACTAACCACAAGAATCACTTCCAGCTGTTTCGATGCCACAATTTTGTCTACTCACCAATTTGTGCTTTCTTTCACTTCACCAGGAAATTCAGGAAGATCCTCTATGTAAATGCAAAAGCACTTTTTAGAAAATGGCCTGGTATTACATAAACGTGAGGTGACACAAAGCACGATCTTTACCGACATGTTCTCTAAAGATGTGGTTATGGATTTCTGACCGATGTCTGTGTCACCACAGCTTCCAATCTGGACATCGGGAAGAGGAGAAACAAGTGGAAGGGGAAGAAACACGACCCCTAGGCAGTTTTTGTACAGGTACTGTTTGTGAGTAAGGAATGGGTAGTGGGGTACGGAAGGGGGACAGGTGGGCATCAAGTGCTCCCAGGATGGGCATTTCTAGTCTCAGGCCAGCCTGAAAGTCATCAGAAACACCACATAATTATTAATTTCTGGGAAGTGGGAGAAGTTGATTGGCCATGGTGACATGAGTCAAATTATAGACAGGATGACTTTATTTTGAGAAGAAACAACATGGGTCCAAGAAGGGAAAGAAGCCCAGCAGTGAACAAAAATAGAGTCTGATGGTAGAAGTTATGACCACAGTGCTGAGGAGAGACTGCCTTTGATGCCAAGAGGCGGGGAACATGCATGATGTGTGTTGAGCCTTCGCATCTGTCTACATTAGCCAGTGTAGTTTCTTCAAAAACTAAGAGCAGCACTTCATTATTACCGTCCTTGATTTAAAATTTCTAAAGAACCATTGAGAATAATAATTTGCCTTATCCTGACCTCTCATTCTTATCATTTTCTTCTCTTTTGTTTGTAATTCTAAGAGGTCTCCACAAAGGGTGGCAAAGGGCATATATTTCCTCAAATGCTGATTTGCCCCTTTTTCAACTCCATCTTTTTTCTTTCTCTCATCAAATGACAATACTTGATGGATCCGTTCTACCACAACCATAGTTGCCTCTACTTCTACAACATTCTGCATTTTCCCTTTAATTCTCAAAATGTTGCCTCACTCAAAATGTAGCACTTTGTAGAGTGAGTTTCAGCTTCCCCACTGAGTTCTGAATTTGCCTAGGTTCTTTTAGATACACTGCCTGGTTTTATCATGACATTTATCATATATAAGCTGTTTACTCCTTGTATATAAACTCACGGGAGGCACCAAAATAGTCCTATTCCTCCAATCACGGCACCCGTCATTGATAGTCAGTATGGGATGCACTTTTGCTCGATTTATTTAACATGTAACTTTCTGCCCCCTTTTCTTACTCTCAGTTTCTTTCTTCTACTTCATAGTCAACCAGCTTAAATGTGTTCAATATGGATCCTCAAATTGGTATATACCCTAGTTGTCTGGTATAAGTAGGTATGTTTCATTTACATAAATGTTACTATGTTAAAAACCTTGTTATCTTATTCCTTTTTTCACTCAGCATTTATTTTTTTAATCTACTTTTTTGCATACGTTCTAATTCTCTGCTTCTAATTGGAGCATAGTACCTCACAGAAAACCCACAATAATTTACTTCACTGAAATACCTTTGGGTGTGGACACCTTAACTGACTATGTATCTGCTACTGCAGTGATGCATTGATTTTTTTTTTGTTTTTTGAAAGACATTGGCATTGTTCACAGATATTTCTGGTTATCACAGTATGTGACTACATATCAGGAGGTTTGTACTGTCTGACCTCTTCTTATAAATAATTCTTATATATAATTCTGACCAATATGTGTGGGCAGATGTGACATGTGTCACTTTTGGCCTAGAGCATGGAATTGCCAATTTGAAACCCCCCAGAGTTCATCTTTCCCTCTTCACAATGGCTGATGATGTTCAAGATGGGGGACTACACCGTCAGACTGAGTAAATCCAATGAGTAGGGTTGGCCTGCCAAACTGTGATGGACTTGTAGTGTGAATAAAAACCACACCTATGTTATTGCAAGGAAGGGGTTTGGAGGTTACCACTGCATAATCTGATCTCCACTGATTAATACAATCATCTCTATGCCCCTTCTTAGTCCTCTGTGAGAATGTTTTTGGGCTATAGAACCAGGAAGGGGAATCCTGGGACATAGGGTGTAAGCAGTTTTAATCTGAATAAATATTGCTAGAGTGCTCTTGAGTAAGATTAAGCTTGTCTGGTTTCTCCACATCCCCACTAATAATTACCACTATTCAAGTTTCTAGTTTCTGCCAATCAGATGGTTGTAAAGTGGTAAATTATTTTACTTTAATTTGCATTTCTCTGATTACAAATGAGCTTAAGGATCTCTTCATATAGTTGATAGCTATTTGTGGCTTACTTTCTGTTTATCATGTTCATATCATTTGCCCATATTAGCTCCTCACAGAATATGTTTAATATGGTATAGTATATTTACTCATACAGTTTTGCCTATTTTAATATATAACCTTTTTTCCTAAAAGGGAAAGTTATATTTACAGAAACTTTTATTTCCAAGGTCATTAATAACTCTTTTTTTTTAAATCAAATTCAAAGGGACTTTTTTGAAACACACTCATCCTAGATATCACTTTAAAATCTGAATTTGTTCATCTCTCAGCTTTGCTTTGTACATTCTACACTTTTTCTTCTCATAGTTAGCTTCTAGTTCTTTCATGACTCTTTAAGGTTTGTGTTCAGCCTTCTGATCCTCTCTGGTTCTGTTCCATCCCCACACAGACTCATGGATTCAACTGTTATGTTATACTCGTAGCAGTGAAACCAGAATATCTCTCATTTTAACTTTTGTTGTTAAGTCTGCAGCTCTGGTTACATATACCTGTTTGTTTGTCTTATCATTCCAAACGTAGCCCGTCAACATGGAAATAAAAATATCACCAGGAGAAGTATGTCACCTTCATATATAAACCATTTATATCAGTTATAAATCATCACTGCTGTCAAGATGGAAACCTTAAAGTTAACTTTGATATTTAATTCTCTTTTATCTGCGAATGTTTCTCCATTTCAAAGGTGTTTTGACTACTCTCCTTCTCTGATACCATTTTTCCTTATCCATTGTTGCCTTCCTACCAAGAAGTGTGCCACCTCACAGTAGTAGAAAGCCCACTGAATAGTTTGTGACCAGGGTTTTGTGTAGTTTCTCATATATGCTATCTTTTTATTATGTTGCTATTGCTTTCCATATTTCTAGGCTTCAGCTTTTTTGAAATAATAATATAATTACATTCTGTTACTAGAATAATTAAATAATACAGAATTATATGGAATAAAATATAACATTCCATCTTCCTAGTCACCCAGTCCTGCTTTTTCTTCCCCCAGAGTTAATTACCATAAACATTTGGTGTATCCAAATACCTATAAGATTCACTTTATATGCACACATGCGTATGTATTGATTGTTCCTTTCTTATTACTTACAGAGGGGGTGATACTTTTTTTCTTTTATATAAATGTGACTTCCTGGTTTCCTTAACCTTCTATGTCAGCAGATGTGGTTGAATTAGGTTTGATTTCTGTGTAGTATGGACAATGAGGGGAGGATGAAAAGTTTGACTAGTAGCAAGAGACCCATTAACAAGTTGCACAGTAATCTAGCTGAAGGATAACAATTGTTGGCCCTGAGTGAATATTGGTTGAAGCAGGAGAGCTGGATACATATAAGAGTGATTGAGGAGACAACATTGCTAGGAGTTGGCAATCACACATCTGTGGGACGTGTAGTTCACGGTGGAGACCAGATTACTGTGGGTAGCAGTAATCACTGAAATATGGAAACCAGAAAGAAAAGTAGGAGGAGAGTAGAAGGATGTTGATTTGAGGAATGTGAACAACAAGCAATTTGATTTCTTTAGACTTTAATTTTGAGGAATTATAAACTCAGAATTGAGGTTCTCCCTGAATTCTGGGAATTTGACAATGGGAGGAGAATATTAGGACACACATTTGACATACCTTTTTATTACTGGCAATTTACCACTGAAGTTTTGTTATTCATATCCTTATGGAAATATTATAATAGTGTCTTCCATTTTTTTTTTTTTCTTTTTATAGAATCTCAGACAGTCTGTGGTGGGCAACTTGGTTAGAAAGGTTTTGAATGGGAAAAAGTGTGGGAATTGAATGTAAAGTTTTGGTTACAAAGTGGATTTGACATTATTTTTATTAATATACTGTTCTGAGGTACTTTAGGGACTTCTAGAAGCAAAATCTATGTTCCATACTAGTGTTCCCAAGAGGAACCACAAAGGATCATGGCTTAATTCAAGGAAGGTAGGAGGAACACTGTCCACGTGCTGATGCCTTGCTTTCCTGAAGAGGATAGTCCTAGCTCTGATTGACTTATTGTTTAAGACCAGAGGGTTAAGAAACAAAAAAACAAAAAACAAAAAACAAAACAAAACTGGGGATAGCTGGGTAGAACACACATTTCTCAGTCCTCTAATTTCCATGAGAAGAGAACACTACTGGCTTATCTACTTCTGTGATTGCTCTCTGGAGATACAGATTTTCTTATCTGATTGGTGAGTTTGTCATTAAGAAACTCCTTTATGTGTCCTGTCTTACTCTGTGGGATTTAACCAACTACCTAAAGAGAATATGTATCCTATTCTATTTTGTTGTTAAATGGAAAAAGGGGCCTGCCCCCCCGCCCCCGCCCCGCAGTGCCTATAATTTCTCAGTACTTCGTTTGACTTAATAGGTAAATCTAACCTAGAATGAGATTTCCTATTAGAATGTCCACTGGCTCACAGATTTAAAAATTATTTTCCAATATTAGCTTAATTAGTCAACAAAGTGCAAGGTAAGTAACAAATTCAGAAAATGTGGCATCGACATTTAGGAATTTATTTCTTTTTGGGTTTTATCATGTCATTTCTTTTTTATTTCCTTTTTTTTTTTCTTTTAAGAGATAGTGATGAATGCGGTGGTTTAGTATTTTTCTGTGGATGGAGCAGAAAAAGCATGAGATTTGTCATTTATCTGGACTATCAACTAAGCATATATTTGTATCATAACAGTTCAATCCAATTTAGATTTGGGCCAGCCAATTCAGAGGAAGCTGAAGGACAATGTAGTTAAAAAGAAAAAAAGTTAATAAGGAAGAAAGAGGGAGCCATGTCCTTTTATTCATTCTTCCCAGTCCTCTGTGGCAAGCCAGTCCCTCATTTAGCTCTTTTTTGTCTGTGAAAGGCAAAGTACATTTTGTGTGATGCTGGTTTCCTATAGTGTTTTTGTTTTGTTTTGTTTTAAGGAAAGGTGCATTGTAGTAAAAGGGGAAAATTTTAAGGGAATGCTTATTTTTCTCTACATCCCTTTTGGGCAGTTAGGAAGTTTGGTGACATTTTTAATCCAGTAGATGAATTACCACTGCTCTTATATGTGTCATTTCCAAGATGGAAATATTGTATTAGGGAGAAAATTACTTTATGAAAATATTTTAGATAATTTTCCTTTTGCAAAGCAGAAAAATCTCCAGTTTTGTATCTTTAGATACCTACTGCCAAATTATCCTCCAAAAAATGTATCAGTTTACATTCTTCATCAACTGTGTATCAAAATAACACGTAACTTTCTTTAAAGAGCATTTTAAAATCCCACGTTCGTTTCTATTTATCACTGTCTGCTCTTGCTCACTTCACAACCTCGATTTGGAGTTGAACAACTGTGTTCAAAATTCTGTCATTTTGATTCCCATTTTTAATTCCAGGTATAAGCTTGATATTCCTTTTTCCAATTTTTAAAATTAATTAACTAATTTCAGAGAGAGAGAGAGAGCATGAGAGGGGAGAGGTTCAGAGGGAGAAGCAGACTCCCTGCTGGGCAGGGAGCCTGATGCTAGCTCAGTCTGGGACTCTGGGATCATGACCTGGGCCAAAGGCAGAAGCTTAACTGACTAAGCCACTTAGGAACCCCTTCCTTTTTCCAATTTTTGTTTACGTTTTGTAAGGACCTATTTTATATTTTTATATTTTAGCCAGAGGCTTCCATTGAGGTTAAACAATAACTTTGTTGTTTAACCCTTAAACTGTCCCTGCTCCCCTTCCACAGGGGACTTACTTAAAAACAAGTCCTGGAAACCAGCCCCAGGTAACAAAGCACAGATACAAGGATGGGTCAAGCCAGGTGGAGATATTCCATCAGTGGGGGGTTGCATACTGTTTCTCTAGCTACCGAGGAGTATGGGCCCCCGCCCTTTGGGAGCCTTTTGGGTGCCAATCCTAACCAAGGTGAAATTGTAATTCAATTGGTCACCTAGCAACACTGTGCAGTTTTCTCTGTGTGTTACAATCTCATTGGCCGCCTGGGCGTGGCCAGGCCCAACCGCATGGACTTTGCCCTTAAAAGCTAGTCAGTAAAGGAGAGTGGGGTCGCCCTCTCTGTAAGAGATGCAGCCCTGGCCGGCCAGTTTGATTCTTGATGCTTGGCGCTAAATAAAGCTTTGCTTGACCTTTGCTTTGTATCAGTCTCGCTCCTTTAATCACGGACCCATTATTCTGGCATAACACGTTTAATTTATTGTTCTTTCTTAAATCTAGGAAAATTGTCACTAATCCTTTGGGGAAAATGTGGTACTCTTACTTGTAACTTCATTTCTATATATCTATCTGGTGTAATTAATTATATAAAACATTTACAGGAACCCAAATTAAAAATAAAAGCTATTGGAAAAGTGCTTTCTAAGTAATTGCCTTTAGTATGGTAAGGCTACTTCCGTTATCTCAAAAAAGAGAAAAACTGAAGTAGCAAATGGTTAAATGAAATTCCTTAATACTGAAGTTCATCCCATGTCCTGCTTTTTCTATATAACAACTCTGCTTCTGCCCCAGTGCATAGGGTACACTTCCTCTTGTCAACAACACCTATAAACACAGCTGTGACCTGCTGCTCTGGACCAAGATGTCCTTGATTTGATCTAGGAACCAAAAAAAGTTTAAAAAAGAGAGATGCTTCATAAGGAAATAAGCACATGTATTGGCAAAAATAGGGCATTTAATGAATTTTTCCCCCTTAAATATTCCTGAAGCTAACCGTTGTCTTGGAGTCATTATATTGCTTACAAGGCTAATATGGAAGTGGTTTGCTTCAGACTAAAAAACAGGGAGACCAGTTTAATTAAAAACATGTATCCTAAAGTTACTTTTAGATGAAGATATATTTATAGTAGAACTACATCTAGTCCTACTATATTGTCATGTTTACTGTATAGATGGAAGAAAAAAGTTAGGCTTTAAAATAAGATTAACTACACTACTCAAACATTTTTCTACTGTCAACACAGGCCTAGTTAAATATGTATTTTTGGAAATTAAAGGTACATGATGTGCATGCAGCTATCTTGTAGATGTAATAATTTTGTGTGTGTGTGTGTGTATGTAATAGTTTTAAAACAGTCATGTTTAAGTAATTTCTTTATATGCTTTTGTGCCTTCACATTTCATATACTTACATATTTTAATCATGAAAATAATTAAAAACATTTTTTAAAATTCTTGACTTTATGGGTTTAAAAGGGAATAATGATGTAGAAACACAGAAACATTGAAGGAGAAGCACTATAAATAAAACACAATATATGAATTAAAGCAAACTCATTTAAATAATTTTTCCATCATCTCTGAGCTTCTTTCTAATCTGTTTTTAACATTAACACATTCTTCCGATTCTGGTTCTTACTTTCTTTGCTCATTTGCTGCATGAGTGAAAATTGGGGCTAATGCTTTAAAATGCTTGGGAATCAGATCATAGTTTGCACACTTGTTTTAAATGACAGGAACAATTCTTGTGACAGTTTTATGTTATACTCAATGAAAAACACTTTCATGCAGGGATGAGCAGGCAGATAACAGAGGAAGAGCTAGAAGACTGATGAGCAATGTGGGAGTCTAGGAGAGAGTCTGAGACATAGATAAAGGCTTATAATTGTGAGAAATTTAAGGACTGAGACAGAACAGATTTTCAAATGTCTAAAAACCGTATAAATATTAGGAAATATACACCTAAAATAAAATCCAAACTACATAGACACTGAAGAAATTTGGTAAAGAAGATTGAAGCCTTTGACCTAATGGAGCTGACATTCATATGTAGAGAGTATGAGTAAACATGAGGAAATAAATAGAAAAGATAATTTTAGATGGTGAAAGAAATAGATCAAACACCATGCATTTATGAGTTAGAGATGATCGTGTTAGGGCTCTGTTAGGGTCTTGAGAAAAGTGTTCTCTGAGAAATTGACATTTCAGAGTTGGGTAGTGATGAGAAGGAAGGTGAGAAATCATTCCCTGCTGAAGGAACAGAGTGTATAGAAGCCCTGTGGAAGAACCCAACTTGGTGTATCTGAAAAGAAAAAAAAATATATATATATATTGGAGGTTGAATCCAGTCAACAGGGAAAGGGACAGGATTGCAAAGATAGGACAATTTTATGGAGGGTTATGCAAGTCAAAGTAAGGCATTTAGATCTAATACTAAGTGTACTGGATGTCAGTCAATGAAAGAAAAAATTAGGCACAGTTAGAAAATTATTCCTGTTGACTGGGCAAAAGATGATAGTGGCTTGGATTAGAATGGTAGTGGTAGAAGGAAGGAGACATAGATGTGTTTAAATGTGTTCACTGTGCATAGCTGGCCAATAGATCTCGCTGATGAATGGATGTCCCAAGTAAGGAAAAGCAAAGACACAAGGTATACTCTTAATTTTTGTCCAGAGAACTACCTAGATGGTGGTACTATTTACTGAGTTAGGAAAACTCAAGGAAGAGCAGGTTTTGTGGGGAAAGAAAAGGAGGTTTTAGTTTGTTGACCTAAAGGTTCCAATACTTATTTGATATACACATAGAAAAATCAAGCAGGTAGTTGAACATATTGGTCTAGAGATGATGGGAAGGGTCTGGGTTAAGAGGTATGGATTTGCGGGCGCCTGGGTGGCTCAGCGGATTAAGCCGCTGCCTTCGGCTCAGGTCATGATCTCAGGGTCTTGGGATCGAGTCCTGCATTGGGCTCTCTGCTCAGCAGGGAGCCTGCTTTGCTTCCCTCTCTCTCTCTCTCTGCCTGCCTCTCCGTCTACTTGTGATCTCTCTCTGTCAAATAAATAAATAAAATCTTTAAAAAAAAAAGTGGGTTAAGAGGTATGGATTTGGGAGCTAACAGCATATCAGTATTATTTAAAGTTATTGGATTGGATGCAATAGTCTAGCAAGAGAATGGAAACAGACAAGAGGAGGTCTAAGACTGAGGTCAGAGGTTCTCAAGCAGAGAAGCAGAACTGAGCAAGAAGAAACTCAGAAGCAGTGCCATGAGGTAGGAGCAAGTCCGAGAGATGTGATGTGACAAAGAGGGAAAGTTGTAAGGAAGAGGTAATGGTACGCTGGGTTGAGTGATCTGAGAGTTCAACTAAGAAAAAGTGAGAGTGACCACTGGACTTTTCATCATGATGCTCCTTAGATACCTTGTCATGGGTAGTTTCTGTAGAGTCAAGAAATGAAGCCCTGTGTGGACTGGATTGAGGAGAGTGTGTGAAATGCAGTAGAGAAATTGCAGACAACTCTCCCAAATGTTTACTATCAACAGTAATAGAAAAATGTGTAGAGGGGAAATACCAGAGGATTTTGGGTATTTCAAGGCTTCTACGAATGATTCAGTAGGAGAGAAATTTCTGATGCAGGACTGAAGGGGTATGTGCATAGTGCAATATAGGCTTTTGATAGAAAGAAGAACAATTCATAGCTAATAACAGAATGGAGAAAAGAGTGAGAAAAATAATGTTTCAGCTAGTTTTGTGATGGGAAGATAGTTCCTTTTTTAAAAAATTTAAATTCTAGTTAGTTAACATACAGTGTGATATTGGTTTCTGGAGTAGAATTCAGTGATTTATAACTTACATGAAACATCTAGTGCTCATCACAAGTGCCCTCTTTAATAGCCATCACCCACCTAGCCCACCCCCCAACCCACCTCTCTCCATTAACCCTCAGTTTGTTCTCCATTATTACAAGTCTCTTATGAATTGTTTCCCTCTCTATTTTTCTTTCCCTTTCCCATATGTCCATCTGTTTTCCCTCTTAAATTCTACATAGGAGTGAGATCATATGGCATTTGTTGTCCTCTGGTTGACTGACTTTGCATAGCATAATACACTCTAGCTCCATCCATGTTGTTGCAAGATTTCATCCTTTTTGATAGCTGAGTAACATTTCTGTGTGTGTGTGTGTGTGTGTGTGTGTGTGCATGTGTGTGTACACATATACATATACCACATCTTCCTTATCCCTTCATCAGTTGATGGACACGTGGGCTCTTTCCGTACTTTGGTTATTGCTGATATTGCTGCTATTAACTTTGGGGTGCACAAACCCTTCAAATCTCCATTTTTGTATCCTTTAGGTAAATACTTAGGAGTGCAATTGTTGAATCATAAGATAGTTCTATTCTTAACTTTTTGAGGAACATCCATACTGTTCTCCACAATGGCTGCACCAGTTTGCATTCCCACCAACAGTGTAAGAGGGTTCCCCTTTCTCCACATCCTCACCAACACCTGTCATTTCTTGTGTTGTTAATTTTAGCCATTTTGACAGAAGTGAGGTGGTGTCTTATCAATGGAACAGAATAGAAAGCCCAGAAATGGAACCACGACCAAATGGTCAACTAATTGTCAACAAAGCAGGAAATAATATCCAATGGGAAAAAGATTGTCTCTTTAACAAATGGTGTTGGGAAAGCTGGACAGCAACATGCAGAAGAATGAAACTGGACCACTTTTTTATACCATACACAAAAATAAATTCAAAATGAGTGAGAGACCTAAATGTGAGACAGGAAACCATCAAAATCCTAGAGGAAAACACAGGCAGAAACCTCTTTGACCTCGGTTCATAGCAACTTCTTACTAGACATGTTGCTGGAGGCAAGGGAAACAAAAACAAAAATGAACTATCAGGACTTGATCAAGACAAAAAGCTTCTGCACAACAAAGGAAACAACAAAACTAAAAGGAGTTCCTTTCTTTTTGTGTTTATTTTCTCATCAGCTCGCAGGACTGAAAGATAATAATATTTCAAGTAAGTGGAGGAAGAATGAGTTGCAGAAAGTGCAAAAATTGAGCATACTAAAAAATAGTATGATTTTCAGGCATTGTTGAGTCTTATTGAAATTGGTAATCTTTACTTAAAGTTAGATCAATCAGCAAATTTGTTTATTTTTCATTGTCATTCCCACTGGTATTAACTGTTTAGGTAGAGACATGGAGTAGGCAGGTATAATAGCCTGATAAAGATTGTACTTGATAGACACATAATAAAAGAAGAAATAACCAATGTAAACATTCCCATTCAGAGAGGGGAAGAAGCAGAGACATGCTGCAGGCTGTGGCAGTAGCAATTTTGATAGAGTGAAGGCTGGATTTTTTGGGGGACCCCACCCTCTGGATGAAGGGTACCTGAGTCACTTCCTGGTAGTATTCCTGTTGTCCCTTATCCTCTACAGCTCTTTGCTCTACCTTCTAGGAAACTCATTTCCTTGTCATAACTGAAATAGGCATTGAAGAATGGGCTCATCCTCAGTCCTGAGGTGTTCCTCAGCCCACCCCTGCCTGTAGTTGGATGGGGTCCCGCAGCTCATTTTAACTTGTGAACAACAACAGTCGCTTTTTGTCCAGGCAGCTGGTTCTTTTGGAAAAACAACTCTCAAAAAAAAGGCTTTTTACTATTCTTCTCTAGTTGATTCCAGTGACCTCCCTATGTCAAAATTCATGTTCAGTTTTTTTTATAATCAGCATTCTTTTCTAGACATTATTCTTAATTTGTGATGTCTTTTTGCTTTCTTAACCCTATCTTCTCTCTTTATATTTAGAGATGGAAACCTTAAGCCTAGCATTTTCCAAATATTTTGTCAATTTTTCTAGAATAGTTTTTTTTTTTTTTTCCCCAATTGAGAGTATTTGCTCAAGATCACATCCAGCATTCTTTTCCTGGGATACCATAATCAAATCAGACGATTTACCAGTAAACACATGGCTTTTTCCTTGATTTAGTTCTGCTGCAATGCTGAATTCTAATAGGGCTTTGTTAGTCAATATTCTTCTCATCTTTATTGGGATGAGAAGCAGTTGCCTCTTTCAACCTTAAAAGGGCCTACTTTTACATACTCTTCCTATTACTTTAAATCCTTCTCAAGCTGGTCAGATCTTTTCTGTTTTTCTTCGAACATATCATGCAATGCAGATACTCTTTTCAGACCTCTTCTAGAGCTACAAGCTCATTAGCCTTTTGTTCTTCTTTCTCAGTTATAGCAGGAGTTAGTTCTATCAGATCTTTTATTATTTCAAAATGTCAATCCTGTTTTTCACCTTCCAATATTTTTTTTCCTGTTTCTTGCTATTAGACCACTGTAAACTATGACATTTTAGGTTTTTGTTTATGTGAGCAACACTCCTCAAAAGACAACATTGAGTATTTTTAGTAACAAATAGTCCCAGAGTATCAGGCTTATTGTTTACTCAGACCACAAATGCAGTGCAGGTCTCACTTAAGGACTTAGGCAGAATTAGGCTCTATCTTTGCACATGCTTCCGTTTTCATTGTGACAGGAAGGAGAACATGGGGACTTAGTGCTTGGTTCTTAGAGTGTCTTCCTGGAAATGAGAAGGATTGCTTTGCTCACATTTAATTAGCAACTGGCAAATCACATGGCCCCACCTAAACTTCAGAATGTTCAGGGTAGAGCAATTCTACCAAACCTAGACAGAGAAGAATACCAGAAAAATTTTAAAAAGGCAGGATAATTATCATAGGCCATTAAAAAAATTGCTAATTGAGGGGTGCCTGGGTGGCTAGGTGGGTTAAAGCCTCTGCCTTCGGCTCAGGTCATGATCTCAGTGTCCTGGGATCAAGTCCCACCTCCTGCTCTCTGCTCAGCGGGGAGCCTGCTTCTCTCCTCTCTCTCTCTGCCTGCCTCTCTGCCTACTTGTGATCTCTGTCTGTCAAATAAATAAATCTAATCTTTAAAAAAATATTGCTAATTGAAAGACTGAGAAGATGCTGCGAGGAAAAATGTAAATAAGAATACAAAGTATAACACCATGGGTCCTTTTATCCAGCTATTAGAGGCAATGGCCACAAGATAGGGAGGGAATTATTTACATGGGTGATTTAAAAAAAAAAAAAAAAGGTGCAAACCCTACCTCCCAAAAACCCCCAAGATGATCTGATCAAGAAACATGAATTCAGAAGCATGTGTCTTAACTGCAATCAACAGACCAACATATGATTAAGTGAAAACTTCTTGCTGAGAGTAAAAACGTCATATTAAGTAGCATTCTTACTTACAGCCTCTGATCACAGAAGTATTTGGTTGTAAAAGAAATCATTCCATCATTCACTTTTTCCCCCTCTTTCAAAGAAAATATTTTCCTTCTATAGGCAGAGGCTGAGGGTGAGGCCAATGCAGGTAATGCAACGGAAAGACTTCTGGAATGGAATTGTGAGATTTCTGCCAACTTCTAACTGTATGAGAGTCAACATATCACAAAAGAATGTCTGTTTCAAACTTCAGTTGCTCACAGTCTCTCTTGTGGTTTAGTATTGAAAAAAAAACAACAAAAAACAAAACTAAATTCTCAAGCCATGGCCATCTGGCTTTTGCCTTCATTACTCTATGGAAAATAGCTATGATAAGTTCTTCTCTCCATTCCCATTGTCTCTTTCCTGTACCATACCCTTACCATATATTACCTAAATTATTACTTACCAGTTAGTTCCTTTATTTCTAGGCCTGAGCCCTGCAAAGTTTACTCTCTGCATGACTTCAAGAGTGATCTAACATGTAGTTGCTTCTCACTCTTATTCGTTTACTTGAAATGAATGTTCTTGAATGATGTTCTCTACAAATCTGGGTGGAAGAGGGAGGGATGTTCTAGAAAGGGGACACATCTATCTTTTCTTTTCTTCCCCTTGGGTAGGTCCACACCTATTCCCTCAAAAGAAAGAACTTCTCAGTTATACTCTTCTTCTTCCCCTTCAGGGCCAAGTTCTACATGTTTTCATAAGCATGATCTAATAGTGAAAATCCTGTCCAATGGTATGCTGCCAGGTACCATCACTCCAGAAATGTTTTTCTTCACCCCTATCAATAACACTCACCAGAATCAATTTGCTGTCAGCTGACAAGGCCAGCAATGTACCTTTATTATCTTACTTCAGAGATCTATCAACTCTCCAGCCCTGGGTTGACTTTAGTTCATAAGGATCTTGACCTCCTTTTCCTTATCACACTGATGCACTGAATGGATGACATTATGCTTATTATACCTAATAAGAGGCAGTAACAACGACTCTAAGCTTATCATGAGAAATTTGCATGTTAAGAGTGTGAGAAATAAATCCCACATATATTCATTGGCCTTCAACCTCAGTAAAGTTTCTAGGGGTCCAATCATGTGAGACATGTCAATATATCCCTTCTAGGGTAAAGGATAGGTTGTTGCATTTAGCATCTCCTACAACAAAAGGAGAGAATCTCAATGCCTAGTGAGCTTCTTTGATTCTGGAGACTGTATATTCTTCCTCTGAGTGCATTACTCCAGCCTATTTAACAAAAGACCCATAAAACTACTTGTTTTTTGTTGGGCTCATAATAAAAGAAGACTCTGCAATGGGTCCAGACTGCTATGCAAGCAGCTCTGACACTTAATCCATGTGATCCAGCAGATCCAGTGTTTTTTTGAAGTATTAGTGTCAGATAGGATGTGTTTAGAGCCTCTGGTAAGCCAGAATTCGCACTGCATGTGAATCACAGTACAGGCTCTTAGGATTTCAAAGCAAAATTCTGCCATCCCTGTGTTTCTTCCTTTAGAGAAATAGCTCTTGGCTTGTTACTGAACCTTAATAGAGAATAAACACTTAGCCATGACTCACCAAGTTACTTCGTGGTCCAGAATGCCCAACAGAACTAGGAGTTATCTTACCCAACAAGCTACATAAAGTTGTGTGTGCACAACTACATTTCATCAACAGATGGAAGTGGTTTCATTCATATATATATATATATATATATATATATATATATATATATATATATCAAGCTGAGTGTGTCCTGAAGGCACAAGTAAGTTACATGAAGAGGTGGCATAGATGCCCATGATCCCCACTCCTGCTACACTGCCTTCTCTCTCTGAGCCTACACCTATAGCTTTATTGGGGAGTTCCCTGTGATTGACAGATAGACAAGAGAAGAGTCAGTCCTGGTTTTTTATAGGGAGTTCCTCATGCTATGTGGGTAGTAATAGAGTAGACAGCAGTAGTATTACAGTCTTTTTCTGAGATATTCCTGAAGGAGAGTGGTGAAGGATAATCCTCCCAGTGGCCTGAAATTTTGAGCAATGCACCTGCTTTCTTATTTTTCTTGGAAAGATAAATGGCTAGATGGGCAATTATGTACTGATTAATGGGCTATGACCAGTGGTTTGGCTGGATGGTCAGGGACTTGCAAAGATTTTGAATGGAAAATTGGTGACAATGAAATTTAGAGAAGAGGTATGTGGATAGACATCTCTGTAAGGGCAATCTCACCCCCACCCCCTGCAAAAAAACCCCACAAAAACCTTGGATATAGCTGCATCCAGGTGAATGTTCATCAGATGGTGACCTCTGCAAAGCAATGTTTTAACAATCAAGTAGATAGAATAACTTATTCTGCAGATACTAGTCAAGCTCTCTTTCTAGTCACCCTTGTCATTACCCAATGGGCTCATAAACAAAGTGGCAATGGTTTCAAAGATAAAAGTTATTCACTGGCTCAGCAACATGGACTGTCACTCACTGAGGCTGACCTGAATATAGCTCTTGTTTAAGTACCTAGTCAGCCAGCAACAGAAATGAACACTGAGTATGGAACCATCCCCTGAAGAGATTGACCAGCTGCTTTGTGGCATGTTGGTTACACTGGACCCCTTCCATCATAGAACAGGCAAGTTTTTGTTCTTACTGAAATAGACACTGGATGTGTCTATAGCCTTCGCTATACTCAATGTGTTTGCCAAAACTATCTTCTGTGGGCTTCCAAAATGCCTTATTCACTATTATAGTATTCTACACAACGTTACTTCTGATCAAGGAACACACTTTATGGCAAAAAACTGTGCAGTGGGTTGACACTCATGAAATTTGCTGGTCTTATCATGTTCCCCAGCATCCTGAAGAAACTGGTTTGATTGAACTGTGGAATGCCCCTTTGAAAATACAGTTACAGCATCGGTTAGGTGGTAATACTTTGCACATCTTGGGGAGGGTTTTCCACAAGGCTGTATATATTCTGAATCAACATTCAATCTAATATATAATCTGTTTTTCCTGTATCCTGGTACAGTCCAGGAATCAGGGAATGGAAAAGGAGTGACATTACTCGCTATCACCCTTAGTTAGCCAATAGCAGAATTTTTGCTTCCTGGACCTGACTTTATGCTCTGCTAGCCTATCCAAACTGGATTACGAATGGCCCTCAGCCTTCAAAATGGAAGGTTTAGATCACTCCACCAGGTAAAAAAGAGAACCAGCTAAATTGCTTACTGAATACAAATGGAATACACTGGTTACTGGAAGAAGATAGTTATAAACACCAAGCTGACAGTGTGACCAGTGACAGAAGTAAGACTTGTAATTCTCATGAGCATTTTCTCTTTCTTTGGTTGTAAATATGAGTATGTATGTATATCTATCTATCTATATACAGACACACATTTATATATGCATACTGAACAAATATCTTTGGTTTTGTCTCTCATTCCCTTATCATATCACATAAGATATACTGACTTCCTCTCTGGGTATTTAAGTATTGCTAATTTTATATCATAGTATTTTAATTATGGAATATCACATAAAAGGGTAAACATCACTCAATGACCTCCTCTTCTGGGGAAGAGGTTAATGTGTTTTCAGTTTTACATGTGATAACTGTATAATGTTAGGTGAAATTATGACCCTAATCTTTGAGATTAATATTGTTTAAGGGGAGGCACATAGGTGCTAAGTTGAAAAGGGTTGACATATGCTAGTTAATTTTATGTTTAACTTGACTGGAACACAGGATGCCCAAAAATCTGGTTTAACACTATTCTGAGTATGTCTATGCGAGTGTTTCTAGAAGAGATTAACATGTGGATCAGTAGAATGAATAAAGCAGATTACCCTACCCATTATAGGTGGGCCTCCTACAACTACTGAAAGCATGAAAGGAAAAAAAATGCTGAACAAGGGAGAATTTGCTTTCTCTTTGCCTTAATGTCTTCAAACTGGAACTTTATTCTTCCACCTTAAACTCAGAATCATACTTGGGGTGGAATTTATATCATTGGCTCTCCTGAATCTCTAGCTTACCACCTGCAGATCTTCTGACTTCTCAATCACCCAAGTCTGATGTAATTCTTATATTTGTTCCTTTATAGGCAAGTTTTCTCCACCCACTCATCCTCCCCCTCCATCCTCCTCCCCCTTCTTTCTAGTTTTTTCTTTATTTTTGATTTTCTGCAGTTGGATATGACATACCTAAATCAGGTTGTTGTTGCTGTTGTTGTTGTTGTGCATTTATTTTGCTCCATGTTCTCAGAGCTTCCTGGGTGTGTGGTTTGGTGTTTGTTATTAATTTGGGAAAATTCTCAGTTATTATTGCTTTCAATATTGCTTCTATTCCTTTTTCTTTCTTCTTCAGGTAATCCTATTAAGTATATGCTACAACTTTTCTAGTAGTAGTCTCACAGATCTTGGGTATTTTGTTTGATCAATCTTTTTTTTTTTCCTTTATTTTTTAGTTATGGAAGTTTCTATTGTCATATTCTCAAGCTCTGAGATTATTTCCTCAGCGATGGCTAATCTACTAATGAGCTCACCAAAGGCATTTTTAAAATTTTCATTACATTGTTTTTGATCTCTAGGATTTCTTTTTTATTGTTTGTTTGAATTTCTTCTCTCTTACATTATCAACAAATTTTTTTTTACATGTTGCCTACGTTTTCCATTAGAGCCTTTAGTATAATAACCATAGTTTAGAAAAAGAAAATTCTAGCCTGATAATTCCAACATCCTTGCCATATCAGTTCTAGTTCTGAAGCTTGTTCATTCTCTTCAAACCATGTTTTTACCTTTCATATACCTTGTGATTTTTTTTATTGAAAGGTCAACATAATGTACTGTGTAAGAGTAATGAAGTAAATAGATTCTTAGCAATGCAGTGTTGAAGTGTGGGGAGAAGGGAAGTATGCTATAGTCCTATGAGAAGGTCTTTTGGTAGTCTGTGGCCCTGAACCGTGAACTTCATAAATGTGAAGAAACCCACCCCTCCCAACAAACACACACTTTAGGTGTGACAGGGTGTCTAGAGAAGACAAGTAGTGGCTATTTCTCTGTCCCTTTGTGGAAATCTAGAGTGAGCTGAAGTTGAATATTTTCCTTCCCCCACATAAAAGATTAGAACTGGTTGAAGTTCAGTTTTTCCTTTCTCCAAGGTTAAACTTTGGTTAAAAAAAATGTTTCCCTTAAAGGCTGGCCTTGATAAAAACAGAGTGCTCTGACATATATCAAAATGGACTAATTTCCCCCTTTCCTTTACTGGAAGCACAAGGGAATTTTGTTTCATTATTCAGTGTAAGAACCTGGTAGAGAGGTAAAACTCCCCAAATCATGGGGCACCCACTACCACAGGGGCCCTACTATGACTGGTTTCCCCTGGAGTTCCCAGTTCTTAGCCTTGTACATACTAAGTCTTTAGAATTCTGTCAATTACTATTCAGGTTTTCCTACTATGATACTAGTTTCTGCAAAGCTTTCTGTTCACAATTGTTTATTTTGGTAAGTTCTCATTCTCTGTATTTGCCATCTCTCCAATTTTTGGAGTGGTAGTTTGCTTTATAATATCACTTTTTTGATGGATCTAAGAAAAGCTTTTGATTTTGCACTTTGGTTAGCATTTAACTTTTAGGATGGAGTTGTAACTTCCAAGCTCCTTACATGCTGAATGAAAAACTGGAAATCCTACATTTTTCTTAAAGAAATTAGCATATACCTAAGATATCTAAATCCAAACTTTCTTGCTTATTAATGATAATATAGTTATATGGATTTTTCAAAATTTTATTTCAGTTAAAAAGATTAAATTGTATATTTTCTATTAGGTAGCTCCATGATAAACAGTAATGTTAATGCTCATGTTTCTTTATAGCTACACTCTGTAATTAGCATTATACATATTCTAGGTCATTCTCAAAGAAATGATAAGCTTAATTTTCTGTTTGTACAGTTTGGTATTGGCATGCATGTTCATATTGAAGCTGAAGATTTTTCTTCTCAATCTATCTTACAGTAACTATTATCCGGAATAGGCAATCAGAAACTATTTCTGGCAGCCTTCAATTTTCTTTAAAATGTTTCACTTTTGACATGAAATGTTAGAGCATAGAAAATTGAAGCATGAGACTAATACAAAAAGATCCACACTCCTGGCTTTAGTTTTACAAAAGTATGTTATATATATATAACATTGAAAAATGAGAAGGTGTTCAGAACAAGCTACTTGGTTAATTTCACTTCTATAAGTGGGGGGTAAATTTTCTGTCATTGATTTTGGTCACCCGTTTCTCATTCAAGTATATAACTGCATTTTATTCCATAGCTTAAAAAAGCAATTGAAGTATTTTTAATCATTTAATTCTTGTTTAATGACTAAAGATTTTATAACCATTCTTCTTACTATTTAGGAAGAAAACCCTAATTTGATCTACCTCGGAATTAGAATACATGTTGTCAATATTATTTATGATAAATTAAACATTTTCATGGCAGAAACTCAGGAAATAAACATAAAAAGTTTGTTAATAGTTGTATGATTTTGATAGAAAATGGCCTAGTATGTGGAATCAGCATGTCATGGAGAAATACCTCCATTTGTAGAGTTATCACAGGAAGTTAATTAATGAACTATTAAGTCTTGATCAAACACCTGATCAAGTTTTGTAGAGGTAAGACTGACTATCATTAATATAATGTAATTAAAAGTTCATCTACAACCCAAACTGATACACAGCTTGAAATGACTCTGCAAAAAAGTATTATTTTCCTCCAAAGGGAGAGAAAGAAAATGTTGACCCCATTTTTCTCATAGAACAGGAAATTTTGATGGAAATTTACCTCTTTAAAAAATATATGTATATTATATATATTTATTTATATATATTATTTATATATGTTATATGTAATTTATAGGTGTGTGTGTGTGTGTGTGTGTATGACATATAAAACAAAGCACAGTAAATAAAGCAGACCTGTTTATAAGAAAACACCTTATTCTGAACTGTCAGGATTGAATGTCTGTTAGCTATGTCTGGAAGCTGAAGTGAAAGAAAATTCAATTTGTGAATTGAATTTTCTCTAATTTAACTTCTGTTAAACCATATTCTGCTCAGCAAATTTCTTTAACTTGAATTATAGCATTTCAAATAACCTTGGTAAATACTCAAAATCAAGTAGCATCCAACTACGTACGTATCTTTAAGGAGAGAAGCAATTCTAGAAAACTCAAATGTACTTATTTTCTTCAGAAGGGAAATATGTATTTGTAGTCTCATGTCTTTAATTGTAAAAGTCATGGTTTTATGAAGTATGAACTGTATAAATGTTTTCATTATTTAATGTCATATACTCTCATAGAATGACATTTTCCATGTTTAATTTTTGACAGGACATTTTAGACAATAAGTATCAAGGAACATCAAGGAAAAAATATAATTTGCAACATCTATTTAACAACCACTCTTCTTCTTTTTATAAATTGAGATAATCCAGAAAATGTTGCAATGACATTTTCACAGTTCATCTAGAAACACCACTTCTTAACCTGTTAGTTCGATCCCTTCATTAGTTATTAAAGTTTACTTAGACCCTGATAACCCTTTCTGTCATGATACTTATACTTGCTATAATTGGTGCATCCATCTACTTGTAACTTAAAAAAAAAGAAAACACAGAGAGGGAAGAAGTGATATTTGCTTAGACAAGTAAGCCATATAATTATTTCAATCTGAACAGAATAGATCATATAAAGTAGTAAAATTCATATAACTTGAGTGCATGGACGAGAAGATCTATGATGCTTTATTTAACCTGAATGTACAGTACTTAATAATTTTGATCTGAAAGGAACCATAAAAACCTGTAAGTTATGCCTATTTTTTTGTTTTTAAATTTTTTTAGGCAAAAGAATGTATCTTTTTTTCTATTCATTCATCATAGAGCAAAACCTTTAAAAAAAAAGGAAAAGTAGGCTTCTCTTATCTCCCATTACTCTTCAAGACTCCTGCTTGAAAACATTTCATAATAACGTCTGAAATTCATTTCATGTTGTTTTATTCTGTACAATCCCAATAATTTACCATAAATCCTATCTTATAATCTTTTAAAAGATCACATCAAGGAGTATTAGGTTTTCACACTTTAGGAAGGATGCTTTTAAAATGACTGCATACTTAGAAAGTGACCCCTTAATGTAACGGAAGTGAGATAGGAGACCTGGCCCCTGTAAACATCTTTTTTTTTTTTTTTTTAAAGAACTCAAAGGGACCTAGAAAGAATTTATTTATTTATTTATTTAAAGATTTTATTTATTTATTTGACAGACAGAGATCAGAAGTAGGCAGAGAGGCAGGCAGAGAGAGAGAGGAGGAAGGAGGCTCCCCACTGAGCAGAGAGCCGGATGCGGGGCTCAATCCCAGGACTCTGGGATCATGACTGGAGCCGAAGGCAGAGGCTTTAAGCACTGAGCCACCCAGGTGCCCCAAAGGGACAGAGAAAGAATTTACAAGTTTACAGATTACAAAAGAAAATGCTTCAAGAATAAGGAGAAGGGATGTCTTGTTCCCTATTTTTAATCAGGAGAATTAGTCTTTTGCTTTTCTATTATTTACTTACTTATTTTTTAGGTATAATTGACATATGTTCATTTCAGGTATACATGATTATATGATATTGATATATATTACAAAATGATCGCCTCAAATTCTAGGTCACAGCCTCATCATATATACTTACATTTCTTTTTCTCTTGTGAGGACTTTTAAGATCTACTTTCTTAGCAACTTTGTAATATGCACTGTAGTATTATTTACTATAGCTGTCATGTGGCACATTATGTCCCCACAACTTCTTTGCTTTATAATATAAGGAAGTTTGTACCTTTTGACTTTCACTCATTTCACCTACCTACCAAGCCTCTGGCAACCACCCGTCATCTGTATTTTCTGTCTATGCGATTACTTTTTGTTGTTGCTTTTGTTTTAATTCCACATATAAGTGAGATCTGATGATATTTGTCTTTCTGTCTGACTTATTTTACCTAGCATAATGCCCTTAAATTCCCCCCATGTTGTCACAAATGGCAAGACTTCATTCTTTTATATCACTGAATAATATTCCATGTGTTGTATCTATAAAACATTTTTATTTCCATATGAAGGTAAGTATCTTTTACATTACCCATTTATACATTTTTTATTCTGTAAATTATTCATATCATTTGCACATTTTTTGGTATGTATTTTTTCCAGGTTGCTTGTGAATTTTATTTATGTATTTTAGATGGCAACTCTATATATTGTAAATATTTTCTACTTGTTGGTTACTTGTCTTTTAGTTTTTGTTCACTGGCTATGGTTTGTAATAGAAAAACAAAAAAATGCATGGGTGCCTGGGTGGTTCAGTCAGTTAAGCATTGGACTCTTGATTTCAGCTCAGATAGTGATCTCAGGTTCTTGGGATTGAATCCCGTGTTGGGTTTTATGCTCACTGAGGAGTTTGGTTGAGGATTCTCTTTCTCCCTCTCCCTTTGCCCCCTACCACTCATACATGCATGCACTCTTTTTCTCTCAAATAAATAAATAAATCTAAAACAAGAAACAAAATAGAAATAACTAAATGCCCAGCAATTTAAAAATTTAGATAATGGGAAATCATGTAATAGATGCTATGTAGCCATTAAAAAGAAAGATGTCTACATATATTCATAAGATTTTTAATCATCAAGCTATATTTCAAATTAAATTAAGCAAGCTATAAATATATACATGAAATTTACATATAAAACATATAACATTTCTTTATAGACAAATACTCCTTATAAATGCATAGAATGAGGTCTGGAATAATATGCAAACTGATATTAGTCATGTAATTAGGGAGGAGAGCTCAAATGTGGGGAGTGAGGGTAAAGGTACTTCTAATTTTTGCTTTTGATATTTCTGCATCTTTGAAGTTCTTAAAAATGTTTTCATAGACAACTAGGGATATTTGTAGTTTACTTTTGTGTGTTTTTTTATACTTTTGTTTCATTTTTAAAGCAACAGCATTGGGATCATATGAAAGGAAGATATACTTCTGAAATATGATTTGTGATGAGGCATGCTTGATTACATGCCTAGGGCTAACTGGAAAGTATGGTGAAGTGACTGAACCTGGATATTTTTAGGAACCAGGTTTTACATATCTGTAATAAAGACCAACAAAGACTCAAGAAGTCCAAACAAATATATTCTAATATGTGGTGTGTGTGTGTGTGTGTGTGTGTGTGTGTTGGGTGGAGGAGACTAGTAGGACTTATATTCAGTTTCAGTTTGAAAGAGAATAATCAATAAGGAGGGATTTGTCCAATCATAAGGCACTGTGTTATTACTGACATATTACTAGAAAGATATGTAGCAGAAATAGTGACAATGGAATATCATGTCCCTATAAAGTCTTCCCATTCCTTGAAAATTAAAGTCGAAATCTCTATCATGGCTTATACAGGCATAAATGATCTACTCCTACCCACCTCTCCAACTTTACTGCCCAATACAATCTGTATCACCCCTAAGCATCAGCCACACTGCCTCTTTTTCCTTTTCTCAAACAAGTCAGTTTCTAGTTTCTAGTTAATAACTAATTTCTAGTTAAGAACCTTTATACTTGCTCTTCTGCTTGGAATGCTTGTGCTCTGGCTCTGATTGAATTTTTCTCATTAATCAGTCCCAGTGCTTTCTCTATCTATTCAACTGCTATCTCTTTATTTATGTTTTCCTTGGCTAAGCAATCTAAAATAAATCCCGTGTTGACCTCTGTTCATATCATCTATTTTATTTTCTTCGTAACACTTTTTTAACATTTAAAAACATCTTGTCCACTTATTGTTGACCTCTATATTATCTGTTGATCCCCAGGTAAGTGTCATGAAGGCCAAGAGCTAGTCCTCTGTTGCTCAGCACTTGGAACAGTGCCTGTCACACAGCAAGGGCTCCATAAATATTCTGCAATAAATGTATACATACAATAATTAAGACTGGTATGGATATAGGTATTTTTGGGTTTCTGACTGTACCCAAATTTGATGGCACATTGTCTACTTCTTTACACCAATTGAGAGAAGAATGAAAATAGGATTTCAGTAACAGAAACCAGATTCAAAGTATGAACTGGGACTTTCTCTGCTCTTCTTTCTGCTCTCAGTAGTTTAGAACATGATTGCAAATATCTGAAACCACTATTCCATAAGAGAAAAAAAATACCTTGTACAACTTAATATGAAACTTAATTTCTTGGAAAGCAATAGAATGATCAGAAATCTGCCTTTCATTTTGCACATAACACATACATTTTATGTTTAAAAACTGTTTCATATAAGAATTGAAGGAAAACTATCAGCTATTTGGAATGGAATAAACAAGAAACAAATTATTATTAAATAATTTTAAAACTCAGAGTAGATAGTTAAAAATTTGTTTTGTACTTAACCCCAAGGGTGACTAATTTTTTTTTTAATTCCTGAGATTATATTTAAATTAAGGGACATCTGGGTTGCTCAGTCGGCTAAGCGTTGAACTCTTGATTTCTGCTCAAGTCATGATCTCCAGGTCCTGGGATCAAGCCCCACTCCAGGGCTCCATGCTCAGTGGGGAGTCTGCTTGAGGTTCTCTCCCTCTGCCCATCCCCCTGCTCATGCACTCTCTTTCTCACTCTTTCTCTCAAATAAACAAATAAATCTTTTAAAGGATTAGTGAAAATGAGAGTGTTTATGATGGGGCCAGTTATGCAGCAAGTAGGGAAATTCAGCACAATATAGATGAGATTTCTTATACCTGTTTCAACTTGTCATGCTGTCTAGGAATAAGTTATCAATGACTCTTAAAATGTTCATATGCTGATACTAGTGTTAAGTAAAAATGTGCTTCCCAAGTGACTTGTTGTTCTGCTTAAAGAGAATATAATTCGGATTGTAGCCATAGGAATAATTTATTTGTCAGAGTTAAGCAATTGTTCCTAGATACGTGTACCTTAAAACAAATATTTAAGAGCAATGATTTACTGCATTGTCTCTTCATATAACAATTTTATATTCTGAAAAGCAGGGTCCACTAGAGAATGTAAGTAGGAGTAGAAATGATAGCAAAAACTATTCCTTAGTTTATGTTTCCACGGACTGCCAAAACCAGACTTTAGAAAGCTTCTATGCAAAAGGCTAATTTGTTATTTCCATAATGAAGTCAATGCAGACATTGTGTTCTGGATGTGTGTTTCAGAACCTAAACTCAAGATCCTTTGGTCTCTCTTTCAAGGCTGCCATACTGTTGATATTTCATTAAAGACTAAAAGCAACCTTATCTTAACAGTAGCTAGCCCTTCAAGGTCTTAGAGACCTTGCTTTTACCATGTGCAAATTCCCTGGAGACCTAGACTATCACTAACCCCCACTAACTAAAAGGTATATAATAAGTTACTCCTCATAGTCCCAGGGCAGCGCTTTTTACCCATGAGTCCTGTTCATGTGCTATAATAATTAAAGCACCTTTTTGCACTGAAAAAAAAAAAAAATAAAAAACAAAGAAACTCCCAAGCTGTTCAAATAAAGTTTGACATGCTTATAGATTGAAACAGAATATTAAATTTTGCTTATAATGATAGAAATCCAAGAAGTGACAGAAAAGATATGTATGATAGGAGCTAAAGGATAATGATGAAAAGCCTAAGGTAGAAAAGGGGGTTACAGTTGTAGGAGAAGGAAAGTATTACAACAGTGATTTAAAAACTTAAGAAAAACCCCAAAAAACAACAACCAGGAAGAGATAATATCAGCTGGCAGAACTTGACATATGCCTACAGACTTCATGTTAAAGTAATCATAATATTGATTATAATAATTTTAATATTAATCCCATGGTTCTGTTTAATAATCTTGACTTAATTCCTTAAAGACAGTGGTTATGGGGTACTGAGATCTTTCTCTCTCACCTTGCACATATCCAGCTGCTACAGAAGTACTCTGGACTGAGGTGTATGTAATAGTTCTCTTAATTGAGTGTTCTTTTAAAGAGACAGCCATTCAATCATTAGTTCATTTACTCAGAAAATATTTGTTGAGCCTCTCTATATGCTAGGCACTGTGCTAAGTGTTTTAGATAAAGTTGTAGAAAAGACAGATCAAATAAACCAATACAAGAATAATTAGATATCAAATAAATGTCCAAAGGACACCTAAAGGCTGATGTGATGTAGGGTAATTCTAGAGTGAACCATTCTAGAGATGTTGGTCTGAAAAGCCTTTTCTGAAGAGGTGGATTCAGGTCTTGTGAGGTGTAACACCGATCAGATGAGAATATCCCACCATGCAGAGTGCTAAAGAGACAAAAATGAAAAAGAAACAAAAATCAATTTATCACGTAGAGAGAGTAATAAGCTCCAAGTGCCCTTACCTTTGAGGAACAAAACAACCAAAGGCCAAATTGACTGAAATCTGGCCAATAAGGACAGGGATACAAAATGAATGGGAAAGGAAGCAGCTCAGAATACATAAAACAGAGGTTTTTGGACTTTATGCTGCCTGCAATTGCACTTGTAAATGAAAAAAAAAATGATATAATATGATTTCCATTTTTGAAGTATCACTGACATCTCTTTGGATAATAGATGGTCGGTGGACAAATGTGTAGGAGTGAGACCAGATAGAAGAGAATTTTAGAGAACCAAAAATAGAGGACATCAGCTTGGGGGAAGGCAGCTTTGGAGATGGACTGATACAGACATAAAATATATGATATGAGTAGGACTTTCTGATAAATTAGGACAGGTGAGAAGGAGGAAATAATCAATGATGAACAACAAACTTGAGTACTGATGAAATTTTTGAGAGGAAAAATTGGAATTGGAAAAATAAATCTTACTTTGAAATGTGTGAGGAAAGAATATTGAAGCTTTCCATTTTGGACATGTAGGACTTAAAGTTTGCTAGGTGTCCCAAGTTCTTATTCTCATCTTTATTTTTTTCCCCTAAATTAACAGAATTCTCTACTTTTTAGCTATGCCTATGGCCTCCTGAAAGAAAGAAACACACACACACACACACACACACACACACACACACACACACACACACACACACACAGCTTTCAAACTCCGTGTAGATGGGACCCTGTAACTTAGGTTACAAGCATAAGTGGGAGATTCAACCTTGGGAATCATAAAAGGAATCTGCTCTTCTGATTCCCTTATTCCTCTCCTTCTACCTCAGTCAGGAGCAGATTAAAAACTTCCAAATACACTGACAGTTCTTCCACCAAGAAGAGACTCTATTTCTTCTTCCCTTGTGTCTATGCTACATTGTAATATAGTCCTTATGAGTAATGCTGATTATTCTGACTCTTTGACCACACTTTGAGTAGCAAGGATAAACAATCATCATTACTATCATCAATGACTCTAGAAAGGGAAATTTAGCATGGTAGGGAAGAATTAATACTGAAATGGAATACAAAGTGAAAAGAAGGTGAGAAAGTGTCAATGGACTATAAACCATTTGTCTGAGAAGTTTTACCGTGAAGAGTGGGGGTGAAATGCTGAGATGTCCAGAGGAGATAAAAGAGCATGGAGGCAGTGAAGCCATGGGATATGGTGGGAAATGTTTTTGTTATAGGCAGATAATCCAACAGAGAGAATCATACTGATAAAACAGGAAAACCAGAATGAAATGGGGAGAAAAAAAAAGTCTTAAAGAGTAGCCTTTGAGGGACGCCTGGGTGGCTCAGTTGGTTAAGCAGCTGCCTTCCGCTCAGGGCATGATCCCGGTGTCCTGGGATCGAGTCCCACATCGGGCTCCTTGCTCAGCGGGGAGCCTGCTTCTCCCTCTGCCTCTGCCTGCCACTCTGTCTGCCTGAGCTCGCTCTCTCTCCCTCTCTCTCTCTGACAAATAAATAAATAAAATCTTAAAAAAAAAAAAAAGAGTAGCCTTTGAGAGAAGAAAGGACAATCCTTCCACCAGATAATAGTTTTTTTTTTTTTTAAAGATTTTATTTATTTATTTGACAGAGAGAAATCACAAGTAAGCAGAGAGGCAGGCAGAGAGAGAGGAGGAAGCAGGCTCCCTGCTGAGCAGAAAGCCCGGTGCGGGGCTCGAACCCAGGACCTGGGATCATGACCTGAGCCGAAGGCAGTGGCTTAACCCACTGAGCCACCCAGGCGCCCCTGATTTTTAATTTTTTAAGTGGGGAGTTGAAAGAGGTGTAGTTCAATGTGGTGTACCTGGTAGAAGGACAGAAGTTACTTTACTATTGTCAACTTATCCACTGTTGTACCACTCTTCTTTTTTTATATTATTCTATTATAGTTACCAGATACTGTTTTGAATAAGGATCACTGTTCCCCCTAAGGATATATTATTCAATGAAAAAAGGCTGACAGAAATATTTACATGTATTTATATTATTTTATATATACATATGTCTATATGGAATGTAGGATAAATAGTAAAGCATGCATATATCTGTTCTTAGAAGAAAATACAGGAAGAATTAAACTAGAAAACCATGGAATTATTATTGACAAGGTATGATTTAGAAGGAGAAAAGACAGGGAGTGACACTTTCTTGACTACCTTTTTACATTGTTTTCTTTCTTTCTTTCTTTCTTTCTTTCTTTCTTTCTTTTCAGCATAACAGTATTCATTGTTTTTGCACCACACCCAGTGCTCCATGCAATCCGTGCCCTCTCTAATACCCACCACCTGGTTCCCCCAACCTCCCATCCCCCGCCCCTTCAAATCCCTCAGATTGTTTTTCAGAGTCCATAGTCTCTCATGGTTCACCTCCCCTTCCAGTTTCCCTCAACTCCCTTCTCCTCTCTAACTCACCTTGTCCTCCATGTTATTTGTTATGCTCCACAAATAAGTGAAACCATATGATAATTGACTCTCTCTGCTTGACTTATTTCACTCAGCATAATCTCTTCCAGTCCCGTCCATGTTGCTACAAAAGTTGGGTATTCATCCTTTCTGATGGAGGCATAATACTCCATAGTGTATATGGACCACATCTTCCTTATCCATTCGTCCGTTGAAGGGCATCTTGGTTCTTTCCACAGTTTGGCGACTGTGGCCATTGCTGCTATGAACACTGGGGTACAGATGGCCCTTCTTTTCACTCCATCTGTATCTTTGGGGTAAATACCCAGTGCAATTGCAGGGTCATAGGGAAGCTCTATTTTTAATTTCTTGAGGAATCTCCACACTGTTCTCCAAAGTGGCTGCACCAACTTGCATTCCCACCAACAGTGTAAGAGGGTTCCCCTTTCTCCACATCCCCTCCAACACATGTTGTTTCCTGTCTTGCTAATTTTGGCCATTCTAACTGGTGCAGGGTGGTATCTCAATGTGGTTTTAATTTGAATCTCCCTGATGGCTAGTGATGATGAACATTTTTTCATGTGTCTGATAGCCATTTGTATGTCTTCATTGGAGAAGTGTCTGTTCATATCTTCTGCCCATTTTTTGATATGATTATCTGTTTTGTGTGTGTTGAGTTTGAGGAGTTCTTTATAGATCCTGGATATCAACCTTTTGTCTGTACTGTCATTTGCAAATATCTTCTCCCATTCCATGGGTTGCCTTTTTGTTTTCTTGACTGTTTTCTTTGCTGTGCAGAAGATTTTGATTTTGATGAAGTCCCAAAAGTTTATTTTGGCTTTTGTTTCCTTTGCCTTTGGAGACATATCTTGAAAGAAGTTGCTGTGCCCGATGTCGAAGAGGTCACTGCCTATGTTCTTCTCTAGGATTCTGATGGATTCCTGTCTCACGTTGAGGTCTTTTATCCATTTTGAGTTTATCTTTGTGTACGGTGTAAGAGAATGGTTGAGTTTCATTCTTCTACATATAGCTGTCCAGTTTTCCCAACACCATTTATTGAAGAGACTGTCTTTTTTCCACTGTATATTTTTTCCTGTTTTGTTGAAGATTATTTGACCATAGAGTTGAGGGTCCATATCTGGGCTCTCTACTCTGTTCCACTGGTCTATGTGTCTGTTTTTATGCCAGTACCATGCTGTCTTGGTGATCACAGCTTTGTAGTAAAGCTTGAAATCAGGTAATGTGATGCCACCAGTTTTATTTTTGTTTTTCAACATTTCCTTAGTGATTTGGGGTCTCTTCTGATACCATACAAATTTTAGGATTATTTGCCCCAGCTCTTTGAAAAATACCAGTGGAATTTTGATCGGAATGGCATTGAAAGTATAGATTGCTCTAGGCAGTATAGACATTTTAACAATGTTTATTCTTCTGATCCAAGAGCATGGAATGGTCTTCCATCTTTTTGTGTCTTCTTCAATTTCTTTCATGAGTGTTCTGTAGTTCCTCGAGTACAGATCCTTTACCTCTTTGGTTAGGTTTATTCCCAAGTATCTTATGGTTCTTGGTGCTATAGTAAATGGAATCGATTCTCTAATTTCCCTTTCTGTATTTTCATTGTTCATATATAAGAAAGCCACTGATTTCTGTACATTGACTTTGTATCCTGCCATGTTACTGAATTGCTGTATGAGTTCTAGTAGTTTGGGGGTGGAGTCTTTTGGGTTTTCCATATAAAGAATCATGTCATCTGCGAAGAGAGAGAGTTTGACTTCTTCATTGCCAATTTGGATACCTTTTATTTCTCTTTGTTGTCTGATTGCTATTGCTAGGACTTCTAATACTATCTATGTTGAACAAGAGTGGTGAGAGTGGGCATCCTTATCGTGTTCCTGATCTCAATGGGAAGGCTGCAAGCTTTTTCCCATTGAGGATGATATTTGCTGTGGGTCTTTCATAGATAGATTTTATGAAGTTCAGGAATGTTCCCCCTAACCCTATACTTTGAAGCGTTTTAATCAGGAACGGATGCTGGATTTTGTCAAATGCTTTTTCTGCATCAATTGAGAGGACCATGTGGTTCTTCTCTCTTCTCATATTAATTTGTTCTATCACACTGATTGATTTGCGAATGTTGAACCATCCTTGTAGCCCAGGAATGAATCCCACCGGTCATGGTGGATAATAATCTTTTTAATATACTGTTGGATCCTGTTTGCTAGGATCTTGTTGAGAATCTTAGCATCCATATTCATCAGTGATATTGGTCTGAAATTCTCCTTTTTGGTAGGGTCTTTGCCTGGTTTGGGATCAGGGTAATGCTGGCTTCATAAAAAGAGTCTGGAAGTTTTCCTTCTGCTTCAATATTTTGAAACAGCTTCAGGAGAATAGGTGTTATTTCTTCTTTGAAAGTTTGATAGAATTCCCCAGGGAATCCGTCAGATCCTGGGCTCTTGTTTTTTGGGAGGTTTTTGATCACTGCTTCAATCTTGTTACTAGATATTGGTCTATTCAGGTTGTGAATTTCTTCCTGGTTCAATTTTGAGAGTTTATAGTTTTCCAGGAATGCATCCATTTCATCTAGGTTGCTTAGCTTATTGGCATATAACTGTTGATAATAACTTCTGATGATTGTTTCTACTTCCTTGGTGTTAGTTGTGATCTCTCCCTTTTCATTCATAATTTTGTTAATTTGGGCTTTCTCTCTTTTCTTTTGGATTAGTGTGGCCAGTGGTTTATCGATCTTATTGATTCTTTCAAAAAACCAGCTTCTAGTTTCATTGATATGTTCTACTGTATCTCTGGTTTCTACCTCATTGATCTCAGCCCTAATCTTGATTATTTCCCTTCTTATGTGTGGAGTTGGTTTGATTTGTTGTTGATTCTCCAGTTCTTTAAGGTGTAGAGACAGCTGCTGTGTTCTGGATTTTTCAATTTTTTTGAGGGAGGCTTGGATGGCTATGTATTTCCCCCTTAGGACTGCTTTTGCTGTATCCCATAGGTTTTGGACTGAAGTGTCTTCATTCTCATTGGTTTCCATGAATTGTTTCAGTTCTTCTTTGATCTCCTGGTTGATCCAAGCATTCTTTTTTTTTTTTTTTTAAGATTTTATTTATTTGACAGAGAGATCACAAGCAGGCAGAGAGGCAGGCAGAGAGAGGAGGAAGCAGGCTCCCCGCTGGGCAGAGAGCCCAGTGCGGGGCTCGATCCCAGGACTCTGAGATCATGACCCGAGCCAAAGGCAGCGGCTTAACCCACTGAGCCACCCAGGCGCCCCGATCCAAGCATTCTTAAGCAAGGTGGTCTTTAGCTTCCAGGTGTTTGAGTTGCTTCTGAACTTTTCCTTGTGATTGAGCTCCAGTTTCAAAGCATTGTGATCTGAGAATATGCAGGGAATAATCTCAGTCTTTTAGTATCGGTTGAGTCCTGATTTGTGACCCAGTATGTGGTCTATTCTGGAGAAGCTTCCATATGCACTTGAGAAGAATGAGTATTCTGTTGTTTTAGGGTGGAATGTTCTGTATATATCTATGAGGTCCATCTGGTCCAATGTGTCATTCAATGCTCTTGTTCCTTTATTGATTTTCGGCTTCGATGATCTGTCTATTACTGAGAGAGGCATGTTAAGATCTCCTAGTATTAATGTATTCATATCAATATGACTCTTTATCTTGATTAACAGTTTTCTTATGTAATTGGCTGCTCCCATATTGGGGGCATAGATATTTACAATTGTTAGATCATCTTGGTGGATAGTCCCTTTAAGAATGATGTAGTGTCCTTCTGTATCTCTGACTACAGTCTTTAGTTTAAAATCTAATTTATCTGATATGAGAATCACTATCCTGGCCTTCTTTTGAGGCCCATTGGCTTGAAAGATGCTTCTCCATCCCTTCACTTTCAGTCTGGGTGTATCTTTAGGTTCAAAATGGGTCTCTTGTAGACAACATATGGATGGGTCCAGTCGTTTTATCCAATCTGCAACCCTGTGCCATTTTATGGGCGCATTTAGGCCATTCACATTGAGAGTGATTATTGATAGATATGTTTTTATTGACATCGTGTTACCTTTGAAGTCTTTCTTTCTGTAGATTGTCTCTATATTTCTGTTCAATGATATTTTTAGGATTTTTCCTCTTTTACAGAACCCCCCTTAATATTTCCTGCAGTGTTGGCTTGGTGGTTGCATAGTCTTTTAAGCCTTGCCGGTCTTGGAAACTCTTTATCTCTCCATCCATTTTGAATGTCAGTCTTGCTGGATAAAGTACTCTTGGCTGCATATTCTTCTCATTTAGTGCCCTGAATATATCTTGCCAGCCCTTTCTGGCTTGCCAGGTCTCTGTGGATAGGTCTGAAATTATTCTGATAGGCTTTCCTCTGTAAGTAAGGAGCCTCTTTGTCCTAGCGGCTTTCAAGAGATTATATCTACAATTATGATTCCTCAATTTGACTATCAGGTGCCTTGATTTTTTTTGGAATCTATAATCTTGTGTGGAGACCGTCCAGCCTCTAGTACATGAACGCTGGTTCCATTCACGAGATTGGGAAAATTTTCATGAAGAACTTGTTCCACTATATCTTCTAGACTTCTTTCTTTCTCCTCCCCTTCAGGGATTCCAATAATTCTGATGTTGGAATGTTTCATGGCATCATTTATTTCCCTGATTCTGTTTTCGTGGCTTCTAAGCTGTTTGTTCCAGGCTTCCTCCTGATCCTTTCTCCCTATCTGTTTATCCTCCAGATCACTGATTCTATCTTCTGTCTCAGTTACCCTAGCTTTGAGAGAATTTCGATTAGATTGGAACTCATTGAGAGCATTGTGAACCTCATCCCTGGTAGCTTTCAGTTCTGCCCTAACATTGTGAACATCATCTCTGGTCACTTTCAGTTCTGCCCTAATCAATTCCATTTGGTCATCCATGGCTTTCTCCAACCTAGCTATTGCCTGGATAATTGTTAGCCTGAATTCTCTTTCCAACATATTGTCTATATTGATAGCCATTAGCTCTGTTGCAGAAGGCCCATCCTCTGTATTTTTCTTCTGTTGGGCATTCCTCCTCCTAGTCATTTTGGTGAGAGATGACTGAACAGATGTAGCTAGATATATCGACCGTGGTGCTGTCAAGGTGCACCCTGGAACACTTCTGAGCAATCAGGATTCCCCACCCAAACGAGAGAAAAAAGTAAAGAAAAAGAAAAAAAAGAGAGAGAGACAGGAAAGAAAGGGAAGATAAAAGAGAAGGTTCAGCCCAAATGGGCCCCAAGGTAAGATTTATGAAGCAGACAAACAAAAACAGACAAACAAAAAGACTGATAAAAGTATATGACAAGAGAAAAAAAAAAATTATATATATATATATATATATATATATATATATATATGCAAATAAAGGAAGAACCTCGTCAAAAAGAACCCCAAGTGTAAGATTTATATACTATCAGGACAAACACAAAAACACAGAAACACTGGTGGAAGAAAAAGTTGGGAGAGTGGTTATAAATTCTCCATGTGGGCGAGGAAGTTTGTTTTGATTCTTCCTGGATGTATCTTGATATCTTTGTTAAAAGACTCAACTTTCCTAAGATAAAGGGGGATTAAAAATTGGTTTACCTATAGGGGTAGTATTGATTGGGGAAAGGGGATTACTTTGAAGTTTAACTCTATATGAATATTAGGAAATAAAAACAAAAAAGGAATAAACTAGACTAAACTAAGCTAAAATTAAAAAAAAAGAAATTTAAAAAATAGAAATGCAAAAGAAAAACACAGGTATATGTATCAAAAAGTTCAGGTTAGAAGGTTATTATGGAATTTGATGTACTGGACAGCTCACCGTGATGGTAAATAGGTTAAAAAATTATCTATATTTAAAAAAAACTGAGCCAGAATAGTGGGAACAAATTAAAAATAAAAGTTGTCCTATAAAGTAGTGGTGGTTGTTCTCTTATAGTCTTTTTTTTTTTTTTTTTTCTTTCCTGGTTGGTTTTCTGGCAGGCTCACGTGGGTTTTCAGTCAATGATGTTCCCTGAGTTAAGTCCTCCTGCCCCCCTCAAAGGGGTGGGCTCTGAGGAAACTGGTTTTTTTCAGGCTTTTGTTCTCTGGAGGTTTTTATGTTTGTTCACTTTTTTTTTTTTCTCCTCTCGCCTTGACCGCTTTTGATGGTTTTTGTAGGTTTAGAGGAAAGCAAACTGCATCCTGACCTCCTTCTCAGAGAGAAGCCTCAGTATGCTCTTCTGTGGGTGTTGCAGAGCCCATATAAATTCCCCCTTGGCCGCTGGCAGAGCAGGTTCCGAGTCGCGGTCCCTGGGGACGCAGGATCTCCTGCTTGTACCCAAAACCACGGCAGCGGCGGCTGTCTGGGCAGCTCCAGACCACCAGAGAGGTTCCAAGCAGCGATCGCACACTGAGATTTTCCCACTGGCCCGGGCTAGGAGTGTCTGGTCTTTCTGGGTCTAAGAGCGCCCGGCTTGCAGGCACCTCTCTCAGGGGAGGCTGTGGGTCGCGCGCACATCTCAGGCTCTGAGAACGGGGCGCAGGTCCCACGAAAGCACCAGGCTGGGCCTTCGCACACCTCTCTCAGGGGAGAGTTTGGGGTGCGTGTCTCAGGCTCTGAAACAATGGCTCGGATCTAAGAGCGCCGGGTGGGCCTTTGCGCACCTCTCTCAGGGGAGGGTGAGGGGCGCACGTGTCTCAGGCTCTGTAGCAGGGCTAGCACCATCTGGAGAGGCTCCCAGCCCCTCATAGGAGCCAGACTCCACGCAATCTCGGGCATGCTGGTGGCTCAGGCACCAAGACCTGGTTTCTCCGCCACACTCTATCTGGCTGAGCGCCAGGGGAGGTTGTCCTGGGTCCGGGGACTTAAGCCCCTGTCCCTAGCTGCCCCGATTCCCACAATCCCCCCACCCCGCCCCGTGATCCTTTGCTCTCTTTGAGTGCTTTCAACCAGGCTCCAAGTTAATGCTGGTCCCCAGACGCAGGGCACTCTCGTATTAGGGGTATTACTTTCCAATCGGTCACCACTGGTGGATCCCTCCCCCTTTTGTTTATCTTCCGATATCAGTCCGACGTTCCCACTCCGCTTTACCTGCCCACTGGCATCTTCTGCCCCTGTAGAGATCCAGACGTGTATAATTCTGATCTCAGGCTGATTTTATGGGTGATCGGAGTTCTTTGGTAGGTAATCAGCTCACTTTAGGGTACAGGTTGAAAAGGCGCCTCCTCCTACTTCCCCGCCATCTTCTCTCCCCCCCCCCTTTTTACATAGTTTTGACTCTTACAAGCATCTTAATGTTTTACATATTCAAAAATTAAAAATAAGTCAACAACAATGAGAAGAAAAAAGGAACAAAAACTGAAACAAATGAACTCGGCTGTATATCAAAAGTAAAAAATTACACTAAAGGGGTTAAAAGGCAGACCAAAGGTAAAGTTGAATCAAAGTATAACTTTTGAACATAGTGTTTAACTATATTATATCCTACTCAGTGGAGGAATGGGATATTGGGATTTGAGGTAGAAGTGCAAATAAATCTTGAGCTCTTTCAATAAATTCTTTTTTTGTAGTAATATAGATGAAGCTATGATCAAATCATTACAGGTGACTTGGAGGGTTGAGCACATGAGTGAGTGTATTAATGTTGCTGGAAGCCAGGATCCTTACTAAAAATGAAGGAAAATGTAAATATGGCAGGAGCAGGGAGGGGAAGAATAACAATGTTGAGATGGGTGGCAACTGGAAGTACCCGTATGAATTTATGTTAGAAATACTAGTTTTGGGGTGCCTGGGTGGCTCAGTGGGTTAAGCCTCTGCCTTCAGCTCGGGTCATGATCTCAGGGTTCTGGGATCAAGTCCCACGTCGGGCTCTCTGCTCAGCAGGGAGCCTGCTTCCCCCTCTCTCTCTGCCTGCCTCTCTGCCTATTTGTGATCTCTCTCTGTCAAATAAATAAAATCTTAAAAAAAAAAAAAGAAATACTAGTTTTGTCTTTTGCAAAGATCGAGAAGTAAAGAAATTCCACTGGCAGTGGGCGTATGTAGAGTCCACACACCTCTGTAACACTTCCTGTGAAACATTAAGTAGAAATACTCAGGGAATTTACCACCTCATGGTCTAGAACAGGGTAAGTTGAGTTTGGAATAATTTATTATGCCAGGAAGTAAAAATGGACAGAAGGAAATGAAGAGCTTTAAAAGGACACCTTTGTCAGCTTGAAGGTGCTCCCACTCCAAGGAACAAGATAATTAAGAAGGGAGTAATGAATTCTAAACCAAAGGGAAAAGAATAGTAACACAGGGATCCATGCTGATAATCAATTAGTAAGTAAGGGAAGGAAAGAAGGAAGAAGGGAGAGATCTTTCTTCAAATAGAATGCTGATCCATGAAGGTAGAGACAGTACAGGAGTTATAAAATCATTATTTTGCATTCATCGTGACAAAGATTTTTTTCCAATTAAATCTGGAGGGGGATTTTAATGAAGAGCAGAATTTTTCATGGTTTTGTAGTCTTTATCTACAGATTGCTTATAACATGCAGAGGGAAACATGGTATCCCTACAGTGGAAAACTCAGGCAGTACTGTGACCCCTTGATCCAAATTGATATTACCATTGGACAGACAGACAATTGTAAACTTCCTGATTTGACATCTTGAATAAGACGCAATATCCACTATGTAGAATTTAGACCTGGAATATATAAATTAACTCTAAATATGAGGAACATTTTTATAATCCTATTAAAAACAATATTAAAGAGAAAAAAGGGTCTGTAGTATTAAAAAAAAAATTATTGTTATGAGAGACAAAGAACGGCTGAGGAAATGTTCCAGAATAGGGAAAACAAGAAGCAGGATAACCATATGCAGTATGTGATTTTGGACTCAGGAGAAAAAAAAAATGCTGTAAGAAACGTTAGTGACAAAACTGGAAAATGTGGAGTATAAAACCTATAAAGTGAATCCATATTAAAATCCCTAAAATTTTTAACTGCACAGAGGTCATGAATGAATATTCTTATTCTTAGGAAATATACCCAGAAATGTTTAAGAATAAAGGGATAAGAAAAAAAAGTATAGATAGACATGTGGATATACACAATGACAAAGTAAGTAGAGCAAAAATGTTAACAACTGATGAATCTGAGTAAAGGGTGTATAAAAGTTCTTTGCTCTGTATTGCAACTTTTCTGTATGTTTAAAATTATTTCCAAGTAAACAGTATCACATTTTAGTAATGGTGATTTAGATATTTTAGACATCCAAACATTTGTGAAGTGAACGGTTGGATGAATGAGTTTAAATAGTACACATTGTACTTAACAGTAATGCTATTTCTATATTTTTGTTAATGTAATTTCTTCACATGCTCAAAATATAGCATGCTTTCATGAAAGACCAAGAAACCAGACTGATACTCATTTAGATAAAACACAAGACAGAAAACAGAAATAATGCCAATTACAGAAAGGAAACTATTTTGAGGAGGTTACTAAAATTATACTACAAGTTAAGGAAGCATATATCAATATCACTATGACATTTTTCCAATGTTTCCCAAGCACACATGCCTGGATTAGTTATTTTAAAGCGTGAAATACATGTTTAACTCTTCAGAAGCTGTCACTCAGAGTCTCAGCTTGCCTTGACCCTAGTATAACAGATTTACCAATGAAAGCAGATTTTATCCTGATTTCACAAAGCAGGAAACACTATAAACTTCAAGAGACTTAAATTCTATATCACACTTCTGTTAATATAGAGGGTGTTGTAGCAGTCTTATGGGGTACTAAGTTCAGCTTATGGGTAGTTGAAGACAGATATCATTAAGAGGGGATTTTATAAGTATATAAACATTCACTGGTATGTCATTATCCTTTTATTAAATTGTTTATCCAAATAATGTATCTTTTAAAAAGTTTTCTTTCGTCTTCCCAATTCCTTTACCCCACCCAGAAAAGGAGTTCTGGTAGGTTATCTGCTTTAAACTGTGAATCAATAGGTACTTACTCTCTTATTTAAAACAACAACAAAACCAGAAACCTACTTTATTGCAGTTATTTTATCATTATTTATAAATTGATAAATGAACCATAATAATCATCACTTATAAATGATTTTTTTGAAATTATATGTAATTTGTGAATTACATAGTCAACCTTTTGATACCAATGTCTGAAAAACTAGTGTTCCTTTCATTAAAGTTTTCATATAAATTTTCTTGCATTTTGATATGGTCTTGCTGCTTTTGTCTTGTGTCTTGAAATGAGAGATTTGGCCAACAACTAGAGAGATTTTGCATTTTTCAAATCATGATATTGTGCCTCCAAGTTATTTCACGCTAGGTGTTAATGGACCTTTAGAGACTTGAAAATTAAAAGAAGGAAGGAGAAGATGCCTACTTTAATTCTAGGCAGCATTTCATTCTGGTAATTTGAAAACTGTTGGTTTGGGTAGGTTGGAAAAGGGTAATCTTAGAGGTCTGGCTCACAAAATCTGTGCAAATATGACTAATTTGAGTAGTGGAGAAAAAAATAAGTATGTAAACAAATACATATAATTGAAAGAAATTAAAGGAAATTTCTTGGAATACCATGGACACAAATATTCAACAAAATACATTTCAATATGCCATAAAACTTATCCAAAAGCTGAGCATTATAGAATGGTCACTTATGACACGTGAACTCTATTGGTGTTTACACAGGATGTGTGGAAGACAATAGTTATTAAGTCTCTATTGTGTGCCAGAACAGGGATGAAAATTTAATTAGTGCTTCCTGACTTCTCATAACTAAATTATAAGCTATTTTTATTTCATTTTATGCATCAAAAAATTTATTTTACGGGTTGAATTAATATATGAGTTCACATACCTCAGAAGTGGCAAAACAGGAATGCATGTTTTGTTCAATTACTCTAGAGTTGTATGTGAACAATATTTATCTCTCTTGATGAACTGGCATGTTCCCTAGGAGAGTCATAGAACTCATGTTGTTTTGCTTTAGGCTTTGCTGTGTCAGGGAAACTGGGATTCAGTTCTGCACATGGTTGTGCTTCTCCAAGCCCAGATGACCCACAGAATTGTCTGTGTCAACATCTGTGTTTGTAAAATCAGAGTTTGAACTCATTTCCATTTAGCTCCAAATTCTATGCATGTTCAGATGACAAAGGTTTCTACTGGAACTGGAGTCAACAGAAACTCCTTACCCTGGGGAAGCCAGCTGGCTTGTGTGGGATTCCCTGTGTGAATATTCCGGGAGTTTGAGTCTACAAGAATATGCATTATCACTTGCTCCCCAGGGTCCAGTGTGGGTCGAATGGAAGGAGGAATCTTATTAGCAGCTGAAATATATATAATCCTCTGGTTGTCCCAGCCAATGAACCCTTCATCTGAAGGGGCTATACAGTGAGAAATAATTCAAATATACATATAGAGATAGAGACCAGGTGTCACTGCAAGTGAAAAGGTTGGGAGATGAGTATAGCAAATATAAATTTACCCAACTCTCGAACTGAGTAATATGTGGTTTACTTATTGGGGGAGGAAGCCAAAGCCTGGCTTGTAGTAAATATAATTACTACTGTATTATTACTATTGTTACTACTTGTTATGGGTTGAATTACTTCTGAAAAGGAAGTTCAAATTTGGTTCCTAACTGTGAGTACTTAAATTTTATCTTATTTGGAAAGAGGCTATTTGTAGATATAATCAAGCTAAGATAGGATCATACTGGATAAGAGAGGGATTGGGGTGGGAAAAAAGTGGTGATTGTATAGTCATGGAAGTTTTTAGCATAAGGATAACCAGAATTCTGAATTCACATGTTGTTTCTAAGAGTCTGTAAATAACCTTTAAAGCAGAAAACTTTTGCTTGCTTCTGAAGAACTACTGTGATTATAGTAGTGGATCTTAGAAAGCAGGGACACATACATAGCGAAGGTGATGATAGAGGCAACTCTTTGAGTCACATCTGCCATGTGATGACAAAGACAGCTATTTGAGTGATGTGGCCACACGCCAGGGAATCCAAAGAATGCCAATGACCAGAAGCTAGGAAGAGTCAGGGAAGGATCCTCCTCAGAGCCTTCAATGGGAGCATGGCTCTGAAAACATATGCATTTCAGATCTCTAGCCTTTAGAACTAAAAGCCAATGCATCTGTCATATTTTCCTAGGGAAGCCCTAGGAAACTAGTACATTACTCCTGTCATCTTGGCTCTTTTACCACAACCCAAGAAGGTGAGGAATAACTTTCTTTCAATTCTGTATGCAAACACTGGACTGAAAATCTTCAAGTGATTCAACATTTCTTTGGTTCGATAGTGTCCCCGAGCCCCAAATCTGATGCCATCACTTTCTGAAACCATTACCAGAAGAATAGTACTTTTCAGAAGCAAGCAGAAACATTATGCTTTAAAGGATATCAGAGACTTCTCTAAACCACATCCGTGTTTAGAATCTGGTTATCTCTACATTAAAATAATCTTTTCCTTATTTTCCTTTTCCGTTTTTTTCTTACGCTGTATTTATACTACATCCTCCAGAAAGGATTAAAGGCAAGATATATAAAATTTAATAAGCAGACTTAAGAGTGGGGTAAAAGAATAAAGGAGAACAAGAATAGGATTACCAAATAAAGCCAGAACTATGGCTGGGCCACAGATTTCCTTTCTAACAGCCTGTGTTAAAATTAAAACCTGGTCAGTTACAAAATTTAGAGAGTTCAAACAATAAAACCAATAATTGAGCAGAACTATTTTTGGCAATTTTTCTTGGGACCCTGTGTTATGAAGAACAAAACGATTGACCATACTCTCTAATAGTTTCAACATCATATTTCATAGGGACCTTTTTAATAATGATCTTCCATATAATTTGAAGGTTTTATCCCAATCTTTATTCAGTAAAAACAATAATCATGGATCAATGTGACTCAACCCAGATGCCTAGTTATTTTGTCTATGTGATAAAATTGGTCACACAGCTTAAAGATTACCATTTCCATGTACATTGTCCCCTCCATTTTCTATACAGATTTTTGTTTTTATTCTCTATTTATTCCTCTTTTTTGACATTTAATTTGAGTCTAAGCACCTATATTTAAATTAAAGGAATTTGTCTTAATTCCTTTTGAAATTCCCCTGTAACTTGGCACAGGGCCTTGCACAGAGACACCTAATTCCCATGTAATGGAAAATACTCAGGCCACACTAGCACAGAGACAGTGAGTGAAGTCACTTTACTCCCATAACTTACCTCTGCTCGAAAACACAAATTCTTCCCTCTCAGATCAGCCACAGTGTTTTCCTCAATTACTTTCAAGGATGAATTCACTTTTAGCCCTATAACCACAATCCAGAGGTCAGATATGCTATTAAAATTTCTTTGTTCAGAGCTGCTGGTGGGACATTTTATTGACTGCTCTGCTTTCTCTGTCCCCAGTTGCCTTCATTTCTTGAAATATTGATGCTAAAGTTGGTGATGAGAAACAACTTTCTCTCCTGGATTATAGTCTTTTGCCTGGACCCAAAATTGTGATCTTAATTTGATACAAGAACCCTAATGATAAAGGATTTTATTTAATTAGATTATGGTCTCCACCCCCCCAAGGCTCTGGTGTTGTTCTAAGAAAAAAGGGGCCAGAAGACAGTTGAGGATAACTGAATATAACAGCAGTATTTGATTCATTGGTTTGGGAATTCATATCTAAACATTGTCCCAAGGAGTTAAGTAGCCTGAGGTTTGGGATTAATGTGGAAATTCAAATGCCCTTCACAACACTTACTTTTTACTCTCCCCTTCTTATCCTTGCTGCCCACCCACTTCCTGTAAGCTTAGACTATTCTCTGGCTTGTTTGGATTTCCAGTGGCTATTCAGTTTAGGTTGGGACTTTTGTGGCACTAAATAAAGGAATGTATAAGAAAATAAATTATTGTATTTAATTTGGAGGAAAGAATTTGATCCTATTGTAGAAACTCATTTGGGGGCACTAAAATGGTGAGACATACATTGATCGAGGGTCCCGGAACCCAAGAAAGTTCCATAATGGCCAGTGAAACAGATGAATCAGAGAGAACTAAGAGTGGCCTAAAATGATGGGTTCAAAATTCTGCTCCAATTTTTAAGCAATTGCTGATGATTATTTATATGAATAAATTTAGGAATCCATGATATAACATATGACTTTTTTTTTTTTTTTGTGAACCAGACATTTAGGTTTTAGGTTAGGCTCAACTACCATCATCTTATTTGTGAAAACTTAGACAAGTCTGATGGGGTTTAATTTATACATCTGAAAAAATAAGAGATAATTGTCTATTATTATCTTCATGAAACACAGAAAACTTAAGATAATGAATATGAATTACTTTTAACAGCATAAGAACATATAAATATAAGAAAATCTTACAATTTCAGCAAGAATTTCACAGAAATGTGGTCCTAGGGAACTACATAAAGAGTGATAGAGATTTCTCTAAAGAAGTAAGTGACATATTTGTCAGAGATTGTATTTTAAAGTGACCATTTAGTTATTTATAGTGTAACTGAATCACCATTGGAAGCTCCGTAGCATCTTTATCAAATGTTAGTAAATGAGTTCCAGTATTCTGTACTGAACAGCATTCTTGAACTAAATAATGTCTAAAATATTTGTGCATTTTCATAATACCATTTTTATTATATATAAATATGAAAAGAAGAGAAAAACCACTATTTTGGGGTGGTAGGATTGTTGAAATCTCTGTTACACTTGTGAATGGAATAGCAGTTAACAAATATTATTTAAAAATTGTTCTCAGGTCACCTGGGTGGCTCAGTGGAAGTGTCTACCTTTGGCTCAGGTCACAGTCCCAGGGTCCTGGGATTGAGCCCGACATTGGGCTCCCTGCAGAGCAAGGAGCCTGCTTCTCTCTCTCCCTCTTCTGTTATTCCTGCTTGTGCTCTCTCACTCTCTCTGTCAAATAAATAAATAAAACCTTAAAAATTGTTCTCCTAGGGAAGAATGCATACATCTTAAGCAAGGATAGATAATTCTATTATGTAAAATTTTGCTTTGGGCACCATTCTGAAATAAAAACTTTTAATTTTAATCCCTTAATTATCATGAATAATACTTCATTTTTCATTGATCACCAGGTAATTCATCATCAAACTATGAAATCGAGCTCTTCTCATGACAGACAACACAGAGAATGAAATTAATGTGTATGAACCTGCTGCTTTTCTATTCCGTGAAGTAACCATAGAGGCAGCATCTATCTGCTGGCTTTTTCTGTCCATGTGTATTTATTCCTAAGGAAGGAGGTCTTTCCTTCCTTCCATCCTGAAAATGCTGTAGCACAGGGGTGACTTCAGAGAAGGCAGGCCAGGTGGCATCACCCAAAGGGCCTGTCCAAAAGTGGGAGAAATTTCCATAATCTGTGCCCCACAGGTTCTTAGAGACGTGGCTGTGAAGGCATCTTTCCTTAAATACATAAAACTCTTTCTATCCAGGCAAAATTAGAGGACAGTATCCATGGCAAAAAGAAACCCCAATTATTCCTCCTGGGTTTTTTGTTCTTTTTCTTTTACTCACATTTACCCTCTTTGCTACCACCAGAAATGTTATTTTAAAGATATAGTTGAGCAATATAACAGATTAGTTATATAGGAATAGCAAGTATAATTTCCCTCAAAAACAAAGAGACTCTTTACTCAATGCTGAGTCCAGAATAAAGAACCTTGACTCTTCTAGATGCTGCCAACCCAAACAAGCTCCCTTACCCATGATGCTCTGCTCTCAAGGAAACCTCCCCCACTATTAAGAGTATTATAGAAGACAAATCCACTAAGCAGCTACATAGGTATAATTATTTCTGTAGCATATGTGGGTGGGCTGTTAATAAAACAATAAAGTATAAAATGAAGCTCTTTGCAAATGGGCCACTCTGCATATCAACATGAATACATATGTGTGCACATGCACACACACACACACACACACCCCTATGTGTATAATTAGGCATAATTGAAATGATATAGGGCCTCCAGGAGAGATGATGTGTTGTTAAGGGGCTTTTAGGTACTTTCACTAAGGCAAATTAATTTTTAAAAAAATAGAGGCTTTGTAAAATACGTATCACAAAGGATACATTTTTCCCAACTTCCACATTTACCTATTTAGTTAATTATTGTTTCCATATATACCCATAGACACAAATCCATTCATCCATGTCCTGCTCAAAAATTATTCTCGAAAAAGCATTTTCTAAGTATTTTAAATCTCAAAGTACATATGAACATAGATTTTTTAAAAAAGAAAGCAGATTTTAGGTATACCAAACATAAAGAGTTTTAGTATTTCATTGTTCAAGAAAGTATCAATAAAACATCATACGCAACCCAGAGATTGTGATGGTGTTTTGTTTGATTATGTGTTTCTGAAGTTAGGGGTAGGGATCCCTTTGGAATCACACTCAATGATATTTTCAGACTCCTATTATGTCATCTTCATATGTATTTTTTTTCACATACTTTTGGTTTTTCACACTATTTCCTATCTCTCTTTCCTCCCTATGTGTATTAGCTGAAATTCTGCAGAGACAGAACCAGTAGAATGTGTATGTGTATACCTACACACAGTCTGCTGGCAGAAGTTCCTCTTCCTCTAAGGGAAGTCAGTCTTTGTTCTGTTAGTGCCTTCACTTGATGGGACAAGGCCCACCCACATTATGGAGAGAAATCTGCTTTACTCAATGTCCACTGATTCAAATGTTAACCTCATTCGTGTATTTACCCCAAAGATAGAGATGTAGTGAAAAGAAGGGTCATCTGTACCCCAATGTTTATAGCAGCAATGGCCATGGTTGCCAAACTGTGGAAAGAACCAAGATGCCCTTCAATGGACGAATGGATAAGGAAGATGTGGTCCATATACACTATGGAGTATTATGCCTCCATCAGAAAGGATGAATACCCAACTTTTGTAGCAACATGGACGGGACTGGAAGAGATTATGCTGAGTGAAATAAGTCAAGCAGAGAGAGTCAATTATCATAAGGTTTCACTTATTTGTGGAGCATAACAAATAACATGGAGGACAAGGGGAGATGGAGAGGAGAAGGGAGTTGAGGGAAATTGGAGGAGGAGACAAACCATGAGAGACTATGGATTCTGAAAAACAAACTGAGGGATTTGAAGGGGCGGGGGATGGGAGGTTGGGGGAACCAGTTGGTGGGTATTGGAGAGGGCACGGATTGCATGGAGCACTGGGTGTGGTGCAAAAACAATGAATACTGTTACACTGAAAAGAAATAAAAAATTAAAAAAACAAAAAACTAAAACTAAAACAAAACAAAAACAATAACAACAACAACAACAACAAAAAAATGCCTTCATAGAAATAACCAGAATAGTTTACTAAATATCTGGACCCCATGATCCAGCTAAGTTGACACATAAGATTAACCATCTCAACATCTACGGAAAATAGTTGTGTTGATATTGTCATATGGGTCTATAGAAAGTGTTTTTAAAAGACACAATAGTGAATGTTTCTCTGATATAAAAACCAAGTAGAATTAGGGAGAAAAGTATGCCTTGATTAGTTCAAATCTTGGTTCTGTTGTTCTGTAAGCGATTTGCTTAAGTTAAATTAGCTAATTGAGCCATGCTTTTTCATCTGTAAAATGAGGACAGATGTGTCCACTAACTCACATTTCATTGATTTGCACCTATTAGAGAAACACAGACTGAATTATTAGTTTTCTACTGTCTTTAGGGTTAACATTTTAATAAATTGTTTTTGCTGTTTTTTTTTTTTTTTTTAAAGATTTTATTTATTTGTCAGAGAGAGAGGAATGGCAGGCAGAGGCAGAGGGAGAAGCAGGCTCCCCGCCAAGCAAGGAGCCCGATGTGGGACTCGATCCCAGGATGCTGGGATCATGACCTGAGCCGAAGGCAGCTGCTTAACCAACTGAGCCACCCAGGCATCCCATTTTGCTGTTTTTTTTTTTTAAGTTTATATTTATATGATTCCTGGGGTGCCTGGGTGGCTCAGTCGTTAAGTGTCTGCCTTTGGCTCAAGTCGTGATCCCAGAGTCCTGGGATTGAGCCCCACATCCGGTTCCCTGCCCAGCGGGAAGCCTGCTTCTCCCTCTCCCACTCCCCCTGCTTGTGTTCCCTCTCTCGCTGTGTCTCTCTCTATCAAATAAATAAATAAATAAATAAATAAATAAATAAATAAAATCTTTAAAAAAATTTATATTTGTATGGTCCCTAACATTTTTAGTTATAGTTTTCCAATTCTATTAGATAGAGCAAATTTACAAAGGAACAATATCTGAAATCTTCTCTTAGATGTATCCTGTTTCTTTTTGTTTGCTTACTTCCTCACTATTAAGTTTGAAATATGGAAGAATATAAAAGATAAAAACTAAGTAGCAATTACCTACAATGGTCTTGAAAGTGCAAATTTAAACTTTAATGAAAATAGGAAATTACCCTTCTTAGTAAGTTAAACTTCAACAATGACTGAAGTCTGTCACAGAAACAACTTCATTTACAAGAGAGTAAAGGGAAGACAGCATTATTTTAACTTTTGCTTGATTCTGATTTGACCCTTTGGTGTCTCCTTGTCTCTCACCTCTTTCTGAGGGCAACTGGTTGCCCTTTAGGGAAGCTTAAGTGAAATGAAGTGTCAGTTATAGCTCTTTAATTAGGAGTGTAGTCCTTGAACTTCAAGACAGAGTTTAAGTTATTTTGCTACTTGATTTTTCCAAGTGGTCTTATAGCGCACATGGTGGCTGTTCTTTTGGTGAGAAATTTTGTGATGTGTATACAGAATATTAAAAAAATAAAACATTTTGAGTGTGATAATTACAGTGTCACCATTGTCACTATTTTAAGGAATTACACCTGGGAGAGAACAAAGGTAGCTTTTTGATTTGTTACTGTGTAGAAAATTAATTCTCAGAGAAATTTTTATTCATATTCACTCTGCCAGTGGTATTAAGGAGGAACAAATATATGGTAGGTGAAAAAAAGTACATTTGCTCAGTATCTATTTTTCATAATTAAGAATGTAATTATAATTAGGAATAGTGGTTTTTAAAATCTTCAACTGAGATGTAATATATTCAAGAGTTAAACATGTTTATTCAGCCCAGGGATAGAAAATAAAGATGTAATGTTTATTCATGTAGTCACATAAGCATTTAGATAGATGTATGTGTATGTAAATAAACATATATATAATATCATAGTACATATATGTTACATAAATATCTCATTCCTCTCCACTGAACAATAATTTATTTTTTTCTCTTGGCCAAACTTCATCACTCTTAAGTTTTTCAATCACAAACTTGAATGTACAGAAAATAATCAACAGTTTTGTGCAAATGTTTTCATACAGCTCTGTTACTAACAATAATGACCTAAGCACAGTGCATTTGCAGGGGAATTAATGACTGGGGTTAATGGCCCGAGGCAAAGCCAGCCAGTCATGAATCCCTAAGAAATGCCCCACGCTTTGATCATTATTGCTTCATTACAACATAAAAATAATCAGCTGCAATTACAGTGGGAACTATGGGAACAGTTCAGTCTTGAAAATTAACTCTTTCAGGCTCAACATTGCTGAATATTTCACTGCTTCCAGTGAATTTAGTATAAACAATCCTGTAACCAAAGAATTGATACAAATTGAAACATAGTGTGATCCTGAGTGGCCAATATTCCAATTGAAATTAGCAATATGCCTGGCTAAACAAAGAAAGCAAAATGGGCCTGTGCAAGTAAAACATCAAGAAAGTCAGCCTGAACTAAGAATTTTTAAAGAGATACTTATCTCATGCACTGAAAAAATGAAAAAAAAAAATGGGTACTACAATCATAGCCATATTTTGATGAATTCCAGGAAAACAATAATAAGGAATAAAAAAGAGAATATAATCTGAAAAAATCTTAAATTCCATTTTTGCATAAATGTTACTAAAATTTGGAGAAAGCAAATATAAAATGTATTTTAGCGATGCATATCACTTTTCAAATTATTCTGTTTAAAAAAAATTCTGTTTGTACATAATATAAACCTTTTTCAAAGCAGTATATATGTTGTTGAATGAAAGGATGCGTGGATAAATTTTTATCTATTGAGCATGCATATATTTTTTTAAGATTTTATTTATTTATTTGTCAGAGAGAATGAGCACAGGCAGAGGCAGAGGGAAAAGCAGGCTCCCTGCTGAGCAAGGAGCCCAATGTGGGACTTGATCCCAGGACGCTGGGATCCTGACCTGAGCCGAAGGCAGCTGCTTAACCAACTGAGCCACCCAGGCGTCCCGAGCATGCATATTTTAATAAAAATCAGATATAAGAATATATTTTCCTATTTTATGGCTTCTGCCCCACAAGACTACCTGAACTGTCACTAACAATGTCTTCATCAAGAAATCCTAAAGACTTTTTACATATTTTTCCCCCACTCAAAACCCTATGAGCATTTGACATAAACTTATTTTTTTCTTTTCTCTTTCTCTTTTTCTTTTTTTAGATCTACCTCCTCCTTTCACATTTATAACAAGTATTTCTTCTCTCTGATTACTTCCCCATTCTTTGACTGTCCTTTGAACACTCCCATTCTCTTCCCATTCTCTCAATATAGATGTTTATCAAGAACTAGTTTTGACATTGTTTTTATCCTTATCAGCACCCTCATAATTCTGGAGTATCATTTTCTTCCATAGGTTCAATTATTTTCTCTTTATAGATATATTCTAAGCCTATTTCTCTATTTCTCTATTTCATTCCTCTCCCAGGTTCATTCTTCCTAAGTATCTACTAGATGTGAGGCCATATATACACTTTTGGCAATTCAAGATATTATATTTGAACTGACCTCATCACTTTCCTCTTCTGCCTCTTTAAATCCTTCCCTTGTTCAAAACATCTACCTGAGCATTTCCAGTCACAAGTTGAGTTCTAGTTAACTCCCTGCCTAGGTCCAGGAGATCTGATTTCCATACAATTCTAACATTCATTTGTCTCTTTTAATTATAAACACATCCCTAATTAATCTTCAATCTGAATTATTTCAGAAGACCTTATCTGGTCTTGATATTTCTTTACCACAAGTAGTATACTTTTCTCCTTGTTTAAAAATTTTTTTCTTTCTAAATTTCATTTTAGTTACCTTTTGTTTATTTTAAGATTTTACTTAAATTCCAGTTAGTTGACATACAGTATAATATTCATTTCAGGAGCAGAACTTAGTGATTCATCACCTACCTGTAACACCCAGTGGTCATCACAACAAGTGCTCTAGTAGTGTATTTTTAATAAGATTTTTTCTCATTTGGCCTCCAACCTCCAGTTGGATATAAAATTTGATGGGTGCACGTGAACTTTGGCAATATGGGTCTGAATCGTGGCCTCGATAGTTACTATATATATGACAGTGTAGAAATTATTTATTCTATAATATTCTCAATATTGACATAAATACTAACCTATATTATAAGCTATTATAATATGTAAAACTAATATTTATAACAAGCTTCTTATTTCACATTGATAATTTTGCTTAAATTTCCACCAGGTCTAACAGTATATGCATGTGACTAATATGCTTTAAATAAAATTAATTGTATTATAGTTGTTTGGGTGTCTGTTCCCTTATGACTCCCCTACCTTACTCCCACTACATATACACAGTACCCTATATGCTGCCTCAAGGTTTTCCTCGTGTTGGTTTTCCTCAAGATGGTTTTCCTAGGCTTTTAAAAGTATACATTCCTGGTTTTGGTTTTCACTTGGGATACAGAAAACAGGAAAGAGTAACACTCCCACCCTTAAAAATAACAGCAATAAAGCTGACAGATTTCAGTTTCACAACTTTTCCTAAGCACATCAGAAAGCTGAGGTTGCAGAATAACTAATCTAAAAAGCAAAAAACAAAATGTGTTGCCAAGGAATAATAACCAGTAGGCCATATTCAGGTGTGACAGACATCAGAGAGCAAATTTAAAACAACTACATTCATGTCATATTTAAATTTTCCAATGGAAAAGATGGAAACCATGCAAAGCTGGGTAAGCATTTTCAATAGAGTGATGAGAACTAGAAGTAATAGTGAACATAATAGAAATGAAAAATAAAGTAAAAATGAAGAATGCCATCAACAGAGTCCCTAGTAGGTTCAAGACTATCAGGGAATAGGTCAATGGTAGGTCTGTAGAAATCACCCAGACTGAAGCAGAGGGGAAAAGTGTAGAAAAAAAGACACAATACCATGCAGAATAGAATACCCAGGAGTTGTGATGCAGTGTCACATGTCCTAGCATACATGTATTTGGTCTTCCAGAAGCTGAACAGAAGGAACAGAACAGAAAAAAAAAATCTGTGAAGAAAGAAGAGCTAAGAATTATACAAAATTAATAATAAATATCAAATTATGCATTTAAGAAGATCAGAGAACAAAAGCAGGATAAAGAAATGAATAAACTCACACTTCTAGGCATACCATATTTAAACCATTGAAAATCCAAGATAAGGAGAGATTCTTGAAGGCAGCCAGGGGGAAAAAAGGACACATTACTTACAAAGGAACAAAGGTAAGAATTAAAAAAGACTTCTTCTGGGGCGCCTGGGTGGCTCAGTGGGTTAAATCCTCTGCTTTCGGCTCAGGTCATGATCTCAGGGTCCTGGGATTGAGCCCTGCATCGGGCTCTCTGCTCAGCGGGGAGCCTGCTTCCTCCTGTCTCTCTGCCTGCCTCTCTGCCTACTAGTGATCTCTCTCTCTCTCTCTCTCTGTCAAATAAGTAAATAAAATCTTAAAAAAAAAAAAAAAGACTTCTTCTGAAACCATGCAAGACAGAACACCATAAGTGACATCTTTTAAATAATGAAAGAAAAAACTGAGCAACAGCAAAAAATACATACACAGCAAGAATATTTCTCATAAGAGAAAGAGAAATAAAGGCTTTTGAGGCAAACCAAAACTAAGTCATTGCCAGTAGTCCTACACTAAACACCTAAAGCAAATGAAGAAAAGAAATAATAAAGACAGAATCAAAGAAATTGAAACATAAGACTATAGAAAAAGTTAACCAAACCAAAGTTTTCTTCTTTGAACAGATCATTTATAAACCTCTAGATTGATTGACTTGAACAAATCAAAAATGAAAAATGACAATATATTAAGAACTAAAAAGATGCCATCACTACAGAGTTCATGGACCATAAAGTTATAATAAAGGAATAGATGAAAAACACTTAGATGAAATGGACCAATTCTTTAAAAGACAAAAACTACCAGACTTTAACCAAGAAGAAATAGACAATCTAAAGATTCTTAAAATGATTTAAAATTTCAATTAGTAGTTATAAAGCTCCCAATGATTTAAAAAAAAAAAGAAAGAAAGAAAACAAGACACCTAGATATAGATAGTTTCAGTAGTGAAGTTGGTCAAACATTCAAGGAAGAAATAATTCATATCCTGTATAATTTCTTAAATTTATTTAGAAAATAGAAAGGAACTCTTCCCAAGGTTTTTTTTATGACATCATAATTACCTGTATATCAAAACTGAAGACATTAGAAGAAAAGAAAATCATAAGCCAATATCATTCATAAGTTTAGATATCAAAATCTTCAAAATTATTATAAAACCAATTCCACCAACATGTGAGTAAAGCATAACACATTACAAACAAGCAAAGTTCATTCGTAAATGTAAGACTGGTTTAATATTTAAATACCAATCAATGCACTTCTTCATATTAGTAAGCTAAGCAGGAGAAATCATGAGTATTTCAACAAATGCAGGGAAAAAAAAACCAGCCAAATTCCACCTTCTATTACTAATAAAAGCCTTCAACCAACTAGGAATAGAAACTTGATAAAGGGCTTCTACAAAACTCCCCAATATCACACTTATGACTTATTTCTCCCTCTCAAGATGAGGAACAAGGCAAGGATGGCTGCTGCCATCATTCCTAGCCCTCCTCACACTGAAAGTCATAGACAATGCAGTAAAACAACAAAAGAAAAGAAAGGTATTCCATTGTAAAGAACAACCAAAACTTTGTTTACAGACAATATGATTGTATATGTATATAGTACTAAAAAGACTACAAAAAAGTCCTAGAGTTAAGTGAGTTTAGCAGTGAAACCAAGTTGAAATATGTAAGGTTGATATAGTAAAAAGAAAAAATTGTATTTCTCTATAGTAGCAATGAACAATTAGAATTCTAAGTGTAAAATAGAATATATTTTACAACAACAGCAAGAAAAATGAAATATTTATATTGTCTAACAATATATTTGCAGAATTAGTATACTGAACTCTATAGAAAAAGAAATCAAAGAAAACCAAAATTAATAGAAACTTGTGCAATTATTATGAATTAGAAGACTCAATAGTATTCTTAATTTTTCTCAAATTGGAATTTAATGTCATTTCAATAGAAATCCTATTCTATAATCCATGAGTATTATAGAAATTGACAGGCTGATTCTAAAATTCATATGGAAAGGGAAAGACATTAAGATAGCTATACAATTTATAATAGAAAAACAAAGACATTCATATTATTTGATTTCCAGGCTTGTTTTGAATCTACAAATATGAGTGAAATAGGTGAAGGGGATTATGAGTGTAGTTATCATTATAAGCACTGAGTAAAGTTGTATAGAATTGTTGAATCACTGTATTGTGAACTAATATATAATATTACTGAACATATGGAAACTGAAACAATAGATAATATTACTGAAACATACCTGAAACTAATGTACATTACTTTTGTCTAATAATTATACAAAAATATATAAAATATATGTAATATATAACTATATATAAAAATATATATTATCATTATAATATAACATTATATGTTAACTCTATTGGAATTAAAATTAAAAACGATAAAAAAAGAAAATATCTTTGTAGTCTTAAGTTAGGCAAAGATTTTTTAATATGTTCTTTTTTAAGATTTTATTCATTTATTTGACAGAGATCACAAGTAGGCAGAGAGGCAGAGAGAGAGAGAGGAAGGGAAGCAGGCTCCCTCCTGAGCAGAGAGCCCGACGTGGGGCTTGATCTCAGGACCCTGGGATCATGACCTGAGCTGATGGCAGAGGCTTTAACCCACTGAGCCACCCAGGTGCCCTGGCAAAGATTTTTTTAAAAACATCCCCCCAAAAGCCTGACTTATAAAAGAAGCAATAGATAAAAAAATGAGGTTTATCAAAATTAAAAACTTTTGTTCTCTGAACAACAGTATTAAAAGGATGAAAACACAAACCACAGACCATGAGAAACATTTGCAGATGATTTTTCTGGAGGGAATTATATCTAGAATATGTAGTGACTTGTCTCACTCAACCATGAAGGAACAAAAACCCAATTTTTAAAAAAATTGGCAGAAGATTTGAAGAGATATTTTACCATAAAAGATATAGAGGTATAAATAAGAATGTAAAAAGCTGCTTAACATAATTATTCATCAGGGAAATTGAAATTAAATCAACAGTGTATTAAATAAAACAACTTACCCACAATATTTATAGTAGCTTTATTGAAAATAAGCAAAAGTTGGAAACAGCTCCAACCTCTCTTAACTGGGAGTGCGTAAGCCAGCTATGTTACGTCCATACAACAGGAAACTTGACAATAAAAATGGATAAGCTACTTTGGGACTCCACCACATGTTTAAACCCAACTGCATTTTACTAAGTAAAAGAAGTCAGATCCAAAAAGCAACTACACAACTTATTGTATAATTCCACTTGTAAGGCGTTGTGGAAAACATAAAACTGTAGGGATGGAAGATAGATAAAAGTCACTGGGTGTTGAGGTTGGGAGTGGGACTTGACTGCAAAATGGTACACAAGGGAATTGTTGGCTGGTGGAAATATTCTGTATTTCAATTCTTGTGGTGGATGCCAAAAAGATAGGCATTCCTCAAAATTCACAAAACCAGAAATATTGGACTTTTTTTTAGGTAGGTTAAAAAGTAAATTTTTAAAAATCTACAGTGTCTAGAAATATACATTACCAGAAAATGGTGAGAATTAAATTAATTGAGTTCTGGTGAGATGACAAAACACTGATAAGTTCTATTGACTAGTATTATTAAGTATTCCAAGCCAAGATTTCAAGGCTTCTTTTGACTTAGACCTAAATCTATAGAGATCATTAAAACCAGGGATGTCATTCCAGTTGGTTTTGGAAATTTTTTGGACCTTCTGAAAAGTAAAAATGGAAGTTCTAGGAAAGTTTTCTGATACTTTTGCAATTGTTTCAAAATGCCTGGAAACATTTGTGAAGATTAATATATTTCTTTAATGTAATAAAATGTTTTAAAAAATATGAAGTCAACTTATACTTGTGTTTCCACTATTTCTCAGTAAGTTTCAATGTATTGGTTTCTTATTGCTGCTGTAACACATTACCACAAATTTAGTGACTTAAGACAACCCACATTTATTACCTCATACTTTTGAAGATCAAAAGTCTGAAATGGGTTCTTTTGGTTTGTAATCAATATACTGACAGGGCTGTGCTCCCCCACAGGCTAGAAGGAAGAATCGTTCTCTTTCCCTTTTCTGCTTCTGGAGTTGACCTGCATTCCTTGGCTGGTCATCTCCTCCTTCATCTTCAAAGTCAGCAGAATGCCATTTGCAGTTTACCCTTTGACTCTGATCATCTGCTTGTCACAACTCCTTCTGATTCTGACCATTCTGCTTTTCTCTTATAAAAACCCTTGTGATTACATTGGGCCCACACAGATAATTCAGACTAATCTCCCACCCCAACATCATTAATGTAATCACATCTCACATCCCTTTTGCCATGTAAGGTAATATATTAACAGGCTCTCAGTATTAGCATATTGGCATCAGTGGCTGGGATAAGGTGGGTGGTGGGGGAACTTGTCAGCCTTGGCGCACGTGCACACACACACACTCGTGCGTGCACACACATACACACACACAAATATATCCATGGCCCTGCCTAGCTGTACAATATTTTACTCAATTTATGCTCAATTACAAGTAAATCATGAACTTCATATTGTCTTCTTAAATAGACAGCCTATAACTGAGATATGCTTGCCAGAGAATCAACATACTAGAGACCTCTTTATTATGTATGAGAAAGGATCGAGGACATAAGAGACCCGAGTTTCCTCTGGAGAATTGCCTATTAGAATACAACATCCAGCCTTTGCATGTATGTCTTATCAATAGGCAGCTCAGGCTTTAGCTGATTATAATGTCCCTCAGCAAATAGACAAAAAGAACATTGAAAGCAAAACACAATGTCATCTTTTTCCAAAGGAAAAATGTCAATTAGAAAAAAATATGTAATATATAATATTTTATCATATTAAATAATATGAAATTTATATATAAATATGTTTTTATATCTAAACATTTTTAAATAGTTTCTCTGTCTCCCCATTAGGTATTTCACACATATCAGAAAAAAATGTAGCAAGATACAAATGGAAAGAAAAGCTAAGAAATTTTGCAATTTGAATTTTAGAATAACTTTATAACATTATAAAAATCACCAAGAGCAGTTAGTCCTTGAAAGAATTCTCGCTTTACTATTTGAAGATTGACTGACTGTGATTATTATATTAGATAGACATTACCCATTTTATAATTTTTAAAAAATTTGGTGTAATAGTTTAAACACTTCTATTCTCTCCTCAAGCTAATCACATTTTGTGACATGAAGAAAACCCAAAATGTTATGGTTAAAAAAGGATTCGGCTCTCTCAATAATATTAGTAAAATGTGTAACTAACAGTAACCCATTAAGGCAGAATGATAAACACTTTGGTTTCCCTCTTTAACACAAAGAGCTAACAAAGTGTGGTAAGATTTGTTTGGTTATTGTTGTTTTCACTGTTGGCTGTTCTCATTTATACTCTAGTAGAAATAAAACAAGCTTCAGTGGTGGGGAGGCTGGGTGGCTTTGGTTCAGGTCATGTTCTCAGGGTTATGAGATCAAGCCTTGCATCAGGCTCTGCACCCAGCAGGGAGTCGGCTTGAGGTTCTCTCTGTCCCTCTGCCTCTGCCTCCTATGCTCTCTATCTCTCTAATGTAAATAAATAAATCTTAAAAAAAAAAAAGCTAGTCATCATAACTTTTAATAAAACCATCTACTTCAATAAAAATATTCTCTATATATGACTTTTCTCCCCTTATTTGTATTTTAGACATGTACATGATAACTGTTCTTAAGGTTACTGTCATCTGCAAATATTTTTGTTCACTTTCAACATGCACACAAATCTATATATACATTTTGATTATAAAAATGTATAATATACATTATAATATACATTTTGATTATAAAAAATAATTAAGAATAGTTGAATTTGTTAGACAATCAGGCAGTATTTAATTTTTGGCCAATATTATGGGCCTAGCACTGTGAGGAATGAAAAAGAAATACAGATAATGGTTCATGTTTCTTCAGGCTTAGAATTTCATTGGGGAGACATGTTTAATACATATAAAACACTAACAGAGTCAATATATGTGTGATCTTTTAGGTTGACCAGGAAGTAGATGCCCCAAATTTCTATGTGAAGTCATTTCACATCGGTCATATTTATGGCTTCTTTATGATCCCAGGGGATGATGAGAGGCTCATCTGGTTGGGACACTGAGGAGAAGGAGCTCAGTCTCCTCCTCCTTGGTTTGCCTTGTCCAGTCAGCCTGCGGGCAGAGAGAATGCGCTCAGGGCAGCAATCTGCCAGGTTCTAGGGTATGGTTGTCCAGTTCTGGGCTGAAATGAATGTCAAACTCCCTGCAGCCTTAGCTTTAGGTAGGTCACAAGTTCCAATTCGGGCTTTCCTCATAATAGAGATGATATTTCAAGTCCCTTTTTCCTCATTTGGTTCTACAACTGGGTAGGAAAGAGAAGCACACTTGTTTATCACCCTAAAATGCCATTTTTTATTCCTGATGCTCAGAGAAGTAAGAGAAACTGGAGAACCCCCTGAGGTCTTGGTAGGAAGCAGCCTGAAGGAGCTCACACTGGGCAATGAAGGGTGAATGGAACCCAGTCAGGTCAAGTGTAACAGATAAGAAATTGAAGGCAAATAAGTGGCATGAGGGAAAAAAGGACCACAGAACAAGGACAGTATTAAGCTCAGGCAGTGAGGAAACTGACCTGGCCCTGGGGGGTAATTCTGGGGCCGTTATAAGATTTGCTACTAAAAATACAAAGGTCTTGAAAACTTGACCAAGTAATTTCAACTTGATCTTACACCCTGGAAAAGAGGAATGGAATGAAACAGCTTTTTCAAGATGATTATGGCCACGATGTAAAGGAGTTGGTCAGGGAGGGCAGGGGGCATGGGCAGAGAGAGTAAAGACCAGGAATACCAACCCCAAAATGTGTAGAGCCCTGGATTGAAATAGTTAGAACAGGGTGGAAGAAAGAGTGAGCTAATTACACAGAACTGACCATTTCCCATGGGTATTTTTTATCTGTGAATGTGTAACCTTTCCAAGAGCAGAGACAATTAGGCATATGGACTTTGTCTTTGAAAAGTATTTGTAATCATTTGGAAAGATGATTAGATTGCAATTGTCCTGATTTCCAGCTTTGATTACCAAGCATTAATTTAGAGAAAATAGAATTTAAGAACTTCAGTGTGTTTTTGAGATACTTTAGGTCTCACTCTGTAGATACGGAAACTGAGTCTTCAAGCGAATTGGGGGTTACATAATTTGTGTGCAGACACGACCCAGCCTGTAAATTTCTCTATCAGTTCTCTGTCCACTCAGCCTTGCTGACATGAACCACATTTTAGGGAACAAATGCACAAAATATATTGGTGATAAATAACTTGAATAAGTTGTCCCTAGGAATAAGTAAATATATATAATACAGGAAGTGTTCCATTTCCTCAAAGGTGATGCCAGTGATCTATTGTAACTGACACTGCTCTAAAAAGAGATTGATTTTTATCTCTTCTGTAAGAGTCCTTGTCGCCTTGGTCCCTCCACAGATAGTCCCTCATTTTAAAAAAGCTACATTTTGGTGCGGAGAGGAATTGGTCTAGTGGCTTCGGTGGTGGTGGAAGGCTGTCCAAATGAAGCCCCGGCCCTGTTTTAGCCGATGTGTGCCGTGCGGACGGCAGTGATGGAAACACTCATACACGTAGCTGGGACTGAAAGTGTAAACATGTTTGTGTCATGTTTCTGGACCCCTCCCCAGCAGTGAACTTGACTGCAACCATCCAGAACTCCGCAGCTCCTTTTAGTCACTCCACAAAGAGCTGCTGTGTCTTCGGTTTCAGCGAACAAACAATTTGCTATGTGAACAGCTGAAGCAAGCTGTGTCAACAAGACAGGATGTGAATTATGACATGCTGCTGTGTCTATGAAAGCAGAAGAAGGGAGTACATGATTACGGCCTAGAGCATGTGGTTAGGGAGGGAGGAATGGTTACTTTTTTTCCGGCATTAGTTGGTGATGGAAAACATCTGCTTCCCTCCCTGTCCCCTTGAAACATTCATTCTCCTGGGAAATCAGCCCCCAGTGCTCCCACTCCGAACCAGGTCATTACCCTCATCAGACTTCCGAGGCAATATTTGAATCTGTTGAGAAATCATTAAAAAATAGTACACATACGTGTTTGATGGAATAAAAGGCGATGTGATAAGGAAATGTGAAAGCTTGCTGCATTCTCAGCCTTAAAATATCCTCTGTGCTTTAGCTCCTAATTTTCACACTTCACAGCTGCTAATGGATCTCAGCGGAACTGAAGGAAGACTGTTGACAGAAAGATATGTCTTTTTGTCATCCCTGTCATGTTCCTTGTCTTATTCTCCTATTGAAAGTTCTGATTTGCCTCAAAGTCCCTCGATATTGGCTAAGTTGCTTTTCTTTTCCTTTTTTTCTGACTTGACACGCTCTTTTCTTTTCTTTTCTTTTCTTTCTCTCTCTCTTTTTTTAAGTCTTCTGCACCTAAAAGGATGATGTAGATAAGAAAGGCTGATGTCTGATATCTGAATGGCTGCGAGAGTCATTGGAAACAAAGCACAGTAGGGGATCTGGTGATGTGCCCTGGTACCTGGGGCTGAGGCAAATGTTCCAGGCATTGGAAGACCCCGTAGGCCCTCAAATCTGGGATGTTTCCAAACAAAACAAGCAACATTCATACCGGCCTCTGAAGATCCTTAACCAGGGCTAAGAAAAGAAAATTCAAGCTGATTCACTAATCACACAAGACGTAAGCAGTAACAGGAGAGAGAAACCGAGTTCATTCTCTGATGCTCTGATGGCATCTCATAATGCTATCAACTTTCTTAGAAGCGACAGTCTCCTGGGCTCGCTCAGCTGAACCTAGTCTCCACAAAGTTCTGAGTTCCTTTGTTCATCCATTACATTTCCCTTTAACATTCTGGAGTTAAAATGCCATTCACATACACTGACACAATCTGATTCTCTTTGAAGGTCTCCCATCTAATAACTCCATGGCTGAACTCTTCTGTACTACAGGGTTTTTCTTCCATATGTATTTCTCGGGAATATTCGTAGCTGCTACAGTCAAATAAATTTATTTCCCTGACCCAGGTCTTCTTTTTTTTTTTTTTTTCTTACATGACACTTTTTTGTCTCCTGAAGTTCTCTCAATTTTTTTTTTCTACCCTAAGGGTGAGAACAAATTCTATTTGTACAAAGTACAATTGGAAATTTCTATATGACTTAACCTTATTGCCATTGGCTATTTTTCATGTTTTCTATGAGGTAAACATTGTAATATTCCATTAAAAAAGACCTTATTACTAAAGCAACAATAATTTACTCATCTAACCTGAACAGCACTAGCAGATTTGCAGGATGTTCTGCTTTTATTGCTCTGTTGCTGGTCATTAAAGAGATTTTTTTTTTCCGGTTCTTCTGGATTGTCTCTTATAATTAATCATTTGATCTTTAGGTTTCTTTACCAAATAATACAAGCAAGAAATTTCAGTTACGTGGAACTCCACATGTTGAAATGGCATTTTTGGGCAGGAGTAGCACAGGCCAGAAAAGATACTCACTGCCAATAAACATAAATAAATAAATAAGATAAAATGAGGATCATTTTCAGAATATAGACTCAAAGTTAGGCATAATATTTACATATAAATGCTTGACATCATATTAAATCAATTCAATCTTTTTATTTAAAACAATCATTTCACAAGAATTTGGAATCTTCCCAGTATAATAAAAGGATTATAGGCTTTGCCATCAAACGTGGCTGGATTTGATTAGCTATCTGACCTTGGAGATTTAACTTCTCTGAACCTCAGTTCTCATTTATTAAATGGATTTAACAACAACAACTGCAGAGTGTGGTTTTGAGGATTCAGTGACTTTAGGGGAGCATTCGACACACAGCAAACTCTCTAAATATGCAATATTCAGGCGCTGTATATATGCAATTGAAATGCATGTCTACTTTCCTCTTTCAATAAATATTTTTATTTAGTAAAGCACCAGACAGTAGGAATTTTACAATGTAGCTAAAAAACAAAAAACAAACAAAAAAAAAAAACAAAAAAACACAACAACAGTATTTGTGATGAAATACTCATTGATGGTACAGAGGAAATGTTACCAAAGAAAGAGAAGAGAAGAGAAGAAAGATACAATAACTAGGGAATGGTCCCTAATAAATTGAGACTTGAGTTTGGGCATGAATAGCAGGTTGAAGTAATCATGTGCAGGCAAGAGGGGAAAGCCAACATGGTGAAGGAAATCCCAGTAAAGACGGTGTGCTGACCAGGGGTCATGGCATTGTGTCATCATTCTGTCATGAAAGCAACACTGTGTGTTGGAATAAAAAATAAGATGGATGTGTAAGTTTGGTCACATTTATGGAGAATTTGAAAACTCTGCACCTGATCTTAGCCAAAAGGCCAAGAAGTGATGAGAATTTGAAAACTCTGGAGGAGAATTCAGAATTGGTATGGTGAGTTGATGGAAGCAAATGTAATTCACTAAGCAGAAAGCAATCTGACTATCATTTAATTCTTACATTGTTGGCCAGTAGGAGGTGAGGCAACACTTGCTTAGAGAGACAGCTTTAGTTTTAGCTTCTACTGCCAGGGAAAATTTGAAAGTGAGAGATGGGAAACCACAGTGGGGAAATTCCTAGGATTTGTACAATAGCAATTGTAAACAGAAATAGTTATACGAGAGGCATAGTTGTCAGGCTCTGGGAAGCACAGAGGGGGGAAAAAACACAAACTTCTCCTTTATGTGCTGAATTTCTATATATTCCAGACAGATCCAAATGACTTAGAAAATATGGGTCCCAGAGGTGGACAAAGTGAAGTAGATATAAGAAACAGGATACTAGAAGTTGGAGATATAGAAGAACTAGAACCCAGATACTAGTAATAAAGGCCCACGCCAGTACTAATGTGGCACAAATATATATTGTCACCAATTAAATTACTTGGTTGTTATGGTTAAGTATAATTGGTTCAATTTAACATGTGTGTGTGTATCTGTGTGTGTTGAGAGGGAGAAGGAGAGGCAGGAAGAGAGGAAAGAATGGAGGGAAAATTTATTTAAAAATAAAATACAAGATAAAATGGAATCCAAGTATGGGAGTCAGGTCAAGGATAAAGTTTTGGAAAATGGGAGTATCATATGTCCTGACTGTCCAAAGGAACAAAAACCAAGTGGGCGTAGGGGGAAGACATTGATTTTGGTGAAAAGATCACCAACGGTGTTCCTCAAAGCAGTTACCACAAATGATGAAACTTAAGGGCTAGAGTCTAAGAATTTACAATTGTTGAAGAAATCGAAGTAATGACTGCAGACCTGCATTTTATCTCATTAGAATTAACAGTGTGGGGGGTTCCATAGTAAACTATTTGTGAGGGGTGAAGGGGCATTTGTTTTTTGAGAGAGGAGATCTGAGTAACCTTATAGAAAGAGTGAAAGGATCTAATGCAAACAATATTGAAAATTTAATGAGGGGATAATTATTGATAAAAGTTGCTCTTTTGTAGAACCCAGAATGAAAGGAATTAAGCTTGAAATATTAACACCAGAAAACAGGAGAATCATAATTTTCCTCAAAAAAGAGAGGGAATGGGGACAAGAAGTTTGAAGAAATGTAAAAAATATATTCGAGTAGCTACTGTAGAGGATAGACTAGGAATAAAACACAAGATGAATATAAGGACCATTAAGCTACAGCTAGGGCTCTCTGAGCTTAGCTGTAGTAATTATCAAATATCATTAATCATGTTTGTGTATGGATTTTATACACCAACTGTCAGTGAACTGGGAAAAAGAACAGAGGATACTATGGGTACATGTGATTAAGGATTTAGGAATGCAGCACAGGCCAAGGGGATGAGTGACTCTAGGGCGCCTTAAAGGGGATCTTGAGATGACAGATCACAATATGCAACCAAACCAGGGAAGTGAGTGGATTCAATTCAGTTTAACAAATATGTAAGGGAGGTCTCCAGTTTCAAGGCCATTGGTAGGTCCCAATAAGTGAGGAAAGAAAAAGACCAGGGAAATGAACAGGTGCTGAAGGATCAGAGGTCACAACAAGAGCAAAGAGTCAAAAAGCTTTACAGCAGAGTAAAAATGGAAAATGGAGAGAATTAAAAACGATAAGTCACAGGAAAATACTTCAAGTTCCAGCTGTAGGCAAGCTCTGAGATGGAGGTTTGCCAGATGACTACTCTTGAATTATAAGTCATTGCCGTTGAAAAGATCTAGGAACTGTGGTGCCAGGATGCCATCAGGTAATCAAATAGTTGAGAAATGTACTAAATAGAAAGGCATAAAATAATCTAGAGAAGAAAACGTTAGTGAAATCAAGTTCTGTCTGAAGAGCAGTAAAGAGTATCTATAGGATTTAGAGATGAAGGAAAATGGAGGGGCTTAGGGACTTCAGAAGAGGAGGTCTTTGCAGAACAGAAGTAAAGAAATGGTGCTCTAAACCAGTAATTTAAAAAATAATAATAGTAAGAGTTATACTGATCCTTCCTCCTAGGCTTAGTAATTCAGAAGGATCATAAAGAAGATGTGTATTTCATTTTATAAGAAATTGCCAAGGTAGTTATGCCTTTTGTAATACCACAAATAACACACTAGAATTCTAGTTGCTTATCAGCTTCATCAAAACTTGGTGCTTTCAGTCTTTTGAATTTTAATTATTCCAGTGGCTGTGTAATGCCATCTCATTGTGGTTTTAATTTGCCTTTCCCTGACGACTAATGATTTTGTGTACTTTTTCATGTGCTTATGGCCATTTATATATTCCTTTATAAAGTCAGGTCTGTTCAAATATTTTGCTCATTTTTATCAAGTTGTTTGATATGTTATTATTGAATTATATGATTTCATTAAGAATTCCGGATACCAGTCCTTTGACAGATAGTATGTTTGTGAATATATGCTCCCTGTCTATAATTTTTCTATTGCTTTTCCTAAGAGAATCTTTTAATGGACATAATTTTACATTTTATTTTGTTTAATTTATAGCTTTGCTTGTATGATTATTGTTTTCTGTGCCCTCTGTAATAAAACTTACCCTACCTGTAAGTCACAAAAATTTTCTTACATTATATAGATTTGGTTATGTAGTTTTCACTTTACATTCAAATCTATGATTCATCTTAAATTATATTCTGTCGTGTAAGTTGGACCTTGAGTTTTTAGTTTCTTTCATTATGAATATAATTTTCCCATTATATTCTTTTAACCCCTCTGTCAAAAATTAATTGAATGAACTGATAATTGAAGAGAGGGCTATTTTCTGCATACTCTATTCTGTTCAATTGATCTTGCTTATCTTTAAACCAGTACTACACTTTACTGACTACTGTAGATTTACAGCAAGTCTTAAAGTCAGCTAGTATAAATCATCCAGCTTTGCTCTTCTTTTTTTTTTTTTTTTAAGATTTTATTTATTTAGGGGCGCCTCTCTCTCTCTGCCTGCCTCTCTGCCTGCTTGTGATATCTCTCTCTGTCAAATAAATATTTGAGAGAGAGAGAGGAGGAAGCAGGCTCCCCGCTGAGCAGAGAGCCCGATGCGGGGCTCGATCCCAGGACTCCGAGATCACGACCTGAGCCGAAGGCAGAGGCTTTAACCCACTGAGCCACCCAGGCGCCCCCAGCTTTGCTCTTCTTTTATGAGAATGTTTAAGATATCCTACATCCTTTTTATTTTTATGAAAAATTTGGAATTAGCTTGTGAATTTCTATAAAAAAAAAACCTGATGGAATCAGGATTGAGATTACATTGAATCTACAGTTTAATCTGGAAAGAAGTGACACCTTAACAATACTGAGTCTTCTAATCTATGAACATTGTATGTACCTTCTTTTACTTAGATGTCCTTTAATTTTTGTCAGCAATATTTTGTATTATCTAGTGTAAAATTTTTGTACTTCTTTTGTTAATTTACTTGTAATATTTTGGCTTTTATTATTCCACAATAAATGCATTTTTAAAAAAATTAGTTTTATTTTCCTATTGTTAGTTACATATATATATATATATATATATACACACACACATACACACAAAATTAACAAGTTATACTCACCTTGCATCCAGTGATTCTGCTAAATTCACTTAATTTTGGTATTTGTTTGATGGACATCTTAATGTATTTTATATTTAAAAAAATCATGTCCATCAGGTCAAGCATTTTACTGCCTTCTTTCCGATCAGTTTTCCTTCCTTTTTTTTTTTTTTTTTTGTCTTGCCTTGTTGCATTAGGAAGTAATTCCAATACAATATTTAATGTAAGTGGTGAAGGCAGACACGTTTGTCCCACCTTTGATCTTATGGGAGAAGTGGTTAGTCTTTGACCTTTAAGTATCATATTAGTTGAAGGTATTCAGTATATCTCTTCTAGTTCTCAGAGGATCTCCTCCTTTAGCTTTTCTGAATTCTGGGCTGGGTACATATGCAGCTCTAGGTAAAAGATACCAGCTTCTCTCGCATGACATGAAAGTTTCAGATGGTAAGAGAAGCACGAGTTTCAGTTCTCCATTGACTGTTCAAAATGTTATGCCAACTTTGCTTTCCTGGTATGATTACCCTCTTGGTCATTATATTGATTTAACATATATTGCTGAATTTGATTTGTTTGTATTTCGTAGAGAATTTTCCCATCTAGTTTCATGAGGGATATTAATCTGTAGTTTTCTTTCCTTGTAATGACTTTATCTGACTTGTTATCAAGGAAATTATTGTTTTATTAAACAAAGTGGAAATGTTTCCTATTTAATTTTAAACTAGTTTGTACATGATTTATATTACGTTTTCCTCAAATATTTGATAGAATTCAACAGTGAATCCATCTGGGGCTGCGGCTTTTCTTGTGAAAAAGTTTTTGATGAGTAACATAGTTTCCTTAATATATATAGGGATTAAAATTTTCTATTAATCTCATGTAAGCTTTGGTGCAATGATTTCCAAGGAAGTTGTCAATTTCATTGAAAAATGCAAATCATTGCCATAATTTGTGTTGATTGTACTTTTTTTCCAGAATTCCATTTTTATTTAACTATTTGACTTTTACTCCCCCTTTTTGCAATAATTTTTAGTGGTTATTATGTATTGCAATAATGTGTGTTTAACATTTCATGGTTTGCTCAGTGTTAGAAGTGTGCCACTTCATGTAAACTAAGAAATTCACAGCCACGTAGGCCCATTACATTATTCTTTATCCTTTCTGCTATAGTTGTCTTAAGTGTTACTATTATATAAAGCACATAATTCAAATTTATGCTTTTTAACAAAATTACATACATATATTAAATATATTAACAAGAAAAATAGTATATTTAATATTTACCTTCATATTACTATTTTTAATGATTTCAGTCCCTCCTGAAGACCTGGGTTTCAGTATAGTATAGTTTCCCTATAGATGAAATAATTTCCTATAGTATTTCTGTGGTGTAGTTATTCTAATGATGAATTATTTTATTTTATACTTTATCTATAAATTTCTGTATTCCATTTTCCTTTTGAACATTATTTTCAACAGGCATAATCTTCTGAGTTGACTACTTTTTCTCTCAGCATTTTAAGTATCTTTTCACTATCTTCTGTCCTTCATTATTTCTCATGAAGAGTTTCCAGTATTTTTTATTTTGAGCTCCCTATTTTTAATGTGTCATGTTTTTCTTTGGCTAATTTAACATGTTTCTCTTTATGTTTAGCTTTCACTAACTTGACTTTCACCAACTTTGGGGAAATTTTTGCCATTATTTCTTAGTTTTCTGTTTTTTGTTGTTGTTTTTTGGTGGGTTTTTTTTTTGCCCATTATATATCTTCTTTATTTTGGGAGGTCAATTACACATCTGCTAGACTCACCCTATGCCACTCTCCAGGAATAGGTTTTTATCCAATTTCTGCCTACTTTTGGTTGTTCTCCAGTGCTTTCAAGTCATTTTTTTCCCCCAGAGTTTTTAAGTACCATTATATTTTAAAATGTAAGCAACTAAGCAATCATGTATATGTATTCTCCACAGATTATTTTTCTTTTCAAACACTTAGTATTAACTATGAAGGCAAAAACCATACCCCCAAATGATTAAGTGATTTAAAATATTGTACTAATTGTCCTAGCACTGTGATTTCAGTAATTTCAGGGGGCTTCTCTAAGCATGCATATGTGCACGTAGGAATAATAATATTATGGACCTCAAAGAGTCATTATTAAATAAAATCCATAGATCTGTGTCTTACCCATGCAGTTCTTAATACAAAGGCTATATTATGACCATCACTGTTATTATGTTTGTAAAGCATACTAATCTACTTAACTAAGCATAAATTTATACACTTATAGTGGATTTCTTTAAAACATTATAAAGTCCCTTGCCATTATTGGAATCCATCATTTATATCTTAGCTTGAATGAATTCATCAAATTCCTTTCTAAAAGCAAGTTCTGGGGTAGATCAAACAAAGAGGATTAGGTAAATTTTTGGTGTGTGTCAGAAAGGCAAACTTAAAAGCCAGGGGCAGAAAGCTGGTTTATTTTTCTCTTACTAATATCTATTCCCATTACTGTTGTCATAAGACTCTTTAAGACAGTGTTTTAATGTAACTGTCTCTCTGCCCTAGGCAAATACACGCCTACATGCACACACTCAATGGCTAAAATGCACCACAGTAAGTGGCTAGCATCAGTGGCAAAGTTTGATCAGAATGATGAGTTGGAGGAAGGTCATCAAACTTCATGATAGATTGCAAGCCAAGGACAAAGGAAAAAGAATGTGCTTTTACACAAAACTTTATCTTATTCAAGTAATCTGGCAGAAACAACCAGAATAGACAGAGCCATTAATTTCTTAGTTTAATAGTTTAAGGTGAATTGCTTTAAGGGATGTTCTGTTCCGAATAGAAGCTATTGTATGTCTTTGTAGGCAGCATAATTAAAGGTAGAGTGATTACCTCAGTGGTAATAACTGAATCTTGGATATAACAATGAATAAATGATTTTGTGGATTACTATCATCACATGAAAACACAGTTTAAGCAATAACTCTTTAGGCTAATGAGTTTATTAATGGTAAGTGAAATAAATGACCCGAAACAAGGTGGGGAGATCTAAAGGAATTGGTATTCAATGATGTAGCAGAGAAATAAAGTTAATTTCAGATCCAAACAGCCTTGAGATATAATAGCTTTTTACCATTTTGTTAGAAATTATAGACTAGAATGAATGTAACAGTTCAAGTTCATTAAATAAACAAACAGTGAGCAAAAGTAAGAATTCTTAAAATTAATCTTAACATTAAAATCAAACACCATTATAGAGATGATCATAAAATGTATGAAAGCTTCTCAAAAATTGGAATCCTTTTGAATGTTTTAACAATACACATGTTATATTTATATTACATTATGACAGTTGTGATTTGTTAGCCCGGTGCAAATTAAGACCATTTTATTTTAGAAACACTTTTTGTTGCATAGATAAATTTTGGGAGTTGTTACTAAATGTGAAATGCAGAAAAAGTGTCTTTTACTAATTGTCGAAACCCAGGTATACTAAGAGAAGACTATGTAAAGCTTAGCTAGCCCTACTTAGGATTCCAGTAAATAGGTAAAAAATATAATTCAGAAATTTATTTACAGATACAGCCTCTGTCCATTAGCTTCATATACTTAAACAGAAATTGATCTTGTGTTTATATAGAATATTTTGCAAAGAGTTGGCACCTGATCAAGAAAATTAGTTTTTTGTTTTGTTGTGTTGTTGTTGTTGTTTTTAATTTTTATTAACATATAATGTATTATTAGGCCCAGGGGTACAGGTCTATGAATTGCCAGGTTTACACACTTCACAGCACTCATCATAGCACATATCCTTCCCAATGTCCATAACCCAACCACCCTCTCCCTACCCCTCTCCCCCCAGCAACCATCAGTTTGTTTGTGAGATTAAGAGTCTCTTATGGTTTGTCTCCCTCCCAATCCCATCTTGTTTCATTTAAGAAAATTAGTTTTAAAAAGTAATGAATGTCAACTTAAAAAAACCTTCTGTCAGCAAGTGATAAAATGAAAGGCTTATGAGTAATAGCAATAAAGCATAGTAAATATTAAATGGCGATGAAGTATTACTGATGAGAAAAATACTACTCTATACTTTGTTCTGTGGATATTTTGGTGGTTCAGAACAGATGTTCTACTATGCAATGATTTACTAAATCCTAAATGTTTTCAAGTTGATCTAATCATGTAATAATAATAATCATTCCTTAATTTTTAAACTTTTTAACACAACATTGAACAGTCATTGCTCACAAAATAAAATGATTAAATAAAAACAATTAACAAAATTATTTACAGTTAAATTATAATTTAAGCAAGCCAAGAAAGAGGCCCTTACTAACTCAGAGAAGAAAGCAATTACAAGCATATTTGTTGTTGTTGTTGTTATGAAACTTGATAAATAAGATTACTAAAAAGATGTGATTTTTTGTTGTTGTTGTTAGAAAATAGTCTCCACTTTTGCTGCTCTCCTATACCAAGGTATTAAAAACATTTCCCTTAGGATTTCCAACTGTTGGTGCCAACATATACATTGAAGGCATTAGGACAAGGGGAAGACTCCTTTCTTCAAATATCAAGACAAGGAAAATCTTTAATACCCCAGAGAACTCAGAGAATGTTACTAGAAAGCACAAGATACTTAATGGCCAGGAAAGACAATCTAGAAACAGATATTCATTTTAGAATGAGTCCTTATTTTAAGCAATGGAGATTCCAGTTTCCACTAATGAAGTTTTGGAAAAAAAAAATCATCAAACATACACTAGCAGCAACTATATGAAAAAGCTTTTTTTTTTTCCTATTGAGATTCAATATTGTTCTGATAGTCTGTTGTAGAATTGAGCAAAGTTTAGGCTCACAACTTTAAAACAATGCACAATTGTTTTTATATCTCCAACAGTTATGCTTTAAAAAAATGGCATATTTCACCTACAGCTTATCATCAGCTTGTTCTTTTTCTTTTAGACCATGTGAGTAGGAGGCTGGATAATCCCATCAACATGAGAATATTCATGTTGGATAGTTCAAGATTAAATTAGCTATCTTTTTCTTTCCTCTCACTTGGAGGGCTTGAGACTGATATTTTCATAGTAAAAAACTTTAATTTTACATTTCCTTGCATAGACATAGATTTTGTCATTGTATTTTAGAAAGGTTCTTTTTGGACTCTCTTAAAAGACATCCTAGAAATTATTTGGTTATTTTTACAAAGGTATAACATGGAAATGTTGTAATAGAAATGTAAAATCAGATGACAGGTGTTCAATAATAATTTATAGAATTAGAGGTTTTATTCTGTCTGAGTTCATATCTTTTGCTCTCTATGTCTAGCTCAGGGCACCAACACCAAACCAAACATAGGAATGAACAAAGAAACCCAGGAGGCTTCATGTTCTCATTTTCCCAAATACCTGATCATAGTGTAGGTTAACTAGTAGATGATAACACAAAGGTGCTTATGCAGGTTAATTGGTGATTAAATAAAACTATTAGAGTGTTTCTTAGTGAATTTCTGTCATTTTCCAAGTATTTTAGGCTGGATGGAATCTTGCCAAGCCTTCAAGCTTATGAAACTACAGTTCATGGTTATTAAGAGCAAATGCCCTAGAGAGATTAATCTGTGCTATCCCAACAAGCTGACCTTTTCCCAAAGACATAGCAATTTAATTATCTACTTTGAAAAGCACAATTATAGTAAAATTCAAAGCCTGATTTATAGACAGGTTTTACATTCTCATTTATAATGCATGTAAATAAGAGTCTTTGGGTTTCTTTTTTCTAGGGTTATTATGCATATCGCTAATAAGTACTAAATAGTTCTTGCTTTACAAAACTACAACCTTGTTTTTTCTTAATTATCTGTTATTAGTAAAAATATTTCAAATTATGAATGTTTTATAGTAAGGTCCTCTTTCTAAATTTTGCATATCACTTGCACTATTGTGAATAAATAGTTACTTCTATAGTCTCTGAACCTAAGAAACTTGACCTGGATAGAATTTCTATTTAAGGACAAGCTGATGAAAATGATGTCATCTTTTATTTTCTACTTAATGATTCTGTATTTCATCTCATAGAAGTATAAACTAGAAACTCATAAATGAACTTTAGATTGGAGCTAACTATAATATGGACTTGAAATAACGTAATTTATGTTCTTAGTCAACTATTCAGTTTCAAATATTTATGGAAGATCCCTCTACCCACCATCAGAAGCCCTCTTCAATCAGAGGAGAAAGATATTTGAAGGTACACAGAGCATACCCATCCCAAAGGACAAAGGCCTCAGATATCAGTGCTTGTTTGTGTGAGTGCCTTGCTTATACCACAATACTGACTACTAATGACTAGCCATGTGCAATGTCAATGCCAAAGGGATTCTTGGAATTTTTTTTTTGTTGTTGCTTTTGTAAGATAGCATTCACATTGCCCAGTAGGAATATAAGAATGATTGTTTTTTATAACTATACCTAATGTAAATGAGAAATTTTCAGACCCTTTGCTTTAATGAAACTCTAGAAATGTATATGTGGCAGTGTAGATAAGAAAAAAGTTGGAGGCCATCAGAAATCAGTGAAAGCAAGCCAAGGAGCTGACTCAACGGAGACCAGATGGCAGACAGTGCTCTCCAAACCCAGAGATGCTGTGAGAAGCAAGGAAGAATGGAGAGAATGATGCCATAGAAATCAGTAAAAAAGAAACATCATTTTGTGAATCCTAGAGCCTAGTAAGTGGCATACTGTTAGCTTGAACTACACTATGGAGTTAAAAACCAAACCAACACTTAATGAGCATGTGCAAGAGTTCCCTTACCACATGTTAACATCGATGACCATCAAATAGTTTCTTTTTCCATAGTTACCAAAGTGTTTATAAATAAATAAATATATGTATCCGTGTATTTCTATACACATTTGAAATTAGACTCTGTAGGAAAATGCAGAAATAACAAAGGTAATAAGGTATGTTCTTAGCGCCATAGAAACCGGTTGGTTCTAAGATACAAATGCAAAAACATATGCAGGTATATACCAAAATTGAACAATGTTACCTGGGAAATACTCTCATCTCAGAGGCATAATGATGCATGTAGAAAAAAGTTTTCACATAAAAATCTCTGAATATTGGGAGCATATATTAAGCATCTAATATTGGTGAGAGGTTCCAGGAAGAAAGTCAGGATCTACGGGTCAGCTTTCTTCCTGAGCTTTACCATATGATACATTCAACAGTACCAGCGATTGAGAGAGTTTGTGTTGTTTCTAAAAGTTCTGATTTGTGACCCAGTGGTGTGAGAACCGTTTTCCACAGGCATAGATGTCATTTATGAATTTCTCCCAGAATTTGAGGTTTAGGTATTAGAGGAAAAATTAAAATGTGGTAAAAATAGATGAAAGGGTAAAATTTAAAATCAAGAAGTTATGTATGAAGTATTTTTAAATGTATGTTAAAAAGCTATGAAGGTAGTAATTTTATATATTTTAAAGCATGTTTTAAAAGATGGATAAAATCTCAGTAATTCTGAATTGTTTGGAGATGAGAAAGGCAGAATGTCCATATTTACTTTAAGAAAAAAATACTTTTAGGGTGCCTGGCTGGCTGGATCAGTACAGCATGAAGCTCTTGATCTTGGGATCATGAGTTCAAGCTGCCTATTGAGCCTAGAGCTCACTTTTTTTACTTATTTATTTTTTAAAAAAGATTTTATTTATTTATTTGACAGAGAGAGAGAGATCACAAGTAGGCAGAGAGGCAGGCACAGAGAGAGAGGGAAGTGGGCTCCCCGCTGAGCACAAAGCCTGATGTGGGACTTGATCCCAGGACCCTGAGATCATGACCTGAAGTGAAGGCAGCAGCTTAACCCACTGAGCCACCCAGGCACCCTAGAGGTTACTTTAAAAAAAAGAAAAAGAAAAGTACATTTTGAGGATGTAGTATCATATTATGGTTAATAGCATGGATATATAGAAAAAGAAAATAAGATATGAGTCATCAAATCAGGACATTAAATGTATATCTAGGAGGTGTTCTGGAGGAGGAACATGGGGAAGGGGCAAGAAAATGTAGAAAAGGAAATGAACCAAGAAAAATGGAAGACAGTTTTACAGAGGTGAAGAAAGGAAGGTTCAAACAAATGTAGGTTCAAAAGAACCTACCAAGTGCTAAGTAAAATAAACCTTCATTGCCCAACACTAGACATGTCATTATGAAATTATAGAATGTTAATGTTAAAGAGAGGCTCTAAAAAGCTTCCAGAGAACAAGAACAGATTACCTCCAAAAGAAGGACATTTAATAGACCAGTGATTAGTGACAGTAGATTCTAGAAGTCAGTAAAACAGTGCTGTCAAAGATTTGAGGAAAATTATGTTGAATCTAAAATTCTGAACCTATGCAAGCCCTTTACAATTTGGGAAATTAACAATTATTTTAGAAATACAAGGAGTCAAAAAAGTGTATCTCCTTTGAATAATTTCTTAGAAATTATTATGGATATTATCTAGAAAAATACAAAAGAAATACTAAAAGAAAAAAAGCATAGTATGTATGGAAAGAGAGGATCTAACCTTTGAAAAGAAAACTTGGAATGACAGCTATTTAGCAGACATAGAAAGCTAAAAATCAATTAATCTAAATTATAGTGAAATCTTACGAATTATAACAAAAGGGCTCAAAGAAGTATGCCTTCAGGAAGGAGGTAAATTCTATTAAATAAACCTTGTAATTAAGAAGATGCAATATCTTAACAATACAATGTAGAAATCATATTTTTTTTAACAAAAGATGAAAACTATACAAAGTCAAGATAAACATCTCCATCAGAGACTTGGTCCAATATGAAGCAAATTAAATTGGCATTACAATCATATAAAACTAACTTTTCTGAGCTACATTTGATTTTGATTCTTTAAAAATAAACATGATAGAAGTTTCAAGACATGAAAAAACAGAGACCAGTCAAGTGTATCATTGTTTCATCATAAAGCAATGACATGTAAGTCAGAATAGGCTACATATGTTACCAAAATAAACCCTCTAGTCTCATGACTTTTAACACGATGAAAGTTTGTGTCTGGTTTTATCACAGATGTATGCTGGTCAAGTTTCCCTTTTGTGTGCTTTCCTGCAAATAGTGACGCTGAGAGTCATCCTGTGGTTCTGCAGTTTCAGAGTTTTTGATTTTTTTTTTAGAGTTCTTGATTTTTAAGGATCATTATGGGATATAGAATGTCCCAAACATTTTAGGGTCCTGTTCTAGAAGGGTTTTCTAACACTTCTGCCCACGTTTCTTTCAGTTCCCTGGCCAACCAAACTATAGGAGCAAAGTGAACTTGATAGTTTCAGCCACAAATGTCAGGCAACATTATGATATTATCTTGATTGTTGGTATCTTATTATCTAAGGAAAAAGCACCAAATGGCCAGGCTCAGTTGGTCTTAAAGGGACACCAAGGAGTTTGCCCTTAACCTGTCACAAAGCTTTGTTTGACCAGGGAACTCTTTAAAATGGAGAAATTATTTTAATCTTTTTTATTCCCTGGGACATAAATCATGAGCCATAATATCCAATCACAGCTCTATGACCACATTTGAGGCCATGTCACTGTGAAGATCCCTCTCTATTCTTTCATAGGAAATGTAAAAACACCACAAACATAACATTTGGATAAAATAAGGCATTTTACATGAATTCCACATCCTTTTTATCTTATTGGCCTCTCATTACAAAATGTACAATGTTTCTTCTAGAAGGAGGGCAAACAGATTTTACCATGACATATTAAAAAATATATAGTTTTCATTTCCAATCCAATTTACTCCCCATGAAAAAGAAAAATATTATTGATTATCACGGGTGTTAGAGAAACTGAATCTCACAAATCAGCATAATTTTGAGCAATTGTAAGAGTAAAGAAATCTATTTAACATTGAAACTTGCAATATTCTCCTTTGAATGGTACAAGAATAGTATATTTTTGTTTTCTGGTCCAATCACTTTATAGTTCTAGTGCATGATGTATTAAAAAAACACCAAATGGAAAGCAGAGTTTACTGAATTTCAATTTTTAGAACCTATAGGCGAAGCACAGAAGAATTCATTACAGCAACAAAATAGAATATAAATACTACAAACTTTGATGAAGTACAAGTAAAAGAAGGAAGTTAAGGTGTTTATTTATTCAAGTGTGAAGGTGGAAAGTAAAGTTTGTTTAAAATTGATGGGACACTAACTACAGGTTAGAACTGGAACAGAAGGTGGCAAATAGAATTAAATTTTAACAAATTAAATGGAATATGGGAGCAGGAGACAAATAATAGTTATGAATTCATTATTTTTATTGGAAGAAAAGCAATATGTCTAAATAAAGACTGTAGACAAGCATATTATTCTGATTTGGGGTAACTAAAAACATTAAACAGTAATGATGACATCTGACAATGAGGAGATGGGAATGAAGATAAAGGACAGATCACTTCATTTTTGATTAATAATTTGTATTACCTGATTTCTTTTTACCATGTGAATGTCTTACTTCACATGTATTACATTTATGGCAAAAAGTAACTTGCAATTTTAACTCTATTGGTAAAGTATATATCACTGTCCTAGACACACTATCTTGATATGGATTCAAACATGGCCATGAAATGCTAGCATTCCAGATTCACATGTAATATTAAAGGCATCTTGTTCAAGCTTCTATCAGATATGTGAATCATTTCTATATTTTTATCATTTTGTAGCACTGTTTTAATGCCTCTGATAAGAGAAAGCTCACTATGTTTTTAAGTATGGTATTTTATCTGGTTTAGCTCTAATTATGAGTAGGTCTTTCTCTATTATGCATCAAAAGCTATTTCATTTCAACTTTGCCCGTTTATTTTTGAGTTAATTACTGGCAAAGTAATATTTGAATTAGAGGAGATGAAATATTAGAAATTCAATTTACAGGAATATTTTTATCTCAAAAGTGGAAATAAAATACATTTATACATATGATAGCAGTTTGTTAACAATTCACTAAATCCCATTTAACCACTATAAATGATCACCAAGGGATGCATCAGGTTTGTCATCTGGTAGAATCACTCTCCCCCGTTAACAATAATAGACCTTATTATTAAAGTGTACTATGATCCGTGAAGAAGTGCCTACAGCTTATTTTAATTTAATAGAAAATTACCTCTGTTACTACTGTAAGGATGAACAAAACTAAGACAGGACTAATCTAAAGCTCCAACTATTGATAATACGTGACCATTTATGAGAGATTTATGTTACTGGGTATTTTGTTTGCAAGCTCTTTCAATAGCAGTGTTAGTCTTGCGTCTTCTTTGTTATAAATTCATAATCCTTATTTCTTTGTTGAAAACTTTTGTTGTTGTTGTTGCTTTCTAGTTGGTTGTTGCTTTCTATTTTTATTCCAAAGACAAATGCATATGTCAGACATTTTTATCTGAATACTGCACATTTACAGATTTTAACACAATTGACCTTTGAACAACACAGGTTTGAACTGTGTAGGTCCACTTATATGTAAATGTTTTTCAATAATAAAGTGCTGTCCTGTAAATGTATTTTCTCTTCTGTATGATTTTCTTCCTAATATTTTCTCTAGTATGTTATAAGAATAGAGCATGTAGGGCGCCTGGGTGGCTCAGTGGGTTAAAGCCTCTGCCTTCAGCTCAGGTCATGATCCCAGGGTCCTGGGATCGAGCCCCACATCGGGCTCTCTGCTCAGCAGGGATCCTGCTTCACCCTCTCTCTCTGCCTGCCTCTCTGCCTACTTGTGATCTCTGTCTGTCAAATAAATAAATAAAATCTTAAAAAAAAAAAAAGAATAGAGCATGTAATACATATGCAAAAATATGTATTAATTGACTATGTTACTATAATTCTTTCAGTTAACAATAGGTATTTGTAGTTAAATTTTGGGTGTGTCAAAAGTTTTATGCGTGGGTGCCTGGGTGTCAAGTCAGTTAAGCAGCCAACTCGGATTCCGCTTGGGTCCTGATCTCACTGTCGTGGGATGAGACCTACTTCAGGCTCCATGTTGAGCACAGAATCTGCTTGAGGTTTTCTCTCCCTCTCCCTCTGCCCCTCCCACTCATGCTCTCTTTCTCTCTCAAATGAATAAATGAATCTTTAAAAATAGACAAGGTTACATGTGGATTTTCAAATCTGTGTGAGGTCACCACCTCTAATTCCCATGTTGTTCAAGCATTAACCATGTATCTTTTATAATATACCCATTATAATGTATTTGTAAGGAGAAATCTAAACTTAGGATAATTTATAAAATGATAGCTCAACAAAATCTCCTGTTCAAATATATTATATTCCTTCTAGGGTGAAAGAGAGTAAACAAATTAAAAAAATTATGACATAATCTCTTGCCTCAGTATGTAGGTGATACTGTGCCATGGTATGCGTCTGAACCTGACCCTGGTTACCACATGGCCCAATATAGCAAGGCAACTCTTGAATGTGGTTTCTGCCACCTGAGGAAGTTGTCCTGAGCCCCAGACAAAAGCCTGCTGTCTCACAGGTACTGTGGTCGAGTCAGCTGATGCCTGTAGACTCTTACCTTTCAAAAGCAACTAGACAGGGCATGTGCATACCCACAGACACACACATGAACAATTTCATAACATAAAAATTTAAATATAATTAAAAATTTATGGTTGCCAAACTTTACCCCCCCCCCCAATTTTTCTTAAAATAATCAACATGCTGTCTTTATTTGGACAAGAAAGAATACATCTAAGAAGGAAAATGTCTCCTTTTCAAAAATAAACAAAGAGATTCTGGGAAGGTGGTAACTGTGGAGAGGTAGTTTTCAAATTTCTCTAATACCCCTGTAAAAATAAAGACAGGGACATTTACAACAAAACTAGATGTAGGTTATCTTCACTAATGACAAAAATAAAAGCAAGCAATGCTAGGATTCCAACCCAGGCAATCTCACCCCAAAACCCAAGCTCTTACCAATGAATTTATGCTACAAAGTGTATGTGAAGCTGCCATTCCAGTGTTTTCATCTTCATGGGTGTGGTTACTGTTGTGTAATAATGATGCTATGTTGGGAGCAGAAAAGGGAGTATTCCCTTCTCCGTGTGTTCTATACACAAAGAAAATTAAGTTTTTTAAAGGCAGCATTCCCTTAAGAATGTCACTTATCTACATTTGTTTGCTCATTTTTGCTGTGCTCCCTCACCTCCAATATTGAGTATTGGAATCAGATCTATAATCCCCTAGAAGGAACTTGTGAGACACACACCACTGTATAGCAACTCACTTGATGCCAAGAAAAGGATTGGGTGAAAGTGACTGAATCCAACAATTTAGAATGTGAATTCTATATTTTGCTATACAGAGAATTTGAGCATAATTATCTACAAAATCCATGAAGGATATACTGTGGAATTCTGGTTAAAAATTTGTGGTAATCTTTTTTTTTTTAAGATTTTATTTATTTATTTATTTATTTATTTTAAGGAAGAGAGAGAGTGAGCAAGGCAGAGGCAGAGGGAGAGGGAGACTCTCAAGCAGACTTCACACTGAGTGCCCAATGTGGTGTTTGAACTCATATCCCTGATACCATGACCTGAGCTGAGATCAAGAGTCAGATGCTTAACCAACTTAGCCACCCCGGTGCCTAGGTGATTTTTTATTAAAGAAATTTAACCAATATAGACAAAATGTTTTGCACCCAATTTTTTTTCTTCTTCTAGGAACTATATATTCCTCTTTATTGCCTCAAACTTTCCACTCCTTGATTGGTTCTTGGTCTGCATTTCAAGATCTTAAATCTCATTAATTATGTTGTTGGAGAGGAAAAATTTCCTCTACCCTTCAAGGTCCTTCTAGCTGGACTAAGAATCAAATTGACATGAGACAGAGCAATAGGAGAAAATAAAATTTAATAGCATATGTACAGGGAATCCACACAGACATGGAAATTCCAAAGACATTCAGGGAATCTGATGCTTATATAAGCTAAGGAAAGGTGTAGGGGTCTGAGGATACAAAGAAGGGAAAAACCATTAGCAAAAAGATAAAAGGAGATGTTTGGAAACCAAAGATTGTCCTATTATGGAGATAAGTTTCTTAGTCAATAAGGAATCTCTTAATAGCTCTCTTTCTTATACAAGCAAGAAGTTGAGAGGGAGGTAAAGAGCTTTTCCTGATTCTTCCGGGTTTTGATTGCTTTTAACTCAAAATAATTTTCATGTGAAAGTGCCTCATCTTGGTGCACCCTGCCCTTGTCCCTTACAATGTCCTGCTTTTAGGTGTGAAAAATAAAAATAACCTACTGTCTGCCTACTTTATTATCGCAAGGATGGTACTTCATTTTCAGTTTGAGCCCTCTCTGTCCCTATGTATCCCGACAATAATCTGCCTTCTTTTTGGCCCCAGGAATGATGGTGTTTTACTCTGGTGTCTTTGGCAGGAAGAGTCACTTACGTTTTGGGGCCTAACCTGAACATAGAATCTCTCTTGAGATATTTCCTGTGTTACCCCATTAAACATCCTCCTAGCAACAGTACATTAGGAGCATTATTTTCCAATTTACTCACTCACAAAGCCATTAAGGCAAATGAAAACATCAACATGAGTTTTCAGTACATTGTTTCTTTTCATCAGACACGAGGGGTCTGGATGTAGAGTGTCCTCAGGGATTTAGGCAGTGTAATGACATCAAAAGTTGGAGTCACGCATCATGAAACTCTGAGAAACAAATGTCAATGCAACATGCCAGAGGATGCCAGATTGGCAGCAGGTAGACAATCAGATTTTAAATCCATAGTGCAAACCAGGCTAGGCAAAACGATGGCTCCTGGGTTGAAGACAAGCAAGATAAACACCACGAGGACTTAATGGTGGAGAATTTCCAAGAAGACAGTGGTGATGAAGTGGTGATTTCCAAGAAGAATGTGGACAAAATAGCACACAGCTGTGGGAGCTTGTTATCTGATTCAAAAGTGTTTGGGCCTGGGAGATCTAGAAGTGTTTATGCATGAGCAACAGAATAGACGTTGTTGTACTTTCCTTTTTCTTTTTGACTCCTTACACAAAGGAAGCCATTTCATTAGGAAGATAACAGGGTGAGACCTTTGCCTTGAGAGTTTAAGTTCTGATTTGGCAAGACTTGAAAAAATACAGTTCTGAAATATGATAAAGTCGATATTGAAGTATAATGATTTGACTGTTCCTTTCTTATAATTTACTCTTGGTAAATTGAAAATATGTGTGTATTATGTAAGCTTGCAAATGTTGGTTCTTCGTCTTCAAAAATAATTTGAGCAATGCAGTTGGGAAGAATTTGTATATCTCCAGAATAGCTTGATGTTTTTCAGATATAGCTAACATCTTGTGAAAAGAATTTGGGTATTCTCATACACATGAACACATCACAAGACATAAATAATTACTTTTGTCTTTACATGGTGGAAAGAGTGGATCTAGTTCTTGGACTCCATCTTGATAGTCAAAAATTTCAGCACTTCACTGAGTCTCAAAAGCAAACGTTAGAAGTTTGTTTATATTTTTAAACATATGCCAGTTATAAAACATTTGCATTTGAATAATAAATTTTAACCTTCTAGAGTCAAATAAAAAGAGACCCTTTGGATCAAAGATACTGAAAAAAGTAACATAATACGTGTTTCTTTTGGCCTGAACACAAGTGGAATAAATTTAGTCACCATAAACATACTCCTTAAGAGTAAACGTTCAATAATAAGATTAAGATTTTATTTTAATTTCAATTTCAATTCATTCTAAAATTTTATTTATGCAGCAGAAGTAAACATTTTTAGTTGGTTCTGAATTATCACTAAAAAGCTTATTCTCCTCACTAAATCCTCATTAATTTTGCCACCACTCTAATGTCCTCCCATCCTGCTTCATACAGGAACATAGAAAGCTACCGAGTCTACCAGATGGGACTCGCTTTAATGGTCTGTTGAAGAATGGGCAGCAGTCCTTTCCCTCCAGGATCTGAGCAATCTGCTGTCTCCAAGGCCTGCATTTTGACAGCTAGGGAAGGGAGAAGCCAAGATCTGAATTACATATCAAGTGAAAATCGCATACCTGGCAAGGTGGCACTGAAAGTGCCTGCTGAGCTATTTGAGTCAGCTGTCGGCAAACAGTGATGTTGTTGGAAACACGAGTGCTTGACTTTTAATCGGAGCTATCTGTACTGCTTTCAGCAAAAATAAAGACTGCGCTGGTATCTCTCTCTCCCCTGGCCACCTCCCCACTCCAGCCCCAGCAAAGGAACAAGAAAGTGTGAAGGTCAAGTACAGAGCAGCATCACTGACTATAAACCAAGGTTTACAGGTTTACCAGGTAATAACACCAGAAAACAGAAGAGTACTAGGAAACACTCCTTGTAGATAAAACAATGAGTGTGGGATACCTTGTTGATAAGAAAGAAAATAGTGGATTATTATTATTCTAATGTAATTATAGTTGTACATCTTTCCCAAGGAGATATATGCATACTTTGTCAGCTAGGAAAGAATATTTCTCCTTATAAAAGAACATGTGGTACCATAAACTAGCATTTGGGCCATAAATTTGACTTTTCTGGTCATTTGTTAAAAACTTGAAATAATTATTTTGGTTCAGCATGAATAATAATGCGTGAATCCAGAACCTAAGTATAGCCTTCAGAGGACAGTTACACATTTGTTCAATTTCTATCTACACAGATTTTAGTCACTGTATCCTATAAAAATAAACATTTAATTACCAAAAGTTATGGATTGTTTCTAGTGTATCACATATAGCTACGTAGTTCCTGAGTTTAGTTCTTTTTTTTTTTTTTTAAGATTTTATTTATTTATTTAACAAAGAGTCAGGCAGAGAGAGAGAGAGGACAAAGCAGGCTCCCTGCTGAGCGGAGAGCCCGATGCAGGGCTTGATCCCAGGACCCTGGGATCATAACCAGAGCCAAAGGCAGAGGCTTAACCCACTGAGCCACCCAGAAGACCCCTGAGTTTAGTTCTTATCTAATGATGATTCATACAGTTGTCTGAGTAATTCGACTAAAGCAAGATTAAAAGATAGGTGTGTGGGAAGTTTTCAGACTGAAAAAATTTAGAAATACCTAAGTTAAAATCTTGCTCAACTATCACTTGATGGTAACTCAAGTTACATAGGCTTAATTTCTTCATTCATAAATTTAGTAATTTTTTTGCCGAGATCTGTGAGAACTAAAATGATAAATTTTAGGTTCCGCACACAGCGAAGGTGCTCAATATGTACTACACGGTGACTATTATTATTTTGTAGTTACAGTGTGGATGCAGAAGCCCTAATAAGAGGGTGTACTTGTTTTACACCATTGCTGTGACAATATCCTACCTTTAGCAGCTTAAATGGCACATTTTTTTTTAATCTTCTAATTCAACACAGATTTTATAGGGGTATTATCAAGGTGTTCCTTTCTAGAGGCTCCCAGGGAGGATCCATTCTTCTACTTTTTCCAGCTTCTAATGGATGCCCACATTCCTTGGCTCATGGCCCTCTTCCTCCATCATGTCAGCTGAGTCCCTTTCATGCTACTGTCTCTCTGGCTCTCACTTTTGCCTCCAACTTCCACTTTTAAGTATCATTGTGGTAATACTATGCCCACCCATATAATGTAGGATAATCTCTTTTTTATGTCAGTTTATTAGCAAGCTCCATTCTAACTGAAACCTCAGTTAACCCTTTGCCATGTAACTTAACAAATTTATAGCTTCCAAGGATTAGAATATGGGCATCTCCAGAGACAAGTATTCTGCCTACTATAGATGGCTATAAAGACAATGCCTAGATTGTACACATACAGAGTCATACATGTGATTCCACTAGTCATACTGATTGTTTATGTTGTCTGAATTACTGTTGAGAAAAACAATTTGATTCAGTTATGGCCTGAAGCCTTACAAAATTAAATTTCTGTTTTCTTCTTTTTGTGACTGAATCATAATTCCACTTTCTAGTGATATGCCTGTACTTACCATCCATCAATAATAGGCCCATTATAAACATATATACCTTCCTAAAACATCTGTCCTTTCTTAGTGTAAATCAATATTAATTTCATTTTGGGGCTTTTCACCAGATCAAAAACAAGAGGAGGAATACAGCTTTTTCCTGCCTTTTTTTTTTTTTTTTTAAACCTTGACTTAAGCAAGCCTTGGGGAAAAAAGAAATCCATTTGATTTATATATTTATGACACTTTACAAAGGCTGAATTAAAAGTCAGCCACCTTATTTCTAAGTGGAATGAGAAATAAATTTTAGTTGTTCTTCAAGAAACAGAAGACTGTCCTTTCAATATTCATAATAATCTTCACCAATAGTGATGCTATCCACAAATATAATAAAAAGAAATGAGATTTGTCACAGATTTTGAAAACTAATTGCTTGAAGGATATTATGGAGGCATTCAGTTACAGCTGGGAAATTTCCCTCCAAGAAAGTTGTGTCTTCAGGCAACAAGCAACCAGTCATAATTCTTGTTATTGGCCCATTGCAAATAAACCTTGAAGCCTCTCGCTAGGATTTTTTGCAGCTAACTTTTCCTAATAAAGAAAGATCTTTAAGATTGCTTCACCAGATGCCTTAACTACACAGCCCTAACCCAGAAATTGATCAAAATCCACAACTCAATCTTTGGAGTCTGAAAAACTCTATAGTCTAACACTACTACAGACATTTGGGATACTGATTGCTGAGAAATCTTTTCAAGTCCTTCAAATTTATTTGATTTTTCCACTTAGCCATTAAAAGCCAATAACCCAGGGTGAATTAGATTCAGACATTTTGTCGTTCTCCTCTCTGGATTAATGTGATTTAGTAAGATAAATAAGCAGGGTTGTACTTTTGCTTCCTGAGTGGAGAGTTAAGCAATGGATATAGGATTCTTTATAGGATCCTTTGAGAAAAGGCTTGATGTCTTTAGCTCAGTGCTTATCAAAAGTAAAGGGGCATATAAATTACCCTGGAATCTTGCTGAAATGCAGTTTCTGTTTCAGGAGGTCTAAATTGGTACCTGGGATTCTGCATTTCTGACAAATTCATAGGGGAAGTTACAGCAGGCCTGCCAGCCATACTACTCAGTCTACCATATCCTCTTCTGTACAGATTTCTCTACTTCTCTTTCTGTTACATATCCTCCATGCATTTTTTTCTTCCCCAACTCTCTCTACAACTTCAATAGCCTAATGAGACCTACTCAATTTTGCTGATGTATTTCATAACATAGTATGGAGTATAACATATGTATTTATCAAATATTTGCTCTTTTTAACATGAAGAAAATATGACTGGCCTCTCCTCTTCTAAAGAGATGAGTTTTGTTTGTGTGTGTACGTATGTGTGTGTGTTTTAAATCTGCTCTCCAGGAATTCCTGGCTTCAATCTATAGATTATTTTATTTTTTTATCTCTTATGCCGATAATCATTTTAAACCAGATATATAGTTTTCTTATTTTATTATTTCTAGCTTTATTGAAATATAATTGACATATAAATTTAAATAAAGTTAGGGTATATCGTGTGATGATTTGATACATGTATATATTGCTAAATGGTTACCACAATAAGTTTAGTTAATTCCTGTATCACCTCATTTAATTACCATTTGTGTGTCTGGTGAGAACATTTAAGATCTATTCTCTTAATGACTTTCAAATATATGATATAGTATTGTTAACTACAGTTACTATGCTTATACATTAGATGCCCTGAATTTATTCATTTTATAACTGGATATTTGTAGCTTTGACCAACATCTTTCTATCCTCCCCAAACAATTCCTGGCAACCACCATCTATTTCCATGAGCTTGTAAGCAATATAGATTAGATTATGTGCTTTGTATCATGCATTGTAGTTCACCCCGGGAATAAATAATGAATAAGTCTACTTTATCATTTTTAATGATTTTGCACACAAAAAACAGTCCTATTCATGAAGATGTGCTTTTTTCCCCCAGGCATAAATCTTAAAAACCATTATACAGAAATCAGTTTTTATAACACTACAAATTTCTTCTAGGGTTTAAGGTCTTTATTTTCTTGTTTGCCTTCAATATCTCTAAAGATATATCCTGACCTCTTCTAACACTGTACTTGTCCCATACAAGTTAGTGTAAATGCTTCGTGTACATAGTGAAAAGAGTATAGGGTAAGGTTATGCTTTCTTTCCATTTTGGATACATATTTGCATTAGATAGTACCTACCTACTTGATCAGGTCAGTTTGGAACTATAATTCTCTATCGTCCCCATAGCAAGCAATTATGAATAACAGTGTTGTTTTTTTTTTTTTTAATTTTTCAGCTGACTGTAGTGGCAGATTAACCCATACCTCCCAACTGGGCCCTGATGCCCAGACGAGCTACACATGTCATTCGTCAGGAGAGCCTTATAGCTCCCACCACTGTGCAGGAATTCTCTCCCCCATCTTCCATCCATAGTTCTCAGCTAGATTCTGGATGTTTAGGGTACACTGTGCAAAGGGACCTCTGAGAGAGCCTCTCACTCATTGAGCAGGGATACAAGAGTATGGAGATGTAAGATAGCCTAGTGGTAAAACACGGGTTTTGGATCTGTAGTGTCAAGATTACATATCCCAGCCTCACAATGTTCTTTTATATGACATTGGGCAAATCACTCACTTTTTTCCTCAATGGAGATGATGACAATAAAAGTTCCTATCACACAGAGTACTTGTGATGATTATTAAGTCACAGAAAGCAGATTGCCTGCACTTTAAAACAGTGCTGGTTGTTACCAGGAGACTCCAGGGTAATAGAGGTGGTTATTTTTTCATCCATACATCCTCTATGCTGTCTCTTCATTCCCCTCAATTCTGATTTTTAAAATGCTTAGTTTTCTGCTATTCTTTTCCATTCTTTGTAAAAAGTCCATTGTATTTGATGACATTTGTGATACAAAGGCAAAGATTTCCATCTTCTTCTCAAGCATAGCAACCAACATATTTAACACGGGCATAGTTATCATAAGTATAAAGATTCACATTCAAATGAACACTTCTGTTTCTATGCCCATGGTTAGCATTGCCTTTAGCTTGAAATATACTCTATTTGGTTTCCCTTCTTAATTTCTTAAACCAATCCCTTCCCTAATCTGACACAACTAATAATCTTTTGGCCATACCGATTTTCTCCCAAGTTCAATGAGAGTTTAAAAGCCATACCCTTCTTGAACTATTCTAAAGTTAACTGTGTTTCAGAACAAAACTAGAGCTATGAGCAGAATTATACTATGTGACAGTCCAACTTCCATTTCCAAGAAATTGCCATGATTGCACAAGGCTGCTCAATTCTATGCAGATTATAAACAGAGCAAAAACATAGAAGGACTTAGGCATAATACCTTTTTTTTACCTGTTTTAGCAAATGCTAAATTCATTTTTCAGGGGCTAGGATATATTTTTCATAAAATAGTGATCTCTATAATTCCTATTCATATACCAACTTCATATCTTAGGAATCTATTAAAAATTACCAAAGACAAACCATTTCAAAATTTCCTGATCATAGCTTTATGTTCAGGTGTGTGATTAAAACACAAATCAAAGTGAAATTGTTTATCGATGCCATTAATGAAGTCACAAATCACAAGTAGTCAATTATATTGTAAGATCTAATACAATATAAATACTACTAATAAAAAATAAAATATATCAAGTTCAGAAGCAAACTTGTGTATTAAAAGTGAGGCATATCTTGTTCTATTGTGCTTTGCAGATACTGCATTTTTCACAAATGGAAGGTCATTATGCTGGCCCTACATGGAACAAATCTTTTGGCTCCATTTTTCCAACAGCATTTGTTTTCATGACTCTGTGTCACATTTTGGTAATTCTCACAATATTTCAAACTTCTTCATATTTGTTTCATTATGGTGACCTGTGGTCATTGATCTTTGGTATTACTACTGTAATTCTTTTGAAGCACCACAAACCATAGTCGACAAAGACAGTGAAGTTAATCTATAAATGTCGTGCATATTCTGACTGCTCTACTGATCTGCCTTTCCTCTACCTCTCTCCCTGTCCTTGGGCTTTCCTGTTCCTGGAGACAAAACAATATTGACTGCAGGCCAATTAATAACCTTATGATGGCCCTAAGTGTTCAAGTGAAAGGAAGAGTTTCATGTCTCTCAGTTTAAATTAAAAATTAGAAATGATTAAACTTAGTGAGGAAGAGATGCCAAAAGCCAAGATAGGCTGGAAGTTAGGCCTCTTACACCAGTTAGCCAAGTTGCAAATGCAAAGGAAACCTTCTTGAAAGAAATTAAAAGGGCTACTCCAGTGAACACATGAATGATAAGAAAGCAAAAACAGTTTTATTGCTGACATGGAGAAAATTTCAGCTGATCTTTTGGATAAAAGATCAAGCTAGCCACAACATTTCCCATAAGCCAAAGCATAATCTAGAGCAAAGCCCAACTCTCTTCAATTCTGTGAAGGCTGAGAGAGGTAAAGATACCACAGAAGAAAAGTAAGAAGCTGGCAGAGGTTGGTTCATGAGATTTAAGAAGCCATCTTCATGACATAAAAGTGCAAGCTGGGGAGCAAGTTATCCAGAAGGTCTAGCTAAAATAATCTAAAACACCAAATTCTGATGTAGATGAAACAGCCTTCTATTGGAAGAAGATGCCATCTGGGACTTTCATAGCTACAAAGGATAGTCAATGCCTCGCTTCAGATCTTAAAAGGACAGGCTGATTCTCCTATTGGAAGGTAAATGGAAGCCAATGCTCATTTAACATTTGAAAATCATAGGCCCTTAAAAGTTAAGCTAAATGTACTCTGCCTATGCTCTAACATTCCAACAACAAAGATTGCATGACACCACATCTGCTTACAACATGATTTACTGAATATTTTAAACCCGCTGTTGAGACCTACTCCTCAGGAAAAATATTTCCTTCAAAATATTACTTCTTATTAACCATGCACCTAGTCACTCAAGACCTCTAATGGAAATGTAAGATGAAATTAATGTTGTTTTCATGTCGCTAACAGAACATCCACCCTGCAGCCCATGGATTAGGAGTAGTTTTTACCCTCTAATCTTATTACTTAAGAAATACATTTTGCAAGACTATAGCAGTCATAGCAGTCATAGATGGTGATTCCTCTGATAGATCTCGGCGAAGTAAATTGAAAAACCTCCTGGAAAGGATTCATTATTCTACATGCCATTAAGAAATCAATGATTCATGGGAAGAGATCACAATATCAACATTATCAGGACTGTGGAAGATGTTGATTCCCACTCTCATGGATGACTTTGAGTGGTTCAAAAGTTTAGTGGAGGAAGAAAGAAACTACAGATGTGTTGGAAACAGCAAGAGAACTAGAATCAGAAGTGAAGCTTGGAGATGTGACTCAATGGCAGCAATCTCACGATAAAACTTAAACAGAAGAGTAATTGCTTCCTATGGATGAGAAACGAAAGTGTTTTGTTGAGATAGAATCTACTTCTGGTGAAGACGCTATGAAGATTGTTGAATGACAACAAAGAATTTAGAATAAGACATAAATTTAGTTGACAAAGCAGAGGGTAGACTCCAATTCTGAAAGAAGTTCTACTGTGGATAAAATGTTATCAAACAGGATCACATGCTACAGGAAAACTGTGAAAGGAGAAGTCAATGAATGTGGCAAACTTCATTGTTGTCTTATTTTAAGAATTATCACAACCACCCCAACCTTCACCACCTATCACCCTCACCTACAACCTTCACCTATCACCGCCACCCCAAACTTCAGCAGTGATCACCCTGATCACTCAGCAGCCATCAACACTAAGGCAAGACCTTCCACCACCAAAAAAGATTATGACTCACTGAGAGCTTGGATGCTCATTTGCATTTTTTAGCAACAAAATATTTTTTGATTAAGGCATATACATTGTTTTTTTGGACATAATACTATTGCATGCTTAGTAGACTGTAGTATGGTATAAACATAACTTTTATATGCACTGGGAAATGAAAAAAAAATAATTTGACTCACTTTATGGTGATATTTGTTTTATTTCGGTAGTCTGGAACTAAACCCACACTATCTCCAAGGTATGCCTGTACGTTGACTTTTTTATTTCTAAAATGTTGGATGGAATTTGTCATTGAGGCCATGTAGGAATAAAGTTTTATTTATAAGGGAGACTTTTTGTTACGAAATCAGTTTCTTTAATAAATTTGAGGAAACATTTTCTATTTCCTTTTGTGTCAGTTATGGTAATTTGTAAATTTATTTCTCTCCATAAATTTGCCCATTTCATCTAATTCACCAAAATTATTGATAAAAATTATTCATTCCCTGACTATTTTGAATGACTTTTGGAACTATGTAATAATGTTTCTTTTTTTTATTACTGAATCGATTCCTGATATTGATCCCTATTTGATTCCTGATACTGATTCCCTTTATTATTCCTGATAAGAACAGTAAATGTGCTTATTTTCTCGGTCTACCTTGAGAATTTTCAGATCTACTTCAAAAAATAGATTTTTGTAACCTTTTTAAAAATTAAAGTGTACATATGTAAAGTGCACAGATCTTCACTCATGAACTTTTTTACAAATGAATATACTCATATTGCCGTGGATGTGGTTCAGATATAGAATATAACCCATAATAAGAAGCCTCTCTCTTCACGTTTTCCAGTTAGTATTTCTCCAAAGTTAACCATTCTTTTAAATTCTACCAACTTCAGTTAGTTTTGTCTGGTTTGAAATCTCATGTAAGTGGAATCATACAAAATATACTTTTATTTGCCTGGCTTCTTTAACTATATATGTATGTGAGATTCATCCATGTTATTATGAATAGCAGTAGTTAAGTTGACCAAGGGAAAAATAATAAGCAAATACATGAAAAATAGCCCCTATGTGTTTGTGGATTGTTCTTTCCCACCATCCTCTCACTTATTTTTGTTCAAATAATCCAGTTACGTTTTAAAACTCTAGAGGGTGAAGAATATATTCTTTGCTTCCCTCATGTTATCTACACAGTCCAGGTCACATGGTTGGTTCTTTTTTGGGAGCTGAATCAACATTCATTGACCAGGTTGGAATACTCAGGATTCTTCAGAATGTTACCACATGAAGAAGTGGAAAGAAAGAAAACGAGGCTTGGCATTAAAGATCAAAACTGAGTTCCCTCTAGTTATCATCACTGTTTTTAGATAAGTCATTTCATTTCTCTAAGCCTCACTTTTTGCCATCAAGTGGGATTATTATCTTATCCAGAGAAATAGTGGGAACCCAATAAAAACACATAAAGGTTCTTTGTCATCAGTAATCTAAGAGATGCTTTACAAATATTCTATTAATAAGTGAAGTGCTGACTTTTAAGACTCAAATCTTAAAAGGTAACAAAATCCTTGACTGTCATTTTCTGCCAAATCTATGCCTGAATCCAACTGGGTAGGTGGGGGTATGATGGGTAGGTGGTGCTATGTTCAGGCTGGGCTGCATTCCTCTATAAAGATGTCATTTCCAAAGAAGTGGAAAGTCCAATATCGAATATGTGTTCATGGACTATAATATTATTATAAAACCCTTTGTCAAGGTACTGATTCAAGCATTAGAAATTTAAATTTAAATTTTTTAAATTTACATGTAATAAAGCACTTTTTCTTGGTATAGAGCTAGCTTTTGGTTTCATTAATTTTCTCTATTGTTTACTCAAGGTCATTTTTCCACTCTTATCAATATAATTTTCATCTTATTTTTCACTTTTCTCCCTTCCTCCCTCCCTTCCTTCCTTCCTTTCTTTCTTCCGTCCTCCCTTCCTTCCTTCTTTCCTCCCTTCCTCCTTCCCTCCGCCTCTGTAAAAGCTTAGAACAATGATTTTAGGCATTTTTTCTTTATGAATTAAACATTTAAATATATAAATCTCTCCCTGAGCACTACCTTAGCTGTATTCCACAAATTTGATACATTATGTTTGCAGTATTTTTCAGTGTAAAATATTTTCTAATTCTCCTTGAGCTTTTTATCAGTGTATTTTATAGACTATACTATTTAATTTCTAAATATTTGGGGATATGCATTTTTACTTGTATCTAATTTAATTTTTATATATATTATAAATACTATTGTTTCCCATGTTTTCATTGCTAGAATATAAAGATTCAACTGAATTTTATATATTCATCTTTTTTGCTAAATTCAAATGTTTGTTCCAGTGGCCTTTTTCCTAGATAAGAATTTCTGTCTTCACATTATGTTTTCCAAAAATAAAGACAGTTTTACTTCATTTTTCCAATTTGTATGTCTTTTATGTATGTGTCATAGAACACTATTGGTATAATTTCCACTCTTTTAAATTTGTGCAGTATGTCTCGTGGTCCCATATGTATCTATTTTGGTGAATGTTCCATGTATTTTGTCTTTGTTTGATGGGATATTCTCTGTGTATTTATTAGGTCACGTTAGGTAATAATGTTGTTCAGATCCTCTAGATTATTTCTGATTTTTTCTTCTACTTGTTCTGTCAGTTACAGAAGGAAAAGTGCTGTAGTCTCTGACTCTAATTGTAGAGACGTCTGTTTCTCCTTTTGGGTCTGTCAAGTTCCACTTCATGTGTTTGGAAGCTGTTTTTTCTTGCATATTATTTAGGGTTGTTATGTCTTCTTGATGAATTAATTCTCTTATGCTTATAAAATGTCTCTCTTCACCCTGGCTATGTTCTTTTTCCTAAAGTTGACTTTGACTGGTATTAATATATATAATTCAGCCCTCTTATGTTTAGTGTTTGCATGGTATAGTTTTTTCTGTCCTTTTATTGTTACCTTATTGTGTGTTTGTATTTAGAGTTCATTTTTTCCCTTTCCCTAATGAATACAGTTTTATGTTATTTTCCAATGTCTGAAAACAGCTTTCTTTTAAAATAAATTTTTCCCAGATTTTTATTTTTTACCATTGTATGATATGTCTGGTATCATTATTCCCTCATAGCTTAACTTCTTCTATATGTTGTGTATATGGAATTAACGCTATACGCATTGTCAACTTCATGTTAATTTCTACTCTACCTCCAGACATAATACCTTTGTTATCTCTTGGTAATATCCCTTAACACAATGAACATTAGTTTGTATTCAGTTTTATGTTTTTAAGTAAAATGAGTATTGCCTATTTATAAACATTTATCATCAAAGTGTACTTGTAAAAATTTCTAGGAACTAAAATACACATCTATCTACATACTTCAAATTATAAGCCACAATATGGATGAAAATCTAAGCTTCTTCAAACCTGAATTGCTGGCAAATGTGGTATAACATTTCTTAAATGTAATAGCACATACCTCCAACACTGAATTTTAAGATGATCATTTTTTTTCTTCCAAAGTTTTATTTAAATTGTAGTTAGTTAACATATAGTATAATATTGGTTTCAGGAGTAGAATTTAGTGATTCATCACTTACATATAACACCCAGTGCTCATCATAACAAGTGTGCTCCTTAATACCCATCACCCATGTAGCCCATCCCGTCCATCTCCCGCCATCAAGCTTCAGTGTGTTTTCTGTCAGAGTCCCTTATGTTTGTTTCTCTCTCTCTTTTTGTCTCTTCCCACATGCTCATCTCTTTTGTTTCCTAAATTCCACATTTGAGTGAAACCATATGGTATTTGTCTTTCTCTGATATCCATCCACATCATTGCAAATGGCAAGATTTCATTCTTTTTGAAAGCTGAGTAATATTCCATTGAATATATGTACCACATCTTCTTTATGCATTCATCAATTGATAGACACTTGAGTTCTTTCCATAGTTTGGTTATGATGATAATGCTGCTGTGAATCTTGGGATGCACATACCCCTTCAAATCTCTATTTTTGTGTTCTTTGGGTAAATACCTAAGAGTACAACTGCTGGATCATTGAATAGTTCTATTTTTAACTTTTTCAGGAACTTCCATTCTGTTCTCTATAGTGCCTATACCAGTTAGTGTTCCAACTGTGCAAGAGGGCTCCCCTTTCTTCAAATCCTAGCCAAGCACTGTTGTTTCTTATGTTGCTAATTTTGGCCATTTTGACTAATGTGAGGTGGTGTCTCATTGTGGTTTTAATTTGTATTTCCCTAATGACGAGTGTTGTTGAGCATCTTTTCATGTGTTGTAGCCATATAAATTAATGATTAATTGCAATCAATTCCTAAATGGAAAACAAAATTGATTAAGCATACAGTTAAATATTAAAAAATAATTTCTTTTCATATATGATATTTAGACACACAGAATAAAGTCTCAGATATATAAAAAATCTTATGGACTTTATATTAAAAATCTTATGGGCTTCATATTAAAAATCTTGTGGTTACAGGGGTACCCAGGTGGCTCCATTGGTTGCATGTACAACTCTTGGTTGTGGCTCAGTTCATGATCTGAGGGTGGCAAGATCAAGCCCCATGTTAGGCTCCATACTCAGCCTGAGATTCTTTCTCTCCTTCTCCCTCTCCCCATCCCCTTGCTTGTGTTGTCTCTCTCTCTCAAATAAATTTTAAAATCTTAAAAAAAAATCTTCTGGTTACAATCTTATTAAAAGGGATAATACAATCACAAATAATTTATAACTTAAAATGTTTTACATTACTGTAATTGGATATATCAAATTTCACTTAAGCATTGAAGTATGATGTCTAGTATTTTTTCATTCTTTTTAACTGAGCTATTGAATTTATTCTATATTTTTTTTAAATTTGTACCTTAAACATTACTAAATTAGTTTTTTTGTTGTTGTTTTATTTTGTTTTGTTTTAATAAGTAGGCTCTATAACCAATGGGGAGCTTGAACTCACACCCCTGAGATCAAGAGTCACATATTCTACCAACTGAGCCAGCCAGGCAAAAGGTTTTTTCCAAGTTTAATAAAAGTTTTTAATGATTCCCTAAATTTTAGATATTCTACTAATTTAGTATTTTTTTTCCTTCCATCTTCTTTATATATTGGTATGCTACTCTCTTAATTATCTTCTTTGTGTACCATAATATTTTTAAAGAGTAAAAGTTGGTTTCTTTCCACCCTAAAACTGATTCCTGGAATACTGCACACAAAAGCCACTGGCTGGCAATGCATATACACATACACACAGATAGATGTGCATTGCCTACACACACATATAGTGAGTGTGTTTATACACACACCCACACCCATAAGTGGGTATACATATACATAAATAGATACTAATCATTATTTGATTTCAACCTATGAAATCACACCAAAATGTTACTGAATATAGTTATTACCAAAAAAATGATGTATCGTGAGTTATCTACTATCTACTATCAATGAAAGGAATATGGTGTGTAAAAACAGGTCATCATAACTAATTAATTCTAATTTCAGGCAAAAGGACTGAAATAGAAATTAATGTAGTTCTCATAGAAAGAAATTTAACTGGTGGGGGAAAAAAGCGACTTCTGTGTAACCTAAAATTTCCTATACAAGTGTGCCTGGATTTTACCCAGAGCTTCTAATTTTATGGGAAATGATTGGGTGTGTGGGAATAGGCCAAAAATATTGAGTAAAGTGAATTGACTTTTTAAGACATTTTTAAAGATTTATTTATTTATTTTTAGGGGGTGTGGGCAGTGGGAGAGGGAGAAAGAGAATTCCTTGCTGAGTGTGGAGCCTGACACAGGGCTTGATGTCACAATGGTAAGATCGTGACCGGAGCCGAAACCAAGTGTTAGAGGCTTAATGGACTGAGCCATTCAGGAACCCCTGACTGAAGAGAATTTCTAAAGAATATCTTTTATTTTAAAATATTTTAAACTAGAGGAAGTTTTAAACATTACTATTACCATAATAAGTATCACCTACTAATTCTTTCAATGTTTTTTCATACTCATATCGGGTTTTTAAATGAACAAAATGCTGAGACAGACTGAAGCCCTTTATGTAGTCCAAAGGGACTCCATTCACTTTCCTTTCCACTTCCCTAGAGGTAAGCACACCCTTAATTTTTATTTATAATTCCCATGCAGATTTTTAAAATGTTGGACATCATATATAACTGTCCATAAACAAGTATGTACTCTCTGGGGCATATTTTACAACTTCTATAAATAGTATCATACTATATTCATAATTCTACAGCTTTTTTCTTAAGTGTTTATATTTAAATACAATTTAAAAAATCATTTAATTTAAATTATTTATATAGTTTTTATTAATTTAATTACTATTAATATTCTAACTATATGAATATATCACAACATATTCATCCATTGTCCTGTTGTTGGACATTAAAATGGTCTCCAATTTTTCACCATTATAGAAATGGTAAAACAAACATTCTTGGAGGGATCTTCCTGTACCATATCTGGAATATATTTAGACTATATCCTAAAGTGGAATTGTTGTGCCAGGTTATGTCCACCTTCAATATTCCTAAATATAACTAAATTAATTATACAAAAGTACATGATCACCAGGAGTGAAGGAGAATCAATAGGATACAGTATAATGGAGCAGATGAGGAAACAGAGGCACGAAGAGACTGGGAGCACGGCGTGGGGACTGTTCTGAGGAGTGAGTGGGGCATGACAGCAGGTCCCGTGTTGCCAGCAGTTCCAATGTTCATTATATTTTTGTTCATGAGGTGGAAAGCGGCACTAGTCAGGAGATGGGCTAGAATCCAGAGTTCTGGATTCTCAAAGCTTTCAACCCCCACCTCCGACCTCCCTCCACAGATCCTCTCCGAATTCCCCACCCTCCAGCCTTCTTCACATTTCTGTTCAAACCGCCCCTCTGCCTGGAATGCCCTCCTGTTTACCTTCTCTTACACGAAGCGCTCTTCTCTCCCATTTCCTTTGGCTTTCCCTCTTTTCCTTTGTCTCTGACTTCTTCCTCTACCCCTGACTTCTGTATTCGCTCTCATCTTTCACCTGGTCCTCTGCATGGACGCATGTCCTCATAAGTCACCCATGTACAATTAACTTTGAGTTTTGAGGGTATCTTAGAAAGCTGACAAGATATCTTCCCAACTGTCCAATTCAAATGGTTCATTAATTTTAACTGAAATACAAAAATCAAATAAATATATTGCTAATCATTTTTGTTGTATGCAGAGACCCAAGTGATATATTTATATTTGTTTTAAGCCTTAGGGATATTTCAGGGAAACTTTGAAATTATTTTATGGTACATGCTATTACAGCAGCTAAATCTTAGTTACCAGCAGCTAATAATTGGCCATATGTTCAGAGTTCTCCTTAAATTCCGGTTTAACCATTTAAGTAAAGTATTGCAACTCTTTTCTATAGGCTATATTGTTTATACTTCTTCCATAACAGCCTCAATAATAAACATTTCTACTATGCACAGTAAAAATACCCTCGGATCACTTACATTTTTCATGATAAGTTTTGAAAGCACCAAGTGGAATGTTTCATACTGCTGAACATAGCCTGCTGACTTCTCAGTATCATGCTACATTTCCTTCACACTGGGCTTCCCATTTGATTTGTGTTTCTTCTAATCCCAGGTTGCTCATGTGCTATCTTTGGTCTCCTGAGATGGATGCTGTTTTCTCTTTCCACATTACCTTCCTAGTGTGTTAGTTTCGGGTGTTACAAAAGAAGATTAGAGAGACCTGAGGGCTTTATTCCCCAATTATGATGCAGTCACTTAATGCAGTCACAAATATTTATCTACTTCTTCCAGGTCCTCTCCCGATCTGATTAATCAGTCATTCCCAAACTTAGACATTTTTAACTGCAAAGGAGATAAATATTTGGGAAGTCTTTATCTAGCCTTAGACATTTTCCGAATGGATTTTCTTGGGTTTATTGTTGTCTTATATGATATAAAGAAATTAAATATATTATTTATATTAACATAATTGTAATTCAATACTTTGAGTTTTTAACTTCCCAAATATTTAAACTAATAAGGAACTTAATATCAGCAAGATGATTCACTGTTTTCATTCTCTGTGACCCACACACTCGTCTGTATTAAATACATTAGTCCACAAGGAATTCACTCAGCAAAATTTTCACAAGCTGGTGGATTATACCATCATCTCACACAGAAAAATGTAGCAAGACATTATTAAACTGTTACAATTACCTTATGAAAAAGTCAATAGATACTTTAAAATATCTTTTTGTACAGTTCTGCTGTTTGGATTTTTTAAAATGTTTCCAGATAAATAATCTGTTTTTTAGAAAATCGAATTCTTAGCCACTGCATTGCATAGTTGGTAGTTTTGATCATGGGCTCTGGAACCTGACTACCTGAAAGGAATTTAGGTAATACCAATACTACATATCAAGCAATTACCTTCCTATCTAGTGAATCTACTTCTAAGAATCTACCCTGAAGATAAGCCTCAGATAATAATATATATACAGTTATATAAAGAGTTTTATATATATATATATATATAGAGAGAGAGAGAGAGAGAGAGTTTTATATATATAGTTATTCATTCCAATATTGTTTGTAATTGTAAAATATTAGAAACTATCTAAATATGTATAGTAGAATAGTTGAATAAGTTATATTACATTCACAAAATGGAGAACTGTACAAATGTTCTTTGTGAAATGATACAGAGGTAATTTCCATGATATACTGTTAAGTGAAAAAAGTAAATTACAATAGAACATCGATAGTATCCTATGCTTCTTGCAAGACATAGGAAGATTTAATACATCTGTCTTCTTGTTTGTGCAAAATAAATACAGAAAGAACAAAACTGAAGTTCAAGTAGTTTGTTACCTGTAGGAGGATGGCTGAGAAAGGGACAGAAAGCAGGAAAATCTGTTTCTCTCTAAAGGATGCATATCGTTGAATTTAGGATTTACCCGATAATCCAGGATAGTCTTGTCCTCTTAAAATCCTTCATATAAGGTGCACCTGGGTGGCTCAATGGGTTAAGCCTCTGCCTTTGGCTAAGGTCATGATCTCAGGGTCCTGGGATGGAGCCCCACATCGGGCTCTTTGCACAGCAGGGAGCCTGCTCCCCCGCCCTCCGCCTGCCTCTCTGCCTACTTGTAATCTCTCTCTCTGTGTCAAATAAATAAAATTTTTCATATAATCACATTTTTGGCGCTCTCTCTCTCTCTCTCTCTCTATATATATATATATACATATATACAAACACACATACATACATATATACATATACATTCCTATAGGTTCCAGGGACTAGGATGTGGATATCTTGTGAGGGGCCATTTTTCAGCCTAGACACAATATCCATGAGTCCATATCAATGTAAGTAATTAAATACATAAATGGAGAAAAGGGACAGTTTTTTGTTAGAGATGACTTCAAATTTTCAAAAATGTATATGGAACAAAGGGAATAGAAAATCACCATAGGCAAACACTATAGTAATAATTATTGTAGGAAAAACCCATCGATGGATGCTAAAATCAGTAGGCAAAAATTTGAAGAAAAAATATGTTTGCAAAGTCTTAAAATAGTACCCACCTTATTAATTACAAAGTGAAAAATAGTAATTTTATGTGGAGAAACCCAGCAGACGCCATTATTACCGAGAGGTCAAAGTTAACACCAAGAATAAGACATATCAGCATGATATACTCCCAACATGATGTACCACAAAAGACACAATACAATTTTTTGTAGTATTCTTGCCAAAACGTATAACCTTGATTTAATCATGAGCAAATACCAGATAAGCCAAAATTGAGGGTCATGCTACAAAATAACTAGCCAGTACTTATCTAAAATGCCAGGTCATGACAGACAGGAGACTGAAGAATTGTCTCAATTGGAGGAAACTAAGGAAATGGACAACTAAGTGCAATTTGGGATCCTGGATCATTTCCTGGAACATAAAAAGGTAGTAGTGAAAAAACTGGTAGAACTTGAATATGACCTGTAGTTTAGTTTGGAGTATTATATTAATGTTAATTTCATGATTTTGATAATTACATAATGATTCTGTAAATTTTTAATGTTAGGGCATGTGCGGCGAAGGAATATGTGAATGCTCTGCATTAGTTTGCCACATACCTTTAAATCTAAAATCATTGCCACATAAAAAGTTAAAGAAGAAAGAAGGAAGAAAGAAAAGGAGGGTGAGGAAGAAACTGTTTAGATCTTATATAAATTAATGGGTCCAACTGCTAGCCAAAAGACATACCCAATGGACCCCTCTGCTGGGCCCATCAGCCATTTTTTTTTTTTTTTTAAGATTTTATTTATTTATTTGACAGAGAGAGAGCGAGGTCACAAGGAAGCAGAGGGGCAGGCAGAGAGAGAGGGGGGAAGCAGGCTCCCCGCTGAGCAGAGAGCCCGATGCGGGGCTTGATCCCAGGACCCTGAGACCATGACCTGAGCTGAAGGCAGAGACTTAACCCACTGAGCCACCCAGGCGCCCCCCCCCATCAGCCATTTTGATAGAACAATGTGATGTATGTTTTTTGATGTACTACAGTTTAACAAAGGCCTTATCACCACCCTACACACTAATGGATGGATGGATGGATGGATGTCCAAATAAATAAGCAAGCAAGAAAACAAACTGTTTTTGTGGCCAAGCAATATCTAAAGCAGTATCCTCACTTCTTTGTTGAGTGTAGTGATTCTACTTCTCGTGATTCTACCTGAACTGTTGTCAGTATTGTCAAACTCATATGCAATCATGATTTAAGGAGACATGTGAAATTTTCTTAGAAACAAAGCCAGTTTTAATGGATCAATAATAATTATTTTATTATTTTCTCTTCTTTAAAGATTTTATTGATTTATTTGAGAGAGAGAGAGGGAGACAGTGAGCAAGGGAGAGAGCACAAGTCTGGAAGCCAGGGGGAGAGGCAGAGGGAGAAGCAGACTTCCCACTGAGCAGAGAGCCTGATGCAGGGCTTGATCCCAGGACTTTGGGATCATGACCAGAGCTGAACATAGACTCTTATTGAGCCACCCAGGTGCTCCTTATTTTCTCTTTCTGATTATCAGAGTAACACATATGTGATTTTTAATAAAAGAAAAAGAAATAAAAGCATAGAAATGGATTGTATCTTTTTACCAGTAAGTATTGGGAAGGTGAGAGTTGTGTTGCTTGCATCCGTTGGTAACCAGAAACCATAATATTACATTTTGCTTTAAAATCTTGCCCATCTTGGGGCACCTGGGTGGCTCAGAGGGTTAAGCCTCTGCCTTCAGCTCAGGTCATGATCTCAGGGTCCTGGGTTTGAGCCCCACATCGGGCTCTCTGTTCATCAGGGAGCCTGCTACTCCCTCTCTCTGCCTGCCTCTCTGCCTACTTGTGATCTCCATCTGTTGAATAAATAAATAAAATCTTGCCCATCCTAAAATGATCACAACCATTTCAATATTGTGATTTCAACGTGTTCTGCTTCAGCCCAGACCATTTGTTTCTGGCCACATATGATTGTGAGTGTTACCTGGGGAATCATCCGAAGGACAACTGGATGCAGAAATTTCCTCTGTGTTAACTTCTGCATCTCTGCTCCTATATGCCATGGCACTATGTGGTGGTGTAACTGCCACCAACTGCCCATAACTTCCAGACTCTTGAGAGAGAAACACATTTCTTTGGCACAATGCACATCTCACGTTTACCTCTGGATGTCAATTCACCAGGTGGTAAAAATTAGATAAATTGTTCTGGGCCCTTGAGATCTCAGGCATTAATGACGTGGTGGCTCTAGTCTAACGGAGGAGTCATACAAGGAAAAGACTCATGACTTAATGCAAAAGTTGGGTGAAAGTGGCAGTCAGTTTCCTTAGGGTCTAGATATTTTATGCCAAACATGTAGGCTTTAACTTAACGTTCTCAGAGAGAGCCTGTTGCCAGACCGAAGGCTACAAAGCAGTAGGGGCACTGTCCCTTAATTTTAATGGCATCTTTAGCAACTATTTCAATCTACTCTGTTTTCACATCTTTCTGGCTGATGTTCCTCCCAAGGAGCAAAACTAACAGAGTTATGGCATCAATTCAAAGAAACACTCTCTTGAAATCAATTAATTTAACAACACTTGAATATTCGATTCTTGTAATAACATAATTTACATCATGATTTTAAGCAACTTATTTTACAATCCTCAGGCCTAACGAAATGACCTCCTAAAAAGCATTGCGAAGGCTTTTCTCCCCCTCCAAGGACAAATTTGTCGTCAAAGAGTTTCTAGCATGTCCTTTAGTAATAGGCTATCTAAGCTCATATTCTAGGCCCTCTGCTACAGTATAATATGAAATCAGGTTATTGGAAACTTTTTTTTTTTAACTTTGTAAAATTAAGTATCTACCTGAACCAGTTAACAGTGTCCTAGATGCTTTATATACATTGACTTGAGTAATCCCCTAGTGGTGTTAAACTGTGCTTCCAGAGGTTAAGGATTTGCTTCTCAAGTTGATCAGAGGAAGAATCCAGATTTTTTTTTTTTTTACTACAAAATCTCTTCTCTTGCCTTTGCCCATTGTCTTCCATTTTCATAAGCTGTAAACCTGATGGTTAGTATATTTTTCAAGTGAGAAAATGCAAAGAACAAAAGAAAAGCAAATGAGATTATTTCTATGCAAACAGTATCTAGTTCCTCCTTGCTCAGTCCACAACAAACTAGAATGAGTTCTGCTCCATTACAGAGAGTTGGTCTGTGTTGGAGGGTCCTTAAATCTCTATTACACTGTCACATCTTCCAGAATCCAGAAAATTTGTGAGAACCATTTATTGAAATCCAAAAGTAGGTTGTGGCTTTACCAATATACACAAGATGCTCACAGGTGACCAGGATAAACTCGTTTGTAGAATGTATATGGTTCAGCCTAATGTCACAAACTGTTAAAGAAAAATAAAACAAGGAACAAAGATCTAGGCAAACTTTACTGAAGCTTTGATCCCTTTGCTTTCCATGTATAGCAGCATTTTCCAACAACTGTGGAAGGGTAAGATTATTTAAAGTTACATAATTTTGTCATAATCAGATACATGTGACTCTACCTTACTTTAATGAAATTCAACACATTTTTTTAGAGGATACTTAGAGTTAACTGCTTCTACCTTATGTTGTTTGGATACATTTCCTTTACACAGGATTTTAGTCTAATAAATGTGCAGGTGGTAAAATAAATCTGATGTTGTGGTAAGTAAATATTTCCTGGGGAATAAGCTTTCCACATCTTTGCAAAGAGTGCTTGCTTGCACAAAAAACTTCTCTGGGGGTGTCTGGCATCTGGGATGTATTAGTTCATTTAATATGGATATATATACTTTCCAGTCATAGAGGAGACTATACACCACATGACCATCCGTAAGAGTTATACTTTTCCTTAAAGAGAAATAAATACTTACAATGTTTCAGAGAAGATCTTTCTGAGGCAGATATAAATTCTTGATATGTATTGCCAGTTTCAAAGTATAGAAGAAAAACCAGCAGCTGTGATTATAAGTGTGGATGCACTTTAAATAAACGGAGGCTTGGAGCTGAACTGATGATTTAAAATTATCAGAACATGATAGGAGTCCTCATTAACCACTCTGAGCTATTTGTAATAAATAAACTCCAGTAATTTCTGTCTGTGTTATGCTTCATCATGTTGCTCTAATTCCTGGCAAATCCTCCTTGATTGTTTTGCTTTGCAAAGTGTTTTATTAATGTCCCTTTTAACATTCTCTACATTGCTGGTAGAAACCTAGACTTACTAAAGAGATTACATTTCCACTTTTAGGTTTTCACAGAAACTTAATATTTGGATTCTAAGAAGATGTCTCCATCTAAATTTGCAACATTGACACCTTTATCTAATCTATCCCACGGAAAAAATCAATCAGCTGAGTTATATTCCTCTTTACAGGAAAAATATATTACTAAATTCATGACACCCCATTGTGTTAGAAGCAACTATATATCATATCTATATCTCTGTATAGATATATCATTTATAAGCAAATAAGTAGATAATAGACAATATATTCAGAAAATACTGAATGGCTTTGCCTCACATATTGTACACTATGGCATAATGAGAATGTAAGGCTGTGTCAGAGATTTTGATACAAATCTCAACTTTATCACTAACAAAGCTTGTAAACTGGGTTTTATTTTTCAGTTTATTTATTTATTTTACCAATTTAAGTATTGGACTTTCTATCAATGAAAAAATCATTAATATGGCATAATGTATAGGATTGTCAATAGATTTAAAATGGCAGGAAAAAAATGTCTAATGCAGTAAGAGGAGCATAATAGAGATTAAATAAGCCTTAGTTCCTCTTTTCTCCCCTTCTGTGAAAATGTAGCCTACCGATTTTCCTTGGTGAATACTCAGTAAATATGTTTTCACTTGATTTATCAGTTAAATTATACAAATTGATCAATTTACTTCAAATAGTTCATAAAGGCCTCTAGAAAATAAGTTTAAAAAATATGATCTTTGGGGCGCCTGAGTGGCTCAGTGGGTTAAGCCGCTGCCTTCGGCTGAGGTCATGATCTCAAGGTCCTGGGATCGAGTCCCGCATCGGGCTCTCTGCTCAGCAGGGAGCCTGCTTCCCTCTGTCTCTCTCTGCCTGCCTCTCTGTCTACTTGTGATCTCTCTCTGTCAAATAAATAAATAAAATCTTTAAAAAAAAATGATCTTAATGTTTCAGATCAGCTCCCAATATTTAGTCAACAATTAATATATACTGTCAGCAACTGTAGAAGGGAGATGTGTCATATATGACATTAATACAAAGTAGCATATGTAACACCTTTAATATTACTTATTGATACATGCTCACATTTTTAAAATTAAACAAAAAAAAATTAAGCTTACCTGAGAGTGAAAAAATGTGCTTAAGGGTGCTTATTATGGTGTTTTGATTAGTGGTGAAAAATAGAAATTGATCCAGGTACACATACACACATAGTCACAGAAAAAAAAGTATCAGGATTATTAGAAAGGGGAGGAAACATATTTCTTTCACAGTATGCACAAACTAGAATTCATGTATTGGTACATTTGTTAAAAGTAAAGGAATGAAAATATATGTAGAAAACATGTATAAAACAAATAGAAATTGAAAACAGCCCTGGGTATTGCAAGGTAGATTATGAGGGAACTTCTCTTCTTATATATTTCTCTAGTGTTTGAACTTTGTTTTATACAGTATATTTTAATATATGTTAATATTCTACAAGAAAAAAAATAATTTTCTGACTAAAAATAAATAAAATAATTAGGGAGCTTGTCCATAAAGACAAGTAACTAAGGTAATTCAGCTCTGTATTTCTCAGTTTTCTCATCTGACCAATGTCTAATCTACTTTATAGAATTGTGCAAGTAATTTGAAATAATTCAGGAGAGACTGCTCTGCAATGTGTAGTGCTATCTCATAATTTAAAATCTGAAGAAGAATTTGCTTGGAACTATTGATAAGATTATCTTGCCCACCTCTAATTCCAGGTGGAAGACAGTGCAGTAAATGGCTCTTACAGAGATAAGACACCACCTTCTGTACCAGCCATTTAATTCCTTCAGACTCCGGTTATGGTCATCCGTCAGTATTGCAAAAGAAATCACACTTTATAAAAGGAAAGCTCATTTACTATGTTGCTGAAAAGTCTAAAGAATCGTCCCAGGCAACAATAGTCATTTGGTTCTTTGTTTGGTTCTTTGTTCAATCAAATGCCATCTTATACATATGTAAGACACTTCCATACATTTGTATTGAAAAGCTAGAGTACTAAAGCAAGGCAGCCTGAACCATACAGTTATGTAATTATCATAAAATAATCTAGAAGATCATAGCTAAACCATTAAGGACTATGTCAAAGTTGGCTGGCTCATTTACAATGAATGTTGTTCTTTTCTAGTTTTTCAGCGATGAGAATGAAAAAAATAAGACAGTAGGTAGTAGCTTCCTTAGCAACATTTGGCAGATTGAGGCAGTTAGTACCTAATAAAGTAAGTACCGTATTAGTTGTACTAATATTTGCTGCCCTTCACCCAAAGGAATTTCCATAATTATTATCACGTATTTACATCACCAAATGAAGATCCATATTTGCATTGTGGTTTAAAATGCACACTGATTGTGATTTGATTAGTCATTAGCATACCAAATATGGCATATACAGGCTTTGGAAAAGTTGGAGGCTAAATTTCACTGTCCTCAAGCTTGATGATATATGTACCTTTAAAAAAATGTATTTATGATAACCTCCAATGTGTACGTTTCTCAGATTTGCTTCTCCATAAATGACTATCTAGGTATAGACATTGATGTTCTACATTCTTTATCAATGAACAGTGCTGAAACTTTTATATGTATCATAATTTGTCTATCTTTTAAGTATATATCTCAGTTACAATCAGAAAATCAATTACAACTTTCTTGATAGGAAAGTGATGTTTGAAATTCCTTTCTAAATCTAGTAATATTTAGATCCTTAAAATCTTATAATTTGCTTTCCAAGTATTTTTTTTAAGGAACAGACAGGAATTAAAAGCAGACTATTTTGGGAAATTTTGAGAAAAAAATATGGCAATTATTAAGATGAAATTATAATTTTTTAATTAAATTCAGTACTGCAGAAAATTTGGATACCAACAATATGGCAACCACATAGAAGTTCACAAAGTTGGCAGGGAGGATCCTTGGCTTTAGGGGGCTATTTGGAGGAGAGATGCTATGCAAAAATATTGATAATATAAAAAGCTAAAATTTATTACATACTTATAATTTTTAGTGCTCTTAATAGTAATAATTATTTTGAAACTTTCAGAATGCCTTATACACTAGGCACTATCCAAGACATTTTAAACGTTATCCTATTTAACCTGCCCACAAGCCTATGAGGTTACATGCTTTTATCATGGAAGAGAAAACTGAAATTTAGAGATGTTACTTAAGCTAGAAAATGGCAAGATTTTTCTGGTTCCAAGTTTCTATTGAACACAGCAACTCATAAAATTATAAACAATCTGTACAATACAAGATAAAATATGATACATTTTCAGGAGAATTCAAGCTGTTAAGCAAAATTCAACTGAGTAAATTTTAGAGATCTTATTGGTTTTATTTAATGATTCATGAATTGGGTAACATCCAATCTAGCAGATAGAAAGGAACTGCAAGGAGCTGTACAAAATGAAAGACTTTTATAGGCAGAGGGGAGCAGGAGCGAGGAAGTTAAACTAGACAAAAAAGTGAATCACCTTTGGTAAGATCACTTTCCTTTAGGGGATGGCAGGGCTCTATGAGGCAGATTACCTAACTAGTACTGATTAGACAATTCCTGATTGACTAGTTTAAGATTCCCCTTCTGGGATGCCTGAAAGGGTATTGGTTTGGTGACATGGTGCTTAGCACAAGTGACTCCATTTTGGAGTCTGTTGTCTTGTTTTTACCGAAGCAAAGGATTTTAATGCCAAAGTGGCAGGCAGCTTTATCTGCTTTGTTCACAGATGTATGCCAATTCCTAGAACTGTATTCTGTAAATAAGAGATGCTCAATAAACATGTGAGGTATTGAATTATATCTTAGGAAAATAACTTAGCATTTATTAGATGTGGGAATTAGGATGTGAGTCAGAAAAGGATTCAGAAGAAGTTATTTGAAGGAAATTTTACTGGTGTCAAGCAGTAGTTATGCTCCTTCTTGTCAAATGCAGCTTCCCTAGTTGCAAGATGAACATCCAAGCTCCCTTTGAACCCTCTTGATGTTATGGGAACCTCTAAAAATATTTTCTAAAGGTAATAATATTTAAATCAGCACGCTTAGATGCCATACATGACAAACTATAAAATGTCAGTGTTTATGAATTTGAAGGGCTGTATGGTTATGCTGGTGGCTAGGAGAAATCAAGGTTCTATAGTCAAAGAGACTGAGGAACCGTGAGGTGACTAAATTATTCCATTCAGTCATAAACTTTGCAAGAGACAAGGCAGAGAGTGATGTAGCCCAGATGCTGAAATCACTGCAGAAAGAGAAAGAATGTCTGGGTGGGTAACTTGGTAAATGATTGTATTAAAGGAGAGCAAGCAAACCCTGTTAATATGAACTGAAGAAAAGACAAAGGTAGAATGACTGCATTTTGGCCATTTGCAGGGAGCAAGGAATGTGCAAATGTTTTTCTGTCGCTATGGATTCCTGGGGGAACACATTAGGCAGCCAGATACAATCTGGAGGGAAGGTAAATAAATGGAAATGGTATTTGTGGAAAAGTCTGAGGATAAATTTCTTTGTTTACCGATTAAGTGCCTGCACTATACAGTCTTTACAGGGCTCTATGGATACAGAAATGTTTCTATTATCAGAACAATAAGCTTTGGCAAGGGAACAGTTAAACAAAGGAACCAATATGAATCTGATGAGTTTGATGAGAGTAGGAGTGAGCTAGTTGTGATAAGTAGGGAGGCAGTTTGGGAATGGGCAATAATCAACTGAAGGAAGAGGAAACCATGCATTTAAGAAGCATGATCAGGGGCGCCTGGGTGGCTCAGTGGGTTAAGCCGCTGCCTTCGGCTCAGGTCATGATCCCAGGTCCTGGGTTCAAGTCCCACATTGGGCTTTCTGCTCAATGGGAAGCCTGCTTCCTCCTCTCTCTCTGCCTGCCTCTCTGCCTACTTGTGATCTCTCTCTGTCTGTCAAATATATAAATAAAATCTTAAAAAAAAAAAAAAGAAGCATGATCAGATGGGATGGACATGTTGCTATAGAAAATGAAAGTGTAGAATTTAAGGAATATAATAAGAAAAATAATCTTAAGTAAAGATGAGTCAGACTAATTTAGATATTTGGACAGCTACTAGATATAATCATAAAATTATTAGCTAGCAAATACCTAGGAAAGCACAGGTATTCAACCATAACTCCATATGATTTTATGAAAGTTAATCATCCTGAAACAATGTAATTTCTCCATGACAGTGATGGTTAAAAAAGCAAGACACTTAATATATCTAGGTTTTAGCAAGGCCTGACACAGATTTGTATGCCATTTTTACTAAGAAATTTAGAATATTTTGTAAAGTCAATGTATAACCGCAGGAAAGTTTATACCCATAAATGGTGATCAATGACTATGTGAAAAACTAGGGTCACAAATTGAGAGCTATCCCACTGTGGTCTGTTCTAAGGCCCAGTATTTTTCAAACACTTAATCAATGATTTGGGAGATAGCTTCAGCCACCAGCCTAATGAGCACATTGTCCATTATCATTTTGGAAGGCTGCCAACACTACAAAGCATAAAAATATAGTTCAAGTATCCCTGCTTAATTGGGAACTGGTCCATCAAAAGTATGACTTGAAACATAGGGATACACCCTCTAAATTTAGGGAGGGAACACTAGTTCTTTGAGTATAAGCCTTAATATACTAGCATAGCTCCAGTACACAATAACTAAAGGCAATAGAAGTTCTTTTTTGTCCGCAAATCCAATTTATTAAGAATATTCACATGTCCTAATTGGACTGTTGCTTCTCTCTCCTCTTTCATTTAAAAAAGGATGCCACAAAGAACATATCCAACAAATGTTAATTGATGGAATATGAAAATGTAATGTTAGTTTTTTTATTCTAAATAGTTGCCACATCTTCTTGCTCCATGTTTTGCCAATAGTAAGCATTCAAGCAATATTTGTTGAATGAATTAATGACTTGAAAAAAAGAAACTTCAGAGACAACAGATAGTGATTGAAGTAAAATTCATTCATTTCTATTAATTTATTCATTTAAATGGCATTTATTGTGTTTTGACTATTTTCCAGCCATGCATTGGGCCCTGGGAATACAGTAATGAGTGAGTCACTGAGCTTGCTCAGAAGGAGCAGGAAAAACAAAACAAAACAAAACAACAACAAAGAAAAAGTGGAGGAAAAAAAAAAGCAAAGAAAAGAAAGAGAGAAAGAGAGTTAGAGAGAGGAAGGAAAGAAGGAAAGGAGGGAGGGAGGCAGGAAGGAAAGAAGGCAATATTTCCAATTATATGTGACAAAAACTATAGGAAATGCATGGCAGGACATTAGAGGAAAACAGAGACTAAGAAACCAAATAAACTGATGGTGCTCTAAGGCAAATGTGAATAATGTATGAACTGAATTTTCAAGGATGAGTTATTTTTCACTATAGTGTGTGTGAGTGTGTGGGCGTGTGTATGTGTGTGTGTGTGTTTGGGGAAAGGAGGGTTTTTTATTTTCTGGCAGAGGAAGCAAAATTGATGAACACGTATGAAGGATTTTCTAGGGCATTTACAGACAATCTCTTCTCTCCCTTTAGAAAAGATAACACTAGAGACAAGATGGCTTAAATAAAATAAAATGGAATTTAACTTAGGCAAGAATTTCTGCCAGTGTTTTAACATTAGAATGAATAGACTCACAATATTAAAATTTTTCTAAATGTTTTTAAAAATGAAATTCGAAACAATTATCTTTGAGACTTTAACCAGTGGTAGAGTAAGAGATACCACCTTTGTTTCCCCAATGGAAGACAATAAATTGATAGCTCTCCAAAAATGAAAATAACCCTGGGAGGGCTCAAGAATCCAACTAAGAACCTACAACAAAATCATGGAGTAAAAAATGGAGAAAAACTGCACAGAAAGGATAACTGAGGAAATTGGCTTAGCAGAAATGTCTGGAGATAGGTAAAAACAAAGAAGAAAGGGAGAACTAACAGTATCAGCCACAAAGTAGGTGCCATTGTGGTCTCCAGTGGCCTGCTCTCTGGAGGTCCTTGGCAGTTTTGCTACTGAGAGCCTCAACAACCCCCACAACAGCTATGGACTCCCTATAGCTTTCATAGCAGAGGAACCTGTAGTGTTTGTCAGCACAGCTCTGCAAAGGATACACACAGCCTTTGCAGCTGAAGTAACCAACACCCAGAGCTACTGTAGACTCACAGGAGAGGACAACGCTGCTACCTGCCCCTAATGGAAGTACAAAACAGCCAGGAAACAATAAAAAGGATGTCAGTAATACATCTCTACATATCAATAATTACCTTAAATATAAATGAGCTATATTCTCCAATCAAAAGATATGGAGTGACTGAATAAATTTAAAACAAAAACAAAAACAAGACCCAACTAAATAGTGCCTATAAGAAATTTTCTTTAGTTTTGAGGACATACATAGACTGAAAGTAAAGGGACAGGAAAACATATTCCATGCAAATGGAAGGCAAGAGAGAGGAGGAATACCTATACTCATACTAGGCAAAATAGATTTTAAGTCAAAAACTGTAATAAGCGAAAAACAAAGTCCTTATATAATGACAAAGGGGTCAGTTCTTCAAGAGGACGTGTTTTTGAATTAAAGATATTTGAATTAAATCTGATCTTTTCTTAGGAGTAGAGTGATGAGTGGTGAGGCTGGATAGAAACCAGGTTTTTTAATGGTATAAAATTTGAAGAAGCTTAATTTAAAATTTCCTTCTGTATCAAATAACTATTAAACATTAATTTCATAATTTTAATATAAGTGAATCTGACCTAGCATATGGACAAAGTTCCTTTTAAGTTGTATAAGGATTTAAAATGTAGGGGAAAGGACCACTTAGAAAATGTATTATTGGTTTTGAAAAACTTTCAAATGTTTAAAAAGCAGTTTTCAAATCAATTAGATCAACATACAAGTTTTCTCAATCTCACTACTGAAAAATGAAAACAACTGGAAAAATGAATAAATTTCTAGAAACCTACAACTTAACCAAGACTGGATGATAGTAAGAAATAGTAAATATGAATGGATCTATAACTTATAAGGAGATCAAACCAGTAATCAAAAATCTTCCAACAAAGAAAAGCCCAGAACCAGATGGCTGCACTGATGAATTCTACTAAACAAACAAACAAACAAAATTAGTGCCAATCCTCAAATATATGAATGAAAAGGATACTTTTGAACTCATTTTATGAAACCAACATTGCCCTGATACCAGAGCCAGACAGGGACACTACAAAAAAATGAAAGCTACATGCCAATATCTCTGATGAACATAGATGCAAAAATTCTCAGCATAACACTAGAAACCATAGTCAGCAACACATTAAAAGGACTATACACTGTGATCAAGTCAGATTATCCCTGGGGTACAAGGATGGTTCAACATACAGAAATTCAATTTGATACACCACATTAACAAAATGAAGGAGAAAAATTAAATGATTATCTCAATAGATGCAGAAAAAAATCATTTGACAGAATTCAACTTCCTTTCACCATAAAAACTCTCAACAAACTGGGTGTAGAAGGAACATACCTCAACAAAATAAGGCCATTTATGTCGGACCCACAGATGACGTCACGCTCAATGGTAAAAAGCTGAAAGCTTTTCCTCTAAGATCAGGAAAAACAAAACAAGGATGCCCACTCTTGCCACTTGTATTTAACAGAGCACTGGAAGTTTTAGCTAGAGCAATTAAATAAGAAAAGAAATAAAATATATCCAAATTGAAAAGGAAAGGGTAAAATTGTCTCTGTCTGCAGATGACATGATCTTATGAATAGGAACCCCCAAACACTCCACCAAAATCCATGTTAGAATTAAATGAATTCAGTAAATTGGCAGAGTACAAAATTAACATACAAAACTCAGTTGCATTTCTATATGCCAACAACAAACGATCTGAAAGAGAAATTAGGAAAAGAGTCGCAATTCTAGTAGCATGAAAAAAATAACAGAATTCTTGGGAATAAACTTAATCAAGGAGGTGAAAGATCTACATAGTGAAAACTATAAGACTTTGATGAAAGAACCTCACTTATAGTTCCATTAAAAAAATTTCTTTGTTAATTTATATGGGGAAAAAAATTATTTTGGACCTGGGGCACATGGGTGATGCAGTGGGTTGAGCCACGGGCTCTTGATTTCAGCTCAGGCAGTACAGGTAGCGATTTCAGGGTCGTGAGTTGAAGCCCCAGTTGGGGCTCTGCGCTCAGTCCAGAGTTTTTTTGAGAATCTTTCTCCCGTTCCCTGCACCTCCCGTTTGGGCTCTCTCTCTCTCTCCCAAATAAATAGATAAATCTTTTTTTGTTGTTTTTTTTAAGTATTTAGGACCAGAACTGACATCTAAAGTTCCTTCTTGCTTTGGGATGAAATCTGTTACTTGGATTATGGAGAAGACACATTTATTAAGCATTTATTTTATGTCTCCAATGTACTAGGTATTTACACATAGGATACTTATTTTAGTCTTCAAAAATTATCAGTATTTTAATCTTACGAAAGGTTATCTCTCTCATACATAGTCAATTTAGACTGTTAGGGGAATTTACTCACTGTGTTTATATGAAGAGCCAGACTGAAAGAAGTTTTCAGAATCATCTGTAAGAAGGCAACTTAGCAAATTTAGGGCTGGTTCTTCACATATCACTGATGCTCACATTTAGAAGCAAGTCCCATGACCAAAACTAATGTTAAAATTGAAAAAAGAGGGGCACCTGGGTGGCTCAGTGGGTTAAAGCCTCTGCCTTCGGCTCAGGTCATGATCTCAAGGTCCTGGGATCGAGCCCCGCATCGGGCTCTCTGCTCGGTGGAGAGCCTGCTTCCTCCTCTCTCTCTCTCTCTCTCTCTCTGCCGGCCTCTGCCTACATGTGATCTCTGTCTGTCAAATAAATAAATAAAATCTTAAAAAAAAAAAATTGAAAAAAGAAAAGAAAAGAAAGAAAGAACAGAACAATGAAACTATATAACAAAAAGTGGGAAAACTAAATATATTTGTTGACCACAAAATGACAATCCAAGTTTCTTGATTCTTGATTGGGGGCAATATCTAAATACAATCTGATCAGAATTTTCAAATCTGAGAATTTAAAGGCCAGTGCATTATAAGAAGATTCAAATAATTTCTTAACCACAAGAAGATTAAAGATTTTTCTTAATCATAATTTTGTATATTTATTTTTTTGTAAAAGACACAAGGTTATAAAACTCTCCAATGTTTTCTGAACATTGTATGATTGTACACTACTTTTTAACAAATTTTCATATCTTTACCTGACAAAATATTAAGAAATATTAGCCAGCACAAAATTTTATCTAGACCCAATATTCATGGACTTCAAAAGTCATGGGGCAATTATTTATTCAAATTGCTTAATGGGAATGTTTTTTTTTTTTTTTAAAGATTTTACTTATCTGCCAGAGAGAGAGAACACAAGCAGGGGAGTGGCAGACAAGGAGAAGCAGGCTCCCCACTGGGTAAGGAGCCTGATGCTGGACTTGATCCCAGGACCCTGGGATCATAACCTGAGCCAAAGGCAGGACAAAAAGAAACAGGTGGAGACAGAGAGAGAGAGAGAGGGAGAGAGGTGAGTAGGAAGTAGATATTTAATGAGGGCACAATCTCAAGGAAATAGGGAGTTCTATGTGCTTACAAAGATGAAATTTCATTAGAAGAAATATGACCTTTGCAGAGGACAGTAGTGAAGAGGTACTGCACAGCACAAGTGTGGGAAACACGGACAGGAGACCAGATGTCAGGATGAGTAGCAGACTCTCCTTTGAACATGGTCTGCTTCTGCCCCAGCCACCTTGTCACTCGTTAGCATGGCTTCTCTTTCTGCTTCTTGGAGTCTCTGGGCCTCAGGGCATCACTGAGAGGAGGAGAAAGAGGAGGCAGAGGAAAAACAAGAGAAGAGAAGATGCAGAATGAGAGGGGAGATGACTTTGTTTCCATTAGGACAGTGTTTTCTATTTATTAATAAAGCCAAGTGAAACAGAAAGATATTTTGTGGAATCTGGAGGATGAGTGAGTGTAACTGGGTCCCTTGCTGGGGTTCTAATTGCTTTTCACGCAGCCTCAGCAAGATTATCTCTAAGCATCATAAACATCACTTCACAGGAACAGGGGAGTAAGGAGCTATAACTGGCCAAGTGAAGAATAAAGGGATTTATTTCATTACAGTCCAAGTAGGTAAATGAGCAATCCAAGCTTAGACTGGTAAGTCACAAAATAAGCAAGTTTGCAGTTAACACACTGCATCTGTTCCTGACTATCACTATAGTTAAGACTTCAAATTTACTGAGGATTAGGTGATGAACTTGTTAGGAGTTAAACACAAGTCCTTGTTAGAAAATAGTGATTATTGTCAAGGATCTTGTTTCTTTCTCTCTTTATATTCTTAGCTCAAGTAACATTTACCAGCAGCAGCAGCAACATTGCTATTATTTTGTTAAATGTCCCTAATGATAGGACAAAAAATTTCAAAGTGTAATTACTATGCATTATATGCCAGATAGAAATAAGATTTTATATATAGCATATATATATGCCACACACACACACACATATATATAAAATACAAATATATATGAAATGTACGTATTGTAAATCTTATTTATCCATACTCATCTATGTATAGATATTCCTGGAAAAATCTGTTCTTGGATAAGTTTTAGAAATATATGAATTTTTTTTTCTGAATTTCAGTTTGTTTCCAGTAATAAGGAAGACAGTGTCTCTGAACTTTTTTTTTTTTTAAGATTTTATTTATTTATTTGACAGGCAGAGATCACAAGTAGGCAGAGAGGCAGGCAGATAGAGAGAGAGGTGGAAGCAGGCTCCCTGCTGAGCAGAGAGCCCGATGCAGGGCTCGATCCCAGGATCCTGGGATCATGACCTGAGCCAAAGGCAGAGGCTTTAACCCACTGAGCCACCCAGGTGCCCCTGAACTTTTTTTTTTTTTAAGATTTTATTTATTTGTTTGACAGAGAAAGATCAGAAGTAGGCAGAGAGGCAGGCAGGGAAAGAGGAGGAAGCAGGCTCCCTGCTGAGCAGAGAGCCCAATGCAGGCCTCGATCCCAGGACCCTGACCATGACCTGAGCGGAGGTGTAACCCACTGAGCCACCCAGGTGCCCCCTTCCCCACCGCTCCCCCCCACCAAATTCAGGAGAAAACCATCTTTCATAGTGTGTTACAGTGAGTGCTCTCATCCGGGAATTCAAGGGGCTTATTATTTCTGACATCATATCATAGTGTAAGAGACAGCAGCTGCTAAATAAAATTATCACAATATCTCCCCAAAGAATCACCAAGGCAATTCTTTAACCCTACCACCTGTATCGCCTTTGAATTTTCTTTCATGTGGCTGTACTTTCTTTTTGAAGCTGTCTTGATTTTATCCAAAAATTTCTATTTGGGAGTTTGGAAAATGTAATATATAATTTCCCTGGATTCACTACTCTCCATTGACAATAAACTTAAAATTTGGATGTAAAGTCTGTCAAAGACATTTTTAATATTTATGGGTTTTTGCAAATGGAAAAATCTCAAAAAGACATTTACATTTTAATAAATCACACGTATTTATATAAGTAATGAACTATCTTTTTTAAAGAATGTAATTATATTCAATTGAAATTGTTCTGGATAATTCAGAACATTCAGTAGTCATGTCTATGGTTGATTAAATGTTCCAGTTTTAAGGATGGCCTTTGGACAAGGTCATAGAGACTGCATAGATACACAAAGAAGAAAGTTTACTACTCCAGGTTTATATGTGAGCTTTCCCTTTCACATACTTAACCTTCTTTAACTTTGAAAATGCACGTGTATTTATTTGTGGAAATCCCCATTTGTCCCTTAGCCGTTGCAGTGCTGTTCTTGGAACTGAAGCTAATTTTTCATAGCTGTGACTCTTTGAGTAATTGGGAAAATCACCCTGACAGAAAATCCCTTAGCCTATGTACATCAGCAATTATATCCATGGTGACATGACCCAAGAAATAAAAATTCAGGAGATTAAAGACTGAGTGGTCTTGAATCCTGCTTCCAGCAGCTAAGAATCATAATTTGATATCTGGCACAGATTTTTTTCTCATGACCTACAGAAAATAGGTTAATGACTTTCATGCCTCAGTTTCCTTATTTGTGAAATGTAGTATGAAAATAAATCTGATCCCGGGGAAAGAGGTGTTGCTGGGTTTACATGGTGAAGTGTGATGTACATGCTGAGTGAATTCTCACTATGCGCATTACGGCTAGATTATGTTCATGTTATGTAAAAATGAGCCAATTTGTGGATTCACACAGGTATCATACCTCATATATAAAAGTGAAGGTCAGAAACGTTTTTCTTTTCTTTTCTTTTTTTTTTTTTTAAAGATTTTATTTATTTATTTGACAGAGAGAGATCACAAGTAGATGGAGAGGCAGGCAGAGAGAGAGAGAGAGGGAAGCAGGCACCCTGCTGAGCAGAGAGCCCGATGCGGGACTCGATCCCAGGACCCTGAGATCATGACCTGAGCTGAAGGCAGCGGCTTAATCCACTGAGCTACCCAGGCGCCCCTAGAAACGTTTTTCAATTGTTATTGTTGAGGAAGAGCAAAAACTAAAATTATCTAATGGACAGCTTATAATTTTCTGCATTTTTCGGGGTATGCTGCTTTAGGCCAATAACATGAGAAACTAGTCTGACTTTAATTTATAATAAAATTGGGCTAAATTCACCCAGTTGTTCATTTCTATTATTTATTGCCGTGCTTGTCACATGAATGTATTGATTCTTACGCCAATCTCTGTTCTTGTCACAATTTTTGTCATGCAAATTAGCTTCTCTAAATGCAGTACCCTCAGTATACTTTACAAAATATATTGGCATGACATTACAATTTCACCTTTACATCTTAAGACTGAGGAATCGGGCCATTTCAGGACCAAAAGCCATATTTTGTGCTTCATTTTACCCCATTAATTTTCAGATTTTATTGAGCTTTCCACAAAGTCAGGCATGGATTCTGCATAAAACTTTTTTTGAATGTTATGATTGAACACAGGTAGCTCAAATACAGATTTTACATTTTTGAAGCATGGCTAAACCATCTTTTCGAGCATGTACATTGATTTAAAGGAAAAGCATGAGTGGAAGAAGAAAAATTGTATTATGAGTAGAATAAAAATTCAGGAAGAGACTTGAAACATAAAAAAGAAAAGAAAAAAAAACCTCTTTGTTAACAATTCAGAGAGACACTGACATGATTTTGTTTAAAAATTTTCAGAAATTTAGGGGCACCTGCGTGGCTCAGTTGGTTGGGTGACTGACTCTTGATTTCAGTTTAGGTCATGATCTTAGGGTCCTGGGACGGAGCGCTGCATAGGGCTCCCTGCTCAGTGCATAATCTGCTCATTCCTCTCCCTCTGCTCCTCCCCCCATTTGTTCTCTCCCTCCCTCTCTCTAAAACTTAAAAAAAAAAAAATCTTATATAAATAAATAAAATTTTTCGAAATTTAATGTCCACAATCTGTGGAACAACATGGAAAACTGAAAGTGCATTTGTGGAGTTTAATAAACTATATTGTGTTTGCCCATATTGGCCCTGGGTTACTAACTAGCTAGGAAGTACTTGCCTCTAACACAAACCAAGAGATACAGTGTCTCAGTCACCTGGCCCTTCATTCATTTAAAAATATTCATTGAGCACCTTTTATTTGCTAGGCTCTGCTTATTTGTTTCTTTACATTATTATTTGTTTATATTTGGGGAATTTTTTATACTTTTAGACCCAGTTTTTTGTTGTTGTTGTTTTAGAAGTTTTATAATAAGGGGCGCCTGGGTGGCTCAGTGGGTTAAGCCGCTGCCTTCGGCTCAGGTCATGATCTCAGGGTCCTGGGATCGAGCCCCGCATCGGGCTCTCTGCTCAGCAGGGAGCCTGCTTCCTCCTTTCTCTCTCTCTGCCTGCCTCTCTGCCTGCTTGTGATCTCTCTCTGTCAAATAAATAAATAAAATCTTTAAAAAAAAAAAGTTTTATAATAATAAAATAATATTTTTGTTGTTTTAGAAGTTTTATAATAATAAAATATTTCCAGAACTTATAGATGGTATTCTTTCATCACAGTAGAGTTTTAAAATAAAAGAATTGATAGAACGAATACCTTATGGATATATTCAACTAATAGTGTGAAGCTGTTGTTTTTACTTTTTTAGCATTTCCTGGAAATTTTATTGCCCATTCTATAAAATCGAACTTGATTGTGTTCAAAAGCACATTTGAATTAAAGTAAATTAGGAAAGATCATAAAAATCAGAAGAGTTTTTCAGAAAGATAAATCTCTGTAAGCATTTAAAAAATACATTTAAGTAGACATTAAAATTATAAGCATCATTAAGATAAAATAATATCTATATTATTTATATGTCATGTATTATGATTATATATTTTATTATATATTATATTATTTAATATATAATGAATTGCTGTTATCAGTTATGACAACCCATTTTATTTTATTTTTATTTTATTTTATTTTGATTATGTATAGACTCTTATAAACTTCACTTTGAAAATTGTTTAAAGTAGCTTACAACCTCTGAATATTCTATCAAGATCACTCTCCAAAGAAGTTCTGAATCCACAATTCAATCCACAAGGAAATTCTGACTCCACAATCAAAACAAATTGTTTCTCAATTTATTTCTGATGTCATTTCAGCTGATACTCAGAATAATCCTACCCGTAAAGCAGAGTCTAAGGAACAAGAAGCAGGGTGATGGGTTCTCTATTGAAGCCTGCATTTTATAGTTGCCTTAATGAGAAAGTGATACAGGCAAGTTAGTGTTGTAGTCATCAAAATTCTCTGAGTGAAGCAGAACCTAAGGACTCAAAGTATGGAATGAAGAAGAAGAGGGGGAGGTAGAGAGAGACACAGAGCACATAATATGGATAACACGGGCCATGTGGGCATTCAGAATCATATAGACATCATTTTTTATTTTTATTTTTAAAGATTTCATTTATTTATTTGACAGAGAGAGAGGGATCACAAGTAGACAGAGAGGCAGGCAGAGAGAGAGGGAGAAGCAGGCTCACCACCAAGCAGAGAGCCTGATGTGGGGCTCAATCCCAGGACCCTGAGATCATGACCTGAGCCGAAGGCAGAGGGTTAACCCACTGAGCCACCTAGGCACCCCTAAACATCATTTTTTATACCTCTTTACATGAAGTCATCATAAGGCAATGTTGGTCCATAAAGCAAAATTGTGCTTTTTCAGATTCCCAGTAGATAAACAAACAAACAGAAGATTCCCAGTAGAGTAACTCCTCATCTTTTTGTTCTGTTTTCTCACAACTCAAAGCAAGTGGTAATGAGCATTAGAAATGATACAGATGAAATACTTCGTAGAAAATTTAAATATGTCTTTAATTTATAGCTCAGTGGTAACTATCAATGAATAAAATCTTAGTCAAAGGCCATTTTATAGTCATCATTTTTTAAACTGAGGAAATAAAGTAGATAAACATTCACTTTAGTTTCAGTTAAGAATTGAAAATTGGATTTGGTCAATGGTAATGGAGATGACTATTAATAGTAGTTCTAGAATACAAGATAGGTTACTCTCTTTCTTACACATACACACGTGCACACAAACACAGAATGAAGAGTTAGGAGTCTAGGATTGGATCGGTGGGTCTAGAAAAACATCTATCTAAGTTTGCCCTAGCTTCCACTCCCCAAATCACAAGATGGCTGCTAGTGCACCACCCATCTGTGCGAGAAAGAGTTAACTAAGCAGTCCTGAACTGCTCAAACTTTGCACAGCAGGTTCAACACTGGGCATGTCTGTGAATGGATTGGCCTTTGGCCACTCTTAGCAATTGAGGTCTTGGATGTTCTGATAAACATGTTTTGTAGGCTTGGAGCCTTTAACCATGCACCACAAGTTTTTCTAGATAAATTTTACAAGTGCGATTTATAGTGAACACCTGCTTTGGGGATCTGGAGGGACTGCGGTTAAGTCCTGCAAGCATCGTATGCCCATGTAGCCAATCCCCAATGAAAGCCCTGGATGCCTAGATTTAGACACAGGTGAGCTTCCCTGATTGTAAAAAACTGCACCTGTTTCTAAAAATTGTTGCTAGAGATTAAGCAGATGCTGTGCAACCCCACAGAAAACAGAATCTTGGAAGCTTCAGATTCCTCTAGACATTGTCTAGACAATGTCTAGTCGTTTCCTCTAGACATTGTCCCATGAAACTTTTCCCTTTGCTAATTCTGTATTATGTCATTTTGCTATAATAAACTATAACCATGAAAATCAGGACTCCTGGATCCTGTGAGTCCCTCTAGCAAATCAACAACTCTGAAAGTGGTTTGGGAGCTCTTAACACACTATCATATTCTCATCTGAGGCATTAGAAAGAAAGATGCACAGGGAGAGGGAAAAAATCCTGATCTTGAATCTTCACACAACATCTGTTTAAATCTCAGTTTGCTCCCCTATCTTTATTTTCATCTGGGCAAAATGCCCAGGGTTCTGTTGGCGAGAAAAGGAGAATGAATATTGGGCAGGCAACCAGCTGCATATTTGCCCATCCAAACATCAACATGCACCTTTTTTCCCCATATAAGGAAGAAACACAACCTTCTCTCAAAGGAAACAACCCCACTGTCTCACAGAATTTCTGCCTATACCTCAAGGCCCAGGATCTCTGAGTTACCTGAAGATCCATGCCCATTATGTTGGGTGTGGTTCTTGTGACCTGTAGATTAAAATGCTACAAGAGGAGAATAAGAAATACATAACAATAAAATGTTACCTAATAAAAATAGCCTTGAGGCCTGGCTTTAGCTGTGGAATTTGTTTCTTGATTGGCCAATCTGATAGGCCCTGATTTCTCTCTTGCACACTTATTTTCCTCCAAAGTCCTGACTTTGACCTCTGAGAGAATCTTCCTTGCCCAAGATCTCCTGACCATAACTGTGGTGAGTATTGAACAGTGTGCCCTTTCGGGAGGCTGTATAGAACACATAGCTTGCTTCCTACTGTTACAGTTCTAAAGGCCCAGAGATTTATTTGTAAATTTTCAGACCCTCTTGAGAGGAACATTTAGGATTTCTTTGGCAGCACAGTTGCCTAAAATTTAGTATGCTTCTGGTTTATTTTTTCCAGTCATTAATGACCAGTGTCCATGTGGATTGATTACTTTGTCATTGTTACTATATTTCATTCATTATTTGTGAAGCTAATACATCAAAGAAAATCAAAATGTTTGTCTCTACCCTTCAGGTCTACTGAGTGAGGTGATACATCGAAAAATGAAGCAGTAAAAAAAACAAAAAGGAGCCTATTATATATATATATATATATATACTTAAAGGAAAAAAAACTTAAAACTTAAAAACTTAAAGGAAAAAAAAAGGAGATCAGGTACTAAGTGCTACAAGTACAATTCAATAAATACAGAGAGTCTCTGATTCCTGGAGGAGGTTCCAAGGTGATCCCATAAAAGTTTTCTGGAGGAGATGCCCAGGTGATCCCATAAAGACAGGTATTTAAAATAGCCGGAGGGGAAGAGGAAAGACCTGCGAAAGACTCAGAACAACTATCTGATGCATAGGTAATGAATGGAGAGTATTTCCCTAAGGGAAAAGGAAGCATTATCAACTGTGGACCTACAGATTAATCTCAAAGATGTCTGTGTTTAAAGAGTAAATAAAACATGGATGAGGGGCACCTGGGTGGCTCAGTGGGTTTAAGCCTCTGCCTTTGGCTCAGGTCATGATCTCAGGGTCCTGGGATCGAGCCCCACATCGGGCTCTCTGCTCAGCAGGGAGCCTGCTTCCCTTCCTCTCTCTCTGCCTGCCTCTCTGCCTACTTGTGATCTCTCTCTGTCAAATAAATAAATAAAAAATCTAAAAAAAAAAAAAAAAATGGATGAAACTTAAAGGATACGCTATCCCAGATGGAGATCTGGCTACGCCTGAACTACTGTTGTTCACGTAAGTGGAGGCATTCTCGGATGGTCCTGGGACACTGAGGCAGGATAGTAGTGAATCAGGTAAGGTGCCCAGACATTTGTTAGGAGGAAATGGAGCTTAGAAGTGACCCGGTTGGTTTTGGATGCTCTAAGTAAGGTCTAATAGTGTGTGGCACCAAACCTAAAGGCAGCACCGTCAGTTGATGTGAATTGTCTGGAAATGTTTCACAGATATTTTTGAGTGTGTTGCAATGAACGCACGCCCCATTGCTTCCCCCAACCCTTTCTTTTTCTTCTTCCACCTCCTCTTCTTCCTTCCTTCTAGGCTTTGTCCTTTCTCTATCCCACTGTCATGTTCCTAGGGACAACTAGGGCTACTCCTTTTATCAAAGTGTAGTTCTTAGCCAAAATAAGTTCCTCTTTCATTATTGGTCTCTGTCCGTTGTTTTCTCTCTCCAGCTAGTTTAAATATAAAAAAAGTTTTTATTATAAAGCTAGAAGAATCTCCAAGAAATCCAGCAACAATAGAAATTAGGAGAAGCTCGATTATATTTGTCTTTCCAACGTAAGCTCCAATTCTGCTCATTATGGTACTAGGCACATTGGATGGTAAGAACGGTACACTAGAACTTGTACTAAAGACAAAGACAAGACAATTATCATATGATCTCCCTGATATGAGGAGTTTGAGAGGCAAAGTGGGGGGTTTGGGGGGTCGGGAAGGAAAAAATGAAACAAGATGGGATCGGGAGGGAGACAAACCATAAGAGACTCAATCTCACAAAACAAACTGACGGCTGACCGGGGGAGGAGGGATATGGAGAGGGTGGTTGGATTATGGACATTGGGGAGGGTATGTGCTATGGTGAGTGCTGTGAAATGTGTAAGCCTGACGATTCACAGACCTGTACCCCTGGGGCAAATAATACATTATATGTTAATAAAAAAATACTATTAAAAAAAAGATGAAGACAAACATTTATGCAGTAAGTATATGCCACCACGCTTTCAAAGAGAGCAAACATCCCCGAGAATTCCTGCTTCCTTTCATTGCTCACTCCCTCCTTCTAAGTCCATGTGGTTGTACCTTCCTGGGAGAAACATGCATAGGTTGCATGGAAACCCACCTTCAAGGGAATCTGAAAATATTATCTACCTATCCATCATCTATCTAATTTATTTATTTAATTTTAGTTTAACTAGCTTATTCATTATAGGAAATTTCATTAGAAAGGGGTTGAAATATTGTTGACTCAAGTCATAGTACTTTTAAAACATCTCACTTAAATTTGTTTACAGCTATTATTTAATCCTAAGAAATCTTAGAAAAAGTTATATGAAGAAACATTAAAATTATTCCCAATAGCAAAAATAACCAATTTGGTGAATGATACGTGTATATATACATACAGCATATATAATACATATTATATGTATATATATAATATATAAATACATATATATATAATGTATATATGTAGTATATATGTATAGTATAATATATGTAGTATATATGTATAGTATAATATATGTAGTATATATGTAGTATATATGTATGTAGTATAAATATACATATATATGTATATTATGTAGTATAAATATGTATGTAGTATATGTAGTATATACGTAGTATATATGTATGTAGTATATGTAGTATAAATATACATATATATGTATATTATGTAGTATAAATATGTATGTAGTATATGTAGTATATATGTAGTATATGTAGTATAAATATACATATATATTTATATGTCATATATGTAGTATAAATATGCATATATATTTATACTACCCATCTTTAAATGAATTAAATATGGAGAACTTCATAAATATGTTCATTCAGAATGTTAAAATACATTTCATTTTCCTGTTCACAATTGCCTAAGTAGAGATTTAACATTAAGTGCAAGGGCTACTAGGGCTATTCATACTTCCTGGGAAAGTGTTCTGGAAGACACATAAGGCTTGTTTGCCTTCAGTTATTTTCTTTGTGGACCTGTTCAGGATGCAGGAGCTACCAGAGTGAGAAAAGCATTAATAAAGGGTGAAGAAGGGGCTCCTGAGTGGCTCAGTCGGTTAGGCATCTGACTCTTGCTATTGGCTCAGGTCATGATTTCATGGATCCTGGGATCAAGCCCCTGTAAGCCTCCAAGCTCAGAACGGAGCTTGCTTAAAGATTCTCTCCCTCTACCCCCTCTCTGTGTGCATTATCTCTCTCTCTCTCTCTCTCTCAGAAATAAGTAAATAAATAAATCTTTAAGAAAAAAAGGGTGAAGAAAACCCACAAATATGGAAAAGTTCAATGCAAGTCTCTCTCTTTTTTAAAGATTTTATTTATTCATTTGAGAGAGAGAGAGAGGCAGAAAGAACATAAGCAGGAGGAGAGGCAGAGGGAGGGGGAGAAGCAGACCACTGCTGAGCAGGGAGCCAGATGTGGGGCTTGATCCCAGGACCTTGAAAATCATGACCTGAGCAGAAGGCAGATGCTTAACCATCTGAACTACCCAGGCACCCTGCAAATCTCTTTAATGTAGAATGAAAGATAATAATGTTAATAAAGGGACTTGACCTGAAACATTCAGATAAAACAAAATTTTGAAGATATTATATGAGGCCCAAAGTGATGAATTTACTTTTTCCCATGGTTTGCAAAATATTGGCCAGTTTTTTCATCAGTATTTTACCTTTACAGTTTTCAGAGCACGGGGGCATGAACATTAAGTGCTTTAGAATTTCAAAGAACCCATTCACCATGGTGTTTGCTTTTTATTTTCCTACCCATACTAAAATGAAAACATGCTAAGCCATTTATTTTCAGAATAACCCCCAAAACAACAGTTTAAAAAAAAATAGAAATAATCACTGAATTTTTAACATAAATTAGAGTTGCAAGTTCCTATTATGAAGTGGATATTCATTGGGTGCCTGGGTGGCTCAGTGGGTTAAGCCTCTGCCTTCGGCTCAGGTCATGATCTCAGGGTCCTGGAATCAAGTCCCACATCAGGCTCTCTGCTTGGCAGGGAGGCTGCTTCCTCCTCTCTCTCTCTGCCTGCCTCTCTGCCTGCTTGTGATCTCTGTCTGTCAAGGAAATAAGTAAAATCTTAAAAAAAAAAAAAGCATCACTGACCTCTACCTCTGAAACTAATAATACACCACATGTTAATTGAATTTTAGTAAAATAAAAATTAAAAAAAAAAGAAATGGATATTCAAAATAAAAGTCCAGAAAGAAAGAATGAGTAGCTATAGACATCTATTTCAGTCAAGAATCCAGGTCTCAGATCATTGGTAAGCCAGTGGACCAAATGCAGTTTGGTTTCATATAATTGAGGAAAATATTATAGAACCAAATATGTGTGTATGCATATATATACATATATATATGTGTGTCTATATATATTTATTTATTTATTTCTGCCAAAGTTTTCTTTAGCCTGGTCATTAGCCTTTAATTCATCATATTTTCTCTCTTAACATTTCAAGAGTTATAACATTATTTTACTTTTCAATCTAGAAATCCAAATCACAATGATCTTTTTGTGATCTTTCCTTTTCTTATTCAGGTTTCTTTCTTTTTTTTTTTTTTAAGATATTATTCATTTACTTGACAGAGAGAGAGAGAGACATTGAGAGAGGGAACACAAGCCAGGGGAGAGGGAGAGGGAGAAGCAGGCTTCCTGCTTCCCCAGGACCCTGGGATCATGACCTGAGCTGAAGGCAGATGCTCAGTGACTGAGCCACCCAGGCAACCCTTGGTTCAGTTTTTTTTTTCTTTTCACTCTCCAAATTCTGTCCTATGCGTTCTTATGCATATCCATGTACTGATAAGTGATACATGTATGTTTATACCCCACACAAGAAAGAGTTTTGGAATAGTGTATACACAAAGCTTTAGATATATATAGTTTAGAACTCATATATTATATATATGCACATATAGTATTTATTTGTATGCATATATATGTGCACATATGTGTATATGTGTGTATAAATGTGTATGTGTGTGCATTAAGTAGATATACTTGGATTTCCTATAGAAGGCTCGCCCTTAGAATGTCCAGAACTAAACTAAATACCCACTTCCTCACCTGCCGTCATTGCCTCGCTCAACAATCTCTCTTCTCTGTACTCAGGAATTGTTAAACAATGCATTCAGTATTCTAACCACTGGAAACAATCCTACTTATTTATTCTCTTCTTATCCTACACATGCAATCAGTCTTAAAGTCATAAAATCTCCATTTCTGAAGGATCATTCCGTCCACGTCTGTTAACATTCCCTTAGTTCAGACCCTCCCCACTTCATGGATGAATTACCACAGCAGCCATCTGTCAGGGATTCCTGTCCAAAGACCCCAAACTTCACTTCACTACTCTTCCTAAAGTATTTTTATCAACTCGTATTAATCTCTATTCCCAACTGAGTCTTTATTCCCAACTACTAAGCATTTTCTCTTCAGTGGGGGTGGGGAGACTGAAGTACAGATTTGGAGTATGGTTAAGAAGTCAGGGCTCAAGTAAAGAGTTCTTGTTGATTAAGGGCTTACAATGCACCATGAGATAATACATCACATTATCTCATTTTAATCCTTTCAGTATCCCTCTGGGCAAAGTAGTATGATTCCCCAAATTTTACAGGTAAAGTAACTGACATATGCAGATGTTGGATTTCCCACCCAAGGTCATGAATTTAGTACTTGGAGAGAGAATGGAGTCCAGGAAATGTCAGTGCAGGACCATATCCCTTAGGTCTACATGCAGCCATAAAATCACAGTAAGTGACACCTTTTGTTTTCCTGGATAAATCTAAAATAGCAAGAATCTGTGCTTTCAAAGACAACTGTGCTGAGATAGAGGGAGTGAGAGGAGCAGTCAGAGAGGTAAACAGAACAGAAAAGAATATCCAAAAAAAAAAAAAAATCAAAAAAGGAAAATTTTCATCAGGAAAAGAAAGAGGTGCCCATAGTGTTAAGATTTCTAAAATAGTAATAGAGACAAGCTATTTCTTAAAAAGCTTTTCAATTTTTCTTAGAAAATAACTTATTATAGTTAGAAATGTAGTATTACTAGAGTGGGGGTTGTTTTTAATAACTCTGGGTTACAACATTTTAGTATTTTATCACAGTTGATAATTTGCAAAAACAAAATAAAAGAAAAAGTTCTCCAAAATTTTCAATGTGGCTTTTTATGTTAACAACAAAACACTTTATTTGCTACTAAAATAGCACAAATAAAAAGAATAGAGAAACTGTGTCATGTTATTTTAATAACGATTTCAATATGAATAGAATAAAACATAATGAAGAACACATGTTTGCTTGGTGCTAATGACATAACATTTTACAGTTTTATACATAAAGCAAAATGCATAATTTTAACCAGATGTTGAAAAACTTTAGGATTAGTATCTAAGGACAAATATTTCAGAAAATATGTGGAAAGGTTACCACACATTTGCTACTGAGAGTCTTCTATGCGAGTGTCTTTATATTGAACTTTACTCTGTTTCTCAAAATAAAATTGCAATCTGTTTCAATACCGTATGTATTTTTTAAATCCCTTGGGGGAAGCAGTTAAGCAAAGTGGTTAAGTGCTCATATTCTGTAGTCACATTTTTGGCTTTATCATTTTCTGGCTATGGGATCTTGCGAAACTTAACCTCTCTGAGCCTGATTCATGATTTGGAAGATGCAAGTGAAAATAGTTAAACTTATGTTATAGGAAAATTGTGTTGCTAAGATTAAGATAATACCTGTAAAGTGCTCTCCACTGGAACATAGCACTCAATAAAAAGTATCTAGTACCATTGTCATTGTTATTACTATTACTTTTTCCCATTATTACTACTAAGAAAACATTCTGCAAAATTATATACTGTTAGACCATTTTGGTCTCAGGACACCTGGATGGCCCAGTCAGCTAAGCATCAGACTCTTGATTTTGGCTCAGATCGTGATCTCAGAGTCGTGAATGAGATGGAGCATCATGTTGGCTGGGCTCCACACTGGGCGTGGAGTCTGCTTAAGATTCCCATCTCCCCCTTCTTCCCCGCCACCCCACCACCACTCTCTTTTTCTCTCTAAAAACAAGACAGAACAAAAGCTTTATTTTATTATTTTTTAAAGATTTTATTTATTTGTCAGAGAGAGAGAGAGACCACACAAGCAGGGGGAGAGACAGGCAGAGGGAGAAGTAGGCCCCCAAGGAACCTGGTGCAGGACTTGATTCCAGGACCCTGGGATCATGACCTGAGCTGAAGGCAGACGCTTAACCAACTGAGACACCCAGTTGTCCTTATTAGAAAACTTTAAAATCATTTTGGTCTCACTCCATATCAGCATTACTGTTTATAACCTGAGAGTGTATCAGTTAAGCTTTTTAAAGTTCCATGGCACAGAAGCACATTCAGTCACATTAGTTACCCTCAGATAATCAGGGCTTATTTTTACAATATACAGGGATGTTTAGAAAAATAGGAGGTGGTCTTAGAAGCCATTCCAGACCTAAAATACAACTTCTTACTGTTCCTCTTATAACTCTGGCTCTGTTGGACTGGCTATAGCTGGACTGCTTCGGAAGTATCTCTACTGGTCATTTCTGCGGACACAGGTACTGCCTGGACTCTAGGGAAATACTTCCGTCTCTTGGGTACCTAGCTGCTTCTGCTGAGCCTGCTAACCCAAACTGAATGTCCATGTAAACCATGTCTAGTTGTTCTAATGTCAGTGTGAACAATTTCAATTCAAACTCATCTTGGAAGAGTACCTTGAAGTGTTGGCCACCACAGTCTAGGATGGTGTGTTCCTGATATGTGGGCTTCTCCCCTAGGTCACTACAGAAACTGCCAGGCAGTAATTCTGTGTTAACTATGTAGCCAGTGGAAAGGGAACAGGATGTGGCAAGATAAGACAGACATGTCATTTATTCTGAGGCTTCTCAAATGGATCCGTGTCACTGGGAGATGCATTGTGTAGCAGGTCAATACTCTTGTTTAACTTATTGGTTTCTCTAGTAAATCATTTTAGAGTTTTAAAATAAAGTCTTTATATTCATAATGGCTTCCTCTGGGGAATGAATTTGGCCCCATCTCTGCATGCCATCTTTGTTTGGGGACTACCTGGCCAGGGTCAGTCTGGATGGATATTTTGTACAACATGACCTTGACCTCTTACCACGCCAGGCAGGACCATCCGATTCTATTCCTCAAAGACAATCACATAGTCTAGATCTTCATGGCCCACTCCCTAGGAATTTAACACTGAAATTGCAAAAGAAAAATTTGCTGCAAGGTGCAACATGTAAGCCCCAGGATTCTTCAGCAGCCATAGCTTATTGATTTTGTTTTGTGTTCTTTTTTTTTCTTCTTTTTAAATTTTGTTTTGATATATTACACTGATATATTACATGGTCAGGAAAGTAAGAACAAACTTATCTTTGAGAGAGAGAGAGAATTGAAGGAGGCACAAACCTTCCAGTTCCCATTCCCAGGTGATTCCTAGGAGCTAACTCTGTACCTACTTTTCAGTTATGTGAGATACTCTTGCACAATAGTAAAACTTGCTTAAACTAGTGCCTGTGAACATCTATTATTTGAAACTGAGAGTCCTAATAACCAGTACAAAAATAAAGTTAATTTTTCCCCCAAGGATATAAATTAGGCACTAAAATGGCATAGAGTATATATAAAAATTCCAGAATAAATTTTGCAACTTATTTGCTGTCATAAAAAGGGGGAAAGCTTTAATTATAAAGTTATGGGAATAATATGGTTTCTATGACCTCAGCTTCTTACCTTACCTTTTTTTTTGTTCTGTCTTTGTTATTGAAATGCTTAGGTTTTAACATATGTTCTTGGCAACATAAAATTAAAAAATGAATATTCATTTATCTTGGAATTGAGGAATTCAAACAGATAACTAATTCTTATTGTTCATAAATATAGATATAAATGTAGACAATATAATAGATGATGTGTGGTTTGCACTATATCCAGAATTATCTGGAGATGAGTATCTATTCCTAAATCCAAGCCTTGATTTGAATTTTTGGGGGACGTGCAGAGTCATTTGCTTTTTCCTCTAAATAAGTGTGTGAGTGTGTGTTTATGTATTTTATATGTATTTATAATTTTTGTCATACATATATTTGCATTCCAAGTCACAGACACAGAACTGGCCAAGTGGGTGATATTTATTCCAACCTGGCCTTAGTCATCCAAAATTGCAGTCATAAAGCCACTCTAAACTCCAATAACTGTTTATAAATATTAGGGGCTTACTGGTTAGTAATCTATCCTGAATGGTTATATCCAGATAAACCCTGAAGAACTCCTAAAAATGATGTGCATATCTGAGAGTTCCCTTTCCTGAGAATTGTCTTTTTTCCTTTGTATGACTCATCTGTTACCTGAACAAATTGTTGGAGAGTAGAGGAAAGCTTTTTTATTTCCCCTCATCCACACTTTCTTTTCTCCAATTGTCCCAGTCACTATTTCCGGAAAACCACCTCTAACTTACTGGACTAAACCAACCACCCTCTGATATGTTCACAGGTTCTGTGGGTCAGGCTAAGGTACAGCAAATATGTCTGGTCTCTACTCCATGATTCTGGAGCCTTCACTGAACAGACTCAAATAGATGGGAGTCACTCAAATACTTTGGTGCTAGATTATTCTGGAGTGTTCTTCACTCCCATGTCCCAGGATAAGAGAGCGTAATCCTGGGCTCAGCTGTACTGTTAACTACATACTCTCATATGGCCTCCCTAAGTGGTTTGTTTTTCTCCTGTGATGACAATGGGATTCTGAGATGCCAAAGAGGAAGCCTCTGGAGAGCATGTTCAAAGAGAATCAAGTAGAAGACAGATGTCATTGTTGTGCTATAGCCTAAGAAGTCATATAGCATCACTTCCCCACTCAGTTCCTAGGGGAGAGGATATAGACACCAACTTTTAACGAAAGGAATACCAAGGAATTTGCAACCATTTTAAATCCAATCAACTGAAAGCAGACATGAGAAGCCAAACAAAAATCTAAGTATACATTATTGGTGAAACTAAGTTAGAAATACTGCAGGGATATGCTGCTTCCTCTTCCTAGTTGAATTTGTGTACTTAGTTGCAGCTAAAATTTCAGCGCATCAGCCTCTTCCTCAATTCTCGATTCCATTGTAGGGGAGGATAGATCCCAGGATATGCATACTTTGGAAGAGGAGAGAGAAAAGAACTCATTCTGCTTGGAGGCAGACAAGGCAGAGAAGAGATTTTGATACACCAATGGTTTACATGGACAAATTTAGTCCTCTAAGACCCAAACTCAGTGAAAGAGGAATCTCAAAGACATCAATTTAATAGTAACTCAAGTAATCCAGTCTTCGATTGGGTTCATTTGCCAAATCAGATGAACTTGAGCTTTGTCATGATCTCATGGGTGTGATTCTCAGGTGACCAAAAAGGTTTGCAAACTAAAATAATAGATGATAGATGATAAATATAATGCAACAGAATAGAAAATATGAGATTGCACCAAATAGGAATTATTTTTGTTGTTTGGGGAAAATTTTGTTTACTTAGTCACTATGTAAAACAAATTTCATATTCTGTGCCATGGTTAAACATTACTAAAAACCACTACACCAGGTAAACTCCTGAATATAACCAGGAAAAAATTATGAAAATGTTCAAATAACATTGTTCACATTAGAAAAATAACCAGACACATTCAAACAAGTATAAGCAGGAGAATGGTAAATAAATTGTGGTATATCCAGGTAATGAGAAACTATGCAGCAAAGAGAATCACGAATCACAGCTAAAAGGACCAACAGGGAGCAATTGTAGGGGCAATTAGCTTAAAAATTCATGCTTCTGAAGAATATTTATAGTATGATTAAATTAATATGCATTAAAACATGCAAAATATTTTTAAAAACAATTAAATATAAAAACAGATGCAGTAAAACTTTAAAAAATGCAACACAAATTTTACAAGGCTCAACGGGCTATCTTTGCCTACCAACGGGTAGGTAGTCTCATGTCTCCTAACACCAACTACAACTTTCTAATAGCCTTCTGAAAGGCTATTATTTGGCTTCTGAAAAGCCAAAATGGTTCCTAGCCCAGTTTGCTAATGCCCTAATCTTAAAGTCACCCAATGTGGATGCAATTTCTATGTATTATTTTGTTCCCGAAGTGCTAGACTATGTCTATTTCTTAATTTTCCTCACCAAGAAAACAAGGTATAAATGTTTGGATGGCCCAAACTTATATTTTCCTCTTATTTTCCTTCTTGCCATTTAATGGAACTTTTAGTTCCAATAAACACTAGGTACAAAGGGGGAATCAAAATTAAAAAGCTACATCAAAAAGACTCCTTGGCCTTATTGTAAATTCTGGAAAAAGGCAATAATTTTTGCAAATTCCATTAATTCTTTGCCATGATAGTAAGTATTAATGATATTTTCCCCCTCTAGCTATGATAGAACATGACGCCATGATTATCCCTGATAGAGAGTTGTGCCAACTAAATTTAAGTTCACAGATCTTGGGCTCTGGATAGTTGGCCCTGAACACCTAGCGCATTAGCTAAAGTAAAAATCAAGATTTCCCTTCTCCACCAACCCTTCATCCCGCAGATATTCTTAGGCCTTTTTCTTTGGCACATTTCTTATTTCTGGGAACCAATTTTTGCTTGAATAACTGCTGTATGGTAACATAGTTGTTACTTCATAGACCCAAATCATGAACAGGCAGAGAGAATCAAGAGTGTGGTAATCACTATATTATGGAGAAAAATATTTTTCCAGGAAAACTTACTTTAAAGCTCACTCTTTCCCCATATAATGAAAGAAATAGCACCGATCATACTAGCACTTTGATGTTTTATGGATTTATTAGGCATAAAATAGCTTTTAAAAGGAAATTATTAAAGTGATGAGTCAGCTTCAAAAAGTTCAGTGTTTTGGTTCAACTGAGTACAATTACATTTGATAATTCATTATAAATGCCAGGCTCCATATCTCATTTTTCTTCTAACTATTCAGATTTTATGTTCATCCAACAGCTGTATTCAAGGTAAATTTGCCAAATGTGAAAATCAATTTCTATGCTACGGGTACCAGTTGTTAGGAACGATGCTTCATTGTTTTTCTCTTCAATGGCATCATTAAAACTCCAGTCAGTTAATCATCAAAGGAATTACACAAACAACTTTTTCAATTGCACCCAACATAACAAAGCTTGTCAAATGTATTTTTATACAAAATTTCCATGACAATAATGAAGCAAACACCAATGTCTATCACAGTTTCTGCGTCAGTTTTATATTTATCCTTCCTAAACTTGTCAAAATATCATGACCATCCCCAAGCACATTTATTTGCTTGAGATTTTTTTATGTACTTTAGCCAAAACAAGATGTTTAAACAATATGCCTCTCTGGGAATGCTCACACCTATCTGATAAGTAAATACAAACGGGAATATAAATGAGAATGTTCAGTCTTTTAAAAACCACTTCTCCCTGGGGAGTCTGGGTGGCTCAGTCAGTTGAACCACTGACTCTTGGTTTTCGCTCAAGTCATGCTCCCAAGAGTCGTGAGATCAAGCGCCATGTTGGGCTCCAGGACAGGCTCTGTGCTCCAGTGCTGTGTGTGCTTACAGGTTCTCTCCCTCTGCCCCTCCCCCTACTGTCTGTCTCTCTCTCTCTGTCATAAATAAATAAATCTTGAAAAAAATACTTCTCACTTGCATTAATTCTCCAGTATAGTCTCATCAATCACCCATTACTAATTAGATTACAAGCTATTTCTCTGATGTTACACTTTAAATGGGTATCTAGACAAAAAGAAAAGGGAAAAGGAAGGTTCAGTGAATTACTTTTCTTCCTTTCTTCCTGGGCCCAGCATTTTCTCAGTTTCTGTGATCCTCGATTAGATAGTCTCAGACAGAAGGCTGAAAACCACATAGTACAAGGTCTGAGGTGGTAGCAGGAATCCTAAGTTTAGACATCTTCTGATTTGTGACTCTAGGTTGAGTATACAGGAGGGCATTTGAATATAATAAAGGTCTGTTCATTAACTGGCCCACAGGCCAAACTACATTGATCTTGGTAAATTACTGCTTTTCTCTATGATTCCAAAGATTATTTCTAGGTTTTTTTACTCCAGTATGAATTAACTCTATAGTACACAAATAGACTTTTTATCAACATGCTCCAAAGAGGTCTTTATTTTTAAATTTTCTTTTTAATATTATTCATCGAATGAAATATATTAATAGAGTTTAATACAGACACGTTTCTGTATTTTCCTCTTACTTGCTCTTTAATCCCATTAAAAATTTAAAATATTGAAGAGAATCTGACCCAAGATGGCGGAGAAGTAGGAAGAGGCGCCGTTTCAACCTGTACCCTAAAGTGAGCAGATTACCTACCAAAGAACTCCGATCACCCATAAAATCAGCCTGAGATCAGAATTATACACGTCTGGATCTCTACAGGGGCAGAAGACGCCAGTGGGCAGGTAAAGTGGAGTGGGAACATCAGACTGATATCGGAAGATAAACAAAAGGGGGAGGGAGCCACCAGAGGCGACCGATTGGAAACGTATACCCCAATACTAGAGTGCCCTGCATCTGGGGACCAGCATTAACTTGGAGCCTGGTTGAAAGCACTCAGAAAGAGCAAAGGATCCCAGGGGGAAATTGTGGGAATCGGGGTGGCTAGGGACAGGGGCTTAAGTCCCTGGATCCAGGACAGCGTCCCCTGGCGCTGAGCCAGAGAGAGTGCGGTGGAGAAACCAGGTCTTGGTCCCTGAGCTGCCAGCGTGCCCGAGAACGAGTGGGGTCCGGCTCCTGTGAGGGGTTAGGAGCCTTGCCAGACAGCAGAATGCCCCGTGGTGCTATCAGAGCCTGAGATGCGCGTGCCCCACACCCTCCCCTGGGAGAGGTGCGTGCAGGTGCCACCCTGGTGCTCTCGGACCTGGAAAGACCAGGCACTCCCAGCCCGGGCCAGCGGGAAAATCTCAGTGTGCGATCGCTGCTTGGAACCTCTCTGATGGTCTGGAGCTGCCCAGACAGCCGCCGCTGCCGTGGTTTTGGGTACAAGCAGGAGATCCTGCAACCCCAGGGACCGCAACTCGGAACCTGCTCTGCCAGCAGCTCTGCAGCACCCACAAGGGAGCAGACTGAGGCTTCTCTCTGAGAGGGAGGTCGGGGTGCAGTTTGCTTTCCTCTAAACCTCCAAAAACCATCAAAACCTGTCATGGTGAGAGAAAAAAATCAAAAAACAAAAAACAAAAAACGAACAAACAAACATAAAAACCTCCAGAGAACAAAAGCCTGAAAAACAGGTTCCTCAGAGCCCACCACCTTGAGGTGGGCGGGAGGACTTAACTCAGGGAATATCATTAACTGAAAACCCACGTGGCAGGCCCCTCCCCCAGAAATCCAACCAGGAAAGAAAAAAAAAAAAAAAAAAGACAAAAAGAGAACAACCACCACTACTTCATAAATACAACTTTTATTTTTAACTCATTCCCACTATTCTGATTCATTTTTTTAATATAGATAATTTTTTAACCTATTTACCATCACAGTGAGATGTCCAGTACATCAAATTCCATAATAACCTTTTAACCTGATCTTTTTTTTTTTTTTTTTAAAGATTTTATTTATTTATTTGACAGAGAGAGATCACAAGTAGATGGAGAGGCAGGCAGAGAGAGAGAGAGAGGGAAGCAGGCTCCCTGCTGAGCAGAGAGCCCGATGCGGGCCTCGATCCCAGGACCCTGAGATCATGACCTGAGCCGAAGGCAGCGGCTTAACCCACTGAGCCACCCAGGCGCCCTTAACCTGATCTTTTTGATACATACACCCGTGTTTTTCTTCTGCTTTTCTATTTTTTTTAAATTTTAGTTTAGTCTAATTTATTCTTTTTTAAATTTTTATTTTCTAATATTCATATAGAGTTAAACTTCAAGGTAACCCCTTTTCCCCAATCAATTCTACCCCTATAGATAAACCAATTTTTAATCCCCCTTTATTTCAGGAAAGTTGAGTCCTTTAACAAAGATATCAGGATACATCCAGGAAGAATCAAAATAACCTTCCTCGACGAGGTTCTTCCTTTTTTTTGCTTTTATATGTATATATATATATTATTTTTTTTTCTCTTGCTATGTACTTTTATCAGTCTTTTTGTTTGTCTGTTTTTGTTTGTATACTTCATAAATCTTACCTTGGGGCCCATTTGGGCTAAGCCTTCTCTTTTATCTTCCCTTTTTTTCCTGTCTCTCTCTCTCTCTTTTTTCTTTTTTCTCTCGTTTGGGTGGGGAATCCTGATTGCTCAGAAGTGTCCCAAGGTGCACCTTGACTACACCACAGTTGATACATCCAGCTTCATCCATTCAGTCATCTTTCACCAAAATGACTAGGAGGAGGAAGGCCCAACAGAAGAAAAATACAGAGGATGGGCCTTCTGCAACAGAGCTAATGGCTATTGACATAGACAATATTTTGGAAAGGGAATTCATGCTAACAATTATCCAGGCAATTGCTAGGTTAGAGAAAGCCATGGATGACCAAACAGAATTGATTAGGGCAGAAGTGAATGCTACCAGGGATGATGTTCACAATGTTAGGGTAGAACTGAAAGCCACCAAAAATGATGTTCAAAATGCTCTCAATGAGTTCCAATCTAATCTAAATTCTCTAAAAGCTAGGGTAACTGAGACAGAAGATAGAATTAGTGATCTGGAGGACAAACAGGGAGAAAGGATCAAGAGGAAGCCTGGAACAAACAGCTTAGAAGCCACGAAAACAGAATCAGGGAAATAAATGATGCCATGAAGCATTCTGACACCAGAATTATTGGAATCCCTGAAGGGGAAGAGAAAGAAAGAAGTCTAGAAGATATAGTGGAACAAGTTGTCCATGAAAATTGTCCCAATCTCACGAATGGAACCAGCGTTCATGTACTAGAGGCAGAACGGTTTGCCCCCAAGATTATAGATTCTCGAAAGTCCTCGAGACACCTAATAGTAAGAATGAAGAATTATAATCGTAAGCAGACCCTCTTGAAAGCAGCCAGGACAAAGAAGCTCCTTACATAGAGAGGAGAGCCCATCAGAATAATGTCAGACCTATCCACAAAGACCTGGAAAGCCAGAAAGGGCTGACAAGATATATTTAGGGCACTAAATGAGAAGAACATGCAGCCAAGAATACTTTATCCAGCAAGACTGACATTCAAAATGGATGGAGAGATAAAGAGTTTCCAAGATCGGCAAGGCTTAAAGGACTATGCAACCACCAAGCCGACACTGCAGGAAATATTAAGGGGGGTTCTATAAAAGAGGAAAAATCCTAAAAATATCATTGAACAGAAATATAGAGACAATCTACAGAAAGAAAAACTTCAAAGGTAACACGATGTCAATAAAAACGTATCTATCAATAATCACTCTCAATGTGAATGGCCTAAATGCGCCCATAAAATGACACAGGGTTGCAGATTGGTTAAAACGACAGGACCCATCCATATGTTGTCTACAAGAGACCCATATTGAACCTAAAGATACACCCAGACTGAAAGTGAAGGGATGGAGAAGCATCTTTCATGTTAATGGGCCTCAAAAGAAGGCTGGGATAGTGATTCTCATATCAGATAAATTAGATTTTAAACTAAAGACTGCAGTCAGAGATACAGAAGGACACTACATCATTCTTAAAGGGACTATCCACCAAGATGATCTAACAATTGCAAATATCTACACCCCCAATATGGGAGCAGCCAATTACATAAGAAAACTATTAATCAAGATAAAGAGTCATATTGATATGAATACATTAATACTAGGAGATCTTAACATGCCTCTCTCAGTAACAGACAGATCATTGAAGCAGAAAATCAATAAAGAAACAAGAGCATTGAATGACACATTGGACCAGATGGACCTCATAGATATACAGAACATTCCACCCTAAAACAACAGAATACTCATTCTTCTCAAGTGCACATGGTACCTTCTCCAGGATAGACCACATACTGGGTCACAAATCAGGACTCAACCGATACCAAAAGACTGAGATTATTCCCTGCATATTCTCAGATCACAATGCTTTGAAACTGGAGCTCAATCACAAGGAAAAGTTCAGAAGCAACTCAGACACCTGGAAGCTAAAGACCACCTTGCTTAAGAATGCTTGGATCAACCAGGACATCAAAGAAGAACTGAAACAATTCATGGAAACCGATGAGAATGAAGACACTTCGGTCCAAAACCTATGGGATACAGCAAAGGCAGTCCTAAGGGGGAAATACATAGCCATTAAAGCCTCCCTCAAAAAAAATTGAAAAGTCCAGAATACACCAGCTGTCTCTACACCTTAAAGAGCTGGAGAACCAATGACAAATCAAACCAACTCCACACATAAAAAGGGAAATAATCAAGATTAGATCTGAGATCAATAAGGTAGAAACCAGAGATACAGTAGAACGTATCAATGAAACTAGAAGCTGGTTTTTTGAAAGAATCAATAAGATTGATAAGCCATTGGCCACATTAATCCAAAAGAAAAGAGAGAAAGCCCAAATTAATAAAATTATGAATGAAAAGGGAGAGATCACAACTAACACCAAGGAAGTAGAAACAATCATCAGAAGTTATTATCAACAGTTATATGACAATAAGCTAAGCAACCTAGATGAAATGGATGGATTCCTGGAAAACTATAAACTCCCAAAATTGAACCAGGAAGAAATTGACAACCAAAATAGACCGATATCTAGTAATGAGATTGAATCAGTGATCAAAAACCTCCCACAAAACAAGAGCCCATGCTCTGACAGATTCCCTGGGGAATTCTCTCAAACTTTCAAAGAAGAAATAACACCTATTCTCCTGAGGCTGTTTCAAAAAATTGAAGCAGAAGGAAAACTTCCAGACTCTCTTTATGAAGCCAGCATTACCCTGATCCCAAACCAGGCAAAGACCCTACCAAAAAGGAGAATTTCAGACCAATATCACTGATGAATATGGATGCTAAGATTCTCAGCAAGATCCTAGCAAACAGGATCCAACAGCACATTAAAAAGATTATCCAACATGACCAGGTGGGATTCATCCCTGGGTTACAAGGATGGTTCAACATTGGCAAATCAATCAATGTGATAGAACAAATCAATAAGAGAAGAGAGAAGAACCACATGGTCCTCTCAATTGATGCAGAAAAAGCATTTGACAAAATCCAGCATCCATTCCTGATTAAAACGCTTCAAAGTATAGGGATAGGGGGAACATTCCTGAACTTCATTAAATGTATCTATGAAAGACCCACAGCAAATATTTTCCTCAATGGGAAAAAGCTTGCAGCCTTCCCATTGAGATCAGGAACACGACAAGGATGCCCACTCTCACCACTCTTGTTCAACATAGTATTAGAAGTCCTAGCAACAGCAATCAGACAACAAAGAGAAATAAAAAGTATCCAAATTGGCAATGAAGAAGTCTAACTCTCTCTCTTCGCAGATGACATGATTCTTTATATGGAAAACCCAAAAGACTCCACCCCCAAACTACTAGAACTCATACAGCAATTCAGTAACGTAGCAGAATACAAAGTCAATGTACGGAAATCAGTGGCTTTCTATTACACTAACAATGAAAATACAGAAAGGGAAATTAGAGAATCGATTCCATTTACTATAGCACCAAGAACCATAAGATACCTGGGAATAAACCTAACCAAAGAGGTAAAGGATCTGTACTCAAAGAACTACACGACACTCATGAAAGAAATTGAAGAAGACACGAAAAGATGGAAGACCATTCCATGCTCTTGGATCAGAAGAATAAACATTGTTAAAATGTTTATACTGCCTAGAGCAATCTATACTTTTAATGCCATTCCGATCAAAATTCCACCAGTATCTTTCTAAGAGCTGGAGCAAATAATCCTAAAATTTGTACGGAATCAGAAGAGACCCCGAATCACTAAGGAAATGTTGAAAAACAAAAATAAAACTGGCGGCATCACGTTCCTTGATTTCAAGCTTTACTACAAAGCTGTGATCACCAAGACAGCATGGTACTGGCATAAAAACAGACACATAGACCAGTGGAACAGAGTAGAGAGCCCAGATATGGACCCTCAACTCTATGGTCAAATAATCTTTGACAAAACAGAAAAAAATATACAGTGGAAAAAAGAGTCTCTTCAATAAATGGTGCTGGGAAAACTGGACAGCTATATGTAGAAGAATGAAACTCGACCATTCTCTTACACCGTACACAAAGATAAACTCAAAATGGATAAAAGACCTCAACGTGAGATAGGAGTCCATCAGAATCCTAGAGGAGATCATAGGCAGTAACCTCTTCGACATCGGGCACAGCAACTTCTTTCAAGATATGTCTCCAAAGGCAAAGGAAACAAAAGCGAAAATGAACCTTTGGGACTTCATCAATATCAAAAGCTTCTGCACAGCAAAGAAAATAGTCAACAAAACAAAGAGGCAACCCACGGAATGGGAGAAGATATTTGCAAATGACAGTACAGACAAAAGGTTGATATCCAGGATCTATAAAGAACTCCTCAAACTCAACACACACAAAACAGATAATCATATCAAAAAATGGGCAGAAGATATGAACAGACACTTCTCCAATGAAGACATACAAATGGCTTTCAGACACATGAAAAAATGTTCATCATCACTAGCCATCAGGGAGATTCAAATCAAAACCACATTGAGATACCACCCTGCACCAGTTAGAATGGCCAAAATTAGCAAGACAGGAAACAACATGTGTTGGAGGGGATGTGGAGAAAGGGGAACCCTCTTACACTGTTGATGGGAATGCAAGTTGGTGCAGCCACTTTGGAGAACAGTGTGGACATTCCTCAAGAAATTAAAAATAGAGCTTCCCTATGACCCTGCAATTGCACTACTGGGTATTTACCCCAAAGATACAGATGGAGTGAAAAGAAGGGCGACCTGTACCCCAGGGTTCATAGCAGCAATGGCCACAGTCGCCAAACTGTGGAAAGAACCAAGATGCCCTTCAATGGACGAATGGATAAGGAAGATGTGGTCCATATACACTATGGAGTATTATGCCTCCATCAGAAAGGATGAATACCCAACTTTTGTGGCAACATGGACAGGACTGGAAGAGATTATGCTGAGTGAAATAAGTCAAGCAGAGAGAGTCAATTATCATATGGTTTCACTTATTTGTGGAGCATAACAAATAACATGGAGGACAAGGGGAGATGGAAAGGAGAAGGGAGTTGAGGGAAATTGGAAGGGGAGGTGAACCATGAGAGACTATGGACTCTGAAAAACAACCTGAGGGTCTTGAAGGGGCGGGGGGTGGGAGGTTGGGGGAACAAGGTGGTGGGTATTAGGGAGGGCACATCTTGCATGGAGCACTGGGTGTGATACAAAAACAATGAATACTGTTACGGTGAAAGGAAATTAAAAAAATAAATAAATAAAATAAAAATTGAAGAAAAACCTCTTCCTTGAAATAATAAAATTACCTTTCCAAATGCATAATAGAGTGAAAAACAGTTTCCTCTAAGTTATTCAAAATAGTGTACTAATAAATCTTAATATTAAAACTAATGTGTTGTAATCAAAATAAATCACAAAATAACAGTAATTAAGGCAAAAATGAAATATAGTACCAGAAATTCACAGCAGTCTAATTAGCTGCTTCATCCTGCTTCAAGATTTCTAAAACTAGCAGTGCAAGTCCTAAAGCTTTAACAATTTGGTTAAATTTGCTACTAGCAAATGCTCGGTAGATACATAACATTCAATAATAAACAAATTCCAATGTGTTCATTCTATTTTGATCTTTTTTTTTTTTTTTTGCTTTAATGTTCTATATTGTAAGGCATTATTAGGTACATAAACATACTATATGTAAGTTATAAACAATGATAATATGAACAGTAACATTGAACTCCACCCCCAAACTAGCCCGTTTCCTATAACGTGCATTTACCTTTGTGCCATTCTCCTCTTCTACTCCCATTGTGTCTTTACTACTCTTCATTCATTCTGTGTTCACCACTTTCTAGATTTGCTGGTTTTATCATGTGCCTGACAGATGAATCATTGTGGCGTTTTGTTTGTCTTGAAGTTCTTTAGTTATCTATACTATTGTGTGTCCTCTGCTATGACTTGCTATGTTGCCCTGATATGTTTCCAAAGGTTCATTCCTGCAGTCATGACCAGAGGTAGTTTATTTCATTTTATGGTCACATTGTATCCAATTATGTGAATTTGTCCCAGTTTATTTATTCACTTTTTTGTCAATGTGATTTGAATTAGGACAACTTTTGGAGAGGTATATCTTTCTTTTTCTGTCTCTCTTTTCCTATCCTCACAAACATTGCCTCTGTGTTCTCTAGGGTGCATGTACAAGCTGTTCATGAACTGTATGTTTCCTGTTTATATTGGGCACACAGATGATATTGCTTTGGCATAAGCATGTGACTGAGTTATAGCCAACGGGATGTGAGACAAAGTATCTAACATCTGGGATGCAGCTTTTAAGAAGTGTGCTTGCCTTTTCTGTATTCTCTTCCCTCTGTACCAACAGGTCACAGAAAAGAAGAGGTTTCAGAAAATGGTGAAGGCTCAGTATGGAAGGAATCTGGGTCCCTGTTAGTTCACCACCTTGGGAGTTTCCCAGATGAAATTTGAAACTGTCCTCCATACATGGAGCATTAGGAGAGACCACCAGAGAAAGAGGAAGGCCCCTCCTGACTAGTGGGAGGCAATTTCAGTAAGCAAGGGAACTTACGAATGAGGCTTGCCTTGGTTAGTGGCAAGATGAATTTCCCACCTGTCTTCCAGAATCTTAAAAATTTTCAGAGAGAACTTAACAGGGGTTAGTGGCATATTCGGTTCAGGTGGTCTCAATAATGTATCACTTTTTCAAGGAGACATCTTTGAAATGGCTCCTACTGTGGGAATGATGGGTGCAAGTTACTTTCAAAGGACAGAGGGGAACGTAGGGAGCATTCCAATGGCCTGAATCCAGCTCACATGTCAATAGGCCGTCATGTCCTTTGGATGACCTCCTCCAACAGTCCCTGAACCGTCATGTAGAAAAAAACCTTTCACAGCAAGTACTACATACTTGAATTATTATTTGAATAAAAATGAACTTCTGTATTATTGAGCCCATTTATACATTTTGTAATGTATTTGTTGAAACCGTTGGTAGTCCTCTCAGTCAGTGTTTCACTGAGTAGGATTTTCCCACCAGCTCTCCAAGAAGACATTTGAAACATGTGTCAGCTCTGGGACCAGAGCAAGGTGGGATGAGACCTGAGAGGGCATTACATTTTACACCTTAGCACCTTACTTTTAGGGGTGGTCACTTGTGGCATCTAATAGGTAAAGGCCAGAGATGCTGCTAAGCATCCTAAACTCCAGTCTCCCACAGTAAAGAACTGTCCTACCCAAAATACCAGTAGTATCAAAGTTGAGAAAACCTGCTCTAATTAATACAAACAAATAACAATTAAGATTTTAATAAATAGTAGTGACCCTACTAGCTTAAAACTATTCCTCAGATAAATTTCAGTGGCCATCTTATTTCATCCAGTGGTTCACCAATCCAAATGCTCCAACAGTATGCCTGTTAATTAAATAGACAATATGCTTTAAATGGATGGCTTTCCATTTTTCAAATGATACAGATGCTCTTACAACGTTTAGAATTCGAATGCACAGAAAAATACTATTTGTAGGAGAGCTTTGATAAATATGTATTTCACCAATCAGCAGGTCAAGTAGTAAAATATAAATACTAATCTTTGGTAATCCATAACATGTTTTGATGCTAAAAAATATATTTGAGATTTTTCGACTAAGAAAATGAAAATGGATGGTGCACACCATAAAGGACAAAAACAACCTGCTATCCCAATCTGCTCCTCTCTCGCCATGTGCTTCCATGTCATTCTAACATGAAATCCTGGGTCAGCTGAACTCCAACAGTAATCCAATTTATTAATTTCCTTGGCTGGCCTAGACGTTTGGCTCAACACTTAGAGCAATAGTAAGTGCTCAAAACAAAAAGTCAGCTTTATCATTTAAAAAAGTGCTCAAAAAAAGAAAGTCAGCTTTATCATAAAGGTTTTATTGCCTTGCCTCACACTCATCCGTTGGCATTTTCCCAATTCTGATCTGTATACCTGTGTCCTTTATATTTCACTGATCGTTTTATTTCTAGTGAATGGCCTTTCTTCTCTTACTCATCTTCTCTTGTACTATCTGCTATATCTTTTGTTTGCTCGTGTGCTGTACATATTATTGATTCATCAAACGAATGCCCATTGGGGGCCTACTATGCTCTATTCTGGTTATGGCAGTAAACAGAACAGATGGAATTCCTTGTCTTCATAGACCTTAAATCCCAGTGGTTGCCCCAGCCATGTTTTAATGCATAAGATGGCAGTTCTCTTGATTTCTTTATAGTTGCTGATCTGATTTACTCACCTGAACTCTTAAATGTAGTGCCTTTTTTGGCTATCCTCAGTATGCCTTCTGGCCCCTTCTGCTAAAAATGGATGAGAATAGCTGACCAAGTCTTAGCATTGGTTCCAGCTTCATGAGCTGTAGAAATCACCACCCAGAAATGAAAATAAGGAGGTACCAAGAAGTCATTTGCCTGATACTTGAGACAGATTTATTCTACATTTCACCAGAGTTGGGCAGTTAAAAAATAATAGAGCTAAAAGATCACATCAAAAATATCAAGAAATATCCAGAGGAAAGTTTAGGTTGGGATTCCTAAGCATTTTGAGTTACTGGGATCAAAATGAAAACTTTTTGCATGGTATTGGACATAGAGCATCTGAAGACTTCTTGATATTCCATAAATGTTCTAAGGGTATTCTTAGATTTCTGAAATTGTTTTTCTATGTTATTTTTATACGGATGCCAGCACAAATGCCATTTTTTTAATTACCTTTTTTAGTGATGCTATCAAATGCAAAAATGGGCTAAATAGACTGTGTGTTAGGTAAAATGTACCAATTCTTACATAAACTATATTTTATTGAACATTATTTCAATAATGGAAGGTGGAAATCCTTTGTCATTGTACAGCTATGTAAGAGTTAACTTTATTTCCTATCTTTTGTTCTATGTATTTTAATGTTTTAATTTTAAAAATAACCTTAGGTAAATTATGCAGCAGGGTTTAAAAATGAATACTCATGCACTTTCTACAACACGAATATAGGGCCTCAAAGTTATCTTTGAAGCAAACAGAAGATCTTTAATTCACTACTGACTAATGCCATATGCCTTTCAGTACACAAGGGAAGGATTAACGATGTGTAGGAACATGTAAACGGAGAAAATCAGTCACAGGTGCTAAAGGCACTGTAATGATTGCTTTCCTATGAAATAATAATCTCGATGTTCTTCAGATAGAAAATGGGGCTCCTCTTGGGAATATAAAGCCAAGTTTTGTAACAGTTAAAGGCTATTTTTGTGAAGACATTTTCAAGTGGATTGATGACAGAAGAGCCATGAATGCTTTTGTGATTTATATCAAAACAGTTGTGTTACCTTATAAGAATACTGAGCATAGAAACCTACTAAGTGAAACTTCTGAATTTTCAGCAGGAAATAGTTAAGTCAAACAACACTGAGCAATAGTGGTTTTTTTTGTTGTTATTGTTTGCTTGCTTCTGAGGTAAACACCACATACATTTTTGTCACATTTCCATAATTTTTAAGTTAGTTATTTCAGTTTATATCTGGAAATTGCTTTCTAAGTTAAAGACAGGGCTCAAAACTAGTAATATCTAATAACATTACATTGTCTGATTAAGGTGCAGTACTTCGTAATCCTGTATATCTGAAAGATAGGCATGCCAAGGTAGGCAAACTTGCCTCCTTCATTTGAACTAGTGCAACAACAAATTGTATCACTTCTTTATGCAGTGAATTCATGCATTACTGGAAGAATTCAGTCATGTTAGAGTACTTGTCAGCCAAATGGTTGTCTGAGATATGACATAGAAGTCTCTTTCTCTGTCAATTACCTAAATTGTTTTTAAATTATACTATGGACCTGGAAACTGTCTTACAAAGAGCAGTAAAGACACTTCCTCAGCGTCAGAGGCCGCTAACTATGGATTATGTGATTTAGCTTTTAGTAAAAGCAGATATAAGAAGGTGGTACATCCAAAGCTGTTTTTCATTCCATACAGAAAACCATATGAATTTAATCTGGTTTTGGATATTCATGGGAAATTTGAGCAACCTAAGTTACATACAAGCCTATAAATCTATCTTTGAAATAAGAGTCACAATATTTTATTACAAGGACTTGTGAAATTCTAGAACCTTGCCCATCTAGGGCCTGATTTTTGGCTCATTGTGCAGATTTTAAAAGCACCCCTTCCGAATTACCCTTAGATGAACAGGTCTCCCCACCCAACTGAAAATTATGGATGCAACATTTAAGAGTGTCTCAGGAACCATGTATGTTTAGTTATTGCTTCTGTACTTCTGGTACAATACTCATGTTTTCAATTTTTTAACTAAAAATTTACAAATAAAAATTTTAACAGAGTCCCTTTTTCATTATTTTACTAACTGTCAAGAAAAAGGTGATGGAAGGGGTTGGTTCTTCAGTTTCGTGAACTTTCTCCTCCTTGGTGAAAGATTGGGTAGAAACTATTGTCAATAAAGTGTAAGAGACTGGCTTCATTCAAAAGCAGCAGCTGAAGCCAATGAAGTAGTTTAAAATAGAATGAAACTATTATATCAGCCTCCCATTGCCTTTGATTTGTCTCAATAAAATTTGGATTAAAACATGGTGAGATTAGCTTGCCTTGCTACACTTCATATAAAAAACACCCTCCCCCTTTCAGAGAAAGTTTAATTTCTTTTCCAACTTCTATTTCCATTAAACTTGATTGCTACTGTGTCTGTTGGCATTTTGCATAAACATTCAGTAGCTATAGCACAAAAAGTATGTATGTGGTCATCCTAAAGAAAAGGTAAATATTTGCTTCAAAAATACTACACATAGTTTAACTTGTGTTAAATATTTACATCTCACTGTAGCAACCAGATGTAACCAAGGTTTAGTTTCTAATTAATTTTTAATTAGAATGCTTTCTCTCATATTTTATTATCCATCAAAGTGTGCACCTTCCAAATTTAAAATATTAATTTAGATTACCTTTACTGTGTCGTTGATTAAATATGACTTGTTCTGCTAGTGAAGCCATTTTAAAGTAACTACCTTGAAGTGTTATTACATTATTTAGGTTAAAGAAAATCTGTCTTCAATGTGAGGCTACTTAGCTCTAATAATCACTTCTCAGATTTAAAAGTTTTTACTAAAGAATTAGTAAGTGTCCATAATAGTGATATAGCACTTTCCCATTAGAAAATAGTCAACACGTACGTAATAAAGACAGACCAAAGCAGATCGATACTGGCAGGTTTTATAAGATCAAACTGTAGAACTGCAGCGTAGCTAGAGGAAAAACAAATGTTCAGTCAAACCGGTCATGTACTAGAACCACTTCAATTTTAAGATTTAATAATTATCTTCAATTTCAATTTCCCTTAATAATATTTGGGAACATATTCAATTTTCTTGGAGTTACTTAACCATATTTTTTCCATATTTTGAATGTTAAAGTGATTCTAAGTTTACTAGAGTCAAATAAAGACTTGTGTGGATGACATGAAGCAAAACGGCAAGTTTTCAGCCATTAACTGGTGTTTCCACTTGTGGAAGAAGGGGCAGAGAGTGTAGGAGAGCAATAACTTACCTAGTTTGACTCCACATGGCTGAAATAGGATAATTGACAACTTTCCCTTTGTAGTGCCCAGACTGGATCTCAAATCAGCTTAAATTATCCCATGTGGTGAAGTTTATTCATTTATTACACACTTAAATCTGGGAAATCTACAGCTCTATGGCATTAGCAGCGGGTCAACGGGAAATCACATCCGAAATGCAAAATAAACAAGAAAAAGACCAGTCAATCTTGGGCTTGTTAAGTGCCTTTTTATTGATTGTATTTTCTTCTTTCAGTATGAATCCAAGGGACACAAACCGCTCCTGTGGCTACTCTTTCATTATCCCAAACCAGAAAGAAAGGATGGTGTAGAGAAGGGAACATAAAATAGCTGTTCCTGCAAAAATGATCACCTTCCTCGTAGCTTCATAATTTACTCCCAGTCCATAAGGTCCTCAGTTCCAGTGATTGGGATGATGGATGACTCTACTTCGGCTACAACGGGCGCAGATACAGCAATGCATCACTCTGCAGCATATACAATAGAACAAACGAAACAGCAGTATAGAATGGCAAGCAGGAGTGCCCCGGGAATTCTCTCCGGTGGAAGAGTAGATAGTCATTCCCTGGAATTATGTAAAAATACAGCTTGTAAATATCGCTACGATGGCGGACACGGGCATGCGCGTCTTGACAGAAAAGGGCAGCCCTGGCATAGAAGCATGCGAAAATATTCTCCACTTCAGTGCCCGCATTTTCCACATGGCCAGACTCTGCATTAAACAAAGCTCCAAGTCTCTGCCCAGTGAATTGTTGGGAATGTAAATGTATCTGCGTATTTGAGGATTGGGGGAAACCACTTATGGTTTTATCATTGAGATTGGGTTTACTCTGAAGCTTGTCGTTCAGTACTAAAGGAATGCCAAATTGTTCAGTAGTACTTAGTTCAATCACCTTTCAAAGAGCATCCCCTATCACTTTAGAAGTCAGTGTTAAATTTGAACTGAAAAAATTAGCAAGTAAAACAATACCCAGCAAATTGTAGGTCTTCGGCTCATTCTGCTATTGGTTAACAAAAGGGGCCTTGAATTTCCAGAATTCACTCCCACCCTCATCCTGGGCAGCTTGCATAGAAAAGAAAAATCCTAACTAGTCTTATTTTACACATTCTCACATGATCTGATAGAAATTGTCTCTGTACAGAACAAGGCTAAATGCTTATGTCCTGATAGGACCTTAGCAGCTAAGGCCTCCTGTCAGCAGGGAATAAGAGTAGTTATTAGCAGTTCCCAGGAGTTACTAGCAACTAGCTGGAAAAAACTCCTTGCCAGGTTCTTACAGCCAATTCACAGATTGCTTTTGCCAAGTTCTTCTTTATCTCTTACATTTGAAAATTTCTGTTCCACTGGGGGGACTCAGTTTGCAAGTTTGTTTATTCATAACTTTTACGCAGGAAGCCTGGTCTTCGACTTCCATTGGTGACAGGGACAGGGGCAAAAAAATTGAAGTAAAAGTCATAAAAAATAACCTAACGGAATTCTGGGTACTCAGCTCCATACAGTCCTGACACATTTAATATATATAGCCATAAAACAGACGTGTGTGTGTGTGTGTGTGTGTGTGTGTGTGTTAGGGATACAGGATAATCCATAATCTTACCTAAAGTGATTGGCCCTCATGACAGATGCAGTGACCTTTGTAAGCAAATGAAAAGATGTGGCTTTCATTTTTTTTACCTACTGAAGTAGTCACATTGAATGTTACCTTTTTTTTTTTCAGTCTCTTTTGGGTTTTTAATTTTGAGGGGGCTTGGAAAAAGAAAGCAGAAATAAAGGAGAGAGGTTAATCATGAAATGATATTTTGTATATCTCTTATTCTCAGGAAAGAGATTCAAAACAAGACTTCCTTTTGAGGATAAGCAATAAAATTCCTTCTTCAGCTTCTCAGGACATACACTATACCCTAAATCAGTGTTTCCCATTGTGTTCTATAAAGTATCATTATTTGAAAAAAAAAAAGGAAGAGTCAAGTAAGTCTGAGACATAACTGGTAAAATAGTTAAGTAGGTATCTGTAGTGTACAACTCTGCAGAGCTTTTCATATGCTCACTTGAAATATAAATGTCAAGAAAGGGATATTCTATGCAATTTTTCTCTAGTATATTGGAATTTGAGAACTTTTATTTCCACTTAAACCCTCTTCATATTCTGGGGAATTTACATTTTGCAAAGTGCATTTTGAAAAATGCTACTCAATGCTGCATCCGTATGTATGACAAAGAACCTTCGGTTGATCGTATATTTTGAGTATTGTCGGTCTTCAGAATCAAATTCAGGACTACAACCTGGGCAAACTTCTCTGTTCATATGTTCTCTTTTCTTTTCCCTCTTCTGCTTTACAGAGCCAGAGCCTTGTCTAATTAGTCTATTTCTTTATCAGAAAAACATCTAAGTAGGCTGATGACCATTGGTGACAAAAGTGACCAATGTTAACGGAACTAACACCTTTATAACTATGGTGGCATGGCTTCATAATCTAGAACTCTGAGCTGTTTCCAGCCCACTTTGTAAGAGAGGTACATCTTATACAAACGGTAAAGTCAAATATACAGTTGATAGCTTTAATTTAGACTTATCAGAATTCACCTCCTTTTCATTTGACGTTCAGAGACTCAAAATCAGTGAAGAAGTGTTGAATACTACAGTGGAAAGAGCCCTATACTGAGAATCAAGACACCAGACTTTAATCACTAATAACAGTACAATCCCAGACAAGGCATTTTCAGGGCCTCAGTTTCTCAAATGTAAGATCAAGAGTGTATGATTCATATCTTAGACTCTTTCATCCTGAGCATGGAATGGGAAATCAAAACTTGATAAGTATTAAGTTATGACGGCTACCCCTTTCTTACACATATAAGTCATTGCAAACAGAGTTCATTGAAGACTAAAATTGTGTTTATTTTATTTTTACTTTTACTTAAAAATATATAAAGAAAAACAGACTGCGATATTCTGTTTCTTAGTAAAACCTTATACAACAAGGCAACATTTCTACCCTGCTTTTGTTGTCAAATTATAGGTAAAAATATGTGTTGTTTATTATAAATTGGGCGAGGAGATCAGAGACTGTTGTTTTTAGCATGAGTATTAATCTACAGGCTTTTTTTTTTCTCTTAAAAACAACCTTCCGTCTAATAGATTCAGAATTGACTTGCATGTCTTTCAACACGTCAATCTACCAACACAAAGCGTTTTTAGTGCCTTTCTGTTTAAAGACGAATGTGTACCTACTTGTTAGAAATCTTGGCACCATTTCTCTTCTGTATGTAGAAGATATAATAGCTTGACATTAAAAGAACTTAGCTTTAACAAAATATACCCATTAAGTGTCACAGCCAATTCTCCTTGGCAAAGAAAAAAGGTATGAAAGAAGAAAAATGGGAGTTCGTGAGAAGAACACAAATTGAGCCTTTTAAAATTCCTTTGGTTTAACAACCTACATTTCATCCATTGTTCAGTAAAAGACACTCATTACACTTTTTATGATTCATTGCTATATATTTTTTATTTTAAATGTTTTAAATGTGTCAATTTTACCCTTATAACATTCATGTGAGATGTTTTATACCATTTAAATATTTTAAGGGAAAACATGACCTTGAAGATTGTTGAAGCTGTGCTTCAAAATTTATGCTTAAAAATATATTGTGACCAAATATATATATATATATATATATAATGTATATATAATATATATATATAATATATATAATATATATATAATAATAAAATATATATATAATATATAATATATATATAATGACCAAATATATATATATATATTATATATAATATATATATATATATATATAATGTTTACAACTTCCATGATGTGTGAAAGAGGACTTAGAGAAAATATAAATGTAAAAACAATATATCCTCTTGAGAAGAAGAGAAAGATATTTTACATAATTTGCTGAGTGAAAACAACAAGTTTTCATTTTGGAAAAAGAGGGAAAATGTTCTACTTAATTTGTTGGGCCACCGTAGTATGGGTCCATTTTGGTTCTTATTTATCACTTTATTTCTACATCATTGAGACACCATTGTCAGGATTAGAGACTACGGTAAACTCGGTGAAATGAGAGGTGTTTCGTTAGGATTTTAGGGCACGCAGATGGATTCCCGAGAGCCCTGAAACACTGAGCCTTGTTCTACCTGCAGACGCCAAAGCAGGTTGTGTGCGGCCAATGGGGCTGCTCCAGATGGAACATACCACAGGTGATGCTAATTAAGGAAGCTCAGGGACTGGGAAGGAGAGCAGTTTATTGCTGATGGTGGAATGCCAAAGGTTAGTGAAAAGCAGGATTGTCTGCTGGCCTGGGAAAGATAAGAATACAAAGGGCACAGAAATGGATTTGAATACAGGCACTTATCAGTGTGCCTTTCAAACTACATAATGTTGCATATAACGGTGTGCTTTTAGCAGTAAAATTGGGAGTCCTTTTATGAATGGACTAATTTATTAACATCAATTTGTGTCACCGTTTAAGTAGTTATTGTTTTTTTGTGGGTTTGGTTTCTTTTTTTGATCATGAAGAAGGAGCATCAAGAAAACACTAGGCCAACTTCAAATAAACTATGATTATAATGAAAATCACATGTCTCATTCCGTCATACATAGTTTTATACAGTACAACGTTACCACAACATTAAGAAAAAAAACTTCTAATTATAGTAACATATGAATTAAATAAATCTCCATCTTTCTGTGATTTACTATTTTTAAAAATATACTTATTTCCAGCTATTTTAAAAATAGATATATTTAAAAAATAGTTTTAAAATGTATTTATGTTCAGGTGAAATAAACACTACATTCTGCAGAACAATATAAATCCATTTTTGTTGGAATATGATAAAAAGGCTAATTTTGATAATAACAAACCAGAATTAATTCATGTTAATTTATTCTAGGTAATTTTAAATTTCATAATTTTAAATTAAATTTTAAAATTTATATATGCTACTTCATTATTAATTGCATTAAATTTTTAATTATATTAGCCAGCAAGAAATATTGCCTAAAGAACAATGACAATTTAAAATACAGAAGACATATAGTGAGAATATTATTTCAGCCTGTCTTACCACAGAGCAGCTAGTCGTTGATAAGCTGTGTACAGTCACCTTAAGTGTAATTAGTGATATAATTCATCATTATGAAATTTAATTAGGATAAAGTTTGCTTTTGTTATCTATGTTGCTCGACAAATTATCCTAACCCTTAATGGCTTAAAATCAGAATTATTGTATTTGCTCAAGATTCGGTGGGTCAGGAATTCTGGGGACAGGTGGACTTGACTGGGCATTTCTCATGGCATTTCCGGAAGTTACTCATTTGGCCACATTTAGAAGGATTATCACCTAGAAACTGGGTTAATTTGGGGCATTGGGCTAGCAGGAGCTCAGACGCTCTGGATGAATTCATTCACCTGCATGGTGTCTCTGTTTCAATGGCTGGAACAGCTGGGGACCACCTGGGCATCTCTCTCTTTCTCTTTCCATGTCATCTCTTCAATAAAGTAGCTAGACCTTTTTCCCTGGCAGATAAGGACTTCTAAAGAGAGGAATTGGAAGCTGCAGACAAGGCTTGACCTCCAAAGTTATAGGACCAGCTTCACCTGATTCTGTTGGTCAACACCAACTCATCGGAGTACATTCAAGGGGAGGGCAAAATAGATCCCAAAGCCTCATGTTGGAGTAGAAGGGGAGATATTATTGTGGGCGTCTTCAGACACACAATTTAAATCAGTTTAATATTTTTGGTTTGCTTTTTAAAAAATGCTATATATTTTATAGAATTAACATTAAAATTATGACAAACCTTACAGACATCTCTGAAAGAGAGGAGAGAAATATTTTTGGAAAAGTTCCTTGCTAAGTGCATAAAACTGAAAGAATCCTGGAGAATAGTTCAATAAGGCAGACTCTGTTTCCTAGTTGCCCTAGAGCAGGGCAGAGAGAGCTGTTTCAACAAGAAGCCCATGCTTTGTTACAAAACTTAACACACCTGGCCTCTCAAAGAAATCTAAACTGGAATGAATGAGATAAACTGTTATGCATGAGAATTTTCATCCACCACTTAAGAAAGGCTTTTATTTAGAAATAAACTGCTGGGGCACCTGGGTGGCTCAGTGGGTTAAAGCCTCTGTCTTCGGCTCAGGTCATGATCCCAGGGTCCTGGGATCGAGCCCCGTATCGGGCTCTCTGCTCAGCAGGGAGCCTGCTTCCCCCTCTCTCTCTGCCTACCTCTCTGCCTACCTCTCTGCCTACTTGTGATCTCTGTCTGTCAAATAAATAAAATCTTTAAAAAAAAAAAGAAAGAAAGAAAAAAAAAAGAAACTGCTGACGTCTTGTTGGGCCATATTATAGTCTTGCTCATGATAGTTGAAAGTGATCATTTCAGGGGTTTTCCAGCAAGATATCATTGAATTCATGGTGACACCAATATCCTAAAGAACATGAAGCACTAACTTCTACACCCAAGGGGTGAGAAAAGCATTTTTTTTGTTTTAAGAAGAGATTTTTGCAAAGCATAGAACTGAAACCGTGAACTCTAATTGATTATTTTTTTTTTCTTTATACATATCCATTCTTAGTTCTGAAATGAAGGTAGTAAAACAAAATTTATTGTAGGAAGATAATTTGATGTTCATTTATTTCAACGCCTTCCTTTCAGTGGTTGAAACAGTAAAGCATTAGGAGGTAGAAACTTGCTCGGAGCCAAAGGACCAACAATTCCTTTCCACCTCCCATTCCACCATAGTGATTCACGTGACTTGCCTCTGTGACTCTAGATCAGGGCTCAGCAAACTATAGCCCAAGGGTTGAGTCCCATGCACTGTTTTTGTAGAGTCAGTAATAAGAATGTTTCTTTTCATGTTCAGAAGTTTGAAAAAAATGAAAGAAAAAAGAAAAAAATATTTTGATGTGTCTTTGAACATACAAAGTTTAAATATTAGTGTTTGTAACACTGAATTGGAAAAGAGCCACACCCTTTCACTTATGTATTTCCGGTGGCTGAGTTTATACTATAAAGGCAGTGTTGAAGAGTTGTGACAGAGCTCCATTTTGGTCCAGAAAGCCTGAAATATTTACCCCCTGGCCCTCTAGAGAAAATGTTTCCCTATCCCACCCTAGGCTTTTTCTTCTTTGTTTAATGATCTATTCATCCTTCCCTTCCCTGCCCTTCTTTTTCTCTCTTTCTCAACCTCTCTTTTTCCATCTTTTTCTTTCCAAAATGACACTTAGCCCCATAAGCAGAAGTTTGATTCTTTATTGTATATATATAGAAAGAGAGATTCAATCAGCAGTCTGTTTTCAACAATTGTATAATTCATCTATACTGGAAACATATGAAACGACTCCATTGTTAACTAAAAGAACATTACTTAAATTTGCACTCTGGCCCCAAGCATATGCATGGCACAGTTCTTTATCTTCTTCAGGTCTTTGCTTGAATATTTCCCTTTCATCAGTGTCCTCCCTGGCTACTCAATTTAAAGCTTCCGTGGGCACCCACAGTTCCATTTATCCTTCCCTGTTTTCATTTTCTCCACTGAGCATAGATCTGAAACACATAACATAATTTACTTACTTGTTTTGGCTACATTCCCTACTGGAGTGTGAGCTTCATGAGGTCGGAGATTTGCATCAATTTTGTTTCCTGACACACCCTCAGTGCCTAGAACAAAATAAGGAGGCAATCAGTGTTTCTTGAATGAATAAAAGGACGAATCTTGGGCTTTTAAACACATACAACAAAGTCTTAATGAGACAACAACCTTAATTGCTTGGCCAAAATTGAAGTCATAATTTTTCAATTTGAGTAAAGGAAAGTCATCTCCCAAACTGAAAAACTAAATTGTGAGGATTTACCCAGAAGGAGAGCTGCATCTTCTAACTGAAATTCTATTTCTGTTTTCTCTGGCAGAATAGAGTAAAAACTACTGAATTGTTTTACTATATCTTAAAATATTTAACAGTTTAGGTGATAAGATAATGCTTTAAAATCTTTGACCCATTTTAGATGACAAGAAGTAGTGAAAGCAACTATTAATGGGTGAGAAAAGAAACTTACGTAATCTCAAACTTTCAGAGAAATTGAAAGTACAGTAGAAAGAACAATATTTTTCTTAATCAATCGTTCTAAAAAAATGTCTTTATAGCACAAAAATCCATTTCAGAATCAGGCATTGAATTTAATTGTCATGCCTTGTTTCCTTCAGTTTGAAATAGCTCTTCAATTTTTCACTGGTTTCTTTACCTTAATATCTTTGAAGTTTACAGACCAGTTATTTTGTAGACTGTCTCTTCTTGGGTTTGTGGAATGCTTCTTCATGATCAGGGAATAAGGTTATGCATCTTTCACAGAGATATCATAGAAATGATGCTATTTTCTTCTCATTGCATTCTCCCAAGTGTCATGTGGTTTCTATTTGTCCCTCTGTTGTTGATAATAAATTTTGATCACTTATTTAAGATGACATCTGTTGGCTTTCTATTATAAAATTGCACAGCATCCCTTTCTGACTGATAATGGTAAGAATTGGGATGAGAAGTATAGGTACTGTGAAACTATGTAAATATTCACATTCCTCATCAAAGTTTCCATTAACTCATTTATTTAATATATTGGTATGGATTTGTGTTTCCTAATGCATTCATTAGGCCATAAGCTATTATTATCATTATTTGTTTCAATATTCAATGTATCTCCTATGTGTCCAGAGGGAGGCCATCTAGTGGGCTTTTGTGATTGTTTATTTGTTTGTTTTGATGTTTTCGTTGTTCTTTGAGTGTGTCATTGCTTTCTGGCATAATAGCATATTCCAGGTTCATCTTATAATTCCGTTTGCTGCCCTGGTACATTTCCACATTTCTGTCATTCCCATTGGATTATTACAATTTCTAGTTCCTCTCAGTGGTCAGATCTAGGAAATATATGTATGTATATCACGGCTTTCTTTCCTATATGGGCTTCTGCATGCCCACCAGATCTATGTTACTCCATAATTGGGTAACAATTTGTTCTTTTAGAGCATTCACAAGTGCAATTAGTCACTTGCTCTTTCAATAAAAGAGGTGAGTGGCCAATTTCACCTGCAATTAACCAATTACCTCATGGTTTCATTTGCCATGCTTGAGCCCAGGTGTTTTTACACATTGTTTGTACAGCATCCAAAACATCCAGAGGAAGGTCAAGGACAATTTTCCAAGCTCTGGATTAATGCATTTGAGGTAGCACACACTTTATCTATAATAGGGACTAAAGAATTAGAAACAGAATAACACAATTAAATTTTTTTCTGGTTATAATGAAATGCAGAATCCTCATATAGTATAGAATTGCAGAATAGAGTATCATCAGGGCCTGTTAAGCTCACTGGCTTGTGCAAAGGTTCTCATTTCATAGACCATTTGTTGCAGTATCTCCACTAAGTCAGCATATTTTAAGAAATGAACAACCGTGCTCCCATTTTTTTTTTCTTTTCTATTTTTAAGGTAAATATGGACATAGGTGGATAAATGATAGATGCAGGTAGATATGATTGAAAGGGCAAGGCTGCTAGTTTTCAATATTTTTTTCTTGATGCATTTCACCTGCAACCAAAATATTTCTTTTTCAGCGAGAATCCCAAAATTCTACAATTAAAACACCTTACTTCAAATTTAAGATAAGGAAATGATAATTAATCATGTCTGTGTTTCTCTTTGGTCCCCATCCTTGTGCCCACCATAACCCAACTCATCTCCACTCCTTATCCCTAACCCCTCTCAGTTGCAAGATTTAGATTGTACGATTCCAGTAACTTGTATAATAAAATTGAGGGAATGATGGCATACAAATGGTTGATTGTGCAGGTAACTCTTGCAAATTGCTGCATTAGAGGTTAAAGAGTCACCTTGGCCATTTACCATGTGACAGATCTTCCTTCCCCTGAGAAAAATGAGATTTGACCAACTGTTCTAGGAAAGCATGTGAATACGTGGCTTGAGATAATCCATTCCCCAGAAATAATTTTTTTAAACATTATAGGAATGGAGAGAAAGAAAGCGTGAGATGTTCTTCAAAGTCTTAACACTTAGCTCTATTTCATAAGAATTACAACATGTTAAGATTTTGATTGAAACTATTCAAAACTATTTAACATATTTTTAAAAGCTTATTCTTATCTCACATTTCATAAAGTCACTAGCACTTCACTAAAAAAAAAAAAAAAAGGAAGAGACCTCAGAATTTGCTTGACCAGGTCCCCTTTTAAGTACATAGAAGTTCTGTTTCCAGCTGCTTGCATAACTGAAGGTGTTGTGCACTCTACCATTTATATCTTTATTGGAAAAGCCCCGTTTTCCCATTGATTTAAGTATATCTACAGACTGGAACAGAGTTAAACTAACTTTAGGAAGTCTAAAGTCTAATGAGAGAGGAGGCACATATTCAGTAATTCAGCAAAGCAGATTGTTATCAGTGATAATAAGGTAATTAAACACACACATGTACCCATACAAAAGTAGAAAAAGAGAATATGACCAATTTCATGGAGGTATTATTTAAGACATTGGCATGTAGAGTTGGTAGAAAAGCATTCCTTGAAGGATTAAGAGATATAAAGTCATCCCTTGAAGGATAAATAGAGAAGCAGAGTCACAAGGATGTGGGAAATGCAAGAAATATTTGGAAATGTTAAATAATTATTCACTCAATAATTTTCAAGCACCTCTGTTAAAGACTAAAAACGGGTAACAAATTTTTGACATTCTTTCCCTTGAATCTAAGAAGCCCCTGTTTTGGTTAATAGAATGTAGCAAAAATCATATTGTGTTAGTTTCTGGGCCTAGCCTTTAAGAGACTGTCTTTTGAAATAGCTGCTTTTGAAACTCAGCTCCCACAATATGAAGAACTGAAAGCAGCAATGTAGAGAGACCCCTATGGAGAGAAATCAAGGCACAACAACTCCAGCTTAGTTCCAAATTGATGGCCAGTACCCACTTATAAGCCACAGGAATAAACCATGTTTGACATGTATCCTCATGCCCCAGTCAAATTGCACCAGCTGGTGCCATATGAAGTGGAAACAAGCCAATCTCGCCAATTCTTAATCTGCCCATAAAGCATATTCACAAGCAAAATACTGTTTTTGTTTTTAGCCACTAAGTTTTAGGGTAACATGTTGCAAGATCAATAGATAAGAGGAACAACGGCGTACATACTGGAACCGTGCAAGTCCCCCGTTACATAAGAGAGAAACTGACAAACCTAAGTCCTGTGTTCATTGAGCTTACAGTCTGGGGTAGTGCAGCTGGGGTATAGGTAAGGAAGAGAGTGGGATGTGGTGAATAAGAGTTGAGAAAAATAAGTTTATTTGTGATTATATCGAGAATCTAGGGGACCTTAAAATGTAGTATAAGAACACTGAAACACTGAAATCAAACATACCATTTAGACCAAACCCCACATTCCTCTTCTGCACTCCATGCCTCTCCTCCAAAGACCCCAGTATTGTTTTAAAAAAAGATAAAAAGGGATGCATCATTTGACCATGTGTCTGTCCCAAGTGAGTTTACTCTTTTTTTTTTTTTTTTTAAAGATTTTATTTATTTAGATGAGAGCAAGAAAGTGAGTGAGAGGGGGAACATGAGCAGGGGGAGGTATTAGAGGGTGAAGCAGGCTCTCCACTGAGCAGAGAGCCTGATGCAGTGCTCCATTCCAGGACCCTGAGATCATGACCTGAGCCCTAGGCAGACACTTAACGGACTGAGCTACCCGGGCACCCCCCGCCCCCACCAAGTGAGTTTACTGATGAGCACTACCTTGGGCTCCTTGTACATGCCGAGGATAATCTGAACTACATGTAATATCTCATCCTCCCAGACATCTATATTTTGATGCTGTGTAGTTTCTTTGCTTTTTTTCTCTTAATATATTCCAGAAAAATGTATTTGTAGGTGGTTCTATGGTAGAAAATATAAGGAATAAATATGAAAAAAACTTTTATTCACACCCTTCAAAGAGAAAAAGTACAAAAAAGGTACAATAATAAACAAAATGAGAGTGTATAGAAGGGTCACATACCTGGTACTATAAAATATATTTTGTAATAGAAGCCTCATTCTTAAGCCAAAATATTTCTTTCTTCATCCAATTTACCTGTCAGTACATTTGATGTTGGATGACTAAAAGATAATAATCTTGTGTTTCCCAAATATATGTATGAGTGTTACTATAGGATCTATATTCACTGACTCCTGAAAATGCTACATAATTAAAGTGACAAAAAAAGAAATTTGCTAAAAAGAATTGGGAAACTAACCAATTGTCTTTGGTCATTCTTACCTGTTACGTGGTATAAGTAGTGAAAATGAAAGAAATCAACAAAGAAAAATAAATAGGAAAATGATGTGTTTATTTTTTAATTTAATAATGAACCACCTAAAGAATATATGGAAGTTCATTGGATATTATCTGATGTTTGGGAATTATTGACACTACACATATTTGATTTGTAGACAATTGATTTGTTTTGCATCAATATATTCAAATTGATCTAAAACAAAAATAAAAAAATAAAATATACTTTATCCATTATTTGGAAAAAACAATTGGTAACTAATCCCCCAAATATAGCTTCTTATTTTTAAAAAAGTAATTAAAACTATAACATCTTATTTTAAAACATTTCAAAATAACAGTTTGATGAAACTTTATGTCTTTCTATTTTTTATAAAAGTAGGCATACACATATTTTTAGCTTTCAGATGTCATGAGGGAAATTGTACTCTGTCTGGAAGCCATATGCCAACAATGTTCAGTTATTATTAATTTATCTATGCATAAAGCATTGAAAATGATATTTCATGTCATAATTCATCTAAATGTTCATTCCCTTGGAACATTGCCTTCCACAGATAGTAACAGGACTTGGAACAAAATAAAATAGCAGTATTATACACAGTTTCTATTTCTACATTTTTCCATCTCTGGAAATGGTCATAGGATCATTTTGTGACAGATTAATATCATCCATGATCCTAAATCGCTAAGAATAAAAGTGCTAGATTCTTTCGGTAAAGTTGCCATAAGGACCAAATTTATTTTTTAACCAATTCCTTGGAGTATCAACTGATTTTTAGTTTTACAGCATATGTATCTCATCTCCAACCATTTTGCCCCAATTCTAGTTCTTTTTATCCTTCAATAGTGAGGATGAGAAAACCTGGATGCATATGGATATGGTTGATTTGAAAACTACTCTTTAAACATTTGGAAGTTTTTCAAAACCAAAAACATATTTGCCAAGTGATCTTTTTCCCCCACATTTTAAACCCATGTGCAACTTAAAAGAAACTTTGTCCATATGCTAGTTCAGATTCACTTATATTAAAATCATGAAAATTGTGTTTAATAGCTGTTTGACACACAAGGAGCTTTTAAATTAAGCTTCTCTTAATTTTATCTTTCAAAACATACTCTGTTCCCTATCTATCCTCACCACTCCTCACTACTCTCCAAGAAAAGATCAGATTTAATTCAGGAGCTATAAAATAGATGCTTTCAATCTATCAACAGTGATTACATAATACAGAAAAACGCATTCGGTATTTTTTCTTTTTCTATAGTTTCTTGTTTAAATATCTCCATACAAGTTTTGAAAGGCTTGACTATCAGGATCAATAAACTGAGGAATAAGATAAGTGTTTGTATTTGTGATTTGATAACTTCCTTCACAGTACATTAGAGACATGAGCATTTTAGTACTTTTGGTATTTTGTTACAAATAATACATGAACCTTGTATCCACACAAATGTAAAATTGTATAAAGAGAAAAGTAATCTATTTTCCTTTATCTTCTGCCTCCTTGAGTCCTCCCTACGCTAAGATAATCAGTGTTAATGGTTCTATGTCTATCCCTCCACAATTTTAATAGATGGATTTGTGTAGTATAATTCTTTTGCAGGCATAACTACATGTGAAAAAAAATTATGTGTAGTTTAGAACACAAGATTGGGATTTTAAGTAGTGAAGGAAGGGGAGGGGAAATGAACAGTTAAATACCCCAAAACTAATGGTAGAATGGAGTCTCCACTCTGTGTGACATTTGAAGTCCTAACCACTGGGCTGCTGCATATTCACAGAAATAATGAATAAAATAATAATAATGATGATAATAATAATGAATAGACAAGTGCTTTGAAAATCCTACAGTGTGAATGACAGGTGATCATCTGCTTGTTACTATTACGTTATTTCTTTCTTTGGTTTTCCCAAAGAAGTCTAAATCAAAGTGATACTTTAAGTTGTTCATATCCGTTAACAAAACATTGCTGAATTTATAAGTCGGTAAAATCTGACAACCTTTTCAATGTCTTACAAATAACAGTCAGGTCCATATGATGCCTACCGTTCCTGAAATTCTTTCTGATGTTGAATAACTCACACTGACTTCCAAGATAATACTAATTTAACATTCTGTGTCAGGTTTAAGGATATTGATTGACTATGAGGTATTCGGGGGAGAGGTTGGTAGAAGAGATTTGTGTTGATTTGTAAAGACAATATTTTGAGAAAAGATTGAAAAGGGATATACATATTTTTTAAAAATGTGAGTCTCATACTATAGTTTAATCAGAGCACCTCCGGGAGGTGCTTTATAAAACGTCTATTCTATGTTGCCAAACAATCATCATCATCATCATCATCATCATCAACTTATATGAAGTCAGTTTACAGACTAGAGAAATTCAGATTTGCAATAACAAACAAGTTTTTTTCAGATACAGAAATTTTAATAATAGAGGTTCTCATTTGTAGTTGTAAAGGTATAGTTATAAAATCTAAATACGAATAAGCCTATCCCAAGTTTGATTACTTTAGGTGTTACTTGAAAGTAATGGCCTTTCTTTTGTTCTTACAGGTAGTATTATCATTAGTGCAATGCCTCATGCACATTCTCATAATTTCTATCACCCAGTGTGATGACTAACAAGGCACAAAGCCAGGCTCACACTGCCATCAGTGTGCACAGAGCAGCAATTATCCTAAGGTAGACTATATACTGGGCTTCTTAATTTACAAATCTTTATTCCCAGTGCACAATCTGTAAAGTGTTGCTGTTGGAAAATGTCTGAATGGCTACTGAATCCCTGCCTAATTCCCTCCCTTCAATGCACACACCATTTTTTTTTTTGACTCATTGTTATAACTGTTCTTTGATTTTTGATGAATTTAAACTAATCTACATTTGCATCCTTTAGTGTGATGCCATTGTCAAAACTATTGGTTAAAACTCTTGTTTTGGTTATTTTTATTTCCTTTTTCCTCTTATTTCCTCAAACAAAGGTAGTATGTTTGCTTGTTTGTTATTTAAGCAAATCGTTTTCTGAGCCTCTATGGTACAAATATGAGGACAGTAGTAAATGTAAAGACTTGTTCATTCATGGTAGATTTGGAGAATGCCCGGAACTTACTTTCCTCTACGCATAAGGCAAAGTAAACACTCTCAAAGTCTTTGCTAGGGAAAAAAAAAAATCTTTCCACATTTTGTTAGAAATTTGAATATTCATTTCCAAACTGATGCAGGCTGGCTGTTTCTGAAGACCCAGAGGGATTCCACAGGATCAGCCAAGAGTGTACTTGGCTTTGCATAGGATGGAAATGAAACTTGAGCCAAGAGGAAATAAGGGTAGAATTTATTGAAGACCTAGAGATAGCGTAGATAGAGACAGAGCATCTGGGAGACAGGAGAAGAGAAGAGTGGAAGGGAGGGGAGGGCAGAGGAAGGGACCAGGGCAGAAGTGGCAGGCAGAGGAAAGGAAATCTTATCTTTGCTTGGGGGCTACAGGTGAGCGAGTGCATATGTCTTCTCAGTAATCTAGGAACAAAGACGAGTGTTTAGATGTCCTCCATGTCACTTACGCTCTGGAGGCCTGGGGTCTTGATGAGTCCTTGGTCTTAGAAAACATTCAGGATGACCCCATCTGGTCACTCCCTCAATGTTATCTATTGTGCTGGAAGACTCCAAAGAAATCATTAAATCCTTGGCCTTTACAAGGACATACATTACTCTTCTATTTCGTGTGTGTAGAAGGTGGGGGTGTGGGTCCTAGCAAGAAAGCAAGCAGGAAAAGGAGGGAATAAAGCAGCTTTTCATGGGGTCTCTTTAGTTTCCCTGTTTTGTAACAATCCCTAGATGTTTTGAAAAATGGTGAAACAAAACTTCAACAATCAAAAAACATCACTATTATTTTACTGAAAGTGAAAAACTCAGCCACAATTTTAGCCAAACCAGCTGGAACAGGATTTTCCCTTTGTAACTTAGTTTTCACTGCTGGATACCCACTGGGCCATTCTGTAAATCAGGTATCTCCTCTGAGGACCTATACCTGAAAATGAGGTGAATATTTGTGTGTGAAGATACTGAAAAGTCTAAAGCAACACAAGCATTCCGTCATTCTGAATTCTCAGGCTACCACCTTTTGCCCAGCCGTCAGATTTAGCAATATGGTGAAAAATAGCCAACATTTGTTGAGTATGGTTGGTTATTGGGAACTTAGTATGTTCCAGATGCAGCATTAAGAACTTTATCTTCAACATTTAATTGAATGCTCAACACCACTCTGGGATAGAGGTGTTATTGTTTTACTCACATTTACATAAAGGGATTAAGACGGAGAGACAGAAGGAGTATCTTGACTAAGATCACTTGGCTAATGATTTTAGGTTGGAACTGCGAAAATTTCAAAATTCCAGCTCTTATCCACCACCCACCCTCTTTTCTTGGAGGAAGTGGTCAACCTCTATATATACACCATAAAATGTTTCTCTTATTGAATGGTCCTGTGACATTTGATTAAAAAAAAAACAACAAAACTAAGAAATCTGTTTCAATAAACTACAGACTTAAGTCAATGTAATATATCAATATTGATTCTTTAGTGTGGCAAAGTTACCCTATCAAATGTCAGTTGTTTACAAGAGAGGAAACTGGGCAGGGGGGAAATGGGAGTTCTCTGTGCTGTATTATAACTTTTCGGTTATTCTGAAACAATTCTGAAACAAAAATTTATCTGAAAAAAAAAAAGACTCTGTATACATACTAAATTACTGTTTAAAACAAGCCATTTGACCACCCATAGACATCTTCCATTACACTTTTATTATCTTTTTGGTAAAGAGGGACATAATAATCTACTCAGAAAAGGAAAAAGCTGGTTTCATTAAATCCATTCTTCTTGATGCCAGAGGCCTTTATCCCATGGTTCAAAATCCAGGATATTGCAAGGATCATGAAAAAATACAAAACCAAATTAAAGTAGTCAAAGGAAAATTGTTTACAAAAGTGTTATTAATGAAACAATCCATCTACACAAATGTGAAACTATTTTAATATCCTTGGATATAGCAGGAAGTGCTGTAATGTAAAAAGATTTACAAGTGGGAAAGCTGAGGGAGAAAGTTTCAACTTCAAGCATTAAGGTCTTAGTTCATAAATCTGAAGGGAAATAGGTAGAAAATAAAAGCATTAGAATATAGAATAAAATGTAGAAGAATAAATGTCTCTTTCATGAATCTTTGTGAATATATAGGCAACACATAAGCTACAGAAAACCAGTTTATTATTTAAATGATGAATGCCAGTTCAGTGTTATCAACATGAAATTTTCAAGTCAATGGAAAATAAACTCATATTGTTTATGCAATAAATTGTAGAATCCTGGTTAAATTAAAAAGGATTCTAGAACAAAATTTTCCCTGCTGAAACACATTTTGCTGCTTTAAAAATGCAAGGTGTTTTGAGAACAGACTGAAAGATTATCAAATATATACTAATAAATCACAAACACTTATCCTAAAATCAAATTAAAACCTATTACAGAGTTTATTGAAGAGTATTTGTTCCCTTGCTCTAAGTGGAATGTGTGACTGATTAAAATTTAAATCGTATTAATTTTAAAATGCGCTTTGGATGTAAATTAAAATTAATACATACAAAGTTTTTATTTTCCTATTCAATTCAGTAGGAATTCCAAAAGACCGCTTTCTTTTCAGAGAGAAACTTGTTGAAATAATTACCTATTAAGGACTAAAAATCCCAAAGGATTAGTTATGGATACAGAGCTTTCAAGTTTCTAGGCCTCTGAATGGAATCTGAAACCAAACCTGCAGGGACTACAGAGCATTACCAGGAAAGGCTGTTAAATGACCTTTATCATATGGTCTCAGTGAGAGACAGGTGTCCACTGTTGTTGACCATCTGGGTTAAGAAGCAAGAACATAAAAGGGTATGATTACCCCTTAAGATGATCACCAGAGATTCGGTTTAGGCAAAACATTGAGAGTGGGCAAGTCTATGCACAGTGAGTTAACATAATCTCTCTCTCTCCACACACATACATATACACACATGTACATACATGCATACACACATAAACACACTCAGCATGAACTTAATGAAAGGATATTTATTATGAAATGATTCAGGGAAATGAAGAAGTGTTATTTTTGCCTTGAAAGGGAGAAAAATTTTCTCAAGAGGTATTAGAAATGGATAAATAAACAGAACAGAATATGTCAAGTCTTACATAGGAAAAAGGAAAATGTGTGTATTAATGACACAGGTTTTGGAATTATGAAGACAAGCCCAAAACCTATTACAAAATATAGCTGCCAAATGCAGTTTCATAAGTTGATTTTCTCCGGTCTGGGAAATTTTGAGCCATTGTGAAGATATATCTTTAAAAAGCTTTGGTGGGTAGAAAAAAGGTTCTACAATGCACGATTGGCGAGAGTAATGAGAACAGTGGAACACACACAAAATGAAGGATGAAATTGGATCAAATGCATTTCATTTGTTACTGTAAAAATTGTTTTCATAATCAGAAATGAAATCGAGTCTTTATGTTTGCATTCGAGTACGAATATTGATGAGATTCACGGGGTAATGTCGGAGTGTGGGGTAGTCCTTACAACTCGCCCCACCTCCCCAAGAGAAAGAGCAAATCCAGTATATACTCTCTGTTACTTATTTTGGCCACAATCAGTGTGGAGACTTGTGTCTGGTATTCAAATCATCTTTCTACGTAGCATACTAATTTTAGCTAAGCTCCTTCTTTGAAAAATGTGCTTTAAAAAAAAAAATTGGAGCTGTGATACAAAGACTTGAGAATGAAATGGGGAAAGAGCCCGTGGTTGATGAAATGCAAATGAGGCTTGGCTCAGACAGCTGGCTGCTTCGGGATGACATGGGTGATAAATGGTTCTTAAAACATGAGCAGGCATCAGGCTCCCAATTCAGTGTCAGACTGGCAAAAACAGCAGTATTACTAGATGCTTCCTTTAATTAATGCGGCACTACTGCATTAGTCCGGACACTGCCGATAAATGGGAAAGAAGTGATATCAGAGGGAATATCAGAAATCTTTCAACCTGGAAGCTGGGATGTGTTGGCCAAAAGCTGCAGTATCCTAAGAGGTTTAATTGTATTTGTAATGTACCAGTGCCCCATGACAAAAATGGGGAGATAGTGTAGTCAGGACCAGGAAAGGCTGTGATGAATGAGAGAGAATGCGTAATTACAAAACCAGGAGGACTGTGAAAACAGACAAAGGACAAGTAATGGAAAGGAAGATTTAGCCACCACTGCAGTCTGAACAGTAAGAACTCAGAGGAACTTTGAAGTCGACAGAATGGTGGTATTTGGTCCTTCAGGGCTAAGGAACGCATATAACGCAGTGCTCCTGTATATGGTCAGGCCGCATATGCCTTGTAATAAATCATACACTTTCATCCAGATCCAAATATTAGACATGTACCATTGGGACAATGTCTGAGACATCACTTTAAAACACACACACATACACACACCCATATACACATGATATTTTAAAGAGAATACAATCCAAGACGGGCTACCTTTTAAGAAGGTCTCCTCAGTGTTGGCTCAGATTTCCAGCCGGGTAGCAAGTAAAATCTTTCAGATGACACCAGCCTTGTAAGTACGTTGCCATAAAATAAGCCTTTATTAAAGAAAGTGAGCCAAGAAATAATTTTCTGCCACAAGCAAATGACAGAAGAATTGGCCTCAAATTTGACCATAGACACGCTCAGAATTCCCTGAAATCACTTCTTCTTTCCTATTTTTTTTTTAAAGATTTTATTTATTTACTTGACAGAGAGAGATCACAAGCAGGCAGAGAGGCAGGCAGAGAGAGAGGAGGAAGCAGGCTCCCTGCTGAGCAGAGAGCCTGATGCGGGGCTCGATCCCAGGACCCTGAGATCATGACCTGAGCCGAAGGCAGCGGCTTAACCCACTGAGCCACCCAGGCGCCCCATCTTCTTTCCTATTTTTTAAACTACAATCACTATAGCCACAATCACAACCACAACCATACATACAAGCTGCCATCTCTCAACACCCTTAGCACCATTCCCTACCCTGGTGCCACGTCTTCCAGCCTTGCCCTCCTATGGCACCTTAGAGCAAGAGTACACAAGCTCTTTCTGAAAGTGGCCAGATAGTAAATATTTTCAATTTGGGGAGCCATAAGATCTGTCTCAACTACTCAAGTATGCTTACAGAACAATAGCAACCCTAGGCAATAAGAAATGAATGTCTCTGACTGTATTACAGTAAAATTTTACTTGTAAAAACAGAGTGTGAGTTCATGGGTCCATGGGCTACAGTTTGTCAATCCCTGATGTCACATGCAAACTATCCGTGGTTATTTACAATACCAAGGGGAGTCTGGTCAGTGATTATACCTCTGCCAGCAGTGTTTCTGAGGATAGTGTAAGACCGGTGAGGGATACTTCCTTTTAACGCGTGTACACTCAGGAGTGTACTGGGAAATCACTGTATTGCATTGTGGGGTGATATCCTTCCCTTCCTTCTACTTCTGAACTTTTGCCCTAGACTCTCAATAGAGGTCACTAAGAACTATTTCCAGTTGAAAAAATTAATCTGTCACCTGCATCCCGGTCTTTCTGACTCTTTTTTTTTAATCGTTATTGAGGTATAATTGACAAAAAAAATTATAAGATATTTAAAGTGTACATGAGGATTTGTTATACACCGTGAGAACATTTCTCCCATCAAGCTAATTAACACATCCATCATTTCACATATTTATCTTTTTTTTTTAAGATTTTATTTATTTATTTGACAGACAGAGATCACAAGTAGACAGAGAGGCAGGCAGAGAGAGAGAGAGGGAAGCAGGCTCCCTGCTGAGCAGAGAGCCGGATGCGGGGCTCGATTCCAGGACCCTGAGATCATGACCTGAGCCGAAGGCAGCGGCTTAACCCACTGAGCCACCCAGGCGCCCCTCTATTTTTTTTTTTTTTTTTTGATGAAAACCTTTAAGTTGTAATCTCTTTGCAAATTTCTGTTGTACGATATGTTATCAACTATGGTCACCTGTTATACATTAGATACTCAGAAGTTACTCATCTCCTAACTGAAATTTATACCCTTTACCATCCTCCCACTATTTGCCTCCACACCCCAGCCCCATGACAACTACCATTATACTATTTCTATGCATTGACTTTTTTTTTTTCTTTTTTAGATTTCACTTGTAAGTGATACCACTTATTTCTGTCTGGCTTATTTCACTTAGCATAATGTCCTCCAGTGTCATTCATGTTGTTGCAAAAGGCAGAGTTTCCTCTTTTTTTTTTTTTTTTTAAGGTTGAACAATGTTATATATAAATTCTAGATCCATTCATCCATTGATGAATACTTATGTTATTTCCATGCCTTGGCTATTATGAGGAGTGCTGCAGTGAATATGGGAGTATAGATATCACTTTGAGATAGTGATTTTGTTTCGAATATAAAACCAGAAGTGGGCCTTTGAATTATATGGTAGTTCTGTTTTTAATTTTTTGAGGAAACTCCATATCATTTTCTACAGTGGCTGTACCAGTTACATTCCCACCAAGAATGTGCAAAGAATCCCTCTCTCCACATTCTTCCTGACATTTCTTTCTTTCTTTCTTTTTTTTTTTTTTATGTTAGCCATCCTAACAGCAGGCAAATGCTATCTAATTTTGGTTTTGATAGGTATTTCCCTAATGATTGATGAAAGTGAGCACCTTTTTCTGTATGTATTTGCCATTTGTATTTAGTCTTTGAAAAAAATGTCTGATTAAGTCCTTTGCCTATTTTTAATTTTTAAAACTTTTTGCTATTATATTCTAGGAGTTTCTTGTATATTTTGGATTTTAACTGCTTTTCAGATATATGGTTTACAATATTTTTTCCCCATTCCATAGGCTGTCTTTTAATTTTCTTACGACTTTTCTTTCCTGTGCAGAAGCTTTTCAGTTTGATGTAGACCCGTTTGTTTATTTTTTTATTTTGTTTTGCTTTTTTGACTTTGCTTTTAGTATCAAGTACAAAAAAATCATTATCAAGAACAATATCAGGAACTTTACCTCCCAAGTTTTTTTCCTAGGATTGTGATGGTTTCAGGTCTTATGTTTAAAGCTTTAATTTATTTTGAGTTAATTTTTGGGTTATCTCGTAAGATAGAGGCCCAGTTTCATTATTGTGCACGTGGTTATCCACTTTCCCAACATCATTATTGAAAAGACTGTTTTTTCCTCATTGCCCATTCTTGGCTCCTTTGTCATAAATTGATTGACCATATATGGGTTTCTTTCAGGACTCTTTTCTGTTCTGTTAATCTATGCGTCTGTTTTTATCCATTCTGTTTTGATTACTATAGCTTGAAATAGATAGTTTGAAATCAGGAATCTGATGCCTCTAGCCTTTTTCTTTTTTTCAAGATACCTTTGGCTATTTGGGATCTTTTATGGGTCCCTATAAATTTTAGGATTGTTTTTTCTATATCTGAAAAAAAATGCCAGTGCAACTTTGATAGGGTTTTCATTGAATCTGCCGGTTACATTGGGTAGTATGGACATTTTAACAATATCAATTCTTCCAATTTATGAACATGGAATATCTTTACATGTATTTGTGTCTTTAATTTTTTTCATCATTGTCATATAGATTTCCAGTGTACAGATCTTTCACCCCTTTGATTAAATTTATTTCTAAATAATAATCATTTTAATGGTATTTTATGTATATGGGATTGTTTTACTATTTCTTTCCGATAGTTCATAAAATGACTTTGGAAGTGTTTCTTCTATGTTTTGGAAAAGTTTGAGGAAAAACTGGCATTCGTTCTTCATCAAACTTTTAGTTTGGTAAAATTGGTAAAATTGACCAGTTAAGCCATCTGATCCTGGACTTTTCTTTGCTGGGACATTTTTGATAACTGACTCAATAGCCTTACTAGTAATTCATCTATTTAGATTTTCTATTTCTTCATGATCTAGTCTTGGTAGGTTATATGTTTCTAGGAATTTATCCATTTCTTCTAGGTTTTCCAGTTTGTGGATGTATAATTGTTCATAGTAGTCTCATGATTCTCAGTATTTCTGTGTTATCAGCTATAATGTCTCCTCCTTAAGTTCTGATTTTATTTATTTGAATCTTTTTAGACACAGTTGATCTAGGCTAAACTTAGCTGCGTTGAATGGACTTACCCTTCTGCAATTTGCTCGTCGAAGAGAGTTCTATTCTTTACTGGCTTACTTTGGGCAGCTTAACTAGGGAGGTTATGCTCCTCATGTCTCTCTTTTTCTTCCTGGAACCAGAAGGCTGAATGAGGTATTTTATTCTGTGGCAATGATGGAGACCCAAAAGATCAAGCCCCATTGTGTAAACTCAATTCAAGCCTTGCTTGTATCATGCCTGCTAAAATTCCATTGATCAAAGCAAGTTCCTTGGATAAATTCAGGCCACCCAACAATTAAAAAGAATTTAGAAAGAGGGTGGATTCAGGGAAGTATGAGGATTTTAACTCAGATATGCAATCTTCCCAAAATTGGAAATTAGGCGAAGTTTAGGTATAACTAGCTTTCAGTCAAATTCCATCTACTTGATCCTGTTTTTTCAACTGTAAAGCAAGGAAGGTGATACCTACCACGAAAGATCATTTGTGTGATTGTGAGGATTAAATGAGATAATGTGAAATGTGTGAAGTGTGTCACACAAAGCTGATCAGTAAATGTTTTGTAATCTACAAAATACTGGGCTCTAGAAGAGATCCTTTCTCAGCTTTTAAAAATTATTCTAGTATAACGAAAACTACAGATATCAACAAGGGTAAGCAAACAGTGATCTAGAATGCTCTGCCGTATATAACACCAAATTTAGAGTAACTAAATCCACAAGTTAAGAAAATCTAATTTTCTTCAACACAGTTTTCAGAGTTGACAACTTGAAAGTTTACTCCTTTGAGAAAGATACACATACACAATAACAACTCTGATATCTACTAATAGTTCCATTAGTTTAGAAGGTGATTCTGTAATCTTTATAGAAGTATTAATAGATTATTATTGAGCCAACCACTGATTCTTTCCCAACAACTTTTAATTTTCAGGGTTAAGCTACAAAGTTCCTTCCCTGTGATTTGAAAGCAAAATATTTGAATTATCATATACATTTCATGTAATTATAAAGTGTTCAATAAGGCCTGGACAAATGATATATTATCCTTAATTTTTTGACTTGTAATGACCATGATTAATTAAATATTTGAAAAAATGTATTAACCATCTTTCTCCAGGCTTAAGTCTCACATCTATCTCTTGGATTTCAATCAATAGCACTGATTTTAGAATTGAATACATTATTCCTAATGTAAAATCATTAGTCTCTAACTTAGAAATTTTTTCACTTGCTTCTGAGATCAAGCTATTGCTATTCCTTAAGAACTTCCTTTTGCAACTTTAGAATTATTTCAAGGAGTTAGAATAACTAAAATACTAAGGATTTCAGCCCCCAACCCTTAACTGGCTCCTCAGGGAAAATGGATTGGACTGCGATGGGTTATAATTCTTTTTTCTACAATGTTCATGACATGCACTAATGAAAATGTTCACCTTTATGTTCCTCTTGATTATAACCAAGGAATTTTTGATGCTACATAGGCATAAATTTTTGTTTCTTGATCGGAAGAGGACAGGCTGGTTGTGGAAACTAATTGCTGAAAAGATGAAATTTGAGAACTAGAGGTCATTCTGAAGTTATAATTCTTTCCCACATCCTGAAGAATAACCAAAATTCCATTTTTTAAAAAATTTGAAGTTAAATTTTATTTTCTTAGGTTGCCTCATGCATTAACACTTTTATTTTTTTTTAAAGATTTTATTTATTTATTTGTCAGAGAGAGAGAGAGGGAGAGAGAGCGAGCACAGGCAGACAGAACGGCAGGCAGAGGCAGAGGGAGAAGCAGGCTCCCTGATGAGCAAGGAGCCCGATGCGGGACTCGATCCCAGGACGCTGGGATCATGACCTGAGCCGAAGGCAGCTGCTTAACCAACTGAGCCACCCAGGCGTCCCGCATTAACACTTTTAAAGACCACTATCTTGTGTCTAGTAAACCCCAGGAGGTAACTCATCTTCTAACATAGATGTAAACATACATGTGTAAGTTGGCTGCAGAGTACGTTTCTGAGGTCTATAGCAGTAGACAACCGGGGGGAGTGGGACGAGTTTCTTTTGACTCTTGCACCATTAAAAATAATGCATTAATTAACAGAAGGCCGTAGTGATTGGTTAGAAACTCAGAAAGACGACTGGTGTCTGATTTGTTTCCTTTGTCCAGAATGTGACATGTGACATTCAGGTGCAGGTGAGGATTATGAATAACTGTAACCCACACCGAATCAGTTATATAAGAAAAACAGCTTTATGACTGTGTTTTACTGGTTTCTATTGAAACACAATATATGTCTTCCTTGTAATATTAGAAAATTTTCAAATTTTCAGGGCACCTGGGTGGCTCAGTCTGTCAAGCATCTGCCTTGAGCTCAGGTGGTGATGTCCGGGTGCTAGGATTGAACCCTGTGTTGGGCTCCCTGCTCAAATGCGGAGCCTGCTTTCCCCTCTGCCCCTCCCTCTGGTTCATTCTCTCCTTCTCTCTCTCTAATAAATAAATAAAAGCCTTAAAAAAAAGTCCCAAACTTTCAATTCTCTAAACTTCAAATCCTTGAAAGAATCTAGTTAGCTATCAGTTAATCGATGTATCTATTTCATGTATATGGAATAAAAATTTTCTTCATCTATGACTTGGTCAAAATATAATAATGGTTATTCAGCACTCAACTTGCTAGGGCAGGTGACTTGGAGGTTAGTTGTGTCCCCAATCTATAAAAAAAGGAAAAGTAAATATTTAGCTTTCTCATTTCTCAGGCTTATTCTGGGGCTCACATGAGATAGTGAAGAACAACAGCACTTTGTAAGCTGTGAGATCTGAGATGCTATGACATCAAGGAAATATTTGTGATATATTTTTTAATATTTGTGATATAGTGGAAAGATGGCAGTACAGGCTTTGGCATTAAATAGTTCCCACTGGTTCCTTCATCTATGAAATGGAAAGGAAAACATTTGGGTTTAAAGTTTTTGGAAAGCATCTAATACCTTTTCTGAGATACAGCACAGGCTCGAAAGTGATGAGTATTACTATTATTAATATAACAAAATGGATGAAGATCTGATCTAAATGAGGAGGCATAGTAGCAGGCCATTTCTAGGTATATGCACTACTCGGACAAGTTCACATGACATTGCCACAACTGTGCATTGAGAAACAGGACCACGGGACAATAGGTAGGAAAATATGAAGAAAAGTATAGCCTCTTAATAGGGAAGGAAGTAGCAAGATTGGGCGGGGGTTCAAGGAATGTTTTTTGTAAGAAAGGAATCAGAACAAGGTTAAGGACTGTCACAGTGAATGCTATGTATAACTGGGATTAAGGGGAAGAAAATGTTGCGATATCTGTGGTCATGTCTCTTTCTGTAGTTCAGTCGAGTTGCCATCATCATATGGCAAAAAAACAAATTTACAGAATGACAATGGCATCCGTAATTTTACATCATCATATAGATATGTGTTATGGACATTTAGAACATGTATACTCATATGCAATGTTTTTGAACTTTATTTCCAATTTTAAAGCTTTTTATATTTCAAAGTCCATTATTATCACCACCTGGTGTTACTTATTCTTGGCTAGAGTCAGGCTAACTACCTGCTGTCATCTGCATCAATCCAGGCCTTTACTCTGGACATCCACCTGCATTGAATACCCCCCACATTTTTATTTTCCCGTTCAATTCTTCCCATCTTTGTAAGCTTCAACTGAAGCTTGAGTTCCTACATGAAACTTTCTATAATCTCCCTTTTCCCCCCCCCCGATCTTCTATTGAACTTAAGCCATAACACTCCATTTAGCACATGTCCCATGTCTAATTTTGTCACATTATGTTAATCCTGTCATTCCACTAAGCTTGTGAAACCCTTGTGAGCACAGACTATGGGAAGAGTGAGAATTGGTTCTCTCAACCTCCGTTCTACCTCCTTTCAGGCTGAAGAAATCAGAGAGCTAAAAACATTCCTAGACTTCCTGGCCACTAAAATTCCAGACGAGAACGAGGTTCTGCTAGCTGGATTTACTTTGAGAAGAACTGGAGAGTAGGAATGAAGCAGAAGCCACATTTTTTGCACCTCGTTGATTACACTAATGTGCAATGTTATTAGCCATGTGCTGTTTCCTGCAGGAACATTCTTGGGTCCATTTTCCATCTTACCAGACAGACACGCCTCAGAAGCAGTAGCACTAAGTATGGGGGTGGCTTTTTCACCCCATCTGCCTCATTCAGCAACGGGCATGTGTTTTTTTTTAACTCCTGGCATTGCAAAATCAAATCAAATAAAATAAAAATTAGTAGCTCCTTAAGGTCTTGCCTTGACCATGCACTTGAAGCTTTCCAAAGCATTTCTAAGCACCTATTTCCTTCTGTTAAAACTCTTACAATTGCTAATTCCTACAGTGATTTCTATGTTCAGCATTGAGTCCTGATTGATATAGTGGTCAGATACTATGTTTCATTATCTCTGACAGCTTCTTATACAAAGTAGAAGATCTAGTAAGATATCAATAAACACTTAGATGATTGTATTAGCTCTTTGTTCCTATGTAATAAATTATACACAAAACTTGACAGCTTTATACAGAAAAACATTTATTTTATCACAGTTTCTGAGAAGGGAAGTCAGGCAGCCAGGAGTGGTTTAGCTGGGTGGTTCTGACATTTCTCATGAAGTTGTAGTGAATGTTTAGGCTGAGGTCAGCAGAAAGCTTGACTGAGACTGGAGGACAAATTTCAAGCACATTTATGTGGCTGTTGATAATAGCCTTCATTTTCTCACTGGGGGTTGCTCAGACGCCCCAGTTCCATCAACACATGGACCCCTCTATTATGATGCTCATGACATGACAGCTAACTTTCCTAGAATAAAATGATCTAAGGGAAGCAGTAAGTGAGAAACAGAGAGAAAGAGAGAGAGAGAGACCAGCAAAATGAAAGGTACAGTATCTAATGTAATCTATGTGGGAAGTGAAGCACCACTGGGGCACCTGGGTGGCTCAGCTGGTTAAGCAGTGGGCTCTTGATTTTGGCTCAGGTCATGATCTCAGGATCCTGGGATCCAGCCCTGAGTGTGTGGAGCATGCTTCAGGACTCTCTATCTCTCTCTGTCCTTCCCATGCTCTCTCTCTCAAATAAATAAATCTTAAAAAAGAAGAAGAAGAAGAAGTAGTAGTAGTAGTAGTAGTAGTAGTAGTAGTTAAGCACCATTACTTCTAAAAATTTCTCACTTAGCCCAACCTTGTTACAATGTGGGATGGGACTACAGTACAGCCTGAATTCCAGGCCACGGGGGCTATCTTGGAGGCAGTCTGCCCTCGCCACCAATAATTCATGTCTATCCTATATGCAAAATATTCTCACCCTTCTCCAAGGCCACTGAGTCTAACCCATTACAGCCTCAGTGTGATATCCAGAATCTTGTCATCTAATTGGGTCCAGGTCCAGGGAAGTCTACTTGTACATAATTCCTTAAGAAAATTTCTTGAGTCCGATCCTCTCAATTCGGAGTCCTGTGAATTAAAGAGACACATGATCCTGTCCCCCACGCACAAACCCCCCAACATACAATGGTGGGGCAAGCACAGGAGAACTACTCTAAGAACTCCTATTCAAAAATTGGAGAAACAGGAGACACACTCACTGATCCACAGCTGTTCTAAAATTCATCCAGGCGAGCAATGAAAATTCCTTCATTAAGACTCAGTTCAACACCTGCTTGTAAATGACTGACTTACTCTGGTTCTGGGGTCCACCCTCTGGGATCTTCATTCTGTGCAGAGTTATCCTTTATGTTCCACAAAAGGAAATGTGTGTTTGGCAGCTGCTTCCTGTTTGTAGAAGCTTGAAAATCCAAAGGCTTTCATTTTCTACTCCCTTTCAGTCAAGCCTTCTGTGATTCTTCATATAAATATAATTTTCTTTAAAAAATATTTTGGTCTCCTTGAATCCTATGAAGGTTCATTCCATTAAACAAAAACCACGTCACCAATCACTTCAAAGTAAGTCTTTACCTAAGCTGCTAACATTGCTGAGGGAAACTCCCTTAAACTTCTTCAAGGCCCTATTGTTTGAAGGGATTTGTGAGTCATATCCTTAACATTTTCAGAAAACCCTTTATCTGACTCAGTAGTACTCTGAAATTTCAACTAATAGCACACCCTCTACTTTATCTGAAGACTTCTTTCTTTCCACTTATGGTGACTGAATTCACTCTTTGCTGGGAAGCCATATCTTCACTGTAGCATTGTGTGTAGCCTGGATAGCCTCTGTGCATTCCAGACCATCAGTCAAGTAAGTTCCAGTTCCTTCCTGTTCAGCACTTTTTCTTAGCTTATCTTTTTCTTCCTCCATCTTACAATAAGCTCAAGAACATACCAGGCAATATTTTGGCTAGAGTTCTCTTGGTCTAAATTATGCTGTTCAGTAGGTCGGTTTTCTACTTTCCACTTTACTGAAAGCAATAGTGTTGCTAAACTTTCTGCCAGGATAGAATGAGGATTCCCTTTTTACTAGTTTCCAATAAGATAGTCATCCCTCCTTTAGGCCATCGCTGTCAGCCTTTGAAGGCCATGAGATGCATTAAACTTTCCATAATGTTCTCCTCAAAGTCTGTCCAGCTTCTGTCCACTTCCCAGTTCCCAAGCCATCCATAAAAACAAATTTTTAGGTATTTATTACATAGCAACATACAACTGATAGCAAAATCCATATTAGTTATCTGTTGTTGTGTAACAGTTTACCCAAAAGTGTCAGCAGCTTGAAACCCATATATTTATCATCTAAAAATTTTTCAGAGGGTCAGGAATTCAGGAGCAGCTTAACTGGATGATTCTGTCTCAGAACATCTCATAATGTTGCAGCCATGAAGTTCATCTGGGATGAGGTCATCTGAAGCCTTAAATGGGACTGAAAAATAAACTCCCAAGGTTTCTATCATGGCTATTGGCAGGAACTGAAATTTTCTTTTCTTTCTTTTTTTAATATCTTATTTACTTATTTGAGAGAGAGAGCATGGGACAGGAGAAGATCCGTGGGAGAAGGAGGTTCCCCAATGGGCAGGGAGCCCGATGTAGGGCTCGATCCCAGGATCCTGAGATCATGACCTGAGCAGAAGGCAGCCACTTAACCAACTGTGCCACCCAAGTCCATCCAAGTTGCCCCAGGAACTAAAAGTTTCTCACTGGATATTGGACAGAGGCCTTTGCTACTCTCTACAAAGGTGTCCCCGTAAGGACTGCTCACAATTCTCAGACAAAATGATCTGGGGTAGAGACAGAGGGAGTCAAAATGGGAGATGCAGTGCCTTCTATAACCTAATCTCAGACGTAACATACTGTTGCTTTTTCTGTGTTCTGTTAATTACACAGAATAACCCTAATACAACGTGGGAAGATACTACACAGAGACATGAATACCATTAGGAAGCTGGGATCATTGGTATCCATTTTAGAATCTATTTACCCTAATGGTTGAAAGATTCCCAGATAATGTATCATGTTTTTCTTGTTAAATATTGTAGCCTAAGAGTTTATTGGGTACCTGTATCTAGCATCAATTTTTAAATGTAAATATATTTAATTATATTTATATTTACATTACATAATATAATTATATTTGATTAATAACATTTTGTGAGTCATATGTATTAGAGTTCTCCAGGGAGACAGAGCTGATAGAATATGTTGTGTGTATGAGCATGGGTGAGAGAGAGAAAGTGTGTGTGTGTGTGTGTGTGTGTGTGTGTGTGTGTGTGTGTGTAGAGAGAGAGAGAGAGAGAAAGAAAGAACAAAAAGAAAGAAAGAAACAAAGAAAGGGATAAAAAGAAGGAAAGAAATGAAAGGGAAGGAGGGAGGGAGAGAAATTTATTTTAAGGAATTGACTCACATGATTATGGATGCTGGCAACTCAAAAGTCTTAAGATTAAGATGGGCCAGCTGTCTGGAGATCCACATGAGAGCCAATGTTGTACGATCAAGTCCAAAGACTGTCAGACGAGAGACCTAGAAAGAAAAGAGAGTCAGCATTTAAGATGGAAGGCAATGTGCTGGAGAATCCCCCTTGCTCTAGAGAGATCAGTCCTTTGTTCCATTTAGGCTTTCAGTTGATTGGATGAGGTCCACCACATTAAAACCAGCAATCTGCTTTACTTGAAGTGCATTATCCAAAAACACCCTCGTAGAGGCATCCAGAATAGTGTTTGACTAAATATTTGCCCAGTGTGGCCCAGCCAAGCTGACACATAAGATTAACCATCTCATAATGTAAGTACTATACTCATATTTAAACAAGGAGCTGAGGTATAGTATTTTGGCATAATGAGTTAAAATACTCTTCCCACAACAATATCTATCTGTGCTCACTGAGTTGCCGTTCTACCGAGGCTCAGTTTCAGTTCAGAGGTGGTGGGAAGGTAATTTTGTTAAAGTTAGCTCTCACCAGTGGGTAGGAAGGTAATTTTTCATGTCCACTCTTGGGGTTCAGACATTTGTTATGAATATCAGATTGGGTGAGGTAACAGAGCAGTATTTCAAAAAAGGCCATAGGGACTCCATGGGAAAATTATCCAAAGAGAAATAAGAACCTGTACTATTAACTATCTTACCTGTAAGGCCTGGGCATCTAAAAGAGCATGGTGGACTCAGGTACAATGAGTTGGCAGACACAGTAATCTATTACAATATGACCTTCTGATGGCATTGTCGACCCTGGAGAGAAAAAGCACTGAGTGAGTGAATAGAAAGAGCCTTTATTTTGGTACTCTAGGAACCCAATAGCAAGAACATCAAAAGAAAATGAGATATATTATTTCGCTCTTTCAAGAGACTGCCATGCTGTATGGAGGGAAGGGAAAAATTGGAAGCTGACAGCATTTAATTCGAGGGGGTTAATAGAGCAATGAAAGCCCTCCATTGGTGCCCAAAGGGAGAGATTGTGTGTCTGGAACGCTACGGTGAGTAGAAGCTTAGACAGGTTTGTAGTCAACATGAAGAATACAGGTAACACTAGTAAAGAATTGCAAAGAGGGAAGAACTTCTGAGTGAGCAACTAGGAGCTGGCAGCTGGTAAGACTGCAGTATATAGTGTTCTTCTTCTTTTAAAAAAGCAGCAGTTTATATCCATCCAATATCCACTCTCCTTATCCTCATTTGAGGGAGAAGAAAAGATTATATAGAAAAAAAATCCCTGCTGAGCCAGGACCCTGGGATTATGACCTGAGCTGAAGGCAGCCGCTTAAGGGCTATGCCACCCAGGCACCCCTCAGTATTCTGTTTCTAGAGGTCACAGTACCAAGGTCCTCATTTTCCTGCAAGCTATAAACTGAGTCACTCCCAGGTTCTAGAGGATGCCATATTCCTTGAAAACATCCCCTTCCTCCATTTTTTAAAGCCAGCAATGGTAGGTAGAATCCTCAGATCAGTTGTCTTTGACTCTTCTTCCATCTTTTATGCTTCTAGGAGCTCATGGGATTGGATTGGGAGAATTAAGATAATCCAGGATGATCTTTCCATATCAAAATCTTTAATTTTAATATGCAAAGTTTCTTTTTCCATATAAGGTAACATATTCATAGGTTCTTGAGATTAGTGTCTGGATATGAGGGGGGCATTATTCAGTCTACCACAGCAATGAAAATATGATTCATTCATAATCAGAGGATATAGATTAAAACAATGAAATGATTGAATTGAATCTATTGAAAATGGAAAAGATTAAAAATTGGTATTTTTTAATTCCTTGAACTGGCAAAAATTAAAAATATGACAATATCAAGTGTTCACTAGGATGTGGGAGAACAATGTATTTATATACCACTGGTATACACTAAACAATGACATAGGTATAGGTTCTAAACAAATGACACGTGGCCATGCTCATATATATAAATATAATCTATATTTTATGGGTTTGTTCTATATATGCTTATGTTCATATAAATATTTTTTTAATCCAAAAATCCATCCAAATCATCACAATGATTTCCTCAAGAAGAGAGCATATAATGGAAAGTTGACTTTGGGTGGTAAAAAAAAAACAAAACAAAAAAAACCTTTATTTTTATCTGTAACTTACACATCTTTTTTAAACCCCCCCCCAAAAATAAATAAATTAAAAAATCCAGAAGTATAAAATAATAACAGGTCTTTATTATGGGGAGTGAGATACAGGGTTTGTTTTTGTTTATCTATCATCTATCTATGCTCTATCTATGCATTTGAATTTTTTTTTACTTGTAAAATAACTATATCTGAAGACAGGAAATAGATCTCTTTAGACTATACACATAAACTCACCAAAATGTATTCTAGTAATTGTTTAAACCAGGGGTCAGCAAAGTTGAACGTTTGTGCCAAGTCTTGCCTGATGCCTACGTACATAAATAATATATATTGGAAGAGAGCCATCATTAACATATTATCTATGGTTTCTTTCCAGATACAGTGGCACAACAGAGACCATATTACCTATAAGGCCTAAAATACATACTATCTGACCCTTTTTTTTAGCCTTTTTGCTTAGAAGGGCACCTTATTAGAGTTGGCCAAGGATGTGTAGGACTGGAGCCCCTTGTCTAACCATGAGTAGTTGGGTTGCAGAATTATTTAACATCAAGTAAATCAAGTCACACCTTGAAAGCAAAGATGATCACGGTGTTTGGTTAGGAATAAGTGCCACTAGAATAATAATAATAATTTTAAAAAGAATAAATGCCAATGAAATTATTAAATGTATATTATTAAATGTATATTATTAAACATATTAAACGTATAAATCATATCTTTGTACTCAGTCACAGACTGTTGTACTTAAAGGCATGAACTGGGAGGTAGAATTTTGTCTGGTTCCTGACTGGGGATAGTTCTTCAATCAAATAATCATAACCAAATCGAGTAAGTAAGTGTGTTTATATAGAGCTCTCAACCTAAGTTACACTGGGTAACAAGGAGCCCGCTTGCTCAGCGGGAAGCCTGCTTCTCCCTCTCCCACTCCCCCTGCTTGTATTCCTTCTCTTGCTGTGTCTCTCGCTGTCAAATAAATAAATAAAATCTTAAAACAACAACCACCACCACCAAAAAACAGAATACTGCCAAAAACCCAAAGGTATGGGAAACAGGGTTTCCCAAAGAGCCTCCAGAAAGAAATACACCCTGTTGATGACTTGATTTTAATGCTTTGAGAACTGTGTCAGACTTCTGACCTCAAGAACTATGAGATAATAAATTTATGTTATTTAAGCCACTGACTTTATAGTAATTTATTATGGCAACTATAGAATTAGAGACTAATATTTATTCTTTTGTGCTTACCTGTTCTTATCTCTTGCCCATTTTTCTATGAGTTTGCTGGGTTTGCTTATTAATTTTTAGTTTTTGTACATTTTGTTTAATAATCCCTTGTTATAGGCTCTATTGTATGAATTACAAAACTCTTCTTTAGGTCTGTTGCTTATCTCTCTCTCTTTTTTAAAATATTTTATTTTATTTATTTTTAAGATTTTATTTATTTATTTGATAAACAGAGATGACAAGTAGGCAGAGAGGGAGGCAGAAGAGAGAGGGGAAAGCAGGCTCCCCATGGAGTAGAGAGCCCAACGTGGGGCTCAATCCCAGGACTCTGGGATCATGACCTGAGCTGAAGGCAGAGGCTTTAACCCACTGAGCCACCCAGGTGCCCCTGTTGCTTATCTCTTAACTTTGTTTATGGTTATCTTGATATACACATGACTTTAATTAAATGTAGTAAAATTTACCAAAATATGTCTGATAAGTTATGTTTTTATTGTCTTAAGAAAGCAGTCTTGGGGCACCTGACTGGCTCATGTCAGTAAAGTATGTGATTCTTGATCTCAGGGTTGTAAGTTCAAGCTCCATGTTGGGTGTAGAGATTACTTAAAGATAAAATCTTAAAAAAAGAAAAAAAGAAAGGCAGTCTTTGTTTCATTATTAAAAGACAACTAGACTATTTGCTGACTTTATCAGTAAGCTAATTTCTAGGTTGAGTGCAGATAATGTAAATGGGTTTCTTTGAGTTACATGTAATAAGACACAAAAAAGAATAGTAGGAAAAAGAGATAAAAAGAAAATGTGAAATTTCACTTTGTAGTTGTTATCCACTATGACATTTAGTTTCCATTTTATTATTTTAAACAGTATAAAACTGACTGTTTTGAGTTTAAACAGTGTAATATTGGCCATTTCACACAATTTGACATATATACTCTTACACAACCTGGCAAAGTTTAGTTTTTACATAGGTCATGATAAATGCTCATTTTATTCAGATAACTCAAATTCCTACAATAGATTTTAACTTTTATAGGGTATTAGAAAGTTGATAAATAGCAATTTTAAAGCTACTATTAAAGGATACACAAGGAATACTCAACACTGTCAGGCCAGATGTTTCTTCAGGCATCTAGTATGTCTTTCCTTGGTCTTAATTCCCAGAGCTTAGAATTGAAGATTAGACCCGCAGACCGTCAGAAAAGCATTTTGCCTGGCCTGACTTTCTCACTTAAATCTTATTTATAGATTATGACTGTTATGCAATCCAATAATTTCCAATAGCAGATTTACCCAGGTTTCTAGTTCACTTTTCGGCTTATACCCTTCCAGATAGGTATTTTTGTCTGCCTTGCGTGGATTTGAAAGATCGCCAGAGCAGATGTTACCATAGTTTTCAGTTGGCACATCTTTGCTTTCTTGCAGAAATGCAAGCTATCATTACTTGAAAACTGGATTTGAAATGTTTTGTGTCATTGCTATTGTTGCTGTTGTTTCTTTTTAATTGAAATCAGGCAGAGAAGGGAGTCAAATCCAAACACTAGCCCTTGTTGGCTGATGGATAGAGTGACCTCAAGTCTCTCTCACACAACATGCTATGCAACTTTATGGATTTGATAATGGAAATATAATTTCTGTATCTAGTGAAAGCTTTTATATATTAAACCAGTAGGAGGCAGAGGGTATAGAGAGCTTTCTATAGTTAATGAAGCTCTTTATTATCTGGGGATGTGATTCAAGAAATACCTAATGCATTTTCTTCAAAGCCCAAATTTTGTGGTGGCAGATGGAATTAGTCAAAATAAACCCAAAAGCCAATTCTCTTTCTGAAGAAATAAAAATAATGATGATAAATATTGTTACGACGATGATTTCTTTCATCAGGGATCTAAGTATTTTATTAACGAGAGGTACAGCCTGGTATAATTCAGGGAAAAAATAAAGCTCCTTTTTTCCCTCTTTCTTACAAAGATTTTTAGGTTATAATCAAAGCACATTTTAATAATGACTTTCTTCTAGAGGTTAGATGAAATTAACCAGAATTTATATAAAACCAGTAAATTATTCATTTTTCTGAGATTGCTTAACACTTTCACACTAGTTAAATACCATTTACTCTATTTATTAGTGACTATCAGTACACCATGACCATCTAAGGACTTAGTGGGTGAATTGAGGAAGCATTTACATCAGTTTTCTTAAGTATGGTCTACAGACCCCTACTTCATAAGATGCTCTAAGAAGACAAAATAGATGCATTTGAAAACCTGATCCCTCTATATATTTATTGTGTGTGTATATTATTTATACATGTGTGTATATATATTTTATATATCTATAAATATACATATATTTACATATATAACAGCTTAAATTGACATTTTAAAGTTTGTGAGAAGTACTGTAGTAAGGAAACTTGCCTGACTTATTTAAACTAGTTTTTCCCAAATATATTTGCCAACAGAGCTTTTGTCTTAAGTAATGCCTGTTGATACCTTTAAAAACAACATTTCCAGAAAATACACGTTGTGAAACTTTGATTACTGATGAGATCAGAATCCTAAATATACAAATTCTTGCTTTGAAGACTTTTTTAAAAATAGAGTTGATCCTTGAACAACATGGCAATTAGGGAGGCTGACCCCTGTGTGGTCAGAAACTGCATATAACTTTCGATCTCCCAAAATCTTAACTACTAACAGACTACTATTGACCAGACTTATGGATAACATAAACAGTCAATTACCAGATATTCCATATATAAATTTTTATAGTAAAGTAAGCTAGAGGAAAGAAAATGTTATTAATAAAATCATAAGGGAGAGGAAATATAGTACCGTATTATATTGAAAAAAAAAAAAAAGCCGTATAAGCAGACCCACACAATTCAAACCCGTGTTGCCCAAGGGTCAACTGTATTTTATTTTAAACTCTGGCCATGACCTACACAGAATGAGGATACTATACATCCAAATATTTTGCTTCATCTCTTTCTACTCCAAAAAGTGAAATTGGCCACATCTGTTACACTGCTCTCAACCACTTCAAGCTGGAGAAGAACATGACCTTTCCTTCTTTAAAAAGAAAACAAAAGAAGTGCATAATATTCCTCCTCATCTGTTTACCAATTAACCATAATGGTGAGTCATCATTTTTTTCTTGTGAATAGCAGAATTACTAATGTTTAAACACAAACTATGTCTGTTTTTAATCAGGAATCTTGAACTCTTTGTCAGAATATTTTCAGATATATATTTTTATCATTGCTATGGCCAGGCTACAGAGGTTAGAATATATAGTGTAGCCATGTAGCTATCCATTTTTTAAATATTAGATTTGAAATTCCACTTGAGCAGATGCCAAACACTAAAAGAGATTGATTATATGCATGACTATCCTAAGCCATATACAGAAACTTACCTATCTGCAAATTACAGAGAGGATGAGCTCAATTAGGGAGGAAATTATGATTTCACTTTTTCAGTGAATTAAGTCATTTTTTAAAAGAGTTCAAGAACATTACACATAAGGAGTCAATAAAGAAAATTGTTTTTTTTATTCATTCAAAAAGTATTTGTTAAAGAATGGGCATAAATATAAGACAGTATATTAAGCATTAGCTGAATGCCTAAGAAAGACAAAGATGGTTAAATCTCAGATTTTTAAAATCATCAAGCAACTGTAAAGATCCAGATAGTTCTCAATGAGTATCATTACGTGAAAGACCCTTCAGAAAAAACAGGGTTATTGACAGGTTTTCACTGAAATTTCTTGGTGCTTTCCTACTCTAGCACTATTTGTGAGCTGAAATTGGAGCCCAGAAAGAGACGAACATCCCCAGTCCCCAAAATCATTTTGATCCTCAAAATGTAACCATTTTAATGAGTAATAGTCAGTCACAGAAAAAAAAAAAAAAAGAAGAAAATGGCATTTTTTTCATAAAATTCAAAGAAGACCTAACCTAACCAATCTACTTCCTGCTTCCTTCTCTCTGGATCTATGATAAGGCTGGTAGATCTTGCTTCCAAGCATCTGAGTTCATTGTGGTTTGAAGATCACCCCCAAAATGGGAGATTGTCCATCCACATTTCCAAGAGTTCCAAGAGAGAAGTGTAACCAAAGAACTGTTCCACACAGAAAAATGACCACTTGATGTGGAAGGCCCCCTAAATTCTCAGTCTAAAGACTCTGTAATCTATCACTGTAGCCTATTTATGCCCTTGAAGCTGGAATTATAAGTGGGGATGTGGACAGTCGTTGAATTCCCCCAAGAGGTTATATGTATGTGTATACATTTAGGAAGCTTATAGTCTAAGAGTAGTTTGTGGCTGTCAAATAAGGCTATACTTTAGACTCTGTAAATAAAAATGTATCCCAGGCCCCACTCCAGACATCCTTTTTTTTTTTTTTTTTTTTACGACACTCCTAGGTGATTTCTAATACTGCTTTCTTTGCTATAGATAGTCCTTGGATTGTCTTTAGTAAACAATTGCCTTTAGTAAACTACAATGACAGTCACCATTCAAGGAGTATAGAGAATTATCTTTACTACCTGGCTTATATTCAAAAGTCAGATGGATGAGTTGTCTTAATCAAGGAATATGTTTACAACACTAGGGGCTAAAGTCCCAGCATCCCTTCAGAAGTGGAGGAAGAGTTTACTAGCACAAACCAAGCAAAGAAGCCCGCCCTTAGGTACAGGGTTAAGGTTCAGAACAAGAACTTAATACTGAACAGGGCTTTTAAAGATTATTCAGGTAGGGGTACGGAAGGCGGCAAAAAACAATACAATTCACTAATTCAACAACTACACTGAGCATAATTTAAGCTTTCACTCATAATTAACGTCCTCTGAATTCTCAGTATGAGCATCAATTTTTACAGGTGTGGCAAAGTGGTCGTAAAAGTTAAGGGTGGTGAAATAAAAAATACATTTCCATTCCCCAACCTGTCTCTTCCCATGACGGATACATGTAATATAAGCCTACATATAACAGAAAACCTAGAGATCTGCTTATCTGTGGATGAGAGCACGTGTGAGAGCATATACAGTTGACTCATAATTTTACATATTTTTACTCTCTAACATTGAAAGGAGAAAGGAATTTCTGAAATATAATTTAAACATTATATATATATATAAAATAGAGCATATATGTAATATAGTATACACGCACACACACACACACACACACACATATACACTGCCTGTTTGTTTAGAGAATTTTAGACAATGTTTTTGAGGTACCAGAGTAAATCTCTAAGTTTGTTGGGTGTAACGGCACTTCAGGGAAGAAAATACAGCTTACAGAGGGGAAATTTCTTAAACATTTGATGTTACTGTAAATGATTCTATGGCATGCTGCTAAATGAAAAAAACCTAGCATCTTTTGACTCAAATTTAAGTGACAAAATGTTAGGAGCATTATGGGCCTGTGTATAAACGCATGTGATGATTTTTAATAGGAAAAATATTAGTTCACGTAGTTCATCCAGAAAGAAAGTCGACAATGAGCTACCATGGGAAAATACTCCAGCAATGATTCAAAACTGGAGCAAGTTCACAGATGTTTGGTCTCTGATAAGAATGAGGTGCCAGTTATAATTTGCCTGTGGTGACCTTTTAAAATAATGTCAAGTCCCAAAGAACTACCACCATCTGGATGGTTGCTGGCTGTATGATGTGGATCTAAATTAGGCATAGAAAGTAAACCAGGATTATCTTAAACAATGACAAACTGATCTTAATTTGTAATAGGCCTTTGTTGGCTTCCTGATTTAGTCCATTACTCCCTCTGTGTCGTTTCTAATTTCCTGGGTAATAATAAGCATCAGCCTTTATAGTTACTCTCATGACAAGCCTATTACACAAAGTATATGAATGGGCCACTGTCTCTTTTCCACTCCTAGATGGAGGTGCTCACCAGTAGAAAAGGACACAGGATGTGTGACAGGTAATCACATGATTAATTGTCTACACCTGATTCTAGCAAAGTTATTGGGAGAAACAATGAGTCCATACTCTATCTGGGAACTCTTTCAAGCATGTAGGCTCAAAATAACTCTTTTACATATAACAAATTCTAACCCACAATGCAAAAGCTTTTCCCAAATCTTCTGCTGGCATTCCACAAAGGATGAACTAGCTAGATAATTTTTGGCTCTGCTATTAATTACTATTTACTAATTACTATTTACTTAATTTATTTAAAATAGCTATGAACAAACTTACACCATATTTCCAAACCATTAAAACATAATTGCATTTCACAATTGACTAAATCTAGAAGAAAAAAAAAATAATGACGGATAATATCAAGCTATGGTAGGCTTAAGAATGGCCCCCAAATTTGTCGACATTTGACCCCCTGGAACCTGAAAATATGTTACCTTATATAGCAAAAGAGATTTTGTAGATATGATTCAGTAAGGAATAGTGAGATGAGGAGATTATTCTGGATTATCAGGACAGCCATTGCAATCACAAGTATCTATAAGTGGGAGGCAGAGATCCACCTGCCAAAGGAGGTGATGTGACAACAGAAGTAGATATGGGGGCTGGCGGGCTTCAGCAGCCTCTACAAGTTGGAAGATTCACAGAACAGATTCTTTCCTAGAGCTTCTGGAAGGAACCAGGTCAGCTGATTCCTTGATTTTAGCTAAGAACGACCCATTCTGGACTTCTGACCCTCAGAATTGTTATAAAATAAATGTGTGTTATTTTAAACTACTGATGTAGCAGTGATTTATTAGAACAGTCGTATGACATGAATATAGATTTTGACAGCCAGGAAGGGTGCTGCTGTAAAAATACCCAAAAATGTGAAAGTGGTTTTGGAATTGGGTAATGGGCATAGGATGGAAAAATTATAAGAAGCATGATAGAAAAAATATCTCCCTGGGGCAGAGAGAGAGAGAGAGAGTTTAGAGGGAGAATCCTAAGCAGGTTCCATGCCCGGTGTGGAGCCATCACAGGGCTCGATCCCATGACCCCGAGATCATGACTCTGAGCCAAAATCAAGAATTGGACACTTAACCGGCTGAGCCAACCAGGTACCATGTCCCTTATTTCTTGAACAGTATGTTGCACTTACTAGGCTGTCAAGAAATATGTGTTGATTAAACAAATATTTTTTTTTATTCATTCATTTGACGAGAGAGATCACAAGTAGGCAGAGAGGCAGGCAGAGAGAAAGAAGGGGGGAAGCAGACTCCCCATTGAGCAGAGAGCCTGATGTAGGACTCGATCCCAGGACCCTGAGATCATGACCTGAGCCAAAGGCAGAGGCTTAACCCACTGAGCCACCCAGGTGTCCCTAAACAAATAATTTTTGAAAGTATTTCAAAATGAGGGCATTTGGGTGGTCCAGTTGGTTGAGCATTTTGCTCAAGACATGTTCCCAGGGTCCTGGGATAGAGCCCCACATCAGACTCCCTGCTCAGTGGGGAGTTTGCTTCTCCCTCTCCCTCTGCCCCTCCCCTCCACTTCTGCTCTCTCTCTCTCTCTTAAATAAATAAAATCTTTTTAAAAAAGCATTTCAAAATGAAGTTTTTAAAAATGTAAACTGACTTAAGGAGACTGTTACAGAAATAGAGATATTAATGACTCTGCTAGAGAGAGCTCAGAAGGAAGTGAGGGGCACAATAAAGCCTATTTTAAAGAATTCTTAAAATGTCATAAACAGACTGCTAATAGAAATATGGAGGGTGAAGGTGCTGCTTGTGAGATCTTGTAAGGAAAAGAGGCAGAACATATCCTCAGAACTGGAAGCAAAGGAATCTTTCTAATATTATACAGTGATAGAAAACTTTGCAAAACTGTATTCTATAGAAAACAGAACTTAAAAGTGATGAACTTGGGAGTTTAGCTGAGGAAATTTCCAAGGAACGTGTTGGAGGTGCAGGCGGGTTTATTCTTGCTAATTAGAGTGAAACGCAAGTGGAGAGAGATAGGTTGAGATAATGACTATCAAGCAAAGAAGACCTAGGATTAATGACTGGGAGAATTCTTAGCCTATCCTGATTCCTCAAAAATGCTGAACTGGACTTGCCATCAAGAAGCATGCTCTGGAGAGAAAGCCAATTTTGTGGTTGATAATCTTCTGCTATTGCCTCTGAAGGATCAAAAAGCAAATTGTTCTGTGACACAAAGGGGCTTTGAAGATAGTAAGTGTGTGACTCATGGATCCCTTCAGTCATCTTAGCAGTAACTACCTTCTGATTTCGAAAGATTCTTGTTTACCTCATATGCAAAATACATTCACTTCATCCAAGGTCTTTCAATTTCTCAACCCATTACATCAATTCAAGTTCTGACTTCCATATAAGCCTTACCAGCTGAAAATTCCCAAAATTTTCCCCAAAATTCCCAAACCTCATCATCTAAATTAAGGATGAGGGGCAGTCTAGAAATAATTCACCCTGAGGCAAAAATCCTCTCCACTTGTGCACCTGTGGGACCATTTTGGACACATGACCTTCAGAACCGTAAGAGAATAAATATGTCTTGTTTTAAGGCACTAACTTTCTGTTAATATTTGTTATAGCAACAATTAAAAAAAAATAATAATCCAGCTTTAAAACTTTAAAAAAACTTTAGTGCTTGTGGTTGGTAACCTCTCCAAACAATAAATAATATTTCAATGGAAACTTGTCAAAAAAGTTATCAACATTTTCTAGGAGATTTTTTTTTTTCTGACAACAAAGTGGAAAATTTATAGGTTAGTAGGAAGTCAGTAAAGACATCCTGTCTAACATGATATATTTTCACCCCTGTTTGAATGAGAATTAAGATATTCTTTTAACTCTAACCTCACTAAATTCCCTTAGGTCAGCAGCCTTTGGCAAGTTAACTTCTCTGCAGCTCAGATTGCAAATGTATAAAGGAAGGAAAATAATACCTAATTTATGGGATAACTATGGGGGTTAAAGGACAATGGTTGTAAATTCTAAAGTAATGGCAATCTTAATCTTTATTATTTTCACCTTATTTGATTATTTTACTATTATTTTAATATCTGTTTAAATCCCTGTTGACCAAGGAAGGAAAAAAAGAAAAATATTTAATTTTACTTAGGGATTTATTTTTTAAATGTCTAGAATTACAAATTATAAAATCAAAGTTTTTTTTTTGCTTTGTTCAAAATTGCTTCAAATTTTAATAAATAAAATACTTTTAAAGTGAATTTTAATTTGTGTGTGAACTGAGAACAATTAAGAATAGACTATCAGGTATTCCTTATTTTTAAGGAAATCTGGTTTACAACAAATTAGACTTACAATAGACTTACAAAATAGACTTACAATAACAGATTAGGAATTTAGTATTTATTTGAAAGAAATCACCTAACAACTTCTTTGAATAACCACCAAAAGGAAAGACTTATACATATAAAATGTCTACAATACATTTAAAAAAAAATAGGCTGGAAGCACAGGACATTCTCCAGAAAAGAACAAATTTTTTTCCATATGTACGTATTTCTTTTAACTTTAGAACAAAGTCCCTCCATACACACAAGGGCTTATTTTTAGCTCATTATGAATATTCACGAGAATGTATGCTATTAACAATCTTGGAATTGTTTGCTTTTATACTTGTGAGTTTTCTTTACAGATAAGTTTCAAAATCAAGAACTCTTTTCATGCATTTCCTGTCTTAATTAGGAAAAATGTATTTTAAGATAAAATGATGTTATCAGTTTTGTTTCAATTAAAAACAAATATATTAAATAGGATAGCACATATAAGGTACCTATTCAAATTCCTAATACACGATAGGTATTTAAGAAATAGAAAGAGCTAGAATAAAATAAAAAATTATAACTACGTGGCATTATTATAGTATCACTATTATAATCAATTTAGAAAAAGCCCAAGTGTTACACGCACATCTTCACATAGATTCACACAGGGTAAGACTCACATCTATGCAAACACACTTTATAAGAGTGTGTTTATAAAGAATGACTTTATAATCCAGTCAGAGAAACTGATAAAGTTTTGAGGGAACAACTTAATTGTTTTATGTGATATTTTAATTTAACCAAACATATTTGGTTTTCTTTTTAAGCTAGTTAAACAGTGTTTTTTAATTAATTAGTTATTTATTTTTATTTATTTATTTATTTATTTTAAAGATTTTATTTATTTATTTGACAGAGAGAGATCACAAGTAGACGGAGAGGAAGGCAGAGAGAGAGAGAGAGGGAAGCAGGCTTCTCGCTGAGCAGAGAGCCCGACGTGGGACTCGATCCCAGGACCCTGAGATCATGACCTGAGCCGAAGGCAGCGGCTTAACCCACTGAGCCACCCAGCCGCCCCTAGTTATTTATTTTTAAAGACTTTTGTTTATTTATTTGACAGACAGAGATCACAAATAGGCAGAGAGGCAGGCAGAGAGAGAGAGGAAGGGAAGCAGGCTCCCTGCTGAGCAGAGCCCAATGCGGGGTTTGATCCCAGGACCTTGGGATCATGACCTGAGCCAAAGGCAGAGGCTTTAACCCACTGAGCCACCCAGGCACCCCGGTTTTTTTTTTTTAATTGTTATTTAGGTACTTATGATACATACAAAACTGAAAAAAAAATTACAATTATGTTTTCTTTTCTCTGATAGCATAGGAGTCTTTCTCCTTTCCACCTTTTTGATAGGCTAAGTAATATGTACATATTATCATTATATAATGTCCACTTAGATACTGAACTTGAATTGACACTGAGATTTAGCACTATTAGAATCAGAATCAGAAATAATCAGAACAGAAATCAGACCATAAAATGAGAATGCAAAAATAAAATCAGCATCGGATTCCAAAATCAGAAATGATCAGAATAACACAATAACACTAGAAATCATATATGTCTAACTTTATTAGCCTAATCTTGCTATTAAATATTGCTAGATTACTTCTTAACCTTAGAATAGAACTAAAAGTACAAACACTGTTTTAAAGGATTATAAACTTGGGTGTTCTTTCTTATCATTTTCATTAGTTAACATATAATTTCATCACTCCTGTATCTTAAGTAATTTTGATATTAACATACCAAAATGTCCTATATTTAGTCTCACTATGCCCTTCTTTTTATTCATGTTTATAGTAGAACATCTGTTTGGTTGACATTTTAAAAGTGTCTGTACTGAAATAAGGCTAACAAATGTTATTTGACACCTCATATAACTAAAAGTAATAAATCGAAAAATGTGCAACAATAAGACAAGGTGATATTTACATCATTAAAAAAAACTAAATAAGTGCTATAAACATAATTCACCTTTAAACATCTTTATGTGACAAAGAAATACATTCAGCCAATAATAGTGCTTAGATATAAAAATGATCTGTTTTTAATGTACATACCATAAAGTAACTCTAGAAGAAAGCATATCTTATGGTATGAAATAAGAATATGGCCAATAAATAAGAGTTAATGGTATATGTAGAAAAAAAGAAACAGTTTAAATTCCAGCTTTCTGTAAAGAGAAGTAATGCAAATACAATCGAAAGCAATGTCATACATATTTTCAATGTGTATTTGCCTATTTACACATATAAAGAATTCTTACAAAATGACACACATTTTTGCTGCATTGTTTGTTTGTCAACCCATTTTCATATGCATTTAACTTTGACCTTATAGTCACACTTTAAGGTAGACAAGCAGACATTTGAGCCACATTTTATAGCGTACATAACTGAGACTTGGAGTGCTTGAGTTGCAAACTACTCCATTGCAGAAATGTGGAAGCTGTAGCTTGAATTCAGTTGTTTTTCAAGCCGAATTCTGAAAGTCTTGAGTTTGGGATGATTGTTAATAGATATTAGAATCCATATATACAAATTGTGAAGAGGGAACAACCCATTTCCTGAAAGAACTAGCTTTCTGGGGTTCTCTGAAGGAATGATGATGATGAATAAGGTTTGAGCTCAAAGGTCAGCCAAGTCAATATTCTCTTCTCTGCCAAAGTATGAAACAACTGAGAAGACAAAAAGATTATAAAGGTGGGAACCAAAAGTTATTTTATTGCTACTAAACTTGGAATGGTAGAATGTGGCCTTGGACAAATGATGAGGATAGACTTTCTACTATTGATCCGGAAAATCAGAAAGACATAACCTCCCACTCACTCACAGCCCTGGACCACCATGAGTCTTTCTGGGCGGCAGAGCCTTTGCTTTTAGGTGGACCCCTTAACCAAGAGCCTCAGACTTCTGTAGGCAAGCAGACCCCACAAAAGAGAGATGGGGCTAAGTTTCTCATGCCCAGTTTGTTCCAGTACTTGCAATTAGGTGGATGAGGAGATAAAGAGGGGTAGGAGTGTTAAAATAGTGGATCTTGCCCTACGTGAAAGAAATCCTAAAAATAGATGTGAAATAGTCATTTAGAGAAGAAATATAAGTGAATCTATTTAGATTTTCCAAAAGATTTTTTTAAAAAATTAGTGTCAATATTTTGCACAAAGGTATACAAAGAATTGGTTAATGAAAGGATATACTATCCAGATAAATGATTTTATTTAAATGAGACATTATGGCATCCCCCTCCCACCACTTATGTTAGACCTGCGGTCCCCATTGGGCAATTTAAAAAATTATCCATAAAAGCGGGGCATACCTGATTTTTCCTGCAATCTCTTAAACTGATGTAAGGAAGGAAGTGTGCAGCTTATTAAAACAACTTTCATAAGATGGTATTATCTTCCAACTAGAGCTAGATTTAAGTGGGTTCCTCCCTCCGCCTTCCAGCAGAAGGAAAGTTACACCGAGTTTATTTACCTTAACCCACAGTTTTAAATTTCTAGTACAGTATTAACTCTTATACCTCAGTCACTCCCACTTTACCCCCAGACTAGATTTTTAACTATAAATCAAATTCTGCATTTCTTTATCCCTATAATGGGGTAGCACAGATTTTTGGCCCCTGACACCAACTTTTGCTGGAGTTATGACTAGAGATAGTCAAATTCCTTGATCACTATCCATGTCATTTTGGATGAACTTGTGGTGTCAGGAGCCTTGTTTTTTCTTGTGTCACTTCTTACTGGGTATCATTCCAGTTCTTTGCCAACCTGTTCTGTTCTAAGTATGTCTTTGCCTTGAGGACAAGTTGCATGATGTCACAAGAAGCATATAACAAAATTGAAAATGCATTTGGGAACTGTTCAGCACTTCCAAATTTTGTAATGTTAAATTCACATAAATTGCAGTGACAGGCTATGTTTTTGTGTTCATAGGGAAATCAACAAGTACAAGTAAATTTAGAAAAATAAAAAGTTACAGTTGGGGGGGTGGGAAGTTGAATGGGGGGAATAATGCACATGCTTCTTTTTTTATCTTCTGCCACAAAGAAAAACTCTGATAGTTATTGGACTAATCCACCACTACTCAGAGTGTGGTCTGTACACCAGCAATATTACCTGGACTAATCCACCACTACTCAGAGTGTGGTCTGTACACCAGCAATATTACCTGTACACCAGCAATATTACCTAGAAATTTCTTCCTAGAAAGAGAATTTCAGACCCCACCTCAGACCTACTTAATTAGCATCTGTATTTTAACAAGACCTAATATGGAGAAAGCACTCTATTATTCCGTGAATTAAACTGTTCAAAGAGCACTTGGAGCCCAAAGTATGTTGGGATTTCTTTCTTTCTTCTTGTTTTTTTTTTTTTTTCCTTAAGATATCTCTGAGAAATCAGATAGAAATGATTGCCTTGTCCTTGTTCAAAACAATGGAGAAGCCACACCTGGAAAATTCCCTTGATCCACCTCAAGAAATAATGGAGTTGAGGAACGTCTGGAGAACTATAAACTGAAATTACCGAAGGGAAAAGGAGCCTGCCACACGTGGAAAGACTAAAGACTCATTCAGCCCGCAAACGTGAAAGATGAAACAACAGTGATCAAAGTTTACAAAATCATGAAAGGCACGGAGAGCATGTTCACTGATATTAGTGTCAAGGAGCTGCCTCTGCTGGAGAAATATGTCCGTCCTCTACCCCGGCAAATGTAGATTAAGTGTCTGCTACTCAGGCAGCCAAGCAGCTGTTAGTCGTTACCACGTTTACTTCCAAGCCAGGTTTTGTCCGGACTGAGTCTCAACCAAGTGAGGGGAATGTGAAATGGTGGAGGCCAAGACAGTGCGTTGGCTCTGTGTCAAAATTCTTCTTTGCTTCATGCCCCTCTCCAATTACCTTTCTTTTTCACCCTTCCAAAGAGGGTCTCTCCAATTATTTTTGCTGCCTGCCAGTAGTTTCACATTATTTAACTGAACTTCACACACTCTACTCCTTTGCTCACAGGTGTGGATGCTCTCTTGATCTGATCTCTGGCGGACCGGACTGCTGCTTGGACACGCCAGCTTATCAGCTTCCCAAATTCCTTCAGGCCACCTTAGCCCTTGTTGGTGGGTGATGTAGGGTTTTTAGATGGCACTCCTTGGACCTTAAAGCGATGACTTCAATCAAAAAATGGCAAGTATTTCTCTATATAATAGTGAAACTATCCTGTAAATGGTAAACTACTGAACTATTAATAGGTTCAAGAAGGTTTGGTATTAAAATCATTAAATCCGTGGATATCTACAAATCCATGAAATTATTAAAATCTATGGGGATATTTCGAGGAAGAAAGAAGACTTCAATATTCCTGGTCACAATGGTGGAGGATCTTTCATAAAACACCCCTAAGTGGGTGGAGGCAGAGCACTGAGGAAATGGAATGGACTTCTACCCACTGTGACGTCTTTTATTTTCAGTTATAAATTAATAACATTATTTGGTTCTGAATTCTCATTATGGCTGAGGAGAGTGAGGGACAAATAGAAATCTCTGGAAATATTTAATATACTTTTGTTGTTGCTGTTCTCAGTTATTTCCAAACACACAAGACACAACTTTCAACTTTTCATATACTCTATATTTATACATAATATCCCTTAATTATGTTTACTTAAAAACCCAATCCCTTCTCTTTTCCATTATATGGAAATGAATGGATAAAATGTACAGAAATATGAAATATTTCAATTTATGGAACTGAACTTGTGGATTGGGAAAAAAACTTAGTTCAAAAAAGGATTTTTAAGAAAAGGGAGAGAATAGTGATAATTAAAAAAGACTAATTGGCATCTCCTGAGTATGACTGTGTGAGAGTACTCATGCTTTAAAATATAACCATATATATGTCCTATAATCTCAGTTTCTAGCCAATATCTCTAAGGCCAGAAAAAATATACTAGATGTCATTACACTTTCAGTTTTAAAGTGATTCCTATGTCATCTATGCAAAACTTGTTTCCTGTTTGTTTCTGCCAACATTACCCCCATCACCTACCTCCAGCTTCTAGGTAGGAGGCAAGAGTGACAGCGACTTGAGGACAATGGTGGTGAGGATTTCCCTGGAGGGACTGGTCAGTGTGGAGTAGGGAGGGCTTCCTTTCTTCTCCAGCTAAGTAAGGATGGCTTCCTGGGGTCCACTGGAGAGCACGGTGTATGTTGCCTGGACTTTGACAGACAAACAGTCTAGTTCCTGTCTCCCGTGAAAAATCTAAAAGAGGAGAATGCATGACCTTTATCCCACAGCAAGTTTCTCAGGCTGAAGGAAATCCCAGCTAGTTAAGAAAAGAATTCATTGGTAAAGTTTAGAGTTTTAGTGTGATATTGGGCTAAATTTTGAATACTAGGAAGAGAGAAAATCTATTGTCACTTCAAATTATCTGGAAAAGTGTTGGGCCAAGAATGGCTTTCACATGGGAGAAGGAAACGGGATTGCAGTCACTGTTTTCCCTCTGAGCCCAGTATACGTGACTAACCAGGTTCCACACACAGTCTCTCTAATCCAGGTAATGTGATGGAGAGTGAGATGGAAAAGGAAAGAAACCTTGGTTCTTTTCTCTGCCAGATTAAAGAATTTTAGGACAGCAAAATAAAAGTAAAGCCAGGTTTTATTAAAGTTCACTCCAAGGGAGGAGCAGGCCAATCAAGAGAGACAATGGCCCCAGGGTGTGGGCTTATATCAATTTTTTTTTCTTTTGCGTGTGTCCTAGGGTCCCAACATTTGAGTGACAGTCCTGGATTATATAATAATTATCCAGCTACACATGTCCTTTCCCAGAATGTCTTCCAAATGCCTATATGGGGTAGGAAACTGGAAATTACTTCCATTCTAGAGACATGGGTATAATAAGAACGAGTGACAGGTTTCTGCACAATAAACCTAATTCTTCTGCAAGGATGTCACTACATCCCTGTAGTGTAGAATGGGGTGGTCTCTGGACGGTCCTTGCTTGGGGCTTTCATCAGAATGTCTAAGGTCCATCTTCTATCATTCAAGCCAACCTTCCTGCCTAACAGTAACATTAAATTTCTGTCCATAGTCACATAGGCAGCAACTGTTGTTTTTTTATTTTATTTTATTTTATTTTATTTTATTTTATTTTGTGAATAATATGCTCTTTTTAATAAATCACATTGTGAATGAATTTACTGTAAATCCATACACCTATCTTTTGGCCCAATGTCTCACTATTCACCCAAATAAACTTCTAGTCCAATAATAATCACCAACATTTACAAACTTGCTTTGTTTCTTACTCTATTATCTTTACTTTAAATATGACCTTTTGTATTTCCTGCCTATTTTAATTCCACCACATTTATTAAATACACAAGTCAGCTGAATTTAATCTCTGCTTTAAATTGGTTCAGTTTTTGAGTGATGTGGGTGCCAACCATTGGGGAAGGAATATAAGATGATTGATATAGCACCATTGATTTAAGAAGCTAATGGATCTGGTAGGAAAGACATACATACAAGACAACATTTGACAACTGTACAAGAGAAGTAAAGAGTTTTGGAAGGTCAGAGGAAAGTGCCACTACTTCTGACTAGAGCAAGCTTTCTCAAAAGGGGCTTTTGGGGGCTGGGGAGCAAAAATACTTATCCTTTTTATATATAAAGCAGAGATATACATATAGTAAATGAACATATGCAATCTATCTGTGGTGTTCAATATTTATAGGAAGGACAATTAGGAAAAATGTCTTAAAGGCTCTTGGATGGTTGAGGGAGGTACAAAAATGGAAAGAACTTTGAGAAACACTAGACTAGAGGAGTTGATGAGGACAATCCAGGGAATTTTTGTTAGGTTTTTATTTTGAACTAATTTAAACATTAAAAGAAATAAAAGCAGTACAAAAGGTATCTATACATTCCTCACCCAACATTTTCTCTGACTTCTTCCAGGATTTTTTTCTCTAACTTTGATTTTCTGTAGTTGGAAAATAATATGCCATGGTGTATTTTGGTGGTTGGGTTGGGAGGGGTGGCATTTATCCTGTTTGTTGTTCTCTGAACTTTTTGGATCTGTGGTTTGGAGTCTGACATTAATTTGGGGGAAATTCTTATTCATTGTTTCAAATATTTCTTCTGTTCTTTTCTGTCTTTGTTCTCCTGGTACTCCCACTATGCATGGGCTATTTATCTGCTGTCATCATCCCACAGCCCTTGGATTTTTTTTTCTTTCAGTTTTTGTTCTCTCTGCTTTTTAGCTTTTGAAGTTTCTATTCAAATATCCTCAAAGTCAAGAATATTTCCTCATCCATGCCCAGTCTACTAGGTGGCCCAGCTAGGTGGCGCATCAAAGGCATTCTTCCTTCCTATCAGTGTTTTTTTATCTCTAGCATTTTCTCCTGGTTCTTGCTTAGAATTTCCACTGCTCTATTTGCATTGGTCATCTCTCTTACAGGCTGTCTACTTTATCCATGAGAGCCCTCACCATGTTAATATAGTTGTTCTAAATACCTCATTGGATAATTCCTATGTCCCTGACATGTCTGGCTCTAATCCTTGCTCTTTTCGAATTGTGCTTTTTGCCTTTTAGTATACTTTGTAATTTTTTTTTTTTTTTGACATTTGGATATGCTGCAATGAGCAAAAGGAACTGCTGTGAACAGGACTTTAGTAATGTGGTATTGAGATGTGAGGGGAGGGGAAGTGTTCTATAGTCCTATGAATAGACCTTGGTCTTTTACAGAGCCTATACCTCTAGACTGTGAATTTCACAAATGTTTCTCAGTTTGTTTGTTTGTTTTTTCTCCACCCACCCTTAGGTGGGGGCTTGGTTGGAGTGACTGTCCAGCATCTAACTTCTCTCCTGATTTGGGGACTCTCCACTGCATGCCGTATCTATATGATACAATACCTCTTCGCACACTATAGAAGTCAACAGGAAAGATGCCTCTCTTGCTTGCTACTGATGGCATCCTACAGCAGTAACAGCAGCTTCCTGACCCAATTGTTCTTGCTAAAATATAGTTATTTCTAGAAGATCCCTTCCAACTGACCTGTCCCCACATACATTTCTCAAATCTAGTTTGCCAGCCTCCCATTAAGCCTGTCACTATATTCCATTCTCATTGCTGAAAAACCAGGACTGGTTTCTGAGCCTGGAGTCACAAAGCCTGACTGATACAATGGATCACCCCCTCAGGTTTTTCTGCAAGAGGAATGATGCCATCATCTCTCTGCATTAGGATGTTCACTCTGACCAGTTTGTAGTAAGTGGATGAAAAAAGTAGGAGTAGAGATAGTAAGAAGAAATATATTATGGTAGTTTTGACATGACAGTACATTATGAGCTTGAACTAACACAGTGGAAAAAAAGGACAAAAACTCAATGTGATCATGAAGATATAATCAGTAATTGATATGACTTGGTGATTACAAGGGTCAGAGGAAAGTGTGAAAGAGAAAAAAGAAGCTAGTTGATTAGTCGATGACTCTTGAGATAGGATGTGTAGTATATTGATTGTACTCCAGGAGAACAATATTGTGAGCCAGAATATGAGACATATGGTAGTGTTTCGGTACCAAAAGTGAGAATTTGAGGATAAATAATTAGATCCCTTCTGGAAATGCTGTATTTGAAGTACCAGTGAAATGTTTCTTAATATCCTGACCACTTATTCTGTGCTTACTTCTTATGTAATTACTAGTCCACAGATTTTATTAACCCATAGCATAGTACCTTCAATAGTGAAGATATAAAATATCTGTGTTAATTCATTATAGTATTATAGCATTTAAAGTAATTAGTTCAAAAATTGTATATATCTATAGAGAGAATTAGCTAAATAAAATAATCCTAAGCAGATTTTCCATAAACTTTACCTTATTAAAAATATTTTATAATTATAAATGTTAGAACATATCTCAGTATACTTCAAAATGTTCATAAAATATAATGCAAACTCTAATATATATAATAATTAAAGGAAAACTTACTAATAGGCAAAAACACAAATAATTATTTACCATTTTTAAACCTTTGGTTTACTCTTCTTTTTAAAAATTATACACTTAATGGGCACTCAGATGGCTCAGCCAGGTAAGCCACTGACTCTTGATTCCAGCTCAGGTCATGGTCTCAGGGTCATGAGATTGAACCCTGCACTAGGCTCTGTGCTGGGCATGGAGCCTGCTTAAGATTCTCTCTCTCCCTCTCCATCTGCACTCCCCCCCTAACAAAATAAATAAATAAATAAAAATTATACAGTTATGCTTGCTCATAATAAGATGCAAACTTGATTCATCTGAGCTACATCTCTCCTTTTTGCTGTACTTCCCTCTCACCCCCACACTCCCCTACCCAATGATGAGGACATTAATGAACAGCAAAATAATTGGGAAGTAAATCAACTAAAATAATATATTTACCAAGGTAAATGAAAAACTCACATTAGTAATGTTACTACCCTAGAGGAAAATCAAAACAGATCATCTAATTCAGATAAGATCACTGTAATATATATTATATAATTATGTATTATATATATTATCATTGTAATATATATTATTGCATCATAAAAATATATCATAATATATGTATACATATATATTTATATAACATAAAATATATAAGAACTTCTGGGAAATTTTTCTTTTTTGCTATTGCTTATGCTATCTTTCTCAAGAGGTATCAGTAGCTCCAAAACTTGTAGCCAGGAAAAATATTTATCTCTGATTACATAAAATATTAAATAATGGACCTAAAATCTTGGCTTGTCTCTACTTCATTTAATGAACTGAAGAAATAGATGATAGGTAGATAGATAGATTTATTTTGATTGTCCCCTAGAACTTTATAATTTAGTTTCAATAGTTCTAGTTAAAGAAAAATTCTGGGATCAAGAACTCTCTCAGTGTTCCAAGATACCTCAATTAATGTTTCCATTGCTGTAAGTTTATATACTCTTACTCATCAATGGAATGAGCCCATTGCTTCAAATTAACCATGAATGAATTAAAATAGTCATGGAGAACAATGTTGTAACAGATTTACCTTCTTCCTCCTAACCTCCTTCTGAGTCTACAGTAGTAGAAAAAGAACATCTGTAAGGTAACTCAACGTTGAAGAAGAGACACTCTTATTTTAATGAAGTATTTACTATATGCCAGAGGGCTTAATCTTTGAAATACAAATTTACTGGTTTTCTACAGATTCTCTCAATATCCATGAGCATCTTCTTTCATATTTTTTTTTACCCCTGCTTCCAATGATAAGGAAAGAGAAAATTCCTAATAATCCAAGCCAGAGGCCAGGAAAAAGGGAGATAGAAATTTGGTGGGAAGTATGAGTAAAAAGAAACAAAAGGATCAAGAAATTGTATTGGGAGTGAATAGGAATAAGGTCCAAAAGAATGCTCTTCCTTGAGCATGAGATAGGCTTATAGCCTCTTCTGAAAATTTTGGATTCAGTCTTCCATATCAATGGACTAAGCCCAAGGACAAATAGAATGGGCTATATACCCACCACGTGAAACCTGCTGTTTGAGTTGGACAATTTAGTGTTTATGCTTGGAGAAAAGTGGTTTTTTTTTTTTTTTTTTTTTTTACAATTTCTTGCTTCTTATCAACTATTAGTTATAGGCCTCACTACCTAGAAGTGTTATAATTTGGGGTTGGTGTTATCTGATATCATTATATCGTGACATAATGTTTTCCTGTGTCTTAACCCAATTATGCACATAACTAACCCTGGCAAGACACTGACATGACAATTGATGTGTTTATATAAGGTACAAATAAGTGTACCTTGTATTTGCCATGGATTTAACCAATAAGTATTTATAAAGTACTATTTGTCACAATATCTTCTCAGAGAGAAAAAGACAGAGAGGAAATGGAACATGGCCCCCAAAACACAGAATGAGAACACAACTACAAAGAGGAAACTACATCTTATGTGAATTTACCAAGAATCTTTCTCAAGAGAGACTTTCCAGGAAGTGCCAAAAGGTAAGTTCTATAAAGAAGCATGTAAGACCACATCCTTAACAGTGTTTTAGAAGGAAGTAATATATCATTTTTAGAGCAAGAAAGCTGATCCACCCAGAGAACTCAAGGAGATACCACTCACTGGTGGTTACTTTGAGGTTCTAGACCAATGGTTTGGGATTAATATGAGGCCATGAAGAGTGGTCTATTTTGTTTTTTGTTTGTTTTTGTTTTTGTTTTTTTATTTCTTTTCAGCGTAACAGAATTCAGTGTTCCATGCAATACGTGCCCTCCATAATACCCACCACCTGGCTTCCCCAACCTCCCCCCCCCCTTCAAAACCCTCAGATTGTTTTTCAGAGTCCATAGTCTCTCATGGTTCATCTCCCCTTCCAATTTCCCTCAACTCCCTTCTCCTCTCCATCTCCCTATATCCTCCATGTGGTCTATTTTGAATGTAACCATATGCTAAAAAGTAAGGGTTATTACATTTGACCTGTATCAGAAATTCAGGAAAGAACAAGGGATCCGTAGAACATGAAAGACCCTGCCCTTGAGGTTCTGCAATGGTTGAAACACTTGAATACATCATCCTCAGTGTACTATATATCACTGGCTTTTTAATTTAATTTAATTTAATTTAATTTTATTTTTGTAAGCTTTTTTTTTTATTAAATTTTTTTATTTTTTCAGCATAACAGTATTCATTATTTTTGCACCACACCCAGTGCTCCATGCAATCCATGCCCTCTACAATACCCACCACCTGGTGCCCCCAACCTCCCACCCCCCACCCCTTAAAAATTCTCAGATCGTTTTTCAGAGTCCATAGTCTCTCATGGTTCACCTCCCCTTCCAATTTCCCTCAACTCCCTTCTCCTCTCCATCTCCCCTTGTCCTCCATGCTATTTGTTATGCTCCACAAATAAGTGAAACCATATGACAATTGACTCTCTCTGCTTGACTTATTTCACTCAGCATAATCTCTTCCAGTCCCGTCCATGTTGCTACAAAACTTGGGTATTCATCCTTTCTTTCTTTCTTTTTTTTTTTTTTTTTTTACATCTTTATAAACATATATTTTTATCCCCAGGGGTACAGGTCTGCAAATCGCCAGGTTTACACACTTCACAACACTCACCATAGCACATACCCTCCCCAATATCCATAACCCCACCCCCTCTCCCAACCCCCTCCCCCCATCAACCCTCAGTTTGTTTTGTGAGATTAAGAGTCACTTATGGTTTGTCTCCCTCCCAATCCCATCTTCTTTCATTTACTCTTCTCCTACCCCCTCAACCCCCATGTTGCATCTCCTCTCCCTCATATCAGGGAGATCATATGATAGTTGTCTTTCTCCGATTGACTTATTTCGCTAAGCATGATACCCTCTAGTTCCATCCACGTCGTCGCAAATGGCAAGATTTCATTTCTTTTGATGGCTGCATAGTATTCCATTGTGTATATATACCACATCTTCTTTATCCATTCGTCTGTAGATGGACATCTAGGTTCTTTCCATAGTTTGGCTATTGTAGACATTGCTGCTATAAACATTCGGGTGCATGTGCCCCTTCGGATCACTACGTTTGTATCTTTAGGGTAAATACCCAGCAGTGCAATTGCAGGGTCATAGGGTAGTTCTATTTTCAACATTTTGAGGAACCTCCATGCTGTTTTCCAGAGTGGTTGCACCAGCTTGCATTCTCACCAACAGTGTAGGAGGGTTCCCCTTTCTCCGCATCCTCGCCAGCATCTGTCATTTCCTGACTTGTTAATTTTAGCCATTCTGACTGGTGTGAGGTGATATCTCATGGTGGTTTTGATTTGTATTTCCCTGATGCCGAGTGATGTGGAGCACTTTTTCATGTGTCTGTTGGCCATCTGGATGTCTTCTTTGCAGAAATGTCTGTTCATGTCCTCTGCCCATTTCTTGATTGGATTATTTGTTCTTTGGGTGTTGAGTTTGCTAAGTTCTTTATAGATTTTGGACACTAGCCCTTTATCTGATATGTCATTTGCAAATATCTTCTCCCATTCTGTCAGTTGTCTTTTGGTTTTGTTAACTGTTTCCTTTGCTGTGCAAAAGCTTTTGATCTTGATAAAATCCCAAAAGTTCATTTTTGCCCTTGCTTCCCTTGCCTTTGGCGAAACTAGGAGCTGGTTCTTTGAAAGAATTAATAAGATTGATAAACCCCTGGCCAGACTTATCAAAAAGAAAAGAGAAAGGACCCAAATAAATAAAATCATGAATGAAAGAGGAGAGATCACAACGAACACCAAAGAAATACAGACAATTATAAGAACATACTATGAGCAACTCTACGCCAACAAATTTGACAATCTGGAAGAAATGGATGCATTCCTAGAGACATATAAACTACCACAACTGAACCAGGAAGAAATAGAAAGCCTGAACAGACCCATAACCAGTAAGGAGATTGAAACAGTCATCAAAAATCTCCAAACAAACAAAAGCCCAGGGCCAGACGGCTTCCCGGGGGAATTCTACCAAACATTTAAAGAAGAACTAATTCCTATTCTCCTGAAACTGTTCCAAAAAATAGAAATAGAAGGAAAACTTCCAAACTCATTTTATGAGGCCAGCATCACCTTGATCCCAAAACCAGACAAGGATCCCAACAAAAAAGAGAACTACAGACCAATATCCTTGATGAACACAGATGCAAAAATTCTCGCCAAAATACTAGCCAATAGGATTCAACAGTACATTAAAAGGATTATTCACCAGGACCAAGTAGGATTTATTCCAGGGCTGCAAGGTTGGGTCAACATCCGCAAATCAATCAATGTGATACAACACATTAATAAAAGAAAGAACAAGAACCATATGATACTCTCCATAGATGCTGAAAAAGCATTTGACAAAGTACAGCATCCCTTCCTGATCAAAACTCTTCAAAGTGTAGGGATAGACGGCACATACCTCAATATTATCAAAGCCATCTATGAAAAACCCACCGCAAACCCACCACTCCATTCTCAATGGAGAAAAACTGAAAGCTTTTCCGCTAAGGTCAGGAACACGACAGGGATGTCCGTTATCACCACTGCTATTCAACATAGTACTAGAAGTCCTAGCCTCAGCAATCAGACAACAAAAGGAAATTAAAGGCATCCAAATCGGCAAAGAAGAAGTAAAACTATCACTCTTTGCAGATGATATGATACTCTATGTGGAAAACCCAAAAGACTCCACTCCAAAACTGCTAGAACTTGTACAGGAATTCAGTAAAGTGTCAGGATATAAAATCAATGCACAGAAATCAGTTGCATTTCTCTACACCAACAAGACAGAAGAAAGAGAAATTAAGGAGTCCATCCCATTTACAATTGCACCCAAAACTATAAGATACCTAGGAATAAACCTAACCAAAGAGACTAAGAATCTATACTCAGAAAACTATAAAGTACTCATGAAAGAAATTGAGGAAGACACAAAGAAATGGAAAAATGTTCCATGCTCCTGGATTGGAAGAACAAACATTGTGAAAATGTCTATGCTACCTAAAGCAATCTACACATTTAATGCAATTCCTATCAAAGTACCATCCATTTTTTTCAAAGAAATGGAACAAAGAATCCTAAAATTTATATGAAACCAGAAAAGACCTCGAATAGCCAAAGGAATATTGAAAAAGAAAGCCAAAGTTGGTGGCATCACAATTCCGGACTTCAAGCTCTATTACAAAGCTGTCATCATCAAGACAGCATGGTACTGGCACAAAAACAGACACATAGATCAATGGAACAGAATAGAGATCCCAGAAATGGACCCTCAACTCTATGGTCAACTCATCTTCGACAAAGCAGGAAAGAATGTCCAATGGAACAAAGACAGCCTCTTCAATAAATGGTGTTGGGAAAATTGGACAGCCACATGCAGAAAAATGAAACTGGATCATTTCCTTACACCACACACAAAAATAGACTCAAAATGGATGAAGGATCTCAATGTGAGAAAGGAATCCATCAAAATCCTCGAGGAGAACACAGGCAGCAACCTCTTCGACGTCAGCCGCGGCAACATTTTTTGTAAGCTTTTATTTTAATTCCAGTTAGTTAGCAGACAGTTTGATATTTGTTTCAGTTGCACAATATAGTGATTCAACACTTCCATATAACACCTGGTGCGCATCACAAGTGCCCTCCTTAATCCCCATCACCTAGTTCACCCACCTCCTCACCCACCACCCCTTCTGGTAACCATCCATTTGTTCTCTATAGTTAAGAGTCTGTTTCTTGGGTTTTTTTCCTCTCTCTCTCTCATTCTCTCTCTCTCTGTCTCTGTGTGTGTGTGTTTCCCTTTGCTCTTTTGTTTCTTAAATTCCACATGTAAGTGAAATCATATGGTACTTTTCTTTCTCTGGCTTATTTCACTTAGCATTATACTCTCTAGCTCCATCCACGTCAACCATGTTATTGCAAACAGCAAGATTTCATTCTTTTTTATGGCTGAATAACATTCCACTGTAATGTATACCTCATCTTCTTAATCTAGTCATCGATTGACAAACACTTGGCTGCTTCTACATTTTGGCTATCATAAATAATGCTGCTGTAAACATAGGGGTGCATAAATCCTTTGGAATTAGAATTTTTGTATCCTTTGGGTGAATATCTAGTAGTGCCATTGCCGTTTCATAGGGTAATTCTATTTTTAACTTTTTGAGGAACCTCCATACTGTTCTCCAGAGTGGCTGCACCAGTTTGCGTTCTCACCAATAGTGCAAGAGAGTTCCTTTTTCTCCACATTCTTGTCAACACCTGTGTGTATCTTGTATTGTTGATTTTAGCTATTCTGACAGGTGTGGGGTGATATCTCATTGTAGTTTTGATTTGCATTTCTTTTAAAGTAAGTATTTCTGGAAAGAAACAAGAATGATGGAAACGAATTCCAGTTTCTTAACTATCTAAGAAATAATGGTTAACATGCTTTGTATGTATGTTATAGAAATGAAGAGAAGAGCAGCATGGGATTAGTCATTACTTAGGTGATTTTTGAAAGGAGAGCTTTCTATCTAGTAGCTAATAGTCTGCCTCAGAGAATTTAATTTATCTAAAATTCCCCTTTAACTCTCACTAACAATGGAGATAATTTAGAAAACAGAGATGAAAACCAAAGAGATCCAGAGCTACAAAAAATAAACTTAGTTTAGCAGCCTAACCTTATTCCTGAAGTGAGTTGGGCAAACATGTCATAGAAAACATATCCTCTCAAGGAATTTCTTCTGGGGAGGAGGAATGGGGGAGGTACTGTTCTGCCTACGACAGTCTAGGCCAGATGTCCCCAGTTACGTCACATTTGGAGGTAAAAATTCAGGCCCAACAATAACCACAAACTGGTATAGTTTTAGGTCTTTCCCTTCAGCTCTTCAGGAAAAACACTGACCCCTGCCTCCACCATCTTCTCAAATTTCTTCTCACCCTATACCAAAGATCACTCCTTCTGTCACACATATGCTCAGAAAATAGTCCTGCCAATTTCTCTGATTCTCTGCAGTGCTGATCCCTTCCTGCTGAGGCTGGTACTCCGCCACAGAGCCGGGCTGCCTGGCCTTCCTGGACATCTTACTTGGGTTCATGAAATTCTCCTTCTGGTTTTTCCTCTGTCCTTACTTCAGACCTTGTGTTGAGGCTGAGGCATGTATCTTTGTGAATTGTGGCTGGAGCACAATCTGAGTGACCAGCACTGTCCCACACTGAGAAGAACTGCCCAAACCTACCTGACACCCACACCCACATACTCATAATGACTCCATACCCTGAAATTAAATCAATATGGTTTGCATTCTCTATCTCCTTAGGATTTATTCTTTTCCAAAGAAATTAAAGGAATTTCTTCTTAATGCTGGAGAATATTTGTTAAGTCCTGTTCATGAAAGAGGCCAGAGTCCCAACACAGAGCCAGGAAGTACCCTCACACAATATATTGCCACTTCATGCTATTCTTCTCTGAATAGATTCCCAGCATCTCCAATCCTGGGACAAAGCAGTGAGAAGTTTGACTTTCCAGGCATAGTTTCAGTAAATGGTCTATCACCCTTGCTAAATACCATAATGTATTTAAGTTTCTAATATGAGTTGCACAGGATTTGTGTTGAGAGCAACAATTACATTAGGCTTTCTGCTCATACTTAGTTGGTTATAAAGAACTTCACAAACTTCACGATAACCCAGCAGAAACTTGCTGTTGTCAAGGGCATTGTAGCCGACCCTGGATAGATACTTACCCATTCCATTCACTGGTTGAGCACACTGGAAGAAAATTTCATAGCCTCTTTTGAGGTTAGCTTAGAGATCCATCCACATGATTAGTTTTAACTAATGAAATGTGAATAGAAGTGGTATTAGGTTCTTTCTGTCCTGTGTATTAAAATCTTCCAGAGATATTTAGCTAGAGTGTCCTCTTCCCTTTGCTCTGACAATGAATGCAAAAGACTCAAGACATGACTGAGTCACATGATGGAAAGAGCCAGAATCCTTTAATCACAAAGTTGGGAAAGAACCTTGCCCTGGAGACACACTCACTCTGCATGTGAGTGTATGTGTGTGTGTGTGTGTGTGTGTGTGTGCTTGTGTGTGTGTACACATGCATGAGTGTCTGTGTTAAACCACTGAGGTTTGGGGGTTATTTGCTACAGCAACTAGTGTTGAACACTCTGTCTTCTATGGTGTCAGGTGGAATCTCATTGTGGTTTTGATTTGCATTTCCTTGATAATTACTGATGTTGAACATCTTTTCATCTGTTGGCCTTCTGTATGTCTTCTTTGGTGCTCACTTCGGCAGCACATTTACTAAAATTGGAATGTATGTCTTCTTTGGAAAAATACCTATTCAGTTTCTTTGTCCATTTTTAAATTGGATTACTTGTTTTTTGGTGTTGAGCTGTGTAAGTTCTTTATATATTTTGGATATTAACCACTTTTCAGATACATTATTTGCAAATACTTCTCCCACTTAGTAGGTTGCCTTTTTTGTTTTGCTGTTAGTTTCCTTCATTACACAAAGGTTTTTCATTTCTGTTTTGTTTTGTTTTTAATTTTAATGTAGTCCCAATAGTTTATTTTCATTTTTGTGTTCCCTTGCCTGAGGAGACATATCTAGAAAAACGTTGCTAAGGCTGATGTCCGAGAGATTACTGCTACTATTTCCCTCTAGGACTTTTGTGGTTTCAGGTCACACATTTAGTTCTTCAATCCATTCTGAGTTTATGTTTGTGTATGATGTAAGACAAATATTTCTTTAAAAAATACTAGATCCAAATTCTATTAGGCAGAGATTGACATACTTCTATAGGCTTCCTGGGATAATACCACAGATGTCATGTATCAAGCACTTAGGTAGATAACGGGCACATATTACATAGGTTGGTTCCCAGTAAAAATGATTTAGGATATGATTTCTTTGCTTCTATGTTATTTCATTTTGACTTTTAATAAAGGACTGCCTCTTCATCTTGTCTGACAGCATGGGTTTTTAGAAGGTATAATTTACCTTTGAAGCTAAGCTTTCTCTGCTTCAGGAAAGGCACTAGGAAAGGTTCTTCAGTTCCAGACATATAAGACAAGTACCTCCTGATCATTCAGGAATAAAACTTGAATTCTTCTAATTTGGAATAGAAATACTGATGGTTTGTGTAGATTTATGTAAGTTGAGTTTATCTATAGATGCACAATAATCTTATAAGTGATATTTTTCTAGAAATAAATAAATAAATACATTGGACTGTTGATAGCCCTACAATAGATCATTTGGGAGAAACAGAAGAGGTTTGAGGGAAGTTCTCTGTGCACCATTGGTTTATCTTGTTCACTTGTATTTCTTTGTTAAAAGAGAGAGAGAGAGAGAATGAGAGAGAAGGAACCCACAATACATATTTAAAAAAAAAAAAAATAGCAAAGGACCAGCAGAGGATGTAGCTCATTTTGTGTTCCTCAACCTTACATCCTGGGAAACTGTGAAGAGTGTATTGAGACATGGTCAGTAAATATTGATCCAGTCAATTTCGTCTGCCCAGATCTTGGCAGTAAGATAATGCTGGCAAGGACTCCACCTCCGACCAGTAATACTTTCCAATGACAGTAACCAGAATTGATTTACTCTTGCTCAAAACTAACTCTTGTGGGCATTGGAGAATACCTCAGGATGAGAAGCTGAGGACCAGAACAAGATATTTTCAGTACAAGGGATACAGCCTCAAAGCCATAGTGATTTGACTACTAGAAGGCCTATAACCTTATATGGAACCAGAAGTTGGTGAAGGTAGACACAGAAGTTATTTAGGCTCCCTCCAAACTGTTTCTTATATTTCAAAAGTGTACCGTTATGAGCCCTTTCCCCGATGCTGATTATAGGTTTCCCCTTATCCTTAACTTCATTCTGCCTTGCCTGCAGGAGGGAAAAAGAAGGTAAAGCTTGAATGTTATTTTTAAGGCTTACTTGAACAAACACGGCATTTTCTTCCTTCCAAATGGTATCCTAAGTACATTCTAAACTGGGCCTGACACTTGGGTAATCTCTTAGAAGTTCACCAGGCCCATTATAAAGGAATTCTGCTTTATCATAAGGAGATACTTTTGCCGGAGGGAGGCAGTCTGGCCACTTAGCTTCAAAGCCGACTTACTTCCACTCCACTAGCTCTAATTCTCAGTATATTGTAGCCTTTAGCAAAATAGCTTTAGCAAGAAATAAAGAAACGCAATGAAGAACAAAATCATCAAGGGTGATGAAAATAGCCTTTGAGCTCTCATTTGCTTTTTGCCCAGACTAAAAATATAAACTTTATCAGGTTGTTCTCAAGTCAGTTTGCACTCAGCTAGTTAATGGCATGAAAGAGACATGATGAAGTTCTTCTCTACAAAACACTATGATTTCTTATTTCATGTGTAGTCAGTATTTTTCAGCTTCATAGCTCAATATATAAAGTGAACAAGTTGACAACCCAAACCTCATTTATTGTCATAAACAAAACTGGAGTGTATTTTCTCTAGGATATTGTCACATCATTAACTTAGGGTACAATATGGGAGAGATGCCTTACTGCTCAAAAGAATGTCATTGCGGTATTGATTCTTAGACCAACCATGATAAAAAGAATTAGTGCTGTTTTCCACCTCTCATTAAGCAGAAGGGAGGGAAGGCTTGAGAGTGAGCTTGAACAACAGGAAGATGTAAGGCAGTGGACACACATCTATCTTTCTTCCTACTCAGTGCCGAACTGAACATTGTCCCTGATATATATGTGTTAGTTTTTCCACTTAAAAAAAAATTACTTAATTTAAACACTCTATAAATTCAGACAGAAGAGATCACCAGTTGGGTCAACCAACATAGGAAACAGTTCTCAAGGACCACAGGTCACATGACACTGAGTACCTTCTGTTTAAATAGTTTCATCCTGTCTGTCAGGTTTGACTAAACTGTCAGACTGAATTTTTTTGGAAAAGACATTGTTATTCAGTGCACTTTTAAGAGAAAAAAAAATGTACTAGGAAGAAGAATTACCGGGGAGAAGTGCAGAAATAAAATTTCCTATTTCAGGCAGTTAGATAATAAATTGCTCAAGCATGGAAATGTGGAATACTTTACATCAACTGGAGAATTGTGGTTATTAAAATGATCTGTCAATAGAAACAAAGCAAAGTTTAGGTGATGAATAGCTAGCAGCTGCACCTTTACTGCACACTCAGGAATTTATAATGAGGTTTAGGTACTGTGTTTCTTTTCATTTCACTTTTTTGGTAAATAAACAGGGAAGCCTAGAAACATCTTCAAGATTATAGTTGTAGTGGATTGCATTCTATGTTTTAAATGTTGTGGAATATTTATGTTTTGTAAAAAAAAAAATTGGGGGGGGGGTAAAGCAATGCACTTCTTCTGCCTATACTGTCTTTATAACAAGCCTGACAGTCCATGAAAGCCTAGCTAAGGAAATTTATATCAAACATAAATGCCCCTGGGTCAAGGATAGAATCTCTCAGACAATGATTACAAGCTCTGAACTTTCTTTATAGAAGAAAACAGAGATAAGTTTAAAAAGCCATTGATACGATCTTAGATCTTTTTAAATATATTTATCACAAAATTAAGACATTAAGATGAAACATTTAAACAAACGGAGTGTCCGACTCCCATACTGTATTACCTAAAAGACCACCTAAATCTCAAGTCTCTGTAATTCTAATATAAAATATAAGTAAATTGGGGAACTATGGTATAAATGATCTTTGGCTATATCTACCTTCTTGACTTCCTGGACCTCAATCTTTCTGAACTTTGTAGCTCAGACCACTTAACTTCATTGTGTAGCTCCTGTCAGTGTTCTAGACCAAAGTCTCACTTTGGTCAGGTAAACTGCATGCTAATCTCATGGAAATAGCAAATCATTTTTGCCCAAGCATGTTGATTCTAAGAACTGGTCTCTTTTAGTTGTTGAAGCCCACTGACAAGACAACCAGAAAAACAAATGTAGTGTAAGAAAGTGAGGTGTGATAAAATGATTTATAAGAAATACATATTTGTTCATTCAGATGACCAAATACATATTTCAGATATATTTGGTTTTTATCCTCAGTTCCTGAAAATGCTTCAGAGCCATAAATGTGAATGGGCATCGTGTTACTGATGAAGGTGACTTAAGGACCCCACCCAAGGATGGGGGGTTTGCCAGGAGGACCAACCACCTGATTAAAGGGTTGGAATTTTCAGTCCCAACTTCCTGGCCTCCAGGGAGGGGAGAGGGGATGGAGGTTGAATCAGCAAATAGCCAATGACTTAGTCAAATATGACTGTGTAGTGAAGCCTCCATAAAAACCCAAGAGGACAGCTTCTTGGACTGTATTTTGGAGAACTTCCAAGGTTGGGGAACCAGAACACTTGCCACTGAGACAGATCCCAAGCTCTATGCTGATGACACTCCTTTGTTGGGGACCTCACCCTATGCATGTCATCATCTGGTTATTGATTCATATTCTTTATCATATCCTTTAATAAACTTGGTAAACATAAAGTGTTTCCCTAAATTCTGTTAACCGCTTTAGCCAATTGATTGAACCTAAGGAGGAAATTGTCAGACCCTCCAATCTGTAGTTGGTCATCAGAAGTATAAGTAACAACCTAGGGGTTATGACTGTTACTTGAAGTATGGTATAGAGGGATAGACTTATAGACTGAACCTTTAACCTTTAACCTTAAGTCTGATGCTATCTCCAGGTAGAGAATGTCAGAATTGATAGGATATCTTGGACACCCTCCTGGTGTTATATGTGGAAGAACCTCCCCCCACCCCCAACATTGGACTTGGATCTGGGAATTGGATGAGGTAATAATTAGTTTCCTGAAGCAAAAGAGAACACATACCACAGCTATTGTGGGGGCAATTTGGAAAAGGCTATAGGAAAGAAAGGATCTCGGAATTTTAGCTGGTCCTGATTGATTCTAAGTAGGGACATGGAAATAGGGGTCCCATTTTGAGATGAATGCATTCAATAAGTGGACTAGTTCCACAATTCAGTGTTTTAGTAATCTTTATTTAAGAAATGGGAGAAATGAAACAGGCCTGTGGATGTCTTGTCATTAGTAATATCTTGGGTGTGGTGTGGCCTTGGGTATGACTCTATTAGAAACACTGTTTTTGTTAGCTTTGTCCCTGATCCATTGGGAAAATGTTCCATCTTATCAGCAAGATTGATTTTTACTTCCACATTTTATTCCTGATCCAAAGAAGTATGTGCTATGAATCTCAGGCTATTGTTTTATTCATTGGCTCCCACTATCCTACTTGCTTGAGTTTTCTGTTCAGTGGCATCAGTCTTCTGTCGCCTTTCTAAAGACCGGGCACATGCCTCTGAATACCATTTGGCTGGGATTGCAATAATTTTGAACTTATCTTCCTCTTCTAATGACTTTATGGGACTTGATTGCCAAACTCTGTCACCTGCCAGGACATCTGCCTATTTAACTGCAGAATGTTTTAGTTGCTTAAACTTCCTTCATTGCCTGCTTTAGGAATTTTTCCTGATTTTCTGCCTCGTCAGAAAATTTCTGCTCTGTTCAGTCCCTCTTGCCCAACTACAACTGGACTTCAACAGAAAAGAAGAAACACAGAACCAGAAAGTTGAAAAATTTGGCCCAAAATAGAAACATTTCTGAATATATAATTGTTCGGCAATTAACAATTCATGCCACACAAGTGAATATTTTGTTATTATCATTTGCCTTAAAAAATGAGAACAAAACACTTTAATTAACTTAAAATGATGAGTGATGAAAGGGGAAGTGTTTCTTCTTTGTTTCAAAACCACGCCAAGACAGTTTGGGTTTAAGCCTATGCTATCAGCAATGTGATACTGGAAAGTAGTTATTTAACTTCTTTGTGCATTGATTGCCTTCCTCTGCAAAAACACATGCCATAATAGTCTTAGCTCATAAGATTGTTGGTATGTATGGTGCATCATATGGCACATAGTGCCTGGTCATTATTATTATTTTTAATAAGGGCAATTTCTGAAGATGGTGTCACTGAAGGAAAAAAAAATATTTAGACCAACTCTAAAATTATTAGTAGGGACATTTCTGAAAAAATGTGACTTAAAAGGCTTATTCTTAACATTTAAATGATTTTTTAGGTTAGTGCCATTGAACAGGAATATATATGATGACAAGAATGGGAATAATTCAATAACGTAATTTCTGAGATAATACACCTAAGGTCTGCTGATATGAGTAACAGTGATGTTGTAGTGCTAACACAATTCTTAAATGCCATTGTTAGTTATGCCATTGTTTAAATCATGTAGGATTTTGTAATTTACATGTTCCCAGAGATTTTAAAAGTAAGTGCACATTATAAATCAAAGGAATAATAATAATGGCCATAGACATTATCAGCAAATAAAATACGACTACTAAATTATCTTAGCAACTCTCGAACTAAGACTCATATTTCATGTGTTATTATTTTGCTTCTCTTAAATATTTGTTTTAACCCAATAATTCAAATTCTTTGCTCTTCCTTAAATGTATTACATAAAAATATTGGAATATTTTGTCATCCAATGGAGGAATCATTTAAATTTGTTTCTTTCTATCAACCTCATATTTTTCTTCCTCCAAATATTGCACTGTAATAACATGTAAAACATCACTTTCTCAGATGGAGATGGTGACAGTTTTCTGAGCCCTGCTTAGCAAGCCCTCAGCACAACCGAACCCCTTCATCGTCACCTTATGTTTGCAGACGCAATTTCATTTTCTTATCAGCCAGTTCAACATAGTCCCTCAGCATAGGAACAGAAGGCTTCTATTGTACTCTTTACCTTTATCGAGCTCCAGCAAGCATTCTCCACCTAAACATTCTTGAAAATTAACTTTAAATCTTTGCCTGAGGGGATTTTTTTTTTCGCCTTCCAATTTTCCACTTCTGTGGTCTTCTCTTTGCTTCAGCATATTCTGAAATGTGTGCAGTTGATAGGAACACATTTGGGAAGGCAGTGGCAAGGAATACCCCTCTCCTCAGCTTTATCCAGGGGCCGCCCAGGTTTCGTGTGCTGTGGGATCTATTGTGGTGGTGTCTGCCTAACGAGGCAGTGGTGGTCATCTAATGTCTTAGGTGTCTTGGTAGATTCCTACAGATAGTCTCTTCTTTTATTTTTTTTTTTTTAACACTGAGACAAATTGCCAGGGAAATGAAATTTAAATAACAGTCACAAAAACTCTCCAATGTAGATGACATAAAAGCCACTTACTAAAGTAAATCATATCTTGGCAACTTAATGCCTTGCAGTAATGAGAAAATTTGAAGTAATTCCTAGGAACAATAGATCATGGAGCTCTGTCCTTAACAGGAGCATAAGATAAAAAGAAAAAAAAAAAAAGGCAATAGCCATTAATATAGGAAACAGCTATGAAAATAAAACTTACAAGAAGATACACTAAATCAAGATTTGAACATCTTAAAAATAGTGCTGCTAAAAAGTGGGAAGCAATTCTAGGCATAATAAAAACCTTTAAAAAATTAAAGTTCAACAGTCCTCAAATGCTGCTTCAAGTGAGGCAAAGCCACACAACACACAGGGAGAGAACATCTGGTCAGTCAGACATATGCAACTGAACCTTAAAAACTGAATTGGCAACTTGCTTCTTGGTTGGCATTTCCCTCTATGAAATGCGGGCCCATTATTTTATCCATCACAAGTGGACACTTTAGAAAATAGTTGATCACACCTAGAGAGTTGATGTTATCAATTCACAAGCAGTGATCAGATTCAAAGACATACATATACCTAACAAACTCAAAAGGGACTGAATATTAAAGTTTATGTCAATGGATCAATTGAATCCAGGTGAGTGAAGAGGGCACTCATGTTCCATGTAGTTATTTTTCTCTTATTATCAAAGTAGGAGTTGTTCATGTAGAAAATCTAGAGAATACAGACAAACTAAAAATGGAAAATAAAAATCAACCACAGGTGCACCACCCAGAGAGAACCACTGTATCACTTTGTAGTATGTCTTTCCAGGCATTAGGTGCATATATATATATATATATATGCATGCTATTTGGCAATTTACAGGTTTTTTAAATTTAACAATATATAGTAAATATTTTTGATGTAGTAAAATATACTTCTATAACAAAATCGCATATGACTTTTGTACTCCATTGTTTATGTGTTTTTGAAATTTGAGAAGGTAACACATCTCAACAACTAAGCTTAACTCAGGAGCCTCAACTTTCAGTGATGATGCAAAAAATCTTAATCTTACAATCAAAGGAAACTGAATCTCCTTTGGATGAGATTTATATCACATTCAAGGTTCTTTTTCCTTTCTGAGGCGGAGCCTGTATAGGGGGAAAGTTATGTGTGGTGGACATATGTGTATGGTATTGGGTAGGAGGTCTTTTACAGCTGACTCCCTACATTAATCTTCTCCCAATCTGGTCCCTGGTTCTGGCGGAGTCCACTGCTGCCCACACTTTCAACCTTGCACTGATGAGTGGAAGGAAGGTACCTAGGTTCTAGATTTGATTTGATCTGATGTCATTGATTCCTGCTGCTGTTGTGGTTTTGGCAAGGGTAATGTCCATTTCCTTCACCTTTTGGAGGATCCTTAGGCTTTTTCTCTTTGATTTCTGTCAGCATCAAGTGCTGAACCCTCAAAAGGTCTTATGGGTCAGCACTTGACTGAGTGACTTTGGGCTCTGGTTCTTCTCTCTCGGGTTCTAAAGAGCCCAGTAGGTTATAATCTATGCACACTGACATCCAAGGACAACTGCTAGGGAAAAGAGAAGGGAAGGAAGGCGTGTGTCTTCCAGGCTCTCCTATCGAAACAGGAGGCGACACTTCCCCAAGCTGTCCTGGAAAGTAACCTTCAATGAACCCCTGACTTCAGAAATTTACAGTCAAAGAAGGGCACACTTTCTTTATTTTAGAATCACCTGAGCTTTAATGGTTAATATTATGTGTAATCCTGGCTGGACCACAGTGCTCAGATGTTTGGTCAAATATTATTCTGAAGGACATTTCTGTGGAGGTATTTTTTTTTTTTTGAATGAGATTTACATTTATACCAGTGAACTTTGAGTAAACAGATTACCCTCCGTAATATGGCTGAGTCTTAGCCAAGATGCTGAAGGTCTTAAAAGAACAGAAGACTGAACACCCCCAAGCAAAAATGAATAATTCCAGCAGACTGCCTTTGGGCTCAGACTGGCACTCCTCTCAGGGTCTCTAGCCTGTTGGCCTGCTCTGCAGATTTTGAACTTGCAACTCCACAATCTCATAAGTCAATTACTTAAAATAAATCTAGATAGATAGATAGATAGATAGATAAATAGATATCTCTGTCTACACACACACACACACACATCCTATTTGTTGTTTCTCTGTAGAACCTTAACGAATATGCCACACCCCCCAAATCAGAGAGATTCTTTGCCTCCAGTTCTACTTCTTCCTACAGGAGTGACCCTGGAAAGTAGAAAGGTTAGTGAACTTAGCTTTTACTTTCCCTCTCTCTAGTGGATTAAAGAATGACTTTCCCCCTGCTCCCAAAGATATGGCCACATTTTAATGTGCGGAGCCTGTAAATGTTACATTATTTGGAAAAAGGATCTTTGCAAATGAAATTAAGTCTTTTGAGATGAGGAGATCATCTGGATTATCAGGGTGGGCTCTAAATGGAATGAAAAGAGTCCTTATAAGAGAAAGGCAAAGGGAAACTTGAGACAGAAAAGAAGGAGGGAATGTGATCCTTCAGGCAGAGATTGGAGGGATATGATCACAAGTAAAGAAATACAGCCACTAGAATAGGTAGGAGCAAGGAATGTATTGTCCAAGGGAACTAGGGAGCTCCAAGGCAATGCTGCTCTGTTGACACATTGAGGCTAGACTTCTATCCTTCAGACCTGTGAGAGAGGAAACTGCTATTATTTGAAGCTACCAAGGTGTGGTCACTTGTTATGGCAGCTTCAGGAAAATAATACATTCCTCCTCTTTGCAATTTAGTTTCCCCCTAAATTCTTTTTTTTCTTTCCTTCCCAACACACTTTATATGTGAAAATGGAAGCAAAACAGGTATAAAAGCAGATTCTTTTGGAATGTACCTTTAGGTAAATTTCTATTCACAATCCTTACCTACTCTTGAAAATGTCTAATAGTGGCCAGCAGAAGAGAAGGGATTTCTTTAAACCAAAAACTAAAGAAGATGCCATCGTTTTAAAATTTTGCCTTCCTACCAAAAATTATCTCTTGCTCCATATACTTTTACCATATCTAATTAACCAATACTGAGGTTGTTGGATATTTATCATAAAGCGGATAGCTACAAGTGATCATATTTTGGGTAAATCCTTACCCTTTACAAGGACGGGAAATTTTTAAGTGGAAATAGTGAGTTATAGAAACTGCAAAGATCTAAGGATTTGGGCTTATTTATCACGCCTTCTTACGACTCTCCTTGCTTCTGATTCAGTGTTTCCCAAAGTAGGTTAATGAGAGATACTTGTTCCAAGAGGTTATCAGTGAATAGGCAGTAGGAAGGACAGAATCCTATAGTCACACTTCTGGATATTAATTATATTGTGGTAATTCACTCTGCTTGAAAGAAACTACGTTTTAAATTCTTTCAGTCTGACTCCTGTTTCCTCTGTCAGAGCCTGAACTCAAATTCTTAGTCTCTCTTGCGGACAGAATGGCCACATTTACCCTGACTCCTCCAATCAGAGGCACTTGCAAAATTAGTTTTAGGAATGAGCAGAGTGAAATTACACATAATTGTCAACCTTTCGTAGAGTTTAGCTGTGGAGGTGGCCAGCTTTGCTAAAGCACTTAGAGAAGAATTTCTGACCTGTGATCCTAATTCTCACTGGTATGAACTGAGGTAATGGATTTAAGTAGTAGCAATGCTTTTCCTCGAAAGCAGCCTTTGTGGTATACCACTGAGGCTTTTTCTCACTGTACAGCTTACAATCCTAGCTTCCAGGCCCTCTTGGAGAATCAGTTAGTTGCTTAATATTTTTTAATAACTACCTTTCTGTTGAAGCGTGACTTCTCCTTTTTTGTGATAGAGAACACTGTCATAGACGTTAGACAAGTTTGGGAAACCCGGGGTTAAGTTTATGACGCAGTTTTCTTTACTAGAGACAACTTTAGCATATTTAATGTGCATTGTGGCCCTCCAAGAAGGTAAAATGGGAAAGCCATAAACATATTAATGAACTGAAGAGAAAGGCATTTTGGAGAGTAAAAGGTTAAAAGTCTGAGAGTAGAGGACAAAAATTAGGAAGCAATGTCCCCAGGGAGAAAAAAAAAAAAAAAGGGAGCATAATCTTGAACAAACATGAAAGAACACACTTTGTGTAAGAGAGGGACTTCTGTCTAAGTTAAGGATGGAGTAGATGTGAAAATGGACACAGAGGCAGTAACATTTATCATAGAAGATCAGGAATTTAAAGAAATTTGCACCCGAGAGCCTTTCTCTGTATAGACATGTATATACGTGTTTTTATCTTGTTTGCCAAGGGTTGCGTACATTTTACTCAACATGTAGTAGCACAGATCCATGTAAGCTTCCTCTTTCATTTTATTTAGTGATTAATTTTATCTCTATTTCCACTTTCATTCATCTACTCTGCCCCTACAGGCACTTACTCAAATGTCTTTTACCTGTGATATTTATCTAAACGATGGTGCATTATTTTTAGCATATGCATGTGTAGATGCAGTTAGGGAATATGTCAGTGAACAAAACAAAACAAAAATCTACTGCCTTTATAGATTTTCCATTCTAATATGAGGAAAGGAAGCATGAAAGAGAGAAAAAAAATTAAATAAATAAAACATGCAGCTTAGATACTCATAAGTGCTATCAAGAAACAAGAAGGGGCACCTGGGTGGCTCAGTGGGTTAAGCCTCTGTCTTTGGCTCAGGTCATGATCCCGGGGTCCTGGGATCGAGCCCCACATCGGGCTCTCTGCTCAGTGGGGAGCCTGCTGCCCCCTCCCCCATCTGCCTCTCTGCCTACTTGTGATCTCTCTCTGTCAAATAAATAAGTAAAATCTAAAAAAAAAAAGAAAGAAAGAAAGAAAGAAAGAAAGAAAGAAAGAAAGAAAAAGAAATAAGAAATCAGAGAATAAGAATAGGGAGTGGCCAGGAAAGGTGAGATTGGGGTTCTGATTAGGGCAGTTAGAGTATCACTGAGCAAGTGACATTGGAACAAATACTTGAAGACAGACTGAGATTCATCTCTGCTGAGAACTTCAGAAAGCTTCCCATGGAACAGAAAACATGGATCCTTAGAAAGCCTGCAGAGTCCTCTACTGCTGGTCACCCTCATCTCTGCAACCTCTGATCCTACTCCCCCTCACTCCTGAGGTTCAGAAACAGCAAACTCTTGTGTGCTCTTAGAATACTCCACCTACCAGCATCTGCTGTGGCTCCTCCTCCAGTTAGGGCTCAGTTCCTGCAAATATCCAAACAGCTCACCTCCTTTCTTCTTTCTACTCTTTGATTAATTGTCACTTTCCCAACAAGGCATTCCTTGAGCATGCATTTAAAATAATGCTAGATGCTCTGGACAACAACTGGAGACACCTTGTGCCCATGCTTATGGTGGATGGGAAGATGGTACCTAGAGATACAAGATACCCTCTGCTCCCTTTAATGGTCCATACTGAGACAACAATTGCCTGATTTCCTTTCCAGCTCTCCAGCTATGAGGTCCTCCTACCCCCAGGAAGAGGGAGTGAACAAAATCATTGGAGCATCCAAAAAATAATAATAAATAAATAATGTTAATGAATCTTCTATCCCCAAACCTGCAGTCCCTATCCCTCTCCCTTGCCTAACTTTATTCCATAAAATGTATCTCTTTCTAAAATGCTATACAGATTGCTGTTTTGTTTATTATCTGTCTCCCATCAACTCGCCTTCCCAGCCCCTCAAAGGCACACACACTAGAAGGTGAAGCTCCTGGGGGAAGGGACCAGGAATATTTCTTTTCTGTTTTACACACATATATATTCACTGACCATCCACTTCCTCCCTGGAGGACCTAAAGAAGTAGGCTTTGAATACATTTTTGAGAAACACTTGAGTAGAAGAAACAAACCATGGGATATCTGGGAGGCGAGTAGAAGTTGCCCAAGGGGAGTGGGCCAAGGGAAAAGTGTTTCTCATTTGTTCAAGGAAAGAAGCCACAGTAGCCAGAATAGATGAACTTAGAGAAGAAAGCAAGACAGTGGACAAATTGTGCTGGGTTTTGTTGGGTCCTATAGGATTTTTGGAAGCCTTGGGAGAATTTTAACAAGTCAACTATAATAGGCTCAGGTCTAAAATTGAGAGACCAGTTAATAGATCAGTGCAACAAACCAGGGTAGAAATGATGGAAGAAGCTTAGCTTCTTATAAAAAGTTTGGTTTCATTTTGTATTCTTATATATATTTTTTAATCTGCACAAATATTATTATATTCCTTCTTTCTCTTTTTCTTTCTTTCTTTCTTTCCTTCTTTTCTTTTTTTTTTAAAAATATTTTATTTATTTATTTGACAGACAGAAATCACAAGTAGGCAGAGAGGCAGGCAGAGAGAGAGAGGAGGAAGCAGGCTCCCTGCCGAGCAGAGAGCCCGATGCGGGGCTCAATCCCAGGATTCTGAGATCATGACCTGAGCCGAAGGCAGAGGCTTTAACCTACTGAGCCACCCAGGCGACCCTCTTTCTTTCTTTTCTTTTCTTTTCTTTTCTTTTCTTTTCTTTTCTTTTCTTTTCTTTTCTTTTCTTTTCTTTTCCTTTCTTTTCTTTTTGTCAGCAATATGTTTTCACAATCCGTCCATGCCAATGGTGAGCTGCTAGTCAATTGCTTCTAATTACTATGTATTATTCCACTGTCAGCATCTACATCTTTTTTCCTAATGTGAACTAGAAATAAAGCTAAGGTTGGGATAAGCTGTTGTTAGGGGAACAATGTGAGGAGAATGAGGGTAAGGAATAAATTGCTGAGGAAAATGGGAGAGTAAATCAGAAAAGCAATGGTTTGGATTAAACAATATTAGAATTTGCCAGATGGGGACAGTGAAGGAAGCAAAGGTCAAAGAAGTAAGAGAACTCATAAGAAAATAGCCAAAAGGACAAACCCCAGGCCCTTCTGGACATTAATTATAATAATAAAAACAAAGACAGCACAGTAACAATAAGTAGTTTTCCCTAAACACATAAGACCTGGGGTAGGGATTCACAGACATTAATGGAGGAATGGACTAATACATTTGAAGAACAAGGAAAAATCAGAACATTTGCTACTACATGGAAATCAGCAAAGTACTTTCACGAAAATAACAAAATGAAAGCCTTAGAAGTATAGAGTATGATATTCAGAAGCATTGATGCTTAATTTTCCAGAAACAAATACTCTTGAGACTACAACCAAGTCTAGTGTATACCGTCATAGCTTAGTGAGGAGCTAGGATATGTTAGAGAATCACATACATGGAGGCTGACATTCTCTGAGGTGATGGTAGGAATTAGAGTGGAAAAGTCAGATGTCTGACATATGCTGACTGCAGTTGTAGTTGGGAGGCAGATGATGCCATCTCAGTCCCATTGATATACAGATGATGCCACCTTGGTCCTACTGATATGCAGGGCCAGGAGAAATAAGAAGCCCGTGCAGAGGAGGAACATGAGGCAACACCACAGGAGGGATTTAAGGCAGAAGGAAATCAAGTGCAGACACTGAAGAACAAGGCAGTCTCTGGTCAGTGGGACAAGAGCCTCCAAATGGCCCAATAATGAGTTCTCAATGAAGATAATGGGAGAAATTACAGAATCATAGGATGGTCAGAGGAGGCAAGAAATAGCTGATAAAACAGGTGTATAATTTAGCCAGGGAGATCTCATGGTTCTAAATCAAATAATGACAAAGTTTTCCAGGTAAGTAAATAATGAATTTGGAGTAAAATCTTTAAGTTAGATGAAGGCTTTAGCTCTTTGAATAGTCCATGCAGTCAGCATGTCTTCCTGATAGGGAGGAACTATAGCCTATTTCCCCAAGCCCCCTGCCTTCCCACCCACCTCTCATATATCCGTGCACATGTATAAAATAATATAAAAATTAAAACTATTAGCAAAGTTGTCATGATGCCTATTTGATCAATTGGAAAAAATATAAGATATCATCCAAAGAACCACATTAAATGGCCTTTCATTCTCCTTCCATTTGTTAGAGCAAATAAATTAATCTGTTTCTGACATTTAATAATTTTAGCTTTTTAAAAACTTTTCTGGTTGGTCTTTCAGCATACAACGTTTTTTCTGTTTGTTTGTTTGTTTGTTTTTGACAGAGAGAAGGATCACAAGTAGGCAGAGAGGCAGGCAGAGAGAGAGATAGGGAGGCAGGCTCCCTGCTGTGCAGAGAGCCTGATGGGGGGCTAGATCCCAGGACCCTGAGATCATGACCTGAGCCAAAAGCAGAGGCTTAACCCACTGAGCCACCCAGGCACCCCAGCATACAACTTTTAAAGTAACTTTTTCTTTTTACCTTCATAATATTTCATACACACACAAGTCATTAACAGGTCTGAATTATAAATAAATATGCAGAAGTCATTTTCTCACCTCAATTTTTGCACATCATTCTAAAAATAAAATATGATAAACTAGAGCGCTTCATATTTTTGAGAATCACAGAGTGCTTATAATTCAAGTGATAGGGTTCACTTTTAAAAGTTAAAAAAAATCCATATTAACTATTTGACTTCTAATTATAACAACTGCTCAGTAGCTCTGAACACATATATTAGATGCAAAAGTCATATACCCTGCCTCTCTGAGCTTGGTGATATTCACCAAGGTTCACGTTCATTTTGAAGTGAACTTGTGCCCAATTTTGTTTCTAAATATGTTTTAAATCTCCCATAGATGGGTAGTGACTGGATTATGTCCTAGGAGGTTTCAGTCCACAGAAGACCCTCGTTTCTATTTTCCTAAAGCCCTGGAAAAGAACATGATCATAGGTTACCTCTTTTAGGGTGTGAAATCATACCCTTAGCCAGAGAATGGCAACATAGAATAGTATACTGACGAGAGCATTCCACAGCTTAGAACACAAAAGGAAGAGCTGGAACCACCCTAAAATTTGTTTTCCCATTTATTGAGCAGCACTGTTTTCCCATTTATTGAGCAGCACTGAGAGCTAGATGCTGGGAAGAAATAAACAAAGAGTTGCTCTGAAAGAACTATGAAGTCCGTGGAAGGAGACTGGTGTATAAATAAATATTTAGAATAATGACAATAATTCATACTTGTAACCTCATAGCTGTGGCTGAATAATCTGGAAGAGCAGGGAAAATTGTCCATTGATAGAGATCTACCTTATTCGCAATCACTTGTGAACAAATAAAGTCAAAGTTGTGATACAAAACCTTTGTTTGCTTCTTCTAACCAAGGAAAGTTCAGTCCCTTTAGTGTCCTTTTCAAGGTGCCATCAGGTATCTCTTCTCTCCCCGGCTCTTCTCTCTGCCTGTGTTTTTCTGGGTCTTTTCACCATTTTAAATCTACCTGCAGAGTCCTGGCTCCAGGCTGGAAAGATGGCAATAGATCCTTATTGGCCTTCACATAAGGTAGCTATAGTCCTTCAGAGTCTCCAAAATGGAGAAGCTACAACATAAATCTTTCTTCACCAACATTTGCCACAGTATCCCTTGAAGTTTCTCTAGACAAAATTGTTCCAGCATTAATGGACAAGGTTTGATGATGAGAAAAAGTCATCAAGTACATGGACTCTGGAGCCAAATTGTCTGGGTTTGAAATACTGCTTGACACTATGGAACATCTTTCCTTTCCTCATAACATTGGTTGAGGATTAAATTAATTGGTAATATGGGTCAAGAGTGAGGAGGAAATAAAAAGCAAAAAGGTAAGAGAAACTACAAATCTCATGCTGTTATAGAAAGGTAGATGAGGAGCTCTGGAGATACGGGGGCATCAGACACACTGGCTTTGGGCTGATCCCCTGCCATTGGTCCAGACCCCCTTCTGTTTGGGAGAAATTCCACTGTTCTGGTCTCCAAAAGAAACTGCCCTCCTGGGGCTGCTGTTCCTACAGCCATCCCCATGGAATTAGTCCTAGCAGGTGGATGCAGTCCTCTCTAGTCATGTCAAGGCAGAAAACTGGCTCACCCTCTGCCCCCTATTCTGTTTTCCCCAACAGGTGGGTTGGTTCTTTTCTCATGATGGACAGGATGGGTTCCAAGAGCCCGGTCTGACCTCTTACCTCTCATCTCTGTATCGTGCTCAGATTTCTTATGGCTTTCCCTTTCGGACACTAGTAGATAGAGGCTTTGTTTGGCCATTTTGCCAGCTAAAGTTGAACCAGACAGCTTCTATTTTAGTTCTATGGGCCCCGAGGACGAGTCCTGTGAATGCAGTTTCCTCTTCCAGAGATACTGAACTGAACCATCGCATTCCTGGTCAAGAAAATCTAAGGTCACCATCACTGCTAGTGCAGTGCCAACTGGTTTACCTTGTTAGTGGGAACACATTTTTCATAAACCTAATAATAGGGAAATGGTAGGGAAGGGAGCTGGGTTATCTGTCCTATTTCCTTTGGCTGGGTGAATGTTCCCTAAATCAGGACCCTAATTCCCCTTCTTCTGAAAACTCCAGTTTTTTTTTAATCTTTTTTAAGTTTCGGAGCCCTCATTTGACTATTGTCTCCAGAGGTGCGGTATTCACAATACAACCCTTAGCTAAGCACATTAGTTCTCACAAAGGACTGTGGCTAGGCACTTTCCGTTTTTTTGAACTTATAATCTCCAAGAAATATAACCTAGAGAGTTTCTTCTATAGAGTAGTATTATGTGCAGGGTCATAAGGAGGGAAGGCAATGGATAAACTTTTACTTCTAGAAAGGAGGACTGCTTATAGTCTTAGAAACTAAGATTTTAAAGAAATCAATCCCTAATGTCTACTTGCATGGAACAAATGGCAGCAGAACATTGTTGAAAAAACTTAATCTTAAATTAGTGAAAATGAATTAAAACCTGTCTCTCTCTTACTAGATTCTGGTCTTGAATTATTTACCATCTCTGAGGCTTTGTCTCCTCATCTATGAAGTGGTTATACTTATTCCTGCTTCATATGACTTTTGATATAATAAAATGAAAAAACATGTAAGCAGCTAACAGAGCATGGTGATCATCATGATAAATAACAAAAACTCAGTTATTTGTCATTATGTTGAACTCAACTAATAATCACTGAATTAGTCAACCCTAATTTCCAAGAATCAGTGTGGAATTTCCTACAAGTTTGAAAAAAAAAAAGTCAAATTAATTTACTACCTCTTTGGAATATTTAAATATAGCTCCTCTAAAGGAATTCAATGACTGCTTAAGGAACCATGTCTGGAGGAATTAGATGATTTACTTAGCACCTCATCCTGGATTTCTATTTCCCAAAATAAAGAACCAGGAAAGATTATGCTGTTCCTGTAGCTGCATAATTAGTACCCACTGAAAATGTTTGTATCATAGTCTATAATGAACGCATTATTCTCTTAGTTGCAGAAAGCTCTATCTAGAAGATGCTGTATGTTTTTCCAGATCGTGGAAGTGTTGAAGTCAGTAATTGATATTATTAAATATGTTTACTGCTGATGCAGTGACACAGCTGAAATGGGCTTGCTTTTCTATGCTGAAAATTGATGGGATATTGAACTTGACTTCAATTCTACAGTGGATGTCAGCAAAACTTCAACGTGTGACTGCAGTTTCAGGCAGAATCTGTGCATGAAGCCAAGAATCGCTGGCCCAAAGCAGCATGGCTATTCACAGAATGAGGAAAAACACCGTGGAACAGGAAGACAGGGCTCTCAGCCCTCTGCTTGACTAGGCCTTGCTTGGGGCTTGATCTATGTGTGTGGCTGTAGTCCTCAAGCTTTGGAAAAATGACATTTTTTTCTTACTACACTGGATGAATGCTAAAGAGTGTCAGGAAAAAAATAATCAGGCATGTAGATCAGAGAAATATTTTGGTAAAATGATGGCTGGAAAAATGAATATTTTGTTCATATAATAATGTATATTACATATTACATATATCATATATAAAATGTATATTATCTTATATCATATAATAATGTAAAATGAATCTGGGTTTTTTTTTCTTTGTTTCTATGGTGCACTGTGTCTAAGTGTGCATTATTTAGACAAAGATTTATAAATTGATATCAAAAGGTAAATTCACCATGGATAAGCAGAGAACTTGTTCTCTTCCCAAAAATGATATGTCCAATGTTCTCTGTTTCATAACTTTAGATTGAACTCTTTTGTGCATATTAGGCTATTTCCAGGGAGGGCAAACATTTACATCCATATTTACAATATCACTAATGCTCTAGCAAAATAATGTACTTTCCCATGCTTCATCTTATTGAGTCCCTAAAACAACCATGTGACCCATGTGGTGTGGCAGTTTAATTCCCATTTTATATGTTAGCACACTTAAAATTCTGAGTAGGGAAATGACTTGGCCAGTGTCAAATACCTAATAAACATCTCACTGTTGGCTCTCTTTCAACTATTCTGATTTTAAACTGAGTGTTTTTTGTTTTATATTTTTGTATATCAGTGTATTTTTCCCGCTTGCTTTGGACCATTTACCAACATAACTCAAAATAGGAAAAACTACCCCAATTGTCTGCTCTGTCGTTTCCTTCTTTGGCTATGACTAGCTCTGAGGATTGTGTCGCCCCATGAGCTGGCATCACAGAATGTTAGACCTGGCAGATGTTAGCGATGATGTAGTTCAACCCTTACACCGGGTTTGCCAATCCCTTTCTTCACCTACACCTTGTGTACACTTGGCAGACCTTCTCCATTGTTCCTTTTCTAGGGCTATCAATGTATCAGCTTCCAACTTTACTGATGAGGTATATTCCTTAGGTCTGTTGCAGTCTTTCCCAAGTAAGATGTTGACATTTCAACAGGGTAACTGAGGATATGTTATTAATGAATGAAACAAGATGTGAGCAGAGTTAAGAGAACTAATGTGGTTCCCTGGAGTCATTACCTCCAGGAGACCTAAAGCAGCCAGGGATGGGACAGATACTGGAACCCAAGGAGCTATAAGAGAGGTCTGGAGTGTATTTCACAAGAATGAAGATAGGGAAACAAAACACCAAACTCTTTCTTTTGAACTACCTACTCTCATGCCATAACTCTCATTGTCCCAAATTGGAAGCCAGAGGGTGTATTAGCCAAAGTATATTTTAAACAGCTGGGGCACTTGGGTGGCTCAGTTGGTTAAGTGTCCAACTCTTGGTTTCGGCTCAGGTCATGGTCTCAGGGTTGTGGGTTCCAGCCCCAGGTCAGGCTCTGCGCTCAGTGGAGAATCTGCTTGAGATTCTCTGTCTCGGGGGCCTGGGTGGCTCAGTCAGTTAAGGACCTGCCTTCAACTCAGGTCATGATCTGAGAGTCCCAGGATGGAGTCCCACATCGGGCTCCCTGCTCAGCAGGGAGTCTGCTTCTCCCTCTGCCCTTCACCCTGCTTGTGCTCTGTCTCACTCACCCTCTCTCTCTCTCTCAAATAAATAAATAGAAGTCTTTAAAAATTTTTTTAAAAATTAAATTTACAAAATAAAATCATTTTTTTTAAATAAAGAGATTTTCTCTCCCTCCCTCTGCCCTCTCCCCCTATGCGTGCTCTCTCTCTAAAAATAAAAAAATAAAAAAATAAACATAGCCTACACTAACGTATTCTTTGGGAAGCAAAGGTGAGAGGAAAAGAAATGAGGTAACCAAGGGAGAGCAAATATTTTACAAGCACTTTACTAAAATAGCCCTATCTTCATAAGAGGCAGATTGCTTGGTTTCACAAAGCATCTCCAGAAAAGTGCTATGAAGCTATGATGTCTCTCGGGAGTCTGAAGGGGCCCATTGACTAGTAAGAGCCCCACGGAGTGTTAATTCCTCTAATCTTGACTGTGTCACGGGTGGGCAATGACTGGTCTCATGGTGTTTCCCCCTTGACAGCAATGAGGAAGTGGCAGGGCGTGAGCAAAGAGGTGGCTGGCATGAGCCAAGGTTCTGTGCGGTTGCGCCGGTGAGCAATCTGAAGGAAAGTGAACCACCAAACAGAGGCACTCTTGGCCTACAGTGGCAGGAAAGGTCCAGCTCTATGATCTTCAGAATAATGTGAGCCCTCCCTAGGGCCACACCCCTCAGAGAGCAAGCAAGCCAATGGTGCCAGTCTAGGAATATATGAATCAGGCCTGGTACAGAAGCCAGAGTTTCCATAAAGGTCAACCTCATAGGATGAAAGAGGAAGCAGGAATTGGGGAGAGGAGAGCACAGTTGGTCTGGAGTGGAAAACAGAATATATGCATCGTACTGGTAAGAAATGGGAAGATGTTCTACAAACTGGCCATGTCATATTTTGCAAAACTGTATCTCCAAACCGTATTCTTTTTAAGATTCCCAAAGTTAAAGTGGCAAGATAGAGTGGGCTTGTGGTAGAGTCTGACTGCCTTGACTGCAGTCTTACAAAATTTTGCTCTGTCCCTTTTAGTGATTTATTTTCCTCCAACGTCCTATAAAACTGCATTGTTACAACTCACCCTCACCATGTCCTCTATGATTGCCCTCACTCTGCCTTCCTGTTTGCTCTCTGCGGGACCACTGTCATCTTTTGCTGGGGCCTTTGCTTATTGCCACACACCTAGGACTCATTATATTTCTTCTCAGATCGTTCTTTACAATGATAACAGAATAATCTTTTAAAAACACAAAACTGATCTCATCATTATCCCTTTTAAAAAGACTCTACCATCTTGTATACAAATTATTTTGTAATTTGGTATTGTAAAATAGGATATCAGTTTTATCTCGGTCTTATAAAAGGATCCAGTGTGGTACCTTTATTAGAGAGCAATGTACTTTTTAATTTTTAATAGATTTGAGCACAAAAAGGAGGACATGGGGCGCCTGAGTGGCATGGTTGGTTAAGCCTCTGACTCTCAGTTTCAGCTCAAGTCACGATCTCAGGGTGGTGAGATGCAGCCCTGAGTTGGGCTCCCCGCTCAGCAGGGAGTGTGTTTGATATTCTCTCTCTCTCCTTCTACCTCTGTCCCTCCCCCTGCTCACTTTCTCTTTCTTTCCCTCCCTCCCTCTCTCTCAAAATAAATAAATAAATCTATTAAAAAAAAAATAAGGAGGACATAAATTCCACTGAACAAAATTGAGTGTGTGTGAGAGAGGGCACGTGCGTGAGTGAGCACATGTGCATGTCCCAGATTGTTCAATTGATTGCATTTTTTCCGCTCACATTCTTTCTTGATGGAAAGGTTGTCCACTCCTCCTGCTTACACAGACCATTTACATACTTCCATGATAGTCCTCGTGACATAGTTCAGTAATTTTCTCTAATTATCTCTCTTCCTCACTTCTTTAAGCCCAACAGCGAGTTTTAATCATTGAGACTCCCTATAGTTGTTGTTACTCAGTGAGTGGTTTTGATTGAAATGTAGAATCGAGTGTTTTAGTAGTGTAGGGTTTGCTTACAAGACTATTTACTCTTCATTTTATTCGTATCTATATATATTTACTTGTGCATTGATAATTCATTTTGAACACTGCTTTAATTTAAAAGCATGGATTACAAACATAGAGTATAAACAAAAACCAAAATAAGGGTATATATTATTTAATTATACAACACTCACCCTAGAATATATTTTAAAATGATTCAAAGACTTTTTATCATTTTGTTGTTTTGTTTATCAAAACTACTTCTCTATAAATGAAACAAGATGGGATTGGGAGGGAGACAAACCATAAGTGACTCTTAATCTCACAAAACAAACTGAGGGTTGATGGGGGGAGGGGGGTTGGGAGAGGGGGGGTGGGATTATGGACATTGGGGAGGGTATGTGCTATGGTGAGTGCTGTGAAGTGTGTAAACCTGGAGATTCACAGACCTGTACCCCTGGGGATAAAAATATATGTTTATAAAAAATAAAATTAAAAAAAAAAAAAACCTACTTCTCTAGCCTTTCCTAAAGGGCATTAAGTAGTGTTTGCCACTTAGTAAAAGCATGTCGATTTGCCAGTTAATCTGGCCTCAGTTTCATAGTCTGTAAAATGGGAAGAATAACATCTATCTCATGAGATAGTGTATATAGTATGCCTAGCCTAATTCCCCAAAGGTCTGTTAGACCCCTCTCCTCTGTCCCATGTTGAAAACTAATTTTTAAAAATGCTTGTTAAATATGAATTTGGCAATACAATGGAAATATGGGCCAGTAGTAGAAGAATATTTTCATACGTGTAGAGTGTGGTGGAAAATCTTTCATTTTCATACCTTCAGGCTCTTTACCATCATCGTCAGAAAAGGAAGTTAAGAAATGCTTTATTGAATTCTTCATTCACTCAACAGATATTTATGGGGTTTCACATTTATATATACACTGTGCTGAGTGCTGAAGATTTAAAAAAAAAAAAAAGAGCATTGGTTCAGGTATGATCTCTCCTTGCCCCTTAAACAGATAAAGTCACCCAAGATCTACCGACTTGTGGCAACACCCAGCTACCATTCATGCCTGGGACACGGGTGTTGGTTCTAATCTCCATCTTGCAGAATTTGCTTTTGGCCTCCTCACCTCAGTCTATGCCTTATCCTGAAAGTTTTACCAGTATCAGTTAGAGATGTATACATGTGTTTTAGTATTTAATTCCTTCTTACACATTGTCTCATCATAGATATTTAACCCACTAACTTTTTTTCCTTTTTGATAATTACAATAAATTTTAATTCTAATCAGTAGTTAAAGAGAATATCATTTCCCCTTTCCAATATTGTAGAAACTAACCTGACCTAGAAGTGCATTTGCATTTATTAATGTCAAACATCATCTAGTTATCGGTAATTGTGATTGGAACCACATGGGGGAAGAAAAGAAGCAAAAAAGGAGTTGACTACCTCAGCTGTCTAAATTCGACTAAGAATTGATATTTGCAGGTGGTGGGAAATTTATTATAAGGTTGCTGCCAGGGCACACCTTGATTTACCCTTGAGGCATGGCATTAGGCCTCCAAGTACATAACCCAGAAAGGAATTGTGCAGGTGCAAAACAAATCCACAAATGATTTGCCAAATGCCTAGTTTTATACTCCTCTGATTCTGAAGACAATGTCATCCATCTGATTTGTATTAACTTTTGATAAAATCTAATTATAAATAAAGATTAGAAAAATATTATAGAAACAAAAGGTATTCAACAATACGATTACAATCTTGAACAATCGGAAATTATTCTGATGGCTTTCCCTACTCCCAGCCCTGCCCTTGCCAAGTTGCATAGGTAACGCTCCCTTTGTAAAGATGGTACATATCATTCCATGTATGATTAAATCTTCTGGCATGAACAGGAGTGGATATAGTACACAAATGTTTTTCACCAGAATGTTCTTTTTGTTTAAGGGATGAGGGAGCAGAGAGTGTCTGCAAATGGGGAATTTTCAAGAAGCTTAGTTTCTCCTTGAATGCGTGACAGTCGCCCTGGCAACAACATCAATCACTAAATACATAATAATAATTTCTTCACGGTAAGGATATGAAATAAGCTATTAACTCCAGAGCTAATATTACTTTAGAATAGTGTAAAGAGTATAATTTTGGAAAGGAAGGGTGCATTTTTGTAAATTTCTCCCTCTTTTGACATTTAACTTTGAGGCTGGGTGTCGATGGTGCAAATTACCAGGATCTGAGTTCTGGAACAGGGCCTAGACTTCCAATGTGTTGCATGTCATTACCAAGCCCACAGTTCTGTTTTGTTTTTTTGGCCCTGCCATACTTTCTGACGTCGAAGACGGTTTGTTTTCTTTTGTTTGTTTGTTTGTTTTACTCGTACCAGAATCCATTCTTGGCAATGCACCATGTTGCTATCACTGATCTACTTTAAATTTGTGTAAATAAAAATGGAGCTCATTTTCACGTATCTACTTTAGAATTGCAGTTTTTCAAAGAGCGGTGTATGGTAAACATTATTATTAAACGTTCACTGAGAATGAAAATTTTCTCAATACTTCCCCAAGATAGATTATTTCCCCCTAAAAACAGTAAAAATGAAACAAAGCAAACAAACAAAACAAAACAAAAACAAAAAAGAAAAAAACAAAGATTAAAATTTCTTTTTTTTTTTAAAGATTTTATTTATTTATTTGACAGAGAGAAATCACAAGTAGGCAGAGAGGCAGGCAGAGAGAGAGGAGGAAGCAGGCTCCCTGCTGAGCAGAAAGCCCGATGTGGGGCTCGAATCCAGGACCTGGGATCATGACCTGAGCCGAAGGCAGCGGCTTAACCCACTGAGCCACCCAGGCGCCCCAAAGATTAAAATTTCTTTATAACACATTAAAAAATGAATCGAGTTCTACTGTTAGATGGATCCTGAAGGATGAAAACATACTATCTTAGCCCATCTTTGTTTTTTTTTTCTTTATTAAGATTTTGTTTATTTATGTATTTGAGAGAGATAGTGAGAGAGAGAGAGAGAGAGAGAGAGAGAGAGAGAGCATGAGCAGTGGGGAGAGGGAGAAGCAGGGGCTCCATCCCAGGACCCTGGGATCATGACCTAAGCTGAAGGCAGCTCCTTAATCCACTGAGACCCAGGCATACCAACCCCCTTTGGTTTTATTGATAAAGAAACTAAGGTCTAATGATGCTAATTTAGTGGGCAAGAATGCAGCAGACCAAAGAACTATGAATGAAACCAAGGTAATTCGCTTCTCCTTCCAGTACCATTTTCACTCTTCAATGCTGCTGGGTTCTATCTAAATCACAAACCAGTGTTTTCAAAATAGAGACCCCAGGTCTACTTGCCTCGCCGCGATGCTCCCCACACTATAGCTTCAGACCCATCTCCTGAGGTTCATTCTGCAGATCTGGAATGAGGCACTTGCATCTGCATTTTTAACAACCACCGTCCAGGAAACCCGCTGCTCCCTGAGATTCGAGAACACGGCCTGCATTGTGATGCCTTGGGTCACGATGTAGATGATAAGTGCTGATGACCGGTTTCCCACACAAAATGTTTTTCCCATTGCAAAATGTACAAAATATCTCCAATTCAGATATTGGTCCTGAGCCTCTTATGAAAAAAAAATCAACACGTAAGATTTATCTGGACTAATCTATTTAGTCAGTGAAGTGCTGGAATATAGGATCTGGTAACATAAATTAATTCCTCTCCTATAAATGGTTGTGCTGAGTGAAAATCAACTGTTGCATTTTACTTCTTTGGAGAAACTGGCGATGGGCATTAAACAGGAAGGCGTAGATACCGTTTCCTCTAGATAAAGGCTGTATACAGATGGGAATGGTGAGATCCCCGATAAATATCCAGCTGGCAGTGCTTGATTATACCCAGCCCCAAATTCAGAATGGTGGCATTCTGAAAAGGGTGGTAAGTTCCATTTACCAGCTGAGAGACGACACTGTCGGGAGTCAGTATTAATATTATGATCATCAGGAACATTCTAGTACCCGTTTATTTGTGAAAGCGATGATACGGTTTTCAACTGACAATATTCAACAAGAATCAAGATAACAGTTTTCATGCCAGATTTTGATTTTGTTTTTGTTTTGTCTTATGCGAGTGAGGGAAGGAGGGGACGGAGAGATACTTCACAGTGAAGTTTGATTGAAAACAAGCAAATGCCTGCATTGGTCTACATGCAGGACGAGGCATCAAGTTTTCTCATTTCAAGCCTGAGTAATTTAGATCATCTGGAAGGCACGTGGGCACAAGGCCACAGTTTCTAGTCAGTGTCAGTTGCCTTTGTACAGGAGACAATCAAGCAGCAAGGCACACTGTAATTTTTCTTTTATGTTTCAAAGGGTTCTTTAAAAAGATTGTATTCTTCCCTCACATTTTCATTGCCACAGCTGGTGGCTCCCTCCTAAATGGTATATTAGGGCCCTCGAGCACTTGATGTCTATCTTCTCTTACTTGACTGACACGACGCGTGTCAAAATGTAAATAGTCTAATGCAGAAAGCACATGAGTTCAAGGAGAAATTATAAGACCATTTCTGAAATGTCTCTGATGGGCTGTGCTCTGAGAAATTTCTGCTGTGACCCTCCAGCCTTCTCTAATTCTAAGCTGGTGGGTTTTTAAAGTGTGCTAATGACCACACTAATCTATACCCACTGAAAGGACCGAAATGCTCTCTCTCTCCTACTTGAACACACAGCACTTTCTGCCGTGATCTAAAGCAGATTATTCACAGCTTGCGATATAGCCCTACAATTCCTTAGAGCTAAATTAAATTAAGCCCATTTCAGATTCCTTTCCTGGTTATTAGGAATAGCGCATTTCATTTTTAGAACCTTGCTCTAACGAGAGTTCTGTTGTTAATGAAATCATTATGCATCGATAATGCTGTCTGCATCTGACCAAGAGACAATCGAATATAGTCTTGGAATGCTGGAGATGGCAGAAGGTTAGAGACGTAGGACCATTTAGTTGGGCCTCCCCTCACCTTATTTTCCAGACGCAACATTCTCTCTCAACTCATGTTAACAGCTAATCCTGCATCTACTCCCGTGAGCTCATCAAATGCCTCCCCCTTTTGCCACAGACCCACTACCTTGACGGTGAAGACGGAGCAGAGTCTTTATCAGGGATCCTAGTAGAGGGAGTCAGATTCTTTAAATGCTGGTCTCAGATTTCTGGTTCTTTCCTTCCTCTCATCTCTCTTACTTCCCGCACTTACTGAGTGTCAGGTTTTGTGAAGTACCCTGCTAAGGACAGAGATTCTGTGATAAGCAAGAAAAATGTCTGCCCCCAATAAACTAACAAGTAATTGCAACTGTGCATCAGTAACATAAGATGAATATTAAAAGAGATATTGTGAGGATGGAAAGGTGAGATTTGCTTGCAGGATGATGAAACGCCCCACGTCTCCCACCAGGAAAAAGATGGCTCCTTGTTCGTCTCTTGCATTCTTACAATACCCTGCAGTAATGGCTTGGCACATTCAGATTGGTCCTACTTCCCCAAACATACCCTGGCATTTCACACCTCCCATCCTTTACATGTTTCATTTTTTTCAGAGAATGTTGCATAATGTAACAGTCAAAATGACTCCTACTAAACATGGTCCTCCTCTATTTCCATACCTCTAGGTGCACACACCTCCCACACACTCTCACAAACTCTGTTTTATGTGGGATCACAGTGTCTGCATTATGAGGACAAAACACAGTCCTCTATTTTAGAGAGATCAGATCATTTTTTGACCTCGTGATTTATTCTGACTTTTTTGAGGAAGTAATAGGATCATTTAAGCCCATCTCAAATTCTATGACTGCTTAGGCTTACCAGACCAAAAGAGTGTCTCCTTGTGTTGTTGTACATTTTACGGAAACATATTCTATTTAAGCTCTAAGCTCCTGGTCTCTAAGTCACAGGTGTCAAAAGCCAAACTTGGCATCCTGAAGGGTTTCCACTTGCAATCAGAAAAACGAAAGGCTGTAAGAGCAATGAGTTCCGAGTTGCTCACAGACTAAGAGATTTTTAATACTAAGTATGAAAATTATTTGGCTTCTGTGGCTGGTAAGTTGCCCAGTGGTCCTTTTGCTTATTTGGATCAGGACAGTTGAGTCTGGGGAAGAAGGCAGTCTAGAGATGACATGAACAAACTTGACATTTGAAGATTGGCTGGTTATTAGGATTTCTAAGAAAAACTATAAATTCCTGTAAGATTAAGTTACGTGTCCTTATATACCTGCATTGTCTGTCTCCATTTTGTCCTTGACATAGAGGACTCCATTTTAGTTTGATTCTATAATACGCCTCTAACTTGTAAGAAAGAGAATTTGTCTATTGGGGTCCACAAAATGGAGACTGTCCCAGAGGTATTGCCCATAACATAGCTGGCATATTGGGAAATGCCTCATTATCAAGGAAACTTAATATACATCAATCACAATTCTCCAACTCAGCTTTAGCTAGCTTAACCTTACTCCAGAATACAGACCTGCTAACCTTAAAAGGAAATCTCTGACCTCCTAGCCAATCCTGTCTTCTTTCCATGGTGCCACTTCTAACATTCTCTAAAACTCACTCTTGAGCAAAACCCCACTGAAAAAATGCTCCATTGCTTGTCAGGCACTGGAATCCCTCAATCCTTGGATAGTTTTACCTTAAATACATTGCACCAAACTCATTTTTTAAAAAAGATTTTATTTATTTATTTGCCAGATAGACAAAGCACAAGCAAGGGGAGTGGCAAGCAGAGGGAGAAACAGACTCCCTGCTGAGCAAGGAGCCGGATGATTCCCAGGTCCCTGGATCACCACCTGAGCCTAAAGCACAGGTTCAACCAACTGAGTCACCCAGTCGTCCCACATCAAGCTCATTTTTAAATTGTTTTATTTTTGTCATAATTTATTATGGTGAAATTTATTTCTGAATTTGTTGTTATTGATACATTTGCATATAATTTTGTATTGGTTTCTAATTGGATAGGATTGATTTTATTAGAGCTTCAGTTAATATCAAAAAGTTAATATATAGCTTCCAATAGAATACTGCTATCATGTCCTTAAATCTCCTAAGTCACTGTTTATAATTTTTTTAGATTGAGGTAATGTTATTGATGGTTAATTTTAACCATTACGTATCAATTTTTTTTAATTGAACTCTAAAAAAGATAATCTCATTTCATAGTTCTAGGAACCTACTGTCACCTAGAATGGCAATCTGGAAGGGAGTAGTAGGATCCAATATTAAGCAGTTGCTTCATCATTTCATAGTGGAAGTTTTACATCAATTGAATAGGTAATGCATGGATTTCAATGTCAACAGGATTATAAAAATAACTCATATTTATACAGCATTTTAAATATTAAAAGCAAATGCCAATTTATCTCATTCTCATAACCCCATGGGTAGAAAAATTATTATTAATAGATAAACCATTGGTGTGTTTCCCAATGACAGAGATTTAAAACAAAACAAAAAAAAACCTCTCACATAAAAACATTCAATTTGCCTCAAAATGAGATTCCTGGAATGTGATTTAGGCTTACTTCTTTAGGGCTTTGAAGAAACAGTAGAGTCCTGCCATACCAGGTCCTGGTACCAACACTCATGAACTCCATAGGCAAGGATATTTTCATGCATATGTACATCACCTAATTCACATGCTCAAGAGCAGGGAGTGTGTATGGATGATGGAAATCCATAAATAATCAACAACAAACTTCTTTGGCTCAAAGGGTTTACACTTTATCCCCAAGGAGGCTTTGGCCCTGATCTCTACCTAGAAGGAAAAATTGGCTGCTCTTTCCTCTTCCTTAGATCCCCTTCCCAGCTTGTGGCCATGAGACTCCCCTCCAGGAATTTGTGTAGCATCTCCATTGGAGGTCATCTTTTTTTCATCACCATCTGGAGGTCTTTTCCCAGGCACTTTAGTCGCTCCTCCACCTGATTACAATATCCCACTGATCCTGTTTTGCACTCTCTCTGCTTCTGAACAAGATCTCTCTTTGGTGTCCCAACACCATAAAAGAAGTTAATAATGCATAATGAGCTTGGACATCAATAGTTGGAGCTGTAGTGGACTAAAATTACCCTTCTCTTTCATGTCATCATGAAGGCAGAGTCTGATCATGGGCTCAGTGAATTCCCATGTTGTCAGGACAGACTGGATGTTTTGTGAACAACAGGAAGCATGTGAGCATAGGCCAGAGCTAATGTGCCCCTCTCCCTCATTCTATTTCATCTGGAAAACTGATAACTTTGCATCTGTCCTTGAAGAATCAGCAACTACTAGTCTGGAAAAACGACCTTTGCCTTATAAAATGCACAATATAATCTTTTCAGTTTCCACATAAATCCAACTTGCCTTTTATTACCTTTGGGTTTGTGTTGCTTAATAAATTACGATGAGCATGTGTAGCCACACTTTTTAACAAACATCTCTTTGCTGTAAGAACATAGCAGAATCATTGCTTAGCTAGGTCAGAAGCTTCCAAAATCATATTCTTTATTTTCCTTTAGTACATTAATAGAAAGGAAAATGGTGTCTGCTTTATGAGTTGATTGCTTAGAAAAATAAAACACACTCACAAAAGCTAGTCTCTAGGAAATGAATACGTGAATTAACTAATCCTTTGAAACAACTTGGGTACATGGACAAAACATCTGATTTGGGGAGAGGACAAGAAGTAGGAGGCAATTTGGGATCAGTATTTGCTCCAATGAGTGTAATTATTGTGTAAATTGTGGCTCTTGACAAAAATCTCTGAGTCCTGTTGAGATGTTGTTAATGCCCCAGGAAGAAGCCTGCCTTCTCCAGTGTGATTGCTTACAAAGATGCTGCTGCCTCCTTCCTCCTTTTCCCACAGGAGATGGGCAATTTGCCAGTGTTTCATTTTCAAGTGCCATTGTTCACCTAGAGCTTTAGGAAAATCTTCTGCCTTTTTATTGTTAATCCGAGCCTAAATGATGATCATTTTTTAAAAATCCTATAGCATTGTATAACAAATTTATTAGGCACTGACATTCGCCACTGTGGTACAAAAAGCTTTGTCACTTATTTTTTAACTTAGCAAGTAATTTAGTAATTTATGCAGCCCTGGAATGACTTTATTGGTTTACAAAATCTCCTTTTATGAGTAATTCATTGGAAAAATTATAAATCTAGAGCCCTTTCAACAATACCTTTCAAACATCATTCTTCAGTTATGATTCTGACAACAAAGCAGCACGGTAATGTTTATTACATGATTTAATCCTTTTAATGTCATATTTTACGTTGCGTATGCGTATGTATAAGCCACAGAAGAAAAACAGTCCAATTGTCCTACATCCGAAGGAAATAAGACACATTTGTTCATTAAAGAAATTGAAGAATAGGTTAAAGATGTTAATGATCATCGAATACGAGCTCATGCTGGGACCTTATGTGTATTAGGTTTGGCAGTCTTGGATTAATTCTTCATATTTAACAGACGCTGCACATTCGGGGGGAAATTTCCTGTGTTTCATCATAAAGACGGTAGCGTGATCAAAATGGATGCCAGAATTTGAAATGGTTCTAAATGGTCCTATGCAAAAATGTAAAGCAGGTGATCTTCGTGATTATCACTCTGTCTAACATCCCTTTGCATGCCTTTCAGGATGTGCCCTCCTCCTACCCTCACTTGTCATGGCCTGCCCACCGCCTAGCACTTGTGGGCTGTCACTTGGCCAAAGCCCCCACCATGACAGCATCCTTATGCTCCCAACCTTTCCCGTTCTCTTCATCCTCAGTTCAAAAATTTCCTCCAAATGTTACATTCTTTAAGAGTCCTGTCTAGTCTAGAGAACAAGAACATTGATTTGTGTTTAGGAGTTAATAGCTGGTAGTAGCTATTAATGTGACACCCTTCCCAGATATAATTTGCATTTAAACAGCTGCCTTTAACCGAAAGAAGTGGAGAATGCTGAGGATTTCAGACTCTGAGGCAGGGCCGAGGAGAGTGATTTTTTTTTTTTTTTTTTTTTTTTTTTTGCCACAGAGCCCCTCCTAGTACCCCTCAGGTATTTAATCTGCTTGAGCAGCATTAGGAGGGAGAAAAACAAATAAATACGGCTCTGATTTGATTCCCAACTCTGATAATTACTGGCTGTGTGACCTTGAGCTAGTTCTTTAGTGTCTTAAATCATAAAATAGGGCTAATAAGGTTTTATGAGGACTAAATGAGTAAGAAAGCTAAAACTCCTGAAAGGTTTACTGTTACAAGAATGTCAGTTAAAAATCTTGGGGTTACACATGACAGAAATCTAACTCAAAGCAGACATTCTGACATAGGATTTGTTGTCCAGGAATGTGTATTTTTTTAGCAAGCTAAACAAGGGTATATTCTGGTATGGTATCACACTTCAAAAATCACTGTTCTAAGGGTTCAAGGAATATTTCTTAGACCAAAGAAAAAGGGGAGGAGGGAGGGGGCTCCCAGGAGATGATAGAGAATATAATGATCCGGATTTAAAATCATCCGAAAGATGGGGAAGGCAACCTTCGTAGGTCATAGAGAGTATGGGTAAGACTGAAATGGTGTGCTGAAAGTAAACTGACTTAGTCACTAAATATTTGCTCAAGGCTAATCTTTGACAATGGAATGAACTCTAATTATAGAATTCTGTAGAAATTACCTCTAATCAGGGAAGGTAGTTGGACCACTGTAAGTGAACTAACAGTTCGTTCCTTAGTGTGTCACAAATGGAACCTGCACCAGGTAGAACTGTCACACAGAGAAAACTTTATTTGCAGCAAATAAGGAGATCACAGGAATGACTTCCAAAGCCGTGACTCCCCGAACAAGGAACAAGGGTGAGTGGACTCCTTTGATTTAGGGTCAGGATAAATATTCAGAAAGGGAAGTTTTGTCATCATATATAGAGGCAGGTATAAGGTCATGTATGTGCCTTGAGGAGACATGCCTCTACATACATTGTATATTATGTGAACAAGGTTTGTGCCCCTCCTTGGGTGGAGAGTTTCATATTATTAATAGAGGCAAACAAAGGCAAAGGACCCTGTCCTAAGAGGAAGCCACCTTTAAAAGGAAAAAGAACTCATCCTGTTATTCTACACTTCCCTGGAAGGAGCCCTCTAACCTTTCCCATATAAACAACTACCTGATGGGTAGATGAGTGTGTGGACAAAGTCCTGATTGGGTGACAGGTGTGTGGAGGGTTAATCAGATTAAAGAACCCACCAAAATTCTTATAAAGTCCCCTAGACTTAGAAATTCCCACAGCAACCCTCTTGGGTCCCCTCATTCTTCAGGAGCTTTGCCCAATCAATACACTTTGCTTTGCTGCTCACCTCTCTTTGTCTGGTCTACCTCTTCACTCTTGGAAGTAGCATGACCAAGACTCCGGGCACTAAAGGAAAAGAAATCTTGAAACATTATAGTGAGGTAAAGGTGGCTGTCAGTCACCCTATGGGTCAATTCATGGTCCACCTCTGCAGCCATGAGTTGGGGGTTGAGCTCAAACTGGTCTGGGTGGTCAGGGTCATCAGAGCTCATCCTCGGGGTAGTTATTACCACTTGAGGGGGATGGATGCTATGCTGTCGAATCATTTGCTGAGTTAAGAGATAGCTGGAAAGAAGAGTTTAAGAAAGCATGTGGGACAAAGGTTAATAGGTACAAGCAGGTAGGCAGTAGAGGTCATATTTGGGGTCTAGTTGGTGACACTATTCTCAGTAACTTGACAAAAGGGACAGAAAATGAAGGAGGTACCAAAAGACTGGAAATGATAAAATATAATCCCGTTTTTCTTTGAAGAGCCGAAGCTTGGATTCTTGCAGATATAGAGCAATGGATCTTGACCTCAATATCAAGAGAGATTACCAAAAGGAATGTTGAATGAAATATGTCTAAACCCTCAACTGGAGAACATGTTACTCATTGAGGACCTATATCGATTTTCTAAGAAAAGGTCAGACTATGTCTAGTTTTAATAGAATTATTTGATTGGTAAATTTAGATGATCAGGGAATACTGGCATACAAGATGTCTGGAGTTCAATTGTCCATGAATGTACTATGAAAAAGAATAAAGGAACCATTAACTATTAGGGAGGAAAACCTTTTCCTCTACCCTCTTTGGCTCAATGACCAAAGGCCTGTGTATTAAACCAACAAAAGACAGATTGACAAGAGAAAAGGCAAATGATTTTTATTAATATTTCACATGCACACGAGTTCATTGAAAAGTGAACTCAAAAAAGTGGTTAGACTTGGGAGCTTATATACCATTCTAACGAAGGAAAGGAGGGGTGCCTTGGTGGCTCAGTCAATAAGCATCGGCCTTTGGCTCAGGTCATGATCCCAGGGTCCTGGGATCGAGCCCCACATCGGGCTCCCTGCTTAGCGGGAAGCCTGCTTCTCCCTCTCCTATACTCCCCCTGCTTGTGTTCCCTCTCTCTTGCCATCTCTCTCTCTGTATCAAATAAATACATAAAATCTTAAAAAAAAAAACAACACACAAAAGAGAGGCTATGTGGGCTTCACAGAACAGGAAATCATAGGGAGTGATGAGGAAATACATGGAGGAACTAATAGAAGATAAGGGTAATTATAGTAAAGTTTATAAATGCAAACTTTTCTTGGTATTGTCGGTCCTCTTCCTGGTTCAGGTGGGGTAGAAGGTGGGAGGTGGGGAACAGAGGGTCGGGGGAGAGAACACCTTCACAACAGAAACTTAAGCCCTGCTCTGCTCTTAGATAGAGAGAGACAAAAGAAAATTCTTCCTGAATATATTGTTTCTCAATTAATTTTGGTTCAAAATAATCCTTATACCAAAATGGCCTACTTCAGTGTAATATATTCTGATGCCTTCCTAACCAAAGATCTTAAAGGAGTGATTCTTTAATTTTTGAACTCAGAATCCTTTATATTATTAATATTTATTGAGAATAGGAAGACCTTTGTTCATATTGGATGTATTAATGAATATTTACTGTCTTGCAAGTTAAAACCGAGAAAAATAAGTGTTAAATAATTCACTTAAATATTAATAATAAAGCCATTATATGTAAAGATGTTTTATGGAAATAACTATACTTTCAAAACAAAAAAAATAGTGAGAAGTGGTGCCTTCCTTTACACTTTACAGATTTCTTTAAGCTTCATGGAAGGTAAATTCTCACATCTGCTTTTGTATTCAGTTTGTTGTGACATAGAAAAAAACCCTAGTGTTCTATTGTGCTTCAATAGAGCATCTATCTAGGCATTGTCTGTGACACACCTGTCCACTTTCTCAGATTCTGATTCTGTGGAAACTATTTACCATTCTGTAGGTAGTTGTAGGTGCCTGAAAGATGTATAAAGCCTGTATTTTTTGGTAGACATTCAAATATCTTCCCTGAACCCTGTGGAAAAAAATAGTTCTTCCTCTGTTTGTAATTCATTTCAACATTACTTTGCCCCATATACAATTTGGGCTTTTTGACTTTTCTTTTAAACCAGTTCCCTTGTATACCTGGTTCTCTCCATTTAATGAACTAAGTAACATCTTAAATGCATGAACACTTTACATCCAAAGGAGAGTCATGATTTTACCTTTTTCTAAAAACAAACAAACAAACAAAAGTATCTTCTAACAGTGAAATTACTTATGACATAGGATTAGAAATCTTCACTGTATACTCCTAGACAATGAAAGTGAAAATAAAAAATAATGTCTTAGGTTTATTAAAATGTAGTTTTAACATTGCAGACCCATCTCCAAAAGATCTTAGTGACCCCCAAGAATCTCAGATTCATATTTTCAGAGCTACTGCTTCATAATTTTGAGGAGAGGAGTATCCTTTAACACAAATGATAAAAGGATAATTTTTGAAGTCAGAAAGATGGTGTGGGAAACCCAAAATGTATTGTTAGAAAAGTTTAAAGAAACTGAAGGGTACATTTAGCAAAGAAAAGAGAAAATTTAAGGGGACATGATATTAATATTCAAAACCATGGAAGATTTCTTGAAGGTGGAGATTGATTCCTCTCCCCTTGAATTCACTGGAATTTTAGTAACTTGCTTCTCAGAAATAGATTGAAGAATAAACAACACTGTATAACTTCCAGAACCAGATCATACAAGGTGGTAGAGCTTACCTGATCACCTCTCTGGACAGTCATTCTTGGAAGCCAGCCAGCACGTTGTGAGGAAAGAAGCTCAGGTCACATGGAAAGACCACATGTAAATGTGCTGGCCACCAGCCCAGGATAAGGTTTAAATCAACAGTCAGAATCAACTACCAGACGTCTGAGTGAACAACACTTCAACAATCAGGCTTTGGACCCTCCAGCTGAAGCTGAATAGAACTGATAAGCTGATGACTGCCAAGCTCTGTCCACCTTGCAAATCATGATGAAAATTTATGATTTTTTTTACCATTAATATTTGTAGGTGGCTTGTTATGATGCAAGAAATAGCCAAAACAAAGAATAATTACCTCTTGAAGGGTTATTACAAAATTTTTGGTGACAATTACAGGGAGTCCAATATTGGTTGACTATAGGAAAGATTTTTATAGTGAACATCTATCCAAAAAATACAATCATAGAATGAGCATGTTTCATGTTGATAGCATTGTACCTTATGGTTATCATATCCAATTCTTTTGTTTTCCAGATGAGGAAATGTGGACTCAGCAAGGTTAAATGATTTGCTCCTCTACTCGTTAATGGTTCAGTCAGAACTAGAACAAAAGAATCCTGAATCTTAATTAACTTCATTTTCCACTACACTATTTTTGTTGGGAGTTCTTGGTTTTCCTACTTCCAGAGCTCTTCAAAGAGCATGACTTCCTATTTGTCAGGAGTGTAATATAATGGAGAACAAGGGTGATGGGTTTTTGACTAGATGATAGACAAAGACCTTTCCTAACCAATAGGCTATGATTCCGTGACTTAAAATGGACATATGTTTGCAGGCTTATGAGAAGTAAGGGTCTTTTCTAAGCACACTACTTATACTTCTCTGTGGTCCTTGTCTCCCAAAATAGTAATTCATATAGTTGTTGTTTTTTTGTAATTTTAATTGTTAATTATCATTCAAAGAGACTGAGAGTCTCAGCATGCATTTCTGTACTCACTAATTCATTCTACTGATACTTGTTAAGAGCCCACATGTGCGCCATGTTTTATACATTTAGGAGACTAAGACTATTAATTGCATCTCATCCAACTCCAGTTCTTCCAAATATATTTTCATCTAATTCACTTTTTGTACTTATTCTATTTTTCTTCATGCTAACTTTTCATATTTAAAAAGGGTAAGAATTAATTTGCTATTTTTATTAAATTATAGATTAATTAGTAGAAAACATCAAAAGGAGTAGAATAGAAATATATTGCAATTATAAGAAGATGTAGGGATTTTTGTCACAAGGCTACGTTAGTAAGCTGGAAATATTTAAATTGTCACTGAGTGGAATATCTGCTTTCTTTTTTCCATTATTATAGCTAAAGTATATGAGATGTTTAAGGGGGAAAAAATCAAAGCAAAAGGCAAATATTTTCCAAAAGAAAAATCATTTTAATGTTAATTGCTATTCCTGTACAAAAGTTTGAAGAGAGCAATGCAAGTTAATGGTTGACAGGGCAGATCTGTAACTGAACTGCCTGAGTCATATCTCAGTGAGTCCATTTCTTCTTTGCCTTACTTAAGATAAGTTACAAACCTCTTTCTATATTCTTCACTTGCAACATGGGAATGACCATAATATTATCCACTTCATGTGATTAGGTAATGTGGTTAATATTTGTAACAGTTTTGCCACATGCTTTGTGCTGTAAAGACATTTGTAAATTAAAATATAACCATGTGATAATATTTTGACTCTTCTCCTTTTTCTTCTGATTAAAAAGTTTAGTTTTACTGATTTACCTAACATTTTAGCAATAACAGTAGTCTGTTCATTTATATTTTTCCTCCTACTTTTAATTTTGCTAAAATTTTAGAATTCGGGTGGTTTACTATCATCATATAACTATTTAAACTTAATACAAACTGTCCACTTAATTTTAACCTAGTCACATTTAACATGTACCTCATGATTTTTGTTTCTGGGATTTTAAGAAAACTTTATTCACTTCAGAAGTGGAACAGAGATACGTTCCTGAATTTTTATTATACTTACAGTATTATCTTTCATTCATTTTTAATCCACCTAAGTTTTAAATTTTTGTGTGGTGTAAAACTGGCATTAATTTTTAATTATCTATACAATTATCCAGTTTCCCAGTGACATATATCAAGGCCATCCATGTAAAGACATATCCATATTTTGTTATATCCCGAATGTCCATATGTTCATGGCTCTAGATTTGGAGTCTTTGTAATCTGTTGGTCCATTCTTTCTCCTGTGCTTTGCCAGACTTTTATACTTGTATAAGTTTATGGGAATAGCCAATTTACCAAGCAATAATGTATCACTTAGGACAATAACTACCAAACTATAGAAGGAAATGAAAAGCTTACTTTAAAGCAACCAAACACAAGACGACATGAAGTCACTGAGGAGTGCAGTAAGGCAAGAAAGTGAGTGAACAGAAAGCAGGAATCAGCAAATAGTCCTCATATGAAAAGCTTATTAATTCTCTAAGTGAAACTATTGTTAGAATTACAAGTCTAATCTCCACGAGAATGACCGTATGTGACATTCAGACAGCTGTTTTAGCCCATTTATAATCTTTTTAAGATACTAGCTTCTATTACCAATGCAAAACTTGATCATTAGCAACAAACCCTGAAGAATTAGACATCATAACATGGAAATTTTCAATGGGTCCAGGATGCCCGGGTGTAACGCTGACAGGTGGGATACGTAGAGCGTGTCATCCTCACCTTTCTCAGGCTGGGTTGTAGACCCAAGATAAGAAAGGGGGTGAATGAAGACTTTGACAAAAGGAACTAAATCACTTTAAAAAATGTAAATAATCAGAAAGCTGCTTCCAATGTGACACAGTTTTGTCTACAGGCTGTTATCTCCAGACAACATTTTGAAATGTATCCCTTCCTGTTGGCTGCTAATATTGTAACCGTGCTTTATCCCGGATTTTCATAAGAATTCTGGAGGATTTGAGGAAGGCCAATTAATCAATGCCAGAGTGGATAATGATTTATGACCAGAGTAAAAATAGGAGTGCAGACGTTTCAATGTGGCTCCTTCTCTCTGTTGACCAGAATTTTTTTCTTTTTCTTGGAATGACTCCAAACATCTTGCTGGCAAAGAGGGTGTATTTTTTGAGATAGCAAAGTTGTTTATTGAGCCACTGAGTTCAATCAGCATCAGTAACTCCTGCAGTAGAAGGAAAATTGGTAAGAAAAGGCTTAGTGTAAATCTTTGAATATGGAGGAACCCATTAGCTGGTTCAGCAAGTCACAGAATGGGACTTAGAATGTGAACACATTGTACATAGAGTGTGTGTTTGTGTCTGTCTATTTTAAAATATATGGGATAGTCTCTCCCTATTCAGTATTTTGTTATGCTACCACATTTGCGCCTAAGTATTTTGATACTATTACTGGCATAGCACTCCCAGACAAAAGAAAAGATATATTTATTATTTCCCTGAGTTCTGTTTTTATCCTTCAAGATATCTGGTCCAGATATTCAATCAGATTTTATTACCTTTGTTTCCAAATCATAAATTGTTTAACAAATACCCCATCATTGATGTGTATCATAGAATAAGATATCTTATTTCTTTGATGAGTGATTATGGGATACTACCTTTATACTGCTAAGATTTATGCTACTCTTTTCAGCAAAAGCGAGTGTAGGATGGTGAAATGAACAGTAATAAAGTTGGCAGGCTGAATGCTGCTATGTGTGTCTAATGTCTGAGAAAGGAGTCTGCTTTTATGCAAATACAAATTGGCTGTGAAGCTTGTAATTCGAGAATCCAAACATCTAGCATGTGTCCTCTGTATGACCCAATGTGATTTGAAAGACAGAGTAGAGACAATGGGTAGAGAGGGCAAGGAATGAGAAGGAAAATATTCATGTTGTTTGTGGAAATTTGTTAAAAGCCACTGCCTGTTAAAGAAAGAGACTCAGGAATGGAAGTACTGCTAAATTACAATCTTAGTATTAAAAGAATAAAGGACTGTTGTTATTATTTTTCTACAGCAATACCAAGGGTTAATTAATATCTAACACAGCCTTTGGTATTGAGTAAACACATGATTTCATTTTATCAAGTGTCGTTGTGAAAACTAACAGTGCTCCTTTTGTGAGAAGGAATAACAAACAGGAGGAGAGCTATGCCCAATAGATCCAACCTGAAAAAGAGCCTTCTGCAAGCTGAGAGTTGGTAGCCAAGGACCATTCTGAACTATATGAAAAAGGTTACTGAGTCCCCAGTAACCACTGATGTAAGAACTGGACACCGTGTCATTATATTCCTCAACTGGGTAGCTCTTGCCCAATACTCTGCCCTCTAGAATTCCTGCTATCAGTTAAGGGTGCTGTCACTGAAGGCTGTGTCTTCAGGACTCCATCTTTTAAGCACCATCTTTGGTCCAAGAGTATAAATCTGACCAAAGCTGGTAAAAATAGTGTTCTTTGATTCCTGGTTGAAGTCATTTGTCCAGGCCTAGGAACTTGACCATAGACTAATCAGAATAAGTCTCTGAGATGTAAAACCTTAAGATGAAAAACACAGAAGGTATTAAAGCCATGTTTTCTGCCACATAGAAGAAACTTTTATAACTTTTATATTGGGAAAAATATAAGTAGGCAAATGGCAGCCCAGCTAGTACAAAAGAGTCCTTCAAACCCTGTTTCTAGGAGTTCCTAAGCCTTAGCTGCATCCCCAACTTTCTTATGTACTGGGTGTTCCTTTATACCTTACATTTCTTGAGTTAAAATGTTGCCTGTTTTGTCTAATCAAGCTAACTTGGGTATTTGTCACTTGTAATTCGGAACCCTAATACAATGGCGAAGGTCAATGATTTTCACGTATTCCTGACAGAGGATTGTTATCTATTAACATGGGTATACTATGTAAAAATTATGGTACAAGATTTCTGTCTGGAATTGACCAAAACTTCTTATTTAAAGATTTATTTATTTTCCAGAGCGGGGAGGGGCAGAGAGATAGAGGGAAGAGACAATCTTAAGCAGACTCCCAGCTGAGCGAGGAGCCAGATGCAGGGCTCAGTCACACAACCCTGAGATTATAACCTGAGGCAAAATCAAGAGCCGGAGACTTAATCGAATGAGCCACCCAGGTGCCCCAAAACTTTTTAAAGTAAAATTATTTCTAAAAACTATATTTCAAGGATTATGCTGAAGAGCTTATGATAGTTCAGTGTTACACAAATTAGTACAAGCATAAATTTAATCCTTTTATAATGTGGTTATATCAAATAGAAGATACTAACTCATTCCTCTTTTTATTCTATCTCACCAAAAACTGCAGATTTTCTATATACAAATTAGTTCAAACTTGGATGACGACTAAGTAAAAATAAAAATAAAGGTGGCAAGTCCAAAATAGATTTGATTCATCTCTTTGCAGAGCAAGTTCGATAATATTTCCCCTGCTTTTTGTTCAGATTTACTGATATAGCCACTACCACGTGACAAACAATGAAGAAAGAACGCATAATCTTATGGAAGAAAGTAACAGTGAAATCCCAATAGCACAGAGAGAGAGATGAGAGAAGAATACCTACCTAAGAAGGCTGAGTAGTGAAAATAAAAGTAATTCAAACTCAGGAAAGTGTCGTAGAAAGAGAAGGTGTAAATGGGTGCTGGATATAAGTGAATCTTTCTCCATCCCAGACCCATTCCTCACATTTGTGCTGATTTGTGATCTTTACATGCACCATTGTCCTTTGCTTTCTCTTCTCTATCTTCTTCAACTTTTTATAAAAAGATTCGCTCATTTCCCATATGTAGATTCAGCATGCCCAATTTTCCTGAATGAGTCCCAACTGAGCCAGAATAAATTCCCACAGCAGCCATACCACCCTGCCCTTAATTCCAGCCTAATCCAATGGGGCTTTCAATCGTTATGTTCCTGTATTTACCATTAAAGGTCCAGTCATTACTTCTCTCCTAAGTGTCCCTTGCTGCTAATTTCTGTAAAGTCAAAATAATGCTGTACATCCCAGGGGCTGCTCTGATTATTAATTTTTAAAATGGAGAGAAAATGCTTAGACAAATGACCTTCATAGTTTATCTATATTTATTATTTTTATTAGTGATATCTATATTTGTTATTTGCCTTCTTCTTATCATTATTGTTATTATTATTATTATTATTTGCAGGTGTTATCTTCCAGAGCCTAATAATGAGTGCATCTGTATCCCTCATACTAATATTCTGGGGTTTGCCCTAGTTTTCAGGATTAATATTCTTTTTCTAGTCCCCCATCTTAGTTCATTAGTTCAATCATTCACTTAATTAGTTAATATTTTTCAAAAAGCAGCAGGTAAAAGGGGGCTAGGTTAAAGACAAGAGACAAGGCAATGGGGGTAGCAGAAATGACCTAGCCAGTTCAACCTTGGGAGAGATGGAGGTAACCAGGATGGCCATATGCATACGTCATAATAAAGACATGGGTTTTTACTCCTGAATTGGGGTGAGAGAGACCTAAGGAAAGAGGTCAGGGTCTTACTAGTTTTTTTTTAAGCCACGTAAGCATGATCTCTGAGCTCAAGAAAAATACATATGGGAGGAAAGACTAACACATAAACATACAGTGGAATACAGGGTTCAAAGTGGAATGTATGTACAAATAGGAATGCCAATAGCTAATTGTTATGGATACATATTATATGTGATACATATTATGCCAAACCCAGTGGTGTGCTGGAGCTGGCTCTTATCTATACATTGGATCCAATCTGGCACATATCTATTCAACTCTACTTTTAGTGATGCCATGGTACTATGAATCCCCTCATTTTTCTTTCCATTTCTTTTCTTTTTTTTTCTTATGTATTTTATTTTATTTTATTTTAGAGAGAGAGCACGAGAAGTGGAGAGGGGCAGAGGAAGAGAGAGAAGCAGACTTCCAGCTGAGCAGGGAGCCCAATGTGGGGCTTGATCCCAGGATTCCAGGATCATGACTGGAACCAAAGACAGACACTTAACCAACTGAGTCACCCAGATGCCCCTCTTTCCTTTTCTTTTTTCCAGAAATGTGTGCAAAGGACAAACAATGTCTACTACATTCCACCCATTTCAATGGTGATATCCATTCAACCCTCGCATTAAATTTACTGTACTGATTCTTCAGGAAGGCAACACTTAGCAATAATTATAGGAAAAAATAAATAAAATAAAATTAAGACCCAAAAGAAGGATTGGCAGGTTAAGCTAGAGATCAGCAGCCTCCACTGCTATAGTTAGTCCTCAGGCTTAGGTGATACTCATCATCTCTTTCTTTTCTCTCATCCTTGGCCAACATTTCTGCTTCTCTGGGCTAATGAAATGATAGAGTGACCTAGATCTTTGTAACTCACATGACTGAGCTCTTGGTACTGTGACCTTGTTTGGCTATGGTCTGTTCTGGTTTAAAACAAGGCTCGAGATCACCAAGGACACCACAGTGTATCTCCAGAGTCTCAGATATACGACTTTCTGCTACTTTGTATGAAAGCAATTCTATCTCCTCATAATGATCAAAGTCAAGTACCATAGCCAATATGGTAATATTCTTTTGTGCAAGTCTATTGGCATGAGGAACTTAAAATGGCCAGGTGGGAGTCATAATTTCAGAACTCTAGATCTGCCAAATTTAAAATTACTAGGGCAGGAGGCACACAGTCTCTATATGGGGCAATGGTAGAGATGGCTAGAGGGGTTACTTCTGCTTCCATCCCATCATCTGGACTCATATAATCCAAATATCAGAGATTCAGGACAAAACAGCTATTAGCTATAAATATATACCATGCTGAATTCAATTCTCCAAATGAGCAAGGTATTATTTGCAAGTTAGAGCTTTAGGCATGCCTTTGAGTGGTCATTGCAACATTATATTAGACTGTCAGGCTTTGAGTGGTTTCAAAAATAGTAAGGCTACTGATCCTTTGGGCTGTGCTCAATGTTATGATCACTTTTCTGCAAAATGTGTCCTTTGATCTGAAGAAATATCATATGAGATAAAATGTCAGTCAGTCAGACACACTATAAGCCTTTAAATACTGATCAAGACAGTAAGGGCAGGAAAGGAAAACACATACCAGCATATCTGTCAGTCATTGCTCATTCCAGGGTGGACGAGGTCTGATGTAATCATCTTGCCACCAAGTCACTGATTAATTTTGAGAACTGGTAACACTTCAAGGGCCCAGTATCAAACTGTGTTGCTGACAAGGCAGACTTTTAGCAACAAAGATAGCTACATCAGACTAGTTAGAATAAGCTCATGCTATTGAACTCACGTAAAGCCACCACCTCTTTTACCAGGGCTGGTCCATTCATAGGTCTACTGTGTGAGCACTGGCTCAGATGAGTACAGAGAATGGTTGACATACTGGATGAGTCATCCCAGCCACCTGCTTGTTTAATGCCTCCTAGTTGGCATGAATGTGGGCTACAAAGATCTACACACCCATGAGTACATTCACATCCCTTTTTTCTCTTCAGCCTTGCTCTTTCCAAGCCACTGATAAATCAGCTAAGCCATTTCCAACTTGCTGGGAATCTGACCACTTCTTTCTTCATGTGAGACAGAAGACTAGATACTCTATACAAACTCTGAAGATTTTTTTTCTTGCCACTGTCTTCCAACATTCCTTAAGCACAGGGCCATCAAGATCCCCTTGGACTATACTATGACAGAGGAGGAGAGTTAAAGTATCACTGATCAAGACTGGAATGTATATTAATTACTGTCTTCTCTGGCTGTAAATATATTCATCCCATTAAAAACTCAGGGGCTAGGAAATGACCTCAGGGTGAATCCATGTTTTCTTTGGGATTGGACAAGAATTCCATTTATCACCTAGCATTACCCTATAATGGGTGACCACAATGGGATTTGGGGTCCTTGGTCTCATTGTAGCTGGGACTTGTAACCAACAACTTTCAAAAAAATTCTGGGTATTCCACCACCCCCAATGTACATAGATCCCTTTAGGGAAGGATTTGATGAATGGCTGTAGTGTAGCAAGGTCCTTCCTCAACTTCAGTTGTATCTTCTTCAGTCAAGCTCAGGTCTGGAAACTGGATGATGAATAATGGTTTTCCACCAGGGTGGTTAATATCAGTTCATCTGCCTTTAATCTTTTTGTTTTTATTATATATATTAAACTTAACCTTGTTGGTTGTCTATTTTCCTGGTTCTTGCGAATACCATGGTGAATTCGCCATAACCATAGGTTCTGTAGGTCAGAGCCCCCACGTTTCCATTCCAACCTTACTACCCATAATGGCAAATACTCTCACTCTGTGTCTGATGGTTAAATGCTACCACCTAGCCTCTGCCATTCTGTAATCATATCATCCCCACAACAGCAGGTGCAGTTTCACAACAGCATTTCTTATTATTAATATTGGCCTCCAGTGGATAGCCATTACTCCACCACTAAGCTTCCATTTGCTGCCTCCTCTTTCACTCAGTGCTTTTATTACTGAAAGAAGTGTCTTTTGAACCCTTGTAGTAAACATAGATATTTGGTAGGTTGTTTAAGCTGTCATAACAGATCTAGTCTTAAACACCTACCTCTCTGAGTATTTTTGTTCCTTCTTCAACATTCTAACAATTGGAGTTCTGTCATGTCCAGGTACTTTAATATGAGTCAGCATAATATGGACTGTCTTCCAGGAGCCATTTAAACAGTGCATTAAGTCCATGCCCTTTGCTAGAGTATTGATGTGAATCATGAGAGAGAGCCTCCATATCGTCTAATCCTCCCAGCTCGGCTTTAGATACTACTCATTTTCTCCAGGACCCTCAAGTCCATTCCTAGCTAAATTTTCCTGATTCTAGCTGTGATATCCTACCCAGGTCTTTTTGTTCTTTGGTGAAAACAAAACAAAACAAACAATCCTCTATCCTCCTTTAGTAGAGTTAGTACTTTCTAGTTGGGTCATTCTAAGACTTTTTTTTTTTAAAGACTTTTATTTATTTATTTGACAGACAGAGATCACAAGGAGGCAGAGAGTCAGGCAGAGAGAGGAGGGGAAGCAGCCTCTCTGCTGAGCAGAGAGCCTGATGCGGGGCTTGATCCCAGGACCGTGGGATCACGACCTGAGCCGAGGGCAGAGGCTTTAACCCACTGAGCCACCCAGGCACCCCGGGTCATTCTAAGACTTGATTCTAGTTATTGATGTCCTTGCCAGGAGGGGTAATTTTCAGGGGGATTTCAGTATGAATTCAGGGAACTAGATGCTTCTGCGTGGTCTTTAAGAAAGTAGATATTGCTATCTTCAAGCAATAGTAAGTGGTCACATCTGTAGACACAGAAGTTTCCGGGCAATTTTAGGTTCAATGTATTCAAGCGCATCTTTGTAGAGATTATGGGACTCCACTCTCTTCCAGACATAAGAGTAGAGACTTGCCAAATCTATGAATTTATCATTGTCTTTAGCTGCACTAGATTCACGCTTGAGTTCTAGGCCTGAGCCTAGTGTGGTCCACTCTTTGGCTCCAGGTAAGAAGAGTCTCTGTTAGTGCTTCCATGGAAGAACTTTCACTTTCATATTATGCCTTGAGTTGGTCATTGACTAACCTGGATTTGTCATTCTCTTTTTGTAGTTCATCAGTGACACTTAGCAAAAAAATCAATCAGTTCCACAGTTCTAAAAATAACCATTACTCCTACATTACTTGAGTGATAGAGATACTATATTAACCAATACAACATCTTCCATCCTCAGCCCATTCCAGTTTACCATAAAGGAATGTTTTGGTAACTGTAAGGCAGTTTTTCACCAGGAGTTACCATCCATTCAGTTTTCACCAGTAATTGCACCTCTGTTACCATCTCCTTGGTAAGTAACCTCACTCCAGAATTCCCTGCTGGCCATCTATTTCCTAAACCACCTCTGTTAACAGCTGTGTTAAACTGGATTCCCCAGAATCATATTCTGAGATAAGGTTTATATGAAATGGAGTTATTAGAAAGAAATAACTGAAAAAAGAAATAGGTATAGAATTGGGGAATAGGATTTCAAAAGAAGGAAGTTCAAGCATTGGTATGAGATCAAGACAATTCTTCTAGTTACCAAATTAGTTTTCCATTGCTATATAACCAATTACTACTACAATTTAATGACTTAAAAAAAAAAAAAGAGGGAGAGTACTTGTGTGGCTCAGTCAGTTAAATGTCTACCTTCAGCTCGGGTCGTGATCCCAGGGTCCTAGGATCGAGCCCCATGTCAGTCTCCCCATGTCAGGCTCCCTACTTCTCACTCTCCCTCTGCTGCTCCTCCCTGCTTGTGCTCTCTCACTCTTTCTCTGTCAAATAAATAAATAAAATCTTTTTAAAAAATTTAATAAAAAAGCTCACTTATTGACTCATGTTCTATAGGTCAGAAACCCAAGCAGTCTCAACTATCTCCTCTGCTTAAGGGTTTACAAAGAGAAAATCAAAATTACAGCCAGGCAGAACTCATGTTGAGATTCTTGGGAAGAATCTGTTTCAAAGTTCTTTTAGGTTGTTGGCAGAATTTAGTTCCTTTCTAGTATAGAACTAGAATCCCCGTCTCCTTATTAGCTGTTAGCCAGGGAGCACTCAAAGCTCCTAAAGGTTATTCTACAGTTTGCTCATGTCTTCTATCTTCAAGGTCAGCCATGACCCTTTGAGTCCTTCAAGTACTTCGCATTTCTGACTTTCCCTTCTTCTACTAACTGGAGAAAAGGCTTGTGAGATCAGCTTGGGCTCGTCTACTGTTTAAAAACCTTGTTCACATGGGATTTTGAGGCTGGTTGATATGAAACCTCTCTATGATGTAAGGTATCTGTCTCTCATTTGGTTCATGTAGACTTATTGTTCATTGGAACACATTCAAGTTCCTTGACCATCTGTGATGGAATGTCTATGTCTATGTTCAGTCAAAAGTCAAATTAAATCTGACATACACATAGAGTAGTTGGAGTTAATATTTCTCTATAGCAAAGTTAAATGATTTGGAAACGCAATTAAATCTGTAAAATCCCTTTTGCCAGGTCATATAACATAATCCCAAGAGTAATACCAGGGGACAGAGATTAGAATCCATCTTAGAATTCTGTCCACCACAGTCTGATACAGAGTTGCCATCAATAAATACTCAAATCAATTAATTTATCTATAAAATGAAAATAATAATCCTACATAATTCATAGCATTCTTGTAAAGATTAGAAGAGAAAAATCTATTTAAAAGTACTTAATGTAGTACTCAGCCATAGTAAACTATAACAATTCACTTAGATAGTGAACTTGTTCAATTCTGGTAGCTATTCTCTAAAGATGTGAATCTCCTAATATTCATGCCCTTGTATAATTCCCTTCCCTGGAATCTGGTCTGACTCTTACGATTCACTTGTAAATAAATAATATGTAATGGAAATAATACTGTCTGACTTCTGATGCTAGGTCATAAGAACTCTTGTAGGTTCTGTCTTTGTCTCTTGAAAAGAATACTGCAGGGAAAGCCTGCTCCCTCAGACTATTACATTCTGTGGAAGCTCAAGTTATTCTTCTGGGGAAAGAGCATGGAGAGAAAGTTGCCTGGGCAGTCCTAAATTGTTCCATCTCAGGCAGATGATACACCTGTGATGGAAGAAAACATCCTGTATGTCCATCCTTTGGTGTTCCAATTGAACCTTCAAAAGAGTCCAGACCTTTCCAACATCTGACTGCAATCTCATAGGAAACTCATAGAACCAGTAAAGGAAATAATAAATTGTTGCTTAAAACCACTCACCTTGTCATGGTTTCTTACTCAGCAACAGATAACCAAAACAGAGTTCTAAGCAACATAGTAAATTAAGTTGTCATTATAGGATTTCCTTATAGTTCCAACCTGAATTATATCTTTTCCTGGTTCCTACAGGATTTTGAGGCTTGTTGATATAAAGGCTTTCTGTAATGTAGGCAATCAGTCTCTTGTGTGGTTTATGTAGCCTTATTATTCACTGGAACACACTCCAGTTCTTTGACCATCTGCAGTGAACATCTATGTCTATATGCAGTCAAAACTCAAATGAAATCTGACATACATAGAGTGGTTGGAGTTAATTTGTCCTCCCTTGACTCCCACTTATTACAGAAAGACCTGTTCATTTAAGTGTTTTCAAGCTACACGTTCCTGTAGTTGGAAGTTATTACATGTTGATAGTTATCTTCACTGACATTCACTAGCCTTGATATGCCAGAGAATTTTAAATGGGACTGAGAAACAAAGGCAATACAGTTATGCAGACACTGGAATGTGAAATAACACTCCAGTGACTTAAAGAAATAGGATCAATGTAGCCCTAATAAAATATGAAGGCTTTCCAGTCCCAGATCCTATTATCTCCAGTGATACTCTAGTTGTCTGTCTTTTAAAAGTGCAGATGCAATCCAGTTAGAAAAATGTCACAGTTCTCCTGCAACAACATCAGGCTCTACACTCACAGCAATAAAGATTTTCTCCATCAGTGAACATTGTTGTCTTTGGTCCCTGGCACTGAGAAGTATCCCCCCAAATCTCACAATCACTTTGTTTGACAAGTGGGCTGATCTCAGCCACAACAGCAGCAAATATCTTCTTTAACTTTAGTAAGTTGCCAAAATTAAATAAAGGAAATGATCCAAGAAGAGCAATAAACAACAGAGCCTGGATGCTAGTTGAGTAGCCTCGCTTGGCATCTGTGTCCAGCAGAGTGCCTGCATGTGCTATTGTCAAGGGCTTATTGATGATAAATGACAGAGAGGTCATTATTTCCCTGAACCCAATTGCAAAACCTTCTCATTCTTATAAGCACAGTCATGCCTGAAAGCCATTTAAAGATATTTGTGACTGTCTAGAAACATGAAGGCTGCAGCTCCAAGCTTAATGGGCGGCCATGTGCTCTGAAGGAAATAACAGAATTACCCGAAAAACCCAAGACTTCAAAACGTAGGGCAGTGAAGAAAGAGAAACTACATTCATAGAAATGTTAAGACCCCAAACTAAGAGGATATTGTTTAATAGGCTCCTTTATGGCAAAACTGTCAGCTGCACAAAGACTGCAAATCTATTTAAGTTAGAGATCCATATTATCTCCTAATGAGGGACTTCTTTTGCCTTGATTGTTTTTCCCCATTAAATCTCCTTTTATAAGCCCTTAAAAAAAAAAAACAGCCATAGTGTATGCATCTGCTTGGAAGAGCTGAAGGAAATGAATCAACAAATAATCAGAGAACTAGAAGGGATTCTAGAATTTTAGTAGTTGCATTATTATTATTTTAGCTTTTCCTCCCTGATACCAGCCCAGAGACAGAGTTGCAGGAAGCCACACAGCTCACGCGTGACAGTCAGGACTTGGATAGAAGTTATTGCCTCTGGGTCTTTTGCTCATTCCGTTGCTTTTCCTTGATGCTGCGTAAATCTCTATCATGTGCAGATGCTCTGCTCTTAACTTTTGTTTCGCTGTAACTCTTGGTTATATTAACCCTTATGTGGCCAAAGTCCTAGTATTGACACAGTAAAGAAGAACGAGGAGGAAGACATACTCTCTTCTACATTTATTGGGTTTTAGGGAAAACGGGGCAAGCAACACATTAGTGAATAAGAGAAAACTGCTAATGTTGAATTAGGACCCTCTAAGAATGTTAGAGATTATTGACAAGGGATCTCAGAGACTTTTGAAGTTAAAAGAGTATTAGTCTATTCCCTATTTCAAGAAACAAAACAAAAACTTTTAAGTCTGGTTAAAAGGGGCTTTTAAAATCAGACCACAACTTTACTTGTAGGCCATATTTTGAAGCTCTCCCTGCCTGCCATACAAAGACTGTACTTTCCAGCCATATGTCATTTTTCCTATTCTCTGTTGGTTCATCTTTTATTCTTCCTAACAGAATTCTTTGGGGGTTTTTCCAATACTGCAATGTTCTCAGTTAATATTTGCTTTCCCAGACTGCCTTGTTGCTAATAGAGGTGGCAGGGAGGGGGAGGGGAGCTGAAAGAGGATGTGTGACTTGTAGCTTAAGTCATAGGAGAAGGGAGGAAGGGTTCTAGCAAAGTTCTATCTTTCTAGGTAAAATAGGATGGCTGGTGTGGCCAATTTGTCTTTTTTCCTCCTCTTGACTGAAGTTTATGTGTGATATTTGGAGCTCCAGCAGCCATCATGCTACCATAAAAGAAAGACACACCCTATTCCCTGAACCATATCCAGCAAAGGTCTATTGTGAGTTTTCTTCTTAGGTGATAAAAACAAACTTTTCTTTGTTTAAAGTACTGATACTGACTTTTTTATTACTTGCAGTGGGTAACATTCCTAACTGATATGCTCTCCCATAGGGCCATGATTATTTTTCCTGACAGCGCACAGGAGAAGAATGAGGCATTTTTCCATGACTTTTCATACACTGACGCTTTTGAAATGTTTCCTCTTCCTTCCCTATATGAAATGTGTTATCCTACCTTTATGAAAATGATGAACCATAGCCTCTCCTATTAAGTCCTTCCCCAAATCCTCCACGAGTTATTATTTCCAAACCTTTATACATCCTCATAGCTGTTTGTACTCACATTTATTAGGTATTTCTTATATGTTAATGATAATTTTGTATAAAATGTATGGCCCCATCCCGGTTCTCCATAGACGCATAGAGGTTGTATTAGCATTAATATTGATTTGTTACTTCAGTTCCCTCACATTCATGATGCCGTAAAACAGGAAGTTCCTGCAAAGACAACCCATCCACTTCTCAAGTACGGAGGATACGGCAGACGTGGCGGGCGTGCAAAGATGAGTCTGGGTTTCTGCCGATAAGGCCTTGGGGCTCTCCTGATATATGGTTCTCTTCGTCTGGCATTTGTTGGATCTAATACATATCTTAGTTCTCTGCTCTACCTGACACAAAGACACCCTCTCTCTGGGAAAATGAGGCTCTGATCCGGGTGCAGGAATCTAGGGCAGTTCTGAATGGCACCTGGCATCCTGGGGGTTGTTGAGCAATATTTCAAGAATCAGTGAGGCCAAGGAAGACTCAACAACAGTGTGCAAAGCTGTTTGGCTAGTTACTCGTGGAGCCAGAGCTAGAAGTTCTTTGACTCATAAGTCAACACGCTTTCCTCTAGATGACCTTCATGAGAACTTGGAGCATAACGAATGCCTAAATGAGAACACTATTACCAGCTGGTTTCATTCTTCCAGAAAATCTCTTGTTTGCCATTAAATTGAGGACATAGAACAGTGTCTCTCACACGGCCTTGAAAGCCCATGGCCAATCCTGGAAAGTGCAGTGGAGGACAGCTCTGCCTCTGTTAGAGAATTTACAACGTCTAAATAGAGGTAGTGTTTTACTCATCATACAGGAACAAAAACAAATTAACACGGGTCGGATTAATGCATGTGAAAAAGTATCTCACTCTCCTACTCATGTACGCACATACCACACATCCGTATCACGTATCACTGCCTTTAGATGGATGTCAGCAAACTCTAAAGATAGAGCAAAGGGAATGAACAGAAGCAAAAAGACAGCAATCAATACTCAAGTTGCCCTGGCAACTGGTGGAGGGGAAGCAAAGCTCCTGCCAAATGATTCATATAACAATAGTCTTCGTGGAGAATCCTGCAGTCACACCATTAACCATCTGGCCTAAAAAACAGGAGTGCCGGGGCATTATATTATTTCATTCGTGCTTCATCTGATCCCCCAAAACCAAGGTTTCTGACCCAAACTGAATTCAGTTAAAAAAAAAAAAAAAGACAAACGCTGCATAAGATGTGTGTTAAGGCAGGGGAGAAAGGAATTTCTTTCTTATCTTTTATTATCTAAAGTTTGTTTTTTTGTTTTTTTTTTTTTAAAGATTTTATTTATTTATTTGACACACAGAGAGATCACAAGCAGGCAGAGAGGCAGGCAGAGAGAGGAGGAAGCAGGCTCCCCGCTGAGCAGAGAGCCCGATGCGGGGCTCGATCCCAGGACCCTGAGATCATGACCTGAGCCGAAGGCAGCGGCTTAACCCACTGAGCCACCCAGGCGCCCCAAGGTTAGAGTTTTAACATATAAATTGTGGGTGGGAATTCATTGTGTAGCTTAAAATTTATATATTTTTCATATGCAAAATACATTCAGTTTACCTCAACTTAACTCATTGTAGCATCAAGTCTACATTCTCAAGTTCAAAGTCCCTTCTGAATATCCTCTAAATCAGGTATGAATGAGATTCCTGGTATGATTCATCCTGGAGGCAAAATTTGTCTCTAGCTGTGAACCTGTGAAACCAGATAGATTGGGTACTTCCAAACTACAATGGTAGGAGAGGTGTAGGAGGGACATTTTCATTCTAAAAAGGAGAAACTGGAAAGCAGAAAGAGGTGACAGGCCCCAAGCTAGTTCAAAGCCTGGGAGTACAAATTCCATTCAATCTTAAGACTGAGAAATAATCCTCCTTGCTTTAATGCTCTGCCTTCCAGGACTGCTGAGTCACCCCAGGACTCTTAAGGGCATCCTTCCTCCTTTGTTTCTGCAGCCTGGACCAACCCATGAAGCTCTCTGCAGGGACCTTGCTCATACAGTTACCAGCAGTGGCCAACGTGTCCACTGAAAAGGAGAAGGAAGCAGGCTTGCCCCTGGGACTCTGGTGGGAGTGGCGTCCTCCATGATCTCTGAACTGACTGTGGAGTCAACCTTCCTTTTTCTCTAAGTTTAACACACACGTTTGCAGCCTTCCTTCAATGGCTCCTGTTTTCTCTGTTTCCCTTGGTCTGGTGTTGGTGCTGGTATAATCCTGTCCCTGATCCTGCCTTCTATGGAGATAGCTGATTCAAACCTTGCCTCCTGCTTGAAGAGGGCCCCCTTTTGGGAAATAGCCCTGAACAACGGAGACCCGAGTGAGGTAAAAGGGCCCACGGCCACCCCGGGGCTGAATACAAACAGGCTCTTAAGGCAAGCGACCTCAAAATATCCAGGTACCAAAAAAGGAAAATCCCACAGGTTCCCATACCTCCCCGATTAACTACAGCCCCCCACCCCCACTGCCTCATGGCAGAGTCTCTCCTCTGCTGTCCTGCCTGCTATTCCCTTGCAGTGCATTCAACAAACTTCTATCTGCTTTGCTCGCCTTGGGTGAATTCCTTCACTGCCTGCCCGTCCCACCAGCCGCCTCCCAATCGGTCACCCCATGTTTGGTGGCCTATCCAGGGACCCTCTGCTGGTCCAGGACTGTCCCTGGATTCTTGGGGAATTTCTCAGAACTTTCCTTCAGTGGACTGCCTCCTTGTGGAACTGACGGACGCCCAGCTGAGGCTACTCCTTGGTGAGTAGTAGTGATCTGAAGTCTGGTGGGGGAGGGAGAACCAGCCAGGCAGTCCTTGCCCTAAAGGGTGAGGAATTACCCCTCTTGCTCTCTGGAGGGATCCTTTCCTCCCTCTCATTTCCCTTTTTGGCCTTTCAACTGTATAACCCTCATACTCCTCAGACAACAGAAGGTCTCTGGCCAGGGCGTCTCCCCAGTGTGATCTGAAGGTCTGAGGGTGAACAGTGGGACTGTCCATGACTGTGAGGTGAAGGACACTCTCCTCTCCAGCTCTGTCCCCCTGAGATCTCCATTCCCATGGTGCAGCATGACTGGCTGTGACAGCTTGTTCAGGGCAAATCCTCTCACCTTACAGACTCTGCTGGGACCCTTTCCTGAGCTGACTCTCAGCCACCTTGCTTCTTTTATGCCTCCCCCCTTTCCTTTGATCCCACAGATCCAGATGCCATCTTGATCTACCAGCAAAATACATTCCTATGAGTCTGAGTGCTGAGTCCTCCTCCACTCTTTTTCGGTACAGGTTCAGCCAACAGGTGTCCTCTTTCTCTGTTGCAGAGGATGTCCCAACAGGGATTGGTAATACCATTTGCCATGACCCTCTCCTTGGTGGGACACTCTGGTAGAGTTATAAGGTCCAAGACTTTTTGAGGTCAGTTGGGTACCCTGACTGAAATTGCAAACACCAGCTGGAGCTCCATTCCCTTTGGGAAAGTGTTCCTTTGGGAATTCGCAGCTGGTCTTTCCTCTATGGGACAAAACCTCTCTATTCTTTTGGACTTATTCTTGGGCTATATTCCTAATGACTGGAATAAATCTGACCCTGAAGGCCTGAGAAAAAAAATTCTCACCTTTTCATGTAACGTTTCCTGGCCTCAGATCAAACTCCCAGATCAAGAGGTATGGCCTCTTCATGGAACTCTTTCTTAGAATACTATTTCCAGCTTGACTTCTTTTACCAGAACTCCTCTGAAAGGTCAGAAGTTTCATTATACAAGTCTTCATGGCATTGTCCCCAAACCCCAACCTTAGCAAAAAATGTAGAATGTGTCTTGCTTGGTTTCATGGTCCATCTGAGCCTGTGGACATTCTAAATAACCCCTCTTTTATTCTACCCCATCATCTTTCCCCTCCCCCTGAAGACCCAGAGGCTCTCTTGGATCCTACTAATTCCCTAGGGGCCCCTGCCATTGGCAGCACCCTACCAATGTCCCCCTCTCCCCATCCCATACCTGTCTGGCTTTAAATATGAGCCTAAGAACTTGACTTCTATTTCTTCACAAAATGTAATGCTCCACTGTGAGGTAGCAAATGGGGATCTAGGGACCATTAGGGTCTACTCCCCTTTCCAATGTCTGATCTGTCTCAGATAGAAACAAAACTTGGTTCTTTTAACTAAGATCCTTCCCATTTCATTAAGGAATTCAAAAGCCTCATAATTGCCTTTGATCTCACCTGGCAGGACATTCAGATCATCTTTACCACATGCTGCACCCATGAGGAAAGACCTTGTATCTGGTCTTTGGCTCAGAGCTGGGCTGATGAGGCCCACACCTGTATCCCTGACCATGCTCTGGTGGAGCTATGGGCAGGCCCAAAGCCAACACTAGATGGGATTATCAGGCAGGAGATCCTGGCAGAATTAATCGGCATGATAATTTGCCTAATTGAGGCCATACAAAAAGCAGTCATAAAACCTGTAAATTATACAAAGCTTAAAGAAATAACCCAAAGCCCAAATGGAAATCCTGCTTTATTTCATTCTCCTGTAGTGGAGGCCATGAGGAAGTACACTAACCCAGATCCTGAGGGCACAGAGAGCAAGGCAGCATTAGCCAAGTATTTCATCAGCCAAGCTTCCCCTGCTATCAGACAAAGGCTTCAAAAGCTCCATCAGGACCTCTGATCCCCTTCCCCATACTTCTGGAAATGGCCTTCAAGGTCTTCAATAACCCAGAGGCAGCCTTGGGGGCTGAAAGGGAACAGAGAGACAAGCAGCAAGCTTAACATAGGGCTGTAGCTATCACTAGCTCCCTGTCCTTCTTTGGGTCCACGCAGGGGCAAAAGCCATCACAGGTGCCAGCTGCTAAGCCTCCCGAGACCCAGAAGCTCCTAAAGCCTGCTTCCATTGTCGCCAGGGGCCATCTGGTCTAGTAGTGTCAGAGTGCTCTCTGTCAGGGCCTTGCCTGCCTGCAAACAACCAGGGCATTGGAGAATAATGGACTGCCCTACCTTCCCACACGCAGAAGGGTCATCCCAGGCCCAAAAGCCCCAAGCATAGGCCATCCCAGGTAATCTATAGCCTTAAGCCAAGGCCACTCCAGGCAACTGGGCGCTGCCTTTAACTCTGTACCTCAGTGATAAAGAACTCAATGGAGGAACGGAGGGCAATCTCCTCTCTGATTGATGAGGCCCAGAGGCTGCGCAGGCTCCCATGTTCTCCATCTTGATGGCGGAGCCTCGGGTAACACTGGATGTGGCACAACAGAAAACTGAATTTCTAATAGATTCAGAAGCTACTTAATCTGCCCTTATCAAATACTCAGGCATCACTTCCAGTCCTCTATTCTCATCACCAGTAGAGATGGGTACCCAAAGAGGGGATGTTTCACTTCCCTATTAATTTGTGCTTTGATTAACAATAACTTTACCCCTTCTTTCTTGTTTTATCTGATTGTTTCACTCTGTTACTTGGAAGGGACAAAATGGCAAAGGTACAAACTGATCTTTTGGTACAAAAGGTACAAACCTTTCTGAAGTTGACTGCCCCCTGCTGGCATTCTTGTCCCTGAGGTTTCTGCCCTGTCAAACACCAAGGTCTCTCCATTTTCCAACAGGTTTAGGAGAGCTCCATTCTGGAGTGCTCTCTATCAGCGACCCCGATAAGGATACAACTTAAAGATCATCATTTCTCTCCCTGCCCCTGAAAATCCCAGTACCCCTTGTGTCCAGAAGTCAGACAGGGTCTACAGCCATTCACATGAAAATTCTTGGCAACAGGACTTCTGCACTCCTGCATTTCACCTTGCAATACCCCCATCATGGCAATAAAACAGGCCAATGGCCCACACGAAATGATACAGGACCTAAGAGCTATCAATGAGGCCGTTATCCCTATTCACCCAAATGTTCCTAACACTTATCTGCTCCTAGGATCAATCCCCTCAGACTCCCTTTGGTATACTGTGTTGAATCTAAAAGATGCTTTCTTCTGAATCTCAGCATACCCAAATTTCCAGTTCCTCCTTGCCTTTGAATGTCAGGACCACTCAGGTCCTGTTGGGTAGGTAACCACTAGGTTACCCAACAGATGACTTGGACTGCCCTCACTCCGGGCTGTGGGGACAGTACACATTTATTTGGACAGGCCCTAGCCAAGGATCTGTCCACCCTTCAGCTCCCCAGAGGCAGACAGTGCCTTACTTCAATACATTGAGGATTTACTTACCTGCAGACCCAATGAAAACACCTCTAACACAAACACCATCCTGGTGCTTTGGAGCTTGGCCTCCTGGGGCTATAAAGTCTCCCCTTCAAAGGCCCAAATTTCCCCTCAGAAGGTTCAATTCCTAGGATTAATATTTTTCTTTTTTAAGATTTTATTCTTATTTATTTGACAGAGAGAGATCACAAGTAGGCAGAGAGGCAGGCAGAGAGAGAGGGAGAAGCAGGCTCCCCCCACCTCCCTCCAAGCAGAGAGCCCGATGCGGGGCTCGATCCCAGGACCCTGAGATCATGACCTGAGCCGAAGGCAGAGGCTTAACCCAGTGAGCCACCCAGGCGCCCCAATTCCTAGGATTAATATTAACCCCTGGGACTAAGAACCTCTCTGACCACTGTAATGCTTTCATTTTACATATGAAAACTCCCTCTACAAAACAACAGCTATGTTCCTTTTTGGGTATGGCTGGGTTCTGTTGAGTATGGATACCCCAATTTGGATTAATAACAAAGCTTCTCAATGAGGCCCTGAGGGGAACTGAGGAGGAGTCTTTGGAGTGAGACTCTAAAATAACCAAGCTTTGGGGGGGGGCCTCAAACAGGCACTTACAACAGCCCCAGCTTAGCCCTGCCAGAACTCCAAAAGCCCTTCATATAGGTACGTGAGAGGAGGAGAACTGACTTGGAATCTTGATCCAAATGTTGGGACTTTCCTGGCCGTGTACCTACCTAAGAATCTAGACCCTGTGGCTCCGGGATGGCCTCCTTGCCTCTGAGCCCTGGTATCCATGACCCTACTGATAGGAGAGGCCTCTAAATTAACCTTGGGATGAGACAGAACTGTTTATACACCCTATCAGATATTGGACAACCTAAATTCTAGGGCATTTCATTGGATTTCTAATAGTAGAATTACAAAATACCAAACCCTTTTATTAGAAACACCAAAACTATTAGGCCCTGTGAGACCCTAAATCCTACATCTTACTTCCAGATCCCACAACAAATGTCCCTTTGAAAACTTCTTGCCAAGAAACTATAGATTTGATGTTCAGGTCCAGGCCAGATCTTCAAGATATGTCTGTAGATAACCTGGAGGCTCTTATGAGTCATGGATGGCAGCAGCTTTGGAGCAGGACGACGGGTCTCTGTGTGTGCTGTTGTTAGCTTAAATGAGGTTATTGAGTCCGGACTTCTGCCAGGTGCCGCACATCAGCACAAAAGGCAAAACTAATTGCTCTTACCCGAGCCCCCCAACTGGGCACAAAAATGAAACTAAACATATATATCAATTCAATTTCTGCCTTCTATTTGGTCCATGCCCGTGCTACTATCTAGAGAGGGGGGGCCTCCTCACAACCTACAATACCCCAGTTAAACATGCCTCTGAAATTTTGGCCATGCTAGAGGAGGCAGTTATGCTCCCTGCCCAAATAACCATTATCCATTGCAAGGTGCATCAAAAGGATAATGACTCAGTCTCTGTTGGAAACAACAGAGCTGACAGACAAGCAAAGGCAGCCGCCTGACTGCCTCTTCAAGCCACTTTGGTTGCCAGTCTAAATCCCTTTTCCCCACAACATACTCAGGAAGAAACCCAACGGACGTTTAAAAAGGTCTTTCCCATCCTCCAGAAGGTTGGCTGAAAGGCCCCCATAATAAACTGTTACTCCTGGGAATGTTACAATGGACATTTCTTCATTATTTGCACCAGGCAACCTAGGACATTCCCCCAGCTATACGCGGTATCTTCCAGATGTGTTCTACCTGTTGTCCTATCACACCAGAGGGGGCCCATAAACTTCCCTTACTTCTTCAACCTATCCACAGACAAGGGACTCTACCAGGGGAGGATTGGGAGACAGATTTTAAGCATATACCTCACTGCGAAGGGTTCAGATATCTATTGATATTTATAGACACATTTATGGGATGGATTGAAGCCTTTCCCATTAAAACAGGGCTTCGGAGGTCCCCACTCTTCTCGATCACATCCTTTCCCATTTTATGCTTCCTGGCTCTTTACAGTCAGACAATGGCCCAGCTTTTGTCTCTCAAATAACGCAGGGAGTTAGCGAAGTCCTCCAGAGAAAATACCATCTGTAGGCAGCATGGCACCACAGTCCTCCCATAAAATAGAAAGGACCAACCAAACCATTAAAAGTCTCCTCACTAAACATATGCATGAAATGCAACAATCTTGGCTGACCCTCCTTCCCGTTGCATTATTAATGTCACATATCACCCCAAAATCCACAACCCATCTCAGTCCATTCAAGGTTCTTTATGGGAGAACTTTCCTTCAGACAAATCTTTAATTAGACCCTGAAAGACACCATGTCACGCAGCATGTTATATTCCTAGGGTAAACTGTCTCCATCATTAATGACCACCAAAACCAGTGCAATTGAAAACCTGACCCACCTCTCTTTCTCAGGTAACATACAACCAAAACTTACATCTGGGGATTGGGTAGATCTTAAAATTCCTTCACAGGACCAAAAGTCACTTGAACCTGCCTGGACCACCTTATCGAGCTCTCCAGGCCACTCACACAGCGGTAAAATTTCACGGCTTTTCCCTGTGGATCTTTCCAGAATTAAGACAGCTTAGTCCACAGGTGGGGAGCCCTCCACCAAGTACAGCTGTAAGCCCTTAGAGATCTACATCTGTTATTCAAATGAGACTCAGGTGCTATACATGCAGAGGTTTAGAGGCCCATGTGTCTGGTCAATCTCCATCCTCTTGTATTCAATCATTCTATGATACTACCTTAGAAAAACTCCCCAAATTCCATGATTTCTCCTTCCCAATTTCAAGACTTCATTCTCAACCTTTTCCTTCAGGGTGACCTCTCTGAATTTACCTGGTCAGAAATCATTACTTACCTGGAGCTGTCCCTGCTCTTGATGTCTTGCTCTCACAATACAATCATCACCTCCTTTGGGATTAATCTTTGTCTTTCTCATTGTAGCCTTCTTTTGGTATATATATCACAACCTAAACATGGATTTCTATGCTCACATAATTGACTCTAAACTTAAATAGCAAAAAGACCAGCCCACTGTGAAGCATGACCCCTCTTCTGCCCTTCTTATGTTGTTTGCTTTCACTTTCCACTGGTAATACAAAGGCTCCCGTAAGGAGACACAATACCTCCTCCAAACAGCCAATTCAACCTATTCCTCCAATTGTTGGCTATGCGTAGATGCTTCCGGGGGGATCCTGGATCCGGATCCACTTCCTGGGCCATCCCCAAAGAATGGACACTGAGTGCTCGCTCTGGCAGCACGTATGCTAAAATTGGAATGATACAGAGCAGATTAGCATGGACCCTGCTCAAGGATGGCACACAAATTCATAAAGTATGCCATGTTTAAAGAAAAATAAGAATGGATATCAATAAAGGTCTCCTTAGCTTATACTGTAACCCAAAGCTAATACGCTCCAGGCAGCCTTAGATTATCAGCAAACAGATTTCAAACCTTACATGCCATCAACCTACTCATCTTGGGACCCCACTTTTCAGTCATTAAGCTACCCTTACATGCACCCATTTGCATGATGGCCACAAGACCACAGGGAATATCAGTTAGATTCTCTAGTGCCCCCAGGCTAATTGTTCCCCTTCAATCTCTTTGGATGCAGAGGACATGACAGTTCTGTCAAGGCAGACCTCAAAACTGCCCAACTCCTTCACTTTGGTTACAACCCATAAAATGGGGACCCGGCCCATTCTGTCCCCCAGAAAACTCCTCATAGATGTCACCAGATATGTGCTTTTCTGGAAAAATCATACAGTAGCACTTCACTTCTCAGTTCCAAAGTTTGTATTAGCTTGGGCTATCATAACAAATACCATAGATAGGGTGGCTTAAATGATAAAAATTTAATTCTCACAATTCTGGAGGCTGGAAGTCTCAGATCAAGGTCCAGCAGGGTTGGATTCTGGGGAGATATCTCTCCTTGGCTTGCAGAAAGACTCTTTCATGCTATTTCCTCACATGGCCTTTCCTCTGTGACATACTTCTTTTCTACTCTTCTACTCTTTTTTGAAGGCTACCCATCATACCAGATTAGGGCCCTACCCTTATGACCTCATTTAACTTCAATTACCTCTTGAAGGGGGTATCTCCAAGTACAGTCATATTGGGAGTCTGGACCTCAGTGTATGATTGGTGGAGGAAGGGTCACAATTTCATTCCTAAAAGGACTGTATACAACATACAACTTTTTCTAAAACATAACTTGTTGAAAAGGAAACAAGTATTTCTGGGGTTTAGTAAATGGACATGAATGGACCTGAATAGATAGCATGATTTCCTTTTATTATAATAAATTATTCCAGGTGGTAACCAATTATTCTAGCTAGTCAGGTTATTCTAATTAGGAACCATTATTAGCCACAATGAGATACAAATCTATGGTTCAACTGGTAGCTATCATAATTCTTCTTCTAACTATAACAGAAGTATGATGCAAATTTCTTTACAGGAATGAGAAAAATATAAACTGGGTAATTTAATTGAGATTTACTTTGAAATTATGGGTAATTACCTAGAGTTTAGAGATAATTAAACCTAAAAACATGTGCCCTCTTACCTCTAAGGTTGTCCTTCTAGACTGATTATACACTTTTGTTCTTCTATAGAGAAGGCAGCTGAGTTGGTTACATTATTCTCTAGCTCATATATATTATAATTCTCTGTACAGACTAATGACAAGAATTTTGTGATTGACTTTGCAGGAAAAAAAGATTTAAATATGTAGGATGCAAGGATTAATATATCCACTGGAATAGAGTCTGTATTATATTTTTCTTCTAATGTAGTATATATTAATTGCTTTCTTCTAACAAGTGTACCTACATTCCTAACATGTTGTCAGCAGGTATTTCAGTGTCTTCTCTTACAAAATGATGGACAAAACTGCTCCACGTATCCACATGGACCTGGACTCTGTATTGTTCTCTAACCACATCTCAAGCTGTATTCATTCTTGTACTGATACTGGCTTTATCCTACTGGGCCCAAATGGGAACAACAGGGTACCTCTTAAAACAATTCAGTAAGGGCTCAGTGAAGGAAATACAAATATGTGAATAAGATAGATTGAAACCACAACCAGAAAGAGCTACCACCCTCAGGACCAAAGGGATTGTGGGATAAAAATGGTTATGGAACCTGGGAAGAAAGATCTCTTTGGAGAAGACCTGAGTGCCATTAGTGGAAGGGCATTACCTGAGGAATTACCTGAGACAACCCCATAGAGAGGGCCAGATAAATAAACATATTGGTTTCTTTATTCATCCCTCAGCTTTAAAAAAGAAAAAAAAAAAAGTTCAGAGCTTTTTTAGCGGCTGAATCTAACTAGAAGCCAAAGTTAAGGGAATCTACTGTTAAAACCAATACAGGTTAACTCCTGGGTAGAAAGCTGGATGGTGAAGAGCATTTTGAAGGGACAATAGCAATAGCCAGCAAATGGGGTATCATTATGCTGTTTGTGATTAATTCTCCTTACTAAGTGTGTTAGCATATGTCATTCCATCTGCTTTTTTTTTTTTTTAAGATTTTATTTATTTATTTGACAGAGAGAGAAAGTGTGAAAGAGAGCACAAACAGGGGGAGCAGCAGGCAGAAAGAGAGGGAGAAGCAGTCTTCCCACTGAGCAGGGAGCCTGATGTGGGGCTCAATCCCAGGGCCCTGGGATCATGACCAGAGCCCAAGGCAGACGCTTAACGGGCTGAGCCACCCAGGAACCCCTGCCATTCCTTCTCCTTGACCAAGTCTTCTCTTCTATTCGCTTTGCTAATTCCTATTTATTCTCTGGATATCAGTTTAGAAAGTCATTTCTTTAGTTAAGCCTTCTTTAGCTCCTTATTATTCAGGACATGTCAGGTGATGCTGTGATAATAAGTAACACTAAAATCTCAATGGCATAATACAATAAAGGTTTATTCCTTTCTAACAAGCCCAGCTTCATAGGCCTGCAAGATAGGCAGTCATACAGGGCTCCAGGCTCAAAAGGGGCCAATGTTTGATTTAACAGCTGGCATCATCTTGGTATTCTTAAAAAGTTGTTTTTTTTTTTAATTGTGGTGAAAAATACATAACATGAATTTTGCCCTTTTTAAATGTACAGTTCAATGGCATTCATTCAGTATAATCATACTTGACTTGGGCAAATTGTATAGCTAATCCTGTTCACTAATGGCACATGCCCATCGTGAGACTCTGCTCCAACTACTCACTGAGTCGGCCAGCCCCATGGCATCGCCAGAATCTTGTAACTTCACCCCCAGAAATATATGCTTCTTTCATTGCCTCAGCAGGAGAAGCATCCACCAAGAGTCAGGCACCCCTGGTTTTCTATGCTGACTTATCAAGACATGTAGTTGGAAAAGGAAGTGTATTTTAATAGTCCTTTCAGATAACAATGGGTAGTCTTTTTCTGATAATATATAAACGTTGACAAATGGAATTTTTCTGAAATTAAGTTGCAGTGTAACATTTGAAAACATATCAGAGACCTTTTAATCTCTGTTACATTAAAATTCATTCTTCTATCATGCACTTTGTTGTTTGTTTGTTTATTTATCTGACAGGCAGAGATCACAAGTAGGCAGAGAGGCAGGCAGAAAGAGGGGAAAGCAGGCTCCATGCTTAGCAGCGAGCCTGATGCGGGGCTCGATCCCAGGACCCTGAGATCATGACCTGAGCCAAAGGCAGAGGCTTTAACCCACTGAGCCAACCAGGCTCCCCATTCTATCATGCACTTTGAATTGATCCCTTGTCTATGTAATACTTTAAGTATCATGCTCTGGCCATTTGGAAAATATTGACTCATTGAGTTATGCAGAGTTTCTAACTGTTGGCTCATTTTGTTACATAATATCAAAAATCATCTATACCAATATCATTACCAGTGTTACCAGAAACGCTGTTAAATATTGAGAAGTTGTCAAATTTATAGTGCGTGAAAACCATGCAAGTTTTCAAAAATTCTAATTTTTGCTTGAAAGCTCAAATGTCATCATTAAGAATACTCTCATCTTTGCTTGAAGTGTTAGACTCACATCTTTCACTTTTGAAAAAAGTCTGTTGAGTGTCAAGCGGGCAATAGTTATTTCAAGTAAATATTTTCTATTTTAAAAACACATGTTTTATCTTGTTTTATCTTGGAACTCCCATTCATATGTTGGTATAAAGCAGAAGTGCTTTATGGGTACTTCTCATCCACTTCATCGCACATAATATTAAAAAGATATGTACTCAGGGGTTGAGATTTAATTTTTATTTATTTCTTTAAAAATTTTTAAAGATTTCATTTTATTTATCTGACAGAAAGAGAGACAGCAAGAGAGGGAAGACAAGTGGGAGGTTTGGGAGAGGTAGAAGCAGTCTTCCCACTGAGCAGGGAGCCTAATGCGGGGCTTGATCCCTGGACCATGGGACCATGACATGGGCTGAAGGCAGATGCTTAACGACTGAGCCACCCAGGTGCCCTAGATTTAATAAACCAATACTTTTTATTGCTTCATCAAATTTTCCTTTTTTTAAAAAAGGGAATTGTGTGATGGTGAAAATCATTGGCTGAATTCTGTCCTCTCCAAAATGCATGTGTTGAATTCCTAACCAGCCCTACCTCAAAACGTGACTGTATTTGGAGATAGGGTCTTTAAGGAGGTAATTAAGTTAAAATGAGGACATCAGGGTGGACCTTAATCCAATATGACTTCTGTCCTTATAAGGGGAAGATATTAAGACCCAGAGGGAGGACGATATAATGACACAAGAAGTAGTCAGTTTCCATAAGCCATGGAGGGAGGGCTCAGAAGAAACTAACTCTACCAATATTTTGACCTTGGACTTCTAGTACCCGCAACTGTGAGGAAATGAATTTCTGTTTTTGAGTCATCTAATCTGTGATACTTTGCTATGGTAGGCCTAGCAACTAACACAGTGGGTACAGGGAAGAATACAATGATTACTAGTACAGTTTGGTGCTATTAATTTGATTTGTGTTCAAGGAGTAACAGTTTGACCTACCTCTACTTTAGCACTATCATTGTAAAGATAGAGTCAATGGAAAAGACAATATTTTAGTATTGTAATAAAAAATAGTGTTGACCTCACTACCTCTCAGAAAGTGTCTCTAGGACACCCAAGGTATTGGAAAGATACTTTGAGAACCACTAGGTTATCCACATTAAACACTTTATATAATTATTATTATTCATTGTCTGTTCCATCTGGGAGCACACCAACTCCATCTTTTCTAAAATGTCTGAAGAGTCACATAAATCTGGAAAGATCTTAAAATTCCTATTTCTGATGGGATGTTTCAGAATCTGTATAAAACATGGTTACTTGAAAATAATCAACATCACATTTGAGTCTCCTTTTATATGACTATATCTCTAAATGAAAAAAAAGTTGTTTTGAACACAGTTTTAAAACTCTATGCCATTTTCCCCCTTCACTTAATGGGAAAGATTTAGGGTAGGATTGGGGCAAAATTATTCCACAACTAATGACATTTATTTTGTTGTCAACTCATTCATTGAGACTACTCTGACACTATTTATACATTGACAGCTTGTTAAGTTATATTAAGTCTCCTTTTTTTTTTTTACATTTTTTAAAGTATTTTATTTATTTATTTATTTGAGAGAGAAAACACAAGAGGGGAGGAGGGGTAGAGGGAGAGGGAGAAGCAGACTCCAGGCTGGGCAGGGAGCCAGATGCAGGACTTGATCCCAGGACCCTGAGATCATGACCTGAGCCAAAGGCAGATGCCCAAGCGACCAAGCCACCCAGGCGCCCCTTAAGTCTGTATTTTAAAGCATTTTCTTTGGGGCATATTCGGTTTCTTGCATCCAAAAGAATTATCTGATACATGGAGTATTCTAATGACAATATTTTAAATAAAAATTGTGTTTTTTTTCTTATAATATACCCCTTGTTTTTAATATGAACCTTAACAGTGGAACAACAATTAGGGAAAAAAATACATATTTATTATAGTAAACAAGAAAACCAGAATTGAAATGTTAAGAAGGGTGAAACCTTTTGTCTCGTTTTCCCTGATAATTGCTACTGAAGAAAACGACTCATTTATCAACACCTGTATGGAGAAACATAGTTTCACTCGTTTAATTGATGAGTGACTTGTTTCCTGAGAGTATATTGAGTGACTTCTGGTGGGCTCAACTAACGTAGTGAATATCCCATAGCATAGCTGAATTCTTTTAGTGAGACGTTCTTTTGCGGGAGCACATGCAGGAATCATTTTTAACTCACGGACAATTTCTTCCATATAATGCAATACTCAGGCATTTGGTAAATGCTTAAGATGATGCAAGGATCTTCTCACAGGAAAATATTGACTCTGTTTTCTCCCCAAGTATATGTTGCTTAAGTGGATTGACCTCTCCAGGTAAAAAATATTGGTCTACTGCCTAGAGTTTAACACCACCGATGAAACTGCCCTGAATAAAGTAATATTTACTGTGACTTCAATCCTCAGCTTTTATAAAGGGTTTATATTAAAAAATGATCTCTTTGAAAAATAGTCCTCTGACTTTTGCAAAGCTGCAGCTGAAGATAGTGCTACTGGCTTACTCACCACGTATACAAAAAAATCTGCTAAATTTTTGCTTGCTTGAGATTTTCACAGAATAAATCTGTTTGTCTCTTCAGAGGAGCTTCATGCTGTTGACTTTGACATAAAGAGGTTAAATGATGTGATAGGATGTTTTGCTCCTCTTTGGTTTAAGAGGGTTTAAGTCCAGACTTACCGCTCAACAACCCTGTTAGCATCTAAACACATTCTTGTTGCCTTGTATTTTGTTTCCACTACTAATTAGCTTATTTTACAAAATGTTTAGACGTTAAGCTCTTGGGGTATTTAGTCAAACAGAATGAATGCTTTTACAGGAAAAGTCACAATGCCATTCAACTTAATATGGCAAAATAATTCAGTGGGTGCCAGGATATTCAAATCAATTCAATACTGAGGCAGCCCTTCAATTCACTGTTGTGTCAGAAACTGGCAGTTGCAAAAGGAGTGTAAGACATGGTGTTTTAGTGGCATACATTTTTAAATATTTCACAATCTTTATTTAGAAACCCTCTCTCAAGTCTCAGATGGTTAGGAAAATAAACATACATGTCTTCAAGGGGGGAAAAAAAATCATCTCTAATAGCACTAAATTCAGACACGGAAAACTTGAAGTCCCTGATGGCAAGCTAGAACTGAAGAATGGTATCAGACAGAGCGTGGAGCGGGTAGAGTTTATACCTGGGGAGCTAATCGAGCAAACTCACGTGCAAGAGTGCTTTGATTGTTGCCTCCAAGTCTTCCAACAAGTTTATTTTGTGAGCACACAGTTTTGCATGCTGTTTCTGTGTGTATGTTTATGAGGGTGTGTGGGTATTGCAGAATTAAAGTTCTTGTGCATTTGAAAACTATGGAGTCATTTTAGAAGAGATATTTGCGGGGCATGGATGATTAATTATATTTTGCCATTTCATAATTATCCATACTTAGTCTTATGCTCTAATTATTTTTCATGTTTCTAAGCTTTCGTGGAGTTGGTCTTTAAAAAGAGATAATCAACAACTCATTAAGATCCTGGGGGAAGGCAGAATGGGAGGGAGGAAAGACAGGAAGACCGAGATTTGCTTTTTAAATCCATTTTTCCCTACTAAGTTTTATGGCACATCATTATCCTTGTTTTCATTTATGGATTCTTTGCAGGATATAGTTTTATTTGTTGGTGCTCCTTTTGTAGTTGGTCCTCAGGCAGATTATTGTTGCAAGATTTATCAGCATTGTGTATTGTTCTTAATTTTCCCTAATGAAGTTCTTATTCGCGCCCTGGGGTCTGGTTTGGCTCCACTGCCTTCAACTGCGTATGTGTAGAAAGTCGCTCTGCCCCACTTGGAGTTGTATTTTATTAGTCATAATGGGTCTCATTCAGCTTGTGTCTGGTAGTTCCTGTTACTGTTTACATGAAACCCATACACTTTCCAAGTGCGAATATTTCACACTGTATTATAATTACGGTATTTATTTAGATTGTAGATTTCGGCTTATATGACATTCTTTACTGGGAAACTTACTGCATGCATGGCAAGTTTGGCTACATAAAATTTAGAGATAGAATTGAATTTTCCCATTTATAAAAGCAAAAATCCCCTTTGAGGATGAGCTCTCTTTACCTCCCCAGAATGGAAAAGAAAGCTTGTGAAGGGGGCTTAGGAGACCCTTTGGGTTCCTTTAGGTCGTCACGAAGTCTAGGCATTCTTACTCCACAGCTTTTCAGCCCATTCACCCTTTCTCCACTGTATCTTTGTTCTATTGTTGTTTTCCAGCCATTCCTGACCACGGACTATTCCACTTACCATTTCCTATTCTGTGAGTACTACGCTGTAGCATCTTACGTCCCCATGCTTTTGCCTAGCGAAAAGTGAAGCCCTATCTTCTTTGCCTAGGGGGGATAGGGACTGAGGCATTGTTTGGTCTGGGAGGCCTATCATAACGTACCTAGTCTGAATTAGGTACCCACCTTCCATACGCCACGGCAACTCTCTGCATGCATTTATCATACCTGGATTCCACCAAGTAGGAGATGTTGGCTCAGTGCTCTGGTTCTTTCATCAGACTGCAGTTTCCTGTGGGGCTAGAGACTGTATCCTGTCAGCTCCCCCTCCTCCAAGCTATCGTCTAGGAATCCTTCCCTCACTCAATCCCTTTTAACACTGAAATCTCACCTGGCCACACCAAACCTCCGTGCTCCCTCCTACCTGTCAACTCTCGAAATTGATTTCTTCAACACTCACAATCCTATGTGATTCGCTTCACTTTCTACTTCTAATATAATGCTCACTCTATGCCTTATATTGCCTCCAACGAGTTCATAATGAGACTGAATGTTTTGTTATGGCCAGGCCCCAATATATTGTGCCGAGCAAAATACTATGTATACAATATTTGTTTATTCATTTTAAAACATTTGGTCACTTGAATGACAAAATATCCATTCCTTTGTATGTACATATGAATGTATTATGTATATGTGATGTATATATTTATATGTGTACGTGAGTATACTTACACACATAAATCTATATAAATGAGCATGTGTGTACATATATGTAAATATACGTGCATATATAAACACGAATGCACATTATTATGTGTATACACACATATAAATGCATATATAATTTGTCTAGAGAAATAGAGATTATTGGCAGCATTATTCTGTCTGGAATGCCTGCCTGACTTGACCGCCATAATCTTTGTTAGTGCCTCTTTCCCATGGTCTATGAATCTACTCATTATACCTTAGATTCTGCTGAATTGAGTTTATATATGTGTATGTACATGTGTTTATGTGCATGCATGTGTGGATTTCCTACTGCATGTTTTAGCTATATAATACATTTTTGTATATAATTCTTTTTATTTGGCTTATTATTAAAACATTCAAAATATCTTTCCCCTTGAGATTCACTGATGAAAACAGTTCTTAACATCATTATAAATTTTAACCTTTTAAATAATAACTATTCAAATGATGTTTGTAGGAATTATATGGTATTAAATATTTAGCACACATATTTCTTTAAATTTGCTGTTGTATGTATATGGGTGTTTGTGTTATACGTTTTAGATATAGTTGTAGAATACTTTAAATGCCAGGAAAACGCTAGGAAAAAATGAATATCATCAACATTAATGAAAACAAGGCTTAATCCTTGGCAGATAATTACTTGCACAAGGAATGCTGGCACATTTATTGAAATGTTTTAATCCCTTTTTAAGCTGAATGCTACTCTCCATTTATGTCTTTTTTTAAAGGCTGCTTCCATTTGTCTGCTCCGTCTTTTTTATTAGAATAACCATTACCCATCGGCAATTACTCTCAAATCACCTATGTTGGGGCACTTTAATCTATTGATTGCATTCATCTACCATCTCAAAATTAATTAAGTAAATTTAAATCCCAACTTTCTCCATTTCACTTTAATTTCTCTTATATCATATTCTTTTATACTTAATGCCAATGAGAGTTCATATAACGGTATCCTCAATTTCTCTTCTGTACTTTTATATTTATCTATTTCTGAGTACACCGATTTCCATCATGAGTAATTTGCTGCATTTTGCTTTCCACCGGGACTTCGTTCCATATTGTCTTACTGAGAAATGATTAAGTCCTCTCTCCCTAAATTTTACGTGAGCCACAAATTTTTGTTGTTGTTGTTGTTGTTTGCTATTTTAAAATTATTTTTAACAAACGTCCATTGGAAGTAACTTCTCAGTAATCATAAAGTAGTCTCAAAAGTGATTAAATCATACTTTTGAGAGTTGGGAGGAGGGAAACAGTGAGTGTATTTTCTTGCTTTAGTTTTAGTCTAATGATTTGGAGACTTAACAGTATAGAAGAGGAGTGTGGACAAGCTGAAGAACATAACGCAGTCATCCCTGATGCTCAAGCACCGAGCACTGATCTCAGTTAAGTACTTAAACTCTGTCATAAGTGGGAAGGGTACACACAGTTTCTCACTGAACACCTTTTCTGTTATCTCCACAGAATACCTGAGATTCACACATTTCTTTTCCATGAGAAATTGAAATTGATTTTAAAAAATACAGCAAGAAAAAGACAAAACCACAGCGAGTTTTTTTGGGGGCCACTAACATAAAGCCTAGGGACAGAATGAGGTTTCTAGGAGAGTTATTTCTCAAAGTGGGTGTCACAAACTACCGGTTCCATAAAATGCCTCAGGACAAAGGGTTCTATGTCGTACACAAATGGAGCAAATTTGAAAAGAAGTCAAGTAGTAAAGAAATCTCTTTACATGTTCACCTGTTGTTTTCGTCTTTATTTTAAAAATACCTATTAAAATTCCACAGACAATTTTGAGAAAGACTAGAATATAGATAATAGGACAGGGTGAGGGGGTATGAATGAAACTAATGTGGATTTTACTGCTTGTAAATGTATTTGGAAGCCTTGCTCATTGCCTCTTTCTGCTTAGCTCAAATACATTCATCAAAAAGATACTTTCCCAGAGCCCGGGTCCCTATTTCACAGAAGATACTCATCTATTTATGAAGGCAAAGGCTATTTCTGTTTTAACTATTCTGTATGATTCTTAGCATAACGTCTCAGTACTAGCTTGCAAAATGAATGAATAAATAACCAAAACAAACAAAAAACAAGCCATTTGTCAGAAACACATTATTCATAAGTGTTGTCTAGAGACACATTGTGTAAAGATTGTCCAAACAAGTTGTCCACTACCTAGAAGCTGCATCCATGAAAATCATTTTATAGGCCAAGGATGCTATGGTGTCGTGATCTGAGGGCAGTGACAATGGCCTGAAAATTCCCTGTCATAGACATTGACCTGCGCCCTGATACTGTATTTGAATCAGAAACCACAAGTGCCTTTCTCTGATTGATTGCCAAGGTAACTGAGTATGTACATTTCTAGTAGCTCCACTGCTGCTTGGAGAAAGCGTTTGGGCTGGAAGATACCAAGGCGGGTCACACACAGCCTTTCAAATGGTCCTGCATCTGTGTTTTGGATTCTTGACGGCTTTGCAACCCTTTCTTATACCAAATTTCTTCTCTGAGCCTGAAGAAAACGCCCCCTGGGACTGAGAGCCGAAACCAAGACTGCACTAAATTCATCCAGATGAAAGAGCCCTGAAACCTTTTGGAGACAGCTTGATATCTTCCCACCTTACTAAGTCTTTCTATGCGTCTTTTCTTATAAATTCTTGCACTGGCTTTTCAGTTATTGCAATTTTATTTCACGTTTCTGTTACGAAGTGAAATTTAGCATGAACTTGGCTGATCTTCTCTTTGGAAGATAGAAAATACGCTTTCACAAATTGAAGGCATTAAGTGTCATTTCTTGTTAAAATGCTTTCTTGCGCCACAGGTGTATCTTTTATATAGCTAATATGTAATAATTAAGAGAACACAGTGTTTTATTTTGATAAATCTTTCCAATAATTTTGCACTTTTGCCATCTGTAGGTTTCCATAATGCACCCAGATTCAATAAAGCAAGGATTGTTTTCGGGGTGCCTGGGTGGCTCAGTGGGTTAAGCCTCTGCCTTTGGCTCAGGTCATGATTTCAGGGTCCTGGGATCGAGCCCTGCATCAGGCTCTCTGCTCAACAGGGGAGCCTTCCCCCCACCCCACCTGCCTCTCTGCCTACTTGTGATCTCTGTCAAATAAATAAATAAAATCTTAAAAAAAAAAAGCAATGATTGTTTTGTAGTTCCTCTACTTTTTACCATATTGGTAACCGATATATCTGTCTTTAATCACACCTATTATGCCACTGTATTATGTTAATGCAACATTATTTGTAATTCTCTAATACTGTTTTATTTTCCTATGGGTAATCTAAATTAAATGAAATTCTGAAGTGTATTATCCACTTACCATGTGCTTTAAAAGTATTTTTAAATAAATAGTTTTAGAGTTCAGTTTTTTTATTTCATTTTTACTATTACTATATTATCTTAAAGAATACATGAACTTTTTTTATTTTTAGAAATAATTTGATCCTGTAATTATACTTAGTGAAAAAGAATGAAATATTCATGAAGTACAATAAAATAGGGAATTTCTTTTTTCTACCCAGTCCCTAATACAACTTTTCAACATCCATCATCTTAGAAAAAGTTATCATTAGCTATTCTAAGGCAATTAAGAAATATCCACTTTCTTCTAATTCTCATACTTATTTATATTGAAAGAATCATTTCTGAAGGTAATTTCATAGATGAGAAGTTTGTATTCTATCTACCTGAAAGTCTTTATGGGGTGGGGAAGATCAGATCTGGAGAGCAGGGCCTAGAGAGGGGAATCTATAATTTCAAACGCTTTTTATATTCTCCATCAATGTCAGCAGTTTAGTCACTAGTTTAAGTCAATTTCTAGTTACCACCACCCAACCCATTACCAAAGGAGATAATCGGATTATGCATTTGGTCACAAAATATTAATGTAGAGTTACAAAAGTGACAGAATGGTCTGTGTTTGATTTTTCTACAGGCAAGTCTGTTTTACATAAATGGCTTTTTTACAAATTTGAAATGTGAATATATTTTATTTTTTCCCAGTGGTACACAATACACAATTCTTTGACAATACTATTAACCAATTTTATGCCAATTTCTTTTCTGATCTAATAACATCAAATGAAACACATTAAGATTTTGGACGCTGTTTGATGACTTAAACAGACTAGTTAAAAAAAGTCCATCTATAAAACAAAGTATAAAAAGTCTACCCACGGCCACAAAATCCCTTATCTTGCAACACTTTAAAGTCACAATAAATGCTTTTGAAAACGATGAGATAAGAAAAATTAGTAAATTGAACTTCAGTGAAAAAAAGGTATGGGGGTTTCATTTGAAGGTACACATTGTAGAGAAGCAAAATAAAAGTAACTTCATCTCTAAGATAATGTGGAAAGACGTTGCTTTACACCAATTCTCATCATGTAACTTTATAAATACAATGTACAGAAGTAGATGTACAAATTAGGGAATGTCATAGTTCTTCATATATTTAATACTGACACACAATCACTTTCCAGTGGTGAAGATAAATCACAGTTTAGAGCTCACTGGTATTCGTGTAATTAAGTTGTCAACAGACAATTCCATAAATTTGTTGAATAGAAATTTGGAGGTGTTCTATCTGAGCTCATACAGACTTTCAACTTGAATCCCATTGAAGATATATTTAAATACCCAGAGCATTAAGCTATGACATACAACACCATTTTATCTGTTTTTGTTATTTAGAACAAGCATACTTGCAATGTTTTTACTTCCCTTTGGTTGTAGGACACCTTAAATGTTGGTCTTGATTTTCCTATATGCTCCCCTGAACTGGATTCAAATCCTGTGAAGGAATCCATTGTTTTCAAGTCCCTGTACTATCCCACTTAAAATATGGTATGGAAAAGGTCTGGAAAGGGGTGGGCTGACTCTACCTGCACACTCGGAGGCATACCTGAGTTGGGGCGCTGCTTGGCTTTCCCCCAGTGGAGACGAGGCATGTTGAGAATGGAGCTGTGTTGTTTGGGGCTTGAGTGCACAGTAGCATGGCCTGTGAGTGCAAGATGACTTTGCATTCTCTCCCACCCGGATTTCCTTCTGACAAGTCATGCAGACCTTGTGCAGACCTGCCGAAGACTGAGCTCAGTGGTTCACATTCATTCAATGGGCTACAAGATGAAAAAAATTATGGGAGGTCTTATACATGTTTGTATTCTTCTACTAACATTCTGACATACTGATTAGAAGCTTTTTACTTATATAGTAAGTTGACAAAAGCTTTTGATTTTTGGATAGGATTCCTGAATTCATTTGGATAGCCACAGCATTTTTATATTGCTCTGTATCTGTGTGAGGATGACATATTGGGAGCAACATTTAACTAAGCAAATTACATACAAAACTAGACGTAACAGGGAATGTGGAATGTTCTAGAAGAACGTTCCGCATAACCATAAGGTCTGTACTGCCAAAATCTAACCCAAATGGTTACGTTTTATACACTGAAAATAATCAGGAAGGCATGATGCTATGTCTTGCATTATTCCAGAAGTCACTGTCATACCCATACTCTACACTGAAGTCTTGGTTTATCTGTCGCATTAGGGATCGGCATCTGTGTGTAATAAATGTGATGAATGAAAGCTTTAATCTAAAGTGGGTTACAGAGAAGCCTAAAGAGGGAACACAAATGAACAAAACTTTGTTTGCTTTTAAATAGAAAGAGGCGAAGTAGGAAGCTTCATAAATCAAAATTAAATTCCTCACATCCTACAGTTGTGAATAGTAGGTAGTCATTCTTCACAGGAACTTTTTACCTTCCCTAGACAAGCTGACCCAGAGAAATCAAACTGCGTTAAAATTCAGGCACTGGTGGTAGGAAGTTGATAATGTGTTTAATAAGTGTGTCTCAGAATATTTTTTTCCTCTTCAGCGAAGAAATGAGCTACATGGCCCCAAAAGAGGTTGGGAACCATAAAAAACATTACCTTCCTCCACTCTTGCCTGTGTTGATGCAGTCTCAGGGAACAAAAATGATAGAGAAAATGAATTACGTTATCCCTTTGCTATAATAATATGATACAGAATTGGAGACTGAGCCAAAAATTCATGGGAATATGAATTGTCATTCAAGCAGGTCCCCTATTTTAGAATTGATTCTAATAATCACATCAAACATTTTTCAAAGTACCAACTACTGAACACATCATAGGAAAAACATGAGAAAGTATAACTAAAAATAGAATTTACAGTTGTGGAGGCGGCAGATGGAAAAAAATGTCACAAGTGGGAATTTCAGGGAAGTTCTCTTCTACTTGACTGATCGACTATACACGAACAGAGGCTGACATATATTCCAAAGTCATATTCCTTTTGACCATACATGACTGATGTTCGGGAATTTCTTGTTCTCAAAGTCATGGGAACAAATGAGGCAGGACACTGTTATTAATGTCCACTTAACGAGGTTTGGTTTTATTTAAAAAGTGTATAAACATGCATTTTTCTCCTTTTAAATTTTCATTTTCAAATTACTCATTCAAAGTGGGTCAAACATCTTTTAGTTGGTAGCCAATTTCTGAGAATGTACCATAAAATGTTTATTCCAATAAATCTACTTACTGTGAACTGAACATACTCTGAGCACTGCCTTGTAAGCACTTACAATTTGGCGATACATTTGTGGCATAAACTTCACTTCTTAACCAAATAAAACACAAAATTGTCTATAGACTGCATTATTTTTCCAAAGTCATAAATTTAAGTGATGCAGCTCTATCCTCTAGTGTGTACTGTACATGTATTAGAAAGATGAAACGAGATATTGCAATAGAGTTTTTGCATTTGGAAGCAGCGCGAGTATGTCCTAATAATAAATTGCCTCTTTAACTATTTGCTAGATATTCTAGAGTTCATTTTGTTTGTTTCCTTGGGGAACTTCATATTATAGTCTGCTTAATGAGTTGGAGAGATTAATTATGGTAATTCAGAAAATGCTTTTTTAAAAAACTGTAATATAAACACAGCTCTTATGAAACACCTTAATTTCCTTCTGCTTGTTATAATTCTCAGACAGGTCAATTACAACAACAGGTTAAGTTGATTCTACATATAACCTTAATTTCCTTTTTTTTTTTTTTAAGCAAGCTTAGTACATCTTTGCTATTTAGCCTGAAGACTTAAATTTCTTTCTTTCACCCCTGCTTTTTTGTCAATAGTAAAAGCCACCTTTCTGCTTTTCTTTTTGACTCAGTCCCTGATATTCAAAGAAGACTTTGCCAACACCACTGTTCCCTTGCATCTTTCTATTCCTACACCCCAACTGCAAACCCTCTAACGTGATTGGTTCCAACCAGCGCACCCAGCCTAGCTTACAGTACAGAAACTCCCTTCACATTCAGTCCTGTTCTTCATGTCACGAGGAGTAGAGATTTGTGCTTATCACCAAATAAAATTGCAGTGCAAAATTTAAACATAAAAGTTACACAATTAAAAGTTAATATATGGCACCACAGCCTATTAATTCACATATAGTACAACAGACCAATAAAAACAGACAATAGTATGAACAGAGCTAAAAAGAAGGAGCTTGCATAGCAATGCACGAAAGAAATTATATACAGAGGAAAATCCTTTTCTTCCTGGAGGGCGAGTTTTGTTTTCTTTCTTTTTTATATACTCCTGACAAGAAAGAGTTAAGGTGGGTGGTGTACTTAAGAGAAGAACACAAGTAAAATATCTGTGGGATATGTGTGGCTGTGTGTCTTTACATTGCATTTACAGTTCTTTTAATAGTACATAAATAAAGAAATTGTTCATTGCACTGTTTAGTGTCATCACTTCCATGAGTTCAGACCTGGTGGTCCTTCAGAGCAGCTTTGCATGTCTCCTCTCAGTTACTCTACAAAGAGATAAAAATCAGAGGTAAGTTTGCATTGACATTAGGTAGTCTTTCCTCCTGACCAGCACGACAAAAAGCCACGCGAACAGATAATAAATGAAAATAACACCGTCAGATGGATTTTGCGAGTGTGTAAAGGTAGGAAACGTAGTGATGGGAAGGGAAAGAAAGAAACATTGTAAAATTTGGAAATTTAAAATTCACATAGCACTCTCTCTGCATGTCCCTGTGAGTTTACAGTTACACTAAAATGGAAGTCAAAGCAAAATCCAAGCAGTCATGAATCAAATTAAGAATTATAAACATATCTTAATAATAATCAGATTAGTAAGACAAGAAGAATGTGAAGGCTAGTCAATAAAGAACTTCACAGTTTGAAAGAACTTTTATTTTTCATTATTTCATGGCATCCCCCAGTCTGTGATGGAAGCATAATAGTAATGCCATTTTTTTAAAATCAGGAAGTAGAGAGATTGGGAAGGTAGCTGACTTGCTCGGGGTTGAGAAGACTGGAATCCAGGGCTGTTCCTTCATCAGTGCTTTTAATGTGAATTCAAATAAGCAGCTGAAACTATTTAACAAGTATAATTCTGACATCGGAGAGAAGAATTGGTAAATTTTACGAAAAAAAAATAACCAAAGAATTCAGAGCTTCTTCCTGTGATTGTGATATGCTCTCTTTCTCTGTTGTCTGGTATTTTATTTTTATAGATTACTTTATAGATTTTTTTATTTTTATAGATTATATAGATTATAGATTTTTATAGATTAAGATAATTAATCTTAAAAGAGATTATTTTATTTTATAGATAGCTATATCAATGTTGGGCTCTTTATTCAAAAAGAAATTTATTTATAAAATATGTTATTATAATAAAAAATCAACTTTACAAGGTCGACTGCCTAAATCTAAAAAAAAATTATAATAATAAATGAAGAGCAACTAGGGAGTGAGGAATTCCTGAGGTTCTTTAAAAGGCAAAGAAAACTGCAAAGTGGACTGTACTTAATTAACTTATAAATATTAAGATTAATTGCCTAAATATGGGCAATTTTTGTATAGTGTGAATCAGAATCGGAATAGAAGAAATATTCATTTAATAGACGGCTGTAAATAGCCATGTTCTATTTCCAAAAACCGCAATCGATTTTTTTCTCATAGTAAAGCACGATTTCTACCATTCTGAAATCTGTTTGTTGTCCCAATATTATTGATGAGGTTCAGGACGTGCTACCCCAAAACACGACATCTTGGCATATGGAATATTGAAAGCTGAAGGAGTCTGAGAAACCAACAGAGGAAGGAAGGTCACTCTGACCTCTCTCCTCCCCACCTTGCTCTTCTTCTCTGAAACAGACCATAAAACTCCCACGTGAAGTTACCCTCCCTCTACCAGAGGAAGGAAGACATTCTTATTCCCAGAGACAGGGAGTTAAGGAGCCGAGGAATCTTGCAAACAAACCTTGTTAAACTAACCCTTATCTTCCCAGTTACTTCTTTACCATTGACTACTCCCCTACCCCAAACCTCTTGGTCTCATAAAATCTTCACAAATTTATGGTTTCTTTGTCAAAAAGATAGAAAAGCTTTCTGCTCCGTCACTTCTTTCAGTCTACATGCTCTTCTGAAGTCACCCATGGACATGTAAAAATTCAATAAAATTTGTAGACTTTTCTCCTGTTAATCTCTGTTTATCAGTTTAATTCTCAGACCCAGCCAGGGACCATAAGAGGGTCAAGGAAACTTTTTTCTCCCCTACATTATTAACCCACTATTTGTTCTGAATCACCAGAGCCTTTGAAGTGTCCTAAAGCACTTACATAATTCACCTGTAAACTGTCCTTGACTATTCGAGCCCATATATCCTATGTCAAGAAGGTCGCTGGCATTGCGCTGGTGACTTCCCCTCAACACCTCAGCTTTTCTCGGTCCAGTGGATCCTTTAGAAGACGCTGTTCCTGATGAGCTGTGACCTCCTGGAGACGGGAAACTGGGCTTGCTATAGGGCACCAATGTCTCCTCTGAAAAAGAAGTACAAAGTGCTAAGCTGAACAGCAACATGGAAGCCAAACAAACTTTAAATATTAACTTCAAGATGGGCTATTTTATGATTTCACTCTTCAGTAAAATTAAAAATAAGAGGTTTAATAAGCCCAGATATTTAAAAATTTCCATGTGCAAACATCATTTCTGATAATAGGAATTGAAACAGGATTAAATTAAAAGAAATTTGGGGATGGGCTGCCTGGGTGGCTCAGTTGTTAAGCATTAGCCTTTTGCTCAGGTCATGATCTCAGGGTCCTAGGATGGAGCCCCTTGTTGGGCTCCCTGCTCAGCGGGGAGTATACTTCTCCTTCTCCCTCTGCTCCTGCCTCCTTGTTCATGCTCTCTCTCTCTCTCTCTCAAATAAATAAAATCTTAAAAAAATAAATTTGGGGGGGCACCTAGGTGGCTCACTGGGTTGAGCCTCTGCCTTCGGCTCAGGTCATGATCTCAGGGTCCTGGGATCGAGCCCCACATCGTGCTCTCTGCTCAGCGGTGAGCCTGCTTCCCTATCTTTCTGCCTGCCTCTCTGTCTACTTGTGATCTCTCTCTCTCTCTGTCAAATGAATAAAAATAAATAAATAAATAATTAATTAATTAATTAATTAATTTGGGGATAAAAATACAATGTTACATATCATTTGCAAAATTTAAATTCATTAATAAAAGGGAGCTGAATACAATGAACCATATTATTTAACAAAAGCATTTTTATGAATATAATTTCTGGACTTCAGTGAGGCTCCAATTAAATTTTTCAAAAATATTGAAGAAACATGGTTTTTGTTTCACTCAAAATTATAGCAACATTTTCTCAATCAATTTAGATAAAGAACTATATATGAGTTGACAAAGCTTCCTAAATTTTTGTTGTTTCTGGGGATAGAAACACATTATTTTAAAGATGGTGTATTTCCTTAAAAGAAAAAGAGAAATACACATTTTCATAACTAAATAATAAATGAAAACATATTTTATGTATCAATCCTACAAATAACACAAGGTGTATTATTAAGTACCTAATATTTTAAAACATTTTTTTCTTTTTTTCTTTCCTTTTTTCTTCTTCTTTCTCCCTTTCTATTTTTTTCTTTCTTTCTAGATATGGACTATTATTACTGTGATGACTATTTCTCTCCTTAAATGGTCTTTATGAAATCTCAAGAATCACATGATTTTTCTCTCACAACCTGAACGATGTAAACTTCCTAAGTGTTTCACTAAATCTAGGTCTTAAAATTGACATATTTTGGCTCTTATAAACATTACATTTTCTAAAATCTTAAGCACCAAATTGTGACATCATGTAATTATTGAAAATGCCTGGGTAGAAGGCATATCTACAAAAGACTGAGTCCAAATTAAAAAACAAATGTGTAAAGAAACTTTCAAATGTTGTGTTGAGTGTGTTTGTGTGTATGTTTTAATACTTAATCAAAATGAATCCCGATATGAGAAGAAATGTTCCAGAAAATGTATTTCTATAATAGGCCCCAACAACCACTACCCCTCCCAAGACAAAATCCAACCACAAGTGAGGACATTTATTTTGTGACAGTTCCAGAAGCTTGATTTATAAACAAGAATATTTCCCAACGAAATGTTAACAATCAACTAAATTTAACCAATTGGAGAAAGCACAGGCCCAGTTTAACCTTTTCTATCCTGAGATATTTACATACATTTATGTGCAACTTTGTTATTTCAATGAGTTCAACGATTTGACTGAAGTGAGTTCTCTTTTCAAAATGACTAGTTACTTCAGTCAAAATGAAACTGGTTGAAGGCAGGGATTAAATGGAAGTTAAGATGAAATTTAGAGGTCTTAAAAGCATTTCCATATAAACATTAGGAGGCAAAAATATCAAATTGTCTCTTGAACAATACAGGTGAAATCTCTTCAGCTCAAAGACCCCTACGCAAGGTTAACTTGAGGAACAATCCCCATGGGAATCAGCCTTAAGGTGTATGTTGGTGAACTTTGCTGAGGAATCCCAACTTTTCAGTGATTCAAGAAACTTTTTTCAGATGCGCTTAAACAACTGCCATTTCTAAAATACCTGGTAGGAAAACAAAAGGTAAAAGTCCACACTTTCTTGGGACTGTGCAGAACACACCTGGTCCAACACTTTGTTTGTGTAGGGCTTTCCGTATATCTTCTTGGCGTTCTGTGGAGTTTATCCATTCTTGGGTTTGTCGCTGCCACTCTAGGGACGTTCTAGCTGGACAATCCAATGAGCTCTTTGTGTCTTCTAAGTTGGATGCTGGTGGTGTTTCCAGAGAGCTTCCTTTTCTCTCTGTTGAGTTTTCCACGTTACCAGCATGCTGGCTCGGGCCTATTTGCTGCCTTAAACCCTGACCTGGAGGGGGATCTGGTGGTGGTGGAAGATCTAAAAATTGTGAATAATGTTTAGAATGGACTAAAATTTAATGAAAAATACAGGTTTTAATTCAAGATGAAGAAAAAAACCCGTGCCCTCCTAAAAGTCTCACTCATGCAAAAGAAATCTGGGGGGGAAGGGAGGGTTGCAAGGGGAGCAAAGGTCAGTTATTTCTGTCTAAAATGCATATTATTGATCTCTTTGCTATCATTGAATCCCAGTGTCTTTGAAACAAAATCGACTGATTTCAATTATTATATGTGGAAAGTGTTTTCAATTGCACATTGAGGCTAACGTTCAAGGTACAAAATACAATTTATGTGTTCTCCATATTTTCTTCATTGTCCACCCCAACTCCCCAAAGTAGACATATCATGACACAAAAATGACTAGACATTCTAGCAGCTGTGTTAGTAAAAGGCCCTGGGAAGAATAAAGGCTGTCCTGCCACTCTTCATAGGAAATGTTGCCCTCGGAAATTAAGAACTATATGCTGAATCATACGCAACATATGACTGCCTTTACCCATGTATGTGGTACATTTAGCAACAGTCAAAGGGTTAAGCTAACATTTATTAAATGCAATTAACATTCTGCCTGACAACCAATTCTGGCTGTTCGTTTCATGAGTTAGCTAATGAGTTACAACTAATACATTATAATCTTCCAATGTATTAATTTTAATAACTAATAACCAATGTTCAGAGTACAGATAGAATATGCTTCATGGTGCTAGAATAGACAATGCATCATAAAAATTTGAGATGTGGTAGAATAGATAATTTTGCAAAAAAGCTCTTTAAATTAAATATAAGATATGAAAAAATCAAAAGTTCAAATGTGTAGCTAATTTTTCATTTTCCTTTCATTAACTGTTCAGATCATGACATCTTTATATTTGGATTGTCTTCAACTGTGATCTTAGTCTCTTCTTTCATCTTTCTTTAAGAATTCTACTAGTTCGGGGCGCCTGGGTGGCTCAGTGGGTTAAGCTGCTGCCTTCGGCTCAGGTCATGATCCCAGGTCCTGGGTTCGAGCCCCACGTCGGGCTTTCTGCTCAGCAGGGAGCCTGCTTCCTCCTCTCTCTCTGCCTGCCTCTCTGCCTACTTGTGATTTCTCTCTGTCAAATAAATAAATAAAATCTTTAAAAAAAAAAAAGAATTCTACTAGTTCTATAACATGATTTGTACCATTATACTAGTTCTAAAATTACTTTGTTGAAGATTTTGAAGTCTCCTGAACATTCTAAACATTCTTTTGGATTATTACCTTCTAATTTTTCTGGCATACTATTGCAAACGTCTCTGTTCATCCTTAGAATATCAGTGATTATATTATTCGTTCATGAAATAAAATACCATATGCACTACATATTTCTATTATCAATGGCTGTTGCATATAATCTTCATCCATTATTTCCCATGCTGCTATTGTATTAGTGCTCTTATTTCTAATAATACTGTTTGTGAAATTCAAAAGGAAAAAGCATGAATTTCTTGTGAACGAAAGATAGCTTCCTTAAGGAAGGCTAAACTGTTCTTTTTAAAGACTTTGTTAAGAAACTTTATACTCTTTCATAATGAGAAAAATGATACTGTCCTCCACTGAATTGACAATAACACTCTCCTCCGCATCTGCTTTGGGAGTTCCCACGTTGAAGCAGCATTCCCAGTTCTTATGTATGTCCTCTTGTTAGATTATGAATTATTAATTATTGAAGGGAACAGTGTTTCCATCTGGGAGAATAAAGTTGCATTTGGAACATTTCTTCCAAAATGAAGAGCTAATCCAATATTGTGTATCTGTTTGTAGAATAATCCAGCAATGAATTTATGTTTCCTTTATATTCAAAACTGAATTCCTTCGGTAGGCATTATTGTAAATGTAAAGTAATTATTTCATTTGAGTGTTTGGACGTAAGACTGCCAGTAGTGGGGAAGGGCAGGAATTATGATATTTGCTTTCAAAATAACTATCTGGTCATTGATTTTTATTCTCCACCAAAGCAGCTTCATCTTTAAAATGGCCAAAATGGCATCTACGTAAGCTAGCCAAAATTCTGATTACTATTTAATTTAACCTGAAATCATATAGCTACATAATTAAGTAATTTACTTGGAGTTTGTATATTCTAAGAAGAAAGAACATGACATGCACATTGAAATAAACAAATTGGAAAAATAGATTAAATTAAGAATGACTGTGGCAAAAATAAAAGTATCTAATCAAATATGTTCACTTAAATTTATTATTTATTTCCATGTTGATTCATTTCAAGTAAATCAATTCACTAAAGAGTCTCTTACTAGCCTACTGAGGATTTCCTATTGTCAGGTACACAACAGTCCAATGAAATATGTGCCATTTTTATTGTCTTTTTCAGGTTTAAAGAAAAAAAAAAAAAGAAGGCAAAAAGAAATCAGATACCTCCAGCTGGGATCTCTCCTTCTATGAACTCCAGGCTCACATCACTAAATCCATACTGAGGAGTTCAACTTAGATGTTTAGAAAGGATCTAAAATTTCACATATCTAAACTGAGTTCTGGACCTTCCTCTACAGGATATGTTTCTTCAGTAGTGTCGATCATCTCAATTAGTAGCAACTGCATTCTACAAGTTGACCAAGACTTTGGAGTAATCCTTGACTTTCTTGCTTTATAGCCTGAGTTAATTTCATGAACAAATCCTGTGGGCTCTGCCAACCTATAGCCAGAATTCAATCCTTCTCCTTGCTTCCACTGATGCTACCTCGTGAAGAACTTCTACATCGCTTCCCTGGATGAATTCTACAACCTCTTAAGTGGTTTCTGGGCTTCCACACAGAAAAGCACATTTAGCCTATTTTGACATAACAGCTACAATGGTTTTTTTTTTTTTTTTTTAAATAGAAGCAGAAGTAAAATCATGTTACTCCTCCACCTTAAACACACACACACACACACACACACACACACACACACACATATACACACACACCCCTCTTCAGTGGTTTCCCATTCAAAGTAAGAGCCAATGATCTTACAGAAGCTTAAGACCCTACAAACACTGGCCTTCACTGACTAGTCTAACTTCATATTCTATTCCGTTTTTCTCTCTGCCTCGGTCACACTGCTTCTCTTATTTTTCAGCAAATAAGCTTCAGGCTTCCACTTGCTGTTCTCATGACCTGGTGTGACCTCTCCTTGATACCAGCATTGCTCTTTCCCTTTTAATCTTCCAGTCTTCTGTACTGTCATCTACTTAGTCAAGCCTTCCCTGAGACTTTACTTAAAAGAGAGCTCGCCCCCTCCCCAACCCTGGTATTTCTCTACTTCCTTCCTATGTTTTTTTCCTCCATGATATTTGCCACCATCTTATATACTTTTACTTTCCCTTATGTATTTGCGTTGGTCTTTATCTTCCCTCAATAGAATGCAAGATCCAGAAAAGCAGGGGATTTTGCCTGCTGGTTTCCAGCCTATCATTTGGTATGAGAATAAACTGATTAATGAATAAGGAAATTTGCTGAATGGTATCGGTTAGTTTGTAGCAGAGCTGGAGTGTGGCCAAGGTAGTCTGTGGAGAGCAAAGACTCCCTTCACTAACTAGGACATAGGAATGAGGGGAGAACAGACTAGAAGGAAATGCTATGGGGGGGGGGGAAGTTGATGGACAGAAAATTACTTTCTCTCCCTTCTTTCTTCAGTATATAGCTTTTAAAGGGTATTCTTTAGCTTATGCAAATGGAATAGAAGATTTGGACTGAACAATGCCTGCTTAGGAGAGTCTTTATTCAAGGGAGAAGAAGACTCCTTGATGTGTGTGGTGGTTTTTGCATTGCCTTTGAGACAGAGACTGATGTTTTTTACTGTTCCCGATTCCTCTTACTAGACACAAGAAAACATTACTTTTCCATCTAGTCAGTAGTCTGATGTCATGTGCCCGTGCTCTTGTCAAGGAAATGAGAAGTGATATATGCCACATAGAGTCTCCCAAGTGATCACCCAGATTTTGTTCTTCCCCTCACTCAGAAGCCACAAATGTCTCACATTAAAAATGATGGCATCCCAATATTGAAAAAGCATACATCCTTATACAACTACTGAGAGGAGATCCACCTGACCTTTATAAATTATTCTAAATTATTGCATCCATGAGAAACAAACTTGCCATACTAAGCCATTGAGGGATAGCAGTTGTTTGGTATGGCAGCTTCCAGTAATTACCCTGATTAATTTACTCACCAAACACAGCATCAAAATGTATCAAGCAAAAGTTTAAGTGTAGAAATGTCTATGCACTAAGTGCTACTCAACAGCAGCCTTCCCTAAAAGAACAGTTTGATTTTACATACAAATATTGTAAAATTATTACTGATGCATGGATTCATACCATACAAATCTAGGACACACACATTTACTATAAAATAACACCATCCTTAAGGATGATCTACAGAGTGCCATCCATAATAGATGTCCTCATGTCATAACTGGAACATCATTGGATCATAAACTTGGGAAGACATGGGAGCCAAAATTTCCCTTGCAATATCGTTGCTTCCAAAATATATATACTAACAATACGTAATCCATAACCCCCTTTTGAAATGGTGGCAACTTTAAGAGTTGGGGACCTGTCTGTTGTTTAGAAAGATAAGCAATAAATTGATCATATTTTAAAGTAGGAGGCAGCTTATTTGAACTAGACATTCTGAGAAAACTGGCAAGAACAGTATTTTAGTAAGAAAAGGAGCACTAGGGCACCTGGGTGGCTCAGTGGGTTAAGCCGCTGCCTTCGGCTCAGGTCATGATCTCAGGGTCCTGGGATCGAGTCCCGCATCGGGCTCTCTGCTTGGCGGAGAACCTGCTTCCTCCTCTCTCTCTCTCTGCCTGCCTCTCTGCCTACTTGTGATCTCTCTCTGTGAAATAAATAAATAAAATCTTTAAAAAAAAAAAAAAAAGGAGCACTATCTTGTTGGTTTATATTTTTTATCTTCCAGATATTCTGTATATTATCTTCAAACATTTCAGAAAAAAAAAAAATTCTTTTCTCTTTCCATGACATTAATAGCAGGAAAACTATACAAAATTGTTAATTCTGAGTTTTATAACTACCATATCAATGGGGGTGGTCCTTTTTATCTAGAGGGAATAAGATCAACACTATTGACTGCTTTAAATGCTGAACTAATCTTCAGATCATCTGAGGCAGAAAGGAAGCGGTGAGCATTTTTGTTCACCACAGGATATTGGTTTATAAAGGAATCAAGATCCTGAGTACACCCTTACCCTCAAATTCCACAGAAACACTTCCCAATGAAAACAAGGTAGCAGGAAAGATAAGTAAACCTGAAAGCTTTTAGAACAAGTTATGGTTGACTTTTAAAGTCTACCCTGCATTACAAAATGACAACAGAAAGCACAGAGATGGCTACGAGATACAGACCCTTCTCCCGAACCAATAAAGAGTAAGTACTTTTCCAACTAAGTCTCGTTCTGTCTTATAATGATAAGCCTAAGAGACTGAAATGAATGTTAAGGACACCATCATAGCTTCTCAATGCTGATTGCACATTAGATTCATTTGTGGAGCTTTAAAAATATCCATAATTGGTTTTCACCCAGAACAATGAAATCACAATTCCCAGGGGGCGCCTGGGTGCCTCAGTCGGTTAAGCGTCTGCCTTCAGCTCAGGTAATGATCTCAGGGTCCTGGGATCGAGCCCTGCATCTCCGCATCAAGCTCTCTGCTCAGGGGAGAGTCTGTTTCACCCTCTACCTCTGTGCTCTCCCTCTCTCTCTCTAAGAGATAAATAAAATAAAAACAACAACAACAAAAAACAAACAAACAAACAAACAAAAGAACCCACAATCCCCAGGGGATAATTTAAGAGCTTTGTAGATGGTTCTAATGTGAAGCTTGGCTAGGTTCACCCTTTTGGTATTTAGTAGAACTATCTCAGATTAAAGTTTGTATGCCTGGAGGGGATAGCTGAGAAGGGGGAAGAAATGTACCTTTGGTTTGGGCATTATACTAGGCTCTTGACATAAATCATAGGTATTACTAGAATAAAACATCAGGATAAATATTTGTATTCCTATTTTTAAATGTATGAAAATTCAGTTGAACATACAGGAAATAGATCCTGCTTTAAAGAGATGAACTACTCTGTATTGAACAAGGACATCGTTCAGTAATGTTGTGCTTCCTGAGACTAGCAGTGTTTAAATAAGTACTCAAAGACTGAAAGTTATACATAAATAAAAGAATTGAAATAAATCAGCAGACTAGGGTCCATGGGCCAAATTCAGCCATTGTCTATCAACAGGTTTTATTGGAAATCAGTCACATGCATTCATTTTTTTTTCCTATAGCTACACTCACACTACAATGGCAGCCTTGAGTATTTGTGACAGAGACTGTATGGCCAGGTAAAACAAAAAATATTTACTATACGGACTTTTACAGAAAAGCTTGCTGACCCATCTACCAGATGATCGGTAGTATGCTTTTAGCCCAGAAATTCATGAAACTAAAAAACTGCTACGTTACAAATCACTTCATGGTCTTTTTCAAAAGTGAAATACCATAGAAGTTATCTTAATTTGATGTCAGAAATGTCCCAAATTTAATATCAGAAATGCACAGCAAGTGCACGTGCTACCTGCGTTTTCTTTGCTAACCTCAAAGGGGAATGTCCATTAAAAAGCATTAACGGAAAATGCCAGAATGGCAGCAAGATCAACATTGAAAAGTGGTATGGCACACATTTCTTGGGGCGTGGTAATACCGAAATCCTTCCAGGTTGTTAGAAAAGAGGGTGTTTTCTTTAAACGAGACCATATCGCCAGGTTTTCTGCCTTGTTACATAATGAGGCAGTGCCTAATCTACCACTGCTACTTTAATCTAAGTTAATGATTCGCACAGAGCGCATCTCTTTGGCGAGGAGACAAGAGAGAAGGAAACAAACCTACCATCTGTCATTCCTTCCCTTCGATGAGGCAAAGCTGGTTGTTGGTCCATTCGCCCTCCCTTGTGTTTTTTAGTGGGCCGAGGCCTCTGACTTTGACTCAGGGCTGCACTGGTATTACTGTCAGTAGAAAATGGGCTGGTTGGTCGAGGTCTCTGAGAGGAGGTAAAAGCTTTGCCTAAAAAGAAAACAAAGGGAATGGGGTATAGAGAATGTTATAAGGCAGTGATTCTGCCTGTTTTGTATTTCTGCTCTTACTTAGCCTAACCTATAAACTTGCCTAGAGATGCCATTTAAAGATACCAAATACTGGTGCATCTCCATAAAAAATAATATGCCTTCTTGCTTTTATTTTATCCAATTTTTAGTAACCAACACACTGCCCACTGGAAAAAAATTCAAGCAAATGGATGTAAAACAAATCTACCGACCAAAAACTTGATATTACTTGATTTATATTTTTATTTAACCTTGATGATCTTAGTGGTATTTTCATGGTTATATGCAAATTCATGCTGCTTTTACTTCTTAAAATGAAAGAAGTTACTTCTGAAATAAATTATGTACTTATCTTATTTGCTTAATCAAATTTTATCCTTGGAATCTTACAAATTCTCTCTGAGCACAGAAAAAGGTCCTGAAGTAATTGCATTTGAAAAATCTACATGAAAGGTCTGCTCAGAGACATATTAAAAACTGACCTTACCACCCATACAAATACACGATGAATTTTACCTCTTCTACAGAAACTCAATAACATTAGTGTATAGTATAGGATAGATAGCAGGGTAAAATCACCTTGCATATCCAAAGTGCAATAGGTATTTTCTGATGAATATTACTGTATCTGAGCAGACTCCAAATTCTCATTGAAAAGTGAAATTGTGTTACGCTCTTTTCTTGAGGTTTAGTACATATGCAGGGAAATTTATTTTGTGAAAAGGGTAGCTAATAATTGTTCAACATCTTATGATTTTAATGTAATGTTTATTATGGTAAGTGAGGGTTGTTTTATGTGCCTGTATCTATTCTCTTGTGCATGTTTTCCCTTTACACAAAATTATTGTATGTAGTTACATTTTCTTAAGTCAATGTGACGTGACACTGCTTAATGCTTTATTAGCTATTAGCATACATGCAAGAAATGCACTTATGCCTTCTAATTTATTAGTTTCCTTGCACTTTCTTATTGCTGTGCTTATAGCTATACCACAAAAAGCACTCAGGCAACATAAAGTTTCTGACTTACGCCTTATAAAGCAAGAAAATTCAAATAACCGTTATATTACATCATATTTTAGTTCGGATGCTATATGAAAAATAAACCTCTGCAATGCTTGGAAAAATTTTTTTATATCATTTGAAGATTCCTAATGCATACTGAAAAGAAATACTGATGGTATAATTCAAAGAAAATTTCCAAGACTCCTTTTTATCACCTGAGAGTTTAGTGAAGGGTCAAAACCGTTTTTCTTCACTTACTCGTTGAATACTATTAAGATTTCTTAAACGTGTTTAAGGCTTCATTAGTTTGTTTTGTAAAGTAGCTTCATTTAATTCACATTTTAGAATCTTTTTATAAGTGCATTTAAGAAGTACAGTCGTAAATAGCATGGATCATGCCAAAGTTATTTTGTTTCAGTAAAACAAACAAACACAAATTACTGATCTATTATTAGGATGAATCTCACATTTCTTTTAGGGAAAAGAATCGGATACATGAAAAATTATGAAATTGGTACTCAATTCTTCTCAGAAACCCAAATTAGAGTAGGCCGAAGAGCCATACACATGTAGTCATCATTTTATTCTAGTTGCAAATGCAGTGGGTGTATCTTTAATTAGCATCCTTTAAAACAAATAATAAATTATTGGGTTAAAATTTTAACAGCCAAACAATTAATAAGACCATCAGCCATTTGAACTGTTAGACTGACAGCCTTAGACCCATTCACCCCATGCTGAGAAAGCTTTCCCAGAAAACACATTTGCAGAAAGAAATGGGGCAAAGGAAAGTAATGGAGATAAAAGCTGAATATTTTTAATCACTGGGCCCATTATTGATTGTGTGAGAATTTGGCCAAGAGTGAGTTATTGAAAATTTAATGGCCATCTCAGTTGCAGCTTGGCTATCACGTAAAAAGAAAGCATATTCCAATTAATCAGCAGAGCCGTGAAGGGAAAGGGAAAGAACGGATAGAAGTGGGTGAGTAGGAGCCTATTCTCGGCTCTGCAAAAGTAGCATCGGGAGAAAGTTCTGGTAATTGAGGATCCGAACTGTGGTCATGCATGTTATAGAAAGCCCTGTAGTCAGACTCACTGAGGAGAAAGAACAGGAGAAAAATAGCTCAGTGTCTAAAGGACAAGACTCTCTCATGCAAAGAGTGTGGACTCAGAGTCTACCAACCTGTTCTCGTAAGGCTGGTTCCATCCAGCCTAAAACCAGCTTTATCTGCTGCTGCCACCAGTGCTTGTGCAAAGCTGCCGCTGGCAAAGATGGCGCCATCTGAGGAACTACCTACACTAGATCTATGACTAGAAAAGTTACGGTCCTCATCAGATGCAGAGCCCCATCCATTTACCATTGAACCTAAAAACAAATGTAGTTGTCTAGTGAGTGGTACATACTGGATAGCCCATCTCCTCGCACACACTCCACTAAGGAACAAATAGGTTGCCTCAACTCCTCACTCCTCCCCGAGGCAAATCTGGTTCCATCCTGACTTCCATAGCCACATGCAAGCCTCCTCCACGGTTTAAACATTCCTAGTGCGGGCGAATGAATCTCCAGTAAAACCTAAACCTCTTTGCAACACATAAACAAAACATGTTTCGTATGGTTCCAGTCTTATATTGTTTACATTATTACATAATCGATTTCTGAAAGAGACTTGCTATGTATACCTTCGGCCCTACAATTCAGAGAACACTTTTATTGAAGTAAATTATAGTGTATTTAAAGTAAACGTGGATGGAACTAGAGGGTATCATGCTTAGCGAAATAAGTCAATCGGAGAAAGACAACTATCATATGATCTCCCTGATATGAGGGAGAGGAGATGCAACATGGAGGGTTGAGGGGGTAGGAGAAGAGTAAATGAAACAAGATGGGATTGGGAGGGAGACAAACCATAAGTGACTCTTAATCTCACAAAACAAACTGAGGGTTGATGGGGGGAGGGGGTTGGGAGAGGGGGTGGGGTTATGGATATTGGGGAGGGTATGTGCTATGGTGAATGTTGTGAAGTGTGTAAACCTGGCGATTCGCAGACCTGTACCCCTGGGGATAAAAATATATGTTTATAAAGCTGTAAAAAAAAAAAAAAAAAAAGAAAGGATGAATACCCAAGTTTTGTAGCAACATGGACGGGACTGGAAGAGATTATGCTGAGTGAAATAAGTCAAGCAGAGAGAGTCAATTATCATATGGTTTCACTTATTTGTGGAGCATAACAAATAGCGTGGAGGACAAGGGGAGATGGAGAGGAGAAGGGAGTTGAGGGAAATTGGAAGGGGAGGTGAACCATGAGAGACTATGGACTCTGAAAAACGATCTGAGAATTTTGAAGGGGCGGGGGGTGGGAGGTTGGGGGCACCAGGTGGTGGGTATTGTAGAGGGCACGGATTGCATGGAGCACTGGGTGTGGTGCAAAAAATAATGAATATTGTTATGCTGAAAAAAAAATAAAAATTTAAATTAAAAAAAAATAAAGTAAACTTATCAAGGTTTCAGATGAAGGAAGAGGGTGAATATATATTTTGAATTTAAATAGACTCAAACGATAATTTCCAATCAATATACACTGCTGTACTGTGGAGGGGCTAAAATCATTTTGAGGTTTTAAAAAACAAATGGAAATAATCAGGAAATATGACAACAAACAGTATAAACCAAAAAAAGGATGAATAGTATCAGAGCATACAGGCTTAGAACAAAGAAAAAATGTATCTCTAAAAATTTCTATTAATTTCAAAGCTCAGGATGCCTTCTTTGCTTTTTAATTGTTTTAAGCACTCCAGGTTTCTTTTTACTATGAGTCTTTGTTTTAGAAAATTAACCATTATGAGGGATGTAACTGGCCTTCATATGGATTTTTCTGCAAAACACAATATGGTGATAGAGGAAAAGAATTGTACTTTTATGTGTCAAGAGCAGCAAAACACGAAGATACTGAGAAGTAACTTTTATTCTTAATTTTTCAGCACATCATTTACAAGTTTAGATTTTTTTCTTAGACCAAGGCACACGGAAACCTTAATCTATTATTTAATACAATTAATATTACAATATTTAAGCCATGTACCATTAATTTATGACACAATAAAGTGCCACATATCTCCTAGCCTAACTTTTTAAAAAAGAGGTAAAAAAATTTATAAGAAGCTCATTTATGGTTTCTACATCAACCAATTACATAGTCACAAAAAAGAGATTAAAAATAGATTTTCCCCCCCATAGATTCCCCACCCCCCTTTTCTCCAGCATTTAAGAGACAACAGTCCAGTTAAGAGTGTTGGTGTGATGCAGTATTTGTATTTTTGGCTGAGGTGCCAGGATACAATCATATGGGTTCATGTACTTTCAAGAGAGAGAAAACAGAAACCAAAGGGGTTAGAAGAATCTGAGAAGTTAAAAGGGTGTTAAGTGTAGCAGAGAAAGATAGAGTTTCGATTCTATTTGCCAAAAGCACAGAGATGCACTTTTTACTTTCCAAACAAATTCCCCTGACACAGGCCACTGCAAGGGAGCCCAGATAACAGCAGTCACCGAGCCTCCTCTGAGAGAACCATTTCTGAGTTAATAATCACAAGTCAAGGACCAACAGCTCAAAACGAAAGGAGAAATGATGCAGTGGGCTTTGCAATATAATGCTATGACAGATAAGAAAAAAATCAAAGTGATTCAGTCAGTGATCACCGGAGAATACGAAACCCTAGAACTGAGGAGAGTTTTGAAATACGTGAAAATTCTGTCCTGGTCTCTCCTACGCACCCGTTTTCTGTATTTCTAAATGTCCTCTGAGCATCTACAGCTAAATCTTTGTCAGCTCTCTGAAGAAACTCCCTCTCCAAACAAGCAACTCCTTTTTCTCATCTCCAATTTCATTCTTAGGTGCCTGCTGATTTCCTTCTGGTCCCTTCTGTCTTTCTCATTGTCATCTGAAGTAGTTTTCTCATTTGTCAAGTAATTTTGTTCCTCCCTTCAAAACCATTCAGTTTGCGAATGACACATCTGGATTCCAAGGTAAGAATTTGAGCTCCTTCAGTATCTAGCCCAGCCTCTCTTTTCAGCCCTACACCCTCTTACAGCCCTCGTAGTCCCACTGCCTGCCCCACATCTGTAGCATTATCTCTGGTCCCTTCGACACACCTCTGGATTGTCACCAACTCGACTGACCACTGCCCAACTTGAAAGTCCAAATCAATTTCCCTTTTACCACCTTGATTACACCTCACCTTTAACCTTTAGGAAGAATCAACTTCTCTACTTGTGTTTTTCAAACAGTATGCATACAGAGGCATATCAGGTGTCTACAAACTATAGTTCATTGCATATGAATGTTTCTTATTCTAGACAGTGGAATTCTGGAAATGAGGGACTCTTACTCATTTTCATATTTCTTCTATGGGGGCTTTGCCCAGTAGAAATTCAACAAACATCAGGCACGTTGAATTCAATGTCTTCAATGTTTCTCATTATTCACCATAAATAAATCCTATATGTAATTCTATCCCATGTGCCATTTCCTAACAATGAACTTATTTTATTTACAGAAAAAAATATATTCCTAAGAACTTGTAGAAAATGTATTAAGTAGGAATATAATGTCAGTCAACTCTTGTTGACAACTTGGACAATAGCAAAAGAAGTGAGTTATTACCTGAAAGGGAAGACTAAAAAATTAATTAATATACATAGCTGTGCTTTGATATACTTGAGTATTAATATTTATCAATATCTTATTCAAAGTAAGGTAATAATGTTATATGAAGTGGCGATTTGCTTTTTTTTCCCTGAGTTCTCCATCCACACTCAACCATGTATTTTAACGTACTTAGCCCATTTTTGTTCGTTTTAATTCTTTCTCTGCTATAACCAGCCAAGAAATAATTGGTCTTTTTTTTTTTTCCTGTTCAAGTTGTTTTGCTGTGTGTTTTGAACCTCAGGATTTATCATTATGACAAATACAGTCTCTGAACCTGAAAAAGTAGGAAAAATCCTACACCACAGCAGTGTCACTAAAGAAATGTGATCTTATGACCTCTCTTAGCAGAGTTAGCTTGAGTTTCAAAAACACCATTTGTCTCCTGTGGTAATGAGTCCTTCATATGCAGCTTTCAGATTTCAACCTACAAATTTGCCAGTCCCTAAACAGACCAGCTACTTTGCTGCCTTTGTGTCTTTGCTCTGACTTTATCTCCACCGTTAATGTTCCTTGCCATGCCCTCAGAAATCTCAGTTACTCATGAAATTTTCTTTAGTGCTTTCTTTTTCCTTTCCATGGGAAGAGAGAGTAGCATGGAAGTCATGGCTTTGAGTAGGTTTTGGTCAATATAGAAAGAACAACAACTCTGTTTTCTTTGCTACTCCATGTAAGAGCTAAGAAACTAGAGAGATGACTTCAAAGTCGAAAAGATAAATGCTACACAGGCTTGGCCTTGGTAAGCATCAGGAAGCCTCATTACCCCAAGCTAAAGAGGGGCAAGTGCCCTCAGGTTAGTACAGTTGAGTTCAACTTCAAAATGGAGGGCAAGAAGGAAACGAAAGAAGGCAATAAATTTTCTTTCTTCTTTGTCCCTCACTTTTATTTTTGATAGCCTCTTTTGTCTATTTAAGTACGATCTATGGAATGGGGGTACTGGTGGGGAATATTTTTAAAGAAAATTTGCAATATACCATGGAGAAAAAAGTATAGAACATATGTTAAATTTCTTGCATGCTATAAAATTGTTACATTTGTTGAGCAATCACTGATTTCACCTCTCTGTGGCTACCATTCTTGCTCTTTCTTTAGATTTAAGCATCAGGAATGATCTGAACATTTGTGGAAACCATTAAAATAAAAGAAGACAATGATAAGAAGGAAAGGAACACATTGATTCACGAATTAGAAAGTAAGCAAGTTTGGGGATAACGGGTTTTACTTTCCTAGATGTAAATAGAAACATAAAAATTAAAATGAACACCAAGTGAATGAGTTCAGGTAGAGATTCTTTACAAATTATAAGCAATCCATATTAATTTGACATGTTATAGCCCCAAACATCATCAATACATATTTAAACATTTAATGAAAAATGAATTTATGTCACATAGCCAAATTTATTTGTGTTTACATTTTCAATCTTTGGAAATTTCTCAGGTTTAAAGTTGCTGAAAGGCCAAAAAAATCTCAAATTTATTCAAGCTATTAAAGAAGAACTGCATATAGGACATTAAGTTGTTGCTCAAACGTTACTGAGCAGTAAAATACCATGATAAAATGGCATCTTGCTGTGTCTATATTAGATCTTCAGCACTAAAATTAATTTATGATCAGTCATCAATTCATTTACATGTCGCTTTATGCTAAGTCCTTCCTTGCTGATAAATGCTTATCCTTAGATCCATTAAGCTAGAGTAAAGTCTGTGCTTTATAATATGACCCTGCTAATTGTTGCATTACCATTTTTATGAGATACAAAAACTGGCTGTCCCCCATTTTTTCAGCCAATATTTAATCCAGGAACTCTCCTTATTAAGTGCAATCAGTCTAAATATCTATTAAATAAAATCTTCAGCTCTAAGTGTCTTTGGACAAATCAATCCATATCTTGACCTCTGCTTAAATGTAGGAAAACATCTTTAATCTTTAGAAATCCTTCTTTCACTCAAACATATTAAATATGCAAGGATTCCACCTACATTTCTCAGAGGGAAAGAATATGTAGTACATATGGAAAGCAAAATAAGTCATTACAAAATTTCTTCCTTGGGACATATGGCACCTGTTAACTTGTTCCACTCAGATAAAAATGGAATATATGATATTCCCCTTTTATCTGTTAAATTCTGAAGTATATGTTTAATTTCTTTTTAAATACATAACAGCTGTTGAAGTAGCCTAAGGAAGTGATTTAATTATTTGTAGCCTTATCTCTGAAATTCCCCTAATTCTAAAATATTTTCCTTGAGTTTGTGAACAAAAGCAAGGCATCAGGTCACACTGTCGAGTGGCCAATTATCTAAAAGCTGTGTGGTCGAGGAAGGTGGTGAGGCTGCCAGGTTTTATTGTTTTCAAAACAATCTGGTTTGGGAGTTCCAGTAAAAACCTCCAAGGACATAAAATGAAGAAAATATAAAGTCACGATTTCCTTTCAGCCATAATATTTATGTGGGGTCCAGCAGTTAAGGAAACTTTTATTTGTTTCACTTCATGGCACTCATTCTCCATTGTACTTTCTGTGATCAGTGAAACAGTTAGAATCTTGGCACCAGGTACAGGACATTTTCCCTCTGTCCTCTCTCACATTGCCTTCTGTTTCTTTTTTCCTGTGGTGGAGTCATTAAATTCAGGAAACACTTACCCTGGACTCCCATCATGGAAGATACAGAAAGAAGTACTAACTCCCCTCCCTGTCCTGTTACCCCAAAATGGTAGATTTGGCATTAAGGAGGAAATACGGCAAGCATATTCCTGAAGACTGAAACAACTCTGGGTGTTTACTTTCTAGCCCCAAACAGAGTGTGATGTGCTATAATCAAGATAGTTTTATACGTTATTACAACCAATAGGTTATAGCATGAATTAAATTAAAAAGGAGATTCCTATAAAAAGTGCTGTTACAGTTGATTTTTGTTAGCATGAGTCACTATAACTGAATATAAACTAAATATAAGAAAATAAATAATAAAAGGTACATCTAAAAATTAAGATTTTTAAAATCTTGATCAAGCCTATAGAGAGTAAGGACTAATGTTTCCAGAGATAAAACTATATGTTGTATTTGTGTGCATATATGTGTACATTTTTATTCATACGTGTATAAACACACATACGCATACACACAGAAAGGAAGACAGAGCAGAGAGATGAGAGAGAGACAGAGATCCATATGTTGAGTAATAGGCCAGGAAATCATTTTCTTCTTAAATATGTTAAATTCAGAGATTAAAAAAAAAAAAAAAGTTGGGCATATCCAGAGAAGGGATCATGATAATTTATCTAAGAGTGAGAACAATTGATTTTGAAAATTCTTCTGCCATTTATCATGTGGGTAACTTTAAAAATACTTTGAACTCCTCTGTGGCCCAATTTCCTTTTCTATAAAATGAGAACAAAAACAGGGTTGTGACAGTTAATGAATTAATATATGTTAAAACTTTACGACAAGGATCTGCAGACTTTTCTATGAGGTGTCAGATACCTTGTATTTGAGGCTTTGCTGTCTTTTTTGTTTTTGTTTGTTCCATGTTTTCTTAGAATACTTTAAAAATGTAGGAAATATTCTTAGCCCATGAAGCCACAACAGAAAAGCAGGCCACTTCCTTGGGTAGTGTCTTGTACCTACTAAGGGCTATATATGTGCAAGCTAATCTTCTTCTTCTTCTTCTTGATAGCATTATTATCATTATCATTATTATGTCTAAATTCCTAGTCAACAGATTAGAAGGAATAGACATCTGATAGATGTTGGTTGCTGGCGGGGTTGTGGGGGGCGGCGTCTGAATGGCTGACTCGGTTAAGCATCTGCCTTCGGCTCAGGTCATGATCCCAGGGTCTTGGGATTGAGTCCCACATCAGACTCTCTGCTCAGGGGGGGACCCTGCTTCTTCCTCTGCTCCTCACCTGACTCCTACCCTCTCAACACACACACTATCCCTCTCTCAAATAAACAAATATAAAATCTTTGAAAAAAAAGTTTGTGGTGGGAATAAATATAGTATAGCAGGTTTGTAAATACATTTTCCACATTACTGAGTTTGGAAACCAAATGTTGATTTCTCCCTAAAATCCATGTGTTGAAACCCTAATCCCTAATGTATAAGGAGGCGGGGTGTTTGGGGGGCAATTAGGTTTAGATGAGGCCATGGATGTGGGCTCATCACAATTGGATCAGTGACTTTACAAAAAGAAGCTAGGGTGCCTGGGTGGCTCAGTCAATTAAGCATCTGCCTTTGGCTCAGGTCATGATTCCAGGGTCCTGGGATTGAGCCTCACATGGGGCTCCCTGCTCAGTGGGGATCCTACATCTCCCTCTCCTTTTGCTGTTCCCCCTGCTTGTGCTCTATGGCTTTTTCTCTCTCTCTCTCTGTCAAATAAATAAGTAAAATCTTAAAAAAAAAGAGAGAGAGAGAGAGAAAGAGAGAGAGACAAGAGTTTGCTGTCTCTCTCTACCATGTAAGAACACAGCACAAAGATAGCGGTCTGCTAGCTAGAAAGAGGAACACACTAGGAATCAAATCTCCTGACACCTAGATCTTGGACTTCTCAGCCTCCAGAACTGTAAGAAATAAATACTTGTTGTTTAAGCCACCCAGTCTACTGCCTTTTGTTATAGCAGCCCAGCCAGGAAAAGACATGAGATTATGGCATATGAAACTACAGATATTTCCCTCTCTTCTTGCTTTTCCATTCATGACCCATTATTTCAAAATTAAAGAGGTCCATCACAAATTACTTTGTCGTTATGAAAATATTGGGAATTAATATAATTATTTTTTATAAAGATGGGTTGGGCACCTTATTAGCTGCTGATATTACTTAATGTGGTTAAGGGCTGGAATGTAATATATCAAGTAAAATCCTGAATACACAGGCTTATTAACCCATCTCTGTGTTATCATTGGACTGTCATTCTGGTTGCCTTTAAAGTTTCAAGGAATGGAATAGAACTGTTTGTTCCATTTAATAAAAATGGTTATTAGTTTCATGAAAGTGGAAATCTCTGCCAGGCGATTTAAGTCAAAGTAAATGCCTGATTTCCTCATACCACACACAAATTTAGAACCCCAAGTAATTTACAGTAAGATCAGAATCCTCTCTGTGGGCACTTACCATCTTAAAAACATAAAAAGCCAATGGAAACAGTGTCTGTTTTATTGCCTACCTCATTTAGCACCATTAAGCTAGCTTTAAGTGTCTGAAGAAAACATAAACATGTTAGGATAATATACATCAGTATGTTGATTTCCATAACATTTGGTTGGTACATACATTAACCTCGGGGACATCTCCATGTACACGTACATGTGTGCATGTGCACACACACTCTAATACACTTAAAATTCTATTTACACTCACTCACACACACCCCCTTGCATACACTCACATGAAGATAAAACCACAAACCCTATCTATACTCTCTCACACACACATCTATACACTGACCCATGCTTCCTACACACACATACTTTTTTGAGAAAACATATTTGCTCTTATTTTAATTTATATTTACTTACATTATACTTATATACTAGCAGACAAATTAAATCTTTGATCATACCCTCCCCACAAAGTTATCACAGAGCCAAAAAGAAAAAAAAAAAGGAGAAGAAAAAAGTAAAGAGTTTCCTCTTTGGCTACTTTTTGTAGAGTACAAGTTCTTTCACTGAGATGATGTATTATTCATAGGATAAAATCATCATGTAATACATACTTAGACACCCTGAGGTTTTTATACACGGCAGTAATTAAGCAGTGAATTCAAGGAGGAAAACAGACTGTTTTCTTAGCAATAAAAGCTTCATTTGGAATGAACAGTATACTCACTACAAGGAGAAAGGCAGATTGGTTTTAACCACATTCACATTAAATACCCTAACATGTTACTAACAGGTGACCATGGAAACGTATGAAATAGCAGGCTTATAGATATATTTATCACCTCTGACACTATATATTTAATAAAAGAACTACAGAGGCTATAACTGCCTTTTTTGGTGTTATTATTGCAATTCTTACTGCATTCCTAATGGAAAAGAGTTCAGTCTCATTAGTGAGATATGCAAACATATGCAGAATTTTACCCTGAAGATTATGCTACAAATTCAGGCAAAGGGGCTTAACATAATAGTGCACTAATAAGTTAGCTCTCTGCATTCAAAGATTTAAACTTTTGCTCTGCCACTTTCAGTTGGATCAGGATTTGAAATCACAGCAGTGTATCTGCAGCTCTTTTTTTTTTTTTTTTTTAAGATTTTATTTATTTATTTGTCAGAGAGAGAGAGAGAGCGAGCACAGGCAGACAGAGTGGCAGGCAGAGGCAGATCGAGAAGCAGGCTCCCCACAGAACAAGGAGCCCGATGTGGGACTCAATCCCAGGACACTGGGATCATGACCTGAGCTGAAGGCAGCTGCTTAACCAACTGAGCCACCCAGGCGTCCTGTATCTGCAGCTCTTAAATCTTAATTAGCCTGGCAAGCATACAGCCCCCAGGTAAGACGCAAAACAAACTAACAAAAAAAGGGGACTCATGCATCACACATTGTGCTACTCAGGAAGGCACAGAGAAGAAACATATAGGTCTTTATCCTTCTCTATCACTGCCATAAAGAAGTTTCCCTCAGTGCAGGCTGAACTCTAATGCATAGTGTGAGATCTGTGTAAGTTGGGAGCATTGGAGTACAAATGAATGAAATGGAACTGTGATAAATGCCTCCAAGGATGAAGACGATATTATCAAGATGAATACAGAAAAGGGCGATTTTCTGAGAAGACCCAATGCCAGGCAAAAGCAAGATCTATGCTTGTGATTATGTCTTTCTATTCCTATAGGAGACATTTGTGCATGTGTGTCAAAGAAGGGATACCTACTGGAATAGAAAGATGAAATTTTTGTGTTTCTCCATATTCACTGTGTACATATTAGGATTCAAGTTTTTTCAACAAAATGGGATAAACTTAAATCCTTGGCAATATGTTGCAGTCCTGGGATCATCCTGGGAGAGTAGCAACTGCTACCGTTCACACGGTGAGCAAAGCAGAGGACGCCGAAGGAGTAAACAGCAAAAATAACTGTATTTCTTGGAAGAGGAGCAATTATTGAATCCAAAGATATGAAATGCGTAAATGTATGGCTTATCTCACTATACATTTTTTCCATTCCAAAAATAATACCTTGTGCAACCTTAGAGAGGCTCGTTCTGAAGACTTGCTTATTTTCATCAGTGAATGATTTTACAGAGTGAAATATTGAGAGGCATTTTAAGATTGCATTCACTTTGTATGTAGCTCCTGATAAACAAAATATATCATTTCTAAAAGTCAAGGTTTTTTATGTAATAGACTTGGTTCCCCAGTAGAGTGAACTTTTCATAAAGCCCTGGATATAATTGAGTTTTCTTTCATGTCTTTAAAGCTTTTTAAAATTCATGAATTTTCTTATCATTTTTGCAGCAAAGCAAAAGTATTTCCAAATCCTTTTTGAATTTTGTGTTTAATATTAACATATTTAAAATGTTATAGAAATAGCTGGAGTGGAATAAATCTTACATAAGAAAGTATTTGATTTCTGATGCATTTTAATGTTATAAATAGGTCAGTTATTCCTATTAAATCAGTTCCGTTACCTGTCACAGAGCTGTCTAGATTGTCCATACTGGATCCGGGTGTCTGCTCTAGTGCCCTCAGGGGCCGGGGGATTTCTAAAGCTTCCTCCTCATCGTCCGCATCATCATCTGGAACATCTGTTTCCAAATCGGAAATCAAGGCTCCGGACATATAACCTAATGGTGGAACTGGGGGCTGTGGAGGTTGATTATTGCTTTGAATGTGCCTAGAATTCAAATAGGGGAAAAAAGGAATTCATTAACATCCTACCAAATTAGAATTAAACAGCATGTGATGGCGACTCATTTTGTCTTCTTGCTTTCTATTAACTAATTTTGGAGATTACAGTGCTTTCTTACATTTCAGCAGAGACAACGGGCTATGGATACATGGCTAGTCAGAACAACAACAGCATTGACTAGTATACTCTTCCACTGGTATTTATGGGATAATACACAGAGAAAAATACAGACCCTACATTTTGTGCAAATAAATCATCCAAAGGAGAAAATGAATATTTGCCACAAATAACTGCTTAAAGCCCCCCCCCCCTTTTTTTTTTTGGTTCCTCCAGATATAATAATTTGGTTTACAGTTTAGTGTCAAAATTCTACTCGGCCTGTTTAATCTCTGTCTGCTAGCTCTTACAAAGAAAAAAATGTCACATGAAGGGTTAATACCTATAACCCTTCTCCCAGCCAGGAGGACAGTGCCTGCCTTTCAAGGCTTTCTTCCTACACATCCCCCCCTACCCATGAATCAGGCTGAGTGGTGTTATCTACTGTAACCTGGTTTAAAGTAGGAATGGCTGCTTTATGTTCTAGCTACTTATTTATGCCTCTGTTTTACCCACTAAAGTCTAAAACACCTCAAACGTGGGAAAGATTCTTCTTAGGACTCTCTGTGTTTGGAACGTGAGGTGTGTTAACACACCCTTTGCAATGCATATGTAACTTTAACCTCGACCTTGTGAAGTAGGCAGAACTTGTATTATTCCCTTTGTCTTAGAATCTATTAAAGTGGGGCGCCTGGGTGGCTCAGTGGGTTAAGCCGCTGCCTTCGGCTCAGGTCATGATCCCAGGTCCTGGGTTCGAGCCCCACATAGGGCTTTCTGCTCAGCAGGGAGCCTGCTTCCTCCTCTCTCTCTGCCTGCCTCTATGCTTACTTGTGATTACTCTCTGTCAAATAAATAAATAAAATCTTAAAAAAAAAAATCTATTAAAGTGAAATTCCAACTTAAGTCACTTATTTCAAATGGCATGGCTGGACACTAGGGTTCAGTTGATTCATTTTGCGACTACTTAAGAGTTTCTTCTAAATTATAAATGCTGGGGCGCCTGGGTGGCTCAGCAGGTTAAGCCACTGCCTTCGGCTCAGGTCATGATCTCAGGGTCCTGGGATCGAGCCCCGCATCAGGCTCTCTGCTCAGAAGCCTGCTTCTTCCTCTCTCTCTGCCTGCCTCTCTGCCTACTTGTGATCTCTCTCTGTCAAATGAATAAATAAAATCTTTAAAAAAAAATAAAAAAATAAATTATAAATGCCATGATATATATGAAAGTCATTGTTATCTGTTACTGTCATTAATGAGTGAATATACCACATGTATTAACACATTGTCTTTTTTTTTTTTTGCATCCGTACAAAGTATTTATTTATTTATTTATTTCCCGTACAAAGTATTTAAAAGACATAGGCTATTTAAGGCACATGTAAATCAAGTGTTATGCATTTTTACCCTACATTTTTGAATTAAAGATACAAGATGATTTTTAACACTTGCATTTTGGGGGAAAATAATTCATTTTTCCAGAATTTCTTTAACATTCCTCTCCCAAGTGTATTCTTCTTTTTTTTTTTTTAATTATTTATCTAACAGACAGATATCACAAGTAGGCAGAGACACAGGCAGAGAGAGAGAGGAGGAAGCAGGCTCCCCGCTGAGCAAAGAGCCCGATGCAGGGTTCAATCCCAGGACCCTGGGATCATGACCTGAGCTGAAGGCAGAGGCTTTAACCCACTGAGCCACCCAGGAACCCCCCAAGTGCATTCTTAAACTTGCAACCAACTCCAATGTAACAACAACATTCTACATCTTTCAATGTTAAAACAAAACAAAACAAACCCCCCCAAGATGTTAGTTCTGGGAGCCCCATTTTTAATTTAACAGATCAGGAATCTGAGGTCCCAAGTCTTTATCTGACATTCATCATAGCTCATTCATGCAAAAATCAGGAAGTTTCTAAACTACTGGTATAGAAAATCTTGAGTGTTGATGATGACATCTTGTAAATGTTGTCTCAAATTTTGTTTGTGAATTAAGGATGGACTGAGTCAAGTCATAAGCAAGAGAATATAAGGTGGTATTTATATACATGATTCATTTTTCTCTAATGGTATGCACTTTTGTCCTGGAAAGAAGCAAAGAAACTGACATTCTAGTTCTACAGCATTGCTGACAACTCTTGAATGGAAAAAATATACATTAAGGTATAAAATGGACTCCTCCAGATGTGCAGAAGTAGGAGATAAACTGAAATAAGAAGAGGGTGCAAAACATTTATAGATCTCTTGTAGTGACAAGCACTGTACTATGCACTGCATGGGTTAATATGTATAGAATCCCTGGAGGTGGAGTGTGGGAATTAGCATTTTTAAAATGTTCCTCCTGTGATGCCGATGTGCACCTCAGGTGAGGAGGACATTTCGTTCCTGAAGGGCGAGATCCTGCGGGAGCACATACGGGCTCATAACTTCTACAAAGAGGGTCGCTAATGACACCCTGGAGGATTGTTGGTTGAACAGAAACATACTCAGTGAAAGAAACAGGGTTTTCCCTACAGGTACCTGGAGCAAGTGAAGAACTTGTTTGTCCACTCATTTTGTAAAGATCTACGCAACACACACTAAAGGTGATGCTCTTTTAAGAGTGGGAAGATAGCAATGAAAAATTCAGGTGAAAACCCGAGCCCTTCTGAAGAATAACAGCTCTAATACAGCTAGATACTGGACTATGTTTTGTATAAGAGCAAACTCATTTAACTCTCTTTGTTTTTAATGATTTTCTTTTTAAGTCATCTCTAACCCAATGTGGGGCTAGAACTCACAACCTCAAGATTAAGAGTCCCATGCTCTACCAACTGAACTAAGTGGAACTCATTTAATTCTCACAAAAACTGTGATGTGTAATTAAGAATTTACCTTGTCCAAAGAGAAGTTAGGCTTTTGCCATGTGCTCCAGGGATGTAATCTCTCTCTAAGTTCTAGAATGTCCTATCTGATAGGAGTGTCTTTGTTCATCTGGAGACCTTAGGCTTCTCCAGAAAGTCTAACAATGTGATTTATGATAGGGGCTTTCAGTCACATGGTGTCAGCTTGCTTTCTGGAGGGACTAGAAACTGAAGTCAACTATGCAGATAACCAACCATGCTTATGTGACAAAGCTGCAAGAAAGACCATGAAACTCAAGGTTCGTATGAGTTTCCCTAGTTAGCAATACTCTATGCATATTGTCCTACATTGTTGCTGGGAAAGTAATGCTTTCTACAAATCCATTGGTAGAAGACAACTGGAAGTTCGAGATTTGGAAATTTCCTGGACTCTGTCCTGTGCATCTCTTCTCTTGGAAGATTTTAATCTGTATCTTTTCTATATAATAAACGATAACGTTCAGTGTCATGGTATTCAGTGATTTCTATGGCTTCTTCTTGTGAATTCTTAGAACAGAGGGTGGTCTTGGAGACTATGCTCTCACATTGTATATGAGCTAATTGGTATTAGGATCATCATTTTATAAATGGTGGGGGTGGGGGTTGGCAGCACAGAAAGGTTTAGCAAGTTACCCACTGTCATACAGATAGTAAGTAGTGGCAGTGGCAGTAGTTCCAACCACAACTGCCCTCAGTCAAATACCAGATCAGACAATCTGGAATATATAGGGGTGGCATTTAAGTATCACTGCATTTTAAAATTATCCAGATGACTACAAAATGCATCAAATTTGAGAACACCTGAGCTAGAATCTGTGCCATAAATGACTAAGTACATGGTTATTATTAGTTAACCTGAAGGAAATCCTTTGGCTCTTGAAGCAGTGGGCTTCAACTTAAATAGAGGTATTTTATGAAGCAGCCTGATGCAAAATAATACTGTCTAACAGTAGATTGTCTTTGGCCTTTGAAAAACATCAGATCATTGAGAAAAAAGATGTCTAGAAACCCCTGGTTCTAGGAAAAGAACCTATGTTCGTAATTAGCTTCATATGATTGGCCTGGTTTTAGTATCTCTTTGTATATTTTGTTGTACTTTTAAAAGAAATAGTTCATTAACATAAGAACAAGATCTATCTCATTATCAACTATCCTAGTATCTAAAACTATCAAAAAGAAAAGCGAATTGTATTTCATGAAAATTTAACTTGAAGTGCATCATGGAAATCAATAGAAGATAATCAAAGGTATGCCACTGAGATTTCAAGAGTCAGATTTAATGTCACTATTTGGGAGAAGAGAGAGCACATGAAAAAACTTGTATAAAATTGTGAGATCTTGTCCCACTTTTCTTCCCATACTTGCACAGGATACCCAAGTAGATTGCCAAGTCTACCTCAGGAGAGGGTGTGAGTTGATTAGAAAAAAAGGAATTTGGGATTTGTAATTTATTCTAGGTTTTATTTTTTAATGCATCTACTAATACTACTGTTTTTTTTCTGTCTCATTTAATTCAGCCCAAGTATCTTTTAATAACTGACACTGACCATATGTGATTTGAGGAAGCTTACATTTACATATTCACAACCACATACAGAATTAATCACAGGCACTTTGAAGAATCTAAAAGGAGTCTTTTATTATGGCATTGGAAGTGAGTTCAAGGATAAGCTAATTAGAGCTAACCTGTAAATTAGAAAAGATTCTGGTGTAGCCAAAAGCAGTTTAGCCTGAAATTCAGCAGATCTGAATTCTTGTCCCGGTTTACTCTTTAACAAGTTATGTGACTTTGATCAAATTATTTAATGTATCCTTAACTAATTTCTTTATCCGGATGATTAAGGAGTTGCACAAAAGCGCTTCTAACCCCCAACTGTATAGTCCTATGAGAACTCCTTGCGAATGTATTGTAAACGAACATTTCCTCGATCCCTGTGCCGAAGGCCTGGGTCCCCTGACCTGATGAGAATATTTACCATGTTTGCTTGGCTATATCAAACTGATAGGCTCTTGTCAACTCATCCAGGTGAGCTTGCAGCATGGGCTGCATCTCTTCCCGGGGGGATGGAGTAAGAGTTGCAGTGGACTGCTGTCCAAAGGAAATAGCAGGAGAAGAAGCCACGCCTCGGACAGGAGGTGTTGGGACACGATCATCGTCTTCTTCCAGTTCATCTTCCATACCCTGGTGTAAGTATGTTTGTACCGGTAATGGAGGGCACCAGCTATCACTGTCATACCTGAAGTTTAATGAGGAAAAAAAAAAAAAGCATATTGACACATAAACATGTAAACATGCACACAATGATACACGCAATTCATAACAACCACAAGGGGAACGACAGCACCCTCTATGTTCTCTTAGTTGATTTCATCCTGATTTCAATTTGTTGGTGCTGCCACAGTAAATCACCTGGCTGTTATCTTAATTTCTAATCATAATGACACCTGCTATCTCAATATCTCAATTTATCCTTGGAAGATCTTATTAGCTAATTGTTACCCCACAGTTACAAAAGGCAATAACTTCCCAACAAAGTTACTCACGTGGAAAACTCAAATTGCTAATTAAAGACAATTAATGAATTAATTTAGTGCTTGTAGATTTAACTACTTTCTTCTGCTGTTTATCCTTGTATACCAAATGGAACATGCCAATATTGTCAAACAAGTGTATGAGAATTTAACTTACTCTTATTCTAGATCTATGTCAACCTTTCAGCCCATATGACATGTTAATCATTAAGATTTTATGTTACAAAATGTATTCAATGGCCCTTAGATGCTTTTAATTCTCTGATTTTCTCAGTGGAAACTCACAGCTCCTTGTATCTTGACATCTAAAATCTATAAAACAGAGGTTCAAAAGCTAGCCTAATAAAATATATATTAAAAAGGAAAATAACAATTTATAAAAACAGTGTGCTTTTAAGGACTCTGGTCAGAGAATATAGAGAATTAATCCAAACAGTTTTCATTGTGACATAATATCTCTCAGTGGCATTTCTATTTACACCTTCTCCGTATACTATTATTCTCATTAATCAAAAAGATCCTTTTAGGGACGCCTGGGTGGCTCAGTTGGTTAAGCAGCTGCCTTCGGCTCAGGTCATGGTCCCAGCGTCCTGGGATCGAGTCCCACATCGGGCTCCTTGCTCATCGGGGAGCCTGCTTCTCCCTCTGCCTCTGCCTGCCATTCTGTCTGCCTGTGCTTGCTCTCTCTCCCTCTCTCTCTCTGACAAATAAATAAAATCTTAAAAAAAAAAAAAAGATCCTTTTAAAGGGAGACTTAAGGATAGGATAAACAATATTATTGAATGTAATTGTCCTATAAATTTCACTTCTTAAATATCTACCGAATCTCCTACTTCCCCTTTACTTCCATAATCACAGATCAGAATCATTCTGATGTGAACTAGTCCATTAGCTCTCCTAGTCTATTGTGACACCATCTTCATCTTTTTTATCCTATAGTCCATATAGGCAAAGGGATTATATTTCTAAAATCTTAATTTCCATCACACCTGTACTTTGAATTACTCAGTGGTTATCATTAATATAAGAAAAAGTTCAAATTCATTAGCAGGGCCTAAAAGACCCTTCCCCATCTGATCAGCCCATCTTTCTAGCTTAATTTCATACTATTTCCCCAACATCAGCCTACTGTGTATTTTTTTCTAAACTCTGGGTCTATATATAACTATTCTCAGATCATCTGCCTGTGAGCTCCTGCTCTTCCTCTGGTTCAGTTCAAATGCCATCAGTTTTGTGAAGTCTTCTCTGCCTCCACCATATGGAATTGATTATAACTCTAAAATATGTACATTGTGGTATTCTCCATATTATATTTTTAAAAGAGATTCTATATATTTATTTGACACAGAGAGAGAACTCAAAAGCAGGGGAAGTGGCAGGCAGAGGGAGAAGGAGAAGCAGGCTCCCCACCAAACAGGGAGCTCAATGCATGACTTGATCCCAGGATCCCGGAATCATGACCTGAACTGAAAGCAGATACTTAACTGACTGAGCCACCCAGGCACCCCTACTGGGATTATTTGTTTCTGTTTTTTCCTATTGTTTTTTTTTTTTTAAGATTTTATTTATTTATTTGACAGAGATCACAAGTAGACAGAGAGGCAGGCAGAGAGAGAGAGAGAGGGAAGCAGGCTCCCCGCAGAGAGCAGAGAGCCCGACGCGGGACTCGATCTCAGGACCCTGAGATCATGACCTGAGCCGAAGGTAGCGGCTTAACCCACTGAGCCACCCAGGCACCCTATGTTTTTTCCTACTGTTTTATGAGATCTTTAAATTCAAGAACTCTGTAATTCTCAACTTTGCATTTCCAGCACCAAATACAATTTCTAGTATATAGAAGATTTCATTAAAGGAATGAAAAATCAAATGACTATTATAAATACACACACACACACACACACACACACACACACACATGTATCCTCTCCCTTACAAATGCTAACTTGTAAATGCTCAGATGATTCTTGAATATTTTTACTCAAGTGTCTTTACTTGACTAAAACTAAATGTATTTAAAAACCTATACACGGGTGTTTGTAGCAGCTTTATTCATAATTGCCAAAACTTGGAAGCAACTCAGATGTCCTTCAGTGGGTGAATGGATAAATGAACTGTGACAAAATTCACCAAAAGGCCAAATTCTAAGCTTCTCCAGATAATGGAATATTATTTAGCGCTAAAAATAAATGAAGCATGAAGCCATGAAAAGAACTGGTGGAAACTTAAATGCACATTACTAAGTGAAAGAAGTCAATCTGAAAAGTCTACATACTGTATAATTCCAAGTATATGACATTCTGGAAAAGGCAAGACTATGGAGACAATAAAAAGATCAGTGATTGCCAGAAGTCAAGGGAAGGGAAGGGTGATTAGGCAAAGCATGGAGGATTTTTATGACCAACTGCTCTATATGATATTATAATGGTAGATATGTGTCATTATACATTGGTCCAAGCACATAGAATGTACACCAAGAATAAATCCTAATGTAAACTATGGACTTTGGATGATGCTCATGTATCAATGCAGGTTCATCAGTTTAACAGTGTATCACTTTATTGGGAAAGTAGATAGTGGCAGAGGCTCTGCATGTGTGAGGACAGGGAGTATCTGGGAAATCTCTGTACTTTTTCTCAGTTTTGTAGTTAACCTAAAACTGATCTAAAAAATAAAGTCTATTTAAAAAAAAATCCTTGCATTAATCGCCCATTTCTTTGGGAAATGGGCGATTAATGTATCGGAAAACTGCATCTATTTACAGAGCAGGCATCCAGTAGGGCAGACTGGTACGAAGCAAGTAATCAACAATACCAGGTACTACAGGAATAGGGAGACGGTGGGCTGAAACTAGTTCGGCGGTAGGGCAAGGCTATGCTGACTATAGGAAAGGGGGTTATTCTAAAAGGTGGCCCAGAGAAAGAGAAAAGATCACAGTATTTGAAGAACTCAAATAATTTAATAACTGGTAGGAGGCAACAAATAGAGCTGGGCATAGTTGAGGCAGGGGAGGTGACGATGTGCCAGATCACCTGGGGCCTCATCAGCTCTGAGAAGGACTGTAAGTGATGGATAGTCACTGAGGGGTTTTTTACACGGAATAAACCTCATTATCAGTAGCAGTGCTATTTTCCTCTCTTGTTGAGGCTACGTGAATAATCTACCTGGTAAGCTGTGAATTGAAGCACGTGTTTCAGCAGCCTCATACACTCTGATAAGGATATCTCTGTCAAAATGTCCTCTACATTGTAGTAGTGTAAGCAGGCCCACTTTAATATGTTACAGATGACAGTTTTTATAAACTGGAAAATACCATTGGTTAAACTCATATTCCCATCAAATATCTAAGTACCAATCTGCCCTGAAAAAATACATTGCTCCAAAATGATGCCATTTTGATTTGTTTCATATGTTGGAGATCACAGATTTCGTTTGGGGGGGACAAAAAGATTCTTTTGTGTACAAAGTTTGTCACCCATGGTCCTGTCTGGATTCAGTGCTTCCGGTTTTTCCCATCCACTAATCAATCTTTGACACCACTTACAAACTGGTCTATGGAAACATCAGAATTGTTTTAATCAAACATTCACTTCTGTTCATTCTATTCTATGCACTAAATATGTCTAAGTGTCCACCTACCTTTTTTGTTTTTCTCTGAACAAGAATTTTCAAAATAAATTGTTTTCTTCATCATTATAATAATCTTTTTCTTCTCCTTCTTATCCTCCTTCCCCTTCCCTCCCTGTCCCTGTCCCTGTCCCTCTCCTTCTCCTTCTTCTTCTTTCTTTTTTTTGATACTTTTCCATCATGGTCTATTGCTTGAAATTATTCAACTTATTTTGAATGAACTGTACTTCTCCAGTTTCATCTACCTTAATCTTACAAATCCTTCAAGCTACATGCTATATTCCATATCTTTTATAAAGATTTTCCAGATGAGGCCAACTAGCACTGATATAATACTCTTCTGACTTGCACTGACATTTTTGCACATTCACTTGAAAATTGATTTTCCGCTATGTTATGCCATTTCCAATGTTGGTTTCTTTAACTATTGTCTAATTTTTTTGAGAATTTAACCTTTCACATGTTAATAGTATCTTTTCCTCAAGTGGATTTATGCTACATTAAAATTATGACATTCAATTACTCTTGTCTAGCCACACCTGACATGATACTTTAAAAATAGTAGATGATAAGCCTATTTATTGATTTGAAATGAAAACACACAAACTGATTCATCAATAAGAATGTTTATGATTTGATGACATGGCTAGAGGTAGAGAGTATAATGCAATGTGAAATAAGTCAGTCAGAGAAAGATACATACCATATGATTTCAATCATACAAAACAAAGGAGCAAAGGGAGAAAAGAGAGAGAGACAAACCAAGAAAGATTCTTAGAGAGAACAAGCTGATGGTTACCAGAGGCGAGGTGGGTGGGGGGATGGGTGAAATAGGTGATGGGGATTAAGGTGTGCACTTGCTGTGATAAGCACTGGGTGTTGTATGGGAGTCCTAAGCAGACTGTGTTGAGTGGAGGAGCCCAACATGGGGCTTGATCTCAAGACACTGAGAACCATGACATTGAAATCATGACCTGAGCTGAAACCAAGAGTCAGATGCTTAACAGACTTAGCCACCCAGGCACCCTCAACTTTTTCTTATGGTAACATAAAGAAGACTGAAAATGCTCCTGATGCCAAACCAAAGGTCTTTTGGCCAACCATTCCTAGAAAAGCTTTTTTTGTTTTGTTTTGTTCTGTTTTTCATTTTTATATTGTCAATGAAGTATGAGGCATCATATTATCTGTCTTGCCTGGTAAATAATGAGAAAGATGACAACAAATCAATGTTGCATGTGAACTAGCTAAAGGCCACATACAAATACCAAATTACTAATAAAAATACAATACAGTTCAACACCCATAAAAGCTTGCCAATCTTTAAGTATAGCAAAAAAGCAAAGTGTCAGATTTCTATTGAATCCCTACTGAATTCTTACTAGCATCATATGATCATAATAAAAATACATTATATTTATAGCTAAGGATGAATACATTTTGATTCCTTTTTATCTGCTTTATGCCAGATAAAGCATATTCTTTTTTATCCTTTTTATCCTTTATGCCAAGAGAGGCATATGGATGAGAGAGAACATTTACTATTGTTGTTATAATATTGAATTAACAATTAAATACTTTTCTATCTGGACAATGACTTGGTAACTTTTGGTATTTGGTTCTGTGGGGCGAAATGACCCCAGAAAGGCTTAGAAAGAAATTTAATAATATTGAAAGTTTAGAAACAGTATTAAACATTGTAATAAAAAGTAAGAGACCATCTTTTCAAGCTTGAGATTATTCTCAGCTAGGTATATTTCCAAAATTTATCCCTTTCCTCCATCCTACTGCCATTGCCTTAACTTATGGCCTCATCATTTTTCAAGCTATTGGCTATTCTGCTGTAGTATCCCAAATGTTATCCATCATCTATATCCAAAGGTCAAAATCCCTATATGACAGACAAGGCTTCACAATTGGCCACAAGACACCTTTTCAGATTATCTCTTACTCTATGAATATTTCAAACCTCATACAGCAGGTACCGATTGCTGAAGGATACACATGAGCAATTAGAATGCAATGCAATGAGTACTGCAGTAGAGTAGTGAGCTTAAGGAATAACAAAATTAAGGAAAGGCTAGTCACCTTAATTAGAGTAAGATGGAGTTTTCAAGGAAGAGTAGTGAGTATAAAGGAAAATGAATGGGGCTATTCTTTTTTTCCTATCTTTCATTTTATATATATATATATATTTTAAGATTTTATTTATTTATTTGATAGCGATCACAAGTAGGCAGAGAAGCAGGCAGAGGTTGGGCGGGGGAAGCAGGCTCCCTGCTGAGCAGAAAGCCCGATGTGGGGCCTGAACCCAGGACCTGGGATCATGACCTGAGCCGAAGGCAGAGGCTTTAACCCGCTGAGCCACCCAGGTGCCCCATATATATATATATATATATATATTTTTTTTTTTTAAGATTTTATTTATTCATTTGAGAGAGAGAGAGACTGAGAGAGAGAGAGAGAGAGAGAGAGAGCAAGAGAAGGGGGAGGGTCAGAGGGAGAAACAGACTCCCCACCGAGCAGGGAGCCTGATATACGACTCGATCCCAGGACTCCATGATCATGACCTGAGAGGAAGGCAGTTTCCCAACCAACCATGCCAGCTAGGAGCCCCTATATATTTATATATATTTTTTCTTTCAGCTATTGAAATTTCTCTCCATCTGCACAGCAAATGGTGATATTAGCAACATTTTGTTGTAGTCCTTGGTTCATAATTTATTCTGGCACCTAGGCTGCTTTAGGTTAGGGACCATTGCTTATCCTTTGTTTTTTCTGCCTCAAGCTCAGAGCTGGCACTCATCAGCTGGTTAGAACTCTGGGTGCTATTATTTGTGAACAAATGATTCAAGATTCACTTCAAAACTGAGCTTTTTTTTCCTTTTTTTAAAAATTTTTATTTATTTTTTGGGGCACCTGGGTGGCTCAGTGGGTTAAGCCCCTGCCTTCGGCTCAGGTCATGATCCCAGGTCCTGGGTTCAGGCCCCACATCGGGCTTTCTGCTCAGCGGGGAGCCTGCTTCCTCCTCTCTCTCTGCCTGCCTCTCTACTTGTGATTTCTCTCTGTCAAATAAATAAATAAAATCTTTTAAAAAAATTTTTTTATTTATTTTTTAACATTACTTTTCAGTGTCCCAGAATTCATTATTTTTGCACCACACAAAAACTGAGCTTCTATAGGACTGTCCCAGCCTTACACCTGGCATAAATGGTTATCCTTTCCACAATACAAATTATTATTTTGTATATTTGCTCATCTAGGGCTTATCATATAAAATAGTGTGTGTGCACACACGGTCTTATGTGTTTTCTGGTCTCTACCTACCACTCCTGTGAACTAGATCTTCCTGAATAATTATGTATCTGTTTCTTTCATCTCTGTTGCTTTTTTTCCTGGAACTGGGCATAGCATTTAGTATGTACTTGAAAAAAATGTATGTTGGATAAGTTCTCTATTATGATATGCTAAAAACAGCAGAAAGAAAACTATATATCACCATAGGAAGTACAGTTGCAGAATCCTTGAATGCTACAATAAAAATAATCATAACTAAAAGGTGATTTCTGAAGTTTTTTTTGTTTGTATTTCAAGAGAACCTTAAACCTACACAAGTTTCAAAACAAAGCATATAAACAATTCTAAAGAAGAACTCATCTGTAAAATATTCAATGTTAGTTTCATGAATAGCACATTATAAAATAATCTAGGAAGTGTTCAAAAATCCTTCCTTTTCTTTTTTTTAAACATGTATTAATTATTTATTTGCGAGAGAGAATGGGCACAAGCACACACATGAGTGGGGGTGGAGAGCAGTGGTGGCAGAGAAGACTTAGAGAGAGGGAGATAATCTCCAGCAGACTCTCCTCTGGGCATGGAGCTTGATCTCAGGACCCTGAGATCATGACCTGAGCTGAAATCAAGACTCAGACGTTTAAGTGACTGAGCCACCCAGCTGCCCCTTCTTTTCAATATTATGAGGTTTTCACATTAGAAAACAAAGAAGTATAAAGAATATATCAAGAAATGGAGTCCAAAGAAAAAGAAAATTGAATTTTGCTGTCAATTTAGTGATAGGTAAGACTTTACTATTTTGGTTAAAAGTGAAAATTTTTGTTCCAGAAAATACTAGATACTTAAGGCAAATAATTCAAAGGTTATTAAAAACCAAGCTCCACGCTACAAAGATTTTGAATATATATAATGCAAATGTATATTACTTTACCTGTCTAAAGGACCAAATGAATTTCTAGAAATCTTTTACAAAAGAAAAGATGTTCTAAGAGCATACATCCTGGCTAAATATTAAAATAATCCAGAAATAACTTTATATTTTATGGCTTGATGTTCAAAAAATAATTTATATCAAAAAATAGAAGTCTTCAGCAATGTGTATTATTTCATTCACGAAATGATATTTTCAATTCTACTGCTGGGCAATAAAATAGAGTGAGAAGTTTAGCATTTGTTTGGAATGAATTAATTTTATTTCAGTGGGTAATAGCTATTGCAGTCCATTAAGCATCTGCCTTCAGCTCAGGTCATGATCCCAGGGTCTTGGAATCGAGTCCTGCATTGGGCTCTTTGCTCAGTGGGGAGTCTGCTTCTCCCTCTGCCTGCTGCTCCCCCTGCTTATGCCCTCTCTCTCTCTCTCTGACAAATAAAATCTTAGGAAAAAATGCAGATTCTTAAACCCTGTAATCATCTTTTCTTATGGAATTCACACATTTGGTTTCTCTTCAACAGACTCCATGTGGCATGGGCACATTTACATTATTGATGTTTAACATAAGATCATGTGCAAAGTTTAACATTTTTAAAAAGTCAGAGAAAAGAGGGTGTGCTCTTAATTTCCTATTTTGAATGAGAACATTTGAAAAAAGTAAAATAATAATGCTATGTTTATATACGGGAATTACAATCCCACAAAAGAAGGTAAAGACCCTTGGAGAAAAAGAAATATGTAGAGGGTGCCTAGGTGGCTCAGTGGGTTAAGCCTCTGCCTTCGGCTCAGGTCATGATCTCAGGGTCCTGGGATCGAGTCCTGCATCGGGCTCTCTGCTCAGCAGGGAGCCTGCTCCCCCCCTCTCTCTGCCTGCCTCTCTGCTTACTTGTGATCTCTCTTTGTGTGTTAAATAAATAAATAAAATATTTTTAAAAATATGTAGAGAAGAAAATATAGAGGTATGTATGTGAATATATGTATATGTGTGTATGAATATATATATATACACATATGCATATGTATCATCTATTTATATAATGTATATATTATAGTATATATGTATATGTATTACATAACCAAAAAAAAAGGTAAATGAGGTCTTTGAAAGGAAGCAAAGTTGTGACATAGAAAGTTCCAATTCTGGGGCACCTTGGTGGTTCAGTGGGTTAAGCCTCTGCCTTTGGCTCAGGTCATGGTCTTGGGGTGCTGGGATGGAACTCTCTGCTCAGTGGGAAGCCTACTTCCCCCTCTCTCTCTGTGCCTGCCTCTCCACCTACTTGTGATCTCTTTCTGTCAAATAAATAAATAAAATCTTAAAAAAAAAAAAGTTCCAATTATGGATATTAATCTAGGGGTGCCTGGGTGGCTGAGTCATTAAACGTCTGCCTTCAGCTCAGGTCATGATCCCTGTATCCTGGGATCAAGCCCCATATTGGTGTCCCTGCTAACCTGGGAGGCTGGTTCTCTCTCTCTAGCTCCCCCATACTTGTGTTCCCTCTCTCACTATTTCTCTGTCATAAAAAAATAAAATCTTAAAAAAAAAAAAAAAGAATATTAGCCTGGAGTGACACTTGGGTGGCTCATCAACTCAGTGTCCTGCTCTTGACTGTGGCTCAGGCCACGATCTTAGGGTCCTGAGATCGAGCCCTACTTCAGAACCAGTGTTGGGCATGGAGCCTGCTTAAGATTCTCCTCTCTCCCTCTCCCTCTGCCCCTCATTTCTCTCTCCCCTTTCCAAAAAAAAAAAAAAAAAAAAAATTAATCCCAGACATTAAAGATAGCACTTGTTTTAAAAGAAAAGGAGATAGAGCAAAAAAAAAACTATGTGCATGTGCTCTTTACACAAAATAAGACAGGAGATAAAGCTATTATTCAAATAAACTGAGGAGTCTTAACATCTAAATACTTCAAAATTTAAAGAAACTTGGAAAAAGAAAAGCTGTCTTTATTATGCATTTATCAGTTTCATTCAAAAGTGGTGGGGACACAGAAATTGTGAGAAAGAGCAATTAGAATTATTAAAATAGAAAAAAAAAGGACTCAGTATGTTTCTCTTAATTTGCTAGGTTTTTTAAAATTAGAAAATAAAAAGTATCAGTGTCTTTCTGCTTTAAATCAATTTAACACGTTAACAGAGGAACATATTGAGACATATTTGGAAATGAATAAGGAAACCGGTCACATTTAAATGCCCTTAAAGGACATTTTCTAACTTCGAGAGGTTTTGTTCCAGAATGTGCATCAGCTTGAACCTCTTTCACCGTTCTGGCCCCGAAACTCCCATCAAAGCTAATGATTAAAGTCCCTACAATTACACCATGGGATGGAGCTCAACAGTGGATTCTCTGCTGTGGCCAGACACCAAGTCATTAGAAAACTGTGAGAGATGATGAGGAAGGTTATTTTAATTCCCTTTTCAGCCCCACTCAGGAGTGGCTCTTGCTGTGGGTACTTGCTTTCAAACTAACAAGCAATATTATAAATGGAGGTTGCATTATCATGATTGCTGACAATCTGAAGCACTTGATGGCCAAGGATTCCGGGTTCTCAATATGTGCTGTGTTGTATTTATCAGCTAAAATACATAGACAGTGCAAACAATAAAAGGGGGTTGGGGGGAGGGTGATGAATGGGCTGGGAAGGGAGCAGGGAAAACAGTAAGAGAACACCAGATAAAGACAAAAAGGTACAAGAAAGAGAAGAGGAGAGCCTGGGGCATTTTTTGGTATGGAAAATAGTTTTACCCATTTTCTTGCTGTTCCACTGAATAGTGTTCCAGCTCTGTACCAGGAAGGGGCTGGACTGGGGGAGGAGGTAGAGGAACATTGGCCCAGGTCGATCCATTGTTTTTCTGTGGTTTAGAAGAGTTTTTATTTTTCTTCTTTTTTCCACCTTTCCCACCTGAAAGTAATAACACATTTATTCAGCTATACCATACATCAGTAGAAAAAGAGTACATCAGAAGGGAAGACGTATTTATGTTTTCAAAACACCACAATCAGTATATTACATTTGTTAAAAGCTATAAACAATGAGATGATATAATCAGAAAAACGTTTTTATAAATCGCTCAAAATTATATTATTTTTCCCCCGATGCATTAACTACAGTGCTGAATAAACCAAAAACATGGCTTCTGCAGCAAAAGCACACTTATTGATTTATTCACGTCTGCTGCCTCTACATTTTCATTGTTAGATGAAATAATGGGCCATAACAAATTCTTTCAAATGTCAGATTTTAGTGCGTTTATAATGCTCTTTTGCATAATCTCTCTCAGTGGAAAATGCAGTGTCTAAGGATAGAGGCTAAACTTTTCCATTAGAATTTACTCAATTTAATTAATCCAGGAGAGCACAGTTTTCTCTAAAAGTGACTGATAAAAATCAATCAACTATAATCTGGATACTTGTAAATCTTCCACAATGATAAGTTTTATAGAATTTTAAACTAACGAATGGGGTATTTATTTTTGCCTATAGTGAGAGTAGTTCCCAGATGTTTTAAGCATAACATTTCCTAAAATTCCAAAAAGAGTGGGATAATTAATGGAAATGCAGTGATCAATTTCAGTACTATTGTTAATACAAATGAATTCATGCACAAAACATGAGCCAAAAATAACTTGGCGGCATAAGAGCTAACTCTGGAATTACTGGAGCTTAATGAAATATAAAAATAAAATTCATCATTTGTATAGTGCTTTTCGCTCTTCCAAAATTTAGGTAAATCAAGTTTCTTCCTAAATGGACCACAGTTGATTGCAAGAATGAGCGCTTCTCAAACAGCATAACAAAGGATTTTGTTTCATTGGAACCCAAGCAGCTTACTTCACTCCCAATGCAGCCTATAGTTACATTTCCAAAAAACGCTATGGACCCCTTGGACCTCATCTTTCTGGCCCTGCATGTTGTGAGCACTGACTACTTGCAGCAGAGCTATCAATAGAGATACTACAAGAAGTCTCACCTCCTTTCTTCTACCAATTACTAAACTGCATCAGCCAACTCAGAAAATTAGGTCATTTAGTCATAACTTATTTGAGTGCCAGAAAGTGATGAAACTACTAAACTGGACATAGACACTGTTGCCAACTATGGAATTATGTCTGTCGTCTAGACCGTGTGCACATAAACACACAGATTTAAAAGAGTGCCCCTACAGACAAAATGCTTTCACCCTTCCTTTCACTTCCTATCTTTGGCAGTAGGAGAGGTATTAGGAGAAAGAAGAGCAGGTATCTTCTGCTTCAAGGGTAATCTGGGTTCTACAAACCCAGCTTAATCTGGGTTCGAAGACTAGTTTCTCACTTGGTAAATTACTTGATAGATACCCCTTCAATTTCCACAGAAGTAAAATAAACATAAAGTTCCTACATTTTTGCAGTATTCTGAGGATTAAACGAGATAAAGCATGGAGAGGCTCAGCTTGTATAGAAATCTCAATAAATCCCAGTCATTATTACTCTTTCCCAAATTTCCTCTATCTTAGAGCAAGCCTGGTTCTACCCATTTCTACAGCCTTCATCAAGCCTGACTTCTCCAACCCCAATGAGTATCCCAGAAATAGTCTGATTCCTGGAATAAAAATAATAAATCTGCTTGAATAGAAATCTATAATTTTTATGCTTAAGGTAGATAAGCCTTAATCCTTTGTTTCTTGATCATTCATCAAAATCATAAACCAGGATCATATCTTTTGTGCAGTTTCAGAACTGTATTTCAATAATTAAAAAAGAAATGGGCTGGGTTGTGCGCTCTCACTGGCTTTCCCCCTCATTGTATATCTTTTATTCCTTATATAATTATAGGTGTACAATGTTTTCTTCACTCTTCACTTTAGAAATGTTGTATGATCACCGCCAGAACTGAATGATACAGATAGGCAAGTTCTTAAATCTCCATAAAGCAAATTCTGTAATATTAAACTTAGTTGGACTAGACTAAAAGGGAATAATCACTTCACTCTCACCTCCCAAAGAATGCTTTCTATCACTGGTTTAAGTAATATTGTATTCAAATGTAGATGAAGTACTTAATAGATGAGAAAACAGAGGTTCTTTATAAATGTTATGTGGTCCATATTCACACAGTAAGAAAAATTTTAAATGCAGCAGCTTTACTAGAAATGACTACTTCTGGAGTTCTAAACCCAACTCTGTTGAAGTTCTTGTCCAAGGTCAAAAAAGGCATTATCAACTCTTCAAAATATCAGACTTAAAAATGAATTGGGGAAACAAAGCTGATTCATAGATGGAATTTTCCTCTAATAAGGTTTTCCTCCAATGCCCACTTTCCACTCTTTGGGAAATTTCTGCTCTGTCATTGTGGTGTGTCCTAATGGGACTATCAATTGATATGCTTTGTCCTCTCTTAGCATTGACCTAAGAGGTGGGGCTCTGAGCATGGTGGGGGGCATATAACAGAAGTTAACGAAATTAAATGTTTACCTAAGATCTATACCTTGAGCTAAGTGAGCCAGTTTGTTGTTGTTACTTGCAACCTAAGATCCCCAAGCATTTTAAGGGCAGAAATGCCTGCCTTACGCTTTAGAGGAACATAGTTTGAAGACTGGCAAACATATCTGACCCATTTCTCTTCAACTCAAAATATAAATATTTAAATTGACACTTACTGATGCTGAACGAACAACTCTCATGCATAGAAAATTATAAAAATAAATCATTTTCAAGTTAGTTAAACACATGCTCTATTTTGAAAAATACTGGTGTATAAAAATATTACATTGTCACTACTGATACTGAGATACATATATGTATATACATAATTATGATTGCCTATGGTTTCTGAGAGATCTGAGGTTTTTTCTTTTAGTGGTTGCATTTTTAGCACAAACGCTCAGAACTTATGTATGGAATAAATTATAAAATTGTTTCAAGGAGGATGAGGAATTCACTGAAATAATTCAGAAATGTCCAACTTTATTTTGTGATTATTTTAAATTGGTTTTATTACTGTGCACAAATTAAGATAATATATGATTAGATATCCATTGGGCAGTTGGATCTTAAATTTGAGCCTTAGAAAACACATCCATGATTATTAAAAGAATGAAGCAAATTTTGTGATATTAAACTCAATTGGACTAAACTAAAAGGGAATAATCACTTCACTCTCACCTCCCAAAGAATGCTTTCTATCACCAATTTAAGTAATTTTGTATTCAAATGTAGATGAAGTAGTTAATATAATTCATAGATATATATATATAAATGTCACTTGGGAGATTAATGGATTAAAAAAAAGCAGTAAGCACTATTGTGAATCAAGTTCTGCTTACAATTACTCAGAAGGTAACTTTTAAAACTCAGTGTCAATCAACATATACAGAATATTTAATGAAGGATTCACAAAAGGTCTTATGTAATGCATGGCTTAAAATATATAGATTTTTAAAAATACATATATTGCTTGGAACTTTACATATCTTGAATGGAATAGTCCTAGGATACATTACTTTTTAATTATTCAGTACAACTGTGGGATTCATTATAAATAAATGACATTAAAAACGACATATAAGGTTATTCAAAATATCCCCCTATATTATTAAGCCAGTTTAAATTCATAACAGATGTTTAAAATTTTCTTGATTCTATAATGTATCTAATTCTACCAATAGGTAAGAAGAGCAAATGGCTCATTTTGGAGGGAAGAGAGAGCATTAACATTTCAGACTGAAAGGGTTCTATCTCCTGAGGAAAAGTCATTTAGTAAATGTTACCCTAATGTAAAAGAGTTAACTCTTTATGGCCTAGGAGCCCGTGACACATCATAATATACTATAATCCTTTACTAAAAACTTGTAGATTAAAAAAAAATCATCAGAACAAATGGCAAATCACTAATATGAAAAAAATAAGCAAATAAGGTCATGGAATCAATTAGAAATGTGCAGATAAAAGTCATCAGTTACATGATGTACATGTTATGGTTGAAAGGGAGAATGTGTCTACTACGACCTCCTTATTTTAGAGGTGAGGATCCTGAAGGATATCGGTTCTATTCATTATGACAGGCATATATTTCTGTCTGGTAAAAGTCTGTCCTGATATGTGCTATACAATACCTATATTACAGATTGTAGGTTTGGCTGATACAGGTCAAATATATATTAACATCTACAGCATAAAAGAATTATCCATATACAGATTGAAATATTTTTGGAAATTAAGTGTGAGGAATAATGTCTGATATTAACATCTTGGTTAGCATGGTAGCAGCACCTTACTCTAAATATCATCCAATAGATAATAAATCCTATTCCATAATATTTTGGAAACATTGTCCAAAAATAGGTCACATCACCAGAATCCAATTGTTATGAAACATGTCCCAAATAATTTGCATTTCAGCTGAATTCATCGTTTGCTGCCCATGTCATGGAGTTGACTTTCCCCTGTGATCTTTTTATTATAAAGTTCTCTTGGCTCTTAGGTAGGGTTCAAGGCAGATCAAACTCATCTGTTCTTTCCTAAATAATAGGAAAATTGTATAATTTTCCAGTAAATATGGTTTTGCACACTTAGTACATAAAGAGTGACAGGGATTTTTATCCCCCCCACCCCTTCCCAAAGTCTGATTTCATTAGGATAAACTGCTGTTGTCATCTGAAAGATAAATGCCTGACAGTGAGCTGTGACTCAGTATTTCTTCACGGTCGTTAGGAACACAGGTCATATGCTGGTGACAAACAAATATTTCTCCTTACTGTGATGAGACCAACCTGAGAGACTGCCACTCCTCTCTGAGCTGTTGTGAGAGCTGGTGGTGCTGAAATCCTGTGACTGGTTGTGTGGCATTCTATTAGACAATCCCTCAGCCAATCGGTAGTCAGGGATGTAAAGTAAGGCTAAGGGTTAAAGGGCAGAGGTCATAGTGGCATCATGTGATTAGTTCACAGCACAAGCCCATGCAGAACATGCAGTTAGCAACTCAGAAGCAGATGTTGTGGGACAGTGGAGGAATGTTCCGCCTCTCCTGCCTAATGGAAGTTGAGATGGATTACTGACCACTCTACTGAAAAAAGAGCTAAAAGGATGAAACCGATTGGTGTTGGCGTGTGGTGGCAGTGACGGTGGCGGTGGCGGTGGGAAGGATTGTGCAAGGTACCGAACACATGCCAAGAATATTTTTTTTAGTTTAGGTAGTGAACCTGGTAATGAGTCACTGAACTGAACAACAAATACTAATTTCTATCTCATGCACAAATGATATGAAAAGAACTCCTCGGGGTGTTAGACCCTGACTCACCATTGTTACCTTTGTTCTGATCAGGTAGAGAATATCCGAATCCCATCAGGTCTGTTTTTTGCTGAATCGAGCTTTTCCACTGTGGATCGGGCAGATCGACTGCCAATTCATGGATGCTGTTGGAATGCAAGATCTGTGTGGTGGCATATGGGGTGGCCTGTGTTATTTGGCTGGAACTGTTGTAAGTGGTTTTGGTCGTGAAGTCAATGCTGCTGTAAATGGCTCCGTCCGAGAGCATCGTTGCTGTTTTATCCCCTTGGCCTGGAACTGGCGGTAGCACATCTGTGGGGAACGTAAGGAAATGAAACAATTTAATGATGCACAGGAAGCCCCAAACTATCAGGACTGAAGATGAAAAATAAACGTGTCATGCCACACGTTTGCATTTCAGCTGAGATGGGCTTTATGAGTCAATGAAGGGTAGATGATGTACAACCATCTCCAAGCTATCAGTGTCGGTGACAGGCAGGCCTCCCGCTCATCCTTCACGTCTCACTGCTTACCACGTCCCTTCCCCCATTTTCTGCAACCATGAATGAGAGGTTTGGGATATTTCACTACTGAAAAATGCTTTCAATTGTGCATCCCATTTTTCGAACCAATGAGGTTGTTAGCTCCTTACAAAAGAAATAATAAAAGCGAATCTACCAGTTACGGATTGAAAACATCTTTTTCCGCGTTACCCCCAAAGACAGAGAATATAGCTGCTGAATAGATGCAAAATTGTCCAAAATTAGACTACCCAAGCCAACTAAGAGATACATTTTTCTGAAGTTCCAGCTTGCTGTTTCTCTGATTTGATTTCACAGTTCCAGTATGGAGTGGAGCGGATGGTAGGAACTTTTTTTTTCTTGGGTAACAAAAGATAATTTTCATGAATAAATCATTTTCACAATACAGCAGGATTTAACTATAGAAAAAGCAATCTGAGTGATCCGTGAGTTTAATTTATGCTACTAACTCTTAGAAGTGGAGAATTATAGTTTCAAGTTATAATACAGCAAGAGTAAAATTAAACTTTAGTAACAACACTGAATATCAATCAGTCCTTTTATCTTTTGGCGTGCTGAATTATCTTTACATGATGCATTATAATTCAGAACTGCCACCTCCCTCCCGATCTCTTATTTTTTTTTCCCCTTTTTAGAAGAAAGGTACTAGATTTTTAAAAAGCAAAAACAACAAAAAAAAATAATACCAGGGTGCCTGGGTGGCTCAGTTGGTTAAGCCTCTGACTCGTGATTTCAGCTCAGGTCAAGAACTTGGGATTGTGAGATCAAGAACCATGTCAGACTCTGCACTCAATGGGCATTCTGCTTGAGATAGTCTTTCCCTCTCCCTCTGCTTCCCTCCCTACCCCTGCTCACACTTGCTCTCTCTCTCTAAAATAAATAAATATTTAAAAAATAAAACAACACTAAATGACATATTTTTAATCATGTAGAGTTAAAAGTGAATCTAATTATAGTATATATTCCTTAACAATCTATGTCCTGAAAGCCATACTTCATGACTTGAGATGGTCAATGATTTCTTCATTATGGGAAATTTTCAACTAGTTAAAGTACTGTAATATTGTAAGTAATAAACCAAATTATTTTCCTCCTAAAACCAATTTATCATGACAAGAAAATGCAGAAAGTGAAACTTAGTCAAAATATCCTCAAACTTTTAGGCTTGATGATACCCAATTGTGTGCAAAATAAAGATTCATAAAAATATATTAATTTTGCTTTTGCATTTTACAAAAGCTCAAATGTCTTCTTTAGCAATAGAAAGACATTTATAATCCATTTTGCACACTGCATAATTTAGATCTTTCTAAAGTCTGGAATTCTAACTCGCTTTATAAGTAAGTAGATACACACTTTATTGAAGTAAATATTTTAAGTGCATATCAGTGAAATTATTGAAGATATTCATATATATAGTATTTCACAAAATTGTACAAGCAAGTAAAATTGGTTTTAGATTTCAGAATCCCATAACTCCTTTTTGACCCTTTTTGCCTTTACCTATAAACTACTTAGAAAATTGGAACTTTAAAACTTTAAAATTGCCTGGGTGGCTCAGTGGGTTAAAACCTCTGCCTTCAGCTCTGGTCATGATCCCAGGGTCCTGGGATCAAACCCCACATCGGGCTCTCTGCTCAGCAGGGAGCCTGCTTCCTCCTCTCTCTCTGCCTGCCTCTCTACCTACTTGTGATCTCTATCTGTCAAATAAATAAATAAAATCTTTAAAAAAAAAAAAGAAAGAAAATTGGATAATGAAAAAGTATACTTCATCCTCAAATGTCAATATCATTTGCATTCTCAAAAGCATTTAATATTTAGTAATATGTCAGAATTATGAAAACAGATCCTTCACTCTGGGAAATTTTCAGAATTTTGTTTCTGCCACATCTACCATCTTCCACTGATAATATTAACTGGATAGACATGTGTGTCCAGCACAGGTCCCAACTTCCCAACACCTTGAACTTGAGGCCTTCTAAAATGTTCAGTTTAGATTGGGAGCCACTTAATCTGTGAGCTTTTGAAATGGTTGCATGTTTAGATGTTTAAAAATGGAAAAAAGTTGTCCGAGGACCTAATCCTACAGAATGTTATCCTGCAACAACTGAGGTTACAGCGCTAGAAATAGAATCTGTCTCTCCCCGCTGGATGAAATTAGCCAGGCTTCAAGTCGAAGTGCTTCTATATTGATGTGGGGGCTGCCTATGTCCTCCAGATATCATTGGATCACTCCTCCATTTTTGGAAAATAAATTGAATTATATCCAAACGTTGAAATATTAGAAGATTCTACAGGAATATCTGGATGTGGGGAATCCTCCTATAATATCAGATGGTTTGGAACTCAGAGCCAGCCCTCCTCCAACAGCCTGGACCTGAATAGCTGCTGCCATCTTTAGGCAGGACCTTCTAGTTCCCACTTCCCACTGTCCACATCTACCTTTCCTTAGTGCTTTGGGCCGACTGGCACTTGTTGATATTTGAGTTTAAACCTCTGAATTACAGATACCCTTCCCTCCAAAAAGAACTACTCATGATTCATTTTGCAGTTTTCAGCACCAGAGTGATCCATGCATTTATTTCTTTTGCCTGATATACTTGAATGAATGACTATCACCTGTAACATATCGTAAGACACTTAAGAAGAGGAACATAGAGGATTTATGTCTGGATTTCCATAATTCCTCACCTAGTGTTTTGCAGAGGGTAAGTACTTGCTGAATGATTAAGTGAATCTTTTATAGTTTGTAATGACAAAAGGCAGACTTATGCAATAATTAGTAACTTTATTATTCAAAATACTATTTTCATTACATTTAAACATGTATTAGTATTCCATTCTTGAAAGGGAAATGTCAGTATCCACAATAATTCTTTTAAGTGACCGTAGTTACACAATCATACACGTGAATCCCACCTAGAGGACTGCAGAACAGTGTAGATAAAGGAACCGAGGCTTTACAATGTGTTAGATCTGCCTTCTACACCTAGATCTCAAGTTATTCATTTCAATAAACCTTAGTTTCTTGGCCTTTAAAATATAAATATGATTATCTATTATTTATGTTATGTTTATTATGCCAGTGAGATGAAATATAATGTACAAAAAAAGCCTACCTATATCTGGTGCATAGTAAATGCTTACAATGCCTATCACACTGAAAAGAAATATGGTAAGCCTTGCAAAAACCTTGTCTTGGCCTTGATGTCCCCCCCCCGTGAACTATTTCATATCGTAAAACTGTGGTGGATATTGAAGAAAAATCTTTAAAAATCTAGAAATGTACCCTTTGGCTAAATTCGACTGAGACATTTTAGATGTTAGTGTAGCCCACTAGAAACTGAAAAATAACAAAACCAAAACAAAACATTTTCCCCAACTTTAGGCATTCATTTCTTGATGTAAAGAGAATGGTGTACTAATCAAATACAAATACAGCCAGTAAAAGACTGATCTAATCCTTGATTGATGAAAGCCTTCAGAACAGAATTTCTATGGACAAAATCATTCTGGGTAGCGTAGAGGGGAGTGTTCCACTCTCCTGGTGAGGAGATGCTCAGGTATAGAACCTATCCATGATAAAGTCACAGCCTGTAATTGAAGGGCTCAGAGTTTGGTCATGGGGGAAGACAGCCACTTTCAGAGGTTCTGGACAAATAAGAATCTTAAACAGGTTCTGGACAAATAAGAATAAGAATCTTAAACAGGTGATTACAGAGGGCAAGCAAAAAACAGGTGATTACGAGTCATACAACTTTTTTTTTGTTTGTTTTCTCATTTACTATACTGATGTCTGCTGGCCACTGCTTGTATGTCAAGCTTTGTGTTAAACCTGAATGTGTTATCATCCATTTAATCCTCATTACACACCTATGATGGGGGAAATGTTATTTTCTGTATTTTATTTGGAGATTGGGAGAGAGTGCCCTTCCTTCAAGTTGGTATTCACAAAATGAAGACTTAAGCGATAGTTAGTAGCTTTATTATTTGAAATACTATTTTAATTATATTCAAACACTCATTGGGATTCCACCCATAAAGAAAAAAATGCCAGTGTCCATGATTATTCTTCTAAGTCAGTCTATTTCTACACTTAATGCCTGTGAAATTCACCACTGAGGCTTATAATAGGTTAGCCAAGCCCTGGGTCTCCTCCATCGTTAATACCACCCAGAGGTGTAGAAACCCTCTAGCAGATTCAGCCATACTTTTGTGCATTATACCACTGCTCTCCTAATTAATCTTCCCATTTTCTACTCGAACTCCATTCCCCACCTGGCAGTGGTCTGGATGACTTAACTCTGTACTTAGATTCTGGTGTTCTCCTCTTACAAATCCTTTGGTGCCTTCTGACTACATTCTGGACAAAGTTTAAAATCGTTGTATATTTTAGAAGGCCCTCTATTATCTGTCCCTCTGGGTTTTTTGTTTTTTTTTTTTAACCACCTCTGCTGCCTCATACTTTATACTCATTAGGAAATTCATTCATTTCTCAAATAGGTCAATGCCTCTCTTCTTTCTAGACCTTAAGATACAGACATTTCTTCACACACTTTTTCCACAATTCTGACTAATCTCTACCTCTCCTTTGGATATCAACTTAAATGACACTCCATTCATAAAACTTTCTTATTCCCAACAGGCAGCTTTTTCATGTTAGGCACTGGCAAAGCAGCGCTAGTCCATTTACTGTTTGCACAAGTTTCTGCCAATGGAAAACTCACCTATTTTTGCCAAACTAATCACTGGGACCACAGACTTCTCCAGTCCCACCTTTCTCTAAATCCATCATTTTCCTATTGAATGGATGAAAAAGTGGCAGTGGGGAGGCTGTAATTATTTATAGCAGGTCAAATTTTATTTCTACAGAGAGAACCCTAGTACCAAATTTTGGAGACCTTAGTATATCAGCTACCTAGCACCTCTTCGTTCTTTATTTGGGGTACAAATTATCAATGGTAGAACTACATTTAAGTTCTGCTTCAACATGTGGTCACATTTATTTATGCATCTAATCTCTATAGCATACATCCTATGAGGTTAAGGACATCTCTATGTTGATATTTTATTTTTATTGTCTGCCATAATGCCAGGTACATAGGACATAGTTAATAAATATATGTTGAATGACACGTAGAGAACAGAAATGACTAGCCCCAAATCATAAGCCCTACTTGGCAGCATAGTTTCTGATTTTACTAATCTTGTGCTAATAGTCCTAAAACCAAACTGTATTATGACTATTTGCCATCTTGGTTAGTAATGACTTCCTTAAAGCTTAGTCTTATGCAAGGTAATATAGACACAATGGTCTTACACAAAATATTTAGTGAATATAGAACACCGTTAGTACATGTGCTTTAGTAATTTTAATTGTGGAAGAAAATACTCTCTAGTATGTATTTTTTAAAACATTTAGGAAAGCCAAGAAAACAGATAACAAAGTTTTGAATGCACAACTTACCTCCACGTCCAAAATTCCCAATCTCATTTGGGCCACTATTGCTGTTGTTTACTGGCAAGCTTGTGGCTGGCCACGAATCAGCAAGCCATGGGTAACTGGGATCCCCAGCATTTAGAAGACCAGGACGGCTGAAACAGAAATTAAAAGGAAATCAATCGGTGGAGCTCAATGAGAGATTTGGACACCTGTCTCCTGCACTAAAATAGATGAAAGAATTTAAGAAGATTTTAATTCACTTCCAATTAAAAAGTGTAGGTTCTCAAGAATGAAGGAACTTCTGCAGTTCATTAAGACTATATATAGCCTGTCAGTGGAAGCAGAAGCTTCCTGCCTGGGATTCTGCTGACATCCAAATGAATTCTGTTGTCTGCCTTGAAACTGGTGGGAATTGGTAACACAGCAGGATCCCGAAACAAGGTTTGATGATAAATTGGCACCTCAAGGGAACAATTGCTCAGGGTGACTGCTCGGCATCAGCCATCTCCAGGACTTTGGGCTATTGCTTCCTCCATTTCTACAGCCCCCATATTTATCTGTCCCCTGTAGGCTATAACCCCTGTTATGAGCCCTTGTGCTTGATTTAGAGGCAAAGAACTTGAAGGAAATTAATGAACAGTATTTATATTGTTCCATCAATAGCACATTTCCAAATTCTCTAAGTTGTGAGATATTAGGGGCATACTAAAGATTTTAAGGTAATTAACGATTCACTGTGATCTGATCCAGCATGTGAGTATAATCGATGAGAAAAACTTCCCTTACATCATATTGAATAAAGAATTCCCATTTTTGATATAAAAGATGGGACTCTGATTCCTTTCCAGATTATTAGCATATTTACAAAGAAATAGCAACATCTATAATCATTGCACTTTATTTTTGATAGACCGTTTCTATGAAATCCCTAAGAGAAACATGTGTTTCTATGGCAACTACAATAAGAAGACCCAACTGCTTACTTGCTACATGCACTAGCTCTCATTAGACCTAATCTCTTTTTGCTAAAATATTGATTAAATGGGAGATTGGAAGTTATTACCAGAGCCTAATTACAATCTCCATATTGGCAAAGGGGAAATAGATGAGGATATATGGGTTTGTTATCAGCTTTTATCAATTTCAATTGAGTATCCAAAGTTGTGGAATCCAGTCCTATCAATCTACAGCCTATTCATCATCCATGAATCATTTACTTTGTGATCGATTATGTGTAATTGTTCACTCACAGCAATTTAGTGAGAGCCAATAAGGAGTCTTAAACAACAGCAACTTCATTTGCTAATGTCTAATTAATGCAATAAACATCCTGCTAACAAATGAACACATTCCTTGTGATATTTACTACTAATTTCTTCAGGGGCATCTGGGAGATATGAAACATCTGGACTTGATTCCTCTAAAGTGCACAACAAATAGATCATTAAACCTTGTGGTAAGCCATTTAATTCCTCCTAGAATTCTCAGACTTATAAGTGATCGTTTATTACAATAATAGCCTCTTACTATAGTTTCCCCAGTCCTGATTAAAAATAATAATAAAAAAGAATCTCCTTAGCATACCTCCCATTGCTCATTAGTCCTCCATCGCCTCTTTGAAATGTAACTGTTAAAAAAAAGAAAGACACACACACACACACACAAGTAGTCAATATTAATTACGATTAATACCAACTACATATTGGTCCTTAGTTTAGAGCTGAGGCCTCTGGGAATTTTAACAAAATATAATTAACATAATTGTACAGAGAATAAGAAGCCGTGGTTTGGCCCAGGGCAAAGCCATCATTTGCTCCAACTTTAATAAGACATTTAAAAATACTTCAAGCCAAATGTATGGTTAAGTCAAAAGGGCAATTTGTGTTTGGATATCAAAAACTGTTACAATTGGTAGATATAGTGTCATTGGAAGGTCAACATGCATTAGTGGGGGATTATCAAATCGTGATTTTTAATCTTAGTATGTGGGTATCCTAATTAGAAAGCACAACATAAAATGCACATAACAGAAACTGAAACGGAATAGTTCAAACAGGTAATAACATCCTGCCAGTGGAAAAGAGAAATAGGTACTGATTGATGACGTAGTCCTCATCATCACAGATCCTTTTAGGGATACCATTAAATCACTATGAGTTGAACAACTACAATTACAGTAGACATAAAGTATAATTAATAGAGAATAATGTGTTGAGTGTTTTGTTTTATCATCCAACCTTCCCCCAAAATGAAATTTTCAAATACTTGATGCTGAATATATTCAAATTATATGTAATAATTGCAAAAACTTAAGTCCTTTATAAAACTCTGGAACTTATTAGTCATATCAACAATCATTCCATAGAGCTATACCTGGAGAAGACCTCTCTCTTGACACTAGATTCCATTCCACAAAGCTATTAACATTTAAAAAGTGGGTTTCAAGGATTGGCCAAAGAACATAAATATCAGTGTGGATCCATCATTTCTTATCCAAAATCTTTGTAGCCCAATATATTTTGAATTCAAAATGTTTCAGATCTCAGAAAGGTAATACAGTGCATACTATAGAGAGGATCCAAGTCAGCAACTCTATTCAAAGTTATTTAATGTGTTCACAATAAAATATAATAAAATCATGATTGGTGGGATAAAGTCTATGATAGTTCCACATTAGCATGGATCAAATTTTGCCATTCAGTGAGTTAACTAGAACTTTGGTGTTTAGAAGTTCACGGACTGCAAAATTGCAATTCTGACTAAAATAAATACAGATCAGAGAAACCAATTCCTGGGGATGAAGGAAAAAAACTTCTGGTTATAGGGTGGGGGAAGGAGGTTGGGAGGGGAAGGGTAAAATAGTTCATGGGGATTAAGGAGTACACTTGCTGTGATGAGGCCCAAAACACAAAAAAAGCTAAACAAAACAAAAAATTAAGAAAAAAAAAATTGTACAGATGTGAATCCAACATGTCTTTTTTTTTTTCTTTTAAAGATTTTATTTATTTATTTGAGAGAGAAAGAGAAAATGCACCCAAGCAGGGGGAAGCGCAGAGGGAGAGGCAGGCTCCTGGCTGAGCAGAGGGCCTGATGCAGAACTCGACTCCAGGACCCTGAGATCGTGACTTGAGCCGAAGGCATATACCCAACGACTGAGTCACCCAGGTTTCCCCAACATGTCTTATCTTTGGAACATACTGATTATATTTACCATGATTTCCTAATGAGTAAAAAGTACAGAAAAAAATTAAAAGAAAGTTTTATGAACTGATTCATATTTTAAATAGAGGATATATTGTTAAAGTATACATATAATAAATACTTTTTAATTTGAATAATCTCTCCATAATTCATCTATTTCTCAAATTTTTACTATGAAATATGATAGCTCTTTAAATTTTGTAAATTTACATATGCAATTCCCCACTCCCTTCCCTAAGATCATTTAAGGACACATCTCTCATGACATCATAGTTAGGTGATAGGATCATGATTCCCAGGGTCTATCAGGAGGTAGTGCTTTGAGGAACAACTGGTTGGCACCTGAAGTGTACTTCCTTATCAATTTTTCAGGCGCCATCTCAAATTCATTATAAAACAATTCTGACATATCCTTTGTATCTGCCCAGGACTGGCTATGGACAGTTCCTCAGAGAAGATGAAAGAATACTGATCGCAACTCTGCTTCCTGACAAGCTTGCTTAAGTGACAGGAATCAAGAATCAGCAGTGGTCCATACCACTTCGGGTCCCATTAATAACTACCTTTAACAACAACAAAAGAAGAATTAATCTGAAACAATTAATTTAAAAAATTGAGCACTAGAGCGATTAAATAAAGCCCTGATTAGGGGGAAAAATATGCACACAAAATGTGAAAACAGTACAGTTAATTAGCTTTCCATCCGATGTGACTTTCTAGTTATGTGGTTTTTTAATGGACTATCAAGTGATTGTTTTACTCTACTAAGAGAGTTAAGATAATGTTGTGAATATCATTGTGAATATGCAAATAAGCAGGCACTGATGGGCTACACCTCAAAATGTGCTACTTAGAAGATAGGTGGAAAGAAGCTAAGTATTTCTCCTAATTTAGATGCGCTTTCGTCCCCACTCGAACTTTCCATTATTGCTAGTAAGTGATATAGAGAAAAGGAGGGCAACTGAAGCTGAGGCACAAAAATTGAGTTGCACTTAACTTTTACATACTAACCAATGGTAAATTATTCATAAAATGTAAATTTTAGAGGTGTCTGGGTGGTCCAGTTGGTTAAGCATCTGACTCTTGGTTTTGGCTCAGGTTATGATCTCAGAGTCATGAGATCAAACCCTGCATCATGTTCCGGGCTCGGTGAGGAGTCTGCTTTCAGATTCTCTCTCTCCTTCTCCCTCTGTCCCTCCCACTTGTACTCTCTCTCTCTCTCTCTGTGGGGATTCAGAGTGCCTAGACAGATAAGATTTAAGTGAAATATGGCTCCCGAGGTGAGACCAATTGAAAAGAAAAGGAGGAGTGCCTTCAGCTCTGGGTTTTCTTTCAAGTTTCTGAGCTGAAAACAGCCAGATTTTTATTGTGGCTCAACGCTCTCATCTAGGGTGTAAATATTTAACTTAGATGAAAAACACTCTTAACTTATGGTCACATATTCATCATTCCCTTAGCCCATGCACACGACACAAACACTGCTCGCTTTGTTTGCATCATGCATTGCCTCATATGTATATGTCTTCATTATTGAAGCCTAACATTCCTTTCTGTTTTTCTGTTCCTACTTGATGTATTGATAAGACCTGCAATTAAAGGGGAGACTGAGTCTGGCTTGGGACCTTTTGCCATTAAAGAGTCTGGTCCCCTCGCTCTCTCCTAGGTGTCTGGAGTAAAAAAAGTAATCTTTTCATTTGGTACCTCAGGGTTTGCTAGCCAAACCTAGCACTCTCTCTAAAATAAATAAATGAATATTTTTTTTTAAGTGTAAAATTTAAACTTATAAGGCAACACTCAAAATCTTATCAGATGGCATCCAAATGGCCATCAAGCAGTTGAAATGATGCTCCACATCACTAATCATTAGGAAAATAAAAATCAAAATTACAATGGATGCTACCTCGCACCCACTAAGATGGCTACTATGCAAGACAGAATAATAAGTGTTGGCAAGGATGTAGAAAAATGGGAACTCTGGTGCACTGCTGTTGGAATATAAAATGGTGAACCCATAGTGGAAAATAGTTAACAGTATGGTGGTTCCTCAAAAATTAAAAATATAAAATTATCATATGATCTACAAATTCCACTTCTGAGTATATACCCAAAAGCATTGAAAGCTAGGTCTCAAAGAATTAAAGTAGTGTTATTCACAATAGCAAAAACCTGAAAGCAATCTAAATGACCATAAATGGATGAATGGACAAGAAAAATGTTGTGTATACATACAATACAGCTATATGAAAGAAGAGAATTCTGACATACGCTAAACTTGAGGATATCATGCTAAGTGATATGTCAGTCATAAAAGGCAAGTACTATAGGATTCCACCAATATGAGGTAGATGGAGTGGTCAAAATCATAGAGACAGAGAGTAGAACGGTGGTTGCTAGGGGTTGGAGAAGTGGGGAGATGGGTGTTATTGTTTACAGGGTATACAATTTCAATTTAGAAGATGAGAAGAGTTCTGGAGATGGGTGGTGGTGATGATAGCACAACATTTTGAATGTATTTAATGACACCAATCTGTACATCTGAAAATAGGATAGTACATTTTATGTTACGTGCATTTTAACACAATAGAAAACTGGGAAAATACAATCAGGATTAATTTATAGACATGTTAGAATATGGACACTATGCTAAGGGTCATATTTGCCAACTAAGAATTACTACTATGAGTAAAATGCTTTTAAATTTCAAAGCACCTATGACATATCCAGTTTCTCTCTGTGTTACAATCATCATTAAAATCTGTTTTCAAACCTTTCTAGACTGCTTTTGGCAAAATATTCCATAATGACACTTATCTTTGTACCTCTACATACCAACTGTACAGAGGCAAAAATGAACAGTACATTATGTAAATACATGATCAACTTAAAATGGTCCATAGACAGAATTTGGTATACATGAAAATTCTCCATTTTGTATGCTTCCATGACAAAAGAAAACCTAAAAACCAAAACTAATCAAACAAAAAACAACTCTTATCGTAGTAAGATTGATTCATTGTCTTCGGAAAACAAGGGGAAAAAGGGTGAATATTCAAGTTTCCCTTTTATTCCATGCTCCAAACAGATTTGTTCCATTTTGAAAAGTAGACCAAAAGTAACTGGGTCATATTAGACCACAAGACGAAAAGTAGACAAGAAATAAGGACAAGCAATTAGAATGAGTAAAATAGAAGTCACATATGGTGTTTTGATGAGCATTTTTCTTCCCTCCCCTCTTTCCTCCTTCCCTTCCTTCTATCCTTCCTTCCTCTTTCTTTCAGTCTTTCTTTTTGTGTAGAAATAAAATAAAATAAAATAAATTCCACAGCAAATTGAAAGCTGTTTGAGGTAGCTTTCATTTCAAAGAAATGTTGAACTTCCTTGAATTTAAAAGCAAGAGGGATGGAAGGAGAGGTTGTTGGACAATTTTGCTCTAGTCATGATTTTTATAATCACAGTGTAATAACTTTGTGCTTAACAGAGATAAGTTTGAAAGAAGTGTGAATCTTTACTAGGAAGGAGTCCCTGCTAGTATCTAAAGTAAAGAACTTTCAGGGCACAACATACAGAAGTTTTTACTGAAAACTCACTGGATAGTGCTAACGTATCTAAAAAGTTCTACAGATACCACAACCTGAAGTGTTTAAGAATGGCATTAAATATTTTGAATTTATTGCAATATTTATAAAGGATATGAAGTAAAGAGATTTTGCAAGTTACATCATACAGAATGTACCTCTACTATTATCTGACAGGATTAATTCTAATCTCATGCCTGCTAGAACTGAGGGGGAAGGGAAATACAGTGGTGTGGTAAATTGACATTTTGAGGTAAGGAAGCTTTCACAGTGCCTATCTCTAAAAGGCCACATTTTCCTACTCCAAATGGAAACTTTAATGTTGCTAGCCAAGCCTCCTTTCCTTTCCTGATAAGCTATTTCTCAAAAATGAATGTAGATTAATCCTCTTTTAATAAGCATTAACACAGCCCAGATAATCAGAGTATAAAAATTCCATCAAATCTTTTAGCTGTCTTTGGATAGTTTTGTCAAATAATTTCTATTTCACCAATGGTTTTTAAAGCCTATACAAGAAGTGTTTAGCACTTCATAATTTGCTCACTCATTAAACTTTATATTTACTGAGTTTCACAGAATCTGTTATTCTCAAAGGTAATACTCATAAACTATCACTCACCCCTTTACAAGTGAAAAAAAAATATATATATACACTTTCATTACAAAGTTGACAAATGAAAAATTGTGAATAACAAAGTGAACAACGTAAGTTTGAAAAGAGTCACGTAACCTTTGTGAGGATTATAAAATGGATATACATGAACATGCATATTATCTATATAATATAGCTACATAGAATCCTCATGAGAGCTCCATAATTTTTACCCATACTTATGTTATTCATTTATCTATTCACAAACACTGTTAACACATGTGATCAAACATTTACTCTAGATTCAAAAATCACCTAATGGTCTCTGTATCTCCTGCCCAAATCTTTTTACCATTCATTTGATGCTACAACTCGGGTGTTGAATTATTCAAGCAGCCAGGAACCTCACATGCGGTGACAAGAAGACTGTTAGTGCTCAGTGGAGAAGAAGATAAATAACATTGTATGATGCTCAATGAAAGTATAAAATCATTTCACCCAGAATATGAGATATAAGGATTCCTTTTTTTGTCACAGCTGCCCTTCTTTGTACCATGTGCAAAGATGTGGCACGTGATTGTGCCTGAAGAATTTAAATAAAAAATAAAGAGGAAAAAAAAATTGAATAAGAAATTCATGTGTAACATTGCCCTGGGGAAATCTCCACTATCTGCTGTGTAAAGAAGCAAAATAGGTTCAAGCCAAATTCTCCTTTCAGATCATTTTTTCCAAGATTTTATTTATTTATGAGAGAGCAAGCAAAAGAGAGAGCACGTGCCGGGGAGAGGGGGAGAGAGAGAGGTAAAAACAGACTCTGCACTGAGAAGGAAGCCCAACATGGGCTCTATCCCAGGACCCTGGGATCATGACCCGAGCCAAAGGCAGATGCTTAACCAACTGAGGCACCCAGGTACCCCGCACAGATCACTTAAATATGTAAGTTTGCATTTGATTCTTGATAGTTGTTTTTATAATGTAAGGTGTCATTCCACTAGTGTCTTATGATAAATATGTTTAAATTCTCTGATATATAAGAAAAATATCAATACCTAGTAGCACCTTTTTTCTTCCTTCTAGACATTCAAATATAATTATCCACATGACAGAGAGCCAAAGACTAGCTGTAATAAAAGTCAGTGAGTTTTCCTGCACAGAGTGAGTGGAAGGCATCTTGCTGAGACTTAGAATTTCTACCCTGAAATATATTTACATATCTTCCCACTAGTTAAAATCTTCCCTGTTCTACCTCTAGTGGTTAAGAAGAGATTTGGAATGAAGTAGGAAAAAGGGAGTGCTGAAATCAAATTTTACCTGCTTTATAATTCTACTTAGAGTCAAGTAGAGTCAAGTCAATTCTACTTAGAGCCAAGCTTTATTAAAATGCATATATATATATCTACATATAGATATATATATGTGAATTGCATCAGATATATATGTATATCTTAATATATGTAAATTTCATATATATACTAAGTATAATCTAAGAGCAAAATTGGGGTTTGAAATAAATGAAGTATCTTACGTTATAAAATTAATCTAAATATTTATCCCAAAGTAGATTTTTTGTTTATTTAGGAAAAAAAACTACCAATGCTCTGATGAATTAACGATAAAGTCTGGACACCAAAGAGACATTACCATGCAGTGAAAAAGTGAAAATATTAGTCTTTTTACTTTGTGAGTAAAATCACATTGTCTCCATGCTTATAAAATTTATAAGATTCCCACAGAATTGTTATGATAACCAAAATATAAACAGAACCAGTACAAATAGAGTATATTCTCTATAATTTTTACAACACATTTCAAAGAAAGAAAAAAATAGCCCTGTATGAAATCTCTGTGCTCTTAAATAGATCATTAGCTAATGCATAAAATATCAGAAATTTGAAGCGATGATATATACTCCACTAATCCTTCATATTTAAAAATCCCCTTTTTAAAAGGTTGTATAAGGACAAGAACATGAACATTTTAACAGGTGGAGGATAGGATATATATGGAGGGAAATGTGTAAAAAAGTTTACCAAGGCAGATATGCAATGCTAGGTACCTATGGTTTGGATTTTCATTTGCTTCTCACCTAGAAGAGAACAGCAGTTGCTAGAAGGCAAATTACTAGTTGAAGGTGAATCCATTCTGAGAGTCAGCCATCTATCAATTAAGTATAAAGGTTTTGAAAGGCTGCTCTCTGGTTTGGCCTTACTCCAAAATATCTGAAGGGCATAGCACCTTCTGAGTTAGGAGTTTCTCTACAAGCAGATGGATATCAATCATGATGAGAAATGATAATAGGAAATGTACTATACTTGTCAAGCTCAAAGACCAATAGATATTTTCAAATTAAATGCATAGGTTTTGCAAAAACTGCCATTAGAAAAAAAAAAAAAGGAAAAGAAAAAGAAAAAAGAAATCTGTCTGACATAATTTTACTAAAAGCACAAACCTACTAGTTAGGCGAACTATGTTATTTATAGGAGTGAGCACATGAGTGTGGAAGATAAAAATGCAACACCTCAAATATGGATATCCTAGAACTCTGCATTGAAACTAGAGCAGTCAATCTTCTATTATTTTCACTGAAATCAAGAAAAGGGATAAACACTAACTAGACAATGAATTAAATTAGTTCTTCCCTATGATTTACATGATTCATACGTATGTCACAGAGATGAACTGTAACATGGCGATTGATTTAACAGATGGGTTGATGACAATGCCTACAAGGAATGAAGGTAGATCAGTGGACTGCAGACCAAGAAGGTACGTTAAAGTATCATGAATGTTTAAAACTCTGACACTAGTTACTGCCTAGCATCTCTTGCTGGAAAGAACCCCTCAATGATGTGGGGATACAGCAGTCAAATGACACAGCCCAAGGAAGAAGTCACCAGCAATCAGTGAGACATGAGAAAGGCAGAATGACTGCAAGTCACAAAGCATGGAATCCCTTTTTCAATGGATGCACTGTCCTGCTTTCTCTAGTCATGGAAATTTACTCTAATGGTTAATAATCACCTTAATTTTCACAAGATATGGACATTAGCTGCAATGCTATAATAGAAAGATTATATGTAAATGCTGTCAAATCACAAGCAAGAGAACCAAGTGGGTGCTTTCCCCTTCTATTTTGCACTATTTAGACATTATCAGTGGCTAAGAAGCCTAAAGGCTAGAGCAGCTTATAAGCTTAATAAACTATAAGACTTCTATCAGAATCAGTTATTAAGACATTTATAAACATTTAAACTTAAAGTTAAAACTGAAGATAGAAGATTGAATAAACTGTGTCAAAAAATTCTGAAGTGTTTGTAGGATGATGTGAAATTAAAATTGTTCCCTTGTAAATTTTAGAAAGTGTGAAATATTGTGAGACAACGTATTTTTATGATTGTCATTGTTAGAAGAAACACTTAAAATGAATTGCAATTAAAGTTGCTATTGAACATAGCTTCAATACTGAGTTCATTCTTTAAATCATCGACTTGATAATTCTACCCCCTCTCCTGTCTCCCTCTCTGCCTCGGAAATGTTTTGAGGGTCACAGTTTTTGACATCCTTGAAATTCTATCACAGATTCTAAGAAGAAAACATTTTTGCAAATAGCTAGGACATCTAGGCTCTCCTTTTCCTTCTTCTGCTTCTTTTCCTTCTCCTTTTTCTCCTTTCTAAAAGACTGATTGGTCACCCTGAAATAGATAGACTAGACTAGTAAATCACTTAATTCATGCTTCATCAGTCTTATTAATTCTGATGAGATTTTTTTTCCTTGTTTTTATTTGCCATCTGGGACAGTTCCTATTGTAATCTACATCTTGAAATACTAAAAGCTATATTTCAAATATTTTCTTCCTGAGCATGTTAGAAATGATCTTGCCTAAATCCACCTCTTAGATAATGGGTTCATGGCATGCAGTCTGTGTGTGTGAGTGTGTGTGTGTGCACGCACACATGTGTGTGTTTTGAAGAACTAGTTGAGAAAAAATGGTCACACACTTATCTGTGTGCGGTCTTGTTATGCTTCATTGGAGATACAGCAAAAAGCTTGCCTTATAGTCATAATGCGATATGGTGAAAAGAAATACATTAAAGCACGTTTATACTTGCGTTTTATAGAGCAGGTGTTTAAAACAAGACAAAACATCCATTCATTCGTTCGTTCATTCACTTACTCATTATTCAGTCCCATTCCCTCTCTTTCATTTCATCACATTCCTAAAAACAGGAGCTTTTCTTAGCTAGAAATAGTCTCTTACCAGCATAGTTACTGAGTCCCTTTCTCTTCTTTCTTCGCCAATACAACCAGATGCTAAAACCCATCAAAATTACCCAGCAGGCACCACCAATACCAGCTATAAAGGCTGGCTGCTTCACAACATCAGTGATTTGCTCAGTAATACTGTTATTGTTTTCAGTAATGACAACTTCATTACGTCCCCCTGTGGAAGAAATAGTAGTTTTAGTAAACATTATTATGATGGTAAGCACAGGAATACAACATGGTATGCCAAAGACACAGAAAATTAGAAAATTCCTACGAAGGCAGGTAATATTTGTGCTCTGAGCATGTCACAATTATTGAAAAGTATATTTCATAAGTTTCAGAAGAAGAATCAAATTATGAGCCTAAATTGTGATTAAGAACATGGCTCCCTTATGTTTTGGTTTACTATGAATAGATTCAGAACTGCTTCTTGATTTATTGCCTTATAAATAAGTACTAAAATAAGTGCTAGGGTACAAAATAACAGCAACTTTTCTTTAGTTAGGTAAAGTATGTTTTAATGTAGTCTCATTAAAATAAAAAAAAAGCAACTGCAAAATGCATAAAATTTGCAAATTGTCTTTCCTCTGTAGCACTGCATCAATTCAATTATTCATGGCTTAAAAATATGTCATTTAATATTGTCCTTAATAGTCTAACAATGATCTTATTTTGATCAAATACCCTTTAATTTTTGGGGATGTATTAAAACTACTATATAAACCAATGACAATTATTTACTTCATAGAGACCAGTATCTATAATTTATATATATGTATATACAAAAAGGTACATTAAAACTAAACTAATTTGAAAATCTGCTTGAAAGTTGAATAAAAAAGACAACTTTAATACTAATTCTAAGATCTATGTTACTAAAATAAATATTTAAATCTGGACTAATATTACTCTAGAAATAGTCATGATTTTGGCAGTTTAGACCTTTCAGAGATAATTAAGAAAATCGTAATCCACATTTTAAAATAGGTTAAAGCTTATGGAATTGTAGTATCACTGAAAAGCAAGGATTTAGGTGTGTATTTAAAAGATTAAGATATTTAAACACTGGAAATTAAATGATTTGCAGTGTCAATATCATATCCTATTAGTTACAAATCAAAGACTTGAAAAATAAATTGAAATCAAAATATAAGTGGCAAATTTCAGCGTATCACACCACATGTATGATGTTCATTATTTTAGTTATTATGGCATTACAACATAGTAGAAAGAACATGGTCTTTGAAGTTTCCTGTTTGGATATCATCTCTTCCACTTACCAACTTAAATAAGCAATAACCTTAGGTAAGGGACTTAATCTTTTCAAGTACCTGTTTCTGTTAGTTGGCAACAGCACCATTTCAAATATTTGGAAGTATTAGTTAAGATGATGTATGTAAAGAGGCTGATAAGGACATAGTAGTTTATGACTCCAAATTATGACCCAAGAATGGGTAAGGGTTACTTTAAGAGCCACTCAAGGACCTTCAGGGATGTAAGTTATAAATTGCCTAGATGTGAGAGTCTTAAAAACCACAGATGACTTGTTTGCCAGTTTCTCCTTTCTTCCAGGTCAGAAATTTAGCCAACATAGCCTAGACTCACTTGTACTTAAATGCAGCAAAGTGACTGTTACAATACTGCATAGGCATGTTATGCATACCGCCTGCAGACCTGACCCACACACTACTGTGACAATACTTGACATTCTCCCTCTTTGCTAATGTTAAATAGAAAGAAGGGGTCTTTGGAGCATTCTGACCCCTGTAAGAGAATCCAGAGCTATTGATTGGAAGGATCGAAGTTCCCTAAATGACTGTGTGGAGGAGAAACCCTAACCTCCATTCTGCTAATCTATATCAGATGGGACTATGAATAAGGAAAAAGAAACTTTTATTTTGTTAAGCCAATCAGTATATAGGCTTTTTTGTTATAGCTGTTAGCATTTTTCTTATACATACTTATATTCCATTTCTGAAATGTCTCGTGTTAAATTCCAAATGTAAAACCCAGATTCACTTATGTAATAACCTGCTTAATCTTCCCAATCTATCTGTCCTTAGTTATTATATACATAAACTTAGCCAAAAATATATTTAAAATGAACTCATATTTTCAATATGAGACATACACATACCTGCTGATTTTTTTTTAAGATTTTATTTATTTATTTGGCAGAGACAGATCACAAGTAGGCAGAAAGGCAGGCAGAGAGAGAGAGAGAGAGGAGGAAGCAGGCTCCCCGCTGAGCAGAGAGCCTGATGCGGGGCTCGATCCCAGGACCCTGGGATCACCACCAGAGCCGAAGGCAGAGGCTTAACCCACTGAGCCACCCAGGCACCCCATACCTGCTGATTTTTATAGCTACTAAGCGTTACCAAAAAGAAAATAAACATTATTAAACAAGGAGAAAAGAAAACTTGTCCTTCATTTGTGTTGATAAAATATGTTTTATGTACTGCAGTATTTATGTTACCAAAGGTGTATTACTATTTCTTACGCTGCTGGTATATTTGAAACAATGTTGTCAGTTAGACTAATTAGAGCATAGACAAGGAATGTGTGTGACCTGTAACGCTCCATTGTTCTTGCAGACAAAAAATATAATGAAATGTAATGTCTTCCTCCCATTGGAGAGTAATGAAGAACAAAACTAATTTGTTGGACTAAAAATTAATTAGACACATCAGATTCGATTGTATCTATTACTGTGAAAGTTTGCAGCTGTTCCACATATTATTACCAACTATGTAAGGTAAGCATTAAGTGGCCAAATGATTAAAGAAACAATAGCTATATTATTAAGCAAGATTGCTGAAAATTATAAAGCAAAGTAAATTTGGTATATGGCATAATCTTTGATGCTTACTTATGTAAATGTATGTGGTTGAATTTCTGTGTGTGTAAGTAAAATGGTATAGGAGAACTATGGACACTTTGATGTTAAATTATCTTACCAGTGGAAAATACAGACAAAAGAACAATAATGCTTTTAAACCAGTGTATGGCCATTTATTATATTTATATGATATTTTATTTAATATTCCCTTAATGGAACTTTCTGGAATGAAAATAAAACTGAGAAGGAATAGATGAAACAGTACATAGTCTGGCATAAGACAAATCTAAAATTATCAGCCATAAATTACATCAAATGCCAATACATGATTTAATTAAAGCAAAGGGGAAATGAGGTAGAGCTTGAGTCACTTCGAGTGCTGTTTCTAGTACTAAACAGACAATAGAGAAAGCACAAATTGAAACAGAAAAAGATTAGCCATCACTAAATCACTTTTCAACTAAGGAATAATAGTTGTGTAGATAATGTTATCAGACAAGATGTTAAGGTAGATGTGCAGGAGTAATTAAAGAAACACTTAAAGGCTTCTTCAGTACAACAGTAGATATTAAAAAGAAATAAATCTCTTGAGTATAAACAGCATTTTCTCTGTTGAGTTGTGCTTGTGTGTGTGTGTTGCATGTGTGTGTGCATGTGTGTGAGCATGCATTTATTCCAAGTTGTACAATTCTATTTGATCACATCTTGAATACTGCACATTCTAGCTACACAAATAGGAGACAGAAATATCATTTATTAGATTATTTTTTACTTCACGGAAAATTTGGAAAGAGTTGTATAATATGCTAAAAAATAAAGAAATAATTATACATTTAAAAACTCTTAGTCTTTTTAAATTAATAGAAACTTAAACAAAAATTTCTATTTGATTTAAAACACACTAAATCAGTTTTCCTTTTTTTAAGTTACTACACAGTTGTTTTATTCTTAATTGACATGAGATGAGCTTGGTTAAATGGTATTATTGTAATGTTTTACTTGCCTCCAAGTGCAATAAATCCCCCCAATATTGTGAACAATACATACAGTCTCTATAAAACAAAACAAAACAAAACAAAAAAACCCACAAAAAACCAAAAACTTCCCCTTGCTTGAGAATTACACTTCTAATAAAAATGATAGAAAATACAGTAAAGAAAAATATAGATACTTGACAATCTGGGTTAGAAATATCCCAACTGCTATAGACAGTTAAAAAAAAACCCAAAAACCCACAAAGCTTTGTTTGCTTATGCAGGAATAGAAAACGGTGCCCTTTAAATATGTCTCATAAACATTTAAGGGAAAAAGTAAGAGAAGTAAAAAGGGCTTACTTTTAAGTAGCATAAAATGTGTGTGTGTGTGTGTGTGTGTATGTATCTGTGTGTGTGTGTGTGTGTGTGTGTGTGTGTGTGTATGTTAAATCCTTTTGGGTGTACCTGTATTTCTCTCTTATTCCAATTTATTTTAGAAAATCTCAGAAGGGCAAGAGTGTAGGTTCCCCTCAGGTTAAGAAATTAATTCAGTCTGTATGACTAATTAAGAAAGGGAAGGCAATTTAAAGGAAAGTTAACACTATAACTTTTTCTCCTTAACATTTTTAATATATAAAAGAAAAACTTGGAGAATATTTAAAAATCAACAGTATGGCTGAATGTTAAATCTCTTCATATACAATAAATATTTTGTAAAAAGAAACAATTTCCCAGAAATTGGCAGTGTGCTCTATGTGCATCATTTCAAAAAACAAACAGAAAGAAATGGGACTGGCACATTCTATTGTGTCAAACTCTGGGTAAATATCCTTAAAATATGCAAACTCTAGGAAGAACATTTAAAAATATATTAAAGATACTAATAAACAAAAGCAGGAAGTACTGAAGATATAAGTCTCTTGAAAGAAGGGAAATGCACTAGGGGAAATCTGAACTTATGAGGTTTTCTTTTCCCTTTAAAGATTTCAAACCATACAGTGCTAGGCAGCTAGAACCCAAATTGAAAACTTCATATTGCTATGAGGTGTCAGAGGATACAGTTCTCAGATGACAGAGTGACTGAAAATTTTCATTGGGAAGCCATGTTCAAGAGCCACACGAAAGTAATATTTCCAAATCTTTGTATGAACTCCCCCTTACTCATAAGATGAACTCTTAAGAGTACCTGCAGAATGAAGATTCCAAGAATCTGGTGAATATCAAAAACCAGAAGGCTGAAAAGGCTGAACAGACTTTTCAGCTGATGTTCACTGTAGAGAAAATTGTGTTTAAACCTTGAATTTCATCAAGTTGGAAAACAAGATCAACATATTTGGCTTTTCACTGAAGCCTCTTAAGGGCCATGACTTGGAAGTAAAGGTCAAACTGAGATTTTGCTCTGAGAAAAAGGTCAAAACATAAACAGTCCCGTACTAACAAAGGTAAAATCCAAGCCCCCGAAAAATCAAGATGATCAGCTAGTTACATAACTCTCTTTAAAACAAGACCCAACGTTCTTTAGAAGATCACTAAATTTTATGGTATGCATCTGCAATGTAGAGTATGCAGTAAAAAACTACTAAGCATGCAAAAAGAAACAAAATAACAAAAGCAAAAAAGAAGAAAGAAGGAAAAAAATAGTAAGAGACAACCAAAGGTTAAGAGAAAAGGTAATCAATAGAAACAGACCATGAGATGACATGGACGTTGAAATGAGGAGAAAAGGACTTTAAAGTAGCTATTAGAATAAATGGAACATGTAAAAGAAAACAAATGGAAATTCTAGAACAGAAAAGTATATTATATAAAATTAATAATTCACTGGATACTTCTATTTCTGCCCATAAAGAAATAACAGGTATGGGACACATAATCCTCCCATAAATAAGTAGAAAAATTGGCAAAGTATGTAAAACAAAAGGGCAGGATTGTGAGAAAGGGGAAGTAAAAAAAAGGGAGATTTTACTATCTTCATATTTGATCTGAAGATAATGCTAATACTAAAATGTGATGCACTGAAGGGGAACCCAAATGTGGCTAAACAAAATTCCTGTATTAAAGAGATAGAGGAACTCAGGGAGACTGAGGAAACTGAATTTTTAGAACAGAATATCTGATAAAAATAATAACATAAAATTTTTTCTTAGTTTTAATTTACTTAAAAGATAAAGATAACTAATGGTTTAAAGCAAAGCAAATAATAATACTACTTTAGTTTGTATATTGGTGTTTACTATATAAGAGTAAAACTATAACAAGAGCAAAAATACTGAGAGGAATGAAAATGGAATTATATTTTTTTAAGGTCTTGCTAGGTAAATCCTAGAGTAACCATTATTTAAAAAAGAACCTTAAACCTAACAATCTAATAGTGGATATAAAATAGAATACAGAAAGTGACTTAATTCAACAAGAAGAAACTAAGAGAATAGGAACAAATTCAGATAGAAAATAAATAGCAAGATGGTAATTCTAAGCCCAAATGCATCACTAATTACATTGAAGTTAATGGTCTAAACATTCCAATAAAAAGGCAAAGATTATCATATTGACTTTAAAAGAGACTTAATATGTACTATAAATAGTAGAAATGTACAATATCTCTGTAAAAGGATAGAAACAAAACACAAACTATGTAAACACTTTTAATATAATGTAGCTATACTAATATTAGACAAAGTACATTTTAGGACAAAGAATCTTACTAGATAATAAAGCGGGGCATTCCATAACGATAAAGGGTAAGCTCCCTAATAAGATGTAACAATTCTAAGATGTAGTCACTTAAAACAAGTAGTAAAATAAATGAAATAAAAACCTATAGACAGAAAGAAGAAATACAAAAATCTTTAATTGTAATAAATTTCCAGACTCCTTTTTTATTTATTGAAAGAGTAAACAGGCAGAAAATCAGTAAAGACCTGAATGATACTACCAACTAATTTAACATGACATTTATGGAACATTCCACTCCAGAACAGAAAAATGCACATATTTTTCAAAGGCACAAGAAACATTCCCTAAGACCAAATGTTAAGCCATAAAATAATTCTCCATATTTAAAAGGCTAAATTCATACAATGTACATTTTCTAACCACAGTGGAATTAAATTACAAATCAGAAAGAAAAGGTTATTTGTGAAATTCCAAAATATCTGGAAATGTAACAATACACTGCTAAACAACCTCTGCAAAGAGAACGAAAAGAGTGAAAAGTATTTTCAACATCGTGGTAAATGGAAACACAATACCTCAAAATGTGTAAGATTCAGCTGAAGATGTGCTTAGTAAGAAATTTATAACTTAAAGTATCTGTATTAGAAAGGTCCAAATCACTGGTATAAATTTCCATCTTAAGAAGCAACAAAAAGTAAGTAGAAGAAAAAATGCAGAAATTAATTAATTAGAAAACAAATAAATAAAACTAGCAAAGCCAAAAGTTTATACTTTTTTAAAAAAGATTTCATTTATTTATTTATTTGACAGAGATCACAAGTAGGCAGAGAGGCAGGCAGAGAGAGAGGGGGGGGAAGTAGGCTCCCTGCTGAGCAGAAAGCCCGATGCGGGGGTCCATCCCAGGACCCTGAGATCATGACCTGAGCTGAAGGCAGAGGCTTAACCCACTGAGCCACCCAGGCACCCCAAAAGTTTATACTTTGAAAAGATTAAAAACATTGATTAATCTTTATCAAGGCTGCTTGAAATTAAAGGGATGGTTGGGGGTTTGCAAAACAAAGGGAGGAAGAAGAAAAAGAGAGAGAGAACATGAATTCTCAGCATAAGAATAAAAAGAGATGAGGGGCACCTGGGTGGCTCCGTTGGTTAAGTGTCTGCCTTTGGCTAAGGTCAGGATCTCAGGGTCCTAGGATGGAGAACCACATCAGATTCCCTGCTCAGCAGAAGTCTGTTTCTCCCTCTCTCTCTGCCCTTCCTCCCTTCTTGTGTCCTCCCTCTCTCTTAAATAAATAAATAAATAAAATCTTTTATTTTATTTTTTTTTAAGATTTTATTTATTTGATGGAGATCACAAGTAGACAGAGAGGCAGGCAGAGAGAGAGAGGGGGAAGAAGGCTCCCCGCCGAGCAGAGAGCCTGAAGTGGGGCTCGATCCCAGGACCCTGGGATCATGACCTGAGCCGAAGGTAGAGGCTTTAACCCACTAAGCCGCCCGGGTACCCCTAAAATCTTTTAAAAAAACAAAAGAGAAGACATAACTACACATCCTGCAACATTACAATTAAAGTGGATTATAAATAAGGAGATAATGCAATTAAGCATATAACAAATTCAAGAACTTAGATAAGTTAGACAAATTCACTGATGGTAAAACCAAAAATCCATTTAATACAACCAGAACAGGAATAATAACAATTCTAAATAAATGCAAATTCATAAATACAAAGAGAATATACAAAGAAAACTCTAGGCACAGATATTATAACCAATTCTAGAAAGAATTTAAGGAAGAAAATAAAAGGCCCACAAAAGGCCCACAAAAACTCTTAGACTGCAGCCGAGAATAGGATATTTCCAACCCCTTTTATAAAGCTAGCCATCCTGATTCTAAAACCTGACGAAGACATTAGAAGAAAACTATTGATCACTATCCCTCATGAACGTAGATGCAAACTTCTTTAGCAGATGTTAGCAAATTGGATGCAATAATATCTGTAGAAAACATAATGTATTTTGACCAAGTGAGATTTATCCCAGGAATGAAAGATTTATTAACTTTTGAAATGATTCAATAGATTTTACCATATTAACACATATAGGAAGAAAGGAGACAGAATATTGTTTGAATACACCCTGAAAAAATATGCCACAATTATTAAAATAAATAAGTGAGGTGAGGAAGGACATAAGATGAAAGGGTAATATATAAAAGTAAGTTTACATATAGTACAGAATAAGTGGTTAAAGAATTTAAAAAATATACTTACAAAAATAAAATAGGGAAAAATTTAAGAAAACATGTGCTGAAATACTTAGGAAAATAAATAAGCCTCAACTCTCAAAGCGCATGCAATAACGTTAAGATGAGTTATAGACATAAGCATAAGAGCTAAAATTATAAGGCTGCTAGAAGAAAATCTAAGGAAATATCTTTGCTATCTACAGATAGGACACAATTTCTTAGAAATCACTAAACATAAAAGAAAAATGTGGTACACTGTAGTTCACTAAAATTTAAAAATTCACTAATCAAAAGACACTATTAATAAAAAAAAATAGGGAATCCATAGATGAGGAAAAAATATTTGCAATGAAAAACTATATGACAGGGACGCCTGGGTGGCTCAGCTGGTTGAGCGGCTGCCTTCGGCTCAGGTCATGATCCCAGCAACCTGGGATCGAGTCCCGCATCGGGCTCCTTGCTCGGCAGGAAGCCTGCTTCATTCTCTGCCTCTGCCTGCCTCTCTGTCTGCCTGTGCTCGCTCTCTCTCTCTAATAAATAAATAAAATCTTTAAAAAAAAAAAAGAAAAGAAAAACTATATGACAAAGAGTTTGTATCCAGAATGTATCGGTTCTCCTATCTAGTAACAAGAGAGAAACAACACATTTTGAAAAGGCAAAGACTTGGAAATGGTACAAAAGAAAATATGTGAATGACCAATAAAACACATGTAATGTTGTTCAACATCATTAGTCATCAAAGAAAACTGAAGTAAAAACAATAGTGAGGTACACTTTCATACTCATTGGCATGACAAAAATTGTGGATGGGTAACATCAAATGTTGGTGATGGTGTAGAAAAAATGCAAGTCATATTCTTTGCTAGTGAAAGTATAAAATTATACAATAATATGAAAGTCTTTACAGTTTCTTATAAACTATGTCAATCCTATTACGTAAAAATTCCACCTCCAGGTATCTCTCCAAAGGAAATAAAAACATATGTCCTCAAAAAGACTTACACAGGAATGTCCATACCCTCAAGAGAAAAGCAGAGAAACAAAATAAGATATATTCGTGCAATTGAACACTGCTCAGAAACAAAAACGTATGAATTGCATGATACATACACGGGTAAATCTCAAAAACATTGTTTAGTGAAAGAAGCCAGACACAAGGTTTTATATTCTGTGTGATTCCATTTACATATATTTCAAGAACAGGCAAACATAATCAATGCTAATAGGGAAAAATTGTCTGTGATGATGATAGTGCATTTAATACGGATTTCTTATTTGGGATAATATATTTGGATTACAAAGTTCCTTTTGGCCTGTTTCTGGTTAAATTTTGACATCTTTCTTGCTTAGAGGATTTGAAACACAATGCACTTTCTTCAGTAACTGTCTCATTTCCTATTATATTTCAATGACATCAAAATTGTTGGGACGCCTGGGTGGCTTAGTTGGTTAAGCAGCTGCCTTCAGCTCAGGTCATGATCCCAGCGTCCTGGGATCGAGTCCCACATCGGGCTCCTTGCTTGGCAGGGAGCCTGCTTCTCCCTCTGCCTCTGCCTCTGCCTGCCACTGTCTACCTGTGCTCACTCTCGCTCCTCTCTGACAAATAAATGAATAAAAAATCTTAAAAAACAAAAAAACAAAAAAATTGTTAGTGAAATTATTGATTAAAAATTATTTTCCATCTGACTTTCAGCCTTTAAACCCTCAGTGATTATAATTTGAAGAAGTTTCTGGGAAACTTAAGAGCACAAGAAATTGCTAACTATTTTTAGAAGAAACCCTAGTCAGTCAACCTATTTGCCTATGGGATGAGTGCACCCTCTTCTCATTGCTGCAGATCTACTGTTGGGATACAGATTAAAAACATCATCTACCGTTTTACCAGTTGGCTAACTGATAACAGGCCACAGAGATGTACTCACCAATGATTATTGGCTGCGGCTCACTTTTTACTCCAACCCCTGCACTCGTGCTAGCGGCAACCTCTACCCGGTACTGGATACCTGGGAACAATCCACCGATTATTACAGATCGAATGGCTGCATCCACAGTTTTGTTGATATGGAATCGTGTTTCATTCCCCAAGCACCAGATCTATAGAAATGTAAAGCGAGAAACAAAAAGAATATAAAATTATCCTTTCTGTCAAATTGATGACCTATTTTTTTAGTAGCGACCGATCTATTCTCTTGGCTTATAGAAGTACTTGTAAATGACATTTTCTAAAGGCTAATATTTGCAATTTATTTATCTACATGTGTGTTGTATGTGTGTGTATTAAAGGAAGAACAGTAAGAGAAGCTAAAACCACGCCATGTTCCTTTATATCTTACAACCAACACTGAATGCTTATAATGCAGTGATTCCTTAAACACTTCTGGAAAGTGTTCCTTGGTCGCCAACAGTATTTGGGTATGGATTAAAACACATAAACTTCTCTGCTTAATTTATTTATCAAGGTTTATTATGCATGTAATCTATTAAAATATGGTGATTATTAGTTGTAATATCCAATGGATATAGGTGCACATCTAAGTAATTTATATTCTATTTAAGAAACTATTAACTTACCCAGAAGTAGTTAACAAGATTAATTGACCTAAGTTATAAGTATTGACTGAGATGAAATTAAGGCCAATATTTACATTGACAGTAATAAATCTCAATATTGATCAAAACATATGGACATATACACAGACACATTCATGAGAACAGAGTGGTAGATAGTCTTTGAAAACCAATGTGAAAGAATCCAGACTTTTACTCTAAGTAAGAATCATACTTTAAAGCATACTTTGTCCTGGGATACGGAGATCTGTTACTGTCAAATGCATTATAAAAAGAATCATACTGTGTATACATATTTGCATTCATAATCTACAGTATTTCATAATCTACATGGAGATACATAAGTGAAAATACACATGGTTTGTTTTTGAAACAGGCAAATTCCTGGAACTTTTTATTTAAAGTAATTCCTATATATTTCTTTTATTTACACAATGATATCTTTGTTACTAATGTAGGAATATTTAGGCCTAACTAAAATATACACTTTGTTACCAAAATAAGGCACTCTCATAGTAGTGAGAAAGCTTACAACTTATAACAAAAAATACCATGTTATAATCAATATCGGTATATCAGTAAATGGAAGTTTAAGATATTTAGTTCCAAATGATACAAAGGTAAAATCCTAACCTCATTAAAACATACATACCAGAATAGATCATTCTTTTTTTTTTTTTAAAGATTTTATTTATCCATTCGACAGACAGAGATCACAAGCAGACAGAGAGGCAGGCAGAGAGAGAGAGAAGGAAGCAGGCTCCCTGCTGAGCAGAGAGCCCGATGCGGGACTCGATCCCAGGACCCTGAGATCATGACCTGAGCCGAAGGCAGTGGCTTAACCCACTGAGCCACCCAGGCGCCCCCAGAATAGATCATTCTTTACCATTGTACCCTAATCCTTGTAAAATTTATATGTATGCATATATATTTATAAGTAATTGTGATTCTTATATTTCTTACACGTTTCTTTATAAAGTGATGGGGATAATTTTAGAGTAAGTGCTTGTGTTCATGGTATCAGTAAGCTAATCATTCATTAATTTAAGAAAATTCTATTTTGAATTTTATTTTTTCTTAGAAATAACAGAACTCAACAAGCAATGCTTTCACTACAATTATTCAGCTTCATTTTACATATCAACTCTAAACTTTTTGGGTGAGATGGGGTGTCTAGTTTTCTATTCTAATAGATATATACAACATGTTAATTGTTAGAATCCCATATACATTTATTAATAGCAAAATCATAGTTTTGAATTTTTATAAGGTTTAATGAGGTGTTTTACTATCGTATGTGTTCTAATCACATCACTAGTCACTAGTCAGAGTCTTATTTCCCAAAGTTAGACATCTTTTGTCTCTTAAACATCAAACGATGGCAGGAAAACAATGGATCTATAGCTTCTAAACAGCAACAAAATTATCATTAGAAAAATGAGATAATAAACTACATTTATAAGTTTTTTCATAATTTGTTTTTATAATGGCTCCCTTTTTCAAGTGAAATATTTTACAAAACCTCAATAAATTGACCAAAAGGGACTTAAGAGTGGGAGTTGGTGCTGTCTACCCTCCTATCCCCACCCCAACCCTCTAAACCTTGGAAGCATCTTTTTATGAGACCACAGTTTAAAAATACCCCTGCTAAGGCCCCTTACGCAGAAATTTAATAATAATGACACAGGACTTTTAGGATGAGAGCTTCACCACCTACTCTGTACCCAATCTCTCTAACTCTCTGAGGTTCTGGAATCATGCTCTACAACCCCCCTCCCCAAACAAAACAAAACAAAACAAAAACACTCCACTGTTCTGGTTTACTTGTCCAAGTGAGTTTTTGTTATCTGTGTCTTGGAGTTAGGTCCCAATCCCCTATGCATTTGTTTCTCTACCTGTCACACAAAGATAGAAAAATTACTTTACACTCAGACTCAACAAGAGGGCTTCTGGAGATGAGCTTCATGCATGTGACACTGAGACCTCTGGGAAGCCCTTCTGTGAGCCCTCCTTCTTCACCCAGGTCCTACCTTGTATTCTTGGATGATTCCATTCTGATGATCTGGAGGAGGAGGATCCCAGGAAACACTAATACTTGTGCTATTGTGGCTTCCTACTGTCAGCACAGTGACAGATTGTGGAGGGGCACTTGGGGCTGCAAAGGAAGCAATTAGGATAAACACCAACTGTAAGTCTTGATGTGCATTAATATTGCTTATAGAATATGGATATGAAGACAAGAAGCAAGAGGTCTGGTTTCCAGTAACTCCTAATTTGCACGTAGTATTCAACAGTGACAGTTTTTTTTCCAAAAATTGCCCTTTAAATATAATGGATAGGTCTAATGCAAACACAACAGCTTTGCTAATAAATTTAACAGCTAACATTCTTTTTTTTTTTTTTTAAAGATTTTATTTATTTATTTGACAGAGAGAGATCACAAGTAGACAGAGAGGCAGGCAGAGAGAGAGAGAGGGAAGCAGGCTTCTTGCTGAGCAGAGAGCCCGATGCGGGACTCGATCCCAGGACCCTGAGATCATGACCTGAGCCAAAGGCAGCGGCTTAACCCACTGAGCCACCCAGGCGCCCCAACAGCTAACATTCTGATGAGTGTTTTCTATATGCCTCGCACTGAGTTAAGCATCATATTTGATGATCACACTAACCTCAAGAAGTAAAAACAATTCTTATCTCAGTTTTACAGAAAAGGAAAGCGAAGACAACTGTATGAGAATTATCCAAGTGAAACATCAAGGCAGAATTTCAACCTAGGTATGTCTGGTTCTAGAGCTTTGATCCATGTGAGAATAAGCAGGATCTCTTACTAAAAAAAAACACTCGTATCAAAAATATTCTGAGAGTGGGGCTCCTGGGTGGCTCAGTGGGTTAAGCCTCTACCTTCACCTCAGGTCATGATCTCAGGGTCCTGGGATCGAGCCCCGCATTGGGCTCTGGGCTCTCTGCTCAGCAGGGAGTCTGCTTCCCCCCTTCTCTCTCTGCCTGCCTCTCTGCTTACTTGTGATCTCTGTCAAATAAATAAGTAAAATCTTTATAAAAAAATATTTTGAGAGAATGTATTCCAAAATTTCATCAACCATTATCTCTGAGTGGTGCCACTAATAATCTTCTTTTTTGGTTTTGTTTTGTGTTTAATACATAAAAACAGAAACACAGCAATAAATTTCACCAACATAAGAAAAAAATACCTTTTTTTCGTATTGGGAAAAATAATTGACTTATACATTGACTCATAATTTAAGATTTAAAACTTATTTTATATTGATGGGAAAGAAACTCTGAAGTTACAAATGAAAACAGTTCATGTTGGGTCGAGTGTGAAATGGATAGATTTTAATTTCCTACAGTTCCCATCCTTTATGGTTTCTCCTATAACTAATTATAATCACACTGAGAAAAGATGAGTGAGAAAAAATTTCTGATTTTAGACTGCAGCATCTGCTCTCCAGTCTCTCTGAGAGCTGAAAAATACTAATTTTATAGAAAAATTTATCAATTCTCCTTAAATCTCTGAGTAGGAAAAACAAAATGAAATAATAGTTGAAACAAAATTCAAAGAATTTGTGGTATTAAAGGATTTTTATGCGAAAGATTCAATGCTTTCATAACTCTATACAGTTTAATCCTTTGAACATGTGTACAATTGAATGGTAAAGGATATTTTAAAAGCCTATCAATTAAGTCTCCCATGTTTCATAAATTTGTCATTGAGGTATGCCCATACGGCACTGAGATAGAGGATATATACAGCAGTATTGTGCTCTGTATCATTCCTCTGTCTGATAATATTGCTGCAAAATACGGCACGATGACATAAAACTAACCACCTGTTCACTAGTTTTGTAGTTATTGAGTAGATTGCACTGAAAAATAACACTTGAAAACTGGTTTCTCATTTGCCTTGCTGCTGGCTTAGAGAGAACACCATGCCTGCTTCCCAGCAGGTCAATTATTCCAGTGCTCCGCTTCTACAGATGTGAAGGAACCCAAATCACTGCTTATCATTCCCACACACAGCCCCGCTGAGCTCCATTTGTTACCTTCAGAGGGCCACATAAACTCTAAAGGAAAGCATGCTGAACGGTGAAAGATGTCTAATCCAGAGGAAAAGCCTAACTTCAGCAGAAATACATTTTTGGAAGTGTGCTTTAAATATGGCACTCTATATTAAATACACCCACTCCAGTCATTAGTACTACACATTTTCAACATAAAGTAGAATTTAATGGTGGATGAAGATATTATTATTAGTTTTTTAATAATTTTTTTCTTTATATATCCTAGGAGTTGATTAATGTCTTTAAAGATATGTACTTCTGTTCATGTCAGCGTATCACAGCGTACACATGTGTGGGCAGAACATTTTCACTGTGATGCTGATTAAAGATATGTGCAATTTAAAAGCTCTTTGGTCAAACATGGACATCTATGGTACCATAAGTAACTTATGTACATTTTCTTAAGATTGCTTTCATACTGATTTATGAAAAATGGCCGTTTTCCAGGAGCTTTGTAAATAAAATTAGTAGAAAAGCAGAAAAGGAGGGGGTTATTATACTTGGTATCTGACTTTTTGTACTTTGATAATACCATTTATTATAAGCCTCTAGTTTAGGAAAGGAGACACTAGTACAGGGACTGGTCAAAACTACATTAATTTCATGTCCATCACAAATTGACTTTAAAGTATCTGTGTGCAAAAAAGTTTCCAAATGGGGGAGGGGGAGAAAATGTCACTAATGAGAATGCTATTGCAAATATGCAAGTGGCCTTCTGATTAGAAATTATGAGTCAGACAAGCAGAGTCCATGGGGAAGGAGGCTTATAAAAGAAAATGTTGTGCTTTACTACATCAAAAACAGGAAAGTGACAATGAACAGCCTGCATTCTTGAGTTTACAGTAACCCCATCCTTATTTAATGAAGCCAAATGAACTCAACCATGTTAAGAAAAAAAAATATGGGAAAATATTTTAATCAAATTCCAGCATACTGGTAAAATTTGGAACAAATGTCTGCTTAAGAAAAAAAAAAAAACCCTTACTCGAATGTCTTTTTTTTTTTTTTTAAAGTTCTCATATTCTATGAGATTCTAGAATAAAAAGAGAAAATGCCACTTCCTGAATTCACTTTTTATATTCTCTCTTGCTATTTCTCTAAGGTAGATGATAAACTAGAACTTCAACAGAAATTATCTTGGGACTCCTGGGTGGCTCAGCCAGTTAAGCAGCTGCCTTCCGCTTGGGTCATGAGCCTGGGGTCCTGGGATTGAGTTCCATATTGGGCTCCTTGCTCAGTGGGGAGCCTGCTTCTCCCTCTGCCTCCCACTTCCCCTGATTATGCTCACTTTCTCTTCTCTCTTTGATTAAAAAAAATAAAATTTAAAAAAAAGAAAGAAATTGCCTCCATTATGGTTTAAGTTGGCTTTTGTTAGAAATCTGAATACTGACCTTCTTCAGTAGTACGAATTATTTTAGATTCACTGTCCATTCCTTGGAACTCATTAAAATAGGGTCTAACTTTAATTTCATAAGTCACCCCCTTTTTCAGGTTGACTAAGACAGCACTTCGCTCAGTTGGGACTTTGGCATCTAAATTCTGCCATGTTGATGTTGCCTGCAGGCCGGAGGTCTGACGATACATCACTCGGTAGCCCTGAATAAACTGGGGTTGGCGATCAACCTGAAAAACACAGCAAAAATCTTTTGAAACCAAATAGAAATATTTTAGACATGACAAGGAAACCACGCAACCATATAACCATATTTTAGACATGACAAGGAAACCACGCAAAATTTCTCCTGTCCCTATTTCAGTCTTTGTCAACTATTATCTGTGATGCCATCATTTTGTAATTCATCTCCCTGCTTCTAATACCCAATTTCAATTCTGAGTTCACATTGCCTGTAAGTTATGATTTCCAAAATGAAGAGTGAGACAACTCTCTCTCCTGCTTAAAATACTCCATAGTATCCAAGATGCTTACTTAATTAATTCAAATTCCTTAAAATAGCAAAGGACTGACAGGCCTAGACCTGCCAATTTGTCTAACTTCACTTCTCATCATCCTTCTCCTATATTCCACAGTTCCTATTTTTATGGTTGGATATGTAATGTGTTATTGCTCAGGAATTTCCATTCTTGTCTTTCTCTATTCATTAATACCTTCACTCACTCCAGTCATTTTTTTTGAGTTCCTACTAATCAAGTTACTAGTCAAGTTACATTAATAACTAATATCCATAAGCAAATGTTATGAATGAGATAGACAAGGAGTTAAGGAAGCCTGGAGGGGAGAGGACGTTGATAGAATCAGGAAGGGGAAAAAGAACAAGTGCTGAGTTCTGCAAGGAAAGTAGGACTATTTATTCCAGAGGAAGAAGTGTAGAAACAGCCCATATAAATTTCTATGCCTGGAGGAAGTGTATGAGAAGACGAGGAGTTGTGAAGTTAGAGCATCTATTTTAAAGGCATTTGAAAAGCTTATACCCACTAGCAAATATGAAATGAAAGACTTATTAGTTTATCAGTTTCTGGCTCCTTCAAGAGTCCCACTATTGGCACAATTTCACAACTCTTTTTATCCTTTCATTCACTTACACTTGATCTTAGCCAAAAGGCCGAGAAGCGATTCCTTTCATTCACTTAAAGGTATAGAGGATATGCAGCTGTTTTTAATGAAAATCAGATTTTTGAATCTGAACATCATATCAAGTAAAAATGTGAAAATGCTGTTTTGTTCAGTCATAAAAATTACATGAAAACTGAATATATTAAAAATGCAAGCTAAAAATAAAACATGTCCTTACACATTTATTCAACAATCTCTACTGAAGTTTTACCATTGTTTCATCTTCAAGAAGAAAAGGATTTTTAACATTTTAAACTTTTTGAATGTCTTGCCATTTTTCCAGAATTGCTTGAATTAAAAAAAATAATTATAACAGAAACATCTTCAATTAATTTTGCATATATTGTACCTTAATAACATATTCTAAGAAGCCTTTAACTTGATAAATTTCACTGTCAGATACAGGGTAAAATTTAATGGAGAAGAGATGGAAAACCTCATTTCAGGAAGGTTGTGGAGAGAAGAAACAAAGAAGGAGATGATGAAAATGGCTATTTCAACTTTTAAAAAATTTCTTTATCCAGCTGTTAACACGCTATGAAAAAAAGGTATTGTCTCATGTATTAACTGCTTTTTTAAAAGAATTATTTATTTATTGAGAGAGAGAGAGAGCATGCATACATGAATGGGGGCAGGGTCAGAGGAAGAAGAAGACAGGAACTCCAAGCAGACTCTGTGCTGAGCTCAGAGCCCCACGCGGGGTTTGATCCCAGAACCCTGAGATCAAGACCAGAGCCAAAATCAAGAGCAAGAAGTTCATCTGACTGAGCCACTCAGGCACCCCAATCCCACATATTAACCTCTACCATTTATTCTCTAGTTGCAGCATTTTAAAATTATTTTTAAGTGGGAGTCGGAAACTTAAAGAACCTCAATCAAAAGAGAATGGAACTTGGGGCGCCTGGGTGGCTCAGTGGGTTAAGCCTCTGCCTTCAGCTCAGGTCATGATCTCAGGGTCCTGGGATCCAGCCCCGCATCGGGCTCTTTGCTCAGGGAGCCTGCTTCCCCCCCGACCATGGCCTCTCTGCCTACTTGTGATCTCTCTCTCTCTCTGTCAAATGAATAAATAAAGTGTTTAAAAAAAAAAAAAAAAAGACAGTGGAACAAAGGGACATTTTTCTGTATTCAGAATGTCCAAGCTAGAGAGTCCACGAAGCTGGTGGGCCTGAGCTTATGTGTTTCTATGTATAGCTCATTCTAGCTTCGCAGATGAGTCTTAACAACTAAGAATTCCTTCATCCACCTGACAGCATTCTTACCCTCAAAGATTCTCTGGAATTAGGGCTACACTTACAGCAGGCTCTGCCAAGGGAAAGTTCACCCAGCTCTGATGCCAAAGCTCACAATCTTTGAACCCTCATCCATGCTACCAGCTTGTGTTTGTACCAACAGATGTAGTTTTTGAAAAGCCGTTGTTCTGACATTATAAAGCGAGGCAGCTCCAAAGCAAAAAGTTAAATTTATGAGAGCCAAAGAGAGATGCCTTGAATCAAAACTGTCAATGTTCAAAAATTCCTTGCAGCATATGTTAAAACAACATTAAACTGGCATTTTATAAACTTCTCGGCATTCGCTTTAAGTGAATTTATATACTGAAAGAAAGACATAACTCACAATAATAGCTTGTTAATACTGAAAGAAACAAGCTGTGTTTTTAAGAAGAACATTAAGCAGCTGTTTCCAGATGAAGAGAGTCTGTAAATCAGGGTAAATTGGTTTTATCCATGTTTGGTTTTCATTAATTAAGTGTTTTAGGGACTTTATGAAGCTAATGTTTACTACACAACATCGCCTTGCTCACTTCATTGTATGCTGCTTTCAACCCTATAGTCTAATGGCCTATTTAATAACCGAAGAGTTTAACTTGATTTTGTGCAGTTGTAGTCCTTCCTTTTCGGAAGAAAATTTGTTGTTACAGGTGGACGCAAAAAGGAAAATGCTGAACACTCCCTTTAAAAAAAAAATGGGTGGGATTTTTATTGCATATGTGTTCTATACCACTGACTTGTGGTGCACATTTTGACAGGTGGTCACTTTCAAGTTAAACCAGATGCTTGTTACTAGTTTTATTAACATTCTGTTTGTAAGAAGGAGGATTTTCTTTAGTGTTGATTATAATCAGAGTCTGGCCACAAATCCATGGGTCTGTGGAATTTTAAAAAAAAAAATCTGTACTTTCTGAAATATGAACAAAAAAGCATTGTTTTGGGGGAGAAAAATGAAATGATGAAACAAATTTCCATCATTCAGTCATAAGGTCGCAACTGAGTTATAGCTCAGCCTTTTAAATTTTCTCAGCCTCAGTTTTCTTATTTCACTCAATAGTATTCATATTAGAAGGGCCTGGAGACAATTAAGTAACTATTATAAGTTAAAGAACTTTGCAAGTTTCAGGGACGCACAATGATAAAGCATCATTGATAAGTAAGGGATCCGCATGTGACCAGAGGGTAAATTGTGCACCACCATTCCACTGAAACCACAGTCCATTAAAATGTGTAAGTGCTTACCACCATCTTTTCTATTAAAAAAAAAAAAAATCCACCCAAACTGAAAACTCAAAGTGAATTTTCTTTGTTGGGCTTAGCCCGTTAAGGATGGATGCGGATGAAGCCAAATTCTGAAATTCTAGTTTGCCAATGGACACTTTCACTTTCAGTAGCTGTTATGTTAAAGGGGCAAAGGACCTGTGATTTTTCTTTTTGTCCTTGAACAAAAAACACCCACCCCCCCACACACTAGAATAACCTTTTTTTAAACATTTTTAATTTTTTAGAATAACTGCTTTAAAAAGAAAAACAGATTTATTGCTATTTTCTCTTGAAACAGTCATGTCATCATTTTTGCCAATTCTCGTCATAAGAGCAGTCAATTTAGAAAGCAGCCCTGGCTAACTATTGTTCCTTCAAGATTAGCCTTGGTAAAGCACCTCAGCTGGCAGCACGTCTGACTCCATAGGTTGGGGAATTTATTTCTCTCCTCCAATAACACATCTGTAACTCAAATACTAACAAAGTAATACTTTAAAGAGCATGCGCGTTTAGGAAGTTGAAAATATGGCATGGAAATAAAGCATTTGGTTATAATTTCTTTGGCAACAGACCACACCCCTAGTCCGACTTTATTTCACTAAACTGCCCTCTGAAACACATACTTAATTTCACGTGTAACTACAAATTCACGGGGAACAATAACCTGTGATCTAATTGAACACTCTCTTTTTTAAAACAAAAAATACAAGTGTCTAAAAACAACTGATGTGATCATTCAACAGACTGTTATTGAGAGGGTATTTTATAACAGATGCTCTGCTCAGGAGAAACTAAAATGAAAAACATGGGCTCCAGACTCACAGAACTCAACCTCATGAGAGAGAGAGATATGCAAACTAGTCATGACAAGCTTTGTGGGATGCAGAGATGAAGATGACAAGGTTCCTCTCCTGGAAGAACTCCCAGACTACAGACCTGCAATTTTGATCTAATTCGATTTGTTCTTTTAAACTCAGTGACTTTTAAAGTGATTAACTTCATAAACATAATGACTTTGATTCTTACCCAAATAATTTCCACATTTAGAAGCAGCTTAAAAGAGGCCCCTTTGAAACGCCCAACAGAGCAGAGAAGACTTTTCAAATGAGAGGAAAAATCTGCTATTAAAAATACAATTCTTTCCTTGGCTTTGCTAGTTTTATATTTGGTCAAAGGCACAGAGAGATGGAAGAGGCAAGGCAGATGATACCCCTACTGTGTGCCAATGGAAAAATGATGAGGTCATTTTGTATGCACCCTCCATGGGAACAGGAGAACAGAAATCATTTTGTGCAGAAAACAGAATATACCTATGCAAAATAATGTTTAAAATGGAATCAGAAACAATGTGATCATAAATAATTACTCTTAAAATATTATAAGCTTAGTCTTATTTATGTTGAAATTTTATCCAATTTTGTACTCCTAGGACAAAATTTTGATCACATGTTTTTGTTTAAGAAGTAACAAAATGCCCCATCTGGGACCCTATGCCAAAATTCTACCATTAAAAAATATTCTTTTCAAATAAATATTTGTCTATAGTTTAAGTAAAAAACACAAAACACAGATTTAAAGTAAAAAAGTTCTAATCCTAACTTTACCTCTGAAGTTAGAGTGGGATATTGGGAACATCATTCAACTTGAATACATGGCTTCCTTTGATAAAATTACAGAATTAAGCTCAACAGCCTTTAATGTTACTTTAGCTTTCCCTGTTCTACTATAATAATGCCTTTATATTTCCCCATATAGATGAAAATGAGTAGTGATGCCTTTTCTGGTGCCTGAGGATAAAGTCAATCACTTCTTCTTTGATTGAAACCTCTCTATAGGGTATGTATATGTCTGTTATAGCTCTTATTCTTGTGTACTGTCATTGAGAATTTCTATGTTTCTCTCAAGTAGATTTGTCTCTTTATATAGTTCTTACCACACCTAGGACAAAATTGTTCCATGAGAATGCTTGTTGATGGATTTATTATTGAGAAGACACTGGAATAATTCTCTTTCATTGTATTTTTATACTTCAAATACAATTAAGTAAGAACTGGTGAAAAACAACCAGTTTTCCTTTCTTAAAGTCCTTTGTTGAAGGAGTTGATAAATGGTTACTTTCCGAAAGAAACTTGGACCGTAGGGATGCCTAGGTGGCTCAGTGGGTTAAGTGTCTGCCTTCAGCTCAGTTCATGATCCCAGGATCGTGGGATTGAGTCCCTGACTCCCTGTTCAGCAGGAAGCCTGCTTTTCCCTCTGCCTGTCATTCCCCCTGCTTGTGTGCTCTCTCTCTGTCAAATAAATAAATAAAATCCTTAAAAAAGAAAAAAAAAAAGAAAAGAAAAACTTGGACTCTAAAAAGTGAGAATCCAATTTCTTACTTAGTCACTCTTCTACTACAGCAAAACAACAATAATAAAAATAGGGACATGCTTATAAATACTTTCCCATTAAAATCATTATTAAAGTAAAAGATTTCCTAGGTATTCCTAACTCAAATGTCCATTACTTATACAATGCATAAGATCTATCACATACGCAGAGGGCTTAACAAAGGATTTTTAGAGGTTATAATAGAGAAATCTCAGATATAAGTGAAAAGTTGGCGCTGGCTGTACTATGCACAGGGAAGAACATTACCTGGCTCTTCTCAAAACACGGACACACACATAGACACAAACACACATACACAAGTGTTGGTATCCTCTAATGTGGCTATTTTTATGGTATGTGTTATTTTCACTGCAGTGGCTATCAAGTGATCAAAACATTTTGCAGTTTGATATAACAGTGGGCAGATTGACATTTAATAATGCATGGAACCGAACAGTCTCAATGCATGTTAAAATATCAATATATTTCTTAAAATCCATTGGCTTTTTAGTATGTAAGTCATATTATTAAAATTATATTCATGTTTTGGTGCTATTACATAAGATACACCTAAAGGAATGTACAGATGATTTATTTAAATGCAGAAGAAAACTTTATCAAATTAAATTGTTTTGTGCTTCAAATGACATCATTAGGAAAGTAAAAACCCGGGAGCCTGGGTGGCTCAGTCAGTTAAGCGTCTGCCTCCAGCTCAGGTCATGATCTCATGGTCCTGGGATCGAGTCCCACATTGACTCCCTGCTCAGCAGAGAGATCTGTTTCTCCCTCCCCCTCTACCCTGTGCCCACTTGTGCACATTCTCTCTCTCATGCATGCTCTCTCACTCTCTCAGATAAATCTTAAAAAACAAAACAAAACAAAAAACCAAAACAAACCAACCCACGGACTGAGAGAAAATATTTACAAACCATATATCTGATAAGGAGTTTGTATCCACTTTATACAAAACACAAGTCTATAATAAGGACGAACAACCTAACTTAAAAATGAGCAAAGAATTTGAATATCTTCTCTAAAGAAGATATACAAATGCTCAAGCACATGAAAAAATGGAAAATATCACTAGTCATTAAGGAAATGCAAATCAAAACCACAAGGATATTCCACTCCACACCCACAAGAACAGTTAGAGTCAAAAAACAGAGAATAACAAGTGTTGAGGAGGATGTGAGAGAATCTGGCAAGGGTGTGGAAGAAACTGGAAGTTTCAAATATTGCTGGTGGAAACATAAGTTGGTAGAACCACTTGGGAAAACATTTGGGCAGTTTATCCAAGTGTTTGAGAGTTATCATTTTACTCAGCAATTCCTAGGTAGATACCAAGAAAAATGAAAACATATGTCAACTTGTTCTCAAATGTTTATGGCTCCCTGATTCATGTTAGCCACAACTAGAACCAACTGAAAAGGGCATCAGTGATGAGAAAGCAGAGGATGTGATTTTTCTGTAGGATAGGATGCTATTCAGTAATAAAAAGGAACAAAGTACTGTTAGATATAACATGGTTGAACCTCAAAAACATTACATTGAGTGAAAGAAGCCAGACACAAAAAATCACAAATTGCATGATTTCATTCATAGCAAAGGAAGAGGCAAATCTATGACAAAAAATAGATTAGTGGGTGCAAAGAGCTAAAGTGGGGGAATGGAGGAGGCACGTTGCAATGAACACAGGGTTATATTTTCAGATGATGAAATGTTCTAAAACCAGATTCTGATGATGATTGCACAATTCTGTAAATATACCCAAACAGAGTTGTCCATTCTAACTCTGATATGGTAATTATATCTCAAGAAAGCTGTGAAAAAATAAGAGGAAACATGCCATGGTTCTATTGCAATCAATCTATTTTTATTCTACTCTTTTATTCTATGGAATATTTTTCTTTTTTTGCCATTGATTACACCTTGATTTTAAATGGTGAGGGTTTCCATTACTATTTGTTTGTGGATTCACTTTTTCCATCTTTGGTTTGTTTTCTTGAAGGAATAAAAGAAACTGCCATTAAAATTGCTTTTGAAAACTTACCGTCCATGTGACTTGAACCGTGGTGGGAGTCAACACAACTGGAGTATGAAGACGGACAATGACATCTCCTAGTTCTTTCTGTACTTGTCTGTGGTCCACTCCTTGTGCTGGTGGGCTGATATCTACAGAGATAACAATTCCCAAAATTAAAAAAATTCCTAGTTAAATTTTAATGTGTATTACACAAGCTATTACTATTAGGTCATTAGAAATAATTGCAGGGCATAAAACAAAACTTTGTGACAAAAAACATTAAAGCATATTTATATACATACCATCCCTGTTAGGACATAATTTGAGAGACGATATTTATCTTTACTAAAATAAAATTAATAAAAGTGTTTGTAATCTCTCACTCCCTTCAAATACATTGTTGTGGAAGATCTATTATTTGCTTATTAAAGAACAAAGTATGTGCCACAAGACGTCTCTAGAAACATCAGTTTTCTACAGATGTTGGCATATTGGAGGACTTTCCCGAGTAGTTAATGGAGCTATCTCTGAAAACTGCTGTTTAGGAATTTGTTCAATCCCTTGACCCAATTGGTAGATTGTATGTTCTTACTGCTTGATCTATTCCAGACTGGAAGGATGGAAAAGAAAGTAATGAGGGCGATGTGGGAAGTGAATTATGTCACTAAAGGTTAACAAAGTGAGGGAAAGAAGAGGAAAAAGCCCTCCAAATTTACAAAAATACTTTTGACTGAGAACTTTAAGATACTGATAAAATGTTCTAAAGTAATCAATTTTGAACAGAACTTCAATATCTGATCAAAAAAAAAAAAAAGAATTTGGCTGTTTTTTTGGATGTGATTGAGAGAAGGGAGAGGGAGAAAGAATTACAATATTTAGAATCCTATACCGTCAGCCGTACATTGTTCAGCAGCCCCAGTGTTCACCATTCCCATAAAACTAGTCTACTGTTCCATATAATGGTTTATATTCTGTGTGCCCATTAAGAAAAAAATAGAGAAATCATAGACTTCCGAGTTCATCAAATTGATATCAAATATTGAATTTCACACAAACTCAAATCAACTACGTTAACTGCTGCACTGCAATGTTAAGTTGATTTTTTTTTTCCTCCAGCTATCTTTTAAGGAAGGAAGCCTCATTTAAAATAATTGATTTTCTTAATCCTGTTTTCTCCTATTTTCTCGGGCTGCAATGCAACACTCTGGCAAAAATACTTGTAAATGCATATCTCAGCCATAATTTAAATTGGATGCACTACTGGGACCTAAATCGGGGAGGGAGCGGAAGGATGGGCAAATGGGTGAAGGGGAGTGAGAGGTATAGGCTTCCAGTAATGGAATGAGTAAGTCATGGAATAAAACCCACAGCATAGGGTAGAGAACAAACTGGTAGTTTCCAGAGGGGAGAGGGAGATGGGTGAAATAGAAGTGGATTAAGAGTACATGTACTGTGATGAGCAATGAGTAATGTATAGAATTATTGAATAACTAGATGGTATACCTAAAATGAATATAACACTGAATGTCAATTACACTCAAATTTAAAATCAAATAAATATTTCTTTAAAGCCACAGCACAGGGAACATAGTCAATGATACTGTAATAGCATTGAATAGTGACAGACGGTAGCTGCACTTGCGGTGAGCATAGCATAACACAGAGAGAAGTTGAATCACCATGTTGTATGCCTGAAACCAATGTAATATTGTATGTCAACTATACTCAGAAAATTAAAAAAAAAAAGAAAATAAAATTCTCAAGGACCTTAATGTGATGTGGAAGAATGCATATAATATAATTAGAGGGGGAGATAAACCATGAAGACTATGGACTCTGAGAGATAAACTGAGGGTTTTGGAGGGGTGGGGGTGGGTTGGGGGGTGGGGTGAGCCTGGTGGTGGGTATTGTGGAGGGCACTTTATGGAGCACTGGGTGTGGTGCATAAGCAATGAATTTTGGAACACTGAAAAAAAATAAAATTTAAAAAATGAAAAAAAAATAATGATATTTGACCCCCCAAAATATATATAAGCTTGGCATTACATATAGTATATAATGAAAGTGTTGCTTTTATTTAATATTTGGAATTTATATCATTAATTCCCAAATTTGATTTTAATTAAAATAGCAGGATTAAAATACCTTAAACCGGGGGAGTCAAGTAGGTGGAGAAGTAGCAGGCTGAGACTACTTCAGGTAGTGGGAGATCAGCTAAATAGCTTATCTAAAGATTGCAAACACCTACAAATCCAACGGGAGATTGAAGAGAAGAAGAACAGCAATACTAGAAACAGAAAATCAACCACTATCTGAAAGAACTCTACGAAAGCGCTCAGGGAACAGAAGCTCCCGAAAGCAAACCCAGCAAACCCGAGGGGATTACTCAGCCCGGCCCGGGTAAGGGCGGTGCAACTCCGCCTGGGGCAAAGACGCTTGAGAATCACTACAACAGGCCCCTCCCCCAGAAGATCAATGAGAAACCCAGCCAGGACCAAGTTCACCTACCAAGGAGTGCAGTTTCAATACCAAGGAGAGCAGTGGAATTCCAGAGGAGAAGAAAGCAAAGCACGGAACTCATGGCTTTCTCCCCATGATTCTTTAGCCTTGAGGTTAATTTTTTTTTCTTTTTCAATTTTTTTTCTCTTCTTCTGCTAATTTTTTTTAACTTTTACCGTTTTCTTTTTTAACGTTTTTAAAATAGTTTATCTAATATATATATATATATATATATATATATATATTTCCTTTTTATATTTTTTATCGGCTTTCTTTTTTTAATAGTTTCTTTTTTTTTTCTTTTCTTTCTGAGCCCCTTTTTATCCCCTTTCTCCCCCCTCATGATCTGGGATCTCTTCTGATTTGGCTAAAGCATATTTTCCTGGGGTTGTTGCCACCCTTTTAGTATTTTACTTGCTCCTTCATAAACTCTTATCTGGACAAAATGACAAGGCGGAAAAATTCACAACAAAAAAAAAGAACAAGAAGCAGTACCAAAGGCTAGGGACCTAATCAATACAGACATTGGTAATATGTCAGATATAGAGTTCAGAATGATGATTCTTAAGGTTCTAGCCGGGCTTGAAAAAGGCATGGAAGATATTAAAGCAACCCTCTCGGGAGATATAAAAGCCCTTTCTGGAGAAATAAAAGAACTAAAATCTAACCAAGTCGAAATAAAAAAAGCTAATAATGAGGTGCAATCAAAAATGGAGGCTCTCGGGGCGCCTGGGTGGCTCAGTGGGTTAAGCCGCTGCCTTCGGCTCAGGTCATGATCCCAGGTCTTGGGTTCGAGCCCCACATCGGGCTTTCTGCTCAGCAGGGAGCCTGCTTCCTCCTCTCTCTCTGCCTGCCTCTCTGCCTACTTGTGATCTCTCTGTCAAATAAATAAATAAAATCTTTAAAAAAAAAAATGGAGGCTCTCACTGCTAGGATAAATGAGGCAGAAGAAAGAATTAGCGATATAGAAGCCCAAATGACAGAGAATAAAGAAGCTGAGCAAAAGAGGGACAAACAGCTACTGGACCACGAGGGGAGAATTCGAGAGATAAGTGACACCATAAGACAAAACAACATTAGAATAATTGGGATTCCAGAAGAAGAGGAAACAGAGAGGGGAGCAGAAGGTATGTTGGAGAGAATTATTGGAGAGAATTTCCCCAATATGGCAAAGGGAATAAGCATCAAAATCCAGGAGGTTCAGAGAACCCCACTCAAAATCAATAAGAATAGGTCCACACCCTGTCACCTAATAGTAAAATTTACAAGTCTTAGTGACAAAGAAAAGATCCTGAAAGCAGCCCGGGAAAAGAAGTCTGTAACGTACAATGGTAAAAATATTACATTGGCAGCAGACTTGTCCACAGAGACCTGGCAGGCCAGAAAGAGCTGGCATGATATATTCAGAGTACTAAATGAGAAAAACATGCAGCCAAGAATACTATATCCAGCTAGGCTATCATTGAAAATAGAAGGAGAGATTAAAAGCTTCCAGGACAAACAAAAACTGAAAGAATTTGCAAATACCAAACCAGCTCTACAGGAAATATTGAAAGGGGTCCTCTAAGCAAAGAGAGACCCTAAAAGTAGTAGATCAGAAAGAAACAGAGACAATATACAATAACAGTCACCTTACAGGCAATACAATGGCACTAAATTCATATCTCTCAATACTTACCCTGAATGTTAATAGGCTAAATGCCCCAATCAAAAGACACAGGGTATCAGAATGGATAAAAAAACAAAACCCATCTATATGTTGCCTACAAGAAACTCATCTTAAACCCGAAGACACCTCCAGGTTTAAAGTGAGGGGGTGGAAAAGAATTTACCATGCTAATGGACATCAGAAGAAAGCAGGAGTGGCAATCCTTATATCAGATCAATTAGATTTTAAGCCAAAGACTATAATAAGAGATGAGGAAGGACACTATATCATACTCAAAGGAACTGTCCAACAAGAAGATCTAACAATTTTAAATATCTATGCCCCTAACATGGGAGCAGCCAACTATATAAACCAATTAATAACAAAATCAAAGAAACACATCAACAATAATACAATAATAGTAGGGGATTTTAACACTCCCCTCACTGAAATGGACAGATCATCCAAGCAAAAGATCAACAAGGAAATCAAGGCCTTAAATGACACACTGGACCAGATGGACATCACAGATATATTCAGAACATTTCATCCCAAAGCAACAGAATACACATTCTTCTCTAGTGCACATGGAACATTCTCCAGAATAGATCACATTCTTGGTCCTAAATCAAGTCTCAACCAGTATCAAAAGATTGGGATCATTCCCTGCATATTTTCAGACCACAATGCTCTAAAGCTAGAACTCATAACAAGAGGAAATTTGGAAAGAACCCAAATACATGGAGACTAAACAGCATCCTTCTAAAGAATGAATGGGTCAACCTGGAAATTAAAGAAGAATTGAAAAAATTTATGGAAACAAATGATAATGAAAACACAACGGTTAAGAATCTGTGGGACACAACAAAGGCAGTCCTGAGAAGAAAATATATAGCGGTACAAGCCTTTCTCAAGAAACAAGAAAGGTCTCAGGTACACAACCTAACCCTACACCTAAAGGAGCTGGAGAAAGAACAAGAAAGAAACCCTAAACCCAGCAGGAGAAGAGAAATCATAAAGATCAGAGCAGAAATCAATGAAATAGAAACCAAAAAAACAATAGAACAAATCAACGAAGCTAGGAGCTGGTTCTTTGAAAGAATTAATAAGATTGATAAACCCCTGGCCAGACTTATCAAAAAGAAAAGAGAAAGGACCCAAATAAATAAAATCATGAATGAAAGAGGAGAGATCACAACGAACACCAACGAAATACAGACAATTATACGAACATACTATGAGCAACTCTACGCCAACAAATTTGACAATCTGGAAGAAATGGATGCATTCCTAGAGACATATAAACTACCACAACTGAACCAGGAAGAAATGGAAAGCCTGAACAGACCCATAACCAGTAAGGAGATTGAAACAGTCATCAAAAATCTCCAAACAAACAAAAGCCCAGGGCCAGATGGCTTCCCGGGGGAATTCTACCAAACATTTAAAGAAGAACTAATTCCTATTCTCCTGAAACTGTTCCAAAAAATAGCAATGGAAGGAAAACTTCGAAACTCATTTTATGAGGCCAGCATCACCTTGATCCCAAAACCAGACAAGGATCCCATCAAAAAAGAGAACTACAGACCAATATCCTTGATGAACACAGATGCAAAAATTCTCGCCAAAATACTAGCCAATAGGATTCAACAGTACATTAAAAGGATTATTCACCACGACCAAGTGGGATTTATTCCAGGGCTGCAAGTTTGGTTCAACATCCGCAAATCAATCAATGTGATACAACACATTAATAAAAGAAAGAACAAGAATCATATGATACTCTCCATAGATGCTGAAAAAGCATTTGACAAAGTACAGCATCCCTTCCTGATCAAAACTCTTCAAAGTGTAGGGATAGATGGCACATACCTCAATATTATCAAAGCCATCTATGAAAAACCCACTGCAAATATCATTCTCAATGGAGGAAAACTGAAAGCTTTTCCGCTAAGGTCAGGAACACGGCAGGGATGTCCGTTATCACCACTGCTAGAAGTCCACATAGTACTAGAAGTCCTAGCCTCAGCAATCAGAAAACAAAAGGAAATTAAAGGCATCCAAATCAGCAAAGAAGAAGTCAAACTATCACTCTTCACAGATGATAGGATACTATATGTGGAAAACCCAAAAGACTCCACTCCAAAACTGCTAGAACTTGTACAGGAATTCAGTAAAGTGTCAGGATATAAAATCAATGCACAGAAATCAGTTGCATTTCTCTACACAAACAACAAGACAGAAGAAAGAGAAATTAAGGAGTCCATCCCATTTACAATTGCACCCAAAACTATAAGATACCTAGGAATAAACCTAACCAAAGAGACTAAGAATCTATACACAGAAAACTATAAAGTACTCATGAAAGAAATTGAGGAAGACACAAAGAAATGGAAAAATGTTCCATGCTCCTGGATTGGAAGAATAAATATTGTGAAAATGTCTATGCTACCTAAAGCAATCTACACATTTAATGCAATTCCTATCAAAGTACCATCCATTTTTTTTCAAAGAAATGGAACAAATAATCCTAAAATTTATATGGAACCAGAAAACACCTCGAATAGCCAAAGGAATATTGAAAAAGAAAGCCAAAGTTGGTGGCATCACAATTCCGGACTTCAAGCTCTATTACAAAGCTGTCATCATCAAGACAGCATGGTACTGGCACAAAAACAGACACATAGATCAATGGAACAGAATAGAGAGCCCAGAAATAGACCCTCGACTCTATGGTCAACTCATCTTCGACAAAGCAGGAAAGAATGTCCAATGGAAAAAAGACAGCCTCTTCAATAAATGGTGTTGGGAAAATTGGACAGCCACATGCAGAAAAATGAAATTGGATCATTTCCTTACACCACACATGAAAATAGACTCAAAATGGATGAAGGACCTCAATGTGAGAAAGGAATCCATCAAAATCCTTGAGGAGAACACAGGCAGCAACCTCTTCGACCTCAGCCTCAGCAACATCTTCCTAGGAACATCGCCAAAAGCAAGGGAAGCAAGGGCAAAAATGAACTATTGGGATTTTATCAAGATCAAAAGCTTTTGCACAGCAAAGGAAACAGTGAACAAAACCAAAAGACAACTGACAGAATGGGAGAAGATATTTGCAAATGACATATCAGATAAAGGGCTAGTGTCCAAAATCTATAAAGAACTTAGCAAACTCAACACCCAAAGAACAAAGAATCCAATCAAGAAATGGGCAGAGGACATGAACAGACATTTCTGCAAAGAAGACATCCAGATGGCCAACAGACACATGAAAAAGTGCTCCACATCACTCGGCATCAGGGAAATACAAATCAAAACCACCATGAGATATCACCTCACACCAGTCAGAATGGCTAAAATTAACAAGTCAGGAAATGACAGATGCTGGCGAGGATGCGGAGAAAGGGGAACCCTCCTACACTGTTGGTGGGAATGCAAGCTGGTGCAACCACTCTGGAAAACAGCATGGAGGTTCCTCAAAATGTTGAAAATAGAACTACCCTATGACCCAGCAATTGCACTGCTGGGTATTTACCCTAAAGATACAAACGTAGTGATCTGAAGGGGCACGTGCACCCGAATGTTTATAGCAGCAATGTCTACAATAGCCAAACTATGGAAAGAACCTAGATGTCCATCAACAGATGAATGGATAAAGAAGATGTGGTATATATACACAATGGAATACTATGCAGCCATCAAAAGAAATGAAATCTTGCCATTTGCGACGGCGTGGATGGAACTAGAGGGTATCATGCTTAGCGAAATAAGTCAATCGGAGAAAGACAACTATCATGTGATCTCCCTGATATGAGGGAGAGGAGATGCAACATGGGGGGTTAAGGGGGTAGGAGAAGAATAAATGCAACAAGATGGGATTGGGAGGGAGACAAACCATAAGTGACTCTTAATCTCACAAAACAAACTGAGGGTTGATGGGGGGAGGGGGGTTGGGAGGGGGGGGGTGGGGTTATGGATATTGGGGAGGGTATGTGGTATGGTGAGTGCTGTGAAGTGTGTAAACCTGGTGATTCGCAGACCTGTACCCCTGGGGATAAAAATATATGTTTATAAAATATTAAATTTTAAAAAAAAAAGTTAAAAATACCTTAAACCTCTTCTATTGTTTTCCAACCCTCTGTACCAATTTGAGTAAAGCACAAACTTATCTCATGACTCCGGATATATATTTGCTGCTATTATTTAGAAAATGTATAATGTAAGCAATAAAAAAATGAGTAAAAAAACTGGGACATAAATAATTGGGAACTATGTTTTGGTGAATTTTTCCTCCCAGTTCCACTGTTTTTCATCCTTAACATAAATAGTAGAGCTATTCTACTTGATCCAGAAAAAGAATTATGAATAATATATGAATAATATTAACCGTTGCTGACATATCTGTGGTCTACTGTGATGTTGATGCTACAAGTGTTTGCTACCTTCCCAAAGAATTAAAAATTCTATGGTACTTAATATCTTTCAAACTAAGACCTCACACAGCAAAGTGTCCTTTGAAAAGAAGTGCTTTGCAGAATGCAAAGCTGCTGAAAGTGTAGTGTCAAAAAATGAAACTGACATTCAAACACATAACATGAGTTTTTCTATTAAATGTCTGTTCAGAGAACATAAGTCTTTTGCTCTATATAGTCTCTCAGCTGGATCAAGCCAGATCACAAACAACATCTCATTAATCCTTTTGGACCTCTTCACGGAGAAGTTATTTTATGAGCCAAGATTTAGTGACTGGCAGAGTTATTGAATGCTCAGGAAGGTCTGCCGGATATAATCACACCCAAAGTCTTCCCTACTCTGTTATCTCTTGCCTTCCATTACAGCTACACACAAAAACTGTTTCTGTCTACACTGGTAAAAATGACCCCGGTACTCTGATTTCTTGAGTTAAAACCACATACATCTTCAGGTTCCATGATTTAATTTACTCATTAAATTCAGACCCACTAAAAGCAACTGGATCCAAGCAAGGTAAAAATATAACCAGTTTCAGATCTTCAAATTTCTTGTTGTACTTTTTATTTCTCTGGAGACAGGTTCTTTACCTACAGTCCCTTTATCATCATGGAAAATTAATCACATTACTGCTTAGAGAACAATAGAGAAGTGGCATTCCCTCCTCCCCTGAACTGTCATCATGTCAGCAACGTTCTAAAATCACGTGGGGACTATTTCACTCGATTCCTTTAAGGCGCCCTTCTCTGTTATAAGAGCGTGCTAGTTACTATCACGGCACTACATTGTAATTATAATAATATTTTTATGGCTGTATGGTGCTTTTCATTGCATAAAAATAATACTTTGAATTATATCTTGTTCAAAGCCTTTTATAAATAGGAAATAATTAACCCCTTCTCAAGAACCCTGCAGGAAGTCGGTTGTAACCAATAATAAAGCCACAATGTCTGTTTTCTTAATTCCCCCCATCTACTAGTAGGAAGGGAACTTATAAAGCAGCATCCTATTTTAAGCTCTCCACTCCAGTGATTCTTAATTTGAGAAGAAAAATCTTCAGTTTTGAAATTATAATATTCTGCGTGTTCAAGTTTTTATTTAAATTCCAGGTAGTTAACATACAGTGTCGTGTTAGTTTCCGGCGTAGGACAGGGTGATGGCACAGTTCCTCACCCAGCGCTTATCACAGCATGTGCGGTCCTTAATCCCCAACACGGATTTCACCCATCCCCCACATCCTCCTGGTTACTGTCAGTTTGTTCTCTAAATTAAGAGTCTGTTTCTTGATTTCTCTCTTTTCCCTTTGCCCATTTGTTTTGTTTTTGATTTTTTTAATCAGTCAAAAGAATTCTATACCTCCGGAAGAAAACTTGATTTACTCCTTTCGGAAACAAATTGCTCCTTTAAACTAACCTGGTCTGATAAAAAAAAACGAAACAAAACAAAACAAACAACAACAAAAACGAAAAGCCCAGCCACTGTAGGAATGCTTGTCAAACTTGAGCAGAATCCTCTCCTAGAGAGCACCCTAACACAGACTGCTGGGCGTGGTACCCCCAGAGCTTCTGAGCCGGGACCTGAGACTGAATTTCTACCGTGGTCCTAAGGTATGCAGCTGCTGCTCCCGTCGGAGCTCTGCCTGGAGACCCCCTGTGCTATAAAAATAGAATTCTTAAACAATAGGAGTAATTTTGATATCCCCATCTGGGCATTAGATCCATTAAAGAGCACTTTTTACATTGTATCATTAACTTTCAAAGAAGGAGACCAGTTTCCTCCTTTTGAAATATAGTAAAGTCCTAAACTTAGCTGATTTACTACGTAAATGTAAACAATTATTTTGTTTGTTTGTTTATTTATTTTTTACTCAACAGACCCTGGCAGCTCTGAGAGGAGGACTCATTTACGGAGGTGAACAGCAAGTTCCCTTCTCCTTCCCTGGATCGGGTCTGATGAATCATTTTAACAAGTAAGGCAGACACATTTCTCTCTCCTCAGGCAATCCCTTTGTTTTTAAAGAGCTGCTGAACGAACGCCTCCTTCCAGAACCAGTCACTTTTACAGCCCTTGAAATTACCTTGTGTGCGCACGGGATCTGACATGGGGCTTGGGTCACTGAGACCTTGGGGGTTGATCGCTCTGACCATGAATAAATAGATCGTATTGGGCCGCAATCCCCTCACTGTGTAGAGCGTGGTCTTCACATGGTTTGCCACCGTCTGCCAGCTGTTGCTCACCGATTGGCTGAAACAGGAACAGAACTTTCACTTAAAGACCAGTCGTGAAGGTATTGGCAATGGAGTTGGGTATCAATGACAAAAGTTAATGGCTGAAAATTAAACACACACACGCACAACACTTGAAGTGTTAAGCCCAATAAATGAAACATTTGGATGATTTCGGTTTATTCAACAACAAAGCCGAGCCCACCTAACGGAAGTGCCATGCACAACAAAATTAAACTCAGCCCAGGAGATGTGACAGCCCGTTGCTAATGCACAGCAGCCCACTAAATGAATACCTGTAAAAGGAACAGAGGCCAAGATCACAACATCAAGTTTATACAATAAATATGGTCCTCGTAAATGTATGTATATATACCTTGAAAAGAATTAACCTGCAGAAAGAATAAATGGACTACAGAGTAAATTATGCCAATACATTTTCCTGTTACAAGGTGTGTTTTCTTTTGCATCAATTCCACATGCAATATTATAATAGAGCCTTCTAAAACTACATTTCTGTAAAAGAAGAAAGGAAACATGTAAGGAATATTTTCCTGTGGTCACATTTTTAATAAAATTGTACATTACACAGTATGTGATTTCTCATCTTCAAATGGTGAAATGCCTCTGAATCTAGATGTGGAGACCCCTTAACAGCCCGCCAGAGATGGGATGCCCATTTAGAAAACTTTGTCTAAGGTCATATGCTGCTTTTGTTCATAATGAGGACAGAATGGGATTTTTCAGGGCTGCCCATTCACTTTTCAAAAGTTCTTATACGTCAAAGCATGAAAATTACAGAAAAACTATCTTTTGAAAGTTGGAAATGATGTATTTGTTGATCATTACCTTAAATAGATTAGGGAAGCCTAAAACGAAAGTAATGGTTTGTCCTAATGCTTTAAAATGACAGGGGCTATTGCTATCTTTATAAAAGCAAATAAAAGAACACTGAAACAATAAAAACTTCGTTTTCCCATTTGTGTATTTTATCAAATTCTCACAATGACTTCATCATGACATTTGCTAATGTATAGTCTATATCCTTATATTGATGACAATTTTTTCAAGTAACAATTGGACCTATTTTTTCCTTTCAGCAACCAGAAGTACATGGAATCAATTCTTTAATTGCAGCTTTTCGTTTTTTTTCTTAGGCATACCCCAAAGCTTCATTAAAATATATAGCACAAAAACCGTGGAACTATTTTAAATTCTGCTGTAATTATGAGGAAGCAAGTTTCCAGTATTCCATGCCTCAATAAACAATGCAGAACTTAAAAAGTGTCCCGCCTAATTAAATTATTTTCTGCCTAGTTCTAATGACAAAATTCTCATCCTAAGTCTTTACGACGGTCAGAGTAAAGAAAGGAGCTAAGTGGATAGGTGTTGAGCTAGACCCCATAGACTTAGGCATGGGTAATGCATATTTAGTCCTATTATCAAGTTATAAGTGGAAAAAAAACAACTAAAGTCTATTCTTGAATAAAATCAGATAAATACTTAAAATGCACTGTTAAACATGTTCTTAAGATAAAACAGCAGGATAGCTCACGTGAGATTTTAGGATATAGGAGCTTAAGCAACAACCCAATGGAGAAAAAATTTAAAAAAGTAAAAAAAAGGAACTCTCCCATACCTGAAAGCCTCAATGATATATGCACTTGCTGGAAGGGCTCCAGGGGTACCTGGTTGCCAGGACAAGGTGACACTGTTCTTAGTAACGTCAGTGACCTGTGGTTTGGATGGTGGCCCTGGCAGTTCACTTAAGTCATAATTTTTAGTGATTGTTGCTCCAGATTCTATAGAGGACAAACAGAAAATGCTTCATTCCTGATTGCATAAAATGCCATAACACTTAAAAGAAGGAAAATAGTCTATGAAAGTTGACCTAGACAATGAGCAATTCATCTTCATGAATCAAAAGTATGTAAATGAATACTTGCCTTTCCTACATGTTATTAAATGCTTACTTTCATGCAAGATCACTAGAATTGCTTGCTCTTCAGGTAGAGGAAATACGTTTATCAAGGACAAATGTATCAAACTGCATATATGCAATGTCATGTGGAGAAATTAAAAAGTGGCATATGACTTCATTTTTGTAGTCAGTGAATTTAAAATTTTGATTATTTGATTGTTATTTGATGACAAGCTAATCACTGAAATGGGCTCAAGATTTCTTCTGTTGAGATCATTCCCAAGGACTCACCTGTCACGTCCAGCACAGCACTCCACGAAGTCTCCCCACTTGAACTTGTAGCCACACAAGTGTAAGTACCAGTATCAGAAATCTAGTGTGCAACAAAGGGAGACAATTCAATTTTTTAATTAATTTGTAGAGTACTCAATCTCAAGGAGGTAATATTTCATTTCTTAAAAGGTGATGTATCATTTGGCTGTCCAAATTGTTCATTAGTCAATCATATGTGCACACAAAATATTAAAATCAACTCATATAATATTATTTTATTCATAACAGGAATTGAATGATTTTTTTTTTTTTTTGTATTTCTACAACTAAATGTTATTTGTCTGGTAAACTCAATTTGTCTGTTCCTCTTCCCTCCAATGTAATACCTTTATCTTCGTATAACTCCAGTTTACAATGGGGTTTTGCTGTGTCAGAGTCACATATGGACAACTCAGGACAGAATTTTTCAGAACCCTATAAATATTCAGAGATCAGTAATGCAAAACTGTCTTTTCCACCTTAATACATTATATTTCAATGGACAAAATGCACTCAGAGTCAATAAGGATCGTGATACCAGGTGGCTGACTATTTTTTTAAAGACATGGAGAAAAGTGAAGGAAAAAAAACCAAACAGGTCTCTCCCTTCAAATAGATTGGTATTCACTTATATTTAGATTTTAGTAGTGTGACAGAGAATGAGATAAAATTATATCATAAACACACAAACCATGTCTAAGGAATCTGTGCAGTTTAGAGCCGAAAGGGACCACACAAATAATCTCATGCCCCACTCTTTAAGGCATATTTAAGAACTGCCATTCCATTGATCACTTAAAATGCTTTTATTATTCGTTGAAGAACAGGAAAGGATTTTTTTTAAAGTAGTTGATAATATAATCAAGAGTTCTCTTTTACAAATGTACAAGGTATACATTTCTGTGACTATGCTTTGGCAGAAGGCGCCAATCAGTGAAAAAGTGTATGTCAAAAATCTTCTTTGTGGTTGAGTTCTGTGGGCCTTGGGTATAAACAGATTGATTCACACTGGTTTAGAGATGAGACTGGGCAGAGAAACTGGTGACCAGTCTGAATAAGGCAAGTCACATGACACAAAGTTAAAATTCTGTGATGAACTGAGTCTAATTGTTGATGAAATATGAGGGTTCACGGAATATAGTCTCTTCCGGGTCCATAGAGTAAGTATATTGATGACTCAACCTTCCGCAATGGATTCTCAGGTACATCGTTAGTGCATGGATGTTACTGCTGGGCCACCATTTTAATTGATTTTAAATGTCATTATGTATTTTAACTTGAGTTTCAAACTACTCTGGAGCATCGTTCCTTGCCATATTATCTTCATACAACTGTCTTCTATTATACAGTGGGATGACGGGGGATAGCCATTGTAAAAAGAGCCTTTCTTTCACACGTGGCTGTGTGTGCATTATAGTCGTTAGCAATCTCTCCGTTTAAGAAGCATCACTCACAAACTAAATATAATGAGCCAAGGTTGGATTTTAATGCGATGTTCATTTGAATGCAGTCTGTGAAAGAGTAAAGAATTTGCATTTTATTATAGCTGCTGAACTAAAATGTAGCACTTGTTATTATGTGCAAATGCTGAAAGAAGGGTATGTAGGTAATGCTTCTTAACTGCATCTCCTTGTCATTGTGGAGAGACACAGTCTGACATTAGCGGTGGTAGGTAGGTTTTAATGAGTATTGGAATATTCTACTCCTCAAAAGATACAGATTCAGTTACCAATTAGCTGGACTAGGAGAACACAGTGTTCATCCCATTATTTCCATCCCCTCCCCCCCATTAAGTCCCCCCCCCAAAAAAAAAGGAAAGAAATAGTGAGACACAAAGGAATATGACCTATAGAAACCCTCTTTTGACTATACGAGTCAAGTAGTATAAAAACACATTTTTATCTCCCTTTAAAGACAGTCAGAAAAAGAACAACATTTTCGTACTGGAGTTTATCAAAAGCCCTATCAAAAGCTGAATTATCGTTGCTAAAACTCACTCTTCAATCACCATCATCATCACTACGTTCATTCTTATTCCTTTAACTTTAAATAATTTATTTTCGGGTCATGAGTGCTTCATCTCTCTTCTTTCCTTCTCCTTTTATCCTTAACCAAGTGCTCTAAAAAGAGATTAATGCGTTGGCACACTCCATCACCTGCTTTTCACCTTGCGTGGTTGGCTGCAGACAAGCCCCCGGGAACTTGCATCTCAGAGACACGACTCAGAAGCCTACACAGGGCTCAAAGTTTGTTTGACATCATCAAGCACCCACCTTTAATTGCTTCTTTCAAACACTACTGGGGATCTTGACTATTCAAGCACACCCTTTAATTCAGTGGTACAGTGAAAATGCATTAACCTCCATGGCCCAAGTCTGCCTTTAGCCCAAAGAGAGGGGTGAAAGTGTTTACTCAAGGAGAGGTGGCATTAATTTTTTAATAACTCCCATTTGTTCAAAGAAGGTTAGCAATTAATTCAGAATCAATAAAGAAACAGCTAAAATCTGTACTAATTTATTTGTCTTTTAACTGAATTTGACAGCATGTTTTCCTAATTCAAGCAATAATTAATGCCTAGGTCTCAAAATTAAAATGAAAACATTAAATATTAATTTTATTAACAAGTATACAAATTAACAAAGGTTTGCGTGCTTTGAGTGTGCATGGACATACTATAAAGAGTCCTTCCTTTTTTGTAAATATCTGGGTGATACACTGATAAATACCAAGTAAACACATAATTAACTATAAATATATTTGTATTTTAAGAGAAGAAATAATCCATGTTGTTATCAATTGAAAATACATGTAGTGAAAAATATTTTAACTTCTTCCCTAGCTTCCAGATAGTAAAATTCAGCATTATTTTTCTGGTTTTTTGTTTTGTTGTTGTTGTTTGTTTGTTTTGTGTTGTTGTTGTTGTTTTTTTTAAATCTTGGCTCCTATTTCTACCTAGATACCAGATTCTACTAATTGCTCTTCCACCAAATAATTTTTGATTAATTTTTCTTCATGCATATATTAGTCACCTTAATTCTGGCTCTCATTCCCAATCTTTTGACTATTCTAGCAAACTCTGCAGTGTTAGCATAGTGATTCCCACATGGAGGGGGGGCTCTATACATTTTGTTGAATGAAAATGAACATACTCATAAAGGGCAGGCGGTCCCTATCTGGCACTCGCACCTCGTGTAATCAATCCCTCCCCTCAAATGTGTGTGGGACCTGTTGACTTGCTTCTGGACAACAGAAGATGGCAAGGGTGACAGGATGTCACATTTGCGATTATGTAACATAAGGTCATAATACTTGTCTTGCCAGGAGACTCCCTTCCTCATTGACTTTAAGGAAGCAAGTAGTCAAAATGGGAATATCAATTTGGCAAGGAACAAAAGGCAACCTCCAGTCCACAGCAAACGAGATGCTGAGGTAATCCGTATGATAGCCATTTGGAACTGATTGCTGCCAGCAATCATGTTGCTGAGAAGCAAATTTATCCCCAATCTTCAGATGAGACCACAACCCGGATACCTGATTATCCCTTTGTGAGACCCAGAAGTGGAAGACCCAACTAAGTCACACCCAGGCTCCTAACCCCACAGAAACAAATAAATGTATGTTGCTTTAAGCCTCTAAGTATTTGCTGATATAGTTAAACAGTAGATAGCTAATACAATATTCAGAAAGAGGCATTTGAGTTGCTTCTGGAGTAAGTTTAATTTGTTAAATTGGCAGGAATAGTCACCATCTTCCAATAAAAGAACAGCAATGACTTGTCCTTGCCCACAGGCTTAAATCTAAACTCCACAGCAACTTAAACTAAAATGTAAGATTTTCCACCCACTAGTCAAATCTACCTTTTATGTACTCAATCTTATCTCTTCAGTTTTTCACATAATAGCTTGGCCAAGCCAAGTTGTCCACATTTCCTTACAAACTTCCTTTGTTCATGACAGTAAATCAAAAGGATCTGACACTTTCAAATTACTTTAAATATCCCATTACTATCATTAACTTCATGTGTTTAAGATTTTCAGCTTTATCAACTGGATACTTACAAGTTGGAATGAAAGAATCAAAAGTTTCTAAGTCTGTTATGATCTTTTCATTAACATAAGGACTTTCCTTCTAATATCAATTCATCAAATGGTGAATTTGAAATAAGAAATAGGGAAATAAGAAATAACAGCGCCTATAATAAAAGGTACAGCAACTGTGCTAGTATGGAAGATTTTAAATTTACAAAGCCACTTCTCCCGAGGGCAATACTTACGTTGAAATGAAGACCTAAACACAAGTCAAGCATCACTTACCCGTAAATTCTTAATCTGCAGTGTCCCTTGTTCTTGTATAGTTGCTCTTGGATCTCTACCCAGAAAAGTAAATCCCTCCTTCAACCAGCTAATTACAGGAAGAGGATCCCCAGTAGCTTTACATTTCAGTAATGCTGTACCATCTACTGCTAGTGTTTGGTTGGCCGGGCCTTGTAGAATTATGGGTGGAGGTCTATCTGTCAAAACTAAAGGATAAGGATATTTTCAGTATATTTTAACTTCTCAGAAGTTATATTATTGTATTAGATGCATATTACATATATATTATCTATAACTTATCCTGCATATTCTATGCCCATTATGTTTCTATCATCTATACATACTATAATATATATACAGCATATTTACTGAGGACATACTATTGTTTATAATTTACTCTGAATTACCTATGGTAGATGACAATAAAATAAATTCTGACATTATAGTATTGTTGAAAGTATTTATCATATTAAAATAAAAATATGGAGAGTTCATAGCAGTTATTCACAAAATGTACATTTTATCTCTTACATGCATATTTAAGAAAGCCTATAGAGTGTCATATGGGTAGAAACAATTTTCATCTTTGTTTTCATTATAAATATACATATAATACACAATTTCACCCTTCAAAGCACCTTGCTCTCTCTATTTATACATATACATGTATATAGACTATGATATGTTGTTTGATATTAAATTACTAGATATAAATATTTTATTTCTAAGATTATGACACTGGGCCTTAGATAACAGTATTATGATCTGGGTGATAGGATTTAACTAGTCCTTAGAATTAAGCAGTAATCTAGTTATACTCTATTTATGGTATGACAAATTAGGGTTTTCATGTAAAATCAGTGTTTATATATATATCAATTTCTGTGTTCATGTGGGTAAAATTTCCACAATTCATAAACTTCTAGTTCAGTGTTTTTTTTAATAAATTTGTTTCATGACAGTATCTTCAGTGTCTTTGGAAGTATGTCATAATGATTTAGGAAGTATAGCAGCATGTTAGTATTATTTAAATGGGTGATGGAAATATGGAGTCAATTGGATGCAAACTTTCATCCAGAATTCATTAGAAGAACACTTCATAACAAAACTGACACACGTCCAGGTCCAAGGAAGGCTTTGTTAAGAGCAAGTTCTAAAACTTGCATGGATTTTGGTTAATTACTCAAAATATTTATGCATATTTATATTATGTTTATTATATAATTACCAAAATATGTATACCACATATAAACATAAAACTTTCACAGAAAGGAAAAACAGTTGTGGATTTTAATGATTATTAAGCAACAGTGAGGAGAAAGTATCTATAAAGTATCTATAAAGTATTTGTGTGTGTGTGTGTGTTACAATGTACATTATCAAAATGTCATTTTGCTCATTAATACTCTAATCTCCTTTGTCCACCAGATTATCTATCTCCCAATCTATATGCAGCATCTTTATTATTAGGATTTGTGGTTTTGGGGGAAAAACATTAAATTAAACAGCCCCTTTACCGCCTACCATGAGAAAGCCAACAAATTTTAATTTAAAATAGAAGTTATGAAATAGATCTATTGCATGCGCATGTCAAGATGCAGTGGACTTCTTCTAATCAACCTAAACCTACTACATCAAAATATGTATTAAAATGTGTATATGTATGTGTGTCTATGCACACATATAAAAACCTTATAAAAAACTAAAAAAATGAAATTTTGTTTGTGTATTATTTACAAAAATTAGAACTATATCTTTCATGATTTTCTTGATCAAATTCTTCATTTTAGAAGTAAATAAAATAATCTTCAGATAATGTGAAAATACAATGTTATATTAATTCTGGCCCATACTACACAATCGATATCCAAACTGAATATTTGTGGAATTCATTTTCTTTATGGGTCAAAAATGAAGGGGCCAATCACAAAACATGAATAATTCTAAATTCAATGAGAAAAATGGGTCTACATTACTAGAGTAGAATCTATTTATTCAATTTTAAATATTCTTACTGCTTTTTTTCAAATTAAATATCTTTACAGAATTTAGGTAACTTCTCATAACCTGTTTTTATTTTTATATCCCTGAAATCATTAGATATAGCCAAGGACATCTAATTACTTTCTTTCTTTTTTATTGCTCAAATGAGTAGCTCAATGTCTTTTTAATGAATTTGATCAATAAAGTAATTGAAAATCTCCTCGCCAGAAGGAATTTTCAGTTTCAAAGATGTTATGGGTGAAAGATGACCGCAGGTTTCCATGACACTGAGGTCAAAGGTTAAATGAACATTTAGGGTTTCCAGTGGTCTGTGAACAATTCCCTGGTTTTCTCTAACTATGCATTATAAATCCTCAATAAACCATTTATATAAGATCATGGTGTGACATTTGTTGTCAATATAATATATAAATACATTTCTTCTCTCTAGTCCTTTTAGATGCTATTGGCTGCACTCAGAATTCTCATTACAATTTCCTAATTTTCTGAAAGAAAAAGAACAGAAGGAAAGAAGAAATGAGCAGTGCCAACGAATTAATGAAAAGGTCTTCTGAAAGGATATTTTGAAATTCAAGTATATTGAAGCATCTTCATTCAATCTATAATCAGTAAAATTATCACTCAACAGAACATTTCATCACCATTAGCAATCTCATCTTATATGAACACTTGAGTTAAAAATACCTCCAAGAAAGGAGTCTAAGTGCAAAAATGTAGCAACAGAAACACTGCTCTAAGTGTTTTGCTTCTTTCTCTGAATATGACATACATTTTTTATTCTACATTGGAATTTCAATTGGCTCTAAATTGCCCTGGGTCACACCCTCCAAAAAATGTTGCAAATGAAAATGATAGTTCACATACCATTAAATTTTAACCAATCTGAAAACTCAACAAAACTATGAATAGAAGCTAAAGTCATACGTCAATGTAGCAAGTTAGTATTTAGAAAGAGTTATTTGTAATAAATAATGTGTGTGTGTGGGGGGGTTAGGTCTTGAAGTTAGAGTTCTTTCCTGTCAAAATCAATAACTATAACCTTCATTCAATGTTTTTGCAAAAGGATCTTGACTTTGTGATTGCTTACTTAAGTAAAAATCAATGTAGGAATTAATATTCAAGCCCGTTGTGGCAAACCATTCAGTCATCTCACTTATCAGGTTTAAACTTGTTTTTACTCTTTTAATTTTGACCTTAGAAACAAAGCTGGAATAACTACTGTTTTATGAGATTATATCATCAACCAACACAAGTTCTCAAAACAAAAGTTTTCCTTTTCATTGCATCAGAAATGACCCTGAGAATCTGTCATATATTCTGGCTCTTCTAATTCACCAATTTAATTTCCTACAAATATGGTTTGCCTTTTCCCATAACAATTTACTTATTTAGAAATATTTTAGAGTCTGTCTTTCGTAAAATAATAAAAGCAACTAGGTTACAGTAGAGGTTTTCATTATTAAACATAGACTGTTTTATTCTCATAGACAGAAAACAACTTAGGCTCTGGCCAGAATATCTTCTTTTCCCAGTATATATATCTCTGGACATTTTTGCTAATGGTAGAAAGCATAAGGACTTAAGAAAGATGAATAATTATCTTCTATTTCTTTTCAAAACTACATATATAGGAAGGATCAAAGATCTTGCCCATCTAAAGAAGGAATTTCTTAGCACTGTTACCCTTGAACCTGACTTCTTTCAGTTCTGTGGTAGTAAAATTTCTGCAACATCAGCAGGTACGGCCATTAACGACTCAATGTTCCTACAGCCAAGGTTTGTCTGTTCCATTTATTCCTATTCTTGACATGGTGCTGAATTAGGCAACACCACGGACAGACGTTAAAAAATATTTCCTTTGTATTAATTTTAAATAACCATTTAATCCACATGTAAATTTGAACTGCATAAAAGTGTACCATATTTCTTGAGCAGAGAAGGAAAAGAATCAGAGAGGTCACAAAACAGAGGTCTTAGATCTCAGAAACCAGCATCAAGGGAAAACAAAACAAACCTCACAAACATAAGAGAACAAGAGAGAATTTTTAGTTTAAGACATCAAACAACACAGATAAAATTGTGCTCAGAAATTCACAAAATATCTCACGTTTCCTACTGACCAAGGGTGACAAATAAGCTCTTGGGGAAATAAAAACAGATTATGGAGATCCGTACATCCTTTTCAACAATCACTATAAATGTAGGTGTCTCAGCTATGATTTATAGTACATAATGTGCAAATAAAAATCCCCCAACAATTTTAGCATCCATCAGTAGTTTGGAAGCTATTTAATTTAATTTAGTGAATGAATAATTAAAAAGTCATAGGATGTCATAATGTGATTAGCTAACTAAGAACTCATCTCTGTTTCCACTAATATTAAAGATGATATCTCTTCCTTCTTTAATGAAATAAAATTATTATTATCCATTAGAAGCAATCATGTCAGCATAAAACTAAAAAATATACAGATGACATATCTATACACTGGGAATGTGAGGTCATTTCTTTAAAATAAAGAATTTCTGTATTTTTTTAAAATAAAATAGACAATCTTTGATATATTTCTTTGGAACAGTACCTGTAGAATTAGAAACTATTAAAAATGTTATTTTTACCTAGATTCAAACTTAGAAGATAAGCATTCATTTACACATTTAGCAACTCAGAAAACTTCACTTGGTTAATATGGATCTTGAAATAAAAATTACTATTTTCCAAAGACAAATCTAATAATAATACTGCACCATCAGTAACTTCCAGTTGAGCTTTTGCTAAAATGCTTCCCGCCACAGTTAGGGCCTGGCAGATATAGTAACCCGCATCTGAGCGCTGAATGTTGGTAATTGTGAGGTCTCCAGTTGGCGAAACAGAGCATCTACTGTTGGGTTGCTGCGGTTGATTTGGAAAAAGCAAGTTCTGTGAAAGAAACACAATCTCATCAATATCTTTCCCACACAGAAGGAAAAATACATTAACAATAGCTATTATAATTACTGTGATACAGTAGGAAAAAGAAAATACCTATTTCTAAAAATATGGTATTGAAATGATTAAATGCCACATAGTGAGTTTCACTGGGAAACTTTCTCCAAATCATGGAAAAATAATATGCCTTCAGAAGTCAGCCTGTCTTCTGAAGTCTGAAGGAATAATCATCTAAAAACCATGGATCTTGGGGCACTGGGGTGGCTCCATCAGTTAAATTTCTGCCTTCTGCTCAGGTCATGATCTTGGGGTCTTTGGATCAAGCCCTGAGTAGGGCTTCCTGCTTATCAGGGAGTCTGCTAATCTCTCTCCCTTTGAACCTCCCCCTCTCGTGTGTGCACACACATACTCTCTCTCTCAAATAAATAAACTCTTAAAAAAAAAGAAAAAAGAAAAATAAGAAAATAAAAACCCTAGATCTTTACCTTAAGCCTTTACTTTCTCCCTGACTTACTATCAGTTACTTAATATCTTTGAAACATGATTTCCTCATCTGTAAAATGGGCATGACAATGCTCATGTGGCTCATCAGACATTGTGATAACAGGGAATGTAACATTAACTATGCTCATGTTTTATAAACTGCACATTACTAAGAAATGCAAAATAGACTTTCCACTAATCATTCTGAATATTTGATGTAATTATCTGAATTTCTTAATGAAGATGTTCAAAAGTGTGTGACTGGGACTGACAGAAAGAGACAGTCAAATCTACTCCTGCTACAAAATTTCTGCAGATTGTAATAGCTTTGAAAGGAGCTAGGTAGAAATATTACCATCTATGCAAGATGAAGCAAATCATTGAAAATAAAGAGAAGATGTCAAATGTTTCTGAAGTGTGCATGTGCCCTTAAAGAATTTCACAATATGACTTTCTTTTCTATGAAAAATTACTTTACAATACATCTCACATTAAATACAAGTAGCCCAAACGTAAAATTTTGAAAGTTCCTATATGAGAGCAGTAATGTTAACTTGGGTGACCTATGTTTCTTTACTGTTGTTCAATTAAGAAAAACATCTGGGTATAACATAATCATATTGAGGTATGTTTCCAAGTCGGATTATAAATAAGAACATATCAATTTTTATGTTGTATTTGCTTACAAAAAAGAACATTATAACCCTCTGGGATCTGTTCCTCAACATAGTAATTAATTTTTCAGGTTTGTAATTAAACAGTTTCAATACGTTACAATCAGGAGGTAATAACATTCAATTAAAGGCATAAGACACATTTTCACCTTAAAATGTTTTTACCCTTGAAGTAATACCAATGGAAGAGGATAAAATAGGGTATTAACACTTTTCAATTACGCTAAATGACTTTAATCCTGCGAATGATGTCCTACTTTAATTAGAAGCTCTTCTCTTTATTGCAACATGATGGATGTCCACTTTATTAGATTTGAGTGTGACACTATAAGCCCACTTTGCATAAACATTACCGTGTTATTAAACCCTTTCTAAAAGAAGTGATGTTTGCAAGCATGTCAGGAATATAATTTCAAAACGCTATTGCCCTCCTATAAAACTTGTATTACTATATAAGGCTAGACATTTTCAGGCATAGGAAACAATATGAGAACAAGCTAATTCTCGTGTGGAATTCAAATATATTACTGAAATAAACCATCTAAAAGAGAAGGGTCTAAATTTTAAAGCCACTTGAAAATGATACAATAACTCAAAGTATGCACTTTCCTACAATTAGCCATTAGAATACTAATTTACATAGCACTAATACATCAGATGGACTTAATTCTCTCTGGGATCTCTTCCTCTACGATGTAAATCAGTCCACCTTCTAAATGATTCGATGACATGGAAAATGGCATATGATTGAGGTTAACCCATCATCTTTATTTGCGGCTTGTGTGACACAGGCACAAGAAAATGGATTACAAGCAAAACCCAGGAATTCTACAGAGCTCTTCTTGCCTTCAAGTGCCTAGGTGTCCAATTAGTGCTAATTGGTATTATCAGCACATATTGAGGAATATGGACCATTAAGTCCAGGCTCTTAACTCTCTCTACTGATGGAGAGTCATAGATCACTGTAAAAATTGGATACTGGAGACAGTAAGACCGATTTATTTTTCCTAATATTCTAATTCATAATTTGAAACTTTACAATTTCCTCAGGCGATTCTCTTTTGTTCTTATTCACAGTCTCTCTCTGTCTCCCTCTCTCTCTCTGCCCCCCACTCTCTCCGATGCAAGTGAGATACATGAAGGAAAGAAAACTAGACCTAAGATTATAATCAAATCAAATTACCTAACTAGAATTTTTTCCAGAGACTGATATCTCTGGAATTACCTGCCACTTTATCAAAACAAAACAAAACAAAAAAAAACAGAGAAAGAAATTCTTTTTTTTTTTTTTTTTTTTTTTTTTTTTTTGAGGGGTGCCCGGGGACGACGCCCATTGCGGGAAGCCCCGGCTGAACCTCTCCCTCCCACGAGGACGTGGGGGCCTGGCTCCCCAGCTGTACACCGAAGGCACTGGACTAGAGTGGCTCTCCCGGACCAAGCGGGGGTCCGAGGCGGCAGGGGCCACAAGGGTTGGGATTTTCTCCTGCAGGTGATGGCTCTGCCTGTGGCTAGGAGGTAGGAACAGCGTCTTCCCCACCTGCCCTTGGCCTCAGACCCTTCCCGTTTCAGGGCGCGGTGCCTGGGAGGGGGCCTGGGGAGGGAGTGAGGGCTGTTCCCTGACACCCAGGGGGCCCCTGCTGCCCGAGCCCGGGCCTCACGAGAGAAAGAAATTCTTTAATGCCATTTGATTATCTTCAAAAACCATTAAAGCAGAATGTAGCATATCTAAATACCATGTTTATTGGGCCACAGGTCCAATACACATGTTATCCAATATCTTATGTCAACCCAGAGCTATTTTAGGGCATCTGATTTACACACGATACAGCTGTATTTATATAATAGTGAGATGGGATGATGGGATTTCACTCAATACATGGATTTATTTATTTATTTATTTATTATTATTTTTAATACATGGATTTAAAGTGTAAATTTGCAACAATCCAACTGCTTCTCATATTATATTTATAAAATTGATAAAAAGTAATATATTCAAATCATTACATTTCCTATTAGTGGCTTGCAGGAGTGACTTTGAAGGACCCCAAAGCAGCCAGGGTGGGTGGAGGGAAAGAGCTGCGAGGCAAGAGAAAAAGTCCCTTTGAGCTACCAGAACTCTCCAGCATTCACCCATCCCAGCCTTCTCGGGTGCTGTGTGGGTCTTGGGGCAGAGGTGACCAGAGTGGTGTTGAACCTCTCCTTGGTGCTGGGCATTACTGTCTGGGCAGCGGGAGACCTCAGGTCCTGGCAGCCTGGGCCTGAATAATAGTATGAAGATGAGGACAAAGGGGAACTTCCTGATGCCTTTCTTTCTTTCTTTTTTCTTTTTTTTAAAGATCTGTTTATTTGAGAGAGAGAGAGAGAGAGAGCACAAGCAGGGGGAACAGCAGAGAGAGAAGGAGAAGCAGACTCCCAGCTGAACAGGGAGCCCGATGTGGGGCTTGATCTCAGAATCTTGGGATCGTGCCCTGAGCCAAGGCAGGCACTTAACCAACTGAGCCACCCAGGTGCCCTTCTGATGCCTTTCTACCCAGATAATCATACATAAATTCTGATCAACAGGTTCTTTTAATATAGTTTAAAAATTTTCCCAACTCTGGCAAAGTTTTTAGATTTCCTGGGACTCTTAATAATGGTTTTCATTACTCCCCAGGAAATTCTTCCAGAATTTGGACTAACAACAGAGGGTTCTGAGGTCTCTTCCTGTGAACTGTATGTCTCCTGAAAGTTGATTCTAGGAAGACTACCACAAAAATATCTCTAGGTCCTTCAGGAATGCACTGATAAGTTCTCAGGCAAAGAACAGATTTTTGTTTAAGCTGGAAATTCCATTCATTGCCTGAGAACCTAGAGGCTAAGTGCTTGTCCAAGGTGGACACTGCCTACGTGAAAAAAAAAAAGCGTACCCAATTGACTTTGAACAGAGTCTGAAAGGCCATGCTACCCACAGAGGGTCATAAGTGGACAAATTAGGGCAGAGCAAAGACCAGGCAAGTGCTGATGCCTTCTGGTATATGATGTGTTATTTCCTATCTCACCTCACTGTGAACGAATCCAGACTGGATGATGGAACTAAATACTTCTCCCACTCTTAAATGGAAGTATCCTTAAGTTAATGGTAAAACAAAGGCATTTATACTATCTCTCTATGAACGGGGATTGCAATTGGTTTCTAGGTGGATTGATAATGGAAATATTGTTTGACTGGTTTACATGTGCATAGGATATTCTAAACACTTTATACGTAGAAACTCATTTTATAATCCCAATGTAGCCTGCTGCAAGAAAGTAAAATTATTTTTCTGTTCAGAGATTTTAATAGCTACAGAGGTTTTAATCAGGCTTTTTAAGATGATTTAGTTACACTGAGTTGTATCTATTCTATGTAGAATACAGAATTTTGGATATTAACACTGGAAAATAAAGAACATTCTATTAGAATATCCGACCCTCACTTATTTTAGACTTAATTGTTCTCTTTTTTAGAAATAAAATATATTCGACATCGATAACAGGAAAGGTGAGACAAACTTTGAGAAGCACCAGAGACAGGAAGAGTTCAGAGATTTCAGAAAAGCAGTCAAGGTTCACACTCACCTGGCTGCCTTCTTTTTGCCAAAAAACAGCTGGCTGTGGGTTTCCTTTAGTTTCACAGGGAAATGTCACTGTTCGACCTTGAGCAACAATCTGATCTCTTGGCCTAACCACAAACTGTGGAGGAGCTATAATTTAAAAGGAAAGAAAGTGTATAAATATCAACCACTGACAAAGAAATAGATATCAAAGGGAAAATCTGGTACTAGATGGAATGCTCAGAGCCAGACAGAAACCACAGTTTTTAATGTTTTTTTTTTTCCTATTTTTTAAGGCGTTTTTCAAAACACAATGGGAGGAGAAAAGCACTCTCTATCAAATGTAAGGAAAAGAAAACTTATTAGTAGATACTTCCTAAATGTTGTACATAGTAATCCTGTAGCCCTTATATTTGCAAAGGAAAATAGATTTTTCATGATATTCTAATGTCTTTTAAAGAAAAATATGGTTTCCCAATTTGGTTTTGCGATTTGAATAGATAAAGGTGAAAAAGAATCCCTTCATTACACAAGTATCTCCTTCCTCTGAAATTAGTCTACTCACAGACATTGACCATTCCTGTAATATTTATAAGACATTGTTCTACATGCAGGCAAACCAGAAACCTTAGAATATGATCCCTATCCTCAAAGTGCTTATATTCTGGAATTTACGAGTTAAAGTGTTGAAGACATCAAAGAATTATGAACTGGGAATTACATACAAAGATAACTAACGATATAATGACATGTTTGAAAGTGGTTGATTATACTTAATTCATTTCATTTAGATAAATAAGCATTAGTAAGACCATTGCTATGTTCCCCTACTGGACACAAGGATACAGAGATAAAAAAAATATATCTATCCTGCAGCCTTCAAGGAACTCACAAACTAATGGGAAACACAAAATGTGATGATGACAACAGCAAAAGCAAGGTAATACAATTATCTAAGACTATGCTAAGTTCAATGATAGACATGTTTCAGAGCACAGCATAGGAGCCTTTCAATCATAGTACATGTAAGAAATGTGATGGGACTTCAGGAGAAAAGGATCCCTTTGTGTTACGGCAGCTGTGAAAGGCTTTAAGCAGAAAATACACATTATGGAGACTTTGAGGAAAGGGCAGCGTTTAGGTAAGTGGAGAAATGAACACATTCCAAGCAAGGAGCTTACTGAGCAAAGAGCAAGAAGCAAGAACACATCTAGCAAACAGTGTGTAATCTGGCAGAAATGAAGGGTCTCGGTTGCATAAACATCATGGGCTGAAAAACATAGATTTGGATGTGGCCTAAGAAAGTCCTGAGAAGCCAAAGTGGGGATTTTGTTCAAGGTCTTTCTAAGCTAAGAAGGGACAGATGCAAAGCAAAATCATTGGAAATCTTAGCCCTCTAATGAATATAGTATGGATTGTGAGGGAGGCATATCAGTCAATAAAATAGGAACTGTGGTGGGAAGATGAGGGAAATGATGTAGGCAAAGATAACGAAATCTAGGCATGAGGAACTCCAATAGAAAAGAAACTAAAGGGATGGGGGGGTAGGGTAAGAATACTGAGAAAGTTCAAGTTTAAAGTGGGAGCCAAGTGAAAGACAGTAGACAGTATAACTGTTAGTTTTCACAAGGACATCTTCTTCACACTGAAACCCACTCCTGTTGACAAGAAAACAGCACTTTTATTCCATGACTTTTCTCATCATCTGTTTACACTTTAAATCATCGCTCCTGCTAGAAAATGGAGGACGAGAAAAAGCTTAAAGTCAACTCTAATTTTTAAAAGCTGCTGGCCATGGCAACCATCCTAAAATTTGAACTCTGAAGAATTAGAACAATAAATGACGTTCGGTTGAAGTCTTTACCCAGAATTCTTTCAGCCCTTTGGGAGTACACAAGAGCAGGTCCAAGAACAAAGTCAATGGAGGGTAGCCTCAAACAGCCAAGGGCTCACGCTTATAAGAATGCTAGTATAGAAACAGCAGCAGCATTTTTTTTTTTTAAATTCACGGAGATTTGCAGTGACTTAGTTTGTAGTGTTCTGCCTCCTAACTCAACCCATTCAACACATACCCCAGGGACAGCGGGGATAAATCTACTAAGTGAAATTTTCTTCTATAACTATAGATAACAGTAGACTCAGTCTAACGGGATGGAGAAGCCAGATTTATGGATCTCTTTGAACAGAATGTGGTTTATGTTGCCTCGCATTTTCAGGAGATTACTTGCTTCTTACAATCTTCTTGTTATTTCTACACAATTTCACTGAATCAGCAGATACATTGATTTTTGTTCCCTGTTTTCTAATAGGAATGATAGATTAAATCAATGTTACAAAATTACTTTGGGGACAACTCTTAAAACACTGCAATGTCCATTTTTCAGGGAGGATATGAAACCACCAGATTATTTATACCAAAAAAGGCTTAAGATTGGTCTCTATTATCTCCAATATCCAAGGAAAATAATACATATTAAGCAAAATTTAAAGATCAGATATAGTTCCTGCTTCTTATTAATCCTATAAAAGACAAATTTAGTGCCAATATGGATACTAAGCCAGAGTAAATTAGCTTATTCCTCATTATAAAAAAAATCATTTAATAGTCTGATAAAAGTCACACAATCCCTTATTTGTTCATTTGTACTGCTTTGGACTAGAAAGAATTTAAATTGGCTCATATTACCTGGTTAGTAAAATCTTAGAGCCCCATTTGTGCTATAAAGTCCTTCTTTATATAATTAATTTTTAAAATGTAATAGTTGATTGAAGTCACCAAAAAAACACATCAAATGAAAACAATGAAAATATATTTTATAGTCTTAAGCATATTATGCTTACACTGTATCTGTCTACCCATCTACTTCAGTAAAATTAACATCTACACTTTAATCATAAGCACATACCTCCTTGTATTTAATTTTTTAAACTTTTAAGAACTTTTTAGTTGAAAAGTGATTTTATAAAACACTTTTGGCATCTGGATCCTACAATTTTAACCATCTGCAAAAACATAGCCCCCAAAAAAGGACTGGCAAATGACCGCAACTATCTCCCCACTTTTCTGAAAACATATGATTCATTCATTTATGCATTCAAAATGCACTGACTGACTACAGATTATGAGACATTCTCTTTGGTACAGGGGATGGAAATTAAAAAAAAAAATTGCAGTCACTTCCAGGTAAATAAGTAAATAAACACAAATGGAGCAGAGTATGGTTTGTATAATAACACAAAAAGCAGAGGGTACTGGGTGTGAAAGGTTGGAAGAGCAGCAAATAGACCAGATGATGAAGAAAGAAGAGGCAAGAGGCCAGAGAGGGTTATGGTTGGGCTGTGTTTTAAAGCAAAAATAAGAGTTCACTGGATGAAGAGGAGTAAGGTTACTTGGAAAGAGAGAAGCAGACGCCAGGCAGACTTGAGGGGCTGGATGTGTTAGTGGAGTGTACATGGTCTTAAGAATAAAATCAGAGGGCGCCTGGGTGGCTCAGTGGGTTAAGCCTCTGCCTTCAGCTCAGGTCATGATCTCAGAGTCCTGGGATGGAAGCCCACATCGGGGACTCTGCTCATCAGGGAGCCTGCTTCCCTGCCTCTCTCTGCCTCTCTGCCTACTTGTGATCACTCTCTGTGTCAAATAAGTAAAATCTTAAAAAAAAAAAAAAAGAATAAAATCAGAGATGCAGAAGTGATATAATTAAGGCCAGATAATTTATGCTAAAAGAGCTTAAATTTTGCCCCAAAACTATGGAGATCTGTTCAAAGATGTTTACGTAAGAAAGATGTAATAAGATTTATGTTTTAGAAAGTGTGCTTTTTCTAAAAGAGAAAGTACAGATGCGAGGTAGGAAAATCATAGCAAGTTAGGGCAGAAAATCAGTTGAGAACTGTTAGTTATAGAAGCACCTTAAGAAAACATTTCACCAGAACTCTTAAAGGACAAAGGAATTCTGTAATATTATAATGTAACATTTACTAGTACTGATAAGACCTAAGAAGACCAGGAAATCATAATTTTTGAGTCTTTATCCAATATTGATTTTTTTAAGAACCCCTAACAAAATACTATCAGTATTTGTATTATTCACACTATGAAGAATTCTTTCATGTGACTTTCATTTATATTGTATTTTATTTCATGTTATTAAAAACACACCCTATTTCTAAAGTACCAAATAGTTTCTTGTCATCAGAACTTTAGCCGCATCGCTCTCACTGGAATTGGACTCACCTTATCATTTTTAAAATTAAACAAACAAAATACAGATCTTAAAGCTTAGCAAAAAAAAATTTTTTTCAAGAGTATTTCCATGTCTGAAAATGTACATCCTTTCCTACTGTCACTTACAGTTGTACCACCAAAACAAATCGCATCAATCACTTTTACTTCTGTAGTCTCTCTCTGCTCAAAGTCTATATTGCAACCTCCTGTGAAGGGCTATCAGCTGAAGGAATTTATTTTTGAGGTTTTAAAGTGAAAAACTGCATCAATAATTCTTCTGCTAACACTTCACATTTTCACTCTTTCTGCCAGGTGGCAGTGAAAATGGTTGGGAAAGACGGCGCTTGGCTGATGGCGCCGATGGGAGGGAGCAGGTAGAGAGGTGGCAGTTTATCAATATGGCAAGGTAGCACAAAGTGTGCTCCACGTAAAATGGATTTTCTATGATGACTCTCATTAAACATAAAAAAACCATGATTGGGTCCTCAAGATGACAATTCCAAACACACATTTAAACCCAATGTGCATTAAAGAGGTTGAGTTATAAACTCCAGAAGAATAGAAATGGCAATTCTTGTACACATTTTCCAAGAGAGAAGAGTATAAAATACCCTCTCTAAAATCCCAAAGTGGTAGACAAATGTTTTGTGGTTGTGATATAATAACATAGTTGCTTAATCAGTTAAGTGATTATACCTTATTGTTACAGCTATCACAGGAAATGAGATGAAGAAAACAGTGGTACAATTCAATATTCGATGGATACTTACAAGTTAAAAACAATAGCTTTATAAGAAGAGCGTGTTGTGTGATTTCCAGAAAAGTAGACCCAAATATGAAAAGGTCAATTGAGATTAGAGGTCTGGTATTGTTCACTTGAAACGGCATTTTTGAGAATTTAAATACAATGCACAGTAAATTGGATTTGATTTCTGCTAAATTATGCTTTGATACTGTATTCAGTCCAAGCTGGCTTCAATCAAAGTCACGCTACAGCTCTGTTATGCTAATGCCCGCTGGTGGAAGTGAGTGGGTGTTATGGAAATCAGATGGCTGAACATGAGTAGGAAGCATAGGCCATGCGTGAGGTGGGCTTGGAGATGAGGGGATGGGGAGACCTAAAGGTTAATCACATCATGTTCCGAGTTGTTTTTACAGGAAAATATGACTTTCTATGGCAGACATGAACATGGAGATCGTCATGCGGCAGTTGCATATATTAATATGTGACAGGATGGTTACAGGCACACTCAGGACATCTTTGGGTGTAATTGTTGCCTGAGTGAGGAAGCTTCTTGTTCTGTAATAAACATTTGGAACTTTATATCTTAAGCAAGTAGAAAATATTTATTTTGCTATTTAATATTTTTGCTTTTACATTCTAATATAGTCTATAAGCGTATTTGAAAAGCACACTCATTTACCATATGCTTGGGTTAAAGATATGCTGAGTCACAAATTGCTTAATACGAGGACAATAATTAACATTAACTGTGTGTTCATTCAATGCCAGGCAGTGAATGGTGTTAAACCAATCACAGGCATTATCTCATTTAATACTCAAAGAACCTTATGTATTAACTACTACCATTATGATATCATTATGTATTAACTACTTATGTATTAACTACTACCATTATAATGATCATCAAGCCAAAGCTTACAAAGAGCACACTGGTTTTTAAAGATTAATGCACTAGGTCAGAGGATAGGTTTGACTTATGGTCCATCGAATGTCATAGTTGGACCTCTTAAACATTGAGCTTTTAGATTAATTCAGTTGACTTCCAACCATGATCTGATTAAAATTTGCCATCTCTAGTACCAGACAGAAAGGTAAGAATCATATGCTATGATTTCCAATATGGCATAAGGATGTTAAAATCATAAATTACGTTATTCCTGAATAATTGCTTTGATTATTAAAGTAGCATAAAACCTATGGTCTTGCTCTCTCTGTACCCCTGAAAGGTTACCCCTGTAACCTTTCTCAAATATATTTATTTCAAGTCATTCTTTATTCAAAAATCTAGAGTGCTTGTTCCCCTCAGTGTAGCATTTGGCTACACTGGCCTGAGATTTTACCATCCTGACACTCACTCATCCCCAGACCAGCTCTGGTATTTCAGCAGAACAGTCTACTTTTAACCACTTGCACAGGTACTGGCTTGTTCCCGAGGTTCACCCATCTCTTTATCTATTATTCTTTTATCCAACTTGTTGACAATGATTAGCCTAAACACACTCTATGTTCTACTTTCTCATGTTTCTTCCACTTTAAAGTACCTGCTTTTGCTTGCATTGCCTTTTTGTCTCTATTCTTCCCCCTGACTAGCTGTCTTGCTTCCTCAGTGCAGTTGTAACTTCTTACTGGAATGGGGGGCTACCATCTGCATTGAAATGCAATCTTTATTTGGCCTGAAAAAGCCCCGAATAGTGAATGTTAAATGAATGTCTTGAAATAGGAAATTTAAAAAAAAAAAAAAAAGTTCTTGATCTAAAGCAAATACTCAATGTCTTTTCCATTTTATCATACTGAAGGATATGACACATTCCTACCAGAGACAGTGACTCACTATTGTAGCAGTTTGGGTGGAGAGATGCCAAGGAAAATATGTTGTTTGAAAATAATCTCCCAACTGATTCTGAAATGTCCTTCTGTAGAGAATGCCCCTGTACCATATTGGAAACTTCTGACACAAAGACTACAAATGAGTAGGCACCACCCCAGAGTGGGTGTTGACAACAACAACATAGAAAAATAGAAGAATTACATAACAACCAATTCTAGACTTTCCTGAAAAGATAGGCTTACTCCCACCAACAATAAAAAGTAAGAAGTCATTTCATTAAAATGCAGTATAGAGTGGGAATAAGAGATGAATGTTTACTTAGTTTATCATCAGAACAGACTAACTTCTCATTGATAAATTATTGTTTCTTCAACTTACCTAATTCTATTCGATTTTTACTATTTAACACTTCATTTGACTTCAAAAGAATTTCTGTTAATAATATTGGAAATGCATAATGTCATAAAATATTTAATTTGAAGCTTATTAACACATAATTTGTCTTAGAGGCAGCAGTGCATATAAAAGGAAAACATAATTTAGGGATATAGGATTTAAAATAATCACTTTTATAAAGTCTGTTTAATCACATTTAATTCATTTGTCATTATTTTCAAGGAATACAAGTAATCAAATTACTAAATTACCTACCTTTCCAGCTCACCTCTTTCTTATTGAGTTCATGGCATTAACTCTTCTAGATGAGTGCTATGCCTTCTTTCTCAGCCAGCACCTTACTTCTAGCTAATATTAAAAATTCCATGGTAAAATTCCAACATCTATACCTTTTCTTCTAATAATAATGTAGTAATTATCTATCCATATATATGCTTCTTCAATAATCTAATGTCTCTTTATAAGTGTAAATACATATAAATTTATCTATGTATTTGCTTCCTGAATGTCAGTATGAAAAAATAAAAGTACCAAAAGGCATACTGCTTTCATAAATATGAAAAGTAAAGTAAATGTTCAAGGACAATAGAATGGCTACAAAGAATCACAATTCTTATATTCTTCATCCATTTAGACTTTCCTTTCTACTCTACCTATGAAACATCTCCAGTATACAAATTGCTTTCAGCCTTGTATGAATAAAGACATGTTGCAATTATGCAGCTATTTTAGAACTACTTTCATGGAATTTATTGATTGTGGGAAGACTATTTTTTGAGGGTTCACATAATAGCTAGAACTCTAAAAGTAATGCATGATTATTCAAAATCTGAAGATTAAATTAAGTCATGGAGTTAGTCAAATGAATTCTACAGTGTGCCTATAAAATAATGAAAGTAGCCTTCTAAATTGTCATATACAGTAAGCAATTCCAAGGAGTATCAAAAGTACTGAGCTTTAGTAGTAAATATGACACACACACACACAAGTTTGATAATGCATGTTTGATAATCCTGGTGAAAATCATTTTTTAAAATTTATATTCACACATAATATACTCCTCCCTGAAAAGGAATAATGCAAATATCAAAATGAAACATTTCTATGATTATCTAGAGTGCACAGAATGCCTTTGAAAAGAATAAATTAATTTGGTTCAAAATATCTTGAATTTGGGGTTTTATAGGCAAGCATATAAAAACAGTGTTATAATAAACAGCTATATGCACATAACTATTTGTATTTGGTCTTAATTGTTTTTTAAAGACATCACTGGAAAACATCACAGTAGCAAAATTTTTTTTTTTTAAAGATTTTATTTATTTATTTGTCATAGAGAGAGAAGCGAGAGTGAGCACAGGCAGACAGAGTGGCAGGCAGAGGCAGAGGGAGAAGCAGGCTCGCCGCCAAGCAAGGAGCCCGATGTGGGACTCGATCCCAGGACGCTGGGATCATGACCTGAGCCGAAGGCAGCTGCTTAACCAACTGAGCCACCCAGGCGTCCCCACAGTAGCAAAATTTATGCTAGAAATGAATTCAGGTGTTGGTTGGTTGGTTGGTTTAACCAACCACAAACATTTACTGGTTTCATTTTGTGCTAGGGTCTGAGGGTACTAAGATCTCTGTCCCTGGAACTCACTGGCTACAGAGGAAACTCACATGAAGACAATCAAGTATGACACAACATGAGGAATATGGTGAGGGTGTAATACAGGATGTCCTACCATTATGACAATAACTTGACTCAGTCTGTCTCCAACAATTGAGGAAAGCATGGAGAAAGGAGGAGAGAGACAAAGAGAGAAAGAGGTTGAATTGTTCCTTTGAAATTAAGTAGATAAGGAAGGGAAAGTGGGAATTTGTTCTTCACAGAGGGAAAAAATGCATGCATTATGACAGAGATGCGAGTTTCTCAGACTGCAACAGCTATCACCCTGACTAGCCTGCGTCACTACCTTTGGCAATCCAGATCAGTCTGTTAAACTGAAGGATTATGTTGGTGGAACCATGAATTTCTTCCATGTAAATAATCTTTATTGGCTTTAGCCTCTGATGATAGTAAATAGTTCTATGTTGCAATAAATGTAATAGTTAATTCCTAGAGTAACTAAGTTGGGTATGTTTAAGATAATTTTAAACTTATTATATTCCAATGTACTAAAATAGATTTCATTTTGATTATAGGTAAATATGAGAACCCCTGCAGCTGTAGGAAATCACTCTGAGATTCAACATGCAAATTTCATAGACATACCAAATTCTATAAAATTTATAAATTGAGAATGCCTAGAAAAATCTGACAAAATTTTAAACAAATTCTGAATTGTCAAGCACATTTCATCTATCATTCTGTCATTATGTACAGTAAAACTACTATTCTTGCTTTCCTGACTGACTAAATACTAAAATACTGAGGACAAAATAAAGTCTTATTTTCTCTAAGGGACTTTTCATTCTCAAAAACAAAACAAAACAAACAAAAAAAAAACAAACAAACCCAAACTATTAACTTAAAAGCTAATGAATTATTAAATAAAGCAATGTTTAGATTATAGTTTTAAATGATCTCATTTTTCACCAACAGAAAGAGAATAGTTGAAAGAGTCATGAAGAAAATTCTATCTAGATCCTAACCTGGGAAAACTAGACTTTTCCACATTGTGGATAGAAGGGGATGTAAATATGGGGGTGTGGAGAGGATTCTTCAAGTAAATGGTGAGACAAGACATCCATTTTCACTCACTTAACCTGTCAACTTGCCAGAACTGTCATGTCAGCACTCCAGCTAAACCACGAAGGCTGATCACATCCCATTATCTCATTTTTTTAGAAAAAGATTGCATGAAGATGCCAATCAGAAAAAAAAAAAAAAAGAAAGAAAAAAAAAAAAAACTTGCAACCAAGAAACAAATGTACTGATGCTGAAGGGCTGCTTAGTTAACGGAATTTTAATATGCAACTGCAATGTTTCTTAATAACATTAATTACACGCTTAGTAAGGCACCATCCTAAGTCATTAGTGCCTTCTTTTTGTTGTATTTTATCTCCTCCTAGCAGAATGGAGACTATGTGATTGGCCTGCTACCACTAATGTTGCTTCATCTTTTTATAGCACTATTTAAAGCTGCTTGCATAAACATTTTCTAGGCCAGTATTACCTATGTATGCATATGTGTGTATCAGTTAACTGCACCACCATTTGGCTTGCCCCTACCACTTGTAAGTGTTATGCTAGACCTAGAGGCAACAGAACGATAAATGCAACAATGTATTTACTAACAAAGAGTTAACAGTTTTTCAGGACAGATGAAAATAATATCCCTAATAAATCTGGAAAGCATCGCTTGCCATAAGAGACTTTAAAAGGCATTCAGATATATTTTAACTCAAAATTTAATTTAACTTGGTAGCTTATATATTTTTAATGAATCTAATTATGAGCTATTCCCGTGAGTGACATTTAATATGTTTAAATAAGTAGTGTCATAATTCAACTGTCATGCATATAATTTTTAGGTGTAATGTATATCATAATATCTATTTTATAGTACCTAGAAATACACACAAATATATATAGGTATCATGATATCTGTCAAATTACAAATTAGTATAACATGTAAATGAAAATTTTCACTTTCTTAGAAGGTGTGATTAAAATATTCTTGCTATTTCTTTCTGGCAGTAGCCTATCAAATCTCTTAACACTAATCTCCTAATACTGTTTCAGTCCAGAGTATTTATATTATTTTGATATTTATAGTACTTTAATTTTAATTATTAAGTTAATTTTAATTATTAAATTAACATATTTAGTGTTTATTCTTATTTTAATAAACTCTAAAATTAATGAGTATTTAAGATTTTTGATACTTAGGTTAAGATAATGGAGTAAAGGCTTATTGTTCCACTTTCCTTTATTTATTACAAGAGAAATTAATAATTTAGATAAACTATATAGCTCAAAAACACAAGTGGTGAAGTACTTCTGTCAAACATAGTCAAGTCTGGAGAAAATGAGGAGGCATGGTAAATACCAACTAGCCTCTATCCACAATCTTCTATCAATACCAATTTCACAAACACTATCTGCTAACAAGTGAGAGCCCATCCCATGGTCCTTTGATGAGAAGAAGAAAAAATTTAGAGTCAAGGAGGAGATTTGGACAATATGAGATATGACTTCATAGAAAACCAGCTAAAATGCAGAAGTTGAGCAGAAGGTACTGAAAGAAAGGAAAAGCCAAGCCGAATGTGAGTGGCAAAATTGCAGGGTGGCCTCCACAACCTTCACTTCCTGGAGACACTCCCATGATTATGTGATATCTCATGACAAAAGAAATTTTGCCAATGTAATTAAGGTTACTAATCAGTTGACCCTAAGAATAATCAGACGGGCCTAACCTAATTAGATGAGACATTTCCATCTGGAAATTTTCTCTAGCTGATAGCAGAATGAGTCAACAGACCACTGCTGAAGTTGAAGGTTGTGATGGCCATGTACAAAGGCTGGCAAGTGAACTGGGACCCACTATTGGTGGCCAACAAACAAGGACATGGGGATTCTAATTTTATAGCCCACAAAGAACTCAATTTTTTTTTTTTTTTAAGAGAAGACCACACCAGTTAGGTCTTTTTTTTTTTAAAGATTATTTATTTATTTATTTGACACACACAGAGAGAGAGAGAGAAGGCACACAAACAGCAGGAGCTGCAGGCAGAGGGAAAAGGAAAAACAGGCTCCCAGCTGAGCAGGGAGCCTGATGTGGCCTCGGTCCCAGGACCCTGGGGTCATGACCTGAGCCGAAGGCAGATGTTTAACCAACCGAGCCATCCAGGCACCCTCAAAGAACTTAATTCTATCAATAAAACTGAATGAATTTTGAGGTGGATTCTTCTGGACAGTTTTCCAGAAAAGAGCTCGGCCTGATCAAAACCTTGCTTTGTCCTGTGAAGTGCTAGGCAAAGGACTTAGGTGAGTCTGTTTGGACTTTTTACCTACAGAACTGTGGCCTAAGAAACAGGGTGCTAATGAAGTTGCTCAATTTGTGGTAATTTGTTACACAGCAGTAGAAAACTAATACATTTAAAAACCACCTTGATTATGAAGCAGGGCTTATGAAGAAAAATGAAGAGGGCATCTCATAAGGACTACAGAAAGCTTCTAACTTAAAGAGATCTGCTGTTTACCATCCAGGTCACTAGCATATTGAAAAGAAATAAAAACTTTTTGATAAACTATTCAAGATAACATCCATAGAGGCTGCTGAATGATCCTGGTACTTCCCATCTGCTCTCCTCAAACATGCAAACTCTAATCTTTAGCAGTAGCAGTTAACTGAATGACTAATAATCAGGTAGGGTCTAAAAACAGGATATATGTAAAATAAAATAAAACAAACTGCACATTAACTGTTTAATTATTGACGGAAAGAATACAATCAATTAGTCAAAGAAAGAAAGAGAATCTTGATCTTCAAAGAATTACCTAAGGAAACACAGAAGTACTTTAAACTAAATAGTTGTCCATAGTCTAAATGACATTACATACAACAGGGCCTCTCTTTTTCAAAAGAATCAAACTTAAAAAAAAAAAAATGAAAACCCTCAAAATGTAATAAAAGAGCTCAAAGGTAACTAGAGATGAAAACTATTATATTTAAGATTAGCAAGGAAATGATGAAAAGAGAAAATAAAATTAAATAAACAAAATGTATTTTAAAAATATATTTCAAAAACAAAAAAATGATATTCACAATTGAAAAAGTTAGGGAGATTATTTAAGCATTAAGAAATCAGACAATATGAAATAAAAATGATACCTCAAAATTATTACACAGAAGTTAATAAATACGGAATTGAGACAAAGCAAAGCCACATAACTCATGGGAGACAGAAAAAGATAGTCAAAGATAAGAGAGAAGAAAACACTGTTGAAACAGAGTAAATTCAAGCATGAATCTGCAGATTCAAGGGGCTTGTGTCCTGGGCATATTAGTTACAGCATGATCAGGACCAAGATATAATCTAGAAAGGTTCCAGAAGAAGGGACTACATTGGTCTTCAAATCATTAAAGGGAATCTCAGCCTAAGATAAAAATATTCCATAAACCTCAGACTTCACTACAGTACCATCTGATAGTAAAACAATCCAACATTTTCACCTAGGTCTGAGAAAAAAAATACGACTCAAGAATTTTATACCTATCCTTTAGAGGCACTGCACAGACATTGTTGAACACACAGATCCTTGCAGAAAAATCAAGTCAGTGACTAAAACCAGGCAAGCTTGAGAAGTAGCCCATACTTGTTCTTCACTTTAAGAATTAGCATTAGCTTAAGATATTTTAAATGTTTCACATTATGGAAACTCTATTGGAACGTACAAGACAAAACAGAATGCATTTTTTAAAGCTACTATTTAATCAAAATATATGGAGCAATGAAAAACGTGATGCTTAATAAAAATTAAATGGGACTCTGCATAAGGTAGCTAATTAGCACCAGATGCAGGAAACATTAAGTGCTTGTAGGAGGGAGATGATTACCTCAGGTCATGGGGTAACAGCTTGTCCAAAGAAGAAAGTCTGCAAGGAATAAAATTATAGGTTTCCTTCCAAGACACACTCAGGATGCCTTTTGCAGAAAAGTGGATCTTGACATGAAAGGGTTCATATATAATACCTACATGTTTTCTGATTAAGAAAAAGAAAGCCTGGAATATTTCCAATATTAAGTTAAATTATATACAGCACATAAAGTTTTCCAGATTTCAAGGTGGGAGGGAGGGTGGTGGTGTCAGAAAGATCAGTTGTGTTACTCTGTAAGTAATGTCTGCTTTATAATTTGCCTTGAATGACTTTTTCAAATATTCATTTTTTATTGGACCCCTTGGTGGTCTCAATAATGTGTTTTAGAGCCCCTTAAAACAAAACTACACTTCAGGTCAAAACGGAACTTTCTATAATGAGGATATGTTTAATTTTTGTGTTTAAGCAGTGAGAAGATTGGAAAAGAACAATGTCCCCATAGATTTTCGTTTAGAATACTGGCTGTTTCTTAAAAATAATAATTAAAAATGGGAATTTTGCCTCAAACATATATATTTCTCAATACCTACAAACTCTTGTGTGGCCAGTAATATTCTTTCATCCGAAGGAAACATACCTTTGAGTCACTAACTAAGGAAATACATAGACGATTCCCTAAAGTTGTGTATTGTCAGTTTGTTTGTGATATTTTAAACAAGTTTTTACCTGATGCCCACAGCTTTTAGCTTCCATACGGGAGGCAGTCAGCATCTAGCATATGGTCTACATGATAGAAAACGGAGCAGGGCTCAGCTTCACTCCTAAGGCAGCTGGTAGATTTGACAGTTCTCTTCCAATTACTCATCATGTTTTGAGTTGCTGTAGGAAAAAATGTGTTGCCCATCTCCAAAATAGATGTTCTTTTTTATTTTTAAGCTTGGGAAGGGCTTCCAAGAGAAAATAAGACAGATGGGTATAGGAAGCAAGATATGTATTCCATTTTCTGCTGTCAGTTCCCTCATCAGAACTTATCAGAAGAGTTTTCCAAATAAATGAATATTTCAGCATTCTTAGTTAACTCTGTCCTAGGATGTACTTTTGCTTCTCATACAAAGAATGCCTTCAGAATAGTAAAAAGTTGAAGTCTCAGAAAGGGCTGGCAGACTTTTAATAATCAAAGTGGCATTTGTCTGAATTTTGTGGTAAGCAAATTATGGAAGTTACATTAAAGACTTCTTTTGAAACATTGACTTCGCCAATGAGCAGGTGAAATCTGGAGAACACTTTTCTCCATTGGCAAGTATGTAATTGTCTACTTTCAGTGATATTTCCCCCACTGAGGATCCTCTAAGTCGAGAGTTTTTCCTGCAATCTCAAAAGTAGACCAGAAGGTGTTTATTCCAACTGCAAATTGCATAGTGTTGTCAATTATTTAATTCAAATGCAGGTCATAAGAGTTATCCATTTAGACAAAACTCCAGTTTGGGGATTTATAATGATTTCTAAATGGGCTTTCCACATGGACTACCAAGTTGTTGTGATTGTTTTCTTAATCCTGTATGGAATGTAATGATTGACTTCTGAAACTATAGATATTCTGGAATTTGCATATATTTCTAATTTTCTTTCAAAAGCTTTACATAGGAATTATCCCTTGAATTTTCTCTAAATTTCAGATATTTGGTACATATTTCTTCACCTAATCTATACTGGACTTGAAAGCTGGATTTTCTCCCCTTTCTGTGATTTCTTCTTTGTGGAATACCCTATCTGTTATTGCTAAGAACTTCAAAGTTGAAAAACTTGCATTTCAAACCACTAACAAATATTAATATTAATGTACTTTGCTAAGAGCTTCAAAGTTGAAAAATTTGTGTTTTAGTCAACTAATAATATTAATATTAATATAGTTTTCTACTATTTGACTACTTAATTTATGATCTACTTGATTTCTATCTTCTGACCTTATATAAAAAAGTTGGCATAGCTATAGCTCCTGAATTAAAACTCATGTAAAGTTTATGCAAAGAAAAAGCAAGCTAATTTCCTCATTATCCATCTCATCTTTGGTGATCCAATAAAAGCATATCCAACATTCAGTTTCCAAAATTAATAGCAGTTGTCAAGTTTAAAGTATAGTTCTTCATATTTCTGAACATTGTCATAAGTCATTGAAGATAGATTTATGAAATGACAGACTTTCCCAGAATAAAATACAATGTGTCAAGAAGCTATTCTTTAGTTCCAGTCCAATGGGAACTTAAGAAATCATTTAAAACAAGAATAAAAACAGAAATAACTTTGAAATGCCTTGTAGGTGACAAGTATATCTCAAAGCTCCCTGTACCTCACCTTTGCTAATCAATGTAGATCTTTTTTTTGTTGTTATTTCTGTGTTTTAAATGTATTGGAAGTTATGAACATATTGTTTTCTGTCCTGGAAATTTGTGAGATAATATAAATCAAGTGGTTGTGGTTTATTGGCATAAGGATTCTATATGTAAAGATCTACAATTTAAATGTCATTTTTCCTTTTAACTTGAAAAGTTATCTTATTATTTCCTATTCATTTCTTAATTTCAGATGTCATACCATAGATAGGTAAAGTTATCGTTAATAGGAATTTGTACAAATACTAAAAAATAAGGCTTAAAATGTAACCTATTCCACTATTTCCTAACATCCCCAACTGTAAAAAGCATGATCAATTTAATAATTGTGTTTAAAGAAAAAAATCACTGTATTTTACATTCAAATTAATTGTACGCCATAACTGTGTTTCAAAAATATAAAAATACAAAATAACATTTGTCTCAGAAATTAAAAATATGTTAACCCATGTTGACATACAAGGCGTTTTCGCATATATAAGCAATCTGGAGCTTATTTCATTCCTGCAACAGCTTTGATAAGTTGATACAACTCTCTCCATTTTACAGAGGAAGTGACCTAGGATCAGGATATTAAACTATTATCAAAAGAAGTACTGCTCAGAAAGAGCAGACCAGAAACTCAGATTGGGAAACCAAAGTTTCTAATTTTCTGTATTTGCTAATCTATGCAAGAATATACTACATAACAATAAGGTTTGTAAATGTTTCAACTAATGGAAAAAAAAAGTCACGAGTGGACAACATATATCAAATGTCAACGTCAAGTCAGTGTATTAAGAGGGCTTTGGAGGTTAGATGGACCATTTATAAACCTTGTGTCAAATCAAATAACTTATTCAAGTATCTTTTGATATATTAAAAAAGCACTATAGTAAATTCATTCATTCATCCATCCATCTGTCCATCCATCCATCCATCCATCCATCCATCCATTTATGCACCCATCTGTTCATTTACTTATAACACAATTACCAAGATTTATTTTATTGAAACACATTTGTTGGTCAGTTAGGCTAAACTTTAAAAGAGATGCAGAAAGGTTATAAAATCAGTGAATTTGATAAGGTCTGACTTTCCAAATGTTTACAAATAATTACCATTTAAATTACTGCAAAATGCAAACTGTTAACTTCAATTTTGTACAGTCAGTGAAGGATGAGAAATGTTAAAACCACACCAACTTTTCATGCCAGAGAACACAAGTCATCCTTCTCTTTTCTTCTTAGTGTAAGCATCTACTTAGAACAACTGGAAGCATTCTACCAAATTTTGTTTAAATAGGAAAACAGATAATAAGTATACAGCAGTTAAAAATGCCATTACAAAGCAAGGACTTGAAGCAGTTTAAAAATCAAAGAAGTGCATCAAGTATTCAAACCTTTTAATTTAGTTCCTAATCATTTATCTTAATGAATATCAAGCATAACTATTAAATGATTATTTTATATATATAAGAAAAAAGGAATTATTATGTTTACATCTTTAAGAAAGGTTAGCAGTTTCTAGTATTAAACATTCACATATCATTTTCCATGAAAATCATTACCTATTCATTCTTACCCTCGTAGGTCACTACAAAGTGGCTTATCAAAGTGATGAAAAGATCCGGAGCAACTTCCACGGAAGATCGTCCCATAATATTTTAACATGGATGAATAAATAAATATATTTCATGCTATCTAAATCCTACTATGCATGAGTTATGAAGCATTGTACAAAGCCATGCTAAATGGATAGAAGGATGGCTACTTACCAACAGGGCGAGCTGTAGACATTACAATGGTGTGGTGAGAACATAAAGAAGAAATTTAAAAAAAAAAGAAAAGAAAAGAAAATTATCAGAATGCATGATGTGTAATGTTAACATTTAAGTATGGACAGTAGAGTGATCTCTAGTCTTATAATTCAAGTATGAACAGGATGTCTGAGTTTGACTAAAACTGAAAGTTATAATTCTAAGAAAATAATTATTTTCATTCCAGAATTAGCTCTTTGTGAATTGAGAGATAGTTTATGTAAAGTCATATTGTCATCACTTACTATAGTTCTTATTTCAAAGAACTTTTTAAATACCCTCCCTGTATCACCCCAAAGTTAAGAACCTGATGAATATAACTATTCAAGTCACAGACTGGCAAATGTCATGTCAATAAAAGAAAGCCTCACTGTCTGATTTAAATAGCAATTGGATTTTAAGCATGGTTAGTCAGAACCATTACAAGGACTACGGAAAAGCCCCTGACGCTGCTTTTCAGCCAGTAATAAGTTAAGATCACATAACTTTTCATCCATGGACAGGGTGGATGAAAATATAACAAATATGTTGGAACAACATCCTTAGAGATTTCAACTGAGTAGCTCCCTAACTACTGTTAAGCTTCTTTTCTTTTTTTTTTTCTTTCTTTTTCTTTTGTGTTTTCTTTCTCTTTCATTTCTTTTTTTTTTGGCAGAGGGCAGGAAACAATGAGTGACAAGTTGATCCTTTTTCACACTGAGAATGGCTTTCAAACTGCTGCTTCAGCAAATTATTATCATATTTTTTATTATACCATAACTCAATCATTAAAATCAGGCTGGCCCTGTTATTATGCACAGCAATTGTGAGAGACATACATGGGCTCAATAATACTTTCTTTAAAGAGAATAAAGCCAAATCAATTTAGATAGTAAACCACTTCATATAAAAGCAATGGACAAATATAAAACATATGGTGCCATTATTCAAGTGAAGAGGAAATACATTTAATAGCATTTGAATTATTATGAACTCTTATATTCAAAATATAAACTTACACAACAAACAAGTGTTTTGCCCACGTCCCCGTGGATAAAGCTCTAGTGTGCATATAACATAACTCTAGAATTTAGGGTAGTTTTGTCTCCATGATGCCTCATTGGACGCAATGAGATAGATATAGCCACTGAAACCATATTTATAGGCATCCATTCACTCAACCAATACATCATGATACTAGCTTTGTGCATTCTCTGAAACAATAAGGAGTTGCCTCTGTAGGAGATTCATGGTCTTATAGTATTATTTACAATGAAAAGGGGGGAATTCAGATGATTCAAAGAAGAATAAAGCAATCATAGCAGCAGGATGCAAATTCTAGCTCAGTGACCCTCTAGTGCATCCCACAGCCTATGAGGTGTTTGCCATAGCAAGAGGAAGAAAATCAGAAAGTTGCCCAATCCACAATTTCTTTCTTGGGAGTAGGTGTACACAAAAATAACAACCAAGAACAAGACAACAGACTAACATCATAAAGTTGTGCCTCCTTCGAAAGATGTATCTCTTAATTTTGTTAGCGTCCGGTAGAAAAAGAACTTTTCCTTTTGGTTTTGAATTTGCATTTTTCAGGTGCCCTCTCAGGCTGACTCCCCAACATAATGCTTCATTTAGAAACCAAAAGGCATTTTGAATCTATTGATTTTAAAGAGAGAAAAAGAAGAAACCATGGCGAAAAATTGGGCTTAAAAATATAAAATATATTTCTATTTCACTTAGTGTAGAGTAATTTTATTTAAAAGAAAAAAAAAAAAGGTTTTATTGCCCTAAAAGCAAGATCGTTTTTTCCAATGAAGTCTTAATTTATGCAAAGCCAATTTGAACAATTGAAAATGGGAAAAATGTGTTTACAAATATGCAGTTTGTGTTAACTCATTTTGGACCCATTTAAAAATGCTCCATTAGATCATGAATTAGTTGACTAGAATATAAATGCTAGGAGGTCAGCTATCGTCTAGCATTATTTCTTTCTAATTTTATGTTTGTCAAGTCAGCAAAGGGAGCTACTTGCTGTTAATTTTAATTTTATAACATATTTCCACCTTATTTTAAAGTAGAAAACAACTAAGTAAATATCTGTGCCAGATTTTGACTATAAAAGTCCTTTTCCTTTTCCCCAACTGGACTTCATGATAAAATTTTAGCAGAAACATACCAATTAAACTTCTCGTTTCTGTTACATAGCAACATTTTATCCGGAAAAAAAAAAACTAGCTGGTGGATGTTTTCAAAATCAGCAAATTAAACTAAACTGTGTCCCTGCATTAAATGGATGAAAATGGATGTGGCCTCTTGGTCAGTTGACCCTGTTCTAATAAAACAATCCAGGGAAGGGCTAAACATTTCACGTATGTGCACAGAAAAATGAGCACAGAAAAAAAATAAGTCGTAGATAATATGCTTTTTCTCCTGTTAACCTCTTAGCATGAGAAGTTCCAACTGCTTTTCCTAATGATAAAAATATTTTTAAAAAAATATTTTACTCCACATTCTATTGTATCATGGAGATTTTCTTTTTCTTTAACCCTATTTTTGAGGTTTCAGTCTTAGATGAGTAATAAATACATACCACACAGATTAAACTCTCTAATCCATCTACAGGACACAGATTAGGGGAGAGACCATTTAAGGTTTGCTGATTTAAAAAAAATCCTATTAAAAACAAAAAAACTCTATTAGTTTTTTAAGTTAGCTAGAAACATCCATGTGAGGGGAGCATGCTTTGTTAAATGAAATGTTAAACCTGCAACTTTCAACAAATTATGAAAACAATTAGCTGGGAAATATCTCAAAGCAAACAGACCACTTCATGTCTCATTCATCCAAGCATTCAAGTATAAAAAGAACCCTGCTGCTTCTATAAACAAACAACTCCTCACATTTTTCTCACCATTTGTTTAGTCAGCAAATATTTTTTAAATGGAACATTTCTTGGTGGGTTGTTTTTTTTTCCCCCCACTCACTTCAGAAACAACAAATAAACAAGTTTTGGGGAAAATTTGGTCAGGTGAATTGTTTTCCTAAAGGGTTGCCTAGTAAATGAATACATACAAATATATAATCACCTACAGAGAATATAGATTCAATGTAGTAATGTGGTTTACAAAGGCTATCGGATTTTGATACTATATAATCAGTCTGTGTCTTTGATTGGTATATGATGACAGCTTTTGATGATCTGTTAATTCATGAGGAATGAAGATGTTTGTAAGCAACTAGCATGCTGATTTTGTCTAAATTTGTTTTGTATCTAAATTCATGCTAGAATGTCCGGATGGGGAAAAAAAATGGATTTGGTGGAATAAAAGTAGAGCGATTGAGAAGTGTGGAATCATCAATATTTTCCAAGTTGTCCAAAGTGCGTGTCTCCTAAGAGTTACCTGGGGAAAGACAGGTTTTGTTTTTTGGTTTTTTGTTCTATAATTTGGTGCTAAAATCATAGATCAGAAAAAAATGATGGCCCTCATGGAGGACCAACAGGAGAATCCCTGACACATTTCTCACCCATGCAATTCCTCCAAACCTTTTTGCCAATCATATGAAAACTCCTGGGAGTAAAGCTGCACAAGGGTAGGAGGTGGGATTACACAGGGTGGAATGTGACTGAGACAGGGTGAGAGCCTGCAGCTGACCTTCTCACAAAGGATGACGAGAGGAGGCATCGGTTAAGGTGCTGGAAGACAGGTGGGAAGACTGAGCAGAGGATGTGGTCGCCTATCTGTCTGACGTTCTGTGAGTGTAAATGATGCCATGGGTGATGCCTATTTGGTGAGAATAAGTATGGATGTCCACACGGTACCCCTTGGTACCCCGGACTCTATGATTTACTCATGTGGATCAACGCTCACCACGAGGAAGTCCATTAATTCATTCTACTTCACTGTGGGGGTTAAGTAATGCTTTCTTTCACTTACAAGCAATTCCAGGGAGTCTATAAATGAACGTTATTCCATGAATGAAAAAGTGCATGACACCCAGAAAGTGAAAGTTATTACAGGAGCGACACTGATGATTTCAATTATTTAAGGCCAATGAACTTCACAAATCACTCTCTAAATCAGATTTTCTCATTGTGGGAGCTCATTTGTATCCATTTTTCACTTCGGAAGCGGTGTTGGTTTTATTTATTTATTTTTTATTGTTGCTTTTTGGATGCTGAAATAGAAAAGGATTTCAAACTAGTACTCTCCTGGTATAAACTGACGAGCTAGTAAACAGAAAGCAGAGTACCTCTAAAATTGTGACATTTAAAAGAAGTAAATACTTCAAAACCGTGGGTACATAAAAGATTGGGATAAATCTTTTCTATTCTTAAGATTTACTTTTAAACCATCTCAGCTATTATTTATTATATAAAAAAATAATTCCCTCAAATAATCATCCCTGTGAACCCAAATTTGAAAGCAATTTTATTTCAATTAATAATAGAAAGGACACAAAATCTAGGCATCTTAATAATAATAATAATAATGATAAAGGAGTGTAAGCTATTGTTCTGACTGTGAGTTCACTTACCAATTTAACCAAATATTAGTCTGTTGATTCAATTGTATTTTCACATCTTAAGCTTCTTACCTCGGACTGTGAGAGAAGCAGAGCTTCTACTTTTCCAACCCGATTCTCAGCAATACACATATAGGTGCCTTCATCTGTACTCATGGCCTTTTAATTCTCAGTGTGTAATCATCTTTGATGTCATACCTGTGTAGAAATTAACTGGTTTTATTAAATAATGTATTAGATAAATTAAAATAACACTACATTTTCATCTTCATTTCCTTTTTTGATTATCATATTTTAACTAAAACAAAACACATGGGCACACATACATAATATTCAGCCGCGAAGCGCAATTGTTAGATTCAAGGTGTTACTAAAAAGATCATGAATTTCATATTGGATCTCATTCAGCCTGATTACCAGCTACCCATATTTCATATATGTATTAACAACTCTTACTGCATCAAAACTATCAAAGGCATTATTAGCACTTGGACTTTTTTTGGAGGCAGTTCTTAGATAGTAAGTAAGGAATAGTGTATATTTCAGTTTCTAGGTGAGTTATATTTACTATTTTGTAAGTTACACTGTACTTCATATATGACTTACTTTTTGGGCATCTTGAATCTAGAGCTGAACTATATTAAAGGAAAAAAAATTTCTCTTATTTGTTGGCAAATTGACACAAATACATTGTTGAAGGAATTAAGAGGGGGCTGAGTTTTAAAAATTAGTAATATTAACTCTTAATGCACCAACGTGCCTAGGAGTGATTTCTGGACACCCTCAGCTCTATCATATGCATTTTTCTTACTTCTACTTTTCTAACAAGTAGACTGAGACTAGTTCATAAAAAGATAACAAAACTTTAACATGAATCTGTCGAAATACTTGCATATAAGAATATGCTCTTATTAAGATTCTAAGAGATTACATCACACAAGCAAAATAATGAAGCTATTATCTTTTTTATCTGATCTTTCCTCTTGATTTTCACTGACAGTCTTTGTTATTTTACACACATACTTTTGCAATAACTTTTGATGGATCATATTGCCCTTCTCCTTCACACATATCATACAAGTAAAGCTTATTTTAAAAATATTGCTTTAATTGATTCTAGCTACTCACAACTAGCTGGGATTTCCTATTGCTTTCAGGACAAAGACAACATTTTAGGCTTACCGTGAAGATTACTATAATTCAAATTTCTTCTACTTCTGCTGCTTTAGCTAAAGATTAATAGCTTAAGTTTACTACAGTGTAAGACATAGGCCTAATAATCGTTCCATTTGATAGAAGTTTACATGACAAAAAAGCAATGTCTATGAACCAATCATGCCAACCAACTTAATTATCATGCTCTATCCTCCAATTATGGTGGTTATTTTTCTGTCAGCACCATTCTTCAGTTAAACTTCTGCTGATTTAAAAAATGTCTAAGCTGTTAGAAAAGCTTTCTCAAACCCTTGTTTGAAACCAACCATTACAACACTTGACAATGGTATTAACCGTCTCCTTGGAACTTACTTCTATACAATCATGGGGCGCACTTGCTTACACTTTGTACCATTCGTCCTCTTTTGATGAAGGCAGAGATCCTGCCTGCTTCACTCACTGCTATAAGCCTCAGCCCCTAACATTGAGCTTTCAACATCCAGTAGCATAACCAGGGGTGAAGAGCAGACTGGAGCCAAATGGCCTAGAGTTTCAACCTTAGGCTCTACCTCCTCCAATCCGTGTAAAAATGGACAGCATACTTAAACTCTCTGGGTCCAATTTCTTCATTAGCAAAATGGTGCAGATGATAACACCTATTTCATGAATTGAGAGTGACCTTTCAGGAGACATACCCAGTTCATAAAAATGGCACACAGAAAGCACAATGTATATAGTTATTTTTACTGTAACTCATAGGATCTCAAGAATATTGGTTGGATATACGATGATATCTTTATTTTTTAAAGATTATTTATTTATTATTTGACAGAGAGAGAGATCACAAGTAGGCAGAGAGACAGGCAGAGAGAGAGGGGAAGAGCAGGTTCCCCGCTGAGTAGAGAGCCCGATGCGGGCTTGATCCAAGACCCTGAGGTCATGACCTGAGCCAAAGGCAGAGGCTTAACCCACTGAGCCACCCAGGTGCCCCAATGATCAATATCTTGTTTCTTACTGATATAAGGTTCAACCGAATCTAAATGGCTGCAAGTTTGCAAATTTGCCACATTCATCTATTAAGGTTTCCTTATGAGCTACATTTAATAACTTAGAGGCAAGGACGGGGGCGAAATGCGTAAGAGAGTGCATGCAAACCTGCTCCGCTTAACCTCAGCCAATTAAAAACGAGAAAAAAAAACGATTTTGATGATGGGCTCAGAAGAGTTGTTGGTGATATATTTACTGTCTATAAAAACCAATATTTCCTACAGTTAGTCTATTTCTGCTGGACATGCTTAGTTCGAGATACAAGGATTGAATAAAAATAATGTATTTTGAGACATTCTAATTTATCTCAAAAAAACTGGATTCTGGCTAGAGTTTGGGTCATGGTTCTTGTCTTGTCTTGTCTTCAGAGCTCTCTAAATTTTTATCAAAAGCTAAAAGAGGGGAAGAAAAACTTGAATGTCTACAAAATCCTCTCTGGATCAAACCCACATGAAAATATTATTCTGAGTTTAAAAAAAAAGATACGCATGATTTCTGATTTGTCATTGAGGAAAAAATAAAAAATTTATGTGCCTCACAGTTTAACAAACAAACAAAAAAGACTCACATGCATTAGCTCACAGCAACCTCTAAATAATTCTCTTGAGGGGCACCTGGGTGGTTCAGTCAGTTAAGCGTCTGCCTTTCGCTCGGGTCATGATACCAGGATCCTGGGATGGAGTCCAACATTGGGCTCCTCGCTCAGCAGGGAGACTGCTTCTTCCTCTCCTCCAGCCTGCCTGCCTGCCTGCCTGCCACTCCCTCTGCTTGTGCTCTATCTCTTGCTATCGCTCTCTGTGTGTCAAATAAATAAATAAAATCTTAAAAAAAAAATCTCTTGAATCTGAAAATGTCATTTTACAGAAGAGGAAACCGACCCTTCATTAAGTGAATGATTGCTCAAAGTTATTTTACTACTAAAGAGAAAAATCAGAATTCAAATCTTGAACTCTGACTCTCACCATGGCACTTTTTTTCACTCTGTGTACATGCCTCTTTCCTACAGTAAAATACTTTGTTGACATTTTTTTTAAAGATTTTATTTATTTATTTATTTGAGAGAGTGCACAAACCCATGCACAAAAGCTGGGGAAGGGCAGAAAGAGAGGGGGAAGCAGACTGCCCGCTGAGCAGGGAGCCCCGATGCAGGGCTGGATCCCAGGACCTGGAGATCATAACCTGAGCCAAAGGTAGATGCTAAGCCTACTGAGCCACCCAGGTGCCCCTCTTGAATTTTTAAGTGTTAACTTAAGATATATATGCCACATTATCTGTATCAATTGGATAGAAATATAACTCTGCATTCATCAAACATTTAGTTATAACTTCTGGCAAATTTAACCTCAGGTTAGATAAATTCATTATATAGGGAACAACATGGTAGATAAACAGGGTGAGAGCTATCTATGTCTTGTTTTAGTAGGTAAGAGTATTTACTTACAAATTACAGATGACATAATATTTGAACTTTAAATATGTCTGAAATCAGACTTGCTGAGATTTCTCAATTCTTTAAGGAGTATTTAAGAAAGCCGAGAATAGGAATGGGAATACTGCATCGGTGTTTTAATTTTCTTTTGTTTTAAATTGGTTTTTGCTTGTTTAACACCAAGAGATACAAGAAATGGTGCACTGTACTCTGTGATTGCAATTCTGTTTTCATAGGAAAAATGAAAAATGAAATACATCTTGCAAAGAATAAATGAATTAATATTAGCTACTAATGAAAGAGACTACCTTTCAAAGATATCATGCCATTGTAAGAATATAGTGATAAGGAAATAGGGAATATATTTTTTTTCTAACATAGACAGGGTTTCAGAAATAGGTTGTAAAACTCTGGATAAGAACAATGGTGCTATGGAGATTCTTGTAGAATATTTATAAAATCCCAACTTGGCAAAGAAAGTACGTATACCAAGTAATAGGCCCATTTATCATAAAACAGGTAAGCTTTGGAGTAGGAAGAAGTTGGGAGTGATGATTTTTAATGCTCCTCCCCTAAAAAAGTGCTTCTTCACTGGAATTCGTCGATGCTCATTAAGTATTGTCTCATTTCCATTTACATTTGAAAATCATTGATATCTGAGAAAATTATAATGAAAATTTAATTATTTTAATTATTTTATCCGAGAAATCCTAACATTTAAAGAGATGTACATGTCTCTTACATGCCAGGCACTGCATTAAAATTGGGGAGACATGCCTTTAGATTTTGTTTATTGGGGCGCCTGCGTGGCTCAGTGGGTTAAGGCCTCTCCCTTCAGCTCAGGTCATGATCCCAGGGTCCTGGGATCGAGCCCCACATCAGGGTCTCTGCTCGGCAGGGAGCCTGCTTCCTCTTCTCTCTCTGCCTGCCTCTCCACCTACTTGTGATCTCTGTCTGTCAAATAAATAAATAAAATATTTTTAAAAAAAGATTTTGTTTATTTACTGGACAGATAAAGAGAGAGACAGAGCTCAAGCATGGGGAGTGGCAGGCAGAGGCAGAGGGAGAAGCAGACCCCCCCTGAGCAAGGAGCCTGATTCTGGTCTTGATCCCAGGGATGATGACCCTGATTCCAGGGATGATGCTTAACCTACTGAACCACCCAGGTGCTCTAGGGAATATATGTCTTCATAAGGCTCCAAGCCCAGGGAAATGGTTCTCAACTGGAAAGGATGAGATATGACTCCACACAAAAGTCTATCAGAACAATCTCTAAGACCTTCTCCAGCTAACACCTACCTTTCCCCAGTCTAAGGTTTGATATGCACACATTTCTGAGGGCCATGCTGTCTTATCCCAATTAGAAATAATGGCTACAATACACTAGTCCTGATGGGTCCCATCACACAGGGTTATTGTAATTTAAAAACAAAACAAACAACAACAACAACAACAACAGATGTGAAGACTCAGATATCCCAGGGTATTCAGAATCTTTAAATTCTCATTTTTTTCACTGGAACTTTGCCTGAGGAAAGCTTGTAAATATTATCAGCATTATGGATTTATATAAAATTATTTTGAATATATATAAAATGACTGAATCTTTCCATCAAGAAAAACCCTTCTGCAACCATCCATCATCTTTTGAATACTATGTGCCACAATCTACCAACAAGTTTTCCAACTTAATTCCTATGATGAGTGACCTCTTCCATTTTTTAACATCTCTGATATCTATTAGAAGGTCTCCTATAGATGATAAAACAAAAATACTTCTTCCAGAAGTTTCTACTAATCCATTACCTCCTGGGCCAACCAGAAAAATGTACTCTCTCTCTTGCATGACAGCCTTTGCGTTTTGCATTTTTTATGAATTTTCTCATTTTTAGGTCAACTATTTCTAACCATAAACTATATAATGTGATAGCAATTATATAATCTAAGGGTTACTGGAAGAATGAAGAGCATCAATACAAATTCACTGGTTTATATACCTAAATACGATTAAGTGTTTCTACTATTTGAAACCATCCAATGGTTTCTCCTTCAGTCACTCAGAATAAAACGCATTTTTATGATCTTCAAGGTTTTAGATAATCTACTCCTCACCTACCTGTCCAACTTTATGTTCACCCTCTTCTAACCACATGATCGTTCTTTTCTTTGTTTAACATAACTACCTAGTTACCATGGTGCCTTTGTACTTCTGTTGCAACTTCATGGAATGCCCTTCTATCTTCCATTGCTAATCCTTCTTGACTTTTAAGATTATTTAAATATTCCCTCAAAGATGTCTTTCCTGCTCAAACACTGTGAAGTAGCTTTCTACCCACCAGTGACTTAAAAATTACTTTTATTTCTTTTTATTTTCATATCTCCTTGTTACTTTTATTATTTTTCTCTTTAAGGCAATATCTCTTTCAAGTTTTTAGTTTCCTTGTTTACTGTCTTTCCAAGAGCATGTGTGCTCCATGAGAACAAGTGCTAAGTCTCTCTTTTCCCAAACTATGTACCCCAAGTCCTATCAAACAGTCCCTGAGATCTTGAATATATGTTCAATGAATGCTTACAGAATGAATGATGCAACACCCAACAAATGCCTGAAATTCTTCTGTAGTTCTTTCATAGCAGGGTTATTAGTTACACAAATATATGTAGAATGGAAAGATCAACTAATTTGAAATATACTATTCTACTCTATCAAGAAATACAGTAATACTTTTAGGTTTATACACAGTTAGCTCTGAAACATTGGATAAATTAATATCAACATAATATTGTGAATGAAAGAACTCAAAATATTTAATACACAAATGCTACTAGAAAGACAAAGTAAAGAAGTTAGCAAATCTTTACCAGCAATCTAGACATCTGGTTTACAAGTGATCGTTAATAAATGTCCCTCTGTAAATTAATAACTTGAGAAAATAATCTCTCTTCCTGCAACGGAATAAATGATGTGATTCTAAAAGAATATCTCAAATAAATGTGAAGAGGCTAAGAAAACAGAGTTAAAGCTTTGTGTTTTGCTGAAAGCTTTCAAATATACTATCTCATTATTTTGGCAACTGGGATATGTCTTGTGAAAATAATGACAATAAAAAATACATGCATGGTGTTCTCAAATAGACTCTTTAATTTATCCTAACAAAAATTCTGGTAGAGGGGCGCCTGGGTGGCTCAGTGGGTTAAGCCGCTGCCTTCAGCTCAGGTCATGATTCCAGGGTCCTGGGATTGAGTCATGCATCAGGCTCTCTGCTCGAGCAGGGAGCCTGCTTCCCCTCTCTCTCTCTGTCCGCCTCTCTGCCTACTTGTGATCTCTCCCTGTCAAATAAATAATAAAATCTTTTAAAAAAATTCTGGTAGATAAGGAGGTAAAATATTATTTATCCCATTTTAAAAATACAAAAAACTTAGACATATAAAGTTCAACCTGCCTGAAGGCAAACCATACATCTTATTAATAATATACTTTTATAAAATAGAAATTGGTTATTCTAAGAAGCTAACAGATTATAAATTGAGATATAGTAAAGAATTGAAAAATTATTGAGTCTAGTTTAATGTTCAAAGTTTAAGTTTAGAAAAAAAGCACTTTGTTTTCTAGAACCCTGAATTTCATTGGTAGCAAAGGTTTAGACCACACTGGAATCTAGAATCTAGATTTTTCATGAATTAGATTATAGAGGTTATAACTTTCTACCAAGAAATAACACATATTTTCAATTTATTAAAAAAAATGATGAATAAATATATAGAAGAAACATTTAAGTAAATATGGGATTTACTCCAAAATGGCAACTACTCCCACAAACTTTTCCTTAATGGCTTTGGTAAATAAATGGTCAATAATACAATCAAGCTTTTAGTTTCTGAGAATTCAGGCCTCATGGTCTGGGTACAGAAATTTTACACTAGATAATTTATACTATCTAATATATAATTGCAACTTGATTATTTGTGGGCTAAAATATGCCTGAAAGCAGGTGTGTGTGTGTGTGTGTGTGTGTGTGTGTGTCTGTGTGTGTGTCTGTCTGTGTTTTGGCCCACTGACATTTTTAAATTACTGGAATAATTGACATTATTTCAGGCTTTGACATTTTCATAAACAAATCTGGATTTTCAAATCAAGGTCTATTTTACTCCAAAGTACATACTCTTTCTCCTTCATCACACTGCCAACCCAATAGATCTAATACAATGGTACACTGCACAGCTGGAAACACCACTCTTCCTTCTAACACTACTCAACCACTGTGCCAATTTCTAGCCCAAACCCTGACAATACACTGACGAGCCCAGGAGACTCAAGCACAACAAGTATGTCTATCAGCTTTCAGAAAAAGAAGCATCTTGTGTCAGAGAAATGATAAACTTATGTGATCAAATTAGCTCTTACCTGCAAAAACTGCAGAAATCCAAGAATTGATTTTTAAAGAAACTATGTCTAAAAGCACTTCAAGGGGTACTTGGGTGGCTCAGTCCATTGTGTGCCTGACTCTTGCTTTTGGCTCAGGTCATAATCTCATGGATCCTGAGATCCAGCCCTAGGCTGGGCTTTATACTCAGCAGGGAGTCTGCCTGAAGATTCTCTCCCTTTTCCCATACCCCCCACTCATGCATGGGTGTTCTCTCTCTCTCTCTCTCAAATACATAAATCTTTAAAAACACTTCAAAACCCAGAAAGAAGTAAATGTGTGGCTCATTACTAATTTCACATTTAGGCAAGATGAGGCAAAAAATGACAAACTTCCTCTCCAAAGGCCACACATTGAAGCAAATATAATCAGAGGAGAAATTGTCCTGAGTATCTACTACCAGTCTCTGTTTTCTCTAATGGGTCATGAATTTCCTGAGACAATAATTTCCCTCCTAAAACTACATATTTCACAAGCAGTTGGATGTTAAATATTTCCAAAAGTCCAATAAATGTGGCCTTATTTCTTTAATTTCTTTCTGGATAAGTTGATACATGCATTGTAGGAATCTCATTGATGCTTTTCACTATTACATTAGATAATTGGAGAAATGCTCATTTTTCTTAGAAAGTAAATATTGACTGAGTAGTATACAAAATTATGATTAATAGCTCCTTACATTTAGAGAGATCTTTATAGTTTGCAACAGAGTTTAATACATGGTTTCACAACAATAAGTGACTTAGAAAAAAAATGATTATTTCCAAACACCATTTTATAGAAGATGCTGAGATTGTTGTCTTGAGCTATAAAGAGACAAGGATCAGTTCAGTATCCTCCGCAGCAAGTACATTCATTCTTCTAACCCAGAGCAACACGCCCCTTCCACTGACCAGTGTGTTATCACCCTGTGTGAGTGTGCATTGGGCAGGTGTGCATTTCTGTGCCAGTGATTTTATAGTCACGGTTCCAAAAATTCCAGAATATAACTTTACCAATATTTCACTCACTATTACTCTAAAACCAACTGTAATCCTAGGAGGCTCATAAACGTGTTTACTAATACACACACATTCTACAATTATCCTTTCAGTAAGCCATCTAATGTACCTAAGTTTTTTTTTTTTTAAGATTTTATTTATTTATTTGACAGAGAGATCACAAGCAGGCAGAGAGGCAGGCAGAGAGAGAGGAGGAAGCAGGCTCCCTGCTGAGCAGAGAGCCCGATGCGGGGCTCGATCCCAGGACTCCGAGATCATGACCTGAGCCGAAGGCAGCAGCTTAACCCACTGAGCCACCCAGGCGCCCCACTGAGCCACCCAGGCACCCCTAATGTACCTAAGTTTTGTCTTGATTTCTTATTAGGCTTCTTAAAGTAGTTGAGAATACATTTTAAATGCCTAAAGCCTACTTTGATATAAAACAGCTACTTTGTAAATATGGTACAATATGTATGATCAACATGTAGGAGGTATTGTCTGACTTTAATGAAAAGCAGGAAAAACAATGAAATGGATGAAAAAAAAACATTACTGGTGAGGAAATCCTCATAGAAATTGGGTGATTTTGATTGTAAAATCTGTCAGTCTCAGACTGATATAAATGCAGTCATTGTTGCCAGGTTTGATTAATGACAGTTGTACAATCATGTGCTGACAATCCCCACCATAAAGATACCTTTTTTCCCCTGATACGGAACACTGCTGAAAAATGCAACCCAATCAGATTTGGCCCCCGGACAACATGTGCTATCATCACTGTACCGTGAATTGAGATTGATTGGTAACCAGCTGTGACAAAGTTGGAAAAGAAGCTCTGGGTTTTATATTCATTTTTTCCCAAATAAAAAAAGAAAGAAAAGAGGAAGAAAGAAAGAAAGGAAGGAAGGAAGGAAGGAAGGAAGGAAGGAAGGAAGGAAGAAAGAAAAAAGAAAGAAAGGAAGAAAGAAAAGGAAACCGAATTGTGTCAAAACCATTACCATCTGTTCAGCTAAATAATCCACAAAACACAATAAATTTATTTTAATACTGACAATAACAGTTTATGTGCAAGGTTCCATTGTTGTGAGATCTCGTATTTGATGATGAATCTTAAAAGTGTTTCCAAAGAGAAAATATTATTCATATTTAAGGAGCAGAGTACTATCTTCTCAGATCACTTCTAAATTTAAAGAATCGATTTTATTTCTTTCTCCAGACAAAAATTTCATAGGTAGTGGGGAAATTTCCTATATATCTAAATTTATTTTGAAAATACCAAACAAGATTTTTGAAAACTGGCAAAATTTTAGAACAAAATCACATTTCATACATTTCTCATACTCTGCAATCCCTAATGCATTGTGAGCTTCTAGGGTAGAACCTTTCCTTTATTTTCTGGCTTTTGTGAATATTATTCAGATAATTTAGGGACCTCTCTGTCCAAGCCTTCCACAGTGACTAGAATTGGGGACAATAAAAGAACAAAAGAAAACACAACACAACTTCTGTTATGAAGTGTGACTTTACCATGTTTGGTTCAAACCCATGTATCTCATCACCTTTCTTGAATTATGTGAGGATTCTGCACTAATAAAAATTCTTGAATGGCTGTTCTCATTTCAAAACCTCCTTTGTTTTTCATGGAAGGAAATTTATTTTCTCAATATCTTTCCTTTTTGAAATCACCTACTACTTCTTGCTGCAAGATGTCTGGCTCCAATTCTACAACAAATGTTTTGAATTAGCACTTAAAATTTTATTATGTATCTGCTTTATGAATCATTATGTTGGCCAATAGTAAAAACGATGAATTGACCAGGAAATATTTAATGCCTATGTAAGTAAATATGCCTTTCGTTTTAGGGAGAGTTTAAAAAGTTAGCTTTTATATTTTCAAAATACTTGCAGTCAGTTGAAAATCACCCTACACCTTTTAAACTCTTACAGAAAACAAAGACATGTCTACAATCATGAGCATTCCATGGTTCTGTAATTCCATGAAAATTTAACTATGGAGATTTTATATGAAAATGTCACAAAGTCTATTGCCTGCTTTCAACAGAAGGATCTTCAGGATAAAAATTAATCATTAATTTTATGGAGTCATTCATAGATAAGTAAAGACATACCCATCAACCACCCAAAAGCTCCACACGGATGACAGTGGATGTGGAGATAACAGCCATTTAGAACTCAGCAGTGATTTTCAGTTGCTCAAAAAAAATTCATGCTGACAACTCCCAAATTTGAATAGAGGCACTCCTATATAAACATCAGCTTTCTCTGAGAAATTTAAATCTTTTTTTTCACTCTTAAAAGCGGGAAGTAGATAAAAGTTGGTCAATCTTCTAACACAATCTTCTTGCTCACAATTCTTCAAACAAAATTCCTCCACAGACAACACTTGAAACTATTATTAAAACTTATGGAAGCACCTCTTGGCAACCCACATCCCAAGTGATATTTTCATACTCTGTAACACTTAAATATATTCTAAAGTCAAGTTCTTTACAGGTTAATATCTGGGACCCAAGAATGAGCACAATAGGCCATTATTTTTTGGGCAAAGGGATACTGAGTCAAGTTTTCAATACTTTAGAGGCAACCCAGGTCACATCTTTCTTTTTATCTACAATTATGCTACTACTGATATACTAATTATAATACGTAATATCAATTATGATATATAATATATAGTACATAATACATGTACTGCAGTTATAAAAGTTAAGGTTTACATTGAAGGAGGAATTGTCTACCTATTCTTTCAGGATTCAGATCATAAGCATTTCTGGGCAGGGTACCTAAGACCAGTATGAAGGACAGGTATCTTCTTAATAAATGAAAATTAATGTAATATTCATTGGAAAAGAAAAGAAAACAAAAACCCTGGGAAATCAAGACTTGTAGGGAAATAATGAGCTACAAGGCAGTCTCTGAAGAGAACTTGCTATTCTGGAAGCATCTACTGAAAGCCAAAATGAAACTTAAAATATGATGGCATTTGACCCTGCCCTAAATAACAAAACAATATTTTAGATTCTCTTGGCTTTCCCTAAATGCTCTCCTTATTACCTCCATGCCAGGCATAGGTGGTGTCCTCATTGTCAGTCTGACCATAGACGGAAAACCCTTCTACCCCGTCTCCTTTTAGCACAGCTGAGAACAGGGCATTTTCCAACTAAAAAGCTAAAAAGAATGCGAACACAAAAAATGTTCAAAAATACCCGCTAGGATAAAAAATACTGTAATTGATTCGATGAAGTGCAGATATCTCTTCCCTGGATAACCAGGCCCTAAAGAACACTGCCTGGGATCCCGGACACTGCCACCACCTTAAAACCAGAGCCTCTCTCTGGAGCTTGAGCAATTAAACCAAACTGCAGCTGAGCCCTTCCAGAAAGGCCAAAGCATCCTGCTCACCCCAAACTCGGAGTGCCTGTAAGTTTTAATCACGGCAGGCTGCTGCTGTGTTTTGAGTGCTCCTGTCCCCCCATCTTCTCCTCCTGTGACAGACAATGGGGCCTCCAGGGATTAATTCTCTTGGTAAATTTGTGAGCAACTGTAAAGTTCATAGCTGTTGTCCTTAGTCACCACTCTGTTTCCGTCTTCTCTTGTTATCTCATTCTCTCATGTTTCACCTCTTAAGCGAGCTTTGTCTCCTCTGATACAACCTCTCACAATTCTTTTTTTTGGTAACCACCTCCACAATATTTTTCACTGTGGCTTCTGACATACCAGTTCACTGATTTGTAAAAACCTCTTTATCCTCTCTCGCAGATTTTTTTTTTTTAAACATTTTATTTATTTGACAGAGAGAGAGAACACAAGTAGGCAGAGGCAGGCAGAGAGAGAGGAGGAAGCAGGCTCCCTGCCGAGCAGAGAGCCTGATGCGGGGCTCGATCCCAGGACTCCGGGATCACGACCGGAGCTGAAGGCAGAGGCTTTAACCCACTGAGCCACCCAGGCGCCCCTCTCTCGCAGATTTTTAACCTCGCTTCACATCTCAGTGGAAATCTGGCTGTTTCCCAAAAGTTGGTGAAAGGGTGGAGGAGAAAGGGATGTGGGAAGTATCCTCTGTGCCATTCCATTACTCAGTGCCTAACATGAACTAGTTACACAATAAATATTCTTTAAAATGGGTGGCTTATCCTCTCCTATGAAAATAAACCAAACCAAACCCAAATCCTATCCTATTGAAAGGGAATCATGTCATCCTATTTACACATGAAACCCTTAGAATTTCCTCCTCTTTAGAAAATATGGTAATAGGACTTACTTCATAGGACTGATTTAAGAATTAAATGAGTTAAAATATTTAGAGTTTTGAGACTTGAACTTGGTAGATAGTAAATGCTCAATAAATGTCACCTGAGATTGTCCGTGGCTGCCCCTCACTTCACTTATATCTCTTCCTCCAGTGAAAATGTCTTCCTCTTCTTTTGACCATTGTCTCATAGCAGATCCTGAACCTTGTTCTCAACGGGAACAGCTCACTTTTAGAATTTGATGTTGAAATGTCAGATGCTGCCATAACCTTAGACATTTCCTGCTGTATTAATCAGTTTATAAACTGAGACTTTTCTGCATTTCTATCAACTCTTTCCATCATCACTGCCTCCTCTATCCTACCTAGATTCTGTGTTCCATAAGTTGTTTGCCAAAATCGTCACTTTTCTTGTGTTATTATGTATCAATACAATAGTCTACCCTTCTTTACTTACCAAGAGTAGACTTATAAATGCTTCAATTTACCCTCAACTGCATCTCTAGAGAACAGTCCCAACCTCTGAACCTGCCCAAAATGTTCCTTCCCGACCTGGTCTCTGCTCACCTCTCCATTCCCATCTTGCACCATTGGCTACCTTAGAGTCAAGCCCCCAACTGTACTCAGAATTCTCAGGCTCTTTCCTGTTCCTGCATCTCTGCACATGCTGTGTCTTCACATCTGGATTTTTCTCCATACCTCCCCATCCCCCCATTCTGTCTCCCTAGAGCCTAACTACTTCTGTTATGCTGACACAAATTAATGTGTTTGATATCTCTCCACAGTTTCAGAGTTGAAGCTCCATAAAAGCATGGTCATGTCTTTGTTCACAGTTGTATCCTCAGAGCATGGTACAGTGAATTGAATCTAATAGGTAGTCAAGATCAATTTGTTCGTGAAAGAATAAATTAAGGGTGTACATACACAGGAAAAGGGTATCTTTCACCAGGACCAAACATCACTGTAACAAAATGTCAAGTTTGTAGAATAGAGAGGCTATGAACAACACAGTGCCCATTTTGAGCACTAAGAAACATTTTAGGAGCGCCTGGATGGCTCAGCGGGGTAAGCATGTGCCTTCTGCTCAGATCATGATCTCAGGGTCCTGGGATCCAGCCCTGCATCAAGCTCTCTGGTCAGCAGGGAGTCTGCTTCTCCTTCTTACTCACACTCTGTGCCCTCCCCATCCCACCCTTCAAATAAATAAGTAAAATCTTTTTTAAAAAATCACCTTATTTTCAGTCCCCTGAACTTTGACTGAAGTTAGTTAAATTTTGTCTTTTACTCATAATTTTTATTTTAAAACATTTTCTGTGTTCATTTTTTCTGAATCATTGGCTAATACTACAATTAACAATACAGTGCACAGGACCCCAGAGCAATCCATAGTTTAAAGGAGATACTAAGTTACAGAGGATACCTTTGCTCACACCTATCCTTGTTCTATGATTTCATCTGTTGCCCAGATAAAGATACTCAAGTTCAATATACAGCAGTAAGAAAAGAGTGAGGTCCCAAAAGTTTAAGATAAAAATTAACTTTTATGTCAAAATTACATGATAAAAGTACAGATAAAAGTATATTTTATCACAGATAATCTTTCATTACATCAAACATTAACATTAAAGGATTTACCTTTACAATCTTAAAATTAGAACTATTTTTTTTATCATTGACATGATATCACGATTTGCCTGGCATATAGATTTTCTTTTTAATTAGGCTGTTTTTTTGTTTTGTTCTGTTTGTTTTGTTTTTCTTTTTGTTTTTGGTATTATCTGCAGAGAGGGCACTGACCTATCACTGATGATTACATTATTGTTTTGAAGACTGCAGAGAACGTTTAATATCACCTCATATTTATAATGATTTTCACTAAATTTAAATTCCTTGAAAGTTTAGAGATTAACCGTGTGTATGTGTGTGTGTGTGTGTATGTGTGTGTGTACATCATGTACTACTTTCTACCACATTCATATAAGATTAAATTCAAACCATTCTAGAGATACTAGGATTATCATTTGGTTCATAACAGCAGAAAGGAATATCTAATTCTTTGCTATCCTTAATATGCAACCATCCTTGTGATTTATTCAAATAAAATAATATCTGCTATTCCTTAAATGCATTACTTTAAGTACTTTTAAAACTTTAGGAGTATTATTTCCGTAAGTTTGTTTAATTAGAACATGAAAATTTATGGTAAAAAACGCCAACAAATCACAATTAAGGAAAGCATGTTGGAACAAATAAAGTGGTGGAGGCAGGTTAATTTATCCTTCAATTTAGAATTCATTATTGGCTTAAATTCATTTAAGACAATTTGGTTTTACAAGAGGACTAGGAACTATAACATCAGGTTTGGAAAAGTGAATCTATTTCATAGTTGTGTGTTTTGTTAGAAATTAATCTCAATTTTAAGTTCAGTTAGAAAAGGACTTCAGGGATTAAACCCACAGCAATCCACAAAATCCACAGCTCAGAGCATGTATTTTTGACAGTCAGTTCCACTTTTGCTCTCTTCTGAGTCGAGAAAGAACTCTGTGCAATAGGGATTGTAAATTCAGAGTGAAATGGATCTTTGAATGTGTCATCTACTTAGTGGCTTTGTGGTCCTCATGGGATAAACTTCCAGAAGATTCCATGGGTGTTCAAAGTGAGACTAGCTGAGGGAGAGGAAAGGGTGCTCTGCATTATCAGAGGGAAGTTCACTTTGGACTATGCTATGGAAGAGTCACAAGGCTCTCTCGCTCTCCTCTTCTGTCCACAGAAATCTCCTTGTGAAATATGCTTCTGGAATAATTTAGGAATTCAACACAGCTACATGGGAGCACATGTCATCATTAAGTGTATCACATAACATGTAGGTTGCTGGATATATTTGAAAACAGAAGGTTCGGACACTTCTCTAATTAAGCTACTCTTAACGAGTTTTATCAATTCAGCAACTATTTAATGAGGAAGAAATATAAAGAATCATCTCATGCCTCATATATTCTAAAAATATGCAAAAATATACATTCATCTCAAGTCATTTGTGAACCAAAGGACCTTCTTGTATTCGATGATGACGTATTTCTGTCAAACCCAGCCATGGTATTATCTGTCTGTCTCACTGGTGTAATCTTCATAGTTAAGGCAATAAGGAAAGACTTTGACATCTCTTTCTTTGAACTATATTCTATTATTTTTGCCCTAACATTATAAAACAAAAAATAAAAATCATATAAAATAGCATTCAGGTAAGCGATGCCTACGTCATCTTTTCTACTAGATCAGGGTTTCTCGACCTCAGTCCTGTTGACATTCTGGGCCATGTTATCCTTTACTGTGGGAATGGCCCTGTGCATAGTCTTCTGTGTAGTAGCATTCTTAGCCTCTCCCCATTAGGTAATGGTAGCACCGAACCCTCCAAATGTCTCAAAAATGGCAAATTTTGGCAAAAAATTGGCAATCAAAAATGTCTCCCAATATTCCCATTACAATAACAGCAATTAACACTGTTTTCTCTTAGTTACACAGATATATATATATATATATATATATATATATATATATATATATTTTACTAAACAGTATATATACTGTTTAGTAAAACATGGAAGGGTATTTCAGGTCCAAAATGAGAAATGAGCACAAGCTTTCATGCAGAGAGACCTGGGGTTTGGATCCTGCTTTGCTACTCATAGGTCCTGTGACCTTGAGCACAAGGATGCTCACTGTCCCAAAGCTTCAGTTTCCTGCACTGTTAAAAAGGGGATTCATACTTCAAGGTTGTTGGGAAGATTAATTATAACTGTGTGAGCACCTAGCATAAGACTAGTGGGCCCTGAAAAAAATAGTGTTTCTGGGATGCCTGGGTGGCTCAGTGGGTCAAGCATCCCCATCCCCCTTCAGTGGAGGTCATGATCTGGGCTTTCCACTCAGTGAGGACTTTCATCTCCCTCTACTTCATGCTCTCTCTCGCTCTCAAATAAATAAATAAAATCTTTAAAAAATATATACTGTTTGTTCTTACTTTAATACAATTTCCTTTGGTGCCCCTGGGTGGCCTGGTCAGTTAAGCCTCTGATGATCTCCGCTCAGGTCTTGATCTCAGGGTTTTGAGTTCAAGCCCCACATTGGGCTCCATGCTAGGCATGGAACCTACTTAAAATAAATGAATAATATAATATAATGTAATGTAATGTAATGTAATGTAATATATTTTCTTTAATGATGAATTATTTTAGGGGCACCTGGCTGGTTCAGTCAGTGGGATATGCAACACTTGATCTTAAAGTTGTGAGTTTGGGCCCTATGTTGGGTGTACTTAAAAATATTACTTAAAAATAAAATCTTAAAAAAAATAGATTATTTAAGCATAGCAGTTTAGAAAGCAGACTTGAGGGCTAGAGTGCCTGGATGGGTTCAAATCTCTCTCTAACACTTGAATTTACCCCTCAGATTCTTCCTATGGTAACATAAGAATGATACGAAGCACGTTTCATGAGGAAACTGAGGATTAAATGATTTCTCTGCATGTAAAGCATTTGAAAAATTAGCTAGTACTCCCTAAATCAATTTTAAAACATTCATTTTTCCTATTTAAACAACTGTGACATTAGGAACAATTTTCCATAGATAACATATATTGGATCTGGCGATTTTTTTCTCCCTAACTCAGAGAAAAAGTACTGCTGGATCTTGCAAACAATTCCAGCCTGATTTCAGTGACAAAAGATATTATTACGCGATTGCAAATAGTTGGGTTAAACAAATCTTTTGACTTCCATATTTATTAGACAACATCTGTCATCCAAGTTATAAACCTTAGTATTAGCTTTATCTCCTCTTTTCCCATGAATCCTGATGTATAATCCATCTCAAAAAAAAGGCTTTTCTTTGAATTTCCAGTTGCATTAATATCCATATTTGTATGTTTATAGGAAATAACCCACTAGAGTCCCCTAACTACCTTTTAAACAACTTCCCCTCCCCCCCAGGTATTCTCTACTCCAAACTCCAAGCATTCTCTACTCCGAACTCTCCCTACATAAAATATGGGAATCGGTTTTTTAAACATAGAGACAAAGATACATTTCTATTGAATGTGCTTCAGTGAATCCCCGTTTCACAGTGTGTTCAGAATAAACATTTTATTTGGAATTAGAGGCTTTCATAATAAAGCCTCAACTAACCTTGTTGGCCTTAAGTGCCACTCCACTCCACTTCAGGCAAAATGAACCACTAATTGTTGGCTTATACTTTCCACCACCAAAGGTTTTTCATCCTGCTTCCATAGTGCTTGGAATAGTCCATTGTGCTAGAATATTCTTTGCAGCTCCACTTAGGAGAATTCTGTTTGCCTTTTCTGACCCATCTCTAATGTCACGTGGGACTAAAGCAGCTTTGCTTTTCTGAAATCCTAAAGAGTCTTGTGTATTATACTTTTTACATAGTTTGCCTTATTTAATAGTTAATGCTGTCCATATCTTATACCCTCTACTAAAATCCTTTAGAACTAACTCATCTTTTTTTAATCTGTTGCACTAAAAATGTTCAATGCATATATATATAATTATTTTTGAATTTTTGAAATCTAATATTTTATTGGTGTACATTAGAGATTTTTTATTATTCCTTTGACAGAATTGACATTTTGCTATAAATTGTGCTCATAGTAAGGATAAAATATTTTCTTTATCTCTCTCTATAGAATTTGTCAAATAAAGGTTCTATTATTTGTGGTAAAATGTTGAACAAAACTCTTAGAAAATGTGGATTAATGGATGAAATACTTATCTTACATATATGTATAATATGTATTATATATTTTTTGTAACAAGTGCCATTTTTATAAGGATTGCAGTGATGCATAATACTTAAATAAGTATCCTTTATAAAGGCTCCAAACACCTATATATTTGATGAAATTAGTTGAAAGGGATTATAGTAACTTTTATAATTGTGACAGTCACAATCATTGTAAGAATGGCAAAATTTCTGCACTGAGATCTTGTCACAGGTCTACCCCATAGATTTATATCATGAATCACCTTCCCAGAAAAGACTACTAGTAATTTAATTTCTTGACAAAGATTCACTGTATCTCAATAACAGCACCCACCCCCCTCCACTAGCAAAGATGACCTTTGAGAATGAAACTCCAATGAGTTGATACTATGCACAAACTAAATTTCTCCAAAAATTGATTCTACTCTGTGGAGTTGGGTCTATTCTTACAAAGCTTTGAAAGTAGTTGAGTTTTGTCTCTTATCCTTGACAACTGTATCTCCTTTACACACTAACAAAAATATAACTCTCATTCATCATGTTATTTTATTTTATTTTATTATTTTTTTTATAAAGATTTTTATTTATTTATTTGAGAGAGAGACAGTGAGAGAGAGCATGAGCGAGGAGAAGGTCAGAGGGAGAAGCAGACTCCCCATGGAGCTGGGAGCCCGATGTGGGACTCGATCCCAGGACTCCAGGATCATGACCTGAGCCGAAGGCAGTCGTCCAACCAACTGAGCCACCCAGGCGTCCCGATCATGTTATTTTAATACTAGGTCTCAAGTTATTCTTTGTGGGTTTTTTCCTTTCCCTTTCAATTCATACCAGTTGTCTTGAATAACTGTATTGAGCAGCAACTTTTCCCAAAGGACCATTATAAGAAATAATAATAATTATGACACTAATAATGGTGATGATAATAGCCCCACACTTTAGGAGATATAAAGTCTAGATCTCAGTCCTGTCAACCAATTCACAACTGTCCATAGAATGGCTGACAATCAAATACTATCAGGAAAATATAGAATAATGCTCTTTTAGTAAATTCAACCACTGTCTGAGTACCATTAGGCAGTGCAGACGAAAAGATGAATTAAACTACGTGCTCTAGGAAAGTCCATAGTTCTAAAGATTTTTTTTTTTTTTTTTTATTTGACAGAGAGATCACAAGCAGGCAGAGAGGCAGGCAGAGAGAGAGGAGGAAGCAGGCTCCCCGAGAGAGCAGAGAGCCGGATGCGGGGCTCGATCCCAGGACTCCGAGATCATGACCTGAGCCGAAGGCAGCGGCTTAACCCACTGAGCCACCCAGGCGCCCCCATAGTTCTAGATTTACATACTTAAATGGTTTAATTCTCACAGCAAGTAATTATTTAGCTTCTTTTGTGTTCTCAGGGACTTCATTTTTATTTTCAGATACAGTGTTAAGAAGAGCACAAGAATAGAGGTGCCTGGGTGCTCCATTGGTTGGGCGTCTGACTCTCAGTTTCTGATCAGTCGCGGTCTAGAGGCTGTGGTGTTGGGGTCTCAGGGTGTCAGCGTCTTGCCCCACACTGGGCTTCCCACTCAGTGTGGGGTCTGCTTGTCCCTCTCCCTCCCCTTCTGTCCCTTCCCTTGTTTGTGCTTGCACTCACACACACACACTCTCTCTCTCTTTCACTAAAATAAATAAAGAAAATCAAAAGAAGAACACAGGAATATATTGAGCTAAAATATTCTGTGATAATAAAGACAGAATTATTTTAAACTTTGTTTCAGTGGGCAGTGGGAAGTAAAGATAATTTTTAAAATCATGCATACTTATTTGATATGATATATATTACTGATAAGTGCCATTATGATAAAGGTTATAAAATCATTTAGATGTACCTCATTACACCGATATATTTTGTGACCACCTGATAGGCCAGCATTTCTTAAGCTGCCTTTTCCTAATATTTAATCCTAAATGAAGAATGGAAAAAGATTGTTTCCACCCAGCACCTCTAGTTAGTGGTCAAGAGTGTGGGCTTTGGAGTCAGACATCCTAGATCCCTTACTAGATGACTGACTTTGTCATATTATCCTCTTTGTGTCCCACTTTTCAACTTGTAATATGGGAATAACAATAGCATTTTTTAAAAAAGATTTTATTTATTTATTAGAGAGATGGAGAGAGACCACGAGTAGGCAGAGCAGTAGGCAGAGGGAGAGGAGAAGCAGGCTCCCCCGCTGAGCAGAGAGCCCAATGTGGGGCTCGATCCCAGGACCCGGTGATCATGACCTGAGCTAAAGGCAGGCGCTTAACTGACTGAGCCACTCAGGTGTCCCAACAATAGCATTTATATCATAAGGCTGCTGTAAGAATACATATATTAATGTAAAATGCCTAGCATAGGTCTTGTATAGAGTAAGCACAATGTAAGTATAGTGTATTCATATTATATTTATAGAAAAGGAAAATGCAATAAAAAACAAGTCTTTTGAATCAATACTAGAATTTTCCTACAAAAACCTAAATAAGCATTTAGGATCAAAGGCAATTTTGAATGAAAAAATCTCTCTCTCTCTCTCTCTCTCTCTCTATATATATATATATTTACATATATAAATATATATATAATATATAAATATTTATATAACATATATGAATATTTATATATATAAAATATGCCTATCTATCTATCTATATCTATATCTATATATATAAATCTGACAGGATATGTGCAAAATATAAAAAGTAGTTGTCAGAGATATATGGGCAGATGGATACTTTTATTTTCCTCTTTAGGCCCATCCATTTTAAATTTCTGGGTTTTTTTCCTCCTATAAAAATGTGTTATCATACTTGTTAAAATGTTCTGAGTTATTGCCATTCAACAGAATCAAACCACTTCAGAATTTAAAGGCACAGAAGCCATCCTATCCAACTTACACATTTTGCAGATATGGACTCTGATACTCAAGATATTATGTAAATTACTTAAAACAGCGTGATGCATTTCAGCAGAGCTGGGATAAGATTGCTAATCTCCTAAATTCAACTTCACCTTGTAGGCCCCCATTGCAATGACATCTGATGAAGAAGTACAACCACCGCAAAAGTCAATCAGAAGTGTATCTTAAGAAAAACCCCCGAGGGATTCAAAATCATCGAAGGGATTCTAACCACAAACTGTCATGTGAAGGGAAGGATTTGTGTTAACATGGTCAGTTAAAGAACTTTCTCCTTTTAATATTTTGTTTACAGTTAAGGTAAGACTCTAGGGACTAGAAAGTGTGTCTCCAACAGTGAATATCCAATATACCCACCCGTGGCTTGATACAGTGACTATGTCTTGGTAAGTCTTTGACTTGTCCTATAATTCGGGCTACGGGAAAACACTGCTGGAGCCCTGATGCCCGTCTAGTGAATTCTCGAACATGCTTCACTATGATGGATGGAACAAACCTGCTGCAGCTCCTGTGCTGGACAACACCCACGTGCCAATGACAGGTGGCACTCAGGTGGACCCTTTTGCTCTGCAGACTGGCACCTGGTCTTGGCAACACAGTTAACGGACATCTTTGACTTCAAGGCATTTCATATTCCAAGTGTGTCCCAGCTTGTTAGTTGACCACTGGCCAGAACCCAATTTGGATGCTAGTTCCTGCATTGTTCCCGAGTGGAGATTCTCAACAGATGGGCCAGTGTGGTCACAGGATGGGGCAACATGCACTCCTCACCTAAGCGGCAATGAGGTTTAGTGTTAACAGCAAGTATTAGCACCTATTTGATGAAAACACAGAGAAACGACCATTTTGGCATCCCTCTGAAAGTTGCTGATTAATCCTGTTTGTAAACAAAATCTATATCTTCAACTTCCAACAAAGTAACTTTGACCTGGTCCAAATTTAACTTTTCAAAACACTAAGAGAATTTATGTGTGGCTTATGAAATTGGTCTAAAATACCCTTCACATTACTGCTATATTAATCCCATAAAGTTACTCGTAATAGAGTGTTTCTAACTGATTATCTAAAATTTTATCTAAATATAAAATTTGCAAGTGGCTCAAGTGCATAAACAATTAATCATCACGTAATTATGAAGCCCTTAGTTTAAAATACATATTTTAGGGGCATCGGGATGGCTCAGTGGGTTAAGCCTCTGCCTTCAGCTCAGGTCATATCTCAAGGTCCTGGGTTCGAGCCCGCATCAGGTCTCTGCTCAGCAGGAAGCCTGCTTCCCCCTCTTTCTCTGCCTGCCTCTTTGGCCTATTTGAGATCTCTCTCCCTGTGTCAAATAAATAAAATCTTTTTTAAAAATACATATTTTATGCTGGACATATTCTAAATCAAGTCCTGGCCCTAACATGTATTAAGCGTGACTTTGGAAGAAAATTATTTAAGCTTCTATCTCATATCCCTCAAATGAGGAGTTGTATTTTTCTAGAACACTATTGAAAATAACGTAATTAACATGCAGAAGTGTGTGACAAATAGCATGTTCTTCAAAAGTACTTGCTTTTATTGTTTCAATAGTCTTCTTACAATAGTGATGGTTTTCATATTATGAGCTGACAAATGATGGAGTATAATGTGTGAAATTTGAAAGTCCCAACCAAGATATCTTTTTGAACTGAGGCAATGATGAAATATCTGGACCATGCACAATCTTCCAGAAATAGAAAATTGGAGCTAGGAAAACTGGCTAGCCAAATATATAAATAAATCCATATGATTTTAAAAGCAAGAGTGACATTTATTGAATCAAAAGGATTTTATGTGTTTCTATAGAAATTGGCCAAAGAAAGAGTGTCCTAGAAATTGTATACTCAATATTTTTCACCTTCACTATATTTCCCTTATAGTTTTTATATAAGTAATAAATGCCAGCAATCAGCTGAATTTATAAAACTGGAGCACTTGTTATGTGTATCCATGGTACAGTATTTACAGTGCTTTGAATTAGTTATATCATTTTAATAACCCTTTGAGTTAGAATGGATGACATAATTATTCACTCTGTACAAATGAATCAAGTGTAGGTTAGTCATTAGTCCCACTGCATTGCTGGTCCATTTCTTCAGGATGTAAAACATAGAGTTTAAATACCTTCTTCAAGGTCACACTCCTAGTTAGTGGTAGAGAAATATGTCAAACACCATTTCCAGAACATGGGAGTATAACTAAACAGATAAATGATTGAACAGTGTCAGAACAAGCCTAAAGTCTAACATCTCTGGCAATGGCCTCAGCATTCTTCCTGCTATTGGTAGTTATATTAAAAGGCCTCCCAGTAACTGTACATGTAGTTCTAATTTTTTCTCTAGTTAGAACGGCTAAGGCATTCTGGATAGCTGAAAAATCATAGAGTATTCGTTTATACTTTTTTTTTTTTTTCCTAAAACCTTAGGAACCAATCCACTTTTCAGATGTCACGTATCATGTGTATATTACATTGCTTTTCTCCAGCTCTCAGTTCTTTTCCTTCTTTTTTAAAAAAATTAATTGACCAATCTCGACCAGCCTACCTAATCAGCGTGGTTATTTATCAGGAGCCCAAATTACCACATGTCCTTGAAGCACACACTATATGTGAAGAAGGCCCATCTCCTCAGCAGCGAGGCTGAGCACCTGTTCAGCATCTCTCCATCCCAGAAGCACATGCTCTAAACAATGGAGCTTCAAAACAATTAATATAAGAACATTTTCCACGGCTAAGTGAAAAGAGCCACTTAGTGTAAAAATGCTACAAAAAAAAAAGGGAATTATAAGTGATTCTATTCAGTTTCTTTTCTTAAGGATTCATGTATTTATGTGAATCTCACATTTCACGGAACTAAGAACTCTAAAAAATCTCTCTTAAAATAGACTTGCACTTTAGAAAAAGGAATTTGTCAGTGGCTTCAAGAAAATTGATAGAATTTTGCACCATATATCTTGCAATTCTTAGTCTCAAGTCCTTTTTCTATTTTTATGAAATATTCATGAATTATATCTACTATGTGCAAGCCATCAACCGCATTTAAAATTTGCAGGCATACATAAGAATATAAATGGCATATTTTATTTCCTTTTTGCTCTGACAAGCTATTATGAACATTCCTTTCTGTACTCTAGATCTTTATTAAGAAAGTTAGTGTCACTTTAGAATTGGTTTAGAAAATAAATAAAAATGAAATAGAAAAAATCATGGCGCTAGCTATACGGTGATACAACAAAATTATATGAATGATGAAGTACGTTAAATCTCCTGTTTGCAATTCTTTAAAAGATTGCCAATAATCAACTGAAATATAATCTGTACTGACAGGCCCAGATAAGAAATTGCAATTAGATTCATTGCACTACTCATTAACTAATTTCTGAGAAGGGATATTTTTATTCTCCTCACTACTATTCAATTCAACAGAATACTGTAGTGTTGGTGTATTTTAATTTAACTTTTATTTGTTTCATTGTAAATTGATTATATTGTTTCTTTCATATTAATACATGGTATTTTCATAGAGCTTCAGGATATATATGTATATTATATATATATATGTATTTTTATTTTGATATAACAAATAGGCACTATCCATATGGTAAGATGAAACATAGCCTAAGATGAAACATTGTCTTAGTATTATAAATACTGGCAACTTTTATCATATGAAACACTTTGTGGAAAGATGTGAGGAAGGCACGAGTCATCAAAAGAGTATTAATTAGCAAAAAGCTCTAAGTTTGCCTGAGAAAAAAGATGTGGTACCCAAGGAAGAGACTAGGATTACTTTAGTCCTGACTTTCTTTAATGTATTGTGTATGTAAATACTTTCCCACATCACCCAATCTGGTTAACAAAAAATAAACAACCAAGAACAGTATATTTATCTTGCTGAAAATGACTTTTTTTAAACAGAATACCAGTGAGCATTAAATATAGTAGGCACTTAATAAATGTAGGTGATCCGAAAGGGTACATTCTACCACTTAAATTACACTTAAAAAAAAAAATCCTGTTTTTAAAAAAATAATTATTCTAAATAATAAAATATTTCCCCTCTTTCTCCTTACCTCCCCATCTTATTCCTTCTACCTATTTCATTTTCATATTGGTATGAAAAATTCTCATCCATATGTAAAATTCTCATCCATAATAGATGAGTCGATTTTCACTTATTCGAGCATACATATATGGAGCCCCTCTGGAAAAGATACTGATACTTGACATAGTTACAGATCAAAGCAATGTCTTCTTTTTTCTCCCTAAAACTTCCAGTTGTGAAACAGTAGTATCTTCAGAAGTTTCAGCAAACAATTAACATTCTGACAGTAGCATGTAATAAGGTAAACGCTCCTTTCTATTTTGTTTCTTTGTTATATGGAAAAATACCCAAATAGAAAACTTTTACCTGGTTGGGCATTAGGGTTATTGCTAGCCTTAGGAATTGCTACTTTTCCCACCTCACCAAAACACTCATCTAATCAAAAAAATGTCTTTAATACAACTCGCCAAGGGTACATTTTAATTTTATTAAAGATAGTTACTGAGAAAGGTCAGGAGTTTAAAGGCTAAATCAAAGAAGGAGCTATACGAGTACTACTAAAAAAAAATATTTTCACAGTAAAGATAAAAAAAATATGCGCTTAATTCATCTCTGGTTACTGAAAGTTTGGCACAGATATCTTCTTCTGTGTTGAAGGTTTAAATAGCTATCACAGCATCTCATAAATTTAAACTTGAATTGAAAAGCTTTTCTTGTCTCCAAAAGAAAAATAGTCACATATTACTTACATAGTAATTACAGGCTATGCAGCTGCCCTACAAAGCTTTACTATAAATGTGTTAAGCATGAACCACTACACAAACCTTATTCAATTGCATTAACTGTTAAGCCAAGGAAATGTCATCCTCCACACCACTTCACACAATTGCCTACACAAGAACAATGGCCATCTCCCTAGTCGGAGACTTAAATAATGTAATAGAATCAATGTTGTTGATTTAGGCTATGGTTGGTTAAAAGTCATTACTGTTATTCCTCACCAAGTAAAGAGGTCTATTTCCCCCTCATTATGCATAAGTGAAGCTTATGCTAATGAATACAATCTAAGAATGAATAAGCTTCTTTGAAATACATATAAAGATTGAAAATTCAAGAAAGAGGACACAGCTTCTATCGTGACAAAAATATTGACCTCAATTTCTATACTGCACTGATCCTCACTTTAAGCCTTTCTAATGGAAAATTTAAAGCTTACGCAGCATTTCCATTTGCTTAATACTTTAAAAATATTTAGCTGGTCACACAAAGTGCAGTCGTAATATCATACCAGTAATAGAAAAATAAAGAGGCCAGAAACCTATGACAATGTTTTAAGGAAAGTTAATGGAGGTAAGATTTCTCAAAATTTCAACCTTGTCTTAAGAGTCCTTTCTATCATCCGTTCTAAACATGTAATATACTGTTCTTTTGTTTTTTCTCATTTGTAATCCAAAGCAAATGAATTTCATAAGATCGGAGAATATTGTAGCAACTAGAGGTGTCAGACTTATGATCTAATGCCTAAAGAAGTCTGGGAACAAATCAAACTGGGCTTGATTAAATTTTATTTTACCTTAATTCAAAGACATAGACCCATTAAAATGCAACACACTTGTTTAACTTCCCATGTCTGAAACATTTGTGAACTGGATCTTTTTTAATGATTAAAAATGGCAGGATCATGAGGGATGTTCTATGGATATCATGTAACCCCTGATATGATGTGACAAAAGGGCATTCTCTGTGGCTTTCTTCCCTAACACTCCACAAATCCAATCTAATTGTAAGAAAATACGAAACAAATTCAAGTTTGGGGAACGCTCTGTAGGCTAACTGGCCAGTACCCCTTAAGACTGTCAAGGTCATAAAAACAATGAAAGATTGAGGACCTGTCATACTAGACTAAGGAAACATGAAAAGTAATGCAATATTCTATAATATCCCAACTAAATACCCTAGATTGGATCCTGGAGCAGAAGGAAGACATTAATGGAAAACCTGGTGAAATCAAAAGAATGTATAAACTTTAATCATTACGCATTAGTGTTTGTTCATTAAGAATGGCAAATGTTTCATCATAATGTAAGATGTTAACAAGAGGGGAACCTGAGTATCAGGTATATTCTCTGTATTATCTTTGTAATATCTGTAATATCTTTGTAGTACAGAATTCTCTGTACTATCTTTGTAATTTTTCTATAAAGCCAAAAATATTCCAAATTAAGGTTGTTTGTTTTTAAAAAATGGACAAAGCTCGGGTGCCTGGGGGCCTCAGTAGGCTAAGCATCTGCCTTCTGCTCAGGTTATGATCCCTGGGTCCTGGGATGGAGCCAGCATCTGGCTCCCTGCTCAGCAGGGAGTCTGCTTCTACCGCTCTCTCTGCCACTCCCTCTGCTCCTGCTCTCTCTCTCCGTGTCTCTCAAATAATTAGATAAAATCTTTTTAAAAATTGACAAGGCTTTTTACTCCCAGTAGTTCGAAATTAACCTTCATCTATACTATGCTAAATTTTACTATATAATTCATCTCTCAAATTCATATCAACATTTTAAAATTACACATTAAGTGCTCTCAAACTTGAGGATAATTATTGACTATACATAGAGGATAGACGTTAATAACTCCACTCCATAAACTCTTCTTGCTTTTTAACCTGTTTCTCCACTGAGAAAAGTTGAGGAATCTCATATTCACGAACTCCCACAACAACACTCCTTCACAACAAGGTGTCTGACAGCAAAGTGAAAAAGGAAACAGGAGAGATGACTTTCCCCATGATTTAATCTGAAAAACTAACCAAATTAAAAGTTTCACTTGTTTTATTCCTATAGCAAAGAACCTGTCACTGATTCTTTCTAATGTTTGGTCCATTTCAGACCAGTGTTTTTGATGATACAATTTTAGAAAATATAGTATCAGAGGCTTAGCGATAAATAAACCAAGGTTTTTTGAATGAAGGGATACATTCAGTTAAGTATCCATAGCAGAAAAAAGGTGTCTGATGTCCGTGAAAGCATGTTTAATTTCAGTCAGTTGAATGAAACCTAATTTCTTTTTTTTTTAGAAAAAAAATCACAAAAAACACAGGATGTGAAATTTTATGCAGATGATGATTGTAGTAGGAGTGATGGCTATAGTTTCAGAAGGTAAGACTAGGGGGAAGACAAAGCAAATCTTAAATCCCAGGGTCCTGGGGTGGAGAGCCTCATGTAGGACTCCCTGCTCAGCAGGAAGCCTGTTTCTGCCCCTCCCCCTGCTCATGCTCTGTGTGTGTGTGTGCGTGCGCGTTTGTTGTGTGTGTGTGTGTGTGTGTGTGTATTAAATAAATAAATAAAATCTTTAAAAAAAAAGCTAGACTTGCTCATTAGAAAAAACACTTGAAAACATTTGGTCATAAAGGGCAAGGTCTTAGATTTTAGACAACCAAAAAGTTAAATATTTTTATAAGAGGGTGACAAGCAGTTTTGGACTTCCCCTAGAGAGTTGAATGGCTGGGTTTGGGGTTGGGTGATAGGAAGCACAGAAAAGAGATGGAGGAAAAGATCTCCATGAAGAGATGGAGACCGAGAAAGTGGCAGGCAGTCCCTAAGTGACCAATTCCCTGTGTGGATAGTGATGTCAAGTATTCACTACGTTTTCACTATTGTGTTGCACAAAACTTCTGCTTCACTCCAGAAGCTACACTCAGCAGCCTTTGCTTAGTGAGGCTCTGGACAACCAAGGAAGGCAGGCAGTATCCAGCAGATGGAGAAGTATCACAGTAGCAGAGCCGTCATTGGAAGCAATTAGGCTAGGTAGTCAAGAGTTCACCAGGAGCAGAATGGCAGACCTGGAAAGGGCCACTTCAGCATTGTTGATAGTTGGGGACAGTAGATGGAGTGGCGGATCGGGCATTTATGTGAAAATTCGATGAAGGAGTGACAGTAAAATCCTGGAGGACTTTGGCATATTGTTAAACAGCAGCTACGTGGCTCACGTATGTAAAAACCATATGTGTGGAAATAATACACTCAGCTATAAGAGTGTTCTATGGTACGATGGGGATGTCTTTTTTTCCCTAATTGTTTGACGGTCATCTAACAATTTTCCACCCGTATGATGTTCTTACCTTCCTCTTGGCAAGTCGGCATCATCCTTTCTCCATCGCACAGTTGGTTGAGGATCTCCCTGGACCTGACAACGGAATTCTACAGCTTCTTCCTCCAGCACTGCCTGGTTAATTGGCCTCCTGAGAAATGTGGGTCGTTCTTAGGAAGGAAAGAAGAAAAAAAAAAAGCAACAATGGTAAAACGAAATGAATGCTGTGCATGTTTTAAGTACGTTATAGAAAAAACGTAACTCTGGATCTCAAATGTGTCTTGATTAGACCTCATGAATCCAATGTAATTGAATAAAATAAAATATTTTGGAATACAGAGGTAGCTCTGATTTATATGGAACACCCTACAGTCTTTTGGAAAATATTAAATTGATTTTTCAATGAATTTCTGAGCCAAATCATGTAAATCCTGTCATAAAAAATCTGAACACTGAATTCCGCAGAAAGAAGGAAAGAGATAAAAAATGATCACTTGAATCTATCACAGTGGCTGAATGGGAAAGTTAAGAGTTGAAACCAATGGAAAAAATCAGAAAGGAAATCTTAATTCTCCATCAAGAATGCTAGCGTTAACCAGAGTTAAAATAAAAACTTAAAAAAAAAAAAGAATGTTAGAGAAGACAAACAAAAACGTTGTGCTCTCACATATCAGTGTTATCTAGATTTTCCTAGATAGGCTATCATTTCACAAGGACCCCAAATTTCCATGAATGTTTTCACTTCGTGTATGAAAATCTCTCTCCCTGATTTTTTTCTTAAATAAAAAAGCTGTCAATCTTTTTCTCAAGTCAAAAACACTGATATTATTAATTATTTTAAACTATTTATCATCATATATAGTTTTCTGGGACCACTTCCAATTATCTTTTTAGTGTTCCAGATTTTTTCTTTACCTAACTTCTATGTTTATTTTTCTAGTAGTCTGTTTTCATTTTCCTCCCCTTTTTTTTTGTTGTTGTTACTTTGCACTTATCCTCCTTACTCTGCATTTCAGTACCCCTCTACATAAGGCTAGGAAAACAATCAATCCTTGTCCATAAAAATATTACCACCTAACAGAAATATAAAACACGGTCATTTTATGGATTTCTAAACATTATAAGTTCTTATCTAGTTTCTTCCCTTTTTGACAATGGTCTGATACAGGAAACATTACCATTTAAGTATTTATTAGCACATGTCTCCAAATCATAGAGAGTCCAATAGTGCTACTTACTGAAGTAGAAAGAGAAGTCAGGGAAAAGAAAGATGAAATCCATTGGGAATTGACACAGTTTTTCTGGCCATATGGCCATATTTAGTCACTTAAGACTTTAGTTTCAAACCCAATTTAAAAATGTCAAACAAATGGCAACAAAACTAAAACATATTTAGCAAGAAACCTTTAAAGAAAATAAATCACTTCAAATAGCATATATTAAGAGTATAGGAAGGAAGTATATAATTTTATTGTCTAAATAAAGATCTGTATTTATAAAATAAATGTGTAAGTTGCAAGAGACATATTGTATTGCATAAAGTCAAGAATCATTGGCATTCAGAAGGAAGACAGCTCCATCTCTCCCCAGTGAAGCTGACAGTATGGATCAAAATTTTCTCTAAAAGAGCAACCTGCATATGCTTACATATCTGCACTCTGAGACCTCAAAATCCCAAGCTGTGAATCAGGCAAACAGAACTTTTCATGGAGTGCTTTTTTTTTTTTAAGATTTTATTTATTTATTTGAAAGACAGAGATCACAAGTAGGCAGAGAGGCAGAGAGAGAGAGAGAGAGAGAGGGAAGCAGGCTCCAGAACCCCAGGATCATAACCTGAGCTAAAGGCAGAGGCTTTAACCCACTGAGCCACCTAGGTGCCCCCATGGAGTGCTTTTTTAAACACAGAATTTAGAAATAACCCATAAAAACTTGGAGGGAAAAAAAAGGTTGCTCCTAAAGACTTTAGGTAGTCAGAATCAATTAGCAGCTAGGGCCCCCTCCCTCAAAGACAGCAGAACAAATCTGCATGTTGGATGGAATGATTTACTATCATCCTTTTTTTAAAAAAGATTTTATTTGTTTATTTGAAAGAAAGAGAGGAGAGCACGAGTCAGGGAGGAGCAGAGGGAAAGGGACAGGCAGACTCCGCACTGAGCATGGAGACTGTCTTGGGGCTCCATTCCACAAACCCAAGATCATGACCTGAGACAAAATCAAGAGTCCGTTCCTCAACTGACTGAGTCACCCAGGTGCCCCGATTTAGCATTATCCTTTTGAACCCTGGACACCCTGTGCTCCAAAAAACTATTTTAGCAGTGGCCGGTTGATACTGAGCCATTGTTTGTGGTGGCAAATAGGCAACAGAATAAGTACAGTATCCCTGTGTGAGTGCTTGGAATGCTAACAGCACAAGTGAATCATGAGCACAAAGAGCAGGATTAACTTCTTCTTTCCTATCACTTGGGGACATTCATCTAATTCATCTAAAAGCTGCAAGGTTAAAAGAGAGCTAAGCCACTGCTAATATGGCTTGAGACTGAGAAATCATCTGTCAGTAGACTCTTCCCGCCCACTCTGATTCTAATGGCTGTGTTGTGCTACAACCTAGTGTATGGCGAGAAGTCATTATCCTTATCTGCTCTTTCAGTTAGCACAGGTTAACACAGCTTTTCCTATGGCAGACTTTGAGCTTGGTTGCTGGTGAACAGCTTGGTTTCATCAGGGAGATGAAGCTAGTTAGACAGATGAAGCTAGTTAGGGAATGGCGAGACCATGAAGGTCTTATAGGCCATGTCAAGGAATATGAGTTCTGCCCTGGGAGTGCAAGAAAGCTGCTGAAGGATTTTAAATAAAGAAGCAACATTTCTAATAACATGCGGAAAAGACTGTGTCGGCAGGTCTGTGGAAGAAGAACTGGAAGAGAAACATGAAATAGTGAATTAGGTCAAATGGTTTTTGTAAGAAATTATTTCAGCTTTCGACTGATAGAGTGGTTCTATGGATATGGAAAAGGGGACGGAATGAAGAGATAACAGAACTGAGTGATCAGTCAGATGTGAAGGTTGAAGAAGAAAAGTCTAGAAAGATCCTCATTTCTATTTAGCAAATTGGAACAGATTGGCACGTGGAGTATGGTTATGGGCTCTGTGTGTATGTGTGTGTGTGTGCGCGCGCGCGCGTGGATCCTTTCATCACAAAAAAAATGGTAGATAGGAGAAAAATGAACACCTTATCCTTATCCTTATGCCACTGTGGTCAGGTTTCTGGGGCACCTGGGTGGCTTAGTCATTAAGCTCCTGCCTTTGGCTCAGGTATGATCCTAGGGTCCTAGGACCAAGTCCCACATTGGGCTCCCTGCTCAGCAAGAAGCCTGCTTCTCCCTCTCCCACTCCACTCCCCCTGCTTGTGTTCCCTCTCTTACTGTGTCTCTGTCAAATAAATAAATCTTAAAAAAAAAAAAAAGAAGATAAAGGAGGCTGCTTACATATTAGAAGGGAAAAAGAAAAAAATATGATTACATCTGTAGATACTGAAAAGCTCTTGGATTTAAAAAATGAATAAAAAAGGAATTAAAACTTAAGCAAATGCAAAACTTTTTAAAAATAATATGCTAAAAACATGCCTACTAAAATCAGAAATAAGATGGACATGGCAACATTAATGCTCAATAGAAAAAGAAAGAAAATGTGAATATTGGAGAAAAGAATAATTTTGATAATTGATAATTGCAACAAAAAAAGAAGAACTACATAGGATCATTGTACCAACACTGGGAGTATTGGAAAATGGGTGCTTTTAAGAAAAATTGTGGCAGATTCATATGTTGCTAAACTAGTAGGTCACTGGAATGATAAAGTTATCCCTCTCTGTCATCTATGTAACATAGAAAATTTTCATGACATGATACTAACTACGAATTAATTTCTATAACAGTACGTGAGACTAGTTCCATTGAAACACACACGGATATTTTTCAGGCCAAATTTTTGTATGCTTCCTTTAAGATGCTACTTGTCACAAAATTGCAACATATGAATGTAATTAATCCAAAGGGTAAACTTTACATTAGATTTGTTACAAAACCAGAGTTACTAAAAGCAAAGTTGTTTCTTCATCCTTGGGACACTGTCAGGATACTTGAGGGTTTTTTGGCTATCCTATGTGTTCTAAACCCCACTGTTTTTGTATGGAGACACGTGGAAGCACCTAATTTATAATTTCAAGAAGAAGGAAGATATAGGATCCCCTGCTGCTGTTCTGATGAACTCAGCAGGGGTGGCCAACTTCGCAATGAACTTTCACTATTTCCTTCTGCCCTCAAGCAGAGTCTAGTTGCCTAGCAACTAGATAACCATAGGGGAGTATGTGGTATAGAATTTTTGGAAGCCTAACATTGGCTCATGAGGGAAAATGTAATTCAATTGATAGGAAAGAAAAAAAAAAAAGACAATGCAAAGAATAAGCCAGATAAAAGTCATTTGCACATATAGGGCACATCAAGTTGGGTTTCATACTTGAGTATTTTCAGTTGTACCTTTCAACAAAGTGACATAGACATTTACTAATACATTAGAGTCTGGTCACAACTTTTAAAGTATTATTCTGGGAATTTCCACAGCAACCATTATAGTAATCATCTCTAAATTGTATTATTCATTATTCCAATTGTTTTCTTCTAATTATACTAAATTCACCTTTTACCTCAATTTTAACTGCCTACAAAAAACAGTATGTTAAAAACTGTAGGTTTGCCTACATTTATTTAAACGGAAATATGTTTTTTATAAGAATTACTTTCCAGTTTCCTTAACTAGACTTTATTTCCAGAACATATGAGAACTAGAAATATGAATATTAAAGACCAAAGAAGTTGTCCAGGTAGAAAGCATATTTTTGAAGGCTTTGCCACTGCAGTGACCACTGTTATCATGAGCCAAACATAAAGCCATGCCCCTTTCAGACACAATTTGCAAAAATTACAAGGAAATGTCTTGGGGTTTGCTGTTTTGTGTCAGAATCATCTGCAAATAAATGCAAAGTTATAAGCGTTAGAAAGTAAGTTGATAAGTAATCATATTCAGTACTCAATGCCCATGAGGGAAGTTTTGCATAATTAAATATAGGTGAAAACATCTTGAACTACTAAATCATGAGCAAACTTAATTTTGAGGCATGTAAAATAAGGTCACTGATTTTTCCATGTTACCACCTTATGTCTGATCACATATTGAAAATCAGGGGGAGAAATCTCAAGGGCTGTTTTCTGACTGCTTATCAATTAGATCAGAGTCCCTCTGAATGGCCTGATCCCTAATTATATAGCCATTGAGTGATCGGAGGCAATGTCTTTGCCAATGCAATTAACATTTTTTTTTTAATGTGAGATTAACTGAATTTGAATCACCTGCATAACTTGCTTACAGGGTTAATCTCTCTTGAGACGTTAGTGTTGACACTGTGGTACTATGTAAAGTACAGCTTTTAAGTAGTCAGGTCAATTTAATCTCAAATTGGCATTCTGAAAAATCCAACTCTGTAGGGCTGTAATAACATCAAATGCCAAGTCTCACTATGGTTGTGTCAATAATGTTCCGAAAACAAAATGTTCGCTTTCATACAAAATACGGTAAGTCTGAAATGCGGTTGCATAATCTCTCTTAAGTTTCTTATTTACATGGGACAATGAAGGAAATTAAATCCCCAGTGAACAAATTTCCGTTTTCAACTGCAGGCAGTCCTTGACTCTGGTGATAAAATTGGCAATGGCTGTGTCATGAGAGCTATTACCGGGATCATCTTAACAATGTTTAAAAAAACTTTGTTTGACATTGTGAAAGTGGTGTTGCAGCAGTAATCATGTAGGTAGAGTCCTTTAAGTCCCATAAGACCACAGCTATGCAATAAAAGGACAGTAGAGCTGACCAGTGCTTGTAAACCTTATCTTTAACTTCAGCTGACTCAGAAGCACTCGCCACCTTATGGTGTCTATTAAAACGGGAAGTCAGATGGCTAGCCTTAGTATGTCTCTTTTTATTTAATGGGGCAGGCATGAGGGGATGGGGTTATGATAGCCACTGAATGTGAATCACTGTGCCCTTCCCAAACAGACCAGATGATAATGATCAGTCTGCCTGAATGTGATTGAATAAATCCTGGGTGCATTAATTTCTTTTCTTGCCAAGAATTTTCTTTGTCTGAGAGAAATCATCCTGTGAAGCAAAGACAAACACATAGGTAAATGTTTTTGGAGGAGAAAATGCTTCTCTCACTGTAGTTTCATGCTCTTGCTGATAACGTAATGCACAAGGTTTGCCAGGAGCAGGGTGTACGGCTAATCATCTTATTACTTTATTAAACACTGAAACAGGGCCTGGCACATAGGAGGTGCTCAGTAGAATTTTGTTAAATGAGAGAATGAACAAGAAATATTTTGCTGTTCTAACATTTGCAAGTAAACAGTATTTAAAAGAACTATATTGCTCTCAATAATTATCTTAATTTTAATGATGCCTTATATTTGGAATTCTTACATGAGGGCCACAGGTTATCCATAAAACTTGGACATTTCCTAAGGTTTGGTACCAAGATCTCTTCTCACAAGGCTTTGTTTCCCAGTATCTCAACTACACTTAGGCCACCACTGCCTATAATCTTTCCTCTAATAACTGGAAATCAACATCACCAGCTCCATCCTCTGTATTGATTTCCAATGAAATGGCTACTTCTCAATTTGATTACCCTACCCTGAAAGCCATCAACTGACACAGAGATTCCAATAGTCTTTTTGATGAATAGCAGTTAAATATGAATGAACAACAATAGATCACTGGCCATTTGAAGAAAGCCTCCAATGTTAAAGATACAATAATGTAGGGAAGGGGGTGGGGAGTAAGTCAGAAGAAATAAAAGCAGGAAGCATCACAAGAAAATTATATTTGAAAAAAGGATTAGTAAGATCCTAAGATGCAAAAGAATTTAACCTTTCCATGAAACAAGAACAGAATACAATAAATAAGGAAGAATGAAAGAAAAAAAAATGACCTGGAGGTTTAACATCAAATTAACAAATACATGATTTACATATAAATGGAATAAAAAAGATGTGAGAATATAACTCCCTTAATTATTTAGATAGAGAGTTTTTAGATTACAATTGCTCATCAGCAAATAAATGAAAAAAGTGCCAAACGAAGGCATAGTATTAAAACATTTCGGAATACTGGAATAAAGATACAGTACTAGAACCAGAAAGAGAAAAAAAGAAAGAAAGAGAGAAAACTGATCACATAGGAGTCAGAAGCTCCGTAGACTTCTCAGAGCAACAACAGAAGCTGAATGATTTTGAAGTGGTGATTTTAATATTCTGACCAACATTTTTTTTAACTAGAATTTTATAACCAGCCAAAATATCAATTAAGTTTTAGAAAGAATACATGCATTTGCCCTAAAATTTGCTCTAGGCTGTAGTTAGATAGAAGGCAGGAAAGAAACACTCTTCTGATAAAGGACTTACAGAAACAAAGGCAGAGTGCAGGAAACAGAATCCAAGATGGGAGAAAAAGGGAGATAAATATCCATCAGCATGAGCTTCTGGAGGAGATCTAAAGTAGCCCAGTCAGATTGGCAGGAGGTCTGAGGCCTCCAGAAAAGCTGTACAAAAGGGGACTTAATAGCTAAGTAGAATTTCGAGGACTTTAAACCTTCTGTTAGAGATTTCAAGAACTCATGACAGATGTAGATGAACACCCATAAAAGGAAAAAAATAGGTTTATTACTAACTCAAGAACAAATAAATGCCAGAAAAGAAATGCCATCATAATAGCAAACACTAAGTTCAGTCCATATTTACATGGTTATCATAACTCAAATTCTGAATCTTAATACAACCAATGTTTCTAAAGTCAATATATGGAAGGACAGATAGAAGGAAAAGTGGAGGTGAGAAGGTGGGGAAGGGGATATAAGTGAGCCAAACCATCATCTTACAAATAGGAAGTCAAAATAATGCATAAGACTACAGAATAAGGACATATTTAGTAACATGGAAATAAATCTCAGAAGAAAAAGACAACACAGGCTTGTAGAAATGCTCAAAGATGAGGAATATGTGCATGTATGTGTGTGTGTGTATTGGAAGGAGGGGTAGGGCTAGACATTTCTGCATTTCATTTTCAGTTTAGTAACACTTCTAATGTCTATTAGAAGTGTAACATATGAAATCTTTTTTTCATGGATTACTTTGATAAGCATTTAAAAATCATTTAGGGGACCAGGCACCTGGGTGGCTCAGTCAGTTAAGCATCTGCCTGAGGCTCAGGTCATGATCTCAGGGTTCTGGGATCAAGTCCTGCATCAGGCTCTCCACTCACCAGAAAGCCAGCTTCTGCCTCTCACTCTCCTCTGTGCACACTCTCTCTCTCTTTCTCTCTCAAATAAATAGAAATCTTTAAAAAATAAAAATAAATAAAAAATAAAACATCTTTTCAAGGGCACCTGGGTGGCTCAGTGGGTTAAGTGTCTGACTTTGGCTCAGGTCATGATTTCATGACTGGCACTCAGTGGGGAGTCTGCTTGTCCCTCTGCTTCTCCACCTTCCTCATGCTCCCTCTCCTTCCCAAGTAAATAAATAAAATATTTCAAAAATAAATAAATAAAAATCATTTTTAAAAAAATGTTATTTTTAACTGACACTTAAATTGGATAACAGATAGCCCAAACTTACCTATAATTAGAAATTTAATTATGCATCTAGTTTCTCTGACTGCAGGACATTTAGAAATTAATTAACATATGTAAAGTGTTATGGAGTATTCTTTATGAAGGCATCTGGAGTGTCTCTCAGATTTTAGTGTCCATTAACACTGTGATGCCTAATTCTTAATTTTAGATTTGGTACTGCCCCCTTAACTAAGCTGTTAAGTATGGCCAACAAATATTAAAGAACTAATAGAAAAAAATGATGCATGGCAAATGGCAGAGTAACAATTTGAAAATGAAAAATCCAAATATTTGCCAAAGGCTTTTGTATTAACCAAGATCTACTGTAGCTCCTTTTGCTGTTTTTCTTGTCATTTATAAGTGAATCATATTTTTTGAACAATTAATACTATCGGTTATTTTTTCTGTATAACATATTTTAATTTTCTGTAAGAATTTTCTGTAGCTACAGAGGGGTTACAGTAGCCAAATTTTTTAAAGGAGAATTGCTGCTACTTGAGAATAAAATTGAGAGTGGGGGAGGGGTAAAGTATAACCAGTTATAGGTTGATAAACCCTAGGTCGGAAATAATAATATCTAACAATGATGAAATGTAAATAAGTTTATTAGAAAACATGTACTGGGCAGAAAAGGACCAAAATGACATAAGGAAGTCTCCACGATTCATAGCACACTAGTTCTTTTCTCTCAGAATCGAGCAAAGTACAGAAGGGACCTTTCTCATGCAATCCTGGTCAGTCCTTGAATTGGACAATCACTACTATTTTTATCTTTTATTTCTAGATATGTTGTTATCAGTAATGGAAATTTTTGAGTTTTTTCCCTCCAACTTAATATTGTACTTAGAACCCCTTGGGTTAATTCTGACTAGTTTACACCATCAGATAAATGTTCTCAGCTTCTTAAATCAATTTTTGCAGAGGTACGGCCACTAGACAAATTCAATCTTTTTGGTTTCGAGTTATTTTCAAAATAATTTAGAAGTTCCACTGTAAGTCCCACCATATTTAAGAATCTCCTGTAGTTCTTGTCCCATCATTAGGGAACATAGGGTGAATATTTCATAACACAGTCACGTTCTGGTAAGGCTGATTGCTTGGGTAATGACATTAAACTCTTTCAATTTCCTTCTGAAGGCAGTATGTACTGTTATAATGCAACATTTTTCTATTCCAAAGCTTGTGGGCAGTTACAGAAAAATAGTAATGAGTGTTTCTTTAAATAGAACAGCTGCACTTGTGGGTTTTCAATGCTAATGTTCAGAGACCACTAATTTCATATCTTACCAGGCAAAACTGTATTTTATTCATTATGGAGCGAAACACATTTTGAGACTCTGAAGGCTGACTGCATGAAATTTAAGGGCAAACTGATACTTGTCTGAGCTCTGCAGGACAGAAATGTACGTGCATACTTTGAAGAATTTTATTTTTACTACTCAATTCCTTTAATGAACTATGGGATTTCTCTGGGTTCTGTCATTTGGGACTTCAAGCTGCTTAGTATCCATAAGGAATATTACCAGAGATTACCCGGTACTTAGAGTGATTGGAAAGAGAGGATTGCACTCGAGTCCATATTCACAAAGCACATCTTAACACTCTAAATGTGATGGAAATCATAATATGACTCTTTGGCGTTGTGGCACTCCCGTTACACCACGGGATGGCACATCTCAAACTACAAAAGAAATTTCTTTCAGAAAGCATGCAGGGTTCTGCAGCTACCCTCAAACATGCTCTGGAGTCAGGACCAGCAATAAAATCTTACCATAATTCATAGAACCAGAAGATTATTTTGCCGGCACAAAAAAAATTATTTAAAAATCACACTTATTTGTTGTGTTAAAAAAAAAAATCACAAAATATGGGGTGCCTGGGTGGCTCAGTTGGTTGGGCATCTGACTCTTGGTTTCTGCTCAGTTCATGATCTCAGGGCCATGAAATTGAGCCCCGTGTTGGGCTCCACACTCAGCAGGGAGTCTGCTGGTCTGTTGGAGATTCTCTCTTCCTCTGCCCATCTCCCTGCTCACATTCTCATGCTCTCTGTCTCAAAAGTAAGTAAGTAAATAAATAAATAAATAAGTCTTTTTTAAGAAATCACATATCAACAATAGTTAAATCTTTTAAGATAGAGATAGATACACATATGTATGTGTGTGTATATGTATATATGTATGTGTGTTTGTGTGTATTTATACATAGACTTAAATGGGAATTCAATGACTTCTAAAGGAATGTTTCATCTTCTAGTATCGTTAGAAAATGTTAAGATTTTCCTAATTTTCTGTCACTTCATTTCTCTTTCAGTTTTCCACAGCTGCCCTATAGTATTTTCCTTCTTTGTTTACTCTATTTTTGTAATCCTCTGTTCTCTCCTTCCTAGTGCTTTCTCCACAATTTCTCTGATATAGATCTAATCAAGATATGTGGGGGTGGGGGTTGTTTGTTTGTTTTTCTGAAGGAGGTACCACGCCCAGTCTGGAGTACAAAGCGGGGCTTCAACTCCTCCCATCAAGACTAGAGCTGATACCAAGAGTCTGACGTTCAACAAGTTGCCACTGAAGCACCTCCACATGTAATCGAGTTTTAGTTCATTAATCATGTTACTCCAATAGAGTCCCAGTAGAGTTCTTAAATCTAAAGAAACATGAATATAATTGCCATGAACTAGGGAAGCTGAAAGGACTCCATTTTACAACGTTTCCATCTCTGCTGTTTTTCTGGGAGGCCCCATTTACTCATATTCCTTATGTTGCAAAAGAAGCTCTGTTCCCACTTCAAGGGGGTAGCAAGAAAGTCAATCATTCTCTGAGTTTTTGTCTTGGATCCCAAACACCTGTTAACACCTAAGAAAACCTGATCCTAAAATGTCCCAAGACGTTAGCTTCAAACTAAGCATGGCTGATGCTGGCATCAATACCCCTACCCTCCGTAATTTATGGAGTAACACCTATTGTTCACCCAGTACTTGCCCGTGATTGACCCTACCCTGGACTCCTGGAGGAACACATACCCCAGACTCTTTTCTTTCTCTCTTTCTTTCTTTCTTTCTTTCTTTCTTTCTTTCTTTCTTTCTTTCTTCTTTCTTTCTTTCTTTCTTTCTTTCTTTCTTTCTTTCTTTCTTTCTTTTTAAGATTTTATTTATTCATTTAACAGAGATCACAAGTAGGAAGAGAGGCAGGCAGAGAGAGGGGGGTCGAGGGGCAGGCTCCCTGCTGAGCAGAGAGCCTGTTGTGGGGCTCGATCCCAGGACCCTGGGATCATGACCTCAGCCGAAGGCAGAGGCTTAACCCACTGAGCCACCCAGGCACCCCTACCCAATACTCTTTTCTAATATTAACCCCTAGCCATCAGCAACAGCAGAACTCATTCTTCTTTCCGAGTCTCCCAGACACTTCGTCTGCTCTTCTGTCTGTCACTCAAACTATACAATAAACTCTATTTTCACTTTCTCTGGCTCACGTTGGATTTCTGTCCTGAGTGAAGCCAAGGACCCTCTTGGCTGGTCCTGTGGGATCTTCCCCTGGGTTCTTGGACCCAGCCCGCCTGCATCAGCAATACAGTTCATTTGTTTGTTTGTTTTTTCTAATTTTGATTACATGTATGCATTTATGTATGTGTGTGCATATGCAGCTAGCTAGTTTTTTAAATCAAAGCTACACTGTAAATATTTCAATTTGAAAAATTTTAAAGTAGAAAGCAAGTGAAATATGTTTGCACTGCACTAATAAAAAAGAAAACCAAAAAAAAGTACCTTCTGTCTTGCACATAAAAGATACTTGATAAGTACATCACAGTGAATAAATTTTAGACAGATATAATATCTCAAACAGAATTTGAGAAAGATCAAGTTTTTGCATTCAGATGAAAGGCAAATGCTATAAATGTATATGAATAAAGTAAATGATTTATTGTTTCAAAAGTTCTATTTTTCTTCAGATGAAAGATTTCATCTGAGGAAAGACAGACCAAGAAAACAAGGCAAATCTAGTCCTTCATTACACACCATATGTCGTAAGTACCTGTCCCTATACAACCTGGTGTTTAGTATCAACGAATATAATAAACATCAAAGGAAAAGTATATATAAATAGCAATTTAGAATTGAAAGAGAATTTTACCAAAGACAGTCAGCTCTGCTGGATCACTGTCTCTTTCTCCCACCATATTGGTGCCAACACAGGTATACATCCCTGCATCGCTTTTCCGGGTATTGGAGATCATCAGTTTTCCACCACGGATCTGTTAAAATTAAAAAAAAGAAAGAAATAAAGAAAAGAAAAAAGAGAAAAGAGGGAGGGGAAAAAAAGAAAAGAAAAAAAAGAAAGGAAAAGAGAGAAAGAAAATGGAAAGTAAAATAAATAGCAAAGAGAAGGTGACTAACAAATAATTTTGAATATTTAAGCAGAATATTTTTTTCCTAAAGGAAATAGCTCAGTGTCTAAGACACAAAACTGTCTCCCTACTTTGGAACCTGCGTGCATTTTTTTCTTCTCTTTATTTCTCCCTCAAGATAAGCCTTTATATTCCCTTTCTAGAAAATGCTTTTGGGCCTTCTTTTTCTTTTTTGTCTGGGTCTGGTCCTATTTTTTGTGAATGCTTCTACCAAATCCTAATGGTTGGTCTTTACTCTGAAGTAGGTGGAATGAATGGCTTTTGATATTTGTTATCAGAAAGAAGCACTACATAACCGCTTTTGGTAATATAATGAAATCCAACAGACACCAAGGGATTCAACAAGCCATTTATTGACTACCTCTATGGGCTGGGCAGTGTTCTAAATGCTTGAGATTCATGGGTAAACCAAATAATAATAAACCTCTGCCTTCATGGAGCTTAAATTTCAATTGTTCGCATTAATTATCTATGTCTTACCTTGACGGTATGTATGAGATAATTTCTGAAGAGGAGGGCAGGTTGGATAAAAATAAATATATATATTTTTAAATGATGAGAGTATGAGTTGGTATAAATCATTGACTTCTAATAGGTGCTTCCTAATTGTTTCCTAAATAAGAAGCATTTATTGACCAAATAAACCAATGTCATATGTTAAAATGTCTATTTCTTAAAGAGGATATTGAAGCAGAATTAGATTTTCAGTATGTGTATCATCTCATGGCTTCTTTTCCAATTTTTTTCCTTTGTATTTATGCAATTTGACAATCTTAACATCACAATGACTGAATGTTCTTCAAGAGGAGAGAAGAACATGCTGGTTTCCTCTGTTAACTTTTATCTCACAGGCAAACAAAACCCATGTAGGTATGTTTTCAATGGATATATTTCATGCTCTGATACTTGTAATGTCACAGAAAGGGACTTTCAATATTATTTTTACATGGGAAGAAAAGACTGTCAACTTATTCTTAATTATGTTCAGTGGAGTATAATAAATTTTGCATTATAAAAATGGCCATGGAGGCCATTTTTCCTCCCCCTGAAGCTGAGTTTGGCAATATGACTTGAATTGACCAATGAAACTAAAGCAATGTTTCAGTAGACGAAAAGTGTTCTCAAATTGAGACTTGTCTTTCCTTGCTATAGCTGGAATCCTGAGACCATGATGGGAACCAGTCTGATCTGGCCTGCTGGAAAATTAGAGGCCATGAGAAGAACCAAGATGCCCAGAGGAATATAAGTCAATGGCCAGACATGTAAGGTTACCCTAGATCATCCAGCTGCCAGCACGTCTTTTAACCAGGCCACAGAAGCATGAGAAAACCAAGCTAAGATCAGCCAAGCTGGCCCAGAATAAAGAATTGTCATCTTATCCACAGAATCATAGTCTAAATAAAATGGTTATTATAAGTTGCTGTATTTTGTGGTGGTTTCTTATAAAGCGAAAATTAAATGATGCAAACATGAACTAGAACCCCTTCAATGGTGATTTTACTCTATCACCAGGAGCATATTTTCATGCTTGGTATCCAAGCACAGACCACTGAGAACCAAATTCTCCCTGGCAATGTGGATCCTCATGGTGTCAAGAGTTCAAGCCAGAATCACATGAATATATGTTGTGATCTCTTACATCACCTATCTGGTTCTATGTTATGATATAACCACGATGCAAATATTAAAAAAAAAAAACTTCATTTATAAGATACTTTTAAAGATTATAGATACCAGTCTACACGGACTTTTTATAAAAATGGAACATTCGTTCAGTTAAAGAAGACACTATTTTAAGTAAAATACATTTATTCTCAATAATTACACTAAATATAAAAATTATATTAAGACTAGCATCCAAACGTTGAAGCGTTATCTACTATTTCAGTGAACTGGTTCCCATAAGCATCACAAACAAAGGTTGAGTGGGTCATCTAAAAATATAAAATAATATGCCATTCCCCTTTGCTATCTCTTTACAATGTTCTGAGGGTCTCATTTTGATATTAATCAAGTGATGAACGTAATCATCAATTTTCCTTGAAAGCAGACTATTGTTCTACAAGAGCTAAATGGCAGAACCAAAAAAGCCATGTTTATTTGGATTTTACTTTATACCTCTTAAACTTTTAAATGAATTCAAGTATAAAATTTTAGTTATAAATATTAAATCTGAAAACCGGAAAAGGTGCTTGAAGTACCCATTACCTCACATTGCTTTCTCTTATAATTTTGAAAATAGTGCCAAAAGAAATGTTCTAGTTAGGGCCACCATTACTCTTTATCACTCACATGATACTACACGATCAAAAGATGCATTTGAGATGTGAAGAGCTTTGTCATCTTTGTACTGCAAAGATATATATACATGCATTTCCACATTCATATATATTTACATATTCATATCTTTTCATATTCAGATTGGTACAATTATTAATATATCATCTACACTTGATTTCTATAATTTGTGTCTCTTTGAAGCCTCATCCTAAAGTTTCAGTTCTCGGTTATTCTTTTTCAGTCCTTTCAACGCAGTGTAAGTGGTAATTAGCATTCAGTGCAGGTCTACAATTTTATTAGCAATAAAATATATCCATTTGAATACTTGATAGTCAATCTCTGTAGGCGTTAATTTTAATTTAACTCACACTTATTCTTTCTTCCTTGTCATCAATTCGAACTTTGTCTTTCTTCCAGTAGATGGTGGGTTCTGGGTGTCCCCTGGGAGGTTGGCACTCCAAGATGGCAGGCTCTCCAGCTGCTACTACAACATCTGTGGGATTTTGCCGGAAGTCATCTCGTAACACTAAAGAAAAACAATGGTAGTGAAAGAAAATTCAATGAGTACATCATTGTTGATAAGTACATCAACAGTTACAATCAGTAACTGTAGCTTTCTCTCGCAAAAGGTAACTTCATACTTCGGGTTTACTTTGTTCTAATCATAATTAAATATTTCCTAAGAAACATAGCTGTGCCCCTCTTAAAACATTCTAGAGCCAGCCTAAATGTTCAACAGGGAAATGGCTGACCGTAGGATCATGCATCTTTTCTACAAAATCTGATTTAAAATATAAGAAAAGTCTAAGGAAAATAAGAAAGACTCATGATACAGTTTTGAGATTTAATACTCAAGATACAAAATTGTTTATGCAGCAAGACCCGATTTCCTGTAAAGAAAAAGCATATGTACATACATATCTATAAAGACACTAAATCGTCAAGTTATACTTAAAACCCCAAAACAAGTCATGCGTGCGTGGTCTGTGAGCATGTATGTGTGTCAGTCTGGGAGAGGAAATAGGGTGAACACTTTTTGAGAATGCCCTTTTTAGTGACATGAATAGAGACAAGATCCACACTGTTTTCTTTACACTTCAGAAGATGGATTCATTGTTCACCCTGCAACGCACTAGCACCCACATACACAGGGCTACATTTTCATTCTCTGTGCATCTCCACCTGCCAAGCGACATCTGGGCAGCGTGACATTCAGAGCAGAGATATCCCTTATAGCAGTTTGGCGACTCTGAATTTCCCCTCCTTTCATTAGGAGAACAGCAGGTTGGACCTCCATTGTAACCTCCGAAAATCTGGCATGCCTGGCTCTCCAAATGTCACCTATCTATCTGTGTGTGCTTTTCTTTGGCTGGCAAGATGAAAAGCCTGGAGAAATGACTTGGCCCTATCAGATTGCAAAAAGCTGGATTTCTTTAGCAAATAAACTATGTTAGGGGAAACCTTCAAAAAAGTAGTTGAGATGGGACCTATACCATATACCTCAACTGCCTCTGCTTTTTCTAACCACCTTGACTTTCCCATTCCTTTGTATTCCAACACTGACAACTTTATTTCCTAAGCGTATTGAAGGGAAAACACACATATGCGCACACACACACACACACACACACACACACACACACACAGGCACATATAGTGTCTTATATCTATGTCTATCCATAAATTGGTCAAGCTGGATTGGGTCACACACCAACTGCCTTTAGTGTCCTATAATGAGACCTACTTCCACACTCTGCTCCTTTGTTGGGCAAAGTCTCTAGGTTAATCTAATTCTCCAAATAAATAAAAATTCCCTGGCCTGAAAATAGATCCAGAGAGACAACCGAGGACTTTTAGGGCTTTTCTTCTCTTGTCTCTTGGAACACATCCTTTAACAGGGGTTTCCATCTTAATGAAGTCATGGCCTTTACAAGATTAGAGAACCTCTTCTCCTATTGAAGGAACAGTAAGAAAGAATTCAGCACAAATTGCTCACTCCCAGTTTATAAGCTGATTAATTTACTGCTTTTGCTGCTAAGGAAATGTGTTCCATTTTAGCACGGTGAACTGCACATTTTTTGGTTCTGTTGTCTCACTGGCAAGAGAGGTGTGATTTATATGCATAAGGATTTGCTTCTGAATGGGCTCAGAGAAGTGTGCATTTAAATGTGATATTCAGGCAGGGGGATGGGAAGGGGTTAACCCTGTGGTTCCCTTTTGCAGGTAAATCCTCCTGGGAAAGCATGCTGGTGACTCATTTATATTCTAAATACAGAACAGCTGCCTATTTATGCAATGTTAAGACATGCAAAAATATGGTAACAGAGTGGTGAGCACCCCAACCATATCCGGAACTGGCAACAAATGGTGTTTTGGCAGTCCCTCAATCTGACACATCTGGCCAGTTGAAGGACCTTCTCTAGAACTAGCCTCCTAACAGATGACATGCCAAAAAGCCTCTGCTCAAATGGTACTTTAGGCCGTTGCAAATCATTCAGAAACAGAGTGTTACATCAATTTGCAACAAGACAAATTAAGAAAAAAAAATAATAAAGGTCCTTTGACACGGAGGACAAAAAGGAGAAAAATATCATAACAAACTAAGGACTGCTACTCTCTTAAACAATATAACATGTGTTTATGGCATTCACAAAAAAGAAAATGACTCCAATTTGCAAATGAAGCCAAGAAATCTAACATCAACTGTAATTTTAGGCTTTCAGACTATTCACCCAGAGAGTAGGGTGAGATAATAGTATAATTGGTACTGTACCCTCTTCAACTGGGAAAATGCTCTTTGGGGTTTGTACAGCATTCAGTTAATTCATTTTTTTGCTTAGTGATAGCATTTCTTTTACCCTAAGTCTTTGGGGGTATTAAAATGGGTTTCTTCTTTCTCTCAAAGAAAACAGTCCAAGGGAACACATCCTTTTCATCAGGTCCTAGCACAGAAGACCGCAAACTTACTCTTAGCGAAAAGTAAAGCCATTTTTACTCTTTTCAAACTGCAAAAAAGGGATAGGTATGTTCTGATGTTGGCTTACATGTGTCCAAGGTTTGTAGATCCATTCCTTAATATAAGCAAGATAAAACAAATAATAGGGCGCCTAAGTGGCTCAATGGGTTAAGCCTCTGTCTTTGGCTCTAGTCATGATCTCTGGGTCCTGGGATTGAACACTGCCTTGGGCTCTCTGCTCAGCAGGTAGCTTCTTCCCCCCTCTCTTTCTGCCTGCCTCTCTGCCTACTTGTGAGCTCTCTCTGTCAACTAAATATATAAAATCTTAAATAAATAAATAAATAAATAACTCTTGTCTCCAATTTTTGTTCTAATTTTTCATTTCTGCCTTGGATTTTGCCCTATACTTTATTGCAGGTGATAAAGAAAAGAAAGTATTCCCTGTAGTAAAGAATTCATGCATTTTGGGTGAAGGGAAGAAAAATGGTCTTGTAAATGTAGAAAAGGAAAGCAAATCCAAATTAAGCCTGTATTTTTTTTTTCTTTTGAGCCCCTATTGTAGAAAGAACTGAGAGAGCTACATTTTTGCTGGGACTTGACAAGTAAGCCAAAGCAAGAGTACAAAACAGTATGTGTAATAACTAAAGCTCCAAACAGGTCTTTTAAGTAGACTGAAAAGAAATAAACCCAATTAACTGAGAAAAGAATCTGGTTACAATGACAAAAGTTTAGAGGGTAGTGGTAAGTTATGCTTTCAGGAAAAAAAAAAAAAAAAGATATGATAGATATACACTTTTGATTTAGCATTTACTTGTGGAGCTAAATTTAGAATACAAAGGTTCAAGTCTCCATGGGGGGAAACACATCATTGGCTAGAACTGAGATATTCTTCTCTGTATATGAGCTGAAAACCACAAATGAGAATTCACTCAGCTACTCCTAACCTAGAAGAGATCTGCATTCTTTTCGCACTGACATGCACTGTGACTTAGAAAGTTATTCTGTAAGATCAGAAAATTCTGAATTATTTGTGTGTTTGATAAAATATAATTCATAGTCATGACATAAAGATCTGCAACAAATTAATTCAATTCTCCAGGAATGTATTAGACACAACAATGTGCTTGCACTGTCCTATAAAATGGTTAAGAAATAGAACACAAGAATGACATGATAAGCTTTTTCTCTTTTTCCCTCAATGATCCCCCCCCCCCACTCCTGGCTTTTAGTCTCATGTGAATTCTCCCCTGTATGGTGGGCTGGACCTTGTGACTTGTATTTACTGAAGAGATTATTGCAAAGTGATGGAATATCACCTTCAAAATTGGTTTATAAATGATTGTAACATTCATCTTTTTCACTCTCTCTGTCTCTTTGTCTCTGGGATTCCTCTGATCATGTAAGATACAGGAGGCCCATTTGACAACCATCTAAAGACAGTTGCCAAGCAACAGAAAGCAAGGAACTGAGGCTTTCAGTCCAACAACGCTGGAGGACCCAAATCCTGCCAACAACCACGTAAGCTTGAGAGCAGAAACTTTCCCAGTTGAGCCTTCGCATGATACCACAGCCCTGACCAACTTCTTAACCACAGCCTTATGAGAGATCCTACAGCAGAGGACTGATTTAACTCTTATCTGGTTCCTGATCCACAGACAGAGAATAAATGTTTGTTATTTTAAGTCACTGAGTCTTGTAGTTTGTTACACAGCAATAGGTAACTAATATCATGCCCTACATAAGGGTTTTAGATTCAATTGTGCCTTTAGAGCTTACATCTCTGATTCTTGTCTACTCATAATACCATCTTCTTTCCCTCCAACTCCTCTCCCTTCTGTCCCAAATCAAGAGTCCTCAAGAATTTTAAAAATAGATATTTTATATATTTTATATCTTTATGTATTACATAAAATAGTTTATATTTTTTACACTTTTATTTTATATTTTGTCAACAAAGGCAAGGCAAATCATTACTTAGACATTCCCATGTTAGTTTATTAAGTTAAATTAGCAGTCATAGTGAGACAAGACTGTTAAGAGGCCAAAGATGTATTTCTGAATTACAAGGTACACATGCTTCAGAGTAGTCACTAGAAAAATAGAGACTAAAAATATTACCAATGAAAGTAGTCATACACAATATTGGATAAAGAATACCATCCAAGACAAACTAAATCAATCATGAGAAAGGTAATCTAAAAGGAAATTAGAATTAAAAACATTGTTAGCAGCAGCTGAAACCGATAGCAACTCAGCGACACTGATAAGGAGGCTTCTTTGTCAGCAGGGTTTCTCTCTATGTGCCCATAAGCTGTCAGAGCTGTGTGGCTCAGGACTCTCAGTAGAAAACATACAGAGAAAAAAAAAAAAGAAAACATACAGAGGAACACCTAATAATCAATGTACATTAGCATTTTTTCATCTTTCTGCTTGGAGATCTCCCCCAGATTTGCTTCTGTTTCCTTACTTTTTCCCATTTCTTCCTTTGGACATATACTGTTCCTTCAGTGTCAGCTTCAGACTTAGTCATCTGAGAAGTTTTCCTTCTATGCTCTCACTGGATTAGGTATCCCTCTAATGGGCTCCCATTTGAAGGGCATGAGAAGACCTCATCATATGTTCTTGATTGGTTGACTGAAGTGACAAACTCCTCTTCAAGAGGTGTATTGTAGTCCTTTCCTCATATCAAATAAACAACATTTTTGTTTTGTTTTGAAGCCACAATGTTTTAATTTGATTTTAAATGTCATTGATGAAGAATTTCATTTACGTTGGTTGGATTTAAGGGATACCATACTTGACTTGCCTACCTACAAGCTCACCTATCTCTAAAATAAAATCCAGGCAGTTCAAGAAGGTCAGAAATTAATCAAAGACACAACAGATGTATGCCAACCAGTAAAACTGGTAGATCAAATTATACTATCAGTATTATAATGGACTTAGAAAAAATGCAATAGCCATTCCTACAGCTGGTAGATATTGTTTCCTTCTCCCTACCATCACTAGCATCATCACCACCTAACACCATGGGGAACGATCAGGTGTAATGCCAACCACCCTGAAGCTCAGGTCTTCTACTTCTGAGGAAGAACACTGTCTCTTCCTGCTGCACTAAATGGCTGCTGTTGATAGCCATGCTGTGACCCCAGGGGGAGCTCCAGCCTCAGGATGAAACTGAGGTTATGCACTTGAAAAAAATCCAGGTTCTTGATGACCTATATGAACAAATAAATCTTGAAGACTATGCTAAATCTGGACTTTCTAGTTACATGATCTACATAAGTTTTTTTTTTTTCATACTTAGACCAGTTTAAATTGAGTTTCCCCTTTCAACCAAAAGCTCCCCACTGACAAGCTGTAATAATTCTGCATTTTTCTGGTTTCAATGATGGGAAGGTCAAATAAATCAAAAGAGGAATCACCATTCATAACAAACTATTTCATTGTGTTTGATACAGTCAAACAAAACAGAGGCAGAATGGACAGGCTAGCCACCCGCTAAATAGATGATAAAATCTGATATTTAGGGGACAAGTCATCAGTGGTTTCTTCTGCACAGAAGGGGAACGAGAGAGAAGGAACTCAGTGGGGAGACATCCTGCCACTGCTGTGCAAGCTGACACTCTGGCACTTTGGCACCTCTGCAGCACGCTGACAATTCCAAAATGAGCCGCTCTCACCCTCCATCTCCACTATGACTCCCGGTGCAAGCAAATGCACTCAGCAAATGATCCAGATAAACCAGTGATAGGAACTGGAGCATGCTGAATAAACAAGGATGCCCTGTGACTTGTTCATTTTCAAGTCATAGCATTTTGGGAAGCCTGGTACTCTGCAGGGAATAAAACACACAAACACACAATTCACAAGAGGAACAGCCCACTCCAGGTTTCTTAGCCCAGCCTTTATTCTTGAATCTTTTTTTTTTAAAGCTCTGTTCTGCCCTCACCAGCAATAGAATTTGAAGTCCTGCTCCGAGTGCCAAGTCTTCTTTAATGTTTTCCATTAATGTTTAGAACTTGCTGAAGGATTCTTAGAAATTGCATGGAAACATCGTGCTCTCTGTAATTTGTATCTGTAACCTCTGTAATGCATATGTTCTCCTGGGGGACCAAGTGTTGAGATCATTCATAAACTCTTGGATCGCATGTGGCACTGCAAACTGGTGACATCTGACCACGGCAGACTCCGAGGCCTGTCTCTGGCAATCATTTCCTTTGGTTTGAGTTAAGGAGCCGGCAGTTGGCATACCTTCAACACTTGGAAGTCCTATTTTTGGCAAAGCCCAGCATCTGATATTTGACAGGGATCTGCATACTCTATCCATTAGGTTAGGAGGAAGTTGTGGATTGGAGCTAATTAATGTTTAATCGGCTCCTCTTTTTTCTTCCTTAAAGTGCCATCATCCACAAAACTGTTCATGTGGGATTAGTGTCTCCAGCATCACAGAGAGCTCAAAGGAATGAGAGCTTCTTAGAGATGTGCCCAAATATAGTGTGTGAGGAGGAGGATGGTGTCTAGAACAGCAGGTATTAGCCTAAACATGTTCAAGGCAACGCCTTCTTCTATTCAGAAGAAACACCTCCTCTCAACAACCTCAAAATATTCTGCTCTGCTACCCAAATAACTTCTTTCTAGCACCTGCCCCACTTAGGTCTAATTCCAGTCTTGGTTGCGGAGATGCCTACAACTCTGGGTAATGGAAAAAACAGCACACTGAATTCAAAATACAGAACTACACAGGCTAGCACTAAGAAAAAAAAGCATTAAGCAGTATTTCTCAGGATGGTAACAAGGGGGACAGGCTTTGCTGGCTCAGTTGGAGGAATGTGTGACTCTTGATCTCAGGGTAGTGAGTTCAAGCCCCACACTGGGTGTAGAGATTACTTATATAAATAAAACTTAAAAAAGAGAAAAGATGGTAACAAGGGGGAAATACCAGATTTTTCAAGCTTATAATAGTGCCTCCTATGTTCTCTAAATCTGGGTTTGAGTATAGACAAACAAACAAATAATCATGACATCTTTACAGGATTTGTATTTACAGGATGATTACAAATAGCCATCTGTCTGCTTCTAGCTTTTCAATCTGGTTCATGTCCCAGGAGCCTCAAGTCTTTAGCCAAAGCAGTTAGGCTCCTAGGCATCGGAAAGTCTTGTTACAACCGGTGTTTTCCCCCTTACTTCCCATTTTTCTTCCACATCCCTCCCTTTCTCTTCCTTCTCATTGAACGCTTACTATTAGAACAAGGAAAATAAAAGTTTGAGAGGACTGAACATCATATATATAGATATGCAAAAAAATAAATGCAACATATTTACGTAAGTACACATTTAAATTTAAAATAAATGTAAGTACATATTTAAATTCTAATTTCAGGATGCATCAGATGCTTTATAGCTACATCTGTCAGTTTGAATAAAGGAATAAAGAATGCTATCAAGTAAATATTAATGTGCTGCCTTATTCTGGATCCCAATACATTACTGCCCTCCTCCTGCCTTGTTAGTCCTTATCTGAAGGCATTAGCTTTTACAGCATTCTAACACTGCATGGTTCACAGAGGTACTCAATCTCGACAGCATCTTCCTTTCATTCTACCCTGTCCTAGTATCAACGGGTTATTGCTCCAATATTTCTCTCCCATGGTGTATTCTGATGTGCATGATCAACATGAATTACAATGCCAAGTAACTGCCAGATGTCATGAGTTATAAACTCAATAGTCTAAGGATTATTACACATTAGGGCACCCTCCGGTGCAAGGGTGTCCTGGAATTTATGTGTTATTTATTACCTATTGGCAGGGTCTCAAAGTAATCTCACCCCTGCTGATGAAATGAGGGTTGGAAGGAGAAGAAGGTCAAGGTCAACCTTCCTTGTCAAGAATGCCAGTTACTCTGAAACTACTGTTGCTTTACCTTTTTTTCCCCTCTACTGAAACTCAATGAAGTCTCTGAATAAGGGGAATATAATGTAATGCATCTATGGACTTTCAACTTAATGTTGCTTAATTCATTTTTCATCATGTTGCCTATTTTGACGATACATTTCATAACTATAACCGCTAGTGGTCCAATTTAGAAGGTACTGGTGAGCCCCACCATAATCCACAAACGTAAAAATGACCTCTTTGAAAACACACTGTTTATTTTCCTTTTTCTACATAACAGGAACATAGACCAAAGACTAACAGCATGAGACTTATTCAAATTTTCAATGCAACAGTGGGAACATTTTTCAAAAATCATGTCCCACAAGCCTGTGGACTTCTCATTCTTTCCCATCCAATATCTTAAGATTTGCATATGTCCACACCACAAAATATGCTCATTATTCTAAGCTGTCATGAATTTTGCTGAAATGGATGTAATGTGACATCCTATATTCTTCTGGAAATGTTCTATTTGATTACTACATGACACTATGCTTGAAATGTTTCCTAATCCAGAATATGGCATATTTATTTTCAAATTGACTGATTAAAAAAAGCTCTATCATCTCTCTCTTCTATCCCAAAGACCCAGTAACCTTCTTTTCTTTTGCCACCAAATGAATTCTGAATGCTGCAGTTAACATTCAGTAATCTCATTACCCATCTACCATAAATCTTCAAAAGCATCACCATGTTTTGACAGCTGAGCAGGACAAGAGGAAGCAAAGAGCATATCCAACACTTTTTATGAATGCAAATGTGCTAAAGACCACATTTAAATTATTTCAGGAAACTCATAGAACACCACTGACAACAACTGGAAGACAATGTGCAAAACAATTTTTGTTTACCTATGAAAAGTACAATCTCTTTTATCCCCGATGCTGGGTCCACAACCCACCCCCACTCCACCCATTGCCATATACTCTCTGAAGACAAACTGATACCAAAGAACCAATAATGAATATCTTTTCAGGTGTAAGTAATACTGAGTTCTCATGATGAAAATTTATTGTGTGTTTTCCTGAAAAGTATTTAAATATTTATACATTCACATATACTTTAATCAAAAGTTCGTATCTTATAATAAACTGGAAAGATGCCATCATAAGCATGGAGGTTTAAAAAAAAAAAAAATCCCTCTCTTCCTCTGCCATACCCTGGAGTCCACCTTGGTCAGCCACAGGCCAACCTTGGCCATGCTCAGCAATAAGGGAATAAATCAAATTCTTTTCTGAGTCTCTGGCTATATTTTTATTCTCTGGATTCCGCTGTTATTGTGAGGACAGGCACTCAGTACATTTTCATTTCCAAATTAAGACAAAGAAAAAACAGAGCCACTTCCTGCTTGGAGAGGTGCAAACTCTCTACCCAGAAACAACTACCTCCTTGCATGTGATTGTTTTAGTTTCTCTACCTGAGAGGTTACCAAAACTTGAAAAGTAAGGGTTATCAAAGAGTTGAGGGCACCTGGGTGGCTCAGTCTTTAATTGTCTGCCTTCAGCTCGGGTCATGATCCCAGGGTCCCAGGAGCATTGGGCTCCCTTCTCAGTGAGAAGACTGCCTCCCCCTCCCCCACTCCCGCAACTTGTTTTCCTTCTCCTACTGTGTCTCTCTCTGTCATATAAATAAATAAAATCTTTAAAAAGAAAAAAGTTATCAAAGAGTCTATCAAACCTTCATCATTTTGTTTTAATCAAGGCTATTTGTGATACCAGTTTATTACAATACAATTAAATTATTATAATCTCAAATTTTGGTCATTTTCATACACCAAATATCAACTGCTTTACCCCACTTTTCCCCAAACTGTCTATAAGTGGTAAAATTGGAAACATTTTCTTGATGCTGTCAATAAACTGTTAAATTTATAACTATTCTGAATACCCTACTTCTTCTCCACCATTTGCCCACTTACTTTTGTAGGTCCTGGAACTGGCATTTAATTTATGCTTCTGAAACTACCATATTTGGCAAGGAGGCAATATGGCATTGTGGTTAAAATAATGGATTTAGTCAGAGGCCTGGGTTTGAATCTCAGTTCTGCTATTATACTAACTGGATGGTCTTATACAATCTCTGAGCTGCTTCAGAGATTTTGTTTAACAGAAGAGTTTTCCAAATCAGTCACTTCTTCTTCTTCTTCTTCTTCTTTTTTTAAATTTTTAAGTAATTTCTACACCCAACATGGGGCTTGAACTCACAATCCTGAGATCAAGAGCCACATGCTCCAATAACTAAGCCAACTAGGCTCCCCTCAGTTCTTTTTAATCTGATAAGTGTGTACTGCATATTTGGTTGTTGCAAGGTGCTATGCAACACATTTAGGAGGACAAGATACCTCAAGTTGAGATCTTGAGTTCAGGGAGCTAAAGAGACTTCTATATATCTCAAAATCTACAACCTGAAAGAAAGAAAAAAAAAAAAGCATGCAGTAACTACATTGAGAGGTACATTAAAAATACATTAAAGCCCAAAGGAGAGCAACATTGCATTCAACAAAGAAGGCATTTTAGAGGAGACAATTTCAGAGTTGGGTTTGGAATATACAGCATATGCTTTAATTAATTACAAGAAGAAAAGAAACATTCTGGAATGTGCTTGCATGCACATAAAGTGATCCCTGGAAGAATACCTAAGAAACTAATAATAACAAAGGTCTTTGCAGAAAAAATAAAACTGGGAAGTAAAAGATGGGAGGGGAAGACCTCATTATATCTGCATTATACTTTTTGATTTTACAACCCTGTTAATGTAGTAATTATTTATTAATACTTATATTTAACAATGTATGAATAAAAATAAAATCAACTATGTGTGTTTTCAAAGTATATGATCTGTCCCAACTGGATTCAACAGAGTTGTAAAGAGGGTACGGAAACCTGGTTTTTCCCAAGAGTCACTCAGATACACAAATGAAAGTTTATAGAAGAATGGCAGTTTGGAACATAAATGTCAACAGAATATCTATAGATGATGACAGGCCTGACCTTAGAGATCAAAATATATAATTTGATTAATTAGCTCTTTTCTAAGATAGAATAAAAATTCAGAAGACTTGAATGTTGAGAAGTCTCTTCTTTTCATGGAAGGTTAACTGAAGCCCTACTATGAGCTTCATATAAGAGATATGAAGGTGTGGAAGATGACAACCTTTTGATCCAGACCTAGGCCTCTTACTGCCTGTATAGAGGACTGGATGAAAAGCAAGGAAGTTACGGAGGAAGGAGTGAGTTGTGGTGACCTTGCTCTGGTTGAGAGAGGCTTGACGCCATCACATATTCACTGTCTTCACAGACTGCATAAAAGCCAAAATATCTTTACTTAGAAAAAGTTCTTCATGTCTTCCAAATTGTAAGTTGTGAATCTATAAACGCACTTTAAATATGTGTATCAAGAAAATTATAAATGATTCTTCCTTTAAAAATAAAAACTGATCTCCATTTGAAGGTTGTTCATGGAGTCTTCTTTCTTCTTCTTCTTTTTTTTTAAGATTTATTTGTCTTAGAGACAGAAAGACCACAAGCAGGAGAAGCAGAGGGAGAGTGAGAGAGAAACTCAAACAGATTCCCCACTGAGCATCGAGCCTAACTTGGGGCTCCATCTCAGCACCCAGAGATCACAATCTGAGCCAAAACCAAGAGTTAGATGTTTAACTTACTGTGTCACCCAGGTGCCCCTTCATGCAGTTTTCTTTATTGGATATGTTAAAAAAAATTGTTTGGCTTTATAAAGATTTTGGTTTATTATCTTTGATATGTCAATGCCTTTTGTATTTCATGTAATTTGAATATACAAAAACATCATTACCTTTTCATCTTATTTAAAAGATTTATTTATTTACTTGAGAGAGCAAGGTAGAGAGGGAACATGTGGGGGGAGGGGCAGAGGGAGAGAACCTCAAGCAGATTCTCTGCTGAGCCAGGAACCTAACTTGGGGCTCAATCTCATGACCCATGAGATCACAACCTGAGTCAAAACTAAGAGTCAAAAGCTTTACCAATGGAGCCACCCAGGCACCCCTCACTTTTTATTTTAAAAATGAGGAGACTGGATATATGTATGTACAGATTAAATATAATGATATTTTTCAGTCTTTAATATAATTTTTCTTATAAGATGATATTTGGTGATATATCATAAAATGAATTATATTCCATCTTAAACAATATAATTAACTCTTTTTTTTTTTTTTTTTTTAAAGATTTTATTTATTTATTTGACAGAGAGAAATCACAAGTAGGCAGAGAGGCAGGCAGAGAGAGAGGAGGAAGCAGGCTCCCTGCTGAGCAGAAAGCCCGATGCGGGGCTTGAACCCAGGACCTGGGATCATGACCTGAGCCGAAGGCAGCGGCTTAACCCACTGAGCCACCCAGGCGCCCCAACAATATAATTAACTCTTGAGGAAACTTTCTCTATACCAGTAAATTCAATTTTGTCTAATCCTTAGGTTTATGATAATGTCAGCTCATTAAAATGTTGGTTAAAACTCATTAAAATGCACACTCAGAGGTAACAGCTTCATTACTGTAATATGAGGTAAAGAAAAAGAGAATGTTTTATTATCATTTAATTGTTTTCAGAATTAAATATATTTGCATAATAAAAAGTCTCACTGTATATTTTCAATAGTCTTTAAATATTAAGCTGCCCAATAATTTAAAAATTAGTTCTCTAAAAGTGACTTTGTTACTGCAGAATTCTGTTTGTTCTTTGTCATTTAGAACAAGTGGCCATACTAGAGATAGAAAATCATCTGAAATAATACTAAAATATGTTAACATAGTTTATTTCTTTTTCAATGTTTAGAATGTTTAGGTAGAATAGGATTTCTATACAATAGTGGATGACTTAATCAATTGCTGCAATTAATCGCCTTCACTAGATATGTCAGTACTTTGTAAGAATGGAAAGTCGGGGAGAAATTACATTGGAAATTAGCTATATTTCCAATGCAGATGCAATCATTTCATATTTCTCTCCCACAGTAGCTCAGCCTGAGTAAATACTTGATATTATTGCTGAGAATTAAGATGTGGAAAATTTGTACAGGTTTTTTTGTTTTTGCTTTTTTTTTTGTATTCTCCTCCAAACTTGACATGATAAAACCATTACTATTAAAGCACTGTATAAAATATATCTAATTTTAATGTATATTTCCTATCTTGACTTCTAAAATACTCTCCTAATTTTCCTCCTATAAGCCATTTACTCTTGCATGTACTTTGCCAGAAACTTTCTGTTCCTTTATTTTTTTTCTTAAAGATTTTATTTATTTATTTGACAGAGAAAGACAGCACAAGCAGGCAGAGTGACAGAGGGAGAGAGAGAAGTAAACTTCCCTCAAGCAAGGAGCTCGATGTGGGACTCAAACCCAGAACCCTGGGATCATGACCTGAGGAAGCCTCTTAACTGAGCCACCCAGGGATCCCAGAAACTTTCAGTTCTTAAAGCATAGTAAATGCCACTCAAATATGGAGTTCCTCAGACACACATTCTTCCAACTTAACCTCTGCCAGTCCTGCCTCCATGCTGATGACTCTAAAGGGAATGCCTCCAGCCTTGAGCCCCCTAGAGCTCCAGACCTGCTTGCTTGACATCACCCACCACTTGAGTGTCTAAGAGTATCTTGAATTTAATGTGACCAAAATGGAATTCTTGATCTTTGTCACACAAATTTTCCTCTTCCCAATCTTCAGTGTCTTTGTATATGGAATTGCCATATACAAATTTTTCAAGAAGTTATTAATTTTCCTCCATTTCTCATACACTATCCCGTCTATCATTGAGGCCTAAATGACTTTGAAACTTCCTCAGAATCACCTTTCTTTAACTCCACTGCTCTCATTTGGTCTGAGTCACTATCATCTCACCAGGAATAGTGAATCCATCTCTTAACAATATTATTTTAGTCTTGCCCCTCTTACAGTCAATTCTCCACACAGCAGAGTAATATCATTAAAATTATAAAACAAATCTTGTCATCCCTCTGCCTAAAATTATCCAAAGGACTCATCATATTTATAAAAAAACAAGCACTGAGGGTTTTGGAGGGGAGAGGGGTGGAGCATTCGGTGAGACTGGTGGTGGGTATTATGGAGGGCACATATTTCATGGAACACTGGGTGTGGTGCCTAAACAATGAATTTTGGAACACCGAAAATAAAATAAATTAAATTTTAAAAACCCAAACAGACCAACAAACAAACCAAACCTAAATTCCTTATTCCAGCCTACAAAGCATCTTAGGGTCTGGCTCTCATCTTTCACTACCCTTGCCTCTTACTCCAGTCTCCCCCAGTGAGTTTGGTCCTTCTCCTCTTCTAGCAAGGCAAGTAACTTCTTTAGGTCCTATTCCTATACTAATCACTGTGAAATTTTCTTCCCCTACGATTTCCTTTTAGATCTCTTCTTTTTGTCCATCACATCTCAGATTACATGTCAATTCTTTGAATTCACCCTTTATGACGACCCAATCTAAAGAAGCAACAAGATCACACATAACACATCTCCCTGCTACTTTTCCCCCTGCATATCACATATCACTATGTAAAATTATTATAGTTTGCTTATTTGTTCCTTATCTGCTTTCAGTAGAATGTACGTGAACTCCATGAAAGCAGGGACTACATTCATTTTGTCTCTTGTTGTATCCCAAGGGTTTGGAATGATATTCTTGGCACAGAATAAGTGCAGAGTAAATATTTGAATGAATAGACGAGTGAAGAATTTCAATTCTTGTCATCAGCTAAATTGGATATAGTTGATCATTACATATGCACCTTTGGTAGAAAGTTTCCTAAGTTGATTTAATGATTTTACTCAATATATGTATAGAGTTTCTTGTTCTTTATTTTGGTGAATGATACAGTATGTTTTGAAAGAGATTATTGTGGAATGATCTCCCCACATTTACGAACTTTTCAAGATCATGTTCTGTGTGTTTATTTTAAAGTATTTTGGTTTTCTGGTAGGGTGGGATAAATCAAAACCCAATAATGGCCAAGATGTCCTGCCTAGAAGGTGAGTGGAAACCTCATGATGACCTGAGGAGATAGGTCAGTTTATGAATGAAAAGACAGGAGTTCCAAAATGCCAACTTCATCCAGTTAATAAGAGAAGCCAGGATTTGAAAATAAATCTGTTTTTATTCCAGAGCCTATGCTTAAAGAGTATTATAGTGGAAACTTGGGCATAACAGACATATTTTATAATTCTTAAACCTAATTATTAAATATACTAAAAATAATTTAACTTGATAACCAAGATCTTTATTATAATCAGTTATTGTATCGTGCTGTGAGATGGTGATTTCAAACATTAGGCTAAATCTATTTTTAATTCAAAATTCATGAAGAAACTTGCTTCTTTGAATAAATCTTTAGTATGAACTTGATTTTCTACATTTTTTTTTTTTTTTTTCAGAAAAACCCAAAGAACAGAAGCTAATGGCAAGTGAATTGCTGATCAGTATGACACGGCTATCTTTCTGTATAATGAACTATTGCAGCTTTTCTAAGGGTGTGCTCAACCCCTCAGGATTAGGGACTTCCTTTTCTTTTCCTTTTCTTTTTTCTTTCCTTTTCTTTCTTTCTTCCTTTTTCTCTTTTTGTTAATATGTAAGTTAATCTTCACTTTACTCAAAAGCAAACCTTTATTCAGCTTCAATCTTTTCTCTTTTCTCATTTATTTTTCACCAAATATTACAAAATATACACAGGCGTCTCAGAGATACTTCACTTCTCAAAATGATATAATCAGTATGAGGTTATAACCCTTGCAATGACAAGTACAGCCAGAATTTTGCATCTCTAGCTATTCCTTGCCCTTTGAGTTGTAGGCCCTGGTAGCTCACAGGTTTTGGTGAAGGAAATCATTCAGCTTGAATCCTGGGATCATTACTTATTAGCTATGGAATTTAGGACAAGTTATTTCCCCTTTCTAAGCTTCTGCTTCTTTATCTGTGAAATGGGAATAATGGTGACCACCATCCAGGGTGGCAGTGAGGGTTAAGTGAAAGAATTTTTGGCATTTAGCACATATCTGGCAAAGACAAATATTCACTCATTATCATGGCTTTGCATAATGAAATAGAGATGTTTAAAGTTATAAATTCACCCTTAGCAAGTACATATCTCTCCACAGTGATAATTCTCTTGATTAAGTTCATAGGTATATAACAAAATTGTAGGTAACACACAATAGAATGGAAATTTCTCTATTATCATTAATTTCATAATGTAATATTTAATAAGTAATATTGAATATGTTGCATAAGCAACTAATATTCACTGGGCCTAAATAATCAGTTTAAATATTTGCACTAATTCGTTTAGATGAAAAGTCATGACACTTTAATTTTGCTTTATGTTATTTAAGAAAAAATAATCATTTACTTTTTGGGCAGTCCTTCTTAGTAAAAACACACAGAACAAGTGGGTCAAGACTTTAGCAAAAGAAGGGATCAAAATGTATAGCAAGTAGATGCAAAAAAATGACTCTACGATAATGCCAAGCAATTTTTATGCCTAATTCTTACTAAACAATCATTTACGGTTAGTCTAAATGTAGATATTCTAACACAAAAATTAGCTTCTTTTTTTTAATTTTTTTTTTCTTAATTTATTTGACAGACAGAGATCACAAGTAGGCAGAGAGGCAGGCAGAGAGAGAGTGGAGGAAGCAGGCTCCCTGCTGAGCAGAGAGCCCGATGCGGGGCTCGATCCCAGGACTCTGGGATCATGACCTGAGCCGAAGGCAGAGGCTTTAACCCACTGAGCCACCCAGGCGCCCCCAAAATTAGCTTCTTAATACAGACTTTTATTACGCTATTTATGACATTATATGATGACATTATGCTATTTATGACATTTCTTCTTCACATTTTTAAATACTGAACACCTGATTTCATTATTTACCAAATTGGGTACCTGATCTCCAGAATTTTATGTCACTATCACTTATTAAAGATTAAAATAGATCATTTATTTCAAGATCACACACACACACAAAGTTGAACCAGTGAAAGAAAAAAACAAAACAAATCAGGGGGGCCTCAGTTCCTAGAGAACCCCAAATCACCTGTTCCTGACAGTTCCATCTTCCACTCTCCAAATGCCTGTTAGTAACAGAAAAGCTGGCCAGTACACCCCCTGACATCTTTAATTGACTTCCTAGAGAGTGTTATCAAGAGCTACTCAAGCAGGGCTAATAGTGCCTGCAGATTGCTCACACATGGCAAAGCTGGGGGAGCTGGACTTTAAAAGGGCTGGAGGAAGAGTATAATCTCTACTCCATGGGGGGGCAAGAACTAAGGGTTATCTGGAAAGCAACTAATAATCCTTCAGCACTCTTGAGACAAGAGGGAAGATGTGGAATGTAAGCCAGGAAAATCAGCGCATGAATAAATGCGGACTCCCCAAAGCTGCCTCCTTTAGATTTAGATCGCGACCCTGCGTTGTGTTAGACGATGGGACCTGACTGACAGGCAAAGACACTGGCCTCATGGAGACTTCCTTTTGACAATTCGCCTTGAGCCTTCCTAGAGCACATGCTTCCGGGAAGAGCCAGGCTCCGTCGAAATGAGGCAAAAAGGATCTGGCAGAATCAGACAAGCCCAGTCATTTCAGTGAAGTTTGAAAACCTCATCCCCACAGGGAGGGCAGCACATATGGTGCCTAAGATCTCTGCTTGGACTGCTGCCTAGGCACATCGGGATGAAAAGAAGTCTGTTTGTTTTCTTTTCATTTTAGTTTTGCCACTGAAGGCCTCGCTTCTGTACCCGATATTTAATTGGAACAGAATGAAAGCCTTGCACACAAATCTCAGCACGTTGTATCTTTTAGGTTTTATTAAAACATATTTTCACATGAATGTTTGCCCATCACTTCCGAGACCGTCCCCTACCTCCTCTCCACCAAGCTAAGATGCTTTCCTTTGAAGCAGAGCCAACCCTTGAGGTTTCCTGCGAGGCCAACAAAACATAAACAATTATGCTTCAAGCCTCAAGACAGCAACTCCCGTTTGCTCTTACTGTTAGATTTTCAGTGATTCGTTTCATTTGCTTGCCGCATCAAACTATGAAAAAGTTCATTGTACAGTAAAAACTAGTTTTTAACATTATTTTTTTTTCTAGTTGATACCCCATGTCAGCTTCTATAAGGTGTTTTTTATAAGTATCCCGTTTTTAATTTATTTTTTAGAGATTTTATTGATTTATTTGACAATGAGAGACACAGAGAGAAAAGGTACACGAAAAAGGGAGTGGGAGAGGGAGAAGTAGGCTTCCCACCAAGCAGGGTTTGATGCCCCGCTGGGTCCCAGGCCCCTGGGATCATGACCTGAGCTGAAGGCAGACGCTTAATGACTGAGCCACCCAGGCGCTCCTGGTATCACTTTTTAAAATATTTCTATACATTTCCCCTAGTTAGTGTAATTTAAAAAAGGATTTTTCATTAATGATTGGAACTGCTCATTTTTTTTCAAGTTTATTTAGTGAATCTGTTTTATCTTGTCAAAAGTGTGAAAAAGTTTCTTCTCGTGAATCAAACAATAAAAACAAGCTTTGATAGCAATTCTGTTAGTTTTAAATTCAGCTAAACTGGTTGCTTTGGAGTCAGCATTATAGTTTCATTCTTCTATTTATTATCTCATGATAACTTTACCTTTTGAAGTTACAAGCTATAGAATTAAAAACAAAAACACGACTTTAATCAGCAACAGTAAACTACTCAAGCAATTTGCCTTGCCTTCTCCTGGTATTAAGCCACACACCTGGGAAATGGTGGACTAAATTACAGGTACAGCCTGGGTGTAGGAATGAGTGCACTATAAGGCAAAGCTAACTTGTCCAAACCATGATGATCATATGGTGTCCCAGCAAACTTAATTAACAGCATGTCAACTTCCACGGCAAATGAATGGTCATAAACAAATAATAAGTAATCAGAAAGGGAGGAAAAAAAGAATAGACAATTAGATAAAATTAGTTATAATGAAAAATAATAACTCTAACAATTTTAAGGGTGCATGATAGCTTCTTATTAACTTAGAAGAATGTCAAAGACATATTAAAGGGACAACCTTTTAACAACATGTGAAATGTTATAGGTGAGCTAGATACACCATGGATTAAGAATAAATGTTTGAAAAAAAAAAAAAGAATATATGTTTGCCTAGATGATGCCAGTACTGAATTAAGGTGACATCACAGCATAAATTTTTGCTGTGTAGAGTAATAGAAATATTTCCATCTCTCTGCCTCAAGATATATTAGTATAAGTAATGACTAAATGAAAACGTTCCTGGCTATAAAACCTGGTATGCAATCAGGAGAGTTCTGATTGCAAAGGAGTCTGGGGTTCAGCATAAACACATGACCGATATGATGATAGTGGGAAATGCAGAGAAACTGATGAGAGCGGCTAGAGACTGCTACATTTAGCAAGGCTGGATACCAGAAAATGCAAAAACAGGGAAATTAAATTGAACACTCATCTTTTATTCCCCCCAAACACAACCATGTTTATCTGGTAGCAACAGAGTAGCAATCAAAATAAACAACATTGACCAGAACAAATGTTTTTAAAAAGGGAATGCAATAACAGATATTGTGCTATAAGTAGACAAACTATTCAAGGGAATGGTATCAACGAAAGGCTCAGCATAAGATTTTGAGGGAAATGCCAATCTCAAATAATCCTACACACAAAAATTCTATTGTTTGAATTCCAATGAGGGTATCCAGCTAATCCAGGTCTAATCATTGATGAGAATAAGGGGAACAAACGTGCTGGTTTAACAGAAAGAACAACAGAAAGGGCATGCATTTGGAGACACTTGAAACACATCAGAAATCTTGCAATCTCCTAGTGATTTAGTGATTCATCCTCACTTTTCTTCCTAGAAGCTCACATTATAAAAAGGTCAACTTATTATTTGCCTTTGATTTGGGTAGTTAATTAATGTAAATTAATCAAAAAATTGTTCAATTACAACTCTATGCCATGCACCTGGAAAATAACAGTTAATAAATGTAGTTTCTGTCCTCAACGACTGGGGGGGTCTAATGGAAACCATGATTAAAAAGGAAGAGACATTTTATAATTTCCAGAAATAATCAGAAATATTAACTAAATTTTATATACTTCATTATTATAGCTGTTTACAATGGCAAAAATCTCAAATCATGGAAGATCAATTAGTATCTGCAAATTGAGGGATCAATTTTTTTTAGCCCTTACATCATCTTATGCCATAAAGAAAACATTAATGGAAACAAGCAAGTATAGTGAATGTGAAATTATAAATTCCACTTAGGGGATATGATTAGAAATTTAGATTAAAGTTAAAAAAAAAAAAGCCAGCCTTTAAAACTGTAACTTAAAGAATCTACCATATAGTTGAGTGTTCGGGAGAAATCATTGTTTATTCAACTCTGCCCTTCCAAAGTCTAATATAGTGATTAGGAAGTTCCTCAGTAAATGTTTACTGAAATAAAAAGATGACATGGGGGATTCTTTATGGAACAGATACACTATTTTCATTTCCTTTTAGAAGTGTTCTTGCAAATTTTTGGAGTTATTTAATTGGTAAGGTGGTACATTCAGTTTTGGACAAGTGAGAAAATAGAGTAAAGATGTCTCTAGGACATCCAAGTGGTAATATTGAGTAGGTTTGGGTACGCAGATCTGTGGTAGCTAGGCTGGAGAAATGTCCCCACCTAGGTAGGAACTGATGATCTGAGATTAAAAGGTATCACTGAGGGATACAGTAGAATTCTTCAAGAGAACTCTATGAAATACCAACTTTACAGAGCAAGTTGAAGAAGTGGAAACTATAAAGTTTACTGCAATTTGATTCACTTTGAATTGTATGTGTGTTCTTGATATTCAAAGGTATTTCTGCAAATCGAATGAACTTGTCCACAGATTTCTATAATTAAATCATGTTTATATAGAAAAAGATATTTTGGGTTTAGGACACAAAACATCATATTCATCATATTAATCCCTTCAAAACTAATTTGGCCACCTATAAGCTAGATTATGCTACAATAACAGCTAACACGTATTGAGTAATTGCTCTATACTGGTTTCTATTTTAAACACTTTGCAGGCATTATCTGTTTTAATCCTAAAAATAATCCCAGAGATGGATATTGTTAAATTGCCATCTTACTAAGGAGGATATCTAGCCATACAAATATATACTTGGTAACTATTATTTGGCCACTGTTCCCATGATAGTAACTGGGAGATTGGAATCTGTGTCTATTTTACCCAAAGCCATCTCTTTGTATTTCCTATAAAAGATTGAAACATAAGCACATTGAATTTACCTGAATTTAACATACTCAGGAAGGAGAGAGAGACTATATTTCTGTAACTCAGTCAGTTCCAAACACTATTCCTACGAAATGGGATGTAGAAATCTGTTCTCCTCTCACATTCTCCAATTCAACATGCAACGTAAACATCTCATTATTCTGATTGTGATTAGCGAATATATTTTATGGATGATTTGAGGGATTTTCAAGGATGATTTTTACACCATTTTGCCTGTGAAATAATTTTTTCAAATTATTTCCTACTTAAAATGTAGTTCAGCAGTGTGTTTATTGTTTTTCTAGGGAGAAAAATGGAAAAATGAAAGGAGAAAAAGGGGGAAGGGACAAAGCAGGAAAGAATGGGGGAAGGAATAGGGAGGAAATTGAGCAGACTTAGGACATCTTGCCTGATAATGGTGGAAATACTCAAATTTCAAGGAGTGAGATATTGCAATCATCTTCTCATTTATTCATTTAATACATATTAAATAAAAACCAACTTTGGGCAGGCACTGTGCTAGCAGGGAATGTAGGGCTGAGCCAACACACACATGAACTTTGTAAGCTTTCACTCAAGTAAATATACCCTCCCATCATGAGGACATTAAGCCAAGATTGTGTGACCTACATAGTAAAAAAAAATATGGAAGTTCAGAGTAAAGCACTATGAGAGCATCCGAATTAGGGAAAAAGTAAGGATGGGGAAGGGGGTTATTTTTATTTAAGTTCATGGGATCCTTTTGGAATATCAATTGAAAATTTTGGTTTTTATAGACAGGGATGATTTTTAAAGCTTCAAAATTCAAAGGAATTAAATGGAGAGAACTAGATATTACAAATGTTGCTTAGTGAAACTTGCTTAGAATGAATTTCAAACAATTGAAGCAAATTTTGATATAAGTGGGAATTAACAGATAGCAGTCCATTATATAACATCTGTTTATGATTTCCTTTGAGAATCAGGCTGTTCTCAAATGCCTTTGGATTTCTGAAAAATTATAAATATGACATTTAAAAAGAATGTAACTACTGAAACTATGAATGTAATAAAATGTGAAAGAAAACCATGGGTTTGGGAATATGTTTTTAACTGTAGAATTTCAAATATGCAGTCAACAAATTAGTAAGTTTGACTATACTTTGAATTTTAATTTCAAAGGATCAAAAATTAACTAATTACTTGTATTGAATGCCATCTATTATCTTAAAAAGTTATTCTAAATATACAACATGTAAGTAAGGCATTTTTTCTCTATCTTTACCTTGACCTTGCTTTGGCTTATGAATACGACAAGGATATCTCTGGTCTTTCTGAAAGATAAAGGCTTTAAGCTTGTTCTACTTACTTTGCCATCTTGGATACTGGAAAACCAAAAATCACCTGTATACGTAGGCACAAATGATATATTTTTTTTCATATTAACTGCTTGGATTAAAGGAATTACAATAAAAATTTATTACATACACCAGTTCTAATCACCATCATCATCATCATCATCATATTTCTTGAAATACTGTTATCCAACAGGTACATAACCTCCAAAACTCACACCACCTTTCAAAAGATCATCTCCAGTTCAAAGATGCATGCTCCTGAGTTTTAGAAATTGACTTTCCAAAGGTCATATAGCTTAGAGTTGGAAACCCAGGGCTCTTTGTCTCTAAAGCATAAACTCTTTTTACTTCCCTTATTGGGAGAGGACTTACGCTAGTTTAGGGTACATGATTAATATTCCATGTTAACAATAAGGAGGGAAGTGCCTCAGTCAACAACTAAGTGGAAGATGTTGATTTGAACACTTTAACAACTGGATTCTCAATTGTAAATAAAAAACAGCTGACTCTACAATGCAATTATTCTAAAATATGCCCAGAGAAAAGTGTCTAGAGGATCTAAAGATTAGCAACCGGATACTTCTCACATCGAAAAACAAGAGCTTCTGGCACACATATTACAAATTTAGTATTTTTTTTTTCCTGTTTACAGGAGACTTGTAGATTTTTCTTTTACTAGAACTGAACTAATAGACATTGAAACAGAGAATTACTTTATTAAATGGTGGAATTCATTAAGTCTATTTTTGTGTCCGTTAAAACTAAGAAGTCCATTGTGCTTACCAAGAAGGTCTGTGACTTACTTTTAATACAACTAGAATGGCTCACTTGGTAATAAAATGCTAGCCAATCCCCTTTGGTCTTCATCGAGGTCTGACTTTACTCACTTGAGAGTCACCATTTTTTTCACTTGAATAATTTTGTATAAATAAACTCAGATTTTGCTAGCTAAGCATGTGGAAGTCATATAAAGCACACCTAATCACACAGTTTAAGCATTCAAAATGTAGCATATCGCAAAAACTGCAGTGCTGTTTCTGTCAAAACCTGTCACCTGATACATAAAATTGTTGGTTTTATGAGTCATTTTTCAGTGAACTCTAATGGAAACATGGCTGATGGGAGATTTTAATGAAAGATGCAGATTTCTGTTATTTGAATGAAACTCAACCAACACTGTCCTCTCTGTGATTAACACATTTTTTGGTAAGAAGAAAAAAATGCCTTTTCTAATATACTTCAAAGTCTGATAGATTTTACAGGATGTATATTTTCCCTTAACCTCACTGGAAATACATTTGCCAACCTAACTATATATCCAATAACTTAAAAATTCATTTGCCTTTATATGAGTTTTTTTTTTTAACAGATGAAAATTAAAAATACATACCCTTTCTTTCTTATCACTATTTTGTTTTTATAATCTTAATAACCTTTCTTTCTATCATTAAAAGTGATTATTTTATACTATGAACATACTATGAAAGCTCAAGCTTTCTTTTGTAAAAGTTAATTGAGTTATAGAATAGAATATTTATATTATATTAGAATAAACAGAATAAATGGAATATTATTTAATTCCAAAGAACAATCAGGCTAATTACACTTTTTTATGATTATTTTATACCTCATGTTAAATCAACTGACATATTTAACTGGATATACAGTATATGTAGAAATGTTTACACCTTTCATTTGATGACCAGTAAAACCACAAAACTTACCTTAGAGAGCTAAAATACTTAAAAACCATTCATAGATATCCATAAATATCTCAAAATCATTTTATAATTATTCTTCAAATAAACCAATATAATCATATTAAATGAAATGGATTATAGATGGACTTTATCCAAATTTCCTCAGATAACTTCTTTTCACATAGATTTGCATGCACATATTTTTGTCCTGGCTCTTATAAGTGACTTTACAGGAAAACACTGACTGTTGGTCTTAAGCCCAGAGCTCAGTGAGAGACTGGAGGTGACTCTATTGATGTTTCACCACCTTAAAACTTAGTGGCTTAAAAAAAGCTAACTTAATGGCTTAAAACAACTATTTCATTGGCTCACACTTGTGTGGGTCAATGATTAGTGTGGGACTTCACTGAGGGGTTCTTTCGATCTTGCCTGGGGCCCCTCATCCATTTACGGTCATCTACAGGCTCCACTGGAACTGAATGGTTGAAGATGGCCTGATCCACTTTCTAGGTAGTTGGTGTTGTTACTGGTCACTGGGATGGTTATAGGCTGTATGGTTGGACCACTCTCCCCATCCTGGTCTCTTAGCTTGAAGGGGTCTAGGCTAAGCTGCTTCGCATGGTGGCTTCCATGTTCCAAGCAGGCAAATGTGGAATTAGCAAGACCACCATGATGTGTATGCTTCTATGGCATTCTATCGGTCAAAGAAAGTCACAAGGCCAGCCTAATTTCAAGAAGTAGAGAAACACACTACTTCATCTTGAGAGAAATGACAACGTTATTTATGGCAAGAAGGACTAACAGTTTTGTTAAGTTTTAGTTTAGTGTTTAAGAGTTTGTTTCTATTTAATGTTCTCAGACTTTAACAGATATTAACAATCTAGCAATTCTAAAGAAGAACCTCATCATTATTAATGGGCAGAAAGAAAAGCACAAGTGTTGGATACTCCCAACACATGGCAATCAGAATACCATGCCCCTCGGTACAGAAAGTTTCATCAAAAATATTAATGGTGCTTTCTTCCTGTATATACAAGAACAGATAGGTATTCATGGACTGTGTAGCATTACTGCTAAATAATTTATTAGTCTTGGCTGTTGTAATGAAACATTTCTGGGCATAGTATCAATTTGAATCTCAATATATGTGAGAGAAACCTCCCTCAAATACCAATGGGTTATAAGGAGGTTTTCCTTTATCGAAGTGTGATCTCACTTTTCTTTGAGAAAACTTCTGGCTCTCCAGGAAATTAAGTGGCATCTGATTGGCTTGTTTACACTTTCTCATTTCCCCAAACCATTTTGTTTCATTTACTGCATTCTGTCACAATGAAAGCGATTTGGGGATTTAAGATGGATTCATCCTGCTCAAACAGATGTCAAAGATGAGGTACATTGGTTTTAACAACTATTTAGGGGCCATGAGAGAAATGGCTTTTCCCATGTAAAAGCCTATCGTGATCAACCAAAGGATGTTTTAGGTTTTTCTCCATAGCTATATTTCGCTAAATTTAGTCAAATTTATTGGGCAACAGTTTTGTGTATCAGTGCAGAGAACTGACAAGCATCTTTAATTTAAAACAGTCTGCTAATGTATTGAAGAGATTACAGTACATGGAAATAGTTTTGTTTTACTAGAAATCACATGTAGCATTTGAATAGTGTTAAAAAAAATACACATTTTTACATCCAGAAAGTGATTTTAGAAGAAAATCACAAGTTATGCTCATATCAAACTTCAAAGGATGTGACAACATAATGAACAAAATTGGGCATATGCTCTTTTTTTTGTTGTGCTTTTTTTGGTAGTAGCATCACTGGAGTGCGATGAAAAATTAGTAAGTGCCCACTAGTTAAATCAGGCGTGGCTAGAGGGTGGTGATATAGCAGTTTTAATTCTGTTTAGAATCATCCCTGATCTCAGATCATGTAATACCCATTGTGAAATATTACCAGATGAGGTGGAGAAGAGAATATTAACTGCCTATGTCATCATTTTCTTTGTGTTTGTATGCACGTGTATCTGTGTGGCTTTGATGTCCACAGTTTTGTCTTAATAAGTAATTCTTTGACAATTAGATGGTGCTGAAAAGTATTTAATGACCTGAAGTATGATGCTATTCACATCAGCTAGAGAGACAGAAAAAAAAAAATCAATACAAATTTTGCTCACAATTAGCAAATAATTCAATGATTTCTCACTGGTTCCCTAGAGAGGAGAGTTGTGGAATCCTTGAATTCAAGGGACGTTACTCTGGATTTATTTCTACAGAAAAGCTTATTTCACAAACATGATGAATAAAGGTATGAGTCTGAATGAATCAATGCCTCAGAGTAATTGGAATTATAGACCCAATTACTCCAAGTCATCCTCGGTAATTATGTCACCTCTGTAAAGTATAAGATACAGTATCTAAAATATGGTTTACATTTCAAAGAAAAGCTAAGTCTTGCTCTCTGAAAATTCTCAAAAACGCACTCTTAAATTGTTGGAAAGCAACCATTACTTTTTCATTGTAGGACAATGAATTAAACCCAAACACAACTTTATACATCTTTCTTTCTAAGAAACTACCATGGAAATTCTGGCTTGCACAGTTACCAAGTTAAGCTTATGTCTGTATTCAAATGCCACATGATCCTTATAGAGAGACTTTGTGGATGAACTTCTAAAATCCCTAACCTTATATTACAGGATTATTTACTATCGTTAAGAGTCTTCTTTTCTTTACATTCTTTGAGTTTTGGTCAAAAGTCACTTTTAGATCACATATATGATCTTTTTGCATGGCTATTTAAGGGTGAGAGCATAAAGAAGTATATATAATTACTGAGGGGAGGGGGTATTTTGTAGGCAGTGAACATGCTCTTATTACACCAAAGAAGTTTTCTGTTTGTTCATTTTCACTTGGATCCAATCAACTTAGAGATCTACGACAATTAGTAAATGTTCTATTTGTTCACCTGGCTGTTAGCAATCCTGACATAGCCTTCCTTCCCATATATTTTTCCTTAAATTAAAAAAGGATTGCATTTTTTAATGTGTCTTTCTACTGTTAGCACAGAGTGGCTAATGATGCCACAGGCTTTCTGATTTTGTGTCAGTCATTCCCCTAAGACACCGAATTATCTGAGTCCTTGAAAAGGCTGGATCTAAGGAAAAAGCAAAATATGTCAGCGACGTAGTAGGAGATGTGACCAAACTGGTGTGGCACATCAGTCACGTACTGATTTTTACTTGCCAAAAAAGGGCCATATGCCATTTAAAGAATGAGAACGGTTCCAAACCAGCTCAGGTTTTGGAACTGAGAGGCACGGCGCGGCAGACATGTGGCCCCTCCTGATTCAGTCACAGCAATTAGAAAGGATGCCTCCTGACCTGGCAAACATGGGTGACACTTCTGCTGACAACTCCTAACTCGAGATACTACTAACTAACCAGGTATGAAACCCGGGCTCTTCCTCTATACATTGCACAATGTAAATAAAGGTCTTTCCTAATTCCCAAAGCCTGAGATGAACAGATGTGCTCTTTTCAGTAATTGCCACTTTTTTTTCCCCTTACAGGATTTTATGTCTGATTCACTCAGAGAACTCCACTGTACAGGCAGCAACTGTTCTTTGTGGAAAAGTCAATGCTGCGAATCAAGAATTCCCATGAACGTTTCAACCTCTTGATTCCTCTTTAAAATTTCTCAGGGTATCAAAATGTTAGTTTCAACTAACTAAACGTTGAAAGTATACTTTCCCATCAAAGGACAGACTGATAAACATCGGCAGGCAGAAACAAGTATGAGGACACTTGACAGAATTATTGAGGATATTTACATGGAGACATGAGTTAATGTACACAAAATGTCCATTAAAATATGGGTTTTATCCATACACATCCACAGTAATCAGAGCAAGTGCATAATTACATACTCAAACCTACCAAGCACCATAAAAAGTTTATATTCTCTTAAAACCTCATCCTCTGTGTTAATTAGGAAGTTAGTCTTTCTAATAAAATATATAAAGACATGAACCTACCCTAATTTATGCAAATATATGTGCAGGAAGGAGAGATATGAATATTAAAATTCTACTCAGCAGTATTCTTGAATTTACCCTATGTGAAGTTGAAAGGGGAATGGTGAAGAAATAGAAGAGACATTTTAAATCAAGGATGAAGGTATGGACAATAAGAAATAAGAAATAAATGCAGCAGTAACCAGAAGAAGAAAAGAGGCAAGAATAATTAGGGACATTATCTGTTTAATTTGTAAAAGCATGCAGCCTGGAATGTTATATACAGATAATTTTAGAAGGCTGTAAAGTTGCTACCAATGAGATAGGAATCAAGAAAAAAAAATATTTGGTATAAGGCAGGGGCTCTGTATTAGGTAACTCAGAGCATTACTTTTATTCCTTTCATCCAAGATAGATGGTCATCTTAGTGCTATATTTGCCTGCTGGCTATGTAGCTATGGCTTGCACGGGGAAAAGAGAGAATTCTCCAACAGAAGTCAGAGGATCTAAATCCTTTCTATTAATATGAGAAGTGATTAAGATGTGAAATTATAGGGGTGCTTGGGTGGTTCAGTGCGTTAAGCGTCCAACTCTAGGTTTTGGCTTGGGGTCGTGGTCTCAGGATCCTGAGTGCAAGCCCCACATTGGGCTCTGAGCTCAGTGCTCCGTGTGCTTGGGAATCTTTCTCTCTCTCTCTCCCTCTGCTACAACCCTGGCTCATACTCACTTGCTCTCAAATAAAAATTTTAAGAAAAAGATGTCAAATTATAAATTATTTATATTAGTGTCTGATTGCCACTAAGACCTAGAAATGTTTTGGAGGAAAAGTGATGATAATTATGTGGGTGTTTTTCTGAAATTGTTCTATTATTATGTAAAATTCAATTTCAGTAGAAGTGTCCTGCCTCTCAAATAGGAACTCTAAAAGCACATACATTGATCCTCCAATATTTTTTGGAGATGGAGCTACATGGTACTGACCATAGCTTACTAGCTATAATATTGAGTGGGACTGCGCTGCTCTGAGTCAACAAGAGTGTGACAAACTATTTTATGCACCAGAAGATGCAAGCGATGCTGTCACATTCATCCAAGGTCTTCGATAAGGAGGTCTTGGAGATCTAAGGTTTGCAAGGAAAAAAAACCCATGTCAAACTGAATTTTTTTTCTTCTATTTCCCATTCTGAAGAAAAGGATCATAATAATAATGAGCTTAACCTATATATCTGGCAATATTGTTTTGAAGATTATTAAACATAATATATAAGAAATGTGTAAGAAATGTGTAAGAAATGATTCTATAAACTTATAATGTTATTATAAGCCACAATAAGACATTTGATTTTACTTGTATTTTTCATCTGATTGTATCCAACCAAACTCTTGTAGTCCATAGAGGTGTCTAAGGGATCCCAAACTGTTAGACTCGAATTTCATTTTGAAGTTGGTTTGGGGGCACCTGGGTGTCTCAATCCGTTCAGCAGCTGACTCTTGATTTTGGTTTAGGTCATGATCTCAGTGTGGTGGGATGGGGCCCCACAAGGGGCTCCGCACTCAGCAGGGGGTCTGCTTGTCTGTTTCCCTCTCCACATGTGTTCTCTCTCTCTCAAATAAATAAATAGACAAAATATTTTTTAAAAATAAGGCTGATTTCTTACTGTCTTTAAAAATAATAAAAAATACCATGTGCTAAGATATATTATATTTTTATATCCACTGAAGGTGCTGCCAATTTAGCTGATTTCACTCAGACCTTGAACTTAAAGTCTTACTAAGCACTGAATGCAAAATTAAAGTGCTTATTATTGCTAATCATTATATAGCATTGTAAAGTTTGCAAAACCATTCCAGACACTTTATATAGGATGGTCACGTACATTACATTGTTATTGATCCTGGACCAGAAGACTTAGACTCACTAGATTTTTTGATTTTTTTTTTTTTTTATTGAAAGCTTGTTCACTTGTCAGAAAATAAAAATGAAGCTTATTTACTTGTAAAATGTTGCAAATGAGAATGCTACACACATAAACTCTGGTAGGGACAACTGATGCTTAGGGGCACCTACTGTGTGGGGTAGGGCATGTCACAGTGCTATAGTTATTTGACTAATAACAAAAAATATAACATCCATCACACCAACATAAAATTATACTATAGACTATGTTAATATTCATCAGTTTTACATGTTTATCATCAGACTTCTATAATCATGATATCTCTTTAAATACTATTTAATTATACAGAGTTGTCCCTTACATAACAAAATGGTCTTATATAATGTAATGGCTATACTCTATTTTCAACCGGAAATAGCAGCATGCAATAATTCATGATGGTAAATTTTATGTTACTCTCACATTTTAACTAATACTTAGACATCAATTCTAAAATGTTTCCTAGGGGAAAAAAAAAAAAAGCAAACTCAAATTTAAAATGCTTTAAAGCTTTTCTTACTCTGTAAACAAAATGTTGATAAACCTCAGCAAAAATGATCCTTCTAAATTTGTGTTTTCTTTCAATTGCCAAGAATAATAGCTTAAGACAGCATTCTTCCAGTAGCATTAAGTCTATTCACCAAAATTGATTTTTAAAGTTTAGAAACTAGCAGTTTGTTGTCTACCCAAGGCAAAAAAGTCACTTTGAGAACCTCAACCAAAGACATTTATCTTGTAAATTTTACTCTGGGTGATCATTTTTCTTCAGTTTGATCCCAAAGGCCTCACTCTACAGATGTCCTTTGGAATACTGATTTCTCATGCAGTGCGATGAGAAAGTATATAAAGGAATTCTTTTCTTGTTTAAATTCAGACATGAAGATACATATTTTCCTCTTATATCATATTTTTGCCCTCCCCAAATGCTTTTTGAGTACTATTTTACAACAGTGTTAAATAAGAAGTGTTGGTATTTTTAACCTAATGATTGTTCTCTTATTTTTACTACATACTATTTTTTGCAATATACATAGGTACATAAACATTCACTTAGAGATTTCAATTGTTCTTCTGAACACATTACATGTTTTGCACACAGACTTCAAAACATATGTTTCTTGGATTAAATTAAAGAATACAATGCTCAAACTGAAGAAAAGTAAGCTTCTCCATTAAAACAAAACAAAACAGAAAAACCAGCTGGACAATGAAGGTCACATGAGGCCAAGCCCCAAAATGAAAGAAAATGTTCATAAGGAGGCAGTGACATGTAGAACTCTACTGTACTCAGTACTCCACATGTCTCACTGGTATCTTCTCCTCACTGGTATCTAACATAAATGGAAACAACTTGTGCATTTTAGCTACATGTATGTTCTTTGTCTCTCAAATGGAACCCCTATATAGTAAATATCTTATGATTTTAAACCTATATTTAAGTAAGGGAGTGCTCTCACTGGAAAGTCCCTTCATTGACTTTCCAGACTCCGTAAAAATCTTTGTCAGAAAGAATTGCACAGATTTGGGGAAATCTAAAAAAGACTTAGGTCAAGAAAAGGGGATGCAAGGAAGAAACGGTTGAGTTAGGGCTCTTCCTGAATCTGAGTGATCAATGCAAGAGCCTCCCTTCTCATCCTTGTCCCCAACCTCCCCCACTCCTGCCCTGATATTTCCTGAGAGGGAGTTTCTAGAACCAGTTTAATTCACAACAGTAGAAATGGAAAAGGGATCTAGCAAAAAACTGATCAATATCAAAGACTGGACTTTTAGGCTGTGACTTCCCTTCTGTCAATGTAAGAATCAATAAACAAACAAAATTGGGCTTTCCCATAAGTAGTGAGATTTATGGAAATTTTAAGATATTTTATCCAAAGAGAGACCATGAGAAATTATCAAATGTTTACTTTACTATAAACACAGTGAATTTATTCTTTGATTGTTCAAATTACTTTGAATAGAATAAAAAATTCAAAAAAACTTCAATTTATCATGCCATGACCCATATATACTGCCTGAGATCATCAATGTATGCACAACTCATTATACAAAAGAACTCTTTATTACTGGAAATGCAGCGTTATTATATTTATTTGAAAACCAGTCAACAGGCATTGCTGCAATTTAATTTTTATTTAGCTCAAAAGACTCCCAAGTCATCAATGAATTTTGCCATCAATACAAAGAAAGATATAAAATGGGATATGAAAGTAACTACAGGGACAGAGTTCTGGATTTAATAAGTATATTATAGCCACCTATATAAAAAATTAGGCCTTTTTTATTGACCAAATGATGTAAAAATGTATCATGTATAAAAACTAGGTAAAGTGCATCACAAGAAAGGAAATGGTATGAGTGATGGTTATTTTATTGAACTATCTTTCTTTCATTTTTATAGCAAATGTATAGTAGGCTAACATAAATGGAAACAACTTGTGCATTTTAGCTACATGTATGTTCTTTGTCTCTCAAATGGAACCCCTATATAGTAAATATCTTATGATTTTAAACCTATATTTAAGTAAAAATTTAATTGCTTGTGTATATTTTTCTGTTACACAATTTATTCTGCAAACACTATTCTACTGCCTGCTGGACCAGTACCACACCAGTGCTTAACTTGGTTAAAGGCCATTTAGAGTATATTAAATTATTATGTTACACTTTATTTTTTTTAATTTAATTTTATTTTTTCAGTGCTCCAAGATTCATTGTTTATGCACCACACCCAGTGTTCCATGCAATACATGAACTCCTTAATACCCACCACCAGGCTCATCCATCCTCCCACACACTCCCCTTCAGAAACCTCAGTTTGTTCCTCAGAGTCCACAGTCTCTCATGGTTCATCTCCCTCTCCGATTTCCCCCAATTCATTTTTCCTTCCCATCTCCTAATGTCCTCCATGTTGTTCCTTATACTCCACAAATAAGTGAAACCATATGATAATTGACTCTCTCTGCTTGACTTATTTCACTCAGCATAATCTCTTCCAGTCCTGTCCATGTTGATACAAAAGTTGGGTATTCATCCTTTCTGATGGAGGCATAACACTCCATTGTACATATGGACCATATCTTCTTTATCCATTTGTCTCTTGAAGGGCATCTTGGCTCTTTCCACAGTTTGGCAATTGTGGACATTGGTGCTATGAACATTGGGGTACAGATGACCCTTCTTTTCACTACATCTGTATCTTTGGGGTAAATACCCAGTAGTGAATTGCAGGGTCATAGGGTAGCTCTATTTTTAATTTTTTTGAGAAATCTCCACACTGTTTTCCAAAGTGGCAGCACCAACTTGCATTCCCACCAACAGTGTAAGAGGGTTCCCCTTTCTCCACATTCTCTCCAACACTTGTTGTTTCCTGTCTTGTTACTTTTGGCCATTCTAGCTGGTGTAAGGTCGTATCTCACTGTGGTACACTTTAAATATCTTACAGTTTTATTTGCTGATACTTCAGTGAAGCTGAAGAAAAAAGCCATTTAGAGAACAAGGTATTATATATATGAGTGTCTATCTAGAAGAGACCTACCACATGTTGGAATGTAAAATGGTCTGTTCAAAATGCATTTCTAGGAAAGAGGAGAAGGAGGAGAGGGAAGAAATGAGAGAAAAATAGGAGAGGGAAGAAAGGAACAGACAATGCTGAAGGAAAGGAATTTTCAAAACTGATTGACATCCTTGCCTTAGAGTCTTGCCCTGTAGTCCCCACTGGGGATAATCAAGGTGATGCCTTCTCTGGAATTGCATTACACATGGAACACTCCTTCTAGCTTAAAGAAGACATTTTTTTCCCTGTGGTTCTTGTTCTATTCTACCCTGAAAACCATAAGGATTTATCTCAGCATATGCCAGAAGACAGAGGAAGAGAAAAATGGAGTCCCTCTTTTTCAGAGTAAATATGGATATCAAATTACTAATTCATATGATAAGAGGCTACAAAATTACAGAGTGCAATAAAATACAGATTCAATGCAATGGAAAAAATCACTAGATTATTCCTTTTTATAAATTATATATTCCTCATATTTTAACATATGTCGTTGATCATCATGTTTAAATCCTGAACATAGCAGATAAAGCAGAGTGCTATTTCAATAAAGCTATGAGTGCAGAGTCTGGAAATTTTAAGATATTAATTGCTTCTTAATGACTTACAAGATATCATTCCTTTTTGGCTATTAGTTTAATGGCTAATTGATAATGGTAAATATTCTATTTGATTAACACTGAGAAATTAACTGCCAAAGTTGATGGTAATTATAAAACTTAATATATATATATTATAAAATATACATTAATAATGTCCTCCCCAATTACAATGCTTATAATTTTAGCCTTTCCCAGAACTATTAAGTATGTTTTTAATTAATTAATTAATTAAATATTTTATTTATGTATTTGACAAATAGAGACAGCGAGAGAGGGAACACAAGCAGGGGGAGTGGGAGAGGGAGAAGCAGGCTTCCTTCCAAGCCGGGAGCCCAATGTGGGGCTCTATCTCAGGACCCTGGGATCATGACCTGAGCTGAAGGCAGATGATTAACAACTGAGCCACCCAGGTGCCCCTGTTTTAAATGATGTTAATAATACAGAATACTACCTATTTGATATCTCTGTATGTAATATCTCTTTGAGAAAGTATTTCAATTCTTATAAAGTCAATATGAGTTGTTCAGTTTCCTAGGATAGTTATTTAGTAACTCAACCTCCACATACACACAAAAAACTTAACTCTTATTTTGTATGTACTTAAAGTATAGTTTAGCAGAGGGGTCTGCCAATAACAGCCTATGGGTCAAACTGGTCTGTTGTCCCATTTTCTTATGGCTAGTGAGAGAAGAGTGTTATTCACATTTTTAAGTGGTAACAATTTATATAGTTAAGCACATACATAATATCCTTTATTTATAATACTTTATTTATAATGTAATAGACATATCTATTAACACTAATATACTATTTTATATATATATATATATACATATATATATACACACACACACACAGTAGACCCTTGAACAACATGGAGGTTGGTGGCACTGACTCCCAAGGCAGATGAAAATGCACCTGTAATTTTTAACTTCTCAGAAACTTAAGTACTAATAGCCTACTGTTGACTGGAAACTTATCAATAACATAAATAGTCAATACACATTTTATAAATGTACTACTATACACTGTATTCTTATACAAGAGTAAGATAGAGAAAAGAAAATGCTATTGAGAAAATCATAAGGAAGAGAAAATTCTTTTACAGTACTGCATTGTATTTATTAAAAAAAAAATCTGTCTATAAATGGACCCACACAGTTCAAACACATGTTGTGCAAGGGTCAAGTATAATATACATAATATCAAATGTGTGTGTGTGTGTGTGTGTGTGTGTGTGTGTGTATCCCTATCCTCTGGTATATATATGCATTTTCAGGTACACACTTTTCATCCTAAATAGCCTTAAATGTTCTAGCAAAGTAAGGGTGCTCTTTCACACATCATATATGTGTACCCTCACCCTACATACATTTTATACTGATTTAATATCTGAGAAAACTCAGTGTCAGGTCTCAAATGCTAAGAAATCAGTCTAGGTGGGGAGCGATTTGGACAATTGATAATCTTGCTTGTCCATCATGTTGTCACTATTGCCATTTGCTCAGCCAACTCAGAGGCCAGCACTGATACATATAGATAGATAAGGAGAGAGAAAAACCTTGAGTAAGGGCAAGCTTGCATTTTCTAGACCAATCAAGGCTGTAGAGGCTGAAAAGTTTGTATATGAAGCTGGGCGCATACCAAAGGAGAATGGGTACGCAATGACAGTACAAATCTCCCAGACATCATGTAGAAGATAACCTAAGTCTTTTTTTTTTTAAAAGACTTTATTTATCTATTTGTAAAGAGAGAGAGCACAAACAACAGGAGCAGTGAGCAGAGGTAGAGGGAGAAGCAGGCTCCCCGCTGAGCAAGGAGCCCAACGTGGGATTTGATCCAGGACTCTGGGATCATGACCTGAGCCAAAGGCAGAAAATTAACTGACTGAGCCACTCAGGCATCCCAAGATAACCTAAATATTAAGAATGATTTAAGTCGGGGTGCCTGGGTGGCTCAGTGGGTTAAGCCTCTGCCTTCGGCTCAGGTCATGATCTCAGGGTCCAGGGATCGAGCCCCGCATCGGGCTTTCTGCTCGGTGGTGAGCCTGCTTCCACCTCTCTCTGCCTGTCTCTCTGCCTACTTGTGATCTCTCTCTCTCTCTCTCTCTGTCAAATAAATAAATAAATAATCTTAAAAAAAAAAAAGAAGAATGATTTAAGTCACTACAGGGCATAGATTTTCATTACCATATTGGTACATTTTATTTACCATCCTAGTTTTGCACACCATACTCTCTTGGCTTCCAACTGATAGGATTTCTGATATCCAAATACTAAGAGCAAGAATAGATTGGTCAGAGAACACAGTGAGTTTACACTATTTTGCCATATTTGGCAAATTCACTTTGGACATTTTCAAAAGAGACCTCCTATGATTTTCCAGGAGGAATTTTCAGGGAGTAGGTAATTACCAAATAAAAACTCAGCCATTTTCTATGCTAGACTGTGAAAACAATGTCAAATTCCCTCACTTATCTACAAGGTTGTGATGGATGATATAATTAATAAAGGAATTTTCTAGTTCTATTTCATGTAGAAAGCTTAGACATTCTCCAATTCCATGCAAATATGTTTTTAATGTTAGTATAAGAACCAAAGAAATAAACTAAAATTAGGTGCTTTCTTCAGAGGTACTGAAAACTATGTGTTTCTTTTGCTAACTTATGAAAACTAAACTGTTAACGATTATGATATATTTTTGTTTACAAGGTAATAACAATCACTACTTCTACTTAAATCCAAATGTACAACTCTAGTCACATTATAATTTCAGTTCTTGAGCACAAGTTTTATAAGATGAAAGGAAACAGTGTGCAGTAGCATTTTGAGCTTATTTGAAATGGCATCAAATAAAAAAGAACGCTCATATTATAAACAAAATTTTAGAAGTCAAATTAAAAAAAATAATTTTGTCTATTATTCAAAGAATTTCAATGCTGACAGGCCAACTTATTGGTAAGCTGGATTTATACTATTACCACAGGATGGGACCACTTGAGCAGATAAAAGCAAAAATCTGTCATCCTTGGTGAATTGTGAAGGACAGAACATTTGGGTTATGCAAGTATTACGGACCACATTTTCTTGCATAGACTGCAACTGCTATGTGCTAATATTCCTTTAGACTTGAGCTAGAAGGAATGTAAGTGTAGAAAATTATATATATGATTGTCCAAGTTTTGCTAGTATAGAAGATTCACACTTCTTAATTCTAATACAAACAATGGGACTGAACATGCACTCTTCATTATTGCATAGCTATTGCTTCCTAGAGTTGACTGACATTTCCTTTCGACTTACTTATCATAGTTGTTTGTTGATGTTACTGTTCAGTTTTGGGGAGTATTTTTGTCCTTATTCCTTAGGTTTCAAATCAAAACAACCATTAAAATTGGCTTTAAAAGCAAAGATAACATAGAAATTAAAAAATGCATATACTTTTTGGAAGATAACATTCTAATTATTTTTATATTACTTTATTCTGAAATCCAGTATTGCTACATATAAATTACATACTATTTTCTTTTTGTATCATCTCATAAATTCACATCTGACCCTATTAGAATCCTCAAAAATCCCCAAAGACATGCTAACTTGAATAATTGATAAAATAGAATATCTTTATTCTTAAAGTACAATATTTATACAGAATGACACTTAGTTTTTCCCTTAAAATATTAAATCCTAGAAAATAAAAACTGTAGGTGGGGGGAGGAAAAAGAAATGTTGTGGTAGGCTATTTTTTTCCCCGTAGATATAATGTTGCAATTAGCCTTCTCTTGTTCTATAATAGAGTGGTAAAAACTACGCAAAGAAAATTTTTTGCATATGCATATATTTTAGTATAGCATATTAAATTTTATTCTACAGGAGAGAAAGCTGGCATCTGATGAAATAGTACTTTATTATTATGCTAGAAAATATCTCTTCCATCCTTCAACCTTTTACCAGCCCAGCTTGATATATTGGATTTTTAAAAATCTGTAACTTGAGAAAATCTTAAGGTAATATAAAAAATGGGTTGGAGAACCTAAGAAGCACCTACATAACAAATCACACACATTCAGCTCCCTAAGAACAAGCATATTTGTAAGATAAACATTAATTGGAGAATTAAATCCAAAGTCATAATATGTGCTTACTACCTATATTTAAAATAAGAAAGCTATTTTAAGGAAATGAATCAAGATTCAAAAGAGGAAAGTCTATAAAGAGCTAATCAGATTATAAACTAAATAAATGGTTCTGCTTGGGAAGGGGTCAACTTGATGGTACCAAAATATGAAAGACACACGAGATGTATTGAATAACATGGCATTTTATGTTTGAGATTAAATTCTGCTGTCAGGTTGAAAGAATGTATGCCTATTCTAATAAGAACCTGGAAAAGACTGAAAGGTAAACACAACCTTTGGATCCCCAAGGATTACACAGGTCAACCATTAGAATCTGAAATAAGGCCTAGAGGAAAGTGTCAGAGAATTCTAGACTTGAGGACATTTGAATACAAGTGTTTGATAGAGGCAATTGGGAACAGGTTTTGAACAGCAAAGATTCCCCATACGGTAAAATGAGAGGAAGACTAGTTCACACCATGACTTCAACTCATAAATACACTACAGATTCATTCTTAATTAAGAAGTCTCAATTTCTTCAAAGTAGATGGTGGTATATAGTATTGTAGTCATTAGATATTTATAAATTGTGAAGTTTTTGCACAGTAAGTCTACTGAATTCCTTTATTAACACCTATAAGATAAACTTTTAAGATGTGTTCATTTCATGGTCTCCAGTAATCTTGGATACTGTTTCTTTCATGACCTTTTCCCACCCTGTTTCATTCTTAACTGGTCTATGCTGCATATACACATTGATCTGTAGACAAAGCATTGTCCAATGAAATCAATATATCATTCCTTTAGTATTGAGACCGCCTCTTGCTTAGTTTACTTTCATTTTTTTAAGTAGATCAATAGTGCTAAACTGATGCATTACAAATTGGGGCTACAATTAGTATCTGTCCTCAAGCTAGTTAACATGGGAATATGGCTTGATGGGTAGATTTTAGATGGAAAAAAATCTTTTGAAACTGTTAAATCTGTATTCAAAATTACCTCTAAAATATCAATGTTTTAAAAAGAAAATCATAATTGAAACAACGGCTACTTTTCACATTTCTTAATATTTACTTGGTTTGAAAAGACATTTTCTTATTAGATTAGATTTTTAATAAACTATGATTTTAAATAAAATACTTTCCATTGATGTATCAAGAAAAGGAGTTCTTTTTGAGTGTATACTCCCTGGCCTAGAAAGATAATAAACAGATTCATAGAGTATTTATGTAAGATACTTAAAAATAAATGTATTGATTTCAAATAAATTTTCTGACAAAATTAGCTATATTTGTTATCTATATAAGAATGCAGTTATAATTGTAAAGAAGCACAGAAAGTTAAGAATTAACTTTTTACACTTAACACGGTTGCTTTAAAACCTTCTTTACCTACTTTTTAGTTTGTATCACAGGTTCATCTCACTGGTGACAAGAGACCAAAAGACCATAGAGCCCATTTTTTTTCCTTCAATCTCATCAATATATTCATTAACAGGACTTCATCAATCTCACTGCACTAAGAAAATATTAAATCTTCCAAGCATATTAAAATTGATTTCATGATTTCTGGATCAAGTATTCATTATTAGGCCATTTCTCCATTTTATATGTGAATGCATTAAAAATAATAATACTCAGACTAAGTGGCTTTAAAATAAAAGAGTGATATCCAGTGTAGCCATTATCTATGTAACAGTAATAAGGTACACAATTTATTCAGTTTGACCCTTAACACCAAAAACACTGTTACATATTGATTTGTTCTTCCTTTACCTAGGATCCAGTTGCTGGACCTCATCAACGTTTCATTATACATGCCAATGGGGAACAAGGAGGAGAGCAAACAAACCCTAAATCGTCTTTGCAGTATATTGTAGTGCATGGTTTGAGGGTCCCATAGCTTAGATTTGAAATAGTTTTACTTAATGGTGTGAACATTAGGTATCTTTTAAGAATGTACCTGTTACATGAGCTATTCGTTCAGTCAGTCAGCCAGTAAACTGGTTGATTTCAACATTTACAGAGTTGTTGTGTTACGGGACGGAAGCACGGCCTTAACTAGAAATACGTAGCCCTTGCCTTCCTGGAGATTACATTTTAGTGAGGCTGACAGATTTTACATAATTATGCACTAACTTAATTCATCATGATTGTGATTACAGCTACACATGGAAAATTTAGAGCACCTTACCTAGTCTGATCATTCTTGAAAAAAATCACATTAAGACACAACTTAAGTCCTGCTGAGAAAGAGGTCAAGATATTGTCTAGTACAGGGAAGTGGTGGCCTTCTCAGCAGAGGGAACCATATAATCAAAGAGAGGAAGAAGAATGGCATTTGGGAGGAAGTGAAAGAGACTACATAAGGCCCATGCAAGGACTGGTAGGTAACATTCACAATACTGGACTTTTTTTGAAAAGCAAAAGGAGGTCATTACAAAGTTTCAAGGAGAAGAACGACAGGAATTGGACTGAGACTGGCTTCGGGTGGACCAGATAACAAGGTGTTTCTTATTCCTGTGGAGAAATGCTGCTGCTTTGACCAGGATGGTGGCAGCATGAACAGAAAGAAGCAGATGGATTTGCGATGATATCGAGGAGAGAAAATCCACTGAATTTGTTGATGAGATCCAGAAAACAAGGGAAAGGGATGGGGCAAGTTCGACATTGCAATTCCTGGACTGAGGAATTTCATAACGGTGGAGACATTCACAATTATAGGAAATTAAGGGAAAGTAGAATAAAACAAAACAAAACAAAAGGAAAAAAACAACCAAAATCAAGAGCAAGCCAAATATAAATGTTTCCAAGTAGACAGTTGGATATGTAGATCTGAAGCTCAGAAGATAGGTTACTCATCTTTTATGCATTTGAGTTATCAGCTTATAGAAGTTTGAAGCCATAAGTAGATGTGATTGTCTAGGGGGATCATATAGATGAGAAGCTTGAGAGCATACACAACCAGGTTTAGAGGAACTCAATCACTGAAAGATTAGATAATTAGTATTACACCTAAGAGGGAAGAGGAGGAGTTGCTAGAGAAGAAAAAGGAAAACCATTGGAGGGGAGTCCTGGAGACTGCCAAGCATCCTGCCTGGTCTTCAAGCAGTGATGCTACCCGTTTAACATAGAATAATAATGGATAATAGAGAACTATTTAGGGAAGTCTAATATAGGGTAGGCAATACCTAGTTTATGTTCATCTCTCTTAGCTAAGAAAATGAGACACCCAAGGGGCCCTGTAACACCGTTTTCCTCCTCATAGCTGCCTATAATATCCTCTTTATTTCTCCCATACTTGTTTTATTGACTCCTGCCCAGGACAAAATCTTTTAACTCACGTCCACATGGTACCTCACCCAAAGACCCACCATAAGAAGGGCCTGAGATACAGAGAGGCTAGTAGTGGGAACAGTGGTGGTGAGATGGAAGGAAGTAAAAAAGATTCAACCCTGCAAGCAACTCCTTCATCACTAGCTTCCAATAGAGGTCAATGTACCCAAATCTAGCCACATGTCTTTATTTCTACAGTAGGCCAAAAAGCCACAGAAGAAATTAGCCCAGCTCTACTCTTATGTCTTCAGCCTATGTCCTGTCAGAGTCCCATCCTTCTCAGACCTTGTGAATCAATTCTGGCTACATAGAGTTGTACCGATCACCGAATGGTGGGTTAAGGAAAATACAAGAGGGAGTTACAAGCTACAGCAAGGCAGCATACTGCTCTGGTCAAGAAAGATCCATACCTGAGCTTTGGAGTCAAAACTCTGAACGAAATTCCCCACAATTCACTCTCCTTATAATTTTAGAGATCAGTTAAGGACTACCTAGGGATAGGCAAACATTTTCTCTGAAAAGTTTGGTTTTACAGGCCCAAAGGTCTCTGTGGCAACCATTTACTTTTGCCACTGTGACCCTACAACAACCAGAGACAATATGCTAACAATAAGCATGGCTGTGTTCCAACAAAAATTATCTTAAAAAATTAGGAGGTGGCCTGGATTTGGCAAACAAATCATGGTTTGCTAACCCATAGCAACCTATATATCATGAGCGCTTTCATAACCTTCAGGTACTGAACTAAATCAAGTTGTGTGGGATAACTAAAACCTATATCTAATACTGTTTCTGTGCAAAATTATCCACCATATTGCAAAGTATTGTTTACAAATGAATTTGGGAAACCTGACAACGTCATAGAGGGCACCTGCATTCCTCAGACAGAATTCACTACACACACACACACACACACACACACACACACACACAGGATTAAAAGGAAAAAAATGCCATTCCTTGTATTTCCTATAAAATTCTTTAAATGTTATCACTCTAGCTTGAAGATGAAAATGATTTTATTTTGTTTTAGAATCCCTTTAGAATACCCCTTATTCTGGGTATATTCATTAATAAAAACAGAAGAGCAAAACCATTTGACAAAGGTTTGATTCCAAATTGCTAAAAATAAATAAATAAATAAAAGTACAAAGCATATTGTACCTACATCACATGTAGCACAGGGAATTGTTCTGCTTTGTTTTGCTAAATATTTATAGCTATATCAATATCCAACACACGTCTCTTAATCCTTATCCTTAGTTCCAGGGTTTGAAATTCAAGGGTGTCCCTACATCCAGTAACTGTTGGAATATTCACTCTGGTGACACGGAAACATCAGCAGCAAGCGATAAAAGTTTATTATTGAATCTGCTGTACAGACTTCCTTACAGACTGATAGACTCCTAATATTTGACAGGAATGACAACAACAACTACTACTACAAAGCACCTCTCTAAATTTAGCATAGGTCAACATCTTCTCTAGGACCAAGAACGGAAGTCAACTAACCTGCCCTCTTTCATCACTTTTATCACAGACTTTATCTTTTATGGACCCAACTGTAGATTCTTCTGTATTTGTTAATTCAGCCCATATTTATTGGTTATTAACAGTATCAGCCAAGTACTGAGCTAGATTCTGGAAACACAGGATTCAAATAAGACAGACTCTGCTTTGGGAAGGCTCAGAGTCTAATGAGGGTGCCATTTCAGGAGGAATGTGCAAGTAAGGTCATCACTAAAAGCTGAAAAGAGAAACTTAATTTAATAGAAATCAATAATTATTTACATCTATTTTTGAACTGTGGGTGACTTCTACCATTTATTAGAAAATTATCCTGTAGAGCATGTAGAATGTTGAGTTTTCCTCATTAGTATCTCCCATAGATATTTGTTGAATGAATGGATTTTTATGTAAGTACTTCATGCTGGCAGATCACAAAGCAGATCTCCATGGATGGATTTTTATATCCCTTCTCAGATATGATATCATCAAAACCCCTTCACCCACATGTAAATTGTTGAAATCTTCTCTATCTCCATCTTGCTTCCATGTACCATCAAATCCCACCAATTATTTTGCAGATTTTCCCACATGCAACTTTCCTTTCCATTGGCATTCAGATTATTGTCACCTCACATACAAAGCAATTGTTTGCTGAAGCCAGCTCATTCTGGGTCACAAGAGCCAAGTGCTAAATCTTCTGGTATTTTGTGAGTTTTTTGATAAAATATATACATTTACCACTGGTACTAAAGCTGAAAAGTTTTCAGTTTGAAGACTGTAATTTATATAAGAACGGGAAATAGTTTAACAGTAGGTCACATATTAGAGCTAATAAAAACAAGTTTAGTGGGCAAAGAATTAGCAGATTAGGATGCAACTCCATTTGGCAAATTATGGTTGAATTGCAACTACAGATTGGCTACAGATATAAGAGCTAGGCAAAAATTGATGAAAGCACTCTGAGATATAAGATTACAATAAAAGATATTATACATTTTATTGTTATTTGTAAATTGTGTGTTCCATATCCTCACACCAATAAAATTCAGAATAAATATGTACAGGTAGGTTCTAATCTTTAAATTTTGCTCTTACCATTCACCCAGTTTGAACTGATCTATCGTCCTCTCCACCTTTCAATTTCTACTCATCCTTCAAGAATTGGTTCAATTCCTCCCTTCCCTATAGAATTTATTCAAAACCACTAACCAAACCTGGCTTGGATTTCTACCTATCATTCAATGTCTATGCCATGTTTCCAGGCATAGGGGTAGAATTATATCAAACATGCCTCTCATTGTCCATTCCACTACTACATGCACTTGATCCAATCCCATGGTCAAAGCAGAGTGGGTAAGGGTAGGCTCTCAACTCATAGGATCTGCTCTGCTAATCCAGATGTGTGTGCTCTCTCTCTCAGCTGTTGGCAACCATTAGTGGGCACTGGAGCTGAGAAGCCATGAAGTTGTAACTTGGATGGAGACATTTCACATCAGAGGTAAGAGGTTTAAACAGAGAGAACTAGGGTTCAGAGAAACAGGGTTCAGAGAGAACACTGTGTTTCATAGAGAAGACTACAACCGAGTTTTTCAACTTTGCTACTTTCAACATTACTTTCTTTCCTTAATTCCATGAAATAATGGGGACAGCAATGCAATAAAACAGCTTTTCACATGAGCAATTTTGTATTTTTTTCATTACATTTTTCATTTCATTTTGGTTTCAGTTTGCAACCAAAAGATGCATGGGCAGAACAAAACACTAATGTCCTTCTCTCTTCAGACATCAGCAGAGTAGATTTTATTGATTGTTTGATTGCATAAGGAATTTCCCATCAGGTCTGGGGGAGGGAGGAGGAAATACCAGTTTGCTAGTCTTCATTTCCATTCTATGATTCCAAATAGTTGGGTACTGGTTGGGGCCATAGTGTTGGCTTAAAAATATGTGGGAAAGGCTGCTAAAACAAGTCAGGTGCATTTATAGGTAGTAATAAAATGTGGCTGCTGGACTATTCACAGAATCAGTAAATGAAGAAGTAAAACAGAGAGAGAGAGAGATTGTATTTGAAACCTATCATTCTCTCATATTCAAGAAGAGTTTAAGATACTTTTAAATTCATATTTGGGGATTAAATGGCTGATTTATTTAATGGTAGGTGATGCTTCTAAAATTTGCTTTGTTGTTTTGTTATACATGTTCCTAAAATGTTAGGATTAGGCAAAATGGAGCTTTTTCATAGGTAAAAATTACTTAGCTGATGTAACTTTAGTATTAATTATTCACTTGGTTCTAATCTAAAAATGTCAGAATTACACAGTATGGTTTTGACTTTCTCTTCCACAGTTATGTGTTTTGACACAAAAGGCACTGTTTTTATTAGACTGTTAACATGCCAATGTTTAAAATTTCCTGAGTGCCTGGGTGGCTCAGTTGGTTAAGCGTCTGCCTTCAGCTCAGGTATGATCCTGGGATCAAGCCCCACATCTGGCTCCCTGCTCCATGGAGAACCTGCTTCTCCCTCTGCCCTCTGCCCTCTCCCACCATGTGCATTCTCTCTCTCTCAAATAAATAAGTAAAATCTTAAAAAAAAAAAAAACAACACCCCAAAAAACTTCTTAATGCATTAAAGCTTCTTGAGTTCACACATATATGCATTATGCAATATAATCCTGGTATGCAGTGGACCGATATAAATACAGAATATTTCTTGTTATACAATTTTGTTTAGCCATAGCAAAAACATAAAAATAAATGAAAAATGAGCACTGTTCTGAGAACGTTCAAATGGACCTTAACATTAAAATATTCCCTAAGCTTTGATGGGAATGCCTGAAACATAAACTATTTTCATTGTTATGTATTTCAAATCACATAACTTCGATACTGTATCCCCATTAAATTTCAGTAACAAATAAAATCACACACTTCCTCTAGGTCTAGGAGGAAGAAATCGATCTTCTAAATTAACAAGAGTAAGGACTCTGTGTTCGTAGGTAGGTTCAAAATGATGAAGATTTCGGTAATACCACTAAAACTGCATGCACTTCAAAGCTATGCCACAATGATTTTTCTTAAACAGGTAACATTTGTCTTGTTGCACTTTCTTGGTAAGTCACAATATTTTTCTGTTCCTGGAATGAGATATCACAGGAAGGATTCCATGATAAGATAAATGCCAAGTTTTTAATGAAAAACCAGCTCAGCTTAACTCTGCCGAAAGAAATGGCTAATGGTTGCCTGTAAGTTTAAAAATAGAACATAAAATTAATCTTTTTATATCAAGGATCAATGCAAGCTGAATAGTCAAAATTATTTCTCCTTATTAACCATTATCTTTAATGATTTATTGCATTCTTTATTGATAGTTTAAATTATTCCAGTGAGGTAATTAGCAGATCTTGCAAACACAATGAAGCTGACTAAAATGATTCAGGTGAGATGAGTCAGCAATGTACCAGGTGCAGAAACTGCAAGCCTTGCACTTGGGAAAATTATGGTTTATGAATGAACAACTTGCTACTATTTCCTTCTCTTTCCCTTTTCACCAGTGGGGGCCGGCAAGCCATCCACCGTAGGCAATAACCAACCCTTCTTTCCTCTGGGATTGGAAACTTTTGCCTGGTTGCAGTCCTCCCAATCAACCAATAATATCTATTCATGTGTACAGGAGTCCAAATTCTAGCTTTACCACTTCCCAGCTATGCAAATTTGGGATCATCTTAATTTCTTTATGTATAAAATAGACATAAAAATTGCACCCATCTCAGGAGAGGATGAGAATTATAGGAGATGATGTCAACGGCTTCAGTGTCAATGGCTGACAACCTTGGCTGGCATATTGGCTATTTTTTTTTATTAATTTGGCCCTGTCTTCTCACTAGCCTGAGACATTCTGGAGTCTGACAATATTTCTGTCAAGATGCTACTTCACTAGAAACGGCAGGGGTAGCTACTCTACCAAGTCCCAAATGCAGAGATTTTTAGGGTTCCATTGCCTACACACACCTACAAATTGGTCCTACATATTTGAAATTACATATTGGAAAATTATTTGAATTTCTGAAGTTGATTTGAACACAGCTTTTCGAAGAAAAGCAAAGTAAAATTTCCCTTCCTCCCTCTCTCCCTCCCTTCTTTTCTTCCCTCCTCCCTTCCTTCTCTCCTTATCCAAACGGTATTAATTATTCTTTTCATGCCCTAAAGAGGTGAATGTGTGTGTGTGTTGTTTGTGCATATATGCATGTGCACATATTTACATTTTATTTTTTCATTTATATTTACATTATACACCCATTCAAATGGGCTTTGATGTTCCCTCTTATGATTAAGAAAAAGATAAGTTTTAATAACCTCAATTATCTATACATTCACATTGTTCAAATCTATATTTGTCATCTAAACCTCGCTCCTGATTTCTAAACACTACAAAGTGTCAACACTAACAGTCAAGCATCACAAAAAAAGCATAGAGGGCTGAACTCTCCTTCTTCAACTTTAACCCTGCTCATGCAATGGTTACCATCTCTGTTGATGGCTCATCCATTCATTCTATTGCTGAAGTTAGAAATCTGTAAGCTCCCTTGCATTGGTCCCTTTCCCTTACATCACAAAGCCCTTCATCAAGTTCTCACAGCTCTATCATCTCCCAAGTATTTGTAGAATCTGCTCACTTCAATCCACTTCCACTGTCATCCTAGTCCAATCCACCATTTTTTTTTCTTGTCTGGACAACTTAATGGCATTCCTACTGACATTCCAACTTCTCTCTTCCTCCTCTCCAACCCATCCTCAATAGGATAATTCATAATTGATAATTGATAATCTCAGAGATCTTTTCCTGCTAAAGCACTTCCCTCCTTAAAACACTTGTGTACTTTCTTATCACACACAGAATAACATCTGAATCCTTACCGTGGTCTTCCTAATCCTGCCAGGTCTGGCTGCGTTGGACCATCCCTCTTCTTTAGAGGCAATCTTGCTCTGTATCCTTCAGTCATGAGTTCTCCTCACTGGTCTACCACAGGTTCCTTTAGCCTACAAAGTTCTTGCCACAGGACCACTGCATATACGGTTTCACCTCCTGCCTAGCACTTTTTCCCTGTCATTTGCATGGCTGGTTCCATCTTTTACCTCAGGTCTCAGTTTCTTTGTCACTCCCTCAGAGAGAGCATCTTAGGTGACCTTCTCCAAAATAGGGTACTCTCTGAAGGGTTGACTACAACTTCTCTAAAAATACTTTCAATAATTTGTATTCATTTATTATTTTGTATTCATTTATATTTTGTTGTAATGTATCTCCCACTAATTCAAAACACCATATGGGGAAAGTTCAAAGTCCATGACCTTCTCTCTCTCTCTCTCTCTCTCTCTTTTTTTTGCCATTGCATCTCTGACAGCTAAAATGCTGCCAAACACATAGTGAGATAGTGAGCACTCAGTAAATGGTTAAGTAAATTGAAAATGACTCAGTAGAGGAAAAATTTAGATATTAGCCATGAGTATGAGTTTAGTAGATATATATATAATTTTAAAAATTAATACTATTAAACTAGTTGATAAATCTATCTTTTGTTCCAATTTACAATAATTGAGAGAAGCTACCTATGGTGAATTTTTTTTTTTTTTTTTTTTTTTTAAGGAGACTGTTATAACCCAGGCTAAACACAGGAAGAAAATCTATTGGCTGTCGATGTCATGCTGTGGAAGGGTGGTTACATGGAAGCCTCAAGTACCAATCCTAAACTAGATTTTCAAGGGTATTTCTTTCCATGAACTCCCTCCACAGCCCCTCCTTATGACTTCACACACCCAAACACACAAACACACATACACACACACACACACACACACACACACCATTCACATTTATCTCTAAGAGACATATAAAAGAGAATGAAATTATGTAAAAATCTCCTTAGTATTTTCTGAAGTTAACAGAAATAATTTGATAGGGATAAAAAAAAAAAAGAAAAAGACAAAAAAAACACTTTATATTACCCAGTACAGAAGGCCAGTCGTTTTAGTAAAGTAGGCATATATTTATGTATAAATCAAGTTTTAAAGTCTAAGATTACAATTAATTTTCAACTCTAACTTTTAATGTAGGATGCTTTTATAAATTAATATTTATTTTTCAACCTAGATAGGACAGTCTGTAGAATTACACACACATATATATATGCACATCATATATATATGTGTGTGTGTGTGTGTGCTATATATAGATATATAGTACACACACATATATATAACACATATATAAAACACATATATATGTAAAACCAAAACCATACACTTTCTTCAGAAATGAGGACAACCTTGACTAGTTTAATATTCTCTTTGCTCACTTTCCTCTGCACATTTTAGGATTTCCTGCCCCAATGTTTTGCTCATACCACTCCATTCACATTCTCCCCTTTCCTTCATCTGTGTTAATGTGACCCATACTTTAGGATTCATTTTAAATCCCAGTTCTTCTACAAAATCTTCACTGGCTGTCACTGCCAAGAGTTATTCCAGACTTACTAATTCTTTGGGTAAATAACTGTGCTAATTATCTCCCAAGTATTGGAGATATGGGCACCTGAAGGCAAAGTCAAGTTGGTATAGAATGAGATACAAGATTAGTGAGCATAGAAATACCAGCAAAGAAATATAATATACCCATATAAGTTTAGATGATTTTTAACATTTTTAAATGACTTTTAACACTTTGAGTGTATTATTCGCCCTCTAATTCAACTCTTAAGGAGTAATGGCAAGCTATTTTTCTAAGCCTCAATTTTCTCATGTGTAAAATGAGGAGCAGAAGTAGAAAATCGGCAAGGTCTCACCGAGTTCAAAATATGTTGTTACTGAATTATTAACATATTCACATATTCATTCATTCAGCACTTACTTAGCCCTGGCCAGATGCCAATCATGGTAATAAGCTCTATAGATACAAATATGTTGTGACATCTACCCTCAAGGACACAAATATGTTATGACACTACCCTGAAGGAATTACTTTTGAGGAAGGGCCAGGGTGGGCTAGGGGTATATGAAATCACGTACTCTAGGATATTGCCACACATTGAAATATTTTAAATGTAAAAGGCTTGCAATCAGTAATGCGGTATCTCACCCATGCTCTGAATTTCAGTCAAGATACTTTGAGCATGCTGTGCTCTAGCTGAAACTGTACCATGGGGAGAGACCTTCCAGGCAGAGGGACCCACAAGGACTGTGACATCAAACTGAGGGAAAGTGGGATATTAGGCAAAATTATAAGTTTGCAGTTACACCAGGTTGAAAACAGTTTAAAATGGGCAATTTTATGTATTTCAATCAAGTGTAACCTTAGCAACTGCTTTCATATTTTTACTTACAATATTTGTTGTTCTGCATTTTGTATTTGTGTCTTGACTCTGCAACTACTTTGAAATCCTGTGGCACAAAAGGTCCATTTCTTATAGAAGAATATCATTGAATTGAAATAGTAGTTACTCACTAAATATATAATTAATATGACATGATAATTCATTTAAAAGTGATTTGTTTGAATAGCATTACAGAGACTAAATAGTAAGGTTGAAGAAATCTTGCTTCATAAACTTGTTAAAAGTATAGACCATCCTTTAGTTAACTACCGTATATTGTGATGATTTTCTTTTTGCCTAATAAGTAATAGAAAAAAAAAAGAAGCCAGTCTTTTATGTCAACATAGTATTATACTGCATCTAATCCCAGGAAATCTGCTTTTTTAATCATTTAACTCCTAGATTGTACCATTCTCACTGCCACAGAGAATATACTTAGACTATATATGGGGCAACTGGGAATTGGTAAATAATGAAAAATAGTAATTTACATAAAAGACTCAATGATTGCCTTCCTGTGGCATAGCTCTAAAAGTGAGTAAAGTGTTTTATTCAAAGAGTACTTGAGCATTCATAAAATGAGGGCACATCATTTTCTAAGCCTTCTACACTTTTAGAAAAAGTCATATAATTATATAATCATAGGCTGACACATCCATGAAAAATAGGGTGCAAATCACTGTGAGTGTCCAAGCAGAGCTTGCCGGCTTCCGCAATAAAGATGGAGTAATTCAATGAGGGGAGGTCAGATAAATGTAAAGAAACACATTAGCTGTGTTTTGCAGAAAAAATACTAAGATGTTCATTTTAAAATCCGTGCCTGAAACATAGTTCTATTTAAATAATTCCGTGGTTCAATATCATTGAGCTGACTGTCATTTTTGACACAGCAGTTAGGGAGTGGACTGATTCCAGAGTCATACTGCTATCTTAGAAGGACATGGAAAACACATAAATAAATAATGCGTGTGTTAAATTCCCACTCTATGCCCAGTTTGTGCCAGGAACAGTCTGAGATACAAAGATAACCACGACATTGGGCAGAAAGGTACGTTCTAGTGATAAACACCTTCTTAGCCTTCCTGTCTCTTTCTGGGAAAGACTGTCTTGACACAAAAAGATAGAGCAGGTATACTATGGAAATGAAAGGTGTAAGATGTCAAAACTCAGAACTTCCTAATCCTCTATCCTAGATACACCAAGTTGATTTTGCCTTCAGGTATTAGCACCATCAGAGCACACAGGCTGCTGTGAAGACAGATGCTATAATTAGGTAAATGGCTTCTTGACTTTTGTGACTAGTCTGCCGTTGTTGGCATTTTCTGTGGTGCTACCTCAGCAGTGGAAATTGCCCGAAGAGTATAAAGCAAAGTGCCCATTAAATGAAAGAATACAAATCAGCACATGGATCTAATATTTCATGATACTTCGAATCCATTGGAATGGATTTTGATGAGCTCCAGATTAGAGGCATCTAAATTAACAGCATTCATGTATAAAGGAAGATAACGTGCTTTAATAGCATTCTTTTTTACACTTAAAATTATTTAAGGTTTATACACATTATTTGCTCTTTCTAATAAAATATTTACTTAAACTACTGAATATAAGAGAATGATGGAGTCCTGTTAAATCTTATTGACTTTTATTTTTCTATTTCTACTTGTCATTTTCTTCTTTCGTATCCACTACAATCAACTTATTTCTAGAGTTTTTAATAGTCTTATGGTCACTGAAGGTGCTTACTAGCTCAGTGCCTTTGAGGATTAAAACCCAAGGCCCAGTAAAAAATGCCTACATAGAGCATTTTCCTGAAGTTGTTACACAATTTTTTGTGGGTTTTCCCCCCCCACTTATACTTATGCTATTATATGAACTAATCCTTACAAAGCAGTAATCCCCAGTTATTATGGAAATAGTCTGAAATACAAATTCATACTGATGTTGCATCAGTCTCTATCAAATGGTATGAGAGCATAATGTTGAAGACGACAACAGAAAATGAAAGATGCTATACGCGGTCAGTTTGGGGTGAAATGAGAGAAAACTTGAAATGGACCTTCTCTGGGTTTTTGTCATGATGTAGATATCACAGGGGTAGATAATTATATAAAACACAAATATAGAGAAATAAAATTTTTTTAAAATGATAATACTAAATATTTACATGCAAACAAATGTTCTGTGACATTTCCAGACACATCTAATCCATAAAATAACCCATTTCCCAGATTACAAAACCAAGGCTCAGAGGGGCAAATGAGCATGCCCACACAGCAAATTACGGCAGAGGCCAGTGTCTGACCTTGCATCTATGTGATTGGAAAGCTTGTGATTTTGTTCTTTCTATAATATCTTATCTTGCAGATTATTAAAAAAAAATTATAGAGACTGAAATAGGTGATGAGGTGAGTTGGAAATTCGAATGGGACTCTGACCTCCAAACTATCTTCCCTCTTCATTATATATATATATATATATATATATATATATATATAAAAGATTTTATTTATTTATTTTTTGGATAGTTATTTATTTATTTATTTATTTATTGGATATTTATTTATTTATTTTTTTATAAAGAGAGACACAGCGAGAGAGGGAACAGAAGTAGGGGATGTGAGAGAGGGAGAAGCAGGCCCCCCACTGAGCAGGGCTTGATCCCAGGACCCTGAGATCAGGGCCTGAGTGGAAGGCAGATGCTTAATGACTGAGCCACCCAGGTGCCCCTCCCTTCTTCACTTTAGAAGGGCATCTCAAAATCCATGGAACGTAGTATTCTGAAAGGAACCGCAAGCATCACAGGAGTTAACAGCACATATTTTCTATATGAATATCTGACCAGTTTAATTTCCTTTTAAAAACTGAATCAGAGTGACAGACAACACATTTGGTAAAGCTTCAATCCCGCCTGTTTGGCTGAAATTATTAGAAGAGCAGGTGGCTTTCATTCTGTTGGACGTTTCCCAGTTGTACAGCTGCTAAATGGGAAGTAAAGCGAGCAGCCACTCCCAGAAGGACGTGTGCCCAGGAAATCTGGCCTTATTGGTGGAGCCCTTCTTACTGAATAGCAAGACCCAGACCAAAACCTACCTCTTCATTTTATTTTTCTTTGAGAAACACACAATATGTACCACACACATACACTTTTTTGGGTCTATTAAGAAGCGTTTTAAAACAATGACTTTTTCATACTGATTGCATTTGACAAAAGGAAGTGGGCAAAATAGTTACCTTAACTATTTACTTAAAACAACTCCTTTAAAGCTGGGAATTGATGGGACCACTGCAGACTCAGATCACTCTTTCATTTTGTAGCCTTCTCTCCCCTCTGACTAGCATCCTCATATTCTAAAAGACTAAATTAAGGAAATACGGATTTTTTTTTTTAATGGGGAGGTGGTAGAATAATTTGAGTGCCTGTATTTATCTTAGTTCAAAGGTTCTCAGGTGTTTAGTATTAAAGAATTATCCCGAACCTTTGTTTAAAATGCAGACTGCCTCCTCTTGCTCCCTGAGACCAATTGAGAAGGTGTGGAGCTGGGCACAGTCATCTGATTTTAACTACTCCTCCAGCCCCCATTTTCAGGAAGACCATATGGAGATCATACTTGGGAAATAACAGCCTGATGAGGCAGCTCAAAAACTTTAGTCCCAGCACAGAAATGAAATCGTTTTAGAGGAGTGCTTTGTTTCCTTTTAAACAAATATCAATTTCTTTATAATGGCATTTCATACTAAACTCTAGTTTACCAGATAAAGCTCTCAGTCCCAAACAGTAGGGTCTTAGAGTTATGCGTACTATAGCTTTCTTTTTTATTGTTATAGAAAGTGGCTATGTAATATTTTTATATTGTGGAATGGGTTTTATTGCAGAAGGCAGAAACAGAAAGTGCTAAAAAGTAGGTTGCTTATAATCCACAGAGTTCTATTTCCTCAATCAGATACCACACTATTTTTATAATACTTATTCCTATGTATTCTTGGTTTCTTTTTTCAATTTTTATTGTAATATATGTTCTCATGTTCAATTTATTTTGTTATTACTCTGCTTATCACATGTAGGTGTTTACAGATACTATCATTTAATTAATCTCTTTATGCTTCAGTTTTCTTATCTCTACCAAAAACATGCTAATACTACCATTAGGGTAAAGATTAAATGAGATAATATATGAAGAACCCTCATCTGTATTCAAGGCGTGATAACTATTTTTGTTGTTTTTAGTGATTTATTTATTTGAGAGAGCGTGCACACACACACAGGTGAGTATGAGTGAGAGAGGGGTAGAAGGAGAGGGAGAAACAGACTCCCTGCTGAGTGGTAAGCCCAACATGGGGCTCAATCTCAGGACCCTGAGATCATGACCTGAGCAGAAGTCAAAAGCTTAACCCACTGAACCACCCAGGTGCCCCATGATAACTATTGCTAATAATATTTATCATTACACTGTTAGGTCAATGTCACTCTGTAGGTTGACAGAGTATGATTTAAGCTTTCCTATGATAGAACATTACTGAAGCCGTACAAAAGAGTTTATGTTGCCTTGGAAGACCTTTACAGTCTCTGCCTCTTTCTCTTTCAGAAATTAAAATAATAAACAATGAGAAACTGTTATTTTTCATGAGTAGGCATGGAGCAGTCTCTCCCTTAAAGCCTCCAGAAGGAACCAAACCTTGATTTCAGACATCTGACTACCTGAACAAACAGGGAACAAATTTCTGTTTTAAGCCACCAAGTTTATGTTAATCTATTATGTCAGCTAGGAAACAATTGAACCATTATTTCTTCCAACGCTTTTTCCTCCACCTATAGACAGATTTTCTTTCATCCTTCATGGCATATGGAACATGCCACCTTTAGTAAAGCTTTCTTGATTCCTTAACCATTTTTTCCTGGGTGTTCTCACTGCTTATCATTTTTTAAAATGCTGCAACGGACATGGGGCGCCTGTGTGGTGCAGTTGGTTAAGCCTCTGACTCCTGGTTTTGGCTCAGGTTATCTCAGGGTCTGGTGCTCAGTGTGGAGTCTGCTTGAGAGATTCTTCCTTTCCCTCTGTCCCTTCCCCCACACATGCAGCCTTTCTCTCTCTCCCCCCACCCCCTAATCAATCAATCAATAATGCTACAACAGACCTATTACAGTCTATTTTGCATTGTTTAAATGGCTGTCTTCATGATATTATTAGCTCTTGCAAGATGCAGGTTGGGCCTTAGTTTTGTTTGTTTGTTTGTTTTTAGATTTTATTTATTCAAGAAAGAGCAAGAGTGAGAGAGCGAGAGCTGGACAGCGGAGAGGGAGAAGCAGGCTCCCCGCTGTTCAGGGAGCCAGACATGGGGCTTGATCCCAGGACCCTGAGATCATGACCCAAGCCAAAGGCAGACGCTTAACCCACTGAGCCACCCAGGTGTCCCGGGCCCTACACTTTTAAATCCTGTAACTCCCAGTATAACGGTAATTTGCATAGAAGTCTTAGTCACAGGAATACACAAATACAATATTTTTCTTCACGGTACTTAAAGAAATTTTGTGTCAAATAATGTTTGGAGTGTGAATCTCCAAGTAAAACAAAAAAAAAAGAGAGAGAGAGAGAAATATAAATGAAAATAATAGAATAAATTACAAATTGTAAAATTTAGCATTATTAGGTTAATTTTAAGCTAGCTTTATAAGTTGATCCATGCTTAATAAAAAAATACCATATGATTAGGGGCACCTGGGTAGCTCAGCCAATTAAGCATCTGCCTGCAGCTCAGGTCATGATCCCAGGGTCCTGGAATCAAGTCCCGCATCTGGCTCAGCAGGGAGCCTGCTTCTCCCTTTCCCTCTGCCCCTGCTCATGCTCTCTCTCACTCTCGCTCTCTCTCCTTCAAATAAATAAATAAAACCTTTAAAAAATGTTTAAAAATACCATATAATTAGAAAGGTTACTATTTATATCTGCAATAAAAGTGTGCACTTGCTTTGGGATACAGATGAAGTTGGAAAGTTATGCTGCTATAATAAGAGTGTAGCCTCCTTTGAGTAAGGACAGGCTGATTAAGAGAACACCAACAAAACTGCTGCTCCAAGTGCTATACCCTTCCCACGCTAGACCAAGATGTCAGCAACTTCAGACACTACAAGTGCCAAAAAGGCTGCTGTGACTTTTTCATCTACCTCTCTGCCGGTCTGCAAATGATAGAAAGATGTTAGTTTCAGTGGGCTACTAATATTGTTCAAGGTGAGATTAAAAGCAAAACAAAAAACTGGCATAGCAATAGGGCTTATTTCTTAGTTTGTGTATCCATATGTTCCTTCTTTTATTTTTTCTGCTGCCAAAGAAACCCCACAAAGCAAACAAAAAAACCCCCAAAACACTTTAAGGTATAATAAAGCCATTTATTTAATAAAAGTATGAGAAATAAAAAGAAAATTTTTTTAAAAAACAGGTAAAATGAGAAAATTGTAAATATATTAAAAATAAAAACAATTAATGTATTTGCCATGATTATTCATTAAATTTACTCTAAGTTTCTAGGGAAAAAAGCATTGCTCTGAGTATATATGATGTCACAATAAAAATAATCCTACCAATTCATGTGAACTCTACCTGTTATAGGTACCATTTTCTGACTACAAGAATATTAGGATAGCATAACTAGAAAACAAGAAAATATTGTGACATTTCATGGCATTCCTTAGTTTGTTAAAAGACCAATTTACTAATTTTTGAAGTTTTATAATGTATCAACTATATAAACCAGAAAGATACAAATCAATGAGGTCTTTGTGGATTGGGCAAATAAGCATTCTATTCTGTCATTCAATGGTCTTGGTGTATAATTAATGACCTGGGAAATGCAATAGGGAGCTTGATGTATTTATTATGTATGCCTTATTGAAGTTCTTGGAAATCTTAATACTATACCCCAAAGCATTTTCCTCTGGTCACATCATCTATGAAAGAAAAGTAAAATATTTCTTCTCTTTGTGGTGTATTACCATTTCCTTTCAAGCTCTCTTTCCAGTTTTGTTTTATTTTTATCAATGGATTAGTTGAATGTGAATATACAATAACAAAAAAGAAAGTAAAATATTTCTGGTCAATTTTATAACTGACAAAACAATACAAAAAAAACAAAAACTTCCATCCAGAAAACCTGGCCACTCTGCACGAAAAATACCTTGCTTTCATAGGTATGAATGAATTTGTCTTTCAGTATTGAATGCCCTTCACATCATTTTAATTTTACCTACTTATTGCTAATTTTTTTCTTCTTTTGTTGAGTTCAAATGATAAGTTCAATGTCCACTAAAAGAAAGGAAAGACGTCAATGAAAAATCCCAGACTTTCCAGCTGCTTGATTTCTAACACTGAACATGCACCTGATGAACTCATTATGCTCATTTGTTTGCCTCCTGACCAAAACTGCTCCTCCTCAGTATTCTAGATCTTAACAAATTACCTCAAAGTGTAATTTTTACCCCAATTAGGACCTGTGGTCATCGTTATTTTTATTTTTTTTCCAAATAAGTCTCCAAGTCCTATTTCTCCTTCCTCTAAAAAAATCATATTAGGATCTACCACTCCCCCCCAATTCTACTGCCATTTTTTTTTTTTTTTTTTTTTTTTTGTCATTTCCCCATTATATTTTGTCTGCACTGTTGTAGAGGGCACTGAATGGTTTATGGCCTCCAGTCTTGGCCAATCTCTGCTCCACGTGGCTACTAGATTTATCTTTCTACAACACAGATATGATTATGTCACTATTGATGTTTATACAATACTATCCACACTCCTTAGACTCAGACCCATTCAGTATGACTCTAATCTATCAGCCCTAGCTTCATTCCTCCTTTCCTTTTGTTTCAGTAATTTTCAAAGCCTTAACTTTGCTTTCCCACACCTCCCAGGCAAAGTTGAATATTCACTCTTCTGTTCTTCTGTAACACTGTTGATTTCTCTGGGTCAGCACTTGCAAACATCTGATACTAATTACAGTAATGGTGAACATATGCCCTGAGTATGCCTGAATGGTCCTCATGTTAAGTAAGTATTCTCTGCTGTCGTCAACCCATGGGTGGGGTGATCACTCATGACTTTTATTTAGAAAAAAGTGGTCACCATGTCCTGGGGCTCTTCCCACCAGATAGGCAGCTCCCTGAAGGCAGGGTGGGGTCTCAGTAATCAGAACAGTGTTTCTTTGTTTAATTAAACCAAATTGGAAAAGGAATTCCCTATTTATATAAGTTGACTATAAAAGGAGCCATATGTGATAGATTACCAGAGATCTCAACACTGTCTGGAAATCTGTTCTCTTTCAACACAGTTCATTGTTCCTCTACAAAACTATGTAAGCCAGTATTTCCATTTTCTTTTTCAAACATTAATGTGAAAAAATAATCTTGCATCATGAGCTGCACCCTACAAAAATCGAACATATGTGATTGTCTACTTCCTTTACCCATATAACTACATCTATAGCTCCATTGTGTACCTTGTCTCATGAATGGATGATCTGTCCCTGTGTCCACAGCAGAGCCACTTCTCCACTTGTCCCTAGCTCCCATCTCTTTGTGCCCCCTCAAGGACAGAGCTTCAGCAATTTTCCCCTTTCCCTTCTGTATCATTAGTTTTCCCCTGTCTACTGGATGATTCCCATAAGCATTCAGACAAGGTTTTACTTAATCCCATTTTAAGAATAAATGAAAACAAAACTCCTCTATTGTCCCGACTTTCCTCTCCTGATACTCTCCATGTCTCTCTTCCCTGCAGAACTCTGGGAGTAACCTCCTTACTTGGGGTCCCCAGGTTTTTTTCTCGCATTCTCTCTCAAGCGCTTTGTAATAAACATTTGTTTGCTGCTACACCAGCAAAATTGCTCTTACACTGGTTACCAATGACCTCCTCGTTGTGGTACCCAATGATCAATTCTTGTTGCTCACCTTTCATCCTTCACTAGCATTTGATACAATTGAATATTCTCTCCATCTTTAAATATCTATTTCAATAGCCCGAGGGATAACGTACTCATTCCATGTTTTGTCCACTATCAGATTTTTTTTTCCCTCTCTCCTTTGCTATGTCCTCTTTCTCTTTTCAACCTTTAAAAATAAAGTGACCTAACGTTCAATCTTGAGATTTCTTCTACCTCCACATCAACTCCATGTATAATCTCATCAAATCTCATGACTTTAACTATGACATGTATGCTAGGATTCCAAAAATCCAAGCCAGACCTCTTGCTTGGACTCACAGCTCCAACCACCTACTTCATATCTCCCTTGTTAAATGTCAGACAGACAATGTCAAATTTGACTTGTCCACTAAACCGTCACCTTTCACAGTCTTCCCATTTCAGTAGATGACAATTCCCTTCTTCCAGTGTAGCCCATCAGAAGGGAGTCATCCTTGACTCTTGTCCTGTTCTCATGATCTCACAGAAAGTGCTTGAACCCTTATGGCTTTAGCTTCAAAATATATATCAGATTCTAATTACTTCTCACCATTTCCACTGCCCTGATCTGGTTAGCTCTCACCTGGATCTCTGTAACTTCCTTCCCTGTTTCAGCTCCTGCCCCCATGTGGGAAACGCTCAATTCAGTGCCAAGAGTGAACCTTTTAAGACATTAAATGGATCATGTCTCTTCTTCCTCAAAACCTTTCAGTGGTCTAGCTTGGTCTAAAAGCCAAAGTCCCCAGAGAAACTGCCTGACCTGGCCCCTGCTCACGACTCTCGCCTCCACTCATCTCTCAGCTTACCCTTCTCCTGAACCAGGCTGCTCTATTTGTACAACCCTCCCAATGCTTCCTAATTTGGGACCTTTGCACTTGTTCTCTCTCCTTCCTAGAACATTTTCCATCCACATCCCTCATCCCCACATAATTATGATTATTTTTTAATTTCCCTTAAGGCTTCACTCAAAATTCACCTTTTCAGGGAGGTCTTCCCTGGCTACTTGATCTAAAATCACAACTCCCCGGCTACTCACCCTGTCCTGCCCCCAGACACACGTGCTTTCTCCTGTTTCATGCTTTCTGTCTTGTTATACAACTCAATCACCTGAACAATTTGTGTCCTTTATTTGCGTCTATTATCTTACCCACTTCTAGGAATAAAGCTCCATGGAGATATTTTGATCTCTTTTCTTCCCTTCTGAATCCTCAGTACGTAGAAAAGTACTAGGCTCAAAGTCATGCTTGGTAAAAACTTTTAAATAAATGCATACAATTCAGAGAATTTACTGCACTGACTCATCTCTGCAAAGCTAAGAGATATTAGCTACAGTGGGAAAGGAATACCCTTTACTAGCTCAGTGCCTGGGGGCAGAGGCTAGCTCAGTATAAAACAGGAGTGTGGGACCAGGCTAGGAGTGAGGAGAGAGCCCCCGGGAAATGGATTAGGAAAGCATTTCTGGGAGAAGTCCTGGCAGGATGGGGCTTTTGCAAAGACTTTCAGATCTTTAACAGAGAACCCTGGGCTGGACTGCTCAAAGATTGCCCAGAGCTTGGGTGTTCCAAGAATGAACACTTCCAGTTTGAAATTCCAAACTCAACATTTACTGGGATCCAGGAAGCAACTGACCCCAAGATTTAGTGATGGAACAACAGTACCCAAATCAGGGTTCTTCTGTATAGGGTGTGAGTCAGTAGATCTTGAGAAGGGAGGGGACAGTTTTTATTTTTATTTTTATTTTTATTTTTTTTTAAGATTTTATTTATTTATTTGACAGAGAGAAATCACAAGTAGGCAGAGAGGCAGGCAGAGAGAGAGGAGGAAGCAGGCTCCCTGCTGAGCAGAAAGCCCGATGTGGGGCTTGAACCCAGGACCTGGGATCATGACCTGAGCCGAAGGCAGCGGCTTAACCCACTGAGCCACCCAGGCGCCCCCAGTTTTTATTTTTAACAAACATCCCAGCATAAAGCAAACATGACGGTTTGTCTGTCTTTATAAAACATATGTCAGGGGCACCTGTGTGGCTCAGTGGGTTAAGGCCTCTGCCTTCGGCTCAGGTCATGATCCCAGGGTCCTGGGATTGAGCCCCGCATCAGACTCTCTGTTCAGCAGGGAGCCTGCTCCCTCCTCTCTCTCTCTCTGCCTGCCTCTCTGCCTACTTGTAATCTCTGTCAAATAAAATAAATAAAATCTTTAAACAAAACAAAACAAAACAAAACATATGTCATAACCACAATTTAAACTACTGTGGCTCAGAGAGCAACAGCTCTGTCCCTTCTGTACCTGCTATTGTCCCCTCTTAGTTTTCCAGCATGCTGTTCCCTGGAAGCCCTCTGGGCATCAATCGCTAGTTAGAAGCTAACTGTGACTGCTGAGCCCTTCCTCCTTTTGTCAGGGATGTGGATTAAAGCACCTAGAGTAGTCTTTGGCTTGCTGGGCCCACTTTAATCAAATGATCGTGCACACACAGCCTGGAAAGTGCTTTTAGAATCATTGCCTGAAGCTTAACCACTGAGAATTCCATGTGAGTTAACAACTCTCCTCTTCTGTATCAGAAACATCTCTGGGAGGTAGGAGGCTACCCGTCAACCACATACTAATAAAAATTTAAGTTGTTTTTCTAATAGCCAGTCAAAATCAACATCACTAAAGTGAGGAGGAGGAAAAAAGGTAACTGGAACATTCAAACTTGCTATATCAGGAGGGGAAGGAAACAATACAGGATCTAATACAGTTTTGCATGTGTTTTTATAATACAAAAACCTTTTTAAAGCGGATTGTAAGATGGCTTGCTCCCAGCCTTGTCCTTTGGCTTCACCTAGTTCTCATCCCCATTATCAAACAATATTATCAGTATCTTCTGTGCCTTTCCACATATAGTTTATGCATGTATGAGCTAATGTGCATACCTGTTCATATATGTACCTACAGATTCAATTTTCTTACTTTTGAACAACAGTTTAAAATGGGAATGTACAATTCAGCACCATTAGTTTTCCTGCCTAATAAAGTATCTTGGGAGCCTTGCTGCATCAATGCCTAAAGGCCTTCTTCAAGTCTCTCATTGACTTGACCCTATTTAAGTTGATGACTATCTTTTACTATTTAAAACAATCTTATAATGCATAAATTTGCACATAAAGTGCCAGTTTCATACACACACACGCACACACACACACACACACGCAACACTAATTTACCTGAAATATACATTTATACAAGTGGAATTTCAGGTCTGAGACTACAGGCATTTTAGACATTTAATTCATATTGCTAATTTGTCCTCAATAACGGTTTTATTAATTTGCACCCACACCAGCAATGTATGAGCAGGCCTCAGGAATGACTTTGGATAGGCATGCAAATGGCCTACAGGTACTTCTTTCCTGGGAGACAGGGATAAATGGGTAACAGGAGTCAGAAGACCCCTGAAAGTACTAAAGTACTATGCTATTTTTATTTTTACTCTGTGCTTATGATAAACTAACAATTACTGAATACTTTACTGTATTGTATGTAACATAGTCATTTTTGTGAGCCAGCCCATACCAGAAGCGAGATAGGCGGGCGGGGGGAGGGGGCACTATAGAGTCTTCTAACACACTTCTAAATGAAATTTCAAGACTCATAATAATAACAATAATAATAACTTTAGAAATAGAAATCTTACATTAAAGATAGGTAATTTACATGTTAACACATAGCTGAAAACTGATATCCAGAAACAGATTCCAGAGACAGATATATTTATCTAATTATCGGTGGTGACTCTACGTTTTTTGAAGATTTCTGCATCGAGTGTTAATTCACACCCAGTGTTGGTACATTAGCTGATCCGTACACTTAAAGTCATCATACAACTACCATTTCTAATGGGGCATGTAAATTTGTTATTGCATGGAATTTACTGACCACTTAGAGGATAACCCAATTAAGGAAGTAGAGATTAGCGGGTAGGCATTTCATGATGTTAAGGAGTAGTTTCTGGTTTACATGTATTTTTATTGTGCTATTCTGAGTGGGAACATCTCTAGATTTCAATTTCAATTCTGTAATGAAAAATGATGCAATGAGAATTTGTGCATGTGTGCGTGCGTGCGTGCGTGGTTGCGTGCATGTGCATTAAGCACTATTCGCTTTGGTCCTTTCCTTGGCCTGATAACTGGAAATATTAGCCAGAGACACATTGCGACTGGGCTCCAGAGCTTCATCGGAATCAACTGAGCTGCCAGAACATTTTTAATGCTTTTTGAAACCGTTAATGACAAAGAGTCATTTGCTTACCCATGGCCAGTCCTGCTCCAGTGAAAATTACTGGTCATGAATCTGGTGAACATTTACAGGAATCTGCAAATGAAACAGCTAAATCCTTGCTGACAAGGAGCCTCATAAAGGCGGCTCATTTATTCTCTCAGGGCACTCATCCCTGCCACCCAGATCAATAGAAAATCTCATCTGATATATTCTTAAATGCCATAGTGCAAATGCTCTCTTTGCAATTTCGCAGAAGAGGCCCCACTTCCACTTTAAGGGACTGACACCAAATTCCCTAAATAAACACAAATAACCTTACCCCGAGTCTCCTTTAGTCTTAAAGCCTGTAGAATAAAAAGGATATATAGATAAAGATATAGATATAGATATATAGATAGATAGATTTTTTTTAATCCTCTCATTTCAACAAGAAAAAGTAAGATTCAGACATTTGGAGATTTTGAAATTAACTACTAAATAAGAGTTTATGATTTGGCTGCATATCTACCAACAAAAATATTAGCCGCTTCAGAGTCTCAAACCAAAGATGTGAATTAGCAACTGGTTGCAACGTGGCTGTTCTATCATCTTTACTGGTTTACTCCACAGAAGTAATATTAATCTCAGTAAAGGATTTTAAAACATGTATGTTTTTGCGATGCTAGCACAAACAATTCCAAAGCACAGCTAAAAAGATGGAAAAGGAGAACTCAGTGTAGTTCTGTTAGGAGTGAAAACTCTGATAGCAATTGAGGAAATAGCAACAACATCATGAAATTTATGATAACAGATTTTTAAGCCCAGAACCTGAGAGGATATTACAAAATACGGCAGAAAGATTTTACTTTTTCTATAAATGCCCTCCTTTATAAGTGTCATGACTGCTTACTAGCAATTTGCTGTTTAATTAATACAGGGGGTCTGTCAATTCTAAAATCTTAACATCCTAATAAAATGCCTTTTGGCAAGAGTACAGATTCTATTATGGTTGGTAAATTAGGAGGCTAGGGGATCTATAAAGGGACTTGCGCTTTCCTTTCAACTTAGAAAAGCTCAACAAGGACATTAAATCTTTTCATTCCTTCCTTTATTGAAAGGGCAAAAGTAAAACACACACACAGAGAGAGAGAGAGAGAGAGAGAGAGAGAGAGAAAACACACTCATACAAAAACTTATCATGGAACTAACATATTAAACACACAGAGGTGTATGTATTCTAAGGAGAGGTCAGTAACTACCCGGTATATTTATTTACTATATTATAAAGGCTAGAATGTTCCTCAGAGATAAAATACTTGGATGTAATTCAGAGAAAAAATTCACTTTTATTTTTCATTTCTCCTCATTGCCCCTATCCAACTTCTATTTAATTATAAATGCACAATTCACTGACAAATCTGTAAAAAGAATATAATTTCGGGAATGGGGGAAAAGGGCATAACTTTCCAGCATAATCAAAACTACAGATTCAAACTAGTGCAGATCTCATTTAATCTGTTAATAACATGCAAGGTGAACAAGTGTAACTCCACAATCCTGCCAGTGACCAGGTACGTATCGATATAATAGTCTGCTTTTTCTCCTTTTTAAAGATTTTTTAATTTATTTTAGAAATAGGGAGATTGAGAGATAGCAAGTTGGGGGGAGGTGGGGGAAGCAGAGGGAGAGAACCTCAAGCAGACTCCTTGCTGAGCACAGAGCCCAAAGCAAGGCTTGATCCTAGGACCCATGAGATCAGGACCTGAGCAAAAAGGTTAGAGAGTTAGATGCTCAGCTGACTAAGCCACCCAGTTGCCCCTTATTTTTCTTTTTAAATCAGAACTCAAGAAGAGGACAATCATTTTTATAGTTTACCAAGCAAAGGCCCTATTAAAAAAAAAAAGTTGTCTTAAAGATATCTTAAAGATGAGGAATCGTGTCATAAAAAAAGCATAAGCGTCACTTACGAAACTCTGCTTTTCTTCCTTTAATAGTGAAAAGAGTTGGGTTTAGGCAATGGCCTAGGAGGCACCAGGCCAGCAGGAGGCCAAGAGGATTATTCCTAATTACCTCATGTTTCACCTTAATTAACTCCTGATACAAAAAGTAAACGCTGCAGGAATGATGGGGAGACCTTAGGCCAGTTAGGCAAGATATCTGAGCTCTCATTGTTTGCACATGATAATCTTTCTTTTGAATTTCCCTTAATTCCTCCAAAAGATCAACTGATGGGCACACCATTGAACTGTGATTAGCTGTGCTACAGAGATATTATGCAATTTTTCATGTTTGTTCTTGGCATGGAAACCACATTCTCAACAAGGCAATGTATCAGTGGAGTGTCACAGTATTTTCCATTCTACATGTTTATAAGGTCATATAAATAGCTAAAAAGCTCTTCTAAAAGACTCAGAACAAAGCATTCTGTGGTTGATGTAATATTTATATAAGAAAATATTTGGCCAAACCACTAATAACATTTTTTTTTAATCCACCAAACACCCATTTTCCAGATGTACCATATATTCCTTGACAGCAGAAGGCAATGTGAACCCTTCCTATTTGCTCATCACTTTGGTTTGGTGAATACCTACACACATAAAGGGAGTCAGAGCTGTTAAGAACAATACAGACTTTTCTACTGTTCCTCCTCATAAAGGTGCCTCATCACTGACTACGCACCACATTGCAATAGAAACTTAAAGTTCAAACATTTGTTTAAAATATCTTAAGTGTAAAATATCTAACTGAGGGGGAACAGGGAGTAATGCTGAAGCCTAGAACTTAAAAACATATGTAAAAAGCAAATGGACTGCTTGTAGTCATACTTGTTCTATAAAGGGCCAAAGAGTAAATATTTTCAGCTTTGGGTGTGGTTAGATTTGACCTAAGGGAACTTTGCGCTGCTCTGTGCACAATTAACTAATATTTCTTACATTCCAACAACATTGTGGGGGTTTAGTCCCCTCTTTTCCCTTAAGCTCCTAAATTCCTAAAAATCTCAAATCCTTTAGTAGACTTGGAAAAAGCTACTTGGCAAAACTTTGTGCTTTCTATAATTACTACCTATCCTTGGGGGACTTGGCTGGCTCAGAGGGTAGAGCATGTGACTCTTGATCTGGGGGGTTGTGAGTTCAAGGCCGATGTTGGGTGTAGAGATTACTCAAAAAATAAAATCTTTAAGAAATATATATTTATCCTTAACTGAGTAATGGCAATTCTGACTTCTGCATATTTTTAATCATTGCTAATTTTACCTGCAATGTTAACTTATATTTAGGGCAGAACAGCGTCACACACTTACTTGAAAGTCTTCACTGTTGTTTAAGGCTGAATTATAAGGATAATATGAAGATAGGAAAGGTATTACAGTAACCTTAATTTTTTGTTAATTAAACCCGTCTGCAGTATTGAAAGAAACTACATTTTTTTAATCAAAAAAAGCTTTAAAGTATTATCTTATTCCTATGAAAAAGCACAATTTCAGCGTTGTCTAGTGATTGAAATAAGTCTTAAATCACAATAAATATCTATGCAACATTTGTTCACTAACAAATGAACTCATTCATTTATTTTTTTCATTGAATTATAAATTTTTGCTCTTCACCTGTTGTGTACTCTCAACCCTGACCTAGCAGTCTTCAAAATAAGAAGCACCTGAAATACCAAAAATAAGTGGGGATACAAACATGTATCACAAGAGAGGTCACTGCTTTCAAGAACCTCGTACTCTGGTGGGATAGATGGGTAAACAAACAATTCCCTGAACTTCCCAGTAAGAGAAGTATGTGCATGTATATGGACTGAAGAAACACAAGACCTAGGAGAAACACCACCCCTTGGGGGTGCGTCTGAGAAAATTTCAGGGCAGAGACAGTGCCTGGGTGGAAGCCTTACTCAGCACACATAGAAACCTATCCTTCAAAATCAGTTCCAAAACCTGAATAAGTCTTTTTTTGGTCATGCTATCATCTGAACACAATTAATTCCCATTGACTGAAATTGCCCTCTTATTCTGTTGGATTTTTTAAAATTCTTATAACACATGTCAAGTAATTATAAGAAGAAGAGCGAATGAATATTTCACTTCCATTTTGCCAAATTTCCCATAATTGATTCCAGGTAAGTTCCCCTTCCCCCCTGAAATTCTAAGAACATCCATATGTCCTTGTAAAATGTTACATTAATCATTTGGAGAGAGTTAGCCTTCTTTCATATTTCATTGGAACATATGCGAAGAATGACACGCTTTAAACTGCAGAATGCATTTTTTTCCTATTAGAAACAAGCACGGGGATTCCTGTTTACGCCATGCCATACTGCGACCTTTATGATCCCTTGTTATTTATGTGTTTATTTCTAGACTGATTACTAAGTTTAATTATGACATCTGTAGGCTCTTAAAATGTCAGAGCTTGTTGTCCAACAACTGTGAGAAGAAATACTGTAAGTGACACACAGAATAAGAAATGTAATCATGAAATTATTTGTTTTCTATAAACATAGCTAAAAGTCAGTTCTGCTTCCTTACATCTTATACATGCTCACACACTTAATGTTTACATAGAGGGGTTATATACATAAACTTACACATGAGATAATATATTTCATAAAGTTTTCCTGTCTTTTAATGGCTTCCCCATGCCTGATGTTTATTTTAAAACCAAGGACCCATGAGTAATGATGTTCCATATAGAGACCATCATCTAAAATTTTGGCAGCTTCAGGGTACTGAGGAATTATCCCCCAATTTCCTCATAGTCATAAAGGAACTGTGGTACTTGAACATCTTTAATTGGATGCATCCATTTGCTGGTGTGGTTTTAATACAGCAAATGCCAAGTGAAAAGCAACCATTTCCAAGCAAAGTGTGAGCTGGAACCCTGTCCTGCTCCAACCAATCCAGGTCTGAGAAGCAAGTGCCAATTGAGAAACCTTAGGGCGCCTGGGTGGTTCCGTGGGTTAAGCCTCTGCCTTCAGCTCAGGTCATGATCTCAGGGTCCTGGGATCAAGCCCCATATTGGGTTCTCTGCTCAGCAGGAAGCCTGCTTCCCCCACTCTCTCTGCCTGACTCTCTGCCTACTTGTGATCTCTCTCTCTGTAAATTTATAAATAAAATCTTTAAAAAAACAAAAAACAGGGGCGCCTGGGTGGCTCAGTGGGTTAAGCCGCTGCCTTCGGCTCAGGTCATGATCCCAGGTCCTGGGTTCAAGCCCAGCATCGGGCTTTCTGCTCGGCAGGGAGCCTGCTTCCTCCTCTCTCTCTGCCTGCTTGTGATTTCTCTCTGTCAAATAAAAAAAAAAAAAAAACAAAAAACAAAAAACAAAAACCTTTTTCCTCTTGGTCTGACTCAAACTGCCCTATTCTCATTTGCATGTGCTACTCCATTGAAGTGTTTGGAGTATCATTGGTTACAATTCCACAGAATATGTCCCTTAGAGCTTTCTTTCCAATATCTCAGTGCTCTCTAAAGGAGACCAGACCCACCAAGTTTTCAAATGCATACCCCTTTCATATGTCCAATAGATTTAATTTTGCCTCCCTCTGTTTAAAGAGTCAGGATAAGACCATCGAAATGAATTACAGTGCAAAATCTAATTGAAGAAGCATTTGAAAAGGATTCTGACCTATATCCAGCACATATAGAAGGCAATATAAAAATATGCTCTCTGTGCCCTGAAGATGTTTAAAATCTAGTTGTGAAGAGAATACTGGGGTTTGTGAAAAGGTCCCAAACACTGGACAAATGGTGCTGAATTCTAGAAATATAAACAAACTTCTTTTTACCTTTTAAGAATTTAATCCTCCTCCCTGAGTTCAAACAAAACAACAAAACAAAACAAAACTCTAAGATAGCACATGACCAGCAGAATGACATGAAAGATAAACTCATAACCATTCACTGAGAACTGGAATTTCAATAAACTTGGGGTTGATGAAGAAGTAATCTAACCAATGGCACAAAGATTCTGGACAAATTTAATTCCTTCCATGTTTTTGTATCCCTAGTGTCTGTGGTTTCTATGGAAGAAATAACCAAGAATCCAAAGAACAATCTGTAAACCCCACACAATCCTATATTTTTATTCTTATAAGGATCTTCCCAGGGAAGATAGGAAAGACCATAAAAATTGTCCACATAAGTTAAAACCTCAGAAAAAAAAAATAAGGCATAGGAATGAAAATAGAAATTTTATATATAGAAAAGAGTTGAATTGTAATTAGAAATTTACCACTCAGGTGTACAATTTTTAAAATTCACTTAACTCAGCTCTATCTCATTCTGTCATCTTCAAAATGGAGAGCTTAATGTCAACCTCATAGGGCTGTTGTGAGGATTAAATATATCTACACTTAGCTCACTCCCAAATCTATCCCAAAGCCACAGAAGCTATCTACCAGCCAATATGAAAGTATTCTTGAACCAATAATAGCACAGTTTATCAAAAAGAAGCTCCTCAGAAGAAAAGTTGATTATGACCTTTCTCACTTAAAGCAGACATGAAAATCAGCTCTTTTAAAAGAATTATTTGTAAAGTGATATATTTAGAAGAAAAAATGCACTGGATGATTTTTTTTTTTAATAACTAAAGTGAAGTTACTGATTTTTTGGAGCTTTGCTCCCCAATATCTGATTTACTTCACAAGGCCCCCAAAGTGACCCTAGAAGAATCCATGGTTGATTTCACAAAACCCATCCTTTTTTTTAAGACTGATTTATTTGAAAGAGAGAAAGAGAGAGAGGGAGCAGGGTTGGGACAGAAGGAGAGGGAGACAAGCAGACTCCTCGCTGAGCAGGGAGCCCAACATGGGGCTCAATCCCAGGACCCTGAGATCATGTCCTGAGCTGAAATCAAGAGCCCACTGCTTAACTGACTGAGCCACCCAGGCACACCCCGTCCCCCCCGCCACATTATCAATTCTTAATAAAAGCTACAGGAAAGAAATTAAGTGCAGTTAGAAATATTAACTACCAGTAATTATTCAAGATGTCCTTAAAGTTATTGGAACATTTTAATAGCTCTGCTTGATTACAGTTTACCTAGAGTCAGATTATTCGAATCACCCACACCTTCCCCTCTGAGCTAAGCCTATCATTTTTAAGGCCTGAATTTTTGAATGCATAGTGACATCCTGGGCCAGAAATAATGAATCTCTTTAACCAAAGGCAAGCTCCATGGTTAGAGTAATCAAGAAATGGCAATTTAAAAAAGTAGAATTTAAAAATCAACTTCAATGTCTCCATTCCTAAGTCTATCATTTTCCTCTAAATGTTTATCCATTTTTCTTGTCATGTCTTTCCACACACAGCCTCCTCCACCTTATTTTCTACCTGCCATCCATACAGCAAAATATTTCCTAGCCCAGAAAAATCCAGCCCAAGGCAGTACACTGCAGTGATTTCAACCTACACCACAGTGTCAGAATGCGTGCATTTCATTTTTTTTTTTTTTAATATTTATTTATTTGACAGAGAGACACAGCGAGAGAGGGAACACAAGCAGGGGGAGTGAGAGAGGGAGAAGCAGGCTTCCCACCAAGCCGGGAGCCCGATGCGGGCTCGATCCCAGAACCCCGGGATCATGACCTGAGCCGAAGGCAGACGCTTAACGACTGAGCCACCCAGGTGCCCCGCGTGCATTTCATTTTTAACACCATGATTCCTAAAGCTATGTGATTTTCACAGATTACTTCAGGTTTCTAGGTCTGCTTTCTGAGGATAGTATAAGCTTTTACTTTTGACAGCTGTTAAAAAAAAATTAAAGGATATACAGATAGAGATGGATGGCTACACACACACACACACACACACACACACACACACACCCTTCATATGTATTCTTATCCTTGAAAGGGTAAGACTATATTTAATATTATTAAGTACCACAAAAGTGTCGGTCATTATCATGGCAGTCCTAGGTCAATTTATTTTTGGATATATGATTGTCAGTTTGGGCTACTAAACAAATCGTCATTCATTGAGTGGCTTAAAAAACAAACATTCACTCATCAGAATTTTGTTTTGTTTTAAGATTTTATTTATTTATTTGAGAGAGAAAGAGAGGAAAAGTAGGGGCAGGGTGGAGAGCAGAGGGAGAGGGAGAAGCAGACCCCTTGAGCAGGAGACTGAGCTGGGGCTTGATCCTAGGATCTTGGGATCATGATCTGAGCCAAAATCAAAAGTCAGAAGCTTAACCAATTGAGCCACCCAGGGGGCCCCTCACTTATCAGAGTTACGAAGGGTGGGAAATCCAAGACCAAAGTTGACAGCTGATCTACTGTTTGGTGAGAGCCCCCTTCCTAGTTTGCAAATGGCCATCCTCTTGCTGTGACTTTATATGGCAGAGAGAAGAAAGGGAGAGGAAGCAAGCTCTCTCCTGTTACTTTTCATAAGGGCACTAACCCTATCATGAGGACGCCATTCTCCTGACCTAATTACTTCTCAAAGTTCCCACCTCCAAACACTGTCACAGGAGGCTGAGGGTTTCAACAAAGGAGCTTGGGAGAGACACAAACATGCAGCCCATAGCAATGGTTTCATTTTCATTAAGTTATGATTTCATCCTCAAGAAAGTGAAGCATTTTGAGATTTAGGACTTAGAGTTTGGCTTTAAAAGGCAGAGCTTGAAGCTTCTGTCAAAGAACATGAATTTCAGACTTGGTTCAGCAGCTGAAGTTATATAGAATTGTGATTTCAAAACAAAACAAAATATTGGGGTGTCAAGCCACATACTGTAAAGAAATCAAGAGACCTCCATAAAATATGTCCAGACTGGTGTGGGAAACAACGGCAGAAGAAAAATTACTAAATTTCCTTACTACCTAAAACCCACTGACAAGTCCTTGAAACAGGCAGAGTGATATTCGTCTAGGAACTCAGCTGCCTCGATGTTAATACTTTGCTAAGGGCAAAAAGCAACCTTAGTCTGACCCCCAGGATCCTGTAAGCCCACTTTAACATATAAAAATTCCTTTGGAAACTTCCTTTATCTCAACCCTCCAAGATACATGTTGGCCATCATCCCCCAAGCATATGACCCAAGATATACATCTGAAGGGTCTCAAGACCGAGTTTTTACTAAACAGTAACAAATGACCTTTCCTAACAATAGCTAGCCCCCTCAGGATCCTGGAAACCTTGTTTCCAAAATACCTGAGAGACTTACACTATCCTTAATCCCCTCCCTACTTGAAAGTATAAAATGGGCCACTCCTCATGACCTCAGTGCCGCTCTTTCTGCCTGAGTCCTGTCCCTGTGCTTTAATAAAATCACCTTTTTGCACCAAAGACATGTCCAGAATGCTTACTTTGCCATCAGCTTCAAACTGTAATATCTTCTTCCCTACATCATTGACTGTAAGGATAAAAATATCTCTTGTTGCCAAAGAGTGTTTTCATTAGGGTACCCTTTCTGTTGCGCTTTTTTGGAGGAACACTAGACATCAAGGAGATTAATGTACCAAAATAAATTTAACTCTGTCATTCATTCAAAGCATTTAACTAAGCTATTCTAGTAGTTAACAGTTAGTTCTAAGTGCCTTCCTAGAATTATTCATCGTAGTTCATTTAAGTATTTTCCTGATTCTACTTGTAATGAGAACTGGAAGGAGAGAAATATGAAAACAAACAAACTTGACAATTTAACTTGTCTTTTCAAACACACTTTCAAAGGCACCCACTAACCACCAAATACTAAGTTGCAAGTCTTTGTTAGTTTCTGAAAAGGGAGCTCAAATTCTAGCAATTTTAGAAAGGGGGAAAAATCTGTTAATTTCCAGCTGCTTTTATAAGACTTAGTTTTAATGAAGTCATTAAAAAGAGGCCCAGTAAAAATCTACGTTGTCTATAAACTTGACCCAGAAGAAGATTTTTACCAAAGTAAATGAATTTTTTCCTTGCAGATAGTCTTACATTGTAAAATATATAGTCTAACTATAGACTACAAAATTTAATCTCCCTTTCTCTGTTGCCCCACTCTTAAAATGGAAAGAACACTGAGACTTATAATTGAATAATCTCTTCAGCTTGGTATCAGACCTCCCACAGCTACCTTTTCAGTCTGAACACTCACTTCCTGCCACCCAACATTCCAAACTAATTCCTGCATCTTTTCTGCAAATCCTCTATTTTGGTTTCCCTGGGTCCAAAGAGATTGCATGTGGCTTAGATGGGTAAAACCCAGTTAAGTGTAGAAAGGAAGGTTCATATAATTAGCTTAAAAATGACTCATTATCCCATTATTGGAGTGAATATTAGTGTATAATTTATATATAAAGTGTGTTATATATTTAATAAAGCATTTATAATGTACTGTATAATTCCTCACGTTTATAAAATAAAAGGAGACTATATACTTAACTGTTAAAAACATTGTTTTTGTACTAGGATTTAAAAGGGTTTAAAGTGTTTTTTCTCCTCTCTCTTTCTATTTGTCTCTTTCTCCTTGTTTGTTCTTACTGTCTGGCTTTTCTAAAAATAGTATACATTACTGAAATAATCAAAGAAACCCTTAGGCAGGTAAATTCGGGGACCTACACAAAGCTAGGTAATGCACTTAAATTTTTTCCATTGCAAGACGATTTAGAGCCCTTAAATGTTATGGATTACATTAAGTAGAAGAAAAAAAAATCTTTAAAAATAAATGCTATTTATAAACCCCAGTTTATTGCTAAAAATATTTTACAAATCATATTGAACACTCATGGCATTCATTTATAGGTAAATGTCATACATACATAAATTGTCTAAAGGAAGACATACCTCTTTGCCAAATGGTGTGGTTACTAGATACAGAGAGATATATGGAAATATATCTTACTCAGGATTTTTAGTCAAATTAACTGATTGTATTCTCACCTATAAAGCTCTGACTTCAACCTGGGTTATCACCTAGAAGATGGACAGAACCTTCTAAGAGTTTATGTTAGGGGGCACCTGGGTGGCTCAGTGAGTTAAAGCCTCTGCCTCCGTTCAGGTCATGATCCCAGGGTTCTGGGATCGAGCCCCACATCAGGCTCTCTGCTCAGCGGGGAGACTGCTTCCTCCTCTCTCTCTGCCTGCCTCTCTGACTACTTGTGATCTCTGTCTGTCAAATAAATAAATAAAATCTTTAAAAAAAAAAAAAGAAAAAAGAAACTAAGGTCTTTGATTACTACTCTCAGTTATAACCAGTTTAAGTGCATTTTCATGAAGAATTTCCACTGTGTAGATTTTTATGTAGTTTGAATTCACCAAACCTCTTGATTAGCAGAGTACAACAGAGGGACACACCATGATCAAAATCACTGACTACCATATAATTCTCCAATATGCACAGATGGATCCCCTTTTGGATGGAGGGACAAATAATTTTTTTCAGAAGTATTATGTATTTCTATAGTAACACTATGGATATTTTCTTTGAAAAACCAGATAATATAATAATACTACATGCACAGATATTTTCTGAAGTTCAGATATCTTACCCTCAACATCCTTTCAGTATTTCTAATCTGGAATTTCTGACATATATTTATATTTAATCAAAACTTGCCACAGTTCTCTCAATGCATTCACTTTTACTGTAGACCTCAAACGATGAACTCTCCATTCCCTCCTTAAAGAAAACTAAAAATTGTTCTACTCATAGCTTCACAGTATTATGGAATAACTTGACCAGATATGTGTCTTCCTTTCCTTTGTTTATCTAATGCTATAAAACAAAATTGACACCATTAAGACAGATGGCATGAGGTATTTTTGCTGACTGACTAATTGCAAGGTTCAAACTATCCTCACGGGCAGTTGACAGACTTATATAATGGAGACACTCAACAACAGCATGTCTGTTGGATCATGGCAGCGTCTAATAGGATGATTGTGTCCAGAAGACATTAAGCATGGGAGTGGGGGCGGGGGCTGTGGAGGGAGGCAACTGATATCAACACCTGCAAATAGATATGTCTTTAAGTACAACAAATTAAAAACCAATGATTCTGCACAGTTGTGCTCAATTAGTCTCTAGTGGCTATGGGAACTACAACAGAAATACATAATTATTTTAAAGATCAAGTGTTTTATGTCACTCTTTTGTCACTTCATTGTCGTTGGAAGGTGCTGAGGAGCCTCTTTGGAATTTGCTTTTCAAAGATGAAACAACTCAGAAGCATAGCAAGGAAGAAATTTATTTATTTAGAGTGAATAAGAGACTGCCTAGCGTTAGATTTACTTAGAAAGTTTCACTCATTGTTTTGTAATTTTCCCACAAATTATGAATTTTTGTGTTTGAGTGGGAATTGAAAAAAGCAGTACCTATCATCATCATTTAGCATATAGAGATGCAAATAGTAACCCAGGAGGTAGAGGAGACAAAAGTTCCCAGAACTTTAACTTGGGGGTGGTCGGATGCAATTGAGAATGTAAAAATATCTTCTTTAAGAATTTCTCAGAAATGGGCGCCTGGGTGCCTCAGTGGGTTAAGCCACTCAGAGTCCTGGGATCAAGTCCCACCTCGGGCTCTCTGCTCAGCAGGGAGCCTGCTTCCCCCTCTCTCGCTCTGCCTGCCTCTCTGCCTACTTGTGATCTCTCTGTCAAATAAACAAATAAAATCTTAAAAAAAAAAGAATTTCTCATATACAATTTTAAAATCTTATTGCCAGATTTGAAAATGCACAATTTTCTTGATTATTTGGATGCCCAAAGGATTAAGTGATTGCAGAATGATTTCCTAGTAGTTGAAATTTTCAGCATGCCTCCAAACTGAATTAGAGGAAAAAAAATTTCTGAACACAGGCAAAATGACAGCAATTTGATACCTATGGCTTGTTTATGCCTTAAAGAAATATAAAAAAAAAAAAGTCTACAGAAAATATAATCCAACAAAATTATAGTGACATAGTTAAATGGTAGATTAATATGTATTACAAAACACATTAAACTCCTTTAAAAATTCTACTGATAATTAAATAATAGTGAATTGTTATTAACAATTAGATTCTTGTAAAGGAAGAACTATATTGAATTACATTCTATTATTAGAATCCTGTATAGAACTTATCCTGATGTCATTTTATGGTTAAGAATCCAGAAAAACTTGTTGGATTGACTAACAGTAACAATGAATTAGTGTCAGGTGAGACCTTGGGTATTTTATTGGTCCACAAACATTTAAAATATGATGAAAATAAAACACTGACAATAAAATACAAGCAAAGATTGAATATAAAGTTGAATTAGACCATCTGATACTCTTACCCCTTCTAATTTTGCTGCTCTCCTAGAGCATAAATCTCCTTCTAGTCCCTCCAAAATGTTCAATTTTTAATAAAGTAACATCTGGTTTGGGGATGAGGCTATGCTACCTGCTGTTCCCGCACCCCTGCGGGAAAGTGGAAAAGTAAGCAGTTATTCAACATCATTTTTGTTATCCTAGTAACAGCTGTGGTTTTTAAAGGGATAAAGCAGGAGAAATAAAAAATGAGAGTACTTGAACCCCACGTGTGGAATGCACAGTGATATGTATTAAGTTACATTAAAATTAATCTATACTAATGGAAAATTAGACTATGGCAATCCTACATGGGGTGGGGGTACGAAAGGAGCAAATGATGGATTCTGTGGTAAAGTATTTTCATATATTAAAAAAAAATTAAAATAGCAAGAATCCATTAAATAAATTATTGTCTTGGCAGATTGTTTTTGTAAGTGTAAGCAACCTGTTAGTATAAAAAAAATGGAGAAATATGGGCCTATTTATGCAAGCAGGATCTTAAATAAATTCTAAATTAAACAGTTATTATAGAAAAATTAGCATTGAATTTTAAAGATGGTGTAATATGGTTAGAAAACTGTTGCTATCTTGATATCAACACGGTTGCTAATATTCATGACAACAGAAATTTGGTAAGGAAGATTTTACCTAGACTATAAAAGCTATAATGACAATTTTTGAAGTATTAGTGTTTCAAGCATTCTTGGTATCTTTATGGTTAAAGATATTTTACTATTTTTTAGTGTTATTCTAAATGGAAAAATGGCCATTCAGGGAATGGAAAACCGACGGACCAAAGGTAAAAATGAGCCAGAGTCACTTCCTCTGTGTTCTCAAAACCCTTATTTCCAGAAAATGAAATGGAGAAGTTAAACTCTTCTGAACACAAAATAGGACACTGTGACACCAACTGTGTTATCTTCTTAACAATCAGTATAGAAATATGTTTTCGTTGGATTTTTTTAAAATAGTAGTTCAATATTTCAACCTTTTTTTTTAACTGGTGTTTCTTCTTCCCTTTATTATCCTTAATATATTCCACTGAGAGTTTTCTTTCAGTTCAAGAATAAGGAGGCGACCAGCCAACGGCATCTCCCTCCCAGAAGCCATTGCCGTGAAACCCGCACACTAATCAGAAGTGGGTCAAATGGTCTTCACATGAAAGCATCTAACAAGGTCCCCGAGGAAGCCCTGTAAGTGGCAGCAGAGAAGAGCCCGGTTGCTTTCTTTATGGAAGACGGATGCTGGCTTCCATTGGCCCATCTTAAAGTACAGATGCTTGCTGCTTTGAAGTTACTATAATCACGGTTGCTTTTGAAAGACTATTATGGTGTTGAAAACAAATTCCCTGAGATTTGGGATCAGAAGCAGTTATGAGAGCTTGTCATGCAGGGAAAGACTGTACACATAAAAACAACTTTTTTTGGGGGGGGGGCTATGGTTTGGTCAAAAAAGAAAAAAGAAAACACACTTATAACCTGCATTTCTCAGCTTTCAACTGTAAATGTTTAAACTAACTCTGGGTTTAAAAAGGGCTACTGTAGATTTTAATAAATTGGCAGAATGATTTATAGATGTGTATAAAATTACATTCTACATAAGGTGAACATAAAATTATATTCTATAAGCTTGGCACATTACGAGAAGCCCATTTGGTTGCAAGGAACACCCAAATGGATGAAGTTAAACATGCAACAGTTAGCATATGAATAGTAAATTAATGACTATTGGATAATAACATTATGACATTTGGATCAGTAAGGCTGTAATAAATTTTCTCCAAATATGACTATTCTGAACTATGTGCTACTGTCCTGGCTAAGAGGGCTGTCATCAACAAACATTGTTTGCGAAGTTTATCGAGTAACAGTTAATTCATTCACAAATTCATTTACAAGTGCCTTACTACATGCAGTCACTGTATGGTACTATACTTAGAGGCAATTTACCTTCTGTCCTTGAGAAACACTATTTGAACATATAGAATGAAGAGGAAGTTTCAATGTTTGTTCTCTGTCTTCCAGAAGTTTTAGTTCATGCTATTTACCAACTTCAAAACTCCAACCTGTGCTTTTGCCAGAAAATAAAAAAGTAAAAAAATAAAATAAAATAAAAACAACAAACAAGACCAAATACAAATTCCCATTCAAAAGCCATCTTGCCACCCTGTTTCACTAACATACTTTTACAAGAGGAGGCTGAGAAGGGGAAGTGATATAACATTCAATTTATGTAGGTATAACAGATAAAAACATGTTAACTGATACTGGGCCAATGAACAAAGGAAAGTAGAAAATGAGATAGCATTAAGAAAATTTGCGATAAATCCAAATGTGATATTGAACAAGGTTGGAAATATAACTAGAAAAAAGGAGGTCTTTCTAATACATGAAAATCAAAAGTGCTCTATTAATACATGTGCTTCAGTTTAATTTAAAAATGGTATTAAAGTCTTCTGAACCTACCATTTTATGAGTATCCATGGTAAAATTTCTAATATCAGAACAAAATAATGAGAAAGGTCAAATTTTAGTGACATCACAAACTTGTTTTGTCCAAGATTTACTTTGTATGTATAACATGAAACAGACCAAAGTTCATAATACTTCTGCAAATGCAGTAGGAAAAAGACAAAGGAGTAACCTCCTTCAGGAATAAAAAAAAGAGTACTATGTTTAAATCCCACAAAATTAATGTTTAGCTCAAGGATTTGCTGTTCATCTCAGAACCCCTCAAGCCTGAGGCAGGATTAGGTCAGACTCATGTTCGAACAACTGGAGGAAATCAATGGATTTCACTTTATTAATAATTAAAGGGCTAATGCAGACTGGCAAGTGATTAAAAATGTGTAGAACACATATTTATTACTGCAATTTCAAATACCTCCACAATATATAATTTTAAATTGGGCCACACAAGAAAGAAAGAGGTTATGTTAAATAAGAAGAAGTAAGAGACAGAAAGGAGAGGCGTCTAATTCTGTGTCCATTGTAGGTTTAGCAAAGTCTCTGCCTACAGAGGGAAAAGCAAAGCTCATGACTCGTTTGGACCCACAACCCAATGCTGGGTTACTGTCGCAGCTCATTCCGTCCCCCAGAACTAAATTAATCCCTATTAGGATTTGTCAAGGGTGACAGAAACAAAGTTTGCACAATGAAAGACATTAAAGCTCTTCTGACAGCATCAAATAGGTTGAATTTTAGCAATTCAAAAACAGTCTGTTAAAGATATATGTTAGACCACACAAGCAATATCTCATTTCTAGAATCCACGGTAACTTCATTACCGTGGCCACTAATAGTTTAAAGATGATTAATGAAGTCCAAGGATAGAGGAACACACTTCTAAACGAAATGCCAACCTTCAATTTAACATCAGAGCTTCCTGAAATATCACGGCTTTGACACCTCTAATTTCACATTGACATTTTTTCCATAGATAAAAATCTGTTATGCATGAGCTGGCTAAAATTAAGTTTTTGAAATAATAAGTCTCAAGGGATTAGAGAGAATATGGATAATAGATCTTAGGAAGCAAATGAGGTAGTCCAAACATCCTGAGGTGTGTATACTTCTTACCTTCCATAAAGGAATGCTTTTTGTTTTGATATTTACATATCCTCTTATCATACATACTCAGGGAATTATAATGAAATCTCATTTTTGAACAAATACTTGAGGTTACAAGCAATTTGCTAGGGAGATGTTCTGTCTTATACACCACCCCCTCCTTATTCCTCAACTGCTAGCACAATACCTGGTACTCTAAATTAATTAATTAATGTACGAGAAAATAATATTCTCTTCATAATGAGCAGAGCTGTGGGCTCCAAGAGAAATATTTGGGAAGGTGGGGTTAATTCTTTTGGGGGAACAAAGAAGACATGAAACTATGAGACTCAGAACTCGGGAGGGCATTTAAGTGAAGGCAGACTTGGAATCCAAAGGGACTGGAACACATCCAGAAAGTGCAGGGAAGGGAGAAGAAACATGTGTTCACTTCTCTGAAAGCTGAAAGAGGTTCTAATGAGAGACAGACTAGAAAGATGCCCTGAGATGTTGGGATGCTAGGGATTGAGTGGACAATCTCCCCAATAAGAACTTTGGGCACTCTGTATACCAAATGTGATGTCTGCAGGAATAATGGGTAATCTGGATTGCCATATGTAATTAAATATAAATGTTCAAAAATTATTTTAAAATATGGTATTTATTATTTCTATATCACATTTTGATTATAGCTTTCATAGACCCAGAAGAAAACCAAAGTACTTAACTACAACTTTTTCCTACACAATCATTTTACTTTTTCCAGGAGGAGATTGACCAGTTTATAGATGACCTGTTGGGAAGGTAACACAGACAACCTGGGATGGGCTCAGAGCTACATGGTTGATGTGGATGAAGGAACTCAGAGACTGGGCTGAGGTCCTGGTTCTTACCATCGTCCTCCCATGGAGTCCTATTCCACTCTAGGTGGTCTAGCCCTAGGGTGAATTTTCGGAAAGCCCCACTTCTTCTGTTCTGGATATAGATCACTGTATTTATTATACACTGTCAGATAAAATCACAAGTTTCTAATCCTCTTTATATTCCTTCATAGGGAATGTGTTTGACATTGTGAAGGGTAAGGCAAGAGTACAACCCTGTCCTTCTGTGACCGGAGGAGAACATGTCTGGCTTTAGTATCCATACTAGCTGCAAGTGATGTCATAAACACAGACCTACATGCCTATAGAATGGCTAAGCCAATGGTACCTTGCTGAAATACCCAAGAAGAGAAAAAAAATGTTAATGGCTTAAGTCAAAATTAAAAATTATTCAAAGAGAAATTTTAAAAATTATGAATTAAAATTAATTGAAATATATGTGTATATAAATATACACACATATATTCTAAATATAAGATGATTTCTGTAATACTGTCTGATTTTCTTGATTAGTCAAACATCCAGCTCTATTGGACAGTGCTGTTCAAGAGAACTTTCTGTGATGATGGAAATGTTCTGTTTCTATACTATCAAGACACAGTCACCAAGACAAGTGGCTATTGAACAGTTAAGACGTGGCTAGTGAAAATGAGGAACTAAATTTTAACTTTTATTTAATTTTAAATAATTTAAATGTCAATAGGCACATGGAGGTTACTGTATTGGTAGCATATATTTGGGATGGAGGGATTTTTTTAAATAAGAAATTAAATATAAAATAGGAAATATCTCTGTAACCAAATCTGAGTTCACTGCATGTTCTATATTTACAAATGCCAAAATCCTCTTTCCATTTAAAAATTGCTTTTAGAGAACATTGCTCTTTAAGACAATTTTTTTTAATAGATTTTATTGGTGTATTAAAGTTCCTCCCTGATTTACAGTCAATTTACTATGGTGGTAAAAGGCCAAATTGAAGAGTGTGATAAAGTACTAAAGACATATCATTCCTACCCAGCAGAAACTAGAATTTAGCCTTAATTGTGAGGGAAAGAAAGAGGAGGAGTAGAAGGATGAGGAGGAAGGAGAAGGTGGTGGTGGGGGAGGGGAAAGAAAGGAGAGGGAAGGGGAAGGTGGGGGAGAGGGATAGTAACACTGATGATAGTGGAAGGGAACTCCAAAACACTTTTACTTATTCATTGTAAATTGAGAAAACAACTTCACATCCATTTACATTTTAGTAAAATTTTACTTTTATAGGAAAATATATACGTGTATGAACGTATGGGGACAGAGTTTGGGCTGGCTGCTTATACATATGAAGAGAATATAACTAAACTTGCTATAAACATCTGACCACTTGGCAAGGGTAAGTGGTGGGACAGCTGATATTCCTTTTCACAACCCAAGCAAAAATACTTCAAAATTTGACCTTCAAACCTTTCCAATTTGAGCAAGCAAAACTATGTTAAAAAAGAATAACCTAGTTGAAAAAATTAACTGATTTTTAACAGTTAAGAAAATGTGTTTTAATAAAACATCTTATGACCCTCAAGTGCTACTAGAAATGTACCTGGTGTAATGCTAAACTAGATGTTTCCACAATGGTATATAACTTGATATTTTTGTAACTGAAATGTAACGAAATGCATTAATTCTGTACCCTGGGGTTTTTTGTTTGTTTGTTTTGTTTGTTTGTTTGTTTTGTTTTGGGCTGTGTGTGTGTGTGTGTGTGTGTGCTGTTCTTTTTTGAGCAGACAGCTCTTTGGTAAACATTCACTACTGTTTCAGTTATGAGAACAGGCTATGAAGTCAGAATTTAACTCTTAGGGCACCACTAGTGGTGCAACCTTGTGAAAGTTATTTCACTTTTTAAGTCTTATTTTTCATACTTAGAAAATAAAGACAATATTCATCGCCATTCTGAAGGTTCCTGTAAAGATAAAATAATAAAAATAAAATTCTTAGCGTGGTACAAAGTGCTTCCTATTAGCACTTAATAAGCATTACCATTAGAATAATAAAATATAAATGTCATTACAAATTTACTTTATAAGACAGCATTTCATATTTTTGTTTTGCCTTATTGTATTGTTGTTGTTGCTGCTGCTGGGGTTAGATTTAACTTCTAGATTTAGGATTAGAAATCTTGTGATAGAGAATCCCTGGACAGAGCATTAGGATTCCTGTATCTAGGCTCTGTCACTCACTTTACTGAGACACTTGAGTAAATCATCACAACCCTTCCGTGAAGTGTCTTCACTGCTACATGAGACAGGAGAACACAGCAAAGTCCTCCTATGGGGAAAGAGCTTTATGTAACTGATAGGACTGTGAATAGGGGAAGTGTCTTATTTTATTTGAGAGTTCATTCCAAGGACCTCACAGAAGGGAAAAGTTTTATAACTCAATTTTCCCACAGGAAAAGTTGTGAAAGGTCGCTGGAGGAGAAGCTTCCACAGACATACCAAGATAGATCGTTAGGTTTCTTCATAGCTTCTTACCATAGCTAAACTCTGTTCCAGTGTTACCTTCAATGCGTTTTCTAGGTCCATATACTACCCCTAAAAGGTCACATCAGTGATATTACAATGGAAATTGAAAAGACCTGAAATAATCAAAATTTTGAATGTTAAAACAGCAGGACAGTAGTACTCTAATCACTTATAAATGATTTAATAAATGTTAAAACAAAGAAACACATTTTGTATCTGTAATCACAGAGCCTGTATTCTAACGAAATGTGGTGGATATTTCTATTTATCAGAGAATGGAAACTGTCTAGAGTCAACGATTCAATGAGACCAACAGCTTTGAAACTATGGAAATTTTGAAGAGGTTGAGGTAGAGAGAGGAAGGTTTACACTACTTAAGGTTTTGTCTGTAAGTGGAATTTTCCATAAATCTAGTCCTATTCTACATCTCAATATTTCAAGTTTTCATAACTCAAATTCTGATTGTGTATTATTGATGGTTCAAGACTCTATATGAGTCTTGATTCAATATATGTTGCAAATTTCTTACTGTATGTATTAAAATGGTATTATGGAGTATCACTTGTGTTTCAAGCAAAGTACTAGATGGAGAGCCATACAGACCAATAAGGCACAACCTCTGTGTTTAAGCAGTGCATAATCTTCTTGACTGCAAGGCTATCATTTGATTGTTTCTACAAGTTGAAAAGAGTACTTATCTTCTGTTCAGAGGGCTGATTTATCTATCTGAGATATAGGCCTAAAGCAGTACTATATAGTTTGGGGCACTTTTTTAGAAAATAACTTGGAATAAAATAAATATTGGAAGCTCCACAGATTACAACATCAGGAAAAGGATGAATTTGCTGGAGAATTCTTAGGTTAATAATTAGTGAAATCCGTTATTTAGTCAGACTCTGAGGAGGAAGTATTATCTAAATATCTGGGAAATATTAATTAGTATATTTCAGTCTGGCATTAACAAGATCCGACTTAAAGAGTTTCAGTTGATATATAAATCTTAACACTCTGGAAAACAATTCAGTACTAATCTCCACCCAAATATCACATATATTTATGATGACTGCATATGTAAAGAGAATATATGAAAAAGTAGTGCCAATCCTGATATTTTTTTTAAATATTCTGCATGTGAAAATACTCAAGAGAATGTATTTTGTTTTTGTTAATTGGCCAATTCTTTCTAGAATCCCTCTGAAAGTTTTGATAAACCTCTGTTAAGTAAGTTGTTCTAAATATAACCTCTTCCCTCCCCAAACACACACAGATAAAGCCTTAGTACTTTTAGTGATTTTATTTAAGCTAGTCTATGCAGGTTTATTAGAACTGAAGTGATAAACATCTGTGAAATACTACGGAGCGTGTCTGGGTGGCTCAGTCAGTTAAGCGTCTGCCTTCAGCTCCAGTTCTGGCCCCGGGGTCCTGGGATCAAGCCCCGAGTTGGGCTCCTTGCTCTGCAAAGAGTCTGCTTATCCTTCTCCCTTTGCCCCTCCCCCAACTTTCTCTCTCAAATAAATAAATAAAATCTTCAAAAAAAAAAAAAAAAAAAAGAAAGAAAAGATATACTACAGATCTTACAATGGATGAAAAATCTATTCTTTTGAGGGCGCCTGGGTGGCTCAGTGGGTTAAGCCTCTGCCTTCGGCTCAGGTCATGATCCCAGGGTCCTGGGATAGAGCCCCGAATCGGGCTCTCTGCTCAGCAGGGAGCCTGCTTCCCTTCCTCTCTCTCTGCCTTGCCTCTCTGCCTACTTGTGATCTCTGTCTGTCAAATGAATAAATAAAATCTTAAAAAAAAAAAAAAAATCTATTCTTTTGAAAAGAATCATGGATGAAGCAAATAGAAAGGAAAACAGCCCAAATCTTAAATTTCCTGTGGATGACACCTCCCAAATATTTTTTTCCTCCTTGGCAAAATGTAGAAGAGAGTTCTTGACTTAATAACTTCTAGATCAAAATGAATAAATCTACCTTTAGGAACCAAAATAAAAAGTAGTTAATTTTTTTTTTTTTGTTTTAAAGGATTTTTAAAAATTTATTTACTTTATTTTTTTGAGAGAGAGAGAGCCTGTGAGGGTGGGGAAGGGTGGACATAGAGGGAGAGAGAAAATTTGAAGCAGACTCCACGCTGAGCACCCAACTGATGGGGGAACTTAGTCTCATAACCCTGAGCTCCTGATGGAAACCAAAAATCAATAGACACATGCTTAGGGGCGCCCGGGTGGCTGAATCAGTTAAGCGACTGGGTCTTGATTTCAGCTCAGTTCATGATTTCAGAGCCCTGGGATCGAGCCCTGTGTCCAGTTTATGCTCAGCACAGAGTCTGGTTAAGATTCTCTCTCCTAGTCCCACTGCCCCTCCCCACCATATGTGCGCTCACTCTCTCTCAAATAAAATAATTAATTCTGAAAAAAAAAAAAGTTAGATGCTTAAATGAATGAGCCATCCAGGTGCCCCCAAAGTAGCTGAGTTTCAGCTCAACTTTGAATCGTCCTAATGATAGGTTGAAATTCAACACAGTTCAATGTAGGATTGAGTAAGGAAGACTTTATGAGTCCTGATTAATGAAAATAATCATAGATGTGTAACAGAATATAAAATGGGAATGTCAGAAATGTCTACTCTGTCTAATCTGAAATTTTCATTATTTTTTTATATCCATTTTCAGGTTCAAGTTTATCATGCACAACTTTATATTCAATCAGCAGGCTTGCTATTCCTCGGCGTAGAAAATAAGATCAAGAGGCAAACAATTTTTATTTTAATATGTGCTCACTCATTTGTTGGTATGTCCCTAAAATATCTGACTCCACCAACAATTTTGAGTTCTTTGCAAGGAATCAAGGACAAACTCAGCTTGGGGATTTAATGTGTATTACCCAAGGGAGGGGGGATTTTTTAAATGAAATATCCTAGACACATCAAATTTCTCCCAAGATAAAACAGATTTTGTGTCAAAATGGCATCAAGTTTCACATGATCTCCCCACTCCCAACAAATCAGAAAATTTCCATGATAAATTTACTATGGTTTAAATATACATGAACGGAAAAGGACTATCAAACAAAACAAAATAGCCACAGCAAAAATAAAGAAGAAATCATATGAGGGTGTAACAAAACACAATAAAACAAAACTAAGTACTCATATCTGTGAATGTGTGCAAATAGGATTCCCTGGGATTTTCTGTGATTATGTTGACAAGTATCCTTGCCTGAAGTCACTTTTCTTCTTCAGAACCTGAACATTCACAAATATCTAAACTTGTGATTATCTAACCATGGGTAGTGTGTGTACTATACTACATGCCTCGAGGGAACTGCAAATGTCAGGAAGATGCAAAAATAAAGTGTGAAATCATCAAAGGCATACCGAAAGTTTAGAAGCTATCATTTAAAAGGCCCTTCATGCAGAGTTTCTCGGTTGAAAACAGCCCTGCATTATATTTCTGAAGATCTAAGTTAAGCTCAAGAGACTGGAAATCTGATAATGGCGTTATGGGCTAACAGGGCATCCTGGATACTTTAGACCTTCTGTAGATTCCATGGAAACAGAAAATGTAAGAATGCTGTCTTGATTATTCTAAATGTCTGCTTTCAGAAGAAATGGGGAGAAATGCCAGATTCTTTTTCAAGGGGAAAAAGGAGAAGGAACACTCTGATCTTCCTCTCTTTGAGTTTGGGGCTGGAGTAGGGATGCAGGAATGACATCAAAAGATGGAGGTTTCTCACACTTGCCATTTGAGATTGTACTAATCAGTGGGGAGAAGAAGAGAAACATTTATCTTCACACAGATGTATCACTGAAAATAATCTCTGTAACGCTCACTTAAAAAAAAAAGAAAAAGAGATTAAAAAAAAGAAAAAGAGAGAGATAAAGAGGGAGAGAGGAGAAAGGAGCAGCACATTAGTCTAAGAACTCAAAGTGTTTATAAGAAAATAAAGTAGTACTAATTCCGTTAATTATTGAATTCTAAAAAATCCCTAGCTGCAACTTATCTCTGTTATTAATCTTTTATTTCCATTTTCATTTCAGTCCTCTGTCTTTTAACCTTTTCCTCAACCTCTCCATTCTCCTCCTTCCCTGTGATGGACAGAGAAGAAAGATAATCAATTGGTCAACATTCCATGATGTCCCTATATCCACATCAATGCTGCCTACTTAACAATGGGAAAAATAATTAAGAAGAAGTTCAAACAGCCCACTTAGCAAGTGTGTTTCAGCTTCTAAAGTAAAATTTGCATTATTTTGATTTCCTACAAAAAGTATGATGTTTTCGACTTGCCGCTGATTACAAGAAAAGCAAGTCTAATTCAGGTGGTTCGCTGATAGCAGTTATTTAGATAGAGTTTTCTTGTTCCATAAATTTTATATTAGTAGCCTACGAATATTATCCCTATTGCAAAGTAGGCTCAAAGGAAACATGCTGGAACAGAAAATGTCCTCTAGAAGTGACTATCTATTAAGTCTCCCTGCATGTTTTAGGGCAATCCAAAGAACTTTGCTTCTCCCTGGAAATAAAGACAGATTATCTACCTGGTTCTAAAGTGGGGGGTGAAAGCTAACAATGGAACTGCCATATTCACAGAGGTGGATGTGAGCCTGGAGAAGATGGTCATCTAGGAGATGAGTTGGGAGTAGCAAGACTGGGAAGGAGGCAATGGGTACAACAGGGAGAGATCCCCATGAAGCAAAGAACAGGCTCCACAGAGAGAAGGAGAACATTGAAAACGGGTAGCAAGCAGGTCAAGTAGAAGAATTTCAGATGCCAGAATTTAGAGGCATAATAGGATTTATTCACGTATGGTGATGAAAGATAAAAATTATTCAAAATTATTTTTAGAAATTTCTATCCAAATTGAGAATGTAAAAGATAGTATTCCATATTTTACTTTATCTAACAATATCACACTTCTTCAAGGTATATAGCTCACATTCATTATAGTTAAACAAATGTTAAGATTGTGAAATTCAGGACAGTATAGGCATCATCAATTTTTAAATTTTTTCACCGACTGCCTATCAGGGGCTAAACAATACGCCACATGCGTTAAATGCAAAAACCAGGTCGCCCTACTTCATTTAAAGATATCGCAGATAAACAAGAAGACACATGTTGAACAAATACATATAATGAAGTATTGGTAAGTTCCCTTAGCTATGCTATGGAAAAGGGCACCAAGGAAAGAGGACGACCTTGACTGGTTCTGCATGCTGGATCAGGGGTGGTAGGACCAGAAAAGGCTTCACAGAGGACATGATCATTGAAAAGATCTTAAGTAGAGATTTTACAGTAATCTATCCAGAAACAACTGCATAGTTGACCGTGACCTGCAATTATAAAACAGTTCAAAGAATTTATGATTGGTTCAGTGAAGGCATAGGCGGACGTTACTCACCTCAGTAACGCACAACCTGCTCTAAATATCTTTACTTACCTTTATGTTTATACCTACATCTACATTTACCCATATCTATCAGCAACTAAGAGGATAGAGGTTTGGTGTTGGACTTGGGAGTCAAACCCTGGCTTTGCTACTTAGTAGTTACACGGCTTTGAGCTTTCTGAATTGGTTTCCTCAACTGAGAGGTTGATGGTAAAAAGCTTAGTGGTAGAAAGTAACAGTGCTTAGCTAAATGTCCTGCTTATTGTTTTTTTGTTTTGTTTTGTTTTGTTTTGTTTTAATTATGGCTCAACTGCATCCTAGTTCTGCTATTATTTTGAGCAAGTTCTTAAGTTCTCTGCTCCCTGCTTCCCTGGTTCTATAAAATGGAGCCAGTAACACTACCCACCTCATAGGGACTGAATGATTTGATACATAGAGGGCTCTGAAAATAATACCTGGTAAAGAGAAATTTCTCAGTAAATATTAGCTGAATTGCCAAATTGGAGAGAATAATTCTTACCCACTCATTTATGATAAGATTAGGGTAATTACAAAAATGTTACTTCCCTTCCAACTCTAAATGAGAAAAGAAAGACAAGCCTTATATCTACTATCTTAAGCAAACAAACAAAGAAAAGGCCTAAGATTTATTAATTTTTCCAAAGTTCTGTTGCAACGAACTAGATTTAGTTGGCGTCACCATTTAAAGAATGCAACAGATACAACTTTCTTGTGGTAAGTATAGACAGGACCTGAATTACTGCAAAGAGGATACTCCAAGAGTCAGAACAAAGAAAATAAAAAGTATCCCTCACCTCTGGCATATACCTGATTGTATCTTTCTGATTAGTTTCTGAACTGCTTTGTTTTGCCACCAGGCTGAAGAACTACTGGCATTAGTCAATGATATTAAGTATTGTTTATGTCCAACCTAATGGCAAAGGGTTAAAGGAAGGTACACAAAGGATTACACACCAAAAATCCTGGGTTTTTCTTTTGAAATGGATATATTCAACTAAATCAGATATCGGACTCTGATTACAGTAAGTCAATAACCTTCAGTCACTTTAACAACATGATATAATGGCCTGACACACTAGCCAAGGACCATGGTCTAACATCTTTCATGTGGTCTTGGGGACAAAATGAACTTGTATCTACATGTCTACTGGATTTGTATTCCATAAAGGGAATTCAGGAAACAAAACTCAGTTTGTATACAACATAAAATGCAATGCTTATCTGGTCGTAGAAATGAATGAAGATAATCTCTGGTACAGCTACTGAAGAATCCCATTATGTATTAATGAAAATTTCAAGGATCAAAAAAATAATGTGTAGTGTGTTGACTATTGTATAACAAAGGGGAGAGACTAATGTATTTTTTATATATGTATTTGCTTGTATTTTTCACAAAATATTTTAGGAGGAATAACCACAACTTTTGAGAAGAGCAACTGGAGGGGCTCACAAAATAATTATTACTGTCTATTCTTCTGTTCTTCTGAATTCTGAATCAGGTAAGTATACTTTATGGGAAGGTGGATGAGCCTGGTATTGTAGAGGGAACGTATTGCATGGAGCACTGGGTATGGTGCATAAATAATGAATTCTGATACACTGAAAAGAAATTTAAAAAATTAAAAATTAAAAAAATAAAAGTAAAAACAATATAGATTTAAGATATAACCAAATTTTCTAAAATAAGATAGGAAAATCAGCTTCTGGTTAATCTCATAAATTACTCCATAAAATTATGATTTTAGTAAACAAGACCTTTTATCCTAAATACATTAGATTTAGAAAAGACAAACCTGGCTTAAGAATTACTGCTTCAAGAGAGTGAGGGAATAATTTGGGGTGGTATTTTCTTATGGATATATTAAGACTGCCTTTAAGAAGGAACCACATTTGATTTTAAATTGTAGAAATGGTAGAGTTAGCAAGTCAATGGTCACTGGACATTATAATAGCCAAAGCCAATATGTGTTTATAGAACTTCAGCTCTGTGCCAGCACTATGTCTGTACCCATTTAGGCTGTACCCTCAAGGGGGTGGAGGTGGTAGTAAGAAGTACATAAGATGTGCAGGTCATTGGAATTCAGCAAGATAAATGCAAGTTAAGTGTTGGGCATTCTGGGCATACATAGCAAGGATACTCAACCAGCTTAGGCTTTGTGGGCTGTCTGGAAAAGTGATTTTAGAAGGACCTTCAGGAACAATACACCTAGGCTTGTTTATGAACCCTTCATTGCTTGTGATATTTTAACCTTAATGCAAATTAAGCATTTTGAGCAAGTTCTTAATGCAAAGTCAGAAGGCATTATAGTTTATGCACACAAACCTTATAAAAGTTAAATAATCCCTACTGTAATGCTGATTAGCTTTCTGCAGCAGTATCTATGACAGGATCTGCTACCAGTGGCTGTATTTTGAGGGAGTATTTCCTGGGCTGTGCCTATATCCCTAAAAATGGATCCAAAGAGCCTTATGATCTTCAGAGACAAAGACGGTCCATTTGAGGCAGGGATTTTGTGGCTTGAATTGGCTTCCCAGATCTTCTTTGCTCTTTACTAATTGGAACTATTGTAAAAACAGCTGTTTTCACTGAGCACTTATAAAGGCTTTTAGCTTCTACAGAGAACTTCTGTGTGATTATGCCCATGTGCACTGTGGGGTAAGTGAGAGTGAGCCCCTGTAGGAAAAGGATATGGCTTTAGTAGAGTCTATATCAAATGTCTAGACAAATGTGTGGGGATAGTGCATGTATAAAGGTGTCGTCTTGAGAGAAAAGAGGAAGAGAGTTGAGAACCTATATTTTGCACAGCATTGAGGTCCATTTACCATCTGATGACTGACTCTTCATTACCATTAGCTTAGCTCGAACCCAAGCATGTCCCTAGCCTAGACAGCTTCACAGTAACGAAGGTCTAGACTAAAGGGTGAAACCAAAAATTACCAGTCATGACAAGTGAAGTCATGTGTGAAGAGAGAAAGTTAAATCAGCACCAGCATCTGGAAAGCAATACGGTGATATTCTAAGTTAACACTGTAATGTTTTTTACAATTTAAAAAGTACATCCTTTCAATGTTCTGCTCTTGACTACTTATATGAAAGCTGCTTGATATGACAGAAGAAAAGTGAGAAAAGAAGAAACACATCATTTTTTTCTTTTTTTAAAAGATTTATTTGAGGGAGAGTGGGAAGGGCAGAGAGAGAGAGAGAGAAAGAGAGAGACTCAAGCAGACTCCACGATGAGCATGGAGCTAGATGTGGGGCTGGATCTCATGACCCCAAGACCACAGCCCGAGCTGAAATGAAGAGTCAGAGGCCTAAGCAACAGTGACATCCAGGCTCCCCAAGAAGAAATACATCCTATTGCGACCGGGAACTGAATGGAGGTTAAATACATCTTCTACTCAGTGACATGAGGCCCAAAAAAACACTTTTAGTTTCATTCATACACCTTACCATACGAAAAGCAAAGGTTGTTTCAAAGATATCTTTAAAATATTTTTTATTGCAAAATGCAAGGATTAAAACAAGAAAGCAAGAAGCTGCTGAGTCAAATACTGTTGCTGAATTATTGGGGGATGAGTTCTATAGATGCCAGCAACACTGGAAGTTCAAAGTTACTAAATCAGGGTCTCTGGGTGGCCCAGCCAGTTAAGTGTCAGACTTTTAGTTCTGGCTCAGGTCGTGATCTAAGGGTCCTGAGATCGAGCCCTGCATGGAGCTCTGCACCCAGTGGGGAGTCTCCTTGAGATTCTTTCTCTTCCTCTTCCTCTGCCCCTCCCCCTCTGGCTCTCTCTCTAGATCAATTTCTCTCAAAAATAAATGAATAAAATCTTATAAAAAAACAACAGTTACTAAATCAGTACTTACTAATTTAGTCAGCACATCTCCATTACTACATTAATAAACAGACAGCAAAGTACATTTAAACCAACAGAGTCAAACCTATAACAGCAAGAGAGAGCAATATCCAGAGTAACTAAGACTACGGCCATACAGAAAAATTCCAGAAAATAAGCTCAGAGAAACTTAAGGAAGGATAGTGACTCATACTAAATGGAGCAATACTCTATAGATAGGTTTAAATGAGAATATTTTCCTTGAGCACAATTCTTTAAGGCTCTAGAAAGTCAACAAATCCTTGATCAAATATACATTGCTGATGTTGAAATCACATGTAACTTTAAAAACCAATTACTTTTTAACTACATCTATTTCCTAAAAATAATCCCTCAACATCTTTCTTTCACAGAATTTATTCTAGTTGTTCCAACTTATTATTTTCTTCTTGATTCAATCTGAAATTTCTAGGCTTTTAATATTTTTTGTTAAAAACACCTAGAGAACAAATAAAATGCACACTTGTCTTCATAATATTGAAGAAAGTATTCAGAATCTGTTTGTCTTGGATTTTTTAGTCCAACTTTTTTTTTTTTTAATCTTCTTCGGTGTTAAGGTTGGTATAATCATTCCTAAGAGAGAAAATGATAATGCCAAGTGCAGGCCCAGACAAGAGCAAGGCAGAGGAGATGACCCTTTCTCCTTCCTCTGGATAAAATCACACTGTGAATATTCTCCCTAGAGTGAGGGCGGCTGGCAGCTATAATTTCTTTGATACACGCAATCAAAACACACTTTTTTTTCCTAGTTCCCCTTTTCACTAGGAGGTAGCTGTTCTGGAGAGAAGTAATCCACTTGCCACTTTCTGTACCTCTTTCAATTTTATTATTAATACTATTATTTTTAAAGATAGTAATTTCTTTATATGCTAGGAAACTCCACAATAAATATATAATATTAGTAAATAATAGTAAAGGCTAAGACTTTTTTTTTAGTAACTAAAAATAAGCTAATTAATAGAGAGACAGAGAGACAACCATACATAGAATTATTTAAGTTCGATGAAGTTTAAATGAAATCCAGAGGCAATATCCCTTGTATTTTGTAGTTTCATTATTAATGCATAAATAAATAAGTTACTAAGATGGAGTAACACTGACAAAGGTACAATTAAATATGGTCTGATAATCTGCACATTTTCCCCTAATTAATATTGTCCTGCGCTTTCCAAATTTAAAAAAAGTCTAAAATTATAACTATATCTTGTTTTAATTATGAATTTATTACAATAAATTTATTTCTTAGCCATGATTTTAACACAACTGGTTGGGTCAATGGGAAAGTATATGGCACCTCGATTCCATCTGAACAGAGAACTTTAACAGTTAACACAGTAGTACATACACTTCTTGAACTGTCAGCTGTCAAAAACACCATTAATAAATAAGAGAGTAGATATTATTCATGAAAAAAGAAGCTTGGCTCAGAACTCTCTAGTAATAAAGTCTTAATCCCTGCCAATCATTCTATCTTAAGAGGAAGGAACTGTGTTTAATGCAAATCCATTGATAACAGTTTTCACCCAAACTACAAGCAACCAGCAAGATCAGCCTCCAAGCCTCCACTGTTTCCCCCTACAGAGAGAATTGCATGTTTCCACTCAAGGAGAATAAAAATTCAGCTTGCATTTACATTTTGGGTAAGAACAGTATAATGTTCATTTGCAAAGTCGATGGAAACAATCATTCTACAGTTTTGAGCCACTTAGCTTTATAAATTTGCTATTGACAGTTACGTTTTAGAGACTGATAAATACTTTTCAGCTTTAGCATGGGGTTCCATTACATACTTCCTTCTCGCCTACAAACTATAAATGGCCTAAGAAGTTAGTTAAAATGTAATATTTGGGGAGAATCTTACCACCAAAATCAGAGATAGAAAGAAACTTGAGGCTTCTTTAAGTAACTCTTAAAATTGACTTGGGCCATTCTTTTGTATTTGATATCTTCTTTTTGTAGAATCGACTCTGCATAAATCTGACACTTCTTAATAATGCCCTTTTCTTTTCCTTTCTTCTTCCTTCCCTTCATCCATCCTTTCTTCACGCTGGCCCTCCTTCCACCACTCTTTCTTTCTTTTTTTTTTAAGATTTTATTTATTTATTTGACAGAGAGAGAGATCACAAGTAGGCAGAGCAGCAGGCAGAGATAGAGGGGGAAGCAGGCTCCCTGCTGAGCAGAGAGCCCGATGCAGGGCTCGATCGCAGGACCCTGGGATCATGACCTGAGCTGAAGGCATAGGCTTTAATCCACTGAGCCACCCAGGTGCCCTTCAATCTTTCTTTCTTTCCCTCTCCTTTCTTCCTGTTTCCTTCAACATAGTTTGTACTGTCTCCATTCTTCTGTAGGTATGGACATGTACAGAAGGATAACACAGAGCCAGTGGTATGGATTAAAATCTTATGGGTCACAGAAAGTGGAATGCTCCAGTTACCCACCCAACTCAGATCCTGGCACGGGAACTAGTAAGAAAGTATTAATCACCTGTAACTGTTGCCAATTCTAATGCTCTGTTATTACAAGGGCCTCCCTAAGCAATTTGGTGATGTTGCATTAAGCATCTAGCTTAGTTTCACTGGCTAGTAAATGATGAATGAAAGTGTTTTGTCACTTGTGTGGGAATCACACTATGATTCAAATGGCCAAGCAGACATTAGGTTTTTAACCAGGATAGTTACAGGTCATCCTTCCGTTTCTGAATGAACACAATATTATGTGCCTCTAGAAAATAAATTGTATTCTGAGCCTCTTTATTTTTTCTTTACTAAAGAAAGATACGCGGTGCTCTCTCCTCTCCAAGAACAAGGTTGGCACCTGCATGACTCAAATGCCTCCTTAACTCTCCATCCTGGGTACTTGTCTCTCTGTGGCCCCAGCTCTGCCATAGTCATTTCCAAGAGCAACTTCAGACAACATTGCTTGGCTTTTCCTGAATGAACAAGAAAATACCTTTTTCTTTTTCTGTGTTAAGCCATAAATATCACAGGTGTTTTAGGTATTTGTAGCCAGAGTCTACAACTCCAATGCAAGATAAAATTTTAACATCCTGTAGGTACTTGATACCTAGTTTTTGAATTAATAAAGTTATGCCAGGTGATTGTTATGGGTGTTCCCCAGCAAAAGATTACACTATACATGTGTTCATATATGTCAATATTGTTAACTGTAAGATAAAGACTTAAATTTGATATCTCTAAATGAGTGCTAAAACCTTTTTAATGTTAAATAATCAGTTCAGGAAAAAAAAGAAGGATCTTCACGTTTCAAGTCTAAGTAGACAGTTTCAAGATTATCACAAAAGAGGGGCGCCTGGGTGGCTCAGTGGGTTAAGCCGCTGCCTTCGGCTCAGGTCATGATCCCAGGTCCTGGGTTCGAGCCCCACATCGGGCTTTCTGCTCAGCAGGGAGCCTGCTTCCTCCTCTCTCTCTGCCTGCCTCTCTGCTTACTTGTGATTTCTCTCTGTCAAATAAATAAATAAAATCTTTAAAAAAAAAAAGATTATCACAAAAGATGCAGGACACAAGATATAAACAAAGCATTCACAGGCACACACAAACATGGAAGCATGCACAAGAATGCACAACATAGAGTAAACATGGAGTTTATGCCTCAAGTGGTTATATTATCTAGTATTTTGACATAGCCCCTTTTTCGAACTTAGTAAATTCAGCAAAGTGTAACATTAAGTAGAGTATATCCAGAAAAGTATCAGCTAATAGGCAAACGATTGCTGGAATTCCTTATAGCTACTGGTTAGTGATGAGCAGATTCAATGCTTAAGTTTCTTTTCTCTTTTTGTTTCAAATGTATGTCAGAGACAAACTCATTTCAGAACCCCAGAGTCTGTTATTATATGGAAAAGTTTTCAAATATGTAGACACATGTGAAGTGTCCATATTATACATACACAGTGACATGAACACATACAAATGAATAATAAATTTTACATGGGCTCTTAGATGATTAATTTGGGTTTTCTTTTTTTTAATGACAAACAATAAAATGTATTAGACTCTAAAAAAGTTGCAATAAAATATAAAGAGGAAAATGATGATTGGGAATTTGGTATGGACAAAACATAAAGAATCAAGGCACTTGAGATTATAAACTGTGCCTTTAAAGACTTAGAACCAGAATCTGTTTAATAGCCAAACACTTGGTATATGTATCATGAATACGCTAAGAAAGTATTTACAATGAAGAGAAATATCAGACAAGGCCGATGACACTAAAAATATCATCCTATGTATAAAACGTAATGTTTTGTTCCCAATAATTTCATAAGTAATATTCCTACATGGAAGAAAAAAGTTTCCATAAAACCACATTATCATCCAAAAACTCATTTTCCATTTTTACTAAAGACTTTAATAAGATGCTGAAGCTCACTAGTCAAGTATTTACATAAAGAACCACAAGTGATATACTCGAAGTGTCAGATGCTGGTAAATCTTAGCACTCTAAGAGTTAACATGAAAGCAGAATCCCTTTGAGAGGATAAACAGAATAAAGTTCTGGAAACTAGAGGTAATATTTCAACCACAGAGTTTATTACACACAATTCCGTTGCTAAGCATAACGTGTCCCACGGAACCACAGAAAATTACTATTGCTATTCTTGAAGGTTGAGACTCCATCTCCTCTTGGTAATTCTGTAGTAAAATGAAGAAAATGTCTCTTGGCATCTGCACAACACCTTTAATTTTTCATGCTGAATGTCTTTTATTTTTTATTACTCATCTAAGAAAACTATTAAGAGCTGTGTTATTAACCTTAGTGAGTTATTATTATTTCCAAAGTGGGAGATGATTCTCAGAGTGTGTATTAGGACCATCACTTACTGGATGGAAGGTGAGGGAATGGGGCAGGGAAAGAAAGGAAAATCATATGCCAAAATACTCACAAGGATACCGATATTAAGGATACAGATATAAAGGAGATATAGCTATCTCCTTAGAAAATGAACACTTACAAGTGATCAACATTTCATTTTGGTTAATTACTCATCACTTTTTGGTTCATAACCATTCAGTCATCACAGATTTCCTGCTTGTACTTTTTAATGCATATATTCACACAGGAACATGACCACATAGGACCTTAGGATTCTTTGAGCTCCAAAGTGCAGTGTACGCACAGAATCAACCACAAGCAATGAAATTTTACAAGAGAAAATGCTAGAGTTTCAGTGAAGGTGAGAAAGGTCACAGAGCAGAAATCCTCACACAACTTGAACTGCACTTTCAAGAAGACTTGCCATGTTTCTTCAAACTATTTCTTTTTTTTTTCTTCAAACTATTTCTTTCTAGAGCTCCATAGACAGATAAGTATTATAATACATACTTATTTTCAAACTCAACAGAAAAAGAAATCACCATGGTTGTACTTTCACTTGGTTATCATGTCAATGGCAGAATAGAATCACTGTTTTGTTATCTGACTGTTTTAAGTTGAACTATCCTTTAAAAAGTGGCAGAAGAAAAAAAAATAATTTTCCCTACTCAAAAGTATTTTTTTAGTCTATGCAATTTCCTTGGATTTTGTTAGTCAACACTTTTCTCTCCTCCCCAGTGAAATACATTGTCCAATATTTGGTATAGAGCTTCTGCTCACATTTCTATGTCTTTGGGTTGGCTAGAATAATTCATCATCATATTGGCACAAAAATGAGAAAGTGCGTTATAATTCACTATGAATTTTCTTACTGCCCAATGTGAATGGTTTACATGTAGGCGGAAAGTCTATAACAAATTTCCACCCCTAACCTGTCTGCTGAACCTTAGGTGTTACACAAAGCAATTAATCATTCTAAGGAGATAGAACAATTCCTTCCAGTCTAATTGTAGGTATGGGACAACTATTTAGACTAAGGTCTATTATAGCCACTGAAAGGACCATCAACCCATCAGAATGGTACAGAGATTATTTTAAACTGAAAACATCTGAAAAAACCACAGCTACAGAAAGAAACCTCATCTAAATTTAAGCAGTCTTCTGAAAATACAGCCACCCTTAACCCCCCACCAAGGGAATTTCCTGCTTGAGAGAAGACTAACTCAGCATTGAGAGATAGGAGTTCAGCTGCTAAAACACCCTCTGAGAGATCTTCCAGACAAAAAGGAGACTACCCATTACCTTCAGGATAAAAATACCCAAGAGAACCTTCTAGGCTTTTCCATTGTACCCCAAAATCTCATTTTTGTTAAGCTGGTACATAAATCCTTACCCCTGGGTAGGCTGGTATATACACTCCCTTACCCCTGGCTGTTCTGTGAGTTACTCACTACTGAGTACTCCCACATTCATGTGAATCAAACATTTTCTCCTGTTAATCTGCTCTCAGTCAGTTTGCAGGCCCCCAACTTCATGGACCTACATTGATAAGCGTTTTCCTCCCACAGCCACACTAGAAATTAAAATCATTATCTCCTTACATAATCTCAGTAAACACACAAGTAAATTATAATTTTTTAAAATCATTATTTCATCTTACAAATTGGTAAATTGAAGCTTAGAGAAACTATGTGCTCAAGGTCGTATCAGTTAATGAAGGTAGAACCAGTATTCTGGTCCCAAAATGATTTTCTTTCCAACATTTACTACCTTATTCACAGAGCCTCTGATATGTATGTATGTATGTGTATATATCCATACCCACATGTATATATCCTTTGGTGACAACATGGATGGACCTAGAGGGCATTATGCTAAGTGAAATCAGTTAGATTGAGAAAGACAAATATGATCTCACTTATATGTAGAATCCTAAAAAAAAAAAAAAAAATCTCATAGATACATAAATGCAAAGAACAGATTGATTGGTGGTTGCCAGAAGTTGGGAGGTGGGGCAAAATGGGTGAAGGTGGTCAAAATATTCAAACTTCCAGTTATAAAAGAAACAAGTCATGGAGATGTGATGACAGCACAGTGACTATACAACACTAGCCTGCACATTTGAAAGTTGCTAAGGGAGTATAGATCTTAAAAGTTCTCACCATAAGAAAAAATATCTTTATGTACGGTGACAGATGTTAACTAGACCTGCTGTGGTAATCATTTTGTGATATATATAAATATTAATGGGGTGCCTTGGTGGCTCAGTTGGTTAAGCATCGGCCTTCAGCTCAGGTCAGGATCCCAGAGTCCTGGGATCTAGCCCAGCATGGGGCTCCCGGCTTGGTGGGGAGCATGCTTCTCTCTTTGCCTGCTTCTCCCTCTGTTGGCCACCCCTCTGCGTCTGCAGTCTCTCTCTCTCTCTGGCAAATAAATAAATAAAATATTTTAAAATATATATACTGAGGGGCGTGTTGGTGGCTCAGTTATTGAGTGTCTGCCTTCAGCTCAGGTCATGATCCCAAGATCCTGGGATCAAGCACCGTATCAGCCTCCTTGCTCCGTGAGAAGCCTGCTTCTCCCTCGCTCACTCCCCCTGCTTGTGTTCCCTCTTCTGCTGTGTCTCTGACAAATAAATAAATAAAATCTTTAAAAAAAAATGCAGACTCTCGGGCCCCTCCTCAGACCTAGTGAATCAGATGCTGTATTTAAAAAAATATATATGTATATATACATATATATATATAATCACTGTGTTGTACAACTGAAACTAAGGTATGTCAATTATATCTCAATTAAGAAGGGAAAGGAAAGGAGAAAGGAAAAGAAAGGAGAGGAGAAGAGGGAAGGGAAGGGGAGAGGAGAGGAGAGGAGAAGAGAGGAGAGGGAAGGGAAGGAAAAGAAAGGAAAAGGAAAGGAGTCAGTCCCTGAAGGCTTCAATTGTCTGATATAACCTGGTAATTACCAATGTTTTAGTTATAGCTGAAATATTTTCTGTGACATTCAATATCCCCACATGGATGTTTTAGAGCTGGGACAAAAACCCAACATCTTGTAATTCATGATTTCTCTCTTCAAGTTCCTTTGTTTGCTTCAGGGAATGGCACTCCCATACAGATCAGAAACATGAGAGAAATTTTAAACACTTAGTTCTTCTTCAACTCCCACACTTAAGTCATCAACATTTCTTTTAATTTTCTCTCCAGAATAGCTCTCAAAACCATCCAATCCTCCCTAACTACACGCCAAGCAACTAGAACATGAATGAGGGCTATTTTTGTATAGTTTACAAGCTAAGGATGATTTTACATCTTGAAATGGTTAATACATAAAAAAGAAAAAAGAAAATGAAAAACTACTTATCATGACACATAAAAATACTATGAAATTCAAATTTTAGTATCAAACAAAATTTATTTTTTAAAGGTTTTTATTTATTTATTTGCTAGAAAGAGCACGCATGAGAGGGAGAGGGCAAGAACATGAAGCGTGAGGGGGAGGGGGCCAGAACATGAAGCGTGAGGGGGAGGGGGCCAGAACATGAAGCGTGAGGGGGAGGGGGCCAGAACATGAAGCGTGAGGGGGAGGGGGCCAGAACATGAAGCGTGAGGGGGAGGGGCCAGCACATGAAGCGTGAGGGGGAGGGGGCAAGAACATGAAGCGTGAGGGGGAGGGGGCAAGAACATGAAGCATGAGGGGAAGGGGCCAGAACATGAAGCGTGAGGGGGAGGGGGCCAGAACATGAAGCATGAGGGGGAGGGGCCAGAACATGAAGCAGGGGAGCAGCAGGCGGAGGAAGAAGCAGGCTCCCCTCCGACAAGGAGCTGGATCCCAACACCCTGGGTGCATAACCTGGACTAAAGGCAAAGGCTTAACCGACTGAGCCACCTGGGCGTCTCTCAAACAAACTTTTATTGAAACACAACTACCCTCATTTACACATCACCTACAACTGCTCTACCACTCTACAAGCAAAGTGCTAAGTAGCGGCTAAGGTGACTGTATGGTGGTGAATCCGAAAATATGTACTCCAGGGCCTTTTGCCAAAGAATTTACAAATCTCTTTTGAAGACCACCCTGATCCTTTGGCTGGAGGAATATACTGACCACTCAGGAAATGCTTTATCAACCTTCCAGTCAGCTCTAATCTTCCCTCCTTCAAGCAGCTAGATTCATCTTTTCAAATGCAAATCTTATTTCTTTCTTGAAGCCTTGCAAAATCTTCCCATTGTTTTTTACAATGAAGATCAAAATGCCTACTGGGTCCCACTTTAATCCTCCACTGCCTTTTTAGTAACACTTACTACTCACTGGATTTCAACCACAGACACCTGCTTAATTCCTTTCTACTTAGAAATCCATTTCTATTTTTTTTAACCTACCATTTACCCAATTTAGTTCCATTAAGGTTTTGGTTTTAGCCCAAATTTTACTTCTTCAGGGAAATTTTACTTGACCCTCCCTCTCTAACCCACTAGTTAGGCCCCCTGTCCTATGAACAGTATCCTTCCTTACTGTACTTATTACAGTTTACTATGTATTTTTGAGATTATGTGATTAATGTTCTTTTCCATTAAGTTATAAATTCCATGAAGGCAAGGATTATGTTTGTTTTACTTCTCTTTTAGGGCCTGACATTTTAGGTACTCAGTGAACATTTGGGAAATTTGGGAACTAATGAATAAACATTATCCTAAATGATATATCCTAAATGATATTCATCCTAATGAATAAACAGGATCCTAAATTTATTTTTTACTCTCTCCCCCAACCATTAAAAAGATATTTGGGTCTGTTACACACATTTTTAAAGATGGTCTGATGTACAACATTTTTAAACTAATAACTTCCAATACGTTTCCCCTTTAAGTTAGTGTTGTCAGATGGAAATAACATAACAGAATGATGTGTGAAATTTAATAAGATGAACAAAAAAACCCACACACTTTTTAATATAGTTATGTTCCATAGAAAATAATTTTGTCCCCATACTAAGGAAAAAAAAAAACCTATTTGTGGTTTACCTAAAGTTCAAATTTAACTGGACACCCTGCCTTTAATCTGGTGATTCTACTTTAAAAATGTAATCAAATGTAAATTTGATTTGGTTATTGAGGTTCTACCTAGGTATTAGCATAAAGAGCTTACAAAATTATCAAAGAAGGTGCCTCATAGAAATGGATGGATATAGCATTTTAAATTTAAATTTAAATTTAAGTTAAATTAAATTTAAATTACCTATGGAAGTGAAAGGGTTATTATCTTAGAAATAAGCAAATCAGCAGAATTAAAACAAAATATCAATAACCTAAGAAAAAAACAAACACAAACAAAAATCCAAGGTCATGCTACAGGCAGATAAAAATCTTTCACCAATGAATCCATGTGAGAACCCTTGGATCCTTCCAAAAATGTAAAATGTGGGGTGATGAAAGCCCAAAGAGTTAAGTTGAGAGGAGGAGAGGGTGGGACACAGGCACAGCACTCTGTTGGAGCAGCTCCTGAAACTTTGTGAACACAAAAATCTCTTTGCTTCTTCAAAAGTATCTTTAGTTTGAAATGAAAGCTAATAGCAGATCACAAGGCACAGTTTCATGTCTGTAACTTAAAAAAAAAAAAAGCTCTGAACTTTCTTAATGCTTATATAATGCTAGTACTAAACTATCACAAAGGAACTTATTGATAAAATACAGATAGTTACCATTATCTATACAAGCCCAAGACAGCATTTATAGCATTTAATAACAACATATTCTGACAAGGTTCATTGATTTTAATTACCTGGATGGATTTATTTTCCTGTATTCCTCTCTACCCTCTAGCTCAAAAAAACCTAAATATGTGATCAATGAAGCTAATTAAAAAAAAAAAAATTAAAATTTTTTCTTATTCATTTGACAGACAGACAAATAAATAAATACTTATTTGAGCAGAGAGCCTGATGTGGGGCTCTATCCCAGGACCCCAGTATCATGACCTGAGCCGAAGGCAGAGGCTTTAACCCACAGAGCCACCCAGGCGCCCTAATGAAGATAATTTTTTTACAGGTATCAAATTCATGGCAACTTTTGTAAAAATAAAACCTTCCAGGGCTTTGAAATTTTGGTGGAGTTTAATGGCATTCCAATTCTTGCAAGGTGGTGCATTTGCCACTAGAATATCTAAGCTCCTCCCCTGCCACCCAACAATGGGCTCCCTTGAGCCCAGATCATCCCTGAATTTGATGACGAGTGAAGAGTTGGTCTGACCACTGGATGCTAGTGAGTCTTACCTTAAGTGCTCAAGTGGAAATTGGGAGATTCCATCCTTAGCAATGCTGGGAACACAGCAGAGACTTAATACTTCAATTCTGACACTTAGTATCTCTGTATCCATCTATTTCTGAATTAAGGACTGAATTAAGAAAGCTGTACTTAAGGGGGCATCTGGGTGCCTCAGTGGGTTAAGCGTCTGCCTTTGGCTCAGGTCATGATCTCAGGGTCCTGGGATGGAGCCCAGTGTCGGGGGTCTGCTTCTGCCTCTCCACACCCCTCCCCCTGCTTAGGCTCTCTCTCTTTCTCTCTCAAATAAATAAATAAATGGAATGAAGAGAAGGAGGGAAGCAGGGAGGAAAGCAAACTGTATTTAAAATATGTTTTTTTTTCTTTTTTCCTTGAGTAGTCTATTCTTGTTTCCTCTACACTGTCTGTTCTGGTGGGTAACACATACCATCCTATACTCACACTCTCCTAAGTCAAGGAATTCTTCAGTAATCCTTGATTTCCAAAGATTCACTGGACAAGGATAATTGCAGAGTACTCTGGGGAGGCACATTTGAGGTTTCTAAATCAGCATAGGTAAACTTTGTTTTTTTGTTTGTTTGTTTTTTTAAAAACAGTTACTTTCTGCCTGAAAGGACACATGCATTCATCTGTTTTCTCCATTTTATCGTTTTGCTATCAGGGTCTGAAATAATCTCTCCTTTGAATTTCCCTTGATCACATTCCATCCATAGTATATAATAGTTCCAAGCCCTCTCAGCTGACATGGAAATGCATTTTCTATTACTGTTTACATCCCCGCCTGTCCAGGCAGACTGTCCCAGGTGCTTTGGCTTTTGCTGTTTAATGAACAAGGGACTGTCCCTGAGAAGCTAATAGTATCCAGTTGTTCTCTTGATTCTTTTCCATCTTTTTCCAAGAACTTTGGATTCCTACTGAGATATTCCTGCACTGCTTTTTACTCAAGATAGGGCAGGAAGTCAGTGTGAGACAGTGCTCACCATTTTGCATGAGAAAAACAATTGTGTTTCCATAAACGCTTTCAGCTGGAGAAGAAAACAAAACAGAATGGAATAAATAAAAAGAACAGCAAAACATACCAACGGCTTTTCCTACAATGATTTTTCATGTCTCGTAGGTCTGCTATAACAATGTACTTCACCAAAAGGTTATTTATGCAATTACTGATTTGACATACATACTATAATCTATTCTGAATTAGGAATTTAAAGAATGATAATATAGTTTTATGCCACTGGTTTCTTAATTGGGGTGATGCCTTCAGAATCTCTTTTTCTAGAGAAATTGTTATCTAGATATAAAATCACAATACAGAATAAAAAATGCTAATGATTTAAAGCGTGTACTATTCAGAAATAAAGCATAGCATATATAAAGATGTATGCAGATATATATACCTAATTTTACAAACACACACGCACACACACACACGCACACAATTTTAATTTAGTTTTAATGTGGTATATCTACCAAGCTCAAAAATGAAACCTGACACTTAAAAAGAAGGCCTGACTTTGTTTTCCTGTTATTATGGGTTAAATTGTGTCCCACAAAAGGTACGTTGAAATCCTAGCCTCCAGTAGTTCTGAATGCACCTTTATATGGAAATATAGAGCATTAGAGGTAATTAGTTAAAATGAGGTCATCCTGGACTTGGAGTGGGGGTGGGAGGGTGGGGAAGCGGGCTTTCTCTAAATAAAAAATGATCAGCGTCCTTATAAAAAGATGTTAGGAGTGCCTGGGTGACTCAGTCAGTTGAATGTCCAACTCTTGGTTTCAGCTCAAGTCATGATCTTGGGGTTCAGAGTTCATGTCCCTGCATCAGGCTCCACACTCAGCACAGAGTCTCCTTGGGATTCTCTCCCTCTGTCCTCTCCCTGCTCACGCTCTCTCTCTCTATTAAGTACATAAATAAATCTTAAAAATAAAATAAAATAAAATAAAATAAAATAAAATAAAATAAAATAAAATAAAATAAAAATGTAAAGATACAAAAACAGATTGCCCTATAAAAACAGGGGCAGGGTTTGAAGTGTTACGCTGCAAGCCAAGGAAGCAAAGATTCAGAGCTACCACCAGAGGAGCTAGAAAGAGACAAGGGAAGACTGTATCCAGGGTCTTAGAGGGAGCATGGTCCTGCTGAAAACTTGATTTCAGACTTTTAGACTCCCAAACGACTCACTGACTAAATTTCTATCAAGCCAACCAGTTTGTCATACTCTGTTGTGACAACCCCTGAAAGGTAATATACCTGTTTACCCTTCAATATTTTCAGTGGGGATAAAGTCTGAAATAGGATCTTTCTGAGAATACACTGCTTCTTATGCCTGAGCTAGCAGTTCAAAAGTAGAAATAAAAAATGTGCATCCATCCATATTAAAGCTCTCAAAGGTTTAGTTCTCTGCTAATCTTCTTTTAGGAGGAAAGGTAGTTTTTAGCTTGTATCTCTCTTCCACTTTCCCTCAAATCTTGCTTTCTGTTTCTTAGCTCACTTCCTAATAACTCATCTGATTTAGGGCTAGCCCCAGGCTCTTCCACATCTCCTGTCCCAACAGGAAAAAAAATGCATTTGTGACAGAGCATGGACGTTAAGTGTTGGGGCTTTGAAGGGAGTCGGAATGCTTGAGTTAAAATCTTAGTTCTATTATTTGATTACTGGGTGACCACAGATAAGACTGTAAATCCTTCTAATCCTTCTTGTATCCTCACTAAATCCTTCTAGGTCATTTTCCACATCTGTGATTCATATAATTTTTGTAAGGATTAAATGATAAAACATACATAAGGCATTTGCAGAAGTGTTTAGTATACAGCAACTTCTCAAAAAATGTAACTTATTGTTTGTATTATGATAATTCAAGAGAAATCATACTGGCATCTCAGCTCATTTCAAACACATCTCTCACCACCTCGCATTTTAAGCAGTGTTTATTATATTCCCTCAAAGTACTTCTCATTTTTTCCTTTAGTCCTTATCTAAGTAAAACACACACATATACAGACACAGGAATATTATTCATTCATTAAAAAAAGAATGAAATGTTGCCATTTGTGACAACATGGGTGGACCCAGAGAGGATTATGCTGAATGAAATATATCAGAGGCAAATACCATAAGGTCTCATTTGTATATGGAATCTAAAAGCCAACCAACAAATAAAAACTCATAGATACAGAGAATAGATTGGTGATTACTACAGGTGAGGGGTTGGAGATGAGCAAAATGGGTGAAGGTGATCAAAAGATACAAACCCCCAGTTCTAAAATAAATAAGTCCTAGGGACATACTGTACCACATGATGTCTATAGTTAATAACATTGTATTGTACTATACTGTCCCTTGCATACTTTAACCATTTATTAATATGTATTTTTCCAAATAATACAAAAATTGTGTTTTCTTAAAAATATTCATAAATATTATACAATTAGATTTCTTCAGTTTTCTTACTCGACATCATGTTTTTGAGATTCTTCTACATTGATATATGCATGTCTAGCTTATTTAATTTAACAGCTGTAATGTATCCCATTATTTGGTTTTTCAATTGTTTATGCATTTCTTCACTCCCAACATCCAATAAATGAGAACAAACATATATCTAAAAGTCAATAAATTCACTTTTAGATAAATATCTGTGAGAAATTCTTGATGCATACTTGTAAGCATAAATGAATAAGAGTAATAATTGCAACAGTGTTTGTAAGAGGATTATTTTAAATCTTGAAAATGGTTGGGGCACCTGGGTAGCTCAGACGGTTGACCATCTGACTCTTGATTTCAGCTCAGGTAGTGATCTCAGCATCCTGAGATCAAGCCCCGCATCAGGTTCCACGCTCAGCGAGGAGTCTGCTTGAGGATTCTCTCTCCTTTTGCCTCTCCCCCTGCTCACACATTCTCTCTCTAAAATAAATAAGTAAAGCTGCAAACCTTGAAAATAGTCAAGCATTACAAAACATATGAAGATGACTGTGAAAGACTTTTTATACAATCATACCCAATCCCCTATCCCTGGCAGAAGTGGGCTCCTGTCAACCTCTTAACCATTTGGTGTGCATCCAATTGTTTTTCTTTGTATTTACTAACTCCCTCTTCTGCTCTTCTCTCTCTCTCTCTCTCAATCTTAGTTTCAATCTCAATCTTTCTCTCACATACATAATCACAAATAGTTTTTAGTCAGCTATCAATAAAATCATGCTGAACAAACTGTCTTTCGAGTTCTTCATTTAACATAGAACTTTCCATGATAACAAATACATCTAGTTCATTCTTTCTAATGGCTGCATATTTTATTGTCACGATGAACCAAAATTTACATGTTAATACCTCTCTTGATGCAAAACAATCTATGCCCATGTACATAAGTATTACTATAGAATGGAGTCCCTGATGTAGAATTGCTGAATCGAAAAATAATAAGGATAAACATCTTTTTTTCTAAAAGATTTTATTTATTGGAGAGAGAGAGAGAGAGAGAATGTGAAAGAGAGAGCATGAGTAGGGAAGAGGGACAGAGGCAGAGACAGAAGCAGGCTCCCCACTGAGCAGGAAGCCTGATGCAATGTGGGGCTCAATCCCAGGACATTGGGATCATGACCTGAGCCAGAGGCAGACGCTTAACCACCTGAGCCACCGAGGCACCCCAAATTTTGATTTTTTTATGTTGTAAATTTCCTCTACATTTTAATTTGTTTTGCTTAAGAAGTTATTTTTCATCTTAATATTATATTAAATACGTCTCCTAAGAATTCTTTTTAGTGTTTTCATTGTTTTTAACATTAAAATTTTTAATTTATCTAAAATTATTTTTCCCCAGTCGGGTTAGTCTCCTTGCTACTTATATCTAAATGATTAGAACTCTATCAGTTCAACTTCCAAAATGTTTTCCAAATCAACCATGTCTTGAGATTTCCACTGCTGCCACCTGTGGGAACCATCATCCATCCCCCTTGTCTAACTTCCTACAATCACCTCTTCACAACCGTAATACTGTGATTCCCATCATAGCAACTGAGTTATTTCTATACAATATAAAGCACTTTGTATCACTATTGGCTCAAAGTCTTCAGTATACGTTCAACAGTATGAATGTATGGCAAATAAAAGAAGTCAGACTCAAAGGCTACATATAGTTTGATCTAATTTATAAAACAGTCTGCAAATGGCAGAACTACAGAGGCAGAGAGCAGAGCCATAGTTTCAAGGAACCGGGGTTAGAAGTAAGGGTAAAAGGACAGACATAGTAGAGCTTTTTTGGCGTGACAGATATTTTCTTCACTTTGATGGTGGAGATTGTTATATGACTATATGTTTATGAAAACTCCTAGCACCATACACTAAAAAGGGTGAATGTTACCATATGTTGATTATACGTCAATAAACTTGATTTACCAAAGAATCTTCTGGTGGCCTTCTACTGTATTTGAAATGAAATACAGCTTTTTAAAAAAAGTTTTCTTTTAATTCCAACTGGTTAACATATAATATTATGTTAGTTTCCAATATATAACACAGTCATTCAATGCTTCCATACACCACCCTGTCCTCAATAGGACAAGTGCACTTCTTAGACCCATGCCCTATTTCGCCTGAAATGTAGCTTCTTATCACAGTTTATAATGCTCTGCCTGAAATCAGACCTGTCTACTTCTCAATTTTATCTGTCACACCTTTCAACTCATTCTGACCCAAGTCACGCATGGCTTTTTACTCTCTTGGAATCAAGCCAAGTTTGTTCTCATCTCAGGGTACTGCACTTGCTCTTTTCTATGCCAGAAATGCCTTTCTTTGTGGTTGTACTGGTTAGGATTACTAGCTTATATAAAATACCTATGTTCAGGCATTGGTCCCAGGGATTCTGTTTCAAACAAAACCCTCATTCAACATACTTCCACACTATGAGACTTCATGGAGATATTGCTGTTTCAATTAACAATCAAATTCCTCATCTAAGACCAGGACTTAGGCTTTCCAGAGGTATCTTGGTCTCACTCACCATCATAAAGGTAGTTTGCTAATTTATATTTTCCAAAGAAAGTTTTAAATGGCTTCCAAAATCCATATTATCAAATCAAATAAACTAAGTAGATAAATATATCAAGGTGAAGGAAAATTATCATAGGAAAATAAGAAAAAAAAAAAAAAAAACCTTCACTGAGACCAGGACAAAAAAGCTATAGTATTCTGTATGAATCCTAGAGATGTGCGCTAAATTGCTCCACATTTTCTTGGCTTCAGTGTAAACCGGGAAATCATTTTTATAACTCTCAGTGTCCATGAGGCCAACAACCATTAGCTCAGGAAAGAGAAGACTATTCTTGGTACCGAGCCTGAAGATATATTTCTCCTGGGGGTTCTCACAAGGTGTCCACTGGGCAATTCAGAGAACAACATCCTTAACAAAATTCTTACTGTAAGTAAACTAATGAGTTTCTCAGGGCTGTTTCTTCTAAAGATTCTCAATGTGGCCCAAGGGTATAATTCCAAAATACATCTCAGTAAAAGCAATTCAGGCACTGAGTTGCAGAAGAGACCAGTGGTGGTAACAGAGAGTAATTAATGTAATTTATCTATACATTTTTCTATACTTACAGTTCAATCCAAGAAGAGATTTCAGATTTTTGAAAGCAGTATTTTCCAAATGTATATTCCGAACAGTGTTAGTAAGTTATTGCATTAAAAAAAAAAAAAAAGCTTCTGGGGCACCTGGGTGGCTCTGTTGGTCTGTTGGTTGAACAGTCAACTCTGGATTTCAGCTCAAGTCATGATTCCAGGGTCCTGGGATCTAACCCTCCATCAGGCTCCACACAGAGGACAGAGTCTGCTTGAGGATTCTCTCCCCCTCTCTCTCTGCCCCTTCCCACCATTCTTGTGTGCACATGCCCTCTCTCTCTCTGTCTCTAAAATAAATAAATAAATCCTAAAGAAAAAGTTTCCATGGTAAATTATCCAATACATGAAAAAACTATTTTGAAGCACACTAAAGAATTTGATGCCAAATACACTTCCTCTTTGAATATTTTTCTCACCACTGCCAATCTTGATTCATATAAAATGGATGGAGTTGAACAGAAGTGTACTGTCCTCTTCCTGGTTCTTAACTATGCCCAGACATATGATCTCTTCCCATCAAGTTTGTCTAAAATGAGACCTTGTCATAAAGCCACCTTCTCTGAAGCAGCGGTCATTGTTCAAACTCTCATGTCATTAATAAAACTCCAAAAGTGTTTGTGTCCCACACTGCAAAACTCTATCATCTGGCTACAGGAATTTCTTATAGGAGACACTGCAAAATTACAATATTAACTTGAGCCCAGAATTCATTAAAGGAGCTTATAAGTTAGTCCTTTAAAAATTAACATGAATGGGATGCCTGGGTGGCTCAGTGGGTTAAAGCCTCTGCCTTTGGCTCAGGTCATGATCCCAGGGTGGTGGGATCGAGCCCCACATCGGGCTCTCTGCTCGGCCGGGAACCTGGTCCCTTCCTCTCTCTCTCTCTGCCTGCATCTCTGCCTGCGTCTCTGTCTAATTGTGATCTCCGCCTGTCAAATAAATAAATAAAATCTTAAAAAAAAAATTAACATGAATAACAGTCTATGAGAAAGCCTGAGCTGATAAGAACCTTTTCCTTTATCACAGATTTCAAAGGATCAGTTTTGAAAAGTCTATTGATAACCTGTAAACAGGAGACTAATTCAGACATAGGCAATACCAGACCCAGAAGATTAATAGATCTGTTGAGAAAAATACAAACTAATTATAAGGATTTTGTGATGGATCATATGAAATGAGATGTTTAAATTCAGATATTCTGGATTCTAATTTTTCTGACCTCTGGATCTGGCCATCTTGACATAGAAAGAAACAGTTTCCAACTTGCAGTGTCTGTAGTGAATTAGCATAATATCAACTCAACAAAAAGATATCATTCCCACTGATGACTTCTTTGTTGTCACACTGGTGCTACTGACGTAGAACTCCCCCAAAATAACATGAGGTTAATATTCAATGCTTTGTCCATTAAAAAAGAAAATAAGCATTAATGAAAGTATTAAAAATGATCAATCTATATCACACTTTTTTTGGCTAAAAAATGTATCCTAATTTTTCATGACTTATCAATGGAAAGAAGAAAGCACATTATGTCCTCGTGATGACTATCATCAGAATGTCACTGACTTTAGACTCTGGGAAAAAATAGCGCTGTTTCCTATAATTGATTTTCTCCTTTTGGTAACATTGTTGTGCACAGACACATGAGGTCAGACAGCCCATTTAAGCTTATTATCTACAATACAGAATGATGCACAAATTATAATGAAATACAATGAATTGTCATCATCTCTGAGTCAAGAAGTTTGACAACACATCTGTAGTCAAGCCTGTCCATATACTCAAGTCCCAGGTATTATTCTGTAATATCCTAAAAGGCCTACATTTTTCAGGGGTGCCTGGGTGGCTCAGTTGGTTGAGTGACTGCCTTTGTCTCAGGTCATGATCCTGGAGTCCCTGGATTAGGTCCCACATCTGGGTCTTGGCTTAGTTGGGAGTCTGCTTTTCCCTCTGACCCCTCCCCACTCTCGTGTGCTCTCTCTCTCTCTCATTCTCCCTCTCTCAAATAAATTTAAAAAAAAAAAAAAAGCTTACATTTTTCATTATGCAGCTCTGTAGTGCTTTGACCTGAGTTTAATACAAGCTCTTCTAGAAAGCTAGTGTGAAACACTGAAGCCTGCAAATCTTGCTGCCAGACACCCCAGATTATGTTGTGCTCTTTCTACTTACAATGTTGACATAACATATCCTTCCTGATTCACTCTTTTTTTTTTTTAAGATTTTATTTATTTATTTGAGAGAGAGGAAGAGAGCATGGGAGGACAGAGGTCAGCAGGAGAAGCAGACACCCAGCTGAGCCCGAAGCCCGATGTGGGACTCGATTCTGGGACTCCAGGATCATGACCTAAGCCGAATGCAGTTGTTTAATCAACTGAGCCACCCAGGTGCCCCCTGATTCACTCTTAACAACTTCAGGCTAAAGAGAAAAAAATGGTTAATTACTAGAGTGATCTTCCCTTTTGCTTGCAGATAAATGCAAACTTCCTGATGTCTAACACATCACATCTCCTTTGTATTTCAATGTAGATACACCATCTTGTTGAGGGATAATGTCCATGATCAGACCCCTTAATGTTCTCAAAGGCAGAATCCTTAATATTAGTTCACCCCCCCCCCCCCAGTTCTACTGGTCCCAGTTCATGTGCCTGGAGATTATCTACCTTCTCATCATTAATCCCTCCACCTGTCTTCATAATCCCTTTCATGCTCCCTCTACCACAGTCATGTTACCTTTCTTACCCACCTTCCACTACCCATTTTTCACTTCTGTAGTAACTGAATGGTGCTTTGACCTTAAAGAAGAATTTTTAACTCTAAGACTAAATTTAGGTGTTCTTATTTAATCAGAATGGCAATATGTTTTGATATGTTTATGTTGCTCTTTGTTTCTTAAAATTAATTATGCAAGATCTGACTATGGTATAATAGAAATTTGAAGTTGTCACAATAAACCTCCCTAAGATTTATCTTCTAAGATGAAATAAAAGGAAGTCAGGAATAAAACAAACAAATAAGAGGAAGAATGCTTTCTTGCTAGAAATATTTGCCCTCAATGCTATTAGCTATTACTCAAAACTTAAAAGTAAGGAAACCATCAAAATGTAACTTATTGAAATGCATAAATGTATCAGTGAAAGTATTACAAACAATATGGCCAGTTATGCTTCATAAACCAGAAAGTCAGCAAATGTGTATTTAGCTCTCAACCAGGTTGACTTAGAAATTTGGTTTTCTTGTGTGAAGACATAGAAAGACAGAATTTTCCTTTGGGCCTTTCTAGTGTACTATTCCCTGTAACTGTTCCTCCCCATTCCCTGTTGCAGGTGACCTTAGCTATAAACTTTCCTTCTCTACCACCCACCCATCGATCTTTCTTCCTTTCTTTCTTCCTTCCTTTCTTTCTTTCTTTCTTTCTTTCTTTTCTTTCGTTTCTTTCCTTTCTTGTCCTTTCTTTCTTTCTTCTTTCTTTCTTTCTTTTCTTCTTTTCTTTCTTCTTTCTTCTTTCTTTCTTCTTTCCTTCTTTCTTTCTTTCTTTCTTCCCATCCGGCCTTCCTTCCTTCCTTCCTTCTTGCTTGCTTCTCCTTCCTTTCTTTTTTTCTTTCTCTGTCTTTCTTTTCCTTTCTTTCCGTCTTTCTTTCTTCCAAAAAGAGAGCATGGGATTGGGGGTTGGGGGTGGAGAGAAGGGTAGAGGGAGAGGGAGAGAGGGAATCTTAAAGCAGGCTCCACACCCAATACAGAGCTCCTCGCAGGGCTCGATTTTAATGACCCTGAGATTATGACCTGAACCCTAATCAAGAGTCAAATGCTTAACCAACTGGGCCACCCAGGTACCCCTCCACCACTTTTTGATAAAAATCCAAAAGGCCAAAATATGGCTATCAATCCACAAGAGCAATTCCTCCCTCTTCTGAGAACCAGAACTGTCCTTGACCAACTATTCGTAAAGTTGCTGAATTTCAGCTAACACTTCCTGCTAGAGCCCTGTTTTAAAGAAGTCCATCCTCCAACTCTAAATTAGGACTGTCTTTCACAGTCTTCTCTTGTGCAGCATTTCAAGTACAGGCAGACACCATGAAAACTCTGGTTGATTTTCTGCTACATCTAAAAGATTAAAAGCACTTCCATATTTAATGGAAGTAGGAAGAGGTGCGGAAACTCACACTCAATTAACCAAGTAAGGGAAATTGATATATAAAATCACAATCTAATTTTTAACAAATCCTTAGACCATAGCTGTCAAATAAATCAGAATATGTGTGTCAGGAGGATCTCCCAAAAGTAAGCTTCACAGAAGCCAAATCATAATCATAAGGTCAATTTATTAACTTTTAATAAGAAATAGTTAACATCAGAACAAAATCGCTGGGAGCACATTTTGCCAGGAATTCTTCTTTTGTAGAAAGGCAGAGCATGGAAAGTTAATTATTAATCATAAAGTTGTTTGGTAATTATGGAATGAGAAAAACAAAATGGTTGGTGAGATGAAACAATGTTCACGGGCATTGCTGAGAGAGTATCCACAGACCAGAGGATCTGGAATCCGGACTCACTGGTTGCACAAAGCTCCACTCCCTTGGATGCATTTTATTAACTTTTGCTTTTGAGTATTCTTTCGAAGTGCCTCTAAGTCTGCCTCGTCTTATAAAACTTTCTCTTTCGAAATGGTAAGCCATTTAATCAGGAAGGGTCCCTTTGGTTTAAAAAGCAATTCTCATTCTTTAAGGTAACTGATTCATTATATGTTGATTTCACAGTGTAACTCTCGAAGGCAATCTTATTTCTTTTTTCCAGGTTCTTGGGGGACACTGCACTGTAGTTCCCAAGAACAGACACACTATATTTTTAGCGCTTATTGTAGTGGAAAGAAAACCAGGTTAGGAGTCAAGAGAGTTGAGTTTTGGTTTAATCTCTGACACTTTAACTAGTTTTGTGACCTTGGGCAAGACATATAATTGCCCTCATTTGGAAAATAAAGACAATAATACTCTCTGTATCTATCATAAAGTATTGTAGCCAACACCAAAGTATCAATGACTTTCACATATTTCCTATTTTATTTCTCACCATTAAACACTGATTGACCACCCACTATATCTAACCTCTGCTGTGGGCACCAATGTAGTGGGAAAAATGCAGACAAAAATGTCTGCCCACATGGAGTTTACAGTTTAGGGTGATGACAGGTAAATGAGAAGATAAAATAAGAATGGGGATTAGGTAATGTGTGGATGGGGAGATTGCAATGTAAAAAGGAGTGACAAGGGAAGGCCTCCTGGAGTAGAAACTTCTTGAAGAAAGACTTGAGGAAAGGGAAAGCTGACCAAATGGTATCTACAGTCAAAGTTAATGAGGCAGACCCAAGAGCTAGGACATAGGCTCTGAGGAAAAAGCCAGTCATCTGTGAGAAAATGAAAGAAGTGAATGCAGACTTGGCAATGGGGAGACTATGAGCACAGAGGTCAGAGATATGGTGGACCCTGGTGCTGATGAAGATTTTACTGAATGGAGGGAAGCTCAGACTGAGAGACTTGTCAGGAAGATTTTGCCATAATGCAAGTAAGAGATATCGGTTGTTTGATCCTGGGTGGTGGCAAAGGAGATTAATATAATCTGGATATATTCTGAAAATAGAAGAGATACCTTTTCACCCTGGATTGGATAAGGGATTATGGAAAGATGTATAAGATCAAGAACTTTGGCCTAAGTAAGGGGAAAATTGTGGGTAGAGCAGGTTTTAGAGAAGGAATTGGAAATTTTAGGAGTTCAGTTGGAGTGGGTTATCTTGAGATTCATTTTGGACTTTGAATGGAATATTTAGTTATAGTTTTGAAAGTTCTGGATGTCCAGGCTTTGGATATTACTTCAGTGCTTTTCAGCATGTAGAGAGGGTAAAGGCATGAAAACTGTTGAGATCACTTGGAAAATACATTTGAATAGAAAATGCAGAGATTCAAGGGCTATGGGTGGAGGCATTCTAAAATGTAAGGTTTAGGGCAAAATGGTAGAACCAGCATACCTATCAAAGAAGAAGTGGCTACGCAAACAAGAGAAAAACAATGCAAGGATGCTGTCCTAGTAATCATCAAGGAGGCAAGTGTACCTAGAATGAGAGAGGGATCACTGAATCAATACTGATTATAGGTCTATTAAGATGAAGACTCAGACATGGCCATCAGATTTAGTACATGAAAGTCACCATGGTTCATAATAAGGGCAGTTTGGGTAGAAAGACTGGGGAAAATGCTGGATTTTAGAGTGGGTTCAAGGAAAAAATTAGGAAGAAATTATAGACAGAAAAGATAGATAAGGAGAGAAAGGGGTGAATATTTACAATAAAAGGTTCTTTGTGTGTGTGTGCGCGCGCATGGCATGTGTTTTTAATGAGAGAAATAAACATAACCATATGCTGAAGGGAGTGGTCTGGATCAAAGAAAAGGCAGGAGAACCTTGACACAGTAATATTTTTAAGACAAGGGAAGGGAAAATTATGATATTTGTTTATTTATTAGCATATAATCAGAAATAAATTCAAGTCTGAAATATAAGATATTTATGTTGCAAATGTTTCAGTTTGGCTGGTGTAGGTCTTTTTTTTTAAGATTTATTTATTAGAGAGAGAGAAAGAAAGAGGAAAGAGAAGGAGAAAGAAACTCAAGCAGACTCCACTCTGACCGAAAAGCCTGAAGCATGGCTTGATCTCACCACCATGAGATCATGAACTGGGCCAAAACCAGGAGCTTAACCGACTGCGCCACCAGGTGCCATGGTGTCTGTATTTCTTGATAGGCCATGGATCTCTTAAGAAACTTTGGTTGCATGGTGCACTTATAATTGAAGCAGTCTTTTCCTGAGTTTTCTCTTTGTATCTTCTTAAGACTCTGTTGCTGAGGACTCAACGTAATCATAACTTCTTCTGAGAGACCTCACTCAATATCACAAGCAATATCACTCCAAGCCTCTAACCAACCAACAATCCTGTAGTAGGCAGAGGCAGGATTCGAAAGATATCCCTCACAGATCCCCTCTACTGGTTAATCTATCAGGTTCTGCTGTGGAGGGGTTCTGCAGGTGGAATTCAAACGATCAGTTGTGAAATAGGGAAATGACTCTGGATTATAGGTGAACTCAATCCAATCACATGGCTTTGGAAGGGAGAAAGTCTTCTCTGCCTGAAGTCAGCAAGGCAAGGCAGAAGGGGATTCAGAGGAATTCTAACTTTGAGAAGGACTCAACCCTCTGTTGCTGGCATTAGAAATGAGGAAAATGGGCCACAAGACAAGAATGCTGCCAGCCTCCAGGTGATACCCACCCTCCAGAAGACCCTCTCCTCATCCCATGGTCCATGGCCACCAAGGAAAAGAGAAGTTCAGTCAGACAATTGCAAGGAACTGGATTCTGTCATGAACTTGAATAAACTAAAGAGTAGATTCATCCCTAGGGCCTCCAGAAGGAAATGAGAGCCCTGGCCACGCCCTCATTTTGTGTAAACCCAGAGAGACCAAAATGCTGAGCCTAGACTTCTGACCTACTAAACAGTGAGATAATAAACAGATGTTGTTGTAAGACATTACTTTATGGCACTTTATACGCAGCAATAGAAAATTAATACACGCCCTATTTGCCACGGGCTGCTCCCTGGCACTAAAACAAAACCAAACCAAAACAAAACAAAAAACAAAACAAAACAAAACCTGATGTTCTAAGAGTGGAAAGAAGAGTAATAAAACTATCTCAGGAAGTACGTTGATATTCCATTCTATTAGCAGCACCATTGAAGGAATACACATAATTGTATTTATACCGTAGCACTGGTGAAGCTTAAATGTACATTTAACTTAAAATTATGACTTGGATTGTTGCAAAGAAGATTACACTGTGACCTACAGATGTTTAAAATATATGAGCAAGGCCACCTAAATGTATCAATGCCCGCTAAGACTGAAAGGTCTTACTTGTTTAATTACGGGAAATGCTCTGAAACGCGAAACTAATCTAATGTTTGGTGGAAATCAATAGAAGACTGGTGGTTTTGTCTTAAATGCCATAGAATATGATGTGCTTCATACCAAAATTAGCAGAATAATAATGAGGTGCATTAATAGACCAGAGCCAAAGAATCAACCAGTAATACGTACAATTTCCGAATGTACCATGTTAGTTTGCCATAGAACAGCATAATTAACATTTAACCTACATTAACAGGCAAATAATGCAGCTAACATTTTAACATAATAGACCAAATTGGCTGTTAATTGGTTGAAAGATTAGTACAGCAATGAATTGAAGAGTATACTGGAAAATATCACCATCAATTATGCTGGACAAAGTCTTGATAATTTATTCCCAGCATATATTTTCACCTTCTGATTTGCAAAGGTATTTAATATCATTATTCCATTAAATAAAGCCAATTTAAGTACCTGACCAGAAGAAAGGTATTATTACAGAAATGTGTACTCTAGAGACCAAATGTGGATATTGAAGTTCAAAGATAATTATGTCAGTTATTAGTTGAAAACCACAAATTAACTAGGGACTGATTGATTGATTGATTGGTTGGCATCAATTCCATAATGCCAAATATGAAATACTGCAAATACTATCTAAATGCTAAAAATACTGTTTCTCCCTGAGGTATGCAGCCTCTAAGATGTCCGCCAGTTGCCTTCATCTCCTGGTACTCACATCATACAGCAGTGTGAGTACCTCCCACGCTGAGGAGGTCTAATGTATGTGAACAATACAATAATGTAGACATGAGGACATGGGTCTTCCAAGAGTAAGACAAAAGCCACCCTGTTGTTTCTACCTGATCTTGGACTGCTCAGGAAAAGACAAACACCATACTGTGAGGGCACACCAGCAGCCCTACAGAAAGGCCCACAAGGGAGAAACAGTCCTCCTGTCAACAACCAGCATCAACTTAACAGCCATGTCAATAAATCACCTTGCACAAACATCCTCTACCCAATCAAGCCAGTTTACCCGAAATCTGACTGGACATCTTCACTAAAACCTCTTAACTGATTTTTTTTTTTTTAAATGTCTTGGTGGGTATCTCACAAGCCAGAAACTCATATTCTTGAGCCATATAAACTATAAAGAATATAATGGATGCCTCTTACTGTTTGAAGCCTCTATGCTTTGGGGTAATTTTTCATTTTGCCATAGTTAACAAATGCACTCTAACTCAAAAATAGATGATCAGAATGTTCATCATGATAGTTTGATGCCAAAAACCCCAGATTGTTAGAAGATAAAGCACTTTAAAAATAAATAGCTTTTATTCTGGATATTTTCAAATGTACCTAAAATTAGAATGAATCCTATAACAGACTCCCAAGGACCTACCACCCATCTTTAATACCCACCTGAGTTCTTACTCAGCTAGTACTCTCCATCTCACTTATTGGTACTATTTTATTTATCTTCCCAGTTTTTTTCTTCTGTATTTCAAAGCAAGACTTACATGTCATTTTTTTTTAAGAAACAATATTTTTGATGCATTAAGGAAACTATTTAATTTGCCTGGATCTTTACATGGGTGACTCTTCTCATTCCAATTTTAAGTCAAACATCACCTTTTCAGTATGTTCTAGGGAGGACATCTCTGACCACCCTAGGAGGATTACTGTATCTCTATATCAAGGACATTTTTCCTGTCCTCTGCACTTATAACTCTTGATCACTTACTTACTTGTTTATTAATTGTCTCTTTTCCCTAGAAAATCAGCTTGAGAACAAGGATGTCAGTTCTGATTTCCCACCTGACATCAATTCATGTAACCTGGAACCTGGCAGATGGTACAAGCTCAATAAAACAACAATAAGTTTGGAACATCTCATTGTCTCCATCTTGTTCAGCACGTTGGTTGGCAGGGTCTAAGGCTACATTCATTCACCCATATCTTTGCTGTATCTTTCCCTTTGCCTGGTGTTTGCTGCCTTTCTCTTATCAACTGAAAACTCCTACGATTAGATGTTAGCACTAGTCAAAAGCCATCATTTATGAAGAATTATGGGCACTGCTTTATTTTTATTTCAACAGCAAATTATGTTAGGCACATAACATGTTGCTCTGAAACTGTCTTACTATTGATTTATTTATTTGTTTGTTTATTTTTGCTATCAATGAGTTCCTAAAGGACAAAATGCTGCTCGTTAGATGCTATGCCGCTGGGTCCATCCCCCTCCTGTATATATAGTTGGGCACTTTATCCATGGTAGATATACAAATAAGTGGATTCATGAATGATAAGTAGACTCATGTTCAATCTGTTGTGTTTCCTTTAAGGTGATATAGAACCTTCTTGAATATTTTAAATGCATTTTGTAATTTTAGTAGATGTAATACCAGTATTCAATAAAGATTTAAGGAAAAATACTCTAACTCATGGATAAATTACCAGTAACCTAGTCTACAGACGAACACCTCTTATAGCTTCATATGATAAGTGAAACAATTTAATCAGCTGTCTTGTGTAAGTCAATTTGTGTCACAGGTACTTATTATGGACTGAATTACATCCTCCTAAATTCATCTGTTGAAGCCCTAACCCCCAGTAGGGCCATATCAGGATATAAGATCCTTAAGAATTAATTAAGGCTAAATAAGGCCATAAGGGTGGACTCTTTATCCAACAGGACCATGTGAGGACATAGTGAGAAGTTGGCAGACTGCAAGCTTGGAGGCGAGCTCTCACCAGAAGCCAACCATACTGGCATCCTGATCTCAGACTTACATCATCCAGAATTGTGGGAAAATAAATTTCTGTTGTTGAAGCCACCAGTCTTTAATATTTTGATATGGCAGATGGAGCAGACTAATACAGTATAGTTGTCCCTGTAGCACAGAGGTCTAAACCGTGGGTCCACATACATACAGATTTTTTTTTATGAACACAGTATTAAAATACTGTAAATGTATTTTCTCTTCCTTAAGGTATTCTTTTTTTTTTTTTTTTAAGAATTTACTTATTTGAGAGAGAGAGAGAGAGAACAGAGGGAGAGTGAGCGGGAGAAGCAGACTCCCTGTTGAGCAGAGAGCCCAACAGGGGGCTGGATCCCAGGACACTTGAGATCATGACCTGGGCCAAAGGCAGACGCTTAACCAACTGAGCCACCCAGGTGCCTCTCCCTTAAGGTATTCTTAATCGTATTTCCTTTTCTCTAGCTTACTCTATTGTGAGAATATAATATATAATACACGTTGCATAGGCAATATGTTTTACTTGGCTATTTATGTCATAAAGCTCCCAGTCAACAGCAGGCTATTAGCAATGAAATTGTGGGGGCGTCAAAAGTTATACCCGGATTTCCAATTTTGCAAAAAGAGTCAATGGACCTAATGCTCACACTCTTGAAGGGTCAACTGTTCTTTAAAAGCAACCACTCTATGAGGAACACAGTGATGGGTTTCGTGAAATTTTAAAGATATATGATAAGTGGTCCCCAACATACAGCCACTTACAATGAGGGATGCAATGACCACACCAATCAAAACAATGTGTGTGGGGGGAGAGGGCAGGTTGGGCCCCACCGGAGAGTTGGGGACAATCAATCATCAAGAGTTATGCACTCTTCATACCAACAAATGGGGAGTCTTCAGCTTCTCTGGTTCCAAGGGGCTTCCTAGTGCCCCTCAGGGTACGGCAAAGAGCTTCTCGGGTGCCATAATGTGGAAGGCATGTTCAAGCAGCTACATATGCAGATATGCATACATATAACTGTGTAGTTCCAAAAGCATAATTCTCCCTACAATAATTATGGGATATTTTATTTATTTTTTAAGTCAACTCTTGAAATTCCAACTAAAGCAGACGGTCTGCTTTTGTTTTACGTGACCTCACACTGCGCTTTCAATCCAGGTGCCGAGAACACCAAGCTGACATATCCTACGCTTTCGAGACTTTAATGATGCCCAGAGCTTTCATTTTCTTTTACACACTGACAATGGAAAACATGGTCTCCTTATGTACAACATAAAACCTAATAAAGTATCCAGCTGTTCTTTCCCTGGTGATTCCGGCTGCTTCTAGCTAAAGTACAGTAATGTCAAATTTTCATGAAAGGGTTAGAACACATACTATATAATCGTACCATACCAGAATACACCCATAGTATGTTTGCCTTTTTCTTTGTGCCTGCCTTTTTATATCAAATACACACACAGAAGCTTATTTCCCAGTGGCCTAAACCTACGAGATAATGCATATTCTTAATATCCAGCGATTTCTACGTGGCTCTTCTTACAATATTCCCAGAATATTCTTTGTTCTCTTCTATTTTTTCTGTCTCAAACTACAAATGCAAACTATAAATGCAAAGAGGAAAGAACTAGAAATATATTTATAACTAAGACTGTCTTCATCAGAATGAATGTATAATCACTCCTATTCCACATTGCCTCTGGAAAATTCTGCTAAATCTATTTCACAGAAGCTCAACCACACTGACCAGAGGCTTAGCTAGATTGCAATGATGACACATACATGTCTCCAACATCATAATATATACTTCAGAGGAGCTAATATCTATAATGTCAGGATTCTCTTAGGGGAAACAGATCCTTGAGAAGCATTTAAAAGTTTGAGGAAATTCTTTTCATTATAGTATGTGCTGCTGCTTCACCAGCCACGCAAAAACACACTTCCTCAGTTCCCATTAGCCAGCGGGCTTTGAATATTGGTATGCAAGCTCAGAGATCCACCTGTACTGAAAATGTGGTTTGACTGTTTCAGGGCTCAAAGGTACAAGGAATAGAACCATGGAAAAGGCTACGACAGGGAAGTTTAAAGGTACAATCAAGATTTGCTCTTCCATCCGGTCTGTGCAGTCGTTTTCGGTATGGTAGTTGCCCCCCCCCATAGAAGAAGAGGCCAGTTGCCTAATGTGTAAAGGTTACTGTTTGCATCCATAGCCCCACAGTGGAGGCTTTGAGAATTAACCTCTTGTGTGCTGGTGCTCAAGCAAGAAAGCCAGCAAGCTTTTTCTGTTCAGGATCAGAAAAAAAATATTTTAGGATTTGCGGGGCCATAACATTGCGGGGTGCAAACAGCCATAAACAAAATGTAAAGTAAGGATATGGCTGCCATTCCAACAAAACTTCATTTTTAGCACCCAGATTTAAATTTCAAGTATTTTTGTAACAAAAAATACTAGTTTTCTTTTTTCTTCTTTTTCTTTTCTTTTTTTTTTTTTTGGCTGTTTGTTTTTTGCTGTTGTTGTTATTTGTTTTTTGATCAACCATTTGAATCGTAAAGAACATTCTTAACTTGCAGTTGCCAGATCTGGCCCATAGACTACAGTTTTGCGATTCCAGTTCTAGAACGGAATAAATGACAATACCGCAGATGCTGAAAACCGAACTTGTTAGCCTAGATATCTTTGGGATCATCAAATTATTAGCTGTTGATTGTATGCCAAACTGTCATTATCTGTCATGCATTCTTATAGTTGGGTAACTAGTATTATAACAGGCAACTAGTGTGGTATAACCTGAAACTTCCCGGGCAGGATGATCTGACAGCTCCTTTAAAAACAAAGCCATCCCACAGAAAGGACTTAAATGAATTTGAACATATGGTTCCTATGTTCCTATGAACAGGAACAACCAGGCAGGGTCTTCTTGTTAGTTTGTAACCTATGCCAGCTAATGAAATAGACCTTACACGCATTTCTGAAAATGGTGATTTGTCTTTTTATGTCTCATTTTTACCTCATTTTCCCAGAGAACTCAACAGGACAAACTGGCAACAAACAATGATTTAAAACTACAACCATAGACTCCTACAAGTATTAAGAATGAACATCACTTACCTAATTGGGAAACAAAGAGCCAAGTCATTTGGAATCAATCAGCAATCACGGTTTCCAAATCCGCATTAGCAAGACATGAAAGAAAAGGAAACAATAATTCATTAAGATATTTTTCTTCAGAAAATGACTTCTACACAGTCACATTACTAATTCTACTGCCAATAAACCACCACTGTTTGGAAAACCAATTGGAGGTATTCTTTTATTGTTCTCATTATCACTGATTACAAAGAAATGATTTTAGAAATATCTGATAAAAACCTGTAGAGTACTTGTATAGCTAATATGAATTGAACAATTTACCACTTATGAGAGCAAGCACCATAGCATGGTTTTGAAAATGACTTGAATGAAATCTTTATCTGAATATCAGCAGGCAAAGGGCCAAGGTAGAATTTATACAATGAGAAGGAAATTGAACAATTCAGATATGTTTATGGAAAGCTTGCAACTTGGGGCATCTCATTTGCTATCAAATAAAGCTGTTATTCATGATGTGCAAGCAACAATAAAAAGTAGCTGTCTGGTATCAAAATTTGCCAATAGGGCAAGTTCAGGCAAATAAGCAGTTTTTCGAATAAATGCATTGGAGGGGAAAGAAAAAAATAAACCTATAAAATGTTTGCATGTTCAACTCTTTCTTTAATATATATTATGATGCCTAAAGCCAGCATTTCATGAGTAGGTCATCATTCCCCATATCTTTTCATTCTATATCAAGGCCATAATAACGCTTTCCTCCTGCAGACCTAAAAATGACATAGATTTTAAAAGATGACCCAAACATACAGGAAAACTGAGAAGCAGCTCTTCTTCCATTTCAGTGGACTGCTTCAATGCTCTACTGACCAAGATCATTTCTTGCATTTTTAGGCTCTGATGTTATCTACCGATAGAGGTTTCACTAATATTTCCTATGCAGAACATCAACATGTACAAAGTTATATTTCTGAGAAAGTTGAGATTTCCAAATGAGAAATACAGTGAAACCTATTTGGAACTTTCAATCTCATCACACTCTTCCATTATCTGAATGTTTCTTTGTGGTTGAAATTATCTGTGTAACCAAATTATCTGGCTAATGGACTCCTGCTCAAATTCTTTTAGCTCATTTAGTCATGGTCAGCATTTACTAGGTTAATTGTAGGTACACTCAAACCATAACCTAGTCCTGGATACCCCTAACTTTAACAACACCCATTTTTTTTAAAGTATGACTTTTAAAAGGTATGAAGTTTTTGGTGGGATTATCATTTGCCTAAAGAACTGAAGATAAGAAAAATTGTCTCTGTGTCCCCATCTTTCCCCACAGAAAAAAGTAAATACTTTATAAATGATTAAGTAACCAATCAATGATTAAATATATTATAAATGATTAAGTAACCTGGTATTCTTTTATCAAGATACTCCTGCAAAATGAAAAATTAAATAAGCATTTTGAAATGGTACTGAGGACTCGCCCAAGAGCTGTTTCTATTACTAGATAGACCATTCCAAAACAAATAAATTACTTAAATATACTAGCTTTATTATCCCAGCCTCACTTAAAATATGGAATCCAAAAGTCATTTAAACAACTTACTCAATAGAAATGCAACAGTTCAGGAAAAACACGGTATTGGTTTGCTAATCTCAAATACCTAATCCTGGGAATTTCTTCAACTAGACAAATTATTAGGATAAGTTTAAAATGCCGAATACTTGTATTTTCATACCTTAGGATTTGAAACATGTTTAACAAGGTTTTCATTTGATGATTAATTCTATGATGGTTCCTTAAAGATCATCGTCTGTTTTTTTCCCCGTTTTCATTTTGCAAAGATTAATAACTTCTTCAAAATAATCACCACAACATTGCCTCATTGGTCTGTATCAAACTATGTCATGTATTTGCTTTCTGCGTTTTCTCTTTAGAGTTATTTATCTGAAAAATATGAGCTGAGTCTTCTTGATGTTCCTCTGCTCCTTTTTTCAGCCACTCTGGTAAGGTCATGATGATCCTGTCTGAGATTTCATGAACAATTCCAGAACAACCAGATGTGGGGGGTTAACCAAAATAAGGGAGGAGCAGATGGTATCTAAAAGCAAAGTACATTCCACAAAAAGATCCCAAATAACAAGAACTAGAAAAACCCAGTGTGGAAACTCTGAAGTTAAACATTTTCCTCCAAACAAAGATTTTTCTTTTCAGACTTTTCCCCTGATCAGAATAAAATATGGGCTCTAGCTTGTTTACACACATTAAACTAGGTCTGTGGTTCCTCTTCTCTGATGCCTGTTTTCTAAAACTTAGCTTTAGAATTGGAGATAACCACATTTTCTTTGCATATTATTACCGACCATGGTTGTTTATTAGAAATTTGAAAGTTCAGTAGAATGTTTCAAGGACACAGGGATTAAACTTCAACCCATACTTACAGATTTATTAGTTAGTAAAATTAATTTGATTATATTGGTTTGTGGAGGTGAGTTTGAGGATTTTCCAGAAAGGAACAGAAACTTAACTAATAAAATTATTTAGGATAAACACCTCATATTGCCTATGCATACATTTAAAAGGCTCTACCATTTCCTACTAGAAAGTAATACAAAGACTTTTTTCTCCCCCTAACTTGTGCGACATGTTCCTAGAAGAAATGAATTTAGCATCAAGATCAGCAAATGTTTATGTGGATTCAGAATCAATCTACTTTGTAATGGTCTTACTTAATGTTTTAAACGGGGACCTAAAGTAATAGCTTATTTGGACAGGATATGCAATTTGCAAGTTAATCATTAGGTTAAAATAAAATTAAGTAACAATTCAAGAAACATAATCAATCATATAAGGTATTTTGTTTTTATATTATTGTTTTATTGGTGTACAGCTGATATACAATATTACATGTGTACAACACTCAACAGTTCTATATTTTATGTTATGTGTTACAAGTTGTCTTTTTAAAAGATTTATTCTCAGAGATACTCTAAAAATATTTATTTGTTTTTTTACGTAATCTCTATGTCTAATGTGGGGCTTGAACACGTGACCCTAAGATCAAGAATTGCATGTTCAGGGCACCTGGGTGGCTCAGTGGGTTAAAGCCACTGCCTTCGGCTCAGGTCATGATCTCGGGGTCCTGGGGATCGAGCCCCGCATCAGGCTCTCTGCTCAGCGGGGAGCCTGCTTCCTCCTCTCTCTCTGCCGCCTCTCTGCCTACTTGTGTTCTCTGTCAAGTAAATAAATAAAATCTTTAAAAAAAAAAAAAAAAAGAATTGCATGTTCTTCCAACCTAGCCAGCCAGGCAGCCCATAGTTATCGTATTTTTTGTACTTTGAAAAGTACTATGAACTCAACTTAGCTGAGGTAATGTAGTATATTTCAACATAAAAATGAATTTGCGGTTCAAACTCACCAAACTTTGAAATGAGTAACCTTTACTTAAAAAAAACCTAATTTCCTTTTGGTCATAAGCATGAAGAGAATTGGCTGCCTCACTCTTAGCCTAACATTTTGTGGCTAATCTTGGGAAAGAGATGTCATATTTCTCAGAGCAAAGTTTTCCTTCCAAGGAAGATAAGTGATGTATCTCCTAATATTGTGCCTGCCGTATAGATGGAAAAGGCAAATTGTTCATGTTTGAAAGGAAAAAGAGAGACATTTTAAGGCTCCAAATTCATTCTCTGTGGACAATGTCTCTTTAGATATAGTAGCTGAGGGGCATCTGGGTGCTCAGTGGGTTAAGCCTCTGCCTTCGGCTCAGGTCATGATCCCAGGGTCCTGGATCGAGCCCCGCGTCAGGCTCTCTGCTCAGCGGAGAGCCTGCTTCCTCCTCCTCTCCTCTCTGCCTGCTCCTCTGCCTACTTGTGATTCTGTCTGTCAAAAAAAAAAAAAAATCTTAGCTATAGTAGCTGACATTTCAATAGCTAGAAATCGGTGATGTTCCCTCTGAAAGTGAACAATTACTTCTGAAGGTAAAATCAGTACTTCAAATTGTACATGCAAACATATGATGAAACTTCGTCTCTTGAGGACTATCTCTCCTCCGTTCCCTTTTTAAGAACTTGTATTTCCAATCATTTGTTGGACAAAGACATCACCTTTTCCTGGAGACAGGCTAAACTTAGCAAACAAATGTTGGAACATCATCTCTCCCTTTCCCTCACAAATATTTCCACATCCTTTATTTTTGACCTTGGTAAAAGGCTTCAACCAATTGATTCAGTTTCACAAAACAGAAAGCATGCTTTTATTCCCCATGACTGTTCTCCAGCAGTAAATCGTCACGACTGCCTATACTGTGCCAGGTAGTGGCAGTATATACCCAGCTTAGGGAGGCAAGGTGAGACCTTTCCCTGCCTTTGCTCTCCAAGGTGGTGGGGGAAATGCCCCATTCCTTCCATCAGCCTTCTGTAGAAGGCACTCATTCGTTTCCTGCTGGACTACAGCTAAATCTTCTGTTTCACACACCAACACTCCCCCACCACCCCCAATGCTAGTCTATCCACCACACCGCTACTAGAGAAATTATCCTTGAACTAAAAACAAAAACAAAAAACAAAACAAAACAAAACAAAAAAGATGAGGGGAAAGAAAAAGAAGGAAGGACGAAGGAGAAGAAGGCAACAAGGAAGATTGAAGGAAAAGGCAGAGATGGGAAAATATCGAGAAGAAAAGCTGACAAAACAGGTCCCTTGTGACCTTCTGTTGCTCACAGGACAAAACCACTGGCTTTTTCGCTTAACCAAAGAGGTCCTTTGCCCTCTGCCTTCAGACTACTTAGGCACCTCCCATAACTTTATGCTCTGCCCACCGTGCTCCTGACACAGTGTCTCTCTGTCACCTACCAATGGACCTTTCAAAAAAAACCACACTTGTGCAAGTAGGACCCCTCTGTCTAAACCTTTTTTTTTTTTTTACCAGGCATATTCCTGCTCATTCATTAACCCATCTCAAATGCCATTAGTCTCAGGCCATTCTTGCCTTTACGAAGCAGTCACTGGAACCCCCATGCTTTATAATCTACCCCACCCTTAACAGGCTAGTAACAGAGCCTCTCTGTTGTGACCTCCACAGTGCCTTGCGTGTAGCACAAGGATCACAATTTCCACATGTTTAGTTTATGCGTTGTTTTTCCCAGCAAATCATGAGTGCTCGGTAAGTGAAAATTAGTTAGTAGTTACAATATGGAACTATTTTACTCATCTCTACCCTATTAGAGTCCCAGCAATTTTTTTTAAGATTGTTATTTATTGTTTGACAGAGAGAGAGATCACAAGGAAAGCAGAGGAGACAGGCAGAGAGAAAGGGGGAAGCAGGCTCCTTGATGAGCAGAGAGCCCAATGCAGGGCTCGATCCCAGAACCCTGAGACCACGACCTGAGCCGAAGGCAGAGGCTTAATCCACTGAGGCCACCCCAGCGCCACCAACCCAGCAATTTTTTTTTTAAAGTGTCAGCACTTTAAAGCCCAAGTTGCCTTATCTAGCATGTACATTAGCTCAGCTGTCATTCAATGGAGTGACTGTGCTTTGCTGGTTTCTTCTTTCTTCTTGATGTCTACTCTAAGTCAGAGAATGACCTAGCACTTAGTATACGTTACAGCCAATGATCCCTCAGTAATTAGGACCACTATGCTCATGAGTAGGCCCAACTAGGTGGCAGGTGAGTTACGAGTGAGCTTGGGGTATGTAGTAAAGAAGCTAATCTAGATGAATGAATAAGGGTAGAAAATCATTATATTCCAATGTACAATTAAATACCATGGCGTTCATTTTGTAATTGAGTTAAAGAACATAGACATAGAGATGAAAGATACAAAGATGGGGGCGGCTATCAGTTAGTTAAGCATCTCTTTCAGCTCAGGTCATGATCCCAGGGTCCTGGATCAAGCTCCACATTGGGCTCCATGCTCAGTGGGGACCCTGCTTCTCCTGCTCCCTCTGCCCACCATGTCCCCTGGTTGTGCTCTCTCTGTCTATAATTAAATAAAATATTTTTAAAAAGAGAGAGGGAGAAAGAGATAGAAATGAAAGAACAGACTTTTTTGGTCTCTATCGTTATGATTTTTCCAGGTCTAAAGTATGCTCAACTCTCTGCTACATTCAAACACATAAGGAAATTCATATTAGTCATATGTCTACTTAAACAACCTTTGGGGAGAAGACTATTTGTCTCTTCAAGTTTTAACTCCTTTTTGTTTGTGTGATCTGTGTCTTTGTGAAGATCCATCTTTCTTGCCTATTGCCATAGACTTGAAAATGTCAAATACAATGAAAGAGATAACCTTACAAAACAGATATGTGTCTTGCTTATACTATCCTATGGGGAATTCTCTTATGGGCTGTGTAGAGTTTTCAGGACCTCAAGTAAACTTGAGTTATAGGGCTTAATAATTGCCACCTTTCTGCAGGTTTGTGTCTCACTAGGGCATACACCATCAAAAAACAATTCCTGAAAAATAGGTTGTGTCAATTTTTTTTCCTGCCAGGCTTAAAAGTATCTGTCACTCCTCTGAGCACAGCCAAAGAGCTATTGCCTCTTCGTATGCCAGAAAGCCTGTTATATTGTAAAGAATATCAAAGAGCTTTCCAAGTGCCTGTGTGGGTTAAGGAATGAGGAAGGGGAGGAGAGAGCATATTTGTGATGTATGAATGAATGAAGCGGTTAACGCTTCCTCTTATTCCAGGGCTGCCCTCCCTCCCCCACCCCAAAAAAGAAAAGAAATCCCTCCTCAAGCCTGAAAAACTGTAGCAGACATTTAATAGATTGGATTGTACGAGGAAAGAAATTAGTGCCTGAAGCTAAGCGCAGCGCAATCTGGGACAGGTCCACCGAAGATGTCACCAGAGATAATGTTCAGCTTCATACCGGTCAACGGTGCCCAAGGCATTCCACAGCTCAAGTGTTTCTTTGGTCTCCTCTCACTTTTCTTTTCTGCGTCTGTCCTCCCAAGATCTTCAGCCATACTTCTTTCAACCCTTGATCCCAACACTCTTATTTTTCTCTTTGGCTGCCCGTCCAATCTAAGTACAATTGAAAGTTCTGAAATTATCCCTTCCTACCTACCAATTATAACTTTCATGTTTTCGGGTAGCTGACTTCAGCTAGGCATTTGGACAAAAGCACCTGTAATTTTTATCAGGGTAATTCACTTTAAGGTACAGGTGTGGGCAGAAGAATGGATTCTTCTAATCTAATCTAATCTAATCTTCTAATCTAATGGATTAGATTCTACCTTAGAAAAAGGCGGGGGACAGAGGACACCTAGGTGGCTCAGTCGGTTGGGTTCAGCATCTGATTCTGGCTCAGGTCAGGATCTCAGGGTCCTGAGATCCAGGCAATCCAGGCAGCATCTGGCTCCCTGCCCAGCAAGAAGCCTGCTTGTCCCTCTCCATCTCCCCCTCCCCTGACTCGTGCTCACTCTGTCTCTTTCTTAAATAAAATAAATAAAATAAAATCTCTTAAAAAAAAAAAGGGCAATGAAAAAAAAGGAAAAAAAATCAGAGACTTGCTGGTTCTTCTTGCCTCTGCTGGATTAATGTTCTTTTCAAACACATTTTAGAAGAAAGTGGCGCCAAAGTACTCATTTCTGAAAAGTGTGCACCTCAGACCAAACTATGTGTAATTATGTGAAGAAAATAACGTGATGACTTTCATTATTGAAGCAAGGAAATTGTTACACAAATCAGTCTTTGTTTTGCATACCACATTTGACTGCAGATGGTTATAACAACCTAGTCTACCAACACGTGTAAAAATTGAGGCATATGTGATGGTGAGTTTTAAACACATGAGGTAAAACTCATTGCCAGGTTTGTTTTCAAGAGTCATGTGGGCAATGATTTGTCATTATTTATTACAATAACAGATCTACATCTCCTCACAAACAGATGTGCTAAATTCAAATCACCAGTTTATGACAAAAATATAGGAAGAGATTTGTGTTCATGTAGATTTCTTCATTTGAAAGCTTTGATACTTGCATTCTGTTTGTAATAATCAATCTAATCACAGGAAAACTTAGGATTCTTTATGTTTTCAGTTGTTTAGAAGCAGACAGCTTCCCTTCTAAGAGTAAAATTAGAAATAGAGTAGAAGAAGTGGCCAAGGAAATTTAGGAACAGCTAGGTTTAATTAAGGTGTTTCAGATACCATCTTTAGAAGCCATGATTGAATCAACAAATCTAAAGCTGTAACCTCTTCACAGTTAATAAAATAGCTAATACTGGTATATAACCAAGCCTCCACTGAATCCATTATAATAAACTGGCTTAAACTAGCAGAACTGTAATCATGCGCATTGTATCCTGTCAAATAATTCTTTTTCGGGAAAGAAAGGAGTCTTCACAGAGTATGGAAAAGAGAAGCCTAGGAGCACGAATTTAGATTTAATTCAACACCAACTAGAAATGGGGAGAAGCAAATCATCAGATACATTTCCTGATTAAAGCAAGGAACTGGTCCATGGTCTGGGTGAAATTTGCATGAAAACTCTCCATCTCCCTCTGTTTTAATCTAGTATTCAACAAGCATCTTTCTGATAATGAAACTGTACTAACACTAATATTAATAATAGCCCTTAATACTGATTATTAATTTGAGGTCACACATGAGAGCTAAGGTATTTACAATGTAAATACTTTTAGATTTGTTGATTTAATCATGTATTACTTCTTTTCATCATTACGATAATCTAGGAAGATATGAACAGGAACTGCTCATTTTATAGTAAAGGTCTAGTGAGGCCACGTTAAGTAGGTCAAGGATACATAATAAGAAATTGATGGGGTCAGGATTCAAGGCTACAGAGTTCAATTCCAGAACTTTAAACCACACACCACATTAACAGCGCCTCTGAAGAAGCCACCCACAAAGTCGAGGACCAGTGTAGATGATGAAACCACAACACCACTATGCTAACTGCCCTGACTTATTCACTCGTTTTCCACCATAGCTTTGTGTCATTGTCCTTATCATTTTAACAAGGAGAGGGGGTCACAAAAATTTCAGATGGAAACAAAGGCAAAAGCAAATATATCACCTGGCTTCTTTTTTCATTTTAAAAGTATCTGGCAATAGATGTGAATATACATTATGCCTGTGAATATTAAATAGAGTTTTAGCCACCACCAAAGTTGTTATCTGGATAACAGGGTTAATTTAATTTCTGTTGTAGGAATACCTTAAGCAATTTCAGAGGTTTTAAGTATGGAGAACAAAGAATATGGACAGTTATAACAATACCACATCTAACCAGAAAGGTACCCATTTCAAGCTTGTAAAAATAGTGGCAGTAATTTTTAGTTAAACTGAATAGCTAGTAAAATTGGGATTCTCGGAATCTCAGAAAATCTAGATATCAGATTTGCAGGTGTTTTTTTTTTTCATTGCCTTAAATATTTGAATTTAGCTGCTAAAAGGGATTTTTTTTATTGCTATCAAGTAGAAATTTGATTACTGATAAAATTTGATACAACGCTCCGGGGCATATAAACCACATCTAAGAAAATACCCCGCTTTATTGTTTTTCAGACTACCCAACTGCAACTGCAAGTGTCCTCAAAATGTCATCAACAATAAACTGCAAAAGGCTTCACATCTCCTCATTAAACAGTCTCCCTAAGGCACTAGGCTGTAAACAGAAATTGCCTGGTTCCTTCGATGGGGCTTATGAATTTAGACACAGACATTGGCACTTTCACTAAACACAAAAGTTTATATTTTGAATCTTATTTATGTAGCAATCAGTGCAGAGTACATAGAAGAAAAAAAAATCACTCTAGATAATTACCATATTAATGGGTATAATATATTTCTGTCATCTCTGAAACATCTAGTGCACATTTTGAAATCTATATTGGAGAATGTGTATTTCTGATGCCCTGTGGGTCTTTTTTTTTTTAAACATTGCTTTTTTCTTTTTTTTTTTTTAAGATTTTATTTATTTATTTGAGAGTGAGAGAGGGAGCATAAGAGGGGAGGGTCAGAGGGAGAAGCAGACTCCCTGCTGAGCAGGGAGCCTGATGTGGGACTCGATCCCAGAACTCTGAGATCATGACCTGAGCCGAAGGCAGTTGCTTAGCCAACTGAGCCACCTAGGTCCTCCCCTCCCCCCCTTTTTTCTTTTTGTCAGATTCAACAGCACTCCCTCAGATGACAGCAGACACATCTAACTTTTTCACTCTGAGTGACAAAAATCTACATCAGATAGCATATTAGACAGGAGATACCTTTTCTTTAAAAATGGATGAAACAAGTCAATCAAATATTGAGGAACAATGTCACGTCGCTAACTTAATTCATGTTGGAATTTGGAATCACTAACATTGAAAAAAAAACACTACTACTTTATCAAATAAAGAATATTAACAAAGGGGACAAGACAATGCTCAGTAAATACACATTTTCACAAGCTTTCATCAGATCAAAATTGAAATTTCTTTGGTTCCCTTTCGAGGCCTTTATGACCACCCACTGAACTTTTCATTCTTTACTCTTGTGCTTGAGCCCTGTGCTTCCAAATGATCTTCTAATAACTTCCTCAACACACTCCATGAATGTCTACCTCTATTCATTTATCTACATAAATGGTTCAATCATAAGTGACTGCCACTCAAATCTACATAGGACCCTTCACAACATGCTGTGTGATTACTAGACATAAAACATGTCCAGTTCTAGGCCATTCTCTGTCACAACGTGGACACCAAATCACCAAATAAGTGGTACTTTGTGACATGCCTTACATTTGGACTTTGAAGTGAATGCGGGGGCAGACAATGGTTTAATTCATACTGAGAGAGGTTAGCCTGTGTGTGTGTGAAAGTAACAAAATTACTAAGTGGCAGGGACGCCTGGGTGGTTCAGTTGGTTAAGCGGCTGCCTTCGGCTCAGGTCATGGTCCCAGCGTCCTGGGATCGAGTCCCATATCGGGTTCCTTGCTCGGCAGGGAACCTGCTTCTCCCTCTGTCTCTGCCTGCCTCTCTGCCTACTTGTGATCTCTCTCTCTCTCTGACAAATAAATAAATAAAATCTTTAAAAAAAAAATTACTAAGTGGCAGAGGAGGAATTCAATTTGAATTTGTCTAATGCTACAGTTCATGCACTTTAGCCTAACTGAACTTCCATTATTTCTATGAATCCTTCCTTCACACCTCAAGCTTCAGAGTTAGGAGAATTAAGTAAGATAATATTTGCCAAGCACAGTACACATCACCCAGAGCTCCTATTGATTATGTCATTGGGCTTCCCCACACATGATACTAAAAGTAGATGCACGTTATAATCTCAACACGGTCAGTGTATATCGATGGAATTATGGGGTCTACATAACTCCTTAAATTGGCTGGACAAATTAGGTGAATGCCCATCCTTTAAGCTTTGCGGAAAGCATAGACCCAGTGAAAGGCGCAGGACAGTGGAGAATCAGAACTATGGCAAAATATTCTGGAGACAGGGCCAAAGAACCTACTTTCACCAGACTGAACACTCTCTTTTGGAACTGCTATTTCCTTATGGGCAAAGAGCAGCCTAGAGGATGTTTAGGTTTCATAAATGGTATGGGATCACTCTTAAAGGGACCCTACGTAAACAAGAGTTTGCGTTGTGCCATTAGTCTGAACATAACAATCAGTAGTATTTGTTATACTTGGCCGTGTGGGAAAGAATGGAATCTTAAATTCTCAAGCCGTTGAAGAAGAATAAAAATAGAAACAGAAGTTCCCAGAAATGTGCCTGCCCTTGCCTCAATCAAATTTTATCCACATGTATCTGTCTAGCAAATCTTACATCTGGTATTTCACATTCCATCATTTTTTCTCCTTATTAAAAGCTTCGATGCTGATTTATTCCATGCCAAATTAGCTTTGGATTATTTATTTCTATCCTTAAAAGAAAGACTACATCAATATCAACATTAGATCATTAATTAATGGGGGAGAATCCAACCGCCAAACCCTGTTTAGGCATGAGCATGTGTGTTTTAGGGAAACGCGGATCAACACATCAGAAAGCAATACAGCATAAAGAAGTTCAGTGGTTTTGACAAAAGTATGCAAGGGAAGGAAAAACTAAAGAGCCAAGTCCCAGCATTGTTCCTGAGATTACTGCCAAACTATCACAGACTTCAGCAGTTTATGAAAACAGTATTTTGTGTTTTCAAATATGCTCTTAAATTTTTCACAGGATGTATCAGATGGGATGCATTCTTGTCATTTTTGGAAAATGTGGAGAAAACAGGCATGCCAAAGACCAAGAACAGCCTGTGGGAATAACACTTTACGTGCTATTTTTATGCCACTTTTTTTTTTTCTTCCCTGAGTACAGTGTTGTGAAACATTAGCAGGGGCAACGCAGTGTTAAAAGGTTTTAAACTATATATCTATCTCTTTTATCGCATCGAAGTGCCCTGTTACATTTTTAACATATGCCATTATTATTAATGCTGGCCCATCATCATTACTGTAAATTAAACAGCAGATCAATTGCCACATAATAGCATAGCAAAGGGTATATAGAAAAATGAGGAAATGCTGGCAGGTGATTCATATTTTTAAAAAGCTAGATTAAAACTTTAGATTTGGTTAGATGCTGTCAGTCAATAAATTCTGGCTTAACAGTGTGACCCTATAGGATATGAGATGGTGTATTGTTCCAGCTCATAAAAAAACTGACAGAGCAAACTGGTTCCATGTTTTAAAATATTAATTTGCTTCACAATGGGGCCTAAACTTTATTCATAAACTCAAGGGCAGCATGTGGTTAATTACTCAATTCATTGAGTGCTTACAGTGGCCTCCTGTGTGTTTCATCATCCCAGGTAATGGGTGTACCAGAGAGGAAAAGGCTTGTGGCAATTTCAGCAGGGGAGGGCGGGTGGGGGAAAAGGGGACATGTAGAGAGGATAGAGGGAGAAGCAGAATGAGGTGGTACAACAGGAACCTTTCCAATCTTTTACTGTTTGATTCAACATGTAAAGGTAGCTACTAAACATAATTTCAGAAATATTGCCCCATGTGTAAGCGAAGATCCGGAAACCCATTGTCAGACTTTGACAAGTGGGGTCCCTCCATGGGCCTCCCTCTTCTCTTCCCACACATGGTTTTCTGTTCTCAAGGGCATGGTCTCAATCTGCAGAATGAGGTTGCAACAATGGAGAAGGGATAAGGAAATAAGAAAACCTCAATCTATAAATTATCCTCAACATAGTTCTCTGTGTTTCTCCAAGGTCCAGCATACTACTCCCAGAAGGTATAGACCAGCCCCCTAGGAAAGACACACTGAAAAGACAACTGCAGGTATTGCCAAGGGAAAAAAAGGTATTTTCCCCTCCAATCTTGGATCCACACATGGGCTAGAAGTATTCTTATAGAACTATTATTATACAAAGAGGTTAGGCTTTGACAGTACTAGTTATAACTATATTCAGCTACATTATAGGTTAAATAGGCTTTGAAGGGCTGTTCAGGAAACCTAATTCTTATAGAAAACCCATTCTTACAGAACAATGTTTTTATGGTAAAGGACATCCCAAGTTCCAAGTTGTCTATGACTTACCCATGGACTTTTAAATATGTTTCAGTTGTAAATTGTAAATTCGGAACAGTCTGTACTCTGTTCTTTCAGCACATCAGTGAAAGCAAAAGGCTGATTGTTGGTTCTTGGAACACAGAATGAGTAAGCCAGTCTTCAAAGCAGAATTTCCACCAAGGAGGAATTCGAATAAAACCCAACAGGGAGGCAAAACAGCAAATGAGGGGTACCTCTCCTATTACCAGGGAGACTTTGCAGGAATTAGCTTGTGTTGTGTTAGTTCTTATCCCTGAAGAAGCACTGCTAAGCTATTTGAATCTGCTTTCTCAGAGGGATTATCTCCTTCAATCTGTTTTAATCACAACTAAATGCTTTCAATTGCTATATACTGAGCTAGAATTAGAGAATCAGAATTCCGCTAGATCTCTGTGATTTGGTTGGAAAAAAAAAAAAGAAATACACACACTCACACACCCATACACATAAATGCATTCTCAAAATTAAATTGCCACCTTCCATTGTTCTCCTGAATCAGGAAATATAAAAAGTCTGTATTTTTTTGTAAAGATTTTATTTATTATTTATTTGACAGAGAGAGATCACAAGTAGACAGAGAGGCAGGCAGAGAGAGAGAGCGAAGCAGGCTCCCTGTCGAGCAGAGAGCCCGATGCGGGACTCGATCCCAGGACCCCGAGATCATGACCTGAGCCGAAGGCAGCGGCTTAACCCACTGAGCCACCCAGGCGCCCAAAAGTCTGTATTTTTAAACAACACAAAACAAGATCCATGCATATGCAAAAACATTCTACATGGAAATGCTTCCGGGTTTAGAGGTGATTTTAAGAAGTGGCCGAATATATTATTCAGAAAAGGGCTGCATTTGCAGATGATCACTACGGTCAAAAATAACTAATCTGAAAAATAGAATGGCGAAGTACGCTTCAATTTATAGGTGAGAAATTATTTCTTGCTTACTTTGCCCATTACTGAGATTCTGTATTAGCCACAAAAACCCTCACACATTTATTCACTACTCTACCAATTTTTAGTGTTCTCACAGAATGTGTTAATCCATGTGCTGTGATGAGAGAACCGGTCCCTGACCAGTTCTACTTAGGATTAGAATCATCCCATCAGATACCAGCTTGTTCCAGGAAAGCTAAGACGATGGTAAAAGTCCTAACTTTCTTCCAGTGAGTATTTCTCAGACAATACAGTCTGTTAATTGCTATTTTCCTTTGAGGAAATGAACAATTATTTTCTTGCATTAAAACTAAGAAAAAAAAAACTAGAAATAAATAAATTGAGGCTCAAGGAAAGAATTCCACCAATCTAGAATCTTCCGTTCCATGAGAGAAGCCTCATAACTCAAGATGAGGGCATGGACCCTGGAACTAGATTGTTTGCATTTGAATCCTTGTTCTACCGCTTCTCAAGGAGTGTAATCTGTCCTGTCAAATGAAGATCAAAATCATACTATTTATCTTGTAAGATTGTTGTGAGAATTCCATGAGCAAGTAGCTTAATGAGGGCAACCCCTAACAGCTCGGTAGATGGTTACAATTCATACTTACGTGAACCAGATTTAAAACAAAGGATGACCTAACAACAAGCCAGGCACATTTTTATTCTCAATTATCACCACCCCCGATTCTAAGACTTTGATGGCTACTTTATGGACATCAATAGGTTCACATTTTGCCCAAGATGTAGAGCTATCAAATAATTTTATGCTGACATCAGTTGCCTCTTGACAGCTCTAAGATAGGAAATAACTAGCCGTCAACACCGGTGCTCTTAAATCAAGCCCAAGGGCCCCCGTGGCACCAGACAATGTCAGCTTGTTACTGCTGAGGAACTGTCAGTCCAGTCAAAGTGTGGTGCGGTTGTCAAATTTCTGGTTGGATCTGCCCTGGTATAACTAACATTCTATAAGGTAACTTTCATAAAGATGCTGTAATGTTGCTCAAAACCCTGAAGCAGAAGAGCCATTGTGGCTCTCGGAGTTCAGGCAAGTTGTTCGACTTCTTCTATCACTGGAATTCCTCCCTCCACAAGACAGGCTCATTTTCTCTGTGTACAGGCCCAAGATTTAGGATCAGAGAGCATATTTTATCTCCCTGAGAATGTTACCAGAATTTGTATAGATTCAGACATCAAGAAACACGTGATTACCGACTATGGTTTGCAACACTTATGAACCACTTTTTATTTACTTCTCAAATGCTTTGGCTTTCAGAATTACTTATGTCTGCCCCTCATATCGTAACTGTACTTTAATTTCCTTCCACTTGGCAGTGACCCTGATATCCTGCTATTATCCATTCTTACCTGCAGCATCTTTATAATGGCAGAGATTTTCTCTTATTTAATTTTAAGAATCCTTTCCAGCTAATACATATGCTCATTTAAAGGTTCCTTTTTTTTTTTTTTTTTTTTTGCTGTGCCTATAAAGTATGGTGATATTTTGACTATGCTTCACCTTTCCCATCCACAAGCCCATTTCTAGGCTCTATGCAACAAAAAATAATAGAATGTGTTGGCTGTTCTCAGTCCTATTTGCCAGTAAATACTGCTGCTCATAGATCTAGTTTTTCATTACACTTGGCGAAGACCTTTAGTAGCATTTAAGGGCCTCAATCCCACAGTGCTGTACAATGACCAATCAGAGTTCCATCTTTGAGCCCATGCTAGAAGACTACATTCATCACCATACTGCAGTACCTGGATCTCATCCTTTGCTGACACTTACCAACAGTCCCCTGTGACTTTTATCATGAAGAGTGTGTTGGGGTTAGAACTGGGTTATAGTCTATGATTATTAATCTAAAGTCTCACCGTGGACCTTCCTGTGCAGCAAATTGCAAGTCTCCCTCACCTTCTTCATATACCGGTGTCAAAGGAAAAACTTACATCTGTGCTATAAATCAATTTGAATATATGGTAAGAGAAACAAACATATGGGTTAAATTTCCTTGAAATTACACATGGTTATAAAAATTGACCTAAAAAAAAGCACTTGGAAAAACATGTTTGGGATTTGATTGAACAAAAATATTTTAAAATATCTCAAGCTGTTTGGCAAATCCCAAAAATGCCAAGTGATTTCCAAGTCTACTCACAACATCCTTTGTCTAACACAAGTCTCTCAAAGCATGAAAATGTGTGTGTGCGTGTCTGTGTGTGTGTGTGTGTGCGCACGCATGATTGAAAGAGAGAGAGAAAATGAAGCAATGGACTTTTAAACCATCTTCAGGAATTTCATCTATAAAAACAAACTAAAGAATTATTTTTAAAAAATTATTATCAGTATTGTAAACATTTATCAGGTCCAAGTTCAGCTCTACACATAAGTAGACTCCAAAGGTAGGTACTCGAGGTGATTAAGTAATGCCAAAATTATTTGACATGAATTTCCTTAATCAAATGGCACATTTTCTTCAGGGGAAAAAAAAAAAACAACAACCTATCCCTTTCAGCTAATTTGGGGAGAAGGCAGAGATTAAAATGCAAATGTGTTATTCTATTAGCATGGAGTAGCTCCTCAGATCACACACTTGATCTCATCATATACTTGATATCAGAGGCTTGAAATAACAATCTGTAAGAGACAATTAAGTCTCAACTCAGGAAAGCAGATGAGAAAAGTCAAGAGCATGAGAGCATTTCCAAGGAAGGGTTGATAGGATAATCCCAGGCAGTTGAAGATCTTTAGGTAGTGAAAGTGAGGGTAAGCATAGGTGGTGTCCAGCAGAGAGAATGTGTTTATGGACATGGGTGATAAAACTTTATTTGATGCAAGTTATTATGCCTATTTTTCATACCTATAATTATTATATACATATAAATGTATATATACACACATTATATATACTTGAAATATATAATATATATGTATATATGTACTATAATATACTATATATAATATATATATGTATAGTTGGTATAAGGGTAATATACATATACATGTACAGTCTCATAATGAAAATCTGAGAGTTTGTAATATTCCAGCTTGAAAATTACCTATAGAATGTGCTACAATATAGCCAATTAAACCGACTAAGGATATTATCTAAATAGGTATTCATGTATCTCCTGATGGCACCATTTCTTTACTTACAGTTGCCTAGCTCTTGGTCATCTGTTAAATTTGCTTCTGAAATCAAACTTAAACACAAAAATGTCATTTTACCAGGTAATTCTTGACTACCTAACATTGTGAGAATGAATCTGTAATTTTGTAAGATTGTTCCTATTCACGTGTGTGTATCACCTAGGGGTCAAAAACCTCATCTTCTCCCATTTGATAATTTATCATGCTCTGAAACCTTTGCTTTAGGGAAGTTATGAAGGCATGTGTTCCATTCAGCTCTGTCCAGATAAGTCAGATCAGCCCTCCGTACTGGAAGCCCCATTCTCCCGGATTGCTCACAACCACTCCCAGCTCTCTCTACTCTGGTAACATCTGTGCACTATGCCCAATCTCTTGATCAATTCACCCACCCTTTTGTGCTCCACTGTTCTTCCTGGCACTCAGGGACAATGGCCACTCCATCCTTGGTGTTCTGCTATAGTCCTTTATAGATAATTCTACCAGTCCTGTCTCATTGCTTAGTGATCCGCTCACTGGCCTCTCGTTCATCTGGTTTTACTTCCTCCATATTGTCTAGGGTATGGCACATTCTTGGATTTGCTTAAATACTTTCCAACTGGATAAGCGAATGTAAACAAACTCTAGTTATAATTACAACTCTGTACTCATTTCGAGTGCCATTTAAATTCTAATGCTTAAATCTTAACTATCTAGTGATTATGGCACCTCTCTATGAAATTTTTATCATTCTGAAGTGTTTCAAATACATAGAGAAGCACTGCAAATCTATCACACAACTTTACATTCATACTTTTTAATTACTTTAAACACGTCTTACAAATGGAAAAAAAAAATCCCGGCCCATTTTACTATCTTGTCAATCAATTAGAATCCTTTCATTTGGAACTATGTGTTATAGTTGTGGGTTACTGGAGAACAAATGCATAATAAAGTAGTTACTAGTCTATTTTTTCATTTCTAAAATTGGGTTTAATAATTGAAAAGATTCATAAGTTTTAAGGAGCTCAATTTTAGTTTTAAGCCATGTTCTTTGATATATTTAATAAATAAATTATACATATCAGATAAATTTTTTAAAAAGATGAAGTTTTCAAAAAATTGTCATAGTCTATAAGTGAAATACCACACTTGACCACTAGAGGGAAGCGACTTTCAAACTCACAAAGAATTTTATCTCCCTCCTTGTGATTCAGTAAGTCCCCATCCTTGTCTAGTCAGGTATTTGGTCAACATACTAAGCAGTATCCTTTATTAACAATAAACATGATTACAATGCTTAATCAAATAAGAGCCCTAGTTTCTAAGAGCTAGAAACAAAGAACCCTATAACTGGCAACTACTGTTAGCGTCCCTCTAGAGGCAGAGGGAAATCTATAATTTGCCTTGAGAAAGTGGAAAGAGATCAGAGGCAAAAGACAGAAGCAGCACCAAAGTGCAGTTCTAATTCCTTTACCATCTGTCACAATCACTGTCGTTCCCCGAAGGCCATGTTTAAAAATGAGACAAAAGGGAGCTCCTAAGGACCTGAAAAAGGCAAGACTTCTGAATCAAACTGAGTATTAAAATTCAACAATACCAGCTAGAAGCTGCTAGAAATCAAGAAGAAAAATGTCTTCCAGTATAAGCTCATAGCGAGGAGAAGGGCTATAAAACAAGTAGGGAAGGAAGAAGAGAATGAGCCCCAAATAAAACCTTTAGAACTATGTATTTGATAGATCATGACTGTACGTCTTAAAATTTGTTTACTTAGTGTATTGAATTAAAATGCACAGACATACTTTCAAGAATTACTACACTGCTATGATTTGAACAGATGAATTCATATTACATGCAATAAGTTTCTAATTGTTCAGCTGTTACAACCCAACAAAAATCCCTCTGCCACACAAACGCGGCAAGCACTAAGTCCCGAAGCGACCACACTATCTTTCCAGGTTCTCAGCCCTCCACCACTTGGGGGCAGACTAAACAGAATCAGGAAAAGGAGGATAGCAATATTCTCAACAGATTCTGTAAGTGCTATTTAAAATACAAATCGGTGAATGGAAGCCACTTCCCTTCCATTTGACTCCACCTCAAATACAACTGGGGAATGAAGACATTATGATCCAGCCAGAGTATCATTTGAATAATTTCATATTGAAATTTTACAGGAAAAAAAAAAAAAGCCATGTTCAGTATTGGCATTCACCATCACTGCCAGCCCCAGGCATTAGTGATGGGGAGGTGAGGGTACTATAGAGTTTTTGTTTTCGTTTTTTGTTTTTTTCTGTTTCCCCACACTCTTCAGAGGTTTCAACTAAAGCTGTCTTAGCAACAGAAGAGTCTGTTGAAGTACTGACTTCCCAGCCAATGGACAGATTTCCAATGGATAAATCTCAATGACCAAACAAAGGCTTGGGCTGTATAGATAGTTAAAACTTGTTCTCTCAGTCAGCACGGGCAATTAGGTATTTATTTGCTGCAAGTCTAGGCAGGTCCAAGGATAAATCCTCCTCTTACTTAGATCAGAGTTCTATAGGTACATCTGATCAATGACTGAAGTCATTATAATAAGAATCTATATTTCCAGGCATAGAAGAAGTATTAAATATAGAATATAAAAATAGCTATTTCTTAGCCCACAGTTAGATTAATGTATGAATAAAATGTATCAGAATTCTCAGAGTATATCAGAAGAGATTCATCTTTTGCTTTCTTCAGTCAGATTCAAAGAATGGATTTCTGAACACCTGGTATGTGAGCAATTAAACTCATAATGGACTTGGCTGATACCCATATTGTCAATGAAGTAAGACCAAATTAAAATGAAAAATAGAAACATAATTACTTTCCAGGTATTATATTATTGGACAAGGAGCACAGGCTAATCAAGATCATTGACTTAGTCCTGTCTCTAGAAGATGGATCCACAGATATAAATGGAAAAATATAGAGATTGATAGAAGATGAATGATAACCACGCTCATCTTAGAGAAGAACCTTAAAGGCACCAAAGTGATTATGATGACCCGAAGTACAGTAATTGATAAATATTATTACCTTGACATTAATTTCAATAAAACATCAATAATATTTAACTTCTTAATCATAAAACGTAGAAAAAACATTTGCTGGTTGGTGGTGGCACCTACACTTACAGAGAGATTACCATATTCTAGGCATTGTGTTTAGTCATTCGACTACATGTGTTATTGTCTAACTTACGACTTGAACTTGTGAAGATGCCATCTTATTTTACAAAAACCTGAGGTTAGAGATGTGAAGTAATTTGCACAATTGGTGGGAACCTGGTGTGAGCTTAAGTCAGTTTCACTTTAGAACCTATAATTTCAGTTTACACTGTTTCTTGTTAATTATAACTCTGGTTTGGTGAGATTCCAGCCCAGCGAAATAGCAATTATAAGTAATAGAAATATTATACCACTATTATCCATCATGATAAAATAGGTCTCTTTGGGAGAGACCACCAGTTTTTGGTGTAATACTTTTATTTTCCTTTTCTTTTTTATTAATAGAACCCTAGTTTCGGGGGCAGGCATAATAAACAGTGACAAAACTACATTGCTCAGCCTTCCTTGCAATGTGAGACCTTGTAATAAATGCTGGGTAAAGAATTTAGGCAAAAATACTGAGTCTTTTTCGAAGGAGACAGACTCACTAACCACTTAGCCTTTACCTTTTTGTCATTCTCATTATTCTGTAAATAAGAGGCTGTGCAGACCTTCTTGCAAAATATGTAGACAATTAGGAAAGGAAGTCTTCCCCCCCCAAAAAAATCTTCTGAATACCTTGGGTGCATTAATCCAAATTTTCTTTTTGACATGAACTCTTGGTTATCTTCTACTAGCAGTTGAATAAAATCCCTAACTGATAACAGCCTGGTTTTCCTAAATGTAAGGAAGTAGAAGATAGAAACTCAAAGTCACTTCTAGCTCTTAAATGTTATGATTTGATTAGATTAAGCATCCCAAAGATAAAGAGAGAAAATAAGTCAACTTCACAGGCATTCACTCTTTGGTCCAACACTGTAAAATTTGATTAAATAAAGCCCAGACTTGTTGGAATTCATCACAGAATGCCATTCACCCTTAGACCTTGGAACTCAAATATGTGAGAGCAGTTTGATCAGATAAAATCAATGTGGTCTGAATAATGAAATTTAATTTCCATTTAAAATTGTGTGCCTGTTTATATACCGTCACACTTACAATGCTTCTATTTATGTGGTTAAACTAAGACTGGTCTGCAAACAAGACCTTCATGCAATTCCAAGTTCATAGCATTAGTTTGTAAAGGTCAATTTTGGTTTCTTCATCTTAAAAAAAGGAAGCTGAGGACTGGAGACAGGAAGTAACTTTATAAGTCACAGTAATGTGGTCTAGTACTCTTCCCCCTATATCACATTATTATTATTATTATTATTAAGACTGTCCCTGCACTTAAAACATAATGGTGAGGATTTAACAAGGCAGATAAATATAAAATGTCCAAATAGATTGATTTGAAAATTGGTGTAAAAAAAAAAAAAATCTACCACCAACATTTAGTCAAAAAGGTCAAAAGAAAAGTTTATTTTTAATAAATAACCTATGATCATATTCCATATGGCAGTGTTATACATTAGTGTTTCTTTCCAATGAATTGAATAAAACAACTACGTGATAACAATTTCTCTGTCAGCCCTCTCATCCAAAGTGGACAGACGTATGTAGCTTTGTGTACCATCTTGTTGAAATATAAAAATAGATGACATATTTTTAACATTTCCTTGTCAGCCTTGTGATGTTAGTTAGATCTACAATTCATGGTCTATTCTCTCCAGTACTTACAACATGACATGCAAAACACAGAAACTGTAAGTCTCAGGAAATGGTCAAAAAAGATCACTGATCTCTTTGATAGCAGAATCTCATGTGTAAATCTTAATCCTGTTAAATCAATGTCACAATTATTGGGCTTAGTTACTAATGACACATTGACTAATGCTTTTTTCACCTAAGACAGAACACCTTAAAACAAAACAATATAAACCACCCCCCCAAAAAAAAAACAAATGAACAAGTAGACACATCAATAATAGATAGAAGAGAACCCTGTTGAAAGAAAATGAGGCCAAGGCAAGATGTAGTTTGTAAAAGCTTTATAAACTAAATATGGGGTCAAATCAGCATCCAGACTAAATAAAGTGGGCAGAATTGGGTCAATACTGAGGTTGGAGATTGGTAGTTAATACCTCTATTATCATTATCATAGCATGCCCAATGGCTGTGGTTGTCCCCTCCTTCCATATACATGGCTAGACTGCCTTTCAACTTCCTTGTGGTTTTGTGTGGCCATGTGACTTGCTGCAGCCTATGAATTGTGAGAGAATATGGCATGTGTTACTACAGACTAAAGATTTATGCCGATGCAACAGCCTCTGGAACTCTCCTTTCCCTCTGCCATTGTCATGGGTTGTCAACAATCCTAAACCCCCGATAGTGACAGAAAGTCAAGGACCCAGTCAGCTTGAAATAAGTATTTAACCCGAGGGAGTGACAAAAAAAAAATAAATTTTATATATATATATATATATATATATATATATATATATAATTTTTGCCTTAAAATCACTGAAATTTTCAGACTTTGTTGCCCAAGGACCCCTAACCCATCCTGACTGATAAAATAAAAATTGGTACTTGAAATAATGGATTTACACATATGCTTTATCTTGTTCCTTTAGTCTTTCCTTGACGGAGGGTGGAGTAGGTTACAACCATTTTTACCTAAGAAGTTTTCTCTTTTATTGAAAACAGCTGCTAGGTTCCAATTAGACATTTTTGAAAATGAAGATAAGCTTCGTACTGTCAGCTGTGAAATTAAGCATGACTCTAAAAGCCATCAGGCAAGACGGATAAAGGTCGTAGATTTATAGATTTGGTGATAATTAAGATTTCTGAATTTAAAAAAAATGTGTGTGTTGAATTATTTCCATGAATACCTGACATACTGAATTCTGAAGTGGGGTTTTCTATTTCATTCTCATGATAGAAGAAGGACTGTTTCCTCTCTTTGCTCAGGGTAGACAATTTTCACTCACTAATATTACAAACTATGTGTATTTCTCACTTAAGACAGTTAAAGTTTCACATAAGAAAACATACAGTCATCAAACTCTTCAGCTTGTATAGGAATCTATCTTTTCTACCATATGGCCAGAGGACCAAACTGATGAATTATCTGACTTTTCTAGGCGCACTCCCTCAAAACTCTTAAAAGAGATATGGGTTTCTATTTTACTGTCTTACTACTTCAATAACCATTTATGTGTGAGCTGAAAGGTGAGACAAAAAGGACTCATTTACTTTCTCTTCTGTTCTGGGTTAGATACAGGAATATTGAGTTTTTCTATTTTTTCTTCTTTTTAAAAAGATTTTAAATTTATTTATTTGACAGAAAGAGAGAGGAGAGACAGAGAGTACACAAGCAGGGGTTGCAGCAGGCAAAGGGAGAGGGAGAAGTTGAGCAGGGAGCCCAATATGGAGATGGACCCCAGGACCCTGGAATCATCACCTGAGCTGAAGGCAGATGCTTACCTAACTGAGCCATCCAGGTGCCAGTTTTTCTGTTCTTCTAAAGGCATTTATAAACCTGGCTTCAAAAATACTTCCAGATAATACAAATAAATTTTATAATTTTCAAACAATACATGGATGATATGAGGCATAATGGGGATTAAAACATACCTGAAGCCACTAATGTTTTGTTGTTGTTTTGTTTTATTTCTTTATGTAGGCTCCATACCCAATATGGGGCTTGAACTCATAACCCTGAAATCAAGAGTCATCCACGTGTCCTCAGGTTGTTTTAAAAATAGCTCAGGGAGGGCGCCTGGGTGGCTCAGTGGGTTAAAGCCTCTGCCTTCGGCTCAGGTCATGATCTCAGGGTCCTGGGATCGAGTCCCGCATCGGGCTCTCTGCTCAGCGGGGAGCCTGCTTCCTCCTTTCTCTCTCTCTCTCTCTCTCTCTGCCTGCTTCTCTGCCTACTTATGATCTCTCTCTCTCTCTCTCTCTCTGTCAAATAAATAAATAAAAATCTTAAAAAAAATAGCTCAGGGATGGGGTGATGGGTAAAGGGAATCAAAACATACAAACTTCCAACTAAAAAATAAATAAATCATAGAGATCAAATGTATTACCAGTTGATTAGAGTTGGTAATACTGTATTGTATGTTTGAAAGTTGCTAAGAGGACACCTGGATGGCTCAGTCAGTGGCTTCAAAATAATTTTATCAACTATATTCACACCGAAGATGATGAGGACCTTTGCCAGATGATTTAAGAAGAAACCGTAGAAGTCAATTAAATAATAATATATATTTCTAATTGACTCTATATCGGAAAATGCTGTTGAGCAAGAACATGGATCATCTTCTTTGATGTTGGCTCTAGCGACATTTTTCTAGATATGTCTCTTAAGGCAAGGAAAACAAAAACAAAAAATAAACTATTCAGAGTACATCAAAACCAAAGGCTTTTATGCAGCAAAGGAAACCATCAACAAAACAAAAAGGCAAACTACTGAACAGGAGAAGATATTTATAAGTGATTTATCCAGTAAGGGGTTACTATTCAAAATACATAAAGAACTTATATGATACAACACTAAAAAAATACCCAAAAAGTCCAATTAAAAAAGGAGAGGCTATTTTTCCAAAGACGGCATATAGATGATTGCCAGCACACATGAAAAGATGTTCCTCCTCACTAATCATCAGGGAAATGCAAGTCAAAACCACAATGAGATATCACCTTATACCTGACAAAATAGCCAGAATCAAAAAGCCTAGAAATAACAAATGCTGGTGAAGATGTGGAAAAAAGGAACCCTCTCATGCACTGATGGTGGGAATATAAATTAGTACAGCTATTGTGGTAAACAGTACGGAGATGCCTGAAAAAATTAAAAATATAAATACCATATGATCTCGTAATCCCACTACTCAGTATTCACCCTGAGAAAACAAAGACACCACTTCAAAAAGATACGTACTTCCCTAGTTTTATTGCAACATTATCTGTAATATCCAAGATGTGGAAACAACACAATTATTTATTAAGAGATAAATGGATAAAAAGGTGTGGTACACAAACACACACACACGTACACACACACACACAGGAATATTACTCAGCCATAAAAAAGGATGAGCTCTTGCCATTTATGCTAATATGAGTAGACCTAGAGGGTACTATGTTAAGTGAAGTAACTTAGAGAAAGACAAATATCATATGAATTCATTTATATGTGGAACTAGAAAATAAAACAAATGGATAAACAAACAAAAAGTACAATCTGACCTATAAATATAGAGAACCAACTGATGGTTGTGAGGGGAAAGGGAAATGGGTGGAGGGATGGGCAAAATGGGGGGAGGTGAGTGAGAGATACAGGCTTCCAGTTATGGAATGAATTAGTCATGGGAGTAAAAAGTACAGCATAGGGAATACAGTCAATGGTACTATAATAGCATATGGTGACAGAGGATAGTTACGTTTGTGGTGAGCACAACATAATATATGTTTTTGAATCACTATGTCGTATACCCGAAACTAATGTAAATCTGTGTCAACTATGCTCAAATTTTAAAAAATGGAAAAAAATCACTTCCCTATGGTCTGAGAAATCATATCAAAGACACGCTTGCTCAGAGCTCCTGGAAACACTAAGACATTGCTAACGTACATACAACCATACGGTACTGTGGGAAATGCTAGCTGTATGTAGTTGCGTGGCCTTTGGCAAAAACCAGAAACAAAGCTGCAAAGAAATGACTACACAAATTACAGCCTAATCAGCTGATGAGGAAAAGAAGAAAAATTAGAAATGAATACATACATTGGGGTAAATCTCTTATCACCGAAATCGATTTTTTCATGCATCGTAGATTTTGTTTTGATTCGATGAATTAAATGAGTCAGAAAATGAATTTAAATCTACCCACAAAAATTCATAATAAAATGTATGGTGGATTACTTCTGCTATGACATTTCAATTCACTCATCAGAAGACATCTGATTACTCATGAGTGCTTATATTACATTAGCCTCTTTACTCATGACAAAAGACTGTATCAGGACTCATCCATTATGGGCTTTTTTTTTTTTTTTTTTTCGCCACTTAAAGCTCATCACTACTCCCCACATTAAATTCTACATTTAAATGTAAAACATTGGATTTTTTAAATCTTGTTATATAATAGAGAATTGTTCTAAATTATTTTTTATCTATCAGAATATTGAACAATTGTTCTGAAAACAGAGCTTGGGTCTTCAGTGAAACAAGATTATATAAATTTTTGTACTACTGTTTAATTTTGAGACATCTCAAGCAGAAAGAAATGCATAGTTTTTCTGGAGAACACATTAACTCTCTCTGGATTTTTTTTTTTTCTTTTTTCTAGAACCAGATTTAACCTGAACAGCAAGTTAAACAGACACAGATAAAATCTTTTCTTCTCAGATATCCCCAATTGTAGAGATCTGATACCCCAAACAGAACTGGAGCCACTGCCTTGCTTCCTTATCTGTTTTAGTATTCTTGGTACATAAAAAAGGAAGTTAATTTTTCCAAAGGGGACTCCAAAAATATCTTTCTTAATTTAATTTCTCATAGATTTTCAACTGGTTACAATGCTCTATTAGATACGTAGGGAATATAATTTAATCCAAAACTTTTTTGTTTTTTTTTTCAGAGACTATCAGAATATAAATAGTGACTAAATTTTCATGTTTTGATTTAGCTTCCTAACAAGATGGTTAATTTTCCCATAAATGTGCTATAGATTTGACTGTAGATGTACTTAAAATCTGGTTTGTGATCCAATGAGAGAAATATAAAAGAAGAGGAGTTTTTTCTAAATCATTGGAATCACAGGACAGGCCATCTTATTCTGAAAGACCGATCTCTGGATGGGCATCCTCCATAGCAAATGAACTTGAAGTTTTACTGTGAAATGTCTGTAGAGGGAGAGTTTATATGAAGGAATGAAGATTTCCTTAAAAATCTTTCTTTGATTTTAACTTGATTCTCAAATCATTTATTCCTGAATCACTAAAGTCATTAATTTCATTATAATCTTCTAAATTTTACTCTTGCTGTTTTTCAAGTTTTAATGCTTTAAATATCAGTGTCATCCCTGGAGCAGACACAAATGTGGTTTCTGTTGACATACATGTTTGATTCTTCCTGGGATTGTCCAGAGGGATGTTTCATCTGGGTCACAGTCTCTAGAGATGAAAAGATTTACATTTTGTCTTTTGCAGACAGAGCAGTTGCTTTCACTCATCTGGGAAGAAAACCAAAAATACTGGTCTGGAGATTAATTTGAGAGCCAAGCTATTAAGGGTAGAGTTGCCAGATAATCAAATTTAATACAAATATTTTTATTTGCTAAATCTGGCAATCCTTTTTATGAGCCTTTCATCATCATTCAGTGGCTTCTTCCAGGAGAGAGCTGATGAAGGAATCTTTCCAGAAGCATGAGCCACGAGGCATACTCGACAATGAACAGAAGTTCTTTCTGCTCCTGCTAGAGCTATGTTATGTATGTCCAAAGCTGCTATTGTTTTGTAAAATAAGATATTTAAGTTGATAAGGTATCCATTTGGAGCCTGACAGAGGTCCTGAGAATACATTATTGAACATTTTTCAAGGATAACTAGAGTGAAAAGTGATAGTCTACGTTGTCAGATGCAGAGATGATGTCTTTCATACATGATGCCTTTGTTTCTGATGGGAGCAAAACATTAGTACGACATTTGATTTTCAAGCTAAGGTTTCTAAATAAATGCTGTAATGACTTTTGAAAACAATGTTTCTAGGAGAAAGGGGGGGTACATTCCTCTAATTCTTGTGCTTAACTGTGAGATCTCATTTAAGAATTTTTGTTATTATAGAACCATAACAGGAAGATAAATTTCTCCAGCACACATACTGACATAAACAAGTTTTATGTTGGGTGGCTTATATCTCCATCTTTATCAAAGAATGATTCATTTTCAAAAGTCAATTTGGCTTTCAGAAAATAGTTTATTGATCTATTAGTGAACTTATCTCTGGAAATAGTGTCACATTGCATTTTTTAAATGTACATTTAGCAGATGCTAAGATTTTGTAATAGAAGGAACACACTGCAATTTAATGTGCGATGTAGTTCCTCATATTAATAATCATACTTTATAATCTTGAATGTATACCTATATACTGCATTGCCCAAATAACTGAATGCTTTAAAAAGATGTAGATGGATTTACATTTTATTAATCAAATTGTATTCCATAGGCACCAACAGAGTTCCCAATCAAACAAACAAACAAATGTGTGTTTTTGTGAAAGGAAACTTTTACCCAATTAGAATAAAGTAATATTTTGAAATTTATTTAAATGGGCTTCTTTTAAAATCTAATACTTACATAAATATATCATTGGTTACTGAATAAATGGATACATTATTACACTATTTACTATTTGAGCAAACTTGAAAACTAAAATAGAAAATACGTTCATTTTCATTTAATACTTAAATTATTCTTCCGTTTTTATGTGACATGTGACTACGTAAAAGAGGAAGGAAAAAAGGATGCTCTTATTATTTCCTCAACCCAAAATATTTCCGTGCCTTATTGATTTATTTTTATAACAATAAAGAAATTACCTGAAATAAATACATACAACATAAATTCCTCAAAAAAATTTTTTTTCCTAAAAAAAAGTATAAAGGATACACACACACAGATTCTTGAGTAAATATTCAGGTTCATTTGCATTTAAATATTGCAAAACTAATTTAATCCTCTATCTGAAAAACTGGAAAAATTTAAACTTTTTAATATTATTTTTACATGGAAGTCTGGCAATTTTTCAAAATCAAAGTAGTTTTTGTTTGTTTTCTTTTTCTTTTTTTGTGACCTTTTTGGTACTTATGGCAAATGATCATTTTTTTTAATATTTTATTTATTTATTTGACAGAGAGAGATCACAAGTAGACAGAGAGGCAGACAGAGAGAGAGAGAGGAGAAAGCAGGCTCCCTGCCAAGCAGAGAGCCTGATGCGGGACTCGATCCCAGGACCCTGAGATCATGACCTGAGCCGAAGGCAGAGGCTTATTAACCCACTGAGCCACCCAGGCGCCCCGGCAAATGATCATTTTAAAATAGGTACTGAACTTGGAGCAAAGATGTTATCTCTCAAGCTAAGGATGTATATGTTTTGTTTTGTTTCTTTACCACAGGCTTTAATTCAATTTTGACAATGCCCATGTAAACATGGGTTGAATTCAGAGATTTAGTTTTTTATTTTTATTTTTTTATTAAAGATTTTATTTATTTATTTGACAGATAGAGATTACAAGCAGACAGAGAGGCAGGCAGAGAGAGAGAGGGGGAAGCAGGCTCCCCACTGAGCAGAGAGCAGGATGTGGGGCTTGATCCCAGGATCCTGGGATCATGACCTGAGTCAAAGACAGAGGCTTTAACCCACTGAGTCACCCAGGTGCCCCGAAATCAGAGATTTAAATGTAACGTTTCAGAGTTGTAGATAAAGGGGGAAACCAACAATATCCCAACACCACAGACTATATCCTCCTATCCTTTTTACGTCCCATCTGAGAACACCACCCCACAATGTGTCAGCTTAGAGTGCGGACGTATTGCTGTGCATGGCACATTCTGCGACTTGGATACATAGGCAACCTTCAGTTGTATAGTCTAACACTAAGAAAAGCAATCAGGGTGACCAGCTAGGAAATCAAATGAAGCATGCTTCCACAAAGGCAGCTGAAATTCCTTGGTTTGTACCTCTTGAAGGAATGCTGTGTTTAAAAATTCCACCATGACAACTGGATGTTTATAGTATATTTGAACAGCTACACTGAGGAGTATTTATTTTTCAAATGCTGCTAAACAAGGGCCAAAATCTCCATAAAAATCAAAGCAAAACAGTCATCTACTTTTATTGAGTAACTGTTCAAACGTAACTGCTTAAATTAACTCATTACTGAGGACAACTGATAGAGTCCTTATGAGCAATAAACATTCCCAGGGGAGTGAAGGAGCTGGGAAAGTAGACTCTTTAAAGACCAGTTATAACAAAACCCGAAGAGATATAAATAATGTAATATCGAGAACTGCATCTGATCATTTTAGTGTGAAATACTGCAGACATACAGATGCATTTGCCAAAAACGACATTTACCTATGTATCCTCTCCCTGACACTTTGCACATAAACTGACTCCCCTCGTCAAAACATTCTTCTAAGCACAATACATAGATGCACATACCAAATTTATCGCACTGTTATTGGACTAGGAAAGATCAGATTTTCTCATACAAATAAAGTGAAAATGGTTCTTCCAATTTAAGGTCCATAAAACACTTATTAAAGATAGAAGCAGGTTACTTAGCAATATTGGAGTTTGTGAGACACACTGTGGGTGCCCCAGAATGAAATAAGAAATTTCAGGGATGGAAAATCATCCCCCTTCCCTCTCGATAGTATAATAACCTTTTAAATCACGTTTGACATTTTTAAGTTGAGTGAGCTGGCAGGCCTGGAAAGTCTACGTGGTAATAATATATGTGGTGAACCCTTTCTGGAGCAGTAATCTCATCGCTGTGTCTAAGGGCTCTCACTTCATGTGGCCGGCTGGGCCCCCAGAGACTTATTTGACTCTGCCTTTCTCGAGCCACTGGTTGCTAATGTTCCTTATTATGAGGAAAGCAGAAACGTGCCTTCAGGCAATGGCCACTCTGCTCGAGGTACAACTATCAGCCAACCTTCTGCTGAGCTGTTTTGTTTTAAACGATTAAATATGCACATGCGTTATACAAAGGGGGTTCTTTGTGCTTCAAAACACAATATGACAGTGATATTTACTCTGCTCCGACTGCTAATGTGACAAGCTCCATCTGGTGAGCAGACCCTTTCTCTTCCCATCACCCTAACCCTCTGAAGGAAAGTGGACACTAGTGGCATATGCCTGTGGCTGGTCCTTATGCTTAATGAAGTAGAATATTTATAGGATTTAACTTCCAGGACACCTATAAGGCATGCCACTTGGTGTTGAGAAGGAAAGTTTTTCCACTAAAGAGAACTGCTTGGGTCCATTTTCTATCACTCCTCTTCTCATTTAGAAAGGAAGCCCAGCAATTTATCTCCTTACAAAGGTGAAGTGGAGAGTGAAGTCTTCTGAAAACATTCCATAATCTTCGGCGATCCCAGAGAAAGCTTAATTTATCCCTAGTTCTTGCCCTTATATTTTTATCGCTGTCTCATTCAACCATCTTTCCTATACAACTATAAGCATTGGGAAGGCAAGAAAGATAGATTATTTCATACATCGACACAGTAGAGGTTTTCTAGTATTAGTCACATGGATAAATGTAGACATTTCCACTCTGTTATAAACATAGGATATTTACATCATAGGAATAAATATGATGTCAAAATAATCCTTCTAACTTACTGCCCAATCAAACATAGGGGTTGGTTATTTCTGCCTCCCACAGTTTATCAAAGAATTTCATCTATTTTGTCCTTCATTACTCATTACGTAACTCACCCACAGAGCATTCATCCTGAGCAATCTGTATTTATACCTGAGAAATAGTCTAGGAATTCAAATTTTCACAATAACACAGTATAGTTTAACCTATTGTGCTTTGGGCTGGGTTTAAACAACAATTAATTAACATTATTATTTCACAGTTCCTGTGATACAGTTCAGAAACAGAGGAGCAGGGGCAGTTGCCGCTCAAAGCATTTCACAAGTTGCAGATTTCAGCCACTCTGGGGGTCATTTTAAAGACTGACTGGAGCTAGAAGAGTAGTGTCCAACTTGACCCACTCAGGGAGCTTAGCCAGCAGGTTGGTGTTGGCCATGGTCATGGGTTGTCAGTATAGACCTGTTTGATTTGTAGCGATATAGAAAGACTGAGGCATTGGGGCCCTGTTGCATGTTCCTCTCTAGAAACGAATGTGTATTCTGAGGGAACTAATAATTTCTATCACTGAATGTGGTAGCATATTAAGTCCCATGAATTCCAGGTATGGAGGGATTAAAACGAGAGGTTAGGGGTGCCTGGGTGTCTCAGTCCTTAGGCATCTGCCTTCGGCTCAGGTCACGATCCCAGGGTCCTGGCATTGAGCCCCACATCAGGTCCCTGCTCTGCAGGAAGCCCGCTTCTCCCTCTCTCACTCCCCACCTTGTGTTCCCTCTTGCTGCATCTCTGTGAAATAAATAAATAAAATCATCAAAAAAAAAACCCAAAAACAAAAACCAAACAAACAAACAAACAAACAAAAAACAAAACAAGAAAGGTTATTTGTCCCTTTTAAGGAAAGAAGTATTAGTGCTGTTTTCTGTCAGAAGCTGATGAAAAAAAAAAATCTGAACAGGAAAGGTAAAACATTCTCTCACTCAATTTGCATTTTAAAGTTTTTGTTTCTTTTTTAATTTATTTGACAGAGATCACAAGTAGGCAGAGAGGCAGGTGGAGAGAGGCAGGGGGAAGCAGGCTCCCTGCTGAGCAGAGAGCCCGATGAGGACCCCGAGGACCCCAGGATCACGACCGGAGCCGAAGGCAGAGGCTTTAACACACTGAGTCACCAGGAGCCTTCAATTTGCATTTTATACACAATCTAAAGCTGACTTCATCTGATTGGGACATAAAGGCATCCGAGACTTTGGTTTGGAAGTGGGAAATAAATGACGAAATTTCCTTGGTCATTTTCTGGGTCACTTTCTCAATATAAAGGTCATAGCTAGCGGCTGCTGTTGCCTTCCAAGTACATATGTCAGCTATATTAATGTATACTTTTATTTATTATTTAGAGGATATTTAGTATATTTTCCAATAGGCACTTGAAATTAGAGTTGATTTTAAACCTTTCAGAATAACAGAGTGAGATGAACCGTAGTAGAAGAGACTTGGAAAGATGGCAATAACACCTGGACTTGGGGTCCACAATCACCAAAACTTTTAAGAATTTCTAGCCCAAGAATATACATTAAAAATATAGAAATATATACAGGTACACTTACTGGCTCGTTGGTTTTATTTGCTTAGCTACTACAACTCACAGTCATTTAGGAGTGATTGTGCAAAGTGAAAGAGGTTTAGCTCAAGACTTATGTTCATATGAAGAGAAGTGAGGCTTTAGAGTGATAACAGTTATACTTAAATTAAGCACTTGCTATGAACAAGGCACTATTCTCAGTAATTTACATGTGTTATAAGTTCAATCTTTACAGCCACCTTCTGGGGTCGGTACTACTATTATCATCATCTTAATAATGAGAAAACTGTGGCTCAGAGAGGTCAAGAAACTTGCCTGAGGACACAGAGCTAGTATGTGCCAAAACTGAGCAGTTTAGCTAGTCATGTGCTTAGCAACCCCACCGTGCCTCCAGTAATTCTGGAAGTTATAATATTTGACAACTGGTTTCTAAATTAAAAGAGAAGTCTCATTTTAGCCATTATTAGGAGTACAAGGGGGGTTCGAAAAGGGAATTTTTCATTTGACTTTTTATGACTGGCAAATAAGTGATATACAAAAAATTATTTTTATTTTTGTTCACATGTGAATTAGATATCCACAACGATATGTGCCAGAGGAACACATTCAACCTTTGATGAGCAGATAAACTGCTAAGTGAATAAATACATGGATCTCTGCACAAAATAACTCTATGTCATTCTATCGTTATAAAGGCTACATACCAATAGTTAGAAGCCACTCCTGAGTATCATTTTGTCAACTGCATTTTGCTAATGCAATTACTGATACTATCAGCCATGATGGCACCTGCTTTGCATCTCTCCCTGTCACCATTAGAAATTATCCTGACAACAGTATTACTACTAATAGTAAAAACATACTGGGAAATCAGACTCTAAAAATAGTATGGAAAGTATGAATAAAAATATCTTTAGAAAATTTTGTTATCCTCTTATATCAGCACCATATAATTTAAATGTTGAAAACCCATCTCGGGGCGCCTGGGTGGCTCAGTGGGTTAAAGCGTCTGCCTTCCGCTCACGCCATCCCAGCGTCCTGGGATCGAGCCCCACATCGGGCTCTCTGCTCGTGGGGAGCCTGCTTTGCCCTCTTTCTCTGCCTGCCTCTCTGCCTACTTGTGATCTCTGTCAAATAAATAAATAAAATCTTTAAAAAAAAAAAGAAAAAAAAAAGAAAACCCATCTCTTCTTCCAATGCAGTTTGAGTCCCCAAAAGCCTCTATTTCAGTCAGATTGTAGCCCTGCCCCTCTCCTGTAAAGAAATTCTGGAGCTACTCATTCTCTAAAATGTTGAGGCCTAATGAAAAGAAAAGAAAAAAAAAAAAAAGAGCAATAACAACCATCACCTAGATGGAGAGAAAGAGAGAGAGAGGAAAAGCAGAAGGTAACATGGTTTATTAAATAGTAAACCAAGGGCACCTGGCTGGCTCAGTTGGTAGAGTGTGTGACTATTGATCTCGGTGTTGTGAGTTCAAGCACCAAGTTGGGTGTGAAGCTCCCCGCCCCCCCTAAAAAAAAGGCAGGGAGAAGAATACCAATTGGCAAAACAACAACATTTAATGTACCACATTTTGTTCTTCCTCTTACCAATGGTTTTTTGTTTTCTTTTCTTTTCTTTTTTTCTTTCATCCTGTTAGCATCAATATCTTGTGCAGCATAGCAGGGACAGAATTAAAAATTCCAAAGACTGATACAAAAATAACCTCTTTAAAATTAGTAAAAAGAACAGATGGGTTGGGCTGCTACATTCATGCTTTCTACATTGTTCTAAATTGAGTTAGCAGGAATAATCATCTCTTGGGGTCCCTGCCTAAAGATCTAGTTAGAGCCTGACTCTTAAGCTACTATCGATTATCTTCAATTCCAAGTGGCTGCTCTGCAGACTAAATTAACTGTCTAAATAACTCTTTCCTAGAATATATTCTGGAATATGTAAGACAGTTTTGCAAGTGATAAAACTTGAGGCAGAGTCACTGGCTTGAATAAGAGCAATAAGGAACATGTGATTTCCCTACTGCGCTACATATTAAATTCTGTATCAATTTCTCTTTGGCTCTGAATCTATGCTAATCTGCAAAAGTGATTCAAATTACAGCATACACATTGCTACTCATGTTGTGTATATACAATATATAACATGTATGGCAGATTTATATGTTTATGGGTGAAAGGATGAGTTACTTCTTCAAAGTATGAAACTATGATGAGTGTTATGGAAATATTTGCCTTCCATATTTACTTTCACGACTCTGTCTTTTTCTGTGTCACCCAGGCTCAAAATCTTTGAAGTAACTTGGAGTCCCCATCTCCCTTCTTTTAGTTCCATCTAATTGGCAGACCTTGCCTGTCATTCCTCCGCTCTTTCATCTGTGTCATAGTCTTTCCAGCTGCTTCTCAAAGTCCTGCTCTCAATTAGTCTGAACGAAGATTTTGCAGCCGTGACTTAACGCACCCCTAGACATTGATTCTTTGTTCTCTCCAAATCACCCTTGGCTCGCTCTAAAATACATCCCGACACCACCCATGTCACCTCTCTAGTCCACGGCCCCACCCCTCATTTCAATGCAAATTTAAACAACACTTAGACTAATATTTTAGGTTTGCCGGGATGTAATTTCACTTCACTTCCCTAACTTTATTTTCAAAGTATTTCTCATTCAGTGAAACACCACTGATTTTATTCACTCATGCCTCTCTTTTCCCTCTCGAAAACGCTTCCTCCTTCTTCCTCACCATCCACATCCTACTTACCATTCAAAATCTAGTTCAAATTCAATTTTTTTTGTCTATGAAATTTCCTTGGCTCCCATAATTCTATTCACCACAAGAGATGAAAATAACACCTCCGTCTTCTCAGATTTCCTGGCTACTGATCTATTCTAGACATCAGAACAGATTTTTCAAAATCAGTGTTTTATTGTCATTATGTTCCCATTTGTCTTATCTCCCACACCAGTTATAAGCAACTAACGGGAATCATCTATTTGACTCTCCAGTGCCAAGCATGCTGACATGTACGTAAGAGGCAGACATGAATGCATAAATGAGTGCATGAATGAATTTGTCCATAACAGAAAAGAATTTGAACTCAAGTCTCCTGATAACACCCCCCGCCCCCCCCCCCAGCCTCCTCTGCTGATGATAACTTGCCATTTAGTCAGCTGTGACTGTTAAGGCACACCACCTTCAACACTACACTTCCACAGTATCAAATAACCCTCATTACAATTTTCCATGACTGATGTAAACCTTTCCCCACTGCAATTCAATCTCCTTCTATTTTCCCCTGGTCTGAAGGCAACATGACAGAATAAGAAGACAAAAGGCCTGTTGAGTTGAGCAGTCTGGATCCTAAGCCCAGCTCTCCCACGTTTCTCAGCTTGGCAAATCAGTTAGCCTCAGTTTCCTCACTTGTTCAGGCCGGATCATTTGGGAGTTCCTTTCCAGCTCTGAAATTCAGCGGAGGTGAAAGGCATAATCTGCCAGCCTTGACCTTTAGAAAATCATTTTACATGCCTGAGTTCCTAAGAATTATTATTAAATGACTCTGTTCTTCCCTGGTGCTAGTTGGTATGGTTCTAATACTCATTCTGAGATCTAACGTTCAAACTTAATTTGAATATTGTTCGGTTCATGCTGAGAATTTCCCTACATCTGTGTCACAGCCTTCAGAATTTCCCTGGAACTCTTCATCCAAAAGGCTTCTTTTCCCTATCACTGAATCCTTTGATGGTTTTAATGCCATTCATTATTTGGTTGAGGAGGCTTTTCTGAATAACCCACAGGCTTAATGCCTTGCCTCCTTGGGTAGCCATCCATTGACAGACCCATGCATCTGCTGCCTGGTTTTTCAACCTTCTTGGCACTTGTCCAGTGACTCTTCTTACTCTTTCTAACCTTCGTAAGTATGCCTCTTCATGTCACTGTGCCTTCTATCCCAGATGTGGTCTGCTTTTCTCCTTTCTACCCATGTTCAAGGTCTGTTTCCTTCCCTTTCTATCCTGTACAAACTTCTTTTACTTCTTTTGTTTGCCAATTTCTTTGTCCTCCCGTAAATGTACAGACCCCGAGTGTTCACTGGGGTCTAGAAAAGCAGAGGCATTGATAAGACGGTGTGGACTTGACATAAATGTGGGAAAATAATCAGAACCAAGTGATAGAAGTACAAGTGTGTAACGTTAGATCCTAGATGGCAGACTATTGGAAATACAATATAGTAAATGTGATACAGTCCATGGCAAACTTCCAGAGGAGGCAGGGAATGTGTCATCTCATCACAAGCATTCTGGAAGCTGTTTCTTTTAACTGGATCTGCCTTGAAAAAAATCATCTCTGTGCTGTGAAAAGAGTGCACTTAGACAAACACCTTCGGGTGTTCATTTTAACTTCCTCTCATTTCCAAAAACCAAGAGATTCATGTTCCATTTGAAGATCAATGTGCCCAAAGTTCAGCTAAATTCAAAAAGATTTATCGAGTAGATCAGTAATTACTAACTTGAGCTGAATATTAGAGCCATCTGTGGATCTCAGAAACTATGCTTATCACACCTAGATTGTCTGGTTTGGGTCTAGACATCAGTATTTGTAAAAATTGCCCTCTAGCCACCATGAATCATGCCCTTTACTATTTAATCTAAAACAGTTAAAAACTTATATCCAAACAAAAACCTAAAGATGGATGTTTATAGCAACTTTACTCATAATTGCCAAAATTTAGGAGCAACCGAGATGTCCTTCATAGATAAAGGACAAATGAACGGTGGTACATCTAGATAATGGAATACTATTCAACATTAAAAAGAAATAAGCTATCCAGCCATGAAAACACACGGAGGAAATTTAAATGCATGTAACTAAATGAAAGAGCCAATCTGAAAAGGCTTTATCCTATATGATCCCAACTATAGGATATTTTGAAAAAAGCAAAAGTATGGAGACAATGAAAAGACCAGTGGTTGCCAGAGATTGCCCAGGAATTTGGGGGGGGGGGGTGATGAGTTGTAGAAAACATAGCATTTTTAAGGCAGTGAAAATACTCTGTGTGATAACATATTGATGGATACATGTCATTCTATATTTGCTCAAACACGCAGATTGTATAACAAGAGTAAACCACAATGTAAACTATAGACTCTGGATGAGGTTGATCAATTGTAACAAATACAACAGCCTGATGGGAGATATTGACAATGAGGAAGGCTATGCACCTGAAGAGGCAGGAGGTATATGGGAAATCTCTGTTCCTTCCTCTTAATTTTGCCGTGAACCTAAAACTGCTCTAAGTAAGACACATATCTATCCTTAGTAATTGCCATGTGCAACTCAAGTTGAAAACTCAGACTGGCATAGAGCCACCGCTGGTAGCTGGGAGACCAGAAAGGTTGGAACTTTATTTAGTGACTATTTAAGAACCATCTCTATCTTTTATAGATTTTCCAGCTTTGTGATAACTTCAGACTGAAGAAAAAGGAAAAGTGTTATGTTTCTCCAGTGACCAATGATCTCAAAAAATTACTCCTGTTCACTTGAAAGTACTAGTAAGTCAAGAAGTCAAAATATGAGAGAAAAGCAAAGTCAACCCTGTTCATGTTTTTCCTGGAAAAAAAGGTGGGAGGTGGGTAACATGTCTCCTAAATGAGTTGAATGGCTTCCAATTATTACGGAGCAAAGACCTAACTCACTCTGTGTCTTGGTCTACAAGGCCCTGCACAGCCTGGCTTCTTTCCTAGCTCTTCTATCTCAAGCTACACATGCCTCTCCCACTCCAGAAGCAGCAGCTGACCTTTCAGCGTTTTTAAGGTTTTGTCGTGCTTCATTTTACCAGAGGCCTTTTCATCTGCCTGGAACGTCTCCCCAGCGGTTCTCAAATGTTGCTGTGCATCAAAATCACCTGAAGATATTCAAAAACTCTCAATACCCAGGTCATTCTCTGAATTATTTAATCGGATTTTCTAGAGATGAGACCTAGGCATCAGTAAATTAAAGAAACTCAAAATTCCTAAGTTCCTTCTAATGTGCAGCAAAGTATATGACCCAGTATCCTAATGTCCTCAGTTCACCTGTGTCATCTCCAATGGGATCTTGGGTCTCCACAAATTCTCATTTCCTAAGGAAAACTTCCTTAATTCATAGCTGCTGAATACCTCTATGTAAAATCTCACAGCACCAACCCCCTCTCCTTACATCATAGCGTTAATTTCATATTTATTTCTAGAGCTATAGTCTCTATCCCAGCCTCAAGCCTGGACTATACAATCTATGTAGCCAGTGACTATATCTGATTTTGTTAACCAAAGTACCCCCAGTTCCACAAGAACAAACAAACAAACACAAAATATGCCAATATCCAGACTCTTAAATTCATAACATATGCAGGTTTAATAAGTTATCTGGTCTTTCTACAGATTCGTAATGGTGCTGTATACACACTGACCACCCCGTTTCTAATGATAACGTTCCTAGATCTGATGTTACTGGCAAAAAGTTACTTTCCATAATAACATAATACAGTGTTATTACACTTTTCAATTCTAGACCCAAGGTATAAACATTTGTATGCACAGGCTCGAATCATGCCTCGTCTCCTTTATTTTTTTTCCCCAGTACAAATGAATGCAATCCACTAATTGTAGATCCTCTGTAACACATTCTGTTAATGCAGTTGTTCAGGAAGAGTGTGATTACATTTTTGTTTGGGTGTATTTTGTACAAAATCTGCCACGTTGAAATTCCCCTCAGCTGTTGGTTCACAGAGGGTGTCAGACCTGTGGGCTGTCACATGGTCAAATAAGGAAAACCGCACAACAGGCATGTTAATTAGTATTGCATAAGCACAGCCATAATGAAGTCTAATTGCCTTGCAGTGGCGGTTACCATTAAGACCCCAAATCCTCACTGGTCTTCTGTGAAAAAAGTCAAAGCAATGAGAATTTTTTCCTCCCCAAAACTTGTATGCTTTTAAGCATGTGGTTTAACATGCAAATACTCTATAGAGATGTTTGTCACTTGCATGTTTTTTTCTCTGTACTATGATCTCTCTACTTTTATCCTTTGCTATCCATTACCATCATCCTTTCCACACCCACATTTTTACTAACAACTGTTCATCTGATGCTCGCCATCTAAACTAGCTCCCACAATTTCTAAAAACAATTTCATGCTCGGTCAGTTTTGCACTCTGTATTTGATCTTAGTGTAAAAAAGAAAAAGAGCCAAATTCATCACTACACACATAAAATAATCCTGTTCTTCAATAAACCCAAGAACTAAATGGGAAACCTACCAGTTTTTCACGAAATTAAATTACTACACACCAAGATATCCACTTTTAATCAAATTGGGAGTGATTCAATGAGGATCTAATAGCCAAATGTTCATTTTATACATAATATTGTCACTGATCCTAAAGGAAAAAATAAAATAAAATCTGTGTGTGGTTATTTGGTCAGTTTCATTCATGCTTATGTTAATTTAATTCAAACTTTTCAAGGAACAATGACTGTCAATTACATTAAATTATACTCCAGGGAACGGCCTTGGGAACATGTGGATTACAATCTGCGAAAGAAAAAACAAGACATCAAAGCATTTCAGTGATCTGAATTGCAGTCATCTTTTAGAATGGCATCTTAAGGAATTCTAAGAGCAGCAGAATCTGTGGGCAGCTCCTCTCAAATATCCAAAATCCACTAAAAATCCCTGTCTCACATAAATAGGCTTTTACTGTATGTTTCCTTAAATTTTATTCTTGCCAAATCAATTGTTTGGATTCTGACAGTCTAAAGATGTGGGAAAAAAAAATAACGTGCTTTGAGATTTGAGGAAGGAAAATAAATTCTGAACTAACTGGGGATTGCATGTTTCAAAAATAATCCCAGTTTTATTTCTTTTTCTCTTTTCAATCAAAAGGAAATATATCAAAAAAAGTATTTTGAATTAAAAAGAGGGGGTTGTTTGTTCAAAGGAATAAGAATAATTCTTGCAGCTGAATTCAGAAATCCATTACAAGATAATGTTAAAACAATATCTGCCCATTTGAAAACTGTGCTGCAATTCCATTTTATAAGATTTTTTTTTAAGGGCATAACTCCATAGGGACCTTGTGCTCAGAGAGGGGTTTGTGGGCGTTTATGTGTCTACGTTAGTGAGCATATAGCATCTTACTTAACAAATACTCATGGGTTTATTTCAAGAGTAGAAGGGATTGAATGATGAATCAGTTCCATAAAACAATGGCTTATGAACTCCAGATGTAATGCTTTTGCACTTTGTCTAATAAGCAAAGGGATTTGTCAAGAGAGCTTTCTTTTCTAAGAGAGCCCAAATGAACATCAACCACTATTTTTAATCTGTTTAGAATTCCAAGTTGTCTTTCCCTGGTACAGAGGAATCAAGAGGGAAACCATTTGCACTTGTATCTCAGTGGCATATTACTCAAAATCTTGTAAGGTCCAAAGTTCTGAAATATAATTTAAATAAACTCATGGCTAAAATGCAACAAACAAATTAAAAAAAAATTAGGAATGTTTCACATAGTTTTTGGAGAACACTTCAAGAAAAATAGACTAAACATTTATTCAGTATACTCACATGAAGGATAAGGGAAAACCACATGGACAAAATGGAAAAAAAATAAATTTCAGCCTATTCAATACAAAAACATTGCTTTTTAAATTCCTCCCAAAGTGACAAAATGAGTCCAAGTGATGATGTCAAGAAGGCAATTTCAGAATATTTGCCAAAATGATATGGTCTCATAATTTCAAGTCTCCATGCTTCCATACGTTCTTTGGATATTTTCAATTCACTTTGTTTATCAATGTGGAGGATCTTTAAGAGACAGGATTCACTTAACGAAACACGGTATAAAATAATGTCTACAGTAAGCTACCAGTTTATAAAACACAAAGCTAATTGCATAGGCAAAGATTATTCACAGATGTTGATGGAGATCTGTATAAGAAAAATAGCAACATTTGTTACTTGGAAGAAGGAAATGGGATACTTAAAGGTTATGGTGGGAAAGAGACTTAATTTTCCTTACATAGCTTTTATATATTTTTTTTCATAGCTTTTTTTTTTTTTTTGGTTTTGTACTAATACAGCATTCTCTTTTTAAAGATAAATAAAATCTAATGTTAAAAATATATTTGATTACTATTGTAAACCTAGCTCTCGATTAAAACATTGTTGGTCTTATTTTCATGGAACACATATATATTTTGGGAAAATGAGTGATATGTACATAATAAAGTAAAAAACGAAGGTTTAGAAAATAGCACAATGAGGATATGATATGGAGTAAATGGGATCCATGAGTCCCATAAAGGTCACAGTGTCTTAAATACTTAGGAAAAAACTTCGAGTGGAATACCTGGGTGGCTCACTGGGTTGAATGAACATCTGCCTTCCACTCAGGCCATGATCTCAGGGTCCTGGGATCAAGCCCTGGATCAGGTTCCCCAATCAGCAGAGAATCTGCTTCTCCTTCTCCCTCTGCCTCCTCCCCACTGCTCGTGCTGTTTCTGTCTCTCTCTCAAAAACTAAATAAAATCTTTAAAACAAAACAAATTTAAAGTGCAATTAGAGATTGTAGATTTATAGACAAGGAAAAATAAAGACCAATTTTGTCAAAAACCATGTATTTAGAGCACAATATGGAGACAAGGTTGACCAAAGCAGAGTCCCATTTGATTATAGCAGTGTGTGCGTGTGTGCGTGCGTGTGTGCGGGCATGTGCGTGTGGTGGCAGACTGCTCAGAGCTGTGGAGAGTGATGCCCGTGTCCGTGTGTAAGTGCTGAAATGAGGTGAATGGATCTGAGGGCAGAAGCTTGTTTTTTTCACGATTGTTGAAAGCAGAACAAGCAATTATACTTATTTGATTTTCTTTTTCTTTCTTTTTTAAAACGTCTTCTTGTAACTGTTTTTTAAACTGAAGTATAAATACCTACAGTAAAGTGCACAAATCATGACTGTTCAGATCACTGAACCTGTACAAAGTGAACATATCCACGTCACTTGTCCCTAGATGAAGATCTAGGACATTACCAGTCCCCCAGAAGTCTCTATCATGAACATCCCCCCCCAACACACACCCAAGGTTACTAATATTCTTCTCTATCACCAAAGATTAGTTTTCTAATTGCAGAACATTAAATAAAGGGAGTCATATTGCACAGGCTCCCCTGGGTCTGGCCTCTTTTACTCATTAAGTCTATCAGATTCATGTATGTTGATGCATATGGCAACACTTGACACAAAAGGGTTAATCTTTTTAGTCCTTTTGGCTAAATAATTACACATTATTCATTACCCCAAGTGTAAAGCATGGAAGTGAGAAAAAAGGTTAATTAGGCATTAAAACCTTTGATTTGTATTGTACTTTACAATTCACCTTGCTACATATTTCTTATTTCATTTGCCCTGTACAATAATACTGGCTATTGGGAGATATTATTATTATTATTATTACTATTATTATTTTACAGATAAGATTAGAGAGTGTGCTTTACTTACTGAAGGTTTTATATAAACAGCAAGTAAGGGGTTAATTGTCATTCACTCCTAGGCTTCCACCTTCAAAGGACATGTGGCTATAATACTAAACCACATTATCTACATTATTATTTGAATAAAGAAAATGGAAAAACCCATTTCTCAGCTTTGATGACCTATCATTATTCCTCAGAAAATGCAGTGTCAGTGCTGGGTAACATTTAGGTCACACCTACCACAGGTCAGACCTTTTCCTAAAGGCATGTATTCTCCCACTTAATCATCTTAAAATTCATCAGGAAGAAGGTACTATCATCAGCCCTAGCTTATAGCTGAGAAAACAAACACCCAGAGAGGTTAAGAAAAGTTGCTTAAGATCACACAGCAAGCTACTCTATCTAGGTTGGTGAATTCTGGTACAGAGCTAGATACTAAATATTTTAGGTTTTGTGGGCCACACTGTCTTTCTCGTGCCTATTTAGTTCTCCTGCTTTTGCACAAAAGCGACCACAGACAGGAAATTAATGGGCATGGCTGTGTTGCACTAAGGCCTTATTTCCAAAAAAACAGCCCCTGGGTCAAATTCAGCCTGCTGGCTGTAGTTCGGTGATTCAGTCTGTCCGTGCTCGCAGAATACTTGAAAACACCACAATGCAAATTCTGAGTCAAACTTAATTTGTGGGTGAAGCCAGAGACACACTTGCCAAACATAAATATCAAAACATGCTGCAAAAGTAAAGCAGAGTATGTCTGAACACAGAAGCATCTAGTTAGCTCACTTCCATCCTAACTAGCTATTCCATAATGGCTGGTTTGAGACCAGCAATGTCAAGTACACAGCACAGGCCAGAATCAAAAGGCAAGCGAAAAAGAACTTCCTCAACAAAAAGTGAACCTTAACCTTTCCTTCCTTATCTTATATATGGGACAATCTTTCTTGTTGGGCTTAAATGAACAATCAAGAGTGAAAATTGTTCTATTGGGCAAAGGCTGGGTTTCGTTGGTCTAGGAGTTAGTAACGAAAACCAGTCAGGTAGATTCAAAAGATCCAAATAAATAGAACGAAATTGAAATGTATCACATGTATCATCACGTCATTTGAATTCTGCAACTTTCATCATTTTAAGGAGTAGTTGGGGAGTATATTTTTATTTTAGTGATAAAAATGTGCCTTCCTCTTCTAAAAAAGTACCAATAATAAAAGCTCTGCTTCTTTTATAAAGTGTGAGCTTTGCTTGCCCTTGTCTTAGAATCCAGTTTATTTTTAAAACAAACCTTCTGAAAATCTTTGATATCACATTCAGCGATCCATCTGCTCCAATGGAAATTCTTTCAAGGGCAGGTGGCCTGTAACGTTGTGTGAGAGCAATTAATGAAGTTTTAAATCTCTTTTGCTCTTTCACGCTCGGCTGGATGGTAAAAAGGGGTCATCATCTTTCATTCTCTAGCTTAACAGTATACACAATTAGATATTTTCATGCCTTTTTATTTCCCTTTTAGATACATATATTATACATGTTTTCTGGGTAGTTCTAGATGCAGACCAAATGTACCAAAGAATGATAAAAATATTAACATATACTATAGGTTACATTAATAATGCTTTAAAAAGTAAAGAAATGTTATAAAGAAAATATTTCAATCAGCCATAACTGTCATTTGTATTCTCAAGACTATAACAGCAACTAAAGTAAAAAAAAAAAAAAAAAAAAAAAAAAAAAAAAAAGCAAGCTTTTTATACTAACATCGTTTAGTGGAAAAGTCCCCAAATCACATATTTATTATGTTTCATTTCAGATGCAAAATTTCTCTTCATGTGTTAGTACCACATTCACTCTAGTTAAATAATAATTCAATAGCAGATTTATGAATTAATTGATTGGACCCCCAATTTTTCTTGATTACTCTATTATGCTCTGAGCCTAATGGTGACTCAGATTAAATTATGCTTAAAATAAAATGTATTAGAGCTTGTTTAATTTATGACCTTTTTCGTGGAGATATACTTATTATATTTTCCTAAGTACATTGAGAATTAAGTTGTCTGACACTGAACTTAAATTTCATAAGGCATGGATGGTGTGGATAGTTTTCTGAAGAGTACATTTGTTTGTTTTAACATTGAATACAAAATTTGTGCTACTACTTCAGAGAGAGAAACATGTCATCATTAAAATTCAATTTGTGGGGCATCGGGGTGGCTCAGTCGCTAAGCATCTTCCTTCAGCTCAGGTCATGATCCCAGGGTCCTGGGATCGAGTCCCAAATCAGGCTCCCTGCTCAGCGGGAAGCCTGCTTCTCCCTCTCCCACTCCCCCTGCTTCTCCCTCTCCCACTCCCCCTGCTTCTGTTCCCTCTCTCACTGTGTCTCTCACTGTCAAATAAATAAATAAAATCTTTAAAAAAATTGAATTTGTATATTAGGATGTATGTCATTTGTAGTAATAATTAAGGACACACAGTAAATGCTGGAGACCAAATTAAAGTTCCTGAAGGAAGCAGCCCAGGCAGTAAGTCTTGTCGTTCTGGTGACCTGTGCAAATGGTATGTATGATGCCAGTTAGCTGTCACCCAACACTATACTGTAGACTATACATACTTATAAATTATATAAAAATTATATTTTCAGAGCACCTGGGTAGCTCAGGGGGTTAAAGCCTCTGCCTTTGACTTGGGTCATGATCCCAGGGTGCTGGGATCGAGCCCCACATCGGGCTCTCTGCTCAGCAGGAAGTCTGCTTCCTCCTCTCTCTCTCTCTCTGCCTGCCTCTCTGCCTACTTGTGATCTCTGTCAAATAAATAAATAAAATCTTTAAAAAAAACATTTAAAAAATCCTATTTTTGTGCTTTAAATCGGTTATTAAAAGAGAAATTCAGTCACAAAAAGGGGAGAAACACTACACTAATGAACTACAGTAGTTGATTTTAAAAGCTTGTAAAATATATTCACTTTTAAGGATATTTCTAGTACTCTTTTTCTTTCTTTTCACTTAGTTTTAATGCAAAGTAAAATCTTAATATAGAGACTTAGAAAAGTTCTTGTCTAACCGCTGACTTGTTACATTAAAGTCAGAAAAAAATTTGTGCTATAACTGTCTAGATGACACCTTTTGCTTTTCTGTTTTTATAAAAATATAGTGTTTTTTTTTTAAAGAAACTCAAAGTCTGTTTTTAACAGAACAAAGGAATATTGAAAATTTCTCAGAAAATAAAACTTAAGTGAACAGCAAACCTTATCTGGACAACTCAAGATAGAGTGCAGATTTGGAACTCATCTACTGTCAGCTGTCATGCTCATAAGAAAATGGAAAATTGAAGCATCTTTTGCTAGGGTTGAACATGCAGCCATTGGATGGATGCTTTTTCTAGTAGGCTACCCTGGAAAGTCTAATGCCCTTTCTAACCTGATACCTGAGAATCCAGCCATCTTTATAGTCCACTTGATTTTGACAGAGACATTTATTATTTTATGTCTTTTCCTATTCTGTTCCCTGTGCCTGGAAAACTTTTCATTCCTCTGTTTCTACTCTGCTCAAATGTCACTCACCTAGTCCTTGGACCTAGTGTCAGGCCCTGCTTTGCTTTAATTTTTAGTTATGCTTTCTCAATGTAGATTTTTATTGCTTTTATGTCATCACTGTTTGAAAGAGTGTCTGGGGTTAGATAGAGGTTATCAGTAAACCGAGAAAGAGATGAAAACACGGAAAAGAAGAAAAATCACAAAAATTTTTTTACAGTCAGAATTAAACATCAGATACTACCAGAGAGTTTCAATAAACTTATAAAGCAAACAGAACTTAAAACACATGAAAGTATATTATTTGTAGGAGCTTCATGAGACCACTTAGTTGTGTAGGAATACGATCAAACTGGTGTGGAAAAAATATTTGCCTTGTTTTATGGATTAATACCTCTAATCATTCCTTTTTTATTATCTCTCAGTAGCCAAGTCAAGCCAGATCTGTTCTTAGCTGTGCCTATTGGAGTTTAAGGGTTGATCAAGCCAACAGAAGACATGATTTCTCTTCTCTAGCTGGAAAGGCAAAGCATTCACATATTTATCAACTATAGATTTAAATTAGCTATAACTGGTTACATATCTGTTTTGTAGGGTATGTAATGAACCAACTACAAATACTGTAGAACTTCTTGAATGGAAAATACCACGGTGAACTTAAGCAAGTTGGGTAAAGTTTCTTGGCAGAAGGGTTGTTCATCTAAACTTCTGGGTGATGGCAGGGAAAAGTTTAATGGTCATTCGTTTATTGGAAACATAAAATTAGTCTAGAGACCAGATGAGAATGGAACATCTGATGAGCAGTAAGAATGATGCTTTGTATTGTAGAACAGCCTTCGATGCTAGAGATTTGAGATGGTATCTGATAGTTAACCAAGAATTGGTGAGTTCTTTCAACAGAGGAAGGGCATAAGCAACTTAAAGAAATAGCTAAGAAAATGTCCTTTAATTTACACTGAAGCAAATATCTCGGGCAGTTTTTTTTAAAGTAGCCATAGGGCATTTTTTTCACTCTCGATTAATAATTGAATATCTGTATGTATTTGGTGTGTCAGACACCAAAACCCAAACAATCCCCAAAAGCACAATGTAACATACAAAATAAATTAAGCCTAACCACAATATTCTAGTTCATAACATATACTTGGAAGGAAAAGACAGATACCAAGACTGTTAATTCTTAATATGATTATTTTCTTCTACTTTGAAGTCCTAATAAACAGAATGTATTTAATTTTGTGTTCATAATATTTAAGAAAATACCATATCAAAAAGAGGAGTAAAGAAGACTCCACATGTTAGTATATGTATTCATGATGCCTTACTTGTAATTTTAGTCATTTAACTGAAAAAAACAAACTAGCTGGATCTGGACTAGTCCACTAAGGTTTCAAATATTTGCATGTTAAAAAATACATATGCATGAATTTTGAAGTAATCATTATGAACACACCCCACAAGTTAAGCAGAATTTCCTACTATACATATTCAAAACGTCTTTTTCAAATGCTAATTTGTTAATTACAAACTTTTTCTCAAGCTTAACTAAACTCATAGACTTCATTGCAATACATTTGCATAATGTTTCCAGTATAGGCAATGCCATCATTATGTTACTGAAAATTTTCAAATGAAAAGGTACATTTTATTAAACCTCAAAGAATTAAGTTTGTTGTTCAGGGCAGTTATATTCAGAAAATAGAGACAGCTCTGAAAATTTTAGAAGTTTAAAATAAATGAAGCACTACCCATTTTATGTCGTGATAACTGGGTAAGACATTTTCAGTTTGCATAGAGCACTATTTAATTATCCTTTGTACCTCTCACACCAACAAATAATCAAGAACATCACTAATAAAATATTGGGGTCTAGAGTCTCAGAAATATGATTAGCATCTCTGACCTTCTGTCTCCTCCTCAGTAAAACAAAAGTGCTGCTGTGAAGGTGATGATGATTTAGTAAGTAGTTAACTGATACCAGCTGTTATCACGGTTATGATTATGACAGTTGTTAGTTTCAGAACAGCCCATCCTGAAGTTCTGAATTTAAGTCATGTTTCTTGCTCATCTTTTTTAGTTCTGGTTGATATTTTGTTCTTGTGCTTAATGCTAACATCTCCACAAGAGTAAAGGTGGAAAGGCACCACCACCAAAAGCATTAAAAATTTTTAAAAAGTAAGACACAAATTAGTCAACTCTTTATAATTTCTCAAAATAACCATCGATAAAATCAGCAATTAAAATCAGTCTTTAAAATGCAGTTTGGATATTATTTTACTTACATATAAAAAAGGGATAATACAAGTATCTATTCTATAGGTTTGTGAAGTTAAAATTAGAAAATATATGTAAAGTTCATAGCATTGTACTTGGCTTCCTGTAAATATTTAACATAATAATAATAATCCATAAACTCTAATCGTTCACATATCAACAATTTTACATAAATTAGCATAATTTGTAAAATCAGTATATGTGTTTTTGCATTACATTTATTTCCTATTAAAACTATTCTTCAGCCCAGATTATAACCCCTAAACACACGCTTATTTATAGGGTTTGGAAAGACATCAGTTACATGGTAGTAGGAAGGCTAGGGTTGAGTTTGGATGTAGGATGCTCAAATAACCATTAACATATTGGGAGCCTACCGGAGCTACTGGAGTTGATTATGACAGGCAACCTCAGTCCATTAGCACAGCCTTTTCCATGGATTTACACAGCCCTTCACTAATGGAACAAATGTTAACTCTAAATATGTCAACTATAAGAATCAAAACCTGGGGGAGCCTGGGTGGCTCAGTGGGTTAAGCCGCTGCCTTCGGCTCAGGTCATGATCTCAGAGTCCTGGGATCGAGCCCCGCATCGAGCCCCGCATCGGGCTCTCTGCTCAGCAGGGAGCCTGCTTCCTCCTCTCTCTCTGCCTGCCTCTCTGCCTGCTTGTGATCTCTCTGTCAAATAAATAAATAAAATCTTAAAAAAAAAAAAAGAATCAAAACCTAAGTTCTTCGCTTAGAAGAGGCTAATTTATTCTCATCTCTTCCTATCCTCCATGTTCTTTCTGAAATGAACAAAGAAAACTGCATTGCCTTGAATCGTATAATTGAAGCATTTCCAGGTGGAGGTCAGGAGAGATAATACAGAATGACAAAAAGAAAAGAAAAATCCCTATACATAAGAATGTTCTAACTATGGCTGAAACAGCATGCATTCTGAATGGGGAAGGTATCACCCCCAACAGGCAAATAGAGATTTTTGGGGTGGAAGGGAAGCAAAAACTGGAGGTTTTGTTTTGTTTTTTTTTTTTAAACATAATAGCACAGCTGTACATACAGCACATAAGCAGATACAGAGTTTGTCTATAGCACTAAATTTTTATAGGGATAACAATTATGAAAAATTGTTGGAAAACACCTCCTTTCAGGGGTAGTAATAAAAATAAGGGGGGGATGCTATGCTAAGGATACCAGAGTTTTGATTTTTGTTTTTGTTTTTGTTTTTCAATCTGTTAACAACAGACACAAAGGAACATACCTCAAAAAGCATGGATACAATTAAAATGTAGGGAGAGAGTGAAGGGGAGCACACACAACTTTTATACAGAATGTTTAGGGATTTCACAACCTCTCCATAGACAGTGAAATGATTCATATTATATAATGCATCAGTAGTGCAGGGGAATGTTTGCACAACTCAAACGGTATCTCCACTGCACCATATATAAAGGAAAAAACAACCAGATACTATCATTTAGGAAACACATGCTTCAGTCTGCTTTACTAGCTTCCTGTAGACAAAGGAGAGAGTCCCAAAGAACAAGAGCAATTTAAAACAACCCTTTCAAATACAACGTCACTCCTGGCATTTCGTCTAGAGATAAATCAGGAGAAAATAGTTTTTAGGACATATTTTACGTCATATTCTATACAAAACTGTGGCCCTGGCAAATTCTTGCATCAGTTTTGGTGGGCAATTTATACTTTAAAACTTTATTATGTTGTTATGTGGCTAAGAATTACAATTTCAATACTGTAAGTATGGAGGAAAGATTTAATAAAACAGGGGTAAACTAAGATAAAGAACAGATGTATAAAAAAAACCTGAAGATATTAGATTTATATACCAGTTCATTTTTTCCCAAGTGTTCTGTTTCTTTACTAATGGTTCTTAGAACTACAAGAGCAGAGCAACTCTGCTGGGGAGAGATCAAGGGGAGATACAGATCTTTAGAAACAACAGTAATGGTGATTCAGACAATGTGCTCTTTACTTTGGGAGGTTCTCTGCATACACTCAAATTCCTCAGTGATCTGGCATTATGAGAGGCTAACGTTCTGCTGGAAGTTTTCCTGGAAAACGTTTTGACATAGGATAGATTTGAATGGCAGAAAGTTTAGTTCTGACTTCAAGGTTTATCAAAGTTGCCTCATCACAAACAATGTCTCCTCAAAGCTGTGTCTAAAATTTTGTCTTCAGGGACACCTAGGAGGCTTGGTTGGTTAAGCAATCGACTCTTGATTAGGTTCAGGTCATGATTTCAAAGTCTTGGCGTTGAGCCCCATGACGGGTTCCACACTCAATGGGGAGATTTTCACTCTCTCTCTGTGCCCCTCCCCCAATGGTGTGCACATGCTTTCTCTAAAATAAATAAATGAAAGAAAGAAAGAAAGAGGAAGAAAAGGAAAGAAGGAAGGAAATTCTGTCTTCAAAACAAACTAAGTGGGATGCCTGGGTGGCTCAGTCAGTTAAGTGTCTGCCTTTGGCTCAGCTCATGAACCCAGGGTCCTGGGATCGGGTCCTCTATTGGGCTCCTTGCTCAGCAGGGAGCTTGCTTCTCTGCCTGCCTCTCCCTCTCTTGTGCTCTCTCATTTGCACTCTCTCTCTCTGACAAATAAATAAATACAATCTTAAAAAAAAACAAGTTTTCAAAGTCATTCTGTATGTTGATTGGTTGCTCTGTGTGTGTGTGTGTGTCCATCTATCTATTGAATTATGAGATATATTTCATGTCTCAAATAGGGATTCTACATTTTCAAAATGTTCTTCATCGTCATTCAGTTACTTCTCTAACTACAGTGTGAATCCAAGACAGTTATCAGTAATTCAGAAAGTTAACTGAAAAATGTCATCTCAATACATTTTTTAGATATATAAAATAATACCATCCTTGACTTGTTCAAATTCCTGATGCATAAATACAGATACGCAACTTTTATTTTTAAATCAATCTTTCTTTTCATTCTAACCTGAAACAGAATAATAGTTTGTCTGCTGCGTCACATGTGACCTTAAATTCATCACTTACATCCAGTTTATTAGTCCACAAAATGATGCTGTGTGACTCTCCATTCTAAGCACTAATTTTAAAATTATTCACGTAAGGGAAAAATGTACTTATTAAGAGAAATAAGATGATGTTTACCAAAACAATCCAGAAGAGATTCTACATCTTAAAATTCATTCTCTGTATCTATATCAATCCTTAGTCTGTGATTTTCTTTTATTTTCCAAGATAGAGAGCTTTTAAAAACATCATTAAAATGAACCTGGATCTCAGAATATTCATTAGGCAGCCATCCATGCTGCAACATATTTCAAAGTGGTTGGAAAGTGACAGGTACAGTTGTTACTCAACCCTATGACAGAGAGGTTCTGCAAGTTTTAAATGCCAATTCTAAAAATTTTATTTTCATGAATAAATATAAAACATTCTTACAATATATACAAGCGTAATTTTAATAAGTGGCTAGCACTCCCCATCTGCCTGACAATAAAGCCATTTAAAAGAGTGAAACTACAAGGATCATGCCAAGTTTTTTGGCTTTAGTGCTTCTTAGACAATAAAAAAGGAAAAAAGACCATATGTTTCCTAATTTTCCCACAACACTTTATATGCAAATTTCGATATGAATGCATGTATTTTATATGCACTTGTGTGATACATTTTTCTTGGAAAAAAGTGTTTAGTTTGGTTAAAAATTTATACTACAATTTATCCCACTCAAATGTTCACATAGCAACCAAAGGCATATAGTAGGGCTATAAATTATTCCATTAATAACTTCATTAATACAATTTTTGTATAGTTTTAACTATGCAAAATTTAAAAAATTAAAAAAAAATATCAAATTTCTTTGAGAGGATTGACATGGAAGTGAAATAAAAGTTTTTAAAGCCCTTTTGGAAATATTTTTCCTGTAATAAAATTAACTCATTTTAATAAAGAATTGGATGGGTCTTGAAATTTCTACAGTGTGATGTAATCACCACAATATTCATGATACAGTTGCAATAAAGAACATTTCCATCAACACCACAAAGTTCCCCTTGGACCTTTGCAGTTATTTCTCTCCCCGAAACCCAGCTCCTGAAAACCACTGATCAGTTTTCCATTGGTACAGTTTTACCTCTTCCAAAAGTTTATATAAAAACCCATAAAGCATGTAATTACTTGAATCTGGCTTCTTTTATTTAATATATTGTTTTTAATAGCCCTCTGTTATCATTCTGAGTCACCAATTCATTCTTTTTATTGCTATATTATTCCATTGCATGGGTGCATTGCAATTTGTTTATGCACCCATTTATGGGTACTGGGGTTATTTCTACTTCCTGACCATGATGACCAAAGCTGTTACTATAACACTCAGAAAAACCATATGCATAGACAACATTTCTCATACATAAATATCTGCAAGTAGAAGAGCTGGATCATATGGTAAGTGTGTGCTTTAGGAGAAACCGCCAAATATCGAAGCTGTACTATTTTGCCTTCCCATCAACAATGTATCAGAGTTTCAGTTGCTCTAAATCCTCAACAATGCTTGATATTGTCAGTCTTACTAATTTTAGCTAATTTAGTGGGTGTGCAGAATATTTCATTGTGGTTTTATTTTATCATCCCTAATGACAACAGTGAGTACCTTTTCGGGGCGCCTGGGTGGCTCTGTGGATTAAAGCCTCTGCCTTCCGCTCAGGTCATGATCCCAGGGTCCTGGGATTGAGCTCCGCATTAGGCTCTCTACTCAGCAGGGAGCCTACTTTCCCCTCTCTCTCTCTGCCTGCCTCTCTGCCTACTTGTGATTTCTCTGTCTGTCAAATAAATAAATAAAATTTAATAAATAAATAAACAAATAAAATGTGCCTTGACATGTTTTCTTTAGAGTTATACTTCTTCAGATTTGTTGAGCTCCTTTAAATCTGTCAGTTCATAGTTTTCATTAAATTAGGAAAATTTCCAGCTATTATTTTCTTAACCATTTGTTCCATCCTTCTTTTACTTCTCTACTTGCCTAACTCTAATTACATATATACTAGATTGCTTGGTATCGTCCCACTATCAAATAATATTCTGTTCATTTCTCCTCCAGTTTCTTCTTTCTATGCTTAATTCTGAATAATTTCATGTAACAGTTCTTCAAGTTTGCTGATGATTTCTTTGCTTCCTCTAATCTGCTGTTAATCTCATTCAGTGTATTTTTCATTTCAGCCATCATATTTTTCATCTCTAAGGGATGTATCTTCTTATATCTTCATGTCTCGCCTTATCACGCTCATGTTTTCTCTACTTTCTAGAACATATGGTACCTGTTTATAACTGTTTCAATTCACTGGCTACTAGTTCCATCACCTCTGCTATGACTAGAATTCCTCCTAATAATTGATATGCATCCTGGATATGTCTCATATTTCCCACTTTTTTGCACATCATGTAATTTATGACTGAATGTTGAACATAACCAATTTTAAATTATTTCCTGCTGAATTTTTATTGTAGTCTTTTAAATAATGTTGGATTGTATTGTGGTGTGTGGTTAAGTTACAGGGAATCAGTTGAATCCTTTCAAGTTTTGCTTTCCGTTACATTAAGTTCAAAGTAGTTTTAGTGTAGAGCTAATTGATTCCCACTACTAAGATGATACTCTTTCAAGGATTCTACCCATTGAGGGAACATAAACTCTTCCCAACTCTATGTGAGTAACAACAGTTCTAGCATTAGGTAATTTTCTTCCATTTATGAACTGATCAGCACTAAGCCAAAGATTTGAGAAGACCACTCTACAATTCTCCAGAGTTCACTCTTTTATCCTCCCCCCCAAAAATTTCTTCTTCTTCAGTGTTTTACCTTGCTAGATACACCAGATTGTTCAAATTGTGATCTCTTTGTTTCATGTCAGTGAGACCAGGAGGCTTCAGTATCTTCAAGAAGAAAGCTAGAGGAACTGTAAGACTCATCTTTTTGTTTCCCTTTCTTCACACATCACTGCATGGAACTGGCTGCCACCCAACACTTGAAAAACACTGTTTTGTATATTTTGTCTGGTTTTCTAGTTGTTTAGGGTGGGAAGATAAATTTGAAGCACTATTCCATCATAACTGGTGAAATAATTTTCATATCGCATCAGTGATAGTGTACATTAAATAATTAGATCATTTTACTAGTTTTGCTTCCTAACAGTTATTTTTATAAAGAATTATTATTCTTTCTCAATATTTAAGAAGTATATCTCACAAGTTGCACTTACTATTACTTTACTTTTTTTTTTTTAAGATTTTATTTATTTATTTGACAGAGAGAGATCACAAGTAGGCAGAGAGGCAGACAGAGAGAGGGGGAAGTGGCTCCCTGCTGAGCAGAGAGCCCAATGTGGGGATCGATCCCAGGACCCTGGAACCATGACCTGAGCTGAAGGCAGAGGCTTTAACCCACTGAGCCACCCAGGTGCCCCACTATTACTTTACATTTTAATGTGATTTATTTTGCTTCTTATCAATCATGTTATTTTTTTTTTCCATCATGCCCTACATCCAGAAGGAAAAAAAAAAATTAAATATCCTGCCCTACAAAAAAGTATCTTTTATGGCCATGTTGAAGATCTAAAAATAAAATAAAATAAAATAAAACACACACAAATAACAGTATAAATTAAGGTACAAAGATATTGGAATACTTGAAACAAAACAAATGAAAGTAGAGAAAAGGACAACTAGGGCAAATGAGAAACTGAGAGAAAAAATCTCAAAAAGAATAGAAACCATAAGGAGGAAGAGCCTAGAATTAACCTAGCAAAAATTTTATTATTACTATAGTTATACATAATACATCACCTATCTTTGGTAACAGCTTTGTAAAACTGTTAAATTTTTGTTTTTCTTTATATTAAGACTCAGATTCCTGCATATTCTTCAGCTATTGCTGAAATTATCCAGTCATGATTCTGGTACTTCAGCAAGGATTATCCATGCTCAAGTCTATCTGACAAGAGTATTTACAGATATCTTCTACCCTTCAAGAAAAGACCCTGGCTTAGCAATTAGTCAGTCAGAGAAAAACAATTATCATATAATTTCACTCATATGTGGAATTTAAGAAATGAAACACAGGATCATAGGGGCAGGGAGGGAAAAGTAAAATAAGACAAAACCAGAGAGGAAGTCAAACCATAAGAGACTCTTTTTTTTTTTTTTTAAAGATTTTTTTAATTTATTTGACAGACAGAGATCACAAGCAGGCAGAGATGCTGGTGGAGAGAGAGAGGAGGAAGCAGGCTCCCCGCCGAGCAGAGAGCCCGATGTGGGGCTTGATCCCAGGACCTTGGGATCACGACCTGAGCCGAAGGCAGAGGCTTTAACCCACTGACCCACCCAGGCGCCCCCCCATAAGAGACTCTTAACTATAGAGAACAAACAGGGTTGCTGGAGGGGACGTGGGTGGGGGATGGAGAACTGGGCGATGGGCATGAAGGAGGGAACGTGATGTAATGAGCACTGGGTGTTCTACGCAACTGATGAATCATTGAATTCTACTTCTGAAACTAATAATACAACATATTGATTAACTGAATGTTTATAAAGGACTCAAACTTAAAAATTGTCAAATAACAAGACTTTATTTCATAAATAACTATGAAGTTTTTTTTTTACAAAGAGAAGCCACATTTACAGTAATGAAACTTTGATAATCTATGTAAAGATATTCTTGCAACAGAGTACCTAATAGGTAATGCTACCACTTTTGTAGTAACTTGAACCCTACACTTACACATCCTTCCTCATCGCTACCAATTTTTCACTTTGATTAGAAAGCCTGGATTCCTTTTTGAAGATTTTTTTCAAACTGGTTCAATTGCAATCAGCTGCACTAATTCTCCATCTATGGGTTTAAGATGGCAAACCAAGGGACGCCTGGGTGGCTCAGTGGGTTAAGCCTCTGTCTTCAGCTCAGGTCATGATCTCAGGGTCCTGGGATCCAGCCCCGCATCGGGCTCTCTGCTCAGCAGGGAGCCTGCTTCCTCCACTCTCTCTGCCTGCCTCTCTGCCTACTTGTGATCTCTCTCTCTGTCAAATAAATAAACAAAATCTTTAAAAAAAAAAAAAAAAAAGATGGCAAATCAAGAAGGTCAAGAGGAAAAGCAAAAGAACATACTCACTCACATCGTGTAAAATTATAGCCACCTGCACTATGTTTGCAGTGTTACTAAGCCAAATGAAGAGCCCAGAATGCAGTACTTCCTTCTACTCTCTGCCGGGAACTGTATCACAGAGCGGTCAAGGGAGCCACTCTTCCTCACTCACACAGGCATGCTAAAAACAGCACTTGAATCCTCTGGCTGCACGAAATTGTTCAGAAGATGAAAAGGCTGTTGGTTAACCATAAGGAAAAATTCTCCAAATGATGAAACAAGAAAAAGGTAAAGTCAGGACCCACTGGGAGCATCTCATTTTGCTACGAGGAACTTCTTTGTTACTATGTAACTAAGGGCACCTAAAACCAACAGCAGAAGAACACTAGCCTACATTTGAGCAGTACTTGGATTTTTTTTTTTCCACTTGTGATTCTATCTTCGACTTCATTATGTTTTGTATAGGGGCGGTAAAAAATGTCACTAAAAAAAAATACTGATGTGATTTTATAGCAAAAGACTAAGAATAGCACACTTCAGAGACTCTAATCACAGTTGATGCTCACTTCCTTACTCAATGCTGATGCTTCCTTAATCCTTCAGCTGTTGCTTCCAAATACTCTTGAGGTTAATGCTTGACACATACACGTCTGTCAGTAGAGGTGCCATGTTTTTAAAGTATAACATAAAACAAACACACCCTTCATAATTTACTACATCTTTCTATTATAACTTTACCAGTACATTTCCTTCTGCTTCTGGAAAGCCTCCAACTATTGAATACTTTTTTTTTTTTTAAGAAATCTTAGAGAAATATTGAAAATACTCATGTAAGTATCACTGTAGTTTATATTGTAATCTTTAATTGGTAGAAGGTAATCTTGTTTGATGTTATCTTCCCAACATCTGACACACAGAGCTCCTTAATAAATATCCATTGATTTAATCTAGATGCTAAATAGAAGATATAAAGTAACTATAGATATAAAGATATATATAAAGATATAAAGATATAAAGTAACTAATGCATATTTTTTACACAAGGAATGCAAAATTTCTGAGGACTGAACATGTAAAAATTCATTCTACATGTACATCAATAACATGTACATCAATAAAATGACAATTCTTATGTAAAAAGTACAAAATAAAATCATATCAACTACGATATAAAAGATCTATTTAAAAATAACTCTAGGGGCACCTGGGTCGCTCAGTGGGTTGAGCTGCTGCCTTCGGCTCGGGTCATGATCTCGGGGTCCTGGGATCGAGCCCCGCGTTGGGCTCTCTGCTTGACGGGGAGCCTGCTTCCTCCTCTCTCTCTGCCTGCCTCTCTGCCTACTTGTGATTTCTCTCTGTCAGATAAATAAATAAAATCTTTAAAAAAAAAAAAACCTCTAAATTCTCCTTAAATATTTTGTAGTCATTTCAAACATAAGTAACCCTTCTTCTTCTTCTTCTTTTAATATAGGGCTCAAACTCAAGACCCTCAAATTAAAGAACTGAGATGAGATCAAGAGTCAGATGCCCAACAGACTAAGCCACTCAGGCGACCCTCAAACATAAGTAACTATTTTTTAAAAGAGTTTATTTATTTATTTGAGAGAGAGAGATAGCAAGAGTAGGGTGGGAGGGGAAGAGGGAGAAGCAGGCTCCCTGCAGAGCAGAGAGCCCAATGTGGGGCTCAATCCCAGAAATACTGGGATCATGACCTTAGGCAAAGGCAGACATTGAGGGTTTTGGAGGGGAGAGGGGTGGAGGGATGGGTGAGCCTGGTGGTGGGTATTAAGGAGGGCATGTACTGCATGGAGCACTGGGTGTGGTGCATAAACAATGAATCTTGGAACACTGAAAAAATTAAATTTAAAAAATAAAAATAAATAAATATTACAAACAAAACAAAACAAAAACAAAGGCAGACACTTAAACAACTGAGCCACCCAGGTGTCCCATAAATAACTATTCTTATATATTTTATGTGATTTTTTTATTACTGGTGAATACATCAGCAGCAGTCTTCAAACATCAATGATTAGGGATTCCTGTCTACATTATTATAATATTTTGAACAACTGAGTTCAGTATTGAGGCATTCTAATTAACATGTTCAATGGTATAACAATGTAATACCAGATAATCATATAATTCTAAGAAGCAAATTATATCTGAATGACTCCATTTTCTTACTGACTATGTCATAATGTGGCTGAGTCTAACTCTGGTAGATAATAAGATTACTTGGTATTTTGTGGGCCAGCATGAAAAGTAGGTCAAAACCTGCAAGTCTTTTTAATGTGAGACAAGAAAGTTTAATTTAGGAAATGATATTAATTTGAGTATTCTACAATGTTCTTAAAGATGCATTCTAGAATGTTCTTAATTTTTAGTTGTTTCTAAAGGAGTACAAACATTATAACTACATCATTTAACTAAGGAAGAACTGGGAAAAGAAAAGTGATATAAAACATGGAATAAATGAAGGTAACTACTTAATCCTCATTTGTACCGACATTTGTTGACACAGTTCAACTTCCTAAAGTTGACATTGAATTTAAAACATAATTTTGTATTTCTGTATTTTGAAATGTTTCATGTGCCATTTGTTGCTATGTCTAAATTTTAATTAGAGGGCTTTTAAAAACTAAAATTAATATCATGTGCAATGTAGTTTTCACTTATTTTTAAAACACACAATGAATTCTAGCTGCCAAATTATAATTGAGAAGAAATCACACCAGGCCAGAGAAGAGCTCTTCTGCCAACACAATTTTTGAAAACCATCAAGACTTTTTTCTAATACATGGGAACCATATTATCAGTGATGCACCCGTGCTTGTTATTAATCTCAGAAATATATATTATAGATGATCATCCCTTGTGCATTGCTAGATGTATGAAAGTTGGGATTTTTTTGCTTTAAAATGTGGTTCACTTTCATAGGCAGATATATTGACCCCTTATCTTGGAAAACTCCTTGCTAACCATGTTTTCATTAAAATTCCTTAAATTATGGAACAATAACCTCAAAGGGGATTGTTTATTAGAGTTTTCTAGGCACCCTATATACTTGTGACTTGCAAATGAATTCTAAATGAATGCTAGAAGTGCCAAAATCCAAAAGAATAGCCCATGTGGAAAAAAGATGTATCAAAGCCTAAAGGATTTATGTTTAAATTATTGAAATTCAATTGTGGATGCATGGTTTATTTATGCTGATTGGCTTTCTGGCAGCATTGTAGGCTCTAAGTCTATTGGGTTTAGGACAGAAGACAATGACTTCTTTTCTGTATATTTTAATATTTTTTCTACATCACTTGTCCATGTTGATAAGACTAGTGACTCAGAAATGAAAAAATTTTCATGTAGCACATGTGTAAGTCAACTTTCTTCTCATCTGTCCTTTAATTGACTCAGAGATCTGGATTTTTCACTGCAGTGTGAGAAAAGCAGTCATTTGATAAAGAAGGTATGAAAGCATATTTTTATACCAATAAAAGAATGCAATCAAGTAGGGTGACAGTGAAAATGTTATATACCTAACTAATATTTGATGGAACTATTGTATAAAATATATCTTGCACCCACCATGAACACTGTAGTAACAAGCTATGTAGAGAATGGATTGTTTTATAGGAAGCTTATTATTATAATCACAAAAATAACCAGATATGTCTTGTTATTTGTATAGATGGGCAGTGCCCTGGGGAAACCTGGAATCCAGCTAAGGATGCATGGATCTTTCATTCTTCCTCACACCTGGGGCTTCTTCTCAGTTGTTGCCAATTCCACCAAGAACTGTGCTCAGAAGAGAAAGAGAGTGAGTATCAAAATGTTACTCAAGACCCTGAAGTAGCTAAGGATGTATCCTTGCGGCCTGCAACGATGTTCTTTCAGAATTCTAGGGAAGACACCTTCTTTTTCCTACCTGATCCACATGATGGGCACAAGCATGTGTCAGCTTACTGACTGGCTTTCGTAAAATAAGGTAAATCGTACTGGTAAGCATGGCATCATCAGATGGTCTTTCTTGAGTGTTACTCTGGTTGACAGGAAAACATGAAATTAACACAGGATATAAACAGGAACTTTTTCTAGTATTAGCGTCCACAGTTTTCTCTCTGGTGGCATACGAAAGGCCTTCAAAAGCACACATTATACATATGAGAAGATTCCAGTGCTGAGGTTGAGAATTAATACTGTGATGGTGAGAAGGTCTCTGCTGGAATTGACTCCGATAAAACACTGGAGCACACTCCGTGTTTAAAACAGACACTGTACATCCCCCCCATGATTTCAAATAAATGTTCTAACATTTTTTTAAAAAACTTGGTTCTAGGTGTGAATTGAAATATATGCATTTTACATTGAGCGTACGTTTCATATTTTATTAAAAAGAAAAGAAAAGAAAACCCAGACAAAAGAAGCTAATTAAAAAACACTAAATGTTTCTCTAGTGTAGTGTATGAACAGCCCTTTAAGAATTATGTTATAACAGTAAGCTGTAATTATAACTCGGTATAATAATGATATCATTCGGCAAGCTCAAAGCAGTTCTACTGCATCCAAACACGGTGAATACCCAGCAGGGAATGGCATTTCACAACAACTTGCTTTCCTGTTCTACGCAGGTCATATAATATTTATCTTTTATTTCATTGAGTGTGATCATGATACAAAATAATGTGCTCTGTTGTGTAGAAAGGGTTAAGTTATGGCCTTTGTGAGCCATTAGTTGGAGATTTATTGGGGGAGTTAGTGAGTCTATAGTTCAATATGTGGTGATTGAACAAGGACCATAGGTGCAGAGACGGGGAGAGGAAGAGAGGCGAGGCAAATGACATCCCTGGGGCTTTACAACATATGGCCCATCAGTCAAGGGTCAAGCCCCCTCACAAATTGCATGCACTTTACATAGCCATCTGCATCAATAAATTACTACTCTTCTACGCCAGGCACTAATGCATGAGCAAGAGGGATCAGTCCCACTTACAAATAAACTGTTTTATTTATTCGTGTTCATTTGGGCCCCATGGTGTGACCTATCTTTCCACAATAGAATTTTTTCCCATGGTCACTCCAACCCACTGACAAACACTTTAGTTTTTTAAAAATATACATTTGTCTTGTCCAAAGTGATAAGCTATGTCCTAAAGAGTAACTAAGGTGAGGTGTAGGGGCAGCGGGTCGGAATGCCCGTGAGAAACTGAGCCTGCCACGATGAAACTTCAACATGTTAATTTGTCTTGTTTCTTTCCACTGAGATTCCCGGGACGTCCAATAGCTAGCTTGCTGGGGGAACTTCCAGGAATGCTGTACTTTGCATTTGTAGCTGTTGTTCGTTTACAAGTTAAGACTGTCAGCCAGAAGGCAACTAGTTCTTTTGACTACCACTTAGATGTGGAGAGAACCTTTAAAACTGGTAGTTCTGGGCACATTTGAATATGCGTATAAAACTGATCTCACCTAAAATGCTTTTTGTGTAAATTCGGCTATTAGTTTTATTGCCTAATCTCTTATTTGTTTTTCTTCAGTGCATTTGCCCCAAAAGTTAAAGCTTTGTGGGCCTGAGACTATCTTTTCTATCTAAAATATGAAAAAATATATGGTACTTGGTATTCAGGAAGAAGCAAACGCTTCTGAAAAAGTATCAATACTGGAAATGTCATCAGTTTATAGCCATGTGAATGGCTGGTGGCACATTTAAAAAGCCAATCTATTTTCACAAAAGCAGGATATTTGGGGAGAAAAAAAATGGAAAAGAAGATGAAGAGGAAGAGGTGTTTACTTTGAGGTGGTGACTCTTTCATAAATCTTTTCATTTAATTCTTGCAACAATCCTTGGATGTGGGTAATTATTTTCACTATTTTATAGGTGACAAAACTGAGGGTTAGGCAAGATTAAGGGATTTGCCCAAGATCACATAGTGAGAAGAGTTAAAACAGGGATTAATAATAACTCTGCCTGGTCCAAAATTCACTACTACCCAATCTTCTAAGAAAAAAGAAAGGAAGATGGAAGGGAGCTGTGAGATCCATGGTGGAACTGTGGAGTCATGGAGTCCTAAGGCAGAGAAGGCCCATATCTGTAATATTGTTCAACCAATGCTCTGCTACTCTAACCTCATCTATAACAAGAAGTACTTGTGGGTGGCACAAATGGGGGAGAAGCAGCAGTTCGGTTCAAGAAGAAAAGTAATACAGATAAGAAAAGAGATGTACTGTGAGTGGGAATATAAATTGGTGTAACCACTAAGGAAAACAGTATGGATTTTCCCCAAAAAGTAAAAAATAGAATTGCCATGTTATCTATCCAACAATACCACTTCTAGATATTTATCTGAAGAAAATAAAACTACCTGAAAAAATATATATGCACCCTTATATTATTGTAGCATTATTTATAATAGCCAAGATAAGAAAATAGCCTGAGTGTCCATCACTGGATGAATGAAGATATGTATGTACATATATGTGTGTGTGTGTGTATGTATATATTATGTGTGTGTATATATATGCACATGTGTACATACACACAATAGAATATTATTCATCATAAAAATGAAGGAAATCTTGCCATTTTTGATAACATAGAATGGACCTTGGGGCATTATACTAAGTGAAATAAGTCAGAGAAAGACAAACACTGTATGATCTTGCTTATATATGGAATTAAACAAACAAACAAGCTAAACAACTTCATAGATACAGAGAATAGATTATGGTTGGAGGCAGGAGTAGGGGATGGATAAAATGGAGGAAGGTGGTCAAAAAGTACAGACTCCCAGTTATAAAGTAAAATAAACCTTGGGGAAACAATAAACATGGTAACTATATTTAACAATACTGTATTACATTTATGAAGGCTGCTAGGAGAGTAGATCTCTACTAACGTAATATTATATGTCAATTTTACCTCAATGAAAAATAATTAATTATAATTTTCCTTTTTTTTTAAGAAAAAGAAAAGAGAAGGAGTAACTGGAGATCACTACATCTCTGAGGCTCAAATGTGGCCAGAAACAGGCTCAGTGATTATGCATATCAAGGATAGGTTTCAATTTATAAGCTGTCTGGAGCACTGAGCAGAGCAGGATTCTGAGTGATGCCTGAGATCAGTGGGAAAAAAATACAAAGATGGAACAGCTTAGAAATAAGTAGCATGAGGAAAAGAGGAAGTTTAAAGAAATACCTCTGCCTACTGAAATATTCTTGAACTCATCTGAAAAGCTGGTTGAAATCCCAGTTTGCTCTTATACTTTATGAGACTGGGTCTCGATATCCTTTTGGAAAATATTCTGATCTTGGACATCTTACAGAATATGTAGAATGCCTGTATATGTACAAAAATATTGAGATACATGTCCATAATTTCTTTTTCTTATGGGTTGGTATGTGCTAAAAGGGCCGACCTGGATTCCCATAAACCCTATGCAATTCTTTAAATACTCCAAAGTAGTCTATCCATGCAAAACTTAATTAATTACCTTTTAAATTGAGAGCAAATAGACACAGGCATGATTTAGTATGAGAAACACAGATGTGTACTTCACATCTGAGATTGGACTCTAGTTCATGAAACATATTAGAGTGGACACAAGACCAAAGTCTTTTGATTTAGATGGAAAGTATACAGTAAGATTTGCATTGTAATGGATCCATTGACCCCTGGTCAAGATGGAATTGTCAATAGAAGTGTCTTATGTACGGTATGAATCATATCTAATGGTTCTATTAACATCATATTGAGATTGAAGTCTCAAGGAGCATGACTTAGAATAATGGAAATGGAAAAGGGCTTTATTTATTATTTTCATTTCATTTCTCTAAGTGTATTTTCTCACTTTTATATCATTTCTCATAAAAAAGTAAGCAATGATATACTTGTTAAAATTATATCAAGGCACATAAACTTGTAAAAGGTATCGAGTTTTAAAACAGATGTTTTTCCCTCAACAAGAGCAATTCCCTAATGGCCTACACCTTAAGGAATAAGGAAAATAGGGACTAATGGAAAGAGTGGAGGATGGCAGTGAGCAAACATAACGTATTCTGCTACTCCAGCCTCTGACATACTTGCAACCATCGGCAAACGACTCTCCTTCCCTCTCTCACATTCTTCAGTTCGAAAATGGGGATAACATGATGCCTGCCTTTCCTTTATGTCCTGGGATGTGAGGATGAGTCAGATAATATAAATGAAGCCTTTGGAGCACATTAAAAGAAATTGGTTTTTGAATTACAATAATTATTTAATGATGTCTTATTCCAGTTCCATCAGATTGACTAAATTCGGTGTTTAAGTAGTAAAATGAGCAATCATCAATCCAGACAGTTTTCTCGTTGTTCAAGGTATTTCTGAAGGAATAGGAAGAAGAGACTTTTACACAGTGGTATCCCTGAAGCAACAGTCTTATGTCATTTTAACTTGTAAAATGTTAAAATATAGGATCTTAACTATACTCCCCATTTGTTTTAACAGGTAAGTAGGAAGGCGGGTCTCTATTCAGACTTGTCAGAAGCACTACAATGACTAATAATAAACTATCAAAGAAACAAAGTGTTAGGGGACAAAGAGAAAAAAAGCCTTCATCTTACTATATGGACAACTACATATTGGAAATAACCAGAGGGTAAAGCTGTGGTTCTGGCAGATTCTGAATGCTGATGGAAGATTGTGGCAAAAACAAAAAAACCTTGAATTCTTGAGAAGGATCAAGCACAGAAACTGAAGGATACTTTTCTCAGCAGAGGCCTTTTTCAAAATGGGGGAAAAATCATAAAAAATTAAAGTTAACACTCCCATGAGCGCTGAAGGTTAAGTCTAAATAAAACAGAATAAATCTGGATGGAAATTACAAACTTTGTCCAAATGTACACAAGTAGAAAAGAAAAGAAAAATCTAGAAGCTCGTGTGACATGGCAGTTGCTACAAAATTACTTTGGTGTGAAGAGAAGCTGAGGATAGATGTGACCAACGATGAATGAAGAGTCCGTGTTAGAGATTTACTAATAAAGCTGAAAATGACATTTGTCCCTGGATGTTTTAACTTTCATTTAAGAACTAGACCAGGACTGGGGCACCTGGGTGGCTCAGTCATTAAGTGTCTGCCTTTCACTCAGGTCCTGATCCCAGAATCCTGGGATCGAGCCCTGCATCTGGCTCCTGCTCAACAGGAAGCCTGCTTCTCCCTCTCCCACTGCCCCTGCTTGTGTTCCCTCTCTTGCCATTTCTCTCTCTGTCAGATAAATAAATAAAATCTTTAAAACAAAACAAAACAAAACAAAAAACCTAGACCAGGACCTAATATATATATATATACATACACACATTTTTTTTTGGAAAAAAAATCATTGCCATAGTTTCCATTGGATAAAAGCACATAATTTGAAAATTCAGAAATTCTAATTTTAAAAAATGGCATTATTCTCTTGGATACAGGCCTTAACAACATACTTATGAATATATCTCCTCAAGAAAGGAAAACAAAGCAAAAATAAACTACTGAGACTATATCAAAATAGAAAGCTTTTGCACAGCAAGGAAACCATCAACAAAACTAAAAGGCAACTTATTGAATGAGAAGATACTTGCAAAGAAAATATCCAATAAAGGTTAATATCCAAGATATATATATCTCAACACCAAAAAACAAACAATCCAATTAAAAAATGGGCAGGGGAACTGAAGAGCATTCTTTCCAAAGACGGTAGAGAGATAGACAACAGACACATGAAAAGAAGGTCAAAATCACTAGTCATCAGAGAAAGGCAAATTAAGACTACAATGACTACAATTAAGACACCAGTCAGAATGGCTAGACTAAGAAAGATAAGAAATAACAAGGAGGAGGAGGAGGAGGAGGAATGTAAATTGGTACAACCACTAAGGAGAACAGTATGGAATTTCCTCAAAAGATTAAAAATAAAAATACCAATTGATCTAGTAACTCTACTACTGGAATTTACCTAAAGAAAACAAAAACACTAATTCCCCCCCCCCAAAAAAATGGGGGTGTCTAGGTGGCACATTCAGTTGAGCATCTGACTCTTGATTTCAGTTCAGGTTATGATCTCATGGGTTGTGTGACTGAGCCCTTCATCAGGTTCCATGCTCAATGGAGAGCCTGCCTCTCCATTTCCTTTTCTCTCTGCCCTTTCCCCCACTTGTGCTTCCCTCCTCTCTCTTGCTCTCTCAAATAAATAAATCTAAATCTACATATACATACATATATATATGCACCCTTACATTTATTGCAGCACTATTTACAATAGGCAAGATGTAGAAACAGCCTATGTGTCTATTAATAGATGAATGGATAAAGAAAAAAAAATACAGAGAGCATGCGAGAGAATGGAATATTATTTAGCTATTAAAAATGAGATAGTGCCATTTGCGACATGGATGGACCTAGAGGGTATGATGCTAAGTGAAATTAGTCAAACAGAGAAAGACAAACACCACAATATTTCTCTTATATGTAGAATCGAAACAACAAAACAAATGAATGAACAAACCACCAAAGAAACCCGCAAACTCTTAAATACAGAAGAAAACTGGTGGTTGCTAGAGGGGAGGTGAGTGGAGGAAGGGCAAAATACATGAAGGAAATTAACATGAACAAAATTCCAGTTATAAAATAAAGAAGTCGTGGAGATTAACAGTATAACATTAAAAAGTAGCAGATAAGTAACTTATAACTTAGCTTCCAAGGCATACCTTCGTTTTTTGTTTTTTGGGTTTTTTTGTGGGGTTTTTGTGTGTGTGTGTGTGTGTGTGTGTGTTTTATTTTGTTTGTTTGTTTTAGAATAGGGCTTTTTCTACTTCTCTCATGATTCAGAATTCTAACTTTCCTTACCTGGTCAGATGACTCTGCAATCATTTTGCAAATTGTTCCACTGAGATATAATACAACACAGGGAGCAAATCTTCCATTTAGTAACTATGTGATCCTGGAGAATCTAGTTAAGCATTGGATCTTAGGTTTTTTGTTTTTTGTTTTTTTTTTTTTTCATAGTAAAATGGGGATGATATAGAACTATTGGGGGCATTAAATAAGTTAATAACTAAAGTATTTAGAGTATCACTCAGTTCCTAGCAAAGTTAGCTAAGAATATCATCATCATCAACCTCATCATTCTCACAAAGATTTACTATAATCACTTGCCTACTTTGTAATATCCCAACTCTGATTTATGAGGCTGAAAGACAATGGTTAAAATATGCATGGCATCCCAAGTAGCTTCACTGGATTTTTAAAATAATTTTTTTCTAGGGAGTTTTTAAAAAATATTTTTGGAATTTTTTGTAGGTGCAAGAGACGTATGCTTATTCTGCATTTCCAGGCTCAACTTGAAGAAACCCCAAGGTTTCCTTCAATAGTAATCTATTACTTGCAAGGATGTATAGGCAAGGTCCATCCAAAGACTTTTATGGAGAGAACGTTCTCTCATTGTGAACTGCACAACTCCCAGTACACTTATCAGCACAAGTACGCTTCCGTGAGTGTTTTGTGCAATAAAAACCCGGTTCAAATTGATCATTTAACTCAAAATTTTTTTCACCCCTCACACATCTTTGGCAATGTAAGTACCACGATGTTGCCATTTTTCAATTTGCAAAACCTAGGTTTCAAAAGGAAGAAATACAGCAGGATGTGTTTTTCAATCCCTAAACATTATCTGCCCCATCCAACCTATTGTGTCACTTGGGAATATCTGTTGGAGCTTCATCTCCAAGATATCCTCCCGTGACTGTATGAAACAATGGAGTTGGTGACACATTTGTTCCCAGCCCTCATAGTTTTGTGAATGTACAAAACTGAAGTGGTAAAAATTACAAGGCGGGTTGCTTTAAGCCACTGTTTTTTAGGTCTGAGGATGTATCATCAGTGTAAGGATATTTTAGAGTACCACCAATGGTTCTCCCATCTCATTCACACAAATGATGAAATCAGAAATGCACTCTTTTGGCAACAGAGCAGCCAGAGGCTTTTTTCCATAATGGTGCTGACTTTCTTCCAACTGAGGCAATGAACCAATTTAAAAAATATATATAGCACACAGACATGCGTATCTGAGCATCTATGTCTGCGTATCTTAGCATTTTATTGCTGATGTATGAACAGTAATATTGTCATGATTTTGGATTAAAATATATTCTTGTCTATAAAAGCACAGATTCTCCAGAACAAAGGATGAAGCCATAATAAAAGCTCCCTTTTATGCTAGTTCCTTAGAGGGCTGACAACACAGTGTAGCAATATGTCTTGTTCTTTCCAAGACTAAACATCGTTTAAAAAGGTCTATTCTCAGTCTACAGAAAGGCTTTAACAGCTCATTCCTATTTAAAGTGTCTTTGGAGAGAATATCATCCTTCCCTTGGATCTAATTGTCGCTGTTTTCTTAAGTGGCTACATTACTTGTAAGGTTGCTTCTGTAAACCACCCCTGCTTTCCCCACGAACACGTTTGCCATTTGGCCACAGGCACTCATGAGAGTCCTGTCTCTCTCTCCTCTCTCCCTCTCCCTTCCTGGATTTATTTAAAATGAATTTAAAATTGTTTCTGTGGCAGACATTGAGAACAGAGGCAGGTCTCCAGCTAAATTGCTTTCCCATACACTCTCTTCCTTCGCCCTGCGATGCTTCCTCAGATATGTGACAGGCCGATTAAAGACTGAAAGTCTGGGAGTGTCTCATTTCATCACTAATTCTGGGTTGGCAGGCTCTGGGTGAAACGCCCATGAAGCCCAGCTCCCAGGAAGAGGTTTCCAAGAGGTCAAACAAATGCCGTTTGTTAACATGTCCTGCCTGGCTGGAGCCTGCTCCCTATTCTCTACCCCCGAAGCCACCACCACCGAAAGGTGAGGTTACCCACTGGGGCAGCACAAGTGCCAGGACATTGAAGTGATGGGGAAGTTGCGCAATTATCAGGTCATTTCATCATTTCAGGGACTCGATTATCGTGATTGACTCTCCTGTCAGCCCCACTGTCATCAGATAATTGTACAGACCTCATCGTCACTTCCACTCCGGATCTATGGCCTGTGTGACCTTGGGTAAGTCATTTAAACTCCTGCAGTCGATTCCTCTTGCCAGAGAGAACACACTAAATGACCATTGGAGCCGAATCTCCTTTGTGTCCTGTTTGCTTCATTTAAACGGATGGGTTTATTATAATTCAAAACAGTGAATCAACTCGGTTCACCTCAGAGAAATTTCTTAAATTGCCATTCTAAGGATCACAAAAAGTCATGTTACCCATCCGGAGTTGCAAGTAAATCTTCAGGCTACTGACTGCTGAGAAATAACACCCACCCCACCCCCCTCTTTTTTTTTTCAATTTCACAGGAATTAAAATGCTGCTCAGTTATGCTGTGAACTATCATCGCCTCAACTAGAGAACATTACGCTTTTTCAATAAGTCGGAGAAAGGGCTATAGTAGGTATGTCTTCCATGCCCAATGCGTGAAATAATATCTTCAACAAATCATTGCCGATTTCCCCCCAAATCCATAAACGGGCTGCGGAGGATCTGGGAAAAACATCCCATCCCAGGGCTGCGGCCCCCCCCCAATTTCGCTGACCACCTGTTTTATGACTTCTGTAGTGCACTGCAGACACATTATGAGGAATAAGTTGAGACCATGTGAGAGTCATTTAAAAGGAAATTCTAACCAGAATGACAAGAGGATCTCATAACCAGCCTGACCCTCAGCATGTCCCACAGGTAGCGCCGAGGCCCAGCAAGGCTATTAGTGTAAACATTCAAGAGACAATAAAGAAGGCTGGCCAGAGCCCCAGATGGTGCCGCCGTAAAAACACATTCCGAGGCTTGGCATCTGGATTTCGCAGCTGCCATGCACAGCCCATATGCGGCAATAAATATTGGTTCTGAGATTGGAACGGATAGAGGTGAGGGTCAAACGGAACCATCTGAACTGTCACAATGGGGCCAACATACAAAGCCCGGAAGTGATTGTGAAATGGCACACACTTGCTCATACCGCTTAACGCCTTTTTTTATTGTCAGCAGCTGAAATCTAAGGTAAACTTTCAGGGAATAAGAGTTTATTTGTCAAAGATCAGCAGCGAGGATGCAGTCACGCTTTTTTGTCTCCGCTGTTATTCTGCTCGCTTCCAAATATTAAGCTCTACTTAACTCTCATCTGTTGTTTTGTCATTGTTTCAATTCTTGGTACTTGTGTTTGGCTATCATTTATCGCTTATGCACAACCTCTTAGTAACCTATTGTTTTCTTTTTCAGATGCATGACATTTGTATTCATGTATTTGTGTATTCACTCAACAACTATTTTATTGATTTACTATGGGCTGAGCATCAAAGGGGCAGGGATATACACAACAGAGTCCCAACTCTCACAACGCCTACGTTCTACTAATGCTAATTTATATACTCACTCCCCAGTATTTAGTAAGCACTGACCACACGCCATAGACTTCTCATCCCAAAGAGAGAGAAATTTTGTTCAAGGGGACAGACAAGAAAACAGACAACAGTAAGTGTGTGAAATGCTGAATGTCACCGCGGAAGATAATTTCCTGAGAACACAGAGAAGGATCTTTAAATTGGATATGAATACCACGAAGGGATTAGGGAGGGCTTTGCAAAGAAAGAGAGACCTCAGCTGAGAATGGGAGGTTTAGAAGGAATTAGCCAGGGGAACATTCAGGAAATGAACAACCCAAGAAAAGAGCTCAGCCAATGGTTTAGCAGAGGTGGAATGTCAGACAGGAAGAAAATACGGAAGGAAATAAAGGTATGGTGGGCAGTCGTGGCCAGTCTTGAAGCGCTTTTGCAAAGCACCCATGAATTAAAAGATAAAAGGGATGAAGTCCCAAAGAAAGATATTTTGGAAGTGGAGAAGAAAGATCTGGCTTATTTCCAGCCAGAAGGTCCCTGAGAAAGTGTGTAAGCTGGACCTTGAGCAGAGGTAGGATTTTAGAGAAGAGGATTGTGGGTAATTTGGCAAAAAAAAAATGAGTATGGAAATATCGCAAATTCTTACTCGGACTTTTTTTTTTTTTTTTTTACGATTTTGTCCATTCATTTGACAGATAGAGATCACAAGTAGGCAGAGAGGCAGGCAGAGAGAGGAAGGGAAGCAGGCTCCCTGCTGAGCAGAGAGCCCGATGTGGAGCTCCATCCCAGGACCCTGAGATCACGACCTGAGCCAAAGGCAGAGGATTTAACCCACTGAGCCATCCAGGCTCCCCCTTACTTGGACTTCTAAAATTATCTGCTCCTCTGAGGAAAAGGAGTATAATGTTTGAGCTAGTAAAGTTAAAAAAAATTGAGGAAGAACATGTGATTAGATAAAAAGTAACCCAGACATGAACTTCTGCAATAGCTATGTTTTCCCCTCGCACCAAAGGATTTAGTGTATTTTTTAATTATTTTGGTCATTGCTTAAAGCAACACTAATCTTGTTTCCAACTTTAGGGTCACCTAAAATTTCCAGATACCCTTTCACCTCAAATCCAAACAAGTGGATTTGGACTATATCTACCTTTTTAATTTCCTATACATACTTTCCATGGCACGCTGGCCTCCCTCTGACATGCTGGCACATTCTTTCAAACTTACAGAAGTATCTCATCTCGGTCAGTTATAAAACCAATACCTTTTGTCATCCACTTCCTGTCTAGCAGAGTTCAATACCAGTTATTTTTCCTGAGATTCCACTCAAGACATTTTAGCTAAAGAACTGTTTAAACGGCCTCATAGCAAAGCATTTTATTTATGAGATAGATTCAAAGCACATGTCCTGACATACTATTATCAAAAGATTTTTACAGCATCATTCCTTATTATAGATTAGTTTTTGTCAACGTGTACTGTGTCTTAACTATTAATACAATCTGAAAACACTACTGGTAACAATATCTTCAGTTATATCACTGATCTCTCACCTCATAAACTGGAATTAGAAAATCATAAAGACCCTGTACCTTCAAGTAACAGATAAGTCAATCGTATGCTAAGCCAATGTTGCTGAAAACACAAGTTCGACCATTTTTACCAAGGGTTTTTCACTGTTTACACACAGACTACATTGTCCTTCTTTATTTTTACTGAGAGTTTGCATTTCTAAAAATTAAGGTTTTTCTTTTTTTTTTTTTAATTAAGGATTTTCATTTCTTTCACTCACTCTATCGTGACTTTCTGTTATTTCTAGCAATCACTCCTTTTCAAATAGTGTTCTGGTTCCCCACTCAAGTCCAAAACGCATGCCCGTTTTCATGGTCCCTGCATTTGACTACAACAGCTTGCCAATTAAATCTTGCCAGGTCTCGTCATTTCAGCATTCAAAAGAGCTTCTAAAATCCCACCTGCTCTGTGAAGCTCCCCAGCAATAAAGACCATTCACAGGGCTGTGTTTGTTCTGCCTTGTCATAACCTTTGGGCTACATCCTGTTTGCTGAAAAGCCAATCTTTTGCTTGATAAGGCTTGCTGAGGGCCCGTCCTCTTTGTGCACCATGTATATTTAAATAATAAAACAGAAGCTGGTGATCACAGGGACCCTCATTTCAGATTATCAAGTGTAAATTAGCCAAGTGTTTTGATAGCTCTTAATTATTGACAACAGACAGGCTCATGGAAGAGTCTGCAGAAGCCACGCGTCTAGGTAATGTGAAACCTCGCTCCTCTCCTTGGCAATTACATCTCTGCCGAGACATGGGGAGGGGAGGGCGACCACCAGGTGTCCACCAAGAAGGACAGAATTTGTGGATTAGCAAAAAAAAGTGAGAGCTAATGAGGCTGTGTTCTAGGAGAGCTTTCATTAGCAGAGCTGTCTTAGTGCATGATTCGGAGACCATTTTCAAAAAGGCTGTAAAAACGGCCTGAGAAATCAGTGGTGCACAGCAGAAATTATGGAGCCAAGCAGGCTGGCTTCCTCAGAGTACCAGGGTAGGTGTTCCCTGTGAAACCCTGCTTCTGTACTCTCCTCTGAACAAAAGGCTCTCTTGGGTCAAGCTTATCCCTCTTCGGTCCCTTCTCCATCAGTACGCTTCTCAAAGTGCGAGAGAGTACTAACTGATCAATTTTTGAGGGTTTTTTTTTTAAAGATTTTATTTATTTATTTGACAGACGGAGATCACAAGTAGGCAGAGAGGCAAGCAGAGAGAGAGGAGGGGAAGCAGGCTCCCTGCTGAGCAGAGAGCCCAATGTGGGGGCTCAGGGCTCGATCCCAGGACCCTGAGATCATGACCTGAGCTGAAAGCAGAGGCTTTAACCCACTGAGCCACCCAGGCGCCCCTTGAAGGGTTTTTGTACGAAGTTTTTATACGAATACTTAAGGCTCCCATCAGCTTTATGTTAAATAAGATATAAGAAGCCATCAAGATGTTTATGCTGAAGAGAGATTATTTTCTGAGAGGTGTATTGTTTATACACACACACGCGCACACACGTACGCACACTTACCGAGAAGCACGCTGAGCATTTTACTCCTTTGACTTCGGTTCATACTTCATGGTGCTGATATTATCCTTACCATGCATGTAACGGAAGAGATTAAATAATTTTCCCAAATCACCTAACTCATATTCGGCAGAGACTTGCTTTTAACACTAAGACGCATTATAAACATTTTAAACATTGTGAAATATTAAATAAGTGATGACTTAAGTATTGGAGATTTTTTAAAGGATTTCTAGGCTGATACCAAGAATTTAGGGTCTGTCTTTTGTCGTCATCTGTGTCTGGATCTATTAGTCCCATTTCTGCGAGAGGCATTACAACAGGAGGATCACTGGCACCTGAAGACAAATTATCTAAAGGCAAACAAAATTCTGATCAACTGTTGACAATTAGGTGGCTTCATTGGGTTAATGAGTTTATAGACACATTAGCCATCACATACAGAGCTTTAATAATTGATCATTTTGGAATCAAAGATATTTTTTGATGTGATAATTGAAACACATGCTCAGGCTGACAACAAAGCTGGCTTACAATGCGCAGTAACTACTCAACCTCCAGACAGAAACACCGTTGGTCAGTTTTATGAATGCAGCTAAATGTCTAGAAGTATCTGGAAACCTTCTGTTCTTACACACCCATAGGCTTTCCGTTGGCAAGACTGTTTTCTCACGGCTTTCTATAGAACAAATTGAAATGTACTTTCCAGAAGGAAAATTCTGTTGGCACTTGGGATACACTTAGAAACATAATGTCTTCTTCCACTATGACTACAAAAGAATCTGAAACAAAATTTAGCTCCTGTTCTTGCTCATGGTTTTCATCCTGTGATATCTATAAAATAACTTTGCTCTCCAAATTTACAGGACTCCTGAAATACTAGAGTAAGAGCTGGGGTAGTAATAGAAGAAGTATACTGTGTTACCCCAAACCGTTTGGTTCCTAAGTTGAGAAACTAAGTTTAGCTACCACTGGACAGGTGGTACTACTCATTGGCACCTCAGAGGTTAATTTCCTCGCTGGACCCAGTCTCTGAGATATACATACCACCACAAGGTGGCAGTAGAGATTTGTGGTCACATGGTTAGGAACCTCAAAGAATGGGGCTTAAATATATTCGAGGTTGATAGTATATTTACTAGGAACTGGTTGAATTGTTTTTAAAACACGGAAGACTTTATTCTAAGCTCATTTTATAAATTCTTACAAAATTTCACTTTGCCAACACTTTTCTTTAACAGGTGCCTTTAAGAAAGGCTTTCTCTATTTTCAGACTCACATAACCTCATTTGATTTCAAAACCTCAAAGATTTTGGTTCCCTTAAATCTGTATTTCACTGAATAATATCACATTTACATGTTTCCTCTACCAAAAGAAAATTCAATCTCCCCAATACGAACCTAAATTCTACCTCCCTAGGTATCTGGGATCTTAGTGAAAAGTCTCAAGTCTACTTCTCCCTTGGACAATACAGTTGAAATTTTGTATTTCAGTGGGTTTTCCTCTATAGGAAAAGATACAGTAGCCTGTCCCTATTATGCACAAAAGTGGCAATTGAAGTTTAATGGAAAGGTCATTAGACCTTGGGTCAGAAGATCTGGGACCCTGTCCTTATTCTGCCACATTTTGCTGGGTGACATTGAGCAAGACACTTAACCCCTTTGACCCTTGGTTTCCTCTTCTGTCAAAGGGAAATGTTGGCTCAATAAGGAAATAAGGATTAAATAAAAGTGAATGAAATAAATGCCCAGAACAGAGTAGGTCTTTAACAAATGCTATACTAGAAAGGGCTTTAATTTCTAAAACTTGGCAGTCAACACGAAAAGATTATTAAGAATAAAAACAGGTTATAATAAAAACACACTCAAGAAGTAAAACAATTCTCTCCTTTTTTCTAACAGCTCTGAAAGGTGTTCAAGACCACGTAAGGCTACAAGTAAGAACCTTTTATAGTTCAGTCATCAGATTTTATGTTCTCAGCTTAGAGAAAGGAGGCAAAACCATCATTCTCTCAGAAACCCAAGAAAGAACTATTTTAATTACTTACTATATGGTAAATCTACTTCTAAGGCTTAGTCCTCTTTTTACTCTCTAGAAAGTAACTACCGCATAAGACAAATTGAGCTTTGTATTGATCAATTAAAATATGAATAGGTTGACTTATAATAGCAATCGCTGTTCAGTAGCAGAAAATTATGTTTTTAAAGAAAAAACAAGGCAGTGTTTTCCTGATCTTCTTAAACAAAATCAAAATTAACTGTTAGCTAAACTGTCCTTAAATATAGTGATTAAGCAAAATACAAAATAGAACAAAGGAAAAATTACATCCAACATGTGTATTTTTTAATATTATTTTCAACAAAACATATCAAATATTATATATTAGGATTTTTTTAAGATTTTATTTTTAAGTAATCTCTATACTCAATGTGGGGTTCAAACTCACAACCCTGAGATCAAGAGTCACATGATCTACCAACTGAGCCAGCCAGGTGCCCCTACATATTGGGAGTTTTTAAATGTCAATTTATATTTATGGTTCTAGGTCATTTCTTTTTTTTTTAATTAATTAATTTATTTATTTGACAGAGAGAGATCACAAGTAGACAGAGAGGCAGGCAGAGAGAGAGAGAGAGGGAAGCAGGCTTCTTGCTGAGCAGAAGCAAGTGGGACTCGATCCCAGGACCCTGAGATCATGACCTGAGCCGAAGGCAGCAGCTTAACCCACTGAGCCACCCAGGCGCCCTCTAGGTCATTTCTTTACCACTTATTTCTGGTTTACCTTTTTGGAATCAACAGATTGGGATCCATACCACTCTCTAAGAAAACCACAATCTTCTTATGGAAATAACTCATACACTTAGAATGGAAGAAAATGCCATTGACCCAGTGCTAACAAGTCATTTCTCAGTGGCAAAAGAGAAATCAATCAATCAATCAATCTGATTTATCTGATTTTCCATCACTTTAAAGTCCTGCAGGCCTACTTATTAGCACATTGTGTGATTTTCATTGCCCAACTAGATTTAGATTCTTCCTACCATGAAAACTTCTTTTCATGTCAGGACTCACATTTCACAATACTTTGGTAACACTAGATTTAATTTTTAAAAAGACGAAATTTAAGATTTTTTTTTCAATAGACCTATTCAATGAATATTTCTGTTATTATTTCTGTAGTTTGTGTCACTTAGCTCTTTATGTGAATAAATTCTAGATAAATCATTTTTTCTCCACCTGATTTAATTTTAAATTCCCCTTCCAAATGAGTATTATCAAATACCTAACATACAGAAATAGTTCCTTGGCTTGTATGAACTTTTACAATTAATTTCTAACGTCACCTTTTGAAGAAGTCTCCTAGGAACCACATTATCTTTCTAACACCCTAAATCAAGTCAAAATTTAGTGTTGAAATTGTGTACTTCAGAGGGAGTCCACTTTTTACAGAATCAAATATAAGCATCTGTTGGCCATCTGGAGAAACAGAGATATGTTGGCTTGAGCAGTCTTAATCTGTGCTTACTTCTCAGAAATTTATTTGCAGTACTTCCTAGTTTTTTTTGACTTGGATCTTAAAATGCTCCAAACATACCTGTAATGCCAACTTCTGTGCACCCAAACATTTTTCAAAACAACATAATTTGAAGGTTAATACAACAAGCCATATAAATGAAGTTAATGTTATTTTGTCAAATAGAGTAATCCACCTTTTCTAAACAGGTGATCCATTAGAATTCATTTACCAAATCTTTCTGTTTATTCCTAATTTAAAAATAAGATGTAAAATGTTTGTTCTTTAGAAAGAATCAAATGCCATTTAAAATGAATGGAGTGATTTATGAATAACCCATGCACACATTTGTCATTCTTGGTCACCATATTTTTTCTTTTTCTTTTTTTTTTAAAGAAGGGGTAGTCTCTCCTTGCTCATGAATCACAGTTGCAAAACAGAAACAAAAACAAAAACAAAACCCAAACACTGAAAAGCACCGCCCCTCAGTGGTCATGAAGACACAATCCAGGTGTATCCCTAAGTAAGCTTAAGGATGGCAAAGTGGACAATACAGAAGGAATGCCTATTCCAGTCAGTTAACACCAAAATGTCTGATCCTGAAGCAAAAGACTTGTGTCTGTTTCTGCTACTTTCTCTACATAGCTCAGTCATGGTGCACAAAGACTATACATACTTTGTCTACTTTGATGAATTTTTTTTAAGAAAGGATTAAGAAGATGTTCAAACCCGAAAAGTAAAACCAACCATCTGCTCAGGTGACATGAGGTTTCTCTCTGAGATACACCACATCTAGGCTTATGGCCCCAGCTCTGCCTTGCCTCCAGCACGAGAGGTAAGGAAGACTGGATATTGAAGGCAAAGGGAGAAGGCATTTCCAGCAGTGGAATGATAGAGACACAATGGAAGGAGGCTGAATATTTGCTGATAGCCCAATATGGACAGGCCGGTCCAGGCATCTTTGACAATTACCAGACAGAATCCTCGAAGTCATCTCCAAAGTAGCCTGAAGGCCTCCATTTTTCAGAGGAGAAGACTTAAAATGGCCCCAAGATAAATAACTAGACCAAGATGACAAAGTGAATTAATCAAAAGCCAAGAAAGAATTCAGTTCTAGAACTTTCCAGATCTAAAGTTAATATGCTTCTATGAATTGTAGTGTTTTTGAAGTAGGCTAGTCATTTTACTTATGACTGTATGATAACCATATCTGAGCACTATAATTCTGACTTTTTGCATGTACTGTATTAGTGTGATATGCTATAACAGTTCTGTATTTACATGGAAAAATATTTCTTTGGAATGGTTCCTTGAAAGCAGAGCTCCTTAAGTAAAACCTACATAGGGAAAATCGGGAAAAGATACTAAATCTAACACTTGGTAACTTTACAGCCAGCTATTAATTTTCTGTGCTTAGAGATACAGGTCCTAGATATCACCATCACCATCATCATCACCTAGAGTAGATATCCTCAACCATCATCTGGAGTAGCTATCCTCAAATTTTATCAGAATAAGAAAAAATTTTTAAAAAGAAACATTCTGACTCCTCCTACTACTACTTATTTGTTTTATATTATACAAATATAAAATAGGTTTAAGTTCCTTATGTTTGTGCCCACAAAATTTTTAAATATAAAACTAGGCAATTTCTAAAATTTAGATTAACAACATCATTTTAATTTGATAGGTGGTATTATTCAGCTGAAACTAAGTATCCCTTGCAATATGAAGATAAGGTTGACTATCAGGTACGATGTGGGGAGCATCCGTCTTTTTCTATTCAAACACCTGCAAAAACTTTACTCTCTCAGTATAGTACGTTGCCTTAAAGTCACTGTTTCTCACTAATATCTCATCTGGGTGTGAAACTTTGATGATTTCTCTCTAGATCACAAACATTAAATAAGTATCATCTGGAACAAAAACAACTGTAAGAAAAAACAGACACAGAAGTCACAGTAGAATCCTTTGTCATAGCTGGTTTCCAGGTATCACACACCAAAAAGCTGTATTGTTGCTTTGTTTTGTTTTGCATTTTATTTCAATGAAATAAAAACCAAATGTTAAAAAAATGGTAAAGATATTTTACAGCTATGAGAATAAAATTGGTGGATAGAAGTATCAGAAACACCTCTCTCAAATGATCCCCCAAACTCAACTTACTGGGTAATTTTCTTTCACAGTGTTATTACTAATTTAACAATGTAAATTTACTGTTTAACATCAAACAGTAAGAGGGAGATCTGAGATTCAAATTCAGATCAGTTGGATGCCTTGAAAAGCTACAGAATTGGTGAAAAAAAAAAAAAAAAAAACAAAACTAAAATCCAAAGGAGAAAGAGCACATAACATCTACAAAGTTCTGTCAAGGAAGATGATTCTATCATGTCAGAATTTCTGGTCGTATGGGAAATATTCTTTAAGTAACATCATTACTCTTACTGAAGAGAAGAGGAATCCAGGTATTAGTGAGAAAATAATTGAAGGATGGCAACTGGCCCCTATTTGAGATGTGAACATTCAGTCACTCTCATCACCATCCACAAACACGCTCCCACATGCACAGCATTCTCTGTGAAGCCCTCAGATTGAAACCCCTGAAGCACGACCAAATTCTGAAATTTTCCAGAAGACAGTATCCTCTCACCTAGAACATAAATAGCATCTGCTGATCTCTCCCATAGCTCCATGACAACCTACTCTTGCCAGCTCCGAGAATAAAGACTAGACTCAAAGCCCGAGAGCTATTCTGAGCTGCTCATGGGAATAGCATTACACAATTCCACGGCAACACCATTAGCGATACATTTAAGTTAAATAAAGCAGTTCCAAGCATGGGATCTTTAGTGACATGGACAAAAGACTTCAGTCTATTTAGAATGATTCATCTCTTGGTAGATAACCACCCAAATAATAAATGCCATTGACGACCATGAGTGAAATATTTTAAAAGTTGCCATTTTTTTCACGAGAATTCACCTTAAACCTTTCATTAAATTGATATAACTCACCCTACCCCTCTTCGACTTTCAGCACCAGTTGTCAATGACCAGTTAAGCAATCAAGTGGTTGGGGAAGCAAATAAACATTTAAATTAAACCGCCAATATATCTTCCTGTTTCTTTGACTGAAAAATTATGCCCCCAAGAGATAGCTTGTATATAACAAGATGAGGTCCAGCTATAATCAAGAGCTATATTCTGAGGAATGGCATGTACTTAAATTGAACTCATTGTTTACCAAAAAAAAAAGTGTTAAACTGCTTTCCTGATACCTTTCAGAATGTTTTAGGGAATCTACGCAATATTGCCTTGGAGTTCCATCGGGAAGAAAAATAAAATGCCAATACGTCAAAAGACAACTGACATCTCATGATTCATGTTTCTTTGAGAATGCTAGAGTGGGCAGTACCTTTGCCATGGGGCCAAGCTTATTTTGCTACTTCATATTTCACATTGATTCTTACATGGTGGTTCAATATCTAATGGTTTAGATATGGCTTTACCACTAAATTATCTTCCGTACAACTAAGGATTGACCCAACCCGTTGAGCTGAGATTAGAGTAGGCACAAAATCTCGGGGTTAAACTTTCCAACAGAGAACCCTACTCCCCTTCTTACCTACTCATCCAACACACATCTATATATATACTCAGTAATCTGAAGCCAAACTCAATTTTCAATCCTACTTCAGGGATCTTCTGGGATTCAGGGAAGAACTCATAGATCTCTCTTTGTGCCCAGGAAGGTGCAAACTCATTAAAAGTCATTTAGATTCACTATTCCTTTTCTGTTAACCCAAGAGACAGGAAATTCCAAATAATGAAGGTAAGGAGGGCTGATCAGTTACAAATAATTGACTTTGTTTACCATACATACCATTTGACTTAACAGTACTATGTTCACAAGTTTTAAGTTCATATCATTTAACTCACTTGCCCATAGTGACTACAAAAAAATGAACCTTAACTCTGATTTAATTAGCAAAACACAGTACTTATCCCAGTTATTACAACAGCATACCTACTGATTGGTACATAATTTATTTTTATGCCTCAGCCAGAACCTTCAGCTAACTATGATTCCCAACTTTATAAATAACTCAGCAATAACAAGATCCTTCTGCGATACCTGGTCTAACTTAAAATTCTTTAAAATATCATGGTTCCATTTCAATCCTAACATATTATGGTTCTATTTTTAAAAGTCACATTGTACGAAACATCGTCTAAAGAGAAAGCAGCAGCAAATGGCACAGTCTTCCCCTCAACCTTTATGAGAATCAGAACCCATACTTGTTTGACACAGTTTCTCTGAAATCTCCATCGTATTCCCACAGCCTCCTCCTAAGGAGAGCTGAGCTAAATGAGTCAGCATGTTAATTATGTGCTCTGGGAGCACAAAGAAGAAATAAAGAAGTTATTACCTTCCCAAGTTTCTCAGGTAATGAGACCCACTTCTGGAAATATGTGGCACTCTACCAGAATCTATCATGAGAATGAGCTTTGCAGTACAATGCACAGAATTAATTTTTTAATGAAAGTCCTCTACCGGTATTCTGAGTCAAATCCACCTGACAAATGTCACTGGTCAATGTCATTACCAGTTAACCAGCACAAGGCCCTTAGAACAGATGGTATACCGACGCCTTTCCCGAAGTGAGGCTGGCTAATTTCAGCCACCCTCCCATGAAAAGGAAATAAAATAAAATTGGCTCCATGTCACTCAAACATGACAGTACTTTGGATTTCTCCCCCATGATGTTTTTTAGCCTTGAGGCAGATATGACAGGCGCCTTATTAAATTCCAAAAATAAATGTGGAGCAAGAAGGCAGTGCATTCCAATGAGACATCCAACTTGTTAAAATGCAATATGCATAAAACTTGGTTCATTTTATTTTTAGCCATCATCCTCATCATTTTAAATCAAAATAGAAATATATCTGTAACCACAAATGAGATAAAATTAGTCCAAAAAATTTTTTTAATTTTAATTTTTCATATAAAAACTAGTTTTTACTCATTTGTTCACAAGTACTTAAGCTGGAGTTCCCAAAAACATCTCAGTCGATATCTGGAAATAAAGCTAAGAAAAAAATAGAAAGATTTGTGGAAGCTGTCTCACTCTGCATTTTAGCATTTATATCCATCCTACTAATAACCCCTTAAACAAACCCAATGATATTTAGGGATCCCTGCCTTTCTGCAGACTATACAGCTTCTTATCTGTGTTTTTGCCTCACAAACTATTCCAACCCTACCTATGTCCAAAAATTTGATTTTCACTGTCTTTCGCCCACACCATCATAAGCCATTATTCTTCTTTCTGATTTTTTACAATATGCATCTTGTTCATCTATTAATTAGCACTTAATTCATTTATTTATCCTGCTTCATATGTTAACTAATTTCTTCCACTACGGATATCTACTTTGTCTACTAGCTATCTTTATTGGGGGAAAGAGCCCTCATTTATTCTTATATAACCTAAGGCATCTAGCCTGAGGCCTTATACATATCAGGCACTTAATAAATGTTAAAAAGAAAAAAAAATGACCAATTACACATACCACAATGACATAATCACTATTGTTTTGTCACTAATGTACTACTGTGGCTCCAAGGAATTTGGATACTTGAATACCAGGAAGCTATCCAATTCTGAAGTCCCAATATATGCATGTTGGGTACTGTAAAAAAAAAAACACAACTAAATTTCAGAATGTGTTCTTTGGCTTCAAGGAGTTTTCAGCTGGAGTGTAGAAACTAGGCTTTGAAGAAATTGCTGGGAAAACCACTGACTCATCTCCCGTAACAAGAACAACTGGTATTTGCCTTGGGATTAAAAGTATCTAAAGAACTTAAATTTTTTTTTAAATTTAAATTCCACTTAGTTAATATACAATGTAATATTAGTTTCAGGTGTACAATATAGTAGTTCAACACTTCCATACAACACCGAGGGCTCATCACAGCAAGTGTCCTCCTTCATCCCCATCCCACCTCTCCCCCTCCACCCCCGTTAACCATCAGTTAGCTCAACCCCCCACCCACCTCCCCTCTTTAACCATCAGTTTGTTCTTTACAGTTAGGGGTCTATTTCTTGTTTTGCCCTCCTCTCTCTTTTTTCCCCTCTATATGTTTGTTTTGTTCTTAATTTCCACATATGAGTGAGATTATATGGTATTTGTCTTTGACTAACTTATTTTAACTAGCATAATACTTTCTAGCGCCATCTATATTATTGCAAATAGCAAGATTTTATTCTTTTTTATGGCTGAGTAATATTTCATTGTACACACACACACACACACACACACACACACACACCACCTCTTCTTTATCCATTCATCAGTGGAGGGGAACTCGGTCTGTTTCCATAATTTGGCTATTGTGGATAATGTTGCTATAAACAACAGGATACATGTATGCCTTAGGATTAGTTATTTTTGTAGTCTTTGGGTAAAAACCTAGTAGTACAATTGCTGGATTATAACATAATTCTATTTTTACCTTTTTGAGGGACTCCATACTGTTTTCCAGAATGGCTGCGGTTTGCATTCCTACCAACAGTGCAAGAGGGTTCCCCTTTTCCCACATCGTTGCCAACACCTGTTATTTCTTGTATTGTTGGTTTTAGCCATTCTGACAGGTGTGATGTGATATCTCATAGTTTTGATTTGTATTTTTTAATGCATTAATATTAAAACATTCCTAGAGGAGGCAATATTAACCTGGTGTCATAAATCAGAAAACAGATTCAGAGCTGGTGTTCAAGCTTAAGTATGTTAATGACAAAAGCCATGTACTATGCCCCTTTAATTACTCCACAGTTTCACAAAGCACAAAGGCATCTCCCAAGAAACCTGGCAGGAACTGGACTAGCAAAGCCAAGATATTACATACAGAATATTTATTCCATTTTACACTGATGATGTTCTCTTATGGGCTAACATCTGAGGGATGGAAACAGCCTTCATGCCCAGCTCTAGAGAACGCGGGCAGAGCACTTTCCCTCCAGATCTGGGTGTTCCTACAGATACTCTTGGGGTCCTCAAGTGAGGGGCGCCTGGGATGCTCAGTCAGTAAGTGGTTACCTTTGACTCAGGTCATGATCCCAGAGTCCTGGGATCAGCCCCACATCAGGCTCCTGCTTCTCCCTCTCTCATGGCCCCTGCTTGTGTTCCCTCTCTTGCTGTATCTCTCTCTGCCAAATAAATAAATAAAACCTTAAAAAAAAAAAAAAGACTCCCAAGTGCTAGGAAATATAATCATGTAGGTCAGTACCAGAGTACCCACTAGCAATGACAATCGCAATGATTGAATGGACTGAAATTTAGCTTTTTTTTTTTTTTGGTATCTGGTTCTATTGTGCTAAATAATACTTCTCATGTAAGAAATAAATTAATATTTTACAATATGATAAGGTAGGATCTGAAATGTGTTATGCAAATCATTTTTATTTCTAGGAAAAGAAATAAGGTTAACCCAAGATCAAAAAGATGAGAGGGGCTTTTGCTACAGCTAGAATTCCTTCAGAGCGTGTTTACTGCCGCATCCTACATCAGAAAGTTGGCTAGACCAGGTTGGAGGAAGTGTTAGGGCTCTCATTCTTTCTCTCTCTCCCCCCCCACCCCACCCCCTCTCCCACCTCATTTGATGTGTTTTTTTTTTTTTTTAAAGATTTTATTTATTCATTTGTCAGAGAGAGAGAGAGGGAGAGAGAGCAAGCACAGGCAGACAGAATGGCAGGCAGAGGCAGAGGGAGAAGCAGGCTCCCTGATGAGCAAGGAGCCTGATGTGGGACTCGATCCCAGGATGCTGGGATCATGACCTGAGCCGAAGGCAGCTGCTTAACCAACTGAGCCACCCAGGCGTCCCTCATTTGATGTTTTTATTTTCATCCAATTAATTTGAAGCCAGGCCATGTCTTGAAATATTAAGGCCCACTACAATAAGCCATATATTACCTTCCACATTGAAAGCTGCATACAATTTGGAAATCCTTCATTAAATATGAAAAAGAAGGCAGTAGACTTAGTAATAATATTTTTTTAAAGGCAAACACATAAAGATACCATCAGCTGCTCTCTCCTCTGCCTTAAAATTTACTCTACATGTTAAAGATTATCCCCTTCTGTTCTTCCTTCTACATTTATTCTACTTCTCTGTTGAAATTCAACAAGAAAGCTGTTTTAAGGAAGAACATTTGCTGTTTATACCACCCTCTTGTAAACAAGTCGTGTCACTGTTGATATAATGTCATATCTATAGCAAAGCTGGATACATGGGAACTTCCCACACACTGGAGAAATTACTTCAATAAACTGAAAAAGAGAATATATTCTAGATAACAATAGCGTTGAGGGAGTGTTTGCTTCTCTACTAAAAAACTTACGACACCTTAATTTAAATTGCTTTGTCTAAATAATTATCTTTTCCTTTCCGTTGAAGATGATAAAGCAGAATATATCTTACAAAAAAAATGAATTTTTGCTTGCTAAAACTTTGATTAGAAAATGGAACTCTAGAAAAAGGAGCCTGGACAGGGAAGGATGTGGCCATCTTTCTGGCCTAATGTCAAGATTTTGCCTTTTGGTTACATTTTAAGTAACCGTTTTCTTTCTTTCTCCCCCCCACCCCCCCCCACATAAATATAAATGTATCCAATCTTACTTGCAATGTGTGAATCTTTAACACTAACAGCCCCTGCCTGCCAACTGCAATCCATAAGGCAATACATATTTCAGCACGTATTTATGTGTTCTCTTAGTATAAAAATACAAAAAAAAAAAAAAAAGTCAAAATAAATTGCTAAAAGAGTTTATTTTCCACACGTTAGCAAAATATCTACAGAAGAGTTCACCAATTTGGGCGTGGTACATGCCTATGTTTACCAGGAAATCTGCTGATAATAATAAACAATTGCTCAACAGTCCCGGAAATAGGTGAAGCTTTCAACTTTTGTTTCCATAGGCACTTGTTACTTTAGATTCTAATCACATAAAGGAAAGACTGATGCAAATGGATGATCTTTTCTTGATACTTAGTTTGCTTCCTGGTATTGATTAATCACACTGCAATGGTGGAGAGCCCCGAATTAGAGGTCGGAAGATGGATGTTTTCATTCAGTACAGCCACTATTTACTTCCTGGGTGAGCCTGCCTCCCGACTTATCTTGTCTGTACCCCAATTTTCTCCTCTGTCAATTGGGATCCATAACAATTTACCTCTCATATGAAAGTCAAATGGATAATGCTTATTGTTTTTATTTATTTGCATCATTCCCGCCAGGTAGAGGAATTAGAGAAAGGCATTTAAAATAGAAAATAGTGTTCTCTTGGGGCACCTGGGTGGCTCAGTGGGTTACGCCTCTGCCTTCGGCTCAGGTCATGGTCTCAGGGTCCTGAGATTGAGCCCCGCATCAGGCTCTCTGCTCAGCAGGGAGCCTGCTTCCCCCCCCCCACCCCCCGGCCTTTCTGTCTGCCTGCTTGTGATTTCTCTGTCAAATAAATAATAAATAAAATCCTAAAAAAAAAAAAGAAAGAAAGAAAGAAAGAAAGAAAGAAAGAAAGAAAGAAAGAAAGAAACTAGTGTTCTCTTTCCATAGCACAAGCTGAATTGGCAGGAAACAAGAAAACTAAAATAAAATTTGTTTTCTTACAATAATCATTTTATTTTTTGATTTGTGCACTTTATGGTGTGAGTCCAAGTTAGAAATAGGAAGATGAGATCATTATTCTGTTCATACCACTCCAAAAGAAAAAAGAAAAAGTGTAATTTTTCACAAGTGCTTCTATTCCACCAGACTGAGAAGGAGTTGTAGAGTTCAAGTCTGACTTAAAAGTACATAGAACTTTTTTTTTTTTTAAGATTTTTTTTTATTTATTTATTTGTCAGAGAGAGAGGGAGAGAGAGCTAGCACAGGCGGACAGAATGGCAGGCAGAGGCAGAGGGAGAAGCAGGCTCCCCGCCAAGCAAGGAGCCCGATGTGGGACTCGATCCCAGGACGCTGGGATCATGACCTGAGCCAAAGGCAGCTGCTTAACCAACTGAGCCACCCAGGCGTCCCAAAAGTACATAGAACTTTTTGAATAATTCACCTCACCCAGTCTTTGATATTTGACTATTACTGTCTTATGACAACCAGTGAAATGTCTAGTGAATCTGTCTGCAAAAGGCCAGCCGATGCACAAAAGCTCAAATATGTATGAAGTACAGAGATTTCTGCCTAAAACTAGAAGCATTTTATTTATTCCTTCATCAAAACTGTTTATCAAGACATGCTTATGTAGGGGCGCCTGGGTGGCTCAGTGGGTTAAAGCCTCTGCCTTCGGCTCAGGTCATGATCCCAGGGTCCTGGGATCGAGCCCCTCATTGGACTCTCTGCTCAGCAGGGAGCCTGCTTCCCCCTCTCTCTCTCTGCCTGCCTCTCTGCCTACTTGTGATCTCTGTCTGTCAAATAAATAAATAAAATCTTAAAAGAAAAAGAGAGATGCTTATGCAGAGTGTGTGAGATATTTTCATTTGAGTTGTTACACCTGCCAATCACTCCTGCGAGCTCTTGGCTAATCCTCAGACACAAAGAAAAATCAAAGAAAATTTCTAAATAGAGTCGTAGCTGAAATTTTAAACTACTAGAATCTGATGTCCATTTTTAGTTGTGTTCTGTTTGTTTAAGGTTTTTTTGTTTGTTTGTTTACAGTTTTATGTGAGGTCTGGGCTGCTATGTATAGTCTACAGTTTCCCAAAACACATCTATTTTGTTCTCAGATCCCTTTTCTGAGTAGAATAGTATTCCCATCTTCACGAGAAATATGAATATTTCCTGACGTCTGTAAAAAATATAACATTTTAATCAAAACACTATATACTTCTCAAGATATCAGCCACCTCCTCTATCTGCACTAGAAGAGAAAATGAAATTACTCCAGTATAAAATGTCTGTGTCACTAGGCCACTTCTGCATCCACACACAATATCTACACAGTAGATATTGAATACATTCCAGCAGAAAGTACTTGTTGATGTCCAAGGAGGCCTACTTGCCTGAAAATGTCCAAATTTAAACAAGTTTTCGTTTTAGAAAAAGATGAGAAATGTGATCCTAATGAGTAATAGAAAAGTATCTTTAGTCTACTAAATGAAATATGTCTCTGAAAAAGAAAATTGGATAAAATAAATGGCCGAAATTAGAATTAAAATATTTTTTAGAAATACAGTACATGTTCTTCACTGAAATAATTTTTCATTCAAATTGTTTTAATTTTAAAAGATTACTATTCATAATCATTCAAATTTATTTTAATTTTAAAGGATTACTAAAAGGAATTCTGAAGCCATAAATATTCTCAATAAAAATGGCCAAATGGAAAGTAGTAATAGTGATATGGACTTCGTTTTCAGGGGCAAGTGGTATCAAAAAGGGACTGAATGCTAGTATCAGATTTGTCTAGCAGAAAGAAGGTTAACTATCCAAATGAATGCTTTTGAATGACATTTTATTTTGGCAGAAAGCATGATAGAAATGTTTTAAAACCATTCTTAAATCTCTGAAACTTTCTGTTTAATATATAATTGGAATTGATTATTTTGCTGACACAGAACACCGCAATTTTAAGTATTACATTTAAAAAAGAACATATAAAAAAATTTTTAGTTCAAGTTCATATTTTACAGTTAAGTTCTACTCACACCATTACTGGCTTTTTCTCTGATATTATCAAATTTATAAGATTTGAGCTACATAAAACCTTTCAGGTCATAGGACATTTTTTCATTTTTAGAGATTAAAACTTAGTATTTACACTATTTTATTTTTCATGTCTAATCATCACTTTTATACATTACATTTTTGTCCTAAATATATTGTATATTTTAATGAAGTTTGTTTAAATATTATCATAATAGATTATAAAATCTACCCCAATGTGATATAAAGTCATTCATTGTTTCTCCAGTGGTCATTTTTTTGGGGGGTGGGGGAGAAGTCATAATAACAGCTCTTCCCATTTTGTCTGAATGAGCTATTCTGTCTTTTCTAATTATAATACTTCAATCACAAAAATGCATAACTTTTAAATGTTACAGTGCAAAAAATATATAGCCATCATGCTTAAATACAAGCAATCATCAGAAACCCCCAGAATTAAAGTAAGGTCACTTCTTCCCTTGATGTTGACATTATCCTCCTGAGCACCAAAGAACCAATCCCAAAAGTCCCTAACCAATAACCATGAAAGCCCTGACATTGAGAAGATAAGCTCTAAACAGACACTATTTGAACCTTTGTCATTGAATTTTTAATTCTGTTTCTTTTTCAATAAACTCATCCCATCTGATGACTTGCCCAGAAGAGTGAGTGTTACACGGACAAAGCACTTACATAGGTCAACATGAAAATTACAAAAGAAAAAATGATAAAGAGATTGTAACATTTAATTGAAAAATATTAATAAAAGTCTATTCCTTTTAAGTAGTTTCGTTCTCTCCTTGGGGGATAAATGTCCCTTTCATATGCTAGATAACCTTTAAATAGATGCATCTTTCATTTCAAAGAATGTTCTAAAAGGCAGATTGTCTCTGTGATTCACCTAATTGTATTATTCTCTGTCCACATTCACATGAAATGACTGCAATATCATTCTTGAAAACAAAAGAATTCCACTGTCGGAAAAGTAGTAACAGACATCCAGGCATGATTAGTACTCAAATATTTGACTGCTCTCTCCTAGAACCCTAATCTCACTTCATTTTAACATGAACAACCACCCCAGGATTTCTGAGATGGTAATGATGTCACAGTCCCAAGGGCAGAAGTGGGAAAAGGGAGGGGAGAGGAGTCAGGTTTGATTTCAGTAGACAATAGGAGTTGTTGCTCTTCTATGAATTTTGACATTGCCTTGGAATGAAGGAAGGATCCTGTTCAAAGCCAGCCCAGACAAAGCAATATTAAATATTTAATTTCCAAAGGCAAAAGCCCAAGGTCCCAAAGCTCCAAGAAAGCTAATGGTCCTCTCCCTAGTTAGGCTATAAGGAGCAAATGCCAAATTCAGAATGAATTTGACTATAATATACAAGGACTTTCTTTAGGAATATTTATAAATCCCAAGGTCCTTTTCAATTTTTTTTAAACAGAAACACAAATAAGGTCTGCATATTTTTAACGTGCAAATATTAACTCATACCTGTATGGAAATGCTGAGAGGATTCACTAATATATATCATGTCTTGTATATAGAGGTTAAGAGCCAAATGAGTTTTAGTTTCCTTATTTTCTTATTTTCCTTATTTTCTTTTCCTTATTTTCTTATTTTCTTGAGAAAATAGATTTAAATTAAATAATGAGAATTAATTGACTCACATTTTCTTTTCTAAATTTAATATAAGCATCTGATTATATATATTAATTTAAAACATAAAAATCTATATAAACATTTATTTACAATTTGGCTACAGTTCTGAAATATTATTTAAAATAGTAAAGTTTATACATAGCATGGGATAGCAATGCAAAAGTGTTATACCAATATTATATTAAAATTTGGAATACAGTTAAATTCCCATCAACTTCTAGACCCTAATATGGCCATTCCACACACTGGATCATGTTCTTTTGCATATCATGACAAGCAGGATTTCTTTCCTCCTGTAACACAGAAGGCCCACCAAGCAGATGTTGCCTTTGTCCTCTGACACTGGGGCCTAATGGTGTGCCTTTACCCTTCACCCTGCCTTTACCAATGCATAACTGCTTCCCATAAGTTACCTATAACCCACAGAACTACTGAAGAAAATAAAGCAAGAATTACTCCTTCACATTATTTAAATCACCTTCCAAATACAATACAAATAGGATTCTTCTCTTTGGCATTACTGAACTGTTCATGATATTATTGACTTGGAATATTCATATGTATTAATTGATGAGGCAGCAATCAATCAGATTAGCTATGCAGAGATCAAAATTGGCCACGAAGATAAGTAAAACTTATGTGACCTTATTGTAGACTTCTCTTCCTTTTAGATTTCCCATGTAAGTAGAGAAAATATATTCTACTTCTCTATATTTGGTTGGTTTCTGATATTACAAGCCTCAAACACAGTAACTTGAATTTAGAAAGTGTATAATATGTGTCAGAAGCAACTGGTGCCAGTAAATTAAAAAAAAATGCTTATCTTAAAAGAATAATACATAATTTGAAAATTATGTATTATGGTGGCATAAACCCAGAAGTATTTTGAAAATGGTGAGGTAATTGAAATCAATAGATCTTGAGTATTGCATTAAATGCTGGAAAGGGGGCTCATGAACCAAATAAAGAATAATAAGAAATAGTCTGAGTTTGCAATCTACTCTAGTTCATAGACATTCACAGGATTGAGAAAAAAATTAAAAATCTTGTAAAGTCAATAAGGACTGAATATATCTGATTGCTGAAAGAGGTGTTTTGATGGGAAAAGAAGTGGAGGGTAAGTACAAAGATAAGGAGACAGATAAGTAATAAGTAATATTTCTGGATAAGAAATATCCAGAGGAAGAACAGGGATTCCACATGAATAGACTTTCAGTTGAGAAATGCAGAGACCAGGATGGAAAAGTTGGTTACAGGGAAACTTATGGAAGGGTGTGAATGTTATGTGATGAAACTTTGTCTTGTAAGTCCTAAACTTGGACAACAGTAGAGAAGAAGACAGAGAAAAGAGTGATTCCAGACAATTGTGAAAAAGAGAATCAATCAAATGTAGCAACTGACTCAATGGAAATGAGTCTCCAGCTAACCTGAAGTTGGTGAAGTCTTCTGATGAAGAGATCTACAATCAGTGTATAAACGGACTGGAGGAATGAAGTCCAGAGGAAGACAGGACATTTGTACAATAGCCCAGGCCAGGGGCAATGACAACTTGAACCAGGTTAGTGGGAGTACTAATAGGAAAAGGGCATACATGTGACATAAATGACAAAGGTCTTGGCTACTGAGTATAGAAAAGGGATCTTGACCAAATATTCAATGAAGGGGAATGAACAAATAATTACCTTATAGAAATTAGAGCAGAAAAAAAAAAAATAGAGGAGAATGGTGGTCCTACTAATATGAAAAAGAATCCAGTACAAATGTTCAGGGAGAAAGCAGGATGTGTAGCAACTTAACAGAAAAAGAGCTAACTATAAGGCTGTAGAAGCTGGACAAGCTTGCCCTGTGGAGCAGGTATATTCCCCTACCATGGACACCACCTCCCACACCATCAACTTCTCCATCAGTCCTGGATCATTCCCTGTAGCAGACTAGAGTGCCATCGCATCTCCATTTTAAGAAGCTTCCTATGTCTGTTATCCTTCAGAGCCAACTTCAGGAAATAAATTATACTCATCGTCTCCATCTTTTCATTTTCCATTGCCCTAATCCACGTAACAACGCAACTTGGGAACTATTCTTATCAGATTCATCATTCTTGTATTTGAACCTTTCCACTTGTTCCTTCCTCTTCCAGAATTCTTCTTACTTTGGTTTTTGTAGCACAGCTTCTCTTTTTTATTTTTTTTTTTTTTAAGATTTTGTTTGTTTATTTGAGAGACAGCGAGCACGAGTTGGGAAGGGGAAGAGAGAGAAAGAGAAGCAGACTCCCCGCTGAGCAGGGGGCCCGATGCAGGGCTCGATCCCAAACTCCAAGATCATGACCTGAGTTAAAGGCAGATGCTCAACCGACTGAGCCACGCAGGTGCCCCAAAGAGCCTCTCTGAGTCTCAGTTCAAACAGTTCAGTCTTGGGGTGTCTGGGTGGCTCAGTCAGTTAAGCGGCTGCCTTCGGCTCAGGTCACGATTCCAGGGTCCTGGGATCAAATCCCGCATCAGGCTCTCTGCTCAGCGGAGAGCCTGCTTCTCCCTCTCCCTCTGCCTGCTGCTCTGCCTACTTGTGATCTCTATCTCCCTAATAAATAAATAAAACCTAAAAAAAAAAAAAATCACAGAGAGTTCAGTCTTGAGAGCTCAGTCTTGACCATGCCAGGGAAATAGCTGCCTCTGATGCAGTTACCCTATAGACCATGGCTTTATTATATTTTCCCACAGAATTTAATGACCATTTTAAATTATTTTATTTCAGTGTTTCTCAATTCAGTTTTTTTCCTCTCTTTCCACAAGCATGCAGCTCCATGATAGCTGGGACATTTTCTTTCTTACTAACTTGTGTGTCCCCAGTTTCTCTAACATCCCATGACTACTTGTAGGTATGTAATAAACAGTGGCTAAAAGAAAAAATCAATGAATTTGAAAAAAGAATGAACAACACAGCAAGACTGAAGATAGATAACCAAGGTAAGGTAATACAATAGGACCCAATTCAAGGAAAGACATAGTTAAGGGGATCAAATGGTCAGTAATGTGAAGACTACAGAGAACAAGGACTGGGTAAAGCATTTAAAAGACTTCAGAAAGGATGGTTTCAGCAGAGCCATGAGGATAGAGACTAGACTCTAAAAAGAGAGAACTGGGATAATCCACTTCTACAAGTGGTGCTCAAAGGATAGAGTGGGGACAAAGAATCACTGGAGAAAAACAAATAGAATTATAAGAGAGCCACAAGGGACAAAATGAATTCCAGAAAAGGCTAACAATTTAAGAAATAAAACACCAGTTCAGGGGTTCAGACTGGGAAAGGGTGGAGGTATCTATCTTTGAAACTGCAAGGAAAGTGAACATTTTTAAATAACATATTAGGAATCTATAGGTAAAAAGAGATTAATGATTCTAGTATGGCTACCTCTATTTTCTTTGGAAAGCAGGAGGTAAGATTTTCAAGAACTCAAACAACAGATTTGGACATAGCATTCAAAGACCTAATAAAGAACAGAAGAACTTAATCAGGGGTCCTATGGCATTTATCTCCACATCCTGCTTTTAAATGCAAGGCTTTTGCTTTATCCTAAGCCCATACCACCAACAAAATCTTGCGATCTTACAGAATAGGATTATTCCGAACTAGTGAGGTAATAACTCACCATTTTAAATAAAGCAATTTTGTTTTTATCAAACCTTCCAAGCACATGTTCAATCATATAATTTTTTTCCTTAACTGAAATTTGAACTACATTTTGAGTAAACATTCTAGAAACATGCTTAAAATAAAACATTAAATCAAAATAGAGAACCTAGGGATGCCTGGGTGGCTAAGTGGGTTAAGCCTCTGCCTTCGGCTCAGGTCATGATCTCAGGGTCCTGGGATCGAGTCCCGCATTGGGCTCTCTGCTCAGCAGGAAGGGAAGCCTGCTTCACCCCTCCCCTCTGCCTGCCTCTCTGCCTAACTGTGATCTCTCTCTGTCAAATAAATAAATAAAATCTTAAAAAAAAAATTTAAAAAATAGAGAACCTAAAGGCTTATGTATGTCAGTGATTTTCACCAAAAAGTTCATGGAAGAACAATTTTGCATTTAAAAAAGCCTAATTTTAAGGAAACCCAGAAATTGTTGTTTGAAATATTCTCTATCAATCAACGATTTAATGTTTTTTCTTAATTTAAAAAATGACCTGTGTTTTAGAGAAACTTGAGTTTCTCTATACTTTAGGCAGCAACCAACCTTCCAGTTCTTTCATTAAGACAATTTGAAAAAGAAACCAGTTCTCATATAACAACTTAAAAATTTACTTGAGGGATCCTAACAGAAAAGTAAACTAATGTAAAATTAACGTACTCTAATAACTATGTCTCCACTTGAACAGCCACATACATCCAATTCTAGTCTTACTATACATTTAATTTTCATCCCCCCCCTTTTTTTTGACAGAACCCATTGCATTCACTTTTGCCCTCAAAGAAATATATGTTAACATTACATTTGTAGAGTAACTTCTGTTCCTATTATTATTGTTGTTGTTATATTTTTTTAAAAAGTAGACTAACACGAATGATTTACATAACAACCCTAAGTATTCTCTGACACTGAGAAAAACATGTGCTTCCCAGCACCAGGAGAAAACCACTTCATGAAGCTCAAGGTTTTTACAAACCAGATAATAGAGTAATTTTACTTTTTTTAAAAATAATTTTACTTTTACATAAATCACCATATACTTTTTACCATCAAAGATAAGACAGCCAGTTGAAACAATTATTTTTTTTTTAAAGATTTTATTTATTTATTTGACAGAGAGAGATCACAAGTAGACAGAGAGGCAGGCAGAGAGAGAGAGAGAGGGAAGCAGGCTCCCTGCTGAGCAGAGAGCCCGATGCGGGCCTCGAGCCCAGGACCCTGAGATCATGACCTGAGCCGAAGGCAGCGGCTTAACCCACTGAGCCACCCAGGCGCCCTGAAACAATTATTATTGTATAAAACTCTGAAGTAAAAAATGGAGCTAATTTTTATCACAGAGGGAATTCTGAACAGAAGTTGTTAGGAAAAATAATAACTATCTGATTCTAATGGATTGAAATGTATATCACCTAAGGGAAACAGATATGCAGCGCTAGGGAAACATGGCGTACCCTACAAACGATGGATTCCCCACCTGTACTCATGAGCTCATCCAACTTGGCCCACTCGCTATAACTTTCCCAAGCCTCAGTTTATTTATCTAAAAGCTTTAATAACATATGATGCTTATCTCTGGGGATGTTTCTGAAAAGCAAATTAGAAATATATACAAAGGAACCTCAAACTCTCAAACTATACACAGTGACACTATAAAGTTCAGTATTTGATCATACATACACCTACACACAAACACACCAATAACCAATAGGTGTGTTTATGTCATGATGAGTCATTTGAGAGAAATATATTACAGAAACCATGCTAAAGGCTTAGGAATTACATCAGTTGTAAATGTGAAAATAGTTTCTTAGTGATTCATTTAATTGGTTTAGCAGCTATCTTATAAAAAACAAACAAACACATGCCAGATGAACCTAGCCGACTGAATTTATGTTGAACCACATAGATAAATTGCATGAGGACTACAACTGAGTAGTCCAACTATTTTAAAGTTTGTGTCCTATCCCCTAGTTTGTTGACTTAATGAGCCTAACCTGGACTAGAGCATTTCAACAGGGTTACCTCTTCAAGAGATCAGAACTAATTAGGTCTTTCACTGGATCAGTTCAGTGTTTCTCTCTGGGTTTCATTAAGACTTTATTTTTAATATTGCAAGTAAAATTTTAAAAAATGTGTGTGTGTATATGCATATGTTTCTGTGTGTGTGTGAATTATAGTATCTATTCTCCTGACTATTTAATGCAAACCCTCAACAAAATCCTCAAATTTTTCCTAGTTTGCCTCCAATAATGCAGAGAAAATATCGAATGGTTCTGTAAAGAAGCATTTTAATTGTCTGTTTAACATATTATGTAAGCCTGTCAAAAAAGTCAAATATTAGGAAAATACAGTGTTATATTTAACTTCAACCTTGTTTCTCTCCTACACGCACCCACACCCAGTAACATTGTGTATAGTTTTCAACACATGAACTGACATATTTGTTATGTCTGTGTTTGCAAGAGTGAGGTAATAGAGTTCATAAAATAAAGCTCTGCATACATGCGAAAACTAGTTCCACTATTTTGACTGACTTGACAGTCAATGACAAGGTAAAAGAACAATCAGGTTATTTGATTGATTTGAGTGGATGATATAACCTGTTTCCTCTCCCCTGTCCACCCCAATACCCCATCTCAACCTGATCCAGCCTGTCAGTCAAACCCATCACATACAAAGAGCTTGTACATGGAGACATTAGCTTGGGAAGAGTTATTGAGCACAATTCTAAAGAAGAGAACTATCTCCACAAATATTCAGCTGTTGTGTGTTACCTTAAGTTGTTCTCACCTTAGAAATGGGCTGCGCTGGAGTTATCTGTCCAACAGCACTACAAAGGAATCAAATTTCTAATGGTTCTACCAGAATCTTATTTTAGAAGTCAAAACGTGTCATGGTAAACTCTTACCAATAATAGCCTTTTGGAAAATCTTGTTCAAACCCATTCACAGAAAAATGGTATATTTTAAGTATTTTTCTTGACTGCGCTAAATGGAATCAGAGATATAAGGCAATTTGACAAAGTTGTTATGTCTGAATTTTATGTAAATATTTTAAAAGACATATTTGTTTGTTTTTTAACGGGATTTGATACTTTAGATGCATTTTTAGTCAACATTTCTTAATTCTATTTCTTTCTTATATTTTGGGACAATTAAAATACTTCATTAAGAAAGATCACTTTTGCACACTACAAAAAAGAAATACAGAACCTGTGTTTTCCACTAACATAAAAATGAAATTATAATCCTAAAAGCCTTTTCATAAAAAGCAAATTTGCTTTTAAGGTGAAACTTTCTTCATTCTATAAAAGGTCAAGAATTCATTAAATAAAATCACATTTACATTGGCATCACAATTCAAGCTTCTAAGAAAAATCAGCTTTGTCAGGACCACTTATTTTGAATTGAGTGACCTTGTCCTTGTCAATAGAGACATACAAGGAATCAAAATAAGGCAGATTTACCTCAGCTGATACTTACACTCTTCCCTCTCTGAGTATTTTAGTGCAGGTAACAAGATTCACAGTAGGTCTGAGCGGTGCCATGTGACGGAAAGTGAGCAGAGAACAGAAAGGAGAAGGTAACAGGGGACAGAATAAGGAAAAGAGGAGTGAGAAAAACTGCCACCAACTGAAATCCAACACTGTAGTCTCAGGTAAAAATTAAAGAAAAAACATTAAACTGGTTAAAAAGAAGAAGAAGAAGAAGAAAAGAACATGTTTGCATAGTCCTAAGAAGGTCATCTTGTTTTTCTATGATAATAATTTCTTGCTCTTTGTTTCTTAACAACAACAAAAATAAGTTATATTATTTCAGTCAAAAGATCTTTAATTGAACCTCTTTGTTGTTTGGATAATTTTGACATAGCTCAATATTTTTATGAGGATAACGTTCCTAAAATTAAGAAAAGGATTCATGTTGTATTATTCCTTGCAAATAATAGAGGAGTAGAACTGTATTTCCAAAGTTTCATTTCAGTAATTCTCCAGGTGATAAGGACAATGCTTAACTGAGTCTCATGATACGTAACTCCACTCTAACTAAAATATTTCTCCCTAAAATCTCAACTTAACAAGAAATACTGTCCTAAATTAAACATCATGAATCTCTTCCTGTGATACTGAAGCTTACATTGCATCAAATCTCATACAGAAATTATATTTCTGGCTGAAAGTGAAGGATTTTGTTTAAATATTTACAGTTTCTTAAAAACTATTATAAGCTTACGCATGTGAACGCAGCTTCAATGAGTCATTTTTTATACTATTAAGTGCATTTTAATATACTATTCCACACAATCACTTGACGGTGAATATGCTTGTAATTGATTTTAGCTGCACGTAGTATTCTGCTCTCTATCTCTTTAGTATATCATTTTTTAAAAATCAGGTTAATCAAAAATGACCCACACAGAGCTTTATTTAATTTATTATGGAATTTATTAAAAAAAAAAAAAAGGTTGCCCGGTAATGCATGGCTTCAAGTATATTAAAGAAATTGCACTTTGAAGAACAAAAGGGGAAAAAAAATAACAGGACTTCACCCAGCCTGAGTATATTGTTGAAGATGAGTTTCCCCTGAGCAACAGAATCCAAAGGCTCTCAGAAAGAATAAAAAGAGGCTTTTTCATGATTACATATTATGCAAAATTGACTGAATTAGAATCCATTAATGAAAGCAAAATAGGAGGAAATATCTTTGGAAAAAATCTATTCTTTGTTTTCAATAGAATGACATAGTATGAGCCTAGAAGCCAATTTATTCTGTACCTTTCATTAAAAAATACTGACATAAATTTCATTAAATTTGTGTATATATATATTTTGTGAAATGCCTACTGAAATATCTAGTAGTGAAGTGAAATGCTTTAACATACTTCAGAATAGATAAAAAATGCAGCAAAATATTAGTTACAGTAGTATCTAGGTCACGGTTATATGTCATCAGATCATTACACTATTTTCTATAATTTTGTATATGTTTGAAAATGTTTGTAATAAAAAGCAAAAAAAAAAGAACCCTAAAATGGTAGATTAGACCTTTTACATTAAATCTGTACCTAAGTTAGAACCTTTTCTATATTTGATGGAAACTTACCAACCAAATGGTATTTATTAGTATTGTAGACTAATAAAACTATGTCTTACCTAGAACCCATCTAATCAAGAATTTCAGATGGGTTCTCCTACCTTTTCTCACACTATGACCCATTCTATTATTTTAGGAGAAAAGTATAATTAATAAATAAGCTTGTTAATTTAGTTTAAAAAATAAACTCTCTGCCCCTGAAAAAATTGGTTAAACAATTAAAAAAACCAAACTTTAGTATAAGTTCTAGAATTAACATAGATTTAAATCAACTATTTTAGTAGGTACAATGATTATTAATATCCATAGTGATAGCAATGAAGCAGTGTAAGGCCGTAAGTCCCAAGAATATTAAATGTTGTTCTCTGTATTTTATGAATGTGTTTTTTAAGGCATAAGAATTTCTTTGCAAATGGGTAAGCCAAAGACACTATTTTGTATAATCTTAAATTAGCCAGATATCTTTTCCCTAAGCCAGCTTATAGATACCATATTTTACTTAATTAAGCAATCTTTCCAGCTCTAGTTTTCAAGCTTTGGTGGTTTGTAAAAACCACTATCCATTATCCTTGGATTTGGATGATATTAAAAGTAAATTCAGAAATTTGTGCCAGGGTCCTAAACCCCTTTGGCTTTCCTTTAGTGAAAGAGCTGTCTTCACAACAGTTGAAAGCACGTTGGTAAACAGTATTAGAGAATATGAGTTACAATTAGGAGTTAAACAGATGCTACTACTTTTAGGATCATCGGTTAGAAGTACTCTATGTATTATACAGTGGCGAGCTGAACATAATAAAAAAATAAAATAAATAAAAAAATTAAAATATCAACCCATGTTTAAAAAAGGGAAGTACTCTGATTACAACAGACCATTTTATTTTTTTTTAAAGATTTTATTTATTTATTTGACAGACAGAGATCACAAGTAGGCAGAGAGGCAGGCAGAGAGAGAGGAAGGGAAGCAGGCTCTCTGCTGAGCAGAGAGCCCAATGCGGGACTCGATCCCAGGACCCTGAGATCATGACCCGAGCCGAAGGCAGCGGCTTAACCCACTGAGCCACCCAGACGCCCACAACAGACCATTTTAAAACACAGAAGTAGCATGGCCTCATTTACACAAATTTAGAAGAATATAACTTGTAAATTAATTCAAATAGCAAAAGTATACATTTAACTACTTTAAAACGTTTGAACAAACAATGAGGATATTACAGCAATGGGGAACCCAGCAATTCATAGAGCATTAACAAAATAAAGTTCCAAGCGAACCACATGGGCTTGATGCGATCACACTGAAACTGACCAACAAAACTAGGAGGAAGACAGAAGAAGTTTTGTTTCTCCTATGGCCTTCATAAAGCATCGTGCTAACTTCTAATAGGATCTGCAAATAAACATAGTCTACTTCACAGTTTCCCAAAGTGATTTTTCTGTTCATTTGTTTTTAATATTCAGAAGTTAAATACACCTGGGCAGTTCAGTTGAACCAAGATAGCACAGATATCTTTACTACAACTTTGCAGGGAGGGTATTGGGCAAAGCTCAGTCACGAATCTACAGGAGAAGGCAGAGTAGATAGCATTTGACTGTGTAACGGTTTCGCCATGGAACAGAGAACAACATAGGCAGATATGGGCAATCAGTATTCTGCAGGGCACAATTTTGAAGAATGCGGATCTACACTTCAAAGAAGGAAACAGACACCAACTATGCATCACATGAAAAAAAAAATGTTAGCTCGAACCCCTAGCTCGTTATTCCCTTCTCTTAGGAAAGCAAGTTAACAATATTTACCCTCAGTATCCATTAAATACAAATACTTTGTACCTAAAACTGTTGTAACAGTTTTTAAAAACTGGAACCCTTTCCATTATAAAATGTCAACAAAGGTAGAAATACTCTGAAATTCTTTTCCAGGCCTATTTGTTTGAAAGTTGAAAATTTACTCTTTATAGTTGAACTATTAAAAGCTCACAGATCCATCATTTTGGTAAAATAGTACAGCTGTTAATGAAGCAAATTCACCTAAACTTTCGGCTTGTGTAACATAAGACCTTTGAAGGTGAATAAAACAGCAAGCGGAGGTTTCTGTGTATTGTACACCTCAATGGTCTTGGAAGTCATTTTCCCAAAGTAGAAGGAGAAGAGGTCACACATACATTGTATTTGATTCTATTTTGACAGGGTGAAGTGGATTACCAAAACAACAGTTCATACATATTTAAAGAGGAAGGAAAGCACTCCTTGGGAGCTACAGCTTTAAGTGCTTTCTACACCAGATGTCTCCTTTTTAATGGGTCTTCTTATTTAGGAAATGAAAATGAAACTAAGAGTAGACCATATTTTCCCATAGAACAAATGAGTGCATCCCATGGAGCAAAAGGACATACCACCATGCTGTCTCATCATCAATTTAAAATAAGAGAAAAAAAAAAGTTTAAGTGGGAAAGAAATGCTTTAAAAAAAAAAGTTTTCTTTGTAAATACATGTATAGAAAGATACATTTCCTGAACATCAGTTGTTTCCAATGACCTAAGGAAAATTTGAGGAGAGAAAAACCAATAAATAACACCTGAAGGGAAAAACCAACTCTACATTGCAAACTAAATTTCTCTCACTTGAACGTTCTTACATCCTTTCATACTGGAAAATGTTACAATATTTTTTTCAAAAACCTTCTAGAAATCTTTCATTTCATTTTCACTCAGCAATTCCCACTTTGAAAATCCTTTGTGATGTTCAAATTCTTCTGACAGGAGACTATTGCTAACATATAATCCACTAGAAAAAGATTCACCAAACTGGTGAGATTAAAGGATCTTAAGCAGATACCATTTCTCTATACTTAATTCTTCATATCGACAAAATTTCTACAAGAGATTTTGGCTAAGATACTATATATATTTCTAAATTATCTTTTCTAGTTAAAGTTTTTTATATAGGAGGATGAAGTAAGATAGTATATTAATATTTCACTGGAATATCCATTTTTTCAAAGATATGTAATTCATTTGTTGAGCAACTACTGTCTGTCTTCACAGGAATCTCCTTCTTTTGGAAACTCTCATTCTATAATTCCCATCCAAATGCTGATGTTTTACACGTCCCAGCAGACTGGCACATGGAATGGGCACTGGGGCTAAACTGGGCAGTGAGTCCTTTTTATCTGAGGGACACACTGTAGGATGAATTTGAAGAAGATGCCTGAGAAGGTCAGTTTGTGGAAAGAGACAGACATCAGAAGGTAGATATGAGCGATACAAAAAGAAATTACGTAAGGGTCTGAATGTTGGCGGTAGGCTCAGCTTCCTCTCTGAGCATTGGATCAGTGACACTCTCTGTGAACAAAAACACTTTATAACAAAAGCCCTTTTAGGTTTAAATTGGTGGAAGTTGTATTTCTGTTATATTTAACAAGAGACCACCAAGTAATACAATGTAACCCTATAAAACGCTCTTTAAAAGAGCAAATAACCTTCCATCTACCTTGGAACAGATCTGAGGGATGGGATCTGAGCTCACAGAGCCATACAGCGTCGAACAGCAGAGCACTGGGGAGCACAATCAGCACTGTAGAGGGAGCCAGATAATGAACAAGTGCACCCAGAGGTGTGAACCATGAGAGCCACAAGAAGACAAAGCTGTGTCATACTGGGGGCTGCAGGGCTCATGTAATTGATGTTTTCCTTGCCAAAAATACTTAGATCACATAAAACCTGAGGAGCGTAGGAAAGGTTTATCATCACATACATAGAGGTCACCGAAAAATTGTACTTAATGCTAAATGCAACCTGTGATTCCATCATTTTGGTTCTACTTTCTATGAGTCTAGTTCACTTACTTGTTTTTGTAACAGAAAAGGTGTGATTTCTCCTGTTATACAACATAATAATACTTAGGATGCAAGTTAAACAATAATTAATCTTTTTCAAAAAGATGAATGGGTAACTGTGTTGTATAAGACTGAAAGTTCATTAATGTCTAAATGATAAAAGAGATACTAATCTCTCTTCATTAGTCAGGTGAAGCTAGTTACACCTACTATGAGAGTGTATTCACAACTTACATGATATTAAGTATACACCAATGGAAGATTCTATGGTTCAACTACAATGTTAGGAAAAATGTCCATTTAATCATCTTGACAGATCCATGCCTTTATTTTTTTAAAGAATCATTTATAATTTCTATAAAGAATTCTGATTGAACTGCATTAAAATAGTAGAGACAATAATATTCTCATATTTGAGATTTATAGGGAAATGACAAGTAGAAAGGAACACTTTTTAATAATGTAAAGCACTAAGTTAAAATGAATAATTTGAATTAAGTAATAGTACTGTATTACACTCTTATTTCTAAGAGAAAGTGAATCTGTATTTTATTTGATGTCTGAATGTTATTTTTGTGTGTATGGAGAAGTTGTCAGTTTGTGAAGAAATACAGGTGTGTTTTCTGAAGCCCGGTTCTGAATATTTTCTATTGTCATCTAAACTTCTTTTTGGATACGTCACTGTTCCTATCTTACTAAAGGACTTACCTTAAAGTAATTAAAATCTACAACTCTTTACCATGTCATAAACATATTTAGTTAGAGATCTAAAAAATTCCTATACAATTTGGACTTCTACTATGAAGTGAAATTTATAAAGCATTTTTAAAATGCTAGATCTAATTTACTACTGTGATTTAATGAGGGAAAATGCTACTGTTTAACCGTTTTATAAATCAGAAAACTAAGGGCCATGGTCAAATTGCAGGACTACAATTCAAATCTTTAATTTCCTACCTAAATCTATTATATTCCAAGGGAAAGTACCCAATGTGATATATATACGTAGGTAGTCAATATAGTTCCTTCAAAGTTTTACTTGTAAAATAAAGACTAATGAGTTTGATCATTTAACTGAAAGGAGCAGGGGAAGGGGACTGTATGCCAGATAAATGAAAAGGAATAATAATGGTCCAGGTAGCCAAAAGGGTGGTGAAAAAAACATAAGACTAAAGATATTGGAAAGGGAACGTCATTCATTCATGAATGTTTAATTAACACTTTCAGAAAACATTTAAAAATTAAACAAAAAGTGTAAAAAAACACTTTCAATCTGCCATGTTCTGTGTTACATTTTAGGTGTAGGGTATTACATAAAAATTTATGGTTCTTGATGTCATAGAATTTATTATCTAGAGGGAAGGTCAGATATTAACCAAATAAATATCTCACTACAAATTATAGGAGAATTATAAAGGAAAAGAATCAGGTGATATGATAACTAAAATAATTTCTGTAAGGAAAATTCTGTAAGGGAGAATTTCAGGTGAACTCTGAAAGTGAAGTAGGAACTAGACAAGTAGAGACTGGGGATATAGGGAATTGTACACAAAAGGGGGATTTGTGTGAGAAGGAACTTGGCACATCAAAAGAGTAGGGTAGGAAGAGGTTGGTGGAGGTATGGATGAGATCACAAAGGACCTTGTTTAATGCCCAGTCCAGTGGAAAACCATACTGGGCAAGGGGAATAACATATTCAGACATGATGATTGAACCCTACAAATTATCAATTTTAAAAAGAGATATGCATAGTCCTAAATCTGGCTCATAATTTTCTTGGAATCTATAAAAGATGTGTCTATTTATTATAAAATGTCTTTCTTGAGATTTAAAGTTATCTTTGGCTTGGATGACCAGGAGCTTGTAATAATGTATTCAAAATGGAAAAAAAAAAGATAAGCTAATTTCAAAATAATTAGATATTAACTAATTTAGATGGAAAACTACTCCAGCCTGTAACACTAATTTACTTTTTTGTGTTCTACTGTCCTTCTTTATGAAATAAAGGCTAAGCGTAGATCCCAGGTTTCCATATGAATCCAAAAGGTGTGAAACTTAATAAAATTAATAAAACAATATTCATCTAGATTGCTAGCTCACATGAGTGTAATACCCAAAGTAATACCTCCTACAATTTTTATGTAACTGGTTCCCTTCAGGTGTCATGTTAATAAGCTTGGATCAATTAATAACTGTAATTGAAGCTGAACATAATTAAGCATTTAATTTTGAGCTGTTCAAGTATAATTCCATTAAAATCACATCATGAAACTGGGGCTAAATAAAGAATTATTGACAAAAGATGACTGGGAATGAAAAAGATTCATCACACAGTCATGCATGGCTTAGCCAGGTCCAAACTGACTAAGAAGTATGTCTATCTCCAAGTTGACAATAGAAAAATAAAAGACCTATGCACATATGAATTTCTGATTGTGAGCTTTACATCCTCTAGTTTTCCCTTGACAAAATTATCTCCAGCACTTCGAAGCTCCAACATTAGCTGCATAGTAGCTTAAAATGGATCTTTACATTTTTAGGCTAAAAATAAAAAGTGTTTTCATGCTACTGTCCCCCATATAATCTTACATACTCTCTATGAGAGATTTTTAAAAGAATACAAAGTAACAAAGATATTTTGAAGAAAAATGTCTGTCTAAACAAAACAAAACACAAAATAATCTTCCAGAATTCCATCCTTTCAGAGGTAGAAATAACAACTCATTAGAGGGGTATTTTGCATTAAAGTCTTTTTTTTTTCCCCTGCACATGTGAGATTTTATTTTGGTATTTTGTTTGTTTACAAACATAGGATAATAATCACTTGGTAATTTGCTTCTTTTACTAGACAATATATAGTGAAAATTTTCTAAGTCAATAAGGTAAATATAGTTCTAGAAAAGAAATTTAAGGGGCGTCTGGGTGGCTCAATGGGTTAAAGCCTCTGCCTTTGGCTCAGGTCATAATCCCAGGGTCCTGGGATCGAGCCCCCGCATTGGGCTCTCTGCTCAGCAGGGAGCCTGCTTCCTCCTCTCTTGCTCTGCCTGCCTCTCTGCCTACTTGTGATCTCTGTGGGTCAAATAAATAAATAAAATCTTTAAAAAAAAAAATAGAAAAGAACTTTTAATCTCTGCAGAGTATAATATTGTATTGTTATAGCAAAATTCTTTTAACCAACTTCTTGGTTTGGGGTATCATGATATTTTAAATTAATTTCTATCACAAATATATTGTGGAGAATATAATTATACATAAATCCCTGAACACAATTTAAGATCAATCCCTCTGAAGAAGCTACTAAGCTAAAGCACATGAAAATTTTAAGGCCATTTTCCAACTTGGAGGGGAAAGGTGATCTTTTGAGATATTTTTTAAATATCTTCACAGCATGGTACTAAGCCACAGGAACATGTGTTTACTTCCAAAGTCAAGCCTTAAGAGCCTGAGCACGAAATCCATAAATGTGGCCTAATTTATAACATAACGATATTTAGAAACAGCTTAGAGAAATACAGAATTTAAAGGTTTGCTGTTTTGTTTTTTTCTTATAAAAAGGGAGACTCTCTTAGGGGTCGTGTATTTCCATTGTGCTAAAAGAGTTACACATCAGAATCACCTGGATTGCTATTTTAAAATATTTGACCCTGAGCCCCACTCCAGACATAAGAAATAATTATTTCTGAGGGTGGAATCTGGGAATTAGTGGTATTTAAAAGTTTCTGAAATGATTTTGATGTGGCCAGCCTGACATTTGTCCTTGGACCAGCACTTTGGATCAAACTGCTTACTCTAATCTTTTCATTTTGTAGATTAGGAAACTGACTCCACACACATTATGTTGTTTGCCCAACTCTCTAGTTAAACAGGCAGATAGAGACCTCCAAATCTCCCACCAGTGTTCTTTCTACTATATTAATTTGCTTCAATTGTTGTCAATACGGCATACCCATGTGATAATCAGCCCACTGGTTCCACTATTAAACGAGCAATCAGGAGAGAAATGGATTATTTAATGATATTCATTGCATGATCTCACGAAGTGGAGCACATGCCTGACGAATCCTGTTTATTGATGTTTGGATCTCATTTCTTTTTTTAACCTTGAATTTATTGAAAATTAGATGAAACTATAAAATGAAACACTTTTACACGATTTCGCCTTCAGTTAAGATGTCATTATGTGACATCAATCCACTAAGATATGAACATTTTGATAATCAGCAATAGTGAATGTTTTTTAAATTGTCTAGGGCAAATTCTACTAACTATATGGTCTTGGATTTATAAGCCATGAAACAAAAATGCTGAATTCTATTTTTCCTTACTCTTTATATTTGCATCATAAAACTAACATTACCACATTAATTCTAAAATAAAGGTATTAATAATAGATTAATTTCTTTCTGAAAACCCTTATTAACTTCATAAGACTGTGCCTACTTCTCAAAGAATCAGATTTGAGATCTATTTCTTAGAGTTTTCAAAAATTTCACTAAAAATTAGGAACTATTTATATCGACCATAATGTTCTCTCAAAAATTCGCAGTATCAGTCCATTATTCAAAGAAGTCCAATGCTTCTTTATTCATTAAAATTAAATCCAAGTGACTAATTTAACTTATACAACCCAATGTGATCTGAACATGCCTTTCTCTCTGAACTCTCTGCTGTTTTTCTCCTCACCTGTTTGGCCTTCTTTCCCTTCAAGTCTGCCAAGCTCTCGTACACTTGGGTCCAAAAGCAGCAGCACCTTCTGGAATACCATGCTTCCACTCTAGATATTTACAGCGTTCCCTCAAAAAAAAAAATGCCTCTTCTTCAGGGAGACTGTGACTAACAGCCATGTTTAAAATGACACCAACAAAATCGACTGCAGCAAATTTTAATTCTCTACAACAGTTCTGATTATCTAATTTTTATTTGCTTGTTTGTATATCTGCTTGCTTATTTTTTGAAAATTTATCTTGTCCCCCTTGCCCCCCAGAATATAATCCCCAGAGGAGCAGGAGCTCTGTTTCTCTTATTCATAGTTGGAACAAGTGTTGGGAAGAATGAATGAATGAATGAATGAGTGAATGAACAAATCTGTATAATAGGTATTGGACAAAGTATTATAGCCAATGCTTCCATTTTTTTTTTTTTGCCAATGTTTCCTTTTTAATTTTTTTTTTCATTATGTGAAATAAATTTGTTATTTGAATACATGACCGTGAGGTATCTTGTTATTTTAAAGTGTGAGAAATTCAAGATATCTCTGTCTCACAAGAAACATGAAAACAAGGTTTTCTTACACAAAACCAAAATTTCAGATTATACCAATAACTCAGGGAGTCATTGTGTCATAAGCCATATGGCCAGAAGCTTTTTGTCTATCTTCAAACAAAGATGAGACGAATTTCTCACTTATGACTGCATAGTAATAATAGTGTCTGCCTATTAAGTGTTGACTCTGTCCAGCTTCATGGGTTCTCAGGAGCTATGTGTTAACAGATTAGAGCCAATGAAAACATACTAAGAATTATAATGCTGTTCACTATCAGCCAACAGTGGGGGGAAATCGGAGGGGGAGACAAACCATGAGAGACTATGGACTCTGAGAAACAAACTGAGGGTTTTGGAGGGGAGGGGGGTGCGGGCTTGGGTGAGCCTGGTGGTGGGTATTAAGGAGGGCACGTATTGCACGGAGCACTGGGTGTGGTGCATAAACAATGAATTTTGGAACACTGAAAAATTTTAAAATAAGGTAAAATGTTTAAAAAATGTTGTCTGTCATGCCAGCTTGTGAAAACTATCAGTTTCAATTCAATCTCCATGTTCTTTAAAACAAAAGATGAATTTATGGTAAAAGTAACTGATACAAATGTTAAGCTTGATCAGCCATATCAAAACAAAAATGTCTCCCCCAATACCACATTTCATCCAAAGAAAAATGTACTTCTACAGACTAAGAGAACAATAGAGTCACAACTTGTGAATTCTTAGGGAGCTTTGAGTTCCAGGTGAGATACTTTTTAAAGGGATATAAATGAGTGGACAAGGTCATGGGATGAATACATTTCCTAATCAGTCTGTTCACGCTAGGTAGAGCTTTGACAAATGGTTTAGAATCACAAAAGAGACCAGGAATTAAACTCAGCATCAGCTAGTTCTAATGCACAAATCTTACTCTTTACAGAAGAGAGCTCGTGATAGATCCTTTATCTGAGCCAACTGCTGTCCACGGACAATTCCCACAGTAGGAAAGAATCATCATAAGCTCCTGTTGAGTATGAAATCAATTCTCAGGAGTAAGAACATTTTAGTGCCCACACTTTTTGAAAAGCAGCAAGGATCTTAAAATGTCAGCGGCATGTAAGGCATATCATTAACAGACTTCACTCCAAGTATTTAGAGCTTTAAATGCAGAGCCGATGAATCTGCAATTGCTTCACATTAACCGAAGATACTTTGAAAACTGCTAGACACTAGGAGCCTGTGACTGTCTTTTTGCAATCACTGGAACTTCACCTCTAATCCTGTATTAGGAGCTATACGTGCCCAGTGCACAGTGCGTGAGAAACAGAGAAAATAATGGAACAGTGAACAGTGTTCATGGAACAGGAGAGATAATTTTGAATTTCATCTGGTCACGAAATACACAAAATGTCGATAGGAATTACACTCTCCTTTTTAACCGTCCCCTTATCCAAAAATGATGTTGCGATCACGTTCTGCTAATACATATTCGTACGCATGTTTTCAAATTAAAATGATGGCAAAAGTATAAACTCATGATTGGGTGTTTGACTTAGATACCTAAACATAAAATTCAGATCAAAACTATAATTCTGACTTGTTTCATATAAAATTGGGGTGAAAATTGGTTCTTGATGTAGAGAGTATGACTGCCAGAATGGGTTTTATGTATCTTAATAAAGTATATACTTTAGAATGACCCCTACTAATGAAAACAGACATAAAATAATAACTCACTACTTCCTCTCATACTCCAAACCCCTTCTAAATCTTAAACTTCTGATGGGAGAAACCAGATTTAACATACATGCACATTATGATACTCCTTACATGCTCTATAATCATAATTTGTGTTACCAAATAAATCAGTTCAATTGATATAACCTCCATATTTAAGTAAAGTTATTTAAACAAATTCTGTATTTATAGTTTATGGGCATAAAATGCTATCTTGAGGCTAGATTACGTCAAATCACCAGTCCAGTGATTAGAAAGAAAAAAAATAATAAAGAGCCCAACCAAGTGCCATGCTTTGTGTGGGGCCAGCCAGTGAATAGTATGCAATCATGTAGTAATTCAAGAATATTGCAGTGTATTTGGAAAGTCCATGAAAAAGATTTTAGAAATGCTAAACACTATATTTTCTTATAGGAGAGTATTGTTATAGTATTTACATTCATGCAAAGAAGACCCTGTACTGGAATTATCTTACTCCAAAAGGGAAATAATATCAAAATTAAAAGGGGGGGAAAAACATATCTTCATCATTACAGGTTGATCTATGTTCTCCAAAATGATATACTGACACTGTAAACCCCAGTACCTACACATATGACCAAATAAGAAATAGGGTCTTTGCAGATGTGCTGAAGTTAAGATGAGGTCATGCTAGAGCAGGGTGGGCCTTTAATCTGATGTTGCTGGTGTCTTTATAAAGGATGAGAGAGAGAGAGAGAGAGAGAGACAGGAAGGAAAACACCACATGGAGACACTGGCCCAGAGAGAAGACAGCTGCATGGAGACAGAGGCAGAGGTGAGAGTTAGGGGTGGGCAGAAACCAAGGCATGGTTGGGCTATCAGAAGCTAGAAGACAACAGAAAACATTTCTCTTAGAGGATTCACGGACAACGTGGTCTTTAATTCTAAACTTCTAGCTTCCAGAACTGTAAAAAGTAAAGAGAATAAGGTCTTGTTGCTTTTAGCCAGCCAAGCTGTAGTCATCTGTTATAGTAGCCCCAGGAATCTACCCTTGGTCCCCATAATCTGGGAAGAAGGTTTCCATATAATTTGTTTCAATATTTTCCCTCTCATCATTTATTCCTTAAATCCCATCTTTGAAACAAAATCAGTTGTAATTCTTTTTTCCCCTATATATTAAAAGAGTGTAATAGTTCCTCCAATAGTACGACATACTAAGCTACTTTAAGAATACATTCAACCGAACCCCTGGTATGAGCTCTGACATATTCCTACCGCCCTACCTAAGATCTAGTTAATTAAATGGGCCACTATGAGACAGGTTCTTAAGGAAGAAAAATAAAGATAACCTCTCTTAGAGCATGTTTTGTTTCCTTCTTTACACATTTACAGAGAGAAAATACTAAAGTACAAAAAGTGCTGTCAGGACAAACACTGGTTAGTCAAGTTTCAATAAAGAAAAAGAAAATTGCATATTCTAGGATAATAGAAACATTTTTCTGTTTTTATAGAAGTGAAGGGAAGTCTAGCAGTTTAAACATGTTCAAAATTCAGATTTAAACATATAGATATTTTTAAATTATAAATTCTGTAACAGAAAACATGGCCCTTAATGGTAAGCTATTTGTTATACATACCTTCTAAAATTATTTCTTATATTTTTTTTGAAGGGGGAATGGTTCCTTAATTTTAAGTTATCATACAGGTTACCCTCAAATATCATTTATTTGATGTAAAAATTTGGGGTAATACAAAGGAGTAGCAGGCTAACAAAAAAAAAAGTGATATCTTTTCATTGCATCCATTGGATGTTATCCAATATTACATAATGATTTTGTAGCAGGTGCAGAAATGCAGAACAGAGTATCTGATGGTACTCTGTATCACTGAGTAACCACTGGGTGTGGCTGTTGGTCCTACAACTCTAGCCACTCCTTTGGCATCCTGCGAACTTAAGCCAGATTTGGATGAGCACTCTGACTTAAAATAGACCCACCCCCAAATTTTAAAATAATACAGATAGGTAAATCATTTACATTTACCTTCTACTGTAAAGTAGACTAACTTCCTACCTTTTTTGGAAGGGGTGATGAGGGCAAAGCCAGGTCAGACTGGGGGTTATATTCTGTCCTAAGAAAGAAGGTACCCAAGAGAGAGACCTTACTGTCATGAAAGTTTTCATGCAGAAGTGGTTTTGCCTTGTGGTTTAAAGACCATAGGCTTTGGAACCTTGCTCCTTCACCTACAGACTGCTGTCCTGAAGACGTTCCAAAGTCATTTGTACTTCAGCGCGCTCATCTCCAAAATCGGTATGATTTGATTCCTACCTGACAGAGTTGCAGTAAGGACGGAATAAAGAAATCCAGGGAAGTCAATTTCAACAGTGTCAATTTTAGCCACACACCATCACCAGCAAAATATTTGTAGAGAAGCTGCAAAGCCTCATTCAGTAAAAACACAAAGCAGTAAGAAAGGGGGAAAAAATCAAATATATGTAAATAATAAACTGGCACTGGGTATTTTGGGAAAAGATAGACAAGTTTGACTCAGGAAGTTTTACCCCGTAAGTACAGCCAAACACTTCAAACCTACCACTTTAAATGTCAGCACCATCATTGGATTCTTTTTTTTTTTTAAAGATTTTATTTATTTATTTGACAGACAGAGATCACAAGTAGGCAGAGAGGCAGGCAGAGAGAGAGAGAGGAGGAAGCAGGCTCCCTGCAGAGCAGAGAGCCCGATGTGGGGCTCGATCCCAGAACCCTGGGATCATGACCTGAGCCGAAGGCAGAGGCTTAACCCACTGAGCCACCCAGGTGCCCCCCATCATTGGATTCTGATGCCTTTATTACACAGCAATCTCACTTATACTAGCTTTCTCCCAAAGAAATGTGGAACCTTATTTATTTTTATATTATAAGTATTCCAGGAAAACAACAACAACAACAACAACAAAACATCACCAACAACAATAACAGATTCTTAAGATGATTTGCAAACTTTTAAAATGCCACAAACAGTTTGCATTCCACCCCCGAAAAGTGAGTGCAATAAATTATTTCATGATATGTTTGCAACAACAATTACTTAATACTGTTTATAAAAAATCATTAAAAATGGGTTAGGTGACCTTCGAGCCAAAGGTATTCTACCAATTGCATAATCCCTTCACATAGTTAGGGCAGGATCTTTATATGCAACGCTTTGTCTTTCAGCATATGTGGAACTGGAGAAACACACAGCCATCCATTTAGCAATGTCAAGAGAGATGGGTCTTCCTCCAAATCCCAACTGACTTTACAGCATGAGCGGACATTCAAAATTCTCTGCAGTCCTGCTGCATTTATGAATGGCGGAGCATCTGTGTTCCTGCATGCTAAAATGCACTGTGGGTGAAAATGTCTGTTGGGGAAGCTCTGAATGAGAGCTCTGCCAGAAACCATCCTTGCTGAGTATCTCCTGTCAAAAGGCTTTTCCGTTAAATTCAGTCATGTAGTTAAGAATCAAATTGTTTGATTTCATGGGGCTGCTACGATCATCCAAAGAGATACCTGATAGGCAAAACAAATAAATAAATAAATAAATATATTTGGCAAATGCAAGAAAGGAAGAGAGAAAGAGGAGATGTATAAGCAGAAAGAGAGGGAGAGGGAGTGGGGGTCAACCCTTGCTGAAGAGAAAGAGAGGAAGGCAGGAAGGTAGGAAGGAAGGAAATCAAGTATTTAAGTTGAGAGCTTTCTTACATAATGACTCCATTACTCATGTTAAGGAAATCAAATTGCCTCTGAGAATAAATTTTAAAGCAGTAATGGAGTTGGATGGACGGGAGTAAGTATATCTCAGAACATGAGCCCCACTCAGGCCATTTGCCCATGTTGGAATGGTAGGTATGACAGGACAGGCACACATCGAGACCTTAGAAGTTGTTACTGTGTCATCCCTCCTGAAACGCCACAAAAATGTTTTTCTTCAAACCATTCAGCATTTCTCTCTTAGTCTAGAAGACAGACAGGTAATCAGATGGAGCAAATTAGAATAAAGTACCATGAGGGAGAAGTGTTCCACACTTGAGAAAATGTGTCTAGAGCAGTTTGAAGCATATGGTCAAAACTCAGAGAAAAAGCCCAGCCATCAGTAATTTCACAGTTGGCTAGCTTCTCTCTGATCGTCGATATTATTCCTCACTCTTTCTTTGACTTCTAAGTCGGGGCATACCTACCTAAGCATACCAAAATTAAAGCCACCACTTTAATCAAAATGTAGATTAAGTGGGAATCATACACACCCACCAATTATCTCTAAATAGCATGTATATGCAATTTCTTTAAACCTTAGGAATTTGTGAGCAAACTACATGTATAATTTTTAAGTTAGTAAACCCAGAAGGCCATCCGTAATTTGTTTGTCTTTGAAGATCAAGGTACAATCTTGATATAAACAATAATTAGGAAGTTGGCTATTGACAGTTACACAGCATTGTATCTCAATATAAATTTTAGAATCTAAGTCTTTCTTTATAGAAGTAATACCACTGCCATTAAAACAAAGACCCAGCTACTATAGAAGCTGTATTATATTTTATTATTATAAAAATAGAAGTATAGCAGAGATCTTCAATGAAAAGCCAGGAGAAAAATATTTATTTTCTTTGTGCCCTATCCCCAAGCATGATTTCATGATTACTTTCTGGGTCTATTCATTTTCTGTAGTTTGGCTTGCCTTTTTCTCTTTTTTCTTTTTTCTTTTTACAACCTTTAAGTATTACTCTGTGGTGTGTACTTGTACTGTAGTTTTACTACACTTAGAACTAGAAAGTTCTTCTTATAACCCACCTACTTCCCTCAAAGTCTAAACATGTGTTCCCCAGTTATCCTGTATGCTTTTTAAAATTGGAGGTTCCTAGTCCCTGCCCCATAGTCATTAAATCAGAACCTCTGGGAGTGGGTCCAGGAATGTAGATTTTTAACACATTCTTCAGTAATTCTTACACTCTGAAGTTTGGGTATGTCTGCCCTAATGTACAGTCCAGTTATGGGTACAGTCATGCATAAGGTCCAAAAATACTTTTTAGGTGACAAATGCAATAGATATTTCTAAGCTCAGTTCCCCCATGAACACTCCAAGACATGCAGGAATTCTCTCTTCTGATGCCATGCACAGGTGATACAAGGCAAACCAAACTACTTTTACAGAGAATTAAAAGATGGAAAATTTGGGATTATATCCTCAGCTATAAAAAGATGTATGTGTATATATATACACACATGAGTTTCCAAAATACTTTTATTTTGTTCTTTGGTCTATTCAAAGTTCAGAGGTCTTGTTATTAAATCAATTTCAGAGGCACAAAGAGCAACACAATAAATATAACTTTAAAAATAAGAAAAATTAAATTGTAACTGAATCCTATGCTCAAATTCTAAGCTAATCACACATGGTTGCAATGGAGTTTGTTACTTTTTTGGAAGGATTTTCCTCTTACATTATTCTATAACATTCATAAAACTTTTAATGGTGAATTAGTGAGGTATGTAAGGAAGGGAGTGTGAAGTAGAAAGAGCACAGAATCCAAAAAGACCGGCGCTCAACTCCAGGTCATCCCATATTATGAGGGGTGTGACCTTGACCAGGTTACTTTAAATTTCTATTGCTCTCATTTTCCATATTTTGCACAATGAGGATAAGACTATCTTACCTTTTAAGGTTTTGTTAAAATAACTAGGTAAGTGATACAGCACTAATAATGACCAGCACCTAGTAGGTGCTTGAGAAATGGTAACTAGGAGGACAGAAGCAATGACAAAGGCAGCATGTATGCTAATTACATTCAAATCACAAATACTCATTACAGCAATGGCAATCCTGCAGCTGTGCAGTTACGGATGGCCTCAAGTCTGGGGGCTTCCTTGGGGGACGGGAGCACTTGGCCCATAGTGTCTGAAACCATCCTCGTTTGCCAGAGGCATGTCATTGAGAAAGAATGTGTGTAAATAATATGTGCTCTCTAGTCACTGTTATCTGAAGGATGACAGATTATGGCACCCCAAAATATGTCACTTTGGCAAAAGATTACTTTGGGCTACAGGCACTTTGGGAAACAAACAGCAGGTACAGAAAGGGCATGCTGATCTCCCTTCTTCTTCCTGAAAGCAGGAGCTAAAACTCCCATGTGAAAGATGGTCTCCCTGTACCAGAAGGAAAGAAGCATTTTTATCACCAGAGATAAGGAGTCCAGGTTGACAGAATACTGTACAGACAGACATTGTCAAAATATGTTTTATCTTGGGGCAACTGGAGGTCAGTTAAGTGCCCAACTCTTGGTTTGGGCTCAGGTCCTGATCTCAGGGTTGTGAGATCAAGCCCATGTCTGGCTCCATGCTGAGCACAGAGTCTGCTCAAGACTCTCTCTCCCTCTCCCGCTGTCCCTCCCCATCCACTTTCACGACCTTTCTCTCTCTCTCAGATAAATAAATAAAATCTTTAAAAAATATGTATCTTCATCTTGCTTTAGTCTCTCCATATGTTTAGTGACTTTTCCACAACTGCCTCTCTTTGTTCAACCTCATATACAAAGCACATATGTTCTGCCACTTCCTTGGGTCTTCATTTCATTATAAAGGCTCCTGTTCATATAAATTTGTATGATTTCTCTTTTTATTTTTTTTAAAGACTTTTTTTTTAAGATTTTATGTATTTATTTGTCAGAGAGACAGGCACAGAGAGAGAGGGAACACAAGCAGGGGGAGCGAGAGAGGGAGAAGAGGGTTCCCTCGGAGCAAGCAGCCCCATGTGGGGCTCAATCCCAGGATGCTGGGACCATGACCCGAGCTGAAGGCCGACGCTTAATGACTGAGCCACCAAGACACCCCATGTTTTTCTCTTTTTAATCTATTTTTTGTTAGAGAGCCCCAGACAAGATCCTAAGATGTTGAGATTTTTTTTCCTCCCCTACATATTAGACAAATATATATCTATATATATTTATATCTATATATCTATATCTATACCTACAGCTGTATCTGTTTTTAGAAAATTAACTAGCTCTCAGGGACTTCTGCTTTTAAGAACAATCTTATTGTGACTGTCTTTTTTTCTTATTCCACAGTCAGGTCGAGACTAAGAAAGGAACTAGATTATGGCTCTTCTGATAAAAATCTCACAATTGAAGGATCATCCGATCTGCATGTTAGATGAAGAGGGCCATCATCCCTGAGCACAAGTAGACCAACAAATGGAGACCTCAAACAACACACAACACAAAATAAACACTGTTTTTGAAAAACTTATATGACCAATTGAGAGTAATACTGATTTAATTTTTCTTTTTTTAAGTTGTATTTCTTGTGTAGCTCTTTGGGGCTCTGAAATTGATCTAATACCAAGGACAGTTACCAAAAGTAACCATGTCTGCAGTCTTTGAAATATTTTCCATTCTGTGCCTTTTGCTTATAATGATTAGACTATAGGATCAATTACACAGGTTTTTTACATGCACACACACATATATGCACAATATGGACATATATTTCATTATTACCATCTCCTTATAAATCATTGAAATAAAATTGTTAAATAAAAGAAGTCCAAAAAAGGGAAAAAAAAGAAAGCAGTCCATAACACCTTCTAAATGCAATCCCATTTCCAAGAGTAAATAGCTTTGATGAGTCCTTCCACACCTTTTCTTACACATATGAATACATACACATATACAAACACAGAAATTTACAATGTTTATACAGGGGCACCTGGGTGGCTCAGTCAGCTAAGTATCTGCCTTTGGCTTAGGTCATGATTTCAGGATCCTGGGATCGAGCCCCATGTAAGGGTCCCTGATCAGCCGGGAGCCTGCTTCTCCCTTTCCCTCTACTCTTCCCCTTCCCCACAATCGTTTTTTTTTCTCTCTCTCTCAAATAAATGAATAAAATCTTTTAAAAAAATGTTTTATACAAATAAAATCATGCTCTTTTTTTTATTGACTCTTTACATTCAACAATGTATAATGGGACATTTCCCTAGGAACTCATAAATGTCTACAAGTACGCTATTTTGTGATGCAAAAAGACTGAGTAAGAATAGCCTGTATCACTGCCCACCTACTGTGCAGAGAGATGCATCAGCTGTGGGACAAGAGGCCAGCCATTTTTTTTTATTTTTAAGATTTTATTTATTTATTTGACAGACAGAGATCACAAGTAGGCAGAGAGGCAGGCAGAGAGAGAGAGGGAAGCAAGCCTCTTGCTGAGCAGAGAGCCCGATGCGGGACTCGATCCCAGGACCCTGGGACCATGACCTGAGCAGAAGGAAGAGGTTTTAACCCACTGAGCCACCTAGGCGCCTGAGGCCAGCCATTTTGATGAAGGACTTTTAACCTATAATGAAAACAGTTGAACTACCATGTGCGATTTTTTTTTTCTCAGTACCCTTGTGTTTGCACCTGGATATCACCGGGACATCACCACTTAGAGAGCAGTGACCCACTGTACTTACTCAAACCTTCAGCTAGCTCACTTGATGCCTCTGGCTCTCTGAATAGTGATCAACCAATCAACTTCTCTACTTCAGTTGCCAGGGGAGATGGGCAAAGAGCTTATGATTCAAACCACCTTAGATAAAAACTCCGATGCACAGCAAAATAAGAGAGAAAACACTTGTATCAAGAAACAGTCAAGGGGGCGCCTGGGTGGCTCAGTGGGTTAAAGCCTCTGCCTTCGGCTCAGGTCATGATCCCAGAGTCCTGGGATTGAGCCCCCAAATGGGGCTCTCTGCTCAGCAGGGAGCCTGCTTCCTCCTCTCTCTCTCTGTCTTCCTCCCTGCCCACTTGTGGTCTCTGTCTGTAAAATAAATAAATAAAATCTTTAAAAAAAAAAAAAAAGAAAAGAAAAGAAAAGAAGAGAAAAGAAAGAATCAGTCAGGGAGTACTAACCCAAGGAGAGGTAAACCCAGGAAGGAATCCTGCAAGAGATGACACGGTATCTTTCACCAGAGAGGCTAACCCTTCACTTTATCCACTACTGAATATTACCCTTTTGGGAATCATTACTATTGATTACTATGTCATTTATATGTATCACACTGTATTGTAATTATCTGTTTACACATCTGTCTCCCTGGAGTCTGGGGTCTTTGAGAGTAAGTACCATTTAAAGTTTATCACTGAGGGGCGCCTGGGTGGCTCAGTGGGTTAAGCCGCTGCCTTCGGCTCAGGTCATGATCCCAGGTCCTGGGTTCGAGCCCCATGTCGGGCTCTCTGCCTGCTTGTGATTTCTCTCTATCAAATAAATAAATAAAATCTTTAAAAAAAAATAAATAAAGTTTATCACTGAGGAACAAGCACTTAGACTCAGATTATATTCCTTATAAACTTCGTGAATGAAACACCATAATAAGAACCATGTGAGAGCCTGACCAAAAGAAGTCACGTGCAGCTGGAACTCTTGACCTTGGTCCTCAAAAGCCCACATAGTCAGGCCTCCCGTTCACTCCTCCCCACCTACGGAGTCCTCTTTCCATTCTTAAATCAGCCAACTGCTTTTCCGGCTCAGAACCTTTCGTCAGGTCGTATCCTCTTCTGAGAAATTTCTTCTCCTGGCTCTTAATGAGACCAATTCCTTCTCCATCTTCAACTTTCAGAGGAACTCCTCAGCACTGACCAGTCTGACCAAGTCTCTGCTATTTTTCTATCATTGTGTGCTGTTAATTTTTTTTTTCCCCAGCACATATCTTAACCTCAAATCATTCTAAAGATGGATTGCTCTTGTTTACTGTCTTCCCCAGAAGCAGGATCCATGAACACCTTAGTGGAAGGGTTATATGAGACACAGCCAACTTTGAGGTCTTAACTCAACCTAAGGATAGAGTACTAGATATCTCTCTCTCTTTTTTTTTAAGGTTTTATTTATTTATTTGACAGAGATCACAAGTAGGCAGAGAGGCAGGTAGAGAGATGGGGAAGCAGGCTCCCTGCTGAGCAGAGAGTCCAATGTGGGGCTCCATCCCAGAACCCTGAGATCATGACCTAAGCCGAAGGCAGAGGCTTAACCCACTAAGCCACCCAGGCACCCCAGAATACTAGATCTCTAAATGCATGGTGTTCTACCTGTCTTACCTTGTTTCTCTTTTTCCTCTAGCTGAACTTCTGAGCACAACAAGATGGCAGGTGTTTGCAGGTCACATTTAAGAGGGAATTTTTTTTTTTTTTTAATGAGGGCTTCTTTTTGACTGGTTTTGGGAAATATATATGCTTAGAATAAAATGCTTTCCCCGTGGCTTTAATGTTCAATGAATATACATTATTCATAAATAATTAATGTAACTAAGAGAGCCTAAGCTTTCTTTTATATTTATGGCTTGCAAAATTTGAAAAGCCACGTCCTCTGGCATTGATTCATTTACTCACTAGCTTATTCATTCAATCAAATATTTACTGAGCAGCTGCTATGTGCCAGGGATACAACTGTGAACAGGACCAGCTGCTGGCCCCTGTGAAGCTTACATCGTATCTGGGGAGTCAAAAGATAAGCAAACCATATACAGAGACGTGGCTGGTGGCCCCTCTCTCCATGTTCAAAGCTAGCCATGTTGCATGTCTCTGACCCACCTTCCACAGACACATCTTCTTCTGAGTACAGTTGGGACAGGTTCTCAGCTCTAAAAGACTTGCATAGTTGGATTAGCCCCACGTAGATAATGCAGAATATTCTCCCCATCTCAAAGCCCTACCTGAATTACATCTATAAAATTCCTTTTGCCCTGTAAGACAACATAGCCACAGGTCTGGGACCAGGATGTGGACATCCTCGGAGGTCCATTATTTTGCCCACCACCGGCAGCTAAATGAACTCCTTCTCATCCTCCTCTGTATGTAGATCTTTGGATGTTTGATTTACTTTTGCTTCCATCTGAATGGCAAACATATACAAGTCAGCAGTGTTCAGACCACTTTCTTTCCAGCCCCTTTCTGAATAGTTCCCACTTGTGTTTCCTGGAACCAACAGCCTCCCCAGTGGAACTTGTTTTTTAAAGGAATAATTATTTAGTCAGTCTCCATGCTGTTCCCTCACGATGCTTACTAACCAGCTGCTTTTTGGTATCGCGTCATTCAGTCCCAGTTAATGCTCAGACTACGATTATTCATAATCGGGTAGAGTCAGGTCATCTGTTGTTCAGTAATGAAGCCTTCCACGTAAATTCAGTCAATACTAGAAGTGGCTGATAACTACATGTAAAGTCCTCTTTAAACTTGCAAACGTGGTACGTGTGAAATTTCATCTGGGGAACTTGAAAGAAATAAGATTTCCAAAATTGGATCAATGGTCTTCCTCCAGATAAATCATGTGGAAGACCTCTTGTCCAGCACACGTATTTTTTTCACGATACCATAAAAACATTTTAGAAGATAGCCAATGGTTTCATGTATGAGAACACTGTATTTGTTTCATGTATTTGAACAGTTGGAAGTTTTGCATTATTCATTTTACTTTGTGTTTTTCCCCTTTCTACCTTATAACAAGGAAATAATTTGGGTCTCTCTTTTTTCCTTCTTAAGTAAGCCAAGTTACTTTCAAATTTCCCCTTCTTTTTTTGATTCTATTATATATAGTTTTTTAGACTCATATATATAACTCAAATATGAGTTAAATTTTCTAATGAATTTTAGTTAATTTTATTTTCTAGAGTCACATTTTCTAATGAATAAATCTAATCATTGAAATTTATTTCCTAATCAGTCCTGATTTCGCTTAATCAGATATGAGCAGCAAATAAAGAACATGTATTTTTCTGTGTTTGCCTAAGTCTCAAAATTTTGTTTAACCATTATCTTTTGATTCTCTGCTTATGACTTAACCAAGGCCACTTTTTTACCCTTATAAATTAAAATAACGGAAGACTGACCTGAAATGAATATTTGCATACACAAATAATAATATATCTGTGTAAAATATACGTATATATAACCTTGAACAATCAAAATGTATTTAAGTATATTCTGATAAAATACATATTAAATTATTAGGCAAAGAAAAAATAATAAAAGTATAAGAGAGACAAATTTAACGAAGTTTGCTGAATTCTGTCAGGGGAAAAGAGATGCTCTCCTACCCATCAAATTTTGTTAGTTCGGTAAAGTAATACTAACATCTTTCTCAAACAGTTTATTACAAACTTACAAAAACTATTGAGGAATCCCAAAGAGATCTTGGTTTGAGAATTCCAATTCTTTATCACTGAATTCCTACATTTTCCAACTAAAAGCATGATGATCAGAAATTACATTTTTAATGAAACTCTCGGGTACACATAGCGCTGGACTAATTCACACACACCGTCATACCACAGTGTGTAATAGGTAAAATCACGTAACAGGTTTCCTAATGGGTTTCTCACGTTCTCATACAGAACTAGCAGAGCATCGCACTACCTGCTCTTGCTCCTCTATTAGCTCTCGACTGCTGCCCTCCAGCAAGGTGCCAGAGAGGGCTCTAAATTATTTGATTAGTTTCAGGCCTTCATTTTTAGCGAGTCATCACCCTCTTAACAGCAGATGATGCCTCCTAGTTCGAATCAATGTGAGTGGCCCTGGTTACAATGGGCTGGATTAATGATGAAAAATGTGTCGTCAGCCTAGAGGTCCTTGGACATTTATCACCCAATGGGTCTGCCAATTGGTGGGCTGCCCCTGGCTCATCAGCACAATACTTTCCCAGCTTTAAAGAGATAGCGTTCTTCTCAGATTAATTTAATGAGGCCTGGTAGGTGGAGAGAACATGGAAGACAGTTCAGTTGACAGTTAACTTGATAAATTTAGGTTCTATACATTTCAGTACTTCCATAACAAGTGTGTTTCCTTCTGAAATTTGCAAGGCAAGTACATGCTGTATCTGGAAGTCTATAATTGGTGGTGTTTTGTTCTAATTTTCTTTTTCTTATAAAATAAAGCTAGGAAATCTTCTTAAGATAGGACAGATTTAAAATGTCTGCTGTTAACTATGATATTTATAAAAAACTTCATGCCTGATTAATTCTCAAAATGAAGTAATGTAACTTTAAAATTATTTTATCCTATCTATTCTTTTTTTCCTGAAGGTTATTTATAATTTTACTGTCAGCTTAGAGTTCTTTTCTTGAACTTGATCACTAGTGCACTGACTTTCATTTGGAAGATAGAAAAACTGTAGAGAAGCACTTTAGGTAAGCTCTCCTTTTTAAAAAGTTTACATTCAGTCTGTATTCATAAATGCTTACTTAACATTTCATTGATCCATTCTTATACTTCTCCAGCTCACCAAAGTAATGGATATGTAGAAATTAAAGTTAAAAAATTATTTTATGTTTTGTAAATAAGTATAAATTGAAAGTTTCAATAGCAAATTGCTGCTTTGACAAATGTAAGATGGACAAAAGGAGACTTAATGTGTAACTTGTATAGTATCTTGTTGATTTGAATCCAATGAAATTGATAAAAATAACTTAGTTTAAAAAACCTGCTAGTCACTGAAAGGTAACAACACACTCATGTCACGGATTAAAATTTGGGAAGGGCAAAATGAGAGATTTTTACATCATTCCCAACATGGAAAATCCTAACATTGTCCCTTTATTCTGAAATTCTTTCTTCCAGGAGCCATCTGATATACAATATCGAAGGAATTATAATGATTATATGAAAAATGACTTTCTGATATAAATCAAATATTACAAGTCAAGCTTTACATTACAATCACTCTCTCCTCCAATGTTATGTCTCTAACAACTCATTAATGTAGTCTTACTTTTTCCATTTTTGCCTGAAGAACATGAATCTGAGATTTCATGGGAAGTACTAAAAAACACAAGTCTAAGAAAGTATAAGTTAACAATGACAGTTAACCTAATGTTGATTCCAGAAAACTTGGGAATATTTTTATCAGATTAGTAACAAATATTTGTAAACAAGATTTACCCTATGAACATATCATTCTGGCAATTAATGAGTTCTCATAAACACTTACTGAGCTGAATAAATGAGCTCAATATGCTGCAGTCAGTGAAAGAAATATTAAATATAAGCCTATTGCATCCAATAACAAATAATAATATAAGAAAGAATATGGAATCTGGAGTGATCAGAGAATATGAAGGAGAAATTAAGTAACACTCAGAAAAAGGAGTTACTAAAGGTAACAAATAACCATGTTAAGTTTGACACAAGTGAACTTACATGAAAGAGACATCGGCCAATTAGATATTAGCAGTGAATGGGGCCAATGACAAGAAGGAGCTTAACTGGAGAGTCCCCTAGAGGATTTGGAGGAAGGCTGCAAATTGATCTACTGGATTAAGCTGCCGCTGATCTTACTATCAATTGTAACTATTAAGAACAAACTATAAGACTTGGGAATTTTTGGGGGGAGGATGTGAAGATAAAAATCAAATCTTTGAATCAGTATCCCATGCCCTTTAGTGTTTGCATAAGCTATTATCTCACATAACATAAGTTAGGCTTTGTGGATTTTTGTTGCTGTTGTTGTCTTTGCTTTTGATTTTGACAGCTGTTTGGGGATAATAAAACAGAATAAGAAACTCAACTAATATCTGACCAGGTAGTTTCCTGATTTCCATATTAAAACAAACAAACAAGCAAAAAACAAAACAAAACAAACCCATATACATGAGTAAAATAAATAATTCATAGTACAGCTATATTTGACAACCAGAGCTTCAAAAAAAGGAGAGTGCTTCACTTTCATTCTTATATTTTTTTCAGTTTTATGTAATTTTATAAATTTTAAGAATTATAGGAGCCTAAAACAAGAAATCCTTCAAAGGACTGACTACCAGGGTGACGATATAATTTTATTTACCCTAGCTGATGAGGTCATGGCCTATTGTCCCCTTCTGCTAATCCAAGGTCATGATCCAATTAGTACAGTGAAGGAAATTTGTCCATTAAATTATTTTGTTGACTTAAATACATGAAGATTCCAAAGGTCCACAGATTCCTCAAAATTTCCCTGCTGGTCATCTTAGTAAGCCCTGATGCCAAGAAGAGTCCTTTCTGTGTACTTTCTTAAAGAGCGAAGTAGGACTCTGCCCTGGAAACTGGCATGTCCTCTGAAGCCAAGAAGTAACTATAACATCACACATTTTGTTCTAAAAGCCATTTTCTACTCCTTCCACTTTTGATTATTCTACCAGAGTGAAACCTCAAACCATATTGAAAGAATGTCTACCTTTTAAAGTTGGCATGCCACTTACAAATCAGGCACTTCTGTGAACATATTGTAGAAACATATTCTAATATTTGTGAAGCAGAGTACATGTCAAAACAAAAATGTGGTCTTTCATCAAGGAGGAAAAGATCTTTCAAATTTAATAATAAATGACTTAAAGTACCGCAGTTGTTATCTCTATGACCAGTAGAAAATACTTTAAAAAATTACTAGCTAAGGGGTGCCTGGGTGGCTCAGTGGGTTAAGCCTCTGCCTTCGGCTCAGGTCATGATCTCAGGGTCCTGGGATCGAGCCCCGTGTCGGGCTCTCTGCTCTGCAGGGAGCCTGCTTCCTCCTCTCTCTCTCTCTGCTTGCCTCTCTGCCTACTTGTGATTTCTCTCTGTCAAAAAAATAAATAAAATCTTTAAAAAAAAAAAAATTACTAGCTAAGAAAAGTTCCCTCGTGGTTCAAATCAGTTGTCAGATAACTTGTTTTGCTCACATTGGAATTACGACTAAACCCCAATAGCTGAAGCAAAAAGTTAAAGTTGTACTTATTCTAGGGCTGCGTGGCTGGCTCAGTCTGTAGGGCATGTGACTCTTGATCTCGGTTGTGAGTTCAAGCCCCACGTTGGGTATAGAGATTACTTTAAAAAAAAATCTTAAAAAAAAATCAATAAGATGAAACCAGAGAGGGAGACAAACCATAAGAGACTCTTAACTCTAGGAAACAAACTGAGGGTTGCCAGAGGGGAGGGGGGTAGGGGGATGGGGTAACTGGGTGATGGGCTTAAAGAGGGCACATGACATAGGAGCACTGCGTGTTATATGTAACTGATGAATCACTGAACTCTACATCTGAAACTAATGGTACATTATATGTTAATTAATTGAATTTAAATAAAATATGTAGATATATATTAAAATATATATTATATAAAATAAAATAATAAAAATAATGAAAGAATAGAAAATAAAGTTAGACTTACTTCATAAGAATTGGTTCCAATAACTGTGTAAAGACAATCCAGCAAAGTAGAGAAATTTGTGATCGTGCAAACCCAGTGACTTTACGAATTGGAAAACATGCATTTTGAATTCCTAGGAAAGTACACTTTCCTTAAAAAATAATGTGTCACCAATATATTAAACATACTCATAAAGCAGAACATATATTTTTATAAAATTATGAAGGTAGGATAACTGCATTAACGATGCATCGTCGTTTAAATTTTTTAAAGTGTCTTGTAAAAGAAAAAAGAAACAACATACCTTCTCTGCTAAGCATCAAAAACTGCATACCCAAATTTTCTAAACATTGTGAATTAATATGCAATTGCTTGTTTTTTCAATGGATAGTTTACCACTCTGTTTAGATATTACCACTCATTTCCACAATTGCTCCCCCAAACAGAATCGTACTCCTTTTATGACTATGCTATGTACTATCCACAATCATCTTACATTTAAAAGAAAAGTGCTATTTATAATGTTTATCCCTCTTGCCAGTATACTTTTACAAGTCTTCGACATGTCAACGTGAAGAATTTATAGATGTACAATAAAGCTTCATTGTAAGGATTTTCAAATAAACGAAAATGCATTTCGTGTTTGTCTAAAAGGCTCGGTAATGAAGCCCTGGGGACTTGTTTATGCATAGTGTTTTCCCAGCAGGAGAACCAATATTGGTCAGTCGTCTCGTCCTCAGAGGCTTTTCTCACTAAATGGAACAGCATTAGCTTTGTTCTTTAAGTCTAATTAACAACCAAATCATAAATTGTAGTCTTCGCCAATGCAATTGGATTAAGCGTTTGGCAATATTTGCGTTAAAACACTCCTACTGTTCTGAATTTTATCAGGTAAAAGGCAAAAGCAAGGGCACAATGGTAAGTACCAAAGGCAAGAGGGTGGACAAGTTTAATGCATTAGCCTCTTACCCCTAGAGAGCGTGGTTCCTATCTGCCTTACGTCGCACTTTTAAAGAGCTGAATGATCTAGAGAAATCCCTCCTGAGTATTTAGGCCTATCACTGAGTCCCTGAACAATTAAGGCTCTCTGCTCAATTTATGGCTCTCTACCGGACTAACAGGAGGCACAACAGGTCAAAAGTCAAGGTGTTCACAGTAACCACAGTAACAGGTTCTCACAGTAACCTGTTCTCACAGGCTATTTTAGGACTAAAGAAAATAATATGCTCAGGGCATAATACCTGTCACCCAGTAAGTCATTAATATCAGGTAGCTCATATGATAGTACTTTCCATTACTTTTTTCTTTTTCATCTTTTTTTTTCAAGATTTTGTTTATTTATTTGACATAGAGAGAGATCACAAGTAGATAGAGAGAGATCACAAGTAGGCAGAGAGAGAGAGAGGAGGAAGCAGGCTCCCTACTGAGCAGAGAGCCGATGCGGAACTCGATTCCAGGACACTGAGATCATGACCTGAGCCTAAGGCAGAGGCTTAACCCACTGAGCCACCCAGGCACCCCTTTTTTTCACTTTCTATTACTGCTAACTGACCATGAGAACTTAAACTAATATTCCAGACACTGATAATACCAGTTTATTTAGTATCGAATAAGAGTCTGTATTTGAAAGGCAAGGTTATTAACTTATTTTCATCTTCCTAAAGTTCTGTGTTTTTGTTTAGATGTTTGTTTGCTTGGGTATAATGTTTGAAATATTTCTAGCAGCATTTATACAAAACGTACTTCTGAGATGCAAACCTCCCCCTTCCCCCGAGGTTCATGTACATGTTTATTACCAGCAGGGCTATTTACATTTAAGATAAACAACTTTAGCACTTTCGTACACCACTAAAAATTATAGAAAGAAAACAGATATTCCTATTTGAGAAGTTCCTTCCGGGGACATCCGTATAATGATTTTGTTTACACAACTCACATTTCTTGGAGTCTAAGACTGTAACTCCTAAACGAAGCTCTTCTTTTCTAGTACAGAGCAGCAGAAACAAATTCTTTTAAGGCAATTTCTTTTTAAAATAGGCTTTAGCCAAGATAAAAGTACAAAGTGTGTTCAGCCAAAATACAACGCTTCCTTGCTAAATGCTGGCTGCCAAGATCCTGGGTTTATTTCACACATGATAATGTGCTTCACTGTTCTCCCTGAAAAGAAGTTACACAGGTTTTGTCTGAGAAGAAAACAGAGTTCACTTTTACCTGATAAATTGGGAGGAATGCTAACGGAGGCATTCAGGTGAAGATTTGTTTAAAGAGCTTTCAAGAGACAGCATCTTTTAAGAAACATCTGGCAGAGCAGTTAAGATCAGAATTCATGTTTCCCATTTGGCCCAGAGAAAGACACCCTCAAAAAGTCGCAAATGACTACCAGAGGATTTTCTAGCAAAGCCAGAATTTTCCATAGTTTTAAGCTAATTGTTCAGTTTTAATTGTAGTCTAGTCTCTCATGATTGTCTGGAATATAACAGGGGCTAATGGAGAGATAATGGGCTCCAAGGGCTAATGGATTTTCTTTGCAAAAATTGCATGCATTCTTCAGAAAAAAGGTTCAAATTTCCCACAGAAAAATATTTCATGAAACACATACGTCGTTTCAAATCCAATGCTAAATCAGCCTGCAGTACTTTTTTTTATGGAGAAAGAACATGGACAACAGCGCTAACATCAGTAACTGAAGCTGACTGCGGTACCAAAGAACTCAACTAACCTGTTTAAAACTAATGCCTTTATATTCCGCTTCAGCTACAATGACACACACTGCTGTCTGATCCAAATATTTGCACTTGCTTGAAAATTTATTTTTATATTAAATTATTATATATTGTCCCCATATCTACAAAGGTGTTTTATATAATCTCAGCATAAAATGAATATCCTATTTTAAAGATTATGTCGGGGATATAATATTGAGAATAAAGTCAGTATTCAAGAAAAGAAGTGGATCGAAAAAGCACTGTTTTGACATGTTCAAGGTTTGTTATTTCTTTGTCATAGTGATTGAGTGCTTGTAAGTGATACATACCCCCGATAAAAGAGGGCACAGATATCTTCTTTAAAAAACAGTTATCATGACACATGAGGTAAATATCATTTATCATCTTTCCATGGTCACTTCTAAGAGGGTTTGTTACAAATCTTATCTTCAGTGTTCTTGTCTCAGCAAACTCGGAATTCCTTCAGTTTCCATATAATGTTTAAGATGTTCTACATTTTAACTCTATCAGCTCTATTTACAAGAGTTCACAGTGTCAAACCAAGGTAAATTAGTACAATAAACACTTACAAAATTTGTCATACCAGGAAAATAAAATTCTAAGAGATTTCATTGGGAGATCAAATGAATGAGGGAACCTATGAGAAGATTCTAGTTCAGCTAGAATAACCTGAGTCAATTTTTACAAAGTATCTAATTCAATACTTTTACTTAAAAATGTGTTTTATATAAGAGAAATTGCATATAAAACACATCTAGACTTGGATCTAGTCTTTGAACTAAAGAGCCAAGTCTCTCCCTCTCTCTTTCTGTCTCTGTCTCTATCTCTCCATCTTTCTCTCAAACACATACACATAACCCAAAGTTATACAAATAATCTTCAAGTTGAAAATATTTGTTCTTAAACTAGAAATGTTATCATTACTCACAAAGCATTGCTTAAAAATATATCAAAAGAATTCTTTTCTTCTAGATTGCTGTTGGGTTCTGTCAAGGCTACAGATCTAAAAATACTTTCATCAAATATCCCTGTGGCTGATTTTCATAATTTCAGACTAATATATGTTTTAATTTTTGATGAATATAAAATGTAGACAGAGGGATACTAGACTATAAAAACATAATAAAAATGTTCTCTTACAGCATAATAAAATGTTATTGCTAGCTTTATCCTGAACAGAGTACATTTTGCTTTAACACTATACATTATACTTTAAGTGGTCATTTTTCTTCCTTCAACTAATTGTGAACTCATAGGTAAGCATGAAAATGCCACATGAAGGTATACACATTCTCAGACAAAGCCAGTGAGGCTCCGATGTAATCATATGCCCAGAAACCTATCTCTTCACCTTTGTTTCTAGGGCACTGATGAGGCGGAAGGTGTCAGAATTTTTTTTCCATAATCCTGACAGGTCATTTTGCATATAAAACACATCTAGACTTTAATAACCCTCTAGGGTAAAGGTTGTTCTATTTTGACAAATATTAGTGCTTTCTTTCTTTAGTTCATCCTTTAGTTGAAAAACAAACAAACAAACAAAAAAAAAAAAAACCCACTGATTTCCCCATATGTTTGTAAGTCCATTCAGTTGGTTTTTCCCTTCAGAGTAAATCATATGTGAGTGAATAAGCCTACTTGATTTCAAATCTTTTTTTTTCTTTTCTTCCTTTTTTTTGATTCTTTTTCTCTTTCTTCCTTTCTTTCTTTTGCAACATGCTAATTCAAAGGAAGAAGCCATTTAAGGTCAAACAGAATTAAATTGTAAGCAAGGCAAAATAGACCTGAAACCACTCATGCTTAACACTATAAAAATTATGCTCTTACTCATTTATCCCATTTGAAAATATTATTCCTATATTTTATGGTAATTTGGAGGTTGGAAGCCATTTTATTTATAGTATCTCGGCAATACCGTGTTCTTGTAGTTGGATCAGAGCAATTAGATCTAACATGTCTTATAACTCATTGGCTATATCCCTTACTTAATCCCTTACTCAAAGTACAGAGAAAAAGAGAGAGAGAGAGAGAGAGGGTACATGTGCATGGGGGGAGGGGCAGGGGAAGATGGAGAGAGAAACTCAAGCAGACTCCATGTGAGCTCAGAGCCCAAAGTGGGGCTCCATCTCACAACGCTGAGATCATGACCTGAGCTGAAACCAAGAGTTGGACACCCAGGTGCAGTCGGACTGCACCACCCAGGTGCCCCCTCCCTTACACACTTTTAAAATGAAGTAAAGTCATTCTCTGAAACTTATTTCAATGGCTTATGATGAAAGAAAATCCACACATATGTACCAATTATAAATTTATAAATTCATTTCAAACACAATACACTTCAGTTTTTATTCTTAAAACAACTGAGATTTGGAACTTAAAAGAATTGCATAATTGCTTTTCCTATAATTTACTGTGGAGACTGCAGAAATAAATAGAATTGGAGAGTCTGTCCAGGATTTTTAAAAACTAAAAAAAAGAACTAATGTGTAGAATTGTTCACAAAACATTCAATGTAAAATAATCTACAGATTCTACGGTGGTATTGAAGCATTTTGTAAATGCAACAAGTCATTTATATTCCTCTGCCTGTCAAAATAATACCAAAGACAACTATAAAGATAAAAATCCTCATCATAAATATAAAGATTTCAAGCAAATATTTCAAATTGATTTGGCTAGTTTTAAGTATATTTATTTTAAATTGGCATTCAATAACTTTGGGTGCAATCTGGGTGTTGGATAAATGGCCTGTTGGACACCAAACAGAACTTTCAGATCCCCAAGAAAGGCAAAACCAAACCCATGCTGGTTAACATTTTAAAGTGAAAAAATGAGTTTTTCTTCCCTCAAAATGGTGTAAGTTTCAGGCGAATCTAGATAGAGTTAGCTTAACAAGATTAACAAGATTTAGATGCTTTTTGTAATCTAACTACTCCATAGAAGAAATATTTTAGTTCACATGGCTTATAGAGTCTTAGATGCAGTTTTATTTTTATTTTTACAATGAAGGATTAGTCTTGTTGTCTCCATTTTCATTTACTTAAGTGGGAATTTTGCAGGAGAAACAGTAGCTATGATTACACTTGTGACAATGATTACAGAAAATGTATAACTAGCTTTTACTTCCTGCGTCCAGAATATGAAGAGTACAAGTGGACAACCAGCTGATGTGAATGTGGTTCATATTACATGACATATATGTGATAGTTCAGCAGACCCATTAGATCTGTAAATAATAATGCCTAATCAAAAGAAAGAGCAACTTTTTATAAACTAATCAGCAAGGAAAAGCATTAAAATCCAAAGGACCTGTAACAGAAAGCCTGCAAGTTTGAAGCCAGATGGACAGGGTTAGGATTCTAACTTGGCACAAACAGTTGTATGACCTGAGTCACATTCTACAATGCCATGGACCCACAGGGCCCATGTCTGTATAACGGGATCACTCTATCTACTTCAAGAACCGTTACCGGGTATAAAGCAATAATCATTAAAAACCATGTTCTCATGACAGAAAACAAAGCCAATCAACCAACCAAACAAACAAACCCTCTCTGTGTCTTTGCAACAGTCTTCTGCAGTCCCCTTGCTCTGGAGAAACTGTGTGGGACTAAGGTCCAGCTCCATCAGTTGCTTTCTGTTGGAATTCAGATTTCGCTGTTGCCTGTATCATCTTTCTCTCCTGCAGGGTTCTTTCATCCTGCTGGTCCTTCAAACTGTCACCTCCTACGCTAATGTTAATCACTGATTTATTTTTTTTTTACCCCCTTGCCATTTAGAATAGAAAGTTACCAATGTATGAAACCTGCTCTTTTAAAAAATTTTTTATTTTGGGGGCACCTGGGTGGCTCAGTGGGTTAAGCCTCTGCCTTCGGCTCAGGTCATGATCTCAGGGTCCTGGGATCGAGCCCCACATCGGGCTCTCTGCTCAGCAGGGAGCCTGCTTCCTCCTCTCTCTCTCTCTCTCTCTCTCTCTGCCTGCCTCTGCCTACTTGTGATCTCTATCTGTCAAATAAATAAATAAAATCTTTTTAAAAAATTTCATTTTTTATGAACATATAATGTATCATTAGCCCCAGGGGTACAGGTCTGTGAAGCACCAGGTTTACACACTTCACCGCACTCACCATAGCGCATACCCTCCCCAGTGTCCATAACCCAGTGGCCCTCTTGAAATCTGCTCTTTATAAGACCATCCTTGAACTTTCTGATCTCGAAAAACTTTGGGCCTTTCCCCCCTGATTTACTTCACTTCAGTTCCTCCATGGGATCAAATATCTTGACCACTTCTAATCTCCATAATCCCCATGATGTTAACATTTTGTATCCCTTCTACTTGTCTGATCACTCCCTTGTTTACGTCTATGGCTTGATTTTGTCTCTCTTCCCAAAACACTCCTTCTTCAAAAACCTGTTCTTCAGCACTATCTATGTCTCCATATAATTTCTTCTTTAGTAATTGGTCCTTGACTACCATTCTAAACAGATAACTTTCACTTTATGTGTATCTAAATCTAAGCTGCTTGTGATGTATATCCAGTGGTAAATCCCCAAATGAACATACGTTCTTCCAGCATAAACATATCCCCACCCTCGCTCTTTCTGATGGGACTATTCTTATGGCAGCCTTGAACCTACGCAAAACATGCCAACTTTTTCAGGATCTGTTTTCAAGTATCTCCACCATCCATTACTCTCTATTTCTATGGCTACTTAGCTATTTCAGGCTGTGATTACAATTAAATTCATCAACAAGTTCTATAAGCCATTAAGCGCCGGGCATTCTGTTTAGAATTTGAGCATGTAAAAATGAGCATTATATTATCTCAGTCTTATTTGCTCAGTTGCAGATCCCAGAATATCCTCTAAAGCTTTTCTCCCCCAGTTCATTCTACAGAGAACAGAAGCAGAATATCCTCATATGAAACCCATATGCAGAAATAGTAGACATATTTTTACTTTCTGTACAATAATATAATTTCTTGAAGCTGGAAGGATTCCGTAATGGGAAGCAAACCTATTTCAATATTTTCTTTCATTCCTAATAAATGTATTTTACATGCATTTAAGAAAACACATGTATTTTCCTACCTGTTTTCACTCACATTGTCCCACCAGCTTGAAGTGCCCTCTCTCTTCCACCTCCTCGATGTGCAAACCTAACCCTACCACCCATTTTACACACACCAAAATTGCCAACTTTCCATCCATCACAACTTGGCTCCCACAGACAGAAGTAATCCTTTGAACTTTCAACCTTCCACCTGTATCACCTTGAGATCTCATATTTTCCCCTCTCGTAGTTTCTTCTCTTCACATACCATCCTTTTTATTAGAATGTAAGATCATTAATGGCAAAATCAATGTCTGATTCATCTGCCTATCTCCCATAGCACCTTATGCATTGAGGAGGCTTCAAAAATTGTCATCAGTTGAATGGCTATCCTGCTACATTTGAATGGTGTTCAGGAGACCAAATATTTCATGAATCTCGGGATTTAAAAATGAAGTAAGTTTTGTGAAGATGAAACGCATGTACCTCATAATTAGTCCGCATCAGCTCTGGAGGTTTAGGTGATGTTGTCCAGCAGTAAGAAAACCTCCAGAGTCCTTATTTATTACACCGATCTTATAAACATGCTTCTAATCATTCAGCAAACGTATCTATAAATATTTTTATCCTGGAGGTTTGGTTGGTGTTTAATGGGATCTAATGATGTCCAGGGCCATGAGGGAATGGATAATAAACCTCAAAGGCAACCTCATGTGAAATCCATGATGATTAAAGACCGCAGAGAAATTGGCACTGTGTGCTTGTGTGATAGCATAGCACAAATCAACAGGGAGAGGAGATTTTTATGAATCACAGCATATCACTTGAAAATAAGAAAGTTAATCAATTCTACAGTGACTTATTTATGAAGTGTTTATTATGTGAACAGAGATCTGCACCATGTTCTAGAGGTGATTGAGAGGTCCCAGTCTGTATGACATATCAAGGCAATTGAAATGACAAAACACACAAACAATAGCTGTCATCACCATCACATTTGTTTGTAGGACGGCCACAGCAAGGTCCCACAGTGTGGGGAACTTGAACACCAGAAATGATCTGAGATCAAGGTTTTGGCAGAGATGCGTCCTTCTCAGGTCTCTCTCCTGGGCTTGCAGGATGGTTGTCTTCTCCCCGCACCCCCACATGATCTTTCCTCTATAGAGGTGTCCTAATCTCCTGTTTAAAAGGATATCAGTCCTAGGGCATTAAGGCCCACTCAAATGATTTCATTTTAGCTCAATCACCTCATTAAAGACTCCGTCTCCAAATACAGTTACCCTCTGAGATACTAGGAGTTATGACTTCACCCTAAGAAGTTTGAGAGACACATTCATCCAGTAACAACTATTATTACCTGGTCACGTGTCTAGCAGAGGAAGTAATCGCTATGGCAACACTGGAGAAGAAGTAACTCTTGATCCCTTGGAATTTCCAAATGATAAAAGAGCAAAAAGGGAAAAGCATTAAGTTTTGAAGGTGAGAACTAGCAAGGTTTTTTGTGTGTGTTTTATATTTATATTTGTTTTTGCTTTTGAGAACATTTAGTGGGTTAGTAACAATAAAACATGAGTTGGCATTGGTGAAACACAGATTTGCAAAGATGGTCTGGAGTCTGATTAGATACAGGATCAAAGCTTAGGGGAGTGAGCAAGAGCAAGGAAACAGTTTGTTTTGTTTGTTTATTCCTTCTATGCCCTATGATAGGAGGCATAACTTGGAGGACACTCAGAAATGCTTACGCAACATTGTCATTCAAAGACAAGTTTGGTGACTTGTATTTTAATGAAAAATGCTTATATTCAGGAGGTCTCAGATGATGTTATTTTTGGCCTGGTTACATCTCTAGACATTCTTCATTAACACCTTTGTTTTTATAAATTTCTTCAGCTGTGGGACTGCCTCATCTTCATGGAAAGGCCACGCAACTCGCCAACTCATTGTACCTTCAGGGATTAAGCTACAAATGGCACCGGGCCCTGCTTCTGTCAGCTCACTATTCATTTAGGTCTGCTCCGTCTACGGTCTGTCTTATCAGCCGATCGATAGGTTGGCAGCTCTCTTTGGCTAAACTACTCAATTTAGGAGGATGGACTGTTGCTCTCTCATGTATTATTCAACAGAATGGGCTCAAATTCAATCCTTCCTCATCCCACCTCACACAGAATTAATCATTCTCTCCTTCCGAATTACTGTTCTAGCTTGTACATACCTCTATTATGGTGCTGATCACACTACAGCCTTACAATAATTTATTTGCATGCCTTTTTCCTTTTCTAGACTAAAGACTCCTTTAACATGAGGACTATGAGTATCTTTGTGGTCCCAACACGAAGCACAAGGACTACACTCTGTTAGTCCTCAAACACTATTTGTTGAATGAATGAATGAATGAATGAACAAAGGAATGAGTTATCTGGCTGATCCCACCACCATAAATATAAATTGTTAGTACTATAGAAGATACCGACATGCGTTCTGCACATATTTGGTCTCAGCTGTTGGAAATTTCTTGATAGGCAGTAGGTTTAATCTCAACTGGCTTTGTTAAGATTGGTTTAAAAGTTGCCAAATAGGGACGCCTGGGTGGCTCAGTTGGTTAAGCAGCTGCCTTCAGCTCAGGTCATGATCCCAGCGTCCTGGGATCGAGTCCCACATCGGGCTCCTTGTTTGGCGGGGAGCCTGGTTCTCCCTCTGCCTCTGCCTGCCATTCTGTCTGCCTGTGCTCGCTCGCTCTCCTCTCTCTCTGACAAATAAATAAAATCTTTAAAAAAAAAAAAAAGTTGCCAAATAGGGCGCCTGGATGGCTCAGTGGGTTAAGCCGCTGCCTTCGGCTCAAGTAATGATCTCAGGGTCCTGGGATCAAGTCCCGCATCGGGCTCTCTGCTCAGCAGGGAGCCTGCTTCCCTCTCTCTGCCTGCCTCTCCGTCTACTTGTAATCTCTCTCTGTCAAATAAATAAATAAAATCTTAAAAAAAAAAAAAGTTGCCAAATATGTCATTTTCAAAGTAATAAAATAAGTCTCAATGCATGAAATAACCACTTACAAAGAATCAAAGGTGACTGACAATTTTCATAACAGCTGGATTACATATGGCTAAAACTATACTGATTTTTGTGGCTCATGAAGGACTCAAGGTTATCTCAACTAAAATCGATCACTGTACCAATAAGAGAAATGTTAATAGTTCTACCCAAGAAATGCTTGATTTAATCAACTTTATTGTGCTTACCAACAAAACTCTGTTTATCAATTTACATGTGATTTGCGTTTCAAAATATTTTCAAGATAATTAAATATTTGACAAATTACCTATGCTAAAATAATAAGAACAAACATCATCAATACATTCTGAAAGACACAAAAAGCCCACATGTTTGTGCATCATTCTTCTTAGGTTTGTAGTCAATAATGCATTTTCTATCTATACATTTTACGTTCGGAGTAATTTGGTTAAGACCTATCCCTGTCCTCTTTAATTTCTGCAAAGATTTTAAAAAGGCAAATTAATACGCCTTAGGGGTCCCAGACATCTGTGAGAAAATATTAGCTAAACCTTACATTTATGTCCTGATCTTTTTTTCATTTCATGTTTAAAGTTATATACTGAGATAAAATGCTTAAGTGGCAGAACAATTCTACCTTAATAAATTCCGACCTAACATTCTCAGTCACGGGTGAACTCCTTCCCCAGAATGACACACAGCTTTGGAACATACATGGTAATAAGGAAAGAGCCACTCTATTAGCGTCTCCTGTTAGAACAGGTTGTTTCTCATCCCCTCAACAGTCATTATCTCCACGGCGTGGCAGATAATCTTGGGAGGTCACCTAATCAAGCCTAACAGAAGTTTAGTAAGAATTCACTACAAAACCTTAAGCGGTTGAAGCTTCTAGACACAACCAAAAGGCGTTTCAGTTTATCTTTGCGATTCCTCTGTTACAACAGGTGGGCAGCATTAAACACTGGCAATCAAGGGAGAGTTAAATAACCTAGTATTTTTAAATGCTGCTCTTACTTAATTAGACCCTGAAGGTGACTTGTAGAGGATTATTAGAATTTGTAGTAATAAGTATGTGCAAATTTTATAATGGTCACTACTGAGTTCTGGCAGTGAGTTAAATGCAACTCAATGGACCAGAAGTAACGCTTTTGCAATAATCTTTTTTACTTAGAACTCTAAAGGTCACTATTAACATCTAGGTGCTTTTGTGGGATTTTATGGGTGAACATTATGGGCCAAACAAATGCCACATATGAAAGTATACATTAATATTCTTTTTTTAGAATTTCTCTCTTCCTCTCTCTCATATATATATATGATAGATATCTATATCTATCTATATAACAAGTTTTAAAATAGTTGGGAAGCATTTAAGAAGAATTTGCCTTTAAACGAAGTATAAGATGAGATCTTTAATGATATAGAGATAATACATTCCTAATGTGTTAATGAACTTCATGGCATTTCCCCCCCTTTTTTTTTTAAGATTTTATTTATTTATTTGACCAAGAGAGAAAGTGAGAGAGGGAACACAAGCAGGCAGAGTGGAGAGGTTCCCGCCAAGTTGGAAACTAGATGCGGGGCTTGATCCCAGGGTCCTGGGATCATGACCAAAGCGGAAGGCAGATGCTTAAAGACTGAGCCACCCAGGCACCCATGGCATTTCCTTTTACATTCGTTTTCCTTCATTCAACTGAGACGGTATATAGAAAACTGTATAAAGGATTCCTATAGATAGTTTACAAACCTTTTCTACTCTTTATCTCTTCCCCCAACTCATTTAACCCTTTTGTTCTCAATCGATTAGTTAGTCAAACAACTTCTACATTTGGTCTGATGATTCAAATGAGGTTTATTTTTCTGGACTTGCTCTGCTCCACGGAAATCAAGCAAAACATGCTCCCTGTTTTTATTTCCTCTTTGTGGTGCCAGGTACCAGTTACAAGTGTTCATAGCAGTAAACAGAAGATTAAATGTAAGTGTTAGACCTCATCAATGCTAAACGTGGGGAAGGAAGAACGTCTGTGGCTCTTTTCCAGGCGGCAAATTAATGCATCGCTGGCAGTGGTACTGCAAACAAGCACTGATGCTTTTATCGACGACTCCCTCACCATCTCAAACCCAGCCCAGTATTCAGTCAATACTTGTCATTCCATGGGAGCCACTAACTCACTGTTGCTGTCAGTCTTCCTTATCTAATTACAAATGGGCTCCTGCTCACGAAAGGGTCTCCTTAACAGAGTACACCCAGGACTGCAACTTGTTAAGAGACAATTGAACCAAAACTTTGCTCATTGTTTCAGACCTCATCTTGTAGTCTCATGGATTTCCTTCATAACAGCAACCTCTACTCTGTTTCATTTGTTACTTTTGCTCGTTTGTGTCTTTATGGAAAGCAACAAAATCGATGGGAGGTTTAAGATTATGTATTGATACATAAAATTTTTAAAAAAGGCTGGAAAGCAACAGAAAAGAGTATCAGTCCATTCTTTTTAATGCTCTTCATTCTTACTACCTTGCTGTTGCACAAATTTAAAATGTGACTTTTTTCCTGCCCCCCCCCACTTTCAATTAGATATTTAATCCCGGTCCTATCATCTTCACATAAAATATTTATGATTTTTTAAATAATTTTTTTCAAAACATAAATCTTGTTAAAAACATGTGTTTGTACACATTCATACATTAGGTGAAAGAATAAAATATATTTGCTTGGCATCATACGAAAAGGAGATATGTACATGAGTCTTCTATTTAATTTAAATTTTTTCTTTGTAGATTTATTAAGTAAACTTGCCTATAGCAATTCAATCTCCTGAGAAGTGAAGAGTTATTAGCAAGTGACCAGGAGTTTTGAAGCCTATTGTCAAGGATGGAAGGGACACGGACAAACCATACCTAAAGGCAGTTACTAAATATTAAAGCTCTCTGAATTGTCATTATGCAAAAGACAGTTTAAAAAAAAAAGTCTTTCATATTCAGTGTTTCTAAGGAATATTCTGTGGCTAGTAATAATGAGTAACCTTTTTTTTTAAGATTTCATTTATTTATTTGAGAGAGCAAATAGTGAGAGAGGGCAGGAGTGGGGTGAGGGGCAAAGGGAGGAGAGGACTTCCTGCTGAGCAGGAAGCCTGATGCGGGGCTTGATCCTGGGACTCTGGGATCATGACCTGAGCTAAAGACAGATAGATGTTCAATGGTTGAGCCACCCAGATGCCCAGAGAATGACTAATTTGGAAATAAGAGGAATACATACAGTAACTAACCACATGTTATATGTTACTGCGTATCTAAGTTACAAAGTCCTTCACAATGAATTCTTTTGGAACTATTGGCAGATACCCAAGTCATCCACAGTGGTAACAGTATTCAAGCACATCTAGCATCACATCATTGTGGTGTCTAAACAACAGCAAGAGAGAGAACAAGATAATATTTTTGTCCCAACTCAGACTCAAACTTAACATTTTGAGAGAAAGAAAGATTGAATTTGCTTTTATTATGCACAGACTTTCTATTTTCAAGATATTTCTGCAACATACTAAAGAAAAAAAAGAATAGTTATATCTTGAAAAACAATAGTAAAGATATTTAAATGTAATCAGGAGCTAAAAATTCTTATGCAAATTGAGAATTTTTATACATACATGGCAACAAATAATTGTATGTACTTTGAGAAGTTAAAAAGTATTTCGATAAACTAAAGTGGTGCTTATCTGAAATATCGATTAGTTGCTCAGATTTTTAAAATTTTCCCTTTGCACGTTCTCCTGAGGGTACATTCTCAACTGTCTAATAAAGCAGGATGTCTTTCATTTTGTGAGTATACATTTTGTGTCAAGCAGGTTTTGGAGATTTCAACTCAAGGCTGTTGAGCATGGCGTGAGGGCAAACATGCCGAATAGTGACACATCAAAATGTACAACAGAGGCATCGACATATAATTTTCCATGATAGAGCTTTGAGGTATTCTGAAATCACATCCTAATCTGTGTGTTGGCAACTCCAGTTCTATAAGACAAAACGATGAGTAAGTGGGAAAGAGAAATATGGATTATACATTTTTAAAAAAGATTTCTTTATTTATTGGTCAGAGAGAGAGAACACAAGTAGGGGGAATAGCAAACAGGGGGAGAAGCAGGCTCCCTCCTAAGCAAGAAGCCTGATATGGAACTCAATCCCAGAACTCTAGGATGATGACCTGAGCCAAAGGCAGATGCTTAATCACCTGAGCCACCCAGGAGTCCCTGGATTTTACATTATTGAGAGAGTATGCAGTGGATTATCTGCAAGGCCTGCCTTGTTCCATCGCTGTCTCTATCTGTCCTACCTTCTGTGGTGCCCCCCTCACCAACAACAGTTTCTATTTTCTTGTCTTCTCTTCTGTTGTCTCTACTCTCTTCTTCTTGTTAAATTTAATATCATTTATACATTTATCTTCTGTCTACCTCTTTCACATGGAAGCTCTATTAGGACAAATCTTTGTCTCTATTATCTACTCTTCTGTCTCTGACATAGTAGCTGCTCAATATACAGTTAGCTGAATGTATTAGAGGAGTTGCAAAAGTATGGGATGATAAATGCAACACTTCTCTCGCACATACACATACATATTTATGAATGAAAGGGAAATCCATGTTGATTAACTGGAAAGCATGAAGGAAAAAAATTGTTTAAATCAATTCACTCACAATCTTTGTAGGGTATGTGACATTTCTACCCTCTTTCCTACTGATTACAAATCTAATTTTCCATATATAATCAGAAAAATGGAAAGGAACACTGAAAATTATCACCAAGAAAATGAAATGATCCTACTATTATAAGAAAAGAGAATATGAAATAGGAAAATATTATTTGGTGTTTAAAGCAAATAGGTTCTTAGAACCAAAGGACAGGATGAAGAGCGTATTTCATACACCACTGCCTAGATTAAAACAAATCTTCAGAGGTTTTGAACTTAAAATTTTGTGAAAATGCAAGAAATTACTTCAACTGTGTTTTTATTATCTTCCATTCTAATTGATGAGATCTATCCAAAGTCTTGAAGTGCAGGTAAACAAATTGCTAAAATTGACATTAGTTTGAACCATGTTTGTATATTTTATGTATTTTCTTATGCAAAAACTTAATGAATTCACAAGACAAATTACCAATAGATTATTCAAAGATATGCTTTGTAAATAAGGAGTCTAACATTTTTCTGTTTCTGTTGTGGAGAATGTCAAGTTCGTATTTTCGTTCCTGGTTTTGGCCAGATTCTTAGTCTTCAGTGTGGAAATTTTACATAATCAAAGTAAACCACAGTTAACCAAAATAAGAGGCCACATACTTCTGGACCAAAATTCATTCTGATAGCTTTAACATATTGCTATTTATTTCTAAGAAAATGAAACAATTTATTTTCATTAATCTAAAATCTTTTTTCTTAAGTTTAAGCATGTGTGGATCTAGTAAGATCCAATGTTTGACAGCAGAGATAAAGAATAATAAATCCATAAGATGGAAAAAAAAACACAAAGTGCATTGTGGTCTTTCTTTACTGTGATACATGCTTCTGAAATGCTATGTATAAGATAAATAGTGTACACCAACTCATATTTCCCTATTGGCTTGCATTATAATTTTAAAGATGTTTGAAACAATAAAAAATAATTACAAACCCTAAAATCTACTTTAGAGATTATGTGTTTACGAACGAATAAAGGTACACAAACCCTGAAAGTACTCAAATAGACAATCTGTCCACATAAACATCATATACATATCTGGGTTTTTAAATTTTTTTAAAGATTTTATTTATTTATTTGGGAGAAAGAAAGAACAGAGAGGGAGAAGCAGACTCCCCACTGAGCAGAGAACCCGAATCTGGGCTCCATCCCAGGACCCCGGGGATCAAGACCTGAGCCAAAGGCAGAGCTTAACCCACTGAGCTACCCAGGTGCCTCTCTTTCATTGTTTATGACCCTACAGATTCATTCAACCCTACTCATCCTGCTCCTGCTACTTAAATATAAGTGCCAGCGCAGGCTAATTCTTAGCCTTGTCTCTCTCTCTCTAATTTTTCTGTACTTTATTCTTTAATGATTCTGTCTACTCAAATAGCATCAACTTCCTTTAACTAGATGATTCCAAAAACTATTTTCTGCCCCTGACTTCTCTCTCTACTTTTAAAATGACATTTCCAAATCTTGATCTGGGTCCTCCATGAATATATCAAACTTTATATGTACCACGCCACATATTACCCAAATCAGATCGTCTTCCCAACATTCCAGTTTGCACTAATGGCTCCTCGATCTTCTCAGTCATGGATTTAAAATCTTGGAGTTGTTTCTTTCCACCCTTGCCTTTGATCCTACAGTCTATGACTATCCCAGCCTGAAAATCCTATGAATTCTACCTAAGCTACTTTGACGTACTTATGTCCTTTCCATTACACTATCACCTTCTTGACTGAGGCTTCGTGGTTTCTCACCCACACTACTATAACAACTTCCAAATGATTACCCATTTTATCAATGTTTTCTGTTTCAATTTAGCCTACATTTGCTAACACATAAGCCCCAGAACTGTTAGTTCGGGTTCAAAACTTTTTTTTTTTTTTAAAGATTTTATTTATTTATTTGACAGACAGAGATTACAAGTAGGCAGATAGGCAGGCAGAGAGAGATGAGGAAGCAGGCTCCCTGCTGAGCAGAGAGCCCATTGTGGGGCTGGATCCCAGGACCCTGGAATCATGACCTGAGCTGAAGGCAGAGGCTTTAACCCACTGAGCCACCCAGGCGCCCCTCAGGTTCAAAACTTTTGATGAGTCCTCATTACTCACTAATTAAGTCAAAATCTTTGAGTCTAAAATTTAAGAACTGCTGTGATATAGTTCCAACCTGCATTTCAATTCCTGTCTCATGCTACTCCCTTTTAGATGTTCCACATACAAAGAAAAAACTAATTCTGCAAATAAGTTTGGAAAGCTAAGCTTAGAAACCCAAAGGTCTTATAGTCAACAATATATGCAAGTACTGTGTGGAGAGGTAGTAATATTGTGGTCAGGGAAACACTCTGGAGTCAACTAAGTAAAAGCTTTGGCTCTAAGAGTTACTTCCTACTAGATGTATGACTTCAGGCAAGTTTTTAATCTCTCTTTGATTAACTTTCCACATCTGTAGAATGGAAACAGTAATAGAACTTTTCACAAGGTGTGAAAAATATATGTATTGTTAGTTGAAACCATTAAGATTATGTGACCCATTTTATGCTTTAGGGATTAAAAGTGAATTACATTTAAAAGAATATTTTGTGATAACCATTAGTTATTTTTATTTTATGACAGGCTTTAAAATATTAAAGATTATCTTCAAAATGTCACTGTCTTATGAAACCTTTTTATTTTCCAACACCGAACGTATTTTTTTTTTCTTTAGGAAGTCCTATAGAATTTTTTTATACTTACCTATACCGTTCTATGTTTAGCATGGAAGAGAGGTGGGTATGTTTCTGTTTTAAGGGTGTTCAATAAAGAGTGAAATTCTAGAAATAATGTGTCAAGTATAAAATGGGAGTAAGTGAAAACCTAAACATAACTAGGCAGGATAGCCTTTGACAAGAGTATCAGAACAGAACCAGAGAGAAAAGGATAAATGACAATTTGGAGCAGTCCTAAGAGAAACAGGAAAAAAAAAAACAAAATAATTCACATATAATAACTCCATATTTCTTCATGAAATACAGGTTAAAGTTATTTTCTAGGAGTAAAAGACAAAGGTGGTATGGGAGGAGGGGAGATCCACAGGAATGAATAAATCTTTTAAAAAGAAATTTTTTAAAAATAGCAAGTAACAATAAAGGCTGAGTTGAAATGTTTTTGGCCTAAATGCTTTTCAATTTAAAATCTATTAAGGGAGGTTAATATATCACTTTCTAGGTTGTATAAAGAAACCTCTTCTCCTTTGCAAGAGTCATTTATATATTTTAAAATTTCAAAACATTTTAATTGTTCTCTATGCTTGAGGCAATGCTAATTACCATTGCAAGTCTTATTTAAAATTCATGATTAGAAGGATTTTCTTAGTCAATCAAAGGTATGGGGATGGTACACCTATGACCCAGTTAAAATGTCTTGGTTAAAAGGTATCATTATTTTATAAACTACCTAGTTCAGGAAACCTAGTTTGAGGATAGAAAGAATTCTACTCATGAGAAAAAAAAATGAGTGACTGATAAATGACTGCTGAGGATTATGATTATTCCATTTACTTTCATTCTTTCCTATCCTTTTGGTAAATAAATAAATAAATAAATAATAAATGTGGAAAGTTGGGGATACACATTTAACTTTTAGAATGCCTGAGGCATTGTATATCACGATGAGGAGATAGAACATGCCAGATGGTAGGTGTTTGGAATCAAGAGCAATTTCCCTTATGGTCAATTCTAAGACAACAAAGGTTGTAGTTTCTAACCTCAAGAGAATTGAGGGAGATAATATTCCCTCTTTATAACCACTGGGCCTTCTAAAACCCTTCAGATATAATATCTGCAGAAACAAAATATGCATTGCTAACTGATTACAGAAATGTTTTTGAAATGATTAAATATTAATAATGCTTTAGAATAAATTGATATAACACATAGATGTCTTCTATGTTAAAAGAATAACAATGTCAAGCCTGTGTTAGGAGAACATATATATATTTCATTTGTTTCATTATTTAATTTCTTAAGAAAACTCTTTGAGATGGGCATTATTATCTCTATTATATGAATAAGGAAATTGAGGGTCATAAAAGGTCAAGTAAGTTACCCAAGATGAGATGTTTTTATGTGGCTGAGCAAAGCCCCTCAGATTCCTAATCTGAGTCTTTGTATCAAACATGTGAAAGGACAAACATAATGAGGGAAAAAAAAATCCTAAAATGTCAAGGTCATTTCTTATTTGCAAAGCAATATACTTGCCAAATTGTTAACTTGAAAAACATAACAGCATGGAAACTTTTCATTAAACGTGATCACTCTCCTGGGGTTGAAAAATATATTACAATACATAAAGATTTAAAAAAACTAAATATTGGACATTTTTAAAACCAAAACTTCCAAATGACATACCATTATATCAGAGGGTTAAATATATAAAAATTGTTAACATGTTGTCTATTCTTAAAATCTACCTGCCTTTCTTGTAAATAGCTTTTTTTCTTTCACAAAATGTTCTTAACTTCCAAAGTCTTTAAACATATGGGCCACACTTTCTAAATTATGGGTGGCTCTTTCTAGGGATTGATTCTGCCTTGTTGATTTACCTTGTCTATCTACCTGACATCTCCACTCCATTCAGAGTTCATTGAAGGCAAACATTCTTCTGATTAATGGCTAATTTATTATTTGCCTTGCAAATGTTTATCTGCTGGGAAATGGGATAAATACTTCAGTTCTGACAAGTAGGAGGGTCACTATTTTAGGCCTGATGGAATGGTCAGTTGATGGCATCCCCAAGGACTTGTACCATGCCTTGGTTTTCCGAGACAATCTTCTGAAAAGCTAAGTATCTATTTTTAATGAGTGCAATGGAAAATCAATTAGCTGGTGGTTTATGAGAGGAAATTAAGATAACTTTTGTATAGGATCTTACAAGCCCTATCAGAAATAACCTCCATATGCAATTACTTGACAGTATCGTAACCTACTTACTTAAAATAAAAGGACACCACCAAAATCATAGACTTGTCGATACATTTACCAAGCTCAAAAACAGCATCACTGAAAGCACTTAAAAAAATGCACACACATATATAACACATAAAATTTAAAACAGACAAATATGAAAACGTTAACAATTTTTCCTATAAATGGTAGGTAATTTTTGTTTCATAGTTTGTACTTTTTGATATTTGCCAAATTCTGTAATAAAAACATTCCTTTCAAAATCATATAAATAGTATTTAAGAACATATTTCTCACAAAGAAAAAAACACATCTGATGTATGTCACGAATGCCACACAGACCATGAAGAACCAACATCATATATCACACTATTTTCATCTCTACAGTGACCAATTCTGTAGAAAGCAACTCACATGAGACAATTGAGGAAAAGCCTCAGAGGAATTCCCAGTCTATCCCTCTTGTGGGGAAGTAGAACAAAAATGTGTTTATCTATCTACATACAGGTATTTTCACTTTGATGTTAAGGAAATCTGCAGTAGGGAAAAATGTCTAATTCATACAAAAAAAGTACATGTAAATTTGACTGTGTAAAACTACAGTCATTGTGAATTTTTCCAAATGGTAGAATTCCAGCAGAATATACTAAATTTATGAAATGATTAGCCTCAATGTAATTAATTAAATAAATGACTTTTATGAGTTAATACAAAGAAAAAAATCTCTTTATGAGGAAAAAAGATATAGTCAATTGGCAATTTCCATGCTCCAAGTAGTCTGACTAGTTTAGGTGTTAGTTTCTCTACAACTAAAGGCAGGTAATGGAAATACTGCTCTTTATCTTTAAACTTATTTGAAACTACTGAACAATAGAACACAGAGAAATAGAAAGATGAACCTTTATAGATAATCCAGTAGATATGTGTACGTATTACCCACCCTGCCCAGAACGCATTCTACAATTTAAATGATGGCTTTTTGCCAAAACGATGGAGGTTAGGGTTTCATTCTGATACTGGTCAGTAGAATTCACAAGTTGTACATTTGGATTTTGGCCAATAACATGAGACCAGGAGGAGAAGTTATAAGTTACCCTCACTCATGAAATATGCTACAAATGTGATTATTTCTAAAGAATAAAAATATCTATTGTCAAGCCCATTTGAATTTGCCAGTCTATCTTAACTAGAAAAACAGAAAATGATTTTTGGTCTGATATTAACTCTCAAACAAAAAATGACAACACCAAATGGTACTCCGCCCCCAAAATTCTATGATTAATTTTCTAAGCAGGATGAGGCAGGGTCCATGGTACATCAGAGGAAAAGGCAATGTGGTGTGGGCCTGTTATTCAGACATCATATATGTAACAGTCCTGACAACTGCTGATTATATCTTTTTTACAGGAGTGTTTTCTTCCTTTTTTTCTCCTTCTTCTCCTTCTTCTTCTTCCTCTTTTTTTTTTTTTGTTGTTGCCAGTTATATCCTCTAGTGTATATGCCAATGCAGACAATGTCCCATCACTGGTAATTGTCACTAGGCTGTCTGTCAGTGACGAGGAGAAAAGGGTGACAGCCTTGACATCCCACCAATCATCCCTCTGGAAAATTGATATTGTCCTTCCCAGTAAACAACAGCTCAAGAATCGACCAGTCTCGCCAGCACATCCCCGAACAATCAGCTTCCATTAAGGGCAGAAGCCACACATTTATCCCACCACAGTCCAATCAATAGGCAACTGACTTTTTCTGTCCCTTTTAAGCACTCTCTACTTGTATTCTACACTTAATACCCCCCAATTACAAACACCTTGGGGTTCTTGTTTGCTTCACTAAAATTCACAGTAAGATTTAAGACATTAATTTGGGAGGGGGTAGAAAATTTCCCAGTGTTATATTTTATTTTTAATGCCATTAATAGGAAACACTGGAAAGACACAAATTTCTGCTCATGTAGATTTGTGACTTGCCAGATTTTTAAAACATTTTCCATAACCTTACATCTCTAAAAGCTAAAGAACTATATTGTGCTATTTACATGGAAAATATATTACAACAAAATGAAACCAGATAACATTATAGCTGATTCAGGTATGACTTTCAAGTAAAGTGAAATGTGTTTCCTAGGGAAGATACATATTTTTTAATAAAAAAATAACCAATAGTTGCTGACTTCCTTGCAATGGTTATAGCCTGATTAATGTTCAAAGCCCTTCAGATTCTTAACTCACAGATACTTAAAGATTCTTGTTATTTAAATGCTCTAAAGTATTAGTTATCATACAAGACCACTATGTGCAATAGTTTATTTGTGATTACAAATACATGTAATTAGGTCTGTGTTCATACACTTACATGAGCACTGTCTTTTACAAAAGAAATGTATTTTGGATTGTTTTAGGTGATATACCCAATGACTTTAAGGAAATTCCGAGATTTTAGACACTGATAAAAAAACAACCTAGTCCCTAATGACAATGATTTAATAATACATGGGTAGCCACTCAGATAATACCACCTAGGCAGAATAAGAGAGGAGATAAAGAAAAGACAGAATTCAGCTACAGCTGACAGAGAATGTACACTCTTTAAAAGGTGACAGGTGTCAGCTCTGGAGGGAAGGCAATGGCTAAAGGATCATGCCAGAACACTCACTTGCTGATTTATGAAGCTTCCCTGGTGTCAGTCTGGGAGCATGATGTGCTGCTCTATTTCTGGACCAGAGTTAGGGACAAAGGAAGGAACCATTTGAGGGAAGCCCATCACTGTCAGATCCCATCCCACCCTCAAGAGCCTCTGGGAGGAAAGCCAATGGAAGGTTTCCGCTCCACTCATGTCCCCTTTGTGGGGAACTGGGCCTGTTTCCCCTGCAAACTCTGCCCTTCTGGAACACTTTTGACTCAAGAAAAACCTTCTTAGAATGATAAAGTAATTTTCAGTAATAGTATTTATAAAATTCCAACTGTATAAACTAATATTCTATTTAGCATAGAAAAATTTTATTAATATCAATGGAAACCTTTTTTTTTTAATTTTTGGAATTTAAATCCAATTCTGATATCTGGTAAGAATGAACTACAAATGAGTGGCAAGTCAGAAATCTTACCATCTCTTGTTATTTTAATTTAGAACTCCGTCTAGTAGGTAACGATAAAGGTTCATTAAAGCTTGGAACACAAAAAATGAAACAGAAGGCCATTTTAGTCATGGTAATTAAAACATCCCACTAGGAACACTAAAAAAAAAAAAAAAAAAAATCCAAGAATCCAAGTGAAGTTTTAAAAACTAACACTTTTTAACCTATAACATAGCCTAATGATTTGTTCATGAGCTCAATGGGAACAGACACATATTTCACATATTCACATTTTTTAGAAGCTGAAATCTGAAGGTTGTCCATTTGTATATGTATAGGTACAATTAGAACAGAATCCTTATTCCGTACTCATTCAGTCCTCTCCACTGAACAGTGGAAATGAAACAACTGTTCCTCCCCATTTTCTGGTAGCACTTAAAGACAAAACACACTTAGCACAAGACAGTTACTTAAGCCTAGTAGAAAACATTTGCGTAAATGAGAATGGACAAGTCTGTACCCTAGCGCCAATTTTGTCCTTCCCTGAGATGGATTCTAGAATTCTTTAAGACGACACAGGTAGGATTTTACGTAGCAAGAAGCAAATGGAACTCACCGGGAGGGAGAATTAAGACCATTTTTCATTCAATCATTAAAATATTCCCCAATTGAGCAGATTTTTTGGTTTTGTTATTGTTGTTGTTTATATTCCTTGCTATGGGTTATGTACTTACTAGGTGCTGGGGCAAAAAATTAAAATTGGATGTTATCTACTATAGAGCTGTAACATTCTAATGATATATATACACATTACTATGATATAAGCAAATTGCTATAAGAGTGTGAGGAATGTAACCAGGTCCCATAGCTCCACTGTCTGGGTCTCTATGGTGAAAGGAGTGAGAAGAGGAAGATCAAAATTTCAAATCAGACTACTATTTTCTGTTTTACCTGCTAGTTTTTAAAGCTACAAATTCACAAATGTAACTGAGTGAAAATACTCCCCATGGAGGACAGATAACTCCATAAAAAGAAGGATTACATGATGATACTTCTTTTAATTGTACACAGACAAGACTAGCATCAAGCTTAGGAACCACCCTGGTTACACGGCCATTGTACCATTGACATTATCATGTCTGGGGACAGATGGCATGTTAAGCAAAATTCTTGGAAGGTTTACTGTTGTGGAGATCCAGGTATAATGATGGAATACAAAGCCATTTGACAGTTCACAGGACCCTCAGCTTTTTACTAAAGGGACACAATCAATACCTTAATGGGGATGTTTGGATTCAACCTTATGAGAACCAAACTGGCATATGAAAACACTTTTCCAGGCTAAGCAGTAAGTTCATGTCCTTTTCTCATTTGAATTACAAATTTCATTTCTCTGATCAAAATGAAGGCAAGTCTCTCATTTACAGGCTCAGAGTTTTGCCATGTTAATGTTTTACAGGGAACAATAAAGTTAACACAGCAGGGAAACATCATGTCACTCCTCTTGGTAGACAAGTAGAGACAAGATTCCATATTGCAATAATTCTGATGAAAGTGACACAGAATCTTCTATAAGAATATGACAAAATTGTGAAGCGAGAAGATCCAAGGGGTAATACACCTATGTTTTTAAAAAGGTGTCCACCACTGTAATAAGGTTAATATACTCCACAAATGTGCTTTTAAGTTTTATCTAGTGCTGCCATACTTCCCTAAGGTCTAAACATCACACAGAAAATTAAATAATTGCTGAAGAGTACAGAAAAATATTTATATATTTATGAAATAAAATACAATTGGCCCTTGAGCAATACAGGTTGGAACTGCCTGGGTTCATTTATATGTGAATTTTTTGCAGTAGAGTACCGCAAATGCACTTTGTCTCTCCCCTATGCTTTTTTAAATAACATTTTCTCTTCTCTAGCTTACTTTATCATAAGAATATAGTATATAACACCTATACAAAATATATGCTAATTTTCTGTTTATGTTATCAGCAAGACTTCTGATCCTCCGAGGCTATAAGTAGTTAAATCTGGAGAAAGTCGAAAGTTATTCACAGATTTTCAACAGCACAAGATGTTGGGTGTCCCTGGCCCCTGCGTTTTCCAACGATCAACTGTACAGAGCAAAATAATACATATTTAAGTTTAACTGCCACTCTAGTAGGCCCTCTTACTAGTAGAACTCAAGGAAAGAAGAAAAGTTCTAGGGTAGTCTGTGAGGTACAAAATAAAGAGAATATACTTGGTGGTAAAGAAAGCCAGCTCTTGGGGCGCCTGGGTGGCTCAGTGGGTTAAAGCCTCTGCCTTCGGCTCAGGTCATGATCCCAAGGTCCTGGGATCGAGCCCCGCATCGGGCTCTCTCCTCAGCGGGAAGCCTGCTTCTCCCTCTCTCTCTCTGCCTGCCTCTCTGCCTACTTGTGGTTTCTGTCTGTCAAATAAATAAATAAAATCTTTAAAAAAAAAAAAAAGAAAAGAAAGCCAGCTCTTCAAAAAATGTTTTACCAGCTTGGAAATTTAAATTAGACAAATCGAATGAAATTTCTATAGTACAAATTCAATTCAAATTGTTGCAGAATTCAAATCAGAACATATCCAGGCATAACATTCATAAGAATGTAGGATTGTTATTCTACCCAAAGCAGTAAACAGCAAAGTATTGATGTAATTTTCTATTCCATGGCGGTAATACTAATTTCAAATATGGTGACAAGGTCATACATAATGTTTAAATAAACATGATAGAATTTTAACAATCAAAGGGTGTCCAATGCACTCATTTTAAAGATGAAAAATTTAAGGTCTAAAGAAACCACTAGGGGCACCTGGGTGGCTCAGTGGGTTGAGCCTCTGCCTTTGGCTCAGGTCATGGTCTCGGGGTCCTGGGATCAAGCCCCACATCGGGCTCTCTGTTCAGCAGGGAGCCTGCTTCCCCCTCTCTCTCTGCCTGCCTCTCCACCTACTTGTGATCTCTGTCTGTTAAATAAATAAAAAATATTTAGAAAAAAAAAAAAAAGAAAAGAAAAAAGAAACCACCAGGTTTCCCTGAGTTCATGTACTTTGTAATTGAGTTGGACGTGGGTTTTTCTACCTGGAAATCCAATGACCCTATCCCCACATCACCTGTTTATTATCTAAGACAGCCCAGACGCTAAACTACACTCTTAAAAGAAAACATTTGAAAAGACCATCAATATTAATGAGTCCACATTTGCAACTTTTCTCTAAGACATAAGTAGATATGAGACATCTCTGTATAAAACAGCTGGTCTGGTCTCCTTAAAAACTTGAGTGTTGTGAAAAACAAGAAGTGCTAGAAAACATTCAAAGCAGAGAGAGAGTGAGAGAGAGAGAGTAAAGGGACATTAAAAAAAAAAAAGCAATTTTTGCATGATCTTTTTTTTTTTTTTAAGATTTTATTTATTTTTTTGACAGACAGAGATCACAAGTAGGCAGAGAGGCAGGCAGAGAGAGAGGGGGAAGCAGGCTCCCTGCCGAGCAGAGAGCCCGATGCGGGGCTTGATCCCAGGATCCCGGGATCATGACCTGAGCGAAGGCAGAGGCTTTAACCCACTGAGCCACCCAGGCGCTCCAATTTTTGCATGATCTTAAATTGGATCTTGTACCAAAACATAATAATGGATGTAATTGGAATAACCGGGGGTATTTGGAGATGGACTTTATATTAAATAATGATGTTGTATCAATTTTAACTTCCTGAGTGTAAAAGTTTTATTGGGGTCATGTAGAAGAATGTTCTTGCTCCTGCGAGGTGCAGGCTGGAATACGTATTGATGAGGTATCCCTACCCGTAAGCAGCTTTCAAATGGTGTGTGTATCTATGAAGCGTATGAAGTGTATCTAAGGAAACTTTGGCAATATTTCTAAGTATTTTATTATACATATTTGTTAACATTTTATTTATTTAAATATTATTAATATTTAGTTAATACACTAATATTAAAACTTTTTTATACATCTAAATTTTTCAAAACAGAAAAATAGGGATGAAAGAAGACTTGATCTTTGGAGTCAGAGGTCAGGACAGAGTTTCCTTCATTTCTTTGGGTACTGGTTATACAGGCTTCTTCAGTTTTCAAAAATTCATCAGGTTGAATATCTATGAATTTTTTAAAAAATTTTCTGCACCCATGTTATGATTTAATTAAAAGTATTAAAATATAGGAATTAGGCAACATGGAAATCTCATGAATGTATTAACAGATCATCGCTGAAGTTTTAAAATGTCTCTTGGGCTGGCCCAATATTTTTGTTTTTGTTTTTTTAAGATTTATTTTATTTTAGAGGGAGAGAGAAAAAAGGGAGGGAAGGAGAGAGGGAAAAGGAAAGCAAACTCCCCACTGAGTGCTGAGACCTACTCAGACACATCTCAGGACCCTGAGATCATGACCCAGGCGGAAATCAAGAGTCAGGCACTTAACCAATTGAGCCACCCAGGCACCCCTGGTCCAATTATATAAATGTATAAATTATGGATACAAAATATCTTCAACTACCACAGTAATAATTTTTTTAAAATATTTTATATATTTATTTGACAGAAAAGAGAGAGACAGCAAGAGAGAGGGTACAATCAGTGGGGAGTGGAAGAGGGAGAAGCAGACTTCCCACTGAGCAGGGAGCCCAATGCAGGGCTGGATCCCCAGGACCCTGGGATCATGACCTGAGCTGAAGGCAGACACTTAACAACTGAGCCACCCAAGTGCCCCTTGCTACAGTAATAATAAGTAGAGTTGTCTTATTTTTCATTTTCAACATTTGGTAATGTTCTTACACAAATTCCACATACCATTTTTCATTAAACTTTTTATTTTAAATAATTTTGGATTCATTTGCAGTTAGAAGAAATGATATAGAGAGATGCCATGTACCCTTGACCTAGTTTCCATCAATGGTCACATGTTACAAAAGTATAGTATTTATTTAACCAGGATATTGACATCAACCTACTATTTTATCTATGTGTTTCTGCATTAGAGTGGATTCTCTTTATCAGACTACCTCAGTGCAGTGGGGGACTGATGAAATACATAGTTGATTCAAACATATTCATATTAAGAAGTAAAGAATTCTGTGTGCATATGACTATATCTGTATTTATCTCTATGTATACCTGGTTAGCTAGCCATACATCCTTCAAGAGAAACCAATTTTGGTTATGCCAAAAATACATTTAAAACATAGATTTTTTTTTAAAAAAGGAACAATAAGACATTTAAACTATTATAATCCCCCAACATCATTTTCTTGAGCTCTTACATGTGCCCCACACCATGTCTTAAGTATCACATGTAAGTGGTTTAACAAAAAAGAGCGGTCAGTCGAGAAAACATAAACAAATGAACATGCAGATATAATTTTATGTTATAAAAAATATGATAACATGAAATGACAGATCCTAGGAAGGAAAACAGCTGAGAACCCCAAAAAGACGTCAGCAATTACAGCTGATTGTTGTGAGGAGTTTTATAATATACAGCATTGTGAAATGAATGGCCCAGGACTCACTATGTCATTAGCTTATTGTAATCCCTGTAAGTTAACAGTGTAATGATTTGCAGGACTACTGTCAGAACCAGCTAGAACTCTCCCTTACGGCAATGATGAACTCTCACGCATTGATGTTTGTGGATAATACATATAACATAAAATAATATTTGGAAAATCTATGTATGGGTTCTTTATTCTGATATCATGTTAAGAGGGCAAGAAGAATATTTTTATTGTGTACCATTTTCAAAGCTAGGGGACGTGGTTGACCTCAGGAAATACAAAAACATTGCATATATTTAGAAGAAGCAAAATTTATAGTACCAACTTTACTGAAATCTCCAAAGTAATAGTCTTAAATCCTAACCTGGAAGATTTTTAGTATCTTCCACCTCTGGTGCCAATCAGCATGCATCCCCTCCCCCACACTTCTGGCCCAATACTTTAAACCCACTGCAAGCTTACTAGAGAAAAAGGGAAAGGCAAACCATTTTTAAAAGATAAGTGACATGATTCATATAGGAGGGAGATTGTTTTTAATGTTCTATGCCACATCATTTTTAATCAGGGAGTTGCACACAGGCAGGTGTATACCGTTTCCATTAGCAACATTTCAAGAAGTCATTAATAAACTAAACTTGGCATCTAGAAGATGGTGCTTCTTGGATCTTGCCTGTGGAAACAGTTTTGTTTATTTGCTTGAAATTATTTTAATTAAACGCAGAAGACAATGGTAGCTTTTTCCCTAACATAATACTTTTATGCAGGATATCTAAATATGTAGAGTCAGTCTTCATTAAGTCATATATGATTTCATTATCCACCTTCCAATCAGAATTATATATTCTTAAAACACCCAACAAATTCAAATCTTAAACTATGAAAATAAAAATCTGCTAAAGATGTATATTGTGCTGTTATTACTGGGACAGATATAATATTTATTCTGAAACTTTTTTTTTCCTTTTTAGCTATTCTGTTTCACAGAGTATACTTTTGGCCATATGTCTTCCTTTTGTGATGTGGGAGAACTATGACTTCGGAAAGTTTGCAAATGTCCTAAGTGGGAACTTAGGATTTTAACTCTCAGGTTTTTACACATTGAAATGTGAGAAGAGATGAGTTACATCTTCTTTAGAAAGAGATTTTTTTTTATTGGCACCACTGAATTTGCAATAGAGAAGTTCTGTTCCTGCAATACTTTCAAGACCATGACTTTGTATATAATTTGGATGAAGCTACTTATTTGAAAAATATATGGAATATTCTTGTCCAGAAAAACAAAACAAAACATGTTTCAGTAAAGAAATATGGCAGCAGAGAATGGGATACGAAATAAAAGGAAGGAGGTAGGAGAGAATTAGAACAAACAAACAAACAAACAAAAAAATCCTGGATGATTGTTGCCTGTCAGAAGAAAAACAAAGAAAAGAAGACATATTTTTAGAAAATACATGGGAGGGGCGCCTGGGTGGCTCAGTGGTTTAAGCCTCTGCCTTTGGCTCAGGACCCTGATCCCAGGGTCCTGGGACAGAGCCCTGTATCGGGCTCTCTGCTAAGCAGGGAGCCTGCTTCCCTTCCTCTCTCTCTCTGCCTGCCTCTCTGCCTACTTGTGATCTCTGTCTGTCAAATAAATAAATAAAATCTTAAAAAAAAAAAAAAGAAAAGAAAATACATGGGAGAGAATGAAAGCTAGAGTATTAAATAATTTTCGAATTGATTTATTTTTTATTTCTGAACCTGATTTCTTAAGAGGAGCCAAAAATAGAATATCTTTGGGCTACATTTCAGAAAATAAAATCGAATTGCTATGGAATCATTAGCTAAATAAACAAAAATCAACTGTTTTACTTTGGTCATATTATGAACAAGTGCAAGGTGGATATTACTTGGAGAACAGAAAATAATTTATAACTTTTAACCTTACTTTTCCTATCAACTAAAGACTGTCTACACATACTTGTCCTTAATAAAGAGTTGAAACACTGCTTGAAGAGTGGTCACTGGGAATGTTTAATATGATGTTAAATTAACAACAGTGGCACCACAGTCAAACAACATCTGTATTTGAATAGTTCTGGCTCCATATGCAAATGAAGCATTATAAAAATGGTGCTGACGTTGCATTTTTATGGAAGATGGAAAGTTGTGTTACAGATGCAAAAATCCAATTCCAAATACATAATTATTATTACGGTCATAATGTGTGTTTCTCAACACCTAAACAAACAACGAACACCCCCGGGGACCGGGATGCCATTGGCAGTCATGCTCCATCGGCTCTATCTTTCTAAGAAGTGCTGACCGTGAAGCTTTCCGGGAGGGAGGGCTGTAATTAGCAGCCTCTTCCAACCCACTGGAGTGCCCCTTCTTTTACCTATCTGTGCAACCAGTTAACCATTCAGTCATAAAGCATGCTTTAATAACACTCTACATATTGAATGCCTATTTTAATAGGAAATTAGGGAAGTTCTCATAGCAATAAATTATTCTTTGGGAGCCCAAATTTACAATACAAGCCATTCAAAACCAACACACAATTTCACATTCAAGCTCTCTTTTTTAGTTTAAAATTACAGTATCAGTATTTCTTGAGGTCAATATAAACTGTAACTCCTATGTAATTACATACCAAGAATGCAGTAATTATATGCTTGGTGTGTAACTTGAAGTAGAAGTACTGCAACTGTAGTTCAAATATATTTTCTGTACCACATGTTGGCAACTCTTTAAATCTAAACTGCATGGTATGCCCCAGAGATATTTTGAATAGCTTCATCCTAATTACTGAACGGTAATATATACATCAGTTTGTAAGATGAAGTAATTCAGGTAAAGCAATAAGTTGACTTCTTTTTTCTTTTCCTTCTATCAACATCTTCAACTTCTGGGGATTTATTATTAAATAAGTATATTTCAGTAGTAAAAGAAATGGCTATTGCATCTAACACATTAATCCACTAAAAATATCTCAAGATCATATAAATAGAATAACATAAATAACATATGCTCTACAAAAATAGCTTCACAGTTTCTAAGGAAAAAAGTGTTTTCTAAGCCAAGCCTTATACAAACAACAACTGCGTCATTTTTTTTTCAAAGATGCATTAAAATTTTTGAAAACTTTCATTCCCCTTCACTCATAAAATGCTATCGTAGGTAAAGGGCTTTCCTAAATACTGGGAAAACACAACTCCACTTATTTAGGAGATAAATAGGTTTTCCATAAAATATATTAAAACATATGCCTGTATTTTTTTGCACTCCACAATTTCTATTAAGATAGCAGTCATCAGAGAAGGTATAATTTACATTCTATATTTGTGTCTTTAACAAACACACACATACAAATCAGTTATCTCTGGTTAAATCTACATTTTTTTCTCTCTTCTCTTTTTTTTTTCCTTATAATTAACTCCCACAGTAATGAAGATGTGGGAGGGATAATTTTAGAAGAAACAAAGAACCACAATAACATGATATATTATTGGCAAGACAATGTTTACCCACTTAATCCCATTGTTGAAGAACTTAAAATATAAAGGATAGGTTTAAGTATAGAAATTTTAAATTGCACCTGTCAGTTCTCTTAGTTTTTAGATGACCTCGAGGAGGAATTCTCCATCATGCTAAACCGTAATTTATTTAACTCACACCCTTCTATAAATACAATATATTTATATGAGATACCGCAAATTTTACATTCTTATTAAATTATCCACGTTTGGTGACAGACTACAGAGAAATATTATTATGCATCCACTGACAGGAGTTTTTGTCCTTCGATCTGGACAGAGAGCCACACTTGACTTTCATTTTCCAGACAAGGTTAAAGAAATCACCTACTTCACAGATGCCCTTGAGGACTAAAGAAGGGAAAGTCCTGGACCCAAGTTCTATGAGCCCTCCATTCTTCATCCTGTGCAGGTACAGTGGAAGGACTGCAGCACTAAGAAAACTCGGGAACCTGCTGAAACACCGCCTAGCGCAATGGCTGGGAAATTCATTACTAAGATGTAGTAATCATCTTGCAAAAGTACCAGCAGATCGCACACATTACCTCCTGCAGACTGAAGTGGGAATAACTAAAAGAAAAAGGGTAATGATGGTCGGGGGGGAAATTGAATTTTCATGGCACTTATCTTCGGTGCCATTCTATTTGCATGAGAACAATGTTAGCTGCAGACATTACAGGACCCTAATGAGAACAGGAGCCTCTCCTGATGGGCAGGATCCAGGGTGGGTGATGATGAGACCCATTTATCAGGGAGATCTTAAAAGGTGCAGTAGTCCCTGCCTTGCTCACAGCCCGCGTGGGTGGGCCTTCCATCCAAGGCGGGAAGAAATTAAGAATGATGACTTGAGAGAGTTCAAAGCACACTTGCTTCTCTGTCAGCTGGCCCTTAATGATAACGTACTACTGCTTTCCTTAAAGAGCTTCATGTCTTATTCAGGGTAAATGGTGAAAATGTGGCATTTTAGAAGCCATGATGTGTTTTTCTATTGATGCTGTCAGTGTGACCAGCCACTAAAGGAAGAGTTGTTTGTCAGCTCCCATTCTCTTCGGTGATTCATCAAACAGAGGCAGTCCATGCATGCAGGATCAGAAACAGGAATAAATAAGCTAACAGCTCCACACTGAACACTCCCATATTTTATGAAGCCACCACCAAGCCTGGGGCAATTCGGCATGTCGGAAGACAAACTCTTCAGGGGAGATCTCTCAGCACATCCTTCAGGTACAAGCTAATTCCTGCTGCAAGCATTTATTATCTGAAGATATGAGAACGTCCCTTGAGTTACAAATGGAGAGATGCATTTTATCCTCTGGTCCTCTTCTTTACGTCACAAGGATACTAGTAATGATACGTCTCCCTAACGTGTTCAATGTGTAAACTCCTTTTCCTCTGAGTGAATTCAACTTACAGTACCCCCAATTACATATATTAACTTATCTCATACGGTGAGCCATCTGTGGTTCACACACTCAACTACATTAGCGCCTGAGTGGTAGCTTTCTAAATCATAGCTATTTAAGGGCAAGTAATAGTCTTCAAACACTGATAGCATACAGACTGGGGAGACCAATTACTCATTGAGAAACGTTCCATGAACCACTTTCGGTTATCAACAAGCACAACCCCATGTCGGAACAGGGGTTTCCTGGGTCCTGGCATGCGTCCTACTCACACATCACACACTGCCAACTTAAATCTCCTTCAGAGTTTTGTTAAACATTTTCATCCCTGCATCAGCCCACAGGAGAAGATTTAAGTATACTTTCAGTGACTGTATTTAGAGGCGAGGTACCTTGAATGACATTAATTTCATATGAGAATCCTGAGTTATAATTCATATGTTTCCCTTGCCTTTGTGCAAGTCCAATGGCTGAATTATGAAGTCTTGGCTAAAAGTTAAGGCAGTCAGGGCTATATTTCAGGATTTCTTCTGTACCTTGCTATCGCCTTGCTCCTACAACTCCCATCAAATTTTATTTTTTTTTAAGATTTTATTTATTTATTTGACAGAGAGAGAGATCACAAATAGGCAGAGAGGCAGGCAGAGAGAGAGGGGGGAAGCAGGCTCCCCGCTGAGCTGAGAGTCCGATGTGGGGCTCGATCTCAGGACCCTGATATCATGACCTGAACCGAAGGCAGAGGCTTAACCCACTGAGACACCCAGGCACCCGTCCCACCAAATTTTAGCAAATATATACGGACTAAAACTTAATATCTAAGTAGCAATGTTTATTCCCCAGAATAAAATATAGTTAATCTCCAATAGAGAAACAAACTGTTTCCCAAAAGCCAACTTAGGATTAGTTTGAGAAAACAGAATGTATTTCTTCATACACAATGGTTCTCTTTAACCTACAATATCGTAAAGCAATGGTGTTCAAATTAATTCATGATTGCACACCAAAAACCAAGGCGTGCATGGCTTCTTCACTTGTTACTAACTGCTAACCAGTCCCCACCTCACAGACTCCTTTAGCCTTCCAGGTTGCCTCTTCCCTCACAATGCAGAAGAGCAGATGTGTAAACAGAACTGCTCTTTTCCCACACGGAAAGCAAAAGAATCCTCCTCCTCCTCCAAGTATAAACTTGTTATAAGTTTCTTCCCTTGGCAATTCAACCTGGGAATTGGAGAATCATTAAGTTTCCGTAATGAAATAAAACTTTTAGCACAGGACATTGAAGTTAAATATAGTTTACAATAAGAACATTCAATTAATTCTTAGACATTTGAACCTTTTAATTATAGACTCTCCTAAATATAATTGGGGACACTAATTATTAAGTCTGGTATCTCTTGCTTAGTATGTTGGAATAATACACTGAATTATTGGCTTATTCTGTTTTAGTGGCCATAAATTAGTAATTCAAAAATAATAAGAAAGTGGTTAGGTGCTTGTCCTATCTGTAGATTATGAGGATATAATACTGTGGTTTTCAATAGGTAATGTGCCTCAGAATCATCCGGACAGCTTATTAAAACATTTATTGCTGATCTCCATGCAGTTTCTGGTTAAGTAAGTCTGGGGTAGGGCTCAATAATTTACATTTCAAACAAGTTCCCAAGTGATATTAATGCTGCTGGTGTGGTAACCACACTTTGGAAACCACTGATATTGAAGAAAGATTACGGACATTAGAGATAGAAGCATATTCAAATCCTAGGGCTTTTACTCACTAGTTAGCTTAATCCTTCCAAGTTCTAATGAATCGATTAAAAAAGAGTTTTAAATACTAGCACACATTTCTAACAATTAAATTGGCTACTATAAATTAATACAATGTTACAGGAACTTAATAACGTGAAACCTTTATGACATAAACACCACTGAATTTTTGAGAGAAAAAAAAAAGCTGTAATTTCTCACATAAAACTGCAACAGAGAGGAAAATATTCTCTCCACTATATTTCTAGTGGCTAATGTGTATGACAATGGATTTAACTAATGATCATTTTCCAGCATCATAGATACATTAGCACATTAACAACTCGACCAGGCAGTGAATGCAAAACCAGCTGATAATCTGGGATTTATTAAAATTGGCAATTGACATCAACTGCCATCAGTTAAAATGACATCACTTTCACTGTGGAAAATATGAGAAATTATTGATATGTATAAACTTGTGATCTTATAATTTTTAACATCTCTAGTCATGTTAAATGCAGATCCAACTGCATTTCCAGCACAAGTTCTAGCCTACATCAACCTTCCCTCACTCCTTCCCAAGTAGAGCCTACCCTGCCTCTTTCTCAATTAATCCAGAAGGACACAGAATTTATGAATACTGAAGGGAAAAACTAGGAAGGAAAGCTTAGAGACCTTCATTCCATATTGTTTATTCTTTATGTTTTCAAGATCGTGATCCTTCATTATTTATAATTTTAAGTAAAATGTTGTGATTGAGACTAACATGGTGCTAACATTATACTGAGGAGGGGGTGTGCTGCACTTGCTCCTAGGGTTACTGAAGTATTTTAGCAAATTGGAAAAGTGCAGGGCACTTGCAAGAGTTCTATCTTCACCTTAAAGGCAAGAGAAACAATTAGACAGAGGTGGGACATGGGGCTCTAAAATGCCTGGGGCTACAATGTGGAAGACAGAATGAACACAGTGCAGCGTGGTTGCAGGTGGGTCATTCCCATAGTTGTCCAGGTGAGAACTGATGAAAACTAGGCTAGGGTGACACAGGAGAAGTGGGAATAAAGATGATCAATTGCAGATATATTTTAAAAGGAATGCCTTGATTATAAAAGGAGCAGGAGAGTAGGGTCATGTGCACAGAACAGCGATGAGCTCAGTTTGGGAGATGCTGAGTTGAAGAATCTTTGAGACAAAGAAAAAGGGGTTCAAGTAGGCAGCGAGTTTTATGGGTAGAGCTCAGAAGGGTAGCCTGGACGGAAAACAGAAAGTGCATGCATTCTAGAAAGAGTGGTAATAAAACCAGTTACTGCAGATGAGGGCTGCAAGCAGAAGAGAAGACTTTGTTCTGAAGAAAACCACTGGCCCCCAAATGGTATCAGTTAACCGTGTTACCAAATCTGGACGTACTCCTTAACCTACTCACAAGTTCAAGTTTAGAACACGGTAGGAGATACTTCATGCATATGTTTCAAGAGAAAATACATTAGGGAATTTAAAGTGTAGATTATGTTCTCAGAATTTGTTTTTAGTTTGATCCCATTATATTTTTGTCACAAACCTACTAAGAAGAAAATGCATTGCTGCCTTCTGATATCTGAAGGGTTGTCAAATACAAGATAAAGTAAATTGTTCCATAATATTCATGTTGACAGAAACAAAACCAAATGTGCATAGCCTAGGGGGTAGTTTTCTGCTTAAAATAAAGGAGGCTTTCCTAAATATTAGACTTGTCTAATAATAAAATGGATTATTTTATGAGAGGTAATTGCCTTGTTAGTATAAGTATTCAAGAAACAGGTGAAAGGCTATCACTCCATTATAAAATAGTAATGTTAAAAAATAATATTGGGTGGAAGGTTGGATCAAATCATGATCAAGTTTCTTCCAATATTTAGACTATGAATTTAACTTAGACATGACCTTTACTATGAAAATGCACGGCTGTTGTTGTATGTCTTCTTTTCTTTTTCCAGATGTAGGTTACTTCCATTCATTATTTTACTACTGGTACTGTCTTTTTTTCTGTCTAGTTTTCCCCTGTTATTTAAATGTTCTTTGCATATTATGGGGGAGTAGGAAGTCAAATGTGGCTAAAGAAAAAATCTTACTCCATCATCCACTGCTTGAGAATTCATGAAGATGTATTAAATATCAGAACTATACACTTCTCAGGGCTCATTTTGGCTGTACTGTTACAATCCTACCTACAGAGAATAATCTGTGCTGCATGTTATATGGGAAAGTAGTGAAAGAAAAGTGTTGACTTCCTCAGTTCACTTAATACTTCATTCCTGGAGTGGATATAAACATATTTTTAGAAAGCTGCAATCCACTGAACATGACTCAAGAAGAAATAAAATATCCGAACAGACCTATAACAAGAGAACACATTTGTAACCAAAATAAACTTCCCACATAGAAAAGCCCAGGCCCAGATGGCTTCATTGGAGAATTCTACCAAATATTTAAAGGAGATTTAACACCTATTCTTCACAAACTCTTCCAAAAACTAGAAGAGTAGAGAATATTTCTCAGCTTATGCAGAGACCAGTATTACTATGATACCAAAACTAGACAAAGATATCACAAGAAAAGAATACTGCGGGCCAATTTCTCTATAAACATGGATGCAAAAACTCCCAACGAAATATCAGCAAACTGAATCCCTCAGCATATAAAAAGTGTACACTATAACCAAATGGTATTTATTCCAGGATGTGATGTTGGTTTAACATATAAAAGGCAATGAATGTAATATACCAATTAATAAATGAAAAAAGTAACTACATAATCATTCCAACAGATGCAAAAAAAAATTTTTTTTTTGACAAGTTCCCACTACTCTTCATCTGAAAAACATTCAACAAATAAGGAAGAGAAAGGAACTTCTTAACCTGATAATGTCCATCCAGGAAAATTCCACAGCTAATGTCATACTTAAGATTAAAAAACTGAGTACCTTCTCCCTATGATGTCTGATCTTATCACTTCTATTAAACTTCGAAGATTTACTTTATTTATTTGAGGCAGGAGGGGCAGAGGGAGAGGGACAGAGAGAATCTCAAGCAGACTCCCTGCTGAGCATGAAGCCCCACATGGGGTTCATGAACCTGGGATCATGACCTTAGCTGAAATCAAGAGCTGGATGCTTAACTGACTGAGCCACCCAGGCACCCCCTCTTCTATTAAACTTGGTACTGGAGGTTCTAACCTGGGCAATGAGGCAAGAAAACTAAGTAAAAAACTTATAGATTAGAAATAAAAGAATAAAATTTTCTCTATTCCTAAACGGGACTATCCTATCTATAAGAAATCCTAAGAAATCCACACATACAGAAACGAAACTAGTAGAATTAACAAATGAGTTTAATAAGGTTGCGGAATACAAGTAAAATAGAATAATCAGAAAATATAATTAAGAAAACAATTCTTTTAAAATTGCATCAGAAAGAATAAAATATGTAGGAATAAGTTTATCAAAGAAGTATAAGACTTATACATGAAAAACTACAAAATATCACTGAAAGGAATAATAGAATACCTAAATAAATGGAAAGATATGCCATATTCATGGGATACTGAAAGACAATAATTTAAAGATGACAAATCTCCTCAAATTGACCTACAGATTCAACACATTTCCTATGAAAATCCCAGCTGCTTATTTGCAGAAATTGGCAAGCTAATCTAAAAATTCATACGGAAATGTAAGGGACCCATGCCAAAACAATCTTTAAAAAAAAAAAAAAAGAATAAATTTGGAGGACTCAGACTTCCCAATTTCAGTACTTGTTACAAGTCTATACTAATCAAGTCAGTGTGGTCCTGGCATCATAATAGACATGCGGGTCAAGTCCTGAAATAGACACCTATATCAATGTCTATTTGATACTAGATACTAGTGCAGAAACAATTCAATGAGAGAAAAAATAGTTTTAAAATAAATAATGTTGATACAATTGGATATCCACATGGGAAAGAATAAAGTTGGGTTTCCACCTCATACCATATATAAAAATTAACTCAAAAGTGACCACTGTCTACCACCTCACACCAGTCAGAATGGCTAAAATTAACAAGTCAGGGAATGACAAATGCTGGCAAGGATGTGGAGAAAGGGGATCCCTCCTACACTGTTGGTGGGAATGCAAGCTGGTGCAACCACTCTGGAAAATAGCATGGAGGTTCCTCAAAATGTTGAAAATAGAACTACCCTGTGACCCAGCAATCACACTACTGGGTATTCACCATAAAGATACAAATGTAGTGATCCGAAGGGGCACATGCACCTGAAGGTTTATAGCAGCAATGTCAACAACAGCCAAACTATGGAAAGAACCTAGATGTCCATCAATAGATGAATGGATAAAGAAGATGTAGTATATATATTCAATGGAATACTATGCAGCCATCAAAAGAAATGATGTCTTGCCATTTGCGATGATGTGGATGGAACTAGAGGGTATTATGCTTAGTGAAATAGTCAATCAGAGAAAGACAATTATCATATGATCTCCCTGATATGAGGATGTTGAGAGGTAATGTCGGGGGTTGGGGGGTAGGAAATGAATAAATGAAACAACATGGGATCGGGAGGGAGACAAACCATAATCTCACAAAACAAACTGAGGGTTGCCAGAGGGAGGGGAGTAGTAGGGAGAGGGTGGTTGGGTTATGGACATTTGGGAAGGTATGTACTATGGTGAGTGCTATGAAGTATAAACCTGGCGATTCACAGACCTGTACCCCTGGGGATAATAATACATTATATGCTAATTTTAAAAAAAAAGAGTGGGGGCACCTGGGTGGCTCAGTGGGTTAAGCCTCTGCCTTCGGCTCAGGTCATGGTCTCAGGGTCCTGGGATCGAGCCCCGCATCGGGCTCTCTGCTCAGTGGAGAGCCTGCTTCCCTTCCTCTCTCTCTCTGCCTGCCTCTCTGCCTACTTGTGATCTCTGTCTGTCAAATAACTAAATAAAATCTTTAAAAATAAATAAATAAATAAATGAGTGATCACTATCTAAATGTAAGAGCTAAAACTATAAAACTTTTAGATGAAAACATATGGGTAAATCTTGACCTTGGATTTAGTAGTATTTTCTTAGATATAATTTCAAAAGCATAAAAAACAGATGATAGATTATGGGAAATACTTCAAATTTAAATAATTTCATCTAAAGGTAGTACACAGAATGGGAGAAATGTTTGCAAATCATACATATTATTAGGATCTTGTATCCAAAACATATGAAGACCTCTCATCACTCAACAATAAGGATACAATTCAAATAAAAACTTGGCAGGAGTGCTTGAGTGGCTTAGTCAGTGAAGCCACTCTTGATTTGATTTCAAATCAGGTTTGATTTCAGCTCAGGTCATGGTTTTAGGGTCATGAGATCAAGCCCTGCATCAGGCTCTGCCCTCAACAAGGAATCTACTTGAGACTGTCTCCCTCTGCCCCTCCCACCTTCCTCACTCAATCTCTCTCAAATTTAAAAAAAAAAAAAAAATCTTTAAAGAACTTGGCAAAGGATATAAGTGGATCTCTCTCTGATGAAGTTATACAAATGGTCAATAAGCTCATGAAAAGGTGTTTAACATTATCAATAATCAGGGAATATAAATGAAAATCAAATGAGATACCCCTTAATTGACTGGGATGACTAGAATCAGAAAGATGAACAATGAGTGTTGGCAAGGATGTGGAGAAAGTGGAATCCTCATACATTTGCTGATAGGTTTGCAAAGTGGTATGCCACTTTGTAATACAATCTGGCAATACCTTTAAAAATTAAACATAAAGTTAACACATGACCTAAATCAACTTCTAGGTATTTACCTAACAGAATTCAAAATATATATCCAAGTAAGAACTTGCACACCAATATTCATGGAGCATTATTCACAATAGTCAAGAGGTAAAACAACTCAAACTTCCACCAATGAAGAAATAAACAAAATGTGGTACATCCATGTGTTGGAATATTATTTGGCCCTAAAAAAGGGGATAAATTACTGAAATATGCTACATCATGGTGAACCTTAAAAATATTGTGCTAAGTGAAATGAGCCAGACAGAAAAAGGCCATATATTGTATGCTCCATTTATTAAAAAAAAAAAAAAAATCCAGTATAGGAAAATCCATGCATACAGAAAGTACATTAGTCATTGCCCAAAGTCTAGGCCAGGAGGGACTAGGGAGTGATTGCTAAGGGGTATATATTTTCTTTCCAGAGTAAGAAAAAGATTCTAAAATTAGACAGCAGTAATAACTGCACAACATCAAATATATGATATAACACTGGAATGTAGACTTTAAAAGGGTGAATGTATGTCAGTTATATCTCAATAAAGCTGTTATAAAAAAAAATCCATGGTATATAGAGTAATACCAATTTCCTTACATTTGAGAACCTGGAAATTTTACATGAATACTAGAGCAATGCTTTTTAATTGTTAAAGTGCATACAGTCTAGTAGGAATCTTGTTATAATGAAGATTCTGATCCAGCGGGCCTGGGCTGGGGCCTGATACTCTATCCTTCTGACATGCTCACAAGTGATGTGGATGCTGCTTTTCAAAAGGCACACTTGAGTAATGAGCTCCTGGAGTCAACACTGTCAACATGGTGGCCACCATGTAGTTACGGCTATTGAGCACTGAAATGTGGCCACCTTGGATTAATATGTGCTCCAAGTGTAAAACATGCATTGGATCTCAATGACTTAGCATGAAAAAAAAATTCCTTAGTCTCATTAGCATTTATACTGATCACATATTGATATAAAATTTGGGGGGCACCTAGGTGGCACAGTCAGTTAAGCATCTCTTGGTTTGGGTTCAGGTCATGATCTCAGGGTCCTGAGATCAAGCCCTGTGTTGGGCTCCGAGCTTGTCATGGAATCTACTTGAAACTCTCTCTCTCTCCCCCTTGCCCTATGCCCCTCCCCACTTTAACTCTCAAATAAATAAATCTTTTTTTTTAAAGATTTTATTTATTTATTTGACAGAGAGATCACAAGCAGGCAGAGAGAGGAGGAAGCAGGCCCCCCGCTGAGCAGAGAGACCGATGCGGGGCTCGATCCCAGGACTCTGAGATCATGACCTGAGCCGAAGGCAGCGGCTTAACCTACTGAGCCACCCAGGCGCCCCTCAAATAAATAAATCTTTAAAAAAGTTGGATATTGGGTTAAATATAATGCTAATTTCACCTACTTCTTTTTACCTTTTTGATATGGCTCCTAGAAAATGTTAAATTATTTATGTTGTTTACGTTATTTTTCTGAGACATTGTTCTTCTAGCGTATATTGTCAGTCACCAACAAACTGTGTTGTTAAACTATATAGGACAAGACATTATCAGTAGCAAGAACATTCTTAGTTGTCATCAGTAGTAAACAGGTCATAGTTTGTAGCACAAACGTACTCTGCTGAATGAATACAATAAAATAAATAAAAAGGGGATGTACCCAAAATATTGGGTACAGTGATCCTAAGAAGTGCTATCAAAGATAAGCAGAAGGAAATTGTGAAAAATGTCAATCTTCATATAACGTAACACAGCTGAGGGTTATACCAGTATAATAGCAGTAGAAAGTGTATATACTAGAGCAAGGCAAAAAAACTGACTTGGAGAAAAATCTAAAGGGTAGAACTCAGTGGGAAAGATGCCATGAAAACCAACAGTATATTCATACCAAAATGTACATTTTACCTATATGCACTATGGAAAGGTACAATCAAGATTGCTTAATTCCGGGGCGCCTGGGTGGCTCAGTGGGTTAAGCCGCTGCCTTCGGCTCAGGTCATGATCTCAGGGTCCTGGGATCGAGCCCCGCATCGGGCTCTCTGCTCAGCAGGGAGCCTGCTTCCTCCTCTCTCTCTGCCTGCCTCTCTGCCTGCTTGTGCTCTCTCTCTGTCAAATAAATAAATAAAAAATCTTTAAAAAAAAAAAAAGATTGCTTAATTCCTTTGACTTCAGCAAAAGATGTCATTTGCAAATGCAAATTTTAATATAAGACACAGGAACAGGGGCGCCTGGGTGGCTCAGGTCATGATCTCAGGATCCTGGGATCAAGCCCCGCATCAGGCTCTCTGCTCAGCAGGGAGCATGCTCCCTCCCTCTCTCTCTCTGCCTGCTTCTCTGCCTACTTGTGATCTCTGTCTGTCAAATAAATAAATAAAATCCTAAAAAAAAAAAAAAAAAAGACACAGGAACAAATATTCTCTGATGTTGAGCTAGAAATGGGAAGCAAGGTGAATGAGTCTTTTTCTCTGACTGAAAGATGTGTTGAGGGCTTACATCATTAAGTAAGCATAAAACAGAAATACTTAAGCATTGTTACAGATTTACTCAAGGACAGCCTGAACAGCCACCCAAAGCTGCCTGCTGACACAAAACGGAATGCCGACAGATAGGTATAGGAGTCCACATAAAACTATAGTGCAATCAGAAAGAGAAGAGTCACAAAGCATTCATTTTGGCAAAGTGGCATTGGTGGTTCAGTGGTAGAATTCTCGCCTGCCATTTTGGCAAAGTGGATGAGTACAGTTTTGAGGGTGTGACTGACTGCAGTCTTGTAATGTCAAAATGGCACAGAAAGAGAAAAAAAAAGTGGAAAACCAGGCAAAGATAATGAGACCTTTGTTTCATCCCTCACTTTTTTGTTTTTTAATTTTCTCCAGGACATCAGACCCTTTTATTTATTTATTTTTAAAGATTTTATTTACTCGACAGAGAGAGAGAGAGAGAACGTGAGCACAAGTTGCGGGGGGCAGGGGGGAGGTGGGTGGCGGAGGGGGGAGGTGGGTGGTGGCGGGGAGGTGGGTGGGTGGGCAGCAGGCAGAGGGAAAAGGAGAAGCAGACTCCTCCCTGAGCAGGCAGCCTGATGCTGGGCTCAATGTGGGACTCCATGAGGGGCTGGATCCCAGGGCCCCAGGATCATGACCTGAGAGCCAAAGGCAGATGCTTAACATCTGAGCCACTCAGGCACCTGACATCAGACCATTTTAAAAGGCACTCAGTGATACCATATCAAAACATATAAAGTATTATCGCTCTTAAGGTCAGCAGCAAAGTTGACTTTCAATGCAAAACCAAAATAACAATTTTTAAAACTCATGTACACCTTAAATCAATGACCACACATGGATATTCACTAATCAATTCTACTGAAAATTAAAATGACCCCTTAAATTACAGGTATATTATACTATCCCAGTCCTCTAAAAAAGGTATTCTAATAAGCAGAGCAGACCATAAGCCACTAACACCAATAATATATGAGGACTTCCCACTATGAGAACTGATAATGAAAGAAAGATATATGTTCCTTTAAAGAGCATGAGAGGTTTAATTTAGATTGGGGGAGCAGGATGGGCATGGCCAATGAAGAATTCCCTGGCATGACTTGGAGATCTCATTTGAAAAGATGGATAGACACATAGATGTAGACAGAATTGAAAAACATTACAAGCAAAAAACATAGCATGTGTAAAGGCTCTGGGGCAGGAGGTTGATGAATTTATAAAACTTAAAATATGAGGCTGAAGTATGGGAGAAAGGAAGAAATGAAATATCATAAAAATAAAGTAAGAATCGGGCATGTAAATCCTCTTAATGAGAAGCTACTGAAGGTATCTAATCCAGAATACGACTTGACCAGATTTTATTTTGACATATTGCTGAGAATGTACTGAGGAGGAACTATGAGTCAGAAAGAAATTGTAGTAGTCTAGGTGAGATATGATGGCTGTTTTGATGGAGATGAGAGAACTCGGATTCTAAGGGAGGTAAAATCAATAGGATTTAGTTCTGGGTTGGATACGGAAGTTAAGAGAGGCAGGAGTCAAGGAGGCACAATTAAACAGATACCACTCCCTGGACTAGCGGTATATGAAAAGGACCCTTTGGGTTGAGAGGCCTCATTAGTAAGATTTTGGACACTGCAAGCTTGAAGAGCCCCTGAGACCTTTAAGAAAAGTTGTTAGCGCACAGCTGGAAATACGGATCAGAAGCTTAGCAGAATGGTGTCCGGTAGAGATACAGATTCGGTGTTAGCATACAGGTTATAAGTAAAGTCATGTGTAGGAATGAAACGGTTTAGGAAGCACGTATAGGTTATGAGGAGGACATAGAACCAGGGCTTAAGGAATTCAACGTTTTAATAATCTAGTATACAAGAGCAATCCTACAAACAAGGAAGAGAAAGAAAAGCCAGAGATGTAAGAGAATGACTCATTTCCTTATTCACCTCACCTGGAATAAAAACAATCTTCTTTGGATGGGGAATTTCTATTTGTCCCTGAAGCCTCAGATAAATTATCACTTTATTTCTTTGGCATATTCTTAACGCACTCAGCTTCACTGAATATTTGAATACAAAATTCTACTTCGACCCATATAATATTGTCATACATTTCTTGTGTTTTTTATAATTTTTTTAAAGATTTTATTTATTTGACAGAGAGAGATCACAAGTAGGCAGAGAGACAGGCAGAGAGAGAGAGAGGGGGAAGCAGGCTCCCTGCTGAGCAGAGAGCCCGACGTGGGGCTCGATCCCAGGACCCTGAGACCATGACCAGACCCGAAGGCAGAGGCTTAACCCACTGAGCCACTCAGGTGCCCCCATTTCTTATGTTCTTATATGTTCTATTGAGGGTAATAGATTATGAAGGGAGATAACTAAATTCTACACTAGAAATTGTATATATTTTTGTCTTGAGACTAAAAATACATCTAGGATGCTCCTTTCACTTTTGATAAAAAGAGGTTAAGTTCTAGATTCCTATTTAAGTGTCCCTTTTAAAGCACAGAGTATCACATTTAATAACAAAATGATGATACTGCAATTTGATATTAATGGAGAAAATAAACTGTACACTATGAAAAACTCAGTCACACTTGCAGCTCTTCCTGGAATCTACTTGTCTCAAAAGCATCTGTTCCTACAGTTAATTAAACTTGATTTTTACGTGGTCGAATCCTGCCAACCACAGTTTCCAAATAATTTTCATTCCCTATTAACAGTCTGCCGTAGACGCACATTCATTTTTGTTTGTTTGTATTGCTTTATAATAAACTACCAAACTGACACCATCCTTGGGAAATGGAAAACTGAAGAGCCAGTGTCCTTATGGAAACAACAATAACAACAAACTTCTCATTTTAGAATTTCATGAATACAGCCAAATCTGCATTTACAATTTCTAAGGTTTCTCCAGCCCAGCTTTGAAATATGATGACCTACAGACACTTTTCTGTTGTTCTCTACAGAAAAGGTTGGGGGTGGTGGGGGGGAAGGGAGGATAGTCTCTCTTTCTTGGCCATAGATAGCATTTTATTCAACAATCCTCTCTTTTCTGATACAGAGACAAGAAAGAAAAGAGCATCGCTTGGGATAAAACATTCCTCTTAACTTTCAGAGGCTTTTTTTTTTTTTTAAATGTAAAAAGATTTCAAAAAATGACCTCAAACATGAATGAGTTACTCATCTGTCCTCCACATCTTACTACGAAGAATTTTTCTTTTGTTCTCAATGCAAATGGTCATTGGTTCATTTTCTCTCACTCGGGACAGTTATGTCACATCTCTTGACTAATACACATGCATTTGCCACTAAAAGACATTTTAACTGAGAGCTGTCACATCAGTCATCTCCACTCGGCCTGGTTAAAAATTTTATCTGCCGTCTTGAATTAATTTCAGCTTGCCTGAGCCCAGCAGGGGAGTTTAGAGTGGTTTAGTTAAATTCTTCATTTTAAAAGAACATTATGGTTTCCTATTTAGAGTTTTCCTCCACATCTAATTTTTGTTTCACATTACTAAAACAATGATATAATTATATATCCACTGAAAAGGAGGAAAAAAAAAAGGAACAAAAATAAAATAATCATCCAATTGTCGTATTTTCCTGAGGAAGCATTTTCTTTTCTTTTTTTTTTTTTCTCATTTCTCTGCTATTTCATAAATTAGCTAGAACTCCACCTAAACAGTACACAATTAAGAAGCAGATATGCAGATTTTAGAGAAAAAAAGGAAATGGGAACCAGAGCACGAATCTATAGTAGAAACACAAAAGCAAGGGGGGGAAAAAAAGCAAAATAGGAATAAGGCCTAATCACCCAAATATTTAGTACAGATCACATCTGGGAGAAGACTGAGTGGAGCCAAATCAATAATCTATTCTCCTTAAAGCTGTTGCTCAACAGTTTGCTTTTCAGGCAGCCAACACACACATTGGTAGGTGAGGAAGTTCAAGCTGTGATTTGGATGAGAGGGAGGTTTGAAGCTGACTGATGTCAACAGACATATCTAAATCTGTTATAAACCACTACTGGCCTATGGGAATATGAACCCCTGAGCCAAGTACTGAACTCTTGATAGATGTGCTGTCTTAGAGGTGGCAAGTGGAGTTTTCTGAGCACAGAGAGAGCTACTGGGAGGGCTGACTAAGAATGGGCAGGATACTAATGCTCCAGCCAGGGTCACATTTGTAACAAAATGATGATACTGTCTTCTTCACCAGTCTACTAAAATTCCACTCTCTGCATCCACATGTTGTTGCAAGATACCATTAACGATATGGTAATGATCATAAAGATTCGGTGTCTCCGAGCTTCTCATTAATGTATTTCAGTTAGAAGTGATCTTAATACCTTAAATCAAAAGGAATCCTCAGAATCATTCTCCTGTGACTCTAATTCTAACAGGAAACGTTCTCAAGCATTTCGTTAAAAAATCTCAAAGGGATACATTGGGAGTTGGAGAGGAGAAGTGAGTTTGGGGGAAATTGGAGGGGGAGACGAACCATGAGAGACTGTGGACTCTGAGAAACAAACTGAGGGGTTTGGAGGGGAGGATGATGGGGGGTTGGGTGAGCCGGGTGGTGGGTATTAAGGAGGGCACCTACTGCATGGAGCACTGGGTGTGGTGCATAAACAATGAATCTTGGAACACTGAAAAAAAAATTAAATTAAAAAAATCTCAAAAGGAGAGGATAGAGCACATGCTTTTACTTTCATTGAATCAAGATGGAGGAAATTATACCTTTTAATTTAGCTAACTTGGAAGTTTAAAATTCTGTATTAAATCTGTTTGCTAACAGTAAACTAAATTATGAAATAGTGTCGATATTCAATTTCATATTTAATGGCATTTGTTTGACAAACAGTATTGAATATTTGTAAAATCTCATCTGGTAGGAATTATTTTTGTGTTTCTATTCTAGAAAAAAACTGTAAAACCTGCCTTATCAGTTTTCTCCTCTTTAAGATTATCCTCCCTGAACACTGAATTAAAAATGTATTTATGACTAAAAAATGTGATTCCTAGGACAAAGAACATGAGAAATAAATGCATAGTGGTACTTTTGTGTGTTATTTTAACTTTGTACAAGGAATTAAAAACAAGATGTTTAGGTAGTTTTTCTTTTCTGTTATATGTTTACAGGAGTAGAGAGAGAAACAAAATTTTCATGCAGATATTATCAGAAGACAGAAAGAAATGCCTACTGACACTTGGGCTTCCCCCATTGCCAATGTAAACAACTCACAGTGAATCACAATACGTCTTCTCCGAAAACAGGCAATGCAGTATTGTGTTATTAAAATCCTTTTAATCAATAGAAATGATGGAAGGGGCTAAATCAAAAGTGGTAACCAAAATAGTTGATTGCAAGGGGGTGAGGGGAGGGAGAGAGCATTAAAGGCGGATGCGCCAAAGTGTTTTAAACCTATATCCTTTAAAATTTACTAATTCAGCCATCTGGCAAGTTTACTGCTATTATTATAAATTCTTATTTAAATGATAATAAAATCACTTGCTGACAGGAAATTAGTCATGCAAGGGCCTGCAGACGCACTGCCTTCTGCCCAGGCCCTGGAACTCTGTGTGCAAAGTTCAAGGCTGCTCATTTGCTCAAACCACATGGGGTAGGGAAATGCTGACAGATTTAAGTCTTTCAAGGTATCCCCAAACTTAGCAGATCTTTTATAACTTTTGGGGATGTGAGTGTGTGGGGGGGTGGTGAGTATTTATAAATGTCAGATCCTCACCTCAGTTATTTCATCTTTTTTTGTTAGTCCAAATGTTGAACACCCAAAAGAAAAAAAAAAGAAAGAAAAAAGATACATCAGTCTGTGTAACTTTTGCGCTAATTCTTGGCACAACAAAGTTACAGCAAAGTATGGCATTAGCAATAGTATTATATTAAAACTTCCATTTTGATGCTCTAGAATTATTTTGTTAACCATATATGGAAGGAAAGAAAGTGCATCACAAAAATACTTTAACATACAGACTGTGTTTTACACAGGAAATATTTCTATGGAACTTTTAGTATAATGGTATAATGGTAACAAAGTTGTTTTTTAAAGTATTTTGTCCTGATAAAGTTTAGAAACGAAACTAAGTATTTTATCTTTTTATGGAGATTGTGGCTACTCTTATACAACACTAGTATTAACAGAAACACTAAAACAGAATTTGTATATTACATTACTGTTTGAAAAAAAAGCACAATTATCACATTAGATTTCCACCTTTTATAGCCCTCTCAAGTAGGTACCAGGATTCCTATTTTTACAGGTAAAAATACTGAGCCTCAGGCAGATTAAACAACCCACGCAAGGTCACAGAACTACAAAATATGACTATAAGATGCAAACTGCAGCATCCTGGCTCAGATCTTCTGACTCAAAACCTAGAAGACTTGAAACAGGATTCTAGTAAACAAGAGTGGAAATAAATTGAAATAAGTCATATTGTAGCAAACAAGTTGAAAAACAAAGCTGATGGTATTGTTTCTTCTTAGGTAAATAACTTCCTATATACGCAGGTATGTATTGCCTGTATCATAGATAAGAGCCCACAGTATATAAATTTACTGTGAATTCCTGAATTTCTTGTTTCTTTGATACATTAGATTAGTCATTCTTTTGCAATGACATCATCTGACGTTTTTTAGGAAAAGTAAGTGTAGAAAAGACCCCAGGTAATATGATTCGTCATCATATTCATAATTGTCTGTGTTACTGAAAATATCACTATCGACAGATAACATCATCAAAATGAGTCTTAACCTGGTTTTAATGGAACCCCTCCCCCATTCAACTTAAAGGAGGAAAAAAAAAAGATTATTCCCACAGAGAAAACTCATCTTGTATCAACCAATATTGTCTGATCATGCCTCCCCGTGTCTCCCTACAAGCTGGCTTTGGCTCTTCTGCAGGCAGTAATGAACAGCTTCTGACAGAGCCTCGCCCTTCCCCCCTCGCCCCACCCCCCTGCGTCTATTTAAATTCAAACATGCACAGCTCATGTATAAGCAAACAGGTGCAGGGATCAGGGGCTGCCAAACCCGGAGCAGGCAGGAGGTACATGTGTATCTCGCTGATTGTGGCACACCACTGATAGAAGACGACAAGCCCAGACAATGGGGAGGGTCACTAGGTGGCTCTTTGATTTCTCTGGCTTCCTGACAGGGCTGGGAGTCTGCGGCTCATAGAAGAGCTCTACCCTAGAACATTTAAGTAGCGGGAAGGAAAATTTTAAATGACCTGAACAGCAGCAGCCTGTGCTGTCTAATCACTGCCTTCAGCAGATCTGTACGGGAGTGTAGAACAGATCTGTACCAGAAACTTAAAGACACCCGAAGTCCCAAACGGTGACCGACATGACATTCCGCGGAATTTTCCATGAACAGCAACAATGGTGCACTCGACACACAAACAGATGTAGAAGCATGCTGTTAAGATTTTAAAATCATTTTTAACAATGAGAAAGGATTAATCAGAAACTGAGACTGTTGTCAGGGTGTTTATCGTACCTGTAGAAGCCGTCTTTTTCTATCAACACTTTCACACAAGTTTATGGTGCATTTATTTCAGGTCTCTTCAATGATCACATTCACTTGATGATGCGGGGGTAGAATCATAAAAATGACCTCCTTACGCCATGAAAAGTGCCACCTTGTTATACTTAATTTTAAAAGATTGGGGCACCTGAGTGGCTCAGTGGGTTAAAACCTCTGCCTTCAGCTCAGGTCATGATCTCAGGGTCCTGGGATTGAGCCCCGCATCCCCCCTCTGTTCCCCCTCTCTGCCTACTCATGATCTCTCTTTCTGTGACAAATAAATAAATAAAATCTTTAAAAGATCCATCACAGCTCTACAGTTTGCCTACTTTTGAAGCATGTGGGAATACATCGAAAAACATAAAGGTTATGCAGAGTTTTATTAACATTTTTAAATAGTGTCTCCCTTAACTTATAAAGCAATTTAGATATTTGTATTTCTATCCCTTATAAATGCATATAACCTACAACACAGTATTTTCCCTTGAGAAAATTAGCTACAAGAATCACAGTAATATCTCAGAAAATTAAATCTATTTTTTTTCTAACCATAATCGTCATGGCCAAAATGTTCAATTATCAAACATGTCTCCCTTGAATTGGTATTCATGCTGTTTTATCTTAATTCTTTTTAACAGATCAAGAGAAGATGAACACCTTATACTTTTAGAACTTCTATGTTTGACTTCCTTAGTTTCTAGAGATGAGAGGTCTCTACATTGTCCACGGAGCTCATGTTCACCCAGCTGAGCTGCACTAGTCACTCTTCAGAGCCCTACTGTGGCCATACCAGACTCTAAACTATTGAAGCCCACAAATTTCCTCGATTCATTTTCAGTGTGAATCCGAGTGACTTCATTATTTGCAATATCAATATTTAAAAGCAAATGGCAAAAGATAAATATACCAGGGACACTGACAGCTTCCTACAATGATCCACATTTTTACATTTTGATAGATTAAAATAAGACAAAACAAATGATCAGAGAAGTGTCTACTGCCCATTTTTATCATCACACTCTACTGAGCAAGGTTTAATAAATAATTACTTCACAGGCTCACGCTATCTTCGATATTTGAGCCCTGAAGCCCTGATTGAGAACAAAATACATCTAAGCTTATCATAAAACTTATATCTCGGAATTGATAAAAATTCTTACTTCCATTGATCAAAACTCTACTTACTTCCACCTCCTTCTACTGGTTAGCTTTTTATACTCCCTAAAAATTAGTAATACAACTTCATACTAGAACTCCAGAGCCATGTATCTTGTCATCATTTCACCTGTAGAGCAAAATATTACTATATTTTATTCAATATTTCATTGAAGTTTACAAAGTTTACCTAAACCGTGTTAATCTTTTTTCTTTTCAAACAAGGTTATATACATGATTATTATTTATAATATATGAAAGTAAAAATATAGTATCATTTTTTCAGTAGAACATTCTGGGAAGAAAGCTGCCATGAAGAAATCATACATGAAACATGTTTTTAAGAATTTTTAAAATTTTGGGGCACCTGGGTGGCTCAGTGGGTTAAGCCGCTGCCTTCGGCTCAGGTCATGATCTCAGGGTCCTGGGATCGAGCCCCGCATCGGGCTCTCTGCTCAGCAGGGAGCCTGCTTCCTCCTCTCTCTCTACCTGCCTCTCTGCCTGCTTGTGATCTCTCTCTGTCAAATAAATAAATAAAAAAAAAATAATAAAAAAAAAAATCTTTAAAAAAAAAGAATTTTTAAAATTTTAGGGGGTGCCTGGGCCGTTCAGTCAATTAAGTGACTGACTTCTGATTTTGGCTTAGGTCCTGACCTCAATGTCCTTGAGTCAGGAGTCTGCTTGAAATTCTCTCTTTACTTCTCTCTCTGCCCCTCTCTCCACTCACGAGCTTTCTCTCCCTCTAAAGTCACTAAATAAATTTTAAAAAAAGAATTTTAAAATTTTTAGAGAGGCAACATGTTCACATATGAAATGTTCATGAAGAAAACTGATGAGACCATTATCAAGAGTTAAATTATGTAAAGAAAAAACTAAGTTCAATGGGATTTCAAAGCAGATAGGGTCAACACAATGGATTTGTGGGAGAGTAAGTGTTGATACAGGAACTACTATCCAGTTTTTATTGTAGGTGATATTTAAGAGAAAGAAAATGAAGGGTAAACTGATTAAACAAGAAAAGGCATAGAGTCAGAAATAAACATTAACGTAAGTGAGAGATGAGGGGCGTGGTCTGTATAGAGAGCTATTTCCTGAGAGAAGTTATGAAGTAAAAAGGTTTCACAAATAAAGTGGGATCAGAGGATGCATGGCATTCATAGTCAGTCACTGAAGGCTGGTCTTTTTTTTTTTTTTTTTTTTTTTTTTTTTTAACTTAATCTGACAGACTATGTGCTTTAAGAAAACTGTCAAGGAGAAAGTAAATTTTTCATGACAATAAATTGCCAGGAATTTTATAGCATGGAATGGAGTAGTAAAAGTGTAGAAAGGGTATGAATATGTAGGAGGATATCATAATAGTGACCAAGGAAAACAGGGACCAGAAATGAATATCAGAGTAATTCTGGAAGAATACCAATATAAATGTATCCAAGAATTTAGCAAAAATACACAATATTGGATTGAAGTGGGGATAATATGCTTTACTTCCTATTGTCTTTATTTGGTTAAAATTGGTCCCCAAGTATTAAATACAGCTGAAGATGTATATATCTTCAGATGTGTGTTATATAGATCTTTAAATAATTATAAAGATGAAACCAGAGAGGGAGACAAACCATAAGAGACTCTTAATCTAGGAAAACAAACTGAGGGTTGCTGGAGGGGAGGAGGGTGAGAGGGATGGGGTGGCTGGGGGATGGGCATCGGTGAAGGTATGTGGTATGGTGAGTGCTGTGAATTGTGTAAGACTCGTGATTCACAGACCTGTACCCCTGAAACAAATAATACATTATATGTTAATAAAAATAAATAAAAACATGAAAAATATACAAAGTGACATCTAGCACTGTAAGTGGATGTCTTGTGTGGTACGTCAGGTATCTCAAAAAGTTGTTTTTAAAAAAATGGTGTCAGGGAGGTGAACTGAGGAACGGCCATAAAGCATTACAGTTAGAAGTTTGCTTCTGTTGCTTGCTTGTGTTAAGATATACAGAGCCCAGATTCAAATTGGCTTTCCCAATAATGTAACCTTAGGTGAGTTTCTTCATTTCTCCTGGCCTTGATCATTTTTGTTTTCCAGTGACTGCTGGGGGACAAGCTCTGTGCTGAGTGTTGGGGAAACACCCTTCTCATCTGTAAAAACACACCACCCTGAGCTATGCTGAGGCCAGAATAAGATTCTGCAGGGGCTTAGCCTGGCATTTGACCCACTTCAAGCTCTGGGAAAAGGCAGCTGCCTTCCCTTACTCCGATGGCAAGCTCCAGAAGGCTCCCTTTTAAAGCAAATAGAGAATTGATAGACCCTGTGCTCCTTGAAGGCACCCAAGTGTGAGGAGGAAGTGAAGGGACAGAACTTCTCCCTCCATTAATCCTGGTAGAGGAGCCCAAGAACTGACTTGCCTGCCACTTAGACCATTTATTTTGTGTTCCACGTGTAGAAGAAATAGCCTCCAGTAGCACACAAAGCTGATATCACAAAATCATCAGACAAGCCTCCTTTCAGACTTTGCCATTTCTCCTTCTAAAAAAGTTAATTCTATTTTATTAGCATTTCTATTAGAGTAATATACTTAATATTAGACTATCACATACAGGCACTCCTCAAGAAATGTGTCACTTTGGAGGAAAAAAAAATACCAATCTAACTTTCTCTGAAGACATGTATGTGTTTACATGTGAGTGTGTGTGTTCTTATGCCTTAGACATATAATTAAATAAACTTGTGTATACAAGGATATTTCCACTATATATTCAAAATGAATGATATATTAAGAGTTTAAGACTATCAACTATAAGAATATTGTTTCCTGACTAAATTATCTTGTAAAACCCATCTATAAATTTAATTTTAAATTTAAACTTAAATCTTTAAAATTGGATAAAGGTGACCTCCAGATTTGACTATGTATGTGCACACAGATATTTCTAGTAGGCTTTAGATACAGATGTGACAAATGGAGGGAATGAAGGAGAGAGAGAGAGAGATTTTTCTAAGTTTTGGTAACTTTCAATTTATAAGTATAAGTATAATTTATAAGTAACTCAGTAACTTTCAATTTATAAGAATGCAGAAGTGTGCTAACTGGAGACTACTTTTAATTGAGTATACGGTCTTCAGTCATTTTGAGAGTACATTAGCTGAATGATTTGCCAGCTTTTCCAATCAGTAAACACATAGTGTAACATAAGAGTAGGGGACACCATGGTGTTAGCAGCATTTCTGCGATAGAGTTTTACCCAAGGATGCAGCAGAAATGAAAAATCATTCAGTAAGCTTGTTTGGTCTGCCTCTAATTTATCACGGCTTACATCTCTTGCCTGCCAGCACAGCCGAATTCATACGTTATTGTCCCAAACCTGTCACTTCCTGGACTGCTTTTTAATCTTCCTCCCTGAATTACATTCAGAAAGGTCACTGCTATCCAATTAGAACCTTATCAAAGATGCACACGCAGTCCGGATTCACGCTTATCAAGAATGGGTCATAAATCCAGAAATTGCACATCACACAGTGCCATTACCATAATGAATAACTGAGGAGGGGATTAAAAAAAAAAAGAGTGACAAAACACCTGTGTATTTTCCAGTCTTTGACTCCCTTCTTGGGGGTATCGAGAAAGGGGAACAACTAGAATGTAGGCAACAGGGCACAGAGAAGAAAAGAAGAAAAAGCAACGGTCCTCAAGAGTGTCAGCACAAGTATGTCATTCTGCCTGAAGACATATATGTCTAGGAAGAGTGAGTGATAATAAAATACATATATCTATTGTGAGAAGCTTATATAGTTCACTTTAGAATATAAAGAAGGAGTGAGTGCTGCTTGGCCAGAACTAGAAATATATACCCACAATACTTTATACTTCTATACAGACTTTAATTCTTTAGAATCTGAGATAAATAGGACTCACTACAAGATTAGGTCAGATTTATGCATTTCAGGAAATACATAATACACTTCCTTTTTAATAGATTACCACATTGGGTCATAACTTTCTGGGAAAGTGACAGTTTCTTTCATCCTGAAAGCGAATGTCACACTGACAATCTATCACAGCATACCTGTAGGTAACCCACTACCCAACATACACAGGATGCGGTAAATAAAAATTTTGATTTAAACAAGTGAGAAGGGAGGATGGGATATATTCTTTCATTTTATTGAGATATAATTGGCATTCAGCGCTGTGTAATTTTAAATTGTACAGCATAGTGATTTGCCAGTAAAGATTCACTGTGCAGGAAGGATTTATTGCCTTTTTTTTTTTTTAAGATTTTATTCATTTATTTTGAGAGGGAGAAAGAGAGTATGAACAGAGAGGGAGAGGGAGAAGCAGTCTCCCTTGCTGAGGAGGAAGCCCAACTCGGGGGTCGACCCCAGGACTCTGGAACCCTGGGGTCATGACCTGAATAGAAGGTAGACGCTTAACCAACTGAGCCACCCAGGTGCCCCAGGATTTATTACCTTCTAAGAAGACAAGAAAGTAGAATTTCTATAGATTTTTCTTCCAACAGTAAGTCTTTAGAGTATTTATAAAAAGTGAGGCAAAGAATTTTAGGAAAATATCAGATTATACAAAGAAAAGCACCCCATTTTAACCTCCCACCATACTCTCTTACATTAAAGTGCTGGGACACCTGAACCCGGGCTAGACTCACATGTTGACAGGAGTGCAGGAATTCTAACACCCGAAGACCATTCGAGCACAAACTCTCCATTGCTAATGCGTTTGTGATCTGCTCTCTTTACATTTTCAATGTCAGTTACCAGCGCACTCAGTAATGCATATTTCCATGAATGCTGATTCCAAGGAGACTGGGATGTACCGTATAATTAAATGTAAATGCATCCCTGACTTAATCGGAGCAGTGCCGATTTAATATCAAATTTATTATATGAAGGGAATACCTCTCTCCCTACCCCTTCAGTGTTTAGTGAACAGAGCTGTGTGTCTTTATCGCTCTGATGGTCTTAGCCAAGTTTTTCATTCACCCAGAATCCAGTTATCAAAAAGAGCACCCTTTGTGCTCCACTCAGCTTTAAAACATTTCATCTCTCTCTAGAAAACTAAGCTGGGTTCAGGAAAAAAATCCCACTCCGTCGAAGGCACTACAAGGTCATGCTGTTAACAGAAGCATTTGCATTCCGTCAGGGTGCTCATAGTCCATGTTTAACAAGCGGAATGTAATTGTCCATTCGTGGAGCTTAAAATTACAAAATCTCCCCAGAACCATATATCTGCAGTTGACAAAGGCAAGGCACACAGCCACCCTTCCTTCATCTCCCCACCCCTCTGCCCCCACCTTCGGTTTTCTGTAGGGTTCTGACTTTCAGCTGGTCACGAGGAAGTAAAGATATACTCCCAGTTTTTTGATGTTGACAAGCATGTCATCTATAACTTGGGCTCTGACATGTGGCGTTGTCAGGATTTGCCTTGATGGGAAAGTGATTGACCTTTGCTCATAATTATCAAAACAAGGGGAAGGAAAGTGACTAGAGAGGCAGCTGCTACTTCGGCTGCTGTCCAACTTCAGAGAAAGTGGGGACGAGAGGTCTTTTTAAAACGTCTGAGCGCCAAAGACATGGCCGACAGGAGCACAAAGCTGTACTGAAAGTGGACATAGAATTAACACGGACGTACTCTGCACGGGTGCTCTGCTGGGAGGTTGTGCTGATCTTTCTTGCTCAGAACTGTTAAGTTATTTGAACTGGCTTCAGATCTGCCTTATACAACCACACTTCCAAATCACTCAAGGGACCCAAGATTCAAAAACAAACTCAATGCAGTAAATCGTATCTCCATTGTTAAGCCCTTAAAATGTTGGCATATCTAATTGCAGCAAGGCTGCTTAGGAGTAATGCCTGAGTAAGTTTTGGTTGGAAGTACTGTTCTAAGTACAGTCTATTACTGGATCTAAAATGCAGCAATTTTAAAATGTGAATGGAGTATTACTAATGGTATTAAATACATGAAAGATTTTTTATTTTATTAAAATATTCAGAAGATTTTTTTTTTTTTGGTCTAATACCAGGTTTTTAACATCAGGAAATTATTCATATGTATCTAAATTTTTCATGTATATATTTGTTTGCATCTGGGCTGTGGGGAGCAGCTTATCTTCATTCTGTACTCTTGAGAACCATCAGAGTTACCCCAGGAAGAAATGAAATGTAGACTTTCAACCTTTTCCTCGACTGCTCTTTTCGTCTGTTCTCTACTCAAACACATTTTCCTATAGACCCAGAGGTTAGAACTGCTCAGATCACTCCTGACCATTTTTCCTTTAGTAGAATATAATTTTATAATCAATTTTCATTTCACAAATAATTTTAAACACCGTTCAATGTCTAACTTATGGTCTAGCCTCGACACCCTTGTACTATTCAACACAGACCCGGACATTTTTCTTTCTTCACAACCAGACACTTCCGACCTTGTGTCCATGCATGTGTTTTTTCCTTGCAAAGAGTGGAAAGCTACAGTTGGCTAAGCCTCCTTCAGCTCAGGAATTGTTCCTGTTACTGCACATCCGGTTCGCTTGCTCATGGCCACTTTCTGGCATCAAACGGAACAGAGACAATCCTTCCAAGTCTTTTCACCTCTGTTATTAGTTATACTGTTGACTTAGAACTAAAACAGAACATTAAACAGGGGATAAACACACACGCAAGGTTTTTAAAAATTTCTTCCACCTGGTACTTTTAGGGACTTTTAATCATCATTTCAGTCCTTTTATTGGTTTCTTCCTATAGCGACTGGTCTCTTCCTTCTACTGATCACAGTCCAAGCTGTATCTCTAACATGAAAATATGTTTCGGAGTATTCTGAACTAGATACACAAAAGATTCTGTAACAGTTTGTATATTTGTATTTTAAAAGATCTTCTCCATTTATGATTTTGTCATTATCTTGAAAGTGTCAGAGTACCGAAATTATTATTGAGAACAGGTTCCCTAAACCATATTTAAGTAGTTTGGTGAATTAAGCGTATGCAGGAGACACTAGGATGCATTGGACTCTCCTTGATAGTATGAGTAATTAACTGTATTTTCACAAAATAGAATGACAATGAAAAGAGACTGTGGTTGTTCAACAGATTTTGTGTGTTTTGGGGCACAAAATGAAGAGTAAACGAAAGCTAGTAGAAAAACTAGAAGTGCTTATGGTATTGATCTGAAGAAATGGACTATATCTTCAAATAATCTATCATTATTATAATAATTCACAAACGGTACACTGCAAGGGAAACTTCAGAAGAGATAAGAAAGAAAGTTGACGATAGTCTGTCAGATTCAAATGTATGTGAGAGCCAATTATGTGTTCAAGTCTTCCATAGTGTCTAGAATATTGTGAATGCTAAAACCTTGTGTTAAATTTAATTGTTTTTTACTTGGAAGCTCTGCACAGAGACCTTCTCTGTCAAGGTCACTGTGGTTATGGGGATGGCCTAGTTCTAAGAGAGAAAGAATTCTGAATACCCTGGTCTGCATTTCACTCATTGAATTTTCACCTTAGGCATATAGGACTGAGCAAAGTACATCTCCCCCTCCACATCTCCTTACCGGACAATCGATGTTTAGAACAGACAACCCTTTAGAGAGTTACTCTTGAGCACATACTTGTTTGTGCTCGCTGGACTGTGCAATTAGAATCCCCTAGATAACGGGGCAAGTACCGCCCTCAAAATTGGTGGAGTAGAGCCAGAGTTTTAACAACTTTGATCATCATTTAGTTTGTGACTTCTCAAGTCACAAAACGTTAAACGCAAATTAAGGAAAAATCAAATTTAAGATATTATATATATCCTATCATTAAATCTCCTTGTGATGGCTTTCCTTCCTTGGGAAATGCTCGGAAGTAACATAATAATAGTTACTTTAAAGAACAGTAGACTCCTGGGGCTCCTGGGTGGCTCAGTCATTAAGTGTCTGCCTTTGGCTCAGGTCATGATCCCAGGGTCCTGGGCTCGAGCTCCACATTGAGCTCTCTGCTTGGTGGGAAGCCTGCTTCTCCCTCTCCCACTCCCCCTACTTGTGTTCCTTTTCTCACTGTGTCTCTCTCTGCCAAATAAATAAGTAAAATCTTAAAAAAAAAAAAAAGTAGACTCTTTAGTAAAATCATCAAGATTTTACTAAATCTTACATTACCAAGGCATTTTTAAGACTAGAAAAAAAAACACATTTTCTTGCCTTTTCTTAGTTACATAAAAAGATGAAAGATATGGAAGTATGAATTAAACAGAGTAGTTTTCCTTAATACAACTAGAATATATTATTCTCCAGAGGAACAATGATTAAGAAACAACAATTCAGTGCCTCTTAATGGAAAATAGTACATTAGCATTTTATGAAATTCTTAAAGAAATTTAAGAAATTCTGTCTAACTCAAGCCAAGATAAAATTTTAATTTAAAAAATCTATTTTTTTATGAAGAGGACTCTGAGGTTTATTCTGAAGGTCTCTTATAATTCATTTACTTCTGCCATAGTTAAGAATAACATTTCACTTTTGGAATTCATCACCCTGTAATACAATATTCTGTGTACAACATGGAAATGCGAAGTATCTGCCAGAAACTAATCATGTACACAAACTCCGAAGTCCAAAATATTTTAAAAAGAGGTAAAGGGGTGAGAAGCACATCTTTATTACTGCTACTATCTCTGTATATCGTGCTACAGAAAATTCCTTTCAGACATCAAGTTAAGAGTAAAGAATGCATGTTTAAGTTTGGAAACAAACATTGCACATGCTACACAGAAAGTCCAAATGAGAACTCTCGGCAATGATAAGTCTGCTCTCAATATTTGCCTTTTCTTTATTCCCCCACTTATGTTAACATGGAGTACCATGAGTTATTATATGAAGTAAAGAGTTAGAAAATCATTTAAAATAAAGTCAGTCTCTTCAAGATCCTTCGTGTGAGTTATGAGAAAATTTAGGAGGGTAGCTAAGCCCAATGTTTCTGCAACCAGCAGTATTATCTTAAGATCCCACTTTGTCTGGAAATCTAGATTTGATTGTAGAGCTAGAACTAAGACAGACCATGGTAGATTTCAAATAGAAGATCAACTCTGAACCCCGACAAAGTACCATGTTGCTGTTTGGCTCTCATATAACTTTTCACATATCATAAAACTAAAGTTTAAACTCCATCATTGCCAGCAATTAAAAATCATGACCCAGGAGTTTTTCATGTTGAAGTTGCCAGTAGTATTGTCAAGAGTGTGTAATTGCTGCACACGGCCCTTAGGACCGGCTTCGAGGCTGATCTATGTACCACTCAATCCCACAGCTGTCAAAGCACTGATACCAACTGCAGTTAATGACACTGCGTCATCTTCTAGCTCCTATACCTGCCGCCTTGCAAACAAATAGCCACAGCAGCAACGGGGTAGGGTAGAGGGGTGTTGAGGGGAGGGGTGCTCAGCGAAAAGCAGATACCATATTTATCATAATCACTATGATCCACGGTAGAGGAAAATCAATTTCTCTTAATCGAGTAGAGTGACTTATTAAGGGTTATGAGTCCTGGCTGGATAGCTGTACTGATTTGATTATGTTGGGAGGGAAATTAGCAGTGGCCTCCTACACAGTCTTTTCCTTTGTCTTCAGGCTCAGAGTTTGTTATTAAATTATTATCTTATAAAAGGCTTAGTGAGCAGGTCATGCTTTGATCAAGAGGAAACTGAGAAACAAAGTGCTGAAAGGTTTCAGAAGTGCTGACAGGTAGCGATGTGAAGACTCACAACAGCCTCACTGCAGAGCCACTGGTTTACAATTGAAAGGATGTCAACTGCGCATATGCCCATGCCAACACTGGAACCTTCTTGAAAGAATCCCAGTATAAGCTAACCTCTGTCCTTCCATTTCTCCCTCCTGTTTTTCATACTACAGTCTCAGACATCTGGAAAGCAAGACACCTTGTTATGTTGTCTGAGAAGAATAGATCAGTATGTTAAAAGATACTTACATGTTTTTAATGATTAAAGAACACTTTGACCAAAATCAGTGGCAAAAAATAAAAAAAAAATAAGTGTGCATTTTTTTAAACCCTCTGTATTTTTAAAAGGTCACAAATCATGCACAAAAAGTGGAAAAGATGCTGTGGAAATAACTTTAAAAAGTATTTCCTCACAAGAACCACCTCTCCTTGCCTTCTTGTCTCTGATGCAACTTTTGGGAAAGAAAACAGAATAAATTTCAGTTGTTTTCACTTCTGTTTTTCTGAACAGTTTTGGTTGGAATTTTACAAACATGTGAGCACCACCAAAATTATTTCCCTCTTGGTAAATACAGAAATAATAAAATGATTAGGTGTCTCTTCCAACATATTTAATAACCAAATATGGCAGATTAGTAAAAATTACCATTCTTTGTAAATAGATCTATTTTATATATTATCCGCATGTACAACTAAATATGTACAATTTTTCTTAGTAATAATATTTCAAAATGTCAACAAAAATTACCGGGTGAATTTTTGTCAGGAGCAAGCATTAAAAAATTAAAGGAATCCCAAGACAGAGTGTGTTTTAGTTGAGCAAAACACTAGATTTCTTTCTGTTTCTCTTTTGCAAAATACCATATGTATGTGATTCCTTTGATAATCATACACTTGTGTTTTATACATGTTAGATTTCAAACACTTGGTCAGTATATAGCTATGATATAGCTATGATGGTCTCTTAAAGGAGTTGCAGTCTAATTTCCTCATGAGTGAAGTTTTATTGTTAGTACATGATATTAACAATGGAACGATGCAATTCTTAGAAATAGGACAGTCTGGGTTCCATAATTTTTTGTTACTTTGAAAATCACACATATATTCTCTGTTTTCTCTCTCCAATGGCCTCATCATTGTCCCCTCAAGAAATGCCTGACATAAAATGAAAAATTTTTATCCCATAATCTCTCTTCACATTTCAACCCTTATTTAAATGGCTTTTTGTTCTCCATCACCCAGAAAAAAATTGAAATTGTACTTGTAAACCATAGTTGTTGCAAAATGTTTCAACCATGCATTTTATCACATAATTAAATAAGTACAGCAAGATTAAAGGAAACAGGAAGTTAAAAGTTATTTATATGCTTGTTTATTTCATATGTTGCATTCTAGAAAAGATTAACAGACATCTATCCATTCATTTCTTTCAGCGTATTTTCATTTTTTGCATATATTCATTTTTATAACCCTGCAACCTAGCATACAGCCCAACACACAGAAGATGTTCAAAAGATACTCGTTAAATTAAACTCAACAATACTATAGGCATATCAAATATGGTTTACATGAATTGTTTTCTCTCTTTAAAATTTTCATTTCTGTTAGTAGTCCTCATTTTTCTTGCACTTCCAATTACTGGAGACATTTCCATACTCTAGAGACTAAAGACTGCTATACTTAAAAAGTCAGTGGTCAAAAGAGATTTAATGACTGGATAGAAACTTCCATTAGCCTATTAGGAAATAATGAAAATTTTCCAACTCTACTGATACGTAGTTCATCTATTTCATCTAACGTCTATAAAGGCATTTTTGGCTGATCAAGCAGTAATGAAGAGTGACTTTTTCATAAGGGCTTTCCCTGTGGTATAAACAATTATATTTGTGAGTATAATGATAGCCCAGTCCAAATAGCCCTTTCTCAGAGTTAAAACTACTATTGCTAGTTTGATGATAAATTTGAATCTGATAAAATTGACACATTACACCAAAAAGACCATATTAATCAGAGAGAGTTAGAGAAACATTTGCTACTGAGCTCTATGCAGCATCATTTTATTGCTTATCAGTCAATAATCGCCAAACACATTCAAGTACTCTGTCTCCTGGCTGAGAGAAATTAAAACTACAATAAATCTTCTGACATACAATATTACAATATTATTAAACACCATCATTCAATACTATGACATTGGATAAAAATCACAACCCCGTAATAAATCATATGTATTTTGTACGTAAAGATTAAAATATACTTATCTTTATTCTCATAATGTTATGAGTGAGCCATGGGAATATATTAGGTCATATTCTAAAGTAAAGTATTCAACTAATCCATTTTGAATACACTTCAAATGACTGACTTCAAAGGAATTCACTTAATAATTTAATAATGTGTTTTCCATGTCTTTAATAATCAGGCTTTAGAATATTATTGTTTTTAAAAACACAGCCACATTAAAAAAATACAAATAATTTACCAAAAGTGGTATTAACTGTTTTCTAATTAATTTAATACTTCCTTTGCTAAATGGTCAAATTTGATAGGAACTTAGGAAACTAAAGAGTTGTTCCTAAATTCTCCAGTCTCACAGTAAATTATAACAAAGAGTGCAGAAACTATTATATTTATTCAACAAATTTTAATTGGACATTTACAATTGTACTAAGCATTTTGATATGTGTCATAGATTTAAAAAATTCAGAAATAAATAGTTCTGTTGTCATTGAACTTAGAGATTATCAACAATTTACTTTTCATGTTTACAGATCCTGAAGTTTGTATATTTCCCCTTATGTCAGGGACAGCTCCTACAGCACCAGACCTTCAATCTCCTGACCAGTGATTCTTTTGTTACTAGAAGTCTTTAGTCACTAATTGCAGTTGACTTGAAATTTACATGCCACCCGGGTCCAGCAAAGTACTGTATGAATAAAGCATTCAAGCTGTGTTTAAATCTGGTTTGTAGGGCATACGGAGATCTGGAGAGAACAAGACTTACCTAAAAGCATATATACAATTAGAACACAACAATAGCAAAACACCGTGAAGGCTAACAGTCTATCTATACTTAGTCTTTGGGCCATCTGTTCCAAGATATGAAAAATAAGACAGATAATTCAAATACCTCCAGTGTATGTCAGGGGAAAGGTGTATGTAGTGGGGGAGGGGATATCCTTCATCCATCAGCATTAAGTCTAGGATTCTATCAAACCTATGCAATTGGAAAGGTTGAAATGACATCCATGTAAAGAATACAGTGGATCTGTACATCTCAGTTACTTTAATGTCATTTTCTCTTTGCTAGCTGTCTAAAACTTCTCCAATAATATGTATCAAAGGGGAAACCAATAAGAGACTCTAGCACTCCAATAAGAAAAAACAAAAGCCAATTTAAAAAATCTATTTCTGTAGTTAATACAAGTAGTTTACATACACATGCACACACACACAAGCTCACATATAAGCAGTGTTATTAATATTGCCAATATAACAGATAAGTAAAATGATTATGGAAAATTATATATGCATTAATTTTGAAGTAACCAGTAAAAAATCATGGAGGTTACTCTGTTTTTCTATATAAAAATGGAAAATCTTCAGGCCGTCTGGGTGGCTCAGTCGGTGAAGTATCTGCCTTCAGCTCAGGTCATGATCCCAGGGTTCTGGGATCGAGCCCCGTGTTGGGCTCCTTTTTCAGCAGGGAGACTGCTTCTCCCTCTCCCTCTGCCCCCACCCCAGCTCTCTCTCTCTCTTTCCGATAAATAAAATCTTTATTAAAAAATGGCAAACCTTCATTTATGCACACACACACACACATACACAAGAACATGAAAAGAAGATGATTACTTCATATAGAACAAGTTCTCAAGTATCAACAAAAAAGCACTGTAATAAGGAAAAAAAACATTCAAACAACATGAATAGCCAATTCACAAAAGAAGGAAAGAAAAAAGACAATACTCACACAACAAAAGTTTTAGCCTTAGTAGAAATAGACCCTCGGGCATTATCTAGTTTAAATTGAAACAGCCTTACTGAAGAACTCACAAAGCTGTTGAAAATATCTATACCCATTGACTCAACAATTCTATGTGTGAAATTTACTTGAGAAAAATAATCAGGAATGTGTACAAGGACTGCTATCATCATATGTCCTTTATAGTTCACATATTCATATGTAACCCTGAAAATCAGAAATGACTTAAATACTCAATGATAAAAAATTGGAAACTTAGCATCCAGCATGAAATAAAATGTGCAGCATGGTGAAAAAGAAGATGATACAAGAAAATATTTATAAAATGCACATAAGCAAGAAGACATAGCTACAATGGTAATCTGAAAAAAACTGCAAAACACATGCACCGATACAAACATGCAAAAATATGTTATCCACAAATCATTAACAGAGGACTTCCAAGTAATTTTATTTTTGTACACTTACATTCACATATTTTTCAAGTTTTTGCATTGAATATGTAAACACTAAGCACATAAGCTATAGGAGGCCACAAATTACTTTTTCCTGGTTCATTGACAAACATATCCCTAATTTGGCACTGAACCTGGTACACAGCTGACACTCAATAATCATTTGCTTAAAGGAATGAAAAGTATGTATAAATTTTTAAACATTCCCAGTCTTCATAACTCATAAATGAATCAATCTTACAAACTCTAAAATTATATGTATAATGATCACAACCACCTTATAAGGGTAGAATCCTCATCTAATTTTATAGGTGAAAAAAACCCTAACATTTAGAAGTTAAATAATAGTTAATAGGTAATGTATGATAAGTGATCTGTAACTAGAATTGAGTAGAAGGTCCTCGGTTCCCATTTCATTCCTTTGGCATCTCAACCCAATGACAACCTCACCTTATTGGTGATCTGCTGGTCAGAATTTTACTCTATATATATGACATACAATATAGTTATAATATATAATAAATTATATATAGATAGATAGATAGATCTAGATCTAGATATATCTAGATCTATCTATCTATAAAACATTTATTTATTTGCTTGGACGACACAAAACTTTACCCTTAACTGATGACATACCAAAAAGGAAGCACGTCATAAATAGTCTTCCTTTTAATTCATTTCTTAGGAAAGACAAAATGCCAATTTTAGGTGGAGACTCTATTTTAGAAAAATGCCATGTTACGGGCTCTCTGCTCTGCAGTGAGCCTGTTTCCCCCCCTCTCTCTGCCTACTTATGATCTCTCTCTCTCTGTCAAATAAGTAAAATCTTAGAAAAAAAAAAAAAAAAAGAAAAATACCATGCTAAATTTATAGCAGATAGGAGATACCCAACAGATAAATTATCCACACAATGAAAATGTACTTTTCTTAAATGCACTTTTTCAAAAAATTAGGGCCAACTTTAAATCAAATTTGTAATAGTGTTCTCGTAAAGGATATCTCTGGTAATAATATAATATCTCTGTTAATATAAGAACTTTGTAATCCATGATGTGAGATAAGCTGTAATGAAAAGACATTACTGTGATTGTTTCTTTCTTTCTTTCTTTTTTAACATTTATTTATTTATTTTAGTGTGAGAGTGGAGGTGGAGGGTGGCAGAAGGACAGTCTCAGGCCGACTCCGCCAGCAGGAGCCTTATGTGGGGTTCAATCCCAGAACCCCAAGATCCCAACCTGAGCCAAAACCAAGAGTGGGGCTCTCAACCCACTGCACCACCCAGGTGCAGCAATTGTAAAAGCACAAGAAAAGGTAGAGGACACAGCAGAACAGGAGAAAGTGCAGATGCAGAGGTATGAGGGAAATGAGGACAATTGTGCGTGAGAATACACCAGAAATGAGAAACGATGGGACGAAATGGGTTTCATGTGGAAGACGGAACATGGGATTATTGCCCTTAAAACAAAAAGATTATGAGGATCCTTCGAAGTACACGAAATTGTAGAGATGCATGTACAAATTGCAGGCTTGCAGAAGGAAGAGGGTGGAAAGGTAGGATTTTCTTTAAGTCAAAATTTCTACATGACTTTTAATTAACCAAGGGGAAAAAAGTTTCAAAATCAAATGTACAGGAAATATATTGCACAGAGATTTCAACATCTTTTACTAGGAAATAAAAATAATTATTGTACATCCAGATTCCTTTTTTCTCTCAAGCATAACTTTAAAATGTTGATAGAATTCCCTGGAGAACGGGCTGAAAGCCTGACGTTAAACTACTGGGGAACATACGAATGAAAAGTGCTGAATAATTTATCATGAACTGGTGATTGTGGACAGAAATGTCTAAAATAAGCTGATATAGACTTAACGATCAAGAAGAAAACAACTAAAAATATGAACTGGAAATGCCAAACCACAAGGGATAATCTTTTAAATCCAGTGTTTGCTACTGTATTTCTCTTACATAAATTGGAATCGGTAAATCTGATTTGTGAATTTTAAGTAGGCCAATTACGGATCAAACAGATGATTACTTCATTGCTTCTATAATAATACTGCTAGGTAACCGATTCAAACTTATATTTAATGGCCGTACATTTTCTTTTAAATCATCTTCTGAATACATTTTGGAAATGGACTGTGACAATGGTTTCAGCTTTATTTCTCTCTTCAGCTACAAGTCATCACAATTTTGACTGTAATGAGGTTACTCTGCATCTGTCTGTCACAAATAACCTAGTAACAACTAAATGGATTGCCATCAATCTTTCAATTAGAATGTATAACTTTATTAGCACAATATTTTTCGAACTGATTGTATTACTTTGAAAAAGGGCTTTCATTTACTTTGTCATTTAGGGTCAAATGTGTGCAATCGCTGGGAGCTGAATAAATAATAATAACCTGTTTTGAATGTGTAGACTGTAGACTTTGCTAACATGTTCTCCTTTAATTACATAAGCTAAACAACCAGTGTACATCAGAAGTAGAAATGAACTTAAACATTAAACATACTTCTACATTAGAAGTAGAAATGAACATAGGCATATTTTTACGACAATCCTGTAAATTTTACTCTATAATATCAATTCCTAAGAACTGGATTCTGTAGAATCAGCTGTTAATCAATTTACATATGACAAAAATTTCATAGAAATTATTTTACACCGTATAACTGGTAAATACATATATTCAAAAAATTATCCTTTTGTTGAAGAAAACTCTTCCTATATTCAGACAACTTTTTTCGTATTTCCTTATGATGAAAAGTTTAGATTCATTCATATAATACCTTTGATCAAGCATTCTAAGTGCCCACGTGTAGCCTACACACTCTATTTTCTTGTACTTCTCAATCTTTCAATCTTTTCTTTTTCATAAGAGAGCGTAGTAAATGCCTATTAGTAAAGCGAGTGATATAGCGCTAAAATTTGGCTAGAGCGCCAAATTCAGCAGAATTAATATTAACATATTAAAATAATAACACCATATCTGAAAGAAATGCAAAATAATCAATAAAACTGACACCAAGGGACCATCCAAGTCCCAGGAAAGGTTGAAAGCTGTGATTGAAAATGAGCTTCAAAGGCAAAGCTATTCCTTCAACATCTCCTGGACCTACCTGAACAGCACGGAGAGGTAGCAATCCAGAAATGTTCATGTGACAGTGATCATGACATTGTGCAGACAGACCACAGCTGTTAGAGTTAATATGGTTTTCTGCTAAGGTTGGATATCTGGCCTAAATTTTATTAGAGTTCGGGTTTCATACCAAATAAAGGTTGCATCTAAACACTACACAGAAAATGAGCAGAAATAGGGACCTATCATTAGTAAAACTACATATTTGAAAAGTGCCTAGATTCTCCCCCTTTTCAACCCTGATATTCCTGGATCATGATAATATAATCTCACTTCATAATAATGAGTACTGCATGTTAGACTTTAATATTTATTATGATTAAAAGGCCAGTATCCTATATGGCAGAAAGAGCTATAGAAAGAAGAAAGGAAAAAAGGAAAGAAAGAGAGAAAGGGAGAATAAAGACAGAAAAATAAGAGGAGAGTGAAGGGGAAGGGAGGGAGAGAAAGAGCAAAAGTAAGTCCTTGGAAGCTGTAAGCAATTATATTGGATAAATCAATTGCTACTTTAAATCAGAGCTAAAAATGCTTGTTCAAAGAAGATATATACTGAAGAATGCACTAATTTTATAGCTAACATAAGACGTAAAAATAAGCATAACTGCACTACTATTCCTAACGTCAGTATTCCTTTTACCAAAGTGAACACGAGAATCCAGCAAACATCTCTACTCTCCTCCCCCCCTTGACTTTATTTTGCACAGTAACCCATTCCCACAAGTCCATCAGATACTGTCATAGAACACTGATTTCATTGTGTCATGCCCATTTTCTCTTTCTTTCTTTTTTTCCTTCCTTCCTTCCTTCCTCCTTTCTTTCAATCTTCCTTTCTTAGAGAGAGAGGGAGAGGGAAAAAGAGAGAGAATTTTAAGTAGGTCCAAGCGTGGAGCCCCATGCAGGGTTTGATCTCACAACCCACAGATCATGACCTGAGCTGAAATCAAGAGTCGGATGGTTAATCAACTGAGTCACCCAGATGCCCTGTGTCATGTCCATTGACCTAGATATAGTCAATACTGCTTCTTGGATATTAAAAAAGAAAGAAACAAACAAACAAAACAAAACAACAACAACAAAAACTCTACCTTTGTGGTCCATTTAACTCAGCTCCACCCAACCTAAGTGACCTAGGTGACCCCTTCCAAGGCAATATTTTAAACTCCACTCCTGCCAAGCTGGTCTTCCTATAGCTCTTCAAACAACAACAATAACAACAATCAGTTTCTTCATGGCTTGAAGTTTCTGCCTTCACAACATTCTTCCTTTCTGAATATGCCCAATTTTCCTCTCTTCCAATTTCTTGAATTTTATTTCATTCAAGAAACATCACCCCAGTGTGGAAGGTTTTACCAACTGCTCTACACCATAGCCCACATCTAGCTCATGACTCCCTGATATCCTATAAAAATGGCTTTAAATGATTTGAACCCTCAGAAGATTCTAGAAAGGAAGGAACAGATGTCCCTTGCATTTATCTGACCTGGTCTTTGGACAAGGGGGTTTCCTATAACAATTTGTTTTGTGGAAGTATTTATTTAAATGTTTTATACACACATGTAGGCACACACATGCATATGTGTGTATATGTGTGTATCTCAGGGCTTCTGTCCTATAGCATCTACTTACATTTATTACTTTCTTGCCCACTGTCTATAATGGTCAACAGTTTCATATGTGCATGTCTTATTTTTCTAATTCACACATAAGCAGCCAAAAAGCAAGGACCACCCCTGAATGCAGAGTGAAACAGGCTGGAGTCATAATAAACTGTAGTAAGTACTTTGTTAATTAAATATATAATTGAACAAAATACTTGCAAAGTTTCAATCTCAATTATTTTTTTGACTTCTCTAAGTTCTTCCACATGTCTTTACAAAAGCAGTAATCTAAAAACAACAACAACAACAACAACAACAACAAAACCTCAAATTATATAGCCAGGGAAGAAAAACTTTTTTTGGTTCAGTGAGAAAATTACAAAAACAAAAACAAAAAAACAACAACAACAGGGGTGTCTGGGTGGCTTAGTCAGTTAAGCTCAGCTCAGGTCATGATCCCGTGGTCCTGGGATCAAGCCCCACATCAGGCTCCCTACTCACTGGGGAGTCTACTTCTACCTCTCTCTCTGCAGCTCCCCCTGCTTGTGCTCTCTCTCTCTTTCTCTGTCAAATAAATAAATAAAATCTTTTAAAAAATTGTTTTAAAACAACAACAACAAAAGCAAAAAAAAAAAAAAAATCTACATATCTGCTGGGGAGATATTTAAAGTTGTGGTTCCATACACCGTTTATCATTTTCCTGGATGACACAGTTACTATATCACTAACTACACAGAACTACACACTATAGCGTAGAACTAAAAGGCACTTCACAGAGTGCTTTAAATTTCTACTTTAGTCATCTAAATGCTGCTGTTCTGTGAATGTTTATAAAAAATCACTGGTTAACTTTGTTGTAAAAGAATTAAATTGTATATATAGGGCTAACATCTTTCTCGACACACTGCTTTTTGGAGTTCGGACCCCGAACAAGGTTTTGTTGTTACTGCTGATTCCTCTCCATTCTTCGCTTTTAATAACAGAGTAATATGGTTTTGATCAAACCATCCTTTGCAGCCTGAGAAAATACCCTCCCAGGCTGTTCCCAGACTTACTGTGGAAGACAGTACGTCGGAAGCAGTGAAACAGCATATTGGCTCAAAGGCCATTAGGCAAGAGAGAGGGGGGACAAGGCAGGGTATTCACTTTTAATTTCAAATCTATCAGACATGGCTTGTCGACATTATGTCATTGGCCTGTCAGAATGAAAGAATACAAGACAAAACTGTTTTAATACTTCACTGCTTACAATATTACCACAACACCACATGTGGAATAGATCTGAGAAGGAAGCTTTGAGTAAAGCATCATAGCTTCATTTTTTATGTTGTCATCACCATCAGAAAGATATTTGACTGGACGACAGTGTTTTGAGCAGCCACTGTCTCTGGGTTTAGTACTGGCGTAGCAAAAATCTGAGTTTAAATGAACTAACTTTGGGGATTCCTACATATTCTTTGACTATGAGAGCTAATGAAGAATTTACACGTTGACTATTTCTGTTCATATAAAAGGGGAGGGATGGTGAGAACTAAGTGACAACCTCAACTCTCGGCTTAGGCAATGCTTACTCATGTACACATGTGGATGAACGACCGCCATATTTACTTCTATTTACACCTACAGGCTTAAGACAAGGGGCACTAGTCTGAAATTAAAAACAAACACAAAGTACCTATGTTTATGATCACAAAGTAAACAGTCCTCATTAGTTGGAGAACAGATTAATGTTGAATAGCATTTTTTTTTTGCTGTCTCTCCACATATAAACACACACACACACAGAGACACACACACTCCTATTTTGGACAGTGATCTACTTCATCTACATAGAACAAGAGTAATACCTCAAGAAACCAAGATCCTGAACTCACAAAATCAGAATTGTTTACTGCAATTCATACTCACAAAATGATCAATCCTAAGGATTCTCCCTAAGATCGAATACTCTAGATACTGCTTTAAGTGGAAAGAAATCCAGACCATTGAACTGACACATGGGAAGTGTGTCAAAAAAATCCCCTCTAACTAGCTATATGGCTTTGAGCAGAGTTTTTGTATAACCTGCTATTTAATTTCCTCATGAAGAAAAAAAGAAAATAATAACCTAAACATCAGTGGCTTGAAGTGATGATGAAATGGTGTTATGAAAAATCTTCAGAATATAATCAGTGTTTGACTTATGTAAAGAAAAAGCTGAATTTTTCACTCAAATACCAGAGCATGTATATTCAAGATTTTATAAATATAAAGAGAACTAATACTCAGAATTATTACCCAAGAAATTCCAATTAATAAATAATATAAACTATTTTAATTTCTTTAAACAAATAAATTTAAATAAAATATAAAATAATATACACAATATTAAATAAAAATTTTAAGAATGATTTCCAACAGAGCATCATGGCTTAAACAAGACAAACCAAAGAAATCTGGCTTAACTAAGTTAACTGGAAAATATTTAAAACAAAATCATTCCTCATGGAATTTCGATGAGTTAAGGACTTATGTGGATAAACAGTGAAACAGATCTTAATAAAAGTATTCAAAAAAAATCATTAGCAGCATACACTCACATTGACATAATAATATTAAACATCTACTAAATAATACTCAAACCTATCAATTCACCCAAACACTGATTAATAAGACATTCTTTGGGTTTCTTCATTGTAAGGAGTGTGTCAAACACTGCTGGCTACAGGTATGATCAATTTCCAAGTTTAAATGGCCCTTTCAACTCACAAAAATGATTACTCTAATGTTTCTTCTTAGTATTTTGTCCTAAAGTCTGTATTCAGACCTAGCTGAGATGCATAATATTCTGAATACAGAATACTGAATACAGAAGAGGGCAATATATTTAGCTCACAAAATTTTTTTTAAAAGCCAATTGCTATCACTGTAATTTCAGCTATGCTACTGAATTCTATCTTTGTAACTGTTAGAAACCATAATTGTGCCAGGCTAATTCAAAATCCATGGAATAAAGGCAAATTTTCCTTCCATATTTTGTGTAACTACACCACATTTACAATTTTACTATCAACTTACAACTATTAATTTAATATTAGCATATCATCAGTTTTTGAGAGGTAATTATACTATGAATCAATCCAGATCGGAAGCATAATATGATTTACTCTGTATCCTTTTGGCACACATTTTAGAAGCCTCATAATTTGCAGAATTCCCCCAGTGCCTAAATCCTTTGAGGTCACCCAGGTACAATTATTAAACAGTGATTGCTATGTCAGCATCACCATCTTAGTCATTTTTCACATCTTCCCAAAGTTACCCTGCGCAGTGTATATGCTGGGCACACTGGAATAAATGGCAATGCATGTTACAAGTTAAGTTAATCAAAAAATCAAGTTAAATTAATCTTGTGTTCATTCACTTGTTATCATAACTGTTCTTCACAATGGTTAAAAAATGGAATTTAAATGCAGAAAATCAAGGTTGTTGACAATGCAAAGCACTAATCCAATAATTTAAAAGAAGTAAAAAGAATCATTGACACATACTAGGGTTTATGGAAAAAAAAAAAAAAAGACGAGGATAAAAGTCATCCCAAATTTGTGATTCAAATGCTTACAAGGGTAACGTAGAAGCCAGCATTTAAAAACTGAGGCTCTGAGCTTCTTCTTGCATTACACTTTAGTACATGAAATTGGCCAATGTTAATGTCCTTGCATGAAAAATCATTACATGTCAATACGTATTCTGTAAAACCATAAGTCTTAGATTGTTGGCACAGAAGTCTCTAAGAACGGATTGCCGTATGTTCTCTTCCTTACTGTCCATTTCAACAAACTCACACAACATTAAATCACCTACATCACATTGTTGGAGCTTTTGATAGTTCATAAAGCACTTTAGCATTCATTACTTTGCTTAATTTCTCAGTCTTCCTGTGCGGTTACAGATGATCACATCCTTTTACTTTGAGAAAGCACCAGGCAATCCAATGTATGAGTGATCCTTTACCCAAAGAAATTTCAACACACATCAACACATATTATTGAATATTTTCATCACAGTTGATTCCTTTTGATGCAATCGCAAGTTTTCATGTAAGGGATGGATCCATACGATCGTAATTCCAAAAGAACGTATATCACCTCCCTATGCTGTTTGCTTGTTTTTTATGGAAATATCTGTTGACCTACTTCTGGCAACTTATATATAACTTAAATGTGAGAAATTGTAAATAAAAAATTTTAGGTTATCTCAGAGAGAAGTAGGGTGAAAAATAAAGGGGAGAGGCAAATGTAGGCATTTAACAACTAATCAAAATATGGAGTGTGGAGTGACACCTCTGCCCAATTTTAAAAGTACAGTATAATATGCCTGAGAAAGCATTAAGTGGTGGTCATTATAGTTAAGGACTTAAAGTAAGTGACAAATGTGGAATGTTCTGATATTCAGAGGGGTTGTCATTAAGGAAGATGTCACAATGGCTTCCCCACAACTGCTCAAATCAATTCTCCAGATCAAATTCAGTTATTCTCATCTGACCTCTCTTATTTTTTAATTGTGTCTTACCTGAATATCTATGACAGTTTTTCTGACTCACACATCTAGATTCAAGAAAGCATCCAGAAACTTGGATTCATCCAAAAATTTTCCAAGCCAACTCAGAGTTCTCTAAGGAGAGATGGGTTGATGAAATGCTATCGTCAACTGCTAAAGGTTTCCACAAAATTATAAAAGAAACCTCAGTTAATTTTAAGACAAATCAGGAAGGCTTTAGTAATAAAAAAATGACCATATGGCTTGTAATACTGCCAAGTTGTCTCATATCATAAAAATGATGTATTTTTATAAATTCAGCGGTACCTGGGTGGCTCAGTTGGTTGAGCATCTGAGTCTTCATTTCAGCTTAGGTCATGATCTCAAGATCCTGGATTTGAGTCCCATGTTGGTGGGCTGCACACTCAATGAGAAGTCTGCTCAGGGGTTCTCTCTCTCTCTCCCTCTGCACACCCCCTCCCCCGTTACTCGGTCTCTCTCAAATGGATAAATAACTTTAAAAAGAAGAAGAAAATTTAAAAAAAAAAAAGACATTCTACAAGGGCCTGTCAATTTTATGGCAAATAGCTCAGGTGTGGATTTAGTGAATAAATATAAACTATACTGTCAGTAAACTCAATCTTTATTTTGTGAGCAAAGATAATATTTCTAAGTTCTTGTCAGCTTGAAAATTCAAGAAAATGTGTGAAAGTAAGCTATTTAAAGACTTAGAATCATTTTGAGCTTCACAAATATTTTTATGACAGCACACATAAATAGTCAATGTAGCACTGTCATCACATAGGCCATTAGACACATGGAACATAAAGATAGAGGAAGAGTCACATGAAACACTAACAAAGGAGAGTAGAGCCTAAATAAAAGTTAAAGCTTAATATCTGTTGTGACCCATTCATTTCTCAGCAAGTGCAGCCAGATTTTAAGATCTGAGCATACAGTAAAACAAACTCCTAACCCGAATCATATTTGTTTAAATAACTAGTCACAAAATGACTCTTAAATTTTATGTGGAAGTTTGAAATAGGAATGTAAAGAAGATTGCATTCAAATAAATTTTACAAGGTGGACAGAGGACTAGAATATATCTCCATGTTCGATTAGCACTTGCTACAGGATTCTTATTCTTTATTATTAGAATTCATTTGCGATAAAAGAACCACTCAACAGTAACAATAAATAGAAGAAAGGTTTTTACAAATCCTTTTTTAAAAAAGATTTTATTTATTTATTTGACAGAGAAAGAGAGTGAGAGAGGGAACACAAGCAGGGGGAGTGGGAGAGGGAGAAGCAGACTCTCAACCAAGCAGGGAACCCGATGGGGATCCTCCGATCATGACCTGAGCCAATGACAGATGCTTAACAACTGAGCCACCCAGGTGCCCCTACAAATCCTTTTTGAAAGAACTTGAATAGTGGGTATTTGAGTTGTTTTATTTTGGTAATCCTGTAACTTCAGTAGACCCCAAACTTAAGACTGTTATTTTAATTCATTAAATAGAGTATTTTGACACAAGTGATCTTTTTATATGTAGTATTGTTTCCAAAATATTTCCAAATACCTATTTCATCAATTCCACAACATACATGTTAAAGAAAAAAATAAAAACATCACCTAACTCAGCAGAGCATAATTAAAGTACAAGTCAGTTCTCATTCTGGCTATAAATGGTGTAAACCACTGGTGCTTTTAAGTTTTCAAATGTCGGAGCAGAAGTCTTCTAACTCCTGTGCCTTCAGTCTTATTAATTCCGAACGAAACATTTCCAATATCCAGCTCTGTGATCACACAGGTAGCTGAGCATGTTATTGTCCAAGCAAATGCGTTATGAGTCTTCAGATGATGGACTACATGGAGGCCAGATGTCAGAGGTGCTGAAATTGATAATCCGTCAGTAATTTTCTATCTGTCGCAACAGCTCTGACCCATTGAACTAAATAAATATGTTTAATCACTGACTGGTCAACTTATCAAATGGTGCCCTGGGCTAAGGGGAAGGACTTGTCAAATCTAGAGCAGATAAAGCAAGAACCACAGCCATAGGCAAGAAAGTAACTGCATCCCTTATCTCTACCCCTTTCATCTCACTTTGGGAAAACACACTTAGGAAATCATACTAGGAAAGCAACTTTTCAGCTAAGAAAGAAGAGACAAATGTTTCCTTAAAGTTCTGCTATTTCTTTTTTTTTTTTTCCTATATAAGCCAATCTGTTCATATTTTTCAATTAGACTGCGGTATATAAAGATATCCCAAGTTCAGTGACAGGTAATAATACTGAAACACTAACAGTGCTAAAGAGTCAAGAGGAGCTGATCCCAGGGTTATTTTTTGCCATGTGGCAATCGGGATTTGAGAACAAGCCCACTCAGTCTTGAAGATAAAGCTCTCCTCCGAAAAGAGAAATGCCCTTCACCACCCAAATAAGCTAAGGGATTCAAAACTGCTGAATATGAACAGTTACATGACAAGCCCATTACACACAAACATTAATCATAGTTAATGAGATAAAAGCTTTCCTAACGTGTGACATTGGGTAAGTGATAGATCAGCCGTCCTTTCATTGAATGTGCCAACAGCTATGTGATTATAAAGGCCAACTGCCATCACTGTCCAGGAATGGAGCAAACGGAGATTAGATGCACTGCGCTGACCAGGAACAGTAGGATCTCACAGGCAGACTGGTGGAGGTGCACAAAAGAGCATTCTCCGTAGTAAGTTCTCCATGTCTTACTTTGCCACTGCCATGAGCTGGCAGTCCTGACAGGAAGCTCTTGAACTTGTTTATTCACACTTGTTTAATCCTGATTCTACACACTGACTCAGCCTGTGGGGTTAAGAAGATGGATGAGAGGAGCCAGGGCCATGAAGGGGTCAGGGTCATGATGTCGCTAGATCTCATTAACTACATCACTCAAGACACCAGTCACTCCAAAGGTCACTCCAACTGAGGACTCTAGATAGGTAAGGGAAAACCAGTTGGATGAAATGAACTGATTTTTCTGAGAATGGACATCACATATAAAAAGAAACCTATTTGAAATTTGCCTTCTAGAGGCAACTGTACCTACTTGTTAAAATAGTTTGAAGAAATGAATACATTGTTAAGTCACTATACGGAATACGTAAAACTAATATAACACTGTATGTAACATAAAATCTTTAAAACATTAAAAAAAAGAAATCAATGAATAAAGTTTAAAAAGAAAAATGAAGAATAAACCACCTACAAACTCTCAAGCAAAAAAAAAAATAGACAAAAGTTGTAAAAGAGGCCATCAAAATCTAGTTACCCCATGAATTAACAATTACTGTGCTGATTTTTTACCATGTAAAATTTGGCCTATCATTTATGTTAGCTGGTATAAAAGGGTAGAGGAAGAGCTAGTATTCACAAAGGTATCACCGTCATTAGAAAGCTGAAAAGCAACCTTTTTTGGTGACAGAAAAATTAATGATTTTAATTTATTTTACAGAGATATTATAAATATCTCTCTAAGTACATAACAATAACAATTGTTATTGTTCTTAGTATATAACAAGTATATAACAATATAACAATGTTTTCCCAAATATTGTTGTTATAACAATAACAACAACAAGTATATAACAAGAACAAAGTATATAATATATAACAATATATTATATAGTTGGCAGGAAGACCATTACATGAAAACATTCAAGAAACCACAATGCTAAAATTTGGAAGGACTTAGTAAGCATGTTTGCAATTTAGTTATTCTATTTCCTGAGGACATGTGCAAGCCATTATTATGGGACATCCAAATTTCTAGTTCTTCAAAGAAATAAAAACTAAAATTATGTTACATCTTATCCAAAATAACCAAGTTATAGCGCTATTTATTTATATGTATAGTACTTCTATCTTTTATTTTATTGAAGTATTACACAAAATTGAATCCATTTCACAGACTCTTATTACAGTGATATTGTTGACAAATAAATAAAAATATGGTGGAAATAATGATGCTTATTTCTGACAGTGATTTTTTTTTCAACTCTTTTATAGTTTCTAGCATTTCTAAAATAAGAACGTAGTACATATAACTACAAGAACACATAAAAGTTAAATACAAAATAAAGAAAACAACCAAACAGACATCAGACATGCACAGTAGAAAAATCTTTATAGTAATTCAGATAATATGGGTCCAAAGAGAAGAGAAATGTAATATTGGTCTAATATATGTATAGGTATATGTATATGTATTTATTTATAATATGTAGGTGGAAATATTGTGGTAAATAGCAAATGGCATTTTATTTAATAAAATACTTTATACACTAAGTATACGTGAAATATATAAGTAAAAAAAATTGCTTCGGGGCGCCTGGGTGGCTCAGTGGGTTAAGCCGCTGCCTTCGGCTCAGGTCATGATCTCAGGGTCCTGGGATCGAGTCCCGCATTGGGCTCTCTGCTCGGCAGGGAGCCTGCTTCCTCCTCTCTCTCTCTGCCTGCCTCTCTGTCTACTTGTGATCTCTCTCTGTCAAATAAATAAATAAAATCTTTAAAAAAAAAAAATTGCTTCATTTCCTTCTTAGAGAAACAAAACAAGATCCAATTTCTGTAGAAATTTATATTTGCTTATTTGCATTAAGCTTAAAGAGACCAGAAATACTGCTCCAGAATGTAAATAATTTTTCATAAAGCACCAATTACCTTAGACCTGAATGCTTGATTGAAAAAGAAAAATGACTTAATTACATGGTGACAAGGTGAATAGGGATTGTGTAGATGTGGATATATGATCAGTTAATTCCTTAAAAGACAGAGATGATTAAGGAGAAACCTCATTTACCAGCAATATTATCAATTACTTGTTATCAACCAGAATCCACATGAAGAAATGGTTAAAAAGAAAAAATATTATCTGGGTTAAGAAGAAAGTCTTTGCACAGACTGGGGACAAGCCAGTTAAAGATTACTGCTAAACTTACTTGATATCCAAGATTGGTTTCTCTCAGTTTCTTAAAAGCCAAATGTAAATGAAAAGTTAGAAATATTTTTTTCCAAATAAACTTAGTTCAGTAATCATACATGACCCTTTATACTAGCTTAGTTTGATTTCTCTTTGCTTAGTTTGATTTCTCTTTGGACTAGATAAATGATCTAGTCCAATCCCCTCATCTTAAATTCAAGAAAACAGACCCAGAGAGATTAAAGGTTTGCCAAAAATCATGGCCCGAGTTAAAAGAGCCCGAATCTAGTGCTTTCTGGGAAAAGAAATTCCAAGAATTACCTTTTCCCTACATTGCTGTCTCATGAAACTGGCTCCCCTATTTGTCATTTCAAGCCTGCCTCTCATCAGCTAGGAGCTCTGATTAACTCAGTTCATTTCTCAGGGCCTCAGTTTCTACTTCTGAACAAGACTGATGATCTCTACAGTTCCTCCAACCTGCCAGATTCTAAATGCACAGTTTTATGATGACCTGATTCACCCGAAGTTTGCTTCTTTTTTTTTTTTTCTGATTTAATCCCACATTCATTTCTTATGAAAAAGCTTCCATTAATGCCCCTGTAATTAAGATCAAACCCAAATGGAATGAATGGGAGATTTTCTTATGCACAGGATAAGGACCCTTAAATAAGAATGAATAATGATAATATTTCCCAGAAGACAACTATGGCAGCCCTCAAGTATGATTAACTAGACCACTCCTTGTCTCTCTTTCTCCACAGAAATAGAACAGTTCATTTGCATGTCATCTGATATAAAGAGAGATTCTAGAATATAATGGGTTATTACCATTGGGTACTTCATTAGTAAAGCTTTTCCTTATGATGTGACAGAATAGAAAAAGACAAAGTAAATTGAGATTCTTACATCTCTATTAATGACATACACATTTGAAGATTAGATTCTATCAGCTTATCCATCAATCCTAAAGAACCACACAAGTACTTAGGAAGGGTTTTACAAGTTGACCCTTTTCTAGGTAGTCCTGTTTAACAACAGGCTTTTGAGAGAAGCTGCTTTTAAAAGAAAATCCTATATGAATATTAAAGACAGCATTTCCCCCCTTCTTTTAAGAATATTCAAAGCAGATCCAGGAAGAAAACAAAAATAAATCAGCCTTTCTATCAAGCTGCTCTTGAATTTGGACATGTGGATCCTGGGGAATTATATGTTATAAATGAGGGGTTGGGCTACAAAATGCAATTAATTTAATTGCTTATAATCTCAGAGGATTTCAAAATAGGATGTGTAAGACGTATGCACAAATGGGATTTTTCCAAGGACTTTTCATGAAACATGATAATACAAAATTTAAGGAAATAATTTCTACTCTATGGAATTCCTGGTGAATAGGAAAGTGATGAGGATTATTTTGCAACTGAATAGGTCACCAGTACTGTTTTGTTACTTTGTTTCATTATTGTGGAGGCTGAGTTTTCCTTTGAGGAAAAACATAAAGCAAAGCCATACCAAAATATAGGGTTCTACATAACTTTTAAGGTTCTCATCTGACTGCATTATCACACTGGTTTTGGTTTGCCTGTAATTCCTTAAGATCCCAAGAAAGAAGTCATACACAATAACTGTCCAGCATGCTAAGGCAAAATCTGCAACTTCCATCTACTTGTCCTTTTCTTTCCTCAAAGGTCAACAGAACAAGTATATTCTTTCTTGGTCTTGACAGTTCTTGATGTGCTTGGTGAGAACTACCAGACCTACCAGTGTCTTCATTGCTCCTGGTTCAATAATCCCAATTCCTTCGACTCTCCCTATTTGGGACTTGATCTTTTTCTTCTAAGGTACTCCTCATTTCATGGTGAATTTAAGCTGACACTCAGAACTACTTAGAATATTCCACCCACAGTTTTAGCAGCAAAGACTCAAACTGGATTACATTTCTTAATCTCAACTCTTAATGCAATTTAGAGTAAGAGACTTTCAGCAGTTAGATAACAGACCCCATTCATTAGCATACATTAGGGACTCTTGATTCTCATCAACAACCACAAGCTTTTTACATTAACCTCTGCTTCCCCTTAAAAAATGCCTAGCGTTAGACTCAAAAACCATGATGAAGCAAAAATCAAAAACAGAAGGAAAATTTACAGAACTGAATATAGAACGGACCACATGCTGAATTTATGATTTCAAACAATGAATTTGAAGTTAGTCTGATTAAGAGTTTTAAATAGATCATGGACAATTCACAAAAATATGAAATCATCAATATTTAAGCAAAACATTTAAAAATGTAAAAGTTACAAAATAAATGATTCAGGGGCCTGGGTGGCACAGTCGGTTAAGTATCTGACTCTTGATTTTGGCTTAGGTCATGATCTCAGGGTTGTGCAATCAAGCTGGGCATGTAACCTGCTTGGGATTCTCTCTTTCTCACTGCTCATACCGGCCTCCCTCTCCAAAACAAACAAACAAATCATTTCCTAATAAGATATTTCTTATTCATATTTTAATGTATCCCTAAGATACATTAGAGTGCATCATACATTAGAATGCATCATACATTAGAATGTATCTTAAGGATAAAGTTCCTTTATTTAAACTTCTTATTTTGAGATGAAACTTGTAAAGAAAGTACAGAGGTCCTGTGTACCCTTCACCTGGTTTCACCTTCAATAGTTACATCTTATATAATGACAGTTTAATACCAAGACTAGGCATTTGACATTGGTACAATGCGTGTGTAAGTGGTTCTATATGATTTTGTCACACATATGCCTTTGTGTAACCACCATCACTATGAAGATACATAACTATTTTATCAACACAAAGATCACCCCCTTGTTCTCCTGTTATGGTCATACCCACACCTCTATCCCTTACTCTCAACAACCCCTAATCTCTTTTCTATCACTATAATTTTGTCATTTCAAAAAGGTTATATAAGTGAAATCATATAGTATATGACCTTTTAAAATGGCCTTCTTGACTGAGCATACTGCCCCGTTCATTCTTTTTTATTGCTAATTCATATTCTGTGGTATGGATACAGCATGCTTTGTTGAACTATTTACTTATTGAGGGACATTCTAGTTGTTCCCATTTTTTGCCATTACAAATAAATTGGCCATTAAAAACTGTGTATGGGTTTTAGTGCAGATATGTTTTCATTTCTCTTAGATAAGTGCCCAGGAGTGCAACTGTATAGGAAGCATATAGTTAATGTTTTAAGAAACTTTCAACTTATTTTCCAGAGTGACTATACAGTTCTACATTCTCATCAATAATATATGAGAGATCCAGCTTCTCTGCAGTCTCACCAGAGTTAGGTAATGTCACTATTTTATTTATTTTTACTCTATTTTATTATTTATTTATTTATTTATGTTATTTTGGCTAAAGGTATACAGTGGTATCTCATTCCACTCTTAACATGCATCTCCTGAGGTTAGTGACATTTAACATCTTTTTTATGGGCTGATTTGCCATCCAGAGAGCCTTTTTGGTGAAATGTCTCTTCATGTCTCATGCCCATTTTCTAATTGGATTGTTTGAGTTAATGTTGAGTTTTAAGAGACCTTTATACATTCTATATATGAATCTTTTGTCAGATATATGTTAGGATATATGTTACTTATAAACATGCCCCCCCCCCCCAGTATATTACTTATCTCTTTATCCTCTTAACAGGATCTTTCAGAGAATAAATGTTTCTCATTTTAATGAAGTCACATTTATTTTTTTGGTCTATGTTATGGTATCATGTTTTAAGAACTCTTCACCAAGCTCTAGACACCAAAGGGTTTATCTTACCTTTTAAAGGTTTTCTAGGTTTACACTTTATGTTTAAATCTATGATCCATTTTTAATTCATTCTTTTATAATGGGTATGGTTTAAGGGTCTTTCTCTCTGTTTTTTTTTTTTGCCTATAGATATCCAATTGCTCCAACATCACTTTTTGGAAAGACCATCTTTCCTCTTTTAACTCATTTTAAAAACAAATAGTTATTTGAAAGCCAAAACTGACACATGTTAATGCTACTACGTACTGAACTTGGAAACTCTCAAAGTCCGCAAACGTCTACAAGTACATATACCATGAAATAAGTGCATATGATTGTGTTAGTAACTCTCAAGAACTCTAGAAAATAGTATAAAGGCATCATTGCTATTATCATGCCCCATTTTTCTATACACTTAGTCAAGTTATCTTTAGAGATTAAATGATAGATGGCTCATCTTGCGAATTGAATTCTTAATCTCCAAGCTGCTTTGGCCTGCAAACATGTCAATAAAACGTGAACATGATGGATTTTCTTGATACTAATATTTGACAACTAGGAACTGTACAGAGAAAATCAAATTACTTGAATAAACTAATGAGCTCTCAAATGTCAATATATAACTAAATAAAAAAGAAAGAAAAGCTCACCCTTCCTGTTGTTTCTTTTCTTTAATATCCCATGATTCACAGAATTTTAACACCAAAACAAAGCTTTAGGCTTCATCTAGTCCAGCACCCTCCTTGTATGTGTAGATCAGATCATCCGGAGTGAATCCACTAAAACAAATGCTAATGATTTCCTCTATGTGCCAAATGACTTTATTTGTTTAAACGACTCAATGAGGACTCTTACCTTAGTTGTTAGCAAAGCAGACTCTCAGGAAGGTTGCCTGAGTTCGAATCCTGACTCTTATTGCTGTCTAAGCAACTACAAGTGAGTTCTTTGGGCCTCAGATATAGCAGGGAGCAAATAACAGGGTTAGTCTGAGAACTGAATAAATCATAAGTATAAAACATTTAAAAAAGAAGCCTGGCATTTAGTAAGCAGCAGTGAAATCATTCCACTCCTTCCATAATCCTCTTGGCAGAATCAACTTCTTTCTCTGAATCCCCTCAGAATGTCAGCACAAGGACTCACACATTTTGTATTAACGTATTAACACACTATGGCAGCATGTGTCTTGCCTTGTTCTGCCTTTTTGGTGTGTTTTTTATTTTTTTAACTTTTTTGTGTGGTTTGGTTTGGTTTTTAACTGAGATGCTTAAAAAAATGACATAAAATATAGCATCTTAACCATTCGTAAATGTACAGTTCAGCAGTGTTCAGTAAATTCACATCCTTGTGTAATGAATCTCCAGGGCATTTTCATCTTACAACAGTGAGACTTTATACACGTTAAATAATAACTCTTTTCTAAGTGTCCATACCCTCAAATACCTAGCTGGGTACCTGAGAGTTGGAAAGTACTGTAGGGAAATACAGCAAACTGAATTTATATCGTTCCTCAAACCACAAATCATGGCTTAAATTTTCATCAATTCTCTTTCAGAATGCTATCTCTCCTCTTTCTAATATCAACTTAACTCATCAGGTTATCTCAACCCTCGTCCCATTGTACCTTAACTTGCCAAGATCTCCCCAGCCAGCCTCCCCAGTGCTCCCACCTAGTGTACGCTGTGTTTAACAAATCTTCATAACCCCACTTCCAAGTAACACTCAATCAAAAACACTAAAGAGCTCCCTTAGCTCTTTGAGGAGAACAGTAAACTCCTCAGTTGGAGTCATTACCAGTCTCCACTTCCCTATTTAAATTATCTCCCTCTACTCCCCTGCATACATTCTTCAAATCAACATATATTCATTTTCTCCAAAGTAGTCCAGCACAGCCTCAGGGTTGGCTTTTATTCTTCTCTGCAGTTTCCTAAGGCCATTTGCATTCATATTCACCCAAAAGCATTTGGTGCCACTCCTACCTCCCATGGTCTGTTCTATCTCAAGGCCCTTATCTTTTTTTTTTTTAAAGATTTTATTTATTTATTTGACAGAGAGAGAAAGAGAGACAGTGAGAGAGGGAACACAAGCTGGGGGAGTGGGAGAGGGAAAAGCAGACTTCCCGCTGAGCAGGGAGCCTGATTGGGGGTGGAGGGCAATCCCAGGACCCTGAGGTCATGACCTGAGCCAAAGGCAGAGGCTTTAACCCACTGAGCCACCCAGGCGCCTCCAGGAAGTACTTCTATACCTGAAAAAGGCCTGATTATCAGGGGGAAAAAAAAAGTACAGATGATTTAAAAAAAAAAAAAAAAAAAAAGAGCTCCTTCTCAGATGTTAATGTAAGCTTAATTCCCAAATCTCTATTTGCAATAGGACTCAATGGGCCAATGACAAATAGCCAATCAGACTTTTAGAACCAGCAATCCAGCTGACAACCTTGCTTGGCCTTTTGAGGATCAATTATATAACAGGCTTGGATTAATCAGGGAATGAGTGCCTACAAATGATAGATTATCTGCCAAAGAAAAATAAACATACCAAAAAAAAAAAAAAAAACCCTGTCGGGATTCACCTCAGATCTGGACCTACATATCTGTCACAACATCAAAGCGCCTACCTCCCTTACAGTCCTTGCTTCATTTCTACCCAGACGCAGGAATACCAACTTATCGATGTCTGAGCAGCCCCAGGTGGTGCTAGGGAACTTTAGAGTTCATAGAAATCACCCCAAGCAGGAACCCAAATTATTTCTTGTGAAACATACACTCAATTGACAAAAATGTATAAATATCTCCTTTTTTTTTTTTTTAATGGTGACTGGGAATGTTGTTTTTGCTTTTGAAAATCTTCTAAAGGGAAAAAAACCAATTCCAATGATACAGAATAAAAGAATATGTCAATTTACGATTGAACCTCACCCTTTAGCAGTTAAACCACACACTGCTACAAATTTTTATGCAAAAAGAAATCTACAGAGTTGTACAAAATTTCACCTACTGTTTTTACTTCTCTACTCCTATAAAGAGCTCAGCATAGATGCCGACTCATGCATGAAAGAAGGGTGATCTCCTTTATAGAATTATAAAAATCTTGTGGGGGCTGCTTCAGAATAGAAAGATGTGTATTATACTTATCAGAAACGAATTCAATCTAAAGAAGAAAATTGGAGACCGGCTGTTCTGCTGAAACACAGATCTTTAGAGGAAAGTATACAAGTAAGTATACTTACTTGTATACAACTTGCAGCCCAAATTACATTTTCTAAGTATAATGTCCTCCTGTATGCATTTTTATTAAATTAACTTATATTTACACACCAATCGTTTTCAAATAAATTGAAGGCTTATAGGTACAAAACCCTCCCAAACCTTGAAGATTCCTTTTCTTAACTGTATCTAAAGGAAGTTTCTGGGGTTGAAAACAAGCACCAACCACAGCATGTTCTGTCTTGACCCACCTTACCATCACCATGAATAGTTTTAGCTGTCACTCCATGCATAGGATTTATATGTTTGCAGAGCTCAGGACAATACTGTTTTCAGAAATAATCTCTTGAATAAAGCAGAGGACATCACGATTTTCCCTTCTTTTATGTACTTTCCCTGGAGTCAGAGTTAACTCAGGCTAATTTGAGTGAAAAGCAACTTGAGACTTGTACTAAGAAGCGTTGCATGCAGTCAATTCAATCAACAGAAACCTGATATCAAAATAGAGCATTATACATATTTAAATAGATCATAAATGCAAACATGTTCCCCAAGAGGAGCAATTTCACACTTTCACTTGTGAAGATTAAGGAAGAGATCTGTATTTGAAAGAATTTGATGGAATTTCACAAAATTAAAAGGTACACACACAAAACAGCCCAACAATACAGATTATACATATGCATGTACACACACTCACCCTTCTACAATCATCTGTTTTCTAATACCAAATGTTTGCTTCATCTTTTATGTCTACTTAAAGATGTGTGTGTGTGTGTGTGTGTGCATGTGTGTGCATGTGTGTGTGTGTGTGTGTGTATCCATTTTTTTTTAAGTAATCTCTATACCCAACTACCCGACGTGGGGCTTGAATTTACAAGCTAAAGATCAAGAGTTACACAGTCTACTGACTGGGTCAGCCAGATGCCCCTAGTTAAAGATATTTTAGATTAATTCCTTGATGCCTATACATTCTGGCTTATAATACATTCAATTGAGTTTACAGATTTCTTTTAAAATAGCCTCAGACCCACATTGTAGAACAAAATCTACAGAATGCAAACAATATTTGATTCTCATCGTTAATTTCTTTTAAATACTATGTTAGTAGGGGTTCCTCTTGCTTTTTTTTCTTTTTTACTTTAAGATTCTATTTATTTATTTGAGAGAGAGAGAGAACACAAGCAAGGGAGAGAGGCAGAGGAAGATGGAGAAGCAGGTTTCCCACTAAGCAGGGAGCCTGATGTGGGACTCGATCCCAAGACCCTGAGAACAGGACCTGAGCTGAAGGCAGCATCTTCAACAACTGAGGTACCCAGGTGCCTCCCCCCATATTTTTAGTCAGGGAGGGTTACTCTTGTTTTAAGATTCATGACCTATATTAATTTGCTAGGGCTGCTGTAAGGGTGGTTTAAACAACAGAAATTTATTTTCTCACAGTTCTGGAGGCAAGAGGTCAAGGTGTTGTAGGGCTCAGTTTCTTCTGAGGTCTCCCTCCTTGGCTTGCAGACAGCCCCTTTTCACTGTGTTCTCTCAAGCTATTTCCTCTGCATTTTGCATCCCCGGTGTCTCTCTACATGTCCAAATGTCCTCTCCTTATAAGAACACTTGAATTAGGATCCACCCCAATGGCTGCATTTTATCTTACCACTCTAAAAGTTCTACCTCCAAATATAGTCACATATGGAGGAACTGAGGGTTAGGGCTTCAGAATATAAATCTGGGGGAACACAATTCACCCCATAATTTGGCCCAAGTATCTTGGACTATGAACATTTTTCAATTGCTAATCCTTCCCACCCTACCAAAAAAAAGTCTCTGAATTCTCTTTTACAATGTGTAGAAAGGCAAATAGAAGAATCATGAAAAAATCAGTTGCATCTACATTCTTTATGGTCAAAATCTATGAATATCAGTTCCAGATTGACTCACTGTCTCTTAGGTATCTAAATGGATAGGTTTGTTTGTATGTTTGTTTTAGGAAATTCATGGTGTGGTGACTTCAAAGTTAATATAAGTTAAACAGACTATCAACCATATGACTCAGCAATTCTATCCCTAGGTATATACCCAAGAGAACGCCCAAATGACACCATATGTCTATACAAAAATTTGCCCCGGAATGTTCATAGAAGCATTATTCATAACAAAAAGTGGAGATAATCCAAATATACATCAAAAGAGGATAGATAAAATGTGGTATATCCATTCTATAGAATATTATTCAGCATTATAAAGAAATGAAGTACAGATACATGTTTCAACAAGGATGAGCTTTGAAAACATTATACTAAGGAAAAGAAGCTAATGTCAAAGAACATACACTGTATGATTCCATTTATATGACATGTCCAGACTAGGCAAATGTATAGAGATGGAAAGTAGATTAAATGTTTGCTCAGAGCTGAGGCAGGAGGGTTTGAGAGGAATGGGGATTGACTGCTAATGGGTATAGAGTTTCCTTTAGGAGGGATGAAAATGTTCTAAAATAAATCGTGGTGTGAGTTGGATAACTCTGTGAATATACTAAAATACAATGAATTGTACACTTTCAATGGTAAATTGTATGGTAAGTGATCTGTATCTCAATAAAGCAAATTTTTTACAAAAATTCTCCATGATTTAGCCTTTTTTGAAATTTATTTTGTGCCTTTATGGAGTATAAAGGTAATTTGCCTAGATAACATTCATTTACAGCCAAAATAAAAAGGATAAAAGTCACATATTTATTAACTTGGAAATATCAGGGAAACAATTTACCTCGTGTTCATTTTTAATGCCACCTGTGACCTCTATTACTAAAGTCAGTCTACTTCTGTAACCTCTCCTCCTTGTACAGATAAACATCAATTTCATTTTGGATTTAAAGCAAACAGGATCATTATGTTTGTAGAGTGTTCCATAGCTTTGCTATTCTAGCAATCTGTGACCTATAAATAATGCAAGACCTTTTCCTTCTCTAAATGACTTTCTTGCAGCATGAGTCTTGATAGAAAGAAAGAAAGACAGAGAGAAAGAGAGAAAGAAAGAGAAAGCAAAAAGAAAGAAAGAAAAGAGAGAAAAGAAAAGAAAAAAAATCACCTCACAGTCATGGAATTCAATCTATTTCTAGTTCCTCAATTACATTATGAATCACATCTGTCCTCTCTTTTGTAGTTGCTTTGTAGACCACTTTTTAAATATCTTGCCATTTTATTTTTATCAAAGCACAATTAAATCACAGCTCATCTGAAAAGTTTTTGTGTTTTGCTTTAGAAGGAAAGCAAAAAAAAAAAAAAAAAAAAAAAAGATCGGTTTCTCTGTGACCCCTGACCTTTGAACCACAACCTCCTTGCCACTAAAGCGTTCAGCACCTCATTTAATCTCCCCTCTCCACACTGGTAGAGTGCTGCGAAAAGGAAACAGAAAACATAATCTGGGGACTTCATCAATTTTTCATGAATTTTCATTTAGGCCAGAACCCCCTCTTACCCTGGTCGATAGATCAAGCTGCTGTCATATATTTACCACCTGGGGCTACAGCTGCTATCTCTAGGGGCTGCCACTGACTCAGGCTGTATCACAGGCAGCCACAAAACGTGGAAGGACCCCTGTGCTCCTTCTGTTCCAAACACAGGGAGAACTGGTGTTCCAGCTGAAACCCTATCTGCACCAGCTACACCTCTGCTCACTTGGTGGTCTCATCGGAAAACTGCTTATTAACTTCTTCGGTGCCAGGTGTTTGCTGGGGACCCTGCAGTTCTGCTTTCAAAATAGGTGAAAACTGCTTTCACCTAAAGACTTTCTTGAGTTCCAGTGATCTGAAAAGTACTTTCTGGATGACTTGTTTTTTTTTTTTGTTTTTTTTGTGTTTTTTTTTTCAAACCAAGAGGAAGAAAGCAAATATGAGATAAAGGATTCAACACTCCATAACAAAGGTTGCTCTTGAATATTTTTTCCCTCTCCTTTATTATTCTGTTACATAAAACTGAAGTTTTTATTAAAGGAAAACAAAAAAGAGAACGTGTACAGTATGGTAAAGAACAGGCTGACTTTTTTCTATACAACCTGTCAAGACGGACAGTTACCGATACAATTGCACATTTCATCTGACAGCAGAAACCAAGCCTTTTGAAATTAAAAATGAAAACCAAGGTGAAACAAGGAGAGTCCAAAAATCTCCATATTTTTCATCAATAATCATATTTCACAATAAAAGTTGTAACAAGTTTATTTGCTACTTATCCATATACTTAATCCCCTAAATACCAGAGATCAGTAATTCTCAATTGATTTTGACCCCCTCAGGGGACATTTGTCAGTGTCCAGAGATATTTTTAGTTATCACAGCTGGGGTTGTGGGTGGGGGGGCTCTTTTTGGCAGCTCCTGGGCAAAGGCCAGAGATGTGGCTAAACAGCGCAGAGCACAGCCCACAACAACCCCAAGAGGCAATAGTATGGAGACCTGGGAGCTTGCTCTAGTTCCCTCACACTCAATTCAGGGCTAGATTCTTGGGAGAGGGGCAGCATTAGCCACTCTAATCCCACCACTTACTCCTTCTTCAGCTGCCATGCTCTCTTTCCACTCCTAGAGTCCATGGAGTCCTTTTTATTTAACCAAAATGTGGCATTTGCATCACAAAACACTTTTTCTTTCTTAAAATTGTTTCCTTGTGCTTCATGTCACTTCCCTCACCAAGGTGCATCACTCTGATACCTCCTCAGACCCTCCTCCACCAGTACTTCTTACCTTTGCCCACCGTTAAATATGGGGGTTCCAAGAAATAAGAGTGATCTTGGCCCTTATTAACCATTCCTGGCACTCAGCCTGCCTGGGCAATCATGTCTACTTTATCGACTTCCACCACTTAATTCTCCATGTGGTAAAGACCTTTCTCCTCAGTTCTAGAAGTTCCCTTTTTAATGCAACATGAGATAGTTTTACCTTGATGCCTCACCGGCATGTTAAATAACACAGCCAAAGCTGACTTCACTCTCCTGTTCCTATTACAGTTATTTCTTTTAGACCTACCATCCCTATGGGGGTAGCACTATATACCTAGTCACTCAGTGGGAAACAAAAAACAAACAAACAAACAAAAAATCAAGCACTGGGAATCATCCATTATCCCCTAAATCCCTAAACTGACCATAAAGCGATGTAGTTTATAATTTCTAAATCTGATTCAAACTATTTCCTTCTTTCAATCTTCACTGCTAGTTTCAGTTCAAAATCTAATATATACTCTTTTCATTTGACAGCTTCTCAACTCCTCTCTTACTTCAAACATCATCCCCTTAACCCGGTCTTCAGTTCTCTTTCAAAGGCTCCTTTTACATAACAACCAAAAAAAAAAATCTACTTTTCCAACTTATGTTGCCCACCTACCTTATATCAAGCTACCTACAGTTCTCCAAATACACAGCGTGGCTAGACTTCCATTCTTCCCTTTACTGAATGAACAGTGACATGTCATGACTGAGCATTTATGCTGAGTGTTCTAAATTATGAAAGCCAAACATTGATCAAATCTATAGCTATTCTTCTATCATCTTATAAAAAAATATACTTTAGTAACAAATAATACTGAAAAAGCACAGTGCTTCCCCCCAAGTTTCCATATTAATACATTTTATGAAACACTTAAGGGAAAAGAGATGATGGATGATCTAATGTGAAAGAGATGAGCAGCATATAAATGGGTATTATTGGATCTTGTTGCCTCAAACGGCATGAACTGTTGACACGGCATTAGAAGAAAGAATTTTATTCACTAGCTAAATCCAATTTAGAAGCTTTCTTGTTTTCCTCTCTAGGTCAAAAGTATTTTTAGCATTTCTCAAAGCTCATTGATTTAAAAATAAAAAGTGCTCCTGTCATATTACCAAGGAAAAAAATCATGGTTTAAGTTTTTCCTCCTAAAACAGTTTGATTCATTATTAATGATGCAATTAGGAAAGAGAGCAATCTTCAGATTAAATAAAAATACAAGATGTATGTATGCTGGGAAGAATTTTTAAAAAGCTAAGGTTCAGGGAAAAAAGTGTTTATAGATGCCCAACAATAAAATGACTGGCCAGTTTAGGTAAACTTCAACACTGAGAAGGAAAGTTAGTTGAGAATTAAAAATAGATATCTGTTGCTGAGTAGATAAAGTAGACAAACTTAAAAAAAGTTTTGATTTAAAAATTTTAATTTTTAGATGAAATTTTAGACCAAATTTCATTTAGAATTTCATTTCCCTAATATGGCACAATTCCCTAAAACTAAAATTAGAAGAATCAGAATCTGGTCTTCAAATCCCCATTAATTTACAGCCTGAGTCTTCATCACTTAACCTCATGGGTTTCATATTATCTATAAAGTGGGAGAATAATGCCTGTTATATTTACTACAAAGGGATTTGGTGGGGGGGGAAATCAATGGAATTTGACATTGACATATTTCAGTATGTTTGAAAATTTCCAGGAATAAGATATTTCAGAATAAAAATAGAAGAGTTAGGAATATTGATGCTTGAGCTTTTGTGTGTGTATTTCAAATCTCACTAAACTGCATTTAATTTGACTGCTTTTTTGAACTAAGTTATAAAAATGAAATTACCTGGTGCCTTGAGCAAAATCGCATTGCTAGCTAAGTAAGGCTCTAATGCTCCTCTCTCAAACGACTTCACAAAACAAATTTGGGTTTTAGGATTTTTCTAGTCTTTTCCTTTTGGATTTACACATTTTAAGCATTACTAAGTTTTAGATTTCCTGGTACAAACTATAAATCAAAAGACCAGACACTTGAGAACAAAAGCTTTCACTGAAGCAGGTGAAGAAGAAACAGTCTGACTGTTTACGAAAAGATGATTTCCTATGTAAAGTCGATAAATCGCTGAGAATCACAATACACATATACACAAGGTTGATAATTTGTGTGATTGTAGTGTGATACCGTGTAGCCTGCGAGTACAAAGTACCAAGTTGAATTACCAACATGAGACAATGAGCTATTATTTAGCACTCTGCTTCCAACGATATAAATAAGACCTATGCATCTTAAAATAACTCAATTTTCTTATCTATGAAGACCTCCTGGTACAACCAGAAAGTTGAAAAGTATGAGCTTTTTTTAATGCCCAATTGTTGCCATCTTATTAAGGATCAATTCCAGATAAAATCTTTCCACAGAGTAAATATCAAAAATTTATGGTACTGTTTAAATTATGACACCAAATCCTTATCTGTAAGACACCCCAAAAATCCATCATATATTTTAATTTGTTCTGAAAAACGATGAAGTTTTGAAGTTAATGTTCAAATAGATGCAAAGCACTGATACCTTGATTTACTAGTGCTACTTGGGCTATCTGATGAACAAATAAATATATTTTTTTAAATCCCAAAGGCAAGGCAAGCCCTTAACTATTGATGATTGCCAAGACTGAGCAAGGCCCTTCCATGTATGACCATTTGGTCCCCACAAAAACTAGATCTCTTCTTTTGATGAGTTTTATTGATAGAAAAAAATAACTAAACATAGTTGCTTGTTTCTATATTCTCCCCACATGCCTATGGTAATGATTCCTGAATTCAGATTGGAAGTAAAAGAGTTAATATAACCAAGGGAGTATATTCTCTTTAAAGGTGTCTGATAAAATTAGACTTAGAAATATATATATATATATGTGCAATATGTAACAGTTATATATACATAGGTAACCAAAATAGGTACAATACTGAATTTATGCTCATTATTTGATCCCATGTTACATTTAAGTTTTCATTTTAACATAGCTGGCTTTAATACTTGATTATATCTTTCATCAATAATTCAAATTTTAGCAACATCACCGCTTTGCTTTAACGTAAAAATATAATTTCCACCTTGCTTCAATAGAAATAAATTTATTGCAACACCATGGCTTGACATTATTTTGACCAGCTTTGCTTTAGAGAAGGCAAAGTAACATTATCCATGGCACGTTGGCTGTTTTCTTCTTTAGGTATTAAGTACCCATGGGGACAAATCAAACCTTGCTAAAAATAAATCAAAGTAAAAGTGCGTGTTTACGAGATTCATTATGTTTACTTACATGCCACTTCCAGAGATGCATTTCGACTCACTGCTTCACCGAGATAGTTCCTTGCAACACAGACATAGCTTCCTTCATCGGGTTTGCTTCTGCGCCCATGTACGATGCGCAAGAAAATAAGGATCCGCTGGGCAGAAGCATCCTGTGAGACCGGGGATCATCCTTGTCAGTCTCCACCCGCTCACCATCCTTGTACCACTCAATGGTGGGCGTTGGCCGGCCCTCTGCCTTACAGTTCAAAGTGGTGGGCTCTCCCTTAGAGACAATGACATCTGAAGGGTGCTCCACAATCCGCGGGGGGAAGTCTTCCTGGCGAAGACGAGATCCTACAAAACAGGACAGAATGAGGACAAGCATTAACATTTTCTTATCTAGGGCACCTGAGTGGCTCAGTTGGTTAAGCAACTGCCTTAGGCTCAGGTCATGATCCTGGAGTCCCAGGATAAAGTCCCGCATTGGGATCCCTGCTCAGCATGGAGTCTGCTTCTCCCTCTGGTTCTCCCCCTTCTTGTGCTCTATCTTTCTCAAATAAATAAATAAAATATTTTAAAAAAATTTTTTTCTTGGGGCGCCTGGGTGGCTTCGTGGGTTAAGCCTCTGCCTTTGGCTCAGGTTATGATCTCAGGGTCCTGGGATTGAGCCCCGCATCAGGTTCTCTGCTCAGTGGGGAACCTGCTCCCCCCTTCCCCCACTGCCTGCCTCTTTGCTTACTTGTCATCTCTCTCTCTCTCTCTCTCTCTCTCTCTCCCTGTCAAATAAATAAATAAATAAATAAAATCTTAAAAAAAAATGTTTTCTTATCTATAGCTTTTGTCTCTTAGGTTGACATTGTGAAATTAAACTCAATTATTCAAAATGCACTTGTTACTATTTTTTTTTCATTTTTCATACTTTTATTCTTGATGCATCTCCTAAGTCATCCCAACTCCTTTGTGGAATGTGATAATAAAGCAATAAATTAATAGTTTAATTTGAATGAGTTAGGTTTAAATGTTCCATAAATTACGGCAAGGAAAAGTAAAAGAGAATATGACATTGTCTTTTGGGTACTAAAATGAGCAAGGTTAGTTCATCCTCAAACAAGTACTATCTACTGGGGAACAAAGCCAAATGGGCAAGTACCCAGAATACACAATGTGGTGTGTATCATACTGGCATTATGTCATCAGACTTCATATAAAAAGAGACCCACGAACTATGCACAAATATTCACTCAGTTTAACAGATGAGGAAGCAGGTTAGGAAATAACATTAATTGCCCAGAGAGGTAGAGGAAATAAACAGTTGAGGCAGGATTTGAACCCAGGGACATCTGACTGAGGAATTCAAGCATAAATCATTATGTTAAAGTAAAATAAATGTTGCTTGGAGGTCCAAGAAATGCACTATAGGAAGAAAGTGGAGAAAAAACTATTAACCCTAACTAGAGTGTAATGAGGCCTCCCCTGAAAAGGCATCATTTAAGTTGAGAGGTAAAGAATAAAACTATGCAAATAAAGGGAAAAGAAATTCAAATTGAAGAAACAACCTGAGATCATGAGAGGACATGCATGATACATTTCATAATCAGGGGGGAAGTTGATATGACAGGTGGAGGTGAAAAGTGCCCTTGGCAATCAGGACAAATGGGTTTTAAACACCACGCAAAGGATTGTGATCTTCATTCTATATGCTAACAGATTTTGAGAGGGCAGTGATATGACTATCCGTGTATTAGAAAGGTATTTTTGGTGTGAAGTGTAAAAGATAAAGAGCCATGGAGGCAAAAGGACAGGTCAAAGTTACTTAATTATTTCAGAGAACAATAAAAAGAACCTGACTTTGAGAAATGATGCTGAAAGTAGGAAAAAAAGAGAAAGATACAAGGCATAGCATAAAATAACACTTGACAGAATTTGGTATGTCACCATATAGTACGGAAGAGTGATGGGCACCATGACTTCCTTTCCAGTGCAATGAGAGTGGAGCCATTAAAGGGTAGAAAAAATAGGAAGGGAAGGACCTGTTGGTATTTTAAGATGAAAAATCTGCATGATGTGTCATTTTGAACATTTTTAGTTTATGAGGTGTCACAGGTCGTTATTTGTGAAAGGGTCTTAGCAGCTCCTGCGCATAAATCTAAAGGAGATGGTGAGAGAAATAACCATGTCTGAGGACAGAATGATAGAATAGATACAAGCTTGAACATTTTCCAACCAGTCATCTAGTAGAACCACATTTCAGCTCAATAAATAGAAGTAATATTTACTCCTCAATGTTATTCCACTTTATTTTCACTATTAATTAAAAATACACATTTTTAATTTAATAAAGGGTATTTAATTATAGTGAATGAACCTTTTCTTTTCTGAGGAAGATTAATTTTAAAGGTTGTTGAATATCATTTGTTATCTCATCAGATCCAAGAAGGAACTTAAATACATTCCAAGTGCAGAGTACCTAAAGCCAAAGAGTAATTTACAATACACGGGTCAGAATTTTTTTTTTTTAAGTACTAAAGAAACCCAAAGCATTTAAATATGAACAGGTAACCACACTGTGCATCACAACAAAGAAAGTTATACTTTGAAAGTACTGGGTCCCTAAAGCAAATCAGGACTTTAAAGAACATAAAGAGTAAGATTTATTTTTAAAAGAAATGAATAAAAAAAGATCTCAAACCATTTAAATGTGAATGGCTAATCACAGTTTGCAAATCAATAACATATTCCCAGGTATAATGGTCTGGACACAGAGCCACAGAATCTGATTCTAGAATAGAACAAGAGTTTAATCTCACTTTTCATGTAACAGGCATATAGGCTATAATCACTTTGTTTAGATACCTTTCTAGTTCTTCTCTAATTTCCCACATGCATTTATCCACAGCTCCCCTATGTCAAAGTTGTTCTATTATTAAAACTAAGCAAGTCAATCATCCATGTTAGTAAAGTGCTATTTACTTTATCAAATAGTTCCCCACCTTATTAGGCAGTTGGCCCAGAGACGGCCTGCAGAGGACCTGAAATACACTAATATTTATTAATGAATATAAAATAATTGACTTATAAAAGGAAAAACAGCAGAGTATCTAAACTGCTTAGCAATAAGATCTAGCGTCCAGCATGTCTAGAATTTCACCCATTTATCACTACAACATATGTAAACCTATTCTAGTGTGTCTCATTTGGATATTCTTTTAATCATTTTATTCCCACTGTTATAAAAACTTCAAAAGGACATCTACAATTTAAAAAAGAGGTAAAACTATCGATTAGAAGAAATTATAGGAGCAAATTTTTCATGACCTTGACTTAAGCAAGACTCTCTTGGGCACCAAAAACACACACAACAAATGAAGTAATAAATAACTTTTGTTCATTGGATTTAAATATTTGTGCTTGAGAAAAAAAAATCAGAAGAATGAAAGCACTATTCACAGAATCAGAAAAAAAAATTTGCAAGTCATATGTCTGAGGGCTTTTAGATCTAGAATATATAAGGAACTCATATAACTCAATAAAAATACAAATTACCAAATTTTAAAATAAGCAAAGGATTTGAATAAACATTTATGCAAAAAGCCAGACAAATGGCCAGTAAGTCAAGAAAAGATTCTTGACATCATTAGTTACTAGGGCAATGCAAATCAAAATCTCAGTGAGATACATTTCACACCCAGAAGAATGACAATACTAAATACATTGCTGATGGGAATGTAAAATGGTGCAGGTGCAACCACTTTGAAAAATATTCTGGATTTTCTTAGACATGTTTTGGAATAAACAGATGACCTAGCAATTCAATGGCTATGTATACACACTCAAGAGAAAGGAAACTGTATAGCCACACAAAAACTTGTACCTGAATGTAGTGCAATGTTTGTGACAGCATTATTCATAATAACAAAAAAAAAGGGAAAGAACGCAAATGTCTATCAACTGATGAACAGATGAATACATGTTGTGTATCCACATAATGGAGTACTACTCGGCAATAAAAACAAAAAAACCCAAAAAACCAAAAAACAAAAAACAAAAACAAAAACACCGAAGTCCTTATATGTACTACAGCATGAAGCTTGAAAACATTATAGAAGAAGCTAATCAGAAAAGGCTGCATATTTATACCATTTATATGAAATGTCCAGAAGAGGAAAATTCAGAGAGACAGAATGTAGGTTTGTCATTATCGAGGGTGGGGGATAGGGATCGGACGTGAAAGGGTCTAGGGTATCTTTAGCAGGTGATGAAAATATTCTAAAATTGCTTATGGTGATGGTTGTACAACTCATGAAAATAATAAAACACTATTGTATTGAACACATTAAATGGGTAAATTGTGTAGCATATGAATCATATTTCAATAAAGTCATGGGTAAGGCACTGTGAATAAATTTATTATAAGGAGTGAGAATTCATGTTCACTCATATCAACAGCTAGGTTATTTTCTTCACTTATAATTCTTGGTTTTAAATATAATTATCAGGGCAGCAATAGCCAATAGGGCAGGCATTAAATAAAGCTGAAATGTGCCACTATACAGATATATAAACAGAGACAGACATGGAGATACATCTAAATTTTAAGATGCTATTAAAAGTGAGTGGATTAAAAAAAATAAATAAATAAATAAAAGTGAGGGATTAATTCTATACTTCCCTAAATCCAGACATTACACAACATAGCAGTGACCTTGAAATGGATAAGTTTTAGGTAGGTTATGAATTCTTCATAATTGTGTAAAAATGGGCATAATTGTGTGGGAAGAACAGGAGAGATGTGAGGGGGAACATAGATTTCATCAAATTTGCGAAGAGATCTGGATCTTTAAAATGAGGAAGGACCACTAAACTACCAGGTACTCTGCACTACTGAGTTATGACCCCATTATTTCATTAAAACAAAACAAAACAAAACAAAGACGGGAGTTGTCAGCTAAACTCACTGGCGATTCAAAACTGACCAGTAGAGGGGGCTGTACATTACAGGAAGGACCCTGAAACTGTTTAACCAAGACTTTGATCTCCAAAGGCATCTGGGAACTACAGGACCCCCAGCCCAACTCCAGACCTATCCAATCAAAATCTGCATTTTAACAAGACCTACCCCTACCCCCCTCTCAGGGATGCCTACGCACATAAAGTTAGAGAAGCCACGCTCTAACCAATTTTTGTATGGCCCTCAGCTAAGACTGTTTTTCCATTTTTTGTGTTAGAAGACAGATGAGGAGGTCTAAATGCTGGAAATATCTGCTGATATTTTATGGAAAAAGTCTGCAAATCCTGCTTTAGAGTACCTGTACGTCACTTTCCACTAATAACTCTAGCTTTTTCACTTCTTATATTTCTTTTGTATAGGATCATAAAAATGTAAACTCCAGATTTTAGATGGAAAAAACAAACAAAACTTTGACTGCAGTGTTAATATAGCTTATGTAGTTATTCAGGTTCCTTATATGAACAGATAAACAAAACGTAAGATTTATCTGATAGTTTAACCTTACGTGTGGCTGATAACAAGTCTAGACATCTTTGTATATCTCAATTATTAATTAGGCCACCACATAGTCAAGTTTTAATTGAAAGCATTTATCCAACTGTCCTTATCTTAAAAAAAAATGGATCTTAGTCATGGAGTCTTAAAGATGAACATCCAAATTTTGATTGTTACTAACCAAGAAAGTAAGGTATAAATTAGTCAAATGACCTGTTCATAATTAAATAGCTAAAAGAAGCAGAGTTAGAACTTAGGACCTTTAATCTGAGATGTGCAGGCTTTTATAAACTGGATGTAGGAGGATGTAAAGAATACACATTACAACTACCTTAATTCCAAAACCCTCTTCTGTGGATGATTACAATAAAATGAATCAGACAGACACCTCTAGACATAATATAACATCTTCCTTGTTTTTCCAAATGTGATTCTCAGCCTACCTGCATCAGAATTACCTGGGATAGTTCCTTAAAATGCGATTCTTGGTCCCCACAGTGAACAGAAAGTATCAGAAGTTACAAGAGAAAGGGGTCTAAGATGCTCACTTTTGGCAAGCTTACCAGAAGGTCACGCACTTGGGCTTGGGCTAGACCTGGTCTAGAAGGTGATGCACTTAGACCTGGCTAGATGCAAGCATTTCACAGAAACATTCAATTAGTCAGCTACACGCAGAAGCATCTTTGAATAAGGTACTAAGTACCCAAATTTACATAACAGATTATTTCTGCTTCTCAGAGACACTCAAACAATGATTTTGAAATGATTTTTGGTAAAAAAAAAAAACAAAAAAAACAACTGAGTAGTTTATTAGCTCTTCAAATTTTAGAGGGTTGGATAAGTATAAAATTGTGATTCATAAATATATTTAAATTTCATTTTATTTAGTTAATAACCATTCATTTTAGTGAGTGCTATAGTAACTCTTATTTTCAGAAGTGACTTCAATTTCAGAGTATGATAAAAGAGGATAAAGCACATGAAAGAACACTTGCTGATTTCATTTCATGTGTTTGAAAGAAAACTGCTCTTGCCTCATTATTCCCTTGGAACTAGACCTCGTTTTTCACGCATATAATATAGTCACACCTAGTCAAGTTAAACAACACACTTAAACTTTCATGAATATTTTTTTAATTTTTTAAAAACATTTTATTTATTTATTTGACAGACAGAGATCAAAAGCAGGCGGGGTGGGGGGAAGCAGGATCCCCGACAAGCAGAGAGCCTGATGTGGGGCTCGATCCCAGGACCCCGGGATCATGACCTGAGCCAAAGGCAGAGGCTTTAACCCACTGAGCCACTCAGGCGCCCCCTGAATTTTTTAAAGGGCAGAAGAAATTCCTGGCAAATAGACTCTGGCCAATGAAATTTCTATGTAGTATCTTTTTTTTTCCCCCTAAACACACATATACTATTATAGTCCTAGTTCATAATAACTACATTTTTTTTTTGCTTTTGTTGTTGTTGTTGTTGTTGTTTTTTGGTAGGTTTTTGTGTGTGTGTGCAAAAACTGCCTTTATTAAAGCATGGGGATAGGACCCTTGGGAAGGAAGAGTTGCACTGTGATCGTGAGGAGAGATTGATTATAAACTTCTGTATGGTTACATTGCAGGGAAAGAGATAAAGGAAGTCTCTGAAGAGACTTTCATAAGTTAAAAGAAGGCTTACAGGATCCTGGAGGTCTGGCTATTGTCAAGCTAAGGTTGCTTTTGGCCTCTAGCAAAGCATTAATGCTAACATTAAGAAAGTTGTGAAAAATTTCCCCAAAAAATCCTAGTAAAATTGAGCCAGCAAGATTCTCTATAATTACTCAAATTCTGAATGTGACCAGAGATACCTCCTGAAGTTTTCCCTCTAACTACAGAGGTACATAGTACTACACGAATAAATGAAGGCTTCATGACCCATCACAATAAAGAGGCAGCATTGTGATAGGAAGAAAGAATATGGGTTATTAACCAGCAAATATTTATGCCTTACTTTTACCAGGTACAAATCAGAATACAAAGGACTCAACAGTCAGTTTAGATGATGGAAAGAAACACTACACAGACTATAGGACATGTAGTAAGCTTTGTTTATCTTATTTTTTTCTCTTCTATAAATGGAAGTTTCTTCCCCTAGATTTCCACCTTAAAACCCTGATCACATTAACAAGAGTTGATTTCTTTTTAGGTCTTTCTTGCATTAATATTTTTCTGCACAGTAAATTTTCACCAGGACGATACCCTTATACTAGATTTCAAAATAACTAAAGTTGTTGCTGCTATTTTGCCAAATTAAATCCTATCAAAATTTTCTCCATGGAAAGAAATATATCTCAACGCCACTATAAATGCCATCTACACTGATTAGTGAGCTAACATAATTTGTAATAAAATTGATCACTCCATCAATTTTAAATTTTCTATCATCTTTCCTTCAAATTTTCCTATCATTTTTTCCTTTTTTCTTTTTTCTCAAGGTGGGGAGGGGCAGAGAGAGAGAATATCAGGCAGGCTCCATGGCCAGCACAGAGCCCACTGCAGGACTTGATCTTAGGACCCTGAGATCATGACCTGAGCCAAAATCAAGAGGCAGACACTTGACTGGACTGAGCCACCCAGGCACTCCACAACTTTCCTTTGAATTCTTCACCATAACTAAATTCCAGTGTACTTCCTTCACTTTTTTCCCCCCTAGAAGTTCTATATGTGATATATTGTAGTAAGAAAGTCCATATTCAGGAAACAAAAAGACTGTTTTTTTTGTTTTGTTTTAGATTTTTTATTTTATTTATTTGACAGACAGAGATTACAAGTAGGCAGAGAGGCAGGCAGAGAAAGAGGAGGAAACAGACCTCCTGCTGAACAGAGAGCCTGACGTGAGGCTCAATCCCAGGACTCTGGGATCACGACCCGAGCCAAAGGCAGAGGCTTTAACCCACTGAGCCACCCAGGCGCCCCACAAAAAGACTGTTTTATCCATTCGAACCTTACTGAAACTTTCTCAGGAGATCTGATTTGGCAATAACTTAAACAAACTAAGAAGATTCTCATTCTTGCTGGAAGCACAGCAGTGCCATGTTAAAAATAAGTTTAAATTAGAAACTACACTAAAATTGAGACCTAGAAAAACTAATTTATTATAAAATTTCTATACCACTTTTCAATGTCATAAAACTAAAGGGCAAAGTGTGTGAAAGGAATGTGACAGGTCTACAAGATGTTTCTTGTCAAACTTAACAGGCAGCCTCAATTCCGGAAGTTTCAGTTGTATAATATGGCGTCCAGCAGCATTCCTATTAGCCAGTCTTCCAGGTCTAACAGGAAGAAGCCCGAGTCACCAAAGACCCTGCTGTCCCAAATGCCTACTTTACAGATGAAAAGAAAAAGGAAATAGAGAAAACAAAATAAAACAAAACAAAAAAACTGAAATTTTCCCCAAAAACGGAGACTAGAAGAACATAATTGGCTGTGAGGCCAAGCTCTGTTTTGAGGATGAGTTTTCCTTCCCAATGACCCCTTTCTTACCCATTTTTTTTTTTTTTTTGAAGTTGAGAATAAAAGTCCCAAGCACTAGACTGCAATTTAGTGCTGGTTTGGTTTGGTTATTTTGTTCTTTTCCCCTGCATCACTGTATGATTAGGTATATGACCTGAAGCAAGTTACCTAAACTTTCTTATAATACTATTTCTTTATCCTAAATTTGAGGTGACTAGAAGAATAAATTGCTATAAATTCATCATTTCAGGTGCCGCACAGCATGATAATGGCTGTCACAACATAACAAATATAACTAAAAGAGAAGATAACAGGTAGCAGTACTAACATAAAGAAAATTTTTAAAGATACATGCTATAGATTAATGCTCATTATTTTCATAAAAGGATAGACTAGAAAGTTTGCCTTGGTAGGTCTGTGTCTACTATCAAAAGAAGTGGTTACCAAATGCTTTCTTAGAGAACTCTTCAAAAATTAACAATGATTTAAAAGATTTTATTTAGAAAATAGCTCATGTGGGGCGCCTGGGTGGCTCAGTGGGTTAAAGCCTCTGCCTTCAGCTCTGGTCATGATCCCGGGGTCCTAGGATCGAGTCCCGCATCGGGCTCTCTGCTCAGCTGGAAGCCTGCTTCCCCCTTTCCCTCTGCCTGCCTCTCTGCCTATTTGTGATCTCTGTCTGTCAAATAAATAAATAAATAAAATAGCTAATGTAACCCTTGGGATTTATTCTCACATTTCTAAGAAATTTATTTACATTGCCAATAAATAAATGGTTCCATACATCATTTTAACCAAAGACCAACTGATAATACATGATTGTTTATCTTAAAAGTAAATAGTTTATCAGTGATTTAAAATACAACCTTAGTCAAAGATATTTAACATTTCTTTCCTTATTCAGGGTAAGGAGGTTGCTACTGTAGGAGAGAATAACTAAGGCAGATTTCATGAAACGTTTTCTCTAATTTTACAATTGTATTTCAGGCCTTTATTTAAGTACTCTTAACAGAAATTGCTGAAAATATTAAAAGTGGAACACATTTTCCTTTTTTTTTTTCCTCCACCACTTCATGTTAGTGACCGCATTATGTAAGTTTTAGTTGCTTTTTATTATACATTTTCTGGCTGCCTACCTCCCACCCACTAGGTCACTGACCTCTCCTGAGCAGGTGGATCTATCTAGACAATAGCCCACGAGCATCCAGAGGAACGCATAACACTTTGGGTAAGTCAGAACCAATAGCCAGCTGAAAGAAATCGAAGCCAGGAGTAGACACATGAGGATATCTATATAACATTGAAGAGAGATTTTGAAACCACAAATCTGAAAGGTTACTAGCCAACATTTTTAGGAGTGATTTCCTCTTGAGAAAAAAACAAATTAATTTCCTACTTTATAAATTCATTTTCCAACAATTCAGTGAGGAGCCAATGTATTAACCTGGACATTCATCCAATACTATTTCAAATCAATTTGCTACACCTCACCATGGTTGAAGGCATTCTTTAAAGAGGGATTTGCCACCCAATCAGAGTTTTCATGGGTTATGCAGATTTGCCTTACAATAAAAAAAGCAATCTCTAGTCCAGGAAGAGATCTTGAAATTTAGCTTCTTATTGTCATATTTATAATATGGTTATATATATTTATAATATTTCATATTTATATGAATGGTTATATATATTTATATTTCATGTTTATATTTTTATATATTCATGTTTATATAATATCTCATATTTATAATATTTCAATGTGGTTTCAAAATTGCATTTGGCTTTATAAAAGAAAGATGATGCAATGGGACCATCTCCAAACTCATTAAATTTTTTAACGATGTTTAATTTCCTAAAATCCTCAAAGTGTATTTGGTGGAGACTATAAACAGTCTCAAACAAAAAGGGCATTCTTTTTACGTAAACTCCCAATGGAGTGATAACATTTAACTTTATACTCTATTTCCTAAGCAATATATTTTGAAAATTCTGTAGCAATGGCGTTTGATTCCAAAGACCCCAGGGTCAGCTTCACAAAACAGCATTCCTACCAGCACTGATACTTTACACATGTGCTGAGCTTTGTTAAATATTTAGTCTCTGCTAAATCTGTGTAGAACTCTTGATTTATGTTCTTCTAACCTAAATATTTTATTATCAGCTTAAATTGAGATCCAGTGACCTAGTCAAGATGACCGACAAACTTCCTTTACTATCTAGTATAATAAGGATTTTTTTAAAAAGTTGAAAAAATGTTAATACAATTCAGAAAGTTTCTTAAGAGAATAATTGCTAAAACATTACCCAAAAAAATCTGACTGCCATGAGCCAAATATATTAGCTGCATCATGTCTAAGTAATGCACACACTGATTGATTTGAGCCTTGTTCACTTCCTATCGACATTCAATGAGACAAGTTGACCCTTGAACAAATTGAGAAGGGGGTTGGAGGCTCCAACACTCAGACTCTTTCAACCCCACAGTCAAAATCTACAAATCCGTGTATAGCTTTTGACTCCCCAAAGCTTCCCGTTCACCGGCAGCCTTACCAATAACATAAACAGTTGATGAACTCATATTTTCTATGTTATATGTATTTTGTATTGTATTCTTATAAGAAAGTAAGGTAGAGAAAAGAAAAGATTATTAAGAAAAGCTTAAGGAAAATACATTTACAATGAATCTGTCTCTTGAGTCAACAGTGTTTGGACAGAACAGACCCAGGGATGCTCTTTTTCCAGCCTCTGACTAACCGCCAATCTCTTTCCCAGCCACAACGTTCAGAACCATCTTCTCAGCTATCCTCTGCCTCCAGGACCAGCCAACACTGTTTTCTGGGTCTTTGTTTTTGTTTTGTTTGTTGGTTGAGCTTAGCTCCTTATTGCTGACCAACCATGAGCTCCCATATTCGTCAGAATTATTCCACTGAGATAAGGACTACAGACAACCCCCAGGTCAACGTGTACCCACATGCCTCCTACCCTTACCTCTCTCTGGGTTTCTGTTTTAACCACAAGTGGCTCAGGAGAACAAGTGCCAATTTGGGGAGTTGCCCGAGGGAAGTTCAAGGGTGCCAAGTGTCTCCTGAAGATGCAAACCCAGCCCAGCTGCTGTGTTTTCCTCTAGGAAGTGCAAAAGTTGTCCCAATGTGAGGGGGTGAAACCCAGGATGCCATGGGAGCTGCTATGGTCCTGAAGAAGAAACTGAACCAAGCCCTTCTGGATCTGCATGCCCTGGGTTCCACCTTGCAGACCTCCACCTCTATAACTTCCTGGAGAATCACTTCCTGGTGGAGGAAATGAAACTCATCAAGAAGATGGTTACCACCTGACTAACCTCCACAGGCTGGCTGGAAGGCCCCGACACTGGGCTGGGGGTAGCTCTTCCCAAGACTCACTCTCAAGCAATGAATAGGAGCCTCCAGAACTCAGTGGCTCCGGAGGGGTCCCTCAGACATCCCCTTGGTGTCAGAGCCTCTGCCTGAGCCTCTCCCTGCAGCCATTGGGAAGCTTTTTAACCACCCTGCAGCCTTCACACAAAATGTGGACCAAGTGAAAACAATAAAGCTTTTTACAGCAAGGACAAAACAAAATAAAAAACAAAAAACACATGTAAGCGGACCTGTGCGGTTCAAACCCATGTTGTTCAAGGGCCAACTGGTATTGTACTTAAAAAGTTGTCCTAGGGGCACCTGGGTGGCTCAGTGGGTTGAAGCCTCTGCCTTCAGCTCAGGTCATGATCCCAGGGTCCTGAGATCAAGCCCCACATCGGGTTCTCTTCTCGGCAGGGAGCCTGCTTCCTCCTCTCTCTCTCTCTGCCTGCCTCTCTGCCTCCTTGTGATCTCTATCAAATAAATAAACATTAAAAAAAAAAGTTGTCCTAACACATGAATCTCATCGCATTACTGTGTTGTCATTTTTTGATATGGCTCGTAAGCCATGGATGGGCTTAGGTGGAATGGAAGAGAGGACACCTCAAAAATTGGATGCAAAATTTTGTGAGTATGTGTGCACATGCCTTTTTTTTTTTTTTAATTTTTTTTTTAAAGATTTTATTTATTTATTTGACAGAGAGAAATCACAAGTAGGCAGAGAGGCAGGAGGAAGCAGGCTCCCTGCCGAGCAGAAAGCCCAATGTGGGACTCGAACCCAGGACCTGGGATCATGACCTGAGCAGCTTAACCCACTGAGCCACCCAGGCGCCCCTGCACATGCCTTTTTAAGAAACGACAAGGCATGTCTTTGGCAGTTAATAGAGATTCTTTTCAACAAGAGGAGTCTGACTTGAAGTCGCTCTTCTCCAAATGCTGGATAGGATTGTGAATGCAGGCAAGTTTCTTATCCTCACCACATCTTGTTTTTCTTATCTACAAAATGTAGCAGTGCCAACCTAATAACATGGCTGTGAAGACTGAAGGAGTTCCCTCTACGTGCTGAACACAAAGTAAGCACTCAGTAAATGTTACTCAATTAATTTAGTATAAAGTGTAATTATTTTATTAGGATAATCTTTAACACTATACTCAAAGGAATTGGTGGCCCTATAAAAACAAAGGACTACCATCCACAAAATACAGTCTTTTTAATGTAATAGTATGCCATTCAAAATATAGCTTCTATCTCTGTACTGTGATTTTCTACTAGTGCTTGTTCCTACCTACCAATTAAACGTCATTCTGAATGATATATCTACATTTCCCTGAAGGCTCCATGTTTTCAATGATTCGGTACTCAGATTTGCCACATACTGTGTTAAGTTCTAAAGATGAAAATATGAGGTGCTCAATCAATATCTGATATAAATGCATGAATAACTATATTCCTTTTTTTATTCTGTTAATGGAGCTATAGGTAGCTAGATTTTGATCAAAAAACTCTTTAACAGCTAAAGAATACTTCCACTGTAGTTCATGACAAATTCCAGTACCAGACACTACTGTCTAGGCATAGTAAAGAAATTATTTGTAGATTCTAGTCATTGAAATTTAATCAAATATTGGTGCTTAATAATTCTTTGTGTCCCTCTGAAATAGGTTATACCAATGTCAATTATTTTCTTTATAAAAACCTTAAAACTGGGACGCCTGGGTGGCTCAGTTGGTTAAGCAGCTGCCTTAGGCTCAGGTCATGATCCCGGCGTCGTGGGATCGAGTCTCACATCGGGCTCCTTGTTCTGTGGGGAGCCTGCTTCTCCCTCTGCCTCTGCCTGCCATTCTGTCTGCCTGTGCTCGCTCTCTCTCTCTCTTTCTGACAAATAAATAAATAAAATCTTAAAAAAAAAAAAAAAAAAAACCTTAAAACCGAGACGCCTGGGTGGCTCAGTGGATTAAGCCACTGCCTTCAGCTCAGGTCATCATTCTGGGGTCCTGGGATCGAGTCCCTCATCGGGCTCCTTGCTCGGCAGGGAGCCTGCCTCTCTCTCTGCCTCTGCCTGCCTCTCTGCCTGCTTGTGTGCTTTCTCTCTCTCTCTCTTTCTGACAAATAAATAAATAAAATCTTAAAAAAAAAAACAAACTCTTAAAACCATTGTGTGATGAATACATGGGAAGCTTCTACTTTGAGGTTGTTTTCCATCATAAGTTTAATGAGAATAAAAGAATATTAAAAAATTTTTGTGAGGGCACAATAATATAACTTAAATGACATGACCGTAACAGGAATATTATCAGAATACTGTCTGAAATTAACTTACCAGTGGTATAAAGGGGTGGTTAAAACCAAATTGTGTTCTTTCTTTTAAAGCAAAGTAGTTCTTCCTTGGAATCTCTAAATTACAATTTTATGAAATTGTGCTTCTTTAAAATAAGTCTAAGCGCCTGTGACAAAAGATCCAATTCAATGATGAGTACGGTGATCCCAAAGAGGAAAAGAAAGTTTTTTCTCTTCAGTGGTGGGAACAGCCATATTATATTCGGTGTTTTTTGTGTGTCATGCAATGGCACATTGGAATTTTTTTTTCTGAAACTTATACCTTAGGGCGTAAAGGCAGATTATAAAGGGAGCTGAATACAACTTGTACTTATAGCTTTGTCTTTCACTGTCACACTCAGAGTGAATGGGTTTTCACAGTTGACCAAACTGAATGGAAGGGACAGCATCACATTTCTGCAGAGCTGCTTGCAGGAGACACACTGAAAATCACTTTTAAAATGTTTATTCCACTAAAAACACACTGGACAAAATTTTGATCCAGAAGAAGTTGAAAAAGAGGCCATGTTTACTTGGCTCTGAGTAGCTCTTAAGTTTGGAATGAAATGCGTTTTTAAATCATTAAGATATTGTAGAAAAATTTTAGGTTGGCATTTTGCGCCTCACGTTAGGTACTGCACTGAATTAAAAGAAATCAATATAAACTTAAGTTAATCTCTTAAAAAAATTCTATCCAGTCTTACTCAGTAAATCATAATGAATTTGATATGACATCTGTTGCAAGACTACACAAATGGTTGGTTAAATTTAGACTGAAAATTAGAGTTGCTTTAGTCTAGTAGATAAAGAATATGAGTTACCTTAATTATCAGGATACTTTTCATTTGGGGACCTACTTTGTCCTCATTTTTCTTTCTTTACCATATCTGTTGATACCTTTAAAAAGTGAGTGATTTAATAAAACTTTAAATTTCCTTTCAAGGGATGTCTTGTTTCAGAGCAAAATGACCACCAGATAACATCATTGCTGCAACAGAAATACTGAGTATGGTTTTCAGTTAAAAGATTTGGTGTGCACAGAGAAAAAAGAGCTTGTTTTTCTACTTAATGGAGAAAAGCAGCAAACGGGAGTGCTATAAATGTTTTAAAATGATCATTTTCTGCATGAATTATGTCTCACTAAAATATATCAGAGACTCAATTCCTTGGGTCTCTCAGAAAACATTTGCAGTTTCTAGAAAACTCACAAAAAATGTTATTTCCCACTCAGTTCATTTACTTTGAAGGCTTATCAGATGGGGGATCAAATGAAACCAATCATTCTCTGGTTTTCCCAGGTTATTACCACGTGGATATGGAATTATCCTCCATCTAGCCACTCTCAAAATGCAATGCTTTCTTTTCACAAAGCAAAAGGAATGAAACACACAGAATTTTTCTGGATTATGCTAACGGAAAAGAGAACACTGACAGGCAGGGGAATAAAAATGTATAGAGTCATAGCAATTATGAAAGACAAGAATAACAATAGCTTAGAGGTGGGTGCTATTTTTTAAATGTAGGAAGTTGCTTTTACCGTCAAGCACTCAATATATCCAACTAGGACAAGCTGAATCTTATAAACAAGCAGAAAGTGAAAATCTGAAAGAAAATGAAAAGTATGTGAATTGTAAAAGGGTATAATGATGTTTGCTTAATCCTCCATGCGGGGATGGTACTTCCAAAAAGGCCATTAATAACAGTGCTTTGTTTTTTTAAGGGATATACACACTACTTGTTAACGTTTAATGAAATTACACATCGTGGCTAGTTCATTTTTTTTGAACTTCCATCACAAATGGGAGGAAAAAAAATCTTTGAGTTATATGTAAACTACTGAATTAGAAGTCTGAAATGAGTTTAGTAATTTCTGACTCCACTAATGCTTTCTCTGATGTGTGATGTAGACCTCCTCCGCTCTTCTCTTGGATGCTGACCACAGGACCCCATTCCCGCTCACTGTGATAGGTGTCACTTCTCTGACCACAAGAGTCAAACATCCAGGTAAGATCTACACTTGGTTCCATTGCCCACATGAGTGTTCAATTATAATCTCAAATTCTATAAATCTCAAAAGAAATCTCTCACTTCCCTCCTTGTTCTATGCCTCATCGCTCTCTTCTTTCTGTCATGAGTCCATTTGCTTCAGGTCCCTAAGGCTAGAAATCCCACTTGTAAGAATTAACTCTTTAATTTCTTTCACGTCCATTTAAGGCATAGATGCCTGTGGGTTCTTCCTTCATTCTCTCACTTTTATCTGCCTCTCAGTCCCATCGCTGTCTAGACTGGATTTCACACTATCATTATTCCAAAAGCTTCCGAGTTTATCTGTTCTAAGTATATGCTATTCCTCTCCCTTGTCACTCTGTAGCCAGGAAAAAAAAAAAAAAATATATATATATATATATATATATATGGAAAAAAAAATATATATATATATATATATATGGAAAAAATATATATATATATGGATTTCAGAGAGCTAGGTGCAACTTTTTAAAAACAAACAAACAAAGAAGTAGGATAGCCAAGTAAATCTCAGACTTCCATGTGTGTTCTAAATTCTTCTCGTTCCCGTGGCCAGTAGAAATCCATTTATTCAGCCAGCTGAATTACAAATTGCACTTTCTCAAGTCCAGCTTTGGCCGCCAGGATTAAGCAAATTGCCCATGGGTCTTAGGATGAAGCACGGAACTCTGAACCAGCATGCCCGGGCTTGGCATTTATTTGGACAGTATGCCCTCGTGCTGCCATAATGCCTTTGCAGCGCTGATTTACAGTCCAAAGTGCCAAAACATCACTTACTATATTAAAAGTTGGCCATGCTTCCCCGTTTACTGAGTTCAACTCCAAGTCTGAAAAAATACGTCAACAGCAGGGGAGAGAACTAGGATGCAGCACCCTTGGTTTCACTGAGGCGGCTCATACCTGCTCTATTTACCTAATCTACCCGCACTGAAATCACGCCGGTGGGGCAGCTGCTTTATATGAATCCAAAAATGATGATGCAAGAATGGATAAAATCTGGCTGATTTTTTTCTATTTGACTTTTGAGTGCCTTTGCATATTTTTTTTATTTTATATTATTTAAATTCAATTAATTAACATATAGTGTGTTAGTACTTTCAGAGGTAGAGTTCAGTGATTCATCAGTTGCGTATAACACTCAGTGCTCATTACATCATGTGCCCTCCTTAAGGTCCATCACCTACCTAGCTACCTTTCTTCCTTCCTTCCTTCCTTCCTTCCTTTCTTCTCTAAGAATTTTATTTATTTATTTGTCAGAGAGAGAGAGAGCACGAGACAGTGTGAACACAAGCAGGGGGAGTGGCAGGCAGAGGGATAAGCAGGCTCCCCGCAGAGCAAGGAGCCTGATGCCGGACTCTATCCCAGGCATGACCTGAGCCCAAGGCAGATGCTTCACCGATGAGCCACCCAGGTGTCCCTACCCATCACCTTTAAATGTAAAATGAAAAAATATAACCTAGCAAATAGGGGTCTCGGGTTAATTTCTGAACATTTTTGGTAAGATGCTTAGCAAAACCAAATAATAACACGAAACCATGCAGTAGCACTGACGTAATCAACACACATGCACTAGACTCAGTCTATAGGTCTATCTATATCTATGTCTATCTATATGTCTCGTTTACAGAATTTGAACTCATGTAAGCACAAACACTGAAACACAACTCACGGCAAAAATACATCTACTGTCTAAAGTCTATCAGCAACCAAAAACAGAGAAGATTGTATATCTGGTCATTAGTTGACAACTAAGTGATTCCTTTACTTATCCTCATTGGGGCTCAACAAGGTATTAAACACCCAATGATCAGTCACAGAAACAAAGGCATGAATAAGAGGACAATGTCTTCCTCTGCCAGGCTCAGTAAGCACCACCTTGATGTACTGATGGTTCTTAATGAGGACAAGGCTCCCAATGAGATGACTGGCCATTAGGTCAAAAACTGAAGTGTCAAAACAGGAACAAGGGACTGACCCCTGAATACTCCATTATTTTTAGGTGGCCTTTAATCACTCTCATAGCAGAAGATAAATTTTAGGGGTCATTTTTTACTACAACAAGGAATTCTCCTTTACCCTTTGCATTTTGCAGGCGTGTATCTTAGCTTGACTCTCTACTCTCGTCTCAATTTTGCTGGACTCCAGCTCGATACGCTCTTCCATTATGATCAGCTTATATAAACAAATACACAGTTAGAAATACAGGCCATATGCTGTGTTTAAACACAAGACCCTAAGCAGATAGTGCACAGATTCTGGATTCAGACAGATCTCAGGCCCAACCCTGGCTTCTAGAGGGCAGGTTATTTTTGAAGTAGAAGATATGAGCATCAGATTCCTTAGCCAATATTCAGTGTCTCCAAAAGCTATCCTAGTATTGGCATCTGGGAAGGATGTAGGAGAAGCCCCAGGTCCGCATAGGGGAGGAGGAGGAGTGGCAATTTATTTAAATACATATCATGTATTTTATATGGAATAAATAGGTCACATATTTTATGTGGTATAAATATGTCATATATTTTATATGGTATAAATATGTCATATATTTTATATGGCATAAATATATCATAAATATAAAAAAATATGGTAAAAATATATTTATATGGTATAAATATAAAGAAGTTATTTTTTCTTAACTCATACTCTCGAACCTATCATGTTTTATATGGTATAAATATATCATATAGGATATATAAATATAAATAAGTAAATAAATATCTTATTCCTACATGAAGAACATTGCCCTAAGAACTCACTGTCTATAGAATTATCTCTGCTAAACCAAAATTTTAATTCTTTTTTTTTTTAAGATTTTATTTATTTATCTGACAGAGATCACAAGTAGGCAGAGAGGCAGGCAGAGAGGGAGAGAGGAAGAAGCAGGCTTGCCGCCCAGCAGAGAGCCGGATGCGGGGCCCGATCCCAGGACCCCGAGACCATGATCTGAGCCGAAGGCAAAGGCTTTAACCCACTATGCCACCCAGGCACCCCCAAAATTTTAAAACACTTAATACATTTTTGCACAAGTCACTGCCTTCCTCCACACAACAAAAATAGAAGTTCTTCTTGCTTGTACACTGGCAGGCAGCCCACGTCTGCCTGTACTACGATTATTTCTGAATGACTTGGCACAACCTTTAATGGTATGCTTCTTGCATCATAGGATTCGATGTTCCATTTTTGCCCATCTCATTACTTTAACCTCCAGAAGCTGTACTTGCCTGATTGTTATTAATACACAGGGACACTTCTGCACAGCTGTCCTTAGATTCCATACTCTTGGGCTGCCTTACAGGAGAGATCACCTTTGGATCTCTACTGGCTCTCCTTTGGCTGGGATCCAAGACAGAACTGCCTTATGCTGAATTTCACTGCTGTGGCCAGTGATGTAATAATGAGGCTCCCGTATCAATACCTTCTGGATTTTACAGGGTCATGTTCCCAATATAAGCATAGGCCCCTAAATGGTGTTTTTCTTTTAATTTTTTTTCACTCAACTTTTTTCTCCAATGATCAGGTGCCAATGCTGTATAAATGGATGACAGTATCAGCAACCTGCCATTTTCCAAATGGATGACAGTATCAGCAACCTGCCTTTTCCATCAACTAGCATACAAACAGCAAACACACACACATACACACACACACACACGGTATAAACACAGTCACAGAATCATGGGCACAGAATTTTTCTCATTTTTCTCTTAAGTAGGAAACTGACACTCAACACTGATGTCCAATACCTGAGTCATGAAACAAAACACATAACTCCGGTATGTTAAAAACCCCAAACATAGAAGAGATACAATAATATTATTTAATTAAAACAGCCACTCTTTTTAAGTGGAATTGTGCCTAGTTATTAACGCAAGACTTCAGATAACTATGCATTTATGAAGAGAAATACATGAGCAGAGATTTTCAAGCTCACTGCACGCATGCCGAAGGCAGTTGTATGCATGAGGAAAAGGACACAGGTCCCCCCTTATAGTCAACTGTAGCTCGCTCAGCTGAAGAGAGCTTTCCAGTTCTTGGCAGAATAACAAATTCTCAAGCAGAGAGGGGATAGGGGTGAGATTTTTTCTTCTGTAAGTAACTTAATGAATGAAGTACTAATTAACATTATGGCATTGATAAATGGAGAGAGAGATTAGGGATGTACTCGATATTCAGACCTTCGCAGATGGACTGTCAAAGCCACATTAATTCCTATCTCATTGGAGCATCTGCTTCTCCCATAATCCACTGCCCCTTGGTACGAACAACACAAACTGTTGTGACTCAATTCGATTTATATCAATCTAATTTCTCTTAATCCAATTTGTATTCCAATCTACTACCTTCTAATCACTTAAATCTTCAGCCTCCATCTGGTAAATTTTCTCTCAAAATTAACCGAGCAGATGCCTCCGCGATTGTGTTCCACAGTCAAGCTAATCAGACCCTCGCAGTGGCCTATAGAATCCCCTGAATAGGTACGTGACTTACGGTGTTGCCCTTCCAGTTACAAACTCCGCGAGGTAGGAAGACCATTTTATCTATCATTAATTGGCTCATCTGCATAACACTGCTTGGGAAGAAGCGACGGACACAAAAGCCAAGAGAAGAAAACTACAGGAAGAGAGTAAAATGTGCTCATTTGTCAAAGGAGCTTTACAATTCAATCTGTCTTCTGTTTACATTGACAACAGTGGGGTGAAAATATCATTTGATAGTTCACAGTCTCAAAAGCTACCCTCTGCATGCTAAGGGATTAGAAGAGTTTTGTCTCATCATCGCAAAGTCCTACGGAGACCCAGTTTTGGTTAGCGAGCATATTCTTAAACTAAGCTTCTGAATTTCAGAACTGCGCACTAATTTATTCACCAGAACATATGTGATATACACATACAGCCCCTGGCTAGCATTGACTTTCACTCCCATGGAACTTTCACTGTGATCCATAATTAATGTCACAAATTAAATGTTCCCCTATGAGCAGACTGGGCAGCACTACCTGTGGAATAAACATCATTCTAGAAACACAGTAATGAAGAAAAAATGTAAATAAATAAAGGATGAAAACAGAGAAAGACAAACATACGGAACTACTCTGGGGTAGGACTGATTGGCACGTGAATACTTGCGAGATTGGTTTCATTAGTTTATAGCCATTCTTCTTACACAGTGTGTCTTGATAATATTTTAAGGTGTTTTTTTTTTCCAAATTTCAAAGCATCATAAAGAGAACTATTACAATATTCAATTTGGCCACATAAGGAATCGGCCTTAAGAAACCTTTGGCTATGGGCGCCTGGGTGGCTCAGTGGGTTAAGCCGCTGCCTTCAGCTCAGGACATGATCTCAGAGTCCTGGGATCGAGTCCCGCATCGGGCTCTCTGCTCAGCAGGGAGCCTGCTTCCTCCTGTCTCTCTGCCTGCTTGTGATCTCTCTCTGTCAAATAAATAAATAAAATCTTAAAAAAAAAAAAAAGAAAAAAAAAAAAGAAACCTTTGGCTGTTAGAAAAACCTGAAACATTAGCCAAGAAAACCATTAACTCTATAATATGGTCTATTTTGGAGTGACGAATGGCTAAAAAAAAATCGGTCTCACTCACATTATGAAACAGAAAAGTGTCAAAATGCCTTCATAAAGCATAACATAAAGTATAAACAAATGGATTGAACAACAGAAAGTGAATTTGTTTCCTCAGTTCTGACTCTGAGGCTCTGGGGTGGCTGAGTGGACATCCGAAGTAAGTAGAGAAACCCAGACTGAGAAGTCAGAGGGGAACATCACTGGGCCTTCTGAGAAACTGGTAAGAACTGGGAGACGGGGGGCGGTGGGGGTGGGAGACAAGAAGCACTGGTGATCCATGTGTATGTCTCCACACTGAGGTAGTGAGGGACACAACCACTCGGTGAATCAAACCAACCCCTTCTGGCTCCAGCTGCATCTCACACTTGCTGTTCTTAGCTTGAATCATTTCCTCTGGGAAGTAGATTGAAAACTGTACTTGAGTGTACTGTGTTAAAGATAAAAAGGAGCTCATACAGTGACGTTCTACTGTTCATCAAACCCACCATAAACCACACTTAGACCTAACTGCTTCTTGGGGTCTTCACTTCCTCATGAAGTCTCCCGGGTCACATAAAACATGCATGAAATAAATGTGTATGCTTTTCTTTTGTTAATCTGTGTTTTGTTACAAGAGCCTCAGCCAAGAACTTAGAAGGGTAGAAGGAAAAGATATTTTCCTCCACTACAAAGTCCTTGACAACATTTGCACTGGTATCAGTCTGCTGAACTCTTTAAGGCAAAACAGAAAGCTCATAACCTGGAGTTCTTTTATTGGAGAAGGCAGCTCAAAATTCTCTATAAACGCCAAGCCTATGATTTTAATTAAGGCAAATGATGAATGCTTCATCTAGATGTATCTGTAAGTGATAGTAGGTTATATGTGATGCAAAGTGCCATATTATTTAGTATTAGAATTTATGAAACGTGGTTGGTGAGATACAGCTTGATAAGTGAAGATAATTTGTCTTCCCTCCATTTTTACTTGTTTCCTAAAATCTCTGTCACTTAGAAAAGCAAGCTTTGAGGAACAACAACAAAAACCCGAAACACAAACAGTTTGATGTTTTTCTACCATATTCGCTAATGCATCCCCGTTCCTCTGGACACATTTTAGACATCTAAATTAGGTGCTCTGTATAGGAACTCATCTAATTTAATCCCCCAAAAGTTAAAGACTGTTCATAAGTCAAAGCAGGAGGCACAAGGAAGCACAATGACATGGGTACAAGAACCATAGTGTAGGGGCAAAGAACATAGAATTTCTATAGTACCTCTTATGATACAGTCAAAAAAGAAAATTATAAAAATGAGTCCTTTGAAATAAAACATCAAAATAGGAAAATGTATTTGAGCTTTCAAACTGTCTTCCAACTATTATCTTTTTTTCCTGATCTCAGGAAAAACAAAACAAAACAGTAATTTTAAGTCCCATTAGTGTGCCAGGAAGAAATCATAGTACACAATTAAAGCATCCTTCTAACGGTAAATATGTCGGCCACATTTTGGTGTGTATATTACTATAAAAAGCGAAAAACACAAAAGGGGACTTTCTCTGTTAGTAATTTTCACCAGATCACTGACTGAAGGAAACAGAGTAAGGCTCAACCCTGACATAGTGACTGTCTTAGAGCACTCCTCCCCCTTCACTTCCAAGTTCTTAATAAATACATGCACGGGAATCCCAAAACATCTCAACGCACTGCCCAGCCTTGATAAAGGGCTGAGGGGGGGACATTACTCTGAACTCTAAAATCTTACGGATGCTCCTAATTTCTTTTCTTACTTAAATTCATCAGTATGTTCATCTGAGGTATTCCTATTTCTACAGCTTCCACATACTGTACCTTCAGAGACAGTTATGACCAAAGACTTATTCTCAGTGAAATGAGGAAAGCAAGATATGACTAGTAAGAAACCGAGCTGGTCATGCTCTCATGCTAATACAGAATGGGAACATATGCAGTACAATGCGAACACCCAAAGAGTTGCATTTTATGTGTATGTGTATTATTTGTATTTTATGCGTACGTGTATGTATTTGCATTTTGTGTGTACGTGTATGTATTTGCATTTTATGTGTACGTGTATGTATTTGAATTTTATGTGTATGTGTATGTATTTGTATTTTATGTGTATGTGTTTGTATTTGCTGCTGACCACAAGCAAAGTGACTTCTCCTCTTCTGCTTACAACCCATTTTCCACAAACAAGGTTTTGCTATATTCAAAATTTTCAGTAATGAAAATTTAAGTGATATGACAGAAACATAAAAACTGAAACCATTTCATTGAAAATGATGAGCGTAGAGTTTGACATTTTTAAGTCTTTCTTCTCAAGATGAGATAAAGAAAAATGTAGCACTTTTAATACTCATGAAGGTCCTTTGGAGGAAAATGTTTCTGCATTATGATCTCGCTCTGCCATTTAGGGACCCTGATGTTGAAATCACATTATTTCTTCAAAGGACTGCGTGCATTCATTCATTCATCATTTATTTATTTATAGGTAATGTGCCAGTGACTAATATCCATCCCAGAAGGAACAAAAACAATACAGCTGATTTTTCTCTAGGAAGGGTTACTCTAAAAGTTAGACAGAAATACAAAGCCACGAACTAACCCAGCACACGTTTTTTTTTTTTTAATTGAACTGGTTGTATTAGTTCTTCTGCTGTCCTAAAGGAAACATCTGTCAGCAAACCAGCTGAACTAATAAACGCTCAAATGTGTCAGAGAAGAGTATGACTTGATCCGTTCAAAATATAATAGATAAATACAAAGGCCTTCTCCGGAATGTGACTAATTGTGTTAGCAGACATTTGCAAGGAAATGAGACACATAAAAAGTCATCTGCTCCTAACTGCTTCTTTTTATATTCTAGAGTTGTTGTGCAGGTGGAAGGGGACCGATTTTAAAACCAAACCTTAGAGAAAAGATGAGAACATAAGTTCGGATGACACTGTGACATTTAAAGGTAGCCGTCACAGGTGGCGAGAACAAAAAATGCAATTATATCACATACCGATACTTGGAAAAACAGAGAACATGCGTGAGTATTTATGCTACATCTAAATTTAAATTGTATTTATAATCCATAAGTGGTCCAAGTGCTGGTAATAAAAATGAAATATTAACACTACCTGTTTAATGAGAATGCGTTCATTTGTACTCCACAGGATTTTAATTTGTAATGTAATTGTTGTACACTTTTGTATTTGTTACTAAGATCTATATACCCAAATGGTTATCAAGATAGCTAGTTTCGAATAAGTTAAAATGTATGTTCGATTTAACAAACTTCATTTACTCTCTTTCTCTGAGTATATTTTTAAGTCATAATCTCTGGCTGGGCAGAAAGCCACACGACTGCATAATTTCACATTTAAGGAGAACACCATGCCCATAGGATGATCCTATCTGCTCACCTTCAGTGTGAGGGTCAAGCTGCGTAGTCCTCAGAAAGTAGCATTAAATAAGACAACTTAATAATACACTAGGGAGGAAATCACTTAATATTCATGTTGACAGAAGAGAAGATTAATCACGGGGACATTGTGCTCTCAAGGAGGACTCAGGAAGGCCTGAGGTTCCAGTTCCAGGAAAGCTGATTGCTTTGGAGTAGTTCATAAGCAACCCTTTGATGAAATGCTAGGGTTTACTGCAAATTGGCACTGGGTGACAAATGAGGGACCTTCCTTACTTTAACTTCAAATTAATCATATTGTCCCATTGATCTTTGTTTTCTGTCATGTGCTTCTCACAACCTTTTGTCCTCTTTTGTATGGAAAAACAATCTTTTCAGTGAATTTTCAACAATTATAAAGAATATTTCCTCTCCCGTTTACTTTGCCCTACAGGTGATTTCGGAAGCAGCATGCTCTCTTTTTTCTCTTAGCAAATAAAAATGTGTTCCTCACACTCTGCTAATTTTTTATGGCAGAGTAAACATAGGAAAAATAATGGCTGATGTTTACCAGGTATCCAGAACACTGAGTTAAAAGCATTCAACCTGTTAAAGACTATTTTTAATGATAGTGATTAAATATAATTATAACCCTTTTCCCTTGAGCAATTTATTAACCCCCTTTGGATTAAATACTTGTTTGCTATAATTTTTAAAGGGCAATTGTTTGTTAAGCATTTTCCTCAAAACCTATCTACGAAACCACTCAAAAGCTTCGATATTACAAACATAATAAAGGCTTAGCAGATTCATTTCCTATTTGTGTTTTGTAAATCATTTCCCTTTTGACTTCTGGTAATCGTTGCATTTAACGAAATCATGATGGCCTAACTGTTCTTCCATTTAAAAAAAATGAACCTCACTCTGTTATGTTTATAGTAAATAAACGTAGATGTAATCCCAATTTTAAATAAAAAACAGCTTACTATGGGAAACAGCCTCAAAACACACAAGCTTTAGGGATGATGAATGTTTAGAATGTCTAAAACATATTAACATAGAACATATTGATTCACAAATATACGTGTTGAGTACTTACTACCAGCCTGGCCCTGGCTATCTACCGGTGAAAACAGACTACCATCTGGTTGTATGTAAGTATAGAGTATGTAAGCATCTGTTTAAAAATTGTGATAAATGCCACAAAGAAGGATGTAACAGGAAGAACTCATTTGGATTACTAGACGAGAAAAGTTTCTCCAAATAAGTGACTTGAAGCGGAGTCCTAAAAGATTAATGGAGTTAGTTGAGATAGGAAGGGGAAAAGAGCAATTCTGGCAGAGTACCCAGCATGGGTGGTTTCTTGAATGGGAAAAACCCTGGTATGTTCTAGAAATTGAAATAACATCAATGCAGCTACAGCATACCATAAGAGAAAGTGTGGTGAAATACAGTTTAAAAAGTAGGTAATGAGGGGTGCCTGGGTGGCTTAGTGGTGAAGCCTCTGCCTTAGCCTCCAGTCATGATCCCTGAGTCTCAGGACTAAGTCAACCTTGGGCTCCCTGCTCAGTGGAGAGCCTGCTTCTCCTTCTCCTTAGGATCCTTCCCCTGCTTGCGTGCACTCTCTCTCGCGCTCTCGCGCGCGCTCTCTCTCTCTCTCTCTCTGAAATAAAGAAAATCTTAAAAAATAAATAAATAAATAAAAAATAAAAAGTAGGTAACGAGGGCCAAGACTATGTAGGAGTTTATAAGGCCCATTAATGACTACAATCCTATCATAAGTGCAATAGAAATCATTGAGGTGTTTTAAACACCTCAGAAAACTAATAACATCTGGTTCACATCTTCAAAAACCACCCAGGCTACTCTAAGACCAGTCCTGTGGGAGCCTGGGTATCAACCAAGAGGTTTTCAATCACCCAGAGAAGAGTCCTTTGCCACTGGAAGCCGATGATTCCCTGATTACTTTTTAAAGGCCTAGAAAGACTCTGAATCAGGCACAAAGACAGCAGTGGCTCACAGGAGGGAGTATCCGCACACACCACCAACCCCTGCAGTCACCTTAGACAGAATGTGTGTGAAGTCTCTGTTCCCCTTGGCCATGCTTTGAAACCATCATCCCTCATTTTGAAGGAATGTGAGAAGAAACTATGGATGAGAGAATTCTTTTCATTTTTCACTCACGCGTTAGGCAGTGGTGGGAAGGGGAGGGCGGAAGGGGGATGTATCACTTTTCTTATTTCCAGGCAAAAAGCCCAGGCTACAAAGTTTTAGGTGACTTTACAAGCATCCATTAAACAAAAACCGAAAGGGATATTGATACTGAGAGTACTGATTTTACTTTAATTTCATCCTACTTTAGGATTTACTGACATACGTTTCACTGAATGAACAGGTGTTTCGAAAAAGCAAATTTTCTCTGGGCTAGAGACTTGTTCATCAATTGTATTTTGTGGGGAAAGAACAGCTCTAGTTTAGAAAGGAATATATGCCATCTCAGAAAAAGAAGGTTACATAGGATGTCTCCTCAGAGGAGACATGGTCCCTCCTACAGTGGAGACCGTCAAAGCTCCAGCTGAGACTTCCTTTTCACAGCACAACCTTCTGTTAAGACTCAGAAGATTTATAGTCTGCTGGTACTATTACAAATACGGAGGCAAAGAAGCCAATTAATTAAGGAATCACCCACGATTTCTCCCCACTCTGTAACATGCCACTCATGAACGTCTTAGTTTATACCCAATCCATCATCGTGTCTTCCAAACCTGGCTCCGCTTTCTTCCTGGCTGTACTGAGCACCTGCCTCTCCTCTTTACAAGGGCCAAAGAGGCTTCCCCCTATTTCCACTCTTGTCCCATCACTCTACAACAGCGAGAGATACTCATTTAAAATGTGAGTCAAATGATGCTACTTCTGTGCTTAAAACCCTCCAAGCTATTTTCTTTATACTAGAATAAAATCCAGACTCCCCACTAGCATCTACAACACCCTATCTTTATCTCTTGCCTCTTCCCGCCCTCATTTTGTACCACCCCATCCTCTTTGCTGACAACCGTCTGGGCACAGAAAGCTGTAGCGAAAATTCATGGATGCCCAGAGACCTATGAGATGACCTTATTTGGAAATAGGGTCTTTATGGAAGTGATTAAGGTAAGGTTGGAGGTAAGATCATACTGGGTTAGAGCAATTCTGAATCCAGTGAGGGTATCCTTATAAGAAACAGAGAAAGAAACACAGAGACATGGGGGAGAAGTCCATGTGAAGATGTTGGCAGAGACCGACACAAACCCAGACAGGTGTGGGAACACCAAAAGCTGGAAGAGGGAAGGAAGGTATGTATATTAATTTCCTAGGGTGGTCTTAACACAGTACCAAAAATGACCGGTTTAAAAAACAGAAACTTATCTCGTAGTCCGCGATGCTAAAAACCCAAATCCGAAATATTGGTAAGATTGATTCTTTCTGAGCACTGCAAAGGAGAATCTGTTCCAGGCCTTTCTCCCAGATTCTGCTGGTTTGCTGGCAATCGTCAGCATCCCTTAGCTTGTAAATACATTATTACAATCTCGGCCTTCATTTTCACATGAATTCTCCCTTTGTCTCTGTGTCCAAATTCTCCCTTTTCATAAGGACACAGTCATAGTAGATTAGGGCCCCACCCTAATGACCTCATTTTAATTTATCTCTATAAAGATTCTCTTTTCACAAAAGATCACGTTCTGAGGTACTGGGGATTAGGATGGCAACAAATCTTTTTAAGGGAGAACAACTGAATACAAATGAGGATTCCTCCAAAGCTTGATTTTGGACTTCCGACTTCCCAGAACCATGAGACGATGAACTGTGGTTGCTTTTAAGCCAGAATGTCTGTGGTTATTTGTTATGGCGGCCCCAGAAAACAAATATACTAGCTTCCTCTCGGGTTCTTGAACACATCAGTTCTTTTCCACTTTAGGGCTTTTGCATGAGCCTTTCTCTCTTCTGGAATGCTTTTCCTGCAGATCTTCGCAAGACGGGCCCTATACAGGAGTTAGCTAAAACATTTCCTGCATTTCCTCCCACCAAGACTTCTTCTGATGACTCTATCTGAGAAGGCCCAAACTGCCTGGTACAGTCATAGCACTACATAGTACCTTTAAACATCAATTTGTCTATAAAGTGATCTAACAATTGATTTGAGTGCTTCTGTATTGTCTCTCCTCCCCTCAGGGACTCCAGTCCATCAGTTCTAGGAAGCAGGTATGTGGTCTGTGCTGCTCCACATCTAATCCCAGGGCCTAAAAGGATGTTTGAAACAAAGGAGGTATCCGTGCCTATTTGCTGAACTAATTAATGAGAAAATAAGAGAGTCACTCAATCTAACCACTTTTAGACATTTTGACCAAGAGCCTAAAAGCTTATGTTTGAATGACTGAAGTACTAAGAAAAAAAGAGACTCTACCATAATAGTATAATTGCATTAGTCTATTCATTTGTCCTACATTGAATCAACATATGTTTCAGTAAAATTTCCACCTATTTCTCCTGACTCCAACTTTAGTCCTTTGTGTTAAATATAACGAGTTAGCAATTTTCCCATGTGATGGTGGATATTTGAAGTGGCTATGATTGTGATCCCAATCAACTACTTTTTTTGGCAAAGCATCATATTCTTTCAACCACTTCTCACATTATGTTTTAAAATCCATCTCAGTCTTCCTTCTCTCTCCTTAACTGAATTCTAGTTCATCTATTTACATCTTAAAATTTAGCACTTTTGTATATGGTCTCACAGCGCACACTAGAGTAAAAGCATAAAAGCATCATTCCTTTATTTTAAATCAGAAATCAACAATTTTTTTTTTTTTTAAAGAGCAAGGCAGCAAATATTTTAGGCTATGGTAGTTATACCCACAGCTACTTAACTCTGTCTCTGTAGCAGAAAGGTAGCCACAGACTGTGTATGAACAAATAAGCACAGATGTGTTCCAATAAAACTTTATTTGTGGACAAGATAATCAGACTGAACAAAATTTTCACTTATCATGAAATACTATTCTACTCTTGATTTTTTTCAGCTATTTCAAAATGTAAATAAAAAAAGAAAAAGAAACATTATTACAGTTTGTGGGCCATATAAAAACAGGTGGCAGATCAATTTTGGCCCAAAGGCTGCAGTGTGACCACCTCTATTTCAGATAATGTACTCTATAATAAAGCCCTGGGAACACACTAGCACGCAGAAGTGGGTTGTGAATCGTACTGTAGAATAATATTGAATTGAATATTCACAAAAACATTTAGGTCTCAATTCACATAGTCTATTCCCAATCCTACCTTTTCTCATGCTGCTTTGATACCATCCACCTTGTTCCACAAAGGAATGATGTGCTTGAATTATATATTCAAGCTATGTTTTCTCTTTAGCATGACTATTAAACTTGACTCTTAAGTGACTAGTTGGTAGGAAGTTTCAGAAATTAGCACTAGAAAAAAAATGATTATGCTTTATTTTAAACAATGCACATCTAAAGAGAGATAATTCTCAATAGGGTATTTCTTCATTCTCATTTCAAAGAGTCAAAACAAAATGGCTTCTATCACTCCCTTGGGAAATGATGGCACAACAGAAGGAAACATCTTTGCAAGTGCTGTCTTAATTTTACTCGTTTCTGACACATAAGACTGACAGCTTTCTTTCACCATGAAAATATGTTTTCTCATATCAAATTAAGATTCACACCCTTAACATAAATATCAACCAAGAAGTCTGTGCATTCGCCATGGTGAGTGAGAAGTAGAACTCCAAAATAGGACAGTCTCTTCCCTCCAGTTATGACATTATAACAACAACAAGGACAAAAGCCAACCGTGCCGTGCTGGAAAGTTTTGCAAATATACACTTATAATTATTTTGAAAACAACTTAAAAATGTGCCAAGAACAAAAAGAAAAGAGAAAAAAGATAGCAGCAAGAGAAATACAAATAAAGCAAAGATTTCAACAGGACTAGTTAGAGTTGAAGAAAATATCTTCAACAGGTATACACTGTAAGACATGAGTAATGATGATCTCAAAAATCAATAAAAGAAAGAAAGAAAAGAAAAGAAAAAGAAACAAAAAACAGAAGAAATAAAAAGAAACAAAAAAGTTGTGAAGTATCCTCTACATCATTTTTTGAAAACCGAGATAACCTGCTAATTTGTGAATGAATTATATGCCATGTCGAATTAATTCCCAGGATTTCACACTAAGAGCAATCTTGGATTTCCCACCTACTTCCTAAAAGTCTATGTCGTCTGAGGCTGAAGATAATATGTCAGTAAAGAATTTGATAACATTTGTCAAAAAAATTTACAAAAAGAAGGAAATACTCAATTCAACACTGAGTAAATGCCAAGCATGTTGCTAGTTGTTTTCATGTGTTATCTCAGTTAATGTTCTCACAAAAATACCATGACTTCATCCCCAGTCTTCTCACTTGTATTATTCACATCTAACTCAAAAGTGGTTTGTTTTAGAGACATATATGTAAATTCTTTTTAATTTACTATGTATGGATAAAACTTTTCCTTTTTTACTCACAATTTTCCATTGGCTTTCACTAACTATTTATCATCCTTATGGATGATAAAGAAAATATTGAGAACAAGTAGCAAAAAAAAAAAAAAATTACGTTTGAGAATAAGCAAAACTGATTCTTACCGAGTATACCATTCAGTCGATGGGAGCGTTGAGTGCCCACCACACTAGAATAGTTTTTTAAATCATGTATGTCTGGAAGGATTCTGGCCTCAGTCAGTACAATTCACAACAGAAATGATGGCTTCAGGGGCTCCTGGGTGGCTCACTGGGTTAAGCCTCTGCCTTCAGCTCAGGTCATGATCTCAGGGTCCTGGGATAGAGCCCTGCATTGGGCTCTCTGCTCAGCGGGCAGCCTGCTTCCCCTCTCTCTCTGCCTGCCTCTGCCTACTTGTGATCTCTCTCTCTGTGTCAAATAAATAAATAAAATCTTTAAAAAAAAAAAAAAAAAAAGAAAGAAAGAAATGATGGCTTCATTCATCCAGCCTCACAACTTTGGTAGACACTAATAACGAGGTAAAGACAATTCTTAAAATATGTGTAAGAGTTGCTAAGCCCTACAACAAATGCAGGCTGCTTTGTGTTTTTGTTTTGGGGTGTGTACATGTAGGAGTGGAGAAGGGTGTTGAGGTATGTGGTAGGGAAGGAGACAAGAGGTTCTTTTGCTTGAAACAATATTTAAACCAAAAGCAAATGAAGAGTTTAAAATCTGATAACCCAAACAGGAGTGTTAAATTTAAAAATTACTGCAAGGATACCAAAGATTTGTTTTTTGTTTCATTCTGAGTAAATAAATGGATAATGGGGTAAGTGTTAAATATTTTAATATAACCTTCCAATACACAATACTAAGCAACCATTCCTTACACATCCTTCAGAATTTGTAAGTAATTTCAAAAACTGCTTAAAAACAGAAACAGTCATTTCCCCAAAAAATTTAGGTTAACTCTACAAATGTAACAGGAACATCATTAGCATTAACGCATACACCTCCATTCTTAGTCTTTTAATTTACTGTTCACATATTGTTGTATGATTTATAGGGTGACACTATATACAAACAGCCTTTCCACATAGTTTTTCTATGAAACTCTCAAATTAATTTGCTATTAATATACATGATAAAAACTTTGAGCAATTATAGAAACTGTGTGTTATTGAGGAAATTATGGAACAGAGTTGATTTTGAAACCAAATTTTCCCATTTTTTTGACATTTAATATAATACCTATGAATTTAAATTTTAAAGTTCATGAAAAATATGAGTAACTTTCAGTTCATTGGAATGTAAAGCAATCTTTACTTTTCTCAATACAATTGAGTGAAGGTAGTTATAAAACTACAAGCAAAATCAAGAAGATGGACCCTTCAAAATTATTCAAACATTTTAATCTCATCATTTCCCATAAGCAATCCCACTGTAGTAAATGTATTAGATTGTTATTGTGCTATTACCAATCACCAAATTTATTATGATGAGAGATAGTTCTTCACTTCTCAAAATGAATGAACATATCCTAGGCCATTTTTATAGATATTTTTAAAAAATCTATGACCTATACAAGAGTCCACCTCTGTAGCAGGAAATACCTTCAGCCTCATGCCAACAAAATCCTGGGAGAATGCCAATTACGCCAATTTCACAAAAACAGATGTATGGTGATTTTGCAATATGGACTATTTTACACCAGGGACAAAGGCCAAACCATTCATCTCAATTTACTTAGGACCCGAGGCTTAATTTGAACTCTGACCTCAGAGTGGAAAGGTCATCTGTATATCCAATAATAGCACAAAGGACCATTTTCAAAGAGAAACATACATATTTACCTTCATATTCCACTAGTTTTTCAGTTAATTATGCAAACAATGATATTATTTGGCTATTTTAATTGTCCCTTAAAATTAACCAATTCCAAGAAATACTTAAAATTTGTGCCATTACTAAGGTAACAAAGTGTTTAATCAATAGTATGGATGATGGCCATTGATTGAAACCCCTCATTTAAGGTGCTCTCAATCTTACTCACTGATAGTCAAATGACATCTGACTAAAGATTGCTAAGAATCTTGTTACTCACGGACTGTAATGGAATTTTGAAAATAGGTCACAGGAATGACAGGTAATTGGGTTTAAATGAAAATACAAAGCGAAACAATGAGCTATTTTTCACAATTAATTTTGAAGAAAGTTTTGATTTGGTCATCATTTCTTGTAATGAAAAATAAAAACTTTATTTCTATAAAAATGAGTTGTAATCTTTGCTGAACAACCTATATATATTAAGAACACAGTTATTCCTATTTAAGACATCTTCTTTTCAACATGTAATTTATTGCACTACTCCTTCACAGAGAGCTTCTGAGAATTAATGAGACAATTGCCAATTGCTTGAAGCTCCTTAGGGAAAGAGCGGTATAATATTACTAAGCATTATTGTGATTGTTATTGTTTTATATGCAGCCCCCTCAGTTTTTTTCCCTAAACGAATTTAATGCCCTTGGTTAAGCCAGACCCACCTTGCATTTAAATTATTGAATAAAAATACTTTGTGAACACTCCTACCAACCAAATCTGGGGAGACACACAATTCTGGTCACTTTACAGAAACTCATTTCTTGCCTTCAGTTGAGCATTAATGCTATCAAGACCTTCCTATCCCCCTGGTGGTCATCAACCTTAAGGAAAAATGGGAAATGAGAATATCAGGGAATTATTATTGCAAATATTTTATTATCAAAAATAACTCATTTTCTCATTTTCCAAAGGAAAAAATCAAAATAATTGAGTGAGAAAGCACAAATCATTATTACATACACTGGCTTCTGATTCAAGTATTTATCTGTCCCCAATTTAAATTGTTACAAAATTCTGTACTTTTTATCCTGCAGTGAAATATGTTTTTATTATATCTTGAAATATCACTAGTATCTGACTATTAATTTTATTAAAATATATATAATATAAATTTCAAGTTATACCAAAAAAGACCACTAATTATTCATATGCTTGAGTTTTATTTTACAAGCTCTTATAAACTAATCTGCATATTTTAATCTCCTTTCCTTTTTTAAAAAAGATTTTATTTATTTATTTATTTATCAAAGAGAGATAGAGAGAGAGAGAGAGAACACAAGCAAGGGGAGCGGCAGGTAGAGGGATAAAGGGAGAAGCAGGCTCCCGGGTGAGCAAGGAGCCTGAGGCAGAACTCAATACCAGGACCTTGGGATCATGATCTGAGCCAAAGGCAGATAGATGCTTAATCAACTAAGCTACCCAGGTGTCCCTAATCTCCTTTCTTTGAAAGGAATAAACTGACATAATTTAATATATTCTCCTTCCAAAATATTTTTAAAAAAATAAAGCCAATTCTTTTGACAAAAAAAGTGATAATAAATATAATGAACTCAGGCATTTCTTTTCATGACATTACATAACAGAAAGCTTAAAAACAGTAACATAAGCATATTAATTTTTATGCTGGCTTTATATTTTTATTTTTTTTAAGATTTTATTTATTTATTTGAGAGAGAGAGAGCATGAGTTGTGGGGAGGGGTAGAAGGAGAGGGAGAAGCAGACTCTCCGTTGAGCCGGGAACCCCACATTGGGACCCAGAGATCATGACCTGAGCTGAAGACAGCTACTCAACTGAGTGAGCCACCCAGCACCCCTCTGCTAACTAAAAAAGAAAGCAGGTGTGGCTTTCCATCTAGGTACGTAAACTAACAATTGTAACCCACTAAATGTATGTGATGAATGAGAAATTGGATTTATTTCACACAAATATAGACAGGAGATAGTCCCATCAAATTCAGAATACATAAAGTGTATATATTTCAGAAAGTGATGAATAGGTGACCTTAAATTTGCACACACTATTGATGAATTCAGTAAAACATGGTTAATGAGTAGTTTTTGCTAAGTCTGAAACAAGTAAGGACCAAGAAGAACTGAATTAGATGGGGCATTTTAATTTAATTCAACAAGTATTTAGTGAACACTTTTTATGTGCAATGTTCTCTGCTACCCATGGCAAGAAATAACAAGGAAATTGTTATTTCTCGTTAGGAAATTATTCCTGACACAAAGTAGTCTAGCATAATTCACAATGCATGTATACAAATAATTGTAAAGTAAACCTTTTTAAGGTAACTGGTCTGGTGGAAGATGGGAATAGCATCTAGCTAAATTTAAATCTGTACTCAGCCCAAGGTAATCCCTTCTGATCCTTTTTTCATCCCCAGAATGGCTGAGGTTCCCATACAACATGCTCTCATGGCACCTGAAGGCCAACCCTAAACTAGAGCTCATCACACTAAGTACACTATTCAGATTTACCATTGGACCTCTTTTACCAGCCTGGAAATTCCCTGAGCAACATAACAATTCCATTGTCTTGGGATAAAATTTAGGATTGTTACCTACATAGTCTATGGTCATCCAGCCCAGATTTCTTCTACCTGTCCTTTGCCCATAACTCTCCCTTTTACTCTTCTAGGTTTTCAGTGGTGTCAGGGTCTCCCCTCCCAAATCCCTTCGGGGCCTCATCTCAGCCTGGAATGCTCTTCCCAGATCCCCCTCCTCACATGACTATCCTAATCCCACAAGCCTCAACATAAACATTCCTTCCCCAGGGAGGCATCCAGCCACTACAAATGAAATTCTACAAACATTTAAATTCATTCCTGACACTATTTTTTCTTTATACGACTTAAATTCAATTAAAAGTACAAACATTCAGCATGATTATTATCTCTCTTTCTCAATAAATTGAAAGCCCACTACACCATTAAGCCCCCAGAATAATGCAGATGCTTGGTAAATATCTTTGGAAGGAACTAATGAATGATTGCACATCTATGCTACCATTCAAACTAATAAGAAACATTGCAAACTTGGAAATAGCAAAGCAAGATGGAATTTAAAAAAAAAAAAGCAACTTATCCTTTAGTGTCATGTTCTGCAGATCTATTTTTCATGACTTTTTCAAGAGCACTAACATATCCTTATGGTCTTCACTCACCCTCAGAGAAGATACAAACTCATTCTCTGGGATGTAATGGGACATGGGGCACCTGGGAGGCTCAGTTGGTTGAGCATCTGAGTCTTGATTTTGGCTCAGATCTTGATCTCCGGGTGCTGAGACAGAGCCCTGTGGTCAGGCTCCCTGGTTAGCAGGGAGCTGACTTCAAATTCTCTTTCTCTGTCCCTCCCAACCCTTGCACATATGTTGTCTCTCTTTAAAATAAATAAATAAAACTTAAAAAAATATATTAAGTAATATATTTTGAAAAAAAAAATAACTGGTCATTTTTATATTTTGTACCTACAAGGCTTAAAAATTGTCATAAAAATCATGTCTTATACCTAAGCTTTAAGTTATCTGTATATTTAGATCTATGAAAATTACACCAAATATACTATATATATTTTTGTAACTGCTTCATTCCCAATATTATCCAGTCCTTCCTTTTTTAAAGTATCCATATAAATAAGAAGTTCTTAGTTTCTCACAATTCAAAATGAAATATTACACAATACTCAGGTCTTCTTATGTATCAAAGCATATCATGAATTAAGATATTAATAATAAGCAGTAGAATCTTTCATTTTACATTTATGTAGCCTAATTCTAGTGGAGCCCATCAAACAAAATTAAGTCTTTATAAGCTCTACCAAATTTGCTTAAAAAAAGAGGGAGGAAGAGGGCACCTCAATGGTGTAGTCAACTAAGCGCCTGACTCTTGGTTTCAGCTCAGGCCGTGATCTCAGGGTCGAGATCAAGTCCAGAACAGGGCTCCCACCTCAGCATGGAGACTGCTTAAGTTTCTCTCTCTCTGCCCCTCCCCACAACTGCATGCCCTCCACACGTGCTCACTCTCTCTCAAATAATAAATATTAAAACAAATAAAAAAGAGGGCAGAAGAATAAGCTTTTACACAGCTGGATCCTGAAAGGGTGACTCCACCAATGAGAGTCTTAGATACATTGTAGAGAAAGTTGGGAAACGAGATAGTGGTTCTTTGTGGCCATCATCCCTTTTTCTCATTCTGAGGACTTCATCTTGTTGGAACTTGTTTAGATTGAATGTGGCTTTGAAAAGTTGTTTCTCAAATATTTCAGACCTTCCTGTGATGTAATGTTTTCCCACAAAAGGAAACTTTCTTCTTTGTGTGAGAAAAATACATACAAAGCATGTCTTCAAACCTCTCCCAAAAGACATTATTAATATCATGCATTCATTTATGAGGACAGTTCAACTACTCTATTTACCTGGTTGAGTTAAAGCTGCTTAAAATGTAGTGTTTTATGGGGGGCCTGGGTGGCTCAATGGGTTAAGCCTCTGCCTTTGGCTCAGGTCATGGTCTCAGAGTCCTGGGATCGAGCCCCGCCTGCTTCACACCCTGCCCCCACCCCCCGCCTGCCTCTCTGCCTACCTGTGTTCTCACTCTCTCTGTCAAATAAATAAATAAAAATCTTTCTTAAAAATGTTAAAAAAAATAAAATGTAGTGTTTTATAATAATCACTGTTTTTGCCAAACCAGGGTCACTTTATAAACGTTTCTTTGGTTAACTTGACCCTAATTTTAACATTAGAGTGGGAAAAGTAAGAGATGATATAATAGTTATATGTATTTACAGAATAAATTGATTGGGATAGGGTGTAATAAAGTTACCCCCACTCATTTTTATTAGTTCCTCAGGGTACGAAAATGTAGTTTAGTTATATTTATATAACGCAAGTTACAGTCCAATCCAATTTATACCAGTTTATATGTGGATATATTTACTTAAATGAGTCCTCCAACTGCATATTTTCCTCAAACTCTGTATAACCCTCGCATGCAATGGAAATTGAAGGTACTCAGGAGTATTGTGATATGATAACAAGTTAGGAAATCACAATGCATAGGAAAAAAGGTCTACTATATTTTCTTTTGCAACATCTATATTTCTATTTTAGATTCACTGTGAGACACTCTATATTTCTGTATGCCTCATCAGCGAACTAGTCCCTCCAGAGTTCACAGACTATTATGAAAATCAAAGCTCCTCCATCAATACAATAGGCAATATTCTGGCCCAAGAACAAAACCAGGAGAATGAATTTTATGCAGAGATTCCTAATATCAGGGCCATCGTTTTCAACATTATATGCTCTATGTTACAGAATGACGGACAGCAGATGCAAAAGGATCTGATGTTAGTGGGAAGAGGTGGGTGTTTGTTGAATACAAAAGAAAACCTTTAAAGAAAATTAAACTATAAAAGTAGTGTATAGAAACATAGAAGGGTGAGTTCCAGGTGTGTAGGTTTGTATGTTATTTCTAAAAAAATGAATGAATGTCTCTCTTATTCTAGTTATTCCTGTATCTTGATTCCAAAGATAATATGGAGGCACTTAATTATCAGGGTGCTTATCTCATTACTGATATATTACACTTTGGGCAAATAAAAACATGCATACTGATGAAAATTTTGTAGAGCTAGATCCTCTCAACCACTGGTTACAGCAACGGTAGGGAATGGTGCCCAGACGCTTTCAAATATAAGCTATGATGTGGCCCCATAGCATGACAGGAACATAAAGCTGACAAAATAAGACGAATTAGAAACTCTAGGAATTGGCCTCCTTCACCTCACTGTCCATCTTATTTTATTTATTTATTTTTTTTACTTTCCTATCACTGAAATACTGGCTCTATCCTATTATTATCAAGCACTATCTTCCACCAGGAACAAAAAATATGAGGAATTCTAAAGACGGGGTGGGGGGTGAAGAAGCCAACACAGTCTTATACAGTAACCAAAGAATCTCACTTGTACCATCTTCCCTGGACTGTTATTCTAAGGCTGCATAGCTTATTAATCACCAAGTTGGTGCAAAGGACATTATTTTCTTTGAAAAGTCACTGTCCAGGTTCCTCTTCTCCATGGCATACTTCCTTCTTCTACCAGAAGGAAGCAAGATCCTTGACCTCAATAGGAACTTTTACTCATGAACATATTTGGGGTCAGATGGCATAAAGTGTGTCAGCTTCTGCATTAAAAAAATATTTGTAAAGAATAATTTAATTCATTCAAAATTAATACAGCCCTGTTTTGTGCAATTCAGCAGATATAAAATGGACCAAGCTGTAAACACAGGCCTTCCTGTATCCTGACAGAAGCTAGAGATATCTCTTGGAAAGCTCCGTGAATTTGTTCTTGATTTTGAAGATACTGTGTCCTCTATAAATGGAACTATTTGAACTTTTCAAAGGAAAGCATGTATACAGCAGTTGGTGTTATACTTTTAAATTACAAATTAAAGCTGAGTTCAAATTTATGCAAGCTCAAACAAGTAGAAAGACCAGAAATCAAATCTAAAACTGAGTTCAAATTTATACAAGTCCAAACAAGTAAAAAAGACAGGAAATCACACATAGCAAAGAACTACCACTGTCTTCCAATTTAGAGGACCGGCAAAGAACGACATGAAGAAAAATCTTTCCTTATATAGTCTGAAAGATCAATTTTCAAAAAGATTTTATTTATTTATTTGACAGAGAGAGACAGGGAGAGAGGGAACACAAGCAGGGGGAGTGGGAGAGGAAGCAGACTCCCCGACAAGCAGGGAGCCTGATGCGGGGCTTGATCCCAGGACCCTAGGACCATGACCTGAGCTTCGGAAGGCAGATGTTTTAACAACTGAGACACCCAGGTGCCCCTGAAAGATCATTAATACTTGAGGGTGTATACTTGTATACTTGAGGGTGTCTTAATTTTGATTCACCTTTTCAAATTCCCAGTTTAAACCAGAACACTTAAATATACCTGCTCTTCTCTGTATTCCCCCACACCCAGTGGCGTGACAATTCTGTCAAATACACCTCCACCATAGTATTTGAATCAGTCTCTCTCCCTGCACATCTAGTGGTGGTGTTTGTTTAGTCCCTCACCATTTTATCCCCAAAGGACTTTCTCTGCCTTTGGTCTTTTCATCTTTAACAACACTTCGATAGAGGTCACATATTGCATTTTTGAATAACATTAACCAACTTTAAAATCTCTAGATGAGTTTCTGTCACCTTCCTTCCATGACCGAGCCTTTCTCAAGAAACCCTCCAACTCTGCTCCCCAGAGGACCCTCCCCTCTATCCCTACACCTCAGCCAGAAACACCACCTCACTGAGAATTGGAAGGAAGATGGCAGAGTACCCAGAGTTCTCCTAGTCCTCCATTTACAACTAGATAGCATCCATATACAAGTCAGGAAACTGGAGATGATCCAAAGGTTTGCAGAACTAACTTCACAACTGATTGTAGAAAAGAATCTGCATCTGAAAGATTAGGAAAGACTGAAAGGCAGAGGGAGGCTCGAGCAGAAGAAAGAGAGCTGTGCACCTGGGGATGGCAGAGAGACTGGCCCTTGCACCGGGGAGCTCACCCAGGGAGGACTCATACCCATAACGTTTGGCTTTGAAATCCAGAGGGGCTGTGCTCGCTTTGGCAGTACATATACTAAAATCCAGAGGGGCTGAATTCTGTGAGTTTGTATAACTCGTGGGACTTGGCTCCTGGAGCTTTGAAAGTCAGCTGACTCAGCTCTGGGCAGGCTGGAGGGTGAATGATAGCTGGGTCAGAGCCCTTAAAGAGACAGCACCCTGCATAGAAAGGGAACAGCAGTTTACACAACACCTGGGGGCAAATGGGAGGCCGATCTGTCCATGCTGCTTTTGACACGTGTTGAGGGACTTCTCTGAAAATGAGGGAGCTGGAAGGCACCATTTTCCTCCCCTACTCCCCCAGCAGAAACACAGGGCCAACTGTGGGAGGCGAGAGGGGGAGCTACATAGACACCTGCTGCCTAACCTGCTAGCAGTATGCCAGGCCCACAAGTTCTCCTGAGGGCTCTCCCACTTCAGACTAAACTTGGCCCTGGGCTTAGGACAAATTTTGTTAGCGCACACACCCTGCCTGGCCAAGGGGTGCATAGCTGCCACCATGAACCACACCCACTCACCCCACCATGCCCAGGTGCACCCAGCCATTGCCTGGCATTTTGCCCAGCCTCGTGCCCCCAGGCCGCCCTGACCTGCAGTCCCCAGCCACCACAGTGATTCAGATACCTGGAACAGAACTAGTGGCCCAGAGCAAATGTTCCTAACATCCCTGCCCACTCACCTGCTTGGATCCCACCAACACCACAGAGAGTAAGCACAGCCCACAACATGCAGAGAGTCAGTGCAGTCCACTGCGTGGAGAGGAAAAGTGGCTCAGACACAACCTCAGGGCCATAGCAACACACACAGGATACTCTCTCGAAATGCCAGGTTCTGGGGAACAGGGGACACTGCAGCCCCTCTTCTTCATAAAGTCACACTTCCAAGAGCAGAGGACATAGCTATATTTGTTAACACAGAGAAACAGACCAGAAAGACAGAGAAAATTTTCCCAAATGAAAGAGCAGGTCAAAGCCATGGCCAGAGACCTAGGTGAAACAGATATAAGTAACATGCCTGATAGAAAAATTAAAACAATGACCATAAGAATACTCAATGGACCTGAGAAAAGAGTGGAAGACATGAATGAGATCCTTAATACAGAGATAAGGAATAACATAACAGAGTTAAGGGCTCAGTAAATGAATGAGGACAATGCTTGATAGAATGAGCAGCAAGACGAAAGAAGCAGAGGAATGAATTCGTAACCTAGAAGACAGAGTAATGGGAAGTAATCAAGCTGAACAAAAAGGGGAAAGAATTATGCAAAAGGAGAATAGATCTAGGGAACTCAGTGATTTTATCAAATGTAATAACAATGGTATTATAGGAGTCCCTATAAATAATATAATAAATTATTATGATAATTTGTATATTATTAATATAATAATATAATAAGTAAATAGATAAATTTATTTAAGAGAGAGCATACAGGAGTGGTAGGGAGGGGCAGAGGAAGAGGGAGAAGCAGACCCCCTGCTGAGCAACTTGATTCCTGGGATCATGACCTGAGCTGAAGGCAGATGCTTAACCAATGGAGCCACCCAGGCGCCCCAACAGTAGTGGATTTTAACACCCTAACTGTATCAATGGACAGATCATTAAATAGGAAATTAACAAGGAAACAATGATTTTGAATGACACACTAGAATAGATATACTCAGAACATTCCATCCTAAAACAGCAGAATACACATTCTTTTCAAGTGCACAGGGAACATTCTGCAAAATAGATCACATATTAGCCCATAAAATAAGACTCAACAAATTTAAGAAGACAGAAGTCATACCATGCATCTTTCCTGACTACAATGCTATGAAACTAGAAGTCAATCATGAGAGAAAATCTGGAAAGACCACAAATATATGGAGGTTAAATAACATGCTACTAAAGAATGAAATGGTTGACCAGGAAATAAGAAATTAAAAAAATACATGGAAGCAAATGAAAATGAAAACACAATGGTCCAAACTTTGGGTTGAAGCAAAAGTGGTTCAAGAGGGAAGTTTATAGCAACACAGGCCTACCTTAAGAAGCAAGAAAAATCTCAAACAATCCAACCTTACAGCTAAAGGAGCTAGAAAAAGAACAAAACACAAAGCCAAAAGCCAGCAGAAGGAAAAAAATAATAAAGATTAAAGAAAAATAAATCCCATAGAAGCTAAGAAAAACAACAGATCAATGAAATTAGGAGATGGTTCTTTAAAAAAAAAAAAAAATCAAAAAATTGGTAAGCCTTTACCAGATTTGTCAAGGGGAAGAAAAAAAAAAAAAAGGAAGGACTCAAATAAAATCACAAATGAGAGAGGAGAAATAACAACCATGGCCACAGAAATAAAAACAAGCTAGAAAAATGGATAAATAATATAAATAAATAAATAAATTCCTAGAAACCACCACCAAAACACTAAAACTGAAACAGGAGGAAAGTGAAAACTTGGACAGACTCATAACCAGCAAAGAAATTGAATCAGTAATCAAAAAACTCCCAACAAACAAAAGTCCAGGACCAGACTGCTTCACAGGTGAATTTAAAGAGTTAATACCTATTCATCTTAAACAGTTCCCAAAAAATAGAAAAGGAAGTAAAACTTCTAAATGCAATCTATGAGGCTAACATTATCCTGATAGCAAAACCAGATAAAGATACCACTAAAGAAAAGAACTACAGGACAATATCTCTGATGAATATAGATGCAAAAATCCTCAATAAAATACTAGCAAGTCACATCCAACAATACATTTAAAAAATTACTCACCATGATCAAGTGGGATTTATTCCTGGTTTGTAAGGCTGGTTCAGTATTCACAAATCAATCAACATGATACATCATGGTAATAAGAGAAAGGATAAGAACCATAGGATCATTTCAAAAGATGCAGAAAAAGCATTTGCCAAAATGCAACATCCATTCATGGTAAAAATCTTCAACAAAGTATCACAACAAATAAATACCAACAAATATCACAACATAATAAAGGTCATATTTGAAAAACCCACAGTTAACATCATTCTCAATGGGAAAAAAACTGAGAGCTTTTCCCCTAAGGTCAGGAACATGACAAGGATGTCCACTCTGACCACCTTTATTCAATATAGTACTAGAAGTCCTAGTTCCAGCAATCAGAAAGCAAAAAGAAATAAATGGCATCCAAATCAGTAAGTAAAAAGTTAAGACTTCACTATTTGCAGATGACATGAACTATATATAGAAAACCATAAAGACTGATAAACAAATTCAGTAAAGTTGTAGGATACAAAATCAATGTACAGAAATCTGTTGCATTTCTATACACCAATAATGAAGCAGCAGAAAGAGAAATTAAGAAAACAGTCTAATTTATAACTGCGCTAAAAATAAAGAGAAGCCTAGGAATAAAGCTAACCAAAGAGATGAAACACCTGTACTCCAAAAACTATAAAATGCTGAAAAAAGAAATTGAAGATGATACAAAGAAACAGAAAGATACTCCATGCTCATGGATTGGAAGAACACGCATTGTTAAAATGTTTATCCTACCAAAAGCAATCTACACGTTTAAGGTAATTTGACAAAAACTAAGAGCATTTTCACAGAAGTAGAGGAAACAATTCTAAAACGTGTATGGAACCACAAAAGACCCTGAATAGCCAAAACAATCTTGAAAAAGAAAAGCAAAGCTGGAGGCATCACAATTCCAGACTTCAAATTATATTACAAAGCTGTAGTGATCAAAACAATATGCCACTGGCACAAAAACAGACACATAGATCAATAGAAAAGAATAGAAAACCCAGAAATAGTCCGACAACTCTATGGTCAATCAATCTCTGGAAAGAATATCCAATAAGAAAAAGAATGTCTCCTCAACAAACGGTGTTAGGAAAACTGGACAGCAACATGCAAAATAAAGAAACCAGACCACTTTCTGACACCATACACACAAATAAATTTTAAATGAATAAAGACCTAAATCTGGGTCTTGAAACCATAAAAATCCTAGAAAAGAACATAGGCAGTAACTTCTTTGACACTGGCCATAGCAACTTCTTTCTAGATAAGTCTCCTGGGGCAAGGGAAACAAAAGCAAAAAAGAAACTCTCGGGACTTCATCAAAATAAAAAGTTTCTGCACAGCGAAGGGAACTAGCAACAGCGCTAAAAGGCAACCTACAGGGGTGCCAGGTGGCTCAGTCAGTTAACCTTAAGCGTCTGTCTTCAGCTCAGGTCATGGTCCCAGGGTACTGGGATGGAGCAGGGAGCCTGCTTCCCCCTCTCCTTCTGCCTGTTGCTCCCCTACTTGTGCTCTCTCTCATTTTCTGTCAAATAGGTAAATAAAACCTTAAAAATTAAAAAAAGGCAACCTACAGAATGGGAGAAGACTTTGCAAATGACATATCTGTTAAAGGGTTAGTATCCCAAATATATAAAGAACTTGTAAAATTCAACACCCCAAAACCAAATAATCTGAGGAAAAAATGGGCAGGACATGTACAGACATTTCTCCAAAGGAGATATCCAGATCCAACAGACACATGAAAAGATGTTCATCATCACTGATCATCAGGGAAATACAAATCAAAACTACAGTGAGGGACACCTGGGTGGCTCAGTTGGTTAAGCCGCTGCCTTCGGCTCAGGTCATGATCCCAGGGTCCTGGGATCGAGTCCCACATCAGGCTCCTTGTTCTGTGGGGAGCCTGCTTCTCCCTCTGCCTCTGCCTGCCACTCTGTCTGCCTGTGCTCGCTCTCTCTCTCTCTCTCTCTCTGACAAATAAATAAATAAAATCTTTAAAAAAAAAAAAAACTACAGTGAGATATGACCTCATACCTGTCAGAATGGCTAAAATCAACAACATAAGAAGCAACAGGTATGAAATAGGATGGAGAGAAAGGGGAACCCTCTCTCCCTGTTGATAGGAATACATACTGGTGCAGCCACTCTGGAAAACAGTATAGACGTTCCTCAAAAAGTTAAAAATAGAACTACCTGTGATCTAGCAATCGGCACTACTGGCCATTTACCCAAAGACTATATAAATTCTAATTCGAAGGGATATATGCACCCCTATGTGGATAGCAGCATTATTTACAATAGCTAGGATATGGAAGCAGCCCAAGTTCCACTGACTGGTGAATCAATAAAGAAACGTAAGATAAATGCATATAAGTATGCATGTGTATTTATGTATATATATTATGTACACATTTTATGTGTGTGTATATATACATCCATGACTATTACTCAGCCATGGAAAGGAATGAACTCTTGCCGTTTACAAGGACATGGATGGAGCTGCAGACCATAATTAAGCAAAATAAGTCAGTCAAAGAAAGACAAATACTATATGATTTCACTCATATGTGGAATTTAAGAAATGAAACAAACAAGGAAAGGGGAAAAAAGAGAGAAAGAGGGAAACTAAGAAACAGGCTCAATTATAGAGAAGGAGCTGATGGCTACCATCAGGGAGGCGAGTGGGGGGGATGGGTAAAATAGGCGATGGGAATTAAAGAGCACACTTAACCACCATGAGCTCTGAGTAGTGTACAGAACTGTTGAATCCCTGTGTCTCCTATAACTCTGTACATTAACTAATTGGAATTAAAATTAAAAGTTAAAAAGAGAAACACCACACCTACTAAGCTCGTGCCTTAAATACCCTTTCCACCCTTCCCAAGTACTTGTCCAAATGGCAATCACAACACTCCTTGACTGCCCAAGTTTGGTGAAGATTCTCACAGGGCTGTGGACCGCTTTTTGCGTTTTAGACTGTACAAATACCTCAACTACAGTAGTACTGGAGGGCACCGACCTGCCTGAAGTCATCTTGGACCTAAAGAGCTCCGTCAACCGCACCTAGTAAGTGCATTCCAGATGTAAGCTGAGAGGATGGATGATAAGTGGTAGATTTGGAGAAATGATATGGGGTGGGGAGGGGAATATCCATCTTCTGGTTCCATCTGCCTTATGGCCCAACCCACTCTTTCGTCTACCCCAAGCCAAATCGGGCTCACTCTGTTTTGCTGTGATGCATATACAAGAAATTTTTTTTTTCACTTTCAGATCATAAAGAAACAGTGAAAAGAAAACAGTAGTGTGAGAAAAAAAGAAAATATTTTGTGATGTAAAAAAAATTAAAAATTAAAATTTCTGTGTCCATAAATAGAGTGTTATTAGAACACAGCCCTGCTCGTTCATTTACATATTGTCTATGGCCACTTTTCCCCTGTAAAGGGAAAGTTGAGTAGTTGGGACAGAGGAGGTTGTAGGATCAGCAAAGCTAGAAATAGTGACGGGCCCTAATAGCTTTAAGGTACCCAATCCACAGTATCATGCTCCTTCCCTGACTAGCCGAGGCACCAGGAGACTACAAGAACAGGAAGGCATCAATGGGCATTGGCAGTCAGTTCCGCATTCCTTCTGTTCTCTTGGGCTTATCATGAAGGATATAAAATAATCACCAAGCCTTGGGTACTAACTGCCATGTGATGCCTACCAAACATTTGGAAATGTTTTAAACCGAGAAAGGTGATTTTAAAATCCAATTTCAGGATATTATTGTGCTCACTACCATTAATTTATTAAAAATAACGAGACCAGAAGAAAAACACAAGGAAGAAGTTGAACCCGTGCAGCCCACCTTAGGTGTTTTTTTCCAATCCAGCTACCATTTTGCAGCTGTCTACAGAACAGATACTATAAAATTTTTCACATTTCTCTTAAACTGGAGAGCCCCAAAGGGTGCATGCCTAAGAAGACCTCACTATTGTTGAAAGCAATAAAAGAACTACGTTCTGGATCCTGTTCAACCCATGCGTCTGGTTAAAATTCTTGTCTATTTACAAAGTGGATTCATATTGTTTACTACCTTTCTTTTTTTTTTTAATAAAAGATTTTGTTTATTTATTTGACAGACAGAGATCACAAGTAGACAGACAGGCAGGCAGAGACAGAGATGGGGAAGCAGGCTCCCTGCTGAGGAGAGTCCAATGCGGGACTCCATCCCAGGATCCTGGGATCGTGACCTGAGCTGAAGGCGGAGGCTTTAACCCACTGAGCCTACCACCTTTCTTTTGAAATACAATGCGTATTTGCATTAATCATCTCCTATAACTTAGTTCAAGAATAGTTTTAAAATCTGAGTATTTTTCACCTAAGCTTAACTCATTACTTCCAAATCTGTGACTCAGTCATGAAAAGTAGTGGGTGAACTCTTTTAAACATGGTTACATTTTTGCCAATCTTTTCTTTCAATATTTAAAAAAGCCTTAATGGGATCCATCTTAATATTTTTTCTCATGATCTTTGGCAAGGATATTCAGAGACAGTAAGTACATCCTTCTCTAGTTCTAAGTGGACAGGGATTTTCCAAAAGAATCTGTTCTATTCTACCAAAATCTCTCTCTCACACTCTCCTGGTCTAGCAATGAAGTGCAAAATGACAGAAGTATTTCAATGGCACTTGAGCCACATTCATTGAGAGAGGCTCTCCCTCGTCAGTGAGGCAACACTCCAGCCTAAATGGGCACTAGAATCATCTGACCTTTAAACTAGGACACAACACTTCTAATCCGAATCTCATTCGCTCCTTGCATCCACTCCCGTATTTATGCCCCAGGCCCTTTCAGTTTTATTGGTTTGCTGGCTTCTCCCTCTACTTAGATATCTGGATTCCCAATTATTTCCCTGAAGAATTCATTTGCATTTATATACCAAATAAAGCATTAGTTCTTTCTCTGCTAAGAAGTTCCACAAATCATTTCTATGCTCAGGGGTCAAGGGGTGTGTTAGGGAGGGTTTCGGTTCTGGTAGCTTTCTAATATTAGATATATAATTTCTTTTTATCATTTTGTTCTCTCCTTGATATCACTAATAAAGATGTTCAATCAGACCTCACTTGAAGCTGATCTCTAGACATCACCCACCAAATCGTTACATTTTCATCTCTGATTGCCCTTGGGTATTACCACCTCTTAACAAGCTATTTCACTTCCACGGAGTGAAAAACAGGTTGGGGGAAGCATCGCACAGAGCTTTTTTTAAACGTTGTTTGTTCTCATATTCAGACCACAATAAAGGCTTTTCCATGAACATGAGTACAAGGACCAGACTAGGCTGCTACATCAAAAAAATAGATTTAAAATGTAAAGTGAACAGCAGAATGAGAATAATCGTAAAAGCACACTAAGGGCTGGTCTGCTTCACCATCCAAATATTACCAGTCTAGATGACATGAGAATCATGCTAAAAACAGCATGAGAAAGCATCAACTTGCATTTTCTAGCTGCCATACAGGAGCCCTCAAACCTGGAAGTTTTTCTAACAATGCAGCTCAGATGATTGACACGGTTCCTAAACCTCAAATAATTTTATTTGAATTATGCCATGTATCCAATGTAATGGAAAGATATAGAGAAGAGAGATCGTAATGATAACCTCTCTAGTCCCTTACATTAAACTCTCCTGTAGTTATCAATAGACAGACAGACACACATAACAATGTCTTTGTAATCACACCGTTCCTTATATCCAAGTGCTCATGGGAAACTAACACCTGCCACCCTTAACACTTTCTCATTAGATGCGTCTCTAAAATCTCAAGAGTATTGTAATTAGTTGCTTTATCAAACAAACAAAAATGTGATTTGGATGCTGTGAAAGGGATCAGTTCAGACAACATTTTGGATATAAGGTCTAATATCACCTTTTAGCTTGATGGTCATCACAAACATCATCAAAATAAAAGAATGGCCAAATGGTTTTTTTTTTTTTTTAATAAGTGTTCACTGGGGATATTCTCACCATTTCAATTGTATCTTAACAGTTCATGAAACACTATTAAAAAAAAAAAAGACTTTCAGGTAGTGAAAATTTAGCAACTTCTTTGTCTAAAGCTTTGACAATGTATAAGATCTAATTTGCAAAGGAGCCAAAGTAGTATGAAGACCTTTCTTGTCTGCCTTTTCCCCCCCATTAAAAACAGAAGGTATTAATCACCCGATTTCAAAGGCGGCTGACTGATGCTATTCACCGAGTAGGGCATTCTCACTAATGTGGCCCCATGAATAACTCTCAAGGCTTTTATTATGGCTCTGAGTGGACTCTTAGCAGCACAGTCTCTCGCTTTAGCAAACCCTCATCCCCTCAGGCTCCAAAAGGATTATAGATAGTGGCTGAAAGAAAGCATCATTGGTAAAAACAAAAGTTTTTAAGGAGACAAAAAATGGGAGCAAAGTGGACATATTGGAGACAAGTCATGATTCATGGCCTGTGCTGTGTTCTGCCTCTCTTTCTCTTACTCAATACACTCTTTAGTTTTACTGCTGGATAAGAGGAGACCAGCCCAGTGCACTTCTCCTAGCAACCAATATCAGTCGGCAAAGAAGGCATGTCATCTGCTCAAAGGGAAAACGGAAGAATTTGGGGTCATACAAAGCCAGACACATGTTCTTTTGCATTTGATCCCAAATTGATTATCAAAAAGGATTCAGTAAATGCTAAATAATTCTGTTTTATGTGAATGTTAACAATCCATAGAACTAAATATCAGCTTGTCCACTTGCTAGATAGTAGAGTTTCAAATGCTGGTCCAATTCATTTCATTCAAATGTTCAGTTTTTCACTTTTTCAACATTCTCCCCTGCCCCCCCCCCACACACACACACCACTACCCCAGCCTCTTATCCTTCACAGAGATTGCCCTTCCCAAATACATCCTTGCACCTCCTGGCCTAGTTCTAATACAAAGATTATGTATAAACTCCTGTAGGACCCCATGTTCAGAGCACTTAAACTGAATCCTAAGACAGACTATAAAAACAAGTGCCTGGTTGTCTGATGGCGCAGGCCATCTTTAGCGGCTGCTTAGGAAGGTAAAAACCACTTTCTGAAAAGAAAAGTTGAACCAACTTGGAATCAAAGCTCAACACAATGAGACACATTTACTGGGAGCCTCAAGAATCTGGAGAGAGTTTCATAACATACAACTGAGGAACATCACAGGTGTTACAGTTTAACTGAAAAGAACAATAATAATTTATAGCCTGGAAAATGTTCTTCTTAAAATAAAAGTTGCCTGTAGGATTGTGAGTAGAGAGCAGGCATCAAACAACTCAAGTTTATTCATATCTTACAACCATGTGTGTATGGGGCAGGGGGAGAGGAGGGATCTTTGCTCAAACCCTGTACCCACATTTTGTACATATTCTTCTCATTCTTTTTCTCTTTCATTTTGTATGAGAAGTTGACATTATCCAGGCTTTCAAATCACGAAGGCAGATTGAAACACTTAAAACCATACTTAGCTACAAAATCACCTACATGTTTTCATGACGGTGAGCGAGGAACTCCCCAGTTAAATCTGTTAGCACGTCTTTTCTGAGGAAATTATTAAACTGCATTTGTGAGGAGAAAAGGAAGCTGAAAAATCAACTGAATGATGGCTGAAGATTTGCGAGTAGAGGGCTCAGGTACCCTGGAAAATACTCTTTCACTGTTAGCTCTTAACTCTTGAGAATAAGAGAATATCTCTTAACTCTTGAGCAGCGAAAAAAGTAGTTCTGGGACCATCAGATTCATGTTCTAACTCTTTACAGTCCATCCTGCATGAAGATAAAAGTGCCGGGGAATTGCTCAATTGCCTGGCATTTTCCTTTTCAAAGTTTACATCCTTCTTACTCAGTTTCTCTTCCAATCAATGAACCAGGTGGGGAGGGGTTCACGTGATTGGAATTTGGGTGAAGGCTTCTTTCTGTAGTTGTTGACATTTGAAGGTACTTTATTTTTTTTTAAAGATTTTTTTTTTTATTTATTTGACAGATCACAAGTAGGCAGAGAGGCAGGCAGAGACAGGAGGAGGCAGGCTCCCTGCTGAGCAGAGAGCCCAATTCGGGACTCGATCCCAGGACCCTGAGATCATGACCTGAGCCGAAGGCAGAGGCTTTAACCACTGAGCCACCCAGGCGCCCCTTGAAGGTACTTTAGAATAGACAAGCTGTTGCATATTTAAGGAGGGGAAGGTGAAAAGCCTTCCCTAATTTAAAAGATCAACAATGTACTCCATCAATAACTACACTATTATTTGACAATAACATTAGAGTTCACATTAAAGATACAAACACATCTTAGAATGCCTTTTGCCAGGTTCATACTGAATTTCCCTTAATTTAGTGTTACCCTGAAAACGATATTCTATAATTATCAGATATGCCTAAATGATTTAACTATATTTTAGCATTTGCTAGTATTTGGAAATAAATATTATAAAACTTTAAAGTGTGCCCATAACCTTGATTTATAAAATTAATAACTTTTTTAAAGATTTTTTATAAGTTTATTTGACTTCCCGCTGAGCAGGAGCCCTAGGTGGTACTTGATCCCAGGACTCTGGGATCATGACCTGAGCTGAAGGCAGCGGCTTAATGACTAAGCCACCCAGGTGCCCCTATAACCTTTTCTTATAAAGAAAACTTCTTCATTTAATCTTTTTTTGAAAACCAAAATTTCCTTTTTTGATCATACCTATGAACATTTTTAATTTTTTAATTTAATTTATTATGTTATGTTTGTCGCCATGCCCTACATCATTAGTTTTTGATATGCTGTTCCAAGATTCATTATTTATGATAAGCTATGAACATTTTAATTGTTTGTAACTTACATAGGTTTTAGACAAATCTTCTAAACAAAAAATGGTTTCAAATGGGGGTGCCTTGTTTAAATTTGAAAAGGCATGTAATGGCATAGCTGAGTTATATTCCATGTTCTCCAGTTCATTTCCAAAAAGACTTGGAACCAAAAACTAGGACAAAAGATCCCACATCAATCCTTACAATGGAAATTAAAAAGTGGCTATTAACCCTATCTCCTGAGCTGAAACCGCTGGGTTGCATACGGTTCTAGTTACAGTGGCCATAAAGTAAGTACATTGGCTTAAGACTATTGTTTTCTCAATATTATTATTTTTTAATTCAATTCATTAATAAACCATGGGTTCTACTGGTCGTTAATGGATAAAAGTGGATATAAATCGTTAAGACTAGGGAATTTGGCCTTACATCCATACTCACATCATGAAGCCCACACCAAAATACAGGGTTATACCCTATGTGGATTGGACAATAAAGGATTATTTTCAAAAAGATGGATGTGTATGGTTTGGAATAATTATTTTTCAGGCTAAATTTTCTCCTCCAATTGTACTCAAACATAATCATAAATGATAAAACATTAAACTAAATTACTTACAATAACAGAATTTAAGGCTAAGTGGGTTCTGGAGATTACACAGTAAAGTAAGGATCTAAAGTCATACAATCAATTAGCAGGAAAGCAAAAGCTGCAGTCTAGAGCTTCTGGCCACCCGAAGTGTGTGGTCATCCACTATAGTAATGATACTGTTTTACTCAGATTATCCCTTCCGATATATACAACCACTCAATATGGAAACCTCATTAATGGATAATTGTCAAAATTATTAGAATCAACGTGTATACTAACTGAAAGAAAGAGAAGTGGACTGGAGAAAAAAATATGAGAGCCGACTGAATGTTGATTTTTAAAACAATATTTTCTGTACTAGGAATGTTTACTTAGAACAAAGTAAGTTTGTCTTATATAATATTGATCTTCATGGTACTCTGCACCAAAAGCACCAAGTAAAAAATATTTTGGATAATATGAAAATCACTCAACGTGAACCAAAATGCAGATTATTATGAACATGCTCTATTTGTTAAATTGCTATTTATAGTAGGCCTCTCTTGTTTATTCCTTTCATTCATAATGCCACTCTCTTGGGAATCCCATTTGTTCTGTAATCAGCATATGATGCAATGGAAACGCACCTGTCATAGCACGTTTGTCACAGTTGCATAGGTGTGGCCACAGATGATTGCCCTTAAGAGGCAACAGAAGTTCTTAATCAGTCACCTGAAGACCCATGCTTGAAAGATTATCTGAAAATTATGAAATGCATCTCGAAGTTCATACTTAGTTTGATAGCCAAAGTCCTCTTAAAATTACTTGTAGATGATACTGGAAAGGGAATAATGATATAATAAAAATAATTAGTAACACCTAAATGGTGCTTATTAAGTACCAGGCACTCTTCAGAACGCTTCACATATAATTTCTCTACACAGATATATGTGTGTGTTTTCTTATATATATATATATACACATTTATTCCTCACACCAACTGTCATGACATACATATTATCAACATGCCGATTTTACAGATAAAAAGGCATAAAAAGTTTAAAATATTTATTCTGACTCATTCAGTAGTGTTTGTTGACTGACTCAATACTCTTACACTCTGTGCCTTATGGACAAACTATGTTACAATTCCACTAGATTTCTTGCCTTTGCCTTAGCACACCTTTGTCATCGCTGTGCCACTCCTCCTATTATTCCTTTTGCTTTAATGCAATTTCCAATCTTTCTGCCTACTAAAGTCCCACTCTTCCTATAAGTGACTTGTTTGATCCTGACTTCCCTCAGATTGCACCAGCTGGAAATCATCTATTCCTTCTCTGACTTCTCACACTATGTTGTGTATATCTTCAACCATTTATCAGACACTACTTTTGCTTTAGTGATTCAAACAGGTGCTATCTTCTCTTCTAAAGGGTGATCTTGGTGAAGGTGGGAACCATTTCACAGGTCATTATGCTCCTCACAGGGCCTATAGCCGGTTGCCTTGTTTATAAGCGATGCTCAGTAAGCATGTGCTAAGTCAAATAAATAACCTCAACACATCTCAGGCTATTACTCCTGTTGACATGTTCAGAAAATAGCTAGTCATTTCAGGAACAAGAGTGTGGAACTCTTCTAAAAGAGTTTCAGGGCTGAGAAGTTAGAAAGAGTCTCTCCAGAGAAGCATGGAATAGAGATAAACATCTCTCGACCCTAGCTACAGCTCTACCATTTCGTAGCAAAGGAATCTGTGACAAGGCACATAAAATCACTGAGCTTCAGATCTCCATGTGTCCAACCAATGGCAGAGCTGTATTGCATAGCTGCAAAAATTTCTAGCTCTGAGGTGCTATCATTTCCAGGATTTATATTGAGTATTATTGAAGTCTCTACTAAAAGTGAAAAGTTCAATTTGGGTTAATTTCATTTGTAAGACTTTACAGGGTGATTGGAGAAGACTTAGAAGACAATCACTGGTGGAATTAGAAATCAGCACCGATGGAAATTTAAGGTGTTTTATTACAATATAAAATTGTTTCACTATAAAACACCATATCCAACTCATAAAGGCCACCCAATGTTTTCTTTTCAAAGTGAATTAAATACATTCATCTCATACATTGCCAGTAGGAAAGTAAAATGGCACAGTTGTTTTGGAAAACAGTCTTGCAGTTCCTCAAAAGGTTATACATGGAGTCACCATATGACCTACCAACTCCACTCCACATAAACATCAAAAGAAATGAAAATATAGGTGCGCATAAAGATTAGAACACAAATGCTCACAGCAGTATTATTTATAATAGACAAAAACTGGAAACAACTCAAATGTCCATGAATTGATTAATTCAAAGGATAAATGATATGAAATAGTACTCTGCAAGAAAAGTAATGAAGTATGGATACGTCCTGCGACGTGGGTGAGCCTTGAAAACATTAGGCTAGGGAAAAGAAGCTAGTCACAAAAGACAGATAGTACATGATTCTATCATATGAAATGTCCAAAATAGACATATGTACAGAGACAGAAAGCAGACTAATGGCCTCCCAGCACTGGCAGAGGGGTGGTAGATGAGGAGTAGGATATAGGGTTTCTTTTGTTAGAGAACAAAAAAGTTCTAAAATTAGATTGTACTGATGGTTGCACAATTCTGTGAATATGCGAAAAACCACTGACTTGTATACTGTATGTAGGTGAAGTGTATGGTATATGACCTGCATCTCAATAAACTTGTTGGAGAAAAGAAATTTAATTAGTAAAACTGAGAGATGTCTGTGTTGGCCTTTATCTCAGTTTAAAAAAAAAAATGAATTTTCCAGTTAAGACCCCTTTGAATTTTATTCTTAAAACCAAAAGTGGGTCTATAAAGACGGTCAAACATATCTAATTCCTGACTATACTTCAGTTTAAGGTCAATGGCGATAAACGGGGCCTTGGATATGATGATTGCAACAACAGATAGGGTGAGCCACTGTCCACTACTGAGGTATTACTTTTAATCTTCCTCTTCTTTTTCAGCTATTATTGAGACATATATTTGGAGACTAATAATAGAAGTAATCCACTTAATTGTATATCTAAAAATTCACTTTTCTGTTGCTAACGCACACATGGAAAGCTGCCCTAAATGTACACAGAAGTCTCAACTTCTAAACCTTTATATAAGTCATTATATAAGTCAACATTCCTTAGTGGGGAGGGAACATGTATGCCCCTAATAAGGCGCAACAGAACCATTTAAAGGAGTTCTCCATTTATATACACACCGTTCAATAATGTGTTAAAAACACAGCAGTGTGAGTATGGGGTGGGGGGAGAATGGTCATGAAAACCACCATGACAGAAAATATTCTTGGTTTGAGAGAAAACAAGTCTAACAGAGCAAATGGTCAATTCTCTATCTTCTGCCATGTGAAAAGCAGAACATTAAATCACCAAAATTCACGATGTCACTTATGTCAAAATACACGTTTGAGAATCCTCTCTGTCTCTCACTAGGCTCACAAACACAGGTGCCCACACACAGACCTCAAAATAAATAAATAAACCTTGTTCAGATGGTAAATGTCTCATGTGTTGAGAAGGGCATGAATATAAACATCTCAAAAACACCCCATGAGCACATTTTAATTTACTCAATAAATATTTGAATATCTACTATGTGTCATCCAGTGCTCTAGGCACCACAGGAACATTCTTAAGTATGACAAACAAAACTAAGTCTCTGCCCTAGGAGCCCAGTGGAAGAGTCAGACAATAAACAAACATTTCTACCTGCCTATTGTTGGGAGAAATTTTTCCATGGGTCTTTCATGTTTCTGCACATCTTGCTAACAGAGCCACTAATCCCCTTTACTCCAAATGATCTTTTCAAGTATATTTACATACCAAATAGTCTTCTAAAATTGGTGGTGAGCTCTCTTGAGAGCAGAAGGCAGATTTGCTTATTATCCAATATAGTCAAGGCAATGTCTTCCTCTGGGGCAAAGGTTAGGCAGTTTCCTTATTGCCTGTTATAAAACATTCAGGTTCCCGAGATCTGGCTTCCTTGGCCATGTGACTAACCCACTATGTGTGTGTCATCTCCCTCGGCCACACTACACTGCCTCCAAATCACTTCAGGGGCAAGGTAGATTGAAATGAACATAACTTCATGCTCCTTGCTCTGACATGACTAATGAAGCCCATCATCTCTGATCCAGATATCTCATTTCTCCTCCCAACATTCATGAAGTTGTGGCACTCTTTATCTCTTAGCTTACAAGCAGAGTAAGGTGCCAGCCCCTTCACTGCTGTTTACACACACACACACACACACACACACACACACACACACACACACTTCTGGGAGGTGAAAAAGTGCTACGAGAAAACACTGAGACAGGTAAAGGAGGCAGCCCAATCCTGTTTCAAGGGAAGTAATTTTAGTTAGGGATGCCCATATTTCTGAAGAGATGTTATTAGATAGGGACTTGTTAAATCAATTGAAAGATTTGCCCATGGAAAAATCTGAGGAAGCACGTTTCAGTTAGCAGAAAGAACAAATGTAAAAGCCCTAAGTCAGAAACAGAATATCAAAAAGGAAAGTTTTAAATTTAGGTGTGGGGTGTGAGCAGATGAGGTCAAAGAGGCAGAAAGGGGCCTGAATAATCTTGTAAACCATTGTGAAGAGTTCTGAGTAGATGCCTTTACACGATTCTGGGCAGGAAGCTGCCATTATCTTACTTCTATGATTTAAAAGGTCCCTCTGGCTACTGTGGAAAACTAAGCAGGATGGGGATTTATGCAGGTATTGGAGGAGCAGAAGTGGAAGCTAGATAATCATTTCTCAGGCTATTGTAATAGTCCAGTTTTTCACCAGAATGATAGTGGTAAAATAGTAAGAAATGTTTGGTATCTTATTATTTGAAAATGCGTCAAACAATGTAATGGATGGGATGGGAGATGGATTAAATAAGGGATGGGGATTAGGACAGCATGAGCACAGGGGATGCATGGAAGTGCTGAATCACTATATTCTACACCTGAAACTAATATAACACGTGTTAACTCACTGGAATTAAAATAAAAACTCCATAAAAAAACAATACATTGGATGCTTAGAAGAATGGATAAATGGATATCTCTGAGGTAATCAGGTACAGTAAAATAATGCTAGAAACTAGGAGAGGATACCTGAGTGTTCACTGCACAGTGCTTTCAGCTTTGCTGTATGTTTGAAAATGTTTAAAATAAAATGTTGGGGGGAAATCACAAATATGCACATAAGATCATTGGTATCAAGATATATTTCAAAGTGTTTACTCACAAGTTGGATATGGACTATGAGAATAAGTCAAGAATGATTTCTACTTTTGGGTCATGAAAGCTCTGTAAAATAATGATTCATTTACTGAGCTGGAAATGACTAGAAAGAGAAGAAGATTCTATCCTCAGCTTGGGTTTGGTATTTTTCCTTTTTTTTTTTTTAAATGACATATAATTGACATATTATATTAGCTTTAGATATGCAACATAGTGATGTGATAATCTGTATAGATTGCAAAATGATCATCACAGTATGTCCAATTACCATCCAAGTTTGATATATTCTTATTAGATCAGGCAAAAATGTCCAGTAGTCAGCTAGATGTGCAAAATACTGTTCTAGGCACTGGAGATACAACAGTCTATATTAGAGCCAAGGTGCAGTCTCATGGAAGCTATATCCCCCCACACAACGATTTACAGCAGGGTGAGAATCATTAGCATTAGGATGGATTTAAAACCCATATGATTAGGTAAGAATTCTTAAGGATTAGATGCAAATGGAGAAGAAAACACTAAGAATTGAGGCATAGGTTATCCCAAAACAGTTTTGAATTAGAAAGAGGTATTTGGGGGGGCTCCTGGGTCCTGGGATCGAGCCCCACAACGGGCTCTCTGCTCAGCGGGGAGCCTGCTTCCTCCTCTCTCTCTCTGCCTGCCTCTCTGCCTACTTGTGATCTCTGTCTGTCAAATATGTGAACTCCATCTGTCAAATAAACAAATAAATAAATCTTAAAAAAAAAAAGAAATAGGTATTTGGGGTGAGTATACTAAACATCAGATGCTATATTAGAGCTCTGTGATGGTACAACATACACTTAAAACATTGAAAGAATTGATGGGAATTCCCCCTTAAAAGACTTTACATAAACATTCATTCATGCTTTATTCAATAATTTTTTAAAAAGAAAATCAATATCAATATTAATGTATTAATTTAGATTGATAGGTCTATAGGTCTATACCTGGAAACACTGTAAGAAGCTAACAGTATTTTCCTTTAGAAATAAATCTATAAAGTGGCACTCTGTAAATTTCCATTGTCTGTTTGAACTCAGATCAGTAGACTTCCGTTTGCCTAACTGGTAAAAGACAGGATCTATGCTAAATAAGTTTGCATAAAGTTGTATAGTATTATAACTTTACAGATATATTTGGATATATCCAAGGGTAGAACATTATTAACGTTTCTCCTTTAAAGGCCTATTTTCTAAATTGTTGTTCAAGAAACATATCTTCTCCACTCTTCAACTGTGTTTCTAATTCTTTCCACCATGGTCCCCCCCCCAAAAAAAGGGGGAGGAGAAGAAAGAAATGAAGGAGAAAGAGGAGGAAAAAGGGGAAGAGGAAGAGGAGAAATAAGTAAAAGGGAAATTTTTTTCCCCAAAACTCAAAAAACCAGATTGTACATCAGAAGTCAATGTGTCTTGTACAGACTGTGGGAACTCCTGAAGCAGCTATCACTAGACACACACCTCTCACATAACTAAGTTCCCTTCATTACTACATATGTATCCCAGCATATGCACTGTGCATGATAGCAATATTTTGATTGTCAAAGATGCTATTTTATACAACTGCTCTGGGATGAGATAATCAGAATTGTTATTATTATTATTTTCTATAATCTTGACCTTTTTTCTTCCTTTAAGATATTCTTTTTTACGTTCTAAGGAATCCTTTTGGTTTATTGGTCCTCATGTTGCCTAGAATCAAAGGTTATTCAAACAAAGCCAACTGGAAGTAATATCACTACATAGTTGCAAGAACAAATTTCAGGTTACTTATATGCAATTTAAGTTCTGAAATGGACTACATATGGCTAGGATAATGAGCCCATTACTAAAAGAAACACTTTAGCAAAATGTATAAACCTGTATGAGATTATACATCTACATTATGCACACACATTATTGTTATCTCCCCAAATATCATGTGGGCCATTTTCATTTAAGAATAGTTAAAAATTAAAGATAAGAACAGTATTCTCATTTTAAAAACATCTTTTCACAATTACTGCAAAATTACTAAATTGACACACTGCACAGGAAGTTGATGTAATTAAAAAGCATTGTAGTAATTTATTTTTAGTTCCCTGTAAATGACTGTAAAAACATAGTATCACCTGAAAATGAAGAAAATCTGGAGAACAAAAACTAAACTCAACATGTATTCTCCCATGGAACAATAAAGAAAAATATGCCTGTGCTTCATGAATCTGTATTAAATGAGAAAATCTTTATTTATATCCCAAATAGAAAAGTTTGTCTGTAGTTCCCAACTAACTTAATGTTTATTCTCTACAGATTCCTACAGACATAAGATACTGAAAAATCATAAATAATATTAGCACATATCTCCTAGGAGGAGGCAAAACTCCAACATTTTTCATATACTATAAAAATGCACATATAAATAACCCACCAAGCAAATTTCAATGCAAATCTATGTATCATTTGTCACTGAATAAAATTAATTTCTCTGTCTAGCACAAGGATAGTCAGTATATCTTTGAAATGGTACAAGCATCTCTAAATTTGAAATTCATGGGGAGAATAAGCACACACTTCTAAGAAGGATAATAAGTAAATAGAAATCATAGAATCCTGGAAGAGAAAGAGCTTAGAGATCCTACAAACCAACCCCCTCATTACATATGTGAACGCTCCGTCCCAGTGTTGAAATAGCCTAGAGGGCAGTGTTGTCTACATCCCAAATTTTCAACAATCCCCATGGAGAGGCTGTCATCATTCTGGAGTAAACCAAAGGCAGTCCAATGTCAAATGTATGCTTTATGCACTCATTCAGTAAGAGTCCACAGCTTCCATTGCTTTAGAAGTAGTAGATGCTAATACAAAAACTAGTTTCACGCACACACAAATTTACCATTCCCTTTTATTGGGCATTCTCACTACATTGCCATGAATTTCGCAGCACAATTTTGATTCAGACACAAACTTCCCCCTTATCCTATAATGTTAAATCAAAACAAAGGTCCTAGGTGTGTCTCTGGGGCAGGAGGGGTGAGATAGGGCAGGCGAGAAGGAAGAGGGGAGAGAGGAAAAGGAGGGAGGGAGTCAGGCTGGGAGGGAGAGAGAGAGGGAAGGAGAGATGATGTCTTTCTACTGCTGTTCCAGCAAGCTGGTTAATTGCATTTGTTTCATATATCTCCAAACACCCTGGTACATTAATTACATTCTGTAACACCAAGCTTTTCCGATTCCCTCTGTCACTTCCACTGAGCAATTTAATTGTATTCCTCTTAGCTACACACTAATTCAAAAAAAAAAAAGGAAAAGAAAGAAAAAAAAGAAAAGGAAAGAAAAAACAACTTGGTGATAATTCTGTAATATAATATATAATTTATACATGCATTCCCGGTATGGAAATATGTAAATTCATTGCTTATGAGGCTATAGTATCCAAAAAAGTTCTATCAAAGTCTTCTTATCATGATAATCAAACACACTTAGGAGAAATATGTAAGCCTTTTGGTTGGGGCAACGTAAATGTACTGTAAAGGTAAATGTATTGCGGAAGAAAATGTATGGTGACTGATTAGATATGACTATGGATATTGTCACAGTGTGAGTCACAGTGATTAATTCCTAAACATCTACTACTTAGAAGGGAAAAAGAAAAAGCAGTGTGCCCACATGAATGCTTTGCCTCCTATTGCTGGGGGCAAAGGTACTCCTGTAGTCCCTGATTGAAAACAGCCACGTGACAGTAGGTAAACTCATCTGTACTGCTTCATGTTTATAGAAAGTCTTCCTGTTTGTATCTTCCGATGGACTGGGTTCTGTTCAGCAGCAGCTGCTAGGAACAAAGTTAGCTCCTACAGGCGGGCAAAAATAGGCAGTGTCCCAAAAAAATGAATTCGTCCACAATGCAATCGCTGAAGGAAAGTTTATGTAGCAACAAGCTACTATGGTGGCTCAAATATTTGGACCGACACACGGATTCTTTACAAGTACAATAGTTACAGATCTAAAGTCCGACAATCCACATTCTCAGGAAAAACAACAACAATAACAACATGCTCTACTCTTCTCTTTATACATAGTCTTTCCATTGATTTAAAAATTAAGGTCTCTAGAAGGTTAATACCAAATGTTCTTTCGACTTTCTTCTTATAAACAACAACAAAAAAAAAGCATGTTAATGATTATTTCCGCACATCATTCAAAAGAGCTACGTTTAAAAAAAAAAAAAAAGATTTTGCAATCCTCACACCAGAAACTGACATCCTGTGAAAATATCCCAGGAAACCATAGCTGAACAAAAGACAGGAGAATCGGAGGTAGAATGCTATCTGCTTGACAGACTGACTCAACCTAGAGGGAGACACCTAGGGCGCCCGTTTCAGATCCCCATTGTGTTCGCCACTGGAGACTGAGCTGAGTGTTCTGTGCCCACAGCCGGCCCAAAGCTTATGTTTCCCCCTTCCTGGAGCCTCGCCCAGTCTTACTTTTGACAGTTTTCTCCCTAGGATCTGAATGCTTGATTCTGATTTCACACTAGAAGAGCACTCAGCCACACACAAGTGACACCCATTGATCCCTGAGACATCCTGCCTAGAATTCCTAACCTACTGAACCTTCACTGAAGTGTCTAGTACTATTTTTCTTCACTTGAATTTCTAAGCCAAAGTTCAGATACAGGAACAAACACCAAAAGGGAGTAGGCACAAGCGTATCTGAGAGATTTGCTTAAATATTCCTTATTCCAACAAGATCGAGAGCCTATTATTTATGATCCAACTCCTCAATTAATTAAGTAAATTACAACAATAACAACAATAGGTGACTACTAACACGTTCCACCTGCAGCAGTTTGGAAACAAAGACTTGAAACCTCTGCCCCCCCAGAAGCCCCCGTGCCTGTTCAAAAGGGACTAACAGACATAATGTCATTTTATTTATAGCCCACAAGGCACTCAGAAAGAAATGGTTTTGGGGGTGGGGGGAAAGGAGAAAAGTATTTTCAACTTACCGTCAACCCGAACGTATAAAAATCCACAGAGCAGTAATTGTGTAAACATCAGCCGACTCATTTTGACATATTAAAAAGGATCCAGACTGTTTAAGAAACCAATCCCAGAGAGCAAAAGTACAAAAATAAGTATCAAAAAAAGAGGTAGGTCCAAAGTTTAGACTTTCCTAGATGCTAATTAAAGTCAGGAAGAGCAAATCGCCAAGATGAGAAGGGGTTAGTGGAGAGGTCTTGAATGGGGCACGTTTAGATCCATCCAAATTAACAGAGGGCACTCCAAAAGCTGCTGTATTTCCACCCTCTGGCTTCCTAAATTCCCACAAATTCAGCCCAGCCGGAGGGATTATTCAAGTGTGTCTAACCCTCTCTCCTCAGGCTCCATTGCCATCCAAAGCCAAGTTCTTTCTTCAGAAGTCAAGAAGATGAAGGGGGAGGAAAAAGACCTAATTCCTAGAAAGTGTTCCACAAACTTGCCAGCGCGCTGCCGAAAAACCATTGGCCTGCCTACGGGTGTTCTTTCCCCCGTCTCCTTCTCGGTAGCAGCTCCACGTCCAGAGTTATTTTATTATTTTTTTTTTCACTTAACTTCCATAATAAGGATGTGTCAAAGCAACACTTTGCAGGCGGGCCGACTTGGCGGGCCTCTCCTTTGCAGCCTCGTTGCCTCCCGCCACCACCACTCCGGTTTCCGAAAGAGAGGCAAAGAGCAATCAGGACGACTCGCGTGGAGAATCCGAACTCCTACGAGGTGGGGCTGCAGGGGAGGGAGGGAACGAGGGGCAGGGCTGAGGCAGCGGCCACCCCCGCCGTGCCGCCGCACGGAGGTGCCGGCGGCTGCGGGCGGCTGGCGAACCGGGCGAGCCGAGCCGGGAGCCGGGGAGCGGGCGCGGAAGGGAGCGCGCGGGGCAGCCGCCTGGCGCGGTCCGGCCGCCGGCCGGGGTCGCAGCCGCCGGTCCCTCCGCCGCAGCCACCGCCGGCGCCGCCGCTGCTCCCGCGGCCACGCAGCAGAGCGTCCGCCTCCTCCTGCAGCTGCCGAGAGTGGAACGACTTAGAGGAGGGAAGGCGAGGAGGCGGGAGGGGTGGGGAGGAACGAAAGCTGCTCGGAGTCTGCCCCGGGGAGGGGGGCGGGGGTGAGGAGGGGGTGCGCTGAGCTTTCCACCTCCGGAGTCCGCCGCCCGCACGTGCAGGGGACGCCAGCCCGCTGGGCAGTCGGGGGGCGGAGGGGAGGGGAGCCGAGACTCCTTGGGGGACGGAAATTAACAAATTTGGAGCCCGAGCCACGGGTCAACTCCTTCCCCCTCTCCGCGCCTCCTGATCCCGCCCCCGCCCCCCACCCTCCTTCCAGCCCTGGGAGGGGATAGGTGGGCTCTAGTCTCCTGCTCCTCGCGGCGCCCCGTTTAATGGGCAGGTAATTTTCTCGGTGAGTGATTTCATGGAAGCCCTTCCTAATTATTCATCCCTCCGTCTGCCCGAGATGCACGCGCTTTCTGGAAGAAGATCATCCTCCAGGACCCAGGGCGCAGCCTCCTTACCCGTTAAAATCACACAAACACTCACTCTTCACCTTTTAGCAAAATGAGAAGCTGAGCGGGAGGGAGAAAAGGAAAGGAAATAAAATATAACCACCTTTTGGAGCGGAAAGGTTGTGTGTGGGTGCTTCCTAGGTCGTTAAAAAGGCACAAGAAAAAAAGGGGGGGTGTTTTACAGAAATCTCTAGCATCTAGGGGCTCGTTTTAGCCAAGATGTATGGCCCCCTGAGGAATCCCGGGGAGAGGAGGGTGGTGAAGGGGTGGCATCCCCTCTTATGTTACTCAGTTGCCTTATGATCCCTCAAAGATGAGTTTGACGCGGGATTGTGGGATGGGTGCAAGGAGTTCGGGAGAAAATGCTTAGGTTGCGGAGAGGGGATCAGAGACTTGGGGGTGAGGGGTGCATGCGAACCCCTTATCCTACAGAGACTAGCACCTCTGAAAGGAAATTCGGAAAACACAGGATGGAGGAAAGCTGAAAACCCACCGAGCTAAAAGAAGCTCAAAAAGAGCCGAATTCCAGCCCAAAGATGACAAACCCTGAAAATAAAGGCAAAAACCACCAAGTGAATGCCATCAGGACCGGGGATGATTATGGAGAGCCACGTTAGATCAAAGGGATGCCAGTGTCTGCGGTGCCCCCGGTGTGGCCGGCGTGGCCAGGCCCACGTGTGATCACAGGCTCACTGGTAGCTGTTTGATGCTTGTTCCGGTGATTAGAAGGCGGGTTATGGGAACTCACGCAGGTCCCTGAGCCCTGCTAAATGTTGGATAGTGAGTCTTTAGTTCCCCCTACTGGAAAGTATTAGGAACGAGGCCCTCGGTTTGAGGTGGCTGCAGGAAGAGCCTTTTGTTTGGTGGATATGTTTTGGTGTTGCCACTTAATTTAGCTCTCCCTTGGCTATTATGGAGGTGATATTGTGTGTTTCCAAAAAAAAAAAAGAGAGAGAGAGAGAGAGAGATGGTCAACGACACTTAAGCAATTAGGAGAGTTCTTACGGCATCTCAGCATGCTGGAAAATTATGGTGATGAAATAGTCTTGCAAAAGAATAAAACCACTTTTCTTGTGAAGCATTAAGAGTAATTTCAGCACACTTTTGATCTACATTATTTAGTTGTAAAGTTTAAAAAGTGCATTAATGTGCTGAAGTTAAATCACTTGAATCCTCACAGTAATGTTTCTGACCTGTGTTACTGTTTACCACTCTGTGAAAGTAAGACTAAACAAGTTCTCGTGTTTTTTATTTTTGTTTTGTTTTTTTTTCCCCCAAATGGCCAAATCTAAATTAATACCGTGGTCTGGGAAAAACCCCAAAATTCGTTGGAGTAGCATCTCTCTTATCTATCTGTAATACTGAAAAATGACTGATAATTCTTTAAACATGTATTTTAAATGTTTGGACTAAGATTTCAAGTAAGGAACTATAAAGTCTACCTCATTCCTCTAAATAACATACCCCCCTCAACACACACACACAATCTCTATCTCAATAAAATTTCCTTACATGTGTTCAGTAAAAATACTCTGACACTAGAATCTCCCTAATAATGCAGGAATTAAAATGATATGGAGGGACGCCTGGGTGGCTCAGTTGGTTGAGCGGCTGCCTTCGGCTCAGGTCATGATCCCAGCGTCCTGGGATCGAGTCCCACATCGGGCTCCTTGCTCAGCAGGGAACCTGCTTCTCCCTCTGCCTCTGCCTGCCTCTCGGCCTACTTGTGGTCTCTCTCTCTCTCTCTGACAAATAAATAAATTAATTAATTAAAAAAAATTTAAAAATAAAATAAAATGATATGGATTTTAAGCCCTTAAACTTCAACATAGATCTCAGAAAGGAAGATATTGGAACATTTTCCCTGGAAGACTTTTCTCATGGCTATTAATTTATAGGACAAAAGATAGATTTCATTTTATACTTGATAGACCCACCATCTATAGATGCTTTTCCTTAAGTAATCTATAAAATCACTCAGAGGTGGAAAGGTTGTGTGTGGGAAGAAGGGGAGATAGGTTGGAGGAGAATGACCTACCATTTACTATTGTCCTCTAGGGCAGAAAAATGTTGCTTCGTATCTTACAGAGAGTTGTCCTTCTGTAGAATATGACGAATGAACTCATGGGGAGAAAAGGCTTATTTAAAGGAAATCCCTGTGGTTATATTTCCTTGGCATTTTGAGCCAAGCATCATCATTGCATTCATAATACTTTTATCTACTGAAAATGGCAAAGAAAGCCAGTGATTTCTGTCTGGTGCCACTTTTTGCTAGACATTACCTACCTTATGTAGTAATGTCTATAACAAAGGAATTTTGGACTCCATGTTTTTGTGCTTTTCTCCAAGATAAGTTCATAAGTGATATTTTAAAAGAATGTATTGTCAGTATCTTATTTTATATTAAATGTGACTCAGGAAAACTGATGTGTGTTGTGTGTGTGTGTGTTTTTTTTTTTTTAAGAATCTCATACCAAGTGATGGTTTAAGATTATGAGCAAAACTCTTCCACTGTCAGCAACAGTGAGAGTCAGCAGACAGAAATGTAATACGGACAATGTTAAGTCCAAGGGGAACAAAGACATCTCCTTCTGGAAGATTTGATAAGATCCATATTAGAGAAATGTGTATATTTCAATTAAATTTAGCATACTTCTAGTGAGCACTGTGTAAAAAATTGATGTCTCACCCTATTTTTTTTTTCTTAAAGTAAAGGAAAATCTTTAAAACCTGAACACGTGACTAGAAGTTGGAAATTCAATTTTATCGGTGCTTTCGCTTCAAACACATTTTTTTAAGGTTTTCAGTAAGACAGAAAGCTAGAAATGACTTCAAACAATGAAGCCCCACCACCACTAAATCAGAGAGTGGAGGACACAGAAAATTAAGTGGCCTGTTGGTTTCAATATCTTTCCAAATTCGAATTGCTTTTTCTTCTCCAAACAAGCAGCTGAATAGAGAAATGTACATAGAAATCTAGACTCCTTTTATGTAAAACTTGGAATGGTATTATTATGTACTCAAAATGTGCCTACCAGATAAATATATATTTTAATACATCCAAAGACAACTGTGTGTAAGAGACTATAATTAACCCTAATTTGGGTAAGGTGATCAAATGGCCTTCTTTGTGATTGTACCTCTAAGTTGGCATTCATGGAGAACCATAAAACACTCATCTGAAGGGAATCTGCACAATATAGGACGGAAAATAGTAAATATTTCTTTTTCATACCAGATTCTTCAAAAAGGTGGTATAAATAGAAAAACTCCAATCCATTTTTTTCCCCACTCTTTCCAATACATGCTTGTTATGACTGTAAGAGAGTATATACAGGCAAGTCAAAGGTTTGATCCAGGATGATAATTTCAGTGTCTGCCTCCACACGGTAAGCAGGTACTCTGTGTCCGGGATTTTTCGAGTTTTTAAAAATTTGCCACAGTGTTTAATTCTTGGAAAAGTTTCATTATGTTGGTGATATCATTCCTATTGTGCAGATGAGAATACTGAAGATTAGATAACTCACCCAAGTTAATAAAAGGTGCAGTACTCCTTTGAATCCAGATATGACCACAGAATCGATGCTAAGTGTTAGGCTCTGTTTCCCAGGATTTATTGGCGATACCCTTCACATTATAGAAACACTTTAATAAATTGCTTTGATTGATACATTTAAGAAAATCCCTGATGCACCAAAAATACAGAAATATATAATCAGTCTTTATTTTCAAAATCAAAGAATTTTTTAAAGCCAAGAGATCACCATGTGTTATCTGTTCAGTTTCAATTCTTCTGTATAAGATTGTCTTAGCATACCATACAGAAACACCACGTTTGGATGAAAGGTATGGGTTGTAATCTACAAAAGGATAGTAGACAATTAAAATGACCAGAGTATTAAAAATCCAGATCAGAGAAGGATGAGTCATTCCATCCTATGTTATTTTTTATTACCCTTCACCTTATTTCAAAAGTGATTTGAGGGAGCCAAAATAAATTTTCTTCTGAAATATGTTCCAAGTATCTAATTTCAATTAATTCACTTTCAAGCATTCATCAATACTTTTTCATATATAGTAAGTTTGCCTACCTATGTATCTATCGATGATTCTCATACTTTGGGTATATTACCTGTAATTATTAAAATATTCTGTTTTTAGAAATCTGGAATTTAAGCTGACTAATATATAGCAATCTTTCATAAAAATAACATGTTTCTTCCCAAATACCATCACTTGTGATCAAGAAGAATAGTTTCTTTCTTTAGGATTAATGTCAAATTGGAAAATCTTTTTCTATCTTGATTGAAAATTTGAGTGATACTTTCAAACTTAACATCGTTTTTTAATCAATAAAATATTAGAGTAATGTGTAATATCAAGGCATAATTTGTCTAAGTGTGTTCACCTTAAAATCTGGAATTTTTAAAAACACATAGAAACATCCCCGAGTTCCTTGAAAATATCGTATCTTCATGATGTTAGTACTCCTCATTCCACAGTTGTCCATCCCGCTGCCCTGTCTTCTTCTGTGAACCCCGAACCTCTGCCAAAGTTTAAAATTAGCTCTCTGGTAGCACAGATGATAACCTCTCACCTAGATTAAAAAAGTGTTTTTATAAAATAAGCAAAGTTGTCAACCTCACAAGCTATACGCACAACTCAGTCCTCTAACTGTGACAGGCTAGGATTTGCACGTGTGTGTGGTCTTTTGTTTTTTTTGTTTTTTTTGTTTTTTGTTTTGCTTCCTATTTTATTATCCCTATTTAAAGCTTTTGAGTTCTTATTTTAGTATATATAGCTTAATTTCAATGACGTTAAATAATACACTTTTTGCTATTTTTACATCACAATATCGTGAACCAAAGAAAATCCCTTTGATTCTTTGCCAAACTATTTCAAGCCCATCTGCTCCAATCTGGGCTTTGTATAATTGAATTTTAGAAATGCATAACTGTAATCCTAATAAGGAAGACTTTTTTAAAAATCTGAAAGAGAATTCCTGTTGTTCTTAAAAAGAAGGGATCGTAAAAGATGTGAGAAGATGCTTCTCCTAGCTATAGGTCTCAGATTTTTACACTTATCTGCTGAGTGTCTTTCAGACATATTTAATAATGGATTCTTCAAATGCAAAAGAAGTTGCTTATTCTCCTTCACAATCATATCGTGGAATTAATCCAAGGGCACATGTAATCCAATTGAACTGACTATGTTTCTATCATACAGAAGAACTAATCTGTTTGGGAGCAGATTCTGGTTTTCTTCCAATATCCAAATTATCTTATTTCTGCCTGATAAAATAACTTCTGATTGCTTATGGAGTACTTGAAGTCCTTTTATTGCAACGAATACTAGGTTTTTAGTTGTTAAATACCATCAGGAAGTCTAGATAATATTGTTTTGCTTAAAAACCTGAGATGTAAATACACATTGTCTTCCTTAAGTGTCAGGTGGATGTGATAGCCACTACACTACTGAAACCCCTCCATGTCTTCCTTAAGTGATCAAGTGAAATACATGGATGAAATTGTCATGGTCCAACTTTACAGACAAACCTGCAAATGAAAGAATAATAGGACATATAAATCACTTCATGTCAAAATATTTGAATTTGGATGAAAAGTATCTCTTTTTTTTTTTTTAAAGATTTTATTTATTTATTTGACAGAGAGAGATCACAAGTAGACGGAGAGGCAGGCAGAGAGAGAGAGAAGGAAGCAGGCTTCCTGCTGAGCAGAGAGCCTGATGTGGGACTCGATCCCAGGACCTTGAGATCATGACCTGAGCCAAAGGCAGCGGCTTAACCCACTGAGCCACCCAGGCGCCCGAAAAGTCTCTCTTTTAACCAGTTTCTACTGATTCATCTTTTACTTAATAAAAAGGAGTATAGAAATAAAAAATATTCATAATTTCAGCTTTTCTATTATATGCAAATACTGTTGTCAAGGGAGCAATGGACTAAATGATTCAGATTGAAAAATGTTAGTACAATTTTTGACAGCTTAATACAAATTGTATAGTTCCCTATTGCAAAGTTTGTTTTCATTTTTAATATTTTGTCTTTATTTCCAATAACTAGTTCCTTACATTTAATAGGAATATGAAATTTAAATTTTATCTAATATAAGATATGTTGGGCATCTACATTAATTCATGGTTTTTAACAATGAAAATTTTCACCAAATCTCTGTCCTTTAATCACTTTTTTTTTTCCAAAGATTACTCATTTAGGATCTTTTCCTTCAGTGATTTGGCAAACATGAGTGTTTGAAGTACTGATTGTTATAGACGGGGCCAGTGAAAATTATGTGGCATGATGATGGCTGAGAGGGATAAGCTTGTCTCTGTAGTTGGCTTAAGCCCAGGTTATAACTTATCTATTATTTAGTTTCTTCCTTCTCCACTTCCCACCAAACACATGCATTAAAAAGACGTTATATCAGGGCACCTAGGTGGCACAGTTGGATGGGTGCCCTGCTCTTGGTTTTGGCTCAGGGTGTGATAAGGTTGTGAGATTGAGTCCCTGGCAGGCTCTGCATACACCACAGAGTCTGCTTGAAAAATTCTCTCTCCCTCTCCTTTTTCCCTCCATCCTGCTCTCTCCCTCTCTTTCTTAGGAATGAATAAAGAAATAAATCTAAAGAAAGGAAAAAAGAAGTTCTATCACAAGGCTGGATGAACATTTACAGGTCTCTGGTTATTTGTTTTCCAGCCTTCATTCTGAATCATGTTTAAACTATCAAAGAGACATGGAAATTTATTTTAAAGACTTCCCAAGTGGCGCCTGGGTGGCTCAGTGGGTTAAAGTCTCTGCCTTCGGCTCAGGTCATGATCCCAGGGTCCTGGGATGGAGCCCCGCATCGGGCTCTCTGCTCAGCGGGGAGCCTGCTTCCCCATCTCTTTCTCTGCCTGCCTCTCTCCCTACTTGTGATCTCTGTCTGTCAAATAAATCAATAAAATCTTAAAAAAAAAAAAAGACTTCCGGAGATTTTACAATATTCTTTTTTTTTTTTTAAATTTATTTATTTGTCATAGAGAGAGAAGCGAGAGTGAGCACAGGCAGACAGAGTGGCAGGCAGAGGCAGAGGGAGAAGCAGGCTCGCTGCCAAGCAAGGAGCCCGATGTGGGACTCGATCCCAGGACGCTGGGATCATGACCCGAGCCGAAGGCAGCTGCTTAACCAACTGAGCCACCCAGGCGTCCCACAATATTCTTAAGTAAACCATTCACTTGTCATCAGAAAAATTTTAGTTTAATCTAAATCTGAACTAGCCTTTCTACTCCATTATCTCTGCTAAAAGGGATGATGAATGGGTACCTACCCGTGGAAAGATATGCTGGCTAATAGCTCGTGCTCTGGATCAAGCAGATCTGGATTCTAATCTTAGTTCTACCACCCACAAGGTGATCATAACAACCGCCTCAACTGAAACAAAGATAATAACTGTCCACTCAGAAGAGCATTTGGATGATGCGTTGAAAGGCCTTGGCACAAAATACATCTGGTTTCCGACACTTCGGTCACTGGAGTGTACTAACAAATCTCTGTGTCATGGTGGCAGAGACAATGCTGGTGTTAATCCAGAATCATCTTCTCTTCTTTCACTCAGAGCTTGGTCAAATTCCCCACATGCCCCAGCCTCCCTTGCACTTAAAGGAGATCATGTGATTGAATTCTAGCCATTGGAATATAGGGATTTCTAGGTCTGGCCTGTAACATACCTCCCATACCATCCTCAGTGCTCTCTGACTATTCTATCATTTACTTAATGTCAAATCCTGGAGAAAACACTGAGTGACCAGAGGGAAGAAATGAATCCTGGAATGACGGTATAACACAGACTCTCTCACTTTCTTTCAAACACTTGAGACTATGAACTGAACAATGAATAACTGATAATGTGTTAAATTATCGAGGTTTTAGTATTCTTTGTTTTATTTTTTTTTAAAGATTTTATTTATTTATTTGACAGAGAGAGATCACAAGTAGACGGAGAGGCAGGCAGAGAGAGAGAGAGAGGGAAGCAGGCTTCTTGCTGAGCAGAGAGCCCGATGTGGGACTCGATCCCAGGACCCTGAGATCATGACCTGAGCCAAAGGCAGCGGCTTAACCCACTGAGCCACCCAGACGCCCCTAGTATTCTTTGTTTTAGCACGTAGCTTGTACTAACAAATGCGATCAGCTCCTTTGAATTTTGCCTAAAGTATAAATGGAAATGCAATATATTTCTTCACAGGACATTAAACCATGATTAATGTTATAACAATTAAATTACAATAATACCTAAGTTTTTAAAAGTTTTTAAAAATAATTACTATGTGGCAAGCACTATAATCTTTTATGTCGACTGTCTAAATTATCACAGAGCATAAGAGAGTGATATTATTTTTAGTCCCATAATTCAGAATAGTTAATGTAACCACAAATGGATGAAGAAATTTTGAAAGTGTCAGAATTTGAAACCTAGATGGTGTCAACCAAACTTGTAATATCACTGAGAATCCGCTAGGTTACTCTTTTACAGTTTTCTCACCTTTTTTTCATTGTTACTCCCTTAAGGAGCATGTCTAGACATTTTGTTTTCTAATCACCTCTCCATGGAATTTTAATACCAGACACTGTATATTTGTTTATGTATTATATGCATGTTTGCACTTTATACATTAAAAAGGGAGATGTTATTTTGTCACCAAGAACCGATTTTACATTACTCCCATTGAGAATGCATATTCTACACATACAGACAATTCCCAAATCTCAAACAACAAAGGTTATTTCTTGCTGTATTGTGAATCTACTGGGGGCTCTGCCCTACATCATTCTCATTCCAAAGCCTAGTTTGCTGGGAGAACCCATTTTCTAAACAAATGGAAAGGCAGAATATGGCTGTTAAATCCTCTGGCTGGAAATAGATGGCACTATTTCTTATATTTTATGTTTTGTTGCCAAAGGAAGGCAAAAGACCCAGCCATTCACCCTTCATGAATGGCAGAAAGCTGGAAATATTTGTTGAGCTGCTCTATTTACTATCGCACATAACCATCTCCTATAGATGTATTTGCTTTTGAAAGGAATTATGTAAATTTATTATAGCAATATGGGTCATCACAGATTGAAGAGAAACTCTGTTTGACTACCATATGATTCTGGACTGGGTTGAGAAGTAGTCCCCAAATTCATGTACACTTAGAACCTCAGAATGTAATCTTATTTGGAAATAAAGTCTTTGCAAGTGTAGTCAAATTAAAATGAGTTTATAGTGGATTAGCGTGAGAGCCCTAATCCAATCACTAGTGTCTTTATGAGAAGAGGGTGGGCACCTGGGTGGTTCAGTGCATTAAGCATCTGACCCTTGGATTCCACTCAGGTCATGATCTCAGGGTTGTCAGACTGAGCCCTGCTTTGGGCTCCGCACTGGGCATGGAGCCTGCTTAAGATTTTCTCTCTCCCACTTCCTCCCTCTAAAAGAAGAAGAAGGAGGGGCGCCTGGGTGGCTCAGTGGGTTAAGCTGCTGCCTTCGGCTCGGGTCATGATCTCAGGGTCCTGGGATCGAGCCCCGCATCGGGCTCTCTGCTCAGCAGGGAGCCTGCTTCCTCCTCTCTCTGCCTGCCTCTCTACCTGCTTGTGATCTCTCTCTGTCAAATAAACAAATAAAATCTTTAAAAAAAAAAAAAAAGAAGAAGGAGAAGGAGAAGAAGCAGGAGGAGGAGAAGAAGGAAGAGGAGGAGGAGGAGAAGAAGAAGAAATTTAGACGCCACCGGGAGCAGATAGCTATGTGAAGACAATGGCGGAGATTGGTGTCAGGCTGCTGTTTGCTAAGAAATGCCTGTGGCTCTCGAACTCTGGAAGAAGCCGGAAAGGATTCTTCACCAGAGCCTCAGAGAGTATGGTTTTGCCACACTTTGATTATCTAGCCTCTAAAATTGTAAGAGGAAATTTCTGTTGTTATGAGCCACCAAATTTGTGGTACTGCCTTACAGCAGCCTTAAAAAATTGATATAACCATTACCTGTTTTAATCAATTCAAAATGGGAACATAGCTTTTCAGTTACTAGAGCCAAGTGAAGAGGTACAAGGTGGCTCAGTTGTTAAGCAGCCAACTCTTGTTTTTTTTTTTTTAATTAATTTTATTTTTTTTAAACATATAATATATTTTTATCCCCAGGGGTACAGGTCTGTGAATCACCAGATTTACACATTCCACAGCACTCACCATAGCACATACCCTCCCCAATGTCCATAACCCTACCCCCCCAACCCCCCTCCCCCCATCAACCCTCAGTTTGTTTTGTGGGATTAAGAGTCACTTATGGTTTGTCTCCCTCCCAATCCCATCTTTAACTAAGGTCATGATCTCAGGGTCCTGAGATTGAGCCCCAGGTCTGGCTCTGTGCTCAGCGGGGAGTTTGCTGGAGATTTCCTCCTTCTGCCCCCCCCCCCCCGCCCCGCGCCCGCCACATGCCCTCTTTCATCTGTGAGCACTCTCTCTCTCTCTCAAAATAGAAAAATAAAATCTTTAAGAAAAAGATTTTATTTATCTATCTTACAGGGGGGAGGGGCAGAGAGAGAGGGAGAGATGCAGACTCCCCACTGAGCCAGGAGCCCCACTCAGGGCTGGATCTCAGGACGCTGAGATCATGACCTGAGCTGAAATCAAGAGTCAGATACTTAACCAACTGGGAGCCACCCAGGTACCCTGATATATAAAATCTTTAAAAATAAAGCCAAGTGGATAGATGGCAAATTAGTAGAGGCCTTTGAAAATAATGGTGATATGCATTATATATCTATTTAAATCACAAGTTTATTCTACATGTATATGTACACAAATAGACACATATATATCTAAATTCAAAGGAAACTAAATTAAAGAAAAATTTAAATTTAAAGAGTTTATTTGAAAAGATCCATTTTAGAATTTCAGAATGGAATGGTAATCTTAAAGATCATCTATCATAATCTCATTATACAGCTCAAGGATAAGAGGGCTATTTAATTTAATAATAGACATCTTATTCATAGATTGGTCTTTTAAAATGTATATTAATTTAACCAAGCCAATTTTAGAACTTAGATATTATCTTTTGTTAATTGTTATTGTAATTGCCAGTGGTTTCTGATTAAAATCTATTATATACATACTAGCACATTTTAAATTCTTGTCTAATTAGAATTTTCAAAACAAAAAAGTAACTTTATATAATGAAAATATTAGAAGAAATAGTAAAGTCTATTCTATAGTCTCTATGTGGAAATATAAATAACAATATTTGGTCCTGGTTTTAGTGATGTTTGTTACTGAATGTCTCTGCAAAATATAGCAAAGGTCATCCCAGGTCCAGATCTGGACAAATGCCTATGGCAGTGAATAGAAGACTTAAGTCATTTCCTCTGTTGATTTCTGGAATGTAGTTTGAAAGAGGGAGAAGACTTCACTCTCATTGTTTTGCAGATCTCGTTTTAAAATAAAGAAAAGAATTAGCCAAATCTCAGCTTCCACATCACTAGTTCATTTCCTCCATCAGTTTTCTTCTATGTTCTAAAAAACAAAGTATTCTCCAAATTTAGAAGCTCCTGAAATTACCAAACACGTGACCTATCCTGGCAACTTTTTTCATATGCACAGTAGCTCTGACCTCCGCCAATCCCCATGATCATTAACAAGTAGCAATAAATACACCTACCCCCAAAGGAAAAAAGATATGGAGCCTCTTACCAAGTTGAAGGAACGTAGTCTCATCAGTCTGTTACTTTCAGTCTAAAGTAACATCCATAATAACAAGGACTGAAATGTACCACAAGCTATTTTATACAGAGAAATGTACATGGAGTCCAGCCAAAATCTGAACCAACTTCATAGATATGCCATTCACTGATACATTGTACAGTACTTAATGCTATGCCTTGCACCAAAACTTCAGTATGAAAGGGAGGTGGTGGAAAGAAGAAAGAATTTATCAGCTGTCTTAGAGTCACCAAAGTAAAAAACAAAACAAAATGAAACAAAACAAAAAACAGAAAAGATAGATGGTAGAAGATTCTGGAAAAGTGTGATACATTCCACAAATATTCAGGCCCATACATGGGGTCATGGAGCAGAGTTAGAAGGAAGTGCAAAACCTCACGTTCATAGAACCAGGAAAAAAAAAAACAAAAAACATGGACAAGAGCTATCAGATGGTTTTGTTAAGTTTTTGGAGGACCTAAAACAGATCAGGAACAGGGAAAAAGACTCTTAAGAATGACAAAACACTGAGGTTCTGAGAAATTAAGTAATGTCAACAAAAGAGTGCAAAAACAGGAGTGCTGAGTCCTGACTGACATCCAAATCCATCTCATTTCCACTAAATTGTGCTAATTTAAGGCTGATCATTGTTCTCCAGCTATAAAGAGGGTGTGTCAAATATTTTTTTCTCGAATATTTTTAATTTGAGGAAAATCACTGGCGGTTAGCAAACTCAGGGATTTCAGAGCAGTTCCTTATTTACTGGTCTCAATCAGTTATGAAAAAGGGTAAGGAAATAAAACAGAATAAAAGGGAAATATATGTGGCGGGGGGACAGAGAGGCAGGAAAATGAAGCAGTAGAGAGGAATGTTGGATCAGCGTGGTTTCTCTAAGAAAAAGCAAGAGAAAGACATGATTCCATATTCCTTGGGCTCCCAATTTCACTTCTCAGCTTAGTATTCTTCTTCTTGATTTCTTCTACCTTTTGTCTTTTTTTTTTTTTTAAGATTTTATTTATTGACAGAGAGAGAGATCCCAAGTAGGCAGAGAGGCAGCAGAGAGAGAAGAGGAAGCAGGCTCCCTGCAGAGCAGAGAGCCCCATGCGGGGCTCAATCCCAGGACCCTGGGATCATGACCTGATCCAAAGGCAGAGGCTTTAACCCACTGAGCCACGCAGGCGCCCCTCTACCTTTTGTCTTATAAGAAAACTGAGATGTGGCCTCCTTAGCTTTCACCACAGGACTTTGAGCCAGTTTAGCTCATCCCCCTCCCTCTCCCTCTAAATTAAATCTGCTAGTTGGTCAGGGGGACATCCTTGACTCCTACCCTTACCAGAGATCTGAGCTATGGTCTTCAAGGGAGCTCTCACTGCTTAGAAGATTACATTAATTGCTATAGCTCTATCAAGTATTATGCTGACATAAATGTGTCAAAGATCTTCCTTGCTGTTCCTCCTATCATGATAGTGAAAGAGTTAAAACAGCTTAGCCAGTGCCATGTAGCAATTTCCTGGTCAGAATTTGGTCTTACGTTGGTTTGTCCAATTTACTTTCGCTGCAATGTGTGTTCTCCGGGGTGTCCAAACTGGCGATGTCTGTGTGTGCTTTTGCATGAACTCTGGAAGCAATAGGTGACCAATTTAGTCTCAGCCCCTTTCATGCATGCAATGTCTGTCGGCTTGAGAAAGATGTCACTTTCTTGGGCCATCAGTCTGACAAGAGACCTAACTGTAGTAGGAGATTTAGGGGGTTCCTTCCTACCTGTTTCCCTCAGACTGCGATTTCTTTTTGTAATATGATCTTGTCATCACCGTTGTCATCAGAAAGACAATAAGGGGGTTATTAACATTACTGTTTGTCAGACTTCTATATTCATTTTCCTTGAAATGGTGTCTCAACTGAAGAACAGAATTATATTTTGCCTTGTCTCCAGAAATGCTTTTAAATTAGAATTGATGCTTGAGCTACATGACTTTTCACTGCTGATGTAATTTAGATTTTTTATCTGAATGATAAGTAGCAGTATGACTCTATTCTTCTAGTTACAAATCCATTAACTGTCCCCCTCCCCTTAAAAAGCTGTTGCTTTACAAACAGTAGCTTTTATGCCAATGACAAACACCAGAATGTATTATCTTCGTCAAAACGCCTGTACCTATTCCTGGATAAATCTCTAAGGCATGAGAAACTTCAGTGGTTGGAATAAAGAAGATTGGGAAAATAAAGAATTCATGTGTTCAATTCACTCAACAGATTTCTACTGTGTGCTCTTACGTGCCAGGCTATAACAGAAATAAGGTCGGCCCCATAAACATACATTGCTTTTCTGGATTTTAGTTCCTTCCTCTGTAAAATGAGAGATCTGGACAAGTGACGTCCAAAGACAAGTCCCTCCTAAGAACAGATTTCCCATTACTTTATTTTGCTCACGTAGAAGGTATTTCCAAGGATTTCAGCTTTTGTATTAATAATCGGGCTTGAGCCCTTTGCAGAAGATAAAGAATCATGGCTTCCAGTGTCAGATTCTGTGAAATAAGATTACTTTGAAAGCTGTGATAAGGGTCAGTGTTTATTTTGATAGTGTTTCATTGGCCAATCTGGTCCAATCCTTTCTGCTTGTATTCACAAGCCGCTGTCCGGGTGTTAGCAGTTTTTCTTCAGCGGCAGGTGTAGACTGGAAAGTGTGGTCATCCCTGCTTGCTGGTTCATCTGTTACATTATATGCACATACTGTACCTGCCTTATTCTAATATCACAACTGTCTATTAAAGTAAAGGAGGATATCAGCATCCTTGATCTAGCACAGCTTATACCGATACATATATTGTGCTGTAAGGGTCAGAATTTACCAGTTGTGAAGTGGTCTCTAGGGATTCCACTGAGTTACATTATTAAAGCCTATAGGACGGAAGAAAATTACAGTGAATTCTCATGATTAGAATGTGAAACACTAAAGACCACGCGTGAGCATATACACACTTCTGTCATTTGCCTATCTACTTGCAATGAACATTTAGTTTTGACTGTTGATTTGATTGTGGCGATTTCAGTGAAGGAAAATTTTTAAAATAAATAAATCGAAACGTTGGCGGACTCATGGCAGAATTACATCTGCCTGTAGACCCTCCTGAAGGCTGTTCCCTTATCAGATAACACGTAGAGCATAAAATTTTGTAAAACGTCCAGTTAAAGAGCAGCAACAAGGAAAATTCGTCTCTAGGAGTGATGTGGAGTTTTCAGCGGGCATCATCAGTAAATGCTCCAGTTTCTTATATGTTAATCCCTAAACACTAAGACTGTAATACTTTCCATTAGCACCCTACCAGCCCATTCTAACACCCCTCGGCACAAATGATACCACCCAGGAGACTTTCCCTAAGAGAGTTGTAAAGATTCCTGAGGTTGTTTGCATTTCAAAAGAAATTCACTTAAATCATGCATCTTTTGTCTAACCTTATGTCATCCCCTTTTATGTTCAGTTGGGAGCAATTTGTCTGTTCTTTCAGAAACTTTTGTTAGTTATCATGTTAACTAAATTTGCAAGTCACTATAGGACATTACTCTGGTTTTGACCTTAGCAATAAATTTATATCTGAATTTGTTACACCAGGAGAACTGAAAAGCTCCCACAAATTTAATTATTGGTGTCACTTGGGACACGTTTGCTTATATCTTAAGATGTAACATTGTAGCAGAACCGTAAATAAAGAGCAACAATTTTGGAGGCATCTTATGAGCTGATGGCAGGTTTAAGAAGTCATTAGTAAAGACAAGTCCAAAATAATAATTAAGGGTTGGAATGCAAATGACATCCACTGATCAAGAACATCTAGTAACAAAAACTAAAAGAAATAGTTTTTTCATTATAGTAAAATATTTTGTTAGAGGTTTATAACCACTTCCTTTCAACATAACCATCACACATTCTAAAGGGAGGAGCTAGTCACCCAGTCTCCTCTCTTTAAAAGAGAGCACACTAAATTAATTTACTGCCAGAGAGAGGACTGACCTTCTCTTTTCTCTTTTCAAAAAAGTCCAAGAGAAAAAACAAAACAAAACAAAACAGGAAAAGGTCAAACTAGTGGTCATTTCACTAATGTGTCAATGTCTTCACTTTCTGGTATTCATATATTCTAAATCATGTCTTCCTCTTCCAATATAGTATTCAGTCACAAATTCAAAATAAAGATAGATTTCTGGAACAATAGTTAACACAGGAAAATGCTCCAAAATGGTGATATGAAGAGTAAGCTTTTAAAAGCACATCTGAATTTCTTTTTTTCTCTTCTTTTGCTTTATTATTCTTCAAAATGCAATCCATAACTGGGACTTACAGAACCCCCACATCTCCAGCCCTTCGTTATTTCTCTCGGTATGGTAAGTGGCTACGAATCCAATGTTAGCTTCTACTCTAAGTACCTCATTCTCTCTAAACACTGGATCATAGAACCATGTATGTTTATGTCCATGCAATACACAGACAATTTTGTTTTGTAGCTGGGATGAGTCCCTGTTTTGTGGGTCCCTGTCCCTCTCCATCAGCTACTCAAGCTGCCCATCTGACTGCCTCGCTTTCCAAACAGTTGTGCTCAGTGCCAGACCTGTTTCTGCACTGACACTGATATTCAGAACAATAAACACATAGGGCTTAAAGTCTTTCCATCTGATGTCCCTGACACTCAAATGTACCCATCCTGCATCTTCTCCCATCTGATCTCCACTCAAAGATTTCTGAGATAATAATTTGATCCATGTTGGAATATTGAATGTTCGCCTACCTTAAATTCAGAAATTTAACTGGTAGGGACATGCTAAATCAATCTGTAGAGGGGTGTTTTGGGGATAAGGTTGAGAACTTATAGTAACTAAGTGAACCCTATTGGTATATGTGTTCCCTCAACATAGAACTGACCTTCTGTGCAAATATTTGTCATCCATGTACATGATATACAGATAATCTGAATTATTAGTCCTGAAAAAAAATCATATGAAACACCACATTTTTGTATTTTAAGAGGTTAAATTAAGGTGTCTAATTGTACTATAAAACATACTGTAGATATTTTTAATTTTCAAAAATAGAGATGCCCTTTATCATGTCATTTTATGCATATTTTGTAATTTAAGTATAATCAGAATATTTCTAAACACTTCTTTAGCTATAGATATTATGGACTAACATTAAAATGAGAAGCTAATACTTTGGCATGAGAATTTCACTAGATTTTAATTTTTAAATTGATTTTAATTAATTATGCAGATTTTAATTTTTTCTGACTAGTTATAGGTTTGAAAGAAGTGTTTTGAAATAGTTCTGTGTTGATAAGGGGGTAATTAGGGTTTTTTCAATACTTGTCTCTAAGAGGCTGTATCCCTTCAACACAGTGTCTAAATTTCTTAAACTCTAAAAATACAGAAAACTTTGACATAAAAATGGTTATTAAAATTATTGTACATCATGACATTTTAAATCCAATTATAATATATCTCAACTATTTTGACAATCTTTTGGAGGCTGTTTGACCTTTTTTGACTTTATTTCCTTATCCACTATTTGGCTTACTTTCTAGTACTTTCCTGGAGAGAAAAAAAAAAATGGTTTGTAAAAATATTATTTCTTAAGCCAGTCACAGAAGGACAAACATTGTATGATTTCACTGTATGAGGTTCCTAGATAGTCAAATCCATAAAGACACAAAGTACCATGTTGGTTGCTGGAGTCTGAGGGAAGGAAAGAATGAGTTGTTAATTAATAGGTACAGAGTTTTGGTTTTGCAAATGGAAAAAATGCCAGAGATGGATGGTTATGATGGTTGCACAACAATCTAAATGTATTTAACACTAAAAATCACTAAAATGGTAAATTTTATGTTTTGTTAAAATGATTTAATTTTATGTTATGTTTCTCCACAATTGAAAAAAAATGTATGATTTTGCATGTTTTCTTTGGTAAGTAGATTTTTCCACTGCTTATGTATAGAAAATGTTTAAATACTAACAAGTATAAGGATAAAATTTTATACAACTCACCATCTTACCATTCAAGAAATAAACAAGGTTTTCATAGATTTCCATTTTTCTCTGCATATTGTTTTCCAGTTGTGAGTTTAATATTTATTATTCTGTATCCTGCTTTTTTTCCACATAGTGTTAGATTAATGTTATTAAACTTGTAACCACCATTTTATATGGTTTATACCATATAATATGGATACACCATATTTATTTAATATTTCCTTATTATTTGACATTTAGGTTATTTCCAGAATTATTCTTTGTTTCCTTTAAGGAACAACACTGACTTGGACATATTTTCTATAAGCCATTGTGCACATTTTTCATTTCTTCATTAGACTCTAAGTGTTTGCTTACATAGATTGACTTACTGACTCAAAGGACGTGAACTTTTTAAGGTTTTTAATATGCATTGCAAAGATCTGAGAAAAACAGGAAAAATTTACACTCTCACTAGCCATGAATAAGAGTGTCTGCTTCAATAATGCTTTTATATATAGAAAGTTCTCCCAATCCAAATATTTAATATATTACTGAGTTCTCAGTTTTTACTGCTTTATTTGTGGTTTTATTTTTACATTTAACTATAAAAATCAAAATGGGGTTTTCAATTTTACTGTAATGTGAACATCTCAATTATGTTTCCTGAAACCGATTCAAGTTTTATTTATTTATTTATAATTCTCCTTCTCCTTACTTTTAAAAACATCAAAGTCTCTTTTAATAGTTCTAACAATATATCAAAAATGATAATGACTAGAATCAATGATTGTGCTTTATGTTGGCTAGGTTAAGCATTTTACGTAAATGAACTTGATTACTATCTTTGGATTCTTATTGCCAAGTCCCTGTTACTGTAAATCCTCTTCATTAAATCAGCCAGTAGAAGTGGTACAACTGTGGATCAAATCCAAATCTGTCTGAATCTAGGGTCCAAAATCTTAACTTTGAGTGACAATACAGAAACATCGCCTTATTGAAACCAACTCGTTTCTTGTTTTTCAAAAATTTCCACAGAAATTTGAAACAGTCTATTAGCAAAGTTATAAATACTTACAGATGAAAGAATAACTCAAAAATCGTTTAAAGTGATGAAATCCTCAAAACGAAAGGTCTGTTTGGGCCCCTCTGTTTCCTTCCCAAGTAACATTTTCCCCCTGAATTTCCCACTTACCATTTCTATTTACTTTCCTCCATTCCCTTCAAGGCCCCTCTGTTTATGAAGAATTTCCTAATATCTTTAGGCCACAGAGAACTATTCTTCCTTTGTAATACTTATTTTGGGGAACACTCATTTAAAATTTATCCTAAGCTCTTTGAGGGTCTAGTAGGAACCATTGTTCTGTTAGATCAGTGGTAGAAGAAAGATGTTCTGGGGCGCCTGGGTGGCTCAGTGGGTTAAAGCCTCTGCCTTCAGCTCAGGTCATGGTCTCAGGGTCCTGGGATGGAGCCTCGCATCCGGCTCTCTGCTCGGCAGGGAGCCTGCTTCTTCCTCTCTCTTTGCCTGCCTCTCTGCCTACTTGTGATCTCACTCTCTGTCAAATACATAAGTAAAATTAAAAAAAAAAAAAAGAAAGAAAGAAAGATGTTCCATTTTGGAAGGATGACCTTCTCGGCCAACCACCAACATGGGAAAGGATACCCCTGGACCAGAGATGAAGAAGGATACCCCTGGACCAGAGATGAAGAGGGAGTGCTGCTTTTTCTTGGTAATCCAGAATGGCAGAATCAACTGTGACAATAATTGGAAATGCCATCAGGTTATCCTTATCTTCCATTAATTTGTATTTTAAAAAATATCTATATTGAGTTTATACATGTTAGAATTAGAATAAATCTAAGATATTGCTCTGAACTGATAAGCGCTTTCCCTTACTGTATACTTCATGGTCAGAAGCTTTTCTATATGAAAGCAATACACAGGGCTTGGGCTGGGCATTCAATATTTTATTAATATAAATAAAATATAAAAACAAAGTTAGGGGTGCCTGGGTAGCTCAGTGGGTTAAAGACTCTGCCTTTGGCTCAGGTCATGATCCCAGGGTCCTGGGATCGAGCCCTGCAGGAGCCTGCTTCCTCCTCTCTCTCTGCCTGCCTCTCTGCCTTCTTGTGATTTCTGTCTGTCAAATAAATAAATAAAATCTTAAAAAAAAAAAAACGAAGTTAGAAGATTCAACCTTATGTCCATAGTATTTTTGATTATCAGGTACAGTGCAAGTCAAAAAAGAAACTGAATATTTATTGAATATTTATTAAAAGTTGTGTGAATCACAACATATATTTTAAAATAAAATTGGAATCTTCAGATCCATGTCCACAAAAAAAGTGAAATAAATAAAATTATGCAAATAATATAGTAAATAATATTAGAATCTTCATGGGTTTATGGTTCTTCCTGATGTGTCTCATTTTTAATTTTGCCTCTTTTTAAGTAAATGATTCATTTAAGAGACTTAAAAGTGTTTTTCTAAGGATGGGATGAAAAATAATAAAATGTGAAATTTTTTTCAATATGTTTCAGTTTAAGTAACTTAAAGAACTAGTTTTATTGAACTAATACTCTAGGAAGATTGTGCAAGAAAACCATGTCCAATCTACTTCATATACACTTTAATTTCTTGGGTTCTGATAGCTATTTGATGTTATCCCTGATGGGGTCGAATAATCATTACATAAATCAGTGTGACTTCCCCATTTATTTACTCTGTCTTCCTTTTACAGTTGAAGATTTTCTCTTGTGGTTGTCTTATTTTTAACCCATTTTCTTTGAATTTAAAAGATGAAAGGTCATAGACACAAAGTCTGATTATTTTTCCACCTAATGGTTTCTAGAATTAGGTGCAAATTCCAAGGCAACATTCTCATATTTTAATAGCCTTCTTTTGTGGGCCTTTTTTTTTTTTTTTTTTTGGTCTAATGTGCTTTTATTTTAATTCAGAATTCTAGACAAAATAAAGATCTCCTGGTTTGATAATTACTTGAGGTAAGATTATTGTGCACATGGGCTATATAGTAAATTCAATAAGATTGACAGCAGATGTGGTTATGGGCTTTAGATGTACCTGTAAAATCTTAGACAATCTATGCTACTGATTTCTGATCAAAAGCTTAGTAAATATTGTTTTAATATATGAAGTTCACTTTATAAAGAAGTATATTCTGTCTGAGGTAGATGGTTTCGCACTTTCATGCTGCTATGGAACTAAGTTACTCTTTGAATAAACTTGCTCTCTTTACATGCAAAAGTTCTGAGCATATAGGGTAGCTCGGTGCAAGAGAAACGACATGAAATTTGGAGAGATGTTTATGGCCAGATCCCCGCCCTAACATTCCTGGCAGTGTGGCCTTGGACAAAACTCTTGTCTGGGAATCTCGGAGTCTTCACCTAGAGAAGGAAGATAGCAATTGCATTGTGGGGCTATTGTAACTATTAGAGGTTGTATTAGATCATGCTATATGAACATGTCTTTGTAGACTAAAAAGTTCAAATATTGGTTATTTCCTATGTTTCGATTTAAAGCATGTAAAGGTAATGTCTCAGTTACATGGTATTAACATTATATTGCCAGGAGCTGGACTTACAAAGATAAATGGATATGATGTCATTTTTGGTGGCTTGAGAATCTTATATGCATATTAAGATAACAAAAATGTGCTGTTCACAAGCAGTAGTAAAGCATTTTTGGGTTTTTGTTTCTTTGTTCTTTTTTTAGAGAAAAGATGAAGATTTATGTGTGCGTCTAATTCACAGTGGCACCATGATCTGACAAAGCAAATTCATATCAAGTGTAAAACTGCGGGTGAAAATTACATATGAGGACAAGGACAGTGAGAGGCAAAATAAATAAGTTAATAAAACCAAATATTAATATCGGATATGGATCAAGTTATGTTTCCAAGGTAGGAATATGTTGTGCTAACGTGACAGGTCACTTCAACAGGTTTTCCTTTCCTGTTATGTTAAGGTAAGGGGTCATTGACTGTTTTTCAAACTGTGGGTTGTGGGCTGGGGATAGGGGAATGATGAGGGAGAAACCCATCTAGGACCAGCCTTAGCATTGTATGTATAAGGGATTCTTATAAGAAATAAGCTGTTAAAAATGTGGAAATTACAGGCCTATATGTTTAGCCCCTTCTAACTCTAAAATCCATTGATTTTTCTAACTCTACCCAGTATCAACAGTGCTAAATGTCATCCTAGAATATAATTTGCATAGAGTTGTTTTAATCGTCGGTGGTTATAGGTTAAGTATTTCTTGATCCTTCAGTGACCTTTTAGGAGGCATTCCAAGAAAACAAAGTAAAAATGGAGTGTTCTCTTAAAATATCAAAGGCAAGGAAAAGATAGAATCACTAATACCATGTTACACTTCTGTGCTTCTTATAAATCCCTTACGTGTACACAAAGGCCTTTTCATTACAAACCGGTCACAGTTTTTAGAAGTGACAGCACTAATAACAACCTCTAAATGATATTAATCATGTTAAAAGAAAAGAGATCTTGCTTTAGTAAAACATTAGCTAACTCTTGTTAAATTGATTTTGGCCTCCTTGGTTAATTGATTTTAAACACTATTTCCTTAGAGTTTTTATGATGAGCTGCACTGGGGGGAAATGACAAGGTTTCTCCTGAAATGCTGGCTAGAAATATGTTTTTTGTTTGTTTGTTTTTTTTTCTCTTAAATGAGTACTTTCTTTTTTAGAAGGCTTTTGTAAGCTGAACTTTTAGCAGGTAGGAAGGATACCATTTTGAAAGCAAATATCTGAAGTTCATTAGAATTCCTTTGTGAGTATAATCTATGATTTGCGATAATATAAATGTGACAAAGTTAACAATAAAAACACAATTAATAGAGTGAAAGATTCATTATTCAGCAAAAGGAAGAAGCAGGAACACAAATGTTGAATAAGGTTCTGCTGATTCATTTAGGTGAGTGCTCTCTTTCTCTCTCTTTAATGGCCAGCATCAATCCACAACTCCTTTGCTTGTCTGTGATAACAGAACAAAACTTAGGTGGTCTTTTGACCACCCCCAGTCTCCAGCTGGCCTGATTATTCCTCCCTTAACAAAACCAGGTCTTTTTCTAATCCGGCACCTCGCATTTTTATTGAGCTGGTGACTCCACGGTTTAAGTAAAAATGGAAGAGTCTGATAGTAAGAACTTCCAACACCGCCATGTCATGTTCTAGGGGTTTCACACCTTAGAAAGTGAGCGTGAAAACTGCTGGGATCTGCGTCACAGGGCAGCCCCATTTGGAGTCACACACTTGTGTGCAGTTCACCTTGTGAGTAGCTCTGGCCATTCCCTATTCAAGCACAGCTGTAGCTGGGGAAAGAATGAACACTCCCCCTCACCCTGCCCCCCATTGCTATTGTGAGCTTAATCAGAGTTTCACCCTGGTCTTCCAGTGGACAAATTACCTAAGTTGCTTGGGAAAGAAGAATGTCAAATGAAAAAGAAATCCATTAGGTGTTTGTGTAGGGAATCTTGGAATAAGAGACAAGGCCAGTTTAGCAGCCCTTAAAAAACTTTTTAATGCTTTAGAGTCTGTCAGACCAAATGTTTATGCTCTCTCAGATTCAGGCTCAAAAACAAGGAAAATGAGATTTCACACAATGGTAATCATCCTAAAAGTATTTGGGCAGATGTCCCTGCAATAAAGTAACCATAGAGAAACTAATGTTTATCAAAATACTAAATTTGAGTAACTTATATTCCAGTATGTTCTAGGTTAGTGGAAATGCATAAAAATTTTCCACTTTTAGAGACACTGTTCCTAACTACGTTCAGTTAATCCCCATTGCCTTTCATATCACAGGATAAGAAAATAATTGAGGCATCTGTGCTAATTAAAATTTGTTTTATTTTTAGGATCTTAGAAAAGGCTATATTTACTAAGGATACAGAGATACTACCTTACCCCAAAAGAAAGGAAACATCAATATGCTTTATCTAGTCTGTTTCTCCCTACCCGTTTCATATCTTCCACTTAACGTCTACACCCTTAAATGCATGGAGATTGAGATGCACTATTTCTTGATGCATTTCAGTACTATACCATATTTATTGAAAAAATATGCATATGAGTGGACCCATGAAACTCAAACTTGTTGTTCTACAGTCAACTGTATTATTTTAATCAATGTCTAGAATTTATATTTAAATACATGATTTATAAAATAATTTTACATCAAAGTTATATTTGCTTTCTAGACCACATTCTTCTTTGTATCCCACTGTAAGAGCCATGCCTTTGCAATTATAAGCCCAAGTCAATGGGAAAATATAATTTAGTTAATAGAAATTACCTCTATGGATAATCTTTCAGAAACACATCTATCTTATAAATTAAGGTGTACCTATAATCTAATTTATTTTGTCATTATTTTTCTACTTTCCTTTAAAAATATTTCAATTCTTATTAGATTAGTGATGTGATGCCTAGTGATTGCAAATCGTATTATGACACTAATATTGGCTAATGCTTAAAGATAAAAGGATTTTTATAGAAATTTCTATTTCTTTTTCTTAAATGACTAGACCTCCAGTCAACTGTATTTTCTAATTCTTACTTTAACATCTGAGATCAAAATAGAAACACTTCTAAAAGAAATGGTGCTGTTAAGGAAACTGAAATGAGGTAGTGAAAAGGTATTAGAAACAGAAATCTGCAAATGCAAAAGTTCAATTAATAAAAATCTGCCCATGTAAAGAGAATATAGCTGAACTGGATTTAGGAAGATTCCATGGGAAGTAATCACAGTGGCTGACCATCAGGAGAACTTGAGTTAATTGAAATAAAGATTACCAGGCCAACTCAAGGGCATCTAAATTCAGTATTTCTGGGCCTAAGCCTGAGAATCTATATTTTAAAAGTTTTATCATGGAATTCTGATACTCAGACAAATCACTGACTTTTGAGTTTCCATAAGACCAATTTTGACAATAAAATCTTCTCACCCAGTGGTTATCTTATCTTTCTAATCTACCCACATAACTAAAACTTCTATTATCAGGTGACTCTTCAGTTTCCAACAAAGCATACATACTGTTTCCAGGAGACTAAATTCACACATGTTATTCAAATTTGTTGGATAGTGTCATAGTATCATGGAACATTGATTGTATATTGACATGAACTTCCCCAAGTGCATAAGGAAGTTTCACAATGTCTGGAAATGGAAAGCCAACAAAAGAGGAAGTTCCCAAAGACAAAATCGCAAATCTTGCAATTGTCTGGTATCTCTCTGCTCTGAAGTCCTTAACATGGACTAATTCTAAGATACACAGTGGTGACCAAGGTATACCGAAAACCACAGCATAAAATGTGCATACTCCTGAAGTATCAAATTTATTTTTTTACATTATAATAGACACAAATATATTATGAACTAAAACTAAAACATTTTCTATATTCATATGTCCCTCATACATACATATGTGTGTGTGTGTGTATGTGTGTGTGTATCTCTACATATTTGTGCTTAGAGAGGGAGAATAATACAGTTCAAAGAAATTACGAGCTTACATAAAATTGCTTTAAGTGCTCATCTCTCTCTCTTTTTTTTAAACATAACATGCCTAAATGATAAATCAATCCATTATTTTTAAAAATCGAGGTGAAAAATCTTTCGAATGAATTTTTCAAATAAGGGACCTAGCAGAAAACAGATGGCACACTCTCGCTGGTATTTTGAGGATACTTTAATAAAGGGATTATTTACTAAAGTTTATGCAAGGTTTAAAGAAAATTGCCCTGGGGCTAGTCACAAGAAGGAGCTATTAACCACCTCTAGTCTTAAGAAGGATAGCTATATGGAGATGTTCCTCCGACAGGACTGTGGCCTTTTGTAGAGGGCTGAAGAGGTGCAGCCAGCTTGGGTCATTAAGTCTGAAAAGGAGTCCAGCAAAAATTCCCGAGTTCATCCTCTCCCTTTATACTATCACTTGCAAATGCCTACCACTGGCCAAACTCAAGTAGAAACCAAGCTGCTGATGTCCAAATGGATCAGCCTCCCAGGGCATCGAACAGGATGAAGGGCAGAGATGAATCTTGAGAAGCAAGAACATACCCAACCCAGGGAACAGATCATTTTGATGCTACTAATGTGTATACCTATTTTGATCAGCATGTACAGAGAGCCTTTCATACATCTGACAAATATTTACCGAGTACCTATTGTGGGTAAGGCTCTGTGCTAGGCACGAAAGACCTTATAGGGAAGCAAACACACAATATTCTTACATTCATAGGGTTTTTTGTATATAAAGAGCTAAATACAGAAAGAAACTTTTAAGTGTGATGGGTTTTATGAAGTATAATGCAGGATGAAAGGTAGAGAGGGACGGGGGTATGACATTCAGTGGTGTTTTAGTTAATAGTTCAAGGGCAGGGGTGCCTGGGTGGCTCAGTGGGTTAAAGCCTCTGCCTTCGACTCGGGTCATGATCCCAGGGTCCTGGGATCGAGCCCCACATCGGGCTCTCTGCTCAGCAGAGAGCCTGCTTCCTCCTATCTCTCTCTGCCTGCCTCTCTGCCTACTTGTGATCTGTCAAATAAATAAATAAATAAATCTTTACCAAAAAAAAAAAAAATAGTTCAAGGGCAGCAAGAACGTCAAGCAGCCAGCCATGGGATAACCTGAGGAAGGACCTCTCAGGAAGAAGAAAGGGCAAGAGGAAAGGTCCTGAGACTGGAACAGGTTTAGTGTATATACGGAAGAAAACAAATGGCCAAGAAAATGGTGGAGTCTGATGGGAGATGAGGTGAGAGTGGCAAGATATGGCCTGCTCATGCCGGGAATTATGGATTATTATGAAAAGTGTTTCTTTCATTATAAGAATAGATGTCTTTGTAGAGTTTTCAGTAGGAGAATTATGATTTTAGTTTAGTTTTTTTTTTTTTAAGATTTTATTTATTTATTTGACAGAGATCACAAGTAGGCGGAGAGGCAGGCAGGGGGTGCGGCGGGGAGCAGGCTCCCCACTGAGCATGGAGCCTGATGCGGGGCTCAATCCCAGGATCCTGACATCATGACCTGAGCTGAAGGCACAGGCTTTAACCCCCTGAGCCACCCAGGCACTCCTGATTTTAGTTTTTTAAAAGATTGCTCTGGCTATTCATCCTTCAAGAGAAGCAGAAAGCAGGTTAGAGAACTACTGCAATAGTCCAGGCTAAAGATGATGGTGGAATGGACTGGTAGTAGATAGAAAGAGTGAGGAGAATCAGATTCAGCCTGTGGGCCAAAGGTTGTTCCTACATGTGTAGTTTAATTTTTTTTTAATTTTTTAAAAGATCTTATTTATTTTATTTGACACAGAGAGAGAGATCACAAGTAGGCAGAGAAGCACGCAAAGAGAGAGAAGCAGGCTCCCTGCCAAGCAGAGAGCCCGATGCGGGGCTTAATCTCAGGACCCTGAGATCATGACCTGGACTGAAGGCAGAGGCTTAACCCACTGAGCCACCCAGGTTCCCTGTGTAGTTTAATTTTTATTGAAATCAAACAACTAATATGACTTCCAAATGGTCAAACTCTCCCACCTCCTGTTTCTGAAATCAACCAAGGTCAGTGAAAATGACATAAAATTAAATGTAATAACTGATCCTTTAAGTCAGCTTTCTGATTATGCTTTCATAGTCTTTCAATTAAATTAACAGAATTCTGAATTTATACCAATTAAACTTAAAAGCTGAATATATCTGTAAGCCAAGATCTAACTTAGTTATAAAGGTGATTTTTTTTTCATTAGTAATTCTTTGGTAAAGAAGTATAACTTTAGAATAACTCTTTCCAGGGGCACCTGGGTGGCTCAGTGGGTAAAGCCTCTGCCTTCAGCTCAGGTCTTGATCCCAGGGTCCTGGGATTGAGCTGGCATCAGGCTCTCCCTCAGTGGGGAGCCTGCTTCCTCCTCTCTCTCTTCCTGCCTCTCTGCTTCCTTGTGATCTCTGTCTGTCAAATAAATAAATTAAATCTTTAGAATAACCCTTTCTTTCTTTTTTTTTTTTAAAGATTTTATTTATTTTGGGGCGCCTGGGTGGCTCAGTGGGTTAAGCCGCTGCCTTCGGCTCAGGTCATGATCTCGGAGTCCTGGGATCGAGCCCCGCATCGGGCTCTCTGCTCTCTCGGGGAGCCTGCTTCCTCCTCTTTCTCTGCCTGCCTCTCTGCCTGCTTGTGATCTCTCTGTCAAATTAAAAAAAAAAAAAAAAAGATTTTATTTATTTATTTGACAGACAGAGATCACAAGTAGGCAGAAAGGCAGGCAGAGAGAAAGGAAGCGAAGCAGGCTCCCCGCTGAGCAGAGAGCCCGATGCGGGGCTCCATCCCAAGACCTTGGAATCATGACCTGAGCTGAAGGCAGAGGCTTTCACCCACTGAGCCACCCAGGCGCCCCTAGAATAACCCTTTCAAAAATGATTTTATCCTTTGGAGTTCTCTAACCAAACAACATAAAAATCTGTGAAGACCAGCAACGACCAAATGTCATGACCATCATATTGCACTTAAACATTGTTTATGAAATAACTCTTTAACTATAATTCTTGTGCAGTGAATAATTTAGAATTACCAGGAACATAAACAGCATTGGATTGGAATTTCATTTTTTTTTTATTGTTTAAAAATTGGGTTTGAGTCATTATTAAAAAAAAAATTTACCTTGACTTTTAAATAAGTTAGTCTGGTAATATACTCAATGAAAAAAAATAATCAACTCAGTTCTCTCAATGAATTTTTCTCAGTATTTGAATGAGTTATTGGTAGGGTGAGGACAAGTATTCATAAACTCTAAATTCTTAGTCCACAATTTAACATTAATGGTGATAGCAATAGTAACCATTATAGTGTTTATCATGACTCAGTTATTGTGCTAAGTCCTTTAAACGGGTTACATTGCTTAATTCCATTTTTTGAAGTAAGCGTTAATTTATTCCCATTGGACAGATGAGGAAGCTGAGCGCACAGAAATATGCTATCACACCCCTACTGCTCATTTTATTATAATGCATTTATCCTCGCTTTTCAGTGGCTAACATCGTCAGTGTAGGAAAATAGTAAATGAACAATTGTTTACACATCTACTCAGCAAATATTTTTTGAGCTTTTACTTCATGTCATACGTAATTTCAGGCACTAGTGATGAAGTAGTGAACAAAATGAGAAAAGTAAGTGTCAACTTATGTGAAGCTTCCCCATTTAGGCCTTCATATTTTCTGTTTAGTTATTATTGTCCTTTCATTCTGGATGATGTTAAGCAAATCTGAAGCAAGGCTCTGAGATTCATATCGCAACAGATTTTTCCAATTCTATACCTCTAACCTAGATCTGAGAGACCTAAAAATAAAAGAACAAGTGCTTTTCATAAATGATGAGCAACTTTCTATGGTTTATGTTGTTTAAGCTATTCTTTGTCATTAGTTTCCAGACTAGGCTTTCCTATGCTTTATGCTTTAACCTATGCTCCTATGCTCAGAAATCATGGGGAGGGGGTTTATCCGGTTTATTAATTACTATAATGTCAGTACCTAGAGATGTTCTCAGCTCATCTTTGGTAATAACTGCTAACAACTTTTTTCTAGACACCCTCTGTGTTTTCTGCATATGCGACTCACCATCTTCTCAGATACAAAGGGGCTAAAGTTATAATCAAATGTTAGAAAGTTTATGTGGTTCAATCAATAGAATCATCATTCTCCCAATTGCAAAGGAAAGAAGTTTGTAATTAGAATTGACATATAATTCTCCCTCACCTCATGTAACAATTAGGTTATGACCTAATTAGTCAACAACTCTGTACATTTTACCACTTTTACCTATGATTCCTTGAGAATAGACATCAGCATACATGTAGCAATGAGAATAATCATACAGATGCTATAAATGATTTCACTAAGAAAGAAAATCAATTGCTATATATGGATACTGTTCTTGAATGAAAAGATATTGCTCTCCCTCTTTCCTATATTTATGTCTCAGTTGATTTTTTTTTGGAACACCAATTGTGCAAAGACTATGTTTAATTTAATTTGGATTTGGGTTTGTTTTAGATTCCATATTCTAAACATTAGATTTAGATTAGTTTTAGATTACACATTCTACACATTACAGCAAGCCAAACTTTCCCACTATTTTTATTTTTGGGAAAAAAATCATAAAGCGATATTCTTTTTTTTTTAAATTAATTTATTTATTTGACAGAGAGGGAGAGAGCTTAAGTAGGCAGAGAAGCAGGCAGAGAGAGAGGAGGAAGCAGGCTCCCATAAAGCGATATTCTTAAAACACAATGATGCTAATAATTTTGATACAGTGAACTTGCAGCACCAGGAACTTGAACTTAATTTTGCTGATAGTTTCCAGATGAGAAAAAATGAACTATGAAAATAAAATTTTAGAAATCTGTAATTTTAGCATAAACCATATATTCTGATAATAATATATATCAGACTGGATTAAATGCAATGTTCAAATTCATTTAAAATAATAATGTTTTGCATAATATCTTAGTAAAAAATTAGCATTCAAATGTAAATTAGCAAAGCCGTTTTAGAGAGTAACTTTAGAACTGATTAAAATTGTTTAAAAAATGTATTTACTTAGACCCAGCAGTTTCCCTCTTAGGGATATAGAAATGTATCTCACATATATGCTTAAAGATGTACATACAAAAATGCTGCAGGATTTTTTTGCAATAAAGAAAATTAGATCCAACTTAAAATCCAGAGGTACAGAAATGGGTTAAGTTATGATATATTTATAGCATGGAATACTCTGCAGGTACTTAAAAATGCAACAGATTTATATATACTAGCATGAAAATATTTTGAAGGCTCTTTTAAAAAATCAACTTTTAGAATATTATCTTTAGTAAAATCCCAACTTGTTTAATAAAATAAGTTGTGTTTCTGTATGTGTAAGTACATGCAGAGAACACAGACAAAAAGGAGAGCTATCAAAATATGGACAGATGCACAGTCTCTGAGAAATGTAGTTGGAATGATGGATGATATGAAGATAGATGTTCAGAATTTTAACATTTTATACAATGAAAATTTGGTGAGGAAAAAGAAAATATAATGAAATTAAAATAAACATGGACATGTATTGATTTTTTTAACGAATTCATAATCATCATCTGAATTTAATAAATTCATGAGTGATAACATATAAAATATTGAGTTATAAAAATCACATATTTTAGCAAAGAATTTGCATCAGAGTAGATTTCCGTATCCCAGCTTTTCAAGGACAGTAGTCCCTCTCATTTGCCTTTCACCTCCCACAGGTTTTTTTACCCAAGGTCAACTGTAGTCTGGAAGTAGATGATTCTCCTTCTGACATTGTCAAAATGTCACTAGTAGCTTAACACTAGGTCACAATACTTATGTCATTCACCTCATTTCATCTCGTTTCATAAGCATTTGATCACTTCACATCATCACAAGAAGGGTGAGTATAGTACAAAAAGATATTTTAAGAGAGAGAGAGAGAGAGACTACATTCACGTAACTCTTATTATAATATGTTATAATCGTTCTATTTTATTGTTATTGTTGTTAATCTCCTGCTATGCCTAGTTGATAAATTAAAACTTTATCATAGGTATGTATGTATAGGTTTTGGTACTCTCCATGGTTTCAGGCATCCACCGGGGGTCTTGGAATGTATCCCCTGCAGATAAGAGGGGGCAACTGTATCAGCTGAAAGAAAACTATCCCCACTTTCACCAACATGGTGCTTCAAGTCACTGACTATAAATTCTGTCACCTCATAAAAGCCTTACATGTTGACTAAAGAAAGTATTGTTTCTATTTTTGGATCTTGAATTAATTCTTACCACCTCACTTGAGACTATTGCTTTGAAGTTTCAATAGATTAAGGTCCAAATTCCCTTTGACCTTTTACTTAATTTCCATGTATTTTTTTTTATTGTTCCTAAGCAAGCTGTATTATCTTTTTGATCTTTCTCTTAACTAAGAAAGATCTTACAACAATTACTAACTACACTTCTTGTTATATTTATTAAAATCTACCTTTTTATTTTTAGAATTTTCTTTCATATTAGTTTTATGATTTTACTTTAAAACTCTATACCTCCTTTAGTTTTATTCTCTTATGTCTAGGATTTAAACCTCGAAGGAGTTTCTTTAAATTTCATTTTTTTTCTCACTATAGAGCAATGGTAATGAATATTTTAAGAGTGCTTTATCATTTATAAGGTACATTCTTTGACATTGTCATGGGATAAAATTACTAGTCCTATCAAATAGTATTCTTAAAAACTAAAACAAAACAAAGCAAAACAAACAAAAAAACCCATCACCACCACAACAAAAAAACACAATAAAACACTAATATTGAGGGAAATCAAGAGAATTGTGTACAATTTACAAAAAGAAAATAAGACTCAGATTCAGATAAAACATGAGACATGAACTTGATTATAGTCAATGAGTAGCAAATTGGGATTATTTTGATCTAAATCACTTTCTCCATTTTTAAAAAGAGATTTATTGATTTATTTTAGAGAAGTGGTGAGGGAGAGAGGAAGAGAGAATTTCAGGAAGAATCCCCCAAGTGTGGAGTCTGGCTTAGGGCTCCATCTCAGCACCCTAATCTCATGATCTGAGCTGAAATCAAGAGTCAGACACTTAACTGACTGAGCCACCCAGGTGCCCCTCTTCATTTCTTTTTTTCCCCATCACACTGTGTGACCTTTTTTCTTCCTGATTTCCTCTTGTTGTCACTTTCACAGGTATTTTTCTAAAGTAACTTTAAAAGTCTTACATACTGCCGCATTTCTCCTACTTTCCTCATCTTTCCTTTAGTTCTCCTCAAACTTGGATTCCCGTCAGAACTTTTCAGTGAGATTTTAAAATTACACAGCCTTCGGGGTGCCTGGGTGGCTCAGTGGGTTAAGCGTCGGCCTTCTGCTCAGGTCATGATCTCAGTGTCCTGGGATTGAGCCCGGCATCAGCCTCTCTACTCAGCAGGGAGCCTGCTTCCCTGCCACCCCCCTCCTCTCTGCCTACTTGTGATCTCTGTCTGTCAAATAAATAAATAAGATCTTTAAAAGATAAATTACACAGCCTTCTTGAACCTATACCTTGCATATACACACACAGGCACATATATTCTATTATTCCTTTTCCATCATCATTTGGCCATTGTGTACATCACTGGTGTCCCTCTTTGATTTCTGTATTTCTCTCAATTCCATACATAGTCCTTATTGGATAATACTCGAATTTTAAAGATATAGTGAACCCTTGATCATCATAACAGAACAAGCTATTGTGTCCAGCAATCTTGTCCTCTCCACAGGAACCTGAACTTTCTCTTCTTAAGATTATTTTCCTATGAGCCATATCTTATGGTGAGTTGTTTTTGTAGCAAAGGGAAGACATCTGAACAATCTCATTTTTAATCACACCTTAATTCTCATAATCTCCTTTGTGGTATCTAAGTAGTATCCATGCCTCCTTTGTATCTAAGAAGAGCTTCCTTATATATTTAAGTGAGGGGCCAGGATGACCAATTATGCAAATTAGCCTTCCTAGTTTATCTTCGTTAGGGTGGTAGCCATCTTTTTGTGATGACCTTTTTCTTTTTATTTTTTATTTACTTATTTTTTTTTAAAAGATTGTATTTATTTATTTCACACACAGAGAGTGAAATCACAAGTAGGCAGAGAGGCAGGTAGAGAGAGAGGGGGAAGGAGGCTCTCTGCCGAGCAGAGAGCCCCAGGCAGGGCTCAATCCCAGGATCCTGAGATCATGACCTGAGCCGAAGGCAAAGGCTTAACCCACTGAGGCACCCAGGCACCCGACCTTTTTCTTTTTAAACTGACATGCTCTCTTACCACTGCTGGACCCAACTGTCTATAACCACTGTTGAAACTATGATGTGATATGGTGCCTGACATGTAACAAACGCTTTTCTGAAACCATGAGCAAGTTTCAATGGTGTAGGTTAAGTTATTCTGCTATTATTACTTCCAAAATAAGCTTCCTTATGGTTTATATCCTTAGAGGTCATGAGTAGAGATTTTATCTGTTTTATTAATTACTATAACTTTAGTGGCTAGAAATATTCCTGGCTCATCTTTGGCTGTAACCATTAACAGCGTTCTCAGGTTACTCATGTTTGGGTGCTATGGAAGTGACTGTTCTCACCTTTTATATGGTTAAAGATTAACCATATAAAAACCATATAGTGAAAAGAACCTGACAAAAATTCACAAGCAAATATATTTATAATCCAAGTAAAGCTATTCTGATTTTCTTACATAATATATAGTAGAAGGTCAACACTAAATTAGTTTTTAAGAAAAAGCACTTAATCTAATAACCGACTCATTAAAAAAATAAAATTTGAGTTGTTTGAAAGACAAAAAGAATATTTGCAGATATTTGAGTTTTGATGTAAACAAGGTTCCAACTAGAAGAGAAAGGATTCTTTCCTTTTTGGGTATAATCTTCTTTAAGAATCTGAGGGTATGATAGCCATGGAAAGCACATTCACATTCTTGGTCAAAATTCCTCAGAATCATATATACAAACCATAAATAATCTACTATCATGATAAAATCAACATCAGACGACTAATCCATTAGTTGCTAGTCTAGCCTCCTTTTAGCCTTCTGCTGTCATTTATGTCCTTCTTCTTTTGTTTCCTTAACCCTGTAATGTACATTTTTTATTAGTCCTCATAGAGAATACAGATCCATACACAGGCTTTCAGCAAAGCTCTTTTCTTTTCACCTAGCTTATCAACATTGTCAAATTGTAAAATGTATTTGAACAACAAATAAAATTAATCAGTACTGAATGATATCTGCCTTTACAGCAGGTAAAGTTGTTTTTTTATTATTATTATGTTATGTTAGTCACCGTACAGTACATCATTACTTTTTGATGCAGTGTTCCATGATTCATTGTTTATGTATAACACCCAGTGCCCCATGCAATACATGTCCTCCTTAATACCCATCACAGGGCTAACCCATCCTCCCACCCCCTCCCCTCTGAAACCCTCAGTTTGCTTCCCCAGCGTCCACAGTCTCTTTAAGGATTTATTTATTCATGAGAGAAAGAGAAGTCATGAGTGAGGGGAGGAGCAGAAGGAGAGAGTGACAAGCAGACTCCTTGCTGAGCAGGGAGCCTGATGTGTGGCTCCATCCCAGGACCCGGAGATCATGACCTGAGCCGAAACGAAGAGTCAGATACTCAACTGACTGAGCCACCCAGGTTCCCCAGCATAAACCCATTTTACTTTTATAATATATCAATTAACAAATATAAGGAATTTATGCCAACAAACAGTATACTACTCTCAAGGGAGTGTCAAATCTGTCCCAGAATCTATGCTTAGTGCTGTCTCTAGAAATGTAAAGAAGACATGGGCTCTGTCTTCAAGAAGCTCCTGGAGAGTTTGGAAGCAAATTCTGTTGTCAAATACTTAAAATGCAGTGTCAGACACCAAAGAAGGGCAGTTGGGGGGTGCTTCCTGGTGGGGATACCATTTGAATGGAGAAAGGTTTGACAAGATCTGGGCCGTAGAAAGGAATTTGCTGTTAATGGGAAAAACCTATGCAAAACGCATGATATTTGGAGGAAATATTACCCCTGAAATGTACAAGATGAGGATTGCAGGGTAAGAGGGCTGGAAAAGCTGCTAAGGTAGGTAAAATCTATAAAAAGCAAAGTTTATGTCATCACCATGATATACATTAGACGATCATCTGCAAAATATCTGAAGAAACAAATACCAGCATCAAAACATTTTACCAAAGGCAAAAAAGTCTATAAATGGGGCTTTTCTTCTGACTTTTGCCACTGTTCTCTCAATAATCAGTCTGGTCCCAAAAGAGTGAGTGAGAAATTTGATGATAAGCAGCTTTCAACTGAATTCAGACATTTGGTTTAGATTGGTTCCCTGGATAAGTTAGAAATACCATAGACATTGTATAGCTCCAGGCTAGTGATTGACCTAACCAGGGTTCCTATTTTCAGAGGGAGTAAAATGTGGAAGTAAGTATACCTTCAATTACAGTCTCTCCTACTTTCAATCCCAAACTATTACTCAACTAGATGTCAGCAAGGGACAAAGAACAAAAAGCTGAAACCATTGTTGCCTATAGATTTTCTTTATATCCTTTTCTTTTCTTTATTTTATATCACTGGCTGAATTACAAGCCACAAAGCTTGTTCCTATATTTAAGAAGCCAAGCCAAGAACTATGAAGATTTTATTAATGTCAGTTGCCGTTAAGTCCCAAGGTTTCTGAAAAGTTTAACATGACAAAAATATAATCCTGTTAGTGAGGCACATTTTTAAAGTGGCCAGAGTTTATTACATAGGAATATACATATTCAAAGTTAATTATCTTTGATTCAGGTAAGAATTTACATTTTACAAAGCTTTTTTAAAAGCCGAGTTGTCAACTGAAATACAGTTAAAGAAGTGAACATGAATTTGTATGTGAAAATTCATTTTTAAGTGTGGCTGTATATTCTGGGAGGCTGCCAAGTTCATAATGAATGACTAAGGGGATCAGCTAATTAGACAAATTCTAGGCTAAGAGAGAAAAGACGAGTTTCGCAATGTCCCCAAGGAAGATCATCTAGATCTGACTAAAGAATCCGCATCTCCAGAACGCGTGCTCTGAAGTTAATCTAATGGGGTAAAGAAATGGCTTGAAAAAGAACAAAGAATGGTGGTGATTAATAATTGTTCTGTTGTTGTTGAGCATTTAGTATTTGCAACATATGTTTCTGTTTAACAGGTTCTAGCTCATCTATTCTCACAGCACGAGGAGTTACGTAACATCATTAGTGTTCCTCCGAAAGAAAATTTCTTATTTTATTGTCTCTCTGGATTATTCCTGGATAGTCCCATGTTTCCCTAGCTGTAGAGACAGTAATTATCACGGGATTAATGTGTTCCTGGAACTATAGAAGTGATGTGCTGATTCTTATTTTGTAGAGGAACTCGCTTCTAAGCCAAGTAAGGAACTATAGAGGTGCTATGGAAAAAAGAACATTTTTTTGGCATCTACCATATTCACAGGTTCATAGAGAACGATATTAGGCGCTCTTTACGTGAAGATGAGAAGTAGAGAATAATAGAGTCAATATACTCAAGAGTGAGGTTGCGTTCTCTTTTTCCTTTTTTTCTTGCTTACACAATACAAGATCCATAGGGGATGTTTCCATTCATCTACCTTAATTGCAGTGTATTTCAGGACATATAGGCATTTGTCAGAATGCTTTGATCTTGTCATTAAACATAAATGTTTGAGTAGGAATTTCCCCTCCTTTTTTTTTTTTTTTTCCTTAAAGTAAGCTCTATGCCCAACATGGGGCTTGAACTCACAACCTCTAGAACAAGAGTCGCATGCTCCAATGACTGAGCCAGCCAGGGGCCCCTCCCTTCCCCTCTAAGAGTTATTCTGGACATGTACTAAGTAAATATTATTGTACTATTTTGTACTATTTCCCTGGCTTTCATGGGTGTGCCAGATCAAAAAGAAAAACATTAAAAGGTAACATAAACCGCAACTAAACTAATAATTATCTATGGGTTGGATTTAGAGACCGAGACAAAAAGATATCACTGAAGATTAAAATCCAAATTGAAGTCCTTTGCCAGTGTTTAGACAAGACTAGAAACTTCAAAGCTGAAATGAAGTCTTATATTTGTGTTAGGTCTTCTTAGAAACTAAAGATGTCCTCTTTCAACATAATATTATAAACAGAATCATGACTATCTTATTATTCTAGTATTAATGGGCTTTTGAATATTTTCAGCTACTTTAATAAGGCATCAGTTCTGGAATTTCAAATAATTATTTGTGATTATAAAATAGATGATCCAGAATATGACAAATATTTTAATACAAAATAATGCATTATCAATATAATTCACATATTTATTTTTTTTAAAGATTTCATTTATTTATTTGACAGAGAGAGAGAGTGCCCACAAGCAGGGCGGTGGAAGAGGGAGAAGCATGCTCCCCGCTGAGCAGGGAGCCCAATGAGGGACTCAACCCCAGGACCCTGAGATCATGACCTGATCTACCTGACCTACCTTGTTGAAGGTAGATGCTTCACCAAGGGAGCCACCCAGGTGCCCCTAATTCACATCCTTAAATAGAGCCATAGTACTTAAGATTTGGATTTTGGAACTAAATAAGTGTTAGAATAAAATGTTCAAAGAAAGAAACATTTTATTTGATATGTAAATTAATGCCTATACTAATTACATTAATAAATTCAGATTTAGTTTGTCAAGTCCCATAATATGTAATATGTATTCACAAGAGCTGAAAGTGATAATCTAAGGACATATAAAATAAAACATTAATTTGAACAGTAAGAAACTTAGAACCTCTAATGTTAGTGTGATTGAGAGATAAAATTCATTTTAAGAAAATAAATTCATGCATAATAATTAGTAATACAGGATTCATATTTATTTCTGCAGATGTATTTACCATACTCTCCCCAATGACATAATATATTTGAAATGCTGTCATTCGTTTACAAAATTCTCACCAATGTTTAGTTTTATGCTAGACATTATGCTAGAGTGAAGTAGATGGGAAAAACACACAAAGAAGACAGGATCATTAACAGTGAGTAGGAAGCAGGAAGATGGTCACACACGTGTGTACACCAAACCAATTAAGCAGCAGTGTTTTGGGACCAAAAAGACAGCAGTAATTTTATAGTTCGATAACTGTTAGCTCATTCAGGATTAGAAATATGCTCATAATGACATTACTGTTTGAGTTTGACATTACGATGGACCCCTTTGCCCACGCATAAAGAATCTTGGCGCCAGTAGCCAGTTTGAAACTCTGGTGGAGAAGAATCATAAATTTGATACAGGATGGGGTTTATCATGTCCTTATGAAATTCAGAAGTTACACGTTTCAGCATTTAGAAGACCTCGAAAATCCCCTTTGAAAATCCCCTCTCAAAACCTCCTCTGCTTGGGTTGCCAGTGGTATCCGTCACTGACCATGTCTGGAAAGATCTCCTGATCTTAGAATATGAATCATGTTTATACTGTGGTTGGAGATATTTCCATTGTGATGCTCACAATTCTTTTTAATATTTATGGAATGGTGCTTCAATCTGTTGCAAATTCAGAGCATATGTTCACCACTGACAAGAAACAGAAGAATACCATACATTTTATGAACTGTTAATAAGTCCGTAAACTGATTGTTTTGTAGCCAAAACTCTGCTACTACTGGCATTAGCTGACATTCCAATTTTGATTCTGCTTGAAAATGAATCCATTCTTAAGTAATAGCTCTGTTCTTGCCCTACTTTTGCTCAAAGTAGTATCAGATTTCATTTATGGAATGGAATTTTAGGAAGAAAAAGAAGTGGGGTGGCACTGTTGCTTCTTTGTTCCTGGGGGAAGCCAGCATTCTCTGTTTTAGATTTTGTGCTTATTCTAGAAAGTTAGCAGGCACACGTGTCTGTTGGGTAAACGTGTCAAACCTCATCCTGGATTTTGAGTCTATGGTGCTGAAATGGATAGATTAACACAGATAGCATGTCAGGTCAGGTTTTGGAAAGTACCTTTGTATCTAAAGCCATTCATTATTCATAAATTACAAATGTATTTAACAAATGAGATAGTATCTGCAAATGTACTTTGAATCTAAAAAGCATGTCCATTTGAGTGATATTTATTTTAACATCATTATTTTAATATCATGCTTTGATAAACTGTTTTACAGTTTCCATCCCCCATTCCACTTCTTTACATTCAAGATAACTTTCTCAGCAGATCAGTGCTATCGTTAACAAATGTCTGTCAGTTATTGACCATATTCAAAGTTCTGTTTTAATAACTGTACATATAAAAATTTGTAAGACATGATTCCTATCCTCAAGCTCTTTTTTTTCTATCACCTAGAGTTCATAGTTTATATTTGGGCTCATTCTTGGTTCTGTACATGCTATGAGATTACAAAGGTATAAGGACTTATAGTTCCCACTGTAGTAATATACAGAGTATTTTTGCTGCCCGAAAAAGCCTTTGTGCCCAGGCTATTCATCCCTCCATTCCCTCAAACACCTGCCTGGGGGAATTTTAAAATATCTGAAGAGGCCAATCATAGAGGGAAAAGTAGCTAAGAATATTAGCAATCCATGCATGGAGCACTGGGTGTGGTGCAAAAACAATGAATACTGTTACGCTGAAAATAAATTTAAAAAAAATTAAAAAAAAAGAATATTAGCAATCCATAAATAAGTTTCTTTTCTTTTTTTAAAAAGATTTTATTTATTTGACAGAGAGAGAGAGAGAGAGATCACAACTAGGCAGAACAGCAGGCAGAGGGAGAAGGAGAAGCAGGCACTCCGTGAGCAGAGAGCCCAATGTGGCACCCAACCCCAGAACCCCGGAATCATGACCTGAGCTGAAGGCAGACGCTTAACCAACTGAGTCACCCAGGTACCCACCATAAATAAGTTTCTAATGAGTGTTTGCAAACATAAATACTGAAAGGTTTCAGAAGAAGGAATGACTGCTCTGGCTTGAAATGACCAGCAAAGGCATAGCTTAAGTGAAATGTAACAGGAGAGGCAGGACCTTGAATAAATACAGACACAGAGGAAAAGATGTCCAGACTGGAACACCAACAAAGCATGGGGGTGGGGAAGTGGACTCTGGAGATAGGGTGTGTATAGGGTAGGTCTTTGGCATTTAATATTTGCTGTCTTAATAATTCTTATTGGACCCAAAGACCTTTAGTGACCTAGCAAGAGCATGTCATATATTTGACAGTGAGACAATGGTTGAGAAAGTCCATCCATATCTGACTGTAGTTCATGCATGAAATAACTCTCAGTGGCCTATTTCTATGGGAGGGTTCTTATAGATTGGGGGTAGTATTTTTAGCCAAAATCAAGGATGGATACTTTTTCTTCTCTCTCTCTCTCTGTCTCTCTCAGTGGACATTAAGAAGGCCACCTTGTCTCAGGTAGACGCATAACATAAAGGAAGAATAAGATAAGCCTGAATATGTTGGGAGTTATGTAGAGTATAGATTGCCAGAAATCTACCCGGCATTCTATCTTGAGCCTACTCTGTTTTGTGCTAGTCCAGCACCTCTGCTGGACTATAACTTCATCTGTAACTTCAAGTTTAACAATACATAAAGGAAACAGTGTATGACACAGAACACACAGGGATATATGTTTCGATAATGAATTGGAAAGCACATCCCCAAAATGCTGAAGGTCAGGACTGAAACGAGGCCTGGATTAGGAGCCTTCACACTGGCAGAACACGTCTAACTCTTCAAAAATGTATTTCATACAAGTCTCAGGGGCTCCTCATGTATGTTATCAGTTTTGACACACATTTCTTGCTAAAATGTGGGTCTTTTCTGTTTTTAGTCAAGAACTGGAATTCCTGTAATTATTACTAGAGGGAATACCATTAACTAAAATACAGTTTCTCCAGGGAATAAAACAGGAATGACATTTCTAAACTAATGTAATGTTATTTTAACGAGGAGCCATTTGACAAAAGCATTTGGCTCTGCTGAGTTGTAAAGACAGAGGTTTAAAAAGAAAAGTGTAAATAACAGTGGACACAGTTTTCATTTTAAGCTAAAGGGCAGTGTTATCTGGAGTAAGGGTTTTATAGGTGCCCCCAGTCATCTCCAAGAGGGTTAGTGACTTTATTAGTGATAACCTCAAATGTACTCTTAGACTCACACGTGATCAGAAGGAGAGTCCTAACCGCCCCCCCACCCATCCCATAGGTGATAGTGCCAATCTCGAGTTTGAGCAGAGACCGGAAGTACATTTCACAACAAATAAATAGGTGCTTGGGATCATCACCCATTTTGCAGTTAAAAATCTTCTCTATTCCATTAGTAGATGATTATAAACGTACCCCATATGCAACATTATCACTGGGAGCAGTACTATGAAGAGCAAAACACAGAAAACCTTGTGGACATGGACTAATTTGGAGGGAGGCCAGTACTAACTTTAACACAATGTCATTGATTTTGAACATAAATATTAATTTGAGCTAAAAGCTAATTAAATACTTATAAGTTGAAATCTTGCTGGGACTGCCTCAATAAATAGAATACGTTTATTAAGGTCATTTGAAAACTTCTATTAAGCAAATAAAAACGTTTCCTATAATCAGGCTTACACCCTCAATATTCTTGGCAAATCTTTCTGCAGCGTGTGAGAAGGTGCACTTAATTCAAACCTTCCAGAGAATTGCCAGTATGTTGGCTTCATTAATCACCAAACTCCCCCAGGCGTGAAAATTAGTCATAGGCTCGTTGTATGCTCGCTAGAGAATATCAACATGTGAAGGGTTTTTAATGCTCAATGTATAACTTTTTCCCTAAAAGGAAAAATGATTTATTTAAAATAACTATGTTATGAATCTCAGTTTCCATACCTATGAATTGTGATTAATATTTGTCCTACTGATTACTGTGAGGATTACATATATATTATCTTTGTCACACAAGGATCAAATGTGTGTGTAAGTTTCCTTTTGAAACTCTGGGAATTACCAGATATAAGTTAAGCATTGTTCATATTGTCTGAGACTACATTCTTTGACTTTACATTTTCAGTCATCCAGATTTCTTGAAAATACCTTTAATTTCTCTTGCTCTCCCTCTCATCCTGGGTTAATGTCGCACAATCCAGCTGAGTCCTTCTGTTTCCTACTTTCTTTCTTTCCCTCCCTCCCTCCTTCCCTTTCTTCCTACTTTCATTCTTGTGCAGGGCCATTCAGAATGTGGCCAAATATATCTTCTGGAGCTTCCTTTAAAGATTGTTGTAAATAGTTATCATATTAATTACTTATTGTGCTCATTTATTTACATCTAATGTAAAAATAAACATCGACCTTAAGGTCAAATTATTCCTAATTGTAAATTAATGAAAACTCTACCTATCTGGGAAAGATTTGACAATAACATTTTCAAATTTTAAAAAATGGGACTTATTCATTAAAATAAGGTTTTGTCAAATGAGGTTATGTTTTTATTATATTGCTCACTGTAATACTTTTTTTTAGTTTTTGATGAAATGTAGAAATTTTTAGTACATTTTTGTGGTTTATGGAATGGTGAGGACAAAATATTAACATGGGCTTCTCTAGGAAAATAGGATATAATTTCATAAGAGTGCAATCTCTCTAAGGGCAGGTATCAAGCTACCTACATCTTAACAGGATATTTACAAAGCCTTGCACACTATCAGGCTCCTAGTATGTCCTAAATAAAGATGGGCTGAAAGACAGAATAAAAGATTTCTTACGAGCTATCTTGATTCAATCATTAATCAGGCTTCAGATTAGAATTTCAGGAGAAGTTATAAGACTTTTTTTTTATTATTATACAGTTATAATTCTGTTTGCTCACTACAATCATGTTCCAGTCAATTGTTGATAATTAGGAAAGAAAAGGATGATGAATAAAAGTTTCCAAGTTACACAACACATTTAAAAGGTTTATAGTTTTTATTTGGGAACTCAAAAAATTGCCTTTCCATAGAAACAACCTTATAAGTAGATTCCCAGGTCACAACACAAATTCCTATTTAATCATTAACGTAGCTAAATTATATTACTATTGGAACAAGTCTAAATTCAAAGTTCTAATGGTTGATGGTCATACAGCACAGAGAAAAAAAAAAGACCTTTTCCTCCTTTTCTTTTACAGAGTTGTCCAATGCTAATATTTCAAAATATTTATAGATTGTCTATTGAGTTCATTTGCCAGGTTTTTTGTTTTTTTTTTAAACTCTCTCCTACTTCAGGGCCCTCCAAAGTCCCAGGAACCCTACCCATCAAAGTGTGGCAAGTAACTTACCTTTCTTTCCTCTTCCTGTTTAAATAGAGCAATTAGGGTGGAAACATGCTAATTAAACCAATTCACACTGAAGCATGAATGACTGAAAGCCTTTTAACAAGATTCAAGAGAGATATGTGCATTTGTTTTTTGTTTTTTGTTTTTTTTTAAGTAGGTCATTAAACCAACTAAACTTTAGTTGAAAGGATTTCAAGTACTATTTCAAAGTAATGTTAAAAAAAAAAAGAAATACTCGATATAAATGAAGACTTTGGGGAGCAGTTAGCTAGAACAAATATAGGTTTATTTTTAATGATCTGTATGCGATTTTTAGGATCATTTTCTTTAAGATAGCTTTGAATTTCACAAATTCTTTATTCCTCCATTTTTCAAGACAGAGTCACTAAAAGCTGCAAGTTGTAAATTTATCTAATTTTATAATTTTTAAGAAATAATACTTCTCACTAACATGATATCAGTAGCTCTTATTATAGAGTAGATAGAACAAAAATAGTTGAATAGAAGATCAGCTATTTCGTCAGAAGTGTTGAAATCAAGGAATGCCTTGATTTTTCTCAAAACATTTTTTTTTCTAGTCAAAATAACGTTTGAGTTCTTATTTTTTAGAATGATCACGGTAGAAAGTAAGTCTCCTTAAAAACACAAAACTAGACCTATGCCCTCTAAAGTTTTTTGGGACTCAGTGCTACTCCTGGCTGGGGGAGGAAGATTCCTATTAGTGACAGAGACATCAGTCCTTGTGTATAGGAACAAACCAACAAATTCCCATATTTTTAGGGAAGACTTAATGTTATGCCAAGATTTCAAATAAATTTCTCTCATGAAATATTGGTCCAACTACATTGTTTTTTTCTCCTCACCGTTTGTCTCAGAATGTGTGAGCTTCAGTAACCCATGGCTCTTTCCATGAGGGTGGAACTAAGTCTTCCTTGACGCATGTCAGCAATGGTAATGTGTATCTGTCGCTTAGGGGAGCAGAGCTTTCAATGTGTTTACAATTTTTTTTTCTAAAGTTAGAATTAAAATGCATATTTACTATTATAAGGATATAGATAGTTTCTCCAGACTGACCAATAAGGTATCCAAGAGTCTGTGGAGACAATGACCTAGGAGTGAAAACACTTGATGCCACTGGTCTCATGCCTCTACTATATTATATGCCCCTTATCTCACTTACTTTTAGCATAGGATGAATAATCCTGTGGGAGGTTAAGTCTATTTCTAATAATGTATTTTGCTTATGCTATAGGATAGTAAGTAATTTTGGAGAGGACAAGAAGGTCTGTGTTCTGGGTGGCATAAATTTCACATTCATAATAAAAACACACATCAGCATGGAAGACCTGGAAGTTCTATTTGGTCATGGAAATTTATAAGGGGCAACCCCTTTGAATTTATATAGTTTTCCATATGTACAGCAGAGTGAATATCTGATTAAAAGCTTTTCAAATAACCCTCCTTTTGAGGATATATATCCTCCAAGCTGGGGTCAATAGCCCTACTGGAATGAAAAACACGAATTCAGAGCTTTTTGAACTCTGCCATACTCTATTTTCTCTAATAGTTAAAGCCTTTCTACTCCCACTAACGATCTATTCACTTGGTTTCTTATTGCAAATCAATAAGTGTCAAGATATTCACGCTGTGCATATTAATACACTAAAAGCATTTTATGTTAATCTAACATTTGGGGTTTTAACTATATTTCTTATGGTAAAGAAATTCTTTTTCTCTTCTTTGGATTGCCAATTTATTATCTCTTCAAAATCCCCGAAACTCAATAAATAAATACTATGACAAAAACAAAACAAAACAAAACAGCAATGTGGAACCATGATTTATACAGCTCCCTTGAACAAACACAGAGATTCTAGCTGATGGTAGTTGAGAAAATATGAGCTACATTTCATTGTAATTGTTATTGATGACTTCAAACTGCATAGAGAAAGTGAAAACTAGAAAACAATGTATACTGTGAGATGATATTGCACTTAGATTAATTACTTATATGACTTAGAATGTTGCAATACAGCATATTGCAATGGTTTGATTTAATACAGCAATGGTTTGATTTAACTCTTAACCATCATTTCCCATCGCGGGGAGGGGGGGAACAAGTTTCAGTGGCTTTTATTTGGAAATGTTAATAATATTGAATTATACACTGTATAAAAAATTACCAATTTAGGTAGGGCAGGTGTTATTTTAACTTTAACATGTTGATTTCCCAAATTGTTATGTCCATGAAAAACTTCAAACATGAAACAACTTCATTATTTCATAAGTTCTGTGTTTCTACCATTAATGATTTTGTGTAAGCACTGTATTCTTGTGTCCGTATGTCCTCACTAGAAATACATGGGTGGGAAAGCTACCTGGTTCAGTTGAAGAAAGCAAGCCTTTGGGGCGCCTGGGCGGCTCAGTGGGTTAAAGCCTTTGCCTTCGGCTCAGGTCATGATCTCAGGGTCCTGGGATAGAGCCCCGCATCCAGCCCCGCATCCAGCCCCGAATAAGGCTCTCTGCTCAGCGGGGAGCTTGCTTCCTCCTCTCTCTCTCTCTGCCTGCATCTCTGCATACTTGTGATCTCTGTCAAATAAATTAATTAAAAAAAAAAAAAAAAGAAAGAGGGGCGCCTGGGTGGCTCAGTGGGTTGAGCCGCTGCCTTCAGCTCAGGTCATGATCTCGGAGTCCTGAGATCGAGTCCCGCATGGGGCTCTCTGCTCAGCGGGGAGCCTGCTTCCTCCTGTCTCTCTGCCTGCCTCTCTGCCTACTTGTGATCTCTCTCTGTCAAATAAATAAATAAAATCTTAAAAAAAAAAAAAAAGAAAGAAAGAAAGCCTTCTGGCTAAGGCTATCAGAAGAGTAATTTTAAGAGAGGTGAAGGTGTTAATAGGTCTAAACCTCCCTATTCCATTTTTACATTGTATCTTTTATTTTTTAGAAGATTTTATTTATTTATTTGAAAGAGAGAGAGAGTGAGTGAGAGCATGAGCAGGGGAGGGGCAAAGGGAGAGGGAGAAGCAGGCTCCCCACTGAGCAGGGAGTCCATCCCAGGACCTTGGGTCAGGTCAAAGGTAGATGCTTAACTGACTCAGCCACTCAGGTGCCTCTGTATTTTATTTTTTAAATAAATAGGGGAAGAGTGAGGGAAATTAAAACAGAAATGTCTTTCAGTAAGACTCATTAAAGTAAGTTTCTGGGGTTGGGAAGGAAAACAATAGTTTTACCATTCTGAGATCTATTGGATCTCACAAAATTAAAAAAAAAATGTATAAATTTAAACCATTCATTAGTTTAAATCCATAGGTTTAATGCTAATGATAGGATTCAGGAAGAAGAAAGATGAATAATAAATCTGTTAGGTATGAAAGAAGCACAAGCATTTCCTTGTTCACATGCGCCCACGTGCCTGTGTATGCATACACAAAGCCCACACATATACCATGTAAGAAAATTTTATTTCATCTCTCATTGTAACTACTTGAAATGTTTTGTCCCAAAGAACCTGCCTATTTCTCTCCACACTCTTGTATCAGTGTTCCAACACTAAAGGCTATGTCTTACTGAGATACCAGGATTGCAGCAAGGTGAAAAGTCACAGCATAAAGGAGGAAATATTCTCAAAACAAGGACTAATTTAAAAATTTAAATTAAATGTTGTTTCAATAGCATAATACTCTATTTTTCTATTATCTTTTTTCAAATATTATCCTAAGAAAAAGTGGTATGTTAATAACACAAATATCAACCCAAATGTTGCTTAAAATATAGGCCAACTTTAAAACAAAATCATTCCCAAACTCTTACTCTCACAATAGTGGGTAATAGAAATTGTGTTTTTTAGTCTTATCAAGTTATATGTTGCTTATACTCACTAGACCATCACTGAGTGCTTAAGAGTGGGATCAGCCTTCACAGACAGACTCAAAAGGTATTCTATTTCATTGGCCAGTTTACCTAATTTTTCTGTGCCTCAGTTTCCTAATTCATAAAATGGGTATAATGTATCTCTTGTAAAGTTCTTTATTCTTTTCAAGATTTGTATTTATTTATCTGGCAGAGAGAGTGAGAGAGGGAATACAAGCAGGGGGAGTGGGAGAGGGAGAAGCAGGCTTCCCATTGAGCAGGGAGCCCAATGTGGGACTCAATCCCAGGATCCTGGGACCATGACTTGAGCCCAAGGCAGACGCTTAAGGACTGAGCCACCCAGGTGTCCCTCTTGTAAAGTTCTTTAAATCCGACAAGTTGGTATAAGTCCTCAATAAATATTATCTATTATTATCTACTCCATGCAGCTTGTTTTCCTATTTTAGCAATTTCACATTAAGTGACTTTCCTTTTTGAAATGATTAAGCCACCAGTTCTTCCATTGGTGAGTGAAAATAAGGATGGAAAGTGTCGATATTTAGCACTTAAGAATCATGTTAATCAGGACTTTAAGGAGGTAATAAATATGAAGAAACAGTATTAACATCTCTTCTACAAATCCTGAATAATGACATGATATTTTACTCTATATACGTTAATTTTCTAAATAACGCAGTGGGAAAATTTGAAGCTTCTCAGTGAAGTGGGTCTCTAAATGGGTAGCATCAGGACAGGCAGGACTGGGGATAACCACTTCTTTCCTAGATTTATTCTATGGAAATGTGGGCGGGGCTATCTCTATCCACTGGTCTCAGAGCAGGAACTGCAGTTCAGAGAGGAGGTTGTTTTTAGGCTTTGTTGTCAGAACAAAGAATCAGAGGCGTGCAAGTCTCAGTTCTATGTGACAAAGACAATTACTCCGCTGGGAAAAACAGGGTATTGGAAGTAAAGGCTATACCAGCAGAGTGAAACAGAAAATAAAGAAATTTAACAAGATAACTTTAAGGAAAAGAAGGAAGGAAAGAAGGAAGGAAGGGAGGAAGGGAGGGAGGGAGGGAGGGAGGGAGGGAGGGAGGGAGGGAGGGAGAAAGAAGAAAAAAAGAATATTATCTTCTAGATTTCTGACCCTGACCATGGCCCAAACTCCCACAACACAACTTAGGTAAATTATTGATAGAGTTCTCTGGAAAGTGCTTTTTAGCCTGACTTATTCACATAATTGACTCAATTCTCAATTTACTACTTCACTTTGGTGGTGGGGATGTGGCCAAAGAGGATTTCTGGCCACCGTCCATCCCCCTGCTGACCTCTTCCTAATCAGGTTAACCACAGATGGAAATACTTGATTTAAACTATAGTTTTATTTGGTCCTTGGTGAAACTGGGAAACAAATTTATAGCTCTACCTTTAGATTTGGTACGAATGAGTACTTCATAGGATTATTTCAAAAATCTGCTTTTTCTAACGGGAAATAAGGTGAGCAATGCTGTAATGACCATAACAGTAAATACGTTACATAACATTTGAGTTTTTCTTATAATTACCTTTCAACCAAATAAAGTATCGCTTATATACATGCATTTTTGACCCAAAAAAGTATAATTTTCAAAAATAAAAGCATATATGCTGACAAAGATCTTTATAGATTATTTTAATACTGCTTTGTTTTTTAATCTTCATTTTCTATATGTGCCAGAGTTAAACCCTTTAAATAGTTAATAAATACACTTAATTCATTAGATGTTTGCATGCAAAAAGAATAAATCTTATGAACTAAATGAAACGAATATTTGGGGTAACTTTAAACTATTTTCACGGGGATACCTGTTTATGCACAGATTAACGTGGTAATCAGCATTGATATAAAGAACATATAAGAACTGTGATATCATTGGGGGGTGGGATGTAGAAAAAAAAATTTAGAATTATTGATTTGAACATAAGATATAACTGGGTTTTTAAGGCAGTAGAAGATCAGGGTGCCTGGTAGCTCAGTTGGTTAAGCATCTGCCTTCAGCTCAAGTCAGGGTGGGATCCAGCCCTGCATGGGGCTCTGTGACTGGCCTGGGTCAAACCTCCCCTGCTGCCCCCTCCCCCCGCTTGTGTGTGCACACACGAGTTCTCTCTCCCTAAAAAAAAAAAAAAAAGAAAAAAAAGAAGATCAAGCTAAGTTTTCAAAAGTGCATGGATTCTTAATGGCATAAATTCCCTTGCAGCATCCCAGTAAAATATGTTAATACGTAGTTTTTGCTTTATCTTTTGTGACTATTCCCCAAGGACAAATAGGAGCAAGTAAATACTGTTTGAAGGCAAGGAATTCAGCTATAAACCCTGAAGAAGATTTCAGTCAAAGGGAAGCCACACCTAGACTGTAGCATTAAGAAAGAAAATAACATCATGGTCTCGGCTTTCCCCTCCTCTACATGCCCCATGGCGGTGGGGAGCTTAAACAAAATGAAATAAACATAAAGCAAATAGGTCTGTAAATGCATGTTCTTTGTAAATGGTCAAGCTCTCTGGAGGGCAGTGTATTAAATTGCAGATATTATCTAGCTAAACCCCAAATCATAAAAGCATGAAATTAGTAATTGACTCAATTTGCCTCATTTATTAGTAACTCAGACCTCTGCTTGAATTAATATTGCCCAATGGAATTTCAAGTAGTGGTGACACAGCGTATCATGACAGAGATTAGCGGCTGCTTCTATTACTGTACTTCCAATGTCCCATGTCTTCCAATTAGGTTAGCTCTAATCTAAAGTGTATACTTCTGGCATTTTTATTGTCAATAAGACGAGACATCAGTTCTTTTTATAATAGCATGCTCATTTTAGGCAGTGTGGGATTCATCCTGCCTTAATTTGGCACGTTCTTTTCAATTGCTTGTTGTATCTTGCTTCAGATAGGAGTTTCCTTGTTATATTCCCTGTTGGTTTAAACAATATATATATCAATTAAAGATGGAGGTTAATTATCTATGCATGCCTAATATAAGAATTGATAATAACACCCTGAGTTATGCAAATAGCATAACCATGCAATTATATACTTTTTAACACTGTATTTTTCTAGGTGATGATTAATATTTACATACATGTTCATATTGATTTTATAATGTGATTGTTAAAAGCATCTCCTTTTTAAAGAATTGCTAATATTCTTTTGTCATTTTAGTAATAACCAAAAAAGTATTTTTTTATCTATGAGAATTAAGAAAATCAATTTATAGGAGAATATTCATACTTTTCTAGTCGTTATGGCAATGGGTTACAGAAAAGTAAGACACTGTTTTCTGTTTTTAAATAACTAAAAATACATTTTGGGAAGAAATCATTCTTTATAGAACCCACATAAACCTGGGTACCAGAACTTCACCATAAATCTGACCTGCTTAAAAACAGTAACATAAATCTTGCAAGCAGTGGCAACCCCTCAGAATTTTAATCTATACGAAACAACCCTGAAGATAGACCCTCTACATTTTGTAACTTGGATTTCTACAAATTTTATCTTTGGCTAATGAGTACTATATAGCAAATTATTTAAATAGGTATTTTGGGGGGTGGGGAGAGGAAAAAAAAATAGTTGCTTTGACTTCCCATTACTTGAAACCACTTGTTAAAGAGGATATCAGACATCTTTGCCATGGTGGTGGTACGGGAAACCAGTGCCAAAATACCTATAAAATACCATAATTGGAATCTGCTTCCAAATGCATAATCATGAAGTCATTGTTTTTTTTGTAGTCAGTGTGGAATAAAACAGCACCTTCAAAAATGAATTAAAAAAGTCCTGCCCAAAAATTGTATTAAGAGAAGGGGGGTAAGTGTTACTAATGTCCTTGTAAGATATTTCCAACAGAATTAATGGTCCCATGGAGTTAATGGCCCTAGGAGCACAGGCACTTCCAGTCCAGTTGATCATTAATCCTCTGGAAATACTGGCATTGGATGTTATTTTTGAAACTATATATAGCCAAGATTTCCACTCCGATCCTTCATTGTGGCTTGAGTTATATCCCACCTGTTAAGTCAAAGTTGACTATGCAATGGAAAAATTTCTGAAGGACATTAGCTATTATTAGCAATAATGATCAAATTGATTATGTCCCCCTCCACAGAAATGAACCACTCCAACTTCTGTGCAAATAGAGATTATCTTCATTTTACAGTTTTCCTAGCTAATGTTTTCCTAAAACAGATATTTAAAACTCATTCAGTAATAAACATACCTATTTTAAATGATCTCCAATGTTAAATACTGTTCAGATTAATTATAACTATTAATTAAAAGTCTAAAATTGAAAATGCTGAGCCCAGCAAATTCAGTGTACTAGGATTTATGCAAGAGGCTGAACTTGAATGAAAGAGGGAAGAAATAAAAGAAGTAGAAAGGTATGTTTCAACATAAATAAAGACTACTCACATCAATCTTATTAATAATTATATTATTATTCAGCTCACATTAATTTTATATTGATTGATAATTCTGAATGCATTGGATTGGTTTGAAGATAAATTATACATATATGTATTTAGGCTTATGGCAGGAAATGTTATTAACCTATACATATGTATTTTTGTGTAAAATTGGACAAATTAAAAATGAAAGGATACAAGTAGTTATGTTAGATAAATTTTGTATTAAATTATACTAGTATAAAATAGTTTTCCTAATTCTAGGTCTTTTTTCCCCCTTTATTCTACTTCATTACGCCACTCCCTCAATTTTCTTTTTTATTCCTCCTATACCACCCTGATCCTAATCCAATCTATTCTATGTGAATCAGAATTTATCCTTCTTTTCATATTATATGAATATCATTTTTGCTGTTTGGTGTGACCTTCCCACAACGTTTTCATGTGTTTCTTTTAATCTTTTTCCAGCAGAATGGTTAACTTAAAGCAAAAAGATCCTAACCCTTTCTGGATTTCAGTAAAGGCTTCTATCTTCCCTGGAGCCAAGCTACACTCATGAGACAAATAGAATATGGATATCGTATGGTTGAGCCCTTGGAGAATGGTAGGCTTAGGACAGGCTATGGATCTGATTTTGCTTCATTTATATTTTTTCAAACCTCTTAAACTCTGTTTTTAAATGGTTTGATCTGTCATATTGCATCTTAGAAGGCTGAGCTCTAATAAGTAGGGAGCCAGAATAGCTGGCCTAAATTTCCTTTTAGTAGTACAAATTAAGAGAAAAGAATTTAAAGAAGAGAGAGGCAGGATTGTAAGGCTAAAGAAAAACAGTTTTGGAATCTTATAACCTGAATATAATTCCCCATTCTATCAGTAACTTAGCTGATCTTGGTCAGTTACACTTGTAGGAATTTGGTTTCCTCACTAAAAAAAAAACAAAAAACAAACAAAAAAAAAAACCATGTTATTATCTAGACAGAGTAACTAAATATGATCATGAATATGAAGTCATATTCTCTATCGTCTACTACATATTAGCTTCTCAAGTGCATATTTTAAATCTTTGAATAAGATCTGGGCAAATCTATTTATTTAAACAATCAGTGTTCTTCTTCAGGTACATCAGATATTCCTTCACACATAAGATCAGACTCTAATATTTGGTGGAAAAAAGGGATCAAAGCAATTAATATGGACATTATCAATTGAGTTCATGGATGAATTTTATTAATATGTATAATTTATCCTTTGCGTTCACTTTATACTTTCATTGGTTTAGGTAAATGTATTCACGACATTATATGTTGTCTACAAAATGCAGCGTATACCTTTCAAATCCTTGAGAAAATTTGAAAATTGTTGACTTAGTGATTCTTATCCTCTCTTCTAAATATTGAATAGGTATGTTTCATAATTAAATACTGAATTAAGATAAAAGCAAAGCTAAATTCTCTTTAATACTTAGCAATTATTGAAACTGGATATTTTGCTGCTTGGGTATTACTTTTTAATTCAAATAAATAAGAAGATTTCTTTTTTTTTTTTTTAAAGATTTATTTATTTATTTATTTGACGGGGGGTGGGGGAGAGAGAGAGAGATCACAAGTAGGCAGAGAGGCAGGCAGAGAGAGAGGGGGATGCAGGCTCCCCGCTGAGCAGAGAGCCCGATATGGGGCTCGATCCCAGGATCCTGAGATCATGACCCGAGCCGAAGGCAGTGGCTCAACCCACTGAGCCACCCAGGTGCCCCAATATGAAGATTTCTAATGGGCATTGATTTTCAGATGTTCTCCTAATGGACCATTGTAAAATGGAAAAATGTATAAAGAGAGATTCATTCACTGATGCTTCCAATATGAAACATCACTTTCAATATAATTCCTAATATATTTCAATGTTGCATGGAACAATTATATCTAAAATTATATCTGCAATTATTCACATGCAATTAGAAATTAACAGGTATAAATTAACAAGATATATCCCTCCCTCAAAGTTTGTTTCACAATAGATCTTCATGTAATAAAAGTATACTTCAGCAAAAATTCATAAGTTTATCTTAAAATTCATATGAAAAGTTGAGGGACCTAGAATGGCTAAAAAATTCTTGATAGAAAAGAACAAAGTTGAAGGACTCATGCTTACCAATTGTAAAACTTACTACAAAGCTTCACTAATTAATATAAATCAGAATCCTGATGAGATACCACTCCACACCTACTAGGACAGCTAAAATAACAAGTATTGTTGAGGATATGAAGAAATAGGAACCCTCATGCGTTATTGATAGAAATGTGAAATGGTACAATCACTCTGGAAAAACAGACTGGCAGTTCCTCACAAGATTAAACATCCAGATGCCATTGGACCTAGCATTTCCACTTTATACATAAAGGTTCATAGCAGCATTATTCATAATCAAAATGTGGAAACAACCCAAGTTTCCACCAACTGGCAATGAGATAACAAAATGTATTATGTCTATACAATGGAATATTATTAGGCAATAAAAAGAAAGAAAATAGTGCTATGTGGTCTTGCATATGGATGACTCCTGAAAAATTATGCTAAGTGAAAGAAACCAGTCACAAAGGATGATACAGGAATTCATTCATATGAAATGTCTTAGAATAGGCAAATACACATGTTTACCACATAGCATCTATCTATCTAATATGCAGAGAGAGAGAGAGAGAGACAAAGAGAAAATTATGAATAGTTACCTAGTGCTGGGGAGTTGGAAGAGTGGGTTGAAGGTGAAAGTGGGGTGGCTTTCTTTTTGGTGTGATGAAAATGATAAGAAATTGGGGGTGATTTTGGACATTTCTCTGAATATAATAAAAAGTATTGCATTGTACCTTTTAAATGGATGAATTGTATGGCACATGAATTATATTCAATGTTGTTATAAAAAAAAAGAGAAGAACTTCAATGGCAATGTTAAATCCACTTCTAAAAATGCCTATTTCAAACTGTATAAACACTTGAAGAAAAGGCATTTTATTTTCCCTTTATATTGAACAAATTTTTTTTCTTATCTATGCTTTCACAGTAATATGATCTGTGTCATTTTTAAAATCTCCTAGCATGAGGGGCAAGACTAGAAAAGCTGATCTTCCAGCTTCCTTCTATCCAACATACCCTTAACACCATACAGTAGCTAATGCTTTCTAAGTTACAATTTTGGACTATTTTTTAAGATTTTTATCTATTTACTTCACACTGAGAGAGAGAGAGAGAGAGAGAGTACAAGTAGGCAGAGTGGCAGGCAGAGGGACAAGGAGAAGCACGCTCCCCACCGAGCAGGGAGCCCGATGGGGAGATTGATCCCCAGGTCCCAGGATCACGACCTGAGCTGAAGGCAGACGCTTAACCAATGGAGCTACTCAGGTGCCCCAAATCCTGGGCTAGTTTTATGGGTTTAGAAAGCTAGCATGGCTTCAGTAGGTTAAGGGGAGAAAGGGAGTGCTATTTTTACCTTTCGGTTACACAGAAACAATGTGGTGTAGCCATCTATGGCTAAGGAAAGCCCTTGAGATTAAGCTTGGGCTACATCACATTGAGCCAATATTAGCCATAGAAAAAACATTCCCCATTTGCAGTTTTACATGTCATCTTTTGTAAGCTTTATCACCTTTTCATGAATCAAAATTAAGTTATTTCTTGGTGTTTGGGACCAGACGTGTGTCCTTCTAGCATCATCTCCAAATATTGCAGTTTACTTTCATTATAACCTTGGGGAACAAGTCAGCAGAGACAAATTTTCTACTGGGTTTCCGTGGAATGTTCGGACCAGAGTGTTCTGCAACTGTCCATGACTAACTGATTCCTGTTTAGTCCTTGACCTTATGAAAATGTCTGAATTTTGTTGTGGGGAATCTCCTCAAATTACTATGCTGTGAGTTTTCGCTAAGTAAAAGAGACTATCAGGAAGATAATACAAAATAAATGAGGAAATGAAGACTTTTAAGCGTAAGTGTGTGTGTGTGTGTGTGTGCACGCACGCTCATACACAAAAAAGTAATTGGAAGAAGTCGTTCACTTTCCCAGCACAGTGAAAAACAAAACAAACAGAAACTGAACAGAGCCCTCAGAACTCTGAAACACCTTTCCAGCCTTTCCAAGTCCCTTTAGAAACTGTAAGTGTATATTTGGTATGTTTGTGGAACCTCACACACACGGCAGGGTGATAACATACTCTATTTCCACTATTGATTATAAAGTAGCAGTTTCTCTTCTCAAAACTAGTCAAGCATCTAGTTACCTATTTTACTTTTCTTGGGCATAGACAGCTCAGTTTTTGAGAACCTTGAAAATATCCTCTATAATGTTGCTTTCATTTTTTTAAATCCAAGCAGTATTGATTTCTCTGGTTATTCATTTTGATTTTGTGGGTAATATAGTTTCCACCTGGCAACAGAGAGCTAAACTCAGCTATTTAGAAGAATCCATAAGCATTTACTCATTGTTACAAGACACTCAAATGCATTTCTATAAATCCCACATCATTAAGAGAACTTGTGATGTCCTTTCCTCCAAATAAAAATATATCAGTATGTATTTTGACAGGAAAAATAGAAAAGAGTGCTTTGTCTCACGTAGGACAAGTATTTTTATTCTGAGATAGACCGTAAGAATGACGTATAAAGTAATCTTTAATATATTGCAATTATTTGCTACTTAACAAGAATAGGCTTATAAAGTAAGATGAACCCTGAATCAGGGTCCTGAACTGTACTCTTACTATGTTGAGCTAGATTACTTGATTTATCTAGGTTTGAATTTTCAAGCACTTTACTAGTGTCATTAATTTTAACATAGTCAAAAAAACAACCATAGAAATCACCAAGAATATTTTCAGGGTCATACTTAATTCAAACTTGAAAGTTCATACTCGAAAGAATACTGAGGTTTGGAATTTTGAGCTTTGAATGATTGCACAGAAATTCATATTTTTTAGAATATCACCAGAGATCTCTGGAGATCACTTTGAAATATAAATTGGTCTGTGTTAAGCACAGTCATATTACGTATATATTTTCTGATGAGGATATACTATTATTATTTTAAATTCACAGATTATTTTCTTATATTTACAAAGTACTATTTTTAGAAGGATACTGTGTGACTGTCAAATGCTTTACATCAAAACAAGGCACACTAGATACAAATAAATTTAACTGTAGTTAAAGCAAAGCAGAAGATATCAAATGTTTAGCTGAAATCTAGCTACATTATCACTTTCCCTTTGTTACAAGTTTAATAACAAATTAAAAATATATGAAGTTAGTTGTTTTGCCTTAAGAGAACCAGAACTTGTTCTATGAGCAATAATTCCATTTCTAAATCCTCTCAAAGGATATCTTATAATTCATGACAGAATTGGTTTTTTTTTGCATCAGCATAAAGTTTAGTATATAGCTTTCTGTAAAATAATTTTCCTGTTTACATTTGCCTATAATGAAAAACACCCTAATTATCAACAATTTATTTATCTTTTTAGACATTATACAAAACATGAGATTGGTTATCTATCCTCTCACAAGATCAATAGGATATTCAGAAATCACAACACATGTTCACTATTACTCCTTATTGAAACACTTTCCTCTTGTAAAGTTTTCACTTAAAAGTTTTGTTATAATGCAATCCATAATAGACAGTGACCTTGAGACTGGTGGGGAAATTTAATGTGTACATAGTGAGCTGCCAGAATTGTCTAAAGACAGAGCTTCCTTATATGAAATTAGCTAGGAGAGTTTAACCCTTGGTAATTCCTGCACTGCCTGCTCTCCCTTCTAGTAGTTGGTTTCAGTTTCAAATTGGCCTGAAAGCATTTCCATAGGGATGCCATTACAAGCATGAATAGCAAATAAAGTCATAAAATTATAAAGCAAAGTCTGGAAAAGAAATTGTTGTTCAGCAGCAAATGTTCAGTAGCAAAAGTGAACCATATATTATTAAAGAGAACATGGAATTTATACTCTGATTTAATTATTTGTTATACTTTACTTTTCAGAAATAGCATAAGGTGAAATCACTAATTACTTTTAACTCAGATTCAACATGATGTTCACACAGCATTGCTTGATATGGAATTCTTCTTAGCAATGGGTTTAAAAAAATGTTTTGTTTGTTTTCATGTATTAACTTTTCTAAGCATTCCCCCATATTCTGCAATGAATCATTCATTTAAAGAACTTTCAAGATGGGACTCAAAAGAAGCCTATATAGAGAATCATTATGCGTCCTGTTTGGAGCTGGTGGTAAAGGGGTAGGGGTGTTCTATTGAATACACAAGGTCATAAATTGTCATAAAATGTCACCGTTCATATTACATGTAAACTTGCTTACCAGTCATTCTTTGTAAGGTTTCCTATGGGCATACTAAAAACACAATCTAAAGATTAAATAGAAAATACCAGTCATTGCACTGTCATTTCTACACAATTTAGGGAACATACTACACTTCCCACTACATGATTAAAACAAACTAACAAACAAAAATTATGTTAATAGCAATGTATATCTGTGTGCTTATGTGAAAGTGTTTTCAACCTACAAAAATTTTATTTTATATTACTGCAAAATAATAGCAGCCTTGTCTTATGGGATATTGAGGCACAAGCTATAAAATAACATGTAGATAGTTCTCTAGTTCAATACATTTCCATGTTTCATCTACCTGAAAATGTCTGTTCTGCATGTTTTCTATCACATTGATTAAAGTGAATTTCAAATCTCTATTCTTCTCTTTCACATTCTGAGAAGTGAGCTTTAAGTTTAAATATTTAAGATATTGCCACTTCATATTCTCTAAGAACTTCTAACCAAAACACCACGAAAAAATAGCATATTTTGAGGGGCACTTGGGTGGCTCAGTGGGTTAAAGCCTCTGTCTTCAGCTCAGGTCATGATCTCAGGGTTCTGGGATCGAGCCCCACATCGGACTCTCTGCTCAGCAGGAAGCGTGCTTCCCCCTCCCTCTCTGCCTGCCTTTCTGCCTACTTGTGATCTCTGTCTGTCAAATAAATAAATAAAATCTTTAAAAAATATATATAGCATACTTTGACCGTGATGAAGGGTTAAGTTTCCTTTCAAAGAGTTGGAATTCAGTGGCAGGCAGGACTCTGTATTTCCACTTCCTATCTGCCCACTCTATTTGTTTATTTTTTAAAGTAATCTCTACAACCAACATGGGGCTTGATCTCACCCAGATATCAAGAGTTGGATGTTCTACCTGGGTCAGCCATTTGCCCCCTAACTATCCACTTGAGGGATGTCTATTCCATTGAATTCTAGTGACATCTATACCACAGTTAAATCCCGCCTTCATCTGCATATAAATATATGTGTATCATTTAAAAAAAAAAGATTTATCCATTTATTTTGGGGAGGAGGAGGGCAGAGGAAGAGGAGAGAATCCTCAAGTGGACTCCCCACTGAGTGCGGAGCCTGCCCTGGCGGTCCATCCCATGACCCTGAGATCATGATCTGAGCCAAAACCAAGAGCTGGGTGCTCAACCAACTGAGCCACCTGAGCGTCCCTGTATATAATTTAAAGCATGTTTCTAAAGAGAGTTTTGGAGGTACACAGCTTAAAAACATTTTCTTTTAGCATAATCTCCTCCAGTTCCATCCATGTTGATGCAAATGTTGGAGATTATGCTAAGTGAAATAAGTCAAGCAGAGGAAGGCAATTATCATATGGTTTCACTTACTTGTGGAACATAAGGAATAGCATGGAGGACATTAGGAGAAGGAAAGGAAAAATGAAGGAGGGGCATTAGAGCTGGAGAAGAACCATGACAGTCTATGGATTCTAGGAAATTAGCAGGGTTTTGGAGGGGAAGGGTATGGGGGGATGGGTTAGCCTGGTGGTGGGTATTAAGGAGGGCATGTATTGCATGGAGAACTGGGTGTTACATGCAGACAATGAATCATGGAATACTACATCAAAAACTAATGATGTACTCCATGGTGACATAACATAATAAAAAAGTTGTTTTTTTTTTTAATTAGCACTGCTCAAAAATTTTTTTTGTTGTTTTTTAACTGTTAAGAAAACTGACTTAATTTAAAATTATGCTCAGATTTCAAAAACCATTGATGTTTTCACAACTACAGTGATAAGATGACTATGGTTACAGTTAAAGGCAGAATTTTAAAATAATATAAATAAAGAGATGCTTTTGTACGGCCAAAAGTAATAGTTTCTTCCAAAAGAAAATCAGGAAAGAAATCTTGGGGAAAATAGAGGAAACAACTTCAACATCATTGTCGCTATTATAAGAAATCTCAAACTGATACTAGAGATGGAATATTATTGGTCTATAACAACCGTTCCCAACCTGTGCATGGAAGCACCCTGTAGAGCAGTGCTGAGAATTGTTGCCAAGTCCCAAGAACACACTAAAGTACTAAGCACTTTTCATGTGTATGTTACTGGTTTCTTCCATATGTTACATAATAAGATACAAGTTCACATTAAAGCATTCTGCCTTCTAAGCATCTTGCTATTTTCCATAAGGTACTATTACTATATTAGGGGCGTTCATTTAATTTTCTTAATTAAAAAGGAATCCTTTGTGGTGCCTGGGTGGCTCAGTCAGTTAAGCATCTGTTTTCAGCTCTGGTCACGATCCCAGGGTCCTGGAATCCCGCCCTGTGTTGGGATCCCTGCTCAAAGTGGAGCCTGCTTCTCCCTCTCCCTCTGCCATTGCCCCTGCTCATACTCTCTCTCTCAAATAAATAAATACAATCTTTAAAAAATTTTAAAGAAAAATAAAAATGAATCCTCATACAGAGTGAGGACAGACTATTACGGAAAATGGGAAAATGAATATATATCTTAGTTGGCTTCAAGCGCTGCACTACTTTTGCTTTTCTGAATGGTATTATTTAGCCACTGTAGCAAACCATTACCATCCCACAAAGCCCTTGAAGGGCTACCAGTAGCTGGGGAGAGAGGCCAGAAACATTTCTAAGAATAGATTGTCCTAAAGACTAAGTGAAAAAGGCACATTTCAAGAAACAGATCTTGTAGGAATTTAGAAACAGAAATTGACAATGAAAGTCAGGAAATGCAAATGTCACATCAGAGAGGTTCCTGGAGTAGAGAAGAATAAATAAATAAATTACTATGTTTATGAGAAACCTGAGCTCAGTGACTAGATCACCTGCATTACATGCCTTCAGTCTTCTCCATCCTACTAAGTAATCAACCTTGGGCAAGTTACTTGCTCCATGTGGAAGCCCGATTGAAAAGAATATTTATTTTGTGAAGATCAAATTAGTCAGTTCATACAACTTTACCAGATTATGACAGTTGGTGACCAGCTATTCATCAAACATTTTTCCTTCTCCCAAGTAACAGAATTATAGCCCAGCCCCACAGGAAAAGAGGTTGTGAAGGGCTTACAAAATAGGTCCAAAATCTTTGCCTCCAGTTTTAATGTATACCAAAAGAAGCAGTTGATGACAGCTTTTGTCTTTTCAGTGTTGCAGCAAATTGTTGTCTTTCAAATAAAATATTAAATAATATTTTCCTTTTGCTTTCTGAATGTGAAAAGGCTAATATATGCAAGAAAGACCCATTTAGAAATGTAAATAGTGTGACTTGTTAACAGAATCATCAAAATTAGAAAAAGTGTTATGAAATGTTATCTGTCTGTTATAAGATGGATAGACTTAAAACTTCTTGTACTTCTCCAACTCATCCTAAATTCATCATTTTTGGAATGTTGCTTTTCCTTGGGTTTGTCCTATCCCTTCCCTCCAGTTTACTCAGAACTACAGTTGGCCAAATTCAGTGAAAGCCCCGTACAAGATGATATTGTCTATTGCATTTTGAGCAAAACTGGGAGCCTTTCATAAGCGTGGGGTGGGACAATGTCTAATTACTTTTTTACTTTCCTCCTATTTGAATTCCAGCAGTAGATCGCATACATAGAACTTTGTAAACGGTCACTATCACACTGAAATTTGAAAGCTATTATTCAGAAAAAGTCATGCCCTGTCTCTTGTGTTTCTAGTTAACTGTCCATGACATATTGAAATATGGTGTCCCCCATACATGAAGACAATATCACTGATAATAGAGTATAAGACATGGTCACTTTTTTTTTTTTTTTACCTTTACAATAGAGGTTTTGGCTTTGGGCTGTACATTAATGATTATGTTTAATAATAATGTGAATAGTATACCTATTATTTCTGTGGTATTCTTGTTAAAATAATGTTTTGTATACTGATTTGAATTCTGTAATGATTTCTTTTGCAAAAAAAATTTTAGTGCTCCTTTGCCTCTCTCAGAGTGAGAGGTGAGGCTAAAGTTTTATAGATAATGAGTTAGGTAATAGATAAAGTACCAATTTTCAGCAGAGTACTGAAGCAAATTGCTCATTGAGATTCTAGGACTTGGTCTAAGATTTTGGCACTAGGACTGGGCAGAGTTTAGGTACAAATGGAAAAATAAAGGGGGAAAAGAAGCCTAAACTTGAAAAGATAAACAAATTTTAGTCTTTGATGCAGCTGAACTTGGGTCTCAGCTTATCTTGTTGTAGGAGGCGGCAAATAAACATGTTCTCAGAGGCATCTGAGGACCACAGGCCATGGTTATGTCAGCTGGATATTTGTTTCATAACTTGTGAAATATAAACACAATTTCTATGTTAAATAACTGAATATCACTTTAAAAACTTTAAGAATAAGAAAAAGTAAAAAGGGGCGCCTGGGTGGCTCAGTGGGTTAAGCCGCTGCCTTCGGCTCAGGTCATGATCTCAGGGTCCTGGGATCGAGCCCCGCGTCAGGTTCTCTGCTCAGCAGGGAGCCTGCTTCCTCCTCTCTCTCTGCCTGCCTCTCTGCCTACTTGTGATTTCTCTCTGTCAGATAAATAAATAAAATCTTAAAAAAAAAAAAAAAAAGAAAAAGTAAAAAAAGAAAAAAGAAAGAAAAAGAAAAAAAAGAACAATGAGTTCCCTTATCTGACTTGTTAGCAGCTAATAATGTTATTTTGCTGTTAGTCATCCTTAATATAAGAAATGTCAGTTATGTTTATGTACATTATATGTAATATATATGCATGCATATATGGACATATGTTCATGAATGGGAACAGAGAAAGAGCTCAATTATGCTCTTTCCTACTCATAAAATATAATTAAAAAATAAAATACAATTAACACTGTTCTATGTACTCAAAAATACTTTAAAAAATCAGTCACAAATAACAAACATTAACCTTTGCAGGTTAATGAAGAGATTAAAATATTTTTTTTAAACAGCTGATTTCCACAAAGGAAATACAGTCACATAAATATTTTTCTTGAATGACAGGTAGTGAAATATGATTCATTCCCAAACATAAAATGCTTTGTAGGGATAGGGCCCAACCAAGCAGGTGAGATTTCCATGGAGACTGGAAACTTGTCAAGTTTTTGTTTTACAGATCAATGGGTAAGAAAGAGTTCCAGCAGAAACTTCCTTTAAAGAATTTGTTAATGTGTTAGCCATGATTCTCAGGGGGTTCTTGGGCTAAAGGAGAAAGGAGAAAAGGAAAGGAGAAACATAGAGTCTCCAGGTATTTGGGAAAAGTAGGTATCAAATGCATAACAGTGAAGTTGTCAGGGTTTGCATTTGGATATGATCAAAATGAAGTTAAGTGTATTATTTGAACTGGTTTAATCAGCCTTGTGATTGACTTGCCAGGTTAGATCCTGCTCACCTCTACCCGCCTACCACATGAACTCCCTTTGCTGCACACCTACCAATTGCTGAGGGCCCAGAACACCACCATTTGGTGAGCTCAATCAAGTTAATAGGTTCTTTGCTGAATCGGGCATCTCTTAGCTTTGCTCAATCCTTTGCCTCCGAAAGAGAGTTCTTTCAATATGTAAACCGCGTGCAAAATTGTAAACGTTATGGTTTTCCTTTAAGCTCTCTAAACTACTGTGTATCTATCTAAAGCAAATGGCACAGGTGAAGAAACGTTCTTTTGGCAACTAAAGTAAAAGTGATACATTTCCAGTGCGCAGCCTCTTATTTTGCTCATATTTGTTTCTTCCTGCCAAACATACGTGTTTATCCTTCATCCTTTAATGCATCCCAGATATAAGATCTCGCTTATGTTAATTCAGCTGTGCCTAAATTGATAGTAAACCTAGGTATATAACTTCAGTGTTTTATATTGATGTTAGATAATTGGACCGTTTTCAAATGCAATATATTTTAAGTTTCAATATATTTTAAAATTCTATAATGTTTAGGAATATCTTTCTCCTACAGGAGGACTTTTAATCTTTAATCGCAGTCATCTCCATATTAAAGGATGCAAAACACTATTGCCAATTACAGTTTGAGAGGTAGGAATACCTGAGAGAAATGATGGACAGTTCATCATATAAGATTAAATGGGGAATGAAGGAAAGGCTATTGTCATTATTTTAAAGGCACAGAAAAGATATTCCTTGATGTAATTTTTCTCGAGTTTTTGCTTACTATAAGAAACTATATATAATATGTGAATCCAATTAATAGACACATGACTCTCAAAGGCAGAAGTTCACAGCACAGTGGAAAACACCTGGATTGAGATCCTGAATTCTGGGTCATCCGTGTATTAAATATGTAATGTCAGCCAAAGTTCCCTAATTCTTTTCTGACTCAGTTTTTCTTGTCCATACAATGGAAATAACAACCACTTATATTTCATAAACTTGCTATGAAAAGTAACAAGATGATATATGAGCTATTACATGGCCAATGGAAGAGACTCAATAAAAATAATTAAATCTAAAGAAACTAACACATGAGGTGTTCATATGAGATGTACTTCTTCTTTAGAAACGATCACATCCTAAATACCCATTTGCCCTTTGTCTATTTTAGTGAGATGTTATTGGTTTATTAAGTATTCTAACTGAGCCATTTATGATGCTGAGATTGGATTCACTGCTTTGATTCATGGCCTGAGCCCGGCATCCGTCCTCGTGCATCCTACCAGTTTTGTTTCCTGGAAAGACTCCCCTGTCACTTTCCATTTAGCTCTTTTCCAGCTTGTAGATTTAAGCTGGTGAAAATGGAAGCCGACCAAGTGCTTGTCACCCAGCCAGGCCACAGGGCTCCCTCATTTGAAGACATTAGTTTTCCACCACGTTTAGAAGGGTACTTCTAGCCCTGATTTGGCTACATGTGAGGTCACCTCTCAAATATGAATTAAATAACTGAATTCTGCCTAAATTTATCTCCTGGTAATTTTCTCTCTTTAAATGATATAATCTGTTTCTTTTTAAAGAATAAGTTGTGGTCACACAGTGGCATTTTCTTAAAATCTCCTTTCCCGAAAGTAAAGGAAATGGTAGACTTAGGCCCTTGAGAAAGTGATGAATCCCCTGACCACAGAGAAGCAAAATGACAACGTGGATAAATACCTTGTCTTTTAACCCAAGTTTCAAGTAACCGTGGCCAGTCACAGCAGAAATTGTAATGAGGGGTCTGTGGAAAATGGTTCTTCAGAGCAAACCAGCAAAGCACTGGTGGAAATGTAAGAAAATGATAGTGGTCCCAGAGGAATTTCCTTTCTTCCAGGCTTACACTTTGAAGCTTTGAATTCTGAACTTTTGAACTATGTTGGCTTTATCTTGTCCCTTTGGAGAGATTTGCAAGGTACTCTTATAACACTCACTATAATTATATTCTTAAAAATTAATGATACAGTGATTTTCAAAGAAAAATTGTCTGCTTCAAAAATTCTACAACCAGCAAACATACGCACACAGACACACATACACAAAGCCCTTCTGATATGATTGGTTCTAACACAGTCTAAGGAAAAAACAGTTCTCTTTGTTAAATCTCCAAAGCCCCCCAATAATTTATAATAAAGCTTGTAAGTCATTATCAGAGGCTGGAATACTCTCTTTATAACCAGGAAGAAGACATAAAGGGAAAGCTAAAAGGGTAGAAATCAAGAGAGAAAAACCAGCATGTGGCCAGCCGAGGATATACAACTGAAACTGAACATATTCTTCAAAAGAATTATTTTTAACAAATCATTCTCGGTTTGATATATGATTCAGCAAATGTACTGTCTCGGGTTTTGTGGCTCTTTGGTACTTAGAGACAGAGTACATCAGATTCTCTAAAATAATAAAATTAGCTTATTGGGACAATTTACTGGAGCTTAGAGAGTCTCTTGCAACAAAGATCAGTCTCTCAAAGACCCTCTATGTGCTTTGCAGTCCGGTCCAATTTCTGGTTTAGTATAATGAGAGAAGCCACGGCCACACAAAAGGGGCCTGGTATTTCAATTAGTCATTAAATTTTAAAGCTTCATTATTCTCCAGAAGGAATACTTTAACATTGTTTTCTATATTAACATGTTTATGTATTGATTCTGAAATCTGCAGTAGGTAAGGTCAAATTTCCTAGCCACCTTATTGAATTCTGTGATTTTCACTCATTTTCAAAGCTCATTGAACCAGTTGATAGCTCCACCTTACAAACAGTTAAAGAAATGGCTTTCACTTGCCTCAAGTCTTTATTTAATGAATGTATAAGTCTCCAAATGCTGTAGTATCAAGACACACATTACTTAGATTAAAACATAAATTAATGAAAAGCTATCCATACTGCCTAGAATAAAACTGAGACTGATCACGCAGTTATGCAGCTGTCACTGAATTAACTTTTAAAAATGATTAAAAGGGAAATATCAAGTCTTGAAAAATGTAAACCACTGAAACAGCATTCTAAAATATAAACCTTGTTGTAAAAAAGAGAACGTACATAACAAGAGGGAATGTCGCATAGTTGGTTGACAGTATCCATCAATCATTGATGAAATTATAATATTTATGATGGTTTTCTGGCAAACAGTACAAACCTGATGAAAACTTGCATATAATAGTAGACCCTCCTCAATTTTAAAAATGGAAATAGTCAAGATTTAACCTTCACTGGAAGCTAGTAGAACAAGAAAGAATAAATTGTAAGACACTTCTAGGAAACATATAAAAAGTTTGAATCGTCTCGTGCTCGCTTCGGCAGCACATATACTAAAAAAAGTTTGAATCGTCTTAATCACTGATATTTAACCAGAATATCAGTTATTTTGTTGTTCAGATTTCATATATAGGTGACTCATAGCATATGATAAACAATAACTATTGATTTTATGCATATTCACATTATGTTATTCTAAAAGGAGACATTAATTAGATCATTGTGAGACTTCCATAAGAGGTTAATATATGTTATCATGTTAATATATGCTATTGGCATGCATTTGGGTTAAATTAAAGATTTGTAGATGGTTCCCAGAACACATGGGTACATATAATGATATTAGAAATTTCATGAATAGAAGACATATCTATAAGACCAATGTACAAGACACTGCCTCATATATATTGTAGAGAGATTTAACTTAGATCAGTTTGCCATGGACAAGTTCTCTCTCAATCACTATTGGATGACTATTAGAAATTATTAAAAACATCAAAATTCATACATGATGCTTGACGGCAATGAGAAATTTGGATATTTAAGTCGTCATGAACCTTCTAATTCACTTCAAATATCAGGAAAAATATGAACATAAACAAGGAAACAAACAAACAAAGGAAACAAAATGTAAGTCTTCCAAAGACAGGACATGGAAAAATCTTTGTCCCTTCTTTAATATCACAAACAATGTAAGACTTGTGAGATCCTTCTGTTGCTAAACTGTCAGTGTCTAAAATGTAAATAAGCAATTTTAATCATATGAAAATAGTATTGTGAAAAAGAAATGTACATAGTAGAATAAGTCCTCAGTCTCTTTCTAAAACGTATTAGTATTTTGGTGAACACGTGGGTAGCTCAGTCGGTTAAGCGTCTGCCTTCAGCTCAGGTCATGATCTCAGAGTCCTGGAATCGAGTCCCAAGTTGGGGGGGGGGTCCCTGCTTGGTGGGGAGTCTGTTTCTTTGCCCCTCCCCTGGCTTGTGTGCTCTCTGTCACACTCACTCTCTGTCTCTCAAATAAATAAATAAAATATTTTAAAAAAGAAAAAATGGAGCACATTAGTGTTTTGGTCATCTACTAAGTGTGTATGTATAATTCTGGATGTGTGGCTTTCCCTTTACGTCCACCAGTAAAATGGGCACAATAGTAATTAACTTACTAATTTGATGTGAGGATCACAGGGATTGTATACACAGTGCCTAGCAAACTCTCCGGGCTATGATAGACATTTAATAAATGGTACATTTAGTGTAACATATTCATTCTGCTTGCTCTATAAATGAGTGTTGGCTGCTGTGGTGGGGTGCCCATCACTCAATGCAAAGTTGTTACAAGTAAAATTGTGATGTATAGATGAAAATTTTCTTCTGCACCTTAAACCTCCTCTTTTTGAACCCATGCTTAACATTGGCAATATTGTTTGAAAGCTTACTGTGTACCACTTATTATATTTTATCTCATTGAATCCTCTCAAGAATACAAAAATAGAGGCACTATTGTTAGCCTCATTTTACAGTTGGGAATACCAAAGGTTGAGGGCAGATGAGTGGACTCACTTGAAGTCACATAGCTGGCAAGTGAAAAGTTAGGCTTTGAGACCCATCTAATAACAGTGACTAATAGGTTTATGAGGTAAACCATGACCTCTTCCACTTCCTGTCTTCCCATTCATCAGTTAAACATTTGCTCATATTCTCTCTTCTCTGAATTCTTATTCTCAACAGAGAGAGGCTTTCTAGTAGAAAGATTTAAAGCATACCTTCTCTCAAGTTCTGGCTCTCCTTTTTACTAGCTTCTGACCTTGGAAATTTTTACTTAACTATCCTATGACTCAGTTTCTCATAGTAAAATGAAAAAAAAAAAAGGAATAACACAGGTAAAACTCTTGAGCACAGTGCCTTGAACCTGTTAGGGCCTCAATAAATATTATATATGTATCATTTATAGCAAATAAACTATAAGCATCTTCATTCAAGTCATCTTTAGGAGTCAAATAAAAGATTTACCTAGTTAAATAAATGTAAAGAAAAGGACAAGTAGGAAAAATTTGTTGATGTGAATATTCCTTTACCAGTACCCACAAAAGGAAGAATAATTGAGATTAAAATAATCATGGTGTAGCAGCTACATTTTGAATAACAGCATTGTGGAAATTTCTTTACAGATATGTCTAATTCTTATAACAACTTAACGAAGTATTATTTTCCATCTCCTATAGACAGGGAAGAGCAGACTCAGAATTTAACTTCTAGTCTAAGGTCATATAGCTATCAAATGTCAAAACAAGGATTTGGATTCTAAAGTGTATATGCTTCCCACTTTGCTAACTTTCTCCCCACACAGTATGGGTACACACAACTTTCCTTTGTGGAGAACTGGCCCTGAGATATAGCTATGCCATGACCAAGGAACAGCAGTGGGAACATCTGCAGATGTTTATGGAACCCACACAAACATGAAGGCAAGGAGGGTCAGGAAGGCTGAGGTTACTGAGCTCTAAGAAGTGCCCTGGAGATACACCTTGTCCTATCTCAATGCCAGAGGTCAGCTTGCCACCACATAGGTCATCTCTGCCCCTGGAAGCGATATTCAGATGTCTGGATTTGGCTGGCATGGAGACCTCTGCTATAAACCAGAAGATGTGTGTCTTCAGCCCAATAAGGAGATTCTTCTTTCCATTCCTATTCCACCATTTTCATCCAAGCACACTGTCAGCTCTAGCCTTTTGCTAGCTCAGTGACTGTGTCTTACTTCTTACTCTTGTATCCTCATCCACTTACTTATATACATTTGTGTGTAGCAGTAGGAACTCCTTGAGAAATATTCCCCCACCCAAAAAAAGCCAGCTTAAAATCCATTTGGGGAATCAAAGATGTTTAGATGTGATATCTTTATAGCAATTAATTACGAAGTGGCCCATTAAAGAGACAAGCGAGTAACTAGTCAATTTCTAGGTTATTATAATGGTTACAAATCATCAACAATAATAAATCTGAGCTGCTTGCTGCTCACAATTTTAGGTGATATGCAATGTGTTACTTCTTAGAGCACCGAACAAACAATCTGGAATACTGGAACTACATGCCATTACACAGTACAGAAAAGAAATACTACCATTGCAAAGGGAATAACAGAATCTGAATCTGAGGGAGAACAACCTATATTGGTCATCTATTCAAACCTTATTATTTTATTTAGATGACAACTAAAGCAATGAAGATGATATATTTGGAGCATATTAAGAGTTGGATGAAATTCAAAAGGTCATCAAATAATTTGATCAATCATTTAAAATGTAATGTGAATTAAAACCAATGTGATGCTAGCCTCGGTGCTATCCATTTTTTCCCTTAATGACTACACATAGGAGAAGGAATCGTGGAGTTTCAACATTTCCAAGGAACATTTACAACCTTCCACAATGTCATGCTTTACTGTTGAACGTGTTCCTCTTTGGGGAAATTTTCTAATCTGCTATTCACCCTTGAAGTTGAACTCAAAACCATATTTTCATTTTCTTTTCGTTTCACTCAGTGAGATGACTAGTTCTTTTTGTCTGTGTTATAATTAGCCTTGAGTTCAATTGGTCCTGGAGGCAGGGAGAGAATAAAATAAATGAGATGGAATCTGAAACCCATCCTGACTTTTTGTTTCTTTGACTGTTCTTCATGGATTTTATGCTTAAAACTTTAATTTTCTAGTTTTTAAATCTATATAGGTCCTAATAGCTTTTGTAATTTAAGTCTTTTTGATTTACAGGCTGTCTCTCCAGAGACTAGTTGGAAAAACAAAGGACAATAAATATGAATAGAGGAAAAGTTATTTGGACAGTTTTATTGCTGCTCATTTTTATACAGTCTACTGCTTTATTGTCTGTAAAAGTTTAAGTAGTGCTAATATGGGAATAGAGATAAAAAGTCCAGTGCTCAAATTTGCCAAATTCTCTATGAAATATCTGAACAGAAACAGATCTAGGAGAAGAAGCTTGCATTCCATAAAACTTTCCTTCTTTAATCACTCTGTTTAGTCATAGCTTCTTTGTGTTAAAAGTATAGTTTTAATCAATCATGTGCACAATTATGGTTCTATTTGTTTCCTGAAATTTTCATTTAAAATTAATTCTGCATTTATTTTATATAAGAACTCTTATAGTGTACTTTTGTGTAAAAGTGAAAAATTTACATTGAAAAATTTTACACTGAAAGTATAAAACAATTACAGTGTAAAATAATAAAAATAAATATTTTGAAGATGAAATATATTAACTAAGACAAATGATCCAAATAATATCATGTTCACGTAACCATGTCATTTACATATTTTATGATCATATTACTGAGAATATAGATTTCAGGGCTGGTCCCAAATAATCTGTGTTAAAAGGACCAGAACATTTTGCTTTGACCCTAGTATATGGAGCTTAATGTTTTAAACAATTGTCTTAGTCTTTCCTTTGTCCTCCTAAATTAATGTGAGTAAAACATATGAACATGATTTGCTAATTTATAAGTTGATAGCTGGCATGTTTAGATAATAATGCTTAGATCCACGCACCGAAAAGGTTTTAGGAAGCATGTTTGAAAAACATGAAACATTGGGATACATGTACCTTTTTAGCTATCACATACTTGGATTTATTTTACATTTTCCTTTGAGGTCCAGAGAACATCTAAACTGGTTTTACTCTGTGGCACATTAGCATATAAAATATAAATGTTTAGAACAATTGATGGAAGTGTTGATTCAGTCGGGTTTGTGTCTTTTAACAAGCTTCAGTGCAGATTCTGATGATTCGCCAAGGTTAAAAGCCACAGTCCTAAAAAAGTTAATGATTGAATATGGGCCCAACATTGGCCCAAGGCAGATTTTTATTAACGGTCCTAGATTTGTTAACTGTGCGGAATGACAAGTTATATAAGAGTGCTCACACGCACTATGCCATTTGATGTTTAAAGTGCTATCTTAGAGAAACTACTAGTTGCTTGACAAGTGATGCACCTTTTATCACGCAGGAGATTTAATTTTAATAATATGAAGTTCTGAAAATTTTAAACTTTCTTTTCTTAGTTATCCTCTCTTGCTCCCAGGATTCTATTACTTTATATTTTTATCATGTAAATAGTGCTACCTTTTTGCCAGGTATTAAAAAGTTTATTATGATGAAAATGCTCTTAGTGGATGTCTCAAATTATGAAATTCTGTGGTAACATATAAACCAACGGAATCTGCATCCCCTTTACAAGTTAAAGAGCTGTTCATACCTTCTTAATTTCACAGGAATGCCATGGAAGGTTGACTTCATTTAGGTGTGAGGTTTCACCTCCAAGTATTTATTTTTTTCCTTTTCTCACTTAAAATTATCTTAATACTAGAGTTCAGTGGAAAGTTTTAAAATATTTTAAGTTAAAACAGTTATTGAAAGTTGTATTTTATATTTACAAGTTACATACATATGTATGCACACCTACATTTATAAGGGGTTTGAGAAAAGAGAAATATCAGTGTATTGCTGAGAGCCAAGGTAAATAGAAAATGATTAGCAACCCACGTCAACAAGAAATATACAAAGGTATTTCTACTGTAACTTTCTCTAATTTTCTCCCCAGTATCGACCTGCAGTCACCGTGTGGGTGTCAATTTGTGTATTGCCTACGTGGAATATATTTTTAAGAATAATTATCACTAAAAACAAGCAAATCTTATTCAGGGTATAAATTTTGCCCCTTAAACTTTAAAATTAACCTCTCCTCAGGAATGACAAATTGATGGGATAACTCAAGGACAACTTTTGAGTAATTTTCACCTATGTAGCCAGCCCAGTGATATAACTCATAATTTTGTTTCTCTGATTTACTCAGAAAACTGTCAAATCCCAATTCTCTCTATTATTTCCTAAAGCAAAGCATAGAAAGCAAACCATTAAGAAGTTATTTCTAAAAGAAAAAAAAAAGTCAGTAAAAGAATAATGACTGCTAGGGGTGCCTGGGTGGCTCAGTGGGTTAAAGCCTCTGCCTCCAGCTCAGGTCATGATCCCAGAGTCCTGGGATCGAGCCCCACATCGGGCTCTCTGCTCCGCGGGGAGCCTGCTTCCCCCTCCCCCTCTGCCTGCCTCTCTGCCTACTTGTGATCTCTCTCTGTCAAATAAATAAATAAAATCTTAAAAAAGAAAAAAGAATACTGACTGTTAAATTATGAGAAATGTGAGGTGGAATTTAGGCATGGAAGCATTTTGGACTCCTACTTTCTGGTTTATTTTGCCCAGCATTTCTCTTCATACGCTGATCAGCAAATGATCACTTTATACTTGTAAAATGAAAACTCCCTTCAGTAACCTTCACCTAAATTCAATAAAAAATTACGTTTGAAGAAACAGAAATATTTTCTTAAGGCTTAAAAAATGACTTGCCATCTATTACTTATTTAAATTCAGAAAATGAATAACAAATGTACATATGAAAAGCCCAAGTTCATGTGACTGGCAGGCATGTCCCTGTATCATTAATCTCTAATGATAGAAACTTAGCATCCTTGAATACTCATATTTGTCAGTTCCCTGCACTAGAAAACTACCTTTCAACACTGTCTTTGAACATGATATTCACTCTTTTCCCTTGCTACTTATGCAAACAGTGTCACTTCAGTACTCGATGAACCAGCCACTAAATTGGTCCTTCCACAATAGGTCTGAGATCAATAACTAATTTTGAAAACTGATTAGTTTGCACCAGAGTAGTAGACAGTTCCGAATTTTGCCAGAGGACATAATCAGCCAGTAAATAGAGGTCTTAGTGCACTAGTAATAGGTTGGTAATACAGCCCATCTCCACCATAAACTCTTTCCCACAAAGGGCAAATTGAGTCTTTATAAGCAACTTCACTTGTAAATTAAACTTCTTTTCTGATGTTGAAGTAAAGGCTTGTTTTATTATTTTACAGAACTGGTTAGTAAGAGTTGTTCATAAATGCATTCTGACAAAGCTAGCAAGCTCAGCTTTGGGTAACTGTTGGGGAGCCACAGACATTTTTATATATCTCGATGGGTTGTGAATTCTAGATGTTTCCAATGTGAAAAATAGGTTATGTTCTAACAGTTGAATGTTGTATTGCCAGCTATTCAGAAGATGTATCTTTCTATTAGATGGCGACGTTGCTATGGAGATAACTGTAAAAGTCTGACCTACAAGAAGAGGTGGGAAGGGAATTGTCATAAAGGAAGGGAGAATATCAATTATGCCAGTAATTGAGAATATAGTGAAAAGGAAACATCTTATCCCCAGTTACTTTCAGAAAACATATGTAAATAAATGACGCACCAAAATGGATGTTGTTTTAGTCTCTGGCCCTGGCTTTATATTTAGCTTCATCAAACGACCATGCAAATAAAACCTGACCACTTGATTATAATGCGAACTGGCACTAAACTGGATACCTAGCTTTAAAAATCCTTCCAAATGCATAACTATATGCACTTGGCAATGACTGGAGGGTCATGTTAGTTCTGTGGTAAAATGCAACATCAGAAAGTTCTAGCAAAATATACCCTTCTTAAAACTTGGAAACCAGTTGGGATTCCATGAGCAAAAGAAGTCCTCCAACCCATCATATGGCATGAGTATTATAGCAAAGCACTCCAGGTTGAACTATTACCGCAGAGTTTCGTCATTTGGATTTTAAATGTGTATAGGGAGTGCAATTCGATGTCTAAACGTGAGCTAAGAGGGCAACAGCAAACAGATAAAAACCACAAACTATATTCCGAATAGAGATGATTTGGCTTAATATTGGGTGGGACCGACTGCCTTAGAAAAGCAATTGTAATTCGGAAGCTTAGCATATCACGGTGGCAGTACTCGGACAAAGCTTTTAGTCTGAAATGTTTCATTCACTGCGGTTAAGAGATTAATATTTCGTCTTCTGTTTTTTCACTTTCTAAATGGCAACATTCCACCCATAATTCCACTTTTGAAGGAAAGCTCTCAGGAAAGAGAAGGAAAGGAGGGAGAAACAAAGGAGGAGAATGAACAGGAAAGGTAGCTCTTTCGCTTGGGTGTCGCTGCTCCTCGGAAGACTTCCGTGCGGGGAAACGGCACACTTTCTTTCAATCTGGTCATGAACACAGTGTCCTCATTTCAAGTTCATCCAGAGTTAAATTTTACTACTTTCTTTCTTTCTTTTTTTAAAAGATTTTATTTATTTATTTGACAGAGAGGGATACAGTGAGAGAGGAAACAGAAGCAGGGAGAGTGGGAGATGGAGAAGAAGGCTCCCCGCGGAGCAGGGAGCCCAATTCGGGGCTCGAACCCAGGACCCTGGGATCATGACCTGAGCTGAAGGCAGATACTTAATGACTGAGCCACCCAGACGCCCCACTACTTTCTTAACAAAGATGGTTAATTCTGTCAAGGGTAGTAGACACTCCTATGCATGAACTACAATTGATTCTTCGTGAATTAGTTGGAAAAACTCACAGATGTTGTTGATTCAAATATTACAGAAACATTCCAAGTAAGAGACCTAAGATGTGTTCTAATGTTTAATTACTTTTAAGATTGGAAACATAACGTTGATTACTCTTTGACAAAGCAGAGGCATTAAGGAAGGCCCGTGATGGGATGAACACCTGGTGTTATATGCAACTGATACATTGTTGAACACTACCTCTGAAACTAATGATGTACTATATGTTGGCTAATTGAATTTAAATTAAAAAAATTAAAAATTAAAAAAAATTAAAACAAGAATATTTAAGGGAAGTAAGTTGAGTTTTCTTTTCTAAACAAGAGAATATTGGAAGCCAAGTGGACACAATAAACAAATAAGAACCAGAATACAGATGGACTATTCTACTGTTTATCTGGTAGAAATACGCTGTTATTTCTAGTACTTGAAACAAACAAACAAAAAACAAAAATAGCAACAGACTAAAACATGTCAATAGTTTATGCACAAATGTATCAATATTTTGAAAGAAGATAATGTATTTAAATTTAGATATTGAACATATATATATGCTTAAACACAAAATTTGAAACAAAAGCCTAGATTCTGTTTTCCAGGGCACAGTAGTTCATCTTCAGGACCCTCAATTTTGAAGTCTGTGACATGAGAATTATATAAACGTTAGTTGTTAAGATTAGTTTAGACCAACACCTCACTACCCTCCCTTGTTTCCCAAACTGGCCTAATCATAAGACTTTTCTGCTGTGTTGTGAAAAATGCAAATTCCTTCATGTTCTGTTGGAGATCTTAATTCAGAGGTTCTGAGATTGGAAAATAGGGAGTTATTCTTGTAGAGGTTCTACTTGGGGTGATGAAAAAGTTTGGAAACAGATATGATGATTATGCAACATTGTAAATATAATTAATGCCAGTGAATTATACATTTAAAAATGACTAAATGGAGGGGCGCCTGGGTGGCTCAGTGGGTTAAGCCGCTGCCTTCGCCTCAGGTCATGATCTCGGGGTCCTGGGATTGAGTCCCGCATCGGGCTCTCTGGTCAGCAGGGAGCCTGCTTCCTTTCCTCTCTCTCTGCCTGCCTCTCTGCCTCCTTGTGATCTCTGTCAAATAAATAAATAAAAATAAAAATAAATGACTAAATGGTAATTTTTTGTTATATTTTATGTTTTATATATATGTATATATGCATATATGATTCTTTTTCTTGAATGTGTCCATGGAAATTACAGATATATGCTTCCTGACTTTGATGTAAAAATTAGGCTTATAATTATTTTCTCCATCATGAAAATGTGATATCATTACATTTCTCAGATTTTAAAGGTCATTTACATGATGTTATTGTTTTATTGTTTAATGACAGTGAAATTATTCTAAGAATCATTGGAAACTATTTTTTGGACAATATTCTTTAGTTAGCTTATCCATACAATGTTATTATAAGCAGAAACCTCAAGCTTTTTTTTATTTTTATTATGCTTTTGTGCTGAGACACTGTTTTAAGAGGCTGTCTTCTGGTTATGTTATAGGAGTTCTTTAGCTAATCTGCTCTCAAGTGTGGAGATAAATATAGGGTGTCACATGTGCTGAGAGAAATATACACACTTCAGGTGTGGCACTAACTAGATTAGATCTTTGGCCTGAAATAGAGTGAGGAAATACATTCAGAGAACTGCTCGTATGGTAAGATTATACAAAATGATTAATAAAGTGCAATTGCATTGTCAGTTATGTTTTATTAGGTGCCATGTCAATGGCAATGTCCTAAAATATTGGCAGAAGTAGCCCAAACAAACTAGTGGTTGATGAAAACCTACTGGGACATTTAAATGTGCCCTTCTCTGTAGGGCACATTTATAGGTAAATTTCCCTATGCTTAGGCCTCTGGGTTTATGTTTTATATATTGAAAGAAAGGTGGTCTCAAACTTGATAAACATTTTCCAATTTAATTCTGCTGCCTAAATATTTACTCTGTTGAATAAATAAACGAATCAGTTGGGAACTGTAAATGTCAAGTCACTGAATTTTCTCTCACTTCGTTGTAAGTCATTCAGCACATATAACTGAATAGATATTTGAGAATGAAAGACAGTCAAGGTTAAGACTACAGCTATATGGCATTTAAAATTCCCTCTAGCAAAGGAGCACTTGAGTACAGATTTACTCCAGTGGAATATAAGCTGCCAGCCTTTCTATGTACAATGGTAACACACACACACACACACACACACACACACACACTCACACACAAATTTAAAAAGGAACATCTGGTCTTTTATGTTCACCTATTGAGATTAAGGTATGAGAGGGAGCGATATGTATGTTTGTGTGTGTGGGTGTGTGTGTATGTGTGTGTGTGTGTATATGTGTGTGTGCTTGAGAGAGACAGAGAAAAAGAGAGATGGAGAGAGTGTGTATATTTTTTAGGACAGTGTCTCCTCACAGGTAACCATATTCCCTACCAAAGATAATACAAAATGAGGCTTGATATAGCTTGTACTTACTCAACCAGTAAAATAGATTGAAAGGACCATTTTGTTGTAAAAGTTCATTTCCAAAGTGAAATTCAACATTCCATCAAGGAAGAGTGCTTGTTGAATTGGAGGTCTATTGAATTATGGAATACTGGCAAGACAATGGTATCCTTGAGTATATAGAGTAGACTTACAGCTTTTTAGGTCTGATCCTTATCATTCAGCATAAAATGAAGTTTGAAATTAAATGTCCTTAAGTCCCATTTACTCCCTAAAGCTGCCTAGGCACATTACAACAGTACTGATATATGGTGCCCTTTTCTGGTGATCTGAGCATTCATTTATCCCTTGACTGAACCTTTCCATGTATGTGTAGCTTAATCAGTTAGATTACATCAAGTTTCCTTCATGGGAACAACCATATCTGTTTGTCGCAAACTAAAATGCACACTTACTGAAAGATCTTTTTGTAATTTTCAAGATGGGTGTAATTCATGAGCAGCAGACAGCGGAAGTTAATGGTGTCAGTCTTCACAAACTTGTCTATTATAGTAAGAGGTATTTTTTTTCAAAGATAAAGAGATGCATATTCGGAATCAATTTTTAAAATGCTGAACAGAATTTATATTTAATTTTCTATCTAGAAATTGTTAAAATTTCAGCATTAGTACATTGTCATGATTTTTGCCAGAATGGCAGGAGATGGCAAATTTTTCTACAGGTTTTGTGATGAATACTGTCAAAAGTTTCTGGTGTTTGATTACAGTAAAAGGCTAGAATTACTAACCACCATTTGGTAGGAGTTTATGTAATGTGTGCAAATTTTAGTCAATAAATTAAAAAATTGACATCTGTACAAGTTAAAATAGAATCAGAACATTTCATTTAATTAAAATTCTTCCTGCTGAACATGATGGGAGCAAAGCAAATGTAGTTTATAAATTGTATTTTTATTATTACAATATAACTGCTGAATATTATACATAAAGATATACATTAACATGTACAAACATATGCTAAATATATAGAAGAAAAAATTATGCCACGTGATAATTTCATGACTCTAGAAAAATGTATTTCACAGGTTGGACATAAAAGCAGCCTGTTAACGGGAGAGTTGATTTGCCATGACCTGATGCAGGAATTATTTATGTTCATTGACAATTAAGTACTATACCAGCTGACTTAAAAAAATACTAGTAGACATGGTCAATTTGAAGGTGGGATGAGTTTTCAAGAATATATTGACTATGCGATGGACTGAGTATCTCACATGTCCATTGACTCATGTCGATTAAGAGGATACGTTACTTCCAAAATAAATTACCAGGTACAATTTACCAAGTTATGTAATCATGGAGTCTGTGGATTAAGGAATACATTTTACATCCCGTAGAACAAAGTTGGGCAAAGAAAGGCTGCCCCTGAAAACTTGATGTGAAAATTAAAGAACATGAGAGTTTTCCTGGTAACAATGGCTATTTATATGTACTCTTTGGGCTTTGGAAACAAGAAAAAAATCTGAAGATAGAGCAGTTAGTTATGAGAAAAATGAGAATGAGATGATTTTCAAATCATGCTTTATATTAGCCTAAGAATGGCTCAAATCTCATGAAGAGGTAGAAGACCATGCTTTTTCAAAGAAGTTACCTGTTCTTACTAAAAAAAAAAAAAAATAAAAAAAAATTAAAAAAATTCACTAACAAGAAAGACAACACACTTAAATAGTACAGTTTTTCTGTTCTATCAGGAATAACAAACTTGAGGATATGAAGAATAAAAAATAATACATCACTTTATAAAATTAAGAAAGGGATTTAAAACAGTAATTTTTGCCTCTGTTTCCTATCTTTTATAAATGCTAATTAAAGCACATACACACATGGACACATCCTTCAAGTTTACTTTTCTGTATTACCTTTACTTCAGGTGACATATACATTGCAGAGAAGTAAATATAATTCAAATACACCATCAAGTTAGTGTTGAGTGAACCTAAAGACTGGAATGCAGTAACTGAAGATGATAGCACTATGAAAGAAATAGCATTTGTTAGGATAGAATAGGAAAATCATTGGGAAAAAAATACAAGTTGTGGGAACTAATTTCAGTTCTTAAATGGGTGAATAAATGGTTGATGGACTTAAGATTCAGATTACAAGAGTGAATTGAGGCCAAGTGTAGTATCGATGGTGGTTTTAACTTTCTTTATACGTATAAAAGCTGATACCTTCTTGACTTTTATTACCTTGCTGATAACTATACTGTGATTAAGTGATGATTAAATGAATCCATCTTCAACTCATATCTTTAGGAAAGTGACAATGAAAAGAAATAAAGCATATCCTAGAGTGTATTACAACCTGGGGGGTGATCAGTTGGGCATGGCCTGATTCACACCCTGGTTTGTTGCTACACAAAGTGTGGTCCATGGACAACTGCCAAGAGCTGAGTAAAGGAATTGAAGTGTTTAGACGCCTTCATGGCAAGTAAAATGGCTGTGACCTCCTAATATGTAATAATTATTCTAATGATTCACCGTTACTGTTTTTACAAAATCCATGATATCTTAGAAATAAATAATAATAATTTTCTCATTACATATAGCTTTGAAATGAGACCTCTCCATTCTAAAAAATGAGGCTTTCATGTGTGCCTGTTACTCACATGGTAACTGAAGCTTATGAAATACCAACAACAGAAAGACTAATCTGATTCTGTTAGAGAAAGAAGAAAACCATGGAAAACTTTGGCTTCTTACTTGAGTAGGAGCTAAAGAACCCCCCTGATGGGAAGAATGGAGTAATTCTTCAATTGCTGTTTTCTTACCCCTGTCATTGATCACAATCTTCAAACTGAACATTGTAGAATAATATTGATATAAGGATTTTCAATCTCCCAAAGCTTGGGAAATTATAAAGTCCCACCAATGTAAATTGATTAAAATATCTGGCCTCTATGAATTGCACCTTAGGCAACCGAAAAGATGACCACCAAACCAATGTTAGGGATTTTGGAGAATTTGTGACAAAAAGAGGGATATTAAAAGTGTATATGAGTCACTCTAATTTTATAAAGTAGAAGAAAATAGGTTCAGCTAACCATATTGAGATGGTTTATAAACTTATCGAGAAAGCAATGATTACTATGTCCAGTGTGATTCACTAGGAAGTGATTTTAGAATAAATTTCTTCTCTCTTTTTGCACTGATTTTAGGCAGTTAGAGCACAAAAACAGAGTACACACAAAAACAGTGAGAATCTTGTTGATTTTGCCTGCAGAGTATTCCTTATAGTGGCTTCAGACTCAGCTCTTCTTTGGGGAGTCTGCCCTGCCCCCTCTTTTAATTTCATGTCATTCTGATGGGGTTAACTCTATACCCCAGATCCAGAGACTGATATTTTATACAAACAAATGATAATGATATGTTGATTTTTTTTTTCCCTAGAACTGTTAGTAAGAAGAAGTTCACGTTATGCTGGGGTTGCCGAATTTGTGAGAGTTAGCTCGTTGTCATTCTACATTTCTTTTTTTTTTTTTTTTTAAGATTTTTATTTATTTATTTGAGAGAGAGACAGTGAGAGAGAGCATGAGCGAGGAGAAGGTCAGAGGGAGAAGCAGACTCCCCATGGAGCTGGGAGCCTGATGTGGGACTTGATCCCAGGACCCCGGGATCATGACCTGAGCCGAAGGCAGTCGTCCAACCAACTGAGCCACCCAGGCGTCCCTCATTCTACATTTCTTAGAGAAAAATAAAATCAGCATATGGAGAGCATATCTAAGACATGAAGAAGATTTTGATGACATCACTAATTCACCAGAATTAGCTACTTTAACTACTGGACTTTTCTAGTACAACATTCAGTAAAATCTCATCTCTGACTTAAGATAGCTTGATTTGGGATTCTATCATTAAAACTGAAAGAATTCTGACTTTACATCCAGTATATCTGAACATCAGTAGACTATTTGTTTGCACTGGGCACAAGAAATAAGGGGCTGAATGTAAAGACAATTTAAATGAATTGGAAAATTAGTAGAATGGCCATAATTAAGCTTTATGGTCATCATTAAACAACACAGTTCTTAACTAATGCCATATACTACTTCATTTTTATCTTTGTCACAGGAAGCATGCTTCTCAATGGACTTAGAAGAAGTAATAGAATATAAGACTGTTCTAGACAAGCAAACTTGAAAAAAATATTTCCACTACAAAACCTTGGGAATAGTTGCTAAAATAATAGCAAGGAGTAATAGCAAAGAAAGCTGATTAAAAATAGTCTTCATGAGAGCTATAGCTGCCTCAGTGAATCTTTAAAAATCTTAGTACTGTAAAGTGTCAGGTTTTAATAATCATCTTGGGGAACAGGAGGCAAGGTGAACAAGTTGGTCCCATTAAAGTCAGGACCTTGAAAGACCACACCCTTAGTGAAAAAAGTACATTAGAAGCAGTCAACTTTGGAAAACAGTGTGGAGATTCTTCAAAAAATTAAAAATAGAGCTACCCTGTGAGCCTGCAATTGCACTACTGGGTATTTACCCCAAAGATACAGATGTAGTGAAAAGAAGAGCTATCTGTACCCCAGTGTTCATAGCAGCAATGGCCACAATCCCCAAACTGTGGAAAGAGCCAGATGCCCTTCAACAGACAAATGGATAAAGAAGATATGGTCCATATATACAATGGAATATTATGCAAGCCATCAGAAAGGATGAATACCCAACTTTTTTTCAACATGGACGAGACTGGAGGAGATTATGCTGAGTGAAATAGTCAAGCAGAGAAGTCAATTATCATATGGTTTCACTTACTTGTGGAGTATAAGGAATAACATGGAGGACATTAGGAGAAAGAAAGGAAAGTGAATTGGGATAAATTGGAGGGGGAGACGATACATGAGAGGACTATGGACTCTGAAAAACAAACTGAGGGTTTTGGAGGGGAGGGGATGGTGGTGGGTACTAAGGAGGGCACATATTGCATGGAGCATTGGGTGTGGTGCATAAACAATGAATCTTAGAACACCAAAAAAAATAAAATTAAATAAAAAAAAAAAAGATGATGATGAAGAGGCAGTCAAACCCACTAACAATTGGAAATGGGTAGGTTAGTCTCTCAGATTCAACCGATGTCAAAAGTCTCTGAGAATTCATAATTATATTACTACTTCCATCTAGTTTGGAGTTCAAATTTACTCTTCCCGAGAGAGAGAAAAACCAAGAAAACATACTCTTCCCGAGAGAGAGAAAAACCAAGAAACAAACTACTCTATATAAGTATAGAAAACAAACTAATGATTATGGGGTGGGTGCGGGGGGAGGGGGAGTGTGGATTGGGTTAAACAGGTGATGGGATTAAGGAGTGCACTTGGTATGATGAACACTGGGTGATTTACGAACTGTTAAATGACTATATCGTATACCAAAACTGGTACAGCACTGTATACTAACTGGAATTAAAATAAAATTTTAAGAAAATGAAAAAAATACATCTTAACTCAACATATCAAATTATATCAATATGTAATTGGTATCAATTGAAAGGTGAAAGAAAAGCAGAAACAAACCCATAATTACAGAGAATGAACTGGTTATTGCCACAGGGTGGTGGTAGGGAACAGATGAACAAAAAGGGATGAAGGGGAGTGATGAGGTGAGGGTAAGGAGAGATACAGGCTTTTTAGTTAAGGAATGATAATTCACAGAGATGAAAGGGAATATGATCATGATTTAGGAATAGCATTGTATAGTGAAAGATGGTAGCTACACATTGCATAATGTATAGGACTTGTCAAATCGCTATGTTGTACATGTGGAACTAACACAATATTGTTATGTCACCCTACTTCAATAAAAGTAAAAATAAAAATAAAATAAGAAATGCACTCTTCGTGCATCATCCAGAAAACTTCAGGTCAATAAACTAATCTAAAGTTTCCTTATTGTTGGCAGTGGGTCAAGCTAGGAAAACAAACAAACAAACAAACAAGCAAACCCTGAATTCTCTGAAAACCATTGCCTCGAACTAGAACGCTCAGTATTCTAACAAGACACAACATGCTTAATCCAAAATTGCAAAACACATGAGGAAGCACATACCATAATAGTAACAGTTGAGAGCTGCCCACCACTAGACTCCCACAGAGTGGAATCCTAGAAATGTTCCTCAAAAATAAAGGAAAAATATTCCATAAAGAAATTTTGAGATGCAATAAGTAATGATGAGCACAGATACTGAAAAACAGGTGGGAAAATAAAAACCAAAATTGACTATAAAACAAATAATTTTGAACCTTGTCAGATTAAAACCCCTAGCAAAACAACAACCAAACAATGATGTGACTTGAAGTAAAAAGTATTGTTTTCAGATGAGAACGGTGAGAGCACAAGACTGCATCATATGCAATTGATTGAATTGAAGGGATTTGGAACTGTTAGCCAAGAGAAGACAACTTTGGGAAAATAAAGTCTTTCTTAAAAAATCATACTGGAACACTTACATTTTATTGTGAACCCTACCAGGTAGTAGGGCAAGAAATAATGAAGCACAGATTTCACTGAAATACAAAGAAAAAGTTTTTTTCATTAAGTCTATTCTAAAAGAGTGGACATCCTCAGAAAGAAATAATGTTCTTGTCTCTAGAGGTATCATACATAGTTTGAATGGCTGCTTCACTTATTCTTACAGGAAAAATTCAAGTACTAGACAGATGGATTAAATACATTGTAATATTTCTTCTAAAGAGATACTAGTTTGGGACTATGGTTGTAATATAAATGTTTTTTCTTGATTTGTGAAAAAGGAATTATGCACATTAATAAACCTACAAAAGAGATGGAAATTTTTATCATATGATTATTGAATGACAAGAAGAGTAGTTTCCAAATTCTGCTTCCATCTAAGGTGGAGTAACAAGAATTAAATATACCCTCTGACATGAAACAATGAAAACATCATACTAAACACTGCTTTTCAAGACATTGGGTATCAGGCAACGAAAGGCATTACATTTCTGAGAGAGGAAGGTAAAAGGATCCCTATGTTTGCCCCTAGCTTATAGCTGGCAAGAATTTGTAGGCTACACATAGAGGGGGATTCAGATGGAACCTAGCAGTCTTCCTAAATTGAGGAGACATTACTGGAGTCTGGGGAAGCTACTGACTAAAGTTGACAGGAGAGGGTTCCAGAGAGAAAAGAGCTGCATGCAGAGAATTCTCTTCAAGTATTCAGCTGAGTAGTTATCAGTGCACATGAGTGAGCAAATTCCCATCTCTGGACAAAGAGCCATCTAAAAGAATGAGAGGAAAAAATCTTTGAGCATCATAACTAGCTTGGAGTAGTTATTGATTTGGTAAGCCTGAGTGAAAACCTCATAATTCAAGGGATATTTAGTAAAGTACCCAGAAAATTTTGCTTCACTAGGACAATAATTAGCCCTAGACTAAACACTTCCACAGCCCTACGTAACAAAGCTTAAAAGTAAGACCAGAAAGAATGATGTTACTTCCAAGTATCTTAACCACATCTCAGAATATAGCTCAAGAATGTTTTTAGGAATATAACAATACCTATTACCTACAAAGGTAAGATTCTTTTTTTTTTTTAAAGATTTTATTTATTTATTTGATAGAGAGAAATCACAAGTAGATGGAGAGGCAGGCAGAGAGAGAGAGGGAAGCAGGATCTCCGCTGAGCAGAGAACCCGATGTGGGACTCGATCCCAGAACCCTGAGATCATGACCTGAGCCGAAGGCAGCGGCTTAACCCACTGAGCCACCCAGGCGCCCCAAAGGTAAGATTCTTGATATCTGGCATCCAAAGAAGCAGGAAAAATATAACAAACAGTATTTAAAACAAACAAAACAGTTAAAACCAACCTAGAAATGACAGAAATGGTAGACTTAGTGGACGAAGACAGAGAAGTTGTAATAACTATAATCTGTATGGTCAAAAGTCAGATGAAAGATTGAGCATGTTAATCAGAGACATGAAAGCTATAAAATGAGGAGATCAAATTGAACTTGTAGAACTGAAAACTAACAATATATGAGATGGGCATAATAGCCAGTAAGACACTGCAGAAGAAAAGACTAATGACCTTAAAGACATAATAGTAAAAGTATTCAAAATAAAACAGAGGAGAAAAACAAAGACAACAAAACAACAGCTAAAAGCATCAGTGAGTTGCAGAAAAACTTCAGCTGGTCTGATACAGGTGTAATTGTAGTCTCTCTCTCTCAAAAAAAAAAAAAAAAAAAGAAAAGGAGGTGTGTTCAGGGTGGGGCCAAATAGATGTGTAAAGAAAAACGTCCAAATTTTTTTCAAAACTTGATGAAAACTATAAATCCATAGAACCAGGGAGCTTCATGAACCCAGGCATATGTGTACAGCCTAACAAACACCCTAATTTATGATAGGATACTTCAGGTTCCAATTCAGATGCCATAAGAAGCATTAGAAAGATGGTAAGCTCTGGCTTCAGGTTTTTTTTGTTGTTGTTGTTGTTTGTTTGTTTTTTATTGATGTACATAGAGATAACATCATCAGTAATAAAAATAAATTAACATTCTTTGGATGCTTAAATGTAAGTAGTTTCAATTTCTTAATACTTAGGCCCACAAACTAGCACATAATCACTTCCACCATATTCTTTTGTTAAAAACTGTCACAACACCCACCCAGATTCAAGGAAAAATATGAGCCCTCATCTCCTGATAGGAGAAGCATTAAAGACTATGTGGCCATCTTTAATCTGTCCATCTGTCCATACTGCCTTTCGATATTCATCTGAACTATTAGGATTTGGGTAATTCTAAGTTCAGAAATTTGGTAGACATAGCTAACCGTAAGAAAATAATTTCTCTTGTTACAGAGAAATGACCATCCTTTATCTGTGGCTATTAAAAAAACATTAGGATCATAGCTCTCATTTTTTATTGTCTTGAGAATATCCTATTTGCTGGATTTTTAAACCAATATAGGAAAGAGGACAAAAAATCCAATGTAACTAAAATTTATATTTTCCTCTTCCTTTCAGTTTTCTTAAAACATACTATATTTCTAATTGATGGCAGAAATCTTTTAGGACTTGATTTAGAACTATAATACTTATGGATTTTTAACATTACAAATTCATTTCTTTAAAACAAGGAGATTGTATGTCATTTGTTTGGTAGAGTAGGAGATGAATGTTACTTGAGAAAATGTTATTATTTGAAAATATCAACTATTAATTTTTGTTGATTCAGCAAATACAGTTACTTTGTTTTAGTGCAATTAACCTTTTTCATCTGTACTTTTAAAATTCAGGGTAAGGCTAGTATTTATCTTTTCATCATCTATAAAAATATGGTTTGTTAAAGTAAAAGTATAATAGGGACTCCATAGTATGTTACAAAGTGCTTAGGAAAGTTTTAATTTTTTTTAAAAAGATTTCTTTACTTATTTTAGAGAGCAAGGGAGAGAGAAAGAGAGAGAATCTCAGGGAGTCTCTCTGCTAAGCACAGGGCTCAATCTCACGTCCCATGAGATCATGTCCTAAACCAAAACCAAGAGTGAGATACTTAACTGACTGACCCACCCAAGTGTCCTGAAAACTTTTAGTTCTTCAGTAACTCTCACTAAGTGTATAAATACTATTTACATGAGACAACTGGGAATTTAACATAAACAGATCTTTTTATTGGAAAAGTTTTTTTAACTGCTAAGATCATTCTAAATACATATATATATATATCTACATATATATAGATATATAGATATGTTTAAAACTTATAAAAATAATAATTTTGACTTTCTATAAATTTATCAAAAATTTTCTCCAATTAGCTCAAAGCATTCTTTAAAGCAAAAAATAAAAAGCTTTGAATTAGAGGGGTGCCTGGCTGGTTCAGTTGATAGAGCATGAGACTCTTGATCTCATGCTCATGTTGGGCCAAGAGGTTACTTGAAAAAAAAAAAAAAAAAGGTGTGAATTAGATAAGTAAGTCCAGGTTGAATTATAGTCCATCAGTTTGTTATATTACCATACCTTCTGTTTCCTCCTTGTTTATAAATTAGGATTTATATTACTTGTTTTCTGAGTTCCTTTAAGGATTTAATAACACAGCATAATATCACCTAACAGCATTCAGCACAGTGTGTAGGACAATGTATATTGTAAAGACAAAAGACATTAGCCGAAATCTCAGTAACTAACCTAAATCTTAGTAAACTTTTTTAACTTCTCTTGGAACCAGGTAGAAAAAAGTACAGGCACAAAAAGTGGGTTCTCTCTTTTTGCTTCTTGCAATAGCTCTATATAACTGTGAATGTGTGTTTTAGTTATCAAATCTATTGTGCAAACCCCAGTTAAAAAATAGGGTCATTATTTTCTAGGTTGGTAAGTGATTTCAACTACAAAGGAGCAGTAGCTTTAAGTGGTACTTTCTCATCTGTTTTTCAGAAACTTAGCATGCGTTTTTCTGACTTTCTTAAAGATCTAATCCAAAATTCATTATCTGGGAAGTTTGGGATCATAAAAGGCAGGTTGGAAATATGAGAAGAACAATTATAATTGAATGATGACCTTAATAATAAATGAGAAAGGTCTTTAAATGTTCTTGCTGGGTCTGCAGACACAGCTACTAACTCAAGACAGAGAAGGTCAGAGGGTTGGGATGGGGAATTTCCCAAATGCAAATTCCAACCCTCTGAGGCAGCTCTTTCAACAGATCATGGTACAGACTTCCTGGAGAGGACCATCTGAAAGTCAGTCTACTGAAGAAATGCTAGAATAAATTTGAAAGCACATTTTATTCCTGGTATATGAAAATATATTCCCTCCCTCTTCACACATAGCTGAAGAACTCACATGAGGTTAAACTGTTAGAGGAGCACTGAATTAAAGTCTATGAATCTACAAAATACTTTTGATAGTAGGGTAAGAAGAAAATAATGTCACAAAACTGTGTGTGATAATAAAGGTATATATCTTAGGACTCTCAATGAACAGGAACATGAACTTTAAGCCATAGTTTGGTGTTCAACATAATAAAATAGAACATAAGATTTCAACAAGGTTATTGTTACTTTTTTTTCAGCTAAGAGATGGAAAATTAGAGTAATAGAAAATGGGAGTTGAAAGACTTCTTGGGGTCCATCCAGATTAACTCCTTATTCATAGATGGGGGAGCTGAAATGAAGAATTACAAGGAATATTCAAGTGTATCTCTCTACAAGCTATATGAGATGTTGCCTAATTTATGAGTTACTTAATAAAGCCAATTATATCTTCCAAAAAAAAAAAAAGGACTGCTCAATGTCAAAGAGGGAACTAGAATTGGAATTATCTAAAACTAGATTTCTGGACTCCCAGAGGCTAGTGTTTCTTCTGAGCCACATCGATAGTTTTCTATTTTGTTTTCCCCCAGAGTCAAGGAGATGGGTATGTCCAGTCTCCTAAGCATAGGAAAGCAAACCAAGGCAAACATTATCTTCTGCACTTTCATAAGCAGCTGTCCTTAGCACACTGATAAATGAGGCCGACACTCTTGAAATGTCAGTGGTGCTTCCCGTGCAAAGAATCTGAAGCAATCTCAGTGAACAGAGAGTCCCTTTCTACCTTGAAAAGAATTTTGCTTAGGTAATACGTTTATCTTATGAGAAATCCCCATCTGTGGAAATACGGAGTCAGAACAATAAAGCCGAGCTGGTTGTTAGATTTGCATGTGCTACTTAGCCCCTGATGTTTCTCTTGTAAAAGTGAAATGTTTCACTTGTAAAAGTGAGGTGTGCTTTGCAAATGAAAACCAGGCATTCCATTGGGGTGATAAAAATGTCAAATTTAGAGCTGCTGGGGTGAAGGATGAAAAGGAAAACAAATCAATGTGTTTCAACAGGAAAAAAGTTTAAAGTAGAAACCACTCAACAGTTTAAATCTCCAGTTTCTAAATAACTATAAATTTCCTATATAATCTAAATATTGTTCATATGTACCAACTTCTTTCATATCACAGTGACTTGGTGTAACTCTCAGAAATATATAGCAGGGGTTTTCTAGAAAATTGAGCTATAACATGTATTATTAATAAGTCAAGGAAATATGTTTTCTTTTAGACGCTTTTTTTAAAAGATTTTATTTATTTATTTGACAGAGATCACAAGTAGGCAGAGAGGCAGGCAGAGAGAGCAGGGGAAGCAGGCTCCCTGCGAGGGCTCTATCCCAGGACCCGAGGATCATGACCTGAGCTGAAGGCAGAGGCTTAACCCACTGAACCCCCCTAGACAACTTTAATAATAACATCATTCAGTTAATACTTGATTACTAATTATCTACCAGTTATATTCTAAGAGAGTCCCTTTTCTGTAGTGGAAGAGTTTCTGTTCTTTAATTTTAAAACACTTGTATTTTCAAACTTTGCTGGTCAGCCAAAAGAAGCTTATTAAGCAATTATTATGTATCAGGCATTGGGTTTTCCTCTAGTAATATAGCAGAGATCAAGTTCTGCTGTATTATGATCAAGTTCTGCTATAGCAATGCCCTCCCAAAGATTATGGACAAGTAAGAAAGAGAAACATAATAATTACAAAGAGATTAGTGTTATGAGGGGAAAGGTCACTGGGTCTAAGAAATTATTTCTATCATTATAGATTATAACAATTCAAGAGTTAACAAGGTAAAGGAGTAGAAGCCTTCCACGTAAAGAGATCAGCATGTGTGCTCACTCAGCTTTAAAAGAACTTGGCTTCATTAAGGCTTTAAAGGCAGGCCAGTGCAGCTGAAACCTTGAAAGTTAGGAAGAAAGTGGAATAATATTATCCTGGAGAGGAAAGCAGAGGTCAGATCATGAAGGGTCTTCTGAGTCTTGCTGAAGAATTTATGCCATAATGGGATACATTCTAAACATTTCATATAAGAGAATAACACACAACATTTTGAATAACCTAAAATGGTGGAACGACTTAATAAATTATTTTCAAAATTCTCCCCTTATTGATTTGCAGAGAAAGTAATAAAGGAAGGGAAGAATGGAAGCAAGGAGGCCAACTAAAATTACATTGTAATGTTGACTGGAGAAGAGTATGTTGGCAAAATAGATCATTCAATTGAGATATCGTTTGGTGGGAGGATTGACAACTTTTACTCATGGGGTAAAGGACATTCTGAAGATGACTCTAAGCTTTAGACTTTAGAAAATGTGCAATTAAAGTTGGTGCAAAGTTAAAAAAAATTAAGGATGGAAAATACTTGGGGGGAATAATCAAGGGTTCATTTTGTAAGTTGAAGGTGCCTTTGAAAAATCTAAGTGTGAAGTCAAGAAGGCATTTGGATATATAAATCTAAAACTCAGAAAAGGGGTTTGGATGAAAGTTGCAAATTTGGGCATCCTCAGCTTAGATAGATTTAAAGCCATTGGAACAGTGGGGTCACCAGGGGAGACAGTTAGTGAGCCTAGTTAGTGAGCCCAGCTTATAGGTCAATGCTTATTTTGTATAAAAGCTACAGAGAGTGTTCAATTTCATTTCAAATCTCAGTCGCTACAACTCTGCACATGATGGCTATTGTGGTACCATTGGGATGAATTAAAGCTGAGTCACTGTAATTGACAAAGAAAGTGTTATTTAATAAAATGAATACAACTAAAGAAAACGAAATGTTTGGGTAAAATACATCTAGTAATTTGAGTGAAGTAAGCATTTGAGTGAATTATGTAGAGTTTTTGTTTTAGTGAGAACTCTTAATTGTCCTGGCCTGACCAAGTCATTATTGACCCTGTATTGAGAACAGCTTAGATTAGATTAATATGGTAAAAACAAAACAAGACAAAACATTTACTCTTTCATTCTAAAACTATGTGGATGGACCTAGAGGGTATTATTGCTAAATACAGTAAGTCAGACTGAGAAAGACAAATTCCATATGATTTCACTCATATGTGAAATCTAAAATAAATAAATAAATAAAATACAAAAAACAACAACAAAAAAACAGACTCAGATCTATTAATAGACAGCAAACTAATGGTTGCCATAGGGGAGAAGGGAAGGGGGATGGCATACATGGGGGATGGGAAAAATACGGAATGGGAGATATAGGCTTCCAGTTATAGAATAAAAAAGCCACAGGAACAAAAGACATAGGATAAAGAATATAGTCAATGATACTGTAATAGTGTCATAGGGTGACATGGTAGCTACACTTGTAGCAAACATAGCATAATATGTAAACTTGTGAATCATTGTGTTACACACCTGAAACTATTGTAACATTGTGCTTTAACTATACTCAAAAATTTTTTTAAAAATAAATAAAATCTATGATTCTAATATTTGGTAATTTCAGAATTTCTTATTGGCCCTTCTCCCATCTGCCATGCTTCCTCCCAAATTAATTGTTGATACACAAACTCGTCTAGAAACTTACATAGTGTAAAGAGATAATCTTAGTAACAGATCTAGTCAACTACAGAACTCATGGGTATGCAACTTGTTATATATAATGGTGAGAAAATGAAGAAATTGAACACTCTGTTCTGTGTTCATGAATCTTTAGATCTTGGGGGAAAATAAAGAAAATTTCACAGGAAAGGAATCATGTGCCTCATCATTAGTATTGACTATTTATTAGAATTTTTCTTCATTACAAATTTTACCAATGTTAAAAACAACAATTTTCACAATTCATTCCTCCAAGTCACAGAGTAATCATGACTGCTTTCACATATGTTACTATAAAGATTTATCAAGAACTATCTAAATAACCTCGAGAAAAGTTAGTGGAAAAATAAACATATTTTCAAAACCTAATTAGTGGTAAGTGTAGGGCAATTCTTTTCTCTGCTTCTTTGTTTTTATTATTATAAAATATCTAAAACAGAACCACACACCTTTCATTTATTATACCAAATCAATAACAGATATTATCTTTTAATTTCCTGTCTTATTCCCCTCCCCTTCTTTCCTTAACTATTCTGTACATTACATCCTATTCAGTGGAACAATGGAGGTCTGTTTGGTTTTTTGTTTGTGTGTGTGTGTGTGTGTGTGTGTGTGTGTGTGTGTGTGTGTGCGCACATGCAGAGTTCACTGCTAATTGTGCTATGTGTGACCAACAATTATTAGAAAGGATCAGAGGATTTGCTGTCCAGCTACCTGTGGTACATGTGATGTCACTCATATGAGCTTGACCCTCTGCCAATTTCTAGAATTGCAGACTTTCAAACATAAGCAGGTCAGCTGGGAGAAACATAGTGTAGGCTGGTGGCCCTAGTAGGGCTATCCAAAAGATCCAGCAAAGGAATCAGTTGATGATGGAAGCAGGTCTGTTAAAGAGTAGAGAGACAGAGAGATAAGGGAGAGTGTGCATCCTCAAAGAAAGAAAATTGAAAGAATGTTGCCTTGATTGCTGACTTGGTTCTCAGGAGCATTTTTATGAGGTTTGCCTGAACTTTCTACCTATCGGCTCCATGATAATTCCTGTATTCTCACACTGACCCACTGCACCCGGTACCACCCTGACCCTTTACTTGAGCTAGTTTATTTTTTCAAACAAAACAAGACAGTACTAAGTGAATATGCCCAAATCTGTGCGGGTGGGTAAAGGGTGGGATGACACTCTCTTCATAAAGATGGCTACTTACCTAATGAATAATCTTGAAAAGTTGAGGCCAATATAAATAGTGGCCTATTTATACCTACATTTATATCTACAAAACTGAAAATTACAGTCTCGTTACCCATGCATGCATTGAGTTTGGAATAAAGGCTAAAAATGTACAATCATATAGTTTGGTTCCAAATATGTGAAAGTGGTTTTCTTTGGTTGATGAGATGATAGGTTATTATTTTATGTCACTGGCTTTTCTTTATTTTTACATTATCCAAAATAAGCATGCATTATTTTCCTAATCAGAGTAATAAACTATATAAGGAAAATATACTTATTATAAATCAGAACAAAGAACAGAATGCAAGATTATAGTAGACTATGATTGTATCTATGATATTAAAAAAATGGAAAGGGTATATCTTGATATGACTTCAGTAAATTTTTATGGTAGTAGAATAGGGTTTTCTTTCCTTTTCTCTTCTCTCACTTTTTTTTTATGTTGTATTTACCATTTTGCATAGCTTTTCTCATAACCTTTAATTTAATAGATAGCATTATCTGCCATGTATCAGGCATAATTTGACATTTGAATCAGGTATCTATAATTATGTAAGAGTAAAATGACCTAGCCCTTCTATGGATAGCCATATATCTTACCTGCCCTAACTTGTATTCTGTTGTAAGGATCAACAGCTGAAATACAGAAGTATCTCATCTCACTCCTGCCTTTCACTTTAGGCTTTTTTTAAGTTCAAGCAGGAAAATGGAGAATCCATTAATGGAGGGTTTGAGGCTAAGGAGGGCTAAGTCAACATGAATACTGGTCACCAGATAGGATTGGCTAATTAATCTACACCCTGATCTCCCTCTTAACACTCTCTGGCAATCTCGGTAATTGTCTGGGAATAATATTTCCAACAACCAGCTCAGAGTCAGATGTGCTCCTAAAAATATATATATTTAACTAGGTTTTACATTTAGAGAAAAACAACTAAAGACAAATACAGAAGGTAACAAAGTAAAATTATGTTAAACACCAAAAACGTAATTACTATAAAGTCTAAAAAGACACTGTTGCTGTGATTAAAATTAAATTCTTAAAACCATTTCCTCAACCAATGTATTAAGAATGACCACAGTTTTATAACTGGCATCTTTATATGTAATAGATATGTTCATTTACAAAGAAAGCCTACTAATGTAGATACATTGGTACTAATTATTATGTGTTGGCTCCAGCCAAAAATTAATTTATCAGATCTTGCTTTTAACATCTCATAAATACTCAGGCCACACCTTCTCTGATTTGTAGGAGCAACACCATTCACAGTAATGTTTTCATTTTCTGCCTTGATGTTGCTACACACAAAATCCTCAGATGTTTAAAATTCTTTACAGTTTCAAATGTAATTGCTATTTAACTGCATTTTCAAAATTTGTATGCAATTAGAAGCTATCTGGATATTTTATATTTGTAACAATATATAATTACTGTTAGAAGGGGACATATAACAAATTACTTTTTTTGTGATAGAGATTTTCCCATTATTTAGGAAAGCTACAATTTACCTATGATTCCCTGAACTTAGGTTTCTGTCCTGGAAAGAATATGTCTATTTCTTAAGTGAGATCATAAATTCATTTGTGTGTTTTATATATCTGATGTTTACCTTTTCCTCGCTTCTCTTTCCATACAGGCATCATGTGCTACCTAATATGATTTGATGTGAAGGGCATAAAATCACTTTCATGGAATTCTTGCTAAAATGCATTACTTCAATCTGCTCATGAGAAAATTTCAGACAAATCCAGATTGAGGAAAAATTCAATAAAATAATTGACCAGCCCTCTTCAAAACTGACAAGGTAATGAAAGACAAAGAGAAACCAAGGAACTGTCCCAGATTGGTGGAGAATAAGAAGACATGCAATATAAATGCAAAGTAATATTCTGGATTGGATCCTGGACCAGAAAATGAATATTAGCAGTACTGGCAGAACTTAAATTAGGTCTGTAGGTATGTTAACAGTAGTGTATCATTGTTAATTATAGGTAATCAGATAAACCTTAGGAGAGAGTGAGTAAAGGGTATAAGAGAATAATGGGTATTATGTTTTACAATTTATTTTGTTAAGTGTCAGGTTATTTTAAAATAAAGAAAAACAACAAATTCCACATTCTGAGCCCAAAGGGCCTGAATTTTTATTTTATTTTTGCAAAAAAATAAAGACAATTCTGATAATTCCTACAAAAGATCTTGGCATTGCAGAAAATTTAACTAGTGAAATAATACTTTGTAGCCCTTCTGTTTCCCAGAGGGCATTACTTCCAAGGTGACGCGAAGCTATTTTCCCCATGAAGCACATGCCAATAGGACACTGATTACTTTTTATTCATGCACCTATTTTTTTCTATTCATCAAACCATAAATGCCACAGAATTCAAAAAATATGATAAAAATTTATAAGGAGTAAAATATAACTATCCCATTAATTTTTTTTCTGGTTTGAAACCCTTCAAATCCATGAAATATTCCAAAACTAGTTTTAAAGGTGATTTAATATGTGTTAGTTTTTTTTTTCTCCCCTCCTTTGATCTCATGCTATCCATGGGTCACTTTATAGGAATACAACAACATGGCCATGAGGCAGCGGTTTCTCTTAACTATGAATGAAGTTGTCATTATGTTCAACCGTCTTTCTCAAAACAAAGTTTCTAGAACACAATACAATACGAGCTTTTAAATGGATGAAATGTAGTCCTCAATATGCCTTAAAGCAAATTTCATGCCACTAAATATTAAACTCCTGAAAAACAGTGGATTGACATGGAATTACTGGCAGCATCTGACTATTTTTTATAAATAATATTCCTGTAATGAGATATTATTTTAGGAGAGATAGGACTGTGTCTTTATGATAGAGACACATATAATGACAGCTGATGTCTGGAAGGTATTAGACTGTGGTTATAATAATCACTATAATTGTAACAGTTCATGCTAGCGCAACTGCACATCTATTCTTCATTTGTCTCTAAACTAATTTGTTCTACATATGAATATATAACCTTCATCAATTTAAAGTGCCATCCCTTGGCTATGTGGGTCATTAAAGGAAATACATAATGTATGAGTTCCACCATCCAAACTTAGACGGGGAAGTCTTTGTAACCAAGTGTGAAATCATTGCTACAAGGCTGACTTCTGAGATTTAATCAAAATCAAACATGATCACAAATGACCATCAATCAATTCCAGGGTTACTCATATATTTTATTTTGAACAGAGGAGTTTCATTCACAATTTTGGACCCAATATTGATCATGAGAGCAACTAAGGTCATCAAATGATATGGGTAACTTAATGAAGTTAAAGAAATTTCCCAAAGGGCATTACTGTTCCAAAAGACAAACAATCCATCCCTAAAAATGAATTCATTGGAACAAGTTTATTCAGGGGGCACAGCACAATATCTGGGATGACAGAATAAGTAGCAAGTTTGTTGTAGTAGTAAATCACAAACAATGGGAGAAGTAGAACAAAATACATCCCATTTTAGATTAATACTTTTGGCAGCTCTACAGTATGTGGAATATGAAGAAATTAATGACTACTAGGGAAAGATTATAGCGTTCTGGGTGGTGATGCTAATACTATGACATCATTCTTGACTATTTAACATTTTGTATTTTAATGAATATTATTTTATGTTCTACTTCCTATACATTTCCCCGAACCTAATTTGAGTTGCAGATGTTTAAAAAGAATACCCGTCCTAACAAAAGGCATGTATCCTGAAACGCTTTCAAAATATGTTTGTCCAGGATCACTCAATTCATCCTCCAATAGTAAGGACGAGATTTTTATCCTTGATTAGGATAAAATTGATTAGGGAGGGGGATTCATTACCTTTAGCTAAGTGTCCTCTCTCTATGAACATCTACAAGTAGATCCGATTCAGAAATTGGGAAATTTTTCAGGAATATGCATAGGTGTCAATGCTATGTGAAGAGTGAAATGTGGAAGGTTAGTGCTCCCGTGTCTTGTACAAAGTACAGCAGATTAAGTCCCGAGTTTATTGCAAGTTTAACAATTTTTGTTTAGATAGTTCTCTTAAGAAAATATGAATTTTAGAATCGAGGTCCCTTTCTTGTGAACTGTTGATTTTTTGTGAGTGTGCTTTTATGCAACAATCAGAAATAAATGGCTCTCTTTTGGGGAGGTGGGTAACAGGGTGATGGGCATCAAGGAGGGCAAGTGATGTCATGAGCACTGGGTGTTATGTACAACTGATGAATCACTGTCCTCTACATCTGAAACTAATAATACCCTATATGTTAATTAATTGAATTTAAATTTTAAAAAAGCTGCAACAACAAAAACAACAACAAAAGGCAAGAAATGGCTCTCTTTTTGGCCAGAAGATTCTTTGCAGTTCAAATGAAGAGGAAAATATAGCTATAGCATATGGAGAGTGGAGGCATTACATAACACACTAGGGATTATAGTTGCAAAATAGACTATAGTTTATATTTCTCTTCAGAGAATTTGTGTGTGTGTGTCTGTGTGTATGTGCGTTTCTCAACATGCATACAAATAGATGAGGCAGGATCATTTCCTTTTTGTGGAAATAAAATTTTATTTCTACTTATCTTATGCAATATCTAATAGTATAGACTAAAAGCCCATTTTAAATCAGTATGTAGATGCTGGGCTATTCATTAACCATATTAAAAAAGAGTATAGGAAGTACTTTTCAGTCTTATTTTTCCATTATGGCAAACATTTTATATTCCTCTTCATGTCTTCTAGAATACTAAGTCCAAAGCAAGAGTGCTGCTAGACTTCATAACTTCTACATGCTATAAATTTTTTATTTCTATTCTATGTTTAGAAGTCCCGAAAAAAGTTGAAAAAGCAATGTAGTGTCAAAAGTCATTCAACCATATAAACTATCTTACAACTTTTGCATGATGATTCTCAACTGAGATTTGGGCATTTGCATTAGCATAAAAAATGTGTTTAACATCCTGTAAATAGAGTACCAGGCTAATAAAAATATTTGAAAATATTGCTGATGACAGTGACAATATAGCAAGTTTAAAATTAAATGCTCTCACAGGCATGCACGTGTGTGTACACGCCTGTCTACGTTACAAAACATACAAAGATGTGGTGATATAAATATTTAAGTAAATTATGTAACTTAATAGAGGAATCAAAAGTTTTATATCTTCTTTTGGGTTGGTAAAGAGGCATATGTTTGACCTGCAGTACATGTGGGTTGAATTGAAATCAAATGAAAATTGGTAGTTTTCACTACTTTACTCTCTGAATAAAAATTAAACTGACAATATGTTATGTATTTCTATAAAAATGTGAACTGATTTTAGTTCTCTTTATCCATTTCACTAATCTCAAAGTTCTTCCTTAATTGGCTTAACATTAAAGTTTTTTTAACATGACTTAATCAGTGAATTTTAATTTTAAACATCATTTAAACATCAAGCAAAATAAAGAGACTGGTAGCAAAACTGGAAATTTGTGAACACTGTAAGATAGCAGCAGAAAATACTCCCTCTTTCATTCTTCTATTCAACCCTTGACCCTTATTTTTATTTACTCATTCATAAAACTTTTTTTTTTTTTTTTTGGTCAGGCCTTTCTCTAAGTACTGGGGATATAGCAGCAAAAAGATGACAAACATCCCAATACTCCCAGAGTTTCCATTCTAAATGGAGAGAAAAAGACAATCAGCTTGATAATTAAGCAAAAAAAAATATGATGCAAATGCTTAAAAAATAATTAAGCCAGGAAAGAGAACAGGAAGTGCTTGGGTCACAGTGGTTGTAATTTTGCAGATGGTGGTCAGTTAAAACTTCACAAACTACACTTGAGAAAAGGTTTGAGGGAAGTGTGGGTTGAGACATGTGCAATGAACAGTGAGGAGCGTTCCGTGCAGGAGGGCTCCCTGAGATGGGGCTGTGTCTGACACATTCAAAGAACAGCAAATAGGCCAATGTAGAGGGAGTAAGAGGAAGACAAATCAGGATGAATTCAGAAAGCTCAGAAGAATGGATGAGAGGTCACTAGACGGGTTTTACCTCTTATTCTGAGTGAGATCTAAAGTGAGATCTAAAGCTATTGGAGAGTTCTGAACAGTGCTTTCATATCCCACGTTACATTTTCAACGGTTAGCTTGTCTGTTAATTTGAAGGAGGAGGAGTAATAGTGGAGACAGGGCGAGCAGTTGGTAAGCTATTACAATGACCCTAAGCAGAGATTTTTGTGCCTTGGGTCAGGTTGGTTGCAGTGTATATAGTGAGAAGTGGCTGAATTCTGGGTATGTCCTGAAAACAGTGTCAAAAGGATTTGCAGACAGAACACAAGATATTTATCTTTATCACAAGATAAAGAGTAGTAGAGAATGACTCCAGGATTTCTGGTCAAAGCACCTGGAAGAATGGAGTTTCTCCCTACTGAGATGGTGATGAGGTAGAAAATCAGTGACTCAGTTTTGGATATTTAATATTTGAGATCCTGGTAGAGTCTAGGTGTTGAGGAGACACCAGCAAAGGGAAAGTGGCTGATAGAGAGGAAGAACACCAGCAAGGTCTGGAAGCCTAATGAAGACAGTCTGAGTTGGTACAGTTGTTGACATCCCTGAGAAAATGGATAAGGATGGATTCAGAGAGGAGGAGAAACCAAGTAAATGGAGGCAGAGAAGTCTCCCTTCGATTCTGAACAAGACTACCTAATATGTCGACATGTTTTGGGTAAAACTGGAAGGCGGTTGTTTTGAGAGTGTATTAGTGCTGCTGTAAAAATTGTCACAAACTTAGTAGCTCAAAAACAACACAAATGTATTATCTTGTAGGTCTGTAGGTCAAAAGTCCGAAAAGGTCTCACAGACTAAAATCAAGGGATTAACTGTGCTGCATTTCATTTTTGGAAACTTCGAAGCTGTTCTTTGCCCTTTTGTAGTTTCCAGAGGTCACTCGTGTTCCTTGGCTCATCCTTCTTTGTCTGTCTTCAAAGGCAGTAATATTATATCTCTTTGACCATTGTTCCATTGTCTCATGTCCCCCTCTTTTCTTTCATTTTTGAGTGCCCTTGGGTCACAATGAACCCACCTGGCTAATCTAAAATAATCTGCCTATTTGAAGGTCAGCTGACTGACAACCTTGAGTCTCTTCTGCCATGTAAATTACCATATTGACAAAATCTGGGGATTAGGACATTGGACGTCTTTGGGAGGGAGGGGGCTGTTATTTTGCCTACTTCAATGAGAATATAAAATGCTATTGGATGAGAAATCATTTTTTTCTTGTTATTCATATTAGCACATTTATTTTTCCATTAAGCCTAATCATTTTCTTCTAAGTAAACAAACCAGGGTAGAGCATATACAAAGTAAAATAGTTATAAAACACATTATTGCTTAACCAATTATGGCTACAGTCCAGACATGGAATAGGGAGGTATATGAAATAGGGAGGTATATATGGTGAAGTATAAAAGACATCCAAATCAACAAGAAAGAAGTAAAACTTTCACTATTTGAAGATGACATGATGCTATATATAGAAAATCAGAAAGACTCCAAAAAACTGCTAGAGCTGATAAACAAATTCATTAAAGTTGCAGGATACAAAACATACAGGAATCTGTTGCACTTCTATACACCAATAATGAAGCAGCAGGAGGAGAAATCAAGGAATCAATCCCATTTACAATTGCACCAAAAATAATAAGACACCAGGAATAAACCTAACCAAAAAGGTGAAAACCTATACTCTGAAAACTGTAAACCACTGATGAAAGGAATTGAAGATGACACAGAGAAATGGAAAAACATTCCATGTTCATGGACTGGAAGAACAACTATTGTCAAAATGTCTATGCTACCCAAAGCAATCTATACATTTAATGCAACCCTATTAAAATACCAGCAGCATTTTTCACAGAACTAGAACAAACAATCCTCAAATTGACATGGAAGCACAAAAGACCCCAAATAGCCAAAGCAACCTCAAAAAATAAAATTCTGAATTTGGCATATGAAAAGAAAAAAAAGAGTTTAGGATGTAAATGAATATTGTACAAAAGTGTGTCTATAGAAACGTTAACTCTATAGATATTGAAAAATATTGTGAAATTGTTCAGTTTTTGTTCTGTTTTGCAGAAGTATAGGAAGAGCCAAAGCCAGCAGACTGCCTTGAAGGAGATGGTGGAGCTAGAATTTGGTTTCCAGGCAGAGGCAAAGCTAGGAAGCATAGATCGGAACTGGTATTAGGAAAATCTTATAACAGTCAACAAAGTTTAATGAGACAATATGGGAGATAGAATTTTAGGTCATTATTGGCTCAAAATCAATAATAAAGAATATACAGAGGGCAACATATGGAATCTAAGGTTTAGAGATAGGCTTCCTGAGTAATATTCTTGAAGTTGGTATGTCCCTTTGTGCAGCACTGATAATTTTTCATGTTCTAAACAACTATTGCGTACTACTAATCTCTGCTGGGAAGTGCAACACAGTCTCTTATGAATAGATCTTAAAAGCGCTCATCACAAGAAAAAAATTGTTACTATGCAAGGTGATTGATGCTAATTAACTTGTGATCATTTTATAATACATACATATATCAAATCATTATGTTGTATACCTTGGACTCACACATTGTTTTATGTCAATTATGTTTCAATGAAACGGGAGAAAAAGTCTTTTATGTTTCTCATTTCTGCGAAAAATTCTCTGCCTTTAAATAAAACGATTATTTACTAAATTCCTGTTATATGTAATGTAAGGTGTTTGGTTCTGTGATAATATAAAAACGCTGCTCTTTAGCATTTTACAACAGCATATATGTGGATAGAGCATAACCATATTAAAATCTTTAATAAATAGGCAAATATTGAATAGTGGTACAATAACAAAACATATACATGATTTCCTAAGACCACAATATATGGTTTTATTAGTAAGAAGAAAAAAAAAAAAAAACAACTAAAAAGGTAGTTGTACTTTTTATCTGACTAGATAGTTTAAACCTGAGTGGGAATTTAGCACTAGTGAGTCATTATGGGTTTTTAAGAACAAATGAAGTGATCAAACTACTGGGAAGAGATTAGTCTAACACGATAAATAAAATAGATTATACAAGGAAAAGAAAACATAAAAGAGTCATGAAGACCCGTTAAGATTCTGTTTTAATCATTCAACATTTACAATAATTTAAAGTGAACCACTGTGTTTAGAAATAGAATTCAAGAGACAGATGGGAGAGAAACTGTGAAAGAAAACCAGAATGTGAAGTAAAAAAAAAACCAAAAAAAAAACCAAAAAAAAAAAAAGAGAGAGAGTTTGCTGACAGTGGATATTAAAATGATAGAACACAGAATTCTAGGATAAATTCAACCTGGAGATACTATGTGCATAAATAGCAACATAAATAGCAAAAATTCAAATTGAGAAACTATTTGGGGGTGGAGGTGAAGTGGTTGTGGACGGAAGGTATGAAGTATATAATAAATTTGCTCCTTTCAAAGTTTAAAATGGAAAGAAATAAAAGTCCATGCAATTTCATAACCCAAAGATAATCATTGCAAATTGTTGATATATTTGCTTCCATACTGTTTTGTGCTTTTAAAAGTGTATATATATATATTTTTAAAATAAGCTATACTCTTTATTTACTGACAAAGTTGAAGAAGTCCAGATGAAAAAAAAGTGATTTTATATATTATTTATATAAAACAGTATTTCTTTCCTGCACAACAACTTGACAATAGGGAGCAAGAATTTTAAAAATATTTATAGGCTGTTCTAGGAACACCACTTCTAGAAATATACTATTAGAAAATAATCAGGGATGCCAACAATTTCTGTACAAGTATGTCCATTATTGTGCTGTTTGTAATACTGAAAAATTGGAAGAAAACTACGGATAGCTTAGCATAGTTTGTATTGTATGGGAATTATCTTTAAAATGTTCTTAGAAATTTGGAAGAATTTACTGGAAAAACTTACAGGCCAAGAATTTTTGTTGCTGTTGTTGGGAGGGTAATTTCCCAACAAACTTTGTGGAAATGTATTTCATAATGCTAGTTCTAAGGACATATTAGAGGTGTGTCCACTTGAATTCAACTACCTATTAAGTCCTTTTCTATAATGTGTGAGATGAGTCAGAAAAAATTCAGAGTCCAGCAATGCTCCCATAAGTACTTCTGCATTCTTAGTAATTTCTTAAGTTCAGCAAAGATTTAGTCAAAGGTGAGGATGGGTGATGAGAAATTTTGTTACAGCAAATTACTTTGGACAAAAATAATTACTTTTTCCATTACTTGCAGCTCAGCTTTAAATGCTTGAAAAATGATTCATCTTCTTTTGTTTTCAAATGAAATGAATCAGTGAATAGATTACAATGGTGTTTCCTTGAGTTAGACTGTCTTCAATAATAGATGATTTGGGGTCATTATTACCAATGAGTTATTTAACTCCTCTCTCGGTTCACATATTGGCAATTTCAAACTCAAAGAACTTACTGTATTTTGAAGTGGAAGATTTAACCCCATCTCTTCAAGAAACTAACTAGAACCAAATATAAATCCACTTTAGTGAAGTGAATTACTTATGGATATGAGATGGGTGGGAGGAAACCAAGCTTTATAAAATCATTAGTGAAGCTACTAGTGACAACATACTTTCACAAATACTTCAAATGTATTATCCTGATGATTTTTATGAGAAAAAATTAAGGCAAAAATAAAAATGTCCAAAAGGACCCAAAGAGATTTGTAGATGAGTATGGTGCTTCTTTCCACTGAAAGATCCCATGGAAACATAATTAGCTCCTAGGATCAGTTTTCTTGGATTCTTCACACACCATTACAATGCCAACACTTTTTTACGCTAGCCCCTTTGCCTAAGTATCCTCATGCTCCACAAGAAGCCCAAATTTTCAGACAACCAGAGGAATTTCAAAACATGAACCCAAGAAATGTGGCTACATTTGACTATGAATTTTATATTCTTTAGACATAGTCAGAATTCTGTGAGACAGCAACTCTGGGACTCGGGAGAGGGAAAAGCAATTGGAGTCAAAGGAGAAATATGAAATTCTTACGTAGAAGTTAAAATTAAAGTCACCAGACTTAATTGAGATGGAAATAAAAAGACACTGTCTTCCAACCAGTTGGCAGTATGGCAGTTTTTAAGATGCATTGCAGGAGAGGGGTCAGGTCTGTCCCTATCATCATTCCACTGGCTCCATCTCTGAAGGCCAGTTTGATCTTTTCTTTGTTCAGAGAAGCATAGACTTTTTCTAATCTGACTTTATCCATATAATTCTATGGAACATAGTTGGCACTCATTCAGTATTTTCTGAATAAATGAATGAATCTACCATGATCTGGTGGTGCATGTTTCAGTCATAAGATCTTTGTAATTCCAGTTTGTTCTCTTTCCTGGGTGGCTCCATTTCCTTAATCCTAGTACCCCCACCTCCCACTACTGTGTTCCCTCCTGGGCATCATGAACTTAAGAGCACAAGAAAATGTGAGGAACACATTATAAATGTGAAACACTATTCTACTCCTTTTAGTCAATTAAAGACACCTCTGCTATGTTGTTTATGTACCGTCTCCCCCAATACATATAACTTCACTTTAATATTTAAGTACGGTTAACATTTTGATACGGAAGACACTTAATACACTGATGTTTTACTGAAACTGACTTTAAAAATACCTATAATTTTACTCAAGTTCAAACGTGAAGTTTGGGTTTTATTAGGCAAATACATAATGCAACCCAGAGATAAATCAGAACTTGTAAGGTCTTTATAGTTACTTACTTATTATCTATGCAAAAAGGATTTTCTGAAGTTTGGAAGAGGAGACGTGAACGAGAAGATTTTTAATGTTAATCACTGTATTTTGCATTTCACATGTATAATATGCTCACTTTATCATTTTACTTATTCTATATATGACTTATTCTCATTTTGTTTATGAGGAAATGAAGTGTGGAGGGTCTAAATGTCAGAGGGGGCAAACTGTCAGCTGGCTGAGTTTCTGCAATTCATTTTTCTGAGGCACCAATGATACTCTGCAGAACAGAATGATTACCTGTAGTTACTTGCTCTTTTCCCTCACTCCTGGCCAAGGAGCTAGGCCAAGGAGCCAGAGGAACTCGGATAGAAAACCAAAAAGGGGCTAGACTTGTTAGCATTTTCCTCTTCTCATTAGGGTCATCTCCTGCAGTTCACTGAGTTTGTATGGAACCTATTTGGTGACACAGGGACTGCATGCTTGCTAATAACCATCAGATATACACTTATGTCGCAGTGCCATCTTAGCGATGCTATAGTTGCAATATATGGCTATTTACATACATATGTTTTCTTTCTAGGGTAAATCTCGGCAAAATTAAAATGTAGAGACTGACTTTCCAAAGTGCACATTATCAGGGAACATTCTCCTCTATTTTTAGAAAGGATGATAATGGTGCTCAGAAGCTAAATGACAGGAAGCCCTTCCTCTGAGTCTCCAGCAATGATTTGTATTTTTGATAGCTCGGAGTGAGGTAAGCTTTGTCTCTGTCAGAGCAGCCTCTTTATACCTGGATGAAGACATAAATCCTGGGGGCACCAGAAAGAACGGAGCCCATAGACTCTGCCCTGTATGCCAGAAACAAACTGTGCGACAGCCAGAAACAGAAATAAATGTAAACCTCCCCACTATTACCGTGTTCTTCAGGAAACAAAGCTTTATTTCATTGAGTTATCTTGACAGGGGATAAAAATGAATTCCTGATCACAAGAAGATTGAAAACATGTTACTTTTGCACTCTGTCAGGAAAGTTGGAAGGCTGAGTTTCGGTGACTAAATGAAATACTAGCATCCCAATGCACAGCATTGACTCCTACAAGGTTTTGATGGAACCAAAAGCTCTCCATAGAGTGTGAGGCCTTTCCAAGGACTCTTGGGACTCTGGAAGGCCCCTGGATCAAAAGCCTGTCCACTGAGATCTGGGGTGGGAGAAGTAATAAGGAATGAGTTTCAGCTTTTCCTCTCGAACTCGGTGAGATGCTAAGACAAGTGGATAATTTTCTGTAAGCTGGGATGGATAAAATTGCTTTTCACTTCTCATTCTGAGGGAGGTCTTCCTGGCTCACTCTCCTCCCTCCTGAAATATGTCAACTCTCACCTCAGAATCACACCTTCTCCTCACCCTTCTCATGCTTTAAGAACAAAGGTGTGAGGTTCTTTCAGTGAAATGCTTTGGCCGGGTCTCGGTTTTACAACTTAAGCCAAAATGGTGCCTAGAGCTCCAATTATTATTTCTTCCTTGTGTTTTTGAAGCAATTGGTTAGTAAAAATATCACAGTGTAGGACTCTGCCTCCACCAGCTTTAGACTTTCCAGCTTCTATCATAGTAGCCCGCACGTTACACATTCTGTAGTATGAATTTTTTGGACTCTATTCTATTTGTATTTTTATTTGTTCATAGAGAAGTATTTTCATTCTACTTTGTAAAAAACAATGAAATGTATGGTTCTTCTGGTATGCCTACCGACATCCCAACACATTTAAAACAAACAAACAAACAAAAAAAGGATAATTACCCTGGCTCACATGACTCCACAAAGTCTGATTCTAACAATTCTATTAGCATTTTCATCTTTTAGAACAATAGTAGCAATATGACTATTTTGTCACCATCTTAAGTGCCAAGAATGATACCTGTCATCTAAAAACAGTCAACACTTTATAAATTATCATTACAAATATTTGAGTTTGTACATAGCAAAATTGGTTATATTTATATGGATATTTCTCACATAGTCTTTTTTACATTTATTTTTTATAATTAAACAACATTAATAAGAGGAATTCTTTATGGGTCAAACACATATCCAACTGTAATACATCCTAAATCACCAACCATGGAAAGCATATATTCAAGTGATGACATCAATCAATTTATTATGGATCAATTTGCAGCCAAGCATTCCCCTAAACCTGTCTAATGTTTTGGCAAGGAACTTGAAAGGACTCACTAAAAATTTATTAGTGTAGCTTGAAATAGTTTTTTTTTTTTTTTTTCATTCTCTGGCTCAACAAAGAGAATACTGTTTGCCCTCTGAACATATAGATTTTATAGTTTAACGTAGTAATGGATATGCCTGCCAAGAATCACAGTTTTTAATGAGCCTTTATTAAAACCATTGCCGTGTTTTAGCTTTCATTTTATGTACTGCATTTTTTTTTTAAACTCATTCTATTTAAATTTGTCTGTTTAGTAATCAAACTTAACTGGTAGCTTGGAATATATTTTGTATCACTTTGCATCTTCTTTTCAAAAGGGTTGAGTATAAACTAGTTCAATTAATTGATACTAATGTTGAACACATGCATTATGTAAACTTTAAAAACAGAACTCGCATTCATGCTAAAGAGTATGTTACTTTCATATGCAATGTTTTAAGTAAACTGCAGCCTTGAAAGTCAAAGTATTTCAGAGACTGAATTAAATTTCCAAAGTATTAGCTTGGTGCAGTAGACACAGCACCAAATGAACAGCTTTGTAGTTTATTATATATTACAAATTTAAGATTTTTCTGGTCTCTAGAAGAGATCAAACAGTAATATTTCAAACTGAGACCAGGAAAGGGTGAACTTTTAAACTGTAATAAAACTTAGTTGTTGCTATTGACCAAAAAGTGGCAAAAAATTAACCCAAACTTTATTCCTTAATGAAATCTGATATAAAAGATAGCAGAACATTTATTAATAATATTTTTTCTAAACTATCTCATTTTGAGGACATTTCATCAATAAAAGAAGTGAGTTTTGATTTCTTCAAATGTAATTTTCTAATAAGCATTACAATTTCTTTTCTCTTTTAAGCTTTATTGAGATATAACTGATATACAAAAAATGGTTTGGATTAGTTTGGACATACACATATATCTGTGTTACTACCATTGTAATCAAGACCTCCAAACATGTCCTCGTTTTCTTTGATATACATGTGCATATGTATATGTGTGTGTTATGTGATAATGACCCTTAACCCAAGATCTATCCTCTTAGTATGTTTTAAAGTGTGCAATATTCTATTGTTAACTACAGAAACTATGTAGTACAACCAAGATATGAAACAAAGCAAATGTCTATTGGTGGATGAAGGAATAAAGAAGATGTGGTATATACATATAATGGAATATTATTCATCCTTAAAAAAGAAGAAAATTCGGGGGTGTCTGGGTGGCTCAGTTTTTAGGCCTCCACCTTTGGCTCAGATCATGATCCCAGGGTCCTGTGATCAAGCCCCCCTTTGGGCTCCCTGCTCAGCGGGAAGCCTCTTTTTCCTCTCCCACTCCCCCTGCTCGTGTTCCCTCTCTCACTGTATTTGTCTCTCTGTCAAATAAATAAATAAAATCTTTAAAAAAAAAGAAGAAGAAAATTAGCTATTTGTAACAACATGGATGTATTTCAAGAACATTATACTAAGTGAAATACGTTAATCAAAAGAACAAATATTGCATGATTCCACTTATAAGAACTATCTAAAATACTTGAACTCATAAAAACAAAGAACAAAATGGTGGTTTCCAGGGACTGGGAGGAGAGGGAAGAAATTGGGAATTGTTGCTCATGGGTAGAAAGTGGTCTTTTTTTTTTTTTTAATGCAAGATAAATAAGTTTTAGAGGTCAACTGTGATTTCTATTACAATATAGACTTTAGGCTAAGTTGTTTTTTCTTCTCAAAAAAACAAGAAGAAAAAATATTCTAAAATCAAGAAAAAATGAAAGAGATGAAAGACAAATGATATACTGTATGGCAAAAAGTTACCTGAATTTACTGGATTTTGGATTACTACAATTTTTCCCTCTACTTTTTGAATAAGACTCTACAATTCCATTTTGAACTGGGCTTTACAAATTGCATAGCCATCTCTGATCAAAGTCTTATGTGTCTAATTTTCTTAATTAAAATAAATAGGTAAGTGGGAGGTTTTCTGTTTATATTAATACTTTAAAAGGATAACTGATCAGGTAGTAAACTTTGTCAGTAAATTATCACAAAATAAGAGCTTATACATGACATTGCAATAAAGCATACCAGAGAGTTATTAGGTTTCTGCAAAGAGTTTAGAATTTCTAGTTTTGAAAACTGCTACAACATTGCAAAGCAAATAGCCTTAGGTTTAAAAATATAAATTAAATTTAAGATTGATTTTCAGTGCAAAAGAATACTATTTTCAATACAAAGTTTAGATGAACCAATCATTAAGGGAGAAGACAATTATTGCTTTCTGCAAGTAAAGATGCATCGATAGAATGCACCTGCAAGTGCTTTGAGATATATATATAAATCACAAAGCCATTTTTGTTTTTTTTTTGTATGGCCCCTACAAGTTGTAGGAAATATCAAAGAAAACATGAAAATGCTGTTACATAAATTTACATTGAAAATTAAATGCAGACTAAGGTGAAACTGATTTGTGTGAAGTGATAAACTTTAAGAAAAAAATTTCCCATAAAGAATCAACAGCTGCATGAGTACTAAAACTTGTACTAAAACATGTACTAAAACTTATATTTTAAAGTAATTTATCAGAAATTTATCCCAATATTGTCTATAAAGTATTCTTCACTCCCACACACCAGAATAATACTTTTAAATTAAAAGTTATCAAATGTTTTTTGCCATCAAACATTTGCATAGAGTAACTGACACCACTCTGAATAATGCTGATTGAAAATGAAGTTGTTAAAAGTATAAATTTGGATGACTTAATAAATCCATAGAAAAAAAGCCAGAATAATCTTATGATCAATCAAGATATCATATTAACAAAGTGCTAATGTACTATATACAATTATGATACCCAAATATTTTTTGGTGATTTGTAAGTTCTTACTCATGTGTGACCTGTCATGTTTTATAAGTAATAAAATATTTTCTTATTTATTTATTTATTTTTTAATTATTTCATTTATTTATTTCACAGAGAAAGACACAGTGAGAGAGGGAACACAAGCATGGGGAGTGGCAGAAGGAGAAGCAGGCTTCCCGCTGAGCAGGGAGCCCAATGCGGGGCTTGATCCCAGGACACTGGGATCAAGACCTGAGCTGAAGGCAGAGTTTAATGCCTGAGCCACCCAGGCTCTCCAGTAATAAATTATTTTAAAAGAAATTATTTCATATCTTACTACTTTTAGCTGTATTTTCCCTCCTGCTTTTTGAACAAGGGACTCCACACTCTCATTTTGCATTGAGCTCTACAAGTAATGTAACCCATCATAATCAGTCTTCTATGCCCAATTTTCTTAATTAAAATAAACAGACAAGAGGTAAGTTTTCATTTCTGTTCTTTTCATATTTAGAAATGTTAACATAGTACTATTTCTTATCCTGGTTTTTCTCTTTCCTTTTTCAATGCTTTGAGTCTCCTTAATTACATATTTCTCTTTGTACCTGCTCATATTTTCTGATGAGGTAAGAAAAAAAAATCCTGGATTTCAGATAATAAACCATAGTTGTCTAGCTCACCAGATTATCCACTTGCATGACTATCAGGAGCCAGATTTTTAGAAGAACTTTTTCTTTTTTGTGTGTGTGTGACCTCAATGAGAAGTTCCCACCAGCCATCCACCCATATTTGACACAGCTGGTGAATGAGCAAAAGACACAAATTGTTACAGAATCCCCAAACAAACTGCACTCGTCTTTCAGCACCACCTGGGGCCTCTTAATGTATGAAGCAGGAAAAGGAAATATGCAAATGTTGGTATTCATTTGCATAGAGCTGATTCCACTGAATAGTTTTCTTGGGATTCCTAACATTTTCATGGTTTTCTCAGCATACACTTATCAATCATTTTTCTTGTCAGTAAAAATCTCTCTCTCTCTCTTTTTTTTTTTTTTTTGTTTCCATGTTAAGTGTTGCCTGAAGGTACTGAAATTTTTGAATCCTCTCAAGGTAAGAATTTCCTTGGAAAATTCTATAATTCTCAACAGAAAAGAAACCACCATTACCGAAAAAGCAAATAGCAATGATCCCAGCGCATAATAACCAACAGACTACCAGACTTCATTCCTTACTTTAATGGGACTCTTGATTACCATACGTAGAACATAAAAATGAAGCAGGAACATTATGGGCCTGATGCCAAGCTGCAGTGTTCTTCCCTCTGGGTATGGATACCACCCTGTCCATGGATCCTAGCCTAGCCTTGGTTTATCGGTTATCATCATCAATGCCTGTCTTTAAGAGCCACTAAAATTTAAAGGCCCCTTTTATGTTAAGGCATATCTGCTTTTCTAGTCAATTTGTGCTTCTGGGAAGAATGACCTTACAATTAACTAAAAAAAAATAGGCCATAATCTCTCTGTTCCTCAAGTGGATTAGTACTTTCCTTATTTGTTAGACATTCGTTAATTGAAAAAAATATATATATGGTGGCTAATAATAAGTGAGGGAAGCAAAACCTTTGTTCTCACATTTTTGTGTGAACTCAAAGAATCCCTTTGGATTTTTTTTTTTATTTTCCTTTTGAACAACATTTGGAAAAAAAAAATTTGTAGCTACCACTGTTGTTTGATATACAGGACATTATTAAGAAAGTAAATCCTAAGAGTTATCATCACAAGAAGAAAATTTTCTTTTTCTTTCTTTTATTGTATCTATATGAGATGATGAATGTTACCTGAATGTATTGAAAGAAAGAAAAAACAAACAAGATGGAAATGTTATGGTGTTAAGTCGCTCGCTCTTTTTATTTAATTTCAAATGACCACATAAAAATCATTCTGGCAACTTACTACCTCACATGTATTTTTAACTATACACATGTTTGCAGAAATTGTGTTTAAAACACAAAAAACATGCCTGTCTACAGAGCCTCCTTTATTTCCATTTTCTAATAATTTTGCTGTATCAGACTTTGTTTACTAAAGTTAAGATTGTTGCAAAAACGTCTCACTCAAGAGCAAGTATCTGTGTAATTCACATCAAAAAGATCAAGTAAAAGATGAGCTTGTTAAAACAACCCCATCTTTATTCAAAAGAACTGTTAGCAACCACTACATTTTAAAACCTATTCTGTACAGGTTATGAGTTAAATGTGTCTGTCACCCTAAAGCTCAGGTTGAGATCCTAACCCTGAATGTGTTGGTATTAGGAGGGACTGGGAAATAATTAGGAGATGAGGGTGGAGTTCTCATACTGGGATTAACACCCTTCCATGAAAAGGTAAGAGAAAGCTTTCTTCCTCCCTGCTCTCTACTGTGCGAGGATATGAGAAGACCCTCTACAAACCAGGAAGCAGAAAGGAGACAAAGTCGCAGAGCCGCCTCGCTAAAGTCATTCTCCTCATTCTTTCTGTCCTTGCCCTTGAGTGCTATGACTAAAATCATTTCATATTTTGTCTTTAACCTTTTATAATGAGTTTCTCAGTACACAGAAGACACATGATTCAGGGGTATCACGTATATTTCAGACTGCTTGCTGGAGGTGGATAAGCACTGGAATGATGTGGTCAATAAAACTCCCATTATCCTTTCTGTCATGCCACCTACATTCTGGGGGGAGAGACCAACAATAAGTAAGTAAACATAAAGTTTCAAACGGTGATGATGATTATAAAAGAATAATGCACCACATTAATAAAACCACAAATAGGTGTTTCAAAGAGAGGAGAGGGGAGGAAAAAAAGAGAGAGAGAGGAGAGAAGGTTTTCCCTGAAGTTATCCTGATGTTTAGAGGGATTACGTTTCTGTTCCCCTTTGTAATTTCTTCATCTCAGCAATGGCGAAGCCCAATGGATACAAGAACACACTCTTCCCAGTGAGAATGTGATGCTTTCCTGCCTTCTTCTTCTTCTTCTTCTTTTTTTTTTCTTTTTCAGTAAGAGAGAGAAAGAGAGAATGCAAGCAGTGGGAGGGGCAGAAGGAGAGAGCAGAGCCCCACATGGGGCTCTATCTCATGACCTGAGCTGATATCAAGAATTAGTCGCTTAGCTGACTGAGCCACCCAGGTGGCCCATGCCTTCCTCTTTTTTTTAGAATACGGTTCTCTTGTTTTTCATCTTTTGAAATCTTTTTCCTTTGCTTTCTTTCTTCCAACACATGCACCTAGCACCTTGTTCTATAACCAAATTAAGAAAGCTTATTAAAATATATGCAACATTAGCTCCTATTTTGCCTTTGATCTTGATGTAGTCACTGTAATACCGGCTTATGTATTGTAATGCATACCAAAAGGCACCTGCACGATTGAGTAAATTTGTCCCAATTACTGTGTTCAACCTCCTGGCAACTCTGAAACAGAAAGACATAACACTGACCAAAAAATAGAAGTTAGAGACACGCTAACTACTGAGAAGTGACACAGATGTTTTTGAGACCAAGATCCAAGAATTATTTCTCTTGGGACTCTTCAGCAAGGTGAGTACTTTTGATATCATAATAACTATAGGTAACAGTTATTGATGATATTTAAAAAATATAAAATAATGAATAATGTACTAATGAACATTAATACACTAAGTAGAGCCTAAATGTTCTGCTTTCTCCTTTATATTTTCTTATGTATATTGAAGCAGGGAAATTATGAGATTGTGTCCCATCAGATCTTTGTATTTTAATTCTAAATAGTTGGTCAGCTTGGAAAGATGTTACTCTTGTTGGTAAATTTAGGAGGCACTTAATATGGAAGTCTGTGTAATACTGATAACCTTGGGGATACATGTGGTGGGTTTAACCTATGTGGCATACTTCATGCATTTGAGAATAAATTTTAGTGTTTCCCATGAATATAAATATTTAAGAGTAATTGTTACCAACTCCCAACACCCAATGCTTTGGTAAAAGTTCTAACTTTTAAGCTATTATTTTAATGCACAAAATTATATCAGGAACCCAATTGAATTTCAATCTGCTTTGCACTTAACTAATCTTGAGGGGTATTATTTACCAGCAAGAGGTTAGAATGGCCCCGCAGTGGTCCAGCAAGTGAGTGGTTGAATTGAAGTCACTGCCACAGTGTTTCTGGGCTGAATAAAATAAATCTCTTCAACACACACAGTGCATTGGTTTATTTATTCACCAGATTCAGTCTGTCTTAAAAGAAAAGCTTATTGGATTTTTTAACTATCTTTGTAATAAAAAAAAATGACTTAAGATGTTGAACCACAGAGTTCTTGATTTATTGTAGTACTGATAATACATAGAAGTAACATTTAAAGAAATATTCATATGGAAAATGTACACACAACATGTAGGTAGAAACATGTCCCTAATTAATGCTAAATAATAGACCCAACCAATTTTTTACTTAAATTGACCCCTGTGAGTAACTGAATGCTAAGCCTTTAAAATGTCTTGGGTTGTTTCAAAAGTAGGGAGAGCCTGACTCCCTCCAAAACGATGATCTTGAAAACAGGTAAAATGACCAGCGAGATGTCTCATTAAGACCTCTCCCACCCCATAAAATACTCATTCATATATCAACTCAGGCAGTTTCATGGGGGGAGGCCCATTTGAAAGAGGGTCAAGGTTTCAGATTATAAAGTCAGAAAGCTCATCATGCTTTGCCATTTCCTTTCTCCTCCCATCCTATTAATTCAAATTTTTTTACAAGGAGCGACAGTAATTAGACCTGATCTGGACCACCACCAAGGTTTTCTATCAAATTTCTTTCCTGTTTATGTTTGAGTTACTCAGAAGTTATCTGTGTGCCCTTTGGACATTTAAGGCCTATTTTTTTAAAAACTCCCTCAGTACGAAGAATGTAATCTTAGCTGGCTGGGCTCTGGATTGTATCATTGTATTTCTCTGTTTCAACTGAGAAATCTCAGAGTAAAGAGCAAAAGTAGTAATTCATCATAATAGTTCCCTTCCTCCCAGTTCAGGGGAAAAAAAGACACTTTACGTTTAAAAGGCTTCATTGCCTAAGATTGACTATATACTACCTAATTAACTTCAGTTTAGTCAAACAGAAGTTTTATCTATAAATTATCTTCTTACGAAACAATTTTGAAGTTGTTTCTCATAGGAGTTTTTTCACATCTACTTCTTTTGAAGTTTTATTTGGGTTCTTCGTTGGAGAGATAGTAATTGGAAAACAGAGCAAACAGATGTTATCGATTAAAAATTGTAAGAATACCTAGGATGCTAATTGGCTACAGATTATTGTGGGCTGATAAAGTGGGCAGGTTTGTAAATTATTTTACCTACTAAACTATTTTTTTAATTTTTTAAAAAATTTAATTAATTTTTTTAAGCAGCATTTTTAAATAAAATTTTTTAAATATTTTTTTATTTGTTTATTTTGAGAGAGAGAGACAGAGTGAGAGAGAGCATGAGAGGGGAGGTCAGAGGGAGAAGCAGACTCTCCATGGAGCTGGGAGCCCGATGTGCGGCTCAATCCCAGGGCTCTGGGACCATGACCTGAGCCGAAGGCAGTTGCTTAACCAACTGAGCCACCCAGGTGTCCCTAAGCAGCATTTTTTAAAAAAGATTTTTATTTATTTATTTGACAGAGATCACAAGTAGGCAGAGAATCAGGCAGAGGAGAGGGGGAAGCAGGCTCCCCACTGAGCAGAGAGCCCGATGTGGGACTCGATCCCAGGACCCCAAGATCATGACCTGAGTCAAAGGCAGAGGCTTTAAACCACTGAGCCACCTGGGCGCCCCTAAACATCATTTTAATCTGAGCAATTTATGTACCCTGAGAGATATTCTTGGACAATTTATGTTAGGTTGTTCCCAGGATACTTCTAATCTCAAAAAACTATGAGAAAGAGAATCACTACTGCAGAGAGGAAATAGAGTTTTCTTATCTACTTCTATCTTATTTCTGAATGTGAGCCTTATCATAGTATTAAAAAGCCTTATCATACTATTAAAAACTTCTCAGGTCTGATTTGGGAATAGGAGCTGCCCTATCATGACTTCTCTAGAAATTTAAGGGATTTGGGGAGCATCTACTCCAGTCGTTTCCCATCACAGAAAAGGATACATACACAGAGAAAAAATCTGCTCAGGTTACACAGCTCATGCTTCAGTTAGCTTTAGAAACTTGGGTCCTATGTCTAGTGCTTAATATTTTAGCCATCGTGCTTTCAGAATTGGCTTTTGATTTTATAATCTGAAAACCCTAGCTATGCCTGAAACTCCTACTGGAGAATAATTAGAGGAGCATTGGGTTCTTTGTTGCCTTCTTAGAAAACTTATAGAACACATGATATAGATATGTATACATTGTTGGTCAAAAATATTTTCTAGTTAAATAATCCACTGATGAATTTTGAGAATGAAAAACACATTCAAATTTGGTAACAGTAATAGCACAGAGTGGAAGAATCTGGAAGAACTGCAATTTTTAGCTACAGAACATCCATAGTTACAGGCACTGCTGACAAACTTCAGGGAGTTGCATAATTGGGTACAATAAAGTCTTACTTTACAAACTGAATTTGAAAAGTAGCCCTTACATAAAACAGTTTTCCTCACCTAGAGTAAGGCTCTTTGTAACTTTGTTCATCATTTGAACATTTTAAGTTTGCCTCAACTCCAACCCATTTCTTGCTTTCTTTTTTTAAAGACTGTATTTATTTATTTGTCAGAGAGAAAGAGAGAGAGAGAGTGCACAAGTAGGCAGAGCAGCAGGCAGAGGGAGAAGCAGACTTTCTGCTGAGTAAGGAGCCTGATGTGGGACTTGATTCCAGGTCCCTGGGATCGTGACCTGAAGCGAAGGCAGATGCTTAACTAACTGAGCCACTGAGGTGCCCCCAACATATTTCTTAATCCTTGAAATGATACAACTCTAATTTCTTTTCATTTTTTTTTAAAAGATTTTATTTATTTATTGGAGAGAGAGAGAGAGAGCAACAGAGAGCATGAGCCAGGGAGAAGAGGGGGAAGCAGGCTCCCCACTGAGCAGGGACCCTGACACTGGGCTCAATCCCAGGATCCTGAGATAGTGACCTGAGCCAAAGGCAGACCCTTAACTGACTGAGCCACACAGTCGCCCCATCATTTTGTGTTTAAATTGATATCCACTGCCGTGTTTCCCCCATGATTTTAAGAGAGTAAAAAACTACTCAGGAAAGGGTTTCCAGTTCTTCTTGGAAATATAAAGTAGCAATGAATTTCACAAAGACTTAAATATACTATTATAAGATCCATAAAGAAAAGGTAAGGTCAGATCAGTAAGATTTATGTTAGAAACAAGCTATTATACCACTTGTTCACAATTATTTTCATTTCCTCAGAAAGGACCTTGTTGTGTGCAACACTGTTTTTGATCTTAAAAACGAAATCTCCAGCAAGCATGACATTTTTTTTTCATTTCTTAAAGTAAGCTCCCGCTTAGTTGCTAAATTATCTCAAACTTGTTTATCTCAGAAGTACAGATGGCACATTTTAGAACCTTTCCAAATGCCCACCAACACATACACTATTAAAACCATGTATTTTTCTCAGATCACTTAGGAGACAATCTTATGAAGAGTATTTAAGTAAACTACTTAAAGCATTGGGAAGTAATGAAAAGAGAACTTGTCTGTCCCACATCTCTTTTTCAAATAATTACATGACACTTGCCCCTTCTCATAAGGAAATAATGTGAAAAGTACATTCATGCTTAATGCTTTCTGATACACATTCGTCGACTATAAACATTATTTACATGGGCAAAATGCGTGTGATTTCTAAAACATTTTTTCAGAGCCCATTCAAATGAAATTTTACCTGCTTTCTCATCATTTCATATGCATAAAGAAAAAAAATAATTTAAATAGACTCATGTTTATCAAGGTTCAACAGTCTCATCTATAGTTGTGGAGGATGTATTAGTTTCTTTACAATTCAGTGGGTTTCATAGCAGCTAAAGAGTTAATAAATGCTGCAGACTTTTGAGAACAGTGTCCCAACCAGATGACTAAAACACCTTGAGTAGGGCATGGAAGTAATGCTTCTCTGAGAAGAACAGTTAGTATGTAAGAGGAGGAAAGTTCATAGCCATTTTGACCTAAACTTAGTAGATCTTGACTAAGGGTAATAGGAGTAGTTATGTGTTAGTTTTGTAGCATTTATAATATATATATATATAACATGATTCCATGTTAACTTTGGTCTTCCCAAAAATAGTGGGAAGAAATGAAAGCTCAGAGAAGTTAAGAAACTTGCTCGGTTTAAATAGCTCTTGACAGGAAATTCTGGGACCCTATTTTCTGACGTCAAGGCCAGGGCTCCTTTCCACACATCATTCTGCCTCCCCAGTAAACTGTATGACAATGAGGGGAGAATATATTAATTTTTATTCCCTTGGAAAGACCAACTGAGAGTTTTACCTGGGTAAAATTTATCTTAAATTTTGAGTTTAGTAATCTAGAATTATGAGACTTTAATTTTGACTAATAAGACCTAAGTATTAGAAGGGTTCCAAAAGATGCTGGCTTTTTTTTTTTTTTTTAATCTACTAATAATTACTGAATGGAGAAGGATGTTGCGATTTGACCAAATTTAGCTGAGGTCAGATTAAAAATCTTCTTGTACTCATTTCTGTCTGTTTACATATGGCTATTCAGGGTGAGTATCTTAAAAGTTTTGGGATCAAGGTGGCTCATTATTCTCCCAAATTAAAAAATAAACTAGAAAAGATGCTAAAAACTAGTAAGAAGGTGTGTGATTTTAGTTTTATCATACTGAAGGAATAAAACAATAATCTTGATATTATGTACCAAGTCCTTCATTTGAACACGGATCACTTTGGAGGTGTAATTCTCATCAACTTCCCTAGTATACAGGTTCCTCAAAAACAAGTATATATGACATGAAGAGTAAAATAATTAACTCTCCTAAGGAGAAACTTTTTAAGTATATCTTTCACTTGTATTTGTGATTTAGCTTTTTTTTCCCAAAATTATCCTTTCAGCTCTGCTTGAATTCTCTGTTCCTCTTGAGTAGTAGCTACTCATAAAAGGATTACATAAGTAAATTGCTTAATGAACAGTTTTGAGTTTAAGTGCCACAAGAAAAAAGACTGGAGGTCATGTTGACAAACTTGGCAAGTTTGTGGTTTGAGTATCTTTCTACTCTGACATTTACTCAAACCAATCAACCTCGTTTTTTTTCTACCAAATGGTTCCATGTCAATGACGGCTATATCTGGGTCTATACTAGGAATGCTGCTTTGTAAGTGAACTACATTTTATCATTTTAGTCAAGATTTAAAGTTGGAACAGTACCAAAATGTTTGGGCTACCCAGCTGGAGCCACATATTAAATTGTCAATACTAATTCTTTCCACCACACACCAAGCTTGGCCCAAAGCACAGAAAGGAATCAAAGTTACAAAGAAACTTAAAAAAAGAAAAAAAAAAAGTTTAGGGTTGACTATTTATCTATGGCTTTGACTTATTTGGAATATGGTATTAAACCAGAGAGCAGGGCATCTGGGTGGCTCAGTGGGTTAAGCAGCTGACTCTTCCACTCAGGCCATGGTTTCAGGGTCCTGGGATGGAACTCTGCATCTGGCTCTGTGCTCAGCAGGTAGTCTGCTCCCTCTCCCTCTGCCTCTACCTCCCCTCTTTATCTCAAACAAAAGAATAAATCTTCGAAAAACAAAAACAAAAACAGAGGGGCATGTACCAATATCTCTGAGGATCGTTTCATTTAGACATTTAATGAATGACTGTGTTCCCATTAGACTGCTCTATTGTGGTAGGAATTATGTAAATTTTTGTTCTTCTCTCTGGCTTCAGTATCTAATAGACTCCCTACCCCATAGTAAGCACTCAATAAATATTATCAAACGATTAAATGAATCTTTGAGAAGTCAAGAATTCTTATTATATTCCATTGTTTATTCATGGTGAAAAACTGCATCTGTTACCCTCATTAAGTTGATTAAATATATCTGCTTGGCTACAAGAGAAGAGAGAAAGAGATGGGAAGGAGGGGCAAAAGAAACAAGAAGTAAAAAATACAGAATTCAACTTCATTATACACTAAGAATCTAAAATGTTTGCTTTACTGAGGGAAACTCTATCATCTTCATGTAGGAAAGGCATAAAATTAACTTAAATACTAACATTTTTCATAAAAACTAAATTATCCTGCAGTCTAATGGGATCTTAACCAAATAGACTTACAAATTCAAAATGAATCATTTCATACACTTGTAGTCAAACTGGGACATATCAATACAGATATGAAAGAGGATACTGTAAAATCTATAGCACAGTGGGGAAAAGGGAGGAACATTTAAATAATTATATTACAAGAGCTTGTGTAGCAACGTGGCTAAGAAAACAGACTCTAGAGGCGCCTGGTGGCTCAGTGGGTTAAAGCCTCTGCCTTCGGCTCAGGTCATGATCCCAGGATCCTGGGATAGAGCCCCACATTGGGCTCTCTGCTCAGTAGGGAGCCTGCTTCCTCCTCTCTCTCTCTGCCTGCCTCTCTGCCTACTTGTAATCTGTCTGTCAAATAAATAAATAAAATCTTAAAAAAAAAAAAAAAACAAAGAAAAAAAAAAACAGATTCTAGCATTCAGACTACCTAAGTTTTAGTTCCAATCAGGCCACTTACTGATGTGCCCCAAATGAGTTATTTAACATCTCTGTGTCATGGTTTTATCAACTATATACTGGGTAAAAATGATAGTACATATCCCATAGAGTGATTGTGAGGATCAAATAAACTAGTAATTATATATTACTTCATTCTAGGTTCTTTCATATAATAATAATTATTATCGGATGAACTCAGTGAATTGTCAGCTGTGTGCTGTGTGTCTATGCAGCTAAATAACCTAATGAATCAAGAAAATCTTTTGAAACCCCCATTGCCCTTTTTTTTTGGTGAAATATATCTCCCAAACCTGCAAACACTATATTGGATTACATACAGGCAATCTAATCTATTTAACATGTGGTTATAAAACATAGAGAAATATTTAAATTAAATTATGTAATTTTATTAATATATTATTGAAGGATAATGTTTATTTCCAGTAATAAGGCTTTACTTTCCATAAAAAACAATTCAAGGCAAAAATGAGTTCGTTTTTGACGTAAGAAATGCTAGTGGATCTCATGACAGCTCTTTATAATTATCTGTGAACTACAATAACAAACAGGCCACCACCACACACGTTTTAAAAATCTCATCTAATGTCATCACATACTCGCTTCGAATTTAAGGGAAGCAGTTCATTTTCTGCTTGACTGCTATAACAAACATGAGCCACAGAGAAGAAAAAAAATTGCTAGTTTTTATTGATAGCTATCAATCTTTCTTTATACTTGTCTCAAAACTGTGACATGATGACAAAAACAAAGATATTAAAAGATGAAAAATGCAGATAACTCCAGGATCTAAATTTGGGAGATAGGGGTTCTAGATTTTTATAGCAGTGATAGTAACAGATACTTCCCTGAGAATGTCTCAGGAGAGCATTCTGGTGTTTCTGAGCTCGAAGATGGTGACTGAGTCAGGGATCTAAATAACAAGCTTGTATAGATCCACAGCATTCCGTATTGAGAATAAAAAAAGATTCCCAAGTTATATCTTTGATTTTTATATGTGATTTATAATTTTTCAGTACTGGTAGTCTTCTGATGGAAGAGATAACAGACATTTTTTTTTAAACATTGTATTTATTTATTTGAGAGAGGGAGAGAGAGAGAGAGAGAGAGAGCGAGCTTGAGCAGGGGGAGGGGCGGAGAGAGCAGACTCCCTGCTGAGCATAGACACCCACCCCCCTCCTTGGGGCTCCATCCCAGGACCCTGAGACCATGACCTGAACCGAAGGCAGACACTTAACTGACTAAGTCAACCAACAGATATGTTTTTTAATTAAGCATTCTCTAGCAAGGGCCAAGACAGTGAAGAGGCACTGAGGTGGGAATTTGGAAAAAAGGGTTTGGGTGCTACCTCTTCTAGTTGTTGTGGTCCTGTTGTGAGTAAGGTAAGATTTTATGTGGACTGGTGGAAATCAATCTACTATCTTCAAGATAGTCTTATACTTGAAAATGTAAATGGTAAAATGTGTGTTAGAATTTCAAGTGTCAGATCATGAAAGCTTCCCTAAGTTTATACTAGTTTTTTTTTTTTAATTAACATATAATGTATTATTTGCTTCAGGCATACAGGTCTGTGAATCATCAGACTCACACAATTCACAACACTCACCACAGCACATACCCTCCTCCAGGTCCTGCTGTGCCTTCACAGCACAAGGGCTGCCTTGCCCTTTCCCATCTCATTCCCTCATGTTATCCCAATTATAATTCCTCTCATTTCTGGTGTGCAGGGCCTATAGTTGAAGAACTAAAGAGCAAAGAGGAAAACATGGCTCTCCCCTTGGTTGTCCTCCTACACAGCAGCTGGGGTACCACATCGATTTCCTCAATACATATTCACTCCTTTTGTCTCACTCATGTCCTCGCTAAGTATGTCTAGGGTAACCAGAATTTAAATGAAATTCTGAAATTTTGTTGTTCTTCCAGTTATACTTAGGTTAAAAACACAACTAAAATAAACTTTAGATGTAGCTTGCATGCTTTCTCAAAAATTATTTTTCACTACTTACAGAAGCAATGCTTTGAAACTCTCAAAGAATATGCACTTGGGAGAAAAGATTAAAGAGGCATAAAGAATATCTTTACCAGAGTTAGTCCTGGACAAGAGAAACATGGTTCAGATACCATCATTGGTGGCAGTGGAAAGGCAAATAGGATATTCAGTCACAAACTCCACTGAGCAATGATCATGTTCTGGAGATATAAAATAAGAGATTTGTCTGCCTTTGAAGGTTCACATTCATGGGGTAAATACAGATAGAACAGGCAAATCAAAGACTCAGGACCAAACTAAGATGGATCTCTAGACTAAACAGACCATAGGAGCTAGTTCTCAAATCCTAGACCCTGGCGTCCAGGATGGACATTTGTCAATCTCACTTGCCAGCAGGTGGAGGCAGTGAGAAGGGAGTTCATGACTGAAGAGCTAGGAGCCTAGTACCTCGACTTGGAAAACAGAATCTTTTCTGGAATCATTCCATTAGTAGATGCTAAGTCTTAAAATATTATTAGAAGAGTAAGATACTTCAATTATATCTTGGTTTGGTACACTTTTTTCAGCTTACCTATAAAACCAATTGTTATATTTAGCAACATTAATATAATAAAAAGCATTGAAACAAATTTGAAGAAGGGCTTTTTCCATAGCTCATACATTTTGTTGTACTCCCTAGGTATGCTGAGCAATTCCTAGACTTCCATTAATGAATAAGTCTTTGTCCTAGCACAAACATGCATACATCCTTAAGGATATAGTAAAGTGTTTTCAGCAAATCCATTTAAAAGTTAATCCCCCCCAAAACCTTAAAATATGACAAAAAGCACTTGAGTCTTCCTTATATAAATTATCATGTGCTCGAAGGGAGAAAGATGAATCTGATAGTTGTCCTTAAGTATGTGTGGTAGGTTGGAGGAAGGAGCAAGAAGAAAAAAGGTCAGGGTGAAGCCAAACTAAATAAGAAAAAGGAAAGAAAAAGAAAAACCCCTGTGTACTAAATCTGTAAATTACATATATGAACATATTTCTTAAGAAATTAAAAAGTGTCTTAAAAAGAAAACAGTCATATTTCTCTTGGTAAAAAATAATAATAATTAATTAATTAACAAATTTTCCCTAGGACTCAGAAATGTCCTTTGTTACCTACAATGCATCTGGACTAAATATTTGCTGCATTGTAGTTTACCTAAAAAGGATCATGCCCCCTGTACCATATTTAAAGAAAGCAAATTAATTTTTCTTTAAAAGATGTATGTTGAGTGCCTACTGTAAGCAAAGTTTTTAACATAGACTAAAACAATTCAAAATCTTTGTCCTTGTGCAGCTTAAATTCCAGTGCCAAAGAAAGAATATAAACAAAAATAAAAAGTTAATATGTAATACGGTATTTGGGGATACATTCAAAAGACAACAATAAATTAGGGAAAGTGGTAGAGAATGCCAGAATATTGCAATTTAATATAGGAAGAGAATAGCAAAATCCACGTTAACCCTCCTACTTGGGACTGGTACCACTAGGCTGTTGTTTCTGAGAAAGATTAACTTGGGATCTCATTACAGTGAGCAGCTTTGCTCAAGGGTACCTTATTTCTGTTTGGACTATGCTTTAATCAGTATTTAATTTATTCCCAAGCAATAATTTGGCTTAGATGATTCAGCTTAAACAACACACGGCTGCGAATGTATTTTTCTTCATTCTATTTTCCTTTAAGAATAACTGTGAGCTCAGCTGCTGTAAAACACCAGATGGAAAGGAAATCGTTTGACACCATCTTTTCTTCATCTGCATCTCCGTGATACTCAGTTTCTCACTGGGCACAGGAACTTGAAAATTCCAAGCCTCAGATGTGGTCACATCTATCCTCTGCTGACGACTACGGATTTGCCTTCAAATGAACCACAGGAATGTTCATTTCTTAATTATCAACAGCAGTTTCTCTTGTAATGTGTTGTTTTGTTTTACATATAGGCTAGCAGCATTGGTCCTAATTTCTAGCCTTAGCTGGTGGGTCACTTTCCCTTTGGAAGTTTTAAAATTCACGACTATTAAGTTAATTATGCCTAACTCTTGTCAAGGGCTACAGAGGGAAAAAAAAAATCTTACAGTGTCTTGAAAAAAATATGACAACCCAGGATCAATTCCTATTGATAATCTTTTTAGTGATCTGGCCCAACTTCCTCATTATGCATGGTGTCATGTTTTAACACCACCTGAAGTGATAGACCATCTCATGAATTCTGACAGAAGGGTCTTCTCCAACTAATCTAAGTTTAGAGTCAAACTTAAAGTTAGTCAAAGTGGGAAAAGGGTCCACTTCCCATTCCATGACACAAGGTCATTAAATCTGCCATTAATATTGCTCCAGAGGAATAAACCTTCCTTTATATGTTTCAAAAACATATACTAGTGAGTACAATGTATAGAATAATGAGTATAATAAGTATTCATGAATATTCATCTAATTCTAAATAATTTTGGGTATGTGATACTGCGGTAAGGAAATGTGAAATTAACCACACCCCAGAGAAAGAATACAATGCAAACAATGAAGGTGGGGCTTTGAACAATGTCTCATACTCAAGAGGTGCTCAATAAATGTTTGATTGGTAAATGAAAAAATAGTATCTGTTCATGTCAAATAAGTCTGTGTAGATGTCAAGGTCATATCCTTGCAAATTATCTTTTATGGGAAGAAAATGGTTATTGAAGAAACTGAGTAATTTAAAAATAATTTGTGAAGATTATAATTAAGCAATATTAAAATTACTTTAAAATGTCCATGCTATGGAGGACAAGGGGAGATGGAGAGGAGAAGGGAGTTGAGGGAAATTGGAAGGGGAGGTGAACCATGAGAGACTATGGACTCTGAAAAACGATCTGAGAATTTCGAAGGGGTGGGGGGTGGGAGGTTGGGGGCACCATGTGGTGGGTATTGTAGAGGGCACGGATTGCATGGAGCACTGGGTGTGGTGCAAAAATAATGAATACTGTTATGCTGAAAAAAATTAAAAAATTAAAAAAAAATAAAATAAAATGTCCATGCTACATAGCAAGATTGTCAAGGGTTTGTGAAATAATCTAAGAGACAATTTAATTTTTAGATCGTAAGCAAGAGGCATGATTTAAATCCATGTACACTTTTTACATTTGTCATCCAATGGTATTTACTTTATTTACATAGTAATCTTCACATATATGAGCTTGCATGCTTTTGACATAACAACTGGATTAGATTTTTGCTTTTTTCAATCACCCTATTTTTTTTTAAAGGATAACAATTGAGGAAAAAATTGCGAACAGACTTAAATGTCAGATCAAGAGCTCTATCAAAACTTTCTCATCCCACCCCTTGAAAAATAAAAATCTGGTTTTATTTATAGCGCTACACTAGATTGGCTATTAAAAAGAAAAAAAAGATTTTCCTTTTGAGGAAAGTGGAGGAAAGGTTGCATATATCCTGCATGTGGTGCTGGTGATTTTGAAAACACATGGAACTGGTGTGCAATTACTCTTCTTCCACATCTTAGGGTTATCGCGTGAACTAGTCTTCTCTCCCGTCCAACACCAAGAAAATGAGGGCTCTGTACTTGAATGTCTGCAGTTCCTGGGATGGAATCCTGCCTTCATTCAATAATTGGAATATAATAAATGTCAGCTAGAAATAGTCTCTTTCTTTCTATGCTGGACATAGTAGAACATATATTTTTAAGAAATATTTATGTTACCGAAGAACCCGAGATGACCCCAAATGTACAGAGAAACTTAGTTAATATAATAGCTATTCTTCACTCCACCATACATACTACTGGAGGAAATTTTACTGTTCTCAAACTGAGGTAAGGAGATTCACTGAACTGATAAAGACTAAAAGTAAAATTCCTCCTGAAACTGAACTGGGCAGCTGGGTGGGGAGAGTCTCCTGCCTTATATATAAATTTTGCCTAAACTTAAATTAGGAATTGTTGATATTCATTCACAAAATGAGATTACGTCAAATGACAAAATGAGATTAAAAGTACCAAACATAGATAGGACCTTAGCATGTAAACCACTGTTATTTCACAATGTTTTTAAGAACACACCAACAGACACACACACACACACACACACACACACACACACACTAAATTAAACTCTATGTGTACCAAAGTTTCCACAGTATGTACTACCTATAAATTCTATCAGTAACCATCTTAAGTAAAGTTGCTTTAAAATTGTAACTTAGTACTTATTAGTATATGAATTTATTGAATCAGATCTATTGGAATTATTCATTTGTTATATTTTTGGATTGACTTATGTGATTTAATTGTGTTAAAACTGTACTAAAAGTATAAAGATAATTTAAATTGTAGCACTTTAAAAATATAGCCTGTATATTACTAAGATATGTAATTGTTATAACATTTATTTATTTCACAGAAGTATTCTATCCTCTTTTCTCTCCATGAGATACAGTATTTTAAAATAAATAATAAAGTATACCAAAAGACCCAGCAATAACTAATATCTGCTATTCTTTTTTTTTTTTTTTAAATATCTGCTATTCTTAATTCTATGGGGGAAGTGAACAAGCCCTCATGCCTTTTTTGAGAGACAGTGTTAACACATTTCTACTCATACCTTTTGGTGGTCAAGAGGTTGTCTTACCATGAAGAATTTGAGAGGCAGGCTGAGGGTATGTGGGGGGAAAGGAGAGAAAAATGAAACAAGATGGGACCAGGGAGGGAGACAAATCATAAGGGATTCTTAATCTCAGGAAACAAACTGAGGGTTGCTGGGGGTGGGGAAAGGGATAGGGTGGCTGGGTCATGGACATTGGGGAGGGGTATGTGCTATGGTGAGTGCTGTGAATTGTGTAAGACTGATGAATTACAGACCTGTACCCCTGAAACAAGTAATACATTATATGTTAAAGAAAAGAAGCTGTCTCACCATAATGAGTGTTCTGATGCACAAAGATATTTTAGAAACACAAATAAAATAACTACAGAACTATAAAAACTATACTGAGTTGGTTATGAGCATTTTTGGTTGTTATTTATCATCAACTATCTATTTAATTAATTAAATAGATAGGTTAAATATATGACAACAAGGTGCCACTATTGGATATATCCACTGGACATCCAACTGAAAAAAAAAAAGCTTCCATGTCGTTTATTGATTTAGTCAACAACATATAAACTCTGTATTTCCAATCCAACTCAAAAATTAAAAAAAAAAAAGTTGAGGCTATTCTGTCTTTGAAGACCTTTCATTTTAACTAGGCAACTAGGACATACATTTATAAAGGGAAAAATACACACTGATAAGGTCAATTTAACCTTCAGGACCTTCTGGTTCTTTTCTTCTTGCAGCATTTACGTCTTTACAATCAAGTCACGTTGGTTGGTTTACTGTGTCTGCAACTTTGGACATCTGCACTTGTCGCAGGGCACAATTTTTCTATGTGCTTGATACTGATGTCAGTATCATACCCTCTACTTTGCTTTTTTAAGATTATGAGCCTCCTGTGCATTGAACATTTTCAGGAATAAAATTTCCAAGCCTCACATAAATCATCAAAAAATTCATTGGGATGTTTCAAAGTTTTACAAAACTGCTGAAACTCTCTTTAATATAAGTTAAAGCCAGTGGTTTGTTTTTTGTTTTTTTTTTTTTTTGTGAAGGCAGCTGTTTCCTGATGTTGTTATGCAGTTACACAAGAATATAATTAGCATTTTTAATGTGTGTCTAAATTTCAATCCTATTCCAACTACTGATAGATCCACCATAACTATAAAGTAAAAATGAAAACTGCTTTGCATAGTGTTTGTGAGCCATATGTAAACTGGGCACTCATATTTTGGACACTCAATGTCCATCATATTTTTAAACCCATGTATTAAAAGATCTGAAAGGACTCTCGGGGTACAATGTTCAACTTTCATGAACAGCAGTGACAGCTGTCCACACTATGGACTAAGTGCTAAATGCAATTTGGTAACCCCGGCGTCATCCAGCAATGACGCAGCAATTTACAGCAAGTTAAGTCAAGATTTGATTTCTGCTAAAATTTAGAGCTTAAGATAGAATTTAAAAATACTCAGAAATTCTCTAAATGTTAAAAAGTTCTCCTAAATTTTCTTAAGTATTTAACATCACAATCATTGGGATCATGTCCTAAAATATTTCAATCTTAATAGTTCCTGTCTAATGAAAATATGATAAATTCTCAGTCAACAGTATTATCAGAAAATGATAATTGTATCAAGTAAGTTACATAAAACCATAATTTCAACACTTAATTTTAATTCATAGACTGGATAAAATTCTAATTACTAATTTTATCAACTGAATAGGATTTATTCTAAGATTTAAAATGGAAGATAACAGCATTTAAACATGTGAAAGAACATCATTTATCCCAACTCTATTCACCCAAAAGCATTTACGGAAAATATAAAAGTATCTCATTATTATTATTATTTGCCTTTGTATTCAATGCGAAATTTAATCAATCAATACACCACAAGGTCTTGATATCAAGCCCCATGTCAGAGCTTAGTGGGGAGTCTGCTGGAGATTCCCTCCCTCTCTCTCTCTCCCTCTCCTTCAGCTCCTCCCCACTGCTTGTGCATGGATGTCTGTGCATACGCACCCTCCCCCTCTCGCTCAGGTAAATAAATAAATATTTTTAAAAATACAAAAAATAAAGATCGACTTAATATTAAGTGACATGGATTCCTCTACATAGAAATATTGATGTCTCATCTGGATTATTGATAGCATACATAAAGTTTATAGTAGAAAATAAGAGGTTCATAGGTAGGTGAAAGGTTAGAAATGATGTTTGCCTTCTGCCAGAGATAGAGAAAGCAGTTTCCTCTCAAATACACCAAACTGTCAGTGACATTGCAGTGAAAGCAATGAGCTCCTGGTGGAGGGTCAGGTGTAGGACTCCAAGCAGAGGTGAGAACTCCCCTACATGCTTATGATAAATGAGAAGGCGAACTGTCCAAAGAGCAAAAGGAAAGAGTCTGATTGTTCCAAGTGCAAAAGGTCAAATAAACAAGAAGTGCACTTTTGACAAAGTGAGGGATATATAGGGCAGCCGGGAGAATTCGAGTTGTCAAAAAATGAAATTAATTAAAAACGTCTTATTCAGGGGCACCTGGGTGGCTCAGTGGGTTAAAGCATCTGCCTTTGGCTCAGGTCATGATCCCAGGGTCCTAGGATCGAGCCTCACATCGGGCTCTCTGCTCGGTGGGCAGCCTGCCTCTCTGCCTACTTGTGATCTCTGTCTGTCAAATAAATAAATAAAATCTTTAAAAAAAATAAATTAAAAAAAATAAAAATGCCTTATTCCAAATCAGAAACTAATTTGCATGACCATAAAATAACCAAGCTAGAGTAAATGAAAACTGTCTTCTTTTTTTTTTTTTAAAGATTTTATTTATTTATTTGACAGAGAGAGATCACAAGTAGACGGAGAGGCAGGCAGAGAGAGAGAGAGAGGGAAGCAGGCTCACCGCTGAGCAGAGAGCCCGATGCGGGCCTCGATCCCAGGACCCTGAGATCATGACCTGAGCTGAAGGCAGCGGCTTAACCCACTGAGCCACCCAGACGCCCTGAAAACTGTCTTTTTTTTTTTTTTTTTTTTTTTTACAAAGTTGGTGTTTATTTAGAAATGAAAGGATTTTGGTTGCTTGGTTCTACAGAATGAATTATAGCTTTATATTCTACATAAAAGGAGGTGTATATTAACATGATACATTTTTTTTTTCCAGCATAACAGTATTCATTATTTTTGCACCACACCCAGTACTCCATGCAATCCGTGCCCTCTACAATACCCACCACCCGGTGCCCCCAACTCCCACCCCCCACCCCTTCAAAATTCTCAGATCGTTTTTCAGAGTCCATAGTCTCTCATGGTTCACCTCCCCTTCCAATTTCCCTTGAAAACTGTCTTCTTAAACAGGAACATAAACCTTTTTTTCTCAAGTGCTCTATGATGTAATCTCATCCTATTTTGAAGTTATTTTAGCTATCCTGCTATTCTTTTCTTTTTTTTAAAAGATTTTATTTATTTATTTGAGAGAGAATGAGTGAGAGAGAGCATGAGAGAGGAGAAGGTCAGAGAGAGAAGCAGACTCCCCAAGGAGCTAGGAGCCCGATGCGGGACTCAATCCTGGAAGTCCGGGATCATGACCTGAGCCGAAGGCAGTCGCTCAACCAACTGAGCCACCCAGGTGCCCCAGCTATTCTGCTATTCTATTGCAGAATCCCAAGAACTTAATTTTGCTACTTATATAAGTCCAAAGGAAAGTAAAGCTTCCTTTTTGGAAGGTTCCTACTACTGTTCTCAGAGCTACTTTTAAAACGTCATTATATGAGCATGTACTTGGGCCTAATAGTATAGATTTCACCCAGTAATTACTAAAGAAATTACATGTGCTATAAATATATACTGTGATAAAGGTTAATGAATAATGAGTACATTATAATTAAATTAATTGTAAATAGGTTAGAAATGTGTAATTTTCATGGCACTAAATGGGATCCTCTGGTCTCTACTCGAACTATCTCAAACTTTAAATTATTTAAAAATTTATGATGATTTAGATACCAGGGAAAATATCGGGTGGGTATTTGGCATACTACCAACCAGCACGTATTTGTTTCACTCGATGGAGTTGTTTGGTAAACTTATCTTATATGTTGACTTTTTAGAGCCAAATAAAATTATGGTGAAAACACTGGAAAATTTAATTGATCATGAAGATTCTTCAAGAAGAGACTAAAAGAAAGAAGAGGAAGATAAATAGGATGATGACAGGGAAAAGAGGAAGAAAAGAGCAAAGAAAGAGGCAAGAAAAAAATACTTTCCATGGCAGAAATGCTGCAATTTGAAGCTAAAATCTATTTTTTGCTTTCAGAGTTTCAATTTTTACTAACACGCTTAGTATGGAAAGAATTAACACGATGCTTTTTAATACCTTTTCTAAGAGGACAAAACCCAAAACTAAGATAGCTAAAAGAAAACTATACTGGTTCTGCCATACAAATATGATCCTATTTGTTTTTGTTGAATGAAAAAAAAATTGGGCTTTTCTGAACTAATACAGCCAACTTGGATTAAGTCAAACCTGTCATGATTTGGAAAAAAGTAAGGTGACTCAGTATAGATGAATGCGTTTTCTCCAAGTACTCTGACTCTGGCGAACAGAGAAAATAAGTTTTTATATTTCTAAGCAAGATTAAATTTGACTAGAATAATTTTTAGTTAGGAAGCAATTCAGAAGCCCAGAACTATTCAAATGAGAACTGCCATAATTTGCTGAGACTACTTTAGCTCAAGTCATAGAGTGTTTCATTCTCAGACATCTCTCTCATATGACAACACTGCCAATGGCAAGCAAATATGGTAAATAGATCTGTTTTTCAAAGACACAACATCATTCTTCAATAGAAAGAAAATTATATAATAATAATTGGAAATTATTTTATCTTCAAAAATACATCAAAGCAATGCCATTCTTATATACTCTGACGTACCAATTCAAGGTAGAAAGATACACTAAATCGCAGACATCTATGATTTAAACAGGCATTTATCAGTTTCAGAAGACAACAGCCTGATCCACAGCAATAGCAAAAAGATAATTCAGTTATCATATTTTTGATCCACAGAGATGATATTTTGAAATATTTTGCAATAACAAAACGTGTAAAAGATTCTATTTGTATACCAAAAACCTAATAGGATCTGAAATGCATTGAATTAACAAGTTGTAATGCAAGTAATGGTAAGAGGTTTTGTGAGATAGGAGGAATGGATGTTTTTTCTCCGGAGATAATTGACACTACCACCTAAATATCAGGGTATCCAAGACTTCTGAGAGAGATAAGACTGCTCAAGGGAATGCTTTGTTAATCCTTAGTACTGAAAAAGTGAACTTTTCCCATATCAGCTAGAACTTTTTATCAACATATAGGCTTCGTGTTAGGATAATTATTTACATTTTGCTTATAAAAATAAGAAAGAAAAAATTGAAAGTTTTCCAGAGGAAATAATCAGTTTGTTCAATCAGACCTTATTATGATTTTGAAAGAATTTCCTCTTCCCTATCCCCAAGATTATCCCTGGCCGTTCTATCCCTCTTCATTGAGATAGGAATGAATTAAATGAATTTATGTATGCAAGTGTCTTGTCAAAAGAAGAAGAAATAATAATGACATTGCAAAAATCATTCACAGGTCAATGTTTAATACATACTTCCAAAAAGCCTAGAATGTTAATTTTAAGTATTTGACAAAATGTGAGATATACCCAGGAATGGAATGGTATCCGGTGTTTTATTTGGAAGAGCTGGCATTGAGGAGAAACCAGAACAATTATTTATCTTTTGAGGTAGGAGGTTGGCCATAGTAGGCAGGTCATGAAGTTATGCTGAAGGGTTGTTGGAGCATGTGGAAATCCTCTTCGATTGCTTATGTTTTCTCAGTGAATTAACAAGCAAAAGAATCAGCTTACAGAAGGGGTGGAGAGGATGTCTCATAGGTTTGTAGAGAGTGGGAAAAATATCCACTTTTGGGAAGAGGGAAAATGAATTGGCTAGAGAAATGAAGGAGGAGTTTTTGGCTCCACTAAAGTTCATGGGTCACGAATCTAAAATGAACCAAGACAGTCTGGTTGTGTGTTTCCCTCCAGCTATGCAGGTAAAAGGTAGGTGAGGAATTCAATGAGATTTACATTTTTGCCAGTTGAGGAGGGCAGATGAAGGGAAATGTTGTAAACCAGAAGAGCATGTCTTTGAGGAAGTGATTATTAGGTTGGTCCAGGAAATTTAAGTCAGGTAAGGAGAGCAGTGAAGACAGAATGGGATTGTCAGACAGTGAGTCTATGAATTAGAAATCCAAAAGGATTGGAAATATTTTTGGCATCTGGGCTCTGGATAGAATGGACAGAACAGATAGGAAATGACAGCTAAAAGTGGAATGCTTGATTTGAGATTATGGTAATGACTACTGACAGAGACAAAGATTGGATGAAATAACTGGAGCCAAAGAGTCAAGAAACCAGGGTACTATAGTGTTGGATATATCATACTTGCGGATATCATAATCACAAAGACTTAAGGCTTCCCGGAATGCTTCTGGTGAAGCTGCCTAGGAGTGTAGACCTTTGTGTGTTGTTGGTGTCTTTCCCTGTGTGGCCTACTAAGGGTCACTAAACCAGAGACTGAAAGAGTTCTGCATGTTCTGGAAAACATTTCCCACCTCCCCATCCCTTTTAATAATGTCAGTATTTATAGCTTCTTTGTTACAGTTCCCCTAAAAATCCATCAGGTCTGATCCCTTAAACATCCTATATTCTTAGTACTCGAATCCTTTAGCTCATTGAGATTTAGACCATGATTTCTCTCTCCAATTTATTTTAGTTTTATGAAGCTCACACCATTAAGTCCAGCCATCTACCAACAATACTTATTTTGGTTATCCTAGGACCTTTCTGCCATTCTCTTCTTTGTCTTGAAATATAATTAATTGGCACTTGCCTGAAAACTCTCTCTCCCTCCCAAACCATACCTGCCATAATTCTTGCATTTCACTACCCATATCAACTCAAGAAGAGGTAAAAGGACCAATAGACCCACAACCATGGAAAATACTGGAAAAGTAATCAGATATCAATACCCCTAAAAGACATAAAATTGCTATGGCATTACACTGATTTTCATTAAAAATCAAAACTAGGGACGCCTGGGTGGCTCAGTTGGTTAAGCAGCTGCCTTCAGCTCAGGTCATGATCCCAGCGTCCTGGGATCGAGTCCCACATTGGGCTCCTTGCTTGGCAGGGAGCCTGCTTCTCCCTCTGCCTCTGCCTGCCACTCTGTCTGCCTGTGCTCACTCTCGCTTCTCTCTCTATGACAAATAAATAAATAAAATCTTTAAAAAAAAAAAAAATCAAAACTAATAATTCCTAAGTTATTTAAACTGACCCAGAACATAGAAAAACATAGAAACCTTTCCACCTTGTTCTACCAGGTAGCATATTCTTAAAACACAAACTGGATATTATTTAGCACACAAGAAAACTATTGTTCAATATTAGGATGACAATTCATATGAATTATGAAGAGAAGTATAAAATTCTGAAACACCAGCAAAATCCAGAACTATTCAAAAAAATCTATCGTGAAAAATACAAAGGTGGTTAAATATTAAGAATTATACAAATGTCATCCATCATGTTAATGAGAGAAATGTGAAAAAATAAACCATGTGATGTTGATTGATGTTGAAAAAACATTTGATAACATTCAAAACCCATTCCAGACTTTTTAAATTGTTTAGCAAGCTTGGTAAAGAAAGAGTTGTCTTGATTTGATAAAGAGTATCCACAAGAAACCTTCAAGAAATGTCACAGCTATGGTGAAGTATTAGAAACATTACCACTAAGGTGAGCTGTGAGATAAGGATATTTAAGAGTGGCGAGGGATACCGAGTCATATATGGAACTATTGGATCACTATATTGTACACCTGAAACTAAAATAGAACTTTATGTTAGACACACAGGAATTAAAATTTTAAAAAATGTCTAAAAAGAGGGGCAAGTGATTAAAAGGAAGACACGAAATCGTCATTATTTAATAATACTGTCTACTGAGATATCACAAAGTAATCAATGAAAAAATATTATTTTATTGAAACTCTTTGGAGTGTTCAGTAAAAGTCAGTGTTATAAGGTCAATGGAGAAAAAGCATATTATTTATACAAGATCAATAAAATATGATAGAAAATATATAATTCACCATAGCAACAAAAACACATGAAAAAAATAGAAATCATCCTAAAACGTTTTCAAGCCTTCTGTCAAAATGTTGGGAAAGTGCCTCTGTTCTGAAACTTTTCTTAAGGGGAGGCACTTGAGGTGGAGGCAGAACACCCTTAATATCACCCCTTTAAAAATGCTTAACCAGGGGCGTCTGGCTGGGTCAGTCGGTAGAACATGTGACTCTTGGTCTCAGGGTGGTGAGTTGGAGCCCCACGTTGGGTGCAGAGCTTATTCCAAATAAATGAATAAATAAATAAATAAATAAATAAACATCTCTCTTTACATATCTATATATATGAATATATATATGTGTAAACTGCTTAGTCTAGTAGGATTTTTTACCTGATTTTAGGTAATGAAATATAGTGGCCAATCATGTGGACTCGAAACAGAAAAACTGGGTTCAAATCCTGGCTACACAATATACTAAATAGGTTTGTTAATTTCACTCTTCTGAGCCTCAATTTTATGTTCTTAATAACAACAAATAGGATGATAATAATAACTCTCTCTACTGGACTGCTACTAAAAGTGAGATATGCCATATAAATGTATTAGTATGATGTATGTCACATGGCAGTAGTTCAATAACCCACTATCATTTGTCTAATGGATTATTATCATATCTTCCTAACCAGTCTCCCTATTCCTACCCTTGGCTCTCTACAGTCTGTTCCCAATGCAGAGTGATCCTGTTAAAAAGTATATTTGATGTTAGTAATCTTTGGCTCAGAATCCTTAAATGACTTCCTTTGCATGTGAATAAAAGCAGTCCTTACAAGGGACTAAAGACCTTTTTATTTGGTCCCATGTTCCTCTCTTCTACTCCACTCCCATTTCTTTCTCAGGAGCCTTGAATTTGTGCTCTCTGTACTTGAAGCCCTCTGCCCTAAGTTTGTTACCTAGTTTGGTACCTCACTTCCGGCACCTCTTTGCTCAAATGTCTTTTTTTGTAGAGAACCTCCCTGACCACCCTGTCTAAAACTGAAAAACAAACCAAATCCCAAACTCTCGCCCTAATACTCCCTCGTCCCATTTTCTTTTAAAATTAGTTTTCCATTATTACTAATAGGCATTATATATATTTATTTATTTAAAGATTTTATTTATTTGAGAGAGAGAGCGAGAGAGAGAGCACAAATGGGGTGAAGAGTAGAAGGACAAGAAAACTCCCTGCTGAGTGGGGACCTGGCTGCAGGGAAACATCTCAGGACCCCTAAGATCATAGTCAAAGTCAGACCTTACCAGACTGAGCCATCCAGGCACGCTGGCACTATATTTGACATAAGTATCTATTATTTTCTTCCCTACTAAAGTGTAATCTACATAGGGACAGAGATCTTTACCTGTTTTCTTCTTTCCCCCTTTATCTAGAACAGTGCCTGGCATACAGTACACATTCAATAAATAGTTGTTTCATGACAATGATTGTTATTCCAACATTCCTATGAACTGGAGCTATTGAGTTTATTACCAAGTGTTAATATGGACTATTACATATTAAAAATGTGCATGTTTCAACAGCATATTTTTATGATGATTTTATCATTTTTTTCCTTTTAATTCTTGGTAGAGGAAAGCCACCTTCCAGATGTGGTGGTCCCGGATTATCCTGACCTGTGATTTTGGTAATATCTCAGGTATCTCTCTCTCAAATCTCAAATCTCTCAAACCTCAAATATCTCTTGATATCTACTTCTTTAAGATCCTATGCTTTAACAAGTTACAATGAAAAGAAGAGAAAAGGCCTACATTTCAGACGTATTTTCCATAAGTTACTTTGTGAATCAAATGCCAAGATAAAAAAAATCAGCCTCAGTGCCCAAACACGCAAGCCAGTCCCATCTTAGGCAGCAACTTGGCCTGGTAAAGGGTTTCTCTCGATCACTGTAAATGTGAATCAGATTCTCAACACCTCTCATCAGTCAAGCCTTGGGGGCACAGCTATGATTTGGAAAAGCTCAGAGGAAGTTGTATAGGCCTTGCTCCAACAGAGGAGCCTCTGTGGTGTTTAAATCGTGTGAAGAATGAATAAAAATGATGAAGAACTTCTTCAAGTTCTCACCAAACAATCTGTCAACTTCTGAGGGCATTACAAGATCCAGGAAAAACTGGCCCTTATGTTAAAGGTTATAAGCCCTTAACAGGTACTATTTTCTGGAGGAAGGCTGAACCAAAGTAATTCCAACAGAGATTAGAGGATTTTAAGCATTGCGTGCGTGTGAATATTTACAAAAAAAAAAAAAAAAAAAAAAAAAAAATCAGCCAATAAATCAGTTTCCTTAACTCTTACTGGCATTGATTAAAACTTGGAGCCCAAATTTTAGTGGCATGAGACAATCAAAAGCAGTTTTTGGAGTGATGTGTAGATGATGCTTCAAAAATGGTCAAGACTGCAATGTCATAAGGTAACAAAATGTACTTAACATGATTCTCCCCATATATGGTTGCAATGATAATCCTGATGGAATACATACATGAATTTCATTGAAATTATTATAAAATTTTACCTAATCCATATTCACATGTATTTTAATTGGATTTCCACACCCATTTTCCATTTACCTATATAAAACTTTTGGAAAATCAGTATTAACTGTGCTTCTACTAATGTCCACCCTTATAATACTGAATTAGATTCATTTAAAAGTCTTTTTTTAGGCTCTTACAATCCATTAACAATGCTATTTTAATTTGAATGTCTTTAAAGTAACCAAAATATTTTGAATTCCCTAGTGCTAAATGACTATAAATCTATAGTGATAGAGTTTTAGAGATAACTGTACGTTAGTAATCTCAGCAGTTGGGGTTTGTTCTAATAAACTTCATGCTTCAAAACACTCACTAGTTCCGTTCTATGCAAACAGTAATCCAAGTGGGAATATGGTGAGTCTCTTTGGCCGGAGATAATATGTCTGAGCTGGCTTCCTAAGGTTTGACTAATACATGCATGCCGTGGAAAGAATGCACTTCAGTTTACCCAGAATGTGATTGCAGGCAAATACTGGTGCTGGAATTCAGGTTTTGTTGAATCAGAGAATATCAGAAAAGATTTTGGAGAGAGCTGTGTTTATTGATTTCAGTAGCAGAATGTTTTTTTAATGAAGCAATACCGGGAGTCTTAATTTAATAACCCAAGCCTCTTTTTAATTGAAGTGTGAAGATAGGATGGGGGAAGGCAGAGGGTAAAGACCATCCCACTAACCACTCCCCAACCCCTACCCCATGTGACAATGTGCTACCTTTGATACACCCTTCTGTACTTTAGGACTCAATAAAAGTTGCTTTGAAAATAGGTTCTCTTTTTATTTTTTATTTTTTAAAGATTTTATTTATTTATTTGACAGAGAGAGATCACAAGTAGATGGAGAGGCAGGCAGAGAGAGAGAGAGGGAAGCAGGCTCCCTGCTGAGCAGAGAGTCCGATGCGGGACTCGATCCCAGGACCCCGAGATCATGACCTGAGCCGAAGGCAGCGGCTTAACCCACTGAGCCACCCAGGCGCCCCATAGGTTCTCTTTTTAAAATTTATTTTTAATTTAATTTTTTATTAAATTATTTCTTACCTAGAAGTAAGAACAGGTGGTCATGGCAGCTTAATGTCATTTAAAAGCTTCAAGAACAGAGAAGCCATGAACCTAGATAATTTCCCTAGGATCACATGGCTAATTTTTGAACTGGAATTTGGACTAGTGCTTTTCTCAACACATCAACCCTAAGAAAGAAAGAAAGAAAGAAAGAAAGAAAGAAAGAAAGAAAGAAAGAGGAAGAAAGCAAGCTTCCTGAAGCAAACATAGAAAAACCTCACTAGTAATAAAAAAAAAATACACATTTAAAAAAGAAGATGTATGGTGCACCTAGGTTGCTCCATGGGTTAAGGCTCTGCCTTCAGCTCAGGTCATGATCTCAGGGTTCTGGGATCAAGCCCTGTATGGACTCTCTGCTCGGCGGGGAGCCTGTTTCCCCCTGTCTCTCTACCTGCCTCTCTGTCTACTTGTGATCTCTCTCTCTCTGTCAAGTAAATAAAATCTTTATAAAAAAAGAAAATGCCTTTTTTTCCTTTAAATAGGTACTTTTGAAAAAAACACTACTACTTAAAACCTGTTAACAAACACTATTGGTTACCCCGTTGGAAAACACCACATCTTCCAAGATCTAGACTAGAACTTCCAATAAAACTTTCCTATGATATTCCTGCTCTGTCCAATATGATGGCTACTAGCCATATGCAGTTAATGAGCACTTTAACTGTGGCTTGTGTGACTGAGGAATGAGATAATAATTTTAGCTAATATACATGTAAGGTAATGTAAATGTGACTAGGGGCTATCAAGTCAGACAGCCCAGACCTAGTCCCTTACCTCCTCTCTATATCATCTCTTACCACACTCTCACCTATCACCTGTGGCTTATCCACAATAAAATTCCAGTTTTATGAATGGAACCATTCCTTTCTGACTCTGAGTCATTCTGTTAGTATCACTCCCTAATTTCTCACTCTTCTACTTCTAGCCAATGTCTACTCACCTTTTGTGTTTTGATTAGATGATGCTTTCCTTTAACCCTTTTCTACTTTAATCCTGTTTAGATAACATCTACCTAATGTAAATAGCACTTAATCTTCCCTAGGGCAATTGCATTTTTGTTATCCTTTTCCTTCCAGGAGAATATAAGAGTCTCTATGGAAAAAGCTGTGCCAGTAACAAGCATAAGACTTGTCACATGTATTTTGAACAAATAAGTAAAAGAATTAATAAATTACTGTTTAAATGTCTACTTAAGGGGTGTCTGGGTGGCTCAGTCGTTAAGCCTCTGCCTTCTGCTCAGGTCATGGTCCCAGGGTCCTGGGATGGAGCCCTGCCTTGGGCTCCCTGCTCAGCGGGAGGCTTTTAATTAATATATATTTGTTTCAGGTCTGTGATTCATCAGTTTTACACAATTCACAGCACTCACATAGCACATACCCTCCCCAGTCCATCCCCCAGCCACCCCATCTCTCCCAAACCCCTCCCCTCCAGCAACCCTCAGTTTGTTTCCTGAGATAAAGAGTCTCTTATGGTTTGTCTCCCTGTCTGGTTTTGTCTTGTTTCCTTTTTTCCTCTCTTCCCCTATGATCCTCTGCCTTGTTTCTCAAATTCCACATTATCAGTGAAATCATATAACTGTCTTTCTCTGATTGACTTATTTAGCTTAACATAATACCCTCTAAATAAAATTTTTTAAAAGAATAAAAATAAATGTCTACTTAATTATATTAATCATATTTTTGAAAGTTGGGTAGAAAAAAACCATGGATGCAATGTTGAGAAATATTGTCATCTCTCAAGCAGAGTAACAACAGGCTAATTCCACACTTCAGTCGAACAGTAGGATGATGAGTTGATTATTAGGTGGAATATTGCCTAGATATCCATTCTAATAGTCAGCTATGATGTGATGACGGTCTGGACTAGAGTCATTCAAGTGGTTGTGGAAAAAAAGATGTGAGTCTGAAAGACATGTTGATAATTGGGTTGAATAGAACTGAAAAAAAAAAAGAGTCTTCAGAAACAATTTCAATGTGCCTTTCATAAGAAATGCCTAGAATAGTGATTTCAAACAAAGATATTATATATGGGAGGTTAAAAAAAAACTTTAAGTGATATACAATGAAAATGATGTACAAATAAATTCAGAGGATCTCTAAGTGTGAAATGTCTAGGGGATAAAGTTGTATAAGCAGTTGGTAATATATAACTGTTGAGAATGTAACTGGCAAATCAAGCTAAAAGTTGGGGATAGTAAAGACATATAATTATTTGTGGTTTTTTTTTTTTATGGAAATGTGTAGGAAGAAAATAAACTGGTAACTAAGTATTTAAATGTATCCAAGTAAGGAGACAGAAGGAAGTGGAAATGCCAGTAGACTATTTAAAAATATTAAAAAAAAATCAAAAGATTAGTGTTTTAAAGAGGGGGCATAGTTGAAAGTACTGACTTACCCAGAGACACTGAATTGGAAAAAAGGGAGAAAATGAAATTTGGATAGATAGAGTCTTAGTGAGTGACTGTGAGACAGCTGTCATTCTAATGCCTCGTGCAAAGAATAAATATTGACATTCCATACTTCTCAAGAGGCCAGAGGCTTTTGTTCCAGATATAAGACCAAAAATTCAGAGGTTGGGCTTACTGTTGTCTATTATATTTGGGACCAGATAAAATTTTTTGGTTTGTTTTGCTTTTGAGAGCTAGAAAGTGAAAGTCTAGTAAAAGTTTACCACTTAAAGCTTAATACAAATAATTTTAAGGAAATATTTGTCATTTTTTTTTCCAAAGCTTTGTTTAAAAGGGGACTATAATGCACAGTGTCTATATGAATTTTTTGTAACAGGTTATTCTCTTAGCCCTGAGGGCTAAGAGAATAAAAACTTTTCATGCTAATATTGTGTTAGGAAGTGCTTTTCCAAGGAAGTCACAGTGAGGGAAAAGGAAAGGAGGAGAGCAAAATTATGGAGGTGAATTACCAATCTTTCTACACTTTGTATCAAGCATAATTTCACCATCTCTAAAAGGTCGTATGAACTAGCGAATCTCAGTCCATCTTGAAGCAAGGAAAGGAGAAATTATATCTCATACTCCCATTTATATTGTCACAGGTTTGCTTCATGAGAGGTTCACATACCCCTCCTCCACTCAAATTCACACACTTCCGGGTTGCCCACAGGCAGTCCCTGCTGTGTCCCATGACATCTCATGTCTCGGAAACAGTAAGAAAACCTCAAGGACAAAGGCAGAGTGTGCCGTGTGAGCATCAAGCAATGGCGGTGGTGGTCCACTCGAAGCCGGTAGTTGAAATACCTAGAGTAAAATAATCCAAAACCTTAGAGAGATATCCTACTAAGTGGTTCTTAGATGTAAGAGGTATCAGACACAGTTCACAAGACCATCCACTTTCTTTTTTCTTCCCTGACCCTAGCACTCAAGGGTGGCATGCATACAGCCTCTAATTTAAGTTCTATTTTTGTGATGGAGTAATTATAGACAGTGAATGTACAAGTGTGTGAACAGAGATATTTTTAGATAATACCTATCCTGGGATAGTCCGAGTAGGAATAATGGCCCGACTTTCTTAACTCTGATATTAATAAGTGATGGTAGTTTTCATACCAGCTTCACTTTTGTACAGCTTAATCTTCGAAATCTTATACTCTTTTTTTTTTTTTAAAGATTTTATCTGACAGAGAGAGATCACAAGTGGGCAGACAGGCAGGCAGAGAGAGAGAGAGGAGGAAGCAGGCTCCCTGCAGAGCAGAGAACCCGATGTGGGACTGGATCCCAGGACCCTGAGATCATGACCTGAGCCGAAGGCAGAGGCCTAACCACTGAGCCACCCAGGTGCCCCCGAAATCTTATACTCTTGAGATATACCATTTTTTAAAATATTTTTTGATCAACATGCATTTTATTAACGTGCAGTGGACTTTTGCCTTTTCCACCCAACAGAACTTCACGCTCTTCAAGGCTAAATTAAAGAGTCACCTTGATCCCAAGGATGGTATTGTACAGTTGAATCTTACTTTAGCTTAAGTTCTTAAGTCCCTTTGTGAGGGAAAATTGAGGACAGACGAAATGACCCATGAAATTAATTTAAATCACCCACTAGAAAGAGTATTAAATTTATACATGTTATAGAAACTGTATTGTATTGTTATTATATAATTATTAGTTTGTTTATACAAACCTCTGTGAGATTTCCTAGGTCTTGGCCAGTCAGTGTTTTCTGTGTGGATCTGAGTCTCACGAAAGCCTTAAAATCAGTCACACATCTGTTCTTTCATTTTTTGCCCTTGAGTTTCAGGCTTACTTGCATCTATTGTTTATGTAATAGAGTCAAGTACGTGACTCAACTCTGCTGACTCAGACCTTCTCAAAAAGATTAACCATTTCTCCTTTGCACTTTGATATCATCTTCTATATGCTATTGGCAGGTAGCTTATCATATTTATCATGACCATTTGGTGAGATATGACAGGGAGCCATTTCCTACAGCCATCTCCCATTTGAACATAACTCTTTGCCTCTTTAGAGAGACACTAGTGTTAGAATTAAAAACAGGAAAGATTAAAATATAATCTGAGGGGTGCCTGGGTGGTTCAGTGGGTTAAAGCCTCTGCCTCCGGCTCAGGTCATGGTCTCAGGGTCCTTGGATCGAGCCCCGCATCGGGCTCTCTGCTCAGCAGGGAGCCTGCTTCCTCCTCTCTCTCTGCCTGCCTCTCTGCCTACTTGTGACTTCTGTCTGTCAAATAAAATCTTTAAAAAAAAAAAAAATAAAATATAATCTGATAGGAAAGTATCTAGGATAATAACATAAAAAAAAAATCCCTAATTTGCAAAATAAAGACCCCTTCCCTGACTTGCTCTTTTAGTTGCTTACAACTGTGTTCCTAGATACCAAAGCTGAGAACTGAAGCTAGCAGAGGTCATGGTCCTAGGGGAGCTCTGTTTAGTAAATCTTGACTTGGCCTAGGAGCCGACCCCCTCCTAAGGCTTCTCTGCTGCATTTCCCTACAGCTCTAACAGTACTGTGCTTGGTTCTCTCCAGAATCCTCCACCTTGTTGAAAAGTGAGTTCCATGAAAACAAGGACTATCTCTTTTATTTGTAATCCTGATGCCTCACATAGTTTAGAGGATGATAGGTCCTCAATAAATGCTTAAAGATATAATGAAAAATCTTAAATTATGCCATGTTTCCACATAAAATCTTCTCAATCCTTACAATCCTCTCAAAGTATATTATATTAAATAAATTTCATTAACTGACAATGAGGATAATTTGTGTTTATTTGGTATTTCTAATTGTTATATTATAAAACAGAATTGTGCTGAATTTAAACTTAATTCCTAAGAAGCTTTTTAATTTATCATAAAAAACAAGTGAAGATGTGCCACTTAGATGATTCATTATATTGTTTATGCCCATACTAAGCAAGAAGAGATAATTAAACCCCCTAGTGTGTTCACACAGAGGCTTGATAAATGTTTATTAATTATTATGGATGTGCTATAGATAACAAAAGGCAATATATATTGGGTCATTTAGAATCAGCTGGTGTCTAGTTTCAGAGTTGAATTTTTCTCATTGCATTGCTCTATCGCCTGAATATAGCTTTAACTTGAATAATTAAATTGAGGACTCTCTTAAGCAAAACTCTCTAATGCAATCTTGAAAGAGAACATTGTTGAACTACAAGTTCCAGCACCAACTCTACACTGAATATTTTTAACAGTCTTAGGAAACCATTGGTTTGATAATAGCTACTCCTTGAACATCAGAATTTAATTAGGCAATCTTGTATTGGACACCAGATAAAGTAAATGGATAGTTAGCAACCTTAGATCACATGGCACGAAATAAATCATAATACAAGACTTCTTCCATTTACTTCCTTCCTTCTATAGTGCAATACTAAATTGGTTTGAGATAAATGGTTTCCATCATACGCCTCTGTTGAGGACAAAAACCAGAAAATGACACTATTAATATACTGAAGTTGCCTCATTATTCAGAGAGATTAGAATAAAGAACTGTGGTAACAGGCCTGTAGATTGTTTTCCTAGCACATTAGAGGGCTTTGCTAATGACTACAAAGTTTGATTATTTATATATATATCACCAAAAAGGTAAGCATGACAGTAGCATTAAGTAATTAGGAATATGTTTCAATATTTTAAGATTTCTTACATACTTTCTTACATACTTTTTCTCTTGTAAGCTTATGAGGTAATTAATCTGATTGTATAGACTTCCCTAATAGATTAAAAGAGACAATATGTAAGAATTTTTCAATGAAAATTTTAAGTCAGTCATTTATACTTATATGTATTATGGAGTAAATCATACATATGACTGTTCATGATTCTGGGTAATTATTTCAGAAAGAATCATTATATTTCTTTTTAAACAGTTGTAATATAGCTGATTAATGCTTTAGAAAAATCAGAGGAGCTCTAAAATAAGTGATCTAATGGGTGATGATGATATTTTTGTTTGCTATCATGTAAGCCAATGAGGTCATTTTCCTTCCTGTAGGCAGAACTCCAAGTTAATATCCTTTTACAGATATGACTACCCCTAGCATGGACATAACAAATTGATAATGGAAACTAATTAATGCTGGGAAGCCAACACTATTTGAGATCTCATTTTTAAGAGTTACTTATCTTTGAAATTCTCCTTCACAGGCAGAGTAGCTTAGAACGTTCTGTTTTGAGTATAATAAAATTTGAGTTTCCTAGGATAAAATTCTGTACAAGAATAAGTCTCTTTCAATTTCATAGATGGGGAGAAAAAGTTAACAGTGCACAAATGTGGCAAATAACCATGAATAAATTAATACAAGTAAATTATTTTCCAGAAAGTTCTCAGTAGATTTTGAAAATCATTTAATCATATCCTCAGTTTTGTATTTATATCAGAGCTGTGCATTTTTGTTCATTTTATTTTTTTGTTACTTGAATACATTTTTTGCTTAGCATGGTACAGGTAACAGATGCTGAAAGTCCTAAAAACACTAATGTTATTTTCAAGAAAAAGAAATGCAGAGAGTTTTTAAAAGCTATTTTGTCACTTCAAAAGTATTTGAAATATAAGTTCCAGAGGGTAGAGGGGAAAGTGAATTATCTGGAAGAGGAGTGATGACATTGCTATTTTCAAATGTGCGGAAGATGAACTGTATCTGAAGAGGTAAATCCAGGTAGGCAAATGAGTCTAGGCAACCTGCTAAATAATTCTGATTATTTAGAAAATAATTTTTTTTAAAGATTTTTTTACTTATTTATTTGACAGAGAGAGATCACAAGCAGGCAGAGAGGGAGGAGGAAGCAGGTTCTCTGCTGAGCAGAGAGCCCGATGCGGGGCTCGATCCCAGGACCCTGAGATCATGACCTGAGCCGAAGGCAGCAGCTTAACCCGCTGAGCCACCCAGGCGCCCCAATTCTGATTATTTAGAATCACTGAGTGTGACATTAACAGATTGACAGCACACCTTTCTCACCTCTACAAGAACTTGGATTGTTAAAACCAGCACTGTAACTAACAACAACAGCATCAAGAAAACCCAAACTTACAACCTACAGATCAAACACCAAACAAGATAAATATTACCCCCAAGGAAAGTCAACCTGCCACACAACAAATGCCCTGGTGATCTTGCTGAGTCAAAACAAACAGTAATTACAAGGGCAGGCATGGAAACCAGCAGACAGGGTTATGTTTGATCACACATCAGGCTTTGCCCTTTTTTTTTCTTTCTGTCATAGGCAGGGCCATAATCATAGTGCCCCATTTAGATGCCACGTCTGGGTCAAAAGACATATTCAGAGATCCAAATAAGCACTCTGAGTAGGAGAAAACTATTGACCTATGGACATCTTTAGTTGTATGTTGATTTTTATTCAACAATTTATTCTGACGTAAAGTAGATGATACATAGTTTGAAGCTCTAGAATAATTTTGCAGCAGGAATATGTCCTAATAGTGACATTATTCAAGTTAACATATTCCTGAACATTTTGGAAATGGCACGGTAAGTCAGTAAGTCAAACAGTGCAACGTAACAGATGAGGCTCAGACCCAGAAGTCTCTAACTTGAAGTCTATCGCAACTGTGGTTTTCTCATTTTAAAACGTAAGAGCTAAAGTATTTTTTTTTAAGACTTTATTTATTTAACAGAGAGAAATCAGAAGTAGGCAGAGAGGCAGGCAGAGAGAAAGGGGGAAGCAGGCTTCCGTGGAGTGGAGAGCCCAATGTGGGGCTTGATCCCAAGACCCTGAGATCATGACCTGAGCTGAAGAGGCTCAAACCACTGAGCCACCCAGGCGCCCCAGAGCTGAAGTATTTCTAAGAACCCTGCGCACTTCCAGATTCAGTGCCTGTATACATTTTATGACATCAGATTTCAGATTTTAAAATATGGGAATACATTTATATTCTTTGCATTGAAATATCCCAGAGATTATCATTAGGTATCATTAGGTAGTGTTTCAGAGAATAGTCTCTTCAGTTTTAAGGATTCCCTCTATAATTCTACACTATCTGATCCAATTTAGTAACAGAGAAAGAGATATAGGGCACTGTGGTTAATTGTAGAAAATGATTGCCAATGACTATTTTCTGAGATCTGGGAAGCCACAGTACACAAAACTAGGTACAGTGTATTGTAATTAAGCATCACAGCTAATGGCCCTCGAACAAAACTCTGCTGGAAGACACAGTGATTAGAGACACCTGCAGGTTAATAATTAGAAGCATCTGAGCACAGAAGCAATTAATATAGGAAAACTCTCCCAGGAGAGAAAAGGCTGAGTAATAAAGTAAGATTCCTTCCAAACTCTCATTTAAAAAAGTCTGTGCTATTAAAATATCACCAAGTCCAAACTTTTTAAGGAATGCATTAAAATACTTATATGTAGTTGTTCTGTAGCATATGCTTTTATGTTTACTGGACTCATAAATGTTTTCATTCAGTGTAATCAGCAAGGATTGTTTTTCTGCATTTACCAAGCGAGTATGAAACAATTTGGAGGTATTAAGGATCAGGTATGAGGACTCGTAGGAATGATTTGCGAGGCTAAACAAAGACCTCTGATGCTGAATTTATATCTGAATTTCTAGAATTTTTAAGAAAGAAGACTCTAAAAACCCGATTTTTAAAAATAAAAATCATACTAACATGTCTAATGAACTATTTATAAGTAAAAATTAACTTTTAAGTTGTGAAACTCCTTTGGTTTTCATAGAGAAACATTTGCATCATTTCAGGACAGCATGCTTTTTTTTTTAATATTTCAGTAACTACTTTTGGCTACAGAGTGAAATGTGTTCAGCTGGCATACATTCCTCTATTTTGTGCTGGTCATCTTTTAATCTTTATTTTGTATATGTATAAGCGTTCCTCATTTCAAAATTGTATCAGTTTTAGAGATTTTAAATACATCACGTTCAATTAGGTCCCACTGTTCATGTTCTGTTCCAAGCTGATTGCAAAAGTAGATGTTTTGAGGGTATATAGCAAAGGCTAATGTATTCCTAAGCAAAATGGAAAAATGATAAACCAGGAAAAAGAGAGACATTAAAGGACATTAAAGGACTGCTCTGGCCATGTGACCCAATCATTAAAAAACACTTCCAGGGGGAAAAAAAAAATCTAACATTACAGAAATACGGATTCATGAATTATGTATAGTCATAAAGACCCTTGGAAAACATGTAAAATTCAAGCCCTAAATCATTACTTTGAGAACTACTTCTATTATTTTTCTTTGTCTTAAAATGAATAATTTGCAACAGAATCCCAGTGCATGTATCTCCCTCCTATAGCAAAATGCACTTGGTCAAATACGAAAGATACCAAATTCTAATTTATTTTTGCATTCATTCTTTTTAAATACTATTATCTTTTGTTCAGAGGGACAGATGTTGAGCCGTTTTAGTACACAATGGTTCAGCTTTAATTATAATCCAAGTTGACTATGAGCAAACATTATAGACAGCATAAAGGTGCTATAACATACTAGCTTTATTATCATTATATTATCATTATTATTACATTACTGCTTCAGAATATCTCTCTTTGTATGCAATTCATATCAGATTTGTTCTGTCACTATAGCTCCTGCTTCTTGATCGCCCTTGTTAGCCTTGATCTTATAGACTTAAAATAGCCTCAGGGGCCTTTATGGATACATTCTGTTTGCTAGGCTTATTCAATGCTATGCTGCTTTTTTTTTTTTTTTTTTTAATGTTCCTTAAATCTGAATTTCCTTGTCCTCTTCTCTTTTTCAAGAAAGATGTGACACTTATGGGGATTGTTTAGGGATTGTCATCTGGTCTCTAGCACTTTGATACTCAAAGTGATGTCCCATGGGCCTCAGCTGGAAGCTTGCTAAAAATGCAGATTCTTACCCTCCAACCCAGACCTTTCTGAATCAGAGGTTTCACTTGAACAAGATCCCAGGAAATCCAAATGCACATTCAAGTTTTAAGAGCATTGTACTTGGCACCAAGGGCATACTGGCTTAAAAATGAAAATGTGATTTTTTTCCTCTTCTATATACATTTCCTTTGACTATACGTCTAATTAAAAAGAAAAAAGAGTAATTTGGAAATGGCATGGAAATTCAGTAGAGGAATGGAAGTTTAGATAAAGTTACAACTAGAGAAATCACCTTGTGGATCTTTTTGCTGAATAAATCTTTGGGCTTAGTTCAGTTGAAATTTACATTCAAATTTCAAAATATATTAGATTTAAAGTTAAGAATCTTATTTAATCATTCTCCTCTCACATGTTTATTATTCTATCTGAATACATTATTTGTTTTGCATTTTTGTTTAATTTTAGAAACCATGATATATTATCCCTCTTTGTAAGCACCCGAAAACGAAAAGGGAGCATGAAATGAATCGTGAAGAGATAAAAAACAAACATTTACACCATTCATTTTCACATTATTAACATGCAGCTTAGAATTTTCCTTTCTCTCTCTCTCTTTTTTTTTCCTTTTCTTTTTTTTCTTTCTTTCTTTTTGGAAGCTTAGAATTTTCAATCATTATGCTGCAGGATATCAAAGCCTTGGTTCCTTTTCAGCTTCTTTTCTATTTTTATAGTGTCTGTGGGCATTTGAGTATGCAGAATTTTGTCCTAGACTACTTGTTCTCCAATTACAAAAGTTTCTTCTCTCTACTGAGTAAATGATAAAGGAACATAGTGATAGGCGGCAAAATGTTACTTGGTAATTTTGGTTTATAATTTTTTAGCACTGGTCTCAGCTCAGACTTTTTATTTTTTATTTTAAAGATTTTTCTTTATTTATTTGAGAGGGAGAGAGAGCACATGAGAGAGGGGACGGTCAGAGGGAGAGGCAGATTCCCCACTGAGCAGGGAGCCTGATGCAGGACTCGATCCTGGGACTCCAGGATCACGACCTGAGCCGAAGGCAGTCGCTTAACCAACTATAGCTCAGACTTTCTTAATCAGTATTATAGTTTAGCAGTGATCTGGCTTATTGACTATAAAACAAATATCCGATTTTTGTATACTTATTTCCATGGGAAATGTTTAAAGAGAGCCTAAAATATTTTGCATTGGAAGCCAGTTACATACAATCGTTAGAATGAAAAGGATTAATTTTAGTGAAAGAGATTTTGACTTTGCTTTGCTTTAGTATTCTTTTGAATAGTCATTGACAAAGCAGAATAATGGATAAGTCTCCTTTGAGTCACTTTTAGTTTTTATTTCACTTCATTTAAGGCTAGTGGCTTGAGGAACTTTCCAAAACCCTACTTGTTAAAAATGTTTGAGTAAAATTACCATTAGCCAGAATTCAAAAGTTTCTTTTATTTACCTCCCTCTGTACCTACTTCTTTTCTTTTCCTTCTTCTTCTTCTTTTTTTTTTTTTTTTTTTTTGGAGAGTGGAAGAGAGTTGGAGGGGGTGGGAGTGGGGAAGAGGGAGAGGGAGAGAGACTCAGGTAGGCTTCACACCCAGCAAAGTGTCCAACCCGGGGCTCAGTCTCACAACCCTGAGATCATGACCTGAGCCAAAATCAAGAGTCACGTGCTTAACAGACTGAGCTACCCAGGGAACCCTGTATCCATTTTTTAATAAGGTTTCCTGAAGGTTCCCTAAAGGAAGTACTCAATGAGTCATGGGGGCAAAATGGGCTGGACTGAATTGTGTCCCTTCAAGACTGATACAACAAGCCCTTAACCTCCAGTGTGACTATATTTGGAGTTTGAGTTTTTAGGACGTAATTATGGTTAAATTAGGCCATGAGGGTGGAATCCTAATATGATAGAATTTGTGGCCTTAGATAAAGGGGAAGAACTCTCCCTCCGTACTTTCTCTCTCCACACACACGCACACACACGTGCACACACGCACACATACACATACAGGAAAGGCCATGTGAATACAGCAAGAAGGCACATGTTTTCAAGCCAGAAGAGTGTTCTCACTAGAATCCAGCCATGCTGATATGCTAATCTTGGACTTCTAGCCCCAAGAAGTGTGAGAAAGGAAGTTTCTGTGGTTTAAGCCACCCAGTCCGAGGGTATTTTGATATGACAGCCTTAATAGACTATGACCGATTTTGGTACTGAGAAGTGTGGTTCTCCTGCAACAAAAACCTAAAAATGTGGAAGCGACTTTGGACCTGGGTAATGGGTGGAGGCGGGAAACGTTCTAAGGAACATGCTAGAAATAGGAATGCTAAAGGTGATTCTGGTGAGATCTGAGGCAGAAATAAGGAACTCATTACTGGAAACCAGAGGAAAAGTGACTTTTGCTATTAACCGACAAAGAATGTCCCTGAACTGTCTTCTGGTTTATTGTGGAGGATAGAACATGCAAACATTGAAAGGAGATCTTTAGCTGAGATTTCTAAGCCAAGTGTAGAAGAACCAGCTTGGTTCCTCCTGGCTCCTTATCATAAAATGTGAAAGGAGAAATGAGTTGAGAAGAAATTATTAAGCAAAAAGGAGCCTAAACTTAAAGATTTGGAAATTTTTTAGTCTATCCATATTGGGAAAAAAGAGAAAGAGAGAGAGAGAAAGTATTTGTGAAGAAAACACCAAAAGTGTGGCTGGACTATCACTCGCTAAAAAATTTATGGGATTATACAAGAAGAGATAGAAAAAAAAAAAAAAAAACCCTCCTTGTTTTTTCTCTCTCTTGACTGCTTACTATTCCAGAACTTCTACATGGCCATAGAGCACAGAATAGAAAATTAATTAGGCTTGGTCTCTGATCTAACAGCATAATATACTGAAAGAAAAATAAATTTGGCTGTGTATTGTTTGCATATGATTCAGATTACCATTCTTTGAGCAGAACTAAAATATTCCTGAGAAAAACCCTTAAATTAACTTTAAACTAGTTTGTGCAGAAAAACTTGATTATCACATTTCCTGTTCAGTGCTACTGCTATTAGAAGCTCTAACTTTCAAATACTAGTAAAAAGGTTTACTTTTACATTAATACTGTGTATGAGTGTGTGTGTGTTTTTAAAAAGGTTTACTAGTATTTGAAAGTTAGAGCTTTATTACACAAAATAAAATATTAGAGCTTTATTACACAAAATAAAATATTTGTGTAACTTGGGAGTCTTGGAAAACATGGAAATATTCTGTTTTTTTTTTCACTTTTATGGAAAATGTAAAATATTTTCTTAGGATTTGGAAGTTTTTTCCCCGAAATTTGAATATCTTAAAAATGATAGTGTCTGGTAGGAATCTATTTATTAATATTTAGGTCATCAAATAGCAACTCCAATTTATTGTTCTGGAAGAAAATGTCAGCATTTTCTAATTGCAATGAAATAGCCAGAATTTCATAAATTTTACTTCTTACATACAATTATTCTGGTTAAGGTCTTATTCCATTGAACACTGGGGCACTTATTTTTGCAGAGCTGAGAATGAGGTAAAAAAATGGGGGCACCTGGGTGGCTCAGTGGTTAAGCCTCTGCCTTCAGCTCAGGTCATGATCTCAGGGTCCTGGGATCGAGTCCCTCATTGGGCTCTCTGCTCTGCAGGGAGCCTGCTTCCTCCTCTCTCTCTCTCTGCTTGCCTGTCTGCCCACTTGTGATCTCTCTCTGTCAGATAAATAAAATCTTAAAAAAAAAAAAAAAATGCAGGTGATCTTTACAAGCCAGAAAAGGCAAGGAATGGATCCACTACTAGAAGTTCTAGAAGAGATGCAACTTTACTGACACCCCAATTTTAGCACTTTAAAAACCCATTTTGGACCTCTGACCTCTGGAATGGACTAAATTTCCACCGTCTTAAACCACTAAGTTTGTGGTAATTTGTAAGAGCAGCAATAGGAAACTGATAGCACTCTCCATAGCAAGGAAAGGATTCTCACATTAAATTATTAAGCAATTAAGTCAGAAAGAGTGAATTCAGTCACATAGGTAGCATCTCAATCCACTGTTCCCATGGAGTCAGGTGATAAGTGTTCTTGTCCTACCTCTGTCATTGACTAACTGGGTAAGTTTAGGAAGTCATCTCACCTGTGCGGACCATGTGTGCTCTTCTTTGCATCAACTATGAAGCACTTAAACAAAATCATCATCTCTTAAATTTTCTTGACTAATTCCATACCTTTTCAAAGCTTTCCCCTTCTTCTTCTATTTAAATTTCAATGGACTTTAATTTTGGTTGTCAGAAGTATGGTCAAAAAAGTTCATTAATACTGTGTATGAGTGTGTGTGTGTTTTTAAAAAAAAAAACAACACATCATTTCCTTCTATCCCCAAGACTTTGACATAAACTTCTGGGCTGTGGAGGAAATGGTTGCTTGAGAATCAAAGTAGGAGGACCCTCTTGGCTTTGAAAATCTGACCTCAGACAAAACCATGCCAACCCGACTTCTGGAACTTTTTATATAGTTTGAGAATTAATCAGGAATACCCTCAGGATTTCTTAAGAAAATTTCTGGGCAATAATGAATAATTAATCGAAGGAGAAAAAAAGTCAAGAAATCTGATGGTGGCTTGATTAGTTATTTCATCTATTAACTTGCAATTTGGCTTCATAAGATTCTTAATGGTAAGATGAAGTGTGGACAGACAAACCCAGAGTTAATGGCTCTTGGAAGTCAAAGGCACTTTTTTTTTTTTTTTTTTATTGGTCTGAAAACAAACAACTAACTTCTACACAGACTGTTTAACCTAAAGCTTTTGTTTAACCTAATGGCACTTAAATTCCTTTTCTCAAATTCCCAGGGTGACTTATCTTCTCAGTAATCAAATGTGGCTGGCCCACTAACGTGCTCTCCTCTCTAACTTAGGGGTCTCAGGGAAGTTGACATTCTTTAGCTTACTTCTGTTATGCTTCTGTTTGGTTCTTTCTCCATTCTATTTATTCAGCTAGTGCCATTCTCTGTTTCAAGGCCACCAGGGTCAATAACCAAATTAGAAGGAGACCAAAGCCTGGCCATTCTGGGTTGGTAAACTTCAGAATACAGTGTGCCTGTGACAAATAGAAGGAATGAGGAGAAAAACTCTTTTCCTAGCATTGGCCGCTCTTACGCCAAATGAGCGAATTTTATGAGAAAGCTTTCAGGGCAAAGTACATTTTCTACAGTGTGTGCTACTGCGTTGTTTCAGTTCTCTCGGTTTCTGGAACTGACAGTACAAGATGACCAATGGAATTGAGAAGTGCCACAGATTTGCAGAAAGCACATTGCTCAATTCATTCCATAATTCAGAGAACGTTTTTAAAAAATCGGAAATTCAAACAAAAAGTTTGTTTGCTGACTAGACAAGGAGATTTTCTGCTTCTAAAATGCTGAGTGTTCTCGGGAGTCTATATCGATTCCAGACACTACATAAAAAAATAAAATAATTCCCATGGTTTACAAGTCATTCAATATACCCTTATTCCAGTTCTGAAATAATTAAAATATTTATGAAGCTTTTTTCCTTGCCCTAGAGCCCATGAACTTTGCCTTTAGAAGAGGCTTAAATATTGACTGATTATCCATTGTAATGTGACATTTATTAACCTATGTAATGTTTAATGTGCACTAAAAGTAATCTTGGTTTAACATTATTCTTCTGAGGAACAAAAATTTTTGGATTTTTTTTAGTCAAGTAAGAGTTAATAATACGAGATTTGTTTTACTTATAAAGGATATTTAAAACATCAAAATTCATACGAATTCTTTGTATGAACAAAGCAGAATACAACTTTTTTATTACAGTCTTGAAATTGTCAGCATCTAATGATATTTAGGACTTCTATGCTGCTATTGTTCACTTTGATATAATGAATGCAGTTTTTTTTTTTTCTGCCCAGACACATTGGATGACTCTGGCCTATGTAAATATAGAATACTTAACAGATGCAATGGAAAGCAACAGAAGAAAGCAAGCAGAAGTCTTAACAGTAAATGTATTTTGTAGAAGCAGAAATATATGAAATCCAAAGCCTTAGATCTCAAGTATGAATATTTTTAATGCAAACAAACTTGTTGCTAAAGATGCAACTAGTTCTAATTTAAAGCTTAGGGAAAATATATGAAAAAATTTCCTGATGCCATAGGATTTATTTCCTACCAAAGCTTACACAGATTGTGGCCTTACTGATTTTAAATTTCAGAAATTCACAAACAGGTTACTATTAAATTCTCTTCTTGGAATACAATCCATTATTTGAAAATATTATAAGAATTTAATTTATATATTTCTTTCTAATATGCAGAGTTCTTTAATTTCTAAATACTAAAATGAAAATGGGTTTTAATCCACAAATATAACTGCAAAGAAACAAAAAGTTTTTTCTGAGCATTAGGGTTATGAATAATTTGTAGTTTTCACTATATTTTCTGTATTTTCTCAGTGTTTTATGGATGTCTGAGTTGCTTTTATAATTAAAATTCTCAGGTTACTATCCAAACATCTTATTCGAGTCATATTTTAAGTGTTTTTGATAAGAACACACTGATTTCTGGTCTGAAAGATAAATCAGAAAAAAAAAAAAAAAAAAACCCACACAGTAACACTTTAGTTACTAGGTAGAGTTCCTTGCTCAATTTATAAATACCATTTTTGGATTATATTTCTAAAATTTAAGAGATACTATCTTTGTAGAATATAAGAAAATCAAAAGTGGTTATTCTCTGTTGGCGACTCAATTAATATTTCAGTGACATTTATGACAAATTTCCAGGTGTTACAATTTTCCAAGTTTAGAGCTTTCATTAAAAAAAAGAACCAAATTTAAAAAAAAAATGATGAAGACTTACTGCTGAGCGCCAGCCCTGTCATTATTTCCGCCAGGTTTGCATCCCTACAGCCATCTGCAGCCCTTCCCTGCTAATTACAGCCATGGTCAGCCCAATTTTGATAAAACCAAAGGCTAGTCTCTTTCAGATCTACTGTTGTCACAGTTAGCCAGACACTGACTTTCCAGGAAACAGGCCGGCTGCCATTCACAGTCACGAATCTCCGTATTAGGTAACAATCACAGACCTGTTCCTCAGCTCCCAATTTCCATGCAAAATGTGATTATTTCTTTATAGATCCCACCAATCATTTTCCTAAAGTGAGTTAGTGATTGCTTGAATTTTTAGCTAACTCAATGTTTTTCAAAGACTAAATCCTGGATTAAGTTAGGTGAAACTCCACAAAGTACAGAGGAATTAAAACTGAGACTAAAGTATAATTCTCTAGAGATTTCAAAATAGCTGCTGAGGACCAAGGATGTAGAGAAAACAGTTTCTGAGAAGAGCTGATCATCACATGACGCAGAACCAAAACAGTCACTGAGTCATATATCATTTTCAACTCCCAAACTACCGAATAAGCCTAATGCCTTCATTATTGTCATTGGTCTTTAGGGGTATAAGGGCTACAAAGTCTGATGAAGTAAATCTGTTATTTAGAACCCTCTACATCCTCTGTTCTACTCTAGAAACATTCCCTGAGTTAATTTCACATTACCATACTTAATCAAATAAAAACTAAATAACTAAATATACTTTATGACCCAATTTTATTTCTTTGTGGGTGGATGAGGGAGCAATTGGCAGAGTTCCTTTAATGTTTCCTCATTTAAAAGCCAAAAGAAATGTCTCTCTTATACTGTATCTCTAAAAGAGGAAGAGAAAAGGAAATAAAAGAAAAGGAAAGAAAAGGAAAAGAAAAAGAAAGAAAGAAAGAAATGGAGAGAAAGAGAAAGAGAAGAAAGACATCAACCATTGGAAAAGGCAGGTAATTGGAGGACATGACAAGATGTATAGGAGGGAAGCTGGGTTATAATTAACTAAATAATTTTTGACTCAGTATGTGGACACTCAAATCTTGTGTACCTATGTCATTTTGCCTTATCTTTGAGAAAACTGACATTTTGCAAAACTAAGCAAGATTTATTTTCGGTTTACAGAGTATTTGCTATTTAACCTGTATTTCTCTTAATTTAGGGATATAAAGAGAGATTATAGTTAATTTCATATAAAAAGTTATGTTGATTTGTTGGCATATTTAATTTACTAAATTAATATGATTGAATGTCAGATACTGTCCTAGACCCTAGGTAAAAAAGATGAATGAGACATGCTCTCTAGGAGTCATAGCCCAGTGAGAAACTGCGGTTTAGTGCAGAGAAATCCCTCCCCGTATTTACACCAGAGATAATCTCCAAAGTCAAGCTCATACACATCATAGGAACTTGGGCTTTCTAGAAAACAGGAAAATCACCTGAACATAGGTTTCTAAATAGCAGTCTTGATTGGCTGTAGGAGAATCATTTGGAAAACATTAAAAAAAAAAAAAAAAGATACCTAAGGTCCATATCATGTCAATTGCATCAGACTATTGAGGTGAGTTAAGAATTTATAATTTTAAAAATGTCCCCAGATAAATTTTTTTTAAGTAGAGCCCAAGATGGGAGAGGGGGAGTAGGGCTGGAACTCCCAACCCCAATATCAAAACCTGAGCTGAGATCAAGAATCGGATGATTAACTGACTGAGCCACTCAGGCTCAGACTAAAATGCCCTTTAGTCATTCTGATGAAAGTCAAGTTCATGAATGACTACAAGATACAAAATCTTCTTTTGAGGGGCATACATCCAAAGAAGTCAATCGTTTGTGGCATAGACCATATAGCTATTATTTATACTGTTTTCACATAGTGGTAATATTACTGAATTAGAAAATTATTCCAATTATTCTCTCATGCAGTAAAGAAAAGAAATACATGTTAGCACAATACAAATTATTCCTCTGAAGAGGTTTTTGGAATTCGTGGTACTCTACACTGCAAAATTAGGGCATGTTTTTAGATCTTTCATAGCATAATATGATAGATAAGGGTAATGTTTAGTCTTTTTTGTCTGTCTATTTTTTTACTGTGTCTTGTCATGTATCCAACAGGGAGTTTTATCCCTTGTCTCCTATCATCTTTTATACCTCAGAGACAAGTTTCTGTATAAACAAGGACGGGAAAGTGGTGTTTGCCATTAGTTTGGTGATATTATCTATTTGAACTCCTGCTCACTTTTAACCCGCACAAATTCCCTGCATTTGTTCAGTTGGGAAGAATTTCAATCAAAAACATCATTAAATTTACCATTGTGTCCATTAAAAATTAGTATCTTCTTTCCTTCATTATTATATTCATTAGCCCTTGTCATGGCCATCAGTAACACCCTTAACAAAATCTTTTTCCTTGCTAAATATATTTGTATAGATGTTATCTTTGATAATGTCTTTTAACAAGTATATTTCTAAAACTCTCCAAAAATATTTTAAACAGAATTTTTTTGTAGATAACAGCTTATAGGTATATTTTAGGAACACCCCCCCCCAATCTTTCTGCACTAGAAGGCTAAAATCACTCCCCCATTTGTTTATGGAAATATTGCAAAAGCCAAGTATCTGTTCAACTCACAGCATTGCCAAAGCTGTAGAAACTTGCAGATTGTAGAAAAAAAACAAACTTCCCGGGGAATTTTGGGGAGATCATCATATGACATTTCTCCAGTCTGGGGATCAGGGAAGTAATATCTTAATCCATGTGGGTTGAAGTTCCTCCTAGGTGTGCCCTAATTCAACAGGTCTTAGGAAGTTGGATAGGTTATGTGGTATTTGAGTGATTTAAAACATGTCTTTGAGAGTTTAATAAATCAATTAGCAGAAAATAGTAAGCGTGTCATAATTACTTGGGATTGGACATGAAGACGGAGTGGGAAGAACAGAATTAAGATTGTTAAGAACACTTCTAAATTAGAATGAACCCAACTGAAACCAATCCATAGACCTTCCATTGCACTTCTATCCTCCCAGCATATCGTCAGAGGCATAAACAGCCCTAGCAAGGGGCAAATTCCATTACTAAGTGACTATTTTTTCAATATGAATGAAGGTGATATGTTATTTTTTAAGGACTCTTCTAGCTCTGATACTCTCAGTTTCAATAGTAAAATAAATTATATTTTAAAAAGTGGTCAATATCTACTAGTCACAAAAAATATTCGCCAAATGCTATAAACATCCATTTGGTGCCCCCCTGCGCCCCCTGCAAAAAAAGTACTTTAAGTTCCTAACAACGTGTGTGTGCAGATCTACATGCTTACTAGTGTGGAGGCAGTATACGGAATGTTAAGCTTAACTGGGTTTGAATCCTAACTCTATTGCCTGTGTCACTATCAGCAAGGTACACGAGCTCTCAGGGCTTCAGTTTCTTCATCTACATAAACAGCATAATGATTTCTATTTCTTAGGGTTTGCAGAGGATTAAATGAGTAATGTAAATGTAAATGTAAAGCACTGTGGAAGGAAAAAAAAAAAACAACACGTGGCCAGAATGAGTGTTTACTGAGTGTTATTAACTCTTGGGCTTCTTTTTTCATGCATACCTATCTCTTCTCTCTTGAACTAAAATGCTCTGGTTAGAATGTAAAGTTTTCACATAGTCCTACATTACACCTAGAGATAATTATTCCTAATATTATTTAGTGATACACTTAACAGAAGAAATGTCCATTGGCACAATGCGTGCTATTTGTTCGAGAAATGTGAATTTAGTTCCTACTACGCTATGTTGCAAAAGCAGAGAGTGATTTTATATGTTTTGTGCATGTAATGTGGCATTTAAAGACTATCTAAATATTTCCTTTTTATTCCCATATTGTTACCATTGTTAATCCATTTATTGTAAAACATAATATGGTTCCTGTGATTTCTTACTGAGTTATTTGGCTGAAAGGCAGGCAGAGAGAGAGGGGGAAGCAGTCTCCCCGCTGAGCAGAAAGCCCGATGTGGGGGTCGATCCCAGGACCCTGAGATCATGACCTGAGCCGAAGGCAGAGGCTTAACCCACTGAGCCACCCAGGCACCCCTGGCTGAGATTTTTAGATTCACTTTAGTGATTTTTAAAAAGGTTAATTTATTTATTTGAGAGAGAGAGAGAGAGAGAGAGCGCATGCAAGAGGGGGAGGGGCAGAGGGAGAGAAAGAGAGAATTTCAAGCCGACTCCCCACTGACCATGGAGCCCAAGGACGTGGGGCTCTGTTTCACGACCCTGAGATGATGACCTGAGTCAAAATCAAGAGTCGGATGCTTAACCGACTGAGCCACCCAGGTACCCCCTTAGTGATTCTAACAGCAACAGAAGCAACTTGGAGTATCATCTGATAACTGTATGGATATGATTTTATTAAGATGCTATCAGAAATTTACCAGTGCAATTTGCCCTAATCTATAAATCGAAAGTTGTCATTTATTGTCTTGACTTGCCTTGTCTAAGTTTTAACAAACTGATCAATGTAACAAATGTGTCCTTGGGGATGAGAGCTCTGACTCCAAAAAGAGAATCTGTGGTCAATTCTTGTTCATCAGCAATGAATCAAGACAAGCATGTTATAAAAGAAGCAAGTGGAAGATGTGAGGAAGAGAAAAGACTATTTAGAAGAGCATACTCTTTGTGGGGACAGAATCGAAATTTGTAATCTTAAACCCAAGAACTGCAGATGGTTAGGGGCAGCAAACATTAGTAAATTAGGGCGGTTGCCAAAAAGAATCTGTGCTGAATGAGAAAAATAGTTGTAATTTACAAAACTGAAATGTAGATTTCTTTTGCTCTATCTGAAATTGGGTTAGACCTACCTTTATGCCCTCCGCCTACAAAAATGTATACTGTTATATGCATAGAATACTCCTAAAATAGGGCTGAATGCATATTGCCTGATAATTTATACTGAAAAAAATCAGTTTGTATGGGGGTGGGGTAGGAAGGGGATGATACTGTCAAGTCCCTAATACCATGAGAAAGCACACACTTTTGGGGGGTAAGAGGAAGGGCAGAGTGTGTCAAGGGGAGTCCCAGGCATGAAATACATACCTGATACTTTTATCATTTGCTTCAGGTATTACTGACAGCCCCGGTATCATGTCTTAAGCTCCATGGAGAAAACAAGGTTCTCTCTTTTAAAGCACCTGCCCTCTCCCTTCCTCATGCAGTGAGTTAAATTTTCCCCCCATATGTAAGTTTTCAAGGACAGACTCAGCAAATGTTTTTCCCTAAATAAACATTTCTTTAATTTTTAGAATTCCTTTCTAATTTGAAGCAATTTACAAGACCAAGGCTGCTAAAGCACTGCTTTGGAAACTGATGCTAACATTTGCTATTAAAAGAAACCGAAGCAGCACTCAAGTTCATCCTGGATACCTTTCTGTCCCAGAGAACAGCATTAAACAAAATGCATTCCCCCCAACTTGAGCTTGAAGGACTGTGACCTTTTAAAACATCAATTTCTATGGGCTAAGTTTTGCTTCAATCCAAACTCAGATTAACACAAACAAATAAAGCAACAGAAGCAACATCAATGCATAACATTCTACGATGCACATAAGCCTCTTATAAAATGGTCTTATCGGGAAGATGATCCCTGAGCCTGTCTGCCTCAATAGCACTCCCACCCAACAGACTGAGACTGCTATCTGTATAATGTAGAAATGCCTGATTAACCTATATTTCTTACTAAAGTAAGAAATGGATGCCTTATGACAGACAAAATGACAAGTTTTTCACTGAACAGGATTTCCCTGGAGAGCAAAGGTCAAGCTGATAGACCATTATATGCCATTTCCTCCTGTCTTACAAAATAACAGTAATTGAGGCTAGTGTTAATACTCTTCAACATATAAACACTTAATAAATGTCTGTTGAATTGAACCAATGCCCTCCTCCTCTCCTTGTTTAAAAATAAGTGGTGGTCAAGCTTTTCAGTTAAAATGTAGCTACTATCTGGTTGTGAGACAGTACATTATATATTCCAAGTCACTTAGTGACTTTACCCTGGTAAGTCACTTAGTGACTTTACCCTGGTAAGTCACTAGAAATGGCTGAACAATTAACATATAGTTCATTAAATGAGTAAGATCAGGCCCTTGAGAAAATCTCAGGGCACTGGAAAGTAGCAGTTGAGATGTGCAGGTGCGTCTACTTATAGCTAGTGTGGATTATGAAAATTATCCTACTTTTCTCTTATTCAGCCTGATTACATATAAACAATCACTTTCATTTTTCATTTGTTTTTTTATTTGCCAAAAAAAAATGAAATACTAAAATAAAATAACTGCCAGATCTATGGCACAGAAGATTTATGGAACAAATGCTGATTTAAGATTTAAACCCTAAGATGCTATTTGAGAATTAAATGTAAAGAAGATACAGAGACAAAATGCTTAGCAGGGCTAACTAACAGAGACGGTCATCAATAGTTCTCTAAACTTGGGGTCTTGGGGAGTTCTAAATTTATCATTATTAGCTCCCAAATGGATTGACTTTGTTTTAAGGTAAATTAATAAAACTAACTTTTTGGAGTATAATTAAAGTTTGGGAGCAATAATATCTTAAAATAATAATTACATTTCAAATTGGAGTAAAAATATGTACAAAATAATATTTAAACAGTTGGCCTACCTTTTATGGCAAAGGCTTTATGTGATTGATAAATGAATCATGGCAAATATAAGTAGTGTTCTTCCAAATAGCTTGTTTTATCTTCAAAATACGAAGCTAAATAACTTTTTTGCACAGCTAACCTATGTGCATTCCTTCTTGTCTTTCTTCCTTTCCATCCTTCTTTTAAAAGCAGTTGAAGTTACTTACCCATATGGAGCAGCAAGAATACATAGAATATTTTTTACCACTTTGAATCTGGAAATTCTTTGAAAAACTCATGGACTTCTTTTTCTTTGATCAAATTAAATGGAGTGAAACAGGCACCCTTAAGACAGTTTTTAGATAGGAAAAGATCAAATAAAAGCAATTACACTGTAATTTGGCTGGTAAGGCTTAAAATAAGGAGCCTATTGAGAAGCTCTTTCATACTTCAACTCCCGCATAGTAGCCCGATTTTTATGTTTAAATTAATATAATCATACTGAAGTACCTACTAAAATACACGGCAGCTATAATTGATCCTAAAATTCTACCTGCAAGAATAAAATGCCTCTTAATTCAAAATGTAATACAGCATTTAAGTAAAAAGTGAATTAGATCAGCTCTGCTTGAAATAATTTGGGTGGTATAGCAGGATAGTCCTTATATCTTTTAAAATTTCATTCAATGCCTGTAAACAAAAGTTTGTCTGTCTACCATAGATCAGGCTAATCAATATTAGTCACAAAAATATCAATCACCCCTACTTGATAATCTGGAAAAATATGACAAGTTCAGTGTAATAAATCTGGTTAGTACCTTAGAGATCTGATCTATACCCTTAAAAACCTTAGACTACAGTAGGACAGAAAAGATTGACTCCATATTTATGTGCCGGAAAACATGTGTTCTGCTCTGGTATAAGCAGTGCTACTCAAAGGGTGATCTGTGGACCAATGATTGTCCACAAACTGCTTGTCATCAGTTCACCGTGTGCTAGGCACCAAGCTTGAGAGTAAGCATTGATAGCAATTGAATAGTTATTTGCTGCTATTGATTCTAATAATAATTTAAGAACTGGGGGACTCCTGGCTGGCTCAGTTTGTAGAGCATGCAACTCTTGATCTCAGGTCGAGAGTTTGAAGCCCACGTGGGGTGTAGCGATTACTTAAAAAAAAAAATAAAGTGTCAAATATTTATGGATATCTGCACCTGCAGCAGGCAGATCACAAAACATTTATTTAGGAATTAATAGCTTTAATTTCCATGGCTTTGACCTTCTATTTTTCTAGTAATTCATTTTGATTGTATTATGCAAACTATTGGGCCAAAACAGAATACAAAAACAAAACAAAACAAAACAAAAACAAATTCACAAAAAATGGGGTAGATGATATGCTTGCCTATATTTTTGGATATGTTAAAAAAATGAAAAGAAAAAGCACAGGGTAGAACTAGAATAATCTCTAGGGAAAATAAACTTCATACTTGACATTTTTAATGACAGCTCAATTGCTCAATAATTTAAATTCTGATTTTCTGCCATTCTAACAGTGCTTTCAGTTTAGCTGTGCTAAATCTATTAGTTAGACAAGTATCATATTGTGTATTATTAAAATTTGTCTTGACCTTCAAAAAACTGAAAACTAGTTCCACATTGTGTCATTTGCCATTTCTGGTTATTTTAGTACAAGTCTATTCTTTGGTCGTTTTTACAACATGGATATAAAACAGCATTTCAGAAGTTTAATCATTATAAAGATTGATTTTAGTTGTTTACATTCCCATATATATACAATGTTTGATTATCTATTTAGATAATTGTTAGGCAAGAAAACTTTTTTTTTTTTTTTGACTGCAGATATCAAAGTTAAACACAAATTACTATCAAGGGCTAGATAAACTGCTTTTTCTTTATGTATGGCAAATTGCTGCTCATATGTGGAGACCTCCATACACCCACACACATACAGTGACACAATTTTTTGATGAATGTCAAAATAAAGGCACACACTGGGAGTAGGAAATGCTATGATGTCAACTTGAGTTTCTGGCAATTCTACCTTAGAGACATAATGGATGAGAAAAAATGGAACATGGGATATGAAATACAGAGACTAAGAGATTCTTGTGATTAGTTCTGTGATGTCTGTGGAATAATTTTCCTATTCATCAAGATAAAGTGAAGGAAGTTTGATACCTTAACTGATATTCCAGAACAAAATGATTGAAGTGAGAAATTATTCAATCTACTTTCTTTCATACAGTGAGGAATTTTTTACTGAAAATATAAATCAAGGAAAAGAGTCTCAATATTATAAAAAAAATCAGATTTGTAAACACAAGAAACTGCAGACATGTAGCCATCAAATAAAACATACTGTGAATGACAGTGTTCCCATATATATCTTAAGCATTTATCATTTCTAAAATCTATGACCCAGATCCTATTAAACAAGTGAGCCCATTCTAGAGGAGGATTTTGTTCAACTCACTAGAATGACATGTAGAGGATTACTACACCAGAGAACTACATTAGACCCCTGGGAAATGTGCCCTCACCTGGAAACATTCATTCTTTTGTACTAGAAACATTGACCTTTCATGACAGTAGAATTCCTTAATACTCATCAGGATCATATAAAGAACAAAAATCTTATTAAACACCAAGAAAAGGCACTTATGGAGTAAAAGGTAATTTAACTATATTTCTTCAAGTATAGATTTAGATGTGCTGTAAAGTTTAGTGTTTTTGTTTTTTTTTTTTTTTTTGCTTGAAACATTGCTTGGTAGAGGTGGTTATTTTCTTTACAGGCATAACATACATTATTATAATAATTATGTATGCTAGGGGCGCCTGGGTGGCTCAGTGGGTTAAGCCTCTATCTTTGGCTCGGGTCATGATCTCGGGGTCCTGGGATCGAGCCCCACATCGGCCTCTCTGCTCAGTGGGGAGCCTGCTTCTTCCTCTCTCTCTCTCTGCCTGCCTCTCTGCCTACTTGTGATCTCTCTCTGTCAAATAAATAAATAAAATCTTTAAAAAAAAATAATTATGTATGCTAATAAATTTAACTTCAGATATTTAAGAGCTCAACAAACCTTTATTGAGAACCTACAATTCTGTATCTATATAGCAGATGAACAGGCAAGTCCAACGGGTACCCATGGCATTCACAGTTTTAGAGGGGAAAATAGATATTTAAAATACCTCTTACAACAGAGTAAGTTCTACTCTACAATGTATGATGTATAAAAGATAAAGCAATGTATGGGGTATGAAGGTGCAAGTGAGTAACTCACCCTGATTTCACAGAACAACAACAGCAAAACTAGAAAAGTAGTATCTGAGCTGGATCTTGAAGGACATAAAAAAAAATGAACAAAAAACTAAGAGGAAAGTAATGTCTGAGCTGGGTTTTGAAGGACATAGAAGGGGAGGAAAAAATTTCATGCTCTTTTGACATAGCATGTACAAACCCACAAAGACAAATAAATGAACAGCAACCTCAAGAGATTGCAAATAATTTGATGTGGCTGCAAGACAAGCTACAAAGACTGTTGGGAGCTAAGTTTATATAATTAGTTGTTCATTACTAAGTACAATTTTTGCCCTTCTAACAAAAAATGCCAGTGTTATAGTATGGGATAGTTAATGAAGAATTTGAGATGAGAGTTTCAATGATCAGGCCTGTGTTCTAGGAATTTGACTCTATTAGTAATGTAGACACCAAATTTCATAGTATTTGCTCTTTTTTGAATGATGACATTAAACTAGGTCAGGGGCCACGGAGAAAATGAGAAATGGAGAAAAGGAAAAATATGAGGAACTGTAAAGTTATAATTTATAAGATAATAGATATTGGAGACCACTCATTAAGTCCCCCAAAAGATAAACATGTCAGGTGATGGATTTGTTCATAAACTAGGTGGGAGGAGTCTTTATACACATACACAATGTATGTGTATAATCACCATGATGTAACTTGAAACAACTTACAATTTTAGACGTCAATTATACATCAATAAAGTTGAAATTTAAAAAGCGAAAACATTATTCTCTTCTTCTATGTCAATTTTTGGAAGAAAACAAGGTCACCCAGAATAGACATCACTCCCAAGGTTTCTTTGTGGTTCGATCTAACCACGTGACCAAGTTCTGGCAAATGGGATAAAGAGGATGTATATTGTGTAGCAGCTTCAGGGAACAAATCCTACCTGCAAGAGGGAAGGTTTGCCTCTTTTTTTTTTTTTTTTTTTAATCTCTTTCTTTTAACTGCTTTCAGAACTACAGGCATGATGGCTGGAACTCTATCAGCTCCCCTGAAGTCTCCTTTTTAGGAAGGGAGAACAGGGACCTACAAGAGTCTGAGTTTCTGAAGAGATAATTAAAACAAAATAAATGATCATACATAAGCCCTTTCTACTTGAGGTCTCTGTTCACTTGTAATAAAATCTCTTCCTAGTGATATAGCAGTTAGAAGTGGAGGCAAGGAGGAAAAGCAAGTAGAGATTTCTAGCTTGGATGATTACTGAGTGAAAGTTCATGTTCTGAGGGAAGATACTAACTTCAAGATTTAGAAATTTTGACTTAAAAATACCGGAGTGACTTTAAAAGGGAGAGGTCTAGTAGGTGGTGAAGGATACTGGTATGGAATTCGTATGAATGGCTGGATATAAAGATTTGAGAGGCATAAAAATACGTGAAACGGACATAGCACCTTGACAATAGATATGATGGCCTTGGAGGAGGACATAACTGAGCAGAGAAGGGAGCTGTAGGGAGCTCCAGTGTGTAGGCTTCGGGTGAGAGAAGAGACGGGGAGGGAAAGGGAAAAAAGCAACAGTGGTGATGGTGGTGCTGGCGGGGCTGACCATGGTAACAAAAGTAATCGGGTCATTTCCACAGCCTGTACTAGAAGCTGGGCACTACCATAAGCACCTCACATGTATTAACACTTTCAGTCCTCAAAACAACTCTATCAGTAGTACCTAGTGGATAGGTGAAGTACTGTTATCACCCGCATTTTTAAAATTATTTTTTAAAGATTTTTTATTTATGTATTTGACAGACAGAGCTCACAAGTAGGCAGAGCGGCAGGCAGAGAGAAACAGGGGGAAGCAGGCTCCCTGCTGAATGGAGAGCCCGATGCAGGGCTCGGTCCTAGGACCCTAAGACCATGACCTGAGCCTAAGACAGAGGCTTTAATCCAATGAGACACCCAGGTGCCCCTTATTATCCCCATTTTAAAGGAAGCAGGCACAAAGAAGTTAATAAGTTGCTCAATATGACATTGTCAGTGGTGGTGTCCATTAGGCTGGCTCTAGTGCCCTTCCTCTTCACTATTCTACCCTATTTTCTCAAAATGGAGATATTCAAAGAGTTATACTATCAGGGCAGAGAAAGGCTGAGAATTTGAAAATAATGAAGTTATTGGCTCTAACTAATATTACAGAGAAGTCAGAGGAAGAGGGAAAGAGCACTGACCGGATTTGACATTTTGGAGGTCACCAGTGACTTTGCAGAGAACGAGAACCGCTTTAGCTGAATGGTGGTTCAGAGTTTGATATGGATGGACTGATGAGAAAGTCCATGCCTTCCTTTTATCACACACACACATATGCACACACACATTTTAAAAAGCCCTGTTTTTAAAAAGTGGGTGAGGTGGGGCAGTGGGGGAGGGAAGGGCATACCATTCATCTGTGAATTAAAGGTGAGAGTCTGAGGAAAAAAATAGGGACAAAAAATAGGGACAAAGGCTTTTTAAAAAGTTTGTTGTTAGATCATAGAGAATTAAGTATGATTTATCATATGTAGTGAAGAAGTCATCAGACTATCTGAAAACGTGGAACGAAGATGGAAAACTAAGGGGCCAAGTAGTAAGGAAAGGCGGCAGACAATAGGCTATGGGGTAGGAGCACGGAAATGTGAATTTCCTCAATGTTTCAGGAGTAGTACCAAAAAAAGACTGCCTGAAGATAACGCATCCTCAAGTATGTTCTGAGAACCAAGAAAAGGAACAAAACCAAAAAGGACCCAGAGGACAGTATCCACCATAAAAATCGTATGGGGATAATTATCATGAAGTTTGGCTTCAAGTATTAGCTCTGCCTCAAACTCATGGACAGAACTCTTCCTGAGAACCACGATCTCTCAATTGTCTTATTTGTAAATGGCCCTACTGAAACAATATTTTTGCATGAAAATGGAAATAAAAAGCTTCTGAGAAGAAAATATGCTCCACAAATTTATTACCATCAGGGAAAACATGAAGAAACCAAAAGTTACCAAGTTGGTTTCATGAGAAAAATACCAGCTCGGGGTCAGCCATGCCACATCCGTGCATGTCACTGAGAGCAAATCACTCAGCCACACTGGATCTTGATCACGTCTCTTGTGAAATTAGGATAATTGTCCTTAGATCAAAGCCTTGTTTGTATATCAAACTAAATAACTTACTCAAAATAATTTTATAATACCAATCGCTACACAAAGGCAAACAATTCTTTTGGGAACTATGAGATATCATTTGTAATACAAGATAATAACAACACAGTAAATGATGAATAGCATTCACATCCAAATATCTCAGTGGTGGTGAGAGGTAAACTTGCCACAGATGTCACATCTGGTTTCCTTATTGTTCAGATGAGTCACACTTAAACAGCAAGGCAGTTCTGTGAACAAAGGAAGTGGTCTAGGAGATCACAACTCTGCTGGCCAAAGAATGTTTAACTGCCATATGCTAGCCAATGGAACAGGGAGAAGATGCGTGGCCACCACTGGTGGGGTGGGGAAAAGATGTTGCTGGAGACTGTGGCTGAGGCAGTTTCAGTGAAGTTATGGGAAATCTTTGTCCTTTTCCCGTGTGGTCTTGCCACATCCTCGCAGACCCCCATGGTGGGGCTCTTGGGAGAGATGTAAAGTAATAGGCAGGGGCAGGAAGGCAGACAGAACGTAGGAGGAAGTGGAGAGGAACCAAGGACAAGGATGAGGGAAGATTGGGATACAAGGGAAGAACAGAGCTCTGGGAAAACAGGAGTCATCAGACGGTGCTGCTGCACACACTCTACTTGGACTGGGGTACTTGGGTGTAAGCCGAGAACAGAACAGTAGAAAAGTCACTCAGCAAAATAATCCATGTGGGCTAGTCACAAGGACATTTCACTTTCATATGTGTCTAAAACGTCAAAATGTCTAGTATACATGACTAAAAATCTATTACACACAAAGACTTAGAAGTTTTGAATATTCACTATCTTGGTAACATTCACCTTTTCTCTCTTGAAAGCCATATATTCTTTGGTCGGATCTCTTTTTTTCTCTGTTACCCCAGCCCTTTATCCTCTGACCTCTTTTTGCTCTTACCCGACAAAGTAGATGCTCAATGCTCATGAAGTCAGCCCTGTTTTTATTTCAACTGATACCCATATTCAAAATCTCGAACTCAGAACCCCATTCATACCATGGAGTCTAATTTTTAACTGCTTACAGATTTTCTTTGCTTTCCATTGACCTTTACATAAATCTGGTTTTTCCGAAATTCCCATCATCCCTCATGAGACAAATGTCTCTCCTTCTCCTCACTCTATTTCCAATTATACCGCTTATCTTCCAGACCGGAAATCATGCGGTTATCAAGGCTTTCATTCAACATATCTCTCCGTGCTTCACAACATTAATACCACACAAGTGTAGATCTTCCTTATCCCACATATAAGCTACTGTAACAGCTTAAATTTATTATCTTTGTTTTCCTAAATCATTGTGTGTATTGTGTCACCTTCCCATTCAAAACACTGTAATAGTTCTTAGCAGATCTTCTATAGTTTAACTTTAGATAGCATCTTACTTCTCATTACTCATGACATGGTTGGAAATTAATAACCTCTTTATAATTAAAAATAACCCTTAAAATAATAACCTTTTTTATAATTAAAAAAATAATACTTTTTAAAATAAAAAGTAAAAACTTTTAAAAACGTTTTTACTGAGTTTCCGTTATCTGTTGGCACTGTGATAAAATGGGCTATATGTGGCACCCTCCTGTTCTCTGGGGGTTTAAGACCTACAGAAATGTGGGTGAACAGGGCAGCTCCTGCTACCCTAGAAGTATGTAGATGGATCCTGAGAATAGGGACTTAATAGAAACTTGGGCCATAAAGGAAAAATTTTAAAAGAAGTAGAAGAATGAGCTGAGTCCTAAAAAAAACAAATAGGAATTAAGTGGGAAAGATAAGAGATGAAGACATTTTAGGCATGGGGATTGGTAGCTTGAGGATACACGGTATTTTTAAGGAATCTCAAATTGCTTTTTTATGGGTGGAGTACAATGTTTAGCTATAAAGCTACAGAGGTAGGCTGGGGTCAAACGATGAGAGACCTTGTGAACAAGACTAAGAGATATTCATTTTATGCTGGAAGCAATGGGACTGTCAAAAGATTTTAAGTAAGATAACAAATTGCATGGTCATATTTGTGTTTCAGAAAAATGCCTGGAAACAGAGTTGAAAACCCTTGGAAGGGATGATACTGACGTAGAGAAACCAAGTTAAGAAGTTTGGGTTTCTCACAAAGTCTTGGGAAAAGTTACTGCTTAAAACAACCCTTACCACCACCATCATAGGGGAAAAACAAACAAACAAAAAAACCCACTTTTGTTCACAGTCAGTGCGTAAATCCAATGGGCCAACAAAATTATTTTTGGTAGTGAAGACGTATTAAAATTTAAAAAAATCAAAATATGTGTCTACTTTGCAAAACAAAGAGATCAGCATTTCATAAGTTGTAAGTAAAAATAAATCCTTTGACTTCAGTAACAGGCTAGGGAAATGCCCTCTAATTCCCATGGTTTTCTCTTCTAATCTGTTAAGATATTTTTCTCTTGTATTTTATTCATAGATAATTAAGAATAGAGATTCATTAATTTATGTTCCATTATATTCAGCTTTTCAATAAAAAAAATGGAGCTGGGGAATGCAGATTCTACTTCATAAGAGGATTTAAAAAATAAATTACTCTTAGTTTTTAACTCCGTGCATATAACATAAACCATATGTAAACAACACTATGCAGAATCCGGATTAAAGAAAACACTCACTGTGTTGAACTGTTGAATGTGTATGTTGTTCTGAACACTCCTCCCCCATTTAATTTCTGCAATCTGTCTGCCAGTATAGGCTTCTTAATCATTTGCCATATTGTGTTTTCATCTGAAAGACTTGCGTATATTTTATAGAAGACCAATAGAGAGCCAGCACCATAAGATATTTAAATACACTCTAGTAGATCAGTATTATCACTACCTAAGAACTTCTTAGAAATAAAAATTATTGGGCCCCACCCAATTCTTAGAGAATAAGAATTTCTAGGCTTATGGCTCAGGAATCTGTATCTTAGCAAATTTTCCAGATGAGTCTTATGTAGCTTTAATTTAAGAAACATTGTGGAAAATTATCAATCCTAAAGCAGGACAATCGAAAGGCACTTCATTAAAAAATTAATCTTGCTGCTGTGAATGTCTGGATTTTTAACAGATAACCACAAATACCAATTAAACTTGTACCAAACCTGTATTGTCTCCGGTTGAACCAGTTATGTCTTCTTAATCATTTAACCATGATCCACAGGAAATAGACCCTGCTAAGCTTATGTTACCTACTCCTGAGACTCCTACATCACTAGAGACCTGATCAGCACATCCAACAGGAGAGATCAGCACGTTCAATAGAAAGTACAATTAGGATAAGAAATGAAGTTCCTCAGTATGGACATTGTTTTTTAAATACAAATTACCCAATAAAACTCAAAGGCATAGTATTTTCAATGAGTTTGTGAGAATAATTGTTGGTCACATTTTTTTCTGGGCCATAACAAATATTCTCATTTTGTAAATTAGTTGTTTGATACTGACAATTACAATAACTTAACCAGGGGTATAATGTGCAGAAACCGATTAGAATGCATTACGAATTAAGAGACAAAGCATTTCTTTTTCTTGATGGAAATCAAATAAAAATGTCAAACTGCTGCAATCAGACATCCTAGATATGAATATTCATTGGCAACTGTTCATGGCAGATTTATGAATTCTTTCACCTGCTGTTAGGAGGAAAAAGGAAAACATTAAATTGTCAAATAAAGCTATTAACATAAGCTAAGAGAAAAAAAATATATACACAGATGGATGCTGATCTTGGAATTATGCAATCTTACCCAAAAAAGACCTATTTCTTTGATATTGTGAAAACATTAGCTTTATGCCTGCAGATTGCAAAGGTCTGAGATTTGAACTCAGTATCCACGAGCAGCACTCTGTCTTGTGGTTTATGGAGGACAGGGAAACTGAACATTGATGACCTTGTCATGGTAAAGCTATGTGTAAAGATACTCATTAACAATCCAAGTCATACTTAGAACGTCTGCCTCATTTCTTCAGCAACATTTACATCAACATCCACACACACACTGAACTATTTTGCCCTAAAGAAAAGCTTTTGATTAAATTAGACAATATCATTTAAATGGATGATAACAAACTACTTCAGTGGATTTGTTTCCAAGGTTTAGTAATGAGAAACCATATAAAATGTTTGTTTAGGCATGTTAGGTTACTTACTTCCCATGTGTGAATTTCAGTTAATTTGTGGAACACAGTTTTCATGAGCATTTTTAGTGCTTCCTGATTATTACCAGGGTTGGAATGCTACAAAAACATAACATTTCCTGGAGCACTTCAGCACTTTCATTTATAGCCAAGGAGAGGATGCACAGAAGGAGTAAAAACTACACTTCATATATTTCATTATTTTCTCACATACAATTTGATTCTTGTTTGGTTCAGATATTTTTTGGCTTAACTTTTCAGGCTATTATCTCTCACACAATCTTTTAAAGAGTTATAGAATTTTTCCCCTTTTAGTTTATGGCTTAAATAAATACATATTTAATATGAATGGGCTCTTTCATGTACATTAGTTGAATAAAATAGTAATGGAACTATTAGGCCAAGAAGACTTTGGGTTGTATTAACACCCAATAGTCATAAGATTTCAACTAAGTATTTGGCGCAGCAATCATGGCATTTTTTTTCCACAAGACAAGACATTTGAAGAGAATTGCAGAGGTCTGAAATGTTACTTTTCCTCAACTACGCCAACAAGTTAAACTAGAAGTCATCTGAATATATACCCAACACATCGATTTGGTTGACAAAACCAAAGTCAATGGCACTGAATTCTTAAAAATTTGCATTATCACAGTCATTCATTGTTGGTGGAAGTGTAAGTTAATGTTGTCTATGGAGGAAAACTTGCTAACATGGAAGATAATTCATCCAACATATAAAAATTATATATGCATATGCCATTCATACCAGCAATTCCATTTCAAGGAACTAAACATACAAAAGTTTTCTACATTCAAAAGTATTCATCACATCATAGTTTGTAGCAGGAAAGGACTGAAAGCAGTCTAAATGTCTATTGATTGGGGACAGGTTAAATAAATTATGGTTCACCCACACGATGGATTATTTGAAGACACTGAAAGAATGAGGTTGTTCTATATGTACTGATGTGGACTGATCTTTAAAGTGTATTTTTTTTTTAGAATATTTTGTTTATTTGAGAGAGACAGAGAGAAACCACACAAGTGGGGAAGAGGAGCAGAGGGAGAGGGACAAGCAGACTCTGTGCAGAGCACAGACCCGATGCCAGGCTCAATCCCAGGTCCCTGGGATCATGACCTGAGCTGAAGGCAGATGCTTAACTGACTAAGCCACCCAGGTGCCCCTTAAAGTATATTTTTAAATTAAAACATCAAGCCACAAAATTGTGTATAATATGCTCTCATTTTAATGTAAGACCCAGAGAGAGAGAATCTATTTTTTTCTGGTTATCATCTATGTATGAGTTTAGGATAGGCAAGAGATTCAAAGCAATGCTCGTCTCTACTAGGTGAGTGGTGTAGGAATATACACTTTTCATCCTAAGACTTCTTGCATTTTAAAGATATTTATCATGTAAATGTACTAGATAAATAATTTAAGAAATAAAATTTTAATTGCAAATAATTCATTTTCAAAAGTAAGCCACAGTATAAAAGAGTATGGATTAAGGTAGACATAAAATAAGCAACCATATCCTAAAGATTAAAGTGTTGTGCATTATGAACAGTTAGGGAATATCCTTCCAGTGGCCTTTCATTACTTAGTTTTTTAATCCAATGAGCTATATTTCATATCTCAAAGTTTTGCCACCAGTGCTACACTTTCAGATTTGATTATACTATAGGCCTTCTCCCAAAATTGCACACATGCAAACACCCACAGATTTGCAATAAATTCAGGGAACTTATTTATCGTAACCACTCCAAGGTTATCCGTGGATCCCTAATGCTCCATGAATTGGGGATGACAAACCTTATTTGAATAATGACACAAGGTAGAAATTAAGTATCATTCATTTTCATTCTCAAATCGTGTACAAAGAATGACTCTAATAACCAGTTTGAACAAGACTTCAAGAATAAGTACATGTGTAAAATTGAAATTTGTGATTATAATCTAAGCCCAAGTAACTTCTGAAAAGCAATACATTTACAGTCCCAAGTGGCCATCTTACCCGCTTTCTTTTACTCATTTTGTATCTTGGCAACATTTCTGTCATCACTGAAAAAATTGTTCAGGGGGAAAGAAAACCACAATATCTAAATATTAAGAAAGTGTTACTATAGTCCAAGAGTTAAAGAGTAACAATGTGGAGGTTGTATGTTTTTAAAAAGATCCCTTGATACTACTTTCAAGGGTGTGATGGGGCTTGATATTAAGATACAAATTCAATATATATTAATCCAGAAATAAACAAAGATACTAGCTCTTCGAATGCACACAATTACTTAACAATTACTCTAAATTTAAATAATATATATTTCCCAGGAAACTGCTGATAATGCTTTTATGTACATGTATATGAACTTTCTTTTAGTATTATATTTACAATAATCATGACACTTTTAAAATAATAAGAGTGACTACAACATCAACTGCTAAATACACAGGCAGAGTATATAGATGTATTTGGTAATGTAAATTTTATAATTACCACACTATAATGAAAGATATTTAATCACACCATACATATGTTATTCTTATACAATATCACTGTTCTTTCAGATTGGGGCTGTGGTATATGGAGGTTTCCATCAGTTATTTTTATGGGTTTGTTTGAGCTTCTCATTTTCTCTGTCTTAAAACACTTGAAATGTAGCATAACATCTCTTTCCTTTGACCTCTTCTGACAAATTAAATATTCAACAATGCTGAAGCATCCATTACCCTTGAGATGACATCATGATCTCAACAACACTCCTTTAGGCAAATCAACATAATTACCGCACATCTAGAACATACAGAGCTTCTTCTTAGACAAGGCAGTGAGAGTCTCTGCTATTAAGAGGTCAAGATTAGGTTTAAAGTGTACAGGTTTTAGATTCAGCACTTTACTTAATGTCTGTAACAAATATAATCTCCCTTTAATTAATAAATGCAGAAAGATGAAGTTATAAACTCCATATTTATAGGGTATGATGGGAATTAATATTCTATAACATCTATTTTGGATATCAAGGCATTTACCAAAATACCTTTTCCCCCAGGTTTTTCAAGGAGTAAAGGTAGGTGATAGGTAAACTGAAGCACTTCCTAGTAGGTATCCCACTTAAGGGGACAAAGGGATGTGCTCACTCATTATCAATGATAGTGTTACTGGTGTATCTGATCATACAGCTAGACTTTTTTTTTTAAGATTTTATTTATTCACTTGACAGACAGAGAGAGATCACAGTAGGCAGAGAGGCAGGCAGAGAGAGAGGAGGAAGCAGGCTCCCCGCTGAGCAGAGAGCCCAATGCGGGGCTCGATCCCAGGACCCTGGGATCATGACCTGAGCCGAAGGCAGTGGCTTAACCCACTGAGCCACCCAGGCGCCCCTATACAGCTAGACTTCTTAACTCAGGTCTTATTTGTAGTGGATTCCAGATATTCTAATGATGTCCTAATGACTATCTGAAAACAACAATAAGAACAGCAACAATATTCGCAAACAAGCCCTTATAGAGAATTTGTTCTGTGCCAAGCACTATTCTAAATGTTTTTAGATTAGTTAGTTCACTTACTTCCTTACAGTCAATGGAGGTAATATTATTCTTTTTTAAAGATTTATTTATTTATTTTGAGAGAGAAAGAGCACAAGTGTGGGGGAGGAGGGGCAGGGGAAGAGGGAGAGAGAGAGAATCTCAAGCAGACTCCCTGCTAACCATGGTGCTCGGCTGGGGGCTAAGTCCCAAGACCCTGAGATCATGACCAGAGTTGAAATTGGGAGTCAGATGCTTAACAAATTGAGCCACCCAAGCACCCCTAGAAGTAATATTATTAACTCATTTAGAGATGAGGAAAGTATGGTGAAGAGGGATTTACTTATCTTGCTCAAGGTCACAGAGCTTGGGGAGAATTTAAATCCAACCCAAGGAAATTTATACATATAAACACAACTAAACTATATTGGGCATTAAAGAGATGTTTTAAATCACCTTTTTATTATATTATATTATATTATATTATATTATATTATATTATATTAATTACATTATATTTTCCACAAGAAAGATTACAAGACTGGAGGAGTGATAATTACTTATGAAATTATCCAACAGGTATTTCTTAGTTACTATTGGGTATTGTGGTGGATGCAAATTAGAAAGACATGAATGACGGCCTATATGAAATTTGAAGAACCTAATGCAAAAAGCAAGTTTTCTGAAAGTGCTCTATTATTATAAACAGTTTCCACTCACATCAAGTAAGATAATTAAAATATATGAGATACAGAAATTTTCAATTGTTTCTGTAACTCTCATCTATATATTCTTATAACATTAGCAGTTATAAAGATATATTTAAAGCAGTGTTATTTGACTATTTTATAATTTTACTCTACAGTTTGTTTCTTTCTGTTAATTTAAGTCTACACAATGTTCAAAGTACTTCCCTGACCCATTTCTATTTAAATGCCCCTGAAATCTCTAACAGTCTGCTTTTCTGACTAACCTTCAGATTATCTACCATGAAGCCTTCCCTGAAAACTTATGTATAAATGATTTTAAAGTATGTGATTGAAAATACTCACTTAATATCAATTATGCCCAACTGTATATTCATATTTTACTGAAGTTTTTATGTATTATTTCTTGAAGGCTGGTTGTCGGATTTAATTTTTTCATCATTCCAAGAAGCTCTAATATAATTTTCTCCATGATGGAAATATTCCATAATTGTGCCATACAATATAGTTGGCACTAGACACGTAATGGCTATTGAGCACTTAAAATGTGACTAGAGAGACTGACAATTTAATTTTTAATTTTATTGACTTTTAATTTAAATTTAAAGTTAGTCACATGTGGCTAGTAGCAGCCTATTAATAATGTACATCTATAGTGATGTACGCAGAATAGATATTTAATAAGTTCTGTGGAATAAATGAATGAGAGAGTGAATGCATTCACAAAACTTCTCAGGTTTCTAAGAAAGATCTATCCATACCCAAACTTTAATTTTCAAAATTATGACAGACCATCTACGGAAGCAAACCTTCTGGAGATTTACAATCTTAGAATGATAAAGTTAGCCTAGGAGGATAGTCTCCATCATTCCTCCATTCAAACTCTTACTTGATAAATAAGAAACAACTGAGTCCAGGGAAGAGAAGTTTTCTTGTTTCAAACTAGATTGTGAAGAATCAAGACAAGGAGCTCAGGTACTTTTGTTCTGAGGGCAGTGCTACTTACCATAATATTCTAAAATTTTATGGGTAATTAACCTCTGTATATGATCTCCCCGTGAGACTGTAAATTTAGTCTAGTGTTTTGTTTTGGAGTTGCCTGGAAGCAGAGAGACCCCAAGGCAAGGATTAGAATGTAGGTGATTTACTTGAACTACCGTTATGAACAACACCAACAGGAGAATGAAATAGGGAATGTTAGGTATCACAGTGAAAAGTATTATCAAGACAGATACTATGGACACTAAAGCATAGTCCTGTGAGGAAAATTCTGGATATAGTTTAAAATGCATACTTCAGAATTATCCCAGTTTGGCAAAGGGAGGTGTCAAAGGAGGAAGTTGGTCTGTTTGTCTGCTCTGATCAGCCAAACCTCCCAGGCTTTCAGAAATCAGTAGAGCTCAATGATGAAGTAAGGCCGAAGACATATTGGTGGGACATCTCCAGTTTGTGTTCTTGTGTTCTACTTAGTTTTTAGTGCAGATTCAAACTATAGTAGTTGTTCAATTAATAAGATCACATATAGTTCTTTTTATCATTAAATCATAGAATCTTGACAAAATAAGAACTTTAGAAGATAAAAAGTACTTTGTATCCCAGGAGCTAACATAGTGTCTAGCACAAAATAAGTGATTTCCAAATTACTGTCATAACTTAATCTTGTCAACATAATAGACAAAAGAACAACATAATATTTTGATAATTTATTGCTTCTACTACTCTCAGCAATAAATACTAATTGATCGTTAACTACCTATTTCTAAATAATTGTCATACATCAATGTATTATTCCCACCACAATACTATGTTAAATATACTATTTATTATCATATCATACTATAATAAAGAATAGTTTTTTAAGTGTTTTCTTTTGAAAAAACTTATGTGTACATTATGACATTTTGAAATTAGTATTTATAATTTAATGCATTATTTTATTTCTAATATGGGATTTCTTTTATATTGTGATCATTTTTGTATTTTAAAGCTGGAGATAGAAGCCCATGGACTTTGATTTCTCTTAACCATCACTATGTTTAATGTTAGCTGCAAAATTAGTTGTTTTCTGAAGTATACAATGCAGATATGGCCATGAAAAAAAAATCAAAGTTTGGAAGAACACATGCAGTTGGGAAAAAAAATACTACTTCTCCCCTTAAGTTTATTTTTCCAAAGAAGAGGGCGCTTGCTATCACCACCTACACTATACACTGAGCTCCTAGTAGATATAGTAGATGCGATGCCTACTATATTTCCTTGACTTTATTTTATTTCATTTTTTGAAGAAGAAAATCTTTTTATTAATCACAACATGAAATTGATTTGACATCCCATTAGGATCAAGCCTCGATAAATAATGCTGTTATAAAATTTACATCCATTCTGGAGGAAAATATTACATTATTAGGCCTCTTTTGAAAGGTTTTTATGGAATGATTTTAGTAAACCTTTTCTTTTTCAATAGTAAATAGCATGTATTTTCAAACTGTGCTAAAAAGCACTTAGTAAAACAACTATAAAATCTATAATCATTAACAACTGGCAGGACTAGGACTATTCTGTTAAACATTAAGAACCATATTCCTGTTTTAGCTATTACATCAATGCCCCTTTTTCATTGGTAAAGCAAACACTTTCTGGGAGTGCCATGATGATTAGTAAGCTTCCTCAGTTATTGATGCTTGCTTCCTCAAGGCTCAAATGAGTTTCCTCCCCAGTTTCACAATCCTGGAGTACAAACAAGTAACTTTGGGTTTTGTAGAGAGGGAGGCTAATATTTTGAAATTCAGCTACTGAAATTTTCTAACTGATAATTTACAAAAGAAATGAATTGTTATAGGAATAAGTTTGTGAACTACTCCCAGTTTTGAAATAAAAAGGCTTCAGAATAACTTCTCAAACTTACCTTTCCATTCTGGCACACGACTTGGGAATCCTAACATGTCTGATCCTCATTGCTGTAATTCTTCTATCAGCTACCTTTTGCCCTCAATAAGGGTTAGGACTGTGGTTTCAAACAACTTTTGCATAGAAAGGATCTTTAAGTAAGTTTTCTTTTCACTGAATTGAGATTTTTTTTTCACATACACACACACACACACACACACACACACATATATATATATACACATTTGCATATTCATGTGGGTGTGTATGTATGTGTTTTATTTTTTTAAAGATTTTATTTATTTATTTGACAGGCAGAGATCACAAGTAGGCAGAGAGGCAGGCAGAGAGAGAGAGGGAGAAGCAGGCGTCCCACTGAGCAGAGAGCCCGATGTGGGGCTCGATCCCAGGATCCTGAGATCATGACGTGAGCTGAAGGCAGGGGCTTTAACCCACTGAGCCACCCAGCCACCCCTGTATGTATGTGTTTTTAAAATAAATTAGTTTCAGGGCTCTTGGGTGGCTCAATGGGTTAAGCATCTTCCTGCTCAGCGGGGAGTCTGCTTCTTCCTTTCCTTCTGCCCCTCTTGGCTGCTCATGCTCTCTCTTTCTCAAATAAATAAATAATAAAAAATATTTAAAAAAAATAAAGTAAGTTACTTTTACCAGTAGAATATAACTAAACTACAGGGACAACTCTGAGGACAGATTAGTCTTCCTCACAACTCCTCAAGGTTGGGGAAGGCAGGTACAATTCTCCAAGGGAGGTGATGAGGCTGTGGTAAGACTTTTCATCATCCAAACGTCTGGCCCTGACAGGCCTCACCCCACAGTGATATGCACATCCGCTTCCTCAGAAGACACCTCTAGAGTCATGTCTGTCAGAAACAAGATGTTGATGGGTGACCACCGATGGCTGTTTGCAATCTTTTGGTAACTCTCTCCATGTTACGTCCTATCTTGGTATCAAAGCTACCATCATCAAGCTCAAGAATATCTCAGCTTGTAGAATGACCAAATAATAGCTCTGGGCCTCTACATTTCCTGAAGACAAGATATACACCTTCATTCCAGCCTCAGTCCATTTCCTGACTTCGGGAACTACATCTTCAAAGAACTCTGTTTTCATGCCCCCAGCTGTGAAGGCAGCTCTCCACAAACAGCCCTGCCTCTGTCTGATCACTCTGGTCTTTTGCTTCAGAGACATCTGGCAGCACATGTTATCCACCACAGCCTGGATCATCTGCTGCAGGTCATCAGCTCCATTCCCAGATGTGGCAGATGTGACCAAATGGAAACTGCTGATATGCTTCTAATTAAACTAATAAAACTAAAATAGATACATTGGGGCAGTGGTTTCTAAAGCTTGTACAAGCATAGCTTGTTCAGCTGATTGTGCACATCTTTTCTCAGGACCACGTTCAGTGAAGAGATTTCATGTTGGTCACTTGAAATTCATCATGGCGGGAGTAGTCACACCACGGGAATCATCTGTGTTACCGACTGAGTTGCCCCCTTCTCCATCCTGTCATTAAACAGTAAGCAGCACCATTTACGAGTGTACCACCACATGGCCAAGACCATGAGACATCCCAGAACTCATAACTAATTTAATTTAACATCAGATTTATTCACAGAAGCAACTTCACTTGTGCAATGTATAAGAATTAGGTGACCAAAGTGTTTTTTTCTGGAACCACAACAACAGAAACACCCACATGAATCCTAAGATGAGGTGTTGCTTTCTGTAATACTGTCTCTACAGCCTGAGGAAGTAATGATGGAGATTAGGAGTGTCCAGACTGATATTTTTATTGCAACTAAATATTTTTCTCTTTAATTCTGGAACCATCACAATGTTTCCAATTTTCATTTTGTTAATGAAATCACTAAAAAAATCTCTTGTCATCTCCCATCCTAATTTCATGACTGAAAGAACATTTAATACTAAGAAAAGTAAAATAAAAATATCTAATCTCTAAATACATTACAATTCTTCCTAGGAAAGAAAATTTTGCAGTCCTATACTACCATTTACTACGTATTAGTATAAGCTTTGTCACAAGCTAGCTGAGTACTTTGGAGCCCTCACACAATAATTATATTAATTTTTCTTAAAAATAAGTCATCAAAAGAAGAATATTCTGAAGAAAAAAAAAAAGATAATATCAAGCTGTGAACTATGTTGAGAGTGCTTCAGTTGCCAGACGGAATACTTAGTTGCAATGACAAAGACCATAGGGTGTCTGTATCTCTCTTAGCTAAGGATGACTTTTCAGATTATCTAAATTTGTGACTTCCTTCTCTAAGCTCACTCAAGTACATTTCTTATAAGAAAACATTTTTCAGTATTATTTTTATACACAGACTATATGGCAATCTCCAAACACAAGTATGTAGTCTCCTTTCCAGTTATCTTTCACTAAAATTAATAGTTATTTTAATTCATCCCTTAGTCTCATGTACATTTCACTCAGTGTGATCCTTTCTGTGTATTGGTAACATGTAGTTTCAGAATGAGCTACATGAGAACTCTATCTAGAGACAAGGTAAACCGATTCAAGCCTGGCCTGATCAACCTGTTCTGGTAGCTGGTCTGGCATATCCTGATCAACACTGGGATCAACACTGTCCTGTGGCCTTCAGACTATGATAAATATTATTTCAATGTCTTTAAAAATGTTCATTTACTTTAAGTGATATTAGAGACTGGTATTCCTTAGGTCATTACTTCTAGAAAACTACTGCCCATGTATTGAAATATTATTTTCCCCCGTCTGATTATGTAATAGGAACAGTGTTCATGTTACGTCACATCTTCTAATAAAAAAAGATACATTAAAAAAAAAACCATCATACAACAGTAGATCAAATAAGTAGACACAACCAAGTTGCACTTGGCATATTTAACAAAGCTGACCAATAGCTCTAAATTAACACTGAATTTGCTTCTGTAAAGAATTATTATTGACGTTTCCAGCTTGTGAGGCCACTGAGAGTGAATAAGTTGATTGTTGTTCAATTATTTAATTAAGTTCCAGGAAAGATGTGAATCACAAGGCCTACCAGCATTAGCACTAAATTATAGAAACAGAGCAGTATTGGTCAAAAAGTGGATTGCAATGATCACTGAGAATATGTTATAGATTGACTGTCTTTGTCTGCTAGTGTATTGACAGGGAACATGCAGAAAACTAATTTTGAAGTTTTTAATTATAATGACTTAAAAAAAGTATAAGGAATCATGAACAGTTCATTGAGCTTAAGCACATAGGCTATTTTATCTTATATGACCTCAGAAGAGCAACTAAATAGGTACAAACATAAAGAGCAAAATATTTTCAAACCACTCTTGGCCCAGACAACATACTGAGTATTGAGAATAATAAGTTGCTCTCATTAATAGTAAATTGAAGTACAATAGTCCCCCTTTATTCCTGGTTTTCATTTCCGTAGTTTCAGTTAGCTGCGGTCAACGGTGGTTTGGAAGCAGATGGTCCTCCTTCTGAGGAGGAGAGGTCCCTATAGGTCAAGAGTAACCTAATGCTAGGCCACAATGCATGTGTCATTCACCTTGGTTCATCTCATCATGCAGGTATTTTATTATCTCACATCATCAAAAGAAAGATGAATACAGTATAAGAAGATATTTTGAGAGACCTCATTTGCACAACTTTTGTTACAGTATATTTTTATAATTGTTCTATGTTATTATTAGTTATTATTCTTAATTTCTTACTGTGCCTGAAGTATAAATTAAGCTTTATCATAGATGTGTGGGTGTGTGTGTATATATATATATATATCTATAGATAGAAATATATTTATATACACACACATATAATGTGTATATACAGGTATATGACATATATATTTATATATCATATCATATGAGATTCATATATATATATGTGTGTATATATATGCATATATATATATATATATATATATATATATATGAAAAAGCAGGGAATATACACAGTTTGGTCCTATCTGCAGTTTCAAGCACCAACTGGGATCTTGGAACAATCAATCCCCTGTGGATAAGGGGGGATTACTGTATTGCCCCTTGAAACTGTCATTTGGAGACACAAATGTGGAAGCACAAGAAATCCACTCATTTTTCAGGTTTTTAGATTTCTAAACATGTTAAGATGTTTACCATATGTACATTATGAACATAATCCAGCTCGTACAAATGGTAAGAATGTCTATATGGTGAAATCTGTACAGAACATCATATTCACTGCAGTAAGCCGTAAACAATCTATGTAAAATATTTCTCTTAGGGACCAGCATATGTGCAAAGAATAACTATTCTGTTAATTACCAGTGTGAAAGAATAACTACTTTGTTAATTGAGAGTAAGGTATATATGTTTATCTAGCAGCTAAATCTGTATCTGTATCTATGTCTATATATCCTTTATGATCAATTGCATCTATCACAGAACGACAAACATGACCAACTAAGAAAAAGCAGTAGATCCAATACAATTTTATTTCTTAAAGTTTTGGTTTCATACCACATGCCAAAAGTCATCGCTAAATTAGGATACATTGCCTTACTTCAACCACCATTAGGTTATAGCACAGAGCTATTGGATTATAGGCAATGCGTTGTATTTGATTGCCCACTGCCAAGTTCAGGTGACATAAGTCATGTTCCACAATGTTAGTTCTAGACCTACTATTAAGAATTTTAACCAGTGACTTTGATGACTGAATTGTGAACATGAGTGAACATGATCTTTAATTTTACAGATAAGTTATGGAGAGTGACATCTCCAGCACTACAGAGGAAAAGAATGTGAATACAAAATAGCCTTAAGAAATTCTACAAGTTTTCAGAATTAATTATGATAAAATTCAAGAGGAACAAATCAAGGTCATCATAATATTGAAAAAAATTAAGGGAATACAAAAGTGAAGAAATGTTGTCTATGTATAACCGTTTTCGAAGAAAGTCTGAAGCACCATAGAGAAAGGAGATCAAAAGTCAAATGGGTACACAATGTACTTTAACTTTTAGTGGGAGTGACAGACTTAGTTACTTGAATGAGGTCATAATAGTATAATGTTGTGGACAAAGGATTTTGAACAGGAGACTTGGGATTGAATCCAAGTGCCACACTTACTAACCTTGAGATCTTGGGTTAAGCCATTCTATATTTCTGAATCTCATTTGAAAAATGGAAATGTTAACAATATCTAGTTAAACTAAAAAATAATTGGGATAATTTATGTAAAAATACATTGTAAATTTTAAATTACTGTTTACTACTGCTGATTTTTGAAAATAATTTTTATAAAGGTAATAGTCCCTCAAATTACAGACATTTTATTCACATTGTATAAAATTTTCAGAAGCTTTAAACATTTTAAGATTTTAAGATAACATACTCTATCAGAAGGGCTTAAATACCTTTTCATTTTTTAAAATGTCTTAACCAGGGGTGCCTGGGTGGCTCAGTGGGTTAAAGCCTCTGCTTTCGGCTCAGGTCATGATCCTAGGGTCCTGGGATTGAGCCCTGCATCGGGCTCTCTGCTCAGTGGGGAGCCTGCTTCCTCCTCTCTCTCTCCCTGTCTCTCTGCCTACTTGTGATCTCTATCTGTCAAATAAATAAATAAAATCTTTAAAAAAAAATAAAATGTCTTAACCATAAGGTAATTTCTAGAACACAGATGAGAAGTAAGCATTTTTAAATTGCTTTTAAAAAACCCCAAAGTTTCAAAAAAAAAAAAAAAGACAATAAAAGTCAAAGTAGGTAAAATTAAAAAAAAAAAAAAAAAAACCCAAAGTTTCATTTTGTTAACTATGGTATTGGAGTTTTAACTCTTGTTTTATTTATTTATTTTTAAAGGTTTTATTTATTTATTTATTTGACAGACAGAGATCCCAAGCAGGCAGAGAGGCAGGCAGAGAGAGAGAGGGGGAAAGCAGGCTCCCCGATGAGCAGAGAGTCCGATGCGGGGCTCAATCCCAGGACCCTGAGATCATGACCTGAGCCGAAGGCAGATGCTCAACCCACTGAGCCACCCAGGCACCCCAACTCTTATTTTAAACCAAGGTTATTAGGTTCTGGAAGGCTATAAAATCTTTTATTTTCTAAGTTTCCAAAAAACATGACTATGTTTTCATCAATTTGAGAAACTGAGAATATTCATATAAGGTCCAGGCTACAAACAATTTGGATATTGTCTGAAAGGTCTTTCAGGGGCAGCTGGGTGGCACAATCAGTTAAATGTCTGATTCTTGGTTTTAGCTTGCGTCATGATCTTGGGGTCGTGAGATGGGACCCCATGTGGGGCTCCACGTTCAGTTCAGAGTCAGCTTGAAATTCTCACTCTCCCTCTGCCCCTCCTGCTCAAGCTCTCTCTCTTGCGCTGTCTAAAATAAATAAATAAATATTAAAAAAAATCTTTTAGCGGGCCTTCCTGGTTTAATTATTGGTCTTTTCTTCCTTTTCTTCTCCTCCTTCTCTTTTTCCTTTTCCTCTTCTCCCTCTCCTCTTCCTTCTTTTTCCTCTTTCTCCTCTTCTCTTATCTTTCTTCCTCTTCTCCTCCTCTCCCTCTCTTCCAATTAGCTACCCCTAATTCATTGTTTTTACTAGCCTAAAGTTTCTACTCTGTTGATCTTTCTAATGAAATAAATACATCATTATATTGCTAGTGTATAAAGACTTAGGTTTTTCTTTCTTCTTTAGTCTTAGGCAACAGAAGGAGACCCTGGCAAAAAAGCCAAACTTCTAGATTGAATTCCAAGAAAGGAAAATAGAATCCAATGCAAATCAATGGGAACCTCTGCTTTCCAGAGACACAGATAGCTTTAGGTATATAGATGTAGGCATATTATAAGGTACACACAATTGGAACCCCAAAATCCTATTTGGGATAAAACACTTATGGAACTAATGAGATCCAGGTATAAGCAAAGCTCAGAGAAAAACTGCTGAGGAAAAGGCAGGGACTCAAGCATGTAAAGTTAAATTCAATAATCTATAAACATTTTTCTTAAAAACAACAACAACAACAACAACAAAACTATTCATGGTTTCCACTTACTACTGTTCCATGATCTGAACCCCACAGCCTTAATATGAAAAATCATTTCTCTTGATAAGGTAGTTTAATTTGCACATGTGGTTTACTACATATAAGATCTTTCTACATTTCCTGATTTATTGGTGTGAAAATTTCACTGATCCAGAAGAATTTATACGAAAATTGCTTGGTAATATGAAATCTGTTCAGGAAGATTAGAAAACCATATTATATGCCCAAGAGATTACACTATCATTTATAACAGTTGCATCCAAACTAATTCATATTTACTTAATTGCAAACAACATTACATGAACCATTTTAACCCTAAACATGCGATTTATACAAATAATGTAAGTGCTGGGGAAAGAAACAAACAAAGATGACAAGGTCCCTTACCAACAAGAAACCAGAATATTTCTAAGGAAATTAAGTTCACTAAGTCAATAAAATAACCTAAATCCCTTAAATTTATAACTTCTACATTTAATACATTCTACATTTAATACTATTCAGTAATTCCTCCATATTTTCTGTACCTGAAAGGATATCAGGTCTTTTGTTTTTCTTCTTTTTTCTCCTGCAATTAAACTCTTCTTGCTACCACATTAGGATATCCTAAATCTCCCCCATTCTCACTATACATCAAAGTTATGTCGTGTCCAACAAAAGCATAGCTTTTTACTGCTTGTGGTTTCTAGAACAATGCTTTTAATCTTAAAATCTTAATAATCTTAAATCTAAAATATTAATGTACAGGCCATTCACCTGGGGATCTTGCAAAAATGCAGGTATTAATTCAGCAGATCTGGGGTCTGGCCCCACATTCTGCATTTCTAATGAGCCCCCAGATGCAGCAAGCTCTTAGACACATGAAGAGGGTGTATTCCACCAAATCTATAAATCATCACAAAAGTTTTGATATAAAAATCTTGCAAATCTTAATAGTTCAATAGAAATACAAAATACAAAAGAATACAAAAGAATTAGAATACAAGAATAAAAGAATACAAATAAAAATACAAATAAAAGAATACAAAAAAAATACAAAAATAAGGTCGTAGGAATTATGACTATATCCTCAAGAACTAGCTAAGGAAACTGAACTAAGGAAAATGGTACTAACCACAGAGGTCAATGCCCCTGTATTCCTGTCAAGAGGAAGTCATGATTTAAATTTCTCGTTAATACTCATAAAATATTTACTAAAGCAACAATGTAATGCACTATAGACGGGCTAGTACTCTACTTTGAGTCCTCTGGTACCTCTCAAAAAGCTTCTTATGGAAGCTGATTTTGAATAAAATCTGACATTCATAATTATTCTATATTTTAAAAAATATTGCTATTAAAATCATCATTAAGGACAAAATTGTGAGCAAAGGCTATAATTGATGGCATTTAAAAAACAAATACAACTAATTAGAAGATACTAAATATGAGATATGTCAAATGAAAATCCCGTAAAGATTGACTTGCTAGATTAATAGTAAACAATGTTACCTATTTTTGTTATCTTTAAATCTATGGAAAGAATAGACAGGTGGAATGAGCATTGGATTAGAGAAGGAGAAGGTCTGAAGTCAAACTAGCACTTGGATTCTAAGCCTCCATGGCTTCTGTCCTTGAGCAGTTAAATTCAGGTAAGAACTCACTCATAAAGAGCTAAGAACAAAGAAATGAGACAACGCTTAAAAGATCCTTTTTTTTTTTAAGAGTTTTATTTCTTTTTTTTTTAAGATTTTATTTATTTATTTGACAGAGATCATAAGTAAGCAGAGAGGCAGGCAGAAAGAGAGGAGGAAGCAGGCTCCCCGCTGAGCAGAGAGGCGGGACTCGATCCCAGGACCCTGGGATCATGACCTGAGCTGAAGGCAGAGGCTTTAACCCACTGAGCCACCCAGGTGCCCCTGCTTAGAAGATCCTTAGCGCTGTGCCCGTGGTTAGCAACTGTAATTACTAGCTTCAATTATTATTATTGTTTTTTAAATTCAATTAATGAACTTCTACTGTATCATTAGTTTCAGAGGTAGAGTTCCGTTATTCCCCAGGTGCATATAACACCCAGTGCTCATTACATCATGTGTCCTCCCTCAATGCCCCCACCCAGTTACTAGTATTCTTAACAATCTGAGTTTCTATGAAAATTACATAAACGAGGACGTATTTATAAAATGACTTTAAGGTACTACTCCTAATAAGCACAATAATAATATGGATTCCACCATTTGTTGAATACTTGCATCGTATCAAGCGTCGTGTGAAAAGCAGTAAATAACCTTTTAGCCCTCATACATGTCCAAAGTTTATACTTTACATAAGAATGATCAAGTCTGGAAAAATACAGTGGTTTACATAAAATCCCTAGAGTTTAGGCACAGCGGAACTGGCATTTCCGCTTAGATTTGTCTAACAGTTCCACTACAGCGATGTTTGAAGCTGTTCTTTGTGGTTTTGTCGTCATCTGTGGAATGAGTTTAGTAATGTGGACCGCACAACTTGTTTGAAAAATTAAATCAGATAATGGCCACTGAAAAGCCAGTACAATGCCTGACACAATGCTAGCAGCCAACAGACAAGCTCTACCTATAGCTGAGGGACGGCACGAATGCTACGTTTGAAGCGGGCTCTGCTTCCACTAGCAACCGCTATGGTATATTTTTCAGTCTTAGACTTTGTCATCATCAGCTTCTCCGGTACCCTTTACCACTGTCCATGAGGAGTTTCCCATCATGCCATTGATTCTATTTAGCCAGATATAACATAACGTTACTGTGGCAAAATAAGCATCCTGCCTTTTTGGGATTCCTGGCAGAATATTCCAGACACAACTTTATTTTTGCTGATGCTGTTAATTGCACAAATGCTCACGTCATCTTGTTTAGACTGTGGTTTCATCCTGTTTTGACTATCATGTTGCCCTTCTGCTGGGCTCCCTGTTGACAGACTTCAGCTGGTACAGACTGCGCCTCCGAGTCTGATAGGCATCAGCTGCAGCAAATAGACAACTTCTGCTCCAGCTAGCTGCCAGACACAAATTTGTATTAAACTGTACTTTAATCCGCCGTAAGAAAATATTTTTAGATTTATGTATGCAAGATGTCTTCCCATCTCGAGCATTAAGAAATGTCTAATCCTCCCTTTTCTCATACGTACTGAACTAAGTGGCGTGAAAAAACACCAATGGCCCTTTCTGTTACATGTTCCTCTGTGGTGCCTTTTAAAAAAGCTACCATTTATCTTTCATTGGCACTTTTAAAGGCTGATGAAATTAGAGTTATTACATGTACAGTAAGAAGAGAAGACAGGGATGTCCAAATTGTTAATGTTCTCTCCTAACAACAACAAAAAGTCATTGACTGGCCCTCACCCAAACAAATTCCATGAATGCTGGCCAGTTCAGTGTGGCTTTGCTATAACTGTGTGTTCCGTATTTTTGTGGCTCTAGCTTATAGGAATTATAAAGAACAAATTTCAGGGATGTTGAAAAAACGCAGAGGAATTCTGTTCAGGTGCACAGCAGAGTGTTAGAAATCTCTGTATGGAAGTCAGAAGCTCTGTCATCTGGGGTCACATGGGTCTCTGAGTCCAGAATGTTATCACATATCTGGGAGAGTCCGAGTCTGTAATTGTTTCTATCTGGTTCTTCCCTGTTCCAGCGGCTCATGCACAGTGCTACGAGGTCTCAGTTCTCTAAAATGTTGCTTTTAATATGTTGTAGATACTTCCTTTTTGGGGGGGCTACCTGGTTTACATCACCCTTCCTCTGTTCTTAACCCCACTCCTATTTCTGTTAGAAAAATATCTCTGCTTACTGTGTGTAGTCTCGATACTGTGGAAAACCAGCTGCCTTCCTTCTACTACTATAACAGAATGGATCAGAGCTTTCTAGTCACCACTTAGATATAGCTACAGAGTGGGCATGTGGTTTACATCAGACCCATGGGAGGCATTCCCTTCAGGGACTTAGAATCTTAGGCAAGTGTCACAAAAATAGAAAAAAAAAATAGTTGGAGTTTCTTTTCTTAATTAGAGTGGCCCCAAGCAAAAAGGGGGTCATAAGTGGAACATACTTATTATGAATACTTTCCTGTAATTCCTACTTCTCCTTTATCTGGGGCTTCCCAAATCCTGCCCTGTAGTCTCCAAATTTCCCTTAGAATATTTGAGCTCTGATTATAATTATAATATTTTCTTTTTCTTATTTTAGCAAGACTTGAACCAAAACTTCTGGATGCGTGCAACTCAGGAACTGTGCATGGTGACATTTTCCTACTTCGGAATTTCTGATTAGTATGATTATCTGCAGAATGAAGTATCAGTCCCTTAGGATCTGGATCAGCTCTATTCTCCAATATTGCCATTACTTTTACCCAAACAAACGCTTTACACTAAGTGGACTAATTTATTCCTTTGTGCTCATGTGTGTTTATGTATCTTTATTTTCCTGAATAGGACACCCAGCACCCATTCCTTCCTAATTTCTTCCTTTTCCCTCTTATTGAATCTTACCTATTTTCAAAGTGCAAACCAATTCCCCAACTCCTCTGTAAAGCCTTTTCTTTAGTATTAAATCCATGATGGTATTACCTCTGTTCAAATTTTATAACAATCATTGCTGTATAGTGCTAATATTCAACTAGGTTCCTTAGCAGTATTAACTCAACAAATTCTTGTATTTTCCTGTGTTCCTTATTTGACCAACTAGACTTTAAATTCTACCATGAATGGGTTCAAGGTTTGTGTCCTATCAAATTCCTTCAGTGCTTACCATGCTGTCCCATGAAATACTTTTATTTAATTTGCATTTTGGTTCTCAATATTTAATTCCTCTTTGCATTTAGAGAATACTTGCTGTGAGATTTCTTCCTTTTTATATTTTCAAAGGTGATTATTTGGGTGACTACATTCCTATGCTCTGCAACTTACATGTAATAATGATGTCATTTTTCTTTTTTAAAGCATTATACATTAAAGAAAATGTAGATTGTGTACATAGTGGCTTCCAGTTGCAGTAAAGCAGAATGTTCGAATAGTTAAGAAATGATCTTAGTTTGGTGGTTTTATGAACTGATAATAGCTAATGGTTATTGAACATATATCAAGTGCCATTCAGCGCACAAAGTTCATACGGAGGGGTACTATTTTTATCCACTATATTTACAGATGAAGAAACTGAAATTAATGATTTCGAAAAGCCTATGCAACAATCCCCAGCTGATAAGGGACAGAGTAAGAGTTAAAAATAAGTCTGCCTCCAGAGTTCTAACACTGAACAACAGTGCCATACCAGCACTATTGTAATTTCTGGACATAGATCACCAAAGGACATTTTAAAATTAAACACACACACACACACGTATTTAAAAACTATCCCCAGTGATTATAGAGTAACTTTGTTTACGTGGTGATTTATACAATGTGATTTTCACGGGAGCTAAAAGGACTGACTGACTGCTCTTAAGATACCAAGGCAGATCTATGACTGAATGCTCTAAAAGACTAGAACTATTCATTTTCAGAACACATTCTAACTATGTAAATGCTAGACTTTCTTTTATTCCCCCAAAGCATGTGGCATTTTAATGCAAAATCTCAAAAAGTGGGCTTAAGTAAGGTATTTTTTGAATACTGTACAGCATGTGCATTCACATTTCATTAGGTGAAAAGTATTGCCGCTTTAGTTTTAAGAACGCTGCACAGATACTCTGGAAAATCCTCCAAGTTAAAGAACACTAAGAAGACAAGTGAACTAAATTCAAAGTCTGATACTCAAGTGGATCTTAGATGGAAAAAAAAATGCCATAAGATATATTATTAGGACAACTGGCAAAACTTAGATATAGGCTGTATATTAGATAGTATGGTATGAATGTTAAATATCCTGAATTTGACTACACTATGACTACAAAACAGATTTTACTTGTTCTTAGGAGGTAACCTTTGAATTATTTAGAGTAAGGGGATATGTTTTCTGCAGTTTGCCATCAAATGAGTCTACAACAATAGTAATATATTAATACTATACATGAGTAGAGGATGCTAAGATAAGCCTGGTAAAATGTTAATTTGTGAATCCAAGTCAAGGCTGTATGTGAACTAACTGTACTATTTGAGATTTTCTGTTAAGTTTGGAACTTTTAAAAACATAAAAAGTTCATGAATAACTGTATATGATGGTAAGAATACTTTAAAATGGTTTACCTCTTTGGGATATAAAATATTTTCTAAAATATCCCAACTCTTTTTGTATAAATACTTTTAGTTATATGAAGGAAATACCTATTAAGTTAGTTGATTCTTCTTATTTTCCTGTAAGTTGCTTAATGATTAATCTGAAGTCACATAGCACAGTGAATGCTTTTTATTATATGCATTAGGTAGTGTTTTAAATATTCAAAAAATCTGAAGTGGTTCAACTGTGTATCAACTGTAATATTTAGTGTAAAGTAAAATCCGTCTTCTTCAACTCACTTTTCCTTGGTTTTATAAAGTTGCTTGAATGATAAACTATAGCATGGAAAACTATAGTAAAACACTGTAATAAAAATGCAGTATCCAAATACAGTACATGTAGATGGTAACATGTAGATGACAGGACAAAAGGTGTTTTGTCATAAAATAAAACATAATATAATAAAGGTAATATACAATTCTATAATTAGAGTCAGATAATTCAGTACCCTGCTCTTAACAATTGATAGAACATTTTGATAGAAAATCACTAAGAATAGATAAGACTTGAATAATACTATCAACCAAATTGACCTAATTGATATTTGTAGAACACTCTACCAAAAGCAGAATAAATATTCTTGTCAAGCATATAAGGAACATTTATTGAGATAGACTATATCCTAGTTCATAAAGTAGGTCTAAATAAATTCAAAACGATTCGTGACTTACAAAATAATTTTTCTGACCACAATGGAATTAAATTAGAAATCAATAAAAGAAAAATACCTGGAAAATTTCCAAATATTTGGAAATTAAATAATATACTTCTAAACAACACATGGGTCAAATGAAAATCAAAGGGGGAATTATAAGCTATTTGGACTCTCTAAGGGAAAAGAGAAGGTTGCGTGGACTAAATAAAAATGAAGACACAAAATACAAGCAAAAAGCTTAACAAAATAAAGCTATTAAAAGCAAAGTCAGGGGCACCTGGGTGGCTCAGTGGGTTAAAGCCTCTGCTTTCGGCTCAGGTCATGATCCCAGGGTCCTGGGTTCGAGCCCCGCATCGGGCTCTCTGCTCAGATGAAATCCCTCATTGATAGCTGCCAGGATATAAAGTGTTAAATTACATCTTCAAAGTCATTTATTCAGTCATGTAACAAATACATGCTGAATGACTATAATTTCTGTTCAAATAAATATTAATCAAACACAACTAATAATTAAAAACAAATATTCAAATGGTACACCATTACTAAATATAAGATATAATAGAGATTGTTACTATATCTCAACTATCAAGTGGGGCAAAGCTGATTCCAGAATTAGCCCTGAGTTAGTCTCCTTGGTTCCAAATTCAAGAATCCCAAGTGTCATTTCATGCTGTTTCTCAGCTATCTCCTTTTTGTCTTTTTTTTTTTTTTTTTGAGATATCCTTTACTTATTTGAGAGAGAGAGAGAACACAAGCAGTAGGGGAAGAGCAGAGGGAGAGGGAGAAGCAGACTCCCCACTGAGCAGGGAGCCCGATGCAGGGCTCAGTCCCAGGACCGTGGGATCATGACTTGAGTTAAAGGCAGACACTTAACCCACTGAGCCACCCAGATGCCCATACTCTTGTTGTTTCAAAAGGACTTCTCAGAAATTAAAAAGTCAAATGCTTTGTGTGTTTTATACATATAGGGTACATGGTCTTGGATTTTAGAATGTGAATTGCAGATAAAAACATAATATATTCTTTAGAATAGGTACCATGGATTTTCAAAAACCAATTTAAATGAGCAAAAGTAAGGAACAAAATGGTAGAACTGTGTTGGAAAAGCTTATCATCACCCTTGACAAAGTACTGACAATATGGAAAACCCTGCATTGAAAAGCCTTGTATTTCATAAAGAAATTAATATGTTGAATGCAAATTATGTGGTTCTAGGAGAAATACAACTAAGAATCATTGTCGTATTTGTCAGACTAAACCTACACATCAATGATCATTCTACAACAAATAAAAACTGAATATATATGTTGTGTGTATATCTATTAGTGACTATGACCTAAAATGTATTATATATTGTGTTTGCATATATATGTTTGTGTGTACATTTATAAAATTTCTTACTTTATTTTTATTTTTAAATTATTTATTTATTTGTGTGTGTGTGTGTGTGAGAGAGAGAGAGAGAGAGAGAGCGCACGCACATGGTGGGAGGGGCAGAGGGAGAGAGAGAGAGAGAGGACCTCCAGCAGACTTCCCACTGAGTGTGGAGCCTGACCCTGGGCTTAGTCCCAAGACCCTAAGATCATGACTGGACATGAAATCAGGAGTTGGATGCTCAAGCAACTGAGCCACCCAGGTGTCCCCTCTTGATTTTAAAAATGACTCACTTTATGTATCATATAGAATCTAACACCAAAAATTTCTATTTAAGCTTTGCCAATATTGCCAAATTGTTTTTTGGCAATATTGGCAAATATTTTTAGATTTTTCATCATGTAATTATTTTAGATTATTTTTAGATTTTTTCATCATGTGATTTCCTAATTTTCAATATTTCAAGTAAGTTTTAAGATTTAGATGAGATAAGTATCAGGGCTCTAAACCATTAAGGAAAAAGTAACTTGTAACTTGTTTTTGTGGTCAACTCAATAATATATCTCTTGAGTATTCATTTGAACTAAGAAGTCTGCCATATATACTGACAACCATCATAAAAATGGTTTCTTATTTATTACATATAAGATGTGATTTCTTCTGCTTTTATAAAGTTGTGAATGTATAGACTTAGTTGAATTTTTCCAATAGATATTAAAACTTATTTTCCACTTCTTGGTCCATCAGAATTCTGTAAACAGCCACCACAAATCTCAGAAAAATGTTATTTGTATTTAACAAATGGGATTATCTCAATAATTTGAAAAATGGATTGCTTGAGCCAATGAAGAGATTGCCTGTATTTGCATACATATGCAAATCTTCTCATTGAGGAGGTTATATAATAAGCAGTGTGGACTAAATTCATAATTTAGGTGAATACAGTAACAAAATGACCAGTGGGTATTTGGATAGTTCTACTATTAAGAAGACAATAGGAACAGTGCTATTAACTTTGGACACTAAATCTAGCCAGCACAAGGACATAGTGGGCACTTTCAATTAATTTTAATTGACTGGAAGAATTAGACTTAAAACTTGTTTTTCTTTGAGAGTGGGTGTACCTGTGTGTGCATTTACAAGTGTACAAAAGTGAGATGAGGAGAAGGAAGAAGGAGAGGAGGACATAAGGGAGAAGGGAAGAACTAAACAGGTGTGCAAGAACAGAGGACAGTACCTAAGTGTATGGGCGTACAAGTTAAGTGAGATAGGATAACTTCTGTTATCCTTTTAGTATAGTTCACTTTTAGTATATTCTTAGTTATTTTTTTAGTTATATATTTTTAGTTCACTTTTAGTATATTCTCACCAGCATGTCAATGTGTAGTTGACATCTTTATTAATGTAGCCATACAACACCAATCAAAATCTAAATGAATTGAAAAAGAAAAAAAAAATTAAATTAACTGCAAGGCTAAAAAATCATGGGGAGAAAGTCATGAGTTCCGTGCTTTGCTTTCTTCTCCTCTGGAATTCTGCCGCTCTCCTTGGTATTGGGAGGGAGACAAACCTAAGTGACTCTTAATCTCACAAAACAAACTGAGGGTTGATGGGGGGAGGGGGTTGGGAGAGGGGGGTGGGGTTATGGATATTGGGGAGGGTATGTGCTATGGTGAGTGCTGTGAAGTGTGTAAACCTGGCGATTTGCAGACCTATACCCCTGGGGATAAAAATATATGTTTATAAAGCTGTAAAAAAAAAAAAAAAAAGAAAAAGAAAAAAGAAAGGATGAATCCCCAAGTTTTGTAGCAACATGGACGGGACTGGAAGAGATGATGCTGAGTGAAATAAGTCAAGCAGAGAGAGTCAATTATCATATGGTTTCACTTATTTGTGGAGCATAACAAATAGCATGGAGGACAAGGGGAGATGGAGAGGAGAAGGGAGTTGAGGGAAATTGGAAGGGGAGGTGAACCATGAGAAACTATGGACTCTGAAAAACGATCTGAGAATTTTGAAGGGGTGGGGGGTGGGAGGTTGGGGGCACCAGGTGGTGGGTATGGTAGAGGGCACGGATTGCATGGAGCACTGGTTGTGGTGCAAAAATAATGAATACTGTTATGCTGAAAAAATAAAAAATTAATTAAAAAAAAAAGAAAAAATTAAATTACATACAAATTATTAAAAAAAAATCTAAATGAAAACTACTGACTCTCTCAACACTCTTGTGTTTCCACATAACATTATATCTTTTAAATGGTTTGCTCTTCATAATTCTGAGACAGAACACTCTATGCCACAAACTTAATTTTTCTTAAAATGTTACAATTTTGCTGAAATATCTGATAAGTGGTGGCATTACTACATACTAGTCTGTCTTTGGAGGAGGGGGCTGCATGTGTGATCCTGTCACACTTTGCCACCTGTTTCTCAGGAGTAAAAGAAGATGATAAAGAAAATTATTTTGTTGATATATCTAACATCTTCAGACTATATATTCAGACCCAATAGAGATTTGAAACCACATATTGTTATAAATGTGGGAGCTAAAATCTTATGAGGTAAATTTATTTGTTCAAGATGCCATACCTTGTAAAAGTTGAAAAGTCCTAACCCATTTCTGCACTTCTTGACCCTGAAACTGATTGTTGATAAGATACTTGTGTTCACACTTTCCTGTCACACTGGATTTAAGAGACTGGATTTAAGATTCCCAAAAATTGAACCTTAGTCTATCTCTTTGTTCTTACTGTCCAAATTTGTATGAGTCTGACTGATACATTTTTGAAAAACTGCTGCTTTGATCAAGTTTTCCCTCAGATGAAGCCAAGTTTTATACCTCTGAAACCTGTCCTTGTGCTAGAATTTTAGGTATAGCCCATCCTCACCTTAACTATAAAATGCCTTCTAACATTAATTTTGAACAAAAATTTCCATCTCTAGGCAGCCATCTTGTTCTTTGCCACCTCCCTGTCCCATCCTTCTCCACTTCTACGTGTACTCATACCCTGTCAACATCTGCCATAATAATTTTTACTTGTTTACCTTTTCTTTACCTCAGATGGGTTTTTCTGCCTTTTATTCTACTTATCCAAATTGTACCACCTTTCCAGGATCATATCAATTCCCAAATGTTTCTAGAAGCCTATCTCCATTACATCTAGTCAACAAAGACACTTTCTGTTCTTAAGGGAGCATTTATCTTATATCACCATTCTATATAGCACTTTATGATGCATTAAATGGTTTCATTTTTCAATCACTTTATGTGTTCAGGTGTTGTCTCCACAAAGTTGTTAATTTCTTGAGGGGAAATACTGAGGCTTACATAAATTCTGCAATCCTTGTCATTAATAAGTGTGCTATAACTTCATATTGATTTTAACAATGAGCAGGAAATAGTCAGACATAATATCCAACAGTCCTCAAATTCTATGCTTATTTAGAGACACATTAAATTGAAAATTAGTTCAATAAGTCTTTACTTTCTTTGGGTATAATATGAAAGCACCTTAATTAATTCATTGACTTGTGTTAAATATTTTTAGTCTTATGTAGAGCATTTCAGAGAGAAAGCATTAAATGAAGTCAAAGTTATTAATTAATCTTACTGTGGTCATTGTACTTGTCTTCCCAACCTTCATTTTTATTAATTTCAACCTTACCCTCATGTATAGCCATCATATAATTTGAAAGGGATTGATTTCTTCTTTCTTCCTCCATTGTATGGATTGCTTTGACTAGTCTAAACAAATAAGTATTCTTTTCTATTCCAGTAAATTCCAGTAATCTTAGCCTGAGCCAGTGAGCATGCCTGGCTATAAAGCTGGTCCTGTGTTGACCCATTCAGCACAAAATTTAGCTAATTTTGCTAAGACAAATTCTTCCCTTTATAGGTACATGATCCAATAAGTCTTCTAAAAAGCTTAAGACAATTTATGTTGGAATTTCTATGAAATATAACACAAAGCATCCCAAAGATAGTTTTTGTTTGTGATGTTTTAAGAGAATAATGAGAAGCTAATAATAATTTTTAACTCACAAAGATATGTGTGCTAAAGAAAGGAAAAAATGACTGAAAATGGAATGATAGATAACACAAATTTATAAATGTAAAACAGGAGTCAATGACTGCAATGGTCACCTACAACTAGTTGAGTCTTGGGGAAAAGATGATGAATTTAATATTATAGATATTTTTAAAGGAACTTAAAATCAAGGCCTCATTTTTTCTCTCTAGAAGAAACACATTATGTAATGTTATACCTAAAAATATAGCCTATACAAATTCACACCTTTAGATATTTTAGTAGATTTTTCACAATAATCCATATTGTTTATGTGCTAAGACTGCCTTGTAGATTTGTTAAAATCAGCAAATGTGTTTTCAAAGTTCTTTAAATAGATCATTGGACTTATCATCTTATAAAACGCATATTTTTAATTTGAAAATATTCATTTTATTACATATACAAATAGTATTGAGAGAGATAATGATTAAAAATATAAAATGCCCCACCCCCCAATTCTTACTAACCTACCAGGATATTTTTGACCAGGATGCTTCTAAGTGTATTCAATGTCTCTAGGTGTTCTTTTGTACATAACAGTAGTAATTGTGGTCAGCATCTATTGAAGAAGACCCAAGTGCACTGTGTTGAGTGCTAGCAAGAAGAATGACTATAAGGTAATGGGGATAATTCTAACGGGTATGCCACAGTGGGACTTTTGATCTATATTTTGGAAGTATGAGTAGAATAAACAGGCAGGGAAGGGAAACAGCATAAGCAAAGTCATGGAGGAGAGAACATTTTTGAAAAATTCTTGGACTGCCTGAAGGACGTGGGATGTGACAAAGTCCAGATTGTGGAAAATGCTAAAAATATTGTATTTTATTATGTAAGCAATAAGGAACAAACAAATGTTTTCTGAGTAGGAGATAATATTAGATATTGCTTTGGAGAAGATATTCTGTTGGAGTTATGAAAGCTGGATTAGAAAAGAAAAAAATAAAAAGGGAGAACTCTCAAAGAATTAGAATAATATCAGCAAAAACTGAGCCCAGGGAATGCAAGTAACAGATGTTTCTGAGGTGACTGACAAAACTGATAGGGGCTTGTCAGTTGTGAGGATGAGGAAAAATGAATATTACAGTGACTAAGGTCCACAGATACACAAATATTTCTTGCAGTAATCAAGATGGTGAATACCGAAGGAAGAACATGAATAAGGAGACAGATTGAGTTGTGGGTGTTCAGGAAACTGTGTTCTGGAAACCATTGGAAAATCTATGCTGGGACTTCAGAAAAGAGAGGCCAGGATTGAAGACATAATATCTGTGAAAGCTCCTCGTTATACATGAAAATGAAGATGACTAAGGATGTTGCCATAGGAAACACAGCATCTAAAAGGTGGTGAAGGGAAAAGAATTTGAGACGAAACCAAGACAGGAATTGATGGAGGTGGAAAACAAGGATAAAGTACAGGGAGAGTCATGCAAAGGAGGAGCTTTTAGAAGAAATGAAGACATGTCATGAAATGCTGCCAGGACATCAACTAAGATAAAAAGTCTGAAAAGACATGACTGGGTTTAGCAATAAGTAGCATTTTTGAGAGGACATTTTCAGTACTGAACCGAGAGAAAGGAAGATGAGAGCCGGATACCCATGAAAGCTGAGGAGGCAGAAAGTGCAAATATAGACTAAATGAGTTTTGGAGGTTATGGGAAGAAATCAAAAGGGAAAGTGATTTAGGGGAGGCAGGATTAAGGGAGGGTCTTTAATTGGATTGAAAGGACTCAGGCTTTTTGTGGGCTAAGAGGAAAGAGACAGGGAGGATGCTGAACTAGGAGATGCATGTAGGCAGACATTTTAAGATGACAATTTGACTAGAAAAAAGGTGCAAGGGACTACTGGGCATTTACCCCAAAGATACAGATGTAGTGAAAAGAAGGGCCGTCTGTACCCCAATGTTTATAGCAGCAATGGCCACGGTCACCAAACTGTGGAAAGAACGAAGATGCCCTTCAACAGACAAATGGATAAGTTGTGGTCCATATACACTATGGAGTATTATGCCTCCATCAGAAAGGATGAATACCCAACTTTTGTAGCAACATGAACGGGACTGGAAGAGATTATGCTGAGTGAAATAAGTCAAGCAGAGAGCATCAATTACCATATGATTTCACTTATTTATGGAGCATAACAAATAACAGGGAGGACATGGGGAGATGGAGAGGAGAAGGGAGTTGAGGGAAATTGGAGGGGGAGGTGAACCATGAGAGACTATGGACTCTGAAAAATAATCTGAGGGTTTTGAAGGGGTGGGGGGTGGGAGGTTGGGGGAGCCAGGTAGTGGGTATTATGGAGGGCACGTATTGCATGGAGCACTGGGTGTGGTGCATAAACAATGAATTCTGTTATGCTGAAAAGAAATAATAAAAAAAGAAAAAAAGAAAAAAGGAAAAGGTGCAAGGGAGGGATTCAAGACAGTGTATTGTAAAAGGGAAAAGATGATTTGCTTCTTTGTGAGAAGAGGTAAGCAGAGTTCTGTATTTTGACAAGAATGGCATGTGAATTTTATGCAAAAGCCATTGGACTATATAAGGGCCAGGAACAACACAGGCGATGAGGGATGATTGGCATATCAAGGTGATTGGATACACTTAGATATGTTTTGTCAGTTATGTGGAAACAGATGTCCTACAAACATGGATTTTTATTGTAAAAGTGAATATTTGATGATATTTTAAAAAGCCTAGGAAATTCTCACCTAATAATGGGAGTACCTCTAAGGACCTAATTAACAAGTTAATTTTCAAACCTAGCTCACACCTTTCAGTATTACACACCTTCTTATGTGCTCTACTCATTTTAGTGTACTAATAAGTTGTATTGTTCACTCTCCTTCCACACTGTACACTGAACATTAAGTTAGTGTTAAGAATAAGTAAAAAAGAATTACACAATTATAAATATAAGTATATATGATATATGTATAGAACATATATTATTTTCTATATAATTATATATGTAGTTATATATAAAATTAATATCCAATTATACACATATATATATAGTGTCTAGATGAGAAAGTAATAGGAATCAAATAGTATTAACTTAAATAACTAATCAAAATAATATATTGATACAATATACATGGTATAAGGTACAAATGATAGTATATAAATAAAATAAAAAATAGGAATAATCTACTGAACACCTACCTTGCTGGCATTGTGCAAGATGGGGACTTTATATATTATTTCATTTATCCCTCGTGGCCACACAGTGAAGTAGAAATTGAGACTCAAAAAAGGGGCATCAGTTTATCCTAAGGCACAAAACCAGGCCAAGATGTGAATTCAGGTCTCTTGATATTGCATTGAGGTTGTTGCTTTATTTTTTTAATTTTTTTAAGATTTTATTTTTTATTTCAGAGAGAGAGAGAGAAAGAGAGAGCATGGGGGGAGGGGAGGGAGAAACAGAGGGAGAATCAGACTCCCCGCTGTGCAGGGAGTGTGATGTAGGGCTCCATCCCAGGACTCTGGGATCACGACTCAAGCTGAAGGCAGATGCTTAACTGACTGAGCCAGTCAGGCACCCCCAGGGTGCTGTGTTAAATCAGTCTGTGACCACATCTAATGACATCACTTTACCTTTTTCCCTAGTCTAGAGCTGTGGTGGGAATAGAGAACAGTTGGTTCTTTTATCTACAACTCTTTAAGATCTTCATCTCACAGTTTATTATTATTTTCTCCAACAAATAAGTCTAATTTCTTAATGGTCCTTAGTCTTTTTTCTTCCTTTTCCTTGGCTGGTACTGTCACTTTACCATCTTTCAAGAATCTGTGAGGTAGTCACATCACAGCAGTTTTAACTTCCAAGGCTGAGCAAAACAACGTTTTCTGTAAGCTTCCCTGTTATGAGCCACTGAATTTGTGGGTAAGACCACTAGGAAAATAGTCTGCAATATTAGGCAATAATGTAATAATGAATATGGAGGAAGTGGCTGATTGACGTGCTCTGCAGAATAAGTACACTGTTCTTATTCCGTCGAGGAGAATGCCAGCTAGAGAGACTCCTTAAACTGAACTGTGAAAATGATTTTATGATAACAATACTGGAGGGTGAGTCTGAACACCAAAAACTCATTTAAGACTGTGCCACTAAATGTGACCTTGATCAATTTTCTTTAACATTCTGTGCTGCTGCTTACTCAAATTGAGAGGAAAGAATTTGCTAAACAAGCTTTCCAATTCCACACAGTCAATAGAACTGTTGGATAAAGCTCTATTTATACAGAACATCCTGGGACTAGGGCTTACCTTAAACTAATGGGTTTTGGAGGAAAAACAGACGAATCACCTTCTTTTGGCCTTTACATATAGACCAACTTCACAAATGGCAAATGATCAGAAGCCAGAAAGAAAGAGCAAAGACTACATGTATCCATTCATTCCTTTCCTCACATCTAAAACTCCCAAATACCCCACTGAACTCAGTTAACTGTGTAAGTCCAAAAGGGCTCTTGTTTTCCTAAGAGGAGTTAAAATTAAAATTACCACTACATGTTTCAGGAGTTAATGCTGCTGTTCGGAGGTCTTCGTTCAAATCTCGTGTGATTTACTGTCACAAACGTTTCCAAATGATATCGAGGCAACTCTACCTAACAAACGACAGAGAAGCCATAACCGTATATTGTTACATGCGACAAGTTAATGTCGAGTGTTTTCTAGCGCTGCCCTCTCCAAAGGTTCCAACACACAAACATTAGGCGGAGTGTATTTAAACAAGCAGTGTTTGAATTCATTCCAACCTTTCCATTTACAGCAATTTAAGACTATTTGTATTCAGGAAACAAAATAACAAGGGACAGCTGTTTCTCTACTCTGCTCTTACTTTGAGGCTATTTAAAAACACTTTGACAAGTTAAAAATGTAAAAGAGCGTCATTATAATTTAGGGTGCGCGTACGTCATGTAAAATTACGGATACCAGCATAAAATCAATAGTTTCCTTTTTAAACCAATTTTACTAACAGAGAACTAGCTTATATGCTGGAATACAGGCAATGGGTTCAGTATTTATATGTCCTATATCTTCAATCTTAAGAGATTCCAGAATGAACCCATATGAGGACAAAACCTTACGCATGGGTGGTCCTCCATACATCTAGTCCTGTAAAGTATGTTCATCTTATTATGGGGTGACACCATTCCAGCACACCATTAGCTGAAGACCACTTGGCCGATATGCACAGACATCACCTCTGTATTCACCACTAGCATTTCAGAGTACAAAGATGTTATATGATAATAAGTTAACTCATCCACTAATTGCTGAAGAGAAATTCTGGGCGAATATGGCTACCACAATCACATCACTAAAGCAGTTGAACGACACCCACAACCTTAAACTGTCTTTATTGTTACTCAATCAAACAACAGAAGGATGATGTATGAAAGCCTACGCTGTGCCTTAATGTTATTCTTTCTAGATGGCAGATTGGAATGCCATGCTTGAAGAATTCAAATGTTCAACATTGGCAGGGCTATACACAACCAGACATTTTCAAAGATGATCACAGCCTATTGGAAATCTACCTTTCAGAACTCTGCTTATGAAAAATTAGTTTGGAATCAAACTCTAAATTGCTACTTCAAAATGTTGCACTATTACAGCTACTTAAGAGAAAAAACACAAACCCACTGATTGAATGTGCCTGAAAGAATGCTTTTGATTTAAAAAAAAAAAAAACAAAACTAATCAACAGATTTTTTTCTGCTTCCTAGGATGTGTGAGTGTTGCTTCTTTTCCTTAGATACCACATATGAATATTAACAAAAGAACAGTATGCACAGGAGAAATGCTTTCTTCGCAAACTCAATGGGATGAATGTTAACAGTTTTAGGAATATGTTACGGTAAGGGGGGAGGTGTCCATATACATGTGATCATTTTTAGGTAAGTAAATTACCTTCCAAAGGAGCCAGATGGCTCTAGGAACACATCTGCAGCTTTGGTTTTCGTTTTCTCACTACTCACACTGATAATGACAGGGTCATCGAAGGGATGGTCACAAGCAATCCTATGAAACAGACCCTGTCTTGTGTGAAAATAGGGGATAATATAAACTATAGTTTTTTTTTTTTTAAGCTAAGACCATTAAGAAGATGCACTTCTATTATTGTTTAGCCCATTGACAACACTTTCCTTCATGGCTGCTCTACATACAAGTAAGGAACTTGTTGAGGTCCATTATAGCACTCGGGGAGGTAAGAGGGCAAATTCTCAGATTGAAGAAAATCCATGAATTAAAACCACCTTATTTGGGGGGGACTATTTTTGTTTGTTTATATTGAGAGGAAAACTACAACATTTTTCATCCTATTCAGTTCTATAAGGAGGAACTTTTTTTGTGTTAAGACAAGCACCTTCTACAAAATTCCAAGGCGCCCCTATCAGCTTAATGTCTTTCCACTTCAAATCCATATTTCTTTGTCCTGTTTCATGATACTGAGGCTGGATCCTTGAAGCATCTTCTTTTCCAGCTGGCAGGATGTTCAGCCTTTGTTGGTAGAAGGTGTTGGGGGGACACTATAGGAGGAAGGGGTTCTCTACTTGCTTCTAGTACAATCTATAATCCATAGCACATGACTACTGGTGGAGTCAAGGACATCCAGTGGCACTCACATCCTGCAAGCTTCGCCAGCGCCCCCCAGGGAAGCTTCCTAGTAAGTTTTGTGAGCTTGCAAGCAGACATCTTTCCCAGTAAGTTTCCATGGGAGCCTGGCAGATGGTTTCATGTTAGCTGCAGCTCCTCTGTATCTCCTCAACTAACTTTGCCATCCAGCGGTCACCGCCATACCCTTTCCAACAAACTCTGACTCTCAGCATTGGGGAACAGGGTAGATGGTCAGTAATGAGGCTTTTCTAAGTTTGCTTCTTTGGGTACTCTATCTCTACCTCGAGGTAGTAGCTGCTTTCCATATCTGCTATTTCAGAATTTTTTGGACTTCTCCTCACCCCTTAGTTGTTGGTTAATATCCTGCTACTATTTAATCATATTAGTATTAAACTTTCCACATTCAGGCTACTTGAGTGGCTTCTGTCTCTTGACTAAATCTTAACTGATACACTCAGTTAAAATATTCAGGACATGATGGATCATAAGATATTTTAACTAAGGAAATAAATGGGAAGCTAAAAGTAATAAAGTTTGGAAAAATGGAAAACATATAGACCAGGAAGGTATGAAAGGGAATAGACAAATATGGCAGAGACTATAAACTCTTCACTAAAATCTGCCCTTGTCCTCTATTTTTTAAAAAAGATTATTTATTTGAGAGAGAGAGAGAGAGAGAAAGAGCATGCACAAGTGGGGGAGGAGGGGCAGAGGGAGAAGCAGACTCCTCACTGAGCAGAGAGCCCGACCTGGGGCTCGATCCCAGGGCCTTGAGATCATGACTTGAGCTGAAGGCAGATGCTTAGTTGACTGAATCACCCAGGAGCCCCTACCCTTGTCCTCTTTAATCCTCACAGAATTTTAGCCAGGCTAGGAATTGCCCAGCTCTCTCTATTTGCTTGCTGCCTTAGTTATGTGTGATTATAGGACCAAGTTCTCAGCAACAGAGAAAGAACAGATGTGACACATGCCATATCCTTCTCTGAGACATGACAGATCATGTATGCCTTTGTTATATTCTTTCTCCTTTCTGGTCAGAGGACATAAAGAAGTGGAGTGACTCAGCTGTGACCATGCAGATGACAACATTGCTCTAAACAATGGTGGAGCAACCATTTAGAAGGAGCCTAATTCTTGAACAACTGTGAAAAGCAGAGGTGCCCTATAAACCTAGACTGCTTACCTCAAACCCACTTCATAGTAGATTTTTTTTTAATTTTATTTTTTATAAACATATAATATATTTTTATCCCAGGGGTACAGGTCTGTGAATCGCCAGGTTTACAAACTTCACAGCACTCACCATAGCACATACCCTCCCCAGTGTCCATAACACCCCCCCCAACTCCCCTCTCCCCATCAACCCTCAGTTTGTTTTGTGAGATTAAGAGTCACTTATGGTTTGTCTCCCTCCCAATCCCATCTTGTTTTATAGTTAAGTCACCATAATTGGAATCTATACGTTATAGCAGTTTAGGTTTAGTTGAATTAATATAACTGCCAGGAGAGTCACTATTGTTCTTTTGTCTCATACCTCTACCCAACCTAGATGTTATTATCTAGTTATGGTTGTTCATATATATTAAACTATTATTCGACTATTTCCATATCCAAATGCATTCAATCCAAAACACATTTCCAATCTGTAGAACATGGTATTTGTCTTCTTTGCTGTACAGATGGTTGAAATATTTTTATTCAGTCTATTGTTTCCATGTCTAATACCTCCCATCCCTCAAGAATTATCTTAGCTCATCCATAATTCTCTCTCTCTCTCTTTTTTTTTTTTTGACCAGACTAATTGGAAGAAACTTCCACTTCTAACCATGAGTGCAATTATTTTCTGAACAAATCACGAAGTCAAAAATCAATTCCCAAATGAAATCTCTGCTGTCCAAAATACGTAAAATATTCATTTTTCATGATACAATCTTTCTTGTGTTTATTTTTTAAGTCTCATTTCTTTTTAAGATTTTACTTATTTATTTATTTGACAGAGAGAGAGAGAGTACACAACCAAGGGGAGCAGCAGAGGAAGAGAGAGAAACAGGCTCTCCACTGAACAGGGAGCCCGATGCGGGGGCTTGATTCCAGGACCCCAGGATCAAGACCTGAGCCAAAGGCAGACACTCAACGCCTGAGCCACCCAGGTGCCCCTAATTTTAATCTCATCAAATAGATTACAAAGTACTTGAAAATAGGACAACTTTGTAACTTTCATAAAGTACAACCCTATCACCTAAACAAAGGAAATATTAAAAAGCTTGCTGTTTAAATCTAAATCTCCACTCAAAGGAACCAGGGTTCCATGGAGAAATGGGTTCCCTGTATTGGTCAAGAAATATAAAAAGATGAGCCTGAAACTTATTGTCATGCCAGAAAGGATGGAAACCACCACGTTTAACTAGCAATATGTCAAAAGAAACCCATCTGAAGAGTTTCTGCTAACCAAAAATAGAGTAATTTTAGCATCAGTAAGCCTAGTAATTTGCAATGGATTGATGCACATATGAAATGTATTTCTTTTCCTTCCCAGTTTATGGATAAAGAAAGTTGAAACAGGCACAGCTGAAAAGGTAGGTAATTTGTCCAAGTTGTTGCAGTTGCAATTCTCATTAACCACCATTCCCCATAGTTTTATAGAATTGGTGCAGAATCATAAGAAGAAATATCTTTCTTTGCCTCTATTTGTTCTAAAAATAATATCACTGCCTCTTTGGGGTAAAATAAAGGAAAGACAAAGAAATATAAAAGTAAAAGAAAAAGAACTAAAGTAAAAAAAGACACTACATCTGTATCTTTGGGGTAAATACCCAGTAGTACAATTGCAGGGACATAGGCAAGTTCTATTTTTAATTTCTTGAGGAATCTCCACACTGTTCTCCAAAGAGGCTGCACCAACTTGCATTCCCACCAACAGTGTAAGAGGGTTCCCCTTTTTCCCCATCCCCTCCAGCACATGTTGTTTCCTGTCTTGCTAATTTTGGCCATTCTAACTGATGTAAGGTGATATCTCAATGTGGTTTTAATTTGAATCTCCCTGATGGCTAGTGATGATGAACATTTTTTCACGTGTCTGATAGCCATTTGTATGTCTTCATTGGAGAAGTGCCTGTTCATGTCTTCTGCCCATTTTTTGATATGATTATCTGTTTTGTGTGTGTTGAGTTTGAGGAGTTCTTTATAGATCCTGGATATCAATCTTTTGTCTGTACTGTCATTTGCAAATATATTCTCCCATTCCGTGGGTTGCCTCTTTGTCCATATACACTATGGAGTATTATGCCTCCATCAGAAAGGATGAATACCCAACTTTTGTAGCAACATGGACAGGACTGGAAGAGATTATGCTGAGTAAAATAAGTCAAGCAGAGAGAGTCAATTATCAAATGGTTTCACTTACTTGTGGAGCATAACAAATAGCATGGAGGACATGGGGAGTTAGGAGAAGGGAGTTGGGGGAAATTGGAAGGGGAGGTGAACAATGAGAGACTATGGACTCTGAAAAACAATCTGAAGGGTTTGAAGAGGTGGGGGGGTGGGAGGTTGTGGGAACCAGGTGGTGGGTATTAGAGAGGGCACGGATTGCATGGAGCACTGGGTGTGGTACAAAAACAATGAATACTGTTATGCTGAAAATAAATTTAAAAAGTGATTTAAAAAACAAAGACAGGAAATCTACATTCTAACTTCTTAATCCTGTAAGAGTCCATGAGTATTGTAGAGATCCTTTCTTTTGACCCTTTAACCCATACTCATTTCTTATTTCTTTAACTTGTATTCTACCACTTTTCACTTTTGCATAGCATATTATTCTGTTCTATTATATTATTTGTAATGTTTCATCATTGAAAATGATCATTCATGGTGTGCCTGGGTGGCTCGGCTGTTAAGTGTCTGCCTTTGGCTCAGGTCATGATCCCAGGGTCCTGGGATTGAGCCCCACATTGGGCTCCCTGCTCAGCAGGAAGAAGGCTTCTCCCTCTCCCACTCCCTCTGCTTCTGTTCCCTCTTTGGCTGTGTCTTTCTCTGTCAAATAAATAAATAAAATCTTTTTTTAAAAAAAGAAGTAAATGATCATTCACGAAAAGGATTTACTTCATGGAACTTTCTGGAAGTTGGGGATAATAGGTAATGACTGAATGAGGCTAGACATATAAAGCACACCGAATGCTGTCCAGAAATGTTAAGTCCTCAATGAATATTAGGTCTTATTATTGGTGGTGGTGGTGTTAATTCCTATTTTGTATTCCATGTGTCAATAGCACATGAATTAAAAACTGAGACTCAAGAGGAGGAGCAAGAGGGTGAAGAAGTAGGAAACCTAAATATCATCAGGTCCCAGGAGTTCAGCTAGATAGTCATCCAACCATTCCAAACACCTGCAAACACAACAGTGGACAGAAGAGAAGAAGAGCAACAATTCTAGGAACAGAAAATCAATCACTTTCAGGAGGTAGGACATGCAGAAAAGTGAATCCAAAGCAACAAAGGGGACAATAGACCATGGCAGGAGGGGGTGGCTCCCAGCAAGTGAGAGAGCAGCAGAGCACAAAATCAGGACTTTAAGAAGTCGGCTCCACTGAGGGACATCACTCCAGAGGCTAAGCAGGGGGTGGAGCCCTCACAGGGACAGTGTGGTCTCAGGACCCACAGGGTCACAGAAAGACCAGGGATGTCTGAGTGTGGCAGAGCTTCCAGGTGTTGAAGGGGGGAAGCCAGCTGCAGAGACAGAGTCCAGGAGTGGACTCTCAGCTCAGGGTTACCTTAAACTGTGATCTAAGGCACAATTGGGCTACTACACTTTAGGTAGGCACCCAGCAAGCAGCAGACCCAGGGAGACTCCTCTGGGACGAGTGGCACAGGAGCATGTTGCAGGAATCAGCTGGGTTTGGGGCTATGCACCAGAGATAGGAATGCTCAGTACAGGCTGGGTGAGCATGGAGCATTGCTGGAGACCAGGGAGAGAGGAGGGATTGCATGCTTTTTTCTGAGGGCACATTGAGGAGAGGGGCCCTGAGCTCTAGGCTTCTATGGCACCAGAGATTGGGAGGCCACCATTTTCATTCTCGTCCTCCAAAGGTGTACAGAAAGCTTTCAGGGAACAAAAGCTACCGAGAGCAAAACTGAGTAGATTGTTTAGCCTGGCCTCAGGCAAAGACATTTGAGAATCACGGTAACAGGTCCCTATCCCAGAAGATCAGCAAGAATATCCAGCCAAGACCAAGTTCACCAATCAGTGAGGACTGTGGAACTCCAGAGCTAGGAGAAAGCAACACAGAATTCATGGCTTTTTTCCCCATGATACTTTAGTCTTTCAAAGTTAATTTATTTTATTTTTTTCTTATTCTATTTTTAAAAAACTTTTTCATCTTTCCTATTTTAATGTTTTTAAACTATTTAATGTTTTTAAACTATTTTATCTTATCAAAATTTTAAAAATCTTTTAAAATTTTCATTCTTATAGTCATATTTTATCCTTTCATTGTATTTAATCTTGTTTTTTGTATACATATAGGTTTTTTCTTTAAAATTTTGGGATACAGTTTCTTCTAATAGATCGACATATACCTTAAATCTAATGCACAGCTTTGTTTGAGTTTCCAGTTTGATCACATTCTTTCCTCTTTTTTCTTTTTTCAACCAACTTCTTATCATTCCTTTTTTAGAATATTTTTAAATTTTCATCTTTACAGTCATATTCCATCCCTTCATCATGTTTACCTTTATTTTTGTATATATATGTTTTTCTCTCTTTAAAATTTTGGAAGGTAGTTTCTTCTAGCAGACCAAAGTATGCCCAAAATCAAATGTGTGGCTCTGTTCTACTCACCAATTAAATATATATATATATATATATATATATATATATATTTTTTTTTTTTTTTCTTTCTTTCTTTTTTTCCCCGTTCTTCTCCCCCCTGTTTCGGGTCTCTTCTGATTTAGTTAGTGTATATTTTTCTGGGGTTGCTGCTTCCCTTTTAGTATATTTTCTCTCATCCATTTATTCTTAACTGGATAAAATGACAAGGTGGAAAAACTCGCCACAAAAAAAAAGAACAAGAGGCAGTACCAATGGCTAGGGACCTAATCAATACAGATATTAGTAATATGTCAGAACTAAAGTTCAGAATGACAATTATCAAGGTGCTAGCTGGGCTCAAAAAAAGCATGGAAGATCCTAGAGAATCCCTTCCTGAAGAAATGAAATCCCTTCCTGGAGAAATAAAAGAACTAAAATCTAACCAAGTAGAAATTAAAAAAGCAATAAAAAATGGAAGCTTTTACTGCTAGGATAAATGAGGCAGAAGAGAGAATTAGTGATATACAAGACCAAATGATGGAGAATAAAGAAGCTGAGCAAAAGAGAGACAAACAACTACTGGACCATGAGAAGAGAATCCGATAGATAAGTGAGACCATAAGGTGAAACAATATTAGAATAATTGGGATCCCAGAAGAAGAAGAAAGAGAGAGGAGGCAAAAAGTATATTGGAGCAAATTATAGCAGAGAATTTCCTTAATTTGGCAAAGGGAACAGGCATCAAAATCCTGGAGCCACAGAGATTCCCCCTCAAAATCAATAAAAATAGGTCCAATACCCATCATCTAATAGTAAAACTTACAAATCTCAGTGACAAAAAGAAAATCCTGAAAACAGCTTGCAACAAGAGGTCTGTAACATACAACCATAGAAATGTTAGATTGGCAGCAGACCTATCCACAGAGATCTAGCGGGCCAGAAAAGACTGGCATGATATATTCAGAGCACTAAATGAGAAAAATAAGCAGCCAAGAATACTATATCCAGCTAGACTGTCACTGAAAATAGGAGAGATAAAAAGCTTCCAGGAGAAACAAAAATTAAAAGAATTTGCAAACACCAAACCAGCCCTAAAGGAAATATTGAAAGGGGTCTGCTAAGCAAAGACGGCCTAAAAGTAACAGACCAGAAAAAAACGAGACAATATACAGTAACAGTCACCTTACAGGCAATACAATGGCACTAAATTCATATCTTTCAATAGTTACCCTGAATGTAAATGGGCTAAATGCCCCAATCAAAAGACACAGGGTATCAGAATGGATAAAAAAGCATCCACTGATATGTTGTCCACAAGAAACTCATTTTAGAACCAAAGACACCTCCAAATTTAAATTGAGGGAATGGAAAACAATTTATCATGCTAATGGACATCCAAAGAAAGATGGGGTGGCAATCCTTCTATCAGATTAATTAGATTTTAAGCCAAAGGCTGTAATAAGAGATGAGGAAGGACACTATATCATACTTAAAGGGTCTGTCCAACAAGAAGATCTAACAATTTTAAATATCTATGTCCTTAACATGGGAGAAGCAATTATATAAGCAAATTAATAACAAAATCAAATAATCACATCAACAGTAATAAAATAATAGTAGGTAGGGGACTTTAAGACCCACCTCACTGAAATGGACAGATCATCTAAGCAAAAGATCAACAAGGAAATAAAGGCTTTAAATGACACACTGGACCAGATAGACATCACAGCTCTATTCAGAACATTCCATCCCAGTGCAACAGAACACACATTCTTTTCTAGGGCACATGAAACATTCTCCAGAATAGATCACATCCTGTGTCACAAATCAGGTCTCATTGGTACCAAAATATTGGGATCATTCCCTGAATATTTTCAGACCACAATGCTCTGAAACTAGAACTCAATCATAAGAGGAAAGTTGGAAAGAACACAAATACAGGGAGGCTAAAGAGCATCCTAATAAAGAATTAATAGGTCAACTGGGAAATTAAAGAATAATTTAAAAATTCATGGAAACAAATGAAAATGAAAACATAACTGTTCAAAATCTTTGGGACACAGCAAAGGCAGTCCTGAGAGGGAAGTATATAGTAATACAAGCCTTTCTCAAGAAACAAGAAAGGTCTCAAGTACACAACTTAAGCCTACACCTGAAAGAGTTGGAGAAAGAACAGCAAAGAAACCCTAAAACCAGCAGGAGAAGGGAAATAATAAAGAGCAGAAATCAATGAAATAGAAACCAAAAGAACAGTAGAGCAAATCAATGAAAACAGAAGCTGGTTCTTTGAAAGAATTATTAAGATTGATAAACCCCTGGCTAGACTTATCAAAAAGAAAAGAGAAAGAACCCAGATTAATAAAATCATAAATGAAAGAGGAGAGATCACAACCAGCAACAAAGAAATACAAACAATTATAAGAACACATTATGAACAACTATACACCAGCAAATATGACAATCTAGAAGAAATGGATGCACTCCTAGAGACATATAAACTACCAAAACTGAACCAGGAAGAAAAAGAAAACCTGAACAGACCCATAACCAGTAAGGAGATTGAAGCAGTCATCCAAAATCTCCCAACAAACAAGATCCCAGGGCCAGACAGCTTCCCAGGGGAATTCTACCAAACATTTAAAGAAGAATTAATACCTATTCTCCTGAAACTGTTCCAAAAAATAGAAATGGAAGGAAAACTTCCAAACTCATTTTATGAGGCCAGCATTACCTTGATGCTGAAACCAGACAAAGACCCCATCAAAAAGGAGAATTACAGACCAATATCCTTGATGAAGAGGGATGCAAAAATCCTCACCAAAATACTAGCCAATACGATCCAACAGTACATTAAAAGGATTATTCACCATGACCAAGTGGGATTTATTCCTGGGCTGCAAGGTTAGTTCAACATCCACAAATCAACCAATGCGATACAAAACATTAATAAAAGAAAGAACAAGAACCATACAATATTCTCAATAGATGCTGAAAAGGCATTTGACAAAGTATAGCAGCCTTTCTTGATCAAAACTCTTCACGGTGAATGGACAGAGGGTACATACCTCAATATCATCAAAGCCATCTGTGAAAAACTGACAGAGAATATCATTCACAATGGGGGAAAAACTGAGAGCTTTTCCCATAAGGTCAGGAACACAGCAGGGATGTTCACTATCACTACTACTATTCAACATAGTACTGGAAGTCCTAGACTCAGCAATCAGACAACAAAAAGAAATAAAAGGCATCTGAATTGACAAAGAAGTCAAACTCTCACTCTTTGCAGATGATATGATACTTATGTGGAAAACCCAAAAGACTCCACTCCAAAATTGCTAGAACTCATACAGGAATTCAGTAGTGTCAGGATATAAAATCAATGCACAGAAATCAGTTGCATTTCTATAGACCAACAACAAGACAGAAGAGAAATTAAGGAGTCAATGCCATTTACAACTGCACCCAAAACCACAAGATACCTAGGAATAAACCTAACCAAAGAGGCAAAGAATCGGTACTCAAAAAAAGTATAAAGTACTCATGAAAGAAATTGAGGAAGACACAAAGAAATGAAAAAACATTCCATGCTCATGGATTGGAAGAAAAAATATTGTGAAAATGTCTCTGCTACCTAAAGCAATCTACACATTTAACGCAACCCCTATCAAAATACCATCCATTTTTTTCAAAGAAATGGAACAAATAATCCTAAAATTTATATGGAACCAGAAAAGACCTCGAATAGTCAAAGGAATATTGAAAAAGAAAGCCAAAGTTGGTGGCATCACAAGTTCGGACTTCAAGCTCTATTACAAAGCGGTCATCATCAAGACAGGATGGTACTGGCACAAAAACAGACACATAGATCAATGGAACAGAATAGAGAGCCCAGAAATAGACCCTCAACTCTATGGTCAACTAATCTTCGACAAAGCAGGAAAGAATGTCCAATGGAAAAAAGACAGTCTCTTCAACAAATGGTGTTGGGAAAATTGGACAGCCACATGCAGAAGAATGAAACTGGATCACACACAAAAATAGACTCAAAGTGGATGAAAGATCTCAATGTGAGACAGGAATCCATCAAAATCCTTGAGAACACAAGCAGCAACCTCTTTGACTTCAGCCATAGCAATTTCTTCCTAAAAATATTGCCAAAGGCAAGGGAAGCAAGGGCAATAATGAACTATTGGGACTTTATCAAGATCAAAAGCTTTTGCGCATCAAAGGAAACAGTCAACAAAACTAAAAGACAACTGATAGAATGGGAGAAGATATTTCCAAATGACATATCAGATAAAGGGCTGATATCCAAAATCTTGAAAGAACTTATCAAACTCAACACCCAAAGAACAAATAATCCAATCAAGAACTGGGCAGAAGACATGAGCAGACATTTTGGTGAAGAAGACATCCAAATGGGCAACAGACTCGTGAAAAAGTGCTCAACATCACTTGGCATCAGGGAAATATAAATCAAAAGCACAGGGAGACACCGCCTCACACCAGTCAGAACGGCTAAAATTAACCAGTCAGGAAATGACAGATGTTGGTGAGGATGTGGAGAAAGGGGAACCCTCCTACATGCTTGGTAGGAATTCAAGCTGGTGCAGCCACTCTGGAAAACAGTATGAAGCTTCCTCAAAAAGTTGAAAGTAGAGTTGCCCTATGACCCAGCAATCAGACTACTGGGTATTTACCCTAAAGGTACAAATGTAGGGATCTAAAGGGGCACATGTGCCCTAGTGTGTTTACAGTAGCAATGTCCATCATAGCTAAACTATTGAAAGAACCCAGATGTCCATCAACAGATGAATGGATAAAGAAGAGGTGATAAACACACACACACACACACACACACACACACACACACACACACACACAGAGGAATACTATGCAGCCATAAGAAAAGCCCACAAAATCTTGCCATTTGCAATGACGTGGATGGAACTAGGGGGTATTATGGTGAGCAAAATAAATCAGAGAAAGACAATTATCATATGATCTCTAATGATATGAAGAATTTGAGATCCAGGGTGGGGGGGGGTTAGCTGTGGAGGGTAGAGAGGGAAAAAAATGAAACAAGGTGGGATCAGGAGGGAGACAAACCAAAAGAGACTCTGAATCTCACAAAACAAACTGAAGGTTGCTGGGGGGTGGGGAGGGAGAGATAGGGTGGCTGGGTTATAGACAATGGCAACGGTATGTGGTATGGTGAGTGCTGTGAAATGTGTAAGCCTGATGACTCACAGACCTGTACCCTTGGGGTGGATAATACATCATTTGTTAATTAAAAAACAAACAAATAAACAAACCTGGGACTCAGAAGTTCTCTTGGTATTGTACTAAGAAAATGATACTTTATGACTATTATAGGACTACATAAACAAGAAACATTTTTAACCTTCACTGGTAATTAGTGACATTTAAAAAATTCTGAAATTAAAAAAAAAATTATTGAGTATGCACCATATTTGAGAAGCAGGAGTTTATTAAACAAAGTAGACCTGGTCCTTGCCCTTGTGAATCTTATAATCTAATGATAAAGACAGATATTAAATAAGTACTTAGGAGGGTTCTTTTGAAAAAAAAATCCACTGAATCCTGAATCTGCTGAATCCAATGAATGTTGCTTTATTAATTTGAATTTACAGATACATAGTCTAATGATGGCAGGCCATGTGTAATTCAAATATGACTGAAAAATAATTTACCTGATTCATGCCACCATACGTTGATTTTAAGTCCTTTTGATGTCTAGTTTGGGAACATAAAACTAGAGTTTTATTATTCAAGAATTCAAAATGTATTTGCCTTTCTATTATTTTCTGCAGTCACATACCAAACCACATACCAGTGGTTGACCCTGGCAGATGAGAGTATTTTATCACTGAGATTGTTTAGAATTGCCAGTACATAATTATAGTTAAAAGTTGACTACTTTTGGTCAGTTTTATTACTGTTTAAATGTCTCTGTGCACCCAACATGGAAGGTACGGAGGGCAGAACATTCCTAGTGTCCTTGCTCCTCAATATGCCACTGGCTTTCTCCAGTCATCTTGGAACCATACAAGCAATAACACTATAAACATTAATGATTCTTTTGAATTTAGATATTTTATTATATCTTATATTGGTAGAGCATTTATTATACACCAGGGAAGGTCCTAAGTACTTCCCAGATATTAACTTCAAAATCCCCCATAAAAACCTTTTGGAGAAGATAAAAAATATTTTTCGAAAATTAAGGACTTTAGTTAAAAAACTATCCAGTTTAAAGAGTCAGTACTGTTTTTCTGCACAAAATTACTGTTAAGGTTTAAAAATTGTTTTGTGTTGTAGAATTGAGTTTTACTTTGTAGTCTGAAATAATAGCTATTGTCTGGGAGGGAATTAATTTGACCTCTTTGAAATGCTAATTAAATTCTTATCTACAAACCCAATATTTGCACTGTTGAGCTATGTAAAGGAAATATAAAATCCATAGGCTTGATGAAACGATAAAAGACATTTGTTTACCTAAATCATTAAAAAGAAACAATCACTTTTATTCTGGATATGTGTTCTTTCCCACATCTAAGGACAAAATAAAATAATACCAATATATAGAAAGCATATTACACTTAATTACACAGTGATGTTTGTTATTTAGGTTGCTTTGACATTACACAAAGGAATAATTCCTGAATTTTAAAAATTATAACAGACTAAGTTAATATAATTTCTACCTTTACATAAACAATCAAATGATTTCAGTTTGATTTCTGTGAACCTAAGAATTTAAATTTTCACCAGGTTCCAGATGTTCTTTTTTTTTTTTTTTTTAAGATTTGGTTTATTCATTTGAGAGAGAGAGCAGTTGGAGAAGGGAAGTGGAGACAGACAAGCAGACTCCGCATTGAGTGCAGAGCCAAAAGTGGGGCTTGATCTCAGGATGGGGATATCATGACCTGAGCCAAAATCTAGTTGGACCCTTAACCACCCAGGCATCCTCCCAGTTGTTCATTCTTTCTTTTTTTTTTAAGATTTTATTTATTTATTTGACAGAGAGAGACACAGCAACAGAGGCAACACAAGCAGGGGAGTGTGAGAGGGAGAAACAGGCTTCCCACTGAGCAGGGAGCCCGATTAGGGGTTGATCCCAGGACCCTGTGATCATGACCTAAGTTGAAGACAGACGATTAATGGCTGAGCCACCCAGGTGCCCCCCAGGTGTTCATTCTTATAAGTTAAATATAATATACTATTTTTTATACTTTTACCAACATATTCTGTTATGATTTTGGTTATACTTTTAATTAAAAACATTCTTGGACGGTAGGAAAGTTTATGGCATAATTTCCAATAGATCTGGTTGGTGGCAAGGGTTCATAATGAACAGATACACAATAATCCACACTACATTACATATTTTAAATAATAACTACATATTTTCAGACTCATGCTTCAATTCAAGAAATCCTACATTCAACGTACATCAGTGCAGTGAATTTTGTCTCTTACCTACCCACTTGGATTTCCTGATACAAAGAAGTTCAGGCCAAACAATTATCCTTTTGTGTTTACTTGGCCACAGCTGAATTTTTCCATTTTTAGATTTTTAAAAGAAAATTGAATATATAACAATAATATTTTTCCTCTTCATTATGGCCCTACCACAATGGCCATAAATTAAACATAATCATAATAAAATAAGATTATGTCCTTTATTTTAATTATCTAATTCAAGTGATAAGAGAAAAAGAATAGGCTTACACTGACCTATATGAAATGGACTTTTGTGGACATAAAAGTGTCTTATTTTTCATATTGATTCAGGTGTAGAAATTATTTCCTATCAAAACTAATGTCATGTCACAGAGTATCTTACAAATAAAATTCCCTCTTCTGAGAAGGAATGGGCCTGTTTATGCGTGTGGATGACTGAGAATGCTAGAGGTGTTGATTTAGACGGAATATAATTGTACTTCAGAGTCTGATGCTTAAAATCACTGTGAGTCAGAATAATGTATACATGGAACAAATCGACCAACAGGACTTCTCTAATAACTGACATGTTAGTGAGGCTATATTGAACCAGGATTGAACTCAAGTCAGACTGCCACTCATGATTTACCTGGCGGGGCGTTTTGTTTGAGTGAAAGTGAGTTATGTCTTTGATTAGAACATACAGGAAAATAGAGTCATCAGATAGACAGAATGGAGATTGACTTGTTTAAAAACTTGTATTGAACCAAAGCCAGTATTTTTCCTCATTCTCCCAACATGGGTTTACACAACACAGACACAGATCTGAGCTGAGGCTACAGAATAAAGATAATAGCAGAACATTTGGTATTGCTTCGAATATAGCTTAAACTGGAAAAAGAGGCATACTGGATTAAATCCTTTTGCTTATTCATAAGGCAAATGATCAGTTAATTAATATGTAGTACCAGTTTTTCAACATAGAACATTTTCTACTAGCCCAGAAGTTTAAAAAAAGAATCTCTGAAATTCCAACGTGAGTGGCCCTCGACAAAAGACAGTCATGTTTTATTCCTTTTAGTTTCCTAGAGATCATCATGATTCTCTTCTTTCTTTTCTTCAAGCTACACATTTTTAGTGATGTTTCGGGTGCTTGGAATGAGGAAAGAGGCTTTCAGAAGGTTGAACACCCTATGGGACAGCACTGATATCAGGAAGCTCAACTTCCAGATAAAGCCCAGTAGCTTAACAGAAGGTTCAGCTCAACAAAGGATCAGAGAGACAATATTTGTCTAGAAGAAGGTGTCCAAAGAGAAAACAGACTTTATCATGACCTAACCTACCTAACCCCTATTCCCCACTTCCCTTCCCTAACTCTTACTCATTCTTCAGATCTCAAGTTAAATATCATTTGCACAGGGACATCCTCCCTGACCCCCTGACCTAGTTAAGTACCTTGTTATACTCTCACAGCATTCTCCATTTGTGTTTGGTATAATTCATTGCTATTTATTTATCTATAAAGCTGTGTTTATCTAATTTCACTGTAAATCTCCATGCCTTGCCTATAACAAGCACTCAAAAATATTTGTTAAAAGAATGAATGAATGAATAACTGAGACCAAGAAAAGCAGTTACATTTTATGATGGGCTTTCAGAGAGAAAATCTGAGATGGAGAGTTTGATTTTGAGGGGTCAGTACTGGACCATTTCCCTGTAATACTTCTTAATAATTTCCTTCCTCTCATTTGAAGTCATAGCTCTTTGTTTTTGCACAAAGAATACGATTATCCCCATGATATCTTGACAAATACAAACATACTTATCTTTGGAGTACACAATCTACAATACTACAATTTGCACCAGCATAATGGGAATGGACCATGGAGCAGACATTTGAATCTTCTACCCATCCTTTGTTTATGTGCCTAGAGACTCCAAGTGTTGACAATAGCTCTGAATTATTTTTAATAGACTAATGGTTAACACTGAAACAAACCACATGTACTTGAGCATGACAAACGTCGTATTAACAGTGTTGTTAATATCATAACTATCTCTTGTATCAGACTGACCTCGCACTTAAAAACAGTAGCATAGCAATTATGGTCACCACTAGATTCTTAATCCTGTACTTCTTCCCATCCTATGATGATACTTACTCATGGAACATTTCCTGATGATGATTTTGCACTAATTCTACTGAATACTGAAAGGCACTAGAATTTCTTATTGTAAATTCACTTTGACCATCAACTAGTATTGGGAAAAAACATGTTCTTATAAACACATTACAGTCTTCTCTGGAGTGCCACTAATAACAAAATTCCCACTCCGCATTTAGTCTTCAAGTAGCCTTGTCCTGCCGCCACAACAGGGACTTTGTTTTCAATTACTCAGCACTTGGGGGCAGAAATCTTTGCCTTTTCCCATCTCAATCCCTGTCTGAGCAGCAAAAAGGATAACACATATCAAGCAGTTTAAAATCCTCCCTGGTGTTATAAACAGGCAGTTAGTCAGAAAGCTTTCTAAGGAAAAATCCCTCTCAAAACAGAAAAATATACTTGAATATTTTGTGAGCACTTTGTAGAGATAGAAATAAATGGAGAAAGCTACAAGCTGTCGGATTCACTCCCCTAATACGTCTTTGCTGTCATCGGAGTAGGATTTAATTCAAAACTGAACACGCTTTGGAAATTTACTTTCCTCAAGAAAAGTGCAGCCTTGAGGAGAAAGTAATTACTAAATATGAGTGAGGAAAGGGAACAATGGACCGAAGCCTAAACAGATCATTATAGTTGTTACCAGAGGGTTTCAGAGTCAGGAAGAGGAAGAAAATGGTATGTACATGTTTGACATTTTAATATTACACTCTCATTAGCTGCTTTCTAAACTCTGAAATGTTTGACATGTAATTTAACTACCCAGAGGATAGGCCATTTTCTCTAGCCCTTACAGAGTAAGTCTGTTTAAAATAGAAAAAGAAGAAAAAGATGGAAAAAGAGGTAGAAGAAAAGGGTACTATGTAACTACAATTTTAGAAAGCTGAAGAGAATGGTTATATCCACCATTTGGGATTATCATGAATTACTGGCAATATTCTTTAAATTTAAATTCAATTAGTCAACATAGAGTACATCATTAGTTTCAGATGTACTGTTCAATAATTCATCAGTTGCATATAACCCCCAGTGCTCATCACATCACGCGCCAATATTTTTAATAGAAGTTGTAACTTACTCATTGTTGATTGCATTAATGAATTTTCAATTTTACTGGAAATCAGTTATTGCTATTGACTGGGACAAGGCTGAAAATATTTAAATATTTATGCAAATTTACATTTAAAATAGTTTTATTTAATGAGCTCCATGAATCTATATCATAACTTACATAATTTCCAAAGAAGCAGGTGTTGATGACTTTGAAAATACCTACTAGAGAAGGGGTGATACTTGTTATCTTATTTTCTGCTGGTTGTTAAGACCTTTGTGTATAAAAATTCTTCCTGGATCTTTTATAAAAAATCAGGTACTGGTTTTCTTTTTTTTCTTTTTTTTTTTTATTTATTTTTTTTTTTTAAAGATTTTATTTATTTATTTGACAGAGAGATCACAAGCAGGCAGAGAGGCAGGCAGAGAGAGAGGAGGAAGCAGGCTTCCTGCTGAGCAGAGAGCCCGATGTGGGGCTCGATCCCAGGACTCTGAGATCATGACCTGAGCCGAAGGCAGTGGCTTAACCCACTGAGCCACCCAGGCGCCCCAACTGGTTTTCTTTAGCATAAAGAACAAGCAATAAATATCATTAAGATCAGTAGGTTGACTACCTTATCGTATGAGTGGAATTTAATAAGCCGCCCAATTTTCTGCTCCTACTTTCAGAGTCACCAGACTAACAATGCACATTTGAAAATCCTAAATGAAAAAAAGGCACAACTACAAATTTCTGGAGTACAGACATGCGTGTTCCCTTATCAGAATCCTCAGCTGGCAGATTCTCAGCAAATGATGTTTTTTGTTTATCATTTCTGCATACTGGTCTGATTCAGAAAATAGGAAACTCCTTTGTTACAAGGTTCTATATTTTTTTCCAGAATTTTTTTCCATTTTTTTTTTTTTATTATCGCTTTTGGCCCATTGTAAAATAAGTATTATAAAGAGAGCTAACAGGTGGAATATGGAAAGTTTCTTTTTCATTTCTTGAATTACATGGTTCCCGGGCCCACCTCTTAGGAACTTATCATAAAATATATTAAGATATGCTAAGTTCCTGTTCTGCATAATATTTAATTGATTGATGGGAAATATTGCTCCAACTAATTTACCAAAAATATATACTTATTTTGCCCAAACTAGGGTAATCTGCTTCCTATTAATCAAAGAGGTTAATTTTTACTCATTCCAGAAACACATGTTTCCAATACAATGAATAAATTGACATGTCCTATACTTCCTCTGAATGATGACTTGGCTGTTGAGGTTTTGTTCTTTTTGGGTGGAGAGAAAAAGAAACAGAGATGAAAAAGAAACGGAGAGAAGGAATGGGACAGATCCCTCAGGCTCTTGATTGATTCAAGCCTTGTCGTCCACTTTTTCCCCTTTCTCTGCACTGTCTGAACACAAACAGAATTCATAATTGTCCCCATTGCCATGATCATCTAACCTTTGCTTTAATATGTGCATTGCCCAGTGTTTTACACACAGTATCTGTTTATTTAAATGAATTTACATCCTTATCCACATTGAGTAAGAATGCTCATTTTCTCAAAAACTTACTAGACTGATACTTTGTTTTCAATTTGCCAATCTAGTTTGAGAAAATATAATGCCACTTTATGTTTATTTTCCTGATTACTAATGAAATTGAATATTATTTTTGCTTATAAAGAATTTGTATTTCTTCTGGGAATGACTTTCTTATATTTTGCCCATATTTTTTGGCATATATTTGCCCATATTTTTGGGGCATATATTTGCCCATATTGCTATTCCATGATCATTTTAAAATGCTTTATTAGAAGAATAATATATTATAATTTTCTTGTTTCTCATTTAGCTCTTAAATGTGTGAATATCATATTTCACTGTTCTTTAATTAGTACAAGCAAACTTTTCATCAAGAACACACCAGATTCCTTAATTTTCATCTTCCATTATATCTTATATAGAGTAGGCCAAAGATAGGGACTCTGAGAAATACACTTATATGTATAATGGTGAATTTCTCCTGAGAGCTACCTGATCAGCCAAAATTAACATAGATATTGGGCTATTTTAATATAGCAGTGATTTGGGTATATTTAGGATATTTAGGTGCCTTTCACAAGTTTAGAAATGGTTACTTTACAACATCACTTATCATGAACAAACTAATTATAAACTAAGGCATCACTTGTCACTATCCAGTATTTTTAAGTTTTCTTAAAGCAAAATCATAATGTTTTAACAATGGAGGCAATTACTCTAGTTTGTACAGAAAATCATTCTTAAATGAAGTTTAAAAAATATTTCACAAAAAAAGATAGACAAAATCAACCTAAACATGTCCTAAGTCTCAGGTTTATATTTTCTACAGATTAGTAAATTTTCATCGTATTTTAACTTCAGGTTTTTGGCTAAAGATCAACCAATGTTAAAGTCTCAAAAAAGTAATGTTATTTAAACATGGGAAATATCTTAAAATATAATTATTTGGGCCTTGTATATGTATACGTACTTGGAGAGATGGGCTGCAGGCACAATTTTCTTAATGAGCTATGACAACACTTAAAAGAGACTGTGTGCTATGCTAATTTGAATTTCCTGACAGGAATTGTTTTAATATTCTTCCAAGTTCTTAAGTTTGCCTAGTAAGTGTGCCAGTACAAACAATGAGATGTACTTATTTATTCTGTTCTTTGAAGAGTCTCCTATCCAAGTTGTCTTTTTTATTTGTATTATATTATATATTTTATGTTTGTATTATATTATATAAACATATATAAGTATCCTAGCATAGAAATAATATATTATTTTTATATATTTATTATCACATAAATATAATTTATATATCATTTCTATGTTTAGGATACTTTCATAGTGGGGAACATATTACATTTAATTGGATTTCTGATCACTATCATGCCACTAATCATTTTTGTGGGAAACTTTCTTCTGATAGTAATTTTGCTCTACATGTTTTATAGTTTAATTTCTTATGTTCAAAAAGTGTTGACTGGTTATCTATTGATATTTTATGAATATATTTTAGAAAGCTCTACTGTTTTACTTTAATTATAATGAGAACAAGTATTTTGTTTTTAAGGGCAATTGAATATTTTCCGAGATAAACAAAAGGTTTCATCATAAATAATTTATTCTATCCTACATAAAGATAGAAAAAGACCACAGATGATTTGTTCTTTTCTGCTATTTCTTTCTTTCTTTCTTTCTTTCTTTCTTTCTTTCTTTCTTTCTTTCTTTCTTTCTGTGCTCTTTTTGAAATTCAAGACAAAGGCTTCTCATTTACTCTAAGCTTCCCCAAATCCCCTTTCGTATCTATAAATTCTTCCAATAACGAAGCGCCAAAATGTTCAAATACCTACGAACTTTGGGCATGGAATGATCTACTGCAAACATTTTTTTCTTTGAGAGATCTTTTGTCTTAAAAATTCATGATTTTTAAAAAATTTTAATCTGTAATATATTTATTTCAGTATAATAAATAATGTAGAGCTGAAATCATGAAAATCCTAGAAGAAAACATAAATGGTCAACTCCTTGACATTGGTCTTGGTGAAGATTTTTAGGAACTGACACCAAAAACAAAGAAAACAAATGAAAAAATAAAATAGGTGAGACTGGGTGCCTGGGTGGCTCAGTCAGTTAAGTGTCTGACTCTTGATTTGAGCTCAGGTCATAATCTCAGGCTTGTGAGATCAAGCGACACATTGGGCTCCATGCATGCTCAGCGGGAGTCTGGTTCTTTTTCTTTCTCTCTCTCCCTCTCAAAACAGTCAATCAATCTTGAAAAAAAAAAAAAAGTGGGACTGCATCAAACTGAAAACCTTCTGCAGAGCAAAGGAAACCATCAATGAAATGAAAAGGCAAACTACTGAATGGGAGAAAATACTTGCGAATCATATATCTGATATAGAGTTAATATCCAAAAGCTATAATGAACTCATACAACTCAACACACACAAAACAAACAATCTGATTAAAAAGTGAACAAAAGATCTTAATAGACATTTTTCCCAAGAAGACATATAAATGGGCAACATGCACATGGAAAGATGTTCAACATCACTAATCATCAGGAAAATGCAAGTCAAAATCCCAAAAAGATACCACCTTCCACCTGTTAGGTGCTTATTATCAGAAGACAAGAAATAGAAATGTTGATGAGGATATAGAAAAAAACGAACCCTTTTGTGCATGGGTGGGTGGGAGTATAAGTTGGTGCAGCCCCTACAGAAAACAGTATGGAGATTCCTCACAAAGTTTAAAATAAAGCTACCATATGATCCAGCAATTTCACTTTTTGATATTTATTTGAAGAAAATGAAAATGCTAACTCAAAAAAGATATATGCAGCCCCATGTTCATTGCAGCATATTTATAATATCCAAGATAAGGAAACAATCTAAATGTCTATCAATGGATGAACGAATAAAAAATACATGGTGTGTACATATGTATGTATGTGTGTGGATAATATATTGTGTGTGTGTATATATATATATATATATTTGTTGTAATAGCAAATTATTGAGCCATTAAAAAAGAGGAAATCTTGCCATTTGCAACAACATGGATGGACCTTGAAGAAATGTGAAATAAGTCAGACAGAGAAAGGCAAACACCATATGACTTCACTTTTATATGGAATCTAAAAACAAACAAACAAAAAAACAATAGAAAGAGGTCATACATACAGAGAACAGACTAGTGGCTGCCAGAGGCAGAGAGGGGGGAGGTTGGATGAAATGGGCGAAGGGGTCAAAAGGTACAAACTTCCAGTTGTAAAATAGATAAATCATGGGGATATAATGTACAGCACAGTGACTATATTATTTTGCATACTTGAATGTTGTTAAGACAGTAGATCTTCAAACTTTTCACCATAAGAAAAAATATTAGATGTTAACTAGAATTACTGTGATGATCATCTTGCAAGATATACAAATACTGAATCATTATGTTGCACACCTGAAATTAATATATTATATGTCAATTATACCTCAATAAGAATTGTGTAGGTAAAATACACAATAGAAAGTAAATAATGATTGGATCGATTAACATAAAATAAATTAGTTTAGGAAAAAAAGTCTTGACTACTACCCAGATTTCTGAACAACAATGACAAAAAAAGGACCAGTAACCACAGAAAGCCAGGCAAGCAGTCTGGAGAACAAATACTGAGATAAAATCGTGAAAATCCAGCACAACCTACCTCTTAGTTCTTGATGTGAAAAAGATTGGTATTTGGTTTTCCAGGTCTGAGAAGCCTGGGTTGGGAGCTGAAAGTGTCTATAGAGAGTGACAATTCACCAAAACTGGTAGGTATGGCTGAGCTGATTGCAAAGAATCTGGATGAGCTACAAAATTTATAACATGACCCTCAATACCGAGTCCAATGTTCCAGATATGCTCTGACAAGCAAAGAGAATGGTTGTGGGACTACTTTTCATGAGCTGTTTGATTTCACCTCAACATTCTAGAATTTCATCAGTTTTAAGATCATACATAAGTAATATTGTTTCATTGGTAAGAAAATGGAGCAAGAGCACACAAAAGTAAAATTTTTCAGTGTCTCTGTTTTTTTTTTTTTTAACCTAAAATAAACAATGTAAGCATTTTTTCCAGGTTCTTATACTTGGAGAGCCACATGTTTACCAATAACTATATACATCTCAGAAACATCTGATCACAAATGCTAGACTCCTCTCATGAAGCCACTGAGTTCTGCTCACCTAAATATAGTCTTTTCTCAAACTTTGAATATTACAGACTTGAAGATAATGAGAATCTTTTTGAAAAATATGTCTGCTTATTAGTCATGCAACACTATGAGTTTGTCCACCTCATCATGAAGTCCTTATTTAGTAATGAAACGCTGATTAACACTGATTAACTGATAGATCACTGATTAAAATGGTTCATTAGGGAAGTAACTTGCATCTTATTAATAAACAACCAAATTATCCTCATCTCACAAACTGTCATTAAATAGTTTAGTCTTAGAAGAAATTTCTCTGTCCTCCCCAAATAGTAATGCTTTGTCTCTTAATACCTTTCTTAATTTCAGAATACTCATCCCTTAGTACACTTACAAGTGAAATTTTAAAGCTTATTAGATTATTTTTTGTCCTCAGGTGTATCTTTCACCATTCCTGGGTAACATTGCATGAAGCACTATATCTAAAAACTGCATGTTGAATACTCAGCTAAATGATCATATTCAATAGTCTTTAATCCCTATAAACTGTGTCTGTGAAAAGTATTTATTCTTCCTCTTTCTACCTCTAAAATAGGAATATGGCCTAAGACTTATCTTGTAGCTGGTTATCTTTCTCTCTTTATTCTTCTGCTGGAGATCTCATCTGATAAATGCTTTATATCTTCACAGTAATACCGAAATATTTTCCTCAAATGCAGCTACCTCCCCAAATGTCATATGTGTTATCTTTGTATCTATTATTTTTTATGTCTGATATTCTTCCTTCACCCAAAATTCAATACTGGAAGGTCACTGTGGTCTGATAGAAAGTCATTGTAGACTATGAGTAATCAAAAAAGTTGGGACGCCTGGGTGGCTCAGTTGGTTAAGCGGCTGCCTTCGGCTCAGGTCATGATCCTAGCGTCCTGGGATCGAGTCCCACATCGGGCTCCTTGCTCGGCGGGGAGCCTGCTTCTCCCTCTGCCTCTGCCTGCCATTCTGTCTGCCTGTGCTTGCTCTCTCTCCCTCTCTCTCTGACAAATAAATAAAATCTAAGAAAAAAAAAAAAGATTTAAAAAAGTTGATTTGGGGTCCTAAACGTGCCCTGATTCTGTGATCTTTGTCAGAGTTGTTGATTACTCATCTCGAAAACAAGAATGATAGAACTTTTTCTGTTTCTTTACTCTCCCTTGTTACATAATGATTAAAATTAATAGACATTTTTCCTCCACCCTTTTTGTTCTTTATGAGTCTGTAGTGTTCATGATTTACATCTTTTTATTCTTCCATTTAACCAGCCTCTTGAAGTCATTTTAAAAATCACCTGATATTTTGAACTCTAAATCCTGCCATTCATGATGTACTGATAATTCACTTTATTATGATTCTTGCATAGTAATATCCCTCAAATATATCTTTCCCTTCCCATTTCCAATGTATACTCCATGATTCTAGATTTTATTACTTCCATTCTGCAATAATGCCAAAAACTATCCTAACTGTTCACTGATCTTTATTTTCTATTTTCCTGTTTCTTTCCTCTGCTTTCCTTTTTTTTTTTTAAAGATTCTTATTTATTTATTTGACAGGCAGATCACAAGTAGGCAGAGAGGCAGGCAGAGAGAGAGGAGGAAGCAGGCTCCCCACTGAGCAGAGAGCCCGATGCGGGGCTTGATCCCAGGACCCTGGGATCATGACCTGAGCCGAAGGTAGAGGCTTTAACGCACTGAGTCACCCAAGTGCCCCTCCTCTGCTTTCCTTAATTGAATTGTTTTTTTCTTATTTTTCTTAGTTCTTCACTTTATCCTTACATTTAAAAAAAAAAAGGATATAAGGTGATTTATAAAGAACACCTCTGGGGTACCCATGTGGCTCAGTTGGTTGAGCGTAGGACTTTCAATTTCAGTTCACGTCGTGATTTCAGGGTCGTGAGATAGAAACCCGCATTGGGGCTCCATGCTGGGTGTGAAGCTTGCTTAGGATTTGCTCTCTCCCTTTCCATCTGTCCATCCTTCCCATGTGCTCTCTCTCTCTCTTTCAAACAATTATAAATAAAAAGAACACCTCCTCCCTAATTGTGTTTTGAAGAGCAGAAACAATGATAAGTAAAAATGGGATGATAAAATGGAGATAATAGATGTTTTAAGCTAAGCATGTGATCACTTATTAAGCACCATGGGAAACTACTTAAGCACCATGGGAAACTAATAAGGCACTTCATTCATTCATTAATTCATTGGAAGAATGTTTTACTTTCTCTAAATAGATTGTTCTTTAGAGGGCATAGAATGTCTGCTCTCACAATGTAATCACAGCCAGGACAGGACAGCCAGGATCCCACCTGGGAAATGTGACTGAGATTAGTGCTCTTTTTCCAAAACACAGCCGCTCCCCTGTACCATTACTTCCATTTTAATTTCCCACTCTTTCCACTAAGTTATTCATTCCCTAATCACTGGCGATATAATGACCATATCTAGCCACATAGGCTCTACCTTCCATAACCAGACTTTTTACTCATTCTTTTCTAATACAAATGATGAGAACCTGATCATAATTTATCTGCTCAGTTACTTAAATGTTTTTTGTAGATTAGATTGTTGTAAAACAGGAAAAACCTCTTCAGAGTACATGTAATTGGTCCTTATCCATTATATTACCCTAAACCATATCAGAGATTTTAAAAAACATCATGCACACTGATTTCCAATAGGACTGAAAGTACACCACCTGTTCGTTATTAACACTTTTCATTGTCACGTTATTGAGAAGAGTATAATCACACAGAGAACTCATTCTATTTCTCTCGTAAATTAGTATCAGGGACTAATAGAAGCAAAAGACGATGAAGGCATTTTCAAATTTTAATTAGTTATTAAGTTTTGGAGTAAGTGGCAAATAAAATCCATTAGTAGGTGTTCTTATCAATGAACATATCTGTAGGGAGTCTTTCACATAACAGCCTGTCAATAAATGAAGAAGCCTGAAATTTTTCATTAAATAGAAAATAGGCATTTTAAGAAGGATGTTTATATATGTTATTTTCATGGATGAACACAGTAGGAAATAAAAGGACTGAAGCTGATAACTGACTTGTCGCAGGGGCCTGAACTGCAGCTTTAATTATAAGCAAAAACCTGCAAGTTCCTGACATCCCGAGGAAAAATATAATTCAATAAATCATCATTTAAAAAATGAACTTGGATGTATCATTCCACAACAGAACTAAATGACAGCATAGACAACTATTTCACATGCATCATATATGAGACTAACCTTCTAAAATTGCAACAATTGAAATAAATCAATGTAATTCCTTCATAACTAGAAGTTTAAAAACCTTCTTTCCCAATTTTTAAATTTGAGTATGTTGACATACAACGTTAACCTTAGTTCCAAGTGTACAACGTAGCAATTCAACTCTACACATTACGTGTTCACCACAAGTGTAGCTACCGTCCATACCATACAAGGCTATTAAAGTATCATTGACTACATTCCCTGTGTTATACCTTCTAGTCCTGAACTTCTTTCCCAATTTGTTAATGTAGAGAAATGCCGTTTCAGTATACGGTGTCTAATTTCTCATGAATCCATCCTAAAAACTTGTCCGCAAATCACGAGTCAGCGACTATTCAGTTCTAAGTGTGACTGCACAACTTATAATTTGGTCCAAAGTGTCATACTGAGATAAGAGAGCTAATATGTCTTCTTATAACATGCACAAATTAAAAACTTACCACATAAAGCAGCTAGGGAAAATCTTATATTGAGCATCAGACTCTTTTTTTTTTTTTTATTTTATTTATTTGAGAGAGAGACAGTGAGAGAGAGCATGAGAGGCGAGAAGGTCAGAGGGAGAAGCAGACTTCCCATGGAGCTGGGAGCCCGATGTGGGACTCGATCCCGGGACTCCGGGACTGTGACCCGAGCTGAAGACAGTTGCCCAACCAAATGAGCCACCCAGGCGCCCGAGCATCAGACTCTTGATTTCAGTTCAGGTTATGATCTCAGGGTGAGACAGAACCCTGCACTGGGCTGTGTTGGGTGTGAAACCTACTTTAGATTGTGTCTCTCCCTTTCCCTCTGCCCTTCCCCCTGTGCTATCACTCTCTTTCTCTCTCTCTCAAATAAATACAAATAAAAAGAAAACCTCCTCCACCTTTATATACGTGTGTGTGTGTGTTATAAATCATATATGTATGTATAATATGGTAATATATAGACTAATATATAAAGATATATGATAAATACCGTAGGCGAAGCAAATGTCATTATATATACGTACTAACTCAGAGAAGATCACAAACAAATTTACCATTTGAGTACCAGATGTGTATCATTTGAGTACCAGATGTGGTAACTTAACCACAACTTTCTCTATTGTAGACTAAAGTTCTTCCCCATTAAATGTTGCTGGGAAATCTACTATGTAGTCTTATTTATTTGTTTTTCCTACTGTGTAGTTTTAAATGGTAAATTTGCCAACGATTTTGGTTGGCATCTCTGAGACGTGGGGGTGAATCTTCTCAGAAGTTACAGCTACTTTTAAAGTCACTATTTCTTTTCTTTTTTCTTTTTTTTATTTGAGACAAAGAGAAAGGGTAAGAGCACACAGAAGCGGGGGGGGGGGGGGCAGCAGAAGGAGAGGGAGAAGCAGACCCCCCCTTGAACAGGGAGCCCGGTGAAGGACTCGCTCCCAGGACCTTGGGATCATTACCTGAGCCAAAGGCAGACACTTAACTGACTGAGCTACCCAGGTGCCCCTAAAGTCACTATTTCTAAAATGTTTCCTTTTTCTTCGTGTTTTCTGACACACTCCTATTCAGCTTTCCAAGCAAAATCCAAGGAATCATCTCATCAAAAACTTGACCAGATAGGATTTCCTAAACTATACCTATTTTATAGACCTCTGTGACATCGGAAGTTACCTTATTATTTGGAGAACATTTGTTTACTCATGGAGATATCTTGAGTCCTAATTTAAGAATAGGAACTTATTTCTGTTCAACTGGGTATTCAAGAGGAAAGTAGGAAAGAATTTTAAAAGGGGGAAAATACATTTGTGTGTGTGTGTGTACCTACAACACACATATGTGTGTGCACACATGCACACATACATATACCAGACCAATACCCTGAGAACTAGAATTAAAATTCCAGGAGAAATAATAATATAGAAAATAATTAACATAGAGACTCTGATAAGGAATATTGTAGACAGTAAATAATCAAAAGGGAAAGAGAAGAGGATTTCAAAAGAAACTTCAAAAGACTAATTAAAATCACCCAGATATAGAGAAAGCAGACCTTCAAGCAGAACCATGTAATGCATTAAGAACACAGACAGCTAGAGGAAGAGGACTAGATGTAATCTTAGTACAAGAGAAACAAGCCTCAATACAAAGAAGGAAATTGATTTCACATCAAGGGAGGGACAGGGGCACTTTCTTTGGTCTGTAAATGAAAAAGAAATACAGAGGGGGACTTTAATTTAGGATACCATGGCTATGTTGGGAGATGTGCAAGATCCAAGTTTGAAGATGTTCGATGAAGAAGTGAATTAAGGAAAGATTCAATTTTTAGATGTGTAACGCTCCACCACCTCTAAAGAAATATGAAGGGGAAAAAATGATTAAACCTTCTTACATATTCCAGCATACCAAAAGAGGTGTCTGTGAGGGCAGACTTTCTACAGTGTCTTAGGAAACAGACGGATTGGAGAAAACAGAAAATGAGCCACAGGCCAAATATTTAGATGCACTCTCTAAGACATGAAGGATACTTATTTAGACATCAATGCCAACAGTTTGGAATACACTTCACACACACGTGCATGTTCATGCACACACACACACACACAAATACAGAAGTAGGACAGCATAATTATTAAGCTATCATAATTATCAAGCTATCAAGTATAGAAAGACTAGAGTTTTACATATTACTGATCCATGCTACAATAATAGCTAAAAATTAATATCTTAATAGCTACTATATATACAAGTGTGTATATATACACACATACATACACACACACACATTTACAGGGTGCCTGGCTGGCTCAGTCGGTTAAGCGGCTGCCTTCAGCTCAGGTCATGATCCCAGGGTTCTGGAATCGAGCCCTACATCGGACTCCCTGTTCAGTGGGGAGTCTGCTTTTCCCTCTATCTCTGCCTGCCACTCTGCCTTCTTGTGCTCTCTCTCTCTGTCAAATAAATAAATAAAATCTTTTTTAAAAATATCCACACATATACAGAAGGAAATAAGGAAATCAAAGTAAAAGCAGTGGTCAAAAGGAAAGATTCTTCACTCTCTTTTCAAGATATCTTGGTGGCAGGATATATTTTTAAATGATATAAAGAAAGCACTCAAGGGAAGGAGTAAAACCAAAAGCTTTAAAGAGAAAAGTAGATATCCCCAGCTGTAGAAGGTGTTCAGTGAAACATGTAGTTGGAAAAAAATAATCAAGAGTTAAGTGGAGCAGAAACAGCAAAAATGAAAGGGCAAAGAAAAGACATTTATATTGACAGAGTCAAGAGAAGAAAAGAAGAAAGAACTCTGCTAAAAAAAAAAAAAATTCACCTGCAGAAATCCCAAGGTTTATATACTCATTCAACTGTTGTTTATTGTGAGCCTACTATGTGTCAGGTACTATGATACAGAACTTTGCAAATGAATAGGCCACAGCTCCAACTTTCAAAATGTTAGCAGTATTTTGGGATTATTCCAAGAAGGACTGTAACCACAATGCAATATTTATCCTCCTTTCTCTTCATAGGAGTGAATGAGGTCTTATCGTGTTCTAATGTTTTTTTTTTCCTTCTTCAATGCTTTGCTAGTGAGCACACTAGCACACTAGAAAGAATTCATATAAATGCTCCATAGTGTGCTTGTTAAAAACAGCATATGCTCTGACGTTAGACTCTGGAGTTTTCATTCTGGCAAGGTTAAAAATGAATTCATCTTAAGACACGGGCTCCTGGCTAAGTACTCAGTAAATATTAGGTGGTATTGTGTTATTTAATATTCAGACCAACCACAGGAGGTAGGCATTATTATTATTCCCATTCTAAAGAGAGGTAAGAAAAGATGAAGAGAGATTAAGACATTTAATAATGGCAAAGCTAATAATTGACAGAATCAGGATTCAAATCCAAGGGTTGTATGTCTTTCGACGGAGTCTGTGCCAAAAGTTTGACCTCAAAGCACAAAGTCATCACCAATAAATATTAGCCATTACTATTATTAATCTAAGGATTCTGTTATTTATGACATTATCTCTCAGTCTGTGCACTTATCATTGTTAGGTAACAGGCTGCTATAAATCACTGGCTTTCTTTCTGTATCATAAACACACCTAGAGGCCCTTTATGCTTGCTGTTCCCTCTGCCAAGAACGCTTCTCTCCCTTCATATCTTCATGCCAGTGAATTGCTCCGGAGATTTGGTTCTAAGTGCAAATGGTCCCCTTGGAGAAGCTTCCCTCGAGCACCCCACAGAGTGCCATGTCGCATTAGCCAGCACAGCTGTGGCACGCATCACTCTCATTTGTTTACTTTTACTGTCTCCCTCGAGAATGTGACCACCATGCTCCTTCGCCTCCGTATCCACACAAGATAGGAGATCAGTAAATATTTGTGAAAAGAGTAAAGTAACTAGGATATTTCCTTATGTACAGAATGCACCCCATAAATGTTAGTTCATCCCTCTGCTTGCCCACCCATAGAACCTGCAACAGAAAATCTGCATTTCAAGCAAAAGCAGAATTTCCCTATAGCTTTGTGTCTTAGCGCTCTTAAACTTGTCATGCATCAATATCAAGGACCATGCTCGTTAGACTTAGCTAAAAGTGACTCCAACTTCTCTGCTCACCATGGTCTCCCAACTTATTGAAAGTTTTCTCGCAAGTTGTTAAAAGCATTTGTAAAATTTGTTTTAGGTGTCCAGGTTGGAGTTGAGCCTGTTAAATAAGTTTAAAGCCATAAACTACAATATTTGATTCTACACAGATATGTAATTTATTATACACATGAAAATTACCAATTAAGTAAACCTAGAAAGCTAAGCACAACTGCTATAATAATTTAAGAAGAGTACAGAAAGCTAAGCGTTTTTGTTTGTTTTGTGTGTATGTATTTTCTTCCCCCACCTTCCCTCTTTCCTTCCCCTATCCCTTCTCCTTCTTTTGCATTAGATGGAAAGAAACAGGTATTTCACTGTCTGGGGGAATCTCTTGTCTTCCAGGAGATATGTTCAAGTTAATCTGAAGAAAGCAGATGGTCTTCCCTGAATGCCTCAAGAATAAGCAGGAAAGTGAATGACCCAGTTATTACTATGGTCTCTCTTTTGTCAAGTGGGTGACAAATTAAATATTACTAGTATTTATTACTGCATTAGCTGTATCTTCCAAGGTCTTATCAAAACTGTCTTTGGTGGAATACTTAATGTCTTTCTTTCTGTTCTACCTATGTAAATGCGATCAAAAGATCTCTAAATTTAAGCAATTATCCATGGTCTTGAAATTTATTCTCTAGAGACAATAAAGAAAACAGCTCTCCAGATAACTTTCCATAAATCATAGAGTTCCAAGTTCTGCTTCTCCAGGGGCTCACATATCATTTGTTCTTGTCCTTCATCCATGTGGCATATGGCTAAATATTTACAAGTAGGGGACATAGAGTCCGCGTTATTACTAAGGGTATAAGGGTATTTATTTCACCACTGGCACTCATCCTCCCAAGAAAAGTTTTTTTGTTTTTTTTTAGGTAAAAAAAAAATATTCTGAAAGTGGTATCTTATAGTGGTTTTAAGACCTTCCTCTATGAGCCCAAATAACCTGGAAGGTCAGATACTAAGTATGGTAGATTTATTAAGTGGACTCCTAGGATAATTAAAATGTCACAAACTCAGAAAAATCATTTCCTTTAATTTTTTTGTACTGGGCTATTAGAAAAATGCTTACAAATAATTCTATAAGGTAGTCATTTCTACTTTACAAATAAGGAAATTGTGTATTGAAAAGAATGATTAGCTTTACCAAAACTGATTAGCTAGTCAGAATAAAAATCCTAGTGAAAATACTTCAGTAAGTTAGCACAAGGATGTTACTTTTATTTTAAACAGATTGGCAAAGGAAATGCCGCCAGTGATTTAGTCTGGATATATTTTATATTGCTACTTATATTTAATAAAGCTATAATAAATTTTAATGAAACCCATTTGCTGTAGGGTCAAAAAATGGCTTAAAACGCAATCAGAACATGATATATAGAAATGAATAATATAGATTGTTCAGATATAGAAAACCATTTTAATGATAATAACCCACCTACAACCTTATCCCAAATTTCAAAGCTCTTGATATATTACCTTTACATATAGTATATTTATAGGATTTTCCTTTAAAGTTAGGAATCTTATGAAAGTTAAATAGCTGTTATTATTCCCACTTAACAAAACTAACAGAAGGGACATTATTACTAAAGTAAAATGCAACTGTCTCTAAATTTAGAATATACTTTAAAATTATGACATTAAGGTCCACTTTGACTAGCTTGCTTGGAATCGAAGCTATTATTGATGCTAAATTCCAAAGTGAAAGTTCCCAGATTGTATATAAAGTAAAATATGTTCTCACCAAATTTCTACAATTTTTCACTGTTCTTCCATTTGCCTCAGTTGTAAAGGAGCTCAGATTGACAAAGGATTAAAGTTGACTGCTGAAAGGCCAATCGAAAATTCTTACATAAAATTTTAATTAATAAATATCTCACAGCAGTATGATCGATGACAGTATGATCTACAACAGTGAAAAGGAGGAAGCAATATGAAATATATCAAAAGAGAAAATTGGATAAGTAAAGTATATTTGTATACTGAAAACCGATACAGCAATGAGAATATATTAATAATAATATGCAATAACGTGGCTGAATCTCGCATATACTACATTGAATGAAAGAAGCCAACTATGAAAGACTACAGTGTATGATTCCATTATATAAAATACAGAAGATATATATTATATAAAATACCTAATCTGTGGTTTAGAAGTCATGCTGGTGTGGACTTTTGGGGGTATACAATGACGGAAGGGGCGAGGAGGGGGGTTCAGGGATACTCCATCAATGATTGTGTTTAAGTTTACATGTAGGAAATATTCAGATTGGCTAGAGAAATGGTTGAATAAGAAGCTCTTTATAAACATACAAAATACACAACAAGCCAGTTTACCAAGGCCCCAGCTCTCTTAACTCATACTCCGGTCAGAGGTGATGCCATCAAAATTGGTAATCTCCAGTGTAGTGAGGGCAAAGGGATTCAGAGTAGAGGCAAGTAAGTGAGGAGGCATTTGCTGCAAATTCATTTTATGATGGCTTTTAGAGACACTTCATTCAAATATTAAAAATGAATGTGGTTAAATTAGCACCCACTAGGAAGGCAATGTCATGGCAGTAGTGTTTGGAGTTGCATGTTGTTAAGATTTCTGAAAATGTGCTTGGCAATTCCCTCATCAAATCCTTTGCCGTAATGGCAAATTCCTATTATTGCCTTGAACGTTCAAGTTTGGATACGATGTCTCATCTTGCTTGGAAGTCCTACTTTCCAAGAACAGCCTCAGGATACCTTGGAGGTTTGGGGAAAACCATCTCTTTAGGAGTTATCTTTCTTCATCTTTGATTGAACAAGTGATATTAATCCTCCGAGTGGGCACATGCTCTGTGCAGCTAAAGGTCAACCCCAAATTCTAGGTGAATATATATACCAATTATTTTTTTAAACCATAGATTATCGCCAGTTGCTTTAAAATAAAGATTAGTCTTTATAAAATAAAATATATAAATATCAATAAATATAAAATAAAGAACAGTCTTAGTTTGAACTTCATTATAATCATATAAAATATAACTATCAATAGTTTACATGTGGCCAAATGAGGAAATATTTACCATGCAGACTGTGTTCTAAGTTCTTTTCAATTTGTGTAGCTGGCAGTGTGTATAACATGCAGAGCTATGATAGAATCAAAAGGTTCCTTGTGGACTTGCTATATTTTTTTTTCCTGAGCCCTTGACTTAATACATGACATTCCTTTTTCTTGACATTCTATTTCTTAAATCAAATTTGCTGTGCCCTAAATTGGATGGAAAAATCAAGTTTCATTTTGTGTTATGCTCTTTGTCCTTTTTCACTTATAAACTCTACATTGATTTTAGTGAGGCACTCACCACAGCTTATGAACTTGGGCAGCTTCCCTGGAAAAAAAGAAAATGAGTTCGCCTGTGAACCCGTTTCCCCCCAAGCCCTGCACAAACTAATTACTGCATCTGCAGTACAATAGCAAGGGGAACAGAACCATGCGGAAGGTTAGGGAAGGCAATCAGACAGCATGCCTCTGTCTGCACAACATCCTGGGAGCCAGGATGCTCCCTTATCTTGTGATGATTACCCCTCCATACGGCAAGTAGCCACGGTCATTAACTCCTTGAAGAACTTCAAGCGTAATTTAGAGTTGCCAGTGCAGTCTCCTTCTTTATATAATGGCATCCTAGGCCATGAAACAGTCATCTGTATTGTTCTGCTTAGGAAAACAAAGGCATCACAATGCTCTTTTTTAAAGAGAGAAAGGGAAGGAGTCATTTATAGACATATAGACAATAGAGGACCCAGGCTATTGGAAAATCCTGGCAAGCTCAGTGCACAGGGAAATAGCAGCCCTGCATCTAAGGGTATGGGATTCTTTGTCCCTTTGACGCGAAGCAAACTCTAGCCATGCTCTAATGAGGTGCTTTCCTCCTAACCCATGTGAAGCCACTGACATTTGGCACTTTGGGCAGATAGATCAAAAGTGGCCTACAAGCCTGTATAAATGTTTAACACCCAGGTGCTCGACTTGACATTTTCTTGCTATCTAGCAGCTGCCTGATTATTTAAGGATTACCAACAGTCATTGAACATGGAGAAAGGTCCACCTGTACTAATCATTTGCTATAATAGGATCAGTGTTCAACTCTCAGGTTCTTTTGATTATCACTGTTAAACTTTCTCTTAGGTCCCCCAGCTTGCTAGAGGAAAAAGACTTACTGAACTGCGCTATATCAAAGGCCCTCCTATTGAAATATTAGTGGACATTTTTGTGTCTCCAACAATAGATGTTTTCTCTTCAAGCTCAGATAAAGAATACTAAGAAATATTTCACTATATAAATGTGCTCTGTCATATGTATGGTTATTATAAAATCATATATAAAATGGTTTTAATGCAAAAAACCTCTTCCATGTCAAACTGCTATAAAGTAATTTTGTAGCCTAATTTCTTATCATAAAATTAATACTAAATTGGCAACATCTATAATTGGAAGGTAGGGGTGTCTGTTCTAGTCCAGGTCCTGTCTATGACCCTTTATGAGGTGCCTAGACTTCAACAAGTTAACTTCTCTGACCTTCAGCTTCCCCCTAGTAAATGATTATAATAGGTTTGTTAAGAGAGATAAAAAGGACTTTAAATCATATTTTGGTAGAGTAAGGGCTAAGTAGGATGTGCTGAGTTTGCACTCCGCACCATTTCAGGTAGAGACAGGGAAGGATAGAATTTATAGGAGTATGTGTCATGTCAGGTGGAGGTGAAATTATCTTTTCCTTTTCTCCCAAATATTTTTGCCCCAAGTCTGTATTTATTATTCATATTATCATGTGCTTGACATAATCTAGGCACTCAATAAATATGAGTTCTTTCTTTTTACTAACACTTCGCTTCGTCATTCCTTCCCTTCTGTTTTACTGTTAATAGAATTGGAATCTTTTAAGAAATAAGGAGGGTAAGTTGCTGAGATAAAAGAAAATCCCATTCTTTGAAATATGTCCCCTATTTGGACCAATTTAAAACAGAAGGCTGATAATTTCCCAGAGTTGTTGTAAGCTGTTGTCAACATTAGGTTTCTTTTAAGAATTGCTACCTGGGTGCTCAGTTATGTTCCCGCACTGGTAGCATAATAGGTCGTTGTAGAAAGCGAAGGAGAGATGGCCTGTGAAAATACTTTGCTAATAACACGTACAAGAAAACATATGCTAATTTTTTTGTTTTGTTTTGTTATTTGGCACCTGTCATAGACCTAAATACTTTGGGGATGATTTTTATTTATTTATTTATTTATTTATTTATTTTTAAGATTTTATTTATTTATTTGACAGAGAGAGATCACAAGTAGACGGAGAGGCAGGCAGAGAGAGAGAGAGGGAAGCAGGCTTCTTGCTGAGCAGAGAGCGCGATGTGGGACTCGGGATCCCAGGACCCTGAGATCATGACCTGAGCCAAAGGCAGCGGCTTAACCCACTGAGCCACCCAGGCGCCCCATGATTTTTATTTTTTTTGGACATTTCTGGACTTTTCAAAAATATTGATTTCACATGTCAGCCAAATCTCTGGCTAATTCTCTCCCGATTGCTAGGTGAGTAACCAGTTTTGTCACTCCTGAGAGAGTGGCAATGTGTACGTCATTTCCCGTTTTTGAATATATATTGAATGTAATAGATTTAACATATTTGTGGATATCAAAAGATAATTTTGCAGTTTGATTTCAGAAAGTCACATGATCTTTATCATTTGGGGGTTTTGTGCTATCTCTTTCTACGTGACGTTTTGGTAGCTCATGAAACAAATGTAAATATTACCCTCTGGTGAAAATAATGAAGAATGATATGGTAGGGTTTGGTCAACTATGGTCCACAGGCCCAAATCCAGCCAGCCATCTGTCTTTGTGTGGCCCAAAAGCTAAAAATGTTTTTTTTTGTTGTTGTTTATTTTGTTTACATTTAAAATGTTTGAAAAAAATCCAAACAGGAATGGTATTTTGTAACATGTGAAATGTACACAAAATTCCGATGTTAGCATCCATATGTAAAATTTTATTAGAATACTGCTCTATCAGTTTAATTACCTGTTGTTTGTGTCTGCTTTCATGCTACAAGGGTACAGTGGAATAATTATGACAGAGACCATATGGCCTATGAAGCCTAAATAATTACAATCTGGCCCTTTACAGGAAAAAGTTTTTAAGCTACTGGCCAAGGGTATCATTTAAAACTTTAAAATAATTTGGTATTCTCCTAGGTCAAATAAAGGTAAAATATATCTCTGTCATTATGTGCACATTGATGAGAACAACAAACTGGAAAAATGTATATTGGATGTGAGAATACAGGAAGCTAAAATCTTGAAATCATCATTTCCTGGAAATTTATAAATAAGTGGAAAGAGTTAAGTTTTACCTATAAGACATAGGCCATGCAGCTCTGATATAGATTGATACATACAGACATACATACATACGTAAATACAGGTTAAACAAGTAAATTTGGGAGCAGGAAGTTAATTAGGACTGACTGACTGAAATTCAACGGAATAGTTTCCTCCTCTGTGCCCTCTCTAAACCTGAGTTTAAGGAGAATAAAAACTTAGGACAAAAATTAAGTATGAAGCTACATGTAACAGAACCATATTAATTTGGATATTAAGGTGTAGAAAAAATACCAAGGAGAAAAAATACCAGTATCATCGTAATAAATAATACTAAAGTTTACTGAGCACTTCTCCAGTCTTAGACTCTACGCTAAGCTCTTATATATATTATCTCCATTCATTGTTGCTACAGTCCCTTGAGGTAGGCACTAATAGAATGACTACTATTGTGGCAGAAAAAGAAATTAAGAAAAAGTTACACATTTTGTTAACTTCAGATCAGTATCTGAAGTCCAGGAATTGTGTGTGTGTGTGTGTGTAAGGGAGTTTTGATGGAAAATCCTACGTTAGTTTTAATCACTAGGCAAGTGGGTTTGGCTCAGTTGTCAGTCTGGAAATTGGGTGGGAGCGGAAGGGACTGCAGTTTATAACAATATGTGTAATGTCATGTGCAGATAGACAGCCAAAAATGTAATTTTTCTTTCTCTCTCATAGTTGGTTCTGAGTGTAAGTTATTTCAATTTCTAGGACAATATATAATATGAAATAAATATTGATTTAGTGCTAATTTAATTTAATTTTCATTTCTTTTTAAAAAGAAGTACCATCAAACCATCCATTGCTATGCCAATGATAAGAAGAACACCAGCAATGTACGATTTGACAAATAAAATATATCCATCCTTGGCGCATGTATTATTAGATGAGCTATTAGCATAAAACTGTGCATTAGGAGGACATGCTCACAGAGGAACTTGGGCCAAGCTTTCTTAACAGCTTAACAAGATAGCCCTAGTTCAGTGAAGCCTCTAGCTGATTGATTTTCAGATCCTGAGGATTCCCAGCACATAAACAATTAAAATACAGGCTATTTATTATACAATGCTCTGCCAAACCTGAACCTCAGTTTTAATTTCCTTTTGAGTCTAAAATAGTAATGGAAGACAAAAGGAAGAGATGGGTGCTTTAAAAGGGATTGAAGCTAAAATCAGCCAAGAATAAAGAAGACAGAAAAAAGAACATGTGCTAATGAAGAAAATTTCCCCACAGTGTCATAGGCTAACACTGGGATCTCTGGACTCTTTTCTTTAGGACTCAGCTTGGAACGATAGGAAGGGCATGGAATATGGAGCCTAACAGACCTGGGTCCAAATCCTTCACAAGGCACCTTGCACAAATTTAAATCTCTAAATCCTATTTTCTACAAAAGTAAATTGGGAAAAATAACTATTTAGCAGGATAAATGTCAAAAAGAAATAATGTGTAAAGTTTCAAATATAGTTCTTGAAAATTCGGAGAAACAAATACTAGTCTCTTGCCTTTTAGGTGTACAGCCCTTTTTAATGTGTTCCCTGAATTTTTTTTCTAGTCTCCTATCTCCTCTTATTCACTAATATGTCTATTGGCCCTGCACTTAGTTATCTAAATCCAGCCATTACAAAAGCTAGTAAGAGAAATCTTGATCAGTAACAAGTACTGTTCAATCTTGACCAAAGAAATAATGACCATTATTTGAGTATAAATAATTCTTATGTAACATGTCCACGGTGTAAATCATGAGGTTCATTTCCAATCTACAAGTACCTCTTAGAATTATTAGTTACTTAGGATAAAAAAGAAAAGCATTTTGGAGGAAGACAACATCGCCTCCATATTTGTTCATTTTTTCAGATCAATAAATACTTAGTGAACATCTACTTTGTGCATCAGAAATGAACTCTGTCATGAAGGAAATTATAACAGAGTGACTAAGACAGGCATCAGTGAAATAACTCTTTTACTGGGGTGCCTGGGTGGCTTAGTCCATCAAGCAATGGACTCTTGATTTTCGCTCAGATCATGATCTCAGGGTTGTGAGATTGAGCCCCGAGTCAGGCTCTGCACTCAGTGGGGAGTCTGCTTGAGATTTTTTTTTTTCTCTCTCTCTCCTGCCCCTCTCCTTGCTTGTGCTCGCTCTCTAAATAAAATGAATATAATCTTCAAAAAAAAAAAAAGAGAAATCATTCTTTTCCTAAATGTGAAATTGTAACTATAGTAAGTTATATGGAAGTATAAATATAAATTCTATGGGATGCTGTCAAAGAGAAGAGGTCCACATAGAAATGTCTAGAGGGCTTCACTGAGTCAGAGACCTCACCTGATGTCTGAAAGTGAGGAGGAGTAAGCCGAAGCAGAGGGGCCAAGAAACAAAGAGACACAATGTCTGTGAGGAGTTGCAAGGAGGACCTTGTGACAGGAGCAGAGAAATGAGATGAAAGAGGTAAATGGGAACTTTGCTCACCTTTTATGGAATGTTAGCCTGGACTTGAACTAGACGGCTGACTGTAACATGATTTGAGAAGTAAAGATATGACCGTTAGAATTCTCTCCCAGATATTTTACCGTTCATTCATCCATTTAGTTAATGAACTATTCCTAACCAGATACAGGCAATCTTCTCTTTGCATGTCAGGGCAGGACCATAAAAATGACAGTGCAAGCGGAAATCATGCAAAGTAACTGTAACATCAATGGGAAAAATTGATATCTCTGTGACTTCATAATTATAGACAAAACATTAAAAATTTTCTTATTCTCAGTTATTAATGTATAGAGAAGTAAAAATAGTAACAGTATTTTTTTATTTAAAACACTGATTAAAAATATTGGAAACATTATTAATGGAAGTATACTATTTCTTTGTTAAAAAATATATCAAGAGTGGGGGCACCTGGTGGCTCAATCAGTTAAGCATCTGCCTTTGGCTCAGGTCATGATCCTGAGGTCCTGAGATGGAGCCCCACCTCAGGCTCCCAGCTCAGCGGGTAGCCTGGTTCTCCCTCTCCTCCCTGCTGGTGCTCTCTCTCACTAGTTCTGTCTGCCTGTCTCTCAAATAAGTAAGTAAAATCTTTTTAAAAATGTATAAAGAGTGGTTTGAACAGTAGTTGCCTTCTCATCATATAACATATGATATGGTATGCAGTGAGCATCTTTGCTCTGCCTTGGTGAATTGTCGCACTTTTTTCTAAATTCAGATCAGCTTCCAATGTTTTAACTTCCACACTTCCAATGTCGTGAAATTTCTCTGAGAATTCCTTTATGTCGGGTATTTTGTCAGAGAGCTTCTTCTGAGGCATCTTCAGCCTCTTTGTCCCAACAGTCTCCCTAATTTATGTTGGTAAGCTCCCCTTCTCTGTTTCTCTAGCTGCATATCTGGAATCTCTTGAACAGTGACAATGACACCATTTCTTCTAGTGTTACCACTTTTCATACCCCTGCTGTAATTTTATCTTTGTTAGTCAATTCCCTCTCTCAGTTATCCACTTTTGCAAACAGGTTATCACTGGGAGTTAAGGAGTCAACCTGAATACATGTCTGTGTGCATATTGAATAACAGGTATGTGGTGACCAACCACTGACAGGCTTTCAAAGAAGTAACTGATTGGTCACTGGTTACAACGCACAGCTGTATCTTATAAGTTTTTCAGGTATTTATAAATATCAGGCAAGGTTGAAGCATACTGCTACAGAAAATCACAATAGTGGGAAAGAAACACTATAAAGAAACACACAAGAACCTTTCAGAGTCTTACACTTACTTAGATATAATTGATCTTTGCAGACCAACTAAACTGCCATCAATTATCAATAAGTATGCTCAATCTTTATATAAGAACCAGAAGCCTGAGTATCTTCTACGCCCTATTAGTACAAATCCAGGATAGGCATGTACATGCAATTCTTTTCAGATCAACCTTTACAAAGAAATTAAATATACAAAACATCACTAACAATTTAGGATATATAACTATCGAGCAAGCAAAGGTATACATAAAAGGTTCTGTTTCATGTTTCCCGTTCAGTGTCCATTATATTTCAAAACCAGCTTTGATAATTCTGCTCAATTCAGCAGAAATCTCATATACACTAACTAGTATTTTAAAATTAAAGTCATTTATTCAGCAGATGAGAAATTAGAGTTATTACTTATCTCATACATAATTCTACCAGTCATCCTGGTAGCAATCATTTCTCTCCATAATATCTCCTTAAAAAAAGTCAATAATCTTTTCACAGTGGATAATAACTTACACAGTGAATGTGAAAAGAGTGTTCAACTCCTTTGTGCAATCAACTCAATGTCTTTTGTTAAGTATGTATAACTTCAAATCAGTGTAAAATGGCAGTCTAGCAGTTAAACAGTGTGCATTGCTGGCTCTAATTAATTCTACTATTTTATGCCAAAAATTCCATTAGTTTCCATTAAAGGTCTTGATGTAGTGCAGGCTCCTTTATGTTTTGTAGTTAAAACAATCAAACTTCATTTCAAATTAAGGATTATGCTGCAGAACTGAAGGAATGCTATGGTAGCTCTCTAGCTACTCTAGCATTGAGTAAGTTACTCAATTTTAACAGGATATTCAGAACATGAGTTAACTGCAAAACAGTTACCTTGTAATAAATACATCAACAGTATACTTAAACCCATAGGAAAAAGGCAGCTGGGAAAAGGCAGTTAGGAGTCTGCCCTATGTGCTATAATTTTATGGTAATATTATAATATGCCATTGAAAATGAAAATTTCACTAGGGTTACTGGAAATGTTGGAAGCAGCAGTGCAGCCAAATTTAATATTATTATCCCCCTTGAGATTTACACCTCTGCTATATATGCTCGTTTAAAGATGCCACACGTTAATAATTCATTATATAGTTTTATAACCCTTTTTTTGGTTGGTAAATGATGCTTATCATAAACCCACTGTGTGTAAAGAATCATCATCACTATGTGATGGCAGATAGATAACTGAGTCACGTGGGAAATGAACCATGACAGAGTGAAATGGCAGATCTTCATCAGCTCCCAAAGGGTAGAAGCACCCAGGACTCTTTCTAGTAAATAGCAAGAATGTTTACTTTGTTTATTCTGTTTTTTCATGATTGATACCAACTTACTTTTTACTTGGCTTGAAGATCGAAACCAACACATTTTGGGCACCTAGGTGGCTCAGCTGCTTAAGCAGCTGACTGGGTTTCTGCTCAGAACATGATCTCAGGGTCATGAGATGGAGCCCCAAGTCGAGCTCTGAGTTCAGTAGGGAATCTGCTTGAGATCATCTCTCTCCCTCTGCCCCTCCCCGCCCCCCACTCTCGCACTCTCTCTCAAATAAATAAACCTTAAAGAAACAAAAACAGGGGCGCCTGGGTGGCTCAGTGGGTTAAGCCTCTACCTTCGGCTCGGGTCATGATCCCGGGGTCCTCTCTCTGCCTGCCTCTCTGCCTACTGTGATCTCTCTCTGTCTGTCAAATAAATAAATAAAATCTTAAAAAAAAAAAAAAAGAAACAAAAACAAAACAAAACCCAATAGCTGTTTATGTGAAATAATCACATTGATAATCTATAATAGATAAATTTTAGTTCTCACTTAAGGACTTTTTTTTTTTTTAAGAGAGAAGGAGAGAGTGCATGTGCACACAGGTATGGGGGGAGGGGCAGAGGGAGAGAGAATATTAAGCACACTCCTCCTTTAGTGTGGATCCTAAGGGGCTAGACCTCAAAACCCTAAGATCATGACTTGAGCTGAAATCCAGAGTCAGTGGCTTAACTGATTGAGCCACTCAGGTGTCCCAGGATTTTTAAAATACAGTATCAACACAAGTGCTTTACATGTGTTTTTTTGTTTTGTTTTGTTTTGTTGTTTTTGTTTTTTGCTTTTTTTGCTGCCATTGGCTTATTTTTTTATTAATCAATCACTCATCATCAAGCATTACTTGAAAACTCACTATATTTGTAGTGGGGGCTAACACTAATATAAAATATAAAATCAGTTAGTTATAATTATTATGCTTCAGTTGTTAGTTTATTCAAGATAATTTATTACTGCATAGTCCAAAATTTTGAACATTTTTGCCTGTGCCCATCTATGCTTTTCTTTTGGGGAGATATTCATAGCTTTGGTCACAATCTTGAAGTGTTCTGATAAGCCTGAGGTATTCTTATGGATAGAGGGGGAAGCTATGTATAGAAGAGTTCACACTAAGTATTACATTGGATTACATGAATTACACAGAGATGGAGGGCAAGAGTTCAGAAAAGGCAATAATGCCGTGGACTGGGACAGTAGAGAAGAGCTGCATATAAGACATGCTTAAATGCACAAATAGAGCATACGTACTGCATCCCTGTTTTCTAGGTGTATGGAAATAAATACATTTTTCCATTAATACACAATAGTAATAACTAAAAATCCTATTTCAATTTTATATTTCACTTAGGCTTAAATTCTTAAGCTACATAAAATAATTTGAAGGCCTAGTTAATATGACTGAACAATTAAATAGCATCAACATACTCCATGAAATGGATTTTGTCAAGAGATCAATATTTTCATCAATAGTCCTTTCTGAAAAGATGCTAATGCTATAGATGAAATTAGCTTCAATTGATTCTAAAGAAAAAAAACCTAAGATATTAATAATTTCTATATTTAGTATTTTCTGTGCAACTGTCATAAAACCAACTTATTCATCGCTAAGTACAATAAGTTACTGAAAATAAACAACAAAAGACTGAAGTATATAACAAATTAATTTTTAGATTTCACTTCACCTTTTCTTCTGTCCACCATTTTTTGTCAGTTACTTAAAATTCTGGATAAAATAAATTCAATAACTAATAGCTTCTTTAAAATTCACAGCTATAGGCTTATCTATAATTTACATGTCATATTCTGCAAATTAGTGGGGACTTGTTCTGAAGAGTTTAAAAACAAATGATGTTTCTTTCTTGCAGTCTTTATAAACAGATAATTTTATATATATATATATATATATATATATATATATATATATATACACACACACGTATATATATATACCTTGCAGAACAGTAATAAACCAGATAAAACCCTAAAACTTGTTCTCTTTTCATATATGCTGGGTTAAGTACTAGGTATCAAACAGAATCATATACATAGTTACATGAAGTGGGAAAATTTGTTTCCTAATCTAATAACCATAAGATTTAAATTTTGCTTTCAATTTAGAGAAAACATTTTAGAGTATTTTTAGGAAAAAAAAAAACTGTTCTAAGAAAACTGTGGATCCCCTCTGGTTTTATTCTAGATACTTTTTATATCAATTCCACTTGTTCCATAAATTGGATCTTGATCATGAAGCAAGAACCCAGTGAATCCAATTCATCCCCAAACTTCTTTGGATAAATCACATCCTTTGTATTCTGAGTCTTTATGCCAAGTTTTGCATCAAAAAATTTCTGTCAGTTATTTCAGAAAATTTTTAACTCATAATGAAAGAAATATTTAATTTTCAATTACTACCTCTCAGAGAAAAAAATATTCTAATTTCCGAAATTTTTCAATTTCTCATTGAATGCAAAACTACGGAATTCAAGCAGCCACCAGAAATACTGTCTGTTGAGAATATAGGACATATCTTTCAAATCATAATAATTATACCTTGTCTTCATAACAAAAAATAAAACCTACTTTCTATTTGCCATTGGTCTTGACTTTCCTTCTCCCTCCCCTTATTCCTGTTAACTGAAGGTGCCTGGCAATTTTATAGCCTGTCTGTTAGAGGGGGGGGGCACAAGTGCCAATTTAAAGAAATTAATACAAATCATGGCATATATCAGGTCTATTTTTTAAGACTGTGACTTGCTCAGAAACAGATTTAAACTAAGATATACTATGAATTAAACCAAGAAATAAAATTATTCCTATACAACTCGACCTTTCAAAAAAATAAGAAAGGGTGTATCAGATGGAATCTTTCTTTCACCTCTGATATTCTGTGATTCTAAAATTGTTTTTGCAGTCAAAAACAGAAGAGATAATAATTTCATTGTTACTCCAGGACCAAGGAATCAGACCTTGTGAATTAGAGCATTAAACTTAACAGTATTTTAAATTGATTATTCATAACTGCACTGGAAATACAAAGTTGTCTCATGAATTCCAAAATTATATCATAAGCTATATAACATATTTATTGGATGAAGATTCATTCATTTCAAAGAAGATATAATAATCTAAATAGTGTTTATGTTTTAGTATCTGACAAGTTTACAACTTTCTCATATATTCTATGCCTTGAAGTGCCACGGAAAGAAAAACCTACATCAGCCACTTGTCTCTTAAAAAGGAGCACCTTTATACCAAACTGGAAAAAGTAATCCCCATTTGTTCATACTTACCATAAAAAATAACCAGTGGAACAAATTTCAGTTTCAATGACTCAATTTGTAATTCATTACTCCTGTTGTTATGCTTCCCCATCTTTGATTTGTTTGAAGACAAAATAAATTCAGTATGTTTCTATTCTCCCCCTGGTTATTTTGTAAGCCTTTTAACCCCATTCTTTTCTGAATGCTTTTAAAATACTGCTATTTAAACAGAGGGTCTAAATCTGATTTCAGTATTCAAAAGTATCCAATTAAGACTATGTATAACATACTAAGACTATATGTGACATATACGTAAGAATACAACTATAGATTGCTAGATAGATATATAGGAGTGAGTGTGTGTGTGTGTGTATTTATATATGAAAGTTCACTGTGCTACAAGATTTTGAAAAATTCATCTTGAAAAGAGAAAAAAACTCAAATTTGAAGCTCATCGGATAATAAGATCTGAATAGTGACTCAAGAATGTCTTTTGCTGGGGCGCCTGGGTGGCTCAGTGGGTTAAGCCGCTGCCTTCCGCTCAGGTCATGATCTCAGGGTCCTGGGATCGAGTCCCACATCGGGCTCTCTGCTCGGCAGGGAGCCTGCTTCCCTCTCCCTCTCTCTCTCTCTCTCTCTCTGCCTGCCTCTCTGCCTACTTGTGATCTCTCTCTGTCAAATAAATAAATAAAATCTTTAAAAAAAAAAAAAAAAAAAGAATGTCTTTTGCTGATGAAGACGTAGTCAAGACCAAAGCAGAAAGGTACATATGAAAACCTCATCATTAGGTGCAGGTAAAAGCTAATGTATGTGAAGAAAGAATAAAACTTACTCATCTAATACAGTTGACTGACCTGATCTTGGAAGATTTCAAGAACAGGTTACTTATGAAATCACAATTTCATTAAAAAAAAAAAAGGCAGAATAAATTTAATAGTCTAATAATCTAATCAGACTTACAATTTTTTTAAAAAGAATAAAACATGCATCACAATAAAAGAAACCTTCAAGGCAGATATAATCATGGTATGAATAATGTTGCATTTTATTATTGATTAAAAGGATCTGACCATGACATTTCATTCATCAGATTCCATTTCCCATTATATGAAGACAATGCACGTTTATCAAGTTTATGTGTAGCTTCTCACATTTATGTTTTCTTTGAATTCTCTCTTTGCCTTCACTTCTGATGGTCATAGTATTTATTATGACTTTTATCAGAATTGCAGGCTCTCATCATCACAGTCCTTCAGATTTTCAGCCTAATCCAAAGATCTTCAAAAAACTATTGTGAAATGGAGTGTGCAAACAGAAAAATTTCGACTTCATCCCATTACTACATCAATTCAGATTTCTTTGTCTCAGTTGTTGACATAAATATAAATCATTGACTGTTAAGGACATAGATTCCCACTAATGAAAATGGAAACCAATTGAATTCTCTGGAACTGGTACAAATCATTCACATGATTCAGTGATAGTCCACTCTGGCAAATCACTATGACATGATGATTACAGCACCCCTTAAAAGGTAGTAAATTGTAATGCATGCACCACTCTGTGCTATCTTCACTTCCCCGCTAATTCAATATGTCCCACTAATAACAACGTCAACTAAGTCTTTAAAAAATTAGAGTAAATAGAAAAATCAAGTTCTACTTGCTCAACTTGGATCCCCAAAGATAACTTAGAGAAATATAAGTTATAATGTGAGGCAGGGGGACTACATTAATTATGGAAATATTTACCTAACAACTGTTTTTAATATGTGTGTACTTATGTGTATGTACATATATATACAATATGAGTTTTCTTCATTGTTCATCATTGTCCAGTGACTAGTAAAATACAATCTTGAGAAAGCAGTTTACCTTTGGCCCTAGATATGGCTATTATAGATCCTGTAGAAAAATATTTCAAGTTAAATATAAAGAACTCATAAAAATATAACCTGAAATCATGGAATAAGTCTATCTCATAAACAAAACCCACATTATGTAAGGCAGTTTTGCTGTATCAAACAACAAGACCCCTGGAGAAGGCCCAGGACAGACTTGCCTTATACTGATTTCTGTTTACTAAATAATGCTGGAAAAGCTCTTCTCTCTACTATGATTAAGGGCATGTGTCAATATGTTAGGGGCAATATGCAATGTCTATGAATATCTTCAACATTTCCATTCTGCAATTTTTAAATCAGCATTAAAATATATTTTTAAAGTAAGAGTAAGAATTAGTGTTATACTAACCATTTTATAAGTAAAACAATACTTAACTATAAGTAGGAAATACCTTTTAAGTTTCTCTCTTTAGTATTTTTATTTTTTATAGCACTTTTCCCCCTCAATTTTATACTTATTTTCAAACAAATTTTTAAAAATTTATAGAAAGCATATAGTTATTTTGCACAATATTAATATCTAAGATGAGGAAAGAAAAAACCACTTCTTTATATTTGAATACTTCATGATACTAAAGTATTTAAAACAAAAAGTAGGTGTTAACTTTGAATCTGACTCAAATATATAGTCTGGGGAAACTATTATTTTGGGTTTTTTTTTTAAGGTTCCATGTTGAGGAGTTATTTTAGCATTCAGATTAATTGGGAACAAAAATTTCAAGGGAGAAAATGATATTGTATGTTACAGAATAAAAGAAATAAGGGGGAAAAAAACACCTTAGAGGTGTGCTGTCTAAAAGAAATATGTGAGCCACATTTGTAGTTGAAAATTTTCTGGTAGCTATATTAAAAAGAGCAAAATGAAACAAGGGATTTGAACACTTTTAAAAATATACCTTATTTAATCCAATATATTAAAAATATTTTCATTTCAAATATAATCAACCTAAACAAATTATCAATGGCATATTTTCTACTCTTTTTTGTATCTGAAGTCCTTAAAAGCTGCCTATGATTTACATGAGCAGCGTATCTCAATTTGGACACATAAGTGGTAGTCACTGTACTGAACACAAAGTCTTGGAAGACTGGTTTATAACCCTCACGAACCCTGCCTTTTACAAGAAATCTGCATTTAAGAAAAGTGAGGATAAAAATGCATAGGAAATATCAAAAATAGAAAAAAACACAGTATAGTAAGTTTAATATTTTCCCCCTTGAATGTGAAAACATACCAGTAGAATTTTCCACAGGAGTGTAGTCAAGGACAAGAAAGTAGGTCTGGAAGAACAGCCGAAGGAAGTGTCGGAGCATGCTTCTTTTATCGACGCCTTATAGCCAACGACGACTACTGCCATTAACTTGTAAGACAAAATCACCTCAGTGGGTGGTACCGAGCTGTATAGCTCTTACTCATATAGCTTCTATTTTTAGTTTCTTTGGTTTAGACATATGGCTATTTTAAAAATATCTATATTTTTAGAAGGATGATTTTTTAATACTCATGTGTTCTAAAGTTAATATTTCCCCTCTCTTCCTTGTATTCTTTGTTCCTCTGTGGCCTTTGCAACATGTGCCTGCTAAATAAATAAATAAATACATGTATGTTGGGTGTAAGGGTGCATATTTATGAGAAACAGGCATGTGGGAAGTCAAACTGTGAAGAGAGCTTTGCTCACAGAACCCCCTGACCCTTTGAAATACCCTCAGCTGTTCTTAAAACCACAGGAAACCTATTTGTTTATGGAAGTGTGCCAGGTGTTTCTTTTTCATAAATTTGTAATTGATTAATCATCATCATCTAGGAAAAAGGGCAACACCATGATGAAAGACTGTATTTTCATCTGTACATTAAATAGAGTATTTTGAATGAGAAATGATGAAAAGATAAGGAGGGAAAGGAGAAGAGGGAAAATAGGAACACAAAGTTAGACATGTGGCTTTATAATTTAACCATATAATCCCAAGCCATTCAAATGTTACACCTATTTGTTAAAAACCTGCAAATTGACAAAGTCTGTGAAAATTTTATTTTAGAGTTATGCCTGATTTAATTATTTTTTCAGAATAATATTCAGTCAAAAACAATGAAGTATAATGTTGCATGATCATCATTTAAAAAATGGGTATATTTATATGATATCAGATAAATGTTTTTTTTTAATTAGTTGTGAATAGAAGAGAATGCTGACATTAAGTAAAAAATATATATTTGTGAATGGTGATATTCTCCCATGGAAACTTCCAAAATTTATTTAAAAATGGAAAATGGTCAGTTAAGAGAGATGACAGGAATGGAGAGAAAAATGATAAGAGCTAGGACACTAAGCCAAACCATGGGAGAGGTGAACAAGCATAGTAAGTTATAAAACAGATCTTTTCTAAAGCCAGATGACCTGAAATAAAGAACATGTGCTTGTAACGGACAGTGAGGGAGAATACCAGTCTGCCGTGCACTGAAACATCAGGAATGAATTTTAGTAGGATCTGGGCTCTATGGCAAGAGGCAAGAAAGGAATTACAGATGGAGAGCTCTTTGGAAACATCACATTTTGAAGAATACAAAGTATATATCAAAAGTATATTTGAAATATAACTGTAAATGATTGCTAGTTAAAAAGAAATGCCCACTGTCTTAAGTCTTGTCTTACACTGTAGTTTTATGTGGGCTTTGTTCTGAATTATGATTTACAGATAAACAATCTATTTTGGAATAGCAACAGTATAGTCCAATGTAGATCACTGTATCAATGTAGATCATAGCTAGAATCCAAAGTTGTACAAGTGACCAACTAGACAAACCAAAGTACCTGTATGTTGGTACTGCTCAAAATGTGGTTCATGGAGTATCATCATCACCATCATCATCACCAACACCATCATCATCATCACCATCATCATCAAGCATCAACCGAGAGTTAGAAATGCATAATCCCAGGTTCCACTCCAGACCTACAGAGTCATGATCTCAATTTCAATAAGATTCCCAAATTATTTGAAAGTGTATTAAGTGCTGAGAAGTGCTGTTCTAGAGTAGTATCCTCCTCTATCTTGTTATTAAATGCTGGAGTTTCTGAAAGCCCAGTTAAAAAGCTTTTTTCTTTATTTTTTTTTAAAGATTTTATTTATTTATTTGACACAGAGAGAGAGATCACAAGTAGGCAGAAAGGGAAGCAGAGGGGGAGGGGGAAGCAGGCCCCCTGCGGAATAGAATGCCCGATGCAGGGCTCGATCCCAGGACTCTGAGACCATGACCCGAGTTGAAGGCAGAGGCTTAACCCACTGAGCCACCCAGATGCCCAAAAAGCTCTTTTCTTGATCCCAGAGGCTGGGAAGAAGACAGAGCAAGAGGACCCTAAGCTCACCTTGTCCCAAGAATATGACTAGATAACACTCACATCAGTATAAATAACACAGAAAACAACCCAAAGACTGGCATAACAAACTCCAGAGCTAAAGGCAGTAAAGAGGCCACACTGAAGAGGGTAGGAAGATTGGAAATGCAGTGGACAGCAAAAATGGACCACAGCCTTCTGTAGAGGGGGAAGAGCTGGGGGAGCCCTGGGCATAGAGAAGGGGGAAAACCAGACTTTCACACTGGGGAGCCTGTATGAGGAAGACAAATTCCCTTAGCATTTGGTTTTAAAAGCAAGAGGGGCCAGAGTTTGTGAGTTCTTATAACCAAAGAGACTTAAATCTTGGAATTTTAAGAATCAGCAAGCTGGGTTCTGGAAGAAGACAATAGGAAGCTAAGTCCCCACCCTTTAAGAGAGAGCACTACAGATAGCATAGAGATACAGCATAGAAGGAGCAGTCTGGGGGGCTGTGGAAATGCTTGGTGCATTGGGAAAAAAAGCTATTTATTCATCTCAAAACATATCCCGGAGAGAGACTCCTCCAGGAACAAAGGAGTTGGCAGGTGACATTTCCCTCCCTTGCCCCTCAACATAAACACACAGCCACCTGCAGAAACCAGCACAGAGCTAACACTCACTCCCTAATTTACCTTACACCAAGGCCCACCCCCAACACTTTGGCAGATCTGCCTTTTTCAGTCACATTGGCCTCAATTCAGGTTCTGTGGTTCTCCCCCACTTGAAAACCAGCAAAACCCTTGCCAACACCTCATCTCCTGACCAGTGTGCTTTGCACGGCCTTGCTCTCAGTGGTGGCAGTAGTGGTGGACCCTGTAGAAGCCTAAGACATACATTGTTAAAACTGTGCACCCCATCTGTGCAGCCCTGTCCCTGTAGCAGCAACTGCAGGTCTCATTTTGGAAGCACACTTGCCCACACCTTGTTAAAAACTGCTTGCCCACCCCAGTCTGGGAACAAACACTGCCTATATCAGGCAAAGAAAGCATCTGCAGACAACTGGACTGAAGGGAAAAGCAGTCAGGACAGGATAGCAGGGCACAATCAACACACATAAGAGACAACGCCTGAAATGCCAGGTTCTGGGGAATAGGGGACATTGTACTGGGGGGCACTGTAGCGCCTCTTCTTCATAAGGGCATTCTTTCAAGAACAGAAGTAGCTGACTTTCCTAATACACAGAGACAGACACAGATGAGTTAGACAGAGACAGAGGAATATGCCCCAGATCAAAGAACAGGACAAAATTACAGGAAAAGACCCAAGTGAAATAGGTATAAGTAATATGCCTGATAGAGAATTTAAAGTAATTATTGTAAAGATACTTACTGGACTTGGGAAAATAGTGGAGGACATCAGTGGGGCCATTAACAAAAGATAAAAAGAGAACCAATCAAATGTGGAGAACTCAATAAATGAGATTAAAAATATACTTGATGGAATGAATAGCAGACTAGAAGAAGCAAAGGAATGAAATAGCAACCTAGAAGACAGGGTAGTAGGAAGTGATCAAGCTGAGCAAGTGAGAGGAAAAAAAATATGCAAAATGAGAATGATTTAGGGAACTCAGTGACTCCATCATTATAGAAATCCCAGAAGAAAAAGAGGGAGAAAAGGACAGAAAATTTATCTGAAGAAAAGTAGGTGAAAACTTACCTAATCTGGGGAAGGAAACAGATATCCAGATCCAGGAGGCACAGAGATCCCCCAGCAAAATCAATCCAAGGAAGTCCACATTAAGACACATAGGAAATAAAATGGTAAAAAGTAGGGACAAAGAATTTAAAAGTGGCAGGGAAAAGATATATACAAGGGCATATAGTTACATACAAGGGCAACCCTATAACTCTATCAGCATATTTTTCAGCAGAAACTTTACAGGCCAGAAGAAAGTGGCAGATACGTCCAAGTGCTGAAACGAAACAAAACAAAACAAAACAAAAACCTGCAGCCAAGAATCCTCTATCCAGCAAGTTGTCATTCAGGATAGAAGGAAATATAAAGTCTTCTCAAACAAACAAACCAAAAAAAGGAGTTCATGACCATTACACCAGCCCTATTAAGAAATACTAAAGGAGCCTGAGTGGAAAGGAAAGACCATATACAAGAGTATGAAAAGTAGGGAATGAAAAGCAGTAAAAATAAATAAGTCAGTAAAAATCAGTCAAGGTATTCACACAATAAAAGGACAAAATATGATATCATATGCCTAAAAACATGTAGGAACAGGGAAGCAAGAGTGGGTTCAAACACAAGTGGCCATCTATTCAATATAGACTTCTCTATGCAGAAGATGGTATATACAAACCTAATGGTAACAATATATATAAAAAAATAATAGGTATGCAAAAAAAAAGGAGACAGGAACTCAAGCAAATCACTAAGGAAAGTTAACCACCCATGAAATTGAGCAAGAAAAGAAAGGATCAGAGAAAAACTACAAAAATAACCATAAATCAAGTAACAAAAAAAAATACATATGTCAAAAACTCCTTTGAATTTAAATAGAGTAAATGCTCCAATTAAAAGACAGTGTGATCAAATGGATTAAAAAACAAGACCCAGCTCTCTGCCACCTACAAGAGTATCATTTTATACCTAAAGAGACATGCAAATTGAAAGTGAGGGGGGAAAGAAACAGTTATCATACAAATTGATGTCAAATGAAAGCCAGGGTAGCAATACTTACATTGGACAAAATAGACTAAAATGAAGACTGTAATAAGAGACAAAGGACAAAAAAAAAAAAAAAAAGAGAGAGAGAGAGACAAAGGACATTATATAATAATAAATTGGACAATCCAACAAGAAGATATAACAACTGCAAATATTTATGCACACAACATGCGAGCACCCAAATACAAAAAACAGTTAATTACAAACATAAAGGAACTAATTGATAGTAGTACAATAATAGTGGGGGACTTTAATACCCCACTTATATCACTGGAAATATCATCCAAATAGAACATCAATAAAGAAACAGTGGTTTTTAATGACACACTGGACCAGAAGGATTTAAGACATATTCAGAATATTCCATCCTAAAACAAGAAAATATAGATTCTTTTCAAGTGCACATAGGACATTCTTCACAATAGATCTCATATTAGCCCATAAAACAAGCCTCAACATATTTTAAAAAATCGAAGTAATACAATACATCTTGTCTGACCACAAAACTATGAAACTAGAAATCAACCACAGGAAAATATCTGGAAAGAGAAAATATATATGGAGCTTAAATAACATGCTACTAAACAATGAATGGATCAATGAAGAAATTTAAAAAATAAATAAATAATTAAATGAAAAGAAATGAAAATGAAAACACAATGTTTCAAAATCTAGGATGCAGCAAAAATGGTTCTTCTAAGAAAGAAGTTTATAGCAATACAGGTCTACCTCAAGAAGCGATAAAAATCTCAAATACCCTAAACTTACACTTATAGGAGCTAGAAAAAGAACAAACAAAGCCCCACACTAGCAGAAGGAAGGAAATAAAGATTTGAGCAGAAACAAATGATATAAAAACTAAAAAACAAGGGAACAGATCAATGACCAGGAGGTGGTTCTTTGAAAAGATCAATGAAATTGATAAACCTCTATCAAGATTCATCATTACCAGCACCACCAATAACAACAACAACAAAAACAAAAAGAGAGATAAAGAAATGACTCAAATGAAAAATAAATCAGAAATGAAAGAGAAGAAAATAATTGACACCACTGAAATACAAAGGACTGTAAGGATATTATGAAAAATTATATGGCAACAAATTGGACAACCTAAAAGAAATTGATAATTTCCTAGAAACATAAAACCTATCAAACCTGAAGCAGGAAGAAATAAAAAAATTGAGCAGACCAATTACCAAAACTTAAATTGAATCCGTAATAAAAAAAAAACTCCCAACAAACAAAAAGTCTGGGGCTAGGCAGCTTCACAGATGAATTCTACCAAATATTTAAATAATAGTTAAAACCTATTATTCTTGAACTATTTCAAAAAATAGAAGATAAAGGAAAACTTCCAAATTCATTCTATAAAATCAAATTACCCGATACTAAAACCAGATGAAGACACCAAAGAGAGAGAGAGAGAGAGAGAACTACAGGCCAATATCTATGGTGAACATAGATGGAAAAATCTTTGCCAAACATTAGAAAACAGAATCCAATAATACCTTAAAAAAAATCCTTCACCACAATTAAGTGGGATTTATTCCCAGGATGCAAGTGTGGTTCAATATTCACAAATCAATCAATGTGATATATCACATCAATAAGAGAAAGGATAAGAAACATATGATAGTACCAAGAGATGACAGGCAGAAAAAACACTGACAAAGTACAAGATCCATTCATGATAAAAATCAAAACAAAACAAAAAACCTTCAACAAAGTAGATTTAGAGGAAATTTACCTCAACATAATAAAAACCTACAGGTAACATCCTACTCAAAGGGAAAAAACTATCAGGTCAGGAATAAGACAATGATGTCCACACTTACCACTTTTATTCAACATAGTACTAGAATCCTAGTCACAGCAATCAAACAAGATAAAGGAACAAAAGGCATCCAGATTGGTGAGGAAGAAGTAAAACCCTTAATATTTGCAGATGACATGATACTATACATAGAAAATTCAAAAGAGTCTACCAAAAAAACTACTAGGACTGATAAATGAATTCAAAATGATCGTAGGATACAAAAATCAATCTACAGAAACCCACTGCATTTCTGTATACTAATAATGAAGCTGCACAAAGAGAAATTAAGAAAACAGAACCCATTCATAATTGCACCAAAAATAATAAAATACCAGGAATAAACTTTTTTTTTTAAAGATTTTATTTATTTATTTGACAGACAGAGATCACAAGTAGGAAGAGAGGCAGGTGGAGAGAGAGGAGGAAGCAGGCTCCCCGCTGAGCAGAGAGCCCGATGCGGGGCTCGATCCCAGGACCCTGAGATCATGACCTGAGCTGAAGGCAGAGGCTTAACCCACTGAGCCACCCAGGCGCCCCTAAAAGTAGAACAGAGGCGCCTGGGTGGCTCAGTGGGTTAAAGCCTCTGCCATCCGCTCAGGTCATGATCCCAGGGTCCCGGGGACTGAGCCCCGCATCGCATCGGGCTCTCTGCTCAGCAGGGAGCCTGCTTCCTCCTCTCTCTCTCTCTGCCTTCCTCTCTGCCTACTTGTGATCTCTGTCTGTCAAATAAATAAATAAAATCTTAAAAAAAATAAATGAAAGTAGAACAATGAAAAACTTAATTCAGAAAAACAAATATTACCTGTTATACCCTAAATTTTTTAAAAAATCAACTTTGCGTGCACTTTTCTTTATGAAGATTTCTCTGAGCTAAAATGGTCCAAATTAGCACACAAAAGATAGACAGAGGATTTGTTTATTCTTTGTAAAACTGAAAGCAAATTTTTAATGCCACTTTTATATCCTTAATTATGGATGTTTAGCATTTTATGAATCTATGTCACTGATACACCATAAATTACAATGTCATAATGCCTATTTTAAATCAGTCTTGGAACATGAAGATGTATGATTAAATCAATTAATTGCTAGCTAATTATTTTATGGATCCTGACTGGCTAACTGCACTAATCTACAAACCTTAATAAGTTTTTATGTAGGAGTTAAATATTTTGTTTTTTTTAAATAACAAAGGCAGTAAAGTGTAAAAGCCATCCATTCTTAGGAGATAATTGAAAATATCATCTTTAATGCATGAATATTCTGAACTTCAATCACTTACTAAAAGGTTTTTGTCATACTTGTTGATTGATAAGAGTTAATACAAAGAAGATAAGCTGAAAGCAGAAGTCTAATGATGCCAACTACTTTAGGTGTCTTTAAGTACTTTTGTTTTAAGGTTAGGTTAATATAATTTATTATCCTGTATTTATCATTCATAGGTAACTCAGCCTTTTTTCCTATGCATTGATTCATCTCCTTATAAATTCTATAAACAATGGGAAATGTGAATAATTTTCACCTTGTAGAAACCCTTCTATTTCTCAAGCTATGTATGCTCAGTTGCTCTCCTATTGTCACTCTACAAGTCAATATTAGAGTCAAGATACATGGCCTGAATAGTTCCCTAGTCCTATATACGTCCTCAGAGTATTCAATTACACACTAGAGAGCGATGGCAAATATTAACAGTGATTTATGGTAAATCGTTAGGTATTGTTCCATTATCCATTTATCCCAATGAGAGCTTTGCCTATTTAGAAATTACTGTACCTCCACCCCCACTTTATTTTTAAGGAAAAGATCTATTGGGGATATTAGTAAAATCATGACAATTCAGGGTTTGGGGGAAGCACATTGTCCAAAGTAGTGGAATGCATGTCATATTTCCCATTATAAAAATAACAACCAGAGAAAATTCTACTGCTTTGCTCTGTTCACCTTTTCAGCGGGTGTTCCCATAAGAATCATTGCTCATTTTTTTCATTTCTCAAGCAAATCATTGCTTAAATTTCTTTTCTGCTGTTTTCTTCCCTATACTTCACAGCAACACTCCAGTTTAAAAAGCTGCTAGCCTCAATGCTCACATTGTTACCATCTCCTCTGAGTTCAGAGGTTAAGATGAAAAAAAAAAAGATTATTATTAGAATATCATAGAATCTTGGAAAAATAGAACTACATCTGATGTTAGAGGTCATTCATTGAATCAGTAATTCTCATTTTCATGGGAAGTGGGGCAGAAGTTGAGGTGTATGCAAATGTGCAGGTCACAGTTTCCTTGGCTGGCAAAGAACTTGGAGTAAGTCTTGGGTTCAAGTTCTTATGTGGCAAAAGCCACCCTTGAGACTTCAGATCATGTGGTAGAGATGATAATGGTAGCCATTCCATCTGTGCATTTAGAAATATGACAACGTAGATAAAGGTAGATTTTGAAAATACAAGTTATTACTGTTGATAGCTACAAAGAGATTAAATGAGACCTAAAGAGAAAGAAAAATTTTCCTGAAAGTATAGAGTTGGGACCAAAGCGCTATTTGGGGAGACGACTGGTTCTGGTGACTAGTGCTGTGTAACAGACTACCCCAAAACTGAGTGACTTAAAACAATTTTATTTTGCTCCCCAGTTTGTGATTCAGGAATTAAAGAACACGGCTGGGTAGTTTGCACTTACTGCCTCTTCTGTAGTTGTAATCAGATGTCAGCTGGAACAGGCTCGGTCATCGGAAATATGACCTGAATAGGACATCTAAGATGGCCCACTGATGGACAGCAGTGATGCTGGCTCTTGGCAAGGAATTCACCCGGATCTGTCCACAGAAGCATATATGAATGGCCTCTCCAGTGTGAGGGTCTCAGGCTAGTTAGACTTGTAACATGGTGTATGGCTCCCCTCAGAGTGAACATGTCAAGAAAACCAGGGGGAAGTTACATGACTTTTTATGGACTAGCCTTGGACCCAGCATCGTTGCTACCATATTTTATTGGTCAGAGCATTCACAATCCCACTCAGATTCAAAGGGAGGTGACATAAACCCCAGATCTCAGTGTCAGGAAGGACAAAGAATTTGTGATCATTTTAACAACCTACCATATTCTGGTTTGGGCCTGGTGTGCACTGTCATATTCTGTCATTTCTACTGAGAAACTTTATGAAAAGTTATCATTTTCTATATCTCTATAAATGGCCAGATACATAATTCTCATGGTAGAAGTACAGTGGACCTGAAAAAAGAAAAGTGTCATATTTCATACATTTAAAATTTAGCAGCCTATGATTCAACAGAAAATCAACAAAATGTAACTGAGTACAGCTGCTGAGACTTGAAATCTAGGTACTAGAAATACAACTATTGAAGCAAAATGCCCTCAAGTCAGGAAAGGAAGAAAAGTAAACATGAATTAAAAATAAGGTTGTTAAGTTGCTACAACAGAAATATGCACAGTTTGGGCTCTGCAAGGGCTTTATTGCTCAGGAAGTTAAAGAAACTGTTGCAGAAGACTGGGATTAGAGGAGCTTCTGGAGGGATCCTTGACCAACAAGATGGCCAGACCTCTCCCTGTGCACAGACATGGCATTCCAGATACACATACATTTGAGAAGCCAAAAAGTATGAACAGAAAATTCAGGTTAAATTTGATATGGCTTTGATGTAAGACAAAAATGTGGTCATTAAAGAAGATGAGTCTGGGAAATTAGGAAAGAACCAGAAATAGAAGTCTCTTCTATCATGATCAGGAGTTTATATATAAAAGATATATATGGTCATTTAATATTAATAATGTAACTCAAACAACTGAAAAGTGGGCTGGTATTATTAGATTCCTTTGGGGATACTTTCAAACAATGGAAACAGTGTGATTAAAATATTTCAAGGTAGTGAAAACTGCATGAAGTTACAACCAAATTCTTAACGAGAAGGAAGCATATTTAAACAAACCATAGAAAACCCTACATGAAGCATAAATGAAGCTGGATAGAAATCAGGTGTTGACTTAATTTAACTTCGCCATGGAATGTGTTGGGTTATGTTCAAATCACCTAGTATTTGCATTTACGTACAGTAATCAAGACAGAGCAAGCAACCAGGAGAATAGATTCTACATTTTAATTCTCCAGGGACAAAACACATGGTCCTCACATCAGTTGGCTCCTGTGATTTTTACTGTATGGAAGCTGGCTAATTGAAGTGACTGAGAGTTTCCTCGATCAGGTACAAAACAAAGATCCTTTGTGCTTAAAATTTTCTGCACATGGAATGTGTTAAACTTAGGATAAATATGCAGGGTATTGTTTACAGCTCAAAGATTTAATTATTTGTAAGAAGAATGCCTGTGGAAAGTAAGTGGGATGCAGGACAATTATTTAACAGGAGCAACTGGGGCTTCGATGCACAGGCTCAGGGCAGTAGAACAGAAGCTTGCTCCCCTAAGTGTGCTTTGCAGAGCAGCAGCATACACATCACTTGGGAGCTTGTGAGAAATGCAGCATCTCAGGTCCCAACAAATCAGGACCCACCTTTCATCCAGATTCCCGGGTGATTCCCATGGGTGTTAAAATTTGGGAAGCATAGATATTGGGTACAGGACACTGTAGGTTAAGGATAACCCTGAAGGGTGAAGTATAGACCTTTTGCATTTATTTACGTGAGTTCATTGAAATAAAGTAAGTTTTGAAGGGGAAGAAAACCCATGAAGGAACATACAAAGACAGGAAAACAAATTCAAAAGCTGTGGTGATTGAACGGGTCATGAAGAAGGGGGAGAAGTCGTATGAATAGTTACTTTATAAAGAGTGGAATTAAATAATGGAGAGTTAGAAGTAGTCTAACTACTAATAGTTAGAATAGCCTGCTATCAAGTGCCTATGGCATTGGTTGGCACATGGTAGACATTCCATGCCGATATTAATTGAGTGAAAAGCTGTACATATATCACTGTACCACGTAAAGTGATTTTGTATACATTATTGCACTTTGAGTCTCACAACATCCCGGTGAAGTAGGTAGAATGGGTACTTGGCATCATTAGACAAATGCTTTCAACTTGTCTACTTTGTAATAACTTAAAATCAACAGGTATGACAAAAGCTTTTAGTGCATGATTGATGTTAAGAATATTCATGCATTAATGATAGCATTTTCAATTGTCTTCAAAGGAGGATAATTTTTACATGTTACTGCCTTTGTTTAAGAAAGACTAAGATAGTTAACTGCTATCTACATGCTAACATTGAATAGTGAATTTACTCAGTTTAATTAATTTCCAGTTTGTATCCTACTTTGCTACTTTCAAGGATTTAAAGAGGGCATCGTGAACAATGTAATTTAAAATATATGGAGGAGATAGGTTAGGGACATACCATACTTCGTCATTATTGAAAGGGAATTGAAAAGGATATAATGTCATATGTGGTTCTGGAAACCAGGGCCACCTTTTGCATCTCTTTCACCTGGGTGCAGAACATTTGGCCATTTAGGTGCCTTTAACATAAGCATAGAAAACAGAATATTGGGAATGTTGAAGTATAGTGAAGTAGTAACTTCTTAAAATCACAGGTGGGACTAGGATTTGAAGTCACACTTTCTAATTAAAAATTGAGAAAATACTCCTCCATGGTAAACCTCATTTCAAATTTGAGACATATTGTTGAATGTGTATGTGACCAAGAGATGGTTGTTTGCAGTTATTAAGGACTGTCCATGTAAATCTGGACCACATTTTCAACATAAATTGCCCCTCAAAACAGTTTGTTCATGTTAAAGGAATAAGTAAAAGCTGGACTTCTCATTGTAGAGAATAAACAAAAGTAATTCAAGAGCATATGGTTACTTTATTTTGTTGGATAAATATTTGATTCATACAAAGGTATACTGGATTATGTATTTTATTAAAAGAATATTTTTTTCTTAGATATTGAGATCTTTTTTATGTTGTTGAGGATAGACACTTTTTTTTTTTAAAGATTTTATTTATTTATTTGACAGAGATCACAAGCAGGCAGAGAGGCAGGCAGAGAGAGAGAGGAGGAAGCAGGCTCCCTGCTGAGCAGAGAGCCCCATGTGGGGCTCGATCCCAGGACTCCGAGATCATGACCTGAGCCGAAAGCAGCGGCCTAACCCACTGAGCCACCCAGGCGCCCCGAGGATAGACACTTTGTACATGAAAAAAAACAAAGAACTTTTTAAAAAAAATTCATAGTACAATCTTATTCTCCCAATTTATTGTTCATTCTAAACCTGCTCAAATTCACCATAAGCAAAAGCAATTAAATAAAATTAATTTAAAGGATAATTAGGTTTTCTGTTCCAGCTTTAGTTTTAATTCTCTAAAGGCTTAAAAGTTCATATTTTTTTAAACATCTGAACTGTATACTAATCTCTGGAATCAAACACAGCCAACCACATTATGAAGTTCAACTTGTGTTGAATCCCACCAAACTACTTAGTTTGGGGAGATTTCTCTGAAGATGAAAAAGAAATTGTTTTACTCCATTGATACCCATAAGGGTCCACTGAGGTTATCCAATACAAAATTATAATTATAATTGCTCCCATATTTTCTATACTGCCTATGCACAGGACACTCTTGGGCACCTGATACACGATGTCTCAGTTCTTATAGCCATCTTTCCAAAAAGTGTTATTTTCCTCAAATTATAGAAGAGGAAATGGAAACTTAAAGAAGTTAAATTTGCCAAAGATCATAACTCAGGCTCTATTTTAAATACCGTGTTCTTTTTACCATGCTGATGCCTTATTGCATTTATACAAAGTCACAACTTGAGTAAAATAGCATTTGCATTTTCAGGGGATCACAGCGTATCTTCGATTATCTGTAAACCTCTTAAGAAGATTCCCTTAGGGGCACCGGGGAGGCTCAGTGGATTGAGCCTCTGCCTTCAGCTCAGGTCATGATCTAGGGGTCCTCGGATCGAGCCCCACATCAGGCTCTCTGCTCAGAGGGAGGCCTGCTTCCCCCTTCCCCTCTGCCTGCCTCTCTGCCTACTTGTGATCTCTCTGTTAAACAAATAAATAAAATCTTTAAAAAAAAAAAAAAAGAAGATTCCTTTAGGTAAAGAAAAGGAATAACAATGTCATACATAGCTACACAGTAATTATACAATTGCACAATAATATAATAAAATCTAGCTCTGAGAAAAAAGACAGCCTATAATATTTAATTTTATTTAATTTTGAGAGAAATGGTAGGGAATTTCCTCATTTTAAAGTTAGCTAGGGCAATTAACTTCTGGAATGGTTCTATGGCATATGCACAGTGGTAAAGACACTATATGTTTTATATTCCAAAGCAGGACCCTTTTGAGACTGAAAAGGAGTAAACACCAGACAAATGATGGGACTGCAAACTTTAACTGGGACTGTCCTGGGCTAACTGGAATGTATGGTCACCCTATACACGGGAAGTTATAAATGTTTATAAAATTGAATTGGTGAATGAAAGAGAGCCAAGACTAACCTGAACTCTGCTCAGAAGTACCTTTTTCTCCGAGGTTTGAATTAAGTAATTGTTTATACCCTATGAATTTTTTTTTTCTAGAAGAGGCGTGCCAAATAAGGGCTTGGAAGGTTTGTCTGATGCTATTTGTTACTCCCTACTTATACAGTGATCTGATGTAATTAATTACCTTTGAAAAAGGATGCTTTAAAAAAGATTAGAGACTATTCTAGGTTAGAGAAAAAAGGGGAGATAAAATGCTGGAACGATTCCGCCTTTTATGTCTTCCTGATTCAGAAGCTGTATAATTTCCCTCTTAATCAAACTGCACTATTCTTAAATCAGATATCTAAAACATTCCATTAAGTACTAAAACAAAGTTGTAAGAACAACAAACAGACCACATAAAAAATAAATCTGCAAATACCAAATAATTTTCATTGTGTTAAAAATAATTTATGTAATTCTAAAACTAACACAATTGAATGGACTATTCAATAAATGGAATTTTATATCGTGTTTGTTATCAGCTAAATAATTCATTATTCCATTTTATATACACACTCTTTAATTAACTTACTGACTCAGAGGTAAGATGCTGCTAATCCATTCATCTCCCCAAGCCCACGAAGAAAAAAAAAAAAAAGGTACAAAACGTGTGTGAGTGTAAGAGCAAAAGGTTAGGACTTTAATATGAAGGAATTTTTAATCAGGGGAGAAAGCAGCTGGTTGAGGTTCTCTCTACCTCCAACTGGAGATCCCGGATTGCATGGTGATTAGTGACACCTGTTTCCTACTAGCTTTTTCCTGAATCAGGCAAAGCATGAAGTTGGCTACAGGAGTGTTCTTGGCATTTTGTTGTACTTTCTTTTAAAAACCACATTTTCTTTAAAGTCAAGTATTTATTTTTAGCCATGGTGTGTGTATTAAAAAAAAAAAATCAGAGGTTAAATTTGCCTGCAGGTAATAGGAAACTATTTTACAAGGGGAAAAAGGGAGAATAATGGTTTTGGTTTTTTTCTTCAGTAATTTGGAAAGAGGTCTATTTTAGTATACTCATAAATGTTTTAAAGTTTTTAAAAGATTCACCTGAAACTTAGTGTTTTCAATACTATTTTATTAACAGAACCATATTATCTACATAGAATCGTTGAGAGAACTCATAGTTCTGTATGAGCACCGCGAGTTCGTCTCACTCTTGATTCCACTGTGGTTTCATGACTCCTTTGTTTCAACTACCACTTCCTTGGAACCTGTATACATTCAGTTTCCTCTTTCCACATGTCAGAGTTGGAATGGACTTAAAAGACAATCTGGTTCAACTTGGCTATTGCATAGGTGAGAATTTTGAGGCCCAGAAAAGGGAAGTTACTTATTCAAGATTTTACATCTTTAAAGGGGCAGAGCTGAAACAAGGGTGTGGTACTTTGTTATGGCAAACTAATACAAGGGACTCGGTAAAGCAAATCAAGGATCAGGGGATCTATGGGATTAATCACGGGATCAGTGATCCCACTGATTTCAAATTCTTTACAAAGTTTATGAAATTATGGTCCAAGAAAGAGGGGCACCTTCTCTACATAGTTACACTAAAGAGAGACTAGAACCCAAGTTCTCAAACACCCAGTTCAGGTAACCACTTTTTAATGTCCCATGCTATGTTTTATGCACATAAACTCCACCATAAAAAAAGCCTGTAGAAATCCTGGGTCCTGGGGTGCCTGGGTGGCTCAGTGGGTTAAAGCCTCTGCCTTCCGCTCAGGTCATGATCCCAGGGTCCTGGGATGGAGCCACGTATCAGGCTCTCTGCTCAGCAGGGAGCCTGCTTCCTCCTCTCTCTGCCTGCCTCTCTGCATACTCGTGATCTCTGTCTGTCAAATAAATAATAAATAAATAAATAAAATATAATCTTTAAAAAAAAAAAGAAAGAAAGAAAGAAATCCTGGGTCCCAGGAGATAAACCTTTCAGAAATTACATTTACTGCTTATGGTTTGGTCCAATACATGACTGCTTTTCATGTTTCTGGATCCAGTGAATGAATACATTTATTTAATGACTTCACAGAGCTCCAACTATGTACTAGAGACTGTGCCAAAATTAAATATTTACCTACAAGCCCACAACTGCATCAAGAACTTTAATCACCTATTGCCAACCTGCTCCTAAATTTTGATAGCACATTCCAAAATTTTTAAAAAATTCACATTATACTAGTAACTCATGATTATAGAAAGCAGTGGTATAAGGGAAAAAGCACTAAAATTATTGTCAGAAAATATTTTAGTCCTTTATTGTTTAAAGTCTGATATTTAATTAAGTCATGTAATCAAACATGAGCCAAACAGTTGACCATATTTTAGGGACAAGGTAGATTAGAGCAAACACAGCATCATTAGAAAAAACATAGGACTAAAAATTATAAGACGACTTCCAGTTTTAACTTTTCTACTTACTAGCTTTCACTGTGGCAAAACATTCTATCTGTGCTTCACTTTCTTTATCTGCAAGTAAGAAAATTTGACTCATCATTTAAGATTCCTTCTAGCTCCACCATGATTGAGATTTGAAGAGTAAATATAACTTTAAGCTATGATCTATTTAGTCAAGAATTGCATTAAACAGAGGATAGCTCAAGAGATACGGAACTATTTTGACATCCACTTTATTTTTTTAAAATATTTTATTTATTTATTCATGAGAAACAGAGAGAAAGAGGCAGATGCAGGGGGATAAGCAGGCTCCCCAATGCAGGACTCGATCCCAGGACCCCAGGATCATGACCTGAGCTGAAGGCAGATGCCTAACTGACTGAGCCAGTTAAGCCCTTGACATTCACTTTAAAACAATATGTGTGCTCTGTCCTTACTATGTGTAATAGAATGAGGCCCTGAAGTCATGTGTGTATGTGTGTATATATATGTGTGTATGTGTATGTGTGGAATGTAGTTATATGGGGGATAGTTACATATATATACATATATATAAGGGAGGTCAATTAGATACATATATACATATATATATATACATATGGCATATATGTATATACATATATGCCATATATATATATGCCATGTATATATCTCATCCCATTTTTATATATACACACCATTCCCTTTTCATAGATGGAAAGAACATGTGTTCATACAAAGCCTTTCCCACTAGAATTCCTTAGTGTGTGATCTTCATTTAAAAAATAAGAAGAAGAAATCAATGGATAATGTCTGCTGCCAATGACATGATGGTGTATTATGTTAAGGCTGATATCAACCAAAGGTCTGTATCCCAGGTTTTACCATGGAGGTTTCATTTTCCCAACAGAGAGCAGGATAACCATTGCAACCAATGAGAAGGTGACTCATTAGTGTAATTTTCAAGAACTGGTTAGTAGAGTTTCAGCTACTTAGGGAATTTCTGGAGCCTCAAGGACGTTACTTGATCTCTCAAAGTACTGGAGCCAGTAAGGGCACTTATATGAATAGTGTTGGAAAGATGAACAGGTGATATGGTGGTCAAAGGCAAAACCTGAGAATAAGCATTGGTAGGCCATGTCTATGAACCTAAGTGGAGCTATAGTTCTCACCTTTCTAATCCGCTTCCTTTCCCCTGAGGAAAATTTCTCTGTGCTAGCAGAGGTCAGTCTTGCTCATCTAGTCTGGAAGGTCTCCTCCCAACATCTTTGTTCTATAGAAGACATTCCTGATTATGACTTTCAGAGGTATTAAAGGTGAAGAGTGCTGCAGAAATGGATATTCTCCTTCCCCCTTGAAACAAAATTATGCAGTTTTCTTTGTTAATGTCAATTTTAGGCGCCTTCACCACAGATGACTTAAGAAGCTGTTTGTTTTGCATCAAATTATGTTTTACATTTCCTTTTCTAGTCTGCCTTTAATGAAATATTAGAGTATAACTTATCTATAATTTTAACTTTTTTATCTTTTGAAGACTTAATCTGGGCCAGGCAGTATGCAAAATGCTGGGGACACAATGCCTTCTAGAAAGCCTTACAAAAAGCAAACAGAGAACTAAATAGAAGAAAATGAAATTAAGTTGGATAGAAATTGCTCAATCAGCCATTGGGACAGGCATGGGTGGTGGTGTTAGATGAGTCTTTCTAATGAATGTGATTAGATATTACTGGGAAAAAAAATGAGGAGTGAAGTAAATTAGATGGGAAGAGGAGGTGGGGGAGGGGGATGAATGGACAAAGAATGAAGGTGCACCTTCATTAGAATTTCTCTAATTCTTTCTGATTTTATAATTCTGGTTCTTTCTTGGAGGCACCTTATTGCTATCCTTATACAAAATGTGTCTTTTACAGAAGCTTTTGTTCCTAAAGACTTACTAGGGAAAAGCTGACAACTCCCCTAACAACACTGGTGACTCTAATTCTAGCCCTTACCCTCACTTCCTCATGCCCATTGAGTGAAATCTCTTCATGGCTTAGAAGATTTCATCACCTTTCTCTTAGGATGAGTACAAATAACTCTTTTGGGTAAGTACATGTCATCATCACTTATTATGTTTATTTCCTTCTTCTCTTTCCCAAAAATTGAAGCACTCTTTTTATTGTTTCAGAAAATAAACAACAACAACAACAACAACAACAACAAAACAATAATGGTATATTTTATTAACAAAGCAACTGGTTACCTGGTTTTAAACCAGGTAAATTTTAAAAATAACTAAAAATAATTTTAATTAAATAACTAAAAAAAAACTAAAAAATTTTTAAAAGTAAACTATTTTTATATAAGCGAATCCCTCTTCAGCTACTTAGAGGGGCTATTGTCATAAAGTCAAGATGAATGATTCTCATAACTTTGTGACATCTACCAGAAATTCAGGTCAGGCTAGGACCACCAACCCTACCTCTAAGCAGTAGAGACATTAACCCAATGCCATCTTTCTTTTCCTTGGTGACTAAAACATGGAAAAGGACTGGTACAATTAAGGATCTGAAGTTACATACACTCTTCTTTTCCTTCCATCTAAATGGGTCTTATCTTCACATCAATTGAACAACTTACGAGTTCTATGCCCTGGTCCCATGAAATTTCTTTTTATAGACTTGGAGGGCATGAACATAGGATAAGAGGTATAAGACTTAAAATGAAATCCCATTTCATTTACTTCTTCCGTGAAACTGAGTTAAATTTAACCTCTCTTTATCTCCATTTTCTTATCTGTAAAATAGAGACAATCACCCTACCTCCTTCACCAGGCTGCTGTATGCGTAGTATTTAAAAAAGCATAGCTTTAAACATGTCGCAAAATCCAAGGTACCACAAAAATGCCAATATTTGCAATTGCTTGAGGTATTAGCGACCATAATCTCCAAGGTCTCTGGACATCAATATGATTAGGCCCAAATAATGTCCCAAGATCTCCTACCTATTCATCACTAATAATTTCCTCACTGGCTTCCTTTCCACTTGGATATAGTCAATGTATATGTTTGCCACACTCCTGTTTTAAATTAGAGAATTTTGTAAAAACCTTCTCTGTCATATTCAACAAGACCCCATGACCTTAGAAGATAGAACCTATCTTCCTGTGGATAGCGCTGCTTGGGATCTAAATAGGTTATAAAGCTCCCTGGGAACAGGTTGGCACTGCCTTTGGTTATAGATGGAGTACTTTTGGCCACTATCCAGTAAGAAAACAGACTAGGAAAAGTAGGTAATTAAAACCAAAAGATCATGTTAACTCTAATAACCACATGACGTTGTCAAATTATTATGGAAATTGCAGCAACTATATAAACTTCCTTTTTTTCTTTTGATTTTGCAAATATTTTTAAATGACATAATCACAGGACTAGGCAAAAGTAAACTGCCATTTCATTGGCCTTTCGAAAAAATGTATTTTTTTTTCATACCAAATTCATTCTTACTGCAATGTAATGTCTGGAGTTCTGACCATAGGTATACTTAATTCTAGTTTGTTAAAAAATTTCCCAAATCCAGGATTGGGACAAATTATAAAATAATTCACCACTGTAAACTATCTCCTGCACAATTTTTTTTTTAAGATTTATTTTTTTTTTTGTTTTAGAGAGGTGGGAGGGGCAGAAGGAGAGAATGAGTCTTAAGTAGACTTGGTGCTGAGCATGGAGTCCCGAAGAAGGCTTGATCTCAGGATCCTGAGATCACCACCTGAGCCTAAACCAAGAATCAGACTCTTAACTGACTGTGCTACCCAGGCGCACCCTCCTGTAAGAATATTTTATAAATATTCTTTTAAGGATAACTATTTTTGTGATTATTTTCCCATGATTTCAATTGTTTCTCATATTGGTAACTGGGACCTTTTATATTTCGTAGGCAGAAACTTTTCAAAGAATAAATATAACCCAGTAACACACTTCATTCAGGAATTTCTTCTTGAGCTTGGCAATAGACCATGAAGATTCAATTTACAGTTTCCCAATATAAAGTCTACCACTACTAGATGAATCTTGTGTTATTGGAACTAAAATTTCATATATTAATAGCACCTTAATAATTGATGATACATTTAGGGTATTTTAAAATAAAGAAATGCTCAATAATGTTACCATATGTTTCTTACTTCCCCTAACACTAGGTAGGTGAGTAGGATGACCATATATGTTCCAAGAAAGGGATACGAGGGTTGACTTAGGGAGTTTTTATATTCCACAATGCTTTGAAATCTTCAGGTCTAATCTGAAGCAAATTTAAAGAGAAAAAATGATTTTCCTACAAACGATACAGAGATAGATTAAAAAAAAAGAGAGAGAGACACTGAGGCACCTGGGTGGCTCAGTGGTTTAAGCCTCTGCCTTCGGCTCAGGACATGATCCGGGGTTCTGGGATCGAGCCCCGCATCAGGCTCTCTGCTCAGCAGGGAGCCTGTTTCCCTTCCTCTCTCTCTCTGCCTGCCTCTCTGCCTGCTTGTGATCTCTCTCTGTCAAATAAATAAATAAAAATCTTAAAAAAAAAAAAAAAGAGAGACACAGTCCAATACAATGAGGAAGTTAGAGTACACTGGAGATGGGGTTATAAGAAAGCAAATCTTTAGGCTTAGTGAAGCTAAGATGAGAGTAGAATCAGGGCCAAAACATATACAGAAGTAAGACTTCGTCTTGAAGTGTCACTAATTTTCTAACATCATTTTATTGATGCTTCAAGTATCTCCTTCTTTCTCTTAATCTGATTTATTGTTAACATTCTTTATACATGCCTTTTTCTCAGGATAAAATCTGAAAATACACTTATGACATTGCACAAGTACCTACGGTTATGGATCTCACTCAGGTAGTTATCTTTTAAGTAGTCTCTTATGACACATTCTGGATACTTTAATTACAACACTGACTGGTTCCAGAATAACACAAGGACTGATAAACTCCTCAAAGGTAAAAAATGAGCCTTATTTGAATGAGTACTTCTAAAATCTAGAAAGTGCCTGTCCCATGGAAACTATAATAAATATTGAATGAATGAATGAATGAACACTGGGCACCAGAATAAATAGATTTTTATATTTCTGAAAATTTGTTTTATTAAGCATTCATTTAATAAATAATCTGAATATAAAATGAAAAAGATTAATGATCAAATTGTTTCCAAGAAATACAAAATTAAGTTCACTAATCACAGAATTTACATAATTACCTCATGGGTAGATTTGACGAGTATATAGATAGTTTATAATGTCCAGAGATACTGGTAATAGATTGTATGTAATGTGAATACTTGGATAGCATTTGTGTTTTTCCATTTAAAGGTAATTAGTTGGGCACCTGTGGGTTGAGCCTCTGCCTTCAGCTTAGGTCATGATCTCAGGGTCCTGGGATCGAGCCCTCCTTTGGGATCCCTGCTTGGCAGGAAGCCTGGTTCCCTCTCTTTCTCTGCCTGCCTCTCTGCCTACTTGTGATCTCTTATTCTCTCTCTCTGTCAAAGATATAAATAAAATCTTTTAAAAAAAAAAAGGTGATTAGTTGCATAGAATTCAGACTGGATACATGCATGCCTGATATTTTCTCCATTAGCTTTTAAGATTTTTGAACTTCCTTTGTAATTCCTCCTCCTCCCTCCCCCCATCACACAATAGTGCCACAAGCTGATACCCAAATGCAAGTGTGTAATGACAAAGTGCCAAACTCCCTAATTAGTGTCGAGTCTCAAATTTGATGATCTCAAACATGTTATTAGCAATAACCTTGAGATGTCTATGAGTGAGTTATTAAAAGGGAGGTCTTATCCAAAGATCTGATTTGGGTACCTGGAAAGCCTTAATAACATCTGATCAGTAGTACAGTTCTTAATTGGAAATAATAAAAGAAGCAGCATTATCACAAGTAATCAGGCTTTCTTAGTTATGATACTTAAACATCGTAAGACGGGTGATTTATTCAACTATTTGGAGCTTTTCCAGAAAAGCTGGAACATAAATAAAACACAGAACAGCAGCTAGACTGGGAAGTCACAGTGCAGTTCAGGAATTGTGAAGAAGTTAATACCTCCCCCACTCCCCACACCCCTACAAGTGTAGCACCTTAAATACATATAGTGCAGTTAGCCTTTGACAAATAACACAAATAATGCAGACGCTACTACTCAGGTTATTTCCACATCTTGCCTAGATGCCATATCATATCCGCAAATGCCATTTAAAGGAACCTGCCTTATGTTCTAATTTCTCCAATGACCTGGAAAGAAGAACCTTGAGAAAAACAAAACAAAGCAAAACAAAAACGAACAAAAAAACAGTAAACTAAATTGTTTTGTGTATTATTGTGAATTTTCCTAAGGAAAACTAGCTCCTATTTGAAATCACAACTATTAATGAAAGTACATTTTCTTTCTCCTTCCTGTTATTTCTATTAAAAATGCACAGTATATCTTCTGAACAGATATTCCCTAATTTGTCTTTCCTTTCTTATATCTATACTAATAAAAAATTTTACAAAGATTTGTAAGATGTAGTGCTATTTTCACTAATTTATATGGACCTCATATATTGGAAGCTTAAAGGCAAAGTGCAAAAGAAAAAAAAAAGGAATGTTTGACTGGAAAAAAAAAAGACTGGTAGTTTTATTGTAAAATGTTCACCAAGCTAAGTGTGTTTCAGTTAAATTCAGAATGAGGACTGAAAATAATTGAACTACAGAGAAAATTAGTTTGCCTGTAATGCTAAGAGCAGCCCCTGCTGGTTACTGTCATATAATTGAGACAAGAGGAATTTAATGACAGAAGTTGAAATAATAGAACAGAAGATGCTGAAGAGTCTTCTTTTTCAGTAACACATGATTTCTCTTTTCACACTTTTTCAATATGTGACCTGCAGTGTTTGCCACAAATCGCATACAAATTATCAAATATCTAACTCTCAAAGTTTTTTTTTTTCCTCCTTCGAAGCAATCATTTCAAGAAACAGCACAACCACCACTTGATGGGAAAGTTTGCCCAGATAACCCACCCCCCACTAACTCACTGATTGTAAGAGGAAAACTAAGGAGCATTATTGTGGGTATATATTTGCAGTTTGAGTTGAAAGTATAACTTTATTGGATTCATACACTATTAGATCGTTACTTTTTAAATGCATAATAGGGGCATATTAAAAATAATAAAATAGCATATAAGCTTCTAATTATGGCTCTATAAATAAAACAGAACATAAAATTTGAGTTAAAATATTTAAAAATTAGATTCCTTTTTGCTCTTACCACCATTTTTTCTTAGAGGTAATAGGAAAATAATAACAAAAGGAGTTAAAACAAACTGAAATCATTGTGTGCTTTATATTTTTCCTCTCCTCCCTTGATTGGTCCTTGCAAATAATTTGTAATTTATTTCTGCACAGCAGCTCCCTGACCACTTAAGTCTTTGGCCATACATTTAATAAAAATCTGAAATGATCTGTGTGTGCAAACATGTCACATCTACTTTTTAAAAATCCTAGAAATTTTGTTTAACTCTTTGGAATAAGTGACTAAACCACTAACATCAGTATATTTGTTTAATTTGTTACCATTATGAATTCTTCATTGACCGATGCTGGATTTTCAAATTTTCCTTGTCTTTGCATTCTAAGCATTTTGCAGTCTGTGGAATCATAGTCCTATAAGATGTTCCTTAAACAGTCACTAAAGTCTTAAAAAATTTATGCATACTCTATTTTCTTAAATTCAGAATGCAATTAGGATATTAAACTCTGATACATCCTTTAGTAGAGGAACATGTCTAACTTTTTCTAATTCAGCTTTCATAAATATTTTTGGTGACATAGAACTTACTTTCATAGCAAACCTATCCAATCTTGAGAAATGTATCTCAGGGAAACACGCTTTGTGTAACTTAATTTTAATTCTTGAAGACTGAGTACTAAGCGTATTTTAATGTCAGTCTTTAGCTCACACCTTCTTATCCTTAGGCATATCAGAACACAAAACCGATACAGGAGGAGAAGGTATTATACATGACTGGTATTGCCTTCCCTAGGGCTGTGCCTGCATCCCCAAACCATTCTGTAAGGACTGCCAGTCCACCCAAAGCCTCACTATCACATTTGTAATGCTCTATTATTGTTTAGGAATAAATTTCAACCATCTTTCCTTGTATATAGGCTGGTCTATGCCCTGCCACCAATATTTGTACACCCAATTATGTATATATAATAAACCAAAATGTATTTAACTAGCATTATGTAGATTTCCGATTTTTTTTAAGTTTTTTTGCAATGTACAAGTCACAATATTTTGAACATCCTGATGGACTTATGTATGTATATCTATGATTATCTCCTTAAAACAAATTCCTAAAGTTAGACTTGCTGGGTCAAAAGATACACACATTTTAAACACATCTTAAAAGTATTTTAAAAAGTTGTAACAGGGGATTGGGAGTCAAGATGGCGGAGAAGTAGCAGGCTGAGACTACTTCAGGTAACAGGAGATCAGCTAGATAGCTTATCTAAACATTGCAAACACCTGCAAATCCAACAGGAGACCGAAGAGAAGAACAGCAACAATTCTAGAAACAGAAAATCGACCACTTTCTGAAAGGTAGGACCAGCGGAGAAGTGAATCCAAAGTGACGGAAAGATAGACCGTAGGGGGAGGGGCCGGCTCCCGGCAAGCGGCGGAGCAACGGAGCACAAAATCAGGACTTTTAAAAGTCTGCTCCATTGAGGGACATCACTCCAGAGGCTAAACTGGGGTGAAGCCCATGCGGGGTCAGTGTGGCCCCAGGTCCCACAGAAGGATCGGGGGTGTCTCAGTGTTACAGAGCTCGCAGGTATTAGAGCTGGGAAGCTGGCTACAGAGACAGAGCCGAGGAGTGAGCTCTCAGCTCGGGGTTACCTTGAACGGTTGCAGGCTGGGTGAGCTCGGAGAGCAGCCAGAGACCAGGGAGATGGGAGTGATTGAGCGCTTGTCTCTGAGGGCACACTGAGGAGTGGGGCCCCGAACTCTCGGCTCCTCCGGGGTGGAGATTGGGAGGCCGCCATCTTCATTCCCGACCTCCAGAACTCTACGGAAAGCGCTCAGGGAACAAAAGCTCCCAAAAGCAAACCCGAGCGGATTACTCAGCCCGGCCCCTGGTAAGGGCAGTGCAATTCCTCCTGGGGCAAAGACACTTGAGAATCACTACAACAGGCTCCTCCCCCAGAAGATCAACAAGAAATCCAGCCAAGACCAAGTTCATGTACCAAGGAGAACAGCAGAATTCCAGAGGAAGAGAAAGCAAAGCATGGAATTCATGGCTTTCTCCCCATGATTCCTTAGTCTTGCAGTTAATTTATTTTTTTTAATTTTATTTTTTTTTTCTTCTAAATTTTTTTTAACTTTTACCCTTTCCTCTTTTAACATTTTTTAACTAGTTTATCTTAACAATACCTTTCATTAAAAAAATAATAATAATCATCTTTTTGAACCTTCATTATTATAGTCATATTTTATCCTACATTGTATCTAACTTTATTTTTTGTATACACATAGGATTTTTCCTTCTAAAAAATTTGGGGTACAACGTCTTCTAATAGATCAAAATACACCCTAAATCTAGCTCCGGGCTCGTTCTAGTCTCCAGCCCGAGCAAAATCTCTCCATTTTCTTTTTCTTTATTCTCCAACCAACTTACTTTATCAACTCCTTTTTTAGAAATTAAAAAAAAATTTTTTTTCCATCTTTATAGGCATATTCCATCCCTTCATTGTGTTTACCCTTATATATGTTTTTCATTCTTTAGAATTTTGGGAGGTAGTTTCTTGTAAGAGACCAAAATACTCCCAAAATTAAGTGGGTTGACCCTGTTCTAGTCACCAGTCTAATATATATATTTTTTTCTTTTTTATACTTTTTAAAATTTTCTTTTTTTTTTTTTTTTAATTTTTTTCCCTGAACTTCTTTTTATCCCCTTTCTCCCCCCATGATTTGGGGTCTCTTCTGATTTGGCTAAAGTGCATTTTCCTGGGGTCTTTGCCACCCTTTTAGTATTTTATTTGCTCCTTCATATATTCTTATCTGGACAAAATGACAAGGCGGAAAAACTCACCACAAAAAAAAGAACAAGAGGCAGTACCAAAGGCTAGGGACCTAATCAATATGGACATTGGTAATATGTCAGATCTAGAGTTCAGAATGACGATTCTCAAGGTTTTAGCCAGGCTCAAAAAAGGCATGGAAGATATTAGAGAAACCCTCTCTGGAGAGATAAAAGCCCTTTCTGGAGAAATAAAAGAACTAAAATCTAACCAAGCTGAAATCAAAAAAAACTATTAATGAGGTGCAATAAAAAATGGAGGCTCTTAATGCTAGGATAAATGAGGCAGAAGAAAGAATTAGTGATATAGAAGACCAAATGACAGAGAATAAAGAAGCTGAGCAAAAGAGAGACAAACAAATACTGGACCACGAGGGGAGAATTCGAGAGATAAATGACACCATAAGACAAAACAACATTAGAATAATTGGGATTCCAGAAGAAGAAGAAAGAGAGAGGGGAACAGAAGGTATATTGGAAAGAATTCTTATAGAGAATTTCCCTAATATGGCAAAGGGAACAAGCATCAAAATCCAGGAGGTGCAGAGAACCCCCCTCAAAATCAATAGGAATAGGTCCACACTGCGTCAACTAAGAGTAAAATTTACAAGCCTTAGCGACAAAGAGAAAATCCTGAAAGCAGCCCGGGAAAAGAAGTCTGTAATGTACAATGGTAAAAATATTAGATTGGCAGCAGACTTATCCACAGAGACCTGGAAGGCCAGAAAGAGCTGGCATGATATATTCAGAGCACTAAACGAGAAAAACAGGAAGCCAAGAATACTATATCCAGCTAGGCTATCATTGAAAAGAGAAGGAGAGATTAAAAGCTTCCAGGACAAACAAAAACTGAAAGAATTTGCAAACACCAAGCCAGCTCTATAGGAAATATTGAAAGGGGTCCTCTAAGCAAAGAGAGACCCTAAAAGTAGTAGATCAGAAAGGAACAGACAATATACAGTAACAGTCACCTTACAGGCAATACAATGGCACTAAACTCATCTCTCTCAATAGTTACCCTGAATGTTAATGGGCTAAATGCCCCAATCAAAAGACACAGGGTATCAGAATGGATAAAAAAACAAAACCCATCAATATGCTGCCTATAAGAAACTCATTTTGGACCTGAAGTCACCTCCAGATTTAAAGTGAGGGGGTGGAAAACAATGTACCATGCTAATGGACATCAGAAGAAGGCTGGGGTGGCAATCCTTATATCAGATCAATTAGACGTTAAGCCAAAGACTATAACAAGAGATGAGGAAGGACCTATATCATACTCAAAGGGTCTGTCCAACAGAGGATCTAACAATTTTAAATATCTATGCCCCTAACATGGGAGTAGCCAACTATATAAACCAATTAATAACAAAATCAAAGAAACACATCGACAATAATACATTAACAGTAGGGGACTTTAATACTCCCCTCACTGAAATGGACAGATCATCCAAGCAAAAGATCAACAAGGAAATAAAGGCCTTAAATGACACACTGGATCAGATGGACAGATATATTCAGAACATTTATATATTCAGAACAGATATATTCAGAACATTTCGTCCCAAAGCAACAGAATACACATTCTTCTCCAGAGCACATGGCACATTCTCCAGAATAGATCACATCCTGGGTCACAAATCAGGTCTCAACTGGTATCAAAAGATTGAGATCATTCCCTGCATATTTTCAGACCACAATGCTCTGAAGTTAGAACTCAATCACAAGAGGAAATTTGGAAAGAACCCAAATACATGGAGACTAAACAGCCTCCTTCTAAAGAATGAATGGGTCAACCAAGAAATTAAGGAAGAATTGAAAAAATTCATGGAAACAAATGATAATGAAATCACAACTGTTCAAAATCTGTGGGACACAACAAAGGCAGTCCTGAGAGGAAAATATATAGAAGTACAAACCTTTCTCAAGAAACAAGAAAGGTCTCAAATACACAACCTAACCCTACACCTAAAGGAGCTAGAGAAAGAACAACAAAGAAAGCCTAAACGCAGCAGGAGAAGAGAAATCATAAAGATCAGAGCAGAAATCAATGAAATAGAAACAAAAAAACAAAAACAAAAACAAACAATAGAACAAATCAACGAAACTAGGAGCTGGTTCTTTGAAAGAATTAATAAGATTGATAAACCCCTGGCCAGATTTATCAAAAAGAAAAGAGAAAGAACCCAAATAAATAAAATCATGAATAAAAGAGGAGAGATCACAACGAACACCAAAGAAATACAGACAATTATAAGAACATACTATGAGCAACTCTACGCCAACAAATTTGACAATCTGGAAGAAATGGATGCATTCCTAGAGACATATAAACTACCACAACTGAACCAGGAAGAAGATAAAACCTGAACAAAACCTATAACCAGTAAGGAGATTGAAACCGTCATCAAAAATCTCCAAACAAACAAAAGCCCAGGGCCAGACGGCTTCCCAGGGGGAATTCTACCAACATCTAAAGAAGAATTAATACCTATTCTCCTGAAACCTGTTCCAAAAAATTGAAATGGAAAGAAAACTTCCAAACTCATTTTATGAGGCCAGCATCACCTTGATCCCAAAACCAGACAAGGATCCCATCAAAAAAGAGAATTACAGACCAATATCCTTGATGAACACAGATGCAAAAATTCTCACCAAAATACTAGCCAATAGGATTCAACAGTACATTAAAAAGATTATTCACCACGGCCAAGTGGGATTTATTCTAGGGCTGCAAGTTTGGTTCAACATCTGCAAATCAATCAATGTGATACAATACATTAATAAAAGAAAGAACAAGAACCATATGATACTCTCAATAGATGCTGAAAAAGCATTCGACAAAGTACAGCATCCCTTCCTGATCAAAACTCTTCAAAGTGTAGGAATAGAGGGCTCATACCTCAATATCATCAAAGCCATCTATGAAAAACCCACCACAAATATCATTCTCAATGGAGAAAAACTGAAAGCTTTTCCGCTAAGGTCAGGAACACGGCAGGGATGTCCATTATCACCACTGCTATTCAACATAGTACTAGAAGTCCTAGCCTCAGCAATCAACAACAAAAAGAAATTAAAGGCATCCAAATCGGCAAAGAAGAAGTCAAACTATCACTCTTCACAGATGATATGATACTATATGTGGAAAACCCAAAAGGCTCTACTCCAAAACTGCTAGAACTCGTACAGGAATTCAGTAAAGTGTCAGGATATAAAATCAATGCACAGAAATCAGTTGCATTTCTCTATACCAACAACAAGACAGAAGAAAGAGAAATTAAGGAGTCAATCCCATTTACAATTACACCCAAAACTATAAGATACCTAGGAATAAACCTAACCAAAGAGGCTAAGAATCTATACTCAGAAAACTACAAAGTACTTATGAAAGAAATTGAGAAAGACACAAAGAAATGGAAAAATCTTCCATGCTCCTGGATTACAAGAATAAATATTGTGAAATGTCTATGCTACCTAAAGCAATCTACACATTTAATGCAATTCCTATCAAAGTACCATCCATATTTTCAAAGCAATGGAACAAATAATCCTAAAATTTATATGGAACCAGAAAAGACCTCGAATAGTCAAAGGAATATTGAAAAAGAAAGCCAAAGTTGGTGGCATCACAATTTCGGACTTCGAGCTCTATTACAAAGCGGTCATCATCAAGACAGCATGGTACTGGCACAAAAACAGACACATAGATCAATGGAACAGAATAGAGAGCCCAGAAATAGACCCTCAACTCTATGGTCAACTAATCTTCGACAAAGCAGGAAAGAATGTCCAATGGAAAAAAGTCTCTTCAACAAATGGTGTTGGGAAAATTGGACAGCCACATGCAGAAAAATGAAATTGGACCATTTTCTTACACCACACACGAAAATAGACTCAAAATGGATGAAGAACCTTAGTGTGAGAAAGGAATCCATCAAAGTCCTTGAGGAGAACACAGGCAGCAACCTCTTTGACCTCAGCCGCAGCAACTTCTTCCTGGGAATATCGCCAAAGGCAAGGGAAGCAAGGGCAATAATGAACTATTGGGATTTCATCAAGATCAAAAACTTTTGCACAGCAAAGGAAACAGTTAACAAAACCAAAAGACAACTGATAGAATGGGAGAAGATATTTGCAAATGACATATCAGAAAAAGGGCTTGTATCCAAAATCTATAAAGAGCTTAGCAAACTCAACACCCAAAGAACAAATAATCCAATCAAGAAATTGGCAGAAGACATGAACAGATTATTTCTGTAAAGAAGACATATAGATTACCAACAGACACATGAAAAAGTGCTCCACATCACTCGGCATCAGAGAAATACAAATCAAAACCACAATGAGATACCACCTCACACCAGTCAGAATGGCTGAAATTAACAAGTCAGGAAATGACAGATGCTGGCGAGGATGTGGAGAAAGGGGAACCCTCCTACGCTGTTGGTGGGAATTCAAGCTGGTGCAACCACTCTGGAAAACAGCATGGAGGTTCCTCAAAAAGTTGAAAATAGAGCTACCCTATGACCCAGCAATTGCACTACTGGGTATTTACCCTAAAGATAGAAATGTAGTGATCCGAAGGGGCACGTGCACCTGAATGTTTATAGCAGCAATGTCCACAATAGCCAAACTATGGAAAGAACCTAGATGTCCATCAACACATGAATGGATAAAGAAGATGTGGTATATATATATATACAATGGAATACTATGCAGCCATCAAAAGAAATGAAATCTTGCCATTTGTAATGACGTGGATGGAACTAGAGGGTATTATGCTTAGCGAAATAAGCCCATCGGAAAAAGACAACTATCATATGATCCCCCTGATATGAGGAAGTGGAGATGCAACGTAGGGGGTTTGGGAGTTTGGAAAAGAATAAATGAAACAAGATGGGATTGGGAGGGAGACAAACCATAAGTGACTCTTAATCTCACAAAACAAACTGAGGGTTGCTGGAGGGAGGGGGGCCAAGAGAGGGGGGTGGGGATATGGACATTGGGGAGGGTGTGTGCTATGGTGAGTGCTGTGAAGTGTGTAAACCTGGAAATTCACAAACCCATACCCCTGGGGATAAAAATACATTATATGTTTATAAAAAATTAAAAAATTTAATTTAAAAAAATGCCACTCCCAAAAAAAAGTTGTAACAGGGTGCTGGGATGGCTCAGTGGGTTAAAGCCTCTGCCTTCGGATCAGGTCATGATCCCAGGGTCCTGGGATTGAGCCCCGCATCAGGCTCTCCGCTCTATGGGGATCCTGCTTTGTCCTCTCTCTCTGCCTGCCTCTCTGCCTTCTTGTGATCTCTGTGTGTCAAATAAATAAATAAAATCTAAAAAATAAATAAATAAAAAGTTGTAACAATTTATAACCTAACCAGTATGATGATTTCCCATACCTTATTAACACTGGGTAATGTGCTTAAAGAATGAAACAACACAAACAAATACCATAAATAAATAAATAAATAAATATGATAATTTTTTTTTAAGATTTTATTTATTTATTTGACAGACAGAGATCACAGGTAGGCAGAGAGGCAGGCAGAGAGAGGAAGGGAAGCAGGCTCCCTGCTGAGCAGAGAGCCTGCTGTGGGGCTCTATCCCAGGACCCTGGGATCATGACCTGAGCCGAAGGCAGAGGCTTTAACCCGCTGAGCCACCCAGGCGCCCCAAAATATGATAAATTTTTAAAAATGAAAATTTACATGTTTTACTTTGTCTTTGATTACTAGTAAAACAAAATCATTGTCATATTAATAACTATATTAATCTATATATATTGTTATTCTTATTTTAATATTTTGTTCATTTTATGGGTTTTTAAAACTTTTTATACATCAAGAATTTTATATGAATTGCAAATAAATATGCAGGTTTTTTAAAAAAAAACTCTTTTAAAGATGATTTTGTGGCATCAGGTAAATCAATTAATATTTTCTTTTGTGATTCTTTAGTTTTATGCTTAAAAATACCATTACCAACATCACAGAATATTAATCTTTACTTATATCTTCTTGTATTATTTTTGGCTTTTTTATTTTCATGCAAATAATATTTTAATACATGTTACTTAGAAATCAAGCCACTGAGGTGGGGAGAAAATAAAGACCCAATATTCTAACTTTCAATTTTAGGACATTCTGTTAATTTACTAACAAAGGTTAGGGCAAATGTGCTGCCATGTTAAGTTTATATGTATTAAAAAGTATCACCAGGTTTCAGAACAAATAAATTGGGATAAGTAGGAGAATCAAAATGTTATTTGACAGCCCCTTAGTTGCCTGTGTAGATAGAGATTAGGACTAATTCTTGTGGCCTTTAATTCTCTCCTGTTATAATACAGAATGGAGTTTCCAAAGCAAACCCTTAAATCTATAGAATGCCTTCCATTTTTCCCCTCTAAAAAGCAAATATTCAATTAAATTGATACCTGGGTTGAATTGGAATCCACAAATCATTTCAGGGGGAGAACTATGTGTTTAATTTATTCAAACTAGATTTAAAGATGTTTCAGTATTCCAGTTGTTTGAATTCAACTATTTTAAAAAATGCACATTTACAAGCTCTTTATACAGGATACTGACAGGGACTGAAATTACATTTTCTATAATGCTTAAAAATTTGCTAGGTTTTATTCATGTTTTAGAAAAGCTCCTTGATATTAAAGTTATAATAGCAGCGATCAGTTATAAAGAGCTGTATTCAAAGAAATAAGATCTGTGATTCTTTTATTTAAAATTCTTAACTATATTTTAATTTTGAATGTAATCAGCCATCATTCAAATGCAGTTTTATTCACCTATTCATGTCAAGGTGTAAAGGTAGGTTTCTCTAAGTTATAATACTAATACAAACGCATTTTCTTTGGCCAAACCTGAGTCTTCATATATTATGATTAAAATAATATTTTTAATATTCTATGAAAGATAGAAATATCAGTAAAAATGTATATATATTTACACATACTCAAACAATGTCATTATTAAGAAAAATAGACATAAAATTGACATAAATCCCCTTCAGAGTTACTGACGGCTATAATATGGAATTATTGCTCACACTGTATAAATTATTTTGTCGTTTAAATAAACGGGGCAGGCGTTGTTTGTTTTTACATAAAAGCAAACAGACATGTTTTCAGAAGGACCTGACATAGGTTTGAGTGTGCTGAGAGGACAATTCCTCCAAGATGGAGGAGTCTACAGAAAAAGCGGAGAAGATCCTAAATGAAGGCAGTAGCTCTCCTCACACATATCAAAGAAGAGGCATAGAGATACAGACTGGTACATGCCACCTAGTTGCTGCAACACACAAGGACAAATTATGATCAGGAATAGAAGTAAGAAAGATTCTAAACTGAAATGCGCCACTTTGATTTTTATTGCCAAGTTATCTTTTTTAACAGGTCAGAAGAAACACACACACACACACACACACACATTGTTCCCTCACCTTTCCCCTAGTAAGGAAAAACATGAAATGATCCAAAACAATTAATTCTAGGAGGCTATAGAATACAACTCTGTCCTTGAACCTTATTACAATGTATTCTGACCTCTCATATATAATATAGAGATGAAGAGGTATAGTACCGAAAACCATGCTGACTATTGAAATCAAAGAACCTAGGGTAAAATTAGGCACTGAAAACCTTAAGAGGTAGAGATACAAATACAGACAGAGATACAGACGTGACAAAAACTGGGATTTTCACTGACTTTATATTATACCTATCTATATCTTTTTATTGACCAGTGCATCTATATATCCATAAAACAAAATCTATGTTCATATAGATTTAGAGAAAGAGAGGGAAAAGTTATTGACAAAGAGTTTGGAATGGTAGGTACCTATCTCCCTTCAAAACACAGCTCAACTTTAACTTATTAGAACCTAAATAAGACTAATAGCAGAAAGATGAATCCTCAAATATACTTAAGGAAAGATAAATCTTTTCAAAGTCATGTGCACTTTTGATTTCTAATGTAATTTGAAAGGCAAGGGACCCTTTTACAGAACATTCATAGAATTAGAAAAGGTCATTGATCTGAATCCTTCGTCTTCTGGCAGGGAAAGTTAAAAGTAAGTACACAATAAATCATGTATTCAGGTGAATACTTTCAGAGGGAAAAAAAATAGCACTCTTTGATTGGGCTAGAATGAACATATGCATTTTTTTCATAACACAATTCCATCCAAACTAAAAAATTGTATTTCTTTTAGGAAAAACAAGTAGGATAACCAATTATTTTCATTTAAAATTTTCATTTAACCGAATTTTTGAAAGATTACATTAAAACTGAACTTATTATCCTATAAACTTTTCTCCATTAATTTATACTTAATAATTCAGAATTTGCTGAGTTCCTATTATATATCAAGCAACACAGGAATAGATTTACACAGTATAAGAGAAAAAAATGGGCCATGAAAGAATAAAAGTCTAAGAAATAATGTAATATTTCTTGAAAAATATAATCTAATTCTTCTCTGTTCACCACCTCACTCTTTTATTTATTTTGTGTTCACATGATTCTCAGGAAGTAGAATGTAGTTTCACTTTTCATGAGAAAACTAAAACAAACAAAACAAAACAAAAACCAAACTATCCAGAGTAGTTCAGATATCACAGACAAAATTTACATGATACACTTAGTTGACCTGATCCATTCTCCCCTCCGTGAGTTATAGGTACTCAATTTTTATTTCATTAAAGTTTTATTCCATTATTCTCCCCAGAACCCTATTGCCTTAAGACGCCATTATATTCCAGGGTTGGGTTTACCAGAGCCCAGGCTTTGATTTGGGCCTAAACCAATTAGTGAAATTCTTAGCCCTACACTAAATGATTGGTTAAGGGACTGGCATTTGCCTTAAGATTATCCAGTCAGAATGAAGCCCAGGACTTGTGTTTTAAATTTGAGGAGAAAAATTGATTGGCCTTGTACATGAGCTGGATTATGTTGCCCAGTTGCTCCTGGCAGCCATTTTGTGACATCAAAGGGTGCCCTTCAGAAAGTACCTGATATGGGATTTTCCTAAAAGAGTGTGTAAGTAAAAACTACATCATCCTTTGCTCATGTTTCAGCATCATGTTGTTGGCCATGGATCTAATTTTATCTAATTAGTATATAATCCTTTGATCTCAGCACAGAGTTAAATTAAAAAGTTAAAATAATGTCATGATTTGACAAATAAGGGATAGTAACTATGTGGGAGTATGTGTGTGTGTGTACATGTTATAAAACAAATTATTTTTAACAAAAAAAAATGCTGAGGTTAAGTTCACATTCTTATTTGGACACAAAAATAAAATAAGAATAATAAAACCAAGATAAGTCTGATGTGGTTGTGATGTTCCTATAAAAAGCTAACTGGTTTTCAAAGGCTTACATAAAAATCAGTCCTACAGTTGTAATTAACTACATCAGCATATAGATTTATCCATGTCTTCTTTAAATCTTTATTTGGAAGTGGATTAGGTGAAATTTGGACTTATCTCTTCTATGAACTAAATGGAATATAAAAGGGGCCTTGGGGATATACTTTTCTAAATTTGTTATTTAAATTCATTAACCAACATGGAGTACACCATTAGTTTCAGATGTAGCATTCAATAATTTGCCAATAATTATTGCATTATTGTGTTATCAATAATTTACTGATTTATAACACCCAGTGCTCATCATATCACCTACCCTCTTCAACGTGCATCACAAGGCCACCCAATGTGCATCACCCATCACCTCCAGAAACCCTCATTTTTTTCCTATAGTTAAGAGTCTCTCCTGGTTTTTCTCCTTCTTTGATGATTTCCCATTCAGTTTTCCCTCCCTTACCCTATGATCCTCTGCTCTGTTTCTTATATTTCAGTTATGAGTGAAACCATATGATAATTGTCTTTCTCTGCTTGACTTATTTTGCTCAGCATAGTATTCTCCAGTTCCATTGACATCAGTGTGAATGGCAAGTATTCATCCTTTCTAAAGGCTGAGTAATATTCCATTGTGTGTGTGTGTGTGTGTGTGTACACACACATCTTTATCCATTTTTCTTTTGATGGACACTTTAGCTCTTTCCACAGTTTGGCTATTGTGGACATTGCTGCTATGAACATTGGGGTACAGGTGCCCCCCTTCAGATCACTACAGCTGTATCTTTGGGGTAAATACCTATTAGTGCCATTGATGTGTCATAGGGTAGCCCTATTTTTAACTTCTTGAGGAACCTCCATACTGTTTTCCAGAGTGGCTGTACCAGCTTTCATTCCCACCAACACTGAAAGATCTATATCTTTGCCAATATTTGTTGTTTCCCATCTTGTTAATTTTAGCCATTCTGACTGGTATAAGGTGGTATATCTCATTGTGGTTTTGATCCTGGGTATATTTCTTCACATCATCCTTTCAAACTTTATTTTTCCATTGTGTGTATGCTTTCAAGTCTTCTTGCTCTGTATTTTCACATAGAGCAAATTTTTTTTTTAAAGACGCTTTTATTCAAGTGAAACAATGACAGCCTTCTACCTATGGAAACATTTACTTGCCTAAATTATGAGAATTCAGGATTTAATTCCGACTGAGACCTGATCATCAACTAGCCTTCATCTTTTAGAAGTACAAAAAAATTAAGTGGATAGGGAGTATTATCCATTCTTCCACCTGAAGCGTGTCTTTTTCAGGTAAAATATACATGTTACTCATAGCATCTCTGTTGACATATTTTTGCCTGAAGAACTTGATCACTGTTAAGAAATCTAAATTGGTGGCTGGTGTCAACTGCCATGAAGTCGCTTAAATCCCTATGTGTATTGAAATGATTTACCCAAGTACTATCTTGTACTATCTAATAGAAGAATAAACTAAGAAAAATATTTTACCAAAATGTTCAAGCTATATCACTTATGATGGCTGACAACAAATCCTGGCACATAATCCACCACTCACAGATACCTTTATAACCTGTATTTAGCTCTTACGTACTATGCTGAATCATAAAAAGAGTGCCATTCACCTCTCACTGTCCTTAAGAACCTTAAGAATGAAATTTGGAGATTCAGAAAAAGATTGTGAAACATGTCATTTTAACTCAGAATTTTAAATTCCCAACCTCTTCCTCCAGAAGCCACTTTCTATTTTAAAGTTGTCATTTAATCCTGATGACCGGTCATGCTATAAATTAAAATGGGAAAAAAAAAAAAAAACCTGTAGAGAAAAGGTTATACTCATAAATAAATAAAAATATGATTCCTGCTTGGTTCTATTGTAGTAAATATCAGCCACATTTACTGGCAAAGGAATCTTTACTTATGGTCAAAGACGTGTAGAGTTCATCGGGTCATTTTAATAAAGTGAAGATTAGACACATAAATATTTAAACTCTTGGTACATAAAATTAAAAAGTTTGGGAATCCCATTTGCTGCTTTCATCGCGATGAACATGTTTAATTTATTTTACCTTCTCTTTATAACTTTAAAAATTGAAAAATTTCTCTCTGGATTTGAGATAAACACATTTGGAAAAAGTAGATAAACAAGGTATTTGTGGTGGGAGTCCAAAGTGCATTTCAGACATATCCTTAAATGTCAGAGCCTATAAACCGAGTCGCCACCAGAGTAAAGAGATTAGGAACGTCCTACAGACAGACCAGGCTAAGAGGCTAAGAACCAGCTAGAAAGGATTATAATAAACACCAGAGCATTTATAAGATACTATGAGAAGGAAGCCATTGGTTTTTCAATAGTTCAAAGGGTGATACTTCCTTAGAATGACCAGGATAAGATAAGGCAAGAATATTTATAAAATAAAGATGCCATAAACACCCAAAACAAGCATAATCCTTTCTGTCTATGTAGTTACTTAATTACTTTCTTTAAAAATCCCAAATTACTAAAGTAAAATATATTTCAAAGAGATTTTAAAACGCAGTCTTATAATCGCATGTGATTTATAGTAAGTTTTATGTTAGCAATAATTTGGTATTTTTAGAAAGCACTATATTTCAGTTTTTCTAAAAGCCCTAGTAATTTAGTCCTCAAAGATTTTCCTATAAAAGGTAACCTAGAAATACGGGTAAGATACAAAATGTCACTGTCATAGCAATTAACATCCATTAGTCATGAATGTCAAAGCTTTTCATAAATGTAAATATGTTTCATTCTTTCAGGTCAGAAAATAAACCAACTAAAGATGAAATCAGGGTAAGAGAATTCAAAACATTGGTCAAGCTTTTAAAACAAAGGTCAAAGTGAACATTTCCTCAACTTATGTTTAGTTCTGTTGGGTTCCTAAAGAATGAGCCACTGGTACATATCTCTTGCGAAATATCTATGCCACAAGAGAGGGACAGGTAAATAGCAGACAGACTACAGATGTCTTCCAAGTCTGTGATAGAAGAGGAAATAATTTACTTTGTTTTCAAATTTCTGCATTCATCAACACACTGAATACTTTGAGGTTTTTCTCACTGAGAACATTTTTTTTTCCTTTTTATATTATTGAACTTGTACAAATGTATCCTCTTTTGTATCTTTTATGATTCAAATCAATAAGGCCATATAAAACTCTAAGCAAATTGACTTCAAGTCAGAGAATATATTGATTTAATGATAAAGTTGTTCCTTAACAATAATTTTCCTTATACTATTGCTATTGTTTGGAATGCAGTGTTGTATAGGCAAAGAAACCCACAAAAATATATTTTTTCCTGAATTTTGAGAGGGAAGACTTATGTAATATTTTTCTTGTATACTACAAGCAAATAACAAATAAAACTATTTCGGCAAGAAAAACAGAAACAGGAATTGTATCTAATTTTACATAAAGTATATTATAATATACATAAAGTATATTATTCTAGCAATAAGATGTATAATTAGGAGTATGTTTTATTTAAGGCATTATTCCCAGATCAGCATCAGATGACTTAACAGAGGATTTCTGGATTCTATCCACTTTTGATGCAGCAAAAACAAAGCAGAATTCATACTTTTCCTACCTGCAAAACCTACCTTTGTCTTTTTTTCAGTGGATGACTTTGCTACCTACTTTAATAATAAAATACATCGCCAGAGCTACTGCTTCCTAAATCTGAGCCCCAAATTTCTCTTTGCTTTGCTATATTTTAAGAAGTATTTTACCAAGTCAGCTCTTCCACTGAGAGGCTGAATCCTTATCCATTTTAAGGGACTGTTACTTCATTTATTCTCCCTTTCCTGCCCTGACTTTCCCCACCATATCTCACTCAACCAGCTGCAAACATGTGGTAGCAACTCCTGTTTTTAAAGACAAAAAACAATCAAGAAATAAGAATAACCCAAACAGCCTCATTTGATGCCACATCTACTTAATAGCTTTTGCACCATTTATTTCCTCCCGTTCACAGAAAATACTTCCCTGGAGAGCTGTGTCCATTTCTTTACTTTTCATTCCTTCATTCACATCATTTCGATATTCGTTTCCAGAACCACAGTTCAAACTCTGTTTATCAAGGTCACCAATGACCTCCAGCTAATTATCTAGAAAGATGAATCTCTCTCTTCATCTAGCCCGGTGGCTTTCATTGGAGACAATTCTGTCCCCTGTTCTCCCCCACCCCTTCATCTTCCAGGGGACACTTGGCAATGTCTGGAGGCATTTTTAGTTGTCAAAACTGGGGGTGTACTACTATCTACATCTAGTAGGCAGGAATCAAGTTTGCTGTAAACATCCTACAGAGTACAGAATAGCCCATCCACCAAAATATCACTGGGGGCCCAAAGGTCAATAGGCTTGAGGTTAAGAAGCCTGAGTATCTCAAACTTTAACAACATTCACAGTTGTAAACACTTGTTTATTATCTTTATCTCCCATGAAAAGCATACACCCAATGAGGATTGGGCCTTAAGCTGTCTTTTTTTTTTTTTTTTTAAAGATTTTATTTATTTATTTGACAGAGAGAAATCACAAGTAAGCAGAGAGGCAGGCAGAGAGAGAGGAGGAAGCAGGCTCCCTGCTGAGCAGAAAGCCTGATGCGGGGCTCGAACCCAGGACCTGGGATCATGACCTGAGCCGAAGGCAGCGGCTCAACCCACTGAGCCACCCAGGCGCCCCGGGCCTTAAGCTGTCTTGTTTTTTATTGTATTCATTGTGTGTAGAAAAATTACTTGTCCCAGATCAGGCAGGCAATTTCTGCATTTCCTAAGTAATACTCTCACATGATTACTGCTTTATTTAGCCATCTGCTTAGATATTATACTAATGATAAGACAGACTGGTTTCACTCTTGTGGAAGGATTGACATAACTACAACCTCTCCACAGTACAACTTTCCCAGAGTAACTAAAGGTGAAGTTCTTGTCACTTTGCATCCTTCCTTCCATCTACGTGCTAGGAGATACTCCAGGCTTTCTTGGAGGATAGAACTCCATGTAGCTAAGGAAAACTACAGCTCAATGTAGCTTGGATTTGGGTCTGTTATTCTTGATATTTATGAGCATTTTAGGATACTACAAATATGTTAAGGTAAACAGGTCTTTCTGAGCTGGTGAAGAATCTTCACCATTATTTGACATTGTAAATTCTTTACTAATTTCTTCCAATGAAGAAGTGGATTCTAAGACTCAGAAAAGGACTCCCACATAAAACTGGGAAAACAAGACTTTTGGACACTGAGAAATAAATATAGTAGAAACTATACAACAGGAATGACCAGAAAGGATGGCACTTGTGCTGAGCACCGAGTGTTATGCGGAAGTGATGAATCACAATGTTGTACGCAGTACAACTGAAACTAATATTACACTGTATGTTAGCCAATTGAAATTTAAATAAAAAATTGGAAAAAAAAAAAAAGGAATTACCAGAAAAAGAAACTGATGAATCATGAAAACATCAACACTGATGCACTGCATTCTAGCTGGGAAAAGTAATGTGAATTTTCTTCTCACTACAAAATAATACAAACACAAATAATACCCGATAAAACTATTCATACATAAATCTCCTCTATAGGAAGCAAATTAATTGTATTTCAAAGAGAAAGAAGCCACAGTAGTTGTTTTAATATGCAAGACATGGTTATAATAATCTCAGGGAATCACATTTAATTCTTGCACCAAATTTTTAAACCTGTATCAAGCTTCGTTCTCTGCCATTCTCAGCAGCCATTCCGAGCCTGCTCCTTAGAAAGAGTTCAGACATGCGCATCTTGGGAAAACCCATAAAAGCAGGATGGAGTACACTGTAACAAAGAAATACTACCATTCCTTTCTGCCTCACATATTTTAGATTACCATTTACTGTTAACAATAAAGCTACTTTGTTTAAACAGTAAATTTTAAATTCTGACTGAGAACAGTAGCAAGCAGTAATGATTTTACCTTCAACTTTAACACAAATTTTCATGGATTCAGTATGTAAATTATATACTTTAAGTTCAAAATAAAACAGATGAAATCACATTTTTAGATAATGAGGTTACAGGAGTATGTCCTCAAGTGAGTTTTCAAAGCCCAGTTTACATTAAAAAATGGGCAGATTTCCCCTGAATCTGAATTTCTATTTGTGAGAATTACTTATTACTGAAGATTTTCTTTCAGTAATTCTTTTTTTTTTTAAAGATTTTATTTATTTATTTATTTATTTGACAGAGAGAGATCACAAGTAGACAGAAAGGCAGGCAGAGACAGAGAGAGGGAGAGAGGGAAGCAGGCTCCCTGCTGAGCAGAGAGCCCGATGCGGGACTTGATCCCAGGACCCTGAGATCATGACCTGAGCCGAAGGCAGCGGCTTAACCCACTGAGCCACCCAGGCGCCCTCTTTCAGTAATTCTAAAAGTCTTTCTACCTCTATCCACATTTATTGGTGAAAAAGGGAGTTTTTGTGTATTTATATATTCCATCATGTGTTTGAATTTGCCTCTGTATTAGAGCACTTAATAACATTAGCTTTCTTTATCACTGAATGCATTGACCATTTTCAATGGAAAAATGCCCAACACCACACAATCTAGGACAAAACTAATATTACCCACCTAACATTCAGTGCCTCCTGAAATGTTTGTGGAGAATTTTTGATCTGTGTTGTTACTTATTCCAAATAGCATCAGCCACAAAATTGCCTGGGCTTCTTGAGATTCATCTAATTAGTAAGGAAGGATGGAGTAGATGAATTCAATCAAGGGTTTATTTTAAACCTTATTCATATACTTTCATGATATTTGGGGGCTGATCTCTGTTTATGAGGTTCTTAAAGAGGCAGTGTCATGATGTCTTTTCTAGACAGCCAAATCCTAGTTCCCACTAGATAGAAATTTTACTTATTGAAGTGTCTAGAAATGATAAAGAGTGACAAGACAAAAGAACTTTTGCATGACTTGTTTCCAATGTTTTCCTTTGGAAGAGGACACCTGAGGAAAGTATCCTGCTTGGTCCTGTGGACTAGATCTGAGCCCCATGAAGAGAAAAAAAATCAATTTGCTCAAAGGAGTTTTGCCAAATGGTCAGTTTTCCGAAGGAACATCATCACATTTATGAACTGTGGGTTTACACTTTTAAAAGCTCTGTTGGTGATATGTAAGACCTTTAATTAAGAAGTTTAAAAAGTTTAATAACATGGGGACCAAACACCCCAGTTAACCTGGTAGGGTCCAAGTTCAAACTTTTATCTTTGGGCAATTATTAATAGTGCTCCTTTTACTTTCAAAAGTGTCCTCAGCTTGGAAGATAAGTTTTATGGCCATCCCATTTAACAAAAATATTCAACTTTTGTTACTGATGGGAAAAAAAAAACAACTTTTTTCCCCTAATGTTAACAAACTACTTGAGAAATTAGCAGAAGAAACCTAAAAATTCTAAAATGTGAGCCAACAACTGTATTTGTTTTGCATTTATTAATGCAAAAATTCTGAAATGAAAAATTGATTTTTTCATTTACAGATATTGATAATTATTAAACATTATTGTTATAGACTCTATTTTGTTTTTGTTTTCTTGTAATTAAAACCAGCGATACCATAGCTGAGTATCTTGGACCTGTTACTGAAGCTCCTCTGTGGAGTGGTGCTAGAAATAGTGTTGTGAAAATAAAATGAGTTAGTTTATGTAAACTCTTTCTAATATATGCCTGGCACATAGTGCTATATAAGATTTAGATTTGTAACTGTTAATCATAAATTGGTAAATTTGGCAAAATCAATGAACTAATCTTTAGGAAAAATGTCTTCTGGAAATTTGATTTTCTAATACTTGATTTGCAGCATACGCAATGTGTCCCCAGGGATTCACATAACTAACCCTGACAGGGGTCAAGGAAAACGGTAATGGTACAAACCAGCACATTTGAATTTGGAGTTACTATAACCTCATTTGTTTGTTATCTGCAGACCTTTAAGTTGAGATCTAGGGAAATTTGTATTTCTCTGTTGTTATTCTGGGCAGGCACAAAAGCCTGGATAACCAATGTTCAGAGAACATTCTTCCATGTTCAAATGGGTATTTTGTATTTGATCACCTCTAAGCCAGTAAATACCTTTCTTTCTCTTATGGGATAAGACTCTTGAGCACTTCCCCACAGATTTTAATTCAGAAAATAGAGTCAAAATATGCATCTAGGTCCCTGGGAAATGTTTCCTTTCCAGTCAACCACAATGTCATCAGTATGCTAGGAGTGAGCCATTCAGGACTATAGTGAGGAATATACAACAACTATGATGATCAACTATGCAATATCAGCTCTGCTCATTAGACTCATCTTGAACTTCAGAGAGCATGTGCCAGGACATCTTAGGAAAAAGAAGCAAAAAGATATTCATTGGCCATATGTACAGAAATGAAATCTGTTTGCTAAATTACGGTGCCAATCCATCTCCAATCTGTCTTTTCTGGCCATCCTACAGCTGATATGTCATTTCAGTCCTCATCATTACTCATCCAGACCACTCCATCACTTACTAAGGCCTTCCTTCCCTCCCATCTTCCCTCCAGCAACCATCAAAGACTAAGTCCCTTTATACAGCAAGCATTATTCAGGGACAAAAAAAAAAAAAAGTCAATAAAATTGGGTTTCTCCCTTGAAGAATGTTAAAATTCTATTGGAGGAAGTCAGGAATGTCAAGAATTGATCAATTTCCAGCTGGTTGGTCACCTCCAGTTCCTACCTTCTGCACACGGTCCCATCACCAACAGTTATTTTTCTAAAACGTATCTCTGTCTTCCCCTACTTATCAATCTCCAGTGATTCCCCCAGAGGATCCAGGATAAAAATCCAAAGTCTTCATCACATTATAAGAAGACTTTTCAATCTGCTTCAATTTCTCTTTCCAGCAACAGCTTCAGCCACATCACACTATATGCCAATCTTAACTCTTCTTGCATGTGCTCTTTTCTTTTTCTGCCAACCTGTTCCTCCATTATTTGTAAAATTATTACTCATTCTCCAAAAATGACTCTTGGTTACTTTCTCACTGAACCTTTCTCTGATTCTCTCAGTCACAAAAAAAGCATTTCTTGTTCCCAGTTTCTGCTGACAATGCATACTGTCATTATAGTATTCAAAAACATATTATGATTTCTGGGTGATATAATCTCTGATGGAACTCTGAAAAACTAAGAATCATGACTTGCTGTGGGGAAATTTGTTGCATTTCCTCATTTTTGTTATAGTATGACAGTAGATGATCAATAAACATTTGTCAAATAAATTAATGAATCCTACTCAAGTTTCAAGTATCAACCATGTTACCTTTTCCATGACCCCATCTCCTCTCCTTGATATGGAATCCTCATGAGCTTAAGAGACATCATTCATTCTTCTCTGCTAACAGTTGTTCGCAAAGTACTAGAAACAACTGTATGAATACCAGAAAATGATATATTGTTCAAGGTCCTTTTACCAGACGATGGTGAGGGGAGATGAGATTTCAGGGCTCTTCTTCCTATAGTCCTGGGCTTACAAGGAGTAATGAAGAATAGAGTAATGAACTCACCATTCTGTCCAATAGGGAAATTCCTCCAAACTGATCATTAAATGCCAGGCAACAGACAAATTATACTAACAAGGTAATTCTCTTGAATTACCGTTGAGAAAGAGCTTTAGAAAAATCGTCTTGGGCGCCTGGGTGGCTCAGTGGGTTAAGCCGCTGCCTTTGGCTCAGGTCATGATCTCAGGGTCTTGGGATCGAGTTCCGCGTCAGGCTCTCTGCTCAGCGGGGAGCCTGCTTCTCTCTCTCTCTCTCTCTCTGCCTGACTCTCTATTTGTGATTTCTCTCTGTCAAATAAATAAACTCTTTAAAAAAAAAAAAAAGAAAGAAAAGAAAAATCGCCTTGCAGTCCAGAATTGAAGGTTTTAAGAAGAAAAGCAGGATAAGGTCACAATAATATCCTCATCATAATTTCCAAGGGGAAAAAGCATATGGGTCTTTCAGGGCATTTTATATCTTGCAATAGCAATGAAAAATAGTTCCCTGGTACCCAGTACTTTCCTCCAGCATTCATGAATTAAGGGAAACTTCCAGTAAACTGGACACTGAGCCCAAAACATATAGTAACAGGTGGCGAACTGTTACTCATTGTTGAGGACTCTTAAGGCCTCCAGAACAGATGCTGATCTCTCTCTGCTTGCCCTGGTTTTTCTCTTTCAGCATCTTCTCTTATTTCTTGCTCTCCTTGAATATGACACCTCCCATTTCATCTCTTCTCCCACCTACTTTTCCACACCCAGAAAGCACACCATATTGTTTTACTAAAGGCTTCCTTAATTTTCATTGAAATAGATAAGGAAATCTACTGGAACATTCAGATGGTTTCATTAAATCATATGTGTAAATATGTGAACTAATTTGACATATTTCCATTTACTCTTAGATTTTTTCACATTTAATTATTTTTAAATTTTTATTGAAGATGAACTTTGATGGTTTTCAGATATTTGTTTTATATGCCCAGACTATGGAAATAAATCAAATACCAGGTTATAAAACTCCCAAGACTAAACTAATGGAGGTGTTCTAGAAAAATATATGTATTCCACAAGAAAAAAAAATTACAATATTTAAACATAAATATGATCACTCAAAATAAGTGTCAAAATATATCAAACATTCTTGTTCTTTTCATCGTTTTACTGTTTCATGGCTTAATCTTATGATAGTCACAAAATTATGGATTTATAAACCTTAGCTTCCATAGATTTGCAGAATAATTTTGTTTTAATAAATTACAATTATTAGAGCAGAGAGTTATCACAAAAGGGGAGAGAGTGCTCCCATATTGCTTTCAGAGTCAATTTCTAGAATAATTTTTATTACTACATCCTAGAATTTGGCTTTATTTGAAAATGATCAGAAAACCTTGGCAATTGTTTTGCTTACTTATGTTGAAAAAGACAGTTACTGTGGTATTAAAATGAGAACCCATTTACAGAGTCCAATCTGTTTGTTAGGAACTAAAAATACCTTTATATAATAACAAAGTAATAAATATCTGACGGGCAATGTTATGGTTCTAGTAGAGGATAGTCAAGACTGATGAGCAAGACAGAAATCATCACTGAAGCACTAACAGAGCCAATATTTACTAAGACTGGTAAGAAAATACTCTTAAGTCCTCAAAAAGAAAAAAAGAAAAAAATGGTGGGGGTGGTGTGGGGAGAGAAAGAGGAAAAAATAAATAAAAGGAGAAAAAGAAAACACATTATCTTGTGGTGAATAGAATACTCTTAACAATGCTACTCTAGAAACCTTAATGTTTCTAGGACATTAAATGAAAAGGGAAATGTTTTGAGCAAAATGCCTCCTGGCACATTTTTAATTACATAAATAATGGATTTCATATATAAGTATATTTTACTGTCGGGTTACCATTTCTACTTTGCATTCACATTTTAGAGGTAGGGTAAAAGATTGTAGGTTATAGAGATGAACTTCTAGACAAAGGTTGACCATAAAACCAGTTAACTGTTTTTCCAATAATTACTGGCCTCTAGGGGGACATAATTGAAATATATGAATTTCTAGCATCATGGTTTCCAGTGAAAGCTGTGCTTTATAGAACTTACAGGACTAAATAAAAAGATATGCTTACAGCAAAAGAAGACCTCAATTTTATGATTTAGTAATGTTTGAAAACAAATAAACAAGGCTCATCAATACAATTTGCAATCACGTTCAATATTGTAAGAATTAACTTCAGGGAAAGATACAGGTCAATGTTCAGGATATTTAATGCACTTATTTTACAGATTTCAAATTAACTATAAAACAAAATCTTGCTTATTTTCTAAAACATGAAATGTGTCAATCCTTGGGAACTCCAGTTTTGGTGCAGTAATAGAACATAATTACTATGCTAGCAGAGGGAAAGAAAGGTAATATATAAATAATGCATAAGACAAATTATGTTTTATAATATATCTTGGGCATATATTAAGGGCACATGCCTACAATTAGGCAGTTTTCTTTTAGTATCTGTCTCCAGCAGTAGGCCATGTGCCCTCCTTTTTTATTCTTTGTACATTAGATTTAATCCACAGTAGGAATCAATAAATATTTGTTGAATGAATGAAAAGTGAATGCAAGCACATCACTTAAGAGAAATCAGGCAAACAAAAATGAATAAAAAGAACTTAGAGCAGCAGATCAGAAACCAATAATTTTGAATATTTTCATATGATGTTTTTGTCTTTTTTTCCCCCCCTCTTTTTGTGTCCCTTATTTTTCCTACTTAAGGTCATCTTAAAACATTAAGTGGTGGTTTTTGGACCACCCAGACCAGAACCCAGATCTTCTGATTTCAATAACTTTATTCTTATAGCTTAGTAGCTTAACATCATGGGTGGGGACACATATAGGGAATATATATTTGTAGAAATATATAGTGTAGCTTTTTCTACATTAAAAATACTGACATTGGGGGACACCTAGGTGGCTCAGTGGGTTAAAGTCTCTGCCTTCGGCTCGGGTCATGATCCCAGGGTCCTGGGAAAGAGCCCCGCATCGGGCTCTCTGCTCGGCAGGGAGCCTGCTTCCCTTCCTCTCTCTCTCTCTCTGTGCTTCTCTGCCTACTTGTGCTCTCTGTCTATCAAATAAATAAATAAATAAAATCTATAAAAAAAGATACTGACATTTTACATTCTTTGAGACTGTGAAAATGTGGTATATTCAATAGTCAAAAAAGCTGATACCCAATTCTGACATTATTTCAGTTTTTAAATTTAACATAGAACAAAGATATGTTTGAAGAATTAAACAACTCAATCATTGCAAATATCTTTTCCAGTTTATACATGCTACTCATACATAATTCGTTATATACTAACCTATATTTAAGCATTTTTTTCTACTTTCAAAAACAAAAGGCCTAAAAATTACATAAGCCTCTTTTCTGTAGTTGCAAGAGATATCTTTCGCTTATAAAATAATAAATAATTTTCTTTGGCTCTGGAATTTATTCCTTCCTTCCTTCTTTCCTTCCTTCCTTCCTTTCTTTCCCCAGATTTTTATAGAGAGTCAGTCATGCATATGATAGAAATGAGACTTCCACATATGAAGAAAACATGGTAAGCACTCCCTGGGAGCTTACAGACTTGGTGATATTGCAGGGGACTCCTATGAAATATCTAAAATGCAGTACCAAGCAAAAGTATAAGATGTCAAGAGTTTCGCTAAACCATTTCATGGTATTGTTGCCTCAGTATCAATTTTGTGTAGCCAAGCAGCCTGTGGAGATCTTGGACTGACATCAGCCCTTCATGAAAGTACACATCCTGGATGGCAACCACAGAACCACAAGAAAATTCAAGTCCCTGACAGCCTTGTGATAACAGTCTCTCCTGCCTCCTAGCACCTGTATGCCTTTTGGACTCCTTGGATAAAACCACTGGGGGACTGACCAAAACTCTGCTCTTTTAGTTTGGGAGTTGACCAATTTGGTCCCATCCTTGGAACCTCAAAGCCCTCTACACATGGATCCTAATAAAGGAAGTGCCCCTGTCCTGCCACTCTCTCTGTCTGCACTCTGCCATGACATCTCCAAAGGACACTTTGGTGTGGTACCCTCTCGACCTCTTCTAAGACCTGTGAGTAATCGACTTCTCTATTTCAATTTCTTTTGTGGTCTCTTGTTGAACTGTGTTTCACCACCCAGTAGCCTGTACTCCAGTTAACACATGTTAATTTGACAATATCATAAGTTATAAACTCAGAAAAGTGAAGACAGAGGGGAAGAGGAAGCTAAAGTATGAGAAAAGTACAGTAGCTCCACAGAGGATCTACCTTTTTAGTAGAGATCTGAAGAATGAGGGAAAAAAAAATACTTCGGTATGCAAATTGGAGGGCAAAGAAGTAGTTATTTGACTAGAAAGATTATAGCTTGTTTTTATTTTTTTTTTTTTTTTGGTTTTGGTTTTTGGTTTTGGTTTGGACTACAATTAAATATCTCTGAAATAACGTTGGTATGGTGAGTGAAGAGGTAGACAAAGATCACCATCTGCCCTGGAGGCTGTAAGAGTCAACAATGAGTAACAGGTGTTCTACTTGAAAGATCAACCTGGACACAGTGTGAAGAAAGATATGAAGGGAAGACATGAAAAGCAAAGAGGGGCGCCTGGATGGTTCAGTGGGTTAAGCCTCTGCCTTTGGTTCAGGTCATGATCTCAGGGTCCTGGGGTCGAGTCCCGCATCAGGCTCTCTGCTCAGCAGGAAGCCTGCTTCTCTCTCTCTCTCTGCCTGCCTCTCTGCCTATTTGTGACCTCTCCCTCTCTGTCAAATAAATAAATAAATCTTAAAAAAAAAAAAAAAGGCAAAGAGAATCACGTCTTCAAGTTTTCTGTGAGGTAATTTACTTTAATTAATTGAGGAAGAACAGATTGATGTATTTGTGTGTGACATTAACTTTTATCATACCCTGAGGATGGTTCATTGATATTTGAAAGAACCCAATCTGAAACACACATTCCAGAGGAAGCTTTTACTAGTACTTCATATATCATCTTATCAATAGCAGAAGTTTAGCTCACTAGCATAAAGGATTTAGACATTAAATTGGAAGAAGGAGAATTCCTCCACTGGAGGAATAAGAATGAGGACTATTCTGGATTCATCATTGTCTGAAAGTTTCCACAGGCTCATCGATCCTCTGTGAACACTGTATGAAAGACTGGCCAGTCACAGCACCTGCTACTTTGGGGCAATGCCCCATATAAGAGAGAATTCTGTCTCTTGATCTAACTAGAAGTTTGGCTGCTCCTAAGGCGATAATATTTCATTGATTCAGGGGATGGTCCTTGTAAGAGCTCCTAGGGAGAGCTAACAGGAGCATGCTGAGTTTCTGGAACTTGTATGAAATGTTGTTGTTCTTTACTAAGAAGCTTCTTTGTGTATAGCAGACTTTGGTCTAGGAGCTGCTTTTATTGTAAAAGATGAGAGGTTTTTGGAGACTTCAAGCTACTTCCTACCCTGTAGTCACTAAAACATATTAACGTTTACCAAAGAATCTGAAAAATCTTGAAATAATAAAACTTGGGCCACTTTGCAACAGAGGCTATTCTAGAAGGCCAGATCAAAAGTTATTTATGGCTCAACAAAGATAATGGCTGTGGGCTTGTGAAAGAAGGCATGATTGTGAGAGAGATGTATTCAGTAGAATCAACAGAATTTGATGACATATTGACTACTAGGGATCAAAATAAAGAAAAGTATAGAAAAGTTTGTGTCAGTCACTTCAGCAAATGTTTTAGCCACTGTATTGCATTATTACTTTTCCTGTGGCTGCTACAATAAGTTAACACCGACTTTGTGGTTTAAAACAGAAATTTATTCTCTCAAAATTCTGTAAGCTAGAAGTCTGAAATAAGTATACTGGGTTGAAATCAAGTCTTAGCAATGCCCTATTTCCTCCAGAGACTCTAAGGAAAAATCTGTTTCTTGCTTATTCCAGTCTCTGGTGGTACCAGCATTCCTTGACTTCAGGCCAAATCACTCCGGTCTTTACCACCATGGTCATACCACTTTTTCTTCCATATCTATCAAATCTTCCTCTATTTCACTCCTGTCAGGACACGTATGATTGTATTTTGCTTCCATATCTATCAAATCTTCCTCTATTTCACTCCTGTCAGGACATGTATGATTGTATCTAGGGCCCAGACAGATAATCCAGGATAATCTCCCCATCTCAAGATCCTTAACTCAATCACATCTATAAAGACCATTTTACTGTATAAGGTAACATTTGTAGGTTCCAGGGATGAGGATCTGATATCTTTTGAACTATTACTCAACCTGCTAAAGACATACTTAATTTTAAGTGGCCGTAGGGAATTCTAGAGCCTCTATTTGGTAAATAGGTATCTATGAGGTTTGGGGTATAAAACAGAAAGCAGGATCATCAGCTGAGACAAGACAGTGCTGGTGACACTGGATTCTTGGCACTGTCAGTTCTAAAGTCATTATGGGGGAGAATGGGGCAGAGAACTGACTAGTTGCTAAGCAGTGTTTTGAAAGGAGTACAAAGTCAGCAGCAAATATAATAGGGCAATAATCTGAAGCATTGAAGAAGTGTTTCCTAGTCACCCACAAATAAAGGAATCAAGGCGATAACTAATTGGATTAATTAGCAACTGGAGTTTGTTGAGCATATATGGTTGAAAAAATGAGCAAAGGCATCAAGAGTACCAATTAAAGTGAAAGTATTGGATAATGCGATTTGGGCTGGATGGAGAGGCAAATAATGTGAGGAGAAGGCTGAAACATTTGAGGAAAAAAGTTAAAAACAGGATTATAAGAAATTACACCATCAGAGTTTATATTCAAAGAGATTTATTATTTTAAAGGTAGAATAATTGATAGCAGTATCTAGCATGTAGTATGTGACTAGATAGTGTGGATGTCGAATATTATTGTTGAATAGAACAAGGAAACAGGAAGGTATGGGCATTCATTCTCAAATTTTATTGGGTCTATGCATTATCTGGAAAGCTTCCTGAGAAATGCAGATTCCTTGATTCTACTTTTGAGAATTTTGATTCAATAGGTCTGGTGTGGAATCCACGAACTGCCTCTTTAAACAGACTTGATTTAGACGGGGGTGGCAGGAATATCACAGAAACTGCCACAGGATGTTAGATTCATAACTTATATAAATATTGCTGATGGTGGTATGAAAGCAAGATTTTGGATGAGGGAGAAAACAGTGCCAACCAATCATTAATACAGATTAAGTGATAAGGAAGTGAGTAAACAATAGAACAAATAGTAAATGGGGCTAACAAGCATTGGATGACATGGACAAAAATGGATAAAAGATTTTTTCACGAAGAAAAAAAGTGATATGGACTGAGACTTACAGAAGACACAGAGAATGTGAACTCCATCCCCGGTGGGGCAAGAAGAAGAAATGTGTTGCCTCTACACAGGGGCCTTTAGAGAGAAACTCTGTCTTGAAGACCCAAGGTCCAAATAAAGGGATATCTTGTCACATATATATGTGGGTTTGTCCCCCGAAGAGAGTGTTACTTATATTTTTATCTCCTACATTCTCTTTGCACGTAAAAGAAACTCAATAAATGCTTTATAAAATATGTATTTTTTCTTTACACTCAAGCTTTATATTAAATCAGTCTATAGAAACTTATCATAATAGCATATTTCATTTCAAAAAGCAGGTCACATATATGTGTATTTTTTTTTTTAAATTTTATTTTTATTTATTGGACAGAGAGAGATCACAAGTAGGCAGAGAGGCAGGCAGAGGGGGTGGGGGAAGCAGGCTCCCTGCTGAGCAGAGAGCCCGACGTGGGGCTCGATCCCAGGACCCTGGGATCATGACCTGAGCTGAAGGCAGAGGCTTAACCCACTGAGCCACCCAGGTACCCCTATGTGTATTTTTATAATACACATTTTTAAGGGAAAATTTTTGATAATTAGAACATTATTAGTTTTTCACTCAAATAGCAAAACTTTATAACATAAAAAAATATTATAATGTGTATTTATATATTTTACCTTTAAAACTAATAGTATTCTCATTTAATGTGCATAATTAGAAGTAAAGTCCTTCTTAAAATTTATTTTCCAGGTTTACTGATCTGATGTACTTCTCTAATAAAATATGTCTATAGCTTTTTCCACATTCCAATTATAAAGAAACAAAAGGAATAATATACATAAGCAAAAAAATAATTTAAATTTTAAAAGGATTCGAATGTTACTGGCAACATTATTAATAACTCACAAAAGGTAGAAGCAATTCAAATATCCATCAACTAATGAAGGGATAGCTAAAATGTCACATATTCTTACAATGGAATGCTATTCATTAAGAAAAAGGAATAAAGTACTGATGATGTGCTACAATACAGATAAACCTTGAAAATATAATGCTAAGTGAAAGAAGCCATTCACAAAAGATCACATTTTTTAAAATTTTTATTTTATTTTTTTTAAGATTTTCTTTTTTTTAATTTGACAGAGAGAGAGAGAGAGAGATCACAAGTAGGCAGAGAGGCAGGCAGAGAGAGGGGTGGGGGGAAGCAGGTTCCCTGCTAAGCAGAGAGCCTAATGTAGGGCTCGATCTCAGGACCCTGAGATCATGACCTGAGCCGAAGGCAGAGGCCTTAACCCACTCAGGCGCCCCAAAGATCACATATTTTATGATTCTATTTTTATGAAATGTCCCAAATAGACAAATCTATAAAGACAGGAAACAGATCAATGTTTACCAGTGACCAGGTTCAGGGTATAGCAAAAGGGAAGGGGTAGTGAATACTAATGGATATAAGGTTTGTTTTTTGGGATAATATTTTAAAATCAGTTTATGGGGCGCCTGGGTGGCTCAGTCAGTTAAGTTTCTGACTCTTAATTTTGGCTGAGGTCATGATCTTAGGGTCTGGGGATTCAGCCCCACCTCAAGGTTCACGTTCAGTGGGGAGTTTGCTTCAGGATTCTCTCTCCCTTTGCCCCACCCCCTTCTCACTCTCTAAAATGAATAAATCTTTAAAAAAAAAAAAAGTAAAATTAGCTTATGATGATGGCTGCACAAGTCTGTGCGTGTGCTAAAAACCACTGAATTGCACACTTTAAATAGCCTATAAATTATTTCTCAATAAATCTGCTTGAAAAAGAATGCTTTCTAAGATCTCCCTCCAGGATAACCTACAATCAGTCCTATGAAAAGGCCCCGAACAACATACCTTCCTATTTCATTCCCTCTGTTTTCTTTTTTTAAGATTTTATTTATTTATTTGACAGAGATCACAAGTAGGCAGAGAGAGAGAGAGGAGGAAGCAGGCTCCCCGCTGAGCAGAGAGCCCAATGCGGGGCTCGATCCCAGGACTCTGGGATCATGACCTGAGCCGAAGGCAGCGGCTTAACCCACTGAGCCACCCAGGCGCCCCTCATTCCCTCTGTTTTCTTACTTCAAGCTAGTTGCCTCTTTCTGCCTACAATGTGGTGAAATATTTCCAGAGTGTTGCTGGTAACACAGAGACCCATTCCATTCAAAGTCACAAAAGTCCCACTTAAGTCTCTACTTTTTAGATCACTTACACTTGATTTCTTCAAGGCTGACAGCAGGATTACTTCCTACCCCTTCTCTTTCCCTTAGTAATAAATATAAAACACATTCTGGAACACAACTGCAAGTTTCTTGTAAAATAAATCTCTAAAGCCAATTGTAACACACTGGGTGTCCCAAATCTTCTTCCCAAAGATCAAAGTCTGATTTCCCTGGATTGTTAGCACAATTGAAATGAAAACAGCTTGCTTCTAGCATTCAGCCTTATGATCCTGACAATAAAAAGAATAAATGTAGTAGAAACATCTGTACGTTTTCAGGAATGATAAAGTTCAGCTGGAATTTTTTTAAACTGAAGTTTGGCATTTGAAGTTTATACCAGCAACTAACTTTAGACAGTCACATACGATCCAGAAATGGGGCTTTGAAGATGAAAGACAAAAAGCAGCACAGCAGAATAAGGTTGGTCAAAAGAAGATGAAATAAATGAGTAAATAATGCAGGAAGTAATCAGATTCAGAGAAACGTGGCATAAAGAACTTAATAAAATGAAAATCGTTTCTGAGGAGAAATATATCATAATGACAGTTTCTTGCATTATATTATGAAGGCAATAAAACTGTAGAGTCAAAAGACTCATCAGAAATACTCTGCTTTATAATTAATGTGAAATAATAGATGAAAGGCAAAATGAAATGTGTTTATTTCTCTTATCACAGAAGCCCAGGTGATGTATAAAATATGAATACTTCAAAAGTGAAGAAAAATGTTTTATGTAGAAGCTGGCAAACTTTGTAAGAGTTTTGGTATTTTTAACTTCACTGCTGAAATATTTGAGATTTTTAAATTTGGGATATAAAGTAAACTTGAGAACCTGGGATGATTTTTTTTTTTTGAAAGGTGATAATTTGTACTAAATGGAATCTGTGAGCCCTCCAGGAGAATTGTAAATAGGCACCCTGATTCACACTAAGGGACTCAAACTGTTTTATTATTCGTGCCAGAGTTTTGAAATCCTAGGTTTTGTTAAATTGTATATATTTTTTTAAAAAGATTTTTTTGTCTCAAAAAAAATTTGTTTTTTAATTTCTTTTCAGTGTTCCAGAATTCATTGTTTATATACCACACCCAGGGCTCCATGTAATACATGCCCTCCATAATACCCACCACCAGGCTCACCCAACCTCCCACCTCCCACCCCCTTTGATAGAAATTCCGGAATATTTTTGTGACACAGTGGACAAAAAAAAGCTGCTAACCAGTTGCCGTATTATCAGAATTTGATCGTTGTGCTAAAAACATCTAGTTGCTAAACAAATGCCCTCAACGAATGATAAATTCCAGTACTTTCAGGATTACCCTTCAGGGACAGACTTTGCAAGGTACAGGTGCAAATAATTAGTCTCCTAAGTCAGGATTTTAAACAGAAAGCTAACCATGTTCTTGACCTGAATGACTAATTGTGATCCTAAAAAAATTTATGTTACTCAGGTCTGTAGCCTCTCCTACTAAAAAAATAAATCAGTAAAAATAAGAACATTGCTTTGCTTTGGTTCTGTCTCTAGCAAACTTTGAAGTACATAAGATCTGTACCAAATAAGATGTCTTCTATGCCTTTTTTTTTTCTTTCCTCTCCTTTAGGAATATACATGTCTATGAAACTCTTGGCTAACTTTTAGTCAGATGCAGATGCCTCTCAGACCTTTGCTATATGAATAAACAGAATGGCAAACATGATTCCTCTCTACTATGCTGACAAAGATATCTGCTGAGGGTCCCATTCCCTTATGTAGCCACCTACTTGATTGGCTCTCAGTTAAAGAAGTAATAGAAGTTGATTTTTTAAATACATAATTTCTCTTTAGCAGAATTGATACATTTTTATTGCCGGATTTTTCTTATCAAAAACTTTTTGTTAATGACAACATTCAGAATGAATGTATTAAATGCACTTCATGTTGATTTTTTACTTTAAAATATATAAATATTGGGGCGCCTGGGTGGCTCAGTGGGTTGAAGCCTCTGCCTTCAGCTCAGGTTGTGGTCCCAGGGTCCTGGGATCGAGCCCCGCATCCGGCTCTCTGCTCGGCAGGGATCCTGCTTCCCTTCCTCTCTCTCTGCCTGCCTCTCTGCCTACTTGTGATCTCTGTCTGTCAAATAAATAAAATCTTAAAAAAAAAAAAATATATATATATATATATATAAATATTTGTCTACATAAAATAAAAAAGTTTAGAAGGGGAACATGGCAATTTCAATAAAGTTGGTTAAAATTTGAATAAATAAAGTAGTTTAAATAGATATAATCAAATGTTCCATTTACCTGAATTTTAAAATCCTCATCTGAAGCAGTATAAATATTATTGTTATGTCTGGATAATTGGAAAAGTAGCCAAGTCTGTGTTGAAATATATTATTCCTTTTATGTGTGTTAACCTATGTTAGCATTGGATTACCATTTTTCATAAAATTTTACACATTTCCATTGTAAGTATGCCTAATACAAAACCTTAGCAAACTATGTAAATCTAATCTTAACATCTCTAAAAGTAACAAAGTGCGACCACACTAAGATTTCTTATATGTTACATGCAGAGAATGCATAAGTGACTATAAAAAAAAAAAAAAAGCTAAAGAAATGATGGATAATGTAATGAGGCAAAAAGACCCAAAACCTGGAAAATTGGTTCATGCTTTGTTGAATATGTCTGTATTGAGCTTTGTATTTTGTACCATTTGAAAGAGCACTATGTCCATTGAAACAGCCAATACAATAATTTTTAATAAAGTTGACTAAAATGGTCTAGGCAGTGGTTTTGAGTTTTTAGGTGAATAAAGCCTTTTTTTGTGACTTTTTTACTGTAAATACGTTCTTTCAATCTACATTTCTCTAATCGTAAATGTAAAGGCTTAATACTTCTATCCATTAAATAGCATTGCTTGACAAATCCATCTCAAAGGGAACATTCTTGTAACACTTCCTAAAATGGTGAAAGCTCTTCAGACCTAGATCTTTAATGTCCTGTGACTACTTATAAGAACAGCAACGCTTTCTTAATTTAATGACTTTTAGGTTTAAGTTGCTAAGATTTTTAAGCCTATTCATGGTAGGTTAGCCCTTAGTAAATTTTTCCAAGATGAAAATTCAGAAAAACATCATCTCTCTTTCAACTAAGGAAAGGTCATTGGCCATGAACTTTGATGAGTAGAGTGGGGGCAAGTGGAAAGGGAGAGAAAATCCTCAATCCTCCACTGAGCATGGAGCCCCCAGGAGGGGCTTGATCCCAGGACCCTGAAATCATGACCTGAGCCAAAACCAAGAGTTGGACGCTTAACTGACTGAGCCCCCCAGTGCCTCATCTGACTATAATTTCTAATGCTAATTTGGATGATAAGGATAGCTGTTCTTATATAAATCTTGAGCTTACTCTTTATCTGTTCTTCTGTGACAATTAGAGAGATGTCAAAAAAAAGCATTTAGCAGAGAAAGACCTGTTGTCAATTAATGTTCTCAAGTAAAAGTATTATAGAGATAATCCTGTCTGCCACAGACATTTGCAAACATCATTTCTTCACTCACTTCTTTAGGCAATGCTAGTAAGACTAACAGGCCAAGAATTAAAACCATTCTATCTGATGGATTTTATGTTTATATCAGATGAAATTGAAATCTTAGAAGGAAGAAATAAATATTTACAGGAACTACCAATTTTTTTAATTAACAGAATGTAAGAAGTTTTCTTTTTGAAATCATTTGGATTAAAAATAATTTTGTGATCATCTGTGTCACCTTCAAAGACTGCCAGTTGAGGCCAAGTAAAACTTACAGAGCCAATAAAGGCTTTGCTTTTGATTCTTCTGACAGTTGGACAAGCTGCCTTTTATGAAGAAACGATGGACAGAGTCTCTGTGAAAGATTTCCAGTTAGAAAGGAAAACAAAATAAATAGAGTGCTATCGTGCTTCCCAGTCTGAGCTGTAAAACTTAATGTCAAACATTACCTTCACACTGGCAAGTTTGAATGGCTTCTAACCCACCTTTTTTAAGGAAAAAGTGCATTTGGAAAAAGAATGGAAAGGATTCAAATTTGCGGCAGTGATTTCAATGTGCAATGTTCCTGAAATGATAAGCTATAGCGAGATGTTGGTACCTTTTCATGAGAATAGGCACGACTTACAACCAGAGGACGTTAGTGACTCAGAAGGATTTGTTATGGTCAGTTAGCGTGGGGCAGAGCTTGTCATTGGTTAACCTGTTAAGCAATTCAGGTTCCCTGTAGGCAAATTTAAGCACACAGGACATCTGAGCTCAGTCATGGAAATCAGAAAGGAAAACAGATTCTACAGGATAGCTCAACTGTTTCATTTTTAATGGTCATCTGTGGCCTGTAAACAAGGTTCAACCCAGTAGGTAAACAACCAATTTGTTGTTTGAAGCATAAACAAGGGATAATTTATTTGTTTGTTATATTTTTCTTGCTTTAGCACATTAAGTTCTATTTGTTCTTTAACACTTAACTTTAATCTAGACTTATCTAAAGTTCAATTTTCTTCAGAATTATAAGCCTATTCTTATTCTTTTGGATAACCTCAGTGTGGAATATTTCCAATTGCTAAGGGCAGATTTCCATTTTTTTTTTTAAATAAGCCAAATGATGCTTGAAACTGTATCTTTTATCTGCAAAAAAATATTTTAAACAAAGAAATAAATAAATGGGTGAGATGTACCATTTTTTCTTCTCTTTTCATAAACCTCATGTATTCATTAAAGCAATAATGACAACTTCTTTGAAATTTATAAACTAGTTTTAATGACAATTTCAAAGAAAGAGACATCAAAACAGTATCTAAAACAGAATTGCCTGAATGAATGTATTACGAATACATCTATCTTGACAATATGCAGAGGCCAATAAAATAAATCAGTTTTACCTCTTTATGGTTATACCTCACATACAAAACTGTGATAAAACCAGAATAAAGTGATTCCAAAAAATGCATAAATCGAGTATGATATATTTTGTCATTAGAAGTGTTGTTTACAAACTAGCCTTCTATAAGAACATAATTTTGATAAAATATTTTAAAGCAAAGCTTCTAACCAAAATTCAACATAGAATTGTTTTGTGGCCAAAGCCTGTCTTAAACTTCTTTTAAAAAAGACAGAACTTAACAAAAACTCATTGTGAGCATCTACGTCTCCTTTGTTGTATGTTGAATAAAATTTATATATGAGGTAAGCTGTAGATCTGGTTTATATTTTTCAATAAGACAAAATAAAAGGGGACTGTAGATTGAAGACCTTTGTGTATATTTCCCCTTTCATTAAGGACCATAAAGAAAGAAAATTGGATTAAAATGGTTAAATGTTTTTCGAACAATTCCCACAAATGCCAATAATTATAGATTTTGGTTTCTTTGGTTCTCGTGGCTCTAATCTTTAGTAGCTTATTACAATGCACAACACCGCATCAGATACTTTCCACATGACACACATTTAACATCCTCACGTTACAGACATGGGCCAAGACTCTGGTTCAAATGCAATTAGGTTTAAGCAATGTGATAGGAACCACAGGAAATGTGAGCACTGTCAAATACTACCCGGTTCCCGCTACTGAGCGGGATTGTACCAGAAAGGAGTCAGCCTTTAAGACTTCCATTGTTCCCATCTCCCACAATTTTGAAGTAGACCGGAGTCAATCTTTATCAAATGTGTATTTTAATGATGGTCCTATAAGGGGTTTTTTTTTTGGTCCTTGGTGGTGGTGGTGGTGGTGGTGGTGGTGGTAGTGATGGTGGTGTTTTTAAAAAAAGCATAGTGAAAGCTACCTTTGAATTTCAGCAAAATTGTTTGCCAGAGATTCACGTAAGATTCTGTGGGGAGACGTATTAATGTGAGCTTGGATCTCTAATCTTCTCTTTTTCTGTGTCTGCGTATACACTGGAAAATCTATGTTCTCCCTAATCATGGTGCACATACAAAGTGACATTGCATCCTATCACTTAAAATAAACAGACCAAAACCTTCAAATGTTCCTAGACTGGTATCAGGAGAAAATAGTGTTTATGAGCTCGAGGTCATCGATTGTAAATTCTTACAATATGAGGAGTTACCCCATCTTACAATATGAGGAGTTACCCCCATCGTTTCTAATACACACTTTGGGGACACTAAAAAGATTAGGCTAATGTTTTGAATCAACAGTTAATAGACTTTTTGGCAGAAACATAAATCTCTCTATTTCGTAACAGATGCTGATTTTTACAACAAAAAATTTTTATCGAAAAACTCCCAAAGAAAGTGTTACTGGGAACAGTGTACTATATCAGTGTGTATTTACATCCTACTTCAGTCTAGTGCTAATTTTGGAAAACTGCACTGAGTTGACTAGAGCACAAATTACTCTTTAGACTCTGAGGTCTTTAACAATTGACTGTACTGCATTGTCCTATTATATACTTTGTTAAAATGTCTGCCTTGTGAAAGGGAGCCTGAGCTGAATACTTGATATTCCAAATATATGTCCTGGTTGGCTTCCTTGCCCACATGTTCTCTGAATTTCCTCTCTCACAAATGGAATTTGTTTAACTTCCTTTTCAGTTCCAGCTAATAGCAAAAGTTGCTTTTCATTGGGTTCAAACAGATTTTTCACAATGCTACTTTTAGACACAGAACCCATCACTGCATGCCTGAATGGTGATTAAGTCTACCCACACCCTTTGAAAAATAACTTCCTGAAGCAAACACTTCACCTCATTCCCTCCTAATCAACATCAATGGCAGCAATACTTATTGAAACTTACTATATTCAAGGCTTGATCTAGTTTCTAAAAAGGAAAGGGTGTAAATAACTCATGGGCCAAGTTTCCTTCCTAATTTGAGGATTTATTGCAAATGTCGACATTTTCCATGTTATAAAACAAAAACAAAAATTTACCTCTGAGTATCAAAAGATTTCATTCTTTTGAGTAGCTACCCTATTTCCTAATATACTGACTATACGGTTTTCTGTAGATTTTTCTGAAGTGCAGTTTTCTGTATTTCTCTGGAGTCTTAGATTTTTTACTTTAAAAATTCACAGGTCAAGATCTCGCTTAAGAACTATCCTAATTTAATCCTATTAAATGGATTCTACTACACTTGCTTCTAATTTACGTTACCTCCCAATCATAATGGCTTACAATGGAACTGAAGTTCCTCTGTACCTCATAGATGTGATTGAGAACTTGAGTCAACTTGCCTCCAGTTTTGGAGGACATTTTAAAGCATGTACTTTATTTTGAATAAAGATGACTAACTAAATCTTACCAACTGATTGGAAATAGAAATAAAAGAGCATTTTTGTTGTTGTTGTTCAAGGTTAACAAAATGAAAAATTACCAGCTTTTCTTAAAGATATTGATATTTAATATTCATTGAGCTAATCCCCAGAGACTGAATTGGTCAAAAGCAAGTCTATTTTGAAATGAATTATTCATTCCTGACCAAACTGTATTTGGCACTCATTAGGATGTTAAACCACATCCAAAACAGTTTGTTGGAGATATCTCATTAACATGGACAGAAGATTCATCAGTGGAACTAGACATAACTAAATAACTAAGATAAAAATCTAAGAACAACAACAAAAACCTTTTAAAAAATGCATAGAGGGATATGGCATGGGAATCACTGATTAAAACTAGAAAAAATTATTTGATTAAATTCAGAGGAGCATAATTAAATCATTTATCTGATTATCAAAAGCAACATTAAAATAAACAACTTTAAAATGGCATAAGGATTTTGAAGTCCTTCATTGTGAAGTCAAAATTGCCTGAAAGTTTTTCCCCATGCATAACAGAAGCACTTTCCCAACTTTTCCAGGAGATGGTTACAGATGTGATACTAGGAGATAGGTCTACATCAAGTAACTTGGGAAAATGTCAGGGTTTTTTTGTTTTGTTTGGTTGGGGATGGGGCCAGAGAGACTTTTTTTTTTTTTTTTTTTTGAGATTTTATTCATTTATTTGACAGAGAGATCACAAGCAGGCAGAGAGGAGGAAGCAGTCTCCCTGCTAAGCAGGGAGCCCGATGTGGGGCTTGATCCCAGGAGCCTAAGGCAGAAGCTTAACCCCACTGAGCCACCTAGGCGACACAGGCCAGAGAGACTCTTAAGCAAGCACCACACCCAGCATAGAGCTGGACACAGGGCTCGATCTCACAACCCTGAGATCATGACCTGAACAGAAGTCAAGAGTCGGATGCTTCACTGACTGAGCCCCCCAGGCACCTAGGAAAATGTGAGTTTTTAAAAGAAAACTTACTTATAGAGTTTCTTTATTGAACAGTTTATTAGGTTTTATTATTTTACGGTCTTCAGAACTTCAGACTTCTATTACTTGTGAGTCTGAGAAAAATTGGCAGTTTTAGGAGTATTCTGTGGACAGTGTTTCAAAGAACACTTCAAAAAAGTGCCAAGCCAGATGTTTAATGTGGAAAAGTCACTTTAAAATCTGGAAAGCATACCTAAGTTAACTTCATTTTAGTATTAACAAAAAAGGGGGAATTTGGGAAAGAAAGGAAGAAAAAGAGTTCAGCGGTGAGTAAGCAATTTTAACCTTTCAAGGTGGCATTAATGCCATCATGTAAGTACAGGATCAGGGCCCGGGTCAGACCACCATAGAAGGTTTCCTTTACTAAAAGAATGCTGTTAAGAAGAGCAGCCAGAAGTCACAGCAAGCCATCCATACCAGCCCAAGTAAGGTTTTTGTCCATTGATTTGCTTTTTGTAAGGGAACAGAAGGATCTTTTAGGAACTTAAATCTGGGAGGGAAATGGAGTCCGATCCCGAGCATAGCCAGGCACCTGGGATTCTTTTTTCAGAATTACTATCACTCATCACTTAGCTCTTAGATTTTTTTTTTAAAGATTTTATTTATTTGACAGACAGAGATCACATGTAGGCAGAGAGGCAGGCAGAGAGAGAGGGGGAAGCAGGCTCCCTGCTGAGCAGAGAGCCCGATGCGGGACTCCATCCCAGGACCCTGAGATCATGACCTGAGCTGAAGGCAGAGGCTTTAACCCACTGAGCCACCCAGGCGCCCCTAGATTTTTGACTTGCCTTTCCATTTTCTTCTTCCTCTCCTATTTCCTCTTGAACCTCACATGATGGTGCAATTCTCCTTCAGTGGTGTTCTCATGTTCCAGAATAATAGGACAATAAACTATTTAATTTTTACTTTAACACTTGTAGAAGTTCCTACCAAAAATAACAAAGCAACATAAAATGGAAAAATGCCTCATTTTGACGCATGTTGGATTTGAATGTTTGTACCTAAGGTGATGGGGGCAAAAACTTAATTGAGAGTCATGCTTACACTTCTTCCTATAAATCATTATCATGTAGCAATCAAAAAATTTTATTAGAATGATTAGGTTATGAGAGGCAAAAATAGAAGTGTTTCTTGTTCATTCATACAGCCAATCAGCACGTATTAATGAGAGCCTATTTTATTCTAAGAAGTGTGGTAAACACTGCAAGTACAAAAGTTAATAGAGCAAATTTCCCATTCTCTGGAAGCCTTGGAGGAAACACAGAGACTAACAAATAATCAGAACAATGTAATTAACGCAGTAATAGATTTATGAACAAGGCGCTCTGCCAGAAAGGGGTGGAAGCCTGAGCATTGTTTGGAGGAATAAAACATGGGTACCTAAAGAAGAGATTTCTAAGTAAAATCCAGTGAAAACCAGTAGGATTTGTCAAAATGTCCAGGAATGAGGAATAGCAAAATTCCAGACAGAGAAAAGTGTTTCGAGACTGACAGATAAGAAAAAGTGTGGTGCTGATGGAAAGAGGTTATCGCCCAGCATCTGTGATTACTACCTCTGTGCATACTGACCCGGATGTGTGTTCCTCCAGGCTTCTCACTCCGTTGCCCTCTGCCCTCCCCTCACACTGCCTCCCATGTAATAATTGATCAAGACTGATGTGTAAGAAACCGTACCTCATTGTTTCTTAATTTTAATTTTCAGCTAATGAGCCTAATCGCCTTTCCCTATGGTTATCTGTCAAAGGGCAGGTGTGTTAAGCTACAGACAATTCTGAAACACAGAGAAAGTAACCAAACTTGGAGAAGCAATGGTAGCAATAATGTAAATCTTAAGTTTCCAGCTGACTATTCACAATCTTAAAACCGAAACATACACTACTTTTGTCATCTCCATAGTTTTGAAAGCCCAACATGAAAAAATGAAGAGTAAAAGATTATTGAAAAACTATAGAATAAGTGGACTAAAGGTGCTAACATCTAGTGAACCACCTTACTGTAGCTCATTCCTCTCATTTTCTATCACATCACCTGCTTAAGGATGGACACACCTTCCTCTTGTTATCTATGTCTCCTCTCTCAGATCCATAATCAATTTCTCTAAGCTCTCCTATACACATGATCAAGTGCTCCCATTTAAAAAGAAATAAGTGGGGCGCCTGAGTGGCTCAGTGGGTTAAGCCGCTGCCTTCGGCTCAGGTCATGATCCCAGGTCCTGGGTTCGAGCCCCGCATCCGGCTTTCTGCTCAGCAGGGAGCCTGCTTCCTCCTCTCTCTCTGCCTGCCTCTCTGCTTACTTGTGATTTCTCTCTGTCAAATAAATAAATAAAATCTTAAAAAAAAAATAAAAAAAATAAAAAGAAATAAGTTACTCTTCAACATTTCATCACCCCGTATCTAGCATTCCTTTTCTCATCAAGCCAAGATCTTAAAGAGAAATCTCAATCTTTCAACAGATCTATTCTGACATCTCTCTCCATGACTCAGGCTTATTATCACTCAAGGCGTTCTGTTAACCAAATCCAAAAGGTAGTTTTCAGTAGATTCAAGTATTAACTAACGTGGAAATTGGCCCCAAAATTACTACTGACATAAATAATATCTTTCCTTTCTTTCTTAACGAAGTCTACTTCTTCTCAGAATATAACAACAATAAGAAATTTAGGAAGATTGGCAGCCTCCACCATCTTCTTGAATTCTCCAGATCTTCTGCTTTTTTCCTCACTTGTTTTCTTCAACCTTATAACCCTGCCTCTACAACTGTGTATGGCCCTCCCTTTTTGGCTTTGCTATACCATGTCCTCAGAAGAGCTTTTGCCAGAAGGAAGTGATGGTTCTTGTCTGGTTGTACTTCTCATTGGCTAAGGAAGAGCCTCATCAAGTCTTACCTTCCAACAGACAGTGTGGCCTCTGCTGGTTGTCACGTCATTTCAGATAGTGGTTCCCTTTCAAAATGAAGATTTTTTTAATGATTAGTAATGCAGTTATTCTCACAAATATGTTGACATACCTCAAAGATATTGCAGGTCCAGCTCCAGACCACCACAATAAGGTAAGTGCCTCACTGAAGTGATTCAAATGAATACTTTAGTTTTCCAGTGCAGATAAAAGTATGTTTAGCACTATATTATAGTCCATTTGGTGTGTAATATCATTAGGTCTAAAAAAAAAAAAACAGTGTGCATATCTTAATTTAAAAATACTTTATTGCTAAAAAATGTTAACTATATCTGAGCTTTCAGTAAATCATTATATTCTTGCTGATAGAGGGTCTTGCCTCAGTGTTGCTGGCTGCTCGGGTGGTGGTTGCTGATGGCTGAGATGGCTGTGGAAATTTCTTAATGTAAGACAGCAATGAAATTTCTGCATGAATTGACTCTTTCATGAGCAAGTCAACTAAGTTTATATAATATTCTAAATCATTTGTTATTTCAACAACCTTTACAGCATCATCACCAGGATTAGATTCCATCTCAAGAAAAAAACTTTCTGGGGCGCCTGGGTGGCTCAGTGGGTTAAGCCTCTGCCTTCGGCTCAGGTCATGATCTCAGGGTCCTGGGATGGAGTCCCGCATCAGGCTCTCTGTCAGCAGGGAGCCTGCTTCCCCCTCTCTCTCTGCCTGCTGTTCTGCCTACTTGTGATCTCTCTCTCTCTCTCTCTGTCAAGTAAATAAATAAAATCTTTAAAAAAAAGAAAGAAAAAACTTTCTTTGCTCATCTGTAAGAAGCAACTCTCATTTGTTAAAATCTTTTTCATGAGTGCCCTAATTTTGTCACATCTTTGGGCTCCACTTCTAATTCTAGTTCTCTTGTTATTTCTGCCACATCTGCAGCTACATCCTCCACAGAAGTCTTTGACCTCCAAAGTCATCCATAAGCATTGGAATCAACTTCTTCCAAACTCCTACTTATGTTGTTATTTTAACCTCTTCCCATGAATCATGAATGTTCTTAATGACATCTAGAGTGGTAAATCATTCCTAGAAGTTTTTCAATTTACTTCCCCAACATCTATCAGAAGATGAACTACCTATGATAGCCATAGCTTTATGAAATGTTTTCTTAAATAATAAGGCTTGAAAGTCAAGATGATTCCTTGATCCTTGATCTAGTTGCAGAACAGATGTTGTGTTAGCAATCTGAAACAATGTTCAGCTCAGTGTATGCCTCCACTGGCACTCTCAGGTGACTGCATGCATTGCCAGTATTTTTTTCTTCTTTTCTTCATCCATGATCACTGGTTACAGATCACCATAACAAACACAATAAGTATGTAAAAATTTGAAATATTGTGAGAATTACCAAAATGTCACACAGAAACACAAAGTGAGCAAATGCTGTCAGAAAAATGGTGCCAATCAGCTGCCACAACCCTCAATCTGTAAAAATCATAATTATCATAATTAAATGCAATATAGCAAAGTGCCATAAAACAAGGTATGCCTATACTTTATTCTAAAGCAATTAATCTAGAAACCAGTTATTTCATTTGTGGAAACTCCAGAATTGATGCAGTCGACACTACACTGCAGCCCCTAATGTGGCTGACCTCGCTTTCTTTATTCAAATCTCCTGCATCGGACCCCGAAGTCACAACTCAATGCCCTTTCATTCCTTCTTCATGTAGTCATAATCCTTATTTTTGGGGACAGTCATCCAGGCAGTTAAATTCTTATTTTCCAGTTCCATTCAGAAGTATGTGTTCCTATTTGATGGTTCTGGCCCATGAGACATGGTGGAAACAGAATTCTGAAGATTTTAGTTTGCTAACACAAGGAGACAAATGAAACTGGTACAACTCCTTACATTTCTTTTTCTGTTATGAAAGTATATGTGATATTTGGAACATCAACATTCATTTTTTGACCATGAGATAGCAAATATGAGAGAATAGCCTAGAAAACGAAGAGGTGTTGAACTTGACATTGCTAAACTGCTGAACTGATGCCACCTCCAGATCTTAAGTTTTGTGTGACACATAGCTGTGTTCTTTGATCTTTATTTCCTCCCTCTCCCTTTCATCTCCCTAAAAGAATGCATACCTAATTTATAATGACTCTTTTAGGCCCATCTTTTCAAGGTACTACTAAACCTTTTTTTTCTATTAAGGTATTTTATAGAAACCTTAAATTTAAGATCTAAAAATAAATCCATTATTCTTTCCCCTCCAAACCAAAACCAAAATGTCTATATTTCCTCCTTGAGTTAATGACACCATCATCTATCCAACTACCCAAATGGGAAATCCAGGAGTCCTCCTTACTCCCAGGCTCCCTGTAATTCATACATCCTATGACTCAGTGATGCCTGCTGATTTTATCCAGCTAATATCTCTTGGTGTTTGCCCTTCTCTGCTTTCCTTCTGCTACCATTTGAATACTCTGGTCAATCATGGAAATTCCAAATTTATTCCCTTTCTTCCAATTCCCTTATCTTCATTCATTCATATCTATTATGTCAGAGTAATCTTTCTAAAACTTGCATATGTCCCCATCATTTTCCTTGTAGGTCTCCATAGCTATAGAACTAAGTCCAAATTGCTAGGGATAGCATTCAAATTCTCATGATGTGAGATGCTGCCCTTTAGCTGAACACCCGGCCAAATGACATGTTTCCTGGATGATACTCTGCTGTCACTTTTTACTTAATTTTTTATGTGAATAATATATAATATATAACAACATATATAAATGTTGTTTTGATATGAATGAGGCCATCAGATAAAGTTGATAAGATATCCTTAAACTCTCAATTGCCCTTCACCTTCCATTACCCAGATACAGCAACTGTCCAAACAGTGGATGTGAATTCCACCATGTTCTCTTACCTCCCAACTGCTGTGTTTGTGTTCCCTCTTCCAGGAATGGCTTTCATTTTTTGTGTAATGGATACTTATAGACCTAACAGCCTAGACTCCAATATGATCTCTGTAAGAGAACATTTGCTCAGTTGTGTAGACCTGTAAAGAAAGTACTTTCCCGTTTCTCTGTGTTTAGGGTATTCTAGGCAAGAAAAACTGAAAGTGAGCTAAAGGATATGCCTGGAAAGTTAAAGAATGATTGGCTAGATAGTGATCGTCTGAAATATTTATCTCCCCAGAGCTAAGTGCTTCTATTTCAAACAAAAATGAAACCAGGAGCCATCCACTTACATTCCAAATTCCAGTTTACATTACATTTCCAAAGTGTAAAACATTTGAGAGAGGGTTTCTTGTCCTGTCTCAAGTAAGTTGGGTGACAATTCCCATACAAACTTCAAGATTCATTATTTTGAGTCCTCTCCTGTGGTATAAATCCCTTTACACACACTAGCATAACCAATTGGTTCTCATTTCTTTGCATCAGATGGGGGGTTAGGGTCTAGAGAAATAGTCTGTTTTTGATCTTGAATCCTCATATTTGTTTTTGGGGTGATATAGATAAATATAGATGCTAAAATTTTATAACATTGTCTGAGAAAATTAAGGTTTCCTACTCTATTCTCCCATAGGTATGTGTTTATACCTCTAACAATAAACTTAGAAGTTTGATTGATTTATATGTATTTTTTTAATCTGTTGCCCTTTAAGTATGAGTTACACATTGGATGATACAAGCTGTCACCTATTTCTTTTTATTTTTGAGTCACAGGTTACTTGTGTGTTTCTTACAATATTGGAGATACTTAATAAATAATTGAACAATAGAAGGATACAAATAATAAATATTTGGGTTAATTTATTTCCTTGGAAATATTCTACAATGCCTCCAAATAAGAATAAAATTGGCATCATATATCTTTATAACCTATCATTTCTTTTCCCATAGAAAACCAAAGTTTATATTAAATTTATTTATTACTGAAGCTTATATTGAATTTATATTAAATTTCCTTATAAAATTCAGAAAACAGGAATCTATCAACCCTGTGACATTCTATTCTATTGAACTAAAATGGAGGATTAGGGAGTTGGGTAAAGAGTTCAAGAAGAGCAGGAAAAGGCAGAGAAATAGTAATTCTTACCTCAAAAGTCAAAATAAAAGGACATTATTACTTTTGAATTTTGGGTGGCAGAAATAGGAAGATCGTAAATTTCAGACAAAGAAATCAAATTTAATAATACCAAATATTCAAATATTTGGAACAAATATTTTGGAACAAAAGTAATTAAATTACTTATATCATTATAAGTAACTTAAAACCACGACAAATGTTTCTTTCTTTATAATTGTTTATAGTCCCATATTTATATTAGAAATGAAATTTCTTTTTGTGCAGGCTGAAATCAAGTAAAAATCAGAGTAGAATCTTTTTTTTTAAATTCCATCATGAAGTAGTTTTTTGTGATGCCCAAAATCAAATGCGGTCATAACAAATAATTAAATCTGATTATTATTAGTTCTTTCATGGATTATTTAAAAAATTAATACAAATTTACATTTGTGACTAGGAATGAAGTGGGATTAAGGAAGTATGTCAATGAAAACATTTTTTTTTTTTTAAATAACTGGATTTTCTCTTTGGGAAAAAGAGTCATTGACTTTACTACGAGAGATTATCAGTAAATGTGTGCTACTCACCCACCATCCTAATCTTATTGTCATGAAGTCAATTTGAGATCACAGGTCATCAGCTTTAAATTCAAGTGTGGCATAAAGGAATTTAATCAATAAATGTTTGCACACAGAAAAAAAATATGCTGTAAGGAAGCCTGTTTTAGTAATACATTTATTCAAACTGGCTTAAAAAGTATTCAGAAATGTATTAAGGAAAAGGTGTACTTGGTGGAAGTGCATTTTAAATTAAGTTGTGCTTGATATTAGAAGATCTTCTACATCTTATTGTATTCAAGACTAAATATTTTGCATTTTAGTTTCTGCCTCAATAATTCCATTGAAACTCCTTCTTAAAGGTCACCAATAACCCCCTAATTGCCAAACTCAAAGGCCTTCTTTATTTCTCATTTTTCTCAATATGGCTTCATCATTTTCTACTGCTCACGTCCTCCTCTTTCTTGAGTTTAAACTCTTTGTCACAGAATAAAATGAATTTAAGACATGTACTTCTCTAGATATGCCTCATAGTATGTACTATTTTTTTTTCCTTTTGGAATTTTTTTTAGCAATAAATGTAGGAGTAAACCTGGTAGAGTTCATGAAAAGTTAATTAGCTATTGCATTACTCAGGCATTTCGATATCCACTTTCCAAAGATGCATAATTACAGAGGACTTATCACAGAAGTAAAAGCAGAACATACACGGAGGCAACAGGTTAGATCAGTGTTGGCAAACTATACCATGCGCCAAATACAGTCCACCACTTTTTCTTGTAACTCAAATTTTATTTGAACACAGCCACATTCATTCATTTATACATTGTCTGGGCCTGCTTTTTTGCTACAAGAGCAAAGTTGAACAGTTGCTATAAAGTCCACATATCATGCAAAACTTAAAATATTTACTATCTACCTTCATTCAGAAAAACATTTACAGGCCCCTGGGTTCGAGGATTAGATGATGTAAGAAGGAGGTGACCATTCAATTTTTGATGCAAAAAAAGATGTCACTTGTGTAAAGATTTATGACAAGAGAGGAGGATGGTGTGGAACTAGTTGTAGTCATAAATTCTTTCCACCGATGCTTTTTAGATATAACTTTCCTTTTTGGGCATCTTTCCTCAAGGATAAATGTGTGGGACCAGCATAACTGGTTACCTATGAAGACCTTAGAAGACCTCATGCCATCTCATCCACTTTTCTGGCTTCAAGAGTGCACACAAGTACATGGATCTCTATCTGTGGTAGATAGACCCAAGCATGGAAAGGAACTAAAGGGAGGTAGAGAAACTATATGGTACCTTCTCATAGCTATTGCATCTCAATAAATTAGTCTCTGAAAGTCTGCATGTTGCAAGTAAAATTGATTTACTTCATTCCAAGTAGGAAGGATACTAGAAACCTTGCCAAAGTGAAGTTCCTGTAAGACTTGCTGGCCTCAATTTCTTCTTGAATTCCATGATACCTCCCATATGCTTACAAAACCCAATCCCCTTATTCAACCATTATTTGATTGAGGACTTTGGTCAACAAAATCACCTATCAGGATGCCTATTATCTTGAAAACAAAAGACAACAAATGCTGACAAAGGTATGGAGAATGTGGAACACTTGCACACTATTGGTGATAATACAACACAGAGCAACCACTATAGAAAACAGTATAAACTTTCCTCAAAAAATTAAAAACAGAACCACCATATGATCTGTAATCCATCTCTTGGTATTTATTCAAAGGGACTGAAATCAGGATCTTGAAGAGATACTAGCACTCCTGTGTTCATTGGAGAATTATTCACAACAGCAAGCAGGTGGAAACAACCTAAATGTTCTTTGATGGGAAAATGGATGAAGAAAAGAGAGAGGGGTTGGGGAGGTATGTCTATAACATGAAATAATATTCAGCCTTTAAGAAAAAGGAACTTCTGCAATATTCAACAACATGGGTGAATGTTGAGGTCATTTTATTAAGTGTAATAACATAAACCAGTCACACAAAGACAAATAGTGCATGATTCCACTTATATGAAGTATCTTAAATAATCAACTCACAGAAGCAGAGAATAGGATGGTGTTTGCAAAGGGCTAGAAGAGGGGAAAATTGGGAATTGTTCAATGCATATAAAGTTTCAGTTATGCAAGATGAGTAAGTTCTAGATACCTGCTGTACAGCAATATAAAATAATGTGTTGTACCATAAAATATAATAGATTTCATGGCAGGTGTTTTTACCACAATAAAATAAAATAAAATAAATAAAATAAAATAAAATAAAATAAAATAAAATATTGAAGTGTAGTAAAGATCAGAAAGTGATGATGCTAGAAGTAAAATTAAAATTGGACAGACATGGAATCTTAGAAGCAACAACTCTCTATCTGTGAGAATGCAGACATTGCCAAGTCTCTGAGAGACTGTAGAGATGCAGCCAGAGGTACTTGGTGAAGGCGAGCTTGCTGACATAAATGAGGAAAGTGGTTTTGAAGAAAATGATGAAGATGTCCCAGAGGAAGTGATGCTGGCAAAATACTCCACATTAAAGGACTCTCACAGACATTTCATTACATTAAAAGCACAAAGAATAAATTGTTGACGTTGATCCAAACTTAGAAAGAGAATGAGAATTTACAGAGGCAAGAGAAAGATCCCAGTTCCATAGTATTGCTGATGTAACCAGAAGAAGGCAAGTACTGTTTGAACTACTCTTGTTGAGGCTGTTTTGTTTTGTTGTTGTTGTTTAGTTTTTTGGGTTTTGTTTTTGTTGTTGTTTATTTATTTGTTTTGAGAGAGAGAGAGAGGGGGGTTGGGGAGGGAGGCAGAGGTAGAAAGAGAATCTTAAGCAGGCTCCTCAGTCAGTATAGAGCCCACACAGGGCTCATCTCACAATCGAAGCTGAAATCAAGAGTCGGATGCTTAACCAACTGAGCCACCCGGGCTCCCACTTGATGAGATTTTTATGAAGAAATAAAATACTTTAATCCTCAATGTTTCTGGTGTTTTAAATAACAGTATACTAAATATTAGTCTCACCATTTTTTAAAAAAAATTTCCTTACTCATTGATAACAGACAGAGAATTTTAATGTTTTGACCAAACATTGTCATGGAACAGTCATAACTTTTCCTAGAGATTAATAAGATTTCGGCACAATTTCAGCCTGTATGATCATTTTTACAGCCTTATACTCTCTTGAAAAGTGAGGATTGCCTAAATTAGGTTCAGTAAGTTTTACTGAATATATACTGTGAGAATTTTCAACACAAATACTAGTGATATCTCATTATATATTATTTGAGTGGTAGAAGGGGGTGAGAAGAATTTCTGAGTAAAGTTGATCCTAAGCCTCTCGGTGCTCTGTTAACTACCTAAGAGACTGTCCCTTTCAGAAGCATGGTAATGTTGAAAAGTAAAAGAGCAGCTGAAGAGCTCTAAAGTATTGAATAAGCTAATTATCATTTCAGTACCAGTAATGTACTGAAGGTCACCATTCAAAGATTAGAATCCTGGTATCTGATCCCTCACTCAACTTCTCTACTCAATCATTTCTTGGAGGCTGCCTTTTCTCACCCATCCTTTACACTTCTCAGTTTCTCTTCCTCCCTTTCCCTTCATTCATTCCTTTGACTCTTCTACCTGGCTGATCTTGGAATAGATCCATATCTTGATTATTGTTCTTTTTCCTCTTTAACATGTGTTGTATTTTTATGACAAAACTGTGACTTCGGCTCAGTATCTATCATCACATCACATCATACTTCTGTTCAGAATATTCAGTAATTTCTACTTCTCTCTTGCTCTCTCTCACACACAAATCAACAAAATAAATAATGTCTCAGAATAAATGTTTTTCCTTGTATATGACCCTCAGTTGACTTTTTTCCCCTATGTTTCCATGGCACTGGAATTATGTGCATTAAATGAAACTCATTTAAAAGCATTAACTTTTCAATACTTAAACAATTCTCTTGATACACAGGTTAGAGAGATTTTAATTGTATGCATCAATCTGAGCCCTGTTCATCACAATCTCCAAATCCTACAAACATAATTGGCTTCTGGGAATGTGCATAGTATTAACCCTCTAAAAGAACTCACTGTGCATTTTGCCAAGCAATTATGTTTCTGATTTGTTAACTGAAAGGAGAAAGACATGGAAAAATACAAACATCGGAAAACTAAGTATAAGTTCCATTGAAATTCATAAAGTGTTATATGTAGTCATATATTCTTAATAAAATATACCATTCATTTGCTAGTGCAATTTTAATTGGGAAGGGTGGCATGGCATGATACATTGGCAAAATATGTAGAAATTAACCCAGAACAATTTGCACCTCATACTCTGGTCCATATGATTTTAAACCTGGTTTTGTCTGAAACATGAAAAAAATAGCTTTAATGGTATCTAAAATCTAAAATGGTATCTAAAAACTTTCAAATATAGTCCTCTGAACAACATCCTTGATCATGAAAATTATCTTTTCCCTCGAGACTCCCACACAACACCCCAAGCACTGATTATTTTGGTTGTACACCTCAAAATCTAAACCAAAATTATAAAGCAAAGTGCCTCTAGTTTATTTCCCCCTTTTAATACATCTTGTAAAAGAAACTGCTTTTAATCTAACAGTCTTCTTTAGGTTGTATTCTATTAGAGGAAATTAGACCAAAATTGATCTGAGTAGTGAAATTTATCATTACCCACAGAAAATGGACAATGAAATGTGATTAGGCTATATGTGCCCATCATTGCCTTTTTCGAGAGCAAGCCCTGAATAGAAAAGCCTGGATTCAATGAATCAATAACAGTAAAAGCAAAATTGGAGGGCTGTCAAATCAACTTAATTCCTCTTTTCTGATCAAGTGGCGTCCAATCACCTAAAGCACAATGCTAATAATCAAATTAGATTGCTTTTGACTCCTTTTACCCAGAGTCAAAACACACATCTGACTGTAACATTTTATATACTCAACTTTGAAAAGCCACTAACATACCGATGTATTCCAGAATTAAATGCTTGCTGCATTCTCAGGATGAGGCAGAGGACAAAATTACTTTTGATTATGCTCTTAAACTAAATGGAACAATTAAAATAATAGGTTGCATTCATCTATTCACCAAATATCTCAAACCTAAAGAACTTTGCCAGCATCAGCATATTAATCTGGTTTATCCCTTTCAATAGCATTTCTTTTGCAAAAAGTAGGCGTTTTTCACTCTTCATTGCTATGGAAGACCTAAATATAACATTTATTCAATCAGATCACATACTTTGCCACCTGGTCTCTAGGTATCTTTCTTGTGGGTTCCCTTAGCAATTTATAACACAGCTCTTATTATGCTGTATAATAATTTCCTGTGTATAATAATGGAGAGGAATCATGACTCAATATTCTTTCAAATGTAAATGCCTAGCACAGTGATATTTATTGAATGAATAAATAACTATGAAAAGATAATGTTATGGATGTGGCACAGTCTAAAATTGTGACTGTCTCAGTAGAGATAAGAGTGGCCTTTAAGAAAAAAGAAAGTTATTTTTAAAATCCTCCTGGAGTGGAAATTTTTTTTCCCTTTGGAAGTTGTTAGGGAAGCTATAAACATAGATGTGAGGCTTCATTACATCACATTGCCAAAGGCAACACTTCATTCAAGAAGATAATCAAGAACGTCCTTGAAGGAGGCAGTTTTCAATGTGGATTTCAGGAGAGAGGAATCTTTAGTGGATGCTAGGCTGTGTGTCTTTATATTGTCAAAATGAACTCATCAAGACTGTTGGAGCCCAGCCTGTCTTCAGAGAGTTTTCCTGGGATTAGGAGGGGAAAAAACAAACAAACAAACAAACAAATAAAAAAAACCATGAGTACACAGTTATAATTTTTCTTTCCCAACAGTTTCCCAGGTGGCGATTTGCATGAAATTTAGACAGAAGAAAGCAAGCCTGTGGTCAAGTTGTGAAGGTGGAAGAAGAGAAGAGGAGGACATGGAATAAACCTAATCTCTTAGGAGACAGTTTTCTTCATTTGGATAAAATAAAATGAGATGATAAATCCACAACACTGCCAAATAGAGTCCAAAGTAGAAATTAAAGCCAGGAAAACAGTATTAAAGAAGAGGAGGAGGGGCACCTGGGTGGCTCAGGGGGTTAAAGCCTCTGCCTTCGGCTCAGGTCATGATCTCAGGGTTCTGGAATCGAGCCCCACATGGGGCTCTCTGCTCAGCAGGGAGCCTGCTTCCCTTCCTCTCTCTCTGCCTGCCTCTCTGCCTACTTGTGATCTCTGTCAAATAAATAAATAAAATCTAAAAAAAAAAAAAAAAAAAAAAAAAAAAAAAGAAGAGGAGGAAAGGGAAAGAATTCCTAAAGGATAAAAAAAAGGATAGAAAGAAAAGGGGAGAAAGAAGAATGTAGGAAAATAATAGTTTTGTTCAGGTGAAAAGTAAGCATTGCTCTATCCTTTTCCCAAAACTAGTTTTTTGTGTTGAAAATACTTGTAGGGTGCCCAGGTTTAGGAACAGGCGATGCCCAAGGGAGCCCAGGTTTGTTTTCCTTTTCCTTCTTCTCTTAATCTCTCAAAATATGATTCACCCGAAAGGGACATGAGGCCAGAAGTGACATTTACCAAGCTCTGTCCTTCCATAAGAGGCATTATTTAGTTTAGCCGCAACATCCATAGCGTTGATCGTCCTATAACCCAATGAGCTTTGGTGGGGAGAAACCCAGGGCAGAGTTCAGCACATCTTCAGGCTCCGAGTTAAACAGTAAAGCATTAAAGTGGAAACAGAGGGAGGAAGGTGGGTGTTAGCTACAAAGTTACAGAAAACGAGCAAGGTCATTAGTGAGTGATCCACACCACCTTGCGAAGTCTTGACTTGAAAAGGCATGCATGGTTCAGGGCTATAAAGTGATGTGCATTGTGTTAATGGATATGTGTTTTTAAAGGAAACTTGGAAGGGTTTTTAAACATTTGCAGATGGACCAGATGGGACAAAAAGGAAACTGCATTATTCAGATTACACTACCCTGGTCTGGGCACTGATCTAAAACAAAGGCAAGGGTTAGGAGGAGATTTAATATCAGTATCAGATCTCTGTACAGACACACACATCTGCGTTGATAGTGACCAAAAAGAATCTGGATATCAGAAAATCCAAATAAAAAAGAAAAGAGTCTTGGTATGGGGAAGGCCTGGAAAAGTCTGATAGGAATTTATGACACTTCCCTTCCCATAAACTCACTCCCCAGTAAAGGATAACTGGAGTATAAAGAACTTTTCTCAGATGGAGACATCTTGTCATGCAAATTTTGTTTATTCAACAAGACCTGGATAAACAGCAGATCTGATTAGTAGCTAAAGGAAGAAATGCTGGTAAGATGTTTTGAAAAGATCTCCGTACACCAACTGAGCTTAAGCTAACATCTGATGGGAGCAACTGTTAAACTCTTTATACTTCTTTTCAGTGTGGCTCACTTGACATTCTAGAAAATAAATGCTTTGCAAATTTAAATGGCAATTGTATTTGTATTTAAATTTCTGTAGATGTCTTCTGTGCCTCATAAGAACTCAAGAAAGATATCCCCCGGATCTTATTTCTTTAATTTTTAGTGAAAAGATAAAGCTTTACACTTTTTGGAAAGTAAATCACTTGCAAAAATAGAGCAAACACTAGACATCAAAAACAACTATGAAAATCTAGAACAAACTGTATTCTTATTACAAGTATGAAATATAATGCTTCTTTTAAAAATACATCCATTGAGAATCAAAGAAATAGCTGTGTTTGGGGGATAGGGGTGTTGCTGGGGGAAGAGGTATAAAATCTAGCATCCTGAGATGGTTAAAGATAAATTTTGGAGTGGTCTCCACCTAAGTACTCCAGATAGATCTTGGAAACATCACCAATCGGGCCGGGTTTATAGGCAGATTTAAAGACGTCAGTGCACTTGAACATCCCACTATCAACCCAGGTTTATAATGGTTACTTCATTTCAGGGAAAACATCCACCCCTACAAGTGGGCTGAAGTCACCTCTCACTGGCTGGGTTCCCAAGAGCTGAAGGCGCACATCTTTTCTCAGCTTTACCGTTTGTGCCATTGGTATGGTAGCTTGAAATTGGCAAAAAGTACAAATCAGACTCCCCCCCCCCCGCCCACTTCAAGAAAGCCAGCTATTAAACTTTTATCAACACACCACTGTCACTATCCTCGTTCTGTGTCTTGTCATCCATCTGAAGAGCGCCAAGGTAAGTAATTAACACTTTGCCAGGAAACCTGTCAATAAGACACTGTGTCAATGGCCAATGTTTATTTTCATTTTCAGCCCACAGCCCAGTAGTGCCCTGGGGCTTCCTGCCTCCATTCTCATTGGGATGTTCAAATAACTGATTTCATGTCAGGATGCCAAACCATGGGCTGACCTGGTGCAGGTGGAGAAAACCCAACAGAAGAATAAAACGTATAGCTGCTAATAAGCATTTTATGTCCAATTCTTTCATTTTTGAAGGTAGTATACAAATTCCATCTCTTCTGTGTAGCCTTGCTCAGTCTCTTCCCTTCACCATTGCTCTTTATTCTTTGCTCTTTGAGGGTGGCTTTTATTTCCATTGTGATGGTTATTTCGTCTGTCTTACAATAACAGGTTGATGTATATAAAAGGCCATTATGTATTTTTTTAATATAAGCAATTTCATTAATGTTAACTAATGGCAATTGTGCAATCTTTTGCCCTTCATTATAATGTAAGTTTTTTGAGGGTTGGGACCAGAACTTATTCATCATTTAGCCGCCTATGCTGGACAAACAGTTCACATATGAGTACCCATTAAATTTTAATGAAGTGAATGATAATTAGAGAAGGTATGATTAAAGACAGAATAGTTTTCAAGAAGCCATATATTTTAGATGAAAGTAAGACATTAATAACACCTTGGTCTTCTTCTATTGCTTTCTTGCACATTGGAATATTCTTAATTGATCTGGTTATGACAGTGTTACCAGTAGGATGTGTCAATGACATTTATCTGGGTAAGTGTGGATTTACAGTGTATTTGGTCTGGTAAATATGTATCCCTTAATAGATCCCATAACATTCTAGCTATAACTCGGAACTGCTTACAAATGGTTATATGAGAAATGTTAATAACCTAATTTCGTTTATATTCTTAGTTGGTTTATTATAGATAGATATTTTATCTCAACATCCTACCTAGTGCTCCTGTCCTATAAATTGGCAAAACTTTATATAATAGGTACTTGCTTTTTACTATCATTTCTACGAATCTACTTTTCCCAGCTACATTTACCTTATCAAAGAAAAAGCAGAACAAGGTACCTAGAAGCAAACAGGGGAAATTATTTAACACATCTAAATATAAAATGAGAGTAGCAGCCTGTGGAAGAACATAAGACAGAAGAAAAGCAATTAAAAGTCGCTCTCTCTCCCTTGTGACGATTGAAATTGTGGCCTAAAGTGAAAATTGACAGGCAAAACTCTTGAATTAGCTGTTAACATATCAATAGGTGTAAATTGCAACAGGCAGTGTTGATTTTGATTGAATGATCCCTATCATAGCTCTGATTTTAGCCTTGAGATGCACAAACAAGAAGTCATTTTATTCTGTCACTTCATATCATAGCGGAGTTACAGGGCAACAAGTTCAACCAAAACAAATAGGATATAAAGCTTCCCTTTTCCAAGAGGGTGGCTAGGTGCACTGACCCAGGGAAGGGCAGGTGTTAATGATTTCTAATGGTTCATTAAAGATAGAAACCTACTTAAAATTGTGTTTAGTTTGGCAGAAAATGTCTAGGAGTAACTAGCATGAACAAAAGGAAAGGCAGGAATAAACATATATTGCCTCTCCATTGATTACTAGTTAAAAACCTATCTAATACAGCCATCTAAAAAAGAAAGCCTCTACTACAGTACCAGGAGAGCTACACTGGTTAACAGTTTTCTACCCAAGCCACTGATATCTGGATCATAGAGTGAAGTCAAAGCACTAGATCAGAATTAAAGATGTGAGAAACCAGACGAAAGCAATTTGTTAAGACATTGTAAGGAGGAAGAAAGCTAAAAACCAAACAAACCGAAAACAACCTCCAAATTATTGATTAACGAATTATGACATTTCAGTTCCCATACTCTATAGACTGTGGACCACCTGTGTGGCAGGGAACTGTGAGTATGTAGAAAGCATCAAGTTACTGCAAAAGATCAGCAAAGCAGATGTGTACTACTGTAGGAATATCTCTGCCTCACAGAATGGAGGCTGTATAGCACAGTCATTAGGTACGTGGATTGAAGCTAGACCGTCTGAATTCAAATCCCACTTCCTAGCCTTACTTACTAGGCTTACCCGAGTTATATAAAGTCTCTGATATAAAGTCTTGGATATAAGTTGAGGAAATGAATAACCCCTCCAGAATTACTGAGAACTAAATGAGTTAAAACATCTGAAGATTTGGAGATAGTACTGGCCCCCTAGGAAACCAAACACAATTGTCTACCATTAGGATACTTACAGGACAGTTGGCAATTATAAAATAGAACACAATACTTCTAATAAAATATAAATATAAATATAAATTAATAATAAACTAATAAAATATAAATTAATCCCAAAGCATAGATATGATAACATGTATTGTAGCCTTATCCTCTTTATCAGCTGTTATTCGTAGTATAACCATTTTCAAGAGGAAGTTCACAATATTGTTTTCCACTTAAAAAGAGATGAGCCTGAGAATTTTAAAAGTAAGTAATGATTAATATTGAACATGGCCTACTAAAACAAAACAAGCAAACAGTAAAAATCTTTAATCTTTCCCTGACAGAGCTGTCAGACAAGCATTAAAAAAAAAATAGCTCTGGGTCTCTAAGCATTACTCACTTTCCCAATATACTATCCCACCACTGTAGCCAGAAAATTGGGGCCTCCAAAGAGACAGATAACCCCTCATTTCAGGAGTTTAAGATTAGTTTTAACTTATGCCCCCCCCAAAAAAAAGCCTCAGAGGCTTGAATCCTGGTATGATATTCAACTCATCCACATTTTAAAAATAACTATTAATAAAGCAAGATAAAACTAAAGAAGTCTCATACTCATTTTGAAACTACTCTGCTTCATAAAAGGCTTATTTCCTATATCACTGGATGCCTTGTATGGGTTAGAAGCTCACTTACCCTTATTGAATGGATACAAGTAAATTTAAAAATGAAATAGCTAACAAACATATTTTTCTTTCCAGAGCAGAAATACTATACTGATGACGCACCCAAATTAGATAAATGGCAAAAAATTCTTTTAAAGACACTATAAAGTGTCCACATAAAGATAATATATTGGGTTTAGTTGTTGGAGACCTTATGCTGCTTTCTGATTGGTGAGAAAAGTAATAAAGGTGCACTTGAATACTAAGAGGATGAACTCTTTTGGCTTATTTGGGCTCTTAATATAACAGTCACTGAACTAGCTAATTAGCTTGGCACAATTTCAAGCTATTGGATCGTAGGAAGTGATAGAGTACAACAGAAGGCATCTCTTGGCGAGAATAACTATAACTCATTCTTTTCTGGGAGGCATTCTTGTGGAAAGGACTTTTAGCAGCTTTTTGATCTCTGGCACTATTTTGGAATAAAGGAAAACGCCCATTTAATTCATCATGGTAACATTCAGTGGTGCACAAGCATAGCGAGGAAACAGCATGCATGATCTATGTACGAGAGGACTCAAGGCTAGCTGCTGCATGCTGCTCCCCAGGCAGTAAACTTTCTCCTCCGACAAATATTTTAGAAAGTTTTATGGCCAGACAAATTGCATTAGCATATGGAAAGTGTAGGCAAGTTGAGAGCCCTCCATAATCTTCCTCTCTCAGGAAGAATATATATATAAAAATACCCCGAAAATGACTCAAATGATAGGTTCCAGAAAATTCCCCTTGCCTATTCTCAAAATTTGGAGGCTTGGTCTAACACACTTCCTTTTGAAAACACGGATTTCCCCCAAACACCCTGAGTACGAGAAGAGAAGGGCTTTGTCAAGCTCACTCAGGGGTCAAATCTGCCTGATAGATGTATTTGTCACTGGAACTTAGTAAACTGATCAGCTCAGAAGGTCTATAAACGTGAACTTCATTGTGTCCAACCACTGCCCAGCATGACGGCACTGGTTAGTATTCATGGGGAACAGAAAATGTGCTTCTTTAGAAGTTGAGTTGGCTTATGCTCTGTCCTTGGTCTCCCAGTCTGCCTAGGAGGTAGAGTGTCTCTGTCACCAGGCTCAGGATACATATCGCAGTCCTGTGACCAGCACTGGGGAAGTTTGGCACTAGGATTTCAAGTCTAGAGTTCACCAAATCCACCCAAATTTGACTCCTTCCAGAGAGACCACTCTTCTAATACACTCTTCTAATACTCCAGGAATACCAATCCTAGGAATGTTTTTGGAAGTAACTACAGCCAGGCTAGCCAACATTCTGTGGGATGTCAAAAGCACCTGCTGTCCTTTCTCCCCTGATTATCCAATGGCACTGGCCAGCTAACTCCATGGTTCTCAACCCTGTTATTTTTTGTCAGTGCCCGAATTGCCTGTTCTCTCTTTTCGCATCCTCCATCTGTATTCATTTCTTGAGAGCTACTCTTGGGGATCTCTCACAACTTTTCATTGTGTCTTCTGGGACAAGCCTTCACAAATTTTCCTAAAATCTCAGCTACTTCTCTGAATTTCTCCATCATCTTCTTGATTTAAACGTAACTTATCTTTTCTCTGAAAATACCACTTCTCCTACCTACATTCTTCCCCTCTGGCGGCCGTCCATCACTAGAATCCATAGACCTCTCGTCTGAAAGTTGGTTAGCTTCTTTTCTATTCCACATTACCGTCCAGCCATGCTTCTTTCTGGTTGCCTCACGTTTTCAGGTACGCTCCCCTTCGGTGCAATATTCATAACCTCCTCCTGCGATCAACCTGAACTCGCTGTGTTTGCTCTGTTCATTGATCTCGTGATCTTTAAAGACATTCACTTTATTTTAGCCATCCACTCCTATATCCAGGCCCTGGATTTTATCATCATCACCCAAAACTGCTTCACATTTTGAATCATTTTTTTACATCCAACCATCCCCTCATCAAAGCCTCTTTTCCCTCTAGCTCTATTACCTCTCTCTTCTCAATCCTCATCTTCTCAAAATCAAAACTCATTAATATCTTCGATTGCTTTGCCCATTTATTTTTCCTTTTTAGCCTCCACCTATTCTTGAACTCTTTTTAATGTAAGTCATCTCAGCCATTATGTCATCTATTTTCTCACAATGCACTACACTCCCTGCGAAGTCTCAACACTGGATAAATCTACTATCTTCACAACTGTATCTAGAGCTTACATCTGCTATTAATGCATTGTTTACCAAGTGAATATTTATTGAGCAATTCTAGGTTCCAGGTACCAATCAGGAACCGGGGATGCAACAGTGAACAAACCAGTCATGGGCTTTGTAGCATACCTCTTTGCATCTAGAGGGGAATAGAGGCATTGATTAAATAACATAAATAAATATAAACAAGCAAATACGACAAGGACAAACTTCTTACTATGGGGCAATAGGCACTCCAAGATCATGCATCTACTTATCCACTTTATGTCCATATGGTGTCATGGTCTCCTTTCTTATTATTCTCACCGCACGCTTCCCCTGCTTAGATAATGTTCTGGACAACTCCTATGTATGCTCTTGTTCTCCTTCCATTTCCAGGTACATGTTGGGTACTATGCAATGTATTCTTAGGACACTTACTATGTCACCTACCATGGTGAGAACAGATTTTACTAACCATGTTCATTCTCAAAGGATGGGCAGTAAATGGAAGATGAACTACACTTCCAAAGGAAGGCACAGAAAGTAAAGACAGAGAAGAAAGGAAGTACGGAAATTGGAAGACAAATGTGGTAGACAGTGGACTGACTACACACACATACACACAGAGGAGACTGGTTGCACAAAGAGGGGGAGAGGATTTTAATACCTGTTACGGGTGAGGTAATTCAAAGGAGAAATGCCTACACATAACTATTGGGAAGTCTTCTTTGTGATATCTCTATAACCTCCCTATGTGTTCGCTTAATGAATGTTACAATAAAGATTTATGTCATTCTTAAAGGTTTCCAGTAGTCAAATTTTTGTTTCTTATATTTGCTTTCTTTGGGGGACAGGAAAAGGGAAGTTTTGTGTGCCCAGCCAGGCTGGAAGAATCCAGGCTATATTTTAATTGCTTGTGCTCAGTATCTTCTACTGTAATTGTTTGTTTAACTGTTTTCTCTGATAAATTCTAAGCTTCATGAAAGCAAGAATCATGATTAACTTGGGTGGCATATTAATGCCATATTGGGTGGCATATTCCAGTTACACAGGAAGAGATAAAAAAAATTTATTAAGTGAATCTAAAAGTGAACAAATAAATGAATGAGAGAACATACTGTTGCATATTTTTATGACTTCATTAAATTTGTCAGTAAGATATCAGAGGCTAACAATTCAAGGATACACAATAGCTGGTAGGGGGACAGTAATTGCAACTAATTTTAATTTTCTTTTAGGAAGAAATGCAAACATTTAAATTATGTGTTATTTTATAATTATCTGATTTTAAAAAGATACATCATTGGAATATCTTATTGACTTTAAGGAAAATTGTGTTTTATTACTTTTTAAGCTTATGAGATCAATTGTGTCTAACAGACAAAGGATGTAGTCAAGAGATTGATTCAACTCTTACATCACATTTATTAAAAGGGGAGGAAGAAGAAAAAGAGAGATAGAGATAGATAAGAGAGATAGAGAGATAAATTTTGGAGAAAGAGCACATGAAATTAGATTTCCAGATTGTATAAAAAGCATGTGAAGGTGCTAAAGAAAGAATGGGAAAGATGATTATGAGGGAATAAAATAGCTCATTCACAGGAAAATAATAACCTAAATTTATTTTAATAATTACTTAATAAGTAACTTGAAAGGACTAGGATTACTCCATTCTTGGCTCCTTGTACATACGTGTCTATGCACATGTACAAACATACACACAAATACACAAACACACACCACTTAAAGCTTTCCTTCTGGTCTACAACAGAGTCTATTACCTTTTCTTCCTTTTTTCCGCCTCTGAATCTACTAATGGTTATTTCAAATTTTAATGTTGGTTACAAAATACGTTTAATATTTAACTTGATTTTCCTGGAGAGGAAATAGTCCAGAAACTTCCTCACCACCCAATATGACACCACGCTTCCTTACTTAAATAGTCTATTAACTCTTTACCATCTCCTGATTCAGATCTGAACTCCTTTGCATGGCTTGTGTGACTTATCAAAATCTTATCTGAGAAACTATAGCCATAGCTTCATTCATAATTAATTCTGCCTAACGATTCTATTACAATGAACTTTTTTTGTTGTTATTTCCTGAAGCATGCTTTGCCTTTTTCTTAATGGGTGCTGTGACAGACTCTTGTTTGCCAAACCAACAAAATGAATGTGAAAATGTGGGCACACCATAAACTATGATGCATGATCCCTTATGTAATATGTCCCCATATGTACTCATATGCAATGAGATTAATTCTTTTCAGTAGGGCTATTTGATTTTTAGAATCATTAATGTTCTCCTCTAACCTTCTTCATGAACTATTTAAAAGCTAATAAAGGAAAAAGAACAGTAACCTTAACACTTTAATATTTCAGATGTTTAGTAGGGATTAAAGGAATATTTTCATAGAAGGTAGTATAAATCCAAAATATTTAAGGCCTAGTTAAAAATGCCCTTTTCTGAAACTGCAGTGTTTAAGGAAATGCAAAACACTCCATTTTTAAAGAACACATGGTTCTCCTTTGCCCTTCATATTGGTGATAATACAGAGACCCATCATCTATCTGGCATTGACTTGACATTTTTGGCATTTCATTCCCCCCCCCAAAACTAAAATCTTTTGTTTTAAATTACTAATTTGAAAAAATTACTAGTGATGTTGCCAAAAATTGTCTTCTGTTATCATTTCCTGCTTTCAAAAGTGATCATGAGGAACAAAATTCAACATGTTTTTATGATTCAGTCTTATTATGAACATATTCTAGTTCTATTAGGTTCATCAATGATAATTGTGGAGGTTCTAGAGGACTTTAAAGCTACTATCCTTAGTCTATTTCTTGAGTTTCAAAAATGTGCATTTTAGTAATTTTTATACCTTTTCTTTCAATGTGTGATGGTTATCTTTTAAGACCTAAGAAACATTTATACTTCTCTCTGATGCTGTGGTGCCAAGTCACATTAAAGATGCATATTTATTGGATGGAAACTAGTATAAAATCGTGTTCTAAGATTTCTGGGTGTAGTAACTCATTGCCTCCTCCCACCAGGTATATTCATTTCACACAGGAAGAAATGGAGGCACAGAGAAGTCAGAATGTCTCCCTAACACCACATGACTAGTAGGAATTAGACCCCAGTTTACACTGGCTTCAGAGCCTGTATTTTTAATCTTTGTACTATTATGCTAGGTAGATATGAGCTGAAAAAATAAGCTCTATTATGGATGTGTATCATAAATAATAGCGATATTACAAATTTAGAAGTCAAAATATGTAGAAAGGAATTAAAACCAATATGCCTTAATTCACACGTACTTATAGGGCACCTCGTATATATCAGGAAGCTTAAGTACAGTGGGGGTCATACAGACATTGTGAAACTGATAAGCAAATAGGCAAAAGGAAAATGGGTCAGGTGTTAAAATTCAGTGAGTGTTACAAAAGAGAAAGTAAAGGAAGCTATTGAACATATAGCAGGGGGACTGTCCTATTCCGGCAATAACCACTGGTAACATTTTGGATTATAAAGGTAAAGGTTTCTTTATATCATCATGAACAGTAATCATATTTTAGATGCTTTTCTCAAATATGCTTATTTATTTTTAAAGATTGAATTTATTTGTCAGAGAGAGCACGAGCGAGCACATACACGCAAGGGAACAGCAGGCAGAGGGAAAGGCAGGCTGCTCGCTGAGCAAGGAACCTGATGCTGCACTTGATCTCAGACCCGAGGGTCATGACCTGAGCCAAAGGCAAACGCTTAACCCACTGAGCCCCAGGTGTCCCTCAAGTATGCTTATATTTTAAGAAGTATAATTTTCACGGAAAACCTATGATGAATTATAAGTATCACAAACGTCTTGCATTTCAGCTACTCATTGGTTACATCTTCCAAGAGCTAGAAATTAAAACTGAAACACATTTTTTTTTAAAAGTTTTTTAGATTAATCTGAATAGCTAGAACACTTTCAGGTTGACCTTAGTGATTTCAATTTTAGGAGCACCAAGCCATGGATTCTTAGGACCACCCAGAGGAAAGCATAAAAGTAATTGCAAAGTGAACTGGAAAATTTACTACTTCAAATTACTCACTTTCATTTATTAATTTTACTGTCCTGCTAGACAATCACTTGGGGGAGTTTGTTTGATTCCTGTAAATATGTTGGTATAATAAAGCTAAAGGTTTTATATTACAGTGTTTATTGTAAAATAATTATTGGCATGGAGACTTCTCTCTCAAACAAGTAGGATGAAAATATCAATATGATTTCTAGGACAAATGAAATTGTTCAAGTCATCTCACAGACTTCATGGAATTTATGAAAGCCCTGAAACAATGCGTATATTTTTAGTATCCTGCTTTTTTGAAGGAGAAGATATATGGCTTATGCAAGTCTCTCAGCAGAATCTCTGACCAGGACAATCTTAGGGTCATGGTCATGAAGCTTTAGCTCTTGCTACATTTCACTTCTGAAGAATTCTTTTTAAGTCAAATATTATGTGGTGAAATTTATCTCATAACCAAGCTTTCCTTCTTTATGGGTAGAGTAAACTGCGATTTCAAGATTAACACCAAAGCTGATATTTTCTAAATGATACAATCAAGAATTATTTTACTGGAGAAATATACTGGTGTATTAGTGGGTTTAAAGTTATTGTAAGCACCTAACTCTATTGTTAAATCCTTTTCTTCTCTAAGCTGACTGATTCAACCGGAAAATTAATAGCAAACCTCTGATTGTGTCAAAATGGTTCAGGACTATATCTTGTCACTAAACTGAAGATCAAAGGGATGGTCCTTTTCCCCCCCAACTTGGGCCACTATCACATGCTTTTAGAGATAAGGAAAGGAAAACCCAAACTTTTTGGCGGCGTGGGTAGGAGCAGGTTCTTTGTAGCTCTAGCTTTTCATTAACTTTTTGCTTACTCTCTCAAGGCCGCTTGTCTACCCTTTCTTCAAAGTTAAGCAAGGCCACAAAAGGATGGATAATATTAAAACTTGCAAACGAGGGAAGATAAATGTTAAATTAGAAATCAGGTCTATCTTATCCATTTAAATAATACTGCCTTCATTTTTTATTATAAATATACGTTAGCATTCATTTACCTTATCCAAGGATATATTGTAAAGGAATTATTCAGGCTTCAGTCACAAATTCAAATTTAGTAGAACTTTCTATTTTTAGAATAACCTTAAGTAACTTTCTTTTATAAAAAAGGACTAGTTTTATTGAACCAAATTTCATTATTAAGTGGGTCCCCAAGTCTTAATTAAAGTTTTTAAAGAAAACTTTAATTAAGTTTTTAAAGAACAGGGAAAAACATGAAATTAGTAAAATAACATTTACAGAAAGGAAAATATAATTACACCATCAGAAGTAAATAATGTCATGTCTGTACTTTTGAAAGTCAAAAGTATGATTCATTACCATATATTGCTTTTATTTTGCATGATTTTAACTGATCGTCTTATTTTATTAGAGAGAAATTCCCCAGGAATTTTAAACCTTTGTGCTTTACTAAAAATATTTTTACCTTAAAATTTGAATTTATGATGATTTGATGCACAATGTCAAAATTAAATAACAGACTATATCATAGCATTTCCTTTTTCTTGAGAACCCACTCTGCTCCAAAACTTTTGGGGGGCATGTCTTCCTTTGTCTCAGATATATTTTGGTACTCATTATGCTAAAATTACTGGCAAAACAAAAACAAAAACCCATGAATAGTTTCGTGTCTGGGTGGTCTATGATTTCAAGAATTAGTTATGGTTTTACCAATTAACTCCTGTGATTGTTCTATACAAATTTTATTGGAAAAATGTCCTATGTGGAAACTTTTCTTTCTGGGGGTGTGGGAACTTTTTTCCTTTCTTATGTGGGTGGGGAGACTTTGCATTTGTAGTGCAAATGTTACAATTTATTTAAAATACTATAACAAAATTTTGCCTGGGGTTTTTAATTTTCCTTTAATCAAGTGGTGTTTAAAATAAATACACAAACAAGTAATTTTCTTTACCTGAAAACATCACAAAGGGTAAAAAAAGATAAATTTATGGGACATTGATTAAAAGTGACAGAATCTTAAAAGGACAAAAAGTTTTAAATTGATGCCATCAGTCTTGCCACTGTGAGGGCACAGCTTTAAGGAAACATGCTTGATTTTATTTTATTTTGGACAATAGTAGAATAGAATATGTATGCGGTGTTAGTCGATGATTTTCCTGGAAATAAAATGCAATTCTTCTGTTCTTTGCTTCATAACAGAATCTTTATGTATTATTTATATAATCTCTTGCTTGTAATGTAAAATTAATATAGAATTAAAACAAAAGTCAAAGAGACTAAGAAACTAAGTAATGGACAAGGTCTCTCTTCCCCAATACTTACAAATTACTAAATTTACTTTGTTTTGCCTTCTTTCTCCTTTCAATATCACCTGCTTCTTCCCTATGGCTGTTGAGTAGAATTAACACACTCTATTCAGTTAGAAACTGATAGGATTCTGCTCTGGGTTACTGCAACTTTGAACACTCTAGCCGTGTTCTTGTCAAAAGCCTTTACAGGCACTTTCTTCGTTGCACAGCTTTTCTTGAATCTCTGTCATAACTTCCAAACTGAACGATGCAGAAAGAAATGAATGAGGGAAAAGAAGAGCATGGACTGAGTAGTTTTGCAGCATGAAACTTTATGTATGTTTGTTGTTTGTTTGTTTGTTTGTTTTTTTCAATCAACAGACTCATTTTTTCCTTCTCCAAACTGTAAGTCTTCCTGTCTGGAGTCACATCTAATGATGTCCTAATATATAATCCTTTCCATTCACTTCAAGTAGGTGTCTAAGTTCTAAACAGCTTCTTGAAAAGGAATCTAGGTTCCAAGTCTTTTGGAATATAAATTCCTGAAACAAATAGAATCCAATATTATTTATTTTTTTAGGCAAGAAAAAAAATAAAATATTTAAATTGTTTTTTTTCAAATGAGGACTAAATTTGATTAAGTTATTGCCTAATTATTTAGAGTGTTATAATTTCATTTTTAATGACAATAGCTAAGCAAATACATAAAATTCTGTAATATTCTAGAAAGTGTTTGTCACAACCATTTGAGAATTAGAGATATTAGCTTAAATGGAATCTTTTTTTCCTCTTACTTACTTCAAGTCCAAACAGATATACAAGTACTTAAAAACCATTTCAAAATATGTTTCAAAGATCCCGGCCACATGAAATTATAGAATATATGCATAAATGAAACATTTGTAATCAACTGGAGAACCACAAAGTAATGAATTTGAAGAAATAATTATAACCTAATGCTTGATTGACACCAGATGACATATGCATGTGTGTTTTCCAGTTTTGGGGGTTTCTTTGAAAAATACTTTTATCATCCAAATCTATATTAAACAAAATCATAGTATGCTGAAGCTATCAGAATTTTAAACAGCTTTCCATCTATTAAAAAAACACACTATAAAAAAACAAGAAGTTATTTGTAATATTTGACTGATTTTTTTTTTAATCAAGCCTGAGTTGGTTCCAATTTCTCATTATGTGTCTTAGGTTATTTTTAAACTAATTAAGTTACAGAAATATTTTTTTTTTACTCTAATTTCATTGTCCTTGGTAATCATATTTTCTGGTTTAGAATTCTTAAATATGCCTCAGGATGCCACAATCTTTCTGTTGCCTTTTTTCTTTGCATAAGACCTAAACTAATTTTTGTGAAATATTTGTTTAGGTCATTTATCTAATGTTGTAGGCAATACTTCAAGGCTCAGATTTGGACCTGTCTCGATTCTGTATTTAATTTTTCTTCCTCACTAATCTCCTAAAGTATCATTTAAACTCTTTTTTTATACTAATGATTCTTAAATTCAGATCCTCAGTCCAGACTTCTTTTCTGAGTTCTAGTTCATCTATGCGCTATTGCTTGCCTTGTTCTCTTGAATGTCCTATAGGTATCTTCAACCTAACATGCCAATAACAGAACATTTCATTTTTACTGTTACAACTTTTACCTTCCCCAGCTTTCCTGATCTCAGCTGATGGCATCACCTTCAACTGAGTTACTCAAGCCAAAACGTATTTCATCCTCCCCTTATTGAAATTTTTAATAAGCTTTACTTTTACAGCAGTTTTGGGCTCCTAGCAAAATTGAGCAGAAAGTAAAGAGTAAGCCTCTGCCCCCACACAATGCACAGTCTCCCCCATTACTAACATCCCTCACCACAGTGTTACATTTGTTACAATGAACCTGCACTGACACATCATTATTACTCAAAGTCCATAGCTTACATGAGGGTTCACTCTTGGTGGTGTACGTACGTTCTATACATTTGGACAAAAGTAACATCAAATGTCATTCTCAATTTCTCCCTTTTCTTCCCCACCTCCATCCCAAGTTCAAATTTATCTGTCATTTTCATGGATTCCACCAACAGAAGTGGTTCTTGAATTTGTCCTTTTTCACTGCTACTGCCTCTTCCCTCACATCTGGAATACAGTAGTAGCTTCCTAAATTGCCCTTCCGTTTTCATTCATGCTGGGACACACACCACACTTCCAACAAATGTATTCTGTTAATGTCAACCAAATCAGTGTACTCATGGCCAGATAGCCTTCGATGGTACTTCAGACAAAATCCAATCCCTTTCCGTGGTCTTCAGGCTCTAAATAATCCAGCCCTTTGGTAGCTAACTTCTCCTTGTACCACTCCCTCCCAAACTCAGGCTCTTTTGGCCACGCTAATCCTCTGTTACTCAACCCGCCATACTTCTGCCTGCTCTGGCTCGTCACACAAGCCATCTCCTCTCTTGAATGCTCCGCCATTCCCCACACCCTTCCGGTGGCGGGTTTCTTCTTGTCCTTCAGATCTTAGATCTCAGTTTAAATATTCACGCTGGAGAAAAGCTTCCACTGATCACCTGACCCAAAACAGGGTTATAGACCAAACTCAGCTACTTGTTAGCTAACCTCAGGCAAGTTCAAAAACTTCTCTGAGCTTCAGTTATCTGTGAGATGAATAAATTAATCACCGTATGTATTTCATAAACTTATTGAGTATTTAAATGGTCGATATGTGCAAAGTGCTTAGAATACATTAGCTATTATATGGTAAGCACTTAGAAATCATTATGATCACCTTGCCTCTTTTTTTCTTTCCTCTATATTTCATCAATATGTTCAGATTTTTTTCCCCTCACATTATCAAACTCAACAGCATCAGGTTTATAGTGTTGGGTTTTCTAATTGTCCTTCTCTATTTCTCTCCAATAAGAAATCACCTTTTGTTGAAATTTGATTTTAGATTATCTCTTCTAATACCAGTATTATCACTTGGGTAATTTTATGCAATAATAATCCAGTTTATTTAAATTATAAATTTATAATTATTTAAATTAGGGGCACAAGGGTAGCTTAGTCAGATTAAGTGGCCGACTCTTTATTTTGGCTCAGGTCATGATCTCAGGGTATTAGATCAAGCCCCACATGTACGAGTCGGCTTGTGATTCTCTCTCTCCCTCTCCCTCTGCCCTTTCCCCCAGTTCATGCTCTCTAAAATAAAATAAATACATCTATTTATAAAATAAATAAATCTAATAAAATCTATTATTTTGAATGCTGACAAAGTACCCACTATGTACATATATACTTATATTTTATATTTCTGATATTGACAACCATGTTTTTAGCCTTCTCCTTAGGATTTTAAAACTTCAGATACTGAGACAATACAAAAAAGAATCTGTATCACATGACATATTGAGAATGTTTTATGTGAGAAGATAAAAAGGAGCACCCCAAATGACCTGTTTATGCCATTTACAGTATGTTAGCTTTAGCCATTAACCTACCTTCTTCATTCATCAACATCCACATTCCTAATACAAAAAATGATATCAGCAATGTCAGCAGAAAAAAAGGGGGGGTGGATTTTAAGTTGACAGCTTTAGATGGAAAGAAAAAATGGTAACGAGTGGGTAATTAAGTCTGACTTCATTCCCTGTTTGTTCTCTTAAAAATATATCTGTATTAAGAAGTATATGAGGCAATTCCATATGAAAGTGAAAATAAGAAAAAAACAAATGAAGTTCTAAAATATGCAGATAGCTCTTAAACTATCAGAGATAAGGATCATACATTTTATAAAAAATAATAATTACCAGTATTTTATTTGATTTTGAAAGTATCACCGAGAATTTTATGTAAGTCCTTTAAGTACAATTTTTTTTAAATGCAAAGAATGTGAAGTTTTAGGTGTCAAAGCAAAGCTGGATTTCTTTGTGAACTGAAGATTGCTAATCATCTTTTTCTGCACAATGTTTAGCTTTAATTACCTTCAAAAACATACCAACTGCACACAGCAATAATTTTATACTTATGTTGACAAGAGCTTAACTATACTCAGAGCACCACAAAATCCATCATCTCTAATCCCAGTGGCTCTGGAAAAATAACACTAAAGAAACCTCAGCTTAATTTAAATCTATAATAAGCCAAAGAAGGAATAAAGATAACTATCCCCAGATTAGCACACATTCTGACAATTTTAAGAAAATAATTACCACAACTTTCTTATGTGGAATTGCCAATTTTGCAAAGCACAAGTTAGAATAAAATAAAAGGAAAAGAAGAATTTTACCACATAATTATATTGTACTAAAGTAGCAAAATCTGTAGCTGGATTTCAATGCCTCCTACCCCACCAAGTGGACTAATAGTGTTATTTTTTTTGTTGTTAACAGCTTTTAAAATAAAGTACCCAAATTGCAGGCTGAAGAAGCAGAATATGTTTCCATTGGAAATAAAGCTGTTTCCTTCCAAATTTAGATTTATAAATTTTAGCACTGAATTGTAAAGTAAGCTGCATAAAGCATTCTTACATCAGCTTTAAATTTATGTAACTATATAGAAACAACTTCCTTTGCAGCTTATGATTTTAGTACATAAAGCAACTTAGGTTAAAGATTAAAAAAAAAGAGCTGATAGGTTTTCAATAAAGTCTGTAAGACATGATTAGAGCTAGTCTAATTATGATAACAACAATAATCATACTTTAATAAAAGTAAATAACAAATAATCAGGATTTACTCCATGCCAGGTATTATTTTAAGGGTTTTCATGAATTATCCCATTAGAAACTCATAAATATATCCCTTTAACTCCTTATAGTCCTTGTTTTACAGATACTGAAACTGACTCCATGAGAAATTGAGCAATTGTCCAATTTCGCTCCAATAGTAGTGACCAAAGAAAGAATTCTACCAAGTGAAAATGTCCAGAGCTCCTCTTTTTTTTTTTTTTTAAGATTTTACTTATTTATTTGATAGACAGAAATCACAAGTAGGCAGAGAGGCAGGCACAGAGAGAGAGAGAGAGAAGCAGGCTCCCCGCCGAGCAGAGAGCCCGATGTGGGGCTCGATCCCAGGACCCTGAGATCATGACCTGAGGTGAAGGCAGAGGCTTAACCCACTGAGCTACCCAGGCATCCCCAGAGCTCCTCTTTTAAGCACTGCACTGGTAACATTCAGTAAATGTCAAATAAATATATATAATATTCATCCATTCATCTATCTATCTAATATCTTTTCAGGGAAAGTATAATTTTAAAAGTAAAAACAAAAATCAGAGATCTGGTAATTATTTTAACTTAAAAGGTGAGTAATTTTGACTTTACTAAGAAATTGTCTTTCATACAAGTCAAGAATTCCAAAACACGATCATCAGGAAATCTTCACAATACCTATCTACCAAGCCCCTACATTGTAGATGACAATCAAAGCTTCCCTTGAACCCATTCTGATCCTATTTCATTAACTGCAAAGAATTTTAAAAGGAACCTAGTGGAAGGTAGACTAGCTACCTACCTGCCTACACTCTGAAAAATGAGGAGGACAAAAAAAAAAAAAAAAATCCATGGATTAAAAGCTTGCTTTCTTTCTCTGCCAGTGAAAATACAGTCTACAGGTTAGTAATAAAAGGTCACAAACAAATTATAGTTATAAGAAAGAAAGCCAGTAGAGTCACAACATTGGAAGTATGCTAGACACTAGCAGTCACATACTATTTTTAAGTCAAGGATATGTATTATAATACTATAATATTATAACAAAATTATTTCACATAATTCAAGCATATATAAATTTTAAATTAAAAATAATCTTTTTTTTCTTTCTTATTATAAAAGTAATGCATGAATAACAGGTAAGAGGTCATAACCTCCAGCTTCACTTTATAAAAGAATGATGCCTAGCAATATTTTGGTCTTGCTGGGACTAAGAGTAGAGTAATCTCAGTAAACGTGAACTTGCTTCCTGCCAAAAATATTGTCCAAAGAGCTTTAAAATCCTGAGGGTTGGGAAATCTAATTTGAAAGTATTAATTGTCCTCTGTAGGATTATACTTGGAGGTTTGAACTCACTTTTGATAGACTAGAATGCATCTGTGTAGAGTGAGGAGGTGGAGAACACCTGAACTATTCTTCCTATGGAGATAAATTACTTTGCCAAACAAGTTAAGAGTTGCTTTCCTTGGAAATAACATTGTTTCTCTGCAGACTATTTTCTTGATTGGGAGGTAGAATTGAAACCAATGGTTCTCAACCTTGGTGAAACTCAGAATCACTCATGGAGCTTAAATAAATGCATATATTCCAGCAGACTCAATTGAGAAATTTTGTTTATTTGATTAGGCTATGCCAAAACTTTAGTAATTAAAAAAAAAACTAAAACTTCTCAGGTGATTCTCTTTGTGTACCTGGAATGGGGACCATTAACTTAGACTGAGTGTCATGGAGAAGTTTCTCACTTCTCCTTCTTCTTCCTCTTCTTCTTCCCCCTCTCTTCTTCCCCTTCATCTAAACCAAGAAGACTAGGAGTCTGGATTTCCCCTAGATACATTGGTTTGGCATATGATCAACGAAACTTCCATTAAGGAATATTATGCTATATCCTTTAAGCACTGGAGAAGTAAACTCTGGGGCAAGACAAAGTCTAATAACTATAGGAGTAGTTGTTATATATAGTACCAATTTTAATTTTTTTCCCAGTATTTTAATTCCTTTCTGCTATTTCAGGGCATTAAAATTTTAATATATATAGTAAGACTAATGTGTTGTGGTGAAGTCAGGAAGGAGCTCTATTTAGCTTGAGTAGAGTGGTACCCTCTTTGGTATGGGGTGATGGGCAGGAACCCAAAGAAGAAAGACCAGATGACAAGAAAAGTGATCCAGAAGAAGTCTGAAGTGGTCTTATGCCAGAAGCTGACTGAAGTGAAAGACCACCAAAACAGTTTTATGCAACATGTCAGCAGTCTTTAGAGATTTTCAAAAATACATGGTAAGCAGAACTCTTGAAGCATGGGATTAGAAGTCAGGATATTGTTACTTGCATGTTTAAAAAAAAAAAAGGCAATGAACAAGGTTAAAATCTGGAGATGTTTGGGATATCAAGGTTGTTCTAGTAAAAAAAAAAACAAAAAACAAAAACAACTTGCAATCCCATCTGCAGATAAAGACGTTGCTCACACCTTTTTGTTTCAATCCAAAGATATAATTATAACCTACATTTTTGCTTTGTAAATTTCCCTTTTAAAAAATTAACAATATAGTACATGTTGCAAACACATGAATGTGTAAATAAATTTGCCACATCCATTTAATGGCAAGGGTACCTTTTAAATAATTAATTTCGAAACAACTGAAAACAAACCTTACTGTACTTTGAAGCCATAAGTCAAAGGACTTACAACTTCTTCAACCGGAGTCCTGGAAAATTGCCTCCAGTAAATGCAGAAACAAGCATGAATTTATGTCTCCCCTAAGATTTTTGTACTTTTGGAATATTAAGAAAAAAATCCTCCAGAGGTGTTTAAATTCTGAGACTTAGACAGAAGGAAAAAAATGTCTTTTTTCCCTCCCCCTAGAAGCTAGATTGTATCTTTTAAAAACCTTTGTTCTCAGCATTTCTGTAGAGTATGGTCTGAATGAACCCTGGACTTGATCCAAATTCCTGAAGGGCACACTATAAAACTGAGTCCTATCCAAGCCTGTCAACGCAAAACTCCAGCTTGGGTAGACTTCCTGTGTGGAAGACTCTAGGATTAAAACTGGGGCGGGGGGTCCATGTAAGATTTATACTTCAGAGTATCCATGAACCACATACAGTTAAATATAATATGTTCTGTGTTTGTATGTGAGGATTTTTATAGGGAGAAACACTGTTCTCAAAGGGAGCCATAACCTTAGCAAAATGTAAGGAGGTTGGTTCTACAGTATGTAGATCTTTTCAGGTACTCTTTGATTTCTACATGGGAATTATGGCAAGGAACTAACCCATCCTAGAGACTGCTTCCCAGGCTAGTCCTTGAAAGATCAGGGGGAATGGGTTGTAGTAATCCTTCATATCCTTTTCGAAAACTGTCCTCCAGAGGAAGCTCAGGGACTCTGCGGAGGCAGGATGGAAATCTCCCCTTCCGATGGACCCAGAACTAACAGAGATTTTGACTAAAGATGACCGATGGTGTGTCCTTTAAACAATAAAGGCTCCCCTTCCCCAGCTCCATCTCTAAATCAGAAACTTAAATTTCAACACATAGTGGGGTTTGATTTAAAAGAAATAGCTAGATTTCCTCAAAAACTAAGCCTATGTGTTAAAGTCTTACTACTTAGAGCACGCCTTCCCAGCCTGCAGCAGTCCACAGAAACAGGACAGAAATGCAGAATTTCAGATCCCACCCTAGACCTGCTAAGTCAGAATCTGTGTTTTTAACAAGATCCTTAAGTAAAATTTGTATAATATTAAAGTTTGAGAAACACTATTTATGCTATTTAAATTTTATTATGAGTGTGTGTGCGTGTGTGTGTGAGTGTTGTGTTTTGGGGAAGTGGAATATGGCTGGGAGGCATAGTTAGTCCCTACCAAACTTTTCTTACTTTTTATCTTTGTAAAGCTGTAATATTTCCATATCCAGATTTGAGTGACTACCAGCAATCGGAATTGAGGATCCAGCCAGATTCCCTGGGTTAAAGGATGACAGCCAGTGACTGCGAGTTGTGAGGTCTCTAACTTACATGGGGCTGAGGAGCAGTGGCAGGAGCCTGGCATATCTCTCCATCTGACTCTGAGATAATTGGTATTATTGGGTTGCCCTATAATTTTAAGCAAGGTGCACTATCTCCAAATGTGTTTTCATTTTGTTTTGTTTTGTTTAAAATTTAATTTTATCATTTCACTTTTTGAAAGACCTAAGGATAAGTGTATGGCTTTCGTCTTTAATGTATGCCCCCCATTGTCCTTCTGCTTGTAGAATACCAACTGAAATGTAAATTTCCAGAAAATACTAAGAATTATTACTGATTGAAATTTGTGGTTGGTTAGAATATATAAATATATATATTTATATATATTATTTATTATATATTATATATATATAAATATCATATATATATATAAAATACATCCACAAAAATGTAATATGCAAAGCCATTTTTCATGAAGTAGCTCCAATTCCAAATGTGTGAAAGACTGCATTAAAATTAGTTATTAGGGGCACCTGGGTGGCTCAGTCATTAAGCATCTGCCCTCGGCTCAGGTCATGATTCCAGGGTCCTGGGATAGAGCCCCACATCAGGTTCCCTGCTCATTGGGAAGCCTGCTTTTCCCTCTGCCACGCCCCCTGACTGTGTGCCCTCTCTCACTGTCAAATGAATAAAATAAAATCTTTTTTAAAATTAGCTATTAAACTTTTTCTATGCTATATTTGAAATACTTTTTTAAAGATTTTATTTATTTAGTTGAGAGAGAGAGAGAACGAGAGAGTACGAGAGAGAGAGCACAGAAGCAGGGGGAGTTGCAGAGGGAGAAGCAGATTCCTTGCTGATGCGAGGGTACACAGCGTAGTCAAATCTATACACATTTTGGAATCTTAAGAGAATGGTTAAAATTCACACATGAATAAACTACATGGCAAACAAACTGAAAAAGTTTAAAACCATTGAAAGTCAAAGATACGTGTATTAATAAGTTTGCAATACTTTTCAATTTCTACATAAAAGTGACTGCTTTTTAAAAAAAAAATCATGTATAACATCCCGTATCTGTGAGGTTGTAAAGAAATTGTATAATCTACTTACTGCTAGTGGCCATGGAAATTGGCATACTCTTTTATGATGACTGAGTAACAAAATCTATGAAAAGTAAAAAATGAACATTGTTTTTGATTCAATAATTCCACCTCCATGCCTCTACCCTAAGAAAATAACAGAAAAAAATGTCTTTATATAAAACTTATTGATGTTGTCTCCTGTCTTCCTGCCTCAAGTGTATACACTCTTGGTATTTTTACTTTCATGCTTCTCATATACTTTATACATATAACCTCATCGATTTTTTTTTTTTTTTTTTTTAGATTTTACTTATTTAATAGACAGAGAAACAGCGAGAGAAGGAACACAAGCACGGGGAGAGGCAGAGGGAGAAGCAGGCTTCCCGCTGAACAGGGAGCCCAAGGCGGCGCTCGATCCCAGGACTGTGGAATCAAGACCAGAGCCCAAAGCAGAAACCTTAAGACTGAGCCACCCAGGTGCCCCTGAAGTCACTGTGCTGACACCTGTGACACTTGACCAATGGAATGTAAACAGAAATAGTGTGTGGTGATTTCGGGGAATTTTTCTTAAAATGTGGATGACATCCAACCTTTGCCCTTGTCTTCTATATTGTTGCTTGGAAAATAAGTGTGGGGTCTGGAATTATCTTAACGACAAAGAGGAATGCCATACTCTACAGATGGCAAAGGAGAGAACCAGAAGTTCATTTAGCAGCACTGAGATTTCTACATCTGGACATTCATTGGAAAAAGAAACAAACTTCTTTTTTGTTTAAGTAATATTTTTAGGGTCACTTATTCATAGATAATCATAATCCTAAATGAAATAAAAATCTGTCTTTGTGAATTGAGGGCTGAAGCTATAGTTTTCTACCTTTGTCCCTAGTACATGTTAGATTAAAAAAATATTGTATAAAATCAGTTTTTGAATAAACCATGATAGATTTTTGAAACACGAATCCATGAGAACTTTTTCAATACCTATTTCCTGCATAGTGAATTTTAATATTTTTCAAAATATTTATTTCTAAATATTCTCATACTGATGTTTTATAAACACCAGATTCTTATCAATCTCTCACGCTTTTGAGCTTGACTTTAGAATCCCCTCTTCCACATCTCAATATTGTATTGGTTAGCAAAGAAATTTCATTTGTAAGCTTAAAAAGGCTCAAGAGTTTGAACCATGAATGCACATGTTCTTTTATTTTCTTATGTTTCCTGAAATGACAAAGAGGTAAAACAGAAACAAAACAAAGAAACAATCAAATAAAATTCAAGACAAAATAAGAATGAAAAGTCAATTAAAAAATGATAACAACATGTCTCAAGAGACAGGGATCTTAGAATATTATAGCTTTTCTTCATATAAAACTGAAAAATTAGATACACAATTTAATTAATATTGTTTGATCTATAGCATATCTCCTGAAGGCAACTGATAACCATTTAAATGATAGGGTTCTTCATCTCTCTCTTTTTTTTTTTCTTTAACAACTTAGCTTCCATGGGTCTTATTATTTCCATTTTTTAAGATATTTCACTTATTTATTTGAGAGAGAGAGGGCATGAGCAGGGGTTAGGAGCAGACGGAAGGGGAGAAGCAGACTCACCAGCTGAGCAGGGAGCCTGATGTGGGGCTCCATCCCAGGACTCTGGGATCGTGACCTGAGCCGAAGGCAGATGCATAACTGACTGAGCCACCCAGGCACCCCTCTTCATCTCTTAAGATTATAGTAACAAAGACATTTCTTTCCTTCTTCTCCTTTTGAAAACCACCCAAGCAACAAAGACCCCAAAAACTGAGAGCAAGAAGTTTCTACTTTTATGAACTAAAATATACAGAGATGAAAGAATGATGACTGACTTCACATATAAGAGAAAGGTGGGATTTCTTGGGTCCTAGAAAAGGAATATTTTTGAGAAGCAAGCTGGCTTGCCTGGTAGATTTTTCAAATTCTCAGGAATTGGAGGCACCAAAGCAAAGATTGGAATGGAAACTGAAATAGACATGACTTAAGAAGCATATTTATTAAAAAGCAGTTAAAATCCCAGAACCCGTTTACCCTCTCCCAGTATCACAGGAAACATGTAGTTTATTTTCTGCCAAAAATGTATCAGAGAGGTTGCAGATGCAGAAACATGGCCGTGGGCTTTGGGCGGGATGTATGCAGAATTTGGGCGGTGGGATAAATAGAGAATGTGGTGCCCTAGGATCATATTTACTTAGATTTTTTTTTTTAAGATTTTATTTATTTATTTGACAGACAGAGATCACAAGTAGGCAGAGAGGCAGGCAGAGAGAGAGAGAGAGGGAAGCAGGCTCCCTGCTGAGCAGAGACACCCCCCCCCCCCGCCCCCGCCAATGCGGAGCCCAATCCCAGGACCCTGAGATCATGACCTGAGCCGAAGGCAGAGGCTTTAACCCACTGAGCCACCCAGGCACCCCATTTACTTAGCTTTTAAAAGGCAGTATCCAAGCTTACAGCCCTTGGGCAGGTGATTAGAGGCTCCTTCTGCAGAGAATGGGAACCATCCCTTAGAAAAGACCGATAGACACTGACAGCTGGGGAGCTGGACCCAAGTAAAGGGTGCAGATGCTGGAAGCCAAAAGCAGCATAGGTCAGATTCTCTAGCTTAATGAGTTTAAGGAGCCTCAACTGCTTTTGTTTTTTGAAAGAAATTTTGAAGGACAAAGTCATTTTAAAATTGTAAGACAGCAATTTGCAAGAATAAGTACCTGGAATTTTCAGATTTATGCTTTGAAATCACAAAGTAGTCTTCCTGAGAAGTATTGTATGAGGCATGCTGTTCAAATGAAAACGTAAATGTTAAAAACACATTCAAGTAAAGTGACTAGTTTTTCAAATCAGTGGGTATTTTGACTAATGCTTCAATATCAAGTAAGAGGTGAGTTTCAGTGTAGATTTCATACTGCTCCAGGGAGAAGGCAAATACTGTTGTTCTCCAAATGCCCTAAGCCATGTTATCAGATGTCCTGGATGGCATGAGGGAAATAAACAAACAAGTAAAAAACCCAAATGAATAGCCTAAGATTTTCCTTCCACTTATTTTTCAGGATATCTTTGTAATGAAGTAATCTTGTGTAATTTATATGGAAAAAACTTCAATTAATCTTTCATTAATTATTCCTCCTCTACTTGACTATTTTTAAAAGAAATGTCAATTAGTGAATTGTTTTATGCCTTGTGGTATTTCTTAGGTTTTCTTTTACTTGTATTTAATTTCTCTGGCAAGTGTCTAAATTGTCTGAGCACAGAAAGATGTACTACATTTCCTATGAATCACTCATAGCATCTAGAATAGAGCCAAACAGTGGATTAAAACAAACAAAAAAAGGTTTAGTTCATCTAAAACAAAGCATTCAGTATCTGGGTTCATAAGTCAAGCATATAAAATGACCAAATTTTTAACAACATGACAACAAAAAATGAAATTATCTCTGCGGACTGAATACAACAATTGAAGAATGGAATTGATTTATAAATACAAGTGTAGAACAGCCATTTTTCTGAATACTGTAAATACATGTCCTCTTTATAGTGAAATACTTTTATTCATTCATTGTAACACAAGTTATATAGCAGTAAGCAAGATAGAAATAGCCACCCTGTCATGCCCCTTCCAGCATATAATATATCAATATGAATTAAGAATGCAGATTTGCCCAGGGGGTAGAAAGCATAGTGAATGGAGCCAGAGAGCTTTGGGTTTAAATCCCTCCTTTGACACTTACTGACTGACTCTTATGTAGTATATTAAATATAGGTGACATTTCTGGCAGCCATACAGAAGCTATTTGATCCCTCATTCTTCACAAGCTCATGGGATGAAGAAGGTCAAGTAATTTGACCTTTTTGTAACAAAACTAGCCTAGAAACACACCTGAAAGGAACTGTGATTAAAAAAAAAAAAAAAAAAGTAACTACAAGAGTCACACGGCTTTTTCCTAAGTAAAAAAACTGTTAAAAACGTGGAAATTTATGAAATGTATGAAAACTAAAATGCACAGAACACTTAAATGAAAACATTAATTAAAACTAACTTGCATGTCAGTTTTATGAAGATCTTTATTACCATTTCCTTAGGTGTATATATTTTTTTAATATAATATCTTTGACATAAAGGCAAACAAGTAGCAGCTATTGAATGTGTATAAAAACCATAAAATATGTAACTTCAATATTTTTATCTCAGGTAAGATATCCTATTTATTACACGCAACCCTAACTATATTAATGGCATGATCATAGGAAAAATATTATTATAAGAAGCAAACTTTAGAGACGATTATTATATATTGAGTAGTGTGAGAGAGCAAATCTCTTTTAATTAAAGGCTCTGTTTCAAATTAGGATCCACAGGATATAGTAATAAAAATGTGGGCTGAGAAGAAAACTTGAGAAGTTAATGTATTGATAAAAATAGATTTAATTAGATTCATAAATATTGAGAACAGCAATAGTAATGGTAATTCAGCTCCTAACAGCGGTGGTCATAGCATTCAATGTATGCATCTCATCGTTCTTACACAGCCTAAGGAAAACCATCCTCTCCTGCTGATGGAGGTCCATCAGTTGACTAAAACCATGTGAAAAATTGTTTGGGATAAGGACGTTTTTACCATTTCTCTTATCAAGTGTGTGGGGGGGGGCAGGGATTAGAGAGAGTGAGGAAGCAATGGAATGAACCTGATCAGATTTGTGTCCAACAGATCCTTTTCACTGGTTTTCTACTTGCAGATTTCCTTTATCTGTGCTCTCCCTCTACCTCTGAGCACAGATCACCCCACCCAAGACTCCCTGTTGTTTGATTCATTCTTGCTCTCTTCGCCAAAGTGAACGTTGTTTTGCAAAGTTAAAGGAGGAAAGAGTATGTTCTACTTTTACTTCTTCATGTGATTTTTTTGGCCTCTAAAAAACATTTCATAAATGCATTTGCGTAGCAGCAATGTTAAGAGAAGCATTTTATTTCCCCTGACACATCCGCAATGGGATGTGGGATTCCCTTCAGATACAGAAATGACAGTAAAAGAAAATGAAAAGACAGTGCTTGTCCTTCGGAGGATCAGAGGAAGCTACTTTCATGTTTTAAAAGGTCCTAATTGGGACGCCTGGGTGGCTCAGTTGGTTGGGCAGCTGCCTTCGGCTCAGGTCATGATCCCAGCGTCCTGGGATCGAGTCCCACATCGGGCTCCTTGCTCAGCAGGGAGCCTGCTTCTCCCTCTGCCTCTGCCTGCCGTTCTGTCTGCCTGTGCTCGCTCTCTCTCCCTCTCTCTCTGACAAATAAATGAATAAAATCTTAAAAAAAAATAAAAATAAAAGGTCCTAATTGAGGTCTAAATTCCGGAGCAAGGGGCTTTTCCCTGGGAAGGTGCTTCCCCCATAGCTGTGTTTTTCCTAAAAGAAAGCCATTACCTGTCAATTTGCCTCCAAAAGAGCCTTACATTCTATACCCCAGGGCAGGATTCCAAGAAGAGGAGCTCTTCTTCCTAGGCACCTTCTACCTCCAGAGAAAAAGGGAAGAAATTATCCCAATTTCAGCTACCTGCTTTTTTACTTTGTCCTCAAACTACACTTAGCGTCCTAGACATAAACCACAGACGGGGGGCGCCTGGGTGGCTCAGTGGGTTAAGCCGCTGCCTTCGGCTCAGGTCATGATCTCAGAGTCCTGGGATCGAGCCCCGAATCGGGCTCTCTGCTCAACAGGGAGCCTGCTTCCTCCTCTCTCTCTGCCTGCTTGTGATCTCTCTGTCAAATAAATAAATAAAATCTTAAAAAAAAAAAAAAAACAAAAACCACAGACGGCCCGACGAAGCTAATTATTACGGCCATGGCAATACTAGCTGCTCATTGATTTCTTTTTTCTCTGGTTTTGGAAGCTCCAAACTAGTGAGAGTTTAATCTATCTTAATAAGCAAACCCCATCCTAGGGGAGTAAGGAGGTATTCTGAAAACTTCAGCCCTGTCTTCCTAGATCTTCCCCAGTAGATTAGATAAATCTTTGATCAAACTTTATGTAGATACAAAGTTGTTATTTGGGGCAAGACCGAGCCATAGTGTTTAATGGGCCAAGTTACAAAATGGCAGCTTTGTGCTCAGCGGGTTACCTAGGGATTTAGCTTGGCCTAGTCCCAGGTTTTTCATTTTTTAAATTGCATGTGTTTAGTTGAGGCCTAAATTTTCCAGAACTCTCAGATCCTATTGCTCAGATGGCCTTCCACTAGAGGCTTCCCATATATAAGGTACCTGCATGGCCTCTGAAAGTGTCTAAGTTTTCAATTCCCACATTGAATAATAACATTGTTTGGTCCTCAGGAAAGAGAGGAGTATTTTGGCCTATGCCAGGATTTTTCAAATTCCTAACAAAGAAGTGGCATCAGAATAATTTATTTTTAAAATTAATTTTTTAACAGAAATAAACAGCTGCCCTGGGGGATTACAAAATTTTGTAGACATGTTGGACAAAATATGTAGATAAAGTTTTTGTATGATTTTTTTTTCAAACCTGCTGTGTCTTTGTCAGTAATGTATAAAAGTCTGTTTTTATCAAATCATGTTATAAAATATTTATTATGCTTATAGTCCTATTTATTTTTTCTCAAGAAATGTTTACTAACTTCCATTTTTATTATAATATGTAAAAGTTATTTTCTATATCATATAATGAAGAGTACATAGTTTAAAAGACTGTGTACAGGATATATGAGCAAAGAGACAGCCCGACTGCAAATATAGCCCTAAAATAAGAAAAATAATAGTAGTAAATAAACATTAACAAAAAGTGCTTATTATTTAAGCCTGATTACTCTGATGCACAGTAATCATTATATGTTCAATTAAAACTCATCCGATTAATTTTGTTTTGTCTGATTTGTACATTAGCCTTATTTTTAATTTTAGTTTTGAGTCTGTTTACTAAATAACACGGCCTTCTGTTTGCCCACAACCGCTTATGGGATGAATAAAGAGGCTGAAGTACAGAAGCCAACAAAAAAGCTCAAAATCTATGTTTCTGGCAAACACTATTTAATTTGGATTCAGTTTTCAACAACTGCTTTTATAGTAATAGAAAAAAACAGATGATTGCTTTTGGGAATCTTGCTTCTATTATGTGTGTTTAATATTTCTGTTAAACTGTATTTTAAATAGATGGGCAATTTGTCATCAGTTCTCAGGGTTTCCATGATCATCTATCAATAACTAATCCGAAAAATCATTTTGTGTTAAAGCTGTCCTCTTTACATGACTCTAAAATCTAACTGCCCTCACCTGTGACTGCTCCCCTGGGTCAGTTTATGCTACAGAAAACATACTTTTCAACACCTTTGTCAGTTTCTCAATAAAAGCGTGTTCCCGTAATAAATATCCTTGTGAATGTTCGCTCTGTCCAACATATGTAAATGAATATGTGTCAGTTCCTCTGAGTTAAATGAATTCTGAAATGTTATATATGCCATGTCCATAAAATATAAATATTATCCGAGAACAAATCAATAGACTATTGATGGAATTCTGTCACTGCTGAGGATAAAGACTTTCTAAATCATTATTAGTTATTTTTTGAACACATCAACAAGATTCAAAAACAGAATCAATAACAGAATTAATTTTAGAAAGGCGTGCTTATGTGCTGGTAATAAAAGAAATAAGAAGTAAACCAGTTTGATTAATTTTTTTGAGGTTAAAAAAATAATAATCGAAATAAGTTTAAGAGACAGTTTGGCTTCAATGGTGGAAAGAAACATTAGATGTGAAATAATCGGTTTATCTGATTTTTTTTTTCACTTTTCAATAGACTGAGCTCTGAGAAACCCAGGATTAGAATTAATTACTAATACTCCACTGTTGGTGCTTACATTTAACATTAACTCAGGACCTCCTGTACATACTAGGAACTTCATGACTTCATGATTCTGTTCAGACAACCCAAGTTCACCAGTGTTTTATTGTGTAATATAAATTAAATATGAAACTATTTTAAATTACTTTGATGATGTTTTTCAAGTCATACTTGAAATGAGTATCATCCACCAGGACATTTGGGTCACAGTGAACTAAATGTCACCTAATAATAATGGTCAAACTGCCTGATTAAAATGTGGTCACTGAGAACTTCAGGTCATAGTCCAATTACACAACCGGGTAACGTAGGTGTTGTACCTGTTATATTGTACCTGTTATATACTAAATATATGAAAAATTACCCCCAGATACTTAAGAATTATATTCTACATTCCGAGACTATAGAGTAAACATTTTTACAAAGATTTAATTTATTTATTTGAGAGAGAGAGGGAGAGACAGAGATAGTGGCAGAGATAGTGAGAGAGAGAACGGGAGCAGGGAGGAGAGGGAGAAGCAGACTCCCTGCTGAGTGGGAAACCTGATAAGAGCTCAGGGCTCAATCCCAGCACCCTCAGATCAGGACCTAGGTCGAAGACAGACACTTAACCAACTGAGCCACCCAGGTAGCTCTAGAGTAAACATCTTAATAGTTTTTTCCTAACAGTCTGAAAAATATTTACAATAGCTGCATTCATAGCAGTAGGAAAGGGAAACAAAATGTTAGTTCACTCATATGGAGGATGTATTTCTACATACATGCATATATACATGTATTTACATGCACAAATATACACATACAAACGTGAAATATAGTTAGTTTTATAAAACACTACTTAAGTGTTTTGGGGCTTGGAGATAAAAAGGACTTACCAATTATATCACTGATAGATATGATGTGAAAAAGGATTTTAAGGCTTATGATCAGAGTCTTGGTCACTGATATTATCAAGATCCAAAGACAGTGACTGACTTCCTTATGAGAGGCTGGGGTATAAAGTTAACAAGGCCCACTCTTGCGCCTTCAGAATATTGCCCACTGAATATATTACCTTCATCGTTGCACTATTGCTCCAAAACCTCCAAGGGTTGGGATTTGGGTAGAGTGAGGCAAAATCTGGGTGACATGATAGAGAACTGTTTAATCTAGGACTTTGGATTTTCAGCTCAGATGATTTATGAGAGGAAAGCAGACATATTACAGCAGCTGTAGGCATGACATTTGACATCAGGCATGATCACACTCTAAGCTCAATACATTTCTTGTTATATAGCCTTGGGCATGAAATGTAAATCCTTTGAACTTCAGTTTTTTTCATCTGTAAAATGGCACAACACCTTCCTTGCTGTGTTGTGGTGAAGATGAAAACAGCATATGGAAAATGTTAGTTGAGAACATATTGTTACTAGGACTTAACAACTTGGGCAGAGCAAGGAGTACAATGAAAAAGAGACATAAGAATGTAGAATGAGAAAAAGAAAAATCAGGAAGCTGGGAATTAAGAAAGGGAAAAAAATAGGGGGAACAAATGAGTAGCTTATATTTAATTTCTGTTTCTTCACACACTCCTCAGCTACAAGGTAGATTTGGCTCCTGCCAGCACACTGAAATCAATGAGTCAATCAAATTTCATCTATCACTTCCTAATCAATAAATCCAGTGCAATGACTAGGATCCTCATCCAGCTCATATCTGCAGCATTTGACTCTACTAACCATCTTTCCTTCTAGGATGTTTCTTTCTAGTACTTTCTCCTGGTTCTCCTTATCTGAGTCTACCTCAGTCCAATGCTGACTCTGACTTCTTCAATTGTCCCTTAAATGTCAGTACTCACTCCCCAAATATCTTATCCTAGGCCAAATTTAATTAAATTTCATTTTATTCCAGGTAGCTCAGCTAACTAAACATTAACTAACTAAACAAAACTAAACTTCTCAAATCTTCTCCCCCCAAATTTCCCACCTTTACTCTCCATTCCATTTCTAGCTGGTCACTGTCTCATACCAGATGCTCTTCATTTTTCAAATCAGACCATTAGAATTAAACATAACAATTTCTCTCATTCTTATCAATCCCTTTAATAAAAGTTGCTTGTTTAATTTTTGCAAAGTACAATTCTAGTCATACCCCTCACTATTCAAAACCTTCCTCATAGGAGATAACCTCTGAAATAAAATCTAGTCTCTGTTATGCTCCATCATCTGGCTCAACTCTCCCCTTTTGATGGCCTTTTTCTACTCTCTCCATATGCTCAGAATCTTAGCAACATCTGTCAGTTCCAGGACTTTCAGAGCTAAATGCCTATGCTTATATGATCTCTGACCTCAACCTATAATTCTTGAAGTCTCAGCTCAAATTTCATTTCCATTTGGAGAACCTGCTTTCACTCCTTCCAATGACAGTTGGAATTAATGGCAAATTAGTTTCTGCATCCTAAAGATCTGTCCCTCTCTTTATTCAGTTGTAGGTCATGATCAGTCAGTTATCCTTTATTATTCCTAGATCTTCTAGGTAAAGGAAGGACCCCTACATATTGACATTTGTGGGTTATGACCAAACTGGAAAGGGAGGACTATTTGCAATACTACATAATCTTTGGAAACACTTGCTATGCAATATGATACACCCTCACCTCTCACCTATTCCCCAGGTGGCCTCATCTAGAATCATGGCTTTAATTAACAGCTACAAGCTAAAGACAACAAAATGTATCCTAGAGCCCAGAGTTCTTTTCCGAACTATACGTTCCACCTGGATATTACATAGGCTCTGCAAGCTCGCTCTGCCTCAGTGAAAACTCACCTCTCTTCCTCCCTAAATCCAACTTCTGTTCTTAAATATTCTGTTCTATTGGTAGTACCAACACTCATCCAGTTTCCAAATGGAAAAACTTGGAGCCATTCCTGATCCTTTCTTTTTCTTCATCTCCCACATCCTTTATAGTTTCTCTCTTAAATGTCTCTCAAGCACGTCTATTCCACTTTGCCATTGTTATGGACTGAATGTTTGTGTCCCTCCCCATAAATTCATACATGGGTATTCTAACCTCAACGCGATGGTATTAGGAGGTAGGGTCTTTGAAAGGTGATTAGATCCTTAGGATGGAGTCCCCATGAACAGGATTAATATCCTCATGAAATAGAACTTTCTTGCCCCTTTCACTATGTGAGGACACAGCAAGAAGGTGGTTGACTATGAACCAGGAATCAGAACCCCATCAGACACTGAATCTGTTGACACCTTGATCTTGTACTTCCCAGCCCCCAGGACTGGGAAAAATAATTTTCTTTTTTTTTTTTTTTAGCCACCCGCCCAGTCTAAGTGATTCTGTTATAGAAGAGCAAACTTTCTGAGGTAATGACTGATACATTTTCTTGGATGAGTCTTTTTTATTTAATACCTAATTTTCTAACCACACTTCTTTCCTCTGACCTTTTTCCTCTAAAATCTTTATGGCTGCTATATTGCTTTACACGAAATGCAGATCTGACCCTGACTTACCTGTAGATTCTTCTGCAGTTCTGTATTCCTTTATGGAACTGAATCCAGTTTCAACAGATTATAAAAGACATTTTGTGCCCTTCCTCACTGATCTCTCTGGGCTCTTTTCCATATACTCTATACTTCATACTTGATGATTCACATTCATAAATTGTGCCCACTCTTTCTTCCAGACTTCTTGATTCTGGTACACTATTCCCGGTTCCTGGATGCTTTTTCTTCTATTCACTTCATTTCCTTTTTTTCCTTGATTCTTTGGCTTTATTAAGTGTGCCTTACATCTAGATATGCTGTTGAATTGACAGGGAAAATCTGCAATTTCCTGAAATTGGGTTAAGTGTTCCTTACTTTTCTGTCATTAGCATTACCCAGTCTTTCTCCTTTGACTGTGTTTACTTTAATCCTCCAAAAAACTCTGAGTTCCTTAGGGTGGAGAACATATCCTAGCTCTCTTGGAACCCACAGGGCCTCAACCAACAGGTAATAAGGTAAATAGGTAATACAAAATAGAAATAGGTAATAAGAAAACTCAATAAAAATTTTCTCCAGTAAATTTTTTACCTACTTTAGATTCTTCAGGTGACCCAAATTTCATGTTTTACCCTTGTAATCTGGCACACTCAGAATCAAGAATTTCCAGAAACTGAAGCACTGCACTTACTTCAAAGAATATTCTCTTACTCAGATTACACTAACTAGATAGGTTCAGTTAACATGTAAATGAAATTAATAATTTAGATGACAAGGTTATTATAGTTAAAAGAAGTCTAGCTACCTATTTAAAAGTGGTTGCTTCTATGGCTAATCAATCATTCATTTCTCATTACTTTTATTGAGAAATTTTCTCTATCTTAGATGGGGTATGAAATGCTCCATTACTCTTTTCATATTTTAGTATTTTTTTAAGAAAAGAAAATATATATCCTCATTCATCACTAGGATATCTACACAAGAGAAAACTTTAATTGATGAGAAAAATTAAGTGCTTAAAATAAGTCCATAAACATTCAACAGCTGTAGTTTCTTTTTGAGCATCTAAATGTCAAAATAATTTTGATTTACATAATTAAATTTGCCAAATCATTAGTCCATAATGTAATGGCTCTTGTTATCATTCAGGGGAATTGCAACAACTAAGCCCTTAATATTTTAAAATTAACTACAACACTGGAAATGATTTTCACATAATCTTTAGAAAGAGCTAAATAAAAATGATCTATTTACAACACATTTGGGCTGTTATAACTTCTGTAGGTCTTGCTTTAAAACTCCACAGTTATTTGGTGAAGCGGTTATAACGGTGCCCTTGGAAAGCGCTGTGGCTCTAAATAAACGTGGAGCCCATTCCTCAGTTCTATGACCTGAAGCATCTTTTCACAGACTAATTATGTCATACCAAGAGTGAACTGGTCTTCACTCAAGAAACCGGAGTGTTCACTTGGGAATTGTAGTTTTTATCTTAATCTTTTAATTCACTGTAGTCTCTAGTTACTTCTCCTGACACTTTTCAAACTATCAGTGGTGAAGGACCAGTAACTTTATTGTTAAAAATTTCTAATCTCTTGCAGATAATATGCTTTGTTAAAAAAAAAACCCTAAAAATTAACTGCACAAAAACAGAATTAAAAATCCAAAGACCATACATCCAATTTTTAAATTATTTTTATTGGTTCCACAAGCATAAAATAACTATGTAAAATTGTTATAATCACTTCTTGGGCTTACTCAATTACTTAATTTTTTTTATTACTGACCAGTAACAAGGTTTTCCAACCAGTACTGGACCACAGATCATACCTGAACATCACTGAATCCATATCTAAATTTTTAATTCACAAAGCAGGTCTGAAAATGGGAATACTTGCTACTCAGTTTTCTAAAGTGTCCTTAAGCATAATGAGGAAGACAATTTTCCTAGAACTCTAGATCGACAATGGCGCCTCCATCCTCTAAATCCTTTAAAGATAGGACCATGCCTCTAGCCATTGTTTTTCCAAACTCCCCCACATTGATTAAACCTCAATGTTTAATGTTATTTATTTATTTTTATTATTTATTTATGTTATTTATTTATTTATTTATTTTCTTTGCTCCTTTCATATCAAAGTATTTCCATTGATGCTGAAAAAAAAAAAACCAAAACAAAAACCTTTAGTTTCCTTAGCCAATTTTATTTTTTTATTTTATTTTTTTTTAAAGAATTTATTTATTTGACAGAGAGAGATCACAAGTAGGCAGAGAGGCAGGCAGAGAGAGAGAAGGAAGCAGGCCCCCTGCCGAGCAGAGAGCCCGATACGGGACTCGATCCCAGAACCCTGAGATCATGACCTGAGCTGAAGGCAGAGGCTTAAACCACTGAGCCACCCAGGTGCCCCGTTAGCCAATTTTTAAAAGGCAGCATTCCCTGAATTTGCTTAAACTTGCATTTTAACATCTAAATATGAAGCTCCCTTTTATTTTTATTATTTATTTATTTATTTATTTTTTTAAAGATTTTATTTATTTATTTGAGAGAGAGCACATGAGCGAGGAGAAGGTCAGAGAGAGAAGCAGACTCCCCGTAGAGCTGGGAGTCCGATGCGGGACTCGATCCCCGGACTCCAGGATCATGACCTGAGCAGAAGGCAGTTGTCCAACCAACTGAGCCACCCAGGCGTCCCTGAAGCTCCCTTTTAAAATATGTATCAGGTTATGCTCTAGGACTTGTCTGTCCTGGTTAGCCATTATGTGGAAAAACTGGATACCATAGCAAAAAGAAATAGCAGAAGGAGAAGGCATAGCAGAGTAAAAAGCATGCACAGAAGGGATGACTCAAGACAATGCTGCCAAGTGCTAAGAGATACTACAGTACAGCTGATACTACAGTACAGGTGATACTACAGTACAGGCGATACTATAGTACAGGTGATACTACAGTACAGGTGATATACTACAGTAGAGGTGATACTATAGTACAGGTGATACTACAGTATAGGTGATACTACAGTATAGGTGATATACTACAGTACAGGTGATACTACAGTACAGGTGATACTACAGTACAGGTGAGCCAGTTCCAAACAGCCAACAGTTTGCAGAGCAAAATAGTGACCTAATTCATATTATATGTATGTGGATATATAGGTATATATGCAAATCTTATATATGTCATATATATTATACATGAGTTACATATCTCGTGTAACACATATACAAAAAAGTATTCAGTAGATGCCCCTCACACTCCCTCTTCCTAGAAAATACATCACAGACAAATAGCATTATGACAAACCAGAATATCAAAGATTATCTGAAAAGTCTACTTTAAACCTAATCATTTCTCTAAGCTTCAGACTCAAATATTCAAGTTCAATTCTATAACTGATGCCTCCCTCAAAGGTTTCTAAGAGAGAACACTGATATATCAGTGTATCCAAAACTGAACTCCTGACTAGCTACCCAAACCCAATTTTTTTTTTTTTAATGAGGCCTATGACATATGACTCCACTTTAGGAATTTATGTTACAGAAATGGATAGTGCATCTTTCTTTATGAGAGCATAATAACTATTGATATAGGATTAATTAAATAAATAAAGGAATAGCTATTTAATGGGATGTTATTATGACTTTTAAATAAATGAGATAAGTTTCTGTATCCTGCTTAGGAAAGTATGATTCAAGATATAGTAAATTAAGAAAGCAAGTTTCAACACAGTAAGTAAAGTACAATTAAATTTTATATAATAGTAAAATGACCTATCTGTATAGACATAGACTTTAAAAAATTGGAAGAACACATGCAAAAGAGCTCATAGTACACATGTGTGGGTAGTCAGATTATAGAAAATAATTTAAAAATATTTCTATAATTTATGACACTTTAAAAAGTATTTTTATTATTATTTTAATTTTTATTTAAATTCCAGTTAGTTACCATATAGAACAATATTGGTTTCAGGAGTAGAATTCCATGACTCATCACCTACATACAACACCCAGTGCTCATCACAAGTGTCCTCCTTAATACCCATCAAACCATATAGTCCATCCCCCCTCAGCCTCTCTCCATCAACCCTCAGTTTGGTCTCTAACATTGAGTCTCTTATGATTTATTTTCCTTTCTCTCTTGCTCTCTCTTTTTTCTCCCCCTATATGTTTATCTGTTTTGTTTCTTAATTTCCATACATGAATGAAATCTCACGGTGTTTTTCTTTCTCTGACTGACTTATTTTGCTTAGCATAATAGTTCCATCTGCATTACTGCAACGGCATTCTTTTTGATGGCTGAGTAATATTCCATTGCATAAATACACACACGCACACACACACACACACACACCACATCTTTTTTTTTTTTTTTTTTTTTTTTTAAGGGGAGAGGGGCAAAAGGAGAGGAAGAGAAACAATCTTAAGCCAGCTCCATACACAGCACAGAGCCTGATGTGGGGCTTGACCTCACAACTCTGAGATCAGGACCTAAACCAAAATCAAGAGTCAGATGCTTAATCGACTGAACCACCCAGGTGCCCCATATACCAGATCTTTATCCATTCATCAATCGAGGGATATTGGGCTCTCTCCATAGTTTGGCTATTGTTGATAGTGCTGCTATAAACATCAGGGTTCGTGTACCTCTGAGAATCTTTATTTTTGTATCCTTTGAGTAAATACCTATAGTGCAATTGCTGGATCATAGGATAGTTCTATTTTGAGCTCTTTGAGGAACCTCCACGCTGTTCTCTAGAATGCCTGCATCAGTTTGTATTCCACTGACAATGCAAGAGGATTCTCCTTTCTCTGAATGCTTGCTGACACTTGTTTCATGTGTTGTTAATTTTAGCCATTCTAACAGGTGTGAGGTGATATCTCATCATGGTTTTATTTGCATTTCCCTGATGATGACTAATGTTGAGCAACTTTTCATGTGTCTGTTAGACATCTAAATGTCTTCTTTGGAAAAGTGTCTATTCATGTCTTCTGCCCATTTTGTAGCTGGGTTATTTGTTTTCTGGGTGTTAAGTTTGTAAGTTCTTAATAGATTTTGGATACTAACCCTTTAACAGATATGTCATTAGCAAATACCTTCTCCCATTTTGTAGGCTGCCTTTTAGATTTGTTGATTGTTTCCTTCACTGTGCAGAGCTTTTTATCTTGATAAGTTCCCAATAATTCATTATTGCTTTGTTTTCTTTGCCTCTGGTGATGGGGGCATCTGGGTGGCTCAGTGGGTTAAAGCCTCGGCTCAGGTCATGATCCCAGGGCCCTGGGATCGTGCCTCTGGTGATGTGTCTAGTAGGAAGTTGCTACGCCCATGGTCAAAGAGGTTGCTGCCTGTGTTCTCTAGGATTTTGATGGTTTCCTGTCTCACATTTTGGTCTTTCATCTATTTCGAATTTATTTTTGTGGATGGTGTAAGAAAGTCATACAGTTTCATTCTTCTGCATGTTGCTGTACAGTTTTTTCCAACACCGTTTGTTGAAAAGACTGTCTTTCTACTATTGGGTATTTTTTCTGCTTTGTTGAAGATTAATTGACCATATAGTTGTAGGTTGATTTCTGGGCTTTCTGTTCTGTTCCATTGATTTATGTGTCTGTGCTTGTACCAGTACCATACTGTCTTGATGACTACAGTTTTGTAATACAGCTTGAAATCTGGAATTGTGAATGCCTCCAGCTTTATTTTTCTTGTTCAGGATTGCTTTGGCTATTTTGGGTCTTTTAGGTCTCTATACAAACTTTAGGATTGTTCGTTCTAGCTCTGTGAAAAATGCTGGTGTTATTTTGATAGGGATTGCCTTAAATGTGTAGATTGCTTTGGGTAGTGCAGACATTTTAACAATGTTTCTTCTTCTAATCCATGCACATGGAATGCTTTTTCATTTCTTTGTGTCATCTTCAATTTTTTTCATCAGTGTTTTGTAGTTTTCAGAGTACAAATCTTTTACATCTTTGGTTAGACTTAATCCTAGGTATCTTACTGTATTTTGTGCAGTTGCAAATGGAAACAATTCTTTGATTTCTGTTTCTGCTGTTCATTATTGCTGTATAGGAACTCAACAGATTTCTATAAGTTGATTTTATGTCCTGTGACTTTGCTGAAGTCATGTATTAGTTCTAAGCAATTTTTTGGTGGAGTCTTTTGGGTTTTCTATGTAGAGTATCATGTCTGCAAATAGTGAAAGTTTGACTTCTTCTTTACCAATATGGATGCCTTTTATTTCTTTTTGTTGTCCGATTGCCGAGGCTAAGACTTCCAGTACTATCTTAAACAGTAATGGTGAAAGTGAACATCTTTATCTTGTTTCAAACCACAGGGGAAAGGCTCTCAGTTTTTCCCCACTGAGGATAATATTAGGTGTGGGTCTTTTCTATATGGCTTTATTGCTATTGAGGTTAAGTTTCATCTATCCCTACTTTGTTGATGGTGTTTATCAAGAATGGATATTGTATTTTGTCAAATGCTTTTTCTGCATCTATTGAGAGGATCATACGGTTCTTACCATTTATTTTATTAATGGGTGTATCACATCAATTGATATACAAATATTGGACCTGCCCTGTAACCCAGGAATAAATCCCACTTGATTGTGGTGAATAATTCATTTAGTGTACTATTGAATTCAATTTGCTAGTATCTTGTTGAGAATTTCTGTATCCATATTCATCAGGGATACTGGCCTGTGATTCTCCTTTTTCGGTGGGGTCTTTGATTTTTGGCATCAAGGTAATGCTAGACTCGTAGCATGAGTTTGGAAGTTTTCCTTCCATTTCTATTTTTCGAAACAATTTGAGAAGAATAGGTATTAAATCATCTTTAAATGTTTGGGAGATTTTTGATTACTGATTCAATTTCTTTGCTGGGGGTCTGTCCAAATTTTCAATTTCTTTCAGTTTCAGTTTTGGTAATTTGTATATTTCTAGAAATTTGGACAATTATTTTGGATTGCCCAATTTGTTGGCACATAATTTTATGTAATATTCTCTTAGAATCATTCGTATTTCTGTGGTGTTGGTTGTGATCTCTCCTCTTTCATTCACAATTTTATTTATTTGGGTGCTTTCTCTTTTCTTTTTCATTAGTCTGGCTAGGCATTTATCAAATTTATTAATACTTTTGAAGAACCAGCTCTTAATTTCATTGATCTGTTTTATTAGTTTTGTTGTTGTTGTTGTTTCTATTGTTGTTGTTTATTTCAGATATAATCTTTATTATTGCCCTTCTTCTGCTGGCTTTGGGCTTTATTTGCTGTTTCTTTTCTAGCTCCTTTAGGTGTAATGTTAGGTTGTATATTTGAGATTTTTCTTGCTTCGTGAAGTTGGTCTGTATTGCAATTTACTTCCCTCTTAGGACTACATTTGCTGCATTCCAAAGGTTTTGGACTGTCGTGTTTTCATTTTCATATGCTTCCATGTACCTTTTTACTTTACCTTTAATTTCCTTGTCAATCCATTCATTCGTTGCTAGGATGTTCTATAACCTCCACATATTTGTGGTCTTTCCAAATATTTTCTTATGGTTGACTTCAAGTTTCACAGTGTTGTGGTCTGAAAACATGCATGGTATGATCTCAATCTTTTTGTACTTGTGGAGTACTTTGTAACTCAGTGTGTGATCTATTCTGGAGAATGTTCCATGTGCAATCGAAAAGGATGTGTATTCTGCTGCTTTAGGGTAAAATGTTCTAAATATGTCTGTTAAGTCCATCTGGTCCAGTGTGTCATTCAAAGCCCCTGTTTTCTTGTTGATTTTCTGTGTAGATGATCTGTCCAGTGCTATAAGTGGGGTATTAAAATCCCCACTATTATTGTATTATTATCAATTAGTTTCTTTACCTTTGTTATTAATTTAATCATATATTTGGTGCATAAATATTTATAATTTTTAGATCTTCTTGATGAATAGACCCCTTAATTATGATATAATGCCCTTCTTCATTTCTTGATACAGTCTTTGTTTTAAAATCTAATTTGTCTGATATAAGATGGTTACTTTGGTTTTCTTTTGACATCCTTTAGCATAACAGATAGTTTCCTATCTCCTCATTTTCTATCTGCTGGTGTATTTAGGTCCTAAATGAGTCTCTTGTAGGCAACATATACATGGATTGTGTTTTTGTTGTTGTTGTTGTTTTATCCATTCTGATACCCTATGTTTTTTTATTGGAACATTTAGTCCATTTACATTCAAAGTGATAATTGAAAGATATAAATTTAGTGCCATTGTGTTACCTGTAAAGTTAATCTTTCTGACAATGTTCTCTGTTTCTTTCTAGTCTTTTTTGCTTTTGTTCTTTTTTCCCCCTCAAAGTCCCATTAATATTTCTTACAGGGCTGGTTTAGTGTTCACTAACTCCGTTATTTTCTGTTTGTCTGGGAAACTCTGTATCTCCTTCCATTCTGAATGACAGCCTTGCTGGATAAAGTATTCTTGGCTGCATATTTTTCCCATTCAGTGTATTGAATATATCCAGCTATCCTTTCCTGGCCTGCCAAGTTTCTGTGGACAGATCTGTGGCAATCTTTCAGGATTTTTTCCTTGTTTGTGCATTTTGGGAATTTGACTATGATATGCTTTGGCAGTGGCTGGCTTTGTTGAATTTAAGGGAAGTTCTATGTGCTTCTTGGATTTTGATGTCTGTGTCCTTACCCAGTGGAATTTTCAGCTATAATTTGCTCATAGAAACCTTCTGCCCCTTTTTCTTTCTCTTCATCTTCTGGGACTCCTATGATATGACTATTACTACATTTTAATAAGCCACTGAGTTCCCTAAGTCTACCTTCATGATCCTTTACCTTTGTTTCCCTCTTCTGCTTCGTTATTTTCTGTAATTTTGTCTCTATCACTGATTTTTTCCTCTGCTTTGTCTGTCCTCATTGTTATGGCATCCATTCAGGTTTGTATCTTGGGTATAGCATTTAATTTTGGCATGAGTAGATTTTAGTTCTTTTATCTCTGCAGTAGGGGACTCTCTACTGTCTTCTATGCTTTTTTCAAGCCCATCTGGTATACTTATAATTGTTGTTTTAAATTCTAGTTGATACATCTTACTTATATCTGACTATCATTTCTTTCTGTTCTTTCTTTTGGGATGAATTCCTCCATCTTGTCATTTTGAACGTCAAACAAACAAACGTAAACAATAAAACAGAATAAATAAAATGTAATTAAAATTTTAAAGTAAAATATAAATAAATAAATAAAGGAAGAAAGGAAATTAGATCCTAGGGGTTTTGGTCTGCTTGTTAAGAGAAGCTTGATAGAAAAAATATTAAAAATTTAAAATAAATAAAATTAAATTTTTAAAAGATGTATTTATTTGACAGAGAAAGAACACAAGCAGGGGGAGCAGGAGAGGGAGAAGCAGACTCTTCACTGAGCAGTGAGCCTGATGTGGGGCACAATCCCAGGACTCTGGGATCATGACATGAGCTGAAGGCAGATGCTTAACCAACTGAGCCACCCAGGTGCCCCTAAATAAAATTAAATTTAAAAATTGCTCTTTCTGTATCTAAAACAAAAACAAAAGCAAACTAACAAAAACCCAACAAAAACAAACCAAAAACCCAAAGGAGGCTAGATTTATTTTTATTTTTTTAAAATTAACATATCATGTACTATTTATTTCAGGCTTACAGGTCTGTGATGCATTTGTCTTACAAAATTCACAGCACTCACCATAGCACATATCCTCCCCAATATCCATCCTTCGGCCACTCCAGACCTCCTACCCCTCTCCCTTCCAGAAACCCTCAGTTTGTTTTCTGAGATTAAGAGTCTCTTACAGTTGATCTCCCTCTCTGGTTTCATCTTGTTTCATTTTCCCCCTACCTTCCCCTCTGATCCTCTGTCTTGTTTCTCAAACTCCTCATATCAGTGAGATCTTATGATAAATGTCTTTCTCTGACTGACTTATTTCGTTTAGCATAATACCCTCTAGTTCCATCCATGTTGTTGCAAATGGCAAGATTTTGTGGTGATTTTTTTGATGGCTGAGTACTATTCCATTGATTATATATACACCATATCTTCTTTATCCATTCATCTGTTGATGGACATCTAGGCTCTTTCCACAGTTTGGCTATTATGGACATTGCTACTATAAATATTCGGGTGCACGTACCCCTTCAGATCATTACATTTATATCTTTAGGGTAAATACCCAGTAGTGCAATTGCTGAGTTATAGAGTAGCTCTATTTTCAACTTTTTGAGGAACCTCCATACTGTTTTCCAGAGTGGCTGCACCGGCTTGCATCTGCACCAACAATATAGGAGGGTTCTTCTTTCTCCACATCCTTGCTAACACCTGTTGTTTCCTGACTGGTTAATTTTAGCCATTCTGACTGGTGCCAAACTAGATCTTGTTGTCCTAAAGCTGAAGCTTTGCAGTACTCTATGATCAGTAGCCTTGGTTCCTGCAAGGGGTTTGTGCTGGGCTTCTAGAAGAGGGGCCTGCTGCTCTTGAGTATCAGGTGAACTTACCCTAGTGGAGATGGGCCTGCCAGGCACAGTGGGGCAGAGGTTTGTGTAAGCAGCTCTGGTCTCCACTTGGTGGTAGTGTTTTTCTCTTACTGAGTTGAGTCATTGCTGGTGGGCAAGTGGTGAAAATGGCTTTTCCCCGCTCTCTCATCTCCAGAACAGGGAGTTCATGCCAGCCACTCTTCAGGAAGCCCTCACAGACAGTAAACCATTGCTTCCCCTGTGTCTGTGGCTTTCATCAGATCTGTGCCTTCACCCTGTCTTTGTAAGAGTTGTTCACAAGCCAGACAACATAGAACTTCTGTGTTTTATCTTTGGCCAGCTGGGTTTCAATGTCCCCACTTCAGGGTTGTTGATCCTCTGGGAGAGGGTCTTGCAGCACTATGGCCAGTGCAGGCTTGTCCCATAAAACAGTCACACAACTGCGCAGTGGTTCAGAGTTTATAGTAAATTACAGCACACTGCAGGAACCAACCAACATCTTTGTTCCTATCCCAGTGAATGGGACAGTTCAATGGCACCCACAGGGTCCTTTGCCCATGGAGAGGTTGTATTACCGCCACCAAATGCACTCCAAGCAGGGGAACCACTTCCCTTGTGCAACCCAGGGGATCCTCAGACCACACCACCTGCTCCCAGGGCTCTTACTTCCTTTCTCACCAGAGTACTCCTCAGCTAGCCACGCATGGCCCTGGTAATGGTGCTGACTTCTAAAATTTCAGACTCTGCAACGTGCTTTAAAACAAAAACAAAAAACAAAAAATGGGTGGTATTTAAACTCTCTCCTTTTTCACAATTAATGGAACAATTTTCTTCTGTAGTCCCCTGTGTGTATTTTCAGTCTTTTTTTTTTTTTTTTTTTACTTTTTCTTTCTCATTCTCTCCCTCTCCCCTCTTCCATCAGGGGTTCTTTCCCTTTACCCCAACAGTGTCTCTTTTCTCCCCCAATCAATTCACTGTAGCTCTTACTTTCTAGGGTCATTTTTTTTCCTGATTGTGGATATGCGGTTTGTTCTCTAAGACCTCCAATCAATTTCTCGGGTATTCAGAATTATTTGATATTTATCTAGCTATGTTCAAGAAAGGAGGCAAGCTTAGGGTTGCCCTACTCTTCCTTCATCTTAACCAACTACATTTTTATTATTTTAAAGTCAGAAAAATAAAACATCTCTAAAAAAAGGAAAAAAAAAAGACATAAGTAAGTGGCCAGATGAGAAATACAGTAAAGAGCAGAGGAATAAAGATAGGAAGCCCAAAGAAATGAAAAAGGAAAATTAAGCAAGATGGGTGCTTAAAAACTTAAATAGCATTTGAATGTGGCTTTCTCAGAGAGAGAGCCAGGTAAAGACTAAGCAGAGTTATCACAATGTCACTAACTTTTAATTTTACATTAAGATGAGAGTCAAGCAATTATGTAATATGATAAAGTAACAGGAGGTTTAAATGATAATCCGCGTTCCTAGACACTGATTTCTTGATGTTCTCAGGCGTAAGAGCACTGTTTGCAAGTTCAAGACTGCCAAAATGTCTCAGAGGTCTGAAGTTTACAGAGAGTAAAACGATGAATAATGAAACCTTAGTCAAAGCTTGAAGTCTCTAAAAACACACAAAAAAGGGGAGATGGTGGGTATTGAGTCTTATAAATGTCCATAAAGTAAGCAGCTCTTTTGATTTAATTCTGCACTATCATTTCTTGCTACCAATTGTTTATTGTCAATTGTGAAAAGAGGTTCATTTTTGGCCAGTCTTGACTGATTTTTGTAAGTAATACCTTCAAAATAAGTAAAGGTAATGTGTTTGGTGAGAGAGGAGATTAATTGGGCTATCTGCGGTATTTTTGAGGTTTGTTTGTTTGTATTTTAGAGTGATGTAAAAGCTAAGGGTACTGACTACATTTCCAGGAAAAGAGGATACAATAATGTTTTGATGAAACACAAAATATCAAATATATTCATGCCAATGTTAACCAACTTTGACCCCTAAAAATAAACAGGTCTTCTAGCTAATGACACCCACTGTAAAATTTCAGCTACTACCAGGGATGTGACATCAGGGGCACAATGCAACAAGCCTAGGATTTGCACTTTTAGTCACAAGAATTTCTTGATAAAAACCACCACAATCATCTTACTGCACTCATTTTACCAGATTTTTATTGTTTGAGTTCAGCTGCTTTTTGCTTAATATAATTAAAACCGAGATGAGTGAATGGAAAACTTGCTTAACAATAAAATCAACATGTATTAAAACAGATGTATCTAGATCAATGGAACAGAATAGAGAGCCCAGAAATAGACCCTCAACTCTATGGTCAATTAATCTTCGACAAAGCAGGAAAGAATGTCCAATGGAAAAAAGACAGCCTCTTCAACAAATGGTGTTGGGAAAATTGGATAGCCACATGCAGAAAAATGAAATTGGACCACTCCCTTACACCACACATGAAAATAGAGTCAAAATGGATGAAGGACCTCAATGTGAGAAAGGGATCCATCAAAACCCTTGAGGAGAACACAGGCAGCAACCTCTTTGACCTCAACCGCAGCAACTTCTTCCTAGGAACATCACCAAAGGGAAGGGAGGCAAGGGCAAAAATGAACTATTGGGATTTCATCAAGATCAAAAACTTTTGCACAGCAAAGGAAACAGTTAACAAAACCAAAAGACAACTGATAGAATGGGAGAAGATATTTGCAAACAACATATCAGATAAAGTATCCAAAATCTATAAAGAGCTTAGAAAACTCAACACCCAAAGAACAAATAATCCAATCAAGAATTGGGCAGAGTATGGGGCACCTGGGTGGCTCAGTGGGTTAAAGCCTCTGCCTTCAGCTCAGGTCATGGTCCCAGGGTCCTGGGATCGAGCCCCGCATCAGGCTCTATGCTCCGCAGGGAGCCTGCTTCCTCCTCTCTTTCTGCCTGCCTCTCTGCTTACTTGTGATCTCTCTCTCTCTCTGTCAAATAAATAAATAATCTTAAAAAAAAAAAAAGAATTGGGCAGAGTACATGAACAGTCATTTCTGCAAAGAAGACATCCAGATGTCCAACAGACACATGAAAAAATGCTCAACATCACTCAGCATCAGAGAAATACAAATCAAAACCACAATGAGATACCACCTCACACCAGTCAGAATGGCTAAAATTAACAAGTCAGGAAATGACAGATGCTGGCGAGGATGTGGAGAAAGGGGAACCCTCCTACACTGTTGGTGGGAATGCAAGCTGGTGCAACCACTCTGGAAAACAGCATGGAGGTTCCTCAAAAAGTTGAAAATAGAGCTACCCTATGACCTAGCAATTGCACTACTGGATATTTACGCTAAAGATACAAACTTAGTGATCCAAAAGGGCACATGCGCCCAAATGTTTATAGCAGCAATGTCCACAATAGCCAAACTATGGAAAGAACCTAGATGTCCATCAACAGATGAATGGATAAAGAAGATGTGGTATATATATACAATGGAATACTATGCAGCCATCAGAAGAAATGAAATCTTGCCATTTGCGATGACGTGGATGGAACTAAAGGGTATTATGCTTAGGGAAATAAGTCAATTGGAGAAAGACAACTATCATATTATCTCCCTGATTTGAGGAAGTGGAGATGCATGGGGGGGGGTTGGGGGGTTTGGGGGGGTTTCAAAGAATAAATGAAACAAGATGGGATCGGGAGGGAGACATACCATACGAGATTCTTAATCTCACAAAACAAACTGAGGGTTGCTGGGGGGAGGGGGGTTGGGGGGGTCATGGACATTGGGGAGGGTATGTGATATGGTGAGTGCTGTGACTTGTGTAAACCTGGCGATTCACAGACCTGTACCCCTGGGGCTAATAATACATTATATGTTTATTTAAAAATTTAAAAATTAAAAAAAATTAAATTAAAAAAAACAGATGTATCAACAATTCTAATAACTGAAGCAAGAATAGTAGGCCATTGTTAAACAGAAATTTCTAAAAAATATTCTGTTTATTCTTCAACCAAGTCCTTTGTATAAAAAATGCCATAGTTATAAAATCGACATTCATTTTTATTTTAAAAGAACTTTATATTCAAATAATCAGATTATTCATAATCTCTGGTTCATGACACATTATCATCACTGATTCATGACCCTCTTTCTCCTGTTTTTCCTTTCTTCCCTGCCTCCCTCTTTTCTATTTTTTTCTTTTTTCTCTCTTTTCTTCAAATTTTTAAAAATATAATACATAATGATTAATAATACTCTAACTCAAAAAGTAGATCATAAAAAAGTTACATGATTCTATGTGTTCTCTCTCTCCTCCTTATTTAGTTCCTCAGATTGAGAAAATCAGTATCCTACATTTTTTTAAGATTTTATTTATTTGTCAGAGAGAAAAAGAAAGAGAGAGAGCACAAGCAGGAGGAGTGACAGGCAGAAGGAGAAGCAGACTCCCCACAGAGCAAGGAGCCTGATGCGGAACTCGATCCCAGGACCTTGGGATCATGACCTAAGCCTAAGGCAGGCACATAACTGACTGAGTGACCCAGGCATCCCAAATTCTGCATTTTATCACTGTTATTTCCTTAAAGGAAAAAATTCAACATGTGTCATATATAAGTATTCTGAAACTATCTGTTATTTTCTTAAAAATATTTTTATAAAAACTAGCATGTAGTTTTGCAGGTCCCCATTTTTTTGATTCAAATTTGTGTTAAGATTATATCATGGATTGCTTGTATTTAGCTATAATTCATGGTTGTATAATATGCCATCGTTGACTAGGCTACAGTTGATCTCTTCACTCTGTTGAGGAAGTTTGAGTATTCATTATGGTAAATCCTAGCAACTCCACTTCTGAGAATACTGACAGCAAAATTTTTATACATGTGCATCAGGAATGTTCACAACTATGCAATTCATAATAGTGAAAAAAAAAGAAATCAGAAATCTTGATTTTGAACTCTAACAAAAGGAACTTATTTATCGGAACTAACATTCTCATACATGCATCTATTGTGAAATCAAGTGAACAGTATGTTTATTTGATGTGAACTTTAAATTTACTATTATATAAAAAACTATATTCAATAAAAATGTTCTGGAATATGTTCACTTATCTCCATCTACACTACTAACACTATTAGTACCACTATCTGGAATGGATACCTTATAATTGATTGAGCTCCGTTTTAATCCTTCGCATAGCAATTCTCACTGACTGATATTTTTCTTCTTTTTTTGATGATTCTCTGTCTTTTTCCAAATGAGCAGGGATCTTACCACTCTTTGACATGACTGTATCCTTAGCACACAGAACACTGTCTTGTACAGAGATGATAGTAGAATATTTGTTGAATGAAGAACCATGAGCACTGTAGTATGGACGTATTCTAGTGACTGATCACCACACTTTGGTGTGCCTGAAGTGTTTAGTTTAGGACTGTGGATGCAGTGATAAAAACATGTTCTGCAGCAACAGTATATTTTAACTTCATCAAATACAAGATTCTTATGTTCAAGTCTGCTAAAATGCAAATGAAAAAATTTTCATCATTTATTAAGTACCTCCATAATTAACTCACAACACTTCTTTTACATTCTGCCAAGAAAAGAATAACTTTTTTTGCTGGAAAATGTAAAAGTCAACCAAAAATGGGGCATCTATCTATTTCAGAGGCCCCCTGGTGATTATTGTGGCCCTAATTAAGGACGGCTTTCTAAAGTGAGAGGTAATTGCTGACACACACAATGCAAAGAGTTCAATGAGGAAAATGAGCAGTAATGAATATTCACTTTGATGCTTGCCTGACAGAGTGCTTAGATTATGGAAAGTTGAAGAACTATCTTGAATATGGCTGATAAATGAGATTCCTTTCCTGACCCTCATTCCATCAGTACTTAAGCAGTATCACTCTTAATGCTTCAGTTTGGGTGTCTTGGCTCTAAAAGTCAAAGATTTATGGTGAGTGAAAAATGTCCATATTAAAAAGGTAAGAGGAGATCCAGATGATATCCACTTTTGACCACTATAATTAATAGCTGAATCTTCAGTGGTAACTAATTGAATGGAGGTCAGCATGTTGCCATGGTAATGTCCTAGCCAAGCAATTTTAGCCATTTTCCAGTCTGCTGCCCCTTTGCATAACTGAAGTTATAAAATGCCTTAATTGCAAGATTTGCAAATGATGCAACATCTGGGCTTGAATTTACATATAAAGGAGAAGTTTAATGGAGTTATTAGCATATCTACGTGAACTCCTCAATTTTTATATTTATGAAACCTGCAGTTCCACCAATGAACTCTATGTATATAACAGAAAAAAAAAAAAGAAAGAAAAAAAAAACCAAAACCAGTAGAGTTAGATATAAGAATGAGCACGTAAGTTGCCACCATTTCAATTTAGGAAATATAATTTTTAAAGTGATGACTCTTTACTAGGACTTTGTCCTAACTAATTTAACAAATTTGGTAAATGGCAAAATTCATTAGACAAATCTGCATCATTTACAATTACAAATTGCATCATTCCCATGATTCTTTATTAAAATAACAATTTTTCAAGTGTACAGATCATGCTTTAGAAAATTCAGCAAAAAAGAAAAATACCAAATGTAAAATGTTACTTCACTCTTCTAATACAAATATATTAATATTAACTATAAGCTTTGTTTATAATATTTAATTATAAACATGTGAGAATCCCTATAACAGTATTAGCTCAAGAGAAAAGAATAGGATATATACGTGTTATGAACTAAGTAATCCAGACATAATACAGATAAGTGATATTTCTATCGTAATATTGTCTAAGAGATGAGCATAAGATATACAGGTTTGTAAGTTTGTTGTTATTCTTATTTTATATAGAAAAAAAATTTTTAAACCCTCATCCCCCCCAAAAAAAAACCCCACAAAATAAAACAAAAAACCAAGATGTATCATTAGAATCATTGTTTATTCTGGCTATTGGGATCTGAAATAAAGTCTCTCAAGGGCCTTCACAAATTTGTAATAGCATGTAAATATCCTACATACCCCTTCCGTCAACATAATAGTTAAAAAGATGGAACTACTTTAGGGCACCTGGGTGGCTCAGTGGGTTGAAGCCTCCACCTTCGGCTCAGGTCATGATCTCAGGGTCCTGGGATCGAGTCCGGCATCAGGTTCTCTGCTCAGCAGGGAGCCTGCTTCCTTCTCTCTCTCTGCCTGCCTCTCTGCCTACTTGTGATCTGTCTGTCAAATAAATAAATAAATAAATAAAAATCTTTAAAAAAAAAAAAGATGGAACTACTTTATAGGTCCTGTATGTGTAAAAATATTGGAAACCAGGAAGAATAGTGTTAGAATTAAAAAATAAACAAAAGCCCAAAACCCTTCTCCATTTTTCTAATGGCATTACTCTTTATTTTACAAGTATCAGTGAGCTTTCTAGTAGAATATTATGCCTGAGGCATCTTTTTCTACCAAAACCATGACTTTTCAACTGCATTTTCCAGGTTGCTGACATAGCTAATTATCTGAGATTTCATACCTTTCAATGCTTGCAGAAAAGCTGGTATACAAAAAAAAAAAAAAAAAAAAAAAAAAAGCTGACAAAAAATACTAAAGATATAAAGGTTAAAATATAAAGATATAAATTTAAGCATATATATCATACTGTTAAATTGCATTTAATGCATTTTTGTAAATATCAAATATTATATTAAAAATTAATCAAGAAGAAAATCTCATCTGAATTTTAAGTATGCAGTAAAGCATAAAAATAAAGAGCAGGGGATCTGGTGTCCAGGGAGCTTGGTACAAATCCTCTTACAAATCAAGTGTAAACTATGTAACATCCCAAGGTAGTGTCTGCTTCTGTAAGGTAGGACTGATAGTGCCTACTAACCATCTCATCATAGAAATTTAACAATGCAAATAAAGTCTTCAGCAAGATGGCTAGTACATAATAACCTTCAGATAATAGTAGATAATATCATTTTAATTATGATCCTCATTTGTGGGTACAACTACTACCTCTGATAGAAGTGATTGAAATTGGCCAGAGGAAGATAAAATCATGGCTGAGTGGTAATTCTGAGTTAGCCTATGGTCTCCTAATGAGAGTATAGTCTTCTGCTAATAGCCAATTTGTTGGAAATGAAGCTGCTTTAAAGTCCCATCTAGGCCCATATTTTTTCACTACTTCCCTGAATTTCTTTGCTGCTGGGCTATGAGAAATCCTGCAGGGAGCATAATCCTCCCCTTGGTAAGACAAAGGTAGTAGAAACGTTTCCTCCAGAAAAGCCTGTGAGAAACTGTACCTAGCAGAGAGGGCAAGATGCTTGGTTGAGATCAAATGATGGTTTGAGAGAAGGAGGTTTGAGAGTAATGAGGCACAGGAAGTGGAGAATTGAGAAAAGCAAGGACCAGGATATCTGTAGGCGGTACCAGAGTAGTTAAAAGCTACACATGGAAAAAGACAAGTTTTTTTTTCAGGTGAATAAACAATAACATTTTTAAAAGGAGAGGCAGGCAGAATTATATTAATAAAGAGTTCTAAAGAAAAACATTACCATGCAAATTTTTTCAACTGTATCTAGTTTTGTTTGTTTGTTTTTAAATTTTTTTTATTTTTTTGACAGAGAGAGGGAGGTCACAAGTAGGCAGAGAGGCAGACAGAGAGAGAAGGGGAAGCAGGCTCCCTGCTGAGCAGAGAGCCCGACATGGGACTCGATCCCAGGACCCTGAGATCATGACCTGAGCCGAAGGCAGAGGCTTAACCCACTGAGCCACTCAGGCACCCCTCAACTGTATCTAGTTTTTACCTTTAATTATGCAAACAGCTTTCACTTTCTCCTTGCAATTTTTAAAAACACATTTGAAAAAAAATGTCTATTTTTTTGGTAGCTCATCATTATGGCCCGAGGACTACTCTTTAAATATTCATTGAGTAGCTAGTTCTGGCTCTCCATGAATGCAGTGGAAACTAATGGAGTGGAAACCTAAAGAAAGATAATTCACTCAACTAATGGAAGTCAAATAACTCTTATTTTTGCTTAACTGTGACTATACCAAACATTTAAGATTGAATCCCTGCTCTCCTGAGATTTATGGTCTCCAAGGAAGTGGACACATAAGCCTGGCCAGCCAAAGTGAGTGCACTTCATTGGTCCTACAATGATTCCAGAATGGTCATTCCACCAAAGGGATCCATCTCTTGATTTTTTGCAGAATTATCGGAAAAGTAGAGCTCATTTCCTTTTGGAGCTTAGAACTGAAATGCTGAAACCTCTGGGGGCCATCTTTACGACACTGTGGAAAAATCTTTCCTAAAGATAGCAGGAAAATTGAGCTGAGAGATGGAGAGATCTCGATATTTTCAGGGCTTATATATACATCTACGGCTGAAATGATCACGACCACACTTTTAGACCATCCGTTATGTGAATGTTCAACTCCTCTTCTTCCTTAAGCCATTTGAGAGGGATTTTGGACTCTTGCAAGTACAGTAAGGGTTCTGACTAATAAAACTGATTTAGAATGTGTACGGGTAGAAACATAGAGACAACCACAAATTAATTTTGTTTAACAAAAGCCTTTTAATGGTTAAATTTATGATGAAGTGAATATGAATGTTTTTACTAAATTCTAGCTACTATTAAAGTCTTAAGGTTTAATCCTTTCCTGTATTTTCTTAAAATTCAAAATAATCTAAGTGCTCTGAAAACAATATTGCTCTAACTGATCACACTATACTATTTCTTGGGCCGTATCTAACATCTTTAGAGTTTGAAAAATGATTACAGTTTTGATGGTTATTTCTATTCCCAAATTCTGCTTAGACAGTTTGAAGCCACCACTTTAAGCCCCATGCGTGGATGTTTATGGTAAAAATAGAATTTTTGTGAGCAAAAAGTGACGGCTTGGAAATAACTGTTATCTCCTTGTACCTTCATGTTGCAAAACTGTCAAGTACGTCAACCTGATAATTATCAGCAAACAGAGCTTGTGAGCATCTGGCTAGGAACAGAAACACATTCTCTCAAAAAAAAAAAAAAAAGGAAAAGAAAGATAGAAAAAAAGGAGAAAATGTATTCTCTGCTAAACAGTTAGTGTTAAAAAGTTCTGCTTGTAGCAAAACAAACAAATCGGTAGAAGGACAAAGCAAAGAAAGAGAATGATAAGCAGAAGATTGGCTGATTGGTTCATCCGGGGGAGATGGATATGGGTGGGACAGGGAGAGACACACTGGTGACTTCTATCACAGAGGTGCAGATGTTCTAGCGTGATGACACAGGAACAGGTGTCACTGCATCATTAAACTTTGCATCTAACATATATTTTTATATTTCTCAGTTTCTCACTGCCTTTTGTTTCTTATTTTCTCCTTATTTTCCTAGTAGGCATTTTCTTTTTTAATCTCAATTTCCTTTTGACGATGTTTATGTTTCTCTGGGGATTGGGATGTGGAAAAGAGATGGATGGACAAGGAGTTTGAAATATAGTAGTTAATGTATGTCTGCTTGTGAGATTAAATATACAGCAGAGCCACCTAAAAGGTTTTTTTATTCCTTCAAGGAAATATTGTTTTACATTATAAATTCTCAAAAGGAAATAACATAATATCTGATCTGACACACAGTAAACCTTTAATTTGTTTTCATTCTTGGTGTTGTTATGATGAATAGATTTTAAATGCTTTGTTAATGTGGTATTGTAGGAGCAATATTTCCTCTATTTAATATTTTTATTCTTTCCCTTTTCCCACTTAAAAAAAAATACGAATCCTAACTCTGAGACTGATTCACTACCAACTGATTATTTTTCATATAAATGTTTCAAAAATACTTTTCAAGCACAGGTCACTGATTTAATATGAGACAATATAATAGTACTTCTTAAATAACATATTTCAAACATACAGTTTTAAACATTTCCTTACATAAAAATTTCTTCAACAATTAGTCAATATCACTGGACAAAATCCTCACTTTCTTTTATGACCAAATTTTGTTTTGTTTTGTTTTGTTTTGCACAAAGAAAATATTTTAACATTCTAGCTTATACCACACTTACTTTTTAAAAGAAAAGACTGAGTAAAGTTCAAGTTCAATTATAAACTTGATAATTGTTTTAGGAATGTAGAAGACAGACACGGAGAATTTTAAAACAACAATACTTTCTTATATGTTATTTTTAGAGTTGTACTCTTCTGTTGCATATTTCTGTTGGTAATTGGATAAATCATGCCTATCCTTTTTTATTTTATTTTATTTATTTTACTTTATTTCTTTTCACTGTTCCAAAATTCATTGTTTATGCACCACACCCAGTGCTCCTAAACCATCAGAATAGAGGTCTGTAAAGCACTCAGCTCTAAGATGACATGAAGAACCTGAAGAAATGTAACCTGAAGAAATGTAGTTTCTGTATATAATTAATTTACAGTAGAAGATTTTTTTAAAAAACTAGAAGAATTATTTGAATTATAACCAAACCAAACCAAACCAAAACAAAACTCCAAAAGTATTTTCTCAAAATTGAGCCACATTCACCTGCTTCCAAAATTATTTTCTGGTAGAACAGTGAGAATACCAATCATTTGGATTACCTTACTACTAGGTTTGATTTAAAATCAAGTCTACATCCACAAAAGATTTCATTTCCTGAAGTACTGAATCATTAAATTCACACAGGATTGCAAAATATGAGTTGGAAGCAGCATAAAAGATTTTGTATGCCAACTTCTCTATTTTACAAACAAGATGAGGTTAGTTAGAAGGCAAACTTTAATTTTATAAGTTAAAACACTAAACACTTCCACACTTGAATTTTATGAAAATCAAAATCAGGTGATGATGAGAATATTCTATTAATGTTTTCTTTAGTGTGATTAACTACTTTTGATTATTATATTTATTCCTTATCTTTTTATTTTGACAAAATTTAAAGCCTCAGTAAAGTTGTAAGAATAGCACAATGAATATTCATATACCTTTCACCAACTGTTAATATTTTTCTACTTTTATGATTTATTTATTGATAATTTGTTTATTGATGATTCATTTACTTTTTGAAATACGTAAGACTAAGCTGCAAATATCATGTTAGTTTACCCAAAATATAACAATATTTTCCTATATACCCACAGTGCAATTGTCACACTTGGAATGTTTTACTGATATAATAGAATTATTTAATATACAGCCTACATTCAAGCTTCCCTAAATAGCCACATGATATCATTAATGCTCTTTGTTTGCTCCAAGACTGAATTAATAATCATGCATTATACTTAATTATCATTTATCTTTGGTCTCCTTAAGTTTAAAAAAACTTTCTATATTTTATTCCGTTTGAAGTATTCAAAATACCTACTTTTTCACATTTTATTGCTAATTAAAATTTTTTGATTATAAAATCACCAGAAAATATCTACTTTTAAAGGTTCTTAGGTTTTATTGTTTTCAGCATTTAAAAGGGCTCAAAATTTTCATCATCTAATTTGGATTGCAGTTTATTTTCTTTTCACTTTTTAAAGTAATGCAGTAATTTATTTTAGACTGTACCAATGACTTTGAGAAACAAGCCATAGATTACAGTAATATCCAGAATCATGTTATCACAGTAATAAAGATCCATTTACCTCCGATATAGTTTTAAGATAAGTATGTGTAACTATCCTTCCCTACTAGCTCTGCTGTAACCCAGAGCCCTCCTTGGCACTAGTGTCATGAGTAAAAAACCACACAGGCACAATCCTATCTGAAAATATTTCTGAAAAAATTTTGTTTTTACTCCGCACTTATTTTATGGGCCACAGAAACATACTATAATATGATCTTATGTGAATCTTTTTCTCCTCAAAATTCCCCACTCTACAATGATTGTCATACCTCTCCTTATTTTATCTGCCTCCTCTCCTCCCCAGACAAGCCCACTCTTCCCTCCTGCCTGCCACACACCAGATTCCCCAAACCAGGTCCCCTCATATATCTCACTCACAAATCACGTTCACGGTCACGGAAGTTCCACCACCACCGCCTTCATCACCCGAACATTCACCCAACTCCTGTAACTGAGTCCAGGAGGTATTTACTGTATTTTTTATTTTACCCATTTTTTAAAATGATTTTTACCTTTTATTCCGTTTTGTAAACTCTCGTCTCTCAGCTCCTGACTCACCTTTCTGTACTCTGCTTTGTGATTTTGGACCTGCAAGTCGGCTAGCTGCATTTCCTCTTCGCCCACTTCTGTCCGCTAGGTTCTGCCCTGAAGAGCACTAGCAGGAAACTGCAAGGCTCGAGCAGGAAGGGTCTTGTTCATGACAACTCTCGGGAGCTTCCTCACCTGAGCTTCCTCACCTGAGCGGCAGCGCTGATGGACAACAGCAGCCACCGAGGCCAGTTTGCATCCTGTCCCTGCACTTGCAGAAGCAGCTGTATCACAGCCTTGCTCAGAGACACCCTTCTTGTGGCTTACCCTCTGCAGAGATCTGGCTCCTATAAGCAGTGCCCCCTTCTCTGGGTGAGAGTTCCAGCCTTTCCAAGCTTCTAAGTTGTTGTTTTAAGATTTTATGTATTTATTAGACAGAGAGAGAGAGAGCATCATCAGGCAGAGCAGCAGGCAGAGACAGAGGGAGAAGCAGGCTCCCCGCTGAGCAGAGAGCCCGATGTGGGGATCGATCCCTGGATGCTGGGATCATGACCTGAGCTGAAGGCAGATGCTTAACCGACTGAGCCAGTCAGGTGCTGCCCAAGCTTCTAAGTTTTAATAACTCTTGCCTCTTCTCGTTGTTCCCCTGACCACAGAGGTGGCAAGGACTGGCTAGATTGCTAAGTCTATAGTAATTTAGTGTTCTTCCATGTCTTTTCAGTTACCTAGTCAACGATTTTATATTTAGTTAACAATTATATTAAAATCTCTGTGCCACTTACTGCGGTGATTATTGTATCTTCACTGGGCCCTGACTTTTACAACCATCTTTATAGTCAATCCATAACATTGATTGGGTCCCCTTGGTAGTAACAAAGAAGTCACAGAGCCCCTGAGCTCATGCGGATGTGTCTACATGTATATCATGGAAAACTTGTACTATTCATTCATCATTGCTGTGGGTCGGGAATTATGCTAGATGCTTCACTTGCATAATCATGCATAATCCTTGCACTATTACCAAGACGTAGATGACATTTACTATTTACATTTACAAGGGAGATGTGAGACTTATGGAAGTTAAATTGCCTATTGGTCTACACTTCCCTAAACTGGTAAGTGGAGGCACTGGTCTTACTGGAGGAATGTTGACAATACTGACTCCGACTTTCACCCTCCATCTTGTTCATGTCCGCTCTGTAATCTCACTTGGGGCCACAGGTTCCAACTTCTTGGAGACTCACGTACACGTCTTAGAAATGCTCCTACCAGGCCAGAATGCAGGGAAGCTTGCTTTGGTCTCCCATGAACCTGTTAGAGATAACACAGTCTTTCCCCATCCTGATGCACAGATGGTGACACAGGTCTGTTAGTTGTTATTAGCTGTCAATGAGGTGCCTGCAAACCCTTTGAGGTACATGTGAACCTTTCGATCTTACTACAGTGCCCTCCTGTACATCCCCTCACTCCATAAAATCTGGAGACTAAGGCTGGGCTTCACAGAGAATAGCTGTGCATCTGCCTGGACCATTGTCTGCCCGATTTTCCCCATCAGCATGTCACCCTGAGCACAATTCTGTATAACCTATGGGGAGTCACCTGCTTCGTTTTTCCCATCTCAAAGTGCTCATCAGAGAGTACTCTACACTCCCCTCCCCACTTTCTTTTTTTTTTTTTTTTAAGATTTTATTTATTTATTTGACAGAGAGAGAGATCACAAGTAGGCAGAGAGTCAGGCAGAGAGAGAAGGGGAAGCAGGCTCCCTGCTGAGCAGAGATCCCGATGCGGGGCTTGATCCCAGGACACTGAGATCATGATCTGAGCCGAAGGCAGCTGCTTAATCCACTGAGCCACCCAGGCGCCCCCCCCTCCCCACCTTCTAACGATTACCCTGGCTGTTTGACTCTAGAGACTTCAACTAGAAGCTATGTTAACCAGTGGACAATAACCTCAGAAAACCAGAAATTTCTATAAGCAAACCCTCAGTAATCTTCTTTTCAGCACCTTCTCTCCTCATCAGTATTGGCTTTCTTTCCACTCACTATTCCACACACACAAAAAAATCTTGTTTACTTATTTTTTTTTCCTTTCTGGGGCAGCAGCTTGGGCTTTTCCAGCCCTACAAGGGCACCTTCATATCCTTGAAGACTTCCTGTCTTATGGCCACTTTTCAACCCGCTATCCAAATCTACAAAATTTGACTCCAAACTGATTGTTTTACTCTCCTCCTTAAAGTATTAGAAAGATCCCAATTTCCATTAGAATTAAGTCCAACATTTTAGATCCCTTGTGACCCAGACCCAGCTTCCCTTTCCAACTTCCAAGCACTGAGTTATTGTTAAAAAATTATTTTAAATGCGGTCAGGGCAAGGTATCTCTTTTCTGCTCTTTTCCTTTCTAATACCATCTACAGTTCTGGGTACATAGTACATGATTTTGTAAATAAATTAATAAAATTTATTAATTTTATTAATAAAAACAAGTACTGTGGTGATTACTGAATGAAATGCAAAGCGATCTTCTATTTCCATAAACTTCTCTAAATTTTCATCTCTTCTGTCTATAAAATCAAGTTCCTTCATTCTTTTACTCATTCATTTAAACCAAAAGTTTATTGAATGTCTTTAATTGGTCTCATTCTTCAACATTCATCTTTCTCTGATGCCGCTTTTTCCATGAAGCCTCTTCTGAAATCCCCAGATAACAGACCAAGCTCACTCTCTCTTCTTCTCTCTCCCCACCCCCATAAAGAGTTGTTCTATTACTTTCCGTATCACACTTATCTTCATTTTTATGTCGACTGAAACATGTTGTAAAGGTAAGGGCTGTCTTACTCATGTTTAATTCCCCAGAGTGCTTTTTTTTATTATTTTCTTTATTGCAGACATCCTTTGAGTTACTGAATAAAGGGCTCTTTGGAGAGGGCCGCAAACTCGGCTGGGCCCAAGACATCGAGTTTTATGTATTCCATGGTCTTCAGAAGATAATGCCCTTATTTCTGTTCCCAACTCACCTATAATAAAAAGACTAGGATTCTAAAGGAAAGTACTATGAGAAATATGAGCTTTTTGAAATTCCTCACATTCCTTAATGAAAGAGGCAGATTTCAGGCTTAAAAAACAGCAGCAGAAATCATTCATTATCATAAAACTATACAATTTTGAAATAAATTACCAACCCATTACCAAGGTTTCAGAATAAGAACTGCCTGCGGTGTTCAGTTTTTATGTTCACCTATTTACTGAGAAGCAGGGATGTAGAGAGACTAGAAACAGAGACTCTGAAGTCAGACGTTTGATTTTTGAATTGCTGTTGCTATCTCCTGGAATTGTGACCTTGTGATATTACTGAACCTGTTCAATCTGCAACTGCCTGATAAATTAAACAAGAAAATACTAAGGACTCATTTCATGGGGTTGTCATGATGACTGACGAAGATAAGGTAAAATGTGTCGCATAATACCAGATACATAGTAAGCACGCAATCCTCGTACCCTTTTAATGGTAACCACCTAGCATCTCCCTGATGTCCATGCAAAACTCCCCAATATAACTGTGGATGTGACTAGCGTGATGTAAGATACAGGAATTCAGTTCCAATGCAATGTCAGAGCTCTTTGCAAGAAAGTGGGAGAAATAAGAATCTACTATATGGGGGGTGGGTAGGGGTAGAGATGGATTATATAGCTATCAAAAGTATTAATTATCGGGAAGACTTCAGGTTAGTCCTAGAGGAAGGTCAGCTCAAGTGGGAATAGGGGTTAGGGATCAGGGGAAGGCAGAAATACATTGATGCAGTGGGTGACACTTTGTGGGGGGCTGTTGTTGGAATATATGAAGGGTCAGACACACTGAGAACAAGACAGAGGGCCCAGGGCAAGGCAGGGCTGCCGTAGAGGTTTCAGAGAAAAATCAAGGGTGATCACGATATGTGTGGCCGGTCAAATGAAAATCTAATGTTAATATGTCAAAGATATTTTGCTTATAGGCATTTTTCCCCCTTCTGCTCATGTATCAGGTTGTGTTGAATTGAAATGCCTTTGTGCCACTTGCTTTCAATGTCTGGCTAGCTTCAATCAGATAGAGCTGGGTTTTCCAATGTAAACTAGGGGGATATGCTCGTGGTCTCTGCAGCCTTGGTAAGCATGGGCTCCAACCTGTGAGTTGGATGTGGCTGCCATTATTGACCTTAATGGAAAAGAACATAGGAAACGTGTTGTTAGCCAAAGATAAGGTGAGGAGTGTCACATGTAGTTTTTAATATTTAATGAATCTATATGGGCACAATCCATTATGTGACAATTTAATTATATGACAAAAAAGTTTGATAAATAATATTGTGGTAGGACATCTAATTCATTATTTAACAAAGAAATCAATACTTTCATAAATCATAGTTCTCTAAAGATGTACTTTTTTTTCCCCCTCCAAGTGTGTAAAACCTTTATTCAGAATCCATAGGCAATTTATTTTCCAGTCAGGACAAGTTTGAATGGAAGTTTAATTGGACCCAGGACAGACATAAATTCTATTTACTTTTTTTTTCTAACCATTACATGGAAAAGCTTTCATTACAAGTATTTTTCAGGAATCCTTAGCTGTATTCAGATAGCATTTTCCTACAGTGTGTTTTAAGAGCAGAAAGTAGTGGTAGCAATAAATTATGCATCAAACTATAACAAATCAAAATAATAATAAAGAATATTTTTGCACACCCTCCTTCTTCCTGGTTTGAGTTTCATATATATTAAGTAAGACAGGTTTTTTTTTCTTCAATATTTTCAACAGTCTTAGGTTTGTAATTTCACAGATGATACATTTATTAAATATATGCTTCCAGATCAGGACAAATTTTAATTGTTTGGTATCATATCATCACGGAAGAAAATTATTTTCTTCATTTTATTTTAAACATTTGTAAACTAGGAAATATTCCTCTCTCATTTAACTTAAATCCCATCTCCTTTTGTTAACTATCATAATGTTCTTTCATGTAATTCACATTTATCCAGTTTGTAATTTAATAGGGTTATGGTGCTTTTGGCTGAATTGCTATGCATTGCCTGCTTCACATTCTAATTACAAACATTATTGAAAAGAAGAAAACAATCACATAGTATTTTCTTTTCTTTCTTTTTTTTTTAAGGATTTTATTTATTTGACAGAAAGAGACAGCAAGAGAAGGAACACAATCAAGGGGAGTGGGAGAGGGAGAAGCAAGCTTCCTGCTAACAAGGAGTCTGATATGGGGCTCAATCCCAGGACCTCAAGATCATGACCGGAGCTGAAGGCAGACACTTAAAGGCTGAACCACCCAGGCGCCCCTCACATAGTATTTTCTTCCCACTTAGATTGTTTCTGATTGCAGATCATATGTGAGTGAAGTATTAAGTTTCCTGCATTTCTCAAAAGAATTAGCAGTTTAAAAAACTAGTTTTCAATGATAAAAATGACTTCCTTCACACAAAGGTCCAAACTACTAATTCTCTATAACAAATTCAGAACCAGAGACAGCCACCAAAAGCCTTCTTTGAATATAGTAAAATACATTATTTGCAATTTTTCATCTCATCTTAGCAACTTTATCGCATTAGTAACTGTCATATATTTTATTATTAATGATTTTTTAAAGTAATGAAGCATAAAAGCCTTATGGATGCATTTTCATTTTTGAATGCAAATATTCCCATTTTGTAAAATCTCACTTAATAGTTCAACAGGTGACACTGGGTTGAAAATTACTGAAAGAAAAATAAGTTTTCTTTTATCTCTTAGCATTGAGCATTGTAAAATAGCATTTGTTTTTCCAGAATTCTGTTGTATATAATGTTGTAGTACCCCAAATGTCAAAGAAGAATTAAGAGCAAGTATACATATTTCTGAATTGGCTGAGACTCAGACCGCATAAAATCATAGTAGTTAAGATCTTGACAGGGCGCCTGGGTGAATCAGTGGGTTAAGCTCTTCAGCTCAGGTCATGATCCCAGGGTCCTAGGATTGAGCCCCACATCGAGCTCTCTGCTTGGTGGGGGGCCTGCTTCCCCCTCCCCCCTCGCCCACCTGGCTCTCTGCCTATTTGTGATCTCTGTCTGTCAAATAAACAAATAAAATCTTAAAAAAAAAAACCCAAAACAAAACCAAAAAAAGATCTTGAACTTGAAACCTGGCTCTGCAATTTTCTAACTTGCGCATCTTGGGCAAGTGTTTTGTTTGTTTGTTGGTTGGTTGTTTTTTTTTTTGAGATTTTTATTTATTTAACACAGAGAGAGAGAGATCACAGTACGCAGAGAGGCAGGAAGAGAGAGAAGGGGAAGCAGGATCCTGCTGAGCAGAGAACCCGATGAGGGGCTTGTGGGGCTCGATCCCAGGACCCTGAGACCATGACCTGAGCTGAAGGCAGAGGCTCAACCTTCTGAGGCACCCAGGTGCCCATTGGGCAAGTTTATTAACCTCACTGTTCTTCAGTTTTCTCCTCTGTAAAATGAGGAAAATGATAATAATAACACCTTTCTCATAGTGTTATCAGAAGATAAAAAATTTTTTTAACATTTAATTTTAAACATACAGAAAAGTTACAAATATATATAGAGAGTATACAATACCCTACATTGTGTACCCAGAGAACAGGTATCAAAGCCAGGACGTTAAAATTACCATAATACTGTTAACTAAACTACAGACCTCATTAGAAGATCAAATGCTTTTCCCAAAATATCTTTTTTTTCTATTTCCATTCCATTTCCTATTTCCATTCCAATCCTACACTGTACTGATTCTTAAATCTCCTGTCTTCCTCCAACCTGTTATAGCTCCCCAGTCCTTTCTTCCTTTCATTCACGACCTTGGCACTTTGATGAGAAATGGGCAGTTATTCCAAGGATGGCATCTTAACTTGGATTTATCTGATAATTTCCAATGATCATGTTGCTTTTTTGCATTTTTTATAAGAATACCCCAGAGGTGATATTGTGTCCTTCTCATGCCTCATATCAAGGATTATATGATGCCACCATTTCTTATTACCAGTCATGTTAACCTTAACCACTTGGTTTAGGTGATGTCGGTTGGGTTTTCTTCCAAGCTACTATTATTACCCCTGTAATAGATAAATATCTTGTGGTGGGGGATGCATCAAAATTATGTGAAAATTCTGTTTGTCTTCAGACTTTTCCCTGATAATTTCATCATTCATAAGTAAAATTTGCCTGCAACAATTATTAGTGTGTTTTTTTTTGTCCAATTACATCCTTCAGTTTTCTTCAATTCTTCTATATTTATTAACTGGAATATTATATAAGGAAGGATTGCCTATTGTGCATTTATGTATTCAATTATGAATTTAAATTAGACTCATGGATATTTAGTAGTGTCATTATTTGTTTTGCTGCTCAAATTGCTATGGCTTTGGCTGTCAAGAAATCCTTCAGATTGGCTCTTTTGTCCTTCTGACATGGACTAATTCATTTTTTTTTAAAGATTTTATTTGACAGACAGAGATCACAAGTAGGCAGAGAGGCAGGCAGAGAGAGGGGAGGAAAACAGGCTCCCCACCGAGCAGAGAGCCTGATGCAGGGCTCGATCCCAGGACCCTGGGATCATGACCCACTGAGCCACCCAGGTGCCCCGGACTAATTCATTTTTTATCACTTTCCTATTTTCTAGCACCATAAGATATTCCAGGTTCATTTTGTATTTTTTTTGCCCCAACTCTAGAGTCAACTACTAATCTAAGAAGCAATGGTTCCTTTTATTAGTTATTAGAGGCTAATATTTTAGAAAACAGGATCCGGGTGCTAGGTATGTTCATTGCTATGGGATATAATTGCTTTTAAACAATCTCACCCAACATATGCACACATACACCAACATTTCTTTATTACTATGTCTGTATGTTTACATATTAGAAACCAAAGTGATAGGTCTGATTCTAATTCAACAACACAGATTCATTCTAGCCTTCTCCCTTTCCTTATTTGTATAATCTTTCACTGATAATGAAAAACTTGGCTCTTATCACATATAATATAGTCACTTATTTGTTCAGCCCTAGTAATAGAATGCATAAGTGTCACAAAATTCCTCAAAAATTAAAACTAAAACTGCCACGTGACTCAGGAATTCTAATTCTTGGTATTGATCCAAAAAATCTGGGAAGTGGCTCAAAAACATATCTGCACCACATGGTCACTGCAACATTGTTTACAATAGCCAAGGCATAAAAACAACCTAAGTGTCCATCAGTAAATGAACAGATAAAGAAAATATATATATACACGTACACAATAGAATATTATTCAGCCATAAAAAGAAGGAAATCTAGCCATTTGTGACAACACAGATGGACCCTGAAGACATTGCACTATGTGAAATAAGTATGATCTCACTTATAAGTGGAATGTAAAAGAAAAAAAAAAAGAAAAGAAAACAAACAAGCTCACAGGTGCAGGGAACAGATTGGTGGTGTCCAGAAGTGGGGGGTGGGGGGATTGGTGATATGAGTAAAGGTGGTCAGAGGTACAAACTACCATTTATGAGAAAAACAAGTCCAAGGGATGTAATGTACAAAAATTAAATTAAAAAAATTGCTAAACATTGGTAACTATGAACTTGCTAAATTATAACCCTGGGAGAAACAAATTTGCTTTCTGGAATATAGTATTTGTGTATTGTTACCTTAGTTTTTAGCTTTATAATATCCAATCAGTATACTGCTATCCAAAGTTCATAAGTTTAGCCCTTCAGTATATACGTGTTAGCTGTTATTCTTCTTGTGAATTGATTTTCCTAGAAGCTTTTAAAAATGCCAGGGAAATTTCAATTTTTGATTAATTTAGTGATGTGTTGGTGGACAAAAAGCTACCTCTAAACCCACTGGTCTGTTTGAGTGTCTGTAGAAGAGGACTGAGTATTGGCTACACGCTACATATTTTCTCTCTCTGCTCATCTCTGCACAATTTACAACTATGAGCTTTGCATTCCCTTAAAATTGACAAAATAGTATATACCTTGGAGATCTGTTATGGAAAGTAGATGTGAAAACGTAGCTATTTTGCGAATAATAGCTATTTAATTAAAAAAACCTTTTGTATTAATGATCTGTTTTCTATGTATATTAGTTTTATTACTTAAAGTAAATCTTCATGGAAATACCTTTGGTTTAAAAATCTAATGTGGGATAAATGAGAAATGCTTCAGCCTCCATGTGAACTCGAGAGGAGTATCTGGGTACTCGGAATCTTTTGAATAGAAGTGCTAATACATTCAGCATGAAGATAAGAAAAAAAATGGAGGGACCTAATATTACGGATAACATTCTGTAATACTTGCTAATTTGGGGTGTGATTGTGACAAATAACACTCTTGGTTACTATCCATTTAAGAGACCAAAGAAAGAAAACCAAAGAATTAGCCATATCCCGAAGCTAAATATAAAAACGAATGTAATTAGGCATAGTTATGTTCTCCATACTCAGGATAAAAAGCAAGCCTAATATATGTTAAAAGATGACAGTAGACAGAAAAGTGCTTCAGGCTGATAGCAAGCTAAAGAAGAACTAATTTTTATCATTTTGAATTTCCTTAAAGATGGCAAGACTATACCTATTATGGATGATTCTAAAACTATATGCTATTTCCTGGAAAACACGTTGACAAACACTTTTTAACCAGTGATTTAAATGTTTCTAACACAGAAGAATCTTACTTCACATAATGTACTCATAATTGGAGATGAAATTGACACAAATCTGATTTAAATATTTTCCTTCAAAGGTAAATATTTTCCATCACTTTCCTTACTATGCTAAGAAAGGGGGGGGGGAAATAAAGCATAATCTGATATGCTGGAGCTAGAGTTAAGAACTGTGAAGTAGCATGTTCTTTTGAAATATTGACCAGTTCTTTCTTCGGAATTATTTTTCCCTTATAATAGTTTAAATATTCATGTTCAAAAATGGAATGAGCAACAGGACCATCAGATAATCAAATTACCATCTTATCAAGGCTAATGATAGAACTGTCTCTTTCATGAATCATCAGTGATTCATCCCATATAGTCACAAAAGCATTCAAATATGTTTATGGGGGGGCTCCCATAACTGGATAAAAGTGCAGAAGGTTATTGAGGCAGGACTCATTGAACATAGCAGGAGAGTTAAGACTGGATCAAATCTACGTGACAATTCCTTCATGCTTCCAAACACTCGTTAATATAAATGGCAACTTTTTAAACAAAAAGTAATCTGGCTATACCAATTAATACTATAAGAAGATATAAATTGTCCATTCTATTCAATTACATTATGCCTTTTATATTAATAAGCATATCTCCATAATATTATACAAATACCTAATAGCACATCAAGAAACAGTTATGGATTCTAACAAATCTGCTTGATCACAAATTACATCTTCTGTGAATTTGGGCTTTTATCAGGATTAAAGCTTAGACTTTCCTAGGTTAGTTTCAAGCTAGAAGATAATACAAAAAGCATTTTGAAGCCATATTAATATGCAGTATGGTTCGTAAATGAACATAAGATTTTCTACTGCTACTTAATGGCTCTTCTTAGATATTTTAAAAGCTTATTTTTCACCAAGTTATATAAGATAGTGAGAACATGTATGCACAGAGGAGCAGACTGTTATTTTTCCAGTTAAAAAAATTAATACATGAATGTGGTTAAAGAATTATACTGAAAAACAAATGAGAAAAAAACAGAGCAAGAGGCAAACCATAGGAGACTCTTAAATATAGGGAACAAACTGAAGATTGCTGGAGGGAAGGTAGGTGGGGGATGGGGTAATTGGTTGATGGGCATTAAGGAGGACACTTGATGTAATGAGCATTAGGTATTATATGCAACTAATGAGTCACTAAACTCTACCCTGAAATTAATAATATAGTATATGTTAACTAAATTTGAATTTAAATTTGAATTTGAATTTAAATTAAAAAAATAAAATAAAGGAAATTATAAAATTCAAAGTAAAAATCCACCATGCCTCCTCCTATCCACATACCACCCCTCCTGTCCTAATCCTTTGGTGAGGTATAAGTAGGTGTTTCTCCCAGGGATATTGTTCCCCTGGTTTCTAGGGTTTTATAAAGAAAAAAACAGAGATGCAGATTCACCAAATCTTTGGAAGGGTTCCGTTTTCCTTCTGTTCTCTGAGTCCAGGTCAGTGCAGCTCTCAAGTTCGAAGCTCCCAAAGTCCTTCAAGGTTTATCTCTTACTAGAGGCTTCTACCTACTGATTGCTTGCAGGTTTGCAGCTACTCGGGGTTCTTCCCTGAGCCATTACAGCTGCTGTGGTGAACACAGCATGTACAGGCTTCCTGACTCGGTCCAAAATTGCATTGGAGTGCATGACATAGGCATGAAACAGCCACAGCCAAGAGCTCTACACTTATCTTACCACCACTGTACAGGATTTCATCTATGTCTTGGCCATACTACTCATGCAATCTCAGATCTTCCCTAGAAACCACCATGGCTCACTCTCCATGATGCCACTACCACACTTTCTCCTACTACAGCCGGCCTTGCTATCTCCTGTCCCTCCTACCTCGTGGCTCTTGCCCAAACCTGGCTGATAACAATACTGCCTCTATATCAGACTTCTACAGATCTTAGGTCATTCTACTTGGAGTCAACCTGAATCTCTTGCCTCTGTCACTCTTCCTACAGTCTGCAAATCACACAGAACCAGCCCAACTCTGAGGTCACTTCTGATGCCCTACATGGTACTGTGGCTGCCTACAACTGCTTTTATAAACCAGTTGTAACTCTGATTAAAGACTAATCAGAAGTTTGCCCAGGTGCTCAGCCTGACTCTGAGTTTCCTCCAAAATCCTGTCTGTATTATCTTCCCTGGCCTTCCTCAGCTCCTGTTTGTTTTTGTATCTGGGTTTCTGGATTCAGATTAATATAGACTATTGGCTGGATCTGGAATGGAAACTCACACGTCACAGGGACAGTGCTCCTCGAAGCCATCTTCCTCGAAAAGTCTTGTTCCCGTCTTATGGTTCTGTGAGCTCCTCTTGAATAAGTGAACTCCAATTTGGGGAGAATTCTGAGCCCATAACGCTGCCCCATATTACCAAATGCAACTTTCTCTACGGATGGCTTACAAAACTAAATAAGACAAGCAGATGCTAATATTATTCACTAGGATGTGGTATGAGTAACATATTTTTATCACTGCTTTTATACCAATGAGATTCAACCTACCTGCCTCTCCTATATCTGGGAATACCACCTATACATTTCCTGTCTATTTCAGTATCTTTACTTGGGATTAACAGAGTATTTCTAATTTTCAGTGGGAGAATATGAGTATAAATAATACAAATAAATACATGAAATTATATATAGTTACTTTTCATCATGAACAAGCATCATGTAACATTATTTTTTTGTAAAATATTTTCAAATAATTAGATGGGTCATTGAGTCTCAGATATATCTCCTTTAAATCATCAACATAAAAACATTGTTTAAAATCCTTGTTGGCTGTTAGCAGAATCAGACTAACAGGCTGGGCCAATATTCTGCTAAACTAACTACTTTTGTGTGATTCAGAGTGGCCCTGAGGCTTTGCCTCTGTACTTGTTTTAGAGAATTTTTCTAAGTCAGTGTCAGTGGTCTAGGCAAGCTTGGAGGCCTAATACAATGGACGATTCTGTTAAATCTTAAAGTTTCAAAATGTCAGAAGCTAAGTTAAATAATATATTCCCTTGTTTATAAACTTGTGAGGAAATATCTCCATACACTTACAACTGAATTTTCAAAAACTTCAATCTTCCTGAAGACAGACATCAAAATGCATGGCTTTAAGATGATTGGCCAAGAAGATATGAGATAAATACTAGAGGCAGGGGGGAAAAGTCAAAGAAAATGGAAAAGTAAGCATGAAAGATGGTTGGGCTAAAGAGTAAGAGAAAGATGAACATTTGCTAAGTAACTTCTACTTCACAGACACCGCGCCCAGCCCTTTACGCACTGCCTATCATTCAGTTCTCCTGAAAGACTTTTAATACAGGCATTTTTAGCCTCATTTTAGGACCAGATAAGCCAGAGTATGCCAAAGGCTCAATAAAGTTCTGAACAAAAGGAGACATCCCATTCAATATTCCTGAGTTGTATTCAGCAAAACCTTCTGCTAATTCATGGACAAAAACCAAACAAACAAAACTGCACAAAAACTGTTTATTTGTGTAGGAAAATGATATGGTGGTTCACAGAATTAGAGAGGCTAAAGACACAACTTGAGAAAATCAAGAAGCAGGCAGCTCCAGTGTTTGGGTAGCAGATGTCCTCCAATAGAAAGAAAATGACTTATTCAAAATCATTATCAGAATGACGAACAAAAACAGAGGCACCACCAGAAATAAGAACTCTGATCACAGCCCTAAATTTAGTGTTTGTAATGCACTGACTTGTATTCCCCCAAAATTCATTTGTTGAGGCCATAACCTTAAGGACCTCAATATATGACTGACTGTAGTTGGAGACAGGGCCTTTAAAAGGTCATTAAATTCAAATGAAGCCATCACGGTGGGCCCTAACTGAACCTAGTCAATGTCCCTTTAAGAAGAAGAGATTTAGACACACAGAGACACTAGAATGAGTGTACACAGAGGACTCTGTGTACATGTGAGGACACGGCAAGAAGGGGCTGCCTGCAAGCCAAGAGGAGAGGCCTCAGGAGAACTCAATCCTGCCTACACGTTGATGTTCGATTTCTAGCCTCCAGAGCTGTGAGACAAAACTCCTGGTGCCGAAGCCATCCAGTCTGTGAGATTCTGCTGTGGCAGCCCTGGCACACGAATACAGTGTTCTTTCCATAACACGATCTCTTTAATTAATAAATCTTGTTTAAAAATCATTTTGTAAGGTCAATATTCTGCACAAATACCTCAACTCTAGGCATTCAATTATATGTGTTGACTCTTACTTATTAATGCTTGTTAGGGGTCAAGGTAGCATAGTGCAGAAGAGGGAAAGCTGTAGGCCCAGAAAGCACAAATCCCAGGTCTGCTACTTACTAGCTAGCAGTCCTTTGGTCAAATTTCTGAACCATTCCCTGCATTCTTCCTCATGGCTAAAGTGGGGGCCATCATTGTATCCATTCATAAAGTTGTTGTGCAGATTAAACAACGAATCTGCGTAAAGCACTCTGGGCCTGGTCTGGCCTAAACTGTTGGCTTTACTTACATTTGATGGGAGGTGAGAGAGAAGGAGCTTGGGAAAACCTTTCTGGGGGTACAGTCAATCCAATCAGGCCATGTTCCCATGTCAAAATTAGTTTGAACATGTTTAGTTCGTGGTTACCACAAGGGCATCCTTCAAAACTCTCTAAGAAGATTACCTACCTCACCTAATTTTGCCCTCTTTTCCCTTGCTGTTGCCTTTTTTCCTTCCTGTGAATGAGGAGAAAGTGGGTCAGACCTTTCCAATGGCCATTTTATTTCCCTCCTATTTTTTACCCCCAACCAAAAGTGACTATTTTGCCCTGAGTCACAATAGAGTCATAAAAATAAAACCATCCGAAACTACCAGTTTTGGACTCTGAAGAACTTGATTCCATGTGCAAAGCTGGGTGATAAATAAGAAAATATTGGTTCTTATTGCTATGTCTCTTACAGACTATTCTATAAATCATCTTTCTTTTTTGCATTTTGATATCATGTCTAAAAAGAATAACTGGTACTAACACATTGAAAATATTTCGTTCTTACTCGTCTCAAGCTATATCCCAAATGCAATCTGTACCTTGCAAAGTGTGAGTTTAATTAAAACGACAATAATCCTGTAAACACATTTTGACATCATGCCCTGTGGGCTAAGCAAGTAATATTTGTCTGAAAGGCATAATGCTCTAATGCATTTCTCTTTGTTCTTTCAGCAAACGGAATAAAAAATGTATTTTCCACAACCTATTCTACTAGAGATTTGATTAACACATTTTTCATTGCATTGTTATCATGACAGCCATGGTTCTTATAGCAATTTAGCATAATAGATGAAGAGATGGATCATTCAAACATGTCAGATATTTTTCACCTATGAAATATTAGACAGTCACATGCATATGACTTCACTGGGTACATCTCAAGTACATATTACATGCATGCTATTGAAATCTGTTACAGGAAAAAAACCTACCTTTGTGATTATATTTCTTTTTTTTTTTTTAAAGATTTTATTTATTTATTTGTCATAGAGAGAGAAGCGAGAGTGAGCACAGGCAGACAGAGTGGCAGGCAGAGGCAGAGGGAGAAGCAGGCTCGCTGTCAAGCAAGGAGCCCGATGTGGGACTCGATCCCAGGACGCTGGGATCATGACCTGAGCCGAAGGCAGCTGCTTAACCAACTGAGCCACCCAGGCGTCCCTGTGATTATATTTCTAATTAGCCTACAGTATACATTAAAACGGTCTCTAAGTGATCTGAATCTCATACCTAGTGACACTCTTCATGTGACAATATGCTTCTTCTTGGTATATTATTTCCAGCTGCTGATTTTTATTCATTTTGAAGAGGGGCTCTTATTTTTCAAATTGTACTTCCTTGACTCTATGGCACCCAGAGGAATGAATTAACTAACAGGTAAAGCCTGAGGCACTTCCCAGATGGACCTGAACAGGCTAATCCCAAAAGCAGGCATGATGTGACAGCTCAGCAGTGACAAAAGCACGGAATCTGTCATTTCCCTCCCGAGGTCTATTTGCCAAGCGCTGCACCAGGACTTTTTGATAGTCTTATTTACAGATAAGGACATTATAGGATTTCACTGAGGTTAAGTGACTTTTCCAATGTCACGCTGCAAGTTGGTGACAATCCTTGTATAGAGCTCCCAGTCCCGCTTTACCCTTCTTGGCTAAACCTGCTGAACGATTTTAATTTTTAGGACAGAGAAAGGACACATGTTAGCATTTCACTGAGATGGGCCCAGGGTAAGTGTGCCAAATAAATGAAGTAACTAATTCATGAAGAGATTGTTTTATTAATTAATTTGCTAAACCATGTCTGGATGACTATGTAACTTGGTATTTGCTCAAGCAATCACTTGTTATTTTCATTGACATCCTTTTGGTAGTGCAGAGAGGGAGAGAAATGTTTCTGTCCTGGTTGACTAAGTGGCTCATAGTGATTTCTCAACCCTAACAGATGTTCATCATCTTGGAAGCACATATACACATGGAGAAAAAAGAACCCATGACTCACGACCTGCCAGTAATTTTGCTCCCCTGGGTGGACTAGGGAGCTGGGGATTACTTTCTAACTATTTTACCATTAGGGTTGTTGGAACAACAATAGCATAAACTGGGTGGCCTATAAACTAGAAGCATTTGTTTCTCACAGTCCCAGAAGCTGGGAAGTCCAAGATTATGAGTTTGCAGATACAGGGGCTAGTGAGAGCATATCTCCAAGATGGCCGTCTTTTTGCTGTCACATCACGTGTCAGAAGGAGCCAGGGTGCCCCTTGGTGCCTCTTTTGTAAGAACACTAACCCCATTCGTGAAGTTTCTACCCTCATGACCTAAGTAACTCCCAAAGTCTCCACCTCCTAATACCATCCTACAGGGCATTAGGTTTTAACATGAATTTTAGGGGAACACAAACATTCAGTCCATAGCACCAACTGGAGAAACCAGGTTTAGCAATAATTGTGTGTTTTTTCCCAATGCCTTGGGAAGCTGGCAGCAAGGAAGAAAAGGCTTCTGACATGCTGACCATGCTTCAAATCTATGCACTTGACTAGTTTCCTTTTTTTTTCCCAAACTTTTTTCCAACCCCCTCCTGATTTCAAAGGGATCCAGATTTATTATCTTGTCGTATGTATACAATAAAGGCTTATTTTCAGCTTCTCTAGTACTTACATTCAGACCTCGGATAACATCCTTTTGGATCCATCTCAGACACTGAATCCCTGTTGTGCCCTGTGCTCTTGGGATTTAAAATAGTTGCTCTTTTCTCCCGTAAGCTAGAAAATGGGAACCTTGTCACTATTGTCCAAGCAAAAGAGTATTTGCCAGAGGTTTGTACATTGTAACACTAACAAAACAGAGCAAATTCCCACCCCCCCCAAAATATTTGTGGTTTGTTTTCTATTCTAAGCTGATCTTTTATATAGATTATTGTTTTCTATTTGGGTTCTGAAAGGTATTCATTCAATTGTTAATATTTTCCATTGAATGGAACTGAAATTAGATGTATCATTCCCCAGAAGAATAATGAAATCTACCTTAGCAATGAGATGTGTTATGGCACATATTTTTAAATTATATTTATTATTTTGTCTTATTTTTCAGCAACTCTGGAAATGAAAAGAAAAATTAGGTATTAAAGTCAGAAGAGAAACCACTGACTGCTGGAAGATCCAGTTAAACTTACATACGCACACACACACATGCGCGCGTGTGCGTGCACACACACATTCTCTAAATTGTATTTTCTGAATTTAAATTCAGTATTGAATTTAGAAATCTAAGAGAAAGGTATTCTAGATTTATGTTTCCTATATGTCCCTCCTCTCTACCTCTTGACATAATAAGGAGTCACTAAATTTAATTTTAGAATAAAACTTTGGGATAAGTATGGTTTAAGGAATTTGTATTAGAGGCATAGATTAAACCATAGATATTCTGCCTGAACTCATATTATTTGTGTTTCTTAAAGTATATTTATTGTTTAAAATCTATCTTACATATGAAGAAGTCATTTTTAACCAGTGCCTCAAAATTTCTAATCTTTGGTCATTTCTCTATTTACCACTCAGGTAGCTTGAGTTAGTCTCTCCACGGTGCCAGGAAAAGTGAAGGATACAAAAAAAGTCAGCTAGGGGAGGAGGCAGCAGCTGAAACAACTCCTCAGAGAGCTGGTGCCACCTGATTCGATATGTCAAAAGATGGGAAAAGATATGGAAACACTGAATAAAGGTGCATGATGCAATTCATCATGGCAATGTCAACTTCCAGAATTTCCAGATAAGGCTGGTAATCTGCTTGGAAGGGGGCACTGGGAACTGTCTTGAAGGTGTATTTGCATACAGAACAAGCATGGTATTTTTACTCGGATTATATTATTAATCAATTCTGCTGATATCATATTCTGTGAAGGTCTATCTATTCACACTTTACTAAAGACTGAAGAAACATCAGCTGTGCATAATAAACAAAGCTGTTACTATATCTGGGTGCCTCTGGAGAAGGACAATGTGAATTTTGGATAAACTTAACCTCAACTCCTCCTCCATTGACATGATTTTTTGGAATCATCTATGTCGTAAGACACAACTGGGCATGTCAATTACTAGTTAGTTGCACTTAGTTCCAGCTCTTTGTCAAATGTGCGATGTTGGTTTCAAGGGACCCTAAGTGAGAGATGCAACAGCATAACCAATTCTGCACAAGTCACTCTACATTATGTCAACTTTGCATACACTCAACATATTTGGAATAATGAGTACCAGTATACGAGTTCTAGAAAGAAGGTTTCTCCCACTGAAACAACTCATATTAATTTGTTGGGATTTATAATTAAATGTATTTTAAAAACTCCTAAAACATTCATTATCTTGCTTTTTATTTGTAGTGGGAATCCTGTCAATTATAAGTTGGAAAATTAAAAGGGAAACAACAACAAAAGGGACTCAAATATTAGACCTTTCTAAATGTGAACAAATAAAGTAGAAACATTCCATGTGGCAGAAAACAGTAACCTTTGACTAGATTTTCATAACTGCTAAAAAGAAAAAATAAATCTCAGACAAAAGTAGATTCAACAACTTTTTAGATCAGTCAGAAAATATGTTTTCTTTTCAAAGCAGCATGAAATGACATAATTGTTAAGGTCTGATTTGTTTCTTGAAAATTGAATTGGAAAAACGAATGTTTTCATCTTAGCAGTTGACAAGGACTAGCTGGGAACTGAAAAAGCATAAAAGCTATATCCCCAGTGAATAAAAGGATTATATATCAAGTAGGATAGCATGCTTATTCTGTTTGGACTCACTTAAGGTTTGGAAATCATTTTGGATTGAGTTCTAAAGCCATAAGCATTATAACTTATTTTAACTCACATGATATATAGTACCCCTTTTTCTGTCCCAAAGGATTTAAAACTACCACTGTCGTAATATATTCAAAGTTACTAATTTATAGTCATCAATCATTCCTGCCACTTTTTGGTATCCATTTATGTTTCTAGACTTTGTTTTAGGATTATAGCCAAAATTCACACACATCAGAAAAGAATATTAAACGAGGAAAAATATCCCTTAAACCACATAAGGATTAATTTCATGTTCAGAGACACCATTTACTGCAGAAATAATTAATACAGGCAAATAAGTGAGCTTCCCCTGAGATGTACTTCATTTATACTGTGAACCCCTGCTACAGACCTCTTCCCTTCCAAATATAGTTTTTCAGTGTTTACTATACCTTAACGTTTTTCTTATCAATTTTTGAAAAACCAAATAAAACAATCCTTCAAGGAAATTGAAGCTTAGAAAATGTAAATTTTATTAGTTATGCACAAGGATTCTTAGCTATGTATTAACAGTTTAAGGGATTAGAGAGTTGTTTCATCTTATAAATTTGAACTGCTGGAAGTGACAGTTGATGTGAGAAATTTCTTAGCAGCTGATATCTGCATGCTAAAGCCAGTTGCTTTCATAAATGAATAATATGCCTATCTGGGAGCATGGCTAAGCAGTTATCTTCATCCCTTACATCGTGAATATGGGGGATGCTCTTGCTTTCTCTGGAACTGTTAGACACAATCCATTTAGATTTGCTCTATGAGGAGAACTACAAAGCTCAAGTGAAGATTTTTATACTTCAGTGACTGACACCCAATGCAGAGGGTTAGGTTACCATGTAGATGGACTCAAATGAAACCGATACGTGAGTCCATTAATTCAAAAAAGGAATGGAAACTGAGTAAGATGAAGGAAGAAACAACAAATTGTGCTTAAGAAGCTTTTATATGAATAAAATGGGGGAAGTTCAGGAAATACACAAATTACTTTTAGAAGTTATTTAAGCCCTTTCAGCTTCTTAAAGGAGAAACACTCAAATTGTCCCCTAAGAGCCTAAATGAAAATAAATTAAAGAAAATGAACTATTTCCTAAGTGGGATGATAGGTAGGTGTATTGGTTTTTATTATTGTCAGAGATAAGGAGGATAATAATAAATTTATTATTATCATTATCATTATCATTATTATTGTTATTATTACTATTACTATGTAAACTAGACATGCCATGTATTTATTGTTTTTGTGCCATTTGACCTAGCAGCAGCTTTGAACATGTTGGATCACTACCCCCCATGAAATACCTTCTTTTTTTTCTTGGGTTTCTTGGTACTTTTTGGATTCCTTTATGGCAGTCTCCTTTGTTGACCCCAGTTCATTTTCCTAATGCAAACTCCTCTCAGGCTCTGTGCTTCATTCACTGCTCTCACTCACTAGGTGCTTTCATGCAGGCTCAGCTGCTAGATTCGCTCTTTATACTTTACCTTCCTCAGTCTGTATCTCTAGCCTAGGTCTCCTCAACAGCAGATTTTTATACCCAACTCTTTGCTCATATCTTCACTGGGCAGCTAGTAGGTATATCAAGCAACACATACAGTACTGACCTCCTCCCTTAAAACTACGCTTAAGACAATGTTCTCCATTTTGGTAAATGAGAACTCCCATCTTCCATTGCTCAGACCAGAAACCCTGGAATTATCCCATTCTTTAAGTCTTTCTTTTGTTCCCTGACCTATCCTCAAGCTATGCTGACTGTATCTTGAAAATACATGCTGATTCAAAGTACTTCTCACTATCCCCATTCCTCCCCTACTGAATTATTGCAATAATCCATCTTTCACCTGGATCATTTCACTGGATCAATTGCCTGCCTTGACCTTTGCTCTTCACCCTCAATCTTTGCAAAATATAAAGGCAGATGGATCCTTCCAAAAGGATCATATTTTTTCCTCTGTTCAAACCCCTCTGATGGCTCCTTATCTCACTCTGAGTAAAAGCTATCCTTATACAGGCTTATAAAGTTCAATATTTTACCCCATCCCCTTCCTTACAACAGCATAGTCCCTGCTAATGTGCCCCTTGTGTACCCTTTTCCAGTCATACTGACTTCCCTTTGCTTTGCAAACATGTCAAGTATTTTGATACCTAGAACATTTTCTCTGCCAGGGACGCCTTTTCCTCTGATATCCACACAACTCCCTCCCTTATTTCCTTCAGCTTCTGCTCAAATCACTTCATCAGGGAGAGCTTTCCTAACTTCTCTATTTAAAATTTCTCCCTTTCATTGCATTGTTTAATATTTTGTTTACACTAATTTCTCTCCACTGTACTGGAGAAAAGGTGTACATGCCAATTGACTCGAGGTATTTTCTTGATGTTTGCTTATTTCTTGTCTCCCACAGTCCATGAATGCTCCATGAGAAGAGGGGTTTCTGGCTGTGTTTCCTGGAGTAAATCAGGTACTTAGAAAAGAACCTCACATAATACCTTAACAAGTCACTGAATGAGTACATTTTGTATACTCTTTAGATGTTTATTTCACAATACAGATTTCAAAAAAGGCAGTAACAGAAAAAAAGAATAAAATATCTTTATGGTTTCTACATAGAGGCTGTTTAAAAAGTTTTATTGTTTCTTTTAGTAAAAATCAAATTCCATTACGTAATGAGGAATTTTATTAAAATTAATGCTTTTCAACCAGGTATTATGCTATCATGTGGACAAATTAGGATTTTGAAAATTAATAGGTGAATTTATGTAATTTTACTAGAACAGAGATGATACTAAGAGATGGATTAAGGTAACTTCATTAAATTGATTGTGATGGGGAAAATAAATACAAATTTGTAATTAGAAGTTATAGCATTAGAAATGATTTAGTATCACATTGATAAATTTGAAAAATATTCCACTTTATGCTACTTACTATTTATTTATCTTGCTGGCTGGACTAACAAAAAAGTACCAGTTCTAACATGTATATCTGAGACACTACAATTTTCCACAAAGCCATTCTCATTGACATTTGCAATGCTTTCTGGGTAGTCAGCATTTTAAAAATACCCTTTTTATGGCTGGGAGACTTCTATCAGTCAAGATAGAAGCCATGAAACCTGGCTCCATGGGCACCTTGGAGGCTAGAGTATAGTCATGTGACTTGATGCCACCATCAGATTCACTCATATACAACTTGGCCATGCAAGCGACTGAGTTGAAAAACAAGCACCACTCACAAGGTTCTGTTCTTGGCTTTAGGACTCAATTAATAAATGTATGTTGAATATAAGCCATCCCTATATTTAATTGCTATCATGGCTTATAATATGTACAATCCATACTTACAAAATAGTTTCATGTAATGGTTGAAATAAATAAATTAGCAACCCTTTCTTATTAAGCTATGTCTGTAGTCTTTCCAGGTAAGAATATAAACACCTTTTTCTTTAGTGGAGAAAGCCCAACTTATGATTTTTTGTATAATCAATGGCCCATTTTATAGTCCTGGGTATGTAGGTACTCAACAGATAATTGTTAACTGATAAACTGTATTAATTATAATAAATGTAGTCATTACAAATCAAGAGATAAGAGGCCCCATCATCATGGAAAGAACAAGAATTTCATCCAGCCCTACTGGATGACGTTAACATTTTCCTGAACTGCCTTTTGCTTCACTTCCCTTTCCCTAAAATGGGGATAACAATGCCTACTTTGGGCGAAGGTAATTAAATCAAGCACATTTTAAAGCAGCTGGCACTTAATAAGTATTCAATTCAAATCATAACTGGTGCTTATAAAGTTAAAGATTTTAGAAAAACCTATATTCTGAAGGTACAAACATAATCCTGTTTGAGGCTGCAGAACCTGTCCTAACTACATGGAAAGATGCTTAGAGCATAGTTTAGACAAAATGTGTTAGATAGCTATAAATTCTTATATGAGGTCAAAATTGCTGGTGTACATTAATAAATAGTTAGGCACTTGGACTTAAACACTTCTCTCTATACTAGGACATAAACCATGTAGCAGAATGCAAATTATTTAACAGCAATTTAGCCATGATTTGCAGAGTAATAATATCTATTTCCACCAAGGTTACTCTAATTAGAACCAATGAGACTCATTAAAACTAAAAAATGCATCCAGAGCACCAATGCTGTAGCAGACAAAAATAAAATCAAGCACATTGGTGAGATATTTCTTCTTTTCTTATGTACCTTCAAGTTAGATGCTTCTGCAATGTTTCCTTAATAATTTGCATCCCTTAATACACTCAAATGTATGTATAAAATGCTCTAATCAATACACACATTGGAAAAGTAGTTAAGCCTGAATTTTTATGACTCGGCTGCAAGTGGAGAGGGTCATGGTAGGAAAGGTTGTAAGTCTATTTTTTGCCTGAAGGATTTTGGACAGTACATGGATTGATGCTTCACTGGTTTCTCAGTGAAGAAAGGAAACAGTACCAGAGGAGAGACGAAGGTGAGGTGACAGGGGTCTGTGGGGCATGGCAGTAAAGCACAGAGGGGGCCATTCAGGAGCAGGCTCTCTGCATGGGAGAAACCTGTCAGAGGATATCAGGCCTTCAGCACCTGACTGGGCTTCAGTGGTAGGATTTTCTTCCCTGACAGGTGTCTGGAACACCTGTAGTCTCCCAGCATCCTCCTTGGGAATAGAAACCGCATTGTAAGCCAAGTAATGGAGTATATGTAATATCCTGGCAGGTGGACGAGATGAAAAGAAAAAATTCTAGGCAACGGAACAACACGCGAAAAGTTGTCAGAGGTTTGAAAGAGAATGAGGCATTTTGGGAGTTGTTAGTGGTCATTGGCTGCAGCCCAGAGGGCATTAAGGAAACCCTGGGGAATGAAACTGGAAAGATGGATTTGACTCAGAAAATGAAGGATCTTGCATGCCGAGCTATTTGACTCCTAGACTTAACTGAGAATGTATATATAAAGTGGTGCGTGGGATGGGGGTAGGACTGTTGAGAGATCTCACCCAAGGATCGCGATGCGCAAGGTCAGAAAAGGGAATTGTCAGTGTGGGCTCTAAAGGAGGCTAAGGAGGCTGCCTTTTGAGGAATGGAATGGATGGAATAATAAAGAAGGAATGGAAAGGGATCAAACCAGAAATAAGTAAGCATGTGTGGAAGACACTGCCCATAATGGTTTTAACTGGCCTATCTGTATGATTAATCATTAGACTGGTATTTCACCATAATTAACATTTTTGTTTGGCATTTCAGTTTGTGTTACTGCCAAATGACAGTGATTTCTTTATATACATTCTGACTTAAAAAAAAATGAATAAACTAGATTTACCATGACCCTACTTTAAAAATCCCTTTGAATAAAACTGGTGACAGGAACAAATAGTTATTAAGCATCTATTTTTTCAAATATTATTTTTCTAAGTGCTTTACAAATAACTCATAGCAATGTCACAGCAACCTCCATGAAGGGAGTACTATTATTATTTTCATTCTACAGATGAAGAACTTGGAGCTCAGAGAGGTCAAGAATGTTTCCAGGGCAGGGTGCCTGGGTGGCTCAGTGGGTTAAGCCTCTGCCTTTGGCTCAGGTCATAATCTCAGGGTCCTGGGATTGAGCCTCACATCAGGCTCTCTGCTCAGCGGGAGCCTGCTTCCCCCTCTCTGTCTGCCTGCTCTCTGCCTACTTGTGATCTCTGTCTGTCAAATAAATAAATAAAATAAAATAAAATAAAGAATGTTTCCAGGGCACCTGGGTGGCTCAGGTGGTTAAGCAACTGACCATTGGTTTACACTCAGGTCATGATCTCAGGATCCTGACATTGAGTGACCCGCCCAGCTCTGTGCTCACGGTGGAGTCTGCTTGAGATTCTCTCCCTCTGTCACCATCCCCACTTCTAAAATAAATAAATAAATCTTTTTTTTTTTTTTTTCAAAGCTCCATATTTAGTAGGTGGTGAAGTTAGAATTTGAAATCAGGAAGCTCCTATTGGAGCTTGTGCTTAAGAAAATACACAATAGGATCAAAAAATGTCCATAGTTACTTGGATTTTTGTTTCTACTATCTCCTTGTTATGTGGTGGTGCTTGCAAGAATTTGGGTAATACCATTTTCAGCATGTAATGTAAAGTGGAATGCAATTATGCACTGAGTATGCAGTCTTATGAGACTAGAGTATAAGAAACTTCTATCTGCTAAAATACATGTATACATGTATACATATGGCAGTGCTTAAATACAGACAGTAAATGCATGAGGCAGTTTAAATAAAGCAAACAGCATGTTTAAAATCTCCAATATATTTAAAAATGTGAAAAACAAAAGGATTAGCCTAAATTATTTTCCTGCCAAAGGATAAACTAAAAAAGATAACTCTTATACATAATGTTTTCAATGAGAGGGTTTTGATGTATCCATCTAAAATTAAAAACAAAATATTAAACAATTTAGGTTTAGCATTTGCCTTCTACTCCAATAGTTAGTGTGACTATTGTATTTTCACTGTTAGTATGAATCCAGGACCAGTATTTTGTTATTTTTTATGTATAATATAGGATTAGAACTGGTCTCTAAGCTTTAGTATTTATAGGCTAATTAAGAAGCCATACATTTTATAACTGGTCATAATGTATATAAATATGTACCTATCAATATATTTTGATATATATTTGTGTCTGCTGATGACTGAGCCATTTTAAAAAGGTGAATATTAAACAAATAAAAATTAGTATTAGATAATTACATAACACTTTTTATCAGCTTTACTCACACTTTTATGTCCTATACTGAATTAGGAGCTGGAATATATCTTCAGTCACATAAAACACAGTGACTACAAACTCTTGGGCTGTGGTTCCGATGAGCATTACATCATCAAACCAGTTGGGTTTTTTGTTTTCTTTTGTTTTTGCTTTGCAATAAAGCTTTTATTTACAAATGGGTTTTTATTATCCATAGAAAATACAAATGATGCCAGTTAAACTCATTCAAGATTAATTTTCATTTGAGAAGTGCAAAATTTGTCGCTCTTCTCATACACGGGCAAATATCCATAGCTTCCATTAATGTTTCATGAGAATAAACAGCATATTAAAGGAATCCTCATGGAGAAATGGCATTTAGTCATATCACATACAGATAACTCTGACATTTGGTGGGACAAAGAAACATCATTTTGACATTATCCTTTGCTAAGATTTTAAAATAAAACATGGCATTGTTCTTTCTTTTATTTCACTCAGCATCATTTATAATTCCCCTACATACTGGTTACAATTTTATGCACAAAATTACACAAGTGTTCAATTTCCTCAACCGAACATGTTTTATATTTGCAAGCCTTAAGCCGAGCAACACTGGTACTTATTTTTATTATTATTTAATTTGTATGAGTTTTGCTGAGGTGAGAGTAAGAGAAAATTCCTTGGGAGCTTCATTAGGACTTCTATCTGAATCAGAAAAGGGAACAGTTTCTTTTGGAGTAAATAACCACTGAGAGCTCGAGGTGATGTTAGGTGCCAATCATGGGATCCAAGTTCACCCCAGCTGAATGATTTAACAATTTTGAGTTATATTACCCAGGAGGGCTATGCTGTTATGAATGTATCCTCCTCAGTAGGTTTTGCAGTTGAAACTCCTGTCTAATGGTGTGTGCTAATACATAATGATAATGTCCTTCACTGAGCCTCTCTCTAATGGTGTGTGTTACTTTATAATGATAATATGCTGGAGTGCAACAATAACTTTAATATCCCTACTCTGTTGAAAACAATATACTCCAAATATTACAGTGCTCATGAATGAGCGCAACTCGTGGCTCTCTCAAATTGGAAAACAGCAAGTGAATAAAATGAACAAGAAACATAAACCCAACATCCTTTTTCAATTCACCACACAAGAAGAGGAATCACTCCGTGGTAGTTAATTAGGATACAAAAGAGTTTGAAGGACTAGGGGTAGATATTTTTGTCTTTCCTTTTTCTCTCACTCTCTCTTCTAACATAGATGCCCAGGGGTTTATGATTACTTACTCTCCAAGTGGCCCTTAAAAATGATTTCTTTTTAGTGGAACAGATGTTAAGGGAATCACTGTGTAGAATTATTCCTGGGGGTGAACACACTTTAGTTTTTCTTGTAGGCTCTCCCATCATTCTATTCAGCTAATACAGCAACATAGTAAAAGCAAATCATATTAATGCTGTTTTACACCAAGGTACTTAGGGCTTTATTTACACTGGAAGTCATCTAACAAAAATATCCATGTCTGTTTTTATTAGGGTCAGTTGTTTTAAATATATATAATGTGGGTGTCAGGGTCTAATACATAAGGGGAAAATGCTCTATTATTTTAAAAGATCATACAGGTGAGAAAGTAAAATACCTACTTTATTCTTATGGGACAATTATATCATAGGAGTCATTAGGTGAGTGTGGAGAATCATAATAAAATATTAAAAGTTGTGTTAAAATATATATGGATTTATTTATTTATTTGAGAGAGAGAGTGAGTGGGGGGAGGGACAGATTGGGAGAATCCTCAAGCAGACTCCCCTCTGAGTGTGGAGCCCAAGCCAGGGCTCCATCCCACGAGTCCTGAGATCATGACCTCAGACAAAACTAAGAGTTGGTTTCTCAAACAACTGAGTCACCCAGCCACCCCTCAGTTTCATTTTCTTTGTGTGAAGATGTCACAATACTTCAATTAATAAGACAGTGGTTGTGAAATTCCCTATAAACAACTAAGCTTTATTACAAGTTAATAGGAAAAAATAATAACAACTTCTGCTTATTGGGCACTTAACAATATGCCAAGCAGGGAGCAGTAACTTAAATTTATTATCTCGTGCAATTCTTTACAAAATCCTATGAAATATGTGTTATTCTTGCTCTTATTCCTAAAGTCAGTATCATGCCCAGGGTCAAACTGATAGACAAAACAGGAGTGACCAGCATCTTATCCTTTCTGTCTCTGAATTATAAATTCTTATTAAGAATGGAGACACAGTAAAAATTATCCCTCCATAGGTCCTATAAGTTGCTTTGAGGCCAAGAACTTAACTGGTCCATAGATTTGTCATTTTCTACTCATATACCAAGTTCATACACAAAGTCTCAGAGTAGGAGAAGGGGTGAATACAGCAAGGAATAGCTCTAGCTTTCTCATCTAGTCCATGTAGTGACTGCCTTTATAGTCATCGTTTGGTAATTTCTATTCACTGAATAAATAGAGGAAGAATAAAGATAGGACATACTGAATTTTTAAAATACCATTATGGCAATAATGACAATAAAACCAAGCTATTAAAAAAAAAAACACAAAACCTTAAAAGATATAACCCTGGTTAAGGTTCTGACAGAGGTCCTTTCCAGATTATAAAATTAACTAAGATAATAAAATAACTGTTAAATGGAAAGTAAGCTTTAATGCAGGGGGGTCCCAATTGGTGACAAATTGCAAATAAAATCTTTAGATGCTGTGCAGTAAAGGGTTAACTCAACAGGCCTAGGGTGTTCAAACCCTGCACATTCCAAGGAATAATGGTCCCTTGACAAGCTCTTGGCAGATAACCTCTAAACCCTTGGAATATCTTGCCTGAGAGTGTCTTTGTATATCTGGCGTTTTGAGCAATTCTAGGTAGTTTATGGTAACAGTGTGATTTATGGTGCATGCTTGCTTTTTAATTTTTTTTTTTTTTTTTACTTTTTGTTTTGTTGACCCTATGTATTGGGTCATGCTCTACTGATCAGACTTCTGATCTGAAAGTAGAGATTGTGTAGCTAAGTTCAGTCATATAGGTAATTCATGTCTACATGACTGACCCCAGTAAAAACCTGGACTTACAACTCAGTAGAGCTCCTCTAGCTGGCAATACTTTATATAAGTGGTTCCATTTGTGTGCTTGGAGAATTAAGTACTGCTTCTGAAAATCCAGTGGGAGAGGACAATTGGAGCTCTAGATTCCACTCTATGTGCCTTTTGGTTTTGCTGATTTTAATCTATATTTCTTAGCTGTAATGAGCTGTAACTGTTGTATAATAGGTTTCCTGAGTTCTGTAAGTCCTTCCACTGAATCATCCAACCAGAGGCTGGTTCTGGGTCCCAGAAAAAAATGCTAATAATACATCATGGAAACCGCAGAGTGGAGAGTTTCTGAGGATGCACACATGGCTTATGATAAAACATGTAAGATATTTGTACCTGTTGGACAAAAATGAACAAGCAGAAGGCACATATTAAGACCTTTTACTCAACTCTTTCACTTCCTTGAGCTTTTAGTTCAAGCAAACTTGCTCAACTTTTGAAATTTCCCAAGATCCAACTATTAGGTATGATTGCAAAGTGCATACAGAGAAGGAAGACAAGTTCTATTTGGGGGAAAAGCAGTAAGGTAGTGAATTTGTTGAAAAAAATATTGGCATATAGATACCCAATTACCTTTTGAAATATTACTTTTTAAGAAACATTAAGCTATAGTTATTGACAATATGGTCTATTAAGTGTTCATGTGGCACTCCTGAGAGTGGTTCCATTTTAAGAGACCAGGAGTCTAGCCTAAACTCAGCAACTTCTCAGTTTCAAATTGGAGTGAAAAAAAGGTCAGAACTATTTAATACTCAGGATAATTAATCTTCGACCAATCCCTGCCACTTGGTAGTTTTGTAAATTGGGTGATTCGTTTACATTTGGAGCTTCTGGTTCCTCACTCCAAAACAGGAATATTGAATTGCATATTCTGTATGTTGCAAGGATCAAAAGTGATGACATTTGTAACCCTATTTGCACCCTGCAAAGCAAAATACAAAAAAATGGAGTTATTATTTTAATTACTAAAGTAAATATATGTGGTTTATATAAATGGATTAAGATAGGATTATGAGGGGGCACCTGGGTGGCTCAGTGGGTTAAGCCTCTGCCTTTGGCTCAGGTCATGGTTTCAGGGTTCTGGGATGGAGCCCCACATCGGGCTCTCTGCTCAGTAGGGAGCCTGCTTCCCCCCTTCTCTTTCTCTGCCTGCCTCTCTGCCTACTTGTGATCTCTCTCTGCCTGTCTCAAATAAATAAATAAATAAAATATTTAAAAAAAGAAAAAGATAGGATTATGAGGTGTGAAGAGACTAACAAGGTTAACCTTTAATCCATACTTACTGGCAAGGCTAATTATATGTCCCCTACTCCAAAAATTCTGTTTTGGTCCTTGCCCATTTCTAGATATGATCTCACTAAGTCTTTGTTTGTGCTTCTCTTGTGACAATTATCTTACTTCGCTTTTCAATAGTCACTTGTGTTCCTGTATATAAATTCCTTAAGAACAAAGGCTATCTTGGTAACCTGTTTAGCATCTAGAACTGCATGTTCAAAAGGCATGCTCAGAAGTCTGCTTAATGGAACAATTATTATTATCAAGTCATTCAATCTCACTGTCCAGGTGAGACCAATAAATTAGTGTGCATTAGTGACCAGAACACTGTGTTAAAACAGAAATCCTCAATCCTGCCTTTCATTTAAGTAAACAAAAACAACAACAACAAAAAAAACAACTCAATTGACTTTTAAAAAAGGAAAAAATCACCCTAGACCAATTGATTCAGGATCTCTTGGAATGAGAAACAAAACATCAGCACTAAAGAAAAAATTTTTAAAATTTCCAGTTAGCTATAATAAGTGGAGGCATCAAAGAACCATTGATCTAGAGTCAGAATTTTAGTTTAATTCCCTTTGGTGGAAATTTTGAATGTTTAAGTAATAGATTTATGTTAAATGTATGGAACTTCAATTGAATTTTGGCCATAATCTTGTCATCAAAGAAAAATTATTTCTGAAAAATACCAGGTCTGACGGTTAGGAGCTGAGGAAGCTAGCTTTCTTTAACATTTAGTGAAGTATGATAGTTTCTAACTATGTCACCCCCATTTGTTTCAAATTATTTATGCACAGACATAAACAAGCCATTATTTAGTACAGTTAATAACCCATGACAAGTTTCCTTAAAATAAATGGGGTCTCGAAATTCAATTTTATTTATTAGCCAATTTGAATTTTTTTCCTAGGCATTTATCCATCAAACATGGCACTGTTATTGCACATGCATTATGCAGCATGTCAAATTAAACCATTGTTGATAAAACAAACATTAGTTATTGAAATGATCCAAATGCCAGCCTGAAATGCTGTGTTGTAGCTAATAAATACGCCTAACTTCCAGTGCAGAAAGAGTGGGCAAACACGATAATTTGATTTCTATGCATATAGTTCATAAAAAATAATACCAATAAAAAAAGAAACTCTCACGAAGAACAATGGGTTTATCTTCTCTTTTAATGCTAGTCTATGGTCTGGCACAAGTCAGTGACAATGGTGTAACGAGTATTATGAGAGATACTAACAAGTTTTCTCTCATTTTGTTTCTTTATCTAAAAACACATTTATTAGCATCTTTAATCATGTGAAAAGGCCTTTTCAGTGCCTGAATTCAATATTATTTCTAAGGCTCGTTTTTCCTAGAATAGGGAAGATGGCCTAAGACCTACGGATTTAGATCCATTAGCAAGGAAGGGAACAAATTCCACATGTTTTTTATCACTTATGAAGTAAAGAATTTTTTTTTTTTTGCATATAAACATCTTAAACACTTACTGATAAGCTTATTTCAAGTCTCTGAGTTTGAACTTGATCCTGCATTCCAGTATTTGTTGAGCCGGCTTTAAGATAATCTATGACATTTGGCTCAGGTCTTCATAAAAGATGAACTTCGTTTTAGAGAGATGACTAGAATTCTCACAAACAATTCCATACACTTAGTATTTACAAGGTCAGCCTCCTCCTCTCCATAGCATCCTCCAGAACTTTCCATGAAACAATGTTTAAGGGTTCTGTGAAGAATCCAAAAAGCCAGTGATATCCTCTCACTTTTAAAAAAATTTTAATTAATACATGTATTTTGGATAGAAACATGACTCCCATTTTAAAATATAACTAGTTGCAGAAAGTGAGATTTAAGATATTAATTTTTACCCTTTTCTCAATTTATAAAGCATTTAATTTATAAGCTGAGCAAAACCTTTGAAGAAATGAACCTTGATTAATAACTGATATGAATTAGACACTTTACATATAACTCTCCCCTCCACCCCCCCACACACACCTCTTTCTACAAATGCACTCCTACTGGAAGTCAGGCAACACTTTGGACACAGGGGATGTCCTAGTGAACATTACAGACTCTGCCTCTGTCTTTAGGCAGCTTGCTTTTTGACCGTGAAAATAGATGTTTAAACAGGCATCTACAATTAAAAGAATATTATAAAAAGTGCGTGGCTGTGGGAGAAAGGGAGTGCTATAGGTCCATATTATAAAAGGCAATACAGGCAGAGAAAAATCAGGACAGGCTTCCTGATGGGAGTAATCTTTAAACAGATATTCACAGTTAGTAGCATTTCTCCAGGCAAAATTTGGGGTGAGAGTGAGGGGAGAAAGAGAAGGAGTTTCAGGCACATATGAAACCATTTTCAAAGGACTGGAAAAAAGAGGAAGTGTGTCATGCTCTAGGAATTCAAATATAGTTATTGTTTTTCATATTCAGTATCTATAGAAGAGGTTCACAGCCTTTGCACTATCGACATTTTTTGGCTAGATCATTCTTTATTGTATGTCTGTATGGGGGGGAGTGTTGTCCTGTCCTGTATATTACAGGATGTTTAGCAGCATCCTTGAACTTTACACACTAGGTGCCAGTAGCACACCTATCCCAATTTGTGACAAGCCAAATGTCCCCTGAGAGGCAAAAACCACCCCAAGTGACAATCACTGTTACAGAGGTTAAGGGACTTGAGACCAGGACAGGTGTGTATGTGGCAAAAGATGAAATGGCAAAGATTAGCAAAGTTGAATGCCCTTCCACCATAACTGATTTCCATTCTGTCCCACATTCAATCTGAGGCTTATTGCCTAGACCCAGCCTTCTGCAATCCTGTCCTTCTCCTTCCATTCAAAGTATGGTAAGACTGACAGAATGTGTGACACTCCAATAAGATAAAGCACCATTGGGGCGCCTGGGTGGCTCAGAGGGTTAAGCCTCTGCCTTCGGCTCAGGTCATGATCTCAGGGTCCTGGGATCGAGCCCTGCATCGGGCTCTCTCCTCAGCAGGGAGCCTGCTTCTCCCTCTCTCTGCCTACTTGTGATTTCTGTCAAATAAATAAATAAAATCTTAAAAAAAAAATCTCTTTCCCTCCCATTCCTCAGCTGCTATTCATTCTTTAAAAGAAGAAAAAAAAAAAAGATAAAGCACCATTGTCCAAGTTAAAGAGCGGTGAGAGGGACCTGAATGGATCAGTTGGTTAAATGTCTAACTCTTGGTTTCAACTCGGATCATGATCTCATGGGTCATGAGATAGATCCCTGCATCAGGCTCTGTGCTCAGCAGGGAGTCTGATTAAAGATTCTCTTTCTTCCCCTCCCCTTACTCATTTTCTCTCTCACTCTTTCTCTCTCTCTATAGCAAATAAATAAATAAATCTTTTTTTTTTTTTAAGAAGAGGGGTAAGAAAGAAGGTACCATATGCCACTATATGCCATATCTGTATGGCAGAGTGACAAGATAGTAGATTGAGGAAGTACTCAGAAATTAGATTTCAAAATGGTTTGGATAACATGTTAAGAAGTTTGAATTTATCCAGAAGTTTGTAGAACTCAATGGAAGATTTGTAAATAGGGGCTTTCTCTTTGAAGAGAATCTCTCCGACAGCTCTATGAATTTGTAAGGAATTGGATGGAGTAGAAAATAGCTGAAAGAAAACCAGTTGTAATAGGTTTATAACCTTAGTGAGGAATGTTGAGGGTCAGAGCTGAGCTACTCTATGTGAATGGAGAGAAAACAGATTTCAAAGATTTTCAGCAGATAGCATCAGTATTTATTCATCACAAATATTTTAATGTGGTGAGGGAGATATCAAGATGATTTCCAACATTTTCTGGGTGATTTGTGATGTCATTCACCAATTCTGGGAAATAAGTTCTGTGAATGTAAAAACTCAAGGAATTTTCTATAATGTAGTAGACAGAAATTGAGGTAACCTAGACCATCCAATCTTATACTGCATGGGACATAGTGTGGATCAGAAAGAGAAATATTTAGTAGTGCATGCTTTCTTTATAAGAAAAACATCTAGAAACATATATTTTAACCTCAAAAATTACTATTATAATAAACTATAGAATTTTATGGAAAATGGCTATTTTAGCATCAAATATTATTTTCAACTTTGTAAGACAAAGTAAATATTTACCATAGTACCCTGAACAAAATATGGGGGTAGATGTCCAAGAAATATTTATTTTGAAAGTTAAGCCTTAACAGGCCACATTAAAAGTGCAAGGGAATAAAAATTCACAGGATTTCTAAATTACCAGTGATTTACTAGATTTTTAATCATTCTTAAGTGATGCTGTATTTGTTTAGGTTCATGTGGAAAATCATGGGAAACATTTATATGGAATAGAGGTAAGAACATAAATTATACATCACAATGATTCTTACTAAAAATTGATATTTATTTTCTTTATTCTATGAATGAGTCCAGTATAACAGAATGGGACCTCCCCAACCAAAAGTACTAGACATTATAATGGGAAGACTCCTCTCTTCTTCCTTCCTGCACTTCCTTTCCTGTCTTTATTCACCTTTATAATTTTATTTTTAGTTTCAAACAGGCACAAACAAGTAAAGGAGGAGAGAAGCCAATACACAGATGCTGAGACAAAACCAAGATCAAGTTAGTATTACTGTAAAAGTAAGTCACTATTGCTTTCCCCAAGATACGTCTGACTTTATTTTAGATAATGTGCCAGCTGAGACATATCTCTCTGTTCCCCAGAGACTTTTGAAATAATTACATTTAGGTTGCCCTTCTTTTATCAAGAGGCTGAAGATGCTATCAATCTATTTCTATTCCACAGAGCTTAGAAACCTTCAGTGAAATCTTGGATGTTTTATAGCAAATATTGTGGAGAAAACTTGCACCATAAAAATGTTCCTCCATTAATCTTTGGAGTGTTTTGTTCTGGTTTGATCATAGTTCTTGCGATGACATTATAGTGTGTTTACTGTTTGAACTCTGGTTTCTAAAACCTGATCCACAGTGTGCTGGGGGATGTTGCAGTTCTATAGATTTAGGGCAAAATTAGGTCACACAACACAATGCAGGAGTTGGTGCTAACCCAGCTTATGTAAAGAGGAAAAATATTACCTCCCCTGTTTCAAAGAAAATGCATGAAACCCTTTTATTTCTCTAGTAGAATGGACTCCCTTTTCCAGAAAACTGACATTCTTCCACAAGGCACAAAATTTATAGACCATATACACAATACATCCTAGTGATTAAACGATTGTGTAGGAAAAAATCTCAGAAAATATCTGGTCTAGCCTCCCTCCAAATAATAGGATTTTCTCTACAGTGTCATTGAAAGACAATGATCCTAATTACACAATGCCTCTGTTCTTCTGATGGACAGTCCATAGTGAGCCAAACTTAATCTTCCAATTAGTATTTTCTACTCAGCTTCCCCTAACAAACAAGGAGGGGAAAAGATCTACTTCCACATGAATATGATTGTCCTTTAAATATCTGAGGATAACTAGCATATTTCCCACCATTCATTAATTGCCTATGCTAAATATTCCCAATGTCTCCACTCCTTCCATGATTTACAAACCTCCCATTATCCCTCATGCCCTTCTCTAGACAACCTATTGCTTCAGTTTTACCCAGAATGTGTAGTACTCTGATCTGGCCACTAGACTCCTATGGAAGAATTCTGCATATGAGAACACCTAAATTATACCATAAGCTCATGGGCAACTTGTATACAACTTAAATTCTAGGACTTTTCACATAATTACTCACTTATTTTTGCAGACTTTAAATATTTTTCCAGCTTAGTCGCATCTTTGTTTCGATGCTTGACTCCACTTATCAAGTTGTTAAAAATTGAGTTAGAGAGGAACCATGCGATTCTAGATTTGAATCCTAAACTTGGGTTAACTGTTCCACCCTAAGAATTTGGTTTCATCTACATATTTGATCTCTAGTGTCTTCATTGGAAACTTTGATAAAAATGTTAAAGAAGATAAAAATAGAGTACTCTTGTACAGTTTTGCATATATAAATTTTAGAAAAATTAGTTCCATTACTGAAAATAATTAGCATAGCCATTCAACCAGTTTTGAATTCACTCAAATATTTTGATCAGTTTATATTTTTTCTATACTATTTATAAGCTTGCAGTATGATTTGTAGAAGGCCTTGCTGAAGTATAACCTTATAGGTACATGTTATTATCCTCATTTGCTAGCCTTGAAAATCTTGTCAGTTTGACATAGCTTGTTTCTTCTAAGCCTAGGCTGGTTCCTCCTATTTAACTTTTGCTTGTATAAATGTTTAAGCTATTTATTTGATGAGTTATAATTTTCCTAGGGATTAAGGTTGAGTTTCCTGGTCTGTGGCTTTGGCACCCTGTTCAGCAAGCAGGCCAAACTTCTACCTGTATAGTGATATACTAATTACATAATTTCTGCAGTAGGGTAGATGCGCAAAGTCAAGATTTCTATTAAATATATTCCCATGTGAATGTATTGAAACTATCTAGGACTTGGGCAATGCAGCTGCAATAAAGATTAACTGGAAAAGGCTGGCCCAGATTTAATTATTAAAGTGGTTCTTTTAAAAAATGTTTAATATAAAATTAAATTTATGATGTCTTATTCTAAAAGGAACTGATATCCAAAGATATTAACACAGAAGGTCAGCATTTGGGTGTCTTAAGATCATAATATATTTATTAGGCATTAATGTTTAATAAAAAGAAAGTCTGACTAGCTAGGTTATGTTACTTCTAAAGCATGATGAGCATGAGCTTTTTAAGTTCAAAATTATATCCCCAGGTTTATGCAAAATGTCTTTACTTGTGCCACAGCAACAATTCTTTTTTGCCCTATCTACCTCATCCTCAACTGTCACACCAATGAACTATTTATTTAGCAATAATAACTTTATCAAATGTCAAGTGAATTTAGGTAGATAAGATGACCTGCAGAACTTATCATCTACTTGTAGAGTCAAGCTTTTATTAAACCATGGTCTTTTACACAGGCAGTTAATTTTATTTCAGAGCTGAGAGACCACCATTGGTGTCTAAGGCCAGTTTCCTTCTTTTTTTCTTCTGGCAACAACTGTTTGTTATCTGGACTAAGCATTTCAGTGCAATGTGTAAAGGCTCCAAGACATGGTGTATATGTTCCCTGTTTAATGTGACCAGAACTACATGACAATTTGTATTTTAATTACAAACTTGTTGCTCGGTATGCCAATGACCAGCTATACCAGAGTGACACTGAGAGGACTTCTATTCCTCTCTAGACATGCAATTCCCAGCAACTAAAGACATATCATATGAAGCAAGTAGGACTCCACAGGTAATAACTGAATTCATCCAAAAGAATAAACCAGGAGCCTCTATAAACAGCCAAGATTAAAAAAATAAAAAGGCAACAACATTTCTAAAGGATGTATTTGGGAAAAAAAAAATTGTGGGTAGGTTTATTTTTTGAGATTTTATTTATTTATTTGACAGAGAGAGGGAGAGAGAGAGAAGACAACAGAGAGAGAGAGAGGGGGAGAAGCAGGCCTCCTGCTGAGCAGAAAGCCCAACTCCAGCCTCTACCCCAGGACCCTGGGATGATAACCTGAGCCGAAGGCAGATGCTTAACTGACTGAACCACCCATGTGGGACATCTTTGTACCTCATTTATTCATTAATCAGAGTAAAAAGGCCAACACTCAATGTCCTTTTTATTTCAGAAACTTAATACATATATTCCCATTGGCCTACATTTATTTTTATATATATATATTTTTAAAGATTTTATTTATTTATTTGACAGAGAGAAATCACAAGTAAGCAGAGAGGCAGGCAGAGAGAGAGGAGGAAGCAGGCTCCCTGCTGAGCAGAAAGCCCAATGTGGGGCTCGAACCCAGGACCTGGGATCATGACCTGAGCCGAAGGCAGCGGCCTAACCCACCAAGCCACCCAGGTGCCCCTATTTTTATAATTTTTAAAAAGTCTTTGTTTAATTATCTTTTCTAATTCTTCAAGAATTGAGAAAATATTTGTATAATTACAAGGAATAAATGTATATAATTATGTCACTATATTGTTACCAGAGAATGATTTTCTGATGATTTGTAAAACATTAACTTTGGTAAGTTAAAGTATTTAGAGAGTGAATTAGAAAACTGAAGAGAAAGAAATATGAAGAGAAATGTTCCCTTAATTTGTACCATTAGCCATATGTTCATATTTTGGCACAGATGGAGAATGTACTATGAACCTTACAATGTTTTGGTATAATTATTTTAAAATCATTAATATAGAAGACTTTTTAAAATATATATTTTTAATTTACATAGTTCAAATGGGTAGGCCTTAAGAGCAGGGGGTAATTCAGGGTTATGAGTCACTTTGGGTTGCCTTTAAAGTGCTTAATGGCATTCAGATATAGAATAATGCAATTAGACATGATTTTGTATCTGCTGTTTTCCAAACAGATTATATAGTTTCTTGATGGTCATTGCATGTTCATAGAGAATATAGTATTATTAATGAATATGGAGTATTAAATGACAAAGAAGTTTTAGAGAATTAGAAATGAATTCCTGAATTATTACACTGGCATTTCATTTTCAATACGGAATTTTGTAATTTTCCCCACTTTCTCCCATCTTAATGTGATCAGATCCTTTCAATTTTATATCAACAGTATCAGCATAAACAAAACTTCACAATTTCCTTAATAAACGGGTGATGGATATTAAAGAGGGCACTTGTGTTGAGCGCTGACTGTTATATGTAAGTGACAAATCACTAAACTCCGCCCCTGAAACTAATATTACGCTCTATGCTAACTAGAATTTAAATAAAACTTGAAACATTAAAAAAGTCAAATGATACACATTTTTAATTGAAATTTTTATTGAGATAACTAACATGCAACTGTAAAAAATAATGCAGAGACCCTGTGTACCCTTTACCAAATTTCCCATACTGGTAACATTTTATAAAACTATAGTACAAAATCACAAACAGAACATTAACATGGAAATGATCACCATCCTGATTCACATTTCTCTTCTTTTGCCTATATTCATGTTTGTGTATGTGTATTTAGTTCTATACAATTTCATCACGTTTATCCACCACGACATCCAACAGTTCTATCTTCATAAGGGTCCCTTGAATCTCCATAACTAAAGCCACCTCCCCTCTGTCCCCTATCTATGCCTAACCATTGGCAATTGCTAACTGATTCCCCATTTCTAAAATTTGCCATATGAAATATCTTATACAAATGGAATTATATAGTAAGCAATCTTTTGGGATTTTTTTTGTTTTTGTTTCGTTTTGGCTTGTTTTACTCAGTGCTTCCTCAATGATTCTGAAGATACATTTAGGACAGCACATCTATCAGTAATTTGTTGCTTTTTACTGCTGACTAATATTCCATGATAGGAGTGTACAACAATGTAGCCATTCACCTATTGAAAGATATCTGGGCTAGCTTTGGTCTAGGATGATAAAGCTGTTGTAAACATTCACGTGTAAGTTTTTTGGTAAGTTTTCATTTCTCTGAGATAAATAGTCAAGAGCGCAATGGTTGGCCATAAGATAATGGGTAATTACATGCTTAATTATATCTTTTAAACTGCTGAATTATCTTGATGGAAGTTATATAATTTTTACATTCCCAACAGCAAGGTATGTATGATCCAGTTTCTCCACATCCTTGTAGACAGTTAGTGTTCTCTCTTTTTTCATTTTAGCTGTTGTGATAGCTGTGTAGTGCTATCTTACTGTGGCTTTAAGTTGCATTTCTCTGATAACTTAGCATATGTCATGTGCTTATTTATCATTGGCATACCTTCTCCCATGAAATAAGTGTCTGCTCATGTCTTTTGTTCATATTCTACTTTTTTACACTATTGAGTTTTGAGAGTTGCTTATGTATTCTAGATATTAGTCCTTTGTTGAATATGTGGTTTGCAAATATTTTTTTCCCAATCCAAAGCTTTTATTTCCCCATTCTCTTCACATGATCTTCCACAGAACAAAAGTTTAAGTTTCACTGTGGTCCAATTTATTAATTTTCTTTTTATGAACTATTCTTTTTGTTTCAATTCTAAAGAGGTTTTTGTCTAACCTCGATCTTAAAAATGTCCTCTTTTGTTTTTTTCCTAAAAAATTTCTCCTTTGTTTTTTCCTAAAAATGTAATAGTTTTACATTTTCACTTAAGTCCTTGATTCATTTGAACTTACTGTCTGTATAATAAGATGGGAGGGTTAGTTTGGATTTGTATATTGTTCTACAGATGTCCAATGCTTCACTGCCATCTGTTGAATGGTTAAGATGTTTCAATACAATTTTACTTAAATATTTGTCCTACTGCTATGGTGGTACAGATAAAGTCACTATCAAATTGACAAAGGGCTTTAAACACTAATATTTTTTATTCAGAGCAATTCTTTTTATATGATATATCAAACTATAAACAGAACTTTGCTATCATACAGTCTTTTGAGCACCTTCTGTTGATTGCCCAGTAGTTTAAGTCAAGCTCCAATGGGAATGAGGGGAAAATTTACTTTGAGAACCATCTGTGTTTGCTCAGCTTGTGATCTTTACCTGCATTTTACAAATGACGATGCCAAGGCTCAGAGACTTGAAAGATGCAGTCCACTCTTGTCTAATCAGTAAATGTCAGAGTCAGTTCTACCTGATGCCAAATTATTCCAATCTTTTCGACTCAAAGTGCCTCTCATTGGATTGTTGTATGTCTTTCCTAATTCCTAGACATGCAGTTCTTTGTCATTAGTCTAAATAAAATTTTTTAACATATTTTTCTATTACTTATGGGGATACTCTAAGCGTTGTCCCATTTTGATTTATTTTCCCCTAAGATTACTGACAATGGAACACCCTGAAGGATATGCGAACTCTACCATTCTAAACGCAAACAACTAAAAATAAATGCAAGCGTTTGTACTTATTCTCAGGTTTATAGTTGCCGTCTCTGTATAAACATTCACTAAAATAGGGCCTTACTGTTCTCTCCTTTTAATCTTGAAATGATCATTTTTTTCATTCCTAACACACTTTCAAGAAATAGACATTTTCTGCCAGAGCCTATGCTTTGGCTCTGAAGGCAGGCTTTGTGTACATTACAGCAGCCAGCATGCTAATGCTGATTACCAACCTGAGCTGCCTCCTCATAATTACAGAACACAGCTAGCATCTTTGTGGTTTCATGTATTGAACGTTTAGAGATGAATGGAATACGTGCTTCAGAGAAATACAGAGATAGGGTTCGTACTGAAATGTTGAATTTCAAATAGATTGTCCAAACGTGGAGGATACAGCTTGCCAACATATCTATAATATAATGTTTCTTTGGATATCCTCATGTTAATAATGCCCCACACCTGCAAAATTATTCCATTTTGACTCACGTTTTGAATTCTTGCATTCATGAGAAGGCACAAATAATTTCACAAGGAATCATATATCAATGATCTTGGCCTTATGTATGATGCATGAATTTCATTTAACTTAGCATGGTTACCATTCCATGTATAATCTGTAGATGTCATCCAAGTTTAAATTATTCCTTTTTTGAAACTTTTAGTAACAAAAACATTACATAATTTTACACTCTCATTACATGTTGTCATTGAATACTCTGCTCTTTACTGTTCTTAGCTCCCACACTACTAGAAAGCACAGAAGTTGGCATTATATAGGTAGGAATATAAATCTTGCAAGGGGTACCATCATTTTATAAATTATAAGGTTCAAATAAACTTCTTGTGAAAACTTTACACTTGCACAAAAGTGTAATAATGTAATAAAAATATGCTATACAATTCCTATTTCATATGCATACATCAAGTTTTAAATACTTCCTCAGTTTGTACATATTTCTCCAGATTTTTTTCTATCTTGATATGGAAATGTAATTATGGACTTCCCACATGTAAGTGATATGATATTATAATTATTATTTTGTGACTATTTTTTTTCCCATTGAAAACCAGCTTTGTTTCTTTTTAGCTGTGATGCCACACAAGTGGCATCTCTGGGTTTTTCATTTATAAAAATCAGTGAGCAATGACTGTCTACTTCAAAGCAGCATTGGAAATATCATTTATTCATCAGCAAGTAACCAAAATTCACTTATGTATTCATTCATTGAGCTCCGACTTTGTACTAAGCATTATTCTGCTCTCATGGTGTTTATATTCTAATGGGGGTAGAGGAGGTAGGAAAATATCACCAAATATAGACCAGTTAATAACTTCTAATAGAAATAAAGTAAAGTAAGGGGGCAGAAAGTAACCTGGGGATGGTCATTGATAACATTTTAAATAGGGCCCTTTAGAAATTATATTAAATATGGAATAGAATGACTTAGGAACAAGGCCAAGTATGTATTTCTCACTCCAATGGTATTAATTTCTTCTCACCTTTCTTTGCTCTTTCTTTTTCCTTCCTGATAACCCAGGATGATGATAAGAGTTTAAATCCAAAGGAAGATTTCTAATTTCACTATCAGTCCTTAACTGCCTTCTGTGATTTGGCTTAAATTCTTACTTTCTGAGAATGAGACACACACACACACACACACACACACACACACACACACACACACACACACTGAATAGTCAGAAACCAGATTTTGATCTGATCCTGCTTTCAACTAGATCTGCAACCTGAAAAGAACAGTCTCTTAATATCTTGGCTTATTCTTCTGAGAAAGGAGAGCTAGAGGTTCCTAAGTATTCTTGCACTGGATATTTAATCTCTCTACTCTAACCTTAAATGATTCAGTAGGATTAAAACATTCCACAGCTTAGGTATAAGACTTCTGATAAAATGCTGAAATATTCTTTATTCTAGGAAAATATGCTACTTTCTTAATACTTGTATTATGCCTTCTCTTCCTATCCTTTTCTTTTAAAAAAAAGTTTCTTTATGAAAAATGAGGCAGCTTAATCTCTAAACTCTATTCCTCTTATTTTTGTGTATTTAAAATTACAGTAGTTGCCAACCAATGCTTGCTTTTAAAAATACTTTGAAATATCTGGTAAAATGTCTTCAGAAAATATAAGAAGCAAACCTTAAGCCACCATAAATGCAATAATAGTTAAGATAGAATGACTCGACTCTACTTTTCATTTCTCTAATTCGTTTACTTCTTAAAACATATTTCAATATTGTTTCTGAAAGAATACCAGACATTTAAGTACATTAAGTCATAATTTCTAAATAAGTGTTCTAATTCTGAAAAATCTTGATGAAACCACTTAATTTCTGAAAACCATTAGTAAGCTAACATGCTGATCATTAGCTCTTGTCATATATAATTTGCATGTTAGGCTCATCCATTTCAAGGTGATTAACAGTACATTCAGTTATCTGATCAGACTATTTAGTATGGAAAAATCATCTTCTTCCAATTTCCTGGAGATGTCATCAAGATCCTGGCACCTTAAGTGCAGCTATTTCAGAATTGCCCTTGGATCTGAACTGATGGTTTCATTTTTTAGGCATGCTTGGAATATTATCAATTCCAGGTCATTAGCCAATCTCATTCTACCAATGATGGAAGTGGCCAGCTTTGAAAAGATAGCTGAGATTAAGAACAATCTTGTCATCACACACACAAAAATAAAGTACTATGTTCAGTTTGATGATGAGCTGCTGTAAAATAGTGTGATTCTGTTTTATAAAAGGTTAGAAACTGTACTATTCATGTGTGTTTTCAGCATCTAGCACAGTAAATGGCACATGGTGGGTGTTGAAATATGGTCAGCTGCTTTACTAGCTGAGTGTATTACTTATAATTATTCGTGATCGGGGTATATTTGGAAACTAGACTCTTTCAAACAGTGATTGTGTATTTGTTAGTGCATTTCCAATGTCAGAAATAATGGCTGGCATAAGGCAATTCAAGAAACATTTCCTGACGGAATTAGTGAGTATACGTAAGACAGTTTCAACACCTTTTTTTTTTTCCCCACTCTTGGCTGAGAGCCATGAAGAAAATACAGATCTCAACATTATAACCATAAGAAATTGAATTCTGGCAGCTAGCTGAATGACTTTGGAAGTGGAGACTCTCCCCGGATGTCCAGAATAGGTTTCTTCCAGCAAACATTTTGAGTGTGAAAGCTTGAGGAGAAAACCCTGTAAACCTGTTCTTGGACTTCTGACCTACAGAACTTGAGATAACAAATAGGTGTTCTTTTAAGCCCCTAATTTTGTGGTAATTTGTTACTCAGTGTTAGGAACTAAATATGGAAGATTTAAATGGCCACAAGAGTATGTTTTAATATTTTGATACAATTTTTGATAAAATGTTGATCGTCGTATCACAAAGCTATTATCTGAGAATTACTTTGATCTCTAAAATCATGTTAAGATTACCTTTAATAAATCTTCAATACGAACAGGATAACTAATATATATGAATAAATCTTTTTTGTTACTCTTTACAGAAATGTAGTCTCAAGTCTCATGGGAAACTGGCTAAAAAGTGCAAATCAGCTGTACTGGAAAAACAGCCCTAAACTGGTATGTCCTGATTTCTTGTTCAACACTTGAAGGACACATTTGCTATTCTATCTCGCAAAGCATGTTTTAATTTAATCTAGGAGAAGTAGAGGAAGAACAACTATTTAAAGTATACCAGTACTTTGTTTCTCCTGAGTTTTTTTAAGAAATGTTCTCATTTTCTTTTAATCTATTCCTTAAAAATGTGACATATTCCTGTGGAAAATATTTATAGTATGTCTTAAGCTATTAATTGTTTACTGCATTCTCCTTGTCTACATGAAAATCTAACACTAATATCACAGAGTACCAAGCTCTGTGTAATATAATTTGAATTGCTAAATCCTTATATTATATGGCTTGGCATTTTGATTAATACCATGAATTCCAGTGCACTTTCAATTTCCAGAACACATTTTGCACAGAATCACATGTACATTGCAAAAACTATAAAAATAAAATTAAAGGAAAATTATACTAAAATATAGTTCTTAAACATTTTTCTACATTATTTGGCTAAGGAAATTATTTCTAAATATTTTTTCTGAGACATGTGCAATAAATTCACGGTGCAGGTGTCTGGGCGGCTCAGTCAGTTAAGCGTCTGCCTTTGCTCAGATCATGATCCCAGTGTCCTGGGATCGAGTCCCGCATCGGGCTTCCTGCTCAGCAGGGAATCTGCTTCCCCCTCTCCCTCTTCCATTCCCCCTGCTTGCTCTCTCTCTCTCTCTCTCAAATAAATAAATAAAATCTTTTTTTTTTAAATTCACAATGCATATTTCTGAAATAAATAGATAGCTTGGCTCTCAAAAAAAAGAGAGACAAATTAGATTGACTGAAATGCAGTTTATTCTATGGCAGAAGTTGTTAATTTTGGGTCCATGGGCACTTGAGTTTGCAGATAGAATTCTGGGGGTCTGTGATATTGAATAGAGAAAAAAAATCATCTTTATTTTCACTGATTTTTATAACAGTGGTCAACAAGCTCCAGCACCATTAGAATATCTATGCTTTAGACACTGCAGTTTTTTCCTATTACAGGGCAATTGTTGCCAACACCTCAACATATCCTTTATGGCCATCAGTATTTTGAAATTCTGTTAATTATTAAACCCGCCACTAGATCTTGGAATCTAATGCACCGATAATGAGTTCCATGTACAAGATACTACATATTTAATCACATAATAATTTGATAACTCTATTTCAATTTGTGCCTGAAAGCATTTTATTATGCATATTTTAAAACATTATTTTGAGAAAGTGTGTATAATCACTACAGAGCTTCCCAAGTGATCGAGGCCCATGCAAATAAAGGTTGACACTCCTTGGGTATTTATCCAAAGGAAACAAAAACACTAACTGAAAGAGGTCAATGTACCTCCATGTTCACTGTAGCATTACTTACAATAGCCAAAACACGGAAGCAACTTACATGTCCATTGACAGAGGACTAGAGGAAGAAAATGTGGTAAGAGTGTGCCTGCATGCATGTGTGCGCACACACACACACACACACACACAGAGGAATATTATTTAGTCATTAAAAAACAAGGAATTCTTGTCATTTGTGACAGATAACATGAGTGGACCTTCATGGCATTATACTAAGTAAAATAAGTCATATAGAAAGACAAATAGGATATGATCTCATTTGTACATGGAATCTAAAAAACAAAACAAAACAAAAAGCAAAAAAACTTCCAAACTCAGAAACAAAGAGCAGACCGGTAGCTGCCAAAGGCAGGGGATGGGAGGTGGACAAAATGGGTTAAGGTGGTCTAAAGGTATAAACTTCCAGTTGTAAAATAAGTAAGTCTGGGAATGTAATGTATGGCATCGAGATATAGTGAAAAACCATATATTTTTTATTTTTTTTTAATTTTATTTTTTATAAATATATATTTTTATCCCCAGGGGTACAGGTCTGTGAATCGCCAGGTTTACACACTTCACAGCACTCAATATAGCACATACCCTCCCCAATGTCCATAACCCCACCCCCCCAATGAAAAACCATATTTTATATTTGAAAGTTGCTAAGAGATTTGATCTTAAAAGTTCCCATCATAAGAAAAACAATATATTTATGTGTGGTGATCAACGTTAATTAGATTTATTGTGGTGATCATTTTGCAATATACAAAACTACCAAAACATTATATTGTACACCTAAAACTAATATAATGTTATGTGTACATTATATCTCAACTTAAGAAAATGGAAAAAGAAAGGCAACTTACTCTGTATCCTATGGGCCTTTTACACCTTGGACTACCATAATTATGATCATTTTGAAGGAGTCCTGAAGAGATTTCTACAAAAACCATCAAAAATATTTTTTCCTTCGATACATAAATATGATATAAAGTTTCATTCTCCAAAGTTGAAGATCTTTCTGGGATCAACTCAAACATTTTACCTTGTCATTTAGTTGATGTGTTGCTGTCTGAAATGTGGATTGATGGTTGACAGCATTGAGGTTATAAATTATGCATGCCAATTTAGCGAAGACAATTAAACTGAGGCAGTATGGGTAATTTAAATAATTACATGTATAAATAGTATTATTAGTCTTGTCAAAATCTGTACCTATACTAAATGTCAGCATTTAATATCAACAAAGGGTGTTAAGGATTCGGGTTTTTGCATCAGTATGGTTGGGAGACTGATTTCAAGATCAATTACTTATTAAAATAACATTAGCATAAATTTGTCTAACAACTTTTGTTTTTGACTTTTATCTGAAGTTTGAATAAGAATATAAAATCTTTAAAATTTGAGTTATTTTTACTAAGCTTAATGGCACATAAAAGTTAAAAAATCAGCAATTTATAATACATGGTAGCCTACTATTTATAGTTTTCTGTAGTTCTTTTTGATAATTATCAATATTTTACTGCGTTTGTATACTATAAATCTACAAGATTTTCCATTATCCAGAATATACTTTTTATTGTTACTTTCCTGAGATCCTACTATCTACCTAATGGTGAAGAATAAAGAATTCTTTAGCCAGATTAATTCTGTTTTTGTTTCCAAATATATTACAAGTACATTAAAAAAAAAAAAGATGTAGGACATTACTGGATTAGCAGTGAATTATGTTTCAGTTTTTGGAGTATCTTCCTGTATGGATACGCTGTGTTGGTCAGCTTTTGGATTTAATTGACTTGGATTTAATACAAAGAACTACCATATTAGTAGAAAATTCTTAAAGATTTATTGTAGCATTTTTGTAACTAAACTGTTGAGGAAAAAATGGCTCAAGGCACTTAAATAGTATTGCAGTTTAGCTCTATTTATGCAGGGTAAAAATTCACTTGGGTAGAATAAAATTCACTTTCACATGAGGTGACTTAGTATAGGTAAGTTAGTAATTTTAACCCATTGAATTGATACTTACAGAATGCCAAGTGTATCATCAACTCAAAGCTACACACACACACACACACACACACACACACAATGCCTCTGTGGAAGATATGTTGATCTTAGATTATACAATCTGTAACATTTTCCAAAGTATGTTTTTCTAATTAGAAAATCAATATTTAAAATTTTATTGTTATATATTAATTTTTTTAAATTTTTTAAATTTATTTTCAGCGTAACAGTATTCATTGTTTTTGCACCACACCCAGTGCTCCATGCAATCCGTGCCCTCTCCAATACCCACCACCTGGTTCCCCCAACCTCCCACCCTCCGCCCCTTCAAAACCCTCAGATTGTTTTTACCATGCTTTTCAAAAAAGAAGTTTTATACATATTTAAATTTTAAGATAAAAATTGTAAAATTGGCTATGAAAACTATTATTGCCTAATAGGTTCTCTATAAGACTTTAAATAAGTGTAATGATGAGAACATTGAAATTTCAAATTACAATGAACAAGTCAGAGGACTATTTGAAATACAGAAACAAACTATTAAATGGGAATTTATTAGATTCTTTCCTTAGTCATTGCCCTTAATTATGCTCATTTGGAATGTTCTATCAAATTGACAATTATATCTATACATGACAAAGTCATATGCTGTTGCAAACGCACATGTAGTTAAGTTTCCAAATGAGTGACACAGATAGAAAGCTATGTAGTCTCTTGAAAAGAGAAAGATCAAATGTCATCCGGGAACAGGGTTGACCTTGTATATGGATAAATATTAAAGAAAGAAGGAAGAGTCTTTTTCAATCCAATATCCATGGATGCTTACACACACATACAGACACACACACACACATACACAGATGCACCTATGCACTTCAATATTCTGGAGCACTTGTAATTTTATAAATGATAATATGCTATAAGTAATCATTTCAACAACTGTATAAAGTAAGGACAGTCAATCATCTCCATTCAGTAATTAAAGTTGGCTAAGATAGGGAATTAGGTGGAATTGCCCAAGGCAAGTGAGTGGGAACGGGATGACCATCTCCATGCGCACTATGCTGTCTACCACACAGAGCAAGAAAGAGGGAAAGAGGGAATGTGTAAAGAGGGAATGTATAATAAATACTGCATTTTAAAGGGATGAGTTAGAGAAGAATATTTTCTGACATTGAGAGAACTCATTCAAATTAAAGAAAAAAAATTATTTCATTTATTCAAATGGGCATCTACAATGAGGCAGGACATATATTAGGAATAAAGCAGTAAACTGGAAAGTCTAGGAAATCCTCTAATCTTATGAGGCTCACATGAAGTGGAGAAAAACAAATAGTAAAGAAATAAAGAACATAGTTTCGCAAAATAATTAACTGCTAGGAAATGGGTGTAGAGCTCAAAGGAAGCCATTTTAGACCAGAGCCATTAGTAGAGCAATGGTAAAGCTTAGAGAAGTCCATCCACGATCCTTCCTTCCTCGTTTCATGGCAGAAAAAAGAACAAACGTATCACATATTTGGATTCAGCTATTTTTAAAAAAGTATACTTCCAGTTCTAAATCATAAAGTTGACTCAAACAAGGGCTACTGAAGTCACAGGCTGAGACTTGCCAATATACATGTCTCTGTACCATCCGAGCATTAGCCTCTGAGTTCACTTTCCTGGCTGTTCTCTGAGGACACTGTATGTCAAAGTCTCTACAAATGGGGACTTTTGTTTGTTTGTTTGTTTGTTTTCTGCATCTGTACATAGTGCTCCTGTCTTAAGTAACTCTACTTTTAGTTACTTAAGTAACTAAAGTATAGCTCATGCCATACCAAAACATCATTTCATAGCCCATGACAGATGCTTAGAATTATTCTTTCAAGCCAGTACCTGAGACAGGATATGATCTAACACTGTGTGATCCCACTGGGTAGCTCCCAGCCACATGTGGTTGTTGAACACCTGAATTATGACTCATCCCTACTGAGAAGGGCTGCAAATGTAAAATACATACTTTCAGACTTGAAAATACTGGGTTAAATAAAAAATCTTAATTTATCCATTTCTAGTCTTTTTAAAATATGGCTACAGAATATATTTAAAGTCATATATGCATCTCATATTACAATTTATTAGATAGCACTACATAGAGGGGAGGAACTCAAGGATCAAGAACTAAGCCTAAATCTCTAAAAACCTAGGCCAAGAATGGATCTAAACCCAGACAGATAATTTCAACGAGATATAGTGCTTAACCGCTTGAAAATGAAAAAACTTGACACTCTTCTACTGACACTATTGCAAATTACATGTTTAATTATGGCTATAAAATGTCATGCACAAATTACGATCTCCACAAAAATTCCTCAATGACCGTGTGACTGTACCTATTGCTGTAAACATAGTTAAGAAGGTTGAGCTGCATACTTCTGCTTTAAATGATTATTTTTATTCTAAGCACTACTTTCACTTTGCAATCATCCTGAACACTTTAAAAAATACTTATTCTGCGGGGCGCCTGGGTGGCTCAGTGGGTTAAGCCTCTGCCTTCAGCTCAGGTCATGATCCCAGGGTCCTGGGATGGAGCCCCGCATCAGGCTCTCTGCTCTGCAGGGAGCCTGCCTCCACCTCTCTCTCTCTACCTGCCTCTCTGCCTACTTGTGATCTCTGTCTGTCAAATAAATAAATAAAATCTTAAAAAAAATACTTATTCTGGGTAAGGAATATCGTCAAGCAACATTTCAATCCCTTTGAGGTACCTCCAATTCACTGTTTAATGCATCAAATCCAAATACAGCTGTATTACTTTCTATATACAGTTAAGGACACTAGGGGGAGTCTCAGAGAACTGCACAGCTTCAAGAAAACCATTTCTCTCTGTTAACATAAGAACAGCTTAACATAACTATGCTGTTTATTTCCCCCAGAAACTCAAAGAATTTATCAAAAAAATAAAAATTCTCCTTTAGAGCCTCAAATGTATGCCTTAGATTGCTGTTGAGAATTATTTTGCTATACATACACACACACACACACACACACACACGTATAATGTACACACAGACCACATTCACATTTTCCCAAGTAATGGTAAATTTTTCCAAACAGACCTAAAATACAAACAACCTCATGTGCAGAGAACAATTAACAAACTGATCGTGTGGTTTTTCTAAGTGTACGAACTGACTGAACATTTATAATCAGGCATATACTGTGTTGTCTTTCCTCCCTTTGGCAATAATAACATCCTTTTGGAGAATTTTGTTAGGTACGGAGGTTCTTAGTTAATGATCATGAATTCCATCAATGATTCTCAAAATGTGGTCCCAGGATGAGCAGTATCGCTCTCATTTGGGAACTTTGGAAACAGGCAAATTCAGCCTCCCTTCCCCCAAGACGAACGGAATCAGAAATTTGGAGTGGGATTCAAAAATCTCTTTCAACAAACCCTGCACAATTTTGCTTCTTGTTAAAATGTGAGAATCACTGGACTAGAGGAAAACTTCACGGTGTGATAAATTGAGAAAATTTCTAGTGAACTAAAATGAAATCAGCATTTATCAGGTTAATGTGGCAATGAAGTCCAAAACCAAGATTTACAAAGTATCTAAAGAGTATTAAAATTTTTCCTTAAGGCAATAAACACATAGCAGAAAAAGAAAATCTCTCACTATTTCTACTTTTCTGATTTTCTATCCTTGCTCGGAAGAAAAATTGTGAATCCATGAATAGAAAGATAATAAGGCCAGTGCTTCTGTCTGTGCTGGCAACAGGCTGGCATATAATAAACACGATGCCATTGTTAGCTGCTATTCTAATTTTCATTGTTGGTTTTGTTGTTAGTGTTTCCTTTGCTGGATGATAAATTCCGAAAGGGTATTCACAAGGTGATAAACAACAAACTGCTATTGAATGAGAAGAAAGGTCTTATGATGAAGTATTTTTATATCTATGATACAATGTGAAATATGTTTACTGATGGTTTAAGCACTAGGCTTTGAGAATACTGAGGATTAAAATTCTAGAAAAGGACAGCTTGGAAATTTCCCTTGAGGTGCCATTTGAACGGTAGAAGAGAAAAGTGAAATTCCTACACAGACAGCATATTATTAGCAAGTTAGAGTGGTTAATGATATGTATAGAGGAGTGTGTGGCAGTGGTGAAAATGGGAATTGTCTTGGTTTCCCAGGACTGCCATAACAGAGTACCACAGACCAGCAGCTTAAATAATACACATTTATCGTGGAGGCTAGGAATCCTAAACAAGATGGCAGCAGGGTTGATTAATTTCAAGGGCTACGAGGGAAGAATCTGTTACAGGCCTCTTGCCTAGGTTTTACAGATAGCCATCTTCCTCCCTTCTTTTCACATCATCTTTCCTCAATGCTTGTCTCTACATCTGAAGTTCCCTTTCTTTTAAGTACACCGGTCAGGCTGGACTAGAACCTCCTAATAACCCCCTAATAACCTCACTTTAACTTATTACTTCTCCCCATCTCCAGATAGTTCCACTCCAAGGCACTGGGCATCAGGACTTCATGAATTTTTTTAAATATTTATTTATTTTTTTATGATAATGAGAGAGTGAGAGCATGAGCAGGAGAGGGAGAAAGAAACTGAAGCAGACTCCACTCTGAGTTCAGAGCCCTGTGTGGACTCGATCTCACAACCCTGAGATCATGACTTGAGCCAAAACAAAGAGTCAGCTGTTTAACTGACTGCGCCACACAGGCACCTCTTGGACTTCATGAGTTCTGAGAGTGGGGCCAGTATTCAACCCATACTAGTGTAATGCATCATCAGAAAATTTTAAGAAGGGAATGATATAAGTGCTTTCTGCAAGCCACGGGCAATAAGGATTGGAATGGGAGAAAATTGAGAGAGGCAAAGGCTTGAGTCACCATGAAGAGGCTGTTTAAATAGAAGTAAGGAGGAGGTTTGAGTATCACAGAACCAGGGGGAATTCAACAGCTCTCTGAGATGAAGGAATGTGTTCAGGTGGTTTTTTAAGTAAAAGAAGTAAAAGAAGAAGTAAAGAAGTAAAAGAAGAAACAACAGGAAGTGATTTAAAAATGACCATTAAGATTTTATCTGGGCTCATTATTAGTGGTGATGAACAAGCATGATAAAGAATACAGAAAATAAGGTATGGAATAAAATTTGGATCCGGTGTGCAATTAGGTATAAAGACCAATGGATTAGAGGAAATTTGGGGCTAAGAACATCCAGTTAGCACAGAGTAGATATGGAAACCATGGGAATAAATACAAATACTCAGCAGAACTTAGAGCTTAGAACGGGGAAACAGGTTGAGCGGGAAACACTGAAGAAATTAATGTCTAGGAATTAGCAGCCATAGAGGAGACTGTAAAAGTCAGAGAAATTATTGAGGAGGAGGAAGGGGGTCAGGAGAATTGAATTGTGGAAACCTCACAAGAAGGAAGTCCAGAGAGCAGACTGTTAAATGTTGAAATGCTGTAAAAAGTCAGGTCCTTTAAAGCCTGAGAAGGAGCCACTCTGTTTGGTAATTTGACTTCTAAGGACAGCAGTGTAGAATGTTCCAGAAAGTATCTGTGTGTGTGTGTGTGTGTGTGTGTGTGTGTATTTATGCCACATAGTAGAGCTACATAACACTCTGGGGAAGAGATCATCTCAATATTCTTTAGTCCCTATTCTACTGCAACACAAAACTGTCAACTTTATTTGCTAATTCATTTGCTTTACCAAATATTTAATAAGCATCTATCATGAGCCAGATACTGAGATAAACTCTGGAAATACACAGTTAAAGTCCTATGTCCTCTATCCTCAGAGAGCTTTCAAATTCATGTGGTATTTACGTTAACGGAGGGGTGTACATGGTGTTCATTTGTTGCCTCCTACCACTCTAGAAAACAAAACTTGCTCTTTTTTTTTTTTCTTTTTTGGCCTGTAGCTAAGTTCTATGCCTGAACAAAGAAGACAAGTGTTATTTATTTATTTCTTTAAAAAAATATCCTAAGCTAAAATTTTCTAATAGATTGTTGTGACTCCTCTTGACATTTTAGGAAGTTCTTGTTCTCCCTCTGTAGTGAGGAAGTGGATAAATATAGAGATGTCATAAAATGGCAATCTATAGGCTACCAAATTGCAGAACAGGTTCAAGTGTGAGGGAAAGTTGCTAGCCAATGTTTGTGTTATCTGAAGTGGATTACTGAGATTTCGAATATGCTATTACTCAGTTCATCCAGATACCACCATTACTGCTCTCTTAAATAGGATTCCAACCATAATTACCTTCACCTCTACTGTGAGTCCAAGTAGAAAACCTCAAATATCTCACATCATAAATTGGAAAGCATTTTCTTAAATTTATTTATATATATTGAAGCAAATCAAATGAATCCCAATATATTGTTGTGCCAGATATTAGTGTTTTGTTTTTTGTTTTTGTTTTATCTTTTTTACATTTGCTTTATATATTTTTTTCTTTGCTTTTGTTTTTATTGTTTGAGGGGGAAGGATTTTGAAAAACTTACAAGTAATGTCATAAACTGCATATACAATTATGGCTGTCTGTTTCAATTAAAAAATACGTTGCATGTCAGTTTTCTCTTTCACAAAGTGTTTTTTTTTTTAAACTGGATTTGCCTGTGCAACCTAGCAGTAGAGTTCTTTCTTCCTGAATATATATCCTTTCATAAATATTACTAACAGGCCAAAAAGCTGGCATTTAAATGTCATTACTATAAATAAACCATAAAATCTGATGCTGATTTGAAGGTTCAGTGTTATAGAGTAACTGGAGAAGCATTATTTTTAACGGAGATGAGCATTTTGAGATTTATGGTACCAGTGATTTCTCTCTTTAAAGAACCCTGACTAATTTAATTAAAGGTTAAGGATAAAAGCCAAGCTAATTGTGTCCTCGGGAAGGGTCAATGGCACCACCATTTTCCTGGTCACTTTGGCCAAAAACCTGGGGGTCACCTTTGACCTCTCCCATGTCCTGTCAATCATCAAGTTGTATGTCTCTTCACAATGACTCATTTCTGTTCTATCAGGCTAGTCCAGGCTGTACCCATCATACACTTTCATCACAAAAATAATTTTTAACAAGAACTAATATTAGAGGGACATTTCAGGATACATCTTGAAAATCAGAGCAAATATCATAAAACTTTGTAAATTTAGTGTATTTTCTTAACTGATCTTTTCTTCGTCCTCTTCCAGTTGATTGGCTAAAGCGTATAATGACTGAATTGTGTATGAACTAAGGATAAGCCTCTTCATCTAACATTGAAAACAATGGGTTAGCTGATTTATCCTGCCCAATTAATATTGTTTCCTCTCCATTACTCCCCAAAGCTAATTCTCCACTTCATAATTCTTATACTTCCCAGAACCTTCCCCTTTTAATATCTAGGTATGCATTTTGCACATTCACAATGTACATTCATTCTCCCTTTTTAATTTCCACCAAACCAATTCTTCCACTTAAAAAAACAAATGTAACCTAAATGATATCCTCTTAGCTAAGCTCAGCCTATCACATTTTCTTTTTGCTTAAATACAAATTTAAACCATGCAAATTAGTACTCAAATCTATATGTCCTTACATAAGGTTTTCTTGATCTTTCATCAATTTATACTATGTTCTCAATTAACTAGAAATTGTGAGTAACTCAAGGACAGTGACCCTAAACACTACTTCCAGTACATTTATTATTTTTCTTATGAACTATGTATTTTGAAAGCTTTGTGTAACCAACTCTACTTACTAACCAAATGACTACTTTTTTTATATTAGATAATCAGAATTACTGTTCTGTGGTTGATGCTATTCTGGACTTGAGAAAAGACTATACTTCTTCTATTCAACTTGCAGAAATATTAAGTCTAGCTCAAGGACTCCCATGTTTTACCTTTTAGAACTTTTAAGCATCTGGGGGCATGTCTGTGGCTAAAGGTCACTTCTTATTTTTGTTATACTCTCATCAATCAGCAACATTTCACGTGTTTAGTAAAGGTTTAATGCTATCTACCCTGATAGTTCTTAACGGGAGCTAGGAGGAACAAAACACTTTACAGCCTCAGTGAGCAAATGTAGTTGTGGTTAAAGAAGGTTATATTTTTTCAAATGTGGGCCTAAGTTTAAAATGTAAGATTATGGGGCACCTGGATGGCTCAGTTGGTTGAGGATTCAACTCTTGATTTTAGCTTCGTTCATGATCTCAGGGTCACGGGATCAAGCCCTGCATCTGGCTCTATGCTCAGCTGGAGTCTGCTGAAAATTCTTTCTTTCCCTCTGCCTCTCCACCCACCTCCTGGTTTCTTTTTTTATTTTTCTTTCTTTTTTTTTCAATAAGTAAATACATAGATACATATATAAATCAAAAGGTTCTTTAAAAAATATAGCATCGTGGGGGCGCCTGGGTGGCTCATTGGTTAAAGCCTCTGCCTTCGGCTCAGGTTATGGTCCCAGGGTCCTGGGGTCGAGCCCCGCATCTGGCTCTCTGCTCAGTGGGGAGCCTGCTTCCTCCTCTCTCTCTGCCTGCCTCTCTGCCTACTTGTGATCTCTCTGTCAAATAAATAAATAAAATCTTAAAAAAAATCAATTTAAAAAAATATATAGCATCGTGGTATAATCAAATAAAGGACTTCCATTTTTTTTAAAGATTTTTATTTATTTATTTATTTGACAGAGAGATCACAAGTACGCAGAGAGGCAGACAGAGAGAGAGAGGAGAAAGCAGGCTCCCTGCTGAGCAGAGAGCCCGACGTGGGGCTCGATCCCAGGACGCCGAGATCATGACCCGAGCCAAAGGCAGAGGCTCAACCCACTGAGCCACCCAGACGCCCCAAGGACTTCCATTTTTAAGATGAGTGTACTCTTGAGTGCTACAACAGTGGCCATTGGGCCAACAGTAGGGAAAAGGTAATTAAATTCTTCCAAATGCTCCTTTATTGCTGAGCTCCTGCATGTCATGTCTTTATCACTTATATTTGCAAAGTAAAATATATTACTTAAGCTAATGAAGCTTAGTGGATCAATTCAATGGTATGATCAGATAGTAAGCTACAAGAACAAGAAAGAAAAAATAAATGCAGAAATGCCAATAAAATAAGACAAAAATAAATACATACATATATACATATATACATAAAGGAATAGCACAGGTTAATGTAAACAACTATTTATAAAGTTAACAATATAACAATCTGAGAGATGACTTGGATGAGAAGATTGAAATTGCAAAGCAGATGATAAAAATGATATAACACTAGCCCCAAAGAAAGGTCTCCTATTCGTGTCCTAACACAGGAGCAAAGCAGGGAAAGAACTAAGCAGATACAAGCCAGTCTGGTCAGTTACTCTTCTTGTGTTGGGGGCCTGTGTTGACGGCCATAGGCACAGAGACCAAAGATGGGGGCTAAAGCAAGTCATCTAATGCTGGAGAGCTGGCCCTGACTGAGAAAGGAAATAGGGCTTGTTTTTAGTGTCTATTGACATGTTATTTCATCTTCTATGTGTGATTTCATCTTCTACATATAATTTCATCTCCATACTGGCCAATTAAGATAGGTGGCATTATGTTTATTTTCTGTATTTAAAAAAGAGAGAGGGCGCCTGGGTGGCTCAGTGGGTTAAGCCACTGCCTTCGGCTCAGGTCATGATCTCAGAGTCCTGGGATCAAGCCCCGCATCAGGCTCTCTGCTCAGCAGGGAGCCTGCTTCCTCCTCTCTCTCTGCCTGCCTCTCTGCCTGCTTGTGATCTCTCTGTCAAATAAATAAATAAAATCTTTAAAAAATAAATAAATAAAAATAAATAAATAAAAAAGAGAGACTCTTTTTTTTTTTTTTTTTTGTAACTTAACCAATAGCACACCTTTTCTTGGAAGGAGCAATAAAAATGTATGCCCTATTTTATCAGCTTCCAAAGTTCAGACATATGGCTCCAGCTGACCATCATCTGGTCTTAACAGGTAGACAAACTAGACAGAAATTTCCCTTCAAACACATGAACCAAAAGTTTCAGTAAAGAACTTCCAAATAATTCAAATGAAATTCCATTCTTTCTCAGGTCATATGAGCAGTATGGCATTCTTGATAGGATTTTCTGTGGAAATAATTGTGGGAGCTCCTTTCAATAATTTATTCAAGAAATTTATTGAACTTAACACCATAGGCATAGTAAAAAATAAAATATTCTCTGACTTCATGGTAAATACAGTTTAAGAAGAAAATAATTTAAAAATAAAAGCATACATAAACATAGTTTTGAACACGGAAAATGTCATACGACCCAGAAAAGCAGGATTAGCTTAGATAGTGTAAATGCAATTTTATAGTAAAATATAGAAAAAACATTTTGACTGGGGACAAAAATGCTCCATGGTAAAGATGTTATCTTTCATCTATTATGGTTGCAGTAAGAAGCCAATGGATGAAGTTTGCCGAGGAAAGCAATCTGATTCCACTTCTATTTTTAAAAGATTCTTCTGGCAGTTGTGGAGGAAGGATTAAAGAGAGTCAGTAGCAGAATCAGGGAAAGGAATTACATGTCTAGGAAAAAGTAACAGGATTAGAGCAAGGTGGTAAGAATGATGAGAGACTTGGATGGGTTTCAAGAGATGTTTTGTAGGGAAAAGGCCAGGCTACAATCACGGATATTATATGAGTGTTGGGGGTAGAGGGAGGTGTCACAGGAATATGGCATTTATTCCAGCCATTTTGTGTACAGAGGTGCTACTTATTGAAACAAAGAAGGCTAGGGAAATTGTAGGTTTAGGGTGGTGTGAAGCCCTGAAGAAGAGGAAATGGGGAATCAGTCATAGATGGCTGATATCAGAAGTGATGGGAGTCCTAAGATTGCTAAGTTAGTGGATGACGTTAAAAAGAAGGACAGGGACAGAAAAGGAGGCAGAGGAGAGGCAGGAATGTGGCACTGTGGAGGCCAAGAAAGATGGAACATAGACTGCATTAAAAACAGCTAAGAGGTCACAAAAGATGATGATTAAACAGCCCATGTGGACCATTACAACAAAGAAGTTACACGTGACTTTAATGAGAGCAATTCAGGCAGAATGGCATTGGGAGTAGTAGGAGAAGATGGAACAGAGAATGGGAGATGAGAAGTGAAGCCAGACTATGTAGACCACTTTGATGGGGGCTTGGTTGGGAAGAAGAATAGACACACAGGAAAGTAATAAAAAGCTGTAGCTTAATTTGATGATATATAATACAGATTAGATTTGAATGCTAATGAGAAGGACTCAGTAATAATAAAAAGTAACAACAACATCTAGTGTTCAGGTTTCTTGTGTGCTGGGAATTCTTCCATATGTTCACCCGTATGGACTTACTGAATACTCATGACAATCCTATGAAATATTTACTACTGTTTTACATGTAAGACAAGCAAACTGGGGCACAGAAAGATGAATTGTCTAAGGTACCAAACTGGTGAGTGAAGGAGTCAGGATTTAGAGTCTCGTTCTAGTTTTGGCTCTTAATATTCTATAATGTATTAGCTTTTCAAGAAGGGAAAGTCAAAGTGTAGGCAAGGGAAAATACAACAGATGAAATCTATGGAAAGCAGGGAAAAAAGGAATCTAAAATAAATGTGGAGGGATTGGCTGTTATTAGACAAAAGACATGTTCTTTGTTGGATTTGGAAGCATCTTAATAAAGAAGCTTTGTTTATCATATCTGATCAACTATGATTCAATGAATCTTCAGATAATAATAAATGACAGTAAGGCTTTCTTTTGAGAAAAAAATGGATTATGACAAGGCTTAAGGTTCTCTAAACAAGTATTATTTGTGTGTGTGTGTGTGTGTGTGTGTGTGTGTTTTTACTTCCAGCATCTAAGTATCGTACTTCAGAAACTGAAACCCTCAATCCAGATGTCTTTTCCAGTACCTCTAGTAAGTGTTAAATTGCTTCTAATTTGATTAAGTACAAAAGTGATTATTATGTGGTGTTGATGGCTATATTTCAGGTGTGGCTGAAGCATGTATAAAGTGCTTTTGGATATGCTAACAACTCAATAGTGTTAATTAAAGGAAATAATATGCTTGGCTCTGATTTGGAGGATTCCTGCTTGGATGGTGACAATACTGAAAGTACAAGGGGAAAAAAAGGAAGAAAGAAAAAAGAGAAAAACCTGAATTTTGAGAATTTTCTTGTATCAGCAGGATTTCTTGGTTTCCAGTGTGAAGCCATGTAATCTCCTGGCTCACATAAACAATTTTTTTATGAATTTCCTTGAAATTCTTATGTCTCCCAATTTAGTGAAGATGGGTATGGAAGATGAAGGGAATTAAAAAGGAAATCTCTTATTTTACTGATAGAAGGTTTTCTTCTTGTAGTCTTTTCTAAAATTAGTAATATATTTCTTAAAAGTTGAGGAATATATATTTTAGTTAAAAAAGTTACTGTGTTACATTATAACACGCTATAATGCTATAAACATCCGGGAGCATGTATCCCTTCAAATTAGTATTTTTGTATCCTTTGGATAAATACCTAGTAGTGCATTTACTGGGTCATAGGACAGTTCTAATTTTAACTTTTTAGGAACTTCCATGTTTTCCAAAGTGGCTGCTCTGGTTTGCATTTCCACTGACAGTGTAAGTTGGTTCCCCTTCCTTTGTATCCTAATCAACACCTGTTGTTTCCTGTGATGTTAATTTTAGCCATTCTGACAGGTGTGAGATGATATCTTATTGTTGTTTTGATTTGTATTTCCCTGACGATGAATGATGTTGATCATCTTTTCATGTGTCTGTTAGCCATCTGGATGTCTTTGGAAAAATGTCTATTCATGTCTTCTGCCCATTTCTTAATGGGTTACTTGTGTTTTGAGTGTTGAGTTTTATAAGTTCTTTATATATTTTGAATATCAACCCTTATCAGATATGTCATTTGCAATTATCTTCTCCCATTTGGTAGGTTGCGTCTTATTTATGTTGACCGTTTTCTTCACTGTGCAGAGTTTTTTTAATTTTTATGAAATTCCAATAGTTTATTTTTGCTTTTGTTAATCTTGCCTCAGGAAACATACTTAGTAAGAACTTGTTACAGCCGATGTCAAAGAGATTACTGCCTGTGTTCTCCTCCAGGATTTTGATGGTTTCCTGTCTCACGTTTAGGTCTTTCATCCAATGATGAATGGATAAAGAAGCTGTGGTGTATATATATACATATGCATGTATATGTGTATATATGTGTATATATACACATATATATGTGTATATATACATATATATGTGTGTATATATATATATATATAGTGAAATATTACTCAGCTATAAAAAAGAATGAAATCTTGCCATTTGCAATGATATGGTTGGAGCTAGAGACCATTATGCTAAGCAAAATAGGTCAGAGGAAGACAAAGACCATGTGATTTCATTCATATGTGGAACTTAAGAAACAAAACAGATGAACATAGGGGAAAAAAGAGAGAGAGGCAAACCAAGAAACAGATTCTTAACAATAGAGAACAAACTAGGGATTACTGGAAAGAAGGTGGGTGAGGGGATGGGTTAAATAGGTGATGGGTATTAAGAAAGGCACTTGTTGTATTTATGCGTTGAATCTCCAGACTGTACATATGAAACTAATATTACACATTATCTTAACTCACTGGAATTTAAATACAAATTTGGAGAAAGAAAAAATAAATAGTGCTGAAAGAAAGAAAGAAAGAAAGAGAAAGAAGAACAACAGACTGTTTTCCATCTTCCTGGGATAGAAAGAAGTCATGTTTAATTTCCTTCTCCCCCACACATCCTCCTCCCTTCTTGCCTCCCACTCTCCTTCCTTCCAAACACGATTACTGCAGATTTACAAGGTTTGTAATTGCCGCACCCATGTGAAAAATTGAAATTTCTGATTTATTGTTTATTATCTTTTAAGTTTGTTTGTTTGTTTTTAGTAATTTTTACACCCAACATGATGCTTGAACTCATGACCCTGAGATCAAGATTCTCATGCTCTTCCAATGGAGACAGCCAGGCACCGCTACTTTTAATTATTCTTACAGAGTAATTATCAAAGATTGGTTATAGAATTTCAAAGAGAAAAAAAAGATTAGTTTTCTGTATAATATGATCTAAAGAATTTCTCACTGGGAATTTATATTCAGAAGTAGATTCTGTAACTTCTATTGGGGCATTAATAGGAATTTGAAGGATAGGATAGATAGGAATATGAAGAGCATAATCTACTGTTGCCTAAATTCCAAAGGAACGGATGTAGGAATTATTCATATCTTAATTTCCTCCCATCCTTACACTTTGATAATACTATTTCAATGATAATGGAGGAAAGAAATGGATAATAGAAAAAAGTTGTGATCATTAATCAATGAAAAACTTAAAAGTATCCATTCATAAAAATGATAATAATTCAATCATAAGAAAATTAAAGAAGGGATATTTGGTAGATTCAACATGATGAACAATACACCAGGAACACTAAAGAGTTCTATCAGGCTTAAAAGATTTCCTAACAAAGAGTAAATTACATGATCCCATTTCCATGAAAATATTTTTGTCAAAACAGCTCCCTCCCTCAATAAGGATGATTTGACCACAAAACAGCACCCTCTTGATCACCACTTGTTCCAGGAAACTGAATATTGACTAATTCTTTCTCTTTTGAAATGTCCCCAAATGTTTGCTCATCCCTTTGCAGCTAACCAGTGACTACCAAATTCACCTGAAGATCAGTTAGGTAGTCTCCCCCTGCTGGCAAACTTTCTACCCTATGGAACACTTGACAAGAGACTCTATCAGTGTTTCTTATTTTTACTCTATAAAACTGACTCTTCTTTCCAACTCCTTTTACAAGTAAAGGTAGAATGCCTTGTTTGAGATCATATGAACTATTTTGAAATCTAATTTGGGGCTTTGATCTCTAATCCCTCAAATATTTTAAATATCCTAACTTACAGACGCATCTGGATGTTTTATCTAAGTTATTACTTCTGACCAAATCAAATAGAAATAATGTCATATAATTGATCATTCTAGATACCTCTATGGACCAAGATTAAATCAGTGGGGAAAAACAAAAAAAAGTAGGTCTCACTCCAAGGCTAATCCGTAGACCTGAAGTGAGCATCCCGCTGATGCTACAACTCTTTGAAAAGGATTTCATTCCATAATTTGACACATGGACACTAAAACCCAAAGGCAAAATTCGAGTCTGTAGTCTAACACAAAAATGTCAAATTGGGAAGTGTGATTTTTCAAACCCCAATATTGTGTGTGTGTGTGTGTGTGTGTGTGTGTGTGTGTGCACATATATGCCCACACAAGCATATGAAGGAGGAAATACTGGTGTTCCTTTAAAAGGGAACAGTATCAGAAAGCCAAGCAAAATGAAGGGACAGGGTCTTGCTGAGAGGAAAAAAAAAATGCATCTATAAAAAAGAGGAAATAATCTGGAAAACAAAAAGTTTAGGCAATTTTAACTTTACTCTGGGGTTGGTTGTGTCTCCTTTTGACTCCTTTGGTCTGGTCCCTGGATCCCCTCCACTGCCATTATAAGCTTCCTTGCACATCATCCTCCATCCCACAGCCAGAGCATTCTATCTAAAACTCAAACCTGACCATATACGTTCCCCATTTAAAGCCTCTTTTAGTGGTTCCCAATTTTCTCTTAGGATAAATCTCACCAGTATCCTCTCCCTCTCCCCAGACTCTACCTTACTCTCTCTTGCTTCCGGTCTCTGCACGCCCTTAAAATAATCCTGCTTGAAATAACCTCTGCCCCACTTGCCATTTCCTCCCTTAGCTAACCCCCAATATTCTTTCCAACTTACTGCTTAGAAACCTTTCTCTCTGGAAAGACTCTTACTTATATCCACCTCCCTCCAAGTATCCTAGGCAGTCCAGTAGCTTCCTGCAGTTATAAGCTCCTGCTCTAGAGGGCGCACTCGTGCATTTGTTTTCTTCCTTAGTCTATAAACCGCCCTAGATTGTGAGCCAGTTTACAATACGGCCTGGTGTCCATCTTACTCCTTGTTATGTAAACAGTATTTAGCAGAATTCACGGTATATAGCCACTAATTAATAAATATGAAACTAATGAATGAATGCATTTGAAAGTGATTTAGATAAACCATAAAAATAAGAATGAAAAAAATACATCAAAGATAAAGGGTTACAAATACTCTTTCCTAAAATGAGATTTAAAAATAAGCTCCTATCCTCAACTAGCTTTTGAAAGCTTTTAAGACCTTGGTAAAATATAGTCTTCCTGATTTGTGATTATACCAATAGTACATCAATGATATGTGGTCCACTGACAAAATGGAATGCTTTGCAGAGCTAGAAAATTAGATTAAAACAGAACAAACTGATTGGATTTAAAGATTATGTGGGGTCACAGTCTCGAGACTTGCATTTGAGAATTGCCAGTAGTGAGAGTATTATATTATCCATAAATCCATCTTCCATGTAAAGAAATACATGTTGTGAGCAGGCTGATCTGTTGCAGCTCGTATCTTCTAAGTATTCACATCAGCACATGATGCTAATGTGTGTCACTGCATATCATTTGCATGCTATACTGTTATTTACTTAGTAATTCAAAAGGGAGTGAATGTGGAGCATGGTGCTTGTCATGACAGGCATTTTTCAAATATAATAATTCCTCCATTCAAACATAATCCACACATGAATTAATAATGCATGGTTAGCACACATATGACACATGGTAAAATTCTGGCTAGATATACCTAAAAACGTTTTATGTAAATTCCATGTTGAAATTCTTATCGTTTATAAATGTAATTTAATGCATTCTAAATTCTTCCACTTTTTGCACTAAGGATTTGAAAATATCTCCATCAAAAAAACAAAACAAAACAAGAACAAAACCCAGCATATTCTAGGTAAAATACAGATATTAAAATCTTTATATTAACACACACACACACACACACACACACATACTCCAACTATAAAAACTCAACTAAATTAATGTTGTTAGTTGTTGTTCGTTTCTGTTTTGTTTTGTTTCGTTTACTGAAGGGCTTAATTATAGAAATTGTTACATAATTGATATTTTCCATGTTAAAATATATATTTTAAAAGAATAGCCTCTAGTATAGCAACATTTGGGTAGGACAAGGTAGTTATAGACATGACCATAAATATTCTTTAACCTTTTATTTTTATTTTATTTTTTATTTTTTTTAAAGATTTTATTTATTTATTTGACAGACAGAGATCACAAGTAGGCAGAGAAGCTGGCAGAGAGAGAAGGTGAAGCAGGCTCCCTGCTGAGCAGAGAGGCCGATGCAGGGCTCCATCCCAGGACCCTGGGACCATGACCTGAGCTGAAGGCAGAGGCTTTAACCCACTGAGCCACCCAGGCGCCCCTATTTTTTAATGTTTTAAAACAACGATAAAAATGAATCATCTGTCTTTAGAGAGCAACTTATATTTGTTGTTCCAAAGGGGGAGGGAAGATTGCTTTCAAACTTCTTATATCCTATCCTTCTTTTTCCTCCAAAAAGGCAAAGATATCTGCCTATGACAAGCAAACTATGATATGCTGTCCAATTTGAAAATTAAAAAAAATAATAATAATTACCATGGTGATTATAGGGTATCATGAAAATACATAGCTGTTTTAGTATTATTATGGAACTCATAATATTATGTTGAGTGTTAAAAATAAAGCATTATTGGGATGCCTGGGTGGCTCAGAGGGTTAAGCCTCTGTCTTTGGCTCACAGTCTTGGGATGGAGCCCCACATCACTTGGGGCTCTCTGCTCAGCAGGGAGCCTGCTTCCCCCACTCTCTCTGCCTGCCTCTCTGCCTCCTTGTGATCTCTCTGTGTGTATCAAATAAATAAATAAAATCTTTTTAAAAAAAAGCATTGTTTACTAACTGGAAATAATAATAATATAAAAAACTATTTTAAAGAATTTGGAGAGAAGCAAATATGGAGTTTAACTCTAAGAATTTTCCATTTTTAAATAATCTTCTGTATTGCACTGCATATTAAAGATGTACAGAAAGGAGAAAAAGAAATTATTAAAGTTGGATCAATATAAAAATATTGAATTTTTCAGAGTTTCTAATCCTATTTTCTGTAAGGTAAGTTTTTTTTTTTTCCCTCCCATTTTCACTGAGCAAGAGATAAAATAATATTTTTCTACCCCTAGCAAATTTATAGACTAAGGCCTAATTTTGAAAGATGAATTAGAACAAAACTAACATCCTGGAGGAAGTTCCGTTTTTAAGTGGGTTCTCGAATCCTCTGCCCCTCAAAGTACGGGCCTTGAATTAGCAGCACTGGCAGCACCTGGGAGCTTATGAGACACGCAGAATCTCCTGGTGCCACTCGAGACATTCTCATTTCAAATCCGCATGGTAACAAGACCTCCTGGAGATCTGTATACACATTGAAGTTTGAGAAGGCAAATTCTATTACACAGGTACATATAATGCATCCCTCCTCAAAGCTCAAGGAGATTTAGCACAGTCATAGTCACAATGTTTTTCCATGATAGGAAGGGGGGTATGTTTTAATTTTATAGACAAGCAAAAAATAGTATGCACAAGGGATGTGATTTACCACTTATTACACAGTCAATAATGATAAGTTCGTCGATGAGTAATCAATATTAAAATGATTTCTTCCTCTTACTCTGTAACTTGAAGCTATAAGGGGAATGCTCTTTTAGGTAATAAAAACAGACTCTTGCTAACATCATTGAGTTTTTATGGAATTAGAAGTCTTATAGTATATAAAGAGAATAATCTCCAGAATGAGTTTACTTTCTATGTTCTTTTTCTTATTAATGATCAGTAATTAGAGCCGTACAAATCTATGTGATTGCAGCGTAAATGAACCTTTGTGCCTTTTTACTGTATTTTACTGGTGATAAATTATCTTATTTTATCATGCTATTCCCCCAATCTGAATAATTTTGCTGATTTAATAAGTTTAATTGATTCATTTCATTGTTTTTCATGCCTAACTCTAATAAACAAATAGTTACTGTTCTCTATTTGCTAGGGCAAAACACAGTGTAGGAATTGGTGTGTGTTAAATGATGAATAAGATACAATCTCTGCTCTCAAATACACTCCAGTTCATCAGGGAGAGAGAAACGTACACAAATAACCATGATTAATTTCAATGACAAAGAAAATGCTGTGGGAACACAGAGAACAGTCACTTCTGATTTGTGGAATTAGTTAAGACTTGTTGAAGGAGAAAACACTTAAAACTAGGCCAAAGAGGATGAGGAAAAGATCGTATAGGGCAAGTTATGTGTGAAGAGAGCAAGAGTATCTCCATGTGTCCAGGGAATTATTTCAAAAAGTGCCCAGGGAATGAAGTAACCAAATAATTTTACTTACTTAGCTACTTACATGCAGGTACACAGTTTAAAACTGACACTTGAAAAAATAGATACGATTAGTTCCTATCGTATATATCTATACATATCAATGAATTAATCAGGAAAGTGGCAAGATGACAAAGTCCATTCAGAAGAGAGTAAAACAGGCTGCTTAACATGAAGTCAGTAGAGAGAAAAAAAAAAAATCCCAGGAATAATGTTAATATTAGATACAAAGTTGGTTAACAACCTATTGGGCAATAAAAATGTAACCTTTGAGGTTATCTTTTCCAGTAGACAGAAATCATGAGTTACTTATCTATCTTCTAAAAGTTAACATCTAACTTTACAGTCTGGCTCTGATCAATACAAAATCAAACAAACTTACAATTCCCTAGGACATCAGCTGACTCACAAGTGAAGTGTTTGAGGATGCTTAATAGAACTTCAAAAGGGCACGTGTAGATAAAATTAAGTTGATTTGTCAACACTACCCAGTTAAGTAGCTATTATCATACCCAGTTGGTAGAAGAAACTGAGTCTTAAAGATAATTAGACAAATTGCCCAAATCACATAGCTGATACACAAAAGAAGGAAGATCTGAATCCAGATTTGCTTGATTTCCAGGACATAGCCTTGGAACTACACAAAAGGAACAGCTAATACTTCTGTCCCAGGCAACATCTAGGTGCTAAATTAAATAAATTATCTTAATATTTAAAACAAACACCCAGTCCCCACTGCCCCCAACTAGGACCACCAAACCATGAGGTTTTCAGAATTCTACTGCACAAATAAAGAGACAGGGATTCAAAAGAGCAGAAGGACAAAGGGAGGGTAAGGTAGTCAGTGGTGAAAGACCTGGGAAAGCAGCTTGATTTTGAATTCTAAGATTGTATATATATTGTGTTCAAAGAATAATACACTTTGGTGTGCCCTGAGGAAAGGCAGACAGAAGTTACGGAATCAAGAAAGTGGATGAAAAAAAAAAAAAGTGGATGGAGATGCTCTTTGGGCAAGAATTTGCTTTTTGTGATTCTTAACCATTTTGGTTCATATATCAGTCTGTGATTCAGAGAAAGTTATGGAGTCTTTCTGCTGAAATGTGTCTATCTATTAATACACAAAATTTTGCCTTCCTATGTACCCACAAAATTTTGTACTTTTTGAGGACACTAAGAATTTACATAAGGATACCAATAGGTGGTCAGTGAGAACATCCATGAACATTTTAGACCTTCCTATGTATTGTTTAAGCACATTGTTCAAATAAATGGGATTTTGACTGAAACAAAGGGGATGAAAAACAGTGCACTACTTATCTTCCTCTGGTTAGCACCAAGACCAAACACCCGAGTTCACACTGATCCAATTCCAGCCTCTTGATTTAATACAAAATCTACCTTTTCCCAGGTACAACTAAAAAGATATGAGCATAATAATGTGATTGAAGGCACAACCTCTGAAGCTACATGCCCAGGTTTAAATATCAGCTTCCCTAACTTCTAGCTATGACTTTTTTTTTTTTAATTCTCTGTTTTAGTATTCTTACCTATAAAAGGAGGATAATGATGGTACTTACCTGTTAGGAGGTTTCAGTAAGTTTCCATTTATATGTATATCAAGTGTTTAAAGCAGTATTTGGCACCTGAGCATTTGCTAAATAAATAGGTGTTCACATACCCCAACTTTTACCATTTTCTTTTGCTTAAAACATGTTAATTAAATACCGAGAGTCCACAATATCACTTCTTAAGGTCTATAACATATCTGCGACTGTATTTTGCAGGATAGGACTCTTAACTGTGAGCTTTCAAAAATCTTAAGAATATATATATATATATACATATATATATGAATATATAAATGATTTCACTGCTGATTTAAAGAGTATTAGCCTTCTGAAACGTGAAAAAAAATGATTATTTTTCCTGTTCCTAAAATGGAGATAGCAGCTATAAATTACTTATTCTGTCTACAAACTGGTATAATTTAACTTAAAGTTTCCTGGTATTTCCTGACTAATTAATTATGTAATGTTAAATATGAGTTCATTAGAAAAAATATGTACCTAATGTATGTTCTTAACTACTAAGCTTTATCTTATTGTACTTTGTCTTTTGAATTATTGAATTAATAAACTCTACCATTATCTTAATTGGGGCTTTGCACCTTGATGATTCTATCTCATGGAATTAATTACCATTTTGTTTCTCAGTATCTTGGTACAAAAATCTCCAAGTCCCATAGCTACTATTGGCATTTTATTGAAAAGATTTTATGACTTCATATTTTAGTGTTTTATGATTTAATCATATTCTGAAAAATTCTATAGTTTTAAGTAAGGAGCAGTCTGAAATTTATACATTACCCCAGTAATAGGAAACATTCCCACTCACTATATTAATTCTGATAAGGTAAACTCTGTCTCATAACATCTCCCATCCAAGTACTAACCAGGCCCAACCCGGCTTAGCTTCTGAGATCAGACACCTCACAACATCTACTTTGATTAAAAACATATAAATTTGCCTTTGATAACACTTTATTTTCTGGACTTAATGCTGTTTTAGTATTTCAGGGTTTCTTTTTCATAAACCTGGATAATACTTAACATTTATTTAACTCACTCAGGAACCGTAAGTCTTCAAATATTCTAAAGATGAAAAGACCTTACATAATTTCACATCATTTATGCAAACATGATGTATTGCTCACCTTCTGGAGTTAAGAAGCAGACAGTATTTTAAGTCTCCTTTAATTTCCACTATGTAAACTTTAGGATGTTTCTCATTATGTTCCTTACAAGGAGTTCTGTCATACAAATTGAGTAAGAAAATGAGAGATTTATGGATAAGCTGGGGACAGAGGTAGAATTTTGAAATGAGCATATTTATAAATCCATGTATTTTATAGATGACTTTCAAAAGGCACAGAGTGAAATTCACATTTCTGACTGAAGATATTATTCCTGCTCAAATTATAAATATATCTTCAGCAGGATACATGTTTCTAAACTAGACTACCTTCCTCAGTAAATTTCTGTATTTTTTTTGAACAGTAGAGGGAGCTCTGAAAAAGCTTAGTAAATAGGTGAAAAGTGGAAGTTATAAAATTCTGAGTGAAAATTACTAAAAATACTTCAGTCATAAATCAATAAGTTGATTTTTACTTTAGAAGTGATGTGCCTTTTGAGATCCTTTAGAGGGTTAATACGCTTTATTTTTCATGTCTTGAAAAATTACTTCATTTTAAAGAGCTCTGGATATGTCATTTGCTATTGTCCATACAGCCCGTTAAGTTTATGTATAAATCTACTTAAACATTTCTGGAGTTTTATAGGACCTTTTATATGCTTACTCTCTCCACTTTATGCATGTTATAGCTGTACTAACAGTTTGTAAAAAGTGATACTTATTAAGTCTCCAAAAACGTTATTGTTTAAAGTTTGGCTTGCTGACCCTGTGGGTCTAAATAAAATTGGACTGGAATAAACATAGTTCCATAAAAGCCCAGAACTACCCAATGGCTATAGCTAGTTAATAAACAGTTGATTTTAATGAGTATTTATTGGAATCTTAACGTTGTTCTGGGTACCCCAATAAATATAAAAGGAATACAACCAAGTGAGAATGTTCTCAGGAGCATAGAATAGCTATTCTGGCAGACAGAAAGGATTTAGGGCCAGAACCTGGTTTCTGGGGTTTGAGTAGAGGCTCCATTTTTGAGACAAATAACTTATTCAGATATAATGATTCATATATGTCTTTGAGGATTTGATGTGATGATTACATGATATAATGAAGGTAAACTTTCTTAATCTGTTGCTGAATCACAAATTTTCAATAAGTAACCTCCTTTTTCTATGCATATCCACCAGAGCTAGTAAACCCCCACAATTCATAATCCATATTTCCCAAATCCAAACATCTCTGAAAACTGATATAATTTTCCATGTAATTCACTTTATAGCAAAACCTAGAACTGACCCAAACTAATTTAGCAGTAAGATATGACCTCAACTGAAAGGAAGTTAACTATAGTCACTGTATTTTATACTTTATAAACATCCATCTTTGGGGGGGAAATGCCTCAAACTATTTATTTTGCTGATATTCCCTCTTCTACATTAGCATGAACAAAATACACAATTTAGAAGCCATATCTACAGTGTCGACAAGCTCTGCTGCTAAATGTACAAAAATAATTTTAATGTCTAAGAAACAGGGGGCTCTGTAAAGCTACAACTTCAAGAATAAAAGCCTTCTTTAAAAAACAAGCATCAGGTAACAGGAGAACTGGAAGACCTTTTCTTTTCAAAGGTATATAAAATAATGTTCTTAACAACTGATGGTGACTACATAAAATAAACCTTTAAAGATCACTATCTCTTATTTTAGGAATATATTGTCTATCAATTCTAATCAGAAAATGACTCAAAATCAAGCACAAAATACCACATTCCCTTGACTGTAAACATCCACCATTTTGCTGAAATTACCATCTCTGATGATTAAGTGCTCATATAGAACCCCATGTGGATTTTATATCACATCCAATATATGTTTACCATTATAGTCCTAGACTTTGGAAACTTCTGAACTTTAAAACGCTTGTCTGAAAGTGTTTTGGGTGAAAGATTGTGACCATATAGCCTGTATCCATCTCTAAACTGTCTTGAGTATATGATAATGACCATGTTTAATTTATAAGGCTAGAAATTATAGATGGGTAAATATCATGCAGGAAAGATCTAAAAAATAATCCATCATTAGGTAGGCTGTTCTGGACTGTTGGGGTTTTTCCAAAATTCACTGAAATCCTAACCCCCAATGTGATGATTTTAGGAGTTGGGACTATTGGGAAGAAATGAAGACAAGATGAGGTCATAAGGGTGAAGCTCTCATGAATGGGGTTAGTGTCCTTATAAGAGCCAGGAGAGGGCTTGCTTCCTTTCTGTGTTTTTGTCATGTGAGGATACAAGAGAGTCAGTAGTCTGCATCTTGGAAGACAGCCTTCACTAGAACTTGACCATGCTGGCATCCTGAGCTCAAAGATCCAGCCTCCAAAACTGTGTGAAATAAATTTCTGTTGTTTATAAGCAATCCAGTCTACAGTGCTTTGTTATAACAGCCTGATTCAACTAAGACACAGACCATCCCCCATGGAAGAATTTATGTCCCCATCAAGCCCTGAAGTTGTTGTTGTTGTTTAAAGATTTTTTAATTATTTATTTGTCAAAGAGAGAGAGAGGGAGAGAAAGCACAGGCAGGCAGAGGCAGAGGAAGAAGCAGCCTCCCTGCCTAGGAAGGAGCCCGATATGGGACTCAATCCCAGGATGCTGGGATCATGACCTGAGCTTGAAGGCAGCTGCTTAACCGACTGAGCCACCCAGGTATCCCAAGCCACTGAAGTATTAACATTGAAATTATCTAAACATTATAACAGCATTATATAGAACCACTGTGAATTCTTGCTAACCAGAGACTAGTTCTTTATGAGATGATGACAACTTATTTAGTTGCGGATTTATCCCATCAATTCTGGCATATATCTACATCATTCAGTAGAACATCGAATGCTAGGAGTTCATATATCATGAAACACTGTTAAGTCAATTAGATAACAGGTGACAAATCAAAGAGAAAATGATTCAGAATTATTGTGGAGTGAAGGCTGATGATAAAATGATTTATAATATATCTAATAGATTTTTTATTGATCCTGGTTCTTCACCAGTCATTCTATAGGTAGAGTAACAGAAATACCACCAGAATTTCTCCTAAAGAAATATGAACACTGTATTCAAGAATAGCAATAAGGACTATTTTATATTCCTGAAAATGAAACATAAGAAAATTGGAGAAAATAAAAATACAGATGTTAATTATAGGGACCAGTTTATGGGGCACCCGGGTGGCTCAGTAGGTTAAATATCTGCCTTCACCTCAGGTCATGTCCCAGGGTCCTGGGATTTAGTCCTGCATCAGGCTCCCTGCTTACTGGGGACTCTGCTTCTCCCTTTCCCTCTGCTGCTCCCCTGCTTGTGCTCACTCTCTCTCTGTCAAATAAAAACTTAAATACATACATACACACATACATACATAAATAAAGGGACCAATTTAGACTTTATTTAAAAAAAAAGTTATAGTAGTTTAGTATTATGCAGGTACTCCTATAGACCAAATGTCTTTAATATATATGCATGCCAATAATTTTTATATTAATACAGCCTAAAATGCACACACATATTATTTCCTTCTTGGTCTATAATAGACCCTTTCTGCCCCACCACCAACCCTACAAGTTTTCAGTGGCATCACTAAGTACAACCCTGAATCTACAGTTCCAATTACTATGTGAAGAAAACACTATGTTGAGATGCTTTTATAATGGTAACTGAGATATTACACCAAGATACATACATTTCCAAAATAAGATAAGTGTAGCACTAGTGAAACAGGCAATGGTATGAAAAGAATGGTTTAGTAAAGGGAATTTATGAATACGAGCTCACAATCACAAACAGAATAGAATGTGTGTAAGTAAACCCACATGCTGAATAAATATTTTCTCCTAAAAGCACAATCATGTAATTTTCATGAAATACAAAAATTGCAGTTATTTTCAAAGTTACCTCTACATGTTTTCTTCTCCTTTTTAATGATAGACAGCTTTTGTCTTTTTCTTATCTCCTTTCTTTTCCCACTGTGGGGCTCGTTTATTTTCTGGTCATAGTTTTATTTTGGCTTTCCCTGCTGTGTTGGTGTTAAAACAAATTAGTTTAATATGTTTTCCTAAAGGTAGCTGAGTTAGATTTTTTTTTCTTTCCTATGGATAAAGATAAAAATGGTTTAATAAATTTATTTGAAGGTAGTTGAGTTTTAGTGCCTCTGTGACTTACTTCCTGCTGAGGAACCTCAGTGTGGCCCACTGACATATTTTGAAAGCTGCCTGAAGAGTTGTGTTGTTGCTTTATCTGATCAGTGTACTGAAGTCATGCAGTTTTCATCACTTTTTCCTCTTTTGACCTTCTTCTCTCCCTTTTTTGCTTTCATACTCCCTCCCTCTCTCTTTTTCTGTATTCCTTCTTTTCTTTCTTCCTTCCCTTGGTTGCAGTGATATTTGGAACACTGCCAAAATGTATTTTGTAAACATTAAGGACTCGAAGAGCATGTTACAAACAGAATGACTTTTGTTAGTTTGTTTCTTATAGTTTAAAAAAATAATAGAATTATGCTCAGTAAAGAGGAGATGGATTTTTAAAACTGATCTACATTCTTTAGTAAATTGCTACTTCTGATTAGGCTGACGTGGGGATTTCTCAAGATGGTGTTTTCAGAATAGTCCCCTGGCCCAGGCAGCAGGTACTTGGAACTGAGTGAGCTACCAAGGGTATGATAAGGACTCTGCAAGGGTTTCATGCTGCTTCTCTGCCGGTGCTCTCATTAGAGCCCAAGTGAGTCTAATTTTAGAAACCTCCTGTTTATTACACTTCTTTGCAAATCATGGGCATTCCTTGCCTACATGATTAGAAATTCCTGAGAAAACTTATGTCAGAGCTTTTTACCTCATTCCTTTGGAAAGTCCCTTGGTATCAGGCTCTCTGCTGTGTTTACTAGTGTCAAAGTTCTCTTGCACTGACCCTAACATAGAATCCATCCTATGGGACAAGGTAAAACCCTCAGGACCCCCAGTGCAAGCAATTCACTGGCATTTCTGTATTTCAGTGGAAACTTGGTGGGTAGAACCTATATACTCTTGTGAAGAAACTTTGATTTTTTCCTAAGTATGACAGAGGACTCAGTGATGAGTGTGGCTGGCAATCAAATTTTCTCACTCAATTGGTAATGGCATTTACCAATTTACCAATACCAATACCAATTTACCAATTTACCAAATACCAATGGCATTTACCAATTTACCAATCTACCACCTAGCAGGTGGTATATTCAAGACTATAGTGAGCTGTCTACTATACTAGAGAAGTTGACACGGCCATTCACTTCCTTGGATGTTCTGAGATTGTAGCAAACTCTATTGCATGATTACATTTGACTACCAAGTTGGTGAGACCATTACGGCTACCACAACCTAAGTCACCAGTATATGGCCAACCAAAAGACATTTCTCATTATTTATTTACCAGGAACAAACAATAACAAAAATAACTGGTTGTTTTGTTTTGGTTTTTTTTCACTAAAATGAATGTTGAGGGTGTTCCAAGATGGTGGCATAGGAAGAGCCTGAGTTCACCTCCTCCCATGAATGCGCTGAATATACAGTGCTATAGGGAGCAATCCCCTTTGAAAGACACCTGAAAAGAGACCAAATAGCTCCTCCACAACAATGAATGAAAAGGCTACATGAAGACAGGTAGGATAAATAGACATTCTCTCACTCAGAATCCTACTTTTGACACAGTGAACCACCATCAGGAGGGATCTCAAATATGAACTTTTCCCTAAGGAGCAAATGTTTTGTACCTTATAGGAGACACCCCAACCCTTGAGACGAGCTCTGGAGAGATGATCCCCTAAAATGTCTAGCTTTGAAAACCAATGGTGCTTATATCCAGGAGATTCCAAGGGCAAAAGGAAACATAGCACGTGTGTGTGTGTGTGTGTGTGTGTGTGTGTGTGTGAATGCAGGGTGATGACAGTTGGGGGAAATGAAGGTGAAGAGGATTTGAAACTGATACCAAGGTGGTGCCTGGGTGGCTCAGTCAGTTAAGTAGTTACCTTTGGCTCAGGTCATGATCCCAGAATCCTGGGATGGAGCCACTCTGCCTATTTGTGCTCCCTCTCTCTCTCTGTCAAATAAATAAATAAATAAATCTTGGAACTGATGCCACTTTTAAAGGACTCAAACATGCAGACTCACTTTCCAAAGAGCCCAGTTCTAAAGCAACAGTTTAAAAAGTGCCTAGACTACTTGTGGAGATCCATTTGATAATCTTAAAGAGTCTACTGGAAGAGCAGGGATCTGCAGAGACTTTCTTCTGGATGGAGGTGTTGGTGGGCATCATATTTGCACTCTCCCTCTACCTGGCTAGCATAGGTAAGCACACACAGTTCCCACACTCTTCTGCTACCCTGCTGAAGACCACAGGCACACATGGTTCCTACACTCTCCTATGGCCAAAGCCCCACCCCTGCATTCTCCAGCTGCCTTGATAAAAACAGTAGTTATGCACAGACCAAATATGGCACAACAGAGACAGCAGACTGAAACACACCCCCAGTTTTCCTGTGAAAAAGATCTGTTTACTTGTCCTGGAGTTTCACCAATATAAAGGATATGGATGTACTTTCAGGGAATGTCTTTTGTTCTTCCTAAGCTTAACTATAACTTGCTGTTATCTTCCCAGAAAGGAGCCTATATACTCATCTGGAGTCTTGGTTTTTGTAACAGTCATCCAAGATGTACCTCCAAATCACTTAGTCTCAAGGCTAGAAGAGTTTACAACTGATATCCTACAGAATGTATACTTTCATACCTTACAAGCTACAGTCTGAGATTTCTGGCTCCCAATCAGCCTCAAACTAGGAGTTGAATAAGATCTCTCTGTCTGGAATAATGAGAGTTCTTTGCACACTCTCAACACCTGGGACCTATCAAGAATAAATCAGGATGTTAGACAATCACAAAGGTTCAAGAGACAACCAAGAGTTAGATCAAGGCTGAATGAAAAGATTCATCTTCTATACAAGATTCATCTTTATACTCTTTTAAGACTGAGAGAAGTAGCTATTCCACCTAACACATATAATCAAACAGAGAGAATCAAGCAAAATGAGGTAACAGAGGAATATGTTACAACTGAAAGAGTAAGATAAAATCTCAAAAACAAACAAATAAAAACTTTAATGAAATAGAGATAAGTAATTTACCTGATAAAGACTTCAAAGTAGTACTCATAAAGATGATCACTGAGCTGGGGAGAATAATGGATGAACATTGTGAGAACTTCAATAAAGATACAGAAAATAAAAGAAAGTATCAAATGGAAGTCATGGAGCTGAAGAATATAATAACTGAACTGAAGAAAATACACTAGACAGGTTTAATAGCAGATAAGGTGAAGTAAAAAAAAGGATCAGAGAGCTAGAAGATGGAACAGTGGGACATACCCAAACAGAACAGCAAAGGAAAAAAAAAATAATTTTTTTAAAAAAGAAGATAGCTTAAGGGACCAATGGGATAACACCAAGTGGAATAATATGTACATTGTAAGAATCACAGATATAGATTAGAGAGAAAAGGGCGCAAAAAGCTTATTTGAAGAAATAATGGCTGAAAACTTCTCTAATCTGGGGAAGGATATAGACATCCAGATCCAAGAAGTGCACAGAGGTTAAAAAAAAAAAAAAAAAAGAAGCTAAAGAGATCCACAACAAGATATAATTAAAATATTAACAGTTAAAGAGAAACAGAATCTTAAAAGTAGCAAAAGGGGGACGCCTGGGTGGCTCAGTTGGTTAGGCAGCTGCCTTCGGCTCAGGTCATGATCCCAGCGTCCTGGGATCGAGTCCCGCATCCGGCTCCTTGCTCGGCAGGGAGCCTGCTTCTCCCTCTGCCTCTGCCTGCCATTCTGTCTGCCTGTGCTCACTCTCTCTCCTTCTCTCTCTGACAAATAAATAAAATATTTAAAAAAAAAAAAGTAGCAAAAGGAAAACAATTTATTACATACAATGGAACCTCCATAAGACTATCAGATTTTTCAGCAGAAACTTTGCAAGCCAGATGGGAGTGGTAGGACATATTCAGAGTGCTTAAAGGAAAGAAAAACTTCCAACCGAGAATACTTTACTGACAAGATTATCATGCAGGATTGAAGGGGAGATAGAATTTTTCAGACCGGCAAAAGTTAAAAAGTATATCACCACTAAATCAGCCCTATAATAAATGTTAAAGAGACTTCTTTAAGCTGAAAATAAAGGCCTTAATTAGTAACAAGAAAACATATGAAAATATACGTCTCACTGGTAAAGGCAAATATACAGTAAATGTAGTAGATTAACCACTTTAAAGCCAGTATGAATGTTAAAAGACAAAAGCAGTAAAAATAACTATAACTATTATAGTTAAGGCATACGCAAAATCAAAAAGTATAAAATGTGACAACAAAAATATAAAACAAGGAGGAAGTAAAATAATAGCTTTAGAATGCATTCAAATTTACATTACTATCAACTTTAAATAGACTGTTATATATGGTGAATATTATATGTGATCCTCATGGTAACCACAGAGCAAAAATGTATAGTAGATGCACAAAAGAAAATGAGAAAGGAAGCTAAACACAACATTTAAGAAAATCATAAACTAGGGGCACCTGGGTGGCTCAGTGGGTTAAGCCTCTGTCTTTGGCTCAGGTCATGATCTCAGGGTCCTGGGATCGAGCCCCACATCGCGCTCTCTGCTCAGCAGGGAGCCTGCTTCCTCCTCTCTCTCTCCTGCCTCTCTGCCTACTTGTGATCTCTGTCTGTCAAATACATAAATAAATAAACCTTTAAAAAAAAAAGAAAAAGAAAATCATATACTACAGGGAAGAGAGCAAGAGAGGAAGAAAGGGACAGAGACAAACTACAAAACAACTAAAAAACAATGAACAGAAAGGCAATAAGTACACACTTATCAACAATTATTTTAAATGTAACTGGACTGAAAATTCTTCAAAAGACAAAAAGTGACCGAATGAATAAATGATTAAAAAAGGCCCAACTATATGCTGCCTATAAAAGACTTCTGATGTAAAGACTCATCCAGACTAAAAGTAAAAGGATGGAAAATGATGTTCCATACAAATGGAAATCAAAGGAAAACTGGAGTAGCAATACTTGTAACAGACAAAATGATTTTAAAACAAAGACTGTAATAAAAGATAAAGAAGAGTATTATATAGTAATAAAGAGTCAATCTAATAAGAGAATATAATATGCGTATATATTTATGCACCTAAAATAGGAACATTAAATATAGCAAATATTAACAAACCTATAGAGAGAAATTGACAATATACAATAATAGCAGGGGATGTTAATACTTCACTTACATCAATGGATAGATAATTCTGACAGATAATCAATAAAACAAACATTGAGGCATCAGCCTTAAATCACCCATTAAACCAGATGGACTTGATAGATACCTATAGTATATTCTATCTAAAAATAGTACAATTCACATTCTTCTCAAATTCATATGGAACATTCTTCAGGACCATATGTTAGGACACAAAACAAATCTCAGTAAATTTTAGAAGATTGAAATCATATTAAGCATCTTTAGTGACCACAGTAAAATGAAACTAGAAATCAATTAGAAGAAGAAAACTGGAAGAAAAAAAACACAAATACGTGCAAGCTGAACAACATGCCACTGAACAGCCAACGGGCCAATGAAGAAATCAAAAGAGAAATTAAAAAAAAAACACCTTGAGAAAAATGAAAGTGAGAATACGACATACCAAAATCCATTGACTGTAGCAAAAGTAGTTCTTTTCTTTTTAACATCTTTATTTTTTTCATGTTCCGACATTCATTGTTTATGCACCACACCCAGTGGTCCATGCAATATGTGCCCTCCTTAATACCCACCACCAGGCTCACCCATCCTGCCACCTCCCTCCCCTCTAAAATCCTCAGCTTGTTTCTCAGAATCCACAGTCTCTCATCTTTCATCTCCCCTATCCAATTTCCCCCAATTCCCTTTTCCTTTCCTTCTCCTAATGTCCTCCATGTTATTCCTTTTGCTCCACAAGTAAGTGAAACCATATGATAATTGACTTTCTCTGCTTGACTTATTTCACTAAGCATAATCTCTAGTCCCATCCATGTGGATACAAAAGTTGGGTATTCATCCTTTTCTGATGGCTGCATAATATTCCATTATATATATGGACCATATCTTCTTTATCCATTCATCTGTTGAAGGGCATCTCAGCTTTTTCGACAGTTTGGCAATGTGGACATTGCTGCTATAAACATCAGGATACGTATGGCCCTCCTTTTCACTATATCTTATTTTTGCGGAAAATACCCAGTAGTGCAACTGCAGGGTCATAGGTTAGCTCTATTTTTAATTTCTTGAGGAATCTCCACACTGTTTTCCAAAGTGGCTGCACCAACTTGCATTCCCACCAACAGTGGAAGAGGGTTCCCCTTTCTCCACATCCTCAATAACAACTTGTTTCCTGTCCTATTGATTTTGGCCATTCTAACTGGTGTAAGGTGGTATCTCAATGTGGTTTTGATTTGAATTCCCCTGATGGCTAAAGTAGTTCTAAGGGGAACATTTGCAGTGCTCCAGGTCTACCTCAAGAAACAAGAAAAATCTCAATCTAATTTTACACCTAAAAAAACAAACAAATAAAAATCTAGAAAACCAAAATTAAAAAAAAAAAATCAAAACAAAGCCCAAAATTAATACAAGGAAGGAAATAACAAAGATCAGAGCAGAAAAAAATGAAACAGAGACTAAAAAGACAATTGAAAAAATAAGTGACATAAACACCTGGTTCTTTGAAAAGATAAACAAAATTGACAAAACTTTAGCTTGACTCACCAAGAAAAAAAAGCGAGAGAGCTCAAATAAATAAAAACAGAATTGTAAGAGGGGAAGTGACAGCTGACACCACAGAAATACAAAGGACTATAAGTGACTATTATGAACAACTATGTGCCAACAAGTTGGATAACTCAGAAGAAATGAACAAATTTCTAGAAACATACAATCTCCCAAGACTGAATCATGAATATACAATAAATATGTAGAGGCCAATCAGTAGTAAGGAGATTGAACCAGTAATCAAAAATCTCCCAACAAACAAAAACGCAAGACCCAGATTATTTCACTGGTGAATTCCATCAAACATTCAGAGAATATTTAAGATCTATATTCAAATTCTGCCAAAAATTTAAAAGGAGGGAACACTTCCAAAGTCATTTTATGAGGCCAGCATTAACTACCCTGACACCAAAACCAAATAAGGATATCAAAGGAAAAAAAATTTCAGGGCAATATTCCTGATGAATATACATGCAAAAATCCTCAAGATATTAGCAAACCAAGTTCAACAATACTTTGAAAAGTCATACATCATCAAGTGGATTTATTCCAGGGATGCAATATAGTTCAACAACTGCAAATCAATCAACTGATACAAAACATTACTGAAATGAAAGTTTAAAAAACAACAACAACATATGATTATCTTAATGCAGGAAAAGCATCTGACAAAATTCAACATCCATTTATAATAACAAAACTTAACAAGGGAACGCCCCTCAAAAGAATAAAGGCCATATATGACAGGCAGACAGCTAACACCATACCCAACAGTGAAAAGCTGAAGATTTTTCCTCTAAGATAGAGAACAAGACAAGGATGTCCACTCTTACCATTTATTGAACATAGTATTGGAAATCTTAGCCAGAGAAATTAGGCAAGAAAAATAAATAAAAGGTATCTAAATTGGAAAGAAAAAAAAAAAAGTAAAACTCTCAAGTAAAACTATCATTATTTGTGGACAATGTAATTTTATATGTAGAAAACTCTAAAGACCCCCAAGAATGCCTATCAGAACAATAAATGAAAATTCAGTAAAATTGCAGGGTACAAAATCAACATACAGAAATCTGTTATGTTTCTGTACACTAATCACAAACTATCAGAGAAATTACTAAAATAATCCCATTTGCAATGGCATCAAAAATAATAAAATATCTAGAAGTAAGTTTAACCAAGGATGTGAAAGATGTGTACACTAAAATTAAGAACTTGATGAAAGAAACTGAAAACACATATAAATGGACAGATATTCTGTGCTCATGGATCAAAGAATTAATATTGTTAAAATGTTCACACTACCCAAAGCAATATACATATTCTTTGTAATCCCTATCAAAACTCCAAAGACATGTTTCACAAAAATAGAACAAACAATCCTAAGAATTGTATGGAGCCATAAAAGGCTCTGAATAGATAAAGCAATCTTAAGAAAGAAAAACAAAGTTGGAGATATCATGCTCCCTGGTTTAAAATTATGTTATAAAATCATAGCAATCAAACAGTATGATATTGGCATAAAAACAGATATGTAGATCATTGGAACAAAATAGAGAGCCCAGAAATAAACCCTCACTTATAAGGTCAATTAATTTATGAGAAAGGAGGTAAGAATATACAATGGGAAGAGTCTCTTTAATGAATGGTGTTGGGAAAACTGGACAGTTTACATGCAAAAGAATGAAACTAGACTACTATCTTACCCTATGCACAAAAATTAATTCAAAATGGATTAAAGATTTGAATGTAAGACCTGAAACTATGAATCTCCTAGAAGGAAACATAGGTGATAAACTCCTTGACATTGGTTTGGTGAAGATTTTTTGTAGTCCTAAAGTAAATGAGAATACTAATTTTAAAAGATATATGTACCTCTATGTTCATTAGAGCATTATTTACAATAGCCAAATATAGAAATGACCTAGTGTCCTGATAGATAAATGGATAAAGAAAAGGTATTATATGCATACAATGGAATACTACTCATCCATAAAAAGAAGGAAATGTTGCTATTTGTGACACATGAAGTCACCTTAAGGGAATTATGCTAAGTGAAAGAAGTCAGAGAAAGATATATACCATATAATCTCACTTATATGTGGAATTAAAAAAAATAAAACAAATGAACAAACAAAACCCATGAATATGAAAAACAAAGTGGGGTTTCAGGTGGTACAGAATTCCAGTGTAAAATGAATAAGTCCCAAGGATGTACAGTGTGGTAACTAAAGTTAGTGGATTGTAGTGCATGTTTGAAGATTGCAGGAATAGTGGATCTTGAAAGCTACTACAAGGAAAAATAAGTTTTTGTAACTTTTTTTGGTGACTGATGGTGACTAGACTCATCGTGGTGATTATTCTGCAGTGTACCTAAGTGTCAAATTATTACATAGTATACTTGAAAGTAATAAAATGTTTTATGTCACTTACACCACAATTGAAAAGAAAAGAGTGAGGGTTATGGACTGAATGGTTGCATCCCCCCAGTATTCATATGTTGAGATTCTAACACCAATGTAATGATATTAGGAGGTGGGGTCTTTTAACTTTCAATATGTGAACAATTTAAATGCAAATCCAAGGTTCCTTTGCTTTGTAATCTCTAGAAGGAGGAGATACGGGAACATTTTGTGCTCTAATTATATTGCAGATAATTGCTATGGATACCTTTATCAAAGCTGATGCCATGAAACTGGAATCCAAGAGTCATGGAATTTTTGAGCTACCATCTCATGTTTATGACAACTTCCATGATTCTATGGCTATTGCATACCAATGGCTACACACACACATGTTGTATTTTGGGGTTAGTATTGAATTTTTTTTTTTAAGATTTTATTTATTCATTAACAGACAGAGATCACAAGTAGGCAGAGAGGCAGGCAGAGAGAACTGGGGCGGCGGGGGGGTGGGGAGGAGCAGGCTCCCTGCTGATCAGAGATTACAAGTTGTCAGAGAGGCAGGGAGGGAAAGAGGAGGAAGCAGGCTCCTCGCTGAGCAGAGAGCCTGATGCAGGGCTCGATCCCAGGACCCTGGGATCATGACCTGAGCTGAAGGCAGAGGCTTAAACCACTGAGCCACCCAGGTGCCCCAGTATTGAATCTTTTCACATATTAATCCACTATTTCTGTTGGGATTAGGTTATAATTCTACAAAAAAGGAAAAACAATTTATTTCACAAGTATGTCTAACTACATAAATTGAGTATTTACTAATACATCAGAAATCATAGGAAATTTTTCCATGCACCACTCTTTTTTTTTTTTTCTCATGCACCACTCTTAGACAGCTTAAGGAATCAAAATCTCATTAGAGCAAAGAGGACAAGTAAGTAATAGTACAGAATGGAGCCACCTTTACCCATTTGAGTAATTTCAAGTCTATTTTGGTTTCAGATGGCTGAGAATTACAAGGAAAGGATCAGGAAATATGTCAGCCTGCCTGGATGATCATGACCTACACCATGACCCTGACGCTAGCAGACCCGCGTCCCTTTCTTTCTCAATATCCCTCAATTCAGACAATAAAGTATAGGGTCACCTTATATGTGAGCCTTTTTACTGAGTAAATATAAAAGAAGTTGTAAGCAAATATTGTCTCTTAGTAAAAGACAAAATACCATACTGCCACTAGTGCACTTTTTGAAAATAACAAGTGAGAAAAAAAAGATCTATTAAATAGGTATATTTGTGTTGTGAAGATAAATAGAGGTTATCAATTTTCTACTTTGTTCACTGTTCAGTAATTTATTGTCAATTTGGCATACTTTGTGCTCAAACTAAAAATGACAACTCATGCTAGAGAAATGAACAATGAAACCTAAATCTGGTATGTTCCCACTTCTGTATGCTCAGGGGACGGGTTACTAGTCCCAGAAGGGGAAGGTTCCATTTTGGTACACTCAAAAAGGTCATGGCATCACAGAGCCTGAAAAGATTAACATGCTTTCAGAATCTGAGCCATTAACTTCTTGCTCTTTGACTGACATGTAGGCCACATAAATACAATTTGTATAAAAATATGAGAGCAAAATTCTTTTGATGGACCTGTGATTGTCTTCCTTGTTAAAAGTATTCCATGCTAGCATAGGGTCATTGGAGGCTAAGAGAGGGGTAGTGGATTACTGTCATCAAATATGCATAGGAGGAGTGCAACTATCCGTGGCAAATAAGATGCTCTTCATTTACTTGTATATATATATTTTTTCTTTGGCTCATAGAAGCATTTAAGATACTTTATAAGTATAAAGTTAAAACAGGTTTTCCTGTGTAAAAAATGTGGGAATTTGGAAATAAGGATATTATAATAGGTGATAGTACACTCTTTGATCATATCTACATCTTTGAAAAGCCTTTAAAAACAGGACTGTTTGTTTATAACCTGGATTTAAAAACCTCCATATCATAGGGGTAAACTTAAGTTTAAGAAGATATTGCTTAAGACACAATAATTAATAGTGTAGATCCCAAGCATTTACCACCTAGTGATAATGTATATTATGTCATGTGGGATTAAATGATAATACTGTCTCTCATATACTAGCTATGTTCAAAAGCTCAAGTTGATCGACAGTGAATATATTTGAGTGCAGGGTAATTGATGCCAAGCACATAAAAACATTTTTATACCATCAATATCTGATAAACAATTGACAACTAAAAAGCAAATAAAAAAGATATGGGGAAATAATTAGTTTGAATCCTCAGATTGGAATCATCCCATCAGTGATACAAATTTAGCATTCAACAGGCATTTCTCACTAAGGGACAGGAATAATAATTTTTTTTTTAAAAGCAAAGCTTCATAAAAAAAATTACAAGAAGCATTTAAAGGTTCTGAATAATCTGCAAACAGAGGTTTTAAGTTACTTAACATGGAATAGGTACGGAAGTCTAAAACTTATTAATATATTCAGCAGCACTATTAATGAAAGTTAGGGAGGAAAATCTCATTCATAAAAGAGTTGATGTGCAGAATATCTGATGACATAGCTTAAATACCCCATTTTGCTCTCTAGTGGAGAAAGAAGACAATTTATTAACTAACTGCATTTTCTTCAAATTTCCCAAATGTTCAGCACAGTTTAATAAAAGATCCTTTGGTAAAGGAAGAGTAGGCACACTTGTAAAGATCGTGCAATGTGTTTCCTTACTCTTTCTCTTATTGTCTCCTCAAGGAACCACTAATTCAAGTCTGAACAGAAAGGTAAGCCAATAATTGAGGGAAGAGAGGAATAAGGGAAGTGTAGCAGAAATCAGCGCTGATCACACTCTGTCATCATATACTCACTGAGTTGAGGATTTTCACTGAAAAGATGTATTTCATTACAGAGGTAGAATATAGCTGGAATTAGAAGATGACACATTCATCAAAAACCTTTTTCTTAGAAAGGAGGATAAAGGACAACATGATGTTTTTTCAGGTGTGGATAATGGACAACATGGATAGTGGAAGCTACAATCCACAGGACAAAATAAATTTGGTTAATCAGAAACATGGATGTTGAAAATGGTCATTTTTAGCCTCAAATTCGTGGTTCAGAAGAGCTAATTAAGAACAGTTGAATAAGAACAATTAGGCTCAGCAAGACTAAAAAGGGGATCTACCTGGAGACAAAGTTCATACCGCACTGATCTCGGAAACAGACATAAAAAGGAGAACCCAAAAGATTCAAAGCAAAAAAAAAAAAAAAAAAAAGATATTCATGCCTTAAAAGATACATCAGTAGGAAGTCTGAAAGACACTAAGTAACTCTGAAACATTTATGACTAACATCAGCAAATGCATTCAATTCATTCTAATCATAATATCAATGGCTATCAATTATTAAGTATCTGCTACATGCCTGGGATTATAGGATGTTTTGCACCTCTTATTTGCAACCGACTAGGCATCCTACAAGGAAGACAGAATTATGCTGATTTTACAGATGGAGAAATTAAGACTTAGGTCAAATACCTCATCCAAGTAAAAGCCAAAAAGGGATGAATCTAGGGTTGGAAATGTAGTCTGTCTGCCTCTCCTAGGATGCCAGCCTGTGTTCTGTGACTACGTGTCCCAGAGAGTCAGTTCAATGCCGGGCTCAGGTCATTAGATATGAGATAAATATCTCATATCTAATATAAGATATTATATTAGAGAAAATCAGGTCATTAAATCTCGAGAGATTTACACTCTAATAAACGACAAACAAAGGTGTTGCCAGCTCACAAAGATATATGACAAGAAGATGCCAGAAGACCACTGTAAGAAAAGTTTCCTGAAAAAGGAAGTGTGTAGTCCTAAGTTATGGAGAAGGTCTGGCAGAGTGGAGGGAAGTGAGGACGGAAGGATGTAGATCTTTGACTGGATGAACAGCATGGAGGAAACACTTGACCAGTCATTGTTTTGGGGCTTACAAATGCCTTATTTGGGTAAGAGACTGTATCTAAGGGTAATCATAAAAGAAATAAAGTGTTAGACAGGAAAATTTATCTTATTGTTATTATTTTTTTTAAAGATTTTATTTATTTATTTGACAGTCAGAGGTCACAAGTAGGCAGAGAGGCAGGCAGAGAGAGAAGGAGAAGCAGGTTCCCTGCTGAGCAGAGAGCCCGATGCGGGGCTCGATCCCAGGACCCTGAGATCATGACCTGAGCTGAAGGCAGAGGCTTAACCCACTGAGTCACCCAGGCGCCCCTATCTTATTATTTTTAAAAAAGATTTTATTTATTTATTTGACAGAGAGAGAGAGAGATCGAGCACAAGCAGGGGAGCAGCAAGAAAAGAGAGAAGCAGGCTCCCCACTGAGTAAGGAACCCCGGGGCCTCAATCGCAGGACCTGAGCTGAAGGAGATGCTTCACCGACTGAGCCACCCAGGTGCCCCAATGTGTCCTATTTCTTAAAAATTATAAGCTTGAGGTAATGACAGTTTAAAGGACAATATTATCTACATTGTTAACATTTTCTAATTCTATGTTTCTAAGGCGAGCAAAAAGTTTGATTGCCTTCTCCCTTCATCCTCTCTTCAACCCCCATGGATTGAAATAATTTAACTTATGACTGAACCACTTCTTTGTTTTAGTGAGAAATATCTGTATTTATTTTCCATCTCAGTTTTTTTTTATTTAAGATTTTTATTTATTTATTTGACAGATAGAGGTACAGTGAGAGAGGGAACACAAGCAGAGGGAGTGGGAGAGGGAGAAGCAGGCTTCCCACTGAGAAGGGAGCCTGATGTGGGGCTTGATCCCAAGAACCTGGAATCATTACCTGAGCCGAAGGCGGTTGCTTAATGACTGAGCCACCCAGACACCCCCTTCCCAGGTTTTATCTAGACATGTCATAGAAGGGATGAGCTACAAAGTTTCAGGAAAATAAAGAGGGAAAAATAATGTTAAATAACCAATTAGAAATAGGATTGGTCGATTCATTTGGCACAAATGCCAGAAAATAGTTCATTAGATTTTTAAATAATATGCTAATATACAAGTATAAGGACAAGCACTTTTGCAGTCATTTAAAGAGAAGCCTTAGAATAAAGCATCAGCATATGTGGGAGACACAACGGGAGTTCTTCATTTGCAGGGACTCAGTGATGTGACATTTTTTTGTCTGAAGGCAAACATACCCAGAGTAGTAATAAGACTAATGATAATAATAATAGGCAATAATGACCACAAAAACAACAGCCACTGTTACTGGATGCCTGCTTTGTATCATGCACCATGCTGAGCTGATTAAATCTCATTTAAACCTCATGGTGAAATAGGAGGCAGGTAGGTGGTACCCCAAAAGGGTAAACTGAGGCCCAGGGAGGTGACTTAAACAGCCAACCAAGATCATGCAGCTAGTTAACATCAGAACTGGGATTTGTGCCTAGGTTCATCAGACTCAAAAACCCATACAGTATCGACAACCAAGAAATCTGCAGCCCTTTAACTTTTTCCTGATAGATGCAACTATAGGATTTCCTTTATGATGTGATGAGCACTGGGTGTTACATGCAAATAATGAATCATTGAACACTACATCAAAAACTAATGATGTACTATATGTTGGTTAATTAATTAATTGAATTTAAAAAAAAAGGATCTCCTTTAATACTAAACTGTATGGACATTGTTGAATTGGTGTGTGTTCTTTAAAAAGTGGCAGAATGAGGGAAGTGCTTCAAAACAAGGCTATGTGGCATTTAGAAATGTAAGGGAATCTATGATAGCTTTTTTTCTAAATTATTATTGAAGGCTAATCATGTAAATGGGTATCACCTGAGATATCAGAACTAGGTCTGATTCAAAGGATTAAGGGGACATAGATTCAGGTTCAATATAAGGCATATTCTGACAACTGCTATGACTGAAAATAATTTTTTTGTGTCCAGAAATAATATGTTGTTCACATTATGTGTTGTATTACACTCAATTGGTATATGTGTTTTGGGTAGATAAAACTGCTCAAATATGGGAAATCCAGAAAAGGGTGTAATTCTATTAGAGGAGGAAGGACACTCATTTTAGCTTGGAGGAAAAAATAAGAGAAAACAAATTGGGAAGTTAAGGAGAGATTACACAGTTCTTGTAGAGAGAATAAAAAGAAAAAGGAGGGAAAGCAATTCAACCTAATGATTGCATTGTATTCCTTCTAAGAAATTTAAAATGTAGGGGGCACCTGGGTGGCTCAGTGGGTTAAGCCTCTGCCTTCGACTCAGGTCATGATCTCAGGGTCCTAGGATCGAGCCCCGCATTGGACTCTCTGCTCCACAGGGAGCCTGCTTCTCCCTCTCTCTCTCTCTGCCTGCCTCTCTGCCTGTTTGTGATCTCTCTCTCTGTCAAATAAATAAATAAAATTAAAAAAAAAAAGAAAGAAAATTAAAATGTAGAATGAAGTTCTTGGATAACTATATACAATCCAATCCTGGGTGCTCTTACAAGAAGACCACTCCTCTTGGTCATTGTCTTCCAGTGAGAAAAGAAATTGAAATAAATAGTCATTGAAGGCAAGTGATTGGGCGGGGGGGATCTTGAAAGGAGTTGGGGAAGAATTTGTGCCACAGCAGTAGAATGAAGACACACTGAAGCTGAAGAACTATATACACAAAGTGCTGTATCAGAAAAATAAAAAAGATCAGGTTAACGTAGATAATAAATTCAGAGTTGTCTCCTCATATTATATCACCCATTCTACAGGTTTACATTCACTGAAGGAAATCTCAGGAACCACAGATGCACCAATACCCTGCATCAGTGGTCCTTAATATAGCAGGAATTATTACAGCCTCTTTGTGTTCTTCATCCTGCCCTTACCCACATCCAGCAGCTTCTGGCCAAGAGTTGGAGAAAGGAGCAGAACACGAAGTAACACTCCAAACAGACAAATGGTTATTGACTTTGTAAAGTCTCTAAATAACTATGTTGTTACATCTGAAACTAATGTAACATCATGTGTCAACCACACTTCAATTGAAAAAAATGTGAATTATTTGTAAAAAAAAAAGGGGGGGGGTGGTCACAAATGTAATCGCCATGTGCCTTGTGTTGGTAAATGAAAAGACCGGAAGAGATCAAAACTGCCTATGTCCATGGGAATGCCCTTGGTGTAATCCTCATCTGTTCTGTGTATTGCATTTAAAAACAAGGATTGGAGCTGTTACCATTAATCCATGGTCTTTAAGAACAAGCAGCTTGCTTTGGTACACATTATATCTTTTAGCAATAGTCCTGAGTCTGAGACAGCAAAGATGCTCAATATCATAGTAATTGCCTGTTGAACTGATCTCTCTGGGTGTCTAACCAGAATCTTGACAAGTTGGCAGGAATGCTCTCAGAAATTAAGGTTTGTTTCTTCCAAACAAACCTTGATTTCTTCTATAAGTCAATATGGCTATGTCTTTATCATAGTCACATTGTTCAATATTTCAAAATACTTCAAAAAGTATCTTAACATGTCTTACCATCGCCTGGTAGGTATCGCTTGTCCAATGTGAAGGAACTTGGTTGCATCTCCCCTAATATGGATGGAGGACATGCAATCCAGTCTTTATCATATTTTTTAAAAGTATTTTTTCTGGAGGATAAGGTGTAAATGCAAAACTATAAATATAACTTCTTTTGTATGAAATGTAAGTTACTTAGAAGAGGGGGAAAGACCCATGCTACGTGTAAAAAATGGTTTTTTAAAGAAGAGGCATCATTATCCTAATGGCTCAGTGTGGTATTGTAACATAAAATATTTCAAAATCAGTATTGCCATAGCTTGAGGCAGCTTATAACTTCATTATGACATTTTTTCCCTCACAACACAAGCAAAATATGTGTTTTTTTCTTCTAACTTAAGTGATTTTGCAACTCCCTGAATAGTACTTGAAGATTTTCATGCTTCTTGGAATAAATTACATTCTTTTATTCCTAAAATATGATGCAATTCTTGAGAAGTGTCAGAAGAGAAGTTAAACCCTAGGGAAGCTATTAACAATTCATCATTTCCAATTCATATGGGAATGTGAATTACATAAAATGCAACTATCACAACTGAGAGAGTTGATCTTAGCTGGGTTTATGTTGAATATATTATCTTGAACAGCAAAAGAGGACACGTTCCTTCACATTTTTTGTGTTTTTATGACAATTGTTATCAAATTTGATAGGAATTAGTTCAGATAGGGTCTATCTCTTCGTTATCAGTGTACCAATTATTTTGAAGCTCTGATACTCAATGGCTATGGTTATTTTTTTAAGATTTTATTTATTTGACAGAGAGAGATCACAAGTAGAGAGGGGGAAGCAGGCTCCCTGCTGAGCAGAGAGCCCAATGCAGGGCTCAATCCCAGGACCCTGAGATTATGACCTAAACTGAAGGCAGAGGCTTAACCCACTGAGCCACCCAGGAGCCCTCAATGGCTATGTTTAAACAAAGTAAACTAAGTAGATTAGGAGAAATCCAGCAAAATAAAGCTGAAAATCAATAATAAGAAAGGCATAGGATATGGTATATAGTAGAAATAAATCAGGAATTCTTTATTTTTTTAAGATTTTATTTATTTATTAGAGAGAGAGAGCACGTGCGCACAAGCAGGGGGAGTGGCAGGCATAGGGAGAGGGAGAAGCAGGCTCCTCGCTGAGCAGAGAGCCTGACACAGGGCTCAATCCCAGGACCCTAAACTGAAGGCAGACGCTTTACCAGCTGAGCCACCCAGGTGCCCTAAACCAGGAATTCTTTAAAAAGAAACTTGAAATGACAGAGTAGCACTAAGCAGTAAGTTTAGAATACTACCAATTCAAATTAGAGTAAGAGCTCAAACTCCAAGAACAGAATCAAATAAATTCCATGTTTTCATTTCGATGTGATGATATCAGCTTGTAGGCAAAAGGGAAGATCTATTTCTTCTTAAAGTAAGAAAAATGGTACCAATTAAAAACTTAAAAATTGAAAGTCTCCCCTGAAATTTCCACTCCAGGCAGGAACTAAACTGATTGAAGTGTGATTTAAGAAACTGATAGTATATAAGAAAAAGAATCCATTTAACTTTATGTTAGGATCCCTTGAGTGGTACAGGAATCATAATATTAATCCCACAGAGAATGAAGCAAAATCCTAGCACAATTTGCTTTGCAGAGGCAATATTTAAATGGTTGTAACTCTCTAGAGGCTTTTTGACAGATTCCAGTTTTTAGATTCAAGCTTTAAGTCAAACACTGCAAGTTTAATTATGGCTACTTTAGACTATAAGCTGTCATCAACCTTGACAATATAAAAATAAGAGTACACTACATAAATGGGAAAGAGAGACAGAGCTCATGAGACAGATGAAATGATAGGATGCTAATAGTCTCATCCCACATAGTGTGTGGGTTCAGGCACAGTTAAAAAAATGGAAAAGAGAAAAATGTAGGGTCTTTGTCATGTTACCTAAAGCTATATAATAATCAGTGGAAAGATTAAAATATTGACAAAACTATGTAAAAACTTACAGCAAATGGAAGGTGACACTATAAATAAGCTAAGTGCTTGTCTTTTAACATAAATAAAATATCTAAAGTAAATTCAGTAATAAAAGCATAGATTATTGTTAGAATTATGGATATGACTATGAGAACAAATAGATAAGTTAAAAACACGGTTTCTGTTGGGATAGATGTTGAGGGCTTTAGATCAAGCTGTTGTACAATTTATTTACCTGTTCATGATTTACTTAATAAAAATAAAAATTATGTAATAATATAATGTGAATTAGTACACATTCCCTTACAATACAGATCTAAAACTTACACATATATTCCACATCTACCAAAGCTGCTGTCTATATTATCTTTTGAGGTAACTAAAGCTTTTGATAAGATGAACTTTTTTTTTTTTTAGTTACATGGGATCATAATATCAGCCATGGAAGGAACTAAATTCATTGAAAAAAAAAATCAATTAGAAATGCTTAAATAACTAAACCCCAAATCAAACACTACCCATTGTTTACCCACAATTTTATAACATGTATGTGTATCAACAATCACATTACAGATATATTCACTGAATCTAGTATTCTGAATCATTCATATGCACTTTGGCTTTATTCCCTTCAAATTCAACAATAAGAACATCCACTCCCTCTTCTTATATACAGCAACGTACTGATTTTATTTTTTATTACTCTGACTTAAAAAAAAAATACTTAACCCTCTTTTGTGTCCGAGGGTTAAAAGTTACAAAGGTAGGGGTGACTGGGTGGCTCAGTGAGTTAAGCATCTGCTTTCGGCTCAGGTCATGACCTGGGATGGAGCCCTGCATCAGGCTCCCTGTTCAGCGAGGAGTCGGCTTCTCCCTCTCCTGCTCCTCCCTCCAGTTTGTGTGCTTTCCCATTCTCTCTCAAATAAATCAATAAAATCTTTAAAAAAAAAAAAAAAGAGTTACAAAGTTACATACTGACCTGCTTCCAATTTCTTCATGCCTAAGGGAGAAACAAATGGAAGTTAACTTTCTTCTTTAATGCATATAGCTTGGAAATGTGCCACTAATTATGATATGAGAATTCTTAATAGGAGATACTAACGTCTCCTGAGGGCTACAACTGGTGAGGTTCTCTTGGGGTATTAAACTACTCTTCTTTTTGAGAAACCTTTAATAAATTACCAGCTGCCTTGACCATACTGATATGGTAATTACTTCAAGAAAATTAATAGTATCCTACGTGCCTACAAAATACATGCACACAAAAAAGGTTAATATAAATTTCGTTTTTTGTTTTGTTTTGTTTTTATTAATCTTTTTTTTTTTAATTTATTTTCACCATAACAGTATTCATTGTTTTTGTACCACTGGAAGAGATTATGCTGAGTGAAATAAGCCAAGCAGAGAGAGTCAATTATCATACGGTTTCACTTACTTGTGGAGCATAAACTTCGTTTTTTAATTTAAGTAATGAGAAATTTACTGAGTCATCTTAATGAATTTTAGTCTTTTTATACATTACCCCTCTACAAATCACTTGAGGTTTTATTCCAACGGACACTGAACATCCTTCATATACTCTGTTCTCATTTCTGGCCATTTACAACCAAAGATGAGAGGGATGTCTGTGTGTGTGTTTTTGTTCGTTTTGTTTTTTGGCAACGTGTCTTGGGTACCTCTCCAAAAGTTTTTTCCATGTTTTTACTTTAGCAAACTCATATAATCCCTAGATAAATCATTATTAAAAAGTGCTCTGGGGCACCTGTGTGGATCAGTTGGTTAAGCGTCTGCCTTTGGCTCAGGTCATCCTCTTGAGGTCTGGGCATTGAGCCCCATTTCTGGCTCTCCACTCAATGGGGAATCTGCTTCTCCCTCTCACTCTCCCTCTGGGCTCCCTCTCTCTCTCTCTCAAATAAATAATAAAAATAAATAAAATCTTTAAAAAAAATAAGTGCTCTGGAAAAGTTGCAGGTATTGTAATCCTTCCCCACTTTCCTATCCCTCAAATTGTTTGCAGAGCTCCTGGAATAGACAAGGTATTTCATATCATTTCAATTAAGTCAACTCTATTACACAGAAAATTTAATAGTACTGACCTTGATTTATTTATTGTTCATTTGGGTAAAGATTTTTCTCTACAACCAGCAGTTTATACTTTTAAATATAGTTCATTTTTGCCAGTGACAAAATTAGATTTGAACCACCTGCTTGTTGTGTGCAAGCATCAACATCAAATTCACAGTTCATCACGCCATAAATACTTACGCCTTGGGAACTTGCCAGACACACGCCTTTTTCGGTAATGTGATTTCACCCCAATTCCCTACTACAGAATTGTAACTCATGGAGCCAGCTAAACCATTCAGAGTAGACACTTAGAAATGTGCCTTTGATATAAAGGCGTGCATAAGATGAAGGCTTTGCTTGATCTTAAATAAAATTAAATCAATTAAATACTCAAAGCCTATCATTATATAAAAGAAGTCTCCCTACACACTTGTCAGTCTCATTTCAGGTGAATACTAGATGATGGTGCTTAAGAAAGTGGGCTATGCTTTAAGTCAAGGAAGATAAGAAGGCAACATATAAGCAGTTTATACAGCACTGTTTGCTGTTAGACACACAGTTGCAATATAGGGCAGCAAAGTGGGACACCAAGGAGGAGGCAGTGAGATGACTAAGGTTTTAAATGAAAACATATGTTATGAGACACATACCTTTGTTTCTATTTTTATTTTTGTTATTGCAAAAATAATACATAGCCCTGTTTAAAAAAAAAAAAAAGTGTGAACACAGAAAAAAGCCCCCAAAGAAAATTAAATGCTCCACTGTAACTCACATCCTATCTATTCTCACTGATAATTACTGCTAAGTTTTCTTTCTGACATTTGCTGATACATGCGTGTATAATTATTTTTCTTAAGAGAGAAAAAAAAAAAACACTTCACCCTTTTCCAAAATAAAGAGTCCCTTTTCCTCAAACATTTCATTGTATTATGTCTGTAGATTAAAGCTCAATCTTTAAAAATGAATCATAAAATAACCCATTGTTTGTCTGTACCAATAATTGTTTAGCTAGCCCCTCTAAATAGATTTATAAGCTAATTTCATTTTTTTGTGTGGGATTACAAGCTATGCTAAAATAAAATGTGTGTGTATATACATGTTTTGCTATACATTAATTTCCTTGTAGTAAAATTTCAGCATCTCCTGATACACATATTTCAAACTTCACTAAATATGCCTGAGTTCTTACCCTAAGAAGGCCTCATTGCCTTCCCTATTGTACTCCAGTGCTGTTTCTCAACCATGATGATAATGAGTATTATCAACATTTTAATATCTGCCAGTCTGATAGAGAATTTCATTGCTTAGATTAGTTCTCTCTCAAGATCTTAAAGTTGTAATAATGTTCTATACATTGCCACATCCAACCTTCCCTACTGAACTTGTCTACTCTACCAGTTGCTTCTCTGACCATCCACCAAACCTGCTACTCAGGGCATCCAGAATTTCTCTCAAATCAATTCTTTTCTTACTAATACCCTTCAACATCTTCCGACATCTCTTATAGTCCAAAGTTACTTAATATGTATCACAACACTGGTCGTGATGTTTCCAGACTAATCTCTCTTATTCCCATTACAAAAATCTGTTAGTAATAGAACTAACCAGCCAGAACCAAAAGGAACTACTTTCAGTACCTTAAATAGTCACATGTTGTCTCATCCCTAGTTTAAATGGGGATACCATCTTTCTTGGGATTCACTCAAATATGGGTTATGTAACCCATATGGGTTCACAATATTGTTTGTTTACATGATGCTTACCATTGCTTCCTCAAGTGGCTTCTTTTGTTTCATTTTGTTTATTTCTTCATTTGTTAGTTTTTACCCCTCTCAGTAAGACTAAGTCTATAAGAGGCTTATTTTTTGACTCTCTACCATACCATGAAACACAAAAGAGCTGCTCAATTAATCTGTAACGGATTCATCATATGATTAATTATTTGAAAGACAAAGCTGAAGCTGAAACTCAGCACCCCTGAGAGTCTTTGGCTGTTTTGTCTGAGCTGGTTACCAACCATAGAAATCACTCCTTGTGTGTAGTTGCACTACTTTAAGGGTCAGAATAAATGTAATTGCCAAGTGAATTCTAGTGAATCCACTTCAAATCTGGATTGTTCTTTATCAACTACTTTATTCATTACATGCTACCAAAAAATATTTAGAAGATATTATCACAAAAATATATTATTGCTTATATTTTAAGTTTGCCACCCCCCCCCATGCTGTTAATGAATTCCTGACAGACTGTATGTGACACATGCCATGTGATACACAAGAAGGAGATGGCATTTGATGGGCCATGGCAGTGGAGGGATCAGATAAGCAATGTTTATCAACTACTATAGTGAAGATGAATTGTGAGATACAATGGAAGTAAAACTAAAATAAAGAAACCACAATAAAACCATACAGGAAGGCTACATCAAGGACTTTCTAAATAAAGCCATAGGTTGATTATCTTAATTGTATTTAACATTGAAAACATTCAGTATGATTATTGGTGCTTGACGACTGGGAACATTCTATAATGACACAGAGTAAGAAGGAAAGTAGAAGAATCGAGTAACAGGAAACAAATTTACTTTTACCCATATGGAGCGTGAAATGATGGTGGGACTTGGAAAGCATTTTCAAATATTTGATGACTTTCAGGTAGGCCACCTCTGGGAATAATGGGGGAAAGTTTTAAGAAGCCAAGTGCCAATTAAACCTAAGAAAGAGTTTTCTATCAAATGAATCCATTTGAAAATGAAAGAGGCTGCCACTGGAGGAAGGGCTCCATGCTCACAAACAATGTTTCAGTCCATTATGGATGGCCACTTATCACGGCTGATACAAAGGAAACAGGATAAGCTAGAGGAAAGTGTATATTGATGGGGTATTCTGAGTTGCAAGGATCTTTCCTGCTCCACTTGTTACACTGAAATATCAACTTGATTGCAATCACTAAGTAATTTAATTGTAAAATTCTAGGAACAGAGCATTTGCAGGAGAGTCGATGGCTTCCTCTCTGCTGTTACATTGGGCACGGGCTCAGGAAAAATCCCTACAGAGGCTATGGGATTGCAATACATTTTTTTTTAAATATTGTATTTATTTATTTGATAGACAGAGATTACAAGTTGTCAGAGAGGCAGGCAGGGAAAGAGGAGGAAGAAGGCTCCTCGCTGAGCAGAGAGCCTGATGCGGGGCTCGATCCCAGGACCCTGGGATCATGAACTGAGCTGAAGGCAGAGGCTTAAGCCACTGAGCCACCCAGGCGTTCTGCAATACATTTTTAATAATGATATTTAGAGGCAGTAAAATTTATATCACAGCTACTCTGATCTGTTCTTTGGGACCCAAATTATAGACAATGATGGGGATCCTGATGAAAGATTCTGGGGGAAAAGGATTCAAGAACTCAACACATTTGCTCATACGAAATTTATGAGTTAGAGCAAATCTGCAGTTCATTAAAATTTTTTAAAATTTCCAATGAAAAGTTGTGATGAAAAATTGAATTTTATAGATTTGTCACTATTAAATATCCTACTTTAAGTGTTAAGTTCCTATTTTTTAAATATCCCTCTTGTACCACAACACCCAACAATATTGGGGAGATCAAAAACAAGAAAATTTTCTAAGAAATACCTTGATATTTTAGTCATTAATAAATCATAAATATCTGCAAAACTTTTTCAGATAATTTTTTAAAAGTTCACTCTTATGTTGTTCTACTGTTACCTTGGTAATTATTCTTCATCTTATATTCCATCTACCTTTTTTACACATTAGATAGTTCAGACTTGCACAAACTATCAGTTTATCCCCACAATCTACACTCTGTGGGGGTACAGAGTGGGCCCTGATTCCATGATCATATTTTACGGCAACTGAATGCTCTTATTTAAACACTTCCCTCATTTTTTTCTTTGTCATTGGTGTCCTCCCTATCCCACATACTCAATTCCTCAATGCAAACAGACCAAATCCTGGCTATGGTGAGAAATGAATGCTATCTGCATTCATGCTATCTGCGTATCTGTAACTTCACTGCTTTCTCCTTGACTTTTCCACTCCATTTAAAAAAAAAAAAACCTCCCTCCAATTACCAGCAATAAAAATGACAGAGGATGAAATATGTTTCTTTCTATATTTATTTCTTAATATTTCAATATATATTCCTTATTTCTTCGTCTGGAATGCCCGCTCTTTACCACTGCCACTGATAGGTGTCTGGAACTCTCATTTATCATCTCCATTGTTTACTGGTGTCCTTTTCTTACCAACCCTTAAAGACAGGGTACACATGAAGGCATGTGCTCTACCACTGAGCTACATCTGCTACCAAGACAGGGTACAATCTGCTCTGTATTCCAATCCTAACCTCTGCCTCTCAGTGTTTCTTTACAGGGCTGGAAGCTATCTGTGTCCCAATTCAATTAGAAAAAAAAAACAAAAACCAAAACAACCCAGAATAAGTATTGACTACAAAATTTCGTTTTGTTGTCAGAGTATAGAAAATGCCAGAACCATAGAAAGCTCTCAATGAATGTTGAATGAATTGAATGTGAATAAACACTTTCCTTTTAACTACTGTTTCTCTCCTCCTGGGAGATGGAAGAATCAATACCAATTAAAAGAAATATTCTGAACATCCAAACACAACATGATAAATTTACTTAGGCTAATAATAAAGTAGTGATTTTTGAATATACACCATTCTAAAGAAGTGAAAAGGTGATTGATTTAGGAATATGGAATGCTATTAAAAAGATACTGATCTCTATCATGTGACTTGCTTTGCATGACATTAAAACAAATAATCCAATCTTACCAGGCCTGTTATAGCAATCATATGATGTCCATCATAGAAGATGCACAGTTCTTATCCCCATAGCAACATCTGTAGTACTTATGCTAATCACTTTAAATTAACCTTGATATAAAAAAAAAATACCCTAGGGATATTGCTGTTGTTGTGGAAGTTCAGATGAGTAACGTGATTTTCTAATAAAACTCCACAGCAAAATTAGGATGATAACAAGATCCTGTGAGCAAAATTTTTTAATATACCTTGGTTAAACCATAACAGCAGTACTAGCACAGGGGTAATTAGAGGTATCACAGATAATGAGCTACCTTATTGATTATTGCCCTTCTATAACCCAGTATAGTTCAAGTAAAGGAATGTGTTTAGAGTAATTTGCACTTTAAAAACACTGGATAATGATAATTTTACATTTGTAACTTTAAATTTTGGTATGAACTTAGTGCTCTCTTTTTCTCATAGAAATATTTCCTGTAGACATCAGAGCTTAAGAACAAACTTTGCCCACCTAGACATAAATCTATGGAATTAAAAAAAAAAGGCCTATTTCGTAAAACATGCATTACCGTACAAAGGAAGTACTTAGGCATTAGGGCAAAGGCACACATTTTCATCATTGGTCGAGTGATTTATATTATTTCAATGTAATAATTAGCAATTTATTTGGAACTTTATACATAAAAGAAAAGTCAGTTGTGCTATCAGATTCTGCAAAATTTCATTTTAGTATAAGTAAATTATGTGTTATGTATTAATTTTAAGTTTAAAATTAAGTATTAATAAATTAAGCAAAATTTCATTTTAGTATAAGTAAATTATGGAATTTCTTATTAGATGTTACCTCTTTTTTAAAATCTATTTTGGGGCACCTGGACGGCTCAGTCATTAAATGTCTACCTTTAGCTTAGGTCATGATCCCGAGGTTCTGGGATCAAGCACTGAATCTGGCTCCCTGCTTGGCAGGAAGCCTGCTTCTCCCTCTCCCACTCTCTCCTGCTTGTGTTTCCTCTCTCGCTGCATCTCTCTCTGTCAAATAAATAAATAAAATCTTAAAAAATATATATTTTAATAAAATATAAAATCAGATATAAAATTTTATTTAGTTGAACAGCAGCAACTAAATTAGAAGGGAAGAGTATTTTCTGAAAATAAATATAACTGCTTCTGTGCATTGAATTTTGAGGATTCCCCAGAGTAATTAAGTAATTAGGTTTTGCTTCTGAACTGGATTACTTAAATATGGGGTAACTAATTTTCAAAATTGTGAATCCAAGTGCTACTTGGCCCAAGGGACTAGCAAGTGAGATGGAAATATCACCTTTTGGGTAGTTTGGATTTGGCCCAAATCAATATATCAAAGACATCAAGATAGATAGATGAAGTTTTGTACAAAGTAAATCAAGTTGTCAGAATACCTTGTGGTAAAAATAAAAATAATTTACTGTCAAACACTAGAGATGGTAGTGGTGTAGGGTTGGGAAGTATATTTATTTCCTATTGCTACTATAAAAAACTACCAAAGATTAAAGGTAACAAAACAACAAAAATGCAGCATCTTATAATTCTGGAGGTAAAGAGTCAAAAAGGGTTTCAAAAGAGCTAAAATCGAGGTGTTAGGTAGATTGCGTTCCTTTTGGAGGTTCTAGAGGAGAATCTTTTTAAGTGCCTTTTCAAAATTCTAGAGGCCATCTACACTCCTTGACTCATGACTTAATTCCTCCATCTTCAAAGACAGCAAGATTAAAAGTAGTTCTTTTTGTGTTATTGTATTTCTTACTGTTTTTTCTCTTTCCTCTGTGAAGGACCTCTGTGATTATATTGGACCCACTTACATAATTCAAGCTAATATCCCTAATTTATGTACGGTCAGCTGATACCAAGCTTAATCCATCCACAACCCTAATTTCCCTTTGCCCAGTAAACTAACTTACGCATAGCTGTTGAGATTTGGGACATAGACATCTTTGGGCAGCCATTATATTGCCTACTACAGATGTAATTGTCAAAAGATGGTCAATTAGTAAAGAGTTCATTAAGTCATTTTTTTGCTCTGTGATATGAGAAATAATATAATTATCTTCCATTAAATTAAATTCCAGTTTTAGAATTATATTGAATTAAATTGGTGTAACACAATAAAATGGCCAGTATCTATTTAGATTTCTGATGGAAGAAATAAATATTTTCCAAGTTATGCTACTTATATTTATATATATTTATATAATATTTATATATATTTATAGTTAACCTTTAAACAATGGAGGGGTTGGGACGCCAGCCCCCATACAGTCAAAAATCGATATATAATTTTGACTTCCCAAAACTTAACTGCTAATAGCCTACCCTTGATGGGAAGGTTTACCAGTAACATAAATAGTCAATTAACACAAATTTTATATGGTATGTGTATTAGATGCTGTCTTCTTATCATAAAGTAAGCTAGAGAAAATAAAATGGTATTAAGCAGATCAAAAGGAAGAGAAAAGAGATTTACGAAACAAAGACAACTCTGCGTGTAGGTGGATTTGTGCAGTTCAAACCTGTGCTGTTCAAAGTCCAACCGCATAATGTTGTAGGTGGATCACACAAAAAAATATGCCCAGCTGGGAATTTGGAACTGTATTACCATGGAGCCACTGGAAAAAGCCAAGTGGGCCATGACACTATCCTTACAGTAAAACCACAGATACAAACTTAGCCACTGTCACATCACTTTGTGAAAAGTGAGAGACAAAAACAACAAAATAACTTCCTCTATTATATGTATTTTTAAGTCACCTTCATTCCTTTTCAGAATATGGAATATATTGATTTTATAATAGGTTGAATCTTGCCTTAATCAAAATGTCTTGAGTAATAAGTAATTAAGTATACACACAGGTGACACTAATATATTAGTAGTAGGAGTAGGCATTAACTTGAAAGAAGAACAAATTTAGAATCAAACTACCCTTTTTGAAGAAGTATAATAGGACACATTAAGAAATACAAAACACATTCAAGACGAAAGATCATCCTAACCATGGATAATTGCAATCATTTTATACTATGAATTTCAATCTATGAAAGTAGAAAGATATTTTGTAGGGATATATTTCACTAGAGTCAAAGTTAAGGCTATAACTGAACACGATTCGAACATAAAAAATTAACAATGTTAGAATCATTAACGAAAAATCTACTGAAGACAGCACACATAATTCTTAAGGCTCAAGGAGAATCATTTTAGTTTCACCAATAATTACTTATAAGCCTTATCTTAAGAAAACTTTCACATTTTCAAAGTAAAATGTATATCACTTTGACAGAAACATGGAAAACTCTTTTGTCTAAAACTTTCAGTGATGATTTAACTGACAACAGGTATGCAGTATTAAGGTTTTCTAAAACCAACTCAGGCCTTTATTTGTCCTATGCAGATAAAAATAGACCCTAAACTTCATTTTACTTCTCAATGAGCCACATGCATCTTAGGTTGTAAACTGTACACAAAAGTTGCTCAATCATTTTATTAGGCCAGGTGCCTTAAAAAAAAAAAAAAGCCACTGAAATTGTGTCTCTGTACCACAGATCTCTGTGATGGCAATGTGGAACAAGAATAGCAGAAGGATAAGTTCAATCAATGCCATCGTTTGACACAGCACAAGAGAAAAACTCTGGTTTGTTTGAACACCTTTTCTATATAAGTGTAGGCCTGGCACTGACATCCATTCAATGTGGAAGATACAAGGGACAGATCTTTCTTGTCCTTGCACTTCAGACAATTGGACTTGTACAACTGTATATGGGGACATCGGAATCAGAAATGGGATAAATTATTTCAGTTGACAAAGGGGGCAGTGGGGATTTTTAAACAGATTAAATAGTCAATGTTTGTTGAGTTTTTATTATGTACCCCACCTCTCTTCTCTTCTAAGTTCTTAACTTATATCTTACGACTAAGCTAATGGTGACCTTGACACTGTGAGGTTGCTATGAGGAAACAGAGGCACAACAGATTGAATTATTTGCCTGCAGTGACCTGCTATTAAGTAGTGAAAACAGAATTTGAATCCAGAAGGTCTGATTCCAAGTTCACGCCCTTCTTCATGGTATACCTCTGGTGTGGGCACCCGGGCCTTTTAAAACCACTAACAATGTGGACAAAAACATTCTGGAAATATGACTGTTTTAAATCACAGAAGGTCATTTTTTTTTAATGCAGGAGTGTTGAGAGCTGTATAGAAAATACAATTGAACTATAAAAGCCAAAGTAATGGTCAGAGGAACATTTTTTAAAAGTATACTAACTTAACATAGATAATACTATAAAACTTCAGTCAAAGTAGATTTAATATTAAAAAATGGCCAAATTAATTATCTTTGACTTTCAAAATAGATACGTATTTTCCATTTTTAAAAGATTAAATGCAGGAGAGCCTGGGTGGCTGAGTTGCTAAGCCTCTGCCTTCAGTTCAGGTCATGATCCCAGGGTTCTGGGATCGAGCCCCGCATTGGGCTCCCTGCTCAGCCAGAAGCCTGCTTCTCCTTCTCCCACTCCCCCTGCTTGTGTTCCCTCTCTCACTGTGTCTCTCTTTGTCAAAAAAAAAAAAAAAAAAATCTTAAAAAAAATAAGCTTACTTGTGGAGCATAAGAATAACATGGAAGACATTGGGAGATGTAGAGGAGAAGTGAGTTGTGGGAAATCAGAGGGGGAGACAAACCATGAGAGACTGTGGACTCTAAGAAACAAACTGAGGGTTTGGAGGGCAATGGGGTGTGGAGGGGTTGGGTGAGCCTGATGGTGGGTATTGTGGAGGGCACATATTTCATGGAGCACTGGGTATGGTGCCTAAACAATGAATTTTGGAACACTGAAAAATAAATAAATAAATAAATAAATAAATAAATAAATAAATACATGTAGGTGGATCAACACAAAATGAAAGAAACCTTTAAAAATCATGGTCATTAGGAACTGGCCAATGTCCTTCTCTGAGAACTGACACTTGAGCTGACTTCCAAAGGGTGAGTTGTCATTTTCCAGATTGGGGGAAGTGGGACAGGTGCTTATAAACAGCTACTGACACTTCAGGGCATGAAGAAGCTGATCATAGTCTCAGAAAGTTGAGTTCACTCTGGTCTGCAGAATAGCCTTGTATAGGTGTCTATAGGTGGGTCAGAGGCTGTTGGGGAAATGAGATTTCTTAAATCCTGTACACAAATCTACAAATGTTGGATTTTTTCTATCAAAGGCAGTGGGAGGAGTATTAGAAGAAAATGAAGAGAATGTGTCCAGATTTTTCCCTCAAGGTAAGTCTAGCATCTTTTCTAAAGACAGGGTGAGGAGTATGGAATTATTGCCAGAAAAAAAGATAGAAAGAAGAGATTTTTCTATGGAAATAGATAGAATGGTCAAGGGGAGTGATGACTGTAAGTTACAACTGAGAGGGTATGGTCATGATTAACCATGATGTTGTAAGAGTTAACATGGATAATAATTACTCTTTCCTAGACATACCATTTCCCTAGCAACTCTATGAGATAGATATTTCTGTTACCAACATCAGTTTCACAGATCAGATGTGAAAGTTAAATAATTTGCCATGATTATAGAGCTAGCAAATGAAAGTGTTAAAGTCTAAATATAGCCTGTTTCTCTGTGAGCCTGCATTCTTTACCACAATGAGGCAGCTTCCCTCCTTTGTCAGATCTGGGAGCAGAGAAAAGAGATGACTCTAGGCTTCTGATTTTTTTTTTTTTAATTGGAAAAATGATGAGTTCCAGTAGCTTCTAGCTGTGCTCTCAACTGGTCTTTTCCTCTGTGCATGCACATCCTTCGTGTCTCTTTCTCTTCCTATGAGGACACCAGTCTCCTTGGATGAGGGCCCAACCTGTAAGACCCCAGTTAACCTCAAATCTCTTTAAGGAGCAGTATCTCCAAATCACAGTAGAGGTTAAGACTTCAAAATACGAATTTGAGAAAAACGCATTTCAGTCCTAGTCACTGGGGGAAATTAGATGAATATATCTTGAACAGAGTTAAAAATATAATATTGATAGAAAAAATTAGATAAGAGATTTAAGTTTATAAATTAGTAGCACTTGAAATTATGGATGGGAACCCCCAAGAAGAATGTGAAGTGAGAAATTAATCAGAACAAACATGAAATCCTGAGTTTCAGGAGGAAGGAAAGAAAGAGAAGACAGTAAAGAAGAAGAGATAAGTAGGATAAACTTATGCCACAGAATGGGTACACTTAATGATTTGTGAAGTTGTCAGCAGCTCCAAAGGCTAGAAAGAACTATAAAGAGAACTGAAAATGCTATTTAATTTGGCAGTTTGGAAGACTTTAGTGATCTGAGCAAGTATAGTATCAGAGCCTAGGGGAAAAGGAAGACAGTATTAAACAGAGTAGAGGGCCCAGTAAATGTGGACAGACTTTTCAACACCCCTGGAGTGAAAGGTAAAAAAGAGAGGAAGCTGCTTAGGGAGATATAGTGAGAACATGAGCTAATGCCAGGCTCATTCTGAGAGAGAACAAAAGCTAGAAGTTAGTCTTAGTTTAATTTTTCTTAGGCTCTCTATTCAAAAAAATAGCAATGCAAAGATGTACGTATAGGTCAAAAGATCCGGTAAGTAGATGCATCTCTTAATTGTAATTTCATACCTGGTATACAGTGCAAACAGCCCTGCAAGAGAAACCCAGGGCTTAGACTCACTCACTGTCTTTATAGGTGAAGGTAGATAGGGGGATGTTGTGGCCTGGTGCAGAGAGGCAGGGGGAAAACCAGCACAGAGAGGTCCATTCTATTTATATGTAAGAAAAGTGCTTATCACTATTATACACTCCCGAATCATTGGGCTCTACAAGACATTCCAAAGCAGTGGGCCTGGCATTGACCTAGCATGCAAGCAAGATGGACCTTACTCCACTTTTTAAAATAGAAGTAAGTGACTTGAACATGTTCCTAGGTAAAAAAGAAAATGAGGGTAGAGAGAAAGAGATTGGGATTCAGTAGACAGAAATTGTAATCTCTGTTGAGATCGTTGAGCAGATGGATGGCGATGATGAAACATGGCCCTTCAGCTAGCTGTTAGTTAGCCGTAAAGAAGAGGGACAAACAGACCCATCAGTTGGTGAAGCTAAATGCTGAGCTAGAGGAGAGAAGGCCAGTTGAGAAATTTCACTTTAATTTCCCAAGAAAGAGGTGGCAAAATAATTCCTGCTATGGCATTAGTGTGCAGTAAATCAAGTAGTTCAAGGAGACTGGAGACTAGTGGGGACAAAGTTGTGGAAATTAATGAGGTAGGAAAATCATGACCAACAAAATGAAAACCAGCCCCATGGTAATATAAAGAAATAGTGAGAAACGCTAGTTTCCAATCCAAACTGTGCTAGTCCCTTAACATCATTCCAACTACTTGCATCCAAGTCTGAAATCACCTCTATGAGGTCGGCCATGCCTTTCCTACCCTCCCCACACCATGGGTGGGACCCAACAGAATCCTCAGTCCTCTAATTTTGCTCCTCCCCCTTCACCTTCTGAAGGCTGGGAGCTCTCCTGAGCCAGACTCTGCCTGGTCTGGACCTCCGGCCTTTCTCACAGGGCTTCCCGGGCATAGAACAGTGTGTGGTACAAGTGGGAGAAATAACTGTAGGAATAAACAAAGCCCTCATGTCTTCAACAAATTAAAGGATTTGTGTGTTTTATAGAAGTTGGAGCATTGATACTGAGAGTAAAATGGATTGGGGAATTAGAAGATTTGAAAATGCTTATCATTTTAGTAGAGCAAGATAAAACATAGTTGTCATCAATGCCCACACATATTTGACAAGGATCTTAAATGGAAAGCAATTTGAGGAGATTTTGAGCTTTTTGAAGGCAGGATGTCTTATTGACCTAGCCTAACACATAGTAGTTAGTTATTTTGTAATTATTTATTGAAGAAATGAGTTCTACAACTTAAATCAACCCACGTTCCAGGAACAGGATTGAGATTTAACATATAATTTTTAAATTAAATGATAATTTGAATAGAAATACTAAAAATAATGAAATTTCCTTTTCCCATCAGTTATGATCCTTCTTTGTATTTCAAAATTTAAAGCAAATATGGAAAATGAAAAGAACAGGGCGGTGTTCACTGCACGGACTTGCTTTGAGCTCCCAATTTAATGTTTAGCCTTTTCCTGATAGGAAGTTTCACATAAAAGGGATGTATCTTAAGAACTAAAAGTGACTCAGTCTGGGTGGTGAGTTTATGGGGTTTTTAATTTTCTCATTTTGCTTATCTGTATGCCCTAGGATTTCTTCAGTGGGAGTAGTCTGATATTTGTAAATGAGCACAGGAGTAGAACAAAGTAGGGTCAGTTAAACCATACCATTGCTGGGTACTTAAAAATGTGGGATTAAGTTCAAACTTCTCCACTTGAGCCCAGCTCCAACCTCACTGTATAATCCTATTTCTTGTGCATTCCCAAGGCCCAACTACACTCCAGGTACCATGTGAGTTCTCATACCCTCCCCACCCCGCTCTCCCCACAGCCAGAAACCATTTCTTTTCTCCCCTCCTTCAAGATCCTACTTGACTCACACCTCTTCTGAAAAACCTTGTTTTGATTCCTAATGCATGCTTCACTCTGTTAGCGAATGCAGTCTTAGGTGAGTAAGCACCATTAAAGCTTCTGCTTGCCTCCTCCTGGCCTGGCACGGGAGAAAAATGAGGCACAAACAAGTCAGCTGCAAGAGAATGGGAGCAGGGGGCGAGAGTCTTTTCTACTGCATCTACTGCATTGTCAGAGAGTCATTTAAAAGGGAAATATCTATATTAAAAATCTTGGCGAGCTGCTCCCCAGCAGGGTCCAAAACGGAGGACGGATCTCCTCAGGTATTTTCAATTTTTCATGATGCTTTCATTACGACTGGGCATTTGCCTGAATGCCTGAACTCCAAATGTTCCTCTTCTCTCACTGAGATGTAGCATTCTCTTATCCTCTTTTGGATCGTTGGCCTGATAACCGAAACTCTGTCAGAAAGTTTTTGTTGGTTAAATTTTAATGCTACAAGCTTTCTGACATATGAAAGTAGAAAAACCTCAATAAAGAAAGATGAGAATAGGCAAATCATGTTACCGTCTGACCTACCCGTCTCTTTATATTAGACATTTTTTTTCATAGGCTATTTCTAGTAGAATTCCTTTGCTTCTCGTTCTTTGAACAAGGAGCAGACTCATAATTCTAGTTTATTCTAAAGGTTTAAGTATCTAAACTTTTATACTTTACTACTTAGGATGGGTAATACAACTCAAAAATTTCCGTGTGTGTGTGTGGGAAATCTATGGAAAATGTTACTTGATGTATTTAGTCTTGAATTCTATGGCCTCCTATCCACGGATGAAACACAATACGGTATTTTTATTAACCACACCCTAGCACCCTACTGGATATGTGTGACTCTTACGAGGTAAAAGATCAGTTTTCACACCAAGAAGTTCACAGTTCTTGGGTGACACAGGCTTTACATATGCCCTAACTCGGAAGAGAAATGACAATAGTAAACAATGGCTTGTGAGAATACATGCCTATTTTAAAGTCGTATTCAATTAAAGTACTAAATGAGTGACATGTTAACGTTGTGAATTTAGAAAAGGAAAAAAAAAATAACTATGGAATGAAAGATTTAAAGACACTTTCTTTGTAGAAGTTATCATCTTAATGGACACTGTAGAAATTGCCTTTGGAAAAGAGAAGGAAGAGAAAAACCAAGCATTGAAAATTTTTGTTCTTTTGCAAACTTGTCCACAGGGAAGCCAGAATCTTTTCCTTTTCTGAATACATACGCTCACCCACATGTGTATAAATATGGGAGGTGTGTATGTGGGTGTGTGCATTCAATTTCCCCTCTTAGCACTTTGGTTTAATTTTGCTTATGTCTGGATACCATTATGCTTCTGTATTTTTAACCTATTCAGTATAAGAAGTACATTCACATAATGTGCATCTTTCTTGGAGGAGCTGTGAACAAACACGTTTTACTCCTGGAGTTATGTACCTGTTGCAGGTCCTCAAAAGATGAGTACTTTGTAAGAACAAAGAATAACCAAGTTTAGCCTATTTTTACTGCAAATACCACATTAATCCTAAGTTGGAAAGTTATCTTCACAGAAATAAAAGTGAAGAATACAAAACATCCCTTTGCATTCACATTGTCTGTCATGCACGTATCTAATCATCACATCCCAACAAGCTGGCAGTTTCCTATACTCCTGCCTAAATTTTATGACATCTGCACGGTCTAAAGAGATTTATACCTTAAAAAAATACTTTATTTGAAGGCATGAATAAATTTGAAAGCATGGAAATTCATTACTAACTACTCTTCCCTCTGACAAAATCCTCTTTTAGTAGAATTTCAATATTTCTTTAAAACAGTGTTTAATATAAAACAAGATGAAAGCAACTGGATATCTTCCAGATGAATAGAAGGGATTATTTTCTTTCAACTCATATCTAAAATTTTCAATAGCGTCTTAGTTTCTCAAATATATGTTGCCTTTTAAAAGTTACTTCAACTATGTCTTTATTGCAAGAAACTAATATATAAAAAAAATGACCCTACTATTCTCAAAGCTTATAATGATGTCCATAGGGATGGAATGAAAATAATTTTTACTGGCTTTCTTCCTCAGATTTATCAGTATAGAAGGTTTTCTTCCCCACCCCACCCCCTTTGGCTTTATAGGTGCACAGAGGCTCCTGACTCATAACATGCATAACATTTAGTGAAAAAAATATATCACTTTTCCACATGTCAATCATGTTACAAAAATTACTTCAAGTTGCTAGAATAGTTGCCTAATTTGAAGAGAGGAAAATCACCTGTCACTGCCGAAAGAGAACATAACACGGTAAGGTCATGATGGTATGTTTTACTTAAAAGGCAAATTGTCTATCAGTGGTAGAAAGTTAACAAATTACTGAAAAATGCTTCATAACAAATTCTTGCAATTTTGATCATACTTAGGGACAGTTTGAGGCATAGACAATCACAATCACATTGAAAACAATCTACCGGTTTCTCACTCTTAGATGGTATGATGGTGGTTAGTTTGTATGGGGAACTGTTGTGGACGGAACACCTGTGTTCCCCCCAAAATCATATGTTGAAATCTAATCCCCAGTGTGATGGTTTTGGTATTGGTATTACCTTTGGGGGGTAATTAGCTAATCAGAATGAGCCCTCATGAATCGGATAAGCGCCCTTGCAAGAAGAGGCCAGAGAGCTTTTCCATGTGGTGAGGGACCTGCACCCGGGAAGACGGTTCCCACCAGAATTGGACCATGATAACTAACACCATGATCTCAGACTTCTAGACTCCCGAACTACGAACCAATGCATTTCTGTTGATAAGCCAGTTTATTGCATTTTGTTATAGCAGCCAAGGTTGAGGAAGACAACGGCCGACAAAAGTAAGCATGATAGGTAAAGAATTCAATGTTTCGAAGGCTGCTGGGGAGATATCTCATGGCTAACCTGTGTTCCAGTGCTGTGCTTTCTGATCACTAATTTTTGGCTAATTGAAAAAATCAGGTAATGACTTCTGTTCACCAAAAGAGGAGATGATAAATTCAGCATTCAGCTGTGAGGCAAAGAAACTTGTTGCTGAGAAGACAATAAAATAAAAGGCTGAGTTGGGAGAAGGAAGGTGGTGGGACAGGACACCACATGTAGACAAAGCAGATCTAATGTAAGTGAGGTCAGGAGAGGCAGTGTGTTAGCAGGAATAGCACTCCTTATTTGCTAAGGAGATTCCAGTGTTGGAGAGGAATGCGTGTAACTCCTGCTCAGACTCTTACTAGATACATGACGTTAGGCAAGGTATTTAATTTCTCTGAGCCTCAGTTTCCTCATCTGTAAAATGGACCTTAGAACCCTGCCATGAGAGTTGGGAGAATTGAATATAATAATGAGGGTAAAACTCCAGTGTTAATATGCATTTAGTGAGTGGCAGCTTTAACGTTTATTATTTAAATAAACCGTAAGCATTTGGAGGGTCAACAGTTAAGACAAAAGTTGTTTGTTTGTTTGTTTGTTTGTTTTCCAGCAAATAGCACTAAAAGCTCTGATGCAACTACTTCATTAAGCCACTGCAGATTACCAGGTGACAGTATAAGCATGTGCTGAAGAAACCAAGAACAAAACAGCATAAACAAAACAAAAATTTTAAAAAAGGGAGAATATCAGAGAAGATGTAAAGCAGCTGATTTACTTTTTTCATGATGTAATTTTTATGTCGTGTTTCAAAATAAAATATTATAAATCAGTCTATTGAAAAGTATACTGGGAAAAACATAACATTTTTAAAATTTATGTCCTTTAAAGAGTTTGGCTTTAAATGGGATATTAATGAATAGCAGAGGACACCAAAGGCATCCACTGAATCTGAAAGAAGAGAAATTCAAACCAGATCAAAGTCCCTTATCCGCAGATGCAGATCCGCAGTGACAAGGAAGTGAGGAATGCTGTTGTCAGAAGCTTACCCTAAAATATTCATGGTATGCTGTCCATGCAATTGGTCTAGTTCTGAGTGGCAAAAGTAATACAGTTTTCCTTTTAGAGTTTACTTTCATTCATTCGCAATAGATTCTTCATTTTTATAATGCCTCAAGGTCAAGAACCCCTTGATACATACCTAATTTATTTTGCCCAAAGTGAGGTGAAAAACCAAAAAAACGACCTATATTATATTTAACAGAATTCCTATTTCATGACTTTATTTGCTGCAAAGAGCCAAATTCTACTGGGACATAAAACTTTATACTTTAATTATTATTTATATCTTAGCATAACTGAATTTATAAACTTCTATCATGAAGGAAGAGTAGAGCATAGACATGGGGAATATAAGTCAGGCTAATGGAGACTCTTCTGGTAGGAAGGGTAGTGTATTTAAAGGGAATGAAGGTAAAGAGTGAGACTGAAGGTACTTTACAGTAATACCATAAGCCAGCCCTACTGTTACCTTTATTCCTGCAGCAGAACAGGGCAGTATTTTTTTTTTTAATTAATACCTATTGTATATTTTGGGTCTTTTTTTTTTTTAAGATTTTATTTATTTATTTGACAGAGAGAGAGAGATCACAAGGAGGCAGAGAGGCAGGCGGGTGGGAGGGGGAAGCAGGCTCCCCGCTGAGCAGAGACCCGCCCCCCCACCGATGCGGAGCTCGATCCCAGAACCCCAGGATCATGACCAGAGCCGAAGGTAAAGGTTTAACTCACTGAGCCACCCAGGCGCCCCTATTTTGGGTCTTAATAATTACCATTTCCCCAAGCTCTCTACCCTTGGAAGCTTATGCATTCATTTTATTGAAGACAGGGTGGGTAGAGACTAGGGAAAAAAGGTCAAAGTGAGATTCGTTTTTTTAAAATAAGATTTTGCCTGTATCCAAACAAAACATCACTTTCATGTGTAAAAGCCAAGTAACTTGAGAGGAAAAAAGGTTTTCAGATTTTCAAACTCCATGGAGTTTGAGCATGAAGTAATGGTGTTTCTAGTTAACCTGGGCCCAAATGTGGCATGAGAGAAATCTAGATAATAAAGTGTCTACCAGGTAATCAACAGAAGAATCTATTACCTCCATATTCAAAATATTCAATATCTGAACGCTTTCAAGTATCTTCAATTCCCTTACCTGGTCCAAGCCTCTACCATCCTAGGTTATTGCAATTGCTTCAAAATGTGATCCCTTGCCAATCTCTCCCATAATCAACCCCATGCACAGCCCCAGCCATAAGGCTTCTGTCAAAGGTAGGTCATATTACATGACTCCTTTGCTCAGAACTCTCAATGGTACCTCATTTATCTCAGAATCAATACTGAAGTCTTGTGTTTACAGATATTTTTCCGGCGACCTGAATAATACCTGGGACCTAGTAGGAAGTCACCAAATTTTTGTTGGATGAGTTAAGAAGAAATAGGGTGATTCCTATCTCATTCAAAGCTAAGGTCCTTTTTGTTGCCTAGGAGGCTTTAAAAATTCTGCTCTCCACATCTCCATTTCATTTCTCACCTCTCTCTTTCTCAATCCTTCTGGCTAGATAAAGTATTTCCCAAACTGAGTAGATTGAGAATAGACTGGATTCCTTCTGGGGGAAATGCTCTCCTGCAAGATAGCTGTGTTGTTCCCTCATTCTCTGCCTTTGTTAAAGGCTTTGTGAATTCTTCCCTGTCTTATTTAAAATTATAATACCCACCCATCTCTCTTCTCTGCTGTATTTTCTACATAATATTTATCACTATGTAATAGGCAATATATTTTACTTTTTAATAAATCATCCCTTTCTCTACCTCCCAAATATAAATGTTAGCACTGTGGGTATTTTTATCTCGTTTATTCATTCCTTTTCTTCCAATGCCTAGAACAGTGCTACCTGGCATTTAGTAGGTACTCAAAAAGCATGTATTGATTTAACAAGTGAATTTGAAGAATGTCTGGTTTGGGTCACAAAGAAGAAGAGAACGGAAAAAAAATAAATTAGAAACTATGCAAGATAGAATGGACAAAAATATACTCCGATATTACTCCTAATGCTGCCACTAATGAACTACATCATCTTAAAATACTTCTTGTACTTCCTCTTTTCAAAATTTTAATGCCTTCTTTACAAGTAAAAGTTGGGTAAGATGATCTATGAGATCTTTTGCATCTGTGATATATATATATATATGTATATTGTTTTATTTTCATGACAGATTCTATATTCCATTCTGTGCCCCTTTTGGAAAATATTTATACTTACTTAAGTATATATCTGTATTAGTCTGACTTTTGTCAGAATTTACATGCCATATAGCACTTTTTAAAACTTTTTCTTCCAAATATAAATAATCACAAAAGAGAAATTTAAAAAATTTGCTGTGGGCTTCCCAAAGTAATGATGACATGAAAGAAAAATACAACTCATACACATTTACAGCTGAAATCTATTGGAAAAAAATATAAAAGAATTTTCTCTTCCAGGGACTTTTCCCCAGCTGGTCTAAGGACATACATCATCATGACTTCTAAGTTTTAATTTATAGGGAACAAATATGGTAGTTTTATAGGCCCCTGACCATTATGAAATCACTGATTGCAAGGCCTGTCTCCTCAGAAACTAATCAAAAGGTGACACATTCTGTTAACTTCTTATTATACATTCATAACACCATCTTTCAATTCAATGTCATAAAGAATTTATGTAGGGCATTAATCATGCAAGACCACTAAATTGTTCTCATTTCAGTGATAATTGTTTACTCCTATAAATGGTTTGTGTTGAGTCCCAACAATTCAGCTGAATAAAATATCTCCCACTCACCCTGGGCTGGGAGAGAAAATTAACCTACAGAAAGGAAACAACAAACTGAATGTGTAATATGATTAGTATAAAAACTAATATTTTGTAGAGTTCTCTTTTTGATAACAAAGACTGATGGCATCAAGGATAATTCTATAGTTTCCAATAAAAGGAATCTTGAAAACCAAAATGAAATAAAAGAATAATAAAACCCTGTGCATCATCTGCAAACATGTAAAACTAATACTTAGTTGACATGGTTGATTCTGAAATCAACTAAACATACCATGTAAATGAAACTCAATGCACCTTGCTGGTCAATGAAACTAAACCTAATCAAAGCAGTGTCAATCATTTGCCAGGAACAAAAGAATAGAAAATCTAATGGTCAATTAATTCAGTAACACCTGGTGAACTGGCATGAGAGCCACAAGTCTTATGACCTGACTTCTAACGCTAGGCCCGCCAAATGCTTCCATACCCTTGAGACTGACACCTGAACTCCTGTCTCAATTTCCTCATGTGTAAAATGAGAGGGCTGGACTCAATCATCTTGTAGGTTTGTCCTAACATCAACATTTTATGAGTCTATAAAGAAACTCAGCTAATCAAAATTTCGCTTAAAAAAAAAAAGCAATGATTCGTCATCTGCTTTTAGATTTCCCCACTGCCTACTGAGTAGAATAAGAATAGAATCAATTTGAGACAGTCCTTTCAGCCCAAGAGTGCCATAATAATGGCACTGTATATTCCTGCTTTCTAAATGGAACCCTAGCGCATATATATATATATATATATATACACACACACACACACACACACACATATATATATATATATGTGTGTGTGTGCATATATATATATTTTTTTTTTCTGTAGTAAAGTGTCTACTTTATGAGCATAATAAATAGCAATTGCCCTTTAATGGCAACTTTAGCTGTGACCATTATGGCACAATTTAAGTGCTTAAAAACACTAATGGGAGTGATACAATGTTAATTATTCTAAGGATATGAAGCCTATACACAAGAACTCCTGCAAAATTAAGTAAAACCCTGGCTAATTCTAATTACAGTCTGTGTGGAAGAGATAAGAGAAATTAAACACTCCCCCTTTTTTTAGTGCACTCTTAATATAACAGTACTATTTGCCCACATTGGTTGAGAAAACATTGTAGTGACTCAGAAAAGTAGGGTTCTGAAACAAAAGATTTTTTCTTCAGCTTAAAAAGGAAAGAAAAGATAAATTACATACACAGAAAATACATCTTTACTTGAAACAATGCTTACTTTCCTGTCTCTAAGCCTAGGGAAACCTGCTTTTAAAGAGCTCATTCATTACATTGTCAGACACAAATTATTTTTTGAACTATTTAGAAGAAATATATTTGAAAACCATGAAGACTCTCCTTCACCTTATCATATGTGGAAAAACTGAATTTTTTAACAATGGCCATTTTAAGTATTTTTGTTTCTTTCCAAAATACCTATCTCTCCCTCTCCTTTTCCTTTTACTCATTTACTGAATGCCTCCTATGTGTTAGGACTGGGCATTAAAAAAGGGGTAAATGATCTTGCTGCCCTTAAGGGGTTTAGAGTCTAGCAGAGAAAGACAGACTTTTAAAAACAAAATAATAGGAGCACCTGGGTGGCTCAGTGGGTTAAGCCGCTGCCTTCGGCTCAGGTCATGATCTCAGGGTCCTGGGATCGGGCCCCGCATGGGGCTCTCTGCTCGGTGGGGAGCCTGCTTCTTCCTCTCTCTCTCTCTCTACCTACTTGTGATCTCTCTCTGTCAAATAAATAAAATCTTTGAAAAAAAAATAATAGTTCATATTTACATCTTAGTATCTGTTATTAGATATAGTTCTCTCTGTCTTCCAGACTCTTTTTTTCTTCTTCAAATTCTCTTGTTGACTCATTATAAATTGATTTACATGAGTCCCTAACTAAACTGAATTAGAGTAGTAGAAATCAAGTTGTTGATTTATTTGATTTTACTAATTTTTTAGAAATAAAAAGTTCACAGGTTTTCAAAAACAAACACACAAACAAACAAAAAAACTCTCTGCTGGAAAGCCCAGCACATTTCAAAGTGCTATCATTTTAAAACTGAGGCAAATGACATGTCATAAATAATGAAAACAATTGGGTGACAGCCTATAATCTTCAATACACACATTATTTTAACGGATCATAAACCAACTAACCTAGCATCAGGATAAGAAAAACCCACTCATTGTAGATAAATAACAGTCCTAACCAATTGAAATCATCTAATTTCATTGAAAAGCATCCCATAATCTTTAAATTATAGGCATTTGGAGGTTAGCACAAATAGTTATGGCAAGTATCTAGGTACTTAAAAATTGTCATCCTCACCTTAAATCATTCATTATCTGTAACAGACTTTCTAATTTGTCAATACATCTAGTTTCAAGTGACCCATAGGGCATGTGTCAAATACCCACCGTGGCTATTTTTCATTTCAGCAACCCCACTTTTACAGCATTAGGGTAGTCTCCATGACATTTAATCTGTGTTCCCTTTGAAAAATAATTGTGTCACTCTTCCTAAGTGTCTGTTTCCAAATACAGGATACTTCGCACACTCTGTTTTGTTTTGCTTTGTTTTGTTTTTCTAATATATGTAGATCTTCATCGTCTCCTGTGGCCAAATCATACTAAACATAAAGAGGGTTTATATATAAATTCACTGGTTCCATTGTCATTCTTTATGATCATTTTCCGAAATTTCTTTTTGTTGTTTACTTTTTAAAAACAAGACTTTAAAACTGGACATAATTTTTCCTTCCCCTCAGATTTTTCTGAGATTTTTGCCTGGCATGTGAAAACAAACACATACACATAACAAAGTCACTAACAATTTTCTCCCCTCACTCACAGGCCTGGAGTCAATGTTTTCAGACTGCTTCTTTCTGATAAACCACTTTGCTTCTGATGATATTTCTTTTGCTATATGACTGTTTGTTTGTTTGTTTGTTTGTTTTCCTATACTACATGTCAACAGTGTAATCATCCATCTTATATTTCAGCTTCTTTACTGACCACTACAGTATGATCTACTTAGCATTGCCAGCATTTCTCACTAAGGTCATTAATCCCTCTGTTAGATGGTTACTCAAAAGGAACTTTCTTCCCACCACCAGAAAACAGATTTAAAAATAAATAACTTAGACAAAGCATCAAGGAGAGAAAACAGGGTGAGATGATGAAAGACTCTGGAAGCCACATGGGAATAGATAGTGTGTTGGAGAATGGAGGACCTAAGTGGTGGAGCTCTACAGAGGAGACATGATTTAGATCACAGAGGCTGGAGATGCCGCTATGAAGATGGCCGGTGACTGGTACGAACTCAGTGTGAAGGCAGCCAGTCATTGACTTTCTCTAGCACTGTTTCCTCATCTTTAAATCAAACAGTTCAATCCCCTTAGAGGATATTCTCAGAAGAAACAAAAGAAAAAGGCAGAACATTTAAGGAGTGTTTAATTAATAGAAGATTGAGGTGAAAGAGATAAAATTGAAAATAAAGTGGGAAAAGTATTTTGAAAGCCTGGACATTAAGCTATAAGCAATTGGCTGTCATCAAGAATCATCTATAGAAATAAAATTATTGATCATTGTCTTCTCCTTCTTTAGAAAGGCATGTTACACACACACACACACACACACACACACACAAGCGCGCGTGCGTGCGCACGCAGCCAGGATGCCATTATGGTATAATCCGTGTAATATTATCTCCCAGAGTCCTGAAGAATCTAGTAGAATCTAGTGTGCTTACAGTTGATCTTCTATAAATCAAAAGGAGGCCAAAATATTACATTGGTAACACTAGCTGTAGGCTAGATCCAGAATAAAAAGAGATACAGAGGCAGAATTACATAAGAGAAATCAAGATGAAGCCCCCCTCAAAAATCTAGGATTTGGCATCTCAGATGTAATTCTATTTTCTAACAGAGGAAAGTAATGGGGATTTAGCCTCTAGTCTTCATTGGAAATCATCTAATTCAATTTGGGTCAGAATAAAAAGAGGAGAGGAATTTGTGGCAAGAAAAAGACATCACCTGATAATCAATTCTTGCAATTCACTAGTTCTACTTATGCTAATAAGTAGCATAGTATGTATAGCACAGGTGGATGAATTGCCCTGGCAAAATGGGAGAAGGAACATTCAGTAGAATCATAGTTCAATATACTATGGAATTAAATTATTTGTCTAAACATATAGTTTCCTCTGGGTTGTTGGTATTAGAGTGACATTTTGCTTTTTACTCCTGCCCATGAAAATACTGAGTAACTTTCTGTACACTTGGAAATCCTTAATAAACAAGAAAATAGTTTATCTGACTATGTTTTTTAAACTTGAAATTTCACTTTTCGAATTAATTCAATTTTTACAAATATTGCCTTGATTCTCCTTTCTGGTCAGATATAGTTTATTAAATGCCAGAGAAACAGAAAGTATAGACACATGCGTCAGCAGTTGGAATTAGGAAATAAGCAGTGGTGTGAATAATTCCAAATTACAAAAAAAAAAAAAAAATCCATTTGGCTCTTAAATACACACAATGAGTTGGGGAGAATAGATTTATTTCTCTAATTACCCCATGTTGTACTTGGGCCAATACTGAAATGATTTTACATACCCTGAGCTCACAGCAACTGCTGGAGGTGAGGAAAGACCTAGACACATACCTGATACAGACAGAAAAACATTTTTTGCACACAATCCACAATGTAAAATGCTATTCTTCGTGTCTGCATTATGACAAAACTGGTCAATTTCTTCAATACAGATAAGGAATTGAGGAAATTCCTCAAAAAGAAAAAAGAAAATCAAGTTAACTTTTTTAAATACTAAATTGATCCCTTCAGTCCAAACAGCTAATTTCAAAGCCACATGCAGATGCAAATATAGTCAAAGTAAGAGCAAATTATATTGACAATTCCCCTATAAACATTGATCACTTTTCCTACTCTATAAATAAAAATTTTTTAAATGAGTTGTACCAAATTTATAGTGGCCTTATATAAAATGGTGTAAGTACAGAAATATGAGATTTTGAAAGAAAGATTTATTTATTTATTTACTTATTTATGCGACAGACAGTAAAAGAGCACAAGCAGAAGGGGCAGAGTGAGAAAAAAGAAAGATGAGATGCTTTTAAAGATCAATGACAAATGAGAAATGCAGCCAAAGAAGGCAAGGAAAAAGAGAAAATGCATATGTTGAATTACCATCTCTCCAGGATTTATTATGTGCTGAATATGGTGCTTGTCTATAGATGCTTTATCATAACCCTCAAAACAGTGCCCAAATGTAGGCATTAATATTGCTACTTTCCCAGTGAAAATTTGAGGCTCTCAGAGTTTGAGAAATTTATCTTACCCAAGATACAGCACTGGTAAGTTGGTAAAATTTTCCAGTTTGGATTCACATATGTCTGTTTCAAAGCCTTGCTTCCCCTGTCCCTGTCTACTAAAAAGAAAAAAAGACGGAATTGAACGTGATGTTTGCACAGTACAGTGGAGACTCACCAAAGAAATAGAGTAGTCCAGATCTGAAAGTTTACAGACTGAACCCTTAATCTAAAAATCAGAAAGACCCCTTCTTAGAACGTGTGGGGTTTTAATGGAATATTATGCAGCCATTAAAAAACCCCAAATTTGCCATTTGCAATGATGTGGGTGGAACTAGAGGGTATTATGGTGAACAAAATAAGTCAGAGAAAGACAATTATCATATGATCTTACTGATATGAGGAATTTGAGAAACAAGACAAAGGATCATAGGAGAAGGGAGGGAAAAATGAAACAAGATGAAACCAGAAAGAAGACAAACCAAAAGAGACTCTTAATCTCAGGAAACAAACTGAGGGTTGCTGGAGTGGAGGGGGGTTGGAGGAATGGGGTAGCTGAGTTATGGACATTGGGAGAGTATGTGCTATGGTGAGTGCTGTGAATTGTGTAAGACTGATGAATCACAGACCTGTACCCCTGAAACAAATAATCTATTAATTATATTAATTAATTATATTTTTAATTTAATTAATTTAATTAATATATTAATATATAAATAATATATTATTTGTTAATTTACAAAAATAGTTAGGTTTGTTTCTTTAAAATGTGGGCTGTTAGCATCATGTGATGCACAGGTTTTTCTCAGGATTGTTTGAGTTTTACATGAAAAAAGCAGTTTTACATGAAAAGGTGAGAATTCATCTCTAAGGTCCCTCAGTAGATTAGGCCTCGACTAATATATGGATCATAATATTGTGGTTTTCCTCCACAATAAAATTAAGAGTTAGCCTAGATGACTCTTAAGATTCTTTCCAGTTATAAAACTCAGTAAATGTTAGCATCCTTGCTTTTCAATCCAATATTCTCTCTACTACTCCAACCTATTTATCATTATTACCAAATCCTTCTGATGGGCTGGTCATCACTAACCCAGTTTATTAACAGTTGATCAGGTGATCAAAGATCTGGTTTATTATCAGTTGATCAGAACCAACCTTCACTAGAGACAGGGAACCAAATATTTCTGGTTTGTATCTTGTCACCTGACAGGGACAGGGACTAAAGATGTATATATATTGTGATTACAAAGGAATAGAATTTCCCTGTTTGACTGATGCCTGAGTGCTCTGAATTTGTTCTTGAGCTTTGGGGCTGATCAACTTATGTGGGGGACATAAGTTCCTTGATTCTCCCTCCTCTGTTCAAGTTGTATTGATCTTGTTAAGAGCACCAGTGGGTCAGAAACATTGGGAAAGAGTAGGACTGATCCAGGTTAATCTAAAATGAGAAGTAATATGAACATGGTACTTTCTTACCTCTCTCCATAAAACTATTTCCCATTTCAGGCAAATATTCAGGGTATTTGCCATGGCAGAACAAAATACATGTAGGTTGCATATAACCATTTAGGCATTAGCCTCTTTGGGCTCAGTTCTATATGTTGACAGGATATGTGATTGTTATTTTTTTTTAATTTAACATTTTTATGATTGGTTAATTTTTTACTTTTAATAAAATGTTTATTTTATTTTTAATTAATTTTTATTCTTAGTTAAATTCAATTAATTGGCATATAATGTATTATTAGTTTCAGAGGTTTCAGAGTTTAGTGATTCATCAGTCTTATGTAATACCCACTGCTCATTACATCACATGCTCTCCTCAGTGTCCATCACCCAGTTACTCCCATCCCCCGCATCCCCTCACCTCCAGCAACCCTGTTTATTTCCTATGATTAAGAGTCTCTTATGGTTTATCTTCCTCTCTGGTTTCATCTTGTTTCATTTTTCCCTTTCTTCCTCTATGATCCTCTCTGGTTTCATCTTGTTTCATTTTTCCCTTTCTTCCTCTATGTTTCTTAAGCTCTACATATGAGTGAGATCATATAATTGTCTTTCTCTGATTGACTTATTTTGTTTAGCTTGGTAACTCTAGTTCCATCGACTTCGTTGCAAATGGCAAGATTTTGTTTTTTGTGATGGCTGAGTAGTATTCCATTATATATATATATATATGTATATGTATATATACATATACATATATATATATAAACCCCTCTTCTTTATCCATTAATCTGTCGATGGCCATCTGTGTTCTTTCCATAGTTCAGCTATTGTGGACATTGCCGCTATAAACATCAGACAACATTTGTATCTTTGGAGTAAATATCCAGTAGTGCAATTTCTGGGTCATAGAGTAGCTCTATTTTCAACTTTTTAAGGAACTTCCATACTGTTTTCCAGAGTAGCTGCACCAGCTTGCATTCCACCAGCAGTGTAAGAGGGCTCCCCTTTCTCCACATCCTCACCAACATCTTGTTAATTTTAGCCATTGATTTGTTAATTTTAGCCATTCTGACCGGTGTGAGGTAGTATCTCATTGTGGTTTTGATTTGTATTTCCCTGATGCTGAGTGATGTTTAACATTTTTTCATGAGTCTATTGGTCATTTGTATGTCTTCTTTGGAGAAATGCCTGTTCATGTCTTCTGCCCATTTTGATTATATTATTGTTCTTCGAGTGTTGTATTTGATAAGCTCTTTACAGATTTTGGATACTAGTCCTTTATCTGATAAGACATTTGCAAATATATTCTCCCATTCTGTTGGTTGTCTTTTGGTTGTGTCACTGTTTTCTTTGCTGTACAAAAGTGTTTTATCTTGATGAAGTCCCAATAGTTCATTTCCGCCTTTGTTTCCCTTGTCTTTCAAAGATGTTTAGGAAGAAGTTGCTGCAGCAGAGGTCACAGAGGTTGCTGTCTGTGTTCTCTCTAGGGTTTTGATGGACTCCTGTCTCACAGTTAGGTATTTCACTCATTTGAGTCTATTTTTGTGTACGGTATCAGGAAATAGTCCAGTTTCATTCTTCTGCATGTGGCTGTCCAGTTTTCCCAACACCATTTGTTGAAGAGATTGTCTTTTTTCCATTGAATATTTTTCCTGCTTTCTTGAAGATTAGTTGAACACATAGTTAAGGGTCCATTTCTGGGTTCTCTATTCCATTCCATTGCTCCATGTGTCTGTTTTTGGGCTAGTACCATACTGTCTTGATGATTACAGCTTTGTAATAGAGCTTGAAATCTGGAATTGTGATGCCACCAGCTCTGGTTTTCTTTTTCAACATTCCTTTGGCTATTCAGGGTCTTTTCTGGTTCCATACAAATTTTAACCCACTGAGCCACGCAGGCGCCCCTGGTTCCATACAAATTTTAGGATTATTTATCCCAGCTCTGTGAAAAAGTTGATGGTAGTTTGAAAGGGATTGAATTGAATGTGTAGATTTCTTTGGGTAGCATAGACTTTTTAACAATATTTCCTCTTCCAATCATGAAATGTTTTTCCATTTTTTTGTGTGTCTTCCTCAATTTTTTTCATGAGTGTTTAATAGTTTTTTGAGTACAGTTGCTCTGTCTCTTTGGTTAGGTTTATTCCTAGACATCTTATGGGGTTTGGTGCAGTTGTAAATAGGATAGACTTCTTTTTTTTTTTTTTTTTTTTAAAGATTTTATTTATTTGATAGAGAGAGATCACAAGTGGGCAGAGAGGCAAGCAGAGAGAGAGAGAGGAGGAAGCAGGCTCCCTGCAGAGCAGAGAGCCCGATGTGGGACTCAATCCCAGGACCCTGAGATCATGACCTGAGCTGAAGGCAGAGGCTTAACCCACTGAGCCACCCAGGTGCCCCCTAGGATAGACTTCTTAATTTCTCTTTCTTTTGTCTCATTGTTACTATATAGAAGTGCCAAGTGATTTCTGTACATTGATTTTATATCCTGCCACTTCGCTAAGTTTCCACATGAGTTCTAGCGATTTGGGGGTGGAGTCTTCTGGGTGTTCTGACATAAAGTACCATGTTATCTGCAAAGAGTGAGAGTTTGACTTCTTTGCCAATTTGGATGCCTTCAATGTCTTCTTATTGTCTGATTGCTGAGGCTAGGACTTCTAGTACAATATTGAACAATAGTGGTGATAGTGGACATCCCTGACGTGCTCCTGACCTTGGGGGAAAAGCTCTCAGTTTTTCCCCATTGAGAATGATATTCACCGTGGGTTTTTCATAGATGGCTTTGATGATATTGAGGTATTCACCCTCTATCCTTACACCGTGAAGAGTTTTAATCAAGAAAGGATGCTGTACTTTGTCATATGCTTCTTCTGCATTGATTGAGAGGATCATATGGTTCTTGTCTTTTATTAATGTAGTATATTACATTGATTGATTTGTGGATATTGAACCACCCTTGCAGCCCAGGAGTAAATCTCACTTGGTTGTAGTGACTAATCCTTTTAATGTTCTCTTGGATCCTATTGGCTAGTATATTAGTGAGAATTTTGGCATCCATGTTCATCAGGGATATTGGTCTGTAATTCTTTTTGGTGAAGTCTTTGTCTGGTTTGGGCATCAAGGTAATGCTGGCCTCATATAAAGAGTTTGGAAGTTTCCATTTCTATTTTCTATTGAAATAGCTTCAAAAGAATAGGTTTTCATTCTTCTTTAAATGTTTGGTAGAATTCTGCTGGGAAGCCATCTGGCCGTGGACTCTTGTTTCTTGGGAGATTTTTTTAATTACTGCTTCAATTTCCTTGCTCATTACTCGTCTCTTCAGGTTTTCTATTTCTTTCTGTTTCAGTTTTAGTCATTTATAAGTTTCCAGTAATGCATCCATTTCTTCCAGATTGCCTAATTTGCTGGCATATAGTTGTTCATAATATGTTCTTATAATTGATTGTATTTCTTTGGTGTTGGTTGGGATCTCTCCTCTTTCATTCCTGATTTTATTTATTTGGCTCCTTTCTCTCTCTTCTTTTTAATTTTAAATACTCTTAAGGCATTTATTTATTAAAACATTCTCTGTCAAGATTTCATATTAGCTTAAAATTCAAATCTGTCTGTACATTTCTCTAGTAAGGTCCCCACCTCAGTGTATACCATAAAAACTCCTTCTCCAGAAATCAGTGTTACCAAGGTCCACACAGTGAGCCCTATGGTCAGCCTCTTGGTTCTCTAGGTGACCCAACTAAATGTTAATACTGCTCTGCTACAGTGCAAAAGTTCCTAACTCAAACTCACTGGAAAAGGGATGAAACTTCTGCAAAGTGCACTTTAAGAAGAGTACTGTTTGCTTATGAAAAGAAACCAGTGGGTCCTCTAAGAATAATAAAAGGGGGTATTTTATGGTTAAGCACATGATTTGGAGTGAAGAATTCAGATGCTGCTCTGCTGGCCCCAGCTGTTAATAGTTTTCTTGTTCCTCCTGTGGGCACCTTTAATCAGGTACCAAAAAGACTTCATGTGTGGCATAGAGAATGCCCACAGTCCTCTGAAATACAAGGTTGTTTTCCTGGCAAATCAATTCAATGTTCCTTAGCTTCTCAAAGTAGAAATCTCTTTCTTTCTCCGAGTCTTGATGGTATGTTTCAATATGTTGACCTGTTGCATCAATTCAGCTGCTTCATCATCCCCGTTGCCCACACCAGGATTCTCTTGTGCCACATCTGGGCCAGCCTTAGGGGTTGCAGTGGTTCTGTGTGTTGCAATGGGCCTCTAGGGAGCTCACTGCAAGAGCTGAGAGGTTTCTTCAGTTTGTTCAGAGCTGGAGCAACAAGGGCGGGAGCCACTGTGGTTTCTTGACCTTGTCTGGCAACTACAGGGTCATAATCTTTTTCATCACAGTTTGCATCAATAAACTTCTTGAATCACTGAACAAATTCAAAATTGTCCTGAAACTTTCCTTTCACTAATTTGTCCACAGGAATTATTTTGTCAACATCCATTCTCTTAAAACTTGCTTGTATTTTGAAGTTCTGGATATATTCATGTTCTAGCTCATCCTGGAATTTCATTTTCTTCAAGGCAAAGAAGCCATAAAACAGCATGTCCATAAACTGACAATGGACAGCCCCTGAGCACAACTGCTCGATCTTCATCAGATTCAGTTACAGAGACTCATTGATCCAGGCCAGCATGTCATATAGACTTAGGTTATCACTGGTGACTGATGTTGAGTATATGTTCACTGACATCTTCAGATCTCGCTGGGACTGCATCCACTACCTGTGCCCGGTTTTGGTTCTGTCTTCATCTCATTACCCTTTCTCTTTTCTTTTTGATAAGTCTGGCTAGAGGTTTATCGATCTTATTAATTCTCTCAGAGAACCAGCTCCTAGTTTCATGGATCCATTCTACTGTTCTTTTGGTTTCTCATTCATTGATTTCTGCTCTAATATTTATTAATTCTTTTCTCCTCCTGGCTTTAGTCTTTATTTGCTGTTCTTTCTCCAGCTACTTTAGATATAAGGTCAGGTTGTGTATTTGAGACCTTTTTTGTTTCTTGAGAAAGACTTGTATTGTTATACACTACTTTCTTAGGACTGCCTCTACTGCATCCCAAGGGTTTTAAACTATTGTGTTTTCATTTTCATTTGTTTCCATGATTTTTTTTCAATTATTCTTTAATTTCATGGCTGACCCATTCATTCTTTAGTAGGATGCTCTTTAGCCTCCATGTATTTGATTTCTTTCCAAATTTCCCCTTGTGACTGAATTCCAGTTTCAAAATATTGTGGTCTGAAAATATGCAAGGAATGATCCCACTCTTTTGGCACCAGTTGAGACCTGATTTGTGACCTGGTATGCGATCTATTCTGGAGAATGTTTCATGTGCACTTGAGAAGAATGTGTATTTTGTTGCTTCAGGATGGAATGCTCTGAATATATCTGTCAAGTTCATCTGGTCCAGTGTGTCATTCAAAGCCTTTGTTTCATTGTTGATCTTCTGCTTAGATGTTCTGTCCATTGCAGTGAGTGGGGTGTTAAAGTCCCTGACTATTATTGTATTATTATTGATATGTTTCTTTAATTTTATTATTAATTGGTTTATATAATTGGCTGCACCCATATTAGGGGCATAAATATTTATAATTTTTATATCTTGTTGGATAGACTCTTTAATTATGATATGCTATTCTTTCTCATCTCTTACAGTCTTTGGTTTAAAATATAATTTGTCTCATATAAGGATTGCCACCCCAGCCTTTTTTTGATGTCCATTAGAATAATAAATGGTTTTCCACAACCTCACTTTCAATCTGGAGGTGTCTTTGGGTCTAAAATGAGTCTCTTGCAGACAGTATATCAGACAGTCTTGCTTTTGTATCCAAGATGATATTCTGTGTCTTTTGATTGGGGCATTTAGCTCATTTACATTCAGAGTAACTACTGAAAGATATGAATTTAGTGCCACTGTATTACCTGTAAAGTCACTGTTTCTTTATATTGTCTCTGTTGCTTTCTGGTCTGTGTTACTCTCTTCACTTAAAGGAATCCTTTTAATATTTCTTGCAGAGATGGTTTAGTGATCACATTCTTTTAGTTTTTGTTTGTCCTGGAAGCTTTTTAGTTCTCCTTCTATTCTGAATGAAATCCTAGCTGAATAAAATATTCTTGCCTGCATATTTTTCTCATTTAGCACTCTGAATATATCATGCTAGTCTTTTCTAGACTTCCAGGTCTTTGTGGATTAGACTGCTGTGGGTCTAATATTTCTAACCTTGTAGGTTATGGACCCCTTGTCCAGAGCTGCTTTCAGGATTTTCTCTTTGTCTCTGAGTTTTGCAAGTTTCAGTATTATATGTTGGGATGTTGACCTATTTTTATTGCCTTTGAGAAGTGTTTTCTGTGTCTCCAGAACTTGAAAGCCTCTTCCTTCACCAGGTTAGGGAAGTTTTCCATTATAATTTGCTCAATATACCTTTCCTCTGTCTCTCTCTCTCTCTCTCCTTCTTCTGGGATCCCAATTATTCTAATATTGTTTTGCTTTATGGTATCATTTATCTCTCAAGTTCTCCCCTCATGATCCAGTAGTTATTTATCTCTCTTTTTCTCAGGTTCTTTATTCTTCATCATTTTGTCATCTATACCACTAATTCTCTCTTCTGTCTCATTTATCCTAGCAGTTAGAACCTCCATTTTTATTACATCTCATTAATAGCTTTTTAAAAAATTTTGAATAGATTAGATTTTACTTCTTTTATTTCTCCAGAAAAGATTCCTGAGTGTCTTCTATACTTTTTTTCAGGCCCAGCTAGTGTCTTTATAATCATTATTCTAAACTCCAGTTCTGACATCTTACTTTTATCTATATTGATTTGGTCCCTGGCAATCAGTATGGCCTCTTGTTCTCTCTCTCTCTCTCTCTCTCTTTTTCAAGACTTTCTCAGTTATTCATGAGAGACAGAGACAGAGAGAGAGGCAGAGGAGAGTGGGACTCGATCCCAGGACCCTGGGATCACAACCTGAGCTGAAGGCCGATGCTTAATCCGACTGAGCCACCCAGGCACCATCTTGTTCTCTTTTTTGAGGTTGAGTTTTTCCATCTTGTGATTCTTGCAGAAAATAGTTGCTTTTCTACTTGTAGAGTTGCAGCTATTATTGTCTTAGATCTCTGGTTGAGTTCATAGGTGTTCAGAATTATTTGACAGCTATCTAGCCTAATTCCTGGAACCAGATGAAATTAAGGTCTCCTACTCCGGAGATATGTGATTGTTGCTGCTTTTGTGCCTCAAAGCATTTTCCGAAATTTGACCATGATGAAAGGAACAGGGTCTCCACTTTGGACAGCAGTGTAGATAAGTGAATTTAAGTATAGAGTGAAGCCAGGCACCCTGATTTTTCCTATCTATAAAATGGGAATGATAATATCAATCCCGTTGGTTTCTATGATGATAAAATGGATCCATGTATGTAAAAAAATATGTAAAATACTTATGAATAGTAAATGCCATGTTACCTTTAGCTGTTTTTCTTTGCTGCCAATTAGATTTGAGCAGGAATTCATACTCTACCACTTGCCATGTATGTGACCAAGGGAGAGCCATTTAAACTCCCTGAAACCTCACCTTTTTTTATTCCTGAGATGAAGAAACATCAACCTATAAACATCAACCTGCTACTGTGAGAATTGATAAAGATATACATAAAAACTGGTGGTCTGATGCCTGACCCATGGTAAAGATTTAACAAACTGATATCCCTTTACTTTTCTCTCTTCCTTTTAGTTACTGCTAATCCCCACCCTTGCCGCAAATTTCTAAATAGGCAACTATATTGTTAGAATATGGTGGAATTCACCCAATGAGCAAATGCATTCTTTAAACATATTTATACATATGTGTGTATACAGATAAAACATTTAAATATATATATATATATTTTTTTTTACACGTACCCATGCTTATTCAAGAAACACCATACTTGCCAATCACACTATGTACATGTTTTATTATAGATAAATTTGAGAAAATCATATGAGATTATAAAATACCATGTAAGTAGACCTATTTCTCATCTAAAGGATAAACATAACCTTGCTGAAAGTGGTCTGGTATTTCCCATGTCTGTTTCTTAACTGTGTAAAAAACTCACCATCCCTTTGAGCAACATTTACTTCTAAAGTAAGGAGAGAAAACCTGAACTTGACTTAGAGATTGCTTAGTGATTAAGCAATAAGCCATCTGCCTAATTACCCAGAGGACTTGCAGACCATTCCAGAATATCATTCTGCCTAGGAAGTTCTCCTTCTAATAATATTTATATTTCTTTTGAATACTATTTTTAGGCCATAATGCCTGTCAAATTATAGAAAATTGAGCCTCAGTTTCATCTCTAAAATAAAGGAAAAAGAAAAGATCTCTCAGGTTTTTTTCTAGTTTAATTTTCTATGACTTTATGATTCTCTGGAGATTTGTTTCACTAGAATTGTTTGGGTGGGGGGTGAGAGAAGAAAAGAGAGTGTGGACAAGAACACTGGTAAATTTTAAAGTGGAGTTACAGCCAAGTTCACAGTCTACTAACAAAATGTAATATTGAAAAAAAAAATAGAATATGTCACATCACTTTATTGTTGCTGCCTCTCCAGTAATGAAAGGAAATCTGCAAGTGAATGTAAGAATGTGTTTTGGGTTACATTTTGAGCTTCAAATTTGTTAATGCAATTTTGGTGGAGGGTTTCCAAATCTGGGGAAAGTCAAAGAGGGAGTAAACTCATTCTCTGCACCTGCATAGATTCATTCTTGGTGTGAGCGATGATGGGTGTCGGCATGGAGGGTGGAGGGGAGAATAGGACACTTTGGGGGCATCTGGCAGAGCGGCAAAAGAGCCTTTTCAGCTTTGGTGTTGACCAAGTCCCAGTTACAATTCTTACTAAAAAGCAACATTATCAGCCCAGATCTAGATTATAAAATATCCACTCCTCCCTTTATGTAAAATTCTGACTCTTAGGCATATAATCCTATTAAAGTTTCAAGCATATTGCAGAGGAACCTACAAATAAACCTACATCTATCAGGTGTCTAAATCTAGCTTTTCACCTCTGACTTTCTGTTTTATGCTTTTTTTCCCCCTTGCTTTTCACTTTCTTAAATGCTTAAATGCCTTGGGGTTCTTAGTACCATATGCCACCAGCCAATATAAAACCTGTAAATGAAATTGAGAGGAAACTGGACATAAATGAGTAATAAAAAACTGCACAGGTCACTTTGAAGACCTCTTAGTTTTTCTACAAGTGACAGTTGGAACAAATTGTGTTCACTGCAAAAGAAATAGCAATGAGCACTTGACAGAAAGTAGCTGACCCATTCAGTCATTAACTCTTCACAGAGTCCACAATATAAAGGATAAAACTTGTTTCTCTTTCACTGTATTCTTAATATATGATACAGTTTCTGACACAGAATAGATGTGTAATAAATATTTTAGCTATTGTTATGTAAAGGAGAAAAGAAAAGCTTAGGCTTTATATGCAAATGAATATAACAGAGCAAAAATGATGTGTACACATTTGGTTGGGTAAGTTTAATCTTCCAATATCCAGGTTTTTGCTTGCTTGTTTTGTTTGGTGATAGTTTGGAAACAAGGAAATATATTTAAGAATAAAATAATAAGCCCAACTTCTTAAAGTTACAAATCATTCCCCAAATATGGAAACAAATCAAATTAACTTAAACCATCAATTTTTCCCTTTTATCCAAATACTGTGTTGAATTGCAAAGATTGCTGAGCAATAGAAAGTCACAGAATGGGAAAGCAAAAAGATTTGAAGAAACCACATTTGAAATCAGGTTAAAAAATAACTATAATTAGACACAAGTTAAGGAAAACTGCTAATTTGAACATCCCAGATTAGAAATAGTTGCTATCACAGAACAAAGATTAGCTATTAACAGGGTTCATTAGTGTGGAACAAAAGGTCAGAGAGAGAGGACAGCACAGTGAAAGGCCAGTTCTGAAATCAGCTAGAAGCGAACAAGTTATTAGGAGAAAAAAAAATGTTGAATCTAGGTTCTTTTACCCTGATCATTTTCTTAGGAAAAATGCAAAACAATAACACCTCTCATTTATGCATATCTCAAACTAAGGGCTGATCTGCACTGTCATTAGTTAGCAGGTATCATTAAAGAACACTGTGGAAGAGAGAGAAAAGGAAGGTTAATAGTCCATTCTGATAGTCATCAATCTTCTGGGCTTTCCCAGTAATAAGCCAAAACAAATTTTAAAAAGTTCCAGTCATGGAGAATATAGTCCTTAAGTCAATCTATGGGCTGGAGAAACTGAATTGAGGGTAAGAGCTCAGGAAAAACTCACATTCAGAAGAGCTTTATGTGAAGTTACAGAAAAAGAAATAAGACTTTAAAAGGATAAAATGAACCCCCCAAAGGCATCAACAACAATTATCATGATTTTTTAATAATAAAGATTAAAAGGCCATAACAACATTTCTTCAACAATATATTTATTCAATATCTTTATTTCTACCATTTTTATAAATAATATTTTCCAAATTCGTATAGGTTAGGAAAATGAAGACTATCTTGATGGATTAATGAAGCACAAGTACTGGGTTTTTCTGGAGACACACATGAATGACTGACTATTCTCAGCTGCTTCTGAGAATTGTACCGGTTTATTCATAAGCTTGGGATTGTATCTTACACGATGCCTAAGGTCAAGGAAGTGAGGACAGAGCTTCACAGGAGCACAAAGGTGGGCTATAGGGGAGAGTGTCTGTGACTGAGGACCACAAAACTGGGAGAAAGTCTTAAACAACATCTGCTCAAACTTCTAGATGTAACTCCCAGTTCTGGTTTTTGTTTTTTTTTTGTTTTTTTTTTTTTTTTAAATATAGGAAACAAAGAAACATGTTAAATTATACATGAGGATGAAATGATCAAAACCTAGTGTGTGGGGAATAACAAGACAAGTAAGACAATTTTGTGAGCAAGTAAATAGCAATTTTTACAAAAAGGGAGGGGTGACTGATATATTTTTACAAAAAGTGAAATATCAAAAGAATATGATGAGTAAACCTTAAATACAGATTCAAATAAATCAATCCTAATGAAACATTTATGAAACACTTAGAGAAATTTGAACATTAGGATTTCATGACATTAAGAAATGGTTGTAAATAATTTTAGGAGTCTTAATGATATTATGACTATGTTTCACAAAGTTCTTATATTCTGAAATTTTTAAGAATGAAATGGCATGACGTCTAGAAATTGTTTCAACATTACCTGAGATTAGAGGTATGGTAGGTAGGGGTACAGGTAAAATAAGATTTGCACAGTCTGATAGTTACTTAAGCTGAGTAATGGATACATGAAGTTCTTTACACTAATCTCTACATTTTTTTTCTTTTTTACATTTTGAAATTTTGCAAATTAAAAATATATATATATTAAAAGTCAATGAGAGCTATAAAGATGAAATTAAATAATTAATCAAATTTGCTTCATGACATATATAATTATATTCATATATTTGATCTATATTTAATTACTCTAGTTTTCCTATTTTAAATAATTCATAACTTGAATGTTTGTACTTCATTTTGAGGAACACAGTTTGGGGATGGAAAATACAAGAGGTGTACAGAGTTCAAAGAGAAGTTAAAGACTCTCATCATGTGCTTTCAGTCTCTCTTGGCATCATAGTCCTTATGATATCTTCCAAGGATTTATGATCTACTCCTAGTTACTGGTCAGACTGTCAGGGACCTTCCATGATCATCCTTTCTAAAGTGGTAGTACCATTACTCTCAACTCATTTGTCAGGCTTTATTTTTCCTTGTAGCATTATCCCTAATTTAAACTATGTTATAGATCTCTATGTTTATTGGTTTTCTTATTCTCCTATATCATACTATTCATGATACAACATTTTGCTTTGTGTCTTTAATCTTCAAACATAGAACAAGGGTTAGCACGTTATTAAACACTAAATGAATATTTGCTGAACATGAATTCTGAAATCCACACACAGGTATTTATGACAAATAGTTACTTGGGCTTTGCTAGAATAATAAACAAACAAACAAACAAACAAACAAACACAAACTGTGCATTCCATTGCCCCCAGCAGCAATTGTTAGGCTGAATGCTACTTGTTCTATTTTCTATCCATTGCTAATTCTTCCTTCCAGTGCTATGAGAGCATGCTCTATCTCCCATTGAATAAGGATGACCTCTTTTCTTTCTTTTTTTTTTTTTAAGATTCTATCCATTTGACAGAGAGAGATCACAAGCGGGCAGAGAGGCAAGCAGTGAGAGAGAGAGAGGAGGAAGCAGGCTCCCTGCAGAGCAGAGAGCCCGACGCGGGACTCGATCCCAGGACCCTGAGATCATGACCTGAGCTGAAGGCAGAGGCTTAACCACTGAGCCACCCAGGTGCCCCAGGATGACCTCTTTTCTTTGTGAAAGCTTGGCCAAGGTCATCCTTTTGCTTGGAATGCTGGGACTGCATAATAATATTTATTTGAGACCCATAGCAATCATCCAAAGTCAAGCTGCCACCTTGGAGTGCTGCTAGAACCAGGTCTGGTGTCCACTGAATCTCTGCCTCTTTCTTTTCCCCTGGTTCCCCTACATCAGAGGACAGGTAAAATTTTTCTGCAAATCCTTGAAACAGAATGGATATGACTGAACCTCTTTTCTCAGAAAGAAGAGCTATCTACCACTGAATGTTCTGCCACTCCTGTTCTACCAGGAACCCTAGGATGATATTTCAGGCTACCCTCTCTTTTTCAAGAAAACCTACCTTTAATCTACAAAGGCAACTTTTCCTCTAAGGATAACAAAGGCGACTTTCTAATATTAATCTCATTAGAGGCAGACACAAAATAAAACAAAAATCCAATTCACTATGTGGGCATTGTATATGACTTCAAAATGGACCTTTAATAGAAAAACTAAAGCTTGTTCATATTCACATCTCCCCACACCCACTTTTTAAAATTAAATAAATAGATTAATGATCATTCAAATATTTTTAAAGCATAGATAGGCATATTTCACTTATCAGCTGATGTTTCTTAAATTTCTCAATAATTTTTCATTAGTAAAGCAGACAAATTTCCATTGTCATCCAAATGAGGAAAGGAGAAATAATAATAGGATTTTGAATAGCTCCAGATTGTTTCAGGAAATGTATTATGTATGTATGTATGTATGTATGTATGTATTTATTTATTAAAGATTTTATTTATTTATTTGACAGAGAGAGATCACAAGCAGGCAGAGAGGCAGGTAGAGAGAGAGGAGGAAGCAGTCTCCCTGCTGAGCAGAGAGCCCGATGCGGGGCTCGATCCCAGGACCCTGAGATCATGACCTGAGCCGAAGGCAGCGGCTTAACCCACTGAGCCACCCAGGTGCCCCTTATGTATTTATTTTTAATGTTTTTCAGAAAAGCTCCAAAATAGATATATATCTCTATTTTACAAATAAGAAAACCTCAATTAAGGAAAGAAAATTACCAATGTTCACATAAATAATTAATGATAGATTTGGATTTGGATCTAGTTCCAATTAGTTTCATTATAATTTATTGTCACACTAGTACATTTAGAACAATATTAAAAATGAGCATCTTAGAGGTAACATGTTCAAGATCTTAAGAGAATTAGAAGTAACCAAAACTGACAATGACAAGTTTGTGAGCAACTGTATGTACTTTACTTTGATTAACTAAAACTCACACATTTCTTTAAAATGTGTAGAAGTTTTGGAGCCCTACTGTGGCTACATAATAACATGACCCTTTATTTCTAATGTTATCCTATTAAGTGAAACATATATACATGCATGAAGAAAAAGACAGCCAGGGAGTGTCCACTATACAACCATTTGTAAATTGTTCCTTTTGAAAAGCTATGTGCTATTGAAGGATTAAAACATACGCGTGGCCATAACTTTGACTTCCTATGAAAGGGAGAGATTAGGGAGTTGCCCTTCTAAAACCAAAGAGCTCTGGAGAATGGTTTAGGGAATGCAATGTAGACCCATGCTCAAAATCTGTTTCTACCACATACTAGGTATGTGACCTTGGTGAGTTACTATACTACTAAGTAAGTAACTTTCTCCTTTTATGAAATATAAGTAATAACAGAACTTGTCTAATAGGGTCATTGTGAGGATTACATAAATTAATGTGTGCAAAACACTTAAAATAGTGCCTGACATGTATTAAGTGCTATTTAAATATTAGTTGCTATTATCATTACTATGCTCTTTTATGGCTGGGTCCATAAAAAAGAAGATCCCATTCTAATAGAATGAAAAGAAATTCTCCATAAAGGGCACATCTGCTTTCAGATGTTATTATTTTATTAATAAATGTGTTTTTTTTCCTTACAAAGAATTCATATAAACTCATATTTAGTAAAGTAGCAATAGTTATATAGCTAGGCCAATCTTTTAAAATAACAAAATCAAAACCAATTTTATGAACAACACACTCATTGTACTATTTGTATTTAGATTTCCCAGACATTTAAAACAAATAATCTTCATGGGACTTGAAATGAAATTCTATTTCTATGAAAATAATTCTCTCTTCTCATATAAAACACTTACCACTACTTGATGCACTTCTCACAATTTTTTTATGTTGTTTGTTGTCATTTGTTAATTTATTAATCAGTAAAAGTAATGGAAACATACAACCCAAAGTTTCATCTCAAACAAATAATCTACATTATTTGTTAAAAATTGTCATTAATATTTCCCTGATACCAAAGACTCAAATGTGAAGTTCGTATCTTTTTAAAAAGTTTATAAACCTTAATATCATAAATTTTACTAGGACGATCTTGACCAAGATTACCAAAAATTAAAACAAATCAGCCAAATCCCTACTTTTAGATAATATTACAAAGAACCTATGCATTCAGTTTTACATAAATTCCTCTTTCAATTATTTATTCATTCACATGTTTATTAACCACTGATCATAACTTCTTGAACAGGGATGCATGCTGCTCCATTTCTCAAGCCTTTTGTGGAACAAATAACATTTTTCCATGTTAAACTGTTTTCAGATAGCCAGTGTTTTTTAATTTAGGGTTTGTCAAATAATATCATAAAGCCCATCTTACCTTTAAACATTACAGTAAAAGGCATGCATAGAATAACTATAAATCAAGAATATTTTATTAAATGTTTTAATGGAGGTACAAAGCATGATGGGAACAGGGATGGAAGAAAAAATACAGTGATGAGGACTGGGGAAGTCTTCTTGAGGGAAAACTGCTTTTGAGTTAGACGTTGAATGACTAGGATAGGGTTTTGGTTGTTAGAGAAGAGAAGAAAGAGCATTAATTAAAATCCAGAAACAGAAGAAGTATAGGATCTGTTGAAGAATTACATAATCTAGGGTAGCTGGCACACAGATGCTACTCGGGCAAAGCACAACATGAGACTAGAATACTAGAAAGAAGTTAGATAGGGAACAGGCATCTGTGAAGAATGGAAGTACTCTTTGTAAGCAAAAGGAAGTCAGCAGGGGCTGCTGAGCCACACAGAGATACCAGCAGAACTAAGTTTTAGCAAGATGGCAGGGATGCCAGTAAGGAATGGATGTGCTCACATACACACAAGTCACTATGTCCATGTAGCCTATTGCAGGGTCTTCCTCAATGCTTTTCAAAAGGGAATTTCGGTCTCTGTGACTTAAATAACCCACAGGTCACCTACAAATATATAATATAAAAAGTATAACTTTTCACTTACATCGACGGGGCAGAAAGCATTTTCTTAGGTCTTTCTCTTATGGATGACATACTGAATTGATTCCTAAGGCTGTCGTAACAAAAGTACCATAAGGAGCGGAGGGTAGAACTATGAACTCAAGGTCTTGACAGGGCAATGTTTTTTCTGAAGCCTCTAGGGAAGGGTCTTTCCTTGCTTCCTCCTAGTTTCTGGTGGTTGCTGGCAATCTTTAGTGTTTAGCTTGTAGATACACGACTCCAATCTCCCTCTCCTGTCATCACATGGTCTTTTCTTCATTTCTCTATTTGCATTTCTTCTACTCTTCTTATAAGGACAGCAGCTATATTGGATTTAGTGTCTACTCTACCCCTGTATGATCTCTTGTTAACTGGATTACATCCTCAAAGACCCTATTTCCGAAGAAGGTCGCATTTACAGGTATCGGGGTTAAGACTTCAACATATCCTTTTAGGAGACACAATTCATTCCACAACACATACTAACAACCTTTTAATGTGATATTCAAAAACTTCTGTAGTGGGGCACCTGGATGGCTCAGTGGGTTAAAGCCTCTGCCTTCGGCTCAGGTCATGATCCCAGAGTCCTGGGAGTGAGCCCCACATCAGGCTCTCTGCTCAGCAGGGAGCCTACTTCCACCTCTCTTTCTGCCAGCCTCTCTGCCTACTTGTGATCTCTGTCTGTCAAATAAATAAATAAAATCTTAAAAAAAAATACAAAACTTCTGTAGTGAAAAATGTTGAACTATCTTTAAGAGCCTCATAAAAGTTACGTATTGCTAAGCAGAGATAGTGGTTAGAAAGGCCATGGATCCTGGAACTTATTGTTGAGGAAAGAGCAGATTATTTTCGTCTTGTTCTTCCAAAAAATCTAACTCACATGTGCCGCGTTGTGCCAAAAGACCAAATCACCGGTTGTGCTCTGTTTAATTGATTCAAACATCAGATTGTTTGAGGCAGTTAGTTATAATCTAGGAAAAGATCATTGATTACATTTACCAAAACTAATTCTCAAATCTTTCATCACACTATTTTTCAAACCTGATTCTTTTCTCCAATTTCCTCTTTCCCTACTCCTGAGTCATTATTTATCGTATTTCCCCATCCCTTTCCATTTGCCACATACAAAGATAAAACTCAGTGTCAGCTGCAAACATAATAATGTGTGGTTTTCCATCTCTCAGGTTAATGATGAAACATGAAACAATACTACTCCTGGTACCCTAAAATAAAGGCTATCATCAATAGCCATGTTAGTAGCTAGGCCTGCAGTAACAAAATTTCACAATTTAAACAGTATGTTCTAAACTTATTGATGAACATTTAGTGAAGGAAATAATCAGAAGTGATGATAAATTATGGCTACCAGATTTCAGTCTTCTAGAACTGTCATTTTTAAATTAGAGTGGATTGGGCTAATGGGTCTCATAGGTCTTTGATCATTAGGTGGTAGCCATTCCTTTCTGCATCATTTTCTGTCTCTCACATTTTAAACTAATTCTTGTTTACATCTCTTATCAAGTCACAGTTTATTTTTCTGCCAAAGAACTAGTGTACTCATGCAAGTGCTCAGTTATATAGCAAACACCGTAAGCACTATCAAATACTGTTTTACAGATACTTATAAAGTGTCCTCAGTAGCAAAACACCTAATGCAAAATATTTATGCTATGCATATTTTCATTACTTACTATTCTATCCATAATTTAAATCACTGACATTTGCCAAATTATCAGACAAAGAAAAAGAATGATATAAGAAATGTTCTGCTTATACATCATGGCAAATCATGATCATTCATTTTGTGGGAGGAACATAAATTATAGCTTAACTTCGGTTATTGACATTAATGATTCTCATGATGCATTTGAACAGGAAAAGAAAAAAGTAACAAAAGCTAGATGTATTAAGTGAATTATTTGAAAGCTAACATTTTTAGGGAAACTGTTAGAGAATATACTATGCTCAATCATCTGTGGCCAAGTTTGCCATTTTTCATTGGTTGGTTTAATTCACTTTGTTGTCATTGTTTAGAACTCCTCTTTACCTTTCCAAAAAATGTTCTGTTTCTCTTTTTAGTTATCTACACATGGAATTTCTTGTCTTACTCAAACATCACACTTCCATTTTTAAAATATATAAAGCATATCTGATTTTTCCCTAAGTAAAATGTCAATTCTAAGTGTTAGCTTTTATTTTATTTATATTTACTTATTACATTTATCACAGTAAATAAGCTTATACCAGTAAAGCTAAAACTCCTCCTATTCAGTAATGCACAGGGAATTTACACTTCAGAGCAGAGGAAAAGGAGCATTTGGTGCAGATTGCCACAAATTTGTTCAGGTGGAACAGGGTTGGGTGACATAACAGTCAAACAGCAGAGATGGTGTTGACAGTTTATAGACAGACAATGAAATTGGACTTTGAAGAGAGGAGCAGCTATATTCTATTGTATCCTGCAATTAAAGCTATTAAGGTAGAAGGAAATCATTGTCACTTCCACCTTCATGATTCTGGGCTGTCTCTCTGCATTGTCCTCATAAAGCCTGATATATATTATATATTTCATCATGATAAAACATGTCATGAACATTTTTAAATTATTACTGTATAATGTATGCTTTTAAGAAACCCTGTATTTATTATTGTAAATGTTCAAATACTTACTCTGAATTATAGTGAAGATTATGAGAATATATTTTAAAAGTGTTCTCAGTGGCAAAATGATTCATTTTGAAGGCTAACTTTTAATTAATTCCACAACAGTGGAAATTTCATTTCTAGTCCCTTCCAAAAACTATAAAAATAACATCCTCTTCTTTGTGGTTATGAAAGATAAAAGCCACAACAAGTTAAACAGTGTGTATCATTCGGAAGACATTTCTACGGTTATAAAAATTACTGTGTCAAAAACTGGGGACACATAGGATAGACATAAGCCATATCTATCCCCTAAATATACATAGCTCCTCTTTAATGCCCTACAGACATAAAACATTGGAAAAATTATAGCCCTACATTTAACACATATATTTGAGATTTCATAATTAAATATTTTCCACTCATTAAGAGGAAATATAGTTTAGGATGAAGAAAAAAATATATAGGCTCTGAATTCTAGAGAGACTTGGGTGGGTTGAATGTCTAGCTCTGTCATTTATCAGCTAAGTGACTTGATTCAAAATTAAAAGATTGTCACAGACTTAACTTCAGGGCTGTATTGTCCACAACTATCCCATGTGCCAAGAACAGTGCCTGGCACATACTGGACACTTAACACTATCTGTTGAGTAGAAGAATGAATGAATGGTTAGATGTGTCAGAAATGTAGTATGGTATTAACAAATTCTCTTGTGTTGGGGTCCTCTTTGACTTTGATTCTTCCTATCTCTTTTATTTTCTGCAGTAGCAGACTGGGATAATGTTCTGAAATTTATCAGTATTGAAATATTTTAGTTCAATTATTATATGTAGGAGAGTCTGATTCACCCTTAAAAAGACTAACAGTTGACATATTTCTATAAAATGTAAAGAAAATCAAGTCATGTCCCCAAAACTTTAACAGAACTTTAAGAGAAATAGTTCACAATTCTGTCCAAATTAAACTTACTTTTCAAATTGATAAACTCTAGTTTAAAATAAGAACTAAATGATTCTGGTACACAAAACTAGAGTGAACAATTTACATATAGGTGCAATAATAGCTTTTTTATCCTGAAATTTTGCAGGATAAGTTATGAGTCTTATGACAAATATGTGTCCCAACCCTCCCTGTGGTGTCCAGCCAGGCCTGCTAGAGTCATGACTCAGCCTGGAAGCTGCTATTTATAGTACAAGTCAGCGGATGACTTAGAGCCCCTATAAAACAGTATTTCTTTTATGAAAAACTATTCTGGATTGCTACCATTTTATTAAGAATTCATACTATTTTTATTATTTCCTTGTTCAAAATTGAGAAAATTTTGAATCATAAAATCTCCATACAAAGATATCCAATTCTCAACTTTATCTTCTAGAACTGACTTTAATAAAAATAAAAATTACCTTTTGGGAAAAAAATTACCTTTGATCTCAAGATTTTTGAATCACGCACAGAGCTTTCCAGAGCTGTCACTCTCTCACTCAAAATTAATGTGACTCTCTTTGTGATGAACAAAATTAATGCAGTCCCCCCATCTCCCTCTTCTGTGCAGGAATTTACACTTTATAGGAAAGCAGGAACCTTAGTGCTGATTTTGTTTTACAGGGTCACTCCTGTTGGCTCTGAGGTAATTGGATCCTCAAGAATCACCTTACAGTTATCCTTACATAGCCATATAGTGTCTTCCATATTTTTCTCCAAAATTAACGATGTTTCCTGTTCTGTCCCCCAGTCTAGTGTTTAGATGATTTTTCCCCCCAGTGCAGGAGTGTTTGACTCTCACTTCTATACTGAAATTTCCAAACTTTTAGCCAGGTCTTTGAGTAGGTAAGAATATTCTATCTCTGTTTTTTATAAGGTTTAGCAAAAGGTCTTGTTTATTTATAGATCAGTAGACACTCGGGCTGGGCTGAGCTCCATAGTAAAAAAGAATTCAGAGTCTACAAAGTAATTAAAAATTCTGTCTTCGTTGTGGATCTGGGGGGGTGGATTTTTGGATGATGTTGATTTTAGGAAATTGTTTGAATATATACTCTTTGAAAGGACTGCTGATGTGCAAGTGTGCTTGTACACAAACATTTGTTAATTCTGGCCCCTTTCACCTTTGGACTAGTAGTTACCCACAAGTTACCCCAATAGTTACCCTAAGAGTTACCCATAAGGATACAGGAAGAATGAGCAAAGTACATATCCATTTCAAACTGGTAAAAAGATCTCAAAGGAGACTGATTGTGATGTTCAAAACCTATAGCTGATGTCTTTTCTGTAATGATTTTTTAAAAAAATGAGTAATTTAGGCCTTGAGAAATGTACTGCTGAGAGTCAAGAAATATATGAGTAGGAGGCAGAGTGATTAGAAGTAGAAGGTGGAGTGCATTTTTCAGCCAATGAAGAGGTAAAGGACTGGACATCAGGCTTGAGAAGCAAACTTAGCACTGAGAGCTGTCAAGAATGGGACTCCTATGAAGGAGATCTCTTTTCTTCTCCCATTTTCTTTAGACTCTAAGAACAGGCATACTTAGCATACCTATTTAAGTGGTTTTTTTCTCCTATACCATAAATTTTCCTACTTTTCAGTAAAGGGCATTACTCACAGAGCCTTATATGGAAGGAAATTGAAGGCAATGACAATAAAGGATTGTGTGGCTTTTGTGACATCAGCCTTCCATGTGCTTGCTTCAGTAGCCCAGATACTAACCATCAGCTGTCCAATAAGGACGAGGAGGTGATTCACTTTGGAATTCCAGGTGATGGTCAGAAGTAAAACCTAGGTAGATCTTTGAATGGCAGAAAGTTAAACTGGGTAAGTAGAAGTGGATGGGGTGAATAGAAGTGCCATTCACAGAAACGATACAATCTTTTTAATTCCTAAAGGTACTAGCATTTAATGGGAAACAGATGTATGCTTGATTACAAGTGTATCTTCTTTATTAATAATTTATTTTTATTAGTTATTTTTCCAGCTTTATTGAGATATAACTGACAACACTGTTATGCAGTTAAAATATACAATATGATGATTTGACATATGTATATATTGTGAGATGAGGTGCCACAATCAATTAATACTTCCATTACCCCACATAGATACCATTCTTTTTCTGTGGTGAGAACATTTAAGATTTACTCTCTTAGCAAATTTCAGATATACAATACAATATTATTAACTATAATCAACATGCTGTACACTAGATTCTCAGAACCATTCATCTTATAATGGAATGTATGTACCCTTTGACCAACATCTCCCCTATTTCCTTCATTCCCCAGGTCTTGGAAACCACTATTCTACTCTCGGTTTCTGCGTTCAACTTTATTTAATTTAGAGTTCACATAAAATTGAGGTCATTCAGTATTTGAATTTCTCTGTCTGGCCTTTTTCACTTAGCATAACCTGCTCCTGTATCATCCATGTTGTTACAAATGGCAGGATAAAGAAAATGTGGTGTAGATATTCATATGAGTATATATAATGAGATATTATTTAGCTATAATAAAGAAAGGAAATTTTACCATTTCCCATAAATGAATTTTAATATCTGGTAGAAAAAATGTTCATTCTAAATAATTATAATATTTCTAAACTCTTGTGCTTAGTCATTGATTAATTAACAATATATTTGGCAAATATGCACCAAGGCTTTTTCAAATTTATATTCACAGTTATGAATAAAATACTGAAAACTTCTTCCTTTTTGAGTTTATCTTCAAATAGAGGAGCTAGACAATATGTAAGTAAACAAAGGGTGTATCAATCAGAGTTCTCCAGAGAAACAGAACCAGTAACACAGACAGTCTCTCTCTCTCTCTCTCTCTCACACACACACACACACACACACACACACACACACACACAGTGAGAGAGAGAGAGAGAGAGAGAAACCTGTGATTTATTTAAGGAACTGGCTCAAATGACTGTAGGGGTTGCCAAGTAACAAACATCTGCAAGGAAGGCCAACAGGCTGGGAATTCTTGTAGGCATTGATATCAGAGTCTTGAGTTGGAAGGTAGTCAAAGAACTCCTTCCCCTTTGAGGGAACCCAGATTTTTCTCTTAAGACTTTTGACTGATTAGATGAGGCCCTCCCATAGGAGGGAAGGTAATCTGCTTTACTCAAAGTCCACTGATTTAATGGTTAATCATATCTGAAAAAGATCTTCACAGCAAATCTAGACTAGTGTTTAATGGAACAAATGAACACTACATTGTAGCCAAATTGACACATAAAATTAACCACCACAAAGAAAGACAAGTGTACTATTTTAGAAAAGATGGTCAGAGAATTCCTCTTAAAAGATGGAACATTTAAACAGAGATATGAAAATAATGAAGGAGGGAGCCTTGAGAGTATCTGGAGGAAGATCTCTCTGAGCAAAGGAAAAAAAATGTGTACAAAGGCCCTAGGGCAGAAGTATCAGACAGTGTTTGAAGAATAACCGTATGATGCCCACTTTGGCTGGGTGTAGCAATCTAGGAAGAGAAAAAATATCAAGAACCAGCAAGGGGCTATTTGGGTTTTTAGAAACTTTGCTGTTTAAGAGCAATGAGAAGCCATGTAGAATTTTAATATAGAAACTGCATGCTCTGACTCAAGTATTAAGAAGTTCATTCTGGCTACTATGTGATGAATAGACCACAGAAAGGCAAAAGAGGAAGCTAAAAGATAAGCCAGGGGGTCTATTGAAATTTCATCGTAGTAGGTTGGGATGCCATGGTGATAGGGTGGTTGGTGAGAATTGGTCAGACTCCTGATGTATTTGGAAGGTAGGCAATAGGATTTGCCAATGTTTCAGTAAAAATTATAAAAAGTAATAGAGAAATAAAAAATGATTCTAAGGTTTTTGATCTCAGTGAGATGAACGGGAGTCAAGATTTCAACTTGGAAGAGATTAGCCTTAACTTCGGGATGCCCATTAGATATCCACATTGGGAAACCAAACGGTCAGTTGGAGGTAAGAGTTGTGGGAACAGTAGAAGTAGTCATGGAAATATAGAGGCGTTTAAAACTTTAATAGTGGGGGAAATAATCTAGGAATTCAAATTGGATGAAAAAGATAATAGGTCCGAGAACAGAACCTGAGACATTCACACATCATTTATTCTCCTATATGAAACTTACAAACATCATCAGGGTCCAAAGACCTGGATTTTTACTGAAACTGAATTAAATTTATAGATTGATTAGGGTCATCCTGTGTTTTTATATCCATCTATTCATCTTTACCCTAAAATGTGATTATATTTCAATTGGACCTTAAAGAATGAACAGTGGAATTCATTAGGTGGGATGGAGAAGTGGATGCAGAACCGGACAATATGGCAAACACTTTTTATATATGAATTTGTGTAACTGTGACAACGATCTGGAATTATATAATATGCTTATTTCACAGATAAGGAAATTTGGGGGCTTGGTAAGGTAAAGCAGTTTGCTAAATGTCCCAAATTTTGTCTGGAATAAATAGAGTACAAAGAAGTGTTTTCATTATACAATGATTCTTTGCTGACCTCAAGGACTTTATAGTATGACTACTCGCTGAATTCATTATGAAGTATTAATAGGCATATATTTTATGAAACACTCTACTTTCATAGAAACATAAAACCATGGATAATTTGAGTAAGAAATGCCCAAAGCTTTTCTAAATTCTTGCTATAAAAGTAAAACCCAGACAGGCGCTGGATTTATTTCACATATGGATTTTATATTTTATATTCTTGTAACATCGGTATTCTTCTTTACAGGCTATATGAGAGACTGCTCTAAATCCCCATTATGTGAATATTTTCACCCAATATTCAAGTACTTTTATAACATGACTGGTTGACCATATGTTTCTTCCCTATGTTTGATAATGCTTTAAAAAGAAAGAACAGAGGGGTGCCTGGGTGGCTCAGTGGGTTAAGCCGCTGCCTTCGGCTCAGGTCATGATCCCAGGTCCTGGGTTCGAGCCCCGCATCGGGCTTTCTGCTCAGCGGGGAGCCTGCTTCCTCCTCTCTCTCTGCCTGCCTCTCTGCTTACTTGTGATTTCTCTCTGTCAAATAAATAAAATCTTTAGAAAAAAAAAAAAAAAAGAAAGAACAGAGCACATAAAATCTAGAGGAACAAGAAAATATTCTATAACCTAAATGACCCTGAAAAATTGTAATATGTAACACCAGAATGAAGAAAGATTTATGACTGCCAGTGAACAAATGATTAATCATTTAATCATACCTGACCAAGTTAGTAAGTACTTTGGTGGTAAGACATTTAAGTTTTAATCACTTCTCACTTATTCAGTGTGAGACTGTTTGGAGGAATTAAGACATGACAGGGCATGTTTTAGTACCCCATTAACACACAACTCAGGCACACTCAAATATCTTCAACCACTTAAATCAGGTATTAATTAACCAATAAAACATAACCTGAAGAAACTGAGGGCTATTACATTCTTTTTGTATCTTCAACACTGAAATCAGATGAGGGGGAAAAAAGAAATGGAATGAAGGAAAGTACAAAGTATTGTTAAAGACAAATTAAAAGCACTACTAAAATGAAGATTCCAGAGGATATTATTATTATATTTATCTTTTATCTCTTTAAAAATGTTTACCCCAAACATGTGTGCAGAAGTATCTTTCCCCCTTTTAAAAAAATAAAGTGAAATTAAAATAATCATCTTATTTTTTTTTTTAATATTCATTCATTCATTCACTCATTTATTTTAGAGAGAATTAACCATTTTAAAGTGTACAATTCAGTGGCATGTTAGTACATTGATATTGTTGGAAGCCACCATTTATGTCAAATTCCAAAACATTTTATTACCCTTGTATTCATTAAGCAGCCACTTGGTCCCTATTCCTCCCAGCCCTGGGCAACCACAAATCTGTTTTCTTTTCTATGAATTCAAGTCTTTTGGATATTTCATATAAATGGAATCACATAGTTATTCTTTTATGTCTGATTTATTACACTTAGCATAATGCTTTCAAGGTTTTGCCATCTGATAGCACGTACCAGTATTTTCTTTTTATGCCTGAATAATATTCCACTGTATGTATATACCACATTTCATCCATTCGTCCATTGTTGGACAGACACTCGGGTTGTTTCTACCTTTAGGCTCTTGTGAATGGTGCAGCTATAAACATTCAGGTATGAATATTTTACCTGTTTTCAATTTGGGAGGGGGTATATACCTAGGAATGGAATTGCTGGATCTTGTGGGTATACTTTTAAAGGCAGATTTCCCTCAATTTTGTGTTAAGTATTTCCATATTTTAGATACCCTTATTTGTGGATCAAATTCAAGAAATCAGGCATTTATTTAAAAAAAAACGTAAAAATTGTTTTCTACAACACAAACTCCTCATGATAGCTTTAAAGCTGAGGGGAAATAGGTGATCCATTCAATGTCTTGGAGTGGTACAGAACAAAACTTATTTTGGAGGGGTATGGAGGCCAGCAAAGGAAGTTTGTGTTCTAACAACTTCACTAGTTTGGGTTATAGAATAAGGATTAGTAATGGACATGGATAGAGAGAGAGTATCATTAAGAGAAAACCTGAAGGCTTTACAAGATGTAAGGTGTAAAAATAAAGGGTATAGAATTTGAAAAAGCAAAACAAAAATTAATGAAAAAATAATATGTCTAGTATTTAGTGGAAAAGCATCAAACTTCCCAAAAGAATTGGATGAGGAGAAATAAGAACAAAACAACGGTCTAGGGCTATCTTTGGTATTTCCATATTTTGGCCTCAACAAAAATTTCATTGGATGGATTTTTCTTACTTTAACTTTGCTTTGCCTTCCTTCATTTTTTTTAAAATCTTTTTCTTTTCTTTTTTTGTCTAAATGTTTTGGATTTACATACTAAGATATATTAACATCCTAGGTTTGTCGCAGAGAGACAGTGACAAAATAGAAAATGCCAAATGTTACGAAGACTTGTGTTGATCAGTGAGTTTAGCAACTACAAAATATCCAAAGAAATAAAAAGGAGATCAAAGTGGTATGGTCGACAGCAACAGTCAAATAGATTTTTACCTGCATATAAATACTGAGACAGCCACAATACGATGCATATATGCAAAAACATGTCCAAAACATACCATTCTTTGTTGCTTTTTTTTCTATTTTGAATGTGGTTGTCTCTTCCAGTGAATGTAAATATTCCAATTTTTAAGGCTTATGTTTTGTTTTGTTTTTTTTTTTAAGATTTTATTTATTTATTTGAGAGAGACAGAGACAGAGTATGAGCAGGGGACAGGATTAGAGGAAGAAGCAGACTCCCCACTTAGCAGGGAGCCCAACAAGGTTGGACTCTGTCCCAGGACCCTGAGATCATAACCTGAGCCAAAGGCAGACACTTAACGAAATGAACCATCCACGTGCCCCTGGAAGCATTATATTCTAGGCTGGTGGTTGCCACAGAGGAAGTTGGTGGGGTGATGGGTGAAACAGATAAAGGGGATTAAGAGTACTCTTATTTTAAGGAGCAATGAGAAGAAATGTATAGAATTTTTGAATCATTATATTAAACACCTGAAACTATATAACACTGTGCATTAACTGTAATTTAATAACAAAAATTTAAAAACAAAAACAAAAACAAAAAACAAAGCATTATATTTTACAATTAAGTTATTAAAAATTTAAACTATATTATAACAAAAGTATGTTTTAAAATTAAATTATAAAATTATAACTATATACATACAATTGCAAAAACTAAAATTATTAGATAAATAATTATTAAAAGGCATGTAACAATAAAGAAAATTATGTGTTTGTAAACCTATAACTATAAGCTTAAACTATAACTATAAACATATAAACATTAACTATCAATATGTTAAAAATGTATATAACTATAAAATATAAAAAGCCATTCAGTTAAGTCCTTTCTTCTGGGTTTGTTCATTTCAGTGGTGAAAAGAAGATAATTGACCAGAAAATCCAAGTTGGGTGAATGGATAACCTCTATTTTCTCTGAGGAGAAAACTATCTACAATAAATGTTTATGGCTAAATTATATAGGAAAATTAATATAAAGATGTAGGGAGAGTGAAACACTGAGAAGTTTGTATGAGAGCAAAACCAAAAAAACATTAAAACTTTAATTTTTTTCCTTCTCTTTCTTCCTTTGTGCCCTTTTGTAAACTAAATGTCATAGTTCTCTGTGACAGTTTTGCCATGTAAGACAGACCATTTGCAGTGAATTTCCTTGAGACCTGGAGTAAAGAATGACCTTAAAAAAAAAAAAATATATATATATATATATATATATACACATATATATGATTCTATCCTCAGAAGCAAATGGACCAAGAGCAAAAATTATAAAAGAACATGTATGGTCTGAAGAAGTGAACACATATGCAGTTACTATATATATCAAATAGACTTGTTTCTATGCAGTTAATTTTCATCTATTTACAATAACAAATATTGGAACTAGACTGATAAAATGCACAGGTAATTAAATAGTGTGGCCAAAAATTAAAACCACTTTTATCACTGAGCCTATATTTTAAAAGTATTAATAACACCTAATAACATTGTATTTTTTGTTCTAGTCTTTAGTCCCGCATCTGACAAAGTACTGATGAGAGGGAGAATAGAAGAACTCTGGAAACTAGGGTTCTCATTCTAGGAGGAAGCAATGGTTAACTATAATAAATACATTTTCTTGAATAATTTTTCGAGAGAAGTATGTGTATAATGCTTAAATAAATACCAAAAGAAGTAGAATATAATTCTGATTATATTGTTATATAATATATACTGATATATATAAATGTTATATATACACCATAAGTTGCTTAAAAGAGTCCATATAAAGCTATACATTTCTGAATTATTTTCCATCTCCTTCATTCTGTATTTCCCACCCAAGGCCCTAATTCCTCAGTAACTTCTGAATTCCTTTTGGTACCTCAGTTGATCTCATTCAACTTAATATTGTTAACCACTCTGGAGTTATATGTGGGGTGTGTGTGTGTGTGCATGCAAGTGCAGATTTATAGGATGAGTGGAAGGCTGGGCATCAGATAGAATAAGGTAGATATCACATTCTGATACAGCTAATACATATCCCACATGGTTACTTATTGATAGTGATATAACTTGGTTCTGATTAATCTTCACTGATGATCAAGTAAATTAATTCTATGATATTTATAGTTTAAGGCATTTGTTTTATTCAATCTTCTTTTAATTTTCTGTTACTTTCAACCTACTGATTCTTTTTTTTTTTTTTAAGATTTTATTTATTTATTTGACGGACAGAGATCACAAGTAGGCAGAGAGGCAGGCAGAGAGAGAGGGTGAAGCAGGCTCCCTGGTGAGCATAGAGCCTGATGCGGGGCTCGATCCCAGGACCCCGGGATCATGACCCAAGCCGAAGGCAGAGGCCTTAACCCCCAGGTGCCCCTCAACCTACTGATTCTTAAAGTTTCAGAAAAACTTAAATCAAAAATGGACTACACAGCATAAGCTATATTGTATCCAAGTCACAGATCCCAATGCCATGGCATACCCAACTTTTTCTTCACTTTAATTTGACAGTTCCCGTCTGTAGTCCTCATTCTGGAACTCCTTCAAATTTAGAGGTGCATTTTTTAAATTCAAAAGTACCAAAACTATGTATCTTTTCTCCAGGAATAACTTTAACAGAGGGTAATATCAGGTTTAAAGGGGTGTACTTTTGTTATTTCTCACAGTCTTGAACATATTAGAAGCACTCCAAAATTATTCTAGCCAAATGTAAACATTTTGTTGTTGTTGCTGTTTCTGTAAAATGATTAGCATGTTGTTTTGCTTTCAAATCTTGGTAACAATAGACTCTACAAAGAATGAAAAAACAAAAACAGATTTATGCAAATCAGAACTACGGGGGCCCTTTGGGTCAAGAGAAGACAACTGATTCTAAAGCTAACTTTGTCAAAAGTGTTCTGCAACTGAATCAATGATGTCATAAAATCCCACTGAAAAATGTAGATTGTGACTGTGAAGATGAGCATCAATCCTATTTTCTTCTTCTTTTTTTCTTTTTAAGATTTTATTTATCTGAGAGAGAGAGAGAGAGAGAGAACAGGGGGAGGAGCAGAGGGAGAGGGACAAGCAGACTCCATGCTGAGCACAAAGCCTTATGCTGGGCTCAATCTCATGACCTCACGACCGACCCTGAGCTCATAACCTGAAAGGAAATCAAGAGTCGAACACTTAAATGACTGAACCGCCCAGGCACCCCAATCCTGATTTTCTTTAACCCTAGTGATGGAGATCCATTCTTCAGCCTTGATAAAAAGAGATAAACGATGTGTTTCTTCATAAAAGAGGAAGTAGAAGGTGGAAGAGAATGTGACACTTGAAAGAAAACAAAAAGGTGGATTCACTCAAGCAAGAGCTTATACTTTAGAAGAGCATTTGTCAAGTGAAAAAAGGAAATCTTTAATTGGCAGCCCAGGATCATCCCAGACGAGCAGGGCAAGTAACATACAATTGCTTAATTTTGAAATGCTCATTTCAATTTGAGATATGTCCTAATGTGTGCATTTGGAGATCCTTTAAGAAAGCATATTTATTGAAATTACTCTTTCTAGAGTCATTGGCTCACTGTTTCAAAGCATAATTTTATCTGAATAACTAACAAAATATTTCAAAATTTTGACAACAAAAATATTTCATTACAATATTATAATGTTTATAAAAGTTTATTTAGAAGGTTAACTCCTATATTTAAAAAATACTAACTTCATATACTTTGGGCACTTTTTGTAATTTATTTAATTCATCCAGATTTACATATTAGAAATGGAAAATTATAACACAAAACTAGTTTTGCTGGAAGTAATAATAACTCAAATAAAACTTTGACCTCATTCCTACAACCTCAGGGAATTATATCTTGTCAAGGTCCTAAGTAAACCTGTAAGTGGATCATTAGCCTCAGATGAGATTTAGCCCCCAGGATACCTAGATTTCTGTCATATAAGCCCCTGAGCAAAGAACCCAGTAATGCCATGACAAATTCCTGACCCACAGAAAATGTGAGATAATGTGGGTTTTAAATTGCTAATTTGGGGTCATTTTTTTACACAGCAATAGAAAAGTAATGCAGACCTTTTTCATTATTGTGGATGAGGGACCCTAAATTGACCCCCAGTGATCCCTGACTCCTAGTCCTTACATACTGAATACTCCTCTTTCCTTGAATGTAAGTCCGACCTGTGAGCTTAGTTCTAGTAATTGAATATAGCAAAGGTGATGGGATGTCACTTCTGTGAATACCATACATTCATTATATAAGACTCTGTCTTAGCAAAGTGAAGGTACCAAGACTCTCTCTTGCTGTCTTTGAAGAAGTCAACCACCATGTTGTGAGAAGGTCTATACCGATGACCCTGAGGAATAATGGGCACCTTCTAGGAGCAGCCAGCCAGCATGAAAAATCAGGACTTGAGTCCTACAACTGCAAAGAGATGAATTCTGCTAATAACCTTAGGGAGCTTAGAAGATTGTTCACCAGTTGATACTACAGTGAGACTGTAGCTAGAAACTGGACTGTAGCCTTCTGAGACCCTAAGGAGAGGACCCAAGTACACTATGCCTGGACTTCCACCCTGTTGAATCAGAGAGTAAACCTGCTGCTGGTGCTCCATGTGAATTATTTCCTGGACCACAGGGTTTATTTCAAAAGCTTTAATGAAAGTTTCCTTTGAAAAATCTTACTAAAGTGTAGTAAAATTAATTTCTTCTTGAAATAGAAAAAAAAAAACCTATTTATGTCAGAATATTATTTTTAAAGATAGTAATTATATTTTTTTTGTTTGCTTGATTGCCTTGATATTTTCTCATTTCTCTTCTGCCCTTTCAAACACATAGATCATTACACTGAGGTCAACTGCCATTAGAAAGAATGTGATGAAACAGAAAACAAAACACAGCTATATCTTATTCCTGGGCTCATTCATCACGGGACCTGAAAAAATACCCAAGGCCTAAGAGAAAAAAGACAGATAGAAGGGAAGGGAGACAATGGCCCTTCTCTTTCTTAGGATACCGAGAGGCAGGATGTAGTACTCCAGAGTTTGAATGGGTACATGATGTCTATTGGCTAATGGTTCCTAGAAATATCTGTAGAGATCCACATGTCTTAAAATGTTTTGAAGTAGTAGAAAAATTGTTTTGTCTCTTATTATTGTACAGAGGTAGCCTAGAGAATTAAAGTCCTGAAAGAATAGAGAAGAGGAATGACAGAACATCAACATGAATTGCATGGACATCTATCTAATTTCTTCACTTTGGCATTATAAAATGATCCCAGAATGTATAAACAACCCAAGTGAAAGATGGGACATCCCAAAGTTTTGTTTTGTTTTTTACTTCAATAAATACTTAATAAAAATCTAGTAAGTACTATACCAGTTGCTGAGGACATAGCAGTTAAAATTAATTCCTTGTCTTTATGAAGCTCCCATTCGTGTGTGTGTGTGTGCACGCACATGTGTGTGTGTGTATATGTGTTTAAGAGAGTTAATAATAAATAAAAGGAGGATAAAAAGGAAAATAGTATGTAAGATGGAAATAAGTGCTACTGAGAAATAAAAAGAATAAGGAGATAGCAATAGAGACAAACTCCCCCAGACTCTTCTGTTCCTCTCCAACTTAATGTCTCTCCATGAATATATAATAGATATTTCAAACTATTTATGACTGAACAGAATCTGAGATTCTCTTCCTACCCTGGATTTCCTAAGTAAATGGTCCCCTCATGAAGCCAAAAACCAAAATATTATGCTTGATTTCTCACTGCCAATCCATCAGCAAGTCCCACTGGATCTGTTAAGGTAAATATGTCCCCTTCTTTCCATCTCTACCACCCTAGCCCAAGCCATCATCACCTCATTCTACCCAATTATCTATTCTTTCTCCTTTGACCTCCTAAATTCTAGCCTTTCCATAGCAACTCCAGTGATCTTTTAAAAAGTCAATCAGATCACTTCACTCACCTACTTAAAACTTTGATGGCATTTCATCACTCGGAATAAAAGCTGCACTTCTTTTCCTAGCTTACAAAGCCTAACAGGATTGGGGTTTTGTGCACATTTCTGACCTCATCTCATTCTGTTCTCCTCACTGACTTTCTTCCTCTCCCTATAACATGCCAAACTCGTTCTTGCCTTAAGTTACTTCCTGGACTCCCCTTAGCTTTGCTTTGCCAATTCCTTCTTGTCATTTAGATTTCAGTAAGCCCCACTGATCTGATAAGCCCCTTCCTGGACCTGCTATACTGTAAGGTCTCTAGCACTTGTCATCATTTCATTATTCTTTTATTTCAGCCCCTCCCGTTCACGAGGAGGCTTCTTCAGAATAAGGTTTTTGTTTGCTTCCTTGTGTTTTGTGTCCTTTAACGTGCCTAGTATAGTTGACACGCAGTGAACATTTGCCGAATGTATAAACAAAAGTTTGGAATGTTATTACTCACAGAAGTAGAAAGGAAGAAAAATATATCTGCAGTTTCCCCCTCCTCTTCTTCTTCTTCCTCATTTCCTTTCATCCAATAATCATTTACTTCTACATTCCAGGTTTTTTCCTGGGAATCTCACTATAATTGTGTTTTCTATTTTATGAAACGATAGACTCTTCCTCTAAGACTTTCATTTTCAGGAAACATTCTTCCCTCTTGCCATCACACACACACACACACAAAAAAGTGCCTCAAGTTTTTAAAGCCAACATAGAATCTTATCAAACCAACTTCTGTGCTCTCTCCCTTTCCCTGCTCCGTCCCTCACTTCTTCCTTACTTGCTTCTTACCTTCCTTCCTATTTTTATGGGAGTGATAATAGTTCCCCTGAGACTAGGGTCTGCTCTTAACTCCTCACTTTTTGTCTCCCTAACAATTTGCTGTATCAATCACCTCAGCCCTAATCCCAATCCTCTCCCTTTCCTGGTTCCAACAAAAAATAGAGTCAAAAACAAATATCAACAATGAATCAATATAAATTCCTTCAACTCCAAATCTCTTTTTGTTTCCTTTCAAATTTTTCCCTCTCTTACCCCTTCAACTGCTCTATTTTTTTTCTATTTTCCTATTTCTCACTGATTCCTAAATCCACTGTTTTTTGTTTTTGTTTTTCCACATCATCCCAGGAATATATCTTTGCCAAGGTTACAAAAAATTCTTCCATCTTTTCATTCCATGGAAATTTCTCAGTCTTTGTTTTCTTTGGCCCAGTAGCAACAGTTGACATTTAACCTACTCCCACCTCTCTGGCTGCCTTAACCTCTCTGGATGAAGTTCTCCATCTTTATTGTGGGCTCTTTTCCTCTGATTAGAATTTTCTCTTTAGTATGTGCCCCTTATTATTCTATACACTTTTATTTTGTAGATGCATCCAGTTCCAAATTTCTATTTCCAACATATTTGTATGCCTTACAAATCTATTTCTCCAGCTGTATATTTCCTTAGAAGCCACAGACTAATATATATATGTGTGTGTGTGTGTGTGTGTGTGTATATAATTATATTATATAATATACAATTATACATTGGGAAAGTTAGCATTTGACTCCACTCTCCTCATCCTGGTATCTTATCATTCTGTGAACTGAACTTCATATAAACATACTTCATCTGTTATCTTTTATGTCCCCCTTAGGAATCACTTGCCATCTTTCTAATTTCCTTTTGCTTCTAGTTTCTCCTCCTCCTGAGTTTTCAATGTGTACATGATAATATCTTAAAGTTATGGATATTATCATTTTGCTTTGTTGCTTGAAATTCTTCAAATTTCTTGGTATAAAATTCATAGTCTTCCTTGTGTCTGGGTTTTATATAATGCACAATTCTGTGCCAAAAATTTTACTTGTACATATTTCTTTGAATTAATTATTAAATCTGGAAAAATCCTAATGTATTAAATTAATAATGTTTTTCATAAGTCCCCCTTATTCTGAAGTGAAATGAATTATCTTAATTAGTATTGTGCAATCATTAAAATATGAACATAGAAACTTTGAGGCATGGATTTGGTATATACCAAATAGATCCCATATTCACTGCACATAAGGCAAATATATTATTGTGAAAAGTAAAAAAAAAACAAAAAAACAAAACAAAAAAAAACACACCTACCATAAAAGGATAAGAATAGCATACCTTTTTTCTAAGAATAATAAATAGTACCTACCACTTTGAGATTCACAAAACTACTAAATAACAGGGAAATAAAACATCTTTAGAATTTGCCCTCACACGTTTATTTTTATTTTTCTAATATTTGAGAATACTCTCACTGATCCTTGCCAAATGTCATCATAAGACATTTCTAAGATATATGAGTTTTCATTATCACATAACCAGAGATGTTCTGCGTAAACATTTTTGGGAAAAATATTTGTTAGAAAATCTGTGTGAAAAAACTCAAAGGCCTAACCCCCTTTCATAAAAAATATGTGCACCTTTGAAGCCACCAATGCAATTCAAAAGTGTCACGATTCAATGTACCTTGGTTTTATATACGAAGGATAAAAATTTCTATGCATAAGTACAGATCATTAGGCTAGAAAGAGACATAACATCAACCCAAATTAAATCTCACAGAAGTACCTTAAGGATTACCTGCAAAGGATCTAGAATTGGGTATTTATTACTCCAGAAAGTTGGAACTCTTAAAAACAGTTCCAATATCATCTCCTTTTTGGTAACTCTCTGGTAGCTGTGAAGTCCTTTTCAACAAAAACTACAACTAGAAGACAGGTACACACAGTATGGCACCTGATGCTTCCAGTAGCTTGTAGAGAACACAGCAGGGCTTATTTTCAAGCTAGCTTTATGATTAACAGATGGGAGATGGAATGAGACAATGACTTGCCCCAAATTGTGTAGCTGGAGAGGGACAGAGCTAAGCCTCAAACTAAATCTTATGAGTGACATCTTATACACTTACCCCTTTCTCGTGTTTTGGCTGGTGAAAGGATGTGGAATGGAGTATGGTGAACCAGTACAAAAGTGGAATTTTGTATGGAATTTGAATTCTAGACAGTTTTACTTCAGTTCAGATATCAACCCTTAACTTCAAAAAACATTTTTTTAAAGAGGTTGAGATGTATTACTTTGGATAAACCTATTTTTCAAAGCAGATTCAAAAGATTCCTGAAAATAGTTAAAGCAACACACGTGGTGAATGTCTTCATGTTTTGTCGAAGGGGTTACTGGTATATCATTTCCTTAAGTTAGCTTAAGTAGGTGATTAGGAAATAGAGTGTAAAGAGCAAAGAGAATGGACAGCAGATCAAATGGGGCCTTCTCAAGAAACAAGAGTGGGGGAAAATGTCTGTAGTTAATAGGACACAGAGTATTAGAATCAATACCAGTAAAATTCTCCTTAAGATAGAAATATTTTTCTCTTATCCTTTTTCACTTTCTTTTGGTTGACTAAATTGGATAAAAGGATTTTCTTGATAGCCTATAGGGATATACAAAATAAAGAAGTCACTTACCTAACACTTGAAATGACAAGCTAAAAACACAGAAGTGTTGGTTATAAGTCAGCATAAGTCTAAATTGGATAATGTAATGGAAAGTATTTATTTCCTCAGTACTGCAGGTATTTTTAGAGGTAATTATATTTAAAGTTCTAGGAAATTTAGCCTGTACCTCTCAGAAAACTAAAATTCATTAATTTCAATTTCTCCTGGGAAGAAAGGAGTGTTTGGCTTTTAATTGTTAATTGCTGTTTCTCAGTCAAGCTTTCCATGTTGCAGTACAAACTCCCTAGCTGACTATGAGCTCATTGGGAGTAAGGGCTGAACATTCCCACCATGTAACATGGTTACTCACACAACAGATAGTTCAATGGGTGGTTTTTTACTTTCTGGTAGAGATGATATGGATTCTACACATGGCAGTTCCATATCCAGTGTCATTATGTTGGTAATATATGTGACTTATATGAAGAAGATACAATAAATCCTTAATTAATAATGAGAGTTAACATGTCCCTGGTAAGAAGCAGTATATTCATAAACAAAGTAATTATTCTACACTGCTCAGTAAAATTATGCAATCATGTCTCTCAGCAAATTGTCTCTAAAAATAGTTTTAACATATCTTTACCTTTACAGGGCCATAACCACTATAATTCTTATTAGTGTTATTTTTTTTTAATTAAAAAAATAGCTAATAGTGTCAGGGCACATGATAGTAACTTAAGAACATGATATAACTTTTTATTTCCTTAAATGAAATATATCATTTTAAGTAATGGTAATTTGTTTAATAAAAATATTAATTTGAGGAAGTTGGAAACATAAGAATTGTTCCTGAAAATATTGTGTTAAATAACTGAGCTTGTGATAAATTCTACACAAAATCCAGCTAACCTAATTTTGCAAATTGCTTGAAATTGCACATGAAGATATTAACAATTCTTTTATTAAAGGATAAAATGACCATAATACCCAAGGCAATACACTGATTAAAGCAGGTGCAATTGAAGATAATCTGTAGGCTTCAAAATTCCTTGGATAATAGATCAGTGATTCATTGTAATGTGCTTATTAAGCAATATGGAAAATTGGGCCAAATTAGACAGTAAGATAGATTTGTTCATATATGACATGGCTTGCTATGGAGACAATCAAAGTGTCATTTCTTAACTGAAGTCTCTAGAGATAAGATACTTGGCATCGAATTAGTCTGTTACATAACCTTTTGGAAAATCTATGGCTGTGATCAGTAAAAGAAAATTACATTAAAAACAGGTGATTATGATATACAGTATAATTGTAGGGGACAACTTTTTCTTTCTAATCGTAAATTGAAACTCTGCCTTATTGAAGAAATGAGGGCTTAGAAAAAGGCACTAATGGTTATTTGCATAAAATAATGTACCTGACTCACACACTTATGACGGCTGCTCTGGATGGCCAAGATAAACTCTCACATTCATGGACGAACTAGTCCTCAGAGGGCTGTTGTAAGATTCTTATAATTGGTGATATCAATCATATTTTTGTCAGCTTTTCTGAAATGGAAATATTTATTTTTTCCATGAGGCAAAACATTTATTTTGCTTTAAAAAGATGACAGGAAATAAAACTATACTGCACAGAGTGAGTCGATGTTAGCTATTTATTAATTAATTAGTGCAGGGAAACTCGAAAGTTGTTCTTTTAGCAGAGGTTTCCCAGGCAACTTCTATCTGAGGTTTGGTACTTCTTACACACATACGAGTGTATTATAAGACTTCTTTCCTTTGGTCACTAAACTGAGAGGAAGTCGGTGGTCCTTAAATACAAATCTGATTGAAAATAGTCTGTCTAAATTTGGATAACTGCCATGTTGGAATGTACTCATTTCACTGGTTTTTTGATATACATGTGAAATGAAGGGGAGATCCAGCTCACACAGGCCTGGCTACATTTGGTAAGAGTCATATTCCTGGAACAGAGTTGGCCGCACATACAGGGAGGACCTGATGTTGTCATGCTTAGACCACCCAAGACAACCAAATAGTCTCTCCACAGTGTCACTGAAGGCACATTTGCTAAGAATAGAAACCATTTTCTTTCTGCTTGGATGAAGAGGGACTCACTCTCTTGGGAGTCTTCAGGCTATTTGATGCCATCCTAACATTCCCCTTCCATTTGCCTGCACCATCAGGTCACTCCCCTGCCTGGAATGATGTTCTTGACTTTTATTTACTCTTTCTCAGTGGTTCTAAGGTTTCATGGTTCATGTGGTTCATGTCAGAATCATCTGCAGTGTTTGTTGAACTGTTGAGTGAGGACTGGGCTCCACTCACATAGTTTTTGGTTCTAAAACATAGTTTTAGAATGGGGTAGGGTCTAAGAAGATTCATTTCTAAGAAGCTTACAGATCATGCTGATGCAAACTTTGAGAGGCCCTGCTCTTCCAAGCTCCACTAGAATTTCCTTTGATTCATTCGTGTTGTTTCCACTTATATATTGTTTCAATCATATTATCATCCATAAATTATATTAAAATATTGATGTATATATCATGAAGGTCTATAACCATGCACTGTTAGTCACATTATATAACAGCAGAGCTTACAGTATTCTTCTAGTCCAGTTGCTCCATGACTTCTGGCTGCTCTAGACTCTCAACACAGTGGGGCCTCCTTCCAGACCCACTATTTCCTAGAGGAAATCCAATTCTGAAATTGTTTCTTTACCCAATTCTTCATTGCTTTTCTTTTCTCTCATGCAATCACAATTTCCATTTACTCAGTGGAGGTGATCGCATTTATGTGGAATGAAGAAAGCAATCTACTTAAACTAAAATACATACTAATGCTTGAGACCTGGTTTGAATGTTCACATTTTAGAAAAAGATGCCTCAAAGTCAACATCAATTTCAAAACCATGACAACATGAAGCAAAAACTGTCAGGTAGTTGAGATGTGTTTCCTCCCTCATACCTGCTGTCTTTGATTGGACACATCTAGTCAGCACCGCAGATGATTAATCTAGATACAGAGCATTGGACAAAATAAATTGGTTTGGGGCTACATGAGATATTTAATAACTTTGTAGAAACCATATACAATTTATGTTTTAAGTAATGTGTTTGCATAGCCCCTCAATCAAAAATTGAAAAATTATAAGACCCTTGTGATAACCAATAAATCTGCCTAAACATCTGTTCTTACTGGAAATGTTCCAATAGGATGTTTCTATTTTTATAAAGTGAAAGAATTATTCCTTACTTGACAAAGGAAGCTCATGTTTCAAGTAATTATATTGTTCCCCTCAGAGGTACATACGAGGAAACTAAAAATCAGAAAAGTAATCGAACCTGAGGACACCCAGGGCTCACTCATCCAGAGGTAGTCAGCAGGATGGAGTTTCAAAATGCATATTTTTTTAATTTAATTTTTTTATTGTTCCGAAATTCATTGTTTATGCATCACACCCAGTGCCCTCCATAATACTCACTACCAGGCTCACCCAACCCCCTACCCCCCTCCCCTCCAAGAACCTAAGTTTGTTTCTCAGAGTCCACAGTCTCTCATGGTTTGCCTCCCCCTCCAATTTCACCAACTCACTTCTCTCCATCTCCCCATGTCTTCCATGTCATTCCTTATGCTCCACAAGTAAGTGAAACCATATGATAATTGACTCTCCTGCCTGACTTATTTGATAGGATATTCTCTTCGATTTTGAACGCAAAGCCACTTTCTTAAGGTGGGTATTCTGAGAACTTATATGAGAAGTACATCACTTGTCTAGGAGAGCAAAGAAGAATGATGAATATGTTAATAATTAAATAGAGACTCAGGAATAGAAGGGAAAAGGCATTGGGAATTATGTTTGAATGGGGATAGCATGGCCATTTTCTGGAGGAATTCATACTTAAGGGTCCTGTCTAATGACATCCACTGATACTGGTGCCTTGTCGCCTCTTCCACTCTTTCTTCTTTTCATCTTTTTCTTCTTCTCTTACATTTTTATCTCTTTCCCCTTCTCTTACATTTCCTCCTCTTCACTCTCCTTCTTCTTTTTAACTTGGTTCTTATTTTCTTGTTTCTTACTTTGACTCTGCCTAGTAAAATCTATATAATCATCATTTACCAAATTTATTTGCTCATTTGATGGTTTCAGCCAACATTTGAACAATTGAAAATAACTGTGTATATATAGTCACAATTTTACTTTATGGCAAACTCCTTTAAACTCTGACTCCCACAAAAGGCATTTCATCTAGAATTAGATACTGCTTGTCCCCAAAAGTAACACCCCAGATAAGTTGCTTAAGACCCCCTGGGTCTTACTTTCATCCCTTAGCAAATAGCTGAATTGGGCAATTTCCCATTCTGAAGCTCATATTCTATTCTGTATTTTCTATTTGATATTTTTGCAAGGTTTTTTCCTCAGTTGTAATAAAAATCTTTATCTTCTGCTCACTGCCTACTCCTCTATAAATATTTGTTTTCAGTACTAGCACTTTAGGCAATGTCTTTTACAAGTGGTTACTCTGGTATAAACTGGAAATATTAGAAACAAAACCAGCCACTCAGGCAGTATGTGAGACATTTTTCTGGTCAAATCTCACACAATGTATTTAGTCGATTTACATTCTCCTCACTGAAGCTTATAAAGCAAGATAGAAAAGGCAGATTTTCACATTTCCTCAGGCAGAGGTCAGAAGTAACTTTCAGAGGGAACTTGAAGCTTAGGCAAAAATCCAAACACATAAAAGCACAACCATTTTAAAACTAGTAAAAATGAACTGTTACTCGGTATAGCAGATGGCAATATTTTATGAACCGTTTCATAACATTATAGAATTCCCAGCATCTACTAAAATCCAGCCTCATGAATACCATTAAAGAGGCTATCCGGCTTTTGCACATGTATTTTTAAAGGAGATGCTATATTGTGAACCTAAAAAATAATTTCTTAAGACATGAAAGGACTGTCTGATGTGCTCCACGGCAGGTGAGAACCAGGTCACCATGACATAAGCAGAGACCATTTTTTTCCATGCTGTGAAGACACTAGGATATTAAAGTTACTGTATCTCTATTTTAAAGAAACTCTCTAAGTTGTGTGAAGGTAGACAAATCTTCGTTTATATCAGAACATAACTTTTTAAATTCACATTTAGCCAATGACTATCTAATCTTAAGTGATTATTGCTAAGGGAACATTTACAACAAATTGCTAATCCATTTAGAACTAGCACTACTTATCTGATTGGGGGAATAAGCCAGGGAGAGTGTGAGGCACCTTCTGAATGGAGAGATGACATTTAACAGAGAGTAAAATTGCTGAATGGTGATGCACTACATACATATAGATATCCTCGTCATGTCTCTGCCAAATAATATGGAAGGGAATGGAAGCATTCACAGCAAAAGTTTTGGAAAGTCTTTGGGGATTTTCTTCAGTAGTTAGATATAAGGAACAGCAGCAACAGGGATGTTTGATTAAGCTGAATGCAATAACTGGGCGCCTGGGTGGCTCAGTTCATTAAGCTACTGCCTTCAGCTCAGGTCATGATCCCAGATTCCCCGGGATGGAGTCCCAGGATCAAGTCCAGCATCAGGCTCCCAGCTCCACAGGGAGTCTGCTTCTCCCTCTGACCTTCTCCCATCTCATGTTCTCTCTTTCTCACTCTCTCTCTCTCTAATAAATAAATAAAATCTTTTAAAAAATAAATGAATGCAATCACTAACCAGGAAAACCAAGAAGGAAGGGAATTGTGTCCTATGAGCTCTGGGCACTGTGTATTACCTGTCGGAATGGCTAAAATCAAAAAATAAGAAACAGTAAGTGTTGGCAAGGGTGTGGAGTAAAGGGAGACTTTGTGTACTGTTGGTGGGAATGTAAATTGGTGCAGCTACTGCAGAACACAGTATGGAGGTTCCTCAAAAAATTAAAAATATAATTACCCTATGATCCAGGAAGCACATTACTGAGTATTTCCTCAAAGAATATGAAACACTTATTCAAAAGACATTCAGTCTTATGTTTATTGCATGATTATTTACAATAGCCAAATACAGAAGCAGCCCAAGTGTCCATCAATAGAGGAATGGATAATGAAGATATAGTATAAAATGAATGGAATACTATTCAGACACAAAAAGAAAGAAATCTTGCCATTTGCAATGACACAGATGGATCTAGAGAGTACAATGCTATGTGAAATAGGTCAATCAGAGGAAGACAAATATCATATGATTTCACTCATGTGGAGTTTAAGAAACAAAACAAATCAATGAAGAAAAGAAAAAGACAAACCAAAGAAATAGATTTTTAACTAAAGAGAACAAACACATGGTTACCAGAGGGGAGGTGGGTTGTGGAAAGGCTGAGTGAAATAGATGAAAGGGATTAAGAATACACTTACCTTGATGAGCACTAGTAATATACAGAATTGCTGAATCACTATATTATACACCTGAAACTAATTTAACACTGTCTATTAACTATAATGGAATTAAAATTTTAAAAAAATGAATACTATATATAAATCTGAGTGGCAGAAGTTACGAATTTTAAAATAAAAAACATTTTTGCTTTTGTTTCCTTTGCCTTTGGAGACATGTCTTGAAAGAAGTTGTTGTGGCCGATGTCAAAGAGGTTACTGCCTATGTTCTCCTCTAGGGTTTTGACAGATTCCTGCCTCATGTCTTTTATCCACTTCTAGTTTATCTTTGTGTATCGTAAGCAAATGGTCAAGTTTTATTCTTCTATACATAGCTGTCCAATTTTCCCATTAATGAAGAGACTGTCTTTTTTCCACTGGATACTTTTTCCTGCTTTGTCAAAGATTATTTGACCATAGAGTTGTGGGTCCATATCTGGGCTCTCTACTCTGTTCTATGGAATGGGAAAAGATATTTGCAAATGACACTACAGGCAAAGGGCTGATTTCCAAGATCTATAAAGAACTCTTCAAACTCCACACTCAAAAAACAGATAATCATGTCAAAAAATGGGCAGAAGACGTAAACAGACACTTCTCCAAAGAAGACATATGAATGGCTAACAGACACATGAAAAAATGTTCATCATCATTAGCCATCAGGGAGATTCAAATCAAAACCACATTGAGATACCACCTTACACCAGTTAGAATGACCAAAATTAACAAGACAGTAAACAACAAGTGTTGGAGAGGATGTTGGTGAGAATGTAAGTTGGTGCAGCCAGTTTGGAAAACACTGTGGAGATTCCTTAAGAAATTAAAAATAGGCTACCCTATCACCTTGCAATTGCACTACTGGGTATTTACCCCAAAGATACAGATATAGTGAAAGGGGGGGCCATATGTACCCCAGTGTTCATAGCAGCAATGGCCACAATCGCCAAACTGTGGAAAGAGCCAAGATGCCCTTCAACAGACGAATGGATAAAAAAGATATGGTCCATATATACATGGAATATTATATCTCCTTCAGAAAGGATGAATACCCAACTTTTGTATCAACATGGACGGGACTGGAGATTATCCTGAGTGAAGTAAGTCGAGCAGAGTCAATTATCATATGGTTTCACTTACTTGTGGAGCATAAGGAATAACATGGAGAACATTAGGAGAAGGAAAAGAAAAGTGAATTGGGGGAAGTCAGAGGGAGACAGACCGTGAGAGACTGTGGACTCTGAGAAACAAACTGAGGGTTTTGAAGGGGAGGGGTGGTGGGAGGTTGGGTGAGCCTGGTGGTGGGTGTTAAGGAGGGCACGTATTGCATGGAGCACTGGGTGTGGTGCATAAACAATGAACCTTGGAACACTGAAAAAATAAAATAAAGTCTAAAAAAATATAAATAAAAATTAAAATAAAATAAAAAATAGTAGCTGGCTCTTCCTCTCTCAAAAATTAAGGTAAAAACTGCAATGTTATTAAGGTGACATTTAATAAACTTTTCAGAGATACCAGAAGTATCAAGACTTAATCTTGTTTCAATAATACAGATATTAATTTGATCATTCCCTGTAGAACTTGGTTTCATATGAAATATCTACATATTTTGTTGTAAAGCTTTAGGTTTGATATTTTTGTAGCATTGTAACTGCCAATTTATAATATAGTGATTAATGCTACATCAGTTATATATAGAGTGCTGTATAATCACAAAAAATCATAACCATATCCTGTTCAATAATGGAATGAGTAGTGATTATTTTCATCACTAAGTGACAGATATAAAAAAAATTACATTATTTTTATCAATTTTTAGCTCCTGGACTGACTAAATATCAAAGGATCCTAAACGCTACCCATTACCTTCTTAAATATTTGTGACACAGGAACAACAGTTAAAAAATTCTTATGTTGAGAATGTATTTTATAGCAGATAAGAGGATAAGCACTGTGCATATTATTGTAGTTAACTTTTACAGACATACCCAGGAAGTAGACATGATTATTTCCATTTTATAGTTAAAGCTGGGCAGCTTGACTAGGGTCCTACTGCTGGTACTCTGTGAGGTGAGAATTTGAACCCAGTACATCCTGCTTGCAAAACCCATCTGCCTTGGATGATATCATCTGGGATGTCACACTACACCATTCATTTGCATTAACTGTAATGCATAGCCTCTGAAGTTTTGCTACCTCCTGAAAAGTTATATAAAACCATTTTTCAAGAACATCCATTATATTAAGTGTGAAAAAAAATCTATGTTGGTAAATATACCATGGGGAGCCTAGCTCTCATATACATCAAGTCATTTACAAGATTTACCTTGAGGTAGCTAGGTATGACACTAGTGGCAGAAAATGCCATAGGATCTTTCAGACACCCAGGGTTAAAGAGTAGAGCACTGAAAGAATAGAACAATGGCTAAACTTGATCCAAAAGACATTTCTTCAAATAAGTCACAGCCAAAATCAATAATCTGTCCAGCAAGCAAGCACAGATGCCATAATCCTTCTAGTAAAAAGAGAACTCATTCAGTAGATCGGCATTCTTTCTTACAGCACAGGAAAGGAACGTAGATGGATCTAGGCATTGTTTTACCCCTCAGCTTTCAGGGACAAATCCATCAAAATCCAAACAAGAAAGACACAAACAATTCAGATACAGCTGAATCTCTCACAGCTATTTTACAAGGAATTTTGTCAGTGCTAAAATCTCTAGTCTAGATTTAGGGAAAGGGGAGCAAGAGCAAAATCAAACATAGCTTTGAAAGACTTGAAGGATTAATAAAAAAATGGAAGAACCTTGGTTAAGGCAAAGCTGACCATGGAATAAAGTGGGAATAGCTTCCCTTTGCCCTCTGAGGGGATTATTTCAGTTGTGGCATCCAACCTGATAGTACCCTTAGTAAGTGTCGCATCTTTAACACTGTAATAAAACTTCTCTTGAATTTTTTCCTCATTTTGGTTTCTTAGAATGAAATCAGCAATTTTGTTTGCTGAGTCACTGCATGAATAAATATATGAAAGTGACATTTAAAAAGTAGTAAGTTTCCAAATACAATTAACACATAGTTTATGTCCATACACAAGACACACACACACACACTTACTTTCAGTTGAGTTTTTTAAAAGTAAAATAGCAGAATATATTTAATACAAAAGATCCCAAAACACATCACCAGAATGATCCTTTTTCTTTTTTCTTTCTTTCTTTCTTTTTTTTTTTTTTTTTTGAGAAAGGAGGGGGAGAGATGGAAGGGGCAGAGGGGAGGGCAGAGGGAGAATCTTAAGTAGGTTACCACCCAGTGCCTTCCTGAGCAAATTCTGCTTCCTATTCCCCTACCTTATTGTTTAGGTTGTCATGATACAGGAAAACTTTCAATGCACGCCATGCTTGCCTTTGACTCTGACATTGCCATGGGAAGAATATGCCCATGGCCTGTTCATTCCAAGAGGAGAGTCAGAGAAAAGTAGAGGAAGCATCCAAGCCGCCTCTTCTAGTTGAGTGCAGCCTAGTTTAGTCAGCCTCTGCAGACTCTGAGTGAGTCCAGCTGAAATCTGCAGAGGCTCAAACCTTCACCTTATCAGTGGACTGAAGACAATTGAGCCAAATAACAGTTTATTGCTGACAGGACACTGATGAGATTTTAGTGACTGTTTTACAGCATTTTGTGACAATGGCTGCCTGATACACCCTGATATTTTATAGCAAATTCATCATCACATGTATATTATACTTATTTGGTTTTTGGCTTATTGTCAAGTTCCTCTAATATATGCTCCTTGAGAAGAAGGACTTTATTCTGTTTACTGTTACTCTTCTACCACCTAGAATGGGAGCTGGAGCTCAGTCATCTCTCAATAAATATTTGTGGAATAAATTATCTACTGTGTGTTACGGTATTATCAAAAATGTGTAGGAACAGGGGCATCTGGGTGGCTCAGGCAGGTGAGTATCCGGCTCTTAATTTCAGCTCAGGTCATGCTCTCAGGATCCTGGTATCGAGCCCCACACTGGGCTCCACACTCAGCAGGAAGCCTGAGTGAGACAAGTCTTCTCGTCTCCCTATGCCCCTCCCTGCCCCCCCACTCATGCTTTCTCCTCTCTCCTTCTCTCTCTCAAATAAATATAAATCTTTAAAATAAATAAATAAATAAGTAAATATATAAATAAAATGTGTAGGAACGTAGGAGCTAAATGGACAAAACAAACACATTCTTTTGTCCTCATAGAAATTATAATCTAAATATTTCTTTAAATACTCTAAATTTTATATTTTGCTGGCATAAAATATTGTATCATTTAAGTAGGATTAATTGAGAGCCTGTAGTATAATATTTATAATTTTATCTCTAGTGGCATCAACAAAACTAAACTACTGTTACAAAAAAAAAATATTTTCACTTACAGCATTTCCTATAAAATGGCATGAAGCTAATTGTCCTTATTTTCATCATGCTATTAAAATAACCTATACTTGCACATAATTGGCCTAGTATATTATTTATAATTCAATTATTTCTTTGTTTATCCTTTCCAGAGTTTGGCAGATCAACTAAATCTATGACCTTCTCCTTCCCTTTCCTCCCAATTTTTCTTAGTCAACTATGAGTTGAATATTTAATACATGTAAAGCACTACAACAGGTGTTTAAAGTTAACGTTAAAGATATGGTAGAATCTTTAGGGCCTAGAAAAATATTAATTATCTTAGAAGATGAAATATCACCCCCAAAGGAGGCCAGACATGTTAGCAAGTAAATAAAACCATCTACAGCTCAGTCCAATGTGTATCTGCAACCTAAGTTCATACCACTCTCATGCTTCAGGAAAAATCTTAATGTTTCCTTAATGTCCTATTCTTTTTCACACTCCTTTCTTTTGCCTGTGCAAAAGATATAAAAAAGGTAAAACAAATACGTTATCCCTCCCTAGATAACCACTCAATACTTCCTCATTTGGAAAAGAGTTTATTGCTTTTACAAAACAGAATTAATAATGATACCTGGAAAACATCCCCCCCCTTTTCATAATCTTTATGATTGCATCCTCTGAAGTTCTGTGCTAAATTTTATATGACTTTATTTTTCTCAGGAAAGCCACTGTTCCTGGCCATTGTTCTAGTTAGGCTCTCAAAGGGAATCTGACTCCCAAAACTTATAAATCATACACTGGAGTATAAACCTTTGAAAGTTAGAAATTCTTACTATTTGTTTATTATTACAGTCCAGAAAGTAGGTATTCAGAAAACAATTTTTGAAAGTAGAAAAGATTACTTAGGTAATTGTTCCAGAGTAAATTCACTAAGTGTCAAAAGGTATCATATTAGATAAATACTATTTTGTTGGCTCAAAGAAGAGGTACTTAGGTTGACTTGGCACACTCAAGTAAAACCTCAAAAGAGGCAGAATTTGAGAGGGGCCTAGAGGGTGGGCAGAAATAGGATATCAGGAACCAACAAAATCTAAATAATATGGAGAAGAAGACAAGTCAAAAAAACCTGGGGTCTGAAATGGGCTTCGTATGCCTGTGGGTGTCAGTCCAAATAGATGTAGAGTGTTGGTGTGTGCTCCCTTATAACAAAGTGAATTCATTTTGAAAATTCATGAGCTCTGCTCATTGGGAAGCCATAAGAAGGCTTCTTGTAAGTTAAATCTTATGAAAACTGCATTTTTGGAATGTAAACACCACTGATAGTCTTCTCAATGCTTTCTTTGACCTTTTTAAAATTTTTATTTTCAAGACTCTGACAGCATTGATCACCTGTGTCTGTTCAGCATTTTTTTCATGAGACTGACATACTGTCCCAGTGCTCACATCTATCAACATCGCTCTGATTTATCGGCTTAATAACAGGAAATCATTTGGTAGCCCAACTCTATTTTGCTTGAACACTGACCTGTGACCTTAATCTGATGCTTTTCAAGGTTCTTTGTTTTTCTATATAAGACCAATTAAGTTGAAGCATTTTGAAGAGACTATATGACATAAAAAGTCATATTTGAGCATTTAAAGCTAATTTTTCTTTCAAGCAGATAAAAATAAAAGAATAATTTCATTCAAATACTTAAAAATCACATTAATAATATAGTTATTAAAGCAACTGACTTACATTACCTAAAAATTTTTTAAAATTAATGTAATGGCTGGAAGAATGCACAAGTCTAATTTTTATTTATTAATATAAAATGTGTAGATAACAGGATGAGTATTATATTAGTTCTTCTTTATAATAAAATTATTTTATAAATGTGCATATCTGTTTCTCAAAATATTATTTATATTCAATCCACTATCCCATTCTACAAATGAGCTTATACTGAAAACTTTTATAAACTATTGAATTTAGAAAAACAGAAATCTTTGAAAATGTTTTTATTAATACAGAATATTTTACTGATTGTCCAATTATAGCAAAAATTAATTAGGGGGTAACCATTGTCAATTCTGCTGAAAATTTCACACATACATTTTTCCCATAATTTAATTGATGATGGGAAATGAGGCAGCTTTATGGAAGAAGCAACATAACACACACATATACATATAGACACACATTCATGGAAACACAAACATACACATATTGTATCAAATCACAGAGAACTGTTACAATTTCAGACACTTGATATTGTTAATCGTTAATTGTTAACTTGATATTGTTAATGATGAGTGTTATTATGTGGATTAAAAATGGGTTTAAGAATTTTTGAAAATTATGCAAAAGTATATAATGGTGTGGAGTTTCATAAAAACCATGTGAAGAATCATAGCTTTTACTTATGGACATCTTTATTTGAATTACATAGAACAACCTTCATATCAGGCAACAAGTGCTGTGTGTTACTAATATATATCAGGTTTCCCTTGCATTTTATGAACAATTAAAAGCTTACTGTTGAGCCATTCTAAGAGAAATAGTCTCACATACTGAAGTGATACATTTACTGGAAAAAAAACTGAAAATTAAATCTACCATAAGCATCTTTTAAAAATCTGCATAGCATAGTAAAAATGAGTGCTTCTAATTATCCAGTCATTCCACAAGAATTTATCGGTTGCCCTCCTACCTGCCATGACCTCTTCAAATAAAATTGGCTAATAGATGATTGATGTCCTTAAGTAACTTTAAATATTAAAAGTATTGGAGGATACAAGTATACACAGGATGCCATGGGAATATAAAACATCGAGTGTCAAAGAGGTTTCTCCTAAAGGGTAAGAACTTTATTTGTATCTAAACAATGAGTCAAAGGTAGATAAAACTAGCAAATAAAAAAATCAAAACATCTTGGAAAATAACATATAAGAAGATATGGTTATATAGAATTGTATACTTATTGTATTGTGGAAACTCAATTCACTCAGTAGAGAGTATGCATAAACAAATGGGGCTGGGAAAGGGATAAAGGATAAGACTAGAAGTGTAGGCAAGTGCAAGATTATGAAGTGTCACTGATGTAGATTATGTGAAGCTATGGAGATAGTAGCAGTCTCCAAAGATGACCTACAAGAAAATCATCTTTCCCAGTGTTCATATTCTTCTGCCAATCTTTCTCTTTAATATGAGGTGATCAAATGATTCACTTTTAACCAAAAAAAAAAAAAAAAAAATACAGTGAAAGTGATGCCATGTTTTCTCCAAGGCTGGGTTGTAAAGAAATCTTATGGCTTCTACCTAGTTCTCTTGGAGAGCTAGCTCTTGGTATGCTGCTTCTAGAACCCAACAACTACAGTATGAGAAGTCACAAGGAGAAGCCACTGTAGGGGAACTAGTCACAGTCCAGCCTAAGCTCCCAGCCACAGTAGCCAGTCACATGGTGAGCCATTTTGGATTGTCTGGGCAACTAGAGACCAGATGACTAATCCTGGCCAACATATAACTATGGTCCTGAAACATACCCCTGGCAAGAATTATTCTAGCTGAGTCTTGTCAACCCACAAGGTTATGAGAGATAATAATAAATCTATGTTTTGTCTTTAATTTTTGGGGAAGTTTGTCACACAGCATTCAACAGCTGAAATAATATCATTTAAAGATTTTTAAATCTGGGCCATGTTTTAGGGAAATCACCCTAACTGTGATACGAATGGTAAAACAGAGCAAAATCTGAAGAGTAGCAATACAAGCTATTACAGAAATTCAGATGAATATGATGAAGACTTGAACATAAGACAACAGAACAGAGAAAAAGATATAATTAATAGGACCTGAAGTCTTGATGTCTCACTGGTTTTGGGTATAGAGGGAATGGCAAGCAAAGGTGAGGAGTCTAGGTTAGCTTGCAAGAAAATATATTTTCCTTCATTCCTTTCTTTATTCATCCATCTAGTAGATGTGCACTGAACCCTGATATCTGTGAAAAGGTGAACAGAAAGAGCCAAGCATCCTGGTCACATGAATCTTATGATCTAGTGGAGAAAATAAAATTAATCACATATTCTCATTAAACTAGTGAGGTATTTAGAAAGAAAATAAGCAGAAACATATGGAACTAGATCTAGTCATGTACCACAGGATGTTGACAGAGGACTAAATAGAGAATCTCAAAGAGGATTAGTAGTTGATTAAGTTGAGTCAGTGGGAAGAGTCATTTTACTTTCACAAGGAATAATATTATACTTTTATTATATATATATATAATAATGTATACTATATTATACATTATACTTCCACAAAGAATCACATATTGGGGGAATTAAAAGATGAGACAGAGCATAATGGGAAACGATGGTAGGGGGGTGACATATGAATCAAGGCTCAAGAGGTAAGAAGGGCTAAAGTCTTACAAGCCTTGCCAGGCAGCATATAACAGACTTTCTATTTGTTCTAACAGCACACAGGACTCCTTAGTTGGGTTTGAGAACAGTGTGATAACAACACTTACTTATTATATTATTATTCTGATTTTAGTGTGGAGAAAGAATTGAAGAATTACTTGCATGCCTGTGAAAATACCCACCAGTAAGCCATTGTAGTACAAACCTTACAGTACCTGACATATATTAATAATTCAATCAGTTAAAGTGCCTGAGTGGCTCAGTCAGTTAGGTGTCCGACTCTTGGTTTCAGCTCAGGTCATAGTCTCATGGTTGTGGGACTGAGCCCTTTTAAGTGCTTTACGCTCAGTCAGGAATCTGCTTGAGGATTCTCTCCCTCTGTCCCTCACCCCACTAATATGTGCTTGTTCTATCTCTCTCAATTAAATAGATCTTTAAAAAAAAACTCAGTAAGTCAATAAATGTTAACAGTTATGATTATCACCATCAGTATTAGCATCACCATTGTTTTATGTTCAATTAGGTTGATAAAGACTGAAAGTAGACATACTTGAGATATATTCTGTGATAATATAAAAACAAATGGTGATGGTTTGACTGCAGGATAGGACTGTAAGTGGGAAGTGAATCAGAAATGACTCCTAGATTTCAGGTGCATACAAGAGGATAAAAAGTGATAGCCATTTGTGAGGAAAGATACAGTTGAGTCTGTTTGACAGCTGAAATAATATCCATTTAAAAATCTTTAAATGGATGAGTCTCAGATTTCTTTTATATATAAAGAGGAAATATTGAGTAGAAAATTGAATATTGCAGTTGAGAGAATGTGTTAAAGAATGAGATGGAGGATGACAACTGTAGCTATAGGTAGAGTAAGAGTGTCCAGTTAGATGGCAGACAGTGAGAGAAAAGGTTTAGGAATGAGTCTTGAGGAACTCCAACACTGAATGGCTAAATAGAATAGGTCTAATCTATGTGCTATGGTGAGTGCTGTGAAGTGTGTAAACCTGGCGATTCGCAGACCTGTACCCCTGGGGATAAAAATATATGTTTATAAAAATAAAATTTGAAACAACAACAAAAAAAAAAAAAAAAGAAAAGAAAAATGGGAACAAGGGACAGAAAACTCACACATGTGTTATCAATAAGAAAAAAAAGTTTTCAAGAAAGAGGGAGGATTCATACTATAAAAGTTGCTGAGAAATAAAAAGATGTGGTTATTGTTGAACATAGAAGGACAGTGGTGGTTTAAATGATGAGGACAAAGTCAAATTGGAGAAGAGTGAGGACTGAGTAGGACATTAAAAAAAAAAAAAAACAGAGTGAGAAAGTTTTCGGAAGTTTTTTCCAAATGTGTGGCTAGGAAAGGGGAGAAGGAATAACAGGGTGAGCAAGGGTAATCTTGTTGCTATTGCATTCTTTGATAGTTACTTGTTTTCAATATTGGAGATTCCACTTAAGGACCCATACATTCTAAAGGAAATGAAGTAGTTAAATTAACAGGAGAGAATAGGCTAATTTATCATGTGTTCAAGTAAAGTATACCTTTATCATTTTCAATGTCAAATATAGTGTATTAAAGTGATAACAGTGAGGGGCACGTGGGTGGCTCAGTCATTAAGCGGCTACCTTCAGCCCAGGTCATAATCTCACTGTCCTGGATTGTGCACCCGCATTGGGTTCCCTGCTAAGCGGGAAGTGTGCTTTCTCCCTCTCCCCAATCCCCCTGTTGTGTTCCTTTTCTCGCTGTCAAATAAATAAATAAAATATTTCAAAAAAATAAAATAAAATAAGGTGACAATAGTGAATTCAATCTCTGTATTTGATTCCTCACCTTCCCACGCTGCTATTTAATGTAGACTTGCAGAATTTAATGTAGACTTGGAGAATCTTTCCTAATATCTAAAATGAGGATAATAATAGTTTCTGTATCAAAAGGCTATTTAGAAGATTAAATGAAATAATTTAAATAGCAATTTCAACATAAAGCTTGGCATTTTGTAAATGATTGTTTCTGTTACTTCTTACTGCAAGAAATTGTCATGGCTGGCTGTTCCTTTTTGAATTAAGCTCAGATTTGAAATAAAATTTAAATTTTTAAGAGGATACTTTTGATACCATAATATATTGCTATGGAAGGCTCAAACACATAAGAAACAGAGTCAACATGAATATTTCACTGCAACATGCACTTAACTTAGACAAGACTCTACCAGACAGTATTTATACTAACCTATGCCACAAGTCTTTATCCATTTCTAGTAAGGATACTGTCGTTTTAATATTTTAACACAAAAATAAGGTTGTTTTCTTTTTCTTCTAAATAACCTCATAAAACCAACCCCTGATGGGATTCTTTTCTCCCTGTAAAGACACCAACCAAATAGAACAGGTGGCTTTCAGGGTCACCTGGTAAGAGAATGGAGGAATCGATAGAGCACATGGATTCTTCACTCGTCTGGCCCAGAAGTGGCACCTGTTACTTCTTAGAGGCCTTAGCCAGAACTAGTCATGTGGTTCTGACCTTGCTTCCAAGGAGAATTAGGAATATAGGGGAGCATATAGAGCATTTCATGAGGGTACCATCTGTCATAGTTCTTAATGTGTATTTTATTGATACATTTTTATTTTTGTTTTTAAGATTTACTTATTTATTTGAGAGAGACAGCTCATATGAGCAGGGGGAGAAGCAGAGGGAGAGAGAATCTCAAGCAGACTCCCTGCTGAGCATGGAGCCCCATGCGGGGCTCAGTCTCACAACCTGGAGATCATAACCTGAGCTGAAATCAAAGCTCAGACACTTAACTGACTGAGCCACCCTGGCACCACTGTTTGAGACATTTTTAAAAGGTCGAGAAAAAAAATGCAGAAAAATATTGACTTAATTTTTCAATATCTCAATGTTGGTATATTTTACTTTTTAAATTTCCTGTACAGAACATATTTCATACAGTTATCTTGGGTGCAATATCTGATATGGTTGCCATATAATATAACTGGAAAAAAATCATTACTGGCTGCATCATTAAGTTATTTTCAAACATGAAGTGCCTTTTCATTTCTATCCACAATCCACTGGTCTGTAAGCAAATGGTTATGTAGGTTCTGGACATCCAACAAAAGTTCTCTCTTGCTGTTCACACCTTGCTGGAAAAGACTATAAAGAATATTTCCCCATTCCAGTCCTTTTTATTGCACACAGCTGTAGAGGGTATCACTTGTTTTGCAGCTATCATAAAACTTGTTCATAGCTTTCTTCCTTTTATCTTTTAAAATGCTATCACGACATCTTAGCATAATGGCTGTTTTCTCAACAGAAACAAATTCATATCTGTACATACATAAAACTTAATATTAAAGCAAATTTTATTTCATGATAGTGAATGATGATAGTGGCACGGTGCTGTGTTTTAATGGCTGATGGAGCAGGGAACGGGTCCTCGTATATCTAAAGATTAGTTATGACAGAGGGTCCCCAATGTTCTGAATGTACAGAACTGAAGTGTTAGCAATATGACCTGCATATATAAGACACACGTGCTGAAGAAGGAGCACGCTGAGAGCCAGCCTGCACTTTCTAGTAATGAATGATGGGGCACCAAAAGGTAGTAGAAACTTATATGAAAAACACCATAAGGTGACACAAATAAAGACACTCAATATCAGATAATAATACATATTAGCAATACGAGTTTTCTTGCACAATATTATTCATATTTTTCCCTCTCTGTAAACACTTAGTTACCATGTAACAAATTTAAAAAAAAAAAAAAAAGGAAAGCATTGCATATGGTTCTCCTACTGAATGAAACAATTAGTGTGCATGGTCTCCCTGAAAGCCATACTTTCCGAGTGATAACACAATTTATTCTGAAAGGGACATGTACCAACTTATAATAAAATTAATATAGGTATCGCCATGACTTAAATTAATAATTTAGTTTATAAAATAAAGTGATGGGAATGGCCAAACACAGGCTTTAGTATTTCATCCCAACAACAAATGTGAATTAACATTATAAATGCTAGGTCAGAATATAATTTTCTTTGAAAAATACCGGTGGAATTTTGATCAGAATGGCATTAAAAGTATAGATTGCTCTAGGCAGTATAGACATTTTAACAATGTTTATTCTACTGATCCAAGAGCATGGAATGGTCTTCCATCTTTTTGTGTCTTCTTCAATTTCTTTCATGAGTGTTCTGTAGTTCCTTGAGTACAGATCCTTTCAAAGAGCTGGAGCAAATAATCCTAACATTTGTATGGAATCAGAAGAGACCCCGAATTGCCAAGGAGATGTTGAAAAAGAAAAACAAAACTGGGGTCATCACGTTACCTGATTTCAAGCTTTACTACAAAGCTGTGATCACCAAGACAGCATGGTACTGGGGTCATCATGTTACCTGATTTCAAGCTTTACTACAAAGCTGTGATCACCAAGACAGCATGGTACTGGCATAAAAACAGACACATAGACCAGTGGGACAGAGTAGAGAGCCCAGATATGGACCCTCAACTCTATGGTCAAATAATCTTTGACAAAGCAGGAAAAAATATACAATGGAAAAAAGACAGTCTCTATAATAAATGGTGCTCGGAAAATTGGACAGCTATATGTAGAAGAATGAAACTCGACCATTCTCTTACACTGTACACAAAGGTAAACTCGAAATGGATAAAAGACCTCAACGTGAGACAGGAATCCATCAGAATCATAGAAGAGAACATAGGCAGTAACCTTTTCGATATCAGCCATAGCAACTTCTTTCAAGATATGTCTCCAAAGGCAAAAGAAACAAAAGTGAAAATGAACTTTCAGGACTTCATCAAGATCAAAATCTTCTGCACAGCAAAGGACGCAGTCAACAAAACAAAGAGGCATCCTACGGAATGGGAGAAGATATTTGCAAATGACAGTACAGACAAAAGGTTGATATCCAGGATCTATAAAGAACTTCTCAAACTCAACACACACAAAACAGATAATCATGTCAAAAAATGGGCAGAAGACATGAACAGATACTTCTCCAATGAGGACATACAAATGGCTATCAGAAACAAGAAAAAATGTTCATCATCACTAGCCATCAAAGAGATTCAAATTAAAACCACATCGAGATACCACCTTACACCAGTTAGAATGGCCAAAATTAGCAAGACAGGAAACAACGTGTGTTGGAGAGGATGTGGAGAAAGGGGAACCCTCTTACACTGTTGGTGGGAATGCAAGTTGGTGCAGCCACTTTGGAGAACAGTGTGGAGATTCCTCAAGAAATTAAAAATAGAACTTCCCTATGACCCTGCAATTGCACTACTGGGTATTTACCCCAAAGATACAGATGTAGTGAAAAGAAGGGCCATCTGTACCCCAATGTTTATAGCAGCAATGGCCAAGGTCGCCAAACTGTGGAAAGAACCAAGATGCCCTTCAGTGGACAAATGGATAAGGAAGATGTGGTCTATATACACTTGGAGTATTATGCCTCCATCAGAAAGGATGAATACCCAACTTTTGTAGCAACATGGATGGGACTGGAAGAGATTATGCTGAGTGAAATAAGTCAAGCAGAGAGAGTCAATTATCATATGGTTTCACTTATTTGTGGAGCATAACAAATAACATGGAGGACATAGGGAGATGGAGAGGAGAAGAGAGCTGAGGGAAATTGGAAGGAGAGCTGAACCATGAGAGACTATGGACTCTGAAAAACAATCTGAGGGTTTTGAAGGGGTGGGGGATGGGAGATTGGGGGAGCCAGGTGGTGGGTATTATGGAGGGCACATATGGCATGGAGCACTGGGTGTGGTGCATAAACAATGAATTCTGTTACACTGAAAAGAAATTAATTTAAAAAAAAAAGAAAGAATATAATTTTCTACCAGGTTAAGATAAAGATGTCTGATGTCATATGTAGTTACACAGTTTGGTATTCTAAGAGCCAGTCAGTGGTTCAGCATCATTATTGTGCATATGATCTGTGTAACTTGTTCCAAGAATTTTTTAGAGAACATTTGCTATCTTTTATCTAGTATATTTTAATGGAGTAGGGGCCAGGAGGAGGATAGGGAGCAAAAGGAGAAAATATGCAATAGAAAAAAAAAGACAATTTTTTCTTTGTTTGTCAAACTAAAGCACCTTACCTAATATAGGCACCCAAAATAACAAGAATAATTAAAATGTCTTGATTTCAATCTCCCTTAGTCTGGCAATGGTCTTTATAATACTTGAAGGTTAACAGTGTGACAGTGATGTACCAAGCCATGCAAACAAAGTATCTTTATAGCAGCGGACACTTTTCTTGTGAAATGGACTAGAAAAAAAGATAGTATACAGAAATTATATTAAAATGAGGGTCCTTCAACCTGATGAATATCATGAGTGTTCCTTTCTTAAAAACACTGTCAAAATTAGAAGCATTTATCTTATAACAACTCTCAATTATCTACATGTAGAATATCCACTTTGTGGATGATCTGACACAATTTTAAAATATCACGATTTCTTCCCATCAACCATCGTTTTTCTGAAATAATTATCCAACACCTCAGTAATAAATAAAAACCTCAATAAAGCAAAGTACAATAGAGTCTGGGTGGGATAAGTGAGTGTACAAGCCTCATCCCAGATACTATAATTGATGTCAAATCTCAATGTAAACTATTTTCATTATCCACTATTTTGTAATGTTTTCAATATTTCTCAGTATTCTTCTTAATGGACAAATAATAAAATATGGAATGTACATTTTATCATAACTTGATACTTGCACATGTGTTCATATATACTTTTGACTAATGTAAATCCTTCCTTTGTTTCAACATGAACTATAAAAATTATGATCCCTGTATTAAGTAGTTATTGTGTTTTTCTGTAAGCCAACCAGTAATCTGGGCACTAGAAATTCATATACTTGTATACCAACCCAAGAGAATACCTTCCATTGATGAGTTTATTTTCCTTTTGAGAAAGACTGTACCCATATAAACAAATGAATAAACAAATCATAAAGGTTTAGATACTCATACGAATCATGAAGAAAATAATACTTGGTTATAGAGAGATTGATAGAAGAGATGATTTATCTATGGTAGTTAAAGAATAATCTCTTGAGGAGTAATAGTTAGAAGATCTGAAGAATTTAAGGAATGCAATAATTTAAAAAAAAAAAAAGTCCATTGAAAATATTCCAAACAGAGAAATAGCAAGCACAAATATCCCGAAGGAGATTACAGGAAAAAATATATATATATACATTTCTGAATATATGACTGTACATGACTTCCCCTGCTTAAACTGGAGATCTATTTGACCTATCCTTGGAAATTAATATTTTTCTCCCTTCTAGAAGGTAGTAAGGCAATTGTGTTTCTAATGGTTCATTTATTTCCACCAGGGAAACTGTAAAGGAGCTTATATTGCTGTCATTTAAAATTCTTAAATCCAAAGTTCTCTTTAAAGATGATTCTAATGGACTATAGACACCTACTGAGATTAAAAAACAAAAAAAAATAACTGAATGGGGGTATTTTTGAGTGTGTGTCAGGAGTGGTTGCTAGAGATAGAGTGGCTTTGATCCTACAGAGCAGAATTGAAAGAAAGGAAAGACAAAGAAAGCAAGGTTCATGGATTTGGCAGTGTGAGCCAAGTCCTTGGAGCTGTCTTATCTGTTTCTTACAAATGCTGAAGACAAAAGCTCTGGGACATGTTTTCAGGTCAACAACATATACCTTTAGGAGTATTCCCTTCTGATGTTTCTCAGACTGAATATACTACTTGTCTAATATCCTCATGAACGACATCACTAACTTGGGAATGTGAAATAAATTTTGGATGCCAAAATCTTTTAGCTTTTCTCCAAGGAAGTATTCCTATTAAAACTTGGGATAATCACAACTCTGAGTCTGTACTTGTAATCAGACTGGGACATGTGAGGAACTTCAGACTGTGAAAAGTATTTGAACTATGAACAGAACCTACTTGTATATCTTCTGTCAAAGCCTATTTCTCTTTCCAGCTCCCATTATTTTCTCTTCATCTGTTTCTCTCTCTCTCATCCCCAAATAGTTCTGCCCCATTTAATCACTGCTAAAATGTTAACAAATAACTATGATTTTAGGTGATGTCATGCACAAAGGTTAGTTGGATGGATACTTACTGAGAAGGTTGCTTCCACTAAGCCTCATAGTAAGGGTTCTACTACCAATCTCCATAGTAAGGTGGAAACTGCAAGTACCACCTAGCCATTTTGGGGCTGCTCATGACAGTAGTACCATAGGAAAAAAAAAAAAAAGTTAATTTATTTGAAAGTTGCTAAAACCTCAAAGTTCTCACCTAGATGAAAAAAATCATCTAACTTTATGAGGTGATGGATGCTAACTAAACTTACTGTGATAATTATTTTGCAATATATACATTTGTCCATTCATCATGCTATACACCTTAAACAATGTTGTATACCAATTATATCTCAATAAAATGGAGGGAAAATAAAAAGATGAGGATCTTTGGCTGTCACGTCATAATGGAGGCGTGGGGGAAGGTGTCCAGACCCAGGCCATGCACAGAGGCAACCGTGGGAACTTCTGTGCTCAGTGATAACTGTAAGTGAGCAATGGCAGGGATCACAGCCCCACTAGGAAAAGGCAACCACAGGCTCAGGTTATTCGGGAATAAAGTCTAGATCATGGAAGCAAGCCCCCATCCCCATAGGCACAGAACTCATATTATCAGAATGTCCAGCATGGGATGTGGGGAATCTGAAATGGGTGATGGAGATGAGAGACGATGAATGTCCATGACAAACCTAGGATTAGCTGCAGCATGAAAACTATAGCTTGCTTTGCAAACCCTATTTAAGTCTTTTTAAGAGATTGTCAAAGGACCATTGCATTTAAGGATTGAAAGTGTCCTCATTTTAGGGAAGAAATGAAGATAACTTGTCCTCAGATGAGCTTCAAATACTATAAAAGGATGCAAGCAGATCGAGTGTACAGAAGGAGACAGATCCTACCCAGATCTTGTATCATTTTATACCACTTGGCCCTACCTATACTCTTGGGCCTCAGCTGCTTTTATTGATTTCCCAGCTGGAGCAGCCTTGGCAATGGGCCACACCATTCTGATGATAATAAATTCCTGGCCACTGCCTCCACTTTCCTGCTGTTATGGATGGAGGAGACCCATGTGCAGTGCTGACTGGCAGGAGAGTATACCTACGCACTAGCCAAATCGGACCAGTAGACTCAAGCTAAATAACAAGGCTGAATTAGCTCATTTGATTAAACTAAGTAATGCAAAATTTGTCCAAAGAGAAAAGAGGGGGGGAAAATGGGGCTATAAAGGATATCCAAAATTATAGGGAAAAAAAGGTGAAGGATCTTTTTTGAAGGAAAATTTAATTAGTAGCTTTCAAACTTTTCTGACAATGATAGATAGTACTTATAGCACAGTGTGGTATAAACGTGTAACATATTCAGACATGCTTATGTATAAAATTATATGTAAAATAGAGCTGAAGGAAACAAACAATATTTACTTTTACTACCTGTGGTGTGCTCTAGTTATTTTTCTATTATATCTCATACTATTTATTTAAAATATAATTGCTAATCTTTGTGATCCATATTTGGATCATGAAATAAATTTAATATGTTTTGATCAACATTAAAAAATCTAAATGCATCACTCAAATGCTCAACATTATTTGGTGAAATTTAATTTTAGTCATACACTCATATATACATAGATGCATGTGTGTACGTGTACTGAGTTTTGCTATATTGTCAAATGTCAAAAAATAGGTTGAATGTCCCTATTCTACACTGTTCCACATCAAATTAGGAATTGAGAGGAAAGGACTCAGGTCAGTAAGCCTGAAGCTGGGACTGCACATTAGAACCTAACATCCAGTCATGTTAGAATGAAAAATCACTGTTTTACAAATATTTACTAGTATGCTTTAGCACTGTACTTATATATCTGTTCTTGATTTCCCTAATGTTGATTAAATATTAATCAAGCTACTTTGAGAAATTCCAAGTGGCTTCAGCTAAACTGAGAAAACAAAAATTTAAAAAAAAGCTATTTGGGTCACATCTAGGCTAATAAAAAAGGATGGATACGATGTCTGCACTCCAGAGTCTAGATGTGATTGAAGTTGTTGGTGGAAGAGGATTAGATAAAGAAGTGAAAAATCAGAAGGGATTGAGTCTGGCTCCCTTCAGTGCTTACTAACAGAATTTTTGCCCTTATTCTCTGTTATTTTTAAACAGAAAGGCAACAAGGGTGACAAACATACCACAAGGTATGAAGAAAAACATTAAACAAAATAAAGATTTAGGACTTGGGACAGTGATTATAAACTTATTTACTTTACAAATCCCCCTTTATCTACTAGGTCCACCCCATTTCTCAGAAAAGAGCTGGTAAATTTTATTATCAGCTGTAATAGTCTACTAATATTATTATTTTCAAATAATTTGAAAAGGGATTATTCTAAAATATTTCAAATAATTTTAAAATTCATTTAAATAACACTTTTATAAATACCATCTTGTTTATGAATATCTTCCTTATACTAAACCCAGGAAGTTATCTTTTTAGTTTTTTCCTAAAATTTTAAAGCCTCATTTTATTAACCTTTAAATCTTTAAGCTACTAGATTATTTTAATATATGATATGATGTCAGAATCCTGTATTTTTTTCCACCAGATTTTCTTAATTCTTTCCTTATTGTTCCACAATGGTGGTAATTCTGCCATAGATCAAATTTTATTGATGCATGGTTTTGTTTCTGGGTGGCTTATTTTATTCCATAGGTCTATTTATGAATCTATAACTGTCATAATCTTAATCTCTAGAGTTTAATTTAGGTCTTAATTTTTTTTTTTTTTTTGTTATCTATAGCTATATGACAGATCACTCAAGAATTTAGTGGTTTAAGGAAACAATAAACATTTATTATCTCACATTTTGTGCAGGTCAGGACTTTGGAGAATGGCTCAGTTGTCCATTTCTGGCTCAGGGTCTCTCACTAAAGTCAAGATGCTGGCCAGGATTATAGTCAGCCACAGACTGACTAGGGGATTTGCTTTCAAGTGGCCTACTCACATGGCTGGCAAGTTGATGTTCATGGTTGTGGAAGGGTTCAATTACTATCCACATGGGTCACTCCTCATGAATGCTTGAAGATCTTTGCAACATGGCAGTAGAGTTGTCCTAGTACAAGCAACCCAAGAAAGAGGGCCAGAAGAAAGCTATCCTTTCAACGACTTATCTTGGGAGACACAATGCATCAATTCTCCATATTCTATCCATTAGAAGAGAGTCACTAAGTCCAGCCTATATTCATGAAGAATTTTTACTGTAATATTTATTCTGAACTCATAAGTTTCAACATATTTTGACATGATCCTGTTTCTTTTTCTATGGAACATATTAATATAATGATTTAAATTGATGGCTTTTCTGATGTTTTACTATTCATAGGTTTATTTGAGTTTCCTTATTTTTTTTTTTTCTGGTAAGGCTTTGTAATTTATGCCTTGGGGGAAGTGTTTCACTACATTACTGACAGAAAGCTCTTAGTATTTTTCATAAATGTAGCTGTTTTACAATTTACACACAAAAATAAGCATAAACATAAGGCCAACAACATATTCTTTCTAAACTTCCTCATTTTGTTTAATAGTAATTTTTCTTTTCAGATTACAAAATAGTTTGATGTACCTTCTGGTTTTTTCTTTGTTCATTTGCTAAACAAGTCATACAATTGAAGGAGTTATTGTTATAGCCAAGTTATAGGTGAGAAAACTGAATTTAGTTAATCACTTAATAGTAATGGTTGATTGAAAGACATTTCTAATGAAACTATTGAGTGGGCATATAGAATATTTCCCCTTCCTCTTTATTAATTATCCTTCATTTATTGACCACAGGATGAATTCCAATAATGTCGGCCATTTTTAGTTGCTTAAATTTGATCAAAATAATGCACGGAAGTCATATTATATTACTAATTGTTTCTGTGAAACAGCACCAATTTGCTACTTGGTGCAATACAGTGTGACTAAGACTGAATAAAGGCTATAAAAGTTACTGTAACTTCTGTAGAAGAAAGATGAAAGTCATTATACTACTTCCTTCAGAAGGGTGGCATACAACTCAGGTGCTTTTAAACAGCCCAGTAATAAATGGATAGAAGACATAAAGATAGACAGATATACTTTAATACATGTTGTGTGTGTATGGGGGGAGTTTCCCTGTATTGTCCTCCTTTCTGATGAACATTATACTGTTGAGATTTTAAAATATATATCATAAGTAGCACTGGGATATGTAGAATAGGTCACCTTCTGTCCACACTGTATTGAGAGGCATATTTATGTATAGAGCTTTTCTCCATATTATATCATAACCTAATAAATCTGAGTGTCCCAAACCACACAAAAACAATAAGATTTTGAAAAACAGATAAATGTTTTGATACATGAATAATAAAAGTGAGACATAAGTTTAAGAATACTTAGAAATTTGAGCTCTAACACAAGGTAAATTTTCCTTTGCTCCCAAAAGTTATGTATAAAGCACAAGTCCCATATTAAGAATGATATTATTGGGGCGCCTGGGTGGCTCAGTGGGTTAAAGCCTCTGCCTTCAGCTCAGGTCATGATCTCAGGGTCCTGGAATCAAGCCCCGCATTGGGCTCTCTGCTCAGCAGGGAGCCTGATTCCCCCTCTCTCTCTGCCTGCCTCTCTGCCTACTTGTGATCTGTCTCTGTGACAAACAAATAAATAAATAATCTTTAAAAAAAAAAGAATGATATTATCTTGGTCAAGATTGTGTCATAACTCAGCAAAATTACGACTTTCTTTAAATCTGTATGAAAATGCACTTAACGTGACATTCTTTCAATATGCCTCCACAATGTGATTCATATGCCAACGGGTAACTGAAGACCGACCAGTGTCATTCAAGATAGAGCTTCAAGACACCTAGTCCATGTTTCTGAGCCACTGAAGACAAGTATCTTCTGATATTTGTATATCATTTTGACACATTATTCTCTCAGTCTGTTAATAATCAGTGGCATTAGTCAGTTTGCTTTACCTGATTTTTAAACAGTGTTATACTTTGACAGCATATACAACTGGAATGAACCATGACTGATGGTGTAATTAGAACAATAAGAAAACATGAACAGAGCAACAGAGCATTGTGAGATTTCTACCTGTGTTTGTCAAAAGCAGCCTAGTGACTCCATAACTCTTTCTAGTTTAATTGGATTTTTATCTTCTTTGCAGATGTGACATTTATCCATCACCACATTAACAATGAAATAATTCTAACCCTGCAGTTGGCAAGATTAGAATGTCTATTACTAGGCACTACTCTATTTACTGAATCACACATTTTCTTATAGCTAAACTCAAAAGAAGACATTGATAACTATCCAATACACTACAAATGCTTATAGCTTGCATGTAGTCTAAACATGGTAATGAGACATTTATTGTCTGATTATGAGCACAAAGAAATCCCAACCTTTTTGTATATTCATGGAGTCAAACTGAAAAAAAAAAAAAAATGTCTCTGGGACTTCATTCTTCACATGCATAATGAATGATGCTGCTGTCAGCAATCAATCCAAAATAGCACTGGTATAATGTACCCCACAGTCAGACATGACATGCAGACAAACAAAAACCAATATTCATTTCTCTAATGAATTTATGAGTCAACATGGACAATAGCATATTAGAATCAGATCACTCCTGTCTATGTGCTTGCCATGTGTGTTTGACTTTATCTTGTTTTTGTTTTTCATTTATTCTCCTTCCTCTGAAAGGAATGTGAAAGACAAGGACAACTAGTCAATGAAAGTACAGAAATTTTCAATCTCCTTTTAAGATATGGTAATGCATAATGTTTAATAGGATTATTATAGGAGAAAGATAATAAACTTTGTCTAATTTCATCAACATACAAATATATATGGTATAATTAGTTTCTAAATTATGATCTACACATCAAGTCCCAAGAATTGAAATGAAGCCCAAATGTAAATACATATTATTATTTTTTCTTTTTAAATTTAGGTTCAAGATAAAGAACAGCATGAAAATATCAATTTTATGGAATATCTGACACTGACACTATATGAAAAACAGATATAAACCAAAGAACAAAAAACAAGTATCTCTCTTCCTTAATGATGATTTAATTTTTGTATTGCCTACTCCTATGTATGTGTTGGTTAAAAATAAAAAATGCAATGCATCTAGCTCATGCCAGAAAAATTACAGTTCCAACTTTGGAAAATGACAAGACTGGATAAAACTAAGTATCTGAGGCATAGTTTTCCAATATATTAAGAAACGATAATATGAGATCTTCCACCATAAAAGCATTCAGCAGGGAAATAAATTTGTGAAATACTGCATATCTCAGATATTTCTTAAAGAATATGATAACCCAATCAGTTAAGAAAACTTTGTAACTTTAATTTATTCAGGTCAAAGCCTGAGTAAATTAAACTTAAGGTAATTTGATCATAAAACTTTTTTTCCCCAATTCAATCATTAATATCCTACCATATTTATATTCTTCTGAGTACACTTTGTCCAACATAAGCTTATTTTTTTAAGGGACAGTTGCACTAACTTTCTTTTTTAGAGAATTGAAAGGTGCCTAACTGAATACCTATGACTTGTTAGGCAGGTCCTTTTACCAGTTAAAAATGTTTATTTAAATTTACGGTATTTTTAAAAAAGAAGCTAGAAGAGAAAAACGATTTAAAAAATAAAGGTTTGTTAGGTTTAATAGTATAACAATAAAATACTCTCCTAAGAGACTGGGAAGTTGAGGGGAATATTGAACCAAACCAACCTTTGCTAAGTTTTGATTTATATTCTCAGCTGCATCAGAACTGTGTCAGACAAAAAAAAAAAAAACAAAAAAACATAAAACAGCTTCTTCCCTCTAAATAATTTTAACAGCATCAACATAAATCTATCAGAATGAAGGAGAAATACTGTGAAGGTATGAGTTCTCCAAGGAAAATTTTAAACAGGGACTCCTCTTTCTTTTTTAATTTTTTAAAAAAGATTATTTATTTATTTATTTGACAGAGAGAGAGATCACAGATAGACAGAGAGGCAGGCAGAGAGAGGGGGGGAAGCAGGCTCCCTGTTGAACACAGAGCCTGATGTGGGGCTGGATCCCAGGACCCTGGGATCATGACCTGAGCCAAAGGCAGAGGCTTTAACCCACTGAGCCACCCAGGTGCCACAGGGACTCCTCTTTCTTGCTCATCATCTTACATCTTTGTCGTGGCTGAGAAGAGCTCTTTCTCCTTGGCCAACTATCCCCTCTCCTCTCTCTTATCATTCCTACACTTTATAACCTACAGAAAAAAAATTTTTTTTTTTTGCTTTGCTAAATGATTTTCCCTTTATGCTTTCATTATTTTGACTTTTAAGCAATGCAGATGGACTCTGATGATTCAGAAAGGTCAAACACTTAGGGTATTATAGTAACTTATTGACCTACAAAGTGTCTTTCCCTGGCCTCAAAATGCTTAAAAGAATTATAAGCTCTTTACAGAGTGGGAAATTGCCATTCTTTTTTTTTTTTTTTTTTTAAAGATTTTATTTATTTATTTGACAGAGAGAGATCACAAGTAGACGGAGAGGAAGGCAGAGAGAGAGAGAGGGAAGCAGGCTTCTTGCTGAGCAGAGAGCCCGATGTGGGACTCGATCCCAGGACCCTGAGATCATGACCTGAGCCGAAGGCAGCGGCTTAACCCACTGAGCCACCCAGGCGCCCCGGAAATTGCCATTCTTGTGCCCCATTTACCTGGAGCCACTGCTGGCCGAGAAACAGCTGCTGATTATGCCCAGAAATTTTCAAATAATTTTTAAGGATAACACCTTAGGTCATGGTCTGATGAAATCTTCCACCATTATAAATTTCACAGATAACATATGTGGGACACTCTTGGAAATTAATGATTAAATAGTTAAATGTGATTTTTTTCCAGGAAAGTTGCAATCCATCTCTTCTTTAGATCGTAGGGGTTTTTTCCCCCAATAAACAAATACTGTTAAGTTAGGATAATTTAAGAGAAATGTGTTATAAAATTTTTGTTCCAGCAGCACTGGGTGGTAGAGACAATGTATTTTTTTTTTAAAGAATACATCAAAAGAAGCTATATACTCCTTTTTTTATAAGCTGTAGAGGCAAGAACACATAATGCCATATTTGTGCACATGTGAGCAGACATGACTGGCATTCACTAATATTCTGTTTTCATCCTCTTTCAGGCACAAGGAGACCACATTTCTCACCCCCTCTGCAACTGGAAGAGAATATGGTGACTAGCCTGGGTAAAAGATGCAATGGGCTGTGTGGTGAGGTAACACATGTCAATTTCAGGCTGAGGCACGGAAAAGCTTTGAAATATTCCCCCATTGTGCCATACCGTTAGGTGGTTTACTGAGGCAGCTGGAACCCGGAGTGACAATATGAAGAACATTCTCTCCAGAGAAGCATCTGGGGCTAGTGTGGATTTTGTATGAGAGGTAAGTTATCTTAAGTGGTCTAAAACCTCTCAAATTTTGTATTTGGTTATTATGACAACACAACTAAGCCCTTTCTGAATGATATAACAGGTATTGTACACATCTGTAAAAATTTATCTCTAATAAAGTGCTCTGAGGGGGTGCCTGGGTGGCTCATTGATTCAGTGTCTGCCTTTCGTTCAGGTCATGATCCCGGGGTCCTGGGATCAAGTCCCACATCAGGTTCCCTGGTTGGCCAGAAGCCTGCTTCTCCTTTTCCCACTCCCCACTGCTTGTGTTCCCTCTCTTGCTGTGTCTTTCTCTGTCAAATTAATAAATAAAAATCTTTAAAAAAAAAAAAAAAGAAAGAAAAGGTCTGACTCAGTCTCAGCTCAGGTCATGATCTCAGGGTCGTGAGTTCAAGCCCCATGTTAGGCTCCAAATGCTCTAATATATTTTTTTTGAAAATGTCTTTATCTAAATATTTTTTAAATAGTGGAAACAAAAATATATACTTCAAATGCAAAAATTTTAGAATGATTTAATTTTGAGTGTTCCATGCTTTTTGCAAACCTCATTAACAAAGTAACATTGAAGGTAAGAAATATGACCATCACATTTCAGTAATCTTTAAAATTTAAATGGCATCATCATCAAACCATTTGTTCAAATCTTCATTTTCTTCTGCCAATTTAAAATTTTTCATTCTGAAATTTTCAGATGTTAAGAGTAAAACTAAATTCTAATTAAAATATTGGGCTAACTTTATTACTAGATATTAATTACAAACCTATAATTGAAACATTCTTTTAAAAATGATATGTAATTATATTACAAGTGTGACTTTTCTGAAATATCATGCTTTCCTGAGGTTTTTTAATCTTTCAGTCGGTCATTTGAATTTCATCTTGAAGATATACTTTCTTGGACATTTTTTAGTCCCCAAACCTACTTCTGCTTTGGTTATTCAGTCTCCTACCTCTATCATTGTGGAAAAACATAAAATCACAGAACTAAGACTACATGAAAAGGGACTTACTCTTTTCCTAAACATTCTGATATGTTGGTGTTTCTGTTATCTCGCATTGCAGTGGAAACAATATTCATAAAATAAAAGATTATTTAAATAAAGGACTTTTCTAATTATCAGCCTCTTCAGCTTCACTTTGGTAGTTAATATAGTGTAAAACTGTGTGTTCTTTATTCCAGGGTCAGAAACATTTTTCTGTCTTTCCATTTGCAGCAAGTTAAGCAGATGGAAATTTTACCATGTTGTGAATAGCCAACGTATGTGATAAACTCAACCATGTTATGTTTGTTAGTAATTTCTTTATGGGCAACCAATGATGCTGAACAGGTATTTAAAAACTCTTCCCAACAGGGTAAGTACTCTATCTGGTGCTCCCTGGTTTCACTGAGATCCAGAAATAAAATTAGAAGATTATATCAGACCTGAATGTACAACAGTTAAACTCTATGTTGGGAAGAACAAACAGAATTGACTTTTGATATGTATACAATTCAAGCTACAGAGATAGTATCTCGAGAGGTTCCAGCCTGTCAACAGCATTCGGCAGCTCTAAAAACATACCAAATTGGTTAAATGAAGTCTGGTTAAGAAAATTTTTATATGATATGCACATGTAGAACTACCTCCATCTCCTGGAGATTAGTCTCCAGATTTCCAAACACAGTGTAGCAAATTTCATAAGTGATCCATTTTTTAAGTTCACCCATGATTAGTATGCCTTCTCTGCTACAAGGCTTATTGAGAATGCTAAGGAATATATCCTAGTGGTCTACAAAGTAGGGAATGCAAAATGATCTTTTGGAAGGATAAAAAAGAAGTTCAGTATGATTCACATATTTGAAACCCTCAAATTTACATGTTTATATAAATTATAATAAACATAATTCAGTAAAGCACGTATATCACTTTTTAAAAGATTTTACTTATTTATTTGAGAGACAGAGATAGTGAGAGAGGGGCTCCCCAGGAAGCCCAACATGGGGCTCGACCCCAGGACCGCTGGGATCATGACCTGAGCCAAAGGTGGACACTTAACCAACTGAGCCACCCAGGTGTCCCAAGCATGCGTATCATTTATACAAACTTTTAAATACATAGATTTGGCAAGGTCAAAACATTTTTACAAATGAGGGATATGGTCAGTGAGTTTTGAGATCACTGTTCTATTACATAAATGAGAAAGTCAAGATATTCCTCTTTATTGTTTATAAATAAAAAATCATTCAATGATGTACTTTAAAATTCAGGGGCGCCTGGGTGGCTCAGTGGGTTAAGCCGCTGCCTTCGGCTCAGGTCATGATCTCAGGGTCCTGGGATCGAGTCCCACATCGGGCTCTCTGCTCAGCAGGAAGCCTGCATCCCTCTCTCTCTCTCTCTCTGCCTGCCTCTCCGTCTACTTGTGCTCTCTCTCTGTCAAATAAATAAATAAAATCTTTAAAAATAAATAAATAAATAAATAAATAAATAAATAAATAAAATTCATAGTCAATTGTTCTTTATAACTTATAAAATGCCCTTGTAAGAATATATCCCTTTTATGGAACCTATTCTATCAAAGCTGCTGTCACTGTGGGAACCAGGTTGGTCATAATGAATAGGAACCTGGTGCATTTCATTAATGATCCAACCACTTACCACCTGCAATCCTTGGGTATTTTAACTTCCCCAAGTTGCATTTCTCATCTGTAACATGGGAATAATTCAGTTTACCTGTTACGTTATTGTGAGGTATTATGAGTTATAGATGAACTAACATGTAAAGTGTAGTTCAGAATATGTACTAAATAAACTTTGATTAAAATAAAGTTTCTAAAAGAAGTTTCAGTTGGTTCCAACCATTCTAAGTACCTCTCCTTAAAAATGTTTAAAATTATTCTTTAAATCAGAATTTTATGAGGACTATGAAGCCATAAGCTATAGAACCGCAGTGTATATAGTCATTATGTAAATCATAAGTAGAGAAAGCCAACGAGAACGTTTTGGTAAGACAACAAGCAACCTGGGTTAGTAAAAAGTCTCTTCTCATCAGAATGTTGCAGAAACCATTAAGTCCTCTACTAGAGCTGTGATTTTCCCCTTGGTGGGCTGTGCATGGTGCTCATCAGATCAGACGTGGATACTTTTCACAAGAAACCATAAGCACACTGATGGTGTTCTGGTCATGTCCTTGTATTAAAATTTATTATCAGTTGCAGTGCTATCAGGGCTCTACATTTGAAGTACAGAGACCTGCTCCCTCAAAACAAACTCAGTGAGCATATTTACATTAAACATGCTTGTTAGTTTAAATTTGCTACCAAACATATTCATCCATAAGAAAATTTTCTAGAAGATGGCTTACCATGAAAGTTCCTTTCAAAACTCCTTTAAGCTTGAGGGGAGAAAAAGGCAAGGAAAAAATTGGACAGAATATTACTAAGTGTTTCATCTTCCTTTTCTCCCCGAGTTCTGATAGACCTCGATTTCTCTATGCTAGTTTGCCTTCTCAATTTCAAACGGCTGTTGCATCTCAAAGTTGAAAAATATCTTCTTTCCATTAAATTTTGACAACCTGGAGTTTTCTACTTAATTGTTCATGCTCACTGTACTGGACAATTACAGTTTAAGAAAGTTAATTTAAAGATATGATTTATGCAACATACTTAGACTATGTAATAAATGTATTCATTTTATTCATTACTTAGAAAAAATCTTTACCTTCTTTTGCTAGCAACCTAAATTCTACTATAATAAGATGCAATTATAAAGAGTATATCATGATATTTTTATGGTTTTAAAGTAAATGGATGTAAAAGATGTTAATTCAGCATTTTTAGTATTTCCAAAAAAAAACTTGGAAATAACCAAACTGTCTAACAATAGAACTGATTAAATGTCTGAATATCATTTTAATGGAATGGTTTATAATTTTTAGAAATGATGTAAGTGTGAAAAAAATCTTCAGTGACATTAAAAATGTTTGCTATATATTTTGAGTAAAACAGGAGGTTAAGAAAAAACTATAGGATAAATATACTCCTATTTCTATGGAAAAAATGCAGATAAACCTTTGGGGAAATATTTAGAATGTCAAGTTACCTTTGTGTCTTATAATTACAGACTTAGATTTTTTTATTTGCCAATTAAAAATTTATATTAAATAATCTTATAAGAATAATAATTAGAATAAAATCTATTTTGAGAAATAATTGGCCATATCTGTTTTATGAACACTTGACCAAAATTTTTCCTAAAGAAGGTCACAGCCATATGGCTAGTCCTTAATGAAGACTAGCAGAAGTTCTTAAATTTTCAGAGAATAAGAAATATGTGGGCAATTTATCTAAAATGGTGCCTCAATCCCATTCCTCAGAGATTCTGATGAAGTCAGTCTGAAGTAGTTCCTAGTAAGTCAAATTCTTAAGGAGTACTTCAGACGATTCTGATGGAAGTGGCCAGTAAGAAAAACTGGACTGAAATTAACATTTAAACTGCACTCTATCGTTTCAACTGATCATCTTTTACATGGCAGACCATGCAGTATTTGTAGAAAGGGCACTTTTAACAACGAGAAATCATGCTGACCTGAAAAGTTTCTGTCTACATTTAATAACACCCTCAGATAATGTTCAACAGCAGGAGTACCGCCAGCAGGGGCAGAAGTAAAGATAACAGCTAATACTCACTTACTCTGGGAAACGTATTGCCCAAGCCTCACAATAAAGAGCCAACTCAATAAAAAGAATAGAAAATAATAATGTCTGATAGGCAGGTCTCAGCTCTGCTCAATTTCCACTAGAGGAAGGAAAAAGTTTAAAACGATTGAAGAGGTCTCAGGATAGATTTATAGACTATCTATCCGAGAGAGCATCCTGATTAAACTGTTAGATGCAGGGAGAGGTTACTGGAGTAGTTTTTGACATAAAGATGAACACAGAATATTCCTAGGTCATTTTGCCATATAATCCTTAAAAATTTACAGCTTGACTAAAAAAGGGAGCTGTGGCCATAGCAGCATCTTTTTAGATATGCCTACTAAGGCAAGGGAAACAAAAGAAAAATAAACTGTTGGGACTATAGTTAATATCTAAAATATATGAAGAATGTATACAACTCAACACCAAAAGAACAAGCAATCTGAGTAAAAAATGAGCAGAGGACACAAATGGCTATCTTTCTAAAGAAGACATACAGATGGCCAACCACATATAAAGATGTTCAACATCACTAATAATCAGGGAACTGCAAATCAACTCCAGAGTGAGTTATCACCTTATACCTGTCAGAATAGCTAAAATCAAGAAGACAAAAAATGACTAGTATTGGTGAGGATATAGAGGAAAAGGAAAGCTCATACACTGTTGGTGGGAATGTAAATTGATGAAGCCACTGTGGAAAAGAGTATGGGGATTCCCCGAAAAATGTAAAACAGAAATACCGAAGGGTCAGTAATTGCACTACAGGGCATTTACCCAAAGGAAATGAAGACACTAATTTGCAAAGATGTATGCACCCTTATGTTTACTAAAGCATTGTTTACAACAGCCAAAATATGGAAGCAACATAAGTGTCCACGATAGAAAAATGGAGACTGTATATACATATCACACACACACACACACACACACACAGAAGAATATTATGCATTGCTTCAAATGGATGAGATCTTGCCATTTATGACAACATGGATAGACCCAGAGGATATTATGCTAAGTGAAATAAGTCACACTGAGAAAGACAAATACCATATGATTTCACCCATGTGTGGAATCTTAAAAAAAATAATAAACAAACAAACAGGCAAACAAAAAAGCAGAATCAGACCTATAAATACAAAGAGGAAACTGATGGCTGAGGTGAGGGGATGGGCTAAGTAAGTGAAGGGCAGTGGGAGATACAGGTGTCCACTTACGGAATGAACAAGTCATGGGAATAAAAGGCACAGCACAAAGGAGATAGTCAGCGATGTTGTCCTAGCATTGTATGGTGACAGATGGCAGTTACACCTGTGGTGAGCATGGGGTGACATACATAACTGTTGAATCACTATGTCGTACACCTGAACGTAATGTAACATTGCAAGTCTAATATGCGCAAATAAAAGTATTTAAGTAAATTGAGTTCTACAGTATTCTCTATGCTTTCCAGGCTTCCTCCAAGTTTAATTGCTCAGTTTGTGGATTATGCAGCCCTTTTACTTGTTTCTCCTCTGCCCTGGGGGAAAATAACCTTTGGCCTTTCCATCCACCACATTCCTCCTGAAAGGCAAGTAGGGAGTGCACACTGGTAAAGCAACCCTCATATGCCCTGATTTCTTTCTTTCTCCTCCCTTCTCTCTCCCTTCCTCAGTTCCCTTAAATGAAGCACGTTTACTAAATTGAAACCAGATCCCAACACTATTAAAGTTTTCAGTTTAGTAGGGAAAGTTGGCCTATATGGAATCAAACAGTCTAGCAGCTGGGAGTGTACATTGGTCAATCCAGCAGAGAGCAAGAAGTTTCGAGCTGGTTTTATTAACATGAAAATTGGCTTGACATTTAATTTGCTGCATTTCTTCATCTAGCTACAAGAGGCAAGCGTAGAATTGTACCCAGATACAAATTGGCTCTCTTGCTTTCTCACTTGTGGGCGGACACTCACACTATTTTTTTAATAGCTGTTGGGATGAACATGGACATACTGAAAATAATGACAAAGGAACTTAATAGCTCTCTACTGAACCAAGCTTTGTACCGCAGGTGCTGAATTCCTAGGTTGTCAAAATGCTTCTTCCGAAAACTACATTTCTGCCCTCTAGCTTTTAATATGTAACTTTTCAAGAATAATTTTTTTTCTTCTTCCAAATATTTAAGATTCTTTTGACCAATAGTTCCTACGAAGCTCTGAATTAAACTAAGAAACATTCCTCTTAAATTTCTACTTGAGTTGCTCAGGTACTGACATGTACTTCTCACAGAGGCTTCCTTGGAGGACTTCTGCAAAGGACTTCTATATAATCAATATTCAAGATTTCTTTGAACCTCTCCTCTGCCCTTTCTCTGTCCAAGTAACTCAAAATATATCATCATGTTGTACAAAATATCCAAGCACTGGTTTTACAAAAATGAGTGGCATAATAAAATTTCTTGTTCTGCCAGGATAAGGCACCTTGACTGGTTTTCTTGGGATCAAATGAACATTATCATTTCCAACACACCATCTTCCAGTACCTAACTTGTGAAGTTACAACATAAGCCTTTCAAAAAAATTAAATTCAACAGTTAACATCCACATTTCAATCCATGTTCTGTAGCATATTCTAGATATTAGGCTAGAGATAGAATAATGGGCAGAAAGAACATTGCTATGTACCTGAGAAGTTCCCGTTTTGTAGTAGAGGCAGACGACTCAGAGCACTGTTATATTAAGTCAGCATTGACCTCTAGATCCCACAGACTGTCTACTTTGAAGACCTCTGACTCTGTCTGCAGGTGTTCAGGTATAGAGGCAATCTTGGTCCTTGCTGGGGGTAAAGTCGAAGTGCCAGAGAGTTAGTGCTTCTGGAAGGAGCCTTCCACTAGTGGCGGATGGAGATTTGGTGTGTATATAAAACCCATTTCTGCACTCTGAGGGGATAACTCTGAGATGTGTTCTACCTTGCTCCTTCAAGACTTTCCAGAGGTATTGTGCCTCAGCTGCCCTCAGTGGTGGTCTGCTGAGTAAAGCACCCTTTACAGATCTCTTCTCTCCCTGGTTCTATCTACTTCCTCATTTTCCTGACTGCATCATGGGATCCCTTTCCAAATAAACTACCTACACTGACATCCTTGTTTTAGACTTGTTTGGAATTATATACCTGGGGGTCTGAGCTCTTGCTGAATTTCCATTTTCCTCCATGGAATTTCACATCCTCTCCCTCTCCACTTGGTGTCTCTAGTGGGAGAATCAAGTGTCTTATATGCAATTCAGGGCTTCCAAGGATGCAAATAGAGAGACTGCCACTTCTTCTTAAGGCTTAAGCCTAGAACTGGAAATGTGTCACCCCTACCACATTCTATTAGTTAAAGCAATCCATAGAATCCCCCAAGCTTTAAGGAGAACAGACAACACAAAGACATGGATATCAAAAGACAAGGTTCCTTGGGGCCACCAAGGTGATGGAACTACCCACCGCGGGTGTGTGAGAATATATTCCCACAAGTCAATGTAAGAGAAAGGGTAGGAGGAAAGTTTAATACTTAGCACATGATTTAACTAACTCTTCCATCACTCACTGACAGGCAGATGTTAAAATAGGCCAAGGATAATTACCTACAGATTTCTAATTCTTTCTTCAATTTCTTAAACTGTGGAGCATGTCCTACATGGCCTACATTTTGCTAGGCACTGTGGGAGTACTTGCCCTCGATGAGCACACATAATTTCATTATTTTGGTCATCTTTTTATGCTTTGCATGATCTCTATGGCTAGAAGGCTTTGGAACATGCTAGTGTCCCTGCCTGGATATCACTTAGCTCTTTGATTCATTATTACCTTCTATTTATCCTTCTAGTCCATATCAGTGTCACTTCTGTAGGGATACCTTCTCTGATCTCCCTGATTCAGAGCTCCTTGTCTTTTTTGTAACCTTTACTGGAATCACATTTCTTTTTAAATTTGTTTTAGTCTCTGAACTAGTTCTAAATTCCATTAGAATAGGGACCTTTGTGCCTTTTGTGTTGTCATTTCCCAGCACCCATCTCATATGTTTTCAGATTCTAAAATAAAGAAATTTTTAAAAAATAAAAATTCTTGGGGCGCCTGGGTGGCTCAGTGAGTTAAAAGCTCTGCCTTCAGCTCAGGTCGTGATCCCAGAGTCCTGGGATCAAGCCCCTAATCAGGTTCTCTGCTCAGCGGGGAGCCTGTTTCCCTCCCCTCTCTCTGCCTGCCTCTCTGCCTGCTTGTAATCTCTACCTGTCAAATAATATAAATAAAATCTTTAAAAATAAATAAATAAAAATAAAAATTCTTATTTTTTATTTTTAAATATTTTAAATAATTTTTTTTATTTTCTATTTTTTTTTATTTAAAAAAAAAAAGCCACCCCTGTCATAGAACTCAATAAGGAAATTAAAAAAAAAAAAAAAAATAGTGACTGGGGCGCCTGGATGGCTCAGGGGGTTAATCCTCTGGCTCTTGGTTTCGGCTAAGGTCCTGATCTCAGAATCCTGGGATCAAGACCCATGTTGGCTCCTCACTCAGTAGAGTCGGCTTCTCTGCCTCTCTCTCCCTTTCCCTCAGCCCTCCCCACTGCTCTCTCTTTCTCTGTAAAATAAATAAATAAATAAATCTTTTAAAAAATTAGTAGATGAATAAATAAAGCTTAATGGTGTGTCCTGTTAGTTACATGCTTTACTTCTTTCAGTTATTCTGTAGAACTAGACCTTAACAGCCCCATCCTTTCTCTAGTCATATTTTGCAGCTACATGTAACCACATCTCAATGGACAAGGAATGTAAAAACCACCAAAATCCTGAAGCCTCCAAAATAATTTAAAGAAATTTATATAAGCCACAACTTTTAATGACTCTCTGCAAACCTTTTTTTTTTTTTTTCTCCCTGTGAGCTCAATGCCTTGATTTCAAGACTTGGGCTGCTTATCTCTGTATCTTGTATGTTTTCAGATTCTAAAAATCTGTTAAAAATCACTGAATGCATACATTTAAATGTTCTAGTTGACCATTCAACTAAGAATTACAATAGAAATTATGCATTAAACTTGAAAGTTAATAATTTAAATTCAATTATTCCTATTCGATATATACTCTAAAATACAATTATATGAGTAATACAATCTGGCATTTAATATTTTCAAAACAAATCCCTACTTCCACGTTGTTCTCTGGGTGCAGTCATATTTGATTTTTTGATGTGTGAGTCTATGACTATGAAATTAGGCATATTAGTGAAAGAGACAGAAGTTTTTCACGGGTTTACTTGATGTAAAATGTGTGTCACCATCAAATTTAAATATATTTGTCAATTGATTACACTTAAAAACTGGAAAGTCAAAATGATCCAAATGTAGGTTACGTATCAATTGACATATTTCATATATTCCACGTGTCTAAATGTGGTACAAGTAAGTTTCGCACTCTACAAAGAATGCCCTCATAGCATTTTATTGCTATAATCCCTATTCAGGATGGCATATTTTAAGTGAAATTTAAGTACCCAATATTTACACAACTTTCAATGGATATAGGCTTTTCTAATGTACCTCTGCTTCCTATTTCCCAGAGAATATAAATTCTTTCTCAAGCAGGAATACCGCCTGTCTTATAAATGCTGTACCTTGCACAAAATCTTGCAAATCCAACAAAGTTTTAAGTTCTGAGTGGACATAAAATTTGTCATTCCAATCCTGGAACTGTATATGCTTAACCTTTTGCAGTGGGTCTTATGTCCTTGAGAAGCATCAGCCCACTGGAGAGCACACTTATATTTGAGAGCATAGTCATGCTCTGACCATGCCCTCCCCTGGCATCATATGTTTGGAGGCACAGAAAAAACTGGCTGGTATCACCATCTAGCTATCAGGGAGGGATGTGGATGGCATTATTAAGTGACTGATAATGTTATGAAAGGGCAAATACCCAGCAGTAGTAGGCAGTATTTTAGAAGCAATGTCATCTTTTTTTTCCCTTCATTTTCTTGTCCCACTATTCTGTGTATGTTAATGGGATGCAGAACATAAACAAAAGAGAAGCAACATGGCAAAAGCTTCCGTTTTGATTACGAGAGGAATTTTCTGAATTTTTAAGGCATGAGTATGTATAATACTTTTAAAACCACCCCGTTTTCTTTAAATTTTATTAAGCCATTTATTTATTTAGAATTCAGAGTACTAGTATTTTTTAGTGTGCTTTAAAAACCACATGTGATATTTTTAATTTTAAAGATTTTTTTTTATTTGTCGGGGGAGAGAGAGAGAGAGCACAAGCAGAGGGAGTGGCAGGCAGAGGGAGAAGCAGACTCCCTGCTGAGCAAGGAGCCCAATGCGGGACCTATCCCAGGACCCTCAGATCATGACCTGAACTGAAGGCAGACGTTTAATGAACTGAGCCACCCAGGTGTCCCCTCATGTGACATTTTAATTAAGTGAATTGAAAATACTTCTCAAACCAGTGGCAAGATTGCAGACGGTATATAAAATTATTGTAAAAATTTTCTTCCGTGCCATCTATTGATTTCTTCCCCTCTAAATATCAATTGTCCTGCCTGATAGACTAATCTTGTTTTTTTTTGCAATTGTATGAAACCCAGCCAGTGGTGACCAACTCTGGTTACACAGTGGTATACCTGGGTCTTTTCACTCATATTCCTTATCATTATAATGCCATATGTAAAATATTTTTAAGGGGGAATCTAAATTCCAGCTCCATTCTATGCATATCCAATCATACCTTAATTTTTTTTTTTTACTTTGAATTTTCAAAAGCTTCAGCACACTATCATCTCTCATACATGGACTTTAATGAGACCTAAACTTCAAAGCATGATGATCATATAGTTTTGTGCAAAGATTGGATCATTCTTTTGTTCAAACTCAATTTTGAACTGTACATTTTAAAAATACCTGTCAATAGGGTGCCTGGGTGGCTCAGTGGGTTAAGCCTCTGCTTTCCGCTCAAGTCATGATCTCAGGGTCCTGGGATCAAGCCCCACATCGGGCTCTCTGCTCAGCAGGGAGCCTGCTTCTCCTTTTCTCTGCCTGCCTCTCTGCCTACTTGTGATCTCTGTCTGTCAAATAAAAAAATAAAATCTTTAAAAAAAATACCTGTCAAATAATTGAATACTATATTAAATAATTAAATGTGATGGCATTTCACATATTTATTTGTGCTTTGAGGGTAGCTAGATTGGTGTACACTGAAAAATAACTCAGCCATGCAATTTAAAATCACTGATTCTATATTTTGCTTTTCTTGGCCATAACATGCTACCTGTGACCCCAGCAGCAAGGGATGTTCAAGCTAAGTGTACCTTCCAGACTGATAAAATGGATATCACATAAAAGGCAATGGGCAGGACATTCTCATGGATGATACTGTATGATTATTTCTGAGTTCAACTTCCTGAAGTCTCCCTTGATTTTCCTCCAAATTGGATCAGAATGGCATCATAGTTTTCATCCTGACATGAACAAACTCAAGACAAGAAAGAGCATAAGAAAACCAGACAGCAATCTCAAGGGAAAGAGAGAAATGCAGGCATTCTAAAGTGGTTATTCCATCTTTAAGGTTTAGAGATTTCTATAATCTTAAAGTGGTCAGATTACTGGTTCAGATCAATCTCTAGAATGGACTATAGAACTGGAACTAGAAGCATGGCTATCATGTATGTTCCTAAATATGAACTACGATAATCTTACCAGTACATGTGGCAACATACACATGTATATTTAGTTGTCAAGTCATCCTCCTGCTCAAATTTTGGGGACACACATACACAACTACACACATACTAAATGGATAACAACAATGTTAATGTTATCTAGATGGATAACAACAATGGATGTGACCTATTTTCCTTAATGTACTCATTTTTTTAATAGAAATTTCTGCCACAAAAATAACACAGAGGGGAAGAATGTTTATCATCTAACATTTTATTATGTTTGACCAAAATGTAGTTTGAGAGCTATTTAAAGTAGGGTTACCCAGTAAAATACTAGACAAACTGCTAAATTTAAATTTCAGATAAATAATTGTTATTTGTTAAATAGAATATACTTAAACTAAATACTTTTATTGCTCATCTGAAATTCATGTTCAACTGGCCATCCTGCATTTTTTTTTTGTTATATTTGGCAATGCCAGTATAAAACTGTCATTTAGTGGTAAGGTTTTAATCTTATAAATATCACATAAGTAGCACACAATTTTACATTCCATTTTGGAAGATATTCATATCTTAATACAATCCAATTAAAAATAAAACATTCTAAGAAATTAATTATAAAATATGAGACTCCTACTAGATTGTAGCTATTTTACTAATTGCTTTTAAAAATATCAATGCTTTTGGCAAATCTTAAACAATGAAATTTTCTTTTGAGATGGTGGTCATGGTTTCTAAATTCTCATTTATAAAATATGAAGAAATAAGTACAATATTCTGCAGTGATCTGTTTTCCTGCCTGCCTGCCTGCCTTCCTTCCTTCCATTCTTCCTTCTTCCCTTTTCTTGTCATTTCCTTTCCCCTCCTTTCCCTGGCCTCTTTTCCCTCTCATTGTGGTGTTAGATCTCAAAGATGGCCCTAGTGTCCTATTATGGTATTTATGAATTTGCATAGGTTCCTCCTTAATTGCATCCAGGTTGGTTGGTGTGTCCAGTTGAATACAGCATCAGTCCTTCCATGGCGTAGTCTTAAAAGATAGTGTGGCTTCTGCCTCATTCTCTTAGATTGCTAATTTTGGACAAAGCCAGCTACTATGTTGTAAAGAAGTTGTCATATTGGAGACCTAAGGTCTCCTCCCAACAACCATTGGGAAACTGGTCTCCTATTCATAGTCATGGGATTGAACTATCAAAAAAACACACCCTCCAGCCCCAGCCAAGCCTTCAGAGGACTGCATTCCTGGGTGACATTTTGATTGCAATATCATGAGAGACCTCAATCACCCACCTACGGCAATCTGAGATGACTCACTCTAAGAAATTGCGTGAGATGATAAATATTTGTTGTTTTAAGCCATAAATTTTGGAATAACTTGCTGGGTAGCAAAATATTACAAATGCTTTCAAGAAATCTGCTTTAAAAATAGATTTCAAAAAACATAAAATATTCCATACTAATGTCTTCATTTCATCTAAATGCCTTTGAGGCCATCAATTTCTAGAGCAAGGAGAACACTCATAAGTACAATTCCATTTTTCAAAAAACTTTACACTACTACTACACTACTACACTACTACACAAAACTTTACACTACTACACTACTAAGATCTAAATCTTGTTATTCTAACCATATATTTTTCCTAACATTTTTATTCCTATTTGAATATTATGCAGATTTTGTACTGTTTCTACAAAATCTAGACATTGCTCTAGTCTTATCTGAACAACTCTTTGTAGCTCTAGATATGCCAATATATAACCTTGTAGAAGACTAAACTCCGTATTACATGAATGACACACTCAACTTTAATGATTACCATTTTGGCACACAATATATTCCTTTTACTTATAGGTGGAATTGTAATGATTCTAAGCAACAACCTGGAATACCCAAGCCTAGAAGTCATTGCTGTGTTTCTTACACTAATTGGTCTCTGTTTCTTTACCTTTCAATGTTCCCAAATATCAAAAATCAAAGGTTTTTTTTATATATATATATAATGGAATACACTTAAATCCCTCTTTCATTAATATACCAATCAATTTATGAACACATGCACATGAACTTGATATTTAAATGAAAAGCAACAAACAACCAAAACCAAACTTCCTCTACTTGGTACTGGGCTAGCACTAGTTCCTTCCCTTCTTTACTCCGTTATTTGTTATTTTGGTGTCATTCGGGATCAACAACATTCTTTTCTACTTGCTGATTTTTTTTTTTTGCAAAGGATCTCTTTTTTAGGTTAATGTTTCTGCTCGTTTATACTTACGACTATTTTGGGAATACTTAATCACATTATTTTGTTCTACTAAGCTTAATCTACTGGCATTAATGCTTACAAAGTATAGTCATAACTATGGAACTTTTAAATTTACTATATCATCCATGTTGTACACACCCATACTGCATGATATAGTATTTCCCTATAAATTTAAACCTTTACCACATTTGTGATTCATCTGACTTTAAACACATAAAAGTCTTCCTTAATATTATCTGACCACCTTTAAGTCACTCTAAAATATGTTAAAACCTCCATGTATGATAGTTTCTAAACAGCGTAAAGATATCTAATTACTAAGGTTTGAATATATTTTTTAAATTCCTTTGAACATATAAGCTTTTTGGCTGAAAAATAAAAGGCCTTTGTGTTATGCTTTCATAAGTCAAGGAAGAAGGTAAATTTAAACAGTGTATTTATTTAAAGAGTGATTAACTTGTTTATCAACTTTTCCCTACAGAGTCAGTGATGTTCAAAGGATTCTGACATTTTAAGTTTTTCAGAAATAAGACAGGTTGTTTCTTCCACCTGCTCAGCTACTCAAGGAACATAATTTAAACCATAATTATAAATGGAATTATTTAATGATATATAAATAAATTGCTAATAGTCTATTAGCTTGAAAAAAATACTTCAAAGGCAAAGAATCTTGTCATCCACTAATAAAGAACCAAAAAATTCTATGAAATGAAGGATATAAATAATTTAATACATATATATAAGCTTTTAAGACATTCTAAGGATTGTTTTCAAGCAAAACATACACAAATGTCCCATCATAGATAATTTACTTATTTGGCCAAACAACTTATTGAGCACCAACTAATTCCATGTTTTAGGCACAGCTAGATATGAGAACTGAAAAAGGATAATAATTATAATCTCTTTTTAGACAGATTGTGATAATTGAGCTGATGTGAAATGTCAAAATTGAACACAAGGTCCAGCCAGAAATAAAATGGGCCACTTATAAGCCACATTATCAACTTAATATTAGAAAAACAAAATGAGAGAACTAGTGGTACTTCCTATAAAGTGAATTGAAGAATATTGAATCTATAAAATTTCATTTACCAGTGCTATAAACTTTTAGGTACAACATGTCATATAAATAAATAAAAGCTGAGGATGTGTACTTAGGCCTGGAGGGAGGTGAATGACAGTTACTTCTGATTTTTAAGAAAATCTAGATCAAATGCATGAGCAAGTATTGTCAGAAGTTTATGATACCCATGACTTTTATTCATGCCTGAATAACCATGTCATGCCTACTCTTCCTTCTGTTCAATCAAAATATCTGCTATTTTCCACAAAATTCTGTTAAGATACAACCGCCATAAATATAGTGCTCAAGTATCACTGATCACTTATCTTTGTGTATGATGACTACTCATAGTAGGTACGTAATAAATGTTGAAATAATAAAAGGAATGAATATCTAGAGGCAGTTTATAAAATAAATTTGAATCTGATATTGGAATGACATTGCCCACTGAATTATTAACTATACCATGCCTTGTAATTAAAAAGCCCTTCAGAATGGCCCAGAGATATAAGAAACACAAAATTTGCGGTATAGGTATAAATGTGAGTATTTTTGTAATTAGTAAAAACTACACAAATGTAAGGAAGAATGTTGATGATTAAGCACAAAATCATGCTATTCCGATATATAATAGAGAATTAATAACTGTGGTCATCTTGGGGCGCCTGGGTGGCTCATTGGGTTAAGTGCCTGCCTTTGGCTCAAGTCATGATCCCGGAGTCCTGGGATCAAGCCCTGTATCGGGCTCTCAGCTCAGCCAAGAGTCTGTTTCTTCCCCTCCCTCTGCCTGCTGCTCTGCCTACTTGTGCTCTCTTTCTCTCGGTCAAATAAATAAAATATTAAAAAAAATAATAACTGCAGTCATCTTCACCATGCTATACATTGGATGTCTAAAACTCATCCTATGTAACTGCAACTTTGTATATTTTGACCAGCATCTCCCATTTTCCCCACATCTCTGCTCCTTGTAACCACCATTCTACTCTCTGCTTCTGTGTATCCTATTACACATATAGGTGAGATCATGTAGTATTTTTCTTTTTGTGTCTGGCTTATTTCACTTAGCATAATATCCTCCAGGTTCATACACCATTTCACCATGTATATACAGCAAAAGATCATGTTGTAGTCCTCAAATACAAATAATTTTTGTTTTAAAATATAATAAAAAACTAATGATGTATTGTATGGTGACTAACATAACACAATTAAAAAAATAAAATATAATAAATTTAAAAACTGAGGACAATTTTTTAAAAAAGAAAATTATAATACTGTGGTTGAAACTATTGAAAGATCATTAAAACCATAGTATTTTGTTAAAATGCAATAGTCAATTTTATAGTAATTCCTAATTTTAATTTAGTTGAGGATGAATAATATATTGATAAGGGACACAGAAAATATCTAGAATAGTAAAATAAATATATATATGAACTATATATGAAATATATATGGGAATAAAGCTAGTAAGTGATGTTATATTACAGTTTTTTCCTGTGAGCCTAACTCGTAAGGATATAAATTTTTTTATCCAAATCCCTAAAAATTCCAGTGAGTTAGCACCTATTAATATGGAAATAATACAGTGTTATAATATATCTAACCATGCATTAGAAATAAATAGAGGAAAAGAAAAATAAGTTTTGATAAAAGCACAAAGATTGTAGAAAGGCAAAAATCAGTTTAAAAATAGATGGGATCTGGAAGTACTTAGAAAAGAAAATATTCAGCTCTTGCATAGTTTTGATCACTGAAGGACTTTATGTTTTTCACACTAAATGTGGCCTAGCAGACCAAATTACTCTTTACTTCACATCAATAAGATAAAATAAAGGGCAAAAGTAACAACCTATATGGTTTTAGGGGAGTGGCATAACCAACCTGTCAGAGATAATGGGTAGAAACATAGGTAAATCCCACTGAAGGAACACAGAAGGTATTTGAGGTGACTGGACACCTGTATGTCTTCTGCGATTAAATCTGAAGAGACATATCCACTTTGCTTTGCCTTTGCCACTAATTGGGTGCTCTTAGTGCACTGAAGACAGATTCACTGTCTGTGTGGGTAGTGTGGGCAGATTGGCCAGGAATCTGACAGTCTAGACTGACTGTTATTTTGATCACTCTTCTTGCCTTTACTATCTCTAAAAGTAATAAGGTCGGTCCCAAGTCAGGACAAGAGCAGGGAGGCAACACCTCTGTCCCATATAATCTGACAATGTTACAAATGGGCAAGATGCCATGTTAGCAGATGGCAGAAAAAACCCTGGAAGAAATTAAATGTGCCCCCTGATTTACAGTCATATAAATATAGTCAAATAATGTTGAAGTTGCAGTTTCTGTAAACCTTGTGCTGCTAAGTTTATGGGGATGAGACATTTAGTTCGGCTAAGAGTTCATTAAATTTACATTGGATGAAGAGAGGCTGTGATGTGTTCTACTTAGTTTGATTTTAATGTTACTGCTCTCATGGAAAACCCACAAAATTGTCCTTCTGGAAGATTTTCCTGGAGTATGCTCTATTGTCACATATTATTTTAATCATACCAAACTGGAAAACCAAGGAGAAATTTAGAATGCATTGTCAAAGCCATAAAAGTTATATTTATCGACTGATTGTTGTACGGTATCAGGAACTGCTCTTAAGTGCTTTAAAATATCATCTCTATCCTCATAACAATCCTACTAATGGGTTTCCCATAAATGCTAGTTTTTGTCTCTCTTTTCTTCCCAGGCAGGGATAGCTACCCCTGCTCTCTACTCCCATAAGCATAGGTCTGTAGACTGGATATGTTATATATTGTGGTTGTTGAAACTATATATGTGTGTCTGTGTGCCCACTGGACTGCAAGCTCTGGAAGGGTAAAGCTTTATCATATTTATTTTTGAATTCACAAAAACTAACATACGATAGGGATATATTAGGAGGTCACAAATGTTTGTTAAAAAGTGACTTAATATTAATTTATTACCATGATCCTATAGTGTATTAGAATTTGGAAATGGACCTTTCAGTCTTAGGGCTTTGAGGGAGCAGTGAGAGGAAAACTGGATCTGTCCTGCTGGAATGGCTGGTGCCATCCAATCAATATCACAATCGTGAAGATCACCATAGGAAACTTGGAAGGGGTGAGATCAAGAAACCAGCCTCTGTAGGTGACATTTCCCTCATGATTACCATCATTTGGCTTAGCTCAAAAGAATGTTAATCCCAAATTTCTATCCATGTCTTTTCCACCCACTAATACTAGTAGTCAAAAGTGAATCATAGTCTAATGTATAAACTTTTTATTGGAAATTTTATGTTCTTAGGAATCAAATGAAAATAAACCAAAACTGTAATGAGTTATTTTGTGTCTCTGTCAGAATATAGAATTAGAATAGCAGTGTTAGAGAAGCAAAAACTCAACTCTAAGAACTAAGGCATTTTTACAATATTGTGAATCTGAAAAGTATTTATTTCCTCTCCTCCTCTCAGTTAAAAACTATATTATCATCCCAGGCAAATGAACAAGTCCTGGTGATTTTTTTAATCATTCAGAGTTTATTCCAAAACTTTCTTTTGGAATTCCTGAGAACTTCTTTGAAATCATTTTTCCCAATATGAAAACATACAATATAATGATTCCACTCTGATTTTTCTTTTGAAGGAGTCCACAGTGTTAAATAATCATGCTTTTTATGACTGTCCTTATGGTGTGGATTCATTATAAAAGTGTTAAGTGTGAATTTCTGAAACCTATGGGAAGGACAGAAACACAGGTATTTGGGCAGATGGGAATTATAAGGCCTTCTATATTTTAATATTTTCTGCTGAATAGACACAGACTACTGAAGCAGAAACACCACCTGGTTTCTTATTTTATACATAAACATAAACTGAGAAAAAAAGCATTCTCATAGCATTAAAACTAATTATAAACTCAAATAAATTTAATGGAAATATTGCAACCTCATTTCCCCAAAAGTAGAGAATACATATTTTTTAAAACTAAAAATTCTAAAGACAAAAGTAAAATATTCTACAGTCAAGGTTAGGCTTGCAGTGTATAAAACTAGTGAAACTGAATTTATGCTAAGATATTTACCTAAAACCCAGATTCTTGGACGGAATTTTAAAAAGGAACCTATCATTTTAAAAGACAACTTTAAATCCAATTACTTTGAAAAAAGATAGAACGTGTCATAATTTGACAACTACAACTACAATAAGCATTGACATTAACTCATGGATGGCAGAAAAATGTGTTGTTTACCATTACTGATTATGTGGATTGCTTTGATAAAACATACTTTCTCCTTTTAGAGTACTGACAGTCTATTGAAATATTCTTCTGACATCACAATTGGGAATTGCTCACCTCCCTCCTTCAAACCTCCTGAAGTCAGAACCTAAAATTCAGGACACAGATTTTTGTAACCATGGGTATATTTCTGATAACTCTTCTTTACTGGTCTTCTATCTGCAGGAAGCTTCAAAATTTAAAGTATATATACTGATCTACCCCTCTGTTCATTCTCACCTTTTTTTCTTAACCATTTCTTTGAGAGCACTTCCATGTTAGTTTTATCATTTTTACACCCAGCATGATATTTTCTGCTTCCCCTGCCTCTGTGGTCTCTAGCACTACCAGTTGCACACATTTGTTTGGCCTTAAAGGTCAAAACTGTTGACCAGAATGCATAATAAATGTCAGAAAGTGAGAACGCGGTAGTGAAAATGGCCCCTGATTAAAACAAAACAAAACCCACATGTAACAGAGGCTCGTCGTGTAGAGCACGCATTGTTAAGGGCATTTGCATATGATGTGCTAATGCTCATTGATGAATTTTGAATAGTACAATCAGGCTGAGAGTATAGAATAACAGCTGGGTGATGGGAAAATACGTATGAGCAGGACACCATATCCGAGCTTGTGTGCATACATGAGGGCGGGTTGTTAAATAAACAGTTAGATAAATGCCACACCTATCTTCTCTGTAGACCTGAATTTTTCCCTTTCTATCTTCTCAACTCCAGCTTTTTAATATGAACATCATTACAACATCATACAGCAACACTTTATCACCAAGTATGGACTGTTTTATATTTTATTATAGATCACTGGGTAGGAATCCTTTTACCATTCTATGGCATCTCAGAGATTTCTCTTTACCTCTATACAATCAAGATTCCGAAACCATGAGTCTCATATTTCCCTGAGAATTTTCCTTCCAACTCACGTCTTCTATAGCTACCATCTTCAGTTTTACTTACTTGGAAATCTACTCATCTATTGCTCCAACTACAAACAAATTCAATTTTATATTTAAAAAAAATAAAAGCAAAAGAAACAATAATAATCTTCCCCATTATCTGATCTTCTTCCCACTCTCCCATAGTTTCCTCTTTTAGACTCTAAAATCCTCTGAATTACATTAGATGCTTCATTCTTAACTCAAAAATTACTTCCTATTTTTTTAAGTCCAATACTCATTTTTTCCTTACTATTTAGGAACTCTGCAGGGAATCTCTCTCTGTTGATCATTTCTGTATTCCTTCTGTATTTCCACAGAGTTCCAACTCCCCAGGAATCTTTTTGAAATTTCTGAATATTTCCTATTTCATTTGCTGGTTCCTCTTCTGATTCCTTAACTGTGGATATACTTTACATCTGAGGCATGCTTGTTTTTAAAAATTTTCACCATTGTAAGGACACTAAACATGAGATCTACACTCTTGACCAATTTTAGGCGTAGATGGCATTACTGTTGACTACAGGTACAACACTATATGGCCTGTCTTTACAGCATATTCATCTTGCTTAACTAAAACATTAAGCCATGGGTTAGTAATTACCATTTCCCCCTTCTTCCTAGGGCCTGGAAACCTGCAGATACTTGTCTTTCTTTGGCTTACTTCACTTAGCATAATGTCCTCAAGGTTCATCCATAGTTTTGCATAATGCAGAATTTCTTTCTTTTCTAAATTAAAATAGTATTCCATTGTATAAACACCGCATTTATCTCTCGAAGGACATTTAGCTTGATTCCATATCTTGGCTATTGTGAATTGCAATGAAAATGGGAGTGCTAATACCTCTTTGAGATCTTGATTTCATTTATTTTAGATAAATACCATAATGGAATTTGGGGATCATATGGTAGTTCTAATTTTAACTTTTTGAGGAGCCTCCATAGCATTTTCCATGGTGGCTGCACTATTTTGCATTCCTACCAACAGTGTGCAGGAGTTCCAATTTCTCCACATACTCAAAATATGGTTGTCTTTTAAATGTATTTATTTATTCAGTATACACACACACACACACATATATATAATTTAATGGATATAGTATAATTATCATAATTATATTAATTGTGTGCTACATTATTCTGTTTGTATATAATGTATTATGTTAATTAAGTATACTATATTAATTATAATTAATTAACACTAGCCAGGATAGCTACATATATATTAATTTATAATATATAATTTATGATTTACATATATAGCTACCCTGACAGGTGTGAAGGGATATCTGATTGTCATTCTGATTTACATTTCCTTGATGATTCATAATGTTGAACACCTTTTCATATACCTGTTGACCATTTGTATGTGTTCTTTGGAAAACATGTTTACTCAGGTCCTTTACTCTTTTTAAAGTGGGTCATTTGGTTTTTTTGCTCTGAATTGTAAGACTTTATATATTTTGGTGATTAAACCCCTTCAATACATGATTGCAAACATTTTCTCCCATCCTGTAGGTTGCCTTTCACTCAATTGATTGTTTCTTTTGCTCTGTAGAACTTTTTGGGGTGCTGTAGCTCACCGGTTTATATTTTTGTTTTTGTTACCTATGCTTTTGGTGTCATATAAATTATATTATTGTCAAGCCCAGTGTCATGAAGATTTCCCCCAATGTTTTCTTCTAAGAGTTTTATCGTTTTTAATCCATATTAAATTGGTTGTTGTATATGGTGTAAGATAAGGGTTCAATTTCTTTCTTTCTTTTCTTCTTTCTTTCTTTCTTTTTTAAGTTTTTGTATGTAGCTATCCAGCTCTCCCAGTACCATCACCACTTGTTGAAGAGACTACCATTTACCTATTGTGTAGTCTTGGCAAAGGTACATTTGATTTTAGAGCTAGAAGGCACTTCAGATGTCATCTACTCTGGAATGGATACTGTCAAAGTGGTACCATTCAAGTACTGAAAGAATATTTGTCAGTGCTACAGGTCCTTGACAGCTTGCACTTGATAGTCTTCCAAACTTTATCAGAAATCTGATTCACCCCTCATTTCTTTTTATCCATAAACATTTAGACCTTTCCCACCTACGTTATAACAGTGTTAACATCCACATGCGTGTATAAACACTAACACTGGCAATCCTCATACTTTTCACCTTTGTACTTTTTGTACAAAATAATTAAAAGAGAGATAAATCAGTAAGTATCTTAATATCATCCAAAGAGTTGATGCTAAATAGGGAAACTGAGCCCTAAAACATATACTTTCTTAACATCTCTGTCCTAATTTCAAGCCTTTTATTCTCAGATAAGATAGGCTTAACGCCTTACAAACATACCTTTACTTTCAAGGGAATGAAGAATTTGGGAATTTCAAGGGAATTTCAATGGCTTTAAAGGGAATAAGAGAATTTGGTTCTATTTAAAACAGTTTTTGGATGTCTACTCTGTTACAGACACTGGGCTTTGGCTTTGGGTACAAAGAAGGTCTCTGTCCTTAAGAAACTCATAGGCTATTAGGACAGCCAGAAGCAGAAACTGATACTTTAATCACAGAGTGTAGTTTATGAATTAGTTACCTTACCTTTGGGAGTGACTACTACTTGCATTGGGGACATCATAGTGAACAAGGATATATATGCTCTGCATCACAGAGCTTCAGATTAGCAGAAAGAGAAAGAGTTACAATGAGAAAATGGTTTAAAAGGTTAGCATAGGTTGGTAGATTAAGTAAAAATACAAAGCCTTCCAGTTAACTGTGAACTTCAGATAAGTAATAAATATTTTTAGTATACATGTGTCCCATTCGGTCCTAAATTTTGTTAAGTGGAGTGTCTTACTTTGTTTGGAAAAATCAGGATGCCAAATACCATTAACTAGGTAAAGAGGTGATGGTGAGATAAAAGGATGAAATTCTATTTTAGGCAAATTAAACAGCAAGTAGAAAGGCCCAAGGACTAAAAAAAAATTAATAATAATAATAAAGCATGGCTCACGCATGTATTAAAAAGGATCTCCATGTGGTTGAAACACAGAGCGCAGAGAAAATGAGAACAAATTTGTAGAAGTAGAAGGGGCCAAGATTACGCAGGAACTAGGTTGTGTTATTAATTTAAAAAAAGGTCAAAGCTAGTGGTATGCCTGGTTGGGCTAAGAGAGCAGAAGAATTCCAGAAATGATCCTAGGTAGCTAGGATATTGAGTTTACCACATTCTTAGAGCAAGTGACTGTGCAATGTACACCTTTGGGCTACTTCACAGAACATATTTAATATACTAGAACAGAATTATCATATCAATAAATTAATATAACAATTATATACACTTTGTTAGTCACACATTAAAGATTAAGATCTATTGGCAAACCTAATCACTATGGCAATTTTAAAATCTTGATGAGCATGAATGAAAATTGTTCATATGATTTATAACTGTTATGTATATTGAATGATATTTTTACATATCATTAAGGTGATATAAAAGTATCATGATTTCTGTTGGTAATGAAGGTACAGATATTGCTAACAACTGGTTTGCTGCCTATATTCCTGAATGAAGACAAGGCTAGATACTACAGTAATGAAAATAGAAGCGTAATCTTTTATGTCCAAGATCACAACTACATGACCTCTGTTCAGGGGCTCTTTGGAGGCCCTTGGATGTCAAGTCAAAGTCTACTGCTTCACTTGTCTCCATCATCTCAAAGTGGATTGATTAATCCCTGTCTTCCTTTAATGTCAGGGAGGGCTGCCTTTTTACCTAGTCTAACAAAAAGTACTTATTAAAAACCTAGAGTTCATAATGCATTACTTGAAAATAGCTAATAAAGATCACACAATAGGGATTTTTTTTTGTTTGCTAGTTTTTAAATTAGTTTGTACTTTAAGTATTTGAAGGACAGAAAATTAGGTATTTCTCCTCTTAATTTGACAATGCTACTTAAAGCCATTGTACAAGGGTGCCTGGATGGCTCAGTCATTTAAGCAGCTGCCTTCGGTTCAGGTCATGATCTCAGGAACCTGGGATGAACCCCTTCGTCGGGCTCCATGCTCTGCCCCTGCTCCTGTGCTCTGTCTCTCACTTACTCTCTCTCTCTCTCAAATATATAAATAAAAAATCTTAAAAAAAAAAAAAAAAGCTTCGTACATCTATCATTGAATAAAAGTGCAGATCCATTGAGGCTAATGCCTTTTACCTGGTCTATCTTTACCATTTAGTTCATTGTGATCTATGGAACCCCTAGACTTATCCTTTCATTAACTGGACACTTTAATTCCTGGTTCACAATGTTCTTTTCCATCTCACATCCTGCTATTATTTTAGGAGACTTCAAAATCCCCACGGACAGATAACCACGAGCCCTAGCATATCAACTCCTTGACTCACATTCAGTGAATTTACTTCCACTCACTTCCATTTCCACTCCTCCTTAAGACTATAACATGTCATTGCTCAGGAATTCTCTGCTTATATAATTTTGAACAAAAAACATTTAATCATCTGGTCATCAACTCCTCTCTGTCCATTTCTCTTACTCGGTTACCTCACTTTCTCTTGTTTTCCGATTTATCACATCTATTTACTCCTTTCCCACAATAGCCCAGTTTTATCTCTACATCTTTTCTGTCATCTTAAATTCAGCTGCTCTCATGCAAATAGCCTCACATTTCTTTTCTCATATTATCTTTCTATCTCATTCATCAGGCAATATCAGCTATATGCCTTTGACACATGACATCCTCACTGCTGAGGGCAGCTGCAGAAAAATATAACTGATTATTCTAGCCCCACAACTGGAGGATCTCCCCCCGAGCTAGATTTGCTGTGGTTCATGGCAGTTCTGTTTTCCTCTTCGGCCACTGCTCTTCTGCAGAAAGAATTCTATTTCATCCTCTCCCTGTTCCTTTCAACTTGCTAAGTGCCACCTTAAGTTTTTACAGAAAAAATAGAAGGAATTAGATGGTAACCTCCTCACTCTGTGGCCAAACCTACATGCTTAAGCCTGAACTTGTCATTTTCTGTTCATTTTACTTTCTCTTGCTGCAGTGGGAGACATGGCCAACGTTGTAAGGATACATTCCTTCACATATAGGCAAGATTTTATCTCCTTTCACATCCTTAGGTATCCTCTTATGCTTATTCTCCCCTTTCTTTCACAGACCTTTTCTTGTGTCTTCACTTTCAAAGAAACCTCACCTTTTTCTTACCTTGACCTCTGAGCTATAACCACTCCTTTCTCCTCTCCTCCCTTTCAAAACCAGACTTCATGAGTGGGTTGACTAAAGTTGTCTTTTCTACTTCCACATTTCGATTCATTTTTACTTTAAAAAGATTTGCAGTGTCAAAGCATTTGGGGGGAAAATCATTTCTACATAAACTCTCTCATCACTTCGCTATTAAGAATTTTAGTCATGTTTCTGATTCCCTGACTAATGCACATAAGTAAATTTATTTCATAAGTTAGATGAAACAACTCTTTTATAGCCTTGATCCCATTTACAAAGAGACAATGCAATTTACTAAATGGTGCCCCAGTGACCTGAAAGGTTAATTCAGATCAAACATGCAAGTAGTTTTTAATCTTTGTTGAGAGGTTGATTCACTGTTTAATACGGAACTCTAGTGACCTACGTGAGGCCCGGGTCTACCTGCTTACATAGAAATACTTCAGTTCATCCATATTCTCTTTCAGTCATTCTCTCAAGATAAATTTGAGTCTAAATCCTGATCTAAATCTTACTAAATAAGAGTGTGAAGCCAAGATACACAACACTTTACTAGGAAGCTATCACAAAATTGTACATTTAGGAGAGGCAAGAGTGGACAATGGACAGTGGGAACCACCGAAGAAAATTAAGAGTAACCCTATAAAAAGATTGTTCTGAAATACATATTCCCTTTATTTCCAATCCACTGTTACACATATTGGCCTATCACATCAACAGGTATTTAAATATATAAACTGGAACTTCTGGGTGTTTGCTTTGCACATAACAGGAAGCAAGACATAGAGATATGAAGAGCTGGCAGAAAAAGAAGACGAAAAGAAACCCTAGAAGGATCATCATAATTTTATGCAGAGACAATGTAAAAATTGTGGACTAAGTATGATTCTCACCCTCAACTCTATGGTCAACTAATCTTTGACAAAGCAGGAAAGAATGTCCAATGGAAAAAAGACAGCCTCTTCAATAAATGGTGTTGGGAAAATTAGACAGCCACATGCAGAAAAATGAAATTGGATCATTTCCTTACACCACACACGAAAATAGACTCAAAATGGATGAAGGATCTCAATGTGAGAAAGGAATCCATCAAAATCCTTGAGGAGAACACAGGCAACAACCTCTTTGACCTCAGCCGCAGCAACATCTTCCTAGGAACATCGCCAAAAGCAAGGGAAGCAAGGGCAAAAATGAACTATTGGGATTTTATCAAGATCAAAAGCTTTTGCACAGCAAAGGAAACAGTTAACAAAACCAAAAGACAACTGACAGAATGGGAGAAGATATTTGCAAATGACATATCAGATAAAGGGCTAGTGTCCAAAATCTATAAAGAACTTAGCAAACTCAACACCCAAAGAACAAATAATCCAATCAAGAAATGGGCAGAGGACATGAACAGACATTTCTGCAAAGAAGACATCCAGATGGCCAACAGACACATGAAAAAGTGCTCCACATCACTCGGCATCAGGGAAATACAAATCAAAACCGCAATGAGATATCACCCTACACCAGTCAGAATGGCTAAAATTAACAAGTCAGGAAATGACAGATGCTGGCGAGGATGCGGAGAAAGGGGAACCCTCCTACACTGTTGGTGGGAATGCAAGCTGCTGCAACCACTCTGGAAAACAGCATGGAGGTTCCTCAAAATGTTGAAAATAGAACTACCCTATGACCCAGCAATTGCACTGCTGGGTATTTACCCTAAAGATACAAACGTAGTGATCCAAAGGGGCACGTGCACCCGAATGTTTATAGCAGCAATGTCTACAATAGCCAAACTATGGAAAGAACCTAGATGTCCATCAACAGACGAATGGATAAAGAAGATGTGGTATCTATACACAATGGAATACTATGCAGCCATCAAAAGAAATGAAATCTTGCCATTTGCGACGACGTGGATGGAACTAGAGGGTATCATGCTTAGCGAAATAAGTCAATCGGAGAAAGACAACTATCATATGATCTCCCTGATATGAGGGAGAGGAGATGCAACATGGGGGGTTGAGGGGGTAGGAGAAGAGTAAATGAAACAAGATGGGATTGGGAGGGAGACAAACCATAAGTGACTCTTAATCTCACAAAACAAACTGAGGGTTGATGGGGGGAGGGGGATTGGATTGGGATTGGGATTGGATTATGGACACTGGGGAGGGTATGTGCTATGGTGAGTGCTGTGAAGTGTGTAAACCTGGTGATTCACAGACCTGTACCCCTGGGGATAAAAATAAATTATATGTTTATAAAAAATAAAATTAATTAAAAAAAAAAAACTACTGGTGGAACTTTTCAGTGATGAAGATGGACACACCACACATGTTCCACCTGACTAAGAGCCAAATCAATAGGTTAGGAGTGAGATGTGGGTATCAGTATATTTAAGAAGACGTTCTTTAAGTATTTCTAAGATCCACCTAGCATTGAAAAACCAGTGTTTCTTTGAGATACAAGTAATATACACCATATTTTTTTTTTTTTTAATTTGTCAGAGAGAGAGAGAGAGAGAGCGAGAGTGAGCACAAGTAGATAGAGTGGCAGGCAGAGGCAGAGGGAGAAGCAGGCTCCCTGCCGAGCAAGGAGCCCGATGTGGGACTCGATCCCAGGACTCTGGGATCATGACCTGAGCTGAAGGCAGCCGCTTAACCAACTGAGCCACCCAGGCGTCCCGTAATATACACCATATTAATACAAGTTATAATATAATAATCTGGATTTCAGGTCTGATGAGTGACATACAAAACTACTAGTCAGCATTTTTTAATAATTCCCTCATTCTCTAACTGCCTAACCTCTTCCTACTTCACATTACACATGGTTTTATTTTTTTTAATTTTTTTTCTTTTTTTACACATGCCTTTTTTTTTTTAATATTTTATTTATTTATTTGACAGACAGAGATCACAAGTAGGCAGAGAGGCAGACAGAGAGAGAGAGAGGAAGCAGGCTCCCTGCTGAGCAGGGATTCCCGAGGCAGGGCTTGATCCCAGGACCCTGAGAGCATGACCTGAGCCAAAGACAGAGGTTTAACCCACTGAGCCACCCAGGTGCCCTTTACACATGCCTTTAATAGAAATAAAGCATAGTCAAAAACCAGTATCACTGGAAATACAGTCTGTTTGAAATGTAATAAAAAATAATTAATGTATTCGGTGGACATATTGAACTTTCTTTTGGCTCTTGTTCTCAGCAACTATAGTTGAATGAACACAAAATTCATTACAGAATATAGGCTGCTATTCACCTAAACATTGCTGTCTGTTGAGTCTCTTGTAGGAAAAGTTCACTTATTATTACAACCAAAGCATAAATAAATACCAAATATAGGTAGGGCTAAAACAATGCTAGATTTATTTGTTACAATATTTTCTTAAATTTGATATTTATCCCTTCAGTTGGGAGACATTCATCAATTTAATTGATGTTTTATACTTAGCTTTGCTGTGAAACTATTAATGCCTCCAATAATCTCACTGCTTTCCTGCTAGTAAGTGCTATTAAATATCAGCATGAATTTCTTGACCAACTCCAGGGATTGAGAACAAACTATTTATTGCCATTTCCCTGCTCCTTACACATATGGAACATCCTTTACTCATTGCTGATAGCTTTTATATATTTAAACACATGCAATGGAATGATAATTTTCTGTACAGATATAAAATAATTCTGATTCAGCCTTTCTAAAAAGGAAATGGGTTCTATTCATTATAATTGGTAGTAATCTGTTTGAGAAAGTGGGAAATAGAAAAAATTATTTAATTTGAAATTAGTTGGAATTATCTAGATAAAAATACAATTGATTGAAGCATATTCTTCCTAGCTGATTAATAAGAAATATTGATATTTTAATATTGACATAAAATGTCAGATAATCTATATGAGTTATATGTGTGCATGTGTCTGTACTTCTCTATTAGTGAATATAGCCATCTTTAGTACTAATTCTTGTTTTGAATGTGTTAGAGCAATCTATCTAATCAAAAATATCACCAGGAAATTAGGTTTTGTTTTCAACTTTTTAGACTAACATTATATACAGAAGCGTAACAATGTTGGCATCATCTAAACACGTTATTTAAATACATTAGGTTAGCGCTTTACTTCTACATGTAGTTAGACCTTTTCTAACTACCACTGATTAAATGGATAGTAATTGCATTGTTAGTAGCATAATGATACATTCAAAGGTTTCTCAAAAAGGTCAAATAATAAATGACTGACATGGTGTAAAATCAACTATGGTAATTTTCCTTAAATAAAATAATGAATTCTTCAGAGAGGCAGTATTTTAAGTATTTATCTTATTTCCTATCACTAGATGAATCTTTTAATAATATACTAAAATAGAAACTGTATATGGTCTAGAGAGTTACAGGTAAGATTATAGAGGAATGGTTAATTTAACTACTGATTAGGGTGTTTTCTTGATTCCAAATGCAAAGGCCTTTTCACCTGCTGATATATCACTATTATTAAAACAAAAAAACCATTAGAATTAGTTGTTCCACACTGAATATCAAATGAACATCCCATAATGAATATAATCATGTAATATTGGAAGTAGCTATTCAGTACAATTTGCCAGGATTTAGCTACATGATTCCCATTAACATTAATAAAATATGAGGCTAAATCGCCTTGATGCATTTGACCTTAAGAACATCATGTTTTCTACTTTCACCGGGGTGGGGGGGGGACACAATGTACAACTTTTTCCTCAATAGACTGAGAAAATAAATCCTTATCATTATAGTACTATATGATCTAGATTTTACAGCTTCTTTTGTGGAGCAAAGACCTACACAGGTAGTTCATTTAGATCTTGATTGCCCTGAATAAAAAAGTAGTTCAGGTAATAAAACAAATCACCTTCACCTGTTTTCATTGCAGGCCAGTTAAGTACTGGCACAAAAATAGACACTTAGATCAATGGAACAGAATAGAAAACCCAGAAATGAATCCACAAATATAAGGTCAATTAATTTAATCTTCCACAAAGCAGGAAAGAATATCCAATGGGAAAAAGACAGTCTCTTCAATGAATGATGTAGGAAAAACTGGACAGCAACATGCAAAAAGATCAGAAACTGGTCCAGAAACTGGATGACTTTCTTACAACATGCACAAAAATGAATTCAAAAATAGATTAAAAACCTAAATGTGAGAACTGAAACCATAAAAATCTTAGAATACAGGAAGTAACTTCTTTGACATCCACCATAGCAACTTCTTTCTAAATATGTCTCCTGAAGCAAGAGAAACAAAAGCAAAAATAAAGTAGTGGCACTTATCAAAATAAAAAGCTTCCACACAGTGAAGGAAACAATCAATAGAAGTAAAAGGGTACCTACAGAATAGGAGCCTATAATTACAAATGACATATCTGATAAAGCATTAGTATACAAAATATATAAAGAACTTAAAAACTCAACACCCCAAAAATGAACCAATTAAAAAGTGGGCAGAGGACATGTGTACAGATGGCCAACAGACACATGAAAAAATGCTCAACATTACTATCACCAGGGAAATGCAAATCAAAACTACAATGAGATTATCACCTCACACTTGTCAGAAGGCTAAAATCAACAACATGAGAAACAACAGGTGTTGCTGAAGATGTGAAGAAAGGAACCCTCTTGCACTGTTGGTGGGAATGCAAATTGGTGCAGTCACTCTAGAAAACAGTATGGAGGGTCCTCAAAAAGTTAAAAATAGAACACTATGATTCAACAATTGCACAACTCAGTATTTACCCAAAAGATACAAAAACACTAATTCAAAGGGATATGTGCACCCCAATGTTTATAGCAACATTATTTACAATAGGCAAATTATGGAAACAATCCAAATGTTCATGGACCGATGAATGGATAAAGATGATGTGGGGGATGTGCACGTGTGCACACAGTTGGATATTACTTAGCCATTAAAAAGAATGAAATCTTGCCATTTGCAGCAATATAGATGGAGAGTATAATGCTAAGAGAAATAATTGAGTCAGAGAAAGACAAATACCATATGATTTCACATATATGTGGACTTTCAGAACCAAAACACAGGAGCAAAGGGAAAAAATAGAGAGCGGGGAAAGACCAGGAAACAGACTCTAAACTACAGGAACAAACTGATGGTTACCAGAGGGGAGACGGATGGGAAGATGGGTTAAACAGGTTATGGGGATTAAGGAGGACACTTGTGATGAACACTGGGTGCTGTATGTAAGTGTTAAATCACTATATTGTACACCTGAAACTAATATTACACTGTTTATTAAACAACTGGAATTTAAATAAAAACTTTTAAAAAATGTGTTGGCAACCCAATTCATTGGTGTTTGTATTAAATTGGAAAGGGATGTATTTAATTTAAATGTACACAGATATATGCAACTGTCCATTAACATCATACTGTCATTTATGCTCATGCCAACAGTGAGTCAAAACATAGTTTCCCTGTGGTTACTGCTCATATTTCAGGTTTTCTAGGCTCTCATTTTCTTCCAAACCATAGATTTGGTGGAAGTATTTGGTGGAAGTATTGGGGAGGGGGGCTCAGAAAATACACAAATAACCTACAGTGTAGCATTTGGCAACATATTTCCTAGCACATATACTTACCACTCCCATTAAACCTGCTTTCATTAAGGTCTACAAAACAAAATACATGGAATCAGGGAAAGAAAATTAGAAAAAAAGGCACATTTGCTTCCTTATTACATATATGAACTGGGAAGTATGGTTTAAATGTAGTTGCATTGGTATTTTGATCATTCTTAGTTCTCATAAAGAAAGATAATTGTACTGCAGAGAGTTACAGTACCTATGAAGAATAACTGAAAAAATTCTAGTTCATGAATTTTTCTTTTATCAGTTAACTAGGTAACTAATAGGATCTACAAAGTAACTCAATAAACAATTGACAAAACTGATTTGAAATGTCCTTAAGTATACTTTTAATTAAATGAGCAATACATAGTAGATGTGATTGTTTTTAAAATTTGAGAATTTAAATATTTTACATGATTCAGTTTGGTTTGAAAACCATTTTAGCCTGATATGTGCCAGAAAACACATCCTTGTAAAAATTTTGAATTTTTTTGTAACTGATTAATGGGAGTTACAGGAAAACCCCACCCTTCTGGTGTAGACCTCACTTGAGGTCCTTTATCACCTAGCTATCTTTTTGAACTTAAGAGTTTGGACTTGCAGAAAATAGACCATATGAATTTGATTTTTGTCTTCTGCTTGGGAATTTTATTGTCTGTGGCCATCTTTTCAATGTGATGACTTGTACTATATCCTGACCACTTGTGACTTGTTCATATTATTACTGTCCTTTTCACAGTGATTTAAATAAACTCCTCTTTTATTTTCAACCCTTAAAGCCAATCATTTTTTGTTGTTGTTGTTGTTTTTTCTTAATACCTTAACTGAACTTCTTGTAAACAGAAAGCATATGGAACTGGAATCAGAGATACTCATTCTACTTCTAACTCTGTAACTACAAACTCTGGTCAAATTTGATCTTTGTTCATTTCTTCTGTTGCATTTTTCCTTTCGTATTCTTAATTCCCTCAAACACTGACAGAGTAGATTCAGAATAGCAAAATGATGTTCTGGTATGAACTCCATACAAAGAGTCATTAAATCTCTATTGTATGCCTGGCTTTTTAGCTAACAACATGGCCTGGGGCAAGGCACCTAAATTCTTTTAAGTCAGAATGGTCTTAAATGTTCTATGAGTAGATTGAGTTAAATGATTTCTAAGGCACTTTTCTGATGATGTTATTTTTATAACATGCGGTAGTGAACCTACATCCATTCCAAGCAGAAAGGCTTTTATCCTCTAGTCATTTCTGGTTCTACCATCTATAATGATTATATGAAAAGAACAACTCAAATCTAGATAGCATTTCATGTTTATGATGATAGCTTGTTTTGATTACTGAATTGCCAGAACAGTAAGATCAATTCTAATTAACTAATTTTTTTTCTAATTTTTAGCTATAAAACTGATTTTTATATTCCCATAAAATTAATGTTAACCTGCATATTTTTTAGTAACTTGCCTTTTAATGTTATTATGAAGATTGAAGCACTGTAAAAATAAAATCAGAAATGAAATGAAAGAAGAGACATTATAATTAATAATAGAAATACAAAGGATCATAAAGACTATGAACAATTATATGCCTACCAATTGAATAGCCTAATTGCCTACCAATTGAATAGGCTAATTCCTAGAACTGTATAACCTATCAATACTGAATCATGAAAAAATACAAAATTTGAATTGACTTTAGTAAGAAAATTGATTTAGTAATCAAAAATCAAGGTCCTGATGGCTTCACTGATAAATTCCATCAAACATTTACAGACAAATGAATGCCAATCCTTCTCAAAGTCTTCCAAAAAATTGAAGAAGAGGAAATATTTCAACTCATTTTTATGGGGACAGCGTTACCCTGATGCCAAAGCCAGATAAGAACACTGCAATGAGGGGCACCTAGGTGGCTCAGTGGGTTAAAGCCTCTGCCTTTGGCTCAGGTCATGATCCCGGGGTCCTGGGATCGAGCCCTGCATCGGGCTCTCTGCTCGGCGGATAGCCTGCTTCCCTCTCTCTCTCTGCCTGCCTTTCTGCCTACTTGTGATCTCTGTCTGTCAAATAAATAAATTAAAAAAAAAAAAAGAACACTGCAATGAAAAGAAAAAAATTACAGACCAGTATCCCTGATAAATATAGATGCAAAACTCCTCAACAAAATACCAGCAAACTAAATTTAAGTCAATTAAAAGGATCACATACCATGAATAAGCTGGATTTATCCCCAAGGGTTCTACTGTGCAAACCAATAAATGTGGTACATCAAATTAACAGAATGAAGGATAAAAATCATATGATCAGCTCAATAGACACAGGAAAAACATTTGACAAAATTCAACATCTTTTAATGATAAAAGCTCTTAATAATTAAGTTTAGAAGGAATATACCTCAACATAATAAAGTCATATATGACAAGCCCACAATTAACATCACACTCAATGGTGAAAAGCTAAAAGCTTTTCTTATAAGATCAGGAAAAAGACAAGAATGCCACTGTCACTACTTCTATCCAACATAGTACTGGAAGTCATACTGAGAGTAGTTAGTCAAGAAAAAGAAATCAAAGATATCCAAATTTGAAAGGAAGAATAAAATTGTCTTTGCTTGTGGCTAATATGATATTTTATGGAGAAAACCCTAAAGACTTCACAGAAGAGTGTTAGAATAAATGAATTCAGTGAAGTTGCAGAATACAAAATAAATATACAAAATCAATTAAATTTCTGTCTACTAACAACTATTAGGAAGAGAAATTAAGAAATCAATCCCATTTGTAATGGCATTAAAACAACAACAACAACAAAAAAAAACCTTAGGAATAAATTTAACCAAGGTGGTGATGAAACATTGGTTAAAAAAAAACGAAGAAGATGCAAATTAACAGAAAGATATCCTTTGCTCTTGGATCAAAATAATTAACATTGTTAAAATGACCACACTACATAAAGTGATCTACAAATTCAATGCAATTACTATCAAAATTCCAATGGGAGGGGCACCTGGGTGGCTCAGTGGGTTAAAGCCTCTGCCTTTGGCTCAGGTCATGATCCCAGGGTCCTGGGATCGAGCCCCACATCAGGATCTCTGCTCAGCATGGAGGCTTCTTCCCCACTCTCTCTCTCTGTCTGCCTCTCTGCCAAATTGTGATCTCTGTCTGTCAAATAAATAAATAAAATCTTTAAAAACAAAATTCCAATGGGATTTTCCACATGACTAGAAAAAATATTCTAAAATTTGTGTGGAACCACAAAAAGTCCCAAATAGCCAAAGTCATCTTGAGAAAGAAGGACAGAGCTGAGGGCATCACACTTCCAAATTTCAAACTACATTACAAAGTCATAGTAATTAAAACAGTATGGTACCGGTATTAAAATGGGCACATAGGCTGATGGAAAAGAACAGAGAACCCAGAAATAAACGTAGACATATATGGTGGACTAATCTTTAACAAGAGTGCTAAGAGCACACAAAGGGTGTGTGTGTCTTTAATAGAACAGTTTCTTGCATAAATGATGTTGAGAAAACTAGATATCCACATGCAAAATAGTGAAACCAATCCCATACCTTACCCCATTCACGAAAATTAATTCAAAATGGATTAAATACTTAAATGTAGGACTCAAAATTGTAAAATTCCTAGAGGAAAACATAGAGAAAATATTTCCTTGCATTGGTTACTCCAGTGATTTTTGGACATAACACCAAACATTCAGTATAGTGGGACTTAAAAACAAAACAAAGCAAAACAACCCACTTCTGCACAGCAAAAGAAACAATCAACAAAATAAAAAAAGCAACCCACAGAAGGGAGAAAATATTTGTAAACCGTATATCTGAAAAGGGGTTAATTACTAAAATATATTTTAAAAACCTCAGAAACCTCAATACCAAAAAGTCAAATAATCTACAAAGGACCTGAATAAACATATTTCCAAAGAAGATATACAAATGGCCAGTAGATACATGAAAGGTAGTTAACGTCAGAAATTATCAGAGAAATGCAAATGAAAACCACAATGAGATATCACTTCATGTTTGGATGGTCATTATTAAAAAGGAACAGGATAACAGATGTTGGTGAGGCTATGGAGAAAAGCATCCCTTGTACTTTAATGGTGGTAATATAAACTGGTGCAATCACTGTGCAAAACAGTGTGCAGTTCCTTAAAATAAATTTTAAAATATAGAACTACTCAGATGATCCAGCAATTCCACATCTGGGTATATATCTGAAGGATCCAAAATCAGTATCTCAAAAAAGTTATACACACTACCATGTTCACTGCAGCATTGTTCACAATAGCCAAGATGTAGAAATGACCTACGTGTCTGTCCACAGATGAAAGGAAACGTGGTATTATATATACAAAATAGAATATTATTCAGTCTTAATACAGAAAGCCTGACATGTGTCCTAACATGAATGAAACTGGAGGACATTATGATAAGTAAAATAAGCCAGACAGAGAAAGACAAAAACTGCATGGCACCATTTGTATGTTAACTCTAAAGAAAGAGACAGAAACTGTCAAACTCAGCAAAACAGACAATAGAATGGTGGTTGGGGGGGTAGGTGGGTATGGAAAATGAGGAGATGTTGGTAAAATGATATAAACTTTGTTATAAGATGAATATGTTCTCAGAATGTAATGTACAGCATAGTGACTATAGTTAATAACACTGTATCATACACATGAAATTTGCTAAAAAATAGATATTAAATGTTCTCACCATACACATATACATGAAAATTAACTACATGAGGTGATGAATGTATTAATTAACCTGTTAATTAACATAATGATTTTACAATATACACGTATATAAAATCATCATGTTTTATACAATTTCATCAATTATACAATAAGGCTGAAAAAAATAAACTATATAATGCAAGATTTTGTATTATGGCTCATAATATTCTGTAGAAATTGACGATTCAAACTTTACATCATCACAATCATGTGATTCCCATCAAAGCAAACAAAGGAGAAGCAAGAGAGAAGGTTGAGAGAGTAGACAATGATTAGGCCAGTTAATGATGAGTTATTTAACAGTATCTTCGGATGACTTCGTCTAAACTGCCTGTCAAATCACTTTGTTTAAAGCTATTTAAGGCTTCATGGTACTTAGTACCTTGTGGTACTATAAATCAGTACACTAAAATGCTTGCCTGGAGGGGAAATCAACATCCTAGTGCTCTCTGATTCAGGAAATACTGGCAAAAACTAGTATTGAAAAGTTGTCATCTTGAAAGATTTGAATAATTTGTTTTTTTAAAAACTTAAACTTTTTAAAGTAAGTTTTAATCAATAGTAAATATAATGAATATAATCCTCAAGATATAAATGACATACTCTTTATTTTTAATGCCTTTTAATGCAAACATTTTTTTCCCCACAAAAACACAAGAAAGATAGATCAGTGTTAAATAAAAGCATAGAGCCATATAATAGTTTCAAAGACACTTAATACTAAGAATTTACATTTCCATTATAATGGATGATGGGGTTGAAATGATTAGGGAAATGTAACTCAAAAGACATAAGGTAACATGCCTAAAGTATTTGTTAATTAAATGACACCTTCTCCTGTTACACAGAGTCAGGGCTGAGATTTTTTTTTTTAATATTATAAAAATTTTTATTATTATTACATTTTGAAACCACAGTGCATGTCCTGATTTGGTTTCCTGGAGAGCAAATGGTTTCAGAGTAGAAAAAATTAACATATTGCTCTAGTATGATAGAAAAATAGGCCATTTATCATCTTGTTTTAAGGGAAAGTTCATGGATCAGCTCCTGTGTGCTGTTTGTGTGTGTTTCCTACACTTTGCATTGCTAAATAATTGAGAACATTAGCTCCCAAACCATGAAAAATTCATTTTGACATGATGTATTATTAATCAATTTAATTTAAAGTGATCTGGAAAGTTCCAATTTCAGTTGTGATGCTTGAAGATAAATTCAGGCAGTGGTTGGTAGTTATTGAAATTGTGTAACTCTTTATTGCCTGATTTTTATTTTTTTTCCAAAAGTGGGTCAAACTGTAATGAAAATGGTATAAAAATAATAGGCTCACCATTTTAGTCTACAAATTCATTCACTTATGCAAAAATGAAAAACCGTAACAGATTTAGTCAGTCAACTCTTCATCAATTAGCAATATTGTGCCACCACTTTTAAATTCTACATTGATAATATATACGTGTACATGAGTGTATCATTTGAAGACTATAATTTGAAGGCTAGGTGCAAGTCTTTCTTTCTTCCTCAGTGCTGACAACTGTGGCTCATGTTTTGCTTCCCAATTTGATAGAGATTATAGAGTAAATTTAAAAAGATATTCAGTACCTTTGAGATAAAAGAAGATCAATGATTGCCTATGTAGTTCCTATGTCATCAACAACACTCATCTGAGACAAGAAGTAGAGTCCCTTAACACATAAACATCCAAAGCTACATGACGTTTCTTAAAGCCTTTCAGATTTCTGAGAGTTGTATACATCTGCCACATATCTCTTCACCTCTTTTCACCCTCAAGATTTTGGATCCCCGCAAAGGTCCCATTTTCATTCAAGGTTCTGTTTTTGTTCAAGGTCCCATCGCCTCAGAATCATCGATATGGGGAGACCTTGGAGTGCCACAGTTGTGCTCCTGTTCTAAATGTGCTTCTGTGACCACGATTCATTTCACAGAGGAGGAGAGAAGGTAGGAAAGTCATACTGTTTCACTCCCTACAGCATACAGAGCAGTGAGACACAGAAAAAGAGACAGAGAGGGAGACAGAGCAAAGATATTTTTCAGGTTTTACATTCATGTCTTCTCTCTTCCTCCATCATTCCCTCAATCCCAGCCATGATGTCATAAAGCCCTAGCCCAGGCACGTATGCAAGGGGTAGACAGGATTCTCTCCTCAGTATCACCTATATTTTCCAAAAATGAGACAGTGACATTGTGCCAAGTTTGTATGCTTAATTTTAAGATAACTTTTTCCGTGACTCCATTCAAATTTTTATGTCTGGAAACTCCTGCGATATTCAGCCTAGTGGGCATACCCTCAGGGATCTGAACTCCAGCAGTAAACAAAACTGCTGTATACAATTTGAAAACAGGGACCTTAAGTGCTAATTTGATAATAGTTTTTAAGCCAGAAACAAAATAGATAGACAAAAAGACCAAGATGGGCAACTTCAGACATATATTCCTAATGGGATAAATATGCCTTTAGAGAAAGGAAAAGAGAATGTCCCATTGCTACTCGGAATGAATGGCATAAATGTTGTGGCCCTGATAAGCCCATTTTCTTCTGTCCCACTCCCAGGACACATACACATTCTATACAACAGCATCTGCCAATATTGCTAATGCGGGGTAATAAACAGAGTGAAACACTTTTGACTTATTGCTACCTTCCTCTTTCTTATAATTCACTTGCCTACTAGCATATATGTTACTTGAGTGTTGATCAGAAACATCCCTTATAACTGTGATATTTTAAGTGATATTTAAATGCTGAAGAGTTAGAAATGTATGACCTGGTTTGGTGGAAGAAATTTATCTGTTCATGAACAGACACTTGTCCAAAGAAGACATGCAAATGGCTAACAGAGACATGAAAAAATGTTCATCATCTTTAGTAATCAGAGAGATTCAAATCAAAACCACATTGAGATACCACCTTACACCAGTTAGAATGGCCAAAATTAACAAGACAGTAAACAACAAGTGTTGGAAGGGATGTGGAGAAACAGGAACCCGCTAACACTGTTGGTGGGAATGCAAGTTGGTGCAGCCGCCTTGGAAAACAATGTTTTCCAAAAGGAATTTCTTAGAAGATTCCTTAAGAAATTAAAAATAGAGCTACACTATGACCCTGCAATTTCACTACTGGGTATTTACCACAAAGATACAGATGTAGTGAAAAGAAGGGCCACCCATACCCCAATGTTCATAGCAGCAATGGCCACAGTTGCCAAACTGTGGAAAGAACCAAGATGCCCTTCAACAGATGAATGGATAAAGAAGATATGGTCCATATGTACAATGGAGTATTATACCTCCATCAGAAAGGATGAATACCCAACTTTTATATCAACATGGATGGGACTGGAAGAGATTATGCTGAGTAAAATTAAGTCAAGCAGAGAGTCAAATATCATACAGTTTCACTTAACTTGTGGAGCATAAGGAATAACACGGAGGACGTTGGGAGATGGAGAGGAGAAGTGAGATGGGGGAAATCGGAGGGGGAGACAAACCATGAGAGACTCTGGACTCTGAGAAACAAACTGAGGGTTTTGGAGGGGACATGGGTGCGGGGATGGGTGAGCCTGGTGGTGGGTATTATGGAGGGCACGTATTGCATGGAGCACTGGATGTGGTGCATAAACAATGAATTTTGGAACACTGAAAAGAAATAAATAAAATAAAATGAAAAAAAAAGAAATGTGTCTTTATTATAGAAGGTATTTCACTTGAAATATTATGGCGGAAAAATAAGAGTTGGTTTTAATAAAGTTCAGTTGAGATAAATTTAGGAAAAGATTAAAAATGTACTCAAAAAAGGATAACAGGGAAAGGAAAAGCAGGAGATTTTCTCTGTAAACAACATAATGGAACAATATTTTGTTACTAGAATTTTATGATCAAAGCTATTTCTATTTACTTTCTATGCTTCTGTTACCATACATATTACATTTATTTTCTGCTTACATATATGCCTCTCTAGCTAGATGGTTTGCTTCCATAGAGAAAGAACATGTCTTACCTACCTTGGTGAATTGCCTGGCCATGATAGAAGCCTTGGTACATGCTTGTTGAATTAAACTGAACTTTGAAGTTCCATCTAGGTCTTTTGATTTCTATAAACTCAGCATATTAACTATTTAGAATTTTGGCTCCTCTTGGGTTTAAAGTCTGCCAAATTTTGTTCATGGCCAGTGGACTTTGTTATCCAAAAGAATGATTCAACACAATGGAATGCCATGCAACCAAGTACTGTTCATTCATGATAATCTCATCATTATTTGTGAAAACAGCCAATCCCCTGGATAATTTGAAATTTGTCTTCTTTTAAAAAGAAGATTTACATTCCTCTGAGTTGTCGATCCATGAGCATAAATTTTCCCCCAATGAAGCTTAAATCTTACACTTCTTATTCAGTTTTTAACGATTGCTCTGAAATAACACATTTCATACATCTCATCCAATAACAAAAATTACAAATGTTCATAGAGTGAAAATGGCTATAAATTTGTGACCAAAAGTGTTCATATCATGAAAGACATGTATATTTTCACCTAACTCAGAATTACCATTCTTTCAGGGAATAAATCTGGGATGTTAGTACAAAAACAAATTCAGATCAACCTCGAACAGAAATAAAGCAGCTTGAATTTACAGTACTTATTTTTTTTAGGGAAGACTAAAGAAGAAATATTTCCATGAGTTCTGGTTTTATTGTGGATAAGTATGTTTATTTTTGATGATGTAATCATGACTAAAGTGTTTTCAAATATGAAAGAAGTATATGAAGTGGCAAGGGATAGTATAAGCATATATTTCAGAAATGAAAGGGAAAATAGAAGTGGACTATGAAATAATGTAGCTATAACTATAAGAGCGATGTTTAAATTCAGTATTAAACGGAAGACACAAATCAATGAGGAGGGTTTCAGAGAAAGTGAGTCTTAGCGATGACATGAGGATAATTTTTTTTTTTTGAGCTAGTTTAGCTGATGAAGTGATAGATATTTTATTTTAAATTTAGTGAAAATTAAACCAAAACATGAAGGAAAAGAAAATGACCAAACTTTTGGGTGAGATACCAAGATATTGACAGACATAATGGGGAGACTTATTAGTGCAGTAAATGTTAAGATTCTATGATTAAAATAAACAAAAAAGTTAGTTTAATATGTACAGCTAAAAAGTTTTGAGACCAGCACGTAAATTAAACTGTATTAAATTCCACTTGGTTTTCCCATCATATGCCTTGATTTCCACTTAAAAATAGATCCTTCTGTGTGGATCTACTTGAGTCATTTCATTCACTCTGTACAATATTTCCATAGCTCAACAACTTAAATCATGAATTAACTTTTTCAACATAATTATATTCCCAAACAAGAAATCATAAAAGCAAATGTCTTAATGGAAAAGAAAGAAGGAAAAATTTCATATGATTACAATTCAATATCATGTCTAAGATTCATAGGTAAAATCAGATATGATGTAAGCAGATACTTGGTAAAATCAATAAAATGAGGACAATCAAAATCAACTCTTCATTTTTTATTCTTTTTTCTTTATTTTTATTGATGCTGAACTAATGAATGGGAAAATTAAAAACTCAGTTCTTAATGAGCATAAAAGAAACACTGTAGTTTTGCTATAGCATCTTTGGTGGCTTAAAGTAAATTTTCAGGTGAATAAAACCTTCTCACCAATAATCAAAAGTACTTTCTCTTCTTTTGTATAATTGGACACTCAAACTTCTATTAGGCTAGGAGTGAACTGGGAATACTTGGATGGAAAAATAAAGATAGAAAAATTGAAAAATAGTAAAATACTATCCATGGCCTCAGATTAGATGACAATTTAGGATTTAACCTTATCATGTAGATCAAAATGTGAAACTGCTGTCTATACATAAACACAAACACATACTTTTCTGCCACAAAGAAAAAAAATCAATTTCAATATACTAAATATTTACATTCATCCATTTTGTTGATGAAGTCATAAAAGTTTTAATAGCCATAATCTTCATTATTTAATAATTTGATCATAATCCACATTGTTCAGTCTTGATTCATTAGGAAAGACCCCATGTATACTGTCTGCCCTACAGTGTGATGTTTCATGTATAGTGCAGATGCAATGAATGGCAGAGTACATCATCCAAATAATCACAAAGAATGACAGTAGTATACATAAAATTTCAAACCCTAAGGACTTCATCGACTTTTAGGCAGAAGAAGAAAGTAGAGATTGCTAGAGCATTTTCTTTCCGCCAATAAATTTCTAGTAGAAACAGAGTAGCCCAAGAAAAAAATACACTGAAATAATGATTTTGTCTAAATAGTGACAAAACATGTACGTGAAAACAAAATTTTGCCTTTTGTCCAGTTTTTTTCTTTGAATAAACAAAGCAACAGATTCCTCTCAGAATTTGATATAAAATGAGCAGTTTAAAAATGCATTACAGTGAACACATGTTTGGGGAGTAGCACTTCTTCTAGAAATAGATCAGTACTCTATCATATGTCCTCACTGAAATCCACAAATTAAAAAAAATAATAATGTTAATTTTAGGCATATTCTTACCTCAACATTGTGCTAAATTTGTTGTTGTTGTTGTTACTTTTCATTTTGTTTTCTATTTTTTTATACATATAGTTTTATTACTATCCCCCTTTTACTAACAAGAACACTGAAGTTAAAGGGTTTGGTAATGGGTTCAGGATAATAGTTTACTAAGTAATGGAATTTAGTTTGAAAATTTGGGGCACCTGGGTGGCTCAGTGGGTTAAGCCACTGCCTTCGGCTCAGGTCATGATCTCAGGGTCCTGGGATCGAGTCCCGCATCGGGCTCTCTGCTCGGCAGGGAGCCTGCTCCCCTCTCTCTCTCTCTCTCTCTCTCTCTCTGCCTGCCTCTCTGTCTACTTGTGATCTCTCTCTGTCAAATAAATAAATAAAATCTTAAAAAAAAAAAATTTAAGAGTGTCGGGCCTAGAGACCATGCTTTAAACTACTGCACCTGTTTCTCCTCAATAAACATAATACTATAGTATGGTTTTTATACTACTTCTATATGGGCCCCATATCAGGTGAGAATTTACAACATTAGAGAGTTTTGCTTTGATTCACGGAAAGAGTACCATCTGATAATACTCTCTTCCAACTACTATTAAATGTAATAAATGATAGTTACCTGATAAAGAAAAAGATGGTTATGAGGAGACTATTAAAAAATTATTGCTATGGGGGCTTCGCTCACCATGGAGAAATTTCCCAGCCACTTCAAAACTAAAGATATTCTGCTAGATGTGGAAGCTAAGGAAAAAACATGCTTCAGAAATTACCCACTGCCAGCGTTTTACATAATTTTTCAGTTGGATCTAGTCATTATTCATCTTGAGGCCTATAATTTCATATTCTAAGTGGATATAAAGTTTTATAACTCTTCAAAAGCCCTCACACTTTCTCAGTGCATGCTTACTTTTTATGTACAGTAAAAGGTTCTGAAAATTTCTACAATAAAAAATTAAAAAAAAAAAAAACTTTTACATACATTAAACTTCATTTCCGGGGCACCTGGGTGGCCCAGTGGGTTAAGCATCTGCCTTCGACCCAGGTCATGATCCCACTGTCCAACTGATCCAACCCTTCATTGCATCTGGCTCCTTGCTCAGCAGGAGTCTGCTTCTCCCTCTCCCTCTGCTTGCCACTCCCCCTGCTTGTTCTCTCTCTCTCTCCAATAAATAAATAAATAAAATCTTTAAAAAATAATAATAAAAAATAAATAAACTTAGTTTCCTAAAGTCCTTTGACTATAGAACTCTTTTCTCATTTAACACATGAATGTCTCAGTGTTCAAGCCAAAATTTGCCACACCCTAGTATAATAGAATTCATATGGAATCCCTACAACCTTCCACACACTATCTAAAATTGATAAATTGCATGAGTATCTAGTGACTTGAGTGGGGGGGAACCTTAGCAAATTAGCATAACTTGACTTTGAATTATCAATACTGATATGTTTTCAAATAATCACAAAGCTGAAAATATTCTGTAGCCACCAAATTTACAGAAATATGAAGAGAGAGTGAGCTATTAATATCCTCTATTTCGTCAATTTCATTTTCCCTAAATTTCTTAAGTATCCCTTGCTTTCATTGCTGTTTGAACATTGATATTCCTCTAATTCATCAATGATATACCTACATCTGAACCATACTTGAAAATATATTTGCACACTGATATATGCAAGAACATGTTTGACAGGTACATTCTGATTCTTCTTTCTTACTGAAATGAATAGCATGACTTGAATATCTTTTGTCTGAAACTTTGTTAAGAGAGATAACTTTTGGAAGGTAAATAGTAAGCTAAATTGGAGTGATTAAGAATCTATTCACTACCCTTTAACAAAAACTATAGTATGTTTGTTTTAAATGAGTTGAATCTTTTGGAAGTTATCTGTATTTGGAACAAAACAGACAACTGGCAAGGACAGATAAAATAGAATTCTGTCCTTTAATTAAATGGCAAAGAAATAAAACAGCCTCTGCGTTGTTATCCATGCCAGCTGAGCCCACATTTCTCAATTCCTTCCAGCTATTACTATTAAGAAACTTATCAACGGAGGTTGATATCTATGTCTGAATTGAGAAAAATAGTGATTACATTGAGTCTGATGTTCTCAATCAAATATCGCCTAAGACAGAGTTTTAATGGTATGCTTATTATATCCCTTGTTATACCTTTAACTGTAGGAATGAATACTCGGTCCCTTCTAGGTCATGGTTTCTTTTTAAAAAGGTCTCTGCTAATTATAAAATGGAACATGTATATGTACCTTTTTGAACACCTGGAAAATACAATATGCACGTTACGTATATGTGTATACGTATAAGAAAACAATAGAAAATATAATTGCTAAGGACAAAGATGATGAACTAATTTTTCATATTCAGAACATGAATTTTTCATCTCTTCTCCCAATGATGTCCACAATCACCTGATGTCCCTCATTCTTACACTTCAACTTTTACTATTGCCTTCTGTGTCTCTCATTAGAAGGACTTCCAATAATGGTAATATAAATCCTTTATCTATATTTATATGTGTATTTTCTTCTTCTTCATACCATTCCCAGTATTCAATTTGATTCAACTATGAAAAGGAGTAAAGGAAAAAAAGTAATTTGTCTTTTTAATTTTTAAAAGATTTATTTATTCATTTTAGGGGAGGAGGGAGGGGTAGAGAGAGAGGGAGAGAGGGAGTCTCCAAGCAGACTCCCCACTAAGTGCAAAGCCCAGTGTGGGGTTGAAATCATGACCCAAGCCAAAGCCAAGAGTCAGTCAAACCCCCAAGCCACCCCGGGGCCCCAGGAAACCTGTTTTAAATGAAGTCAGGGAGTCCTGAAGGGGGAGCTCTCATGCATGTACCACTCTGCAGCCTGCATATCCAGCAGGAAGAATAAGATAATTATTTCAATAAGGAAAAACATTTTCACAGAAGAATTTTATCTCTTGCTTTTAAGAAAAACCAACAAAAATCCCTTCCTGTCCCAGCAACAACACACTAACCACTGCTCGCCACCATCAAGAACCCACCACAACCTCAAACTCTCCTTTTTCTCTGATGAACTGTTGTTCAAGACAACCCTCCCCAATTTCCTTCTAAAACCTAATAAAATCTGACCCTTCCTTTCTCTCTTCTGACTTACCCATGGTTCACTATAGTTTGCTTGTTCTAAGTTCTAATTCACTTGCTATTCCCTAATAAATTGTTGTTTTGTTTTGTTTTAAATTAAACAGTTCTTTTCCTGTTAAAAGGTAACACACCAAACTACTCTTGCCATGGGTCAGATACTTGTCTGGGCATTGGGGATCCACAATAACAAGCATATTAGGGACAGTCCCCACTCCCACTCTCACTGAGAAAGACGAAAGAAAGACCTAAATGATATGTAAATTAACAGAAAAGATAGTTATGACCCTATGCAGAGAAGTAAGGCAAGGTCTTATCAGAGTGACTGGAAGGATACTTTAGATGATGAAGAAAGTTCTCTCTAATGGAATATAAACCGAGAACTGAATGTCAAGAATGAGTTGATTGTGTCAAGAAAGATCAAGAAGGAAATGGTCTAGGAGAAAGAAATCGCCAGTGCAAAATCCTTGTTGCCAACAGTGCAATAAATGCATCTAAGGAACAAAAGGAACAAAAACTCAATATAGGTGGGACATGATGAGAAAGGGGGAAAAGTGGTTCAAAATAAATGGGAAGAACTGGGATAGAGTTTTGTAGGCCAGGGTCAAATGTGGAATTTATTATAAATGCAGTGAAAAGCCCCTGGGACATTTGAGGCAGGTTACGTATATGATTTTTTTTTTTAAGAAAAGCATTCTTAACTATAAATATTTAACTTAACTACAGAAAGGAGTCTTTGCAAAAATGTCCAAACTGGACTGGACCCACAAAAAAGAGGAAATGTTTAATCTCTATATTTTCACACAAATCACTTTTAGATATAATTGAATTTCTGCAATCTATTATTATTATTAACTAGTAGTAGTGCTGAGAAACTGGCCCTGGGCTAGGAATCAGAACATGGATTTTGGGATTTTCTACTTATTGTGTGACCTTGAGTGAATTACCTTCCTAGAAGACTTAATGCCCTAAGTGGAAAAGTTAGGTATCACACTGGCTCACCTTTGAAAATTGTACAGAAACATTCCTTTCCTCTTTTCTACCTCTCTTCAAATCACTTTCTTATGGATCATTGTTTTTAAGGAAAAAATATTGTATTACATATATATATAACAATGAGAATCAGGGCTATCCAGAATTGTTACTTACAAATAACACAAAAAGTCTTCATTCTTATCTATGTTTTCATTGACTGGCACTGACTGAATTTGGAAAAAATATCTAATCCAAGCATTAGTTATCACCAGAGTTCTTACAGCATCAAAGTTATCAAAAGATACTTGATTATGGATGCTAGCATAACTTACTTGCTTATTAAAAAAGTTGACTCTATCCATTCACTAAATGTTTACTTTTTATTTTTTTTAATACTCTCCAAAATTGGGAAAAAAAAGGAAAATTAATGCTGGATATTCTGATTTTAAATACAAGGGGGAAACATGAATAAAATCAATAATGAAATTGTGAAAATGTATAATAAAGAACCATAACTCTTTAGTACTGGCATATTTAGTTTTTTTCAGTGTCAGAGATGTGTATTATCAGATATTGGGATCTACTTAGTCATATCCATTTTTAAAAGGCATATAAAATGAGAAAAACACAAACAACTAAATGAAAAAGACAAGATACAATTAATTACAGAAAGAATGCCAAGAATCTGCAATGTATTACAAAAATACACCAGCAAATCACTTTCAAAAGGCATGATTAGTTTCCAGGTATAATTTGCCCATATGCACCACCTGGCAAACCAATGGAAAGTAATTTCCCCAACCCTCGAATCTCCTTTCCCATAGGCAACCCTTGTGAGTTCTTTCCTCTTCAAGGTTGCTTCTGACATATAAATGGTGTGGGGAGAAGAAAAGCAAATAGAAAAAGATGAACAAAAGGATTACAGCCAAGAAACCCATGTTTTTCAAACCTTCACAACTGCAGTTTTTAATGATCATTTTGGATTCCTAGATGCCGTAAATGACATTGTTGTTCATGAGTAAAGAAGTAAAACAGGTTGGAAAACTTGCCAAGTAAAAGAAAGAACAATGGACTGATTACTAGGTCTTCCAAATTTAATCAACATTTTAGTGTAAATTTTTGTATAACCCTTAAATATCAGAACTTTGGAAACTTCATGTGCAAAATTAAGGGATTTAACTAAACTGTATTTCAGTTCCTTGTACATCCCAAAACTAAGAATCTAGGATGAATCACACATGAAGTCATACAACAAACATTTATTGGTCCCTATCTTTCTCTCTGACTTCATTTCTAACCACATACTCTCTACCCTTCAGCCACATTGACCTTGCTCTTCCTGGAACAAACAGCCTTGTTCTCATATCAGAGCCTTAAGCGTTAAGTACATTCTGCCTGGAATATTTTCAAGGTTCATTACTCAAATCCATACTCAGCTGTCTCCTCCTCAAAGAGGTCTTCCTCAATTGCTCTACTTAATGCACCCTTATTGTTTCATTCTTTTCACTACTTGTATGTCTCCTAACATTTGTTATTATCAGTAGTTGATTATCATTCCCCCACCTTTCCTGTCTATTTGAAAGCTCCAGAAAGACTGCACAGTGTTGCCATTTTTAATTCTATGCCAATGAATATTGTTCCCTATAACATATTCCAGTATTCTTCAATAAAGATAATATTTGTGCTTTATATCCTATTGTCATATTAGACTTAGCATGTTCAAACCATACAAATTCTAGATTATCTTTTAACTTTCCCAATTTTCTCATTTTTTTTTAATATGAGAAGGTCGCAAACAATCTTTCTTCCCTCATCTCATCTCTTCAATTTATTCTACCATTAAGTTCTGTGATAGTCACTCTCTCAAACCTATCATGCCTTCATTTCTATACCAATCCCAAAACAACTTCCATAATTTCTGACTTCTTGTCTGCCATGTATGATAAAGAGGAGGCATGCCTAAGGCTCTAGCCTTATGATACTCCTTGCAACAATAAATAGATTTTCCCCATTAACCCAAGTGATTCAATGTAAGCATCTTAGTTTGTAAGGTGCTTTGACATATGCTTCACCTTAGCTTTCAGATTTCCTAACTAGCAATTGTTTCAGCTTGTCAATGGCATTACTGTTTTAAGAGCATATGAGGATACTTTCTACTTTCTGTGGATTGTCTTAGATTTCCTTATGCTTTGTGTAATCCTTCCACATTAACTACTTTATTCTCAATTATCCAAACTCTACATACCTTCTAAGGCTTAGCTCAAGACTTCTTTCCCTATATCTAACATAATCCACTAAATTCTCAGTGATATCTTCCTTCTCTAAACTCCAGTCACAATAAACTAAATAATATATACTAAATATAAAATTTATCCCATGCTGTAACTTCTTGTGTAACCAATTATTTTACATTGGTATGATTTCCCCATTCAGTTGAGATGGTCTAATTGGAAAGTACTTCACCCTGTGTCTCTTGCATAGCACAGATTAGACATTCAATAAGCAGCTGTAGAAACAAGAGATTCACACCATTATGTTTAAAACTCAATTCCCTGAAGCAATCACAGGTATAATAAACTGTTCACGATCATAATCTATATATCACAGTCAGAATTTAAACCTAGAACTCTTAATGCATCATCAGAGATCTTGTCATCTCAAATTTTCTAATATGTTTAGATAAACTCATAAATAATTTGTTTGGGGTAACATTTGTTTGATAACAATAACCTTACTGGTCTAAGGAAATGCTTAATAATATGACATAACACATATATTCCCACAGAGCAAAATATCAGCACTGTTTAATATCCAAACTAAGTGTTTTGGATTAAAAGTCACAGCTCTCAAATATTAGTATGCAAGTCATCAGTCACTTGGAATTTCCTCACCAATACAACTATCATGCAACGAAGACTCTGGTCTGGAAGATGTGTCTTGTTTAACAGACTCTGAAGGTGATTCTGATCATCACGATCTTTAAATCATATTTTGAATTGAAGTAATGGCCTGAAGCTAAATCACCTAGGCAATGGAGTAAAAACTGTGGTTGAGGGAGAGGCAGAGGCCCCTGGGCATATCATCTGGGTATAGCTTTTTGGAGAAGTTGATGTGGGTGAGTGCCATAGTCCTGAAGTTCTCCCTAAAACCAGCAGTTCCTTTAAGAAATCGGTCTCTTGTTGATAATATGATGAAAAGAAAGAAGAATGCTTCTTCTTTACAGCATTTTTTTTTAAAAATCAATTATTTAATAATGTAGAGAATTGTTTTTAATAATATTTAATATTTAATAATAATATAGATTTTTTTTTAATTTCAAGAACTACAAATATCTGTAACATACTGATTTTGCTGAATTAAAAATTACAGAGACTCCCTATTCTCATCTAATATCTTTATGTACAGAAAAGAATGTAAAGAAATCTTTTTGCTGGCAACACAGTAAATGGCAAAAAAGCACTGCCTGAAAACATTGCTGAATGATCTCTTGAGATACTCCTTTTATCTGACGTAACCTACCAAGTCTAAACACTTTTTTTTTTTTGAGAGATTTTATTTATTCATTTGACAGAGAGAGAGAGACAGAGAGGGAACACAAGCAGGGGGAGAGGGAGAAGCAGGCTTCGAGCTGAGCAGGGAGCCTAATGTGGGGCTTGATCCCAGAACCCTGGGATCATCACCCAAGCCAAAGGCAGACGCTTAGTGACTGAGCCACCAAAGCACCCCTAACTATTTCAAAGAAACAAACTCTCATTGGCTCAATGCCCTTCAAAGACTTTCACAACCAAATACCCATAACCTATAAATGTGTCATTATATATGGTGACAGAGACTATGCAGATGTTATTACTGCTAAGGACCTTGAGATGAGTAGGTCATTCTGGATTATCAGTCTAATCATACTAACTCTTAAAAGTAGAAGAGGTGGGAAGAAAGATGGGTCAGGGAAATGTAAATTGAGAAGGACTCGACATCTAGTTTTGAAGATGGAGGAAGGGAAACAGGAAATGTGTGACCTCTAGAAGCAGCTCGTGGCTGTCAGCTTACAGGAAATAGAGATAGGGGTGATTAATTTTATGTGGAAATGTGATGGAGCTAAGGAATGCTGAGATCCCTGGTAAAACTTTCCTCCTGGGTTGTATTGGTGAAACTTTCTAGAAGAGATAGCATTTGAATGAGTAGACAGACTAAAGAAGATAGCCTTCATCAATGTAAGTAGATATCATCCAATCACTGGGGACCTGAATCCAACAAAAAGGCAGAGGAAGGGGAGATTTGTTCTCTCTGCTGGAGCTGGGACATCCATCTTCTGCCCCCAGAACATCAGATATGAGACATCAGATATGAGAACTACATGTTCTTGGGCCCTCTGATTCAGAGTACAACTTACACCACTGGATTCCCTGGTTATCAAGAGTTCAGGTTTGGACTGGAACTACACTACCAGTTTTCTTGGTCTTCCACCTTGCAAGCAACAGGCCATGAGACTTTTCAGCCTCCATAATCATATGAACCAATTCCTTATAATCAATCTCTTTTTATGTATCAGTATACCTGTCTGCACACAGCTGACATAGAGACTTTGGTCCTACAGTCTCAAGGAACTGAAATCTGCCAAAAATCCAAATGAGCAGGAAATAGATTCTTCCCCAGAGCCTCCAAAAAGGAGAACAGTCTGCTGACAACTTGATTTTGGTTGGGTGAGACCTGTATCAGACATGTGACTTACAAAACTGTAAGATAATAAATTAGTGTTGCGTAGATCTCTAAGTGTATCGTTATTTGTTACATCAGTGATAGAAAATTAGTACACTGACCTAATAAGGATGTAAGTAAAAGAGAGTATGTGATTTTAACAGGAAGGAAAGAAAGCTGCCACACCTGAATGCACAATTACAGAAATGGCTTTAAGCATCATCTCCTACTCAATTGTCAAGTTAAGAGTGTAGATCAACATATGGAAACCCAGCATTTACCACTGGGGACATGAGATTGATAGCTATGATTCAACACCTTAAACCGAAAAAATAATTAAATTCCAGACCAAGTGAGGCTTTAAATAAATATGCACTTGATAATTCTAGGCAGACAGAGGTTAGTAAGAAAAACCACAATTTAAAATAAATAAAATTGTTCTCAGCACTTAAAATTGTTCTAAGTCAGAGGCTAGGTCCATTTAGCTCCCTATTGTCTTCCAGGGAAACCAAGTCTTTTGTTATTGCTGTTCAAGCATGGATGTCTTGTTATTGTTAACCTCGAAAAATCAGAAGTCCCCTCCAATATTGTTCAAATTAACATACTGCCTTCCAGAAATTCATATGGATATTTCTGAAAATTTTTCCTTATATTCTAGGGTACAATGATTTTACTTTTTAAAATTAGAGTTGTGTGAACTAATACATTAAAAAGATTCTAATAGCTTCTTCTAGTACAGTTGCTCTAAAATCTGGCAAATTTATTTTCATTCTCTTCAGGCTTTTTAATGATTCTGAACAGTTTCATAATATTTTTATTCTTATATTTCTGGGATAAGGATTTTATTTGATTTCCTCATCTGTAAAATACAGATGTTAATATTCATACCATATATTTATTGTGAGGGTTAAGTATTGTAATGTGTGGGAGGCAGGTAGAACAGTAGCTGATACTTGTAATAAATTTCAACTCTTACTGTTATTGTTGACTGGTTATTCCCACTTAATCTTTTGTTACTTTCATTGTCTTTTCAAAAAGCCCCTTTTGGGCACCTGAGTGGCTCAGTGTGTTAAAGCCTCTGTCTTTGGCTCAGGTCATAATCCCAGGGTCCTAGGATTGAGCCCAGGGTTGGGCTCTCTGCTTGGCAGGGAGCCTGCTTTCCCTCCTCCCTCTGCCTGCCTCTCTGCCTACTTGTGATCTCTCTCTGTCAAATAAATAAATAAAATCTTTAAAAAAAAAAAAGCCTCTTTCAAGAGCCTGTCTGCTTATATTACATTTTACCATTGATCATTTATCTTTTTTTTTTTCATTATCCAATAACCTTCTACACTGCAGACATACACTATGTATTGAGGTTAGAAAGATGATTTTCCTCTTTCAAAGTGCTCAGGATCTAGCATCTTTAAATTAGAATGGTCAGTTAAGGGCACATAGTATACCATTCAGACTAATGTAGGTTAACTACAATAACCAACATTCACAAAACTCAGTGTAAAAATTTATTTAAAATGTAAAGGCTTATTTCTTGTGCCTACAAAGTTGGCTATGAATACTGGAGACCACACAAGTTGTGGGTGATAGCTGAATTTGCTCCTTATGGAAGCAGGACCCCTGCAGTAATGGGAGAGAACACGCATATGAATATATCTGCTCATATATTCTTCACTAATGCAAATCTCATGGTCATACCAAAACTCAAGAAGGGGACAAAGTAAAATCTCTCCTGTGCCCAACAGGAGAACCAGAAATACTAGTATTTAGCACTGTCTCCCCTTTGTATTTCTACTTTCACAATGAGTAAATTTTTGAACAGAGATAGCAAACTGGCAGGCAAGGCATGGAAGCTTCTGGTAAATCTGTTTTGTATGATTCCTATTTGGGGATCATAGGGCAAACACTAAGTTGTCTAAGTAATTACAGAAATTGATAGGACCTCAGTTCCAATGACAATAAATACAAATAAGTATAATAAACTTGATGTGACAAATAGCAAATATTTAATGGATATGCTCTATAAATTACATGTCTACTATACACCAAGATTTACACTGTTTTTATTTTTTAAAAGATTTTATTTATTTATTTATTTGAGAGAGAGTGAGTGAGCAGGCAGGGAGGAGCAGAGGGAGAGGGACAAGCAGACTCTGAACTGAGCGCGGAGCCAGACATGGTTCTCGATCTCACAACCCTAAGATCATAATCTGAGTCAAAATCATGAGTCAGACACTTAACTTAATAAAGCCACACAGGCACCCCAAAATTTACTTTGTTTTTAAAAAGTTACATCAAATCTCTAATAAAGTACACCTTCAGTATCTTGCTAACATATTTTCTCAAAGTTTCAAAAGAATCACATAATATTTTAAAGCCAAAATCCTGTTTTTAAAAAATTTCTCTATATTGTGTCTTTCTTTCAAGTGGATTGTATTTCAGTATCCATATGAATTACAGAATTTTTGCCAAAACCATAAATTTTATTTTACAATTAGCTAAGGTGATAACTGTGCTGAGAACTTGTATTTTCTTTCCCATTCAAAGATCATCTTGCTATCTAGATGGTTTCCCCTTTTGGATGGAACACTTTCATATGTCTCAGTACTGAGGAAAGACAGAATCTATAAATATTAATTTCATGATCTCAGTGGCAGAAATGAGAACAGCTATTGAGACACAGTCTGATTTCTCCAGTTTGGTAAGTGTCTAGAGATCTAGGGATAGTACTTCAATGCAATTTTGTATTCAATTTTAAATATTCCAAAGTGTCTTTCAAGTATAAACTTCTTGTTAACTATTGTATAGCTCTTTTTTTTTTAACTTCTCATTAACTATTAAGATTCCACAAGGACCAGCAAAGCAGCAGCATATTAATGAAAGTTTGTTTTCAAATTCTTGGGCTTCTGTAATTTATATAATGCTTCAGAAATTAAGTATATCCTTTATGCAGAAAACTGACTACACTAGTCATAATATCCATTCATCCATTTCCCATATCCTAAAGTTATGGAATAACACCAACTTTAAAATGGAATAATTATTTCTTGATGCTCTGTGTACTGATCTCTCCACAATAACCACTTAAAATTTTATTATCAATAGACTCAACTTGAGTATCTTCCACTATTAATTAATTAAGAGAAAATAAAAATACTGAAATAAATTTGCCTGTGGATAAACAGAGCAAGGTACGAAAGCTGGATTTTTTTTCTCCATCAAAGTCAAACCATGTTTACTATACATTATCGCAGTAAGTATGAACTTGATTTTTCTAAAATTTTTGTTATTTTAACAGTGTGTGCTCTTTAATACATGAAAGTACATGAAAGTGGAGAGATTTAGTTAGAAGTTAGGAGCTGATTCACTTGATAATCTTATTTTTTTTTTTTAAAGATTTTATTTATTTATTTATTTGACAGAGAGAGAGAGAGAGAGAGATCACCAGCAGGGGTAGCTACAGGCAGAGGGAGAGGGAGATGCAGGCTCTCTGCTGAGCTAGGAGCCCAACACAGAGCTTGATCCCAGTACCCTGGGTTCATGACCTGAGCCAAAGGCAGACGCTTAACCAACTGAGCCACCCAGGCACTCCTTTAGTCTTCTATCAATTATTCCTTAAAAAAGCTACATACTTTCCAATACTTGGTGTTATTACCATAAGATGGGGATTTATCACTTCATGCATGACTTTTTGCATCTTTTCCACTCTGACCTATCTTACTTATCTCATTTTAAAAGTTGTCACTGTGTCATTAATTTGTTAGGAAATCTCCAGGATCCCTCAGTTAATAACGTGTTAAAAGTCCTTCTTGGTAGGAGGACAGGAATGTGGTGTCACACCACAGCAAGGCTTTTGGATTCCGACAGACCTTAGTTTTAATTTCAGATTCAACAATTAGGTGAACCACTTAATCTTTGTAGTCTTATGGAAAACAGCAATGATGATTTTTCCCTCCTAAGCCTCCTCTCTCAAGGTGCTATCATGAAGAATAGATGTTTTACAGAGAAGCCAACTAAGCGTCTGGCACATAATAGACCCTTGTCATGTTAATTCCTTTTCTTTCTCTCCTTATCATTTTATTTACTATTCAAAGACTGTTTGCAGCATTGTTATCTTTAGCAAATACGAAATTATTGTAAGAATTTCTATTTTTTTGCATTTCTCTTTCATCCCTCTGTGATATGATGTAAATAATATAAAATTATATTTTGTCTGTCTGTCGAATATAGACTGAATGTTACTGTATATACTGAATATACATATATATATATATATATATATATATATATATATATGACACTGTACACAGTTGTATCGTAAAAACTATGTAAGGTGTTCCTAGTGGGTCATGTAATTTATTTTAAGGCCAATTTTGATTATAAGAGATTTTTGCCTTAAATGGTAATGTTAGTGCCTAATGTCATGTGACTTGATTTTTACCATCCAAAATATTCCCATTTATACAGACTCTAGTCAGCTCACATGATACTTAAGACTTTTCTCACTTCCCATCACCTTGGGTACATGGTTCTTTCTTATCTAAATACCTTCTCTCTCTGTGTCTGCTATTCACATCTTACTTAAATACAATGAGAATCTCGGCAATTACCCCTATCTTCAATTATTTATCTCACCTTTGAATTCCCTCTTTTTCATCTATACTGCAAATATAACCATGTAATTAAATACGACTTTTTATAACATACTGTTGTTTTATGTGTAAGTTTTGCTCTAACTAGATGATATACTTCCAAACATTAGAGATGTATTTTCAAATTCTCTTGTACACAACCTAATGATTGATTAATTGACTAGATTATTATTATCTTATTTTTATTTATATTTCTAGTGTAGTTAACATATAGTGTTCTATTAGTTTCAGGCGTACAATATAGTGAGTCAACAGTTCCATATATCACCCAGTGCTCATTATGAGGATTATCAATTTAGGTGAAATGCCTAAATGAACATAGTTTTAATTTTCTATTTTTCTTCTCCTATAAATCCATTATCTACCTGTATCCCTATTAGCAAATCCAACCATATTCCCACAAATTTCACACCTATCTGTTGTATGATTAAAAAATACAAGTAAAACCTAACACCTTGTCACTAGGTGAAAACAACCACCCCCACAAAATAAGGTTGATGGTGAGGAAATGACATGAGTTTTAAAAACTCCTTCCTAAACTTCATTCTAAGCTGCATTTCCTTTCTTCCTATGGGCTATGTGATTTCAAGGAAATTTCTCTCCCATGTTTCTTTCTTACTAAGCCAATTATACCCCCTTCCCTCCCCAATCTTCTATAGTGTTTCTTAAGACAAAGATATGTACCTTTTACCTTAGCAATGGTTATTTTTAATAAACACGGGAAATCCAATAGGAGTAGATCAAAGCTGCTACAGAAGCTTCAAAAATCTGATAAAGTTCTTCACAATGATTATTTAATTCCCCCCAATACTGCCCTTGCTACTGATTTGGTATTGGACACTCCATAATTTTCAAATTTCCTGTACTAGAACTTCATTTATAAAACATAAATAAAACATTTTCCAAATTATTCCTAAGTATGACTCTATATTTAATATGGAGATACTTTTCTACTTCACTGAGGAACTTACTGCTTCAGTAGTTCTGAAACAACTTTAAAACCGCTTGGGCTACTTAAAACATTAAAGGTCCTTGGGTTTTGTACCTAGAGATTCTTATTCAATAGGTCTGTGATGGAACCTGGACACCTATATTTTTAACAAGCTCCCCTGGTGATTTTGATACACAGAAAGACATGATACTAGGAAACATGCCATTTTACTATTAGTGTAGAACACTAGCTGTCACCTGTTTGACACATGACAGGCCCCCATTTAAGTTGTCAGCTCAAGGGAGCTTCCTAATAGTACCTACATCTTCATGTTTAAATTTATGTACCTAAAAATGTGCATTTAAACCAATCCCTTTACTACACCAAAATGAACGCAGCCAAAAAAGCATAATACTTCTCAATAACTTAGCAAGAGTTGGCTAGGAGTGCTGTGATTACACTAAGTTACTCATTTCTTCAAACAACACAAATTACTGTGAAGGGCATCAAAGTTCAGTTCATTTGAGGTGATTTTTTTTTATCCCCAATTATATCAAAAACAGAACTTCATAGATTGAATTTGTGCCTGGATATCATAAATTTTAATCCAATGTTCCAGTACTTCAAATGTACATATCTTCTATAAAACAAACTTATTTCTCTTTTTGGTTTCATGCTTTATTGTACATATTGTAAGATATGAAATGTACAAAGAAAGCTAATATTTATCAGATGTCTTAGGATCAGTCCAATGCATGCTATCATGATTCTTATTTTTTAAAATAAAGAAACAGCAATATGCACAACAATTTAACAGGCATTTTATTTTTGGAGTTATTAATATCTACTCTATTTCTTCTGAAACAAAATAATATATACAGGTACCTGTACTGTGTATATGTAATGAGTTTTTCAAGTTCACTGTCATAAATAAGCTCTAAGTTCTAAGCCACAGTGCAGAGCTATAGAAATGACTGAAAATAATTAAAGCAAAACTCGTGTTAACCAAGACACCATTATCCAAACAATCTTGTTTCATAGGAAAGCCTTTGCAATAATGTAGCCTTTGCAATAATGTACAATTTTCTAACTTGTAATTAAGATTTGCATTATTAATGCCAAGTATATTTTTTATAATGAGGCATAAATATATATGTAAAAGAAAAATCTTATTAAAGTCCATTGCCATCTACAAAAAAATAATAATGTTTTGAATAAAACATCTAATTAAATTAGTCCTGAATAAGAGTCTTCAGATATATTTTTACTTATGTATTTACAGTGCCTAAAGAAACTTAAGAGTTTATTTTCTTCCTAATAGGTCTTATTTTAAACCATAGACTTGCAGTATTACAATTTTTGTTTCTGTTTTCCAGGAAGCATTTATTTTCACTATTTTTATTATTATCCTTCTTACAACAAATGTTTTTATCTGATAAAACGGTAAACAAAATATGAAAAAAAATGTTACAAAATTTCCAATTGGAAAGAACAATGGATATATCAAAAATTTTTTTCAGACCAGAGAAACACTGTATAAGCTTATATTTTTTCCCCTTTTTAAATAATTATCTTTTTTGCAGGTATGTCATGTATGTGAAATGCATACTGGCTTTGCATGTTGTGTACATTTAAAAAAACTGCTGCAAAACACAGTTCTATCCAGATTTAATCTCAAAATCGTTTTCGACAAAATAGACTAGGCAGTCATTATTTATCAACTGGGGTTTGCAACTGCTGTGAGTTAAAATCTATGGCTAGATATATGCATCCTATTTTATCATCGAAAACCAGTTGCTCCATCAATAACTATGAGATACTATTAACTGGATCAACATGCACATAAATTAATAATAATAACATTTAATATGTATAATATTTATTACAACTAATATTACTTGATTGTTAGCTATTTACTAGGCACTATGCTAAAGATTCTACATGGATTATTTAACTGAATTTAAATAATATCTTTTATTGTTCCTATATTTTTTTCTATATGGTCTACATTAACAGGAAAGCAAATGAAATTACTTTGCTTCACTTACTAGATAGACTTCACTGCCTGTGTGACTTGTCAGACTTTATAGGGACTAAATGTCATACAGAATATGTACTATTCTTAGAAGTTTTAATTTCTATGTAATATCAATCTATTAATATAACACCTGAATGTGGAAGAGGTTGAAAGAAAAAGTGGAACAAGAGAATTCCTTTAAAAGAAGATGATAATCATTTACAGAGGAGGAAAGACAGACTTGGGTCCATAGCTCGGCGATAAACTTAGAGATGAATAGAAAGCCAAGGAGAGAATATACAATGAAAAAGGAACAAGATAGGTGAGGGCTATTACTTTAAGTTTACAGGCTGAATTACTTAACTTACATGGGCTAACATAGCCAAGAGTGCATTAATGGAATTTTGATGAGTTTCATTTTAGATGCACTATCTAGCATAGTATAAATTATAGAGATATAACCTTCAATTAAGAAATAAAAATTACCACTTTAATGTGTACCTTATTATTTTCCCTTAAGCAAAAGTTATAAAATACAAAACTTTTGAAAAATCAGTTTCAAAATATAAGCACAAATATATGCAGAATGGCTTATATATTAACTAAAATTTTACTACATTCTCCATATTTTCAATGGATAAAGGATCAAAAGTACTTAATATTATGAAAAAATGACATATTATGACAACGGGGGGGGGCATTTAAATGTTTTCAATAGAAATGGACAGTTATACGGGGTGCCTGGGTGGCTCAGATGGTTGCTTCTGCCTTTGGTTCAGGTCATGAACCCACAGTCCTGAGATCAAGCCTCTGTGGAGCTCCCTGCTCAGTGGGGAACTTGCTTCTCCCCCTGCCCCTCCCCTTCCACCCACCCCATTCATACTTTCTCTCTCCCTCTCAAATAAATAAAATCTAAAAAAAAAAAAAAAAAAAAAAAGGAAAAGAAAAAGAAATAGACAGTTATAATTATAAAGTTATTAGGGTAGGAACTAAATATAATGAATATCATTTTTTAATGAAAAAGATCTCATTTCAAGAGAATTATTATTTTTAAGCCCCAAACCAGTGGAAATTTGGGAGAACTTTGTTAACAGTATAAGGGATGTGTGAGCCTAAGTGAAGAATGACTGCAGTTTGCTTTCAAAGAAGAATACTGAAAACCACAAGTTACAAATAAATGTAACTATCATTCCCTAAGGTAGATGCAAACTGAAACATAGAAATACTTTCCTTAACTCTAGAATCTTATTGTTCTAGTGAGATAAATTGAGAGGCTAAAACTCATTGCCTAGATGTAATTGATGAAATTTAATTTTAATATAGATGCATATAACAAAGGGAAGTGCAAAGATGAGTTACTTCTCAAGAAACTGTATCATTGCTTAGATGTGTATGTCATACAAACTGCCAAATTGGAAAACAGCCTTGTCTTACAGGGATAATGTATGCCTTTTATTAAAAAGACATGGAGGAAAAAAACTTTATGGATTTGTTTATCTGTAACACTGAGTTTAAAATTTATAAGTATAGAGCATATAGGCTGAACAGTGCACATGCAGTAATATATTTGGAAAACATTAATCTCAACAAGAAATCATAGTCCAAGATGATATCTTTCTATTGTTTTCAAATATCCTATTCATAGTCAACAAATTATTTCCATTTGAAACTTGCAGAGGTGACTCTAATTCAGAGTCCCATCTTGACACTAACCTAGGGTTCAGTCATTCTCTTGAAATATTCTGTATTTTTATTATTACATAGACTTTTTATCTTTAAAATGTGTTGTACATGCTAGTAGATAATTTCTCTGCTCCATTTTTAAAGAGATCCTAAAGGCATTACTTGTGAGGATTCTTGATTTGAAATGTCAGCTAATACCACAGTCAATAAGTTTTTATTGCTAATATTTCAATACCTGTTTACTGTGCATATCACATACTAACCTGCATACCTAAAATCAATTTATAAGATACAAACCCTGAATAAAATTTGAGTAGAATGTAAAGTCCTTCCATTTAAACACAAAAACAAAAGGAAAAAAAAAAAAAAACATGTTTTCTAACTTCAGAGCAGTACACATTTTTTACATAGGCTGAAAACATTTGTACATAGGCTAATTTGTTTGCTTTCTTAAATTGTGCTGTTATCCAAAAATTAAAATATCCCCAGATTAGTCATAGTTTTAGATTTAAAAAGTCTGTTAAACTAAATGTACCATTTAAGAAAAAATGTGTTGAGCAAATATATTATGTATTGCTTATTGCATCTATGGACATAAAATACAAAGATGGAATGGTTGGATGGAAAGATGCATAAAAACAATGGGGAAAACGGTCAAATATAGGTTTATCAATGAACACGAACTTTCTTGGAAAAGAAAACGATCTGGAGGTGAAGACACACACACAAAAAAAACAGGACACAATCTCAAAATTCCAAGGAGTTCCACTTGCCTAGAAAATAAGGGGCAAAGAAGGAAGTTTGGAGGAAAGGCAGGAAAAAAAGGCCTCAAGACTTGGGAAAATTTACACTGTCACTGACTTTACACAATTTCACATGGCAATGATCTTATATTTGTTTTTTTGAAGATTTTATTTATTTATTCATGAAAGACACAGAGAGAGAGAGAGAGAGAGGCAGAGGGAGAAGCAGGCTCCCCACTGAGCAGGGACCCAGTGTGGATCATGACCTGAGCCAAAAGTAGACACTTAACCGACTGAGCCACCCAGCGCCCTGCAATGATCTTTTATAACATGTATTTTCTATTTCACGTTTTAATTCCATTTCTAAAAGTTACAAGTATAATGCAAGAGTGAGACACAAAGAAATAAGTCACAGTTTTATGACCCAGCAATTACAAAAAAGAAGCATGCAACACAAAGCATTTTTCATGATCGTCAGCATATTTACTATAAGAAACCCTGAACTGGTTTTGTTGCCTGAATTTTTGCCCAACTTCAGCGAATGTTGATAACAATTTTAGGTTGAACTTTCTAAGGCTAAGATTTCATCAGACCATCCTTTTGCTTTTAATACATTAAATGACTTCCCATTGCCTTTATGATAAAACATAAACTTTTTGAAACAATGCAAGAATCTTCAAAATATGATATGAGTTTCAAGCCTTTGTCCTTCTGTACACATGGAACATGGTACTTTTTGATCATCTCATAAGCCTTCACATGTCTACAGCAAGACTCTAGAACTGCCCTACTTATGCATACTCCTGCTTTTATCAACTAAAATTTTCATGATTTTAAACAAATGGTTTAAAAAAAAAAACAAACTTTAAAAAATCCCCCATATTTTCATCTGTGAAATAAGAATAACAATTATAGTAACTTCCCCATAGAGTTGTTTCAGGGGTTTGAAAAAATCATGAAAATTCATTAGTACAGTATCTAGCACATTCATTCAACAACTATTGATTGCCTATTATGTGCTACACACCATTTTAGATGCTAGAAATACAGAAGCAAATAAAACATAGGAAGAAAAATCCCTGCTTTCATGAATTCTAGTCAATATAATTGTCAAATAAATATGAGATGCTATTATTAGTAATGATTCTTCAAGACAGCCTAAATGTCTTGCCTTCCAGGAAACCTGACCTCACACCTTACTGGCCCACTAAGATGACCATCCCATCTTCTCTCTTAACTCCATGATTTAAAACCTAATGCCATTTACTGTAAATGGTTATATAAACTCCTAACAGCTGTCCTCTAATCCTTGAGGGAAAGAACCATGGTTTATTTACCTTCTTCTTGCCAGTTCCTAGCATGATGTGTGGCCCACAGTTGGCGCTCAAAAAGCATTTGGAGAACAATGGGGTATGCCATTTCAATACTGGATTAATAATATCAACACAACCCTATTTCAATCTTGTACTTTAAACTCCCTGTTCGATACTGCAGTCCAGCCTTTTGTCCTCAATGATTCTTTAGACTCAATTACACTTGAGAAATTACCTTAACATCTACCACAATACAACCGACATGGAGGAAATTTCATGCATGTAGAAAAAAGGAACCCTAAATTACGTATATCAGGGGTTTTTTTAAAAGATTTTCTTTGTTTATTTGAGAGAGAGTAAGAGAGAGCATGAAAGAGAAGGTCAGAGGGAGAAGCAGACTCCCCATGGAGCTGGGAGCCTGACGCGGGACGTGATCCCAAACTCCAGGATCATGACCTGAACCAAAGGCAGTCGCTTAACCAACTAAGCCACCCAGGTGCCAGTGTATATCAGTTTTAAATACATAGTTACAATACATGCATACACACTATCTGAATAAGGTATGCAATTTCCAGGAGAGCAGAATCTTTTGCTTCTTTTAGACACTGCTATATTTTCAGAACAATACTTCACACATAGTAGGTATTCAATAAATATTTGTGGAAGGGCTGGTTTGTTTTATTAAGATAACCTATGTTTTTCTGAGGATAAGTTAAACAACTTCTATAAAGAAATATGTGTTTAACAAATACATATGAATATATACTTCTAACATAATACATGTTAAAACAAACAAAGCATGTAGTGTATTTCATACATATACATGTTCTTTATATTTAAATGTATGGCTTGGCTTTCGATGGCTCTTATTTAGGAAAAAAAAATAGCATTTTATCTTAAATTTAAAGATGTACTCATTCAGGACTGAAGCTCATTAAATTATCAGAGTAGCCAGAATCAGATTGTTCAGCCTCTAGTCAACCTTCCACATATTTAGCTGATAGCTTGTGTTCTGTTGGCTGTGAAAACTGACATATCCTTCTGTCAAAGAAAACAAACCTAGAGACACAAGAAAATGTCACATTGCAGAAGTGATATGCTGATTCATTTCTGTTCATAAACTGATTCTCTTCACTTAAATTCATCTTCCTTTGCTATACTTTCTACTCAGAGACATTGACGCAAATACTTAGATCACAATCTGTGTAAGGGAGGAAAGCATTTTGGAGGGGTGGAGATAAAATATTTTTCTGAGTGGACTGTGACTGGTTCCAGCTGCCTTGGAAGAGTCCCTGATTTTAATGATTACCTATTTAACCAAATTCTACTTTTGTGTATGACCAATTATTTCATTTGCCAGTGGACTTTCCACATCAGTCAGATAATTCTTGAATGTCAAAAAGCTGAGCCAGGGCTCTCTGCCTCAAACATCTGTAGGGGTCAGGTAAGTGAAGTAATTTACTATTCAGTAATATTCAGTTTGCTTGCATGAGGCTAGCCAGCTTCAGGCAATTGTCACGATCCCGAATATGGGTACATCTTGCCAATCATGCAGATCTTCTGAAAGAATTGAGGAAATTTTATTTTTATTATGAAATCTTCTATTGTTAAATATTTGAAATAATTGTGGGGTTTTTTTGTTTTGTTTTTTGTTTTTGTTTTTGTTTTAAAGAGAGACTCTTCAATCAAAATAATACAGATGTGCAGTATGGCCTCAGGTCTGAACTATATAAGGGAATTGGATGTGCACACATACATGAACACTAAATTTTGGGCTTCAATTTTTATGGCTTACCAGCCCCCTGCTTTAAAGTACAGGTCTGGGGAGCCTGGGTGGCTCAGTGGGTTAAGCCTCTGCCCTCAGCTCAGGTCATGATCCCAGGGTCCTGGGACGGAGCCCCACATCGGGCTCTCTGCTCAGCGGGGAGCCTGCTTCCTCCTCTCTCTCTCTCTCTGCCTGACCCTCTCCCTACTTGTGATCTCTCTCTGTCAAATAAATAAATAAAATCTTTAAAAAAAAAATAAAGTACAGGTCTTACAACTTTTATTTATTTCTTCGCTTTTTACCCTCTACAAGTTTCTCTTGACAGTAGCAGAGCTCCAAAGAGTCGACCCAGATGGCCTCTAGAAGGCTGAATATGAACATAGACCCAGTAAGCCAATTATCTCGTTCTGGTCTCTAAAGCACGGACTAAAGTACTTGTTGAGAATATACTGCATACTACAAAGGCAAATCAACAACTATACGAACACATCCCTATGTATAATCTATGCCCAAGGACAGGTTCGGTTACAATTACAAGAAAACTACTAGAACGGATTTTTTTTTTTTTTTTTTCAGAGTGATTCATTCACCCCCACTGAAATGAGTACACAGTTGGCAGAGAAAGCATTTCTGTGCCCTTGATTAACATGGCAGATTTATTTCTAATCTGTCCACTGTAAACACATCATCTCTTCTCTCCCTGAGCTTGATCAGGGAGGCTCTCTGGCTCTGCAGCCCGGCTGGCTCGTCTCGTCACATGCTCTGACATCTGCCAGCTCCACGGTGGACGCTGCCATTGTGAAGTCTTAGTTTAAACCACTTCGTCCTCTGGGAATATCCTGAACAGAAATTTCTCTGACACTCAGAAAATTCAGAGTCTCTAGTGGAACCTCACAGAGAGTTCACGAAATAAAGTAGCCTGTTCTCCAGGTCACTTATTCTTGTTTACTGCATATTGTCAGATTTATTAAGTCATTCTAACAGAATCAGAGGTGGTTTTTTTTTTTATGAATGCCCTCTGACCATCGTAAAGCCATCTGAACCATTGACAGTTGCCTGCACACCAGATATGCCAGATAATGTGTGTCTTTTCCTCTCTCATCACACATGAAGAGAACAAAAATTCAATTTTTGTACATTCTTAGAAATAGAATATTGACAAGTAATTAATACCATTCACTAGGGGAAAGCACATGAATAATTTTTCAGTTCCTAATTAAATTGCTAAAAGTGAAAATAATATAACTATAAACTCAAGCCTCTGACCAGTGTCAAAAGCAGCAATATACCCATCAAAGTGAAACCTGAGCTGCTTTAATTCATATGCGGTTGTTTGGAGGTTGAGTGTGTTTGCTAAACAGTCACTGTTGAATGGATTCTCTACTTATTCACTACATAGTTGTATAAAGAGGAACAGAGTTGAACAGGCAAAGCTATGTGTTCTACTTCTATGATACAACATGAGCACATAGGAGAAATCAGGACAATGGACGCTAACTGATCCTTAAGACTAGAACAATCTGTCTTCTTTTTTTAATCGTCAGAATAAAAACTTTGCAGTCTTTCCAAAATTACCTGTTTTAGCTCACTTCATCTCTCAATTCTCACCTCTTTTCTGCATTTGCTTACAAATTTAAACTCCTCTTTGATTTGAAATAATCATAAAGTTTGTCTATCCTGAAAAAAATGCCCTACATTCTCTCATACATCTTCTGTCTCCTTTCCTTTAGCCTGAAACTTAGTGAATCCTCAAACTTCCTCATTTCCCCTCCACCCTCTAAACCCCAAGGCAAGCTAGAATCACCCCCTCCATAGCCACAAGAAAGCAACATATTAGATCCATTCACCTTTACAGTCATGTAACATTTGTAAAGAGCACTGCCTTCCACTGCCTTCCACTGTTCTTTTCCTACCTCTCTGCCTCTTCCCTAGCTTGCTTCTTCCTCTGCCCAAAGTAGATACACCCATTACATTAGTAGGCTTCTCATTCAGTGTTCTTCATTCTCCATATTTTTCATTCATAGAAGTTTTCAACCATTAGTATTCTCCTCAATGACTTTCTTAATGGATTCAACATATGAGCTCATTAAGTTGATAAAAGCTCTTGATATGTTCTAAATACGTCTGGACTTAGTACCATAATAAAGCATTGTGCTTGAAGGTAGGCTCTCTTCAAAACCTTTTAAGGCTCTCTTAAAACCCTTTAAAGTTGGGTTTTAAATCCAGATTGCATTTACTAGCAGTGAGACACAGGGCAAAATACTTCTCTAGGTCTCAGTTTTCTCAACTGCGAAATAATAATAGTACCTACCTTATGTTTATGAGAATTAAGTGAGTATGGACAAAATGGTTAGACAAGTACTAAGAACATCACAAACCTTCAATAGTAGTCCTACGTCCCTGTTGTATAGGTCCTTCTATCCAAAGTTGGTCTCTCCCCTACTCTTGATTTCCTGTGCCCTATTTAGTTCTCCTTCTCCAGGCTCAGCACAGTAGTCGACTTTTTTAACAAACTCTTTTGCTTGAAAATTTGCAATGAATGCTTGTTTCAACTAAAAGTAAATCAAACACCTAAACTGCATCTAAATTTTGGCTCCTACCTTCCTTTCCAAACTCACCTCCTATCATTATTCTCTGTGTTCAGTGACCATTTGTGAGGCAATGAAACCGGGCGAGCTCATTCTCACTAGATGACCTGTGTAGAGAGTACATTAGCTCACATTCAAATGAATGCCTCCTCTTGAAGGCCCACTTCCTAACTCAAACAGCACCTCCTTTAAGAGTCCTGTGCTGTTCTTCCAAATCAAAGTAACTCCCACTAACTCTCACCCAGTCACTATCTGCTAATGTTCATTTTTCTTCATCCCATTCAGGCATTCTGAAATTACACTATTTATTTGTTTACTCGTCTTTGGTTCTCCATTCACACTGTGAATTCCTTGAGTGCTGGGACTCTACTTGCTCACCACACTGGTTTATCATACTTTGAATGCTGCCTAGCATAAAATAAAAGATAAAAAAAAAAAATTACCTGGAGATATCAATAAACCATTTTATGTTCTCCTGATAGAAATAATCTTTCCTTATTCCAAATAGCCATGATACTTCATCTGTATATTTTCTTCCTATTTTTCACTTTCTAACTTATAGTGAGGTACTTTGTGAAGTATGTCTTCCCTTCCTCATTAGACTCTTAAGCTCCTTGAAATTAGAAACCAAGCAATGCTCATCTCGATTCATCTTTTTTAGCACGTTGAAAGTACTTTTTCACGTAGTAGGTGACCAATAAATATTTATAGACTAGATGAATGAGTAAATGGCATACCAAATCTCTCTGTAGCTGAGTGAATATCGAATTGGTTTTAAAGGACATTAGAGCTCCACAGTTTCATATAAATATCTTCTCAGAATTAGATCTCAAAGTCCTAGGCCGTTAGATGTGAAATAAACCACTGTATTCAATAAATTCCACCAAAAATGTATCAGCTATTAAGGCACAGGTTATGCATTAAATCTACCAAGTATTTTTTTCTAGTGGTACCAATAACAATATAAGAAATATGGTAAAAATAGCTACACAACACAGAAATAAGAATCAGAATGTCCATAAATGAGCAACAACAAAATAACAAGCAGAACAGAATAAATACAAGACAAAAGCTAATAGCAATAGTTTTTAAACCAAGAATAATTATAACATAGAAATGCTGATAAGATTACTGAAGGTATTTTTTTTAGTTTTACTAAATGAAGAAGGGTGCCTGAGTGGCTCTGTCACTGAGCACCAGGTCTTGACTTGGGCTCAGGCCAGGATCTCTGCTCCTGGAATGGAGCCACAAGTGGGGCTCCATGCTGAACGCAGAGTCCACTCGTCTCTCTTCCTTCCTCTCTTCTTCTCCCCCTGTGTTCTCATTCTCTCTCTTAAAACAAATAAAATCTTTAAAAGAAAAATATAAATAAATAAAAATAAAGATTAACTGTTGAGTAGAAAAGAAACTGAAGCTTCAATATAAGAAGTTAAATGAAGAGCATATAACCAGAAATATATTTTCTAAACCACAAGAAGTAAGATTCATCTACACAAACTTTCAAGTATTAGCTCAAATCAGAGCTGAAATGTTATTTCAAAGTCTGTTAATCTGGGTCACTAGAAATGTTACTTCATATTGATGCTAATTCATAGTTAATGAAAAAATAATGATAAAATAGCCTCTGTGAAAGAATTTATAAGCATCTTAAAAATTGTCATAAAGTTTATATTCAGAGGAAATTGCTTTCAATTAATTATATGTTTTTCAAATTTGATGTTGAAATAAGAGTATAGAATTTACAAGCTGTCATAATTATGATTTTCTTCTTAAATATAGTTTTAGTGAGATGTTAATGTAAAGTCCAATTTAACTTAAATTTCAATGCATCATTTTGGTGAATGTGTTAGAGATGTTATATCAATATCCCAATAACTCTTCAATAAAGAAACTGGAATGGACATAAGGATATTTAGAATGAATTTAAAAATCATTTGTGGTACTTGGGTGGCTCAGTGGGTTAAGTCTCTGCCTTTGGCTCACGTCATGGTTTCAGGGTCCTGGGATGGATCCCCACATCAGGGTCTCTGCTCGGCAGGGAGCCTGCTTCCCCCCCCCCACCTTTTGCCTGCCTCTCTGCCTACTTGTGATCTCTCTCTCTGTCAAATAAATAAATAAAATCTTTTTTAAAAATCATTTTTATTTTGTGGTGAATGGGTGGCTCATCAGTTAAGTGTCAGACTCTTGATTTCAGAACAGGTCATGATTTCAGGGTCTTGAGATCAAGCCCTGACATCTGCGTTTAACTCTACACTCAGTGAGGGGTCAGCTAGAGATTCTCTCTGTCCCTTTCCCTCTGCCCCTCCCCACCCCATGTGTGCTCTCTCTCTAAAAATAAATCTTTTAAAAAATCAATTTTTAAATCAATTTAAAGAATAAAGTGATTTATATTATAAAAATATTAAAAATATATTCGCATGTGGTTATAGGGCAAAAATATAGATTGTAAGAATGTTAGTTTCTCATTTAAATAAATAATTTTAAAAAAAGAATAGTTTAAAAGAAAACTTTCAGCAAGCCTACACTGAGACATTTCTCCTTATAAATTCAAACCTGTCTAAGAGTACATGTCATACAACTTATAATGCTTATTACTCCTTTTATTTTTATATTTCAAATTCTGCTTTTATTTAAGCCATGGCATCTCTTGTGTGTACTATTAACAGTATTTTCCTTTGTTATGTAGGCTTCTGGGCTCAGTTCTTCCTATTCCTGTCCCTATCATTTTCGTCATTAAGCACAATCTACTTACTGCTTATATTATGGACTTTCATTACTCTGTTAAAGTCATAAAATGATTCCTTGCCATTGCCTACAGAATATAATTTAAAAAGTCCTACCACTGCATACAAAATAAGTATGATCAATTTTTTTTTCTTCAGCAGCACTTGCTACAAAATTTTTTGTATAGTTTCTTTTGCTCCAACAATACCAAGTAGGTAGAAGTTTCCTACACATGTCAATGATTTCATGACTCTGCATTCCTATATTCTGTTCCCATTTTTCAAAAATGCCTCCCACTACATATTGGTTGGGCAAAATACTATTATTTCTTTGAAACCCGGCTGAAGACTGAACATATCTCTCAGAACTTTCTTGATAAATGTAGGCAGAATTGCTGTTTCCAATCCCTGTGATTCTGTAATATTTTGTATGAACTAACTTGTCTTACTCCATATACTATTTTGCAATGTACATACTTGTATTCTTGTGCATCTTACCAAAGCCTGGATTCCTTGCAGTCTTGGATATATCTTACTTCTCTTCAAATGTTTTGGTTAGGTTTTTTTGTTTGTTTATTTGTTTGTTTTAGGAAATGGATACATGAATAGACGACATCTGATGTTTGGTTTTAATGATGAGATTATATATTTCTTAAAAGTTAACACATTTTAAAGAAACAAATATATCAGTAAACATCTAACACTGTTGCTATGGCTTAGTACATCAATAATTCCTACAAAGTTTGGAACGACTGACACCCTAGCAACTCATTTTATGATCTGTCATCATTGTTGAGATCAAATTAATAATCTCTTTTGGAAACATGTATTTAGAAACACACACACACACAAAAAAAAAAAAAAAAAAAAACACACACAAAACTAATAAATGTAAAATTTTAGCCTTAATTTCTTTGTAAGGTTTACATGACTAGTATTCTTTTCACCTAATCATAAAATAGAAGTTTAAAATTCTTTGACTGTCTTTCTGGTATTTTTATTTTATGCCTAGAAGGTATCTCACATTATGCTACAAGCTGCCACAATCTGTGACTTTTCTCTAGGTAAATTTCCAATAAAGAGGCACTGACAAAAATGGAGTGACAGAGGGTGACTTTAAAGTCAACCACTCAGTCACAGATGTGCTCCTAGAAATGCATTAGTGCCCAGGGACCAAATTACATGCCACCAAGTTAAATCTTAGCAAACTGATACTGGTTATAGTGTAATCAACTGGAAAAGTACCACCAAGTTGGCTTATCAATGATTCTTGAGTTATAACAGCAACCTATTTCCATTGGAAAAAATACATCATATACAAGATAATATCCTTTCTCCCCATAAAATTTAAAAAAATGCAAGTAGTTTGCTAGATATTTTTAGTATAACACTCTGTCATGCATGTGTTAGACAAGAAGATAGTAAACAGCTATGAACTTTGGTCCTCAGTTTTTCTCACATAGGGAGAGCATTCGCTGAAGTGTAAAAAAGAGAAAATAAAAATAACTTCAAAGAAAACTAGAAGCAAGGAGGGCAGGAGATGAGCAAGGAGGACGATTGAGGGAATTAGCAAGAAGGACTGAGGGAAAGCCTACAATATAACATCTCTTTCAGATCATATCAATTTTCCTCAGGTAATATTTTCAGTAGCAATTTCACAGTTTCCGAACCCCAATACTTTTTTTCTGTGTGCAGTACTCTTGCTCAGAAAGCAATAACTTCTCAAAAACAACCATCATGCAATCTCTTTTGTCAATAAAAGGCAACAATGCCTGAAGCATGACATTTAAATATGCCTTAAATCACTCATGCGGCTATTCCATTAATAGTGCAATACAGCCATAGAGGCTTGTACTGTGTCAACTTTATGGATTACATTGTTTAATGTAAAATAGATATGTGGAAGATCTCTTGTGAGTTATTTTATGACTATTCCTTCCCTTAAAAGCTTGCATGTAATTCCATAGATATTAAGTTTTGAATCTGGACAGCAAAAATACTATGCACATAGATTTTTGTTAAATTGAATTTTCTAAACATTTAGCAGATTTGATGTGCCATTACTAGATACTGAGAGACATTGCTTCTTGGATTTTCACTATTCTCTATAAGTTGTGGAGCTAGAAGCAAAGACTGTACAACATTACACCTAGCTGACTAAAAGCACATACCTTCAGATAATAAAAGAAGAGTCAAACATAAACATGTGTTTGCAAACAGATAACTTGGGTGAAATCCATGGTATCCTCACCTAAGTGGCTCTTCATATTTGGAGGAATCCAGGTACCAATGACATTGCGTTAGGATCCTTGGCCACTTCTGTACATTTACAAGGCTCAGCGCTTTTGTTGAATTCACTGGGGCTAAGAAACCAATTTAGCCCCAAGTGAATACTTTGTTCTACTTCAAAGATTATTGGTTGGGGTTATTAAGAGCTTGGGACAATAAAACAGGCTTACTAGAAGGGTACGTAGGTAGTTTTAAGACTAAGATTTGGAAGAATTAAGGTAATTTAGAAAGGTTGAAAAAAAAAAAAACACTCAGCAAGTATTACAAGTACTTTTCACTGTTCCAGATGAAGGGGATAGAAATGTGGTAAGAGACTATTGTATTTCCAAGCTTAAAGTGAAAGAAAATATAGATATTAAGAAATCATACAATCCAAGATGGAAAGTGCTAGAATCCAGATACATATGAAGGATATAGGACTGAGCAGTTCAAATATGACTCAGGAAGAGTGGAGTATGTGATATAGTAGATAATAATGCTGGTACATGAATTGATCACTTAAACACTGGTAATTCTGACTCAGTATTATTATACCTAAAAATATGATCTTCCCCACTACAATATAACTTCTGCTTTAGGAAACTGAATTGTTGGGGTGCCTGGGTGGCTCAGTGGGTTAAGCCTCTGCCTTTGGCTCAGGTCATGATCCCTGAGTCCTGGGATCGAGCCCTGCATCGGGCTCCCTGCTCAGCAGGGAGCCTGCTTCCTCCTCTCTCTCTTTCTCTCTCTCTCTCTCTCTCTCTCTGCCTGCCTCTCTGCCTACTTGTGATCTCTGTCTGTCAAATAAATAAATAAAATCTTTTTAAAAAAAAAGAAAAATCAATCGTCTTTTAATTTCTCAAAGAGACTAAATTACTTTCTACTTTTGTGCTATGTTTTGTATCATTCGCACTGCCTGAATTCTGCCTTTCCCTGTGAATAGTGAATAGTCATAGTTTTTGATCCACCGTCTATTTTATCTCCCATATTAATTCACCTCCAGCTCTCCAGATAATACTTAGTTACTTCTCCTGTATGCTCAGAGCACTTCACATTTATCTTCACTTCATAGCTTATCATCAACTTACCTGTAGGCTTTCTTTCCCAGGCAGTATAATTCTTTTTTTTTTTTTTAAAGATTTTATTTATTTGTCAGAGAGAGGAGAGTGAGAGAGCACAGGCAGACAGAATGGCAGGCAGAGGCAGAGGGAGAAGCAGGCTCCCCGCCAAGCAAGGAGCCCGATGTGGGACTCGATCCCAGGACGCTGGGATCATGACCTGAGCCGAAGGCAGCTGCTTAACCAACTGAGCCACCCAGGCGTCCCCCCAGGCAGTATAATTCTTGAGGTTAAGAATGTACCTCATTCTTCTCTGTAATTGCCTCAGTGCTTGATATATAGAAGGTGCACAATAAATGTTTATTAGATGAATATACGACTTCATGCATGAGAGTACTCAAGATTATTTAAGAACAGTTTGTGACCTCCACAGTATGACATGAAGGTTGCCACCCTCATCCATCTGCCATTTGCTTAAATCCATTTTTCTGGATCTTGAGACTATTTTCATCTTTGAATATTTTCTATAAAAACCATCCGAACATTATCAGTGAAGATATAAGTAAAGATAGACAACTCTCCGAGACAAAGCAGAATGCAAAATTTAAGTTAAATCATGAGTTGCCAAGAAGACATTTTTACCAATCTCACAGTTTTACTCAGATCTAACTCTGAAAACCACCTTACCTAGAATTTCCTGTTCTCACAACACTTAGTGTTTATTTTAATGTCATCCCCCAATATCTCTTTATAGACATCATCTCAATGATTCCATGTAATATAGCTGGTGAACTCCTGAGGGGTCCTTACAACACTTGATGCTCCAGACCACCAGCTTTGAAAGAAAGAAAGAAAGAAAGAAAGAAAGAAAGAAAGAAAGAAAGAGAGAGAGAGAAAAGTTTATGATGGTCACACTATTAAAGAAAAAAAAAAAAGGCTGAAAGAATGATCAAAGCTTTCTTTTGTTGAACCCACTTCAGAAATGAGCTATTATTATCTGAGCTATCGTCTTCTTAAGGCTGAGTGGAATGAAGACATAAAATAAAACTAAAATAAGCCATAAATTCAGGCTTGCACCAGCCTGCTGAAATTTCCAGTTGTTCTCAAAACAGCTTTCTCTAAGCAGGGTAGATTTTGCTTAGATTTTCAATTCTATCTAGCCTCCCCAGGTAGGCAGAGGCTAAGAGGTTGTACAATTGGGATAACAGAAAGAAAAGTGTTTTACAGGGAGTAAAGCATTTAGCTAGCATCTGAGTGGGTTTTTGAAGGGGACTCAGATCTCAAGCAGAAAAAAAAAGGTGAAGATGCAGTAGTCCCCCATTATCTGTGGTTCTTTTTTCCACAGTTTCAACTACCCATGGTCAACCATAGTCTGGAGACAGATGATCCTCCTTCTAAGATATTGTCAGAAGGTCACTGGTAGCCTACCCCTATGCTGCAATGCCTACGTCATTCACCTCATGTCATATGATGTAGGCATTTTATCATCTTACATCATCACAAGAAGAAGGGTGAATATAGTACAATAAGAAATTTTGAGAGACAGAGATACCACACTCACATAACTTTTATTACAGCATATTGTCATAATTATTCTATTTCTTTATTAGTTATTATTGTTAATCTCCTACTGTGCCTAACTTATAAATTAAACTTAATCATAGGTATGTATGTATAAGAAAAAGATAGTATATATAGGGTTCAATATTATCTGCCATTTCAGGCATCTGCTATGGATCTTGGAACATAATTCCTGTGAATAAGATGATACAACTGTATTAATGATGTTGCCAATGTTACAGGGAGGAGATTTCAGATCTCATAGTAGCTTATCCTCTTTCTTTTTTTTTAGATTTTATTTATTTATTTGACAGAGAGAGATACAGCAAGAGGGGGAACACAAGCAGGGGGCGTGGGAGAGGGAGAAGCAGACTCCCTCCTAAGCAAGGAGCCCGACGTGGGGCTCAATCCCAGAACCCTGGGATCATGACCCGAGCCAAAGGCAGACACCCAATGACTGAGCCACCCAGGCACGCAATAGTAGTTTACCCTCTTGTGATATTCTGGATGTTTTATCATTTATGGCAAATTTCAAAAAGACCGCAAGAGTTTGAAGTCCTTCCCATCAAAGCACAAGAGGGTGGGAATTCTATCCACAATGTTAAAAACAAGTTCGTCTTGTGACTTGCTTTGATTAAGTAAATGACCCAGAAACATTACTGTGTCTCCAGCCTAGTCCTCAAGAGCACTTGTAACTTTTATTAAGTTCTTGGAATAGCTACAATCTAGTAGAATCTAAACAGGTTCTTCCTAGATTGTTAGTTGGACAGAGACATGTGGTGTAGATATCCTCATTAGCTGTGTTAGTAGAAAGATATCAGATATGAGAATAAGACTATTTCAGATATCACGGCCCATAGCCAAAACTATCACCAACCACGGAACTATGGGTGAGTGTCACGAAGATCAACCTAGTCTGGCCATATAAGCAAACTGATCAGATGATCAACAGGTGCATTAACAATAATAACAGTGGTTGCTTTAATCATTAAGTTTTGGGAAGTTCTCCTTGCATATCAAAAATTTGCTGAGAATTCTTTATTATCATATTCACTATTTAATATAATATTCTAAGTGCTATAATAGGAATAATCAGAATGCTATGGAACATTCAATTTAAGAAATGCTTTTCTTAAATGTACACTTATATGAATGTCTTCTTATTTAACCATTTCTATAAAGTTTAAATAGCCAAACTGATATTCTGTCTAAATGTAGTGTACTGAGCTGGTACCCTCCGTTTCCCAAATATTCAAGGGGTTAGAATAAAAAGAAATTGAATCAGACCATCTTCTACCCTTCCTGGGTAGCAAAAAGGGAACTCTGTATATTCAAACAGGAACAGGAGAGAGCCAAATCCTTCTCAAAACAGTAATGCAGTCATCTAGTATCACAACAAGGACAAAAGTCAAAGCCATATCAGTGGATTTATTTATTCCAATTGGGCTTTGACCATAGTTCCCAAGGGATAAAATTATCTCCCTTGGCTAGAGGTTCTTGCTTTTTAGTGATTTAGAAAGAATATTAAAAGCAGATTTCTCTGGTGTGGAAAGTCAACCCCTATTAATGCTCATACATGGAACAAGATCTCATGCCCTAACTCTTCCATATCTCCACAACAAACCAACCATGCCTAAGGAGAATCTGACTAACCTTCAGGGAAAATCTTTGTACTGATCTATCGCAGATTTCTGGATTTAGTAGGATACCCCTCTCTCTTTCTCTCTCTCTCTCTCTCTCTCTTTTTTTTTTTTTTGAAGATTTTATTTATTCATTTGACAGAGAGAGATCACAAGTAGGCAGAGAGAGAGGAGGAAGCAGGCTCGCCGCTGAGCAGAGATCCAGATGCGGGGCTTGATCCCAGGACTTTGGGGTCATGACCTGAGCTGAAGGCAGAGGCTTTAACCCACTGAGCCACTGAGGTGCCCCAGGATACCTCTCTTTTAACCACAATTTCTTCTAAGTAATCTCTTAGAGTACACACTCTACTCGATAGATTTTTATATTATTATTCTCTAATAGCCAGATTTTTTTACCCATATTCTAAGAGACTTAAGGAAACCCTAATGGCTTGATATAAGTAATGTACATTTTTGAATGTGCTCAGTAATATAGTAATTATTCCAGCTTCTCAAGGTGAACACAAGTTTATATGGTGAAGTAATCACTCAGGAACTGGGAAGATTGATGTGAACCTATGTTTTGAGTGATTCTGATACCGCACGCAAACCTTCAGAAGTCAGAGTGAAAAAATCAACTTGAAAAATGTGTCTTATTCAATGTGCAAAGATTAAAGCAAACATTTGATATGCAGCTAATTTCTAAGTTTCTTGTTTTGCTTTTTCTCACATCAGCAAATGTGCAGTCAATACAGTATGCGCAAAGCCTCAGATATAATTATGTATATGAAAGATTGTAAATAGCCTTTCAATTTTTTGGTAATTTACATATTTTGTGTGCACATAATATTCTGGAATAAGCACATGATACCCAAAGAAGGTTAAAGATAGGAATAGATCATCTTTATTTTAATGAAGCAAAGTTTTGCATTTCTAATATTTGTGTTCAAATTACAGAGTAAACCAAAGCATTAACTTAGCCACTCTCATGAATTTATACACATACACACACACACAACACATACTCACATGCTTGGGTTCACCATTTAGTATGTGTTCGCTCTGTGTCAGGAATTGTGCAGGATAGAGGGGATGAAAAGCTAATTAAGTATCACAGAACTCTCAAAGGGAACAGATCCTTTCCTTATGAATGAGTGCAATGAGAAAATGCACAAAGGTGATCATGGAGATAGGATCCTTAAGAAAAATAAAACTCAACTTAATACTCAGGAGTTGGAAAGTAGGTGACATATAAGTCAGTAATCAGTCTACTGCCTTGCTATAATAACTACTAGAGAATTTCCTTTTTATCAGTTAAGTAGATTGTTAAAGGCATATAGAAGAAGATGCTTGTAATAATTATGGACCTTCATGCACAATTATGTCTCCCCATTCCAATCTTTCCTGTTGTCCCAGGAAATGCTGTTTTTGGGCAGAAGTATTTGAGGTGACTTTAATTAGTATTATAATAGTCTTTACTTTGTATTATGAACAATAAAGAGCTCCTGGAAGGATGAGAAGTGGTAACTCCAGTTATCTATTGTCTTACGGAAAGGTCTTTACTTTGTAGTTTCTTTAGAACTACTTTTTTTTTTTTAAGATTTTATTTTATTTATTTGACAGACAGAGATCACAGGTAGGCAGAGAGGCAGGCAGAGAGAGGAAGGGAAGCAGGCTCCCTGCTGAGCAGAGAGCCCGATGCAGGGCTCGATCCCAGGACCCTGGGATCATGACCTGAGCCGAAGGCAGAGGCTTTAGCCCACTGAGCCACCCAGGTGCCCCTTTAGAACTACTTTTTAAGTCAAAGATCCATTATAAGGGTTAGTTTACTTAAAACTCTGAGAATATAATCCATTAATTTACTTAACCAGGTACAGATGAATTGTCATAAACTAAAAGAGATTTAAGAAGTTAGAACATCTTCTTCAAACCTTTCACTGTGAAGCACTTATTCTTCCCTGTGAATACCTCAAACTTGGTAGAGTCATGTGACTTCAACTATTGAAATACTGACTGAAGGAAGACACCAAGTATATTGGATAAGTAGGATAAGCTCAAGTTATTGCTTATCATTTCTAAAGAAAATAAATAGAAGTTCTAGTTTATCTCCTCCCACACCTTAATGCTTAATCTTGTGCCCTGGGAATACCAACGCTTCACAGCTCCAGAGTAAAAAGAGCCTATTAATTGCTGCTCAGTATGTACACATACATATCCCTGAAATAACCAAGCGATATACTCATTCTTACTAAATGTGAAGCTCTCTATGATTTTCTATATAATATATTCTATTTAATTAAAAATGTTTACTGTAATCCACTAAATTAAGCTTATAATTTATTAATGTACAACTATATGCAGTTTTAAAAATACTATTCTTGATAATGGAGAGATAGTAAACATCAAGAAGCATCGTGGTGGTATTGTTAGGTCTGTAAGGTTCACTCCGGTATCTGAGTGGATGTAAGACTAGACAGGGAAACAAATAGGACACATTTGCATTACTCCTATCAAAAAATAATGTCCAAATTAGAGCGGTGTTAGTAGGAATGGAAAGGACAATTTTAAAACAAAGGACTTATTTACTAGGTTGAATTAACAAGACTTAGTTATTTAATGGCTATGAGTAGTTGGAGGGTTGGGAAAGGGTAGTAAGAGAGACAAACCAGGGACCAATCCCTGTTGTACAACATGATTGAGCTGATGAATTCTGATGGTGCCACGAAAGTACAGTAAATATCAGGGGCTGATCAAGCTTAGTTGTGTTGACTTTGAAGCACCTCTAGAACATGTATTTAGAGATGTCCCACTGTTAGATGTTGGATCTGAAGTGCCAGCAAGAAGTTTAGAAAACAGAAGTATGTAAGTCATCAGTACATAGTAACTACCTCCCTTGTGAACAAAGGCAGATCACCTGGTGAGAGACTACAGAATGAAAGTAGCAGACCCCAGTGGCAGAATTATGAAGAGAACTAACACGTCCTGCTAGACAAGGCACAAAGAATCTCAAGAGAAGACCGTGCAGAACTTGGAGGATAAGGAGTTTGTAATGCCCCAGAGGGCTGATGAATAATTTCCAGATGTGCGGAAATAAAAAGTGTCCAAGACAGCAGAGAAGACCATCAGGACCTGAACAATAAATGTTCATTGAGTTTGGAATTTTGGAATTATGAGGCCATTGATGAAGAGTGGGAGATATTCCTGCAAAATACACTGCTGAGGTGAAGAAGTGGGTACAAACACACAGCTTTCACAATCTCTTTGTGACAAGTTTGTAGGTGAAGGGAAGGGAGAAAATAGATCAGAGTAGTCTGGAATCAAGAGAAAGTTCTTTTATTTTTTGATGGCTGGTTTTGTTTCCGTTTTTGTTCATTAGCAGACTAAGAGTTTTGACAATATATTGCGATAAGGAATGAGAATGATGGAACCCTAATAAAAATTAAAATAAAGCCTAAAATTCACAACAAGAATATCAGTAAGGAATGTTATCACGTGATTTCCCCAAAACAAGATATATCAATGACCAATTTTTTAAATGAACTGATTTTTAAACCTTAAAAAAAAGGACAAAGCAAAGCCTTAGAGCCATCAAAAAAGGATATTTTCACCTATTAAAATATATTTCTACATCTCATGAATACCTTCAACAGAATTTTAGTATTAATTAGAATTCCTGACTTTCAGACACATTATAAAATGGTGGGAAATAAACAATAAATATGATATATTGTGACACATTAAAGATGGCCAAAGTCCATCGATATCCACCATTCAAGAAGTAGGGTGTATGTTCTTCTGCCTTGAATCTGAGCAGACTTTGGGGACTCTTTAAACAAATCCAAAATAGTAAAAGAGAAACCTTTCTAGTTTCAGAACCTAGGCCTTAAGAAGAAACTACAGCTTCCTGTCTCTTGACACAGTATACCTAGCCGCTTCTTGCTGCCTGCCACGTGAGAAATCCAACCACCTTGACATGATCACACTGGAGTGGTCAAATGTAGACACTGGTCAGCTGATCCAGTTGAGTCCCACCTTCCAATCATTTCAGCCGAGGCATCAGATATATGAGTGAAGCTGCTCTGACCTTCCATACCAGCCCATCAGTCAATGACACAGAGCATTGAATCTCTCAGATGAATCCTAATTCACAAAGTCATGGAACATAATAAAATAGTTATTGTTTTAAGCTGCTAACTTTTTTAAAAGATTTTATTTATTTATTTGACAGGGAGAGAGACAGAGAGAGGAAGGGAGCACAAGCAGGGAGAGCAGCAGGCAGAGGGAGAGGGAGAAGCCAAGCAGGGAGCCCAATGTGGGGCTCAATCCCAGGACCCTGCGATCGTGACCTGAGCCAAAGGCGGATGCTTAAGCAACTGAGCCACCCAGGTGCCCCTTAAGCTGCTAAGTTTTAATGTAATTTGTTATGCAGCATTAATACCTGGAACACATGTTTTAAGAAAGACTATTATAGTCATAAATTAACAATAAAAAAGAAGTAAGGTCCAAAAAACATGTCCCAACAATTTTCTTGACAATTACTTATCTTAACTCCTTCTTTATATGCTACCCAGGGGAAGAAAACAATAAAAAAAATTTCTCATGATTTGATTTGGTTTTATTCAATAATGATACATGATTACATTATAAAAATTTTAAAAATCTATCCTTTACCATATTTCGATATGACACTAAAAGAAAAAGAATCCTGTGATGTTAATGCTATTTTTATACCCATTATCTATACATTTAAGTAATGTTCTTTAATAAAGAATAATAAATACATATCACTGTATGTTAGCAAATATTTTCCATTGTTGATAATGCATATTTGAGGCAGACTAAAAGAAAAAGAATGATAGCTAATGTATAAAATATAGTGAAACCTGATAATAGCTTCCAAATAATGTTTCCTTTCCACACAGTACTCACGAAAACAAAACACACCAAAAAACAAAATATCCAGGTATGAGCCTTGATGTTCAAGGTAGATTATTTATGTACTTATTCTTTATGGAAATTGGAGACACTTGGATAATATAAATTATATAAAAAGTTCTATGAAGTCTATTTTTCTTTCATTTTGTGTGGTTTCCTGCAGACTATAATAACCAATTGTTTTAATTTAAATAATGTTGTGTGTGAGCATTTTCACTATGGTAAATTCAGGCAGAAACCTCAGGAAGTAGTGATGCAGTAAATGGAATTTTCTCTATTGAGTCAGTGTTATCCCTAATATCTTGCAAAGTGTTAGGATGCATACTGCTACTGGCATGATTTCTTTTGGGGAAAAACAGTGAAAAGGAATTTACTTCTTCCCTCTCCAGTTGTCCCCATCTCCCTACCACCCCTGGGGATGGAAATTTGGGTGTACTAAACGAGGGTAAGAGTTTTAGAAGTATCTCTTTTTTTGTTTGTTTTTAAGTCTTTTTTTTTTTAAGATTTTATTTATTTGACAGAGAGACAGGGAGAGAGGGAACACAAGCAGAAGGAGTGGGAGAGGGGGAAGTGGCTCCCCACTGAGCAGGGAGCCCAATGTAGGGCTCAATCCCAGGATCCTGGGATCATGACCTAAGCTGAAGGCAGACATGTAATGACTGAGCCACCAAGGTGCCCCACAGAAGTATAAATTGGTAGATAGTAGATATAGACAGATGGATAGACGACTGATAGATACATAGATACATAGATACATAGATACATAGATACATAGATAAATAAGACAGATCCTCTCCACTACTGTTCAGAATGTTATATGAACTACAAAATTAGGAATTTGAATGTGGTAGGTAAATTATTTCATATGAGATAAAATGAATGTAAAGCAAATAATATTTTCCAACTATCTTCTAAAACTAAAGATAGTTGACATTAAAAGGAAAGGTTCTAAGGAATTAGAAGTTTAAAGAAAGATTTATGTAAAATCATTTATCTCTATTTCTGCCTAAACTTTATGTTGGGGGCACATTATTTTAACTAACGATAGTATGAGTGATCCTATTATTTTATTTTCTTATAGTTAAAAAATATGCTTTTGATTGTAATTTTCACTGCTTGGAGTATAATAAAAAATACTAAAAATGTAATGCTATATAAAGCAACCCTGGACTAGATCTCTCTTTTTATTAATGAGTATTTCTCTGCTTAACAAAAACTAATTAATGTTAAGTACTATTTGAAGAGATATCTTTATGTAAGACATCAGATACAGAATATTTTTCAGTGCATGATTAGCTAAAAATATCTGAAAGACAAATTTTTCATGATATTTGCTGTTCATAAAATAAAAAATTGAATTTAAAAGGATTATATCATATAAGGACCTTTCTTTAAAATTTTGATGATGCCATTAATTTTAACAATAGCATTACTATAAGATGAAGGCTACCCTCTAATAATTCATGTAAAAGTTGTTGCTCTGTTGTTTTTCATTAGTGAATGCACAATTAACTGATTTAGATAAAACACAAAGATAAAGACTCATAAATCCTTCATTCATGGACAGATATATATTGAGTGTCTATTATGTAGGCATGTCAGATATGTCAGACATAGTCAAAGCAAAAACTCCAGATTGTTTGGTTTTGGGAAACTTACATTCTAAGTGGAAAAATATAGAATAAAATAAAATATATTATGTTAGATTGTAAATGCTAAGAATGATAGAGCAAGAGAAGGAATACAGAGTTAATGGCTCTGAGAAGAGTGTTCTATTTTACAAAGTTTAATTAGGGAAGACCTCTCTGAAAAAGTGACCCTCAAGGAGAGCAGAATGAGCTGAGGGAAAGAGCCATGTAGATATCTGAAATAAAGAAATTCTCTGCTAAGAAAACAGAATATGGAAAGAGCTTGAAAAGAGGAAAGGGCATGGCCATGAGACATAAAGACAGGGAAAGCCAGCTGCTAGAACAGATGGACAAGGGGAGAGAGATTAAAAGGACAGAAAGTAGAGGTGGGATGGGTGACGATCCTGGGAGGACCTAGAAGGCCAAGGTAAGGGCTTCGTAATTAATTCTCAGGAAGATGGGAAGCTATCTCAATGTTTGGAATAGAGAAGTGACATTTTGTCTTTGTTGTGAAAAGATCTCTCTGGCTGTTATATATCATTAGTTACATAATACTGAATTACATTTGTTGTTAATAACAAAGGAAAGAAAATCCTGTTATGAATCATTATAAGAAAGTCAGACAAACCCAGCTCAAAGGTTCATTTTAATTGGTCGTTTTCAAGATATTTGCAACGCATTTTATGGATCTAATTGTACTCAATCTTAAGGTCTCGTCATTATTATAAGCCCTAATGTCAAATATGAAAATTAAAATTTCTCATTAGGGAATTCTGAGAAGTTCTTGGGTGATCTTCCATTAGCCTCACTTTTACTTCCATTTATAGTCTTACATGTCTTTCAAGGTCTAAATTACTATTCATCTAGCTCTCATCCAGCTATGAGTAATTTCTAATAGACAGATCCCCCAGTTAGCTTCTGCATAGCAAAAAGTGTGTGATGTACTAATTGAATCTCAATTAGCTTACACCATATCTCTTACAGAATTTCAAAACCTGTTTGTTGCCATATTAAAGGTGTGGAGAAAGGAGGACAAATATTTTGTGTTCTTCTGTATTTCTGTGAAAAGGAATCCAACTATCTGTTTAGGACTCGCGGCTTTCATCATATTCAAGTAGAAAAGAAGCCTATGAATAAATAAAGGGATAAGGTGCCTTCTTTTATGAGCTGTCAGAGAACACTGAAGAGCACAAGATAATGTTTACTTTAGAGCAAGGGTACAAGTGGCCATATCGTCCACAAGAAGCCAAACCACAGGCTCATTCTTCTGCTCACCTGCGATGCTGTGATTTTCTTCAGTTCCAAAATAATTAGCATGAAATGTGATTTCTTATTGGAAAATCACTCAGCTGGCTTACTTGAATCTCTATTGAATTGGTTCACAAAGAAAACAACAGTGAAACAGCTAATAAGTTGGGGACAAAAAGAAAGCCAAGGAAATTTATACTAAAAAAGGGAGAAACCCTTCATAATTAGATGAGATGGGAACTCATTGTGATTTATACAGTAGACCACACTCCCTAGTAGAAGTTAAAATATATTTCTTTTAAGAGGCACTATAAAGAGAGGAAAAGTATTATTAAGGCCAGCAACCTAGAGAAACTGAGAAATTTTCAAAGAAAAGAGATGTTGTATAGGCCTCAGAATATTCAATTTCTTCATTTCCCCTCAAGGTTTTTGGTGAAATGAATGGTAGACTGTACTTTGTTTATGAACAATCAGGTACTTCCTAGGAATACAGTTTCTCACTATAATGAAAATAATGAAACAAATAATGAAGTCATGGCAGAATTTAAAAAATAACTTAAGAATAATAGGCTTATAAGTAGTCAGCAAATGTGGGATGAAGAAAGAGACCCAATTAACACCTGGTTTTCAACGTATACATACTGAAACACACACACACACGTATATATATATACACATATATGTATATATATACACAGTCATTATTCTAGGCTTAAGGAATACAGCTCTGAATAAGAAGGGCTCACATTCATGAAGTTTACATCTAATGAAGAGAGAAAGATCGTGGACAAATAAATCAATGAAAAAGAGCATTTTATTTATTTATTTGACACAGAGAGAGATCACAAGTAAGAAGAGAGGCAGGCAGAGGGAGAGGGAGAAGCAGGCTCCCTGCTGAGCAGAGAGTCTGACGCAGGGCTGGATCCCAGGACCCTGAGACTATGACCTGAGTAGAAGGCAGAGGCTTAACCCACTGAGCCACCAGACGCCCCCCAAGAAGAGCATTTCAGACAGAAATGAATGCTGCAAATGAAGTAAAAATAGAGGAAAAGACTTGAGAGTTATTGGTTAAATTAGGTCATAGTTTAGGAGTCAGGGAAGCAAGGTGTTTCTGAAATTTCAATTGAATTAAAACTGAAAGGGCAAGAAGAAGTGATCAGGCAGTATCCTAGACAGAGGACAGGTAAATGCAAAGCCCCCAGGAGAGACAAAACTCGAAGCATCAAGAAGGCTGGTGTAGCTGGAACACAATGTTAGGGAGGGAGGTAGCAGTGGGAGGAAATGGTCCAGAAAATGTAAGCAGGGATCAAAACTTAAATTTTATTTTAGTGTGATGCAAGGCTATTGAACAGGTTTAATCTGAAGAGAGACCAGATTTGATTTATATTATAAAAAAAGTTCCCCTGAGGTCAATGTGACCAAGATTGAATAGAAGTTAGAAGGTTAGAGGCATAGTTCCGATGAAAGACAATGATATCTTGGGCTTAGAAATTTAAAGTGTCAGGAGAAATTTTTTTTAATTATAATAAAGAATAAAGTATTCTAAGAACCCTTAAGCACTTTACAATCATCCACTAACACATGTACAATTGATGTGCTAATTACAGATCATTCTGAGCCTTTGATTAATATTGGCTCCCTAAGGAGTCTTATTAAGCAAATATTTGTATCATTAAGACTAATTGATTTTCTTTTAGACATACAGACTAGTGCCTTTTACAAGTGAATGTACCAAACTTAAGGATCATGGAGAGAACATTATCTATCACAGTTAACCTACACATCATCAGAGCCCTAGAAACCAGGAGCAGAACATATTCACAGCATGATGCAAAATTAAAGCTACCTGTCCTTGACTTCATCTTCAATAATAAATACTTAAGAAGCTGAAGATGATGATGATGACTGATGATTGATGATGAAGATACTGTTACAGTAGCCTTTCAATGGAAAAATAGAGGTACTCATTTAAGGTGTTAAGCATCTTAATTTTTGAACTGTTTTCTATTAGTAGTGATAGATTTAGGCCAGTTCATCCATCATTTTCTAATAGACTCTCTTGTGATGAATTGAGAGAAGCCATTGTGTTAGGAGTTCAAAAGGAGGCCAAGGAACAGAAGCATAAATTTAACGGAGACCCTGATCCTGATTCTCTGTATGTGTTTTGTGGTTTGTGTGTGCGTGTGCGTGTGTGTGTGTGTGTGTGAAAGAGAGAGAGTGTACACACCTGTGAGCTAGCAAGTGAGACAAAAGAGGAAGAAGCTATTAGAGATTTTAGAGATTTTACTGAGTACTACCCATTGTACTATTTCCTTACCTATTCACGGGTGATCAGAACAAGACAACTCATACAGATACTAAACACATCTGCCAGCCCAATATCAGGTCAAAGGCATTATTTACCGTAACTGCATTTCAATTGTTAAACTTTTTGCTGTTGTTGTTGTATTTACATTTTGCTCTTCCTCTTATGACATTCAATTACAACTTTTTAGTTTTTATTTTTTTTAATTATGTTCAGTTAGCCACTGTATGGTACATAATTAGTCCTTGATGTAGTGTTCCATGATTCATTAGTTAAGTATAACACCCAGTCCTCATCACAGCATGTGACCTCCTCAATACCCACCACCCTGCCAACCCCCTCCCCCAAACCTCCTCCCCTCTGAAACCCCGAGATTGTTTCTCAGGGTCCACAGTTTCTCATGGTTCCTCTCCCTCTCTGATTTCTCCCCCTTTGGATTTCCTTCCCTTCCCCTGTCATCCTCCATGCGGTTGCTTATGTTCCACATATGAGTGAAACCAGCTTCTTCTGTCTGGTTGCCTACTACAATCTCCACTAGCAGCAACCAAAAAAGAAGGAAATCATAATTACTGGGTTATGCTATTTCAAGAACTATGGATTAGACCCTGAAAGTGGGTAATTTCTTCAGTCTATTATTGTTGGGTAACATCTGCAAAGTTTTCAATCCAGAATATGATCAAAGCACTACTTTTTACACTTGTATCCATCAATTAATAGAGACTGAAGTATACTTCAATGTTTTCCCATCATAAATAAGAAAACTGAAATATTGAGAGATATTCACCTTACCTAAGCCAACACAGCTGATTAGTGATTCACGAACCCCAGGGCTTCAAGTTAATAAAATACCATCCATATTATCCTAAGCAACCAAATACCATTGTGATCAATATGATTACCAAAATAAGGTATCTATAATATTCACTCTCTTAAGTTTATATATAGTGTGTTTCTTATGCCATTAAACTCATTTTGTATATTTACACACAAAAAAACATCCAGTACTTTAAAAGAGAATAGGTATTTTTTAATAAGCAATAAAGAGTGACTTAAAATATATTAGAATGTTTACAGATAAACAGTAATAATTCCAACTTTTTTAAAATAGTAGGCTGTCAATTTATACATTCTACTTTTTATTTATTATTTCTTTTTTTTTTAAGATTTTATTTATTTGACAGAGAGAGACACAGTGAAGGAGGGAACAGAAGCAGGGAGAGTGGGAGAGGGAGAAGCAGGTTTCCTGCTGAGCAGGGAGCCAGATGCAGGGCTCAATCCCAGGACCCTGGGATCATGACCTGAGCCAAAGGCAGACTAGCCACCCAGGTGACTGAGCCACCCAGGTGCCCCTCTACCCTTTCTTAAATATCATTATGAATGGCAGCCTTTTCATTGAAGACAGTTTATTTTTTGATGTTACTCATATAACCACATACACTTTTCTTTGTATTTAAATTTCAAGGTAGAATGGTGAACTTCTTACAAAGATATTTTAGGAGTCAGGCTCCTATTACATTAGGTACCTAAAGGTTATGTATTCCCCTTACCATGTTTTTCAGTATAAAATAAAAGACTGAACTAGAATATTTACTTAATCATGTGGCTCTTGAGTAATTACTAATTTTGGCAGATTTCTCTAAAATTATGGTCATGAGCAACTTTCAAAGCTTTCGCTTTTTAAAGGCAGTAACATTCTGTCTTCCTTTGTTTTATTCCTATTTTATTTCTACCTTTGAGGTGCAGACACAATAAAAATTTCATCACCTTCAGAACAGCTTAAATCTCTACAACTAGAGAATAGTTGGGCACAGCAACAGCTAAATTGGGATAAATAGTAGATTCTGTTATTTTCGCAGCAATATCCTGCTGCAACTATGCTGAAAAAGTAAAATCATCAAAGCTAGGAAAGCACCAAGAGGCCTTCAGAAATCTTTTACAAGAAGTGTTGCACAAGAACCAGGCTCAAGTAAGTAGGTCTTGTTACATGCGCTTGCTGGTCTAGTAACACACTCTTCCGCATTGTCAGGACTCACTTTAGACTGTTCTATTTACAGCCTGTGAGGTTTCTCTGTGAAGAGGAATTCTAGTCACAGCACTTATGAAAACAAAACAGCATTTTCAACGTATTAATATAGTACATGAAAAAAAATGTCCAAATGTGGTTATATCCTTGAAATTGTGTCAGCTGAACTATAGTGACTGAATCAAACAGGATATTTTTTTTCCTCATGATAAAAATAGTCTTAGAGGAAACAGTTCAGGCCTGATACAGGAGCTTTCCAACGCCATCACAGTGTCTTCTTTAGACTTTTAATCTTACTCTCCACAGAGTTTGGAATTTAATGTCATGCTCATAGAATGGTTGCTCTGTTGCCAAGAATTATATCCATACAGGAGAAAGGGGAAAGGCCAAAGCCAAACAGCAAAAATCAGATTTCAGCCAATCCTCTTTCCTTCCAAAACCCTGCATGAGGGCCCACCAGTGATATCTACCTATATATTGTTGCCTAGAACTAGATCATGTGACTATGCCTAGTTTAAAAAAGTGTTTCGGAAGGTGATCATTCTAGCTGAGTACAATGCCAATCTGAAAACAAAGAAAGCATTTCCTTAGTTAAGGAAAAAAAGGGTTAAATAGTACTGACAGACAAGTAAAATTTGCTTTCCCTTACTTATGAAGGAAATGTTTATCTTGTTTAAAAGTCAGCTAACTTTAGGGCACCTCGTGGCTCAGTGGGTTGAGCATGTGACTCTTGGTTTCAGCTCAGGTCATGATCTAAGGGTCCTGAGATTGAGCCCCTGAGTTGGGCTCCACACTCAGCAGGGAGCCTGCTTACGATTCTTTTACTCCCTCTCTCTCTGTCCCTCCCTCACTCTCTCTCTCCAATAAATAAATAAATCTTTCAAAAAATATTAAAAGTTAGCTAACTCCTCCTTTGTTGTAGACATCTTCGATATTCCTACAGATAAAGGGCTTAGTAGACCTTTCTTTTTCAGATACAAAGTCAAATATTTTAGCCAGTTTCCCTTAATAGATTCCTTTGTCTCTTTTTCTATTCCTGTAGGCCTGGGCACCCCTACCTACACCTAAAATAAAACTCTTCAATAATAATTTTGATTTCAAGATGAGGAGTAGGATAGTTTTCTGAAAGGTGGAATGAAGAAAAGGGGCCTTTATATTTTATTTAGGGTAGAATGTTAACCCTGAAAAAAAGTGAATTTAAATCCAGGTCTATCACATGGTTGGGTCAACTCGAGAAGCATTAGAGGTTGACTTCTCATCAGGAAGCAAAGCAGCTCCTCTGTGAATGGCAGAACACGCAAGTCCCCATACCAATTATAGACGCAATTTCATATAGAACTATGCTGAACACAAGGGGGGATTAACCAGAGCAAATTTCTTGACCAATTCAGAATCAAACATGGAGAGTCATAGTTTTATGGTCATCATGATTTACCCTGGCATGAAATTGGAAGTTGGGTTTATAATAGGTAACATGTCCCTAGGCCATCTTCAGACTGAACATAATATCATAACTTCAGCTAGAGAGCCTTCTCTGTAATCTCTGTAATCAAGATCCTTATCTCTGTAAATTTCCTTGAGAAAGGCAAGGATTTTCAGGATTTATTAACAATAATATGTCAACCTATCCTCATCAGTATGTTTAAAGTATTTTATAAAGAGGGATTTTATAATAAATAGAAAAGTCTCTCATATATAACATCATAAGATGGTTGAGGATCATCTTGAGGTCACTCAGAATTGAGATAATTTCAGACTTAGCTATTTCAGCCTATGCCAACCCCTGACATCTCAATTTCCTCATTTTTAGAGTGACATAATAACACTTGCCTCAAATGTTTATTATAAAGCTTGAGTAACATAATAAACATAAATAATGCTTGAAGCAATGTCATCATATATTATATGCTCAGAAATGATTGCCACTGTTAATAAACCAAACTAGAAGGGAATGAAAATTGACCAAGTCTTCTAAAGTTTATCTGTATGTAGAAGAATTTGGGAGAGGCCCTTGTGGGTTTTTGTAAAACAGGTTGGTAATTAAATATCATTTTCTACCCCATTCTCTGAAAATATATTTTAATGCTTTTTAAAATATTATGAATAAAGTCACATGTGCAATTGAAAAGCATGTATTATCATTAGATCCCTTTATCAAAGCAAAAGTAGCCTCTTTTAGGTGCATAAACACTCAAGAAAAAACTAAAGGTAAGTTTGGGAAATAAAGATAGAAGATGGTTACCAAAGAGTTATCAAAAGAAACATTTAAATACCAAAGAATAGTAAACAATAGCAAAAATATCCTTATGATAGAGACTATGCTTAGGATGAAATTATGTGAGCCTGAGAAATCTAAGTGTAAAGTATGCTTGGAGCATCTTACCATAAGAGAAAGAGTGTCACATGGACAGTAAAAAGCTTTACCAGAGCACTTCAATTTTTTTATGTTTCATTAAAATGCTATGAACCAAACAGCCATAATATGCCTTCAACATTTACTCGTATTTGTCATTATAAGTCTAGAATAATATGAAATATCTAACACAAAACAACGTAATGGGTACTCATAATTCATAGTAAGAAACATGCTTGCACAAATGAAACTCATTCCTTATATCTCAGATGAAAGTCTCTTTCAATTTTAAAGCATCCGTTCTAGCTAAAAGGGCCCTTCAATATTTAAAGAGCATCAGCTTTCATCTTAAATGAGCTGTAAATGCTAAAACCTATTGTATGAACTTAAAGACAGTTTTGTTTTTGAGGAATGTACATAGGGCAAATATACATGTAAATACTCATTGTAGATTCCTCCCTTGTCTCTTTCCAAATAACCATAATTTGAATCTAAAGGAAAGGTTTGTAACTTACTTACTCTTTAAGTTAGAATGGATGATTATCAACATACGCTCTATTATAGATATACAGACATAAAAATACAGATTTATTGTACCTGTTACAAACAAAGACGAATATGAACTTGTCCCTGCCATCAAGAACCCTATGCTCTAGTTGTGAATGAATCTGAATAATAAGCTAGCATTGATATAAGATCTATAATGAAAGAGTAGGTGGGCGTTAGTGGAATGGAGAAGGGAGCAAATTTATTGGCTATTCACTGGAAGAGAAGGTAAAACTGAATGAAGAGTGTCATGGTGCCATATGGTTCAGTACCTGGAAGAACGGGACAACAGATAAGAAACCAATCAGTCTTGAAGACAGCTGGTGTCTTTTTTGAAGTGGGAAAGAAGGAGGACATTTCCAGAACTGTGGCCATGCAAAAGCCCAAGTAAGAAGACTTAGGTAGACACAACAAATGTCTATGAGTAGGGAGAAGAGTGTGGTTGTGTATAATTAGTTTTTAGGGGAGATGGATTGTTAAATTATCCCACCTGGAGGGCTTTGACATAAGGCTCAGTATATTTTAAAGCTACAAACAAGAAACTGCATTCAGACAATAACATTGTTTGCTCAGAACACTAAGAAAATAAACTTTTTCTTAGTGTTCTGAGCAAACAATGTTATTTTGTGGTTATTTTGTGAAACAGCCCCCAAAATATTTGGGGCAATAGGATTGTTTCCTTTGTGGGTAAACACATTTTAGAATTTTATGTACATTTTTAAAAAAAATTTAGACTTAGTTTATAGGTAATTCAATGTAATTTGGTATTGTTAATCTATTCAAATTGTATTTTAATATTTCTATTTTCTAATTCTATATTGCTATTGTAAAAACACAATTAGTTTTGTTTACTGATCTTGTATTCTACAACCTTGGTAAAAATCACATTAATTCAGTTGGATTTTTTGGTAGATCTCATTGAGATTTTTTTATTTACAATCATGTCATATATGAATAAAGAACATTTTCCTTTAGTTACTAAGTGCTCATTTCAATGACTCTTGCTAATCATATACATGTCACCATCAAACAAGATAAAATAGTTTCATCACTCCAGAGAGCTCCATTTTGCAACTTTCCAGTCAACCCTATCTCCCCTGAGTCATTAATTGTTCAGATTTCTATTATCACATATTTTTTGTTCCTAAAATTCATATAAACATACAGCATGTCCTCTTTTGATTCCATTCATCGCCAAATATTATTCTAAAACCCAAAGCAAACTCCTGAGTAATATTTTCTGCACACAAAATCCTTAAGGTGACCAAAACGACTGCAGCTCCCAAATTCACCTAAACACCTCCTAAAGATCACGGGAAGAGCCCCCACAGTCACCTTTTCAGGTTTATGTGTCTCCCATCCATTCTAAGAATTTTTATTTAACTTTAATTCATCATCTTATATTGGTATGTAGATATTCTGGGTGAAATAACATAATCCTAATGGCAGTTTTAGGTAGCTTTATTACATGAGATTTTGAGGAGGAAATGAATATATCTAGAATGTTAGCAGAATATAACGTTTAAGAGGACGGGCTCTGCAGTCAGCACATTCAGTTCCTATCCTGATAGTCACAATTTGACCTCAGGCAACTTCTTTAACATCTTCCACTTCCAGTTTTCCCAGCCCCAAATGAGGAATATTCGTACCTATCCTACAGTATCGATTCGGTAATTGAATCACTATTACTGAACTTTATTAGCAAACATTTTTGAACCTTAACCTTTGTCAGGCACTATAACATAAATAGTTAACTTACGTGAACTTTCTTAACCCTCTGTTGATATCGAATGTAATTCATCTAGTACATTGCTGCATTTTCAAAACTCAAAAATTATTACCAGTTATAATTTCAATACTCCAAAGCATGATGGTTTAATAAAATAAGTTATGAACCATGTCACATTCTTAGCCAGGGAGTAGTTATATATCATAGTCTCACCAGCGGCACATATCCCTTGTGCACACACATATAATACACACACATACAGAATCCAGTGCAGCACTTTTAAATATCTAACAAAATATCATATTCGGTCCTAATGGCCAAGTGGGGTAGGAAAGTTAGATTTATAAAACTTATTTTTAAAATGAATAAATGGAAGTACATCATAGTTCAGTGATTTACTAAAAATCTCATGAGAAGTCCGTGGCAAATATCAAATATGTAAACAGACATCTCTTGTTAAAGGTTCTCCTCTTTCCTAATTACATTCAGTATTTTCCTATATGAAGGAAATGACTTTCCTTTGTAATTTTTTATTACATTTCTCAAAGCCTCTCTAAAAATACCATTTGCCTAGAACGTGTGACAGTGATTGGTGCCATGGAAAATTCATCACCTTCTGATGATTTTTTTTCACTCGATATTAGAATGGAAATTAGGATTTAATATATTACTGGTTTTATATACAACTTCCCACAAACAAAGCAGTAATAAATTACTGTACATGCATAATAAGCAACTGAGAACTCTAAGTAATCATAGTTATAATTATCTTTACTATTAGCATTTTAATAATAATTTATAAAAACATAATGAAGTTCTAATCTATCAAAAGTACACTCGATATCAAAGGAGATTTATTTTGGTAAGAAGTTACTCCAACAAAAGTAAAAGTGATTGGCTTAAACCTCATGAAAGCATCCGCAAAATGTTCTTGACTTAGGAAAAGGTTATGTCAATGTATCCAGAGTTCTGGCACATTCTTCTTACTAAGAACAGAAAAACGAAACAGCTGGAATTCAAAACATTTAAAAGCATATCTTAACATATATGAACCGCTCAGTTTTTGTCAAGTATTTAATGGTTGTCTATTTAAAAGTTAGTTATCTTGTAAAAAGAAGCTACTGAATTTTTGATAATCATATGCCTTGAATTGAAAGTATGCTATTCATTATGATTTAAAATGCTTCGTCTATGTTGAGTTTTAAAACAACTAGAGAAACAGATGTCAGACATCCAATGTTGCTATTCTCAATCAGAGATCATTTTTAGTTTAACTGTTCCTTCTCTACAACTGTAATAAATTTGCTTTCACATGCATTTCTGGTCACAAGAACTGCAACCCCTAAAAAATGTAAAGCAAGCTGAGATTTGCAAATGCCCCAGACGTTGTTATGCAAAGAAAGTCTCTGTCTAGCCTGAAAGAAAGAATTTAGGTGTTAATTAGGAGTGTGTTTCGTTAGAGAGTTCTCTCAATCCTAAGAAAACACAGTTTCAACCCCTCCAGAAACCATCAAATAAATTCCATGAGCTACACTTGCCGAACAAGTTGAAAAGGTGGTAGTAGCTCAAGACCCTGCTTTTGCTTTGTATTTCTGTGTTTGAGAAACCCCTTTTCTGAATAAAAAGGAATACACGGCCTTCTTTCTCTCTGTTGCCACCCACTGATGTTCTGCCTTAAATTTTTACCCAGGGGACGAGCGTGGGTCCAGTGAATATGAGAAACGCTGAAGAACAGAGCAGGTGTGGCTGATGTGCAATGTAGTTCATTAGGTTCTGCTTGTAGACTCCAGGAGACTTTCCGTCTGCAAAGGGGCCACAACTGTTCTCCAACCCACACACTGAGGAAATGGGCTAGTGTAAATACTGCTTCTTTAATTATCTCAAGTTTCTCATTCCTTATTAACAGTGTATTTACTAACTCACGCTTAGCGCCTAAAATACTGTTCTTGTCCTTCTGCAAAATCAAACCATAGCATTAAAACATGACATAAGACGACTCTTCTCCCATCCTCTTCAAGGCAATTTTCTCTTGTTTTTTTTTTTTTTTTTTAAGATTTTTATTTATTTATTTGACAGACAGAGATTACAAGTAGGCAGAAAGGCAGGCAGAGAGAGAGGAGGAAGCAGGCTCCCTGCTGAGCAGAGAGTCCGATGTGGGGCTCGATCCCAGGACTCTGAGATCATGACCTGAGCCGAAGGCAGAGGCTTTAACCCACTGAGCCACCCAGGCGCCCCTCAAGGCAATTTTCTTGAGAGGACTAGAAAAATCTTATCAGAACAGCCCTGCCCAGAACATCTGCTTGAAACAGGGATCCAAAGCAATACCGCACAGTACACTTTCTAGTGTAGCTTCCATTTGAACCTTGCCTGTATTTATGTGCATTTACATAAATCCATGTACAATATACAATATGCAAGGTCCATCAAATAACCAGAACGCTGCCAGTGACTGTTAGAATTGTTATTTCCAGAGAGAAAAAGGCATAGTTGGAATTACAAAATCATTTAATATTTACCGAATTGTTCTACACCTTTCTTCGATAACCTCTTTTCAAAAGCTGCACGTGCCTTGCTATTTTCAGGGTACATTTGTAGCAACAGGGTAATGGAATTGTTGGTTATTTGGTTATAGCCACCTGTGACAGGCCAACTAGAGAACAGCCTGGAATGGGGTGAAGCACTTACAAGGCACCGTGTATTTATAACCTGATATTTACCAGGAACTCTGTAGTAAAATTCAGTCGCATGAAGGACCAAAGTTGCTGTTTCTGCAATCCACAATGTATGGTACATAAAGGCCGCTTCATCAATCATTCATGAACACAAGACAAAGACTCCAGTTTTCAAGACTATTTTTTTTTTAGTCATTTTAGTAAAAGAATAGTCACAAATAGTGTACTAAAGAAACTAGTTTAGTGTATTTTTATCCACATTTGCATAAAGGATTAAACAACGAACTGGAGTAATTTATAAGCAGCTATACATAATTATTCTAGGTATAAGAAAAAATGTTTCCAAATCATTTTCTCAAAACTTTGAGCTACTCTGTAGCTAGGATTCCACCACTCAATAAAGCAACAGGACGCATCACATGGAAAGCAGGCAAGAGGAAGCAGCGGAGTAATGGGGAACGCGGGGAGCCACGCCCTGTGTGTCTGATTGGCCTCACTCACTGGGACTAGTTAAGAGCCACTTTATCAGTCTGAGGCGGTGGTTTTCTCTGAAGATGGAAGTTGAGCCACATATTTCATTCTGCAGACACTGGTCAGGCTATAAATCTAGTTTAAGAGATTACTACACATTTGTAAGACTATTCCTTCTTTTTTTTTTTTTTTTAGATTTTATTTATTTATGACATGATCACAGGTAGGCAGAGAGGCAGGCAGAGGTGGGGCAAGGTGGGGCAAGGTGGGGCGGGGTGGGGGCGGGGGCCGAGGGGAGCAGGCTCCCTGCTGAGCAGAGAGCCCATGATGCAGGGCTCCATCCCAGGACCCTGAGATCATGACTGAGCTGAAGGCAGAGGCTTAACCCACTGAGCCACCCAGGCGCCCCAAGACAATTCCTTCTTAACTTGAAGAGCAAAATTATCTTACAGGTAATGAAATACTTCCATTTACTAGGTTAGCAAATGGCCATAGAAGTACAACATAACTATTGCCAATGAGATGTTATAAATTTTAAAAAGACATTCTTTCATCACTTTGGGTCTGATGATTACTATGACATTATTGATAAAATATAGATTTGACATGATAAAATTATTAAAATGTATTGAATGTCAGCTTTGTCCCAAGCATTTTGATTAAATTTTCAGACTTCAAATTTGCATAAAACCCGTGAGATTACTAGCAGTATCTCCCCTTTAAAACTGAAGGAACTGAGAGCCTTACAGGTTAAGTAGTGTTATGCCCCAATAATGGGTCCGTGATTAAAGGAGCGAGACTGATAGAAAGCGAAGGTCAGGCAAAGCTTTATTTCGTGCCAAGCATCAAGAATCTAACCGAACGTTCGGGGACGCACCTCTTACAAGAGAGGGCGACCCTTCTCTGTTTCACAGACTAGCTTTTAAGGGCAAAGGCCATGCCGCTGGGCCTGGCCACACACAGGTGGCCAATGAGATTGTAACACACACAGGAAACTCCACAGTGATGCTAGGTGACCAATGGAGTTACAATTGACCCTAGTAGACATTTGAACCAGCCTATTACACCTTAATTAGGATTGGCGCCCAAAGGACAGGGGCCCATACTCCTTGGTAACCAGGGAGACAGTATGCATCCCCCCACCTATCTGATGTCTCCACCTGGCCTGACCCACCTTTGTATCTGGGCTTTGTTACCTGAAGCTGGTTTCCGGGACTTGTCTCCAAGTAAATCCCCTGGGGGAAGGAGAGCAGGGCCAGTTTCTAAATAGGTCCTTACAGTAGTTTACTCAAAATCACAGACCTAATGATAAATCATAGTTTTAGTAATTTTAGGTAGTAATGATAGGTAGACATGCACTTTAAGCCCGTCAGCACTTCGTACAATGTAAATCTTAAAAATAATATAGTTACGTACATGCATGTAAGGGGATATGTGTGTATATTTATAAGAACATGGCAAACAATAATGGTAATAGAGAAACAAAGGCCTTGTGAAATACTGGCGCTCTCATTTTACATGCCAATTAACCAAAAGATTATACCGTAAAGGGAGATAATGGAGAGGATTCCATTATGTGGAATGTGTGCCATATTGAGGAAAATGCCTTCTAACCTGATGGCTAAATTCTTTTAGAAAATGGTTAAGTTCTTTTAGAAAATTTAGAAAATATTTAGAAAATTTAGAAAAAAATTTAGAAAAAATTTAGAAAATAACCTGATGGTTAAATTTCTTTTAGAAAATGCCTTCTAACCTGATGGTTAATCAGAATCCATGCAAAGGTAAAGAAAAAAAAATTTTTTTTTTTAAGATTAAGATTCAAGCACCCCATTCCAGGTATAGCAAATCATAGTATGCAAAGGCAGGTGCAGTGATCGTTAGAACTGTTTAGAACTGTTAGAGAACTGTTGAGAACTGTTAGAACTCTCAGATCCACTTGACCAGGAGATCCAAGGGTCTACTAGTCTCTCTAGTTCTTACATTCTGTGAGACTGTTTTATCAATCCCCAAACTTGGGTAAAGCTGACAATATGAAAAGAAAATAATTCTGGGGGCGCCTGGGTGGCTCAGTAGGTTAAAGACTCTGCCTTTGGCTCAGGTCATGACCTCAGGGTCCTGGCATTAAGTTCCTTATCCAGCTCTCTGCTCAGCAGGGAGCCTGCTTCTCCCCTGTCTCTGCCTGCTGCTCTGCCTACTTGTGATCTGTCAAATAAATAAATAAAACCTTTAAAAATAATAATAATAATAATAATAATAATTCTATTTGCAAATTATGTTTTAGGAGGATAATGTGCAAAGGTTACAAATGTAGGCAACTGTCATTTACCAGCACAATAAGAAGTCAAGATCCGGGGCTTCTGTGGTATATATTGTACTTTTTACTATTACTTTCCCTCCCTCTTTTTTTTTTTTCCTTAAATGACTTAGGGTTGAATCTCATGGCTGCTATGCAGCCACATGTGACATTGGACAATTATATAAACTTTCTATGTCTCAACTTCTTTACCTACAAAGGAGGTCATACCACATATATCATTATTGTATTGTAAGGATGGAGGGAAAATTCATGTGAGAATACTTGGTAAAATGGAAAGGTCCAGGTACTCAAGCAGTTATGACTATTGATTCATAATAGAACAGTGAAAAATATACATACCTACTTTATTCATATTTCCAAGTTACATCACTTTATGCCCTAATCATCTTCTTCTAGAGTACTTTTATGAAAAGACTAGAATAAGAATACATGCTTCTTCTGATAATAATGGTAGTGTGTTTTCATGAACAAATTTCTATAAACACTAAAAAGAAAAAAGAGATGACTAATAGCAGATTTCTTACTTGCTTAAGTCTTGCCTGATTTCTCTTTGGCTTGCACAGTGAGTCATTCTTTATATTCGACACATTTTATATTCAAAGCATATTTTAAATATGGGATAAAATCATAAGCCCCCATTAAAATAATCAATGCTATAAAGATTTCTATGGTATCTTTCAAATTCCAAATTATTAATGATTATACTAAATATCTTATTTTAAGACTGGTATTTATACTGAATATTATTGAATAGCAAGAGAAAGTCAATTTGAATTCATAAAGCTGGCTGAAACTTAGTGCTGCCAATACAAATCTTATTATAAAACACCCCATTGTTTATATGAGAAAAAGACCAAATAGTCTTTCTCATCCAGAGAAACGATCAGTTACAACTGGAGATATGTTTCAAAGTGCCAAATCTGGATCTCCACTAAGGATGTGATGTCCTCCAGGTGTTGGGGAAAAAAAAAAAGAAGAGGAAGTAGGCATACATCAGTTGTGGAAAACAAGTATAAATTATGAATATAAAGTATGATTTACACAAAGCAAAGCAATTACCTTTGGCTGTATGTTTCTTTGTGACTGGCCAAAAAAAAAAAAAAATTTAATTTAATTTAAAAAATAATCCTAGGAACAAAAGTTTAAACCCTAAATTCATTCCTAAACACAAATTATAACATTTTCATGGCATTCCCATTGATAATGGGTTTAATGAAGCTTTACTGGGAGACAGTTAACCATGCTACCTCATGTTTCTGCTTGTCTATAACCAGACACATTGATGGTGTTTGTTTCAGAATATCTTTTCAAGAGGTTTGTATAGTGAACAGCATTGAAAAGCAAAAATATTCCCTCACTCTGGGACCATGTCGAGGCCACAGCCATGTCTAGTGTGAGCACAGGATTTCTTACCTGTGTCCCCTGAATCTCTTCGTGTTTCCTTGTGGACATTTGGGTCCCCAAAAAACTGACATAAGAAAAATGATGATGTCTTTTTCCTTACTATTTCTGTAAGGAAATATACTTTGTTTCTAACCCAGGAGATCCATGTCTTCTGCCATGAATAGGCTAACTCATTAGCTTGCAAGTAAGATAAAATCTCAGAATCTTCCTGGTTCTTATTACATTTTTGACATAAGTGGAACTTGATGTCTTAAACACATTTAATAAATAAACAAACAAATAAATGAATTTGAAGCTCACACTTCTGAAGTAACATTTCCTACGTTTAAATTCAGGTAGTTAGCTATAGCTGTGTGGTGTTGGAGATGTCCTATAATCTCTGCAGGACTATTTGTTTCATCATCTGCAAAAGGAAGTTAATAATGTATTTCCTCTCTGTTAGGATTGCTATGATGAGTTAAATAAGTATATGTAAAGCACTTAGAATAGGTCTCATATTCAACAGGTGTTTAATTAATGCTGCTCCTAACATCATTTATTATTATTATAAAATTGGGAAAATAGAAATATAAAAAAATGCATAATTTCATCATCATTTGTATATGTTGTTAGGATTTTGGTTCCTTTTTGTTGTATTTTGTTTTGATGTTTATTTTCATAATTATTAGCATATCTAGAACCACTATTGAAGAAAATCTTTTAGTAATATATTACATGTTATAATGCAGGCTTTATTTAGTCATTTGGTTGCAAGAAATAGATAGAGACTCATGAACAGTTTAAATTCTGACCCTCTGCTCTTTTCAGATAGAACAAAGACCTTGGACCGTAAGAGCATCAGAGTGGCCCACAGGACTAGAAATTTGGAGAAAGATGCCATGTGTATGTACCTAGTTTACTAAGGAATCTCAGCTCCTTGGGGTATACACAAAAAGCAGTAACTTAAGTTGTTTTTATTTATTATAGTAAAAATCCCCCTTTTGATTTTTTAGTGACATTTCACCAGGCTTCATAAGTCTTTATACACTTTCACTAAATAGCACTGCCCAATCATATAGCAGATTCAAAGTTTTCACTATCCATCCAGTCAGATGGAACTGAATGAAGAAAGGAGCAGTTGAGTTTTACCACTCCTCCTTTTTGAACAAATTCCTCCAGTATTGAAAGTAGGGAGGAGAGATGAAGAGACAAACAGTACAAAATTGTTTACGTGTTGACAAGATGTGACCACTGCTCTCTAATTTAGTCTAGATTACTCTGGTACTATCAGCTCCCTATAGGTCGTGAGCATGGTATTTTGGGGGTAATTTTAAGCTTTCCCCCTGCTTTTCCCAATGCCAATGAATCCTCTTACAGACATTTCAGCTAATTTCCCTTTAATTAGTAGAAGCCTCCAATTCTCTTTTCTGTATAGTGGTGGTGAGATTTGCCAATCTCTGCATTTTAACCTCTACACTTGAAATATTAATTCAGGTCTCAACCTTTCCCTATTCAAGGCAAAGTAAGGGATTCCCCGAGGACAGTCCCCAACACACACACACACACACACACACACACACACACAGCGTTGATCAGAGCACTTCCCTGAAAAAAGATAGTCTCCGCCCTCAATTACTGTGTTCTCCATAAGGTAGACTCAATTTCCTTTTATCCCCAATCTTTTTTTTTTTTTTAAGACGTTATTTATTTCTTGGAAAAGAGTACGAGTGAACAGGGAGGGGCAGAGGGAAGGAAGAAAGAAATTGAAGCAGACTCCTCACTGAGCCTAGAACCAAAGCTGGGCTCTATCCCAGGACCGACCTCCATGAGATCATGACCTGAGCAGAAACCAAGAGGAAACCAAGAGTTGGAAGCATAACTCACTGTGCCACCCAGGCTCCTATCTTCCCAATCTTCTTATATAGACTGATAATGACTGTATAGGGTACTGTGAAATGATGCTGAATAATGTTTGGGCAGATTCTGCATGTGTCTTAAATTTCAAGGTCAGAAGTTTGTAACATGTAGGTAATTTATTGCTTTTTGGTTTTAGCTTTCTTCTTCTGTTATTCTTAAAGAACTGGAAGAGTCCTACTCATCACTCTCTTATGACTGTACTATATTAGTAATTTAAAAACACTACCTTCAACATTAGATTATTGAATAGATATGATGTTTGGGTCTGCTACAGAGAACCGCAAATCTACAAAATATTATAATGCAAAGGGATTTCCAAATATTGTTCATATTCCTGACTTTTCCATTATCATTGATCTGATTTTGTGCTGTTCTTCCCTACTTGGTCCCATTGCACATGGCCAGGATAGGGCACGACCAACACATTGTTTTCCTTGTTTACGTAGGGTATGTATGTATGTATGTATGTATGTATATATTATAGCACTAACATCACATTTTTCTATGCTTTTTAAAAGATTTTATTTATTTATTTGACAAACAGATCACAAGTAGAGAGGCAGGTGGGGTGGGGAGGGTCGGGGGAGGGGAAGCAGGCTCCCTGCTGAGCAGAAAGCCTGATGTGGGGGCTTGATTCCAGGACCCTGAGATCATGACCTGAGTCTCAGGCAAAGGCTTAACCCATTGGGCCACCCAGGTGCCCCAACATCACATTTAATAAGTGCCTACTATGTCCCAAAAGCTGTGATAAGAATTTTAAATCCATCTCATTTATTTTCTATGCCAACTTTAGGTACTATTTTTTTCCAATGAATTTTCCAGTTCATTGAGATATAATTGACATGTAATATCATTTAAGTTTAAAGCATACAACATAATTTGATACATGTATATATTGTTAAATGATCACCATAATAAAATTAGTTAACACATCTATCACCTCATGTAGTTGTCATTTTTTGTTCTTACTGGTAACTGTTACTATTTTAAATCGACAACTCTTTGAAAAATATAAAATTGTCTTTGGTAAAATAAATAAAATAGAACAAAAATCACACTAAATTCTCAGATTAGAACAGCTTTGACCATAACAGCCAAATTTCAAGTACATAAATCTTTTGCTCTGAATTACTGCATCATTAACAAACCAGTTTTTAACTTGTAATTTTTAAATACATATCCCCAATCATTAACAAAAAGAAAAAAGAAAAAGAAATGGGAATGCACACTCACTTCTACAGACACACAAATGACATAACATAAAATTTCAAAAGAAGTTTTCTAAAAATTTTAGGTATAATGTAAATAAAATAATTATTTCCCATTCACTAAAAATGTTTTCTTCACAATTTATCTGTTTGCTGTTGCTAAGGCATTAACTAATCAATCCAACAGTCAAAGAAAGAGAAATCTGTGCCTTAGAGTTTAAAAACACTGAAGGTGGTATGAAGGTAGTCACTCACAGTGAGAAAAGCATATTAGAATATGAATTGGAACTTGGGTTGCCTGTCTTCCAGTTATTTTGTTGAAAACAAATCTAATTCGCAGCAAGGACTACTAATCATAAAAAGACATAATTCTTTCTTTCCCCCCATGGTATTTCTCCATAGGTATTCAGCCACAAAAAGCTATGAACCTTAGATTCAGATGTAGCCATAGCCTTCCTCAAGCTGTGCTTGTATCTATCAGACTGCATCATCCTCCCATTAGGGAGTATATCATGATGTTTTTATTCCCAATTGATGCAAAGTAGCCCTGTTGTAACAGAAAGCCACACAGGGAGTTTACTGAGTAATTTCTTTTGCTTTCACGTTGTCACTCTGAGCATATCAGGCAAATTCTTCCCTTCTGATTGGTGAAGAAGAGATGGGTGAAAGCTGAAATTTCTTAGATCCCCTAGGAGGATGTAAAATGTAGGTTAAATTCTCATAATTTGATTGACTTGAAAAAGTTATCTGCAAATCCCAGTGGAGAAAACATGACGAATGAGTGTCTGTGAAACATGAAATGGTCCCTAAGTCATCTGGTAGCTCTGGAAAGTAAAATATGTCTTTTTGATAGACACTGCCCACATTTCCAACAGCTATATTATGCAACTGTCAACTGAATGTCATTAGACATGATTTTGAAGGCCAAAAGAGTAATATTTCATGGAACCAAAAACAGAATGTAATTTAAAAGTCAATAACCCCCACCCTGAATAAAAGTCTTGACCTCTGTTTTCAAAAGTAAATGGAAGGAAAGCCTTACACTTAACAACCAGGGCTTCCATGGAAGAATTATTTTTGGTTGTTTTTTAATATACTAAAAATTTTTTCTCAGTGGATTTTAAAAGACTGTTCATGTTAGCAACTTGAAGGAACTAACATTCTTTCCTTGAGAGACTGCTAAATGCTTCAAGAAAAATAAGGAAACAAAGAATGCTTCACTTAGAGGTCCCAAAAGAGAAGCTTCCAGAAGGACAAGGCTGATCTTTTGTGCATTTCTTCTTTTGTGTGATCAAAGCCTGAGCTAATTGGCCTGTAAGGACAAAGCTTGATCCATTTTAGGGCTCCCATAGAGCCTGCCTTATGGAAGGGGTAAGTAGATTAAAGAGAAACAGATCGCTTGGGAATAGAGGGTGACTGTCTTAAAAGGAGAACTTTTACATTTAAAATAATAAAGTATCTGACAATACAAACAGAGTTGGGCATGCTTTGAAGTAGAAATGTTAAAGCAAATAAAACAAATCACAAAGAGTTACAGAAAAATAATGTATGAAAGGAAGTTTCATAAAACTTTCACCAATTAAATTATTTGAATTGAAGTAGGAAAAGAAGACATGGGCTGAAAAACTTGGTTATTTTGTTCTAGCACTGCCATTTATTCCTTGTGATGTTCTCAAAGGCTCTGGAAATTATTTTTGGTATTAACCTCAGGGCAATTTTTTAGTATCTGAAAGTTCATTTTTCTTATAAAGACCAGGAGGGCTCAAATATATTTTATTCTTCAGATAGATTTTGTGGTAAAAGGGTTTAGAAGACATATGATCTGATTATATCCATGGAGCCCAATGCAAATTTTAGCACCCAAAATAGTTTCACTGTAATTCAATCAGGACTTAACTGTCTTTTTTTTTTTTTAAGATTTTATTTATTTATTTGACAGGCAGAGATCACAAGTAGGCAGAGAGGGAAGCAGAGAGAGAGGAGGAAGCAGGCTCCCCGCTGCTCCGAGGTCTCACCACACCACTGTACAGAGAGCCCCATGCAGGGCTCGATTCCAGGACCCTGAGATCATGACCTGAGTAGAAGGCAGAGGCTTAACCCACTGAGCCACCCAGGTGCACCAGGACTTAACTATCTTATTAAAAATATTTCCCCTGAGCTGAAAAATGATACTCTGTTCACCCTTATACAGACCCACGCACATACTTAAATACACACGTGCACATACTTCACATTCACACATCATAGAAAGTCCAGTTTCAGAGAATGAAGAAAAAGGGTGGCTATGGAAGGAAGTGCTTTCCCTGGGCCTCACACAGTCTTTGAGTCTCCTAAGATTCATAAGAAAATTTTGTTCCTGCCTGAGTCTCTGCCCTGGCCTCATTCCCACGGACATCTCACATACACACCTCCTTGAATCTTTGGTTCTTTCTTCTTTTATCTCCCAGCCCTTGCTCATTATCTCTGATTTCTGCTACATCCAAAATTTAAACCATCATCATAAGAGGCGGCCGAGCGTGGGAGTTAAGAGCATTCAGGCACTGTGGTTATACAGATATGGACTGCAATCCCAGTCTGGAAATAACTGAATAGTACTTATTAAATTATTTAACCTCACAAATTGCCAGTTTTATTATATATATCACATGAGGTTTAATGAGGATTAAGTAAAATAATGTATATTAAACATCCCACATAAAATCTAAAATGCGTTACATAAATTATTGTAGTCATTAATGTGTCTAGATATCTCCCAAATCATTGACTTTCATCTTCCTTCCTTTCTTCCTTCCATCCTTCTTCCCTCCCTCCTTCCCTCCTTCCTTCCTTCCTTCCTTCTTTCTTCTTTCTAAGGGGTGGGGGGAAGCAGAGGGAGAGGGGGCAGAGAGAGAATCGTAAGCAGGCTCCATGCCCAATGTGAAGCCTGATGCGGGGCTTGATCTCACAACCCTTAGATCATGACCTGAGCTAAAGTCAAGAGTTGGGACGCTTAACTACTGAGCCACGCAGGCATCTCTCATCTTTCTTTCAACATATTTTTTGGGGGTGCCTGGGTGGCTCAGTAGATTAAAGCCTCTGCCTTCAGCTCAGGTCATGATCCCAGGGTTCTGGAATTGAGCCCTGTATCAGGCTCTCTGCTCAGCAGAAAGCCTGCTTCCTTCACTATCTCTGCCCCCCTCTCTGCCTACTGTGATCTCTCTCTCTCTGTCAAATAAATAAATAAAATCTTTGGAAAAAATATGAAAAAAAACCCACACTTTTTTAACTGCCAAGTGGACATTTTCACTCACACTGACCTATTCAAAACTGAACACATCATTTCCTAAATCACATTCACATCATCATTTTCCGGTTTCAGGGTTAAACCTTGAAAGCATCTTTTCTTCTTCCTTTTATCCTTCATTCCTTCTGTTTAATCAGTGACAAAGTTGTAGCGCATTTACTGAAACAGGTCCACACTCTGTACAGACTATGATAAGTGCCTCCTACCTGAACTTCAGATTTTGGGGACTCCTTGAATTTTAACCTTTCAAAGTACAGCTCAAAGAATGTTACTACCCTGACTGAAAAGTTCTAATGCCCACAGTGACTACCGATTTTGAACACAGTGGAATTTCACTGACATCTTTAAGGATGTCTCCATGAAATATTTCTACATGCTCAAAGCATATAGAATCACTTCTTTGCTTTTCTTTATTCATTTATACTATGCCTTCATTTATTATATAACTTATTTATATTAATAAATATTTGGTAAAGTAAATTCTATTTTAGTGAAAACCTGAAGTCTGAGCACTCCTGGATACAAATGTCATTGGGAATAGGAGTCTACCAATTTGTAAAAGCTTTTTTTATAGTCAATTGTTTTAAGCCAAACAAATCAATTACCTTCTAAGATGATTATCTTAAGAATTTTTTTTAAGCTTAAGAATTCACTCACATATAACTAAAATAATAGAATTCATGGAAATATTCTTTTTTTAAAAGATTTATTTATTTATTTATTTGACAGAGATCACAAGCAGGCAAAGAGGCAGGCAGAGAGAGAGAGAGAGAAAGAGGAGGAAGCAGGCTCCCTGCCAAGCAGAGAGCCTGATATGGGGCTCGATCCCAGGACCCTGGATCATGACCTGAGCTGAAGGCAGAGGCTTTAACCCACTGAGCCACCCAGGTGCCCCCATGGAAATATTCTTATATGAAATATTCTTACAGCTGGAAAGAAAAGAAAAAAAAAAAAAAAAAAGCACAACCCTGAAAACAGATTCAAGGTATATCAAAATACCAAGACATAAAAATCAAATTTACTCAAGTTTAAACAATCTTTGGGCACAATGAGATCATAGTAAAAGTAATGAATCAGGTTTGGATTCTCATTTCCCTCAGGTGAATGGTATAAAATTATTCCTTCCCCAAATGTATCTGGAGGTCTCAAGAGCTTTCTCATTTGTGCTCACAAAAAAATTCCATTTCCACAGAGTCCCTGCTATACCAGTGGGCACAGCAATTCCTTCAAAGTTACATCCTACTGGGCGCCTTGGGTCATGATCTCAGGGTTCTGGGATCGAGTCCCTCGGAGGGCTCTCTGCTCAGCAGGGAGCCCGCTTCCCCTCTCTCTCTGCCTGTCTCTCTGCCTACTTGTGATTTCTCTCTCTCTCTCTCTCTCTCTCAAAAAAAAAAAAAAAAAGAAAAAGAGAAAAAAAAAAGTTACATCCTACTTCCAAGGTCTTGAGGTCTCACCACACCAGTATGACATGGTACCATTTCCCAATCACTGTCTCATTTTGCCACTTATATACCTTTTCAACAATAAAGATGCCAGTATTTTCCAAAGAATTTAAAGAGGACTAGGCAGGAGTCATATTGCCTGGCTTTTCTAAATTGCCTCTTTCTCTCTGATTTCTAGGTTATATTTTGCAAGTTCTCATGTTCAAAACTTCATTCTAGAAGGTCTTCATCCCGCATGCAAATCGATGTATGCAGATGGACACCTGTGTACTGCCAGTCACTCATTTATCAGACAAATATGGAATTCCACATTGCACTCAGCTGGGAATATTCTGCTACAGATGAAGGCATCAAGCATTTTTATCACTTAAAGCAGAGAAAAATGGAAGAATTATGCTTGCAACATATCATATAGATTGTGTTCGTTTTGCTGCTTCTTGAATTGAGAGCACCAATATAGATCATTTGGTCTGTGAAAGTTTTATTGAATCAATATACCATACCATAAGTAGTGATTGCAACCTTAGCTGAATTCCAGCTTGAACAAAGTCTATAAGTCAGAACTCCCAACTCAGTTTCTAGAAACTGATTATTAATTATATTTACTGACCTATATTTATTTAAGACCTCTATGTGCTTATACATTCAATAAAATTTTGAGTCACAACTATGGCTGTTTTACAAGGCCAACCAACAAACTATATGTTAAAACTATGTAGAATCAATTTTAAAGAAATCTAATCGTTCTGCATTTATTTAAAATTGGCACAGCAAACAACTGTTCAATATTAAAAATTATGATTTCAGTTTTCTCCCATAAACAGCAGGTATAGATTTTAACTAATCTACCTATGCCTTCTACTGAATGTGCCTCCAATACAGATCTATATATTTGTCAAATTTTGAAAATAGAGTAATTCAATGATGATAATGTTGGGGGAAAGTTCTCTAGCAGTCTCATAGCTTTTTCTGTCTTGTTACATAGTACTGATTGCCCTTTCCACCAGCCTACATCCATGGGGATGCTTAATGAGGGAACAGGCTGGGAATACAGAATTAGTGCTTTCCAAATCTAAGAGCAGGCATGCTTACTGCTATTTACAGAAGACTCAGTTTCCTGAGGCTCACAGTTCTCCTGACACACCACCTACTGTGTGTACAATCGAATGATGGGCTCTCTCTGTGTCACAACCATAAACTTAGGTTCAAGGGGAATTAACACAAGCACGAACATTTTCATGATGTTTACTGTTGTGTGAATAATAAGGTCTCTGTGACCAAAGAGTCACATGGGTCTTCTGCCAGGATCCATAAAGCTTGACAGGCTTACTAGTTAGTTTGCAAGATGGGCTCAAGTAAGACACTTCATTGTTCATGACAGTTCTGGGGGGATGGGATCCTAACAAAAGCATAGCCTGGAAAAGGAATTTTAAGGACCTCACAGACTGATTAACAAGATTCAAAGAAAGCGGGCGCCTGGGTGGCTCAGTGGGTTAAGCCGCTGCCTTCGGCTCGGGTCATGATCCCGGGGTCCTGGGATCGAGTCCCGCATCGGGCTCTCTGCTCAGCTGGGAGCCTGCTTCCCTTCCTCTCTCTCTGCCTGCCTCTCTGCCTACTTGTGATCTCTGTCTGTCAAATAAATAAATGAAATCTTTAAAAAAAAAAAAAAAGATTCAAAGAAAGCCCAAGGGGTGGACCATAGACTGGCTCAGTTAGTAGACTCTTGATCTGGGGGACCTAAGTTTGATCCCCACACTGGGTGTAGAGATTACTTAAAAATAAAATCTTTACAAAAAAAAAATACAAACAAAGGGAAAAGCAAAGAAAGTCCACAGGGATCAATAGTGAATGTGTCATTAATTTAATTAAAGAAGGAGACCATTAGACTGAGGTAGCTCTGATGCTGTGGTAGCCTAACCTAACCAAAATCTCAGTCTGTAGAAATCTCAAGATTATAAAATAAAATTTTTTATACGCTTCAGTTTACCTTTTAACAATGCTGGCCAAATTATACAGTCAAATAGGCAATATACAATCTTCTACTTTATTGGCTGCATTTTAAAAAAGAATTGGGAGGTGGCTTTAGTCCTCGTATAGCGGAGTAGATTCAAAGACAGCAGCTAAAATGATTTATGTTGCATGCCTGACTCAGAGTAAGTGCATGGGGAATGATTATTCACCTGGATGACTGGAAAGAGAGGAGAACACCATGAACTCGTCATGTCCACCATCATGAAACTCTCCTTCCAAGAACAGTTTTCAGGGGTCACTTTTCAATGTTACATTTTAATATGATTGAGACTAGCTAGTTATTTGCCAGACCTTCCAGCTAGCTCTTCCATATCTCTCAGCTTTCCTTTGGGTTAAGGATGTTCAAGGGACTGAGTTCTGCCCAACAGAATGTTAGCAAGCAGTATAATAAATAAATTAAATAAATAAAATAAAATAAATAAAATAAATAAAGTCTGCAGGAAATTTCTGGTGAATTTCTCAGGGATACTCTCTCATCTCATGTCAGCTGGTTTGATGCAAATAATCTAGGTGAAAACTCCAAAGCACTAGTGAAGAGAAAAGCACATTTTTTTTTTTCTCAAAAGGCAAAATAGTAAATATCAGGCTTTATGGGACACCTAAGATCTCTAACACACATTATTCTTTATTTTTTACAATCCCTTTAAAAGAGTGGGAAACATTCTTAGTTCCAAGGTTGTTCAAAAAATGAGGTATGGGCTGGATTTAACCCACAGTGGGGGTGGACAAAGGCACTGGAGGAAAGAAACCTAGCTCACTGCAGGGAGCAGAGACCTTCCACAGTAAAATGAGACGTGAGCAGGTGACCCCTTGAAATTCTGACAGCTTTTTTTTTCCTTATAATAATCTTCCTAAAACTGTTATGATAATATTTCTGACAAGTTGTATCTGATGACAAATATCCTCAGATGATGAATGTGTTGTTTAATTGAAGGGGAATACAAATTAACATTATACTGAATCTGACCTTTAGAAAACATGACGATGCAGGTAAAGAACAGGTAATGATCTTTAAGGAGACAGAACACACCTAAAAGATTCACAACACAACCAAGAGAAATTGACTTCTTTGCCTTTATTTTATTGACAGTTCCCAAATGGCAGATTTGCTCTCAAATATTCTTATGAAGGTGCTTCTACAGGCTAATTACTAACATATTGTAATATATGTGGGAGCATGCATTAACTCTGATATTTGCTTCTTTGGTTTTTAAAACATGAGAAATGCATTTGTAGAACTAAAAAAAAAATTTATTTGAAATGTTGATACTTTTTCTATCCATCAGCTAAAGGTAAGAATCACATTCCATGAATGACTAGTCCTGGCTCTCCTCGCCATTACACCAATGTCTTTCCAAATATGGAGAGCTATACAATATTTTAAAATCATAATATGCTTTGTGACCTGGGATGTGATTTCTCCAAAAGTTAAATGCTTATAAAATGTCAGGATACTCCATTAGCTCTAAATCACATATACTGTAAAGCAGTCTAAATCTATTCAGGGCTTTACCACTTTAGATTTCACATTACATATATTTTTATACTCATATTACTCTAGTTAGAAATAAATCAGTTAGAGTAATAGGCTGACATCCAGGATAAGTGAAAATATTGTGCCTAAGACAAACAGGGTTTCTTGAATGTGGTCAAGGAGGTGAAACATTTGGGTATTGTTCTATCCCACAAGGTTAAGGTACCTTGGAAAGATAAATTATCTTGACTGAAGGCTGAAGGAGAGCAAAAGGACAGTTGCCAGCATGAATCTTCTCATTAGGATGATATGCAATTGCTCTGAACTCATCTTTGTATTTTTCATCATGTGTCACACCTTCACTGGCAACATCAACAGTGTTCTTGTGCAATTACCTAGCTTTAGACTATACAGTTTACATTTCATACATAATTCCTTTAGCTTGTTTTGTTTTGTTTTCTGTATTTTGTGGGGTGTTTTTTTTTTTGTTTGTTTGTTTTTTTTTGCAAGTGGCTGACTTTTATTAGAATTTACTACTACTAGTTTATACAATAGAGTTTGAAGGAGAGCTTTGGTAGCACTAAGTAACCGATTATTATAATAAACAACCTATATGCCAAACTTTGGAAAATTTTTCCTAGATCATACGTATTAGGTAAGATGTTTATTGAAGAGTTATACATACATACACTAATGTATGCATAACATACACAAACATTAAAAGTTTTGAATTTCCTATGAACGAATAATCTTGGAGACATGAGCATATAGGATTGTATCCCCCCCCACACACCAAAAAAAGATAATATGAGCTCAAATCAAATCAAACTCATATTAAAAGTGGTGTTGCACATATTGTGTCTGATATACTCTTAGAGTTCAGGAGTGGTTAAGAATTTCAAATAAAATAAGAGACTGTAATTTGTTAAGGAGAATAATCATGATGATGAAGAAATTAAGAAAGAAGAAATGAAGAAATTAACATGAAGAAATTAACACAAGAGGTTGGGTGTCTTGCCCAAGTTCAGAGATCTTCAAAGTAAAGAATGAACTCTCAGGTTAATCAGTTTATTATTAGGCAATATAATCTCCCACGTCCAGAACAGGTGATGTATCTGAGGACAGTATGTGGCTTCAATTTTACCTTATTGCCAATGTTTCACTAAAGTATATGCCTTAAAATCTGAGCGTGTTTTGTGGGTAAAGTGGAAACCTTTAGCAAACATTTGAGAAATCACTTAAATCTAATCTGTCACCTAAGTAGCTACATTGTGAAAGTAACCAAGATGTGATGAGTCAACATTTACTCTTCACTAACAAAACACGCTACTTTGGAAACAGGGCATTCATGTCAACGATATCCTAAAAAAGGCCTAAAAAGACCTACTGAAAAGTAATATTTAAATAAGCTTAAAGGACATTTAAAAGGTCATAAAGAGAAGAGTTTGAAATTAAAAAACATATGGACAGACTAAAAAATATTGAGTAATAACAGATTAAACTGCAAAGTTAGGTTTTTACACATTCATTTGTACAACTAGATTTTATAAAACTGCAAGATTTCTCGATTTAAGTCACAAAGTCATCCTTACTTAAGGTATTCATAAAAAAATCAAGAATTCCATTATGATCAGCTTGTCTAGGTATTTCTCTAAATGAATTTCTTATTTTTCACTTCATCCTTCCAGATTTTAGCAAGGTGTAGCAGTCTCCTTTAGTGAAGTAAATTTTGTTATATGTATATGTCAGAAACAAAAATCAATTTTTGGTTGTCAAATTGCTGGAGAACTAACAAAAATGAATGTGAGCATTTAAAAGAACAAGAAAATAAAGGAAGGAACTGGAAGACCAAATTAAAACTCCCAAGTATCATATTGTAGAGGTGAAGAAAGAAATTCAGGAGACAGTATCTGGTAGGTTGGTAGTTGTGTGTGAAAAAGGAAAAGAGACACTAACTCCATTCTATCAAGAGGATGTGGGGCACCTGGGTGGCCCAGTGGGTTAAAGCCTCTGCCTTCAGCTCAGGTCATGATCTCAGGGTCCTGGGATTGAGCCCCGCATCGGGCTCTCTGCTCAGCAGAGAGCATGCTTCCCTCTCTCTCTCTCTCTCTCTGCCTGCCTCTTTTTTAAGTAATAAGAGCTGAATTTTCTTCTTCACCTCCACACTTCACATCCTTTATTGCTAGTTCTCTTTTTAATTTTTTTTTCTGATTCCACTCTGTTCCTCCACATCTTAATTCTTATGGTCACTACTTACTATGTATGCAGGACACCCTAAAGCTTTTCTTACTGCAGGGGAATTTTCACAGAATATGTGCAATTGGTGTGATGCCTAAATATGCCATAACCAAATAAGAGGGGGTAAAAAGTGTTTTTATCAAAGGTAGATTTTCAGGGCACCTGGGTGGCTCAGTGGGTTAGAGCCTCTGGCTTCGGTTCAGGTCATGATCCCAGGGTCCTGGGATCGAGCCCCGCATCAGCCTCTCTGCTAGGTGGGGAGTCTGCTTCCTGTCAAATAAATAAATAAAATCTTTAAAAAAAAGAAGTAGATCTTCTCTGATTACCTAAACAAAAGATAAATAAAAATTCATTTAGAGAAATACCTAGACAAGCTGATCATAATGGAATTCTTGATTTTTTTATGAATACCTTTCTTTTTATTTATCTGATGTGGGAAACAAAGGGAGAAGAAAAATTATTTTTTACTTATTTATTTGACAGACAGAGATCACAAGTAGGCAGAGAGACAGGCAGAGAGAGAGAGAGAGAGAGGAGGAAGCAGGCTCCCTGCTGAGCAGAGAGCCCGATGCAGAGCTCAATCCCAGTATCCTGGGATCATGACCTGAGCCAAAGGGAGAGGGTTTAACCCACTGAATCACCCAGGTGCCCTGAGAAGAAAAATTGTTAAACTTCCTTACTACCTACAGCCCATTGACAAGTCCTTGAAACAGGCAGAGTGGCATTCCTCTAGGGACACAACTTCCTCAATGTTGATACTTTGCTAAGGGCAAAGGGCAATCCTAGCCTGACCACTGCCACCCACTTCCGTAAGTCTACTTTAATGTATAAAAATTCTTTTGGAAACTTCCTTTATCTCTAACCTCCCTCCCCCCTGGCCTGTCCCCAAGATATGTGTTGGTAATCACTCCCCCAAGCACATTGCCCACCGGTATACATCTGAAGGGTCTCATACTAAGGTTTTATTAGATTGTAATAAATGACCTTTCCCCAACAATAGCTAGCCCCCCTCAAGATCCTGGAAGCCTTGCTTTCAAAATTCCTTAGAGACTTACTTGTCCCCACCCCCCCTCCCAACCTGAAAGTATATAATGGGCCCCTACTCATGACCCCAGTACAGTTCTTTCTGCCCATGGCTCCTGTCCCCTGCTTCGGTAAAATTATCTTTTTGCACTAAAGACATCTCAAGAATTCTTTCTTGATTGTTGGCTTCAAACCCTAACGTCTTTCCTACATCATATTAACTCTCATCATTTTTATCTGAGGCATATCTATATCACCTCCTCTGTGGATCTAAAAAATAATTCCCGAAGTCTTGATGTATTATCACAGCAGGGAAGAGATTGTAAATGTTTGCTGGTATATGCAAGAGGTGTTTTCTCTGTGTGACTCAAGTTTCTGCCACCTGTCTTAGGGACATAAAGAGGTGGGAAGTACTAAATTAGTGCTCTTTGGCTAGAGGATAGAGATTCCCCCAATTTCCACTTAAAGATCAAATTAATGTGAAACAGTTTCAGAACCTTGTAAACTTGTAAAATCCCAGGAGACCAAACAGAAATGGGATGAAATGGAATGTAACTGTTGGGTCCCCCAATAATGGGTCCATGGTCAAAGGAGCGAGACTGATAAAAAGCGAAGGTCAAGCAAAGCTTTATTTTGCGCCAAGCATCAGGAATCAAACCGACCGTCAAACAGACTGGTTGGGGCCACCCCTTACAGAGAGGGCAACCCCTCCCTGCCTCACAGACTTTTATAGAGCAAAGGCCATGTGGTTGGGCCTGGCCACACACAGGTGGCGAATGAGATTGTAATACACAGAGAAAGCTGCACAGTCATGCTAGGTCACACATGGGTAGCCAATTGAATTACAATTCACCCCATAGTAGCTATTTGAACCAGCCTATCACCTTGGTCAGAACTGGCGCCCAAAAGGCGCCTAAAAGGCACTCAAAAGGCGGGGCCCACACTCCTTGGTAGCTAGCAAGACAGTGTGTGCGCTTTACTCATCCCTGCATTCCGGCTGTTATCTCCACCTGACCTGACCCACCCTTGTATTTGGTAAATTCCCCTGGGTGGGTAGGGGGGGAGGGCAGGCAGGGTCAGTTTAAGTTTTACTACATAAACAACAAAATGGCTGTTCAACCAAGGTGGGGGCACTCGGGCTAAATAGGCCCTTACATAACAATGTAAGAAATATAAGAGGGCAAACACATTCGAAAGTTTTCATAATGCTCTCTTAAAATTTTGTATCATTATCAAATAAACATTTTAGAGTAATTTATACTGATTTGATTTTTTTTTTTTTTAATGTTGTTTGGCACCTTTGGAATGCAGCAAAGGAGGTCCTAAGAGAGAAGTATATAGCAGTACAGGTCTTCCTCAAGAAACAAGAAAAGTCTCAAACACACGACCTAACCTTACAATTACAGGAGCTGGAAAAAGAACATCAAATTTGGCCTAAATCCAGGAGGAGAAGGGAAGTAATAAGATCAGAGCAGAAATTAATGGTAATAGTAGTTAAATGTTGTTTTGCTCAAAATAAGTGAGATGGTCATTAAATGACTCCAGGTCATTAAATGGTCATCCCCAGATGTGGGATGGTCTTAAATTCTGGGTCATATAACACCTTGCATTATATACACAATTTGTTGAAAATTCTAAGCAAATCAGTACTACAGAGTATTATCACAGCCTCTTTCACTGGCTGAAACCATGAGTCCGTAAACAAGGGACAAAGGAGTCATTGTTTCGTATTGTTCCTCCTGCGTGAAACTGAGGGGGAGCAGAATTTGTCACCCCAAAATATGCCACTTGGCATAAGGAATATTTAGGCTGATTATTTTTAAGAAATAACAGACACAGAAAAGCCTCTGAAAACAAAGCAGAAAGGTATGCTTTGGTAAGAGACATTTACATTTACAAGGGAAATCGCCATTTGCAAAGGTGTCTCCAGGCTGCACCAGGATTGGGGAGGGGATGACTAAACCTCTAGAAATTCATCAGCAGAGAAGATAAAGGTGATTACTTAAATTTGCATAACAACCGTACTTTGTTTACTTTGCTTTTCCAGGTAACTTCCCATAACTGTCCCACCCCAAACATCTTTTGTCTTTAGCTGGAGATGTTATTTAAGGTGGTGGCTTAGGCCATTTCTGAGAGTTACATAATTTTCCTGGGTGTCTCTAGGAGGTACATATTATTAAACTTTTATTTGCTTTTCTTCTATTAATCTGTCTTTTATTGGGGGTGGGAGGAGGAGGTAGTCTCAGCCTGGAACCTAGATGAGTAAAGGAAAAATTATTTTTCCTTCCCTACAAAACACAAAGATGACTACCAGTTTTGCCATTCACATTAAAAGTTAATAATCACAATATAAAATCTGTTTCCTATTCTTATTTTTGTAGTTAATAACAGACTTTAATTTTTTTTCTTGATCCAAGTAGTGCATAAATGACAATATTCTATAAGTTAAATAAACCAAACATAATTTAAATAGAATAAAAACATTGGCTGTTAGTGTTTCTCTACATGTGGGATTGCAGAAGAGACTTTGATGTAGGGTGGCTGATGCAGAGATGTTGGGATTTCAATAAATATCGATTGTGGGCTGAAAATATCAGACCTTGGGGTTAAAAATGTGCAGCAAGGAATCTTATGCCTCAAAAGAAGTAAGAGCCACGCGGGGTGGAAGACCTCAGGAAATAAAATGATAGGGGATCAAAGCTGGAGCACTTAGGAGGGAAAGGAGGCTAGATATTTTCAAAAAAAGCAGCAGCAGCAGCTTCTGGTTGAAAGATAATTTCAGAGTCAAAGTTGCTAATGAGTTATTCCTAAAAGCTGGAAACAAAGTTCCCCATATGATTTTCACAAATGATACTTTTAAAAATAGTCCTTTACTCTAATTATTTTTCCAAAGAACCAATACCATAAAAATAGACTTCTATGTTTAGAAACAGAAAAAAAAAAAGTTACAAAACCACATTTTACCTTTATTCTTCAAGATAACTTGCTTCATATTTATCTTTTCACTGAATTCCTGGTACATTACCACCCATGGGCTCAAAACATTTATTCAAAAATCTCTATCATAGTTATTCCATTTGAAGTGGTAGAAAAGCTTCAAAATGATAAATCCCATTGAAGGCAACTATAAACAACATTTGATTCATATATACTAAAACTTGTTATCAGTAACGAATGATTTAGATAGAGCACATTTAGCACTGTCTAGAGATGAACATTTATTATGGGAATATCACAGCAGATGAGGCCGTGGTAGATAGTAAACCATCAATCAGATGCGACCCCACAACAAATTGTACCTCATCAACTGCTTTAATATGTCATGAAGCTTCCAAATAGACATCACTGGACCATTTGTTAAGCCCAAACTACTTTTTCACTGACAAAGCAAAAGACATTTGGTATTTTCATTTATATGTAATATCAAAATGAATCGATGGGATCTAGTCATCCAAAATAGAATTTCTATGAGGATGGGCCATTGAAATTCAGACCTTCGCTTCTTTACAGAAATTACTTGTAATCATGGCCTTTTATTTTATTTTATTTTTTTACCAAATGTTATAAGAAAGAAGATTGTATTTAAATTCTGAAACTCTGAAAAGTCAACATTGCTGTATTTTAAAATATATTTTTATTCAAGCAAAATGGAAGAAAAATGTCATTCCTGCTTACATTTCTGTTATAAAACTAAGTATTAAGACATTCCCAAATGACATTGCAAGAAGAGCAAAAATAAAAATAGCAGAGTGAAATGCTCATACGCTCACACAGGCTTGATAATTACACTATCAAGAAATGCTTCTTTGTGCTACAAAAAATACTTATTTCGAAAAAAAATCATAATCAAGCCTAGCCTTCTGGTATTAAAGAATCCCCTTTGTTCCTTCTGTCACATTTGTTATGATCTTTGTTTATCTCTGCAGTTAACAGAGCTTATTTCTCTTTCCTGTGACTCTGCGTAATTCTGCTTTACTTGGTGTTCTTCCTTAGACTGTAAGGTTCCTGAAGGTACAGGCAGCCTACCGAATTTCCACTCCATCCTGCCCCTTCCCTTGAATCAGGAATTCTTGGATGTATTATTCTGCTTCATAACCATCTTTCAAACAGGGCCTTTTGAAAACTTACATAGATATAAGAAAATGTTGATACTAATATTGATTTGAAAGTACTCTGTTTCCTATTCTAATATTCAGATATAGGTTTTGGAGGTATATTATGTATTTTTCCTGATAAGTTAGATTCTGGAAATCCAGATTCTCTTGTTAGTTAGACCTTTGAAAATGCATGTGTGTGGTTCCAAGAACATTAAATTACAAGAGGTCTCAAAGAAATGCAGCACTCTCCTGAGAAAGCAAATTAATTTGCAAGAGGATTTGGGAAGAGGGACTCCAGAGTGAGGTGTTTTTCCCCCCTCTCCCCAATTTGCAATGTTTTTTTTTTGTTGTTGTTGTTGTTTGTGTTTTGTTTTTTGTTTTTTTTCCTCTCCCCAATTTGCAATAAGTGAGAAAAATTACTTTTTATAAAATTGGATCCAGCGTGCCTGGGTGGCTGTTGTTAAGCATCTGCCTTCAGCTCAGGTCATGATCACAGGGTCCTCGGACCAAATCCCACATCAGACTCCCCGGTAAGCAGGGAGCCTACTTCTCCCACTCCTATTCCCCCAGCTTGTATTCCCTCTCTCGCCCTCTGTCAAACAAATAAATAAAATAAAATAAAATAACATTGGATCCAAAATTTCTATTAAGTTTTAGACAACAGTCTACCATGAACCTCATTTCTTGCAAGTCCTTGCTGAGTTTACCAAACTACAGAGCATAACCACCCTCTGATTCTGAGTTGTTCTGAAGTAGGTTACACAGGCAATTAGGCAGGTCAGGACAACTATCTTACAAGTACTTATTCTCCAATGGAGGAGGAATGATATCTTTGCTATTTGCTATAAAAGATGCTAGGTCCCGGGCCCTGGGTTCCTTTAGTACAGCACCATCTGGGCCCATTCAGACACCCTGTGGGACTTGGGGATAGGGGTGATGGACATATCATATCCATGGTCCTGCTGTTTACTGAGTCTGCAGTTTGTTAACAGGCTTGCTGTGATTCATTGAGTCTTGTCTTCTTTTGGGAACCATGGAATTGTGGCAAGCCAAAAGGCTCTCTTGCTTAGTCATCTCCTGGAGTCTTGTGACACATTGCCATCCTCTATGAGGTTGGGGATCTTCTACGGCAGTTAATGGCATGTTTTATAAAAATAAAATTATATACTTTATGCTAAGAGGTTAACATATAATGAACAAAAATCGCAAAAGAGAAATTTGAAAACTATATCATGCTCGTTTGTTATCAAATTTTCCCGTTACTACAGTATTTATTTCTGGGGCTGTCTTCAAATGACATACTTTACAAGATCCTGCTTTTTTTAATTTTATACAACCACACAGTCAGAGAGTTGGATGGGAACATAGAGATAACCTCTCACAGCAGGTGTCCCTGAGTGCTCTCCTCAGACTTCTAGTGATAGTACGTATTGATGTCCACAAGATAGATGTATCATTTTCAGATGATTGCAGTCACTAGGGCATTAACTTTTACACTGATTTGAAATCTAGGGTTTTGTAAAACATCAATTAATTTAGCTAAGTTTTATTTTCCTTCCTTTATTCTTCCATTTGTTTGTTTGTTTGTTTTCCCCGCCCCTTTTCGAACACACATTTAAGCATCAAGGAGGGAAACTCTTCCCTTTCTTCTTGAAGCATCAAACCATCTATTTCCATCTTTCCACATGACTAAGAACGTTCTCTTATTCCTCTTCTTTGGAGATAATAAGTCTCCACCTTTCTGTTTAACATTCCCCATACGAAAAGCGAAAAGCGTTCCAAATTTCACAACATCCTATTCACCACTGTCTACCTGTTCTCTATGGAACTGTTTCAAAAAGAATGACCAGACTACTTCCTTCCTCAAATATGCACAGTATGTGAATGTAACCAAAATGTAGATTTACCTATTTTTTCCTGAAATTCACATGACAACTGTTTGCTTAAATTAGGATTTTTTTTTCCACATGAAATGATTCCAATGATGTTTAAGCCATTCAGAATTAATCTAAACTGTTGATATTTACATGGGCTAGATTTTATTATATGGGGCTCTAATATCATCATCTAATTTGAGTATTTAAAAGATTTTTATTAAATATTGGTCACTAGAATCAAAGAATAATTTTTATTTTTATTTTTTAAGATTTTTATTTAATTATTTGATATATATATAGAGAGAGAGAAGGAGCAGGGGTAGGAGCAGAGGGAGAAGCAGACTCCCCATTGAGAAGGGAGCCCCATGTGGGGATTGATCCCAGGACCCTGAGATCATGACCTGAGCTGAGGGCAAACATAAAACCAACTGAGCCACCCAGGCACCGCAAAGAATAATTTTTAATGAATTTCTGCTTTTTATGATATTGAACTATGACACTGCTTAACAATCATTCTTAACTATAAAAGCATATTTTTTCATGTAGTTAAGTGGAAAAGGAAACTGATAAAAATATGTGCTTCAAATATTCAGTTGAAAGGAAATTCATAAACTATAAGCTATACATAGCTAATGAACAAATACATATACACACACACACACATATACACACACATATATAATTAAGGTATACTACTAATACACTAAACTTAAATTAAAACAAGGGACTAAAATAAGGGAATTTTTATATCAAATTGAAAAAAATAAGTGATAATTGACTATACTATTAAAAGAACACTCGATCCGGTATTCAAACGCAGTTTAGGTCAGCACGTAAATTGAAACTTTTTTTTTGTAATTCTATTTGGCATTATGAATCAAGAGCCTTAAAATGATCATATCTCCTGAGACAATAATTCTAGGGAATGATCAGATTTATGCTTAAAGATATTTATAGCAGAATAATAATGTAAAATTATATAAATATAGTAAAATAACTTCAAAAGCACATATGTAAGATAGTTCACGTTCTGCATTGAAAAGGTATATGCCTGATGTAGTGTAATATACATCTTTACTAATATATGTATGCATGTGTATATCATATACATGCATATGAACACCAAGAAAACTACTGTAGTAATTCTGAGTTCTTTTTAAAGTTTTTCCTCCCGGGGCGCCTAGGTGGCTCAGTCAGTTAAGCATCTGCTTAGCTCAGGTCACGATCTAGGGTCAGGGATTGAGCCCCACACCTGGCTCACTGCTCAGCAGGAAGTCTACTCCTCCCTCTCCCTCTGCCTACTGCTCCCCCTGCTTGTGCTTGTGCTCCCTCACTCTTTGTGTCAAATAAATAAATAAAATATTTTAAAAATAAATAAATAAATAAAGCTTTTCCCCCAATTTCCAATGTCTTTACATTGACCATATGCTATTGTTTAAATAAAAAACGGAGTTAAGCCTTCAGCTTACTTGGGATCTAACCTGGGCTAACATACTATGATAATTACTAAAACTCCTAAACAGCTCCTATTTGCCAAGACTGGATATTTCTAGAAAATGCAGAACACAATATTAAAAAATTAAGCACCGAGATATTTTTTCATGTTATCCAACTTATGCTTTGTTCTTAGTTACCTAAAGTTCCAGAAATTATTTTTAAAGACAGAAGATTTACATCTCAACTAGTCAGAATTACATTTCCTATAATACTTTCAGGCTCTCAGAATACTCTTAAAATAATTGAACCTTCAATAATACTCCAATCAATCATAACTTAAATCCACACAGCTTTTGTTATGGCAGTTATTCAAGCCAATGCCATTCCTTTTTGATCAAGGAACAATTGTGCTTCCCTTTCCAATACCTTTCCAATTTTTTTTTTTTTAAGATTTTATTTATTCATTTGACAGACAGAGATCACAAGTAGGCAGAGAGACAGGCAGAGAGAGAGGAAGGGAAGCAGGCTCCCTGCTGAGCAGAGAGCCCAATGCAGGGCTCCATCCCAGGACCCTGAGATCATGACCTGAGCCAAAGGCAGAGACTTTAACTCACTGAGACACCCAGGCATCCCCCCAAATGTTTTAATATTAAATTAACCCAGAGGAAAACATGATTATTAATAATATCCAAACAAGGATTGTTCTTAAGTTTTGTGGGGTTTTTTTTTTTTAAGATTTTATTTTTTTATTTGAGGGAGACAGAACAGGAGCCAGGAGGAGAGGCAGAGGGAAAGGGAGAAGCAGCCTCCCTGCTGAGCCATAGAGCCCCCCACAGGGCTAGATTCAAGAACCCTGTGATCATGACCTGAGCCAAAAGCAGATGCCCAATGAATGAGCCACCCAGGCGCCCCTGTGTTTCCTTGGTTTTTATAATGACGATTTTTATACATCATAGAGATGCAGGCAAGAAACTTATTAAACATGAATCGCTTTGATCTATAGACTAGCTAAAGCATAGACAAGAATATATATATTCCAGGCTACTGCTAACCCCCATTTCCAACCATAGGATGACATCTGAAACTCCCACACATTTGGAAGTTAGTTTTTAAATTACTTATTATTTCAAGCTAAGGGTCATATTAGGGAAGAATGGCATAATCAGACTTCCCTCTTACCATAGTCAGGATTTTATTCCCTTAATTATTTCCACATCTAGACTCACATATCTAAGCAGTAAATTCAGTTTAATCTAAAATATAGTGACTGTGAACTTTTGCTAACTGGTTCTTTTTTTGCTTTAATACCATAATTGTTGACATTCATAAAGAAGACCCAGAACCATTGTCATACCCTGAGATATGAAAATACATGAAAATTTGCAGTATTATGTTAAATAAAATGTAACATTTAAGAGTATTTGAAATTATTTTGGGCGTTCATATTGAGAATGATTGATTTGCTTTTAATATTTCTATTAATCCTAAAACTTCATTCATCAGAAAACTGCATTCTCAGATCATAGCAGATAACAGAAAAAAAAGGCATTTTCAAGTCTTTCTCCCCCCCGCCCAAATAGATGGGCGGAAAAAAGCATATTGGGGGAAAAAAAGGTCTTATTTGAAACAAAACTGATTTTATTTTACCCATTGATGAGAGCCCCCTATTTTCACGTACTTTTTAAAATGTCCAGATTTACCTAGATGTGTCGGCATTATCTTAAATCTATAAACTATGCAAATTACTCAAAGCCTTCTGCCTCACACAATCAACCCATAACAAACATGCTATTAGGTAATTTAAAGGATTAAAGCAATTGTCAACTGGTTGAATGAGAGAGAAAATCCCTGTCCATTTTTCTGCCCTTTCGACTTTTCAAACATATCCACTTACGGTGACACTTAGAAAGTATCCTAAATGGGTAGTTGTACAATATTTTAAAATAATGAATTTTATTGTCTGTTTAGGGTATGTATAAGCCACCCCATTCACTGAGTACTGCCCAGAGAAGAACACATAGATAGCATCAGTTCAAGAAGACCATTGCAGTGTCATGTTTCAATAGGATTTTATTTATCCCTTGTGGTTTTTGAGGCTAGGGAAGGGAAATTTTTACTTTTTTAGTGTTTAATTCTTGACACCTCAAAGTACTTTCATGAGTACCTATATTTCTTCCATTTCTTCCTTTCAATTGGGTTCTAATAGGAGGGAAAACATAAGACACTGACATTGAACATTTAGTAGGATAGGTTCAATGGTATACCAATCTTTTCAATTGTGATAATGACAGATAATTTTATTGATGCTTAGCTGCAATCCTCAGTAGAACTTCCACTGTTTCTCGATGTTTATGTATTATTCAGACTAATAGTGATCCTAAAGTAGAAAAAGCTTCTTGTCTCTTAAAACTTTTATTGAGAAGATTTCAAAATGCACACAGTTAAGTGCTATTCTGTGTGCATTTAATGTAGAGTGAAAAGCTGTTTGGTGCCCATTTTAGATTCACTGGCAACAAGACAGACAAGAAAGCATGTATAGGGAGTCATGAAGATATATATGAAAAATTAAGAGTTTAAAATTAATTTGAACTTATAATGTAATGCACCACGTGGAAATCTAAAAATCAATTTCCAAATGGAACAGCTTGACACTTTTTCTTGCCATCTGGTTTTGGACCTGGCTCATTCAATTCCAATTCTGCCCTTGTAAATACTCCAATTTTATATATACTATATGGGAATGAAAATCCATGCCACCTAAGCGTATCTTGTTGTATTTCCTAAAAATATAGTTGTTTTTGTTTTTTTCTACACTATCAATATTTCCTGCATGTCCTCTTAATCATGGATACACTTATCTTTTTTTAAACCAGATGTGATATTATTATTTGATTTATTGACATACTAAAGAGTGATTGCATTTTATTTGGCTAATTTAAAAATATATATATATGTCTAACATTTTTACATCTTTAATGAGCCTAAAATACAGATAGATGAATTCAAATGAAGAGGGAAAAACAGATTTGGCTATTTGAGTCATAACATAAGAGAAAAAGTAAGGCCTAATATATAGACATAGGATTTAAAAAGATTATGCATGGAAAGCATTTACACATGTTGGCATACATGGAGGGCTCAGTAAATGTTAGCAATTAGCCTTTGCTTTTTTCTTTGTGTGCTAATAGTAATAAATAGAAGATTCGAATTTATATTTATTTTTTTCTGAAGAAAATATTTATTGAAAAACTATTACTAGTTGCTTTACATATGCTATCTTATTAGTTCCACATAAAATAACACTGTGAGAATGTTGAGAATTAAACAAGTCAACCCCGCCAACAGAGTCCACAGCTAATAAATGACAGAGATATGAGCAGACATTTGAGGTCTTGTTTTTTGATGACAATCTCAAATAAGTTTAGCAAACGTGAGCTACCACATCATAAGAATGCCTTAATTGCCTTATAAAGATATCTGCAGGATACTGAAGACAAGATTTTTGTAATCGAAATTATAAGAATTTAGGCTGCAATAAAATACATAAAAATGCATCTTTTCAATGTATCTATTGATCATTTAGTTCTTAATAATTCAGTCAGATCTAACTGAAAGGAGACGACAGTTGTAAGTCAAACGGGTTTCCAGGAACTTCATGTTTTGTTTTTTGTTTTGTTTTGTTTTTAAGATTATTTGTCTATTTGACAGAGAGAGAGAGAGAGAGAGAGAGAGTGATCCCAAGTAGGCAGAGAGGCAGGCAGAGGGGGAGGGGGAAACAGGCTCCCTGCTGAGTAGAGAGCCCGATATGGGGCTCCATCCCTGGACCCCGAGACCACGACCTGACCCGAAGGCAGAGCCTTAACCCACTGAGCCACCCAGGTGCCCCTCATACTGTGTTTTTAAAATTAATAATTGTAGGGGCGCCTGGGTGGCTCAGTGGGTTGGAGCCTCTGCCTTCGGCTCAGGTCATGGTCCCAGTGTCCTGGGATCGAGCCCCACATCGGGCTCTGTGCTCTGCAGGGAGCCTGCTTCCACCTCTCTCTCTATCTGTCTGCCTCTCTGCCTGCTTATGATCTCTGTCTGTCAAATGAATAAATAAAATCTTTAAAAAAAAAATTAATAATTGTAAGTTAAATTTTTGCTTTGGAAAAATATGTTACCACTTTCAAATTACTTAGCTAGTGTATCCACCCATGAATAAAAGAATGCTCTCATATATACATAAGACACTTAAAATTATAACAGTAAATCTTAAAGATCATCCAGTAGTTTAATTATGATATGAAGAACTCTTTTTTTCAAATATGTATATTGAGACTTCAAGCTACATGTTCGTATCTCTATGAAACTTCTATAAAACTGTATAACTTATAACTGATAAATGGCATAAGCACATGATTTATACTCACATATTTAAATGTAGCAATTATAAAAGATTTATATTTATTTATATATGTGATATACTCATATATATTTACATGCTAATTTATATATACATGCACACATACACACAAATTTATTACAGTGATAATGCAAAATTACTTAATAACTTTGATACAAAGTATTTTGAACTGTCAAACCACTTCAGAAGATGTTCTGCACAACATACATTATATAAGGCAAATAGCTTTCAGTAAAAATTTTTCACCAACAGTGACATTATATATTAAATTTTTCACAGTGAGAGGAGGCCAACAGCACAGCTTGAACTTTCATTCTACTGGATGAGCCTGTGTCACTGCTTTCGTTTCTAAGCTTTCAAAATGTGAATCTTGCAAACATAATGAGGTGGTCACAGGTATCTGCCAAAATCACTGAGGTAACTGGCATTGCATATTGTTCTCCTAAATATTATCGTAGTCATCATAGGACTTGTCTTGCCAAATTCTACGATGGCCCTTGTTTCCAATCCTAAATTCTAAATTCTAAATTCTATTTCTTCTCCGTGACTGTCAAAGCTACATTTAACTGATTCTGCTGTTATTTCCCACTAATTCTCAATATGCTGTCCATCACGGTCTGGTTGGTTACTCGACTGTCCTCTAAATGTATGTTACAGTTTGCCTGGGTTGAGTCCCTGGCTCAAAAACACATTACTTGGTAACTTTAATCAAGTTGTTACTCTCGTATAACAAACGGGGATGATAAAAATAATGATACCTTTTGGATAGGGTAGATGTAGGCACTAAGTTACAGAATTCAAAGATATTACATAACACAGAGCCTAGTACAGAGTATGTGCTAAAGTAAAAAAGAAAAAAAAAAGGAAAGAAACCAACTTAGCTATATGTAGCATTAGCTCTATATTTCCTTTTCTTCCTTATTGTGGTTATCATTTAAAATACCTTTCCCTTTTCTATTTCCCTATTCAAAGCCCTTAAAAAATGAGACACATAATTTATAATGCATGTATTATACTAGTTACTTTTCCAAACATATCCTTATGCTTATCTTCTGTGTTCATTAAAATTGTAAGTTTTGCTTGGGAGCATCCAATAAATATTTGAATGAAGGTATACATTTCAGGTGTCCTACATACGGGTAAGCATAGTATGAGGGTATAGTTGATGGACATACACTTTGCTAATAGTACAATGCATACTGTTCCACTTTGAATGTACAAGTTACCTAACATTTTGTGGGGGGACCTTGAATGGAAATGCACGATCAGCGCAGTTCTCTAACAGTGTGTCAAGTTTAACTCATCACACTTGGTAATCAACAACCTCAGCCCTAATTCCCTGCATGTGTCTCTACAACAGGTCCATGCAGTCCCCAAACAGCAGTGGGACATTCTGTTAGATAAATGAAAATCCATACTAGTTAGCCAGAAGCAATTCTCAGGCCCCTATGGATTCTGGAAGGCACTTCAGTTACATTCTGAATTGTCCTAAAATAAATTTTTTATTAGCTGCCAGCTATTACATTAGAGATTTCATGATGTGCCCCTGTCTCCAGAACATAATCTTGGACTTTGACCAGCATGATAACGGCTTCTCTGATGACAGAGCTTTTGACACTGATATGAAAGGGATTCTACTAAGCATATGTAGGGTCTATCCTAATAGTCTATGTGGTGAACTCTTCATAAATTGACAGAAGGAACGAATTTCTATACTCATTCTGGCAACATTTCAAAAGCTATAAATTGTCAGCTTTGAATTTATTCATTAAATCTTTGTATTTTCCTGAATAATAATACCAGGGAAATATTTTCTTTATGTGAGAATATAGACTTACTAACTTAGCATTTTGTACAGAGACAGAATTCAAAATGTAACCATTCAGATAAACATTATTCGTCAATGTATACATAATTTTTCTTATTGTGTCTGCATACTATTATTGGCTAATATCTCACTTATTTCTACCAAAGAGCTCCATTATAAAATGGAATATAAAGCATACACTGTAGGATTAATATGATGTATAAGTTCTTTTTGATCAGCAAGTTGTACTAGATTTCAAAATTAATCTATTAAGTATAAACCACATGTAGCCTAAAAACAAATGGGCTCACAGTTATTTTCTCCTTGTTATCAAGTACAGGGGCTCTTCCCTTCTTATTCCTAGACCATGTCACTCACCATGTCTCTCCACAGACCAAAGTTCCCAAATAGATATTTAAAATTTATATTTTAAGGTGAACTGTCACAGCGATTAAATGGCTAAAGATACTGTAAGATATCACAAAAACAGTAATAGGAATGATTTTTTTTGTACTTTGAAAGCCACTGTTTTCTCATTTAAAAAAAAAGAAAAAGAGAAAAAGCACAAATGGAAAAGACAAGAAACACACACACACACACACACACACACAAATAAAAATCAGTATAAATCATCCAGAAGTTAGAAAGTGATTTGTGGAACAGATTGAATGCTAGGGCTTACCCAAATTCACCCTATCTGAGGTTTGGGTATGATATAAAGAGAAGATGACTTCAGAATAAATTTTGGATATTTTACCCCTCCCCCGCTCACCCTTAAAATAACACCAAGCCCAACTTTAGTTTTGTTTTTAACAGCACTGTCACTTACCTTAGCTGGAGACATGCTAATTAAAGAGGGGCAAAAAAATCCCCTTTCCTCCCCATCCACCCACCACAAAAAAGAAAAACAAAATCCTTATAATCATAAATTACAGGTTCTTGGAGGGTTGAAATCTGTATGTTTCATAGCTTTTTAGTGTTTTTTTGTGAGATTAAGCTTTGCGTACCATCTTAATAAATGGCTTTGTGGAATCAGGAAAGAGTTCTCTTTCTTTTGTGATGTTGTGTATCATTTTTAGGTACCACTTAGGGACTCTGAAATTTTGATTTGATTTTTAACATGATAACATGTTTTAACAGCTGGAACTGTGATCCTTCACTTACTTTTCTTAAATTTTACTCCTAAATAAAGGTAATCCTATGGACTGGTATGGCTGAGTGACTGAAGGACAACTTTAGATGAGGCCCTAAGCTCTGGTCTCTGAAAACATGATGGCCTTTAGATGCAATTTGCTTCTTCTCTTTTCTTTTCAGAATAATTATCTGTTGTTTTGATGACCATGGTTTCTTTCTTTTTTTTTTTTTAAATTCTTTTATAAACATATAATGTATTATTAGCCCCAGGGGTAAAGGCGTGTGAATTGCCAGGTTTACACACTTCATAGCACTCACCATTGATGACCATGGTTTCTTAATCAAACAACAATCTAACAGATAAAAGACCCACAGTTGTGACTGATCAAGATCACTATTTGATACACCTAATATTTAATTTAATTACACTTTATATAAACTCTTACCACTCTTTGAATTATATTTTGAACTTCTAATTCTTTTTCAAGTAACAAAGCCTATGAACATAACTTTATTTTACTTTCTTTTCTTCTTCTTCTTCTTCTTTTTTTTTTTTACATTCAAATGGAAGGTTTGCATTTCAAAACTAAGAAAATGAAACTGCTCTCTGACCAAGGCCTAATGTAGCTGTGATCCATCCTGAAGCAAAATTTTATGGCTCAGGGGCGCCTGGGTGGCTCAGTGGGTTAAAGCCTCTGCCTTCGGCTCAGGTCATGATCTCAGGGTCCTGGGATCGAGCCCCGCATCGGGCTCTCTGCTCAGTGGGGAGCCTGCTTCCTCCTCTCTCTCTCTCTCTCTGCCTGCCTCTCTGCCTACTTGTGATCTCTCTCTCTCTGTCAAATAAATAAATAAAATCTTTAAAAAAAAAATTTTTATGGCTCAGTTGTAAACCCTTTGAAAATGTAGCTTATAATGTAAGTGCTGACATGACCTTAACTATGGCTTCATGAACCCCAACACTAATATAGCCAAGGCATTTCATTACTGTCAGCTTGTCTCACTTTGTAAAATTAAATACCCTCTTTAAAAATATTTATATGCCTTCGATTTCCTGAACAATGTTTTCTTCAAGGAATCTGGCTGATGAACCCTCTCCCTAGAGTGGAGATGGGTGGGGCTAATGGTTACACACATGTTGGAACTTGCATATATCACTGATAAGGATGGTTGGTGTGCATTCACTTATTTTCAGGTCACAGTTTTTCATAGGCATAATCTGACTTTATAAAAGATAGGTCCCAAAACCATACTCTTCAAAATGAATCAGCACTCTACTTCCCGGGCAATAGTTTTCCCCCTTTTTGATAAAAAGTGTGTATTCTATTTGTCAGTTAAATTCTGAGCATTTTTTTTTCATCTACTTTCTAATATAAAAAATACTTAAAAACTCTTTCCAATTTTTCTTATTTGTCATCCAGTAAAAAATGCATTTTAGGAAGTATGACCTGAAATCTTAGGGTGTTTTAATCACATGCAAAAAAACACATTATATTAATAACAGATAACTAAAATAAAATTTTGAGGTTAAAAGTGAAATCGTCAATTTGAATAAAAGTTAGACAAAAGTGGTTGTGGTTGAATTAACATATTCAAGTCATAATTTGTAAGGTGAAAAAAGTCGACTGTTCTCAGGAACCATTTTTTTCTTACCAAAATCTCACATGTATTTCGCTGAATTTATCAAATGCTATATATCCTGTTTTTCCTTGACTTTCATGACATTGATTTGGTAATTCAGAACTTTACAGATGAGTCATTTTTTAGAATGTCTTTCAATTTGGGTTTTTCGGATATTTCTTCCTTGTTTGGTTGAGGTTGTGCATAGGGGGCGAGAATGTCATAACATGATGACATGTCTGTGTCCTCGTCACTGCCTCCCATCAAGTGGCACATGATTTCTCCCATTACTCTTAATACCAGCCAGAGAACATGAGCAAATTTTACAACAAATCTTCATCAAGTTGTTAAGCACACTCCTCCTTAATTTCTATATCTAAAAAATACTCTGATAGTTTTTTGAACATGTAGGAAAAAAAAATACTCACTTCAGACTTGGCTTTGGAATTTACTCTTCAGTTGTAGGAAAGATAAGGTATTAAATCTATTTATTGCATACAGATGGAGATTAAATAATTTAAACAAATGAAAAACAGAAGTGGTGATTATACACAGTGCAAAAAACACTCTACATTTTCCATGAATATTCATATAATTCGGTTTCCAGATTCAGTCTCACATTATAAATTACTTTTGAACAACAACGTTGCTTTCTTTTTTCCTTACTGCACTACTTTCTACGTCAGTCTGCCAGAATTTTCCAAGGTTTATAATACTATAAATACATTCATATTTTTCTAAAATTAAAACTGAAATTTAAATGATGTAGTAAAAGGGTAGTGATAAAAATGATTTCCCAACATTAGAAAGGTAAGATATAGTTAGAAGAAATGTGTAATTAACACTATAGTCATAGGATATTTTATTACCAATCTAATATCTCATATACTCTGCTCATTCATCAAATTATTGGGCATTTATTACATGTAGGACTGCCTGCTAATTGAAGCAAAGACAAAATTTCTCTTCAAATAACTTATAAAGTGGTAAACAAAACATAGAGAAGTGCAACAATAAAATTGTAAAAACTGAAACTGTCCTCTGATCTAAATTAAATGCCCTAGTCATTTAAAAGATGGAATACTACTTTTGGTATGTAGTTGAGGGGTCTTTGATCTGGCAGTCAGAGCTAGTGTAGTGGCACAGGGACATTCCAGGAAAAACTTCAAAGACTAAATTATCTGTTTGTTTCTTCAAACCAGGAAGTCTATTCTGGTGTTTGTGAAAGAGTAAACCATCAGTATGCAAATTTTATAAATGAAAAGCTTTATTTAGTACATAAGGTATTGAGGTTGTTTGCTCAAACAAAGCAGGTTTTCTTACCAGCTCATATAACTGGGAAAGATGTCAGAATCAATATCATAAAAATGGTCTTGTAGGTAGTAGACAGCAGCACATGGTTAAGACTTAAAACAATGACAACAACAACAACAACAACAACAAACTTTTAAGGTCAAAAACCTTCAAAACATTGCCCCAAATCCCTAAATAATTGCCAATATATTATACAGGACCATGCAAATAATTACAAGAAAATCTAAAATGGCATTCAATGTATCCCCATATCAGTCTTCAACGTACCATGAGTTGAAATAATGCTATAGTATATGCTTATAATACATTCAAACCCTTCCTAGAGAGGGGGGTCATAACTGCCAGAGTGGTTTTCTTTGTTTAGTAAAGACAAACACAGGCAACTGACTGACAAAATTTTAAGAGGAAGCAAGTATGAGTGATTTGTGAAAGGATCTTTTGAATCATCAAAAGTTTTATGCTCTATTGCCATAGTTTAATTCTTAGGTCATAGCTGAGAAGCTTGAATGAACTCAACACTCATTTATGGGAGGGTCAGATGGAGTCAAGGTCAAGTGGAAGAGTGGATGGAGCATTAACCGCAAGCAAAATTGGCCCCTCCCCTTCCTTTGATAAGGGTTGTTCTGATTGGTCAGTGTTTGCGTTCCACCAGGTGTTTAATGTTTTGACTTACCTTGGATCTGGCTTTACCTATTTATACCTTTTACACCTATTTTTCTATTTATACTTATTTACCTCCTAATTTCCCCCTTCAATAGTAACTGTAAGTGTTAAAACTTGGCTTAAATTCTAAATTCCAATAGCAGAAATTATGAGAGAGAGAGATTTTTAAAAAATTCTTTTTATTACATATATTGACTCTCTACAATGTGAACTTCTCTGTAAAGTTACAGTCATTGGAATGGAACTCTTTACATCTTTTAGATGTCTTCTCAGTGAGAGTAATTGAATGCAAAATAATTAGGTCTTTTAATCCTAATGAGGATGATGTCAGCTCTGTAGTCAGGATTTCTGGTTAGTTTATCATGAATGCAAACTTATGATCACATATGCGATGCTCTGAACTAATCAGATGAGACACCTGCCTTCCCTTAAGGAGTTCATACATTGTGATTAAATAGAAAAGCATGTGCCTCAGGGAAAAGTTGCTGGCCTATTAACCTATATTTGAGATTCATGTTCATTGATGAGCTTAAAAGTCCCTTGGCAGCCAACAACAATCGGCATTTTTTCCAAATGTTCTACAAGTCAGCTTAGAGATACCTGTTTTGAGCTGCCCAGCCTCGTGCTGTCTGTACCACCCCTCACAGGCCATAGCTACCCACTGATCTGTGAAGCTACTACTCCCTGGTCCTGCCCCAGTAACCCCCTCTCTCAGGATGGTGGGTCCTGCTAATACAACAAAAATGGAAATTGTCAGCGTGGGCAGGTTACCATATGGAGGTTGACAGCTGCTCAATCAGATTAAGACAAATGCACATAGCCAATGTGAGTTAAAGAAAATTTTTTTTTTTTCAGAAGAAAACTCTGTTGTTTTGTTATTATTACTTTTTCCAGGATTTTTGAAAAAAAGAGCATCAGTTTTAAAGATCTTTCTCTAAAGCAGAGATGCTTCAATCAATCATTGATATGAAGCAATTTTTTTTAAAGTAGTTAAAATCACCTTCTTCAAAATTTATTTGTGTTTTGAACTTTGATCCTTTTTGCCTCTGGCCACAGTGTTTCATTTAAGAACCCTCATTTCCCGCCTTCAGCCTACTCCATAAATACGTATACTTCTGGTAGGTATTCTACAAAATAATAATGGCCCCTACTTACTGAAAAGGAAAATAATACTGAAAAATTGTAAAAATATGTTTCAGAAGACTTCATAATATGCCAAGGGAAAAGTAACAGAATTTTACAATCCATCAAAAGATAACACACAGCCATCAATACCAAGCTCATGAATAAATAAATATTTACAGCATGTACATATGCATATCAAGGTAAAACTACTATGCAGGAACTCAGAATGTGTGGAAAATATTTATGCAATGCAGCTACCATGACAAAAAGAGACACTGAAAAGAAAATAATTTTAAAGAATGGTCATCACGTTTAAAGTTTTCTAGTGACTGGCCCGACCTTTCTAAAATATACAAACCCTTTTAATGATAAATGAAATATGTTGCTATGATTGCCTATTCCTGAACCTGACTGAGTCATATCATCATCATACAGCAGAGCTAGCAAATTTCTAGCTGAGCTAGTTAGAGCACATTGGAAAAAGTAGTCATATGTTCAAAAACGAAACATTTCAGACCTGATTTACAAATGCAATCCAGTGCATCTGTATTTAAAGCTGTGTGGAATGAATAAATGCTTAGGAACACATGCAAATATTTTGAAATAAACCTTTCTGACTAGGTTAACAATTTTTCCCAAGCCTTGCATGGATCTAACTTTCTCCCTGGGTAGCTAGAGCTCCAAAGTCGACAGCTAAAGTTTATCACAGGAAATGGTAGTACTTTTACATGCTGGAGGTGCAGACTGTCTTTGAAAAAATTAGATAGGAAGTACAAGTTAACACTTTTGACATCTCCTGGAGTCGATAACACACCATACATCTCTAGATCCCAAGCCACCAAAAAGCTACCATGCGGGCTAACATAAATAACAGCTTGCAGTTTGCAAGAACCCCCTCCCAACCCCCACGCTGATAACACGAGGAAATACAGTAATGTGGTGATATAATTTACAATGCCCAAAGATAATTTGCAGCTCCACTCCTCAGAAGTACATCTGCACCAACCATCTAAGCTAAGTGCCTGTTGGAACTTTTCCCTCGCAGGTACTAGAGGTAGAAGATTTGTAATATCTTTAATGCAACAAAAGGAGAAACAGGAAGATCAAACTGAAGGGGCTCCTGTATTTAGAAAATCCTGCTGAGATGTTGTGATGAATTATTAAAACTTCTTGTTAATGTTCATGCTTCTCCTTAACCTCACATCATACCGTTGACAGTACAGCAAAGGTGGGGAAACACAGAAAATGTTTCTGGAGCTGAGAGCAAAATGTTAGGTGAAAAGAAATGCTCCTGCAAAGCAAAAGCCTCTGACATCTCCCATCAGGATTTTCTCCCAAACATGCAAACAGAGTTCGGAAAGTCTCTTAGGGGCTATTTCTGCAGCATCGTTTGGCTTAGAGCATTCACAGAACAGAACGCTGGTAACCTATGTTCCGCATAAACAAACGGCATTCATTCAGGAAAAGCAGAATCAACTGAACTTTACAAAAAGGCAGGGTCAAAGTACCATAAATTCTCCCTCATCTCATCTGAATTTCTCGACAGCAGAAGAAAATGGATTTCCAGTCTCCAAAGTACCAAAAGGCTTGTTCTTGTTCAGCAGATTTTTTTTTTCAATAAAAGTTAATGCAATTTATCTTTATTATCACATCAACACTGATCGAGACGGCCAGCAAATTAGTGTCGGTGGCGCTGCGTTTCATCACATGCCCCTCCTCAGGCAGCCCTCTGACCAGTTCACAAAATCTGCCAAACAATTCAGGCATCTAACATATTCAGGACCCATTTCTTTTTTTAAAAATAATGCAGCTTCCTGAGGATACCACCCATATGCTTGCACTAGAGTACCACGCGTCTGGCCCTATATCCTCCCTGCTGGAAACAATCCTTGCCATGCTTCGATAGCCCCGAAAGCCAAAAATCGCAAAAAACCATATATTTATATCAATAACACAGAAAGAACTCTTCTTCCTCGCCACCTACAGCACAGATCGTCTTTCCTGAAATAAAAATCCGATTTCCAGCAGATGCAGCTGCTCTACCTTTAGCTGTCCTCAAGTTGCCATTGATCAGCCCTGCTAACTCCATTTAGATCTTTAACGCAAAACTTTGATCTCTTACCTCCTTTCCAAGGTTTTCCTTTCCAGGGGGTCCGAGTCAGCTTGCTCAGAGTGGGTCCAGAGAAAAAGAGCATCAAAACGAAGAAAAGTTCAAGTCTAGTCAATTTCCTCACTTTCTCTAATGATAACATTGCCACAAGTTAATGTCACAAAATTCCTCACATCCTCTTCCCTCCCGGTTATTAAAATAGCATTAATCATTGAAAAACCTGAGGTAGGTGTTGTTTTGCCATCTCTCACAGCTGAAGTCGCAGCTCCCTTATGTAGCCCTGAGCCAAGCTACATTTCTCACGGATCCGGCTCCTCTCAGCACGCAGTCAGCTCTGCTCCAGCTCCAGGAGCTCGAAAATAATTTCTGATCTTCCCTCTGCTTTCAGTGGGAATAGATTCCTCAGAGTTTTGGGTGAGCTTGATGGAAAATGATAAAAACAGTCATGTCCGTGTCCGGCAGAAAAGAGAAAAGATGTCAGGATTGTGTGAAAAAGATGAGAAGCTGTTGTACTGACAGCCTTCAGGCTGCTGTGTGATCCTAATAGCCGTGCGACCAACCAAATTGCTCTTTTAAGAGTAATAAGGCTTCAGTGAAAGCCGGTGTCACTGCTACTCGGGTGGGTAGTGCTGGGCTTGAAAATCACCCAGGAACCGCCACAGATAACGACTGCTCAGCCCCGCTTCGGAATATTAAGGGCTGAGCAAAATACAGTATGCACAGAGGGTAGTTAATCTATTGTGTGGATAGACGCGGATTCCAGTGGTGTAGTGGGAAAGACGCAGAACTTAAAACGTATTTTATTTTTCCTTTCCTTCACCTTGTGCCATTAGAAGGGGATTGCATCTGCACTAATTACTCATCAAAGGGTCTGAAGTATTTATTAGAGGAACAACAGCAAGTGTCTGATTTTTACCTCCAACAGTAAAACAGGCAGGGCAAGTTGTCAGTAGTTGCAGTTCTCTTCTGGATTCTAGTTGGTTTGTTTGGGCATTTCTGTGTGTCACCTGCATGAACCCACCGTGAATGCTGTCAGCAAACTTTTGGAAAAACCCACACAGGCTCGATCGGGGCTGTGCTAATCACACATTCAGGGGAGGCACATTTTTTACTTGTTTGTGTACATCACCATGGAAATACAAAAAGCCCTCTAAGTCTCTCCGTCTTTTTAAAATTATATTTATGAAAACATCACTGATCACAAGGTGTGGTTATAATTAACATCCAGGCACATGACTCTGCTCCCGGACGAAGAGGAGGGAGGTGAAGGCAAATCAAATAAACGTAATTTAGTCTCTGTTGCCTGAAGTGAATTAGCCTGAAGTGAATTAGCATGATCAAAACATTCTGGGCAATATTTGAAATCTGTCTACATCTTAGTATTATCTATACGGTCACTTATTCCTTTAATCAGTGGGCCACAAGGCATGAATTATGCATTTATATACTTTAAAGTAATCAATTGCTATATTATGATAACCGCCAATTTATGATGTTACCACTTTCAAAATGGGATAAATTGCCCTTTTCAAGTCCTATTATGGGAAGAAGTACTTTTAAAAGAAGAATTTATCTTTTTGAGATATACTACATTAAATTTGAAAATACAGTTATTAAGATTTGCTTTCATATAAAGGAAGCAATATTTGTCAACTATAGTATGGGATGCACAGAACAAATTCCCAGGTTATCCCTTAGTTTAGAATTAATAATCAACTTGTATTCAACTTGTCATTTGAAAACTTTTGAGGGAAGAAAGAAGTTCATATCAGACTTATCTTATAAATAGTAAATTTAAAATTCTATGTCTCTGTATGCTTTCTAGTAGAAAGCCCGAATTTAACTCAGAATTCTATTTTCTCTTTACCTGTCATTCTTCATCTTTTTTACCTCAACTTTCCCTCTCCCTTCAGCAGAATGCATGTGAACAGAAGTGGTAAAATGAATTGGCCAACTTCCGCACCATCACTTTCTGAGGAAGATTCTAGAACTAAACTTATTTACTGTCTGCTAGTTCCATTCAGCCCCAAAGAAAGAACACAACTTTTCATAATTAGGGAGTTCTGTTTTTTTCTTTTTCTGCTTGTTTAATCACCTGGATTTTAGGTGGAACAAGAGAATGTTAAGTTGCTTTAAACATGCTGAAAGGATGTTGATAGGGATGTCAAACATTTCTAAAGGGCCTGGGCCAGATTGAAGTTCATAGGAAACACACTCCTTCCTCGACAGGGGATACAGTTGGGCAGGTTGACTCTAAGGAAATTTTAGATTTTCAAGCTTTGCTTCCTTGTTGGTGACTCCAGTAAACACCAGCCCACAGCTTTGTGTGGTGGGGAAAAGGAACTGGAATTAGAGGAAGCAAATCTCTGCTCATGGAGGGAAGTTCATTCTCCTCCAGAACTCATTGGACTAAATGTGAAGTGCTACTCATGCTTTCTAGATACCAGAAGAGATGCGGGGGAACTTTAAATAAGTGGGAATACCAAAGAGAATGAATAACAGGTAGAGTTCAAAGCAACAGAAATATTGAGTGGAGTGGCACTGGAGACAAATTTTTGAATAGGTATGAGTACAGAAATGCCTTTCCAGCTACCTTATTAGTAACAATAAATTAGCAAACTTATTACCAATTCTAAGTATTTTACATGTGATATGTCATTTAATCCTTACAAAAACCCAGTGATCAAAGGAGTAATGATCTTCCTTTTAGTACCTTAAGAAACTGAGGCACAGAGTTAAGTCACTTATCAAAGGTCATAGAGCTGTTGTGAACTTAAATGGCTCAGCTCTGAGCCTCTGCAAATCGCTGTACTATGCTCTCAACCAAATTTTCTCTTAACACTTCTGAGCTCAGCTTGCTCTTAAATAACATCTTTATATAAAAGAATAGTGAATAATGATGGCACACTCAGTATGTGCCAGGCTCTAATTAACTGCTTTACATATTTTAGTTATATTATTTCTATAACAACCTCATGAGATTAATCCATTATTATTCATACTTTACAGACGATTACTTCTTCAATATCACATGGTGAGTTAATAACAGAGCCAGGATTTGAACCGTGTATGGCCTTAGATTTTGTCATTCCACTTCTGTTTTCCAGAGTCTTGTGCATGGGTCTGAGAGAACTGTAAGTACTCCAGTGGGGCTGGAAAGTAAGAGGATGGTGGGACAGGGGAGGGAGGGCCTCCCTTATGGTATGGGTGACATGGAATCTTCCACAGGTTGTTGGCAGCGGCAGGGAGGTCTATGGTTGTGAAGGTACCAAAGAAGGCCCCCTAAGAGACAACTGGAAAACTTTTTTACTACCTGCATGTTCTCAAAGTAAAACACAAGGAAAGATTACACCCCAGCCAGACCTGACTTATGGACAGTTATGATACAACATAATAACGTTTTAGTGTAGGTCATAAAAAATTTTTAGGAAGACTGCAGAAGAGAAGTACTAAAAGGTAGTACATATGAAAACAAAGTATAGTGAAAGACGGTTCAGCTGGGACACTTCATGCAGAAAAGACGATCTTTTGACTAAGAATCAAGCGATGAATATATCTATTTAAGAATAGGTCAAACCAGGCGAGAGGCAGAGAATAATCCAGGTTGAGGGAATTGCATGAACATAGCAACAAAGATGCAAGAAAGCCTGACTCCTTCTAAAAATTGCAAGAAGGACAGCATGGCTGAGTATCTGAGCACATGGGTAAGCAGTGGGAGACGAGGTAGCAATGGTAGGCTGGGGCTAGATTAAAATTTCAAATATGCTTACTGCCAAAGGTCTTAGGATTTTTCTGTGATAGGAAGTCAACTATGAGTTTAAATCAAGGAACTTCTATGATCCAAATGAGTTTTCAAAAAAAAATTTTTTTGTCTATAGTATGGTGGAGAATGAAATTAGAAACAAACAAACAAACAAACAAACAAAACAAACACAGAACAAAACTTGTGGAAAGATAGCACAATTCCAAGCAAGATGTATTTGCAAATGAAACTAAAACAGTGTAAATAAATAGGAAGAGATAATTAATTCAACAGTCATTTAATAATTACATATTTTGAGCCATAGAAAATGCTAGGTATTTTAAGATTAATAAGACAAAGCTTAATAAGACCCTATCATCAAGATGTTTATATCTTTAAGAATTTGGTGACAAAATATATACAAGAAGGAATGAACATTGCCCCAGTGTTTCAGCTCTCTTCTTTATATACGTTTTTATAAATTCAGTTTTGCCTGACCTGTTAATATCTGCTCCAACTTTGACATCATTAAGCAAGATTTAGATACCTTAGCAGTTATACTCATTTTTATTCTAATGCCACTATTTATTCTATTCTAATGATACTCCCTAACATCTTACTATTTATGTGCACTAAATACAATATTATCTTTTATTTACTTTCTTAACAAGAAATCTCACTAATCTCTAATACTAGGTAACAATGGTTTATTTTATTTTTTTAAAGATTTTATTTATTTATTTGACAGATCACAAGTAGGCAGAGAGGGAGGCAGAGAGAGAGGAGGAAGCAGGCTCCCCACTGAGCAGAGAGCCCGATGAGGGGCTCGATCCCAGGACCCTGGGATCATGACCTGAGCCGAAGGCAGAGGCTTTAACCCACTGAGCCACCCTGGTGTCCCAACAATGGTTTAATGTGAGCTATTCTGCTATGCTTTTAGTAATTGAAAATATACAAGATAAAACACCTCCTAATGAGTGTACAACCAAAAAATGTTACTTAGCATTTGAAAAACATTAGTTTATTTTTATATCGATATTTTTTTTAATCTCATAAATTACACTCACTTCATCACATGCAGTTACAGACTCAGCCAATTCCTTTTCTGAAAATCCTGTAACTTTGGTCATTAGATAAATAGGTGGTTCTTAATCAGGGGCAATTATACCCTCATCCCAGGGAACACCTGGCAATGTTCTGAGACATTTTTTGGTTGTCATAATGAGATGTGGATGCTACTAGCATATACAGTGGCTGGAGGCCAGTGGTGCTGCCAAACATCTTATGATGAGGACAGTATCCACAACAAAGAAAAACTTGGCCAAAATATCAGTGGTGCCAAAGCTGAGAAACTCTGAGGTATCTTTGATTTGTCTGACCATTAGATGATTTCTCTAGCCATTGTTTCACTTAAGTATGACCAGAACAAATGATCTACTTGATAGGCTGCAAGATAATCACAGAATACTCATTACCAGAGCATTCTCCTACAACACTAACAAAGAATTTCCTATTCATATTCTTATGTTTCAAAGGAAGCCTCCCATTTATCCTACTATAATTCATTTACAAATGAGATGAATCACTCATCTCCCTGAGCACCTTACATCAGGACAAAGAAGTGGCAGGTTTTCTTTCTTTTTTTTTTTTTTCTTAATTTTTTATTTATTTGTGGCAGGTTTTCTTGACTGGAGTGCTGGAAGGGGCTCAGTGACACATGTGTAGATCAGTAAAAATCACTCTTGTACTGGAAATTCTTGGTGTTCCCTTGTTACTCAAACACCAGAGAACATCATGGAGGCAAACTTAGCTGTCTGGTTCTCCAACTACTTTCTCTCTTAAAATGATAGCAGTGATTATTCTCTACTAACTATAGGTTGCACTATTATTAATATATTTATATACTCCATTAATAAACCATCAGAACAAAATTTTAGCGGGAATTTAATCCAGGAGAAACTTATAAATTAGCCATAGCATTAACCTGATAACTTGAAGGTCCAGAGCTAAGTTCATTAATATATGCCTACATACATACATGGTTGTCATTAATTACTTTGATATTACTCTTTAATTCTTGAGCATTCTATTTTGACTATGCAAGTCAAAATACACATATGAATGTTTCAATGTCATGTTATGTTTTCCTTAAATAGAAACAATGAGGTATTTTATATAATACAGTACTTCTCTATCTTCTACTGTAAATTTAAATCATTCCACAGGCTAAAGAAGGGAAACATCCCTTGCTTTTGTACAAGGTAACATATATATTAATTTGATTTCCAAGGTCAAATTAGTGCAGTTACATACATACCAGGTCAAATATGTACTGGATAACTATTTCAGTTGTATCATGGTTGCAAAATTAACTCTGGATAATTTAAATCTGTAGTTAATTAAAAGGAAAAAATAATTTGTTTTTACTGTTGAGATGTATTTAGAAATATTTTCATTCCTTTTTCTTTTGCCAGGGATTTCTATAGCATGAACATCTCTGATTCCCTTTGACTTAAGACCCTGCCATACATACCTGGGACTCTCCTCCCATTAGCCTACAGTACAGGAGACAGCAAGGTAGGCGTGACTCTATAAAGAGACTGGTGCAATCTGGTAAGTTGCACTTTCAAATGAACACCTAATATTGCATTTTATTTTTGTCATTTTTTCCCCTTTTCATAGAAAAATAAGAAAAAAAAAACAACTGAACTACATATGCCTTTATTGGAAGTTTCTAGTTGTGGTTTTACTTCGTAATATGCTTTTGAAACCTTTTACTGAGAAAGACAACTTGAAGTTTTGCTCCACATAAGTGTTTTGAAGGGTAATTCTATTTGTATTTTTTCATAGCTTGCAGTAATCGAGGGTGTCCCGAGACCTGTCAGTGTCCCAAAAGGGAGGATTTCCATCAGCACTATTTTAGTGGCTAAATTCAGGCTAACTGAAAGCCATGATAATTGGTTCCAAATGTTGGTGGGTCCATTTGCATGAAGACATCATATGGCCAAAGCTAGCTACAAAGGAGGCTGGAGAGTGAAGTTTTCATTCTGGAGAGCCATGTGACAAGCTAAAATTTGGGGATTCCATTCCTTTAAGAAAAAGGAAGCCTGGGTGGCTCAGTGGGTTAAAGCCTCTGCCTTCGGCTCAGGTCATGATCCCAGGGTCCTGGAATTGAGCCCCGCATCGGATTCTCTGATCAGTGGAGAGCTTGCTTCCCTTCCTCTCTCTGCCTCCCTCTCTGCCTACTTGTGATCTGTCTGTCAAATAAGTAAATAAAATCTTAAAAAAAAAAAGAAAGAAAGAAAAAGGACGTTTCTTAGGGTACAAGTGTGGTGTTGATTCAGCAAGTCATGTGTGGGAGCTGGGTACATGGGTTTTAAAAACATCTCCTTTAGGGCATTTGGCTGGTTCAATCGGTAGAACGTGAACCTTTTGGTCTCAGCATTATGAGTTTGAGCCCCATGTTGGGCATGGAGACTACATAAACAAAAACAAAAACAAAACAATAGCAAAACCCTGTTCCAGGTATCTCTGATAATGCAGCCCTACTCCAGTGTTCAATAATGATCTTGAAAGGAAAATTTTGTCTGGGTTTGCTGTATAACACCTAGTCATTGTGCTCAAATACATATTAATAAAATAAAATTAGTGTAAAGTGTAAAATGCTTTCAGTGAAATTTAGTATGTTTAGGGAATTCCTGAGAAAATGAAATTAATATCTAGCCTATGTTAACTCATCTTCAACCGAAACTATAAATGATTATATAACTTTTCTATAAAGAAAGCAGAATATGGTCCTAAAGAGATATCCTAGTGATTTTCTAGAGAATGAGCCTTGGAATCTACTTAAGCATATCCAAACCTATAAAATACACTTTTTTTTTTTTTTCCCCATTTGAGATATTGTCTTGGGCTTTCATGAAGTCCATTTAAAGGACAGTGCTAGAAAGCTTGCCATGGTCTATTGGCTATGCTACATCAATTACATAAAACTTTTCATATCTATAGGAGATATCAATAGGATGTTTATTAAAGGAATATTATTTCTTTCTAGTATTTTATAATAACTTTACTCTAACAGGGTATAGTCCTTCCCACAAAGATATAAACTCTAAATAGTCTTTTTATCTGAATAGCTAGAAAGTCACTAAATCAGGGTTGCAGAGTCCCATGAGAATGTCTGTAGAGCATGTATTAATATATATGCTTGAGTCTGCTTCAGCTCTCCCCAGAGTGTTCTTGAGATCCCAGGAATACTATAATGTTGATTCAGTTTCTGGCTAAGTGGTAGATTTTCTAAGGAAAAGTGTCCATATTGTGAATGTTGAAGACACAGATAGAACTGTTACATAACTAACTTTGCTTTTTTGAAAAAGCAAATAAATTACAATTTTCAGATTATTTACAAGCTTAAAAATAGTGTAAATTTTAAACAAATTAAAAGTAGCATTTAAGAAATATATTTAACTATTTTTGCAATGTCTTTACCGTCTATGATGAATTATAATTATCAATTAGGAATTGCTATAGGAATAGCTATCGTTCTATATCTATACAGTTATATATCTGTATAGAATTAAGTTTTAAATGTCATGGAAAAAAAGGGCTGTAGTATTAAAAGTAATTTATTTTTCTCTCATGGAAAAGGTCTGGATACAGGCATTGAGCTTTGCTTCATAAAGCTCTGTGAGAGTCAGGCTCCTATTTCTTTCCCCATCAATTTTATTGAGGTATAATTGATAACTAAAATTGTATATTTTTAAGTTATACAACTTGATGATTTGATATACAAATATAATGTAAAGTGTTCATCATAAGCAAGCTAATTAACATATCCATCGCCTCATATAGTTACCTGTGTATGTGTAGTTAGAACACTTAAGCTTAACACTTAACACTACTCTTTAATTTCTTCATTAGGAAGGCTCTCCATATTCCAAACTCAGGATCCAACAGGTTCTCTTCCCCTGCAGACATCACGTCAGCAGAAAGGAGGACAAGGTAAAGGGGGCTGAAATGACAGAGATGGAAGCACCTGTCTCTGAGAAAGCTTTAGGAAAATTGCCACATGTCACTTTTGCTTGCAATACGTTGGCCATTTTTTCTGGTTCAATATAGATAAAGGAAGCTGGAAAGTGAAGTCTTTATCTGGGTAGCCAGTGATCAGCAAAAAATATTGGGGTACCATTTTGTTGAAAAAAGGGACACTAGCTTTTGGAAGAAAAACTAGCAGTCTCTCACAAGGATATCATGATACATAGATGATAGGTAATAGAAATTTAAAAAAAATTAGTAGTAATTTTACTACTTTAGAGACTTGAATTATCATATGTAATGAGCTTAAATCTATAATAAAACTAGCTTACTTTATAGGCTCATAGTATCTTAGAGTCCGATCAGGATGAAAGATCACCTAGTTTATAAAGAACAACGTACAAACATTTCTCACCTGTGGTGTATTAGCTTTTCTTTAAATAATTCAAGTAAAAGATTCTGCTTGTTTTTTCTTAGAAAGACCATTCTTACATTGATCTCAAATGTTTTAGATGCTCTTAATTTCCAATCATTCATTCTAGCCCTACTCTTTAATGTAATGCTGAACAAATATTTTCTTTCTTTATCAGGACAATGCTTTGAATGTTAGGAAATAGCTGTTTTCCCCCCTTGAGTCTCACCCCCACACTCCCCCCAGGCCAAATAATTTGCTTTTCTTGAATACAAATTTCAGATTCATTATCATCTAAGTAATCTCCCTCCTTTGGATTTCTGGATGCTATTAAGTTTGTTAAAGACAATCTTAACATCTGATTCAACAATATTTATTCATCCTAGAGCACAAGACATTCTTCTTTTTTTTTTTCTTTCTTCCTAATTCAGGCTAAACTAAACATAACAGAAATGATCTGGCAGCTGTTCATAATACCCTCCCCCTTCCTATCCCCACCCACCTAGTTCCCATTGCTTAGGTGGAGAGTTTGTCATATGACAAAAGTAGGGCTCACAATTGCTTCTACAGTTCATTTGTCCTGTGTCCTCTACCATTAAGCTAATGATTTTGACAAGAAAAGAGTCACCTGGATCTATTTTCTTTTCTGTTGGATGTCAATTTAATATGACCATGGGGACTATTCATTAGCTCCTGAAACTTCCAGGAAGAGGCAATTCCTTTGCTTTTATTTCAAATTACTTACACTATTTTAAAACAAACTGCAAATACTATTTTAGATAATCATGCCTAATAGTGCAATATATATACACACACTGATATATTAATATACATATATATGCATATGTGCATATATAAGCACTAACTCCTAAGTAGGAGAATTTGTTAATTAATCACCCTTAACAGCAAAATAGCTTCCCATTAGTCAAGCCTCAGGTTAATTAATTCACCAGATGATGAGTGATAAAAGTCCTGGTGGTTTCTTCTTAACTACTTACTATTCCATCCAGAGGACATGCTCAATATATCTCGCACAGAGCAGCTTAGTTTCTGCTTCTATGGGTGCTGAATTTTAGCCCTAGATTTCTTGGAATAAGAAAACACTGAATGCAATTTTTCTTTGACATAGATCTACTTAAAGTTGGTGAAAACAGTGGGCACCATTTAGGATTGAACAAATGAACAATTTAGGGAGCAGCCACAGTCTGCCATTGAGACTGAAGTAGATTTTTTATAAATAACGGTGACCACACATTCTAGGCAGAAAAGTCCGTATCACTACAAGCATGACATTCCAATCAGATCCGCCCAATGAAGTGAATCATTGAAATGTTTATTTTAGGCACTTTTTAGGTAACAGAAATGTCTAACCTTGTGTCAATAGCTCCATCCATACCCATGGCTCAGTGTTCCTTAGCAACTCACTCCCAACCTCTTAAGGAGGTTATAGGGAAGAAAGAAATAAAGACTTCAAACATAAACTTCCAAATCTAGCTGACACCTTGTCCCTAAACTCCAGGCTCATATAACTAACTTCTTATTCAACATCTCTACTTGTATGTAGTACTAGTGAGACTTTGAAGTGGACTCCCATAACCTTCACCCTTTCATCTTCTCCTACTTCCTCTGTTACTCCTCTAATGATTATGTTCTTGTATTATAAAAAGAAAAATTACCTCACCTAATCACAATAGAACTTTAAAAGCAGAGAGCTTTCCCAGGGTGGCCGCAGAAGAGGAAGGCAGATGGGAAAGTCAGAGAGATCTGAGGCAAGGAAAGGACTTGACGGAATGTTACTGTCTTTGAAGATGGAGGAACCATGAACAATGACTAGAGAGTGACTCCTCTGATAAAAGCCCAGCAAGGATATAGGGACCTTAGTCTTAAACCACAAGGAATTTGAAATTTGCCAGCAATGTGAATAAACCTGAAAATGGATTCTTTCCCAGAATGTACAGCTACGAGAGCAGTCTGGATGAGCTCTTCATTTTGGCTTTGTGAAACTCTAAGCAGAGAACCTGTCTAGACTTCTTACCTAGAGAAACGTGAATTAATAATGTGGGTGTTATTTTAAGCTGTTAAGTTATTTTAATAGTGGTGTTATTTTAAGCTGTTAAGTTAGTGTTAAGTTAGCTGTTAAGTTAGTGTTAAGTTTGTCATGCATCAATAGACAACTGATACATACATCTAGCAAGTATCTCAAACTCAACCTGTTTAAAAAAAAAACAAATGAAAAAACTCCTGGCCTTTCCTCCCAGTCATCTTCCTTTAGCCTTTTCCTTTTATTTAATGATTATTTCAGTCTTGTAGTTGTTCAGGCAAAAATCCTGGGGTCATTCTAAAATCCTCTTTTTCTCTGAAATCCATGCATGAAATTCATCTCAAACCTGCTGAATTGATATCTATGAAATATCCAGAATCCAACCCTTCCTTCTACTATCCCCACCCTGATCTAAGCCACTAACATCTTCACCTTTTATTGCAAGAGTCCACTACTTCCTATTTCGACCTTACCCCGCCTTCTTCTGACTTATTTTATCAACACAGGAGAGATAATCTTCTAAAAGCTAAAGACATATCACAGATTTTCTAAAAATTCTGCATCACCTTCCCATTCAACTCAGAGGAAAAGCCAATGCCCACGTAATGACCTACAATGTGTTTCATGATCTGTCCTTCCCCAATCCAATTTGACCTTAACTTATCCTAGTCTCTCCTTAACTCACTCTGCACCAGTCATATTGGCCTAGAAACACGTTCTAATGTTTGTTCTAAGGATAACGTGTCTGGATTCTTTGAATGTTAAGGCCCCTTTATTTCTGACTTCAGCTTTATTAAATCCCTCACTTGCTTCCTGTCTCTGCTCACTTTTCACCTTCTAAATGACACCTACCCATGCACCGTGATATCCATCCTCACTTATCCTGAGGGGTTTGTTTTTTAATTTTTCCATCATAGTTATTAATTTTTAACATGGTATACATTTTACTTCTTCATCGTGCTTTGTATTTTATTTCCTGTCTCCCTCTAAATAGACTGTAAGCTCTGTGAGAACAGACATTTTGTGAGTTTTGTTCACTGATGCATACATCTACAACACTCGAATATTTACCTGGCGTCCAGAAGCAACTCAGTAAATATTTGTTAAACAAAGGAATGAAGGGCAGGCACTTAGGGACACTTATTAAAGGAGACCACCACCTACAGATCAGAGGCTCTATGTTGCCCCTAGCAGAGGCAGAATGAAACTACAGTTATCTTGAACACATTAATCTGGCCATAAACCTAAACAACCACCACAACAACAAAGTTTGATACTGCATTTCTCTTTGGAAATTTTCATGATAGGGATAAAAAGAATGTGGAGGGGCGCCTGGGTGGCTCAGTGGGTTGAGCCTCTGCCTTCGGCTCGGGTCATGATCTCAGGGTCCTGGGATCGAGCCCCGTATTGGGCTCTCTGCTCAGTGGGGAGCCTGCTTCCCTCTCTCTCTGCCTGCCTTTCTGCCTACTTGTGATCTCTGTCTGTCAAATAAATAAATAAAATCTTAAAGAAAAAAAAAAAGGGAATGTGGAATCCTAGCTCTACGACTCCAGCAGCGGGACACTGGTTAACTTATTTAATCATTCTCTGTCTCATATTCTTCATTTAAAAATGGAGAAAACAACATCTATCTCATGGATTTGTTTTAGAGTTAAATGAGATAACAGATTAAGTGTCTGGCACACAGTATGTACTCTAAGAATGTTAGACTTCTCCCCTCCTATGCATCCTTTAACTTCAGATAGTTGAATAATTGCCAAGGGGTTGAAACCATCTTAGAGACACTTCTGAATCCATGTCATTTATTTGGGAATTATTTCAAATACTCTCTCTCTTCCCTGATTCTAGAATGGAACTCAAAATAAAGTTCCCAAAGACATAATTTAGAGACCTCATCTCTAATGCCAGTCCCTTAATTTGGAACTCAAGCTCCCTGGGCTCTGCCTGATCAAACTTATCCTGCATGTCTTGCTCCCATCTCCATTAACTTCTGTCCCCATTTTCCCCTCCCACCTTGCTCCTTCCCTCACTTTTGTGTAATCCAACACAACTCCCCTTTCTAACTTCTACAGGATCTAGAACAAGTCTTTGCACAGAGTATTTTTCAATGCATTTTGCTAAACAATTAAATGACTTAGAAAGTAACTTGAGCTTATAGTTCCTCCATGATGGTCTATCGGGAGAAAGGCTGAATTATCTAGGGGTCTTATTCCTATGTTTCAGGCCTGAGAATGAGGATCTCCCCAGAGAACACTAGCTCCAGTCCCTGATGGCATCCATCTGGGGTTAGCATTTTAGGTCCATCTTGAACAACATCGTCGCTGTGTAAATAAAGTCAGACAATCCACATGACCAGCATTGTCCCTTGTATCTATTCCTTTTTTTTTTTTTTTTTAAATCGCTATTATCCTTTTAAAATAGGTATGTTGTAGCTTACAGGAAGAAACCAGAGCATGAAATTGAAACATGATTTCTCTTCTAGGCACACTCCTTCATTTCCTTATGTTGCTCTCAAAAGCTTCCTTCAAGAATTAAACATATTTTTAAATGTTTGTCTCAGGTGGGACATCTTTTAAAGGTAAGAAATAAGCTTTCTTCTTTCCATAGCACTTTGATCTTTTTTTTTTTTTTCTTTTTTTAAAATATAACTCTTAAAGCTGAGGCTATAAACATCATTTTCCTTTCTGGAAAAAAGATAACTAAGCACCATTTCAAAAAGTAATTTTTAAAAGAGATTTTTAAGCACAAGCAGTAAGTGACATACCTTGCAGCATGGGTCTAGTTTTAAGACGGGCAGAACTCTGCATCAGCATAACCATATGATAATGATGATGAGTAATTTCCATGTGATAAAAATTAACATTTGGGAGGTCTATAGTGTCTCACTCCTGGTTTACTTAGAGGGAGTCAGGGAGAAGGAGTATTCTAGTACAAGCATGATAAGGCAATGGGAGACATTTTTTTTTAAAAAGGATTTAGGGTGGGCAGCCTCTCCAAATAGGTACATCAACCCTTCCTTTTCTAGATGATGAACTCCAGTTTCAGAGAAGCAAAATATCTTGCTCTCAAAAAACATGTTGCTGTACGGGTTGCCTAGGTGGCTCAGTCAATTAAGTGTCTGCCTTCTGCTTGGCTCAGGTCAGGCAGGACCTCAGGGTCCTGGGATGGATCCCTGCACTGGGTTCCCTGCTCAGCTCTCCCTCTCCCTTTGCCCCTCCCCACCACTTCTGCGCTCTCTCTCTCTCAAATAAATAAATAAAATCTAAAAGAAAATATTTTGCTGTTTGAAGACTTAATAAAAGGAGCACTGTTTGTGTTTTTTCCACAGCATTAGAGAACATGAAGGCTCGGATCCTTGCACCTAAGACCATCCCACGTACCATCCCACAGACCCAGTATTAGACAATGGCCTCTCTGAACTGTCTAAAGGACCCAAGGAGATATGCCACTGAGTGACTCATTCTGGTGCCTCAAATTTTGCCACCGAAGATATATTCCCTAATATTTCACATCTCCTCACATCTCCCCTCTTCATTATTTATTACTATTAATTATTTTTTAGAGCAGCTTTAGGTCACAGCCAAACTGAATACATGATAAGATATTTCTCATATACCTTCTGCCCCACACATGCATAGAGTCCCCCATTATGAGCAGCCCTCACCAGTGGTACAATGCACACAATCATGAACCTGCATTGGTACATTATCATCACCCAAAGCCCATAGAGTACCTAAGAGTTCACCTTTAGTGTTGTATATTCCAACTATTTGGACAGACAGGTGTACAATGACATATCCATCATTGTAGTATCAGACAGATTATTTTCACTAGCCTAAAAGTCCTCTGTGCTTCCCCTAGTCTCCCCCCAACCCCTAAACCCTGACAACCACTGATCTTTTTATTGTCCCTATAGCTCTGCCTTTTCTGGAACGTCATACAGTTGGAATCATACAGTATATAGGCCAGACCCTTTTTATTTTATGAACAAGGTATGATGTAAATAAGTAAAAATGTGGCAATTGTGATTTTAGAGACTTTTAGTTAATTAATGAAATATTAATATAACTATAGTATTAAAGTTATTTTTTAACTTTCTCTCTTTTCCTATTACTCTTATTCCATTAAGCCTTCCCCCTACCAGTTTTAAAACACAGAATCTGTAAAGCAATTTCCAAGTAAGAAGCCAGAAACTTGGGAGGTTAGGGACTGGCACTATGTGGAATTACTTTAAAAATTGGCTCTATTCCGGCATTAATGGGTCATGGCCCCATATTTACACAGGAAATATTTATGAAATGCTGACTCTATTCCAGTAATCAAATAAGCACTGAGGCAGGATAAAAAGGCAAATACTGGAATATTAGAAGTCAAAATTTTAACAGGTATAAATAAAATACCATAGGAAAAGGGAGAGACAAGATTAATCCTTATTGTTGGGGGTAGGGGTAATCAAAAGATTTTAACTAAAAAAGTGATACTGAGGGGGCGCCTGGGTGGCTCAGTGGGTTAAGCCGCTGCTTTCGGCTCAGGTCATGATCTCAGGGTCCTGGGATCGAGTCCCGCATCGGGCTCTCTGCTCGACAGGGAGCCTGCTTCTCTCTCTCTCTCTCTCTCTCTCTCTCTCTCTCTCTCCGCCTGCCTGCCTCTCTGTCTACTTGTGATGTCTCTCTGTCAAAATAAATAATAAATAAAATCTTTAAAAAAAAAAAGTGATACTGAGGGTAGGCAGGATTCTAATTTGTGTTAATAGAGAAAGAGAGGCAGGAATTAACTGAGAAAAGACATAGAAATGGTTAGTTCTTGTAACAAATTACCATAAATTTCATGGCTTGAAACAACAGAAATGTATTCTCTCACTTCTGGAAAACAGAAGTCTAAAACCTAGGTGCTAGTAGGACAGGGCCATATTTCCTCTAGAAGCTCTAGAGGAAAATCCTTCCTTTCCTCTTTCAGCTTCTGGTAATTGTCAGCATAAATTGGCTTTATCTGCTTGTGGCTACACCACTTGAATCTTTGCTTCCATTGTCACATCATTTTTTCTTCTGTGTGTTTGTTTTTCTCAGTATGTCTCTTTTAAGGACACTTGCCATTGGATTAAGGGCCCACCTGGATAATCCAGGATGATCTCTTCCCAAGATCTCTTTAACTTAGTACATCCTCCAAGACTCTTTTCCCAAAGAAGGTAGCATTCATAAGTTCCAAGATTCTACCTTTTTGAGGTAAAGATCTTTTGTGGAGGATTTTTCAGCCTTCCAGAGATGGGAATGTCCTTTATGAGTGACTGTGTGACTGTGTTCATATTTAGGTTTTTGGGGGTGGAGTTGGGTCCAAGACCAGTAAGGGTAAGACAGGCCTTGAAAAACTACTGAGTTCAGTATTACACTAACATCCCTTACTTTGATCCTGAAAGCACCCAATTTTTAAGCTCAAGAAGTGTGGTTACTGTAGAAACTCAATGCTCCTCCTTCCATACCCTCTTTTTTTTTTTTTTTTTTTTTTTTTTTTTAATGAAGTAACAGGCTCAGAAAGGTTAGGTTACTTACTCAGTCACATCAGCGATTATGGACATGATAAGTGGCAAACTCAGAATCCAAATATAAATTATTCAACTTTTAATATCTTCTAGATGAGACGTCTTAAACTATATTTTCCCTTTTCCCTCAAGTTATTGAAGACCTACAAGTTATACACACACAGAATTCTAATAGTGGCATGTACATTAATTTCATCAATGAGTCCTTAAGTGTTGAGTCATAAAAAATATAATTTTATAACCCCACTCTAGTGGAGGCTTTTCAGTTATTGAAAACAGGGACATATATCTACCATAGTATTTACAACAAAACAACATACTAGAATTCCTTATTTACATTTCTGCTTCAGAGAAATAAAAAATTTTTGAAAGCAGAGATTATATACCAGCAGCAACAGGTTTTGCCTCCACATCCACACTCCTTTTAAGAAAGTCTCCATAAGCATAGTCTAGTTGTACATGAGTCAAAGTCAACTGATGCTTGCTTTGAGATTTTATGGCTAGCCCAGAATCCTTCCAAAGGGCCTCAACCTGAGTTAGTAACTTAAATTTGACCTTATTGACAGAAAATCTCTCCTTGTGCTGAATGAGAAAGCCCCATCTGGATCAGTAGCCTCCTGAATTCTACTTCTAATCTTCAGCAAGACAGATATATGGGCAATATTAACCTGCTTATAAATAATAGGTCTTAGGAGCACCATCACTCATTTGGGGAAGAGGTAAAAAACCACTCTTCATTGAAACTACGTGTCCCCTTTATGTGATTCTTTACTGAATCACCAAATTCAGAATTAGGGTGCAAATGCTTTTGTCCAGGTCTACCTGATCACTGGCTATTACCTACAAGGCTAATGACCAGGCAAAAATTTAAGAAAGATATTTCTAAATCTATATACATTTACAGATAAATATTCTGTGCTAACTTTAAAAAATGCTATCTTTATGCTATGCTACCTTTAAAAAAAAAGAAGACCTGATTTTATCTCTACAACTGCTGTGCAGTATGAAGAGGTATCATACCCTCATGTTTTAGAGCAGATGCTTGGAATTATTGACCCCAGTGCACAAAAGGAAAGTTCAAAAAATCACAAAAAGGCATCAGGGGAAATGAAGTGAACAGAAAGTGGCAACTGGCTAAAAACTAGACGTTAGCAAACTGGACCATTTAAAGCAAGTAAAACCATCAGCCCAGCGATGGCCCTCTTGAAGCTACTCCATCAAACAGAGTCACACCCTCACATGTGACTTCTTTATAATTTCTACCCAACAACACTTAGTCTTTCTCCCTACAGCAAAGACAATAATATTCACCAAATACTTCACATGTTTTTTGCATTTCCTAGGCTTCTGGAAGTTGAGTGGAGTCACATGACTGGAAATAGCCAAGGAAAGGACATGTGAGCTGAAGTGATGTGTACCAATTCTGGAATCAGCAGTCAATAGAGGCAAAATAGAAGCCTAGTGTTCCGGAGACTACAGCTGAGATGGAACGTCAACCATATTGAATCTCTGAGTACAAGAGGAAGCAAAACCATCTGCATGCCCCCATGCCTTCCTTACCTGTTCACCATAAGCAAGAAATATACTTTTGTAAGCCACTGAGATCCTAAGGGTTTTTCCTACAGACTCTCTGAATTGAATATGTCAAAGAAAAGTAAAATGATGATAAAGAAAAATTGGGAGTAATAGAATATGGGCTAAAAGAAACGTGTCCTTGACCTTACAAATCCAGGAAAATTCTAACCTTACCAAAGGTTGTAAAGTTAACAGTCCTGGCCCTGTTAACAGGGTCATCCCAGCACATGTTCATATCCCTCTAGCTCACAAAAGCAACAACTGCCATCTGATGATATTCTAGCCAATCAATCATCAGTCAATCAGAATGCCTCTGCTTATCCTTTTCTTGCCCTCTTGATTTTAACATGCTTTTTTACTCGTCTTCTTCTTTTTGGATTCAAAACCTTATTCCCGCACACCAGCTTAAACTGTTACTTCTATTCCCTGTTGCATGTAACACCTTTTCTGACTCACCTCCTGGCATATGGGCCTGCAGAGTTTCTGGTTCAATCTGGCCCCTTTGGCCTCTAGTGTCATTTCTGCCTAGCAAGGAAAAGGCTCCCTGCCTGTGCTTCTCGATCATTTGAGGGATTAGATTCAGATCCTTGATGAAAATGTTTGATTTTTATGAACATTTATTTTGCCCTTTAGAAGGGCACCCTTTCTAATTCCCATACTAACACATGCTAGCGGCCAAGAAGCCAGCTTGACTACTGAAGCCGTTAGGGTCTCTGTGTTCTAGTTTCTATGTTATTGCTATTGCTGCTTGCCTGCAGTTTAATACCCTGGTACAGTTCCTTTTTCTCTGGTGAGAGAACTATAATACATCAGGGTTTTATTTCCCTCCTTTAAAAAAAATACTGTGATCTAAAGATGTCTTTTAAAAACGTGGTGTCATAACAAACCCTAAACTAAAATAATCTGAAGAAAAAATTCAAGAACAGCCATATAACATTCAGAAAAGTCATGTTCAAGAACTCATTAAACAGGGTTGTTTTTCATCGTGGTTATATGTAACAAGGTAAACTAAGCAGATCACCACAACGATTTAAACGGAAATAAAAACATGTATGTCAACCAACTGGAATTTAAATAGAAGCTAATAAAAAAAAAAGGAAATAAAAACATGATGTTAAGTTTGGCTTGAAAATGGAAGAAAAAGAGAGAGAGAGAGAAACTCAGGGAATCATATGCCTTTTTATGCTTTAAAATAATTAAAAATTCTCTTCTATCCATTAACATTTCTCTAAACTGCACGAAGGACTATCTTTCTTGTTTAAGAAGTGTGATTGGTTATTTATTCCTCATGCTTTCACTTTGAACTTAATATTCAGATAATTCAGGTGGATAAACCACCCTGTCTACTTTATCCACGGTCACTGACAACACCTCACAGGTCCTTCCAAAGCAAGGTGGGAACAAGTAGCAGAGAATAGGCATGCAAAAGAGCCAACATTGTTTAAGAGCAAAGGTTACATCTTAAACATTTGTTTTTGATCATGTTTGACAGGATACCCCAAGCACAACAGCTTCTTAATAAACATTTGAAATGTTTCTCTAATAGTGAAGGATAAGGAAAGGTTTATAGTTTTCTGATGGTTGGCAACGCCATTCAGGTAGGTGTTGGAGACACCCACCTTACTGAGTTCATTTGTGTGGTGCTAGCAACACCACTTGCCTATTAATATCATGTTCACTAGCCTGCTTCCTTCCCAGGCATTTTACCTAACATCTTTAACTGGACTGTTTTTCAGAGCAGACCAATTAAAAAATATGTATGAAGTGTTTTCTGTGGTTCTAAATTTGGATTATGGAAAAGGAAGACAGAGAAATGTAGAAAGCAACCTATATCCTGTGGTTTTGAAACTTTTTAATAAATTATTATTTTTAGCAGAAGAACCATTTTCAAAAACAGTAGCTAACTCATGAGTACTTTTGCTCTGGGAGAGACTGTTCTATTTGTTTTTTTGTGTATTCACTCATTTAATCCCTGCAATCTAAGAGGTAGATGTTATTACAATTCCATTTTATCTATGCAAAAAATTCAGGGCACCCAGCTAATTTTTTTTTAATTTATTATTTTATTAACATACAATGTATGATTTGTTTCAGGGGTACAGGTCTGTGAACCATCAGTCTTACACAATTCCACCCAGCTAACTAGCTAACATGGATCTGATCCTCTTAACCACTATGCCATATTGCATCTTACATGGAACATGTCTACAAAAAGGCAGAACTCTGTAGGTTGAAAGAAAAGATGTCAGCCCTAGAGCTTTGTGTGCTCTCTCCATTTTGGAAGCCTCAAACTTGTCAGAGCGGACTTTGATAACTTGCTCCAGACCAAACTACAGGGTTTTCCAAGTATAGGCAGTGTTGCAGAAACATGCGATCAGCCGGTAGGTGGGTAATTCCAGAGACTGAAAATACTGGGAACGCCAATAAAAGGAAGTAATCCAAATGTAACATAATTTTCAGTATTTTCCCAGAGCACGCTACATCAATAAGTTCCTCCTTCTTTTAATTAGTCATTTGACATTTTTATGTTTCTTTGATCAGACTTCATTTTCAAAGAATTGTTTAGCCTTGAAATCATTCTTCCACATCTCATAAAGACATTACTAGGGCCGATGAATAAATAAAATTTTAAGACACATTTTTTATACTTAGATAAGACCATCTCACTTTAAAGTAAATGATAAAAATTATTTTCAATAGAGCAGTTTTCCTCAAATGTTAAGCCTAGAAATTTTTTCTTCACTATTTTTTCTTACAGCCTCAGTGGAAAGTGAAGTATCTTACAAGGATGCCTACCTTTTCATTCCACCTGCTTTCTGAAAGGATCTAACTATGTGCGTGTGTGCATGCGCTCGCACGCGCGCGCGCACGCGCACACACACACACAGTAACAATAACATTACATAGCATTTACTATAAGCCAGACACTCTTCTAAGTGCAGATATATATTTTATTTCATTTAATTCTTAAAGTGGTCTTATGAGGCACATTGTTTGATCATCCTGACTTTACAGATGAGGAAACTGAAGTAGATAAACGATGGGATCTGGGATTCATACAAGGCAGTGTAATTTTTGAGGACACACCTTTAACCGCTATATAATGCTACCTCTCAACAAGTAAACCACTAGGAAAAGAGTACTCAATTAATAAAGAAAGCAGTGAAATGGAAATATGTCCAGTGAGTTCTCTAATACCATAAATAAGAGGGCCTTCTCAAGGCCCAGTCTCAACCGAACCAAAACTGAATTAATCATCTTCTCTCCAAAGCTGCCTTTTTAATTTCACATTCCTCTGTTATCAGTCAGGATAGATTAGGTTAGGCACAATAACAAATAACCCTGGTAGCTCAGTGGCTTAATGAAAGAAACGACATTTTTGGTCACCAAGGCTTTGTTTCACATCCTTTTGATTTTGGGATCCAGGTAGATGGAGTAATGTCTGTTTGGAACATTGCCAGTCTGAGGGCAGAGAGAAAAGGAAAACATTGTGAATCAAGCACCAGTTCTTAGAGCTTATTCCTTGTCATGTTTTATTACCCAGAGGATGTCATATGATCACAAATGAATCAACGGGTCAGGGACATATATTTACAACAGAGAAAGGAACAAATTATAGTAAGCAACTATGTATTCAGCTGAAGTCTCCATTGTAAATGATTAGCATTACCACCCACATAATCAAGAAACCTGGAATTTATTCCTAAATTATATTTCTTCATCACCTTTCCATAAGCAAACCATACCCAAGACATATATAGTCCTCATTATAAACATGTCTCTCAACCATCTGCTCTCTTCCCTTTCTAGTGCCCCATATCCGATCTCAAAATCTTCCTCCCAGACTTGGCAATGGCATCCTTACAGATTCCTCATCCCCTACGCAGCCTCATCCCCTTTTGGTCATCATCTACACTGTCACCGAAGTGATGTTGCTAAAATAAAGCAATTTCCCTTCCTTGATTATAATTCTTTAATGATGTTCCATCTTCTACACTATTGATGTAAAAAAGCATCTTCCTGTCAAGATCGTTCTTACACCACCTCCCCAGTCCCCCACTAGACTTTGCAATTTGCAATTTGCTCTTTGCAATTCATCAAGCATACCGTGCTTGTTTTTGATCCTGATCTTGGGCTATTTTGCTTACAGAGTTGCCTACATCTTGTCTCTGCTAGGCAAAAATCCACTACAATAAAGATCATTGCTTTTGCGAAAGGTTTTCTCTCTTCTTCTAATGGCTGTTTCCAACTCTGCCCTACAGTGTACTCTGAATGGGAAGTGCCATTCATTATGTCTTTTCATTATTTCACATATCTTTTTATAGAATAATTATTTCTTTGAGTGCCTATGACTTCTACTGACTGTGAACTTTTTAAGGGAAATGTTTATGTATTATTCATTTTTGTTTCTGTAGTGCCTACTACAGTGCCCAGAATATAATAACTACTCAGTAAATCCTGAACAATCAATGAGTTCTCATTAAACAGTAATGGGAGAGAATTGAGAGCATGGGTACATATCATATTTACAATTGGAGACGAACGTACACAAGTATACAGAAAATATGACAGGAAGTGGGCTTAACGAGGCAGGGAATAAGAAAATAGAAAAGATTCTGCTTAAGATAAGCGATAAAAAAGATGAAAGATAAGGGAATTTGGGAGAAAGCTTAAGTTCTCAAATATTTGATTAGATTAGAGATTAAATTTTAAGAGTCAACAAGTTTACAATCTAGCGTTAACTTTTTCTTATACAATATGACGATTTCTCTGTTTTTTAGAAAGGGTAATCTATTTCTATGTCCTTTCTCTTAAAAAGCTGACATAAAGGGAAGAATGTTTGATTTAATGTGATTGAAAGTGGTCTGTGTCTCTGGAATTTCATTTTCTTCAATCTCTTGAGATCTTTAATATCAAAATATTAAATGTTTATAATAGCATTTAAATGTTTATATGTTAAGTGTTAAATATTTATAATAATAAAATATATTAAATTTTTGACTTTGGGACTTATTTTCTCTAACTCCCAATCTGCCAGTAATAAGAGTTTTGATGTTTTCTTCTTATATAAATGTAACAATAAAATTGTCACTACTCTTAATTTAATCTGGTACTAGAGCACCATCACTATAATTAAGTTACTTAAATTGCTTATAATTATGTGTCGCAATGAAATTATTTTTATACAGAAACAATAAGTGGGGGTAACAAGGGTGATAACTTAGAAAATCTAATACATTGCATGCATATAGCATTTATCCAGTGAAGGGCTACCTGGATTGTTCCACTGAATTCATGAGCAAAAAATAATAAAAAATTTTATTCCGAACAAGGAAATTTCTCCTTGTCCCACAGTAGTTGAAATGATCTCTTATTAAACTTTGTTGTTATTTCTCAGATGTGCCTCTGGACTGAAATATTATTTCTCCAAACATACTTGTGCAGAAAGCATGATGGAAAAGATAGGCTTGTAGGACAAAAACGATTTGCTAAAAGCCTTTGAAAGGAGCAACATAAAAACAAAAGGACGAGTTTCAACACTGAGATTGCATTGTGATTTCATGTGACTAGAAAGAGTTTAAGCCCTCCAAAAAATAATTCAGTTATATCCCGGCAACATAAGTGTGGCAGGTGAGAAAATGTGCCAGTAGAATTCACTCCGGGGAAATGCCGAGGTGCCCGACCTGCTGGAATCATATGAAGGATTAAATGAAGAAAGGGGTCAGGCTCCTTTGGACAAAATTAAATTTTGCAGCTAAATTTAAAATGATCAAGAGTTATCAGGATTTTTTCACCCACAGGAGCCGATGACCAAATTATATTTTTGAGAAAGCTATTGAAAAATTGTATAAAGTCAGACCAGTGTGCTATTGCACACAGAGAGGAGCTTTGAATCAATGACTCAAGAAGGTGGAAAATGAATGGATAATCCTCTCAGTTACTTCATAAAATGAGTGGATTGTATCTATCAAATATAAACTGAAAGAAGACAATGGGTGATGCCTTCAGCAGGGTGAGATGATTAAGTTTATCTCAGAATTCTTTAGAGCAGTTGTGTTCCCTGGAGTGCTCTATACTCTAAAGGAATGAGCAGGAATACTATTATAAACATCAGGGAAAGACCAGAATCTCATCAAGATAATTAAAGGTGAAAAAGACATATTTCTCAACAGAAAGGCATCTCTAATCCCAGAAATAGCATTAAGGATTAGCTTTAGGAAAAGAGTTTTCTATGCTGATGGGCCATCTTATTCCAAAAATATTTGAAAGTATCATAATAAGATACTCCCAAATACCTACAAATTTACAAAATTTTAAAAGAGATGAAAACACAGAGCAAAAGGAAAATAAGGGCAAGAATGTAAAATTGATTCTGGAATGAAACCAATACAATTAGAATGACTGAGCCATTCATTTGGTTTTAAGCTTTCTAACAGTCAATGCAAAAAGTGGGAAATGGTCATTCCAAAATTCAGGTTCCATAGAAGAGGAAAATTACCCTGAGCAGGCCCAGGCCAGGAGGTCCCAGAAGATGGAAAGTTACTAACAATAAGCTAGAAATAACCAGAAGCCCTACTGGGAGCAAGAGATAACCAGCCGCTTCTGCTTTTGTAAACAGGCTTCCTGCCACAGGCCCCCTGCACTGCCCTGACAGCCTAAAGCAAACCCCTCTCCCACCCCCCAGTTTAAACCCACCTACCAGCAGCCAGCATAGCTCTTGGAACCTGACCTCCTACACCCCTTTATAAAAACCCTGTAACCCCACTACCCAGGGCCCGGAACTTCGAGCACAAGCACATCTGGGCCCATTGGCATAAAATAAACTCGAGTTCTCCTACTTCTCCAGTGTCACTTAGTCTCTTGCAGGACTGGTTATTCTTCTGCTACCATAAAATAAAAGCTGAGCAATAGCTCAGAGGAACAGATCCAAAGAAGAAAGGTACTTCTTCATAAGAAGAAAATGCTCAACATCCTTAAACCCAACGTAATCAAGTTTCATAGTGCTGTTTCTTACCTTAAAATAACCCTAAACAGAGGTTGACGGCATTGTAGAAAACCGTGTTTCAGTGATACAGAGGCCAAGAGTACATTTTAGCATTCTGCACCTTAGCATTTCTTGCGGAATAGGTGAACTCCATATCCTCCAGGAACTCTGTCATAAATGTTCCTTCTGCCTATTAAATTTTAAATATGGGCTGGGTGACAAGAAATTTAGAAATGCACTTTCTTTTGAAAGCATCTCAAGTGCAGCTAGTCTATGCGGCTAGATGAGCAAAGATTCACGTACGATAAGAAAATACATGTTTTAAGGCTGAGCCTATGTAGGAAAGTTGATTGTTTTTTACTGAAGCTGGGACATCAAAATCCTGCCAGGGCCTAAGAGACATCTAGAGAAAGCAAGTAATATGTTAATATTATATTAAACTAGAGTTTGGAAGACAGGCTGCTACACATGAGGTTGATGGGACAAGTATTTGTGTCCTGGGATAATCCTCAAAAAGGCAGGTGAGAAATTCCATTGGTTCCTCAATGCACCTCTAATTCAATCTACTAATAAAACAGGCCGATTATGTCTGAATGACTTATTGGAATCTGTTACCCCCTCTTAAAAGAGCACACTGCTTCATGACAGAGGATGATTTTATTATATCTTTAGGTTTTAAAATTAAAAGGCTGCTTTCGTTTTATACAGAACAACTCGGCTCAGAGTTTGTTTGTTTGTTTTTTTCATACACATGTCTCAATCGGGATTATTTCCAATAAAATAAAAACCATAAAAACAAGACTTCTACCTTAATATCGTCTCGCCCTAAGGCGGACAGTAAAGGTGGTTCTAGGCACATAAGTACGTGTGTTTTCTTCTTGAAAATTTTGCAAAGTGCAGCCTGCACTTGAACTAGAGATGTGAGATAATCTGTGATGTGATTGCTCCCTGCTACCGCCATGAGGCTTGAAACTAAATATGGGATTTGATACCCAGCAAGAATTACCACTCAGCCAGGCAGGCCCATTACCTGGTATTAAAAACGACCAAAAAACTGTTGATGACTTCTCAAGTTGCTTTAAAAATAGTTTAAAATGAAGTGCTAAGAAATGATTTAGACAGCACTAAATTTAAGATTTTAGTTTTAAAATTCCAGTGGGAAGAAAATATGCATAATAATAACCATAAAAAGTGAAATAACCCTAAGCCCATCACATTTATTATAAACATGCATTTGTAAGTGAAATAACCCTAAGCCAATCACATTTATAAACACTATGTATTTGTGAGGGGTTTTCTCGTTTTCGTTTTTTTGTTTGTTTGTTTCTTTAGAGAAAATAAACAATTTCACAGCATTACTGGATCTCACCTTTCAGTGGATTCATCCAGGAGAATTGTGAAAATTTGCTCTAATACTTAAGTGAATCAGCCAACTCGAATATGCCACTCTCAAAAATTGAGAATAATAGTATAACAATGCAAGCCTCATTATTTCTCATTTATATCTTCTTGACTGACATTTTAAATGGCAAATATATTTTCTAAATAGTAAAATTACAGGACGATATTGTTACATATTATTATAAAATGCAGAACAGGTTGGCTTTACCCTCGGGAATAAAATTACAACTAAACAACAGTTGGAAACGCAACTATAGTTCCTGTACAGGCCACAGTCTCTGATCAATATGCCAAGATTGCTTTTGAAGCACTTATGAAGAATTCATAACACTCTTCTTACGATAAATTCAGTGCAACTAAAATGAGGATATAAAGATGTCAATGCTCTATCTGTGAATGTTCACTACACAGTGTAACTTGAAAGGCTGGTCTTAAAGAGCTTTCAAACAGTCCATTCAATTAAATATTTATTGAGTGCCCTCTAGGGGCTTGGCTATTAGGTGAGCTCCGGAGGGGTACAGACCCGAGAACACATAATCTTTGAATTTGGGGATCAGCCTAAGAAACATTTTTTTTGTGTTAACAATCTCATACACAGCAGGAACCATTTTTTCATATCCTCCTTATTGTATGTGAACAATGTTTGGTACTAAAATAAAGTGGCTCTCTAAAATGTCATAAAAAAGAATCATACTTTGGGAGATTTGGAAATTTTTGCAGAGAATATTACTTGTGCCTGCAATTTGGATAATAGGAGGAACACAGTCTGGTATATCAGGACGTGTTTCATTTTCCAGCAAAGGGAAGTGATGTAAGCAAAGTCAGACACAGCATTAAGTTAGAACTCAGAGCAACCTTAGGGATAGTTGTAGGAAAATAAATCTGCCAGTGTATAAGAGTATATAGTATGCATCCATATTTAATTGCGTCATCAGAATTTCCCCAGATCATTAAAAACTTTTTTTTTTTTAAATATGCTCTCTTGGTTCCATAGTATCCCAACAAACCATAGTTCCCCTGGTTTTTGCCTACGAATGGATATGCAGCCTCATTTGTTATTTTTGGTACAATAGAAAATCCTCTTGGCATCACTGACTTAGGACAAATTCCTAGGAGTGTACTTATAATATCAAAAGACAAAAGTGTTTTTAAGTCTTCCAGCACAAACTGTCAAACCTTTCCAGAGGGCTACGCCAGTAAATATTCATACAAGCCGAATATAAGAAAATCCCCTGTACCACGCGAGAATGTGTTGGAACTTGCTAAACTGATGGAGGAAAATGACATCAGTTTAAATGTGCACTGACTTGAAAGGACTTTGAACCAGACACTGAGGGAAAGAGGACAATTTGGAGAGGATCTCAAAGCAAATACAGGTGCCTGCTGTTTTAGGTGAAAGCTACAAAGATCTTTGAGAAACAAAACTTTCTAAGAAGAAATTAAAATTGATCACTTACCCGAGACCGTTGGAGTAAATCTAGAAAAGGGTCTAAACCGACACTTGGAAATGCCTTAGTCAGCTCAGGCATAATACCACAGACTGGGTGGCTTCAACAACAGAAATTTATTTCTCTCAGTTCTGGAGGCTGAAAAATCCGCGATCAAGATCAAGGTCCTGACTGACTCAATGTCTGGTGAGAGCTCTCTTCCTGCCTTGCAGACAGCTGCCTTCTTGCTGGGTCCTACAGGGTAGAGAGAGATTGATCTCTTTCTTTTCTAGGAGTCCTACTGCATTAAGGTCTCACCCTTATGACCTCCTCTAACTTTGATTACTTCCTAAGGGCCCTACCTCCAGATATAGTCACACTGGAGGGTTAGGGCTTCAACGTATGAATTTGGGGTAGGGGGATAAAATTCAGAAAGGTACTTCTCATTAAAACTACAAAGAAAAAATTTCATGACTATCTGGATAAGCATAAACAGCCAAGATGAACACTTGCCATGGGAAATGCAGTCTGCTTTTCAGTAACGTGTGCTCATTTTATAATGTTCTCTTATGTACTAGGAAAGGGGCTTCCATACATCACAAAAGCACTGGGAATATAACACGAGGGAACCTTAAAAGTGGGCCAGTAGAGTTGTGAAGGAACAATGAAGAGACGTTATTTTAAATCCCAACGTTAGAGAAGACAACTAAAGCAGAGAGAGACAAGCCAAGGTCTGAGAGTAAGCCCTGGGGAGCTAACACAGTCAAGCAAGTAGCAAATGTGTTGCTAAAATGAATCCTGAAATTGTGGTCAGAAGAAAAGAGGCACACTGTCATGGGAGTCAAAGCCAAGATTAAAACGCTAAATTTATGGACTTTTGTTGTCATCTTTTTTCTCTTTTAAATCTTTATCTAGATTCCAGTTTCAGGGACAGAATACTTTTGATATGGTTATGGTGGGCATCAGTTTGTTGAGTCTAAAACAGAAACCACTAATACTTTTAGGACAAAATTAACCTAGTAAAGTATTATAGCATTCTTCAATAAACTGCAGGCCCTTGAACTTTGTGGTGTTTATATTTGTCGAGTTCCATATTTATTTATCACAGGAGAAAAAACACCCTCCTGCTTCATGTGTATGGAAATATCAAACAGATTGTGTTCTAGGAGACTAAGCTTTTTACTCTTGATCTATGTAAAACATGTGCATAAGGTCATTTGAGACATAATAACCAATTGGACCACAATATACCTGCTTTTCACTTGTCATAGTGGCAGAAAGCCCAATGCCAGAGATAAATTGCATATCTATTTCAATAAGAAAGTCTAAGTAAAGAATGTTGGTTGTGTGGAATAATCTGAAGATACATTTTCAAAACATGATCCAAGAAGTTAAAGCCTGAGTAGTATAACAGAGTAGAGTATTTTAAGGTGATAGAAGGGAATCTGGCTCTTGTAGGAAGAAAAGCACATAATGGAGAGATAAATACTAAAACTGTGTTTGGATAACTGATCTATACAAGCTCAACTTACTTGGAAATCTTCCCTAAAGTCAATCTATCCAATTATTAGAAACTTGCAAGAAATTTTCCAAAATAAGGTAAGCTTATAATGGTTACACTAAACACACACACACACACACACACACACACACACACACATGCACGCATGCACACACACATGCACGCACACAGATAAGCATTACAGACACTTGCATATATCTATATCCATCTATCTAGAGATATATCACATCAATGTATGTGTATATATATAATTAAAATATAATTGCACTATTTACAGTGGCTGTAACAACATTTATATATCTAAATATGTTACTAGAAAAGAATGGGAAAATTTTTCTGTACTGTGTTTTCAGTTGGCCCATAACATACAGGATACCCACTGTGGCATCACCTTTATTTCCCATATACTGAGTAGGAATGGGATAATGACTTATAGTGAGGAATAAGTTATAAGAGTAACAGCTTAATCAGTAAACTATAAAAGAAGGATTAGTGGTATTCACAAATTAAATCGGCAGATTTCCCTCTTAATTCTCAAACCCTATACCTCTATCCTCCTTTCTCCTCTCCAAATACCTGATGACAGCCAGATTATCAACACAGAACTATTTCTGTTTCTGACATGTACATGTGTCTCCGTGTTCAGATCTATCACCACAAAGTGACAGGTTCCAGATGCTTTCTAACTTTTACTTTGGGGGAAATCTTTTAAAATAAATGCCAGGACAAACTTGTATTTTTCTCTCCCTGTTCTGTTATTTTTATTGACTCCTCAAAACCTTCTGTCTCCATGTCTACTGGCTTGACAAGATGAGATGAAGCTTAGTAGTTTCTGAGAGAAACTGAAGGTATTTATTTGGGGGCAAATCTATTAAAATTCTGTTTCAGGAACAACTTCGACAAGTTGATTGCTACCACAACCAACATCCAGAAATGCACTTGTGGTTTTCTAGTTTATTAGAATGCAAAACTGTAATTATTCAAGGTGTCTGTAAGGTTATGAGTATTTTGACTGAAATACTAGAATCTATCCTTTATTGTGAATGGAGAACTTTTGGAACCTGATCTTTGGATAAGTCTCAAGTCAATCACAATGTTTTCTCTCATTTTGGAGGCTCAATTCTATTTGATTTCAATTTCTACTTTCCTCAACCAATTACTCTTGCTCTGTGGCAGATTTTATTAAACCATAAAAATTTAACTTTACCATTAATTAGAATGGAGAGCCTGACAATATTACATTTTACCCTTTACCTCTTAATGAGGATTAAGATGAGTTATGCTTTGATCCAGTAATCTCCATACAGTACCAACAAAGGACTGTACAAAACTATGCTACTGAGTGACAATCATTAGAATCCAATGAGTTTCTTGCTAGAAATTTTAACTTTAAACCTGAAAGAGTATGAAGTCATTTGGTTGTATAGTGTATTTACTCTTTCTTATGGTTGGGGTGCAGAAGATGCATTCCAAGAAAGTGGTGTTAGGTTTTACTTATGTACCTAGCTATTAATGGATTTATATGTGACAATAAAACCATCCTATAAAAATAAAATTTTTGTACCTCAAGCATTCATTATTTGGCTGAAGGTTGTTTGTTTACAGGGTAAGAAACATAATTCTATATCCCAAGATTTATTACTTTAGAAAGAGTGAAAGAGACAGCAAGCATGTGGGGGAAGGGGCAGAGGAAGAGGAAGAGAATCTTCCAGCAGACTCCAGGCTAAGGGCAGAGCCTGATGTGGGGCTTGACCTCATGATCCTGAGATCATGACTTGAGCTGAGACCAAGAGTCATATGCTTAACTGACTGAGCTACCCAGGTGCTCCAAGAATACTGCGTATTTTTAACAATTTTATTATTGAGGAAAAGTATGTTAACTTTTGGTAGTAGCATTCAGGGGCAATTGCTTGAGGATTTTGTAACCCTCTCATATCCTCCCTTTTCACAATGGTTTTGTCCAATCCCTGCTTCTTACATTTCATACTGATGGCTCTTTACTTCCATTCCTTACCAACCAATCTATGGATAGATATTAATTTAAGCATAACAGACAAAGCAATCTCATTAAGGGTATGAAACTATCTTGCTTCTTTGCTTTTTGCCATCCAGAATGGAACCTCCAATTTTATGGAACCCTTCCTGCATTTCTTCAACTATCCCTTACTCTCATGTTGGCTCTCTTTGTTACACACACACACTCATCCTCATGCAAACCTCTTTTCCATATTACTTTCCTTCTGAAACATTCTATTATCTCATTCCTGTGTCTTCACCCTGCATTTCCTCCTTAATTCATACAGATTATTAAAGTATTAAGTTAGATATTTTCTCCAGAAGCCCTATCAATACTCCAAATACTGGGTTAATTTTTCTTCTCTGCATTTGCTAAGGACCTGGAATGGGATATTTGATGTAGAATTATTTCAGCCAATTGTCAAAAAATACAATACTGTATTTGTCTGTTTGTGTGATGTGCCTCACCAGACGGAAGTTCTCTAAGAGTGCATGCTATGTCATTCACCACTTGCACCCTATCGCTAGGTGTAATACAAGCACCTAACATGTGCTCAACAGATAATGTTGAATATGTGAACAAATGACTGCTTGATAATTTGAACATTTTCTGTGTTGTCTAACATGATAGCCATGAGCCACATATGTCTACTGAATACTGAAAATGTGACCAGTACAAAATGAGATGTACTTACTTAAGTGTAAAATACATGTAAGAGTTTGAAGACTTACTATGAAAAAAGGTAAAATATCTCATTAATAATTTTATATGGACTACCTGTTTAAATAATATTTTTATATACTGGGTTAAATAAATTATATTATAAAATTTAATTTTACTTGTTCCTATTGCCTTAATAGGGCTACTTGAAATTTTTAAATTAAGAGTGTGGCTCACATTCATGGCTCATGGTGTATTTCTATTGGACAGCCCTAGTATAAATCACACAGACTCCAGAAACAAGAACATAATCACCCCGTTATTACAGCCTTCTTCTCATTCAGTGTTAGGTAAGGCATTGTCCCATTGTTAATGAGATTAAAACCCAGTCATATTTTAAATTGTACCAGTTAGTCTTCCTTAATTTAAGTACTTTGATTACTCAACACTGTTATCTTTAATTACAATTAGATTATTGCAATGATATTAATAATCTACACATAAGAGTCTTAAATGTGTTAAGATTACAACATTTCCAATATGGGGACATTCAGAATACATTCTCATTTTAGAGTTTAGAGTTCAAAAGAAAAGAAGGACTCTATACCAGCACAGTCTGATACAACATTCTGCAGGAATAGGAATTTTCTGTATCTGTGCTATTCAACAGAGGAGCCACTAACCACAGGTGGATATTTGAGCACATCAAATATGGTTAGTGTCATTGACAAAATGAATTCTTAATTAATTTAAATAGCCACATGTAGCCAACACCTGTTGTATAGGACATTGCACCTCAGATAGAAAGGTAATACCTGGGGCGCCTGGGTGGCTCAGTGGGTTAAAGCCTCTGCCTTTGGCTCGGGTCATGATCCCAGGGTCCTGGGATCGAGCCCCGCATTGGGCTCTTTGCTCAGGCGGGAGTCTGCTACCCCTTCTCTCTCTGCCTGCCTCTCTGCCTACTTGTGATCTCTGTCTGTCAGATAAATAAATAAAATCTTAAAAAAAAAAAAAGAAAGGTAATACCTGCCCTAAAGGTAGCAATATTAAGTTTCAACTAAATTTATGTTGAAATACCATATTGAGATTATTTCTATCTCATCTAAATCATGAGTGAGTAAAATGTAAATTTCAGAAAGACTTTGTGTGTTGGGTTTTTAAGTGTTTTTTTTCTTATGAAATAAAGACATGCATATTTGAGTTACCAGCATGATCTCCTTATAATGTTAATTATCTGATATCAGCATCCTTTCATGTTGTTAAATTATACCTGTTTGATTTTTAAGATGAGACCATCCATGAAAAACAATTTAAAAATACTCCTCCCCAGTTTTTGGTTTGTCTTGTTCTTTACACTTTTACTAAGCACATTGCTTTTGAAACTCTGTGAGTGAACTGATTCCAGATAACCTAAACCTCTGGAAGTCATTTACAGGAGGGCTTTATTGTGTAAAAACAACTTCTGATTTAAGAATACACAAAACGGATTGTGTATTTAAAATTCTAAACCTCATTCTTCCAGTTTGTCTCCTGCAGAATGTCCAGAAAATAGGTCTTTAAAGAACAAGATATAATTAACATTTAGCTTTATGTGATTTAATTACGAGGCAATATCTGATTGAATAGATAACATTTCTGTCTGTGGTTTTCAGGGGATCATATAATCATAGGGTTGGCAGGGTTGTTGTCCAAATTTTTCATTTTGTAAACTGGAAATACTAGTTACAGAATAAAATGATTGTGAAAGTCGTAGTTACATAGCAGGGACTGAGATGGAGACTATCTGATTTTTAGGAACTTTTAGAATAACTATAGTCCTTTTAAATTTTATTGTTTCCTTTGAAAAGTGTCTATGTGACATATCTGTATTCCATTATCCAAGAATATCCCACATCTGTTCGGTCATAGTAGAAAGGAAAGAAAACTAATCTTTCCGGAGTACCTGCTCTGAACTGGTCATCATGCCTGATATTTCCCTACACTGTTACTTCATATAACATATTTTCGGGGGGGGGGAGGTGAATAAATAAGAGCTCTCATCATATAGGAAATTTCTTCCTGGTTAAAAAAAAAAGCCCTATGCACCTGGGTGGCTCAGTGGGTTGAGCATCTGCCTTTGGCTTGAATCATGATCCCAGTATGCTGGAATTGATTCCCACATAGGGCTTTCTGCTCAGTGGGGAGCCTGCTCCTCCCTCTCCTTCCAACCTGTGGTCTCTGTCATTCTCTGTGTCTCTGTCTCTCAAATAAATAATTTAAAAAAAAAAGAAAAAGAAAAAAACGTTCCCTGATGAGGGCATACAGGGATTGGGGGAAGGAGGTCAAGATTCATGCCCATGTTGTTCTAATCACGAAGTCTATGCCTTTCCATATCACAATGATTCTTCTTAGAAACCCAGATATTTTATAATCTTGTCTGATTCAGAATAGCAGAGAGGTTAAAGCCAACATGACTTTTTTGGAGATATGTTTAGAAAACGTTTGTTATCAAATATACAACAGTTCATGTTTTAAAGGCTTTATACTCCCCCCCCATTAAAATATGATGGTCCTCATACTGAATTAATTTCATTTAGATCTCTTCAACAGTCATGCTACCAAAAAATTCATATTGTTTTCTTTTGTTCCTCACTTTAAATTCTAGAAAATATTCTCTATGGAGCCAAGTAACTTCATTGATTGAGCTTTGTAGTTGTCGAATAATATTTCTGGTATGATATAGAAACTTTCCTAGAAAAACTGAATTTAGTTTCAAGAAATTATGCATAGGAAAAAACCAGAGCATTCAAATAACTTGACATTCTGATCCTTTTTTTGGTGAACATAAAATGGCCAGAAACAATCAACAGTCATGAAGTACATGTAAAACAGATTAGGGACTGTAAATGTGTTTCTGTATTTTTCTGGGTAAAAAAAAAATCACATAAAAGTATGTTAGTCATTAAAAATACAATTCCTGAACTGAGACTGACCTGGCCTTGGCTTCTGGCTCCATCACTTACTGTAATTGCAACTGTGGGTATGCAAACTCTCATATTACTCACCTGCAAGATGGTAGCAATATTTGACTTCACCTCATATCATCATAAGTACAATACTTGGCATGGAAAAGTACATGTAGTATTTGCTCAATTAGTACAATTATTATTGCTTCATTTATTATTGTGCAATTAAAATGCAGTGAGTTAGGGCATTTATTATATTCAATAAACCAGTCATATATACAAAGAGAAGGGTATATGTTATAATTATTTTTTAAGTTCCAATGACACAGGCCTTCATATATTACATTTACTGAACTCATGTAAACTAACTAGACAAAACAGTTCCTCTCCTGATAGATGTCTAAATAATATTGATACATTACTTTAAAGTTAGGGTGCTTGTTCTAGGACGGATTGAGTAATAACCTCCATTTCACAGCAAATCACACACTAAAACTACAAGACAGTTTAAGGACAAATGTACAATATACAGTCAAACTTCTTTAAAAAGTTGCAATTCTGGAAGTATAAGAAAATATGCCCCTTAATTTCAGATCTACTTTTGAAAATTCTTTCATTTTTATTATTAAGGTAAAGTCCAAGAAAAAAATTACCTATGCATATTACTGCTAAAAATACAAATAAAATGACCTACTGCTGAGAAGCAGTGTCTCGTTTATTCTATGCACAGCAGCCAGAAAAAAAAACCATGATGTCTCACTGTTGTTACCTTGCTGACATGTCAGAATTGTACTGAGTCCCTCCGTAAGGGGTATGCTCTGATTAGCAGGGAGCTCTAATACTTACTCTGTTTTGTTTTTCAGTTGAGTTTCAAAACCGAACAATATATTTTTTTAATTACTTGGTTTTAATAACCTCTCGTGCTCCATGACTTTACCTCTTCTTCTTTCACATTTATTATACAGGCTACTGAGCTGAGGTAAAAAGATTGTCCTACCAAGGCATAAAAAAATAAAGAGATTATGCCAGGGGATCATAGATTTGATAAGTGCTAGTTTATCTAAACATCAGGAAACAAACTATTTAATTTAAAAATCTTTGTCCCTGAGAGATACCATTCTCCTCAGGCATTGTAATAAATACCTTACTTTGATGTTTTACATTGAAAAAATATATATTTATATAGCTTTGTAGATTTTTTTAAAGCTCAACAAAATTATTAGGAATTTGGATGTATGGAGCACATTTTAATTTAATTTTTTTTTTGCACATTTTAATTTTAAATGACACATATCAGAAAAAGAGACAATTGAAATGGCAGAATTTAAAAAAAAAAATCCAGGGGCGCCTGGGTGGCTCAGTGGGTTAAGCCGCTGCCTTCAGCTCAGGTCATGATCTCAGAGTCCTGGGATCGAGCCCCGCATCGGGCTCTCTGCTCAGCAGGGAGCCTGCTTCCTCCTCTCTCTCTGCCTGCCTCTCTGCCTGCTTGTGATCTCTCTGTCAAATAAATAAATAAAATCTTTAAAAAATAAATAAATAAATAAATAAATAAATAAATAAATAATTTTAAAAAATCCAGTTAGGTTTTTCTCTCTTTGGAAACAAAAAAGTTAGTCACTTCAGAAATATTTTAAGGGCCATTATTTATTGAGTCTGATTTTATTATTAAGTACAAAGATTGGGTAGTTCATCTCAGCGGAATAAAGGTTCTGGGGGAGAGGTGAGGTGAGAGAAATGAAGAAATGACAGCAAAAAAGAAAGGGGGCAAAGGGGAGAACGTGTATCATGTGTGCTGTCCAGTGCACTAAGGAGTTGAAGTATTTTAACAAATGCGTACATGCACAGATACAGAACCTTATTGAACAGATTGTAGAGAGGGTATTGACCATATGGGGAAATAAAAATCAATCTATTCATTGATTTCATTGATTAGGTTGTATGAGTTCTATAGTGACAGATACTTAATCCACTTAAATTACTAGATGCTTTGGCTTTAAACATGTGTAATCTGCCATGGAGACTAGATCTCTACCAGAAAGGAGGATATTATCACTTTCAGGAATCACATACTCTCCGTGGTTCTGGTTATCTCTTACTCTTTTTTAGTCCTCTTAGCACGTATGTTCTTACTGCATATGCAGTAGCACTCACCAAGGAGTGATGGTTAAAAATGAAATACATAATCAGTTAGTGAGTTAGATCTTGTTTTAGGTAACAACTCTTGGAGTCAAAACACACAATTTAAAAAGTATTGCCCTATTCAGGGTTTTTTGTTTGTTTGTTTGTTTGTTTGTTGTTTCTTTTTTTTTTGCACTCAAATAATTGGTCTACTTCCATATTGATACAAACATAAGTAAGCTTCCTTTAAATAATTACTCTGATAAGCTACCTACCAGTAGCAGTGGCTATTCAATAGGCTAATAATAATAATAAAAAAAAATTCCTAAGTCTTTCTATAAGTAGAGAATCCACCTGGTGTTTCAAAGTACATCCTTAATTCAGCATAATAAAAACTACTGTATGTAGGCAGAGTAGTTGATATGATCTCTCTTCCATAATTACTGAAACTGACACTCTTGGTTATAAAGATAACTGATTGGCTAAGGTCTCCAAGCTTTCAGGAAGCCCACCTGGTATGAGAATCCAAGTTTCTGTACTCTGAGTGTTTTTCTTTAAACTATTCCACACTAATTATAAGCTAGTAGTGAAATTAATGTTATTTTTTTAAAGATTTTATTTATTCACTTGACAGACAGAGATCACAAGTAGGCAGAGAGGCAGGCAGAGAGAGAGGAAGGGAAGCAGGCTCCCTGCCCAGGAGACAGCCCGAAGTGGGGCTCGATCCCAGGACTCCGAGAGATCATGACCTGAGCCAAAGCCAGAGGCTCCAACCCACTGAGCCACCCAGGCGCCCCAAATTAATGCTATTTTTATTCCTCCTCTCTCTCTCCCTCTGTCCTTTTTCTTTTCTTCTTTCCATATTTTTTTTCTTCTTTCCATATTTTTAAAGAACATATCTACCATAATATATTCATTATTTAACTTATTTATTCAACATTTATTATGTGCCAGGTGCTTACTATGTAAAAGAGTGCCCCAGTAACATTCTGAAGAAAATACAAAACCTAAACTGTATCTACACCTATCACTAGAAACTCTTAAAAAGAAACTGGGGGAGGGGAGAAAGAAGTCCTTTTCTAGGATACTGGTCTCAATCACAGCGTGATGCCATCTTCTTACACCACAGGCTCTTGTGAGCTCCTGTTCTCTCAACTAAAGTACGGGAAAATGTACAACACTAGAAGATATAATCTATCTTTGCTGTAGCATACAAACTGGAGTTATCTATGGAAATGTGTCATGCTTCTGAACAGGGTCTATTTTATTGGTGGTAGTGGAAAAAAAAATGATGAGAATCATAGTTTTAGACAGAGGAGAAATGTGTATTGAAAGATTGGGTTGTCTTAAATTTTCCTTTTGGCAGCCAGAAGAGGTGAAACACTTATGTGCCACTGAGGTTCCCTTGAACCACTACTTCAATGTTTATACAAGTGAAGTGAAAATGACCTTTGAGAAATCACCTAGGATGTATCCAGACTTCAATAAGTACTATTCTTAAACTTTCAGCAATTTGACATCAATTCCATTTTTTAACCACATCTAAGGAAGGGGATTGTGTAAAATCCAATAGTAGCCTTTTCTACTTGTACAAAGAATTTCTTGCCACCTCCTTATTACAGTCTTTAATCATCTAACTTCACCCAGACTCTGATTTCTTTCCTTTTAATCTCAGTGTGAATAGAGAATGAAAGATCAATCACCTTCAATAGAAATTCCAATTTGGACAATCATAGTTAGGTTAATATTCTATGTCAATTTTCCAATATGGGAAACACTTTAGGTCAGTGTTGATTTTCACATTTTAAATACAGGCAACACTAAATAGTTCTTGCTACTGCAGGAAAACTTGGAAACATTCGATTTTCTAAAAATGTAAGAAAACCACAAACATTGGTTTTTAGGACATTTGAAAAATAACTGTCTTGTTACTTCAATGGAGTCATAAATCATTGATTTTTAGCTTTTTACCCCCATTCAACCATAACTTATTGAGTTTATGTATGTGCTAGAAAATGTACTAGTGTTAGTGATAAAAAAGGTAGATAAAGCATGACCATCCCTTCAAAAGTGCACAGTCCACTGGGAGACTTAGGTTTGTATATGGTTATACTAGATCTTTCGGATCTAATATAAAGAAGGGACAAGTAACCCATGAAGTTAATGTCATCAAATTAAGGGCAGAAAGAGTCTTAACAAGTGAGAAGTCAACATTATAAAGCTTCATATTGAAAATAGGATAAAAGCGGCTCTGTAGCTCAGGGGTTAGAGCACTGGTCTCATGAAAATAGGATAAAAGTTATTTCAGTGTTTCTGTGAAGCAAGTAATATTAAAACAAATCTCTGATTTGAATTCCTGCCAACAGATGACTGACAGATTAACGCCATAGCCTGTAGGAGTAAGGGTCTAAGTACCACTGTGTGAAAAACTTTCTATGTGTGTATAGTTCAATACATTATTTCACCTTTTAAAAATTTACCATGAAGATTCAGGGTTGCAGGTTTCCCTTATCAGTAAATAAACTGAATAGTGAGTACATGAGACATTTGTGCTTTTAAAAATTATTAAATTGAATGGAGAATAAAATTATAATAAACAATATTACTCTGGATTATGGATTAAATTATGCCCCCCCATTCACATGTTGAAGCGCTAACTCTCAATGTGACTGTATTTGGAAATAGGGCTTTTAAGGAGGTAAGTAAGGTAAGATGAGACTCTAAGGATAGGACTCTAACCCAATAGGACTGGTTCTCTTATAAAAGAAAGAAGAGACAGCAGGGATGTGGGTACAAAGAGGAAAGTCCATGTGAGGACACAATGAGAGGGTCGCTATCTGCAAGCCAAGAAGGAAGTCTCACCAGAAATCAATAGTGATGGCACCTTGATCTTGGACTTCACCCTCTGACACTGTGAGAAAGTCTGTTGTTTACACTACAGTCAGTCATATTCTGTTATGATGGCCTGAGGTGACTAATACATTTTGCTAAAAAAAAAATTCCAACAAGTAGCTTATAGCATTTTCTTACTGGTAACTGGTAACATGTGTTAGGTCCTTGCTGGATTTTCGGTCATGTATTTAGAATGTTATGAGTATAATCTTGTCTAAACCTCAGGACAGTCTGAAGAGATGGGCATTTCCATTGTGTCATTGCATAGATGTGAGTTATAGAGAGGCTGATTTGCCAAAGGTTAGCTAACTAGCACATAAACTTTTGTCCTTAGGAGAAAGAGTATAGTTCATAGGGTAAAGAGTATTTTTGGTATTAAGCACAGATTTGCTTAAACATTAAGAATCACTGAACACTACATCAAAAACTAATGATGTTCTAAATGTTGGCTAATTAAATAAAATGTTAAAACTATTTTAATATTATATTCTAATTCCATATTTATCATATAATACAAGTAAACAAAAATGTGATGTAATGGGACTTAACAAATTTGATACAAGTAAATTTATGAACTCTATCACTTGCTAAAACTCCATATTTGGGAAGAAACATGAAACATTAGATGACTGTTGCAACTATATTGTACTTACTTACAAAACTTATATTGTAAATATAAATATTAAATTTAATGTCTGGTAGCATAACCAAATTGCAAAAACTTGGTTACTATTTCAAAGGCCAATTATATGAATCTGCCACTAAAACTTAAAACCTACAACATTTTAAAATAGACTTGCTAGTGATTAAAAAAATATCTATCCACGAACATGAAGGCTTGAAATGTAATAAGGGCCCAAGTGAGTTAGTGATGGCTGTCATAAAAATCTGGCAGGGCATTCTATTTACAATTTGTAATAAAACTGTCACACATTGAATTTATAAAAGCATTTATCTTAGAAAAATAAATCTATTTGCCAAGGGCAAGTTAATAACCTCTACAGTTCATTTGAATATAGGGACAAAGAGATAGTTTGACTAATAGAGCATTATAAGTCGTGTATGAGGAAATTTACAGGATGCTGTGACAATGGAAACATCATTCAGAAACATTCTATGATGTGAATGAACAGCAGGAATACTTTCCATATTATCTGAAATACAAATCAATATTGTTAACCATCAACCTAAAGAACATGAACACAAAGAAAATTGTATTCGTGTGTTCCATTTTCAGAAACAATTAAAAATATTTCAATTTAAGTACCAAAAGCACATGTGAATTTTTAAAATATCTAATTGAATGCACAGCCATTTCCTAAGGATTAGAAATTGTTTACTTGTTTGAGGAATGAAAGGACAGAAAATGTTATTTATTACACGGGGTTTTACAGATACTCAGAAATATAAACATACATGATTCTTAATAAACTGTTCCTTGAAATTTCAGATGAGCCTAATGGAAGTATGGAATGACAGCAGTTTCTACCAGTATGAATCTACAACTATCTCATTTATTCGTGGTAAGAGAACAACGCAGAAGAGAGCTTAGAATGAAGACTCTAACCGTATCCATTTCATAGGAAAGGGACCTCAAAAATCATAATTTTATTTCTTGTATTATTGTTAAAAATCAAGCAGCATGCACTTTAATTGAGTCATGCTACATTCTGTAGGCAAGGAAATATACTAGAAAGTCATAACTAGAATCATGGGGAGAGGTACATGGATAAAGCTGCAAAAACTTTATATTGTACTATAGGAAAATAGAAAACCCGCAGTAAAAAGCAAGTGAAGAGATAATACATTGATTTAAAAGCTTCTGATTTGTAGTACTAAATTGGAATAGGACTGTAGCTAGGATTTAATTCTTTCTAATCTACAAGGTAACTTACCCGGTATCATCCCATTTCACCATCACAATAAGCTTCTAAAACAAAACTTATCATGTGAAAATTTCTGCTATATGTTCAAATTCATGGAAGCTAGATCTTTGGGATTCCAACCTGATAGCCCTCTTCAAAGGTAATCGGCAACCACTGCAGGCTAAGAAACCCTGGGCTGTGACTGAACAGTATTTGTTGACAATTTTTGCAGCAGGGCGAATGAAGTTAACTTTGAAAGGGGAGAAAAAGCTCAGGTTGTTGTTGCACTTCTGTAGTAACCAAGAGATCCAGTGTTTAAAAAGAGCTAGGAATGTGGAGCTGCAAGGATGACCAATATAAGGTTCAAGAAATGTCTTGGGTCCTGTCCTAGGACCTAGGATATGTTGAATTTGGAGTGCTTGTGAAATAGCTTGTGAAATAGAGCCCTGCTGCTGTTGATGTTAACTCTACGCTGCCAACACTTAACAACGAAGAGATTTTATATAAAAGTTTGAATTTCCAACATCTAAAATTTTCAGATCTGGCTCCAATTTGCAGGAAGTAGCCAGTCGCTGTGCTCTACCAAGTAGAACAGATCTCTACTTTGTCCAAAATTCTGATTACTCCCTACTGTTTCTTTTCTATAAAACAACAACACTTTGTAAAGTTTATAGTTAATAATACTGTCTTACAGACTTAGTTTTTTCTAAGAGTGTAGATCTTATGTTAAGTGTTCTTCTTTAAAAATGTAAAGATGAGGGTGCCTGGGTGGCTCAGTTGGTTAAGCGACTGCCTTCAGCTCAGGTCATGATCCTGGAGTCCTGGGATCGAGTCCCGCATCAGGCTCCCAGCTCCACGGGGAGTCTGCTTCTCCCTCTGACCTTCTCCTCACTCATGCTCTCTCTCACTGTCTCTCTCTCTCTCTCTCTCTCAAATAAATAAATAAATAAATAAAACTTAAAAAAAAATGTAAAGATGATAAGAGAAAATTTTTGGAAGTGATGGATAACATTTACAGCATAGACTGTGGCGATAATTTCACAGATGTATTTTCGGACTCATCAAGTTGTATACATTAAATATGTACAGTTTTTGTATGTCAATTATACTCACTGTTCCTTAACCTTGACCTTCTTCATACACCTCTGTTACCTTTCGTACCCCTGGGGGTTTCTGGGCTTGCAAGATTGGTTTAGAGCCTGAGACTCTTGAAAACCGTAAGTATACTTTTTACTATTTGTCTGCCGTGAGTTTTCTAAAATACTACATGCGGGGGGATGATTAGAAAAGCTAACAACCAGCATTAGAGGCAACCTCAAGTTAAGAAACACAGAGAGAAAAGTTACAAAGAGAGGAAAAAGGCAGTCAAAAAAATCAAAACCAGGTTCTCTACCAAAGCCCGAGAGTCAACCATGTCAAGGTCAGTAAAAACAAATTTTCCTTGGGGCGCCTGGGTGGCTCAGTCATCAAGCATCTCCCTTCAGCTTAGGTCATGATACTAGGGTCCTGGAATAGAGCTCTGCATCAGGCTCTCTGCTCAGGTGGGAAGCCTGCTTCTCCCTCTCCCAACCCCTACCCCCCCACCAGCTTGTGTTCCCTTTCTCTTTGTCTCTCTCTGTCAAATAAATAAATAAAATCTTAAAAAAAGCAAAACTTTTCCATTCTATGTCCTTTGAAAAAGTGGTGAGTTCACTAACATTTGAAAAATTTTATATGCTATCAACTTTTTAGCATTACCTCAGAATAAATCACTTATTCAGTAAGTTGAAGGGGGAAAAAAAGTGAGGTCAATTTTATTCAAGTCATCAGATGTTCATATTCTGTCATATAGCCTAAATTGAACATATAAAATGCATTAAATATTTTGACCTTAACTTTTAAAGAGAGTAATCCAGTTTATAGTAGTATAAAACACAATGAAATGCATCTAGGGGTAGTAAATACATAGCCATCCCATTTGCCACAGCTCTGATGATTAAAACAGGATGAAGATTCCTCTTCCATGTGACAGGCTCTGAAATGTGATGATAGGCATTTGCCTCATAAAGCCACCTGAATAAAATAAGGTCTAAATTATCTTTGTATTTCAAAGGGCCATAACTATATGTTTCCTCCCAATAGTAAAGTGGATCCAAAAGGAAACCAACTTTTCTATAACATATTTTGAAATCTTTTTATTATTTTAAAATTAATTTTTAATTCCAGTATAATTATTGTACAGTGTTATATTGGTATCAGATGATCTCTAAAATATTTTTATACCCTTTTTTCTTACCAACTCTATAATGGTCTTTCTCAACCATTATCTGCTACATTTATAAAATATAAATTATACAGTATACTAGGAATCACACTTTTATTTTTTTTATTTTTTTTTTTAAAGATTTTATTTATTTGACAGAGAGAGAGAGAGATCACAAGTAGGCAGAGAGGCAGGCAGAGAGAGAGAGGGAAGCAGGCTCCCGGCTGAGCAGAGAGCCCGATGCGGGGCTCGATCCCAGGACCCTGAGATCATGACCCGAGCCGAAGGCAGAGGCTTTAACCCACTGAGCCACCCAGGCGCCCCGGAATCACACTTTTAAATAGAATATATCAATTTAACCATACATGAAAAGTGTATTCTAATACAACCAACCAACCAAAAAAATAATAATAATAATAATCATACTTTTTCTATGAGGTAAGGACTTATTTAACATAAGGCTAAATGGAACAATCAGAATACTTTTAGGCTCATTTTAATTTTATGTTTGTTCAGGTGAAAATATTGTTTGCTACTTTAATTCTAATAAGGCATGATAATTACATTTTAATTTATATTTCAACCCTTTCTATATTAAAGTTAACTTGATACAAGTGATCATGGGTTGGATTACAAAATGAATAACAAAACAGTACAATAAATCTAAATTTTGAACATATCTTCAAATTCTATGAACATGTATAGTTCAGGAAGAAATGTATTTATTATGATCTGATAAAAATAGGAATTTACACCCACTTTAGAGTTACATAAGAAATTCTGAAAAATGCCTCAGGGCTCTGCAGGTAAAGGAGGCCAAGAGGGGTTTCCCAAGGTTAAATAGAATAGCTACTATTACTTTAAAGAGAATAGCTCTCTCTATATTAAAATTCATAGGAAGTATTAATTTGCAAAATTAGGAGAAATTATTGGGGTTAAAAGAAAAGTTTGAGCAAAACTAAACTGGAACCCAAACTCCCTTTATTTTTTTTTAAGTTTTTATTTAAATTCCAGTTAGTTAACATCAGTGTAATATTAGTTTCATGTGTACAGTTTACTGATTCAGTGCTTCCATACAACATCAGGGGCTCAATTACAGTAAGTGCTTCCTTAATATCCATTCCCTGCCCATTTCCCCTCTGATAAGTCTATAGTTAAGAGTCTGTTTCCTGACTTGCCTCCCTCATTCTTAATTTTTTTTACCTTCACTCATTTGTTTTGTTTCTTAAATTCCACAAATGAGTGAAATCTTATGGTATTTATCTTTTCTATGACTGACTTATTTGGCTTACCATCATAGTCTCTAACTCCACGTTGCTGCAAATAACAAGATTTCTTTCTTTTTTATGGCTGAGTAAATTTACCATTGTATCTATTTTCCATTGTATGTATGTACGTATGTATGTATGTATGTATCTATCTATCTATCTATCTATCATCAATCATCTATCATCCATATCACCTCTTCTTTATCCATTCATCAGTTGATGGACACTTGGGCTGTTTCCATAGTTCTGGCTATTGTAGATAATTCTGCTAAAAACACTGGGGTGGGTGTATCCCCTTGAATTAGTATGTCTCTATTCTTTGGGCAAATACCTCGTAGTGCAAATGCTGCATGGTAGGGTAGTTCTATTTTTAATTTTTTGAGGAAACTCCATACTGTTTTCCAGAGTGGCTGCACCAGTTTGCATTCCCACCAACAGAGCTGGAGGGTTCTTTGTTCCTCACATCCTTACCAACACCTGTTGTTTCTTGTGATGTTGCTTTTAGCCCTTCTGACAGGTGTGAGGTGATATCTCACTGTATTTTTGATTTCCATTTCCCTGATGATGAGTAATGTTGAGCATCTTTTCATATGTCTGTTGGCCGTCTGTATGTCTGCTTTGGGAAAAATGTCTATTCATGTCTTCTGCTCATTTTTTAATTGGATTATTCCTTTTTCTGGGTGTTGAGTTTTGGAAGTTCTTTGTAAATTTTGGATACTAACCCTTTATCAGATGCATCATTTGCAAATATCTTCTCCCATTCCAAAGGTTGCCTTTTAGTTTTGTTGATTGTTTCTTTCACTGTGCAGAAGGCTTTTCTTTTGATGAAGTCCCAATAATTTATTTTTGCTTTGTTTCCCTTGCCTGAGGAGAGGTACCTAGTAAGATGTGGCTTGGCCAACGTCGAGGAAGTTACTGTTGTGTTCTCCTCTAGGATTTTAATGATTTCATTTCTCACATTTAGGTCTTTAACACATTTTGAATTTATTTATGTGTATGGTGTAAGACTGTGGTTCAGTTTCATTCTTTTGAGTATTGCTATCCAGTTTTCCCAACATAATTTGTTGAAAAGACATTCTTTTTCCTATTAGATACTCTTTTCTGCTTTGTCAAAGATTAATTGAACATATAGTTGTGGGTTTCCGCCTTATTTTTTATAAGAAATCACACTGGAAGTTGAATTAAATCTCAAGATCATACAATTATTTAGCCATTCTTTTCTGGATTCCTATTTCAGTAACTTTCCTAGTATAATACATGGCAAAATTAGTCTCAATGTCCTACATCCTTTTCTGCATTCACTCTCACTGTTTCCTTATATCCTATCATAAGAAAAACTGTGATAAAAAATATGAAGTAGAAAAAAATTACTAGGAGTCCTTCTTAAGGTATCCTCTGGGTTTATCTCTGTCATGCACTGCTTTTTAGCTATTTTATAACGCTGTAAGTTATATGATACTAATAGAAATGCAAATTAGATCTGGAGGCTATGTACTTGACTATTGTCCTGTGGATATTGACCAGTTTTTCAGCAGTCTGTAAATTCATTTCAGCATTCCTGTGTGGTCCTTTGAAATTTCCTTTGAACTAATTGTGCCTTCTTACTGGCTCCTTGATCCATTAATGGATTAAATAAAAATTGTGCCTTTCATACTTGCATGAATCATGAATTTACCTTTTCAAATAAATATTTTTTAAAGACTTATTTATTTATTTTAGAGAGCAAGAAAAAGAAAGAGAATGCACAAGTGGGAGGAGGGACAGGAGAGAATCTTCAAGCAGACTCCCTGCTGAGCATGGAGCCCAATTCCGGGCTTCACCTTGTTACTGAGACCATGACCTGACCCAAAACCAAGGGTGGGACACTCAAGTGGCTAAGCCACCCAGGTGCCCCTTAAAATAAATGTCATCTGACACCATTTTCCTTTTCCTTTTTTTTTTATTTTTTTTTATTTTTTTTTAAGATTTTATTTATTTATTTGACAGAGAGAAATCACAAGTAGGCAGAGAGGCAGGCAGAGAGAGAGGAGGAAGCAGGCTCCCTGCTGAGCAGAAAGCCCGATGTGGGGCTCGAACCCAGGACCTGGGATCATGACCTGAGCCGAAGGCAGCGGCTTAACCCACTGAGCCACCCAGGCGCCCCTCCTTTTTTTTTTTTTTTTTTAAGATTTTATTTATTTATTTGACAGAGAGAGACGCAGCAAGAGAGGGAACACAAGTAGGGGGAGAGGGAGAGGGGGAACCAGGCTTCCCAGTGAGCAAGCAGCCAGATGTGGGGCTCAATCCCAGGACTTTGGGATCACAACTTGAGCCAAAGGCAGGCGCTTAACAACTGAGCCGTCCTGGTACCCTCATCTGATACCATTTTTCTTTAGTGCAGTCCATTCAACCTCCACCCTCCCTTTCCAAATGGAATTGTTCTTGAAATAGTTCTAATCTTCTTCTAATAATCAAAGCAAAGGTCTGTTCCCAATTCTCCAATTTGTCCCTGGGGATTCTGATACTCTCACCAGTCATTTTCTCTTTAACCTTTGGAACATCATCCTTTACTCTTTTCTATTTCCCAGGTCACTGCCTCTTATCCCAAATAGAATCAGCCCTCTATGATCTGTAGAAATTGGAGTTCATGTTCACTCTTTGGATTTATTAAATTATTTGGATATATTTTCTCCTCTCCCAAGTCATTTGTATTTCACTGATCAGCGCTGGTATTCTACACATACTTATCCCTGGCCCTCATCTAGACCTTCACCACACTCTTCTGCAGAGTAATTCTTCTTTATGGTTTGAACTACATACAGAAAACTGACAAATAAATTTTCTAACTCTGAACTTTTCCAGGATTCCGAAATAATTTGATCATATACTTCTATCAGTAAAGATCCCTGTTGCCTACCATTTCCTATAAGGTTTTGAGAACTGTGGAATATCTAAGTTTTACTCTGCTTGCAAGCTAAGAAGTTAGGCAGACACACATTCATGGATGCTGACAGAAGAAACAAGACTCCTTGGTCAGAAACTAAGGATTTTATTACTCATTGCTGAGCAGGCAACATGAGCTTCCTATTCATATGGATTCTCCTTGTTCTCCAAATTCCATGGGAAGAAAATGGATGTAGGCCCAAGTTGATGTGATGCACGCAGTGTATCACTGCTATGGAACTTCAAGCTTAAGAAATCCCAATCTTTAATACTGAAAGCCAAACATTTGTCTCAGAAAGAGATATTACCTTTATTCATTGAACAATAAATAAATTTGCCCTCTGTTCAGCAGAGAAACACTACTGTTAACTTCTAAGGCTGTTCAATATCTTGAACATAGTCCAGAATGAGAGCAATCAGTACCTCCACCTACAAGATGTAAAGAAACAGGAGAAACCTATGCGTAACTGACTTTCAAATAAACAAAGGCAAAATCCTTGAATAAGCGATTGTGAGCTTTCAGAAACTGGTCCTCACCTTATTTCTTTAGCCTTGTGTCTGCCTTAGCATGAAGTAAATAAACTTCATACATCATACATAAAAGAGTTAAGTCTAGAAAACTAAATAAATAACTAATGACTATCACATTGGTGAAGAGGATGAGATTAGAATTAATTCACCATAGCTTCTGATTCATGTTCTTTTAGTTAGATTTTATGGCACACACTCCCTGCTATTTTCTCCTGAAAGGAGATATTTCAGAAAAGAAATTAACATCACTAGAAAGCAAAAGACAATGAGATTAGTGTACCTTGCCTGAGAATACAATAATAACCATTTAACTTTCCAAAAATAGTCTTTAATCTTAGTCAACGGATGGGTAAATGATGCCCCAGCCCCCTTAACTGGATAATGATCATTAGGAAAGAAGAAAAGTTGATAAAGTGATGATTCTCCCTTCCAAAATATAAATAAGTAAGTAAGTAAATAAATAAATAAATAGCATTAGTCATTATTTGAAATTCTAAGACTACATTAGTCTTTATGTTCAATTAACATCAGGGATTTATTAGTAGAAAACAATAAGAAAGAAAGAATGAAAGAAAAGGAGGTCATTCAGATTAAGTAGAGATGCTTAGAAAAATGATTTTTTTTTTAGATGTATTCCTTCATATGTGGAAAAATCTGTAGTGAGGAAGACAACAGTCCAATAGGAAAACTAAAGGAAGCTACACTCTTTGAGAAAAATATTGGAAAATTTTTTTTAAAAAAAGGAGATAAAGTAATGGTCAATCAGCAGATTAAAATCAGTATGATAACAATAGAACCATGAAAGAAATACCATATATACAGATAACACTCTAAATAACCACAGATCACTATATCTCACATTTGTAGTTTTTAATGAAATCTTTTTTTTTCTAATTTAAGGCAACTAGTATGACATCTTAGTTGAGAGCCTAAATTATTTTTGATTCTTAGAGTAAGCTATACACTGAAATTGATCTTTAAAAATTGTAAGAAAAGATTGCTTTGCTTTTTAAAATTGAAACCCTTAAAACAGTTGGCTTTTAATATGAAGTTGAATAAAGAATTATTGCTTTCTGAGGATTAGTAATAATAAAAAATTAAAAAAAAACTAAAATAAACATTAATGTTAACATAAAATATCAAATATACAGCTTAAAGAATATTAAAATTGATCCAAATCAAAACCGTACTAATATACCACAAAGATACCATAAGTCATGGGAACGTCTACAAAGAAGAAAAAAGAAGCTAAGTGTTTCATTTGGGTAAGAAGCTGAAGATCAAAGAATAAGAACCACTTTTTATTAAAGTTGTAGGTTAAGATAAAAACAAATGAAAGAGTCCAATTATGATCTCTCTAGTCCAACAGGTCAACAGATGAGAAAAATATAGAAAATGTGCCTTTCCAGAAAAATCTTATCAAGGTTAACAGAATTAACCGAGATTTGAGAAAATATTTTAGTTTGTTTTCCAATGATGCAGACATAAGTTTAAAAGAGTTCTTTTAAACATTTTGTTTCTCCATATCTCAGAATTCTTTATAAGATCCTCTATTGCCTCATTTTATTGCTATTGTTCTGAACCTAAATGTCAATAATTGTGGAAAAAAGATTAACTCTGTTATTCTAGGAAGTTGCTTTAAATTGCATGTGGATTTACTGTATAAGGATAAATAACTTATTAATCAGAGAAAAAGAGTTAAATAGTAATCTCTGTGATTTTTACTTGAACACTTAAATTTAAATCTATAAACCTTTTCTCATTATTCTATGTTCAAGCCAACATCTACTTTGGCCTTAGGAATTCAAATTGTTTTTTGATATCATAGAATATTGGCTATGGAGAAATGTTTTAAATTCAGAATCAATGGTTAGAACTTAAATTTTGCAGCTCATCTCAGTTTTGGAGCCTAGTGCCTGAAAATTAAGTTTTATGCAAAGAACTTATCCCAAGACGGTCTTCGTAGAGAACAAGAGAGCAAATATCATCCATCATGGGTAATCTCCCAATGGACTAATGTGTAATTCAATGGGAATATTAAGGCAACATTTTTATGCCATTTTCAGACCTTTGTGAGTTTTCATGCATTATATTTTCACTCTTTTCTGGATAGGGCGGGAAACTAGAAAATTCAACATAAATAGTAGCAGGTAATCTTATGCATTTTCAGGTCTGCAAACATTATTTTTTTCTGATGCCTCTAAACTCTGTATTACCTGGTAAAGATTGTCCTAGCTGTAAGCCAGTTTATGTATTTAAGTACATAATGCATAGCTCCCACAGGAACCAGAAACGTCCCTCAAATTTTTCCCTCTCCTTGTCTTTTTATCCTAGTGAATGGCATCATTACCATTTGCCCAAAGTAGCAGCCTAGAACTTTCCATTTCTGCTTCTCCAATAGGTCACGAATTACCAAGTCCTTCCTATTCTATTAATTGAAATCTCCATTGAAATAACTGCAGATTCATATGTAGTTATAAGAAATAATATGGGGAGGTCCTGTGTATACTTTATTCAGTTACTCCCAATGGTAACAATTGTAAAAATAAATTATAATACCACAACCAGGATATTGATTTGCACTGATAAAATTCACAGATTATTTTTTAAAATTTTTTAAAAATTTATTTATTTGACAAAGAGATCACAAGTAGGCAGAAAGGAAGGCAGAGAGAGAGAGCAGAGAGCCCAATGCAGGGCTTGATCTCAGGACCGCGGGATCATGACCTGACCCGAAGGCAAAGGCTTAACCCACTGAGCCACCCAGGTGCCCCAAAATTCACAGATTCTTATTCATGTTTTTGTTGTTGTTGTTGTTGTTGTTCCTCTGTGCGTGTGTGTGTACTTAGGTCTATACAATTTTATCACATTGGTTCATGCATCTACCACAACAGTGAAGATATGGAATAGTTATATCATCACAAAGATCTCGTCAAGTTTTTTGCTATTATTTTTTAATTTTCGATTTCTCTTCTTCTACTTTCCTCTCCAACCACTCACCTTCTGTATTAAAATAACCTTGCAGGCATTTCTAACTTTCCATTCCTCCAATGTACCTTTTACAATGCATTTATAAAATGCAAATCTGATTGTGTCACTGCTCTAGGCAAGTGCCAAAGAAGCCAATTCTCTAAGTCTCTGACTTATTCCTAATTTGCACACTGGAAATTCTGCACATTGCTAAAATATAAAATTTGAACCAAAAGTTCCTGGTATAGTTTGTTAGTCCTAGAAAGAAGAAATAAAATATTTTTGCTGCCTGTCCTTTTAATATATTATTCAGTGACAACCCCGAGTCTTATCTATGGATTTGGTGGCTCCCATAGTCACTCATGCAAAATTTTGTAAGAAATTGATAGTAACTATATTCCAATTTTGTTTTTACATTTAGAAATTTTAATCCAAATGGCCTATAAACTCTTGCTTTTACAGATTCATATCATTCCAGTCACAGCATAGCAACTAAGGAAAAAAGCCAGAGATAGATTTCCAAAAGTAAAATTACTGGTATTAAAGATGAGTTTCTTGAAACTACTATTAAAATTACCAATTTATTTTACAGACAGCTATAGACTGCTATTAATGATTTATATATTGACTACCATAACATATCATATTACTTTTGAGAATATGCTGCTTTGCTATAAATAATTTGTCTTATGGTTTCTAGAAATTTGTTGACTCTTCTCCATTTTTCTTCTCTCAAGATAAGTGTTCTCCTGAGAGTTAAGAATGTAACTTCCAGAAATTTATCCAGCTATTTCCTACCCAAAGAGAATTTTGTAGCATTTTTCACTGAGAGACATTACTAAATTATTAGAATGGATGAGCTTTCCCACTTTTTCTATATGTAAATTAAAATAGATATTATATAATGCTAATACTCATGTGTGCTTGTACTTACCTAGTTACCTAGTGTAAGAAGGGCAACAAAATCTTGTCAGAATCTTTTTTTTCTCCTCTCACATTCTTATAGCATGACTCAGTGGTTATAAAGATTGGCAATTAGCTTTTATTGTAAATATTATTCATTATATTATATTTTGCCACATTATATACAGGAACATACCTGCCTTTAAAATTCTTACAAATTTCTCATTAAAGCATCTGCTGGGCTATAGGACTCAAGGCCTTAAATGCCAATCTAAGTGTTGCTGTGTAAGTATTTTGTAGATGTAGTCAATACTTAAAATCAGTTGAAGTAAAGCAGATTACCCTTGATAGTGTACTGAGTCTCAGTCAATCAATTGATGCCTCAAGAACCAAACCAGATTTCCTACAGAAGAAGGAATTCTACCTCAAGAGTAAAAAATTGGGGCAACTGGGTGGCTCAGTCGGTTAAGCGACTGCCTTTAGTTCAGGTCATGATCGTGGGGTTCCAGGATGGAGTCCCACACGGTGCTCCCTGCTCAGCAGGGAGTCTGCTTCTCCCTCTAATCTTCTCCCCTCTCATGCTCTCTCTCTCTCTTGCATAAATAAATAAAATCTTTAAAATAAATAAACAAATAGATAAATAAATAAATACGAATACAACATCACTTCTTCCTCGAGTTTCTAGCCTTTAGGCCTACCCTACAAATTTCAGGCTTGCCAGCCCCCAAGATCCTGTGAATCAATTCCTCAAAGTAAAGCTCTTCTCTCAGACTATGAATGGCTAGAAAGATAAAGATACAAATATATTGATAATTTCCTATTGGTTTTTATTTCTCTAGAGAAACCTGATATAAATCACACTGATTCATGATAGAAATTGTATTGATTAATGAAATATTAATATCCACAGTCTATCAAAACCACCCTAATAGTTTTAATGGACAGAGATGATTATCTCCCTTGATCCATTCATCCTTCCTTCATCAAGTCGCATCCAACAGTCTGGTTTATCAGATGGAGATGAACCTACACTTGGTTTCAGAGTTAGGCCTAGATTAGTCCAAACCTATCTGTATAATCACCATCCATCATCACTGTATTCACTATATGAATGGTGATGGCATGAGTTTGCTCACTGTAGCATGTCTATTTTTCAGTGATTCGGTTCCACATTAAAATACAACCAATATCTTACAATTTACTCATTTACTTGCTTCAAGCCTGCTCAAATGTCACCGGATAGATGACATTCCACGACCTCACATAAACACACTGCAAGCCCCAGTCTTCTGGCTCTCTTAGTCTCCATCATCAGCTTGTCATTAGTAACAGCATAGCACCGTTTTGTTATTTTTCTGTCTGTCTTCCACATAAAACATAATCATCATGTTCATGGCCATTTCACCAGGGTGTACAATGGTTTTTGCCATACAGATGATACCTAGTAAAGATTTGCTTTTGATGAATGAAAGAATTGCAACTAGCAACATCTTTAAGGCATGATGTAACATCCAGTCAAATTTTTAAAGCACCCTTTGAAAATTTTATTCTAGCTTCAAACTAATTCAAATCATCTTAAGTCAATGTTCCTTGTCCATATCTTTGTTTCATTGCTTTTTCTTTTGCAGTTCTTATAGAAAACAGTTACATAAGCAACTCCAAAAGAGGATGCTCATGACTTCTTTCCTATAATTGACTCTAAAAATAAGTTTTGCTTTGGAACTATTTACATGAAAATATGACACTTTGCTAGAGAATTTACAAGTATGATCCCATACAAAAATTGACCATTTTACCACCAAACCAAGTGTTATAAAATTAAAGTTGTGAAATCACACCATCTGGGGATAACTGTAGATTTATATTAATTTCATCCAGGCCATAAATGTGCTTTTTTTGTTGTTGTTTTTCCTTCTTGCCTAGATCATCAGCTGTTCACTGGCAGAGGAAACCACCTTATCTCTTGCTTGGCTTGGCACCTGCCTCTTCCATTTCACCTCTCCTTCATACCCTCCCTCAACTATCTGGAGGTAGTTTTTTTGTTTGTTTGTTTTGGTTTGGTTTGGTTGTTTGTTTTTTGTGTGTGTGACATATTGGAATTTATAAACACACACCAGTTAATAACTCAGCTTGATGACAAATTTGGTCACCTATCTTCAGTTACAAAAATACAATTATAGATGGTGTTTATACCTCAGGAATTTAATCAAAAGGCGGTGGGAGTAGTACAGGTGCCACTGTAAGAACTCTGTTCTTCAGTCATCATATTGTGCTCAGTGACAATCAGTCTGAGAAGAATATGTTCTGAAGGCTAAAGCATCAGTTGAATAGAAGCAGAAACATCCTCACTACCCTTATAGTTTCTCAGATTTATATAGCTCTGATAATCCAGGTGAATTACAAGAACAAAAGTTTATCTCTTTTCTACCCCTAAAGTCAAATTTTCAAAATAACATACAATATGACATTTTGAAATATTATAGACTTTGACTCATGGAATATTTCTGAATAACGAATATCAAAATTCACTGGAGAAAATGGGAAGATGGTAAAAAGTAAGCTTTTAGAACTTATCTGCGTTTTCAGTAATACCAGTTAGCATTTGTTTAGTGCTGGCAACTTATAAAGCATTGTTTCAAGCACCCTACCCGATTTGTTACCTTATTATATTCTCAGAGCATCCCTACATCATTCTTTTTGCCTATGAGGAATCTGAAGTTTCCATATGTTAACTTGCTCAAAGCCAGACTCCTTAGAAAAGGCAGTAGTAATATGTCAGACTGGTTCTATGGTGAATGTCATGAAGAAATGTAAACTCAACTGCTTTTATGTACAAAACTACTTATTAACTTCTTATGTGCTGGAAATTTCCCTGAAAATATGATGTATTTGAAAATTTCATTCACAGTCATATGATTTTTATTCTATAATGAAAAAGAATCAAGTTTATACAAATCTTATTTCAGAGTACAATAAAGATAAAAAATGGGAAAACTATTCAAAATGAGGTGAAAATTCTATTTGTTCCCAAAAAGATCATCAAGTAATATTTATAAAATATTATTTATGTCCTGATATGCAATTTCAAATATTCCTGGTTATATGTTTTTATTCATACATGTTTTTGAAGGGAAAAACAAATGTAATTATATAATTTCTTAATGTTACAGAATTCTATTAACTTATAATAGCATTTCATATGGTGAGCTCCCTTATTCCTTGGTCCATATATATATTTTTATATAAATATAAATATATATACATAATATATGTAAAAATATATATATATGCTATTATACTATATATAATATACTAGTATCTTGGTCAAATAAATATGGCAAATGTTCTTTATTTCTTCCCACTTTTAGAAACTTACAATGTCCTTTGACCTATTAAGGGCTTTGAAATGCCTTGAGAGTGAGGACAATACCTGTCTAGTATCATTTAACTCATTGTCTTCCAATGTATTTGAAGACAGACTTTAGCATTATATCTGGAAGCTTCCTTTAGAAGAAATATTCTTCAAACCATCCTTTGAGAAACAGTGGCCTAGATTGGAGATCCAATTTTATCAGCTATCCTCTCTCATTCTACTTTGATGTTAGTTAAATACATTCTGGAAAAGTTGTTTCTTTTTTGTCTCTCTTACAGAAGATATAGTAAAATAATTTTTCTGTAGGTATAGTAGCATTATTTTGAAGAAGAACTGTGACCACCTTTATCAAACATGATCTAGCTAACAGCACTGTAATTACAACCACCTGTGTCAACATGACTTTGTTACATGCATCAGGAGAGTTTTGCCTGTGCAAGGTAAGACTATAAAATAACTTTATTCTTTGCTTTAGGCAATTCCTGAAGATTTATCAAAGATAGCATTTTGCTCACCTGGGTAAACCAGTTATCACAAACAACTTAACTATTAAAATTCTCTCTTTAAAATGTCTGCTTTTCTTTGCCCACCAATACTATACTACTCTATAGTGAATTTTCTATTCCCAATTAGCTGCCTGCCTTCAAAAATTTGCCTTAAACTGCAAAATCCAGACACCCAAACTGTAAATATCAATTTTGACTCTCCACTTCTAAAGGCACTGCTCAATCACGATGGTGTTCTTTATAACTTCTGTAAGTTCTAATACATTTAGCTTTGTTTTATTAAAAAGGCATCTGGTAATATTTTGTGAAGTTCAACAGAGCTTAAGTATAATTATTATTTATTAAGTATAATAATTATAATATTAAGTATATTATTAATATACTAATATAATATAATAAGTATAATAATAAGTGTAATAATTAGGTATAGTTATTAATTACTTATAAACAAAGAAGATGATAAAAGAGGTGGATATATAAGTCACCAGTTATTTTGAAGAATTTCCCACTTTTACACCCATTTCAAATTATTTTCATCTCAAAAAATATATATTTATGGTTTAGAAAATCTATCATGTTCGAAAATGACATTTAGAAAATTGAACACAGATTTGTGCTTGTCCCTGAGCAAGCTACATATACATGGTCCATGCCTTCAATGGATCTTAGAAGTTGGTTGAAAGATACGCTTTCTGAAGGGAAACAAATACATCCATGATGACATAAATGTATCAACCAATAAAGAAAAAAAATAGTAAAAAGAATGATCGAGAGATCCTGTTAGACTGTGGGAATCTGGGAAGAATTCTCTAAGGAAATAAAATTGAAGATAAGATTTGAAGAATAAATAAGAGTCATATCAAGCCTAGAATAAATTACACTACAGTATATGAAGTAGCATGAGTTGAGGTTCTGAGATTTAAAAACAAACAACAACAATAAAAAATGCCTCTGCTGTATTTAAGGAAACAAAAGAAGGCCACTGTACATCTAGGCATAGAACATAGGACAGTTGCACAGCTGTGGGAGATAGATTGGAATAGTAAGAAATTTGGATTCAATACATAATGGTAAAACTTCAGTGATATTTAACAGGTTAGCATGACCTGATTTATATTTTCAAAAGGAAAGTCTAGTTAACGGGTGGAGAATGAATTTCAAAAAGTGAAGAAGGTATGTGAGGAGATCAACTACGAGGCTACTGGAATTGTTCTGGAAGATATCATGGTGGCTTTGATTACAGCAATGGCCATGAAGATAGAGTAAAATGGAAGCACTCACTTCCAATAGGTTTTATTTTATTTTATTTTTTTATTGTTAAAACCAACAGGATGTGGCAATAGAGGGGACACGTACATTCAGAAGAAAGAAGGGAAAAAAATGATTCTTAGTTGTCTTGAGTAACTGACAGAATGGATACACCGAAATATATAGAAATATATGTAATATCTATCAATCAACATAAATCAAATCAAAATCAAACCGACATGATAGCCCACCAGAAACTGGAATTTGGTATATCTGATCATCTCTCTCTGATGATGTAAAATCATTTCCTTTCACCTATTCTCTAGGCAATCCTTGAGCATCAAAGTCATGTACCAGGTCTGGTGATGTATATTTAAAATGGAATAGTAAGAATTTCCAGGGCCACTAATCTCATCCTGTCTTCCTAATGCAAAAAATTTGAATTGAAATAAAATGGAAGTAAGGATTTGGCTGAGAAGTCAGTTCAACACTAATAAAGTTAGTTACATAGTTCAGTTTTATAAAAAGAAATAAAGTTAATATAGGGGCCATTAAAACTTTTATGTAACAGTTAATTCAGACTGATTAAAGAAAAGGATGCTTTAATCTAGAGTCTAGCATTCCCAAATTTTTTTCTCAAAATGAACCTTTCTTAATTAGCTGAGAAAATAATACACACAGCAGAGAATAAAATTAGAATTTGCCAAAGCTTCCAGGGAATAATTCTGAAACAGACCACTCCCTAAACATGATTCTTTAGTGGAAAGGGCACAAAGTCAGTAATGATTACAAAGTATCTTTGTAAGAACTATATAACAAAATGGAATAAAAACTTGTGAAATATTTAATGCTGAATTTTACTAAAATATAGGGGGGAAAAGGTAAACGGGAAAAAGATGAATAACTAATTGGCCATACCATGATATTTATTTACTAATTAGTTTTCATAACCTGCATTAACCTTCCTGTGGTCCAGTTAACTTGTGACTTGTTGTGTTGCATCTTCAAATTACAAGAAAGGATACAATTGAATTATACCCCATGCCTTGCCTAGTACTTGAAAAGTACTGAAATCATTACAAATCAAATGACAAGTAACTCAGTCAATATTTCATTTACTACTTCACAGCTGTTGAAAGAGTTTCTCTTGTGAGCTGATATGCAGGAAATAGAAGTCAACCTGACCATTCCCTGAACACTTAAAAACATTTTTTTTTTCTGGTTTGGAAAAAGCTTCTCCACTAATATAATACACATACAACATATTAGAATTGTTTTGTTTTGTTTTGTTTTTTCAATGAGTCTTTGATGTTGCTGACACGTAGTTATGTTATACACAACACACATGGGAAATAAAAAAAACTTACAGGTACCTTTCATAAAATTAAGTCCTTCCCTTTACTTAGTATGCATATTAAAAGCTCTCCAGAGTTTAACAATTTAGCATAGCTGATCGGATGGAAATGGCCAACAGTAGTAGCAGACTCTTGAAGCGTATTTTAACTATGAGTCCTAGAGAGAAGCATTTGTCAGAAGAACAAAGAAAATACTTGAACTTCTCATTCTGAGGGATGGTTGAAGAGAGTTATTTATTTATTTATAGATTTTATTTTCTTATTTGAGAGAGAGAGAGTGTTTGAGAGAGAACACCAGTGGGGTGTGGGGAGAGGGAGAAGCAGGCTCTTCGCTGAGCAGGGAGCCCAGATGCAGGGATTGATCCTAGGACCCCAGGATCAAGACCAGAGCTGAAGGAAGATGGTTAACTAACTGATCCATCCAGACTCCCTTGAAGAGAGTAATTTAGGAAATTTGATAAACTAGACAGTAGATGTGGGGCTTAGCATGAATTCCTGAACTTTCTGAGAACAAACATGTTAAGTCTGAAATAGTGTAAGAAGATGAGAATTGAATACTAGGATTAACAATTATTATAGGAAATAAAAACTGACACTGAAGAAAAAATAAGCCAAAATAAAATATTTTTAATGAATTAAGTTTTGTATGACTCTTTTTTAATGAGATAAGATCATCCTTGATTTGTGATGGGGTTATGGCACAATAAACCCATTGTAAGTTGGAAATGTTTTAAATTGAAATGCATTTAATTTACCTAAGCTACAGAACATCATAGTTTAGCCTAGTCTACCTTAAAACTTACATTAGCCAGTAGTTAGGCAAAATCATCGAACACAAAGCCCATTTTATGATAAGGTGTTGAACATCTCATGTAATTTATTGAATATTGTGCCAAAAGTGAAAACTAGAATGGTTATGCGGGTTCAGTTCTTTATCTTGTGATATATGGCTGCATGGGAGCTGTGGTTCACTGTCACTGCCCCGCATCCCAAGAGACTATTGTACTGCCTGATACTAGCCTGGGAAAAGAGCAAAATTCAACTTGCAAGCACAGTTTCTACTGAATGGGCATCTCTCTCCAACCATCGTAAAGTCAAAAAAATCATAAGTGGAACCAGTGCAAGTTAGGGACTGTTGTATTATGGTTTAGGATCATCTTCCCAAAAGCTTTCACTGTGGGTAGATTTCATCCACAGTTGATATTAATCACCTATCACAGTGCAGTACTTACATTTGTTCATCCATTCATTCAAAAAATACCTATGGCATTTCTACAACATGTCATGCTTATGGCTGCCCCCAGAGAAGGAAGCAGTGATGGAAACAGGTGTTGGGCCCTGCCTTTATGGGGTCTACCCTCTGTTGGCCTTTCCAACTCTGTCAACATATTTGAAACCTTAAAAATACGTATGTCGATGCTGATATTTTTCAACAGAAAAAATATTATGTAATGCTGAGACTATAAGCAATAGATGTGACAGATACATATTAAAAATATTCCAGTAACAGATTGCTTTTCCATTTTTTACAAAGGCAAATTTAAAATTAAGAGCTTTTCAAGAAGATGTTTTATCATGTGAGTGGTAATATTTATATAGTATGTTTAATTCATTGGTGGTTATGTAGAGAAATGTGAACCTACTCATAAATCAAATTTGTAGAAACAGAATCAATTTTGTATGAGCAATTTTTTAAAGATATGAGTCTCATCCTTACCTAGATATAAAAGTCAAGCAATTCATTAACGTCTCCCAAACTGATTAGGTGATACTGTATATTTTTATTCATCTCTTTAAATTGTTTTTACAGCATTTTAAAATGCAATGAGAAGGGATCTGATGTTATGTGTATTCTAACTCCCTCATTTTACCCATAACTCCATAATTTGTCTACAATTATCATTTCTGCCTCAGTACAATTTCCCAACTTTCTGGTCTCCTGATGCCCTGTCCAATGCTTCTTCCGATATATTATGCTGCTTCTCTGAATCAATGAATACTATATAAGTTAGGCTGTTTAAACAAGAATCCCAAAAGAACATGACTCAAGGGAAATAGAAGTTTGTGTTTCTTTCATCTAAGGGTCTGGAGAGTCCAAGATTGGTAATTTAGCCCCACAACTTGCAGGGAACTGGTCTTGATTTGTTTCACTCTGCCATCCTCTTAGGCTGTTTCTGCCTGATGGTTCAAGCCAAGTATTTCAGCTCAAAATTATCCTATCCAGATGCCAGGCAATGGGAAGTGGGTTGAAAACACAAAAAGTGTGTGTTCCTTCCCATTCATCTCACAACTCAGAAGCTGTACACAGCACTTCCCATAGGCCAGGTCCTAGTACCATGACCACGCATACTTAAGTAAAATTTCTCTTACCAAGAGAAACAAAGAAGTGATGCTCAGGACCGCTAGCTAGTGTTTGCTGCATCTTCTGATAGGTCTCTCAAATTCCACCCCTGGCTTTACCTCTTAATAGCTGCATAAACCTATTCTCTTTGTGCTTCGATTGTCTTGTTCCTAAATATACAATATAATAACACTTATTTCATCAGTTTGTTATATGGATTCAATAAGATATGATATATAAAATGGTTGGCAGAATGTCTAGCAGAATACATACATCATAATTATCAGCTACTATTTACTGTTACTATTACAACCTGATAATAGAAGTGGACTCCTCCCCAAGCCCCTCACCCAAGCTTCCTTCCTCCCAAATTAAAAAAAAAAAAAAAAAAAAAACAAGGGAAAAAAAATCTTATCTTGTTGTCTAGCTTGTTAATAGACAAGATATGGACAGATATGGATATGGATAGACACACAAAATGCTGGTCCCGATTTCATTTTATTCAGTCACTAATTCTATGAGCTTTTTTCCTATTTAACTGGAAAAGATAATATTACTATCTTTGTTCTCTAAATAAATTTCCCCAAGTAATAATAAAGAAAAATCTTAATAATTTGGCTATAGGGAGATAAACAGCAGGGGGAATAGTAAACATCAGTCTTCTCACCTACAAAGCATCCTGCCTAGAATTGCAGCCTTCTGCTGATGACTGTGGTTTTTTTCACTGTTTCCTGAGCTCCAGCAGTTTTTATCTGCCTTGATCCCTGCTTAATGTTCCATGTGTGGGGGTTTCTGTGGTGAATTCTGAGAGATCCCTGCTGGTTCCCCATCTTGGGGTACCACTGTATTTTCTCCTGGGCGCACTGACATTATTTTGTCACCTATCCTGGAAATGATCCTGAAAGATCTATTCCCTTAACTTTTTTTCCTTACACTTTGTCGAAACAGAATGAAACAAGACCTGATCTCCATCGCCTCCTTCCCCACCCTACATTCCCCCAGGAAGTGAAGGCAGGGTTGAGGGGCAGGTGCCCCCTCGGCAGAACGCTAAGGAAAACACAAGGCCTAGCAGTGCTGAAGCAGCTAGAGCTGCAGAGGACTTCATTGTACCCAGAAGGAAAATGTAATGGGCTAGAGGAGCCAGAAAGCATACGCTAGACAACTTTGCAGTCTGGCTGGCACCAGAGGTGCGAGTGAGAAAGGTTGAGCAAGTGACTCAGGAACAAACTGGAAATTAAAGGAATGCGAAACCCTCAGGAATTGCCTTTTGTTGGTGAGGTGTTTTAGGGGTCAGCTGTGTCTGCAGATTTAAAGAGCCAGTACAGGCCTAGAAGCAGGAGAGTCTTCCCAGCACCAACTTAAATTCCGTGTATAAATATATGATGTCTTAGGTTCGGCTCCATGGGAGCAGAGGCTGAGATACGAATTCTTGTTTGGGGGAAGTACTCTCAAGGGAAGGAGTGTGAAGGACACATGAGAAATAAGACAGAGGAATAGAAGCTAAACAAACTATGGCCTTCAGCAGGAGACCTTTCTGCCTGATGCCACCAGGATGTTCTGATGCCCAAGCTGTATCCCAAAATGCATCCCACACCAAGGCAAGGAGACCAGCCCTTTGCATCTTATACTTGAAATTTATGGCTGAGATTGCTCCCCTCCAGGGGGCCAAAGGCAAGTATCTGAAGAAAGGGGAAGCTGTGAGTTTTTAGTAGACAATACAGAGCACCTCAACAGTGTGCCCATGCCCCCACCCCTTGTCATCGTTCAGGCGGCTGTAACAAAAGAAATTTGTTTCTTAGTTCTGAAGGCTAGGAAATCTGAGATCAAGGTGTCAGCACTGGCAAGTTTTTGATGAGGGTCCTGTTTCTGGTTTATAGATGGTCATCTTCTATCTTCAGATGGCAAAGAGAGGGATTTAGTGCTCTTCCTCTTTTTATAAAGACAATAATCCCATTTGGGGAGCTCCATCGTCATGACCTAATTGCTTCTCATAAATCCCGCCTCCTAATACCATTGTATTGGAGGGTAGAGTTTCAACACAAGAATTTTGGAGGGGACATAAAATGCCCTAACACTTATAATGCAACTGGCTGAAACATGGCTATTGGAGAATGATTTTAGAAAGCACTCTCATAAAATAATCACTATTTTTGGCAATAAGAAATTATGTTAACCAAGATCCATTTCCTAACCACCCAAAAAGGAAGAAAAAGTAATGTCTCAAACTTTTCAGAGACATTTAGAGAAGAAAAAAAAAAAAAATTCAGTGACTACTATGATACTATTTCATGGTGGTAATCACATTTTTTTTTTTTTGGCTCTCTACTCAACATACCTTATAATAACTGATCGTTGTAGTGCCCTCTAAATAGGATTCTAATATCTTCCCACTTTGCTTCACATGTGAACATTTAATTATTCACAATTCCACCATGAAAGCTGTCCTAATCCATTGGAGCCAATGATAAAACACTATAAAAGGAAAGGCCATTAAATTTTATGGCATGCAGGCAGTAAATTTTTTCTTCTCTGAAACATATAATCATTTTTTTACCACTGTAATTCACATCGAACGAAGCAAAAGTATATGTAAGAGACACAATTAGCAACAATCTGCAAATGAGCTTTTTTATCACACACCATTTGTTTCAGGAATACATTTGAACGTTTTGTGCAGAAACATATTTTTCATCTTCTTCTGGGATTTGAAGGGTAAGGTGTTAAATGGACTATTCAGTTCACTTAGTAAAGCAACTGGGCATGAACTTAAAGCAAAAGAATTTTTCAAATCAAAAGTTTGACCCCATGAAGGGGAGTGGGCTCCCTACTCAGTGAGGAATCTGCTTCTCCCTCTCCTTCTGCCCCTCCCCCTTTTCATGCTCACTTGCACTCTCTCTCAAATAAATAAATAAAATCTTTAAATCAATCAATCAATCAATATATTTTCTTGCCTCATAAGGAGGAAAGATCTTTGTCATCTAAGTCATGGCATATAAGAATTATGTAGGCATTATTGATGTGACCCCAAAATACCAATGCTTATGATTATACAAGTAATTTTTGATAATTTCATAACTAAAATTACATATATTTATTAATTATTAACACATTGCATGTATGTAAATAAAGCCGGTTTCAACAAAGTATATAAAAAACGGGCAAGACCTCCCCCCTGCCCTCAAGGAGTTTACTGTTTCCCAATATGAGGCTCTTTCTGCTAACGTGCAACCAACCTGCATCTACCCTCTGTTTTCCATTTCACTGCAATGATAAAACACTTGGGTTATTCTGGGTATCTTCATAAATGCTCTCTAGTATTCTTCTCTATTTCAACCAATCCTGAACATCATTGTCAAATGATATACTCAATATAATAGTTTGATCATGGAAATCCCCACTGAAGCAATCTTAAAAGCTTCCCAGGGAATCTCCCTAACCTAGCACACTCTGAAACTTCACTTCCAGACTAACAGCCCAGTCTTGTGCTCCCTACAGAAACATGGTGGTTTAGTCCAGAACAGCCTGTGTATTCTAAAGGATCACACTATGAACATACTCACCTCCCCACTTTTCAACCCATGTATTTTGTGAGCCATGTCTACTGCCAGCCTAATCACTCCCGATTCCTTTAAAGCCCTGTCCATAGCTCTCACAATCAGAAACCTTCTCTGCCAAGCTGCAACCAGATTGTAACCTCACTTTCTTAAGAATTTGCAGCATTGACCATCTGGACCATTCATATGCCACTTTTCATAAATGACAGGTAGTCCCTAATTCGAGGCTCAGGTCACTATAGACATAACTGTTGGTAAATAAGGTACTATAGGAAAGCATCAATGTTCTCGTTTTGTCATGAAAATGAAGTAATTTAATTTGTAATCTTCATCAGGTAGATACCATCAGGACTCTTCCCAAGAAGTTCCTTTGAAATAGCAAGTTCCCATTAGTACTCAAATGAAATCACAAATCATGTACTATCAAGCACAGTAATGTGACCATGCAAGAGAGTTTTGTGTTGGCCTCAGTATCTGTCATCTCTATGTATTAGAATCCTTGCTGTTGAATAAGTGCTTGGTTTGGGTCTATACCCAAATGGATTAATCAAGATGACTTCTCTTTTAAAAGAAGTGTGTATTTGTGTGTGTGTACACACCTATGAATACATATTAGATATATATAATATATATTCTATACATATGTGTGCAAATACATATTATACATACATATATAAACGTGTATATTATGTAAAGTCATGCCAGGAAATTTTGATTTTTTCCTGTTAAAAATCATTTTAATAGTATCCATTGGAATCAGAACATTGTTATTGCTGATAGTTGATATTTTGACATTGCAGTATTAACTGTGGACCTCACTTCAAAAAAATCCACAGAATTTATTTAATTCTCTCCATCTCTATAGATCTAGGCATCAATCCTAGATTAGAACAGTTTTTAAAATTTAGTAAGCATCAGAATTACCTGGAGGTCTTGTTAAACCATCGATTAATGTAAGTCTGGGGGAGGAGATGGGGCTGAAAATTTTCATTTCTAACAAGTTCTCAGATGATGCTGATGCTACTGGACCTCAGACCACATTTTGAGAAACCCTGGAATAGAATACTTCAAAAGGTTTCTAATTGGTCTCACTGCTTCCTTTTTCTTTCTTTTCTTTTAAACTCTTCCCTAAAAGCAGAAAGTGAGATCTTTTGAAAACATCAATCAGATTATTTTATTCCATTGGTTGCAATCTTTCTTTGGCTTTACACTACAGTGAGAATAATATCCAGACTCCTCAAATTGGTCAAAAAGTCTATTTGATGCTTCTTAGATCTTTTTGTCACAGTATACCTAGAAAATGGTAATATTTATATGACATCCTAGAGTAAAATGGAGCTCCTTGAGATCAAAGGAAACCAAACTCCAAGTCTCCAGCTGGCCCAAGTCCCCACAGGCTATACAGGGCTGAAAGGATGGGGACTAGGTGTGCCTTTGATCTCATTTCATCTTAAAAGTTTGTGGAAGGGATCACTCAGAACACCTATAAACCATCCCTAGCACCAGACTGGAAACACAAAAATTTAGCTCTACTTACCTCTCTAATCTCATCCCCTTTCTTCACATTCATTCCTCCAGCCACAATACCTATCTTCCTATTTCTGTCTCTTTCTGCATCTGGGAGATACCAGGCTTGGTCATACATCAGTAGCCTTATCTCTTTCATTTATTACTGTACCCGCCAGAACCATATTAACATGAAAAAGATGCTCAGTGGTTGTTCGTTTGTTTATTAACTGGCCAATATGTATCAGCTACTTATTTATTAATTGGCATCTGAGATACTTCTTTAAGTTACTCCTAGAACATAATGGTAAGGGAGTAATTGCAATGGTAAAGAGGCATAAAAGATACTGTTTATTTTCCTATTTGCCATGGCAAATGTCTTATTCACCCAAGATTCATATCAAATTGTTTAGGTGTATTGTATTATAAGGAATAACTCTATTACCTAAAAATGGAGGTTTAAAAAAAAATGGAGGTTTTGATGATCAATCTGGTGTCCTTGCAAAATAACACCACAGTGCAAAAGATTTTTTTTTACATCAACAGGTCCTAGAAGAGGGAAGCAGGGCTGACACACCGTGCAAGGAACCATGTGGGAGAAGCACCCAAGGACTGGGCTCAACCAAGCAGTGGAGGGTTGAGCCCATGGGAGTGAAGGTCTTGGGGCAAAAGGCAATGACAGACTTCACTAGTATATTTGAATGTTACTAGGTCACAAACTGGAGACAGTAAGCAAGGGAACTGGTGGCAAGAACCAACCTTATCACATTGGCACACCTAGTCACTTGAGCAAACTACTCACAGCCTATTTGTGGGGGTGTTGAGGCATGAGGAAAATATAAAGTTTTAAAAAATTAACAATACAATGAATCTTCAAAGGGAGGGATGCTAAGATATCGCTTGTCTGGAATTCATTCTGTAGAAATTCAATTTCTATTGAATTATTTAAAATGTGAGGTTTAGATAAAGCATGTAAAGAAAAAGTAAAACCAATTATAGCTTGTCTTTTTGATAGGTTACAGCGATCGAATCCTTTCATAATTTTAGCATGAAAGATATTTTAAAACCAAAATTTCTGGATATTTTAGTTTTATATTGTTTATGTGTGGGAGGTTTAATTCATTTGCTTTAAAGAGGCACAACTAATGCCTCCTGTAATTAAAGAGATTAATTAAATTTTACTATCATTCATTCAGTTAAAGTTTTAAAATGCTGTAAATGTTACTGCTTTCTAATTATTAATTATACAAACTTTACAAGAACAATAGTATGTTCAATTTCAAATTACTGAAGTGCTATTCTACTAACAAATATATGAGACAATTAAGATATTTAGCTTCGATAATTTAACTTTCATAAAATGTTTGTATATAGAGGAAAAATACATTATGAACACTGTGGGTGTATTTTCGCTATCAAACCATACATTATCTAGTCATTTGCTATTTTGTACTAATTTAATTATCTATTCAAATGGTTCATACCATGTGTAAATCAGAAAACTTTTAATCATGTATTCTTCTCCCTCAAATAACCTTTCATTTTGAACAATTTTGAGAAGGAAATATATGATTCCATCTTTCTATTTCAATATTCACAAATATAAAGTCCATAGAACCTTATAGTGTTGTCCTTTGCCAGGTTGTTAAAGATTATTAAGAAAGAAGAATCACTGACAACTGTTCACACAAGGGATGTTGAAAGGTACTTAACCACCATTCAAATGTCCTCAGTTACTTTTGCAAGAAACTTTGAGATTTTGCTCTTTGAGGATATCATCTACCTTTCTAAAATATGATTTTTATACCTAACAGTATGTGGGAATAGACCTGCCAAATCTATTTCACTCTGTACTTTGGATATACATTTTTATAGAAAAAAGTGAGGTTATATAAGAAAATTCAATGTGGAGCCAAAATTTGACATAATTTATATATATTTATAAAAAGCAGAAATTTCTAAATATAGTAGAGAGGATTAATTATTACAATGCATGCATTCATTTGGTTTTTGTTTTTGTTTTTACATTTCGAAGCATTTTATCCATAGTAAGTATAAATAAATATGTACCTGGAAAAATAATTAAATATAGGCAGAGAACTAAAATTAAGTAATTTCTCTAGTCCCCTTTATAATTAATAGTGAATTCCAATTAAGTAGAACAAAAAACATAATTGAGAACCTGAATCATCCAAATTGGTAATTAACATTAAATTGAATAGTACAGAAAATTAACTATACTGGGTTGATTTCTTTAATGTCCACCGACATAAGATAAAATGTCTAATCCATTCATCTTTGTCCATACAGTTTCTTATAAGTGAAATATAATATCTTCCCTGTTGTCTTTATTTTCCCCTCTCTTCTTCCACTTCTTTAAATCTCCATCTCAAGACTATAAAAAATCCTCCCTGGCTATTCAGTTATAGCAATCTTGTTCCTCCTAACTGTTTCAACTCTCAAGGATGCCACTCTATTTAACACCTACAATGTAATTAATAGTCCTAAAAATACAAACACCAACAACCATACCAATGAGTTCTATCAAAGAGCTCATACATGATTTGATGTTAAGACACTGTTAATTTTCTGAATTTTCTCTTTAAACAAATGTGACAAGTTATAAAGACATAAAAAGTTGCAAGGTCAAATGTCCAAATTTAGAAAGATATCCTGAGGGTTGCTTTAAATTTTTATATGTCTTTTTAAGATTACTTTTTTTTTTATGGTATGTTTGTTTAATACTAAATTTGAATGAATGACCCAAATTTGCATTACTTTCTTAGGGCCGCATGACAAACTACCACGACCTGGGTGACTTAGACAGCAGAAGTTGATTCTCTCACAGTTCTGGAGGCTAGAAGTCTGAAATAAAAGTGTCAGCAGGGCCATGTTCCCTCTGAAAGCTCTAGGGAAGAAGGCTTCCTTGCTTTTTCTGGTTTATCCTGGTCATTGGCAATCTTGGTGATCTTTTGGTTTGTATTGTTCCAATCTGGCCTCCACTGCCACATGGCTGTCTTCCCTGTGGGTCTGTGTATCTCTATATTCAAATCTCCCTCTCCTTTTTCTTATAAAGACACAAGTCACTGGATTAGGGCCCATGCTAATTAATTCTGTATGATCTCACATTAATTTGATTACATCTACAAGGACCTCATTTAAAGTTACGTTTACAGGTATGGGGAGGTAGAATTTGAACACAGGTTTTGGGAATACAATTCAACCCCCCTACCCCTCTGCCCCCAAATTCATGCCTTTCCCAATGCAAAATGTTTTCACAACATCGTGATAGCCCCAAAAGTCTTAACTCATTTCAGCATCAACTCTAAGTCCCAAATCTCATCTTCTAAACCATCCAAGTCAGATGGTGAGACTCTTGAGTATAATCCAACCTGGGGAAAAATTCCTCTCCATCTCTGGACCTGTGAAATTGGAAGCAAGTTGTCTGCTTCCAAAATATAATGGTAGACTAGGCATGGATAGACAGTACCATTCCACGAAAGAATAACTGAAGGAAAAAAAGAGTCAGTTATCCTGAGTAAGTTCAAAACTCAGCACAGCAAATCCTATTAGGTTTCTGGCTGGAGAATAGTCATCTCTGGCTCAATGATCCCACTTTTTAGCCCTCTATAGTGACAGCCCTACTCTCTAGGCCCATGGTGATAGAATATTAGCAAAAAAGGCACTTAACTTGAATATTCCTTTATTTTTTATTATTTTTTTAAAGATTTTATTTATTTGACAGAGAGAGACACAGCGAGAGAGGGAACACAGCAGGGTGAGTGGGAGAGGGAGAAGCAGGCTTCCTGCTGACCCGGGAGCTTGATGCAGTGCTCAATCCCAGGACCCTGGGACCACGACCCGAGCTGAAGGCAGACACCTAACAATGGAGCCACCCACGTGCCCAAATATTCCTTTAAACAAAGTCATTTCACACTTAAAAAGATTGAACATTATATTAAAGTAATTAATATACATATTCATATGTAGCATTATGGACTATTAAGATTCAATAGTATGCATCCTTTTAAACCAATATCTCTTGTTATTTACATATGCCTGGTAAGACTAGTAAAAAAAAATACAAAATTGAATAACCAACAATAAAATAAGTACTAATAAATTTTATTAACAGTTAATTGAATTGTATATCTGTAAAATGGAAGTATAGCCTTTACAATGAGTATCAATGGACATGAGAAAATGATATGTAAGATAAATTTAGAAAAAATGAAACAGAAATCAAAGCACATATACATTAATTTATCATGTTTATCCCTGGGCCATGACAGTACAGGTAATTTAAATTTTCTGTATTCAGATTTTTATATTTTGAAATCTGTAAATATTGAAATGTGTTTTACACAGAGAAAGATCATTGTGGATGTCCCCTTAATAGCCTTGGCCAGACCATTTACCTGTGTCCTGCTATAAAGGTTATAAAAGTCTTAAATTCAGTTCCACTTGTCCAGCCCCTAGCAGCTAGACTTTGTCAGTGTGAACAAGTTATCTCAATGAGAGATAAGGGAAAATACAATAAGCACTTCTGAGAATACTGTCTTCCTGATAAAAAGAGAGAGGACAGAAAACGTAGGAGCTTTTGTGCTGTCTTTCTCTACTTTCTGCCTTGGATGGAGTTTTATCAAATGTGGCACCTGAGACAACAGACCCAGGGCCCTGACATTAAAGAGCTGCTGAACAGCTTCTGGAAATGTATACTGAATTTCCTGCTGTACACCTCCAGACACACTTTTAATTATTAGACTGACATAAATATTTTTAATATGACTAAAAATAGAAAAGCTGTAATAGCAGTTGAGTTCAATTTGGGTCACTGCTATTGAATGTCAGAATTTTCTAATATACTGACTTCTTCACGTAGGAAATTAAAAAACCTAAATAATGTGGACTCCATGAGTAATACATGAAAAGCTGCTACCTGCTATTGTTTATGAAATGAAAAGTAATTCAGTGAGATAATATAAAACCTTGCTAGGATATCTAGGTGGTTTCATTAATTGATCTTAATTATTCTGGCAATAAATAATTGAGCCAATAAATCAGATGCTGGGGAATGGAAAACTATCTGTAGAATATTTTAGTCCCTTTTTTTTTTTTTTAAAGTGGTCTTCACACCCAAGGCCATGCATGACCTGAGATCAAGACCTGAGCTGAGATCAAAGAGTCAGACACTTACCTGTCTGAGCCACCCAGGCACCCCTTGGTACTTTTTTTTTTTTTAAAGATTTTATTTATTTATTTGACAGACAGAGATCAAAGTAGGCAGAGAGGCAGACAGAGAGGGAGGAGGAAGCAGGCTCCCTGCTGAACAGAGAGCCCGATGCGGGGCTCGATCTCAGGACCCTGAGATCATGACCTGAGCTGAAGGCAGAGGCTTAATCCGCTGAGCCACCCAGGTGCCCCCCCTTGGTACTTTTATATTAAAAAATAACCACTGCACAATTCAGTGAGAAATTTTAAGTAAAGACATTTTCCTCTAGCATTAGAAACACCTTGGATCTCATTATAAAGTTTTTATTACATTTTCTCTAATGACATTATTTTATTTTCTGCTCAGTCATTATACACTTATTTTAAACACTTCTGATGCACCCAAGCATTTCACATGTTGCTCTGATTAAAAAATATATATATATATATATATATATATATACTCATAAGAAAATGGACAAGGATGCCTACCCTTTGAGAATTTATACTCTAGAAGATAAATGACACAATTTATATTGTTAGTTAATTGCAAATGTAATCTGTGCTATGAAGATGCATGGCTTTGGAATATGCAGGAGAGCTCATCTTAGTTTAGAGGGTTAAGATAGACAAATGCCTGCACACAGCATTAATGCTGTATATATTAAAGACTAAAGCTGAGAACTAAAAATGAGTATGGTATATAGATAAATAGTGGTAGAATGGAGAAGAAAGTCCTCAGTAGACAGAAAAGTTATGGATGGGAAGGCCAATATAATTGGTGTATAATGAAGGAGACAGAAGAATGATGGAACGTGAAGCTTCGCAAATAAAAGAGTTAAGACAATACAGAAACTTGGAAGCAATGGGAAGCTTCCAAAGAGTATTTAGCATGACACTAACATGATCAGATATTTTCATCTGACTTATCAGTCTGGTATATTCCTTGTGGAGAACCAAGTGAAGAAAGTCAAACGCGTTTAATGAGGGAAGATTAAATGTATTGTAATCCCTTGACATTACAACAGTGATTTGCTCAACGGGCGTAACACAAAAAAATGAAGATAAGAGAATGATTAAATATCCTTGATTCAATACAGAAAGTGAACATGAGGAGCATTTTAGAAGTCACTCTTAAATTTCTGGATTTAGGAAAAGGATGGATTGAGGTCATGTTTATGGTTAAATAAGAGACCCTTGAAATACCCAAGGTTGGTAGGGAAGATCATGCACAAAACATTGAATGAGTAAGTTTGAAGTCCCTGTGTGACATCCAAATACAAGTACTGGGTACTTAATTTGACCTGTAAGATTGGCTCTGAGAGAAGAAGCTGGAGGTCAGTGGTTCAAGGTATTAATAAAGGTCATTGGTGTAGGATTATAAACAGAGAGAATGTAATTTAAGAGGACCTGAAAGAAATTAGGAATACCAAATAATTGGTAAGAAGAGGCAGGCATTAAAGAGTTGATATAACATTGCCAGAAACATAGATAAGTATTTTTGTTTATTTGCTTATTTATTTATGTTTGCCAAGTCGGGACTGTTTGTTTCTAGTGAAAGTACTTTTGTCAACATCCTGATGATAAAAATCAGGTTGAAACGAACTGAAGGTTAACTGGGCATGTTGGAGCTCTCCAGAGAAACAGAATCAAAAGGAAATGTAGAGAAATAATATGGAAAGAAACTTATTATGAGGGATTGGCTTATGTAATTAGAGACACTGAGAAGTCCCACAGCCTGCTCTCTACGTTGGAGATCCAGGAAAGCGGGTACATATTTCCAGCCCAAACCTAAAGGCCTAAAAACCAGGAAAACCAATTGTCTAAGATCTGGTCAGAATATGAAGGCCCAAGAACCAGGAGCACCAAAGTAGAAGGGCAAGAAAAGATGAATGTCCCAGCTCAAGTAGAAAAATGTGCCCTTCCTCCACTTTTTTATTTTGTTCAAGCCTTCAATGGCTTGGATGATGCCCACTACATTGGTGAGGGTAATTTTCTTTACTTAGTCTACAGATGTTATTTTTTTTTTTCTGGAAACACCCTCACAGACACACCCAGAAAGAATGTTTTTACTAACCGTCTGAACGTCCCTTAGCCTAGTTGACACTTAAAATTAAACATCAGAGTGGAGAACTGAAAAAAGGAAGCTCATGAATTTAACAACTTAACAAAAGTTTACTTTTGAATTAGAGAAAAGAGGTAAGACATAACTAGAGAAAAATGTAGAATTGGTGTGTGTTTGTTTTATTTTTAAATAAGAGAGGCTAAAGTATGTGGACCCCACCGAGGGGCCAGCTACCTGAGGGCAGGGACCCTTATCTACTAGGCTGTATCAACAATTAGAACAATACTCACAAGTGAATTTTTAATGGATGGGAGGATGAAAGGAAGGAAGGAAGGAAGGAAGGAAGAAAGGAAGGAAGGAAAATTCTAACAGAAAGTGTAAGGCTTAAGACACTGGAGAGAGACTAGTAATAAATGACACGAGATTTTCAAGGCTTGGAAAGGTAAACAGTTATTCTTTTAGAAAGACTGAATAGGACAAATTCATAGAGATACAAGTAGATTAGTCAATTTTGTAGAAAGTAGCTGAGCATAGTGCAATCTTTCTCTATGAAATAAAATGTTGGCCTATATACTAAGGGGGGGGCCAGTGGTAGGACATAAAAGGTTTGAAATGGTTGTCAAAGAATGGAAAAAGAGAACCCACAAGAGGAAAGTCGTAGGATTGACAGGCGGTACTGAAAAAGCCCGGTAGAAATCTATGATCATGAAATATGTAAGAAGGATTAAACAGCACTGATATGTTAACAGCAGCCACAATTAAAATGGAGTCACTGTTTAAGTGATCTGTGTGTGACCTTTGAACAAGAAACAATTCAGATACAATGATTGTTTCTGATGTGTGAAGGCCCACTGTTTATATTTGTAATCCAAGTACTGCCTGCAACTCTTCATCAAACATGCTCTCATTCAAATAATGACATATAAATACATTTTCTTTTCCAGGGTGAAAATTTCAAACACAATAACTTATTCATATGAATGACTGCAGGTCTAAATATATTGCTACTGTTGAAGCAGCAGTGGCAGAGAGTGCCAAGTGAGTTGATCGACACTGAGGATGCCTCTAGGAAATTATATTTCTGGAATCTGGAACAATTGGCTAAGATGCACCCAAAATATCCTTAATTGTGGTCTTCTTATCCTCTTATTACAAGTCTACTAGTCTTTATGAGCCACGTATACTGTGGATGCCTTAAAAAAGATCTAATAACTATGTATGAAATTCTTGAGAATTGTTGCTACTTTTAAAAAATCTAAAAAAATTAAAAACTTTAAAAAGCTCTTCTCACAAAAAAAGAAAAATAAATAAGTAAAAGGCTCTTCTCTTCTTTGTATTGCTTTTGAGCACTCTGTACCGAACAGCTGATTACTCAGACCACAAACTGGCTGGCTGATACTTGGCACCACCAGGATCGATTTGGGATAAAATATTTATGATGTTAGCAGTCTATATTGGACAAGTTAGCACTTCAATCTATATGTTTATTTTATTAATGAACACTCACAATTATTTAAAAAGAACATCCTGCATAGAAAATAGCTAACAACAAATTAAAATTGCCAAGTACTTTTACTGGGTCAATAAATTTTAGTATTGTTCGTAAATGACACTGGCTTTGATTTAGAATTAATCTGTTCTTCTACTTGTCACTGCTTGAATACTACACACTATATTACATACTCGTTTATACTTTATAATAGGCCTTAACCTATTATTAAACCCCAAACCCTTAGAGAGAAGATTGCCTCATTCTTGTTTCTTAGACCTGAAATCAGATTACTCCAACATGTAAGTACACAAATGTTTGTTGAATTAAATTGAATGATAAAGTCACTAACTGCTCTAGGCCAGCCCCTGTGTTAGAGGTGAAGGATGCAGAGATAAATAAACACCTTCCCAAACCCCAATCTCCTAAAAGGCACAGACAGAAGACAGTAAATGAAACTACAGATGGATGGGCAGTTGCAGAAGAGGGGTCAAGGAAATCATCCAAGAAGAAATGAAATCAGAACTGGCTTTTGTAGAACAAAAAGTCATTTACCTCTCCAGCAAGAAGTAGTGGGTATTACGGACAAAGCGAAGGGTATATGCCAAGCTGTGGAAAGGTGAGAGAGCAGGTGGAGCTGAGGGAAAGATTCACAGACTGTGTTTGTGGTACATTAAGTAGGAAAAATGGTGGGAATCAATGAAAGTGAAGAGAAATGGCTACAAATGGCCTTTATGTATCATGTCGAGAGGCTTATGGTGCATTTAGTTCCCCAAATTCTCGATAGAGGGGGATGGGTGTGCATCGGTGTTTTGAGGTTGTCATAACAAAATACAACCAAATGAGTGGCTTCGTACAACTGAAATTTCCTGACTCACCATTCTGGACGCTAGAAGTCTGAAATCGGGATGTCGGAGGTGTTAATTCCTTCTGAGGGCAGTAGGTAGTTAAATATGGTAGTTAAAAACACTGTCAAGGGTGAGGTCACAAAGGAAAGTCTTAAAATGAGAAGAGAAAGGAAGAGGTCCAAGGAAAGAACATTCATAGGCAGACAGAGGAATACCGAGAAAGAGAATTGAGACGGAGATCTAAAGCGTCCTGAGTGGGGAGAAAATGATACTGCCTAATGCTTATGAAGAAAAATAGAGAACACTGGGGAGAAAAGACTGAAACAAACATTAATCCGATAATTAATTGACCATTCCTGGTCTTTGTCTTTAGTAGATCATCATAGTAGTAAGCTTGGAAGGAGGTGCTGTGTTAAGAAAAGGCATTTTCAGAATGAAAAATACAAGACAATGCATATTTATAGGAAGAGAGAGCCTTCGATATTATGTGTTAGTGGATAGGATGCACTGGACTCCCATCAGGAAGAAGGGTGTCATTTGTATTTGGAGGGGAAGATGTAAGGATGTGTGGATATTGACATACATTTAGTATTGCGGGAAGAGTGAGGAGTCAGGGTTAAGTGACCCCTGAAAATGTCACTCTTTGCTCTTTAGGTCTGTTAGAGAAAGGTGTGGCCACTGTTGGGCAGCATCTCCCAGAGTCTCCTTGCCCACCTACCATCCAGCTATGAGGTTACTTCAGGCCGGAGCCCCCTGAGATGCTGGCACAGCTGTAGGTTATTTATATCTCAGCACAAAGAGGCACTAGTGCTGCTGGGATAGCTTCTCTTCCTTTCAGAGAGTCAGTCACATTACTTTGGGTAACTTAAAGTTACCACAGAAATACCTTTGGTAGACGTTTCTAGTCGTTACTTCTGCGTAAGTATAATTTTATAAACGTGCCTTCCAGAAACATATATTAAAAAACCTCCTAATTCTTTCATAATGCGAAAACTGGGATCCAGAGAGTAACTGCTAATCCTGATGTGAATGTAGAGAAAGTGAATGGTTTTAAAACAGATACATCTCTATTTCATTTTAGCCTACACAATTCCTCTGAATAATTTTATTTAAATTTTTAATTTTATACTATACATACAAACATTTATGTGATCCTTCCATTTGACTCATATTAAGAATAACTGAATAAATTGAAGAAAATGAACATATGATATTTATATAATCTACAAAATAAGGTAAAACATTCTTTGTCATCATTTGTTCTACTTTTGGATGATAATATTTACTGATACAAAGCCAACTAAATGAGTCAGTAATTTGAGTTTGAAGAAAAAATAGATTTCCTTTAAAATATTTAAAAATAGCTAGATATTTCTCAATTTCCCAAAGTGAATTTGACATTCATTTATTCATTTGTGGATACTGTGAGTTATGTAATTCACAATTAAAATCTGGAAGTTTTCATTAAAGTTTCATTGAAGTTTGTAAACTAGTTTAGACTGGAGTCTTTAGATTTTCTAAGACATGAATATAACTTACTTAAAATACTGCAAAAAAAGGGACAAGTAAAATTCTGGTTTGCTACTGTAATGTAAGGATATAAGAATAAACATTGAGGGCACGTGGGGGGCTCAGTTGGTTAAGCAACTGCCTTTGGCTCAGGTCATGATCCCAGAGTCCCGATCCCTCCTCCACAGGGAGTTTGTTTCTCCCTCTGACCTCTCCCCTTTCACGCTCTCTCTCTCTTATTCTCTCTCAAATACATAAATAAAAAAATCTTTAAAAAAATAAACATTCAATCTTTCATGAATATGAAACCATTCTTTTTATAGGAACTCAACATCAAATATATTTAGTTTATACTTTTCTTCAAAGAGTATGGATTTACTTCCCAGAAAAATGTCTATAATATCCATTTAAAAATTATTATAAACCTCTTTTAGTAAAACTAAGATGAAAATGCCTCAGCTTTAATGATCTATGAGGAGAAATGCTGCAAGCTTGAGGCTGATCCTGGAGGAGGACCTAGCTCGATCCCTGGGTTGTCTATTTATAGAACCGTTCTTGGTGTCATAACCCCTAAACAATTGCTGCTGTATATGTGCTTCTGCATTTGTATATAAATTTGATCTTTATAAATTGAATTATTATAAATGAAACAGGAAATATTATAGAGAACTTTGGTAGACTAACCAAGCTGTTGACAAAATTCGCCCCGATATTTCACATATTCTCCATATCCACACTTTTTTTTTTTTTTTTTTTTTCAAATTCAGATACACTTGAGAATTTGAGCCCAACCACAGGTCCTTTTTACCATGGCAAAATTGCTACATGCACAGTCGTGATATTATGCAGGATTTTTAGTTAATACCTTAAAGACATACAAAGTATTCTTTAGAAACAACAACAAAAAAAAACCCCTTATTTTTTGTGTATGGAATATAGTTAGCATATTATCAAAAGAACAGGCCATATCTTTAAACAAAATCTAAAACTACCTAGGCCAGGGTTTGGAGAGAAAAATAAAGGCTCAGCATCAAAAAAGTTATTATGTGTGTATTCAAAAGAATTGTCAGAGCAATGCTTCTCAAATATTCATGTGCAGAAGAATCACCTGGGGATGTGTTAAAGTGAAGGTCTGGGGGTGGGGCCTGAGATCCTAAAATATTACAGGTTCTAAAATAGAGCTGATTCTGCTGGTATGAATATCCCACATTAGGGAGCGAAGTAGGAGAGATGCCTTTCATCTTTGGACTAGGTGTGTGCTTTCCTTGAAAAGAGTAAGTTTATTCCCACCATTATGCAAGAAAAAAATGCAGTTTTAAAAATCAAAACCCCATAGATATTATTAAAAACAAAATAAACAATAATAAGGCCGATTCTGATACTTACATAAGAAAAAACACTGCCCTTAAAAAATAGAGTATTCTATTTACTATGGTGAGATTTATTTCAGGTGCAAGGAATGTAAAAGCAGAGTCAAAATTAAGCACATATACTGTTTTTAAAAGAGACAAACATTGCTGTCTTCTTAGAAAAACAGTCCGTGAAGGACTAGTGACACACGGGTCATAATTGTGAAGAAAGAGTAATTCAGTTACCCTGTTACCAGCTCTTCTATTCAGTGCTCTCCACATTAATGGCAAAAGAGCAAGATGAATGGAACCCAGGACAGACAAACCCATGATGTGCTGTAGTTTCAACAGCTCAGAATCCCCTCCCCACCCTAAGGCTCAGATTTCCTTTGCCTTCACCAAATATAACTTCCAGAAAGAGAAAAGGATGATCGTATGGTGTGAAATCAAGCCTCTAAACCATTCCACATATATCCTAATGAAGTAGTGAACTACCGTACTGCACACTGAATGTAGAAAAGAAAACAGCAGTGCTGGTGAACACTGACTCGCAGACCGCCTTCATCTCTCAGGGATGGTGGAGTCAGGTAATGCACAAATGTTTAGCCCTGAGATGGATAGCAGTGCCTTCTGGACTTTCACTGGGCTTTCACTGCTGCCATAGATTTATTTTTATAGGTGTTATAACAGATCACCTTCTCATTTAACTTGGCCAAATGTAGGCAAGCAATGGAGCTTAATGCTATAGGAACATGTCATTAAATTGATTTTTAAGCTCAGATTGCTTTTAAAAGTTATCAAGGCCTAGGGCAAGTGGTTTGTTCACCTCCAGAGAGAAGAAAATGACTGAAAAAAATAAGTAAAAAGCAAAGGAGACATGAAGACAGCCGAATGGAAGCTAGTCTTTTATTAGAGATCGCTAAAGGGAAATACTTTGTTTAGGCTGAGTTAAGATTCAGATAATAAACTGATCTGAGAGGATAGGAGATACAAAGAAGTTGATTTTTTTAAAAAAATGGGTTCGAACTTTGCGTAGACTTATTACAACTGTAAGAAACCACAGAGAACACATAGTTCTCTTTATTCAATTTTTAGATAAGTAAAAGATATTTAGAAATACATGGCAATTTCAACTACAATATCCCCCATCTCTTCACCACCACCCTCAAGACAGCAAAGTGACACATATACACACAAACACATCGCTTAGGACCCAGAAAAATTATGAGATGTTAAAATTTCATTATTTATCCAAAATTAATGTATACATGTAAAAAATCTCCATCATCCCTAATTTATTGCAAGTATATCGTTAATACTAATGATACTTATTTGTCCCCATCCAATACTAACCAGATTTTCAGACTCATTTTACAAGTAGAAAATTTATTTTGGTTGTTTTCATTGAATTTCTTACGGTAATTTCTTTTAAAGGAATCTCAAGTTCTGAATTTGCTTTAAAAGCTTTCATATTCAGGGTGAGCTATTTATTCTAGGAGTTTACATTCAAACTGTTAGTTTGAATAATAATTCAAACTGTTATTTTGGACAAGTGTACTTTACCTCCACATTGAGACAATTTTAAACACATTTTCAAGGTTAGAAGAAATGTCTAATTTGTACCTGATCCATATTTGCCATAACCATAGCATTTTGAAATTGGACAAAGAAATCTGAGAGTATATATATCTTGCAGATACGTAGTATTAGCTATTTGAAATTACAAGTGTGGGGAAAGAATGATATTCTGAGATACTATTTCAAACACTAAGTTTAAGTTCAGTTTTAGATTTAAGAAATTACAATGGGCCAGGAAAGTGGGAATGATGAACAGGCAAGGCACAGAGGAGTGTCTGGACAATACTCTGTTTGATACCAACATGACAGCTACATGTCTGTGTACCTTTTCCAAGTCCTTAGGATATTGAACACCAAGGGTAAACCCTCATGCAAACCATGGACTTTGGGTGATAACAATGTCGCAGTGTAGGTTCACCAATTGTAACAAATGTTCAGCTCTGTTGGAGGACATTGGCAATGGGGGAGAAAATGCATATGTGGACGCAGGAGATATACGGGAAATCTCTGTCTTCCTCTCAATTTTGCTGTGAACCTAAAACTGCTATAAAAGAATAAAGGTTTTCCTTCTTCTTTCGTAAATGACCAGGAGAGAAAATATTTAATTCAATGTGTTAGTAAAGTCATACCTTAGAAAGAAGGTGTAGAAAATAGTATTTTTTGGCAATGGGCTGGCTATATCATAAGATATTGACCTTAGTATAAAATCTACTTCTTATTTACATTGACATGGATGGAACTGGAGGGTATTATGCTAAGTGAAATAAGTCAATCAGAGAAATACAATTATCATATGGTTACACTCATATGTGGAACATAAGGAATAGTGCAGAGGACAATGGGGGGGACTGAATGGAAAGAAATCAAAGGGAGACTCTTGACTCTGGGAAACAAACTGAGGGTTCTAGAAAAGGAAGTGGGAGGGTTGGTGTAACTGGGTGGTGAGCATTAACTAGGACACCTGATATGATGAGCATTATTCACTGAACATCGTATCAAAAACTAATGACGTTTTATACCTTGGTTAATTGAATTTAAATTAAAAAGTCTACTTCTTTTGCCTTATTTTTAAAAAAGATTTTATTTATTCATGAGAGAGAAAGAGAGACAGAGAGAGCACAAGCAGAGGGAGAAGGAGGCTCCCCACCAGACAGGGAGCTCCACTAAGGGCTCTACCCCACAACCCTGGGATCATGACTGGGATCATGACCTGAGCTGAAGGCAGATGCTTAATCAACTGAGCGACCCAGGTGCCCCTAGTTTCACTTTAAAATATACTCAGATTTTGAGAGGCCACTGAAAATTCTGACCTGAATTTGGCCCTTTCTTGTCTTTGTAGAATGCACAGCCCCCACTATTTGTATTATAGACCCTTAATGAGTATTTGCTGAATGAATGATATCCTATTAATTTCTCATTAACAGCTTAAATTAAAATGACTTGAAGAAATGACTTACATTTACTAGTTATCATAGTTTTATAAATGGCTATATTAAGAAGTCAGGTTGCTTTCTGCCAGATGAAAGTGAGAAAATTTACAAACTAGACTGGAGTCTGAAGTTTATCAAATCTTTTAATCTTTTTAGGATTAACTGTATTATTGACCCTAAAAAAAGATTGTCAGAAGTTAGTATTTTGACAGTCCTGGTCAGGAAGAGGGAAAATAAGACTGCATTAATTACTAGCCTAAATTATAAAGCAAATCAATAAAAATGCCAGGATGATTGAAATATTTGTACTGATAACTGAAGAGTATAATTGGAATGAGGAAGCACAAGTAGCTGAACCTAGAGAATGAGAAGAGGAACGTGTTAGTTTGAGAAGCTTCAGGATTTGAGGATGGACAGAATTTAGTCTAAAAGAGCTACGAATTAGGTGACGTAAGTCCATCTTACGAAGGGGCCAATACTGGCCGTCTACGTTTTTTGTATTCCTTGACTTAATATATCTTCAGCACACGGTCAAATTAATAACGTGATTAAACATGGCTAACAAGAACTTAGCCTTCAACATCAAAACTTAAAGAGCAAATGTTTTTTGACATTACATCCCTAAGACTGTTTTTCTACTTTTATGTGCACTGTTTTTGCACATTTTTGTTCAATACTGTGGTAGAGGCAAAATATAAGCAAAATACTGTTTCGTAAATGAAGAATCTATCTTAGCACTTTTTAAAAAATGTATGAAGGTGAATCAACATTGTGATTTTCTTAAAATGCAGATTGCAGTATCTTTTTGAAAATTATCTCATCTAATGTTTTCTACAGCTTCATTCTCAGTTTTCTTTTAATGCTATAAGGTTCAGAAATAAGCACTAAAGGCATAGTCTAGTATAGTATTCATAAAATAGTTTCATCCTTTAAGTATCTTTCCATACCCTTGTGTTTCTATCTTAATCCTACTTCATTAAAAACCTAGCTTAAGATTACATTAGATCATTTCTTCTAAAAATTTGCTTTTCCTTTCTTTTCTTATTCCTAATTTTCTTCTGTCTTATTCCGATTATTTCTCTGGAACTAGATAGCTCTACTCCTAAGCCCTGTTGAACTTCCTGGGTTTTGTTTGTTTTAAGGATACTATGGCCAACCCAAAATCTCTCCCTAAGAAAACTTTCTATTCTTTATCTATTGAAATCCTAACCCACCTTCTCCTTCATGGTAGATCACAGAAGGATGCAAATTCTTCAGCTCTCCTCTATCAAGGAATGAATATGTGTCCACCTTGTGATTTGTTTTGACCTCTAGAAACATAGTGGAAGAGACGCTGTTCAACTTCAGATGGGTCTGAAGAGATCATCACTTGGGAAGCTCTCTCTTGGAAGCTAAATACTACTTAAAAAGTTTGGCTATTTAGGAACACCGTGATGTGAGCCAGCCCAAGACAGTCACCTTGATGGGGGAAGAGGGGTAATAGATACCCCTCTGCCTACTTGTGAGCTCTTTCTTTCTGTCAAATAAATAAACAAAATCTTTAAAAAAAATTGGACATACACCTTCTGTAGATAAGCACTTAATTATTCTCCCTAATTATTATTTTTCCTACAACACTGAAGAGCATTGCTTCAAGGGATTTCTAAAATGTACATTTTTTTCCCTAACCATTTGTTCGCAAAATAATTTTTCACTTTGGCATCTCTTTTTCCTATATATCATTGGTAAAAGTTAAATTTTTGATCCTAAAACAATAGGCCATATCCCTAAAAGGTATTTTGTCATAAAATACCATCATCTATTATCTAAAATTCTATTTAAAATTTCATGCTTGGGGCACCTGGGTGGCTCAATGTGTTAAGCCTCTGCCTTCGGCTCAGGTCACGTTCTCAGGGTCCTGGGATCGAGCCCCGCATCGGGCTCTCTGCTCAGCGGGGAGCCTGCTTCCCCATCTCTCGGCCTCTCTGCCTACGTGTGATCTCTGTCTGTCAAATAAATAAATAAATAAAATCTTAAAAAAATAAAATACAATAAAATTCCATGCTTATGTTAGCTGAACAAGACATTTTTATTTAAATCAGACACCCCCTAAGAAAAACAAAGACTGTTAGTTATTCACCCTATACATTTAATTAGGAGTGGAATCTAAGTCAGCAGGTTGTAGACTCAAGTCACCCTTGCCAAAGGAATGGCAATATTTATAGAAGGCAGAGAAGTTGCAGAGGTAATTATGGCTCAGGAGGCACCTCAGAGAAAGGCAAAAACTGCTGGCTTCCCTGATGAGTGCTGGAGTTTAGCAAGAGTATGTATGGACCTAAGAAGCAAGTAACTTTGGATAGAGAATTAGGAGAGGCACTCAGGTTGATTTCAGGAGACGTAAATGATTTTTTTTCTTTTCCACTTACTACATGAAGTTGACTAAAATGCTTTAAGCTCCCTGAGTTAATTTTCTTTCTTTTTTTTTTTTTAATTTTATTTATTTATCTGACAGAAATCACAAGTAGGCAGGGAGGCAGGCAGAGAGAGGAGGAAGCAGGCTCCCTGCTGATCAGAGAGCCCAATGTGGGGCTCGATCCCACGACCCTGAGATCATGACCTGAGCCGAAGGCAGCGGCTTAACCCACTGAGCCACCCAGGTGCCCCCTGAGTTAATTTTCTTATCAGCAAGTGCTGAGAAGACTAATTCAGAGTGTTGAACAGAGAATTTATTTTGAAGGTTCAAGGGAAGGTATCAACATAACTTTATGTCATACACAAGTACTCGACATCAACTACTGTGATAATTCATCTAGGGCTAACCCTGAATGTCCATAAATAGGACTCCTGAATCCTACAGATGCAAGAATAGGTTTAGGTGGCTCTTTGCACAATATGCATAATTAGGGACTTTATAAACACGTGATGACGATATTAATCATACTGTCTAGTGAAAATACACCAAATTTTTCAATTTGCTCTTCTTTTTTGAAATGCAAAAGTAGATATTAGAATGTAAGTAGGAATTTTCAATCAAAACAGTATTTATATTTATTAACGATGTTTAAATATAGCACACAAAAGGAAGCTCCTAATCAGGTTGAAAAGAAATTTGGTATTGATTTGAGTCCCTAATTTTCTTGCACTTACTAATCAAAGCACAATGTAACCTATTTTAAGTTTTTTAAAGCTAATATGCCTTAAAACTTTTTGAAAATAATTTGTGCCTAGTAGACAAAAATGGTATCAACTGTGGCTCAATAATTTTAAAATACTGTTTGCATAATATTATTTTTCAGATAACTAGAAAATCCATTGATTTTTTTAAAGCATTTCTTCATAAGTACTGTAGAAGTTTAAATACCTTATAATGCAACTTACTTAGAAAATGATAAAGTACAAGATTCCCCAAAACTGTGATTTTTAAAAATATTTTGAAATTTATTTAGGGAACAAATACATTAGTTTTTTAAAAAAGTGGTTTATTTTGAGGCTTTCAAACTGGCTTTCAAAAATCATCCACTATTATTTTGTTGGCTGATAAGAATATAAAGTAACCCAATTTACCGTTTGATTTGGGGATAATTACCACATCCAAAATTTACACAGAGTAGAAGACAAAGTTCCTTATTTTTCATTTCTGTAGTACACAAATATCCATGTTTTTCATTCTATTGGTTCATTCTATTCCTCACTGCTCTATCTCAGTACTACTGATCTAGGCCAAATGGTGCCCCACCAACTTGAACAACTAAATTCTAGTCCATATTGCCTCTTTTTTACTACAATATTGCATCATTTAATTCATTGGTCATTTGATTAATAAAATATCAAATTTGATCATATCACCTCTTGAGTGGCTCTGCATTGCATAGAGAATAAATTCTGAATTATCCAATAATTAAGATCTTTGCAATCTTTCATTAGGCTACTTTTCCCAGGCTCATTACTAATCACTTTTCTTCCTCATGTCTTTATGAAGTTTAATTGACAACTATTGTGAACTAATTACACAGGCATGCCATGCCTTTTCACACTTCTGTATTTATCACATCTTTGTAGAAGAATAAAGTCCTATGCCTAAAATGTTACTTGATTTCAAGTGTCTTCAAATATGAATACAGGTGTTGTTGCCCTTCCTGACTCACCTTCCCCAGAAAATCTTAATATTTTCTATATACCAATATATTTATAAACTTTATATATATATAGTATTCATATACAAATATACTATATATACATACATATATAAAAATAAAAATAGTAACATATTTTCCTCTTCAACTATTCTATATCACATACAGAATGTTTGATATTTGTACCAATTATGTGTCAGTTGCCTCTATTAGGGCTAGAGAAAATCTCACTACAAATAACAGTAGCAATAAAGGATATTTCTAAGAACAATTAAAATCAAAACTCATACAAATATAAATGAACACATGTCAAAGATTTTACTTAACTCTTTAATTATTGAAGGGATCACTAAATGGTTACTACTGCCTCACAGGAGAATTCAAAGTACCATATATATTTAGGTCTTTCAGAGGAGAAAATGAATCTACAAATAGTTAGAAAATTTACTTTTTCTAATCTGAGGGGACATACTTTGTCCATGTCTAAGGACAAGATCATGTGCATTGTTATCTAACAGCAGAGAGTTGAAGTGGTTCAAGGAGAATGAAAGTTGAGGATAATCTGGAAAGAGGAACAGACATTCAGTAATGTATTACTTTTCTTTGCCCATTTTCAAGTATTTCACAATTTTTCCTAAGAGTATTAATAATGAACAAAACCCATATTTTACAACAAAGTATGCATTAAAAAGATAAAGAAATGGGAAAATTATGCTTTCCTAAGTACCTAAGGGACCCTTGACATTATTAGCTGAGTATTTTTGAGATGTCTAAAAGGATAAGTTCCTGAAGCAAAATAGTTACTTGGAAAAATCCTTTAACTGAATTTATTTCTAATACATGATGATTAATTCTAAGGCCAACACAAGGCAAATAATAGATCATTTCTATCAAAAGTAGTGAATTCCTCAAGGAATTTTGCTCTAATCCTGACCTCATAAGAGCATTATTCACTTTCAAAATCTGACTCCAGCATCATTGTTTTTTAAAAACCCAACATGCTAAAATAATAGAGACCTCATTCCTTCCTCCTGAGTGATCTACACTGTCTCTACAGACACTTCTGTGATAGCGTAAACCCACTCTTAACGCCCGGTGTGTTGCCTAACCATATTAGACACAAGGTCCTTGAAGGCAGGCTCTGCATCTAATCCATCCTCGTGTTTCCAGTATCTTACCCATTTGTCACACACATGATTTTCCAAAAATATTTGGTAACTGTCTGAATAAAAAGTGATAATACTAAAAAAATGACAAATTCTTTTAAAAATGAATTAATTGAAGCCTTCTTTGTTATTTTTGAATTAGGGGCTTAATATATCAAATCAAACAATGATAAACACCAGAAAAATACTAAAATTGCCATAAATTTGTGAGTTATATGTACCTACTTGTGTTTCCGTGGTCATCTAGATCGAGCCATGAACACGTATTTTTTTTTTTTTTAAGATTTTATTTATTTATTTGACAGGGAGAGAGCGAGATCACAAGTAGTCAGAAAGGCAGGCAGAGAGGGGGCTGGTGGAGAAGTAGGCTCTCTGTTAAGCAGAGAGCCTGATGCGGGGCTCGATCCCAGGACCCTGAGATTATGACCTGAGCTGAAGGCAGAGGCTTAACCCACTGAGCCACCCAGGCGCCCCTGAACACATATTTCTTTTAAAGATAGGTTTAAACGGCTAAGAATTTGTAAATAAATAGTGTTAAATTATGAAACTAAACTTGCAGAACAGTATTTAAAATTCTAAACACATTATATGTAATTGTATTATATATTATAGCAATAATATACTTACTAGAAGATAAAATATTTTCTGCATTGACTTTATATTAGCCACCTGTCCTCTTAAAATAGCTGTAAGATTCCTTACATAAACTGCTTAAAACCTTGTTTAACTTACTGTTTATTTTTTGCTCAAACTCTGCATCTGGTAGTTTGTGAGCTAAAGATAGTCATTAAGGAAATTATTAGGACAAGTTATCTTGCATATTAATGGCTTTAGTTGTCATATCCAGAATTTGTATTTAAACTAAGCTCTCAGGAAAGAAAATAATGTACAGTCTTTTTTTTCATAGATGTTCGGATTATGTTGCTCCAAGAATGTGAATCTGAACAAATTAGTATTGATGTTTAACAGGTTTGACTAACAATAATGATATGCATAGCAGGTACAGCCATGGATAGAGGTGCTTTACATATCATTATGTTCTATTCTTACAACAACCTATAGGGATGGAAAGAGCCCCCTTTTCTAACTGAGAAAGTAAGACCCAGAGAGATCAAGCTTATCTTCCAAGATAAAACATGGAGTGAACGCCCAGTCAAGATAAAGCCCAATGGTGATTTACTACTCAGGCAGGAGGTAAAGGTGCTTAGAATAACTTTGCCACAAGAGAATGTCTACATGCATTTTGGAGTCCAGAGTATATCATGAAGGAATTTACTGCCTTTTTGGTTTTGCATATTCAAATTTGAGAAGCGCTGATGATAATTAAAACATTAATTAAAGATGGAAATCTTCAAATCAGACTAATGTGACATAAAATGGCAAACACCAAAAAAAGCAGACATAGGTATTAATGAAACTTAAAAATAGACAAATTATAAGTCATTAAATTATTCAAATAATAGTGAGGACAGTTATTAAACAATAATGCAAAACAATGATTTAACTAGTAAAAACTGCCCCTGGTGAGCCTTTGGGGTAGCCTCCATGCCTTAGTAGGTTGCAGGTGATTAATCTCTAACAATGGAAAACTGTATACTTGTCTCTGGAGACAGAGTTCAAATATCTGAACTGGGTTCCAAGAAGATTTGGGGTTGAGCCACTCCCCTCCCTGCCTCTGTTTTCACATCCCTGCTTCGAGATCCAGCCCTAGAAGTCAGGAGAAGTGGACCAGTAAAGAGTTGAAGAGAACAAATTGGACACCCAGTCCATACCTGGCTAGAAGGTTAGTAGTTGCAGACCTGGCTTGGCCACCTGCTGGTGTGCTCATTCCCATAATGCTTCCTCTATCAATCAGCGAGCAGTCAGGAAACAGATGGCATCTTCAAATGGGGATACTTAGAATTTAATAAAGGGGACACTCTGGGCAGAGAACTATCAAGCTCCCAGAGATGGTAGAATATGCCAGGCATGAAGGGGCAAAGAGTTGGGCGGGAATATCCAAGCCTGGGGAGAGCTCGTGAAAGTTCAACATCTCTTTTCAGTAATAAAACTGTTACATGGGAAGAAGCTGGACAGTAAACCACATGGAATCTGAGCTAAACAGCGGCCACGTGGATGGACTGTGACCAACATAGGCACGTAGTGCAGGTCTAGAGGTGTCCTTCCTCACCTCTGAGGAACAGGGGTGCAAATGCGTCCTGATCTAGGAGGGGAGGTACTGCTAGCCTGCTCTGCCTGTGCACTTGAACTTCCTCACCTCCAACGTCCTCATATTATTCTTTCCCCACCTCCGTCTTAGCCTTATTCTTTCTCACAAAAATATACTCCTACCTGAAGAGAAAGAAGCACCACTTTTGTTGAACACCAGGATACAAAATAACAATAGCTAAATGTTTTATGCCAGGCACTGGGCCCTCTGAAAAGAATACTAGGTTCAGGGGCGCCTGGGTGGCTCAGTGGGTTAAGCCTCTGCCTTCGGCTCAGGTCATGACCTCAGGGTCCTGGGATCGAGCCCCACGTCAGGCTCTCTGCTCAGCAGGGAGCCTGCTTCCCCCTCCTTCTCTACTACTACTCTACCTGTCTCTGTCAAATAAATAAATAAAATCTTAAAAAAAAAAAAAAGAATACTAGTTTATCTTCATTTTACTAGTGGCTAAGGAAAAAGGACTTTAAAAAACAACAACAACTCAAAAGCCTAACTATACTAGTTGTCCAGGCTTTTATCAAAGCTGTTTAAACTAAGAGTGACTATATAAGCAATATTTCCAAATAAGGATTTTAAAAATTCTTTTCACGTTTTGCAAAAATGAGTTAACTGACCCAATAAATTTCCAACCAAACTGATCTGAATGTCATTTCTGTCTTTTGAAAAAAGGCCTAACAAAAATATGGCCATAATAATACACACTTTTTACATTACATCTTTCAGCTTTTTTTTTTTTTTTTTAATATGCTCCTGCATCTGTGGCACATGATTGGATATCTGTGGGATGAACTCGGATTCTGCTTTGTACCCAATAGAGCCCCAAAATGCCCAATTTATGGGACACATGAAGATATCAATTTCCCCATTGGTTCATTTGGAATTCACCTTGTAGCTTAGTTACATACACACAAACAGGAGAGTAAACACTTTCCCTCTGGAATATCAAGGTGTTCTATTCTGAGAACAGCAGAATTTGATGCAGGTGGCTATTGAATTAGCTATTAACAGTTGATTAGGAGGATACATTTCAGAATGTTCTATTTCTCTCTAGAACAAAGAAAAGGCAATTTTAAACAGAACTCTCAGCTTCTAATATAATGTCTGATTCCATCATACTATTTTGTGAAATAGAACTATAATTCAAACCTCTAAGTTAATGGAGTTTGACAGGAAGGTACACATCACATTTTGCAAAAAGAGCCTTGATTACTTTTGGTGCTTCCTCTTGGTAATAAAGCCTTGGCAGCTTCCATTTCTCAAAAAGAACAGCTTTATTATTTTCTCCTCAATTCTAAGTAGTTACTTAACTCTAAAATAGTTGCAAGTAAACGGGAGCATCTCTACTGAGAAGAAAAAAAAAAAGCAGGTAGAGGAATTTCTTACACACTTTCTTCCAATCTTCTATCACTTAAGAAATTTAAAGTAACAAATGAATGCCATTTAAAACTTTAAGTCCTTTAAAATGTTTTAGTTATCACTTGGAGACTGTATCAGTCAGGGTCCAGGCAAAATACAGATGACGTACACTCAAATTGGGTAAATTGAGGAGGATTTAATAAAGGCACTATTTATAAAAGTGCAGGCTGTTGTTTAGGAAAACTACAATGAATAGTTTAATTCTCTGGGGATTGTAGTAACAGCAGGGCATCTTAGTATATTCAAAGACTAACGAGGCAAAGAGAGGGATAAGTGATCTTTAGTTGAGGGAAGCAATCAGCTTAAGATAACCTCAGCAAGGGAGAGAGGAAAATTACTACTTTGACTTCTCTTTCATTCCTCTTTCTGAGTTTTTGGTGATGTTCCCTGTTGACCAAACCAACTGGATGTCTGCCGATGCTGTCCATTATCAGTCATCTTCCTTAAGTGCAAAGTAACTTGGAAAAGGGTACAGTGGATCTGGAGGGATCAATGGGAAATACCCAAGGGGACACTCTTTTAGGCAATCATTTCAATTATTTCTATTTGCTGACCGTTGCTCTTAAGGGACCTACGTTTGAGTTAGGACTAAGGGCCATTCTATAATCAAGTTATATTTCGGGAAGGAATGACATGATCCGGTTTGTACTCATGAACCACGCACGGATACCAAAGATTTTCCACAACATTAAGAGAACTGAAAGCAGGGTCAATTTGATTGCCTAAAGAATCCAAGAAAGTTCAGAGAACACAGACCAACATACCATCTGGTAGACTTCAGGCAGAAAAACTAACTCAGAACATCAACAAATTCCAGAATAAATGGAAGCACAAGGGAAATGTACTGTGTTTTCCATAAGCTTCACCATTGGCAATATCATCGTTATTTATATGTTATTTCTCTTCTGGAATGTACATATGCAGCATTAATTCTGCAGATATCAGCAGTGTCCATTCATGCCTGTGACAGCTTCACACTTGTCTCAATAATTTTTCTGCAGTTTCACCACTAATTATAAAGTACAAACATTTGGGCTTCTCTAGTTTCTTTGCATCTATGACACACTGAATAAATTTAACAAGTATTTATTGAGCAATTAACATGCAGGGCAATGTTCTATGTATTGGGGATAGAGCACTGAAGTCAAGTTCTCTCCACACAGGGCTTACCAAAGCCTAAAGCACTTTTGCAGTCACATAACCCAAGCAACTTAGAGAAAATGTGTTGTTCTGGTAAAAAGTATCATTAAATAATTAATTGAATAAATCTACATCAGTCATTGTTCAGAGTTTTGTATTCATCTCATATATGTGGAAAGTTATATCCCTGGGTTTTAAGAATTTACATTTTTCCAGAAAATACATATAAGTCTAGGCATTATGTTGTGCTCTACCAGTTTTGTTTTTTTTGGATTTTTAGCCATTGTGTGAATTTATAAAACAGTAGACAGTGTTCCATTCGAATGAGACAGAACATTGCCAAGTGGAGCACAACATGATGTAATGTTAAAATATTTGTGAAGATGTACAGAATAGGAATGCAGATTTGCATTTTATTTGCATTCCAGGAGAGCAGAGATGAGCTGTGCTACACATACATTTGTTGAAGCAGTCATTGATGCATGAATGCTTCCCTATTTGTTCCACTTTCATCCACTGCCATAACTTGGAGCATGCTCTTGTTTGGTACTTTATTAGCAGGAAAAGTGGTAGGCTAGTCTGAAGAATGCAGTTCAGGATTTCTTTAAATCTTTTTTTTTTTTTTTTTTTTTTTTTTTACATTTCTCATTGTATTACACCATGTCAAGTAAGCATGAACCTCTGTGTACAATATATTGAATTTTCTTCAGGTAGTTCAAAACAAATTAATTCTCTACCACACATCACTTAAAGTACTAATTCCCTGTGCAGCCCAGCAAACTTCAAGCTGTACCTGTTCAGCATTTAAAGTTAAGGCAGTGCACCATAAACACCTGTTAAAGTTTATAGCCATCTGCTTCCTCAAGAAATCTAAATTCTAATAATATGAAATTAACAGATGGGAAAGAGCTGTAACCTCAGCTCTGAAGAGGGTAACTGCAACCTTTGAATTAACATACTGCCATTTTGCTGGTAATTGTTTGCAATGACCACAGGGACAGAGTTCAGCAATGATGTCCCATTAGTGACATGCTTTGTTTTTGTTCAGGGATAGTTTGGAGTGAGTATTTCTTAATGATTTCTAAAACTCCATATTAAGGCGAATCTTCCTACTCCCAATGAAAGAGCAAAATAATTAAGGTATAATGAAATGTGGTTCAACAGATGACAATCCTAAGGGTAATGAAAGGATACCTTTGAGACTGGAAATGGCAATGTTTTAAATAAGAAATTAAAGTTGGTTGTAATGCACTTTTATAAAATTAAGTCTAAAATTGGATGTTGAGAGGAAATTCAGAGCAAACTATGTGGATTTTCAGGAACTAGTTTTCTTCATAGTCACAAATAATTGAGAAGATTCTTGCTTCATGAAGACTAATTCAGGAAAAAAAAAATCAAAGACCTCAAGGTTTTGTTTTGCTTTGCAAAATTAGCATGTATTCGTGTTGTTTTCTATTTCTGATCCTAAAAGTAATGCCTGCTCAATATAAATAATTCAAACCATACAGAGTGCATAGAGTGGAAATGGAAGATAGCCATGATTTCATGCTCCACAAACCTGAGGAACAAGCATCAATAAATCTCTTTTATTTTTCCAATTAATGGCTTGAGAACCCACATGCTAGTTTTGTAATGAGCGTAATATCTACGTTGCGGGGCTGGTCCCAAACTGTCCATAACTCATAGGAGCTAAACAGTCTCAGTCATGACTGAGACTCCATGATGTGAAGAGAACACCCATGTCTGAGCCCTGTTAGGTGCTATGATGTCTTTTCCACTCCGCACTGGTACTGTTGAAGTCTGGCCCTCTCTCCACTGTCAGTGGGGTCAGTCTACACTGTAAAATGCTCAGTGCCGCCTGTTTCTGTAAAGCCCACTGCAGCCTTTGTTGGTAGACTCCATCCCTGCCTGACCACTGAGTTTGCACAAGTTGCCCCTCACCCTGGATGTATGAGTCTTCTATTACTGCCATGACAAATATAGAAATAAAAAAGACTATCCACATGAAAAGAAACAAAGGTTACTTCTTCAGAGCCTGTCCTAGTAAGAGAATCAGCAACCATCACCTGCATTTGGCAGAGACTCTACGTGCAAGTGAGTACAGAAGCTTTTATAGAGGAAAACATGCTTAACATGTGTCCTGATTGGAGGCTGTTGGCAAAGGTAAGCTGGAGGAGGGCTAATTAGAAGTAAGGAATCCTATGTGTTCAGTTAGGGGAGCATATTTGGCTTTTTCTGGCTGATTCAAAGTAGATAGTTGGAGAAAAAAAAATCAGAGAAGCTGGAATTTATTGATTAAGCCCTTATACTTTTGAGCTAGTAGCTACGGAGGTTGTGATTTGTCTTCCTGGATTAGCTGCTACAGAGGCTGTAGGTCAGATTCGTATTTTTTTATAAGATCTGGCTGTTGTCCATTTGTATATTCAGTCTCTCATAAAATTATCCTAAACTTAACTGCTTCAACGGCACAAGGTTATTGTGCCACAGCTCTATAGGTCAGAAATATGTGAGGGTCTCGGAGCTAGCAGTCAGCAACGGTGTTACATTCTGAATGCTCTAGTAAAGAATTCCTCTCCTGCTTACTCAGATTGTCGGCTGAAGTCATGTTCTTGTGGTCATAGGTCTGCGGTTCCAGTTTTCTTAATGGCTATAAATAAAGTAAGGGTAGTTCCCAGCTCCTAGAGGCCACTGTAATTCTTGGCTCTAGGCCCTGTTAACTTCAAAGCCAAGAAATGGTGGCTCTGTGATGTTTAAACGGTTATGGTACCAACAGAAAATTAATACAGATGTGAGGGATGAGTAGAGATTTATTAGATGACTGTGAATCTGAATTCTGCTCAGGTGGGAGGATGGGAGGGCATTCAAAGCAGAGGAAATAGCATGTGCAAAGGCCCTGGAGCATGAAAGAACAGAATTCAGGAATCAAGAGTTGGTGGAGATTACTAGAATCTAAAGTGTAAGGTGGCCAGGAGCAAAAGTGCCATGGTCATCACAGATAAAATAAAGATACTTGTATTGTACTACTTAGGGTGTAAGATTTTTTTTTTCAACCCATGCAAAAGTAACTGGCGTACCAATTGCTCACATATGAGCAACAAGCAGATTTCAAACTACCCTAGCTTAGGAATTACTTAGAAGTGAATTGAGATTCTGTTTCTGCCATTCATCAACTGTATGACTTTGGTCAATTTACTTAACTGCATGGATTCTCCATTTTCTCATCTGTGAGGTAGAGATAACCACAATCTGCATATATGCTGTGAGCATTAAGTGGGGAAATGTATCTTTGCTGCATTAAAAAAAAAAACTCAGAATACTAGTAATACTAATGTTATTTTATACCTAAAATATATTACATCCAATTCTAGATCCGAATCTACAAAGGGATTGATGAATTCAATGAATCCTCACTCCCAGAAATGATGAAGGCCACGTCGTCACTCAGCTGGGCATATCAGTATAACTATCAATTTAACAACTGGCTGAGATCACATTTCCATTTACACCAGAGGCGTCAAAAACATGTTTAAAGTCCTGGCATCATTCAGCTTCAACCCATCATTTATCCATACTAAATTAGATGCACATCATGGAAACCATTTTAAGTTACAATAGATTATTTGTTTACTTAATCCCTAGTTAGTATGTGTGGGTGATGTAAATTGTTTTCTCCAAGTGGTTATTAATATTACATATCAGAATGGTTGTTTCTGGTTGGATAACCCTTCGAAAGTAAGTAGGATAAGGACAAATAGCAACAGCTTCTAGGTCTCATGTATAATTAGATGATCTTGAGTTTTCCAAACCTCGCTTGAACTTTGCCAGTAAATAGCATTTACTATTTCTTCACGCAAAGTAAACAAGAATAAGATAATAAATGAATTACAGTTACCTTTGAGAAATCTCATGGTGAAAACATGAATTTTAGAAGAAAAATACTATTTGGATTATGCTTGTTGATTTCTCACTTCTTAGATTAGCCTTTTGAAATCTGGTTGCCTAGTGCACTTAAAAAAATAATAATTAAAAGCAACCCAAATGAAAATTTTCTGCAGAAGTTCTTGAGATTATGTGTTCACACACACGTACACACACACCCAAAAAGATTCACCCAAGGTATAGCTAACTATATGTTGGAAATAATAAAATACCCATTCTCATATTGTCATAATAGGTATAAAATTCTTACATAGTGTTTGGTAAATAAAAATAAAGCATTCAATTGCAGCTAGACAATCTTATCGTCATCATGAGTCAACACCATCATTCTTATTGTAGCTTTCATCATCATTAACCATTTCTTCTGCTTGAAACCTTTTAGCTGTTTGTAGACATCAGTGGAAAATAAGAATCAGGTCATCCAGAGTAGCAGCAAGAAAGGAAAGAATCCTCAGGGGACTTGGCTGCTCCAGGGCCCAGCCACAAAGTCTGAAGTTTCTAAGCCTGCCTTGGTAATACAAAAGTGAATATATGCGTATTATGTAAGTGGCACTTAATTAAAGCTCACGCCCTTGCGCCATGCACAAGTTGGACACCTGTATCCATATGCAGTAGCCCTTTGCACCATTACCCTATGTTTCAGGTATTACAAACCTCTTGGAGTTCTTTGGGTATACAGAACTCTTTTACGTCTCTGTGTCCCATGTGTGTATCTACTAAGCATTCCCCTCATCCTTTGTCTACTGAACTCTTCAGACTACCTTTCAACATCTATCTGAAGAAGTCACTGGTCTAACTGGGCACAAATAATCATGTTTTTCTCTAATCACCACTCTATACTGTGCACTTTTTAATAGTTTATTCCTATAAGATTGACAATATCCCACCCCTTTATACCTAAGGGACTGGCAATCTTACATGTTTGGTCCTAATATAATTGTACTAATAAGCTGTTTTGTAAACATTTGTTAAATAGTAGGTAATCTCCGAGTTCATCACAGACTGTGACCATGTCTTATTCAAAACATATACCTGTATTTTGTAGTATTTAAGACACACATTCGTAATCTGCTCTAATAATTTTTAGCTGTAACCTAAACTATGTCTCAATTTCTTAATCTGAAAAATGAAACAAATTTTTACAAGCATTAAATGATACAACATGTACAAAAGTTAAATTCTGTATTCAAATTTTACTCATTATGGATCTCATTCTTTTCAACTAATCCTAAATTGCCCTTAAGTGAGATTAAGAAAAGTTACCTGAATAATATTTGCAGTTGTAAACATGGGTCCTTCTTAAGGAAGGAAAACAGACACACCAATAATAGTTTGAACATAAACATGAATATGCTGGTCCTGTTTATTTCAGCCAGCCTGATAACTAAACATTAGACTTTGAAAAATCACAGCAAGGTCAGGTACTGGATCCGTAGTCCTTAAGGTATTAACATCGTTTTGTTTTGACTCATAAAATTTAGGAATTTTAATTTAGGAATTTAGGAAACTTAAAAATGTATGTGCTCATTGAGAATGCAGTAAGATGTAATGTATAAGGATACACTCACATACACAGACACACACAGAGATTCAGAAAAACCATCTCAAAACCGAAAACAGAGCGACACCTGGGTGGCTCAGTCCGTTAGGCATCTGCCTTCGGCTCAGGTCATGATCCCAGTCCCGCATCAGCCTCCCTGCTCACTGGGGAGTCTGCTTCTCTCTCTGCCTCCACTGCCTGCTTGTGCTCGCTCTCTCTCTGACAAATAAATAAAATCTTAAAAAAAAAAGCTAAAATAGCAAAACAGTGATGAAATTAGGAAAGTGTTTAAGCAAAACAGGAATAGTAACAATGGTTTTAAAAAGTATATAAAAGTTATAGGGTTGTGATAAAAATAAGTGATGATACATACAACAATCTTCATCCTACAACTAGAGCACGAAGTTCTTCAATAAAAGTATAGGATCTGGCCATGATACCAAAAAGGCAAAATAAAGATCACACAATCAATTAGTATCTGAATAAAGATCAGTGGTAGACAAGGCTAGCCCTGGACTCACACAACATTTTCTAGGAAGTCACTTCAGATGTTATTTGAAAGCTTAAAATAGGTCTTACTGACAAACTGCTGATCTTTACAGTCATTAATAATAATTTATGAATAATTTTCTCTGTGGGATTATACCATCAACTCACTGCAGTTTCATCAACTGATGGACTTAAAAAATGGAAAATAAATGATCAGATCAGAAAAGAAATTACTCATAACACAGAGAATCAATTGGAAGAATTAATGAGTCAAGTATTACATAAGCAAGAAATAATTGTGGCCTAGAATGGGGTAAAAGCTGGGGAGATTAAAACAATGGGATTTGAAGACTGAGGGATTTATGCCATGCCTAACTTTCTGACTTGAATAATTGAATGGATGATAGTGGCACCATTCTTTGAGAGAATGAGCATAAGAGAAGAAAAATACCTGAAAGTAATTTTGCACATCAAATTTCAGCTTTTGAGGCATAATGAACTAAAAGATCCAGGAGCGGGGCGCCTGGGTGGCTCAGTGGGTTAAAGCCTCTGCCTTCGGCTCAGGTCATGATCTCAGGGTCCTGGGATCGAGCCCCGCATGGGGCTCTCTGCTCAGAGGGGAGCCTGCTTCCTCCTCTCTCTCTGCCTGCCTCTCTGCCTACTTGTGATCTCTCTGTCAAATAAATAAATAAAAATCTTAAAAAATAAAATAAAATAAAATACCCAGGAGCAAGCTGGACATAAGCACTAAAATGGCAGAAATATATCTAAAAGTGGATATCATGAACTATAAAGACATTAACTGGAGCCATGGGAGAAGAGCAATCCCATGTACTTGTATGTAGAATGGAATTCTTATAGACCCCCAACATTTAACTGGTGGGTTAACAAAGAAGAACTTTCCAAAGAATTTAGTGCAATGGTCAAAAATTTGGAGTAGATGGTACTATAGAATCCAATGAATGAGTGTGTTTCAATGAGAAAATTGTACACAGTGTGAAATGTTACTGGGGAAGGAAATAAGACAAGAAATAAACTTTATTATTCATTGTATTTCTGAACAAGCAAATTATGTTACATTTGGAAAAGCAGTTTGGTTGTTCAGTAGATAAAAGTAGGTAACACAAGCCGCCCTATGAGTGAAAGATGAGGAATAATGACAAGAGTGAGCAGCTCTTAAACATACATGCTTGGCTATCAAGTGGAGGAAAGAAAAGGAGGTAGAGCTGGAGAGAGGTGGGTTGAAAGTTTTTCTTATTTGTTTGTATTGCTAAACTGGACAAACTTGAACATGATTAAATGGTGACAGGATGGTACCAACAGAGACTGAAATTATAAACAATTCAGAGATCATTTATCTTGTGGGAAGGAATGACATCCAAATGTAGAGAAATTAGCCTTAGAGAGAGAATAATTTCTATTAAACAGCAGAGGGTGGGCAGTTTTAGGTGTGGGGTTAGGGGTAGGGAATGGACATGAGGTTCAGAGACTTCCCTGAGGATCTTCTTTTCTCTGCGATGAGGAAATTAAGCTCATTCCCTGATAGCAAAGAGGGTGGTGCTAGGAAAGGTGATTTGACAAGAGTGGGAAGGTTTGAAATAGTTACCTCAGAAAATGGGAGAGCACTATCTAGAGAAATGACAAGATATTGCTGTTGGAAACCAAGAATTTTTCTAGAATGGCAAACACCAGTCCAGTTTCAGGCCTAAAGAAGGTAAAAAGGGAAAAATTCAGCATTGAAGATTTTCTACATGCACACCCTGGAGAGACAAAGGCGGAAAGAAGTAAAGTCATTGGCATGAGAAACCTGAAGTAATCAACCACTGCATTATGTTCACTGGAAAAGAAATAAAGAAAGAAGGTTTGACAAAGATGAAAACTTTTCTGAGCACCTAGAAGGGTATGAGAAACATTACAAAAAGAAATATTTAGAACAAAAGGAATGACCTATGCTTAGTTCAAAAAACAAAAACGCCCAAGGTTCTAATTTTAGCAGGCTCTGGATCCTGCCAAAGGATCTGAGAGAGAAGCAAATCAATTGTAGATAACAGGTATATTCTACTGCAGAAATAAAAATTAGGAGATGGACTTTACCATACAAGATAGAACTAAAGAGAGTGGATGAATGAATGGATGAATGAAAGAGAGGAATGTACTAATGAGAGTTGTTAAGTATTCTATGGTTAAAAAAGGAAGGCTAAGAAATATTTCTCCTGACAAGTTTTAATGGACAAGATATCCGAGTTACACAAATAACGTACATATGGCCTTGCGAAAAAGCAGGGAGATGGTCAAAATAACCTAGCCATGCCCTTCTCAGTCCAGATAGGCTTTACAAAGCTACATATCCTCTGCAGGTCAGCTGTCATTATGAATAAACCTGAAATTCCTACCGATCACACTGGACTTTTACATACAGAAGGTATGAGACTGTAAAATGATCTTTTCTTAGGTACCACATGCATATTAACATTGTGGCATATAACATCTAAGCCTGGAGCTATTTCTTAATTACCCAATTTATTTTACTTAATCATATGTAACAAGATTTGTATTTGCACTTACAGATTCTCCTTGGCCTATAGTCTAAATCTGCCCATTAGCACCACTTACCAGTTGTTAAAAAGAATATCCACTTGTCGCCGCCTTGATACAACTGTAAGGCCAATGTTAATTGCTCTCATTGGGCTGCTATAAAGAATCCAAAGAATCCAAAGAATGTTCCTTAAAACCAGAATATGGAATGTTTTACATTAAATGTGCAAAATCTTTGTATGCCTACATACAGAAGGGGATAAGAAATAAAAAGTAATCAAGTTCGGAATATGTGAAAAGAGCCATTGAATTCACTGTCTAATGACTGAGCAAATATAGTTTCTGCAATCATTTGGATGACATGCAATTTAAGAAGGGAAAACAATAGGGATAGCAATGGGAGCAGGCAACAACCTTAGAGATTTTATTACCCATAACATTACTTGTTTTCCTTGTAATGGTAACATTCATGCGTTTTATAATGTTACAGAAGTCTGTACCTTAAACTTTTAAATTAACTTACTTTACAAGGTGGAAACAGGCTAAATAGGGACAGATACATTAACATCGTGTCAAATGAGTTCATGCGAATCATTCTGAAGTCGTATGCCTAAGCTTTTACTACCACCATATTGATTTTAGATCATTAAAAGAATTTGATAATTGCACATACCCATGCCTACACTAACAATAATTGCTGAGTAGTATAATTTAAAATGCTTATAAAATTTGAGTCAGCCTCAGTGTCGGCTATTAAGTCCACCTTGAACAACACACACTTTGTTTTTATTGCTACCAACTGTGCAAGGCATTAGGTTTTATTAGTTTCCAAATGGACACATCAATATTTATCTAAAAGATATGCACTATTGCCAAGCATCTCTTTGGAAGAGATACCCAAAACAAGGAAATTGGAGACTTTATTACTTAGAATATCTTTTGTCAATCGTTTTGTTTTACTGATACTAAATTTTAGGTTCATTATTTTTAAAAACATCAGTGAAAGAAGAAATTGTCAGGAGGATAGATAGGGCATTGTGGAATAAAGTATAAAGCCAGTCATCAGCCTCAAAGTCAGTAGTAACATACCTTATTACTGCTCTTCTAGTGAACAGTATTTTAACAGGTAATAAAATGAAAAATACAGCTTTATGTACAACCAAAATTATCTTTCAGGCAATTGTTTTGTATCTCTATTTTTGCAGTAATGCAGAAGTTAAAGCCTGAGGCTCTGCAGGCAGGCAGACTGATAATTTCTGCAACTTCTTTGTGTGGATTTAGATAAGGGATCTCTCTAAACCTCAGTTTCTCCATCTGTATAAAGATGGAAAATACATCTACCTGTTTGTGTTATTTCAAAGGATAAATGATAAAATGTATTTAAAAACCCTGGGACAGAGTCTGGCAAAGAATAAGCACTCAGTTAATATGAGGTCCTCTGTTAACAGAAAATGATTCATGAAGACAACTTTTTCACCCCTCGCCAGGATAAAATACCTGACAGGTTTAAAGTTGGGCATAAAATTGAGAACAACAGCTTTCCTACTAAACACAAATTATGTATGGCTTAAGAGGATTTCACTTAAAATGACCTTTCTGCACTCATTTGTATGTATAGAGAGAATTCTGTACTCGAAAATGTTTACAATCTAGGAAGAAAGGTATGTTCGAAAAAGCAAACACAAACTTTTTTTTTTTTTTTAAAGATTTTATTTATTTATTTATTTGACAGAGAGAGATCACAAGCAGGCAGAGAGGCAGGCAGAGAGACAGGAGGAAGCAGGCTCCCCGCTAAGCAGAGAGCCCGATGCGGGGCTCGATCCCAGGACCCTGAGATCATGACCTGAGCCGAAGGCAGCGGCTTAACCCACTGAGCCACTCAGGCGCCCCTAAACACAAACTTTTCAACAAAATAAAAGCCACTCACCGTGAGGCTCCCTACGACACTATGTATTTTCATCATTATCTTCAATCAGATCAGTGCTTCTTTCACACTGAATTCTTTCTCCTCAAAACCAAACTCCTAAGAGGTTTCTACTGTCATTAATAAGCAGCAGACCTACCTTTTTTTTTTATTAAAGATTTTATTTATTTATTCGACAGAGAGAAATCACAAGTAGGCAGAGAGGCAGGCAGAGAGAGAGGAGGAAGCAGGCTCCCTGCTGAGCAGAAAGCCCGATGTGGGGCTCGAACCCAGGACCTGGGATCATGACCAGAGCCGAAGGCAGCGGCTTAACCCACTGAGCCACCAAGGCGCCCCAGACCTACCTTTTTATTTGGATATTCTTTTGCCATTTTATATAGATAGACACCCAAACAAAAACCAAGCCCTGCTTCATTCCTCTTCTTTTCACTGCCAACTTTCTTGCAAAGGCATAGTACACCTAAGTTCTACAGTTCTGCACTGGTGGCTCAATGGTTAGCTCTAAAAATCGGGTTTCTGCCATACCCAGTTTCCTGCAACTGCTCTCTTAGATCGTACCAAGTGCTTCCACAGCATTACAGAATCCAGTGGTCTTTTTCTTCTGACTCCATTTCATTATCTGCTATTCTTTTTTTTTTTTTAAAGATTTTATTTATTTATTTGACAGAGATCACAAGTAGGCAGAGAAGCAGGCAGAGAGAGATAGGAGGAAGCAGGCTCTCCGCCGAGCAGAGAGCTTGATGCGGGGCTCGATCCCAGGACTCTGGGATCATGACCTGAGCCGAAGGCAGAGGCTTTAACCCACTGAGCCACCCAGGCGCCCCTCATTATCTGCTATTCTTAATCCCAGTTCTTTACTCAGAGCTATCGTTTCCTCGACTGCTTCAACACTGGGCCTCATTGCATGTTGACAGCAGGTAACACATTGATTGTTGCCCGTATGCTAGACAGAGCTGGGATGGGAGCCTGAATATGGAAGGCATAGTCCTCCACTGCAGAAACGAGGAGCCACAAGCACTAATACAGACAAGCATATGCAAAGATTTCTGGTGTAATGGGTGTGTGAAGGAAAGACATACTCAATACACAATATTCCAAAGCAGAACAGGTGTAGTTAGCATGGGAATTTGTATTAGCTTCTTAGGGATGCTGTGACAACATACCAAAGACTGAGCTAAAATAACAATGTATTCTCTCACAGTCCTGGAGGCTAGAAGTCTGAAATCAAGGTGCTGGCAGGGCCATGCCCTCTCTGAAGGATGTACAGAGGGATCTCAGGTTACTTCTTCTAGATTATCATGTTTGCTGGCATTTCTTAGAATTTGGTCTTGTAGAAGCATCAATCACTGTCTCCACTGTCATATGTCTGTATTTCCCCTGCATTTCTCTACATTTCCCTCTGGCATGGCCTCGTCTCTTAATTCTATCAGCCAAATAATCTATCTTCAGAATGGGGTAACATCCCCAGGTAGCAGGACTTGGGAGGACTTCAAAAAATCTTTTTTGGGGAACATCAATACAACTCACAATAGACCTTTTGAGGTTATGACAATTATAAAGAAAAATAAGGAACAGCTATGTAGATGGCAAGAAGGAGGGAAACATTCATTGTAGACTAAAGGAGAAGCCTGGAGAAACCCTCTAGAAAACTAGTTTGAAACCTCAGTGCAAAGGTTATCATGAGAGATAAGAACAGTAGCATTAGAAGGGATAAGAAATTATTTAGGATCTAGATAGGAAATAATTCAAGTTTTGAGAATCCATTTTTTGTTGCTATGTGGAGACAGATATGAGAGCAGAAGATGCTTTTATTATTTCAGATAGGCTATACTGAGAGTATTTCTTTGCTAATGCAAATGATTTGGAAGAAAGAGAGGCAAATGATACCAAAGAGAGAGGCTAGGGAAAGGGTGAGTCATTGAGGAAGTTAAGAAGGGATGGGATCAACAATGCTTCAGAGAGGAAAAGGTCTGTTCTTTTCATTGCAGAGGATAGAACAAAGACAGGATGGGTGTACTAACAGGCATGTTTTGTGTTTGGTGATAGAACATAAAGGTTGCTGAGAGGTTTTGTTTTACTTTTTTTTGTTGTTTTGTTTTGTTTTTCTTTTTATTTGTTAAAATTTTTAGCCATAATCTTTTCTTTTCAGTGAACCACACCCAGATTTCAGATCGTTATACTGAACTCCTTATTTTTTTTTCTTTATTCAGATGTTATTGTTTATAGTGCAGTGTTAGGTTCACAGTATTAGGGTTACAGCAAAATTTAGGCGAAGGCATATAGAATTCTCATATGCCCTCTGCCCCTGTATATATATAGCCTCCCTGGTTATCAACATCCCTCTCCTGAGAGGTACATTTGTTACGGCTGATGAACCTACATTGATACATGATTATCACCGAAGGTCCAAAGTTTATACTAGAGTTAACTCTTGGTGTTGTACGTTCTGTGGGTTTGGAAAAATATATAATGGGTTTGGAAAAATGTATAATGACCTATATCCACCATTACAGACTCACACAGAGTATTCTCACTGTCCTAACGATCCCCCGGGAACTTTTATTGTTAATAACCAAGTGTAAGGAAATGGTCATCAAATGAGAGCAAGTGTAATAGGGGGTTGATATAAGAAAGGGACTAAAGTAACAGTTTTGGAGAATGAGAAAGAAATTCGTCTATGAAAATGTTTAATCCTTCTCATCTCATTTGTTTTTCCCCCTTACTTCTTCTGTCCTTTAAATGCAATGCTTTGTGGAATTATCTACCATCTGTGTTTCTCTTGCTTAGGAAATAACATTTATCCCCTTGGAAAGTAAAATATTTTCCCACCATCACTTTAATTAAAACAAACAAACAAACACCTAACTCATCTCCATAGTTTATCGACTGCATGTTTAATATCGTCATTTGGTGTTCTGATTGTATTTTATTGTCAGGATCTTCAAGAGCGAACTTTTTTTAAATCGCTTTTCCTCCACACTTCACAATTCCTGTTAGTGGCACCCTCATTCTTCCACTCTTGCCAAAGTGTCTTTGATGTTTAATTCTCCCTCTCTTGACACACTCCAGCAGGGGCCACTACCTACATTCTGTACTAGTAATGATTTTCTCCTCTATTCCTGTATCTACCACTAGTGGTGCTCTCTTGCTTGTTTTCTTTCTAACGTGCAATTGTAAAATGTTCCCAAGTAATTCCTTGCCTCCTGTATTTCACTCCAGCAAATCACTCTAAATTCCACTAACAAGTAACCAACAAACATGTGGAAATATATTTAATTTCATATATATCAAACAAACGCAAATTAAAGCAATGGTAATAGGTCATTTTGCTTAAGAATTAAAAGTAGCAAGTAATTTTTAACAATGCCAATGCTGACAGTGCACCTGTAATATGTAAATAGGTATATATAAAATCCATGTGTTTACGTTTGTATTTGTGTTTACTTATATAGGCCTAGGGGAGAATAAAAAATAGGATGAGTTGTACCAGGTTGATTGAAAAAATGACCACAACATTTTTTTTTTTTTTTTTTTACCATTTTCTAAGTCCGTACCCTTTGAAAAACAACTTTGCATCTTCCCGGGTCAAGAATTGGGGTTAATTTCTCCAACTATGAAATCTGGGCTGGTCTTACAACTTGCTTTGTGCCAATATGCCAGTCCTGACCTCAGGAGGTATTGCACACTTCTGTCTTCTGTCTTTCAGTGCCATCATTTGCATGTTAACAATCAGTTGAGACCATGTGTGAGGGACCTGTGGCACCCCAGCAGTCAGCAAGCCAACACCCGGAAGCACAGTTGGAGAGCTTACTCCAAGCTGGACACAGAAGCACGTAAAACCCTGCTCTAGAGCCAGAAGAAGAGCTCAGCTGAACCCATTTTAAATTAACAATCCATTCACCAGTGAGCCAAATAAATGGTTGTTATTTTAAGCCACAAAATGTTGAGAGTAGTTTTTTTTTTTTCTCCACAACAATAGTGAACAGATACAGAGATATACCCAAATGATCACACTGAATATATCTGAGCAGTAGATTACAGGTCTGTGGTTTTTAATATCACTTTTTGTTTTATCCTATTTTCTAAATTATTCCAGAAATAATAGAAATTTTATAATAAGAAAGCAGTAAAAGTTATTTGCTATTAAGATCAAATTAATCAATCTTCCCAAAATACAAACATGAAATCTGGAGTCTGGCCAACCTGATTTTTACTTTCTTAAATTATGAGCTGTGTGAACTTGAGCAAAATTAACTACAAAAATTAACTATTACCTATGAACCTCTGTGTTACTATCTTGCTAATGTAATGGTTCTTAAGTGTGGTAGAACTGACCCGATAGATGTCATGGCTAACAGAAGGTTCAGCAATGCGAGAGATTAAGGGTAACCACAAATTGTTTGCTATCACTCCCACTGAGAGGCGGAGTCCAGTTCCTCTTCCTTGAATTTGGGCTGGCCCAGGGGACTTGATCAATAGAAAAGGACAAAAGTGATATGGTAGGATTTTCAGGCTGGGTCATAAAAACCCTTACAACTTCTAGTACACCACTTGCAACAGTGGAGGAGCTCTAAGCCACCATGTAAGAAGTCAGAATGGCCTGAGATTCTGAAGATACCACTTGGTAGGCACTCTACTGGACAGTCCCTGCTGAACCTAGGCTTTAGGTATCACTGCAAAGCACAACATACATAAATGACACTTCTAAGACTCTCTTATTTGTCAGCTGAATTCCTTCATGCAAACAACTGACATCATTTGGAACAGAAAACTTAAGGGGTGCCTGGATGGCTCCGTTGGTTAAGCACCCTACTCTTGATTTCAGCTCAGGTCATGATCTCAGGGCTGTGAGATTGAGCTGTGTCTCAGGCTCAGCACTGGGTGTGAAGCCTGCTTAAGATTTTCTCTCTCTCTCTCCATTCCCCCTCAACAACAACAACAACAAAACAAAAACAAACAAACAAACAAAAACCAAACCCAGAAAACTCACCCAATTGAACCCAGTGTGGAGCATGGGGCAGGGCTTGAACTCATAATGCTGAGATCAAAATCTAAGCTAAGATTGAGAGGGCAATAACCCCACTAAGCTCTCCCGGTATCCCTAAAACCACCTTTTATTTAAACCACTACAAAACTGAAATAATTTTAAGGACATGTGCCTTATCTCCAAAAAGAACAGCATGTAATCCAAGTAAGAATATTAATTTTGAATTTCAGTTGTATGGTCCCTAAATTTAGGTGTGCTATATAGTTTTTCAAAGGGCAGTGGTTGGTCATAGAGCGGCAAACAAACTGACAAAGGAGAAACCTTATGACGCACGATCCTAGTCTATAAGAAACCATCAGCTTGAGGAGCATTTAGAAGGCTTACTGGAGGACACAGGGGTTAATCAATATTTTAGCAGGGCCTAGAAGTTATAATCACTAAATAGGATAACAAAACCTAATCCCGAATTGAGCCTATTCCCATGTTGTCTCAGCCCGTCACATTCCAGAACCTGAAAACTGTAGTTGAACGTAATCACTGAAGTGAGCCAACAGTTTTCTCTCTGCTGTTTGAGAAAGAAATATGGAGAAAAACACACCTCAGGTTTCTGGATCATGAATTAAAGCATGTATGTGTTCAGGAAGGTTATCCCAAAGCATAAAAGAGAGACTGTTATTGGCTAAATAAACCATTACACAAACAAATTGCCTCACAAAAAAGCCAATGTAAACTGGTTATGAGCTGCAGAGGGTTCATAAGAAATGCTATGGCCCTTTTTTCCTTGCAAATACATTAATTTAGGATTCAGGCTAGTATGACTCAATTAGCTAACCATCTAATGCTCTTGACCCTTCTTCATTTCCAGCTAGATATGCCATACCTGTCCCGGTTCTCATACACCAAACTCAAAAACTCACTCTTAATCTTTCCTACTTATTAATGCTTTTGCCCAGAAATAAAAAGAGACATACAAATACATAAAACTGAATCAAACATTTTCATGACACAAATACACAGGGGACAAATGGTCTGGGAACAAAGCTACATAATAAAAATGTGGCACGCAGAGATTTTTTTATGGAGTTAAACATATTCCCCCTACAGATGATATCATCTCTTTCTACATCCTTTTCTTTTAGGACATAAAAGGTCAAACATAGTATGATTGGTACAGGATATTTTTAATCTCTGTGTCAAAATAGCACTGAGGTTAAAAGCTAGCTTGAGAATGAGGAAATGACTATTAAAAAGGGAAAGAAAGTTTTTAACCTTTTTAAAATAGTGCAATGGAGCCTAAGTGATTATTTGAAAGAAGAGTAGTCGAAATATTTTATTTGAAGCCTGGGAATTATCTCAAATATAATTAAGGCACTAAGGAACACATATCCAGGAATGTGCATGGCTTACCACATTTTAGGGATGCTTGTGTTGCATTTTAAAAGCATGGAAGTTGGTAGAGAGTTTTAGAGCTCTAATTCCCCATTATAGCAAATGTCATATTTTAGAAATCATGGCAGAATCTGAGTCAACTCATTTGAATTTCTTTTCATTGTTATTGGAAGTAAATGTATCCTTTAAAAATATATATTTACCTGATAGAGAAAGCTCGCTCACATGTGCGTGGGCAGGGCGGGTGCAGAGGAGAGGGAGAGAGAGTCTTAAGGAGACTCCCTCCTGACTGTGCCTGACTGGGCCTCCATCTCACCACCCTGAGATCATGACGAGAGCTGAAACCAAGAGTTGGATGCTTAACCAACTGCACAACCCAGGTGCCCCAAAACTATATATATTCTTAGGAATATTACCATGCAATTTTAACTTAAAGCAAATGCAAAAACAAAACAAAGCACTAACCTAACATTAAAAAAAAAATCTGAATTCCACTATTTTCTTTCATACAAAACTTAACCTAAAATCCCTTTTCTTTTATATAGCCTTGTTAGTCTAACTGTTGCATTTCTAACAGAAAGAAAGAAAAAAGTAACATACTGCTACTGCTATTGCAACTACTATTTACTGCTGAAAAGTAAATAAAATATGTCGTTTTCCTTACCAATCTCCTGTTGTATGCACGGAAAACCTTGCTTGATGTACTTTACATATATCATCTCAAAAGTCCTTACAACAAATGTACATTAGGGTTTTAGAGGGAGGGAAAGTAATTAGTATTGCTCCAAATATTTGCATGACTTGCCCTGACCACGGGTTTTTCAGTTCCTAAGTCAGTATCCAAACCCATTCTCCACTCACCTATTATTTACCGAATGGCCAGAATAAATAAAATTATGTCATAGGTCTTATATAAATCGCTCCCGCACTAATGATCTTATATTTCATGAATGAATCCACGCAACAAACAATGTGGTAAATAAAAATAATAAGGGCTATGAAGCAGTCAAAATATTAGACACTGCAATGAAGAAGGTGACCTATTGCAGGTAATATTGTCGGAGCCGTCCAGGGAGGCTGACATTTCCACTGACCCTGGAGGAAGTGAAGTTGCTGGTGACACAGAATGTCGGGAAGGTGCATTCCAGGCAGGAGTGTCAGGAGCAAAGGTTGACTTGCGCTAGGAGCTGCAAGAAATTGAGTGAGGTAGATGTAGGATGGCGAGGGGGTGGCTGAGAGGAGATTTACCTGCTGCTACAGATCACAGAGTACAGGGCCTTGTAGCATGGTAAGATGTCTTTTTTTTTCCCCCCTAGGGAAAATCACTGAAAGTTCTGAAGCCATCGCATGGTGTGCTCTCATTTATGTTTTAAGAATATTTCATTTGCTCTACATAGAGAGTGGATTGGTGAAAGGTGAAAGCAAATTCAGGAAAACCTTTTAGGAACCTACTGTGAAGAGCCAGGGGCAAAAATGATGGTGGTGTAAATAATATAGTTCCAGTGGATACAGAGAAGGCACTGAATCAAACTACTGGAGAGAGTACCAAGTGAACTTACAATTAGATTTGACATAAGGAGTAGGGATGCTGAGAAAAAGAAAATCCAGAGATACTGTCAGAGCTTCGACTTGAGAAAATGGATGGTGGTACCACTGAATTAGGAAAGAAGATTAAGAAGGCTTTGAATTGGGGTGAGTAAAACAATTCTCTTTTGAATATCCGAAGTGAGACTCTTTGGTTGGTGAGATCAAATTAGGCAATAGGATGTGTGTGTCTTGAGGAAAGGTCTGCTTCTATGTAATAGCATAAAGCTAGAATCAGCATAAACAGTTTCAGTTTAACAAGTTTTCACTGAAAGTCCTTTTTATGCAAGGTACTCCGCAAGGCATTTGTTCTAAAAAAGATAGCACTGAGTGTGTGTTCATGGAGGGGGGTTAGATATTATTACTGATGGTAAGAGGAGCAAAAAGTATTCTGTCAGATGCTTATCCTGAACACACTGGGGGCATTAGCAATAATGGAAGAATTCACTAAGGAAGTACATTTGATCTGCATCTGGAAGGACGGATGTTTAATTGGGGGGAAGGTGTAGATGGAAAAGGGATACGGACATTCCATCCTGCAGGAGAAGCAGAAGCAATGGCATGGAAAATAAATAACTTCTGGGTATGTCTATAGGTCAGTAGCTAAGTCAAGCACTGCTTTTAGAGTTGTGCACAAAGGTGGACCTCTTTCCTGTCTTCAAAGAGCTTGAAATTTAGTGACACTGACTGGTAGTCACCAATTTATGGGAAGGGTAATTTCTGTTACAAAAAACATTCGAGGTACTGTGTGAGTGTAATATAGGAAAAATCAAGCCAACCTGAAGTTTGGGTATTAATTACATGTCTGAGGAAGTAAGATATCAGATGACAACAATAGAATGACTACATATTAGCTACAAAAAAAAAAGAAGAAGAAGAAGAAGAAGAAGAAGAAGAAGATAGCATCATAATATAACCTTAGTTAGAACTAGAAGACTGAACGGGAAGGAGGGGAGTAAATATGGGGACATATGTCCCCAGACTACAGGAATGATTGAAATAGAAGACGATGTACTAGAACAGAGGCAGTGATGACTGAAGGAAGTACCAGAAATTGAAAGACACTGAGGAATTAGAACTAGTAAGACTTAATGATTGAGGGCGCCTGGGTGGCTCAGTGGGTTAAGCAGCTGCCTTCGGCTCAGGTCATGATCTCAGGGTCCTGGGATCGAGTCCCACATCGGGCTCTCTGCTCAGCAAGAAGCCTGCTTCCCTCTCTCTCTCTCTCTCTCTCTGCCTTCCTCTCCGTCTACTTGTGATCTCTCTCTGTCAAATAAATAAATAAAATCTTAAAAAAAAAAAAAAAAGACTTAATGATTGACTGACAGTGGGAAGTGAGGAAGGTAAAAATGTCAAAGTTACTTCAGCTTTCTGACTTTTCTGAACTTTTCTGACATTTGATGATGCCACTTACTGAAATATGGAGCACTGGGTTTGCAGTAGGAGATGGGAAAAAGGATTCCTTCAGTTTGGGGCATTTTACATTGCAATGTTTTTGAGGTCAGCAGGTAAACTGTAATAATCTAGTAACTAGACTGGAGACCCCATGAAGCTAGTGGTTACTTCTATGTTGTTTAACCTTACATCCCTGGTGTCTATTATAACATGTGATATCTAACAGACTGTCAAAACTATGTTTTATTAATTCTGAATCAGCCACTTTAAACCATTATAAGAAGCATTTGGTTTCAAATATTCATCATTTCAATAATAATAATAATAATTTTACAATCTAAAATATTCTCTATGTTTGAATAAAAATTTTCAGTGTGAACATAAAGCTCCAAAGGGCAGGTGTTTTTTTGAAAAAAAGAAAAAAAAGACCAAACTACTAAAATGCCTGAGTCACATTACTGTCTATGGCATTTATTCCAGGTTCCATGGATTATTATGTGTAGTAAAATCAGTGTTTTTGATGAGATTCATGGTGAATAATAGCATGTAATAGGCTCTACAGAATCTGATAGTATAAACACCTGCTAAACATTGTTTTTCCTGCACTAACTTAAACTCCAGATTTCTTCACTACCTTCTTTTTTTCCCCCCCGAGTATCTTTATGAAACTATTTCTGTAGAACACCAATTTGTTATTCACTAGCTTATAGTATTGCTATATGTGATTCTCAACTATATAGCTGCAAGGTAAAAAAATAAAAAGAAAAATTAAAAAATAAATATATATATGGTTTTGAAAAGCAACAAGTAACTTCCATATCTGACATCTATCAATATCATCATCAAATTCTAATTCCCATGATGTGTGACTATTGGAGATGGTGATTTTTAAAATAGAAACAAAAACTCTATAAATATTCTTTAGAATTATTTCTTCCTTTTAATGCTTTAAAAAAATCATACTTTCAATCTTCTTCTTGGGATGATGAAATAAAGGTAAATTTCCCTAAATATCACACTCCAGATATTGCTTATTATTGGGCAGATCTTTCACAACAGGAGATTTTCAAAACTCAAAGTCATACCTTTAGATATAGCACAACAAAGTAGAAATGTGCCAAATTACCCAGAAACAATTTGGATAGCTGGCAAACAGGGCTGCCTGCTGGTTTGTGAACAGTGTAGGTAATTTGCCACTCAACTCTCCTCTATTTGCCTCAATAAATTGTAGGGTAGTTAGAACCCCACTATCTGTTATCCATCTGTCTATATTTCTCTGCTCTGTCAGTGTCTGACAGTAGAAAGGCTTCATCTTGTCTCTCTCTCTCTTGCAGCTGCCAGGGAAGATATAAAAGAAATCGGATGACTTTGGAGAGAGGCGAATTTACAATTAGTATGTAGAATAGAACATCTCCTTAGTCAGCTAGGAGAAAAAGGTGACAAACCCAAAATAAAAATAGAAGGAAACATTAAGAAGAAATGTGAAATAAATTACTCTGCCCTCTCACCAGATGACAAGGGTGATCATGCCTTGTATTTTCTAATCAACATATTCATAAACAAGGTATTCACTAAATGTCATCGTCAGTTAGCGCGAACCATCAACACTGCTCGTCATACCACTTCAGTACTTGTATTTAATTGGGACTGAATTCTTTCAAGTGTGTAGAAATTTGAACAGATAGAATGAAGTCCAGTTCTTGAAAATACAGGTTCTTGTCAGGTACCAAAAGTGTAACTTGTATTTGTTTCTTTTCTCCAGGTAAATAAACTAACTAACTAACTAAATAAATAAATAAATTGAAATTTTATCCTTCTCAATTTAACATACTTCTCATCATCTCCTTCCAAAGAAAAAGACGTGCCCAGTATGTAATAAAGGATCACTACATTATTTTTTTTAATCAAATACATAAAGCATTTGAGAAGTATATCTGATATTAGAGAATGCACACGGGGAAGAATACAAAAATTTGTAGCTAAAATTGCTTCCACTGAAAACATATTTCTTTTGTTTTCCGAAAAGATTTGGAGATGCTGGCAAAAACCAAAATGATGAGCAATTATAATTCGAAGCACTGAGAATAAGGTTGTGGTTTTTGTTTGTTTGTTTGTTTTTAAGATTTTATTTATTTACTCGACAGAGAGAGAGAAACAGCGAGAGAGGTAACATAAGCGGGAGTGGCGGCGGGGGGAGGACGCAGGCTCCCCGCAGAACAGGGAGGCCGATGCAGGGCTCCACCCTGGGATCAGGACCTGAGCCGAAGGCAGACACCTAATGACTGGGCCACCCAGGCGCCCCGAGAATAAAGTTTTTATATCAGAGGAATGGGGTTCAAATTTCAGCTTTCCCTCTTCCTAGTTATATAGGTTTATCTACACAACTCATTTAACTTCTCTACTTTTGATTGCTCTTTTCTAAAATGGGAATAATAAATACATGTTATTGGGTCATTATAAACATTAAAAGAATAAAAATGGTGAATTAAATTTTTGTTAAACTTTGAATATTACTGAATGATATTTAACTATTCTTTTTTGGAAAGAAGCAACAAGGTAAAATTGTATGTACATGTTAAGAGCAGAAATGTAAAAAGCAAAGTACTTTTTATATGACTCCCAGATAATATAGAGTCCTAAGAAATTTAATACTTCATTTCTACTGGATCCATTTTTCAGATTTCAGATATAGCTCTTTCTGATCCATTTTTTACAAATCTCAGTATTTTTCATTCACCATTTCAAATCAATATAAAAATGCACCATCTATACTCTAGCACCTCATACCTCGCCTAGTATAAAAATTTATCACTTTCTACTGTGATTTTAGTCACTATCCACAAAATATTCTAGCAGCAACTTGCAGGTAATAAAATAGTTATTTATCCTTGTATCTCTGTACCTGACCAAGTTCCTGGAACACAGCAGCTATTTGAAAATATGTTGGCTGTATAATAATGCAAATTGTCCAATGTTCAGAGATTTTACACACTATTGACTCAAGATATGAAACAATTCATCATCAGTCCTATTAGGCACTATGGTGAGGGTTGGTGATGGTGACAAAGATGGGACTTGCATAGAGAAAAAAAATGAAAAGTTAACTGTGTTATTCATTTCCAGAAGTTACCAATTTCCAGAAGTTACCAGGGGATATACTAGGAAGGAAGAGAATAATTAAAAGAATATATAACACAAAAACCATTTTGGAAAAACAACATGTATCATAGAGGATTCATGGTTTTTATTACTTCCAGAAAGCATTTTTGACAATCAATGCAATTAAATGCAATAAAATCAATGCAATTCAAAGGCAACTACCATGAAATATAGACAAAAAAAGAAGAAAATAAAACCTAAAAATTGTAGCTGAGTGAGATTTTTACATTTGAGCATATGTAATACCTATGAATTTTTTCTGATACAGAGGTGAGAAGGAAAAATAAATGGGATAAGAGAATTTTCCATTTCTAGGTAGCAAACTAATTCATGAGGGAAAACCTCTTCTTGCCTCTAATTTCCAGATGAATCAGTTATGGTGGCATTTTATTTTATTTTATTACCTTTTAATTCCATTATAGTTAACATACAGTGTTATGTTGTATGTAGTTTCAGGTTATAGTGATTCAAATTCTATACATTACTCAGAGCTTATCTAAGGTAAATGTACTCTTAATCCCCATCACCTATTTCACTCATCCACCCACCTACTCCCCTCTGGTAACCATCAGTTTGTTCTCTATACTGAAGAATTTATTTTTGGTTTATTTCTTTTTGTCTTTGTTCTATTTTTTTTCTTAAATTCCACTTAATGAGTGAAATCATATGGCATTTGTTTTACTCTGACTTATTTTTCTTAGCATTATACTCTCTAGATCCATCTATGTTGTTGCAAATGGTAAGATTTCATTCCTTTTTATGACTGAGTAATATTACATTGTATAAATATACTACATCTTCTTTATCCATTCCTCTATTGATGGATACTTGGGCTGCTTCCATAATTTGGCAATTGTAAATAATGCGTCAATAAATAAAGAGGTGTATTAATCCCTTTGAATTAATGTGTTCATATTCTTTAGGTAAATATCCAATAGTGGACTTACTGAATCATATGGTAGTACTGTTTTTAATTTTTTAAAGAAATTCATATTGTTTTCCACAGCAGCTCCACTAATCTGCATTCCCACCAACAGTGCAGAGGGTTCCTTTCTCTCCACATTCTTGCCAACATTTGTTGTTTTCTGTATTTTTTTTTTATTTTAGCCATTCTGACAGGTGTATCTCATTGTGGATTTGACTTGCAAATCCCTAATGATGACTGATGTGAACAACTTTACATGTTTCTGGAGGTCTTCTTTGAAGAAATATCTGTTCATGCCTTTTGCCCATTTCATTTAAATTACTGACCTTTTTGGTGATGAGTTGTATAAGTTCTTTATGTATTTTGGATACTGACATTTTATCAGACATAAAATTTGCAAAGATCATTCATCCAACAGATTGTCTTTAATTTTGTTGTTTTCTTTGTTATGCAGAAACTTTTTATTTTTATGTAATCCCAATAGTTTCTTTTTGCTTTTATTTTCTTGCCTTAAGAGGCATAGCTAGAAAAATGCTCCCATAGCCAATATCAGAGAAATGACTATCAGTACTCTTTCCTAAGAATTTTATGGCTTCTGGTGTCCCATTTAGGTCCTTAATGCTTTTTGAGTTTACTTATTTATTTTTTGTATGGTGTAAGGAAGTGGCCCAGTTTCACTCTTTTGCATGTAGCTTTTCCCATCACCATTTGTTGAAGAAACTGTCCTTTCCCATTGCATATTCTTGCTTACTTTAAGATTAATTGACCATGTTACCATGGGCTTAGTTCTGGGCTCCCTATTCTTTTCTATCAATATATTTGTCTAGTCTTATCCCAGTACTGTACTCTTTTCATTACTACAGCTTTGTAGTACATCTTAAAATCTGGGGTTGTGATACCTCCAGCTTTACTCTTTTGCAAGACACTTTGGCTATTCAAGTTCTTCTAGGATTGTTTTTTCTAGTTCTATGAAAAACGGTTTTGGTGTTTGACTAGAGATTGCATTAAATCCATAGATTGCTTAGGGTAGTATTGCCATTTTAACAACATTTGTTGTTCTAGTCCATGAGCATGGTATATCTTTCCACTTGTTTGTGTCATCTTCAGTTTCTTTCATCAGTGTTTTATAGTTTTCAAAGTACAGGTCTTTCACCTCCTCATTTAAGTTTATTCTCAGCTATTTTATTACCGTTGGTGCAATTATAAATGGAATTGTTTTATTAATCTCTCTTTCTGCCACTTCATTATTAGTGTATAGAAAGGTAAAGGATTTCTGTACACTGATTTTATATTCTGCAACCTTACTGAATTCACTCATCAGTACTAGTAGGTCATTGCTGGAGTCTTTTGTGTTTTCCATATATAGTCTCATATCATTTGCAAATAGTGAAAGTTTTAACTCTTCCTTCCTAATTTAGACTCATCTTATTCCCTTTGTTGGATTGTAATGACTAGAAGTTCCAGTACTATGTTGAATAAAAGCAATGAGAGTGGACATGCTTGTCTTGTTCTTGACCTTAGGGGACCTTAGTAGTTATTCACCACTGAGTATGATGTTAGCTATGGGTTTTTCATATATGGTCTTTATTAGTATAGGTATGTTCCTTCTAAACCTACTTTATTGAGGATTTTTATCATGAATGGATGTTATACATTGTCAAATGCTTTTTCTGCATCTATTGAAGTGATCATATAGTTTTTATCCTTTCTGTTCTTGATATGATGTAATACATTGATTTGTGAATATTGAACCACCCTACATCATAAGAATAAGTCCCACTGGTTTGAGGTGGATGATTTTTTTTTTTTAATGTATTTTGGATTCTGTGTGCTAACGTTTTGTTGTGGATTTTTGCATCTATGCTCATCAGAAATATTGGCCTATAGTCCCCCCCTTTTTTTTTTTTAAAGATTTTATTTATTTATTTGTTAGAGAGAGAGAGAGAGCACGAGCACAGGCAGAGTGGCAGGCAGAGGCAGAGGGAGAAGCAGGCTCCCCGCCAAGCAAGGAGCCCGATGTGGGACTCGATCCCAGGACGCTGGGACCATGACCTGAGCCGAAGGCAGCCGCTTAACCAACTGAGCCACCCAGGCGTCCCTAGTCCCTTTTCTGTTCTGTCTTTATCTGGTTCTGATATCAGGGTAATGATGACTTCATAGAATGAATTCAGAAGCTTTCCTTCTTCTATTTTTTGGAATAGTTTTGGAAGAATAGGAATAATTCTTTTTTAAATGTTTGGTAAATTTCACCTGAAGCTGTCTGGTCCTGAACTTTGTTATTTTGGCAGTTTTTTTTAATTATTGATTTAATTTCATTGCTGGTAATTGGTCTTTTCAAATCTTCTATTTCTTCCTGAATCAATTTTGGGAGGTTATACATTTCCAGAAATGTATCCATTTCTTGTCAGTTGTCTCATTTGTCAGCATGTAATTTGTCATAAAAGTCTCTTATAATCCTTTGTATTTCTATGCTGTCAGTTCTTATTTCACCACTTTCACTTCTGATTTTGTTTGGGTCCTCTCTCTCTCTTTCTTTCTCTCTCTCTCTCTCTTCCTCTCACTCATTTTTTTTTTTTCCTCCCTTTGGTCAATCTGGCTAAAAGTTTATCAGTTTTGTTGATCTTTTCAAAGAACCAGCTACTGGTTTCATTGATCTTTTCTACTTTTTTTTTTAGTTTCTATTTTATTTACTTCCACTCTGATCTTTATTATTTCCTTTCTTCTACTAGTTTTGGGTTTTTTTCTTTTCTAGCTCCTTTAGGTGGAATGTTAGATTGTTTATTTGAGATTTTTCTTGCACTTGAGGTAGGCCAGTATTGCTATCAACTTCTCTCTTAGAATAGCTTTTGCTATATACCAAAGATTTTGGACTGTTGTGTTTTCATTTTCATTCATCTCCATGTATATTTTGGTTTCTTCTTTGAGTTTTTGTTGACACATTCATTTTTCAGAAGTGTGTTATTTAACCTTCACATATTACTATTAGTGTTCTTTCTAGATTTTTCCTTGTGATTGGTTTCTAGTTTCTTAACATTGTGGTCAGAAAAAAATGTATGGTATGATTTCAATCTTTTTAATTTGTTGAGACTTATTTTGGGCCTAACATGTAATCTATTCTTGAGAATGTTTCATATGCACTTGAAAAGAATGTGTATTCTGCTGTTTTAGGATGGACTTATCTAAATATATGTGTTAGAACCATCTGATTCAATGTGTCATTCAAAGCTACTATTTCATTTCTATTTTCTGAGAAGTTTGAGTGATCTATCCATTGATAAAAGTGGGTTGTTAAAGTCCCCAACTACTATTGTATTATTATCAATTAGTTCCTTTATCCTTATTAGCTGCTTTATTTACTTTGGTGCTCCCAATTCGGGTGCATAAATATTTACAATTGTTATATCTTCTTGTTGGATTGTTCCCTTTATGATTATATATTGTACTTCTTTGTCTCTTGTTGCAGTCTGTTTTAAAAAGTCTATTTTGTCTGATTAAGTATTGCTATCCCAGCTTTCTGTCAACTTCCAGTTGCATGATAAATGCTTTTCTATCCTTTCACTTGCAATCAGTGTGTGTCTTTAGGTCTGAAATGCATCTCTCATAGGCAGCATATAGATCTTTTGTTTTTTTATCCATTCCATCACCCTTTGTCTGTTAATTGGAGCATGTTGTCTATTTATATTCAAAGTAATTATTTGTAGGTGTGTATTTATTGACATTTTGTTAATTTTTTTATGCTTGTTTTTGTAATTCTTCTCTGTTCCTTTCCTCCTTTATTTTCTTTTCTCATGATAACTTGGCTTTCTTTAGTGATACAATTGGATTCCTTTCTCATTATTCTTTGTGTATCTATTACTGGTTTTTGATTTGTGGTTTCCATTTGGTTGACGGTTGCCGAAATTTGAACCCATTGTTTACTCCTCTACTCCATATATTTTATGGATATGCTATAATTTACATTCTTTATTTTCTGAGTCTCTTGACTGATTTTTACAGATATATATATAGATATAGATAGATATAGATATAGATATAGATATGGATATAGATATAGATATTGATACAGATACAGATATTTTTTCTTTTGTACTTCCTACTTTCCCTACTCTTGTTTTTGGTCTTTTCTTTCCACTCAAAGAGTCTCCTTCAACAATTCTTGTAGGATTGGTTTAGTGGTTATGAATTACTTTAACTTTTGTTTATCTGGGAAACACTTTGTAATTACTTATAGGTTAATTACTTATAGGACTCCTTGGGTTGATTTTGGCGGGGGGGGGGGGCTCTCTGTGCCTCCTAGATATAGATTTCTGTTTCCTTCCCCTGATTTGGGAAGTTTTCAGATAGTATTTCTTCAAATAAATTTTCTGCCCCCTTTTTTCTCTTCTCCTTCACAGAACCCTATAATACAAATATTATTCTTGATGGTATTGCTGAGTTCTCTGTTTTCATTTTTTGTTATTTTTTTTTTGTTTTTTCTTTCTTCTCTCTCCTGCTCAGCTTGATTGCTTTCCATTACTCTGTCTTCTAAGTCACTGATCGATTTTTTTCGCTTCCTCTAGTCAGCTATGTATTCCATCTAGTGTATTTTTATTTTCAGTTATTGAGTTCTTCCATAATAAGTTCTTTTTTATGTTTTCTATCTCTTTGTGAAGGGATTCACTGAAGTCCTCTACTCTTTCTCAAGCCCAGGAGTATCTTTATGAATAGTACTTTAATTTCTCTATCAGGCATATTACTTATCTTTGTTTCATTTGGGTCTCTTGTTGTGATTTTGTTCGCTTCTATCATTTGAAACATATCCTCTGCCTCCTCACTTTATCTCTCTGTGTCTGCTTCTGCTTCTTCTTCTTTTTTTTTTTTTAAGACTTTATTTATTTGAGAGAGAGAGAGAGAGAGAGAGTATGTTGGGGGGGGCAGAGGGAGAGGGAGAAGCAGGTTGCAGGCTCCCTGCTGAGCAGGTAGCCAGATGCAGGGCTCAATCACAGGACCCCAGGATCATGATCTGAGCCAAAGTCAGATGCTTATTAACTGACAGCCACCCAAGCTCCCCTTTCTGTGTCTGTTTCTATGGGTTACAGAAGTCAGCTACATCTCCTCTCTTCAAAGTAGTGGTCTTAAGACCCCTAGAGTACAATGTCTCCTGATCCCCAGAACCTGGTGCTTCAGGGGTATTTCTTGTGTGTGTTGCATGTGCTCTGCTCTTGTGGCTGAGCCAGTCTATCCTTTAGGCCAGTTGTCTGCATAGGCTCTCTTTCCTGTTGTGGGCAGGATTTGATTCCTGTTGTTAGCGGGCCAGTCTGAGGTTGCCTTGGGCTTGAGTCGAGTGAGATGACTCATTTACAAGAGATTCAACAGCACAAAACTGCAGGGGTCTTTCCCTGTTTTATACCCTGAGAAGTTTTCATTGATTGATAGTGCCTATAGTCATACCAGATGTCTGCCTCCAGCCCACTTCTGGGGTTTGATAGTATTTTTATAATGTAGGTACTAAAACACCCAGGTTCAGAGTTTTCAAATAAATACTGACTTGTTTCACATAAACTTGTTCCTTTTATTGATTATAGATATAAACCAAAATATTAGGACCTAGTCAGTTAAGAGCAATTCTAGGAATCTGAGAGGCATTGTTTGTGAATATAACCTTCTGGTAGCATTACAGACATATAGTATAGAAAATCTTTTCAACCATCTTTCTCAAGCTGAAGTCACTACAATATACTGCTGTTTGTTTCATGAAAAAAAAAAAAAAGGATTTCATGGTCAAATAAATTTTTAGAGAAAATGCATTAGAAATTTGCTTCCACATGCTAATTATCTCAATCAAGCTTTAGAATAGAACCATAAATAGCTCAAATATAGTTTGACTCAAAATAGTTCAGGAATAAGACACTAGAAGTTATTACACTTCATTGAATTTTATATATTATTATTAGTCCACTGAAACCTCATACATCTTATGAAGTAAAAATGAAGACACTTAAATTCAAAGTATTTCCTACTTTGTACATAATCTCAAAGCTAATTGCATATAAAATGAAATGTACACATTCTCTACTATAACGTTCCTCACCTTTTCACTATGTGGTCCTAATTTTTATTTTTGATGAATTTTACATAGTTGGCATTGCATGATTCCTTTAACTAAGGTCCAGCCATCCTACCTTTGCTAGAAGTTTTTGTTTGATTCATATTTGTAAGATTCACTGGCTTTTCTTTTTCTCAACTCCATTTTGCTCCTATATCCACCTGATGAATTTTTAAAATTTGAGATATTATATCTTTCAATAACAATATTTCCATTTTTAATAGTTTTTTTGTTGTTGTTCAGTTTGCCAAAAATTTCCATTTTGTTAGTTGTTTCAACAGTGGTCACCTTTGCTTCATGAAGCGTGGTCACAAGAGCTGCTTTAAAGTCATGGTCTGATAATTTCAGCATCCAGGTCATTTCAGGTTTACATCACTTTATTGTCTTTATATAGACAATTTGCTGTTTTTTCTTTTTTTTTTTTTTCCTGGTTGTCAGTAAATATTGAGTAATTTGGGATTGTATTGTGAATATTTTAATATGTTTTGAGTCTTTGTGTCCTGTTAAATTATGTGGAAATTATTAATTTGTTTCTTTGTTGTAGAAGGAAATCACCTGCTTAAGTCCAGACTATAAGGTCTGTGGTGCCTTCTATGAAAAGTGACTTAAATATCCATTTAGTCATCACTGTTCTTGCTGTACTGTTTATGTGTGCCTATCACATGAGTCACTCAGGAGTTGGCCTAGAACTTGAATGGGATTTTATATGTTCCTTCTTTTCTCAAAGATTTTGCTATGCTACTTAGGGTGTGTTCTGCCCAAGCACAGCTTGAGGGGTGGGCAAACTTGGGACTTTTGTTAGTTTATACACAAAATTAGGAATCCCTTTCTCCAGTTCTCTGTTCTTATGTATTTATCCCTCACTCACTGATTCCAGAGTCCCCTTTCTGTCACTTAACCTGGTCAAACTATAGAGTTCCTTCAGAGATTTAGCCTTTCAGACTCTTGCACAAATCTGGACAACTAGAAGCAGAACAGTGAGATAAGACAATATAGATCCTCCTCCCTCATACTGCTAGCCTAAGAGAAGACCTTTTTGGGAGTTCTTTGACCTAAAGTGTTAATTATTGTATGAGTCAGGGTTCTCCAGAGAAGTAGAACGAACAGTAAAAGATTTACATATATAGATAGGTAGGTAGACAGATTGATTGACTGATTTACCAGAAGGAATTGGCTCATGAGATTATGGAGGCTAAGAAGTCCTATTATCTGCCATTTGAAAGTTGCAGGCCCAGTGTGTTGTTCAGTCTTAGTTTAAAAGTCTGAGAACAAGGAAAGCCAATGGTGTAAATCACAGTCCAAGTGCAAGAGAAGACTGATGTTGCAGCTCATTCAGTTAAGCAAGTAAGGCCAATGTCTCTGTTTTTGCTGTTTCTGGGGGCTAGAGACTAATCTGCCAATTTGCATCAGTTGTACTTGAAAGAAGACTTAAGAAAACTGTCTTCCCAACTGCCTCATCCTAGCCAGATTGTTTAATCACCATCAGTTTTGTTTTCTCATCTATAAAATGGAAAGAAGAGATGAAAGGGAGGGATGGTATAGTCTTGAAGAAGATGGTTTCTAAGATCCCTCCTAAAAATAAAATGTATGTTTTTATAAATTTCTTCTAACAACATACATAATATAGTCACATGTTAACTTCTCTGGGACTTTTCAGATTTTAAAAAAGAATGATTAGGCAACAGATGGTACTGCTGAGAACCATTGTTTTAAAGAAGTGAGTTGCCATTTTTAAAAGCAAAAGGAATAAATCTCCCCCCATGTTTTTCTTGTTTGTTTGTTTTTTTTTTCCCATTCAATTCCTCCTCAATAATTAGATGTGTTCACCTATATTGGGGAGCATAATCTCTTCCCTGAGTCCAACAATTCAAATCCTAATCTCATTCAGAAACACCCTCAACACCCTCACAGACATACCCAAAGATAGTGTTTAGCTAAATATTTGGGCACCCTGTAACCCATTCAAATCAATGCATAGAATGCTCATAATTATTATGGAAAATTTAATTTTAGAAAAAAAACATATCCCAATGTGCTCATCAACATAAAACAACTCAACAGTGAGAATATCAAATCTGACAAAAGGGCCGAGACCCATTGAGTGATTATTAGTTTTAGTCAAACAAGACCACCATATGTCGACAAATTATTATTTATTCTCAATGATTGTGACTCCCTGTAATGCAATAAAGTGGGATAAAGTGGCAGATACTAATGTATTCACCTATAACCAGATAAAAAGTTTTCATATTTTGGAAAGAGAGTTTACTTTCTCCTATTGAAGTATATGATGATCAAGAGCTTTTCACTAAGCAAGAAACTGAGAAGACAGACCTCATACTGCAAACACATAGAAGCTTCCCCTGATGCTTTAAATCCCACACACAGTGACTGCATGTCACCATTATTCAAAAAATGTCAGTTGTTACCAAGTAAGGCCAACTTTTAAAAACTTGGTAAAAATCAATAAAAATAATTTCCTATATAAACCCTTTGAGAACAGAGACACTAACATATGTATTTGTTTCTTGAAGTGTTTAGTAGAGTCCTACACATAGTAGATAATCCATTTTCTTTTCTTTTTTTTTTTAAGATTTTATTTATTTGAGATGGAGAGAGAGAGGGAGGCCAAGCGAGAGCACAAGAGCAGAGGGAGAGACAAGCAGACTCCCCACAGAGCAGGGAGCCTGATGCAGGTTCAATCCCAGGACTCTGGAATCATGACCTGAGCTGAAGGCAGCTGCCCAACCAACTGAGCCACCCAGCTGTCCCCAGATTATCCATTTTCAAAATTTACATTATGAGACTATTATTCTGCTGACCACTAAAGAATTCATCAATTTTACATTGTCCTACAAATATATGTTACTCCTTCCAGTTATAAATCATTAAAATGTAAAATTAAGGCACTTTAATAATAATTCTTACAGTCTACATTTTTAGTCAAGATACATATGGTACTTTAAAGAGTGTTTGTTTACTATGATTAACCTTCAAAAGGGCTACAGATAAAAGAATATAGGTCCACTTTATGAGGATATCTGGCTTTCTGAGGGGTGATGAGTCCTAAGCATAATAAAGTAAGTTGTAGCCAGAAACTCCATTTTCCATACTTACTGTTTATGAGAAGACTAGTATCTGAAGAGAACTGACATTACCAATACAGTGAAAAGAAAGATTAATATAAAAAAAAGTATCAAAGAAATAGTCAAGTATTATTGACAAAAATGGATCAGAGAAGGAAAATTAAACCAAAATACAGGTTATTAAAAAAAAAAGTACTTCAAGGATATTGTCTCCTCTGGGAATATCACCCATTAGGTTCAAAACTGGTAGACACAGAAGAGATTATCTAATCTTATTTGAAATAAGAAAATAAGAGGACAAGGTACATATGCTAATTTGAGTTTGGCATTGAGATGACATAGGTTTACTCTAAATGCCTTTGGAATCATTTTTCATTCAGAGACAATCCTAACTATGCTCTAGCTTACATTTCTTTCTCCCTAGGTTTCTTTCTATTCAGCAGTTAATGAGTAGGTTGGAGATAGATATATATATATATTTATATATATATATGGCAAAAGAAGTAGGAAACAGCATGAATTAGTCCACGGTTGACTGGATCATCTACTTTGCCTAAAATTGTTCACTGAATCAGCAGAGCCCGCAGTCACCACCAGTGATTCATCCATCAGATCTGGAGCCTCTGTTCACGGACTCCCAACCCACCAGGAACGCTCTGCTAATACACTGAAGCAGAGAGCAGTGATGCTACATAAACAGAAAAAAAAGTTTAACTAAAAACCTCACAAGTTAAACCTTTCCACCCATTTTGGGGTTCTACTTTCCTTTAGACACATATCTGTAGCTATTAAGTGATATTTTAAATTTACTTTTCAAAGAAAATATGTAAAGAAAGGCAACATTGTCAGAAATGCAATTATTTTATATAAAAAATCAAATTATATCATAAAAGGAGAACAATGCTATAAAGCAAAGGAGATGAATGGGTGTGTGCTGCTTTATAACTGAAATTCCTACTGATGCATTAAGAATGAATGACAGACATTGTGTTTGGTGGTAGGGACCCAAAAGTTGAAAATAGTTTCTATCTTTGAGGTGTTCACAAATCAGAGGAAGATGTAGAAAAGTAAGAAAGCATGCATGATACGCATGACATGGTGGTATAAATGCTGCAAGAGAAGGATGCATGACATATGATGAGAGAAAAAAGAAGAAAAATTTAATCCAGAGGGAAGTGGTCAGGGAAGACTTCATATAATGCTAGTTTTTAAGCTGAGTTTGGAGGAGGAAGAGGAACTGAACAGACCAAAAAAAAAAAAAAAAAAAAAAAAAAAGAAAGAAAAGAAAAGGAAAAAAAGCACCAAGATTATTCCAGGAAGTGTTAGAAACTTCTTGAGCAGAGCATGGAACTGTGAGCATGTAGGATGGATTCAGAGAACTGGAATTAATTCAGTAATCCTCAAGTAGTGTGCAAAGGGAGCATAGTGACCCCTGAGATTGAAGATTTAATCAGGGCACAGGTCAGGCCAAGTTAAGGATGAAAATGGTGAAACATGAGAAAATTTAATAGAATGAAGACAGTTAACACAGTAGGAATTCAGGGAACATGTCCTTTCATTTATTCAACCAACATACTGTGTACAAGTACTTTTCTATGTGCAGGGGTACAAGCACCGACAAGAGTCAAAAATTCATACCCTTCTTCAGTTTATACTCTAGTATGCTCTTGTAGGTATTATGCTGGGGTTACTCCATTATTTTGTACGTAGCCCTGAGGATCCATCTTAAGTATGACTGGAAATTCCCTGAAAGGAGCTGGAATTTTTTCAGCTGCCTAAATTTTGGAATTCGATAGCAGGATGTCAGGCTAAATTTGGATTAGTTTAGGGGTTGAGGTGACTAGCTTCACAGAGATGGGAGAGAAAAGTGAAGTTAAAAGACAATGGTTCATTCAAGGAACCAGAAAATTGGATGATGATGACGACGATGATGAATGAGAAGAACTTCTCTGAGAATAAGAAAATGAGAGGATGGTATAAACTGAATGTTATAGTTTAAAATGGTTTAAAACAATTTAAGCTTACTAAAGCTTAAGATTTTAGAGGCTGGCCTTTCAAGTTGTAATAGAATATTGCTTGTCTCTTAAAAATTCATAATTCATACAATAAATATGAAGTGGTAGCAAAGACAAAACAAAAAATATATATTTTACATATGTATATAATACACATAATATAGATCAACTATGCATATGAATAACCATTAAAATTCTAAATAAAATTCTGTAAGACTAATTTTAATACATTATAATATCTCATCATTATTAATTAGTTTATAATGAGAATTCTGGTATTTTCAGTATTAGAAAATCTCTATCACATCAACAAGTCAAAAGTTCCCAATCTTATTAATAAAATCCTCTTAGGGAACCTGGGTGGCTCAGTTGGTTAAGTGACTGCCTTCGGCTCAGGTCATGATCCCGGAGTCCCGGAATAGAGTCCCGCATCGGGCTCCCAGCTCCATGGGGAGTCTGCTTCTCCCTCCGACCTTCTCCCCTCTCATGCTCTCTCTCTCTCAAATAAATAAATAAAATATTTTAAAAATTAAAAAAAAATCCTCTTAAATGGATACACAAATTATATTTATGGATAAAAACTAGGGGATTCAACATTAAAATTTGGTGGCTGAAAATCTAAGAAAGCCCACTTTTTTTTAGATTTTATTTATTTGACAGACAGAGATCACAAGTACGCAGAGAGGCAGGCAGAGAGAGGAAGGGGGAAGCAGGCTCCATGCTGAACAGAGAGCCTGATTGAGGGGCTTGATCTCAGGACCCTGAGATCATGACCTGAGCCAAAGGCAGAGGGTTAACCCACTGAGCCACCCAGGCACCCCTTGACCTTGTATTCTAACTCTTCAGCACATAATTGAAGAGGCTGGATTCCTACCAGCCCATTTTAGACATTAGAATTTCTGGGCAAAATAGTAAGCTAAAAAAAAAAAAAAAAAGGGAAGAAAGATAATAATTATTACTATTTTCAACTAATCTCAACATCTATGAAGAAAATTTCAAACTCTTTAAACCAACAGATTTCAGCAACCTTGTTGGATTTGTTTCCCATGCTTAAATCCTTTTACACAAATTTGTTATTCAGTAATCCATTTCACAAAATCAATCATGGTTATGATCAAGTATTATAGTCAAGTATGTCTTTTACAGCACTATCAAAAGAAAAATAGAAAATAACATAAACACTCAGTAATAGGACAGATTTTATTTTACCACAATATTTTTGAAGTCAGTATAATAACATGAAGGAAGAATATAGAGATACTGAGTAAAACAAACAAACAAAAATCGATATACAAAAGTACATATATGTTGTGGTCCCAGTTTTGGAATTGATATATAGAGAGAAGGGGTAAGCTGTTGGGGGTAATAATTATGCCATGAATAATTAAATTTCGAGGTATAAGATTATAAGTAATTTCTCTAATTGCTAAAATTTCTGTAATGTAGAAAAAGCAATAAAATACAAAAAAGTAGTTTACTTATGCCAAAAAGGTAGGCCAAATCAAAGATACTTCCAGCAACCCTCCAAGAACCCTCAAGTTCTTGATCTTCACTGCTGTACTGGATTGGTATTATGCTCCCTGACTCATTTTGTACCTCCCATGTCTTAACACATTGCCTGACACATAGCATGCATCCAGTCAGTCTTTATTGAATATTTGAGCTATCAAGGAAAGAAGTACTTCCACTTGTATCTCCTCTCTCAATTTCTGTCCAAATTACACAAAACTTGACTTCTTTTCAGTTGTAGCTCAGTGTAGTAGGAACTCCAGTCTACCAAACCAAAGACTGTATATAACATGATCAAACTACATGAAATATATATTTTTACTTAAATGAGATACAAATTTAGATGGAGACAAACGAAATTGCAGAGCTCCCTCTTTCATTTAATGTGCTCAAGCGCACATAAAGTATCAAGAAGTGTGACAGACACTGAGATAGACAGGCATAGGAATCAGGCTTTTGAGCATTTCAAAATCAAATATGGGAGATGGAGACAAGTCACAAACTCAGTGACACATGATAAAGTCTACAACGAAGTAAAACCAAGGGCACCATGAAAGCACGGGGAAAGCAGTATGTGAGCTTCAATTTGGATAAAAGGGGAAGAAAATGCACTATGATGCCTGGGGAGAGGTCAGTAAAAGTTTATAAAATAGGTTTTCTCTGAGAAAAGGAGAACGAGAAGAACAAGTCTACATCACATAAAAAGAACTGTGCCCTGTGTCTCCAATGACCTTTACTCACTGGGCAGCATAGCACTAAAGTAAGCAGGATCCTTCAGGAGACTCTGGTTTGGAGACATGCTAGAATATTAACCTGAAACAGTCAACATTTTAGCTCACATTCAGATATGCTATCAACTGTTTCACTTTTATTGGGCAATGATGTGTTTTAGAAAGTTCATTACATTGGCACACAAATGTTCAACAGTGGTCACTCTAGAAAATAAAACCGTACCCTGTGAAACAAACACAGCATAAGGACAAACAAAATAAGAACATTTTCTAAACTTTATTCCCCCAAGGATCAGATTCGGTTAGAAACTTTAGTATATTCCACTAAATTTGCTATTTGACTTTTTCACCCTTTCCAGTCATCAAAATCACTGTATTTTTTTAAATTTTATTTTATTTTATTTTATTTTTTTATTAATTTTATTTTTTATAAACATATATTTTTATCCCCAGGGGTACAGGTCTGTGAATCACCAGGTTTAAAATCACTGTATTTTTAAAAACTTAAGTGATCTTAGATAAGAATGAAAGGGAGCTCTAATACCACCCAAAAAAGAAATCCAGTTCTGCTTTGTGAAACCTACAACATTTGTGCAACTTCTGCCATTTATAAGAAATAGAAACTCCAGTATGGATTCACAAAACTCACTAAATGCATCAACAGCACTAGTTATAAGGTAGCCTTTCAAATTATCTGAAAAAAGTTCATTGAACATGTCAGAATCATTGCAAGAAAAGGTTCACAGTGAAATTTAAATGTCTATCTAAGACAATGGCAAACCTAGGCTAGACTTTGCAGGTGTTTATTGAGGCCTTTACCTCGGTGACATCCACATCTCTGTGATAACTGCTCCCACCTGAAGCCCAATTTCTGACATGAACCTCCCCCCGCCTTTTTTAAAAAAGATTCACTTATTTATTTGAGAGACAGACAGCACACATGAGAGCTTGTGAGCCAGGAGGGGTAGAGGGAGAGAGAGAATCCTAGGTAGGCTCCGTGCCCAGCACAGAATTATATCTGTGCCTAGCACAGAGCCCGACACTGGGCTCGATCTCACAAACCTGGGATCATGACCTGGACTGAAATCAAGAGTTGGACGCTTAAGCCACTGAACCACCCAGGCGTCCCTTACAAGAGCCCTTTAATAACACCCAATGTTCTAAACTGAAGGATATTACAAATAGCAGTCTAAAAAAATTACAAATCTGAAACTCAATTCCTGTTTTCTTAAAGCCTCTATTTTGTTAGGTTTAGGTAAAAATCTAAGAAGTAAACAGGTGAAATATTATCACTGGCTTTAGATAAGGAATGTCTGGAGTGATGAGATCTTTTTATTAGCAAGAGAATTGATACTGTATAAGCGTGTACTTCATGGGCTGCATGCAAGGATTTACAGTGATTCTGTCTGGCTCCCATGGAAATATAGCTGTTTTAGTCAATAAAGCCTGCTATAACAAAAAGATCATGGACTGGGTGACTTAAACAACAAACACATGTTCATCATAGTTCTAGATGCTGAGAAGTATAAGATCAAGGCACTGGCAGAGTTGATTTCTGCTAAGACTACTCTTGTGCTTCACAGATGACAGTCTTCACTCTGTCTTCATAGGGTGAAGAGAGCTCTGTACTTACATCCCTTTACAGAAGCAGTGGTCTCATCATGGGGGCGCTACCTCCTATATCCCATCTAAACCTAATTATCTCCAAAAGTACCACATTCAAATACCATTATATTGGGATTAGGCTTCAAATTATGTATCTGGAGACACACAAATGTTCAAATCCAGAGAATAAGAATGGAGTCTCAACTCAATCTTAGTTGCTTTAAGCTTCCACTCTTATAAAACAAAATCTAGGTCTTTAGCTTTTATAAAGATAACTGGTTGTAAATTATTAGATAAAATGGAGTTAACTATGTAGGCAAGGAGGAACACTGAAAACATCTCACATTCTCCTCCAGAAATATGGTAATTGTCTTAAAGGACCAATTACTTAAAAGCCCTTGAGCTCTCTGCATAAAGAATTTTTTTTCCTTCTTTTAATCTAGCAGTCTCAAACTTCACAGTGCATAAGAATTACTCTACAGAATTTTACACATAAAACAACATAGAACATACTATATCTGACTCTATAATCTAACTGTATAATAGAATGCCCCATGATACTGACTCGGGAAGATATCCTTGTTGCAAAAAGAATCCTAGAACCTCCAACCAAGAGCAGTTTACTTATTGTAAGTCTTTTTTTTTTTTTTTAAACCAAACCTCCAACTTCCAGAGAGAAAGACAAAGAATGCATGGCTACGTGTTTGTCTGTCTGTCTGTCTATGTCTTTCTTTCTCTCTCTACATATATATATCCAACCCAATATATAAATCTTCCATCACTCATTTGCCAGCAAATCCTCAACTGCTTCAATCCATCCTCTCCATTCAAAGGAATTATCAATAGTTGTTCAGTCTATTTGATCACTTATCAAATAGTTTCAAAAAAGACTGAGTGGAAATAATTAAAAATGCAACTACGTCGGTTTATAAAGGTTTTAGGCATTAGAGCCATAAATATTTGGACTTTGGTCTTTTGAAGTATCTTTCACCTCTCTTTGGAGACTGCGGGTCTGAGATTTGATAAGAACACGAGCCGAAAGTCAGAAAGAGGAGTTCAGGGGGCCTGGGTTAAGACAAGAATAGAAAGGATGGAGAAAAAGAACATTAGGGGCACCTGGGTGGCTCAGTGGGTTAAGCCTCTGCCTTCGGCTCAGGTCATGATCCCAAGGTCTCTGCTCAGCGCGGAGCCTGCTTCCCCCTCTCTCTCTGCCTGCCTCTCTGACTACTTGTGATCTCTCTCTGTCAAATAAATAAATAAAATCTTTAAAAAAAGAAAAGAAAAAGAATGTTAAGGAGGCAGAACAGACCAACTGGGGAAGAGGTTTGAAAGAAGATCGAGGGATCAGTGAGGTAAAATAGCTGACTCCCAGGATCCAGGCTCATGTGATTCTCGGGACAATTCTAGCATGATCTGAGACCGTGTGGGTGTGTTGCTTAACAATAGAAACAACTATCCTAAATACAAAGCAAAGTTCTCACTATTATCTTTTTGGTTCCCATGGTCCTGAGATAATTAATATATTTTAGTTAGGAGAGCTTCTTTGAGAGATCATAAATACACAAAAAATAAAAATTAAGGGTGCTTTCTGATTTGGGGGAAAGAGAATGAATGCTATGTCAGAGGTGGTAGTTGTGAGGCCATGCCAAGCCTCAGGTTCTGAAAGGAGAAGAGGCAAACATTCCAGTATGCAGTGACATGACTTTCCTCTCAGGGAATCCATAGCTGAGAAGTGGTAGTTATACATATGGGAGTAAAAACAAGGTTTTCTTCACCAAAAGATCATAGCCAATATGATAAAGAAAAAAGATTCAAAAATTAGGAAGCACCTAATAGTAGCTTCCAGTAGGAAGCTACTGGAAATTGTGTTGTTCCCACAAAAGGCAGATAGCAAAATGAGACTGAAGGAGGAAAGATGCCTATATGACCCCAGAACACACTCCAATCACATTAGGTAAAGATTCCACAAATATTCAGAATTATGTGTCTCTTTAAAACCTAGTATAGAGTGCATTTCATTTGAAAATAGAACTGTAATAATTTCTTGATTATATAGCTACAGATTACACACATGTGAGTTACTATACTCTAATAAATACTTTCATTTTTCAGTTAATTGACTTGTTGGCCCACGATACTCTATTTAACCCAATTCTGTGTCCTGACTGAACTGACCCACAAATCTCTTAGCTGCCCTAGAAAAGGTCTCTATAGGCAACGGACAGCATCGCCTCAGAAGTTTGAACTAAAAAAGTAGAAGATTCATTTAAGTCAGCAAAGTGTTACTAACAAATTCTATTTTAAAAGTTAGATTGGACATAGGACCTTATTCATAAATTCATAAGATGTTAAGGAAAATCTACAGATGGGTGAGGTCAGATACCGAGGCTAACAAAATGATCATTCCTTGGGCTTGGAAAATACCAATCCACTCTGCTCACAAATAAGAATTTTATATATAAAAAAAAAAGAAAAAAAAGAGAAAAAAAATTTATATATGCACAAAAGCACACACAAACAGGCACACTTTAATTACAGATTTCTTCTTAATTCATTAATTCTATAGTTATGGAACACTGCCTAAGGCCTGACATGCGATAAGATCTTTGCATCGACAGGCACATCTATCTGTCCCTTTCACCTTTCTACCTTGCATTTAGCACAGATGTAGAGTCAACTTATTTTTATATGCTTCGGTTATCTGATGTCAGAAACTGATTTATACTTACAAATTCCCATTCTGGATTCCAACTCAGAATGGGCCTGTGTAATGAGTCTATAACATATCTACAAAAACATATCAACAAATATATTATTCTTGTTAAATTTTGTACCTGTATGGCTACTTTTGCTGTTCGATAAATAACTGTACTGTGTAGCCTACACAAATAACCTTTGAGATGTGTTTTTTTTTTTCTGTTACCTTAAGCACCTAAAGGTAAGGGAGGTGGCAGAGATGAGAAATCTTCCCCTTACTTTCTTATTTCCTCTTATTTTCAGCATATGGTTCTCTTACAAAAACATGGCTACTATCTTAAAACCTCATCTCATTCTATATATATTTAATACAACACTTACAATGTTCTGATTCAGAGAAAGTAATCCTAAAAGACATTTAAACTAGCAGGGGGAAATGGTAAGGCAGACCAAAAAAAAAAAAAAAAAGTACTGTCAAAAATGATAGATCTGAAATTTAGAACCTTAGAAAGAAATGGGCTGAGAGAAGCAAAAATGGTATCGTTTAGCCTCCTAGTAAAATCAATATGTCTTTTGGATTGGGGGGAAAAAAGGGTAACCAAGTTGTTTGACAGTTAAAAGGTGGAAAAGAAAATTGTCTGCAGTGAAAGTGGTTAGCAAAGTACTCCAAGTAGTTGTACAATTAGGTTTTCTTTGCAATAAATTCAAGTACTAGTTATATCTACTCACATACATCTTTGTTTAATGTTTTGGAAGCATTCAGATATTCCTTACATTGAGTATATATTGAATATTTTAAAACTGTATCATGGTAAGATAAAGTAGCCCTAACAGAAAGATACATACAACTTAACAACTCAGTTCAAGACCTGCAAAACTGTAACCACAGCTCACTTCAAGATAGAACTTTGCCACTCATCCTAGAGCCTGCTTCCATGGGCTACCAACCCCTTCACAGTCCTCCTCTCCCTCCTAAAGTGATCACTGTCTGACTTTAATTGTAATCCCTAAATGTACTTACGTGAACAGTATAATTTTATTTGTTCATTTTAAAATCTTGTTACATCATTCAAGTTGGGGTTTTTTTGTTTGTTTGTTTGTTTTATCAATAGTTTCCTTCCAGGATAGTTTTCTTTTCCAGGGGTATTTTCTATAGTCTGGATTCTGCTAGTTGCAATCACACAGTGCAATTCAGTATGTTCTTCTGTCCTCTGTGTATCTTTCAAATTTGAAGCTGCAGCAGACTCAGGTTCTCTCTTATTAGACTCTATAGGTAGTGCTATGTTCTGGCATCAGGAGACGCATAATGTCTGGTTGTCTACCCTTTTATGATGTTAAAAACCATCAGTCACTTAGACCTGTTAATTTTATTAGACTCTATTAATTTATTAGACTCTATTAATTTGTTGGGGTTGCAAAAATGGTGATATTCTAATTTTGACATTTATTTTGAAGCGTTACTTGTGATATTTTTACAGGGACATTTCTCAGGTAGTATTTAGTTAATAGTACAGCTCATGTAGGAAAGGCAGAATAAGTATTTTCCTTTATTTCCCAGCTTTTTCAGACATCTTTAATATGGCATTTTTCAACCATTCAGTTCAAATTTCTTTCTGAGTTTTCAACCAAGCATGACTTTATTCAAGCTATCAATCATGGTACTGAAATAACTACAAAATGTATTTGTCCAAGTAGTATATTGCATAAAATCAACCAAAAAGTCAACAGTTGCTGAAAAGAAAATCATTTTGTGTCATTACCCCCAAAATACATATTTATCTGCCTGGAAAAAATAAATGTTTATTTGTATTAAAATGGAAGAGAGGAGGTAGTTAATTCTAAAACATTCTAATGTTTTTAGAATACTCCAAGACTAGTTGCATTCTTGCGGCCTAATTCACTTACTTATACTCGGTGACCTACTAACAGGCTGAGTCTCTTCTTATATATAATAGAAAGCATGGAGAGTATCTTGAAAAAAAGAAAATCAAATATACGCAAATCCCAGCTCCTCCACTATTCTTTAGTAATAATCTAATCTGGAAATGGCTCAGCTGGCAAAATAATTTCTCAATAGCTATCTTGTCACTGACAATGAAAATCTTCTCTTACACTTCTGTTTATTTTTCCATCTTTATATCAATTTGAAATCCTTTCCATATTATATTAGTTAGGGCTATTGTGCTCTTTGAACTTTTCTATATAATCTTTCCAAGTAGTCTGATCATCCTGAAAATTACTGAAATTTTGACTGACTCATTCCACTAATGTCTGTATGGCTACACAAATATATTAGTTTTAGCCTGGTGATTTCAAATAATAAACCTTTAATTCATCATAGCTTTTTCCGGAGATGAAGAATCAAAACAATAAAAGAAAAGGCAAACCAAACTTTTATCAAGTTCTTTCTCTGGGGAAGTTGCTGCTGGGTTTGGGCAGTATCACAAAGGCCATGCTCTGATTTCGAAATGCCTGTTCAAATCTCTCCAACCTACCTCTTAAAACACTTCATGTTTTTTGCTTTCCACTTACAACACAATATTGGCATTTTTTTCCCTCCTGGCCAGGGAAATCTCTTCCTACCTATCTATCATGCTGTCTGTCCCACTCAATTCTGGCTACTTTATAATGGCTCAGCTATGTGTTCCATTCACCCATGAGTGTGTATCAGGTGTCTGGCAAGCGGAAGGAATGTGTTAACCAAAATCTTACTGAAGTGTGACACATACTCAAAGTGTTATCCAAATACGCCTAGGCTCCTACGCAAGCACCAGCTTCCTCTGCAATGGGCTTGCAGCTACTGACCAGGTTCTTGCCACGGGGATGTAAATAAAAGTGATGTGAATCATTTTCAGGGCTGGTGCCTAAAATCATCCTACACAAAGCCCACGCTCTTTGATCCCTTTGTGGAGACTTTGGCAGCCTGGGTTTCAAACAACGTAGCTAAAAATGGAAGTGGAGTCCCTGGAGAGGAAAGACCTGATCTCCATTTGATAACACGTGAGGGGAAAATAAACATATTTTGTGTTAAGCCATGGGGACTGTACAATTTGTCTTTTGCAACACCTAGCATCACTCATTCCAACTAAAACAAACAAATGGTATAATACGTGCCATTTGTATTTTTAGAAAAAAAATTACAGGAGATATTTTGCTTTAGGGTACTGCCCTTGGTTATGTTTTTATCATATCTTCAAAAGAAAAACAAAACAAGACAAAAAACGGTCATCTTTCCTCATTCGTGTTTGGCTGTCCACGTATTTGATTTCAAATGAAATTGAAGCCAAATATAAATCATTTCTCTGGTATAAAAGAGCCAGTTTATAAAGGCAGACAGACATGGGTTTATATTTCAGCTCTGCATTTTTCCAGCTGTGTAGTTGTGGGCAAGTTATTTAACCTCTCTGGGATATAGCTTCTTTTCTCTACATTGGAAATAAAATATTTTTTCCTGAATGCTATGAAACCTATCAAGAGCATAATTATGTAATTTCCTTCCCTGATCTGTACTTCTTTAACCGGATTTTCATGAATCCAGAAACAACCCATTCACTATTCATATTATCTACTCATAGTTAACTGACAACATATTCTAATAACTGAGGCTGGATTATCATATTATAATTATTACTGCTCAACAGATAGCCTGGTATATTATGTTAATAGCGATATTTTATCCCTCAGATTTAGAATAAAGCAGATCTAGATGTAAATACTAGTGTTGTTCAATTATATTGGGAATTAGCATCAATTTGTGAGTCTCAGTTTTCTCAAATGAAAAACGGGCATAATAAAAAGTAATATGTACCTCAAAAATTATACTGAGTAAGTAAAAATGTGATTAGAACCATCTGGCAACTTCCTGGAACAAAAGAGAGGTTAGTTCTCCTGAAATTGTACAGATATTTATGAATTTCAAAAATCTTCAGAAATCTTTCTTATTTATCACTGTTAGGCAATTCAGTTGATAAACTAATTCATTACAATAAAATCACAGAACACCCTAATTAAATACCTTACACTATTTCCATGCACAGCATTAACACAGATACATACATTAGAAGGACAATCCCCAAATCCCTATCTAAAATTGAAAACGAATTCCTCTGAAAGATTTAATAGTTCATATCAAATATTCCATTTAACATTCCATTCTATATACTCCATCAATCTTTTGATTGACTGACTTTGAAGCTCTATTAATGCTTCCTACAGTCAAAGTTTTAATGGAGTTTAATGGAACTCATCCAAATCTATAATAGCATATTCCCCCTAAATTAACTTATAACCCACAAGTTAATGAAATGAATGCAGCTACCATTTACCCAGAGGGAGTCAAAATGCAGGACTCATCACCAGGGAAATAGCCTAGTGACTTAGCTCCCTTCAGTAAGGACTTAGAACACCTTAACCCTGAAGGTGCATTAAAAATGCTACTAAAGCCCCATGCATCCTTTAACAAGAGCATTGGGCATAGAAGAAAGGTATTTTAAACCTCAAAAGAAAATGTACTAATTGCACAAACTGAACCAAACTTTCAAGACCATGGTAACGTCTTATGTTTATTTTATTTTTGGTGTAGTGCTTTACACCTAGTGAGACACCTGATAAAGTTTATTGAATAAATCAATAGACATGTGCTACTTTAAATAAACTGCAATTAAATAAAGTTACTAAAGTCAGAATTCACAATCACTTTACATTATATATATATATATATATATATATTCCTCCCTGAACAAAATGTTCCAGAAATGGTTGGTTTTCCCAGAAAAGGCTTTGTCCTCTCTCTTGAGTTCAGAAGTAATCAAGTGTTTGGAAAATGGGTCATTTGAGGAAAGGCTACAGAACCTAATTTATTTACAACAGAGAACAGAAGGCTGACAAAGTGTATGGTGGAGGTGCTGGAGTCTGGGGGATTTACAATTTTCAGCTATATAAAGCAATAGCATATGGGAGGTGTTAAGCAGCTGTTCTATTTCTACTCAGGAAATAGTTATGCTTAGGAGCCCTAGCCAGCAGAAATAGTACCAATGGATCAAAGTTACGGCCAGGCAAATATTAGCTCATCATATAAAAAGAGCATTTTTAAAATTAGAGCTGTTGGAAATTGAAATAGGCTGCCTTAGGAGGTTGTGTGCCCTGGTGGCTCTGGTGCCTCCCTGAACAGCCAGCCTTGGCATATCTCTATTATAATGCCATCCCATTTTAGTGTGAAAAGGAAAGACAAAACAAGAGAGAGAGAGATTAAGATTTCCACATGAGCATCACCAGGAGACAAGCATAATCCCCACTAGGGATGGAGGAGTTTTATTTATGAAGATTTCTTAATGGGGCATTTTATTTAAAAAAACAAGGGCTTCACTAACTATTCTGATATGGCAAATAACTTTCTAATAATGTTGTAGGGATTATGCAGCTTTTCTCTGACTACAGCAGAGAGGAAAAGGAGAAGAAAAATGGAGAAGAAGGAAGATACAGAAAAGGGGAAGACTGACCCAGCAACATGGTGAAATTCAGGAACTTTACAGGAATATGACCTTGAATTTTTAGGAATAATAGCTATATGACTTTCAAGTTAAAGTAGTTTCCTATTCTATGTTATTTTAAATTCTATTATTCATTCATTCAACAAATATTTACAGGATACCTACCATGAGGCAGGCAGTCTCCTATGGAATGGAAACTCAGTGAAGACAAGACATATTCATAGACTTCCATTCTAATTATGAAGACATATCCCAAGCGAGTATACTGATTAAGATATAATAACATGACGAGTAGGGGAAAAGCACCATGAAGAAAAAAATCAACACCAGTGAAAGCCTACAGCGTGACCTCAGGAGAAAGTAGTATTTTTTTTTTTAAGATTTTATTTATTTATTTGAGAGAGAGACAGTGAGAGAGAGCATGAGCGAGGAGAAGGTCAGAGGGAAAAGCAGACTCCCCATGGAGCTGGGAGCCCGATGTGGGACTCGATCCTGGAACCCCGGGATCATTACCTGAGCCGAAGACAGTCGTCCAACCAACTGAGCCACCCAGGCATCCCGAAAGTAGTATTTTAATATCTGGTTGGGAAAATTTTCCCTGATGAGGTAATATTTGAGCAGCTACTTGAGAGAAGGAGGAATTGTCCATGTGGAGACCTAGAGGATGTGTGTTTCAGATGGATGTAACAGCTAGTGCAAGGGCCCAAAGGTGGGAATGCCCTCTATGTGCTCAAAATCAAAGTGAGCAAAGAGAAGAGAGAGAGGAGCTAAAGTCATAGAGGCAGTCTTTCTGGGGTTAAGCAGGCAGTGATAATATTCTGATTTACATTTTAAACATCCTGAGAAGAACTGGTAAGTGGGATTGGACTAGGAGGGCATTTATGGAGGTTGAAATTGTTTACCATATCCAGGTTCTATTTTTTTTTATATATTTTTTTATAAACATATAATGTATTTTTATCCCCAGGGGTACAGGTCTGTGAATCGCCGGGTTTACACACTTCACAGCACTCACTGTAGCACATACCCTCCCCAATGTCCATAACCCCACTCCCGTCTCCCGACCCCCTTCCCCCCAGCAACCCTCAGTTTGTTCTGTGAGATTAAGAGTCACTTATGGTTTGTCTCCCTCCTGATCCCATCTTGTTTCATAAACAAATTTCTTATACATTGGATATATGATGAGACAAAACGAAGAGAAGAAGAAATTGAATTTACGAGAAATTGAATGAATTTTGATGGCCCATAAAGAGTGGGAAAAACAGGTTTGAGGGGGCAGAGAATCAAGAGTTCCATTTTGGATGTGTTAAAACTGGAGCTCAGGGCTGAGAGACAAATATGGATGCCATCAGCCTATAAATGGTATATACAACATGAAAGTAGGTGACTCAGTGAGATAATTCAGAGTGAGTATGAAGAAATGAGAAGAAAGCCAAGCACTGAACCTTAGAGGAACACAGCTTGAAGCAATCACAAAGCAAGGAGGAGGATACAGTGAAGGAATCGGGAAAGCCAGGGGTATGGGAGGAAATGAGAGAATGATGCATCTTAAAATTCAAGTGAAGGATATTATATCCTAGAAGAGAGGAATCAACTCTTTACTCTCTTATTAAAATAAGGTAGTGAGTTCGAGTAAAACAAGGCTGAGAATAAAATACTGGGAGATGTCAATATGAAGATTCCTAGTGATGAGAAAGGAAGGCTTTAGAAGGTTGATGGGGATAAAAGTCTGACTGGGCTAGGCTAAAGAATGAAACTGGAAAAGTGAACAAGATACTATTTCAGATTCTTTTGGGAAATTTTCTATAAAAGGGAACAGAGAAATAGAGGAGTATAATGGAAGGGAAAGATTGCTTTTGTTGTTGTTGTTGTTTGTTTATGTGGAGAGATATTACATCATGCTGACAGACTAAAGAACTTATCCTATACAAAGAGAAGTATGATTTAGAGGAGAACTGATGTAATTAAAGGGGCAAAACTCTTCCAGCAGATGGTACAGGATGAGACAGAGTCTCCATGTGGAAGAGGTATCCCTCAGAAGGAAAAGGGGCAGAACATCCATAGAAAGGCAGGTAGCTCTAATTTGTGTTTGTTTGCTTATTTTAGAGGGGGGAGTCCATTTTCTCTGAATTAATTCTATTTTTGCATTGAAGTAAGAAGCAAGATTATGAAATGTGAGCAATACCGGAGGTTGTTGGATGCTTTATAAGATAGAAGATGTGAAACAATTTTTTCTGTAAGTTCTTTTCTAATTACCCGGACATAAGACATATTTGTACTTTGTAAACACTCAAAGATAGAAGAAACAATATAAGCATATATATAGAGAGAGAGAGAGTTTTATGTATATATATATAAAACTCTTCACTTATTAAAATAGTTTAACACGTTCATTATATTCACTTATGTTTACATCATGATGCCTCTATGCATCCTGCAATGTTTTTTAAAGACTTTATTTATTTATTTGAGAGAGAGAGAGAGAGAGAGAACCAGTGAGCATGAGTGGGGGGAGGGGCAGAAGGAGAGGAGGAAGAAGACTCCCCACTGAAAAGAGAGCCTGACACAGGGCTCCACCCCAGGACCCTGAGATCATGACCCAAGCTGAAGGCAGATGCTTAACCAGCTGAGCCACCCAGATGCCCCTGTATCTTGCAACTTTTTAAATTTCAGTGTGCATTATGAATTCATCATGCAAACTCAGTCGTTTCAGTTAACTATAATTATTACTTTTTTTACTCAAATTTTCTATCTTTATGTTGGCCAACAGGTGTCGGTGGTAAGGACAGAATTCTCACATTGTACCAAGATTCCACTCCCACCAGAGAAGGAGCAAGATGGTGGAGGTGTAGGAGACCTAAATTTTGTCTGGTCCCAGGAATTTAGCTAGATAGTTATGAAACCATTCTCAACACCTACAAACTCAACAAGAGATTGAAAAAAAGAATACCAGCAACTCTATAAACAGAAAAGCGACCACTTTCTGGAAAGCAGGACATGTAGAGAAGTGAATCCAAGATGATAGCTGGGATGATAGACCATGGGGGGAGGGAGCCTCCATCAGGCCACTACCAGCAAAGTGAGACAGCAGCAGAGCACAAAAATCAGAACTTTTAGAAGTCTGCTCCACGGAGGAATGTAACTCCAGTGGCTAAGCAGGGGGTGGAGCCCTCATTGGGACAGTGTGGTCTCAGGACCCTCATGTCACAGAAAGACTGAGCATGCCTGAGTGTGGCAGGCTCCCAGGTATCAGAGCAGGGAAGCCAGCTGCAAAGATGGAGCCCAGTAGTCATCTCTCAGCTTGGAGTTACCATAAACCATGATCTACAGCACAGTCGGGCCATTACTCTTTGAGCAGGTTCCCAACAAACACCAGATCTGGGGAGACTCCCTTCCTCCCCCAGGGAGGAGCAGCATGAGAGCACACCACAGGAATCTGCTGGGTTTGGAGACTCAAAACAGGGTCATGTGCCAGAGACAGAAACAGTGGGTCACAGGCCAAGTGAGCATGGAATGTGGCCAGAGACCAAGGAGACAGGAGTGATTGACTGCTTTTCTCTGAGGACACACTGAGGAATGGGGCCCTGAGTTCTTGGCTTCTCCAGGGCCAGAGATTGGAAAGCTAGCATTTTCATTCTTGTCTTCCAAAGCTATATGAAAAGGTTTCAGGGAACAAAAGCTACCAAGAGCAAACCCGAGCAGATTACTTAGCCTGGCCCCTGGGAAGAGCAGTGCAATTCCACCTCAGGCAAAGAAATTTAAAAATCACTACAACAGGCCCTTCCCCAGAAGACCCATAAGAACATCCAGCCAAGACCAAGTTTACTGATCAATGAGAAGTACAAAACTCCAGCATTAGAGGAATATAACACATAGGATTCATGGCTTTTTTCCCCCATGGTTCTTTAGTCTCTCAAGTTAATTTTTTAAATTTTCTTTTTTTTTCTTCTCCTATTTTCTTTTAATTTTTCGTCTTTCCTTTTTCAGCCAACATCTTACTAATTCCTTTTTTAAAATCTTTTATAACTTTCATTTTTACAGTCATGTTCTATTCTTTCATTGTATTTAACCTGATTTTTTGTATATATATGTTTTTCTTTCTTTAAAATTTTGGGATAGGGCACCTGGGTGGCTCAGTGGGTTAAGCCGCCGCCTTTGGCTCAGGTCATGATCTCAGGGTCCTGGGATCGAGTTCTGCATCAGGCTCTCTGTTCAACATGGAGCCTGCTTCCCTCTCTCTCTCTCTGCCTACTTGTGACCTCTGTCAAATAAACAAATAAAATCTTAAAAAAAAAAAGATTTAAAATTTCAGGATACAGTTTCTTCTAACAGACCAAAATATACCCAAATCTAGTGTATGGCTTTGTTCTGGTCTCCTCCCTGGTCACATTCTCTCCTTTTCTTTTTTTCTTTCTTTTTTCAATCAACTTCTTATCTTACCAATTCCTTTTTTTAAAATCTTTTTAAATTTTCATCTTCAGAGTCTTATTTCATCCCTTCATTGTATTTATACTTATTTGTGTGTGTGTATGTATATAAATATATATATGTATATATGTAATTTATATATTTATATAATTTTCATATATATATATATACATATATATATATATATATATGTATAAATCTAATATCCATAATGATTAGGTACCTGGCAGTCGGTACTGTTTCTTGTTCTTTCATATATATATATGTGTGTGTATATATATATGTATATATGTAATTTATGTATTTATATAATTTTCATATATATATATATATATATATATATATATATGTATGTATAAATCTAATATCCATAATGATTAGGTACCTGACAGTCGGTACTGTTTCTTGTTCTTTCATATATATATATGTGTGTGTATATATATATATATGTATATATAATATATGTACTGTTTCTTGTTCTTTCATATATATATAGTGTGTGTATATATATGTATATATATAATTTATGTGTATATATATATATGGGAATTCAGTAAAGTGTCAGGATATAAAATCAATTGCACAGAAATAAGTTGCATTTCTATACACCAACAAGACAGAAGAAAGAGAAATAAAGGAGTTGATCCCATTTACAACTATACCCCAAATCATAAGATACCTGGGAATAAACCTAACTGAAGAGGCAAAGAATCTGTACTCAGAAAATTATAGAATACTCATGAAAGAAATTGAGGAAGACACAAAGAAATGGAAACATGTTCCATACTCATGGATTAGAAGAACAAATATTGTGAAAATGTCTATGCTACATAGAACAATCTACACATTTAATGAAATCCTTATCAATATACCATCAATTTTTTCAAAGAAATGAACAAATAATCTTAAAATTTGTATGGAACCGGAAAAGACCCCTAATAGAGGAATCCTGTAAAAGAAAACCACACCTGGTGGCATCACAATTGCAGACTTCAAGCTCTATTACAAAACTGTAATCATCAGGACAGTAAGGTACTGGCACAAAAATAGACACACAGATCAATGGAACAGAACAGAGAGCCCAGAAATGGACCCTCAATTCTATGGTCAACTAATCTTCAACAAAGCAGAAAAGAATGTGCAGTGGAAAAAAGATAGTTTCGTCAACAAATGCTGTTGGGAAAACTGGAGAAATCATAGGGGAAAAAAGGGAGCCACATGCAAAAGAATGAAACTCGACCATTTCCTTATACCACACACAAAAATAGACTCAAAATGGATGAAAGACCTCAATGTGAGACAGGAATCCATCAAAATCCTTGAGGAGAACACAGGCAGCAACCTCTTTGGCCTCAGCTGCAGCAACTTCTTCATAGAAACATTGCCAAAGGCAAAGGAAGCAAGGGCAAAAATGAACTATTGGGACTTCATCAAGATCAAAAGCTTTTGCACAGCAAAGGAAACAGTCAACAAAACTAAAAGACAACCAACAGAATAGGAGAAAATATTTGCAAATGACATGTCAGACAAAAGGCTAGTATCCAAAACCTATAAAGAACTAATCAAACTCAACACCCAAAGAACAAATAATCCAATCAAGCAATGGGCTTGATTGTTTGCCGAAAATGTCTGTTCATGTCGGCAAACAAGACATCCAGATGGCCAAAAGACACATGAAAAAGTGTTCAACATCACTCAGCATCAGAGAAATACAAATCAAAACCTCAATGAGATACCACCTCACATCAATTAGAATGGCTAAAATGAGCAAGTCAGGAAATGACAGATGTTGGCAAGGATCTAGAGAAAGGGGAACCCTCCTACATTGTAAGCTGGGGCAGCCACTGTGGAAAACAGTATGGAGGTTCCTCAAAAAGTTGAAAATAGAGCTACTCTATGACCCAGCAATTGCACTACTGGGTATTTACCCCAAAGATACAAATGTAGTGATCCGAAGGGACATGTGCACCCTGATGTTTATAGCAGCAATGACCACAATAGCCATACTATGGAAAGGGCTTAGATGTCCATCAACAAATGAATGGTTAAAGAAGATGTGGTGTGTGTGTGTGTGTGGGTGTGTGCTTGTGTGTGTGTAGGAATATTACGCAGCCATGAAAAAATTGCAATCTTACCATTTGCAACAATGTGGATGGAACTAGAGGGTATTACGCTAAGCAAAATAAGTCAGTCAGAGAAAGACAATCATCATATGATCTCACTGATATGTGGAATTCAAGAAAGAATGCAGAGGATCATAGAGGAAATAGGGGGACAAAATGAAAGCAAGATAAAACCAGAGAGGGAGACAAACCAGAGACTCTTAATCTCAGGAAACAAACTGAAGGTTTGCTGGAGTGGAGGGGGGTGGGTGGATGGGGTGGCTGGCTGATGGACAATGGGGAGGTTAAGTGCTATGGTGAGTGCTGTGAATTGTGTAAGACTGATGAATTCCAGACCTGTACCCCTGAAATAAATAAATAATACATTATATGCTAACCAATAACAAAAAAAAAAAAAGAAAGATTCTGTTCCCACCATATATACACCTGATGTTATCCCTTCCTCTTGAATGGGAATGCAGACTATGAATATGATGGGATATTACTCCTACTAGGTTACACTACTAGGTTAAACTAATCCAAAGAGGATTATCTATGCAGAACTGTTCTAATCAGGTAAATTCTATAACAGAGGTCAGAAATACTTGAAGCAGCAGAGACACTCTAGATTAAGGAACTGGCGAGCAAAAAAAGAATTCATTTAGTGCAAGAACTTAGAGGACCTTGAGAAAAGAGTAGAGATACAGGGGATTTTGCTAATGATGGAATCTGATTTTCAGAACGCAAATCTGAGGAAAGAAAAGATGTGAAATAGTTGCCATGAAGGAGGAAAATGTGAACCTGCAAATGGAACATAAGATTTCAGGTTTGTGATTATGAATTTTTAAAATGAAAGCAATCAGTCTTATTAATTGCATTAGTTGTTTTTTGTTTTGTTTTGTTTTGTTTTTACTGTTAAGTTACAGTTATGAAAAAGTAAGAGTTTGGGTAGATCCAGAGTTGGAGTGTAGGCACGCATAAGATGAAGGAGAAAACGGCAAGCAAGAGGAACTGTAAGAGATTGATCATAAGGATAGAAATCTAATCTGTGTACATTATAAACCAGGATTAAAGCTGATGGACCAAGAGAAATAAATAGTGGGATCAATGGAATTAAAGTTCCAATTCATTGAAATAATTTTTCCAGTAGGACTCCTTGAGTGAGAGTGTGATAACGCAGACATCCATGCTATTTCCAGCCCTGAGGTAAGAACGGGGAAAAGCACAACAGTTTCCACCAGGAAGGCTGCAGGGCTGACATTGACATCAGGAATTCAAGCCAGCATTGGGATAAGAAACAGATTATAGAAGACACAGGGAGTCCTGTAGCAGGCTCTATTAATTGTCCTACAGCTTTCCCTCATAATCTGTTCTCTCATAATATGTTAACATTGTAACTAGCAGATCCATTATTTTGTTTAGGGGCCAGTGGTTCTCAACTGGGGAGATAGGGATGTGATTTTGACTCTCCCTCTGTGGGTACATTTGGCAATGTTTAGAGACATGTTTAGATGTTGTGAGCTTGGAAGGGGGAGCAGGTGAGTAAATTTGCTAGCTTGCTATTTTCATCTACTAGAGGCAGAGGCCAGGAATGCTACTAAGCATCAGAAAGTGCACAGGAAAATGTCCACAATTATCCAACCCCAAATGAGAAACCCTATTTTGAACTTCACCTGACAATCCCGATCTATCCAACGTTCTTTAAAGCTGTAGGTAACCACGTTATGATCCGAATTCTCTTCCTTCAAAATTTTTTATGTTGAAACTCTAATTCCAAGTGAAACTGTATTTGGAAATAGGGCCATAAGAGAGGTAATTAAGATTAAATGAGGTCATGAGGTTTGGAACCCTGATCCAATTCTCTGCCTGTGTGTGCATACAGAGGAAAGACCACGTGAGGATACAGTGGCAAGAAGACAGCCATCTGCAAGCCAGGAACCAATCGTGATGGCACCTTGATTTGGCCTTCTGAGATCCAGACTGTGAGAAAATAAACTTCTGTTGTTTAAGCCACTCAGCCTGTGATATTTTGTTATAGCATTCCTAGAAAACTAATATATCATATAAAACAGTCTGGCTTAGGAGATTCAAGGAGAAGAGTGCTAAAGAGATTTCTGGGAAAGCACTTGCTTTTTCCAGAAAAGCCAACAAATGTGTTTGGAGCTTCCTTTTTGCTTACCCCCTTTTCCTATGGTGCTGCAGCCAGTATGCATTCCAGATAAGCAAATATTGTCCAATTTCAGAAAATTCTGAGACATCCACTCTAACCCAGCAGCCTATCTGAGCTCTTTTTAATGTAAAAAAATTAAATAAATAAAAAATAAAAACAACAAATCACCTTTGAGTTGCAAAATTAGCCAAAATAATTCCTAATACATATCTGGTTTTTTTTTTTTTCTCTTTACTGGAGGGGGGGAAAAAAACCAACAGTTTCCTGTTGAGGTGTAATCTGGTAATATCCAAGTATTTTCCTACATATCTTCAAATAGAAATAAGTAATATCCAGCTCTAAAAATGGCAGCAGATAGAGAAAAGAGTCAAGATGCTGGAGAAAAAGAAATATGTATTTTCTGTTTCCAGAGGAAAAAAGATGTTTTCTGTATTTCTGCCTTAGAGAAAGCACAAAAGCTATTAAGCTGACTTATAGTTTGATTTCTGTCTACAACAGGATTAGAGTGAGAAGTTAAGCTTCTTCTCTTACTGATTTTAACTCTTAGTTTCTTTCCTTTTTCTTTTTTTTTAAGATTTTATTTATTTGTGAGAGAAAGACAGAGCCTGAGATGGGGGAGGGGCAGAGGGAGAAAGACAAGTAGACTGAGTATAGAGCCTGTTTTAGGGTGAACCCGCTAACCTGATATCATGACCCGAGCCAAAGTCAGATACTTAACTGACAGAGCCACCTAAGAACTCTTTAACTCTTAGTTTCTAATTTGATATTTGTAACCACAAATTATTGATAGCAGAGTCTGAATTCTTCTTTATATGTAAATGTTATAAAATTTATAAAGCACTTCTGACATGTGCTTATCTCATTATGAATGGGATGTATGAAGAAATGTTTCTATCTGACCCTCTACTTGTGAACATTTTTAAAAATTTTTATGCTCTGCTAATAAAACTCCAAATCTATTCTTCATTCCTTTTGGTATTTTTCAATACAGGTCAAGCTTGCTAAATAAACTTAAACTTCAGTTTTGCTATTTGGAGCATTCTCTATCAAATGAATATATAGTCTAATTAGATTTTTCTACTCCATAATAACATAAATGATAAAAAGTTAATATTCAGGCTATATATTTTTCTCATTAGCCATATTTACCAATGGTAAGGGCAGAATACCAAAAAGAAATACATAATACAAGCCTGATGATTCACAGACCTGTACCCCCTGGGCAAATAATACATCATATGTTAATAAAAATAATTAATAAAAAAAGAAATACGTAATAATGTCTAACACATGAGAGACTCAAACATTGTGCTTTTTAGTCACAAAGCAAACCCGACAACTGAGAATTAAGAAAATCAAATGTTTTCCTAAATTGTTAGAAACTCACCCATAATATTTTTATTTTTGCCTTGGGGCACATGGGTGGCTCAGTCAGTTGAGCATCCAACTATTGACTTCTGCTCAGGTGATAATCTCAGGGTCATGAGATCGAACCCCACGTGGGCTCTGCACCAAGCCTATTTAAAGACTCTCTCTCTCGGGGCGCCTGGGTGGCTCAGTGGGTTAAAGCCTCTGCCTTCGGCTCAGGTCATGATCCCAGGGTCCTGGGATCGAGCCCCGCATCGGGCTCTCTGCTCAGCGGGGAGCCTTCTTCCTCCTCTCTCTCTCTCTGCCTGCCTCTCAGCCTATCTCTATCTGTCAAATAAATAAATAAAATCTTTAAAAAAAAAAAAAAAGACTCTCTCTCTCTGCCCCTCCCCTCCAAACAAATAAATAAATCTTTAAAAAATATTTTTTTTATTTTACCTTAAAGAACTGCCAAATCTTTGATAAAAAGAAATCCGCCCAAAATTAGATATCAATTCCCAGAAAGCCTACATCATACTTGGGAACACACGTACTCTGGAAAACATCTATGTGTCCTTCATGGAAATGGCCAGAAGCAGCCACCACTAATTGTAATCCTATCTTCCATCAACAACTTTATAGCACTTTAAATACATGCACCGAACTAAATCTCAGTATAAAAAATGGATGATTACAAATTCAATTCTCATATAAAGATATATCGTCAGATTCTGTAAGTATTTAAAATAGTACCAGAACTCAGCCAGGTAGGAATTATAATCAGAGTTAAAATCTGAATATTTATAGTAGCTTCATGTTCCATGAGTCTATTCCATTTATCAGCTTGTTTGAACCTCTATCAGTTTTATGAACCTGGTATTTTATGAGCCCATTTTATCCAGAGGTGGGACTTAAAACTGGGGTAGGAGGCGGGGTGGGGGGTCCTATTCCAGACTCTGTCTCTTAATAACCACCTTCATTGCGTCTTGCACAACACAACTTCATAGTTATATGGTAGCTATTATAGCTAAATGATTAAAGATTTCCTGAGCATATAATAGCAAGACAAAAACTAAAATCCAAGCAGCCTGCAATCCAGTGCTATTGCCTTTCCTTTAGAGAAATTCCTTGACGTACAAATGTACTATGTACAATGCAACTTGACTCTAATCCATTATGAACAGTAAAAATTAAACAGCATTGTTTGACATCTAAGAATCCATGACATCTAATGACAGCATGAGATAATCCATGCCTCTATTAAGAAGTCTGAAGTAAGCACTGTTTTCTTTTTGATAAATTTCCATGAATTAGAAACTTCTTAAGTCTTTAATTGTACAAAAGTAAAGAAAAAAAGCGTCCGCAGGTTTGAACATTGGCCACACCCAGGAAGGGCTTTATCTTCTAGAATGTGCCTCTCCTTGGCAGTTCCTCAGCCTCCTGCTTCTGGTCTTAACTTTTCCCGCTTTTCCCCCTTCTTCCATCATTTGCCTGGGTCCAAACGTGGTGTGTTTATAGAACATGTATCAGCAAAGATTTGCTCACTCATTTGCACCCCTATAAATCTATAATCCTGTTTCCACTGACTTGCAGGATCAAAGCATCCATGAAATTCTTCCATATATAAATAATCTGTTTTATTTCATTTTCATACTAACAAATATTGAGAAAGATAAAGAACTTTTAAAAATTGCATTGCAGATTATTGCCAAGATTATGACAGAGACTGCAATGATAGGAAAGTGAGAGGATAGGAAATGAGAAGGAAAAACAAGAAGAGGAGAGGTAGTTTTTTGTTTTTTAAATATTTTATTTATTTATTTGACGGACAGAGATCACAAGCAGGCAGAGAGGCAGGCAGAGAGAGAGGGGGAAGCAGGCTCCCCGCTGAGCAGAGAGCCCGATGCGAGGCTCGATCCCAAGACCCCAGGACCATGACCTGAGCTGAAGGCAGAGGCTTAACCCACTGAGTCACCCAGGCGCCCCGGATAAGTGATATTTTTGAATGAACAGAGGACTGAAACTTGGGGAATGTCTACCTGGTAAACACCAACAACTCAGGGATACCTAATTAGCTTGAAAAATTGAGTTTATTAGAATATAACATTTTACTTCACATAGGAAATACAGACTACTACTCAGAGGAATAAACAGAAAAAGAATTTCTTGAGTTCTATTTCTAATGAATTATATTTAGGTAAATAGGTAAAAAATCTATATCTATTTATCTATCTATCTATCTATAGTTGTATTCATACACAAAATTTTCTGGTTTCATAGACTACAATATCTCTTCTATATAAACATCAATTTTATTTTGCCATAAAAAAAATACAGCTAATCACAAACATTGAGGCAAAATAATGAATAGTCAGTTCATTGAGGTCATGACCAATTACTAATCGGACTGCTCTCCTTCATAGTTTTCACCTGATCTGGATAATATCTCAGCGGCTGTTAAGTTTAACACCATGGTGTCTGATGAGAACACTTGGGTTCAGAGCCCACAGGTTATATATTCTGATACAGCTGTTTTCTCTTATGCCTGTATTTCTAAATTAACAATTCACATAAACTTATAAAGGTTTATAAGAACTTAAAAATTGCTATTTCTAGCATGTGAAATAGGGGAAAAAAAAAGATTCCAAGGTTAGAAAGTTCTTTTGCTTATTACATAGGGAAAATCATTTTTTCACCAGCTCTCCAAATAAAAACCTCATGATTTCAAAGCCAGTTTTTCTCTTCCTTACAAGTTACAAATCAAAGCACCTCAAATCATCTACCACAGGAATTGTAGGACTGCTTTGATTTTAAAAATAAAGAGAGGGATTTTGGAACAAAATTGTGCTGTGGAAAATGAAAATAAATTTTTTTATTTTTAAGCCACAGCTGTATGACAAGGTCATTTTCACCAAGTTAAAGAGGCACTAAAAATTACTACTTTTGAAAGCCAGCTGTAACTGTAGATAATGTTCATCTCAACAAGGAAGCTGATGGGCAGTGTGGGATCCTGATGAAAGCCGGGGAACTTTTCCCTATAAAAATGTACATACATTCAACATTTTATGTCTAATTTCCAGAGAGTCCTGGGGCCCAAAGGAAGCCCATCCAATTCCACAGGTTAAAAACCCTGAAAATGAAAACACGACTGCTCTTCAGTTTGGAGTGGCTGAACTGTGAAGTAAATTAATTGCAAGTATGGCAATAAATACGACCACCCAAGGAATTATTCATTTTCTTTCCCATAATCTAAAGATCTCCAACAATGCACATGAATGTTAAAAATGCAACTGTGTCTAAATCCTTTAATTAATTCATATAGGGAGGCATCAACCAGTATGAGTAAAATGGCTTTACCTTAGTTTCCTTACATATCTGGTTGAAATGGGCCCAAGAGCTTAGTGATAAATACAAATCTATTTTTTGTACTTTTCCAGAGACAAATTCTTTCACTGATAAATCCTTCCCTTTTGCTGTAATATATTCATAAATGAAGGTTCATGAAATTCATAAATAGCTAAAGTACTTCAGATGTTGAGGCCTATCATTTTCCTCTTAAGAACGCTAACACATTCCTCCCTCTACTTTCTATTCATAGACATCTAGAAAGGTCTTTTTAAGTCTCTAATAGTTGTGTGTGTGTTAGTTAATAATTGCCTCTACTTCCCCACTGCTGAATGATTCTAACTCCATGCATTCCAGTTCCATTTTCCTAGAGAATATGTTTTCTCAAAGGATGCCGGTGACATCCTGATCGCTAAATCCATACATCCATTCAGTCTCCATTTGGTTCAGCTTCGGAACCATATACCTTTAAGAATCTGGGCTTAAAGTCACAGGAAACAAGATTTTCCTCTTAACTCTTCCCTTATCAGCCTCAGATAATGCAGGTTCTTTTGAAAACTAACTGAAACAATGCACATAGAATGGGATAAAAACGTGAGATGACAAATCATTTCTTTCAAGTGTCTTGAGTTTTTGACACCAGATAATTTTAATCGCTTTGTTTCTCCAGCCATTTTTTGTCTCCTGTTTTTCCTCTCTTCCTTAAATGTTCAAATTCTTAGAGTTGTTCTTGTAGTTCCCTTTTCATTCTATATTTTACATCATTCCTTCCTGATTATCTCACCCCTTTGCATGGATTTAATACATGCCTTTAGTAGTGACCGCTAAACCTCTATCACCGGCATTGAATTACTACTCTCCAATTCAGCTCTTGCATTTCTTCCTACCGATTTATCCACAGATGTCCCACAATGGCCTCAGAGGTACAGAATGTACCTCTTTCCCAGCAAGTCTGCTCTTCCCTTACTTAGTTAATGGCATCAGCATGGTCCTCCTTAACTCAATTGAGTATCTGATCTCTACCATGCTCTCATCTCCACACTCAATTAGTTGTCAAATTCTGTGGGTCCTCCCCTCCTAATCCTTCCTGGGTGTTCCCCCTGGGACATTCAATGGACACCTAATTACTTTCATTGCCTGGGGTGTCTTCTGCCACACCCAATTCCCCTTCCACTTTAACCACACTAATCCTCTTGAGCCACAGTTAACAATGTGATTCCTGATTTTTTGGAGAAGCTTTCATTTCATTTAAGAATTCAGCCAGTATTTCTTGAGTGCCTATTATGTGTCTTATGCATTAAGAACAACCATCCAATAGAACTGGGCATTTTATTACATCTTCCCAATGCCTCTTTTCTGAACAATTTGCCCAATCCATTTGTTATTCCACTTCTATCTTTAGTAGCTGACCCACTCAGCTACTAAATGGTTGACACCCTTCCAGTTTCCATATGCTTTATGCAATGCTTAAAACTTTTGACCTTCTTAGTCATTCATTTAACCAATGGGTATCAGTGCCTTCTATGGAAGAACCATCTTCAGGGGCTGAGGATACAAAAGTTGGCAAAATTCATCACAGCCCTCCCCTCAGAGTAAAATGTTGAATTCAGATTCTCAGGGAGTTTAATTCACATTCAATTCTTTTATTTATTTGCTGAAAGTAACATCCTTCATGAAAAACCTGAATTAGACAAAGCTACTCTCCTCCTACTCCCACCCAAACCAACCTTGAGATGTTTCATTTAGCCACAGGTGGTCTCTCCACTGGGACTCAGATACCACTTAGCTCTGAAAATCTAGTTACAACCTCTTGCTTATTCCATAGAGCCTAAATAATTTGCCTTAACTTCTAAAATTAGACAAAATCAGATATGTTAACTAGCTTTTCAAATTATTATTATTTTTTAAGACTTTATTATTTATTTGACAGAATGAGTGAGAAAGAGAGACAGAGAGCATTCGCACAAGCTCAGGAAATGGCAGGCAGGCAGAAGCAGGCTCCCTGCTGAGCAAAGAGCCCGATGTGGGACTCAATCCTAGGACGCTGGGATCCTGACCTTAGCAGAAGGCACCTGCTTAACCAACCAAGCCACCCAGGTATCCCTCAAATTATTTTCTAACTTTGTCTCTTCCTTTATTTTGTGCTTTTATTAAACCTTACTAGTTGCCTTTCCCCAAGGTTTTGGGTTTTGTTTTGTTTTTTTGGTGTTTTTGTTTGTTTGCTTTTTGCTTTTCCACAAAACTCCCCGTGATTAGAATTCTGTCAGAATTATACATATTTTTAAGGCCCAAATTGGTTATCACTTCTGTTTAAATCATTTCTTGGTCAGTAAATACAGAGGAATGTCTTTTTTAATGTTTGAAATGAATATATATATATATATATATATATAAAATTAACAAGATCCATATATATATATGGATCTTGTTAATTTTCGAAGTTAAATTTGAGGGTTTAATTGTTTTGGTAATGGTCTTATCCATTACAATACAACAGTTCTTATTGTTGTTTCTGCTATGTACATTCCATAAAGCCCTGATACAAAGACCAGTAATGAAGATATGATATCATCATCAAAATATCAATTCATCAATCTTCCTTTTCTCCCACCCTCAAACTAGAATGGACATCTTGACACATTGAAACATAATAGGAAATACAATGAAATTATAAGATTAAAAAAAAATCTAAGTATTCTCCCTAGGATCACCACTAACTACTTCTCTAACTTTGGACAGACTTTTCAACATGTAAACCTGCGGAGGAAGACATCCTATTAACAGGAAGAGTCTGAGGAAAGGCACAGGTAATTTACTGACAGGATGTTTATGAGGTGGAAATTTGAAGGGTGGGTTCCAAAGGCACAAAAGTACTTGAGCCTTGATTTTACCACTTACTATTAGTGTTACCTCGGCAATTTCACCATTTTGGGCTTACTTCCACATCAGTAAAATGAAGATAATAAGATAGTGTGAAGATTTCATCAGATAATGAAAATAAAGCAAATGAAATACTGTCTGGAATATAGTACCCCTGCTATTATTATCCTTGAGCTTTGTGTTTGTTTTGTTTTGTTTTTTTACTGCCCAAAAAACTGGAAATGGTGTAGTTCATCTTCGACTTTTTATTTATCCAGCTCCTGTACTCTAATGCGGTAATATGAAAATAGGTTTAAGTTATTCCAAATATTTTATATTCAACCATGTCATAACAGCTCTATGGAAACGCACTTCATCTTTCACTTATGTTCTCCAAATTGAGATTATCTGTAAGTCTTACTTTTACTTCATTACTGTCAGCTGATATAGTAAAAAGTTGCTTGATCAAGGCACAATAAAATATAGCCCGTATCCATTATTATTAAGGAGAAAAAGCCAAAATGGTGCCGTAAGTTAGCTATTTATATTGGTTTTATTGCTCAAATAAACAGAATGAAATTTAACAAGATAGACATATGGCATTTGACTCTATAATGACCATGAAAAAGATTCAGTGAGGGTAGTTTTGTAACAAGCTCTTAAGCCTTGGATACACATCCAGCCGATGCTTGGGAGAATATGGCCATTCCCATTACTTGGAAACAAACTTCTCGATGTTTTACCGGACATTTTTCTTGTTAAATTTAACAGAGAGTAATAAACAATATTGGTTCTTCAGTGCAGAATATGCTTCAGGGACTCTTTATCTTTTATAACTGTATATTTCAAGAGGTATTCTAAAGTTTTTATAAATGCTTTTTACTTCACAGGTGCTTGAGGCTGGAAGGGATCCTGAGAGGTCATCACCCTGCCTTAAGGCAGAGTAGAGTGAACCTAAAGTCTCCTAAAGAAAAAAAGATGAAGAATTTAAATATTCCACTACTCTTCTGAAGGACGACCCTCCTCGACCCCCTGTCCCTGCTCCCACAAACCAAACCCACCTCAGTACAGGTATGCGCACAAGAGCAAAGCTAATTTAATTTCTGTATTTTAATTGAGACATAGCAAGCTTCAGATGTGATGATTAATTTAAATACAGAAAATAATCCTTAATAGAAAAAGTCTCAATATTGGAATGTCTATTATTATCATCATTAAATTCAGTTATTACTTTTCAAACATAATGATCTAATTAGGTTTAAATATTCGTGCATTTCACATTAGTAGATATTCCTCTGAATAGAGTGTTGTCCCAAATTTTATCACTTTAACAAAAAAAGAAACTGTTGCTTAGCAATAAGGAAAGACAAAGGCTTAAAAATGCATCTCAAAAGCATATTGTAGTCAACCATAAGAAGTCAGAGTAAATGATGATATCTAAAGGAAGGCTTGAATGTGGAAACTCAATGAGAACAGATCTGTTTCCTATTAGCTGTAACAGCAGGGTTTGTTATCATTTAAATACACGCTCTAATACACTTAGTGTTTTGTGCTACATTTAACAAGATTAAGTGAACACACACTGTTTCAACTCAAATCTTTATCGGAAATCAGAGGCAAGCCCCATTTCTTGCCAAAACATTCTCTTGTGGCTCATTCTCGGAGCAAATTCCATATAAGTAAATTTGTTTACCCAGGTGGACCACTGACCAATTAAAGGATTTTCCTTTCAGGTAACTCTGCTTTACTGAACTTTGAAAACTTCATCTGAAAATTCTAAAAAATAGATGCATCTGATATGCTATAAAGACTATAATTTGTAATAAAATGAAAACGGCATTCAAATCTAGCAAAGAATTAAAATAAGGATAAGCTCTCAGAGTTCTTACATGATTTCACTATAATGCTACAAATAATTAGATTCTGAGGAAAACTAGTAGATATTAGATAGCTTACTCAAAAGAACAAAGCGTCTCATTGTCTCATGTGTTAATTTCCCTCTTGATTGAAAAAGCTTGAACTGCCTGAAGTAAGCGTCCAGGAACATACAAAAGAGGCGCCCACGTCTCAACTTTCAGATAATCTTACCGAAAACTTTAGCCCATCATATCATCCTAGACATCAGATTCCCTTTTAAAGGACAACAAATCTCTCGTTTCTTGCATGTTATATTCTTATAAGTTATTTCTCCTTTAATTTATGTGATTCAAGTATATATATTTTGAATCTAGTTCACCATACATCTATATTTTATAAAATATTTTTTACGTTCTAGTTCAAGTGCAATATATATATGTATATATATAAATATATATATGGGGACGCCTGGGTGGCTCAGTTGGTTAAGCAGCTGCCTTCGGCTCAGGTCATGATCCCAGCGTCCTGGGATCGAGTCCCACATTGGGCTCCTTGTTCTGTGGGGAGCCTGCTTCTCCCTCTGCCTCTGCCTGCCACTCTGTCTGCCTGTGCTCTCTCTCTCTCTCTCTGACAAATAAATAAATAAAAACTTAAAAAATATATATATATATATATGGCTTTTATATGGCATATATATAAATATATATATGGCTTTTATATGGCATATATATATATGTATATATATATATATGGCTTCTATTGTTTTCATTTTCCACATTTGTATATGTGCTCCCGAAGCGAGCACCATTTTCCACATTTGTAAGTAATAAAATAGTATGACTGTATGATGCATGAAATAAAAGTACTTTTGCCACACTTCTATTTGTCTTGTAGGTAATTTAAAAATCCAGTTATTTGGGTATCACATATCTTGATGGGTCTTTGGCATGTTCAATTAATTATAGTTCTTTATAAAAGACTAAAATATTTTTTATCTTTTTCCAAATCACCTATGATCAATGACATGATGACGTGATAGTCATGTTTTTTGTGGCAGAATAATGGCCTCAAAGATGTTTATGCCCTTATCCCCTGTCTAATATTCATAGAATAGTAATCATAATCATTGTAATATGTTACACATTGTAATATCTTACACAGCAAAAGGTTTTGCAGATTAAGAATATAATCGTGAGGGCGCCTGGGTGGCTCAGTGGGTTAAGCCGCTGCCTTCGGCTCAGGTCATGATCTCAGGGTCCTGGGATCGAGTCCCGTATCGGGTTCTCTGCTCGGCAGAGATCCTGCTTCCCTCTCTCTCTCTCTGCCTGCCTCTCCATCTATTTGTGACCTCTCTCTGTCAAATAAATAAATAAAATCTTTAAAAAAAAAAGAATATAATCGTGAGATGGATAGCTTATCCTGTTTTACCCCTGTGGGTACAATCAAATTATTTATTTATTTATTTATTTGAGAGAGAGCAAAAGCAAGAGAGATCATGGAGGGAGAGGAAGGAGCCAACTCCTGGCTGAGCAGAGAGCCCGATGCAGAACCTGATGCCAGGCTTGATCCCGGGACTGGAAATCATGACCTGAGCCAAAGACAGATGCTTAACGGACTGAGCCACCCAGGCACACCAAGCCACCTAGGCACTCTGGGCCCAATCTAATTCTTAAAAGTGGAGAATTCAACCTTGCTTTAGTTACAGAGAAAGCAGTAAAGACAAAAGGATCAGAAAGATGGAATGAGAAGAAGACCTGGCTTTGCTCTGAAGATGAGGGGGCCATGACTCAAAGAATTCAGACAGCCTCTAGAACTTGGAGAAGGCAGGATACACATTCTCTCCTGGAATCTCCAGAAAGAATTACTAACACTTCAGTCTTAAACTGGTGAGACCTCCAGAACTGATTTATTAATTCACTTATATAAATTAAGCCACTGAAATTGAGGTAATTTGTTCTAGCAGTAAAATGAGTTGAAGAAGAAATCTCAAGAGAAATTAAAAAATACTTTAAATGAAAATGAAAACACAACTCATAAAATATGTGAGATGCAGCAAATCTGTGCTTAGAAATCTCAAACGCATATATAAGAAAAAAAGAAAGAACTAAAACCAATTCTCGGGGTGCCTGGGCGGCTCAGTGGATTAAAGCCTCTGCTTTTGGCTCGGGTCATGATTCCAGGGTCCTAGGATGGAGCCCCGTATCGGGCTCTCTGCTCAGCAGGGAGCCTGCTTCCCTTCCTCTCTCTTTGCCTGCCTCTCTGCCTACTTGTGATCTCTGTCTGTCAAATGAATAAATAAAATCTTAAAAAAAAAATTCTCTTAGGGAAACTAGGATAAAAAGAGCAAACTAAATCCAAAGTAAACTAACTGACTAACTAAATAAATAATAGAGCAGATATCAATGAAAAGGAAAACAGAAAATCAATAAAACCAAAAGCTGGTTCTTCGAAAATATCAGTAAAATTTATAAGCTTCTAACCAGACAAAGAAAAAAAAAATCACATGATTATATCAATGGATGCAGAAAAAGCATTTGATAAAATCCAATACCAATTTATGACAAAAACTCTCAGTAAACTAGGTATAAAGGGGAATTTCCTCAACTTGGTAAAGAACATCTACAAAGAACTTAACAGCTAACATCACACTTAATGGTAAGAGACTAGAAGCTTTCCCTCTAAAATTAGATAAATGGTGAGGATATCCCCTCTCTACACTCCTTCCCAACATCATACTGAAAGTTCTAGCTAGTTCAGTGAGATGAGAAAAAGAAATAAAAGCTATACAGACTGGGAAGAAAGAAAATTGCCTTTGTTCACAGATGACATGATTATCTATGCAGAAAATCTAAAAGAATTAAGAACACCAACAACAAAACTTGTGATCTATTGTGCAATTATAGCAAGGTTGCCGAATACAAGGCTAATATACAAAAGTCAATTGCTCTCCTATACACTAGTAACAAGCAAGTGAAATTTGAAATTAAAAACACAGTATCATTTATATTAGCATGCAAAAATAGGAAATATAGGGGTATATGTCTAAAAAAATACAGAAAAGCTATATGAATAAAAATATAAAACCCTGATGAACAAAAACAAAGAGAACTAAATAAGTGAGGAAAATTTACATGTTCCTAGATGGGAAGGATCAACACTATCAAGATGTCAGTTCTTCCCATCTTGATCTAGAGATTCAGTGCAATCCAAATCAAATCCCAGGAAATTATTTTATAGATATCAACAAACTGATTCTAAAGTTTATATGGGGAGGTAAAACACACAAAATGGCCAAATTTGAGAACAGACACTACAGACTTTAAGACATACTATAAAAGTCTAGTAATCAATATGCTGCAATATTAGCAAAAATGTAGACAAATAGATATATATAAGTATATATCTACATAATAGATTATATATATATATCTATATATATAATCGATTATATATATATATAAGTATAATCACATGATCTTTGACAAAGGAATCAAGGAAATAGAATGCAGCCAAGATATTCTTGACAAATGATGCTAGAACATCTGAACATCAACAACATGCAAAAAAATAAATAAATTTTAAAAATTAAAAAGAATCTAGACATAGATCATGCACCTCTGACAAAACTGAACTCAAACTGGGTCACGTACCTAAATATAAAATACAAAACTAAAATTTCTAGAAGACAACAGAGGAAAGAACCTAGATGACCTTGGGTATGGCAGTAACTTTGAAAGATGCTTTTTGAAAGATGCTTCAATCATATGTCAACTGGGAAATGCAATATAAATAATGAGATGCCACTATATATCTATTAGAATGTCCAAATATGGATCATTGGCACCACAAGTGCTGATGAAGAAGTGAAGCGAAAGGAACATTCATTCATTGCTGGTGGTGTCCTTTTGTAAGGCAATTTGGTTGTTTCTCACAAAATTAAACATACTCTTATGGTATAATACAGCAATCACGCTCCTTGCAAATTAATGGAAAACATATCTATAGCAATCATGCTCTTTTCAAATGAATGGAAAACATCCCTAAACCTGCACGTAAACGTTATAGCAGTTTTATTCATAATTGCCAAACTTGGAAGCAACCAAGATATCCTCAGTAGGTGATGGATAAATTGTGGTATACCTGGATAAAGGAATAGTGTTCACCATTAAAAAGAACTGAGCCATGAAGCCATGAGAAGACATGGAAGAATATCAATGCATATTAGTAAGTGAAAAAAGTTAATCTGAAAAAAGCTACATACTCTATGATTTCTCTCTATGAGTTCTGGAAAAGGCAAAAGAACAAATACAGTAAAAACATCAGTGGTTGCCAGGGGCTGGTTGGGTGTTGGTTTGAGTATGTAGAGCATGGAAGATTTTTGAAACAGTGAAAATAATCTGTATTATAACATAATGATGAATATATATCATTAAACATTTGTCAAACTCATAGGACACCAAGAGTGAATCATATTGTAAATTATAGACTTTGGGGTATTATGATGTATCAGGGTAAGTTCATCGATTATAAAAAATGGACCACTTTTGTGAAGGATGTTGATTACAGGGGAGGTTATGTATATGTGGGGGTAGGTGGTATATGGGAAATCTCTGTACCTTCCCCTCAATTTCGCTATGAACCTAAGACTGCTCTAAAAACATAAAGTCTAATAAAGAAAGAATGAAAGAAAAATCTAATGATTAAATATGTTAGAAGAAACGTTAAAAAAAAAAAGAAAAAGAACTTGTACACTGACTCTCTAACGCCTTTCCCTGGTAGTCAACATTTTTTGCAGTATGTCCCTTTGTTGTAATGAAACAGTTGTCAGGAGTCCTGGTGATGCCTCCTAGTGACTCGTCCCAGGGACTCTCTATACAGGAGGCCATAAGAGTTTCCACAAGGCTCCTAGTTGTCATAATTGCTTTTATTTAGTTATTTTTCAAGTTTGTTAGTGATAATATGGTTATGTATCACTGTGCTTTAATTTTCCTGATTGGAATCACTGTAATCCTTAATCAATAAGGACATTTTATTTGATGGAGATGATGATAAAATAATCAGTACAACTTATACAACTTTGTGCACAGAATCACTAAATTGGGAATAATAGAATTTTGTTACAACCATGCTTGAAAGAATGTAAAATACTGATAATCTTTGTATCAAAATAGATATAAAATCAGTGACAGAGTATGAGTATCCATCTGCTGTTTGTGTTGGGTATTTGCTAAAAGTGGCCAGGGAAACTAAATCTACAGAAACTATTGTAGCCCTCTGCCCACATTCACTTTAAGACTGAGCTTCCAGAAATGTCAGTTGCTGACAGGTCTCAGTTGAGTCCCCTCCCTTGGAACTACCCTTGCCAGAGGTAACACTGCCTCACCACATATGGTCATTCAATTTTTATTCTCAGCTTATTCCCCAATAACTTCCTGCAAACAAATCTCTATCTCAGATTTCTTTTTTCAGGAAACCCAACTTAAGAAAAAAGCCATAATATATAAAGTCTTTTAAATTTCTAAAGGAAACATTCTACCTGGATCTTCAAGATGTCTTTCAATTTATTTTAATTTTTTAAAAAGATTTTATTTATTTATTTGGCAGAGAGAGAGATCACAAGTAGGCAGAGAGAAGGAGGAAGCAGGCTCCCCGTTGAGCAGAGAGCACGAGGCAGGGCTCGATCCCAGGACCCTGAGATCATAACCGGAGCCAAAGGCAGAGGCTTAACCCACTGAGCCACCTAGGTGCCCCAGATGACTTTCAATTTATAAAAGAAGTTCTAATTTAAGAGTTGGTAAGCTGAAACATGATCTTACTTTCATAAATTCGACTGTAACAAATAGATATTATGCTGCAATCTAATAGCATATCATAGGCAGATTTTTCAATCCCAAGCAATTATGCAAAAGAAATAGCAAAAAATTACCTTTTTTAAATTTTAGCACAAATAATGTAATATACTAAATGAATTATATGATTTTTTAAAAAAAAATATGACAATTGCAGTCCAAAAAATTTCTGTCAAATAGTAAGTTAAATTTCTCATTTGCAAGATTGTAATCCTCCTCTTTTAATGCTTATTTAATCAATAAGTATTTTTTTTTAAAGATTTCATTTATTTATTTGACAGAGAGAGAGAGAGAGATCACAAGTAGGCAGAGAGGCAGGCAGAGAGAGGGGGAAGCAGGCTCACTGCTGAGCAGAGAGCCCGATGCGGGGCTCGATCCCAGGACCCTGAGACCATGACCTGAGCCGAAGGCAGAGGCCCAACCCACTGAGCCACTCAGGCGCCCCAATCAATAAGTATTTTTTAAGTGCTTTCCATATGCCATCACTGAATGTTCTGGGGACATGAGAGAAACATTAAATATAGGATCTCTACACAAAGAACTTGAAATCAAGATGGGATTCAAGGGTTATATCCACCAGTAAAAACTAAAAAAAATAGAAATGCATTCAATAGTGTGATTTCCTAAGTGCTAGATACTATTGGTTGCTTAAGTCTTTCTTTCTTGCCTATAGAATGCTCATTTTGTTTGGAACATGAAAGAATTTCATGACTAGTACCCGCCAATGACGATAACCCTCTTCCTCTTTAGAAACTGATTTTCCAGGGTCTTTTATAATTACTGATGGGCATGTGGCCTGTTTGTGGCCAATAAGAGGTAAGGAGGTATCAGCAGAAGGGCTAATAGTGTTAGTTTTTTGACTTCCTTCCCTAAATGCAGAATGCACACACATACAAAATATGTGTCAATTGACTGCTCAGGTTATCAGTAGGATTTCCAGTCAACAGTAGGCTATCAATAGTTAAGTTTTGGGTGGATCAAAAGTTCTACGCAGATTTTCAGCTGCATGAAGATCAGTGCCTCTAACCTCTGCACTGTTCAAGGGTCAACTGTGTGTATGTGTGTATGTGTATATATATATAAATACACATTTATATATACATTTATATATATACATTATATATACTTTATATATATATATAAAAATATACACACACCTACATATACCTATGTATATATACTTGTGTGTATGCATATATACATACATGTGCATATATATGTATATACAAATATATATGTTTACATAGTAAGTTCTTTAAATTTACATAAATTATATCCTCTGTAACATACATCTTTGATATTTCTTCACATTTTTATGTACATATATTTCCATTCAACTGAGAAACATTCTATCAAATAAAATTATAGCAATTCAAGCATAAGCATTGTTTTAATGGTTTTACTGTTATAAACAACACTGAGGGGCGCCTGGGTGGCTCAGTGGGTTAAGCCGCTGCCTTCGGCTCAGGTCATTATCCCAGGTCCTGGGTTCGAGCCCCACATCGGGCTTTCTGCTCAGCAGGGAGTCTGCTTCCTCCTCTCTCTCTGCCTGCCTCTCTGCCTACTTGTGATTTCTCTCTGTCAAATAAATAAATAAATAAAAATCTTAAAAAAAAAATAAATAAACTACACTGAAATAAATCCAAATCTAACCCTTGTTCTTGTGGACAAGAGTTTCTAGTACGGGACTTCTGGGACATAATCCATGTCATATCTATGTCTTTTCTAGATACTGGCAACTGGCCCTTCAGAATTACACTACTCTGTACTCCCAGCAAGCATATATGGAGGTACCCATGTCTCCACAACACTTCCAAAATTAATACTGTCAGACTTAAATTGTTTTTTTCTATATGGAGGATAAAGATAGTATTTCACTGTCATTGTAATATATTCTCCAATGCTAGCAGCTAAGAACTTTCTCATGTGTTTGTTTCAAAATTTCTTTGTGTTTATGTTATTTTTACACGTCAGATGCATTAGGTCTTTCAGCATAAGAGAGACTTGCAACTAAAATACATCAAAATAATTTAGAGGTAAGGCAGAAGATAGAAAAACATCCTTGTGGTAGGGCAACGTTCAAGAACTAATCTGTCAGTTGATATCAAGGAGAACTAAATCCATGCTCTAGAAAACTTCCAAGCATTTGAGGAATGACTTCAGTCGTCAAGGTTACTAGCTCAAGAGACACAGCTCTAAATATTTTAGGTTTTTCTTTTCTGCTCTTAGAAAAAGAACCATGCTTAGTTTTTAGCACATAAGCCTCTCTAGCTACTGGATTTAGTGGTCACAGTGCCTCACTGGGTACGTTTAACAACTTTTCAAATGCATATGAGAAGAATTCTCCTCCCTAAACTCAGCCCAGTCCTAAAAATAAAGTTATAAATGTGAAAGCACCCATGTGTATTCTAAAGCGCTGGACCAATGTAAGGAGTTATCTTCATTAACTGGTGTTATTGGAGTTAAATTCTAGGAGATTGAGTAGTGTACTTCAAGTGGCCTCCAATTACAAAGACACATCTGAATATAAGAAGGGAACACATTTCTTTTAAGATTATGAATACTGAAGCAAAATCCACCCTGGAATTACCCTGTATAAAATGAGAGCTTAATTTCCTTAAAGTGTATGCCATCTCATTCCCTAGCGTGTAGCAGCAAATTGTTTGCTTTTTACTTTGGTGCTATTTATGCCAGAAAATATTTCTCACATCATTTGAACAGAGGCTTTGGTCCTCAAAAGATGGAAATGTGAACTAGGTTATCCTTGCCAAAGTCACAAAAAATGCAACTATGGAAATCACACTTTCAAATTTCAATGAGAAAAAAGTCCACTGATCTAAAAGAATTTTTTTTTGAAATGACAAATCTTTTGTTTCATTCTGTTCTGTGTTTTCATAGAGTATAACCTTACAGCTATGAATTTCTTGGTATCTCTGAATGCTCTGAAGTTCAGAAGAACAATAACTACAAACCACGATTATTCACAAGTTTTTGCTATACATGCAAACTCTTGAATCACAATCACCATTGTCATTCCTTTTCTGCGAAGAAAATCATGCAAATGATTTCCAAGGAGTGGTGCACTGAAGCACTGGGTGAGTATTTTTGAAATTCTCTTTTATTTTTATTTCAATAAATGTACAATGCAGTAGTGAAGCAGCAGTCTGTAACCCTTGACTACATGTCAGAAGTGAAGAAGTTTTGAGCCAGATCACCCAACCAACATGATTCTATGTAAATTTCCAGTATGACTAAGATTCTCTTCCAGAGAATCCATATAAACACAAACCCTCTCTCTCTCTCCCCTTCTCTCTCTCTCTCTCTCTCTCTCTCACACACACACACACACACACACACACATATACACACCCACACACACGCACATACCCTTAGGGATAACCTTTCCTTCAGAGAAAAAATGGCCTGTAAATCAACTTTCCTTAGACACAATGGCTGCTTATTAGAGATCTCATCTTTTCAGCGAGGCAAGATAATTTCCTAAAAGGTTTCTCCAATGTAGATTTTGAATTGGAAAACAGTTACTGTAAATTAATATAATGTCATTGCTTTGAGAGGAAAGATTTATGTGCTCTTCCTCCAAAGGCTAGAAACTGAGCAGTTCTGTGTTTAGTCTCATCCTTTTCACGTCTTCTTTTTTATAAGAGAAGCCTGAAGACCTTTTTGCCATGAAGGCCACATTTTCTGTTAAGCATAACGAATCAAACACACTTGTATATTTTGTGTAAATGACACTTCAGCGTTGCTACTTTACCTAGTAAGAATGCTTTAAAACATACACTTCTGTAATGATCATTTTACCCTCTGCTTTTGAAAGTACCCAGGCTTCAGAGAAATTTTATAAAACAGATTTGCTATTGATATAATATGGCAATTTGCATTAAAATCTATATGAACTCATAGTCCTAAAAACTGTGTAGAAGGCACTTTGATAATGGACCATGTTCACTCATTGGTTTTCTTCATTTTATTTCAACCTACTATCTCGGCATTATGTTTTCAGTGGATTACTTGTTTTTACGTCAAATCATATTCAAGAGAGCCTGTAGCCATTTGGTTGTAGAATAGGAAATATTCATTTGTTTTTCCATATGAACTTGTCCAACTGTACCATAGTAGTCAACTTGTTCAAATGTTTATATTTCATAAAATTATGTTAGATAATAGTTATGTCCCACACTCTAGTCTATTTGTTTTAAGGGGTTCAATTTAGTGACAATTTACACAAATCCTTTCAATGTAGTGATAAACAATGTGCTGCTCATTTTTTTAAAACACATCTCAAAAAAGAGTTCTCCTACAAAATGAGCTATGATTATTAATTTGACAGCTCTGAAAGAATAAAATGGGATTTAACTTTGTGAAAAGGTCAGCATGTAGATTTTTCAACTTCTAGAAGCAGCCTTGAAAGCCACTGCTGATAGAGATGTATCTGGCATTGAGGTTGGTATAAGTGAATCAATCCAAAACTTCCCAAAGTCTGGCGATTTCTCCCACAAGTAAGTATGAAATCATAGTGGCATATTGTCTTTGAGGAAAAGCTTTGCTTCATGAAGTTCTGAGTATCTAAGCTCTCTCACTATGACTAAGAATCTTTGATGATAGAATTTGGCCACAACAGAGTCCCTCCTTCATTTACCCTTAATCATATATCAACAATTTTCTGATAACAGACAAGGAAAGAACATGTGGTTGGCCATCTCACAACAATATATTAAACAGATGCTCGGTGCCAAATGAATCTTTTGTTTTCCCAAGCTAATGAAGCCAGATAGAGATTAATATGCTTCCACCATTCTGGGTGTTAACCATGAACACCTTTTATTATATATCTCTAAATAGCAGGCAAGTAATGGGGCTTAAGAATAATAAATATCCAAGAGGAGATCTCAATTTAGGGATAATTCGCATGCAATACTATGTTCCCTCAAAAGTTAGGAGATTGTGGTTCCTAACCCCATACAACATGAGAATTATATTTTTATTTCTATATTCCTCATTTAAACTTAGTTTAGTAAGTCATGAAGGCACTGTATTTTCAATATGTTAATGAAAAATTTTAAATCTTTTCCTGTTTTGAAGTATAATTTTTGCAATAATTGTAAATTAGCAGATTCCCCTAAGCTGACACTCCTACTCTCAAATTATTATTTGTGTCACAGATAATCACACTTTTAAAACCTAAATCAAACAGCCTGCTTTACTCCTTTGTCTTGATGCTAAATGCTGACAATGCTATTTTTCCCTTTGAAATTATCTGGATGATCTAAAACACTGTACTTTACAATTAAAAAAAAATTTTTAGTTTAACTGAATACCTAAGTTTATGAAGGAAAAAAGTCAGAGCACTGGTGATGTAACAAGAGTATAAAACCCAGACAGAAATTACAATCCTAACTTAAAAATGTTGCTGTGTTTAGATTGGTGAATTTAATTACAAATTATTTACAGATTTTTCTTCAAATCAGAAAAATATATATATATAAAATTAGACACTGAGTTTTAATTGTGAAATATTTTTCTAGGTTCATTTGAAAAAAGAATTCACCTTGACCCTACATTAGTGAACTAAATTGGTATGTCTTACTAAAATCTCATTGCAGAGACCTTTACCCAATGCTAATGAGGAGTAATACTACTCATCAGTGGACTTTAGAGAAGCTGAAAAACAATGTACAGAAAAAAAATTTTTTTTCCATTGACTGTGCTGTCCCCTGAATGTTATATCAAATAGTGAGTGTGCAAATGTACAGTAAGTGTTATTCTGGTTCCTAATTTAATGTGTAGGATAGGCTATGAATTGCCCTGATGTTTTTATGACAAGCCAACTTAGCGAACAAATAGTTACAAAAAGCAAATCCTTGGATAGTAGGAGTACAGAGTACTGGATGGACTTACCATCAAAGAAGTACTAAGAGTAATCATAAGATAAATAATCCCAGTGGATCTCAATAATCAGTTTCAAGCACCATTCAAGCAAACAAAATAAAAATATTTCCTTGAAACAAAGAAGACAGCGTAAACACTAGTTAGATACAGAGAAGCTCTTCAAAACCTGAATAATGGGGGACGCCTGGGTGGCTCAGTTGGTTAAGCAGCTGCCTTCGGCTCAGGTCATGATCCCGGCATCCTGGGATCGAGTCCCACATCGGGCTCCTTGCTTGGCAGGGAGCCTGCTTCTCCCTCTGCCTCTGCCTGCCACTCTGTCTGCCTGTGCTCACTCTCGCTTCTCTCTCTATGACAAATAAATAAATAAAATCTTTAAAAAAAAAAAAAAAACCTGAATAATGAGGGTGCCTGGGTGGCTCAGTGGGTTAAAGCCTCTGCCTTCGGCTCAGGTCATGATCTCAGGGTCGTGGGATCGAGCCCCACATCGGGCTCTCTGCTCCGCAGGGAGCCTGCTTCCTCCTTTCTCTCTCTCTGCCTGCCTCTCTGCCGCTTGTGATCTCTGTCAAATAAATAAATAAAATCTTAAAAAAAAAAAAAACCTGAATAATGTTACTTGGCTTCCTTGAATAATTTCTGCATTTTCCAATTAGGTAATTTGCTTTTCAAGAAAAACAACTTTTAGCTTTAAACATAATGATTTTTCTTATACATCTTTGACTTTAATCCAGTTTGGTTAAACAAGGAAAAAATACCTCATTATTTTTTTTTTAAGATTTTATTTATTTATTTGACAGAGATCACAAGTAGGCAGAGAGGCAGGCAGAGAAAGAGGGGGAAGCAGGCTCCCTGCGGAGCAGAAAGCCCCATGCGGAGCTTGATCCCAGTCATGACCTGAGCCAAAGGCAGAGGCTTAACCCACTGAGCCACCCAGGCACCCCATACCTCATTATTATTATTATTATTTTTTTTTTTTTTTGACAGAGAGAGAGAAATCACAAGTAAGCAGAGAGGCAGGCAGAGAGAGAGGGGGAAGCAGGCTCTCCACTGAGCAGAGAGCCCAATGTGGGGCTTGATCCCAGGACCCTGAGATCATGACCTGAGCTGAAGGCAGAGGCTTAACCCGCTGAGCCACCCAGGCGCCCCCGTACCTCATTATTTTTAAGACAAATCTTATTAAGTTAGCAAATATTTTTCTTCACGGAACAAGTTTATACTAAAGGGTACAACAGTGAATATATAGGTTTAAACTTTTAGCACAAAATAAGGATTTCTATGAAGTCATTCAAAAACCAAGAGGGTAACAACAACAACAACAACAAAATTATTTTGTATCCTGGCAAAACTGGGAACATGTAATGCTCACCCCCACCCCCACAGGTAGAAATGTGGTCAAAAGCAACAGGGATCTAGTAGGAAAAGTTGTAGGAAAAAGATAATGTATCAGAAAATACAAACGGAGTATGAATCATCTCAGACAGGGGAAGCAAAAATGAACTTCTTCAAGACGAGGGCCACTCCTGGAGAAACGAACAAAATTCTCTTTTTTAGAAGTGAGAACAGGTGTGAACCTGGTGATTCACAGACCTGTACCCCTGGGGCTAATAATAAATTATATGTTTATAAAAAAAAATAAAAGAATTAAAAATTTTTTTTTAAAGTGAGAACAGAACTATGTCACCTGGTAATAGGAGAGTACTAAATTCAGTTTATATCTAAGAAACAGAGGAAATAAAGCTAAATAGAGAATAATAGATAGGTCATCTTGCAGAAACCAGTTTACCAGCTTGTCATAGTGACTGCAGAAGAAAAGAGAACATGACCATCTAAAAAAATAAAATAAAATAAAAGCAATTAAACAAACAGCAATAACAAAGAAATAACAACAAAAAAATCCCATGAAGTTACCTAACTCATTGGATGGGGAAAAGTAAGGAATAGTTGAACTTACACAGAAGAAACTCAGTATTATAAGAAAAACTGCAATTAGACTTGAGCCCAGCCTTAACACCCTGCCTGAAGAATAGTTGACCCTATTGATAAGAAAATATCATCCCTTCAATGACGATTAACTAAAAAAAAAATACCTTAAATAAGATATGCACAACATTTTTTAAAGGAGTAAAATAAGAGAGAAAACATGTACAGAAAATGAAAAATTCCCAACAGAAAAATTATTAGTGGGGAGAAGATAAAAATTGTGACCATATATTTTCACCATGAGTTAAAAAGAGTAATTGCTTCAATTAGTCAAGAACACAAGGCAGAAGGCCAAGAGTTCAGGGAATAAGTGACAAAACAATTGAGAGAGCTTTAAAAGTTGAGCTGGGGGGGTTCAGTAAAAAATGGAAGAAAATATTAAAATATCATAGAAATAAAGTGAATCTGAAAGGAGCACAGGAAAGAACATGAATTACTAAAATAATACTGAGAAACAGAGTACAGAAATTGAAAAAGAATAGGAAATAGAAATAGTTAAAATGAAAAGACATTTTTTAAAAAGAGAAAAAATGAATTAAAATGACAGGCATTGGGGCGCCTGGGTGGCTCAATGGGTTAAAGCCTCTGCCTTCGCCTCAGGTCATGATCCCAGGGTCCTGGGATCGAGCCCCACATCAGTCCCGTGCCACACCCCCCCACCCCTGCCTCTCTGCCTACTTGTGATCTCTCTGTCAAATAAATAAAATAAAATAAAATGACAGGCATAGAAAAAAATCAAAGGAAATTTATTATAAGCTTGGGTGATCTCTCTAAAAAAGAAAATCAAAATAATAGAACATAAGAAAAATATAAATATACAAGAAAATTTTTCAGAAACAAAAGATAAGACATCTAAAATTAAAAGAGGACATTTTATTCTAGGTACAAATGACACAGAAGAATCAATGGAATCCTAGCAAAGGCATATAAATTCAAATGAAAGATGCTTTGTGTAGAAAGGAAAAATACTAAGTCTTATGAAAGAAGGAAAAATCTGATTGGTCTTAGGTTATTCAACATCATCCAGATATCACAGGATAGTGAGAAAATACCTACAGATTTTTTTTTTTAACTCAAAGTGTTAAGAAAACTGTTTTTACACAACTGACCTGTTTTCCAAGTACAGTTACCAGACACAGAGTTTGAACTTGCACACTGTTGCTGAGTCATTTTTAGGGATCTGCTAGAGTCCAAATTCCAAACAATCTAGGAATGACAAAATCTTTGGTGAAAGAGCTCCACATGGGATGACCAGATAAAATAACAAGATGCCTAATATTCCTAATATTTCATGAAACATGCATATCCTTAAAAATTTATTCTATATTTATTTGAAAATCAAATTTAAGTGGGTATCCTCTACCCACTTTCAAAAGGCGAAAAGTATTTGTGAAAGAAAGTTGAAGCTTTTAACTGAATACCATAATTGAAAGAAATGTGGGGTCTAGGGTTTCAGAACGGAATGTAAATAAATGATCTTAACATCCTCTGGTGTTCAGAAATTGCATAACAAAAAATGAGAGGGGGAATGGGGAAGCAAGGTGAGACGAACCTTTAGTAACTGAAGTAAAAACGTATCATTAAAGTTAATAAGCAGTAGATGTAAAGTATATTCACCATTATAAATGTAGACACTAAGAAAGCTAATAAATCCACTAAAATTAGGTGACAGAGAAGGAAAAAGTAGACAAAGAAGGATAAATATACTAATTTTTATCAATGGTCTGATAAGAAGGGATTATCTAAAAACAGGACATTAACAATATTACATAGAGTTCTATAAAATTATAGTGATAAAGTTAAACATCTGGACAGAATTATAACTATAAATAGAAAAACAGAAACTGAAATTAAAAATGTTGTAAGACACAAAATAACATGCTAGAATTAAGATCAAATTATCACACAATAAATAAAAGACTTCCCTATATGTTTGCCTAGAGTAAAACCTAACTCTAGGCTCTACAAAAAATAGACATTGACCATATAATTTAGAAAATAAAAACCAAGATATCAAAGTACACAAAAGATTCACCACAAAAAGAAATCCATGATTAAAATATTTTATCAGGCAAACATTAAGTCAGGACACAAACTAAATGAAGAAGGGTATTTTTTTTTTATTGTTGTAAGTTGTAGTTCACAATGAACACCTATGCCAATAATTCCACAGTATCAACAGGCATAATGCAAACTGGGGAGAAAATATAAGGGAAAAAAGACAAATGCATTAATCTTGTCTCTCCATCCATGAAAATTAAAGGGACAAAAATAAGTAAAACCGAAAAAAACATAACTAAGAAACATCTAATAGTATATACCAAGCTCTGTATCTCGAAAAGGGAACAGAACACAGTCTACTTTTGAACATCCCTTGATTGTTTATAAAAAATAGAAATGTTTTAGGCCACAAAGAATTTAAGAAATTCCAAAAAGTAGCAGAAGATAGCATGCATTCTCTTATCACTCTGAAGGCAATAATAACAACAACAAAAATAAAAACTTCTGGGGGAAAAAAAAAAAACAGATCTTTCTTCTTGGGTCATAAAGGAAATCTTACACAAGACTGAAAAATATACAAAAAATAATAACAAGGACACCCTAAATACCTTCCTGGACACTATCAACAAATCATCTGGTAAGAATACAGAATTGTTTCCCTCATTTTATATTTGGTAATATTTGAGGTAATAGCCACAGAGCTAGTAAAGGGAGGAGTTGAATTTAAACTCAGTTGACTGACACCAAATTTGTTCTTTTTACATTTGGCATCAATGCCTTCCAAAGCATCAGGACCTTGCTTCCTTTATCTGTAAAATGAAAAAATAAGAGCTGGTATTTGACTGCTTACAACAGGGCATATAGTGTTACATAGGGTTTTTTCCCATGCATTATGTTTAATCCTCACATCAATTCTATGAGTTAAAAATCACTATGCCTAACTTAAAGGAAAATAAATTGAGGCCCTGAGAGTTCAATAATAACTTCTCTAACTTGTCTAAATATTCAAGGCAGAATCTGAATTCAGAAAGTCTGGTTGGCTGGAGCCTTAGTCACACCTCAGAGGTAGTCTGCCTCCAAGGTCTAGCTCTAGAGTTCTGTAAGATACACACCTTAGTATTCATGACATGACGTTTCAATAATTTATCACAGAACATTGTATGGTCCTCAGTGAATTACATGTGGATAATAGGATAACTATTCCGATGAGTTTTTCCCCAGGGTAAATAAAGAGTAAAATGCCAGGGTTCTAATCACACAGAACAACATCCCCAATTGTTAGTGAAACAAAAGAATTGTTTCAGTACTGTAGGCAGCACATGTCCCAAATAAGCTTTTTTAACCAACGCAGATGGTGTAGGTTTGATCCAGGGCTGTTACATAAACACGTTAGTTTATAAATGAAATTGTCCAACCTCAATGACAAATAGCTGTACATCTGCCTAATAATTATTTCTGTACCATTTTTAGAACAGAATACTGTAATTATTTTCTGTGATTATAAAGAATTTGGAAATGAATCACACAGATGCTTTGCTATTTACAGTTAAACAATTATTTTCCTTCTCCTTCCTTACTATCCAATAATATTTCTTTATTATGTTGAACCTAAAAATTGAACAAGGAAAGGTAAATGTAAGCCAACATATTAAAGACAGTAATCACCCAAATTGCTATACTGCTGGGGAAGTAATTCTATCATATGCACTCTGTTCCATTGATGGTGAAATTGCTGCTCTCATTAAATGGTTTGCTTGACCCTTAGTGGAGTAGTCACCATTTTCCTCTTTCAGCATTACAAGAATTTCATGGCTTGTCTTTTATCCCTGAAATAGATGTCTAATGATAAAAAGTTCCATCAAATTCTTGTCCATCTCATCTATCCCTGCTGCACTCTCTTCAGTTTGACTCCCTCAAGAAGTTTAGGTTATTTTCTATGTGGCCATCAATCTGGTAGGTGCTACAGGAAACACAAGCATTTCTATCACAGGTTAAGTATTGCTCTGGCTTGGATGGAGAATGAGAAAAATAAAAAGAGAGGAGAAAGCAAGAGAATACTGCAGAAAGAACTCTTCTACGATGTTTTACATACCTTAGGAGAAGTATTACAGAAATTTCTCATGGGTTCAAAGTGACAAGGTATTTTGTTTAGGAGATGCAAAGCAGGTAAAATTTGTCATCCTACAAGTATATAAAAAATGCTCTCCATATAATTAATGTGTGGTTATTCCTCAGGGTAAAGTGGTGCCCCATACAGGAATCACAGAGGCAAAAGAGACATTAAGCCATTCATTAATTAAACCATATAAGTACTTTAAATGAGAATTTTAAAATTTGTGAAGTATATTTTAACTCACATAAAAACAACTCACATAAAAAATGTAATAGAATTACATTTATTAAATAACAATCATGTGTTTAATATCAGCAAAAGATTAAATACTAAAAGATTTATTAAATTAAATATTAAAAGATTAAATACTAAAATTAATAGGACTATGTGATCCTGCAAACATAAGTTTGATCTTGTTCCACCACTCAACTATGTGTCAGGGAGCACCAAGGATGAGATCTGAAAGTGATAAATATCAACATTAAAGGTAAAAAAAAAAAAAGAGAGAGAGAGAGAAAAGAAAAAGATAGGGTATACACAGTCTTTAAAAGACTCTGTGACTGATGATCTAGAGAGTATGCTGGTATAAAATGTTGAATATCATTTTTTCCATAATAATATGACATTTTGCAAATGTTAAAAGTCCAACTGCTTGTTAGAACATTAACCCTATGCTTGCCTCTGAATTCCTATGAATGATCTTAACTCAATAATAATATGAAACCTTTAATAATCTATGTGGTCACTAACCAAATATATATGTTAATGAACCTATAACTCTGGCAAAATAATCTTAATTTCATAATTTGAATAAACTGATGAAAAATTTTAGAAATATTTGTAATCTTATTGTCATCTCCCCATAAAAATCAAGAAATATTTGTTAACAAAGTGAACTATAGTAAAAAATTTTTATGAAAGTTATTCATAGCATAAAATGTTTTATCTATTGTTTCTCTTTGAATTGAAGAGGGAACAAGCCATTATAATAGTGTAATATCTAGTTCATTTGACCCATCCAAAATTGATTTGGTACATGAGCCACCAGCAAATTCATTTATTACTTTAGAACAGCAACGTTATAAATGCTATTTATTCATGAATGACAACAGTCCTCCTACTTTACATAAGCAATTTAACACAGTTCATTTGTTCAGGTGTACATGGTGAGAAACAATTTATATACATTATTTTTCTCTCTCTAACCACTATATCCCCATATTATATTCATTTCCCAAGAGCAGTTGCTTTAAAAAAAAAAAAAAGCATCTGAAGGAGATTCTCTTTTACTTTCCCTACAGACATGATTTTCCATGCAAAATAAGTTTGCTAACATAAACAGTTTTTCCTCTATATTTTGAAAGAACAAAGAAATTTGGCATTCTCTATATGGCATACAAACTGGCACCATTTTTTTTTTTTTTTCAGTTCTAGGGGACCAAAGCTATTGCTACTAATCATAGCACTAGAAGTATTAATGATAATAGTAGTGATAGTATTTGTACTTGATAACTCTTTAAATAGGTCATAAATTCTTTTTGTTAAAATGAGTTACATTTTTCAGAAACACGTACAGTTTTATGTGGGAATAGTTAAGAGCAACAGGCAAATAAACTTCCTAAAGATGAACAAATGGAATGTTTTCTTCTTTGCTATAATCTTAACTGTGCATCATATGTAACTATCTGGGTCAAGTATGATTCAATAGTTAGAGAAGTTCTACTACAATCCTTGGTGTTCCCGAGTTTTACCATGAATCTTCATCTGAAAATCTCTGAGAGGAAAAGAACTGAGAATTTCATTTCCATCAAATTTTAATCCATCCTTCTTTGGGGAAACACTGCATGATCTTTCGCATTAAATATCTGAAGGGACTCCTTCAAGAGACAGAATTCTTGGGGCACCAGGGTGGCTCAGTCCATATAAGCATCCAACTCTTGGTTTTGGCTCAGGTCATGAGCCATTGAGCTCCAAGCTCTGCGGGGAGTCTGCCTGAAGATTCTCTTCCTCTGCCCCTCCCCACACTTGCTCTCTTTCTCTTCCTCAAATAAATACACCTTTGAAAAAATAAAAATAAAATATAAAAACAGAGGCACCTGGGGGTACCTAGGGCTCAGGCCATGATCCCAGGGTCCTGGGATCAAGTTCCATATCCAGATCCTTGCTCAGTGGGGAGACTGCTTCTCCCTCTGCCTGCTGCTCTCCCTGCTTGTTTTCTCTCTCTATATCTCTTACTCTCTCTTTCTGACAAAAAAATTAAATCTTTTAAAAAAATTAAAAATTTTTAAAAATTAAAAAAAAAGAAACAGACCTCTCCCAACACTAATAAGCAAACCAAGATTTTGATATACTTCTTAGTATTCCAAATTAAGTATAGTGAGTCCTTTCTGTCATTTATACAGGAATACATAAAAGATAACAGAGTAGAACCACTGCTACAAATAATGGATCAAGTTTGCTGGAGGATTCTCTAAGCAGGATTCCATTTTATCTGCACTTGAAAACTCTCCCTCCTTTTCTCTCCCTCCCTCCTCCTCTCTATTTCTCACTTCTTACATAGTCAATAGAATGTGAATAATGTCATCATTTTTTATATTTAACTATTTTTATGAAAAAAAAAATTTTGCTCATGGGGCACCTGGGCGGCTCAGTGGGTTAAAGCCTCTGCCTTCAGCTCAGGTAATGATCTCAGGGTCCTGGGATTGAGCCCCACATTGGACTCTCTGCTCAGCTGGGAGCCTGCTCCCCCCCCCCACCCTCTCTGCCTGCCTCTCTGCCTACTTGTGATCTCTGTCAAATAAATAAATAAAACCTTTAAAAAAAATATTTTGCTATTGCTATACTTCTTTCAGGTCTCAAGGGAACTTTCTCTGGCCACTGAGACTATGTCACTTCCATCTTTTAGAATAAAATGTATTTACCAAATATATTTATGGAATTTCTAAAATGCTTATAGTTTTCACTTAAAATTTATTAGAGTCCTTTCTCTTTGACATCGTTCTCCCTACTAACAAGCTGGGGGCAGGCAGTGCAGAAAGAATGATCTGAAAACCACCTGAGGCACACAGTGGGAAGATTATTCACTATTCTAGGTGTGCTTCCCTGAGAGGCAATATTCAGGGAAATGCCTTGAAGGGAACAAAGGGGCCTGCTGGCACCATCTCCCTCCCTGCCCCTTCCCCACCAGCATAAACACAGAGCCTCTGGCAGGAAGCAACGGGCACTGTCACTGGCTGCTCACACAAAGTTCCAGCTCCCTTGTGCTCTAGCAGTACTGCCTTTCTGTCAAGTTTGCCTCAGTACCAGTGTGTTAGGCCCCTCCCCCAGAGGACCAGGACAAGCCCCTGCCCACACTGCCCACACCACCTCTCCTGACCAGAGAGTTCTGCAAGGCTTCAGTTCTAGTGGGGTTGGCATCAGGTCTCACTTTGCAAGCAGACCAGAGCACACCTAGCTGAAACTCACCACATTCAGGCCAGGGACCAAACTTCTCAAAGCAGGCAAGGAGAGTCTCTGCAGAAGATCGGCCTGATGGATAGAGCAGCCAGTACACAACAGCAGAGCACATGTAGCACACACCTGAGACACTCCCTGACATGACAGGACCTCTTCTTCAGAAGGCCATTACTTTCAGTAGCAGGAGACTAACTGGCTTTTCTAACACATAGAAGACAGAGACTTAAACAAAATACCAAGACAGAGAAAATTATCCCAAATGAAAGAAGATAAGACCACAACCAGAGATCTAAATGAAACAGATATAAGCAGCATGCCTGATGGAGAATTTAAAGTAATGATCATAAGGATACTCACTGGGCTTGAGAAGATAATAGAAGAAATCAATGAAACTCTTACAACAAACATAGAATTAAAAAAAGAATCAATCAGAGATGAAGAATGTAATCAACAATATTGAAAATGGGCTTGATGCAATGAACAGCAGGCTGGAAGAAGCAGAGGAATTAATGATCTAGAAGACAAAATAATGGTAAATAATGAAGCTAAAAAAAAGAGATAAAGAAGAATTATTCAACATGAGAATAGAATTAGGGAACTCAGTGACTCCAACAAACATAATAACATTCGTATTACAGGAGTCCCAGAAAAAAAAAAGAGAGAAAAGGGACAGAAAATTTATCTCAAAAAATAATAACAGAAAACTTCCCTAATTTGAGAGATGAAAGAGACACCCAGATCCATGAGGAACAGAGAACTCTCATCAAAATCAACAAAAGCAGACTAATACCAAAATATATTGTAATTAAATTTGCAAAATATAGTGATTAAAAAAAACCTTAAAAGCAGCAGGATAAAAGAAGTCCTTAACTTACAAGGGAAAACCCATAAAGCTAGCTGGAGATTTCTCCTTATAAAAATATAAATTTCAGGAGAGCAAGGAACATAAAATTTTCTTACTACTGAATTGCAAAACCTAGTATATCTATGTTTGTGAAATCATGGCTATTAGGAAACTATTAGAAGAGGAAAACAAAATACCTTAACCACAGAATATAAAAATTTCCATATAAAAAACAGACGCACTATTGAATCAATGTGCTCTGCTATTAGCCTAGTTTACATACACACGCCATATTCATCATTACTGGTTAACTTTCAATGATGCCAATAGAGGAACTGCTGAGCTTCTATTTGGAAACAATAACCACAAACTCTCTATAATCTCTGTACCAGTTTAACCCCAGCTGTGTTCAATAAATTTTCTATATTCTCAAATGAGTTAAAGAGAGACATGAAAGAGCCCAACTCTTTTACGCAGTTCCTTCAACTTTATTGTTTATTAAAATAGCCATAATAATGGACTAGAAAAATGTATATCATTATCCCCATGACAAAACAATGAATAAGCAGATGCTTTCCAGAAATGGCCCTACTATCCAAAAAATGTGCTGGGACATTAGATCTTACCTGTGGAACTTCTCCATACATTAAAAAAATTCATCTCAACATCATCTACCTACTATATATCTACTATACTCCAGATTAAAAAAAAAAAAAGTTTTGCTTTACAGCCAATTATTATTAAACATTTCAAATAAGTAGTTCTAAAAGCAGCATTTTTTAAAGTATCTCATTAGCCCATATTTCATAACCGATTTCTCTTTTCAATTTTTTGAATACTGACATAAGCCTCAGAGGTTGGTAGAAGGAACTTACAAGCTAGGATGATTTCTTGAGGGCAACAGCTTAATATCTGCAATAGAAGCTTTTGCTTGATAAATTTCCACTAAACTCATAGGTTACTCAAGTCAAAGAAAAAATAAAAATGGCAACCAAACTAAAGGTGAGGAAAGTAGCTATGCTTATGTGTGCATGCACATACACACACAAAAAAAAACTTAGTAGAAACTTCTAGCTGATGAGAGTATGACATCTGTACATCCATTTTAAAGAGTTCATGGACATTGCTCAATTGTTTATGGTATCAAAGAAACAAGGTCAAGGGGTGCCTGGGTGGCTCAGTCAGTTAAGTGGCCAGCTCTTGGTCATGACCCTGAAGTCGGTGGGATTAAGTCCCAAGTCAGGCTCCATACTCAGCAGGGAGTCTGCTTGAAGATTCTCTCTCTCCTCTCCCTCTCCCCAAACTCACTATCACACTCTCTCTTTCTCTCTCTCTTAAATAATAAATAAATCTTAAAAAAAAAAAAAGAAACTGAAGGTCAAATCAATGCTAGCATAAATGTTTATAAAAACAGTGAAGTCTAAAATCTTCTGCGTGACAAGGCTTAGATAAAGCCATAAAAATAGAATGAACTTAGAAATGAAAAAGATCTAGGTTTTCCTCCCGGCTCTAACCCTCTAAGTTAAAGGAAAACATGGATATTAATAGCTCTGAAGTAGTCTACTAATATTCAGTGAAATAATGTGTAGAAAGGGTATAGCAGAGTTACTGCAACAGTTATACACGTTAATTCATTCTATCTCCCTGACTGTTCGAGGATTCCATTAAGACCATGTGCAAGGAAAGGAAACTAGAAGGAATACTTAACTGAAGACAGGAAATAACAGAAAATAGCATTTTGCACATGCACTGCACCTGGGGCTCTTGCTCTACACATCTAATGTAAAATCTGCTAATTTAATCCTAGTGATACTCTGAGGAAGACAGGCACAGAGAGGTTAAGTAAATTACCCAAGGTCATATAGTAAGAGAGGGGCAAGGCCAGGATTTGAACAAAAGCTGCTAGCTTCAGAGCCCATGATTTTTTTTTTTTTAAGATTTTTATTTATTTATTTGACAGAGATCACAAGTAGGCAGAGAGGCAGGCAGAGAGAGAGAAAGGGAAGCAGGCTCCCTGCTCAGCAGAGAGCATGATGCGGGGCTCGATCCCAGGACTCTCAGATCATGACCTGAGCTGAAGGCAGCGGCTTTAACCTTAACCCACTGAGCCACCCAGGCGCCCTAGCCCATGCTATTCTATTTCCCTAAAATCTAGACCTGGTTCTAACACTACTTATTTGTGGATCTTGGTTACAACCAGTTAACAGTGTTATTTAAGTGAGATAGACATACACAATCTTTAAAAAATCTAAATTAAACTTTGTGTATGAATTTCCACAAATTCGGAGGCATTTGGAATGGCATAATTTGCAATGCATGCGGCATAGCATACTTTCAATCCCATGCTGTCGTTCCAGGGGCACATCAAAGAGATTGGCTGTCATCATCTGTACCTGCTGAGACTCACGTACAAGATGTCCATGTGGATGACAGAAGAGCAGAAGCATTGAATTTCATGAGAGTTACTTCCCATGGCTAATGCTACAAAGAGCCATTAGGGAAACAATCAGAATTTGTTTATTTATTTAAAAATTTTCAGAGCAATGCTGGATTTACTAATATTAATGATACTAATCATCATATTCACTTTGCTAAATATTTTACATATGTGATTGCATTTGCATCTTATAATAATCATATGGAGGGATCTATTTTTGTATCAGTTTTACACACAAAACAACTGGGGAAGAAAATACAGATTTTTTTAACTCACCAGCTCGCAAACCATAGAACCTGAATTTGAATCCAAATCTTTGCCTGGAAAGTTAATGTGATTCTTCCCATAGTGATGAGGATGAAAGCATTTTAGGTAATTAAAATGCAAGATATAAAAAAATCACAACAAACTGTTGTATTATTCTCATCTGCCATTGTCATTTTTAACTTGTGATTGGTGCCTATAAATTGTGCAAGAGGAGTGGATTTATCAGAGGTAGAAATGCTAATGTCAGGGGCTAGGAGTAAAACAGACTGTAACTATCCTGCTTGTATCATTTCAGAAAAAGTAACGATTCAAACTGTGTGCTCACTCTTTATATCCTATAGTGATGTATTTAAAGTTGAGTTTTCTAATGAAAGTTCTTAGTTTATTGCTATTTCAGGGAAATCTTTTCTTTCAAAATGAAATTCTTAAAAGCTTTTGAATCCTAAATTTACTTTTAAGGAATACTGGCTAACAAAAAAAGCATGTGGAGATCATATTTAAGACTCCCAATACTAGTAATTGTAGTAATCCATCATTATACAGCAGAAAACTCCAATAACCAGCTTTTAATATGATGGTTGTTCATAAGTTCATGGACAGAGAATGTTCCATAAGTGGGTTACAACACACATGTCATCCAGAAGTTTTGCTTATCAGTTCAAGAACAACAGTCTCCAAAGAAGCATATGGTTCTTTGCAGGAAGTATGAGGTATCCGCGTACTGGCTTCACACAAGCCTGTGTCACATTGAGAGAGCAAGTCATTTAAAATCTAGTTGAAGGGGCGCCTGAGCGGCTCAGTCGGTTAAAGCCGCTGCCTTTGTCTCAGGTCATGATCCCAGGGTCCTGGGATGGAGACCTGCATAGAGCTCTATGCTCAGCGGGGAGCCTGCTTCCCTTCCTCTCTCTCTGCCTGCCTCTCTCCCTACCTGTGATCTCTGTCTGTCAAATAAATAAATAAAATCTTAAAAAATAAAACCTAGTTGAATAAAATCTAAGAACTATCATAAATCATAACCTCTCTGAACAGAAAGTCATCCTGTTTAGTTACATAACAACAAAACTCACCTGGTAATGTCATACTCTTAGTGCCCAAGAAATTTGCCTTTAGATATTTCAATATCTGTGGTAGCGCTCACAAATGATCATGATATCACTTCATAAAAATTGGTATTTCAGGGGCAATTATTTTTCCAAGATTACACTAATCATGCCCCTTACTCTTGTCAGAAGCTAAATTATGAATTTGTAGTATGATAAAGTCAAAGTAACATGCACTCTGGAGTACAGCTTCTCTGGGTCTTCAGCTTCACCTCTTACTAGTTGGGTGCTCTTGGTCATATAACTTAATGTTCATTTTAATGATCAATTTCCTCATCTTTCAAAATAGTGATAATTATCTTGAAAGCTCCTGTGAAGGACATGAAATCACGTACATAAAGAATTTAATAAAGATTCCATTACAAGCTGCCATTAAATAGTAGTTGGTGTTGTACAGTTGCTATTATGAATAATATCATTTTTATTAACATGACTCCTTCATTGAAAAGTTATAACTAGTAATCACAAAAACGTGACACATTTTCTGGATAGAATCCATTCATTCTACTAGTAATACCCAAAGTATTAATTTCATGAAAAGACATCAAATGCTTAAAGTTTAGATGTTCACAAAATTCTCAGGCTCCAAGATAATTTCATCTGGATACAAAGTTTCTTTAAAATTCACTTTAAATTAGAACTATACCTTTTTAATAAGAAGAAAAATAAACTGTAAGCAATTAATCAAATAAGGTATTCCTCACTTCTTTGTTCAGAGTCACTCACATTCAGCCAAAGAAGTTGGATTATTGAGTTATGAGCAAAAAGATAGTCTACCTCACCTACTAAAAATCACAGCACCACTGTGGATGGCAATTTGGCAATATGTATTAAAAGACTCAAATATTTTTACAAGCTATAGATTTATCAATTAAGCAATGTCAAATTTAAACAAATAATCTTTAAAGTCTATACAGAGAGGATCAGTCTAGAAATCTATGTAATAGTCCACAATAGAGGAATGGTCTATCTAGGTCTATCATTTATCCATTATCATGACATAGTTATTCAATTCATTGTAACAAATGAAAAATTAATGAAAATCAAGTAGCAATTGGGAAATTGCAGGATAAAGAACTGCATACAACTATTATTTAAATTAATAAAATAGGAGTGACTGAGTGGTTCAGATGGTTAAACATCTGTCTTCAGCTCACCTTGTGATCTCAGCATCCTGGGATCGAGCCCCATGTTGGGTTCCCTGCTCAGCAGGGAGTCTGCTTTCCCATCTGCCTCTGCCTCTCTCCCCTGCTCATGCTCTCTCTTTCTCTCTCTCTCTCTCAAATGAATAAATAAAATCTTTTAAAAAAATTAGCAAGTTAAAAAGAAGCCTAGAACTAATGACCATAAGGGAATGCATCAAAACAATGGCATTTAGGGATTTGAGTCTTTTTTATCCTCAGGATTATTCATTTTTTTGGTAATGTGTTAACAAATAAAGCAAGTAATTTATAAACATTTGTATCAGCCCTACCTCTAGACACGGTGGGAGATTACAGAGGAAAGTACATCACACACTGAATGTAACTTTATTAGTACCTACTCTACCTATTTCTCACAAAAGAAGGTCTTCATTATTCAAGGGGGGGGGTGTGTGTGTGTGTATCTCGGATTTTCAGATTTAAGTGCAGCACCACTTACTGCCCCTGTGTGGTTAAGAGCTGGGAGTCCACTATGCAGAGGCAGGAGTGACCAGCCACTACCTTCCAATGACTCAACAATAACAAAAACTAAAGGAAGCGTTGATTCTTTTCTGATTATGATAACAGCAGAAGTTTCATATTGGTTGAGAAAAATACAAAAAGAATTTAAAAAGTAAACTCTTTCTTGGTTGACAAAAATATTTTAATAACAACAAAGATGATTCTTTGGGGGAAAAAATCTTGAAACATATAATAACGCTCAAATGGTGGGAAAATGTCAAGTACTTTGATACTACAATAACTCATTCTCAGTATTTCATTCATTTTTTAGTTCCCATTGTTCACCATAATTTTGAGGGTGAGATAAGCATAAGGGGCTATTGTTGAAAGTCTGCTCACACTTTATTTCTAAGAATTCTCTCTCTGCAAAGGTTTCCATGTTCTTTGAACAAAAGTGTCAAGGAACTAAACACAAAAGCTTTTGCCCTTCAGTGAAATCTCCGTATAATAGTTCCCATGATTTTTCATGGTTTAATCCTAAATCATAACCTAAGGGTTTATTTTTTTTTTTTAACAAATTGAAATTACCATTCACCACTATCTTAAAGATGATTTTCAGATCTATGTTTAGAATTCAACTGCTTTGGACCTTAGTAAATCTTCATTAAAATATTTTCCTTCCATCTATTTATTGGAGATATTCAAGAATAATTGTATAAATCTTTAATAATTAATGTTGTTTTTCCATCAAGAGTAAATACAATTTATTATTTATCTTTTTATCTTTCATTTATTTTTAAGTCTATTAATATAACAAACCAGCAAAGTTATAGCATTAGTGCTATTTGTAGACATTATTCCACTAAAGATAATTACAAGTTAATTGTGTTGACAGATTCACGCTGAATATACATTTATTCAATAGAAAATTTCCTAAGTCAATCAATAATAGTCTACTGAAAATTTATTTTTAAAATACTCTATTATTAAGAAAAAAAATCATTATACATTTTAAAGTTTTCAGTGACATATAGTAATTTTGCCTGCTAAATATAGTCAGAAAATATTATATAAAAAGGTAGTGGTTGGGGCACCTGGGTGGCTCAGTGGGTTAAAGCCTCTGCCTTCGGCTCAGGTCATGATCCCAGGGTCCTGGGATAAAGCCCCACATTGGACTCTCTGCTGGTCAGGGAGCCTGCTTCCCTTCCTCTCTCTCTGCCTGCCTCTCTGCCTATTTGTGATCTCTGTCTGTCAAATAAATAAATAAAATCTTAAAAAAAAAAAAAAGGTAGTGGTATTTTACTATAAAACTTGAAAAAAACAGACATGCAAAAATAAACTGTAAAATCTTGATCAAATGAATATTATATTTTAAAAATTATTTGAAAATAATTTATTTTTCTTCTGGACTAAAAATAGTCTCATTTGACTTTTTCCTAACTCTGGAGGGATTGAACACCGAAAATATTATCTAGACTGATGAGTTTTTCTGAAAGGCAAATTATATTAAGGAGTATTGCACCAAATTTCATATCTATAGTTTCACTATCATTCAACAGATACATTATCCATTGATGAAAAGTGACATGGAAAGGGATTTCTCGTTCAAGAAGCAAGCAGACAAATAAGCCTAAAACCCAAGAATAATTGGTAATACTAAGAATTTTGAAGTTCTACAAGATTTAATGAGAGGAATAGAAACAATATCCCTACGTTATTTGTATTTTGAGAATCAGTGTGCATTTTGAATTTTGGCAATCTGTCTATGAGAATAGTAATATATTTTACCAAATTCCTGAAACCAATGGGGGGAAAAAATCACTTTGGTGATCAAGGTACAGAACAGTTAAGATTTATTGTTTTCCAGTCCACAAGAGATAAGATAATATGTGGAAATAATGAGAAATTAAGGAATGTTCCTGGATCTTTGATAAGAAAGAAAGAAAGAAAGAAAGAAAAAAGAAAAGGAAAGAGAAGAGGAGAGAAAAGAAAAAAGAAAAGAAAGGAAGGAAGGTAGGAAGGAAGGAAGGAAGGTAGGAAGGAAGGAAGGAAGGAAGGAAGGAAGGAAGGAAGGAAGGAGGGAGAGCTATGAAAACAATGTTATAGTTGGATAGAATGAGAGACCCATTTTGAGTTCTCAGCTCATCATGACAGGTTAACGGTGGGTGGAGCTATTTCAAGTGATTCAAGTGATGGGTTTGTGGTGGGTAAGAAGACCACTATCTGCACCAGTTCTGAGAAGCATACAGTCTTCAGACAGGTTACAAAACTGCATTGTCAATGAGTCTTTCCTTCTGGACAGATCATTTATCCATGAATTGACTGAGTCAGGGAGAGAGCAGGCTGCCACCCTCCTACAGCCTTGTAGCTAACATTCCAGATGGAGTAGGTGCATCCCTTTTCCTTTTGAAGTGAGAAAAGGAAAGAACTGCGAAGTGAATCCTGTGTGTGTAGGACCGAGGCGGGGGTGGGGGGTCTTTTCAGGACAGAGGGTGACTTAAATCTTTTATGTGTTGGAAAGTGCCACATGTTTTCGAAAGGGGCTTTTCCTGTTCTGAATATAACCATTCTGGGCAATTGCACATAATTGTAATGAATAGAAATAGAAAACCCACAGATGGAAGAGATTCTAGAGCTGGCTGGCTAGCATGGGAGCAAGAGCCTCCCTCGGAGTGTGAAATGATGCTAAGTATATTAGTTTCCTTATGCTGCCATAACAAAGAGCCACACTTCCGGTGGTTTAATATAACAGAAATGGATTCCCTCGCAGTTCTGAAAGGTAGAAGTCCAGGAATCACAGTATCAGCAAAGCCATGCTTCCTTGTCTCTTCCTAGCTTCTGGTAGTGGCCATCAGTGCTCAGTACTCCTTGGCTAGCTGCTGTACTTCCCATCTCTGCCTCTGCTGTCACACAGTGTTCTCCCTGTGTGTCCCTGTCTTCACACGGCTGTCTACCCTTGGACTTCCTCTCTCCTTTTCTTATAACAACATGGTGTTATTGATTAAGGACCCATCCTACTCCAGTATGACTTTATCTTAACTTTTAAACACCTGCAATGACCTTATTTCCAAAGAAGGTCATATTCTGAGGCATTAGGGGTTAAACTTCAATACATTGTTTTGGAATACAGAATTCAACCACAATTTTGGCAAAACCAGCAGTCTCCTTGCAAGCAGTCAGAGTTTGCTTGGCTAGAAGACTAGGTCTTCATCAGTTAGGACTGCTAAACCAAAACAATCCTAGGCTGGGTGGCTTAAACAACAAAAATTACCTTTCACAGTTCTGGGGACTAAGAAGTTCAAGATTAAGGTAGTGACTGATGCAGTTCCTAACTGTGGGGGCAGGGGGCTCTTCCTGGTGCAGAAAGAAAGGAAGCATGCTCTTTCCCTTCTCTTCTTATAAGGGCACTTGTGACTTCATTACCTAAACACTTCCCTAAGGCCCCTCACTAAATACTGTATCATACTGGGGATTAGAGTTTCAATGCTTGAATTTGGGGGGACAAAAACATTCTGTTCATAGCAGACTAAATTAAATACTTTTCTTCAACTAAGTTTGAGAAGTCATAAAACAATGTGAAGTTTGCATGCTTATCGAGGTGGGCAAGGTTTAAACATACATTTTTTAGGATCAAGACTAAGAGAAATGATTGGTTCTTACAATCCCCGATTTTTATTTCACTATTTATTCTGTTTTCTTAAGCATGCCATATTTTGTTGTTCCCATCCCTATCTTTTCCCTCTATGCTTTCAAAGTTTTTGTTTATTCTGATTGCACACTGAGGAGAGATTCAACAAGGACTTTAGCCTCTCAAGTTTCCACAGTTCTTAAATATGTACCTGGTAAAATTTATTTTTCTATTTGATTTTTAATTCTAGGACCTCAATACCCTTTTTATTTCCACTTGACATTTAATTCATAAAGTCTATTTCCATACACAATTATTAGACTTTTCAAGTTTCAAGTCAAAAATTATTTGTGGGATGCCTGGATGGCTAAGTGTCTGCCTTCGGCTCTAGTCATGACCCCAGGGTCTTGGGATTGAGTCTCATATCAGGCTCCTTGTTTATTGGGGAGACTGCTTCTCCCTCTGCCTGCTCTACCTGGTGCTCCTCTGCTTGTGCTCTCTCTCTTCCTCTCAATCCGACAAATAAATACATAAAATCTTAAAAAAAAAAAAGTATTTGCAAAGAAACAATGAGGTCTTATGTGGTAGTTAAGGACATGGATTCTGGGGGCACCTGGGTGGCTCAGTTAAGTGATCAACTCTTGCTTTTGGGTTCAGGTCATGATCTCAGGGTCGTGATCTCAGGATTGTGAGAGTGAGTCCAGGATGGGGCTTCACACTCAGTGAGGAATCTGCGGGAGGATTTTCTTTCTCCCGCTCCCCTACCCCCTGTGCGCTCACTCTCTCTCTCTCTAAAATAAATAAATAAATCTTAAAAAAAAAAAGAAAAGAAAAAAAGAACATGGACTCTGAAGCTGAAATGCATAGGTTCAAATCCCTGCTCTCATATATCCTTGCTTTGTAATACTGGTCAGACTAACTTTCTGTGCCCCACTTTCTCATCATAAAAAAAGGTGGTAATAATACTAATGACCTGGTAGGGTTATTTTTAAGATAAATGGATTAATACACTTAAAAAATTAAGTAAAATGCTTGGTAAGATGAAAAGTGTTGTGTAATATAAACTGTTATTGTTTTTATCATTAAAGTATAACCTGACATTGAAAGGTGGCAATGCTCTTACCGGTAGAAAGCTTTCTCATGGATCTGGTTTAGGAAAGATGGAATGGGAAACTGGAAGTGGATCCTGTTCCTGACACTTACTAGCTCAGTGAACTTAGACTAGCTATGGAAATTCTACAGTACTCAATTTTATGTCTTGCAAATTAGGACTAATCTATCTCATGAGTGTTGAATAAACTGGGGCAAAGTGTTCAGAGAAGCATTTGGCAAATGACAAGCTTTCAAACATAACTTCTTCCCCCTTCCTTTCTTCTACTTCAGCTTTGGACGGTGGGGAACATGAACTAGAGAAATAGAAGTCTGGAGGATCGGAGACCAATTAAAAATTACTGCAATATCAATAGTAACATAAGAAGGGAGTCAGATAAAGAGCCATTAGCAAGAAGAAATAGAAATCAGAGATAGTAGAAAGCACAAGTCAATTCTTGGTAAAGGATTACATGTGGGGTTAATGAGAGATGGAGAAATGAGTGATGAACCAAGGCTTCTGCAAAAGAAGTTCTTTAGGGTGTTACCTTTGTTATGCATATTTTATCAATCAAGTTAAATGTGGTATGATTAGTAGTACCTGAAATACTGCATTTTCTACCCTTCTAAATCTTCAAACCCATACAGCCATAATTTTAATTTTTTCAGTATTTTTATTCCATTCTTCTCTCCAGTTTTATTCCTGCTGAACAGTCTTGGTTTCTCTGCAACCTCAGAGAAGCATTTTAATGTCACTGTTGAAAAAAAGCATTTTCGGGGCACCTGGATGGCTTAGGCGGTTAAATATCCGACTCTTGATTTCAGTTCAGGTTATGATCTCAGGATCGTGAAACCAAGTTCCACGTCTGCTCCACGCTCAGCTGAGATGCTGCTTAAGATTCTCTCTCTCCCTCTATGCCTCTTCCCCCACTATAGCTTGCTCTCTTTCTCTCTCTCCTTCTCAAAAATAAATAAATAAATAACTTAAAAAAAAAAAGAGTATTTCATCTGGAATGATATTATTATAAAATCCATTTATGAAGTACTTGCCTACATCATTGTTTATTGTACTGTGGACTCTATTCTATATCAGCAAAGCCTCTGGCAATAATTTCAACATTGCTAACTATTTAAAAATCAGTATCAGCATTATTAATGATTTGGGGAAACATTTTCTCCATGTCAGTTATTACTTTTGAAACAAGGCTTAAAAAAAAAAGGTAGAATTACAAGTGCTTTGAAAAACATAATACATGCAAGTAGTAACAATTACTACCACATTATCTTATATAACTGAAATCAGTGAGAAATTAATACCTATAAAGCCTAATCAGACTTCTAATCTTATTTTAAAAACAAAACAATACTTACAAAATATAAATAAAAACCAAATTTTAAACTTAGTTACATTCTATCAGCAGCATGTGAGTGAAAATATAATAATTTGTATCGAAGGAATAATTTTTTTCAATATACAGAAACTAAAAGTTTACTTATAATTGTATTTGTTTCTGCAAAAAGTAATATTATATATTATTGTCATTACCTCCTCATTAGCTGTGAATAATTTTCAGAGACTTGGGCTATCTTAAGACTTTACCTTCCAGTTTAAATAGGAGAGGTAACTAGTATATATAATTCAAAATACAGAAGGATGAGAAAATTTTTAAAAAAACTTTATAGAATGAAATCTAAGTTTTAAATACAATAAAATTAAAAAGTTGATATGAGGGCGCCTGTGTGGCTCAGTGGGTTGGGCCGCTGCCTTCGGCTCGGGTCATGATCTCAGGGTCCTGGGATCGAGCCCTGCGTCGGGCTCTCTGCTCAGCGGGGAGCCTGCTTCCTCCTCTCTCTCTGACTGCCTCTCTGCCTGCTTGTGATCTCTCTCTATCAAATAAATAAATAAAATCTTAAAAAAAAAAGTTGATATGAACCTCAAAATCATAGTGATGATGTTCAAGTTTATTGGAAAGATCTGAATTCCAAATGTCCTGTGAAGTGAAATGGTAAATTATACTAAATAAGAAAAACTAAACCAGTTTTCCACTAAATAATTTCATAATCTATAAAAGGAAGAAAGAGGTTAAAAATCACTGAAGTCTCAATATCAAGCTCTCAGATATGAAACTCATAAAATGTATAGTTATAATTTGGGGATGAACAGGACTGTTCTGAATAAAACCCAGTAGATGGCAGTAGGCTGTTATAAAGACATGAAGAAGTCTAAGAAATAAATTATACATTACCAATATTACATATGTACATAGAGAATTTAATGAATAAATTAGTCTATTATTTTTAATACAGATATGACATCCCCTGGATGCATTACACTATAGCTTGGTTTCATGGCAGTAATTGATACATTACTAAACACTACAAACACAATATTTCTCTAAGATGGCAACAATTATTCTAAACCCAATCTCAGTAAAACCTAACCATAATCAACAAATTTAGAGATGGTCCAATATGAGTAAGAAAAATAATAACTTTAAGAGTATTCAGGGTCACCTGGGTGGTTCAGTCAGTTAAGTGACCAGCTCTTGATTTTGGTTCAGGTCATGATGTCAGGGTGGTGAGATCGAGCCCTGCATGGGCTCCACGTTCAGTGGGGAGTCTGCTTGAGATTCTCTCCCTCTCCCTCTGCTCCTCCCCCGACTCTCACGTATTTTCTCTCTCTGTCTAAAAGTAAATGAATAAACAAATCTCTTTTAAAAAAAAAAGAGTAATTCATCCAGTTGGAAAACAAATTTTAAGGAGGCAACATTCTTTAACAAAAATTGTACAAGGCCAGTTAACCTAAAGGTAGGAGTTTTAGATGTGGTTTCTCTACTTATTACCAGTCATTGACTGTCTCTGTGCATTAATTTTCCTCATCTATACAATGGTTATCACAAAACTTTCCCAACATAGCCCAAGCTCTATATACATAAAATAAAATGATGTTTGTAAAAGTGACTGTAAAATGCTATACAAATATCAGATTATTTTTCTCAATATAGAAGCCAAAGGAAGACAGTTTTAAGAAGAGAATTAGTCCAAAGGCATCAAATGCTTCAGCGGAATTAAATTAAATATAGCCTGAGGAGAAAAGTCGCTAGACTGGTATTTTTAGAGTTGCTTGAGAATATATATTGAATAGAACGGTAAATATATTTCGACCTAGATGAAGAAGTTTGCCTTCTCATTGCCTCTCTCAGATGGTGTAGTAGTTACGCACACAGGCTCCAAAGTCAGACTGGCTGAGTTTATAACTCACTTCCCAGCTGAGTGAACTTGGATAAATCACTTAAGTCTCTGTGCTTCAGCTTGTTCATCTCTATGCTGGGGGCAATAACAGTAACTACCTCAACTTGAATAAACCCCTGTCAGCTTCCCTCCTCAGTAAAATGGGATAACATCTACTTATTTTTATTGTGAACTCAAAGGAGAGAAAGTTTATGAAAGTACGCAGATATAATGTCGTAGATTTTCTATTAACTGATACTTGAATTTTGTGATTATTTCTATTACATATTGTGTCTTGTAATACTGGAACACGTATCCAAGCATACTTGAAGTCACACAGAGGAGAAATTGAACTGGATGATTCTCAAACACCACATCCAAGAATAGCCTTTAACCCTCAAATTTTCCCCTTATGATAGCAAACAAGGAATGAACCAGACATGAAACACAGCTAGTCCCTTGGCATGTTCCCCATTCCTCAAACAACAAGAAATTTCCCTATTATCCTTCTACTCTAAGTCAGTCAAACATCATTATTTTATATATCAAAGAGTTAAAAGTTCTGTTATTTTCCTACTACCCTTTCCAAAATGTGAATGCTATTAGTTTTCCTGAAATGGTTATAATTTGTTTGGATCATCTTGCATTTTCTCATTTGATTTATATTTTGAAATGGATTTTCAAGTTTAAGGTATTATTTAAGGACAAGGAAGAAAGTTTATCTGTCTATAGGAAGGTAAGTCACCCATGATTCAAAACTCTTTAGCAGCCGCATTAAACTAATTATGAGTGTGGCATGGAAACTACGGAAAAGAGATGAGTTTTTATTTGTTTAAATACTCAAAAGCTATATAAGTAGTAAATATGAGATATATATTTTATTTTTTTAAAGATTTTATTTATTTATTTGACAGAGATCACAAGTAGGCAGAGAGGCAGGCAGAGAGAGCGAGCTGGGGAAGCAGGCTCCCAACTGAGCAGGGAGCTCGAGGCGGGGCTCTATCCCCGGACCCAGAGATCATGATCTGAGCCGAAGGCAGAGGCTTAATCCAATGAGTCACCCAGGTGCCCCAAGAAATATGTATTTTAAATGTGTATATTTTATTTTGAATTAATGTACAATCTATTTAATGTACAAATACATACTTTCAAACAGATTATTTTGCTTTTATTTCTGTGGAATTGGTCTGTAGCAAGGAATAAATATGCACCCAACAGGAGCATGTAGTAAAGTAAGGTAGGCTAGATTTTTTTTTTTAAGCAGTCTTACACATTTGCCTTTTCCAACTCCAGATTAAAAAAATTTTGTTCCTACAAAACAAACAGAGTCCATTTAGCCCACTTAATCCAGTGATATAGCACTATCTCAAGAGCTCTTTTCATTTAGGATTTTCTAAAGATGGGAAAGAATAATGATTAAGCTTAAAATAAAATTCTGTCTACTAGATCTTTAAGTTATACATAAATTTATGCAATCACTAAAATTTTATACAGTGGGGCTTTTAAGTAAACTTTCCCTTCCTCCTTATGGAAGTAGGTGGTGATAACGCTTGTTAATTATGGACAAAGGAATTCCTTGGTGGTTCTCTGTTCTTTCCTTGGTTTCTGCAGATACTTTGCTCCACACTTCTTCTTTATTGGGTGTTAGCTAGACTCACAGAGAGGCATTCTGATCTGCTCCTATGGGTAGTATGATTTACCTCCATATAGGAAGGTCTGCAATCATTCTGTCTTTCTAAGCAATGAATAGGTAACTCTAATTTTGGACTTCACATCTCAGGAGTTCATTGTTGGTGCACAGCTAAGCCTTTCTCTCTTTGCTAGCTATCAAGCAATCTCTAGCTACCTAACTTCTTAGTCTATTTTTCAACTGGTTCTGAACTCAGGCAAAGAAAAAGATTGCCATTTATTAAGCTTCATAAATTTCCAACAATGAAAAAATGCAAGCATATTGTTTAGAGATACATAAATATGTAGTGAAAACATAAAGATATGCCTGAAAATGATGTACTCCAACCTCAGGTAACACCCAGAGCTTAATACTCTTCACAGTGTTGCATTCTTAAGCTGGATATCAGGCATACAAGTGTTTATTAATTCACTCTTGGAATTATTTCCACAGCTTTCTTTATCTAAGCTGAGCACTCTCACTCTTTTCTCTTTCCTCTGCTGTTGGCAGTTGTTTGTCAATCTGGGATGAAGGGAGGGTTTATACACAAATTTTGGCAAGGAAGAGAATAGTTTCTTTTTTGATGTACACATTGAAAAATGGATTTTCCATTGTTAAGTACCATGAAATATCCCCCCTATTAAAGGAGGCATAAGGCAACAAACTGAATAACCTTTTCATAGCTGATACTGAGAGTTGGGGTCTACCCAAAAGCTAGATCTCTTGCTTTTCCCCTTAACCTAATGAGTATATCAACATATTACATAGAATCAGGGTCATCATTGTTCCAGCAAGCTTGAAAGGTGTTCTAGGGTAATGTATCAGCACTTACGTGGTCCTTGAAAAAGACTAATCTCTTTAAATCATTCCCATAGCACAGATTCAAACAGCAGCCAAATGTAATAAGCTAATTATGGGTAAGATTCAAGTGTCATTCCTTATTAAATCAACGCTATAAAAACCCTCCCTAAATTTCCTAATCAGTAGACATGAACAATTAACATCTAATTAGTCATCCATCACCCTTGCTAAAAATGTTTTAAAAGAAAAATTAAAGAGATTTCTCTCATAAAGATTCCACTGAAAATGTGTAATAGTGTCCTTTTCCACTTACATAGTCATCATTTGCTATCTAGCAGCCTACTTGCTAAGATGATTATTTTAAATATGAAATCTATTAATTGGAATATTCCAAGAATATTCAAGAATCCCATCATTCAATGGTTCTTAACGACTTTATTGACAATTTCAGGCTAACCAACTGACTTTGCAAAGAAGGACACTGAGACTAATGGGGTTTTCACTTGTTGATAAAGCCACAGTTGCATATAAGGCCAGATCTCAAGGAAATGCCCCATTTTTCCTTCATAGCCTAAAACACACACACACACACACACACACACACACACAAAGAGATTAGTGCTTTCAACTTACTTCATTAGATCACCAAGTTCCTTCTATTATTTGAGTATAGCAACTAAGAGCTCATTTCCATCTGGCTTTACACAGTTTAAATACCTTAGTAGATACAAGCTAGGAAACTAGAGTCAGAGTGGCTGGGCTCAAATCCCTTTCTTTGCACTTATTAACTGTGAGGATTTAGATTGGTTACTTAAAGGGTCTGTGTCCTTCCTTTCTCATTCATGAAATGAAGATGGTTAACAATGCAGATAACAACAATAAGACAGTATCTACCCCAAAAGCTGGTTTCAGAATTAAATGAATGATACTCTAAAATGTTTCAACAATCTATGGAAAATTTAAGTGCTCATTAAATGTTATCTACTCAAAATACAGCATCCCTTGAACTTTCTCTATTTCATCCAAATTCATTTTCTAGAAAATAATAGGTACACTGATCTATAACAGAATGAGACCACTGTTCAGACAGCCCTGTTCCTGGACTTTCTATGTTCCCACCATGTCTATCTAAGACCAACAGAGAAGATATATTACCAGGAAAAGAGGAAATGCACCAGGGAAACAGAAAACAAGAAAAAGCCAACCATTAAGGCATCCCCAAACATTCGGTTGTTCTCATATTCATTCACACTTATAGACACCCTAGTCCTGGCAAACAACCCCAGCATATACATGGTTTCACCAGCAGGAACTTGACTAAAAGACATTATTAAGGTGGAAAATTACAAAATAATTTAACTTGGACCCTAGAATAAAGTTATAATAGATATCAAGAAACTCAGTAATACCAATTGCCTAGACTTGAAAGCATGTAGGGGGAAGGTGGCTTGGGTTTTATTCATTTATTTTTCACTGGCCCCGTGGCAGGTCCCACTCTGGTGCTAATATATTTTTATTAAACTTCCCAGCTTCCAGGGGTTCTGGCCATCCACAGGGTCTATAGTATAAACAGCAAATATGAAAACAATCAGTATGTAATGCCTTCTCTTCTTTTCTCTCATTGTGCATTATGAACATCAAGAATTCTTTTTTCTTTAACAACAATCTGGTATCTAAGAACTGTTCTTTGTGATTATGATCTATAGAGCAAACATATATATATTTAACCTTCATGTTTTCTTCACGTACTAAACATACCTTGATGCTATATTAGGAATAGAATATTTCATAGGCAGGTGTTGAGAGTTAGATAAGGAAGAAGAAATGGCTATCTTCTTGGAGCTATTGCCTAATGATACATATAGACAGATCAACACATAGTTATTTAACATGTGATGAGTTCTCTGGTAGGTCTTTCTGACTCTACTTCAAATAATCTACATACTATCCAATATGTCTAATTTCTCCTGTATCTGAAACCTTTCCTTCTTTTCTGGATAATTCTCTTGGTTTTTTGTTTGTTTGTTTTGTTTTGTTTTTAATATGTTCAAATCCCTTTGTATTAAAACATGTCACTTCATTCTATTTCCCCTTTATAGCCAAATTTCATAGATATGTCTGCCCTCCCAATTTCTAATTCTTTACATTCGGTTTGTTCATCAACATTCAGAAAGGTGTCTTCAACTCATCCCTCTCCACCAAAATAAATGTCACTGCCTTTGTAAAAATCCCTAGTCATAAATCCAATGCACAATTTACAATCTATATCTTTTTTGACCTCTGAGCAATATTCAATAAAGCACACTTTCTTTCAAAGCATACTTTTTCTTTGCTTTTAAGTATTATTTTTCTCTTTGTAGTCTGACTGCTCTTTCACAACATCCTTTGCAGCTAAGCATTCTCTACCAAGACATTAAATATTTGATTTTCTTAAAGTTCAAATTTGAACTTTAAGAAAATCAAATATAGGTACTTTTTTTTGTCACTGTACCACCACTATCCAATAGAAATATAATGTGAGTCATAAATGGCACATGCATAATTTTAAATATTATAGAAGCTACATCAGAAGTGTAAAAAGAAACAGATGAGACTAGTTTTAATAACTCAATATATCCAAAATATTATCATCTCGACATGCAATCAACATAAACAATTTTCGGTGAGATATTTTACATACTTTGTATCCTACTGAATTTCCAAAATCTGGTGTGATTTTAGCTTCAGACCAGCCATATTTCAAGTGCTGAGAAGTCCCATGTCATTAGGGTTCCCGTATTGAATGGTATAGCTCTGTTCTTTAAAGAGTTGCATGGTATCATATCTCCCTGTGGTTTGAATTACCACTTCAAAACACAAACGCTAAAACATCTATGTCCAGCCCAGACCTCTTCCGTGTTCTATATAATTTACTGTATATTTGACATCTCCCCTGGGGTGTCTCAAATTCTCCTCAAATTCAATGTGCCTATGTTCAAAAGCATGACCTTCTCCTCCCAACTCAAACTTCCTCCGTCTTCCCTTATCTTGATAATTAGCACTATTATCTATACAGTTTTTTACAAGGTAGAAACTTACCTGTCCTGATAACTGCCTTTCAGTTTAATAGTAAGCCTTGATAATTTTATTTCCTTTGAGAAGCAATCTCATCACATCTTTCTTCTATTCTAGCCTGAACTAACATTATCTCTAGGATGGCTACTTAACTCCCTGAACAAGATCTGGTTCCATGTTACATGCTTCCTTAATTCTCTGATCTATTTACATAGCACTAATCACAATTTATAATTAAAATGTATGATCATCAGGGTACCTGCATGGCATAGTCAGTTGTGTCTAACTCTTGGTTTTGTCTCAGGTTGTGAGGTTGAGACCTGAGTCAAACTCCATGCTCTGTACAGCATCTGCTTGAGGTTCTCTCTCCCTTTCCCTCTGCCCCTTCTGCTCATACTCTTTCTCTCTCTAAAATAAATAAATCTTTAAAAAGTAAAATAGGGGCATCTGGGTGGTTCAATCAGTTAAGCGTCAGCCTTTGGCTCAGGTCATAATCCTAGGGTCCTCGGGTGGAACCCCGCATCAGGCTCACTTCTCAGCAGAGAGCCTGCTTCTCCCCCTCCCTCTGCTGCTCCCCCTGCTTGTGGCCTCTCTCTCTCTCTCTCTGACAAATAAATAAATAAAATATTTTTAAAAATAAAGAATTATTAAAAAGTAAAATAAGATGTTTATCTTGTTCATTTACTGACAAATTACGAAATTATAAAATTCAACAAGCAAGAACCATGCCTGTTTTGCTCACAATTATATTGCAAGATACTTAGCAGGCATCTGGTATATCATAAGTACTTAATAAACACTTGTTAAATAAGGAGCACCTAATCCAGTATTAGAGGGTCAGGAAAAATCAGAAAATTGTGTCTTTCTTACAGGGATGATTTACCATAAAGCAATTTGGTCTTATCTAAGTTAAAAGTGCATTAATCTTCTATCTAAATCCTACTTCTAGGAAATTACACCATAGAAATACACATGTTGGTGTAGCACAGAAATGATTCACATTACTTCAGTGAATATTTTCTGCCAGGATAACCATTTTACCTCTATTACGCTACCTAATCTCCCTACTAACTCTGCGAAATAAATACTATTACCCATCCTTTAAAAATAAACAAAGAATACAGTCCAAAGAAGTTAAAGAGCTGACTCAATTCACATACTGAGAAAAGTAGCGGGGCCATTAATTGACTCAGGTCATTAGATTTTTAGAAACCTAATATTGCCTCTTACCATATATAATACTAAACAACTTCCAACTGAAATTTCCACAAGTAGGAAAAGGACTAAATGTTGTATGCTATTTCCATGCCATGGAAGAATATAGTGACATCATGCAAAAGAAATACAAATGGGAAGAACACAGAAACATTAGATCCACAGAAACATTTCAGACATGCTGCTAAATGAAAAAGGCAAGTTGCACACAAACTGAGGTGTGGTAGTAGAATCTTGACCTTCATGTTCACCTCTGCCTGGTATGACTCCCACAAATATGTTTCCTTACCTTTGCAGATGTAATGAGTACATCTAATCAACTGACCTGAAAATAAAGGGATTCCTCCGAATTATCCATGTGGGCTCAATGTAAAAAAACTCTTAAAAGCAGAGCTTTCATCCTGGCTGAGGGTAGAAGGGAAGTCAGAAATTTTTAAAGCATGAGAAGAACTTGACCTACCATTGCTGCTTTGAAGTTAGAGGGGCTGTATCAAAAGGCATGGGAGCCCCCAGTAGCTAAAGACAGCCGTTGGCCAATGGCCAGCAAGGAAACAAGGATTGCAGATCTACAGCTGCAAGGAACAGGATTCTGTCAACAGTCTAAATAAGCACAGAAGCAGTTTCTTCCTCCAAGTCTCCATGTAAGAGCTAAGCCCGGCCAACATCTTCATTCCAGCCTTGTGAAAGCAAGAAGTTAGAATCTAGCTGAGCCATGCCAGATCTCAGATCTATGTAAGTGTGAGCTAATAAATTGGGGCAGTTATAAGCCACTATATTTGTGGTAATTTATTATGCAACAATAGACATTTAATACAACATGTAATATGATCACTTTTTTTCAATATTTATGTGTTCATATAAAGGTTTGAAAATGCACAGGAATAGGACTGGAAAGGTAAACACAATATGGAGAATACATTGAACTCTAGGGAGTCTCGAGGTTGCAGGAGGCAGGTAAACAGGGTTCTTCACATTTAATTCCATACAGGCACTTATTTAGTTGACTCCTTTATCAGCAGGATGGATTTGTGTATGTATTATTTCAAAACAACAAAAGATAATGCTTTAAAGTATGGTGATGCCAATGAATTGGAAATCAATCATGATGCTTCTCCTCCAAACTGGTATTCTAAAATCAATCAAGATGCACAATATCATCAGTCAGTTCCTAGACACGAAAACAAATCAAGCTGAAAGAATTGCCCAAGGAGTCACGGTCCCAAGTAACTGAATGATGAACAGTTACAGAAATCTGTTCCAGTTCATCTTCTCAATACTCCCTCTAGTTGTTGAAGTACAGTCATGACCCCATGAGCCCAGTGATTTTTGCAAACCTACACAATCTGGACACTTATGACATAAAATAAGAACCATCATCTTTAATCCTTTTCCTCACCTACAATTGAAAACTACCCTAACAAGACTGCTGAAAATTTGGCCAATATATCAGAGAGAGATTCCATGGCAACACGACCAAAAGGCTCCAGAAGCAAAGCAATTTCTGCCCATGGAATCGGCCAGCCCTAAAGAGCCTCTTTCTCTCTCCCTCCCCCTTTCCTTCCTTATCTTCCTCCCTCCTATCCTTCCCTTCTGTTCTTGGTGAGTCATTTTCCTAACCATCTGAATAAATGCAAAAATTTATTTATAGAAAGACAATAAAATTTTATAGAATTTAAATAAGTAAAATATACATTTTTGGTATGACTATGAAATTCAAAGGATCCTATAGAGTTTATAAAAGTTAGTTCTTTTATTGTTAGTCATTTTCTCCAAGCATTCTAACATTTCAACTTCAACATCAAATATCCACTGCTTTTCAGTCAAAATCAGCTAACTGCAATTTGAGACATTTTCTATAATTTAGCTTATTCATATTTTAGAAAATCTCATGAGTAGAAAATATATGACTTAGAAAAAAATGGACCTGCAGCAATTTGGTAATTACGTTTTTTTCAGCAGAAAATGCAGATCTATGCTCTTCACATAAAACATAATGGGTGTTTAGAAGTCAAGGAGTCCACAGAGACACTACAAGGACTAAATATATTATCCTTAAAAACTAATTCTGTCATTTATGATTCATAGCCAACTCCTTAAGTAAAGTTACAGATTTTCAAATTATCCCATTGAGATAGAAGAGGAGAAAAGAAAAGGCCAGACTCACATCCGTCTCTGCAACCAAGGAGTTGCAGTAATAACCAACTTTCTCAGTGGCTTGCTAAAAATGCTATTTCATCTGTGTTTCCTAAAAGCACCTCTTTTGAAGAAAATCCACATATCATTTTACTTTACTATATGCTGGAATGAAAAATAGATGCCCACTGTCAGCCAACTATATTGATTACGAGTGAAAATGTGATCATTTTGCATTGACTTGCCCCAAAGCACCGCGTTCCATCAAAGCAGCAGAAGGAAATTAATGCTTTCATATCGTACCTAAGAAAAATATGAGATGTTGTTCACTTTGCCCTTTAGACAAAGAAGTATATGCAATGGCTGAAAGGTAATAGCTTTCAGAACATGAACTCGAGACTTTTATTAAAATCATTATTTAATGCACAAAAAATAATGAACCTACTGCTATGGCATTTAAAGCAGCCATTTGCAGTCATTACCTCTTAGATCATAAGGTTTACTTTGTTAAAAGTCAGTAATTCTCAGATCAAAATTATGCTCTTGTTTCACCTAGATTACGTGTCTTAAGTGATAACTTCTTATATATACATATCAGTCAAACAGTGTGAAAACTATGAATTGGTCATGATGGGAATTATTTGTTTATATTTTATTTGACTTCAATTTTACCCACAAGACTAATGGCCTTACTAGTTTTTATAGGACACCTATGTTTGGCCCAGCACAACTCTTTAAATATATATGGAACTATATAAGTTGGCTTGCATAATTATTTTATTTATTATGTCCTCAGTGGTTACCACAGTACCGACTTTAAAATAATGCAAAGGAGCTCCATTTAAAAACTGCAAGTTCTAAATACCAAAAATCATATTCATAACATGTAAAAATCTAGAAACAGATATTTGACATCCTGGTGATTTTGTATTTTTGAAAATTTACCTAGCTTATCAATAATATTCTCTATAGAAGTATACACTCTATTTCTTAAAATACACTTTGAAATTCAATTCCCCTAGAAGTAGAAACTCAATTTCAAATTGGCGAAACATCTGATGTAAATTGTGGAGAAAATGGGAGACTGTTGCTTTTCAATCCTGAATATTATAATGAACCAACTGTTATGATATTAGTCATACACACGTATACGATGATACTGGACCAGACACCATGTACATGAAGATAGTGAACCACACTCTTGAATATAAAGAAATGCTGAACTGAACAATGACCTCACCTTGGCAAACTAATGGTAACTTTCAGCATGTCAAATAGTGCTACGTTCTCCTACATATCAATAGAGGAACTTTAGAGAATTTTTCCTTGTTATTGTCCAGATTTCCAAGATGTCCTTGTGGAAATAAAAATAAGCTTAATTCACATCTTCTAGATTACCAAATCCGGATTAGCCTTTTATTAGCTACATGACTTTGGAAATTATTGTTAAATTTTTAAGCTAATATTTAGCAAGTATTTATAGGTCACCTTCTATGTGAGATTTCTCCCTGACACACTTTTATTTATCTGTTTGTTAATTTTGTTTTAATTCCCACCGTTAAACCTTCACTCAGATATGTCCTATCTTTCACTCCTAGTCAGAATACTTATCACCACCTGCCACATGCACATTTTCGGCTATTACAATGCTCACTAGAGAGTTTCCTTAGGATTAAATATTGTTTAGACTACCACATGACATATCAGAAACCCAGCTATGCTGTAAGGTATTGATGAACCACAGCTGGCCAGCAAGGCAGCATCAAAAAATTTTCTCCACAGAAGTCCTTGAAGCAATTCCTAGTACACTTCCACATCTAGGGACCATCTGGGCACAAGGAGATGAGGGGCAAGGGTATTCCTAACTAATAGCCTCATAACTGAAAGAATCCGGTATTTCTTTTAACAATTCTATGACCACAGCACATAGGGATTGCACAGAGTAACTAGCGTCATACCACTCAGGAAAGCCCATGATATGGCATTTCCATTATGCACTGGTAGCTCCTGCATATGTCCTACCAATCCAGATGTAATTGCTTAACTTGGGGTCACTTTTCATCAAAAGTAATGTTGTTGAATTACAGTTGATAATCTATGCTTATTAGATTTCTAGGGGAACACTACTGGAGTAGGAACCCAAGGTCAGATTCTCATTTTACTGAGAAAGAGTTTGATTAAGTGTCTGTGCACAACTATTTTTTCCAAAATGGTTCTTGCAAAAGGTAAGTATGACAAAGGCAGAGATGTTTATATGTTCGTTCATACTGAATGCTGATTAACTAGTCTCTGTAATGATACCTGAGACACAAACTGAATTGGCAAATAAATAAATGTCTCTGTTTTCTTTTCTATAGAATGAGGATAATACATAGCAGGGTTATTGTGCAGATAAAATGAGACAATACTTATGAAACACTTAGCACAGGGCCTAATATAGTTTCAATGCTCAAGCACTGTTAACTTATTATTTTTACTATTATGGTTAGTAATCTATGGAAATTCAAATAGATAAAAATCTAAAATCAGAAATCAATGAAACCAAAAATAAATAAATGAATATGCCCAAATATATTAGTTTTCATTGCTAAACCATGCTGAAAAGGCTCATATGTTTAGTAACCTTTTTGTTGGGGGTAATTTAAACAAGATAGTATTATCTCCTTCTGAAATAATATGATTTCCTCGTAAAATACATCCATTTGGGGTAGCTTTGGTTTTGGTGTTTTTTTTTAAGATTAGCCTAATATATTTTACTTTTCAAGTGCTTTTCTGTTGGATATTCTTATCACTCAATTTATATTGGCTAATTTATGATTCCAAAGTTATTAATGAGTCATTTAGCTTGACAATGTGAGTTAGAATGATCTTCTTAAAGTATAATTAATTATAAAGGTGGCCTAAGTAAACCTGAGATCTATAATGGAACATTGCTCAGCATCACAGGATTCTCAGAACCTTATGACTGTCTGTGAATATACTAGCCATGTGTGTTACACACGTAGGGAAACAATTACCTGTAGAGACCAATCAATAAGGGTTCATTTTACCTCCCCAGAGGCAAAGATAAATTTGTTATATGGAATGAAGGCATTCCTTTAATACCTAGTAAAACTTCAGTTATGTATTACAATTTGATATATGTTCAGTTCAATGTTTGGCAAATTATTGTTCTAGAAAATTATTAATGCCATCAATAGCTTCAAATTTATACTCTGCATTTTTGTTTCTTCAGTCTCTATTCCTAATTTTGCTTATGTGTATTTTTATGGGTTTTTTCTCATTGAATTTATTAGATGATTACCTTGTCTTTGTTTATACATGAGTGAGTCTCAGGGCATCAGGGTGGCTCAGTTAATTAAGTATCTGATTCTTCATTTTTGCCTCAGGTCACGATCTCAGGGTCATGAGATCAAGTACTCTCTCATGCTCCCCACTGAGGGTGGAGCCTGCTTAAGATACTCTCTCTCCCTCTCCCTTTGCCCCCATCCCCCACTTGAATATGTGGGATTTAAGATTGAAAACAAATGAGAAAAGGGGGGGAGGGGAGAGAGAGAGAGACAAACCAATAAGCAGACTATTAACCACAGGGAACAAACTCATGGTTCCAGTGGGGACATGGTGGGGGGATGGGCTAAATGGGTGATGGGGCTTAAGGAGTGTACTTGTGATGAGCACTGGGTGTTGTATGGAAATGTTGAATCTCTATGTTGTACACCTGAAATGAATATTACACTGTCTGCTAACTACCTGGAATTTAAACAAAATCCTTTTAAAAAGAATAGATGATTCCTTCCTTCACAAATAAACAACTACTGAATTTTGATTTTTTTATTATTTGGGTTCCAATTTGGGTCAAAATGCTAGGGGTCAGCTCAACATACACTTACTTCTCTTATTTATTGTTGCAGCGATGTTCCCAAAAATGTTGATTTTTTTTTGTAATTAGTCTTTCATTTTTCTTCATTGGTAAAAAATATCTATTACTGAAAGTAAAAGTCATTAATTTCTCTCCAGTACTTTACTAATTTTCCGTGTTATAAAATGAGTCTTTTTTGTTGTTGTTCACAAATCATAATATGACTCAGCTTATTAAGTTTTATTCTATTGTGTCTTTAGTTACTACTTATATCTCAGGTCTTCTGATGTCAACTTAAGAAAGTTATATGTTTGGATCATTCTCTGCCCACCATATTAGCTTCTCCTTTTGCATATTTTGCATTTGAGTCTCCTCTGCACTCCTCTAACATTATGGAAGAGCTTAAGTGTGCCTATTATATACTTCTTCCTACAGTTTAGTTCCACTTCTTGTGTTGGCATTAATCCTGTGATTATTGTTTACATTGTATAATCTTTACTGCCATCTAACTAACAGACAGCTCATGTTATATCAGTCTGTTGTCTATTTCATCTATTTTATTTCATGAACTCCAACTTAGCTGAATTTTATTGATATTACAAAGCATCTATAATTTACTTTTATTTTCAGAAGAAGGGTTTTTTTTCAGTACCTTGAAGGCTATATTTTAAGCATGTTCCTTTATTTATAATTTCCCTTTCTCACCTATCTATTTACCCCTAGATGAGCAATGCTTATACAATCTCTTTGTTTGGTAACAGACACTAAATGGGTTCTCCTTTGTGGAATTTTGTAGGCTTCACTATACAGTGGATATGATGCGATAGTCTGGAAAAGACTTAATTCTCTTGCTAGAAAAAAATGGAGCATCCTTCTCCCAAGAATCTTTTCAGCCTACACAAAAACAGACACATAGACCAATGGAACAGAGTAGAGTCCAGATATGGACTCTCAACTCCATGGTCAAATAATCTTCAACAAAGCAGGAAAAAATACCCAGTGCAAAAAAGTCTCTTCAATAAATGGTACTGGGAAAATTGGACACCTATGTATAAGAATGAAACTCGACCATTCTCTCACACCATACACAAAGATAAACTTGAAATGGATAGAAGACCTCAACATGAGGCAGGAATCTATCAAAATCCTAGAGGATAACACAGGCAGTAACCTCTTTGACATTGGCCACAGCAATTCTTTCAAGACGAGTCTCCAAAGGCAAAGGTAATAAAAGCAAAAATGAGCTTTGGGGACCTCATCAAGATCAAAACCTTCTGCACAGCAAAGGAAACAGTCAACAAAACAAAGAGGCAACCCACAGAATGGAAGAAGATATTTGCAAACAACACTACAGAAAAAGGACTGATATCCAAAATCTATGAAGAACTCCTCAAACTCCACACTAAAAAAACAGAGTGTTGACATGAGTTAATCACGTCAAAAAATAGGCAGAAGACATGAACAGACACTTCTCCAAAGAAGACATACAAATGGCTAACAGACACATGAAAAAATGTTCATCATTATTAGCCATCAGGGAGATGCAAATCAAAACTACATTGAGATACCACCTTATACCAGTTAGAATGGCCAGAATTAACAAGTGATGGAGAGGATGTGGAGAAAGGGGAACCCTCCTACATTGCTGGTGGGAATGCAAGTTGGTGCAGCCGCTTTGGAAAACAGTGTGGAGAGTCCTCAAAAAATTAAAAATAGAGCTACCCTATGAGCCTGTAATTGCACTACTGGGTATTTACCCCAAAGATACAGATGTAGTGAAAAGAAGGGCCATATGTATCCCAATGTTCATAGCAGCAATGGCCACAGTCGCCAAACTGTGGAAAGAACCAAGATGCCCTTCAACAGACGAATGGATAAAGAAGAGATGGTCCTTATATACAATGGAGTATTACTTAGCCATTAGAAAGGAAGAATAACTGACTTTTGTATTAACATGGACGGGACTGGAAGAGATTGCGCTGAGTGAAATAAGCCAAGCAGAGAGAGTCAATTATCATATGGTTTCACTTACTTGTGGAGCATAAGGAATAACATGGAGGACATTAGGAGAAGGAAAGGAAAAGTGAATTAGGGGAAATCAGAGGGGGAGACGAACCATGAGAGACTGTGGATTCTGAGAAACAAACAGGATTTTGGAGGGGAGGTGGGTGGGGAGATGGGTGAGCCTGGTGGTGGGTACTAAGGAGGGCACGTATTGCATGGAGCACTGGGTGTGGGGCATAAACAATGAATCTTGGAACACTGAAAATTTTTTAAAAATGAAAATCTTTTCAGCCTAGCTCTTTTCCACTATTGACTCTATGTCTGGAAATAAAAGAAAATCCCAAACATATTTCTTATTTAGTGGCCTTGTGTTTTGGGGGAGTTGTTTCAGAGAAGTATTAATGAAGGTTGCTTGCTTTGGAGGATTATGAGTGCTTTGCTGCATTCATCTGGTCACTGAAAGTCTTATGCTTGTAAGGTAGGTATACCTAGTTGACAACTTTGAGAAATCTCCTTCAGATTTTTTTTTTTTTGAGGGGTCCTTTTGATTGTTTCTTTCTTAAGATTTGTGTGTGTGTGTGTGTCTGTGTGTGTATTTACACTTTTCAGTGCATTTCAATCATTCTTCCTCAGGGCTTCCACACGTCTGTGGTTATTAGAAATTCTTTTTGGTATCTGACATATATTTGACCAATAACTTTTAATTTCTTCACAAATCTGAGCAGTAAAATCAGACACCTTAGATTGCTGGTCTCTTAACCAGAAAGCCCCACTGATATTTCTAACTATGCTGTTGTAAATTCTTATACTCATGAAGGTGGCCAAGATAATCTGTGAAATAGATATTCATCTTAAACACTGATAAACAAAATAGTGTAAAATGTCATTTTTCCCCAAATTTATCACTATCACTCTTTGTACTGTATTTTTCTCCTATATGGTCATTTATGTCTCTAATGTAAACATTCATACAAATAAAAATACATTTTATGGCTTTTTCCCTTTAACTAAAATAGAAAAACCACCATGACAGAAAGCTCCAGCTGGGTATTTTAGAACGTTAAGTGTTAAAAAAATTCTCATTTGAATTTTTGGGAGGAATGATAAAAGAAGACCTTTATCTTAAAAAAAAAATTACAAAAAGCTAATATATATATAACTATATAATGATATACATCGTAATATATTATGCCTTATATTATATATTACATGTAAATCTATAACAATTATATAAATATATTGTGTATAATACATTATAAATATTTTTTTTCAAGCTGGCCTGTGTGAGCATTCAATAAATATTTGTCATACGCATGTCTGACAGAAGGAAATCTTGGGAATAACCTATGTCAAAATCTCTTCTTGGGGGGCAAAGATAATTTATTTTAAAATGCTATTTTAATGTCTACTTGTTATAGAGAAGAAAGGGCACCCAGAACACAAGGCACATAAATACAGGATTGATCACATATGAAAACAAATGAGGATGCAAGCTGATGACATCAGGGACTTTCCACATACTAAATTTTATGATGGGCAGAATGTATAACATTTACATAAAGGCAACAGAAACACAATGATGATTACACAAGGAGACAAATATAAAGACTAGAAAACTCAAATCAACTGTCTTTGTTCAAATCAAATTTACATCTGAAAAGTATCCCAAAACAGGCTTAATCAACCATGTTTTACTCAACAGAAAAGGGGGAATAAGCTTCCTACATTTGGGCTGCCATGCAAAATACCTTCATAAGTAGCATGATAAATAAAAAGTGATTTGAGGAAGATGTTTTTAAGAATGCAAAAATGAAAGTCTTCAGTGATTTCCATCTATAAAATACTCTAAATTGCTCTTTTGTCAAAGTTGTCTGAGTCACTGAATATGTCTGCATTTTCTAATTTTCAAAATGGGCAAAGAACTCCTAATATCAGTTCTTTGGGAAATAATCTCAAAGATTAAATATGACCTTATAAGTATTCTTAAGCAAAGGATCTACCACTAAAATGAAATTTTATAAAGTAGATAGCTATAATCCATCACAAACCTCTACTCCACCGAAATCAAGTTCAAAGCATATGCATACAGATACCTGATCACTTACCTGGGGATACCCACATAAACTCTAGCAAAGAAGAGATCACTGCATTAAAAAAAAATACAAATCAGATGTCCTAATTCTTTAATTTAGAGCATAGAAATTAAGGCACTAGCCATTGCTTTTGATCTGAAAAATCGAATCACACAGCTATTAAAGAGAAAAGAGTTTATCAGGTTCCATAATGATTAGACAGCTATTTAGAATCAATGACAGAAAGATAAAGGAGGAGCTGGATTTTCTTGCTTACACACTTCTATCATCAAGCTAGCTAGCAGTAAAATGAATTTGGATAACTCAAAGTAAATTTATATACACACATTTTAATTTAAAAACTGTATTTTTTAGAGAAGTCTTAGGTTCACAGTAAAATTGAGTGGAAAGTAGAGTTCCCATATATCCTTCCTGTCCACACACATACATAAGTTCTTACAGTATCAACATCTCCCAAAAGTGGTACATTTGATACAGTTGATGAACCTACACTGACACATCATTATTACCCAAAATCCATAGTTTACATTACGATTCACTCTAGGTATTGTATACTCCATGGGTTTTGACAAATGTCTAATGGCATTTATCCACTATTGTAGGAACTATAAAATAGTTTGACTGCTCTAAAAACCCTGTGTTCCACCTATTCCTCTCTTCCCTGCCCATTCTGACGACCACCAATCTTTCTACTGTCTCTATAGTTTTGCCTTTTCCAGAATTCATAAAGTTGAAATCATATAGTATATAGCCTCTTCAGATTGGCTTATTTCACTTCGTTAATATGCATTTAAGTTTCCCCCATTTCTTTTCATGGCTTGATACCCATTTCTTTTTGCACTGAATAATATTCCATTGCCTGGAAATACCACAGTTTAGTAAAGTATTCACCTACTGAAGGTCATCTTCGTTACTTCCAAGATTCTGCAACCAAAAGTAAAAGTACTATAACCATCTGTGAAAATTTTTGCATAGATATAATTTTTCAACTCCTTTGGATAAATATCAAGGAACATACTGCTGGAATGTATGGTAAGAAAATGTTTAGTCTTTTAAGAAACTGCCAAACTGTCTTCCAAAGCGGCCATACCAATTTGAATTACCACCAGCAATGAATGAGCGAGTTCCCGGCCCTCTACATCCTTATCAGCATTTTGCATTGTTAGCATTCCAGATTTGGATTATTCTTATCAGTAGGTAGTTCTCACTGTTGTTTTAATTTGCAACTCTGTAATAATACCTGATGTTGCATATCTTTTGAGTATCTTCTATGCTTATTTGACATCTTTGTGTTGTGTATGCTCAGGTCTTCCACCTGTTTTTAAATCAGGTGGTTCATTTCCTTACTGTTGAGTTTTAAGAGTTCTTTGTGTATTTTGACCAATAGTCCTTTGTCATATGTGTCTTTTGCAAATATTTTCTTCCAGTGTGTGACTTATCATCCCATTCTCTTGGCATTATCTTTTCTAAAAGTTTTTAATTTTAATGAAGTCTAACTTATCAGTTATTTCTTCCATGTTTTATACCTTTGGTGTTTTAGCTAAAAAGTCCTCACCATACCCAAGGTCATCTAGGTTTTACTCTAACTTTCTAGAAATTTTATGTTTCACATTTAGGCCTATTATCCATCTGAGTTCATTTTTGGGAAGTTTATTACATCTGTGTTGAGATTCTTTTTTTTTTTTCATGTAGATGGACAGTTCTTAAAACATGATTAGTTGTAAAGGCTATTTGTGCTCCATTGTATTGCCTTGACTCCTTTGATAAAGATCTATAATGTTGTCTATAATCATGAAGGTCTATATCTGGGTTCTCTATTCTGTTCCATTGATTTATCTGTCTATTCTTTCACTAATACAAACCATACTTTCTTGACTACCATAGGTTTGTAATAAGTCTTGAAGGCAGGTAGTATCAAGTCCTCCAATTCTGTTCTTCCTAAACATACTGTAAAATATTCTGTATCTTTTTGGAGGTGCTAACATAAATGATAATGTGCTTTTAAACTCAAATCCCACTTGTGAACTGCTAGTATACAGGAAAGCAATTGACTTTTGTATGTTAACCTTTTATCCTGCAACTTTGTTATAATCACTAGTAATTCCGGGAGAGGCTTTTGATTGTTACTGATTTTTTTCAGTTTTTCTATATGGTCATGTTATCTGCAGTAGATATTTATTTCTTCCTCCCCAATATGTATACCTCTTATTTCCTTTGGCTTATTGGATTAGCTAGGAATTCTAGTACATTGTTAAAAAGCAAAAGTGGCAGGGGACATCCCTTGCTTATTTCTGATCTTAGTGGAAAAGCTTAGAGTTTTTCCACCAGTAAATATGATGTTAGCAGTATATTCTTTGTAGATACTCATTATCAAAGTTAAGGAAATTCCCCTCTATTCCTAGTTTACTGAGAGTTTTTATCATGGCTGTGTGCTGAATTTTGTCAAAAGCTTTTTTTTTTTAATATATTGATACAATCATATGATTTTTCTTTTTTAAAAAAATATAAACCTGTTGATATGATGGATTATACTAATTGACTTTGAAATGTTTAACCAACCTTGCAAACCTCAGATAATTCTCATTTGATCATGTTGTATAATTCTTTTTATGCATTATTGAATTCATTTGTTAAATTTTGTTGAGAGTTTTTGCATCTATATTAATGAAATATATTGGCCTATAGTTTTCTTATAATGTGTTTTTAAACTTTGATATTAGGGTAATACTGACTTCACGGGACGAGTAACAAAGTATTACCTGAGTATGTTTTGATCTTCCTAGTAAAACTTAGAGAAATGATACAATTTCTGCCTTACTGATTTGATGGAATTTACCAGCACATCCAGGACTGGTGCCTTATGTTTTTGAAGGTTATTAATTACTGATGTGATTTCTTTAATAGCTGTAGTCTTATTCAGAATGTCTATTTCTTCTTGTATGAGTTATAGCAACTCATGTCTCCCAAGGAATTGGTCTATTTCATCTAGGTTATCAAATTTGTAGACACAGAGCTGTTCAGAACATTCCTTTTTATCATTTTAATGTTCATGAAATCTGTAGTGATACATTTTTTATTTCTGATATTAGTAATCTGTGTCTCCTCTCTCTCTCTCTCTTTTTAGGTAAGCAGCCTAGGATTTTTTTATTGATTTTTCAAAGAACCAACTTCTGCTTGTTAATTGTCTCTACTGACTTTTTATCTTCAATTCCATTGATTTCTGCTCGAATTTTTATAATTTCTTTACTTTTTTCTACTTTTGGATTGAATTCGTACTTCTTTTTCAAGTTTACTAAGATAGAAGCTTGTTGATTTTAGATCTTTCTTCATTCTCATATGTGCATTCAATGCTATAAATTTCCTCTATGCACTGCTTTCACTGCATTCCACAAATTTTGATAAGTTGTATTTTCATTCTCATTATTTAAAAATATTTATTAATTTCTCTCAAGATTTACTCTTTGATTTATGTGTTCAGAACTATGTAGTTTAATCTCAAAGTATTTTGGATTTTCCAGCTATTTTTCTGTTGATTTCTATTTTAATTCCACTGTGGACTGAAAGCAGACATTGTATGATTCTTATTTTAAATTTCTTATGGTGTGGGACTCAGAGTGGTATAGCTTGGTGAATGTTCCATGTAACCTTGAGAAAAATGTGTAATCTGAAGTTGTTGAATGAAGTATTCTATATGATAGAGATACATAGACCAGTTGATTGATAGTGCTATTGAGTTCAATTATGTTCTTACTGAATTTTTGCATATTGTATATGTCCATTTCTTTTTTTTTTTAAGATTTTTATTTATTTGACAGACAGATCACAAGTAGGCAGAGAGGCAGGCAGAGAGAGAGAAGGAGGAGGCAGGCTCTCTGCTGAGCAGAGAGCCTGATGTGAGGCTCGATCCCAGGACCCTGAGATCATGACCTGAGCCGAAGGCAGAGGCTTTAACCACTGAGCCACCCAGGCGCCCCTATATGTCCGTTTCTGATAGAGGGGTCTTAAAGACTCCAACTATCAGAGTGGCCTCATGTATTTCTCCTTGCAGTTCTATCAGTCTTTGCCTTATGCACTTTGACCCTCCTTGTTAGGCACACACACATTAAGGATTTTTATGTCTTCCTGGATTATTGACCTCTTTATCCTACATAATGCCCCCCTTTATCCCAGATAACTTGCCTTTCTCTGAAGCCTGCTCAATCTCAAATTAATATAGCTACTCCTGCTTTCTTTTGATTAGTGTTAACATGGTGTAGTTCTTATCTCTATCCCTTTATCTTTAACCCATATGTGTCTTAATATTTAAAGTAGGTTTCTCAGAAATAACATATAATTGGGTCTTGTTTTTTGATACACTCTGACAATTACTGTATTTAGTTCACTGATATTTAAGGTGATTATTAAAATTATTGAATTAATACCTACCATATTTATTACCATTTTGTATTTGTTGCCCTTGTTCTTTGTCCCCCTTGTTGTCTTCCATACTTTCTCTGTCGTTAATGGCTTTAATCAAACATTTATATGATTCCAATTTCTCTCTTTTCCCAACATACTGATTATACTTTTTTGTACTGTTTTTTGATCCTCAAGTTATGACCCTAGAGTTTGCCATATATATTTGCATCTAATCCAAGCTCACTTTCAAATAACACTATACCACTTCATGTATAGTCAGAGTACCTTACAACAAAAAATATTTCCAATTCTTCCTTCTCATCCTTTATATCATTGCCATTATTCAATTCATTTATACATATAATACTTAACATTAGAATACATAATCAAATACTTCATGGCTACTATTTTTTTGAACAATCTGTTATCTGATAGATTAAGAATAAGAAAAGTAAAGGTTTTTATTTTACCTTCACTTATTCTTTTTCAAATGCTCTTCCTTTCTTTATGTAGTTCCAAGTTCCTATGTCATATTGCTTCTCTCTAAAGAACTTATTTTAACATTTCTCACAAGATAGATCCTTTTTATTTTTCTGAGAAAATTTTTATTTCTCCTTTACTTTGAAGCATAATTTCCCATGGCACAGAATGCTGGGTTGGTGAGTTTTATCTCTCATCACTTACGTGTTTCATTTCACTCTCTTCTTGCTTGCACGGTTTCTGAAGAGAAGCCAGATGTAATTCTTTATTTCTCTATAGGTATTTCCCCCCCTTATGGCATCTTTCAGGTGTTTTTTTTTTTTTAATCTTTGATTTTCTAAAGTTTGAATGATTTGCTTAGGTGTAGGGTGTATGAAGTGGTTTTTTCTTTCTTTCTTTACTTCTTCATTTTTTGAAGCTTAATGCTTTCTGAGAATCCCAGATCTGTGGTTTGTTATCTGATATTGATTTGAAGTAATTATCGATCATTATCACTTTGAATATTGCTCCTATTTCTTTCTTCCTGCTCCTGGTACCTCTAATTATGTTTATGTTTTACTTTTTTGTAGTTGTCCCATAATTCAACAAATGCATTCATTTCTGGTACAGTGTTTTCGATCTCTAGCTTTTTTTTTTTTTTAATCTTTCTCAGAATTTCCATCTCTATGGTTATATTTCTTACGTGTTCTTGCATGTTGTGTACTTTTTTCTTTAAATCCCTGAACATATTAATCATAATTTTAAAAAATTCCCATTCTGATAACTGCAACATTTCTGCTGTATGTGACTCTGGTTCTGATGCTTGTTCCATTGCCTTCTAATTTTTTGTTAAAAGGCAACCATGATATACTGGCCTAAATAGGCCTTTAGTCATAAAAGGATAAGGTATGGGGGAAGAAATAGCATGCTGTAGTCTTATGAGTAGGTCTAAGAGTTTGAGGGAGCTCATGTCCTTGGTCTGTGAACTTTATTAGTGCTTCTCAGTTTCCTCCCATTCCCATTACATAGGACAAGATGGCTAGAAAGGGCTAGATTTATGTATTTCCCTTCCCGCACATGAGAGGGCTAGAGGTTGCTGGAGTTTGGTACTTCTCTTCCCCGATTTAGGTTATGCTCTGGGTATTTCTCTTCCCCTAGCTAGGGTAGCCTCTGGTAAAACAGTGTATCTTGAAGGCCTTATCGAGAAATACAGGATGCTCTGGCATATGTCAGATGGTTCCTTTTTCTCCTCCCTCTGCCGGAATCATCAGGGAATTTTTCTTCAATATACTATGAAGACCTAGAAAAGATTCTAGTGGTAAAATTCACAAAAGTATGAGGACCCCCTACTGCTGAGTCCCTGGTGTTTTTCACTTGCATAGTTGTCCACACTGAAACTCCAGTAATTCACCACTTACAGTTCAAGTTTTCCTATCTCGCATCGGTTCCTGTAGCGATTGCTGCTGGTGGGTTTCTACTCTAGTAAGTTGTAATTCTTTATCTACCTACCTGTCTCTCTAATTTTGGGGAAATAAATTTTTCCTGTGACCTCACTTCTCTGACGGATCTAAGAAAAATTGTTGATTTTTCTATTTGTTATGCTTTTTTTCCTTGTTTTTAGGATAAAGTGGTGACTTTCAGGCTCTTTTAACAAGTCAAACCAGAAACCAGAAGTCTGAAATATATTTTTTACTTTAAAAAAATCCGTTCTTAATTTACTTCTACTAAAACATTATAGTATGCAATGTTTGTGCCTTTTTTTACCCATCTTTTAAAACTGATAACAAAAATTGGGATTACTTGATGGAGAACTTTAGTTTTTTGTAAATCAGATTTAGGAAAGAATACAAAGTTGAATGGCATTTCTATAACACTTAACTAAAGAAGGACACTTTCTGAGGTGTCTTTGAGAATAAAATACACACACACACACACAGACTCACGCATGTAATATATATATGTGCAAACATATATATTAATATGTACACATATATATGCATATGCATATACATCAGCTAATATTATTGCATATTTATTCTCCCATCTTGTGTATGTGCAACTCACTAGATTATTAGCCAAATCATATATCAGAGCCAACTTAAAAATTATTCTCCAAATGACTCAATATAGGTAGATCTATTTGTATAGTTGACAGTCCTTAAGAATTTTAGAAATACCCTTAAATATATATTTATACATAGACTCAAATATATCTATATATATTTGGGGACTTTGTGTTACACAAATATTGAAGCAGATCATGGGTAAGTTTTAAGCACACACTCAGCATTTCCAAGCACACAGGTGCTATATGAAGTTTTCTAACAGAAAACCATCTAAAGATAACCTAAGTAATACAGCTGGTACTAACTTGGACACATTCTGAATTCTTAAGTACTTCATTTTATTGTATCAACTTAATTAAGCTCAGTTTCCATATGTTTCACTGAATAAGATGTGGACCTGGGATTGGATGAGTCCATGGAGAATATCCTAATTGCCTCCTGAGCAACAAGAACTATTATTAATGGGATTCTTTTCTGTAAGATGGAAATTCTTCAATCTCTTTACAGAGATAGAGATAGAAATATAAACTCTGTACTTTTAAACTATTCTGTGAACATGAAAATGAGATGGACTAGATTGAGACAGAGCTTGGAGGGAAATTTAAGCCAGATATTATAGCGGAAATTCTAATGTGTAGCCAAATTCTGGTCAAGACAGATGGAGTAATAGGGTGTGTAATTAACTATAGATTTTAAAGTAGGGTTGGGGTTCAAATTCTGTATCTACACCTCAATTAACATTGTGATTTTGGATAAATTTCTAAATCTCCCTGTTCTTCATCTTCTGCACCTATAAAATGTTGATAACTGGGGCGCCTGGGTGGCTCAGTGGGTTAAGCCTCTGCCTTCGGCTCAGGTCATGGTCTCAGGGTCCCGGAATCGAGCCCCGCATCGGGCTCTTTGCTCAGCAAGGAGCCTGCATCCCCCTTTATCTCTGCCTGCCTCTCTGCTTACTTGTGATCTCTATCTGTCAAATAAATAAATAAAATCTTTAAAAAAATGTTGAAACTGCCTCATAGAATTGTAGGGAGGATCATGTGATATAATGTTTATAAAACATGTGGCACAACTAATGGCATGTGATCTATGTATTAATTAGGACTCTGAGGAAAGATCCAACAAGATGGCCAAAGTAACATAGCAATTTTTAATTCATATAACTGAAAAGTCTATGCGTAGTTTTATGAAGAACTTATTAGCAGCTATTTTTTCTCTTTTCCTTCCTTACATTCAGTCTTCCATTTAGCTTCATATGAAGGTTCTTACCTTTATAAGATGGCAGCTGCTGTTCTTCATATTCTCTCAGCACAGAGTAAAAAAGAAAAGTGCCTTTTTCTCAGAAACCCCAACAAAAGTCTTACATATCACTGACTGGATTTTTTTCCACGAAGACAGTAATCACTCCTGATCTCTTTTCAAACAATATGCTGAGTGTGGGGAAGGGACAGTTTTCCAGGTATAAGTTAGAATAAGCTTACCAGTGTATGGTGGCTTCAAAAGTCTCCTTTACTAAGCAGTTCAGAAGTACTAACCATCATATGGCCATCATTGTAGAAACTGCTGCTAATGGAATTTTTGTGGTCTATTTAAAGAAAAGAGAAAGGACAAGCACCAGAGAAAGGCTACATAGTAACATGAGTTAAAGAGATATTAAAGATTCAATTACTGCTGCTTTGTAACGTAGAGAACCACAGGCAGTTTTTCAACAGGAAATAAATGCATAGAAAGCAAACCATGGGAAGTGTAGGCTTTAGAAACAGGGGGAACACCTTCAGAATGCTGGCCCTGTCAGTCAACTGGTGAGGGACAGGCCATCACTATATAGATATCATCATTACCTTACGGTCACCAAAGAGACTGAATTCAGTTGTCAGCCTACACAATTTTGATATCTAAAACCTTAATAATTTCTCTAATTTAAAATGCAAAAAAAACCCATAAAATATACTGACAAAAAAGTTATTTTTTTCCTCTCCATCATTTACTTGAAAGAAAGAAAGAAAGAATGAAAGAAAGAAAGAAAGAAGAAAGAAAGAAAGAAAGAAAAAAGAAAGAAAGAAAGAAATGTTCAGTAACCCCATGATGAATGGTGGTCAACCTCAAAGATTCCCAATGGTTCCTTCAATTCCAAATCTATAAAAATTTTGGAATCAAAGAATGGAATTTTTGCTATCCTTTATACTCATTTAAAAATTATCAGTTTCTTTCCTGGTCCTAATATTTTCCCCAATGCTCTAAACTTTACAGTATTTCTACTCTCTTCCTATGCTATTTGAATTTTGTACTTAATGTCTTCCACTGCTATCATTTTTTTGATCATTTATAAATCTCTACTTTAATCTCAGATCTTTCTCCCAAGTTCCACATCTGTAATTCTATTGGCCCACAGACAAATGTTGTTCAATATGTCTGATACTGATTTCATTATCTCCATCCCAAACCTTTTTTTCCTATTACATTCTATCATGATGATCATAATTCATCATCATACTTCATCCTGTTTCTCATGCTTGGAATGAAGAAGCTCCCTCTTCTATTTTTTTTCTTATCTACCATATCACCAAATGTGTTTTATTGATTTTAATTTAGAAAAGCTTCTTCGGTCGATTGTGTTCACTACTCCAAGCCCATGGTGATTGCTAGTTCAGGTCCTTGTATATTCACATTTGGAAAAATTACTCATTTAATTAAAAAAAAAAAGTATTTGCTGAGCAGCTACTATGTCCTAGGCAATATTCTAATCACAGAGGCTATGGTAATGAACCCAACAAATATAAAGCCTACATTTTAGTGGGAACATCAAAACTCAGCTGTTCATGGAATATTTTTTTGAGAAGAAAAAGTAGAAAATGGGGATAAATGGTGGCAGGAGCTGTTACACAAATAAAGTAATCGGGGTCTGTTTATATAAAGTGTCAATATTTGTATAGACACCTGAAGGAGGTAAGGACAAAAGCCTTGATACTCCCTCCCACTCTACTCAGTCTCTACTAACTTGTCACTTTCTCTTGAACAATCTTACAGTTAACAAAGGGGCCATATTTTATAAGGGTAATATTCAACCAGGCAGCTCTTCTGTTTAAAAATCTCTGTCACCTGTGGCATTAAACTCATCCTTCTTTACCACAGTTATTTACTCTTTTTGTCCTTGCTCCTCCCTCTCCACTACCCTTCCTGGACTCCTATTATCTGAACTTCACATTGCTCTCTGCACACACAATGCCCTTTTATGCATTTATACAAGTTGCTTTGTTTCTTTGTTGTTGTTTTTATGTAAAAAGGAGCTTTCCATTTCTCTCTTAATTTCTGTTGAACATTTAAGGATTCATCTCCTGTGGTCAGCCATCCCCAACTTCTGGTAGCAACAACAGTCATACCATCTCATATACCTACATTGTCATGGCATGTAACACAACAGATTGTAATTCTTCACCTTTTTAATCAGACTAACTTTTAGAATAGAGTTGACTTCTCCTTTTTGAGGATATAAAACAGTGTTTAACAGATTAAGATAGTTGCTATGGGTTTGTTGACTGAATCAGTTAGCTTGGGTACAGGAGAAAACTAGTGGCTGTGATGGGCCAGCCACAAAAATCTGTGGCTTGATTCTAATTTTATTAGGAAAAGAAAGTATGTTCTATATGGCCATGCATTCCTCTACATTTGAGAGTTTTGTTCTTGAGGTTTTCTTTTATCTTTACTTTTAGCGTTTCTGGTGTGTGTGTGTGTGTGTGTGTGTGTGTGTGTGCATGCCTGCACACCATTTTCTATTCTGTTGTAGCAAAGTAGGGAGAGATGAGAAAATGAACTATGTAAAAGGAAACCTAAAGCTCTAGCAACCTCAGATTTGGGTTGTTCCTGATGGCAAATTACTGTATAGGGGCTGAGTGGAGGAGGCATGTGTGAAGTGTTCATTTATGCATCTGTAATTAGATAGAAGTTCTCATTTTGACCCAATTCTGTGGTAGATATATACTTCCAAGCATAAGGAAGTACTAAATCAATGGATGATCTATTATTCTTACTATTACTACTACCATTTATTGATCGATCACTTTGTGAGGCTGAACTAAGCTCACAGTATAAAATATTATTCTTTCCCATATCTCTTTATTGAGGTACAATTTTCCTCATTTACAGAGAAAATAGGTTCAGTTGCCTGACCATTCATGTATTTATTAAGAAACTAGGCGAGGATAAAATTTAACTATCTATATTATGCTTTGGAAACAGAGATCATTAATTTCCATCCAGCAAGTACCTGAGTAATGTATCTTAAGAAAGGATGCAGTTGTACATGTCATGGAGTGTATATCATACATCTATATTTCATTTCATAAAAAGTATAAAACAAGTTTTTAATAGTTCTCATGAATTTGCACTTAAAGTGGTTTGAATGGTCTGCTAATGCACATTGTTCTGCTACAGAGTCCTAAAAAGGCTTTCTTCTTTAAAGAGAAGCTATAAATTTCAATCAATTGCTACTTTTTCCATAAACAAACCGGTCTCTCCAGGACTAGAAAATACTTTTTAAAAGGAATATTAAGAAGAAAAACTATAGGATAATTGCATGTGATATTGGCAAAAGCAAGGGGTTTGAAATACTCTCTATGGATGCTTTAAATATGGCAATTCCATTACTCCAAAGAGAAAAAAATGCCCTGTTTTCTGTTTTGTTTGCATAAAGAGTTATATATCTTACCTACGAATCCTTGGCATACTTAGACCTATTATAGATGGCTAAACCAAAATTTAAGAGGGAATTTGCCCCTCAAATAAGTGGAAATGATGAAAATAAAGACTGGCATTCCATCTTAAAACACTTTCACTTATAAATATGACATGTGCATAGATAGTGAGTAGACATATATGATCAAAAATTATAAGTAACTATACAGAGCAGTTTTAGAGTAATTCAATTAGCAAACAGGATAGATATAAAATCCAACAATTACCCAAATTAGCACCTTTCGCAGAAATAAAAGAATGTGATATATTTTTCAGGAAAATACATCCTACCACAAAGGCTAAGATAACTGGTTTTTGTGATATAATCCAGACTCCTTCCCACTGCAAAGCCTTGAACCAGTTAGAGACCATTAAAAATAACCGTGCTTGAATTTTATTATTATTTTTTTAAAGATTTTACTTATGTATTTGACAGAGACACAGCAAGAGAGGGAACACAGGCATGGGGAGTGGGAGAGGGAGAAGCAGGCTTCCAGCTGAACAGGAAGCCCAATGCAGGGCTTGATCCCAGGACTCTGGGATCATGACCTGAGGGGAAGGCAAATGCTTAATGACTGAGCCACCCAGGCACCACCCCTGCTTGAATTTTAGATCAGTACTGAGTAGTAAACACCTTGGATGTCTTGCTATGTTAGGATATTTAACAGCAATCCTGAAAAATGTTGTTATAAAAACAGATCCTGTTTTCTGATTTTAGGTATACACTGGACATTGGCCTACTGGCTAGAAAAGGGTGTTTCCATCAGCAACCTGGCCAAGGCCAGCACACCCCAATTAGAATGGCTGATCTCCAGTAAATTGCTTATAAACTGACTGTTGGTCACTTGCTCTCCTCTAGCTAGATTTTATCTCACCCTGCACATGAGAAATCAAATGGTGTCATGTTTCCATACCATAGAGAAACCATTCAAACATGATGTTAATATGAAGATCAAATTATGTTACAGCATTCTAGTACATTCCTGAAGTGAAGTATTTGAGGGCAACGACCAGGCATATATTAGTCCCATTTTCCATCCTCTCATTTTTCTGATGACAATGTTTTTGGTGAAGCCAATTCTCAGGACTTTTTGTAGAAACTATGTTTTAGGTTAGTCCTTTCTTTATAATTTGAGCACTCTTGATCAAACCTTAAATCTACCACTGAATTTAGATCAACTTATATTCTACCATAAACTCTTCATGGTTTCATCTCATTAAACATGATTGCCAAAACTAAATTTCTAATTACAGTAGAACTTTACTAAATACTGATTTTAAAGAAAAACATTTACTTCTAGGATATAATTATTTTCAATATTAAGTCTCCAATTTGGATATTAAATATGTAAATTGTTTACTTATCTCAAAAATAGGACACTAAAAGTTATTGCAGAATATATTGTCTATTCTAGTTATATATTCCCGAATGTATTATCTTTTCTAAACTTTTACTATTTTTTAACCCTTTGCTTTTCTGATCCTTTAATATTGTAGTATATCAGTTCAAGTATTAAATAAACCAATAGTATTGCCACTGAATCAACACTAGGATTCTACCAAAAAGTGCCTCAAATCCTCCAAATACATTCAAATTTATTTCTACAAAATAACTTTATGATTTAAGTAACAGGGCAATTTTAAAATATCAACTCAGATTCATTAACAACAACAACAAAAATGACCCAACTCACAGCCAAAAATGAAAATATAGGCTGTTATGGCACACTGTATCTATTAAACTGTATCATATAAATATTGTATTTTCTTTCTACTCTTTTCTCATCATTGCCAAGGAAAAATGTTTTCCAGAATAAAGTAGTATTCCCAGTAAGGTAAGCAGAGATAGGGAACAGGTTATTAGTAGTAAATCTGCACTGGTCATTCATTCTAAGAAATGGGAGAAACTGTAATCTTTTGTTTTATTTTGGTGGAGAGATTATATAGTTATCAGTGGAAATTGGTAAATTGTGTTTTTCTTTGATTTCAAATAGAATCTCTCTCTAAATTTATTCTGTCTCCTGCAAATCCACTTTCTTGATCATTTTATCCTACTCCTTTTTTTTATTACAACTCAAAATCTAAAGTTATTTTAGTATTTACCCATTTTTTCATCCTTACGTTTAAAATATCTTTAGATTTTAGTGTTTCATAATGTATGGATTTCCTACTCACTCACCTGTATAATACTATTTTATGATAATAGTAACTCAGAAAAAATACTACCCAAACCATACGAAGTAAGGCAGTTTAGTCTTTCAAGAAGGATCCCAATATTGAAAATTCATTGAGGCTTTAAAATGGATTATTAAACCTATGTAAGACTTCAAAGTACCCTAATCCGTATTAGCATGTTTTGCGTTTCTATACATAATGGAAAATATTTAAAATCCATTACTCCACTCATGAACATAATTAATTATTTAGTTGCCATCCATAGTGCACCTGTCATGTACCACAGAAAATTTATGTCTTTTGGATGATCTGCAATAACTAAAAGCAAATAAAATTCACTTTGCACTACCAGCAAATAAAACATCGCAGTACCTAGGTATGGTCAGAATTAAACAAACGTATTGGCTAGTGGAAAGATAGTCAATAGTCTGACTTCATGATAAATTCAACCTACACATCAGAGCTTACATAAAAGACCAAAATAACAGTTAATTTTTACTGAGGCTGGTTTGACAGTACAACAGTTAAAGTCACCCAAGTTGTAAAAAGAAAATGTATGGCATCTCTTTAATTAGAGTTTAAATCTGCTCATCTTGATACAATAATAAACTGAGAAACACCAGGTTATATGCCCTTTTAGAAGACAGCGATTGTACATGATACATGTGGCCCTTTCCGATTCAAGGCCTGATTCTTGGCTTCTGCTTCTGAAACACAATGTTTCATTTTAATAAAAAATACATTACTGCAGTAAGATAAGGTCATCAGCTGTTAAGTGTAATGCAATTTCTGTAATAAAATTAATTTTATAGCCTGTATAAAAGACTTTATGTGGGTTAAATACTTTTAATTAGTAGCTAAATTCTATTCCTTAGAATGCATAAATGAAGCACCTCCACACCCCTCCCATAAAATGAACGCATATACTGTAAAATGTCAGTACAATTCTTTATGACCTCAATTCTTTGTGTGATTCTAAAATGCCGGCTGGTGTCAACTGCAGGCTAATATGGCCTTTTTTGGCCACAGGGACAGAAGACTGATTTGCTGGTGCTTCAAGACTAAAAACAGTTGTACCAGTGAAAACCCCTTAGAGGTCAGCTATTTCTACACAGCAATTCAGGCACAAAAGAATCTGATACATGGGAGTCAACTTATTAAGTCCAAGCTAATCATCCAGCAAATGAACACATTAAACCTGAAATGAAAGCCGAGTAACACTAAAGGAGATGCAAACCGCACCTATAACCAATACTGAAAAAACATCTCAATATGGGTAAAATGGTCATTGCATAAGAAAGGGCAACATAGGGGCGCCTGGGTGGCTCAGTGGGTTAAGCCGCTGCCTTCGGCTCAGGTCATGATCTCAGGGTCCTGGGATCGAGTCCCGCATCGGGCTCTCTGCTCAGCGGGGAGCCTGCTTCCCTCTCTCTCTCTCTCTGCCTGCCTCTCCGTCTACTTGTGATCTCTCTCTCTGTCAAATAAATAAATAAATAAGTCTTTAAAAAAAAAAAAAGAAAGGGCAACATATTACCGGTAAAATGTACATATAAATGTGAACTCAATAACCTCCTTGCTTTGTGAAAAGTTTTCAATATGAGGTATTTCCTCACTGGAAAAGGATTTAGAACTGGCACAGAATTTAAAATTGGACAGCTTTGAAGTTGAATCCCCAGCCCTTCTACCAACTAATTAAGATCCAAGGCAAGTTATTTAATCTTTCTGATCCTGTTTTAGCGTTCATTTTTAAATAAAGATAAGAACAGTTGTCTCACACGGCTATTATCAAACTTAAACATGACAACAATACAGAATCCTTGGCATTAAGGCTGGTCTTTATCAGTATGGAATGACTATACTTTTCCTTCTAATTTTACTCCCTTTCCATGGACTGATGGAGGTCCACTGAAGGTAGAGAAGTAATCAGATTTTCGATGCTCTTTTGTCAAAATTATTGGGCTCATGCAGAAAATCACTGAGGCAAGGAAGTGACACTTGGCTAAAAATATCATCACATTATATAAAATATGATATTAAATTCATTCTTACTATTAAATTATAAATTTGTTTCCCAAGTGGCATGTGGAGGCTCTTCGATACATGTTATACCTAAGGCAGCAACCCTACCGAGAAGACAGGAAGTGGCCTTAAGAGATCCATTTTTATCGTGCCCCTCACTTAACTTTGGACAGGAATTACAAGCAAAGGGACAGCATTTAGAAGCTGTTAGTCATGCACACAATGCTCAGATATTCTCTTCCCTCAATCTCAGCACATCCAGTCTGCACATACAAACACACTCCCTGGCCCTCTGATTCACAAACCCACGTTCGTCTTTCTGCCCTGGTCTTTCTCAGTCTGAAGCTACTCATTTTTGATACTAGATGAGCCACCAGGAACTGACCCTGGGACAGAAAGATGCATGACAAAGTTCCACAACAACAGAGCCTGATTCCAGCATGGCAGGGTTGGGGTGGGGGGGGCAAGATAATGTGGAGGGAAGACACACCATTTCAATGAGGAATTCAGTAGCATAAACATGACCAAGCTCATAGTTAGCCCTTGTGTCTGATTGTTCTATTTTTGTTCATATTCACTTCCTCTGGTTGAGGTCCCTCTTCCCAAATTTATACTTTCAATGAATATGAAAAACTCTATTGTCATGTATTATTTTTAATTATATAAAATTAGTGTCATTTCATTAACCTTTCCCTAAAGAAGCAACTTATTTTCAGAATCTTACAGCTGTTGTTTTACCATTTTGTTGATCTTAAACTTATGTTTGTATCTTTTTTACACATGCTTTAAAGGGCCATGCCTGAAATGGAGCAATTTTTTTTTCCCATTTAAAAAAAGTAGAAAATTTGGGCTATTTCCTTTTGTGTATTATTATCAACATAATGGATTATTTTATTTGAAAGTCTCATTTTTTATTTAATACAAATTCCTCCAGTTTTATAACAAATATTTAATCTATTAGTACATCTCAATTAATACATTATTCTCTCATTTTTTATTCATAATCATCTATTTTTTCTAACAATAAATTAAGGAAGAAGATATGCTCCTGTGTTGCTTTTCATCTTTTCAAGTTTCTTTAGTCACTCCTCTTAAAAGAAGAAATACTAATCTGATTGATTAACATTTGACCAACACATGGGCTCCATTAACTAATGGCAGGCTCACCATATATTAAAAAACCATGGGCTCACCAAAAGCAAGGCAAGCAAGGGCAAAAATGAACTACTAGACTTCATCAAGATCAAAAGCTTCTGCACAGCAAAGGAAAGAGTCAACAAAACCAAAAGACAACCAACAGAATGGAGAAGATATTTGCAAATGCCATATCAGATAAAGGGATAGTATCCAAAATCTATAAAGAACTTATCAAACTCAACACCCAAAGAACAAATAATACAGTCAAGAAATGGGCAGAAGATATGAACAGACATTTCTGCAAAGAAGACATCCAAATGGTCAGAAAACACATGAAAAAGTGCTCAACATCACTCTGCATCAGGGAAATACGAATCAAAACCTCAATAAGATACTACTTTACACCAGTCAGAATGGCTAAAATTAACTAGCCAGGAAAAAAAAACAGGTGTTGGTGAGGATGCAGAGAAAGAGGAACCCTCCTGCGCTGTTGGTGGGGATGCAAGCTAGGGAAGCCACTCTAGAAAACAGTGTGAAGGTTCCTCAAAAAGTTGAAAAGAGCTACCCTATGACCCAGCAATTGCACTACTGAGTATTTATCCCAAAGACACAAGCGTAGTGATCCGAAGGGGCATGTGGCACCCCAATGTTTATAGCAGCAATGTCCACAATAGCCAAACTATGGAAAGAGCCTAGATGTTCATCAACAGATGAATGGATAAAGATGTGGTGCACACGTGCGCGCACACACACACACACACACACACACACACAGGAATACTATGCAGACATCAAAAAATGAAACCTTGGGGCACCTGGGTGGCTCAGTGGGTTAAAGCCTCTGCCTTCGGCTCAGGTCATGATCCCAGGGTCCTGGGATCGAGCCCCACATCGGGCTCTCTGCTCAGTGGGGAGCCTGCTTCCTCCTCTCTCTCTCTCTGCCTACTTGTGATCTCTGTCTGTCAAATAAATAAATAAAATCTTAAAAAAAAAATGAAACCTTGCCATTTGCAACCACGTGGATGGAACTAGAGGATATTATGCTAAGCGAAATAAGTCAATCAGAGAAAGACAATAATCATATGACCTCTCTGATATGAGGAATTTGAGAAATAAGACAGAGGTTCATAGGGAAAGGGAGGGAAAAATGAAACAAGACTAAACCAGAGAGGCAGACAAACCATCGGAGACTTTTAATCTCAGGGTACAAAATGAGGGTTGCTGGAGTGGAGGGGGATAGGAGGGATGGGTTGGCTGGGTTATGGACATTGGGGAGGGTATGTGCTATGATGAGTGCTGTGAATCGTGTAAAACTGATGAATCACAGACCTGTACCCCTGAAACAAAAAATACATTATATGTTGATAAAAAAACATGAGCTGAAACAGGACACTCCTTTCCTTCTGTTCTCTGACATTGTGAATTAAGAAGCTCTCTCCTTGGCGCGCATTCTTTCTCAATGCAGCAGAGTCAAAATGTTGAGCCAATGCTAGACTTTAACAACCCACAGTATGGGATGCCTGGGTGGCTCAGTTGACTAAGCATCTGCCTTTGGCTCAGGTCGTGATCCCAGGACCCAGGGATTGCGTCCCACATCAGGCTCCCTGCTGAGCAGGGAGCCCACTTCTCCCGCTGCCTGAGGCTCCCCCTGCTTGTGCTCACTCACTCTTGCTCTCTCTCTGACAAATAAATAAATAAAATCTTTAAAAAAAATGTTTAAGAAAAAAACCAACCCACAATATATTATCTGATGACTTAGAAGGGTAGTAATGTCCTATGCATAGGCCTTAAACATCAACTTTGCGTATCTACCTGGCTTCAAGAGAGAAACCATATTGGAGGACAAGTTCAAGGCAATGTACCAAACAGAATTATTTTTTTCCCAAATAGAAATGTTTTGAAAAATGAAAGTTTATTCAAATGTGTCAGGACATTGTTTACCACTCTAGTTGCACCTATGTGATTTATTTTTATAAAATAATAACATACAAGGATTCTTAATTTTCAAACTACCTTGAACTGGTATTAATTCAAGGCTCCCCTATAATGATTAGTATCCCAGATGCCTTTGACTATGCTCCAAATTAACTGAATATTATTCAGTATGTGTATAATTGTCTTCTTTTTTTTTTAAGATTTTATTTATTTATTTGACAGACAGAGATCACAAGTAGGCAAAGAGGCAGGCAGAGAGAGAGAGGAGGAAGCAGGCTCCCTGCTGAGCAAAGAGCCCGACGTGGGGCTCGATCCCAGGACCCTGAGATCATGACCTGAGCCGAAAGCAGAGGCTTTAACCCACTGAGCCACCCAGGCACCCCCAACTGTCTTCTTTTTAATGTAGTTCATTTTTCAGTTAATTTAACATTTTAATGAAGAAAAATGCTCATACTAAAAATTTCACAAATAAGTGATAGGTTTAGTTTTTAAAACATCAGAAATGTTTTGAAAATATTAAAGGCATGCATCTGAAACAAAGATGTTAGACTTCATTAGGGAGAATAACCTCCTCTACACTTGAGCAAAGGTATTAGAACAAAAAGTAGATCAGTCCCATCACCCTGGTCCCAACAGCTAACTAATTCAAATGGCTGGGAAAAGAACAAGGAAAACAAAATAACACAAATTATAAAAATAATCATCTACAGTGGAATGTTGAAAAATTGCTGTATCAAAGTATAAGAATGTTTAATATACATCACATCATCAGTCCTGGGATATAGATTCTATTACTGATTTCACAAAACAAATGAGGAAACTGAGGTCTGAATAGGTAAAGAATCAATTGTCAGTTCTTTACTTCTTAGTTCTAGTTGCCTCTGAGACTTGGCTACATTCCTTTACCAAAGGTCCTTGAACCACTGTTTGTGACCATTGGCCATGTACCAGTCAGTCATCTTTTATATATCCTTAGCTCTTTACTGGTGAAGGTCTTAAAAATATTCAGTAGAACTTTGCTTTTGCTTTTTTTTTAGTCATATTGCTAAATATATTGCCTTTATTTTAAGAATAATGTATGATATGAAAGAGCATTATTTCTGAATAGCAGTTTAAGCCATAATACGAGGTGTTCAAGCACTAGGGGAGTTGGTAGGACAAAGGGTCTTAAACAAAACCAAACTTTCCCCTCATCTAGAAATATATGTATATGTTTTATAGGAATTCTATGGAATTCCTGATTATGTACCAAGTTTCTAAGTTGTCTTTCTATCTTTATTAGTAAAAATGATCTAGGAGTATAAATAAAGAAAACATTTTATTGAATTAACTGGTCATTATATCTCTAAGTTTTGTTTAATATTTATCCTAGCCAAAAAAAAAAAAAAAAAAATCAGCAGAGAGATGCAGTATTAGCTATCCTTTGGAACACTGCTCTACAAAATGGAAAAGATGAAAATGTTTCTACACAATGTTTTAAATCTCTTTTCCTGTATATCCTAAAGGAACCAAGAAATTGATGTGCTTCAAGGAAAAAAAAAATCAAAAAAGATTTTTTGGGGGGAAGAAAGACTATTATTCTACCCTTAGAGATCAGACTTAAAAGCCAAGAAAAACTTCCTTAGATTATCATGTTATAGAGCAAACCAGTCTTTAAATCCACCAAAACACTGCTAGAATGCTAAAACACAATGTGTGTGAACAAATCACAAGTGATTTGAGAAACATCGATTTTGTTTTGGGTTGGGGTGTGGGTGTGTGTCCTAAACCACTGGTTTATAAAGTACAAAAGGATGTGATATAACATGGATTTGAGAATATAAACCACAGAGACATCTATTAACAGGCTTCCTTTGACATTGAATTACGTTTTCCAAAATAGTTTTGTTTTTGTTTTTTGTGGGATTTTTTGTTGCACAAAGAAGAAAATGGACAAAAAAAAAGACAAAAATGGACAGCTACCAGAGAGAGGCATGTCTGAAATTAGAAATCTAAAAATTCAAATTTATTTCTATTTTTTAAAAATCAGTCTTTTCATTAATAAAAAAGTTATACTCATTAAGAATACATTTTGTTCCAATTTTATTAAACACTTTGTTTTCTTTTCTAAAGTTCTAAATCATTACTGGTATCACTATCAGTGTCTTCCAACTCTCTCAGTGAATTTAAATGGCAGTATCATTCCTTAATTTATCTATGATCTCAAAAATTCCATTAGAAAATTAGCAAATTGCTCACAAGGCTGATATAAATCAAGGCAAGAACTTGTTTTTGGAGACAATCAAATCTTGACTAAAATAAGAAATACATTAAAAATATGAATATATCCTAAATGTTACAAAGCACATAAATCCAGCTGAGATATAAATTTAAAAGGGCAATTACATAGCATGAAACCAGATAACCTAACTAGTTCATAATATTTTATATTTAATATAATATATTATAAATGATATAGTTACTAATGAGCTAATGGCTTTTATAGGAAACCTGGTAGTAATTCAGTAAGATGTCAAAGCAGCAAAGAGGTCAAATTCATTTCTATGTTCTTCCATTCATCTGTGGAATGATGAGGGATTTCCAATCACAAAAGTGTTTTATGATAACCTAAAGAACAACCTTGACAAATATGAGATTTTAGGGAAGACTTCATGAAAAAGCAACTTCAGACAAACAAAAACAGAGAATTACGAGGACCAGTTGGTATTTATTAGAAAATTTTGAATGGGTTAAATCATCAACTCAGGTAAATCACATGTCCTAAGAATGTAATTATGACTGAAAACTAGTCAAAAATTATGACCAAATTAAAATTTTTACCAGTGTAAAAATTATGAACCATAAAATGCTAACTTTGACTCAGGGATGCGACACTTAATTGGATATATTATAAAAACTGAATGGCTAATGAGATACTTATAAGGTACCCTTTATGCAAAATCTACTTGTTCCTATGATATTAAGACTCCTAGCGAATTTCAGATCCTAATACAGGAACAACTTTCTTCTCTTTGAATTCAGTTTAAACTTACCCTTAGCTAATACTTTCAAATTTGTCCTTGTTCTTGAGCAAGAGCTCACCATTGAAAAACAGCCACGGGAAGAAAGTTCTCTCAAGATTTTAGTAAAGGATGTTTAGGATGTTTTTAATGATCACGAAGGACATAGTGCAGATACTTTTGATGAGACAGCTTAATTTATAAGTCAATTACATAAAAACCACCTAATAACAATAATTTCAGAAAGAAAGGTTTGGCAATGAACCCACTATATAGCTTCATCTGCACTTGATTACGAAATTCAAACGACAGAAGACCATAACAGTGTTCCACTGAGAGCTGATGGCGGCTTGGACAATTGTATTATCAGTGTAAAATCTCTTGAATCTATCTATATTCAATTGAAAAATGGACTTGCAGGATTTCCTGATGGATTAAGTATGGAACAAAAGAAAAAGAACAGTTAAGAATTTACTCCATGGGTTTTGGTTTAAATAATTAAACAATGGAATTTATTTACTGAAATGGGCAAGATTTTAGGAGTACCAATTTTTGAAGGAGGAAAGGTCAGAAGGTCAATTTTGCAAGTAATAATGTTGAGTTACTTATTAGATTTTAAGTGGAAGTATCAACGAAGCAGTGAAATATACAATTCTGGAGTTCAGCAGAGTATTGAAAGTTGGAAATAAAAATCTGAAAGTTAGCAGTATATGCATGAGAGTTAAAGCATGAGATCAACAAAGGATTAAGTTTGGATAGAAAAAATTAGTGTCAGAATTTAGCTCTGTCATGTTGCAATGTAGAAGTCAGGAAGATGGGAGACAAGCAAAGGAGCATAAGAAGCAACAGTTTATTCAGTAGGTAGAAGCCAGACTATAGCATCCTAAAAACCAAGTGAAGAAAATTCTTGAAGAAGTGAATGATCAGCTATGTCAAATGCTAAGAAAAAGACTGAGTTGAGGAATAAGGAGGTTGGTATTGTCCTTGGAAAGCACACTTTTTGTAAAGTAGCAAAGGAGAAGACAGATTGGGGTGGAATCTCCAAAAACTATGAAGAAAGGATTTCGTTACAATGGGTACAGACTACTATAGCAGCTTAGATCTGGGGATCAGAGAAAAGAGGCAGGACCTTGAGAGGGCTGTATGACCCGGAAAGGTTTTCTAAGAGAAGAAAAATTGTATCATATTTGTATATGAAGAAAATCATTAATTGCAAAGAGGAGAACTGATGATATAGAAAAAGGGGAAAGTTTGTGGATTAATGTCCCGGGGTTAGGTGAGAGATGATAAGGTCTAGCCCACAAGTGGAAGGCTTGGTGTTTCCTATGGATACAGTCTGACTTCCCAAAGCCTCTACCCATAAGAGCAATACTTTATAGTATAAGCCAGATCATGACACATGTCTAGTTAAACACTCTCCAGTGGCTTTCCATGTCACTCAAAGTAAAAGCCTGGGACGTTACAAATACCTACAAGGAACTGAATAATCTGGCCCCATTATCTGTCTACCTCCTTGTGTTCTACTGTGCCTGTTGCTCATTACAGTCCAGTGACACAAAACTCCTTGCCCTTCCTTGAATACATCAGGCACTGCAAATTTCCTACCGCACACGCTGTGCACTTCAGCACTATGCTATGCTGCATGGCTTATCCTCTTTTACTTTGGGTTTTTGCTTGAACATCACCTGTTCAGTGAGACCTTCTTTGACCATGCTATCTAAAACTGCAATTTGGGGGCACCTGGGTGGATCAGTGGGTTAAAGCCTCTGCCTTCAGCTCAGGTCATGATCCCAGGGTCCTGGGATGGAGCCCCACATAGGGCTCTCTGCTTGGCAGGGAGCCTGCTTACCTTCCTCTCTCTGCCTGCCTCTCTGCCTACTTGTGGTCTCTGTCTGTCAAATAAATAAATAAAATCTTAAAAAAATAATAATAAAACTGCAATTTGTATGCCCTCCCTCTCTCCCTCTCAATGTATATATATTTTTCCCTCAGCATTTATCAGCTTATGACAAATGTGTTTTATTTTCTTTGAGTCTGTCTTACCACAATAGAAGGTAAGTTCTAAGGGGACCACGATTTTTGTGTATTGTTCCCTGTTCTATCTCCTAAATTAGCTAAATCCCTACTGTAGCACCTAAATCAGTGACTGTTGCATATTAGATTCTCATTAAGTTTGTCAAACCAATCAAAGAAATGAAAGTTTAGGACTTAACTCCAAACACTGACTTTTCAATCCTTTCAAAATTTTCAATCTACATAAGACAGGATGGACCTAGAGAGTATTATGCTAAGTGAAGTAAGTCTGACAGAGAAAAACAAAAATACCATATGATTTCATATGGAACCTAAAAAAAAAAAAAAAAAAAAAAACAAATGAACATACACACAAAAAGCAGAATCAGACTTATAGATACCAAACTGATGGTTGCCAGAGGGGCAGAAAGTGGAGGGGATGGGCAAAATGGGTGGAGAGAAATGGGAGAGACAGGTTTCCAGTTACAGAATGATTAAGTCATGGAATAAAAGGCAGAGCATGGAGAATATAGTCAGTGGTACTGTAACTGCATTGCGAGGTGACAGATGGTAGGCACACCTGTGGTGAGCACAGCGTAATGCACAGACTTTTTGAAATGACTCTGGTGTACCCCAGAAACTAATACAACATGGTGCATCAACTCTACTCAAAAAATAAAAATTAAAAAAATATATAATACTGCTTAATAATTATACAAGTGTGTACATTTTAGAGAAGCTTTTGATTTTTCCATTAAATTTCTCATAAGACAGGAATAGAAAGCCACAACAAATCTTGGTAACTAGAACATTTGTGAAGCTCTATAAAAGAAAGATACATTTCATCCTTTGAATTGGAAGAAACTATGCCCTCCAGAAGATGTTTAATGCTCTAACAGCAAGCACAATTAAACATTTCAAGATAAGGAAAAATATAAACAAAAGAAGTATCTTTTTTGTAAATTGTATGTAACTTAAAGTATTTATGGATATTCAAGGTAAACCACAGTTTTGGTTTCGCTTTTTGTTTTTGATTTTGCTTTTTAGTAATGCCAAGGCTCTGGTTTGCTCTATTGCTAAGAAAAGCAAAGAAACTAAGGCATCGCCTAAGCTCGTTGATTAAATCTGGTTTACCATGTACTGAGTGGAAAATAAACAACAGAAGCTTATTTCTAATGCATTTCCAGTATAATGGCACTTGGACTCCAAAAGATGCTGCCACCATCTAGGCTAACTTGTTCGATCATATGCATCAGCTTGACCTGATATTTACATAAAATATTAAATCCTTAAAATTCAGCAACTGAATTTCAAAGAAAAAAAAGGATTTAGTATAAAGTAACGCTGAAATAAGTGTGTGAAAATTCAACTTCTGATCTCACTTCTTTTTCAGTCTAACTAATTATATTCCTTTGTGAACCCATTTCCTTGTCTATAGAACTGGTAGGTTAAACCATATTTCTATATTCTTTCTTTTTTGTGGGCTCTAATTATTAAAATAGAGTTTTCTGGGGCGCCTGGGTGGCTCAGTGGGTTAAGCCTCTGCCTTCGGCTCAGGTCATGGTCTCAGGGTCCTGGGATCGAGCCCTGCATCACATCGCATAGAGCTCTCTGCTCAGCAGGGAGCCTGCTTCCCCGCTTTCTCTCTGCCTGCCTCTCTGCCTACTTGTGATCTCTCTCTGTGTCAAATAAATAAATAAAATCTTTAAAAAAATAAAATAAAATAGAGTTTTCCTCCAATCCATTCTTTTTTGTTTTGTTTTAACTTTTCTTTTTTTAACTTTATTTATTTGACGGAGATCACAAGCAGGCAGAGAGGCAGGCAGAGAGAGGGAGAGGGAAGCAGGCTCTCGCTGAGCAGAGAGCCCGATGCGGGGCTCAATCCCAAGATCCCGAGATCATGACCAGTGCCAAAGGCAGGGGCCAACCCACTGAGCCACCCAGGCACCCCTCCTCCAATCCATTCTTGCAAAAGGAAAAATATTCACCAGAAATCCCAGCTTATACAAAGTTTTATTACTTTTTTTAAAGATTTTATGTATTTATTTGACAGAGAGACAGCAAGAGAAGGAACACAAGCAGGGGGAGTGGGAAGGGAGAAGCAGGCTTCCCACTGATCGAAGAGCCCAATGTGGGGCTTGATCCTAGGACCCTGGGATCATGACCTGAGCCAAAGGCAGACACTTAACAGCTGAGCCACACTGAGCACCCAGATGCCCCAGTTTTATTACTCTTAGATGATTTGCATAACTCCTAACACAATGGGTCATTTATAAGATATACTTTATTTTGGAAATTAAAATTGTACACAACTAAGTAACTTTACCTTAGTAAAAGATTAAAAATAAATAATTTTTAATTTCCATACATATTAAACACTCTAAGGTACAAATTTGTGCAAAACTATAGATTTGCTAAAGACTATACTCTGACTCATCATTTTGATGCAAGTTTGGAAGAATAATCTCAACACTCTGTAAAATAGAGTGATTTATTGACATGTCATGATATTTGTTGTATAATATAAGTACAAAATGATAAATATAAAATGATTCATCATGCCATTCCATAAATATTGTAATGGATTATTAAACTGATAAAATCTAGTGGTAGAAATATAATGAGCTCATGTCACATTTGTATAAAAGCTAGATGATAAACTGTGCCTTCTATAGAGGCTGTTATATCCTTAGAAAGATCTAAAGTGAGGATTTTTGGAGCACAGAGTAAGAAAAATAACTCTCAGTACAATTTATAAGGCTCAATTAAGAACACTGATTAAGAACACTTGTTGAGAAGACAGACTAATACAAGAATATATAATGATTACAATCTGGGCACTCATGTGATAGGTTTTCATTATAAAGACTGTTCTTTGAATAGTTAGTCTAAAATATTTACAGACAACACTTGGAGTTAAATGAATCAATATGTCTAAGTAAAATTTCAATATGTGTCATATATAGAGACATACATATATCTAAATTTTAAAAATAGTATGCATATAATAATTAGCATCACATCATATTTGTATGAGCTTGAAAGTATTACTTTGGCAAATAATTTCCATTGTGCCCTCATACTATGAAAGATACATAACTTTGGAGGGAAGCTTATGATTTAGAGAAATTTTATTCCCTAAATAGATGGTTGTTAGTCTGATGGCTTTATACCTAGAATTAGCTAAAGATACTGTTTTTTATAACAGAGAACATGGCAAAAAAAAGTTGTTTCAACTTATTTATGTAAATATATACATACATACCTATACATTTGTGATAAAGATATGAGATAAGCACAGACCCCTCCCTCAAAAATTACTTCTTTACCAAATAATGGCATAGTGTATTTTATATAAAATTTGGAAAAACTGGCATTAATAGGTACATATTCCCTTTGAAATATCTTAGATCTATTGTGGCTTTATACTGTATTACTATTTCAGACCAGAAAACTGTATTTTGGATAAAAAGAGTTACCTGCTTAAAATTAAAAGGCCTGGTTCAGATCTAACTATATATCCTAATATAATGAAAGTAATGTTCAGACATTTTTTTCTTCTTCTTTCTAAAGGTTAGAAAACTAATCATACCATACTACTCAGTTAAATTCTAAATCATTAATAATTCACCTTTAAATTTGGTTATCAAAAGACTAAGCTACAATTCTCTAATAGCAGTGGTACCACCCACTGGCCTGACCCAGAGTGTGAGGGGGGCCTATAGCAGTTCTCCTGGATTTGTTTATAGCTGGTTCCTTTACCATAAAGGCAATGATTCAACTGGGAATGACCGGAGGCTTTGCAGTCAGACTTCCCAGATAAAATTATTTCCTCAGCCACTTGTCAGCTCTGTGGCCTTCATCATGTGCATTAGTCTCCTCTTGCTTTTTAACAGCTTACCACATTACAGGCTTCGAACAACCCCAGTGTACTATCTTTAGTTCCCGTGGGTCGGGAATGTAGGCACGGCTCCTCTGTTCAGGGACTCACAGACCGAAAGCAAGGTGTTGGCCAGCCTGCAGTTCTCATCTGGAGCTCGGGGTCCTCTTCCAGGCTTGTTCGGGTTGATGACAGAATTCAGCTCCTTCTAGGTAAAGGACTAAAAGGCCCTGTTCCCTTGTGGGCTGACAACAAACGTTGCTCTCAACTCTTATAGGCACCCCTTAGATCCTAGCCATATGGTCCTCTCAAAATATGGTAGTTTACTTCTCTGAAGCCAGCAAAACTAACCCCAATCTGCTACAGAGATTTACAGAACATAAAATGTTCACAAGATTGACTGTTTCATTACCTTTGCCTTATAACTTGACTTAATCATACACACACCCCACCTCACTCCACCCAAGGGTAGGCTATTACATAGGAAATGCATACAGAAGGCTTGTATAAAATTATTTATTTTGCCACAAGTGTGCTCAATGATCTTTGTCAAGTTATACCTCAGTTTCCTTATCTGGGTAATCATGATGCCTATCTCAAAAGTTTGGTCGGAAGAGAAGTTAGCATACAGGATTGCTCTGCAAGATTACTTCATGGTCATGATTGACAGCTGAAAAATTCTGCACAGTTACCAAATTAGGTAACTCATTTCTCCCTTGAAGAATACAGTTAGAATTACCTTGAATAAACATAGTTAGGAATTAGATTTTCAATTGTTTAAATGAGCTGATATGTAACACAATGTAATCAGGCTTCTAGAATGATTGAATCTAATGTTAATCAAAAACTGACAGCAACTGATTTCTAACTTATGGATAACAAATCACTTAATTGAATTCTGATTATTATTTTAAAAGTCAAGGATACATACTAGGACCGACAATGACATCAATTTCTCCCCACTCCGCTCCAACATATATAATTTTTATAATCTTCCATTCTCCCTACTGTTCCCAATGCTCTTTTACTGCCCACAGTTACATCCACTTGTAGGCTGGAAGCCATCTGGGGGGGAAACGACCCCTATGCCAAGTCAAGAACTTCGGATGATCGGACAGCCTTGGAGTAAACATTGTAGATGCTTTTCGAGCAGTACTGTGCCCAGGAGATGGGAGAGATTCATTTTGGGAATTCCCCAGGTTTAATGCACAACCCGTTTTCCCTTACATCTAGCACATAGATGAATTTGCTTGAGATTTTGGCTTAGAGGAAAGATTCTTGAAGAATACCTAGACTCCATTCTGATGAGCGTACCAGAGCACGGCAGCGAGACACCCAGCCTTTGGAAGCTATGGAGGCAAACAGCCCAGCAGCAACGCCCTGTTCCAAGCACCAGCGGCAAGCGGGCTGTGCGTTAGCCATGGTAGCTTCCCTGTCAGACCAGTCTGCTGGGGAAGTCTTACTGTTTGCAGGCGCACGACCTCCACATCAGCTTCTCTGCCCCAAATAAAGTTTGCAGGAGATTCTAATGACTTTTTAAATTTTATTTTTTTCCTAAACTAGCCAGAACAAACCTAACTAAAGTTAGATAGGGTAACTGAGACCCCCAAATGATATAAGTTCCTAATGAGATCACCAAAACCAGTTAAACAAAAAAGATGCGCAGTGCAGTCATATCAGTTATGTTTTCTTTGTGGCCAAATCTGTGTGCGAGCTGATCAGAGGGCGGGGGGGAGGGTTTAAAGGATGCATGAATGAACTCTAGCCCCAGCCTTAACACCCAAATGAGCCTACGTAAGCCTCTTCACCTTTGTCTGTTTTATTTTCTTCTTGTCTAGAATGTAAAGCATGACCCAAAAGTGACCTAAAGTCCATTCCAGTTTCATAGATCTACAGATCTAGCTTCAGGCCCCAAGGTATATGTTTCTGATCATAGTTTGAAAGAAAAATGAAAAAAAAAGAAAAAAAAAGGAAAGAAGGAAGAAAGAAAGAAAAATGTAAATGTAAGGTTCAGTGCTTTGAAATAGTCATCCTTGAATCTTCCTTCACACCAACAGTGCCACCCTGATAGGAGAAGAGAGAAGTTTGGGCTTGAAGGTGCTCATTTTATGATTTACAAAACCTGATGCATTATTTTGCTAATGTCCTGAAATGTTGTAATTATCCTTACGCATGTTATTCTTTGTGGGGGGGGGCATTAGTGAAGTAGTGTGATACAGTAGTAAATTCTGCTAAAGTTCCTGATAGAAAATTATCATTCAGTTTACATATTTATTTTAAGTTAAATTTTATTTAACAAAATAGTTTTATAGTTGGTTTTGATTATTTTATTAATATTTTCATTTTACTGGGGTGCCTGGGTGGCTCAATCGGTTAAGTGTCTGCCTCTGGCTGAAGTCATGATCCCAGGATTCTGGAATCGACCCCTATGTTGGACTCTCTGCTCAATGGGGAGTCAGCTTCTCCCTCTGCCCCTGCCCTGACCCCCCTCTTGTGCTCTCTCTCTCTCTCTCTCGCTCGCTTTGCACTCAATCGCTCTCAAATAAATAAAATCTTTTAAAAAATATTTTTATTTTACTAATGCATTCAAAAAACCAGTTAGGGGGCACCTGGGTGGCTCAGTGGATTAAGCCGCTGCCTTCCGCTCGGGTCATGATCTCAGGGTCCTGGGATCGAGTCCCGCATCGGGCTCTCTGCTCGGCAGGGAGCCTGCTTCCCTCTCTCTCTCTCTCTCTACTTGCCTCTCTGTCTGCTTGTGATCTCTCTCTGCCAAATAAATAAAAAATAAAAATCTAAAAAAAAAAAAAAAAACCAGTTAGGGCTTTCAAAATTTATTTTAGAGGTTGGCTTCATTCTTGTGGCAGACAGAATTAAGGTCATAATTCTGCCTGTGCTCCATGATGTCTACACCTTAATCCTAATTGGTGAAACCTATGAGTATAGTTGGTTACATGGCAAAGGAGAAATAAGGTTGCTGATTAGTTGACCTCAAAATGGGGAGATTACCTCAAATTATCCTACTGAATCCAATGTAATCACAAGGGTTTTTAAGAATGGAAGAGAGAAGCTAAGTAAGAGTCAGAATCAGGGAGAAACGTGACTATAGAAGGCAGCACTGAGAGATGTCCTTGAAGATGATAGAGGGCCATGGGCCAACGGATGTGAGTGGTGTCTAGTAACCGGAAAAGGGAAGGAACTGAACTCTCCCCTAGATCCTCCAAAAAGGAATGTAGCCTTGCTGACTCCTTGATGTCAGCCCAAAGAGATCTGTATTGGACAGAACTATAAGATCATAAATCTTTGCTCTTGAGTGATAATTCTAAGCCATGAGTGATAATTTGTGATATAATTCTTGAATGTGATTTTATTTTGTCTAGGAAAAGGGTTTATGGTGCTTCAGATGACATATTAAAAATAACTGAGCATAAAGGTCACTAAATAAAGACACTTTTTTAAAAACATATTTTACTAGAGTATACCTCTACTATTAAATGGTTCTGTTGAACAGTACCTTTGAGCTAAATATGGAAAATACAGGCAAGCAATAACCTATTTGATTTCTGCATCCATGATTAGTTACAGACACAACAAGAACTCATTTAAAAGTAAAGATTCGTTTAATAAAGTAATAAAGTAATAAAGAGGTGCCTGGGTGGCTCAGTCAGTTAAGTGTCTGCGGTTGGCTTGGGTAATGATCTCAGCATGCGAGGATCCTAGGATCAAGGCCCATGTCAGGCTCCCTGTTCAGTGGGAGCCTGATTCTCTCTCTCCCTCTGCCTTTCTTTGCTCTGCTCCTGCTCATTCTCAAATAAATAAATAAAATTTTTTTTTAAGAAGTAATCTGTTCTAAAATAAAATATGAATCTGAACAATGTGGCTACACTGAGAGAAATATAGAAAATTCAAACAGCTGAGTTGAAATGTAATGTATCCCCTAATTAAATTAACATGCTGATGTCCCTAATAGGTAGGTGCAGGTGTTAAAAAGAAACACATTTAAAAGAAGTTGTTGTGGCCAATGTTGAAGAGATTGCTGCCTACGTTCCCCTCTAGGATTTTGATAGATTCCTGCCTCACATTGGTCTTTTATCCATTTCGAGTTTATCTTTGCGTATGGTGTAAGAGAATGGTCGAGTTTCATTCTTCTATACATAGCTGTCCAATTTTCCCAGCATCATTTATTGAAGAGACTGTCTTTTTTCCGCTGGATTTTTTTTCCTGCTTTGTTGAAGATTAGTTGACCATAGAGTTGAGGGTCCATATCTGGGCTCTCTACTCTGTTCCACTGGTCTGTGTGTCTGTTTTTGTGCCAGTACCATGCTGTCTTGGTGATCACAGCTTTGTAGTAAAGCTTGAAATCAGGCAATGTGATGCCCCAGTTTTGTTTTTCTTTTTCAACATTTCCTTAGCGATTCGGGGTCTCTTCTGGTTCCATACAAATTTTATGATTCTTTGTTCCAGCTCTTTGAAAAATGCCGATGGAATTTTGACCCAAAGATACAGATGTAGTGAAAAGAACAGCCATCTGTACTCCAGTTTCATAGCAGCAATGGCCAAAGTCACCGAACTTTGATAAGAACCAAGATGCCCTTCAACAGATGAATGGATAAAGAAGATATGGTCCATGTATACAATGGAATATTATACCTCCATCAGAAAGGATGAATACCCAACTTTTCTATCAACATGGATGAGACTGGAGGAGATTATGCTGAGTGAAATAAGTCAAACAGAGAGAGTCAATTATATGGTTTCACTTACTTGTGGAGCATAAGGAATAACACGGAAGATATTGGGAGATGGAGAGAAGTGAGTGGGGGGGAAATTGGAGAAGGAGACAAACCATGAGAGACTGTGGACTCTGAGAAACAAACTGAGGGTTTTGGAGGGGAGGGGGGTGAGCCTGTTGGTGGGCATTATGGAGGGCATGTATTGCATGGAGCACTGGGTGTGGTGCATAAACAATGAATTTTGGAACACTGAAAGAAATGAAATGAAATGAAATTAAAAAAAAAAAAAAAGAGGGGCGCCTGGGTGGCTCAGTGGGTTAAAGCCTCTACTTTGGCTCAGTTTATGATCTCGGGGTCCTGGGATTGAGTCCCGCATCGGACTCTCTGCTCAGCAGGGAGTCTGCTTCCCCCTTTCTCTCTGCCTGCTTCTCTGCCTACTTGTGATCCCTGTCTGTCAAATAAATAAAATCTTTAAAAAAAAAAAAGAAAGAAAGAAAGAAAGAAAGAAAGAAAGAAAGAAAGACCTTTACCTCAGTTTACTCAGTAAAAGAATTCCAGTTTCTTTCTTTCTTTTTTTTTTTTAAGAATTCCCTTTGCTAAAACTGGTGTTACCATTCATTAATGGCAAAATTTTAAAAGATTGACATTGAATTTACTTAATGAGGATTTGCACATGTGTATTCACCCTGACATTGATTTTTCATAGTTTTTATAAAGAAAATAGCATAAGAAATAACTGTGGCCTTTCCTAGGCAAACCATATAAGGGAAAATAAAATCCTCACATATAATAGAGTTTTGCAAAAATCCTGTTCTTGGAATGAAACTGTGGCAAGAATACACTTGTAGAACTTCCAATATTAAAACCTTAAAGGATGCCCCAAATAGGAGTACATTAAATCAAATTCCATGCTTGGGGGGGGCGTGGAATCATCATGAAACAGTGAAGTTCAAGATTTCTTATTCTCTGTTGTTTCTCTCTCCATAATAAATCTGTTTCCCAAGCTAGGAGTCACAGACAAGATCTGTTAATTTATCTTTCACACAACAAGAAAGAGATACCTATTCCTGACTTGAAAAAATGTGAAATAGTCATACCATTGGTGGGACACTTCAAGCAAAAATTTGGAAGTTGCTATTTACAGTTGTAAAGGGACCCAATTAGCCTACAGCAATCAGATTTTATGTACACTTCCTGTTATTAGGGATGAAAATCCTAATAACAGTGGAAGTCAGCAACCAGAAATAGCAGCGAGCCTTCAAGATGACCACCTTCCAAGGCAGCCAATTTTTCCTGGGAGGCAAAAGAAAATAAGACAAAATGTCCAGTGCTCATTAAAATAACTCACTCAAGTACCATTTTGTAAACCTTAGAGAACTGGAACAGAAAAGTTTTATCATAACCTGCAAAGTAATATATTTGTTAAAAAGCTATGGCTAGGCATATGCTTATTTGTTCCAACTTTGTGTATGCATATTAACATAATGTCCATATTGTATTTTTCTATTTCCGATGTACACAGAAGATATTTTTGACTCTAAAACAAAAAGGTATTCCATTTATATATGAATGAGTATTCAGCATGGATGTAATTACTAATAACGATACTACAGATAGTTTTCAGACTGTAAGATCATGGACATGATTTATAGTTAAGGTTAAATGATAATATTCAACTATTCAAATCACATGGTCTTATAAGAAATATTGGTTTTCTAGCTTATTCTTTTGGAAAACACACCAAAGTACTTTGATCCGGCAAAGTTATGTTTTAATCACATACAGTATAATATTGTAAAAATTTGCTCCTTTCTGAGCTTTGATATATGAAATGCTCTCTAACAAGTGGAAATTGTCACTCTATTTCAACAAATAAGTTGAAATAAGTTCTAAGATTATTAAGTGGTTGCTTTATGCCAAAAAAGACAATTTTATATTTAAAGGATAAAGTATTAGAAGTCTTAAATATTTCAAGTAACAACTATAAGATCTGTTTTCCTTTTAAAAAAAAAGTTCTGTATAATGATTACAGTTCTGAACTTTCTAATACTGCTCTTCTATAATAATCTTATTGGATTTATTTTTCTACACATGTTTCCTTTTTAATCATATTCCTTCATAAACACAGGGCAAATACAATGATTTATTGTACTGGATTTTTAACTACCTGTCTACACTTCTGCTTGCTGTTAAATGTATCATTCCTGACAAATACAGCTAAACAAAAACATTCGTTTAACGCATGAGATTAGGAACAAAAAAATCAAGGAAAATGATTTAGAGTAACAAGCAATCTGAATTTTCAGACAAAAAAAAATCAAACTGAATTGTTACTTCAGAAAGACAAGACAAAGGACATTAGGTGAATATTTGCACACACACAGACACACACACGCGCGTGTGCGCACACACACAAAAGCTGGTCTCATTGGTCGACAGTAGTGATCTACAGCTCTGCATAATAGGCTTCCAGCTCTATAAATCTGTTCTACTCTGCACAGTACTTTCCCGAGAAAGTGATATATTTCTAAAAAGTTCCATCTAAATGTCACCCTGAAAGCTTCCCAGGTTGAGGATCATTCCCAATGCAGAAGAGTGCGCACAACCTTTCCCAGTGACACCACACTGACTTAAATATTAACCTAGAATATGTTTATAGAGTCAATATAAGGAATATTTACACATTTTAAAGAGAATGTCTGTCTCATTAAAAGAACTTTGAGCTTCCAAACACTAACATCTCTAAGCGGTAGGCTTTGTTCCTCCTAAAGATCCTCCTAGAGACCCAAAGGTCACATAGACTGGACTCCGGAAGGAAAGAACATGTACTGATCACCAAAGGGAGGGGTTCCCATGCATGCAAGGCAATCGTACAATGTTCGTGACGGGGTATAGAGGGGGAGGGGAACACAAATGAGTAAGCCCACACCGAGGTAATGTCAGACTGAAGTAAAGAGGAAGAAAAGATTACAGAAACACAGAAGTGATGATAACTTAAAACTGTATATACAATGAGAGGGAATCCAGAGTCTCATGATAAAATATTTTAAGACCTTTTTTTTGGAGGGGGGGGCTCTAATTGGTCTTTGGAAAATTAGGGGAAACCCAGAGTTAAATAGACATAATATTTAACTCAGTAACAGTTTAAACACACACACACACACACACACACACACACACACACACACAGTTATGAAGACATAATTTTTATCTTTTTGGTTGTTTTAATGGGGTGTGGGAGTTGAAACTGTGCACCCCTAGCACATTATATGTCCAAGAAGTGCTATTTGCTGCATCCAACATTATACTTTCTTCTACTATAGGCTATTCTTTAATAAATCAATTTGCAGAATTTAAACTGTGAAGCATTACCACTTCTTAATTCATAATTTACTTGTATGGTTAGGATTTTTGCTTCTGTAAGTTATCATGGACATCCCCAACCTAATATTACAGCAGCATGCCAGCCTTGGACAAAAAGCAAATTTAAATATATGTGAAATATTTTAAAGACAATTGCCTCAATGCCAGAGAGACATTTAAGGACCTTTTTTTTTTCTTTTCTTTTTCTTTCTAACTACCCTTACAAAGAAGTAACAGAGCTTTAGCACTTTAAAAGTATGTGTGCTCTTTCAATTTTATTTTAGAGACTCTTTTAGAATATAGTTAAAATTAAATCAGTCAACATGACTCTTTCTTATCACCAAATTTTAAAGAAAATACCACATAACTTAAAGAATATAGGTTTTATATTACAGAGTCAATAATACAACTACACTGTATGGGCTCACAATTTCTAACTATATATATATATATATATATATATATATTTGCTTCAGACTCTCTAAACACATATTTTTAATCCCAAAATGTTGAAGAAGCCACCAAAAACTGAATAAAAGGACTGAGTAAAAGCAGTCAATGAAGTTTGTTTTAAAAAGCTGGTGGTAACAATAAATGAGGTCTGCCCTTTCAAACTGATAATCTATTTAGTAATATGTCCCCAGGTTTTTTATTTCCCCAAACTTCACCTCAAGAAATTAAGGACACAGCACACATGAGGTAGTAAGCTCATGAAAAGGAAGCATATCAAGATGGTTACTCAGGAAATATAAGTTCTCCCCCCCACTCTCTGATGGCAATGCATTTCAAGCTCTCATGTTTGGAATTATTTTCAAAATAGTTATTAGGGATCTATACTCATAGACCCCTAGGAATGTAAACTAAAAAGAAGAAGACATAATCTCACAGAGAGAACAACTAGAAGTATGTTAGTTCTGATAGAAAAATGAAATACACAATGATAACAGTGAATGACCATTTCTGAAATTTGGTCTAAATTCACTCTCATGTCAATTACTTTAAGAGTTTATTCCTCAAAAGAAGTAACTTGACACATTTGTTCCAGAAGTGGGGATGGGCAGAAGAGGACATTCAGATCTGGGGAAGGCCTTAGGTTCAAGTCTCATGGCATTGGGAAAGTATTTAAGCATTCTTTTCCAGAAAGAAATCCTGCCTTGAAAAAAAAAATACACAAATATATCTAATACTGAAAAATATGCCGTTCTAGTCACTGTAATTCTTTCAATGGTTGACAGGCAGAAATTTTGTGTTAATTTTTTTAATGCAACTTCAAAAATTGGGTACTCAACCATAAGAGACTCAATCTCACAAAACAAACTGAGGGTTGCTAGGGGACTGGGGGGAGATAGGGAGAGGGTGGTTGGGTTGTGGACACTGGGGAGGGTATGTACTATGATGAGTGTTATGAAATGTATAAGCCTGACGATTCACAGACTTGTACCCCTGAACCAAATAATACATTATATGTTAATAAGAATAAATTTTTAAAAATTGGGTACTCAATATATACAACTCTGCATATCCGTTTTAGAAACTGTAAATGTTGTGAATAATAAACTATTTGCTGTAATAGATTTCCCATATTATTTCCATTGTGGTTACTGTCACCTTAATCAATGTTTCCTATAGAGAAGAGTTCTAGAAATGTTTCAAGAAAAATAAATGCTTCAAATAAGAGCTTGCCTTATAACCTGGCTTCAGATACCCCTTCAGCCACTATCTGTTCCTCTGGCTCAGCAAATAAGGGTTTGATTTTGAGGCTCTTATCATGGCAATACCAATACAGTAAGTCACCATCCCAATTCATCAATCCTAATGGATCTCATGGTAAGTACTTGGATTTTTCTGACCCACACCTCCTGCTATGCGGGGATAACTTCAGATTTTAAAGGTGAGTTGAATATATCTGAGTTGAGAGTCACCTACACCTGGTAATTACCCACTAAAATGTTAAGAATATCCTAGAGTCATTTCTATCTGGCCTGTAGAACTAAATCTAAATAAAATATTACATTAATATTTAACAAATATTACATTAATAATTAATAAAATATTACATTAATTTAAACTAAATTAATACATCTCACCTCACCAAATCAGGATTCCTTTACTATGAGGGTTGCCTTATTATTTTAATTAAGTATAGTCTTTATATTTATATATTCAAGTGAAAAATATCAATCAAGTATGAAAAGGCATGTCTTAGGGCATATTTCCATAAAGTTATAAAACTTACCATTCCATATCATGATGTTTATTAATGTCTTTAGTCAATGTAATTTTAAACAGTTCAGCTTTTACACAATTGATACAGGTATGTCAAAAAAAGGTTATCCACCTTGAGGAGCCTGGGTGGCTCGGCCAGTAAAGCATCTGCCTTCAGCTCAGCTCATGATCCCAGGGTCCTGGGATGGAGCTCCGCAGCAGGCTCCCTGCTCAGCGGACAGCCTGCTTCTCCCTTTGCCTCCACCTGCTGCTCCCCCTGCTTATGCTTGCTCTCTCTCTCTCTGACAAATAAATAAATAAAATCTTTAAAAAATAATAATAAAAAAATGAAAATGGCAGTTTCATTTAAATACAGATAGGAAAATTTCTATTTCTTAAAGCAGAATTCAGACATTAAACCTTCAAAATTTAAGATATCCACAGTGAGTTGAATGTGAAATATGACCATAGCTGCTGTGAAGATGATGACTTTAGGTCACTTGTCCCCAGACAGAGAATGAGTTTCATAAAATACCACTTGCAAAGAGATAGCTCAGTTTATCATATCAGGTTTGAAGATATGAATGTCAAATTTTTCAAGGGCAAATTCCCATTTGAAAATCATAAACAATAATCACAGTAAAATTTCTATGAAAATAAAATAAGATTGTGAAAGATTAAAAAGGTTTTTGTTTTACAATGCAGTAGGAATATCTGCTAGTCCTTACAGTATTACTGTGGAGATATTTTAATCAGAAAATAGGAGATAACCTAAATTTTGAAAATATTGAGTACAGGGCATCTGGGTGGCTCAGATGGTTAAGCGTCTGCCTTCGGCTCAGGTCATGATCCCAGGGTCCTGGAATTGAGCCCCATGTCCAGCTCCTAGCTCAGTGGGGGGCCTGCTTCTCCTTCTCCCTCTGCCTGCAGCTCCCCTTGCTTGGGCTCTCTCTCTGTCAAATAAATAAAATCTTAAAAAAAATTTTTTTTAAAGATGTGTTTATTTATTTGGCAGATAGAGATCACAAGTAGGCAGAGAGGCAGGCAGAGAGAGAGAAAGGAGGAAGCAGGCTCCCCACTTAGCAGAGAGCCCCACGCGGGGCTCGATCTCAGGACCCTGGGATCACGACCAGAGCCGAAGGTAGAGGCTTTAACCCACTGAGCCACCCAGGCGCCCCTTAAAAACTATATATTGAGTACACAATGTGTATCATGCTGACACTCTAACTAAAAAGTCTCCAGGATAGCAACATGATATAATTGGGGTATGACATGGCATAATCAAACATTATTAACCTAGGATTGATGTAGTGTTTCCTCACTAGAGTTTAAACCCTGGACCTCCCATTATTTTATTTCTTATTTCTACTAACTTTATTAGGGAACAAAATCATATTCATTAATATGCACCTGTGTCAATCCCAGCATACACAATTGGAAGGTGGATAAAATGTTGCAATTTAGGGTGAAGTTAAGATTTAAATTACTCCACTACCTCTTACTAAATTTAAACATAATTGCCAACTCTTCCTGGAAGTCTTCCTTTTCTTTTCCACCCAATTTTAAGAGTTCAGTCTATTTCTTTTTTTCTGTTGTAGCACTTACTATATCAGATGAGATCACTGTTTTTGTATAGGTTTTAAAAAACACATTGAGAAGGTAAATCTAGAAAGTGGTACAAACTGATTATCTGTGTCCCCCCCACCACCACCCCACCAAATTCACAGGTTGGATCCCTAATCCCCAGTGTGATGGTATTCAGAGATGGGACCTTTGGGAGGCAAGTGGGTTTAGATGAAATCATGAGGTTGGGGCCCCCATGATGGGATTAGTGCCCTAATAAGAAGAGGAAGTAAACAGCCCCCTCTCTCTGTCTCAGCTGTTAGGATGCAGCAAGAAAGTAGCCATCTGCAAACTAGAAAGAGGCTACTCACCAGACACCAAATATGCTGGCACCTGGGTCCTGGACTTCCCAGCCTCCAGGGCTGTGAGAAATAAATGTCTGTTGTTTAAGCCACCCAGTCTATGGTACTAACTACTGACCAAGATAAGAAGTGTGTGTGTGTGTGTGTGTGTGTGTGTGTGTGTGTGTGTGTGTGTGTATGTGTGTGTGTCTGCGTGGGTATATGTGTGTGATTATTTGCATTTCCATTTCACACAAAAAATATATCATATTTCAAATCTGAGACTCGCTGGAGGAAACTTTTTTATATAAACATTTTTAAGCATTTTATTTTGATACTCTTTATCATTTCAGTGTAAATCACTCCACTATGAAAATTTCTTTATTGAAGAGAGAATATTTCTTTAAAACTCTAAATTAAGCAGAGTTTTATCAGTTAAATTTACAACAATATAGCCTTTAGAAAATACCCAATTCATTTTATAATAATACTTCCTCTTAAAAAATTTGTTATGGTTTGTCACAGATTTAAAGTGCAAGGCATCTAATGATATCATAGGGTAATACCATATATACAGTATAAGTGAACCAGATCTGTTCTAAAATACTTATTCTTTTTAAGGCCCCAATAAAATCTCATAAACATCATTGTTGCATAAATCAAACATTTCTTCTGTACTGTTAACTTGCAATATTTGACACAACTTAAAAATATAATCCACACCTATTCTAGGCATTTTACCTGTAAGAAACACTGATCTATATACTTTAGAGAATCCTTGAAAACCTTTTTATAATATAGATTCATGTTTAACAAATCTGAAAACGAAGTTTCCAGAGAGTAGAATTTTATTCTCTGATGAGTTGGAATTATTTCATCGGCTGAATTCATAGAGATGTGGGAATCAGGTTGGTCCTTTAGATGGACTGTGAATCAGTCTCTTACCATTGTAGTGATATGTGCACAGCTATATAGCAAGGTATTTCGTTAGGAAAATGAAACAAAAAAGATGCACAAATACGTTAGAGTTTCAAAGAACTTAAACTGCTATTTTTCATACTAGGCACTGAATAAGTGAATAATTCTTTTCTTGTGTTTGTTTCATTACTTTTTGTAAATTGGAAGAACAAGTAAATCTTAGAACCAACAATATAAGGTACACCTAGGGAGAAAAAAGTTACACTTGTGATAAAATAAGAAAGAAAAAAAGGAAACTTAACCCAGGACATATGATAAACTGATCACAAGTTATCAATATAACACAAAAGTTTACATGTTTAAAATATACCTAGGCTAAAAGGAAGAGCTGTTGAGTAGAAATTGCTGATTGTTCTTCCACTTCTACAGTCTAATGAAAATTTTAAGAATGCTAGGAATTGTTTTTTGGGTTTTGTTTTGTTTTTTTTTTAAAGACTGCTAGGGATTTTTCAAAAAATCATAGCTACATTATTAGAGAAGGTTTTTATAAATTCCCTTTTACTTACTGAACTCTGTTGGAAGAAGTCAGCTGTAGGAGAAAAGGAAGAAATTACAGAGATAAAGCAGATCTGGAAATTGGAGCCACAGGGCATCGGTAGGAAAGAGAGAGAACACCGCATGGATACTGCGTTCACAGGACCTGGTGGAGAAACACACACTGCACGAGCCTCCACAGCGACAGGAATCAGTCTGTGGGTGTTTATATATTTATAGCCTTGACTGTCCCTCCTACCTAGGGAATGGCGAGCATCAGCTACCAACTGCTGTCAGGAAACCATTCTGTGTCCACTTAATCAGTGACCTGCTAGGCTTGGGTCGTACAGCAGGGTTAAGAAAAAGAGGCACATCTTTGTATCGGTTTTTAATAGACTGAGACAGGAAACAAAAGTAAAGAATACTGCCAGTTGGCCTGGTTTCCAGAGATGGACTCAGAGCTGCCAGAAGTGAAATGTTTGCACCATGCCAGCTACGGGGCTGAGAGATGCGCCTTGCTTCCTTGTTTGATGAAAAAGTGACAGGAATTAGAAAACACTGGACAGTGACTTCTATGAATGAAGTTCAGAGAAGAACATGTAGACAGAACAATCCAGGAATGGATGTTTATATATTTAAGGCCAAAAAGAAATTCCCAGAAGCATCTTCGAATGTATAATTCCAAATTGTTTTTCAAACCAGTTTTGACGATTGGCAATCTCACCAGCAGAGGATAAATGTTACAATTTTCTCATGCTCAAGGTGTTGCTCACATGATCAAAAACATTTACATACTCCCTATTGTTTATAACAGTAAGTAAAAATAGTTGCAGTATATACACAAACAAAATTTTTTGGCCCACCATGGTTTGCTGTCTAGTCTGCAACACAAACCTGAGAGCCACCAGTACATTTTGTCTTCGTCCTAATAATATTTGAGGTAAGATAACCTTAATGGTATAGACAAAGCCTCGAACTCTCTGTTGTAGTAAGAGTATAATAATCTGCAGATGTGATTATTAGGTCACGGACAAAAAAAGAACCTACCTCTTAGTAGAAATCAACCGAGGTCTAAGAATGCACGAATTTTCCAGATATGATCTACACAGGCATACGGTCTCTGCTCTCAAGACTGAATCCAAGGCTAGACTATGGGGCACTGCAAAGATCTACATCTTATTAAATTATGCTTACATGAAGTTAAAGCATTTTAATGTAATTATCCCTGAAGCTCATCATCACTCAAACTCCCAGAATGATTATGTTGGACAATGAACCAGACCATAGATCCAGACTCTAAGTGGTAAGACGCATCTTCAGCCACACACAGTGTGCGTGCCAACCTTCCCTGATGGAAAGCTCTGTGCCCCAAATACGTACTGATCCTTTCACCAGAGCAGCTCACTGTGAAAGAGGAGGGCATGCTGGGTTATCAGCTTTAACTAATGGATGTATTGGCTCAAATGTTATCCTAAAAAAATATTTTGGCCCTTTTCAATTTCCTCTTCATCTCCTCTCTCTCTAGTTAGCAATATTTTCATGGGGAAAAATCAATGCATCAATAGTCCACAAATGCGATATTTCTACACTGAGAAATAGGATTAGCATGGTGTCTAAAATCCATGTTATTGGTTGCAGTGGGGGGGAGGCTTACGTCCTTGTGGAATTATAGTACATTCTGTTTTAATTCTTACTTATTTAAGTTACAGACTGTTCAGCCAAGAAATAACTTTTATAATTAAGTATAGCATCAATAAAGACCATATGGCTACTGGTGTATCACTTTGGTCCCAGATGCTTTTACATTGTTCATAGATGCATAAAACACAGCAAGATAAAATATTTAAACTCTATAAAGAGATCTTCAGAAAGTAAAAACAGGAAAGCAAAATGGTGCCAGGAATGTGGCTAATGAACAAATGCTTGCCCTGACAAATCATGCACTCAATCAAAGTAGAAAACAAATTTGATGTTGATGCTGACCTTCGGAATAGATGTGAGGAAAGCAGGAAATATATAACCAGTAGTAAGAACGTACATAAGACAAGCCAGTTATTTGGGAGAATTGCCAAAACAAAGTAAAGGAAAATATTTTCCTCTGGGCCCTCATAGACTATTTCATCATGAGAGCGAAGCACAGCTCAGAAAGAAGCCATTGTGCTCGGCTGTGTGTGGGTTCAGTGAGGCAGCTGTCCGATGGTCTCCCTTAATCCTGAAATAGATTTTAGATTATATGGCAAAATGGATGACTGCATTTCCTCCAGGCCGTCTTCCATAAATATTAGTTCTCTTAGCCAAGTGTCTGAAAGGTATCGAGCCACAGTGAATTTGAGATTATGCTCCCTGACAAGTACCAGGAAAACTGTAATTCTATGTTTCCATTTACAAACAGAACTGTTTGTAAATCAACTAAAAATCAACTGAATGGTGTGGAGTACAAGCTCACCATTTGGGAAAAAAAAGAACCTGAGAAGGATGAGATGGAGCAGAAGACCACTGGGCTTCTGACTAAAAATAGAAACAAGGTAATACTGGCAGTCAGAGCTCAGAGTCTCCATAGAGTCAGAAAAGGGTTTTGGTCTCCTCTAATATGGAATGAAATGGGAGAGAAAGGCCAGCAGCTGCATTCCATAAAGCATAAAGACAACAATATGTGGGAAAACACTTACGGTGAAAATGGCTGCCTGAAGAAAAAAAGAACTGAGAAAAGGACAAAGGAAAGAAGAATCAGAGGAAGGAAGGAAGGCTCAGCTAGAGAGTACCTAATTTTGAGCAATAAAACTTCCTTCAATATTTTCCAAAATAAACCTGTGACAAATGTTTAACCTGGAAACAAAATCAAGCAACTTGACGTGTGAAATCATTACTTATAGAGCAGTGAAGTGAATGATACGAAGCATTTGTTGATTTGACTAGGAAATTATTTATGTATACTGGATAAAAATAGAAATATTTTTCAGAAAGAGACTGAAAAATGGAAAGTGGCCTGTCGGCCTCTTTATTTTAACCTTCCCTGTTGATAAGATAAATACACAAAACAGTAGCTTTCCCGCAGCAGCCCTAAAAAGCAAGACACATGCAATGCAGCAGTCTACCACACGGCGGCAGTAGAGGGCCAGCTTTCTCATATGACAATAAAATGTAAACGGAGTTTATGAAAAGATTTTGATGAAAATAAAATTATGTTTTCTCAAGGATGACAAAGAATTTAATTTCTTAAATATTTACAGACCTTATATGTAGTTTGTAATAAAACTGAAATGGCTCGTTTCACTTCTGCTCTCGTATCTATTCTACCTCCACCTCAGTACCAGTTTTTCAAACCGCCTAGGAATTTTCCAATTCAAGGGTCTTGGCCTATCCTATTTGTCTCCACAGAGGACACGCCCCTCACCCCACCCAAATCTTTCAGGTCCCAGTTTAAATGCAATTTCCTTAGCTTACCTAAGCCATCTTTTCTAAAACAAGCTTCTCTAACACAACATGCAATTTTTATGTAGCTTTTTCTGTTCCCCTGGGTATTTCAGTCGCGGAACTTAACTCGGTTTGTAAGTATTTTACTTATGCACTTTCCTGTTCGAATTTGTCTGTTTCTTGCAGTATGCTCCAAACTCCATGAACCTAAAGCCCTATGGAGGGACATAATAGAGACTCAGAACTTATTTGAATGAATGCATGAATCCTTATGACTATGGCTTCTTTTCCCCCATCCTCCAGTTCAACTGAGCCCCACACTCCCATGTAAATCTTTATAATAACAGCAGTAGTAAGTGTCACCCAGTATCTTCTAGCGAGTACACCTGAGAACTTATTTAGAGTTAACAGCAATGAAGAATAGTTCTTCTGATAGACTCTTAACTAAAAACTGCTTCTCTTTTATTTAGAAACCTGTCCTTCTTTGGAGGGGGTAGGGGCATAGGCTTAGGAAGAATGCAGATCACTGAAGGAAGAATGTTGTACTTGTCCACTCCATCACGTCTTTGTCATAGTTTTTAGTCCATGTCCTCAGACCCCACATCTTGGCTGTCTTGCTCAGTGTTTACCCTTGTTAAGGCAAAAATGCAGATGGGCACTTAGGAGTTTCATGCTGTCCCCTCCGATCCATGATGACAACAACATGACATTCCTTTCTTCCTCCTCCAACTCTACAGGCTCTGCCCCTACATATAAAATGGTCACTTATAATTAGCCAAGTAGAGAGATTAAAAAAAAAATACAGTTTTATGCAACCTTAGGGTATAAAACACCAGCACTCAACATCATGATATAATTTTGTGAAGCAATAAATTAGGGAGACAGAAAAGACAAAACACATGGGGTGGAGGAGAACCACAGTAGGGCAGTGTGCTCTAAAGGCAATCTTCACACAGTCTCGTGACAATGTGGATTCTGAAAGGGGAGAGACCACTCGCTTGCTGATATTTACTCCATGCTTAGTATGATACCACAGCATAAATTGATTAAGTGACTGCTTCTGAAAGCCTTGAATAGAAGCCAGAGTGCATTGGAAATAAGTATTATTTTGTTTTCCACCACTGAAGAGCTAACCAGAGCAAAAGGTCTGCATTTCAGCGCTTCCATCATCAAAGGCTGAGCAGTCGAGGAAGGCTGTGGTAAATGTTAGCTCTTCCCCACCATGGTCTTTGGAGAATAGATGATCAAACCTCCTAAGGACTAAGAGAAAGTCTATAACCTGAAGGGTGATTTTCAGGCCTCACAGTAGGTAGTCAGTAGCTTGAGCGCTGTGCCTTCTCCCCTTTCTCACCTGTAGTAACCGCCACCACAACTCACCACTGGAAAAAGAGCAAAGCAGTGAGAAAGAGAAACAATAAAAGCTATAGGGTCCAAGACCACACACTTCAAAGTGGAAAAGAAGGAATATTCCAGGAAACAATAGGAGAAAAGGGGAAAGGATACCTAAAGGCACAAAGGCATCATTTCCTTAGGGCTGTACATTAATGGACAAAAATCTATGGGGCTATGGTCTGTTAGGGCAAACACACAGACTAGAATTATGTGTGTGCTTTAAACACTTCAATGTATAAGATTTTAGTAATTTCTTAGAAGCCAAAGACATTATTTTAGACATTTGGATGTTCCATTCTGTTTTACTTCCAAGATCCAGAAACCACTTATTAGTGTCAAAGTGTATTAGTGTAAAAGTATAAAATAGGGTTGCAATGAATCTAAATTTTGTGAAAGTCAAAAAACACTTAGGCAGATGTGAATAATTGTATGTATACAATGCAGCATTAAAACACTTCCTCAGTGGAACAAAGTCTTTAAACAAATATATTTTCTATAGCAACACTGCTTTTCTGCTCAGTTTCTGTTTTAATTCCTCATATTCATACCTACCTCTGCACATCTGGAAACATCTCTTACTGTTTTAAAAAGGCAATCTTTATCAAAGTTCTTATATATACCTGGGTATCACACATTAAAAATCAAGTCCTTTTGCTGATTTTATTTCTTTAAAATCATGTTACTCTTTACTAACCAGGCATTCTATCCTTTCTACAATGTAATCATTTTAGAAGGCTTTACCCAACTTGCTCAAAACCACAAAATGCCTGTATTTAAGGTTTGGATGAAATTAATTCCTCTTTCTTTGTTTCTGGCACTTTAGGATATTCTGAGTTGATTTTTTTTTTACCCTGTGTGTGCCTATGTGTGTGTTTCTTCGAGGTTAATTAACTGTGGAAGACATTCATCAGTTGTTGCCTGCCAAAGACTTTCTAGTACTCTTAAGATTTTAAAGTCTCAAAATAATAACCATGCTTGTTCTTGTTTTCTACCTCTCTCTGTTTCTTTCTCTCAAACACACACCAGCCTTCATGCTGACAATTCTGAGGTTTTACCTGGTGAAAAAGAAAAAAAAAAAAAAAAAAAACAAAAGTATTACCTACACATCTCTTGAAGTTGAAGTACAATCACATGTCAATGAATGGCAATGTGTCTTTGTCATTATCAGCAAAATGACAGCATCCTCTCCTTCCAAAGACCAGTAATGCAAGGATCAATCCACAAAAAATGTCAGAAGTGATGATTAAATTGTCAATAGAATGAACTTATAATTTTTAAGCCCAAGTCAGATAAAGCTATAAGATATATCTAGATTTTAATTCATGTTCATAAAACCTATGTTTTGTGGTATTAAGAATATGAAAAAATACAAAACTCCATCTCGTTCAAAGTTCTTTAAAGTTAGATGACAAAGACATTTCTTGGGCTTCCAACAAAGTTCTAAAATTTAGTTGGGAAAAATATGTATATTTCTTAAGAGCTAAAGTAATAATTCAATACACAAACAAAGGAACAATGAGGGTGTGAAGGCAGAATTCTAAGAACAGGGGAATCAGGAAATCTGGGTCCACTGGGTCCAAGGGACTAGGGGGGCTATGTGACTTCCTCTGTGAGTTTTGCAGTCTCTGATATCAACTCTAGATAGATGTCTGTTAGTAGCTCAAAAATGAATAAATAAATAAACAAACACCCCCCCCAAACAGTCAATATCCTGGTCAGACTTGCTAATCATGATAAATTGCAGTCATAGAACACGACACTATCTTCCTCAACAGAAAGATCTAGAATTAAGTACAGACTACTCACTACTTTGAGTAGCCTCAGTAACATGGATGCTGATTACATTCTTAGTGGGTATATGTTTCCTCCCTCTCAAGAGCATAACTAAATATAGAAATATTTAGAATATTTAAGATAATGGAAAATAGTTTTACACTGGGAAGAAATCAATATTTGGAAAATATATTTGGAAAATATATTTGGAAAATCAATATTTGGAAAATTTATTTTATTTGTAACATTTAAAAGATCTTAGCCTTGACAGTAATAGTTTTAAGGTAGAGAGTATCAAATGTGCAACTGAGTACTTGGTATAGATATTTGATTTTAAATTTGTTACCATTATCATGTGTAATATTGGAATATTTGCAAAATTGGGGGGCTTACCATATTTACTGAAGAATAAAATTATCAGAGAAATTTTGTTGATAGAGAAAATTAAAGAACTTAAAAATAAAATAGAATATATTACATTTAGAAATGCCAGTGATTAAAATGATAGGTCATAATTTCAAATTTAATATATGCAATTAATTGTTTGACCTAGAGAGTATTTTAGTTGATATCTCACTGTTCCTGTATTGTTTTAGAACAACTAGAAGAAGTTTTGGTTCACTATAGCTGTTAGACCTACAAAGGCTATTCAGATAATTAGAAAGAAGTTAGCCGTAAGACACAACAGACGAAGGGCTGATATCCAAGATCTGTAAAGAACTTCCCAAACTCAACACCCAAAAAAACAGATAATCAAGTCAAAAAATGGGCAGAAGAAATGAACAGACACTTCTCCAATGAAGAAATACAAAGGGCTAACAAACACATGAAAAAAGTTCAGCATCATTAGCCATCAGGGAAACTCAAAACCACATTGAGATACCACCTTACGCCAGTTCAAATGGCAAAAATTAACAAGGCATGAAACAACAAATGTTGGAGAGAACGTGGAGAAAGGGGAACCCTCTTACACTGTTGGCAGGAATGAAAGTTGGTGCAGCCACTTCGGAAAACAGTGTGGAAGTCCTCAAAAAATTAAAAATAGAGCTACCCTATGAGCCGGCAATTGCACTACTGGGTATTTACCCCAAAGATACAGATGTAGTGAGAAGAAGGGCCATCTGTACCCCAATGTTCATAGCAGCAATGTCCACAAACACTAAACTGTGGAAAGAGCCAAGATGCTCTTCAACAGATGAATGGATAAAGGAGATGTGGTCCATATACACAATGGATTACTACTCAGCCATCAGAAAAGGATACCCAACTTTTGCATCAACATGGATGGGACTGGAGGAGGTTATGCTGAGTTAATAAGTCAAGCAGAGAGAGTCAAGTATCATATGGTTTCACTTACTTGTGGAACAAAAGGAATAACATGGAGGACATTGAAGAAGAAAAGGAAAAGTGAAGGGGGGGGAATCAGAGGGAGATGAAATATGAGAGACTATGGACTCTGAGAAACATACTGAGGATTTTAGAGGGGAGAGGCTGGGGATGAGTGAGCCTGGTGGTGGGTATTAAGGAGGGCATGCATTGCATGGAGCACTGGATACATAAACAATCAATCTTGAAACACTACATCAAAAACTAATGATGTCTTTTTTTGTGACTGATATAACACAATAAAAATTTTTCTTAAAAAGAGTTTGTCAGAAAATTGAAGCATTTTAAAATAAGTTATATAAATTTATTAATAAAATTTAAACTATTTGAATGTATTTTACATTTGTTAAAAGATTACATATTATTCAAAACACAAAATAACATAAGGATAACATCTGTAACATTTATAAATTTATAAAGAAAATAGGATAAATAATGAAAAGCCTGAGGATAATTTTCTAAATCTATAAATTTAGTAAGTCAAGTAGCAAATATTAGAAATAATCTCCAGAAGTTTTCTATGTGCACAAAGGCAACAAAATTCTAAGACTATATTCATTACAGTGTTTATTTATTTATTTTAAAGATTTATAAGATTTTATTTATTTATTATCGAGAGAGAGAGAGGTTGAGAGAATAAGTAGGAGGAGGGGCAGAGGGAGAAGCAGACTCCCCGCTGAACAGGGAGCCCAAGTCGGGGCTCTATCCCAGGACCCTGGGACCATGATCTGAGCCGAAGGCAGATTCTTAACCAACCAAGCCACCCAGCTGCCCCAAGACTGTACTCAGTTTAATTTAAAATATTATTTAACAGGGCTACCTGGGTGGCTCACTTGGTTAAGAGCCCAACTGTTGATTTCAGCTCAGGTCATGATTTCAGGGTTGTGAGATCAAGCCCCGACTCAGGTTCCATGTGGAGTCTTCTTAAGAATATCTTTTTCCGGGGCACCTGGGTGGCTCAGTGGGTTAAAGCCTCTGCCTTTGGCTCGGGTCATGATCCCAGGGTCCTGGGATCGAGCCCCGTGTCCGGCTCTCTGCTCAGTGGGGAGCCTGCTTCCTCCTCTCTCTCTCTGCCTGCCTCTCTGCATACTTGTGATCTCTGTCAAATAAATAAATAAAAATCTTAAAAAAAAAAAAGAAAGAATCTCTTTGTCCTCTCTCTCTGCCCCTCCCCACCTCTAAAATATATAATATATAATATATAAATATATCATTTAACAGAGGACTAATATATCCTTTCATGCAATTTATAGAATTCAAAGGAATTTCAAACGTAAGCAGCTTATTTTCTGAGGCAGATTTTGATCATGTGATCTTGATTAAATACTGATTAAAATGAGCCATCCAGGGTACCTGGGTGGCTCAGTGGGTTAAGCCTCTGTCTTCAAGCTCAGGTCATGATCTCAGGGCCCTGGGATTGAGCCCACATCAGGCTCTCTGGAGAGCCTGATCCTCTTCCTCTCTCTCTGCCTGCCTCTCTGCCTACTTGTGATCTCTGTCTGTCAAATAAATAAATAAAATATCTTTGAAAAAAATAAATATAAAAAAAATAAAATGGGCCATCCATACACCAACATTCTCTATGGAAATAAATTTCCTGAGACAATTCATTATATTATACATATATATACCTTCTCTTCAGTCACATTCTAACTACAGAAGCTCAACAGGATAAACCTAGACTGGCAACTATATATATATTTTTATTATTATAAATTCACAGAGAACTCTTTTTCACTTATTAGTCAAATATATTCCTTCTTTTTGCCCTATGGACAGGTGTGGTAAGGGTAAGACTCTTTAAGAAGTACTCTGCAACAGAGAAAATGTTTATGTAAGCTTATTAGTATGCTGTTTTCTAATGAAAGGTAATTGAAAGTTTCTTTGAATGGCTTTTTCTTAAGGGAATAGAAAAAAACAGATGTTTTCATCACAAGCATCACTTACCAAGCAACCCCAAATGCATGGCACTTTTATTAGACAAGAAAGCAAGTACAAGAATATTTGGTTGCCTAAATTTGTACCAGTATATATTCATTACCATTGGACTCCCAACACTGCATAGGAAAATTATAGTAGTTCTCTTTCAACTCCATCCATCACTCTACAACATAACTATTTGAATCTTTCCCCATATACACAACCCTCTGAATCACCCTCTACTTATTTCCCTTACTCTTCATCTCTTTTGTCTTTTTTTTATTTTATTTTTTCAATGTTCCAAGATTCATTGTTTATGCACCACACCCAGCAGTCCTAAGGGGGAAATACATAGCCATCCAAGCCTAACTCCAAAATATTGAAAAATCCAGAATACACCAGCTCTCTTTACACCTTAAAGAACTGGAAAATCAACAACAAATTAAGCTAACCTGATGCACAAGAAGGAAAATAATCAAGATTAGAGCAGAGATCAACAGGTTAGAAACTAGACAGTAGAACACATCAGTGAAACTAGAAGTTGGTTCTTTGAAAGAATCAATAAGATTGATAAACCACTAGCCAAACTAATCCAAAAGAAAAGAGAGAGGACCCAAATTAATAATATTATGAATGGGGGCACCTGGGTGGCTCAGTGGGTTAAAGCCACTGCCTTCAGCTCAGGTCATGATCCCAGGGTCCTGGGATCGAGCCCCGCATCAGGCTCTCTGCTCAGCGGGGAGCCTGCTTCCTCCTTTCTCCCGGCCTGCCTTTCTGCCTACTTGTGATCTCTGTCTGTCGAATAAATAAATAAAATCTTAAAAAAAATTAATAATAATATTATGAATGAAAGAGGAGAGATCATGAATAACACCAAGGAAATAGAAACAATCATCAGAAATTATTATCAACAGTTATATGCCAATAAGTTAAACAACCTAGAAGAAATGGATGCATTCCTGGAAACCTGTAAACTTCCAAGACTGAAACAGGAAGAAATTGACAACCTGAATAGACCAATATCTAGAAAGGATATGGAAGCAGTGATCAAAAATCTCCCAAAAAAAGAAGAGCCCAGGACCTGACAGATTCCCTCGGGAATTCTACCAAACATTCAAAGAAGAAATAATACCTCTTCTCCTGAAGCTGTTTCAAAAAATAGAAACAGAAGGAAAATTTCCAGACTCTTTCTATGAAGCCTATATTACCTTCATCCCCAAATCAAAGACCCCATCAAAAAGGAGAATTTTGGACCAATATCCCCAATGAATATGGATGCCAAGATTCTCAACAAGATCCTAGCTAATAGGATCCAATAGTATATTAAAAAGATTATCCACCATGACCAGGTGGGATTGATCCCTAGGATGCAATGGTGGTTCAGGATTTGCAAATCAATCAACATGATAGAACAAATCAATAAGAGAAGAGAGAACCACATGGTCCTCTTAATTGATGTAGAAAAAGCGTTTGACAAAATACAGCATCTGTTCCTGATTAAAACTCTTCAAAGTATAGGGATAGAGGGAACATTCCTCAACTTCATAAAATCTATCTATGAAAAACCCACAGCAAATATAATCCTCAATGGGAAAAGATGACAGCCTTCCCTTTGAGATCAGGAACACGACAAGGATGCCCACTCTTACTACTCTTGTTCAACATAGTATTAGAAGTCCTAGCAACAGCAATCAGACAACAAAAAGAAATAAAAGGTATTCAAATTAGCAATGAAGAAGTCAAATTCTCTCTCTTTGCAGATGACATGATACTTCATATGGAAAACCCAAAAGACTCCACCTCCAAACTACTGGAACTCATATAGCAATTCAGCAATGTGGCAGGATACAAAATCAATGCACAGAAATCAATTGCTTTCTTATACACTAACAATGAAAATATAGAAAGGGAAATTAGAGAATCGATTCCATTTACTATAGCACCAAGAACCAAAAGATACCTTGGAATAAACCTAACCAAAGAGGTAAAGGATCTGTACTCAAAGAACTACAGAACACTCATGAAAGAAACTCAAGAAAGAAAGAAGACACAAAAATATGGAAAAGCATCCCATACTCATGGGTCAGAAGAATAAACATTGTTAAAATGTCTATACAGTCTAGAGCAATCTATACTTCCAATGCCATCCCGAACAAAATTCCACTGGCATTTTTCAAAGAGCTGGACCAAACAATCCTAAAATTTGTATAGAACCAGAAGAGACCCCGAATCACCAAGGAGATGTTGAAAAAGAAAAACAAAACTGGGGGCATCACGTTCCCTGATTTCAAGCTTTACTTCAAAGCTGCAATCACCAAAACAGCATGGTACTGGCACAAAAACAGACACATAGACCTATGGTCAACTAATCTTCGACAAAGTAGGAAAAAATATCCAGTGGAAAAAAGACAGTCTCTTCAATAAATGGTGCTGGGAAAACTGGACGGCTATGTATAGAAGAATGAAACTCGACCATTCTTTCACACCATACACAAAGATAAACTCAAAATGGGTGAAAGACCTCAACGTGAGGCAGGCATCTATCAAAATCCTAGAGGACAACCTAGGCAGTAACCTTCTCAACAATGGCCACAGCAGCTTCTTTCAAGACATGTCTCCAAAGAAAAAGGAAACAAAAGCAAAAATGAACTTTTAGGACTTCATTAAGATCAAAAGCTTCTGCCCAGCAAAGGAAACAGTCAACAAAACAAAGAGGCAATCCATGGAATGGGAGAAGATATTCGCAAATGACACTACAGACAAAGGGCTTATATCCAAGATCTATAAAAACTCCTCAAACTCAACACTCAGAAAACAGATAATCACATCAAAAAAATGGGCAGAAGACATGAACAGATACTTCTCCAAAGAAGACATACAAATGGCTAACAGACACATGAAAGAATGTTCATCATCGTTAGCCATCAGGGAAACTCAAATCAAAACCACATTGAGATACCACCTTACACCAGTTAGAATGGCCAAAATTAACAAGACAGTAAACAACAAGCGTTGGAGAGGATGTAGAGAAAGGGGAACCCTCTTACACTGTTGGTGGGCATGCAAGTTGTTGCAGCCACTTTGGAAAACAGTGTGGAAAGTCCTCAAAAAATTAAAAATAGAGCTACCTTATGAGCCTGCAATTGCACTACTGGGTATTTACCCCAACGATACAGATGTAGTGAAAAGGAGAGCCATCTGTACCCCAATGTTCATAGCAGCAATGGCCACAATCACCAAACTGTGGAAAGAGCCAAGATACCCTTTAAGAAACGAATGGATAAAGAAGATGTGGTCCATATATACAATGGAATATTACACCTCTATCAGAAAGGATGAATACCCAATTTTTGTATCAACATGGACAGGAATAGAGGAGATTATGCTGAGTGAAATAAGTCAAGCAGAGAAAGTCAATTATCATATGATTTCACTTATTTGTGGAGCATAACGAATGACATGGAGAACATTAAGAGAAGGAAAGGAAAAGTGTACTGGGGGAAATCGGAGGGGGAGACGAAGCCTGAGAGACTGTGGACTGAGAAACAAACTGAAGGTTTTGGAGGGGGAGAGTGGGGGGATGGTTGAGCCTGGTGGTGGGTATTAAGGAGGGCTCATCTCTTTTATCTTGAGACAAAAAGAATCCATGGACAGAAAACTGCCACTTCCTTCTCCAAACCAACCTAAAACTTATCTGCACTATGACCACTCCTTCCATCTGTTCAGGAATATCACGGAATCAAGTATCCAGTTTCTTCCATCTTAAATTATCCAGGTACCTCACATTCCACAGATCCTATGCTTTACTACTAAAGTTTTCCACAGGACTGGCAATGTTCCTAATAATCCTAAATCTTCATCTCTTATTCCTCCACAGCCCAATCTCATGCCTGCTTTCATGGCTCAACTTAAATAGCTGCACTGACCACTGAACCACAGAGTTATCATCATTTTTCTCCACCCCAGTAGAGAACTGTGTAAGATCACTAGATGCAATATAGCACAACCTCTTAATATATGTATTGCTTTCCATATGCTGTAGTCTAGGTTCCCTGAGAGATTTCAAGCCAGATTCCAAGATTCCCCAGGAGGTTTCAGATAGATATTAACAAGAAGGACATCTACTACACGATTCTCTTGGGGTCAATATCCAGGAAAGGAGGAGAATCACGTTCTGGCAAGGAAAGAAATGAGGCTATTTCCAGTTTCATCCCACAGGGATATCTGGAGATGAGATGACACTCCAGGGTGGTATGTGGCCCAGCCCAAGTTGGAGAAGGGACTGGGTCTTAATACACCCAAATTAAGCAGTCACTGGTTGCAGGCCACCTCTAGGGAAAATGCAACTTCTATGAGGCAGCTGTTTTCAGCTAATAGAGTCAATCCCCAAAGATGGCTAATATCATAGTACTCACCGTACAATGAACCCCATTCTCAGGATGCTCCTCACACCTCAATAACCTCTGCATCTAGATTGATCTTTACCAGATCCTACTTCTCTTCCCAACTTCTAAATGTTGCAGTACCTCATGATTCCTTTTTCACCCCTCATCTTACAATGTATTCTCTCAAGGCAATCCGTCTACTTCCATCCTTTCTTTTAATTACAGGCTTTAGTAAGTCAAACTTTTATGTACACCAGCTATGTCTTCTAGCTCTATACATCTATTTGCAAAATTAACTTGTAGAATTCTATGCATGACTTCTTCCACATGCTCCTCCTCAAGCAATATACACTTTTTTTTCTTATTCTACACACACATATACACAAACCAGGATATCTTTATTTTTTTAAAAAAATTATATTTATTTATTTGAGAACGGGGGAAGAGGGAGAGTATGAGCAGGGGGAGGGGCAGAGAGGGAAGCACATGCCTCAGTGGGCAGGGAGTCCGATATAAGACTCAATCTCAGGACTCTGGGATCATAACCTGAGCTGAAGGCTGACACTTAACCAAGAGCCACCCAGGCACGCCCAGAATATCTTTTAAAAAGAGATATTACTCTTCTGCTGTAACCTTTCTGTGTCTTCCTGTTTCCCTTCAGAAAAACTAAAAAAATTTAAAACTTAAAGGAACTTTTCCAAAGCTCTACACATTTTGATCACCTTTTTCCCCTAATTTCATCTCCAATTTAATTTTATTCATTCACACTTTCTAAACCCTTCCATGAGACTAATCTTTATCTAATCTTTATTTATTCTTAAAGTCTCAGCTTCAATGACATTTAAAATAAAAATTCATCCAACCTTTCAGTCTGGTCCAGGAATTTTGTCTACAGTCTCACTCCATCTTTATGCTTATGTAAGTGGTAATTAAAATAAGTTATAAAAATTATTCTGTTTTTTTCCCCTTGATTGACTATAAGTCCTAGGAAGGCAGGGAAAAAAAATCTATATTCTTTTTCATTCTATCCCCAGTGCCTACCTAGCCTAAGACTTGACACACAGAAAAGGTTACATTTATACATTTATGCATGCCGAAAGAAACAACACGGACTAAGGAATGAGTTATTCAATAAGCAAGATTTATAATTAGGATTAATTTCAAAGGCTCACTGGGATACAATGGAAAGGGGTGATTGCCTATTACCAGAAGGAAGAAGAAAATATCAATAAAAAATAGGGAACAGAAATCAGAAGATAACACAGAGGATGGCAAACTGACTTGCTTTTCTAAAGCGGTCCAAATGACTAAACAACAAAGCAAGCATGGCGAAGTACATTATGGTAAAATGTCTAAATACTGTAAAGCAAATGGAAGTGAGGTTTATCTTGACCTCTGGGTAAATGGAGATACACAGGGATAAAGAATATTTTGTAGCTGAGAAAGCAGACACTAAAAAGAAAAAGAACACAGTTGGCTAAAGAGTAGCATAGTTAAAATTTGAACTAATTTCTTTCCAATCCCAAACGTATAATTTTCTACTATACCAACTCTACCTCAGAGAAATGTGAAGTAGTTTATAATAAAGGATATCAGCTGATCTTTTATTTTCAGCTCCAGGATTAACTATCCTGACACTAGCTTTAGAAATTTAAGTGGAACTTTGAAGAAAATAATCCTTTGAGAGACATTACGATAACACAATGAGTTGGAGGGCTTGTACTTTTCCTGTGGAAAAGGGGAGCTAACTGTGTGGTAGAGGGTGAGGGAAACACATGCATTAAAAATCGGCCAGTGCTCTGAGCCTCACATTTAACTTGTAGGATCAAATGAAAATTTCAATCCGAACTATCATTTTTGGATGAGATCAGTTCCCATTGACAATGAGCACAGACTTCCGAATGCATATGGGAATTATGTGACACATCAAGGTACAGCTCTGTGAAACATACTCCGTGCAATATGGCTTACGGAGTCAACATTCCTTCATTTAATTGCACTCAACTAATGTATGCCTTGGAAAGCAAGTACATCAAAGACTCTGTCTTAACAGTCTTCTGAAAGAAGAGAAGGATGTTCTTGTTGCTCTTTAACAGCCTGCTGATTAGTTTATGGCACAGAAGAGAAAATCCAGCAAAGCACATCTTCAGACTGAACACATTCAGCTTCTAATATTACTTCAAGTCTCAGCTAAAAAACAGAGCATCATACACGAGTAATCTGTTCTGACTTACACTGGGATAACCCATGCTAAGATAACACTCATGTTTCTGCCTTGGCACTTGTCTAGGGGAAGGCTAACATCAAAAAGGATTTTAGTAGAGTTTCATTAATTCAACAAACACCGTTTTTAAAATATCAAACATATGCAAAGCACTGGTTTAGGAAGAGAAGATTCAGAAAAAAGGGGTATATTGCATGTTGTCTGGTAGAAGAAGACCAGTAAATACATGCAGGAAAATGATCTAGCTGCAAAGATAGAAATGGACGGAAGTCTGGAAACTGGCAAACATGAGATAAAACAGTCGTTCAGGGGCGCCTGGGTGGCTCAGTGGGTTAAGCCACTGCCTTCAGCTCAGGTCATGATCTCAGGGTCCTGGGATCGAGCCCCACATCAGGCTCTCTGCTCAGCGGGGGGCCTGCTTCCTCCTCTATCTCTTTCTCTGCCTGCCACTCTGGCTACTTGTGATCCCTCTGTCTAATCAAAAAACAAAACAAAACAAAACAAAATAAAAAAACAGTTCAACATAAGAAGAGGGAGTTCAAAGGAAGAGTCACTTGAGTCAAGACTTGAGCTAAGGGGCGCCTGGGTGGCTCAGTGGGTTAAGCCTCTGCCTTTGGCTCAGGTCATGATCTCAGGGTCCTGAGATGGAGCCCCGCATGGGGCTCTCTGCTCAGCAGGGAGCCTGCTTCCCCACCCCCCCCTCTCTCTGCCTGCCTCTCTGCCTACTTGTGATCTCTGTATGTCAAATAAAATAAATAAATAAATCTTAAAAAAAAAAAAAAAAACTTGAGCTAAGTCTAGAAAGAGCAGCAGGGTTCCTGAGGCAGGAATTTTAGGAGGAGGTGGAATAAAATGACTTGGGACCAAAGAAAAAGGCTTCATCAGGGAGGTCTGAAATAAAGTCTGACAGGTCTGCCCCAGTTTGTAACTTGGGAGACTTGCAGACACTTTGATTGGCTGGGGCAGAGGTCGAGAGACTGGACATGATGAATTATATCTGGAAACAGGTCAGGGCTTTCAACGTCACACAAAGGAATTTTCACTTTTTCTACATGCCATGGGAAGAAACTGGAGAGCATTAAGTGAAACAATGAGACCACATCACATAAACACAGACTGAAGTTGGGGAGATGAAAAAATTAACTTATCAGATAAATTGGGAAGTAGAATTGCATAATTTATCTGCAAAATAAGTACTTCTCCGCACACCTCCTCCCCCAATTCCAGCAAATAGAATCAACGCCAGTTATTAAGTACTGAACAGCATTTCCTACTGCAACAAGGGGATTCCAACTGTGTTCTTTCAGTTCTAAGTGTGTTCCAAGGGACTATAACCCACATCTCCACATCTTTTTATACAAAATCAGCTTAAGTGACTTGTTCATCAAAAAGAAAGAAATACAATAAAAATAGCATTTGGTTCTCCTGAATTAACCAGCTGAGCTACTTGAGGAGAAAGAGATTAGAATGAAATTTCCAATTATTTTTTACTTAATATTGCAATCCAAAACAAGCAGGTAACAATTTTTTCAAGAAAAAAGTCTCTAGAAATCACATGGGGAAAAGCATGATGCTTATACTTCCTCCTCACTCAAAGGAAAATGCTATCAGGTACAGCTGTCTTTTTTCAAAGGCCACTGTTAACGTCATTTATGATAGCAGTGCGGCAGGGTGTCGAAAGCCACCTACCATGAACATGCCAATGCCTCTTTATAAAATGTGTCACTCCTTCCATTGAGAGGCAAAGTCTAGTTCTCGATCCTTAAGTCTGGGATGCCCATGGGGCTTGCTTTGGCCAAAGGAATGTGACAGCAATGGTTTGGGGGGACTTTTGAGCGTAAAACCTTTAGCTTCTAGTTTCTGTCTTGGAACTGAATTCCCACATAAAGAAACCTGCATTCTCCTGCTACGGAAGTGTACATGGGCCCTGCAGAATGAGAGACCACAGGTAGATGGAGTCCACAAGGAGGAGAACCATAGCATTCCAGTGGACCGCAAGCCTCCAAGCTCCAGACGTGTGAATGCGCCCACACTGGCTCCTCCTGCTTCAGCTCAGCCCTCCAAAGCCCGGTCGAGCGTAGATGTGCTATCCTTGCTTAGTCCTGCCCAAATCACGAGGAAAATGGCAGCGGTTCAAGCCCTTAAATTTGGGCGTGGTTGATTACACAGGAACAGATACACAATATAAGTGGTAATGGGCTTACTGCTTCCTTTTCAGAGAAAAACCCCAGTGGCCCACCACGCTGCCATCTAGGAGATAAGCGAGGGCTCAATTAGTACAAAAATATCATAGCACATGGGACACAGAGACAGAACCACAGTGGCAGACCCTGTACACAGCAGGAGACGCAGGAACTTAATGTACGAAGAGCTGCAGTTTGACCCAGGGGCCTTTTCAACATGTGCACTCTTAGAAGCAGAAACAATAGCACAGCATACACTGGACAGTGATGTATGTATGTCACACATGAATCAGGCCAGCCAACAAGAATCCAGGCTAGAGAAAGATATTAGAAAATCCAATGAAAACACTGAACTTGTTTTTCTTTAGACATGTGTCCCAACTACGATGTTGAAAGAAAAAACACTATTTATTTTTCTTTCCCTTAAGGAATAAATAAAAAACAAACACCAAAATTTCCCCTATCTTTTTAAAATCTATTGTTACATCAGTTTTATAGTACTTTAGAAGTTTTATTTATTCTTACATTGAAAACCAGTCAAAAAGTATCTGGGTTTCTCTTATTTCTGTATTTTATAAAAGTTTTAAAATGTGTCACATATTATAGTATTAAAAGAAAACATTATCTCCTCCAAATAAGCAGTGTCCTAGGGTGTCACACTGAAACTCACTTCAAGGTGTGTGATAAGAACGTTGCTTTTTGAAAAATATTATGGTCTAGCTGGAGCTCCCTTATATGTAATTATTTAAGCGGCCGTGCTATAGCATGTAAAAATGTGTACATTAGAAATGTTTTCAAGTGCTCAGTTTTCCAGTATTATGAGGTACTAATCAAATGCCATGATTCTTCTGATCACTTACCAAGCCCGGCTGACCAAAACAAAGAGGAATGATAAAGTTTTATTAATTTTTCCATAATCACTTCTATTTTTATCTTATCTGTTTTCTGGTTTCAAGGTAATAGAACTTTGTTGATAACAAACAAAAAATAAACATATTCGTTTCTTACTAATATTCTTATCCTCTAAAGAAAATCCCCTTCCCTCGTTTTCAGTTGAGCTACCGTCCGAGTAATAAGTTCTTTTCAGATGCTGTTGCTTTGAATTTCGGGGCTACCTATATCTACTGAATGATTAATTTCATCCCCCCCCCCCCGATATCTGAATATCCAGAAAGATGGCCTTTACATAATTTGGCAAGTAAACATCGCAGCATCACTGCCAGGGAGGAGCCTCAACTATGTGGCCACAGCAGAGTTGGGATGCCATAGATAGAACTTTAATTTCAAGCACACAAACAGAGTTATCAAATAACCCAGGCCTTTTTTTCATGTAAAAAATATTTTGTAATCATTGCATTTTTGTCATGTAAGCTAGTAGCTCATCAGCTGCTTATGTTATTAAGAGATTCTAAGGTTTTGACATAGAAGTGACCCTTGGTAGAAAGGTTGTTTTCTTTCTTGTCTCTTTAAAAAAAAATTTCAAAATCGTGACGGCATTTGATGTTTTTTTTTGTTTTTGTTTTTGTTTTAATTTTATTTTTTATAAACATATATTTTTATCCCCAGGGGTACAGGTCTGTGAATCACCAGGTTTACACACTTCACAGCACTCACCATAGCACATACCCTCCCCAGTGTCCATAATCCCACCCCCCCTCCCAACCCCCCTCCCCCCATCAACCCTCAGTTTGTTTTGTGAGATTAAGAGTCACTTATGGTTTGTCTCCCTCCCAATTCCACCTTGTTTCATTTACTCTTCTCCTACCCCCTTAACCCCACATGTTGCATCTCCTCTCCCTCATATCAGGGAGATCATATGATAGTTGTCTTTCTCCGATTGACTTATTTCGCTAAGCATGATACCCTCTAGTTCCATCCACGTCGTCGCGAATGGCAAGATTTCATTTCTTTTGATGGCTGCATAGTATTCCATTGTGTATATATACCACATCTTCTTTATCCATTCGTCTGTTGATGGACATCTAGGTTCTTTCCATAGTTTGGCTATTGTAGACATTGCTGTTATAAACATTCGGGTGCAGGTGCCCCTTCGGATCACTACATTTGTATCTTTAGGGTAAATACCCAGCAGTGCAATTGCTGGGACATAGGGTAGTTCTATTTTCAACATTTTGAGGAACCTCCATGCTGTTTTCCAGAGTGGTTGCACCAGCTTGCATTCCCACCAACAGTGTAGGAGGGTTCCCCTTTCTCCGCATCCTCGCCAGCATCTGTCATTTCCTGACTTGTTAATTTTAGCCATTCTGACTGGTGTGAGGTGATATCTCATTGTGGTTTTGATTTGTATTTCCCTGATGCCGAGTAATGTGGAGCACTTTTTCATGTGTCTGTTGGCCATCTGGATGTCTTCTTTGCAGAAACGTCTGTTCATGTCCTCTGCCCATTTCTTGATTGGATTATTTGTTCTTTGGGTGTTGAGTTTGCTAAGTTCTTTATAGATTTTGGACACTAGCCCTTTATCTGATATGTCATTTGCAAATATCTTCTCCCATTCTGTCAGTTGTCTTTTGGTTTTGTTAACTGTTTCCTTTGCTGTGCAAAAGCTTTTGATCTTGATAAAATCCCAATAGTTCATTTTTGCCCTTGCTTCCCTTGCTTTTGGCGATGTTCCTAGGAAGATGTTGCTGCGGCTGAGGTCGAAGAGGTTGTTGCCTGTGTTCTCCTCAAGGATTTTGATGGATTCCTTTCTCACATTGAGATCCTTCATCCATTTTGAGTCTATTTTCGTGTGTGGCATTTGATGTTTTATACCCTACCACAGTTAAACTTTTTCGTCTGAATTTTATTATATTGCACCTACCTAAAGATTTCCTTAATGCCTGTCCTAGTTCTTTGGAGATTTGTAAAGTCTGTTTAACAGCATTTCTTAGTCATTAGCAGCTTCCTTTAGAATTTACTAACGAGTCTCTCATGACTCTGGAGTTCTGTCAGTCATGGTACTTTTTAATGTCTTTATCACATATTTGGGAGTAATTCTGTTACTTTCTACCTCACTTATAAACTTAATGATTTTTCTTGCATCTATGACTGCTAAAGAGGTTATATAACTCCTATTTGCATCTAACACCTTCTCATTTTGAGTATCATAGGGCCTCCACAAATCACATGAGCCTACCATTTTCTACAGAGAAGAGGACCTAGTTTAGCTTCCTGTGGTATCGTCCGCTCTGCTTATCACAGTATATGTGAATTTGGTTTAATTCTACAGCATGTGCTGTCTCTCACACGCACAGAGCCTAGTGTACTTATAGCTAGCTCTCTTCTCTGCTGAGATAAGATTAACTCTTCTAAGTTTTAAAAAAAAATCACAGCTGAAAACAAAAAATTTCATCTAAAAGCTAGCCTCCTTTTTTTTTTCCTTGAAAAAAATACTTCACCCCAAACTCTTTATTCAACTGCCTGAAACATTCAGCCCTACTAATCTATCTTTAGTTCCTTGGCTTTGATTGATGGACTAACAAAAGTAGGTCCCTGAATGTTTCCAGAAAGTGCATCTTACTCTCATATGTCCAAGTCCTAACCCAGGATTATCAGATTTAGCCAATAAAAGTATAGGATGCCCACTTAAGCTCCACATAAACAAGAAATAAGTTTTTAGAGTAACTTCACCCCAAACTACTTATGGCTTAAGTTAAATTTAAAATGACCTGTAATTTATCAGGTTATGCTAATGGGATAACTTTTTCTCCTTATCTTTTGTCCCAAACTTTGGTTGGGAACCTTCTGAGATCTCTAGTTTCATCTCTGGATGTAAAGAAAAAAAAAAAACTGCTAATTTGATTTTATTTTCACATATTTGATTTTTTTATAATATTAGAACTAGATCTCAGGAACAGCCTTATGCAGCTACCCCATTGGGGCTCATCTCTCATTGTTCCTTAGGAACAACTTGTTCAGCAGGTCCCCTTCAAATTAACTAATTAATTCAAACTATAAGCATTGCACATATACTCTTTGACTAGTATTGCAATATCACAGATCCCAAAAAAGACCCAGTGATATCCTGTGCACTAGAAATTTTAAAAGTCTAGTAAATGGGGGAAATTAAGATACATGAAATGCTCTTTTTATTTTAACACTGGTACCTGTGTCCTTTGATTGAGCTCTGCTTACCTATACATTATGCTCTCATTATTAAGAATAGTTTATGCCATAATTAGGGCATGTGTGTAAGGATTAGAATTAAGGGTATATGAGTAAGGATTAGAATTAGGGCATATGTATATGGATTTCTTTACAGGCAACAAAAAGTTAAGTGTGACCCTAGGAAGAAAAATATGCTGTCCAAATGGAAAACTGGAATTTACAAAAGATGTGTACAGAACAGTAGACATGCTTTAAAGATAACATTTTATGGAACTTTCTTTGCTTTCATACTCCAAATGTTGGACTGACCTAGATCAGTTCTCAGATGTCTCTTCTCTATTATTGACCTCTCAGTCAGAGATCCTTAAAGTGCAGTCTGGAAACCTCTAGGGGTCCCTGAGACCTTTTGAAAAGATCCTAAAGGTCAAAACATTTGTTATAATAAGATGTCACTTTGCTTTAACTATTTCATTCTCTCACAGTTACACACTTGGGTTTTCCAAAAGCAACATGGCAAATGATATCTCAACAGATTGAGAGTAGAAGCAGATGTAAGAATCCAGCTGTCTTTTATTAAGGAAGCCATTTAAAAGGATATGCATAAATTTAAGCAATCCCCTTTTTTCCCACTATTTTTTATGTTGGAAAATATAATTATCGACTATAAAAAATCATGTAAAGAGTTCATTATTCTTATTTTTAAATAAATTAATACATATTTTGAGACTCTGTTTTATCTTCAAATCAGTATATATTAATAGAGAAAATCCACAATAAGAGAAAGTTCTTCAGAGTCCTACATAGTTTTTTGGAATGTGCAGAGATCCTGAGACGAAAAATTTTGAAAACCAATGATAGCCAATCACATAGGTTTAACTACCATTCCTATTTATACTTATAACATCAAAATTTATATATTCAAGTGCACCCATTCTCTGTGTTAAAACAACCCAATGACTTTCCTACACATGCAGAACAAAACCCAAACTTCTCTTTGTGGACTACCAGGTCCTAAGAGATATGGCCTCTGCCTCCATCTCCAACTTCATTATCTATCAGTTCCTGCTCCGTCTGCTTTTGAGTCACACTGGCCATCGACGCTCTTCTCCAAATATGTCAAGAATGATCCCATCTCAAGATCTTGTAAATTCTATTGCCTGGTTATTTTCCCCTAAATGATGTGCCTCTTACTTCATTCAAGTGTCTATCTTCGAAAGATCTTCTCGGACAGCCCATTTGGAAAAGCAGCCTCCATTATTCTATCACTTTGTGCTGCTTCACATTTTTATCATATCCTGCCATAAAATCAAATATAAATAATTTATGTGTTTATATTGGGCCTCCCTTACAAGCTACACAAGGAAAAGGACATGCCCATTTTTGTTCACTACTTTCTCCCTAGTACCTTTAAAAGTACAAGGCACATTGCAGACCTGCAGAAAACGTCTATAATTTTCGGTGCAGTGAAAGCATTTGATCTTATAGTTTCACTTTGAGGTGAGAATACTACAGGCTTTACTTTTACAGCTTCCTGTTAAAGGGAATTTCCCTTAAGTGAATTCCTTCATAATTAAAGAGAAACTTTATGTACTGAAAAGCATTAATAGTATTTGATATCTTATCACTAAAAGAGAGTTCCTTGGATTTTTGTTATTAATGTAGCAATGGAATCTCTTTTATACTGCCTGAAAATAAAGGTGAATTCAGTGCCTTATACTTTCAGTGTCTTGGTAGATCAAAAATAAATATAACCATCAAAAAAGCAAAGTAAAGTACGGCATCTGAGTGGCACAGCCAGTTAAGCAACCAACTCTTCGTTTTGGCTTATGTTGTGATCTCAGGGTCATGAGATTGAGCCCTGCCTTGGGCTCCAAGCTCAGTGAGAAGTCTGCTTAGAACTCTCTTTTTCGAGGCACCTGGGTGGCTCAGTCGTTAAGCGTCTCCCTTTGGCTTCAGTCTCGATCCCCGAATCCTGGGATCTGCGGCATCTGGTTCCCTGCTCAGTGGGAAGTCTGCTTCTTCCTCTCCCACTCCCCCTTGCTTGTGTTCCCTCTCTCACTGTCTCTCTCTCTCTGTGTCAAATAAATAAAATCTTTAAAAAAAAGAAAAAGAACTCTCTTTCTCTCTCCTTCTGCCTTCTCCATTCGATCTCTCTCTCACTCTCTCTCTCCCTAAAATAAATAAATCTTCTTTTTTTAAGATTTTATTTATTTATTTGAGAGAGAGCAAGAGATCAGAAGTAGGGGGATAAGCAGAGGGAGAGGGAGAAGCAGACTCCCCGCTGAGCAGGGTGCCAGCCCTGGGGCAGGATCCCAGGATCCTGGGATCATGACCAGAGCTAAAAGCAGATGCCACTCAGGTGCCCCAATAAATTAATCTTTGGAGGAAAAAAAAAAGAAAAGAAAAGTAATGTCATACAAGCCAATATCTAAGTAACAAAAAAAAAACTAATTACTGACATTATCAATGTTGGTTCTAGTCTACGTCTTGAGCTTCAAAATAGTTTAGTTATTAAACTATTGGTTTAATAGTTAATTGGTTGCCTACTACCATGGGCTAGATACCAGGTTAATTGGTTAATTGGTTGCCTACTACCATGGGCTAGGTACCAGGGAGAAAATGAATTATGCTCACCAATTTGGAATACAAAATATCTATTAGCCAAGAGCTTACAACAGTTTTGCTGGGTAAATACAATGAGTACAATTTGGAACACCATGAAACTGAATACTGGAATAACAAGGAGAAAATATTCAATAGGATGGCAAAACTGGGTGGAAATACTGGACTAGAGAAATGAATTTGGCCATCATTAACACAAGAGTAGGCACCACTGAAGTGGCAAATAAAAGAAATGGTACACTCAAAAGAGTCCTCACTTATTAAGATTCTTGCAACCAGGAATGAGCCTTTATAGAGCATTCTAGATGGAAACGATTTCTCAGAGCAGAATCACTGAAGATAGTCTTCCCTCTGAGATATGCTTGACATATTTACTGTGGACTTTCTTTACACCAACATAGTAATTCCAACTACCACTTATATGAAGATTTAGAGTTTATAAGTATACTATTATGGTGAATTTTATTTTATCTGGACCTCTCAAGAGACGTATTTCTCTTTTATGTAAAACTTTGGGAAGTTTTTAAGTGACAAGTTCACAGGTGAGTCACTGATCCATACCCTCCATGCTTTTGATGATATATAGTGTCAACACTTTCAATGGAGATAATGTAATTTTCTTTCAGTATTTCATTTCTAGTTATTCTTAACTATTCCATATGACTTTATTGGAAACTTTGCTTCGTAATAAATCTTTCCCCTTCCCAAATTCTCTTTCCCACTGAGATAATGGCTAGAAATTAACCAATGGCTACTTAATCCCCTCTCACCCCACAGACCTTGGGACTGCTTCGAGCAACATTTCCTCATGATATATGTATATTTTTAAAGTAGGCTCCACTGGAAGCCCAATGCGGGGCTTGAACTCACCACCCTGAGATCAAGATCTGAGCCAAAATCAAGAGTCAGACACTTAACTGAACCACCCAGGGGCTCCTCCTCACGATATTGTATAGACTATTAATTTTGAAGACATCTCAGAAACAGAATTTTAGATTTCATTATAAAGCACAATAATATATTCATTATTATATTAAAATATTTAGAATAATGTAAAATTCATTTTCTATAAAAATTTCTTGAAGGAACAAGGGAACAAGATTCATTTGAGACAAAGTGGACTTTTATCCCTTCTTTTTTTTACATATTGATTTAGCATTCCATAGAGAACCATAATTCCATGGTATGTTAGATAGCAAGTTCTTTTAAGCTTATTTTTTAAAAAAGAGAGATTCCTTCATGCCTTGTCAGAAATTGAAGGTTGTCATTGCTTGGAGATTGCTGAAAGCAAAATGAAAGAGTTCCATCAAGTGGCCACATAAAGACATGGCAGTTCACATTTCATCAATACGGGGGGGGGGGGGGGGGGGGGGGAATCTGAAATCTAGTTCAGACATGCATTTTCAACCAAACTCCCAAAACTGCATAGCATGCAACATTAAAAAAACACTGTAGATATATTCAAAATATCATCATTAATGAATTTTTCCATATTATTAAACTGCATCAGAAATAGTGTCTAAGTACATTGTTTTCTTGCTTTTATTTTCTATTTTCTATTTCATTATATTTATTATATTATTTTCTATTTTATTTCTATTTTCTTTTATTTTCTAATACTTTTTCTAATACTTTTATTTTCCAATACTTTCTAATACTTTTATTTTCTAATACTATTTTCTAATATTTTTATTTTCTAATACTTTCCAACCTTATAGTTTGGGTTTGAAAATACTTGTTTACAATCTTAATTTCTATGTTATAGTAATCTGTTTAAATTATTTAGCAGGTACACCACAGGTTATACTAAATTAAGTTGGACTGTGTTAAAATTCAGAAACAAGCCATATGCAAATGAACCAAAGCATTTAAAAATTAAACCAAATACAAAGAGAATCAGGGCTTTTCATTTTTTATTTTTTATTTATTTTTTTAAGGTTTTATTTATTTATTTGACAGAGAGAGAGAGTGATCACAAGTAGGCAGAGAGGCAGGCAGAGAGAGAGGGGGAAGCAAGCTCCCTGCTTAGCAGAGAGCCCGATGTAGGGCTCGATCCTAGGACCCCGAGATCATGACCTGAGCTGAAGGCAGAGGCTTAACCCACTGAGCCACCCAGGTGCCAAGAGTCAGGTCTTTTTAAAAAGCAGTACCAGTTATAAAACATAAGCACCGGTTACTTTAGGATATTAAAGAAACAAGTTACGTTTTTCACAATACCTTGCCAAGTTACATCTCCCTTATAAAGGTAGACCAAACGAGCATCTCTCTTTACAAATTATAGATCTAAGATGCTACATGTCCTTAACTCTCTACTTCAGAAAAAAAATCATGGCTTAGTTTAAGGTCATAAATGCTACTCCTAAATACATGTTACAGACTAAGATTTGTTTCATACTCTATCAAGCTGTAGTCCACTGGACAACCCTTTATAGTGTTTAACCAAACCTTTCTGACTATATGAAGTATTTCCCACTTTCTTTGGAAACAATGATATTACTATTGGGACAATGTTAAGTGATAGATTTTCTTTATGTAAAACCCATGAAATTTCATTAGATAATGTATTACCCAAACATAAAATTGGTAGCGGTGTGTATAATGATTGAGAGCATGAGTTTGGACATCAGAGAGTCTACATTTGAATCTAATCGCTGACACTTTTTTGCTTGTAACCTGGAGCAATTATGTCTTTATGTATATAAGAGGAAAATATCCACTACTGATGTGGATATTGTAGAAATTTAATGTTGTACATTATATTGTACACTTAGATACGAAAGTTGACTATCATTAAAATGAATCACACTTTTTTTTTTTAAAGAATCCTTTATACTACCCAGTCATTAGTAGGAAGAAGAGTTAGAGAATTTCGTAGACAATTTCACTGTATTTAAGGGTTTTACAAATGTAAACAACTGAGGAACCCTAATAAAATAAGATAAACATACAGCTGCTATGATAGCAACATGATCATACTTTTTTCCTGACTTTCCTTGAATCAAATATTCTTCCACACCTGCATTTCCATTTCCATGAAAAGCCACAAAGAGGTTCACATAGTTATTCTTCTTTATCTCCTTTGGACTTTGTACTGGTAATAAGCAAGTCTGATTTAAATTTCGCACATAACAGCAATAACACTACTTCTTCTCAACATGGTCATACTGAACACTAATGATGAAGAGAGGGAGAAAAAATAATGACGTACATTTAATAAAATATAAACAAGTGTGGAGTATCAGTGTAGAACATATAGAGATTATTTGTACTCTTCTTGCAAAATTTTTGTGTTTGAAATTATTGCTGATAAAATATGAATAAATATAAAAGAGAAGTCAAAGGGACTCCTGTGTAGCTCAGACAGGTAACCATTTGCCTTCAGCTCAGGTCCTGATCCCAGAGTCCTGGGAGAGCCCACCTTGAGCTCCCTGTTCAGCAGGGAGTCTACTTCTCCCTCTCCTTCTGCCCACCACTCCCCCTGCTTATGCTCTCATTCTTTGTCAAATAAATAAAATCTTTTAAAAAAGAAAAACCAAAATACCCTTTAGTTGACCTAAAAGTGAATAAATATACCACCGTTTCCTCATTTTTAAAAGAACTGTTATTTATGCAAGATGGAAAATAACCACAGAAGGAAAATTGGAGATGCAAGAAAAAATGTTGAACAAAGAAAGTGGTAAGCATGTGCATAAACCTAAATATACACAGTCTGTGTAAATAAGAAAAATACCTAAACAAAGAAAAGATAGAATTAAAATATGGGACAATAATAAGTAAGGTGAGATAGATGGTGATTTGATTTAAAAAAAAAAAAATCCAGGTCCATGCGTTATATAGAAGGAAGTAGAGACAGTGATTACTACAGATTTTAAGGTAAATACATCTGCTAAAGTTTTATGGCAATTATTGCAAAGTAGAAGGGAGAAATAGGATTAAAAAATAAAAACAACTTAAAAAAACAAAAGGATGCAGAAAGAGTGATAAAATGAAGCATAGGAAAAATATACAAGGAAGAAAACAAGAAATAATATAGTAATGTATTAAAATTAACAGTAATCCTAATAAGCGTATTAACATTCCAGTTAAGGGTTTAAATAAATAAATAAATAAAATCCAGGATTATACAATTTACAAGAGTCACACATTAAAAATAAGGACATAGGAAAACGGATCGAGAAAGGGTAGAAAGTTAGGTACATAGTAGTCAAAGAAAGCTGCTGTATCTATATTAATATCAAACAGTATTCTTTATGGCATAAAACAGTACGTAGAATAAAAATGACCACAAAACAATGATAACTCTTTACGTAAGTTATTCTAAGCACTGATGCCTCTAATAACTTGCCATCAAAATATATAAAGCAAAATGATATATATAGGATATCAACAAATACATCATTTTAAGAAATATATATTATCCCAGATACACGTGAAACTTGAAACAAAACCTGAGTGTGTGGGGAAGTCATAAAGCAGTTACTTTTTGCAATCAAAATGCAATTAAGTTAAATTTTTTTTTAAATCAATAAACTCAAAGAATTTGCAGATTTAGAAATACAGGAGCATACTTAAAACACACCAGAAATCAATAAACTCTAAAAAGTTAAGGCATTAGAGAAAGAACAATAGACTAAATCTAAAAAAAAAAAAAAAAAAAAAAAGGAAATAGTAAAGATACAGTTAACAAATCTACAGGCTAATTTTCATATATTTACCGTATATATGTTTAATCTACAATTATAAATAAAGGATAGATTAATCCTTTTATTCCTTTTTCTTTCAAATACATACCCATAAATATTTGTAATTTTCCATTTTCAAATTTACACAAAAGATTCTGTCATATCTACCTTATTTTACTTAATTTTTTACATTAAGTGATATTTTTGAGACCTATTTGATGGATATAATGGAAATCTAGTTTATTCCTTTTAACTATTACACAGTAATGTATAGACTAAAGTTTATTCATTCACCCCCATTTTGTTATCAACTAACAATATTCCAAAGAACATCCTAGGATTTTCCTGTGTGTCTGTGTTAGAGAGACTCTGAAGTGAAATTATAAGCTTTATAGAGAAGGCACATACAAATTTCACTAAATGTTAACAAATTAACTACTTAAATAGAATTTATTAAGAAAATTTGAGAGGCGCTTGGGTGGCTCCGTGGGTTAAAGCCTCTGCCTTCGGCTCAGGTCGTGATCCCAGGGTCCTGGGATCGAGCCCCGCATCGGGCTCTCTGCTCAGTGGGGGCCCTGCTTCCCCCTCTCTCTCTCTGCCTGCCTCTCTGCCTACTTGTGTTCTCTGTCAAATAAATAAAATCTTAAAAAAAAAAAAGAAAAAAAAGAAAATTTGATAAAGTATCCTTCTTCACACACCAGAAACATTCCCTGGACTGCTTCTTAGTGTCCCCACAAAAAGAGGAGTTGAAAGGTATTCAAGGTTTTATGTTTTATTCAACTGGTATAATCACCTCCCTCATTCCTTGATCATGCCCCTTAAAAATATAAAACTTAGGACACCTGGGTGGCTGAGTCAGGTAAGGGTCCGGCTCTTGGTTTTACTTCAGGTCACAATCTCAGGCTCATGAGCTGAGCCCCACATCAGGCTCCACACCCAGTAGAGAGTCTCCTTGAGATTCTCTCTCTCCCTCTCCCTTTACCCCTTCCCCCACGCTTTCTCTCTCTCTCTCTCCAATAATGAATCCTTTAAATAAATAAATAAACAAATAATAAAACTTAAATGAGACAGGGGAGCCTGGGTGCTCAGTGGGGTAAGCCTCTGCCTTCGGCTCAGGTCATGATCCCAGGGTCCTGGGACCGAGCCCTGCATCGGACTCTCTGCTCGGCAGGGAGCCTGCTTCCCCCCTCTCTCTCTGCCTGCCTCTCTGCCCACTTGTGATCTCTGTCTGTTAAATAAGCAAAATATTTAAAAAAAAAAAAAAACAAACTTAAATGAGACAATATTATACAGTTCTGCCCCACTTTATTTGACTTCTAGAAACCTTCATTCCTCATTACACATGTTGTGTGAGTGTACATATGTGACTCATGTGTATGTGAGCAGTCTACTACATGCAGTTTCACAAATATGTTGATGTATATGAACTCACTGCCTCAGAACCTGCATTCTGTAAGTGCAAAGTGACAGAGATGGTGCTCAGATATCATTCATACTTGCAGACATTACAAAGCTTATTTCTACTTCGTCAAAAATTTTTAACATTGGCATTTCTTGTACAGAGAACAGGTGATAAGCTGACCATAAATTTTGTTTGACAAAGCAGGATATTCCTGAGAGTAAAAGGAACCTCAAGAATAAACCTGGACCTATCACTTGGCATCCTGTTTCAAACAGACGCGCTGCTGGTTGCAGTGGGAAAATAGATCATGAATTGTCATGCAGTTGGTAGACTCTAATACCCAGCAGGTATGCCTGTCTTTTGCAGAGCTAGAGGAATTGTTGGCCCCCTTTCCATACATCATGATGGTTAAGAAAGTGACATTTGTCAAAATGAGCAAGAACCTGCTGCCATAGAAGGAGCCCTAAGCAATAATATGAAACAAATTGTTTCAGTTGGCTGAGAACCAGAGGGAAGAAAACGATCAGAAGAATGAAGTGTTCTTTTCTTAATTTCTCTTCCGTATTTTACAACACATTTCATACTGGCCAGCAGTTGTTTATGCAGAACTCAGGCTGTTTTCTTTTGTTCTGAAACCTTATGTAACTTATGGCATTTTAAGTGAGTTTTACCATGAAGTGCTTCCCACATGGCTACTCTGTACCTGATTTAATCCTTTATTAGAACTGCCTCTTAACACAACCTGCACTTTCCCCCTTTTCCTGGTAAACTATTTTTAGCAATAGAAAAAGTGAGCATGTATTGAAAATCACTGCCTTCTGGGGCATAGTTAAGTGCCTCTAAGAATTCTCAGGTGAAATTGCGATCCTAGTAGGCACAGATGGGTCCCCATTAATATCTTGGCATTTTATTTCAATTTTTTATTATCTTTCAATATGGCCCACAGCATGAATAGTTTACGTATTCCAGTTTATATTCTTTGAGAAAACTGAGATAACACTGACACTAATCAAAATAAACCATTTTCCTATATTGCGTGAGCAGTCTTCCTCTTGAAGCCAAAACAGAACCAGAACTTTCCGCAGGTAACTTACTTAAAATATCTTTACCAAAAAGGCAGTCAGATTTTAAATACAGGACTGAGGTTGAAAAATGCCAAATATTTTTCTTGTGAATACAGCACTGAGGCACCGATATGTTGAAATATACCGATACAACTTCCATGCCAAATCTCATCCTTGTATTGTTCACAAAGAGATTTAGTATTTTAGTACAAAGACTTTAAATATCAAGCCCAATTGAGTTCTGCTATCACACTTCTCTAGAGTTTCTAACTGCAGAATGAAGTTGTTCATCTAAAAAGCACAGTCTGTCCTAAGCAGATGCATGCCATTAAAAAAAAAAAATCACATGAATTTTCTTCTTTTAATTCTCTCACAGTATCATGCATGAATCCATGTTTACTATAGTCATCACCCAAACTAATAAAATGGGGGATTTTATCAGTTTAGTAGTCACAATGCTGTTCATTTTTTCGGTACCCGGTAGTGGCTAGTCTCCTGTTTTATTTGAACCACATGGTCTACTGACCAACTCTATGATCTTGAGAAAAATCACGAACTGCAATGAGTTATTCTCTCATCTTTGCTGCCAATTCATCTAGTTAGGAGGAAAAAAGAAGATGGTGTCTGTGAAATTCCTATAAAAACTGAAAGTGTGAGAAGAGAATAGATTTTTAGGCTTGAGAAGATAAAGTACTTGTGATTATTAATAGTGAAATCTTGTGATTTTGATCAAGAATGACTTGATTCAGTTGGAAGCCACCTTCTAGATCTTTATTCTCAGGTTGTATGCAATGCGAAAATGTCTCTGATAAAAACTGCTGCCTAACGTGTCACCTGGTTTGCTTCCAATGCACAGAACTAAGAGCTTTTCAACAAACGGATTATGCGCACCATCTGTCCATTCTGTGTTGCATAGTAAATTTTATACTAAAAATGTCTTTTTCTTCCCACACCAGAACACAAGAAATTTGCTATCTTTCTTAGTCTGATGTATGACTTAATTTAGTCTTTAATATAAGTTTTTGATGGCTAGCGTTGTGTAAAATGTAGTTTTACATAAACTATAACTTAAAAATCACAAAATCTGTCATTCCACTAATGAAGGATGGCAAGTATTTCTGAGGTAGATATTCAGCCTGGTTTTTGGATTTCTGTCTTTTTTGATTTGCAACTTCAACTGTGTGTAACACACACAACTGCAAACTCTGAATTTCATTAGATATCTTTTAAGTAAATATGATATGTGAACATATGCATATCTTATACCATTTTCTGCATAGAAAAGTTTCTCTAAACTTTTAAAGCTAACATGTTCCAGAAAGGTGTATTTTTGTATGTAGCCAGTTATAATTTGTTCAACATTTAAAAAAATGTGAATCTGAAAATAACTATGAAATAGTTAAGTCAAAAGAATTAGAAGGTGCTATTTTTATCCTAATCTAATATAAATATGTAAGGCCACAGAAAAGGGAGCCCAAGACTAGAATATAACAGATTTAGAGGCTATGAGTACACAGGACAATACAATGCATGAGAACACTTATTTGATATAAGCTCAAATTATTAAGCACCTACTATGTGCTGGTGGCCTCAAAGACTTCATTTAAATGGGAACTAGGTATTCTTCCAATGGAAAAAGCAGACATTGGAGAAGTTAGAGAACTTCTCATAATAATACTACCTGGATTTTTTAAAGGAATTTAAACATTTATTTTATTTACTTATTTTGCTTAGATAGAATAACATGCAAGCATTTAATAAATAAATTCTCAAGCATAGATAACATGATCCATGACCTCATATCATAATCAAATATGTTGGTATCAGCAAAGTGTACTGTATACAATAGGTCATCAATAAATGCTTACTGAATTAATTAAAAACTAATTTTTAATTAGTCAAATATTTATATATTTTACTTTATCAAGTTTTATTATGCATGAGTCGGAGAAGACTTCTATATTAAAAATGTGTTTCTCTTGCAGGGATTGATGTACAAATATTACATAATAAATCACATTTTAATACACTGGAGACTACAGTTACAGTTTTCCTTTAAACATCATTTTGACCTTAATAATATGGCTGAATATTTTATTCTGCAAGTTTAATACAATTTGTATTTATAATTGCCAAATCATGCCACTTCCTAGAATTATGACAAATAATTCATTACACATAAAGGCTTTACTTTAGAGAGAATAGATATTGTCTATCATCCTAATTTATGTCTCCCAAAGAGTGGTTCACTACCTCTAGGCAGATATAAAATAAAATTTAATCTTGATGAATTTAGATTCCTTGTTTGGCAAGAATTGTATTGCTACTAACTAATTAAAGTAGAAATTAGAGAATCTTGGATAAAAACTGCTTTCCAATTGAACAACTTAGCTTTGAAATTAGTCTAAAAACTACTTTCTGGGGTGACTGGGTGGCTCTGTGGGTTAAGTGGTCGACTCTTGTTTTTGTCTCAGGTCATCATCTCAGGGTCCTGGGATACAGCCCCAGTCAGGCTCCCTGCTCAGCAGGGAGTCTGCTTCATCATTCTCTCTCTCTCTCCCTCTCCTTCTGCCCCTCCCCCACTTGTGCACACGCACACACACAGGCACACGCTCTCTAAAATAAATAAATAAATCTTTTAAAAAATTTTTTAAAAAATAAATCTACTTTCTGAGAAGATAGGTGATATAACACTACCAAGTCACTGAGCTACAGCACCAAAAGGGAGACTATTAGAAGTAATACTGCATTCTTAAAGTCTCAGGTGAGAAACAATGTCCACACATATGCCACCTTGAGATTCCTTTCAGAATTTTCTATACCTTTGCTTTTAATTATCCTAAATTTGTTTCTCTCCAGTTGTAAGTTCCCCTTGCTCTACTCTTTTTTTAGTCTTTGGTGGGGGCGGGGGGGGCAGAGGGTTAGAGGAAGAAGCAGACTCCCCACTGAGCTATGAACTGACAGTGGGAAGATACTTCAGCATTTCCTTTCAGCATCTTGATAGGATAAAGTTAATCATGAATATGAAAATGTGCTTTTGTAATTTTTTTTTTTCATTTTCTGGTGAACGTACACTCAAGGTGAGCATCTGGTCAACACAGTAAATCAGTTCAGTGATATGTTTAGGAATAGTAGCAAGGCATTTGCAATTTATAGCATATGGCTTTCAGCCTAGTAGAGCCAACGCACTCTGTGTTCAACGAGCCTGGGGAAATCAGGTTGTTGAGAAGGCATGAATGCTAACTTAATGCCTCTGGGACAGTGACAAGAAGTTTGCAGCAATGTTAAGGGAAGTCCTACCTGGAGCTGAGCTGGTAAACGTCCTGCATCAGTGGAGGAGGAATTGTTCTTTTTGAGCCTGTGCTCTGATTCCTGGACAAGGGGGCAGGCAGAGCTACTACTGTTACATTTAAAGAGCGTGCAGTAACATATGTCTTGCCAATTTCTTTCTCAGCCAATTTAGTCCTCATCACATTATAAAATCCAACTCCCTTTCTACTGCCTTCCTATTTGACCTCACTTTGAACCTCTCACCTTTGGACTTACTCAGTTCCAGGCATGGTAGATTTCTAAGTTGATATTTTATTAATTTTTAAAGATATTTCTGTAGAATTTTTTTTCAAATGTACAGGTGTCTACATGTGTCCAACTCAACTCAACTCTCAATGCAGTTCTTGAATATCAACAAATAAGGATAATACATATAAAAGACATACGAGAAATTAGTAATTACTGACCAGCAAAAGAAGGCAAAAACTAAAGAGCTTCTTTTCAGCAATTCAGTGCACCAATTTTCAATAAAGAAGTCAAGCAAGAAACCAATTATCACATTGAAAAGTGACTATAAGGCAGAATCAAAGATTAAAATGTTGGAAATATTTTTTTTCTTTTGTTGCCATCATTTAAGAAAACATTCATCAACTTCTCAGAACACAAAAGCTTCAGCAACCAGTGTTCTTACACACTTTCATTTTCCAAAACAGTATATATACATGTATATGTATATATATATACACACATATATACATAGTAGAATATATAAAAAACACCATCCATAAATGGATATCAAAAAAACATGAAATTAGATTATATCTTTTATGCCTAGGATTTCCTAGACATGCTTTTCTGAAGGAAGCAGAAATCACTACTCTCTTGATGTTCTGAATTGTCTTTGCTATTCAGAAAATTTAGAAAAACGTAAGACAACTTTATGTTAGACATAGTAAAGGGATGTTTTCAGGGCAGTAACAAATCTGTGATTAGCATCTGGGTAAGAAGCAAATGCCTTCTGTTAAGTGAAAAGAAAATAGTAAACCATAACATTATAGGGAACTGGGAACCAAGTATTAAACTTACTGAATTAAATTGTTCTTCTTTCCAAGAGCTAACAGAAATATCATTTTTTAAAAGATTTATTTATTTATTTGAGATAAAAAGAGAGAGCATGAGAGGGGGGAGGTCAAAGGGAGAAGCAGACTCCCCGCTGAGCAGGGTATCAGATGTGGGACTGGAGCCCCATGTAGAAGTTGAGCCCCAGACTCCAGGATCATGACCTGAGCCTAAGGCAGTCACTTAACCAACTGAGCCACCCAAACACCCTAACAGAAATATAATACTGTGCCCTACCCCCCTAAAATCAAGAATAAAAGACAAAAAGAGCATACAACAAAACATCTTAGGCTTGACATGGAAGAAAACAAGTTTGGTAGCCTCCTGAACTACATGTATCAGGAAATATTTTATTTTATATACTAACAAGTAATAACACTGAAAGAAAATTTAATATCTTACCATAAGAATCCAAAGTTATTTGAGGTATATTAAATTTATAAACCAGAAATTTATAATTATAATAAATGCCTAAAAATTTTATGTACAGGTTATTTTGGGGGATTTGATACCCCAAATTCCTGTTGTATTTGACCTTACAGAATTTGAATTTGCAAGGTATTTCACAAGGATCTGACTATTTTTTTCACACTAAGCATGACATTGTTGTTGCTGTGAGTAGGTGTCATTGGCACTGTTAGTACTAAACCTTTGAAGTTTACCCCAAGCTGTACATGAGAAATAAAGTCATCTCACCCACACAGCTGTGCTTTCCTATAAAAGTAAATTGTTAAAAAGAAAAGCATGGATTTGATCAGAATGAACAGAAATTAGTAACAACCAGAAATGTAATTAGCAGCAATTTTAAAAGCTGTTGACACATTACATTATTTTTTAAATTTCCTTGATTGTATTACTGTGACTTTTTAAGGCATTCTGCAAATTAAAATGACTATCAAGAAGGACAATTGCACAGATTTTTTTGAAAGAAAATTTTTTTTTGGAAATTTTTATTTTATAGGATTATAGGATTATCCACATTTATTTTAACATCACTTTTTCTTCTAAGATTATTTTAAATTTTTTCAAAGTGAACATTTTCATTTTTACTCGCAGGATATCCTCATTTCTGTATGATGCCATACTTTTCTTAATTTCCTCTACTATTATTGAAATATAATTGGCATAGAACATTGTGTAAGCTGTTGATCTGATATATCTGTGCATTGCAAAATATCACCATCATAACAATAGCTAGAATCACCATCATGACATATTATCATCATTCCTTTTTTGTGGTATAAACATTTAAGATCTATTTTTTAAATAAAGCTGCATATTTCATTTTAATTTTGTAACATTTAATAATTCTTGATCAATCTTTGGACTTACTGAGATCCTAACTGAGAACAATTGTTCTATGAATCCATTTTGTAGTGTCTTCACTATAAGCTCTTTTCTTTTTTTTTTTTTTAAAGATTTTTATTTATTTATTTGAGAGCGAGACAGTGAGAGAGAGCATGAGGGAGGAGAAGGTCAGAGGGAGAAGCAGACTCCCCATGGAGCTGGGAGCCCAATGTGGGACTCGATCCCAGGACCCCGGGATCATGACCTGAGCCGAAGGCAGTCGTCCAACCAACTGAGCCACCCAGGCGTCCCACTATAAGCTCTTTTCAATGAAAGGAAATTAACTCTTGTTTCAACATTTACATGTTCTCTCTACTATAGTGAACAAACTGATGGTTGCCAGTGGGGAGGTTGGTGGAGGGGGTGGTTAAATAGGTGATGGGGATTAAGGAGCCCACTTTTCATAACGAGCACCAGGTATTGTATACAAGTGTTGAACCATTATATTGTATACCTAAAGCTAATACTACAGTGTATGTTAACTAACATGAATTTAAATAAATACTTGGAAGGAAAAAACAAATGAGTGAGTGAGTGAATGAATGAATGAATGAATGAAGTGGAAAAGGGCCAAAGAATACCACTTTCTGTATATTATATATATTAATATTATAATATATATATAACAAGATATATAATTGAATTAAGATTACAAAGAACTAGTCTTTTTTTCTACTAGCCCTGCTTCCCAAAAATGATGGAAGGTATTTTTCACAGGAGATGATTCTCTATGATCTTTTCATCTACAACCCCCTCATTTATTACTTGTGACATTTCCACATGTGACGTTGCTTTTTTCCAACTATGGTGACACAGCATAACTCAAATCACTTCTCTTGAAGCCTTATGTATATTCTCATGAGGTGAAAAAATTAGCCTAGGAGTTAAATATAGCTATTGTCTTTTTTATGCAAGTGTGTTAAAGGAATGAGAAACCATCTTTCATTTCAAAGAGTTGCTATAAAATGAGCAAATCATATGAATATTTTTCATCTGTTGCTAGTTAACTTCTCTGTACTGTCCCAAAAAGAGGGGAATGCATGTATGCTTGCTTTCATTCACTTCTAAGGAGTAAAATGTCAACTCTAAGTTTAGGGGAGACATAAAAACCTGAAATACCTTCATTTCTACAGATTTGACCACTTGAAGTTTCATCAATTATCATGAAGGTAAATCTCATAGGTTCCAATATTACCATATGTATGGAAGCTACTCCTGAAACATGTATCCTCTTAACCAGTGAATCACTGAGAGCAGATTTCTGAATTTGTAGCCTATTTCCAATTGATCCTGCCAGGCATTGCCTAAAGTCTTCCTCTGCTTTCTGAAATCTGCCTTTCTTGATCATCCCTCAAAGCAAGAGAATGTCCATTTGACTCAAATCCACCAAGGATTTCTTGATCAAATCTCACTGTCCTTGTGTTCTTAAAATAATAACTGTAAATATTCTTGGGAATTTTGGATGTGTCAGAGATATACTTTTACATATTGTTTAACTCCATATGTCTTAAACATTTTTAAAATTTCTTTTGTCTTCAAAACAATCCAGAGGAAGAAAATGAGGCTCAGAGACTAATTACCTTGCCCAAATCATATAATTAGAAAGTAGAGGATGTCTGATTTGCACCCAGAACACTTATCTTCAGAACCTACTTGATTGATCATTATACTCTGCCACCTCCAAGGAGCCCTATGACTGCATAATATCTGCCAGCATATTGACTTTCACCACTGAGATGTCATAAAAGGATAGAGAAATATAGTCAATGCTGAAAGAGAAACTGTTCTAAGACAATTCCAATTAAAGTCTGGGTCAGAAGAAAACATACAAAATATCCAATAATTTAACAAATGGAGAAGCTGAGGTAAGAGAAAATAAATCCCTTGCCTTATTGAACATTGTAATGTATCTTAGAGTCAAACTGTGTTTTTTTCTACCCCAAGGCTCAGTCCTCTATCTTCTGCTAATATATCTAGTATGCTAATAAGATAATCTCTTGTCTCAAAAGTAGAACATTTTAAGGATAAAAGCTGTGCCTTAATCTTTTAATCCTCACCCTTCAGTTTATTGTTGGACTCATTTGGTGATGACTGGCTGAAATCTGAGCTGAATTAAAGACATTATTTGTATTGTTCCTTCATTCTTCTAAGCAGTGGTATGTTTTGACTTAGTTTCAACAGTGATGAGGTGAACATTATTCTAATGATATTCACTTCAGTAACTCAACTCTCCTCCCAAGTGACCAATATATGAAACAGCATTAAGTACCACCTGTTCAAGTCATTTGTCTGTTATATATTGATCCCTTGTACCCTGTGTTTCCAAGGTCTCATGCCATTTGAACTGAAATGATAATATATAATTCCATAAATTCACAAGAATCTAAACAAAGGTAGGAAAAAAAATCTGTAAACATATGTTTAGATTATAGTTATCGAGAATCAGAATTTTATACCTCATTCCATTTGAAATCCATGAAGCAGTGTTTATTTTTATTATATTGTATACAATATTATTTTACTATTAAAAAACATACATTACAACCCCATTACTCATGTGAATTTTCTTCCATCCCCTTAGAAAATTGTGATCTGCCAATAATTTAGGCATTAAGGGATAATTTAGGGATTAAGAGAATCCCTCTAACAACTGTTTCATAGTTAGGTACTGTTTTAATGTGCAGTTATTGTGATAACAGTTGGAATATAAGTGGTCAGGAATGTGGCTTCTATAAGCAATATGTATTTCTAAGAAGATGACCTTTAAGGCAGAGGTGATTTTTAAGAGAGAGAAAATAACCCAAGTAATTATACATTTAATTATGTTATATTTGAAACATATTTGGAAAGTAAAAGTAGGTATTTTAAAACAATGTTAATGTCTACCAGCATGCCCTACTCCATGTGTACAAATTAGAAAAATAAATAAATAAATAAATAAATTATAGTAGCTATTATAAAGGTGACACAGGTTTAAAGATGTATGAGAGAAGGGGTGCTTGGGTGGCTCAGTGGGTTAATCCTCTGCCTTCAGTTCAGGTCATGGTCTCAGGGTCCTGGATCAAGCCCCGCATTGGGCTCTCTGCTCAGCAGGAAGCCTGCTTCCCCCCTCTCTCTGCCTGTCTCTCTGCCCACTTGTGATCTCTCTCTCTGTCAAATAAATAAATAAAATCTTTAAAAAAAAAAAAAAGATGTATGAGAGAAAATATAAACTGAAATAATTAGTAAAGACTGTATAGGGAGAATAAGTATTAAAGAGTAAAAGTATTTACTTTATATTTAAAGGTATCATTATACATTGAAGAACCCCACATGCTATCACAAGAACCAGAGGTGTCAGAAGCTAGGTAAAAAATTCACAAATGAAACAAGCTATACAATATTGCTAATTTTACATTCAAACTGTACCAACACATACTGAGGATATCACTAAAGGAATTATGCAACAAAAATACTAACAAACATACTAAAAGCTAGCTGTAGTGGATATATACATTCCCAATATTATTTGGAGCAAATACTTAAACTGATCAGGCCTAATTATATGATACTCTACATTAAAGCTCTAGGTAGGTAAGTTATAGACAAATGGCAAACAAACAAATGACTTATTAGATCATAATTAATTTAGTAGTTTCACATATCTTTTAAATGAAATCTGAAGAGAGTGTTATTCAAGAAATGGTCATGTAAAAGATGCAGAATTGGCTTAACAATACAAAGAAATCAGGCAAATCACTACAAGAAATTGGGCATGGACCATGTGATATATACAGTTATGATGATCATATATGTAGAAGAAGAGAATATTCTGTACTTTGTGATGGAAAGGTAAAACATTAAGAAATTTTTTACGGTGCATAATGTTAGACAATGGGTAAAGTTACAATCAAATGATTCTAAATGTTTAAAATATTACATGTTATGTTAAAGATCTCGAAGGCCCTAAATCAGTGGATTTACGAAGCTACAACTTAGCCACAAAAATCTATTTAAAAAAAATATTTGTAAAAGTCTTCAGAGTGCTGACATTCTTGAAATTATAAGAATGAAATAAGGTACAGTCAAAAGTGGACTTTGAGTAAATGGAACAAAAGGTCCAGCTCAGAGAAAAATTGTTCTGATAACACTTCAGATTAATCTTGGTGTGGACCCCTCCTGTTAACTGGGTCAGCTTTATGAGCAAGCAACTTACGCAGACACAGAAAGCCCAGGGCTTAGAAAGGTCCTGCATTTGGTTTCATTTTCTGCTATCAGTGTCTTGATATTCTTAAAATTTTTATGCAACCCTTTGCATATATCCATATATCCATGTAACTGGTCCAGTGCATTGAGATCATTATAATTAAAGAGCAGTATGTAAATGAAGTAAATAGTACTGGTGAACAATATACTCTCTCTAATGTTACCTTGGTAGAGGGTTAGAGTTTGGGAGCAATCTGAGAAGGAAAATGAGAAAGTGGAAGGAAGGAGTCAACTGGTAAATCCATGGACCACATGGAGTTTATGTGTTTCTGGACATTATGGCAGCCTCTTATTTCTTCTCATTGCCACAATGTGGACAGTAAAATAAGCCAAGAGTTTATGAATCTACATTTCCACACATGTCTGGACTACTACCATTGCTTAATGACAAGAAACCCTACAGGAAGCAAAGTAGTATAGTTCAGAGAGGACTCTGACGGAGAATTTTGAAAGTTAGAAAGGAACCTAGCAAAGGGACTAGTGCTCTGAATTCATCACTTGCCATCATGAATCTTTTCTTTCATAACCATAGTGACAAGACAAAGAACAAGAAAATGGATGCATATTTCATTTTGTGAATTGGTTTAAAGCATAAATTCCTACTTCAACCTCCCATAGTGATATTAGAGCCCTGTGTTATTCCTCAAACTCAAAAAAATTTAATTACTTATTTCCATTTTAGCAACAGATGACAAAAAAGCTAATCTACTTTACAATATTTTATGAGGGAAATTTACTTAAATTGTTACATATTTACTTAAATAGTTACATAAAATAGATAGAATTAAATTGAGCAGTAAGACACCCCATTTCAATCCAGCCTGAAGTAAAAAATGAGCTATCTTCAGTCAACGATTTTATTTCAATTTAAATTCAATTTAATTAACAACATAGTATATTAATAGTTTCAGGGGTTGAATTCAGTGATTCATCAATTGCATACAATACCCAATGATAATTACACCAAGTGCACTCCTGAATACCCATCCCCCAATTACCCGATCCTCCTACCTAGTCAACAACTCTTTATAAACATCATTCACAAAAGTTTGGTCATTTCCAGAGTTTTCCCATATTGTTCCAGAGACAGAGCCCAACAAATAAAGAAAAGTAAAAAAATATGGTGACCCAGGTCAAACTCTTTCCTCCTCCAAGTCTAACCTCTATAATCCTATTAACTCTTAAATGAAGTTTTAGGAACTTATATGACAGAGAGACCAAATTATTAGAAACACACTTTATAAGATTGTTTAATTTTTTTATGGATTTCAACAATGATTTTTAGAAAAATTAGCTATTTTGGAAATTTCTGTAGCACAATTATTCTTTTATCTTGAAAAATCAATTATTTATTTCAAGAAGGAAAAGAAAGACATACCAACTAAATGATAATTACCTGTGATCAGTAGCATCATGGCAGAAATACTACTAAAGCAACTATTCACATGCCAAATCCTCACCAGTATCAGAATGAATATTAAATGCCTTAGCACACACTCCAACAACTTCTCATCAGTTCATCCACTCCTTCATTCACAGCCCCTCTGATATTTCTGTGAATTTCACAGGTTATATTCATATTTCATTTTGGTATTGACATTATTCATAATGTTAACACAGCTCAAGCAAAGCTGGAGTGGGAGCAGAGACTTATGAGAAATCTTTCCTGGAAATATTCAGAAAATACACTTCAACTTCATCTGTGAAAACCTACAACCCATGGGGAGTTATTGTTTCATATCTATTTTATATTTGCTGTAGATTATAAAACCGTTTAATAGCCAATGGGAATTATTATCATACTAGCTATTATAAGCTGTATTTAAGATCACTTTATCAAGTTAAGCAATTTCTGGAAATGTCCCTGATATACAGTGATCCCTTCAAAGTATTATATAATGCAATAGTTCACAGTAAAATTAAAAGCAACAAAGAACCTCATTAAAATTAACAAATACATTAGATGTTAAAAAATTAAAAATAAGGTTGATTTATAATATACAAAAAGAGATAACAGTCCTACAGATTCAATAAAAGTATCCAACATGAGAATTCAAAATTATGTTAATTAATAGAAGTAGTTTTTATAATATTTTAAGTTAAAAATATACCTGGGCTAACAAATTAAGTCTTGATATACCATACAAAATACTTTTTCTGACCACAATAGGATGAAGTCAGAAATCAACAGCAGAGGGAAACTAGAAAATTCACAATACTGTGAAAATTAAACAAGACACTCTAAAACAACCAATGGATCAAACAAGAAATTACAAGGGAAGTTAGAAACTACTTAGAGATTAATGAAAATAAAAAGACAACATTCTGAAACTTACAGGGCACAATGAAAACAGTCCGAAAAGGGAAAACTTATATCTTAAAAGAAGAAAACCCAAAGCTAGCCAAAGGGAGGAAATGACAAAGATTAAAGAAGAGATAAATGAATAGAATATAGAAAAACATTAGAGAAAAATCAACAAATCTGTAAATTAGTTCTTTAAAAAGATCAACAAAATTGACAAACCTTTAGTTAAATTGACTAAAAAGAAAAAAAGAGAAGACTCATCTTACTTAAATAGAAATGTAGAGACACTGCTGCCCATTCTACAGAAATGAAAGATTATAAGAGAATAACATGAATAATTGCATGGTAACAAATTGGATAATGTAGATGAAATGAACAAATTTCAAGTAAACAAACAAAACTTACCAAGACTAAATCATGAAGAAATAGAAAATCTGAATAAGCAGATAACTAGTAATGAGAATAAATGAGTAGCCCTGGACTGTGATAATTTCACTGCTAAGTTCTACCATACATTAAAAAAAGAACTAAGGGGCGCCTGGGTGGCTCAGTGGGTTAAGCCGCTGCCTTCGGCTCAGGTCATGATCTCAGGGTCCTGGGATCGAGGCCCGCATCGGGCTCTCTGCTCAGCAGGGAGCCTGCTTCCCTCTCTCTCTCTCTCTCTGCCTGCCTCTCCGTCTACTTGTGATCTCTCTCTGTCAAATAAATAAATAAAATCTTTGAAAAAAAAAAAATAAAAAAAGAACTAAGATTGATGCTTATTTAAATAGACCATTATTATCTTGATGCTTCAAGAGTTTATTATGTTTGTAAAATACACCAATAGAGTATCGAAAATATGCCACTAATTAAGCTGAAATCATTATAGACAACCAAATTCTTCTTCTTCTTTTTTTTTTTTTTTTTTAGAAAGGCAGTACCTTACAATGGTCGTAGACTCTGCAGTCAAGCTGCCTGGGTTGGAATTTCAGATCTTCTATCGGTTGCAAAGTGGAAAATTGGCCACTTAGGTTCTGTCTCATAAATTTCTTGTCTAATTAAGCTAAAATGTATGTACAATACAGATGTACACAAACACAAATACAATTTATACCAAATAGCATGCAGAAAAATATTAGCTATCTTTTAACTATTACTTTTATTACCCTAATGATCTATATTAAATAAGATGAATCGTGTTTCTCCTTAGATAAATGATTATAATATAAAAAATGTGTAGCCTACAAATTTATTTTTAAATATTTACACTTCTCTCATAGTACCAAATATTCACATGCTCTCAGCTCTTTCTATCTAACCTTAAATATTACTGTATCTTGAAATCCTAGTATTTGTTATTACTATTTTTCCAATTATGGTTCTGAAAATTCACATAAAGAAGAAATATAACTCTGGATATCTTGCAATTAATTAAAAAAAAACAACAGAAATCACCATGATGGACATTTCACTTTATCATACTGATTATTACAAAAATTAGATTCAAAGAAAAACCAACTCAGTAATTACTTTGATATATCCTTTCAAGCAATGAGTTTTTAAATAGTACATACAGGGATGCCTGGGTGGCTCAGTTGGTTAAACGTCTGACTTCGGCTCAGGTCATGATCCCAGTGTTCTGGAATCAAGCCCCACATTGGGCTCCCTACTCAGTGGGGAGCCTGTTTCTCTCTCTGCCTCTGCCTGCCTCTCTGCCTGCTTGTGCTCTCTCTCTCCTTCTCTGACAAATAAATTTAAAAAAAAAAAATCTTTAAAAATAAATAAATAAATAAATAAATAATAGTACATACATGGCCATTTAACAATGTACTCTGTTCTGATCTGATCCATATACCCTGGAAGAATACATTGTATCTATTCAACATGAAATTTTTGCAGTGACTTTTATTAAAATGTGAGAGGTTTATTTTTTTAATTTTTTGGTGGGGGAAAACAATATATATGATGAATTCATTTCATAATGGTATGAAAAGGTTTGGATTACTGAAAAAATAGTTCATAACAAATTTGCTAAGAAATTATTTAAAAAATTAAATATATGCATATTTTGTGCCTTATACCAAAGTATTTTCCAAATTGACTAAAGACTCAAAGGTAGAAAAAAATTAACCCAATACAAACACTCAAAATAAGTGTAAAGTATCTATTTCTATAATTTGGGAATGGAAACAATTTTTTTCAGTTTTATTAGGAAATAACTGGGGCACATGGGTGGCTCAGTCAATTAAGCGTCTGACTCTTGACTTAAGCTCAGGTCATGATCTCAGGGTCATGGGATCAAGCCTCATGACCAGCTCCATGCTCAGTGAAGAGTCTGCTTCTCTCTCTCTCCTTTTCCCTCTGCTCTTCCCCCTGCTAGCTCTCTCTCTCTCTCTCAAATAAATAAATCTTTAAAAAAGAAATAATTGGCATACATCACTATATAAGTTTAAGGCATACAGCATAATTGTTTCATTTACACATATCGTAAAATGACTACACAGTAAGTTCAGATAACATCCATTTTCTCACATAGTTACAGTAAGGATAAAGTTAAAGAAAAAAACGACTCTCTGTTAGGAGAACTCCTAGGATTTGCTCTCAGTAACATTCCTGTATACGATACAGCACTGTTACAGTCATCATGCTGTACATAACATCCCCAGTAGTTTTTCATAACAGGAAGTTTTTACCTTTTGACCACCTTCTTCCAATTTCCCTTTCCCCATCCTCTGTCTCTGATAATGACAAGTCTGAACTTTTCTATGAATTTTTTGGGGTTTTTTTTCCTGGTTTTTTTTTTTTTTATTGCTTTAGATTCCACATGTAAGTAAAATCATATAGTACTTATTTGTCTGACTTTATTATTATTATATATATATAATATATATATTATATATATATTATTTCGCCTATATAATGCCTCCTACATCCATCCATGTTCTTGCAAGTAGTAGGATTTCCTTATTTTTTGTGGCTGAATACCATATACCACAACTTCTTTATCCATTCATCCGTCAATGAACACTTTGGTATTTTCTATATCTTGGCTATTATAAATAATGCTGCCATGTAGGTGGGGTGTAGATATTTTTTTCAAGTTAGTGTTTCTGTTTTCTTTGGATACAGTCCCAGAAGTGGAATTGCTGGATCATACAGTAGGTTTTTCATTTTTTAAGGATCCTCTATACTGTTTTCCAGAGTAGTTTTACCAATTTACAGTCCCAACAGTACACAAGGATTCTCTTTTCTCCATATCCACACCAGCATTTCTTGTCTTTGTGATGATGGCCATTGTAACAAGCATGTGATACCTTCTTGTGGCTTCCATTTCTATTTCACTAATGACTAGTGATGTTCAGCACCTTTTCACCTACCTGTGGGCCTTCCATATATTTTCTTTAGAGAAATGTCTGTTCAGATCCTTTGTCTATTTTTAATTGGATTGTTATTTTGCTATTGAGTTGAATAAGTCCTTTATATATTTTGGATATCAATTTGTACTACGTATACAGTTTGTAAATATTTTTCCTATTCCATAGTTGTTGTTTTGTTTTTTTTTTTTCATTTTGTTGGTGGTTTCTTTTGCTAGCAGAAGCTGTTTAGTTTAATGTATTCTCAGTTGTTTATTTTTTATTTTATTGCTTATGCTCTAGGTTGTCATAGCCAAAAAAATTGTGACCCATCTCAAGGAGCTTTATTTGTAAGTTTTCCTCTAAAAGTTTCATGGTTCCAGGTCTTACATTTAAGCCTTTAGTCCATTTTAAGCTCATTTTTATGAGTGGTGTATGGGTCCAGCCTCATTCTTTTACATATGAATATCCAAATGTCCTCAGAACCATTTATTGAAGAGATGGTTTCTACACCTAGTATTCTTGGATCCCTTGCCAAACATTAGTTAACCTTACATGCCTGGGTTTATTTCCAGGCTTTTAATTCTCTTTTATTGGTCTATTTGTCTGTTGTATGCTAGTACCTACTGTTTTGATGACTACAGCTTTATAGCATAGCTTGAAATTAAGAAATGTGTATCTCCTACTTTGTTCTTCTTTCTCAGAATTATATTTGAGGGCTTTGTGTTTCCATATAAATTTTAGGAGTCTTTTTCTTACTTCTATACAAAATGCCATTGAAATTTGGTAAGAATTATAAAGAATCTACAGGTTACTTTTGGCAGTATTGATATTTTAATATTAATATTAATTCTTCCCACCCATGAACATGGAATATCTCTCCATTTGTCTTCAATTTCTTTCATCAATGCTTTATACTTCTCAGAATAAAGAGTTTTTACTTCCTTAGTTTATTTCTAAGTGTTTTATTATTTTAAATGCTATTGAATGGGATCAACTTATTTCTTATTCAGAAAATTCATTAATAATACATAGATACTACTGATTCTTTTCATTAATTTTGTATCCTGCTACTTTACCGATTTCACTGATTAAATCTAAGAATTATGGTTGAGTCTCTCAGGTTTTCTATGTATAAAATTATGTCACCCGCAAAAGACACATTTACCTCTTCCTTTCCAATTGTGATAACTTTTATTTTTTTATCTTGCCTGATTGCTCTAGCTAGAACTGCCAATATTAGGCTGCATAGGAGTGGTGAGAATGTCTTATTTCTGACCTTAGCGGAAAAGCTTTCAATTTCTTACCATTGAGTATGATGTTAGTTGTGGGTTTGTCATATATGGCCTTTGCTATGTGGAGAGATGTTCATACTAGACCTAATTTCTTAAGAGTTTTTATCATGAATGGATGTTGAATTTTGTCAAATGTGTTCTGGTGTCCACTGAGATGATCATATGAGTTTTTTTTCATTCTGTTTATTTGATATATCACATTAATTGACTTGCATATGCTGAACCATCTCTTCATCCCAAGGATAAATCCCACTTGATCATGGTGTATGAATTTGATTTGCTAGCATTTTAAGAAATTTGTCATCTATATTCAAAGGGATGTTGGCTTGTAGCTTTTCTTCTGTAATAGTATCCTTCTCTGGTTTTGGTATCTGGATAATATTGGCCTCATAAAATAAGTTTGGGAGTGTTCCCTCCTCTTTGATTTTTTGGAAGGATCTGAAAAGAATTGGTGTTAATTCTTGAAATGTTTGGTAAAAATTCACCAGTGAAGCCATCTGGTCCTGGGATTTTCTTTGTTGGGAGATTTTGGGTTACTGCTTCAATCTCCATACTAGTAGTCTATTCTGATTTTCTATTTCTTCCTGATTCAGTCTTAGTAAGTTGTAAGTTTCTAAGAATTTTTCCATTGCTTTAGTTGTCCTGGGGGTTGGTTTATAGTTGCCCACCGTAGCCTCTTATGATTCTTTGAATTTCTATGGTATCGTTATAATGTCTCCTTTTTCAATTATAATTTTATTTATTTGGGTTCTTATTGTTCTAGCTAAGAATTTGCCAATTTTCCTTATCTTTTCAAAGAAACAACTGTTAGTTTGGTTAATCTTTTCTGTTATTTTTCTATACACTGTTTCATTTATTTCTAATCTAATCTTATTATTTCCTTTTTCCTGTTAACTTTGGGTTAAGTTTGTTCTTCCTATTCTAGCTCTTGAAGGTGTAAAGTCAGATTGTTAATGGAATCTTTCTTGCTTCTTAATGTAAAGATTTTATTGCTTTGAACGTCCTTCTTAAAACTGCTTTTGCTGCAATCTACAAGTTCTTGCATGTTTCCATTTTCATTTATCTCAAGAAACTTGTACTTCCCCTTTACTTTCTTATTGGATCTATTGATTGCTCAGAAGAGTGTTGTTTAATTTCCAAGTGTTTATAAATTTTCTACTTTTCCTATTGTGATTTTTTAGTTTTTTGCTACTGTGATCAGAGAAGATATTTGGTATGATTTCAATCTTCTTAAATTTGTGACTTGTTTTGTGGTCCATCCTAGAAAATGTTGCATGTGTGCTTGAGGGTAATGTGTATTCTGTTGGATAAAATGTTCTGAATATGTCTATTAAGACCATTTGAGTGACAGTGTTTTTCAAAGATGCTGTTTCCTTATTGATTCTCTGGATGATCTATCCATTGTTGAAAATAGAGTATTAAAAGTCTCCACCTGTCATTGCATTACTGTTTATTTCTTCATTAGGCTCTGTTAGTTTTTGCTTGATATATTAAGGTGTTCCAATGTTGGGCACATTAATATTTACCATGTTGTATCTTCCTGATATGACCTCTACATCGTTATATGATGACCTGCTTGTCTCTTACCATTCTTAAAGTCTTTTTTGGTGTGGTATAAGTATAGCTCCCCCTTTTTTTTGCTTGAAATGTGTTTTTCCATCCCTTCACTTTCAATTTCTGTGTCTTTTTTAAAAAATTTTTTTACTTTTTTATAAAACATATAATGTATATTTAGCCCCAGGGGTACAGGTCTGTGAATCACCAGGTTTGCACACTTCATAGCACTCACCATAGCACATACCCTCCCCAATGTCCATAACCCCACCACCCTCTCCCTACCCCCTCCCTCCGACCCCCCTCAGTTTGTTTTATGACATTAAGAGTCTCTTATGGTTTGTCTCCCTCGTGATCCCATCGTGTTTCATTTATTCTTTTCCTACCCCTCAAACCCTCCATGTTGCATCTCCACTTCCTCATATCAGGGAGAGCATATGATAGTTGTCTTTCTCTGAACTCTGTGTGTCTTTAAGGGTAAAGTGAATCTCTGGTAGGCAACATATTGTTAGATTTATTTTTTTAATCAGTTCAGCCATTCTTTGTCTTTTGATTGGAGAATTTAGTACATTTATGTTTAAAGTAATTACTGATAAGTAAGGACTTAACTATTGCCATTTTGTTACTTGTTTTCTGGCTGTTTTGTTGATCCATTGTTCCTTGTTTCTTATCCTGCTGTCTTTGTGTGTGTGTGTGTGTATGTGTGTGTTTTGATATCTTTTGGTATCAATATGCTTTATTTTTTTTTCTAGGTTTTGTGTGTGTGTGTAATTACACAATCTTCCCTTGTGGTTACCATGAGGCTTACATAAAATGACTTAAACTTGTAACATCCTATTTTATTTTATTTATTTATTTATTTATTTAAAGATTTTATTTATTTATTTGACAGAGAGAGATCACAAGCAGGCAGAGAGGCAGGCAGAGAGGCAGGCAGAGAGAGAGGAGGAAGCAGGTTCCCTGCTGAGCAGAGAGCCAGATGCGGGGCTCAATCCCAGGACTCTGAGATCATGACCTGAGCCGAAGGCAGCGGCTTAACCCACTGAGCCACCCAGGCGCCCCAGTAACATCCTATTTTAAACTGATAACAACTTCAAAAGAATTCATAAACTTTACACTTTACTCTTCTCCCTCACATTTTAGATTATTGCTGTTACAGTTTATAAGGTTTTTTTAATATTTTGTAACTAATAACAGATTATTATAGTCATGGTTATTTTCACCATGTTCTTTTTTTTAAATTCTAGAGTTATGAGTGAAGTATGTACCGCAATCAACGTATTGCAGAATCTAACTACAACTATATACTTACCATAACCAGTGAGTTTTACAGTACCTTGTTTTCATGATATTAGCGTTCTTTTACTTCCACTCAAAGAACTCCCTTTACATTTCTTGTAAGGCAGGACTAGTGGTAATGAACTCTGTTAGCTTTTGTTTGTTTGGGAAAGTCTTTATTCCTCAGTTTCTGAAGGATAGCTTCTCTGTGCATAGAATTCTTAGGTAGCAGTTATTTTCTTTCACTATCTCTAATATACCTTCCCATTTTCTCTATTCCTAAAAAGTTTCTGTTGGAAAATTTGTCAATAGTCTCATGAGGGTTCCTCTGTAAGCAACTCCTCTCTTCTTACTGCTTTTAGAATTCTTTCCATTTCTGACTTTTCACAATTTAATTATAACATGCTTTCAGCCTATTTGGGATTCTTTGGGCCTTACAGATCTAGATGTCCAGTTTTCTTCCAAGAGATGGGAAGTTTTCAACCATGGTTGTTTTAAATATGCTTTCTGTTTCTTTCTTTTCCTCTTCTCTTTCTGGAATTCCCATAATGTAAATATTGTTTCTTTTAATTTTATCCTATAATTCCTGTAGGCTTTCTTTACTCTCTTTCATTCTTTCTCTTTCTGTTCCTCTGATTGAGTTCTATCTTCCTCGGCAAATGTTTCATCTTTCTGTTTGCTGATTCTTACTTCTGAATGATTGAGTCTATTTTGACACTCTCTACTGAATTCTTTAATTCAGTTATTATAGTTTCAACTCTAAGATTTCTGGTTCTGTTGTTTTGTTTTGTTTGAAGATTGTTATTTCCTTGAACTTTTCATTTTGTTCATGCGTTTTTTTCCTAATTTTGTTTTGTTGTGTTTTCTTGTAGTTCACTCAACTTTATCTTTTCTTTTTTTTTTTTCAGATTTTATTTATTTATTTGACAGAGAGACTGATAGTGAGAGAGGGAACACAGGCAAGGGGAGTGGGAGTGGGAGAAGCAGGCTTTCCGCTGAGCAGGGAGCCAGACCTTGGGATCATGACCTGAGCTGAAGGCAGATGCTTAACAACTGAGCCATCCAGGTCCCCTCACTCAACTTTTTCAAAAGGATTATTCTGAATTCTTCATCTGACAGTTCATAGATTCTCCATTTACTTAAAGTCAGTTTTTGGAGCTTTATTAATTTTCTTTAAAGGTGTCATATTTACCTGATTTTTTCTGATCCTTGACTCCTTACATTGGTGTCTGTGCATCTGAGTAATTGTGCCCCTCTCACAGAATTTACAGCTTTGCTTTACACAGTTTTTCTACCAGGCAGGTCAGTTTGGGTTTCTGAGTTTATCTGCTTATAATGTCCAAGGGCAGGTGGGACCTGCTATTATGGTCTCTTTTTGGGCAAGGCAATGTTTTGAACTCTGAGGATGGGCACGGGGGAGATGTGCCATTGGTTATCAGTTGCACAGTACTGCTGTCTTAGTTCTTTATTAAAGTGAGATTGTAGGACTGACTTCACACTTTCTTGGACTCTTGTCAACCTTACTGGATGATCAGGACTAGGCACTATATTCAACAGTAGATGGGGCTATAAACTAACTTCCCTGCTCTGGTAGGGCAGCAGAATGGGATCCAGGGCCCTTACTCCTTGTTTGGAGACAGTTTTCTAGTTTTAACTTGCACTGGTATGTTGAAATGATATTTCAGTCATTTCCAAGTAAAATATTAGATATCCCACTATTAGAAAGGTTTAAAGATTACTAATTTGTTTAAAGAGTTCATCATGAGGCACCTAGGTGGCTCAGTTGGTTAAGCGTTTGCCTTAGCTCAGGTCATGATACTAGGGTTCTGGGATCGAACCTGCATCAGGCTCTCTGCTTCTCCCTCTCCCACTCCCTCAGCTTGTGTTCCCTCTCTTGCTGTGCCTTTCTCTGTCACATAAATAAATAAAATCTTTTAAAAAAATAAAAAATAAAGAGTTCATCAGATCTACCATATCAATAATCAAAGAATTAGAGTCATAGTGTCTAATCAAAAAGTCATGCCAATAAGAAGACAAATGAAACAATAGAATAATCAACATTAGGTAATTAAATATTTTTTGTTTTCTAGACTTTGGGCAAGTAAATTTTAATGGCTTTCAGATTATGTCATTGCAACTCTCCTGGTGAACTTGAAGAGCTAAAATAAGCTATTTAATGAATAATTCAGCAGACTTCAAGATGTCTAACCCTGTGACAAAATTTAGTTGATCTTAAAAGTTTAGTTGAGAAATCTACACTGTGCATTAGTGAGACTACCTGGGGTTTCACTGGGGCAAGAAAACCGTTAATATTTAAAGCATACACCAGGTTTACCCTAGAACTAGCACATGAGGAACACAATTCAAGTTTTTGAAGATACAACATCAGAATTTAGAATATTGTTGACTCAGTTCTAATTCCTTTAGGACTTCTGACTGTATAGTTAGTCTTCATTGCTACCTATAACCTACAGATAACCATGCACTTAGACAAGTTTATTATAACTTTATTTCAAACCTAAAGAATATTTTTATCTATTTTTGGGATGCTTTCACACATTTAGTTGTGCCAGTCTATAATGTATACTTTCCTTTCAAAAAATGTGTTTTAATTCACTGCCAACTAGTAAAAATTACCATCTGGTCATGATAAAAGCAGCTCTCTTCCCTCTTTTTCATTTCATTTCACCCCCAATCCACTCAGAATCAGATTCTTTACAAAGCTTTGACCCAAGGTCAAAGTAAAGTAAAATATTGCACTTTTCTTCTAAGTAAAAAGAGCTGAGTCGCGTATACTCTACACTACTGTACACTTAAGCTTTCTTGTTAAATTAAAAATTGGAATCTAAAACATCTAGGGCAACCTCTTCCTGATTACTGAGGACAAAATAATTTTATTTGACTTGACTGCATTTCTACTGCATTAGAAATGCACAGCATATAACCTTCCTCACATTGTAGGCGCTAGTCGAGTATCTGATTTTAAGCTGGAAAACATTTCAATCAAATTGCAGCTCAAATTAAACTAATTCTATTATTTCCAGAGTAACCATTGAATGCTACTTATAAAGGTTATATGACCTACTTTTCTCTCCTAATCTTAAATTCTGAGGAGTTGCATAGGTACATTAAAATGCTCTTAAGCTGATTGAATTTGTTGGCAAGGTTGAAAGGTGACTAGCAGACAACTCTACAGTCAAGTGTTAAAAGTGTGATCAAACTTTTGCATTGATCCTAGGAAGAAGACAATAGCAGCAATTTATTATGAAAAACACAAAGTGTAGTTGAAATTATAAAGGTAAAGATACCAAAATTCTGAGACCTATATTCTTGTACTGAAAGATTTATATTTTAAGAATTAAAAAATAAACTTTTTATATGATAGTTTGTTATAGTACTTGTTTAATATTAATATAAATACTAGCATTTAATAATGAAAATAAATCATTTCTATAAAGTGTAGCCCAAGTCTTTCACACAAAATAGGCACTCAATACCTAGAGTTGGATGAATTGTTGTTTGTAAATAATAAAAAAATAACATTTGTTATATACACCCTATGGAACTGACATGGTCTTGCAAGATTCATGTGCATCAAATTTAAATCTTCACAACAACCCTAGAATATAGATACAGGATATAATATGTAGATATTCCCCTTTTGCAAACAGGAAAATTGAGAAAGAAAAGAATTGAAATTGAAAAAGAATAACTGAAGAATTATGTTTTCAATTCTTCAAGAAGAATTGAAAACAAAACTTCAAGAAGAATTGAAGAATTGAAAGAAAATAATTTCTTTCAAGTCTGTATGATTCCTTTGCCCAAGTTCCTTACCACTGAGATGCTGACTCTACATGAAGTGTCACTGAAAACACATGGGTCTTTGCCTCCAATGATCTTACGTTCTACTGAAAATAATGCTCCATTATAGTAGATACAATCTTTTCATTCATTTCTGATATTAGATTTGGCTAATATCTGAGCTAGTTTAACGTTATATTGAAAGTATTAACCATCTTGTTTCTACTGTACAAAGTAATTAATATTTGATTGGAATACTTCACATAGTGAAACTCAAGAAAAAAATTCGACATAAGATGAAAATATAAATGTTAATATATGTCCATATCAGTGAATATACTATAACATAGGTTTATAATTCTGTCTCATCAGTAATGTTTGTCCCTACAACTTATAGCTTATTTTTCTTAAAAGAGTTGAGAAAAGTGGAAGAGAAGCAATTACTGGTATGAAATCAAGGAGAACCAATACAAATATCTATACAGCACTAGGATTTTTTCTTTTTCTTTTTAAGTCGGAAATGTACATGTTTAGCCAGATTCAATTTAAGTAAACAGCAATGCATTCAGTCTTCCAGTTGGTCACTGTATATGTACTATATATAATCCACTTCAGTAGTTAGGTGCAGTTAAACTTTGCATAGCTTTGACTAGAGAAACTCGCCATATTTCATGTGAAAATTAACCACCACTTCTCCTACACTCATGGATATTAATTCCTGGAATATGCTCAAAAATAAATATGAGGAAGATCTGAGTAAAACTTTTTTTATCCATTAATGCTTCTTGCACCATGGTGTTTTTACATTTAAGCCTAAGTATGGTAGTCCGTACTAAGCAGGAAAAAAAAAAATTTAAATCATAAACATTTGGCTTCTACTGAAAGCCAACTTCAAAAATTCTCATGGAAGCTTTTAATTTTTTCTTTTTTAGGATTTTTACTTATTTATTTGTCAGAGAGAGAGAGAGGGAGAGAGAGCGAGCACAGGCAGACAGAATGGCAGGCAGAGGCAGAGGGAGAAGCAGGCTCCCTGCAGAGCAAGGAGCCCGATGTGGGACTCGATCCCAGGACGCTGGGATCATGACCTGAGCCGAAGGCAGCTGCCCAACCAACTGAGCCACCCAGGCGTCCCTCTCATGGAAGCTTTTAAAGAAGGTTAATGGAATAAATAAAAATTGGGGGATCTGGACAACATATAAGTAAGTTTTTTTTTTCAAAGAATGACATTATTCTGAAAGCAGGAGAGGGGAACTCCTAAAGTTTATACATTTTAGGATTCCCATATTTTTATTTATTTTATTATAAAATAATATATAATATAATATATAAATATATATTTATATATATTTATATAAATATATAAAATATAAATATAAAATATAAATATAATATAAAAATATTATAAAATAAATAAAAATATGGGAATCCTAAAATATATTTCTCTTGAAATATAAGTACTTTCATTATAAAATCTTAAATCCATGATGACAAGGGCCTTTATTCTATGTCATTTTGAAATCTGGAAAAAACTTCAATTGATGTGAATTTTCCTCTAGCTAATATAAAAATATCTATAGCAGGTGTTAGACAAGCTTATAAAACCTTAAAAATCTGTCTTGATTTTTTTTAATTTTTATTTTTAATATTAATTCAATTTAATATTTATAGCCTTCCTTAAGGTTTCCATGGATATTTTTAGGAAATAGAATTTCTCAAAAAACAATGTGAGAAATAAAGCTCCAGAGCTCAAGATATGATTAAATGACACACATTCCACATACCAAATTGAAAGATACCAACATCATTCTGTACCAAATTCCTACCTTATAAGCAATTAGGAATTTAACAAAAAATAATATAGAGCCTCCAAGGTTAGAAACAAGTGAAAGATGTGCACTAATGGTCATGATTTGAATTTTAGGATGTTAGAGCTCATAAGACAAATTGTATGCAGATGTTGAAAAGAGAAAAAAAAAACACAGGAAGTTCCCACTTTTATTTTAGAGATCCAACTGACAAGGCATTTTCATATATATTGTGTCCTCAGTCTTCACTAATAACTAAAAATTATATAGCAAAAGAGAATTTCAACATGATCCCATTAGATTAGAATGTGTAGGAGCTTGTCATCTGAACTATTCTCCATTTATAGTCAGTTACTGGATGAATTTATCCATTCTCGTGGATATCAACATCATCCATATTCCACATACCTATCTCGCCTGGATCTTGAATCCTGTTCCCTCTTGCCTATTCAAGGAAATTGTTCCAGCAATTTCTCCTGTCTTACTTCTCTAGTGTATAAGATAACGAGCATACAACTATGCAAAACCTTTATCATATATGGTTGTATATGATAATATATATGTAAACACACACACACGTATATATATATATATATATATATATATATATATATATATATGTATTTTCCTCCACTTAAAAAAAATTCTCACTCATCCCTGTACCCTTCTCCAGTTACTGTTCTACATCCTTTTTGCCTTTACAACATTTATTTTTTTTTAACATTTACTTACTTATTTTTAGAGAGAGAGAGAGAGCATGTAGGGGAGGGGCAGAGGGAGAGAATCTCAAGCAGACTCCCCAAACAGCGCAGAACCCACACAAGGTTGGATCTCATGACCCTGAGATCATGACCTGGGCTGAAATCAAGAGTCTGACACTTAACCAACTGAGCCACTGAGGAGCCCAAACTTCACATTTTTAAAAAATATTTACCTCTATTCACAGTTTGTTTCCTCTGCTCTGGTTGTCTTGATCCCATATCTCCAGTCTGCCTTAATTTTTCCTCATTCCATTGAAACTTCTTTTATCAAGGACACCAAACATAACCACACTCCTGGGCACTTGGGTGGCTCAGCTGGTTGAGCAGCCAACTCTTGGTTTTGGCTCAGGTCATGACCTTGAGGACCTGGGATCCAGCCCCTTGTCTCCATGCTTAGTAGGGAACTGGCTTCAGGATTCTCTCTCTCCCTCTATCCCTTTCCCCACTCTCTATCTCTCTCTTCAATGCATAAATAAATCTTAAAAAAAAAAGATAACTATACTGCCAAATTCTGTATCACTCCCAAGTCCTCATATTACCGGATTTATCATCAACAAATGATCTGACCCAGTTGATTACATTCTTCCCCTTGAAATACTACCTGACTACCACCCATTTGCTTCTCTTTGCCCATGTTATTTTTTCATTAGCCTTAGCTAAAACTACTATTGCTGATTTTGTGTATAGCCTTTTAAAAACTGTATAACTGTATAAATGTAAGCTGTATTTTGTGTATAGCCTTTTTTACAAACTTTTTTTTTTGCATAACATATCAGTATTTTTCAAAAATTGGAAAATATGTCACATAATGTTGTACTGTTTGGCTTTTATAATTCCTTTATATTATAATCTTTTTCCACAATGTTAATATTAAGATAGTATTTCTAAACTGACAAATTAATGAGAAAATGTTAAAAATAACTATAATAATTTACTCACAGATTTCAGAATCTTTCTGGCTGTATGTAATTATGTCTTATCAGTTATTAAAACTACAGTAAGTAAGAAATAGTGGAAATGATCAATAGTAGAAGGTAATATATAATGCGATCTATCTTTGTCATTCTTTTTTAGATTTTTGAAAAGAATCTAAAGTACATGCTGAAGTATATACAACAAAAAGACTTCACTGTATCAAATGTTTTTATCATGCATACTTATTGACCCTAGTTAAACTGTAACGAGGATACCTCAACTATATCTTTAGATAAATTTACTTCCTTAAGTTTTCAGTGACCCTAAAAAAGTCTTTAAGTGGTATAAAGTATGGTACATAGAGAGACTGGCTGATGGTAGAAAAATATTTTTAAACATTTTCAAAAGAGAGGAGTTCCTATTATGAGTTAGAAAAAGTTTGATTCTCCATCTAATCAATGAAAACCAGCAATGGATATGCAAGTCAACACTTTCTTATATAATAACCTAACCTTTCATCAAATATTCTCTAACAGTCGAGGTCATTGATTCTGTTAATAAGCACAAACTATGAATATATATACATATTTTTTCCACATTCATTGTTTAGCTGTTTAGTGTATGCTTGGACCCCTCTTTTGACCTGTGCTCTGACTCCATCAGAACCAAAGAGTATATTATGTTTCCATATGCTGTCATAAATAGTGATGTCAGATAAGAATTAGCTTCATTAAGCTTCTGATCTTTTGTTTATTAGCAGATTTTTTAAAATGGTTTCTATTTATCATATCATGCAATTCTAATTCTGCAAGGCAGGCACAAAGATAATTCAAATTACTTAATAGTGCATGAATGAGTTACTTAATATGACACTGTATAAAGAAAGAAGGATAAGTAAAAATACCTAAACTATGGGATGAGAACTCTAAATAATTTGCTTAATAGGAAATATAGATTTAGATGATATAGATTAGATGGAATCGACTAAAATTAAAGCACACCATGAAGCTAATAAGTCTCCAGGTACTTCGTATTATCATGTGGAGGAAACCTTTCCACAAATGTGTGGCTAGGAAACCTATCTTAATGCTGATCCTATGTGGACTTTGGTCTTTTCTGTTCCTCCTGAGTCTTTATTGTTCCTAATTCCTCTCTATATTATAATCTAAGTTTTACAATGGTCTCTGTCACAACAGAAACTTCATTAGATGTGTTTTTTCTATGAATTACTGAAATTTCTCTTTCTTCATAACAAAATGGATTTTTAAATGTTTACTCATGTGCAATATGCTCTCAAAAAAGTGAACATGTAAATACAACTGAGTGAATTCCACAAACCAAACACAACCATGTAGTCAACAGTTAAATCAAAAAATAAAATATTGCCAGGGCCCTAGAAGCTCCCCCTTTCACCTTCTTCCAATCACAAATGACCTGCTACTTCTCTGCTTAACGAAATGGAATTATACAGGGTAGCTTTTTGTGCCTGGCTTCTCCTATTCAGCATTCTGTTTGTGAGAGTCATTCATAATGCTGTCTGTGGTTGTAGTTCATTCTTATTGCTCTCCAATATTACATTGTATGAATATGCAAAGATTAATTCTTCTATCTGACTTTTGCTGGGCATTTGGTTAGTTTCCAATAGGTGGCTATTATGCTGACATAAACATTCCAGTCCATTTTTATTTTGAACACATGTACACATTTCAGTTGGGGTGCTAGACCATAGCATATGCATATCACTATGTAACCTTTAAGCGTAGAGTTGCATTTTTTGTAATTATTATTTACCTTTTACAATTTGTTTCTGCTATTCCCATTTGTACAGATCTTCAAGACTTATCCCCACTTCTCCAATGAAGACTCACAGGCAATAGCTAAAGATCGCCGTTACCTTGGGAATGGTGCTTCTGGGTGATATGCATTCAGTGCTCCTATTCAGTACTGATTTTCAGACTTGCATAGCAGTACGTATTTTACGGGCCCTCCGTCTTTAGGAGGTCGTTAGCACAGTCTCCAGCTTGTGCTCAATAAGAAGGAAAAAAAAAAGCCTCTCTAGTTACATAGAAATCAGATTAATACTATTTCCTATCTTATATTGGTAATTATCTCTTCCAAGAATAGAGAGAATTTTGCTTAGTTTTTTTTATACTAATAAATTGTGAACCACAGATTCATATACAATCTTCAATCTTCACACACTAACCTTATGCAGTTATATTAGCATCCCCTTGTTATTCAGGAGAATAAGTCAGAGAGAATAATGTTCTCAGCCACATTATTAATTAATGTTATAGCTGTTGATATTAAGGGTCATATCACTTGAAGAAATAAACTCTAGTAAATAGAACCTTAAAAAATATATATATAGGGAGAGGCCAACAAACTACTAAATGGGTGTAAATATTCTTTAAATTTGTGTCTATGTCAATACACATTTGTCAAACTTGATTAGAAAACAAAACAGTCTGGGACAGTGCTATGGTCTGAATATGTCCTCCCCAAAATTCATATGTTGAAATCCTACCCCCTAAAGGTGATAGTATTAATAGGTTTGGCTTTGGGGAGGTACTTAAGTCATACAGGTAGAGCCTACTTGAATGGGACTAGTGCCCTAATAGAAGGTTCCAGAGAGCTTCCTAATCCTATTCTGCAATGTGAGGATACAATGAGAAGTCTGTGACTTGGAAGAGGGCCCTCACCCAACCATGCCAGCTCCATGATCTTGGACTTCCAGCCTCTATAACTGAGCAATAAAAGTCTGTTGTTTTATAAGCTACCCAGTTTATGGTACTCTGTTATGGCAGCTTAAACAGACTAAGAAAGACAGTGATATCCCTCTGAATATCTACCATATATTTTAATCTGGGCAATTCTAAATCAAATGTATCTTTTTTCCAAATGTAAAGTATACACTAAAACTCATTTAAAATAACTCAGTGTTTTCAGCTATTGTGAAAAAAGATTACCACGGGCTCTTTTTTTTTTTTTTTTTTTTTTTTTTTTTTTTATTTGACAGAGAGATCACAAGCAGGCAGAGAGGCAGGCAGAGAGAGAGGAGGAAGCAGGCTCCCCGAGAGAGCAGAGAGCCCGACACGGGGCTCGATCCCAGGACTCCGAGATCATGACCTGAGCCGAAGGCAGCGGCTTAACCCACTGAGCCACCCAGGCGCCCACGGGCTCTTTTCAACTGTTATTCTTTATATTTTGAAGACATGCTCAAGAAACATGCTAAGGCACCACAAAGATAAAGCTGTTATTAATTTATCAGATATTCCATGTGTACAAACTCACATCTGTGTGTATCTAACATGGTATCAATAAATTCTTTCCTATTACTATTGGATAGATATTATGTAATTTAAGACTAAAAAGTTACTGACAGCAAATATACCTGTAATATTAGCTTCTGAAAACTAATTCCTATTGTACAATATGAAAATTTTGCCAGAACTCACTGTGAAATTAAATTGAAAGAATGGAAAATATTAGAAATATTTGTGTAACATACATAATAATTATTACCATGGTGAAATTTTAAATGTTCTGCCAAATTACATGTGAATCAGTACATGGGACTACTAGGGCAAGTCACAGAATTTGAAAATTTGAAGTTTCTATTGATATCAACAGTATCTTGACTAATTTTCAGTAAGTTTTTTATTAATGGATTTTAAACCCCAATAATACTCCCACTATAACTACTTCAAAGTATAGCTACTCTCAAGTGCTCAAATGTGCCTACCACCCAAAATTCAAACTTTCTTATTATGTGATAATAACAACAGTGAACATGGTATTCTTTTCTAACTGATTGCCTTTGAACCAAAAATACTTGTCTGAACCTATCTTCTCTTTCCATGCACTTTTCACTTTCATACATTTTTTTCGCCCACTACATCCTATACCAAGTTCATGAATCGATCTCTTCTATTTACACAAATGTATATACTCTTCCTTTCACCTTCTGTATTTTACATTCACCAAGTACTTTATATTTTACAAATGACTTCACAATGGCTAACCCTGATAGCCTTTCAGTTTTAGCAAATAATGAGCTCTCAGAAGCATATGAAAAGTAAACTTGATCATACCTTGCTCTTCTCCCCCACTTTCTCCTTTTAAGAGTCCCTTCTCTTCTGTACTTGTCTCATGGTATATAACCATATTAACGTAATTCTTCTCTTCCACACCTGAACTTTATCTACTTAACAGCCCATGTCCAACCTCTTTCTTGGTCTCTCTTTCACCAATTATTTCTCTAAACCTGGGCACTTCAATTTTATCTCCTGCTTTTTAGATTCCCTCTTTCCATCTACCTCTGTGATCTCAAATATTTCTAGGTGATGACTCAAATATAACTCCATCTAGAACCTTACATCAGAATTTCCACTTACTGCATAGCTACTTTTATTTCATGTGCTGCTGCCATTTCAGACCAATCTAAAATCAATATTCCCTCTATAAAATTAGTTCTCTTGCCTTCCTCTATTTTTTCAAAATTTCTACCTTTTTCCCAGACATCTACTACTTTTCCCTTATTTTCATATTCAGATAATAGATTCTATCAGCTTTTTTTTCTAAACAGAGTCTAACATCTCTCTTATTCTTCCCATCATTATTACCCCTTTTAGTTTCCATACTCCTAGGCCTTATGTAGTCCAATTACGCTTTCCTGCTGCTCATTACACATCCTATCGCCATACTAGTATTCCTAGAAGCCCCATTCTACCTTTACACTCCAACTCCAGATTCCCTAGCCCAGATCACCAAATCCATTGATAGTCTGGCCAAGATCAACCTTTATAGAATCACCAACTAGAACCAGGAAACATGGACATGTCTGCCTTCATAAGTGGCCACACTTCTACACATCAACGTTTGAACAAGTCCCTATGTTTTCCTGTTTTGCATGGACCACATCTCAGCATTTAAACATCCTCGCTCTCAGTCTTACTATGAACTGTCATAGGGCCTAAGATATATCATCCAAGAAAAGCACCGAACTTACCAACATAAAGCATCCTCTAGTCATAATGGAATGCAAATTCACCTTCTTCTGGACCACTGTAGCTCTTATTGAACTGAACCCTATAAGCTCTTTAGGTACAGCCTTATATAGTTACTGAACATAGAGAACCATCTAAACTGCATGTTATTGCCCCCTTTTTACTGGAGAATTTATCATATATTACAAACATTTTAGACTGAAACACTTTCATAATTATAAACAATAGAATTTTTATACTTTTATGGAAGTAAACTAGTTTTATTAAATATAACATTTATTGACTAATTACAATACCAATCACGCTTTTAACCCCTATAAATAATTTATCTCATTTAGTTTTCATTTAAGATAAACACTATTTTATTACCATTTTATAGATAAAGAAACTAGCTCTGAAAGGGTCAAATACTCAAGTTTACACAGTCCAAATGAGATGTGGGTAAGATTTATACCACATAGTCAAGCTCTAGAGACTACTCTGTTAAGCTCTTATATGCTACTCTCAAATATTAGTACTACTGCTGCTGCTATACAATTTCTCATAAATCCTCCAGTGTGAGATGATGAGTTTATATATTATTTTCTATTCAAGTATTTATTTTAGCAAGGAAACAATTCATTCTATGTACAATTTGGCATCTTGCTTTTGATTTTACAGTTCTTATATCTATACTACAGTGTCATCTGGAGTTAAGATCATTTTTTCCTTGATTTTTTGAAAATTTAGGTATGTTCAATGATATAGAACATATATCATATTTGGGATAGTTCCTGCCACACAGTGGGTTTTCTCAAATCAATAAAATGGTTTTTTTAAACATCAAGTTGTATCTTCTAGTCAGAAAACTTGAAAATAGATTATCCCATGGACCTTGTTTTTGTTTTGTTTTGTTTTGTTTTGTTTTAAGATTTTATTTATTTATTTGACAGAGAGAGATCACAAGTAGACGGAGAGGCAGGCAGAGAGAGAGAGAGAGGGAAGCAGGCTTCTTGCTGAGCAGAGAGCCCAATGTGGGACTCAATCCCAGGACCCTGAGATCATGACCTGAGCCGAAGGCAGCGGCTTAACCCACTGAGCCACCCAGGTGCCCCCATGGACCTTGTTTTATATACAAAGCTGTATCCTCTCATTTATCATCCTTTGTTCTATCATTGAGTTTCAGATAAGATGAACAAGGTTAGTCTTGTAGGGGCTACATTTCATAGGCTACCATAGTTCGTGCACGACAGCCTCAGAGAGTTGGAGAAGGATTAGTGATCCTTCAACTCAAGTAGGCAACGGAGTTATCTGGAGGACCTAATACAAAAGACATTGCTGGGATCCATCTCCTGAGTTTCATTCAGACCATGTGGGAAGGAGTCCAAAATTTTTGTCTTAACGTAACACTGATGCTGTTAACTTAGGGACTACGCTTTGAGTACCACCAGTCTATAAGACTTAGTTTTAGGGGCTCTTGGGTGGTTCAGTTGGTTAAGCAACTGCCCTCTGCTCAGGTCATGATCCTGGAGTCTGGGATCGAGTCCCACATGAGGCTCTCTGATCGCCAGAGAGTGTTTCTCCCACTGTTCTCTCTCCTCTCATGCTCTCTCTCTCTAAAATAAATAAAATATAAAAAAAAAAAAAGACTTAGTTTTAGGAAAATTATGACTGGCCCTAAAGTATCTCTAAATTACAAGTTCCTGTCCAAGTGTCCAATTATGTCCCTAACATAATTGCATGGGGTTTTATTTCTTTAGAATTTGCTTATAAAAGAGTAATAAAATCAAACTGATAGCACACATTCAACTTGTTTTCCTCTTAAGAGACCTTTCATTTTCTGGCATTTGGGTTTTCTTCTTTACATTATCTCAACATGATGTCCAGTGTTCCTACTCTACCATCACTGCCTTGTTTCAAACAGTCCTGGTTATTGGCCAAAAATCCTTTCTAAGACTCCATACTTAAACCAGAATATTTTCTTAATTTTGGGGTCCCATAATAATCTGGTATACCACTTTTGCGGTACTTAGCACATTTTGGTTTTTTATTGATCATTTCAATGCATATTTCATAACACGCTTACAAATGGCTAAGTGCGTCTTAATTTTTGCTTCTAAAGTATCTTACTTGAAATAGCTTTTTGATGAGCATTTATTCAATAAGCATTTATTGGACCTACAGGGAACTGGGGAGAAGAATATATAGCTGACTTAGCACCATTTTCCACTTCAATGAGGAAGCTGGGTCATCTAAAATTGGTCAGAAATATGACTTTTCTAAGGACAGAACTTTTTTCTTCATTTGCCTTGCAATAAACCTTACTTTCAAAACTTAAGCAATAGAAAAATAACAGAAATATTTATTTCAAGATGCTATCTCCTACTGCATACTCTGAACAAGTGGGGCTTTCCAATTATATAGAGTTTTTTTTTCCAATTAATAGAAGAGGATGAAAGAGTTCTATTCTTATACATAGTAACATTTTTTGTGACTGCATCACCTATAAAGCTGAGTAATCTCTATAAGCTTATAGGAAAAAATTAATATATCAGTGTATATGCTTTATTTCCCCATGATTTAGCCATATCATCTGAAATTTTCTGATGTTGGACAAGGCAGATTTATGGAATTAGTTGGAATTTTTACTTCAAAAAAAAAAAGAGCTATTTTTAAAGAAATTTTCATCAGTTTAGCTGGTTAAATAATTATATCCCACCACAAAATTTCAAACTTATGCAGCTTCCTCAGAAAAAAGTTAGACAAAATAGGATGAGTTCAATTATTCATTCTTTACAGATAGAGAAAATTAGAGCTTGATTGCTTGTCTAAGGTTGCCACTAGTAAGTCAACTAGGATTTAAGCCTAAGTTTTCAGTTATTGTTCCTCTTTAAGCTCTTCCTTTGCTAAAAGTTTGGGATAGCTTTTTTCATCAAATATTACTAAAAATAACTATGTTGACATTTTTTATGGTGTTCAATTATCTCAGATTAAGATTAAAGATTATTATGAAATTCTGATGTATAGCACAATAATTTGTTTTCTCTATTTAATTTGGATTCATGACCCAATCAACATGATCTCACCAAGAAATTCCTACAAAAAAAAAAAAAAAAGAAAAAAGAAATTCCTACAAGCTCTCTTTCTCTAAGTCCCCCAAATCTAAGAACTTGTATTATATTTAGTTATTTAGCAGTCAATATATTTTCATGTCCTAAGTATTAGAAATGATAGAGATTCTTTGGCCAATAAAATGAAGTTTTTAATCTCAAGCAGATATTTTGAATATTCTCCACTAGAAGTTTTTAATTTATTTTCAAAGTTGCTTGCAGAATATTAAAGATTTAAAAAATGTTTCAAAGATTTTTCATTAGCATGGAGTAAGTGTCCAAAATAAATTATTTATTGAGGTTAATTTCATATCCATAAAAATATCTAATTTCTAGAAAGTATATTTTCTGAAAACATGCAACAGCACAGAAGACAGATGTTAGGTCTTTTAAATACTTCAAGAATGATGAAAAGTAAAATTAGCCTTCAATTTCATACATTGTTAGAGATATTTTCCTCCTGAAATGGCATTCCAGACAAAGAGAATGTGTGCTTTAACCTTGGAAATAAATAATGCATTTACTTATTTGATTAAAGATTGCACAGTGAATTAAATAAAGACTATACAGTACCTTCTAATATAATATAAACTCAATTTTCTACTTACAGCTTTAAGAGAGAATTTAGAAGAAGCATCTTTTAGAAAATTGTCTTTCTTTCCCTCGCAAATGCTTCAAATAAACTATATATCCCTCTTTGGAATGCTTCATTTTATCTAAATATGACATTCTGTTGGCATCTCTTCTACATCATTGAAAATGTAAGGAAGCAAAACCTTGTCATGAAAATGCTGGGTATCCACACCTCACACAACTAAAAAGTAAATATGAGTTGCAGGTTTTCACTGAATTCAACAAGCTTCTCAACATTTATTATATATCAAGACTATTCCTACATTTCAAGAATAGTTATGCAGCAAGATAAACTTTCTTCTTATTCTTGTAAACCATATATTCTATTGGATATATCCTTTTTAAAAAGTGAAATTTGGGGTGAGAAAGAAAATGAAAGCCAACTGAAGAATTAATAGCAAACCAATTAATTGAACCTAGAGGTCTTCCAAGGCCTTTCCAAGAAAGTAGTATCTGCACTGAGACTTGAAGGATAAGTAGGAACTACTTCTCATAAAATGGGTCAAAAAAACAGGGAACAGTCCCTGTGAAGAAGTAGGAGTGAGGATCTGGCTCTAAGAGACGATCAGCACGGAGACATGGGAATAGAGATTTCTTAGGTGGGGTGTATAAATTAAGGCCTAATGAAGATTCACTGTTTAAGAAATAGGAAGAGGACCATGAAAAAGTGACTGAGAAAGCACGGTCATTCATAGAAAAAAAGCTATGGTCAGTGGATGAACAAAAGAGTATTCTAGACGGGAGGTGAGGTCAAAACAGTCCAAAGCTGCAGAAGTACAAGTAAAACATTGACTGACAAGTATCATCCTTTAACAGCACTGACACCCCTGAAGACCATGGGAAGGGCAGTTTCTGAGGCATGCTTTAATGACCGAGGGGTCCAGAGGAGGGAATCAGATGGAGGTACCTCCATGGGTGGTAAGAAAGCGAAGAGAAGGTAGGAAAAACTCATATGGGTATGGAACCCTCTCCATTTACTCACTGTCAGAAAGTTGCTTTCTCTCTCTGAGCCTCAGTCTGTTTGGTCGTAAAATGTTGGCAATAGGTGTAATTTCAAATTTTACTGTCAAAAAAATGTATAAAACAAGTAAAATGGTAGCACAGTTCATGAACAGAGAAAGCATTTTTTAAAATCTTGATTGCTATTATAATTATTAATACATTGTTATCAACTTTTATTATTAAGAAGGAGGGAGGGGCGCTGGCTCAGTTGGTGGAGCATCAGACTCTTGGTTTCCGCTGGGGTCATGATCTCAGGGTCATGGGATCTGGCTCTGGGTCCCTCAGCCCCACACCCACCAAATAAAAGAATAAGACAAAGGAACAAATAAATAGTTATTGTTGCAACACATGAAACAAGAACAGAGCAGTGACTACCTTTCAGTATCTATTGTCCTAACTGATTGCCTTTCTGATTACGCTTACTTCACACTGATCACTGCCATTAAAAAAATAAAGCAAAACAAAACATAAACCACTGTTTCTTGCCTATATGGAAACGCCATATGACATTTATATCTGAAGTTATTTGTTCATAATTCTGGCTCTCTTGCCTTTTTTTTTTTTTAAGTCTTTTTTAAATTGTTCAGTACATTCTAAATGAGTATTTTCTGCATTCCAGAACATTTCTCAGTACTGGAGGATACTTCAAGTCAGGATTACTTTCAAGGCAATTATAGGATCTTAAATATTGCTTTCTTTAATATCTTCCTCTGATCACTCTTAGAAATGGGCACCTTCCTCAAGTAATTCCTTAAATCTCTGCCACCCTGTTTGTGTTAACTCTAATAATTTATTTAGATGGCCTAAAAATAGGCTTGCTTTTTAATGCATGGTGACTAAGGTAATGGAAAGTACAAGATTCCTTCAGGCACTTAAACTGCATTATTCCTTCCTGGGCATCTTTTTTTGCCTTTTGAACAAGTTATTAGGATGAAGAAGTATGTAACTTGTATAGTAAGGAACATATACAAAGTCTGCTAAATATGAATGTCATGTATTCGTTTGTAATTTGAGATATCACTTTAATTATTGTAGTTACTATAATATCCTTTTTGGATATACACATGCATATATATATTTAAAAAATAAGCCAAGAGACACCTAGAATTTTTTAAAAGATAAGTCATTTAGCCCAACTTATTTACAAAATTGACTTACGTATTTCTAGTAGTCAAATCAACATATCTGAACTAAATTCACTTCTATACAAAGCAAAACTCTGAAAGTAACCGAGTTTTCCTCAAGATTGGCATATAGACAATTCTAAAAAAAAGTCCTGGTTTAAGAACTATCTCAAGCTGGCAGTATACACTGGCATGTGCCTCAGCCTGCTGACAGTCATTTCATCTTGAGATCCTTATAGAAAAGAGAAAAAAAAAAAAGGCATAGTTTAATGGGTTTCAAGTTTAAATGATTATGCTGTTATATTCTTTCAAAGTAAAGTTAGGACATTATTTTGGAGTAAAATTTTTAGTTATGACTTCTTCCCCCTTTCTTCCACCTACTCAACAAGCAAAAATTACAGCATATAAACACACACACATATACACACATCCCAGCCCATAGAAAGCAAAGATAGGAGTCTACATGCCAAAACTCCAGTCATAGTGAACAATGTGTGGATTTAAAAAATCATTTGTAGAGACATGAGGTCAAATTAACTGTACACTTGATAATATCTAACTCTCGAAACTCAAAAAGGAGATACACGTTACCAGATAGGAAAATGTCAATTCCTCTCTCATTCATCAATAGAAAGCATGGGATGGAAAATTTGCTTTGTTTTGTTTTGCTTTGTTTTGTTTTGTTTTGTTTAGCAGAGGGAGAAGCCGACTCTCCACTGAGCAGGGAGCCCAACACAGGGCTCAATCCCAGGGCCTGGGATCATGACCACAGCCCAAGTTAGATGCTTAACTGATGGAGCCACCCAGGTGCCCTGAAAACTGTTTTTTAATAAAGCTGCTTTTAGCAGTTTAGCAGAAGTAGAAAAGGAAGGGCTACAGGGAACAGGAAATGGGCACTAATATTTGAGTGCCTGTTATCTGTGAGGCACTGTTCTGCATTTGATATAAATTATCTCATTTAAACAGCACATCATGAGATTGATGTTTCTAGGTCTATTTTCAATAAAGAAAACTAAGATTCTGAGACACTATTTCAATTATGCCATGACGGGTAGTGGCTGAAGCACGATTCAAATCCAGACATGCCAGTTACACAGTCAATATGACTTTCATTATACAACCACTGCTTTCCAGCTGTAGACAAATCTGTAACAGAAACATCATAAAGGCTGTGTGGATGTCCAGGAAAATAAGCCAGCATTACATTAAGAGAAAATGGCTTAACCCTAAAAAAATTTTCACAACTGATAATTCAACATTAATTCAGTTGCTATTGTGACTTCTGTGGAACCATGCACAAATTAATCAATTCTGCACTCATATTCTTTCTACATGTAAGACATTTTTTAAAAAACCTGTTTCTTAGGCAGAGTGCTAATAGGAAGCTATTTCCCTTCCTGAAGTTATGTCTTATGATTCTACCCAGCCAGTTTTAGACATTGTCTCTCTATTTTAATAGGATTACTTAATTGTCCAGTCGTGAAATGAATGGTGTGACTGATTCTCAAGATGGACTAATTAAACCCCTGCCTCTTTAATATTATAGAGTTAAGATATACAGATTTGTGACCTCTTGGAAAAATAATTAAGATTCTATAATTTCAAGGGCAACAAACCATGAGGACATAGCTACGAACATCCTCACACTAATAATTACTGACTATAATTATTAATGCCATTATCATACTGGATTTCAAAATAAACTCACTCTATTACTTCTATGTCAAAAGAGCATTAAGGTTTTCTTCAAAGTACCACGTGGTTGTACAGAATAAAATACTTAACATATTTAGTGTTCTAATCCTTTACTTTTCAGAAGAATATAGAAGAAACAGAGTTTGAAAGGTGGGTTGGGCAGGAGTGAAAACATATCTATGTTTCAGAAAGTTATGAACTTAACAGTTTGTAGTTTAAATTATAAAAGAATATATTTCTAACTGGACTAAAGTTTAAATGAAAATGTCTATTGCTTGGGGTGCCTGGGTGGCTCAGTGGGTTAAGCCTCTGCCTTCGGCTCAGGTCATGATCTCAAGGTCCTGGCATCGAGCCCCACGTTCGAGCCCCACGTCGGGCTCTCTGCTCAGCAGGGAGCCTGCTTCCCCTCTCTCTCTGCCTGCCTGCCTCTCTACCTACTTGTGATCTCTCTCTCTCTTTCTGTCAAATAAATAAATAAGATCTTTGAAAAAAAAAAAAGAAAATGTCTATTGCTTAAGATAAAGAGTAAGTAATGCTGACCATGTAAGTGTTGATGAAAAATAAGTTAGCGATTAGAATGTATGACTTATAGAAGCCTGACTTCTTATAGTCCCCATTTTGAGAAGAATATTCTAATCATGGAAATATTTAGGAATAGGATTTATTATAATGAAAAAATTTATGTATAGAGGCAAAATTATAAACATTGAGATTATAAGTATAATATCATAATATTTAGAAAACACAGAATTTTTTGTGTACTATCATCAGAACAATTAGGATACCAAAAATATGAAACAAAATACATGCAAGGTCTCCGGCATCTTTAGGTCCTCTTTGGCATAGGAAAGCGCTTTTGAAAACTTCCCTTTGCCTTAGCTCCCCCAGCTCCCAAGTATATAATCAGCCACCTCTCACAACCTGGGAGCAGCACCTCTTCTGCCCTCAGGTCCTTTCCCATGCTTTAATAAAATCACCTTTTGCAGCAAGAAATTAATTAATTAATTGAATATAATTTTTAAAAATTAAAAATAAAATATGCTCAGTGTCTATACGAGGAATGAGGTAAATAAGAGATACATTTTTAAAAGAATTATGCAAAAGTTTTATTTTAAAAAGATACAACTATGTTTCTTGCTTATGTACCTTCCAATTAGCTCATTAGATTGTTTTCAGTACTCTGGAAAAATACCTGAATATAGGCAAAGAGGATGGGAAATGCAGGAAACCCTCATACTGTTTCCGACATTTAGAGCTCAGCTCATCTCTTCCAACACATCAAAAAGCTACTTCTGTTTGAAACCCACTACCACTGAGAAGTGAAGGGAAAAGAAGTTTTCTATAAACAAGGTAAATCGTCTTCTTTGAGCCACTTTGAGTTATTTGGTAAGTAACTACTTGGATTCCCAGCTTCCAGACTGCAATAAAATAAATTTTTGTTGTTTAAGGCACCCAGCCCATGGCATTTTGATATAGCAGCCCTAGCAAACTAATACAGTCAGTCTAACTTCTGCAGCCTAAAAGACTCAATGGATTTCCCAAACTAAACACCCAATTATGTTGCCATTATATTCAGGTGTCTATTTTTATTTCTTTTATTGAGTATTAGAATGACATTTTCTAAAGTCAAAAAACTATCAACTATATTTTGTTCTAATTTTTTTGGTTTTAAATATAGAATTATGTAAGGCTACATCAACTTGGCCTTTGAAAATATAAAAAATCAGATGAATTTAGGTACAATACCAATCTCATACTGAGAATTTTCTAGTCTCAGCTGACAGACTTACAGGAAAAGGAGACAGGTTTAGAAAGAATGATGCTTACTGAGCTTTGTGATTCAAACAAGCTACCTACTAGGAAGGTGAAAACATCTACTGATGAAGCACAAAGAAAAACCATAGACCTCCCATTCGAAATAATGCATTTTGTCTAGCAGCCAAAATAAAAGGATACATATCTCCACAAAGCACAATAGAAGTATTTTCACATTTGGAACACAATTGCCACAGATTTATGAAAGGGAAAAAAAAAAAAAACACATTATAGGGAACAAAGTAAGAAAAATATCAGGAAGGAAGCTTAAAACATACCAACTTGCAATCACAGAATTAGAAGACATTTTACTGGTGACTCCAGCTCGATTACTGTGCCAGCAAAGAAACAAAGATTTAGAGAGGATTTATGAATTATCCAAAGTTAAACATGTTCTACCTAGCCAAACCATATCTAGAACCTAGGCTTGGTTATATTCTTTCCACTAACCATGTCTTCCCCTTATTTTAAAATGTGCTATTTTCTTCCCTTATATATGAGTCCTACACTGGTTCTAGCATCAGTAAATCAGATGGAACAGAACACTTATCTTTCCACTCAGCAATTTGGATATGCCCATCCCAGTTTTCTGACCCCGAAAGCCGCCCTCGCGCCTTCCCCATTGTTTCCTCTGGCCCCGACAAATTTCATTTAATCATCCTTCCTCACCTCATTATTTTTTCTGAGTGCTAAATTTGCCTTCAGGAGCAAATATCTCAATTATAATTTAAATAGTTTTGTTTTTTGCCTGTACTATCTCTTTCTTCCACTAAAGTGTAAGCTCCACAAATGCAGATATCAGAGCTGAGTTAACACTGTATAGCCCCTGCTTAGAAGAGAGATGGCCTATAATGGTAAGTGTTGACTGAAGGAAGGAAGAAAGGAGTGTGTGATTAAACAAATCATTGGTATTTCTGTGATTACTGAATGCATGAATGAGATACTTGGATTGACAGGGAAGTTAATCACACCATATAAAAATCACATTGGAGACAGAGGCTTTGTAAAAATAGGGTGCCAAAATTGGTTTATAGGGGTAGTCTGGGTCACTCAGTCTGTTCAGTGTCTGCCTGCAGCTCAGGTCATGATTGCAGGGTCCTGAGATGGAGGCCCACATCAGTCTCCCAGCTCAGCAGGGAGTCTGCTTCTCCCCCTGTCCCTTCCCCTGCTCATGCTCCCTCTTCCTCTGTCTCAAATAAATAAAATCTTAAATAAATAAATAAATAAAATTGGTTTATAGTTTAATTTCTAAATTAAACAGTGTTTATTTTCAGAAATTCCCAATTCGCCTTTTCTAATTTTGGTTGCTCTCAATCAGGATGACACACGTAAATTATTGATGCAATGTTGTTGCTTCTTTTAATTCTTTTTGTCTTAAAAGTTGCCTACAAAGTAAAATTCTTATATTCCCAATAAGAAACGCTCTCCTAAATGAGTATAATTTTTGAAGGTGCGCAAATGTTATATAAATGTAATAAAAAATTATAAAGTTAAGCTGAGATTTTCTTTGTGCAATACATAGACCAAACAAAGAGATCTAGAGAGTGGATGAGAAAAGGAAGACAGAATAATAAACTCAGCATGAAAGTTTAGCCACCCATCGAGGATGGAAAGGATAGAGAGGAAGACAAAGATAAAATGTAATCATTTATCACATGTTGCTCTCAAAAGATAGACACTGTGAGATGGAGAGGAGAAGTGAGTTGGGGGATATCAGAGGGAGAGACAAACCATGAGAGACTGTGGACTCTGAGGAACAAACTGAGGATTTTGGAGGGGAGGGGGATGGGGGGTTGGGTGAGCCTGGTGGTGGGTATTATGGAGGGCACGTTTGGCATGGAGCACTGGGTGTGGTACATAAACAATGAATTTTGGAACACTGAAAAGAAATAAAATAAAATGAAAAAAAATTCCTTTTACCAATGCTTTTCCAAATCTACTCTATTTTCAGAAACATATCAATAAAATAATCAGCATCATCTATTATACTACTATATACACATTTTCTGATGTTTTTATTTTGCATATGATACCACACAGCTCTCCTCTAATGCTATCTAATGCTATCTGAAAAATAAGAAACTGCATATAAATGATAAGACCAGAACAGTCCATGTCCTGACAAACTCTGTTTTTACCAATACTGACAGTAATACTGACAGAAATAATAACTCTATTGAGGAAGACTTTAATTAGATTATAGATAATGATCAAATTGGTTAATGCCTTAAAAGCCAGAAGGCTTTCTTTTTAAGCATTAAGTAGCTTAAAATTGTAAAATAAAAAACACTGAATGCCATTGATTTTAACATGGACAGTAAAGTTAAAAAAAAAAAAAAACAACTTTGTACTAGGAGTATATGCAGGAAATTATGTAGGGAGCTTGGCATAAACTTTCAAACAAAATTGCCCTTGCATATTTTTTTAAATTATTAAATTTAAATTAGGAAAAAAAAAACACCATAGTAAACTAATTATGTTTTAAGCTTTTTATTTTCTTCTGAAAATGAATCTTATAAACTGATAAGGTTATCAGGGTAGGAATTTCAATCATAGAAACAAAATGAAAATCCAACATATACATTATTTATATGTCTAACATATGTAAATTGATTATTACCTGTAATTCTAACTTGAATATGGTCCACTTAAGAATACTTTATTTTTTTTTTTTAAGATTTTATTTATTTATTTGACAGAGAGAGATCACAAGTAGACGGAGAGGCAGGCAGAGAGAGAGAGAGAGGGAAGCAGGCTTCTTGCTGAGCAGAGAGCCCGATGTGGGACTTGATCCCAGGACCCTGAGATCATGACCTGAGCCGAAGGCAGCGGCTTAACCCACTGAGCCACCCAGGCGCCCTTAAGAATACTTTAGTAAAAAACTTTTTTTTCTTTCAAGTTAGGTTATGAGATATTTATTACATTTATATGTAGTTGCTCAATACCAGTTGAGATAATCAACTCTATATAAATACATTATTTAATGGTGAAAGGAAAGCTCAAACTTCATATTATTATTAAGTAAACTGCAAACTGTATAATATCTTCCATTCCTGCGGCCTAAAATATTAAGGCCATGGTATCTACCAACCTACCAGAATTATAACTGTAAAGAAGAAAGGAAAGAAAAACACCTATTTTCTCAAAAAAACTCAATGGACATTGTCCAATTTGTTTTTCTCTACAAAGCAGCCCAATCATAGTGACAGTCGTTGGTGGCAAATAGAAGATCTGTGACTAAACCTGCATTCCAACAATGAATATTAATTGAATACCTGCTATCTGTGCTCATTGTTTATTAAGCTAATACAACAAGAATCCTTACCCACATAAAGTTGATATTTTTGTCACATTACTTTTTTTTTTTTTTAAGAGAGAGCGAGAATGTGTGTGCACACTAGGTGGGGGAGGGGCAGAAGGTGAGGGAGAGAATCTTAAGCAGGCTCCAGCCCCAACACAAGGCAGAGCCCAATGCAGGGCTCGACCTCATGACCCTGAGATCATGACAGGAGCTGAAATCAAGAGTGGGACACTTAATAAACTGAGCCACCCAGGCACCTCACTGTCATATTACATTCTACTGGAGAACATATGAGGAATAAAATCCCAGAAATACTAACAAGGTATTCCACACTAAGACAGTCTCTAATGATGTATATTTCCAGACTTACCTCAATGATTCCATGTGATTTTTATGATATATCGAAGAGAATGCTTTGGGATTCGAACATCCCCAAATCAAAATGTAATGCTCACAATAATTATGACTGACATAAAAATTACTCGCAGGAAACAAAACCGAGTCATTTCAAATGGCTTTCCAATGCCATTAGGACAGAATGTTTCTACTTGCAACATGAATTGAACTAACAATTGAGAGAGTAGGTCTTATGAATTTTGTCGAGGGGAAAGACATTGTACAAAATCCCACAAATGATGTGTCAGATTCCAGCAATATAAGGCTTGGTAGGATGGACACCAAAGTATATAGTTTCCCAACTGTTTATGATTTAGTTCCAAGAGACGAGACTCCCATTGCTCTGTGATATAGGGCAGCATTCAAAGATCAAACTTCTATTTTTAACAAGTGCCAAGTTTTGCTTAGCCAAACAAGGTGTCTTGGGATACGTTCTTACTTGAAGGGCAGTGAATATAATTAACCCCTGAACAGCTGAAATACTAATATTGATAAGTACCTGCTATGTGCTAGGAACCACGGTAAACACTGAGTATGTAGGATACAGTGACAGATTCTATGGTGGGAAAACCCTAAGCCAGAGCAATAGCACTGGACTGGGACACCATTGTACCTAGCACTGTTGCAAGCCCCTTTTATATATTAAGCTTCCCTAAGATAAGTATGTGAGACCATAGTTCATCTTAGGGATGATAAAAGCGGTTTCAAACAGCTAATAATAGGCACAGTGAGGTGAGAGTCAGAGGATGGGAAGCTAGGATTGTCCAATCGCGGGCTGGTGCTCTAAACCCCTTTAAACATTGCCTCCTACACCAAGGGGCCTAACTCAGAGTCAGATTCGAATTGCCAGCAAATGGTAGCCTTGTAAACCCAAAATGTCAGCAGTAATGAAGTTTATGGAGCACAGTTTAAGTGAACAGAGTACCCTTACAAGCATTATCTTTTATAACCCACACAGCCACTATCAAACTATTCCCTTTTTTACAAAATAGGAAATGGAAGACTCTAATGGGGTTACATCAACATTCAACTGCCCTCAGACTCACATGTACAAACTATCTTTCTTGCAAAGAAATTTATATTCTACTCATAGTCCTATCGTAAAACGAATCCTGGAATTCAATTAAATACTCATCTTGAAAACGAGAGCATAAGTGGAAATTTCTCACTGGCATTCATGCAAATAAACAAAATAATGATGTTAAACCTACATCTAATCTTTTTTTGTACATATCGAGTGTCTCTACCGCTCCTGCTAAGTTATACATTCATAATGACAAAACCATGAAGTGAATCTGTTTCCATTCATACCAGCAAAAAAACTAAATAGGGCGAGGGCAAAAGGGTGAATTTGTTCTCCAGTATTTCCTTCTGCTGGCAATACCCGGTAGCATTCCTCCGATTGGAAACTTGTTCTATGCTTTCTTACTTTTCTAACTTTCTAACTGCCTCTCCTGAGCAACAACAAAGCAAAAGGGATCTATCACTGAGACTTTCTTTAATTCCCTTGTATTATTATATTTAAATTATGCATATAGCTACATGATTGTGTTAAACACAAGGGTTTCTGCTAAGTTTTTTCCTGGAACATTAACTCTGTGATTTTCCTCATAAATATTTGGAAAATACTGAGTAAAAATTATTAAATTCCTTTTTAAAAATTCTTTCTTGGAGCTTAACTGTCCACAGCAAATGATGAAATTTAAAGCTGAGATACAGTACACACCTTTTCCTAAATTTTATCTTTTTTTCTTAGAAAACTGTATGGGCTGGGAATAGAGTACATACATTAAGAATAGTTTGGGAACTTCTCTGCTGAAGCAAGTTTGAGGAGAAAATAGGAATGATAGCACAGGTTTTCCCTTGTCCTTGATATATTTTAGATAAAGGTTAATCATGGATCTGCTGTCCTCCTTTAAGTGGTAGGAGCTGAAGGGTTGGGTGACTTGGGGGCAAAGAGGAGACATGTTGGCAGCCCAGCCTTTCTTAGTTTCTGCTCTGTGTCCTGCATGACAAAGATACAGGCACTCTGTTCCTCCATGTCCTACCCTTGTCCCGGCCCCCCACAGGGATATGACAAATACCCAGCTTCCTGATCCTATCAAGCATTTTTGAATATCAAAGGGCTAGGGAGGCCTGAAGAAGAGAAAACGTATATGTATTCAGTAGAACAAAGACCAAAGAAAGAAGCTCAAACAGTTAATAAAATTAGTACCTTCTCCTTCAGCCCTAGCAAATCATATGGCACATGACTTCCCCTTTATGTGCTTCCTCTGTGTTGACTGCATGAATAGAGAAGGATGTCAAAGTGTGTGGAGAAAATAACTGCATTTATAAAACACTTAACATTGGGGTGCCTGGGTGGCTCAGGTGGTTGGGTGTCCCTCCCTTGATTTCGGCCCAGGTCATGATCTCAGGTTCCTGATGCAGCCCTTTGTTGGGCTCTCTCTGTGCTGGGTGTGGAGCCTGCTAGAGATTCTCTTCCTCTCCCTCTGCCCCTCCCCCATAACTCTAAAAACTAAAAAAAATAAAATAAAGTGCTTGACACTAACAAGTCCATGTAAATGGTCACAGTGGCCATACTAGAGAAATTACAAGGGGAAAACTGTAAAAAGCTAAAAGATAGACCTGGTCAAATAAAAAATACTACAAAATGTTTCTCATTTATGACTAATTACAACTGGTTTAACAACAATAATGTAGATCAGAATCAAGGTGATTTGGTAACTATCATAAGGCAAAAATGATGTTTATATGTATTGCTTACACTGCTCAGTAATCTGTTCTTGAACTGAAAAACAAAAAGTGAGTATTAGGATCAGAATCTTTGTTTTTGTTTTCATTTCATATTTTATTTTTGGTGTGAGAGCTATGACTGTTTCAAGAAGGCCTACATTGTGTTTGTCTGAATATTAAGCTATCTTAAATGGTAGAAAGCTTTCCACAGTTTTCTAAAGCTTTCTAAAGCTTTCTAGGCTTAGAATTTTTCAAAGAAAAAAACTGATAAATTAGACTTCATTAAAATAAAGATTCTGCCTTACAAGAGACACTTTAGAAAATGAAAATAGATAAACCTATTGCAATAATCATTTCACAATACTTGTAAATCAAATCATGTTGTAGGACTTAAACTTTTTCAGGATGTATGTCAATAAAACTTAAACTTTTCATTTCTCAGACTTTAAAAAAAGAAAGAAAATGAAAGACACATACTAAGAGAAAGTCTTTTTTTTTTTTTTTTAAGATTTTATTTATTTATTTGACAAAGAGCAAGACAGGGAACACAAGCAGGGGGGAGCTGGAGGGAGAGAAGCAGAATCCCCACTGAGCAGGGAGCCTGACACAGGGCTCAATTCCAGGACCCTGGGATCATGACCTGAGTTGAAGGCAGACACTTAATGACTGAGCCACCCTGGTGCCCCTAAGAGAAAGTCTTTCAAAACATAGATAAAGTGGGCACCAGTGTGGATCAGTTAATTAAGCATCCAGCTCCTGATTTCGGCTCAAGTCATGATCTCAGGGTCCTGAGATGAAGCCCCATATCAGGCTCTATGTATGCATGGAGCCTGCTTAAGATTCTTTCTCTCCCTCTTCCTCTACCCCCACCCCTCCTTATGCTCTCTCGCTCTCTCTCTCTCAAAACACACACATACACAGAAAAAGGAATGGTATCATACAACTCAATGCCAAAACAAAAAATAACAATTAAAAAAGAACTAAAAATCCCCATAACCAATCTGATTAAAAAATTGGCAGAGGATCTGAATAGAATTTTCCCAAAGAAAACATACAGATGGCCAACAAACACATGAAAAGATGCTCAAACAATTATCGGGAAAATGTGAATCAAAACAACAATGAACTATCACCCTATACCTGCCAGAATGGCTAAAATAAAAAAAGACACGAAATAACAAGTGTTGATGAGGATGTGGGAAAAAAAAGAACCCTCATTCACTGTTCATAGAAATGTAAATTAGTACAGTCACTGTGGAAAACAGTATAAACAGTAACCAAAAAATTGAAAAGAGAAATTCCATATGATTCAATATCTCCATTACTAAGTATCTGTAAGAAAAAACACTAATTTGAAAAGATATATGCAAGCCTATGCTTATTGCAGCATTATTTAAATAGCCAAGATATGGAAGCAACCTGAGTGTCCATCAACAGAGGAATGACTAAAATGATGTGGTACACACATTCACACACACACACAATATTATGCAGCCATAGAGAAGAATGAGATCTTCCCATTTACAATATGAATGGACCTAGAGGGTATTATACTAAGTGAAATAAAACAGACTGAAAAAGACAAATACCATATAATTTCACTCATATGTGGAATCTAAAAACAAAATGAAAGAAAAAACAAAAAGCAGAAACACATCTATAAATACAGAGACCAAACTGATGGTTGCCCTAGGGAAGAGGAAGAGAAGGGGGATGGGCAAAATGTATGAAGGGGAGTGGGAAATACGGGCTTCTAAGTACAGAATGAGTAAGTCCTGGGAACAAAAGATACAGTGTAAAGAATATAGTCAATGATGTTATAATAACACTGTATGGTAAAAGACAGTAGCTACACTAGTGGTGAGCAGAGAATAACATACAGAGATAATAAATTCTATGCTGTATACCTGAAATTAAGGCAACATATGTGTCAACTACATTCACATAATTTTTTTAATAATTTTCAAATAAAAAAGGACTGGTATGTAAACTATACAACAAACTTTTAAAATGCAACAAATCACCTAGTTAAAAAAAAATTAGGCAAGGCCTGGACAGCAGAAAAATAGATGGCAAGTTAATATATTGAATAGATGCTCAACATCATACTTCAGGAAATAGAAATTAAAACAATGAGATACTTTGTGTAAAGGAGAAACCATCATGTCATTAAGAAACTCAAATTAAAACAACAATGAGATACCTACTAGAGTGATCAAAATCCACAACACTGATAATGCCAAATGCTGACAAAGTTGTAGAGCAACAGGAATTCTCATTCATTGTCAGTAGGAAGGCAAAATGGCACAGCCACTTTGGAAGACAGTTTGGCCACTTCTTAGAAAACTAAACATGCTCTTACCATATGATCCAGCAATCACACTCCTTGGTATTTAGTCAAATGAGCTGAAAACATATCTACACAAAAATCTGCCTACAAATGAGTATAGCAGTTTTATTCATAATGGCCAAAACTTGGAAGCAACCAAGATGTCCTTCATAGGCAAATGGATAAACAGTAGTATACCCTGACAATGAAATATTATTCAGTACTAAAAAGAAATGAGCTATCAATCCATAAAAAGATATGAAGGAAACTTAAATGCATATTACTAACTGAAAGAAGCCAATCCAGAAAAACTATATACATATGATTTCAACTACATGACATCTTGGAAAAGACAAAACTATGGAGGCAGTAAGATTAGTGGTTGGCAAGGGTTAGGGACCAGGAAGGGAGGCATGAATAGATGAACACAGAGAATTTTTAAGACAGTGAAAATTATTCTGTATAATACTGTAATGGTGAACGTGTCATCAGAGATTAGTCCAGCCCAAAGAATTCAAAACTTGAAGAGTGATCCCTAATACAAACTATGGACTTTAGTTACTAATAATGTATGGCTCATCAATTTTTTTTAAGTAGGTTCCATGCCCAGTGTGGAGCCCCACATGGGAATTGCCCTCATGACCCTGAGATCAAGACCTGAGGTGAAATGAAGAGCCAGATGCTTTACTGACCGAGGCACCCAGGCATCCCTAAATATTGGCTCATCAATTTTAACAAACATACCACACTAATAAAAATATTAAATATAAGAGAAATTAGGGTGGGGAGAGGAGTAGTCAGAATACTTCATACTTTTCACTCAGTTTATTCCTGTAAACCTGAAACTGCTTACGTCTATTAAATCAAAAAGGGCAGAAAATGATTTTCACCTAACTGAAAAAATGGACACAAGTTGGGAAGGTGACTGACAGTTGTGCTTATATTGGTTTTCTAGATTCTTTTTCATTTAACAGTATTATTTCACTCTTTCTGCTGTAAAACAGAAAATCAAGTATCCAGAGAAATTTATTTTAATGATTGCAGTAAAAATACTTTCACCTCCAAAGTCAGACTCCGCTCTTTAGAACAAAATAGCTAGTTTTATAATTGATTTAAACATAGTTTCATACAAAGAGAAACAAGTTGAGAGAAACATCAACCTCTCTCATCACCAACCCCCATGTTATGACAGTATTTGTGAGGCATTACAGTTTAGGATTAAGACCTATATTTAGGGCACTGTGTATTTGCTGTGTCAGATCTGAAAATGTAAGACATTAAAGTCCAGTCTTTGTTTGATCTGCTGTCCTCTGAAGTTAACAAAAGGTCAATTTATTGTGCTTCTTTTTTCTCTTTTTCATATTATCTTACACTTCAGCTTAATGTAAATATTAGCTAAGGTTTTTATTTTACTTTGCTTGAAAAAGCAAAATGCACTTAGACTGGACCCTTACAGTTACTGAAAAAAAAAGCCACAAAATGTGCACAAAGAGGTATCAGCAATTATTCACTGGAAAAAAAAAATAGGATTTGGAACTTTTCCCTACATAAAAATTCAATTGGAAAGTGAAATTATTTCTTTCTACTATATGTGAGTGGTTGCGCTGAAAACTTAAATAAAGCTGTTTAAACAAGTAGTTTCCACGTATCAGAAATAAATAGCATACAACTTGTTTTAAAAAGCAGAGTATTTGCTTTCATGGCATTCCACTGCATTCCAGGGCTCAAATGTAAAGCTAGTTTCAACTGTTAGAGGCACTATTGATCTCTAATATATTACACATTTTAGAAAAAGGCAGGAATCTGATGATATAGAGAGGGTCCACCAACTATGCACCCACAAACTAAATTTGGTCCATGGCTTATTTTGCATGCCTGACAGTTAAGAATGATTTTCACAATGTTAAAGGGTTCTAAGGAGGAAGAGGAAGAGGAGAGAGACTAAATATGGCCAGAAGAGAGACTAAATATGGCCAGCAAAGCCTAAAATATTTACTGTCTAATCTTTTACAGAAAAAGTTTGTGAATCCTATCAAAAACCTTGCATATCTTACTAAAAAAGGACTATTCCTTTCCAAATATTTCAGAATGAAAATATACATATTCTTCTCAAGTATTGTGTGTCTCCCAATAGGATGTACCACTGACATCCTATATGTTTAGGACACTATGTGTTCTAAAATCAAATGTTTGAATGTTGAGATGTGGGTATGTGGGGGAAGGGCACTGGACTGCTGCAAGAGGAAGCTGACCTCTAATTGTTTCTTGAATTTATCATTTATTTCTTCCTTTCTTTGTACAAACGTGAATGTCTAGTTTTACAAAGGGAACTACTAATTTAAGGATAGAAATTTAAATCTGGGGGGGTAGCTCTGAGTTCAGGGACATTACAATTTAAAATTTTGTATCAATTTTGTTAATCTTTTTTGTTAAGATTTTATTTTATTTGACAGAGGGAGGGTGCACACATGCCCGCATGTGAGAGAATGAGAGAGAGAGAGAGAGCAAGCACAAGCAGAGGGAGAGGCAGAAGAAGGAGAGTGAGCAGACTCCCCGCTGAGCTGGGAGCCTGTAGCAGGGCTCCATCCCAGGATCATGACCTGAGCCTAAGGCAGAAGCTTAACCAGTGAGCCACACAGGTGCCCCACATTTTTGTTAATAATCTTTTTGATGAAGTTGGGTGATACACACACACACACCCCTCCATCTATATGGATAAAGCCACTGACATAGTTCCAGCTGGCACCTAATATACCCTCACTCTGAAACTCTTTCTCAAGGACAAGCCATTTGTTTACAATTTGTTTACACCTGTTTACAGGTGCTTTAGCATGCAAAAATGATTAAACACGAGAACACATTGCACAGAAAGTTCAGATCATGAATGAAACTTCAACTTTAATAACAACTATAACAACAACAACAACTATAATTTATAATGAACTGAAAACTTTCAGAAGAGTTAGCTCTGGGATGTGAAGAGAAAACAAAATTCATTTTTTCCAGTGGTTTGTCACAGGGTCATCTTCCAGTCCTGTAAACATGCGCTCACATCACAACCTGTGTGTTCAACACTGACACACAGGGTTAGATGACAAAACCTGTTTCGTTAAGAAAGGGACCACTTTTACCAAGGATACCAAAAACTAAATCTTGATTTCCATTTGTTTGTTTCCATTTGTTTGCTTTTAAGGTGAGGTAATATTTAAGGGTAGAAAAGGAAAACTTTCCATCAATCATTGTTGAGTGAGCATTTCAATCTATGTCAAAGCAAAAGTCAGCAGGTGTCAAGTCTTTGAAGCTTTACATCAGGTAACATGTTAAATCATTATCCTCAAAGGTACCTCTGAAGAGTTATGGGTAAAAGGTACATACCAAATACATCTAAGACAAATTCACAAACAAAACGGAAGAGAACATCTACTTATTTCCAAAAAAAGTAGTAATTATTATAAACCAACAAAACCCCAAACAGAAGAATCCCCAAAGTACAAATGGACCAAATAAAGAGAAGCAAGAAGTGGACAGAAATGGAGAGTGGCACACAGGCATTAAGGAAAAAAAGATCCCAAGATAGTAATATTATTTCAGCAAAAATAAGTGAACATGCTCATACTGAAAAATATGACTTGAAATCAATTCAGTAAGTCAAGTAAAAGCAAAAATATAATACTTGGCTTTTTCTTGTGATAAGTGGTATTTTAAATATAAAAATTGAAAGAGATTATCACTGTTTGGGCGCCTGGGTGGCTCAGTCATTAAGCATCTGCCTTCCGCTCAGGTCATGATCCCAGCATCCTGAGATTGACCCCCACATGGAGCTCCTGCTTCTCGCTCTCCCACTTACCCTGTTTGTGTTCCCTCTCTCAGTGTCTCTCTCTGTCAAATAAATAAATAAAATCTTAAAAAACAAAAAAAAAACAAAAAAAAAGATTATCATTGTGTAAGTTATCCCTCATCCCAATCCTCATGGTGAATTATTCCAAACTAAACATTAGTCATTTTAAAAACAACAATAAGGGCTATAAATACTATATGGAAAGAAATATCCTTATAGATGTTGACCTCACGTTAATCTTCACTGGTAAGAGTTAGAGTCGAAAGTGATTGTACACAGCTAAAATTATTTATTTTCATAAAATAACTTAGTAGCTAAGCAGTGGAGTGAAAAAAGGGAGATTCAAATTGGAAGACATGTCATTTTCAAAATAGAACCTGTTTAATTACTTGAGTGCAAATATTGTACATCTCAGAAGAACAGTATGAAATTTCAGGCCTCATGGAGAGGTCACACACCAATGAGAGTGAGAGATCAGTACGGTAATTATCAGACAACGTGGGGTGCTACAGGGAGGCTCCAAGCAGGGAAAGCCATCCTCCCTGTGAAGAATCATGGAAACTGCAGATGGAAGGACACATTTTAGATGCACTGAATTATGGATTTGCATGGAGCTATGGCTAAACCTCCTGAATGGGCATAAACAATGAAGGTGTAAAAACAAAGTGTCAGAAAAGTATTCAGTATCCTTAGAGTCATGATTAGTGTTCTCTTCACTAGGAGAGTTTAAAAAAAAAAGAAGAAGAAGAAGAAGAAAACTTCTGTCCTTAGTCTGTACTTATTAAACCAAAATCTTTAGGAGTTGAATTCACAAATATGAATTAGAAAACACAAAACAAAAACCATGGAAGTTCCTTATTTTGATCACCTACGTATATTACACAGTGAAAGGATTAATAAATTTCACTGAACGTACACCTGGGTCTTGATCCCATTCACTGGTTAAGCCCATTCCAATATGGATTTTGTACAAATTTCCCTTTCCCAAGGTCACCTGGGGTTTTCACTTCACTAATACCAATGACAATGTTAATTCCTCATCCATATTGGCTTTCTTTCATTCTGGCTGCTCATAAAGCCAGAGTGATCTTTTTCCGTATCTATGATTTGCTTCAGAATGCTTTAATGACTTCCTCTTTCTCTAAAGATCACTTTAAACAGACTGAAGTATTTGGCCCTGGCCTAAATCTCCAGACAGAGCTAATGTCATCCTCCCACTTGCTTTCTTTGATCAAACTATATTAGACTTCTCGTAGTTCTTCAAACACAGAACACGTCCTATAGTGATCGAATGAATGGTCTGATGATGATATTTTCTTTCTGCCGCCGAAGTTTTCACTGATCATGCTGATAATGAAATCATTGTTTTAAAGTCTTACCATCTATTGTACCGAGACTTAAATTTTTCACTCTGTACACTGTAGTTGGCACAATTTTAATTTCCGTAATTATGCTCTCTTGCATATCAGTACTCTTCCCACAGTTCCATCTAGACCAAGGACTAGTGAAATGTTTTGTAAAGAACCAGAGAATAAGCAACGAGGCTTTGTGGACCAAGAGGAAAATTTGGGCAACTGTCCTTGTCACAAGACAGTCTTTTGTATATTTTATACTTTACACTTAAAAATGTAAAAAAATATTTACAGCTCACATAAAATCAGGTAGCAGAACAGATCTGGTGCATGGGATGTAGTTTATCAATGTCTGACCTAGATACATGACTTTAAACATGATCTATAGCCCTACGATTTTCATACTCATATCTCTACCAAGTCATCTTCTTGTTGCCTACTTGATATATCCACTTGAATTCTAATAGGCATCTCAACTTAAGGTAGGGGAGAAAGTAAAATCAATAATACACATGTATCTACCTACACCTCTGGCACTTCTAATCTATCCCATGTCATCACACCTTCCCCATCTCAATAAATGACCATAACCATGTCTCTAAATCTAAACACTTGATGTGATTCTTGATCAGTAAATCCTACCTGGTCTATCTTCCAAACAACTCCTAATTTCACCCAATTTTACAACTTTATTGCTATAACTTTAGCAACTTTATTGCTATAATCACAATCCCAACCGCCATCATCCTTCATCTGAACAACTGAAGTAGTCAACTGCATAATTCCTCTTCCCCCACCACCGTATCCCTCACCAGTAGTATACCCTTCACACTGGAAGCGGAAGGAACTGTGTAAGAGTAAATCTAATCATACCACGTCTCTAACTTAAATCTTCCAATTGATTTGTTTTCTATCTAAACATTGACTGCAAAATCCTAACTAATGTGGTCCTTTATAGTCCCTGATCTCATGTCTTTCCCATACCTTTCCTTCATTCCAGCCAAACTGGCCTGCAATGCCCAAAAATATCAAGCTGATTTCTATTTCAGAACCTATATATTTGCTATTCCTTCTGACTGGGACACCAGGGATCTTCGAAGGACCTTTGTCTTTTCATTCCAATCACAACCAAAACATCAACTCCTCAAAGAAAATTCTCTGACTTCCCGATAGCTGGATCGCTGCCTTTCCACATGCCAGTTATACTCAGCTATAGTACCACATTTAATCTTCTTCATAGTAGTATATGTCATAGCCCTTCATAGTATTGATTTCTTTATGTATTTGGGTGCTTTCCTCCTCTGTCTCTTTCTACTACATTATAACCATTTGGGTCTCTGCCTTCATTGCTATATCCCCAGTGTCTGGCATATAGTACATACTCTATTCTGATTACCTTGTTGACTACTATGCATATGTGAATCCTTTTGACTAATTTTTGTCACACTATTTCTCCTCTCCCTCTCTGTATTTTTCTCCCTTCTTATCTCTCTTCTGTCTTTATACTCATCTTTAAAGTTTGTATCATTCTGTGTCCTGAAAATTTCTCCATTATACTGTGAGAGCTTAATTGCCTCAAAAAAAAAAAAAAAACCCACACTATTTTGGCAAAAAATATGTAAGTTGGAATAGAGTCAACGTTGTTTAGTATAAAAAGATACATCCTTACCAGGAAGCCAATTCCAGCAAGACACAAACAAAAGCACTTTTGGTCATTCCTTATTTCCAGATTTGAAGCCAGTAAGTTTTTCTACTTTTAAGCATTCTTGACCATACAAATGAAAGACATCTACTTATAGCTATTAACTTATTATCACTGTCTACATTTAGGTTCTAGAACAATTTAATATGGTATCAATTTATGTGATAATAATTCATAAACAGTTTTATCAACATTTTCCAACAGAACAAATGCCTTCTCTAATTAGCAACTTCAATTAAGTACCTGAATCTAATGAGGAATAAGTTATACATTATGCTAAATTTTCATTAGCTCACTATTCTAGAAAGCTTTTACATTAATTAAAAACAGGATACTCAGTAATGGAAAAGAGAAAGAGATAAAAGCTTGTTTTAATCCATTTAAATTAGAACTTAACATTACTTTAATACACTCATTTGTAGTTAACTGCAAGAGTAATAAAGCAAAATTGTTGAGTCTTAAGTAGTGACCATTGTACAATCTGAAAACTCAAAATGAATTACCAAAAAGAAATCCCAAAATCCTTCAGTAGTTTCCCACTTCACTCTAAACAGAAGCCAAAGTCATTAAAATGTCAAGCAAGATTCTACAAAGTCTCCGTCCCCTCCTTTCTGTTCTATCACCTCTCAGCTCTTCTACCACGCCCTCCCACCCTACATGGGCTTTGCTCCAGCCACCCTAGTTTCTCGGCTGTTCCTACAAAACACTAGGCATAATCTTGCTCAAGATTTACACACTGACTGTACCCTAACAAGGAACGTTCTTGCCCCAAGTCTCTGGGTGGCTTAGGCCCTAACTACCTTGGGTTTTCAATTGCCATCTTCTCTGCGAGGTCATTCCAGACTGTCCAATTAAAAACTGTCATCTCAGAATCCTCTGTTCCACATCACAGCATTATTTTTCACCATCAACCCTGCCATACGTTGCATATATTCGTTACTCATTGTCATCGGTCTCCCCCCATTAGAATGCAAGCTCTATGATGGCGAGACTGTCAATTTTCTTAACTACTTTATCACTAGCATCCAGAATAGTTCCCGCCTCAAGGTAAAAACTTTATAAACTTTTGTTGAATGGATGGATATATATAGTTTGGGCCATCAAGGAGCTCAGAAATAAGGAAAAGACACAAATGAACAATTACAGCGCATACTGAGAAATATTGGTAGTGTTGTGTATGGGGACCTTTGAAAACTACAGAAAACATCATCAAAATATCAATGTGGAATCTGGACAGAGACTTAGCAGGGACATATGAGTTAAGGAACAAAAGGAAGATAGCCAGCTGAAGAAAAAAGAGAAAGGAAGAGCTAACAAAGGAGCATCAGAAGTTACTACAGGAAAAATAAGTTAAAAAAATCATCATAAGAACAAAAGCACAATACACATTGCATCCCAATTATTATGTCACACACAATTATGCTTTGATAAAGCTATCGTTGATAAATAGATCACCAGGTGACATGACCAAATAGAAACGTCAGTACTTCCTAACTTTTGAGAAAAATCCTTTAGACAATATCTTGATGATTTAGGGAAGAAAGTTGTTGGATGAGGCACATGTCCCTTAAAGACAAGACCAAGCTTGTGAACAGCCTTCATAATGGAAAGGTGCCAGATTAATTTTTTTTGAAGTCTCTTGAAATCTAAGTTGGTAACTTAGAAAATCATGTGTAATTCATGAGCTTTTTAAAGGAAACATAATAAGTGACAGAGAAGCGATTCTCAAGTGTGTCTTTATGCTGAGGTATGCATGGCATTATAGGTTGAAGAAGTAGAAAAAAAACAAAAAGAATTAAGAGTAAGCAGTAATTTCTGTCAAAGACCAGGACATACAGTCTCACCCATGTGACTATTTTGATTTTCTTGACTCCAGAGTCTAGGCTCTTTAGTTTGTTTGTTAGTTAATTTGTGGACAAAAACTTAGGTTGCCATTAAAAACATAATGTGAAGACTTCATACCATGAAATGGCTACGAAGCTGACTACAAAACAAAGAGTAGGCTAAGTGTCCGGTGGAGAAGGAACAAGCTTCCTTAACCACTCTCCACTTTATTTCTCATTTTTTGGTAGGTAAAGTCCTACCAAAAATTTCACAGATTTATTTTTCAAATTTATATTATATTTTATTATTATTAGCCTGTATCAGAATACTGACACTTGTCCTCTTTTTCCCCCGTACTTATATCACTTCTATTCCTTTTTCTATCTCTTCAGCTATTACGGCTTCTTTATTCTAATTTTAATACATATATTAAATATATACATGTATGTGCCTGGAAAGAGAGATGAGGTGAACATATCCCATAGAAGATAATGTCTAATGAACTTAGATCTTCTTGAAGTCAAATTCCATAACAAATTCCAAACACGACAAAAATCTCCAAATGAAATTTTAATTCTAAACCAAGTCTCGAGGGGGACCTTGGTGGCTCAGTGGGTTAAAGCCTCTGCCTTCGGCTCGGGTCGTGATCCCAGGGTCCTGGGATCAAGCCCCACGTTCCCACATCCGGCTCTCTGCCAGCAGGGAGCCTGCTTCCATCTCTCTGTCTGTCTGCCTCTCTGCCTACTTGTGATCTCTGTCTGTCAAATAAATAAATAAAATCTTTAAAAAATATAAATAAATAAATAAATAGTAAAAAAAATTTAAAGATGAACCAAGTCTCCAAATAGTCTCCAAATATGTAAAAACCAAACATTAAAGCTCAATTTTAAAAGATGCAAAGAAATCACTAGGAAGAGTGTTTAAGATATTTTTTCCTAAATAAATTCAATTTTTAGAGGATAGGAGAACTTTCATTAAAAAGAGTTTTTCCTTAAAAAACAAATTAAATAAAATAAATGGGAAATAAAACACACACTTTATTAGGTTGCATGGTAAGAATAATTTAAAATATTGTGAAAGAATGCCACTCAAAGGGTAGACGATACTATATAATTTCAGTAGAAAATACTGCATAAAAACAGAATATTCTACAACTAGCCTTTTTTTCTATGGCAATGACTTTAATGATCAGGAAGATAGATTAGAACACTGAAACAGAATACAGTGATTTCATTTTAAACCATCTAATGTCTAAGTTGTAAAGAGAAATCCCTTTCTGCGGAGCATTCCAGAGCAAGTCTTTACAATTAGATATTTATGACATCACCTCCCTTATGTTATGGACTTCATGCAGATTGCATAAAAGAACATGCACTGACTTCTTTTAAGAATATAACCTTCCGATGTCCGGAAAGAATTTGAAATGCATGGATTCTCAAAAATCCAAATTCTGAGGATAAGATCTTAATAAATGTTAATCTCTTTAAAGTGAATTAATTCACCATATTCTTAAACCACTACATTCCCTATTTACCATATAACGTGAATTTTTTAAGCTATGGAAATGGTGTATTGCATATAATGTCCAAGAATGGCTAGCTTTTTGCTGCTGCTGTTAGTTTAAAAAACTCTTAGGAATTATTGTTAGAACTTAAATGCTGTTGGGGTGGATATTTATGAGATTTTTAAGTATTGGATATTTGCATTTATATATTAAGAAGTTTAAATCAAACACTAAAACTGAACATAAATAATTTTGCTACAGACCAACTTACACACATATATATCATTGACTAACACAAAGGAAAATTCTTTACATTTAATAAGGAATGCCAGAAACATTAAGACTTCTGTTAGATAGTAGAGTTCAATTTCACCACTACTGAGCTTGATGATATTTTAAGGTCAGGTCTCCTGGGATACACAAATAATCATCATTCAGTATTGACTGCCAAACGTTTGAGCTCACCTCTCTTCAAACAACATTCATTTATAAGACGAAAACAAGTTACCGAAGTAACCTGGAAAAACATAAACTCTGGGTGGAATTAAGGTCCTTTGAGATGATTATTTCTCACTAGTAAATGATTCTAAGATATTAAAATTCATAGGTCATATGATCTGAGAAATTCTAATTGAAAAACTGTAGCTATAAACCTTCACTCAAAGTTGTATACAATCTTCACTTACTGACAGAATTACATAATCACTCAAGATTCCTGAATAAAACAAAAAATGACAGGGACAAAAATAAAACTTTGGGCTACACTGGGAAAAGATTTCAAAGGAGAAAGGGAAGGAAAAAGATAAGAGAATTCTTCATTCATCCTTCTATCCAGCCATCTACCCATCCACCCTTTTTTTTTTTTATAAACATATATTTTTATCCCCAGGAGTACAGGTCTGTGAATCGCCAGGTTTACACACTTCACAGCACTCACCATAGCACATACCCTCCCCAATGTCCATAACCCACCTCCCCTCCCAACCCCCCTCCCCCCATCAACCCTCAGTTTGTTTTGTGAGATTAAGAGTCACTTATGGTTTGTCTCCCTCCCAATCCCATCCTGTTTCATTTACTCTTCTCCTACCCCCTTAACCCCCCACCCATCCACCCTTTAAAAGTTTTTTTTTTTTCCTATGTCTCTAGAAGGAAAAAAAAAAAAAGATATGTGACAAACACAAAATACAGGTGACTGGCTTAGTATAATTAATATGATTCCAAGGTAATACAGTTTAACAACTTACAAAATAGGACAATCAAATGATTAGCTTTTCAAAATTTTGTCCCTTCGCTAAAACATTATTTTATAAGGTAAATCATAAAACTTAGAGATTGTAACTGCTGAATATTATCAAATTTTATTATTTGAATGCTTAATACCTAACCCTAATTCTGGTCATGAAAACAAACATAACTTGATTTGTCCTCAAAATTTAAGTTTGCTACATGATCTCAACTGGTTTCTTTCAAATTTCAAAATTTCTTATATCTAGCATCAGGGTTGGGAATTTCAGCATGTGAATAATCATGGGAACCAAACTGATTAAAATTCTTTGTGTATTCATGATAACATGTGAAAAATATTACTACCTTTACACCCTTTATTAGTCACAAAAATCAGGAAAATAGCACTAAGTCAGAAACTATGACAAACTTATTTCTGGAAATAGGCTGACATACACATTCTGTTCTTCTTGTTATTATCCTTACTAAGTACGAGAAAGAATAGCGCTCTTTTACGAAAACCATTAAGATAGGAATATAGTTTTAAGAACTGCCAAGCAATATTTCTGAATGATTTGTTTTTTAAAATCAAAATAGCATCTTTACTTTTAACAAGCGTTCACCTTGATCGCAAACTGCCTCATTCTGCCTTTATGGTCATTCACATGCATAGCAGTGACTGATTTTTTTCTTAATTTTTTTATATAAATTACACCTTTACCTTAATAAACATCTCATATGATTACCTGAATATACTGTTGTAGAAAGAAAGAAATGGGATTGCTGAGTTTGGAAGTAATTTCTCAGTTCTAAACATCATAACTACTGCAGGCACCTGCCAGAATCCTGTAAATCAGCTGGTCTCTCTGATGCCTTCCTACAGTCCCTCTTGCCAATCAGCATTCCCATGGCTACAACTGTTGTGTTACAAATTACAACTAGACATATTAGATGTCAGTTCAGTTTTCTCTAGATTATCTCTAAAGTCAATGTATCGTATTTGGAAATGTGTGTATTTACAACTATCTGTGACAGTTCTTTTCTTTTTTTATAAATAAATATTTTATTTTAAATAGTTTTAGATTTACAGAAAACTCATAAAGATAATAGAGAAAGCGGCCACATACGCCACACCCAATTCTTCTATTAACATCTGTAACAGTTCTTTTAAAGACAAAATAAATCTGAACAACTTTGTAACTTGTTTAATTTTCATAATAAACATTTTGTTTTTAAAAAAAATCACATATATTCTATTTTATCTTAAGGATTGGCTTTATTTAAAAAAAAAAAAAAAGACTGGCTTTATTGTCATTTACTTGGTAGTTTCTAATGTGCAAACCACCTAAGCAGCATAGAAATGGGCAGTGTCCAAGCCAGGGAATGCTCTAAGGATATATATCTCTTGTTCCTTAAGTAAGAAGTCAGTGAAACAGACTACCCAAGCAGATGCTTTTCTTGAGTGATATAAAAAATTGACAAGGGGCATCTACCTGTCCATCCACTGTCCATTCCTTTCTTTTTATTTGACCATGATGCCCCTAAAGAGATCATCATCCAACATTCTTACTTAGAATTCAGGATGCAATTCCTATAACATGTTTGTTGTAAGTGGTGGTTGCACACAGCTGAATTAATACTGAGTGTGATGCTTTATGTACATTCTAGAATATGCAGATTCTTGCCTCTTGTTCCCACAACTTGATTACTTTTTCTAACGTGGTTTTTTATGGGAAAGAATATCCAGATTTCCCAATGACTTACAAATAATTAGCATATAATCTACTGATAAATATGGAGAGCTTATATAAAAAAATACAACTTAGCTTTGTTATCATCCCTAAGGAATTTACATTGGTTTTAGGTTTTAGGTAAAAACAATTTCACTATATTTTACATGCATATTTGCTCTAAGAGTCATACTTAACTGATACATAATCACAACTCTGGACTTTGGAAATCCCAATAATCAAAGTTTAAGACAAAGCTATAAATAATATAGAGAAAACTCCATTTATATATATATCAATGTGTTATTTCTCACAATAGTAATGTACCATAAAATTTTCATTTAAAAAGATAGGCAGTAATTTAAAGTTTTCATTTGAAAATTTTTATCTTTAAGTTCTGCTTAACTGAATGTCCAAAGGTGAAAAAATTAATATTTAATGAGGCTTACTGATCTAAATGATAATATGCTGTTTGGGTTATATTTGAAATTATTAGATTTGCTTATCATGCCTATGAAACCTGCTTCATTCAATCTAGCTACCTATAGGAAGCAAAAATTCCCTTAATCATAAAATTAAATCATTCTATTATGCCATCTATTAAGCTGTTTTTTCCCTTTCATCACTGTCTATTTTAATTTATTCTTTTAAAAAGAAACTAAATTACTTAAGTTGCATTTACCATCACAGGCTTTACTATAGCTAAGCATGGAATTGATTTCACAGAATGTTCTTTACAATGTTGTCACTATCAAGAAGAGAATATCCAAGCAATCAATATTGAAGAAAGAAAAAGAGCTTGGACAAATAAAAGAGATGATATTATTTCTCCTCTAACATTTTAAATATCCAATAAACTATTATCCATTAAGAAAAGCCATAATCCCTGGAAATGATGGCCTCAGAAAGTGTTCTGGCAATCTTGTGTAATACTAAATGTACTGTTGGATCACTACTGCAGAAAAACAGTTGTCCTGCTGCATTTTAGTGATCTGACACATTGCCAGAGGAATAAACAACTCCTTTAGCCAACAGAAATGTGATGTAGCTGCTGCCTACAGATTCTTATTTTAGATCTTTGGTTAAAAAAAAAAATACTATGTGTATTAAATATAATTTCCTTCCATTATTTTTATCAAAAAAGAAAAATGAAATGAGAATTCAACTAAGCGCTAATATAAATTCTTAATGGCAGGAAAGAAAAACTTTAAAATCAAAGCCTATTTCATCATTATAATCTGTTATCTGCATATATATATATATATATATATATGCATTATTATCACACAAAGATACATGCATTTTTGTTTTTGAAAAACACCATCCTATTTCACTTTAAAAATTCATTAAATAAAATTATGTACCGTGAGCAAACAATGCTCAACTTGAACTATCTTTTTGAAAGAGTTACTAAACTTACTTTAATATACACAATATTTATTGTATATTTTGGAAACCAAAGGACTAGCAAAAGCTCAACAACTCTATCACAATTACATAACACCTCTATACACTCTCAATTTCATCTAGAGTAATGTACCTGCCCATACAGCCTTCCTGTTCATACTTTTCAAGTCTTGAAAAAGCAGAAACAATATCAAAATGGATTCTCCTCCACGAAAAAAAAAAAAGGCCAATGGGCTCAGCATTTTTTGCACATAAAACATTAAATAGCAATTTGTATCTGAAAAGGCAACACACCTCCAAAAATAATACAACAGTTTTCACAAAACACATTTCATTGATACTAGCTTTGGCATAAACCACTCCACACAGCTATTGATCAAATCAGTACACAGAAAAACCTTATTACAAAATCTATGGTCCTTTCCTACTCTGCAAATGAGACTTCAGGACACCACAACCTTGCAACTCGGGTCTACCATTAATTTCCTCCAAAACACACTTGGCAGAGCAATGAGAAATGTCAAATTTTTCACTTAATTTCTGAAGAATATCACACCCTTTAGAGAATATATTCTTGAAATTTAAAAAGTTAAAAACCACTCAAGGAACAAAATAGGGATCCAAAAGCTTCTCTTCAAAAATATAAAACCTTGAAGTAATATGTTCTTATAAAATTACACACACACATACAAAACATATCTGTATCTCTAGCACCTACTGCAACAGAGTGAAGCCAATTTTGGAGCAGTGACTTCAAATGTGATACACCAACTCACACCTAATTCTAGCTCAACTTAACTAATTTGGAAGTATAATCCACTTTAACAAAAACCTTGGAGAAAGACTGAAACAAATAGCTTAAAAGATCAAACTAAAGATCCACATTAAAAAAAATAAAAATAAAGATCCACATAACTTCAAAGTAAAGTGAAACTCATATCCAGCTCTCAAATATTAAAACATGCGTGCACCTACCTTGGACTTGTCCATCCCTTGCTGACCCCAGAGGATCACAGTCATCATTAGCAGTTCTGGAGTCCATGTCCACATTCTTCTAGTAACACTTCCTTGTCTTCTAGCCATTGCATTTTAAACTCTACATAATCAGCGGGGTAGACAAGAAAAGTACAGTAAATTACAACCTTATGTGTTACCACTCAAATCCCATATCTAATATGCAATGTGTATTTAAAAATTATCCTGCGTACAAGGAGATACATTTGAAAATCATGTTTCTCTTTGGGATTCTCACAATGATGATTAATATGAAAACTCATTCATCTTTAACCTCATATTCTAAACATTCATTTGAATGATATTTTTCAATAGCAGTCTGCAAAGTAGTTTTGGTATTTTGGTAATCAGTCAGGCAAAATCAGTCAGGAAATCAGACTGGAAATCAGTCAGGCAAAAAAAATTATACATGGCCACTAGTTATAACTTGTTGAGGTAAACTGATACACATCATCTCTATGTAGACATACAAAAATGAATTTGCAACATATTTATGTAAGTTTAAACTAAGTATCTCAAAAAATCCCCTTCTAATCACTGCATAACCTTTTTTTTCAAGATTTTATTTATTTGAGAGAGACACTGTGAGCGAGAGAGAGTGGCAGCAGAAGGAGAGGGAGAAGCAGGCTCCCGAGGAGCAGAGAGCCCAACTCTGAGCCAAAGGCAAATGCTTAACTGACTGAGCCACCCAGGCATCCCACTGCATAACCATTTTTATCTGGTACCAGCAGTGTCAAAATTCAGATTTAAATCACCCTTCAATGGATTTCTTTGGCAAATTTATTCTTATTTAATATTTCCTGAACTTCTGCTAGTCCACACACAGTACTCAATTTAAATGGTGCCTTTTTAAAAATATACATATACAGAATTGAGGCAGTATTTGAAAAATCTAAAAACACTCTTCAGAAAGGATTAGCATATAAAACACCAGTTCCACTATACATTTAAGTAAAATTTTAAAGAGCAGATGGCTTTCGAATTAATATAATAAAAAAAATTAAACCCTCCTCTCTGAGTTGATGTTTATGGAAAACTAATATTTTATAAATGCCAAGTTACTATCATGTGTTATCTATATGCTGTTCCTGCCATTCTATAAATACAAAAATCATAACTTTTATTAGACTTTTATATAAGGTACACACAGAATGTAAAACCAATATTTTTCCATTTTTATGAAAGAAAAACCAAATAACTTTTTAAAAAGTATGCCAGATGAACCAGAAAATAAGGTAATATTACCATAAAGACATGCCATAGAATTCTCTAAATCTTTTTTTTTTAAAGATTTTATTTATTTACTTGACAGAGAGACACAGCAAGAGAGGGAACACAAGAAGGGGAGAGGGAGAAGCAGGTTCCCCACTGAGCAGGGAGCCTGATGTGGGGCTCAATCCCAGAACCCTGGGATCATGACCTGAGCCAAAGGCAGAGGCTTAACGACTGAGCCACCCAGGCACTCCTAAATCTTTTTTTTTTATAACACTCTTTTCATGCATTTGACTATATAAAATAGATGAGGAATATTGGCTTTAAGTACTTTTATTTGTTAGTTGTTACTCTTTAAAGATTGGAGTAAGTCCTAAAAATTGAATCCATTGTGCTTTTCTGTCATAAAATAGATTTGATATTCCCTAAGCAGAGACCTTAAGACTTCAGATTAATAATGACTATGTAAAACACCTTGACTCAATAGTGTTCATCTGACTATCTTAATGTTGCAGGTCACCAAAGGAAAGAAAATAGATGTTGAGAATGTATTGCATGTTATTTCTTGTTATACATAATAGCAAAATTAGTTGGGTTGTGCAAGGATTTTGGAGCAAACAGCACTATGAGATGGTGTCATAGAGTACTGAGGTTCCCAGTATATTTACAGGATGTTGATCTGTCAGATGATGCCCACAGTGATACCATCTGATCTGAGGGAGGCATCACACCTACAGGTCCCAACTAGGGAGGGAAGTCCTGAATTAAGCATCCCAGCTATAGAACACCTACCATCAACACAAGTGGAAGTTTCCATTACAGACCATCCCTGCATTATCTCGGCAACTTCTAAAATCTTCTCCCCTCTCCCAATAGTTCCATTTCTAATCTGGATCTTCTAGATGTTCTCTTCCACCCCAGTAGTAGACCTGACCAGCCATCCTAGATTGTATGCACATATGAAATCTGTTCTTAAGTGTAATCTACTTCTGAATCCAGATAAGACTTGTCATTCCATTGTCATCCATAGGCAACAGCTCTGGTTAGCTTTTACAGAGGCTTCTTTAAAAAAGGAAAGGAAAAAGAAAATTCTTCTCTGGAAGTTTCCTTGCAAAACTCTCTCTTGGCAATAATCCTCTTTGAAGAAGTGCTTCTCAAGTGAGAGAGTTGGGCAGTGCCAACAAGCCTCCAGGTTGATGCTCCTTCTGCTTAACTTCTCCATTAAAAAGCAACCTCTTGGATCACCCTTTTAAAAACTAGAGACCAAAGAATCAAATGGGATCAGGAAGTGACCACAGCTCACAGGTCATCAATTCCTCTTCTCAGCATATTATAGGAACACAATCTAAGCCAGAAAAACATAGAGCCCATTACAGCTCTCGAGTTCCAGTTATTAACATTGATTTTTTTCAATGGGAAATTTTCATTAGAAGCCATCACATGACTTACATTCAGTAATAACTTAGATTAAGATATATATTGGAGCCTCACTTTAACATTGTCCTTGGACCAGGTGCCAGAGTCATTTTTAAAAGGGCCCTTTTTGACAACAGTAAATTCTCGTAGGTAGGACCTCAGTTCAAAATATATCTGGTATGCAATAGCGACGGCAAAGTCCTATTTATTCCAAATTAATATTGCAATATAAGTAAATTTAAGTGTAGATATAATACATGAATACATTTATATTTATTTATTCTATTTTTCAACAGGATAAACCCTGGAAGCTGAAAATACTACTCTAGGCCACCATTTTTTTAAAGATTTTTATTTATTTAATTGACAGAGAGAGAGAGCGAGAGAGAGACACCGTGAGAAAGGGAACACAAGCAGAGGGAGTGGGAGAGGGAGAAGCAGGCTTCCCATTGAGCAGGGAGTCCAATGCTGAGGACCCTTGGATTATAACCCGAGGTGAAGGAAGCTGCTTAACGACTGAGCCACCCAGGCGCCCCTCTAGGCCACCATTCTTTAGAATAAAATGCCTAGGCAGCGATAAGAAACTTAGATGCGTACCCTGTTTGACATCTTTGATGAATTAATTAATCTCTTTAAGATTCAGTCTCTACATACGTGACAAATGGAAAAAAAAAAAACCTCTAAAATTCCTGTAAGCTATAAAGTATTAAAATTATACTATGTCCTTAGTTCAAGGGAGACTGATAAATCATTTGCCAGTGGCATTTTAAAAAACCAGGCATCTTAAAATGTAACATAACATGGAATTCTGTCCCAAAGTATGGTCCACAAACGTTGTGCCTCAGAATAAGCCAGAAACCTGGCAAAACGTACAGTCCTACATAGCACTGTGGACACGTTAAATCAGCACCTCTGGAGATGAAGCCTTGGAGCATACATTGTAAAAAATCCTCTGAATGGTTAGTTTTTAGTCATAAAGTTAGGAATTGCTGGTTTATACCATCACACTTAAAAATTACATGTAAATAGATTTACTAGGAATCCAGTCTTTCTAATCGTAATGATAGAAAGCTTTATATTCAGACTCTCTTCTCAGAAAAATGCAACATTAAATAGTGACTAATCATCTATGTCTAATTTTAAATAAATATGACTAAGGGACCTAAAACAAGTTTAGCAGTAATCTCTCTATTGTTTGAGATCCCAAAGGAACCACACAGGCCTAAAATCTCCCCAGAGAGGTTGAGTGATTTATCTTCCTAAACATGGTGGAATTACTGAAGTAGCATATGACCATTGCTGCATATCCTGACATCCTCTCAAGCAGACAGAAATATAAAACATCTCCAGACTAGAATCCCTGACCTCGTTAAGGTAGGACAAGGAGACTTTGAGGTTTGGAAAGAACAGGAAGTAATAGTTCCATGAACACCAATACATCCACAGACACCACCGGATCTACTGGTCTTAAACTGATTAATTCACCCAACACATATGTGTCAAATATTATAATAGTTACTGAACTACACTGATGAACAAGAAAGCCAGGGTCCCTGCACTCTTAGTGCTTGAATTCTACAGAGAAATTCAGGTGCAAAAACCTAATTAAACAAAGAAAGGAAACCATTACAAAATATGTTCATACGCAAAATCAAACAAAGAACTGGATGAAGAGAGTGGGGGTGTAGGGGGGCACCTGACAGAGTAGATTTTAACCACTTCTTTCAGGTAGTAATATTTAAGCTTAGATCTGAAAACAATAAGAGCTAGCTTTGCATATGATGGGAAGAGTGTCTTAGGAAATGAAACCAGAATTTTCAAGGGCCCTGATATCAGGATGATCTTGGCATGTAGAAGTAATTAAAAGTTATGAATCTCACTGGACTGAAGCATGAAGAAAAGACTGATGTGATGTGACTAAAAGATAAGAAGATGTGGTATTACACAGAGTTATATGGGTAATGGCATAGAATGTGGGTTTCAAGTCCAAGTACGTGAAAAAATAGGAAGAGAGACGAACTGATAAACATTTTAAGATATCACTTTGGTTTCTATGTAGCTAATAGAGTATAAGGAGTCAAGAGTAAAATTAGGTAGACTAATGATGAGACAGGATAACAGAGTGGGTAGGAAAAGATCTGAATCTGGCTAGTTTGAACATTAGAAATAGAAATCAGTGGGAAAATTCCCGATATATTTGGAAACAATATTTTTTTAAGTGAATGTTGGATTGGGTATTTCAGAACACAGAGGGAAAACACAAAAAAGACTCTTAAGTTTCTGGCTTACTAACCTGAATGGTTAGCAGTGCCATTTTCTAGGACATGTTTTCTCTGAAGTATCCATATGCTGCTGTCAAGTGAGGCATGGACTTCCAGAGGTAAAATCTGAGATAAGCTCTAAAACTGGAAATTCCTAGTTCTTTAGTAGAGAAATGGTGGTTAGAGCTTAGAGAGTACGTATGTGTATAGAGGGCAGAGATTAGGATGATACCCAAAGAAATAGCAATATTTAGTAGTAATGAGTAGAAGAATAGAAACATTGTCTTATTAATGGTAGAGAAATAGACCTTAGGATATTTGCAAGGGAGTGCTACAGATGAACCATGACATCTGAACTCAAAATGGTAGAAAATAAAGACAGCAGAGTACAAATGAATTGCGAAGGAACAACAAAAACTGTGGCCTAGGATGAATGTCAATGAAGATGAAGAATCGTAGGAATGAGGATACCTGAGACATGAATTAAAAGAGGACTGATGTCCAGATGTTGGAATATTTGCCATTAAGATCTTATCTTGATGGTCCACATACCGGTCTAGAAAAGGTAGATTTGACCATGAAGTCATAACTAAAGTGGAGGCAGGAAAAAAAGCAATAGAGATAAGGATGTCAAGAAGTAGAGTAAAAGAGGGGATTTTGATGGTCTTTCCCTCTGGGTGTCATTGAAAATGACAACAGGACTGAGCTGAAGAAGATTCTGAAAAAGGATCTAAAGCCTTAAATAAATGACAAAAGTGACTAGGAGATCTGTTGATAACAACAAGACAAAAAGAACATGACCAATAGTTTCAAAGCATTTTTGTTTCAAAGGAACAGTATGGCTTGCAGCAGGGAGAGAAACTGACAATATGAAAGTTATCATGTAGAACAAGAACAACTTCTGGACATAAGGCAGGTGGAGGGTGAGAAAAGACCAATCTCTACTTGTGAAGGTGACACGGAAAGTTATCCTTTGGTATCAACAAAGTTTCATTTCAAGAGAACTAAAAATGCAATGTTGAACTTAGGAACAATCACTTTTAACAGTTTCCAGTAGTTCAGTATACTACACAAAATTAAGATTTGGGACGCCTGGGGGGCTCAGTGGGTTAAAGCTTCTGCCTTGATCCCGGGGTCCTGGGATCGAGCTCAGCAGGGAGTCTGCAGCCTCCTCTCTCTCTGCCTGACTCTCTGCCTACTTGTGATCTCTGTCTGTCAAATAAATAAATAAAATCTTTAAAAAAAAAAAAAGTTAAGATTTAACAGAAAGGTATAAATTCCAATGTCATAACATCTCAAAACCACCCAAATCAGATAACCAGATAATTTGTTTCTAAGTTTCTCCTTATACTGTGCAGTTACTTTTTTTTTTTTTTTAAGATTTTTATTTGACAGAGAGAGAATGAAATCACAAATAGGCAGAGAGTCAGGCAGAGAGAGAGTGGGGAGGAAGCAGGCTCCCTGTGGAGCAGAGAGCCCGACTCGGGGCTCGATCCCAGGACCCCGGGACCACAACCCGAGCCGAAGGCAGAGGCTTAAACCCACTGAGCCACCCAGGCGCCCCCAGTTACTTTGTTTTATTCAGTAAACAGTATTAGTGCACTAACACACACACACACACACACACACACACACACATATACACTCAAGTGTACATGTCCTACTTAGCTGCAGATCTCATTTTGAAGGGAGACATTCAAAGTAAACAAATCATCCCATAACCTTCAAGCATGGAGATTTTGAGGAATTACAACACGGCTTTATATAAGTTAACCTGAATATAAGAAAACAGAAAAAATTCTAGCTCTGGAAACCAACTTAGCTGAGTCATCCTTTGCCATGAGAAAGGCATCAAAAAAGTAATACAGGGCTGGCAGAGCCTTTTAAAGGATGCGGAAGTAACCTATCTGCAAGGTTCAACTCTTTAATGCCTGGTCAAGATATAGCATCTGGATGAGAGTTCAAATTTTATAAATGTGAGTACTTGTTAAACTAAAAGATCCATTTAAGGAGAAATAGGAAGATATAGTGTCTACACTACTAGATAGATGTAACTTGCTTTCTACAAAAATAGCTTGCATCTCTGAATTGGTTTTTTTTTTTTCCCTGACAAAGCTAACTTAGAAATAAAAACCAAGAAATTAGAAAAAAAAAAAAAAAAAGCCATGATGAGTGGGTGTGTATGCATTTGCCATAGATCTTCAGCCATTGCACTATCTTCCAACTATAGACTTCAAGCAAGACAAATATATAGCATTTTACTTCAGGGCAAGCTACAAAGAGTGAAAAAAATGAGAATTTGTTAAATCAGTATAGAATGCCCTGCTTTCATAGTTCTGAGCGTCTACAGTCTAGAATTCCAACTAACCAATCTCTCTGCCACATGTAGCCATCATGGCATTCTGAAAACTCCTCAGGACAGTTTTTATATGTGGATTTGGAAAAGAGAACAGGGAAAAAAAAATGCTTTGTTTTGCTCTGTCTTCTACATGCAACATACATCTTGTGCTACGTGCTAGTGTTAGACTGTGACTGAGTCCCTACACCTCTATGTGGAAGAGGTAGTTTAATAAGCAAAATCTTAAAGCTAATAAGCCTGATACTGGTTGGCTCGGTTACTTGACCTTATATTCTCTTTTTTTTAAATAAATATTAAGGCAAAGGTTATATAGTCTTTTTTTTTAAGTATTTATTTATTTGACAGAGATCACAAGTAGGCAGAGAGGCAGGCAGAAAGAGAGCGGGAAGCAGGCTCCCTGCTGAGCAGAGAGCCCGATGTAGGGCTCTATCCCAGGACCCTGAGATCATGACCTGAGCCGAAGGCAGAGGCTTAATCCACTGAACTACCCAGGTGCCCCTTGACCTTGTATTCTTATTTAACCTCTCTTCAGTACATAATTGAAGAGGCTGGATTCCTTCCACAGGTGACATTTATATTGATTTCAGTCTACTAGTATCCTGCTAAACTGTAAATTGGACAATATAGAACTTTTTTCTAGACTTCACAATTCTATAAGACCCTTACACTTGTCTTTCCCAATTCAGCAGGAATTATCTGAACTAAGTGAAGTTATGTAGCGTTTGTTATTTTAATATATAAGCTACATCCATGGGGTTCCCGTGAAGTTCTAAGCTCGTTGAAGGGCGTTGATAGGGAATGTGGAGAGGATGGTCACCTCCTTCATTCCCATTTTCCAGCTGCCTTCTATGCCTTTAAGTTTATTTACACTAAAAAATTAGAATCCTGACAGAGCTTACCTAAATGAGAAATCAGGCTAATTTCTCAATAAAAGCATTCTAGAATAATAAATGCATTTCTGGTCAAGGCACTAGGATTCTGGAAATAATCATTTTCCTAATGAGGCACAGAAACTGTGACTGTAAAGAGTTCGTATATGGTATCTGCCAAGTTCAAATGAGCTTCATTTTTAAGGGCATTCTTCTAGGGTCAAGTATAATGACTCCAATTAGTGAACTTACAAATTGTTTTAAAATGCTTGATGGAGACATTTCAAGGTATGATCTGAGATTTATCACTCTTACTTTTGCTGAATTCGATGTGTCACTAAGATTTAATCAGATTAATCAAATACCATAAACTGAAACATACTTTCCTTACAATCACCTTAAACTTTTGACAGCTCAATCCTAGAAGATATACTTTTAGTAGTAATTTACTTGAATACATAAGTTTTATTCAACATAGTTTTTTAGAGATGTTTTTAACAAAGGAGATTTGCAAAATTAAGGCTTTTTTTTTTTAAGAAATCTTCTAGGGATGTTACTTAAGTTACCATAGAGAATTTCAATTTATGAATCCAATGTCATTAATCATAAACTAAAGAAAAAGTAATTGTAAAACTTCAGAGAAGTAATGTTTGTTATAAAGTTGTATTATTAATTTTAATTGGATATATTCCATATTACTGGGAAATGTTAAGAATTTCATCCCTTGGCCAGCAAAGCTTTATTCCCTGGATGACCATCATACTCCCCACAGACATAATGATCAACATATTTGTCATATTTGTCTGCTGGCTTCCTATAAGCAGTTTACAAAAGATAAAGGAAAATAAAATGTAAAAGCACACTATATTTAAAACTTTCATCAACAGGAACATTCTTTGAGTTTTAAGAAAATGCGACTTAATTTTCTGACTTATTATTAAGTTGGAGATATTGAGCAAATTCAAACTTCCCATAATTCTATTTTCTTCTAATCCTGTTATCTGGAAAACTGTCAGGTTCACCAATTGTACAGCTTTGCTTCTTCTCAGCAGCTTATCTATTACTTTGGTCACACTTTTCAGCTGTTTCCACCACTGGACTATAACACAGGACATAATGTCCTACACATAAATGGTTGGTGAATGTAAAATTAAAATGGATAGTAGAAATTGGATTATCAGTGGGATATCCTATTTCTCCCTATTCTGGTCTTCAAATAACTCAAGCTGTCCTCACAATCCTAACCCTTATCAGGGGCACTGGTCCAAGGGACCCTGGATGATGGTACTCTTAAACTAAAATTATTAATAATTTCAGAGGGCCAGAAAGATCATAGGATTATCCAATACAGCCCTGAATATACCACCCAAGCCTCACATAATCAGAGGACACTTTTATGATTTTATTAGCCTTCAAAAGACACTGTTTTTTTAAACCTATGAATCATTTGTTTACATATATAAAACATTTCATCTCTCTACATTGTCACTATTCTAACATGAAGGACTTTCTTATGAAAATTAATTCTCAATTCTTTCCTAAAATGTCCAGTCAATTCTATAACAACCATCTATAGCAAAAAAATGTGGTTTAAATGTGTCAGTTTCTTATTGCTGCTATCACAAATTAACACAAACTCAGTGGCTTTAAACAACATAATGCTATTTTCTTATGCTTCTATAGGTTCAGAAGTCCAAAAGGAGTGTTAGTAGGCTAAAATCAAGCCATCATCCAGGCTATGTTACTTCTAGAGCCTCTGGGCGAGAATCGTTCTAGAAGTTGAGTGTATTCTTTGGCTTCGTCCACAAAACTAACTATTCCAACCTCTCCTTCAGTCACCCCATCTCCTTCTAGAATCATCTTCTGTCCTCCCTCTTATAGGGTCTCTTATGATGATACCGGACCTATACAAATAAATAAAGGTAATCTGTGCATTTTAAAGTCAGATGATTAAAAACTTTAATTCCATCTGCAACCTTAGCTCCTCCTTGCTATGTGGTACAACATATTTACAAAATTCTGGGGATTAGGATGTGAACGTACTTGGGAAGACATTATTCCACCTATACCATACCAAATAATTGGAAAAAGGTAAAATTACATGTAATGCACTACTAACTCTGGCAATGAAATATTACATTACATAAAGATCTAACACAAATAATTTTAAAAAGTTTTAGCTACTAGATTATTGATCAGTTGTGGTATATTTTAGAAAAATCTCATGTCCTTGATGTTAATCCATCACACATAAATAAATGGTCTTTTTAAAATGAAAAAGGAGGGACGCCTGGGTGGCTCAGTTGGTTAAGCAGCTGCCTTCGGCTCAGGTCATGGTCCCGGCGTCCTGGGATCGAGTCCCACATCGGGCTCCGTGCTCGGCGGGGAGCCTGCTTCTTCCTCTGCCTCTGCCTGCCATTCTGTCTGCCTGTGCTTGCTCTCTCTCACTCTCTCTCTGACCAAAAAAAAAAAAAAAAAAAAAAAAAATCTTTAAAATGAAAAAGGAATATTCAAGGCAACCTATAGAATAGAAAAGGAACCATAGTTGCTATACTTCAAGAGGCCTGATTTCTGCATGTTAAAACCCTAGCAGAATGTACACACACAGCAAATCCCTTTCCAACACAACCTGAATGCTACTTCCCCCACATTTAGCAAATGCTTTTATTCTCGTCACTGTTTAAGTCCTATTTTCTTTAAAGCTTACCTTCATTAGTCTTTCTTTTTCCCCTTGGCGTCCCCTTATTTTCTCCTCTGAACTTGATTTCATTTCTTATGTGTTCCATATGCTCACACACTTGGTTATTCTCTGCTTTACAAGATTCTCTCACTCTATGCATACATCCCCCCACACACACACGCACACGCACACACAGATTGCTCTGTCTGCGTGACTTAACACCTTAGTATGCAGTGGTACCATCTCCTGCTCAGGCTCTGCCTGAAATTTAGTATTTTTCAAGTTGTCGTCTAACTTAAACTTTACAATTAAGTAAAGCCCCTATTTGAAGGAATAGTAGGGTTTCTGCCCCTAAAAGTCTGGGTTGTGCACAGAAACACATTTGGGAATATAATTGACTTTTATGTACAGAAGCCAGATGCATTTCATGCCTATGTGTGCTGAGGGAAACAAGTTCATCTCATATATCACAATAAGCATCTGTTCCACTAAATTCCGCTGCCGGATACTCATCATACTTAGGCAACAAAACACTTAAGGAAATAAAAGCTCTTTCCAATAAAAAAAAAAAAAGAGTACATCAGAAAGCTTTGTTTGGGGAAAAAAAAAAAAAAAAAAGTCTTCCTCTACCAGTTAAGTCCAGAGTAGGAACTACTACTGGAAAACAAAAAAGTAATTACTGATATATAGTTTCTGATAAGGCATCTTGGCCCCTACCCTATAAAATTTAGAGAAAGGGATGTATGAGTGTATATTGGAAAGGCTGCTTTCAAAAGCAAAGAGTGTGTTCTGATGTTTGAATATGGGGAAACACAGAAATTTAAAGGAACTAACAGAAAACAAACTACATGGGCATGAACCTGCATAAGCTTTTATAGACAGTTTTATAGTTTTATTTATAGCATGAATAAGTTCATACTACAATTTTGTTAAAATATCACAAATACCCCTATATAAATAATTTCCTCTGGTTTTTTAAAATTTTTATTAGCAATACATATTCTAATAGATTTAGTGTTCACATGCATCTCAACATTTCCTGCCAACATACTTTGTCCTTTTTTCTATTGGACCATTCTTATTGATTTATTGAACTATTCCTATGTCAAATATGTCAAATGAATCACAAATATTTTTCCCTGATTTGGCACTTTCTTTTTATACCTACTCATGGTTATCATTTGAAATATTAAAGTTTTCTACTTCAACAAAGTCCAATCCATCAATCTCTGTTAGTTTCTGTCTTTGGTTGGGCTGTACTTATGAAAGTTAATTTAGACCAATATTATAAATGATATTTGCCTATAGACTTTTTCTTTATAGTCCAAGGCCATTTACTCAATACCTACTGTGAAACTAATTTTTATGGATGGTATAACTTTTTACAACTATAAAACACATATACCCACTTACTTGAACATTATTTTATCAATCACTTACCATTTTCCCACTGATGTGAAAGACCATCTGTATCATATATCAGATTTTAAGTTTACAGAAATTATATAACCTTATATAATTATGAAATTATGTAAATTCAAGCATAACGACTAATTTTCTTCTTCACCATTATCCCCCGAAGGGATGGATGGAGGAATTGCTTTCTTATGGTTTCAGTGTGTAACATAACATGGTTTAAATGACATCTGAACAAGATGGAAACTTTATTTTCTGGTTCTGAACTGTGTTTCAGCTTTACCAATCCATCCTGCAACGTGATAGCTATATTCCCATTAAAATTGCATCAGGTACTAGGTGGGTGCTCAGAACATCTGTTTAATGATTAGATTGATAGATATCTGGTTTCCCATTGCAGTGGTGCTACCACACTGAATCATTTTCACTGGCTTTTCCCTGTCAAAAATAAAACATTCATCACAGTTTTGCATGTGCTCATGTGCACGTAGACACGCTCTTTCCAGAGATGCACTGCTTTCCCAATGTCAACAAAGATTATAAGATATTTGTTCATAACAAAGATTATAAGATATTTGTTCATTCCAAAGATCTGGTCACAAAGAAAATAACAGTTGAAAGCCTTAAATGAGAGACTGAAAAGAACAGAATGTGGAAGATGAAATTACCAAATGAAACTTTCTCCTCTTTTAATTTGTTGCAATGGAGTGAGAAAAGTAATGAATGTAAAAATGAAAATACACAGTATAGGTATATATCACATGTACTCATTTTCATGATGGATATATGTATACAGATAGGTATGAATGTATGGGCTAAATAATATGCCATCTGTTTTGTATTTATAATACACATATATGTGCATACGTATGCAACAAATATGAATGATTTTCATAAAATTTCAATTCTAGTCATTTCCTTAGCATTTAAATCAAAACCAATTCATTTAGAACTGTTTTAAACCAATATCTCCCATTTACCCTCATTTTTATGGCACCTTATGTTGCCATTTTACGTCAATTTTGCCATAATTTATACATATTTGAAACAGTCACCTTAAGAAATTAACCCTTTGACTAAGATCTCTAAAACTGAATTTGTGTCAATATATGTGTATGCACAAATACTCACTTAACATAGAAAGCTCAATTGGAAAATGCATACATATATCAAAAAAGACCGTTCTGGGTGCCTCGGTGGTGCAGTCAGTTGGGCGGCTGACTCTTGATTTTGGCTCAGGTCATGATCTCAGGGTCATGGGATCCAGCCTCGCATTGGTCTCAGTGCAGAGTCTACCTGAGTTTCTCTCCCCCTCTCCCTCAGCCCCTCCCCTCCCCTAAAATAAATAAATAAATCTTAAAAAACAAAAAACAAAAAAACAATTTCACCCAGAGGTTTTGTTGTCTATATATTTTTTTCTGTTAATAAAATCAATATATTATATATCTTGGTAATAAATCTGTTTGTTTTCATTTATTTGCTTCCATCTGAACTGCCTAATATAATACATTGACAATTTGATACTTCACCACAGTAAATGTAGTTATCAAAAAATAAAAATTAGTGAGTTGCAAGAAAATATATTATTTTATGAATCAAATAATTTGAAGTTGTCAGTCAGTGGTACAGCAAGGTGAAAAAGAATGAAAATCAAAGTTCTCAAGGCCAGTGAATAACAATAATGATGCTGTATCCTGGGCATCAATCACCATCACCATAAATCTGTGATACCCATATTACCAAATATTTCACATACAGCCTTGATGGTGATTAATAGTCATGCCAAAGTCATGAAACTGAAATGAGACCTCATAGAAAAAGCGATATTCAAAAGCATTTTGAAAACTTTTCATTCTACATCTGGAAATACCCCATTTATCAATGTTACCTTCACAAATCTCAATTTTATTTACCTGATATTTAGCAAATATTGTTTTAGTGAAATGTTCAGATTTGTAGAATACAGTATGTGAAACTGCTGAGTGACTATAAAGGAAATCTACAACAAATCTTGATGATACAAATTTGCCAGTAGTGGCAGCAAAATGTAACTTACAGAGAATGTCATTATCTTTCCCATAACCCTCAGCAGCACCACCCATTCTTCTCTTTAGATAATTGGTGTACCTGTTCTAAGGTTCGGTGCACCTGCCACCTCACCACACACGCTCTAGCCAGGACTTCCAATCAAACTGCATCTTACAAGCCTTTCAATGTAGGAGTTTAGAGCCACCACTAAAAATACGTACTTGTTGCAGGAATTGAAATGCCGTCCTTTGAAAATTCAGAACACACTATACTGAAAACAATGAATCTAATTTTTAAAAATTGTTTTAGAACACTGTGAACTCTATGAAATAAACTGTGCTGCGACTCGACAACTTTTGTCATTTCAGCCTATCTCACCTATGTTCTTGTTATTTTTTCCCCACATAGTCACCGTTAACAATAATAGAGTCATTGTTAAATTTCACTAATTGATTATTCCACAAAATAAATTATTTCCACCACCTTTCTGATGCCTCTACTATTCTGCTTTTCTACAATCCTGGTTTTTTTGAATGAGTTAGCTTTTGATTAAAAAGAATAAATCCTGACTTTTATTCTTGAAAAAGCCATTATTTCTTCTTATAAGCTTTATAATGGCAAACATCCCCTAGGTCTTGTGATCATCCTAGAGAGAAAATTAACTGTATTGTTTTCCTATCAGTTAATAATAAGATCTATGTCATTTACTGTCCTCAAATCCAGTGCTATGGATAACAGTTTTCAACCCAGAGACAGTTGGTTGCATGAGCAACATGAGGAAGACAACCAGCAGTCTTATACCCACACTGAGACATGTCCACACACACTTGCTTCCACAGCCAAAGTAATACCATATGTCCTCAGTGATGTGGGTGGGCAAAAGTAACAGTTGGCCTGCTAAAGAGAGCCATATGTACAGGCAGCCTATCACATATTCCTTTTTACTTATGGTTGCTGAAATCTTAGTTGAAGTTCTTGTTCTCATGAATAGCATGGCTGGAGAAGATGCTTCCATGGTAGAAAAATACCATTTATTGTGCAACTACTATATCTCTGGACATGAAAGCAAAAATATGTTTGTACATTACTCCTCTTCTTAAAAACAGCTACATAAGCACCAGCAGAGTTCCTTTTCCCAATCTCACCTTCCCTCACTAAAACATTTTGTATTTATGTGCAAAGGGACAAATGTGCAGTCTTTTATCAAAAACGAACACTCTAATGATCCTTGATTAATTCCATGTTATACAAACCTCTATTTGTAGCTGGATATTCATAAAGTTATATTGTTTGACATTAAAAATGTTAAAGAAATAAAAATATTGTAAAACTTAAAAGTATTTAAATTAATTGTGGAAAGCAAGGAGATAGTAATAAGCAAACCTACATTCCACACACATTACTTTTTACAAGGTGAGAGAAAAACATGGGTTTTGGAGGATTATAAGAGCTTTGTACCTTAACAGGGGTTTCTTTGGAATTTCCACAACGCAAAGACCATTTGGCTATTGTACTGATAATAAAATTTATAGATTTAAGGTCATTCTTAATACTGTGATCAGATAAGATAATTTACTTTTCTCCTAATGGCTTCTTTCTGACAAATGAGAGAGCTTTTAGGAAGGACAATGCTCCCTGCACAACAACCAGTAAAGCATGTCACGTTCATTTACAACATAATTTTAAGAAAAATGAAGGACAAACTTGTGAGACAGTAAGAATTCATTTGCATTAAATTAATTTGAGCAGGGCATTTCATGTTCCCTTTGGCAACTATGATATAGGGGAGGAAATGAATCCATCTTATACAACATTTCTCTTTTGGATTACAGAAAGATTTGAAAAGCTGACATGACCATCATTAAATTTCTCCTAGAAGTCTACAATTAGTGTATATAACTCATGAGATAAAATATTCACAATGAATATACGTGAAGAGCACCAGTTATTATGGAACTACTAAATGACATACCCTTAAATATGTCCTGAAAAGTTTTGGCTTTGTAAACAAGCACTAATTTCATAAATAAGAACTATCATAGATCATGTAATTTAAACTTAAGTCATCCAGATGTTAGCCTCGACAGATAATGGGTTTAATTAATATTTTTGACCCTAGAAGAACAAATGAGTTCACTTACACTTTACTAAAATTAGAGCTAATAAATTTAAGGTGTCAGCATCTGTTGTTGGAAAATTATCCATCAATATCTTCTAATGGATATAAAAAAAAACAAACCCAAATTTACACTTTTTTCCCCACAAGGAAGGAAGCACATTAATTTTCTCAAAGCACACAAATATTACTCCCCTTTGTGGTAAGCTGAGTAATGTCCCCCAAAGATATTCTCCTCCTAATCCCCACAGCCCATGGATGTATTACCTTACACGGTCAAAGGGACTTTGCAGATGTGATTGAATTAAGAATATGGAAATGGAGTTCCTGGATCATTGAGGTGAGCCCAGTATAATTAATTAAAAGTCCTTGAGAGAGGGATGGAGAAATTAAAGGAAGTTAGAGGAAGAGGCAATATGGAGACAGAAAGGATAGAAGCAATGCGCCTTGCAAATGGAGGAAGGGGCCATAAGCCAATGAATTCAGATGGCTACCAGAATCAGAAAAAGGCAAGAAAATGGATTCTCCCCTCAGAGCCTCCAGAAGGAACCAGTTTTGCAGACACCTTGAGTTTAGCCTAGTGAAACTGATTGTAGAATTCTGAATCGGAGACAATAAATTTGTGTTGTTTTAAGCCATTAAGTTTGCGGTAATTTGTTACAGCAGCCATAGGAAACTAACATACCATTAAAATAAGCAAAAGAAAGAAAATGAAGTAGTGATGTACTTGAGAGTCCTGGCGGTGGGGGATGAGATGCTAAAAACAGGATTTATCTTGATAACTGTATATGCTACTTGCTTATCCCTGAGCCATGTTATTAATAATCATAATCAATCAATATGAATCCACCAGTATGTCTAACTTAGAGATGAAAATTTTCTATTTGGTCTTCCTATAATCCCATGCAGATAGTCTTGAGCAACCCTATATCTGATGGAGCGAACATCTTCATGTAGAAATCTTCCTGCTTAGCAGAGAAGTTATATCTGAAATTAAATCCTATAGGCCAATCTGGGGACAATATGCAGAATGTTCAAATATTACCTTTCAAGAACACCACTAGGACAAAGTTTGTGATGCTACCTTCACCAACAGAATCAAAGTTTGTTTGAAAGATTTTCAAAGTAATACTATAAAATCATGTCCATTTTTTCCTCTTGTTAAAAATAAATCATTGCTCAACTCTCCATTATATTTATGCTAATTGGATTAAGTCCAGCCATCAATTATGCTACCACAAATAGGAAACTATTTAAATAGAAAAGTCTCAGTGTTGACATGGACAGTACAAAACTGTCAAGGATGGGAGAAGTAAGTGTTTAATGGGATAAATGTGTCCCCTTTTTTGTCAAAACTTGTTTTGAGACTAGCTGGTTTCCTTTCACGTGCTTAAGCACAATAAAACTTGTGAGAACGCCTCTTCTACTTTTCCAGGGTTTAATCAGAAGAGATGTAGGAGATGGGAATGTTTTGTGCAAGACTGACATTGAATCTGAGGGGGGAAATAAAAAACTTGGAAATACAATGTAAAATATCCTCACAGTAGCATATAGGAGGGCAAGTAAAAATACTTACTGTCTACCATCTGCTAAGTCCCTTACATAAAGGATTTTGTCAAGTTTCTTTAATGTACTGGCAACTCTTCAAAACTGGCATTTTATTCACAATTTATAGATAAAGAAAAGATCACAAAAAGGGATCTTAATCAATGCCACACAGTTAGTAAAAGGTAGAATTAGGGTCAATATAACAGCAAGAATAACATAACAGCCTCACCTTACTTGGACCTAGAACAATGCAAAGAGGCAAAACACGAACAAAGAATCTATAAATTAGATATTAGTAAACTCCCTATTTCATAGAAGCAGCATCTGAGGTGAAGAGAGGCTACACCATTTGCTTCAAGTTCATACAACTAGCAAGAGACCATTTCAAACCCAGATCTTGCAAGATACTTTATTACTCCAAGATGTATGTGCATTACTTCCAGGATTAACTGTGATAATTCGTGTTAACTCTGAGTGTCCAACAATAAGTATGCTACAATTTATCCTTATTCTTATTTAGTTTGTGAATTACTAAACTTCTTCCCTTGTCTTTTGCAATTTCACTCTCATTCACATTAGTTATCCATGAACAATAAAGTTCAACGCATGCATCCTTTTTAGTTGAAAATTTTGGAGCTCAAGTAATATGTAGTACACCACACTAAACTGCTAGTATAGTTTGGAATGAAAACAAGGAAGTTTTTCAGTCAGTAAAAAATCACTGGATTGATCATTCCTTTATATACAATATAGTTTGTTAAATGTACATTTGTATTAAAAAGCATAGTTTTCCTTAATTCTCCCTATGCTTAACACATTTAAGGAACTGGTTCAACAAATCAGAATAATTCATGAATTACATAAGAAAAAAATTTTATTCAATGACTTCTGCTTTTTCTTTCCTATCATGTAGCCCATTTTAAGAATCACAAATTTGTCTTAAAGTCAAGCTTCTAGCTTTCTCCCAGCTCCTCTACTTTCTCTTAGTTTCTCCTAAGTGGTGAATAAAGTGTGTTTATCCAAAGTTACCTTGGCATTAAACAATGCAGTGAAAACTGTAGTTGTCAATCATGTCCACTCTTCATACATCTCCACATTTGTCTTCAGTAAATCTCCTCTAATACTTCCTGCGCTATCAAGTGTCACCACAAAAGGAGATAAGGAATGAATCTCATAATGTAAAACATAAAATGTTTATTCCTCTCCTCAGTATCCCGTGCCTACTCGGTTAAAACAAGCAACTAAGTGAACACGGCACTTTTAGAAAAGCAAAGTCTAAAATTTGATCTATACCTCTGCAAAATTTTATCTAAGAAAGCACGACCCAATGGGGATCCTGTATGTGAAAAAAAGAACTCACTTTCATCTATGGATGTTCATGATACTCCAGTAGTAAGAACTGTTGCTGTTCCACCTAACCCTGCTTAGGACTCACTGTTCTCATGCACATAGACGACACCCAGGGCTAAGGAGTGAGGGTGGGGGATAGGTACAACTCTGCCACTGGGGTGGGCGGGGGGATAAGTACATCACTAGAGCTGTCTCAGTCTGTGCACAGGGCAGTCTAGAAATTCTAGGGCATTAATGTCCCCATTTCTTGGAGAAGCCCTTACTCAATGATGGAAATCACTCTTGCCAAGGAACATCCGTAGATAAAGATGCACAACTGTCCTCAATCTTTCATGAGGGAGAAAATGATATATCTTTTCTTCTTATCTTCTTCTCTCCCTCCTTTCTCACTCAGCCTACCATCTACCTGGAAGAACTGCACAGGAAAAAAGTCAGTCTTTGGTCACCACTATCAAGAGGACCCCTCCTCTGAGATGTTAAACAATGATGAGCTCCACACATACCCTGCTTGAGCTACTTTATAAGATAAGAAAGATGCTGAGATTCCAGAAAAATTACTATAAGCCCTCCTTTTAATGCCAGAACATGAAGGGAATTAGTTGGATGCTCAAGAGCCATAGAACTTATTATCTTGATTCATTCAAGAATATTTGAGCCATGGGTGTACATGGAATCCTGCAATCAGAGGCAAAGTTAGTATACTAACCAACTAACCAACTAACATATACTTAGTTCCCATATGCAACCATGTATGCTAGGTCTATCACAGGAAAAAAATATAGTTTCAAAGCACATGACACTCCAAGAAGTATTTACTGCTCTTCCTCACCTTCTTCCCATACCCCTAAAGGCCCTCCTGAGCATGTAAACACACACAAATGCATCCTCCTGCAAAAAAAATTACAAACTGTCTTTGCAACTCAAATGTGGCTTTCTAAGAGTTTAAGTATAGCAGATTATTACCACTTAACAATGAAAATGAATAAAACAGCTGAAACACATCTAAAGTTTTTTTTTTTCCTCTCTCTGAGGAGTTAAAATGAGGCTTACTTTGAATCAGTCCATATCAGACAAAGCATCCACGGTATATATAAAGCTTTAATAAATTTTTATGAATGTGGTCATGTATCAAAAAATAAAATTGTTCGGTTTCTAACTTCCCCTTCTCATAAATTCTATACAGGCATACATTACCTGCCAATGTTCAAGGAATCTATTTACTGTGAAGTCTAGTGGTTCACTTTGAAAGCAAGTTGTAGCTGTGTTTCAAGTTCACACTAAACAGTTTTAAATTGCTTCTAAATGGGGACTGTCTTCTATCTTGGTTATAAGACATAAATTATTTCAAGAATACTCTTAGTAAATATTGAGTCTACCTTTCAAATCCACTCTTACAAGGGAAGATTCAAGGTCAGCTGTTAGAAGTTTAGGAGTTATTTGAAAGTGAAAACCATTTAACTCTGCATAATTAAATTTCTTTTATATAAAAGAATAAAACCAGTTTTAATAAATAACCAGGAAAAAATATGCAATATTTTAGGTATTTTTACAAAAGACATATTCGTATATCACTGTTGTAATAGTTTCAACTAAAAACAGCTGTGCACTTTTTGGGAAAAGCATTGAACTTGAAGTTAAATATCCTAGGCTTAAATTTCTACTTTATTACATAATAATTGTAGAGACTTAGGAAGATTAATCCCTCTGTATTATAGTCTTTTCACCTGAAAAGTGAAATATGATGGATCTTTCTAAACTTCTGTAAGAAATTAGGAATGGAAGAGATGAGAAAGAATGGGGCTTACGGTAGCAGACAAGAAGGATTTGTTGAATCTAAACAATGTTAAAGGGAGAAGAAAAGTAAAATATTAAATCTTAATTGCTAAAACTGTAGATGCATATAACTCAACTGAAAAGCCAATAAACTCTCTTAAACACAAAATGACACTGGAGGCTTAAAGGGAATTTAGTAAATATGTGATAAATGTAAATTTCATCCCTCAATTTTGGTTCTGATATTTACTTGCTAAACTCATAATTTATATGCTTCACTATTATTAAAATGCATGGTAGCCCATATTACTAATTGTATGCCCACCAATTCTACTGAAAAGTATCCTGCAAGGCCCATAAAGTAAGTATTGAATCCAAAAACAAAAACAGCTACCCCAACCACTTAAAAGCAAAACAGTAAAAAAAGAAAAAAAAAAGCCTTATGATCATGATGATTAAAAGTTAATGCTACTAGCAAGAAGGCAACCTCTAAACTAAATAAACTTGTAATACACCTTAGGAATTTTGCCACACACACACACAAAAGCAAATGTGAAGAAATTAGAAAGTACTGTGGGAAATGTCCATAATTTCATTCCCAGAATTTCTTCAAACCCTTTCCCCACAGTCCTTTCAGGAAAATAAAGTTGCTCTTCTCTTAATGTGAACTCATCACTTCTCCCATAGCATTTCAGAATAAGAAATATACTTCCTGTCAGTCAGACACTTAAAAGTTGTGCAGTTAAAGAACTATTGGTAATAATTTTGGAACAATATGATAATAATATGGGAATAATTTTGGAACAAAGGCTGGAGAGGAAATGAGGGAATCAACATGGCTTTTAAGCTAAATTACCATCCCATTTCAGAGCCTGTCTAGAGAGCCTGAAGTTCTCTGCCTTTTAATAAGCTTGTGGAGAGTACTGAGCAAAAGAACATCCCATTCTTCAGACGGTTACCCTCTGGTCAATCAGGGTGAAAGGAACACCACTCCCCACTTAGAGAGCGAGGCTGCCCTGTCCCAATGTATCCTAGGACTCCCTACTTTCATACCTTTCTGATCCTTTGACTGGACTTGTAAAATTGGGCAGGAGCCCTGGGGAAGAAGCGACAGAAGGACAAAACAGGCATCCAGAAAAATAAATGACTGTCTTGAAAGCTTAGAGATGAACACATCTAACGCATATATTTGGAGATATTTTCTAAAATCCAGTCACTTCAGCTGAATTCCATCCGAATCCCCCAATCCTTGCAGTGAGGCTCGAAACTGCCCACCGTCCATCCGCCCATCCCCAGCATTTGCAGCCACGCCAAAACCAGTCTGTCATGACTTCGGATAATTTGTAAAGCGGGCAGTGTTGGGGGAGCTGAGCAAGCTCGCCAATTCCAAGCCTGTAGTTCGAGACCCCTTAGTACATCTCTCTGCTTAACTCACCTGGAGTCAGGTCTAGAAGGCAGCCTCCGCTCAGAGGGACGGGGAAGCAGCCCTGAGAAGCTCAGCGGAGTCCGCCTGAATAATGGAAGCAGTGCAGCTGAGCAGCTCCCCCCGGACCTGCTGCTCTAGCTGCTCCCAGATTTCTTCCACTCCCCACCGGAGCCGTCCTTCCTTTCTCCTCCTCCTCCCCGCCTGCCGCTACTGCACTCCCTCTTCCTGGCGGTGGTGCAGAGAAGAGTCCTCCCAGCTTTCCTCCTCCAGGCGCACGAGCTGTCCGTGGTGCTAATGAGGAGGCTCTGGGCTCCTCCCGGGGCGGGCGGTGCACGCAAGCCCCTTCGTGAGACACTGGAGTCCCAGGAGAAGTGCTGCAGATTTGCCTCGTGCAGTCACCAGAGAAATGGGCTGGAAGAGGCCACCAGCTATTCCCGGCTAGCATGCAACACCCCCTTCTCAGTTTAAATAATCAATACCCTCAGACTTCTTCCTAAATATCTCCAGTAATTCACAAGTGCCAAAAAGTAAAAAAGGGATTTGAGAACGTATCTGTATTAACATTATTCTTTATACAAAGACAATAACTTGGCTAGATTCTAAGACTGAAAAGTCTAAGAAGTGGTATAAGATTCAGTGCGGTTATTTGGACATATTTGGGGTGTACTTGGGGCTCTTTAACCCAAACAATCTCCTCATCATAACAACACAGATTCCTAAGGGAAGTCAATGGATACTTATTAAATGCCAGGCTCTTTGTTTAATAGCCTCCTTTTCCCCTCAATTAATCTTTACCAAAATTCCATAAAGCAGTATTAGCAACTCTATTTTATAGTTTAAGAAGTAGAGATGGAGTAACTTGCTCAAGCTCACAGACATCCTATGTTTCTGAACCTAAACAACAACTGAAATCTGTATGTCCCACAGTCTATACTTCGAGTGTAATGTCTTGCAGCATCTTAGATAATACTGTGCAGGTGAGCCAATAAAGATAATAGAACTATCAACAAATACACACTAGGAGGCTAATGAATACCTTAACTCACATGGAGACTTGTAAATTAGTCAAACACTCCAAGTAACAACAATTCAGATGCATGCTAACCAGGTGATTACTTATAAAATAACAATAGTCAGAATTAGAAAGGGTAAATAATGTTCAAAATCTTCAAAATCAATTGTCAGCCACATGTAAGTTGAATTTTCTACTATGCTAAAAAAGGTCAAATATTGGCTCTTTCAAGAACCCTATAATGGGCACGGTCTCTGCAAGGGAAAAAGTCCTAGTAAACCAACATCACACTTGTTTCCCATTTAGAATACACAGTTACTACTTCACATTGTTTAAACTATCAGCAGTCATTTATTTCAACTAACTTTATATAAAAAATTCATTACCCATTCAAGCGCCCAGTATATTAGATAGAACTGACAGTTAAATTTACTTAAACCTATAGAAATAGAGTTAATAAAGTAATAAAATCAACTTCTTTACTAATATGTCATGATGTATTTCTTCCTCAGGGGAAAGTTAAGAATTCCTCCTATAATATGAAATACTATAATGAGTTCTATATTTTCCTTTGTAGAGATAAAAGTGTTAAGATGTACAGTCAGATTTCTTTTTTTTTTTTGAAGATTTTATTTGTTTATTTGACAGAGATCACAAGTAGGCAGAGAGGCAGGCAGAGAGAGAGAGAGGGAAGCAAACTCCCTGCTAAGCAGAGAGCCCAATGCGGGACTTGATCCCAGGACCCTGAGATCATGACCTGAGCCAAAGGCAGAGGCTTTAACCCACTGAGCCACCCAGGTGCCCTACCATCAGATTTCTTAAAACCAAATCTATCCTGATTATTCATCCTATGCTTCATTCCAGAAATTATTCAAGGAGGGCTTTATTTCTTCTTATTTTCAAGGAAATATAGAGGTAAAAGAGAAATCATTGGTTCATAGGAAGTGAGCAATCTTAAAGTAACTATGTCAACACCAAACACCAATTAACTAATTAAGAATAAACTTTGCCAATCGGAGAAAGACAACTATCATATGATCTCCCTGATTTGAGGGAGAGGAGATGCAACATTGGGGGTTAAGGGGGTAGGAGAAGAGTAAATGAAACAAGATGGGATTGGGAGGGAGAGAAACCATAAGTGACTCTTAATCTCACAAACTGAGGGTTGATGGGGGGAGGGGTGTTGGGTGGGGGGGTGGAGTTATGGACATTGGGGAGGGTATGTGCTATGGTGAGTGCTGTGAAGTGTGTAAACCTGGCGATTCACAGACCTGTACCCCTGGGGATAAAAATATATGTTTATAAAAAATAAAATTAAATTAAGTTAAATTAAATTTTAAAAAAAAGAATAAACTTTGCTCATTAATAGTCATAAAAGACTACGATCAAGGTATGACTAACTCCACATTCTGTGTTAATTTTATTACTCCTTCTAATCGAACATACAAATATATATTTATATTTTTCATCGTACCTAAATATTTACTAATATTGGCATAATAATATCATATCTATCCTTCAATACTCAGTATACATGTACCCATAAATCTTTCTCTAACTTGTCTTACAAGTAAATTTTCTTTCTTTTTTTATATTTCCGTCCAACTATAAACTCTCTTATCAGTCATTTTACATAATAACATTTTTATAAAATGTGTTGGATTGAGAGATTTGTGCTAAATTTTCATATACTTACAAAGGCCTAATTATTTCTCCTTAAATTTTTATGTGCATATATTTCATCTGCTCAACTGGACAATAAGCTTCTAAAGGAGAAGGTTTTTGTCTGGATGTTATGTTTTTCATACATTATCAATCCTAAAGCTCTGTACCAGAGATGAGAGTAAAGCATTTGGTTAAACTTGATTTAGTCTTCCATTTATTCAAAAAAATATGTGCCCATACTAATTTTTCTAAACCCTCTCTGCAAGATGCGGAGTATACAATGGTGTTCAAACTTGACATGGTCCTTGACTTTACGGCGTTTACAGTATAATAATGGAATAACAAATTTATGCATTCTTGCTGAATAAATGAGAAATCTATCTGAACTTCTTGGCCAAGGCCATAACATGAAAGCGAAAGAGCTGCCTGCCTGAAAACACTAAAAGGAACTCTCAAGAGGGTCTCTCTGTTGAAATAGTACATCTCATTATGGAAATAATGAGAACAATTAGTAACTGTGCAAATGACAGCACACACGCATCTTTTTGGTTTCTGACCTTTTAGCTTTCTCAAAGGGAAGACCACAAACCTTTCAACACCAAGAACAGTATTAATCTGAACAGAGAATATAACACTTTCACATACTTTAGTCTATGTTTCCCTAAAGCGATTCTGATTTTAGCTGAGTCTAACAGATTTTCTGATGAAGATATTTGTACACAACAACTATCCAGTGAAGTTTTCTTACCATGAGCCATCCTCACACTCTAATTCATTTCTGGAATGCCTGTCTGCCTTTAGTTTATGGTAAAATTCCTTATCTACTTTCACTGGTAATCATCACATAGTAACACATGTCTCCACATTTGATTGGATTTCAGCTTGCAAGTGCTCACTTTTATATCAGAAAAGAGAAGAGGGAACTAGGGAAAATATGTTTGGAAGAATATCCAAGGGACCACAGAATCTCAGATCAGGATCTTTTTGAAATATTAGAGATGGAACTGACAGCCAAGGCCCTAGAATGACTGAAGCAGCTCATACCTGGTCATTTTTTATCACCAAAATTATCCCCCAAAATGTTTTTTCCCCTAAAATCATTTTAATTTCTTAAATCAATTTTATTTGCATACAGGTGTTCATGAAGTGGAGTTAGAAAAGGGAGAATAGATAAGTAAGCAGGGGCACCTGTGTAGTTCAGTAGGTTAAGTGTCAGACTCCTGATTTCAGCTCAGATCAAGATGTCAGGGTTGTGGGTAAAGCACTCCCCGCTCCGTGGGACTGTAGTCCTGGGTGTGGAGCCTGCTTAAGATTCCCTTTCTCCCTTTCCCTCTGCCTCTCTCTCTCTCTCTCCCTAATTAAAACAAAACAAAACAAAAACAAAAACAAACAAACAAACAAAAACAAGTAAGCAGTTGGGAGAAAAAAATATTCCACAAAAAGTTTCTAAAAAAGGGAAAAAACAACCTGCTTTTTCCGAATGAATCTCAAAAAGTTCATTAATTCATAACTCTATACATTGTCCATAGACTTAAAGTGTAACATAAAAATGACACATAACTTAGCAAAGGACTCCTACAGGATCAAATCTTTAAGTTTTCCATACATTTTCTTTTCCTGAATAAAAGAGGCATTCATTTACATCTCAAAAAATAAAATGTACTGTGCTAATCCCCACGTAAGAGAGATGGGAGCCTATGTCAGTGTTATAAAAGTGAGTTGTCGTTAGAACATAATACAACCTACCATCTTCTCCCACTGGCTATGTAATTTTCACCCCTGGAGTCATGCCTTTGAATGTATCAGGGGGTTGCTACTAAAAATAAATATATTTGACAGAGGAATAGATAAATCTTTAGACAATTGTATCATTCACTGATTTAGCATGTGTCTATATATTTGTCCATTTGCTTCATTTAACAAACATATCTGAAGATCCGCTGTGCTCATGAAAAGATGGAATCATCTTGCAATATGGGGTTACTCGAAGGAACCGAGAGCTCAACTACAATGGCAAGAATGAAAAGATTAGAGCAAAGCAGTAAGGGACTTTGAAGAGAACAGGCTCCAACAGGTCATTAGATTTGGAAGGGGGTAAATATGCCTGGTGAGAGCTATTTCAGAAATCTGAGTTAATTCAGTGATTCTGTTTCTCAATCTCTTCATCTGTAAAATGAGGAAAATAACTACTTCATGGCTTGTGGTATTTGTCAATCTACATAAATAAAGCACACAGAATAGTTTCAGATACATAGTATGCACCAAGTGTTTGCTATTATTACATGAAGAAACTGAGAACTTCAAGATATAGTAAGATATGGCAACTAAAGTCAAGATACAAAAAAGGCTCCAAATTCAATTTGATAATTGGCTGAGGGCTGCCTAGAAAAAATAGCTAAATTAATGTTACATGTACATATTATTTTGGGATCATTTCCCCCTACTCTGAATACCTCTATTGCCCTGTCTAGATATTTTATTGCACTTTTCACTTTCTCTCTTGAATTATGATTATTCCTGTATTTTTTGGATTCCTCTGAAAAGAAGCCTATAGAGGGATAGATTCTTGAGGAGCTATGCCAAAGTCACCTTTCTATCTCCTACAGCAAGTAATCAGTAGTAGTAACAGTTTTGGTTGAATGAATGAACATAGGAAGATTATTTCAAATTTTTTTCTTTGCATTTAGTCTGAATTATACCTATAGTGGTGAGAGAGAAATGAAATATGGTGAAGACACAGGGATCAATATTTAAATCTGTAATTCTGTTTTATTTGAAAAACTGTCATACTTTCACTTCTAATGAAATCATGACATCCTATCTACATGGATTCACTCCTGCACAAAGTGTGGTCTGCAGACCACCAGCGTCAGCAGACCACCAGCGTCAGCATCCCTTGGTGCTTCTCAGAAACCATACCTATTCAATCAGATTTTGCATTTAGACAAGACCCAAGTGAGTCATATACTAAGATTGAGAGACCTGTTTTGTAATTGCCTTTATGCCCAAATTTCATTGTCAATGAAGGAATACGCCACAATTATAATAATAATGGCAAAATTAACAAAAATGCAACTAACATTTAATAATCTTTTAAATGTTACAGTCTTGCTCTTCCAGATAGTAAGCAAAGTCTTTTATATAGTATTTGTTATAATTCTATGAAGTTGCCACTAATATCCTCTACTAAACTGAGAGATATTTTAAATAACTTCTCCAAGGTCACAGAGCTAGTAAATCACAGACAAAATTTTTGAACTCTGGTTGCCTCACTCCGAAGCCCAAACCCTGTTTAATACACAGTTAATACACTTGCTTCTACCTCCCATTTCCTGACTGTGGTTTCCTTTCTATTTCATTAACTTTATTTATGCATGGCTGATTTTTTAAGCCTCGCCAATAATTTTTGGAACACAGTGTATTATAGATTAATAAAGGCAATACCAAATATCATCCATGAGAAATTGTTATGAAGTAGCTCCAAAAATGTCAAATACTAAAAATAGAAGTTTGTGGGGTGGAGTTTTTGTTTGTTTGTTTGGGGCTTTTTGTTGTTGTTGTTGTTTTTTCCAAAATTTTTGTGGCAAAGCTACTTAAGATAAAACAAGAGAGCCTTTCTACTTAGAATTTCTACCTGGCATTTCTCAATGGAATAATATTATTTATATTACCACCAAAATTCCACAAGCAGCCTAAAAGCAGAGAATATGAATTATGAGAATATGTATAATAAATTATGAGAATATGTATAAGAAAAAAATGAGTATAAATATGTCACTTGAATGACATCTGTAAGAATCATGGGAATTATATCTGGTATTTAGTATTTAGTTCCACTCTGCAGTGTGATCACAAAGAAATGTCTATATGATTCACTGTGCATTATGGGACAATAAATCACCTCATTAGGCTCAGAGATATGTAAAGATTTACAGTCTAGGAATGTCTACTAGACATTATTACTCATTTCTTAGACTGTACCTCCACCAATATTCTTTTTTTCCCCCATAGGGGGATGCACATGAAAAGGATTTACGTTAAGCCCAGCAATGAGGGGGACTTCTGTGTAGCCAGACATTTTAAAGGACAGATCAGCTTATAAAGGGGTAGAATTGTGACCTTGGTCTTTTTGTTGGAGGGAAGTATTCCCCAGCCTTACTGTATTTTCCCCAAAGTACCCTTGCGTTGTTTTCCTTAATCCCTTGCTCCTAACACATCACCCCTCTCCCATTCTATCAGTTGGTTTCTGAGAAAACTGCATAAATCCCCCAAAGGAGACTAAGAAAAATGCAAAATATTACTCAGAACAGCAAAATTCATATTAATATTTTCACATGGAATTCAATATGCAAATAAAGATACTGACATCTCCCACCTAGAGCAGACATCATAGAATCTTAAAAGTAGAAAGGTTTTAAAACCCTAATAAATGGCATTTGTCAAAAGTTTTTTACTAGAGATGAAGGAGATGAGGTCTAGACACACTAAGAAATTTGCCTGAGGCCAAATAGCTAGCCAGGCTGCAGCAGATTTTTTTTTTTATTCTTCTAGGATATGCATTATCTTTATTCCTCTGTGATGTGTATTATCTTTGTTAGTTCATAGTAGGAACACAATCTCCAATTCAGGGGCCTCATTTTCTCTGTGAATCCCTTTCACATCTCCATTAATATCCCTTAAGAGTATTACAGGAAATGATTTGTATGTTTTAAGCATTTGGATGTTTTAAGATACACTCAAAAAAATGTACGAAGTATCAGGGATGAGAACCTCAGAAACTAAAAAAGTAAGTACCAGATAAAATTACGTTTAAACTTCCTTGTGACATAAATGGTAATTTACTCTCATTTATGTAGTTGTACCTTTCACATTTCTATATAAAACATTTGGGAAAAAAAAAACATTTCAACACACAAACTGTAAATACATAAAGATGAGGAATGAAAGAGGAAATGAAAGTAATCAAGCTAAAAAAATCACAGCATCGTCCTCAGATGATCATAAAAGGATTCTCAACTGAAGAAACAGGAAAACACAAACATGCGAAGCATGCTCACCTAACTATACTGATAAGGGAACACGGTTTTAAAAGGTTTTTAGAGGACGGAAATGTTTTATTATGTACTCAGTTAAGTGCTATGGTGGTGTTTCTTAACTCTCAGCTATTTTCAAAATTCCCATAATCTCTATAGATGACAGTTACATAAATATGGAGGAAAAGAATAAATCCTACAAAGGTAATAATACAATTCTGTTTTCAACTATAAGATATTTCTAAGCACACATTTGCGAATCATGTTGATATGTCTTTAACTTCTTTTTCACCCCACCTGTCAAAGTGGCTAAAGCAAACCTTCACAAGAGGACAGATCTTTTTTTTTCCTTGCAAAGATTTTTTTTTCACATAATACTCCAACATTTCCAATTTCATTTCTCTTGAACAATATTTCCATGATGTATATACAATATTACCAGAAGCCTGGCTGCATATATAATCTAAACAGACTTTTTAAAAAATGATACTCATATGTAAATATTATAAACCTTTTAATTTTCAACTAATTAAAATTATACCTATCAAAAGGATTTTTCTACACATTTACCATTTGGAATTTCATTCAGAATGCATTGTCAAAAAATAAAAAATAAAAATAAATAAAATTTTTAAATAAAGAATGCATTGTCAGTATAAAATTCAGTAGCTCAATTTCAACATAATTTTTGAGTTGGATTTTACATAAAGTTGTAAAGAATTTTTAAACAAAATCTTATTTATGGCTGAAAAATTGAGGAAGTAAATAAAACCTCTAAAATAATTAGAACCCTGATTCTAACCATGTCTACAACCTCACATCATGCATCCCTCCCTTGTTTATCATGCTACAGCCATACTGAGCTTCAGTTATCCACACATAAATAGTCTCATGTCACAGTTCCTTGTCATGTGCTTTTCTCATTCCTTGGAATTGTGATCTTTTCATCTCTTAGTCCTTAGTTTATATGCTATTTCCTCAAAGTGACCCTTCTTAATCCTAGTTTATTTCACTCTATCTTCAACCCTTTTTTTTGAGTCTCTCTCATGTTTCTATTTATAGTACTTATTATACTATGAAAATATCTTACCTATTCATGTGATTACTGATTTTTATCTGAGAGACTTTTTTTTTTTAAGATTTTATTTATTTATTTGACAGAGAGAGATCACAAGTAGATGGAGAGGCAGGCAGAGAGAGAGAGAGAGGGAAGCAGGCTCCCTGCTGAGCAAAGAGCCCGATGCGGGACTCGATCCCAGGACCCTGAGATCATGACCTGAGCGAAGGCAGCGGCTTAACCCACTGAGCCACCCAGGCGTCCATCTGAGAGACTTTTTAATAATATTTCAATAGGTCAGAGTTCTATAGCTTTTTTGAGTCTCTCTCATGTTTCTATTTATAGTACTTATTATACTATGAAAATATCTTACCTATTCATGTGATTACTGATTTTTATCTGAGAGACTTTTTAATAATATTTCAATAGGTCAGAGTTCTATAGCTTTGTCTATAGCTCTGTAGTAAGGGTAACTACAGCTACAATGTTCAATCACCAGCACTTGGCACAGAATCTGGTGCAACAAATGCTTATTGACTGCACAACAAGCTTCACAAAGATAAAATCAAATAAACCTCAGATACTAAAGCATGTTCTTATGTACTCCTATGCTGAAATGAAAACAGATTCAGGCTATAAAAGAAAAATACATCCAACTCTATTAGTGCCAAAGTGGGCTGTTTTTTAATCCTCAAATTGGGTTGGGTTGCCCAAAAATCTGAAATGAAGAATAGGGTACAAGAAGTTTTTAGGCAGTATCCTGAAGACTAAAACCTACAGAAGGGGAAAAAAAGAGGAAGCAATATTGGGCAGAAAGAGAAGATGAGCAGTAATACAATCTCAACAAAGCTCTCAACAGAACCTATAGGGAGCTCTGGAGCTCAGATGGTCCTTCAGAAGTGTCTGTATTGGGATTCGACAAATGGGCCCTTTACCATATATATCAGTCAGTCTTTGGGTGAGGTTACCCTGAAGGGTGGTGACCATGGTGGGGGAGCTCTCGGCAGCCAAATAAATCCTTGAAGAAGGCTCACAATGAAGGGCTCTATCTACAAAACTGCCAGCGGCTGTGAACTTCCCATGTAAAATATCAGAATCTAATATAATCACAATAAATTTCACTTACATTTGAGTCATAATCAATTCAGAATTGGTGTTTTTATTTTTCTACCAGCCATATTAGCTCACAAATATATTTGAGAAACAACATAAAGTGGAAAATAAAATTGTGGGTGGTAGCATAAAAACCTTGTTATATTCCTGGAGTTGACATTAAATATCCAGGCAATAAATGTAATACATAGGTTAGTCTCTGGACCTATTTGCCCATCTAAAATCTCCAGGAGCTCAGACAAGCTGAATTTTAGTTGCTTGAAGTTGTAATTTTTAAAAACTACTATTGCAGACAGATTTTTGTGATAAACTTAGTCAAATTATTATTTTTTAATTATTTTCTTTTATTTGTATTAAAGGGAGAAAATACAACTCTTGAGAAAAATGGTAGTATTTCTTACTATAGAGCATCTTTCCCTGAGCATGACCAAATGAACTAAAATATTCACAAATCAAAACAATTCTACTCAGAGTAAGAAAATAACTTCACATAAGCTCCAAAAGAGTGACAACTTGAACAAATGGAAAAGCAAAAGTTAGATACAGAAACCTTTGCTAGTGACCTCATTCTTCTCCCTGTATTGTTTTAGATGGTTTTTAAGATTCTTTCCTTAACCTTGACATTTAATAAATTTACTAGAATTTGTCACTGTTGCTGTTTCTTATGTTTCATCTAAGAGCCCTCAATGCCAAAAGGCAAGTGAAAAAATCTCTACAAAGCTTTAATCTGAGAACGAAAAAAGTATATGCCCAGTGCAGTTGTCACATATGTAGTCTCAGATCACAGAAAAGTATTGTTTAGTAAGACTAAAACTCAGGAAGGATATCACCCGTGTATACTTCTCCTTTAAAAAATCCATTTGAGAGGTGCCTGGGTGGCTCAGTGGATTAAAGCTCTGCAGTCCTGGGATCAAGCTTGCGTTGGGCTCTCTGCTCAGCAGGGAGCCTGCTTCCTCCTCTCTCTGCCTGCCTCTCTGCATACTTGTGATCTCTGTCTGTCAAATAAATAAAATCTTAAAAAAAAAAAAGTCCATTTGAAGATGAGAAACAGACCAAAATAAAGAATTCACAAATAATTGTATCACAGGAAAAATATTGATCTTAACATTGTATTAGCAAATATAATTAAGTCTTTAAAAAAAAAAAGGATTATACTTAGAGGAACAAAACAGGATATAACTTAACACAGTCAACAATCTATGGTCAAGATTTTAATACATATCTGTCCCCAAGAAAGGAGCAGAAGATTTGTATGTGTTAAGCATTCTTCATTTTACAAAATACTCTTTCATTCTTATGTTGAAATTTGAGAAATATGTATTTAAATATATAATATAGAAGTGTAAATTTAAACATTAATTTTTTTAAAAAATCTCCTATCTTTCAAATTACTGGCAAATGATTTAAAAAAATGTATATATGACATAGCAACGAAACAACATGGCATAAATGAAGTCAAAACAGAGAGCCTTAGAAATAAAAAACAAACTCATATGTCAAAAATTTGGCAAAACTACCTATTATAACAAAAAATGAAAAAAAAAAAGAAACTTATGAAAAAACAGACCATTAGAGTCCACTGTAAAAACACATGAAGATACATAATCACTATATCATGTGAACACAGTAAGGGTAACTACAGCTACAAACAAAATGATGGACAAAGACATGGTATGGAAATAAAGGAAGAAAGCAAGATTAAAACAATGGTATAGGGGTGCCTGGTGGCTCAGTCAGATGGGCAACTGCCTTGGGTTCAGGTCATGATCCCAGAGTCTCAGGACAGAGTCTGTCATCGGGGCTCCCAGCTCTGCTGGGAGTCTGCTTCTCCCTCTGACTTCTCCCCTCTCATGCTCTCTCTCACTCTCTCTCTCATTCAAATAAATAAATAGTTTTTTTTTAATTAAAAAAAATAATAGTATCAGAAAGGGATGACTCAGAAAACCTAAAATGTTGAAAGGTAAAATCTATAATAAATATATAATCTTTATGTTCTAAACAGTGCTGAAACATATAGAACCCAAATTCCATAAATACAAGGAGAAATAAAGAAACAGTACAGAGAAACCTAAACATCTGACAGACTAAGTAGAAAAATCTGAAAGGATCCTTGAATAATGACATCAGTAAACATGATCAAATAGCTATATACTAAACTTTGTACTACAGCTTCTTTCCAAGTGCTGGTGGTATAATTATAAAAATTACCACTATACTGGGCCACAAGGCAACTTCAGTAAGGTCCCAGAATAAGCAAGCACAGGTGTAGAACATAGAATTATGGTGCAGTCATAGAGAGCACATTTCTCATGTACCCACAAATTTACCTAGGAGAGGGCCTCCTGGGGCCAAGAAATTTTTTTACTCCTTTGAAGGTTTACAGTTATAACTTAGTTGAAGACTGAAGCTATGATGTGTGACCAAGACCAAATGGGAGGAAAAGGCAGTGAGGCCTCTTAGAGAAGTCACCATAAGATTAGGAAAAGGATAAATGTGCTGATGGCTTCTCTGCTTTGAAATCTGGATGGAGAGGACGTTCTAGTTAGATATATGCAAAACAACTGACACCCCAATCTCTTCTAATCCAATCATTCTATTGGCAGGGTTGTACATCTGGGAAATGGATGCCAAGTGAATTCGAAGGCTTCAACCAAATTAACACTGGGAGATCAGCTGTGGCCTGAAGTCTTCTTAATTAAATGTTAATACTGAAGGAGAAAACATCCCTCCCCTTCTAGAAACTGCTGTGCCAGGGCAGAAACACTGGACAATATACAAATCAAGGCTCTTGCTGTGGTCCAGGTAGTCCCATTTCCTCTAAGACAGTTTGCATGGGAGGCAATGTCAAGACTCCCACACCCCACCCCAAGAATCACTGAAATTATGGGTGACACACTTATGTGGAGAAAAAAAATTATTAAGCCATGCATATTACTGGTGACAATAAATCTCATTTTTAAAACTTACACAGCACAACAGAAAATCATTAGTAATCTGTCTTTTATACTTGATGAGAAGACACTGGCAGAAAGTAAGGAAAGCAGTCTTCCTTGAGATTGAGGAAAATGTGAAACCTAATGTCTTTAGACATTAAGAACTGGGAGAATTCAAAATGTTAGTGTTACTTTTTAGTTAAATCATAGTGTCTCTGAATATTTACTTTCAATGGAGAGAAGCCAGTACATGAATATAAAAGGAGTTTATTAAGCAAATGTCACTTTAATTTGCTTCTAGAATATCTTGATGTGACCTTCTGGTAGTTGAATCATCATCCTTATTTTGTTTTATTCATGCTAAAATTAAGATGAGCTTCACTGTATAGGAAGAAAATGTTGGTAAGGGTAGCAGGGGGAAACCAGAGAACAGTTAAGAAAGAATACACCAAAGAGGCATTTAATACTTATTTTCAATACTGAAAAATAAAACTGTTGATAAAATACGAATTAGACAATTGTAAATTTAAAAAATTATGTTTTATTTTAAAACATCTCATGGGCGCCTAGGTGGCTCAGTCAGTTGAGCATCCAACTCTTGGTTTCTGGACAGGTCATGATCTCATAGGTCATGGATCCAGCCACCACCTGCACCCAACAGCCGTCTCACTCAGCAGGGACTACACTTGAAGATTTTCTTCCTCTGCCTGCCTCACACACACGGGAGTTCTTTCTCTCAAATAAATAAACAAATCATTAAAAACTAAATAAATAAAAATAAATAAAAGCATCTCAATTAATTTATCATGCCTTTAAACTTAAATCCCAAGGAGAATTACCAAGCTCTCTCCTTGGTGCTCTCACCCTATCACCTATAAAATTTTCATTTCACCTACAATAATACTTTTTTAATATATCTGTCTATGAATCTATTATATTATAAAGCCCTTAAAATGAGAAAATGTCTTATTTATAGTCCCTAAATAAAAATATGAAAAGAGGGGTGCCTGGGTGGTACAGTCAGTTAAGTGCCAATTCTTGGTTTTAGCTCAGGTTGTGATTTCAGGGTTGCGAGACTTGCCCCACAGCAGGCTCTACACTCAAGGCAGAGTATGCTTGAGTTTCTCTCTCCCTCTTCCTCTCTCCTCCACTCCTCAAATAAATAGACAAATCTTTAAAATAATAACCTTTAAAAAATATGTAAAGAATAAATAAATGATTTTACCAATCTTCCTTGATTTCTAGTTCCCCCACCACAAATATGCAAAAATTGTTATACACAGTTACTTAAGGGCCTATAGTTTAGAGTTTTATTTTGTAGCCTACTGTACTGTTACATGGAACTCAATTTATAACATGCCCATCAGTTATCTCCTCCTCAAGATAGTAAACACAATGTATAATTTTGTAAATGGCATTGGGCACTTGGGCTCAAATTTATCATTGAGACTCTTAAATCAGGATGAGTAGGATCTAGAGAAGAAACCACCATTTAAAGAGCCATATTTAATTTTGGTTTAGCAAGAAGTAGATGCAAATTCAAAATTAAGGGAATAGTGTTCATTTTATGAAAATTCATAAATCACTGATGGTGAGAAAGCAAATTGGTGCAGCCACTATAAAAAAAGGTATGGAGAAGTTCCTCAAAAAATTAAAAATAGAACTATCATATGATCCAGCAAGTCTACTTAGGGATATTTACCAAAAAATGAAAACAAGAGACAAAGAATCTATACTCATAAAACTATAAAATACTTATGAAAGAAATTGAGGAAGACACAAAGAAATGGAAAATGTTTCATGCTCATGGATTGGAAGAACAAATGCTGTCAACATGTCTCTGCTACCTAAAGCAATCTGTATGTTTAATGCAATCCCTATTAAAAAACCATCAATTTTTTCAAAGAAATGGAACCAGAAAAGATCCTGAATAGCCAGAGGAATGTTGAAAAAGAAAGCCAAAGTTGGTGGCATCACAATTCCGGACTTCAAGTTCTATTACAAAGCTGTAATCATCAAGACAGTGTGGTACTGGCACAAAAACAGGCACATTGATCAATGGAACAGAAGAAAGAGCCCAGAAATAGACCCTCAACTCTATGGTCAACTAATCTTTGACAAAGCAGGAAGAATGTCCAGTGGAAAAAAGACAGTCTCTTCAACAAATGGTGTTGGGAAAACTGGACAGCCATATGCAGAAAAATGAAACTGGACCATTTCCTTATACCACACACAAAAAATAGACTCAAAATGGATGAAACACCTCAATCTGAGACAGGAATCCATCAAAATCCTTGAGGAGAACACAGGCAGCAACTTCTTCGACCTCAACCACAGCAGATTCTTCCTAGAAACATTGCCAAAGGCAAGGGAAGCAAGGGCAAAAATGAACTATTGGGACTTCATCAAGATCAAAAGCTTTGCACAGCAAAGTAAACAGTCAACAAAATGAAAAGACAACTGACAGAATGAGAAGGTATTTTCAAATGATGTATCAGATAAAGGGCTAGTATCCAAAATCTATAAAGAACTTATCAAACTCAACACCCAAAGAACAAATAATCTAATCAAGAAATGGGCAGAAGACATGAACAGACATTTCTGCAAAGGAGACATCCAGATGACCAACAGACACATGAAAAAGTGCTCCACAGCACTCGGCATCAGGGAAATACAAATCAAAACCACAATGAGATACCACCTCACACCAGTCAGAATGACTAAAATTAACAAGTCAGGAAATGACAGACGTTGACAAGGATGCGGAGAAAGGGGAAGCCTCCTACACTGTTGGTGGGCATTTAAGCTGGTGCAGCCACTCTGGAAAACAGCATGAAGGTTCCTTAAAAAGTTAAAAATAGAGCTACCCTACAACCCAGCAATCGCACTGCTGGGTATTTACCCTAAAGATACAAATGTAGTGATCCAAAGGGGCATGTGCACCTGAACATTTATAGCGGCAATGTCCACAATAGCCAAACTGCAGAAAAAGCCTAAATGTCCATCAACTGATGAATGGATGAAGAAGATGTGGTGTGTGTGTATACACACACACACACACACACACACACACACAAAAGAATACTATGCAGCCATCAAAAGAAATGAAATCTTGCCATTTGCAACACCATGGATGGAACTAGAGGGTATTATGCCGAGAAAAATAAGTCAATCAGAGAAAGACAATTATCAGATGATCTCTCTGATATGAGGAATTTAAGAAGCAGGGTGGGGGGTTGGGGGGGTCGGGAAGGAAAAAATGAAACAAGATGGAATTGGGAGGGAGACAAACCATAAGAGACTCTTTTTTTTTTTTTTAAAGATTTTATTTATTTATTTGACAGACAGAGATCACAAGTAGGCAGAGAGGCAGGCAGAGAGAGAGGAGGAAGCAGGCTCCCTGACGAGCAGAGAGCCCGATGCGGGGCTCGATCCCAGGACCCTGGGATCATGACCTGAGCCGAAGGCAGCGGCTTTAACCCACTGAGCCACCCAGGCGCCCCCCATAAGAGACTCTTAATCTCACAAAACAAACTGAGGGTTGCTGGGGGGTGGGTAGGAATAGGGTAGTTGGGTTATGGGCATTGGGGAGGTATGTGTTATGGTGAGTGCTGTGAAATGTGTAAGCCTGATAATTCACAGACCTATACCCCTGGGGCAAATAATACATTATATGTTAATAAAAATAATTTTTAAAAAAACTTTATTCTAAAATAAAATAACTTTATAAATAAAGAAAATGAAAACAATCTGATGAGATATATACATCTCTATGTCCGCTACAGCATTATTTACAATTGCCAACATATGGAAGCAACCTAAGTGTTCATCAATAGATGAATAAGGAAAATACAGTATGAATATTTATACAGAGACACTATATATATTATACATAACATCTATTATATATAACATATTAAATATTACATATTATATATTATATATTATAATAGATATTATGTATACACACACACACTGGAATCTTGCTCAGTCATAAAAAAGAATGAAATTTTGCCATTTGCAAAGCATGGGTGGATCTAGAGGGTATTAGGCTAAATAAAATAAGTCAAACAGGAAAAGATTAATACTATATAATTTCACTTATATGTGGAATTTTAAATCAAAACAAATGAATAAACAAAACAAAACAGAAACAGACTAACAGATATAGGAAATTCACTACTGGTTGCCAGAGATGGGTATTGTTGGGAGGGAAGGCAAAATAGGTGAAAGGGATTAAGAGGTACTTCCACTTATAAAATAAGTAAGTCATGAGGATGTAATTACAGCATAGGGAATATAGTCAATAATATAATAACTTTGGTTACAGATGGTAACTAGACTTATGGTGGGGATCATTTCATAACACATAAACTAATTGAGTCATTATAATATATACCTGAAACTAACAGGATATTGTATGTCAATTATATTTTAATAAAAAAGGAATATATCACTACAGACCAACTTTTTTCATCAATTGTTTTGCCCATATATTTGTAGAAAATTTTCCCCTATAGAATTTTATAATGTGGAAATAATCCATTATGAAATAAAATCAATATGAGATTGGGTCATGATGGATCTGAGATGAATGGGTCAGGTTCCCATCAGTTTAAGTGCCTAACCTTACAAGCCCCTAAGACTTCCTGAAGCTATTTTTCACTTGAAAGCATCATTAACCCAATAATCTAGCAATAATATCAGGTGTATTGAATTCATTGTATTAGATTACACTTTTATTTTTATTTACCTATCTGATTTTTAGTGTCATAGAGAAAAATATTAACAGAAAAGACTTCGATCAGTGCATTAGTACTGTTTCTTTAAAGATGGCAATATTTTGATAAAAAAGTCTCTTGTTAATATTAACTTCCAAATCATTAAAAATGTTCCCTATGTCTTGCCTCTTTAAATCTTATAGTAGTTCAGTAAGACCTGTAAGATGCCTATTTTTATTGTCCACTCATTTCAAGTTCACTTTGTGGGAACAGCTCATGAATCCTAATTCATTCTGCACCCCCAATCTATGCATTCCAATTTAAGGTATTATTAGCAAATTTTAAGTGTCCACTTAAATAAGGAATCTTACTAGTTTGAAGTAATGAGAGGTTTATTTATTTCTCTTATGATAGCAGAAAAACAGCAAATATGATAATGGAGGATTATTACATTGTTCTATGAAGGCATCAATCAGTCTATTGGAAAGTTCCTCAAAAGGACCTCTGCTACTAAGCTACTATGAGCTGGTTAATTCATTCATTCTTTCATCTATCCTTTGAAAAAGCATGTCAGAAGCATCTACTAAAAATCAGCATCAGACTAACTGAAATATTAACTCAGCAACTGCCCTCCCTCCCTCTAGAATATGTTATGCAAAAGTAATTTTTGACTGAAATGATGGAGTGTTCATTTGAATCATGTTTGACAGTGTCTAGGATAGTGAGCTTGAGAAACATTAAAATAACCATTGAACAGGATGGCTCTTTTTTTCAGCTTTTATAAACATGACTTGGGGAAAAAAATCAATAGTTAAAAAAAAATGGCCTTCAGACATGGGCAAACCTGGTTTTCGATTTCAACCCCAGTTAACCCCAGTTAAGAGTAGTCTCAGGAAACTTAACTTCTCTGAACTCTAGTCGTTCATGTGTAAGCAAACTTAAAATACCAGTCTCTTGGTTTATAGTAAAAATAAAGTGAACCATATGTGAATTTCTAAATATACTAATTTAATATATGAAATTAACTTGATAATTATTAAGGGCTTTTTTAAAACTATTGCTCTAATCTTAGTGGCATAAAATAGCAAATAGTTTATGATGCTCATGAATCTGTGGGTCAGGAGTGTGAAAGGGGCACAAAGGGGAAGCCTTGCCCCTGCCTGCAAAATCTGGAGCCTTCGTTAGGAAGAGCCAAGTAGCCAGAATCACCTAGAGATTTCTTCACTCACTTGTTCGGCACCAGGGTTGGAATCACTCAGACTGAAACTATCGCCTAGAGCACCTATACAGTGTCTTCTCTGTGTGGCACTGACTTCCCACAGCATGACATTCGGATCCCAGGAAGGTACACCAAAAACCATTCCGAAAGCAAGCAATCCAGAAGAACCAGGCAGAAGTTGCATGGCCTTTTTATGACCTAGCTAGCCCGAGAAGACATATGGTGTCACTTCCTTCTAAGAACTTTCTTCTAAGTGAATCAAGGTTTCCATGGGAAATCCGGGAGAACACAGACCCCACTTACAAATGGAAAAGTTGCCAAGAACGGGCAGAGGCCAATTCCTAACATGCCACATTTTCCTGTTCTCCACCCTAAAATCAAACAAGCTGACCACTGCCACTGTTTGCTGGAATTGCTTAGAAGCATTCTGCAACCAGGTGAGAACATTTTTTCAGTCACAGCCATTAGAAGTTTGACCAAGTCAGTCCCAGAAAAATCAGATTCCTGATTTCAAGCCAGTTAGAAGTAAATTCAAACTGCTTTAAAAAGGGATGTTTATTCTCTAAATGGAGGCTTTAAATTTTCTCCCTTAAGACTTTTTCTTTCTGTAACCTTAGGCGGTGAAAATTATGTCTAGTCACATTGTATGTACTACATACATTCACTACATGTACTTTTATAAAAAGAATTAGTATGAAATTAAGGACTACACTCTGAATTTCACTGATGTCTTTAATGCCTGCCAGTTACAATACTATATATCATACTAAAACATGGAAGACATTTCCAAATTTTAACAATTCAGTTAGCACAATAAAATTACACATTCCATGTAACACATGTCAATATTTTTTTGTCTTTCTTAGTGCCACTATGTGGTTTGAGGCTTTTATATTTTAAAATAGTTACTAAAAGTATAGTTTCACAAAATCCTTACTGTATTTTTTATAAGATGACTTGAAATTTGCTGATAGTAATTTCATTATCTTTTAACTATGTTCATTTTTCTGTTACAGTGAACTAGAGGACTATCTTCCGAAAGGCACATTTGGTGTGATTGGATGGTTTCAGCTTATTCTCCAGTGACAGGAAAAAGCTCAAATGACAAGCATATGGTAGAAGTGTTGCCAACTGGTGAAGAGCACTCTTGGATCCCATAGACCGTTTTTAGACTTGGAATGTGGAGCTGCTACTGCAGGACACAAAGTAGTAGCTAAATAATTTCTCCTTTCTCATGCTTTGACTTTTGCTCATTTTTGTTCATCTCTGTTTTATGCCATTTCTCTTTTGTTTCCATTCTACCTGAAATGGTGGTAAATGGCAGTCTTCTCTTTCAAAGACGGTAGCTTTCTGACAATTTGTTTATGTTAAGAAGCCGGACACTGATGAAATTTTCAACCTGACATGACTAATCATGGCTTTCTTGTGACCGCTAGCTTCTAAGAGCAGTGGTGCTCCTTATTTGAACTAATTGGGATGTCATATTAATACGCTGGAATGTCCAGCAGTGAATCACTTTGATGTTGAACTGTGTTGCTCAAGATGAATGGGGGAGGCAACGGACAGCCATGAAGGGTAGGCGTTCATGCTCTACCCGAGATACGAGAGCCACGAAATAGGTTTCCTGAAATTATTTATTTCTTCGGACTCAACCATATTGCTTGAAAATGGCACTGGATCTGATGCTTTATTCCGCACGTTTTCCCAGGCAGAGGCTGCAGGAATTGCTTCCATTCAAATGGTTTCTTCTCTTTGTTCCTAATACCTCTTAGGTGGCTTATTTGAAAAAGTGTAGCTAACAGCTTCTATGACAGGTCAGGATGTATCTTTTTCTAAAGGCTAAACTACTTCAAAGAACAATTTAATATGCATCATAATTTCTTTTTGGAACCTGACAGTAGCTATTTGGTCCATGTCACATTCTATGTGGTCATGAAGTGAAGCATCATATTAGTTCAGTGCCACTTTCTTAGGGGCTGGAGGGTTATTGCACTTGAACGAGGGTTTGATTCAAAAGTGAGCAAGATTCCATCCCCGCCCTTCATTGTAGTCTGGTGGGAAGTGGGGAGAGATAGGGAGGGCTATTTGCAGATATGTCTGATGCCGTATATAGTTTATCTAAGATATCTACAAAATTAGCCTCAGGGTGCCTGGGTGGCTCTGTTGGTTAAGCGACTGACTCCTGCTTTCAGTTCAGGTCATGATCTCAGGGTCCCGAGACTGAGCCCTGCATGAAGTTCGGGGCTCAGCAAGGAGTCTGCTTGTTTCTCTCTCCCCCTCCCTCTGCCCTCCCCCAACTCATGTACAATCTCTCTCTCTCTCAAATTAATAAATAAGTCTTTAAAGAAAAAAATTGGCCTCAATGTTTTTTTGAAGAGCAGGGAGAGACAATATCAGACCTGAAAGTTAGGAAGATTATTCTAAGCATTGTGTGGTATATATCACTGGGAGTTTGGAATGTAAGGAGGAAATTAAAAGGTTCTTAGATTAGTCCTGGAATGGAGTAATATCAGCTACAATCAAATGTATGGAAGTAGATACAAATGTTTCCAATGTTAAAGCCTAGCATTTGGGTATTTGTTATAGAAGGTGACTTTGAAATATCATGCATAAAAGGAAATGCCAAAAATGAAAAGGAGTGGAGAGGAATGCACAGAGATAGAACTTGGATTCTGAAGAACTGAAATTCCTAGTTTCATACCCCACCAATTATGTGCATCTCACAAAAGACATTTTGTACCATGAAACAAATAAATACCTTTAAATATTTTCAAAATATACCATCTTGGAAAGAGACCTGAAAAATGTTTGAAGTTGCAGAAAATACACAGCCAGATGTGGTGGTCCTGAAGGTAAAGAGAAAGGGAGAGGAGAGTTCCAGACAGAGGAAGTAAGATCTCATGGGTCCAGGAATAGGGCCCATAGTGCCAGAGGAGACTGTAGTGCCTTGTCCCCGCCATAAACACAGTTCTCTTACCCTCATAATAAAGAGGAGCCACTGAAGAATTTTTAAATAGCCACGTCTTTCAAAGTGTGAACAAATTTAAAGAGACTGAGGAGGACACAGGGAGATCTGAGAGACTATAGCAAGAGAGCCACCAAGAGCCAGAGTGTACACTTAAGGAGAGACAGAACAAACTCCACAGACAAAAAGATTGTATAAATGTCATCACTTAAATTACTGCAGACTTAACCATTATCAGAGGTTACTGAGCAGTATTAGAGTCACGGCGGGGGGAAAAAAAAAAGCTCAGTGTCCAACCTTAGGTAGTTATAACAAAAATGATAACAATTACAATTTTCGGGGCTCAGTGGGTCAAGCCTGGGTGGCTCAGTGGGTTAAGCATCTGCCTCCAGCTCAGGTCATGATCTCAGGGTCCTGGGATCAAGCCCCTCATCAGGCTCTCTGCTCCGCAGGGAGCCTGCTTCCCCCTCTCTCTGCCTGCCTCTCTGCCTACTTGCGATCTCTGTCGAATAAATAAATAAAATCTGCGTGCCCAAGACTGATCACAGTACTTCCCATTTATTTCTTACACCAAATAAGAGGGGTCACTTTTATTAGCTCAGTTGTATAATAGAGGCCACTGAGGCTCAGAGAGGTTTAAAAACTCGGTCAAAGTCACACAGGTAGGAAGTTATAGTTTAAACTCCTCCGTTCAGACCCAACTTTCAATGATGTGCTGACATCCGCCCTATTCTCTATCCTCAATGACATCATTCCCTGCACTTCATTTTAACCCACTTACGGAGCAGATGTCATTTTTCAGAGTTTACACTTTAGTTTGAATCATATTGATTGCTTTTTAGGTTGCCCATTACCTGGGGGCCTTTGGGGAGGTTCCTTAATTTATTGGCAACATATTAAATGAGGGTTTATATTCAGTTCCACCCCTGAGACATGTTCTTAAGGTCAACAAATCCCATCCCAAGTGGGATGGTACAGACTGAAAGAGCTGAATTTGGTATGCTCACATCTTTCTGTTTTTCCCTTACATATTGATTTTTTCAGAGCTTCGAAACCCATCGACTTCTGGGCCTACAGAAATCTACCCATTAACCACAAATTCTATACTGTACTTCGTTAATGTTGTAAATTCATACATCATGATACAGGAAGAAAAAAGGTAAAGGTAAACATAGCCATAATGGCTTTTTGTTTATTAGCATTTATTATTGAAGCCCAGCTAACCTGAAAATGGTCTCAAATCACAAATGAGTCATTTACTTTAAAAGCATAGCCTAGATTAGTAATAAACAAGGGTGCCTTATCCTTACTCCACTCAAGTGTTGTAACTGCAAAATAACCTTTAAAAAAAAAAATAAGGATGAATAAAAACACCTTGCTAAATTTCTCTTTTTGTGTCTTAATGGTTTAGTTGGCTTCAGTAGGTAGTAATCAAAGTGTATTAGGACTGAACTTCTGAAACTATTTTAAGCGTTATAATTTTCATCTGAAAAATATAGATTGTGGGGCGCCTGGGTGGCTCAGTGGGTTAAGGCCTCTGCCTTCGGCTCGGGTCATGATCTCAAGGTCCTGGGATCGAGCCCCACATCGGGCTCTCTGCTCTGCGGGGACCCTGCTTCCTCCTCTCTCTCTCTGCCTTCCTCTCTGCCTACTTGTGATCTCTGTCAAATAAATAAAAAATCTAAAAAAATATATATATATATATAGATTGTTTTCAGGGGAAAAAAAATCAATTAAAGGTGGTTTCTCCTGACATGAAGTTTAATAATAGTATTCCAAAGTCTCGTCTCTCACACACACACACACACACAAACTAATTTTCCATTACACATACAGCTTGGGGATCATTCAAAATTTAAATGTAGCCTTTCTCTTAGTTGTTTGGGCCGTAATTTATGTTGACTAGTACAAAGCAGGATTCCTTCAATTCATCAGTATTTAAAACTTCCACGTGGGGTTTTTTTTTGTTTGTTTGTTTGTTTTTTATTTTGACAGAGAGAGAGATCACAAGTAGGCAGAGAGTCAGGCTGAGGCGGGGGTGGGGGGAAGCAGGCTTCATGCTGAGCAGAGAGCCCGATGTGGGGGCTCGATCCCAGGACCCTGAGATCATAAGCTGAGCCGAAGGCAGAGGCTTAACCCATTGAGCTAACCAGGTGCCCCCACATGGGTCTTTTTAAATCCCCATAGATTACAATGTGGAGCGTTCCAACACTCACACATACACACACACCTCAAATCCTATCTATACTGGGGAAAGAAGGTTATCCAAAAGAAGGGAAAGTTATATAAAGACATTTAAGATATTCATTTTAAGGCAGACATCTAGGAAGCATTAACAAAGTTTTCAGAGGTACTTCTAGGTTGACAAGGCAAACACTCCCACAACTGTCCGCATTCCTACTGTCTGCAACACAGGTGGTATTAAAGTACACAATCATGGTCTATAAAATTTACATAAAGGGATGCCACATGAGTTTGTTTATTTCTAGTATAACGAGTAAAATTTATAATGAGATTTTCCTAGGGAGAAGTGTTTTTAAAATGTATATAAACAACTTTGCTGAAATCTGGAATAAATTCATGGTTATTTCTTTGACAGAAACATTTAAATGATGTGTGTTAGTGTGTGTATAATATTTTAAATCTAGAAAGTTAGCTACATGGTCTCATCCTAAAATCTGCCAAAGAACCAAGCTTAAATTTGTGAAGAAAAAAAAAAAAGTAACACATAACATTCTATATTGCTTACTGTATGCCAGGCACTGGTCGAAATGCTTTACATATATTAACTTATTTAACAGAATGAGGAACATAATCTGTTTCAACATCAGTTAAGTAATTTTGACAACCAAGCAGCTGATATAGAAATAACTGGCTACAGATGGAACTATTGAGTTTACTCAGAAGTAAATGTTTGCCAGCTATTGGTGTGGTGAAAACATAGCCATGATATGACACTTTTATGGAGGAATGAAATGTACTTGCATTTGGAAATATATTAAATGTGAGGACATTTTTTAGTTTTTCACTGGCATTATAGTTTTTAAGAATCTGATCATGATACTACACATGATGCTTTTTATAAGCTCTCTTCTTGCTCTATCATCATCTTAGCAAGAGCATGGATGACTCTATCTACTGCTACTCAATCAACTGAAGATATATCTGGCTACCTACTACAAATAAGAAATTCACTAGAAAAGAGCTTAACTGGATAACTCCACCATGAAAATTAGCAGGTAAGGAATGCACATAATGACAAAGTGCTTTGAAATTATTTACCAGCAGAAAACATAATTAACTTATGATTAGGCTTCTCCTTTCATATTGGTTAAGGTATATGGTAATTATTTGTAAGTAGCATGACTCGATAAAGTTATAAATATAAATCAAATCAAAATAAAACAGACACATAAAATAAATACAACATGATTAGATTTATATTTATATAAATATAAATCAAATCAAAATAAAACAGACACATAAAATAAATACAACATGATTAGATGTATACCATACGTGGAATTTCATACATTTGTAATTATAATAAGGGTGCAGATTCAGTCAATACCCAAAGTGGTGCCAACACCCCCAATCATGTCAAAAGCGAACTACCAACTAATTTATGATAATATTGAGGGTAAACCTGCCTCTGTGTGTACATGATCCCAATTATACTCAACTTCAAATTAAGCAGTCAATATTTTTTCTTTCAAAATCAACATTGATTTATATTTTTAATATAAGAAGTACAAACTTTGAGAAAATATAATTTAAAACATTTTCAGTATAAAATGCATTTAATTTAGAATATAGTAGATAGAATATCCCGTCACACATTGAACATAAAAAACAAAATAGAGTATAAAATATTTATGTACCACCCTCTTATAAATAGGTCACTAGTGGAACTGCACTATTTGCTTAATCCTTGGCATCACAGACGAGCTTTAGTTGCTGAATAAGAGTTGGCTACAACACAGGCATCAGACAATCAATTCTCCTTAATAGCAACCATTACAGATTCCGCCTCTAAATCTGAAGCATCCATAAATGTTTTTGCTAATGAGATATTTTTAAAGGCTGGTAAAGGTTATTTATCAGGTTATAAAGAGACTATACATTATATATACAATATATTGTGTAGTATATACTGTACAATATCAATATATACATGTATATCTTATATACATGTATATAAGAACATGCAGAGAGTCAGATTTCCAGAGTTTGAATTTGGCCCCACTGCCTGTTTAAATTACACAGTCTCTGCATTCCTCTACTTCTCCATCTGTAACATGGACACAATCCCACACCCACCTCTTTGAAACATTGTTATTACAGAGTTAACAACTCAAGACTTTTAAGTACTACTACTAAGTATTTACTACTATGAACGGATTTAGTATCAAAATGGTAACACAACTCTGAATGGCAGTAGTTTCCCTCAGACTAATTCATTCTAATAGAAAAAACATTCAAGTGAACAGAGCTAAACTTGGAAGAAATACTGAATGAAGGCTGAATGCAATTAATAGCTGATTAACTTAAATTCTTACTAGGTAAATGCACTGAATTTAGAATCCTTTTCCTTAAATATCATTTCCTCCCCCAAGTCAAGTTTTAGGATACATTCTTCTATTTGTCCTTGCCCCTTCCTTTTATTTTTTTCCCCCACTTATGTAGTTGGTCTTCAGTGTATACCATATGTCCTGATCTTAGTAAACTTTTTATGCTTCAATTTCTCACTAAAGAATATAAGCTTATTTTTTTATAAAAATTTTTAAAATGAAGTGGGCTATCAATAGCAATATTAGATAATTATTTTCTATTACCTGATCTTTCACTCTTTTAGTAGCTCACAACAATAGACACGCATGCATATCTTAATGGCAAAATTGATTTCCATTGAGAAATAATCATCATAGAAACCAAAATGCTTTAGCAATCTATTCCCTTCCAAATTATAACCACTTAACTTTGATCAACATCAAAGCACAGGAAATTTCCATCTCTGTTTCTAAAAATTTTCCAAGTGTCAACCTTTCTAAAGGGAAAAAAAACAAAACAAAACAAACAACTAAACATTTGCATGGACTCTTAGTGTTGACTTAAATTCTTCTTTTATGTGGCCAAACATAAAACTGCTTTCAAGCTCCTTATGTTTATAACTCTTAAGGAATTATAAAATAGGGGTGCCTTGGTGGCTCAGCTGGCTAAATATCCATCCAATTCTGGGTTTCAGCTCAGGTCATGATCTCAGGATCATAGGATCAAGCCCTAAGACCAGCTCCCTACTCAGCGAGGCTCTGCTTGAGATTCTCCCTCTCCCTCTGCCCTTCCCCCCACTCACACTTGCTTGTGCTCTCTCTAAAATAAATAAATAGAATATTTTAAAAAATAAAAACTTAAGAAAAATTACAAAACAAATTCAATACATGTATGACCACACAAATTAAAATTAATAACAAATATAATATGATGAATAATACTTTACTAAAACCAGTCTGACAATGAAATTACAGACAGGTATAATTACATATATTTTAAACAGTAAAAATGAAATAATTGTTTTGAATTTTAAATTAGAAATCAATAGTTCTTGTAACATTATGTGTTCTAATGATGGTATAGAATCCAAAGCAACTTCTTTCCAAGTTAACTCTATAATAATGTGTATTTTACAGAAGTGTTATATTAGGTGGCATGCTATAGCAAAAGGGTTATGACTACTGAATTAGACAGTCCTTATTTTCAATTTGACGTGTTATTTACTCAAATAATCTGAGAAATGCTACTGAATTTCTCTGAATCTGCTTCCTTATCTATAAATAATAATTGCTACTTGAATAAATCCCAAGGCTTATGATATTTAATTAATACATATAAAATATCAGTATGGTCACTGTATTTAGCAAATGTTCTGTAATTATTAACCACAATAAATGTACTTTCTTTTGAATTAAGAAATATTTAAATATTTGCCATATATGCTACAATGTAAAATTACATTTACGTGATTTTTTTAGTAATGTTGTTTTAGGACTTTCCTATATTTCTAGAATAAAGAAGTGTAACTTTTTAGGAATTCTATTAACATAGGTAGTTTTTCCTCAATGAATGTTAGTAAAAGAGACTACAGGATTTATATATTAAAAATAAAAAACTTCAAAAACCATGATCTAACTTGAAGTATTTCAAATATAATATTTCATATAGCCACAGTACTTTCTTTTTTTTCTCATAACAGAAAGTTTATAATGAAAATATCTTACCAATTTTTTTATTTTAATTTTTAAGTTAATTTTAAATACACTGAAATGCCCTAGAACTGTGGGCACTGATGAATAATAGCAAAAGGATACTGGATGATTGCAATAACACAGAAAGGATTAGATTGTTTATTCGGGCTCCTATGAATCAGAAAGCTCATCCATTTGAGTTTTTCTAATTTCAAGGAAACAACCATGAGACAAAGACAAAACAGAGCCAGGTTTAAGGCCACCAATATAGCTGTCCAGGTCTTTTCTAATCACATTGGGATGCACCCTCAGCGTAGATTTAAAAATGTGGTCTCCAGAACATATATGTAACCACATCAACTACATAGAAGGAGCCATTTTGGGTATGAAACTTCTCTACTTTGTATTCAGATGATCATGCGCCATAAATCCATGGATTCCATATTATTTTGCTATTGGTAATTCTAGACAATCATGCAATTCTTGCCAAAGAGTTCCCAAAATAAAAATTCTTCCACCAGACAATGCCATCAATTTATCTGCTGGGATTTCTCTCATAAGTATGTTCATAAGCAGGTTTGATTCAGTAACTTTCACTCTCAGTGATGAAACACCAATAAAGGGAAAGAATGTATTTCACACCTGCTGCTTAATTATCTCTTCTTCATTAAATAGTAGAATAAAAACAAAATTTGGCACATAGTAGGCCTTTAAATGAATGAAAAGCCAAGAATGAACCAAATATGGAGAAATTAGCCCATGGAAATTGTACGGAAATTGTGATCAATGTAATGGTGGAGAGTCGGGATCATTACACAGAACAGAGATCAAGACGTGGCTAGAAAAAAGGGGAGTATACAACCAGGGACAGAGGTTATACCAGAAATGAACTTGAGACAAAGGAGTGTATCTAAGTAGGAAAAAAAAAATCAAGACAACTGGAAGGACGTAGGTATGGGAAGGAAAGACCAAGGGATCTCTAGAAGTCAGGTGGTAGTTCAAGGTAGAGCTCAAAACCACTGCAGCCATCTGGGCATAAATGGCAACAACCTTGTTGCCACTCACGGGAGCAACAACCTTCTATTTAACATTCTGCTAGAGCAGAAGCCTGTTGCAAGCAGATGGAAGCATATATGCAATTGCTCCAACCCAAGAAAGAAACTGTACACACAGAAACTGTACCTTTATACCAAGCCTTTATAATAATATATCACACAATCAGCAACCAATGAAAGTGAGTTTAGGGAAATCAAAAACAGAATTTTCTTTGATTGCTCCTCTTTTGCTCCTGTTTCCTACTCTATGCTTGTGCTTAACTATATTCCTTCTTTTTTGGTAATATTTTAATCTCATCCATAGCACTTTGCTAACCATTTGACTTTTATAATAGATTCAACTCCTCTAGTCTTTGCTTTCTATAACTTCCATAGATAAAGGCTGACACTCACCAGAAAGTTCTCTTCATTCCTATGTACTCTGGGAATCTATCCTATCCTACGTGACCTCAATCCTGGACTCCACAATCTGTAACATCTAATTGGTGACATCTTCTCCCTCAGAAATGGGATTTTTCCAGCTGCCATTGAGAAAAAATCTGACTTTGACCCAGCCTGTCTAAATAGGTTTTGATATATCTAATTAAAATTATAGCTATAGAATCTTAGGTTAGCTGATTCAGATAACACACCTTCATTCAGAATGAACCAAATGCCAGGTTCCATGCTACTGCTTTTATTTATATATGTTATCCAGGAACCCAACTCATTTTTTTATCTTATTTTAAGGAAAGAGTTTTATAATGCTTTTCCTGGTTTATTAGATACAATTTCTAAAATATCTGCAATTCTGTGTGCATTTCCATACTATGGGGAACCAGGACATGACAATAATTGAATAGAATCCTTGGAGACCCAAAAGCTGTCAAGTGTATAAAGATTTCTTTTTGTAATGCAATGTCTCAGTTCATTGCACACAACATCAAAACCCCAAGATCAGAGAGAATGCAAATTATATTTTAACTGATACTTACAAAGAAAAAAGTGCATTCAATCCCTCAAAGTGTTCTCGAAGAAAAAGGATTTATTCAAAATATTGTCTATATTCATCCCCAAACAGTAGAGGCCTACAGTTAACTACCATTTAAAACAGTGGCCTGGTAATTATCTTTGAGTCCTTGGTGAACATTTATTTTTCTTGTCACTATTATTATACACTGAAAGCTTAAAATATATAAAGTTGCCTACCTACAAAAAGCAAAAAGAATGGGTAGTATGAACCCATGAGACTACCTGGAAGAAAGTCATGAACATTAAAGACATTTGCATGCATTTTACTATCTAGTGAAGCACACCGATTATACAGTTCCCCAAAGGCAGTTTAGTGATAGAAAATTACTTCAAATAGCTTTTTGGTCTATTTGATTGATTATGTATGACCCAATGATAGCAGTCTGATTTTTAGCATAGACTGAAAAGTAAAAGAAAGCACACTATGAGGTATGTTACTCAAAAGAGCAAATATATGGAGGACTACATATGCAAATACTTATTCCATAGTGTTGAAAATTAGATTTTGAGCAACCGCAAAATATATTGCTTTTTATTTCCAGACATTGATTTTCATATGAGCTGAAATAACATTGTGTCACCCTGGAAGAAAGACTGGGTAAACAGCATCATAACCAGCTCACAACTGAAATTTGCACCCAGAGCAGCTTAACTTCGAAGACAGATATCTGTAAAAAGAAAAGAGCCTGGGTGGCTCAGTGGGTTAAGCCTCTGCCTTTGGCTCCGGTCATAAACTTAGGGTCCTGGGATCGAGCCCCGCATTGGGCTCTCTGCTCAGCAGGGAGCCTGCTTCCCCCTCTTTCTCTGCCTGCCTCTCTGCCTACTTGTGATCTCTCTCTGTCAAATAAATAAATCAAAAGGGAAAAAAAAAAGAGTTCTTTTTTTTTTTTTAATTCCTTTGGTTGCTTTTGAGTTATGGACGTAAAAGAAAACTCACTTTACTTCCTTGATAGTTTTGTGCCATCTATAGCTTTCATTACCTTTTGCTCTGAAAGTAAGTTTTGAGGACCCAGATTCTACTTTTGGATTTCATTTGCTAAAGGAATTATCATGACTCTTCTTTTTACCTCATGAGATCCAACTTCACCCCCCCCCCTTTTAGTCTTTTTCCTGATTCAACTTCTATATTTCATTGAAGGGGTTAAGGAAATAATTGTTGAAAAAAAGGGGGGGGGGGCAAAATGGAATCACTTATGCTAAGCCCCCACATCACCAAAGCAAAATTCAGGACCACTTCAGCTCCAGGTACGGAATCGTAAACCAGTTAATCAGTAATCTCCTGAGCAGCACTACTTAAGTCATCTGCCCGAAGGACCCCTACCATCCCCTAAAGGAAAGTAACCTTGCAATAGCCAATCCGCTTTTTTTTGTCCAGTATAACCACTGTCGCTGCTCCCATCTGCTTACAAAAGTCCTTCATTTTGCACAACCCCTTGGAGCTTTTTCTATCTGCTAGATTGGATGCTGCCTGATTCAAACTGATTTCCACCCAAATAAACTCTTCAAAATATTTAATATGGTTTCGTTTCACTTTTAACGGTTCTGTTGGTTTTTTTTTTTTTAAGACTTTATTTATTTATTTGACACAGAGACAGAGATCACAGGTAGACAGAGCGGCAGGCAGAGAGAGAGAGGAGGAAGCAAGCTCCCTGCTGAGCAGAGAGCCCGATGCGGGGCTCGATCCCAAAACCCTGGGACCGTGACCTGAGCCTAAGGCAGAGGCTTTAACTGCCTGAGCCACCCAGGCGCCCCGTAACGGTTTTGTTTCAAAAGAAGGAACCAGAGGGAGAATCCCGAAAGCCTGCAGGAGCCATGAGTGAGTGTTCAGTGGGTAGGTACCTGTTGAGTCCCTGCAGCTCACTGCTCTCCTGCTGCCTCTGGAGGGTGGTGGGTAAAAGTCCCTCTCGCTCTACTCCACAGCCTTCTATGTTTTGAGCTTTCTAACTTGTAAACATTTCTTCCCCTGCCCACGTAGGGAAGTCAGCTGGAAACACCAGGTCTGACTTGGAAACTGGACCCGCTGCGGGGAGTGGAGGAGTTGACAGTGTCAGACTGGTCCGACCTAGATACTGGGCCGGGTGGGTGGGAGAGGTGGGGCGGTCAGACCAGGTCCCACCTAGAAACTGGACCGGGTGGGCGGGAGTGTGGGAAGGTCAGACCAGGTTCCACTTAGAAACGGGACTGAGGGGGCGCCTGAGGGGCTCAGTTGGTTAAGCGGCTGCTTTCAGGTCGCGTCATGATCTTTGAGTCCCACATGGGGCTCCCTGCTGGGCAGGGAGTCTGCTTCTCCTTCTGACCCTTCCCACTCTCATGCTCTTTCTCTCTCTCTCTCAAATAATTAAAATCTTTAAGAAAAGGGACAGAGTCAGGATGTCAGACTGAGTCCGGCTTAGAGACCAGACTGAATCCGTGGTTGGACTGGGGTCAACTTAGACGAGGGCCACGGTGAGGCTTCAGGGGGATAAAATGGTAAAGCTCAGCAAGCAGGCTCGTCTTACCAAAGACAATCTTGAGTTACAGTGGCCACAGTGGAGAACTGTTCACCTAGAAAAACGCTCATTTATGAGGTGCCCTGGAGAAAACAGGGCTCGGCCAACCACCCAAGAAAGAGAAAGAGAAAACTATTTTTCCTCTTCTACAGTTTCTGGTGATCAGAATGGGACTGGCTGGGACATCCACTTCGCTCCTTAGTCTGCAGACAGGATCCTGGGAAAACTGTCAGAAGGCCGAAAAGAGTGGGAATGCTTACCAAAATCAGCTCTCCCCATCTCTGTCTGTGCTTCCTGGTTTGTTTTTCTTTTTTCTTTTTTAAGATCTTGTTTATTTGACAGAGAAAGAGAGTCCCAAGTAGGCAAAGAGAGAGAGGGAAGCAGGCTCCTTGCTGAGCAGAGAGCCCGAAGCGGGGCTAGGTCCTAGGACTCTGAGATCATGACCAGAGCCAAAAGCAGAGGCTTATTCCACTGAGCCACCCAGGCCTCCTGGTTAAGAGAAAGTGGGGACACCTGGGTGGCTCAGTCCATTAGGCCTCCAACTCTTGATTTTGGCTCAGGTTGTTATCTCAGGGTCCAAGCTAGGTGTGAAGCTTGCTTGAAATTCTTTCTCTGTCTAGGGTGCCTGGGTGGCTGCTCAGGTCATCATCCTGTGGTCCTGGGATCGAGCCCCATAACAAGCCCTGAATTAGGCTCCCCGCTCAATGTGGCATCTGCTTTTCCCTCTCCCAATTTCCCTCACCTGCAACCCCCTCTCCCATGTGCACTCTCTCTCTGTCTCTCTCTCAAACGAATAACTAAAAGATCTTTAAAAAAAAAAATTCTCTCTGCCCCTCCCTCATCTCCTCTCTCTCTCTCATAAAGAAAAAAGAAATCTAACTTTTAAAAAAAGAGGAAGGTAAAATTTTATGTTGTCCCTGCCTTTCTTAATTCAGATTGGCAGGCAAAAAAAAAAAAAAAAAAAAACCTTTGTAGGAATTGGATCTTTGAATTGTGATTTGTGAATCTGCATTTGGGTACCACTGATAGTGGATGCTTTCTCTTTTAGGGACAACTACTGCCTTCTTATTGGTCTCATTTTGTGTCCTGAGAATTTGGTCTGGCAACCATCAAGTTGGGCCCCCCAAATAGGGCCTATGCTTTCGATCACTACACCACATATCCTAGAATAACAGGCAGGATTGCAGAGAGATGGTATAATGTTATCACAACAGACATAATAAAGGGAAATTCGGTAAATACTGTTTCTAAAAGGAGTATTTTGGTTTTATCTGTGCAGTAGAATAAGGTACACAGACTGCATAGAAAAAAAAAGAGTTTTAAGCTCAGAGTGATTTACCTGCTGTGATTATTAATTGCATATGTCAACTTGGCTGGCACTTGGGGTGCCCAGATTAAACATGATTGCTGGCTATGACTGTGAGGGTGTTGCTGCCTGAGATTCATGTTTGAATCAGTGGCCTCAGAATGCCCTCCCCAAGGGGGTGAGCACCACCCAATCTGCTGATGGCCTGAGTGAAGCAAAAAACAGAGAAAGGGAGGATTTGTTCCCTCCCAGCCTGTCTGACTGAGCTGACTGATTCTGCCACCCTCGGACTGGAATTTATACCACCCACTTGCCTGGTTCTCAGGCCTTCCAACATTGGTTTTCCTGGATCTCCAGTTTGCAGACAACAGATGGTGGGATTTCTCAGTCAGCTGATTCCTCAATAAATCTCTTAATAGATCTTATTTTAAATATCCTATTGGTCCTGTTTCTCTGGAGGACTCTAATACACCTGTTTTAATGGTGATACATGTCTCACATAGGCTTGTTCGTCTTCCTTTTTCACCTTGGAAAGAGGTTTCTAGTAACATCTTAGGGTGCCACTCTTCTTTAGACCTTGCCTATTCATTATTTTTATCAATGGCATGGATAAAGATATGGACTGTAAACATATATTGGATTGTTTAACTCAAGATTCAAAAATAAGATGCCTAAGAACTAAGCATCTTAATCAAATTTAATAGAGACAGGTATCAAGTTCTATATTTAGGTTTATGAAGTGTATTTTTTTGAGAAACCCAAACTTGAAACACGTAACACAGCATCCTGTAAGTTTCGGTTCATTTGTCTTGGTCTCCTATTTATAGTAAGTGTAAGATTTGTATTTTTTTAAAGATTTTATTTATTTATTTGATAAAGAGAGAGGGAGAGATCACAAGTAGGCAGAGAGGTGGGCGGGGGGGCGGGGAGCAGACTCCCGACTGAGCAGAGAGCCTGTTTCTGAGCAGAGAGCCTGATTCGGGGATTGATCCCAGGACCCTGAGATCATGACCTGAGCCAAAGGCAGAGGCTTAACCCACTGAGCCACCCAGGTGCCCCTAAGATTTGCATTTGCTTTTCAGTATCTTTTGCAACTGTAATGGTACTTATTACCTGGGATTTGCTCAATAATAAATGTTAGATGGATTACAAATAAATGAATACAGGAAGGAAAACATCAAAGTATTTTATTTTGCAAAGATCAGAATGAATTAGTTCACTATAAGCTAAATTTCTGCTAAACTTAGGTTAAAACTGAAGAAAAAATAAAAAACTGTAGTAAGAGTTATTACAAAGTTATTACATCGTAAAAGAGTAACTAGTAAATTGTTACACTACAAGCCAAATGCTATTTTCTGAAACTCTCATTTCAAAAGATACATTAATATAATGCAGAGCATCAAGAAGATAATTCAAAATATGAGGAGTGCTTTAAAATTCATGAAAATTTTAGATAACTTTAGGTTGTCCCATGTTTAATTCAAAGCAAAAATTAAGAAATTTTTCCTTATATATTTGCAAGCTATCCAAAGTTAAAAATTCTGTGTTTTTTCCAGCAGTCTACAAATTTCATGAAAGCCAATTACCTGAAAAAAAAACAAAAGAAAGCATTTTTAACATTATTAGTAGTAATTACATTGTCTACTTCATGAAGTGTGTACTTTTTGTTTAGTAGGATTCAAGCAGGCCACCAAACCCGAGTGTCAGAAGAGGTCTGTTTTCTACTGAATGACCTCTAAAGGGCTTCACAATTCCATACTCAAAGTTATGTGATTTCATGGTCTGAAAAATTATATAGAATCCTAACAAATTTCTTCTATACCTTACAGTTAATTTTGGTACTCCTACTGTGATATGAATACACAAGGGGTGGCTGACATGGGTATAGTAAATAGGAGAACATGGCTTAAAAGCTTGGAACTTTTTTAATGTAAAGGAAAGTCATGGGTAAAAATAGTGTCATGAGCTTCCAAATAATGATGTGAGGTCAGAGATACAGGACCTTACACAGACAAATTAATAAACTTGGAAATGTTATTTTTTTTAAAGATTTTATTTATTTGACAGAGAGAAAGATCACAAGTAGGCAGAGAGGCAGGCAGAGAGAGAGAGAGGAAGAAGCAGGCTCCCTGCTGAGCAGAGAGCCCGATGCGGAACTCGATCCCAGGACCCTGAGAGCATGACCTGAGCTGAAGGCAGAGACTTAATCCACTGAGCCACCCAGGCACCCCAGGAATGTTACATTTTTTAAAAGATTTTATTTATTTATTTGAAAAAGGGAGAGAGTGCACATGCCTAGGTGGGTGGAGGAGCTGAGAGGGGCAGAGGGGGCAGAGAGAGAGAATCTCAAGCAAACTCCATACTGAGCACAGAGCCCAAAGGGTCAATCCCAGGACCCTCAGATCATGACCTGAGCCAAAACCAAGAGCCAAAACGAAGAGTTGACTACTCAACTGAATGAACCACCCAGGCACCCCAGGAATGCTATATGTATATATATATATATATATATATATATATATATATATATATATATATATATTTTTTTTTTTTTTTAATGGTATATTGGTGAGTTGTAAATAGTAAAACAGTAAAATTATTAACTATTAACTATTAACTATGAATGGGCAGGACTAACAGGAAGGAAGACTGAAAGTAGAGAAGTAAGCAGTGGCAACCATTTCTTGCCTGAATGTCTTGAACATAGCGCTGGGCTAACAATGTTGAAAAGTATCGTACTATATGTATAAGCAGACTGCATGCATAGTAGCTGAGATAGAAGATTCCATCTCAAAATAATTATGATTTCAACTATCAGTTTTGATTTTTTAATAGCTTCATATTACAGTTGACTAATTTTAGTTAGTATCTTCTAAAGGGCAAATAAAGGTTGATAAATTTCATTCGGTTAAGATGGTGAGAAAACTATAAAGCTTTTTTTTTCCCCCACCCCTACCAACAGTAAATGGGAATGCTCATTCTTCTACCCCTCACCAACATGAACAATTGGGTTATTCAGAAAAGTATAAAGCTTTTATAGGGTCTAAAATGACATGCAAAATGCTTAGGATACTGCATGGCACAAAATAAGCACTCAAAGTATTAGCTGTCCTTATTACATTATTGTAGTGCTTCAGGAAATAGGTGACCAAGATGTGAATATTGATAGTAGAAAAAGCAAAGACAGACCAGAATAGACACTCTTTGTAAAAAAAAAAAAAACAGAAAAATGATTGAAAATGAAGGTTTAAGGATTTTTTTTGAAGATTTTATTTATTTATCTGACACACAGAGAGAGAGATCACAAGTAGGCAGAGAGGCAGGCAGAGAGAGAGGGGGAATCGGGCTCCCCACTGAGCAGAGAGCCTGATGTGGGGCTCGATCCCAGGACCCTGAGATCATGACCTGAGCCAAAGGCAGATGCTTAACCCACTGAGCCACCTAGGCGCCCCAAAAATGAAGGCTTAAAAGAGAAAAAAGTTAGAAACAATAGACTAAAAGCACACAAAAGCCAACCAACCAAGATGAAAAAAAAAAAAAAAAATCAAAACACAGGTAGTGCCCCTAATGTGTTAAAATGGATATAAGTTCCCTGCTCAGTATTCACCATTTTAAGACTCATGTGTTCAAGGGCATTAAGGTAAATACAGAGAATGCCTGGAGACGTCTAAAGATGAAGTTGGAGAAGTCAGTCACTAATGAGGTATTGTTGATAGTGCCTGGGAAGTGAGTGACATAGAATTTATCAGGAAGCCAAGACCAGAATTTATAAAATGATGACAGTAAATGCAAGTTAATAGCATCTGTAGTGGTAACAAAACAAGATGGCTCAGAGTTCAGTCAAAAAAAAAAAAAAAAAAAAAAAAAGCATGGTACCAAGTAATAGAATAAGGAAAATTCAATGCTGAGAAAGCAGAGGTTAAGGATTTCTCAAAGAAGGGAATAGTTAGGCATACTAAGCAGATGACATAAATCATTTTATTTCTACCTGCCTAATTTTTTTTCTAATCTACAGAAGAAGTTAATGCTGACCTCTCAAGGACATAGTCTAGAAGTTTAAAGGCATTTAAATCCCTGTGAAGTGTAATGAGATACACAGAAAGATTTTGAAAAATTACAGCTATAGACAATTGGTATTTACATGAATATTTACTTCAAATCAAAATATTAACATACAAATATTTCCAATGAGTAAAATACCATATGACGAATATAGGACAAGTAAAAATGAACAAGAACTTCCATGATTATAAGAGAACTGAGCTTCTGAAATTTCAGTAATAAAAGTCACTTTTATTCATTTTTAAAAAAAGAATATTGAAAAATTTCCTGAGCAGGGCACCTTCTTAAGCATCTGCCTTCAGCTCAAGTCATGGTTTTGGGGTCCTGGGATGGAGCCCTACAAGCCCCAGCCCTTTATTGGACTCCTTACGCAACAGGAAGCCTGCTTCTCCCTCTCCCTCTGCCCTTCCCCCCTCCTTGTTCTCTCTCTCTCTCTCTCTCTCTTTTGTGCTCCCTGTCTCTCTCAAATAGATAAATAAAAATCTTTAAAGAAAAAGAAAAGAAAAGAAAAATCTCTTGAGCAACCAATTTTAGGGTTAGCATTGTTTTCAAGTCTACATTCTGGAGTAGAAGTGAATGAATGAATAAGCAAACAATATAAATAAGGTAATTTAATATAGCAAGAAATTTCATAGAGGAAATACAGCAGGGATAAAGAAAGTGGAAGGAGCTGGGCTGAGGGGCTATTTCCATAAGGTTAACTAGAGAAGGCCTCTTTGAGATTACATTTGAACAGAGATGTAAATAATGTGAATGAATGAGCCATTCAAATATATTGAAATTGTACCGATCAGCTCTCAGAAAGAGCCAGTACAAAGGCCTTATGATGCAAGGGTGAACAGACCAGTTAGAGTCTATGATAGCCTCAACTGCAGGCTGGGAAGGTGGTGAGAAGTGGGCTGGACTTGTGAATTATTTTGATATCATCCAACCCTTGATAATATTAGACACAGAATCCAATCATGTAGAATACCTTAAAGTCAATTTTAAAATCTTTTAATGTGTACTTACTGTGTCCCAGCCCATGGGATAGATTGAGAACTTCAGAACAATACATTCCCTTCTTAAAGGACCTCACAGCTCAGCAGAGGTGAACAAATGTAACAATTACGATAAGTGTACATCCTTCAAAAATAAAATTTGAGGGTAATCTGTCACTTCATTTGAGGGTGCGTTCGTGGAATCGACTTTCCAGCTGTTCTGAATACAGTTTAAGCAGATTACTTAGAAAGAGGCACTAAAGATGGGAAGGAAAACAGATAAAAGTTTATGCTGGCCAAGGGTCTGATGTGCAAAGGTATAGGGTCCTAAGCAAGTGGAGGAAGAGCATTCAGGTCCCTAAGGAGGGCAAATGGGAAAGGGTAAAAGGACAGAATCAGAGACGTTCTGATCTTTCTATTTAGATCCATACTTTGGCATAGATCATATCCCAGAGGCATTAAATCAATTTCAGGGAGAATGCTTTGGGGACAAAATGTCCTCGGTGTCTTGAATGAAAAGCCGAGGCTGATAGCTGTGATCTCTTAAATCCTAAAAAGCCTGCATTTCAGAGAAGAACCCAAGTTTTATTCTGAAGATATGAAAGACATAGCCATGCAAATGAGATAGATCATAGAGGAGTAAACCTGGAGAAGGGTAGAAGTCTAGTATATAATATGGTCCAGGTGAGAGATAATGAGAGATGTACCAATGGCAAGAGAAATGATGATAGACAGGGACAAACAATTCCAGAGGTATGGTGACTTACTGGCTATAAGTGGGGCAGAAGGTAAGACAGATGGATAGGAGGCGAGCATGAAGCTGGAATATCTGCCTCTGGTGACCAGGCGTGTGGAAATATGGAAATAAGCAGCATATGGAAAGCAGGAAGAGGTGCAGACTGGAGCAGAGGGTGTGAGAATGGGACGAGAAAAGAAGAGGAAATGTTCATTAATGGTGACTGAGAGTATTAGAAGGGAGTCCCACATGGGTCTCTAGCTAAAAGAGATGTTGAAAATACGGGTACAGATCCAAGAGCCATGAAATTACAGGTGTTTCTGATGTGGTTGTAAATAAAATCGCTCAAAGAGAGTATATGAGACTAGAGAATGGAGGACCAGCTTGTGGGGGCTGGGGAGGTTAGGAGAGGATGATCAGAACTTAAAAGTAGATGACATTAGAAAAGGCTAGAAAGAAAACTTACGTGTGACTTTAGAGGCATAAAAAGCCAAGCAAAATGGCATCATGGCAGCTTTAAAATGAGAGAATTTAAATGAGTGGCCAACACTCATTTATCTACTTAATAAAACTAAACAAAACACAGAAATTCAAGGTTGTAAATACATAGAGCTCTATATACTTATGTATCTATGTATTATGTATCTATGTATTTATGAAGCAAGTTAGGCAAACATTTTGAGATAAGAGCAAGGCATCTTGGGAGGAACAATGTTCATGTCATCTTGGGAGGGACAATGTCCAATCACTTGGGACTGTCCGGGGCATTACCAGGAATTTAAATATAGTGTACGTCTGATCCACTTAAAGCAAACTGAGGTCACTGGCTGTGGGTTATTCGTATTTCTATCCCTACTCACTCAACATATACCACAATATCCAACTTATGGTGAGGGACTAACACAGCTCTATAACTTTTTATTGGCAGAATAAGACGGCCAATAAGAAGAGCTCCAAAGTGCCAACACAATGAGCTATGGATGTTACATTCATTCTTTTGGCTTGGGAAACTTCATGAAGAATTTCCGCTAGTCAATAATGCAGTTCTCCCCTTGAGTATCTGAAGTAATAGTAAGTCAGATCTACTTGGCTGGATTGCAGAGTCCCTGTGCATTTGTCACGTGGAAGAGAGTGTAGAGAGAATTTCCTAATCAGAGATTAGATTTTATTTATTTGACAGAGAGAGAGAACACAAGCAGGGGGAGTAAGAAAGGGAAAAGCAGGCTTCCCGCCTAGCAGGGAGCCCTAGGCGGGGCTTGATCCCAGGACTCTGGGATCATAACCTGAGCTGAAGGCAGCCGCTTAATGACTGAGCCACCCAGGTGCCCCTGTCATCAGAATTTTGAATAAGGAACGTGGCTCAACAGGCTTCTCTGAGGGTTCTTGGTAAGAATTTAAGGGAGGGCGCCTGGGTGGCTCAGTGGGTTAAAGCCTCTGCCTTCGGCTCTGGTTATGATCCCAGGGTCCTTGGATCAAGTCCTGCATCGGGCTCTCTACTCAGCGGGGAGCCTGCTTCCCCCCGCATCTCTCTGCCTGCCTCTCTGCCTACTTGTGATCCCTCTCTCTGTGTCAGATAAATAAATAAAATCTTAAAAAAAAAAAAAAAGAATTTAAGGGATTTCTTGGTGGAGAGAACGTATCTCGACCGAGCGCTTGGATGCAGCTTCTTCATTTCCTACATGGGAGAAACTTACATCAATTCCCTGGACCCTGAGAAGCTAATACAATGCCCCTATGATAAAAATCAATAGATTAGGGCCTGCAGGTTTCCTTATCATCTTATCAAGTGCAGAAAGAATCATCCTGATGTTGCAAACAAATTGGCTACTTGTCCCTTCCATGCTTGCCACCAGGTTCCTCGGGCAAAATCAGTCATTCTATCTCCAGCTGTGACGATAAAAGTTGTATTGAGCAGGATGTTGTCAACCAAACCAGGAACCTTGGACAAAAGACTCTGGCTGAGAGCACGTGGCAGTGCCCTCCTGGAGATGAAGACTGGGATAAAGATCTGTGGGAACAGACCAGCACCTCATTTGTCTGGGGCACAGCCAACTACTGTGGCAACAACAGCCCTGCAGACAACATGGTTATGGAACTTAAGAGTAACCTGGCTTCAGGCATGCGTGTTCCCAAGCCTCTGCCATATGTTCTGCCGTGGAAAAACAATGGAAATGCGCAGTAACTGAACATCTCATCAAATGCCAGACCCTAGAAGACTCTTGCTTCTTCCTGCTACCAATCCGTTCTTCGTGGTCTTTCCTCCTAATCTAATTATAGAAAGATAAACTGTCTGTGACTTCCCAAAAAAAAAAAGAATTTAAGAGATTTCTTAATTTGAGTCTGCTAATAAGTTAACAGGACAATCCTCTTTACCTGTCGCAAGAATGGCATTTGTAGAGGGAAAGCTTTTGAAATTCTACCGCCAGTCAATTCAATTTCTACATTTTCAGAAAAAAATTTAGCACTTATTGAAATGCCAGGCTAGTCACATACTGGATAGCATAGAGGAATTTCCTTGCCATATATTTTAGCTTTTTAGTCTTTTTTCCCGAGAAATGTTTGTTTTCAATCCATTTTGGTTCTCAGGATAGTAAGAATTTTAAGGCATATTTATGGGTTTCTCTTTTGGCCAGTTAATTGTATTTAAGTTTGGTTTTTTGGTTTGGTTGGTTTTTTTTTTAAACCTATTTATGTATGTGTATTTATGATCTGCTAGCACTTTTTAACTGGAAAAAAAAAGGATTGTGAATTTTCCTTGTAAAGACTTCACTGATCCTTATAATGTGAGAAACTTAGAATATCAAAGTTAAAAGTGTAAGAAATAAAGTGATCATTTATCTGCTGAATCTCTTTCCAAATAAAAATACAATAAATCCTATACTGCTGTGAAATACAGGAGCTAGAAAATGCTCTCAATAAAATTGTGCTTTCAATTCAAGGTATAATCTACAACAAAATACTTTTTCCAGATTCGGTTTCATGATAGGGAGGCATTGTCTCTCATTCTCTGCATTTTCTGATTCAAGATATTTCACAATTCTGAAGGAGAACCAAAATAGAATAATAATTACAAAACAAAACAAAAAGAAACTGAGGAAGATAATTGGACAACTTCTTCTCAGCAACTAGATTTTCAAGAAACAGAAAAATGCACTGGAAATACTGTCTGGTTATTTAAACTAGGCTAAGATCTGAGTGTATACCCTATAGGTGTCATGGAGAAAAAAAAATTACCTTTTGGGGAGCAGAGTGGTTAAATTTCTAAGATTTATTGTTTAACCTCAGGAAGACTTTCAGTAATTTTGTATAAAATGTGTACATTTAATGGAAGGCATGCTATGCTTCTTATAAGAATTTGTTCCAAGTCTTTGTGTATAATTAATGGCTTGTCTACATATTTTTTCAATAAAACTATTCATACGGAATGTTAAGTAGGCATTTTCAATACCAGAATGAATGTATCTTTGTGAAGATACCATTTATCTACCATAACATCCAAAGCATAATGAGGAGATTTTGATACACTGCAGATTTAGAACTGACTTGGAAAACAAAGCCCCAAGATACTGTCTTGTCAGCACAAAGTAAATAAATTCATCACAGGAAGTTGAGATTTAAATTCGGAAACTTGTCAGCAATGAAATTAAAGTGATTTTTTTTGTTTTGTTTCACAAGTTTCTTGACTCCAGATTATATGGGTTAGAGAATTTACTTTCCAATAAGATAGTTGATGCATATAAAACTTGAAATTGAGAGTTCTGCCTTTTAAATAGATAAACTATAAAAAAAGCCACAAATCATTGAAGTGGCAATTGAGAATCAAAGAATAAATTCTTTTCACTTTTTTTTAACAAAGCAACATCTAGATTTTTTGTAACAATAGATCAGAAATTCGGATATTCACTAAATTTAACTTGTGATTTTGTATTTTGACAAAAATCACCAAAATATGAAAAGAAAATTTTATTATTTTAATATGCCAACAAGTAAAAGTTGTTATTTATTCACATTTTCTGATAGAAATATAGAAACAAAGAATCCCAAAGTAGATAACTAGTAACTGGAAGTATACAAATCATATATAATCTCTGAAACAAAAGTATCTTTCTAGATGGTATGATTCAGGAAGAATCCTGAATTTGGAGACCGAGGCAACTTTTCCAGCAGTTCTTAAGTTCCACTGAGAAACGCAGGTTTTTTTTTTTTAAGATTTATTTATTATTTGACACAGAGAGAGAGATCACAGAGAGGCAGGCAGAGAGAGAGGGGGAAGCAGGCTCCCACCAAGCAGAGAGCCCGATGCGGGGCTCGACCACAGGACCCTAAGATCATGACCTGAGCCGAAGGCAGAGGCTCAAGCCACTGAGCCACCCAGGTGCCCCAGAAACGCAGTTTTTAATGCTGCAATTAAACACCTGACTCTCAAATTATGAAAGCCAAAGTGTTGAGATTAAAAGATAAATTGTCACCCAGAGAATAAAGAAATAGTAATTCAAAGGGATACATGCACCCAAAGTTCATAGGAGCATTATCTATAATAGCCAAATTATGGAATCAGTGTCCATCAACTGATGAATGGATAAAAAAAATATGATATATTACACACACACACACACACACACAATGGAATATCACTCAGCCATAAAAAATAATGAAATATTGCCATTTGCAACAATGTGGATAGAGCTAGAGCGCATTATGCTAAGGGGAAACAGAGAAAGACAAATATGTCTTTCATATTTGTCACTCATAGGTGGAGTTTAAGAAACAAAACCAATGAATATAGGGAGGGAAAAAGAGAGAGGAGGCAAACCAAAAATCGGAATCTTAATCATAGAGAACAGACTGATGGTTAATGGGGGGGGAGGAATCGGTGAACTAGGTAATGGGGATTAAGGAGGACACTTGTGATGAGTACTGGGTGTTGTATGGAAGTGCTGAATCACTATATTGTAGCCCTGAAACTAATATTATACTCTATGTTAACCAACTGGAATTTAAATAAAAACTTTTAAAAATTTTTTTAAAAATTAAAAATGGGGCACCTGGGTGGCTCAGTGGATTAAGCCTCTGCCTTCGGCTCAGGTCATGATCTCAGGGTCCTGAGATCGAGCCCCACATTGGGCTTTCTGCTCAGCGGGGAGCCTGCTTCCCCCTCTCTCTCTGCCTGCCTCTCTGCCTGCTTGTGATCTCTCTCTCTGTCAAATAAATAAATAAAATCTTCAAAAAAATTTTTTTAATAAAAGGTAAATTATCATTTGTGAATCATAAATTCTGAACCCCTTAAATCACAAGTGCATGTAGAAAGGGGATTCTTACACAGGGATCCATGGGTAGAAAGGCAAAGTTTTGTCAAAAATCTATATACAAGCTTTGTGTTTGTTTAAGGAGGGTCACTAAGATTAACATATGTGCAAAGATATCTGTGACCTACTGAAAATTAATAAATATTTTAAATCTTGTGCTAGAACTGTGTTTAGCCTATACCAGCTTATAAGCTTTCAGCAATTCTGTGGACTAGTTGTTAAACTGCTGGTAGCTTGAAATTGGTCATGGTGATAGTACTCACACCATAAAAATGGGAAAATGTTGGGGCGCCTGGGTGGCTCAGTGGGTTAAGCCGCTGCCTTCGGCTCAGGTCATGATCTCAGGGTCCTGGATCGAGCCCCGCATCGGGCTCTCTGCTCAGCAGGGAGCCTGCTTCCTCCTCTCTCTCTGCCTGCCTCTCTGCCTGCTTATGATCTCTGTCTGTCAAATAAATAAATAAATAAAATCTTAAAAAAAAAATGGGAAAATGCTAGAAATCAGGGCTTTTCTCCTTTCCCCACTCTTCTCCCCCAAGTCAGTATGCTTATACAACACCGGGTTGTTCTCTGTTTTCAGGAGATTAAAAAAAGAGGTCTGTTATGAATAAAGGTAAATTATATACATCTTTGTTTTTATACTTTTCTGTGTCCACTTGCTTAATAGCATTTCAGCAATATCTAATTGAATACATTAACATTCAGATGTCATTAATAACAAATCTTTGTTAATTATTTCCTCCCAGTGGAGGAATATAAATATCGTACCAGATATAGAATGATATCATAGAATGATTGCATTTAATGATAAAAGAAGGTTAGTCAACTCCCTGGAAAGTTAAGATTTTTTTTCCAGGAATTTATACCCAAGATTTTAACCTACAAGCAAATATCTCCAAAAAAGTAAATTTTTTTTTTGAATTATAAATATTCCACTCACCAAGCTGCTGAGACATTTTACTTTCTGGTATTTTAAAATGAAAACAAAACACAAGAATGTGTCAATGAAGCAAGTGAAAATCAAAAGGGTACAGACTTTTGCAAGTATCATGAGCTAAAAATAAAATGAAAAAGTTTGAAGTCTTAAAAACAAATCTGTAAGAGAACTAAAAGCCTAGGAAGATATAACCCCAGTAAATTACGAAAAGCTTTGGGGGAAAAAAAAGGAAGTAACAAAGTAAAAATCCCTGATAAAGCCAAAAAAGTTTGGATGGCAGTCAAAGGAAAAAAAAAAAAAAAAAAACCTGGAAGGAAAAAAAATAAACCTTATAAGAAGGCTTAACTATGGAAATACATCCCCTGGAGAAATATAACCGCTGCGAATTAGTGGAGGTGGATAGGCTAGGCTGGGTGACTAAGGGCTGTTAACATAATTAAAAAGATGGGGGATTTCTGTAGCTGAAGATAAAAAGCCTGAAATATATTATGATGTAGTAAAGTAAATGTATTATCAGCTCTTGAAAAATAGGGGCATATAGAAGAGACAAAGTAAAATTTTGTGCATGAAGTTCAAATTTTCCATTTGTCAACTAATCTATTAAATATTTTATAGCAATTAGACTAAGAGCTACCAAAAACAGAATAGACATTCAGAGCTCCCATGTTGCAATGGCTACACATAAATCTAGATACTTTTCCAGAGTCTATCCAAAGTCAGAGTTTGTGGAGTATCTTAAGAAACAACCAGGGAATATTTTTTTTTTAAAGATTGGACTGCATATATAATTGATCTTTTTGAGATATTTATTCTGAAATTCAGTTTGGAATCCGAGTTTTAACTAGATTTGTGTTTATAAAATGAAATGCAACCAAAATCACCAGCCAATAACTGAGTTGTTTTCACAGGGCATGTACATTGGTATAAAGTTATTTTATGTAGAGTCATATGATATTTAAATTGAAAATATTAACATTTTCAGAATTCTTTTAGAGATTTTGATGAATAAATTCCTCAGAAATAGAGGTCTTTATTAACAAACTACTGTTAAAGAATTTATACATTATAAAATATTGCTGAACACAACGACAGATGTGAATGACAAAGTCATGTCACATGCTCATTAGTTTTCGTTCACAGAATTGACATTTTATCAAATAATAAAAATTTTGAAGTTCATTTTCTATGTCCTCAAGCTTCCCTTTCCGAGACCTTTCCCTTCTGGGATATAAGAATTTCCCTAATTTCAGGCATCTGGGAAAAGTCTGGGTTCTCTCCACCCTTCCTACTCATGTAGATTTGTAATTGTCTGTTATATGATCATTTCCAAAGTTGCATTTGACCAATGATATATTATAAATTAAATGCTTTCAAAATAATGTGCCAGTTAAGCTTTTCATATCTAATTGCTGGGTGAGAATATTTGTCCAATGACCCTCAAAATCTCAAACACTAGTCATCTCTCCAGACTGACTGATTTTGGTCCAGATGAGAATGCTGAAGGTCTATATTTCAAGGTGCTCATAGTAGTAAGTGTCTATTTCCTCAATCAGTAGTTTCATCCAGGATCTCTCCAACTTTGATTTTCTACTGGGCTCCCCCATTCCAAACGCACACATTTTGAGCCCAGCTTGGGAAACAGACCCTGGGTTTGAATCTAAGCTATGTTATAATAAGAAACTAAGTTTAACTCCATTCTCAGTTTCTTCATTATGAAGTAAGCATCATCAGAGAATGAATGTAGATAGGTGACAGTTCATAGAGAGGGGTTAGACTATGAATGTAGATGTAGTAAAGGAGGTATAAATGGTTTTAGGAGTTAGAAAATTGTCTTCTGGTTGATTCAATGACCTCAGGGAAGCAGCAACCAAAGAGACTGATTTCTGGGGAAATATTTGGGGGCTTAAGAGACGGGAGAAGATGCAAAACTGCTATCAAGGCAAATTAGATGAAGAATGGGTTGGGGTATATGCAGTATGATTGATTAATTGGCAGTCAGGAGATTCTCAGTTACAAATTTACAGTGGAGAAGACTGTGTGTCTGGTGATTTGTTCCATATATCCAGTTGCTTAAGAATAAATGGAAATTTGGATCTTGCCAGGGTTATTTTCCAAGCTGATTCAACAAATTGAAAGGGAATGAGGAAGTTAAGGATGTATGTAAGCAATTGATGGACCATGGAATTTAGGCAGGAAAACATGTTGAGAGAGGACCTCAAAAGAGTGAGGTTTGGGACACCTGGGTGGCTCAGTCGGTTAAGCGGCTGCCTTTGGCTCAGGTCATGATCCCAGAGTCCTGGGATCAAGTCTCACATCGGACTCCCTGCACAGTGGGGAGCTTGCTTCTCCCTCTGCCTCTCCCTGCCACTCTGCCTGCCTGGGTGCTCTCTCTGACAAATAAATAAAAATAAAATCTTAAAAAAAAAAAAAGAGTGAGATTCAACATTATGTGGTAAGATAATACAGGGACCCCAGAGAGACTGGAAGATTCTAAAGTCAGAGTATTGAAGGAAATGATGAAAGGAGATGGGAGAATGGGACACATGAAGTTATGAGCACAGAAGAGTTGCTGCTAAATAATGGCAAGATCTTGGCCCTTCAGAAGAGGTGGTCTCCAGACCAGCAGCATCAGCATTACCTACGAAATTATTAGAATTTCATATTCTCAAGCTCTTTGAGACAACTGTACTGCCTTCAGTAATTAGAACCACAGGTCTAGGATGTGTCCTGTAAGAAAGAGTTAACAGGTAGGTTAATGTGATACTGTGATAGAAAAAATATATATTTGGTCTTTACCCTAAACCCTGGCACAGAGCTTCTGAAACCTAGTAAGTTCATGAAAGATAAGCATCTTTTGTTATTCATAATAGCTCCCTTTCTGAGTTTATGTTAATGAGGTGACTGATGTGGCTGGGGGCCCTTAGAGAGCCTCAGGGTGGTCGATGGTCACCAGAAAGAACAAGGCATGAATTAGAAGGTTGGAATCTTCATTCCGCCCCTCCCTCCGTCGGCGATGGCACAGGGGCTAGAGATTAAATCATCAGCTACTGGCAATTAACTCAACAATTATGCCTATGCAATATAAACTATAAAGACTCTGAAAAAAAATAATTTTTTTTTCAGCTCGGGAGAGCTTCTTGGTTGGTGAACACATCAAGGAGCTGGTAGGGTGGATACACCCAGATTGGGTATTACCAAACCTGCATAGGGAGTGGTAGGAACTCTGATTATACCGAGTGGGTCAGAAGAACAGAATGGGAGGCCTGAACTTGCAACTGGTATCTGAAATGGAGGGCAGTCTTGAGGGACTGTCCTTAACTTGTGGGATAGGACACTAACTACAGGGAAATCATTTCAAAATTGAATTGAATTGTACGACACCCAGTTGATGTCTGGAGAGTGGAGATTTGGTTAGTGTTATAGGGGCCTCCATTGTAACACATGACATGTTGATTATTTCGAATTGAAGCTCTTTGAGAAACAACCCATATGAGGACACTCAGACCCTCATCTGTCCCCAGGAAAGGAGGAAAACAAATCTCCCCTATGAAAAATACCCTGCTACATGGACTAAGTAAAAAGACACCCTTTGCACCAAAGATAGTAACTTCAAAGTCACAAAGGCTAGAGAGATAAACCTTACTTTTTAGTAACCTACTACCTCAGCCCAAATTCCACATAGAATTTCTTACCAATTAAAGCTCCCAAACATCTGTTATCCTTATTCTGTAAATTCCTCACAAATTCATCATTTCTTTATAAAATGTGTAAAACTGCCTCTCAGGACAGCTTTTGCTGCATCCCAAAGGTCTCGGAGCATTGTGTTTTCTTTTTCATTTGTTCCCATGTTTTTTTTTTTTAATTTTCTTTGATTTCCTGGTAGATCCATTCATTGTTTAGTAGTATGTTGCTTAACCTGCATGTATCTGTGGTCTTTCCAGATTTTTTCTTGTGGTTGATTTCTGGTTTCATAGCATTGTGGTCAGAAAAGGTACATGGTAGGACTTCAATTTTTTATTTATTTATTTATTTATTTATTTGCATTTGTTGAGGCTTGTTTTGTGACCTAATATGGGATCCACTCTGGAAAATGTTCCAGGTGCACATTGGCCATAGCAAGTTTTTTCTAGACATGTCTTCAGAGGCAAGGGAAACAAAAGCAAAAATAAATTACTGAGATTACATCAAAATAAAAGCTTCTGCACAGCAAAGGAAATAATCAACAAAACAAAAAGGCAACCTGTGGAATGGGAGAAGATATTTGCAAATAACATACCTGATAAAGGGTGAGTATCCACAATATAAAAAGAACTTACAAAACTCAACACCCAAAAAAACTAATATTCCAACTCAAAAACGGGCAGAACACATGAATAGATTTTTTTTTTCCAAAGAAGACATACAGATGGCCAACAGACACAGGAAAAGATGTTCAACATCACTCATCATCAAGAATATGCAATTCAAAACTACAATGAGATATCGCCTCACACCTGTCAGAATGGCTAAAATCAACAACACAAGAAACAACAGGTATGAGTGAGGATTGGAGAAAAAGGAATCCTCTTGCACTGTTGGTGGGATGCAAACTGGTGCAGCAAACTGGTGCAACTGCTGGTTGCATCTTTTTGAGATTCCTCAAAAAGCTAAAAACAGAACTACCCTACTATCTAGCAATTGCACTACTAAGTATTTACCCAAAGAATACAAAAATACTAGTTCAAAGGGATACATGTACCCTGATATTTAGAGCAGTATTATCTACAATAGTCAAATTATGGAAACAACCCAATGGTCCATCAACTGATGAATGGATAAAGAGGTAATTACACACACACACACACACACACACACACACACACACACAGAGGAATATTACTCAGCTATAAAAAAAGAATGAAATTTACAATGATGTGGATGGAGCTAGGGACTATTATGCTAAGCAAAGTAAGTCAGTCAGCGAAAGGCCAATACCATATGATTTCATTCATCTGTGAAATTCAAAAAACAAAACGAAGGAGCAAAGGGGGGAAAAGAGAGAATGAGGGGCAAACCAAGAAACAGACTCTTAACTATAGATAAGAAACTGATGGTTACCTGATGAGGTGGGGGGGGTGTGGGTTAAATAGGTGATAGGGATTAAGGAGGGCCCTTGTGATGAGCACCAGGTGTTGTATGGAAATGTTGAGTCATTATATTGTACACCTGGAACTAGTAGTGCACTGTATATTTACTAACTGGAATTTAAATAAAAACACGTATAAATACATACATACATATATACATAAACAAACAAACAAACTGAAAAATTACTACTTTAAGTCATGCCCATTTCGGATCTCTCTAGAAACGGAAATTGGAAAACAAGAGCAAGAAGATTTAGCAGGAAAATCTGCCCTTTTTATTCCCAGGAGGAACTATAGGCAACAATATTATATACAAAGTTAGAAGAATTTTATAATTGTTTGTTGTCATATTTTATAAACATTGAGCGAGCTGAATTGTGAATCAGAACTGCCTGGTGAGTACAATACTCTGTTTAATATAATTTTCTTATATTTGTTGTTGAAAAATCTTAGTTTTCCTTTGCTAATTCAGCTTTCAGAACCTGGTACTGATACATATAACTCTTATTAAATGTAGCTGTGGCATATGATTGGGAATCATGAGGAAATTGTTAGGTTTCATAGCAGCTTTATGTCACTAGACATATGTCTAGCTACTCATATCACTACTTTTAAATGTAGTCTTGAACTGAGATTTTGCTACCTACTTACCTGCAAAGTATAAAGATAATTCATTTCTCTGATTGAAAAATTTTGTTCCCTGGGGACAGAAGACTCAGATTTCTCTCTCCTCTGTTTAGTATGAAAATACAAAAGGATGTGACTTTTAGAGTCTGACAAGCCTGAGATCCACTGTGGTTTCTTCTCATAAGCTGTGTATTGTCAACAAGTTATGAACCTTTTCAAAGCATGGAAACAATTACATTAGCTGGAAACATGAGTGTGATAATTTGAAGATATGGTATCAATATAATTTCTGGGACATAGTCAATTTTTATAAATGTTGACTTTCGAAGATATGGTATCAATATAATTTCTGGGACATAGTCAATTTTTATAAATGTTGACTTTCTTCTTTTATGATTCAACATCTAATGATTCTGCAATCAATCCCCATGTGTGAGGTTTTCCCCCAAAATCAAGCAATTCTCTACACCCGCTGAGTGTCCTACAGTTTCACTCACTTCTCAAACTATCTACCTGGATGCCTACCTACCATCCCACGAGACTGTCCCTCACTTCAGAGGCCAATCTCAAGTTACCTGTGCTTCTGACCAGGCTATGAATCAATGGTTCCCATGACCCACTACTAAGGTTCAATTAATTTGCTAGAATATCTCACGGAATTCAGGATACTGTTTATTCCCTAAATTATAGGTTTATTATAAAGGATAATAAAGGATACAATCAATAGCCAAAAGAAGAAATAGATACAGAGGGCAAGGTATGGGAAAATGTGTGGAGTTTCAATGCTCTTAATGCACTATTCTCCCCAAATCATCACATGTTTAGCAACCCAGAAGCTCTATGAATCCCATCCATTTTGGGGTTGACAGAGGCTTCGTTATATAGGCATGACTGATTAAATCACTGACCATTGGTGACTGATTCTACTTCCCTGAAAATGAGGGAAAGGGACTATTCATGGTGGTTTCCCCTAGCTGCCAGCATCTCCCCTGCCCCCACCCTTAGGGGATTTCTAAAAGTCACTTCATTGGCAAACTCAGGTGTGGTTGAAAGGCACTAGTTATGAATAAGACACTCATTTGACCATTATAGTGCTGAAGCAATTTCAGGAACAGAGGACAAGACACCAAATATGACAAATGATGGTTTGATTTCTCCTATTGTTCAGGAATGTCCAAGGATTTGAGGAGCTCTAGGCCAGGAACCATGAACAAAGACCAAAATATATATTCTAAGTCAGAATGTCACAACATCTAAATAGAAGCCAGTTGGCAATTGTTAAGACATTAGTGTAAAAATAAAGTTTGTTGTTGGACCTTCAATTATTGAAAGCTTATTTTATAGGAAGCAAAATTAACATTTTCTCCTCACACTCACACAGACTAAGGAGGCAGAGACAGTGTTCCTACAAGGATGGAGACAGGATTCTGTGTACGCACAAGAAGAATGTGAGAGAATGGTTTTATTATCAGGTGCTTTCCTTTTACTGGCAGTAACATCTGAAGAACTTTATGGCATATGAAATAGACCTTAAATGGACTTAAGTGCTGGGAAATTTTCATAAGTGTGTTTTATTTCGTCTCTGGAAATCTGGGATCCAATAAAATTGTTTTGCTAATTCATTCAGTATGTTCTTTCCAAGTGAAGCTATTTATATTCTAAACTTTATAGATATACATAATTATTAATGCAAAAGCATAGCATATCATTTGTGACTACATGAAAACTAACCGTATAACAAGGGAAATGTGATTTTGAAACATCTTAAGGGAGGGTCGCATAACTTAACAAATATTTATGAATTCCTGTCCCAACTGTAAAAGCATGTATATCTTGAACAGATGACTGAAGGTAAGTGATCTCCTTAAAGAACTTGACTGTGAAATAGGTTTTAATTTCCATGCAAACTGTAGTACTGTTGTTCTAAAAAAGAAAGATTAAAAAGAAAGTACTTAAAAGTGAAAATAAAGATGTAGCTTATTAGCACCTTATTTTGTGAATTGGACCTGCAGAATGAAACCTTTCTTAGGAACAAACTGAAGTTAGTTGTGTATATGGAGTGTAAATTGATAGTGTCCATATTTTCCTCTTCTCAAAGAGAAATATGTAATTTGCACTTCAAAACCCCACTACAAATTATTAGCTATGTCCTAAGCAGTTATTCATGTTAAAATTATTCTCACTAATTATCAAATAGGCCCTGGTTCATTATAATGAGATGTTCCTATGATCCAAAGTTGAATGATATAGAGAGACTTGGGAATTTTAATCTTTTGTTAATCTTTTGGAAAATCAGTTCTAAAAAGGGAAATACCTGTAGAATACTATTTCTACTCAAGCATGTTTCCATTTTCAACACACTTTTTCCTATGTTAACCCCAAAAATGCTTCTGACTAGCAGGAAGAGCCATTATAATTATGTACAATTACCCAGGGGTGAATTAAACATGGATTTAAAGAATTCAATGTTCATAAGAATAAATATCTCAAGCATTTCTTTTTTTTTTTTTTTTTTTTAATTTGACAGAGAGATCACAAGCAGGCAGAGAGGCAGGCAGAGAGAGAGGAGGAAGCAGGCTCCCCAAGAGAGCAGAGAGCCCGATGCGGGGCTCAATCCCAGGACTCCGAGATCATGACCTGAGCCGAATGCAGCGGCTTAACCCACTGAACCACCCAGGTGCCCCTTCTTTTTTTTTTTTTAGGCATTTCTTGATATAGTGCTATTTTTGGTTATTTTTGTGACAAAAAACATGAATACCTTGAATATCTAAGTTATCAAAGGAAAATACATTCAAAGGCATGATTTTATAAATAAGCCATATGTGTACAACAAAATCATAAAACCCTACATTTAAAATTGTCTTTATAAAAAAAAGAAATAAGGGGCGCCTGGGTGGCTCAGTGGGTTAAAGCCTCTGCCTTCGGCTTAGGTCGTGATCCAGGGTCCTGGGATCGAGCCCCGCATCAGGCTCTCTGCTCCCCAGGAAGCCTGCTTCCTCCTCTCTCTCTGCCTGCCTCTCTGCCTACTTGCGATCTCTGTCTGTCAAATAAATAAACAAAATCTTTAAAAAAAAAAAAAGAGAAATAAAAACAGACAATTGGACAGCCAGTTATTGGCACTATGGTAAGATTACCCTGGTAACCTGGTACCAAGAGAACCTTTGGTACTTAAAAGCCTAATTAGCCATTTGTCCGAAGAAGGCCATCATTGCTGCCACCAAATTTTACTCAAAGAGGCAAGTGGCAAAGACGGAAGTGGAATCTCATGGGTATTTAAACCAGAGATTTACCAATTATTACTTAAAGCTGACTTAGAATACACTATCCAGAGGTTGAAAGATTTTGCCTTCTATAGAAACTTCCAGTAAGATAGGCAGGCCCTCCTGGAGACTCTTACTAAGTAGTTCGGTATTTAAGACAGTGTACTCTTAAGTATTTTGAAAATGATACACATTCTTCAGAGAGCAGAAGTTACCCAATTCTCTTGGACTATTCTAGATTTTATACTTTACAGTTGAAATGCCAAATTGTTTTATCATTACGATGAAAACATTCCCAATTAGCCTTTGTTTCATTCTCAAAATTTGGAATAACGCCTGGCAGCTGGAGAAATGTTAGGGATATACATTCAAGGTTAATGATTGGCACTTTCTAATAAACTATAGATGATGGCATATACCCGTTTACTGTCTAAACTCACTTTATAAAACCCTGTTAAATAAAAATCAGTGTTGAGAAACTAAGAAATAAAGATAGAAATAGAGAAACTAAGAAATAAAAATAAAAACAGACAATTGCACAGCCAGTTATGGGTGCTATAGCACCCCATAAATGATGCCCGTGGATGGCGTCCAAAGATGATGCCCGTGGATGGTGCCCAGAGATGATGGCATACACCTGTTTACTGCCTAAACTCACTTTATAAAACACTGTTAAATAAAAAGCAGTGTTGAGAAACTATTTTTAATGACAAACTGTTACACAGAAAAAGAAATACATACATTCTGGACAGGTGAAAAGAATACACAGCCTCTTACTCTATATGATTCTGGTGTTAAAAACAATTCTTAAATCATTATTTCTCTTTTATTTTCAAAAAACCATAGGAGAGCTTTGAGAAAACACCTAGATGATTTAATAAATAGAAAAACAAATGTCAGGATGCTGTAAGTTAGTAATTTAACTAGTAGGTGGTAACTTACAAGATTTAAAGTGCTGTAAACTAAAACAAAAAGAACACTTTCCTGAAAACTTTTAAATGCCTGAAAATTATATTGACTGTCCTAAAACCCACACAGTTGGATATATTCTACAGCAGTAATTCAAAAAGATAGCTTTACATACCATATGGAATTTATATTTATAGTGAGTTTAAGTAAGGAATTGATTACTCGTTATCAGTGGAGGAGAAGAAACTCACACCAGAACTGATGTGTGTAAATCATGTTAAAATAAATTGATGTAGAAATTAAACAATACCTTCACCCCAGATGTGCGAAGAACAAAGAAAATTTTTTAAATTGGCTACTAAATCCCTTCCCTGAAAGATCTTTGAGTCCAGACAATTGCATCCATTACTGATCCTCAGAGTCTCATGTTTCAAAACACATTCTAGGGCACCTGGGTGGTTCAGTTAGTACACATCAGCCTTCGGCCCAGGTCATGATCCCAGACTCTCCAGACAGAGTCCCACCTTGGGCTCCCTGCTCAGCAGGGAGTCTGCTTCTCCCTCTGACCCACATTCCACTTGTGTTCTCTCTCTCTTATCTCAAATTAAATAAATAAAGTATTTAAAAAACAAAAAAACAAACCACATTCTTTTGCAGCTATAAGGTAAGCAGACATTAAAAAAGAAACAATCAGGGGCGCCTGGGTGGCTCAGTGGGTTGGGCCGCTGCCTTCGGCTCAGGTCATGATCTCAGGGTCCTGGGATCGAGTCCCACATCGGGCTCTCTGCTCGGCGGGGAGCCTGCTTCCTCCTCTCTCTCTCTGCTTGCCTCTCTGTCTACTTGTGATCTCTCTCTGTCAAATAAATAAATAAAATCTTAAAAAAAAAGAAACAATCAAATATCTAGGTAGGTAGTTATGGTGAGGGAGATTCATCCACAGGTGCGTTGGCCCTCCCTGGAGTAGGGAGCATGCCACATGATAGGCAGGTCACCAGAACAAGGACAAGGGAACCGGTCAGTAGCAGAGTCCAGATTAGAACTGAGAGCAGGTATAGGTCATGGAATCTATTGTCATTTTTCTCACTTAGCAGCTAGCGTTTTTAGTGTCCTGTGAGGCAGAGAGAGTGCCCTTTGTTTCTGTTTGTTTGATCTAAGTCCTGCATGGTTTAGGACTATTCCTTGAACTTAGCTGTTTGTTGAATAATTAATGATGACTAAAATCTGTCCACAGGTCATGTGTAGTACTGAAGAGGGACTACAGCTATTAAGGTATCTATTAGAAGTCTTACTTTTTATAAAGCCTCTAATTAATTATTGATATGTATTGCTAACAATTTCACTCTCACAAGGTAGAGAAAGTGGGGAGGTTATTTGGCCTCTTGGCTCCTCTTCCTTTGCCTTCCTTAGCCCTCTCCCTTGGTCCACACACAGGCAATTTTGTGGTTTTCAATTCATTTTGTACCTCTGCTAGAACTTCTTTCCATCCTCCAGTGTAAGCAACTTGTCTTCTGCCCAATATTCACTCACAGAGGGACAAGCTGTAAGAAGTCACACTCTAGATGATAAGGGGAAAGAAGCATCACTAGGACTAGAATGACTGTCTCCTATGGTAAAAATACATATTTCTGCTGGATCTCAGTGCTGTTTTTCATTGAGCCCATGTCCCAAACTGGCCCTGAGTTAGGTAGAAGAATAAAGATTGGGACATTGTTTATCCTCAAATTCCCTAACCTAACTACCAAGCTGAACAAGTTAGAAGCTCACCTCACCACCCTTTGTTTCTTCATGTCAGGATGCTTGATGGTGTGGGAAACTCAACTCATAATAACCCAGAGTAAAAAACTTAGCAACCGACCTTCTCTCTCCTTGTTGAGTTACATCTCAAGGCAACCTCCCAGCAAGTCAGCCTTAAGCCCAAGTGCCCAATCATACACTTTAGTGGAGAATTCATCACAGCCAACTGCCGCTAGAACCAATCAAGACCATACCAGAGACCAAAGTTCTGACTACCTGACTTGCTGCTGTCATGGTACCTAAAAAAAAAAAAAAAAAAAGAGTGTGTCATCTATAAAAGCTGATATGTAGGCAATGCCCAGTAGCATTTTTTTTTTTTAACTTTCAAATTTATATCTTCAGGGCCACAAATTGGGGATAGAGTTAGGCTTACATTTAAAGGAGCTAAAAATATTTGAAGACAAAAGCAGTAACCAATTTTATACAGGAATTTTTTTTTAAATACCTAGCTTTCTTTGTGTTTTTTAAATTGTATGATTTGTTGATATAATGCTCTTTTTAAATGAAGTGTGCTTTTTTTTGATAAAAAGAGAACGGAAAAATATACTATTGACATCATCAAAGCTATAGGAAAACCATCTGTATGTCCCACAAGCCTCCATCACCCACCTGGTAGCCATTTACCAAAATTGAAATCCAAATACAAGAGAAAGTAAATAGTATTTGTGTTGTACTTGCCTTCCAAGCCTTCCAAGCCCAAATCTATAAAATGAGGAGAAACTTCCTAATTATTCATAATTTGCTCTGTGGAGTTGAAACAGATGGATTATAAAGATGATTCCATGATAAACAACTAAATGTGGTTACTACCTTCTGTGCTTTCTTGGTTCATATTTTTATTGTTTTTTTTTCTTTATAAGCAGATAATTCTTTCTTTTCTGTAGCAATGCAAAATTTGTAGCTGCATTGGAAATGTCATAGTTATTTTTATTTTCTTAACTGTAGGTGTCTATTTTAAAAAGGTAGAGAAAACAAACAGGGAAGTCTGGTGTTGGAAAGGGTAAAGAAAAATAAAGCTTGAAGAGGAAAGACTGTGCGAGTTATTTGAAAACAAAAATTCTTAAGAGATAGGGGAGATAGTTAATTAGATTAAGATTCTTTTCTAAGTTTTCCTGTTTCTTCATCTCTTGGAAGACATTTATTGATAGCAGAAAAGAAAGAAAAGTTTAAAAATATAATACTTAGGGGCGCCTGGGTGGTTCATTTGGTTAAGCGACTGCCTTCAGCTCAGGTCATGATCCTGGAGTTCCAGGATTGAGTCCCTCATCGGGCTCCCCAGTCAGCAGGGAGTCTGCTTCTCCTTCCGATTCTCCCCACTTCATGATCTCTCTCTCCCTCTCTCTCTCTCTCTCTCACTCTCTCTCGAATTCTCTCTTTCAAATAAATAAATAAAATCTTCAAAAAACAAACAAACCCAAAATACTTAGGTGTAATGAGACTGACCATTTTATGAAGATGTTACTGAAGCTGCACCTTTCCAACACTAGTCAGCCTGGCATTATGTATGCATGCGATATGAGGGAAAGTTAACACACATTGTTGGACGGGTGATCGAATCGTGATTCCCAGAATAGAATCAGACACTGATTCATTTTCCTCTTGAGATTCCATAATCTTAGTATCTAAAATTGAAAACTCAAAGGAAGTTTAAGATACACAGTTTTGTTCAAAATTAAAAATCAACAGGAATCTATTATTACAGATAAATATGTTTTGTTTCACTGTCAATACTGGAAAACATCATAGACTTAAACAATATTTACATAGTTAATATAATCTAAAATTGGATATTATAGTGTGATGTACAAAATGCTTTTCTAACATTCAAATTGGTCTTTAAAACAATTATCATGGGATAAATTTGCACATAAAAGAAAAGAAACGATATTGTGGGTTAAGGAAAAATGTTTCCATTCAGATTATATGATCCTGAATGATGTCATTATCTCCAAGAGATATCTGTACTCCCATGAGTCCCAAAGACAGAAAGAAAGAAAAGAAAGAAAAAAGAAGAGAAAAAATGAAAAGAATCTCATATTAAGATAATTTAACAAAGGTTTATTCACAAAAGACTACTTACAAAGGTAAGGGGGTTGGGAGTGGAGTCCAATGTAGGAGCACTATAACTCTGTGCCACCTCCTGAGGGCACGCGGGAGAAGAACAAGGCACAAACAAGTCAGCTGCAAGAGAATGGGGGGCTGGGGGACGTGACAGTAGAAAAGCCTGTCGCCCCAACAACTCCTCAGTCTTATATTTATTAAAAACTGGGTAACAACCAACAAAGAAGCCGGAGTAGATTACACATTGACCATGAGTCTTGTAGATATGTAAGAAGAAAGGCAAAATATGTCTGGTCACATAATACATGACCCACAGTGAGCAAGTTCAAATGAAAGGATTGTCTGACTCACTGCTGATGCTCTCTGAGGAAGGGGAGACATTGGAAAAATGAAGCAGGCAGGGTTCTGGAGTGAGCCAGGCATCCCCAGCTGCTCAGCTTCTAGGACGTCTATCATCCTCTCCCCCAGAGGTCTATTGCCAGTACATGTTTTTCTTAAGGCTTGGTAACTAGTATAAGTTCTCATAGGTTATATTTTAAGCAGTATGTTGTTCTGAGGGATGGTTACAACTCTGGGTTAGTAGCAGAGAAAATCATTGGGAAGAAACCATCTTTTTTTTTTTAATTTAAATTAAATTAGCATCATTAGTTTTAGGTGTAGTGTTCAATGACTCATTAGTTGGTATAACACCCAGCACTCATCACATCATGTGTCCTCCTTAATGCACATCACCCATTTACTGCATCTCCCCACCCACCTCCCTTTCCACAACCCTCAGTTTGTCCATCTTAAGAGGGGAAGGGAAACGTGAACTTCTTACAAGAGACACAGAGCAGCCAAAGAGACCTAGTAAGGAGGGAATTTGGGGAATAATCCTTGACCCCTCCCCTACTCCTTCCTTCTAATCTCTTTAACATAAACAGAACCCAAAGGGCAAAGGAGCCTACTGAGGTATTCAATATAAGTTATTCTACTTGGATAAAAGCAGGGTAAACTGTGTAGTACAGCTGGGGATGGGGACAAACAGAAGAGATCTCTGGAATTTGTCAGTCGGATCAATCCTGTCAGCAATGGGAGTGGCAGCTTCAGTATCGGAATTGTCCAGTAAAACTCACATGCATTACCACATTGTAGCTCTGCATTTACAATGATTCAAGATACAAGTGCACACATAAAAATTGTATTATCTTCCACGGTATTTTAATATGCAAATACTTTGGCACAACTATGTGCATTCTTTATTATAAATGTATTTCAAATTATTTCTCCTTTACATAACTTGAGGCACTATATTCATTTCTGAAGGACTCAGATATGTACATTATGTTTTTTACTAACACTTTAGTGTAGTGAAGGGGCCATTCAAAAATGTGTTATGATGTAGAGGTATTAGGTCACATAGAGCTGAAAACCATTGGCTTAGACTTATCACTATTCATTCTAGGGCAAGGAGCACCTATTGAAACATACTTCCTGTCCAATTCCTGTATGAAATGGGAGTTCTATTAACCAGAGAAATTGAGAATGTCTCATGTAAGTAACAAGCGTGTCTTCTATGATGTATAACATTATGCACTCTCTTATTAACTAACAATTGAATAATTAAAAAGCTACAGCCCCCATAATGTGAAAAACATTTGATAAGTTCTTAGAGACAAAAAAAAAATATAGTCCCTGTTTTTAAGTAGTTGGCAGTCTAGTTACTGAGACCGTAACAGGTCTTTTGAAGGACATTAAAGAGAAGAGAAAGAAAGTCGTCTCTTTAATAATGTCTGCAGTATGGACTTGCCATGCTTTCTTTTAAAAGCACATCCATATGATCTAATAATTAACTGAGCATAAACTAGCCTAAAGGATAGTTTAAGGTTTGGTTTTATTTTATTGTTTACTTATGTATTTGCCAGCCAACAAAAATTTCCAGATCACAGGGCAACCATCCTTTCCTTGGGAATTCTCCCTGTGAAAAGCTGTGGGCAGAGGCAAAGGTCAATGGTAGCCCCACAGTAGCTGTACACTGGAAAATATCCACATTGTCTAAGTCTAAAACCTAATTTTTTCTATCAGTCAGGTCTTAACCGAATCACTTAGTGACTCATTCTTATGAATTTCTGCTGCCAGCCTTTTATCCTAAGTGTTCTCAAAACACTCATTTAATGGACCTTCCTGAAATTGTGCTCAGGATCGATAAGAAGCTCGCTGACATTTGGAATTTACCATTTGCTTCTTTTTTAAACCTGGGTAGTTACCTATCTTCTGGGTTCTAGTATCTCAACCCCTCTCCATGGCTCTCTCAAATTCACCAACATTGCTTTCAATGTCATTCCTAGAAGACTTTTTGGTCCAGTGTATTTATCTGACACTTGAACTTTTATAGCAATAAGAATCTAATGCTATCCCACCCCCCAACCTAAACTCACAACTACACATTTTAGATCACCTTTGAGGTCCCTATCTTTAATACTAGAGATCTGTTCTTTTATAAATTTCAGACTTAAAAATAATTTCTACTTGCATCTCTATGAAGTTAGCTGAAATTTTTTACTTGTATTCTATTATTACCAGAATTACATAATATATTTATTGAAGGCTGAATCTCTCCAATTTTCTGATTAGATTAAGCTGGAAATGGGAATATCTGTTTTTTTTTTCTTTTCCTAACTAGGCAAAGGTTCTGATTCTCATGCAAACTGGAGGCACATTAAAACACCCAGGTTCTGGGGCACCTGGGTGGCTCAGTGGGTTAAGCCGCTGCCTTCGGCTCGGGTCATGATCTCGGAGTCCTGGGATCGAGCCCCCCATCGGGCTCTCTGCTCAGCGGGGAGCCTGCTTCCTCCTCTCTCTCTGCCTGCCTCTCTGCCTGCTTGTGATCTCTCTGTCAAATAAATAAATAAAATCTTTAAAAAAAAAAAAAACAAAACACCCAGGTTCTGAGTTTTTGAGAGACTTCACACCAGTGGACTTCATCTGAGTAGTTCCAGCTTCTATATTAGGATGTAGACATGTGAACAGAATGGGGGAAATCAACTGATTACTTGGTAAATATTGCCTCTAGATCTCCAGAGGAAACCATGTGTTTTTGTGCTGGGGCTCACAGAGCAAGAACATTTACCTTGCTTGGATATCACTAAAGAAGAGTTTTGTAATTATTTATAGAATTCTAACACATTTAAGCCATCTTGAGAGTAGCACTCATGAGGAAAAGAACATATGGAAAGCTTATTGTTTTTTGGTTTGGCATTCCTTTGGATTAAATTTAGCACTTTCTTTTAAACTATCTCCCTTTGCAGGTCATGTGTGATTAACATCCACTTAATTTTCTAGGTGTATATCCAGACCTATTTTCACAGGAGGAAGAGGATAGCTCTACACACAACGAGGATTCTTTGCTCAATACTGTTCAACTACAGCACTTTCTAAAGGTAGGTGTCTAAACAATGTTCTTCTGAATTCAGATTATTCACCTAGGTATGTTCTGAAAATCCTATCAGTTTATACCACTGCTAAGCTAAACATAGAGCCTAGCATTCACAGACTTTAGATTCTGACAAAATGCAATAATAATTCTGTGTTGACTTGAAAGGAGTTTTTTTGGTTCATTTTTACTTATTATTTTTATTCTTGTACACACAATCACATTGCTGCCTTGCTAACTACCTTCTAGGAGCAAAGTCATACCCATCACAAATACCCCAAAGAGAGATGTTTATTACTCTTCTATGAATTCTGTCTCCTATTATGCTTTAAACATGCTACAAACTTGAGCCATTACTACATAAATGACATTTCCAGCAGGCCCCCAAATAACATCTTATGAGATTTCAAATGCCATGATTATGAAACAGTAAAAGACTTAGGGAAATAAAGAATAGCACAGGATATGTATAGAATATATTAAAACACATATTCTCAATTATGAAAACATATAATAAGTAGAGAGCTTTATTCTAAACACCAATTAAATCAGAACCACCACACAGGGAGTACAAGGACATATTAAACCATATTCCAACAAAACAAAAAATCTCTTTCTCCCGCATGATGAAATTCAGCATTTATTAAGGAAAGCATAACATCCAATGCCTATAAAAATCCTTCCATCAACTTAAGAAATGTATACACTATTGAGAAGATTTTAAAAAGTCTTTGGACAAAGACCAAAAATGCCAAAAATGAGTACCAGTCAATAGCAAAATAACTACATTTATTAATGTTATATTAATAATACATTGACTACTACTAAGCACTAACATTTATTCATTTATTGAGTCAAAACTCACTTAACATCAACCATATACATCAACATGGTATATTACTGAGAAAATAAGAGTTTACCATCTTCTAATTCCTTTGAGACCTTCACATGCATTCTTTCATGCAATCCTTATAATAAATTTATCAGATATGTACTGATCTTTATAATTTTACAGAGAAGAAAATTGAGTCTTATAGATAGTAAGTTGTAATGACAGTCAGATAATCAGTGACATAGTGGCTATTTGAAGTCACAGGAGAGTAGAGTCTAATTTAGAGACCAGTAAAATGATGGTTGGGAGCATAGGCTCTGGATTAAAATCTCAGCTCATCCCTTTAGTAGCTGTTTGACGCTGGGAAAGTTCCTTGCTTCTCTGTGCCTTAGTTTTACATAAGCATCAGTTTGTGCCTCTCTTAGGAGCTGCTATTACATAAGTTTAAGCTTGTAGGACACTTACAACAGTACCTGGCTTTGGACAAGTATTAGCCACCTTGTACCATTTTCTTCACCCTGAGCAGCCCATGGGCTGACAGAAATCAATGCCAGCATGAATAAATGGTTATAAACGCACCAGGAAGAAATGTAAAACCATAGATACAACTCTATTTGACTGGAAAGCATATTTGAAAGCTCTGTTAAATTGAGAAGGGGAAGGGTGAGATCACAATGGTGAATCAGTGACTGGAAACTGATGTGGCTTGTCAGAAATATTCTGTTGGAGATCGCAAGTCATAAGACAAAAAGTTTTGACAAAGGGGAGGAGATGATTGACTAGTGTTGGGAAAAGACATCTTCTGAAGTCAGCAAGTATGATAGTTCAATATCAAGGAAGACAAACACAGTAAAGGAAGACAATATAAAGTAATGATGTATTTGAAGTGCTTTCTAAAGGGTAACATGTGTAAAATCTGCTGTATGTAAATTATTACAATTATAAGATCATTATTGCTCGGCTAACACACTCCAGCCTCATCACTTGGCCATGTAAGATCAATTTCCCATGCCTCAGAGAATACCAATAACATCCAATCAGAGATATCAGCAACCTCTGTCTGCAGCTGAGTAGACCCTCACAACTATTGGGTGAAATTGTCTTCAAAGGCAGTTTTGAGGATATTAAAAATCTATTGCCAGTAAGCAAAGTGTAGGTTGCCATCAACACTTCTGCTTGCAGTGTGTCTCAGATCACTGTACAATTTATCTTTTATCACATTCCAAACTTATTCCTTCTTCCGGGTGCAAAAATATCTTCTTTGAAGATTGAGGCATCCAGTTGTTTCTCTATACCTTTGGAGTCTGGTATCCACTGGCTATCAGCCTCTTACTTAGTCTTCCATTTAATCCCAAATTCTGTTTATCCGATGCCAACCCTGCCCCACTGCAGTTCCCTAATCGTATTGCTAGTACTGGGTAGAATGTGGTTACTGGGCTCTATTACCCATTTCGTTCCCTGAGCTACATCTTCAAGTACTTCTCTCCAAACTTCTTCACCTCTAAGCACCTAGGATCAATTTCTTATTTTCTGACTATACTTCCTTGGTTTTTTGGATCTTTCTCCCCATCACCTCTTCTACTCTTGCTTTTCATCTACACAGACATTTCAAGTTTACTGACTCCCCCAGTTTCTCACATTCTCACTTATTCCAAGACTTTATGGGTCCTTACAATGCATGCCTATCCTTAGGAATTATGGTCCTACAATGCATATATGACCATGGGTCCCATGTTAGGCATGATGGAAATAGGGATAAATACATCCCAACCCCTGCCTACAAGGAGCTGGTTTTCAGCCTAATCCACTGACAAACAAGTAAAATCCAGAATGGTAAATGTCTAGAAGTTCATCTGTGTGTGCCTTATACAGACTGAGAATGTCAGAGAAAACTTTTCGAAAGTGGTTATATGCACTGTGCCCAGAAGAATGAAAAAAATTAGAAATAACTAAAAGTAAATAAGAGGATGATATGGGTATGATGGTAGGGAAAGGACATATCTTCAGGCCAAGAGAGCTTGGAGATGAGAGAAGACATGAGAATATATAGGGAATTTCATTAGCTCAATAAGGTTGGAGAAAATGGTTTGAAAGGAAAAGCATGAAGGGAGGAAATTAAACTGTATCACAATGGTATAGCAAGGATCTATATAACTTGCTAAGCTTCCTGGACTTCTTGCTTAGGGCTTATAGGAAGACATCAAGAGAGTTCATATAAAAGCATCACATGCTTACACTGTGTCATACGGCACCATCACAAGATGTGTCATATGGCACATCTTGCACTGTGTGCAAGGTGTTTAGAAGGGAGGCAAAACTTCCAGTAACAAGAGATTCTAAAAATCAAGTACCAATAGTTAAGCTGTAAAGAAAGGGTTAGAGAGAGGCTAAGGAGTTGGAAGAGGTAGGCTATGTAGTTGACAAAGTGCATTGAGGTAGAGGGAAACGTCAATGTTGAGTCTGACCCATAGATCTTGGATGACACAGTGGCTGCTAGTAGCTTTTATAAAATATTAACAAGTAGCGAATAGAGAGGTAAAGAGAAAATTATTGCAGTATTGTATTTCCTTCTTGGTAGAAACCACAGCAAAACTTGTCATCAATACTTGATATTTTAACACACCAATGCTCATCTTACTTCCTCGATTAACATTATTTTTCTGCCTGAACAACTGCTCGTCCATTCTGCCTGGCAGGTTTCTTGTGGCTATAACCAGGCATTTCTGCTAATACCACTGAGTTGTGTGTTCACAAAGGGTGCCTTGATTGTTCCTCATTGTATACACACTATTTTCTGTTATCACTATAAACACGAAACTTAAATATTGTGAACACCAATAATATGAGTGCAAGTGTAGTTACAAATGCTATGAAGATTAAATTGGTGCCTTTTCAAATTGTCACTTCTTAGATGCTGAGTTTGGAGTGTGTGTTTCTAGTAAATGGATAGTTCGCTTTAATCATTTGGTTCATGACTAGAATATAGGGGAATGGCTTTAATCTTATCTTAAAACTTAGAAAACAGGAGACCATAGGGGGAGTGGACAGTGATTCAGAGTCTGCATAAAACACAACTCACCAGTGTCAAACTTTGCTCTTTCATGGAAGCAAATTTATCAATCAATATTCAAAATTTACGATTTCAAGAGCAGAACATTGGACTGAGAAAGCTACCATTGCGTGTGGAAGAAGGGAAGAATCTGTCTGAAGATAGCAGTTCTAGTGATTTCCTTCATCAATGGTTCCCAAATGCAAGCCCATGAAAATCTACACAAGGATAATTTGGAAGGACCTGTGAAAGAAATATCTACGCCCAGCTCCCCAAGCCAGAGATCTAGGAGAAAGGTCAAACCCCTCCTAATCATATATATATATGTATAGTTATCAGTAACTATACCATGGTTTCAGTGAAGGCCTCTAACTATGCTTCTTGACTACACAGAATTGACAATTAAAATGGCTAGAAGGTAGACTCATAAATGGCACTTACCATTCACATCACATCTTAACACAACAAATATGATACGATTTCACTCATAAGTGCAATCTTTTAAAAAAAATGAACAAAAAGCAGAATCAGACCTATACATGCAGTGAAGAAATTGATGGTTTCCATAAAGGAAGGGGAGTGTGTGATTGGGCAAAATGGAGAGGAGGAGAGGGAGATACAGGCATCAAGTTATGGAATGAGTAAATCACAGGAATAAAAGGCAGAGTAGAATGGTAGAGTAGAATGCATACTGTAGCATACATACTACAGTATTGTATAATGAGACTATAATAGTGCTGGAACAGGACAGATGGTAGCTATACTTGTGGTGAACATAACATAATGCATAAACTTGTCAAATCACTAAGCTGCACACCTGAAACTAATGTAATGTTACGTGTCAACTATACTCAAATGAAAAAGAAGAGCATTTCCCAAACTAAATACTGTCTTCTATGATAAAGACTCAGAAATTCATGACCCAAGTTTAGTCCATAATAACTGCAGAAACATTCAAGACAGATCAATGCCTGCTCTGTTTAGAGGTTAACAAGAAAGTACATGTATTTTTTAATCTTCTTTTTTTCAAATAGGCTCCACACCCAATGTTGACTCACAACCCTGAGATCAGGAGTTGCATGCTCTAGCAACTGAGCCAGCAAGGTGCCCCAAAACTACCTGTTTTTATAACGTACAAATGTGCCTCATTTGACACCAGGTGGTCTTCTAGAATTTATCAGTCTACATTCTTGGGTGGCTGCATGGTTTCAAGAGAACAGCCACGTAAGCAGGAAGGAATTCCCATCTCAGGTGATCAGAAGTTAGCAAACACATTTTTCATTTGTTGAAATCACAGTGGGCATTTGAATACTCATTTATTAATTTTTTCATTATTAGATTTTACTATGGGAACTTGATGGGAATTGGGAAACTATAGCTCCATCACAAACAGAAACAATCAGTTATGAATTACAGTTATACTGGTAGCTATGGGTCTCACAAGAAATCTTATAAGGACATGAATAAAAGGACATGAATAAAAAGATTTCTAAAAGGCAACTATTAATGTTCTGAATAGCTTTCTTGACTCTCTGCTTGTTCACGTTTGATCTTATCATTTACTCTGTTTTTCCAGAAGCATCTTACGTTAATTTCCCAACTACCACTTTTTATTATGTTACCACTGCCATCCTGAATGATAAAAAAAAATAGATCTCACTCAGTTACGTCTTGCATATGTATGACATCATCTTCCACCCATGCCAAGAGCAGCCAAACGTACAGCCATCTAGAGAACATTGAAAAGAGAGAACCCATAGATAAAAAGGCGCTGACGAAATGTCGGTGCAGGATAAATGGGCCATCCAGCATCCTGCTTAGCCTGAGTCTGAATATGTCCAGAGTGCTAGTGCTATTCATGTCTCTTCAACAGTCCTAAATCTATTGATCTTCTGGGCTTCCCCTACTTAGACTGCTAAATATCTAGGAAATACTACTGAACACAGTTGACTCTTAAACAATGCAGGGGTTAGGAGCATCGATCTCAGCCTCACGTAGCTGAAAAAATCACTTATTAACTTCTGACTTCCCAGGAACTTAATGACTAACAGCCTACTGGTGACTGGAAAGTTTACTGGTAACATCAACAGTTAATTAATATATATTTTTAAGTTATATGTATCATATACTGTATTCTTATTGTAAAGGACACCAGTGAAAAGAAAATGTTATTGAGCAAATCATAAGGAAAAGACATTTACAGTCTATATTGTAAAAAAAAATCTGTGTATCAAAAGACCTGTGCAGTTCAAACCCATGCTGTTCAAGGGTCAACTGTATTTATGAACTGGTCTTGGGCCTTTAAGTGCTCTTATCTTTAGTCATGTTTTCCAGTGATCTAACTTGGGGTTTACCCTAAATTTTACTTCCCTCAATAAGGTGGAGTTGTTAAGACTTTTGTATTTCTTGCTTATTGTTACACCAATAATTGATTTACTGAATTGCACCGTGAGAAAAATTAACTTCCAGCTAATAATAAACATATCCTGTAAGCTAGACACATCTTAGCCAAGTACGTTCCCTGGTCTTGCCACGTGCAAGAGTGGGTGGAGACAGAATGAGCTGCAGTGTTGCAGCTGTTGCCCAAGAGGCTTATGGGAGATGCATGCCACTGAGGGGAGCTTATGCATGGCACATTTCCCACCAGCAATTTGGGGAAGCTCTGCCCACACCCCATGTATCTTTTGATAGGGGGGTTATGTCTGAAAGAAAGAAATTCTGAACACAAGCATCGAATACTTTACAGTGTTACCTAGAGCTGGACCGGTCCCAAAGCTTTTGCATCAACTTGCTTAATAAGCAACTGTTGCCCAGTGGCACACTGACTGCACAATACTCACTATCAAACTTCAAACAGGAGACCAGGGGCACCTGGGGGGCTCAGTGGGTTAAGTCTCTGCCTTCCGCTGAGGTCATGATTTCAGGGTCTTGGGATTGAGCCCCGCATGGGCTGTCTGCTTGGCGAGGAGCCTGCTTCCCTCCCTCTCTCTCTCTGCCTGCCTCTCTGCCTACCTGTGCTCTCTCTCTCTCTGTCAAATAAATAAATAAAATCTTAAAAAAAAAAAAAAAAACAGGAGACCAAAATTTATATCTTATGTTTCACAAAATTTAATAAAAATATTTTTAAGCTTATACTCTCTTATAAATGCTATTAGATTTTTTTTAATTCCAGGATATGCCAATTAGGAAATTTCTCTCAGTTAAATTTAACCAGCCCCCTGCAGGTGGGCTAATTAGTTCTAAATTGCAGTTACATTGGTGGCTATGGGTCTCACAAGAAAGTCTCAAGAGTGTTGCTCCAGCTGTAAAGACATGAACAAAAAGATTTCTAAAAATCAATTATTAAGAAGGAAGAACTGTAGTGGCCTAACTTTTCACTTGTAGGATCCAATTAATAGTACCATTTAATATTTTATTCTGATAGGTATTCAATTTATAAACTTATAAGGACATCCACTTGTTGAACTTGCTGAAAACGAAACTAAATGTCCTATACTTTTGAGGAAGGTAACCATTTGGGGCTGAGATTTTGCCAGTGAGACACCCCTTGAAAAACCACTGGGGGATAGTTTCAGGAGGTCATTACACCCCTTAAAAATCAAGATTATTGTTTTTAACATAAGTATAAATAATCATCCACTATCAATGAATTTTGAGATTATAATACATAGCCCTTATGGCTTGTTTCATGGCATAATATACACACAGAGGTGATCGATCATCTCACATGGTACATTTAGAAAATACTACCTGGTAAAGTCAGGTTTTGAAATTACTCCCATCTGATCATTTTCTTATAAAAGCAATTCCACTTTCTCTTTGTTTCTAACTCTCACCTTCACTCTATCCTTTGCCTCTTGCCTGTTCCTCAGGATCAGTGACCTGCAGCATTACATATTTCCAGAAATCCTTCAACATGAAGGTACTACAGACAGAAAATAAGCATCGCTGTCAAACATTTGTTCTATTCACAGGTGACTTTGCCTACTCATCTACAGACAACTCTTTATAGGTTTTATATGCTGTTAATTTAGATGCACTTTTAGAGGGAGTTTCCTCAAAACAAAAGGCTCATATAATTTCAATTATATGCTATTGTTACTAGGTAGTGCTTTCATAAATTGAAGCAATTAACAACCAGTTACACAGGATTTATGATATAAGCCCAAAGGTTGTTACAGAAAACATCTGCTTTATTTTGTCTAATTACTCTTTATATAATTTCATATATACCAGCAAAGCTGGAGGCCTGGACTGGTCAGTAACTATATTAAATAGAAGAAAGAAGGGTTGCTCAAATTTCAACAACAGCTAAATGAAGGGTGCTGACCCCTTTGAATAAAACAGACACAAGACAGCCTTTAAAAATTAATCATTTCCACTGTTTTGGAAAAAGTTAGAAATAATCCATTTAACTTTTGCAACTTTATTAACCAGAGAGAACTCATATCCTAGCTGAATGAGTATCCTCTCAGGTTAAAAAAGAAAAAAGTTTTAAAAATTCAGATAAATAAGTTAATGTTGACATTTATTTGAAGAACTCTTTAACCTCTCAAAAAACATTTTTGACAACTAATTAGCCACATACCACCATAACGCGGGATAGTAATAAATGGAAATAATGAGTTTCATTGTAAAGTTTAAGCCAGTGGTAGCATGACCGGGAGTTTTTGTTAACCTAGAATGCATAATTAGCTCTAGAGGGGAAATGAAAGGCAAAATCACTTTATATATTGGTGTAAAAAATGGTATAAAAAATTAGAACATAACTTGCTAAACCACTGTTGTCCCATTGCTATTAAGAATCAATGAAATCTATAATTAGGAAACATTATGGAAAGGTTAAAGATGAGAATACATGTGGTCTATCTACAGGAAACCTAAACTGTTTAGGTTAATGAAATATCTATGACAGTCATATTAATTAGCAGGTTCACAGGAACCTAACTTTTATTTTATAAATGTCATGATAAAAAGTAGTAAGGCTCCATGCACATACCGAGCTCCATCTAGATTACTGCCAGTGCTCACCTCTTTCAATCTTCTAATTATTTCCCCCCTAATGATCTGCATGCTATTAAGTATTGCATATTGCTGGAAATCCTTCGTGTGGTAGAAATTGTATTTAATGATATTGTTTTGAAGATAATTAGAAATTCTAGAAACTTGCTATTTTTTGGAAGAGGATTGTTGCATTGTCAGTGTTTCATCAATATAATGTTATTAAGATGACAGATTTCTTAATTTTCCTCTTTGTTGTTATTTCTGTCTATGTCAACTAAAACCCCTTCTTTCATTCAAAAGTCAGAATGTTGTCCATCAAAAGCCAGTTTACAACAGGAAACAAAAAGCCAGAATCAAATTGTATAAGAGACATTATATACTGTAGAGATAGCAGGGCCAGAAAAAAAAGTGAATCAACATTAAAAAAAGGACAAAACCAAAATATCATCACAATCAAGCATTACCACCACAGCAATTCTATTTCTATACCATGAAGTTAACCACTTATCCACAGGAAAACAATCACTGAAGACAGAATTGTCCGGTAAAAGTTAGTTATTGTTGTTCTTGCCTGCATCAATTAAAATGATATCTATAAACAGTGCCTCTTACCACTTTTCCTACTTTCAAATGCGTGAGTATGTCTGATGAGCTCAGCCTAAATTTCAAGTGCACATCTGCCCATGAGGACATAGAGGGATTTGAGCCTTGATTCACTTTAGAGAGGAATTCACAGCTTGGAAAAATCCCTTAAATATAGGGTGGTTTTTCAAAAGATGATAGACAAAAAAATTCACTTTACAAAAAATTTACTTTATAATTTACTTTACTTACAATTTCCTTTATAATGTGAGGTAGTAGCTCATATCTGACTAACCCAAATGTTGAGGAAAAATTATAAACACTATGAAAAAAATTTTTTAAAGATTTTATTTACTTATTTGAAAGAGAGAGAATGAGAGAGAGAGAGAGAGAGAGAGAGAGGGAGAGCATGAGAGTGGTGAGAGTCTGAGGGAGAAGCAGGCTCCCTGCCGAGCAGGGAGCCCCAACACATGACTGGATCCCGGGACTCTAGGTCATGACCTGAGCCGAAGGCAGTCACCCAACTGAGCCACCCAGGTGTCCAAATCTACCAAAACATTTTAAAAACACACACACATTTAATGTTATGAGAGGGGGGGACAGAAAGTAGGTGGAAATATCAGAGTACTCATCCAATGACTGAGTGTTTGACCATCGAAGGCAGATAACTGCTCTGGTTAAGTGTGAATTACTATGGTTTTACAGCTGGTGACACTGCAGTCTGGAAGAACTGGACGATTACACCCTGAGCAACAATTTGAGTCTAGCGTGAGGAGGAAGAGTGCAGAGTTCCAAGCTAAGAAAACAGAAGAGCTGGGAAACTGAGTGGAATGGGAGAGAATCCCATTCAAGTGAAAGTCACCAAAGGGAATGTCACAGATAGTGAAGATCTGAAATATTCACAAAAGCTCACACAGATTATGGGTGACCCCTGAACTGCCCATGTGTAGAGGAGACCCCATGGACCCCCTGCAGAAAGCAACAGCTAAAGGACTAGAAGAGAGAAGATTTCAACTGCTGTTGAAATCACTAAAAAGGTTTGAAAGTTTGGTGTTTGAGCTACAGATAGATGACTAATACTAGAAAAGAGTCACTCCTCAAAGAAAAATAACAGAACACAGAGTCTCTACAATGTATCAGCCCCCAATCCAGTATATAATTAAAAACAGCTAGATGTAAAAAGACAAGGAAAATATAATATATTGGAAAAAAGTAGACCATGGGCAGACACATTGAGATGGCCTACATTTGGGGATTAGAAGGCAAGGACTTTAAATTAGCTAGTATAAAGTATGATCAAGAATTAAAGAAATAGATGATCATATGCATGAATACATTTTCCAAGGGGAAATAAAAGCTATAGAAAAAAGGAAATAGAAATGCCAGACTGATGAACACAATATTGAATATGAAAAATTTACTAGGTAGGCTTACTGGACGTGGTAGAAGAAAATATCAGAAAACTTAAAGATAGGTGAGTAATTTTTTTTTCAAAAGGAAAAATAGGAAAAAATAAATCGTATTAAATGTATACGTATACGTTAAATCGTATACTTTCTAAACACAAAATTTAATTAAATTCTCTAAATTAACTGGAATGTTTATTGTCACACCATTTGCTTTTTCCATTACTTAAAACCACAGATTTTCTTGAAAATTTTAAAATATCCATAAGAACTGAATCAGTATCTTAATGGGTAATACTCAGACTTCTTTATTCTTATAAAGTCCCCAATGTTTCCACGATGAAGATTTAGACTTACAAACCTCTGTCTTGTTCAACAACATCAACCTCACTCAATTTCTCTACTCTTCCTCTCTATATAAAAACAAGTTTTGACTATAAACTTGACCACTTAATTACTTAGAGAATATAACATGTCCATATATTTAACCAATACTTATTGATTAAATATTATATTTTTAGTTAAATCCCAGATCCAGGAAAATAGCTGAAAATTACCTAAGTAGTTTTGCTCTCCATTTAAAGAGAAAAAGAGAAGTACACTCAGTCAAGAATCAAAAAGAAATTTCAAGTCCAATGGTAGAGCTACATCATTGCACGGAATTCCCAACATTTTTATCATTTAGCCCCAATCCAGCTAATACACTGGAAACGACTATAGCACATCACAAAGAAATGGTTTAACTTTTATAATCTTCTGGTGTTAAAACATTATCAATGCCTTTCAAAAATATTTAATTTACAAGTATTCCTTTTGGAGTTTGCTCATCTAAAATCCCTAAGCCACAAATTGATAAATATATCTAATTACATTCAATGCATAAAATACCGATTAATGGGGCATAACGCTTTGAATTATAGAGATAATGTGAAAAGTTAACCAAGTTCATATCATACATTTTTGTATATATATGTACACATATATATTTTTTTAAATACTGTCTTTAGTACTTCTCATCAGGTTTAATCAGATTTTTTCTAGCTTGAGACCAAAATGGCCTACAGTGATTAGATTCCGTGCCTTATTATGCAGAGATGAAATGTTTTCAATACAACTTTACATATTTTGCTGATATACTATCCAACTTCCCTAGTAATTTATATTTTAAACTATCGCTTTAGCTCTTCCAAAAAATTTAATGAGCTTCTCCCCTGAGATAAAATAAGTTTAATGAAATTCAAAATGCATTAAAAATTTGTATTTTAGATTGAAAACTGATGTGTTATTATGATTTCTGTGATCAGGATATAAAATAAATATTCTTCAAATCTCACTAATTTAAACAAATTCCACTCCGTCTCACATGAAGATCAGCTGTGCATAAATTATTAATCTTTAGGGGTAAAGATCATAGTGTGCTCCATGTTTGCATATGGATGGGCAGGTGTGTATTGTGCCCATCATTTTATAAATGTATAAAGGAAAGTATTACTTTTTACTAAGAAAGTTAGTCCCTCCTGGTACAAGGCTGAGAACTGCTGTAAGTCGCCACCAAATGGAGGACAATGGCTGAATGTACATGTTATGTATATAGCCACTAGGTGGCAAAATTTAATTATCGATTCAGATTCTCCCCCATCTTCTTCCCAGAACCGCATCTAGATTTTAGGGACCAGACAGGAGTTTCCTAGTTGTTAAGATTTCACGTGGGCTGGAAGCAGCACCAAATGTTAACCGCCAGGATAGACTCACTCTTCCGGTTTGAGTCATTAGTCTCTGAAGATGACTCTTGTGCCCACTTTGTCCCCAGCACAACCAAAAATCCTCTCCAAATCTGCCAGGTCTGTAGAACACACAGTTCTGATCTCGGGTCCACAGGATCATCATGGAGCTCTCTTGTCATTCCACCTGCTGAGTGACATGCCCTAGTTTGACTAAGCGCCTCACCACTTTTTGACAGCACCGTGTGGGATGGGGTCACTGAGAGACTCCTCTGTCTCATGACTATAACTGGAATACTCCACAGCTGTCAGAAGTGATGCACAAACACGACTTCAAAAAATGAGGTCTTTCCTACTTGTGATCTCTGTCAAATAAATAAAAATAAATAAAATCTTTAAAAAAAAAATGAGGTCTTTCAATCCCTTCTGCCATAGGTCAGTATTGGTCCTCAAGGCAGGGCGGCAGTATAGCCTACAGATGTTGGTGTGTCAGGAGCAGGAAAAGGGGAGGGGAGAGCAGCTAAAGGGCCAGGCTGTGGATAAGGGAGAGGTGTTCAGGCTGAAAAACTAGATGCAGTCTTTAAACCTTACCGGGAGATTTGGTCCTGTGTTACTCTCTGCCAGTAGTTGCTAATAGTCCTCAATTAGAATCACCTGGAGGGCTTGTGAAGCCACTATTGGCTGGGAGAGTTTCCCATTCAGTAAGAAGAGAAACCCAAATCGCAGTAAGGTGGGGCAAGGTGGGGTCAGGTAGTTACAACACCATGAGCTACTCCTGGAAATGTCTCCTGACTTTGGGAGAAGGAATTCTATTCAGCTGTGTTGCACACCGAGTCCCACCACACACCAAGACCTCTTGCAATTTACTTTAACAGCAACATTGTGTCTTTAGACACTTAAAAATTTACAAATCAGAAACAAGCAATCCAATGATATTAATTTGCCCGTGGCTAATATATCAGTCTGGACCTCCAGCTTGCCTTGCTCATGTAGACACATTTGGTCATACAAAACTCTTGCCCTCGACTCATCCATTGACCTACCACTGACTCGATGTATAAAAGGTATCACCTGTGTAAAGCCATCTTTCTGCGTGAGACAATTCAGCCCTTGTTTTCTTTATAGATTTGAAATCTTTTTTGTTAGCAGTAATGAAGAAAAAAGCCAACATGCATAAAGCAAAGTATCTGCTTGAATGTTTTGCATTGTTTCATTATTTAGTTGTGTGGCTTTACGTAATTGTCTTAAAATCTCAAGGAACGCCTACGGGTTGAGGAACAATTCATGTTAAAAGGCTGCCCTCTTGTGACAATGTGTTGTATGTTTTGCTGGTAAAACTTGACCTTACACCCTCTGAATTCCAATTCATAACAGCATTAAAGAAATATAAAACTTCAATGTCCTTTGGCATTTCTTTAAAAAATATATTGTTTATACAACAATTTTAGGTGATGAATTGTTCTGATTAGGTAAGGTGTTCCAGGGAGCTGAAACTTAAGCCCATCTCATTATTTAACTAACTTAATATATACATTTCCGATATATATGACCCACTTCTCTGCTTTTAAAAAATTAGATTTTGCTACAGACTGAGGTGTCAGTGGCACACATCATAGAACTTGATGACTCATCTATGTTACTATGAATATGAAGGTCACCCCCAGATTGAAAAGCAGTTAATCAGTAAACATCACTAATGCCAAGATGAATAGTTCATACCTTCTGGCTTTGAAGGGCTCTAGGTCTAATGCAGGAGCTAGGTGATGTAAACAAACGATCACGGAGAAAAATCATGAATGCCATAGTACAGGTATATGTGTATACCACACCTGGAAGTATAGAAGAGAGAGTACTTAGCTTTCCTTTAGAGACCCAGGGAAACAGACTACAAACAGCTAACATTGGAAACACTTGAAACGTGAATAAGACACACAGGATTGTATTATATGCTAAGCACCCCCTAGAAATTGGAGATATGTTAATGAAAATACTTAATCCCTACTTTTTTTTAAATTTATTTATTTAACAGACAGAGATCACAAGGGAGAGAGGCAGAGAGGCAGGCAGAGAGAGAAGGGGAAGCAGGCTCCCTGCCCAGCAGAGACCCCGACATGGGGCTTGATCCCAGGACCCTGGGATCATGACCCGAGCTGAAGGCAGAGGCTCAACCCACTGAGCCACCCAGGCACCCCTTAATCCCTACTTTTAAGGAACTGAGTTGTAATGGGGAAACCACACCATAAACAATTTGAATGCAGTGTGATGAGAGTTCATAATAGTCTGTAGATTTCCTCTCCTTCTTATCTCTTGACACTGTTTCCTTTTCATTTCATCACCACTCTGTAGTATAATAGCGACTTTGTGTGTGGTGTTTTTATGATGTTGATTTTGGGTTGTTGTGTTGTTTTTGTTTTTGTTTTTCTGCCAGTATTTTTCTAGGTCTCCTTGCCCAGGTCTTTGCCCAGAGCAAAGTTTCACTGATTTCACTAATTTAGAGGAATGGAAAGAAAGCATTTTATGGAAAGGAACAGTAACTTACAATCCTTTCTGACTTTTAACCTCTAAAAACAGGCCTTGGGGAGAACCTAATCATGGAACTAGTGGAGAAAAGTATTTGGATGAATTAGAAACACTGGATAAATGTGAAAGGAGACAGATTTTCCCCAGATTAAGAAAAAAAAACTTACTCTTCACATTTCTACGTTCCCTTTCTGTGGTTGAGAGGAGGGGAAAACAGAAGGTCCCTTGATCAGCAAAGGAGACCTGGAAGTAATTTCCTAGAAATATCTCATGAGATGTAAACATCCAGGGGGAAAAAAAAGAGAGACAAAAAACTACAATGATGTTTAGGCAGAAGGGGCCATCAAGAGACTCATGAGGAGATTTTTGTACTCCAAATACAAGAAAGAAGCAACACTGGTCTTGTGGGCCTCAATGAGCCATGTGGGGATGGACAAAGGACAGGCCAGCAGCAGCTGTGTGGACAGATGGTCAGTTAAGGACCTAACTACCATCGATCCCCCACTCTCCTTACCAAGGCTGTGCTCTGCCATCCAGATGCCTTCTTCAGGGTTAAAGCACCATTCTCCTAGCTCCCAGGCATGCGGACAGCTGACTCCTTGCAGTAATGTCACAGCTGACTCAAAACATCCAAATTCACAGACCCTTCTCCAAGACGGATCATATCCAAAGGCGGGTCAATGTGGGTATATAAAGTCCTGGCTCCTTTACCCCAATCTAGGACAGTTTTAGACCCATCAGAGTCAAGCTACCAAAGAAAAGGGGAGGCTGCAGGGTGGTAATTTATCAAAGACAATGATTATTCCTAATGGTGTGACATCAAAACTGCAATTAAACACAACTTTAATGATTACTTAAATGAAAATTTTAATTCTAGTAAGATAAAGAAGAAATTCGTAATAAGCTTTGACTCCAGGGCAGGGAACTCTGGATATATGTCTTTTTAGTACATTTTGATTCTGTGTCATGTCAAGAGATTAAACAAACAAGGAATAGGAAATTCCTTGTGACACATTATATACAGGTTTCAAAAGTTCTATAACTCAAGACAACTTAGACAGACATGAAAAGTATGGCCTTGAAAACCCTGTTAGATAACACTAAAGGGGATTTAATTGGTAAAAAGACATTGATATAAAAAATGTATGTGAAGAGCTTGATTAAATTATTTCATGAAATGTGAGAATTTCTAAGTGTGAGAATTTCTAAAAATGTCTAAGAAATCTGAATTTCTTACATGGTATGTATGATTAATAAATGTAAGTAGATATTTTACTTTTATTCACAGCCTAACTTACATATTCAATTTATATATTCAATTGTGCTCACATGAAAACCTGAATTTCCTCGATGAGAAAATTGGGGAGACTTCTAACCCGTTCTCCTCCCCCACACATGGATGTAAGCACATAGACGTAGTTGTGAGTCAGTGATTTTTCCTAGGTAAAAAGAGAAAATAAAAAGAATATCGAACCCCCTATCATGATCTCTGTTAAACAACAACAAACAAAAACAGAACATATAAAAAATATCCTTATTCTGGAGAATAAATGACAGAGATCTGATGCAATTCCGACCTAGAGAGGACGGACCTAACTCACGTAGACTATGCACATTTGGCAGGCATGGATCTGCCAAACACATCTACCAGCAGCCCCTCAAAGAGCACGAACTGCCCAGATTTACCTCTACCACGCAGGTCAACTCATTGGGCCATTTCCCTCATGTCCCTGCTATTGCCGAAAAGAAAGTCTATTACGTCTTTTTTTTTTTTCTTAAGATTTTTATTTATTTATTTGACAGAGATCACAAGGAGGCAGAGAGGCAGGCAGAGAGATGGAGTTGGGGGGAAGCAGGCGCCCCGCAGAGCAGAGAGCCCGATGTGGGGCTCGATTCCAGGTCCCTGAGATCATGACCCAAATCGAAGGCAGAGGTCCAGCCCACTGAGCCACCCAGGTGCCCCGAAAGTGTATTATGTCTTTTAAAACAAGACCCAGATGATGGTTAATCCTTAATTGTTTCTCCTGTTTTGCTCCTCACTCCACTTAAGCCCGCCTTCAGGTCTTCCACCGGAGTTTGATAGGGCTGGAATGGGTGTCTCAACATGCTTTAGAAGGGATGAAAAAAAATTATGCCACATTAGAAGACCACATCTTTACAGCTCATAAACTTTTCTTTCGTTCCTGCCAGGCTGATGTGGTAAAATGTCAATGCATTGCTGGGCTGAATTTCTCCAACTTCTTGGAGGTGCCCACCTTGCTTACCTAATGTCTTTTTTATTATCCTACCTCGTATGCCCAGCGCCCCAGCATCAGGGTTGGAGAAGACCTCTTCAGTAAAGCATAGGAGAGATAGGTCTTTTTGAAAACGCGAGTACGCTCACGCCCTGTTTTTTTTTTTTTTCTTTAAGATTTTATTTATTTGACAGAGAGATTAGGCAGAGAGAGAAGGGGAAGCAGGCTCCCCACTGAGCAGAGAGCCTGATGTGGAGCTCAATCCCAGGACCCTGAGATCATGACCTGAGCCGAAGGCAGAGGCTTTAACCCACTGAGCCACCCAGGCGCCCCTCGCTCATGCCCTGTTCTTACCTGAGAATCTTAAACAGCTCCTGTTTAGAGTAAATCCTTTTCTGTGATACACAAAACTTCATGGAATCAGGCCTGCCTGTGTGCCTTCTGTTCTTCCTTCCTAACTCATAGTCTACAAGTCTACCAGGATGCATTCTCTTCTATACCTCTCTCTTCGCATGTATTAATCCCTAATTATCCATCAAGAACCAATTTTGCTTGTTTGTTTTTAAAAAAGAATTATTTATTTACTGAACTGGGACAGATTAGATAACAACTAATTCTAAGTTTAGAACTTTTAACTAAACTTTGCGGTGTTTTCAAACACACCAAAAAAGAAAAAAAAAAAAAACCAAAACACCCAAAAATGACATTGTAACCATTGTCCTAAGGTAAAATACAATCACTTTAAACTGTTGCAAGTATATGCACGCCAGGTTGAGAAATTGTTTATCTTAAACATGAAAACCTGTAATAAATTTAAATTATATAAAGCATATCACTTCTAGTTTTCCCCTTGCAAAGATCCAGAACAAATGTTCAAGTAACTAACATACATCAGTCACAATACAATCCTGGATTATACGCCACAACCAGATGCTCCTTTAATTTTAAACTCATTGTCAGAGACCAAGAGAAAGTCATTCCATTTTACATAAAATTCACATGGAAGTCCCAAGAAAAACAAATATGAAATCCTAGTACTGACAGTGATGTTCAGTACCCTGATGAAACAGTGGCCAAAATGCCACTGATCAAAAATAAAATAGTGGCTGTATATCATGGCAGTGAAATTCAGGAGGCTGTAATCCTTGGCATCAGAAATCCAGTTTTTTTTTTCAATTACATGAATGTACACTTCCTATATGACAAGAGTGGAGAAAGCGGATGGGCCCGCATACAAAGAAAAGAGCTACCATTCACTGCACACCAGAGGACTGGCTTTAGTAGACACTTTTTACAAGGTTAGGCAGAAACCTACAAATGGTTATTAGCTGCTTGTGTCATTAATTCAGGTTGGAGGTGACTGAGTCCTAAGGTTCAACATATAAATTTAGGGGGAGAAATGTTGTTGGGTTAGGGCTTATCTTTAAAGAAAATCACAAGACAGACAAGTATAAAAGTGACCATATGACCAGCCTGGTCTTACGCTCCAGTCAGAGCTCTGCCAATAGGCTGGGTAGAAATTGTCAAGATTCAGACTGCTGTTTCTCGTAAGGACCCAACAGAATGATCTTTAATGACTCGAACTGTAGGTTCAAGGATCCAAAGAATGCAGTCATTTTAGTTAAAGTACTATCAGTAAAGTACTAGTCTAAACAGACTGCATTTTATTTTATTGTGAACACAAAAGGAAAAGAAGATATAACCGGGACTGTATGCCTGTATTTCATTTACAGTATTTGAGTTCTGACAGGCCTGTATAATGGAGGCGGAACTCAACTAAAAAAATATGCCAATCAAGTGTCAGATTTTCACCATAACTTTCCTAAAAAGGTGTTTTCCCCAGTATCTACAAATCACAAAGAAACATGAGCTGTGAATCCATAACTGTACATAAGTACTGTTCTGACAAAAGAAGTAGAAACAGATGACATTAGCATGACCAAGATGTTTGGTAAACAGTGAATTATGATTTTGAGATCATCCAAAAAAGGCTTTTTAAACAACCCTCCAGACTTCAAAAATTTCTTCAGGTAGTTGATTGGTCCCAGTCTTAGAGCAACTAGAACAAGAGCTTCAGTGAAGGACCCAGGGACCACTCTGCTGCTTGGGTCATCGTTGATCGCTCCGCGCACCCACTCCTGATCTTCCATGGACACCTGTTCATGCTTGACAGCCACCATCATCCCGGCTCGCTCATTAATCATTCCTTCCAGCTTGGCCTGGTGAGCTTCTGTTTCAATGTCTTGTCCTTTGGGGTCCTCCCCAATATCAATGGAGAACATCACTATCTTTGGAGTCATGGTAGACATCCTGTTGCTAAAACAAAACCTAATGTATTCCATCCATGCCAGCAGCAAATGTGTATTTTCCACTGGACTCTCGGTCTCCTTTATAAACTCTTCTATTATCAGGCCCTGTCTTCCCCACATCGATATCAGTAGGAAGCCTCCATCCACCGTCTCGAAGAGGAGGCCCACCATGGTGCCCAAAGTGACCTGCCCCAAGAAGCACTCGTCTTCATGCCTGTGGATCCCGGCAAAGTAGCCCATGGCTGTGACCAGAAGGGCAGCCAGAAGGGTGGCCAGGAGCACCAGCAGCTCAGTGATCATAACCATGGTGTGAATGGAGCCAAAGCCAGGACCTGGACTGGGGCCTCCAGAGCCGGCGCCATCACCACCACCACTGCCTCTCCAGCCACTGCTGCCTCTGCTCCTTCATCAAGAATGAATTTAGTCATCTGTATTATCAGTCAAGCCTTGCCTGACCTCATCCACTGAGGCTGATCTTTGCCTTTCTCCACACCATACCTGGGAGTAATAATCATTTCTGTAGTTATCACTTGGAAATGCAACATATGTTTATACAAGTAGCTTTCCTAATACAATATAAATTCTTTGAGTCTAAGAATTCAAACTTTTCCATTTTTGTACTCTGTATACCTATCATACTTGAGTAAGGCTTATTGATGAGATTGAGATGATTAGGGACAGAGTAACCCCATTCCTTTTAAGGTGATGCATGAGGAACACCTGAGTGTTTGTAAAATATTTTAAAGATGCAAAAGCAAGTCTTCAGAGATATACTCTCAAAGAAGTATTTCAAGAAATAGCTAGCACAATACTGAATGAGATTAACAAAGTTGGAAGAATGACACTACCTGACTTTGAGACTTACTCTAAAGCTACAGCAATCAAGACAGTGTGGTATTGGTAGAAGAATCACTGGAACAGAATAGAGAACACAGAAGCAGATTCACATAAATACAGTTAACTGATCTAAGATAAAGCAGCAAAGGCAATACAATGAAGGGAAGCAAAGATTGTCTTTTCAACAGTGGTTGAACGATGGAACAATTGGACAGCCACATGCCAAAAAAAAAAAAAAAGTGTATCTAGACAATCATATTATCCTTTTCAAAAATCAACTCAAAAGGGATCATAGATCTAAATGTAAAGTGAAAAGCTACTAAACACCTAAGAAAATAACATAGGCAGAAAACCTGGACAACATTTGACATGACCATGACTTTTTAACACCAAAGGCACGATCCATGAAAGTAATAACTGATAAGCTGGACTTCATTAAAATTAAAAATTTCCGCTCATTGAAAGGCAATGCCAAAAGAATGAGAAGACCAAGCCACAGATTGTGAGAAAATATTTATGAGACCCATCTGATAAAGAGCTTATCCCAAATACACAAAGTCTTAAAACTCAACAATAAGAAAATGAACAGCCCAACTGAAAAATATAAAAAGACCTTAGTAGACACCCCACAAAAAAGATATATAGATGGCAAATAAGCATGTGAAAATATGCTCAACATCGTATGTCATCAAGGAAATGCAAATTAAAATAATAATGAGATTCCACTACATTATCTATTAAAATGGTCAAAATCCAGAACACTGGCAACACCAAATGCCTGTGAGCAGGTATAGTAAAGGGAAGTCGCATTCACTGTTAGGGGCGGTACAAAATGGTATAGCCATTCTGGAAGAGAGTTGAGCAATTTCTTATAAAAACTGATGAGGGATGCCTGGGTGGCTCAGTTGGTTAAGCGTCTGCCTTTGGCTCAGGTCACGATCCCAGGGTCCTGGGATTGAGTCCCACATCGGGCTCCTTGCTCAGCGGGGAGACCGCTTCTCTCTCTGCCTCTGTCTGCCACTCTGCCTGCTTGTGTTCTCTCTCTCTCTCTCTCTGACAAATAAATAAATAAATAAAATCTTAAAAAAAAAACTGAGGAAGGATAGCTGGAAGGCAGGCAGGCAAGGGACAAGTGTTCCACAACCCCCCCCGGCCCCCCAGGGAAACCACACTTAAAAGGATTTTATACTACCCTGGGAGGAGCCCTCTACCCTTTGGACAGGTAGTGACAAAAACCTGATCTGGTCGGATGACGGGCCAGGGAGGGTTAACCAGATTAAAACAGCCCTCCAACAATCCCAACAATCCAGGGAGGGTTAACCAGATTAAAACAGACCTCCAACAATCCCAACAATCCCAATCCCACCCAGATGCCCCACCCTATACTTAGAAACTCTGATGGGTGGGGCATCTGGGTGGCTCAGGGGTTGGGCATCTGCCCTTGGCTTGGGATATGATCCCCCCAGGTCCTCAGATCAAGTCCCACATTGGGCTTTCTGCTGGACGGGAGGCCTGCTTCTCCTCCCTCTCTCACTCTCCCTGCTTGTGTTCCCTATCTAGCTGTCTCCCTCTTCCTGTCGAATAAATAAATAAAGTCTTAAAAAAAAAAAAAAAAGAAAAACCCTGATGGCAACCCTCTCAGCACCGACAGAGAAAAAAAATCCTGTAACAAAACCAAACATACTCTTGCCATATGATCCAGCAATCGTGCTCCTTAGTATTTACCCAAAGGAATTGAAAACTTATGTCTACACAAAAATCTACACATGGGTGTTTATAACAGCTTGATTCATAATTGCTACAACTTTGACGTATCCAAGATGTCCTTCGGTAGGTGAATGGAGAACTAAACTATAGTATCTCTGGACAATGGGATATTATTCAGTGCTAAAAAGAAACGAGCTACCAAGCCATGAAAAGACATGGAGGAATCTTAAATGCATATTTTTAAGTTAAAGAATCCAGTCTCAAAGTGCTATATACTGTATGATTCCATACCAAAGGGGGGGGGGGAGGCAAAAAGCAAAAGCAAAACTAGGGAAACAGTAAAACTATGGAAGCTGTAAAAACTAAAACTATGGGAAAGGTAGAAAGACAAGAAGTCGGAGAGAAGCAAAGGATGAGTAAGTAGAGCCAGAGGATTTTTTTTTAAAGATTTTATTTATTTATTTCACAGACAGAGATCACAAGTAGACAGAGGCAGGCAGAGAGAGAGAGGGAAGCAGGCTCTCCGCCGAGCAGAGAGCCCGATGCGGGGCTCAATCCCAGGACCCCGGGATCACGACCTGAGCCGAAGGCAGAGGCTTTAACCCACTGAGCCACCCAGGTGCCCCAGCCAGAGGCAGGGAAAATACTTGTACATTATTGTAGTGAGGGATACGTGTCATGATACGTTTGTCCAAACACACAGAATGTACACCACCAAGAACGTTAACTCTGTAAACCATAATGATATATGAATGCAGATTCATCCATTGTAACGAATGTATCACTCTGCTGAGAGATGTTGGTAAAGGAGAGGCTTGCAAGGGTGTGAGCAGAGGTGCTAGAAGGAGGAGGAGGGGCTGTAAAGCATCTTCCACACCAAGAAGGCACTTTGAGACCAAAAAACACAAAGCAAGCCACTCCACACCATTTACACAGTTCTGTTCAGGGTGACTCACCAACAGGGAGAGGATCGGGCAGTCAGGCCATCCAGGTGCTTGCTAGGCAGCTGCTCTCTGGGAAGTCTGGATTTTATAGAGGGAGGGGTTACTAGTTATCTACAGTGATGCCATCTGTGTACCAGCGGGGAGAGAGCGGAAGAACTATGCTATCTCTGCTAGTTATCAACAGCTTTAGGGAAGATGAGAACAAGCCTTCCTGATTTCGGGTCAGTATATACAGTAACATCCAAGGGACCTAGCACATGTCACCCCAAGGAAGGTCATTGCACAGGCATAGACACGATGGAAAGCCTAGTATGGAGTCAGTATTGTCAGCCATCCCTACAAAGGAAATTTCTGTAACTTCCCCTCCCTTTTGCTATGAAGCTTAAATGGCTCTAAATTAATAATAATAATAAAGTCTTAGTAAAAGAAAATGTTTCAGGCAGTCTCTGAATTGAAACCATCTGGCTAAAAGTCAAGCCAGACGACCAGCTTCTAATGACCTCGTAGCACAATCTTGCCCTGTCACAGACTGAACACGGCATGACTTCTCCGTAACTTCTAAAGTCGCTGACACCAACGACCCATGACCAATGCTTTGCTTCTTGCCTCTACCATACGTAAAGGTAGTAGTTAGCCCCCATGCAGGCAACGGTGTGTTCTGTTACTAGGTGCTAGACATTGTGATGACTTAATCCTTATGCCAATCCCGTGAAGAAAGCTTGATTACTGCCACCATTTCTCAGCTGAGGAAACTGAGGCAGAAAGCTTAAGTAGTCAGAAGCAGACCACCAGCTGGTATGTGGCAGAGCCACGATCTGTACTCTGGAAGCCTGGCTCCTGGGCTTGCACTTGAAACCACAAGGACCCACAGAGCTGCTGTAGGAGTCCTCCTCCCACAAAATCAGAGTCATAGACATTCTGGTTCCCCGGAAATGCACTCACAAGTGCTTAAGATGTGAAGTCCTGAGCGACAACCGATAGCCTTCCGCAGCTTATTTTGTAAAATGAGATTTCGGGGAAGAAAGAGCGACAGTAACGGAGGCACAGCATTTTTCCACTTATAAATTTATTCATCACAACGTTTTATGCACAAACACATAGTTTGTGTGTTCATCGCACAGTTATAAATAGATACACTCAATCTGGTAAAATGTAGAGGAAGTGGGCAGAGTATTTTTAATCTTGATAAAATGCTTCAAAAAGAAGCCCATTCTCAGGCTCTTTGGGGTTAGATATAGGGACGTCTGTGGGCTAGATTCTTTACCACTTCCTCAGTAGCCTTGAACGTAGATGTTCCGTGTTGAGTCTATTTTTGATCCTCATAACAGCTGGTATACCCAGCACCAGTCCTCCTACCTGATTTAGGACATCCGATGTCCAGGAAGTTCTCGCCGTTAAGGGATGATACTTCATGGGCATTTCCGTTGACATCTTTTTTCTCAGAAACCAATTCCACTTTCCCCTGCCTACATTTGAAAATGCATCCTTTAATTCGTTCCTTCTAATCTCTTTCTTCACAGTCCATCAGTTTTATAGCAGACAATAAACACTACACCCACTACTGCAACTAGGAGTGGTGACTGGCATTATTTTTATATGTCATCTCACAATATTATGGTTATTATTTTTTTGTAATAATATAAAGGTTATTAGTTATTTCAATCATTTCTAGTTCAAGTAGTACTAAATAAAGTTAAATTCATATTACCCTTCTCGATTGAGAAATTGGAATCATTCTTAATACTATTTTAGACGGGCACCTGGGTGGCTCAGTGGTTTAAGCCTCTGCCTTTGTCTCAGGTCATGATCCCAGAGTCCTGAGATCGAGCCCCGCATCGGGCTCTATGCTCAGCATGGAACCTGCTTCCTCCTCTCTCTCTGCCTGTCTCTCTGCCTACTTGTGATCTCTGTCTGTCAAATAAATAAATAAAATCTTTTAAAAAATACAATCTTAGAATATGATAGCATATTAAAGGTGTAAAATTATGTAGAGAAAAGAACTGGTTTAAAAATTGGATTTTAAAAAACTGGATTTGGGGTTTTTTTGGGGGGGGGAGTCTCATTTCTGCACAATTTGTGAGCACTGCCTGCCTTGTTCGAATGTCTTTTCAAGACTATCTGTATAGAAAACAGCCTTGCAGTATAGAAGCAGTGTCTCCTTCTGGAGCAAAGGAAAAGCTTGTTTACTGTTCAGTATAATATAGAGCACGTCCCTCTCTGCGGAAAAGTCCAGGCAAGTAAAGTGCCATAATAAAAGATGGAGGTTCCCTAAGCTTGTAGTTGTTGTCCGCAGTGCAAGGTGCAGACATCACTGGGCCCATTTGTGTTGCCCTGTGAGAGCTGTGTACTCAGCTATGCTATTGCTAAGACCAACAGGGTTTTTTTCCCTCTGAGCCAGAAGTCTTACGTCTTCAGCCGGCATCTATTCAACTGTGGCAGAAAAAATTGTTAGCTTGTAAGTAGGGTAATGTCTCAGCCCCTTCTAAGTTATTGACAAAAAGATCTAAAAAAATTTTAATCCACATTGTTATACATAGATACAGGTTTGGGGTGAATTAGTGAAGTGGGGGGAGGAAAGAGAAATTAAGAGGAAACGCTAGTAGGAATAGGATTTATGATATTTGCATCCCACTTCTTTTTGTTTTTCCATGTTTCTACAATTGATATTTATATAAACAGAAAAAAAATCAATGTTTCATAAAAATAACACGCCAGGTATACATGCTTTATTGCCAATGTGAATTATATTTCTTCCAAAATGGTAGTTCCAGTGTTTTCAAACTTAGGAATATAGAGAAGTGATGAATTTTTCTGTATTCTTTTACAACCTATCGCTTTATAGCATTCTTATTTGTTACAAGGGTAGCTGATTCTATTGTGTTTTGTTGGTATAGAGTATTACCATCTACTAATAACTTTAGAAAGGAGGACGCAGAGTTGGTGGTGTCTGTAGATGGTAGTAATACATAATATAATATGTTACTAAAGTGTCTTAGATAGCATGCTTCTACAACCTATATATCATATATACCTTCTTTGTTGTTCATCAAATTTATATGTATTTTATATACACATATGTTTCCATCTCACATTTTATTTGGGCAAAATTTCCAGATAAAAATAACTACTAATTGGGGCGCCTGGGTGGCTCAGTGGGTTGGGCCGCTGCCTTTGGCTCGGGTCGTGATCTCAGGGTCCTGGGATCGAGTCCCGCATCGGGCTCTCTGCTCAGTGGGGAGCCTGCTTCCCCCTCTCTCTCTGCCTGCCTCTCTGCCTATGTGTGATCCTTCTCTCTCTGTCAAATAAGTAAATAAAATCTCTTTAAAAAAAAATAACTACTAACAGTGATAACAGGTTTCCTTACCTTGATTCTGATTTCCACAAGAGTAACTTGGCTGTTGCATTGTTGATTAAGTGAAAACCATTGATTTAAGGTAAGTATTATCATCTTAAAAATGTTTTGTTTTCTTTGTCGTTTCATAAAGGTTTATTTTGTCCTCTATTTTTTTGAGCTAAGTTTTGGATTTTGTACTGGGTTGAATAGTGTCTCCCCTCCTGCCATTCCCCAAATCCACATGCACTCAAAACCTCAGAATGTGACATTATTTGAGAATTGGGTTTTGGCAGATGTAGTTAGTTAAGAAGAGGTCATGCTGCACCTTTCCTCCCTCAACATCCATATTTAATAAGTTGGCTTGTTAATAGTTCCACCTTCAAAAATACTTGAGTCTAATCACTACATCCAGCAAAACAAACAAGACCAAAACGACAATGACAAAAACACCATAGACCTGGCCACCGTGATCACACAGCCTTCTTAGTGGATCCTCTGCTTTTTCATTTACCTGCCTAGGGGAGTGGCCTTCCAATAATGAAATACAAACACTGTTACTCTTACGTTTGAATGATATTAGTGGTTTTATGTTACATTTAGAATAAAATCCAAACTATTACCATGGCCAAGAAGATCTTTAAAACAGGGCTTCTGCCAATGTCATCAACCTCAACTCCGGCCACCCTGTCTCTGGATTCATGAACTCCCAGCTCCACTGGCCTTTTTCCTGCTCTTCCAACACACTTTTGTTCCTCGGGTCCTTACATTTGCTATACTCTCTGCTGGAAACCCTGTTCCCTAGATCCTTGCATGGGTGGTTCCTTCTTGGCACCCAGACTATCCTCTCAGGGAAGATTTCCCTGACCGTTTCAATGAACTCAATCCCTCTCATATCCCTATATATTTTCATTGTTATTCTTCTCACCACCTCATCGCTCTCTGAAATTGCTTTTGTTACTTTACTGATTCTTTGCTTGAAGCCTACGGAGTTCAAAACCTGCTCCCTTTTGCTCATGGCTGGGTCTCCAGCAAGATGTCAGGCACACAATATACATTCAGCACATGTTCGAAGGAATGAATGTTTGTTTACCTAGACACGTCTCATTTACACATTCTAGGTGCAGCACATAGTTTGTCTTGCCACGATCCATGCTATGTCTATTTCATGTTTCAGAATTCATATTGCTTGACTTTTGCTGCCTAACAAACCATCCCAACACAGCGTCTTAAAACCACCACCACTGTATTTAGCTCGTGATTTTCTGAGTGTATTATGTTTCTTCAGGTATGGGCCAATTCTACCCATCTCTGTGTCTGTGGTCAATCTGCTGGATGGCAGTTGTTCGGCTGAGGTATCTTAATTTTCCTCCATTCCTGTCTCATCCTTCCAGCAGCCTAGCTTGGGCATTTTATTATTTTTTTCCCTTTTATATAATTTTTTATTTTTATTTTTTTTATTTTTTTTATTAACATATAATGTATTATTAGCCCCAGGGGTACAGGTCTGTGAATCGCCAGGTTTACACACTTCACAGCACTCACCATAGCACACACCTTCCCCAATGTCCATAACTCCACCACCCTCTCCCTCCCCCCTCCCCCTGGCAACCCTCAGTTTGTTTTGTGAGATTAAGAGTCTCTTATGGTTTGTTTCCCTCCAGATCCCATCTTGTTTCATTTATTAGCTTGGGCATTTTAACACGATGTCTCTGGGATCCAAGTCAAGAAAGTACTTGTCAGGTCTCAAGTCGGGTTGCATTTGCTATTGTCCCAGTGGCCAAGGTAAGACACCTGTGTTCAGATTCCGGGTTTGAAGGTGTTATCTACTGGAATGGTTACAGGGAGATTTGAACATGGGTGGTATTACTGAAACAATCTACCCCAGGTGGAAAACCACCATACGCTGTGTATATTTGTTTCTAATAGTACAATTTTCCTGGATTTCTGGGCTACTGATGGCTAGAAAGTGAAATAATGTAGGAGAATTTGGAGAGTGGAAATTTTCTTGCTCTCAGACAAGTATTGAGTCTGAGTAGATAAATGACCACACACCTCTGGCAGGAGAGTGAAATGGAATCACAGTACAATGAGTCAATCTCTCTTCCCTCCCCCCATTCTCAGTTCAACCATCTGCTTCAATGTACCATTTGTGTCTGGTTATTATAACTTCCTTCTGAAGTTTGGAAGATTATAAGTAATTTTCCTAGATTGCAGATATTTTCAATCCTAGATTCTGTGTACTTCCTTGACTTATTCAAATGAAAGGGAGGTAAGGGTGAATCCATCACAGTTGGCTTCTATCATCATAACCCTATGGTGTCTTCCAAATTTTTCTTTACATTAAAACTGCTCCTATACTCAAATCTATAATTATTAGTCAACTGTTACTTTCTTTGGTACAGATTATGGGGAAATATGGTTGAAATAAGATGGCCCCTATGATCAGTAAGTCATTTCACAGGAACTATATCTTGTGTTTCAGAAGAAAGTTTCTTCAGGGTAGTGCTCTAGGTCATGTGGTTCTGAGAATACATTTAGCTTGATAATTAAGATAAAGTGTATTCTTAATAAATTCGAATTCTCTTTGTCACTCTCTCTCTCATCTCATACCCCCTCTTAACTTAAAGAGTCTTCTTCTAAGAGTAAGCCCACCTTCTAAGTCCTTCCTTATTCATTTACTTTGACAACCCTCATCTTGAAAATTTTTTCCACAGACACTTTCCCAAGTAAGCATCTTTCCTACCAAGGGTTAAAGAATAACACAACACTAACATGTGCGGGAGAGTAAAAAAGAAAAAACCCTTTGATAACTTACAACAAGTTCAAATGCCAAAGGTCCAGTGATTTTAGAATCTAGGCCTGTTGCAGACATTTTTTTTTCTTTTAACCTTCAAATTGTTTCCTTTCCCAGGGAGTTGTTTTTAAAAGACCTGAATTTTATCATTCTTCAATGCGTTTCGAGTGTTAGTGTTTTAATACTTGAATGATATATGTGGAAGAATTTTTTGGAATTGAATTCTAAATGCAAATTATTCTTAAGCACTCTGTCTTGACTAACATCATCTAATGTTAAAATCTGGTTTTACTACATTTTTAGAAAAGAGTTTAAGACACAGATAATATTAAATTTGATGTACTGTGAGAGCTCTGTGATCTCTAACCAGAACAACTTGTAACATTTTATTCTTCTAAATAGCCTGCAGTCAAATGGTGACTGCCTACTCTTCCTGACTAAGCTAAAAAGAAACTTACTGCTTCATTTAATTTTGCATTTATCATTCAACAAATATTTATGAAACCCCTGAAACAGGCCAGGCATTGGTCTCAACCCTGAAAATACCAGGATGTATAATACAAAATGTCCTACTCGGGAAGATCACATCCTCGTGATGGATACAGACAAGTAAGCAAAGAGTTAATAGCCCATGCTTTAACAGGGACATGAAATAGCATCTCTGGGAAACAGAGGAGGTGAAAGCAAAGGAAGTGATTAGTTGAGACTATGGAAAAGACCAAGAAAAGGACCAAGTGAGAAGTGAGGACAAATCTGAGTTAAGGACTGGAAGGTGCTAATAGGGATCAAACAGGAAAGCTAGAAAAGTATTCAATGGAGTCCTAGAGAATCTAGGGGAATGATCTGTTGCTTTGAATCTTCAAACATTTTCTGCAATATTATGTTCCATTTGAAACACTTTAATCATGACTGTTAGCCTACATGCAAACACATTCTTCCATGTCCCTGTGAGAAATAATTCTACCCCTAGCCAAGAGCCTAGCATTCCAGAAACTTAAGCCATGATACAGAAATCCAAATTCAATTCAACACCATCTGCATAACCAGCTGTTCACCTCCCATATTTCCTTCTTTTTTTCATGTACCACATGTTCATGGGAAAAAAGAAATTATGAATGAAAATGTTATCTGTGCTTTGAAGTCCTACATTTTCATAACCCCAAAGTCATCCACTGATATTCTCTGACAGCGTCGTTTATGCCGGCTGGAGAAGCAGACTATATTGTCTTGAGGCAGGACTCAGGTATTTGGTAAGTGTTAACAGGGTCTTCATACTAAGAGCCTAAAAGCGTATTTCAGAAAACCAGCACATGTGCCTGGCAATTTGCTAGAACGGTGACATTCAACAAGACCCTTGGCAGGCACTCACCAACCACATCACAGTTTCTGAGTCAGGCTCTTCTTTTTTGGAATATGCCTTCTTCTCCAGTGACTTCCTGCGACTTCCTGTTCACACGTCCATCCACTAACTTGTCCTCAAACATTTGCCTAATGCCTATTACAGACTCAACAGACAATAAACAATGAACATATCTTTCCAGTATTGTCAGTTACTCAAAGGCTTTCCTTTTGCTCTTTTACTCCCCATGGTCACTGAAGGTAATAAAAGTATCTAACTTATAGGGCATTTTTAAGTACTAAGTGAAATAGTGCGAGTCAAGGACTTAAAACAGACTGGTGGGGCACCTGACTGCCTCAGGCGGTAAAGCATGTGATTCTTGACCTTGTGATCTTAAGTTCAAGCCCTACCTTGGGCTTGGAGCTTACTATCCATCAATCAATCAATCAATAAGTCAATCACAAACTGGTTCATAGTAAATATGCATTGTGTATTTGCTATTAATATTATAATAACATCAAAAAACAGCATTAATACATAGGCCATAAATGTTATGGCCCACTATTTACCCTAAAGATACAAATGTAGTGATCCGAAGGGGCATGTGCACCAAACGTTGATAGCAGCAATGTCCACAATAGCCAAACTATGGAAAGAACCTAGATGTCCATCAACAGATGAATAGATAAAGAAGATGTGGTATATATGTATCTACACACACACACACACACACACACACACACACACACAATGGAATACCATGCAGTCATCAAAAGAAACGAAATCTTGCCATTTGCAATGATGTGGATGGAACTAGAGGGTATTATGCTGAGCAAAATAAGTGGATCAGAGAAAGACAATTATCATATGATCTCTCTGATATGGAATTTGAGAGGCAGGGTGGGGGGGTTGTGGGGGGTAGAGAAGGAAAAAAATGAAACAAGTTGGGATCAGGAGGGAGACAAACCATTAAGAGACTCTTAATCTCACAAAACAAACTGAGGGTTGCTGGTGGGTGGGGAGTAGGGAGAGGGCTGCTGGATAATGGACGTTGGGGAGGGTATATGCTATGGTGAGTGCTGTGAAATGTATAAGACTGATGATTCACAGACCTGTACCCCTGGGGCAAATAATACATTATATGTTAATAAAAATAATTTTTTAAAAATACAAAAAATGTTATGACCCACAACAACAATTTTATGAATGTAACTAATTAAAATATTCATAATTGTACCTTGTCTATTGTGGCCACACATACACACAATTTAAACAATTATCCAGTACATCAGAATGGTTTTACAGCTTATAAATGATGCAATTTGGGTTAAGTGTATAGTTTATTAAACAAAGTCTAGGATTATACTTCCTTGTCATTTCAGTCAACTATTGTGGGAACCAAGGTTATAACATGTTGGTTTACTGGTGATTTATTTTTTTAAATATAAAGCTTATTATGCCATGGAAACACAAAACAGGCAAATCAGTAAAACAGTAATACAATATTTAATTAGAAAAATCCTAAAATTATCCTAAAAATAATAAAGCTATGTGGTTGAGAGGACTTTGAAAGACAAAGTTGAGTCTGATTCTGTGATGCATGCCGAGTAGGTATTCTGAAAGATAAAGAATCTAAACATCTCATCTCCCTGCTTCCTTTCCTATCTGTTCCAGAACAGTATGTCGTTAAAGCAGCCTGGCATAACGTATTTTGGGCATAATAATCTGTGTGTACCTCTTGTTGTCTCAGAATTGTTGTTGAAAACTGTGCCTCATTATGATCCTCCAAACAAGTGCATTTTACCCCCTTTTATTTTTGATCTATGATTTCCACAAATTAAAAAATATGATTAAAATATTGTTTGAAGACTATGAACTTGAGGTTAGAGGAGTCAAAGCCTTCTTCTTTTATCTCAAAAAAAAGAGGGGGGAAGAATTAGGATTCTCAAGAAGTTACTGCAATCTGGAAACTTCTAAACATTTTGCAAGTTTATGTCTTCAAGTTATCCTTGGAAGATCTTATGGCAAGGAAGTTTTATTATGAGGGTTGCAGGACCCATTAATATGCTATAAGTATCTCTATTACCTAGAGACCCTAAGCAACCAGGAACACTGGAATAGAATTTCTGCTCCTCATAATGTATCTATAGTGCATTTTATTTAATTTTAAATGTCATTAATATCACAAAATGAGACTCAAAAGTTGCTGGGGCTATCTGGAAAAATAATTAGAGGGGATTAGAAAAGAGAAATTGCATGAGGGTTTGTGGTTTTGTTTAAGAATGTGGGAATCTGTGGGTGCCTGGGTGGCTCAGTGGGTTAAAGCCTCTGCCTTTGGCTCAGGTCATGATCTCAGGGTCCTGGGATCGAGCCCTGCATTGAGCTCTCTGCTCAGCAGGGAGCCTGCTTCCCTTCCTCTCTCTCTGCCTACTTGTGATCTCTGTCTGTCAAATAAATAAAATCTTTAAAAAAAAAAAAAAGAACGTGGGAAGTTTGTGAGCAAATGCTTACCTGACAGAGTAGAGAGCGGGGGTCTCTGCAGACTTGAGTCTACAGACACTGACGGAACTGTGTTCAAGGACTGTAGGAAAGTCTGGGATACAGGCTGCACTGATTGGATCCCTAGACAAAAAAGTGAGGAAACTTCTACTTATTTCTGTCCGGAACACACATCTAATACTTCAATGGTCTTCACACAACGGCCCCAATTAGCCATCAAAAGACTTAGGAGGCTATGGGGATAAAAATATATTATATGTTTATAAAAAATAAAATTAAAAAAAAAAAAGATTTGAGAAAAAAAAAAAAAGACTTAGGAGGCTAAAGTCATCGTTGTGGAACTGAGTCATGGCAGGTATTATAGACCGAACTGTGCCTCCCCTGCCCCCATTCATATACTGAAGCCCTAACCCCCAGTACCTCAGAATGTGACTATAATTGGAGATGGGGATCTTTAAAGAAGTGACTAAATTAAAATTGAGTCCATTGGGGTGGGCTCTCGCCCAGTCTGACTGGTGACTTCATAGGAAGAGGAAATTTAGACACATGAAAGAGACACCATGCACAGACAAAAGACCATGCATGTAGGATACAGCAAGAAGGTAGCCTCTGCAAGTCAAGGAGAAAGGCCATCGAAGAAATCAAGCCTACTGACACCTTGATCTTAGACTTAAGGCCTCCAGAACTATGAGAAAATAAATTTATGTTGTTTAAGTCACACTTTCAGTAGTATTTCATTATGGAAGCCCTGCAAACTAATACTGCAGGAAGTCAAAAGCAGAGAGACTGTGGCTGTAATGGACAGACTGCTTTAGAAACATACATGAAACAAACCTTGGGAGTATTCAGACTCAGGTGAGAGAGAGCTGAGACCTAGGAATCCTTCAATTTCTTCATCAGTGGAAGTAGCAAGGCCAACCTCACGGGGTCTTTTAAGGATTAAATGAATTGATATATATATATATATATGTGTGTTAATAAACTGTGTAGAAAGATAGTGAGTGATTTATGGGTTAGCTATCAGTATTTTTATTATTATCATTACAGGCAGACACTAGTCAAAATATTGACTCAATCATCACAAAAATTCTTAGATTGACTGAGACATGGTGAGGTAAGTTTAGCTACTCAAGTTCACACCACCATTAAGTGGACCCAAGATCTGACCTTAAGCCAAATAGATCAAATGGAGCACTAAACAGAAGTTATATTTATGTTCACAAGATTTACATTAACCCAAGTTACTTCTCCCAAGTGACAAATTTACAATTAAAAGCATATGGTGCCTGGGTGGCTCAGCTGGTTAGGCGACTGCCTTCTGCTTAGTCATAATCCTGGAGTCCCCGGATCCAGTCCTGCATCAAGCTCCCACCTCCATGGGGAGTCTGCTTCTCCCTCTGACCTTCTCCCCTCTCATGCTCTCCCTTGCTTTCTCTCTCAAGTAAATAAATAAACTATTTTAAATAAATAAATATACATATATATATTCACTTATTTTACTACTGCAGTCTGAGATGTAGAGAATGATACTATTTAGACAGTACTGAAGCAACACGTTTCTCTTTTTTTCTAAAAACATAGTATCTGTTAATAATAAGTAATTACGGGAAATACTCAATGACAAACATTTGAGGTAAACAGCAATAAACAGCTTTTGGAACACATTCAGAATGTGAGGCACCTGAGTGGCTTAGCTGGTCGATCATCTGACTCTTGATTTTGGCTCAGGTCATGGCTCAGGGTTATGGGATCAAGCCCGGGCTCTGCACTCAGTAGGAGTTGCTTGCCCCTCCCTTGCCCCTCCCACTGCTTGTGCTAATCCTCTCTAAAATAAAATAGATAAAATCTTAAAAAAAAAAAAAAGAATATATTCAGAATGTTTTATTATATGCACTTTAATAGTTTTCTATATTTTTTTATTTTAAAAATTTTTTCAAGAAGTAGAAATATCTGAATCCCAGATTGATCTAAAAGAATGCATTGATCCCATTTACAAGTTCTTTAATTCACAAACAAGTTTTTATATTTGACGGAAGAGAGCATTTTATATTTCCTTTGATGTGCATGTGCGTAGATTGAGAAATACTTCCACATTTTCATCAAGTACAAAATCGTATTTGCAAAGTGGTGGTCTATGGAGAGAGAAAAAGAGAGAAAAAAAAATAATTAGTAAAAGTGGCAAAGTTTAAATTTTTTCCTCTTAAAACGGTAGGATATTCAATACCTGCAATTGATTAGTTTTCCAAATGCAGGGACAAACCTATGGCCTCGTTTCCATTCCATCTCATTTGGCTATACAGGGATGAAGTAGACACAATATTTAGGAGAAAGAAAAAACTCTCTGTGTTTCCATTTCTCCTCTCCTTGATGCGTCATTGAGATATTTACTTTATATGGAAGACATTTCTGGATACTGAAATAGCTGAAGCCTGAACTCAACACTTAGTGGCTGGGCCATTTTTTCTATCACGACAGGCACCATTAAAGAATGGGGCTTAATTGCATACACAGATTTTCTAATAATCTAATCAGTCCTCTTTTCTACCTACTAAAGTGGAGATGATAATCAGTAAAGAATTCTATATCTTGGAGAGATTGTGTACTTAGCATTTGAAGACTTCTGAAAAGTCAAGTCACTATGATGAATTAAGCATCTTGTCTAGTTTTTATCTTCCTATTAATGTCTTTCAAAGAATCTTAAAAACCTTCTTAAAATCCATAAAAAGGTAATCAAGTAGGATAAGAAAAGATTGGTTAAAGTTCAGGAAAGGAGCTAAAGAAAAAATATGGTTGAAATAAATGGAAATTTCCTATGTGAGCAACAGCAACTTAGTCAAGGAAAAGGGGCAATTCAGCTTCACGAGTGCTGACGGCTCCCCTTTACTTGACAAATGCATTGCTCTATTTCAAGATGTACATTGTTCCCAGGCTCCTTCTAGCTTGGTTAGGACATCACCGGACAAGTTTTTTAAATATTCAACAGCATTTGGGGCACCTGGGTGGCTCAGTGGGTTACAGGTCATGATCCCAGGGTCCTGGATCGAGCCCCGTGTCGGGTTCTTTGCTTGGCAGGGAGCCTGCTTCCCTTCCTCTCTCTCTGCCTGCCTCTCTGCCTCCTTGGGATCTCTGTTTGTAAAATAAATGGATAAAATCTTTAAAAAAGAAAAAAAATATTCAACAGCATTTTTAGGTTAAGTTATTCAATTTTTAAATAACTCAATTTTCTACATTTGCTAATGTGTTTAAAAGTAATAAAATATAGACATTCATTTTTTATTATAAACACGGATACAGTATCTTCCATTTGAAATAATAAAGGCACCTTATATGTTAGTTAAAAAATAATAAAAAATAAAAATAAACAAAAAAGGAGTAAAAAAATATGTTAATAAAAAAATAAGGCATCTTGAAGTTTGAATTTTAATACTGTAACAATAAGTGTAAAATGGTAATACTTCAATCTTGTAAGAGTTTTAGGTGTCAGCAAAAGTAGCTTTTTGTTGTTATCAAAGATCATCAACCTTCTTTCTTTATTAAGAAGTGTGAGAATGACTTCACCACTTTTCCAAACAAATGTATATATACTTATGTCAATTCTTTATCTATCCTGCTATATCCCTTAATCACTGAATGTGCCTTCAGTATTCTGGATCTCCCTGATCCACCTCATTTTTCAGTTGTCACAGTAGGACAAGTGTGTCATTAGACTTCTTAATAGGTAAATTATCTCAGCCTTAATCATCATATTCACATATTTACAATATAACATCAAGGTGAGTGCGATTTTATTTTTTTTCCACAAGAAAAGCTCACAACCTCATTTCCATTAAGATATGTTCAATCAGTAATATAATAAATGCATATTTTTGAATTAAATATTCCATATTTTACAAAGTCTTTACAAGCATTACAAGACAGTTTAGGCAGGTTTACAATGCCTACCCAAAGTTCACTTTCACCAAAATGTGTGAGAAATTAATTTTCTTGATTTTTACATTGAGAAAAACCTATCTACTTCCTCTGCCATGGCTCTAAGTTTGACATCATTAATTCTATGTTATGTTATTCTATAGTTCCTTCTCAACAACCCATAAAAAATTTTGTGAAGTATAATTTAAAAGAATACTTGTGTTTTCACGTTCAACTACCATGCGAAGATTATTGTGTTTTTTTTTTTACTTTCAAAAGGGCACAGAATATTGCATTTCTAATGCTTCACTTACACAAACCAGTGAAATGAATACATTGCTTTGATAAAGTATCTAAAATAATAAAAGAAACCTGTGACAAAACACTCCAAAATTCAAACATAATTCATTTATTTTATTTTAATCCATGAATTATTCCAAATAATAAGACATATATGAACCTATTTGAAAAAAGTCCCCAGGGCTTTTGTACAATATATCACCACATCCAAGCTTATAATACTGTTTTTAAAAGTTACTTAAGGGCGCCTGGGTGGCTCAGTTGATTAAGCGACTGCACTCGGCTCAGGTCATGATCCCAGGGTCCTGGGATAGAGCCCCGCATCATGTTCCCTGCTCAGTGGAGAGCCTGCTTCTCCCTCTCCCTCTGCCTGCTACTCTGACTATTTGTGATCTCTGTCAGATAAATAAATAAAAATCTTTAAAAAATAAACAAAAGAAATAAAATAAAAAAAATAAAATAAAAGCACAATGTCTAAACACCTATTAGTTTGGGGAAAATAAAAATAAAAACCAAACAACAAAAACACCGGGGAAGGTGCAGTCTTTGATGATGCAGGAGAAGCAATAGAACTCTGCTAAGTGCCAGTGGGAACACAAAATGTACAGTCACTTTGGAAAACAGTCTGGCAGTTTCCTCTGAAGTTAAACATACACTTACAGTATGACCCAGCTATTTCACTTCTAGGTATTTATCCAAGGGAAATGAAAACTTATGTTCACATGAAAACCTACACGCAAATATTTACGTTGGCTTTATCCATAGATAGCTATCAAAAACTGTGAACAAACCATATGTCTTCAAACTGGTGAGTGGATAAACAAATTTTGGTATATACATACAATGGAATGCTATTGACGAATAGCATTCCATTGGTATAAGCAACAAAATGCATAAACTTTGAATGTACGAAGCTAAGTGGAAAAAGCCACACTCAAAAAGGCACATGCTATCATGATTCCTTTTTACATAATGTTCTGGAAAAGGCAAAACTAGAGAGAGTGGTTGCTAGGGACCAGGAACGGGGTTAAGGGCACCTGGGTGGCTCAGTGGTTTAAGCCTCTGCCTTTGGCTCAGGTGGTGATCTCAAGGTCCTGGGATCGAGTCCCGCATGGGGCTCTCTGCTCAGCGGAGAGCTTGCTTCCTCCCCTCTCTCTCTGCCTGCTTCTCTGCCTACTTGTGACTTGTGTGCCTACTTGTGTCAAATAAATAAAATCTTAAAAAAAAAAAAAAGAAAGAAAAGAAGGGGGTTAGCTCAAGACAGTTTTTGTCACTGATGGAAATGTCCTGTATCTTGAACATGATGGTCATTACATGACTCCATGAATGTATCCAAACTCATAGAACCATATACCAAAAAGAGTATATTTTACCGTTCACTCAAGTTTCAAAAAGTAGCTTTAGTCCAACTTCTCTCAGGAAGTCATCCCAGGTCTCCTGCACTGTGAATATATATTCCTCTCAGTCCCTAAGTTCAAAGTCCCCGCTCTACTGGAAATGCCCTGAAGGGGAATTTTGTTGTAACATCAGAGTTTATTATACAGAGATCCTTACTGGTTGACTGCATACACAACTTATCTGGACCATAAGGCATCACATTTTTAAAACTCACATTCCCAATAATTTGGCAGTGCTAATTCTCATTAATTGCACATTATCTGTGTGGACAGATCTAAATAGGAAAAGCAGCTAAACGGTTACAGTAATTATCTAGGTAATTAAACTTAAAGCATACATTTCATCCAAGCATCTGTTAGCATCCCCAGCCAGGAGGGAATGTTGAGTTTTCTAACCACCCACAAAATGTATTTTTGGTTCCCCACCCCCCACCCTGAGTAGAAACAACTGCATCTAAATTTTATAAATTTAGTAAATTTTCATTGCTTACCCACTGTTAAGATTTTACATAAAAATCAAAATTACATGCATGCTTATTTTTCTTCTATAGCATATTCCAATTACTTTACCTTATTTTTTTAACCTATTAACCAATGAGTAAATTGGGTACAATAGCTGTCTATGCAAAAATGATTAAGAAGACAGGGAGTCACATATAATGGTGGATACATCTGTCTGCCTTTTCCCCCTTTCCTTTCCCCTTGTAATAAGGGACTTAAAAAGGAGAAAGTAACCACTGTCTGTAGACTCATCACCAACCTATATCAAAGTGTGAACACTGTGCTGGGGTAGAAGATTTGAAAATATTCCTCCTCCTTGATGTTCCTTCTATAAATATAGTACAAGGAAACTGTTAACCTGCCAATAGTTTTCTATGCATCGAGAGACAATATTCATGATAAGCACGCATTGGGGAGAAGAAAAAGCACCAAAACGCCTAACAATAAAGGAAAGACTAATTTGAATATCCCACAAAAGATGGAATATAATGGCTGCCATTAATTTATATTTTGGAAGAAAAAAATGCTTCTAATCAGGTCCACAGTATTGCACAGCTCCAAGTACATTACGTTCACCCCGTTATCTATTCGAACAGTGATGCCCACAGCTCAAACTGCACGATTCTGCACAGAAACCTGGCTTGTCATTTAATGTCAATAATTAGATTCACGATTCACTTGTCACATGTGTGATGATAAGTAAGCCTGACAAAATATTAACAGTGATAGCTCCTGCTTGTAGTATTACATTTGAATTAAATTTTCCAAATACTCCACAATGGGAATAAATCACTATATTAATTAGCAGAAAAAATGTTTATTCCTATCAAAATAACAGCAACTAGAAGAAAAGAAAACAACAACTTCAAAAACCAAGAAAAGTCTGGCTTCAAATCACTGCAAAGGCACTTCTCAGATGAGCAAACTTGGACATGTTATAGAAAGCCTCTCAGTTTCTGTTCCCTCACTAATAAAAAGAAGAAAAAAATTAGCTCAGAGAGGTGTTGCAAAGGTTGCAAAAGCAGCGTCTGGGATGTGGTAAATCTTAACCAGTAATGTGGTAAATCTTAACACACTTAACCAGTATTATTCATCTTGAAAATGGCTTACTAAATGTTGAAACTATTCAACTAAATGCAACACTAAATAACTAGGGAAGTTAATAGGAAGTAAGTAAGGCATTCAGGACAAAGCTATAAAATAACGGATTCAAATATTTAACTAATTTGAAAAAGGACAACATGTCTAAAGTTATACATCAACCCTCCATAATATATTGAAGTAAATTATTTGAGGAGTTATACATTGTTCAATCTCAAGTTGTCTTACCAGGCAAAATATTACATTATGGCTATCCAGAACAATAAATATAACCACTTCAAAAACCTAACTTACCCCAAAATCGTTTGAAGTATTCAGATCTTGAAAAATCTGAATTTGAGTGACCCAGCTTACCTATTCATTTATTGCTTTCATTCACAGGTTAACTGCATCAGCCAATCAAAATTATCTTGAGTTTTTTTTTTTGTTGTTGTTATTAAATCAATATATAACTACAGTAAGATAAATTACAAGCCAATCCATTTTTAATTAATCTTTTGCCTGTTTTATCGAAATATTTTCAGCCTTTCTGTAGTGTCCTGTTATTTTTTTCACCTTAGAGGTCATATTATCTTCTCTGGTAATACTGCTTTTAACATTCTTCATCCCACTCTCCGTGTATAAACTCTGATTGAATTTAATCCCATCTTGTCACAGAGTAAGCATAAATCAAAGGACTTACTTCCCTGGCCAATCAGAAGAATCTACTTCCCCGACCACAGTGTGAGGTTCAAAGGCATGTACTTGCCCAGTCAAAGTCAGTGACATGCAAAGAGACTATAAAAACTCTTTTCCCACCCATCCTCATGGGATTTGAGTTTGGAATCAAGGCAGCAGCCAAGTTGGTGTTAGAAAGACTGAGGATAAAGCAATGTGAATGGCAACGCCAAGAGCTAGCACAGAAATGCGCTTGGTCCTTTGAATGCAGCTAAGCCAGGAGCCATTATCTTCTTCTTCTTCTTCGTTTTTAAGATTTTATTTATTTACTCGAGAGAGTGAGTGAGAGAGAGAGAACATGAGCAGGGACAGAGGGAGAGGGAGAAGCAGGCTCCCCTGCTGAGCAGGGAGCCCGATGTAGGGCTCAATTCCAGGACCCTGGGATCATGACCTGAGCAAACGCAGACGCTTAGCGACTGCACCACCCAGGTGCCCCCCCAATTCTCCTCTTTTGATAGAGATCTCATCTAAATGCATATTCTTATCATTTATTAATTTTATTCTCCAAAAATTCTTATTTAGTATGGGCAACATTCATAGAAAGGTAATTAAGGAATCAAATATATAAATACAGAAACATAAAGAGAAATAAAAAGAAAGCTCTGTGGTGAACCAAAAAACAGTGATTTCTAGCAATCCGCAAACCCGTGGCTATTGGCTCTCAGTTGACTCTCGTGATTGGAACAAATCACATGTCACATATCCAAATAGACAGATGGTCAACTCATTAAAGAGGTCTTAGTGGTTCTTAGTGCTTTCACAGAGGTGTTTGTGTGGGAATATGAATTCTGCCATGGTGAACACATACATCAATATCGTGGGGACAAGGATAGTAGGAAAACCTCTTCAGTTATGAGAACGCAGAACTAAGAAAAGCATATTAAATAGACATATAAATACTGCTGGATTCTATCATCTTCAAAAAAAAATCAAGTTATGATGTGGAATGGAGATATTTGTGATATAACAGACAAACCAAGACATCTGATCGTAAAATTAAGGTATAGAGTCAGATTTTCCTCATGCTGTTATCGTATATATGCTAGAGCTTTACTTTTGCCAATATACTCCTAGGGTTGAATTTCCAGTAATATATAGAATCTTAGATACAACAGATGAAAATAGACTTTTTTTCTCTTCCCAAATAAAAATAAATTTAAGAGAAAGAAAAAAATCATTGAAAGTCATGATGACTTCTATCTTCTATGACATATGCCTCCTTATACAGTTTTTAGCCATTGAGCCCCATGCAAAAATTGTATAAAAGGAATCTCAACCACTCTGTAAATATATATGTATACATAAGAAATTATTGATCAACTTCTGAGGAAGACATCTGTCTCATTTTTTTTTTTTTCATTTTTATTGTGTCTAGTGCAATGATTGTGTTTTTTCTTGGCTTAGGTAATATGATTCCAAACTAAGTTCCATTCAAACTAATTTTCACTTTAAAAAAGTGCATTTTGCACCTTTTAGATATTCTAATATATCTAATTTAGATATTCTAATATTTATGTGAAATATAACCTGAAATACACAATAAACAGATATTTGAATATATAAACTTTTAAAACATTTCTTAGCATACCAATATTTTCAAGCTTAAAAGATTATACAATGAGGGGCGCCTGGGTGGCTCAGTGGGTTAAAGTCTCTCTGCCTTGGGCTCAGGTCATGATCTCAGGGTCCTGGGATCAAGCCCGGCATAGGCCTCTCTGTTTGCTTCCCTCTCTCTATGCCTGCCTCTCTGCCTACTTGTAACCTCTCTCTCTCTGTGTCAAATAAATAAAATCTTTTAAAAAAAAAAGATTATACAAAGAAATCAAAATTTAGTTTTCTTACCTTTCTGGATGCGTAAGTGATTGTAACATGATACGATGGATGTTGTAACCACCTGGGAGACATTGCAAATTTGTGCTCTGAAAATATGTCAAACTCATGCTTGAAATATTTACAACATCATTTAAAAATCGAGCAAGAATCTTGACTTCTTGGAGATCATTAAACGATGTGCTCTCCCTAAAGAGAATTTAATATGTTCAGCATATCAATAAAATATAATTTAACTCTAAGGTCAATGTCATGTTAACAATGCAAGATAGAAAGAATAATTTAAAGGAAAAAGGCCAAACAGTATTTGTTAAAGTATTTGATAAAATAATTTTAAATATGACCCAGCAATCTCACTACTAGGTATTTACCCAAAAGATACAAACATAGTGATCTGAAGGGGCACCTGCACGCCAATGTTTATAGCAGCAATGTCCACAATAGCCAAACTATGGAAAAAGCCCAGATGTCCATCAACAGATGAATGGATAAAGATGTGATATTATATATATATATATATATATATATATATATATATATACGTGTGTGTATATATATACACACAAAAAACCCCAGAATATTACTCAGCCATTAAAAAAATTAAATCTCACTTTTTGCAATGACACAGATAGAACTAGAGGGTACTATGCTAAGTGAAATAAGTCTATCACAGAAAGACAATTATCATATGATTTCACTCATATATGGAATTTAAGAAACAAAACCAAGGATCATAGGGGAAAGGAGGGGGAAAATAAAATAAGACAAAATCATAGAGGGAGATAAACCATAGAGACTCTTAACTATTGGAAACAAACTGAGGGTTGCTCAGGGTGGGTGGTAGGAAGATGGGGTAATTGGGTGATGGGCATTAACGAGGGCATGTGATGTAATGAGCACTGGATGTTATATGCAACTGATGAATCACTGAACTCTACCTCTGAAACTAGTGATACACTGATTAATTAATTTAATTAATTAATTGAATTTAAATAAAACAAACATTTAAAAAACTAATTTAAAATAAGTTAAAACAAAATAAAATAAAAATATACACACCTCCATACAAAATTATTCGGGGATACTTTCTGAGAAAACAATGGGACATCTTATCTTTCTGACTTGGTGTCTAGATTATACATTTATAAAGACGTTCCCTTATGCTTCTTTTTTTAGACACCTCAACAACTATCATAGTTCCCTGAGTGGGCTGAATACTCAAATAACAATTTTTCATTCTTCTGTGCCATTTTACCAAATATTTGTGCATTAAAGGAATAATTATAAAAGCCTCAGATTCAAAAGGAAGAATAAAGGTAGAATTAAGTAAGTATATTTTTCTGAGCATTTACAGTGCACCCAGAACTGTAATAAAGTTTGACATACTTGACCTTATCTTAACAACTCCCTTTATTAGATACTATTAGTATTGCCATAACAGATGAGCAAACTAAGTATCAGAGCATACAAGAGCCTTTCCTAAGCTAGTGACTGCAAAGCTAGAATGCAAACACAGTCATGTCAACGTTCTTCAACACTCTACTCAAATCGCTCATCTTTGTGTGCCAGGAGCATTGCCTGGAGTCAATTAGATCAGTATGGATCTGCTTAACTAAAAAGAGAACTCCAAAGAAGAAGGAAATGGAGGAGGAGAAGTGGAAGGAAGAGGAGGAGGAAAGAAAAGGAGGGAGAGTGAGAGGAAGGGGGAAGCAAGGGAAGAAGACAGAAGAGAAGAAAAAGGAAGAGGAGAGAAAGAAATTAAAAAAAGAAAAACCTATTGTACTGGGACACCTGGTGGTTCAGTCAGTTATGCCTTTGACTCTTGATTTTGGTTCAGGTCGTGATCTCAGGGTCGCAGGATCAAGCCCTATGTGGGGCTCTACACTCAGCGTGGAGTCTGCCGAGATTCTCTCCTCTCCCTCTCCCTTTCCCTCTCCCCCTGCTTGCATTCTGTCCCTCTCTCTCTCTCTCAAATAAATAAATCTTCAAGAACAAAAAACAAAAAACCTGTTGTATTAATTTCCTCCTTTAAGGCAACAATGATTTGTTGAACAAAGGCAACAACCACACGTAGAACACATGAAGAACGTGTCCGGTTCTTGTGCCATCTTAACGTTTATCCCCACCTTTTCCTCCTCTTGACTCTTCAGAACAACTAGGCCCAAAAAAAGGTTGTCATCACACTCCTCAAAGCCCATCTCTGCTCCCTGCAGGCACTGTTATTACCTCCTCTTTCACGGAATAGAACATCAGTGATCCTCGAATTTCTATCCACGACCTTATCTGGATTTCTCAGCGATACTTCCAAGTCAACGCGTCCAGATGGGAATGTGCTAACTTTCCCTACAATTTCACACTCACTTTAACGACTTCGAATACCAACTGTTTGCTCAGGACCACCAGATCTCTGCCTCTGGCTGAACTCTGTCTGCTGAGATCCAGACATACACATGTACTGTTATTCACCATGTCTACTTGGATATCTCAAGGATGTCTGCAGCTCAGTAGGTTCAAATCTAAATGACATCATCCCCAACAACCCTCCCCACCAAGAACAAAACAAAACAAAACCTGACAGCTTTGGGATGCCTTGGTGGCTCAGTCGATTAAATGTCTGCCTTTGGCTCAGGTGACAATCCCAGGGTCCTGGGATCAAGTCCCATATTGACCTCCCTGCTCAGTGGGGAGCCTGCTTCTCCCTCCCACTGCTACTCTCCCTGCTTGTGCTTCCCCTCTCTCTCTGATAAAGAAATGAATAAATCTAAGGGGAAAAAAAAAAAAAAACCTGACAGCTTACAAATTTCTTTATCATTTTAAATGGTGCCACCACCAATTTCCCAAGCCAGACAATGAAGATTCACCCTTCATAACCCCTCTTTTAACCCTTACTTCCTATCTATCATAAATTCCTACTGATTATACCTATGAATTATCCTGAGTCTGCTTTGAATCCGCCCTCAGTTTCCATCTCCACTGCAAGCACGCAGGATACCCCTGTTCCTTGCCTATATTCTTGCAACAACAACCTCTCTTTTCCATCATCAACCCAGTGTGATCGAATTGTTTTTCCAAAATAAAGATCCAGTCCCAGCTGCAACCAGACTGCCCCAACTAAAATTCTTCAGTGGTTTTCATTTTCCCAGGGAGGAAAATAGAATCCTAGAAATGCCCTGTAAGTTCTAGTTCTTACAAAATCAAGGGGTTTTCTAACTCTCCCATATCTCTCTTGCTTTCCCTGCCTCCATTCTAAGACATTATAAAATTCCTTCAGTTCTTAAAATGGGATATGTTCCCTCCTACTTCAGGATCTATGCATTTGTTGACCTTTCTGCCTGGAATATAGCAAAACATACGAATTTCCGCTCATCATTTAGGTCTCAACTAATATGACATGTCCTTAGAGAAACTTTTAATGACCTCACTATCCCCTATTTCATGTTTCCATACACACTACAATTTGTTTCAAGACATTCTTCATATTTTGTTTATACATTTTTATTTATTTTTGATTACTGTTATATCCTTCATTAAGCTGTAACTTTAATGAGGGTAGGACCATGTCTATTTTTCTCATCACAGTATCCTCAGCACTTTGCACAGTCCCTAGCTCAATGGAGATACACATTAAAAATTATTTGAATAGAGGAATGATGAACATCATCATTTTACTTGTATTATGTATTTGTAAAGTCTATTAGCTACAATGGACAGAAATTATGTAAAGACAGCACTCTAATCTGTTCAGAACTGTATCCCTAATTTCTAGTACAGTTACTGGCCCATAGAAGCTTTCAAGATATTATACCGAAGGATTAAATTGGTTCCTTTCCATGACCTCTCCATGACCTAGCTCAGTAAATGGCACCATAACTTAAATGTTTGCCTCAAAACTTGCTTCTTTTCTTCACTTTCACATATTTAATTAATCATAAAAACTCACCTATTCTAAATCCTAAAAAATAAATAGATAGATAGATAGATAGATACTTTCTACAGATTTAGTCCAGGCCTCCATCATCTCTCACAGAAGTTATTACAACAGCCGCCTCTCTGGACTTGTGTCACTCTCATATCTCCATTACTCATCCTCGGAGGGAATCATTCTAACGAGAATATCCAAAATTGATACCTCCTGTTTAAACTCCTACATTGATGTATTAATATATTTGGCATCATATTATAATGTGTGGGTAATTTTTAGTGACATAAAAAATGATTACACTTAGCATTTGGTATAAAAATCAGGATAAGATCCTAATTTTGCTCTGTGAAAAAAATAATGCACAGGGGTATGTACAAGAAGAAAGAGGAAGGAAATGAGGAAATAGAGGAAGAGGAGGAGACAAAGATGTAGACCAATTAGTAAATGTGAACATCCCTGAATGATATAATTATATATGCTTCTCCTTTTTTACTGTATGACACACTTTCTACAGTGAACAAACAGTCCCTTTCAATTTTGAAAAGGGAAACAAAAGGTCATTTAAAAGTTTCTGACTTTTGGTTTCTGAAACAGTTCAAATCCCAAAGCATGACCAAAGCTATTAGCAAAGCGTTATAATAGAAAAACAAGAAAACCTATGGCCAGGCTTAAATGGACAGATTTACCATGAGTATGTCATCCATGTTTTATATTCCTTCATGAAAAATGCACTAAGGCAAGTATGTGAATAAAATGCATCAATATTTCATGGTGTTCTGCACAGACCATGATATTTATAAAGGAAATCAAGAATCACAACTTCATTGCTTTCTGAACAAGCTGGCAACAGCTTCTCTAGGACTGTAAGTCTTTGTGCTGTTACTGAACTCTGGTACTTTCCTGGTTCCATGCCTTTGAAAGCACTCTCTCTCCACTCCTGGACTGCAGTCTCTCCCCTTCAAATGCTCCCTTGCTTCTTTTTCTGTACACCCATAGCACGTAAGTATTCTGCTACTACAGAACTTATTACTCAGAGCTACCAACACGCATTAGTCTCCTCTAGTATTCTGTGGCTTCCTTGAGAACAATAATAGTACTATTTTATCTTGAATACCCATTATTTGGTGAAATGCCTGAATACGGTCCATTGGTGCTGAAGAGGTGGATTCAAAAACCAAGAAAGCATGGGTCTTATAAAAACAGATAAAGGATCATACACATATGTCTTATATATATGCACATATATCCACTATTTTAAGTGATTTAAAGCAATAAACTATTATAAATTATTTATTATTATAACACTATCAGTGCTCAAAATGAAATAGCAAGAACTTAAGTGTCTCTTAATAAATGATGGGCCATGGGGTGCCTGGGTGGCTCAGTTGTTAAGCATCTGCCTTCAGCTCAGGTCATGAGCCCAGGGTCCTGGGATCAAGTCCCACATCGGGCTCCCTGCTCCATGTGGAGCCTGCTTCTCCCTCTCCCACACCCCTGCTTGTGTTCCTCTCTCACTGTCTGTCTATGTCAAAGAAATAAATAAAATCTTAAAAAAAAAAAAAAAAAAAGATGAGCCTTGATGTAAATGAAGAATTTGAAGAATCTGAAATCCTAATTTGATTTATTTAATATTCTTCTTTGGGTAACTGAGGGGAAGTTGAAGAAAGGGGAAAAAAAAATAACTGATGCTCACTCATCACCAGTCCTAACCAACTACTAAATTATCTGTGCAATGCCATTAATCATTTTAAGAAAATTAAAGTTTTAAGGATCTAATATTAAAAATATGTTTAGCTCAATGTTTAAAAAATTTTCCCTGGCTTATAACTCAGAATATTATTTCCAAGAATGGCCTTAGTATCCCATGATGAAGTAGTCTTTATGTTACTTCAGTACATAGGTTCTCGATATTTTATCATAATATACTTCTTTTACTATTACTTTTCTTTGTGAATTTCAAGGTATTAAAGATTGATGTACAAAACAAACTTCATTTATTATGAGTTATGAATACTTTTTACACTGTAGTATCATTTTAGATTTTAAACAAAGGTTAAAATTACAAATATCACTTCCATTGTTTGCAATGCTAATGTGCAAATATATAAGCGTGCAGAGACTTTTCCCTGGTTCGCTTTAATGTTGATTAAGTTTGGACATCATGACGTATGCAGGCCTGAAGCCCAACATACTTCAGATTTCATCAATTCAGGTACTGTAACTACCAAGACTACGACAACAGTAAATGCTGGACATGCCAACTATGCTTCTTGAAGTATTAATGATGTCACCAAGAATAAGACTAAACTTAAACCAAACTGTTCTAAATCCAGGCACAACAAAATAAAATGTATCTTTTATTTCATCACTAGACATGGTACCAGTGAGCCTTTTGAAAAGTTAGGTTATTTAATAGATTTCTAGAAGTCTAGCACAGCAGGTTATAAACTACAATTTTAATAGTAGCACACACCTTCATATCATTCTTTTGTTTAATAGGAAATAATGAATTTCTTAGTTTGAGTAATTATTAAATATACAAATAAGCATTCAACAAACTCAAATTGAGAACATTCTTTGAGATGATTAGATAACTTTAAAAATATGTATATAGGGGCGCCTGGGTGACTAACTGGGTTAAAGCCTCTGCTTTCGGCTCAGGTGGATCCCAGGATCCTGGGACAGAGCCCCGCATCAGGCTCTCTGCTCAGTGGGGAGCCTGCTTCCCCCACCCCTCTGCCTGCCTCTCTGCCTACTTGTGATCTCTGTCTGTCAAATAAATAAATAAAATCTTTTCAAAAAATATGAATATATACCTACATATACACATATACACAAAGAGTTAAATAGAAGATTAAGTAAAAACAAAACCCTCTTCTATTATTTGTGGGATTTGTGACTGGGAGTGGTTCTCAGAAGTGCTGAAACTGGGTCACTCTACTGACAGAAGTTACCAGACATTTATTCACACCACTGTGAACACGTGTTGCCTGAAAACCAGAGGGAATTAGAAGGCAAGGTAGTTTGAGAAGAACACTGGAAGGAGAGAATGAGAGGGAAAAAAATGTTTCCCCTATTGTTTGTAGTTCCTGGGTGTGTATGACATAAATGAGTCCGTCAACTTCGTATTTTGCGTCTTCCACCACAGAATGAATGTATTAAAATACACACCTGAGATTCTTTTAATATTGAACATTTTAAGGCTCAATGGATAGAAAATTTGTACCATTTGTATCATATTCAAAAGTAGATGCTTAAGAAAACAAAACATTTAATTGATCAAAGAAAAAATACCAAAGTATACTTACTCATAGAGCTCTGGCTCTTTAGCCTTTCCAAGGTGGTTTAATAATTTAAATCTAATATAGCCATCCTCCATAGTTTCATCCAGAAGAGTCATAGTGAGAACAAAATAATAGGCTAAAACACAAAAATATAGAATGCAATTCACATTATTATTTTTTTCCTTATTTTTTGTGTCTATGCAGATACACATACGTGTATATATGTAATGTATATATGTATGCAGTGTAGGCACATATTATATATGCACATAATATTGAGAGCCATTCATTTAGTACATGGGTAATACATTTTATTTTTTGGCAATTTTTAACTGGACTTGAAAATGAGGAATGAAAAAGCCTGCCAGACAGTCATAGGTATGGTGAAAAGCTGGCCAAATGATTAGAGAATACTAACTGGTCTGCACCAAGAAAATTCAGAATTTAGGTCAATGAAGCACTTTTTCTTTTTCAATAGCACAACCAAAGTAAACATGACAATGTTCCTTAATTATCTGATGAATAGTCTTAGGTAAAATTGCTTGACAAATATAACCCCCAGTTTCACCGGTTGTTTAGGAATGACTGTAAAATTAAGTATGTCTAGTTCTTCTTCAAAATGCCCCAGCTAAAAATTGATAGAGTAAATCTTCCAGAAGTAAGGATGCTGAACTTACCCCCATATTCAATATTGTCTGAGCTACACAGAAAGTTCTGACTCCCTGGGAGGTTTGTTTGTTTGTTTAGCACAAGAAGAATTTATTAGGAAATATGTAGTTCAAATAATTACTGAGGGCCAGAGAATAAGGCTCTGCCAGAAACACCAACCTAAAAATTACAGCCCAGAACTGCTTCAAGATCCCACTACTTCCACCTTCAAACAAGAGCTAGAAGATTAGCTGAGATTGCAAGTTTAAGATACTTTCATTTCTATGATGGGAAGATGTTGATACATCTGAAGGGGAAATACCGAGAAAAATGGAGGATTTAAATTCACAGCAAAGAGCTATTTTTAAGTGCTCACTAAGTCTACCCCTTTTACCACTTAACATCAATAACCACTTTTCCTCCCATACTTCAGGTAAGATGCCATTATTACTTAGATGCCCAGCCCCTACATTTTGCTACAATCTGGTGTAAGATGGACTACATTTTGCTACAATCTGGTGTAAGATGATACCCATTCTTCTAGTTCTATCCCAATCTTGTTGTGATAAGGACTAGAATGCACAGTCCATCTCTATCATACCTTACATAAGAGAGGTAGACACTAGTCCCTGTACTGTGAACCATCTTAGAAAAAAAATGTACAAAAAACAGAACAAGGACTATGAAATTTTCCCGTGAAAATGCATGTCTAAAATCATGCATGCTAGCTGTTAAATGCTGCTACTAACCAGGCAAGAGTAGTAACTTCTTTTATTCCTGATGCTGAGTACTACCTCCAATAATCACCGGACCTCATCAATTTCTAACACAAGAAAGACAGTTGAAGACCACTTCTTACTTTGAAGCGACTGCTCAGCTTTAGACAAAATACTTTGTTCCACCTCACCCAATAAAGCAGATGCTCAGACTTTCTCAGGTAACTTCTGGTAGCATGGCACATTGAGATGTTACAGAATAACCCCACCTCTCGCTACAAGTACATGGAAATGAAGAGTGTACAATCCCTAAATCAAATACACAACCAAGCTCAGATGAAGGTAGGAAAAATACCAAGAAACAGAAATGTAGAGGAAGTAAAGGCAAAACTTAAGACGGACTAAAGCTCTGGATACCTTCAGGACTTGAGAACAGGATGTAGGGAGGCTGGGGCTGCAGTGTCAGCTTCCACGCACAGGAGACCCGATGCCAAGTGACAGAGCTGAAATGAAAGTCCCCGCTCAGAGCCAGACACCTTTATTCTCTGCTTTGCCATTCAAAGAGGAACTTGGAAAATTCTTCCTACTGGCTGTCTATGAGTCTTAGATGGGGGGAAAATTTTACCAAGACTAAATAAAAAACTCCAGGGAACATGGAATTTTTTTTATAAGATTTTATTTATTTCTTTATTTGAGAGAGAGAGAGAGATAAGCAGACTCTGCCCTGAGCATGGAGCCAGACACGGGGCTCAATCTCAGAATCCTGACATCATGACCTGAGAGGAAATCAAGAGTCCCATGCTTAACCTACTGAGCCATCCAGGTGCCCTGGTAATATGGAATTTAAATTAGCACTCATCACTTGGTGAAGTTCCCCAGCCCCTCCAAATTATATTAAAAATGCTCTAAGACTATGCTACATAAATTCTGGAAAAAACAAAATCCAACTTGCTCTGAAGAAAGAATTTTGAAGAGCTGACTACTGAGTTTTTTATATATTAAAAGAATACATGAGTCTTTATTTTGAAATAGCACAAATATCTTTCTTTAATTTTTAAGAGACTTAAAATAACCACTGAGACTAGAAAATGATAATAATAAATAAAAAATAAATAGATTAATTAATTAATTCAACCAGAAGAAAACTATAGATTATCTGCCAGAAACAATTACACTGACAATAAATGAAGAAAATTTATCTGAAAAGAAAATTAATATCTTCAAAGTGCTGAGTGAAAATACTCTCAATGTAGAATTCTATCTTGAATTAAATTTGCATTCCAGAGTAAGGAAAAGATAAGGTCATTTTCAAGGAAATAAACAAACCGAAAGAGACCAGTAGTAAAAAGTCACTAAGGGTGTATTTTAGTAAGATAGGAGTTAGACTCAGAAGGAAAAAATGGTAGAGGGAAAAGATAACAAGAAAAAAGGTAGAAAACTGGGGCGCCTGGGTGGCCCACTGGGTTAAAGCCTCCGCCTTCGACTCAGGTCAGGATCCCAGGGATAGACCCCTGCATTGGGCTCTCTGCTCAGCAGGGAGCCTGCCTCCCTTCCTCTCTCTCTGCCTGCCTCTCTGCCTACTTTTGATCTCTGTCTGTCAAATAAATAAATAAAATCTTAAAAAAAAAAGGTAGAAAACTAAAATTGGCAAATAGGGTGAGGATTTGTTGTAATGATAACATTCCTAAAAAATGCTGATTGTTAAGTAACATGTGAAATAAAATACTATAGAACATAATATTCAAGACAGAAAAGAAAACACAGGTTCAGAGTCTCTATGAGATAAATTGTTGTTGTGATAGAATCAGATAAAATTGGGAGTCAAAATGCAATTTTATGCATAAACCATCTTCAACTCTTATACATGTAAGAAACCACAGCCTCAGAACACATAAAGCTAAAATCTAAACAAAGTTGCTGCCTGCTTAGAAACAAAAGATTTAAACAGGACTCAAATTCCAACATAATAAACAAAATGTCCAGGATGTGACTGAAAATTGCCCATTATACCGAGAACAAAGACAACCACAACTTTGGTGAGAAGGAACAATGAAATGATGCCAATATTGAGATGAATCGGATGCTGGGATTATCTGACAAGGATTTCAAAGAAGCCATCCCCAAAATGCTTCAAAGTCAGTTAGAGCCTCTTGAAAAAAATGAATAGAAAGATGTGAGCAAAGAAATGGGAGCTGTTGGGACGCTTGGGTGGCTCAGTGGGTTAAGCCTCTGCCTTCGGCTCAGGTCATGGTCTCAGGGTCCTGGGATCAAGCCCCGCATCGGGTTCTCTGCTCGGCAGGGAGCCTGCTTTCCCCTCTCTCTGCCTGCCTATCTGCCTGCTTGTGATCTCAAATAAATAAATAAAATCTTAAAAAAAAAATGGGAGCTGTAAAGGAAAACAAAGTAGAAACTACATACGCGAAAGCTACGGTAATGTATATAAAACTCACTGCATGTGCCTGTTGGTAGGTGGATGATGGGAGGAAAGAAATCAGCGAATGTAAGCACAGATCAACTGGCCAGTCAATTGCAGCAACGGAAAGAAAAGAGACTGAGGGAAAAACGGGGGCCTCGGATAGCTGTGAGACCACAACAAAGATACAGTATCTGTGTTACCATGTCAGGAAGAGAGAAAAGAAAGCGGCACCAAAGAGTATTCAAAGAAACAATGGCCAGAGATTTTCTAAATTTGGTGAAGAAAACAAATATGCAGATTCAAGAAGCTGAGTGAAACTGAAATACAATAAACCTGAACAAATCTTACCTAGTCGTATCATCATTAAATGTCAGAAAACAAAAAACAAAGAAAAAAATTGAAAGCAGCCCAAGACAAATGATGCATTATCTATATGAAAACACCAATATGAGTCACAATGGATTTTTTTTTAAAGATTTTATTTATTTATTTGACAGAGATCACAAGTAGGCAGAGCGGCCGGCAGAGAGAGAGGGGAAAGCAGGCTCCCCGCTGAGCAGAGAGCCCGTTGTGGGGCTCAATCCCAGGACCCTGAGATCATGACTTGAGCCCAAGGCAGAGGCTTTAACCCACTGAGCCACCCAGGCACCCTGGATTTTTTTTTAAATCTGAAATAATGGAGGCTAGCATTCTTCACACATTATGTGGCACCTTTTTCAAAGACCAAAAGAAAGAGCTCAGCTCTGAACCTCATATCCAGCAAAACTATCCTTTGAGAATAAAGGAGGAATAAAGGCACACTAAGACAAAGAAACACTTAAGGAATTTCTTATTAGCAGACTCAATCTCTTAAATATTGTCAGAAGGGATTTCTTCAAATAGAAACGAATTGAAATCATCTTAATGCATCAAAAACAAAGAGGTAAAAATGGGAAGGGAAGACAGCTGCATGCATACAATAGTTACCCTTTTCCTTGTGAATTTTATATACTTGATGATTGAGACCAAAATTATCACACAATCTGCTACTCAAGACAATGAGTTTTTAAAGTGGAGAATGTAAAGAAACCAAAATGCAAGTCAAGTTCTCACACTTCACAGAAAATGTTGATATCAGGAAACTGAAAAATTCTGTGTGCTTCTTGTCATGGTGGTAGACCTCTCCAAATAGATCCACGTCCTAATCTCTGGAACCTGTGAATGTTACCTTAAATGGCAAAGCATAATTAAGATCTCAAATAGAATTAAAATTGCTAATCAGCTGCCCTTGAAATGGGAAGATTATCTGATTTATCCAAGTGGGAGCAGTGTAGTCACAAGGATTGTAATCACAGAGCCTTAAAAGCAGAAATGTAAGACAGTAGAGAATCCTAAAAAGAGATGGTGAAGCAAAAAGGGTTGAAGAGATGCAGTGGGTGTGAGGGAAGACTCAAGCCACCACTGGGGAAGAAAAGGCCATGAACCAAGGAGCGCAGCCAGCCTCCGGAAGTGCAAAACCTCAAGGAAACAGGTTGTCCCCTGGAGCCTCCTGAAATGCAGCCCTGCTGACACCCCAGTTTTTGCAGTGACACCTGTGTCCGTCTTCTGACCTCTACAGGACTAGATTTTTGCTTTTTTAAGCCATTAAATTTGTGGTAGTTTGTTATGTTAGTGACAGAAAATGAATCCATATTTTAATGTGAAGAATGGGAAGCTCTTGTAATAAATACCTAAAATAAGGAAGAGGTTTTTGAAATCGGCCATGCACAGAAGCTGAAAGAACTTTGAGAAGCATGATTAAAAAAAAAAACAAAAAACAAAACAAAACCACCTAGATTACCTTGAACACATTGTTAGTGGAAATGCAGATGGTAACACCCCTGCTGGTGAGACCTCAGAAGGAAGGGACATGTTATTGGAAACTGGTAGAAAAAAGAATACCTGCGAAATAGTCACAGAAAGCCTAACAAAATTGTGTCCTGAAATTATATGGAAAGCAAAAGTTGTAAATAAATCTGGCCTTGTTTCTTATTGGTGTTTACAGTGAAACTGGGAGAGGAAAAACATAAATTGAGATAAAAGTGTCACACAAAAACCAACGTGGACAGAATGATTTGAAAAATCCTTATCTTCTCAGGTTTGCGAAAGATACTGACACTAAGACTCGTCATCAGGAAACCACGCTCTAGAGAAAAATCCAGGAGTATGGCTAGACAACCCTTTGGCTTAGAACAATCAAAAAGTCAGTATTCAGTAACACAAAAGGCTCTTTGGAAAGATTAAGTATGCGGTTCTTAGATTCCCTCAGCCATCTCAGCAGAAAGCCAAAATAGAGATAGGATTATCTACAAAAGATATTTGGAAGTACCTCTCTTTTAACAGAATGAATCTCTGACATATATGGACATCTACAAGGTTTCTGACAATGCTGTAGTAGCATAAACCATGCCAGCTTGGACTGAAGGAGACAGGGTACAAAATGAAAGAATGTTGTTGGACCTCCAAAATTTTTCAGGCAAGGAACAGACTGTTAAAACTATTCAGCTGTAAGCATAAGTTACCACTGATACAAAAAAAAAAATAAATAAAGTAAAATAAAAAAGAAGAAAGAAAGAAGAAAAAAGATGACTCTAAGAAGCTAGAACATGGAGTCATGAAGCCACAGAGCAGATCCCAGGGCAAATAAATCACAGGGAATTATTCCCAACCCCTGAAACCAAATGGGATTTGCTTCATTGGACTATAAAATTGCTTCAGACTATTGCCTCCATTTCCTTTCATTTTTTTTCCCCTTTTAATACTATGACTAGTATCCTATGCCTGTCTCACCAATGTATTTTGGGAGCAGATAACTGAGTTTCACAGACTCACAAATGAAGGTAATTGTGCCTATGGGTGGATTCTACCTAGAGCTTTATCCAAATCTGATTGAGATTTGGAATTGAATGATATGATTTGGAATTTTTTATCTGATGACATTAGGAGAGATTTTTTGACTTCGAGTTGATGTCATAATGAGTTGAAGATATTGGAGACCAACAGAATCTTACTGACATATATTGAACACTGCACCCAACAAAAACAGAATATACATTTATTTCAAGTGCCTGTAAAACAGTCACCCAGATAAACTATATCCTGGACTATTAAAAAAAATTCAAAAATTTAAAAAACTGAAATTATATAGAATCTGTTTTCTAAACATAATGACCCTAAATAATATAATCAATGACGGAAATCAGTAATAGAAGGACAACAGGAAAATCTCTAAATACATGGAATTAAACAACATGCTTGTAAATAACCCATGGTCAAAAAACCTACAGTAGCAAACAATGCTTTCTTCTAAGATTAGGAATAAGACAAGATGTCTGCTCTCACCATTCTTATTTAACAGAGTACTGGAAGTACTCGCCACTGAAACAAGTCAAGAAAGAGAAATAAAAGGTATACAGATTAGGAAGGAAGAAGTAAAAGTTTCTCTTTATTTGCAGATGATATGGTTGTTACATAGAAAACTCTAAGAAATCTATCTTAAAAATCTAAGAAATAATAAATGAATTCAGCAAGGTACCAAGAAACAAGCTCAATACAAAATATTCCTGTTCCTACAAACTAACAACAGACACGGAATATAAAATTTTTAAAATATCATTTAAAATCACTTCAAAAATATTTTAAAAATAATTATTTAGGCACACATGTAACAAAAGATACACAGGGCCTCTGTGCTGAAAATTACAAAATGTTGATGAAAGAAATCAAAGAATCGAAGTACGTGTAGAGACGTAACATGTCTATGTGTCAGAAGACAACATGGTGAAGATGTCAGTTCTCCCCAAATCAATCTATCAGTTTAATGCAATTCCTAACAAAATCCCAACCAAAGTTTTGTAGATGCAGAGAATCTCATTTTAAATTTTTATTGATAGGCAAATATCCTAGAATATCTAAAATCATCACGACAAAGAAGAATGAAGAAGAAATAGTCATTCTATCGTATATTAAGGCCATAGTATTAGCTATAGTCGTTGACAATGTGTGATATTGGAAAAGGGATAAGCAGATAAATATAGGACAGAAAATGGAATCTAGACCAAACAGAAATATGCCTAAACAAGTATGCTTAACTGATTTTTGATAAATGTACAGAAGCATTTCAATAAAGCAAAGATAGCCCTTTTTCAACAAATAGTGCTGGAGCGAATGGAAATCCACAGGCAAAAAAACAAAAAACAAAAACAAAAAAACTGGACCTCAACCTAAACCCCACATACCGTACAAAAACTAAATCAATCTGTAATGAATTACAGACTTGAATGTAACGCATAAAACAAATTAACACTTTAAGAAAAAAAAATGTGGGAAAAAATCTTCAGGACCTAAACTCAGCAAAGAGTTCTCAGACACAAAAAACATGTTCTATGAAAAGAAAAATGATAAATTAGATCTCATCAAAAGTCAATGCTTTTGCCCTTGCAAAAGCCCTTGAAAAGAAGATGAAAAGATAGTCAACTTATAGACTGGGAGAAAATATTTGCAAACCAACATCCAACAAGGACTACTGTAAAAATATACGAAGAAAACTCTCAAAACTCAACACCTACAAAAAATGCAGTTGGAAGATGGGCAAAAGTCACGAATTCATATTTTACCAAAGACGATATGCAGGAAAGACATTCATTATCATAGACCATCAGGGTGACAAAGATTAAAACTACAGTAAGTCATCACTATCCACCTATTAGAATGAATAACTTTTTTTAAATGATGACAACACTAACTGCTAGTGAGAAATCAGAGAAACCGGATCACTCATACTTTGCTGGGGGGATTGCAAAATGGTACAGCGCACAGAAAAACACTTTGCCATTCTTATAAGGCTAATTAGCTTCTGACCCAGCAGTTGCATTCCTAGGCCTTCATAAAGGAGAAATAAAAATGTAAATTCACATAAAAACTTGTATATAAATATTCATAGCAGCTTTATTCGTAACAGCCAAAAACTAAAAATATCCCTGATATCCTTCAAGAGATGAACAATTAAACAAACTAAAAAAATCAAATCCTTATTTGAATTGGACTCTAATAAATTTCGGAGTTCCTTGAAATCACATGATGGAATTTAGGTGGGTAGGAAGAACATTTTTGGAGGAAATATAAATTAGTATATAAAAGCAATCATTTGTTCACTTGCTGAAAATGTTAACTTACTACAGAATGGACTTGTGCCAGTAGTATCCAAAAACACAGTGGTCTCTTTTCTTGCATTTAAAACATCTTTCCATAGCTCAGCTTGATAACCTAAGATTTGAGAAAGAAACATTAGAAACCAGATTTCCATCAAAGAGCATACAAAGCTTTCAAATCGCTAAAGCAACTAAAGAATCAATGTGTTATAACAATAATTATGATGATAATTTATGATTTTTATAACTTAAAACCACTTTCCAAATAATTTTATAGTCTATTCATTTTAATTACATTATAAATCAAATTCAAGATTCACAAACAAATGCCCTCCCTGGAAACCTTATCAGAGCTACGCGGACTCCATACGGCTACAATCCATTTGTAGCAGTTTTTACTATTTTTTATAAATTCAGAATTTTACATGTACCTCCTTTTAGTAAATTCAGCAGAATAAAATGGCTAGATAAAACAAACACAAAATTTAGTTTCATGAGTACAGCTCCCAGTTCTCCTACGTATACATATTCATAGATGTATGATGCATGTGTAACATAAGTGTATTGTATAGATAACATCTATATTCCAGATACCTATGTTATTAGTACATTTGAAATATTATCACATATACACATATATTTAGAATGCTTCCTACTTTATGTACTTGTCTGTTCCCACATCGCTACCACCGAACTTGAAATCTGAATGTAATAGAAAGAACACTGAATTGAGAATTAAGAAGTTTAACTCTATTTCTCACTTGTGTCCTTACATAATCCTTCTGTTCACACTGGGTCACAGTTTTCTCACTTAAATGGAAAAGCAATGAGACCAGAAAAGCAATCCCCAACATGAGGTCTGGAGAAAAAAAAAGGAATCCCACAAGACGTCTTCTGGACAGAAGGGGTCTATGAGAAAATAGGTCTGGCAAAGCCTGCAGATTGCCTGCCTCTCTTAGCAATTCTCTATGTGCCTTAGTATAGACCTCCTGCCCAAGAAAACTGCAGAAAGCTGTTTAATTCAGTCACTGTAATTGCTTCCCATTTCATTGAGCCCCTTTGGCTTCGGAAACATTTCTAGCAGATCCTGATCATGACACTGATAAGATGTTACATGCTCCTGACAAGCTTGGGGTCTGGTGATCTCTTCAGAAAATCCTGAGCAAAAAACAGCCTCTGAGACTCTTTCAGCTCTACCGTTCTATTTTTATGTGGATTCTTTTTTCCTCTATAATTTCCCACCGCCAGGCTGTCCTTATCGAAAGTTGCAATACGTAACCGCTCTTGCCAAGATTTATCGATTTGGAAGGTGTGAACCATATATGATTCATGCCTACTTGCTAATAGCAAATGAAAAGCTAACTATGGCTTACACCTCTCCACTTGCTCCTAAGACTTACCATAAAAATAAAAACCCTCAGTGCCACTAAAAACGCACAAGTCTCAAGAAAAAAAAATGCAGTCTTTCTTTAGTGGAAATACAGGTGAATGATAGTGAGATTCCTTTACAAAGCAAGAGCAAGGGTCATCATGGACCACCAAATTTGCACACTACATTGAGCACAGTTGTTTAAATTCCACTGAGCCGTTGATTAAATTCTCTTCACTAAACACCTTAAAAATATTTAGTAGGAAATAAACTGTTTTCTCTGGTTGTTCCCAGGTAATTTTTCCATAAAATGCTAACATGTTCACAAGTAAATATGGAAGCTTCCAGCAAAAATACTAGCAATTATGTGATTCATTTTCCATTGAAACTTAATTATAAGTCTCGCTTACCTAGCCTAGGACATGATTTGCCCTTGTTGTAGTCACAGTCTACACATGAACCAGCTTTGAAATCTTCATATGAAGGACAAGGAAATGAAACAAAATTGCACTTTGTCTCCAAAGAGGCCATGAACAAGTAAACTGCTCTCTGGTGGTCGCATTTAATATATTGAATTCCTTAAGTGTTAAAAATCAAGCAGAGGAAGGACAGATGTATTAAACCAAGTTCAAGTAAACTAGAGAAAAATTAAAGGTTACGTTCTACTCAATACTATGTGCTTATGAATATTAAAGTGTTGACTACAATGCACAGTTTTATCTCAAGCAATTAAATAAGTAGTAACATTAAAAATTTAAATTTAGTAAGCTTTTACATGAGATTTATAAGAAATTTTTCTGAAGTACTAATTACCACAGGAAAAAAATGTTCAATTTCAATAATCTGACAAACTCCATAAACACAGTGCTACCATAGTTAATAACTCTGTGCACATCTTTCCCGTCTAACCTCACACCACTAACATTTCTACTCAGTGTCAGAGAGGACCAGGAAACCAGGTAACATTAAAGCTTTATCATGTCTATTTCTTTCTCCAACGTCTCACATCCTTATAACATTTGACCAAACTTCTCTAGCCACAGTGGCCTTTTGCTATGTGTTACTTGACAAGTTGTCATTGGAGACATCAAAACATTGCTTCCTATGACTCTGAAGTGAGCCAAATTCCACACCTGGAGCAGCGGCTCAGCTACTTATTTAAGAACTGAGTGCAACAGGGCGCCTGGGTGGCTCAGTGGGTTAAGCCTCTGCCTTCAGCTCAGATCATGATCTCAGGGTCCTGGGATCGAGCCCCGCATCAGGCTCTCTGCTCCGCAGGGGGCCTGACCCCTCCTCTCTCTCTGCCTGCCCCTCCGCCTACTTGCGATCTCTCTGTCAAATAAATAAATCTTAAAAAAAAAAAAAAAAGACAAATCATAAGTGACTCTTAATCTCACAAAACAAACTGAGGGTTGCTGGGGGCAGGGGGGTGGGGTTACGGACATTGGGGAGGGTATGTGCTATGGTGAGTGCTGTGAAGTGTGTGAACCTGGAGATTCACAGACCTGTACCCCTGAGGATAAAAATATATTATATGTTTATAAAAAATAAAAAATTAAAAAAAAAAAAAGAATCGAGTACAAGAGATTATGAATCTGTACTTGTATGGTATCGGAGTGATGGTAAAGATTAAATCCTGATACCAAACTCATGTTACAGGACACCCAGGCCCTCGGTGCTTCTTCACTGACTTAGCACTTCGAATGTTTAAAATCATAAAATAAAGCTGTTGAAGCTAATGCAATGGATCCCACCATGACCAGATGGGATACCGACTGCTAAACTTTATGAACTGAGAAAAATCCAATTCAACCATTTTTTGACAATTACTCCCCCGAATCATGAGCAAGGGTGATCAAAATCTTACCCACAGATTAAAAAGGAAAAAAGTAAATTTGATTTTCTTTCATCATTTGAATCATACGTAATTCATTCAAATGATACGTAATTCATTCATTGGTATACCTGATAAAATGGACTTAGGACAGCCAGGTTGTGTTTTTCCTCCATTTGGATAAAAATCTATATGTCCCACAGGCTCTTTAATGCCTAAACCTAGAAAGAAAAACACTCAGAAATCACAAAGTAAATATAATCAGGTCAACAACACTTTTACAAAATAAAATCTCCTATAAATTCCACTGAAAGTGACTCCTAAAATTTGAATTGAAAATAAAACAGAGGCCATTTTTTTTAAAAAAAGATGCATTTTTCTGGTATTAATGCCTCACATTAATTCCTCATGAAAATTATGTCATTAATTTAACATATTTACCAGTCACCAATTTACTATGGGTCCATGGCAGTTCCATGAGCCACACATATATAAGAAAGAAAGTATAACAGAGCAAAACTCCTTTCTGTAGTAGAAATTACATCTTGGTGGAGAAAGACATAAAAAACAAGTACAGATACAGTATGTCAGAGCATAAGTGCTGAAGAGAAGACACAAGGGGCCTAAGAGGACCCTAAGTGCCTGGTCAGGGTGGTAGGCTGGTTGCACTTTGAAGTAGTTTGGTTAGGGAATTTCCTAGTAAGGCAGTAGAGTCACACAGTGACATGAAGGATGTGAGTGAGACAGTGAGACAAGTAGGAAATTATGTGAGCATACCTGAAGTACTCAGAGAAGCCAGGTTAGCCAGAGCATAGGGTGTAAGAGGGAGCTCCGGAGGAAATCAAGTCATAGAGGACCTTTTAGGCAAGTGGGATCATTTGCTTACACTCTGCATAAGGCCTCAGACTTGGTACTAGATTCACTAACTAGAAAAAACTACATAAGCCGCTTCAGCTGGAACAAAGTGGGCCAGAGTGACAGAAATGTGCAGCCATGTCTTAAGGGTGTCCGTATACCTGTGGATCCTCCGGGCATTGGGTAAGGTGCAAATGCTGGGTCCACTATTACCAACATGGGGGTTAAAACCCAGGGGAAGTCATGGGAATGAGACAGGGTAGCAAGCTCAGAATACTTGGGGAATGTGATAAGATCTGAAAATCTTGCTGCAAAGTCCTGACTCCTGACACTTTGGCTTAAGGCACAAGAAATTTCCTACATGATTAACTCTTGAAAGTGATCCACAATAGATTTACTTAGCAAAGACAAACACTTGGGTCTGACAGTAGGATTAAGATGCAGGACAGGATTTAGTGACAGTACCTAACAGAATAAGATAGCTGCTGGTGAGGTTAGCAGAGCCTGAGGACACTGGGCCTGTGCGTTATAGTGGAGGGGAGCTAGTGCGTTAGGAAAGGCAAAGTACAATTCAGATAACCTCGTCAGAACTCCTTAGAATCCAGGGAAGTATGAGAGTGATTTGACTGTGACCTGCTGAGGGTATGCTAGCCAATCCCTCTTTACATTCCATCATCTGTTTGCATTCTCTTAAATATGACCAAAAAAAAAAATAAGTCCAATAATTTTTTTTTTTTTTTAAATTTTGGAGATCGTTACAATTTCCCTATTCTGAATTCAACATGGAGTTCCAAGACTAGGAGTTCCAGGTTGGAGACATCATTTTCTCCAATCTGCCACTAAAGTAGAATCAAACCAAGAAGACTCCTCGGGAATCAGGGAGAAGCAAAAGACATATTTATATTAACTTACAAGCAGCCCTTGATTCATTCAGGCATGTTTTTCCCCTTTACCAGAAGGAAGGGGCAGAGAAGTTTGGTCTGTGTAGGTCATTCATTTCCTTGGATTCAAGGAGGGTAAGGAGAGTAGCTATGGCTTTTTAAATTTTCTTTTTATTATAATTTAATATACATGTACTCAAATAAGAACATAAATCTATAGATTATTATAAAGCAAATAGCCACTATTTATAACTATCACACCCATGTCAAGAAATAGCACCTAGAAATCCCTAGCTCTTACCTAATTACCAGTTTCTCCCTTCCTTTATAAATAATAACATCTTTTAATAAAATAATTTTTTTGCTATTCTTTACCTTCCAAGGATGCCTCCCAAAACATCACAGTTTAGATTTGCCCGTTTTGGAACTGTATATAAATTGACTCATATTTCATGTAGCTTTTGTGTAACCCTTTTATTATAAACTTGCTTTTTTATAATAATCCAAATTGGGTGTGATTCATTATCCATTTTTATATGTTGTAGAATTGGTTTACTAATGTAATGTTTACATAGAATTTTTGCATCCATGGTTAGAAGAGAGAATATCTACAAATTTTTTTCTGTAATGTCTATCTCGAGTTTTGACATTTTTATGATGGCTTTTAAAAAAGTTATAAACAGTTTCCAACTCTTTATTATTCTTTGAAATCATTTGTGTGAAAGTGGTCTTACTTTTCCCTTAATTATTTGGTAGAGATGAATAATTTGCTTAGAATTTACTTTGTTGGAAGTCTTTAAATTACAAGTTTTATTTCATTAATATTTATAGAACTATTCAAATTTTCTTTCTTAATTTCTCAGTTTGGTAAATGCTTTTGCTTTTTCATAAAAATTTTTCTATTTTATATACCATAACATATAATCACACATTTTCATATTTATTTGCATAATATTGTTCATTACATCATAATATGATCAATTTCATACCTGTAGTATCTGTAAAACTTTTTCTATTTTATTTTATTTTTTCATATATATATATATATACACATATATATATATAGATATATATATATATATGGATTTTATTTATTTTTCAGAGAGAGAGAGCAAGCGCACAAGCAGGGGGAGCGACAGACAGAGGAAGAAGCAGGCTCCACAATGAGCAATGTGCCCAAGTGGGACTTGATCCCAGGACCCTGGGATCATGACCTGAGTCAGAGGCAGACACTTAACTGACTGAGCCACCCAAGTGTCCCTTTATTTGTTTTTAAGGTTTTATTTATTTATTTGAGAGCGAGAGAGGGAGCGCGAGCATGAGTGGGGGAAGGGCAGAGGGACAGGGAAAAGCAGGGAGCCAGGTGCCGGGCTTGATCCCAGGACCCCAAGACCGGAGCAAAGAGCAGATGCTTAACCTACTGAGCCATCCAGGTGCCCTTTTAAAAATTATTGATATTCACTGTGCCTTCTATTTTTGTTCTATTTTTTTTCCCCAAGAATATATTAAATTGGAGGCTGGATATATAAAATTTAAGCATTCTATATTCCTCCATTTCATGGAAAGAAGGTAAAAATAAGATATTTTACAAGCCTCATGTAAGGGTTTCAAAAATACTTCCCATACTCTAAGCATCAGGAAACCTGCCATAAGAAAAGTAACTCCGAATTACAAAAGTTTACTTCCCTGGAATTTTTCTATCTTCTGGATGTTGGACTGTAATTTTTTCCTGATATCCCAGCACGGATGTTAGTTCAAATTATCCAATTCATAATTTTGGAAGGCCACGTAGTGTTTTAACATATATAACCGAATATGAACAAAAACTACTGTAAGTAGATGCACTCGCTGATTAATATTCAAGGAAAAGGTAGTGTCTGCCAGATATGTGCTGACCCCAAGTATCTCATTCAGAAATTCCCTGAGACAGGTGGATATGCAGCATCAAAATTCTGTGTCCCTCATTTGCAATGGTTGTGAAAAGATTAATCAAAGGTGCCAACAATGTGGCATCAAGTGGTAAGTTAGGTCTGATAGACTGGTCATATAGAGATGTTGGGTCTGAAAAAAAAAACTGAAACAGTTCTTTTTAATTAGGAAAAGCCAAAAATGCAAAGAAAAATAATAAGCCTGGGTGGCTCAGTGGCTCAGCTGGTTAAAGCCTCTGCCTTTGGTTCAGGTCATGATCCCAGGGTCCTGGAATCTAGCCCTGCATTAGGCTCTCTGCTCAGCAGGGAGCCTGCTTCCTCCTCTATCTCTGCCTACTTGTGATCTCTGTCTGTCAAATAAATAAATAAGATCTTTGGGCCACCTGGGTGGCTCAGTGGGTTAAAGCCTCTGCTTTTGGCTCAGGCTGTGATCCCAGGGTCCTGGGATTGAGCCCCGAATCAAAACGGGCTCTCTGCTCAGCAGGGAGCCTGCTTCCTCCTCTCTCTCTGCCTGCCTGTCTGCCTACTTGTGATCTCTGTCTGCCAAATAAATACATAAAATCTTTAAAAAAAAAAGAAAAATAATAAAAAGTATGAAGAGCTAATTCAAAGGCCACAGGTAAAGCTGAAGTTGGGATTTCAGAAACAAGAGCTCAGAGAACTGCAGAGAACTGGGCAACAGGTGCACTGTGTGTGGGATAAATAAGTGAACTTGGATTCCAAAAAAGGAACAGAACGATAGGCAAAGAGAGGCTCAATCCCCTGGCATGTATTCATAGAAGCTGAAAAGTTGTGCTCTGTGGCATCTATGGCATATGTATCTCTCACAAAGGAATTGGTATGAATCACAACAAGGACAATTCAGAGGACTATGGGAGCAAATAAATTACCCGAACCAAAGAGAAAAGAGACCTGAGGAAACAGGGAAATCAGAACAGCCTTAGCATGGCTTCCTCGCTTCTCCATGGTAGCCCCGTATCCTGCCCGTGCCCACAGCCACAGCACATGTAAATTATCAGCTGGTCAGAGCAACAAACTAGGGAGGCGTAGACTCTGGAATCATAAGATTCCAAATTCTGGCTCTGACACTTGTGGCCGTGATCCTAGCTTCCTGAACAGCAATAAAAAGGGGACGATATTTCCTTATCTCATGGGGATTAGGGGAATGACGTAATTCATTCACAGAAAGCATCTAAAACACTGCCTAAGGTATAGGAAGTGCTCAATAAATAGTAGTATCATCAAATTCATATGAGGAAGGGCCTCGGGGCCATCTAAATTCTTCCTTGAATTGTCTATCCAAAGCACTCAGGCTCAAACTACCAACAGCCTGTTGGACATTTTCAGGAATATAATTAAAAACAATAGAGAAATTATTTCCCTGTCTTTACGGGAGGGTATTCATCTGTGCCTGAAACAGTATGTTCACTTCTACTTGATACACATCACATGAGAAAGTGAGTAGAGAGAATGGTAACCTAAATATAGCAGGAACATTAAGCATGGGAGAAACTCTGATCAATTAAAATTGACGGGGCGCCTGGGTGGCTCAGTGGGTTAAGCTGCTGCCTTCGGCTCAGGTCATGATCTCAGGGTCCTGGGATCGAGTCCCGCGTCGGGCTCTCTGCTCAGCAGGGAGCCTGTGTCCTCCGCTCTCTCTGCCTGCCTCTCTGCCTACCTGTGATCTCTCTCTGTCAAATAAATAAATAAAATATTAAAAAAATAAATAAATAAAATAAAATAAAATAAAATTGTCAACAGCATGAACAAGGTGAAGAAGTACTTTTTATCAAGTTTCCATTTTTTAGGATGATAAGACCAGTCCTTGAAACCGGAAAGAGGGTAAGCGAATGGCAAAAAGTGCCATTTGACATCACGAACTCCAAGAAATATTGCTTGTGAGAAATAGAATCATTTTATAATAATTTATATTTTATAATAATTTATAATATATAATATATATTATATATAATATAATATGTTTATAATTTATAATAATGACTCATCGTCACTTTACCCACTACTCTTTGCCCTTTTATGTTCTCATCCTCCCCAATGTCTACAACTTTTCATTTTCAAATAATTTAGCAATAAATCCTACATTGTTACCATTGGCATCAGAATGGATAACATCCACAAACTTCGCATCGGTGTAAGCTAATCTGTCATTAGGTGATTTTCCAGAGAATTTTGGCCCAGCAGGGTCAAGACCTGAAATTCAAGAAAGAAACTACCAGTCGAATCAATTCCTACTACAGTGCTTATTAGATCGTATGTTTGCATTATTATTACATTATAATCATGTCTATATAGTTTGAACTTAAACTTGTGCAAAAACTAATATTAAGATAAATGAAACTAGATGAATAGCAAATATCTTCGTTATCTGAATGATACTTTTCACCAATCATCAGTTTATCAACAATCTAATGTTAAGCCACACTTAAAGATGCCTCAACAAAACTGTAGGTTTTACTTTCTTAGCATTTTTACTTAAGAAGTACTTAGGGATAGGAGCACATGGGTGGCTCAGTCGTTAGACATCTGCCTTCGGCTCAGGTCATGGTCCCAGGGTCCTGGGATGAAATCCCACATTGGGCTCCCTGCTCAGCAGGAAGTCCGCTTCTCCCTCCCCCAGTCCCCCTGCTTGTGTTCCCTCTCTCACTGTCTCTCTGTCAAATAAAAAACAAAAATAAAACAAAACCAAAAACAAAAAAAAGAAAGGAAAAAAAGAAGTAGTACTTACAGATAAACCGCTAGTAACTTTACAGTTAATAATAAGTAACTACTACTGTCCTGAGAGGGAGGGGAAATGAGTAATATCCTGGTCCTGTCTTGAACCTCATGCCTTATTAGTTCATCCCAGATCTATCTGCAGTTCTAATATGATTTTTAAGTGCCAAATACAATTTGGGATGTGGCATAAAACATACTATTATCTTATCATTCATTTTTCACAAAAGTTTCCCACATACACACAAGAAAAGAAAAATGTATTAAGAGTTCCATGGGCTATAGATATTATTTATGGTGTATCTGAAATTTTGGTGGTTTTTTTTTTTTAAGATTTTATTTATTTGACACAGAGAGAGAGAGAGCATAAGAAGGGGAGCAGCAGAGGGAAAGAGAGAAGCAGGCTCTCTGTGGAGTAGGGAGCCCCACATGGGACTAGATCCCAAGACCCTGAGATCATGACCTGAGCCAAAGGCAGACCCTTAACTGACTGAGCACCCAGGCGCCCCGTATTTGAAATTTTAAATAGAAATTCTAGGCTCATGACCTACTGGCATGTGTTAAAAAGGTGAGGGTGTGGGAAGGAGGTAAAATTCAACAACTTGAGAACTTCTATGCAATGGAAGATACAATCATCTCAAAAAAGATATTTTAAAAAATAAAATATAATGTTGCTCATCTCAAGCCCTTCTCCTATCCTAGTTTATTTAAGCTCACTTAACTGAATGAGGCAGAAATTTCTCTTCTCATGAATAATTCTGATGTAGAACTACCACATTTGCTGGACTTTTAAACCTTGATGATTGCTTGGCCTATGGAGTCAATTGAACTGGAATAAAGTGTGAGTAAACACATCTTTTTTTTTTTCTTTTAAAGATTTTATGTATTTATTTGACAGACAGAGATCACAGGTAGGCAGAGAGGCAAGGAGAGAGAGCGGAGGAAGGGAAGCAGGCTCCCTGCTGAGCAGAGAGCCAGATGCAGGGCTTGATCCCAGGACCCTAGGACCACGACCCGAGCAGAAGGCGGAGGCTTCAACCCACTGAGCCACCCAGGTGCTCATCTTAACATAAAGTAGGATGACTATAGTGGTTGAAACAGAATGGGCTTTGGATGCTAGAAAATTCTGTATAAATCCTGGCTTAGCTGTTCAAAACTTTTTGACCTTCTCCCCCTACATTCATTCCATTAACCTGTTTTCACACCTGAATAATGGGGATAATATTAAAACTGATCAGAATAAGGATAGTAAGGTTATACTTAAGGTTTGTAAACATCCTGTCTGTGCAATTTATTCACCTCTCCCTGCCCCCTTTGCCTAACTTAATACTCTATTACTTTTATTAACACTTGAAATCATTATAAATCTTCTATGGACACAGATCTCAATAGTTGTTAAAAAGTTGAATTGACTGGAGAGGGATATGATCTTTCTATTCTAAAATCACCACCATTCCCAAATGGAAGCATGAAAATCCATGTCAGTACTATTTGGTTACTAAGCTTTCTGGATGCAGGAATTCTGTTACAAAAATATAAGGGGTATCAGGATCTAGACTCCCTCAATCTGGGATATCAACTCCTGATTCTCTCTTCTGCTGTTCAAATAAAATTTTTAAAATAATTGGAATGTGTCAAAGTTTATGAAAATTAAGCACACGGTTCTTTTTTTTTTTTTTTAAGGTATTATTTATTTATTTGACAGACAGAGAGAGAGAACAAGCAGGGGAAGTGGGAGAGGGAGAAGCAGACTTTCTGCTGACCAGGTAGCCTGATGCGGGGCTCAATCCCAGGACCCTAGGATCACGACCTGAACCAAATGCAGATGCTTACTGACTGAGCCATCCAGTTACGCTTAAGTACATGGTTCTATATTTAGTTAGTACATGAAAAAAGTTCTATATTTAATGGGTCAAATTTTCCTCTGGATTGTTACAATAATGTGTCCTTAAAATTCACTTGGGGTGGGGCACCTGGGTGGCTCAGTGGGTTAAAGCTTCTATCTTTGGCTCTGGTTGTGATCTCAGGGTCCTGGGATAGAGCCCCACATCGGGCTCTCTGCTCAGCAGGGAGCCTGCTTTCCTTCCTCTCTCTCACTGCCTGCCTCTCTGCCTACTTGTGATCTGTCTGTCAAATAGATAAATAAAATCTTAAAAAAAAAATTCACTTGGGTTGCAGAAATTTATTTTCTTCATCCCATTTCTATAGGAGTACTTCAATTCTGTTAAGAACTAAGTAAGAAACAAGACTTTAGAATCTAACTAAAACAAAGACTAGCATTTGAATATAATACAGAAAAAGAATAAATGTGTGTCATTTCTACTATTGAACTATTATGACTGATAACTTTTAAACAGAATAACTTCTGATGCTTTAAAGAATGCTAAAACACATTTTATCAAAAAATATTTTACCTGTTATTCTTCCAAGTTGACCTTGAAATATCTTTCCAACAAATCCACTAATATGAGCCCCTAAGCTCATACCTATGAAATGAAAATTATGAAGAGATGCCCCATGATCCTGCAAGTGAAAATGCAATGTTATGATTTTCATTTCAGAAATCACAAATTATGCCCTGCACATCAATATTCTAGAATTTATTTTTTCCCCTAGTTTAATATATTTCTGGGAGATGGAGAATGGGATTTTATAATTTGAAAACAACTATATCTTTGTTCAACATTTTCCATAAGAGATCTGATTTTTCTCTATACACTCTTAACAATACCAGTACATTTTTAAAAACCTTGTTATCTGTTACCTAAACTAGTAGATGCAAAAAAATACATTTAGTTAAAGAATTTTGTAAAAATGGTAGTAGACATTTTAGGGTACTTACCTTGAAAAAGTGCTTCGTAAATCTCATATTTAATATTCACATTAGTCTTATGAGGTATTTATTTTTATCCTATTGCCTCAAACTATTCCTGGAACCTATTAAATATTGATTAACATGGTTTGATAATGAGTTGCCCAAAGCCATGTATACTTAACTACTGTAAGGGAAAAAGACAGACATCAAGTTTATAGACTATAAAAACAGATGAATCAATTACCTCCACTGTCTCCCCAGAGAGATGGTTTGGTTTTGTCCAAATTGGGGGATGTAAAAATTATACCGTTCCTGATTATATTCAATGATTATTATATGCCAGGTACTGGTTAAGAATTAATTTCATGGGTGCCTGGGTGGCTCAGGGGGTGCTTCCCCCTTTCTCTCTGCCTGCCTCTGCCTACTTGTGATCTCTCTCTCTGTCAAATAAATAAATAAAACCTTTAAGCAAACAAATACAAAAAGCACTATTGCTTTGATATGCTAACATTTACAGCCATCTTTAATTTGTATAGATGGATATAATTCTGTACCTAGTTATGTAGGTACTGTCTTATTTTAAAAAAAAAATCTTAAAGACTCAGTTATGATGTTTTGTCTTTAAATCTTTTTGATTTTAATTTTTTTAGGGGCACTTAGGTGGCTCAGTCGTTAAGCACCTGCCTTCGGCTCAGGTCATGATCCCAGGGTCCTGGGATTGAGCCCAGTGTCCAGCTCCCTGCTCAGCGGGAAGCCTGCCTCTCCCTCTCCCACTCCCCTGGCTTGTGTTCTCTCTCTCAGTGCATCTCTCTCTCTGTCAAATAAATAAATAAAATCTTTTAAAAATTGTTAATTATTTTAAACTCTACCTATACTGACTTGATGTTAGGGTAGTGATTCCATGTGGACCAAGGGGATAAACTAGACAATCATTAGGTTCTTTAGATATCCTTTCTAAGGTATGGCCAATGTGTTTATAGTTAAATCAAGTGTGAACTGGTAAAAGTGAGGGGAAAAACATCTTGAAAAGTAGCATACTTCTGCCGACCTTGGAGGGAATTCTTAGTACCATTTAGATTTGTCGAGGATTTAGGAGCAGGGTTGGGGTGAGTCAGTTACATTCAGGGCTGTTTTAGGTCACCTGCAGTTTGAATGATCTAAGTGACTATGTCAAACCATATGGAGATCAGTGTCTGTTATAGAGAGAGATGTGGTGGTGATGAGCACTTGAGAGAAGGGTGATTTCTGATTTGGAACATTCTGGGGCTTGACATCTGTTTTGAGTTGTGTTGTGCTGAACTTCCAAGGCTCCCTGAAATTAAGCAAGCTCACCAGATCCAAGAAGCCGTTTGCATGTAATGGTCAGGAGTCAGACTGGAAGAGTTCAGAGATCAAATCTACCTCTTATCTTCTGTGTGACTTTAAGCATTTGCTTAATCTCTCTGCCTCATTTACTTATCTATACATTTGGGATAACCAAACTTTATAACGATATTTTATATAAGTATTAAATGAAATTAATTCTTTCTTTTTAAAGATTTTATTTATTTGACAGAGAGAGAGATCAAGAGTAGGCAGAGCAGCAGGCAGAGAGAGAGGAAGGGAAGCAGGCTCGCTGCTGAGCAGAGAGCCCGATGCAGGGCTCGATCCCAGGATCCTGGGATCACGACCTGAGCAGAAGACAGAGGCTTTAACCCACTGAGCCACCCAGGCACCCCTCAAAGCAGTAATTCTTAATGTGTATAGGAAAAAAGTATTTATCTTACTACTACTTGGTGGTATTGCACAAAATACTGTATATTATAAATCATATAGAATATATAAAATTCTTACCAAAAGATTCCGAATGTAGCTACTCAAACTCACAGCAACTTTTCTGGTGTTTCTAACTGCTCTGTTGTAAAGGAGAGTTGTAGCACCCCGGTTCCAGTCTACTACAATTACATTTATATCATCTTGATTCAACAAAACCCTTAGGAAGTTCTGAAGCCATGTAGGAGCAGAGCCCATTGGTCTGTACCCATGAATAAGCCAGACTGTTTTCTTGCTGACGTTGAAATTAATGTTAAGTGAGTTACTCTGCTCAAAGAGTGGCTCAGCACAGTTGAAGTTGTTCCTTGTATACATCATCAAGGAAATCTCCATTTGGGGAGAAAACAAATCTTTGAGGGAATCCTTTACACCCAGATGAGAGAATTGAAGGCATGATCTTTTATTCTCTGAAATAAGAAAAAAAAAGTCAGTCAAGCTGAGTATTGGGATAGTATTTGATACAATTTCTATTGCTGTTACAAAGAACAGATTTGAACTTGGAGTGAGGATTTTATTTCATTAGTATTTCCACATAATACTCTGAGCAACGACAATGTTTAGTGTGTTGATTATGTAAAAAGACCCTTTGAACAAGAAGCATCCAAAATTTTTTACTAAAATATAAGAAGAAATGATTGCTTAAAAATTAAGAATTATTTTTTATCTGTACAAAAGAGCAATGGTTATCACCAAAATCATTACTATTGTTAGTAAATGGGTGCCGGGATGGCTCAGTCAGTTAAGCACCTACCTTTAGTTCAGATCAGGATCTCAGGGTCTAGGGATCCAGCCTTACACTGGGCTCCCTCCTGGGCGGGGAGTTCTGCTTCTCCCTCTCCCTCTGCTCCTCCCCCACTACCTCATTCATGAGCGCTCTCCCTCCCTTTTTCTCTCTCTCTCTCAAATAAATAAATAAAATCTTTAAAAAATACATTGTTAGTAAAGAAAGTATTATGCCCACCAATAAAAGTAAACTAATTATGAGCTTAACAGAAATCCTGCAGAATAATATAAATGGATAATAATCATTCAAGAAAATATATTTCATCTAACTAGTGATCAAATAAATACAAATCAAAACAATAGGGTATCATTTTCTTCCTATCAAATTCAACAAAAAGAAAAATTTTAATACATAATATTAATGTTATTTAATACATAATTATTTTAATACATAATATTTGTGACATGGATGCTGAGAGCATATGTTGATACAACCTCCTTTTGAAATTGAAATTATATGGTACACATACAGGTGTTAAAAATATGTGTTCTTCCTTATTTTCTTCCTAGGACTTATATTAATGAAATAAATAATTTGTATTAAATGTAAAGACATTAATAACAGGATTATACATAATTGCACAAACACTTAAAACATCTTAAATATGATCGTATAGTATTTTCATTGATGTGTGCATCCTATGTGTCTGCCTATCCATCTACCTTTCTTACCATCTATCTATCCTAGAAGGAAGTTGAGCAGAATGAAATAACTAAGCCAAATCAATAACAATAGCCATACGTAGGCAGTGAAACAATGGCTGTCTTTTAATTTTCTTTTTCACAGAGTCTCAGAATTGTAATTTCTTTCAACATAAGCATCTGATCCCAATTTTTTTTTTAATGAGCATACGCTTATACTGTTTCTGGAAGTCCAAGTTATTAAAAGATTAGGGGAAACGATCTGTCAATTTATATCAAAAATTCACAAAACTGTTAATATAATTCATGCCAATAATTCTACTTCAAGAATTTATCCCAAGAAAATAGCCATTTAAACATGCAAAAATGAACTAATATATATTATTTTAGCACTGGAGAAATAGAAGTGATTTAAATGCCCAGAAACAATGATGTGATTAAGTAAACTACAAATATATTTAAAATAAATATATATTATATATACATATATTTAAAACTACAGACATATAATGTGTATTTGATAAATCCATAATAATATGCACAAATTATAACCTACCTTTTAGTTTGGAAAGTATATATGTGATATTATCACAATTATTCAGAAGATAAAGGAGGAAGAAAGTGAAGGAGAGGCACAATTGGTTCCCAGGTTAACAGGTGAGAGATACTCAGATAAGTGAAAACTTTGAAACAAACTTCATTTGTCCTAAGTGCTAGAGAATGAGGAAGTGGAGAGGAGAAATAAATCAAACCTCAGTGCAACATCACTGATTACTACACTATACAAATTGCATAGGGAATTGTGTACATCCATCTTTCCACCATCTGAAATGTTTCCATCAGCTGAAACTCTGAGAAGGCCAAATGCAATCAATATACCCAAACTGCTGGTCCACTGCAAGCCAAGGTAGATTTTACCTGGCTCTCGGATGAGTAATGAGGAATAAAAAATAGGATCTCTCTGATAAAGTAAGGGACAGAAATCACCTGAAACAATCACCAGAGCAATCTATTATCTACTGCCTGATGTAGCAGTAGTTGCAGAAAATTCAATAGCACTCTCATTCCTATACAAGAAAAATCATGTCTCAAAAATAGGAGGACATCAAGAGAATATTTGCTGAGGTAAAAAAACAATAGCATAAAATTAAAAGTGGAATAATGAGATACTACAACTCAAGAAAAGAAAAATGCAAGTGTAAAATAAAAATTTTATTACATGTGCTAAAACATGGAATGCTCACCTGACAGTAAGAAATGAAGGAAGAAAGATTTGAATTATGAAGGGAAACACAGATATGGGACAGGAAGTGAAGATTAAGTGACAAGAAGTTAAAAATAATCACTGTGGCCCTGAGGGGAAGGAACTGGAGAGGGAGAGGGTTGCAATTATAATGACTAAGGAAATAATTGCATTCCAGGGTGTGCAAACTGAAAAGACACATCACAATCTAGAGCAAAGCAGTTAATCAGACTCAGGAAAAGTCTTCCTAGAAACTAGTTTGGTTTTTTTGATTGATTGATTGATTGGTTGAATGATCAGAGAGAGAGAGAGCAGGAGAATGCACATGCAGCAGGAGCAGCAGAGAGGAAGAAGCAGGCTCCCTGCTCAGCAAGGAGCCTGATATGGGACTGCACCCCAGGACCCTGGGATCACGACCTGAGCTGAAGGCAGATGCTTAACCACCTGAGAAAGAGAAAAATATTCTAAAAACATCAAGGCAGAAGATCCATGTTAAATTAGAGGAATGAAGTCATGATGACTTCAGATTTGCCTTCCAAAACAATACATTAGACAGATAAAAGTGTAATGAATGAAAGTTATAAGGGAAAAAAGTTTGTGGCCTAATGATTTTATATCCTTCCTAAAGTACACCACTCATAAATGACATAGTACAGTTCCTGACATCATTGCTGATAAATAAATGTCAGATTTACTGAAGACAAGATTCACAGAAACTCATAGTATTACTATAAGATCAAAAGTTCACATGGAAATAGGTAAGACACCAATACAAGCGTATATATTATAAAACTGAGTGAAACATACATGCAATATCAAAGGCGTTCTTATTCAAATGTTTGCTAAGAATATTTAATTATTAGTATAAGTCAATATACTAATAAAATGGGACTATAGGTTAAAAGGAGTATAGAGAAAGTAAGTGTGGTACAAAAATTCCTTAACTGGGGGATTCAAATGACGTCAGTTTTTAAAAATTTTAATAAACAGGTAAGTGTGGCTTTAAAAAGATATTGAAAACCTTAATGTTAACCACTGTGCTATATAAAACAGTACTCATAACTTTGTACACGCTAAAAAAAAAAGTATAGCAAACAGTGTATATACACAAAAGATAAGAAAATGAAAAAACATAAAAAGTAGAAAACATGAAACAAAATGACACAATTACACTAGAGAAGAAAACATATATGATACATAAAGTTATGTAATTATATAAAAATTGTCCATTAAAAAGCAAAGAATCTCAGATTTCATTCAAAAAATAAGCACTGGGTGTTGTAAGTGATTAATCACTAAAATTACTCCTGAAACCAACACTGCATTGTATGTTAACTAACTAGAATTTAAATAATATTTCTAAATGATACTTAGCTGTAAGTTTAAGAAGCACACAGGAAGTTTAAAGAAATGGGGGAGGTATATTCTACACAACGTAAAATAAAAGGAAAACTGGTTGGTGTACTCAATTATAAGAGTGTCTCCAATTCATCACTCTTTCTTGAATCCATGCCATTTTCCCTGTAACTTTTTTTTTTTTAAGATTTTTTATTTATTTATTTGACAGAGAGAGAGCACAAGTAGACGGAGAGGCAGGCAGAGAGAGAGAGAGAGAGGGAAGCAGGCTCCCTGCTGAGCAGAGAGCTCGATGCGGGACTCGATCCCAGGACCCTGAGATCATGACCTGAGCCAAAGGCAGCGGCCTAACCCACTGAGCCACCCAGGCGCCCTTCCCTGTAACTTTTGAGTCATTCTTCTACTATCATAAATTAGTGATTTGCCTCATTTCTTGATATGAGCACAAACATACAGTTTGCCATGGAAAATAGGACCCTGGTAGACCTAATGCAAGCAGAGGCTTGAAATGGGCTTGCATGTTATGGAGCTGGCCTCTCATACTTCTGCCATCGCCATGAAAATATCCCTGGTCTGGCCTGATAGAAGAGGAGAGAGGGGGGCAAAAAAGCCAAGTTGATGGTTGTTGCCTAATCAATTCCCACCTTACCCCACCCAGTGTGAGTAATACTTCTTTAAGTCATATGCTACTGAGGGAATGAGTTTTTGTTTTGTTTCATTTTGTTTAGCTTTATTGAGACATCATATAATTGATTACATTGGTAATATTAATTAGGTAGAGAAAATAAAAACAAAAGTTTTCAAATGATAAAAAATGTTAACTAGTATATATTAAAACTCCTAAAAAACATTAAACAGACTCAATTCTGGTAGGTTAAATTAGGAGTAGAAAAATAAAATTCTAGGTATCAAAAACTTAGCAGAATCCCCAATAAGATTGTCAAATTTCTCAGCAGAAACTTTGCAGGCCAGAAGGCAGTGAGATGATATATTTATGTATTTAAACTGGTGAAGAGAAAAAATTTCTAACTTCAATTCTATAACTAGCAAACTGTCCTTCAAAAATGAGATCAAAGAGCTGAGGGAGTTTATTATCACAGACTTGTTCTACATGAAATGCTAATGGGAGCCTTCAAGTTAAAATGAAAAGATGTTAGACAGTAACTTAGAGTCATATGAAAATAAGAAGAGCTCTGGAAAAGGCAAATGCACAAACAAATATAAAAAACAGCATTTTTGTATTTTGATTTGTAATTCTACTTTTTATTTTTTACAGAATTTAAGACAAATGCATTAGTATAATTATAAACCTATGTTAATGTTATGCAATATAAAGATAAAATTTTTGTCATAATAACCGAAAATGAGGAAAGTGCAGAGCTGTAAAGAAGTAGCTATTTATGTAAAAGTTAAGTTTTTATTGATGTCTATTTTTTAAAGTTAAGTTAGTATCAATTTAAGAAAGGTTGTCATAACTTTAGGATGTTACATATAATCCATATGATAATCACAAAGAAAATAATCTATAGAATACACCCACAAAGGAAATCAAAACATATCACTACAAAAAAATCAACTAAACACAAATAAAAGACAGAGGAAATGAAAGACAAAAATAAACTATAAAGCATATAAAACATATAAAAAACAACAAAGTGGCAAAAATAAGTGCTTCCCTATCAGTAATAACTTCAAATGTAAATGGATTAAACCCCCCAATAAAAAGAAACAGATTGAGAGTGGATAAAAGCCAGTATCCAACTATATGCTATCTATAAGAGACTCACTTTACATCTAAAGACACTTCCAGGTTGAAAATGTTAGGATGAAAAAAAAGATACTCAACACAGAAAGTTAGCAAAAGAGAGCAGGGATACAACCTAAATGTCCAGTGAATGACTGGATAAAGAAAATGCAGTATATATACATAACAGAGTATTATTCAGTCATAAAAAAGTATATCCCGCCATCTGCAACAAATGGATAAAACTAGAGGGCATTATGCTAAGTAAAATAATTTTTAACAGAGAGATAATTTTTTACCAGAGTTTGGGAGGGATAGGTGGGGAATACAGATCAAAGGGTGCAAACTTCCAGTTGTAAGATGAGAAAGTTCTGAGGTCTAATATGCAGCATGAGGACTATAGTTAATAATATGAAACTGTATTTTTGGTTCTGTAATAATACTGTAAACTTGAAAGTTGCTGAGAGTAAATCTTAAGCATTCTCATCACACACACACACAGTCTTAATTATGAGAGGAGATGGATGTATGAATTACCTTGATCTTGGCAATCATTCCACAATGTATATGTGTATCAAATTATCACATTATACAATTTAAATATACACAATTGTATTTGTGAATTATTCCTCAATAAAGCTGTATGGTGAGGAAAGAGCAGATTGGGATGTCTATACTTCTATCAGAGAAAATATACTCTAAGTTGAAATTCTTACAAGAGAAAAAGAAAAGACTATGATAGAATTAAAATCGTAAAACTCCTAGAAGAAAACTTAAGAGAAAACTTAATGACTTTGGATCAAAAAGTCATTATTTTTTGAACATTACTAAAAATAGCACAGGCAATAAAAGAAAAATAGATGAATTGTACTTTATCAAAATTCAAAACTTTTATGTATTGAAGGACATTATCAACAGAGTGAAAAGGCAACACAAGGAATGGGAGAAAACGCTGACCAATCATATATCTGATAAGGCATTTATATCCAGAATACATGAAGTTCTCCCATAATTCAATGATGACAACAACAGCAAATAAACAACCAATTAAAAATTTGGCAAAAGATTTGAATGGACCTACAGGTAAAGATATAAAAATAGCTAGTAAGCACATGTAAAGAAGTTTAATATCACTCATCATTAAAGAAATGAAAATCAAAACCATAATGAGATACCACTTCAAATCCATTAGGATTTGAAAATTAAAAAAAGTATGACTGTTATCAAGAAACAGAAAATAACAACTGTTGGCAAGAACATGGAAAAACTGGAACCCTGTCCATTGCTGATGGGGATGGAAAATGGTATGGTGGTTCCTAAAAAATTTAAAAATAGAATAACCATATAATCTAGAAATTCCACTTCTAGGTATACACCCAAAAGAACTGAAAGTGGAGTTTCAAACATACTTATAAGCCCATGTTCATAGCAGCATCATTCATAAGAACCAAAAGGAGGAAGCAATCCAAGCACCCGTCAACAGATGAATGTATAAACAAAATCTGGTGTATACATACAATGGAATATTATTCAGCCTTAAAAAAGAAGGAAATTCTGACACATGCTACAACATGGAAGAACTAACTGAAATTACCCAGTCACAAAAATATAAGTACTATATGATTGCATTTACATGAGGTACCTAAAGTTGTCAAATAGAAACATAAAGTAGAATAGTGGTTTGCCAGGGGCTGGGATGGAGAGGTAAATGGAGAATTACTGTTTAATAGGTAAAGAGTTTCAGTTTGGAAAGACAGAAAAGTTATGGAGATGGATAGTGGCAATGGCTGTACACCAATATCAGTGCACTTAATATCACTGAACTGTACACTTAGGAATTATTAAAATGGTTATTTTTATGTATGTTTTATCACAATTATGCTTTATAGACTTTAATTCCTTTCATGAAAGATATCCAGACTCCTCTTACTTCTATGAACAACCAGAATTCTGGATAAAATGTATATATAAAAGTTTAGACACTGGACAACAAAGGGCTCAGAATGGTGATCTCTAAAAGAAAGGAAATAAATTATTTGAATACTAAATCTAATAGCTTTCTGCCTGGAATAGTCTGCCATGCAGGAAGGTTGGACCCAAGGAAAGCAGAGTGGTGTTCCCAAACCAGGGAGAAAGATGGGAGTTTAGGGAGGGTAACTAGAATTTATATCAGATGCCGCAATGGAAGGAGCTGTGTGGAGGCAGAGTTCTGAAATCTGCAGCAGGGTCCCCAGGAGTAGGTTGCTGGATATAAACCTATGTATGCCGAGGGTGACATTCCACAAAGAGCTCTAAGATGAACAATTCAAAGGTCACAAATGCTCTGAAAGACAATAAAGTTCTGGCGAGTCAGAGTCAAAGGACCTTAGAGAACATCCTGGATGTTCAATAGAAACCCTAGAAGGGTCTTTTAATTTTAAGTCCTTTTTTTTTTTTTTTTAAAGATTTTATTTACTTATTTGACAGAGAGAGAAATCACAAGTAGGCAGAGAAGCAGGCAGATAAAGAGGGGAAAGCAGGCTCCCCGCTGAGGAGAGAGCCAGATGCAGGGCTCGATCCCGGACCCTCAAATCATGACCTGAGCCGAAGGCAGAGGCTTAACTCACTGGGCCACCCAGGCGCCCCAATTTTAGGTCTTTCAATTTTAAGGGAGCTTAATTAGCTCTAGTGTAAAAGAGACCTATCTTTTCTCCTTCTCAATCTCTCAATTCTGCTTGCTTTGATTTGGCTTCATTTTCTGGCAGGGAGCAGGCAACGTGTCTGAAATACTGAGAGAAAATATTAACGATTTTGAAGTAAGCAAGGATTTCTCAGACAAGTTTACAGTAAGTGGGACACGTAAAAGAAAAAGCCGATAAACTGGACACTGTCATAATGGAACACGTCTGCTCCTAGAAGGACATTTTTAAGAATATGAATATGCAGGCTTGCAATATGTACACCTGAAAACCACCTGTGTCCAGTACATGTGGGGTGGAGGGAATGTACATTTGTATATACACAGACAGGTAAAACATTCAAGAGCTGTCAAAAGAATTGAAGACACTTAACAAAAGATGGTATAATGGCCAATAAGCTCAAGAAAGGATGCTCAATATCATACATCACCAGGAAAATATAAATTAAACCAAAATAATATATCACTACACACCCACTAGGATGGCGAAAATTATAAAGACTGACGAAACCAAATAGAGGTGAAGATACAAAGCAACTTCAAGATTCCTTCATTGCTGACGGAAGTGACCAAATGGTACAATATTTTGGAAAACAGTTCGGTAGTTTCTTAAAATGTTAAATGACACTAAAAAGTCACTTTCAATTGTTAGCCCATGAAAAATGAAACACTTGGAGCGCCTCAGTGGCTCAGTCAGTTAAGCGACTGCCTTTGGCTCAGGTCATGATCCCATGGTCCTGGGATGGGGGTCCACCAAGCCTCCTGCTCAGCAGGGAGTCTGTTTCTCCCTGCTCTCTGCTGTTCCCCCTGCTTGTGCTCGCTTGCTCTGTCAAATAAATAAATAAAATTTTTGAAAAAAAAAAAAAGAAAGAAAAGCACTTGTCCACAATATTTATAAATTCACAGAATTTTTTTTCATAAGGACCCCAAACTGGAAAAAACCTACATGTCAATCAAAATGAGTATGGATATGTAAATTGTAGTATAGCTATACAATGGAATATTACCCAGCAATAAAAAGGAATGAACTGTCCATACATGCAACAACCTTGATGAGTCTCAAAAACACGACGCTAAACAAAAGACTCCAAGAAAAAAAGTACATATTGTTTGATTCCATTTGTATGAAATTCTAGAAAAGGGATATTTAATCTTGAGTATCAGAAAGCAGATTTGCTTAGAACCAGAGATGGAGAGGGGATTAACTGCAAAGAGTTCACTTTTGGGGATGTAGTGAAAGGTTTTATATTTTGACGGATAAGGCTGTTACATGCTATGTAAAATGTGGTGCACATATTTTTTGAAGCTCATCACAGTATACTCTTAAATGAGAATATTTTATCATATTATGTTATAACCTCAATAACCTCAATGTAATCTCAATAATTAAGTGAAAACTTACAGCAAATGTCAACTTTTTTACAAAGTGTGAAAAAATACAAAGCTTAGTAGATCATTTTTAAAAGATAGAACACCTCTAATATCAAACATAACAAAGATAGGACAAACATGCCCACAGATAGATACGTGAAGTAGAGATTGTTACAACTCAAGCAATAATTTTGAAGCAAAATTCCCAAATAATACACAACTAAGCACCCATAGTCCACAGCACAGTCCACAGCATAAGAGTAGGACAAGAAAAATTAATTTTAACTAACATTATTTTACATAATTAAAAACAGTATATTTTATTAGAATGATAAAATATTACCTATTTCATTCCAATAGCGATTACCATATTAATGATGAAACACTGGTGACATTATTCCATTAAAATTAAGAAAGTATAAAAATATCTGTTGCCACATATTCTAACTTAGCAATATAGTATAAGAAAAGAAATATAATAGTTGGATACTGACATCATTATTTGTTTCATGTGATGCAATATTCTACCTAAAAATATGAAAATAGGAACTAAAAAAAATTAATCCAATGGGAAGTTGTAGTATAGACATATAAATATACAAAAACCATTAGCCTTGGCTCATATTAGCAACAGTCAATATAAAATATAATAAAGAAAAGTAATAAAACACAAAAATATAATTATTAATATTGTAAATATATTTTATATTTTCTCAGCTCTCCAGCTTTTCTTTTTGAAAACTTCCCCATACCCCAACACTATGTGAATTTTTAGAACTCACCATAAGGACATGCTCTCCCTTCATCCAGGGCCAATCTGAATGTGCAACCAGCCTACACCCAGGATTAGACTACAGGAGGATATGAAATTCAAACAGGTCCATTTAGGACCTTTTGGGGGAAGTTGAGAGAGAAAGTGGCTTCCTTCCTTCCAGATTTCAAGCTATAAAGAAACACATCCTGAAGCTACAGACGGTAATCATTTTTTTCCAGTATCGGATCCAGTGGTATTTAGTGTAAAAATTTTCAGTTATATGAGGTAATACATTTCTTCTTTCCTTACAGGGTTTGAAGCAGGTTCCTATGATTTGCAAGTTAACTAGCTCTTTGAAAAGAGGAGAAGGAGAGATGAAGAAAAGGAGGAAGAGACAGAGAAAAGAAGACCAAAGGGAAAAAAGAAAAATAGAATACCCTTAAAAGAAAACTACAAAGCTTAAAAACCTTACATAGGGACAGAAAAGATCTGAATAAACACTGAGATATACCATATCCAGAAAGGAAGAGATATTACAAAATCAATTAGACTCATATTAACTTATATAGGTAATGTGATTCTAAATTAAGGTCGCAGTGAGACGTCTCCAGGAAGGGAATAAATGCCCAAAGAAAATAAATGATTTTTTAAAGATAATAAAATCATAATTTTATAGCAAATGGCTATAACATTACAACAAAAACAGCAAGCTGTCAGGTATGATAATAAAATCATAAAAATGATTAAAATTATGTTTATATTATAAACCGATTAAAAAGAAGCCCCTGAAACTGAATCAAGAATTGATACACAGATTGAAACAGAATGGTAACACCCAGAAATAAACAATATTACCCATGATAAGGATGGCAATTCATAATCAAAGATAATAGATTTTTAAATAAACAAGGACTAGGATAATTGATTCTAGAAAAGTTAAATTATATGAACTAGAAGAATATAGTCAATATGTGCATGACCTTAGTTCAAGGAATGACTTTCTAGCATAAAAACAAAAGAAACTATAAAATATGAGACTAATAAATTTCACAGCACATAAATTTCAAACTTCTGTGCATAAACACTGTATACTAGCCAAAAGACAAAAATATATAAGCTAGGGAAATATTTTCAATGCAAGGTATGAAGGAAATTGATATACTTACATATAAAATACAAAGGAAGAAAATACCCAACTGAATATCAAGAGAAAGATATAAACAGATATTTATAAAATAAAATAGGAAAATGGCTCATTAAGTCCTCAAAGTGTGCTTAATCTTCTTAAAAATCAAATAAAGATTAATTAAAAGTATATTCCCATATCACTTTTATTATTATACCCATTGACTATTAACATCAATGTTTTTCATGGGATTTTTAACAGTGATTATTTATCGGTCAACTAAGTACACAGAAGCAGATCTTCTTCCTCTCCACCCCAAGGAGGGAGCCTGATGAGGGGCTTGATCCCAGAATTCTGGGATCATGACCTGAGCTGAAGGCAAACGCTTAACCCACTGAGCCACCAGGTGCCCCTTGCCTTGCAGCTTTGAATGTTGACCAAGTCAGTAATAGAGGAGCCTCAAAACCCAAAAAAAGTCAACAAAAAAAGCTAACACATCCTGGAAAGGTTTAACCCAACTTCCTCTGATACTCCTCTGAAACACCACTCTCACCCTCAAAAGACTCCATGAAAACCTCTTCTCTCCTTTTCCTCATTTCTGAGAACAATATGTATTTGTTAACAGTGGTAACAATACCATCAAAGAGAGTAATAATGCTTAGTGGTTATTCGGCACTCACTCCAAGTCAGGCACTGTGCTGCTTTGTATTTGCTATCCTGTCCCTCGTTTTATATATGAAGATCGCATAATTAAAGAACACTTATGAGTGACATCTGAAAAGCACAACCATACTCATGGCACAAATGATCATGCAAAGAGTTGAGCAACATAAATTCATTAGCTCCATTATCTTCATGTGCAATAAAAAGAATGAAGATCTTTTGGGGCCAGCAAACTGTCAGGTATGAAACAAAAGACTGACCTTATGCCTACAAAAACACAGGTTTATATGGTCGCAGAGCCAATTAATACGCAAAACTGTATCCAGAACTTTAGTATCTCTGAAGGCAAGGGGCAGAAGGCAAAATAAGAGGTAAAAGCATATTTAATCTTCGGGTCTAAAATAATCAGAGCACATTTAGAAAATACACACTATTTAACAAGTCATAAGTAACGATGATATTCCATCAGTAACTCTTCCAAATGGGCAAATCAACATTCAGAAAGTTGTGGAAAATAAAGTTGACTACACAAACAAGATAAAGTAGATGTCTGGTAAGTCTTTAGATCAAGAATTCTCAAGCATGGGTTTAAAAATGAGGGTTAAAAAGACTGGGAAAGTTTGTTTAATGATACATCCCCAGAGATTCTGATTTGGTAGGGAAATCTGCATTTTAAAATGCATACCCCAGGGAATTCTGATACCCATAGTCCATACAGGTCTATCCCAACTGTGTAATGTGAAGGCCTGCACCTGGCAAGTACTTTGAGACAATTACAGAGAAAATGTACATGGAAGAAAACACAGTGGATTATACTAACCTGATTTATAATTGACCAAATCACACACTTGTGTTACCTCCTCTGAGCTTTGCCACGCCGCGAGACAGCATTATGACTTTCACTACCACTTAAAAATGAGGAAACCGAGGTTCACAGAGCTTAAGTGATTTGGCCTTGATAAAACAAGCCAGCATGGGGCGCCTGGGTGGCTCAGTGGGTTAAAGCCTCTGCCTTCGGCTCAGGTCATGATCCCAGGGTCCTGGGATCAAGCCCCGCATCGGGCTCTCTGCTCAGCGGGAAGCCTGCTTCTCCCTCTCTCTCTCTGCCGGCCTCTCTGCCTACTTGTGATTTCTGTCTGTCAAATAAATAAATAAAATCTTTAAAAAAAAAAAAAAAACAAGCCAGCAGGACTTGAATCTGGATCTTTTAAATGCAAATTCCGTGTTCTTGCAGGTTACCCTTATCTTAAACTTTCGTACTAAAGCTGCTTGTAGGCATGTGATTTTAGCAAATCAGTAGAGGTAAATTACTAGTCACATGAGATTTTTTTAATACAAATTATACAAACTTATACAAATTTCATAAAATTTTTAGACAAATATATGAATTTTTATACAATGTAGAGAAAAATAATGATGAATTTGTTGAGTCAATGAGCTGAGTGCCTTGGGTTTTGGAAAGATCACTGCCCTACAAAGCCTACTCAGTTCTACAAATTTCTACACTCTCCCTTCTCAAAGTGTAGTTCCACACACCCACAGGCGTTAACTGGGAGTTTATGAGAATTGCAGAATCTTGGGCCTCACTTCCAGCCTGTGGATAAAAATCTCTAAATCAAACAAGATTCCAGAGTATTTTATATTGCATATTACAATTGTTATCTTAGAAAAATGACTCAGTTTTTCTGAATTTCACTGTCCTCAACTGTAAAACAAGAAAGAAGAATTAAGTATCTTTAACATCTCTTCCAAGTTACTGGAACAGGAGATTTGGCAAACTATGGCCTGAGGGCCAAATCTGGCTGGTGAGATAAGGCAGGTTTTTACATTTCTAAATGGTGGAAAAAAATTAAAATAATAATATCCTGTGACATGTCAAGGTTGCAACGAATTCAAATATTATTGTCTATAATAAATTTTATTAGAACACAACCAGACTCTTATAGCTACAACTACCATTTAAGCACTTAATATGAATCAGAAACTGTACTAAGACTATATATGAATATAACTTGAATATATGTGCATATAGATACAAATCTGTAAACAGTTTGTTCAGCTATCTCTCCATTCTCCTTTTATTCCATTAAAAATTTTTTTTTAGATATTTATTTGAAGGACAGAAAGAGAGAGTGTGAGCTGGGGGAAAGGGTAGAGGGAGAGCAAGAGAGAGAGAATACTCAGGCAGACTCCCTGCAGAGCACAGAGCCCCATGTGGAGCCCTACCTGAGAGGCAATATGGACTCCCTATGGGGCTCTCACACAGGGCTGATTCCAGGACCCTGAGAACACGACCTGAGACGAAATCAAGGGTTGGCTAGCAGCTTAACCCAGTAAGCCACCCAGACACCCCTCCATTTAAAAATGTTTAAAACATCTGATAATCCCAGGTTTTCAGAATTTTTTTTTTCCTTTTTTTGAAGGGAGATGCAATCATGTAATGATTTTCATGTTGAGGAATGTGAGGTGGGCTCTCTAAGAGGCACATATCAAAATCTCTAGTGGAGAAGGAAGGGGAAATTATAATTTAAATAAAACATACTTATATGAAATTAATTACTGAAAATTCAACAATTTCCTAAGCATGTGGGACTTCCAGGAAAATGAGAGGGAGCACCAAGAGTTTGCATGGGTTACGAATGATTTCGAGAATAACTGAAATCTTTAATTTCCTTATTTTCTATTTACTGTCATTAATATCTAAAGGGCCTGCTATTCTATTTCAGTCAACAGAGACAGAAACATACACAGTAATTATATCAGAGTTTTCCCAATTGAAAATTTAGGTAATTCCTAATACCAATCAAAACGATAATCTTAGAAAGTTTGCCACAGGAGTTTGGAGTATAAACTATGATTCTAAAATAATGCAAATAAGAAATGACACAAAGTTAGGGGGCTAGACTTCAAATTTCTTTGACTTCTAAATTAAGATGCCACTATCATACATTATACAAATATATAAATGCTTATCAAGAAACATCTAAATGAGAAAAATATAATAAACTGTATAATAATATCACTTAGATTCTGCATTTGCTTATAAAATTCAAACATTTCTAGAATTTGATCAACCCAAATATCCAATTGAAAAGAAACAAGAAATAATTTGAATTTCTAGGTGATATTTTAAGGTTATTCAAGGATGCATTCAGGAATTTTTTTCTAAAAGGAAATTTAAAATAAAGAAAATCATCTTCCTTTGCAAAGGCACAAAAATCTATTCATCATGAATTTTAAATTTGTTACTTATTATCACAAAGTAGAACAAGTAGTTCTAGTTCTACTTTATTACCAGAAAGAAGTAAATGATATCACCAATATTAATAAACTTTATTACTATAAACCAGTAAACCAGGAGAATAAAATTATATTTTATTACTCTAAACCCATTTTTGTTTTTGTTTTGTTATACTTTAGCATAATAGGTTAAAAAAAAAAAGTTGAGGTATGTTTACTTTGCCTGGCAATTAGCAACTTAGCTAAAAAGTTTCCTCAAAAGTAAGATTACTTGAGCACTGAAATTGAAACAACATGTTTAGTAAGTCATGATTCTCAAATATTGAATTAATTTCTCTATTATTGAATTATTCTTTCTTTTGAATTTTTCTGTTCTCTATTTACATCTTCCTGTAAAAGGATTTCTAGTTATTAATTTTCTAGAAAGTAAATAAAATACAGAATACACAATTTAAGAAACACACATACACATACACACATATATATACAAACTTTCTTTATAATTACCCATTTGATATAATTAGTACCCAAATCATACTATTTTTTTTCATACTATGATGTCATAAAATTCTCTATCCCAGATTCATAAGACTGTACTAATTATCTTACACACAATTTGGTAAGATAAATCAAATCATTTAGTTCTTACCAGATTCTGCCCAGCACATCAAACAGAGAAAAATGTATACTTTCATTTGGAATCCAATAAAAGTAAAAGCAGCACTGTGAGTCAGCAAAAAAGAAATTCTGAAATTCATTAAGGTTTCTCTTTAGTAAGATTGTCAGAGTCTGGTAGGTTTTAGCATAAAAGATTCCTGACCTTTGGCTCCTCCCTGTTTGTAGAAAAGGTAAGGTAGTTTGTCTTCTCTTATCTGGCTTGTGGTGGTGAGAGGATTTTTAAGTCAAAACTCTAAGAAGTCACCAACAGCAGCCCAAGTTAAATTTAAGGGAAAGAAAAACTAATTACATCTTTCTTTATTCCTCTTAACCTCAAGATTTCAGAAGTGGTCAGGAAGAATATGTCTGTTCAAAGCCTAGAGTAAATGTGATGTTAAAAAATGCTAGAAATGGAAAGAGTCAGAAAACGTTGTGGTTTATGTTCATTTTGATTACAAACTAAGTTGTCTTCATATACCATAAAATCAATAATAAAATCCATATCCATCAAGCTGTCAAATATAAAATATGGCTTTTTCATGTTAGTGTAATTTTGCAACCTAAACTCAGTGGCTATTTTAAAATTCTAAAATGCTGGGTTGCCCTTGAGTTCTACAATTGGAAAATAAAAAATATTTTTGTTTTTAATTTAACAAACATTTTAAAATTATGGGATTCCCCCCCCACACACATGTTAACTCCATTTTTCCCCTTATTTTCCTTCCAGGAATAGACTTTAGTAGGTCTGGAAAATGGAGAACTGTTGTAAGTACATGCGTGATCAGTTCAAAAATTAAGTTTGTTTTTTTTTTTTGTAAATTCAAGTCTCTGTAAATTTCCAAAGATATTTCAAGATCAGAAGTCTCTAATTCATATCATCGATTAGCAGAAACTAATCAAGGTCTGGGAGGTATTTCAAAGAATCCACAAACAAAATGAGGTATTCATTTAAAAACCATGAAAAATTTAAAAATCATCAATTTAAACTATTTGATCTCCAGGGATTTTATGTGAGACTTCACTTTTAGAAGGAGCCCACTACTATAATTTAACTGGAGACCACCAATGCACTTCGCTAACAAAGATAGGAATAAACCACATCATTTTGGAATGAGGGAAGAAAGGTAATATAAATGTCAGACATGTTAAAAGAGATTTTTAACAAGTTTATACTTAAATTAAAAGACAAATCTTTTCTATTTAACATTTTTCTTTTATCTTGTGCTTTTAATGTGACTCTGAAATATTAATCTTATACATTATTTTCATCTCAACTATTCTGAAGAGCTCATATTGAAAATATCAACTTGGCATGTAAAACAGTATGCTACATAGCAGAATTTCAAAATGTAAAAAAACTATACTATTTTCATAGTTTTTACTTACTGTCAGTAGTAATAAAATTGAAATTACCATCCATTGCATTAAATAGCAAAATACTGAGAAATGGCAAATTATATAAAGTGTCCATAGTTTAGAAAGAGAATATTTCCATGCTTATTTAGTTCTCCTTCAAAATAAAAACTGACTTTGAGTTTACAGACATGGATGCAATATAAATAATATGATAAAAGTGATAATGAGGATGATAAGGATAAAGATATAAAATTAATTGAGCCCTGTGAGGGAGACTTGGGTGGCTCAGTGGATTAAAACTGATTGAACCCTGTGTACCATGTACACTTCTACCAGGCACTTTACAGTAATTATAATGGAAAGTTAAGTAGTGTATACTGGAGATGGGGGAGTCATTGTTTATGAGAATTTATTTGGCACAATCTTTTTGTATAAATTAGAAATATGTATCAAAATATTTAATGGTCTTACCCTTTGATGCAGCAATCAAATGTCCAAGATATTTTCCCACAGAAGTACTAACCCATGTGCACAAAGACATTTGAGCAAGGATGTTAATCTCAGCATTTTTATAATGGCTAAAAAAGGGAAATAATGTAAATGTCCAACAGTGGGGTATTGGTCTAATTATGTATGTACTGTGGATTAAAATTAATGATGTAGATAAATCAATATTAATGGTATAGAAAGTCTCCATTCCATAGTTCAAGGGGAGAAAAGGCAAGCTACAAAATAATATGTAGAGTAAAATTTATTTTCCTAAAATATGTTTTACATATATATGCATTGATCAAAGTTAGGTTTTCCTCCAAAATGTTTATCCCTGCATGGTAGACTTATTGATTTTTTTTTTTTACTTTATTTCTTTAAGCATTAAAAATATTTCTTTATCATAAGCATCTAAAACAAGTAAAACAAAAAAAGCTCTATTTACTTGGGACAAATATGGTTAGGATAATCAGAATAAAGAAAAAACGAAGGTAGGAAAAAAGTGAAGACAAAAGTGAGGTCAATTTTAGCAAAAGCATCCACTAGAGTCCCTTAACACTATTTGATCAAGATTCTCCATTCACTCATTCATTTATGCAACTTTTATTAAGCATGTACTGATTTCTGGGCATAATGTAGTTGAACACACAAAGTAAAGACGTTCATTTATTCAAACTGTATCATGTCAACAACTATTTAAGATAAATCCACAGGTATGTCAGGGATTGTCCTAGGTACTGAAATATATTTACCCTATAGAAATTCACAGTGAGGAGGGCTTGAAAAAGGTATGTCTAGGGAACCATGGCACCACACAGCAGGGAAGCCAGCTAATCTAGAATGCAGAGTTCAGAGAAGCCTTGTAGGAGATGCTACCTGGGCTGGACTGTAAAAAAGAGCTAAGAGTCAGTTGGGCAAAGAAAGGAAGAAAGAAGCTCTTGTTTTAGATGGATAGATAGATAGACAGACAGATTTATATACATAGCTTATAATTTTATATCTTATATATAAACATTTTCATTTTTGAATATATGAAGTTAGGGGTATAAAACATCCTGATATGAGTGAAGAAAGGCTAATTCTTTATAGTATTACACACATTTAATCCATTAAATCCTATATTTGACTAATGGTCCAAGAAATGCTGAGAATAAATTATTTTTTAGCTACTGCTAGGTTCATTACCATGTGTTACTTATTCAATATAAGTTAGGAAATACAGTAAGCCTAAATTAGAAAAATGATACCTATTTAGGTCAAATTCTGAATAAACAGCTAACTGCGTGAGCTGACTTTCAGAGCTTATAATACTAAAAGAGTACTCTAGAAGTCTAAACACCATAAACTCAGGTCCTGCCAAAAGAAAAAAGGATGTGATAAGAATGCTAAAATCATACATATTTGTTTTTTAAAAAAAAGTATGATGCAAACTTCAGTATAGCAAAACAATATGTTTGTTAATTATTTATAAATACAGCTAAAAGCTTCTATCATTCACAATCAGATATGTACACTACAAATTTTACAATGAAACCTGAAGATCCAACTCCCAGATCAGCTGTGACTGAGGGGAAGTTAAAGAAGGAATATGTTCATTTGGGTAAGATTTATGATATAAAATGAATTTAAAATCAATAGTATTACACATAACTGAGACCTTCAGGTATCCATTCACTTGATCAACATATATTTGTTATACAACTGCAATATGCTAGTTTCCTTAATCCCCTTTTACTGTACCACAACAATGTTGAAGAAAGGAAGAAAGGAAAAATGGAGACAGGACTTACATCCTTAGGATATCGACAGAAGGTGACTACTAAAGTTACCGAACAAAGATTTTGTTGGGAAGTCTGTCTCTCTCCTTATGCTGAAGGTTTTAGGAGGACATATCTTTATACTTAAACCTTTGCTCCCCAAGGATTAAAGACAGTGCCTGGCACATAGCAAGCATTCAAAAAATACCTACTAAATGAAGTACTGTAATTACATTAACCCTATCCACTCCTTAAGAAATAGAACTTGAGTTCCAAAAAGAGAAATTGCTTTAAGTCATAAAATTAATGTCAGAGTTAAATTAGAAATCAGGGTTCCAAAGATGTGTTCCTTTTCATTAAAAAAGATGGGGCTTTTTTGGTCCACCAACCACGTACACTCATGCCTCCTTCAAGGCAAAGTGAATTATCACCACTCCTAACAGCCAAATGATGTCCCGATTGCTTGTATATTCATAGGATAATTTCAGGTCTTTCATAGACCTATGGATTCTTCAGAAAGGAAGCCAAGTTAACAGTAGACAGTTGATTTATCTATCTACTGAGATTCTGAGTGGGTTTTCTTCTCCCTTTCTTTCTTTCTTTTTTTTTTTTTTTTTGGATTTTTTTTTTCCCTAACCCTCCTCAAGAATTGATTACTCACCCACTGTATACAAAGTACAGCCGTGATACAAAGTATAAACATTGACTCCCGCTACAAGCGGGATTCCATCCTCAAAACTTCAGGCTTCAGTCACAAAACTTGCTATACTCTTGGTAGTGTTCCTCGGTAGAGGCCGTTTTTTCAATTTTCAGATGCCTTCTGGCGTCCACCTAAAACCTCTGTGGCCCATTTTCAAAGATTTCTCTCGGGCGCGCTTCCTAGGTAAATAACCTTTAATTCTAGGACTCTGTTATATTTCACATCCACATCTAGGCATGCAGGATTTACTGTTTCAAAAAAGTATTTTATACTGTATAAAAAGTATTTTGTATAGAGGTATTTTATATAAAGTATTTTATATAAAAAAGTATTTTATACAGAATATAAATTCAAACTCCTAATGATTTATTCATTCACTCCTAGGAAACTAATCTTCCCCCATTATCCTGGGAGCTCCCTTACTGCAGCTAGTACTGTCTTAAAACATCTCTACAGACATTTTACTGAAAATGTTGACTGAATAAATGCAAAGTCAATTAATAATGCCCTATTTAGGAAAATGGAAGGCACTCCACAAGCTAGACGCCAAAACCCCGAGCGCAGTCATCTTTTTTATTATTCTCACTCACTCTCCCAGGGTCTCCGCGGCATCCCACACACGTGGAGGCGCGATGGGCGGCTCCCTCAAGCCTCTGGGGGGCGTGGCTCCGCAGCCTCGCGCCGCCCCTGGCGCGCGCGCTCCCGTCGCCGGCTCCGCTCCCTTGTTCCGAGCGGCGCAGAAAAGCGACGAGAGGGGGCGGGGTCTGGAGACCTCCTCCATCCTCGGGCCGAGACCGGAGGGATGTTCCCTGCTCAGGAGGAGGCCGACAGGACGGTGTTTGTGGGGAATTTAGAGGCCCGAGTAAGGGAGGAGATTCTTTACGAGCTATTCCTTCAGGTATCGTCGGCCGGGGGCGGCGGAGGGGCGGGCAGCGTCGAGCCGGAAGCACAGCCGGAGGGGCGGGGCGAACCTGGACCACCCGAAGCCCGGCTACCTTCCCGCGGCATCCTGTGCCTGGGTTTATAATTTTGTTCCGTTTTGGCACATCTGCCCCTAGGTGAGCAGCTGGTAGTGAAGTGATAGAATATGTGCTCCATCCCCATAGTAGAGCCCTGGAGGTGGGCGGTGACTTGGCTCTCTCCAGTCCATGTCCCCCACCCCCCGCCAAAGCTCTCTCCGCTTTGCGGAGACTACCTGGGCCTTGGGTGTCTAGGGCAAAACAGCCGTGTCACTACCTTCCTTCGGGTAATAAGAACCATCACGCCTTACATCCAGCGAAATGATTGGTATAGATTTTAAAACGTTGCCCTATACATTACTTATTCCCCCAAACCCTTTCATATGGAGGGTGTTTTTACTCCCAATATGGTCAAGTGAGATTTAATGATTCGGACAGTCAAATCCTGACTATAACCAGTTGATTGCCTGGGTAGTTCCTTACATTTCTTTTCATGCCAAGAAGACCTTTTGGAAACTTCTCGAGACTTAGGACCTTCATGAGTAAGCCTTCTGTCCCCTGTAAACACTCACCTATAGTATACATGTAGGTGTCACTTCTAACGTGATCTACTCATCCAGCCATTCATCTAGCCGTTACATGACAAACACGAAATAAAATGCTGAACATACAAAGTTAAGAGCTAGCCCTTGGTCTTTCTAAAAGGGGAAATTTAAAATTAATTACCATGATCCAGGGTAATCCAAAAAGAGAAGGATACATAATATATTGTAATTGTTTGGGGATATGAACTCTAATGTCTTAACGTCTAACGTCGATGGGACTTTGGGCAAGTAAATGAATATCTCAGTCCTGCAGTTTTCTTTAAATGTCAAATGGTAATAATAGCACCTACAATATGATGTGGTGGGAAGATTAAATAAATTAATCCAGGTAAAACAGAATTGAACTTGGCATTTCTAAGTGCTTGCTGCTGCTACCGCTACCAGTAATAGTACTATTACTAAAACTACTAATACTAATATCGAGAGAAATCAAGAAAGAAAGACTTCCCCCTATCAGAATAAGGGCAAGTTGCAAGGCAGACAATGGCAAAACTAAGTTTCTAGGACTAAGTGATAGTACTAGCGATGAAAAGTGATCGCTACATAGTTTTTGAAAGGCCCTAAATTTCTATCTTCTGTTAATTTCAAATACAATTTCATAAAGACAATCACCGCCTCCCCCCCCCCTCCCCAGGAACAGTTTCCTTTCCTGGACATAAAACCTTACTATTTGAAAAATACTGTTGATTTTAAGGCTTTTATGCTTACTTTTCTAATTTGCTATCTTTTTGAATTTGTCCTTTTTAATCTGGTCTGATAATTGTCTTATAGTTATTTCCCCCAATATCATTTGAAACTTATCACTCTAACAACGAAAAAAAAATTAAAGGAAAACTGAAGGAAAAAACCTTATAGTTCTTTTTCCCCTGAAGGTTTTCTCATGTTGAGCCTCCAAAAAGGAGGAGGGGAATTGGTGAAGGGGTTGAGGGTAGACCTAAAGACCCCAAGCATGCGCTTATATTATTTTTAGACATTAGAAACTGGATCGATATGAGTTGTATGGATCTACAAGATGGATAGATAGATATTATATATATAAAATCTCATTTAAAAAAATAATTTCTGGGGCGCCTGGGTGGCTCAGTGGGTTAAGCCGCTGCCTTCGGCTCAGGTCATGATCTCGGGGTCCTGGGATCGAGCCCCGCATCGAGCCCCGCATCGGGCTCTCTGCTCAGCAGGGAGCCTGCTTCCTCCTCTCTCTCTGCCTGCCTCTCTGCCTGCTTGTGATCTCTGTCTGTCAAATAAATAAATAAATAAATCTTTAATAAATAAATAAATAAATAAATAATAATTTCTACCTAAACAAAATGTTCATCTCTTTTAACAGATCAGGCAACCAAGCATATGTTTTTATTTTGGCTAGGTCCTTCTGTATTCTGTAAAGATTTGCTAAAGTGAGGTATCTTTTAGAAAGACTTTTCAAAACACATGAACTTAGTCTTCAGAAAGACTAAAAGATGATGGGATTATTACTACAAACAAGTTTTGTTGAAATTTATCTTTAGAAGTGCTTTGGTATATCTTCAAATTTATAAAATTTAAGCATATTCTGTTCATTAATGATTTCATATATTTAATATCTGTAGTAGAACAGTACTGATTAAAATTGATTTATTTTATTACTGTTTATTTATCCTTTTACTAGCTTCAAGTTTACAAGTTTCAAGTTTCTGATTATCCTTTGAAGTGAGAAAATCAGGTTTAAAGTTTTTGTACTTTGACTAAGAAATACTGAAGTAGACATTTGGAGGATAAAATAATGAATTTAGTTTCAAATATGTTGAATTTGAAGAACAGTCACACAGAGGTCTCTAGGAGACATGAGTGTAAGAAACAGATTTGTTGATGAAGTGGTCCTTGAAACCAGAAGGGAGGATGAGCTAGTCCAAAGAAAGCAGAAAATGGAAAAAAAAAAAAAAAAGACTGAACCCTAAAATATAGTATCATTTTAAAGATGATAGTTAACATTTTTTTTTAGAATTAAAGCAATTTCTTTATCCAACTTGACAGAGAATAGTAATCTATCATTAAAGTACAATTAAAAATTATGAAACAGTTGCCATTAAATCTTAGTTGTTCGTAAGTCTTTGTGGGTGCCTCCTGTAATCATTATCATGGAGGACATGTAATTTTTTTAGTTTTATTGTTTTTTACAATATTTCACTCTACTTTTTTACTCTCTTTTACTAATTATAGGTTTTACTATCAATACAATCTGAATATTTTCAATTTGTTTTATTCCATTTTAGTACTACATGATGGAATAATATTCTCCCATTGTAGGAATTAGAACCTTTCTAATTTTTCACTCAGATAAACAAAACCTACTTAAAAGTTGTAAACTTACTAAAACATTTTTTTCCTTTGGGAATATTTACCAAATGGGATTATTAGATCAAAACTAATGATAAACTAGTTTCTCTTGTCAAAATTGTTAACTTTGATTAAAAAAAAATTAGGGGGGCACGTGGGTGGCTCAGTGGGTTAAGCCGCTGCCTTCAGCTCAGGTCATGATCCCAGGTCCTGGGTTCGAGCCCCGCATCGGGCTTTCTGCTCAGCAGGGAGCCTGCTTCCTCCTCTCTTTCTGCCTGCCTCTCTGCTTACTTGTGATTTCTCTCTGTCAAATAAATAAAATCTTAAAAAAAAAAAAAAATTAGGCTGTGCTACAATTGAACACTTTTTTTTTTTTTAAAGATTTTATTTATTTACTTGACAGAGAGAGAGACCACAAGTAGGCAGAGAGGCAGGCAGAGAGAGAGGAAGGGAAGCAGGCTCCCTGCTGAGCAGAAAGCCCGATGCGGGGCTCGATTCCAGGACCCTGGGATCATGACCTGAGCCGAAGGCAGAGGCCTTAACCCACTGAGCCACCCAGGCGCCCCTAGAACACTTTTTTAGGCTCACTCAACCTGACATGAGGTTTGTCATTTCAGTTTGCTTCTGAGTTATATACAGTTAATACGTATGGAGATAAAATAGTATTTTCCTCTTAGATTTAAATGCTCTCTAAATTGTTTTTGTTAAAGTTGACAGAGGGTAACATTTCTTTTAAGATTTGGAACTATTGCCTAAAATTTTCTGTTCTTAACACCATGAATGTTTCCTTGATGAGCCAAAAAATACCAGAAAGTGTGATGAAATACGGTATTTACGGTTAGGAGATACATTATTCACAGAGCTACATAAAACAATTATTGTTAACAGGTTTTTTTTTGGAAGTCTGAAGTTGAATATACCTGATTTATCTGAATGTAAGAAAAAAAATCTTTAGATTTATGAGAAAATAATTTTTAAGTTTTTTATAGGCTGGGCCATTAACCAAAGTGACTATATGCAAAGACAGAGAAGGAAAGCCGAAGACTTTTGGATTTGTCTGCTTTAAACACCCTGAATCGGTGTCTTATGCCATAGCTTTGCTGAATGGAATTCGTTTATATGGAAGACCAATTAATGTACAGTATCGATTTGGTAGGTCTTGCCACTGATGTATCTTCCAAGTGTGTTTTGTTGATGGTGTTGTTCTTGGATCTATAAATATTGTGTTTTCATAATGTAAGACCCAAAAAGTGCTCCTGTTGTCTCTGTTAAATTTTCTCAGAATACATGTAGACATTCATAATGTTATATGGTTAACTAGTATTGCCAGTCCTATAGCATCTTTTCTATATTAAAACTTAAACTCTTCTTAGTACCAGCCAGCAAGTAGCTATGATAGTTGCTGTTGGCTGTTTTAAATTTAGCAAATCTAAATGAATTGGGGGCACACAGTTCTAATCTTCGATACACCAAGGCCATTTGCTAATCTTCTTGTCAACTCTAGCGTATGGTACTAAATACCTGCTGTTTGGAAGGTAGAGTGAGAGGCTAATCATTCTCTTGGGAGCACTATACTCCACATCCTGCCCTGGAGCTAAGCCCTTGCAAGAGTAGCTGCCCAAAAGCAGCCACAGAGTGACCCTCAGTCATTGTGGAGAAGAGCTTCCAGACACAAATGACCTCAAATGCCTTGTCCTACACACCTGTCAAAAGCGGGTTTGATACCAGAGAACATCGTACTAGCGCTCTACCTCTCTCCTGTTTGGAGGGACTGAACGAGGCGAAGCTTCTGGTGTCTCCCTCCCCGAAATGATGCAAGCCTATTGACAGATCCGTTGTTTGTTGATTTTCTTCCTCTTGTTAAACTAAAAACAGGTAATAAGAAAACAATACCTCATTGCAAAGGGAAAGGTTTCTTCTTGTGTTTCTTTTATTTATATTTTTAATGATTTTACAAAGGTGATTGGCTGTATCATTGCTTTCAAGTACTGTTTGGTTAACTCACACAGACTGGTAAAATGGGCCAGAATGTACTGTGTTCTGACACGTCCTAGCCGGCTGCTCAGCTTCCTCTAGGAGGTTGCATCCATTTTGGCCAGTGCAGTTTAAAGAACTTTTGCATTCTCTGCAAGATGCAGATAACACTAATTTTGCCATTGTTAGTCTATGAGCATGTAGAACAGCACAGTATCGTGTATCTTATAGTCCCATGTCAGTATCATTCTTCTGTACAGCCCTATTTTGGACAAAGCTTGGTTATAATTCAGTCATTCATTTGTTGTAAACAATCTGTGAATATTACTTGGGAGATCAAAGGTATACTCAGTTACCTTATATGATTAAGGAATTTTAACCAATGCTACATCCTTTTAGGTTTGGAATTTTTCTATGGTTTAACAGTAGAACTTCAAAAAATTGTACCATTAAATTATTTGTTATCTTTTTCTTATACAGGGAGCTCTCGCTCTTCTGAACCAGCTAACCAAAGTTTTGAGAGCTGTGTTAAGATAAATTCACACAGCTACAGGTAATTAAAAATATTTTTTTCAAGAAGATAAAGCAAATAAATATGGGAGAAATAGGAGGGGGAGACAAACCGTGAGAGACTTTGGACTCTGAGAAACAAATTAAGGGTTTTGGAGGGAAGGTGGGGTTGGGGGTTGGGTGAGCCTGGTGGCAGGTATTATGGAGGGCACGTTTTGCATAGAGCACTGGGTGTGGTGCATAGACAATGAATTTTAGAACACTGAAAAGAAATTTTTAAAAAAATAGAAAAATTCCCCCCAAAAAGTGTTCTTATATAAGAGATAACTTTAATATTTTAATATTTTAGTTAAAATATTTTAATAATCAAAATATTTTTATTTAAAGTTCACCTTTAATATTTTCAATAGTAGGTAAGAAAGATTGATATTTCTAGTGTTCTTTTTGATTTACCTTGTGCTTTTCATAAATGTAAAATCACTTAAGCTTGCAAGGTGCCATTGTGATGGATAATAGAGATGCTATTATCCATATCTTATACTTGAATAAACAGAGATGTAAAAGTTAACTAAGTTTCAGGGTCATAAAGATGAAAAAGTGATAGTTGCTAGGCTTGAAATTAAACCTTCTGACTTTAAGTCATTCTGTTATTTATTGTACTACTTTTTAGAACTTCTTTATGATAATTTTCCAAGTATTCTAAAATTTTGTATTGGCTGATTTCTTGATTCAATGGTATCCTCTAAGGACTATGTCAGGCACGTTATCCCAGAGGTCATGGAAAAGAAAGGTTCTGAAACTGAATTAAGATATCCAAATTACACCATTTATTAAACCAATTTAGAAGACACAGTGAAAAGCAACAGGAAAGATCCTGGATAGTTCCGCACACTTAGCATCGGGTGCAGGTGGACCAAAGGACCAGCACGCTCTGTTCTGATTATGCTAATATTCGTGTGTCATGTTTCTTTCTGCATCATCAGCCTTCCTTACTGCTAGTGTGATTATGAGGGCTAGAGTTGAGGTTTAATAACGGTCTCCATGCATATGGAAAATTCCTGGAGCTAATCTTACTTGCCCACTCTCTCAAAGAGACTTAGGGGCAAATACGCAGAACCACAGGAGTCACTTCCTGGCTAGTCTGCCGGATGCGCCCAGATTTTAACTGAATTTCTGAGGCAGAGCAAAGACAAGAAGAGCAGCGTAACTGTTAGCCCAAGGGTGACATGATAAGGACAGTCTGTTTCTTTCTCATTTTGGTCTATAATGCTCTTACTTATTCCACATATTATCGATTGAATCTATCTGTAGTACACTTGACAGGATAGTAACTTTTTTATTGTCTGTCTATATTTAACATATATTATAAATTCTGCCGGTATCTCCCAAGTGATTTGCTTATTCTGTTCCTAACAAGGTTTTATCACTGTCCCATAAACTACTAGCTTATTTAGAGTCTATTACAAGCATTTCATCCATCTTGTTTGTTTCTGTCTTCTGCAGCAGAACTGAATATTCTCATGTAAACTAACAGTAGCTGAAATTCTGTCTCTCTGAGGCATAAGAGAGTGCCACTGAGGACTGGCAATTACACAGGCTTATCTATAGGAAAAGTATTGACTCCTAAATAAAACACAGTATGTTCCACATCTTCATTCTTCCCAGCATTTCTGTATCAGTGAAATCAGGAGAAGTTAAAAAGTAGGGGTTGATATCAAATTATGTGAACTTAAATCTTGCTTTTGCCATTTTATTAATGGTATGACTTTGGATGAGTATTTCACCCCACTGTAACCGGTCTCTAAAACAAGGATCATACCTCAGAGATTATTGTGATAATCAAATTTTGTAGTACAATGTATTTAAAATACTGGACACATAGTAAGTATTCAGTAAATACTTTCAGCCAACGTTACCAGAAAGGAGGGAGTGATTTACTGTGTTGGTAGGAAACCTAGTATAGACTCATGAATTGAGCCGTGTATGTAATATGAGAGTTTCCTCTCTTCTACTAGTGGGAAAGCATACCTAATTTTTCTCAGAAATGAGGAAGAAACAAGCTATTGCTGTTTGGGCAGAGGTAGAAAGACAAGCACTTCAAGATGTCATAACTTTTGTATTCTGTGTTTATGGTTGACAAACTAAATTATCTCAAATTCTAGAGTAGAAAATCAGAATTATATGTATATTCCATAACAGTATATACTTCATTGGCAGTACCTTATCTTCTAGTATTTGTTACATTATAAAGGAAAAATGAGAATAGGTTATAGTGTCCTAGAAGTAATGTGATGGTATACATGGTATAGCCTTAGTCTTTCCCAGGTCTTTCTTTGAAAAGGATTTTTTTAATGCTTCTATTGCCTCTCATACCATTTGTTTTTAATAAATAGTTCCTGTATTAGTTTACTAGAGCTCCCATATAACCACAAAGAGGTACTTAAACAACAGAAATGCATCATCTCACAGTTCTGGAGGCTCAAAGTCCGTGATCAAGGTGTCCACATAATTAGTTCCTTCTGAGGGCTATGAGAAATAATGTTCTGTGTCTCTCCCATAGTATCTTCTGGTTATTTGGCAGTCCTTGATATTCCTTGGCTTGTAGACACATCACCCAGATCTTTACACGATGTTCTCCTGTGTATACCTGTCCTTAACTTTCCCCTTTTTAAAAGACAACAGTCCTGTTGGATCAGTGACTCATCGTATTCCAGTATGACCTCGTCTTAACCAATTACATCTGCAACAACCTTGGTTCCAAATAAGGTCGGATTCTGAGTTATTGGGGGTTAGGACTCCAACATAGAAATTTTGGAGTGACACAGTTCAGCTCATAACTCTTCCCAATTTACATGTGATTCATCTCTCTAAACAACTATGCGTTCCCTGGGAGTCACACAGGAATGATAGTGGTTTTAGAGAATCTGCAGCTGTTTTCATAATGGTGCTAGTCTCAGCACTTCTGCTACTGCGGTCATATCTTCCCCACTCTATAATTTCATTGCACTTTTTCTTTGTTTCTTTACTATCACTTACTCTACACACACGTTCTCGTCTGCTCCAGCCTTGTCTCCAAATCAGACTGTTAAATTTTCCCCCTTCTTCTCCCTGAAAAATCTTTCGTCACATGCTTACTTCCTCCATGCTTCTTAACCACCATTGTTGTATGGAAGGTGCTCTTTTAAAGGTTATCAGGAATCTTCTGAACAATAATTCAGTAGTTTCAATGCTTATTTGGTTTACTTTTTTATAACAACTAACCCCTAATTCCTTCCTTAGTGAAATTTACTCTTCCACTGGTATTTGTGATACTGCTCTCACCTCTTATAAATGGGATGTCCACCTCTCCATCTTACTCCTGTCGTTCACCTGCCCCCAGCTTTGCCTCCGCCTTTCCCACAGCACACCTCCTTTCCTAAGGATTATTAGTATTTGCATTAAAATTGTGGAATGCTGTGGAGCATGTAGATAAGTGAAGGCTAGCTATAGAATCTAACTAGTAATTGTAACTGAAATTTATTAAACATCTTCATAGAATTAAATATTACATTTGTAAATGAAACTTTAGCTTTAGTCTTTAAATTAGGGATTTTTAGGGGCGCCTGGGTGGCTCAGTGGTTAAAGCCTCTGCCTTTGGCTCAGGTCATGATCTCAGGGTCCTGGGATCGAGTCCCGCATCGGGCTCTCTGCTCAGCGGGGAGCCTGCCTCCTCCTCCTGTCTCTCTCTGCCTGCCTCTCTGCCTACTTGTGATCTGTCAAATAAATTTAAAAAAAAAAAAAATCTTTAAAAAATAAATAAATAAATAAATTAGGGATTTTTATTATCTTAATTCATGTGTAAAAAAAATCCACAAATGTGACTTTATGGTAACATTAGCAGTCCATTTAGGAATGAGCATAATTTTTATAGCTAAACAGTGAAGATATTTTCAACAATAAATTAAAGAAAATTTCTGTATTTCTTTCATTTCTTTAATCTGTAGAAGATTGAATGTACCCTTGGTGATTACTAATGACTTGCTTTGCTCTCTTCATATCCAAGTGTCTATTTCTTTATACACATATAATGCTGTTTAACATTTTCCTGTCAGAAGGCCAGATGTGACTTTAAGTATTGAAATTTCGTTAGGTAGCAACTAATAAGACTTAAGGTAGTATTGTGTCACTATATTATCAGTATAATATCTGATTGTTTGTGTGCACATGTTTAAAGTTAGTCTTAACTGAGTTGTCTTAGAGAAGCTTTGTTTTTTAATTACAAGACCTTTTCTTTTTTTAAGAAAAAGACATTTTGTGTAGGGATTTTAACTTTCTGTGAATTTTTCTTTTACCTCCCCAAAGAAATGAAGAAGTTGTGGGCAGATCTTCCATTCCCATGCAGTTCTTTCCAGTTAATAGTGCAGCTTTACCTCAAGAATATTTTTTCTTTCAGAAGATGGTAAGTTTAATATGCCTGTGGTTCAATATGAATATGATACAGACTGTGAGGGAACTTAAAGTTCTCAAACCTAAACCTGGGGTGAAGGCAGAAACTGCCCTGAGCACTGTCTCCCCAGTGGCAGTCTGCTTGAACGCAGTCCTCTTCAACCTCACACCTAGTCCTTCAGCAAGTGGTGTCAGCACAAGAGGGTGGATGGTAGTGACACTGCACTGTGGTCCAGGTACAACTGGAGTGGAGTTCTCATTTAAACTTTAATTTAATTTAGATTCTCAGTGGTAGGGTAAACTATGTTATTTCCAGAGACTCTCAATAATATGGTTCTGGCCTAGAAATCATAATTATGGTCACAATAATTTAAAGGGGAACTTAGGAAATTTTCTTCTTCCAACTTCTCATTTTATACATAATAAAACTGAGGTCCAGGGATATTAATCAGTAGACCCAAGGCAGTACAGCTTATTAGAGACAGATGTGGGACTATAACACAGGTATTGTGATTCACAGCGTGTGATTGTTGTGAACATCCAACATGTCTGTGAGCTTCAGACTTTTCAAGTAGCCCTTTTCATTTATTTTGTAAGCATAAAGAAAATGGAGAATTTAAGTTTTGGAAAAAAATTTTTCTTAGTTACAGTGAGATATTAAAAACAACCTGTTCTCATCCAAAATTGTCAATATCCTTCTTCCCAGCATTTGTTATCCTTGGTAGGGATGAGAAACACAAACACACAGCACACGCACATACACACTTGTGTGTGCACACACATGGAGTTCATGTTGTCTCTATTAATCTGTAGTCTACTTTGAATAGCTAAAAATTTGAGTTAGAAACAAGGAGGGGTCTATCTTAATAGTTGACAAAGATGCTGTGCCATCCATCCTGTGGCCATTAGCCACATGTTGAGACTAGAGCACAGTTTTTAGTTTTATTTAATTTTAACTTTTATTCAAATTTAAAGGCACATACTTGGTTCAGTTATTAGAACATTTTTAAGAATATTTGCAGAAACTTGGGTATGTGAATCTACTTTTTTAAATGCAAATTTTAGGTAATCTAAATTCAGATCAAGTATTTTCAGTGAAAATGTAGCATCCAAACTGAGAAGGCTGTAAGTATAAAATGCACACCAAATTTCAAAGACTTAGTGTAGAAAAAGGAACGTCAGATATCTCATTAATGATTTTTATATTGTTTACATATTGAAATTACAATATTTGGGATTTGGGGGGATAAATAAAATACATCATTAATGGCACCTGTTTCTTTCTTATTTCTGTATTGCGGCTACTAGGAGAAGATACAAAACTGTGTATGTGGCTTGTGTTCTATTTCTCTAAGGCAGAATCTGTATTGTAATAATCTGTACACTACCCTGAATCTTTCCATTAACAATTTAAGGGAACTACCACATTCCTGTTTTAGAAGGTCACTGTCCTAACACGTGGTTTAGTTTGCCGGTAGTTTTTTGTGTAATGCATGTAAACTGTTAACTTTTTCTTTTAATGTTTCGGACTTGTTTTGCTAGATGATTGTCCTTTTTTCCCAGCAGTGGCCTGCCTGTAATCCAGCCCTGCAGCTGCCATACTATGAGATGGCAGCACCGCTTCCTAACAGCACATCTGCAACGTCTTCACTGAACTGTGCTCCAGATCTGGAGGCTGGACCCAGCTCCTACGAATGGACTCACCAACAACCCAGTGACCCTGACCTGTATCAGACGAATAAACGAAAGAGGCAAAAACAAACCAGTGACAGTGATAGTAGCACAGAAAACAAGAGAGGAAATGAATACAGCCAAAAGTTCCAAAAGTGTAAGAAAAAGAAAAGATATTAGCATTATGTTCACATGAAATTTGTCTATCCTGGTCTTCATTTTCTTAGAAAAAAAACAACAACCTATATTCTTCTAAATGACCAATTTCTTGTGTTTTTTTGAAATATATACTATGACATCTGATTTGCTATTTCATTTTTGTCTTGAATGACAAAAACTTATAAATAATACAGTGTAGTACTTTTTGTAACAGTATTTTTGACACATTGTCAACAAGAAATATGAGTTGTTATATTTTAGTACTGATGATGAAACTGCACGAAATGATGAATCAGAAGTCACTCACTGAGCCCTTGTGGATAAGGCCCCCTCCTCTCCTAGACTGTTGCCTGCATGGAGTGGTGGGTTTGGGCAACTGTTAGGAGTCTCGTGTTGTTCCTAACAAAGAGGGAAAAGCAGGCATTAGTTTCCTTTGTGAATAACATTTTATTTTTTAAGTCTGTATATGTTCCTTCTGAGCCTTACTTTCCTACAGGTTTATTTCATAAAATGAGAATATCTGACAGTGATACCAAAGGAAAGATGACTATGATGGGACTAGTTTTTAGATCGTTCCTTTTTTATATAAGTGTATTTAAACAAATACCTATGTGGTTACTTCTCACTTAATTGTAGTTCGTGAAAATGAGTTGTGGCTCTGACAGTATTTATTATGCACCTCTTTTGCCAACTGGGTTTGAGATAGTATATTTGACATACTTCAATCTTGATAATGAACAATAAATAGAATGATATTTCATTAATATATGGTACTTAATATTTATTCTTAAATCAGGTTTCTTATTTCTGGTTCATTTATTTTTAGAAGACAAATAGAGTACATGTAAAATTCATGGTTTATTTGGACACTTTGTAAACTTTGTGGCTCATCATAAGCATACACGATGCTACGTATGAACTACAGTGGCATAATGATGACAGTATTTATTTACTAAGGCTAAGTAAGAGAATCCTGCAACTGTGATTGAGGGGTACCCACCCACTTCAATAGGAAAAGCCATGCTTATAGATATCTCTTTTGCAGGTTGCATAGCACTTTATAGATCTTTATTTAAAATAATAAAGATTTTTTTAGCAAAATGAGTAATTGAATTTAACTTTTGATTATAAATACACAGTGCAGTAGAGTTTTGAATATAAATATTAATCATTTCCATCTGATGAAATGAAAACTTAAATACTGCTTGATATAGCTTGATCTGTATATGTTGTATGCTCCTGAATAATCAGACTACTTTCTTTTTGTCTTCACATTTTTGCAATTTAAAACATCTTCAACTCTTATACCTATAGTTCACCTTCGCCCTACAATATTTCATAGTGATTGACATTATAGAAAATATGTACCTAAGAAATGTCTCTTAGCAAGTAAGAGTGTATATTTGTAAGAGAATTACCTTGAAATACTGTTACATGAACCGAAATCTTAGAACTGCGAGGAATTCTTGCAACTTCTTCCATCACAGGCAGGAATAACCCCAATAGCAACTTTAGAAAGTCAGCCAATTTGAGCCAACCAGAAGAAAGCAAAGACACCTATTTGCCCTTGCTGTGTTTAATTTTTTTAAAAATAGAAAACTTTCCTTAAAATGTTACTATAATCTACAGTTCTGTATAATTTTAAACCATCAGTTTTCCCAGTGCTGTTTCTTTGAGTTAAAAATTCTATAAATTATTTGCCTTAGAGGGTTTTATTTTTCTTTTCTTTTTTTTTTTTTTTAAAGATTTTATTTATTTGACAGAGAGAAATCACAAGTAAGCAGAGAGGCAGGCAGAGAGAGAGGAGGAAGCAGGCTCCCCGCTGAGCAGAAAGCCCGATGCGGGACTCGAACCCAGGACCTGGGATCATGACCTGAGCCGAAGGCAGCGGCTTAACCCACTGAGCCACCCAGGTGCCCCAGGGTTTTATTTTTCTAATTTTAATTCTCTATTCTCACAATGTATGTTTTTATGTATGTGTACATTCTATTGCAAATGCTAGGAGAAGGCTGGAATTTGAGAACCAAAGTAATTACCTTTTTATTCTCATATTCACTAATTTTTTGATGAATTTTTATAATGCATCAGTCAGTGGCAAAACCATTGAGAAAAATTACTTAGAATTAAAGTTGGTCAAAAAGATGAGTGCAAAACACACCCTTGAAATCTTTACTGAAATTATGCATCCTGAACTGTGATTCAAGATAACTATGTGTAGCTACTAAGACGGTTGTCCCCTTTGAAATCTTAGCATTAAATGCTACTATTATAAGATTAGCAATAATTAATTTATTATAACGACACAAAGTTCTGATAGAATAATATTGGTCATCTGTTTAGAGTGTAATGAAAGAAAAAAGAATTAATTATTACACTTTCTTTAGCACTGTCCGGGTGCAGGAACATTGTACACCGAGTAGTCAACCTCTTCCTGTGTATGGCTAAATTCTAATAAATTATTGGGCAATTAAAAAGTGAAATTTTCCTCTCTTGCCAATGCAGTACTTCTGAAACCATATCCCCAGACTGTCTCCTCCAGTGCCTACTGAACATTCCCTCCTGAATGTCTCATTAGCAATACAAACTCAACACTTTCAATATTACCCCAATTTTTTCATCTCCCAGTTTCCTGCCCCATTTTCTTCTGTGATCATGTGGACCAGTATTTCACTATGGACTGGGTGCTGGAGGGTTGGAACAGTTGTTGACCTCACTTCAGTGCCTGAACAGAGAACCGTTTCAGCCTCTCTCAGCCTGTGTGCCTTCCTGAACAATGATGAAGCACTCTTGATGTTAAGTACTTAAGGAAATTAAAATAAGCCTAAATATGTTTAAGGACTGGGCATACTCTCCTCAAGGCAGATGCGCCTCATGACAGATGTGGTTTAAATAGCTGCTCCTGGATGATAGTGTGGCCCTTTGGTCCCCTTGTCTTCCTTGTCCCTAGGAAGAAAGGCTGGAGGAGTGGGGTTGGCTCTTAGAACACCATCCTAAAGAACTGATGGGACACCAACCGAGCTACTCAGGCCTGTAGTCAAAGCTCAGTTTAAAGTGTCCGTATCCTACCTCTATTTTCCATTTCTATACATCTTAGCAAAGCTAGTTAAATCAGAAGTAAGAGCCTCTCATTAATGTATTTCCCATTAAGAAATGTGAATTAATAGCCTGGGTTTGATTTTGGGTAAAATGAAGACTAATACATAAATCTCCACAGAAATTATATTTGAATGCAGAAAGTTCAAAGGACACCTTTTTAACAAAGGATGATGTCTGCTTCTGTGCCACAAGCCTGAGGAAGCTCAGTGAGCACAACTTCTCCAGGTTGCAGTCAGTGATATTTGCTGAAGTTGTCAGTGATATTTGATCAGACTGGGTTCTACAGAGTCACATGATACCGCAACTGTGGACTAAGTCAATTAGCAGTCATGCCCGGTCTGCAAAAATTATTTCATGTGCCTGCAAAAACTGCCTTAGCAGGTGAAATCCAGTAGTCTATTCTCTGGATCCCTGTAAAATTTCCTCTCGAGCTCCCAATACCATCTTGTTATAATATTAACAGGTTTTTTAAGGATTAAGAAACACATGGGCTACTTGCATTATAATTAGAAGACCTAAACAGTATGTAAGAATAGACCGTCATAAATTTCCTGTGTTATAAACTCTGGGAATGATTGGCACCTAACAAGCTTACATAATATTACCTGCTGCAAGGAACCTGGATCTAACAATAGCCGTTTCAACTACTTGACCTTGTTTGGGGAGCTTAAATGAAAACATGCTTTAAATGAATAGTGTTGATCAGTCCAACACACTATTTGAAACCTGGTAATTATTGTCTTTGCTTCTATTTCTATGTGAGACAATTAGTAATATCCTGAATAGAAAAATAACTCTCGACTCAGATGCTTGCCCCAGGCTGACAACAAATCTTCATTGATTTTATCCCACTTCCAAGTTAATCACAAGGGAAACATTGCAGACTCTCCCGCATGCCAATCAAAACCCTGGGAGTTATTCTAGACAATTCCATTCACTGCATTTCTAAGTGGTCATTGACTTCTCATTGTGACCTTGTTCAGGTTGTTTTCATTTCCTGCTTGGAGTATTCATTAGAGCAAATCAATCAACAAGGAACGATTATCATTCCAAACACAGATTTCGGTGCCGAGGCCACAGCATCAGTGGAAAAATTTGATCCCAACATTCAAGGAGTTTATGATCTTCCGGCTTAGATGGACAGTTAGAAAGGTGATTTCAGGATAATGCTACAACATAATAGAGGTAAATATGGAGTGCAATGATGGGAGGCACGAGACTCTCCATTCCTCAAGAAAATTAATCCTGGGAGGAAGAAAGGCAATCACCTGGATACACACACACACATAAAGGATATTTAGGCGTGTCTGGGTGGCTCAGTTGGTTAAGGGACTGCCTTCGGCTCAGGTCATGATCTCGGAATCCCGGGATCGAGTCCCCACATCAGGCTCCCAGCTCCATAGGTAGTCTGCTTCTCCCTCTGACCTTCTCCCCTTTCATGCTTTCTCTCTCTCAATCTCAAATATATAAATAAAATCTTTAAAAAAAAAAAAAGATATCTGGTAGTCCAACAATTTTCCATCCTGTCTCTCAACTCTCCTCACATTTTTAGCCTTGTTCTTCACCTGTCCTTAGAAGAGTGTCTCCAAGTATTAAATCTGTGCAAGTAAAATGGCTTGCCTCCTGTCAGTATCACCCCAACCTCTTAAGGATACAGGAACTTGGGTTATGAAGATCATTTAAAAAAAAAGATCATGTTCTTAGGGAACAGTCTAGTAGAAAGAGAATAGGTAAGATAAATAACACATAAAGTTGGATATTAATAACTGATAACTGCTGAGGAAAACAATTTTTTTTTAAGGGAAATGTTTAGGGACTAAAAACCTCAAAGCAGGAGAGAAAGTAAGCCACGTGCATATCTGAGGGAAGAACACCAGGCAGAGGAAATGGCAGATACAATGGCCCCTATGCAGGAAGCATTCCAGGGAAGAAAGGGAAGGAAGCTAATATGGTGAAGGAGGTCGATCACAGATGAGATGTGAGCAGAAGTTACTGGGAACTCATAGGCCATTGTGACAACTCGGACTTAGATGCTTAATGGGGATGTCTCCTGCACCGGGTGAGGGGAGTGAGGGTGGGACAATGTTAGACATATTGAGACTATTGAAGTTATCTAGTCAAGAGAAGATGGTTGTTTAGCTCGAAACAGTAGCAATAGAAGTGATGAGATTCTAGATGTATTTTAAAGGTAAAGCTAAGTATTCTAATCCTGGGAAAGAGGGAAATGGAAGGTGAACAATGACTTCAAGGTATCTGCTCAAAGCAACTGGAATAACTAAGTTATCATTTATTGATATGGGCAAAACTATGGAGAATCAAGTTTTGGAGCAAGATCGTGAGCAGAATTTGGGGTAATTAATTATGATTTGTGTATCAGAAATCTAATAGGAGATATCAGGACATTTGTATATATAAGTCTGGAGTCCAGAAGCAAGGTCGAGGTTGAAGATCTAAACGTCAGCGTATTTGGCATATTGATGGTATTTCAAGTCTCAAGACTGGATAAGATCATCTAAGAAGTGTATGTAGATGGAAAGGAGATGAGCCCCAAGGTCTGTGCCCTTTTAGTATTGCCAGGATTTTGTACCTTAGGGAGATGAAGAAGAACACCAGTAGAATGACAAGCAGAACGTAGTGTCTGGGAATCCAAGTGAACAAAGTGTTTTCAGAAGGAAGAAATAATTAGTTGTGTCGAATGTTGTTGATAGGTCAGGTAAGAAAGGGACTCAGAATTGGTCACTGGACTTAGCAATGGCACTTCATATGAGATAATTTGGATGAATGATTCTGGAAAAAGCGTGACCAGAATGATTTCAAGTGAGGATAGAAGAAATAACTGATGGGCAGCAAGCAGAGATAACTTATTCGAGTTTCTTGCTCTGAAAGGGAGGAGAAAAATAAGACCATAACTCAAGGAAGATACGTGATTAAGAGAGATTTTTGTTGGTTTGGTTAGTTTTCTTAAAGATCTAGAGAATGTCTAAAATTTTGTTATTGTCTCTTTTCCCAATCTCTTCTGCTTAGTTTTTTTTTTTAATTTTTTCTTTATTTTTTTTATCCTTACTCTTATTTTAAACAGGTTTTTAGAGGAAGAAGAGATAAAACTATTTGGTCTCAGCATGTCAGTGTATCAACTTTAAGAAAGTTCTTTTTACTGATTTTTAAATCCTCTTTTATCTTAAGAAAATTCACAATCGTATATATATATATCTATATAGATATATAGATATATAATTTCCCAGTTTATTTTTTGTGTTTTCTTGTCAGAGCAGAAGATTTTAATTTTCATATGGCTAATATATTGTCAAACGTATAAATCTTTCTTATGGTTTGGGGGGTTTCTCCCAGAAAGCCTTTCACAATCAAAGATTAAGAGAAAATCTGTCGTGTTTTCTTTTAGAATTTTGCTAAATTCAGGGGCATCTGGGTGGCTTAGTTGGTTAAGCATCTGCCTTTGTTCGGCTCAGGTCTGGGATTGAGTCCCACATTGGGCTCTCTGCTCAGTGGGGAGTCTGCTTCTCTCTCTCACTCTACCTCCTCTTCCCTACTCATGCTTTGTCCCTTTCTCTCTCTCTCTCAGATAAAGAAATAAAATCTAAAAAAAAAAGAATTTTGCCAAAGTCAGTTTTACATATAAATCATGGATTGTGGAGTGCTTTATTAGGATATGAAGAGATAAAATCTTTAGATTTTTGTACAACATAAGCAATTTTTAGTTTCTTTCTGAATGCTTGCCTGAAAGTTTTTTATATTAAAATAGCAATTGTGTTCTTATGTTAGGTAATCCTGAAGAGGATACAGTCCTGAGGGATGGAGTGATTACTCCCACTAACTGAATTTACTGCCTCCATTGTAGTGTGCCTGCAGTGTGAAACAGAAATTAAGTTGAAGAGATGCCAGCTTTTTACATAAAATAAACAGTACAGGGGCGCCTGGGTGGCTCAAGTGGTTAAGCCTCTGCTTTCGGCTCAGGTCATGATCCCAGGGTCCTGGGATGGAGAGCCACATTGGGCTCTCTGCTCAGCAGGGAGTCTGCTTCCCCCGCACCCCCTCTCTCCGCCTGCCTCTCTGCCTACTTGTGCTCTCTCTATCCATCAAATAAATAAATAAAATCCTTAAAAAAATAAAAATAAAAAATAAACAGTGCAGTCAGCAACAGGTTCGAATAAAGTAGATTTCATTTCCACCTGAGGTGACAAGGTAAAGTTTATGAAGGTGGTGACATTAAACTTAAATTTAGAACCATGTGTGGTATTTTGAAACATCCAGAATGAGGAGATTATTTCTCAGCAAAATGAACAGTTTAGAGGTAGGAAAATGACAACGTAATCAGAATATGGCAAATAAAATTAGAGGAATTTAAGGAACCGAAGTAAGATACAGTTGATGTCATTTAGAAACTTACAAGTCAACTAAAATTTAGGTTGGGGGAATCTTTTTTTTTTTTTTTAATATTTTATTTATTTATTTGACAGAGATCACAAGTAGGCAGAGAGGCAGACAGAGAGAGAGTGAGAGAGAGAGGGAAGCAGGCTCTTGGCTGAGCAGAGAGCCCGATGCGGGACTCGATCCCAGGACCCTGAGATCATGACCTGAGCCGAAGGCAGTGGCTTAACCCACTGAGCCACCCAGGCGCCCAAGTTGGGGGAATCTTAAGTAATAATATGACATACTTTTAAACAGCCTAGGAAATAGATCTGCTGTCATCAAAAATGTTAAGAAAATAGTTGAATGAACCCCTAAGGAAAGTATTAAATTGTCAGCTGTTATACAAGGAGCAGGATTTTCTGAAAATAACCCACATACCTACTTTGATGAGCAGCATTTCCTGGTGCTTCTTCCAGGCATAAGGGTTAAACTCAAGCTCGGTTTCCCTGGACAAGCGGCTAACTCCCACTTCCTCAACCCCCACAAGGGGCACTGCAGCTTCCCAAGGTCTTCAAACTCAGGACATCACCGGCAATGGCCACAAAAACTCACAGGCACACAACTTCGGCTTCTCTGAGGGAATATGGGAGGAGGGCAAACAATCCCTTCGCTTGTCTTGCTCTGCATTTCAATGGCATCTCCTCTTCAACCCATCAACGGGACAGTGAGAAATGCATCCTGAGTCCTACCGCAAGACACTTGGTGACTCCAAAGTGAGCCTTCTAAAAGACATCAAACTGTAAACTATTTTATGAAAACAAGGACACAAACATTGATAAAACATGTCCCTTTTCCAAACTATCATGCTATAGTATTTGAGTTTAACATCATGGGAAGAAGTGGTATATATTCAAGATGGATCACTTTCATTACCAAACTGGATAGGATTAGGAAGAAAACTTTTCCCATACCACCCTAGGTGTAAGTAGTCTGGGGCCTGAAAATGAAATTGGCAAAGCTTAATTAATTTTGTTGGAATTATTTGTCTGAATTAATGACTTTAAGAAAAGTTTAATTCACAGGCGTGTGGGTGCCTCGTATGAGGACTGGCTCCTCAGGTTGCAAGGGGCAGCTTAACAGTTGAGGGGGTGGTAGTTTAGGGCTTCCGTGGGAAAGTCCGGAAGGTTCCGCTGTCCACATACGTTTACACGTGCTTTCATCCAGGTGCTGATGGGCGGTCTTGAAGCTTGAAGCTCCCCCAGAGGGGTATTTATGGTGGCTGAACCCTCATGTACCAGGGCTAATGATCAGTCTTCCTTCAAACAGGAAATCCCCTGCGGGGAGGGTTGATGGCTCCGCTTAAGTCAGCAAAGGGAAGTTAGATAAGATTTATTCCTGAGAAGGGCCACTATTTGTTCAGATGTTTTCAGTCTAAAGCTACCCTCATACCACTCTGGTGGGTTATCGGTCCCTTTAATAGCAAATAGGCTTGCTTTTTTATATTTATGTAAGGAACCCAATACCACATTAAGAAAAAAAAATTAGTCTTTCTTAAATGGTGAAAACTCAGTAACCCTGAACTGTATTTACTGAGTTAAGGCGTTTTTGGTTCAACTAATCTGCCCTTGTATGCACATCCGTATATTGTCCTTTTCTTCATTGTTCAAATGCCTGTCAATACTTCGGTCTGAAAAACTGGCATGTTTCCTTAGCCAGAGATACTTAAATTAGTGATTGTATGATTGTATTGCTTTAAAATTTAATTAAGATCTCCTGAGCTCAAAACCTTATTCCTAGGCAGTGGCAAACTCACGGCCATGTCACAAGATTTTGGAAGGCAAATCAGACCGGTCACATGGCCCTGTTCCCTCCCTCAGAACACATGCGCACAGGAAGAATCTGATCAAAATAAATGTCATGTTCAGAAAATAAGTAGATAAACTCCAAAACATCAGCCTATGGATTGTATGTGAAATTGGGAGTGAGGTGGTTACAAGCCATTTCTTTGATGGAAATCTCCGGTCTGTCTTTCTCGCAAAAGGGTACGACCTCCACCTTCTGCCTACAGATTATCCAGCTGTCCACACACAGCAGCTTCTTCCCCCCTTGTCCCCCTCAAAACAGGACTAAGACAATCATTCTGATCCACTGTACACCAGAAGCAAGTGGGAACGTTATGAAGAATTGTGCAGAGTACCTGAGGCACCTGAGTTTCTGAAGAACACTCCAGAACTAAATTTTCAGGCAATAGTAAAAAGTTCTTAAAAAAAAAAAATGTTCTTGGGGCACCTGGGTGTCTCAGTGGGTTAAAGCCTCTGCCTTCGGCTTGGGTTGTGATCTCAGGGTCCTGCGATTGAGCCCTGCATCAGGCTCTCTGCTCCGTGGGGATCCTGCTTCCTCCTCTCTCTCTGCCTGCCTCTGCCTACTTGTGATCTCTGTCTGTCAAATGAATAAATAAAATCTTTTTAAAAAATTTTTAAAAAAATGTTCTTAACTGAATAATCAAACTTCCTTTGTTTACTATTCATTACTGGATTTGGGGAGTAGAAATGAATGAATGAATGAATGAACGAATGAGTAGCTAAAGCTGCACAAGGTTAATAATAACTACTATGTACTCAGACCATTGCATGCCAGACCTCAGTCCTGAGAAGAACACCTTATAAATGAAGAACCTAGGGTTCATTCACTTGTCCAAAAACACACATCTTTTTTCAGCAGAGAAAAACTAGAATGTAAGTCTTGTGAGGCCTGACCTGTTCCAGTGCTCTAAATATATTACCACACTGTTGGTACTAAAAATTTATTTATAGGATCTATAATAACTGGTCAGTGCTCTTGAATGAAAATTTGTAAACAGGTATCATAATTATCTCATACTAGGATTGATGTCATTGTCACTTCTATATATAAACCTGGGCCCAATGGTTAAGTGTGACTAAAAATGAAGCTCTACGTAAAGACTCCGTCCTAACTTAGGATAAATTTCAAATCTATTGAAGTTACTCTGGGTAAATTCAATGGCGGCTTTCCAACACTGTTCTATGCAAGTGAACCATTTTATGACTAACCTGCTTTTTTATTCTTTGACACCCTAATCCTATTTCAGTTCTATGTCCCAAGTTTCAATGCCTTTTTCCATAGAATAGGCACCATTTAGGAAATATAAACATGAGAAATTTTATTAAAAAAACTTTATTAGGTATAGTTGACACACAATGTTCCATTAGTCTCAGGTAAACATCATAGTGGTTCAAAAACTCTGTATGTTTTGCTAAGCTCACCAGACAATGTTATTGCAACATCATTGACTATGTTCTCTGTGCCATACCTTTTATCTCCATAAACATGAGAAATGTTAAATGGACTAGTTGAGTGTTTGTGTGTGTGTTTAAGAAGATGGACATCAGTAGCAAAAAATTTAAAAGAATTTTTTTAAAGATTTTATTTATTTGACAGAGAGACAGAGATCACAAGTAGGCAGAGAGGCAGGCAGAGAGAGAGGAAGAACCAGGTTCCCTGCTGAGCAGAGAGCCCGATACGGGGCTCGATCCCAGGATGCTGAGATCATGACCTGAGCTGAAGGCAGAGACTTAACCCACTGAGCCACCCAGGTGCCCCTAAAAGCATTTTTTAAATGCAAGAAAACCACCTCCTGCAAATTTGAGTGACAATGAAAAGCCACATTCTTAATGAATTTCAAATACTTCACTTTTTGTGTTTGCTTGGTTAAATTTTTACGTCACTAGCTTAAAGAAACCTGAAATTGAGCCATATTGACTATATTGAGAGTTGAAAGGTATGATATTAGGCAGGGTTGCTGCCCATAGTATGGAGTTGTATGAGGTTAATAATCATAATAACCACTATTTATTCAGGTTATTCCATGCCAGACGTTAGTCCTAAGGAAAACACCCTATAAATAAGGATGCAGAAGTTCTCCCTGGAATTGTTAAATTCAGTATGAAGAGTCTTTTATAAAGAGTCTAGTCCTCCATTGTGAAGTTCAGGAAACCGATCATGTCCACACACTCATTGTGGATTCCCTCATATTAAATAATCTCACTTAAAGACCAATCCTCCTTCACCACGATCACATCATAAAAGCCATTTTGAAAAAAGGACTCTGTTTACTTAGTCACAGATGTTTGGAGCAGCTACATGTACAAAACCCAAACCAAACCAGTCCTTGTCACCTCCCGCTTGTGGTCAAAAGCACTTGGTTGGGATTGGCACTCAAGGTGACTGAGGTGGCTCAGCCATGGTCTCTTCCGCTGGAAAGTACAAAAAGGGAAGGAAAGAGTGGCTTTATTTTGCAAAAAAATGAAAATTTGGGAGCTGCCTCTAGCTGGCTTTTCATCTTGTGGGTAAGGAAAACAGATGAAGTTCTGCGCAGAATAGAACAACACAGATGCGTGGAGAAAAGCAGAGACAGAAGAGAGTAATAAAGATATCTGAGACCCTCATTCAAACAAATCTACCTATGCCCCCTGTAATTTTATAATAAATTTCCTCCTTTTGCTCAGGTCTTTGATTTACATTTGCGTAATCTTTCTGAAGGGGTCACTCAGGGTAAATTGCCTAGCAGTTCTTGTTTTGGTTTCCTCTTCGGAAAGATTATGCTAATTGATACTCCTAGCAGCAGCATTAGGTCAGGCTGCTGTAACAAAGTACCATAGCGTAGACTGGTGGCTCATAAAGAAAAGAAATTTATTTCTCACACTTCTGGAGGCTGGGATGTCCAGAGTACCAGTATGGTAAAGTTTTGGTAAGAACACACTTTCAGGTTGCAGACAACACACTTCTCTGTGTATCTTCACACCGCAGAGAGCACGAAGGTGAAGCAAGCTCTCTCCCGACTCTACAGGCACTAATCCTATTCATGAGGGCTCCCCACTAACGACCTCATCTACTCCTAACCATCTCCCAAACATCCCACCTCCTAATACCATCACCTTGAGGGGTGAGGTTTCAACATACTGTCTATGACGATGTGAGACAGCTAGCTCATTTCCCAACAACCTCACCATCATTCCATATTTACTTTCTTTGTAATGGCTAATCTAGTTAGCCAAGTATGCTACTTTTCCTGTTTAAATTTTCGTGTATTTTGTTACAAATAAAATTTATGAAGACAAAGAACGCGAACCTTTTTTCTAACTTATGGATCATTTCTACTCTATGTGAATGAAGTCCATTGTCCTCATATTTTTCTTAATTATTTTTAGGGGGTCCTTATAGAGGAGGAATATTATTGATTAACATTTATAATTGTTGCAAATATTTCCCTGTGTATCATCTGCTTTCAGGTTTGTTTAGGTACCTGTGAGCTAGGAGAATTTAGCTTGTACTCAAGTCTACCATTTCCTCCTTGGTGGTACCTGCCTTTGCGTGACATTGTCAGGATGGCTTTTTTTTACTATTAAGTTATGTGACTATTTCTGGGTTCTCCTCTGGCATTTTATTTAATACTTAATATTAAAATATATTATCAAGTGGCACCTGGGTGGCTCAGTCTGTTAAGTGTCTGCCTTCAGTTGGAGTCATGATCTCAGGGTCCTGGGATAGAGCCCTGAGTTGGGCTCCCTACTCAGCAGGGAATCTGCTTCTCCTTCTCCCTCTGCCCCTCCCCACCCCCTCCAACTCATGCTCCCTTTTGGTTTAAGTTAAATATATAACCTTATTCATTCTCCAAATGGTTAATTAAAATGACTCCTTTGTCATATAATAAATACTTATTTGCGTTTCTGTGCTTTTTATTCTATTTCATTGAACTATCAGGCTTTACAATAAGTATTACATTAATTACTCTAGCTTCAGAATATAAGATTTTATCTCCATAGCCTTTTGCCTCTCCATAAAACATTTAAATCAATAAAATTTTGTTGCAGTTAAAATAATTTTTGTGCTTGTTTTATTGTATTGATGTAAAATAGTTTAAATTCAAGAACCCTTGCCAGTGATTAAATAAGGAAACTGGTAAAATAATCACCTTGAAGGCTTAATTTTGCTTTGGGATTCTTTTCACGTCTTTTCTAATATGAGCTTAAATTCTAAAGAATTAAATTCTTGGTAATTTATTTGAAAAACATACATGCACAGGCTGCTCTCTTGTGTCAGTGTCATTTACATTTTGTCAATCACTTCACTTTTAAGTAGTCTCTGATGTTTATGGCGAAAGGGATAAACAGAATCAATATTTTTGAACATTTTATTTGAATGTATCATTAGAAATAAATAATAGTCGCTTTGTTGGTTGAGCAAAGAATTCTTGATTTCAGCTCAGGTCATGATCTCAGGGTCATGAGACTGAACCCCCACACACATTGGACTCCACGCTCAGCAAAGAGTCTGCTTGATTCTCTACCTCTCTGCCCCTCCCCCATAAAGAAATAAATCTCTAAGAAAAGAAATAAATAATAAGAGAAAGTGAACAATCTAATGTTGCTCTCTTCTTTCTTTTCTTTGTTCTCTCATCTTTGTTGAATTGATAGCTCTCATATCATGAAATTTTTCTTCAGCAAATTCTTTGCCATTTATAAAAATGTGTTAATTCTAATTTCAATGGTATTGACGCATAATACTTAAAAAGGATGAAACATCTTATAGTTCTTAAACATGTATATCTATGTTAGAGAGGTGTTTCTCTGGGGATAGCCCTCCAATGACATTGTCCTTTAATATTCACAATCAGGAAGAGGCTAATCTGAAATTCATATAACATGACCTCTAGTCCAAGAGCAGGAAATACTAGTGTTATTGGAGAGAATCAAACTGGAAGAGACTTCAGAAGACCAAAAGGCTTTGAAAAACAATAAGGACATTCTCATCGAAAAGTTTGGTAACATAGCTTCCTGTCATAATGTAAAGAATAAAGAGGGTATTTAATGAATTCATGGACCTAGCTGGAGAGATTTATAGACAGAATGTGGAAAATTTCAACAGGCTTCTAGCTTCCTATAATTAAATACAAGCTGGAAGGGGGCGATGGGAAGAGGAAGAGAAACTAAAGAAGGAACTGTACCATTTTATTTGGATTTTAAGAATTTAGACAAAATATAAAGGATCTGAGGATTTGAGGTTTGAAAATAAAATTGGTTTTCATCCTCAGCTATTCCCAGAAAAAGATTCTCAAAGAAAGAAATAGCTTTAGCATGTATAAAATCTAGAACACTACAAGAAATTCAGAGTAAGGATTGCAAGTGTGTAGCTTCCATAAATCCATTTATTGAGACCTTAAAAACGAAGCAAAACAAAACAACACAAAAAAACTGAACGCATCCCTCTTAGTGCTCTACAGGATCATATAGATGTTACCCCACAGCCTCCTTATTGTTGCTCTTGGCCCAAGGTCTCTCCTTTAAGAACCTGTTTCAGGAAAGAAAGGAAGGAAGGAAGGAAGAAGGAAGGGAGGGAGGGAGGGAGGGAGAAAGAAAGGGATAGACAGAAAGAGAAAGAAAGAGAGGGAGGGAGGGAGGAAAGAATGAAGGGAGAAAGAAAGAAAGAAAGAAGAAATGAAAGAAAGAGAAAGAAGAAAGAAAGAAAAAGGGGAAAAAAAAACCTGTGTGTGTGTGTGTGTGTGTGTGTGTGTGTGTGTGTGTGTGTATGTATGGTTTATGCTTAATGTCATGAATTTAAAAAGTACAAAGTAAAAAGAAGTCTTTGGATTTTCCCAATTTGCTATGGGCAAGAAGCAAGCTGAGAACTTCACTTTGTTGCAAAACTTGGCTGTCCCATCTAGATAAAAACCCAAAACGCAAAACCAAGAACTTAGAAGGCAGTGCCAAGAACCAAGGAGAATCATTCCCAGGAGCAAACTGTCCCTAATTTTGGATTTCACAATTACTAACCCCAGTTTGCCTCTGATTCTTTCCCTATTGGAACTGGAGATCCTACTGCACTTATTTTTGGCTCCCTATCATGCGCTGTTGGAAAAACTTTAAAACTTTAGAGGCACCTGGGTGGCTTAGTTTGGTTAAGCCTCTGCTTTCGGCTCAGGACCTGATCCTGGGATCGAGCCCCACTTCGGGCTCTCCGTTTGGCAGGGAGTCTGCTTCTCCTTCTCTCTCTGCCCCTCCACCTCCCACTGCTTGTGCTCTCTCTCACTCATGCTCCCCCCCTCTCTCAAATAAATAAATAAAATCTTAAAAAAAAAAAGACTTTGAAACCAGAAAGTTCTCTTTAGTTTACAGTTTATTGGAGAGAGAGAAGAACCACGCCCCAGAAGCCAAAGAACCTCACCCATGCCTGGACCTGGTTTAGAAGACGACCCCTGAGCCTGATGCTGTACCATGAGAACCCCAGGGGTCACAGGAGGGGCTGAATGTGTTTTCTGTATAGTCAGAGAGCAGGCAGATTCTCACCCAATAAAGGTGACCATAAGTTCTTTGGCATTCTCCTCATTGAGTTAGGGGGTGTTTGTGTCTTCCCTTTGAATCTGAATGGGCTCTCTGAATGCTTTGGCACAGAGAATATGGACAAAGTGATTAAGTGCCCATTTCTGGGTCTAAGCCTTAAGTGACTAATGGTTGCACTTTCTGTATCTTTAAATATTCACGTTTGGAGTGTTGAATCTTCCTGTAAGCACTTACACTTCCTGTAAGTGGAGAGGTCCTGAGATACCTGGAGAGGGAAAAGAGCATAGTTGAATCCAGCCTTCCTACAATTCCTGCAAAGTCCAGGCACGTGAGTGAATCCATTTTGGACCCATTGGCTGAATACCACCAACATAACTCTGGCGAACACCGTAGTGAGAAGAACTTCCCAGCTGAGCCCTGCCTACATCTCTGACCCATGGAATCATGAAATATCATAAAATGTTTTGATTTTTAGCCCCTTAGGTTTTAGCCACTTTGAGGTCATTCATTGCACTGTCGTAGGCGACAGGAACAATGTTTCATTGTGAGACATCTCAGTCTGCGCTGGTAGGACACGGATAGAAAGCACTCATATCATTTTAATATGGAAAAGAGGAACTCCTGTTTCCCTTGGTCTTCTTGGGGTGAAGTTGGGGCCTCGAATGCAGGTATCATGTGTTCCCCAGACAATACATTTTTTCTGGCACCACCTCTACGGGGCTAGTAAGCTTTTCAAATTTTGGAGTTCAATAATTGGGGACTATTTAGATATAATACTCTACATTTTCCTCTCAAGCTTTATTAATAAAAATTGTTATGTTTTGGTCACTCCTTGTCTTCTCATATCTTTGGAATTCAGATGGAGCTTTGGGGGGGATATTTTTTCATCCCTCTCTACATTAGTTCTGCCAAGTCCAATTTTCAGAATTTTAATGCAATCACATTGGTTTTATTTGCTTTTAGATACTAGTGAGATGGAGAGGAAAGAGCTGATTTTTTTTTTGTCATGTTCCATTAACCAATGCAAATAACTTTCCATATGCTCACCGAACAATTTAAATGCATTTCTGCAGTCAACCTGCCTTGAATCTTTTGGCAACATATCTGTTAACTGGGGAATTGAGATCTCTGTGGCACCTCTCCCTCCTTACAGTTCGAGAATGAGTAAAATTACAGAACTTCAACCCTTACAGTTAATCTGTAAAATTTTTAATGCTCATTTAATTTAAACCATAAAAAATCCTATTTAATCATATGCTATATCCATAAACAGATATGTTTAAAATCTAGTCTCAAGGAGTCTTGGGAAATCACTTGCTTTAAAGCTGTTCTAAGAATTTTCGTATTCTGCCTGGTGTTGACTTTTGGCGTCTACTCTGAGCTGGCCACCCGTGAAGCTGTCTCTTGGCCTTCTTCCCTCACAACTAACTCTGGTCGGGGCAAGCCACACAACCTAGAAAAGCTTCAAATCCATTTTAATCTTCTCAGGTGAAGTAAGATTACAAAAGCTCTGTTCATCTCACGGAACGTCTTTTATTTCTTCACATTTCATTTAGGGAGACAAAGTAGTCTCCTCCCATCTTTTTTCTAAATCTATCCCATTTATTCTCAGTGACTGTCATGCAGATGCAGCCTTGTTATTCTCAAGCTTTCTTTTTTTTTTTTTTTAAGATTTTATTTATTTATTTGACAGAGAGAGAGATCACAGGTAGGCAGAGAGGCAGGCAGAGAGAGAGGGGGAAGCAGCCTCCCTGAGCAGAGAGCCCAATGTGGGTCTCGATCCCAGGACCCTGAGACCATGTCCTGAGATGAAGATAGAGGCTTAACCCACTGAGCCACCCAAGGCGCCCCTATTCTCAAGCTTTCTAACTCCAAACATCTAAGTGGTTTTAGGCACCCCAATATTTCCAATAGCTATTAAATTAGAATCTAGATCTAAGATAGTGTAGAATATGAGGTATTATATAAATAAGAATCTGGATTCTATAGCTGTTCTGTGATTCAATCAGAGTTCCAAATCCCTCAGGAGACTGGATTATTTTGAGATTCCATCCAAAAGAACAGCTGTGTACTGACAAGATGTCTCTTCCTCGGGTCTCCTCAGTGCTGATAAAGGAAGGCTCCATAGTTCTGTGACGTTCTGGTGGGAGCCTCACCGTTCTCTCTCCCCACAACTTCCCCATCATTATTTTCCCTGAGACCATTAAGATCAGTCTTATTATGGTGTTCATCTTGATTTTCTTCAGTGGCTGCAAAAAGCACATTAAGTTATTCCTCATCTCCCAGACTACTGGGACCAGAAATTTTGGGAGCATCCCTCCTCTTGACCCACATTCCACCCCTTCCCAATTCCAAACCTTCCTGCTGTGCATTTAGAATTCAGTCTTTCAACAGAAAAATCCTATCTCCCTAACCTGTTCCCATACTTTCTTGCTCTAACTAAAACTAGATTCTCCTCTGAGGACACGGGTTCCCTTGAAGCCTTCTCAAGGGGCGACCGGCTCTTCTCTTCATGCATTGCCCCCTTACTGCTCAGCCTGGGAGAGGGGTCGTTGTCTCTTTCCCTGACATTGTCACTTCAAGATCATTCTCCCTTCTTCTCTCATTCCGAATATATCTCCTGCCATACCTCTTCATTGCATCATTTACTACCTTCTCTCATTTCCTGAATCTAGCTTCCAGCTCACTGTCATTGTCTTTAACACAATTCGCATCAAAATTTCAGTGATGTCAATGTATACCCAGCAGATCCTTCTAAAGCTTTGGTCTCTTAGTTCCTCAAACTCTTCTTGGAGCTTCTCAACTCTTACACTCATACGCTCACTCTCACACTCATACGTTAGACTTTTGCCCCATAACCAAGAAATGCAACTTTTCCATATTTCAGTTTCAAGAATTCTACACTTCACTGAACAACTTCTGTCTTTCCATTAACAGGTGAGGAAGATAGAGATTATAAGAGCTCATATAATCACATTTTAAACCTTGAGCTAATGTAGGCTATAGAACTAATTAATGTAGGCTATAGAACAATAGAACTAATTATAGAACTAATGTAGGCTATAGAACTCATTTCATATTGCTTGATGACTCTATTAGGACTTTGAACTTTTTTTTTCTATTGTAGATAATACTATGCCAGATACCTTTGCACAAAGTGCTGATTATTAATGAGTTTATTTACTATATGAATTTCCAGAGGTTCATAGATTCAGAAAGATAATCTTTTAATACTCCTGCTGCATTAGTTCAAAGTGGCTAGCTTTGCTTGGAGGAGTTTTAATGAGGATGGAGAGATATGAAATATTTTCTTCTTTTATATTTCTGTATTGCTTGAGTTTTTTTTTTAAGATTTTATTTATTTACTTGACAGAGAGAGAGATCACAAGTAGGCAGAGAGGCAGGCAGAGAGAGAAGGGGAAGCAGGCTCCCTGCTGAGCAGAGAGCCCGATGTGGGGCTCGATCCCAGGACCCTGGGATCATGACCTGAGCTGAAGGCAGAGGCTTAACCCACTGAGCCACCCAGGCACCCATATTGCTTGAGTTTTAAAAGAAGAACCAGGATTTATGAATCAGTGGTAGAGCTAAAATCTTTTAGTTTTAAAAATAGAAGATAATATTAACCAGTGATTCACAGAAGACAAAAGGCAAAAAGAAAAGTTCCAAAGATGAACTTTGAGGCCAGTATGAGTATTCTCTTATCCTTTGTAAGAAATTTAGTTTTTCTACAATAGCCAAACTATGGAAAGAACCTAGATGTCCATCAACAGACGAATGGATAAAGAAGATGTGGTATATATACACAATGGAATACTATGCAGCCATCAAAAGAAATGAAATCTTGCCATTTGCGATGACGTGGATGGAACTAGAGGGTATCATGCTTAGCGAAATAAGTCAATCGGAGAAAGACAACTATCATATGATCTCCCTGATATGAGGGAGAGGAGATGCAACATGGGGGGTTAAGGGGGTAGGAGAAGAGTAAATGAAACAAGATGGGATTGGGAGGGAGACAAACCATAAGTGACTCTTAATCTCACAAAACAAACTGAGGGTTGATGGGGGGAGGGGGGTTGGGAGGGGGGGTGGGGTTATGGATATTGGGGAGGGTATGTGCTATGGTGAGTGCTGTGAAGTGCGTAAACCTGGCGATTTGCAGACCTGTACCCCTGGGGATAAAAATATATGTTTATAAAAAATAAAATTTAAAAACTAGAAAAAAAAAAAGAAAGAAATTTAGTTTTTGCCTCTTTATACCTTCACGATTTTTCTCTCTACCATTCTTTATTTTTTTTAATCTGTAGGTATATTCAAGGTGTTATTTTCATCTCATTTACAGGATATTTAAAGGTGTGAAGGTATTCTTGTTGATTTTACCTGAGAAATGCTTTGCTCTTCTTCCAATTTGGCTCTTAACCCCCCATTTATGGGATATATAAAATCCCTCTTTTTCTCATGCACCTCCCTTTTTATCATGTCTTATTCACCTTCATGCCAACCTGCAATTTCTTTGTGGTTCTCCCCGCATGTTTAGTTAATGTGGACATCTCTCATGTCACGAGGCAAATAAACATGCTCACTATTACACTGCTTTAAGTAAATAACGTTTGGAGTTACCTCTTCTCCTAGGAAACTTTTTGGAAACTTATTCTCTGTGCCTTTATCATACATTTTAATTTTCCTCTCTTAAAATGTACTCATTTTTAAATGAGAGCTCTCCTCAAGCAGTGTTTACCAAATTACATGGAATGAGGAATGAGTTTGTGTCCATCGTGTGCCAACTTGGGTGCAATTCCCATTCTTGTGTTGGGACTTTATCCAGAATACTGTTTCAGGAGCATGTGCTGAGTTCATAAGCTTTTTCATTACTTAGAAGGCTTCTATCTATTTCTGTCCTGCAGGAATGAGATGAGCCTCTTCTATATTCACCACCTGGGTTTTTAACATTCTGAACAGATTAATGTACGTGGATCTCTAGAACCCTCAGTGTGCACCATGGCCAGCAGCTTTCCGATCCCATCCCTATTTCTAGTGCTTAATTTGTGAGCATGGCCTTTTGCAGAGGGTAGTAAGCTGCCACCACCAGTCTTGATTTTGGGTGGCCCCTTGTTCTATCCCACTGGTATTATGGGAATTTTGGTATCTAATTAGGTGTAGAAGAAGTTGGTAGGATGTAGATATTAATATTGACATTACAAAGTTTCATCTACTACTAGCATCTACTATTAGCTACAGAGAAATAGCTGTTAATTTTCTATTTGTTAATGATTTCCAAGCTTTGAAACAGGAAGGGAATGGCCCTGATGGAGGGAGAACGGCTAACTGGCTTCTCACTTCTACCAGCCTGGCAGAAAATTTCCTATGATTCAGACAAGTTTACTACTGTGCCTTTTTGAGTTTTTCTTCTCTTCTGCTTCGAGAATCAAGTATTTCAGTCGGGAGCTGAGTGAGGCAAAGTATTTATAACTATTTTCTTAAAAAGGCAAGAGGTCATTAACCAACTACTTCTTATTTGTGAAATGTAAAAAGGAAACCCAACAAGCATGTGGGGAAAAATACTATATGAAAGATGCATTTTATTTTCAAATAATTCTGAAAGAAAATGCAAACCAGTGATACTTTCTATCACTGACTCTATCTTTTACTAAGAAAAGCATTTAAATACGTGCTGTGGGCACAATTAATTTAAACAGAAAGAATAAATATGTTGTAAAAATCTCATTAGTTCTAGGGGCGCCTGGGTGGCTCAGTGGGTTAAGCCGCTGCCTTCGGCTCAGGTCATGATCTCGGAGTCCTGGGATCGAGTCCCGCATCGGGCTCTCTGCTCAGCAGGGAGCCTGCTTCCTCCTGTCTCTCTGCCTGCCTCTCTGCCTGCTTGTGATCTCTCTCTGTCAAATAAATAAATAAAATCTTTAAAAAAAAAAATCTCATTAGTTCTATTAATGGCAGTCTCATATCATGAAACCAAGTTCATCTGTTCTGTCCCCATAGCTTCTGAGGAAGATAAAGTACCATCAACCTAAATAAAGAGGCAAGTTTGAAATTATTTTTTTAAAATATTTTATTTATTTATTTGACAGAGAGAGATCACAAGTAGGCAGAGAGTGGGGGCGGGGGGGGGGGGGAAGCAGGCTCCCCGCTGAGCAGAGAGCTCAACATGGGGCTCCATTCCAGGACACTGAGACCATGACCTAAGCCAAAGGCAGAGCGTTAAACCATTGAGGCACCCAGGTGCCCCTTGAAATCATTTTTAAAAGATGAGTTTACTCGATTTCGGCTCGGGTCATGATCTCAGGGTTGTGGGATTGAGCCCCATGTTGGGTTCCGTGATGGGCGTGGAACCTGCTTAAGGTTCCCTCCCCGCCCCCAAATCCAACCCCTCTCTTTCTTAAAAAAAAAAAAAAAACCCTTCCCTCTCTTAAAAAGAAGTGAGTTTATTTGGGAATAACAAAGGAATTATAATTTGGGACAGGCAAGCAAATGTACTGAGGGTTTGGGATGGGCTATATTTATAGGCAGAGGATATAAAGAGGGGAGAGTTCAGTTAGAGTCTGATAAAATCTAAACAAACGGAGACCAGCCTCACAAATTTGCCGAGCAGACAAAACTAGTCCAGTCATGCAGACAAAGTTCAGTTCCGCTCCTTTGCCAGTCCAACCTGTCCTGGGTCATTTTTTGTTCAAAGACTCTGGAAAATAAGCCAAATTTTCCAAAGTCGGTATGAAGCAATCCCTGACTACTTCCCTATCATTAAAAAAAAAATCCAAATATTATTATCAATTTTCTATAAATTTGGTATTCGGGGGAAATCAATCTCTCAGTCCTTAAGTTTTGCTTCTCTGAAAGCAGATGTATGAGATTTCTCCACTCTATATTCTCTGGTTCTGTTTTAGATGGACATTCTTTCATAGTGCCTTTGAATCAAGCAGATGGGGTTGCAGATTGATCTTTCTTAGCACTCATCTGACAATATCAGTGTCTATTAATACTTAAGTCTGTGTGCCCTGGTAAATAATTTGATTGCAAGAACATATGCGTTTTAACTGACATACCGTTTCTTAGGACATTTTCAGAAATTGCCATATGCCAGTTGTCCTAAATTCTCTAGATAACAGATCCTTTAACGTTTCTTCAAGAAACTGCATGTCTGAAATCTATATCCAATCCAAATCAAATATGGAAACATGGGCCATGAAACTTGTACCATTTCTGTTCTCAGTTGATTCACATGCTAAGTGGAAAACAATGATCTATTTCACATGTGAAGGATAAATGCAACTAAGACTGTCTTAGACACCTTATAAATATTTAGTAAATATTATTTTTCCTTATGGACTACCAAAAAATCTAATGCATCATATTTATTGCAAGAGTTCTGTCTGTAATCATAAGAGGTGCGTGGAAATGGACTGATATTTTTTTCCATACGAACACTTAAAAGCAAGGCTCTGTTCCACGTCAATGAGAAAACACTCAACACAGAGGCACCATTTAATAGCTTTCAATATTAAGACAAGGATATACTACAGCTATGTACAGTTTTCCATATCTCTGGTTATGTTTATCCACTGAGTCAGATAATTGATACAATTCTCCAATTCAAGTTATCTGTGTAAGGATGAATTTTAATATTTCTTATCCTATAGAAAACATGATTAGAGAGAAAGATCTCTCATTTCCTAAAATGGTTTACCCATTATCTAACTAGTGTAGTTAGATTGTAAGGGATAAATTGCTACCATGTGACACAGCAGGAAAGCGAGTTAAAATTCTTAGCAAGTCCAAGGCAACTCTTTGGGGATTCCAGAGTGCAGTGATATCATAGGGATATGGCCAGATGGTGCAAGTGTTCACCAGAAAACTTTACTTATTCTATGGTTTTACTGATGCAAAAACATTAGTGTTTTGACTCATCATACCCTTTGCTCCTATTGGATAAATGATCATGAAGTCCTTTACAAAATTCGTTTTTGCAATGAGAAATAGGAAAGAGAAAAGTGACACCTTACATGTGTCTGAGGGTTGTAATATGGGTACTAAAAGCCAGTTGCCAGTGCCATTAAACAAAACAAACAAAAAACAAAACCCTCCCTAGGGCTCCTTTAAAGCTTCTCATTTTAATGATTTCCTCTGTTCCGCAAAACATGATGAATCATGCTGATATGTGGCCTAGTGAATTACTTCCCAGAAGATATTTTTATTGTAGATTGTTCATTTTTATTGTAGATTGTTCATTGAGAGATCATTTCTTTTCAGAGAAACCATGTTCTTGCAAATAAGTGGAAAAATACTTAACATCTTTCTAATCAATTCCTCAACAACTTAAATAAGTTACAAAATACAATAATATAAAAATTGTGCTGGTAACTGGCTTCATCTATTGTAAGTGAACTGTTGGAAATGAATTAAGCTGAACAGCTGACAGGAGTGATTAGGCAGTCAGTCTTGGTTTAGAATACCTTGAAACACCCTTAGAGGGCGATGCTTCATGGGAAATTAGGAAACATACCAGCACTGCATAGAAACGAATAGGACAGTGTGGGAGAGAGTGAAGAAGGGAAATTGAGAAAAATAGGAGAGCAAGAGAGAAGACAGACGATCAAAAAAGTGTGAGATGGGACCCTTTCTTGGTGGAAAGCACCACGAGAGAATGTTTTATTCTCAAATTTCAAATTATTTACAATTTCAGATTACTTTACTGCAATGTCAACTTGGGTCATCCATCTAGATTATCAATAGTCAACTAGGCCTGTAAAGACCTTCTGTGCGGGTGTGCCCCTGCACGTGTGTTGAAAATGAGGAAAACTGAGTTCAGTGTTTGAGTTAATAAGGTGTGCAGCAGCGCCAGTGTATTATCTGTATTAGTTTAGTGGAAGCAAGAATTTGAAGATAAAGAAGACTATAGCACTCCCAGAAATCTGGAGGAGCTCCCTGCATTCCTGATAAGACATGGATTTGGGATTTGAATCAATCTTACAATCTTAAATAGTAGGAAGGGTTCAGCTATTACAGAAGATTCTAGATGACATATACGTACACACACCTTTTTATTGAGAAAAAGATTAGCATGGAGTTTTTAAGGGGTTGACTGGTTCACAGTGTCAGATAAAACAGTCTCAGGAGGCCAGTAGACTCTCCTAATTACTAGAAATGTATCTGTAGGGGTGCCTGGGTGCCTCAGTGGGTTAAAGCCTCTGCCTTCAGCTCAGGTCATGATCCCAGGGTCCTGCAGGGTCCATCAGGCTCTCTGCTCGGCGGGGAGCCTGCTTTCCCCTCTCCCTCTCTGCCTGCCTCTCTGCCTACTTGTGATCGCTCTCTGTCAAATAATTTAAAAAAAAAAAATCTTAAAAAAATAAAAAGAAATGTATCTGTATTTACATCTATTTGCCAAAAATAAGGGATAAAAACCCATAAAGAAACCTCAAAGAAAGAAAAGCATAGCCCAAACACTTACCCCTCATAGTTGGGCAGCAATAAAAGTACTCTAGACCCAGAGTCTGTAGAGAGCTTGAGACAAAGAAGGTCCAAGTGTGACTAAGAGTGTGATCTGTTGGGTTATTTGCAGGAAGATCATCGAGATGGGGTGACCCCGTCCACTGTGAGCACCTCCTTTGAGCAGCAGCCCTGGGGCCTGTGTCTCCTGGTAGCTCTGGAAAGATGGTCATACCTACCGATGACTTTATCAACTCTTTTTTTTTTTTTTTTTGCATGAATCCAAAGTTTACTTTAGAAAAAAAATTTTAAAAAATTTTAAATTAAATTAAATTAAATTTTATTTCATTTTTCTTATTTTTATGATAGAAAGAAAGCTATAGTGTTAATACATCAATACAAGTACTAATTCCAATGCTGTGAGCCTGAGAAATGAATTTAATCAAAACAGTTTTATGTTACAAAATTCCTAACATATATAAAGAATGGTTAATATAGTTAGAATAGAAGGAGGTCAGTATATTGTAAAGCGCTAGGTGACATTTGGTACCTTCCCTTAGAAAACTATCCCTTTAGAATTCTGGGCCATATGTCTCAAATTTGGGGCACCCTAAAACTCAGTTTTGTGCTCACTTGATTTTACTGTTCTGCTGGTTGGGAGGAACTATAAACTGCTTCTTAACGGCCTAGGAGGAAATCTAGAAATAGAGCAGTACTGGGCATTGAAGGATTTGGCTGTTGAAGTTGGAAGCTGTTTGCCCTGATAGGAGCTGGTCTCCCCCTCTTAAGGGAAATATCCTGTCCCCGATCAGTATGGACCTAAGGGTTAAACCCAATGGGTTAGAGAATGAAAATCCTAGCGATGTTAGAGGGAAATACATTATTCATTCACCTCATGTTTCCATTCCATGGATATCCCCAAAATCATTCTTCATGGCTTCTATTCTAAATCTTATTCACTTGACCCTATGGAGGTATGGGGTTCTTCATTGAAAAAACAAACAAACAAAAACCTGTTAACGCACATTTTCTGATTATATGGACATATTGATAAAAAGTTAACATCCTAGAGATTTAGCACATTATCTTCTTCCCCATCTGCTCTGGACTCACCTGAGACCACAGTCCTGGAAGCATATGTTAGATCCGCAGAATGAAACTTTTCATTGCTTGGTTGTGTTAGTGTCTACACTCGACGGGAGGCAGTGTTCACAGGTCTTCCCAGTTTGCATTTGTTCTTTCAAAGGCCCCCCTTAGAAAACCTCTTTGCGGTTTTCTGTTGTGTTTCGTAGTGTTTTCACCTTGGAATTTGAAGCTCTGTTTTTCACTTAGGGTAAAGGAGTTGAAACTGAAACAGCAAATTCTGTTAAGCAGAGGCTTAACCCACTGAGCCACTCAGGCGCCCCCAAAAATAAGGACTTTAAAGCAAACACTATTACACATGATCAAGTGGGCACCTGAACATAGGAAAAGGTTCAATTCATTAGTTTGATATAAATCTCAAATTGTATGTACCTAATATCATCCTCAAAACACATAAAGCAAAACATTGCCAGAGATATGAAGAGAAATAAAGTCACAATTATACTGGGAGATTTTTTTACATCTTCATACGTAATATAAAGAAGTACATACACAAATCAATAAAGGATTTAGAAAAGCTGAACAAGGCAATTATCAACTGTAATTAATTGATACTGATATCAAAATGTAGATAATTCATGTTAGCTATTGATATCAATTTAACTGATAATTCCATTATTTGACTATTTATTTCTATCTGCCTCTGTATTCGTCTATCGTCACATCAAAAAGAACACTAAACAATTGAGAAAGCTGAACTTAAACTGCGTCATAAAACAAATCATTAAAAATTATAAAGATTTTGGGGTGCTTGGGTGCCTCAGTTGTTAAATGTCTGCCTTCAGCTCAGGTCATGATCCCAGGGTCCTAGGATTGAGCCCCACATTGGGCTCCCTGCTCAGCGGGAAGCCTGCTTCTCTCTCTCTCACTCCCCCTGCTTGTGTTCCCTCTCCCTGTGTGTGTCTCTCTCTGTGTGTCAAATAAATAAATAAAATCTTTAAAAAATAAAAATTAAAAAAATGTAAAAGATTTCTGTCATATATATCAGGGTTTCGAAATTATGAACCACAGGCCACATTCAGCTTGCTGCTTTTTTCTAAAGTATATGTTTGTTGTAATAATCGAGCCACACCCTGTCTGTGGCTGCTTCCATATGGCAATGGCAGCATTGAGTGGTTTTGTCCTCAGGGCTCTCAGGATTTGTGCTTCTAATTTAGCGATCTTGGTTCCCAGTAGAGTAATTCTTTCACTAGGGGACCCAGTAATTTTGTGCTATTACATTGGAAGTTGAGAAGTTGAGCCTACCACCTGGCCAGTTTGAGCTCCTCATGCCTGTAAATCAATAGGCAAAAAGGGAGGTAAATGTTCCGAACGGGCAATTAATTCTGATTAGGTAGAGAACATGGATTGCTACTACACAAGGCATGAGCAGATGTGGAATTCAGGAGTTCTCCCTGCATTATATCTCAGCATTCTCAAATTCGCAGCAAATGGGGCATTATTGAAAGTGTCCAGCAGATGGCGCCCAAGTAACATGCGTAGTTGATTCGGGGGCTCCTGCAGGCTAGTCCAAGATTTGATTTGTTCCCACTACAAACTCGCTGTCCTTTGCCTTGGAAAGGTAAACTCTGCATTTACAATTGTAAATGTAAATGCTAGCTACCCAGCCTCCTGCCTCTATATAGAAGCTGCCTGTAATTGCTTGTTTTACTTGGGGTGTAGAAAGAATAAAGGTTAAACCAATATCTTCTAGCCTTTATAGACTTGCTGATACAGTTTTTATAGAATCATAAAACATTCTTGAAATGAAATCCAAAGTGTGTGGGCATAAAGACAGTACTTTATAGCCATATATCATATATTTTAATTGAAAAGTCACATTTGAGAGATGCACTCAATTTTTAATCCATACCATGAGTACTATTTTGTTCTACGGTTAGTATTTAATCCTGAACAAGAACACTTGTTAAGCTTTATTTGATCTTTTACAGGAATTCCCCCGTCACCTGAAATGAATAGCTGAGATTTTATAAGGGATTTAATTTAAATTTGCAAAGCTATAGATAATCAAAAGCACTTGTTCTACAAAGTTGAAGTTATAGTGTACAAAGGATTTAATTGTTTGGGGCAAAATGGTTGAAAGCAAAGGCTCAGGAGATGATCTGGGTGCATACACTTCTTCTGTACAATTTGGAGCAAGGTTCTTAGACTCACTCTGCACCTCAGTTTCCCCCACTGTAAAATGAAAGTAGTTATAGCTTCTTCTTCATAGAATGGCTCTGAGATAACATGAGTACAAATAAAGCACTTAGAATATGTCTGGCATATAAAAAGTGCTAAATGAATGCTGATAATATTATCACTATTACTTAACAAATTGAAATTTCATGAACATGTGTCTAAAATATTAAAATTTTACTATATAATTTAGGGTAAATGTGTCCTTATTTCTTATTGGAATATTTTATGCAAATCAAATTTCTTTATAGAATGCATTGTTATTCTCTTTTATTTAAGTAGCCTGACAGAGTATATATAATTAAATTTAAATGAATTTCAATTAAATCCAGATTTAATTCAAGAATCAGAATTAATTCTCTCTTTCTATTTTATAAATGGCACATGCTGGCTCACTATACCAATATTTACATTCTTGATAATTTAAATATATTTTCAAATTTTATACTTAAGTCTAATAAACAGTTTGGAATGCACACCTTATATATTTCAAATGAGGTATCCAATTTAATATATTTCAGTTAATTCTGTAGGTACAATCATATAGTTCTAAAACTATAATCACATAATCATATCATATAGCTGCTATAGTGACTTTGATGAAAGCACCGGAATGTTCTTCTCTCCCCAACAGTCTCATTTAGGGAAATTGCTGCACCTGTGTTACACTGAGACCCTACCAACAAAACTTCAACAATTTCTACTTTGATTGTATTGAAAACATATCGATATTCCTGACATTTAACATATGCATTTAATACAATCTCACCCTGTAAACTTATTTTACAACTAAAGAAATTTTCTGGTAAAAATAAATTTGCAAAACCAAAGAACATATAGCCTACCAAAGAATGAAACATTTTTTTTTAAAGATTTTATTTATTTATTTGACAGAGATCACAAGTAGGCAGAGAGGCAGGCAGAGAGAGAGGAGGGGAAGCAGGCTCCCTGCTGAGCAGAGAGCCCGATGCAGGGCTTGAACCCAAAACCCTGGGATCATGACCTGAGCCGAAAGCAGAGGCTTTAACACACTGAGCCACCCTGGTGCCCCCAACAGTAACTAAAGTATTATTGTGCTGCCATAAAAATAGATCAATTAAAAAAAAATAGATCAGTAAAAAAGAATAGATATTTTAGAAGTCGGTACAATTATACATGATAATTAAGAATACAAGGAAGTATATAACACTAACAGCAAAAGGGATAGTATTTAATTAGCAATGCTGTGATAAATGAAAAATTTATCTAAAAGAATTATATTCATGTATCTTAACATATTAAAAATAAATGCCAGTTAGGTTAAAGGGGTAGATTTAAAAAAATTCAAGTCTTAAGAAAACCAATTCTCTCAAAAATCCTGCAAGATTTTTAAGTACTAATTGCATAGCATGACTGGGAAAACTTACCTCAAAGAGATTATGTAACCTATCCAAGGTCACTGAGCTCATTAGAAGAAGAGTAAAGAATCAAACATAAGTTCATTTGAATATAAAATCTGTGATTTTCCATTACAATTCTATATAAAGTGCTTAGAATAGTGCCTGGCATATTTTGAACTAGATTAAGTATCATTAGTGGTGGTGTTGCTGTCACAATCCTTGTGATCTACAGAGATGGAGAAGTGTTGCAGAACCAGGTGGAAAAATATAAGTCATAGTACATACTTTTGCATAATGTTGCCAAAGTTAACCAGAGCCATGGAAATGTTTAAACCTCCTGAACTAACAATTCTTGGTAACTCACTTCAAGGAAGTAATGAAAAGAAGTGGATGGGGACCTCTTCTGCACAAAGAGTCCTTTGTGACAGTAAAAATTTCACAATTAATCTAAAATTTGAAGAATCACTGTTACTGCGTTAATGAAATTATACCTCATTAGCAAAAGAATATTAGGGAGTTAAAAAAATAATTATGTAGAAAATACAGCAAAAGAAAACCATGGTAGCAAAAAGGAAGAACATAAATGTGATCCTGGTAAAATTGCAACTAAACACAGTAATGATGTTTATAGAAAGAACTAGGACATAAAAAGAAATCATATATAGAGTGGTCATCAGAGGACGATGGAATATGGGTTATTCTTTTCTTTGCTCTTTTTAAAGATCTTTTTGTGTGTTCAATTCATAAAACTGTGAGATAATACATTCAGGTGATTTGCTTCATGTATTTAAAAGTGTAATTATTTCAAATATGAACTTAGGTGTATTTGACATTTGAATTAAAAATAATGTGACCTTAACTGAGGGTTGATGGGGGGAGGGGGGTTGGGAGGGGGGGGTGGGGTTATGGACATTGGGGAGGGTATGTGCTATGGTGAGTGCTGTGAAATGTGTAAACCTGGCGATTCACAGACCTGTACCCCTGGGGATAAAAATATATGTTTAAAAAAAAATAAAAATAAAATTTAAATTAAAAAAAAAGTGACCTTTAAATTAGATAGTTTTGCTATTAAGAAGAAAGAAATTTAACATATTAAATAATACATATTTTCATTTTCTCTTCCATTTTGTCCAAATTGGATAAAAATTATTTTTCTCTTTAATCCTTAAATTAACTCCCAATTAACAACTAATCATTGGAGGGAGAACCCCTGTCTAAATTTTTGTAAGTTGTACTCAATTAAGGCTAGATAATCACTTTGGTAGTCTTGGAAGAATCTAAAGCTTTTTTGACTTCTCCTATTCATTACTGTGCCTTTTAAAAGCCAAATTAATAAAACTCTTGCTTCTATGGCTCATCCTTATCCCACAGATTCATCTTGTTAATGTTAATGGGAAGATAATGACTGCTTTCCTGTATCATAATCACCACCTTTTCTTTAATAGATAAAGATTGATGGTGATTCTAACTAAGTTAAGAGAATATTGGCCAAGCGGGGCACAAGGAAAGAGGCAGAAATGGTGCACAATCTGACCTCTTTTTAAGCTTTTAAATACATGTGGTGTTATCATTTCTACTCCTAGGTACTTGAGAGACATTAGCTTTATTTTGAAAAGTTTTTTTTTTTAAATAAGGAGCCTTGTTTGCCAATCTTTATCCTTTATTGAATTCCACTATCTGCTGTTCCAAATACTGTAAATACTGTAATTCATTGGCTCTAAGATGTCAATAATTAGGATTTACCATTATTTCATGGACCACTAAGGAAAAACAATATCATCAGCTAAACTATGAAACAATGTTTTCTTACCTCGTATATGTCTTCTTTTATATGGACAGAGAGAATTTTTTTAGGCTTTAGGTAGAGGTTTTTGTTTATCACTCCCATGCCTACGTGAAAATGATATACAGAAGTAAACCAAATCAACTGACACATGTCTAAAACTTCTTTCTACTCAGATCCAACTTTTATGAATCTCTCTTCCAAGCAGAGCTGCTGTGGTCCTCTTTGTCCCCACCCTATGGTCCCCCTGTGCCATCAAGAACTGGGACCGGTGGACGTTCTTTTTTTTAAAGATTTTATTTATTTATTTGTTAGAGAGAGAGAGAGAGAGAGAGAGAGCACGAGCACAGGCAGACAAAGTGGTAGGCAGAGGCAGAGGGAGAAGCAGGCTCCCCGCCGAGCAAGGAGCCCAATGTGACCTGATGAGCCGAAGGAAGCCGCTTAACCAACTGAGCCACCCAAGCGTCCTATTGATGGACGTTCTAAAAAGTGTCCCACTCTTGCCCAGTTTCTTCCAAACTGCTGACATCCATTCTGCAAATTTTCATCGTAGTTTCCTTGAATTTTGCCAGATAGCAAATTCCTTGTTTCCCTTTTCCCTTAGGTTTTTGCTTAAAATCCTTTTTCAGAGAGACTTTTGCTTGTCACTATAAATTACAACATCACTCATAGTCTTTTGCTTCTTTCTCTCAGTATTTTTCCCCCAGCACACTATCCAACATCAAAAGATTTCTTTATGTGTGTGTTCACTGTCCTCCCAAACACAAGAGAGTGTAAGTTTTATGTGGGCAGGATTTTACTTCCTCTTCTAATTTTTTAGGAGATTTTATCAAACACCTAACACAGTGACTACTCCAAAATAGATATTTAATGAATAACAGATGAATGACTAAATGACTATTCAACTGAATGGGAAAACTCAGAAAAAGTACTCATAGTTTGCAGGAATTGCCCTCCCTTTGAAATGCTGGCTTTATATGCTGAGAAAATGTCTTCTTCTCTGAATCCCATTCTATGAGAACAACCCCACCCCTTTGTGCTGACACCATCCTCCCCGCCACTGTGTTAATATCTCCGTGTGCACAAGGTGCCCCAGCCCTTGGGTTTGCTTGCATGGTTACTTTCTATTCTGAAGAGCTTGGTGGTAAAACTGCTACTGGTCAATTCTTAGTTTATCAGCCAGATGACTCTTTTCAAGTGACTTATTTTCTCAAAAAGTCATGGATTTGGTCATGTGGAGTTCTTTGGATTCTAAGTGGAAATAGCATACCAACTGGCATAATAAAGGTGCTATAAATATTAGCTATTATTAAGCTTGGAGCTTAACGTCTTCAAGGCTCTGTTCTAGCATCTATGTGAGTTTCAAAACTATTCAAATCTAGATTCGCATTATGCACAGAATGTACATAAAGAAACATGTACAGACATTGTAATGTGGCTCAATAAATGTTCATTTTTAAAAAAATAAATGTGGATTTTGCCCCACATATGTCTCTTTGGAAATCAAATAATGATTCAGGTAACGATGGGGAAAGATAGAGAAATAAAGAATACAGTTCTGGGGGTGCCTGAGGGTTCAGTTGGTTAAGTATTTGCCTTCGGCTCCGGTTATGATCCCTGGATCCTAGGATCGAGCCTCTGCTTGGCAGGGTGTGCTTCACCCTCTCCCTCTACTCCCCCACCCCACTTGTGCTCTCTCTCTCCTTCAAATAAATAAAATTTAAAAAAAAATACAGTTCGGCTGCATATTTAGCAATACTGAGTCATGGGCAAATTATGTGTTTTATATGCTTTCAAGTAACTTGCATCATAAAAAGCATGGGAAAAAAAAACCACAAAGAAAAAGTGTTTAGGTTTCTGCTCACAGTATTTCCTTATCTGAAAATGATTGCCTCCTGCTATTCTTGTGACTGGCTATAGTTTGTTCATTACGTTCTATCCTGTGAGCCTTCCCCAACTAACTGGAAGGTGATCCATATCTTGATTCATTGTTCTCTAATATTGCATCTTATTCGTTTTCTTCATAGCACCATACATTTTTTTAAAGATTTTATTTATTTATTTGATAGAGAGATCACAAGTAGGCAGAGAGGCAGGCAGAGAGAGAGGAGGAAGCAGGCTCCCTGCTGAGCAGAGAGCCCGGTACGGGGCTTGATCCCAGGACCCTGAGATCATGACCTGAGCCAAAGGCAGAGGCTTAACCCACTGAGCCACCCAGTTCCCCAGCACCATACATTTTGTAGTTAATTTATCTACTTGGTGTTCTTGTTTCTTCTTGGTCTCTTCCACTAGTATATAATCCAATGAGGATAAGGACAAGTCACTACATTTCCAGGACCTACCAGAATGCCTAGTACATAGAAATAGTCATTTAATGTTTGTTAAATACATTGATTAAATAAAGCAGTGAAGATTTGAAGAGATTCTCTGGAAAAATTTGGAAATTTCTTTTTGCTAATGATGTGCATTAATGATGTGCAACTTTAGAGGGGGTCAAACAAAAATGTTAACAAGTAAATTGTTACCAGAAGATGACCAGACTTAGTAGCTACTCTCACACATTTGCAAATCACTGTTTGGTTTTTGTTTGTTTGTTTGTTATGTTTTTTTGAAGAAAAATGAAAGGGTAGCATATTGGTGTAGTGGAAAAGCAAACGCAAAGAATCCTGGGTTTAAGAAAATCAAATACTTTGCCCTGGTTTTCTCTCTAACTGTAATGGTGGGAAAATCATTAAACTCTCTTTTGTCCTCTCCTCCTCTGTGACATGGCAGATTTAGAATAAATCCTTCAAAACTTGAGATCTTTTCTACGATTGCTTTGTTTTTAGCTTCTCTGGTGTTGACTTTTAACTTTTGTAATGCAGTCGAAATCAGAGCAACTGGCACTTGCTTTTACTACATGGAATTAATAAGCGACTTTACTTTTTCGACTGTTATTTGAAAACAGGGGCACTTGGGTGGCTCAGTGGGTTAAGCCTCTGCCTTCGGCTCAGGTCATAATCTCAGGGTCCTAGGATCGAGCTCTACATCGGGCTCTCTGCTCAGCAGGGAGCCTGCTCTCTGCCTGCCTCTCTGTCTATTTGCAATCTCTCTGTCAAATAAATAAAATCTTTAAAAAAAAAAATATATATATATATAGAAAACAAACCACGTTTAAAATGGAGTCAGGAAGCCCTGAAGGGGGCGCTCTCAAGCACTACAAATCAGTAGAAAAGCACACCTCGCATTCCCCAACTGGAAGAAACCCAGCGAGAAGGAAGAATTTCTCTATGCCCATCAATAGCCCAGCCAATGAGAAACTGCCACACTGAGCCAATGAGAAGACATCACCTCTCCGAACTCCGCAGAACAGCCCCGCCCAGCTTCTTCCCTCCTCCTATGAAAGCAAGCCCCTCTCCTGCACTCTCCAGACTTCCCTCTGGTTTGCCAACCTCTGCTTCTTCGTCACTGCAATTCTTTTGCTGTTCTCGAATTAACTCATGTTGCTGGTCAAATGACTGGCTCTTTTGTTTTGAAGTCCAACTTGTTCTTCTCACACCATTTTGCTATTAGCTCTCATTTTAGGAAGAAGGCAGGGATTAAAAAGTTGGCAATTTTCTCAATGCTGTCAGATTCTTCGGTTTGAGCTTCATAGAGAAAAACCTGTGCATATTTAACAGAAATAAACCAAGGCATTCTAACTTTAAAAATGTGAGGTAAAAATTAGGCTGTAAAACTGAGGCTAAGAAACAAGAAGTGAAGTGATTTGCGTTGTTTCACACAGCTAGCAAATGCAGACTGAGATTCTACCTCTGGTCTCACGCTCAAGCCCTGCTTTCAAACCGGCCCTCGGCCCTCAATCATCTCCTTTCCTATGCTGATAAATCATCTGGGGAAACGTGAGCCATGGAGGTGCAAAGCTTGTGTTGAAGAATTATGTGCCTGTTTAAAAACACATCGCCTATTGGTGAAAGCACCCTCATTTTACATTTATTTTTGTTTACTTTAAAAATTAATGCATGTTTGCTATAGGGAATTTTGAAAAAATGATAAAGAGAATAAAAATCTTTCATAATCTCACTATCCAATGGGGACCACTAAATTGCAAACAGTAAATAAGGTAACATTTTAAAGATTTTCTTGATCTATTTGAAAGAGGGAAAGTGAGAGAGAGCATGAGAGGGGAGAAGGTCAGAGGGAGAAGTGGACTCCTCATGGAGCTGGGAGCCCAAAGCAAGACTCGATCCCAGAACTCTGGGATCATGACCTGAGCCAAAGGCAGTCACTTAACCAACTGAGTCACCCAGGCACCCTAATTTAACATTTTAAATAATTTAATATTTTTGTACTGTAGTAATTTAATTACATATATTTTATAGTTGATGTCATCTATGAAGGTTATAGCCTTTAAAAATTATATAATTATATTGTTAGCATGTTCAGATATTAACTTTTATCATAAATGTCATTTTTATCATGGCATAATATTGCCTTATGTGGTTGTATATATAATTAACTCAAAGGTTGTCCTACTTTTATAATTTACTTTTTCTTTGTTCCAAATACATAAATAATGACTCAGTGAAAATATTTATCAATAAGAAGTATTTGACTTCATTGCTGCTTATTTTCCTTGGGATAGAATATGAATCAATGGTGAATTCTATTATTTAACATTAAATTTTAAATTTACATTTAAAAAATTTATTTAAATTTGTATTTGAGAGAGAGAGAGAGAGAGAGAGCAGGAACAGGGAAGAGGAGCAGAGGGAGAAACAGACTCCCCACCAAGCAGGAGCCTGATGTGGGGCTCGATCCCAGGACCCTGGAATCATGACCTGAGCCGAAAGCAGATGCTTAACCCACTGAGCCACCTAGGCGTGCCTAAATTTACATTTAACTTAATGTAAACCCTCTTCAGAACTTTCCTGGACGCTAGTCTTGCTGTGTACCACAGACATGTAACTAGTGTTGGTACCTAGTCTTTTTTCACTTGTCTTTCTCACTTTGTTAATATTTGGACCCGTGATGTAAAAGTAATCATGGGTGAAACTGCTGGCTCCCTGGAACAAGTCCATGCAGCAAAGCCGAGTACAAATAGTCATCACATTCTTTACCGCTGTGCACTCACACTAAGTTAAAATGTGTATGTGGATGAATATTCAGTCTTAACCCTTGAGTATGTATTTCTCGTATTTTGTGAGATGAACTTCAAAGTTCCCACAAAGTAATTCTGCTGCATTCTTAAGTACGAGGGTAGTTTCAAGGAAAAACACTTATACAGTAGTTTGAAATGAAGCTGGATTGGCCACTATTTCATGGAACACCATTTTCACATGAAAGAATGACAGAAGACAAACTATGGTTATTCAGACTTGGATGTCGGGCAGAGTTTGCTCAAGAGAAAATAAAGTGATTCTGCCATTTCAAGGAATATAACTGATAGTGTTTGTTGTCAATGAAAAATTCAAGCTTTTTAGAGAAAGTTACATTTTTAGACTACAAGTATCCAGCATTTCGAGCTTGACAGCTTTCCAATACTTAAAGAATTTTTTGATGACATTGGTGGTGATATCAATAAACTTTTTCTTGATTTTACATAATGATAAGTGTCAACATTTTTTTTTAAAGATTTTATTTATTTATTTGACAGACAGAGATCACAAGTAGGCAGAGAGAGAGAGAGAAGAGTAAGCAGGCTCCCTGCGGAGCAGACAGCCTGATGTGGGGCTTGATCCCAGGACCCTGGGATCATGACCTGAGCTGAAGGCAGAGGCTTTAACCCACTGAGCCACCCAGGCGCCCCAAGTGTCAACATTTGAAAGATACTCATTACTCAGGGAACCAATATAACCAAATAACCAATAAATTATGCTACAAAATCATACAGTTATAAAAGGCTCATTCAAAATGCAAGACAAAAAAAAAAATGCAAGGCAGACCAATGAATTTAAATGTAGCACAGAAGGTTTACTGATAGGGTTTCAGCTTCTACACTGTAACTAACTGTTAAGAAACTAACAGAGTTTTGTTGTTATAGCTAAGAAAAATACCCAGAACTACCTGAAAAGCCACAAATTAACCCACCTCTTCTAACTACATATGTATGGGAAGCCAGATTTTCTTCATCTTCTTCGATCAAAGGCATATATTGCAATAGATTGGATGCAGAAGCAGGTATGGGAGTTCCACCATCTTTTCTCAAACCAGGCATTAAAATGTAAAACAATGTCAGTATTCTCAGAAAAAATTTTTGTTCTTTAAATATAGCTATTTTTCGTAAGTAATCTATCATTAATGAAAACATGTAATGGGTTTATTATTATCTTTAAATAAATTAATAAATATATAAGTTAAAAATCTCAGTTTAATTTCTAATATAGCGATCCATCAAGATACTCCATATACACAAAAGTTAGTTACATACTCAGTAATTTGGAAGAATGTAAAGGGTTCCTGAGTCCAGAAAGTTTGAGTTAGATCTCTTGATCTAGGAGAAAGTCATACAGCAGCCCTCAGAGAGACAGTCATCATAATAATTCATTCAATATTCACCATGTGCTCATGCTGTTCTTAGTGCTTTACTTATACATGCTTAAATTGTGTCATCTTCACAACAAATCTATGAAGAAGGTATCTCTATCACTTCCATTTTATGGATGGGAAAGTGAGCCCTGAGAAGTTAAATGACTTGCTGTTAAATTGTGGAGCTGAACTTCAACCTGAAGTCTTACCTCAGAGTCTATGTGCTTAATCACGTTCAAGTTCCTATAAATTGTTGTATTTGCATAGAAAAAAGTACCACAGAGAATTCAGGAACAATAGCAAGTACTGCATGACCTCACATGAGTAGATCTCTACAAATAACAAATTAATAAATAAGGGGAGGGAGGAAAGGAATTGTACTGTAATGACTTCTAGGAAAATGCCATTTGTATACTTTTGTGCCACTCCAGATAAGTGACCTATGGTGGGTAATAAAGGGATTGGAAATCAAGTCAGTGGGGAAATAAAAAGAAAACAAAATAAAATAAAAATGGTGCTTCATGGGATGCCTGGGTGGCTCAGTCACTGGGTGTCTCCCTTTGGCTCGGGTCATGGTCCCAGGGTCCTGGGATAGAGCCTTCATTGGGCTCCCTGCTTGGCAGGAAGCCTGCTTCTCCCTCTCCCACTCCCCCTGCTTGTGTTCTGTCTCTTGCTGTGTTTCTCTCTGTCAAATCAATCAATCAATCAATCTTAAAAAGAAAAGAAAAATGGTGCTTCACAAAATGATGGTAGTATGCCATGAACTGAAAAGTACTGTTAATTGAATTTTTAATACCAAGGTTAACAAGAGCAATGAAAATAAAGTCTACTGCAGACTCTACACCCCATAACAACACAACCTACAGTTATCTTGAGGAAAAGAATTCTCCGCTTCCTGCCATGGTGACAAGCGTTTGCTCAGCTAACAATGGGAAACAGGTGGCTCTTTCTTTCAGCCTTATTCTAATCAGCCTCAGAAGTTCTGACCCTGATCTGTGAAGCCCTCAATAAGAAAAGGATGAGCTGAGCGCCTGCAGAGCTTGTAAAGTTGAACAGAATCCCCGGGAGGACAAGAATCCTCAAGATTGTCTTATCTGGGTGGCTCAGTCGCTTAAGCGTCTGCTTTTGGCTGAGGTTATGATCGCAGGGTTCTGGGATGGAGCCTTGCATTGGGCTCTGCTTCTCTCTCTCCCTCTGCTACTCTCCCTGCTTTTGTGCTTCCCCTATCAGGTAAATAAAGTCTTTTAAAAAATCCTCAAAATGAACCTAGAAAATGGAACTGTGACATAAAACATGCTCCACCATTACTAAATCCAATGCCCTTTTATTCCATCTCTCCATGATTTTTTTCCTCCCCTGAGGAGGAAATATTTATATCACAATCCAGCCTGTGAGAGAATTCAGTGATAGAATGCTAATTTTGCAGCAGTTTTGCCTATGTCAAGGTCATTTATTTTATACTTTCTGTTGCCTAGGCAAATCTGAATATTTTGCTGTTTTTTCACTGAGGCAATGAAAATGGTCATTCCTTTCTTGAAAACCCTCGTGTCTTCCATCTCATTAGCACAGCCTTACCTTGAGCCTTCTTCAAAATGGACAAATTTAAAATGGAATTCTGTGGGGGCTCCCAGAGATTTTTTCCCCCCAATTCCTTTGAGTGGAGACTTCATCATTCCAGTTCCCCAATACATCTATAGCTGTCTCTCACCTTTACTAAATTACCTTGGTGATCTCTATCTCCTCCCACTGATTAGTGAATTGTGTGTCTATACAGAGTCTGTGTGGAAATCTGTCTGCTTTTGGTTGCCAGAACACCAGCCTTTTCTGAGGGGACTGATTCCAAGAAGAGGAAGGGAAACACATGTTGAATTTAAAGCCTGAGCTATTTTTAGGCCTCTTCTTCCTGGCTTCCTCTTTCAAGGCACAGGTTCCAAGTTCCTTCTTTCCTTGTATCTGAAAAGCAAGGACTAACTCCACAAGATCTTGTATTTTCCACATGGAATCCACACAGTGAGCATTTGAAAAGTACAGATGGAGAAGGGACCTCTCAGGCTGCGGCTGCTGAATATGAAATGTCCCCAGATTGCACTGGAGTTTGTGTAAAGTTCTGGAAGAAGTGAGAAAAAGTTTCTAAACCCCAAGCTGCAACCTCAATTCTTTACAGACAGGTTTGTTTTAAACTAAAATCTACAACTTCCTTTTTGCATAGGGCTAGACCAATACGGTCTAGAGAGGACGAAAGCCCAATAAACTGTATTGTAAACATCCCCCAGAACTTTAATTCTCTGATGAATCATTTAGTCTAATCCTTACAGGGAAGTTGTCTGGTTCCTCACAGTTAGACTCATTCTATGGGCAAACCCAAACTTCATCCGGGTACCATCTTTGGGCCTTTTTCTCCAGGAAACAGGCTTTCTTCAATCCTAAATCTCAATTCTTTTTTTTTTTTTTTAAAGATTTTATTTATTTGACAGAGATTGAGAGATCACAAGTAGGCAGAGAGGCAGGCAGAGAGAGAGAGGGGAGGAAGCAGGCTCCCTGCTGAGCAGAGAGCCCGATGCGGGGCTCAATCCCAGGACCTGGGATCATGACCTGAGCTGAAGGCAGAGGCTTAACCCACTGAGCCACCCAGGCGCCCCCTAAATCTCAATTCTTTCAATGTACCTCTAACATGAATTTCAAGAAGCAGACAGAATCTTGCTTAGTCCTGAAACGTAATTACCCATCCTTGTGAAATTATCACATTGTCTTAACTTTATCTCCTTATTCAGAATTTCTAAAATTACTCCCTCTTGGGATGCCTGGCTGGCTCAGTCTTGGAGCATGCCACTCTTGATTTCAGGATCAGGAGTTCAAGCCCCATGTGGGGGTGGGGAGAGCCTACTTAAAAAAATAAAAAATAAAAATAAAAATAAATTACTCCTGTTGCTTCAGGTTCTAAGTTAACTGAAACAAAATATTTTCTCAGACCAATGACACAACTCAGGGATCAGCGTATCTTCTTCCAAGTATTGTATACATCAGTACTTCTTTGTACAAGGCTCACGGTTCGCCAAGAGTTACTAAAACTCAAAATGTCATCCTTAATATTCATATTCCCTTTTATGTGTCATGTTTCTCGTTTAGCCCTTTGCTGATTCTAGTTACTACTTAGCTTTTCATTTATTATGTTGCTTTATAATTAATTTGAAGAGTAAAATTTAGATTTCATATACTGTCATGGTTTTCTAATAAGGGGAGTATTTCATTTGTTTCTAATTTTAAAGTCATCGCAATGAAATTCGCTCCATAAAGTTCTACTGCCAACCTGTTGTCCTTAACAGTTTTTGGTCCCGGACAGCTGTAATACGCTATTTACAAACATCGGGAGACATGCGCTTTGTGCTTCGGTCGTAAAGAAACATTTTCCTAACAGCGCAGTCCTGCAAATTGAGGCGTGGGGAACTACGGAGTCAAGTGCAAACTGCCCCAGCTGCAGCGATCTTCGTACTCTCCAGAAGGTGCCGTCTTTGCACATTCCTCCCCTTCCCCGCTCCACCTCTCTGCCCGACCCCTCCGTCCAACCCTCCCCCAGCTCCCCCCCACCTCCACGCAGGTCCCGGTCCCGGCCCCGGCCCCGGCCCCGCGCGGATCCGCCCGCCCCCGCCCCCCGCCTCACCCTGGGCGCGCCCGCCGGAAGGGCCGGCTCGGGGCGGGGCGATTGCCAACTAGGTCTGGCTGAGTGCGCGCGTCCTCCCCACTTCGGGGCGCCGCAGCGACGGACCCCCCGCCTCGGTACTTCCCTCCGCCTCCCCTCGCCGGGCGCCCGCGCACCATGTTTTCCAGCCCGCGGAGGTGGGGCGCCGGCAGCGGCTACGAGCGGGTCCCCGCGGGGCCCGAGGCGCAGGTAATGCTCATTGGTCCCGGAGGGAGAGGCGGGCGCGCTTCGCCGCTGCGGGTGGGGAGAGGGAGGCCGCCTGTTCGGACGCGGCCCGGGGCACGGATGCGTTCGAGCCGCGTTTTCGCAGCAGTCGTCACCCACAGAGACACACGGACGCGCGCGCGCAGTCGTGAGAGCTGACGCCGGTCCCCAGGACCATGTGAAATCGGAGCCGTCCAGATCTCCGTCAAGGTGGCGGCGGGAGGAGAAAGGGGCATCTTTGAAGGGGGAAATAACTGCCCCGTCACCAGAAACGAGCGCGTGAGAAGAGCACGCATGGACCTGGCGTCACCGAAGGCGGAGAGGTTGGGATGGCGCTCCGCGAGCAGTGGCAGAACCCGCCGGCACCGCCGGGGAGATGCGGGATCAGTAACACCGATAACCGACAGGGGTTAACCGAGGGGTGTCGGGAGACTAGACGGGGCAGTCCAGAAACGGCGGGCACTTGACTGTGCCTTGCTCTGCCCTCGTGACGACACGTGCTTCTTCCGCAGTGGAAGTCACGTGCCGGGACAGTCGTACAGGGCGACGAACCCTGCAGCGGTGTGTTAGAGCACTTTCCCTAACCAAAATCCCACTTGCTTTGCTTTTCACCACAAGACAAAGCCTTAGAAATAGCCCCTCCCACAAGTAGCTCTGTAATTCTAGAAAGGAAAAAAAAAATCAGGTTCAGGGGAGTTTGTTTTAATCCTGGTTCTTGTTAGTGACTCCAAGTGTCAAATAAATATGACAGCATTCTTCTAAGTACATATAAAATGAAACTATAAATGTCTTTAAAAGTAAAGCAAATTATATGTAAAGTCTATAAAATATAGATGCTGAATAAATCCTTTGAAAATGTGAAAGACCTCTACCAGGACAGTATTCCTTTTTTTTTTTCTTTCTTTCTTTCCCGCTTTCTTTCCCTCTTTCTTCCTCTCTTTCTCTTCTTTTCTTTCTTTCTTTCTTTCTTTTTTTTTTTTTTTTTTAACTTTATAGGAGAGATGGCAGGCTTAAGCAGAGAAACGGGTTTAACATCATTGGTACAACTACAGAGGTGGCCAAAGGCAGTGAATCACAAACTTGTAGGGTGGAAATTTATAAAACACAAACAAATTTCTCACCCAAAATTGCAGTTCTTCCTGTAGGATTTCAACATCATTTATATCCTTGATTATTAATTCAACCTGGCTAGCTTTGTGGACCAGGAATCCATTTAGACAGGATTGAAAATACTAGTTTTATTTTTTAAAAGATTTTATTTATTTATTTGACAGAGATCACAAGTAGGCAGAGAGGCAGGCAGAGAGAGAGAGAGGGAGAAGCAGGCTCCCTGCTGAGCAGAGAGCCCTATGTGGGGCTCGATCCCAAGCCAAAGGCAGAGGCTTTAACCCACTGAGCCACCCAGGCTCCCCGAAAATACTAGTTTTAATTGCATTTTCTTTTTGGTATCTCTGTGATGCCAAATTGAAAAAAAAAAAAAAAGTTGATGGCTTCAAAGCCTATGGAAGACCTTATATGATTACCTTTCATTGCTGAGACCTTATGTTTTGACATAATAGATCTCAGACAGAAATCCCATCTACTTATAAGCTAAGAACATGACTTTCTGATAGTTTCTATCAGAAACTGTGCCCTGGCACAGTGACTTATGATCAGAATACTAATAAATACTTGTGATTGGTGGGCAGCCACTCCTTCATTCCCCCGCAAAACATGTTTATTATGAGCTACGCTCTAGGCTAAAACTGAAAATATAAAGATAAATCAAATATATAGTTTTCTGTCTTCCAGAAGAACTAAGTCTAGCAAGGGAGAAGCACCTGTCAGCAAAAGATTCCATAGTCAGGAAAGAGTGAGGGTAAATTCAGTAAAGACAACTGTGAAAAGCCCCTTTAAGTCCTCCCTGAGGAATATGTTGAGATTGCTATGGTAACCCAGAATAAGAATATAAACCTTGAAGGCTGGGATTAGGAGGAAAGGAATTACCAAAAGCAATAAATCTTTTTTTTTTCCCTTTCCAAAGGCAATGGATCTTAAATAGGTTTAAAGTACAAGTGAGAATTAGCCAGAAGTGAAGTAGAAGTATGTGGACAGGAGGAAAGGTATCTCTAATTAGCAGCAACCTGTAACAGAGTTGAGAGTGTGGAATTAGGACTGGAAGATGGAGTGGACTAACTGCATTAGATCCAGTCTCTTAAACTTCCTTAAGTTTCTTAAACTCTGGGCCTTAGTTTCCTCTCCTGTAAAATGGGGTTGACAAAAATAGTTTCACCACAAAGACATGTTATATATACATTTTAAAAGATTTTATTTATTTGAGAGAGAGAGAGGCAGCAAGCATGAGCAGGGGGGAGAGGCAGAGGGAGAAGCAGGCTCCCCACTGAGCTGGGAGCCTGATGAGGCTTGATCCCAGGACCTGAGCCAAAGGCAGTGCTTCACCGACTAAGCCACCCGGTCACCCCACAAAGACATGTTGTATTTAATGAGGTGATATACTTCGTACAGAATCTGGCACATAATAAGTGATTAAGAAACATAAATTTTTGATTTCTGGATGTTTTCCCTTCTCCATGAGGCTGTCCTTCACTTCCCCTAACTTTCTCCACCAATCCCAGAACACTGTTCCAATGCCCACAAAGGAAGCTCCTGAAGTTAGGGGTTATGAGCTATTCTTAAATGCAGTAGTCACACAAATCATTTCGTCATGGGACCACATCTCAAGGTTGAACCCAAGGAAGACTGAAAGCAAAACACTTCACTAATCCTGGATCCTGGCTATGCTATGGTCTCATGGTCTAAAAATTTCCTGCTCCTCCTTCTCTGTCAAAACCCAGAAATAACAGGACTTCCATTCAAATGAAAATCACCCTTAAGTTAGCAATGTTAAGGTGTGTTTATGGGATTCCTGCTATACACTCAATGGTAAATAAGTACAACAGAAAAGAAAATGGCTTAGAAAACAAAGGCCTAAAAAAAAAATAATAATAATAAAAAAATAAATAAAAAAAAAGAAAACAAAGGCCTGTAGTAGGCTCAGGGCAACAAGGGAAATGGGAAACATTTGGGGTCAGTTAGATCTGCAGACCAGAAGCGCTGTCACAGTGAAAATAGTGAGTTAGAAGGATTGAGAAATGTTTAATAGAGAAGATCGGAGTACATTAGAACACTGAAAGATACTCTTAGAATTGTCCTGTTTGCTTTTCTACATAGAAGTTACTCTGTAGCAATATATCAATAATGAACTCAGTGAGACCCATGCTAAGAATTCAGTATTTATTGAAAAGTCATTTGTATATTCTTGGGGCTTGAGAAGGCATATTCCCTTCACCAGATATTTTACCTGTCCACTGTAATTTTCTTCTGGGAGGTAAATTTGAAATTTATTGTGATAAGTTTAGTGTAAGCTGCCTGGCCCACATCTAAGGGGGCTATTTACCAAAGGACTCAAAGAGCCTCCTATGAGATGCTTTCACATGGGAAAAGGGGCCTAGAGGGAATGTTAAGTCAAATACTGAGGCTTGGGTCTGTTAAAATAACCCTCTCTAGTAGCTTTGCTAGATGTGGTGCTGAAAACAACCACTTTTTTAACTTAGCTCCTGAGTCTTTGGATCAGTTGGGTCATGACCTGGTTTGGGTCAGCTTGGCTGATCTCTGCTGAACTCTTTTAGGCACCATAGTCCGCTGGAAAGCTGGCTGGTGACAGGATCATCTAACACTAATTTACTCATGTGTCTGGCTCTTTCCAAGCCAGGATGACAGATTGTCATATGAGCACATCAGGTCTTTTCTGTGGGGTCTCTCATCCTCCAGCAGGTCAGCTTGGGATCAGACACATGGTGACACTCAGGGTTCTGAGCATAGCAAGCCTCTCAAGGCTTAGAATTGGAGCTCTCTTGGTGTCACTCTCGTGGCATTTTCATGATCAAAATTGTTCAGGGAGTGGAGAATAGAGTTTACCTCTTGATGGTAAAAGCTGCTAAGGATTTGTAGCCATTTGCAGTCTGCCACAGAAATACACATGTTTTGGGGGTGAATCAGATCTTCACATTGGTGGTAAATTATCAGATTGGCAACTCCCTGTGAAATAAAATGTGACTTGTGGGTTAATTCAAGAACTTTCAAAACATTTTCCACAATATGTGCATTTATTTTCCAAATAATATGTTTGGTAATAGTAGTGATGATGACATTATAGTTCACATGTATGAGTGGTTGTTTGGGGCCCTGGTTTTACATCTATCATTTCATTTACTCTTTGCAACAATAATACAAGGACAGATAGCAATTGAGTAAATGATTTATAGTATATCATTTGCTGTAACTCAGGGAACAGATATGGAGTGAATAATATTTTCTCCTCCCTACTCAGGACATTTTACTGTATAGGATGGAATTTTGTTGTACACATTCCTTCTAGGACAAGAATTTTTCAAAACATAGTTAATACTTTATGTATGAAATCAGAACTGGATTAGAGGGGATCGGTGCTAAAATTGTCAAATATGGGACAGTTTCTAATAATGAACTTTACTGTAGTGATCAGTCTCACTTTTTAAAATACAGGCATTGGTTCCGACTCTAAAAACATAAAATGATTACTTTTGAGGCCTTCTTTTTAAGCCCTTCTTTTTGTTGAACTCACCAGGTGAACAGAAAGAATTTTAAGGTAATGTTACAAACTCCCAAAATAATATGTAATTGTGATAAATAAACATTTATGTATTTATACCTTTATTCTAAAATATGTAATTAAGCCCACAGAAGTGAGCCAAATGCCTATTATACTCTCTTGTTTTTATATTTTTAGAAAATGAGACAAAACTATCTTTAATTCAGTGATTAAAATGTTTTAAATTTAGCTTATATGTAGATGCTAAATTATGTATGTATACATATGCATAAACATACATATATACACAGTCATAGAAATTCAAGGAGATATATATACAGAGAGAGAGAATGAGAAGTAGAAATTTCAGAAATGTTTTTTTTTTTTCCTACATGGTTTCTTGTTATGTAAACAGTCATTATGATAATGTTGGGAGAAATCTTAAAATGCCTCTAGTCCAACCACCATTAAGGATTATAATATCAACATACCTGCAGCTGTTAGTAGTTGAAATTATTTCATGTTTACTTTTCTACCTATTGACAAAGATATTTCAAATTTAAAGGCATGTTCTTCATGCACTACTTGTTATATTTTTTTTTTTAGAAATGCAACCCAGAGAAAAGTGCTTCATTCTTCAGCAGGATGACGTATTCCTGGTTTAGCAGGTAGGAATTTTACTAATTTGTTTGTAGCATACCATCCTGAGGAAGAGTCCAAGGGAAATGACACCTAAATGTTATTTCTCTAATCTAAGCATGAATATATTTTTTTTTTAAAGATTTTATTTATTTGTCAGAGAGAGAGGAGAGCGAGCGAGCACAGGCAGACAGAATGGCAGGCAGAGGCAGAGGGAGAAGCAGGCTCCCTGCCAAGCAAGGAGCCCTATGTGGGACTCGATCCCAGGACGCTGGGATCATGACCTGAGCTGAAGGCAGCTGCTCAACCAACTGAGCCACCCAGGCGTCCCTAAGCATGAATATTTTTATAAAATTACTTTGTGAAGACTTTTTTTCTCATTTTATTACAGAGAAATGATAGATAATAACATACTAAGTAGTTCCACAGATAAGATTGCTAATGCTTCTGCAATATGTCTGTCTCTGTATAATATCTATACACCTGTTAGCACTGTGGAAGGAGAGAAATCTAATTTTGTTTTTTTAAGATTCTATTTATTTATTTGAGAGAGACAAAGAAAGAGAGCACATGAGCAAGCAGGGGCAGGGGCAGAAGGAGAGGGATAGGCAGAGAATCTCAAGCAGATTCCACGCGGAGCTTATGGGTAGGGTATGTCTCACGACCCTGAGGTCATGACCTGAGCCAACACTGAGTCAGTGTTTCTGGCGTCCCAGAAATTTGAATTTATTTATTTATTTATTTATTTTTAAAAGATTTTATTTATTTATTTGAGAGAGAGAGAGAGATAGTGAGAGAGAGCACGAGCAAGGAGAAGGTCAGAGAGAGAAGCAGACTTTTTTTTTTACATTAATGAACATTTATTGAGAACTTGTTATATGCGGGGTACCGTGCTAGGCTCTACAGGGACAGTAGTTAACGGACCTCACTCTGTAGTCTGAGCTTGTTGATGCAAAGGGAGATAGCCACTTAGGTGAGTGCCAGACAATGCAGCAGAGGGTAGGATCTCCTGCTGGTAAGGCTGGAGGATGAAGAAACATTGCAAAGTGAGCGCTATGTTCCAAAAACGCACGACCAGGGCGGCCCTCTTCTCCGGGAGCAGCCCAAAAGAGCCAAGGCCCAAACTGCCCTGAGACTCACTGTTCCTCATCCAGTTTCGGGGTCTCTGCCCAGGCAGGGAGAAGGGCGCTCGTTCTCACGTGGGCGGCCAGTTCTGGCTGCAGGACATGCTGAGGCCAAGGTAGGAGAGACGAGGCGTGGACGGTCAAGAAGTCCTACCATCACACGCCCAAGGGGGATATTCTACGGGCAGTTTCCTTCCCCGGGCTATTTGTAGCTGTTTTCCAGACCGCGGGAGGGAGTTAAGACAAAAGGAACCCTGCTCGTTTCCAGGGAGTCAAGTCCTGGGTCTGTTGAGAGCGCCGGACTGCTGCATTTTCTGGGCTGAGGACCTGCGAATAGGCTTTCGCCATGGAAATAACAGCCGCTAAAGCTAGAGATCCCAGCAGTTAAAGCTGGGCTCCCGACAGCGATCAGCATTCCTCCCGGGTCTCTCCGGCGCCTCGCATCCCACAATCCCCGTGCAAACTGCAGGGCTGCTTCGCTGCATGCCGGCTGCCTGCGGCACGCGGGCTGCGAGCGCGAGCCCGGCGCCTTGACAGCTGCCCATCGGAGCTGGGAGCCCGATGCGGGACTCGATCCCAGCGCTCCGGGACCATGACCCGAGCCAAAGGCAGTCGTCCAACCAACTGAGCCACCCAGGCGTCCCTTGAATTTATTTTTAACATCCAGTATATATGTATGTATAATTTCACTTAATTCTCCCCCAAGTCTTATGAGATAGGCATTTACATATGAGAAAATTGAATATTGAAGCTTAGGAAGAGGAATTAACTTGTCCATTGATACCCAAGAAGAAGTACACCAGCTTGGTACTGGAAGTCAGTTTTTGAGTCCATGTTTCATGCTTTTCTTTTCACTTTGATAGTCTACTCTTTACTAGGAATGCTGCCATATATATACATATATGTATATGTATATACACACACACACACACACTACTATTAAAACACATACACAGTCATTGTTATAAGACATATATTGTGGTTTACCTCACGGAACAATTCATCTATAATGTGTGATGAGGGCTTTAACACAGAATTAAATCATAGTAAAAGAGAAGAATTGAGTTTTACAATTTTATAAATTCAGAAGCTTTCTTTAGAGATGTATTTCTTTCCCCCATAACAGAAAGGTAATGATACATGAAACCAAATTTATTAGCTTAACCTTATGCCCCTTGCTTTACAGTTGGTAGAAACAAAATTGCCCAATATGATCTATAAATATGCTCTCAAGAGTAGATGAATGCTTAAAAAAAAAAAAGAAAAGGTTGATTGTGGGCTGGATGCTGTGCATTATGCTAACCTTTAAAAATGCAGAACCAGGTGCCCTAGTTCCTATATTCTAGGAATTCATAGTAGATTTAGAAAGATTAAAAAGTATGTTGTCAGTTACCCAAAAAAAGCGAAAGGCAGTATAAGTACGATAGAGAAACATAGTTTTCAGGAATCCCATCTAACCACATTTGCACAGTTAGGGAATGTTTTACAAGAAATTAATGCTTGAACCCAACATGTAACAATGTGTGAGAGTGAGCCAAGTGGTATTCCAAGTCGAGCAAAGTATGCAAACCAGAGAGACAAGCATGGACTGACCCTCTTACACTACGGTGTGTCGATGGGGCCAGAGATCAAGCAGAGTGTCATGTAATTCATGTTCGCTCCTCAGAAAATCCCCTTTGCAGGTGTGTGCAGATGGTGTGTACCAGGTGAGAATGGAAACAGAGGGTGGTTAGGAGGTTCTTCAGTTATGCTGTAAATTTAGGCTTATGGTCAGAGAAATTACCAGATTCAAAAGCGCATGAACAGATTGAGCTGATTAGATCAGGACATTGAAGAACTGGGAAAAACGTTAATCAGTTTCTGGCTCAGATAACTGCCCGATTCAGGTGTGGTGGAAGAACAGTATGTTCAGTTTGGAGAAGCTTCAATTGGAGATGTCTGACTCATCCTCATGAAAAATATCTAATAGGTGTTTGGATATATAGGCTTTTGATCTAGGATATGGGTTTGGGAGTCATTGACTGTATGTCAGTAGTTGAAGCCATGAGTGTGAATGAGGTCATCCAGAAAGAGAGGAACTACTGAATGGGATGAGCAAAAAGAACATTGAGAATCCTCAGTATTCAAATGGTGGAAGGAGGGTAATTACCGAGGAAGCTAAGAAAAGGCATTCAGAGTGTAAGAGACAGACCAAGGAAAGAGTGTGTTTGAAGGCTAGGAAACTGTCGAAACAGGAGGAAAATAAGGTGGTCCGTCGCACCCAGTACTGAAAAGGGGTAGATTTTAAAAAGAACTGAGTATTCTTCATTGAATTTGGCAATGTAAATAAAGTTCGTTGGTGATTGTTATGAAAGCAGTTTAAGTAGAAAACTGATATACTTGGTGAGCAAATAATTGGACAGAAGGAAATAATTGGGTTGAATTATAAGAATTCCAAGTTAATACAAATCTAGGAGTCACTTGCAGAGGATGGCAAGAGTTTTATATCAATATGCTACATTAGGGGCGTCTGGGTGGTTCAGTGGGTTAAAGCCTCTGCCTTCGGCTCAGGTCATGATCCCGATCCTGGATCCTGGGATCGAGCTCCGCATCGGGCTCTCTGCTCAGTGGGGAGCCTGCTTCCTCCTCTCTCTGCCTGCCTCTCTGCCTACTTGTGATCTTTGTCTGTCAAATAAATAAAATCTTAAAAAAAAAATAAGCTACATTAAGTTACACAATAGAAAAAAGAATGTTTACATGGGAATTATGTAAAAGTGAGTTATTTACATTTAATGATTTTGATTTTTCAAATTTGTATATGTATAAATACATTTTTCAAACCTGCATTATATTTCATTCATGTTGAGAGGAAGAGTGATGTCTGTTCTGGCTTTTAAAATTTTAGACTATAATTTTTCAGTCACAGGATATCATGGAATTTAAATAATGCAAATAAAATTAATTTTAAGGGAATGTACTTTTAAAACTTTATCAAACTGTAAAGACTATATGCATTTATCTTAATTACTACAAACACCATTTTAGGAGGGCTAAAATATGAGCTGAAATTAAATTAATAAGCAAGATAAGGCTTAGCGGATTTTAAGATATAACACCTCAGTGTCTTGAAGTCCGTATCTTAGATCAATCAAATAAACCAATAAGCTGTAATTGTTGAATATCACATTTATTTTCTGTTTAGATTTAACATCTCAGAACTAGATAGGAAATATTTTTATAGCATGCTGCTATCTGGAACTGTCATTGGCATGAATCGGATTTGATTTCTTATCTGGTAATTAAACAATTGCAGCTAAAATATAGCTATTGTTTAAGAGAATGCCTCTGTGAAGACAGTGGTTAATTGTGTTCTCAGATCTGTTCTTTGAGTTACAGAATAAAGTCAGAAATTATTTCCTAGGCCAAAGTCAAGCTCTCGTAATTATATGAATAATTCAATTAACGTGTGCTCAGATGATACAAATAATTGGGGAATTATATGCTTATGAGCCTTAATTCCTAAGGCAGGAGCTGTCTAGATAGTTTTGATGATCAAATAATTATGAAGCCTTTATTAGCAAATATAATCTGTCATCAGTGTATAATAATCATTGTCATAGAGTAATCCCCTTGACATACATGGAAAAATCTAGTTAAAGTTTTTATAGGTCACAGTTGAATCACTATTTTAACCAGGGATACACTATTCAGTTTGTCCTCCCTTTACTCACATATTAATAAAATTTATATATTACCTGACTTTGTCCTATCTTACAAGTTTTGGACAGACTGACCTTTGCCTTTTCCCATAACACAGTCACTCCTTTGTTTAAAAAAAAATGATTAATAGTAATGAAATTGATAATACAACTACATATATATCTTTACTTTCCAAGTTTTCCAGTATTACCCATCTACAAAATTTACATTTCATCTCATCTTCCTAGCGAACTGCTACTGGTTTACTGCTTTTTTTTTTTTAAAGATTTTATTTATTTATTTGACAGAGATCACAAGTAGATGGAGAGGCAGGCAGAGAGAGAGAGGGAAGCAGGCTCTCTGCTGAGCAGAGAGCCCAATGCGGGCCTCGATCCCAGGACCCTGAGATCATGACCTGAGCCGAAGGCAGCGGCTTAACCCACTGAGCCACCCAGGCGCCCTGGTTTACTGCTTTTAACATCAGTTGGATGAGATGCTTACTCTCTCTCGTTTATGTTGAATATGCTCGAAATTCTCTATAAGATCACAGAATTGAAAGCAATGGTTTATTTCACATTTAAAAACCTGACCAGTCCCTGGAGTTCCTGGTGTTTAACGGCCTGTCATAATGGGAAATTAATACAGCTCCGCCTGCTTTAGAGAGCTGCGAGGATCAAATTAATTTAACTGAATGACCTTTGAAAAGAAGTATCAGTCTAAAAAATACAAGATACATGCTTACGAATCAGGTCCAGAGTTTATGGATAGTTTACGCATGCTACAGTCCCCTTATTGGGAGGGTCAGCTCTTGGTCCTCGTTTTTCCCCAAAAAGCTGCCTCATCATTTGCTTTAAAGACACACTCCTTCCTCTTTTCCTGGAAGCTTCTGTGTGATAGAAAGACGAGCCAGGGTGATGAGATTATTTAAATGTACCCAAAGAGAGCCAAGAGAGGAGAAAGGAGCACACACCTGGGAAAAGGGAAGTCACCGTAGTTAAACAACTGAACCATGTGCATCACAATCAATTCAGTCCAAGTGTCACTTTCCGATGCTCCATTATTTGGAGACTCAGCATGAAAGCCAGGGGTCACTTAGCCCCGTGAACCAAAACCGCTGAGTTTTGCACTGTTCTAACTCAAAATGCTGAGGCAGTAAACATTATTAAAAATGCTTTTGTGAAAATCAATGCAATCTTATTTTGAAAATGAATATTTATTTTGTGGAATGGGATAGAAAGACTTAATATGACATAAAAGTAGTTTATTGCTTAATATGTTTTTGAAAGTGCACTGCAGGAAAATGTCTAGGGTATTTGAGCCAACAGAAACATGATTACTGAAGCTCCTTTCTTACTACGTTTAAACCTTTTTGTTAAATAGGAATTATAATATTGTATTATGTAGTATAATAAAAGTGAAATTGAATCCAGTGCAGACTCTGGTTACTGTAGGTTTTAAATCCATCTGAGGGTCAATCGATAGAGATTGTTCAGTAATAATGACAGTGAAAGCCGTCCCAATTTGGAGTAGTGTAATACTTTGTCATGGTCTCTTGGACTAATAATGTACTTCATAATGGAAAGAACAGAAACTACTGAGTCAGAAGGCCTGGGTTTAAACATGGGTTTAATTTCTTCCTGAGCAAGCCGTGTCACCAGGCTCATAAACTGAGCATATCTGAACTATATCACTTAGGGACTTGTCTGGCTTTTGTATCCTTTGGGTAAATACCTAGTAGTGCAGTTGCTGGGTCCTAGGGTAGCTCTATTTTCAACTTTTTGAAGAACCTCTATACTGTTTCCCAGAGTGGCTGCACAAGTTGGCATTCCCAGCAACAGTGTAAGAGGGTCCCCCTTTCTCCTCATCCTCGCTAAGTGAAATAAGTCAGTCAGAGAAAAAACAAATACAAGACCATATGATTTCACTCATGTGTAGAATTTAAGAAACAAAACAGATTAACATGTGGGAAGGGAAAAAAAAATGAGAGAGAGAGAAGCAAACCATAAGAAACTCTTTTTTTTTTTTTAAAGATTTTATTTATTTGTCAGAGAGAGAGAAAGAGAGAGAAATCACAAGTAGGCAGAGAGGCAGGCAGAGACAGAGGGAGAAGCAGGTTCCCTGCCGAGCAAGGAGCCCGATGTGGGACTTGATCCCAGGATGCTGGGATTATGACCTGAGCTGAAGGCAGCCGCTTAACCAACTGAGCCACCCAGGTGTCCCACCATAAGAAACTCTTAAGGACAGAGAACGAACCAAGGGTTGATGGAGGGAGGTGAAGGAGGTCACTTGCTATGATGAGCACCGAGTGTTATGTGTAAGTGATGAATCACTAAATGCTACTCCTGAAACTGATACTACACTACATGTTAACTAACTAGAATTTAAGTAAAAATTTGAAAAGGAAAAAAAAAAACCACAAGGAACATGTCAGGCAACAGAGTAGCCAGATAATAATAGCTGAAACAAATAGGTATTTATTTTCTTGTTATTGGGCAGAACGCTAGGAACCAGCTGGTAAACTATGTTGTAAAGGGCCCAGAGTTTTTCTCTCTTTCCACCTCCCTTCCTTTTTATTTGGCTTTTCACCCAGGGTGGCAGAGATGATTTCTGTCAGAGCATTATGCCTCCAGGGCAGGCAGGAAGGAGGAAGGGAAAGGAAAAAGAAGGCAAACATTTTCTCCTCTTGAAGTTTTGTGCCTCTTTTTGAAAAAGAAAGTTCTCCTCAGCAGACTTTTGTTTCGGTATCCTTAACCATAGCGGAGTTAAATTATTAATGCCAAGCCAAAGGTACTGAGATTACCAGGACTACATTAGATGAGTCATACTTTATGACTCTGTGGCTGAGATAAGGAGTTACCCTGAGTTCAAAAGATTTTCAACTGAATAGGTGTCAGATGATGATGAGACGGAAGGAAGACTGTAAGGTAAGTATAACTTACTGTCTGCTACAACAATATTTGTAACTAGGCCGTGCCTTGTAGTTTGCCTGGGACAGTCCTGATTTAGACTCATTGTTCTTGCATAATTATTCAGTGTCCCCTGGGGTAAGCTTACTGAATGGGGGGGAGTAGAGGTGCTGAGGCTAGCAGTAACTTGCCATGCTTCTTAAGGCACCTTAAGAAACAGCACTGTCACCCTGGCTCATATTCTGTTGGTCAAAGGTAATATGGCCAAGGCTGAAGTTTATGGGACAGAGCCAGGTATTCCACATCTAGTTGGACAATTTGTAAAGTCAAGTGCAAAAGGGAATATGATGTCCGAGTGGAATAGGAGGAGTTGCAAATGCAGAGGTTGGGTCCATTTCTCCTCTGATACAAGACAGAGGAGCTGGGGTTTTGAAGTGAACACCTTACTGTGAAAGTTAGTTATTTAAATTTCAATAAGAGAGGTAAAGTAGTAGGTGCCTCCAATATGAGATGAGTAAATGAAGTTAGTGTTTTACTGAATAATTGGGAGTCCAGGTAATTCTTCTGAAAGCTACAAATGATTATTGCACATTACTGAACTGCAGGATATGTTGTATGACTTTCCACAATACAATCTAGTCATTGCATCCTGATTTTAAAAAATAATTTATACATCAAAGAATAAGATAAATGCATGCAAAAATTATTTTTAACTTGATTATTAGTTTTGCTGAATTGTTTACCTTACTCTTTCATTTTTAGAGTAATTGTTTTAGGCTATAAGAAACCTTTGGAAAGAGAGGACCTTTGTGAGCTACATGAAAGTGATTCTTCCTATATTGTGTGTCCTATCTTTGAAAAACAATGGAGGAAGGAAGTCTTAAGGACTCAAGAGAGGCAAAAAGTAAAGGTAATTAATTATTAAATCCTAAGTACCTAATTACTACATAAAACTAGAAAGACCTTTTTCCAAACATGAGATATTATTAGTATATGTGCTGCCGAAGCGAGCACAAAACATGAGATATTATTAGTATTAATTTAGAAAGTCCCTAAAATATGTGAAGTGACAACCTATTTTCATAAGCAGAGTTGGTTATTGCAACTAACTTCTCTCAACAAATTATTCAGCAACCCCTCCCTTTAATATCAGGAACAGTGTGTTGATATGTTATCTTTGGCTCTTCACCAGTATCTTTTGCTCAACTGTTGTGGCAAAGATGGTTTCTGTATCCCCCTATGGCTTTATATCTGTTGTTCCAGGTATAATATGGTGACCAGGATCAAATTTAATGGGGCAGGGATGGATAGGTACTTCATATCTACCTAGTGTCATGTACATACTTATATGTCCTTTTCAGAATTCTCAAAAAGAAAATATAATTTGAAGATAACACTGTATCTATATTAATATTAATTACATTAATAAAACAGTTTCAACATTGACAAAAGTAAAAAAATACAACTGTTTTTCTTGCCTGTTTATATTACATGGTGTAAATAATATCAGTGATCTGAAGTCATACCATACCAACGATATAGATCATATTTTCAAGTTTAACTGAATTTATCCCATTCTTCTTACCTTATTTTTAGAGCACATTACTAGTTTTATGGTTAGTTTGTATATATATTTCATTTTTTGCTTCCATGAGCTCTGTCCAATTTTCTCATTGCTTCTTATTCTCTTTCATTACGTAGGCATCCTTTCTTAAAGAGACACATGCCAGGAAACCATCTCTGGTCTATGCATTGTGGAATACTTTTAAGTTTGTCCTGATTCAGGTTGCTTTATTCAAAGTGTTTGCTGATATTTTGTCCTTCACTAGCCCGCTCATAATGAAGTAAGTTGTAGTCTGGGTTTTTTTGTTGTTTGTGTACTTCTTTCTTCTTTTTATCTCCCCACAGGTAAATTATAAGCAAGTGTTCCACTCTAAAAGTTGTACTAAAGAAAGAGTACGGAAGGCTCTTATTGCAAATTTTATTTAGGATACGGACATTCTGTTAGCTTTGCTATAACGCAAATGTGAATGATGGTAATACAGTCAATATTTACTGAAATCAACCATATACTAAGTACTGTTCTAAAATTTTTGTCTTAATTAACCTATTCAGTCTTTACAACAATCCTATGAAACAGGAAATATTGTTACACTCATTATCGTGATGCAGAAACAAAGGTTTAAGTAATTTGCTTAAGTTCACATAGATAGAAAATGCGGGAATTATTATTAAAACCTGGGATGCCTGTCTTGAATATATATTTAGAAAATGAAATGTACATACCGTCACTATTTTTCTTAGCTGTGACCTTTTGGGAGTTGAACTTTATCAGCCAGGGTAATAATATATAAATAAATGTAAATGCGTGTGGGTTTATATATACACCCATATACATAGAGAGAGACACACTGTTAGAAGAATTTTCTTGATATTTCTTTAGTATCTATATGCAAGGATTTACAGCCAGACAATGAAATTGGGACCGTGACTCTGTGGACCTTCTTCAAGAAGTCATTGCCCTATCTCCTATATGGTTTATGGAAACATAAGGTTTTTTTTAATTAATCTATGATAATTTTTTTATGGTATATCCTCTTTAGTCATTAGACATAATGCTATTAAAATAATATTTCAAGAAATGGAAAAGTGTTCAGAATATCCTAACAAGCCAAAATAGAAAGCTATAAGTCAGCATGTAAAATATTTTAAGCATATATAAATATTTATATATTCAGAGAAAAAGTACTGGAAGGACATACACCAAAAAATTTACAGTAGGTATATCTGGATGATTGTTTGTGGATAAGTTTTAGTTTCTTCTTATCCTCACCTCCTTCGAGTTATATGATAATATTTTAATATTGAATACATTCCCAAGTTGTGGGAGAACTATTTAATTAGGTACTTATACTGTAAGAAACCTGTGGAACTATTTTAAGAACTGTTTAATTCATGAAAACAGAATTAATCCTTAGTTCCTTAAAATCTAGATAATATCCAGAAATGTATTTATCTAATATTTATTGAGCACCTGCTACATACCCCTCTTCTTCATAGACCCTTGGGTGGACAAAAATCAAAGAGTCTCTGCTCTGATGACCTTCAGGGATGAGATAAATAGTAAACAGATGAATAAATATAAATGATATTAAGAAATAATCAGTGCTCGGGCGCCTGGGTGGCCCAGTGGTTAAGGCCTCTGCCTTCGGCTCGGGTCATGGTCCCGGGGTCCTGGGATTGAGCCTCGAGTCGGGCTCTCTGCTCAGCGGGGAGCCTGCCTCCTCCTCTCTCTCTCTCTGCCTGCTTGTGATCTGTCTGTCAAATAAATAAAAATCTTAAAAAAAAAAAAAATCAGTGCTAAGGAAAAAAAAGTACAAGGGAGGGGGTAGGAAATGCCATTCTGGGGAGAGATGGAAGTGCTGTTTAATTTAAGTAGGTTAGGGAAGACATTGTTGATAAGGTGCAATTTGAGAAAAGTCCTAAAAGAAGTTAGGGAAGAAGCCAAGACCATACCCATTGCAAATAGGAAGAACAGGAAGGGCAAAAACCACTAGGCACGTGCATGCTTGGTGTCTTTGAAGACCCGCAGGAGGTGAGTGAGGCTTGAGCAAAGTAGCTGGGAAGAAATGTGATAGATTGAGGTTAGGAAGGTCTGGGCATGAAAAAGATTTTAAAGGGCCTTATGGAATATGATAGGGATATTGACTTTTATTCTGTTTTAGAAGGGAAAACTTGGGAAGATTCTGAATAGGATTTGATATGATTAGACTTAACTTTTATAAGGGTCACTCTGCTGCTGTGTGGAAAATAATGTAAATAGGAGCGAAAGTAGAAGTGTCACTGGTTGGAAGACTGAGATAGTCCAGTTGAAGGTCAGTGGGGCCTCAACTAGGTTGTGGCAATGAAGGTGATAACAAGTGGTCAGATTCTGGCTCTTTTTTTTTTTTTTTGTAATTTCACCAAGTTTTGTTAGAATTGGATTTAAAATATCCTAAGTGCCATCATGAGATGCCCAGCCAACCCTTTAATAAGCATTTAACCTTCATGTGTAGGAGTTAGTCATTAATTTCAAGGCTCCTCAAGAGTAAAGAAGAAATTCAGAGAAATGTCAAGCACCAAGTTTACAGAATCCATATATTCCTTTTTTTTTTTTAAAGATTTTATTTGTTTATTTGACAGAGAGAGATCACAAGTAGACAGAGAGGCAGGCAGAGAGAGAGAGAGAGGGAAGCAGGCTCCCTGCTGAGCAGAGAGCCCGATGCAGGACTCGATCCCAGGACCCTGAGATCATGACCTGAGCCGAAGGCAATGGCTTAACCCACTGAGCCACCCAGGCGCCCCCATATATTCCTTTTATTTAAAAAATAACATATGGCATGCAATCTGATGTTATGACCTACATTTATTTATATTAGAAGATAATTCATTTAGCTGTATTTATACTAGAATTGTTAGTGGAAAATCACACAGGCATCTGGCAGTGAAGAGAGATATGGTACAGCTGCTCTGCTTTCCTACAATTCTTAGAGATAGAAATCAGATATATTTATTTTCTGTCATTGTTTCAGTATATTCTTCCTCAAAATTCAACTTGTCTAATTTCAATATTATCAGAATGATTTTTTAAATGTAATATTTGTTCTTTATAAAAAACTGATACAAAATTTGATGCAGAATGGGAATAAAATGTCTGTACAGTTTTTGAAGTACAATTCTCAAAAGCAGTAATATGCTAACTAAAAGAGCAAGTCACAGCTTGATGTATATTTATTAGTGTTTGTATTCAACTCTAGAAAATACAGATTCTGGCTCTTTTAAAGGTAGAGTCAACATAGTACACTAATGGATTGACTGTAGGTTGAGAGAGGAGAGGAATCAAGGATGCCTTCAGAGTTTTTTTTGAAGTCACAAGGTAAATGAGGCACCATTTACTGAGATGTAGAAGCTCAGGAGGGAGTAGAGTAGGAAGTGGGCTGTCCTAGACTTGCTAAATCTGAAAACATATTAGCCATTTTGCAAGAAGGAATGAACTGACAGACTGCTGTCCTTTGGAAGGCCTGACTGCTGTCCTTTGGGTGGCTTCTAGGGGTGGCTTTTGGCTGGCAACTAGAATTTGCGTATCAGAAGTCCTACTGCCAGAACTGTTTAGAGTGGCTTAATTTGTCCAAACTACTCAACAATCAATATAGTTCATTCTGAATACCCACTTTCCTTCTAGAAGTTTGGAATTTTGGCATATATTAGGGAGAGGGTGCCTTGGATGCTGAATCTCTAATGAGCTCATCTGGTAGACAATACTTCATCTATGCTACCACAACTAGTTGCTGGGATAATTAAGTGTGTTTTGTGTGACCCTACTGAGAAAGGACTTTGGGAATCTTGTGTCTGTTTTCTCTGGGACCCATGTACCTTTTCTCTTTGCTTTTCATTTTTTTTTTAATATCCTTTAATGTAATAATCATAGTCATTAGTATGACTAGATGCTGACTGTTGTAAGTCCTTCTAATGAGTCATTTAACTAGGGAGTGGCCTTGGGGATCCCTGACAGCCATCTAGCCAATCCAGAAAGATTGGGGAATTATCTACATAAGCTTGGAGTTGGGAAAAATATTGGCTGGAGTAACAAATTGGGGAATTGTTCCAAATTATACTGGGTAGGTCGAACCACTTTTGTCAATGAGACCCCCTTAGCACGGATAAGGAGAAGTAAAGACATCAGCTATTCCAATGTGTGGAGTTAGTGAAGATGGGGATATCCATCAAAGGACAATGAGAAGGAGTGTTTAGTGCAAGGAGAGGAGAACCAAAGGAGTGTGGTGTCAGGGAATCTAAGGCAAGAAGGTGTTTCTTTGTTGTCAGAAAATTGCTCCTTTCAGTTTTCACCCCAATGTCTGTTTGGCCCCCTTGTCTATGGAGATATAAGCCAGATGTCTCCTGGATTAAAACCCCCACCAGAAAAGGTAACATACCTCTTCTTCCCCTGCCTCTGCCACTCACCTTTGTATATTGCAGCTATTTTTAAGGAGTTGCCGAAGAGTTCTGTCATCTGTGGCCGGAAATCTGTCTCTCAGAAAAGTATTGACCAGCAATCTTCCTCTCCTGCCCTCTTCTGGTGATCTATTGCAATAGTATTAAGATTGTCAAAATTTAGTGGCATAAAACAATGATCATTTTATTACGTTCACCAATATCTGTGAGGCAAACGTGATAACCACTAAGTTACAGACATAAGGCATGATTTTATGGATCTGAACTTCAGAGAGGGATGGCTTTCCTTTGATTCACCATGACGGGCGCCTTAGCTGATTCGCTCAGCTACCGATAGCTGTAGAAGCTCAAATAGAGATATATGTTGGGGGCTTTGGTTTTGGCTGTCAGCGGGGTTGTCTTGGATCTTTATTATGTGTGCTGGTGCTGGAATGTCCAAGATGGCTTCTTAGCATGCATACTGATGCCTGGCCTAAGATGGCTAAAAGTGGCCAGATCTCCAACTCTGTCTTATCTGTCTCTCTTGCTCCAAGCCTCTCCAAATGGTTAGCTTGAGCACAGAAGTCTCAGAGCAGTTGAAATCCTTACATAGCAGCTGGACTTTTTTCTGACTGAACATGCCAAGAGGCTCCGACTAGTCTTTTTATGACCTAGCCTTGGAAACCCCAGGATGTCACTTGTGCCACATTAGTTTGGTCAAACAGGCCCCTGAATCAGCCCAGATGGAAGGAGAGGAGACTTAAAATAGTTAGGTTTGACTTCTGAGTGAGTAGAAGTAGCAAGAGATTCCTGGCCATTTTTAGTCATGCTCTGATTCCTAGTTTTCAGTGACTACTGCTCAAAAAATTCATTCTAGAATCTCCCTGTGGCGACTGTTATCCAAAATAGCATAGTTCATGGCAATTCAGTGTCTCTGTTTTCTCCAAATATTTGCAGTCTACAGGATGCTAAATAATCACTAGATCCTTGTCTATGGGGTAAAGAATGTTCTCCCTTATTTTGTGACACACTTTTATAACACACTAGCTTGACCATACTTGCAAAACAGTTATGTCAGTATTGCATTGAAATGAGTTGGTTGATGTTATCTTTCTCCCTGCCTAGACTATGAGCTCCTCCTGGTAAAGGATTCTGTGTTACTCAATTTCTGTGTCCTTACTGCCTAGCACAGAGCCTGGCACATAGAACTCAAATACTTGTCCTGAACGGAATACTGAATAAATGGGCTTATCTAAAGTCACATATTTTCAAGAGATTCTCATTCTAGAGTAGCTAAATAGCTTTAATATTTTCTCTGCTCAGCAGGGAGCCTGCTTCACACACCCACCTCTCTGCCTACTTGTGATTTCTGTCAAATAAATAAAAAATAAATAAAAATAAATCTTTGAAGATTTTATTCATTTATTTATTTGACAGACAGAGATCACAAGTAGGCAGAGAGAGAGTAAGGGAAGCAGGCTCCCTGCTGAGCAGAGAGCCCGATGTGGGGTTCGATCCCAGGACCCTGGGATCATGACTGGAGCCGAAGGCAGAGGCTTTAACCCACTGAGCCACCCAGGTGCCCCATAAATCTTTAAAAAATATATAAAAATAATACCTTAATTAACTTACTATTAGAAGAAATGTTTCTTGTTGATGGTTATGCTTACTCTTTTTCCCCCTTTCTGTGAATTTTATTGTAATATTAGTCAAACCAGTGAGTATTCATGTCTGATGAATTTGGTTTTATGGTATTCACTGTGTCTTGATCATTGATTATTTTTAATACTTCCTGATTTATATTTGTAGAACCAGTATGGTACCTGTTGATAGTCCTTTAGTTGTTTGATTTTATGAGAAAGGAAAAATGTCTAATTGGTAAATACACCCACAATAAGAAGAATAGTGCACCTCTTTCAGGAAATTTAATTCATAGACCAAAAAGACATTTAGTAAGTTACCCTTTTTTTTTTTTTAAGATTTTTATTTATTTATTTGACAGACAGAGATCATAAGTAGGCAGAGAGGTAGGCAGAGAGAGATTGGAGGAAGCAAGCTCCCCGCTGAGCAGAGAGCCCGATGTGGGGTTCGATCCCAGGACCCTGGGATCATGACTGGAGCCAAAGGCAGAGGCTTTAAAGATTTTTTTTTTTTTTAATTTATTTATTTGTCAGAGAGAGAGGGAGAGAGAGCAAGCACAGGCAGACAGAATGGCAGGCAGAGGCAGAGGGAGAAGCAGGCTCCCCGCCAAGCAAGGAGCCCAATGTGGGACTCGATCCCAGGACGCTGGGATCATGACCTGAGCCGAAGGCAGCTGCTTAACCAACTGAGCCACCCAGGTGTCCCAAGGCAGAGGCTTTAATCCACTGAGCCACCCAGGCGCCCCAGTAAGTTACTCTTGTAAAAATAATTTGGTGTTCCAGTGGATGGCATCTGATAGAAATCCACTCAGAAATACAGAACTTCCTGTTATTTCATCTGGGTGGGCTGTGGTATAATTTAATACACAGTGCTCTAAATAATTTTCAGCGACTAGAGGTTTTAATAGTAACTTTAGAAACACTAGTATATATTTGATTGCAAAGTACAATTCCAATAAAGTTAATCTTTTGAAGTTCTTTGTTTATAAAGCAATTCAGGAAGCACAAATTGCTTTTAATTTTTTTACCCATAAGTTGTCCAAACTGCAAAAAAAAAAAAAATTTCAGATTAAGGCTTAGACATTAATTTTTTATTTTTAAAAAATATAAAAATATAAAAAAATGTAAACTGACACAAAGAATGAGTTTTTAAGTCAGTGTTCTTAAAAAAATTTAGGTGTACTCTACCTAATCACATGTGGCTTCATTCTAGTTAAAACCTTAAGTTAATTCAAAATGGCTATTTACAATAACAAGTACATTTCTGCATTTCCAGAACTCAGAGTAAAAAATATATATGTGTACATTTCTAAAACATTATTATACATTTTACTTATAAAATAACAGAAACTACTTAAGTCAACCAAGATTTGAGGCTGCAAAAAAAAAAATGACATTAATCTGTAGTATCTGAGAGAATATATCCAAGTTGTTTGCACCATGACGTAGAGTATATGTAGGCTTTTAAAATTTGTATTATTAGTCACACAGATACAGTTTTAAAAAGTTAAGAGCACCTATATAAAGTTATTAACTATGATATGAGGCGTTTGGAGTTGTAACCAGTGTTCACAGTTGAAGGAGAATAAGCAACCAAGAGAGCTATGATTAGAACCATCCCCACTGTACCTCACTGTACCCCAGCACTGACCGTGATCATCGTGACCATGCTGTCACCAAACTTAAGAGGAAATGTGGGAAGATAGAGTAGAGAGAAACTGGATATGGACAAAAGTAATAAGAGGTGAGATAAAATTCAGGCCTTTGAAAAAAACTGTGTGCCATTCTGAGAGATTCACTACTTAACATTCTAATTGTCATGTTTCCCTATATTTAACAAAATTCATGATAATGATAAAAAAAGAAGCTTTAATGGTCTTTGTGTCTCAATTTGTATGATGAAGTTAGGCCAGAACAGTTCATTGGTGAGATTACCATAAGAAAACTAGAGATTAACCTTGTACTCAAAAGCCTCTGAAGATAACTGTTGATTCTGTTTACTTTATTATATAATACTTGGATTAAAAATAAAGAGGGGAGAAAAGAGGCCAACTTGGCAAGAAGAGAAAAAGAGCAGGTAAACATGTGAGTGTGTGTAACATTTGGACAACACTTAACTCCTATAAGCATTTAACTACCTCAGATGTTTAACCTTTCTTCCCCTTTCTCAATTTCTTTATGACATCCAGGCAAATGATCATTTTCTGTGAACATCGCCCAGATTTTGGATGGAGTGGCTATGGTTATGCTTTGGCACTTTTTGTTGTAGTCTTTTTGCAAACCTTGGTCCTTCAGCAATACCAACGTTTTAACATGCTCACTTCAGCAAAAATTAAGACAGCTGTAATTGGACTCATCTACAAAAAGGTAAAAAATTAAGGAATTCTCCATTTTAAAAAAAATTTTTTTTAAAGATTTTATTTATTTTTTTGACAGAGAGAGATCACAAGTAGGCAGAGTAGTAGGCAGAGAGAGGAGGAAACAGGCTCCCTGTTGAGCAGAGAGCCCGATACAGGGCTCTATCCCAGGACCCTGAGATCATGACCTGAGCTGAAAGCAGAGGCTTAACCCACTGAGCCACCCAGGTGCTCTGAAATTCTCCATTTCTAAATCGTTTCTTTTCTTGCATACTTTAAAATAGGAGAGTATTAAAGGTTCCTTGGGTGCCCTTTGAGTGTATGTTAGTTTTTGCCTTTTTTTTTTTTTTTTATTAACATATAATGTATTATTAGCCCCAGGGGTACAGGTCTGTGAATCGCCAGGTTTACACACTTCACAGCACTCATATTTGTTTTGCTTTAAAAGAACTTTGACTCATCCGTGTTGGTTGTATTAATTTCTCTATAGTCCTTACTGCCCCTGCAACTTCTGGTGAACCCTGTCACTGTTGCATCACCAAACTCCTCCTCCCAAAATGAAGGCGATGAATTTTTTCATGGTTGTCTGTGTTTATGTATTAGTAAAGTTTCTTCTTTTCATGATCATTTTGATTCTTCATACTACTTTTTTCTTCTTCCTCTGCTGGCTCTACTTGCTTTCTTGTGCAGCAAAGCCATCTTTCTCTATACGATCATTATCTGCTTCTCTTTCACTCTAGGCTCTGCCTCTGTACCCACCCACCTCCAGAACAACCTGGCTGATCTTTATACCTGTGATCATGCTGAAGTTTAATTTGTTCTTTCTTGAAAATGCAATTTTAGGGACGCCTGGGTGGCTCAGTGGGTTAAGCCGCTGCCTTCGGCTCAGGTCATGATCTCAGGGTCCTGGGATCGAGTCCCACATCGGGCTCTCTGCTCAGCAAGAAGCCTGCTTCCCTCTCTCTCTCTCTCTCTGCCTTCCCCTCCGTCTACTTGCGATCTCTCTCTGTCAAATAAAAAAAAAAAAAAAAAAAAAATCTTAAAAAAAAAAAAGAAAATGCAATTTTAAGTACAACCTCTTTACCATTCAGAGCCTTTTACTTAGGCTTCATAGTTATAAACAATTAAAGAGTTTCTTCCTTCTCATAGTTATCACCTGAATTAGTCAGTCAAGTGTATTTTGCCTTCTTACTCTGTACTCTTCTGTAAATTGTGGGCTCCTTAAGATTTGGAATAGAAACCTATTTACCTGTTGTACTTTTATTATCTGGGAGAGTGACTTTAATATATTTTTATAAAAGTTGGATGACTGAGTAAATGAATAACTGAGCCACTGCCTTCAAGAAATTGGGGGGAATCATTAGCATACATATTAATATGTGGAACTAAATGCAGGTTTTATAAGAGGTCAGATAAGCAGGAAATCTACAGTGATTGTGTGCAGTTAAAGAAGGTTTCACATAGAAAGGAAACCTTCATATGGCCTTTGGGAAAGGTGTAGAATTTGTATTAGCGGACGGAAATATTATAATTTGGGCTGAGCTGGGCATGAAGCTTATAGGCCATTTGGCCATATTGGGCCAAAATGGGGGTAAGGAATGGTCTTAGCCCAAATGCAGGTACATACTGTTAGGGTCATAATTCTAGAAGCTGTAAATTCTGAGAAATCCTATTATGGAGGAAGGATATCAAAGAGTCTAGGGATCAGTTTAAATCTTAACACTTGTTTTTGATCTATAGTCCATATGGAACAGGATTTCATTCAGTGATTACAGCACTGGAGTTTGGAAATGGGATTTGGATGGATGTACAAATATAAAAGAGTGGACTGCAGTAGAAATTAGAACAAGCTGTCAAATAAAAAAAGAAAATCAAGCATTGTAGGTGAGTCTATTTCAAGGGTAGAGAGACCCCGGAGATAATAACGGGAGAGGTAACCCTGACTACAGGGAGGAAACCACCAATTCCCTAGAGGTGGTTTAAGAACAAAGAGCACTCAAGATCAAAGGAGTACAGCAATCAAGCCAGCTCAGTAGGGCTTGGTGTATGCATTACAATTTAATGCCAAGTCCATCCAACAAGCAGCAGAAGTCATACCCTGTGTTGTTATAACCTGTATTGAGGCACTGAGATGGCACGTACACGTGGCAGTGATATAAGGTTCCCTCTTTTCTAAGTGTTGTATCCTACACCTGTTTTCCAGAGAGTCTGTCTCTGTGGAACTAATTAGAGTAGTTAGATTTCCATTCCCCCCCACTTTTTTAAGATTTTATTTATTTATTTGTCTCAGAGAGAGAGAGAGAGAGAGAGCGCACAAGCAGGCAGAGTGGCAGGCAGAGGCTGAGTGAGAAGGAGGCTCCCGCCAAGCAGGTAGCCTGATGTGGGACTCGATCCCAGGACATTGGGATCATGACCAGAGCCGAAGGCAGCCGCTTAACCGACTGAGCCACCCCGGCGTCCCAGATTTCCATTCTCCTTACAGGTTGTAGAATTCTGACTTTTTGTATTTAGATACCTTCAATATCCAAAATGGCTCTCATAGTGGCACCAGAGGACCCATATTAATCTGACATTGGCTCTACTTCATTAGGGACTTGCTATAAGACTGGGGTAAACATGGTCTCAGATCCTTTTCTTGGTGAGGAAGGGAAATGTTAGGACTTTCTTGTTCTCTGTCCATCCACATTACTGCTGATGGTTTGGAATAAAGTTCAAGGAATATCATTTTTAAGGTTTGTGGGAAAAACATGGGCCCCATTCTACTTGATCACTTTAAGAGTTCATGAGTCTCAAAGCTCAGATTTTGTTACCCCTTAGCTCACAGGTGCAGGCCCCATGACAATTCTTGAGGACTAAGAAATAGGATATGCTTCAAAAGCAGCATCAGTTAGTTTAATAGGGTTTAATATGGGCAGTCTGGGGGCATTCTTCCACCAAACACTGTCCAGTATAATCTTTGTGATTTTAAAAATGGGTTAAGGTGATCAGAAGGTAAAAACCTTGTAGTTAAAAAATAAATGTCGTGAGGATGTATCATGTAGCATGGCAATTATAGTTAATAATACCATATTGTGATAGGCACTTGGGTGGCCCGGTCAGTTAAGCCACTGCCTTCAGCTCAGGCCATGATCGGGGGTCCTGGGATCGAGCCCCACATCAGACTCCCTGCTCAGCAGGCAGTCTACTTCTCCCTTTCTCTCTCCCTCTGCCTCTCCCCATGCTTGTGCTTGCTCTATTTCTCTCTCAAATAAATAAATAAAATCCTTAAAAAAAAATACCGTATTGTGTATTTGAAAGCTGCTAAGAGAGTAGATCTTAAAAGTTCTAATCACAAAAAATAAAATTTTTGTAACTATATGTGGCGATGAATGTAACTAGACTTGTGATCATTTTGCAGTGTATCAAATACCAAATAATTTTGTTACACACATGAAACTAATATATGTCAATTAAATATATCACAATTTTTTAAAAAGGTGGGGGAGGAAAAACAGGAGAGATTTGGAACATGGGGTGCTGACAGAATAGCTTTGAGTTAGAGACCAAAGTATTGTTTTATGTTGAAGGAGATATCTGAAAAAAAAAAGAAAGAAAGTAAAATAACCAAAATATAATAAAAACGTACTGACTTCTAAAACATTTTTTTTTAACTAAACAAAAGTAATACATCCATACTACCCGGTTTGGTAGCCACTAGCCACATATTGTTGAGCCCTTGAATTGTGGCTCATAAGAAAGTGGATTTTTTTTTTTTTTTAATGTGACAGAGAGAGAGAGAGATCACAAGTAGGCAGAGAGGCAGGCAGAGAGAGAGGGGAAAGCAGGCTCCTGGCTGAGCAGAGAGCCTGATGTGGGGCTCGATCCCAGGACCCTGAGATCATGACCTGAGCCGAAGGCAGTGGCTTAACCCACTGAGCCACCCAGGCGCCCCCAAGAAAGTGAATTTTTAATTTTAATTACATTTAATAACAGCACATAGCTAGTGGCCACCATTATTGGACAATAGTGCAGTGCCTACACTGTCTATATGTGTAGTTTAAAGATTTTGTTCCTAACCTTAATTGTGATAATTATAAAATGCAAGAAAATTAATAAAATTTAATACAATTAAAAAATAAAAAATAAATAAAAATTAAAATTAAAAATTAAAAAATTAAAAAATAAAAACGCTTAAATGTAGTCAGAAAGAGGAGAAACAGAATCCAATCCTGCACTTAGAGTCAGAAAGAGAATCCTGGCATACTTTTTTGCATACAGAAGAACTGAATAAGAGGGGCGCCTGGGTGGCTCAGTTGGTTAAGCATCTGCCTTCGGCTCAGATCATGATCCCAGGGTCCTGGGATTGAGCCCTACATTGAGCTCTCTGCTCAGCGGAAAAGTTGCTCCTTTCTCTCCCCCTGCTGCTCGCCCTACTTGTCTGTCTTTGTCAAATAAATTAAAAAAAAAAAAAAAAAAAACTGAAGAAGAATGAGTTCCTATAAATGTTATGAGGGTCCACCTTTAGGTATACCATATCTCTTTAGAAGTGTAGTAACTGTTGCTTTAGAATCACTGGGTGAGGAATTTTTAGGACCCTTCCAGCTCTAAATTATGTGACTTCGATGACTTATAGCTCGGATAGGCAGGAAAGTGTCATTGTTAATATTGTATAATATTGCATGGTTTAAGTCAGAAGGGTGAGTTGCATGAGGCAAAGACTCTACTGTTGGGAATATGTTGTGGGAGGGAGTACACAGATGAATACATGGCTTGCTCAGAAAATGATGAGTAGATTAATTTAGCTAGAGATCATATTTTTATGGAGTAGGATGGTGGGGAGGGGTAGAACGGTTAAACAGAAGGGACTGCAGCTCTTTTTTCAGAAACTTGAAAGATACATTGTAAAAACGGACTTTAATTCTAGAGGAAATTGGGACTCATTTGAGTCATAGGGCAGATGGATGAACAGGAGAAACTAATGAAAATAGAGAGGTTTGGAAATAAGGGGTACCTTAGAACTATTTCAGTAGTTCTGGAAAAAAAGATATGAACCAGGACCATGGCAGTGAGTCTAGAAAGGAGCAAATATACAAGAGGGAGAATGTGAAATTGCAAACAAACTTCATCATCAGATGATAAAGTGAGATGTTAGTGAATTGAGGGCAGGGATAATCACAGTATTTCCAGTCAAGAGAGGTTTTTGAGGCTGGAGCCTTATCTGGTTCATCCGGGTCTTGTTAGAGTATAATTCAACAAATGAAATCAATGAAATTTCAGGAAGTGATAAATCACGTTGTTGTGCTGTGCGTGTGTGTGTGTGTGTGTGTGTGTCTGTAGACTAGGTAAAGAAGATATTGTAGAAAAGAAATCTCAAAATTGGATGGAATTTAAAAATAACAGTTTTGTGAAAGTGATTATGATTAAAATGTAATTATAAATGAAAATTGGTTGATTATCATTTTGATTGAAGAGTATTTATAAACTCCCAACTTTTTATATGGTTTTAGATTTTACCATTGGTTTTCTCTTTACCTCACTCTGGCTTTCTCTCTTTTATCTTTTTTTTTTTTTTTTAAAGATTTTATTTTTATTTATTTGACAGAGAGAGATCACAAGTAGACGGAGAGGCAGGCAGAGAGAGAGAGAGAGGGAAGCAGGCTCCCTGCTGAGCAGAGAGCCCGATGCGGGCCTCGATCCCAGGACCCTGAGATCATGACCTGAGCCGAAGGCAGCGGCTTAACCCACTGAGCCACCCAGGCGCCCTCTCTTTTATCTTTTTAAATACTTTTTACCAGACAATTCTAGAACATGTTGCATCATACAGTATAATTGTGCTGTCATATTACAATATTTTTCCAAATTGTTTCATATAACAAAGAGGCAGTTTAGATCGTATAATTTAGCAATAAGCAGTAACTAAATTCCCCTTCATGGCTTGTGAATTTTGTCCCTTACAGAAACATAAAAGTTTGTTTGGCAGTCAAAAATACTGAGAGAAATCAGTGCTCTTGATGTTAAAAATGCCATGCAGAACAAAATCCAGTTATATAGTGCTCTTTAGTCTTTTCCTTAATATTTTGAAAACAATTTTTAAGGCAGATTTTCTCTTATATAGTGCAGAAAATATGCATAACATATAAAATAGGAAAGAGAAAATGGCAACCATTCATAATTCTAGATTGCAAAGATAAGCATCGGTGTATTTTTCTCCTAACATTTATTTTACCTGCATACATATATATTTGTAATACACTGTTTTATAATCTATTATTTACTTCATTTTTAAATTTTTTATTACGTTAGTTACCATACAGAATGTCATTAGTTTTTGATGTAGTGTTCCAAGATTCATTGTTTACGTATAATACCTAGTGCTTCATAATATATCATGACAAAACATATTGAGAAAATACATTGTTACATGATTTCTTTATGATTCTTTTTTTGTATTTAATCAATTTGAGGGGACGCCTGAGTGGCTCAGTCCTGTAAGGGATTGGCTTTGCTTAGGTCCTGATCCTGCTACCTGCTCAGCAGGGGGTCTGCTTCTCCCTCTGCCCCACCCCCTGTTTAGGTTCTTCGTGAGTGTATGCTGATGTGCTCTCTCTCTCTCTCTCAAATAAATAAATGAAATCTTAAAAAAATAATCTGTTTGATTTTGTTTTTAAGTACATTTATTTTTATATCTAAGCATAAATTTAAATAAATGCATAGCAGAAACATTCGTATATATTTTAAACTTTTTTCCTACTATTTTCAATTTTTTTGCTCTTTTGCTTTCCACCTTGCTATGCCCATCTTCACTCATAATACATATGGTTCACTCAGCACATAACAAAGTGCCTGCCAACCCCTACCTCTTACCCCACCATTTTAGGATAACATGTCTTGTTTTGATTTTTCTGTGTTTGGGTGCTTGTAAGTATTTCTTTTTCAGGATAATTTTAACATTATAAAATTTACAGATTTCACCAGGGTAAGAGGAGGTATACTGTTTTTTAATTAGACTACTATTTTCTGACTGCTTTTGGTTTAAAATCTTTGCTTCATTTAGAGAGATTTCTACTTTTTTAAAAAAGATTTTATTTATTTATTTGAGAGAGAGAGAGATCACAAGTAGCCAGAGAGAGAGAGGAGGAAGCAGGCTCCCTGCTGAGCAGAGAGCCCAAGGCGAGGCTCGATCCCAGGACCCTGAGATCATGACCTGAGCCCAAGGCAGCGGCTTAACCCACTGAGTCACCCAGGAGGCCGAGATTTCTATTTTTTTTAAATTATTTCCTCTTATTCTTTGCTTGTAAATTGTGTTATCTGTTGTGTTTTATGTGTGTAATATATGTGTGTATTTTATGTGTTATCTGTATATGTAATATACATATGTAATAAACAATAATACATATATAATAAACATATATTAACATATGTATCTGTTGCACTCTGTTTTAAGCACTGTTATGTGCATAGAAATAGATACAATCAGTTGTAGATACAGAGGTTGCTGTAGATATAATGATTGTGTGTGTGTGTGTGGACATATAATATAAGGAAACTTAAACTCAGAACAATGAGTGACTTACCCATAGTCAAAGAGATGTGAAACAGAGTAACTGGCCCTGGAACCTAGGCATTCTCCTCTAGAAGTTGTGTTATTCATTACTCTGAATTTATAAAGAAATATAAATGTAAATATATTAATATTTGTATTAATATAATATGTTTCTGTACCGTATACATAAATGTGTATATATTTATATCTTGTGTGTGTGTGATTTTGAAATTTCTCTATGCCTGAAGTGTTTTTAAAAAATCATTTCATTTTTAAAAACATGTTTTCTCTAATTTCTGGGGAAAGTTTTTTGGCATATCTACTCATACTTTAAGAATTCCATTTGTTGTAATATCCATTTGGATTTTTGGTGCCTCCGTTATATTTTTTTTAATTTGACATTTATGCTTTCAATTTGAAGTAATTTTTCTGTTCTTACTCATTTTTAATGGGTATCATGTTCTTCCATTATAAAGATTACAAAGAGATAGCCATATATTTATGTTTCTTGTGATATGTTTTTTCCAGTAGAAGGTCATTCATTTGATTCCTTGGCTAATTGAGCTACTTTGAACTCTTCAATCTGCTAGTATTTTTATAAGTACTAAATACTATTTATTTTTTCCTTCTAGAAGGATGAGAGAAAATATATTTTTTATAATTTTAAGTTGCTGGTGGATTTTACTAGAGAATAGTGGACATCTTTGGAGAGATATTGGAGACTTAATGAAATGAGAGTTCCAGGGCTTGGATTTCCGTTGTTTCACTTGGCTGCATTGGGTGGTCAGTAACAAATCAGGAGTAAAGAGTTACCTTTGGAGGAGACATGGCTAAAGCTTGACTGTCATAGGGACTAGTATTTTTCCTTTTTCTTCACTTGTGTCTGTAGTGGTCATTCTCTTGTATCATCAGCACAGCTGTCCCCTCTTACTAATCAGTAACAGAAATGTTTCCAATTCACTGTGTAGAAATGTAAATGAGGATTGGACACTGAAGTAGCCCATAGAGCTTAGGGGATCCTGGCACCTTGTGAACGTCTCAGGACTGAGCAGTCCCTCCAGTGGGCCCTGTGGCCTCCCCCTTTTCATGAAGCCCTTTTGCTTTGAGTTCGGGAATGTCAGAAGAGTGGACCTCTGGAGACCCTGACTACTTATTTTCCACATGGGCCTTTTTTGGGGGAGGCTTTGTCTTACTCATTTATTGAAAAAACAGACTTTGAGTGCCTCCTGTATCTCATTTACTCTTGTTAGTTCCACCTCTCTGTTCTGTCTCTTTAAATCAGTGTAGTGGAAATTCCTTAAAATTCTTGGCATATGAATGGACTTTTTTGCCTGGCTTCCAGTACACATACCAATTCTCGACCACTATGACATTTTACTTATGCATTTCACTGGGAATTTTAAATGGGTGGAGAATTTAATAAATGAATTTCTAAGATCAACCTTAGTAAGACTTACCAATAATTAAGCTTGGAAATATTGAATTCAATATACAAATATTAAAATAATGTGCACAGAAAGTGAGAATTGGGCTCTGGAAGAAAAGATGTATTTCCATCTGCTCCAAGAAGCCTTTCCAGTATTTTTCTCTCTCCAAATTCCCATGGCCCTTCTTAACTATTTTTATGCTTACGACCATCCTGTGTAGGAGGTATATGTGTGTGGTGGGGAGTGGACTCCACAACCAAATTATAATCTTCTTGAGAACTGGGACAGTGTCATCTTTAAACTTTCTAGTTTCAAGCATGTACTATTTATCAGCATTCATTTGGTAATTATTGAATCATTTATGTACTTTGTACTGATAAAATTTAGATGGTTTAGCATTATAGGGGTGGCAGCAAATGGAGGGGATCCTCAATGCTAGAAATCTAGGATAGATTTCTTTTTTTCTTTTCTTTTTCTTTTCTTTTTTTTTTTTTTTAGTGAGTTCTATGCCTAATATGGGGCTTGAATTCATGAGCTGGAGATCAGGAATCGCATGCTCTTCTGACTGAGCCAGCTAGGCACCCCTAGGCTAGATTGCAATTTTGTAATTGATAAGTTGTGGAGGGGTTTTGGTGAATATATTTGCTTGGGAATCCAAGTGTTACTCTCTATGTGTTTTGATCAGTAATTGTATCTATGTGTTTTGATCAGTAATTGTATCTTCCTCATCTAAAAACATTTTTAAAAGTTTCAGTGTTTCATAATCCTAACACATAAATAATCTTGTAGATTTTCCTAAATGTATTGAAAATTGACATCAAAAGTTACCATCATTTGGTGATAAAGATGCCCCATCATCTACAGAACTCTTTAAATATTTTGCCTCTCTTTTCTCAGGCCCTACTTCTATCTAATGTTTCTCGAAAGAGGTTTTCAACTGGGGAAATTACTAACTTGATGTCAGCAGATGCCCAGCAGCTCATGGACTTGACAGCAAACCTCAGTCTCCTCTGGTCAGCCCCTTTTCAGATCCTGATGGCCATATCACTTCTTTGGCAAGAGCTGGGTCCAGCTGTGTTAGCAGGGGTGGCAGTCCTTGTGTTTGTGATACCAGTAAATGCTTTAGTTGCAACTAGAGTCAAAAAGCTAAAGGTAAGAAAAAGACAGCGTCCTTTGACATATGTCAAACAGAAGCTGAATTTTCTGACTAGAGTTGACATAACCATCTAGTTAATTCTGTACATGTGGAAATAATCCAGATTTATCATTCATTCATTCATTCAACCAGTATTGATTGGATATCTGTCCTGTGCAAAGTACAGCAGTGAGGAGAGCTGATCAGTTCCTGCTTTTATTAGAGGAGAAAGGCATTAAGAAATAAATAAAGAAGATAATGCCTGGTGTTAATTTGTATACAAAGAAACAGAACTTAGACTAGGGCGATAGAGTAACAAAGAGCGCCATTTCACATACAGGGGCAGTAAAGTCCTCAGGAAGGAAACGATATATCAGCAGGGTAAGGGAGGAATCCATGTGGGTATCTGAGAAAAAGATTTACTAAGCAGAAAAAATGGTGTACACACAGCCTGGGGGTGAGCGTATGCTCATTGTTTCTAAAGAATGGGCTACAGTGATCCAGGAGTGACCTCGTACAGCAAGGAGATAGTAAGTGCTTAACTGAATTCATTTGAATATTCTTCCTTTACATTCATTCATTCATCTTAAATTTTTTTGACACCTGCCATGTGCCAGACAGTGTGCACAGTGCTGTACTGTAGGAATGGAGAAACAGGACACAGTTCAGTGCCCTGGAAAGCCACACACGCCGTCAGGAGAGAGACAAATGGTTTCATGTGTTAAAGTAATGACACAGGTGCAGCTGTATTGCTTATGGCACTTATTATTTTAAGTGGATCAAAGATGAATAATATCTATATATGGACATGCAAATATGTCAATCAGATATTAGGGGAAAAAAGAAAGAAACACACGTATGTATGTATATGTGTATATTATGTACATAGGTGTATAATTATCCTTAATCCAGTTTTTAAAATGTGAATATGCCAATGCATGTGGGTATGATAGAGATGCATAAATGAAGTTACATAGATATGAATGAATTTGTATATGCATAAAAAGAATCTAGAGATAAAGCAGTCTTTGAAGAATAGTTACCTAGAGGGGCGCCTGGGTGGCTCGGTTGGTCAGGTCGCCAGCTCTTGGTCTCAGGGTCATTGATTCAGCATGGAGCCTACATTTAAATAAATAAATAAATAAATAAATAAATAAATGTATGTATGTATGTATGTATGTTATCTAGAAAGTAGAATTAGATGGAAGGAGGGAGATTTTTCACTTATTACCTTAATACATTGAGGTGATGAGGATTTACACCTTCTTTTATATTTTTCTGAATTTTTAAAATTCAGATTCATTACCAAATAATTAAAAAAGATGACTAGTCTTTAAAGATGAGAACCAGAAAATACCATGTAACTATGAAGTAATTATGAACCACTGACACATTAGTGTTTAGAATAATAAGCTTGTTTATAATTTTAATAAATACTTTTAAGCTAGCTTTTTAAAAAAATTTATATTTTAAATAATTTAAATTCAGATATTTAGGACTAGAAATAGATTTGGGGAACCTTAATGTAGAGGCCTAAAACTTTCAAAGAGTGCAATATTATGTACAAATATGCTAAGCAGAAAATAGGCCTTTAATTGTGCAAACAATATTATAGATATTAACATGTAAATCTGTACTTTGTTAGATATACAAATATTGTACTTATGATTATTTATATCATAATTGTGACAGTATTATTAGAAGAAACTCTTAAGAAGCAATATCCAAGCACTAATAAGGATAAAATAATATAAATGTTAAATATTTGAATAAATATACAGTAATTACATAGGCTTTGCCAAAAAAGAGCCAGTATTTGAAAATACACATTTTTTTTAAATGACTTTTTTTTATTTAATTGTGAGAGAGAGAGAGAGATTGAGGACTCAGGCAGAGGGAAAAGCAGGCTCCCTCCTGAGCAAGGAGCCCAATGCGGGACTTGATTCCAGGACCCTGGGATCATGACCTGAGCCAAAGGCAGATGTTTAACTGACTGAGCCACCCAGGAGTCTTAAAATACACATTTTAATCACAAGTATTAATACTCAAGATAGTGTATGTACAATATACAGACCTTTATTTTTATTCCTGTGATACTTCTGTTATGTATTGTATATGTAAATAATTTATAGAGTTTGGGGAATTTTATCCCATTTTAATAGAAGATGGATATTATTTTATTATTCAATTTTAAACAAATTACATCTAAATTAATACTATATTTTGTGCTATTTTGTGAAATGTACACCTTGCTTATATCTACTGCTGACTACTTTTAGGTTTTAAAATATCTATTTATAACTAATTTTTAACATTATCAGTAGAATAATATATGAATATTTTAAGATGATTTTCAACTAAATATTATATAAAATGGAAAAAATAGACTATTTTTTAAATAGCTGTGGCCATGTAAGTTAAATTATTAGCAACCTTCTCAAATATGCTATCATTTTATTCCCTTAAATAGAAAAGCCAAACGAAGAACAAAGATAAACAGATAAAACTACTCAATGAAATCTTACACGGAATTAAGGTAATATACAAGGAATATGACTTTAATTTCACCATTTAGAATATAGCAATGTTAGTCAATAAATGAATTTTTTATCATTCTTAATATCAAAGTAATTATATAATTGTATATAAAATTATTGGCAGAATATTTCAGATTTCAGATGTATAGGAATTCTTATTGCTAAAATAGTATTTAAGTAAAAACCAAATAAAATGCAGGTGTTTTCTTTTTGTTTCTCACCCAAAAAGTGAACACAAATACCCCAAAAGACGCAAAAAAATGTCTTGTTTGAAGGGATTGGGTAGAAGAGAAGGAATGAAGCAGGCGAGAGTGGCAATAATGTCATCCTCAGTGTGAAGGCAGGTTTATATGTGGGAAATGATGACATGTCATTCAGGTTCTTTTATGTGGAATAGAAATTATCATACAAATATTATTCTGCAAAAGGTAACGTTATAAGGAAGTTACTTGTTCCATAAGGAAGTTACGCCCCATGCCGTTAATATTTTCTCTATGATAAAACAGTGAAACCAACCTCATGAACTTTCAGATGGATAGATAGATAGAATTTCAAATCCTGTTGCATCTAGATTATGCCTTAACAGTTTTTCTAAAGGGCAAAATTTACAAAGTCCACATAGAATTTCCTTCTGGAACTGATAGTTTCATTGGAAATTTCCTCTGTCTGGTGCATCTACCATTGTAAACATAGGATATGCCCATGATATGTACACATTGATTCACTTTCGGAATCAATAAAAATTATGCTGTATTGTGCTGTGTAGAACTTTTACAACATTGAAAATTACTAAAGTGAAAGATATTGTTAGATAAAAGATACCCTGAAAAGAGACTAATATTCATTTATTTATCTGAAATTAAGAATAGCCTTAAGTAGCTCTGAAATTGAACTCAGATTAAATTATTGAATAACTGAGATTATGTGATTAAGGTCAGACATTCCCAAAGTAATGTGATCCAGATGACTCTTGGACCTCTCAGTGGATTAACTGATAACCCCTGTATTCATAAAAAGTACAGCAGTGTATGTGTATAGGTTTTAAATATTGATATTCTTAAAAGGAAATTTATATTATTAGTAAGACTAGGACAGTGTAGATAAAATAAAGAACATCTCCTGAAGATTTGAGCAAAGTCTAAAATTTGAAATCGCAATCCCAGTAGTGACTAACGAGAATACTGGTAGAGGACCAACTATAGGCAAGTTGAAAGTATAGCATAGTTTAAAGGTGTGGGCGGTCAGCATTCCTGGGGTAAGGATAACAGATGCCATGGCCTCTCTCTGATAATGATGGTAGCTATCATTTAGTGAACATTTTCTATGGATCATACACTCTACTTATATCTGTTTCCTCATATAATTTTTATAAATCCCAAGAAAATAATTTCTCAGTCTCATTTTTCATACAAGGAAACCAAGTCTCTGTGCAATTAAGTGTCATGTCTAAGTTCACAGTGCCAGTGAGAGATTTTTAGGGTTCTCCAGAGAAACAGAAAATAAATTATTTATATTCCAATTTACAATCTCAAAACACCAGTCATCTTTCTGAAAAATGGCTTCAAGTCCCATGCCATCAGTTTCCAAGAAACTGGGAGTCCAGGGAGAAGACTGTAGCTATTAAGAAATGAGGAGTGGATTGAAGTGAGAGTTGGACCAGCAGGAAAAGTACCAAGATTAAGCTAAACAGAATGTGCTATGGAGCTTATGCCAAGAGCTGGGATGTTGCCAAAGTCTGACTCAAGAATAAGCTATTGGTGGGTAAGAAGGACCTAAGGTTAGAGAGAAATGGTGATTTTCTTCTTCCAGCCACTACCTCCCCAAGAAATCACAATTCAAGAAAATATTTTGACTCAGCTAAAAATAGGGGCATTTTACTTTATGAGTTTACCAACTTTTTTTTTTTTAACTTTTACAATTGCGTATGTGGGGGGGGTAGGCTGTGTATATTTGCATGTATACATGTTTTTATTTCTTCTATGATATTGATTATCAAATAGTCATTGTCTGATTCCTTTACAGATTCTCAAGCTTTATGCATGGGAATCTTCCTATCAAAAGAAGATTATTGAAATTCGAGAACAGGAATTGGAAGTACAAAAATCAGCTGGGTATCTTGCTGTATTTTCTATGCTGACATTAACTTGCATTCCATTCTTGGTGAGTGTATATAATATTTCCCATTTTGATTTTCAAATTCGATTTGTAGATTCACCTCCAATTTACCTGGAATTAAGGTGTCCAAAGTGAAATCTTTTATATTTGAAATAAAATTTTCAAGAAATGCAGTCATTGATTTATGTAGATTAGGGAATGGAAGTTTTAAAGAAGGGGAAAATATGTGCTTTCTCATTGGTCTGTATTTTTTACAAATAATAAAATTTTACTTCTTTGTAAATGTCTCACAGCTCAAACATATGCTATTCTATTCTTTTTTTTTTTTTTAAAGATTTTGTTTATTTATGTGACAGAGAGATCACAGGCAGGCAGAGAGGCAGGCAGAGAGAGAGAAGGCAGCAGGCTCCCAGCTGAGCAGAGAGCCCGATGTAGGGCTCGATCCCAGGACCCTGAGATCACGACCCAAGCTGAAGGCAGAGGCTTAACCCACTGAGCCACCCGGGCGCCCCTATGCTATTCTATTCTTAAACCATATAACCTGTATTCCAGAGTTTCGTTTCAACTCTAGAATGTCTTGATTTGTGTGATTAATCCCTTTTAAGCAAAACCCAACACACTATATGGAGCTGGGAAGAGAATAAACATTTATTGAATGTTACTTCTGCATGTCAGATAAGTTATAGAGATTGCCTTATTTCATTCTTACAATAATAAAGTCTCACTTTTCTCATTTCACAATAGGAAATGGAAGTCCATTCTAGTTTGGGATATATCCTCAAAGTTATAGAATTAGTATTTGGAGGCAAATTGATATGAACGGAGGCCATTCTCTATCATACCATGTACACTTTAGGAGTCCCATGCTATATAAACTAGAGTATAAATTGCCTTGAGGTGTAAAGCAATGAGTAAAAGCCAAAGGGTAACGAAACCACATAGAACTGAAGCATCAGATTTAATTAAAGTTACCATTCCCGATGGTCAGAGAGTCAGGAGAAATTCCATATGTCTCTTTCATTGGTAAGTTAAAATATTGTTATTTTTTATTTAAAAATATATGTTGGTATTATGAAAATAAAAGCAATATTTACATTTGGAATTCTTTGGTAAAAATGTCCAAGAAGATTTTGCTTAAGATAAGTCTTAGGTACGTGATAGTACCTTCTCATGCATATATGAACTTTTCTGCCTTTTCTAAATGAAATTTACAAGAGTAAATATAAATGGTATGGGCCATAAGTTATTTGTACTTTTTTCAGTTAATTTTATGACTCACAGAAAGTATAACCACTACATATGAATCAGAATATACACATACCACTGGAAAATAAATTTACGTAATACTCCATCTTGAAAAAAAAGGTCAATTAGTATACATTTTATTTTATTTTTAAATTTATTTCTCAGAGAGAGAGAGCAAGCAAGGGAAGTGAAAGGCAGAGGGAGAAGCAGACCCTCCATTGAGCAAGGAGCCTGAGGCAGGACTTGATCCCAGAACCCCAGAATCGTGACCTGAGCTGAAGGCAGATGCCTAACCAACTGAGCCACCCAGACTTCCAGTAGTATACAATTTAAATGGGAGGGGTGACTCTAGTTAAGAACGTATTGTCTTATAGAAGGGAGCTGGACTGCATGGTCCCAAGGATGCAATGGTCTAAGATATATAATTATATGATCTGTGTATCTTAGTGTGCTGAACATTTATTTTATATTCTTCAGCAATCACACTGGATGACATTGAATTTTTGTAAACAACAATAAAACAGGTTTTAAATTTTTTCCCCTATTTTTGGAACCTTAACCCATCCTGTTCTTAGCATTGAGTCATTGAAGGAAGGAATATGTCTCTGTTTTTCAGGTGTCCCTGGCAACATTTGGCATCTATTTCTTATTGGATGAAGGAAATATTTTAACAGCCACCAAAGTGTTTACATCTATGTCTTTGTTTAATATTTTGAGGCTTCCTTTGTTTGATTTACCAATGGTGATCTCAGCTGTAGTCCAGGTACATCCAAAATATGTTTAAACTAAGAATCATTCATCCACTGGAGTCTATGGTTTTACATATTTTCTCTCTTTCTTTTTTTCATTATTTATTTTGCTTTTTGTGGTAGTTCCATGCTGCCTTCAAAATTAATCTCCCTGAATTAAGGAGTAATAGAAAACTTTAAAGAATGGAAGGAGACATGTCTTCTTTGCCTATGCTTTTTTTCTATCAAAATGATTTTTAAGTATTTCAATATAGGATATTGTTTTCTTTGCGAAGTGTTCATTTCTGTTATTTAGCTTTTTAAAATTGGTGTCAGATGCTGTGCCATCAAAAGGCTCATTTTCTGTTTTCAGTTGAAAAATTTTTAGTGAGGTGCTTTTTATGGAACTGGATATGAATGTTTTCCCAAGGTTCAGCAGCATTTCCTCTGCACTGAATGAATAAAGCAGGGAGACCCGTGCATGGCTAATACCAGTCTGCCAACCAACCTTGTATGAGGTATTTGGTTCGGCCTACCTTCATTGTAATCTCCAGTCTCTGGAGACGCTTTGAATACTATAATGAGTAGAAAGCTGCTAAAACCACAGGGAATATGAAGAAGTGAGTTCCTTGAATCCTCTGTCCTGCTATTTTTTGTTAAATTTTTTGAATGTCTGGTTTGGGTTGCCTGGGTGTCCCCACTGATCCTTTTTCTTTTCTTTTTTTTTTTTTTAAGATTTTATTTATTTATTTGACAGATAGAGATCACAAGTAGGCAGAGAAGCAGGCAGAGAGAGAGAGGAAGGGAAGCAGGCTCCCCACCGAGCAGAGAGCCCGATGTGGGGCTCCATCCCAGGACCCTGAGATCATGACCTGAGCCAAAGGCAGAGGCTTTAACCCACTGAGCCACCCAGGCGCCCCTGATCCTTTTTCTCAAGTCTGAGTTCATAAACAAAGTGAAGCTTGGCTTATTAGAATCAGCTCTTTGATTAAGGACTTTGCCTTTAAAACTTTTATATTATTTGAATAAATAGTAACTTATAGTTACTTCATGGTAACTATAATGGTAATAATGATATTAAATTGTATTAATTATATGGAAATTATAGTAGTAATAGTAGTATATTATTTGAATAAAGAATTAATTAGATAGGGAATACCAAATAATCCACCTTTGTTACAGGATACCTTTTTTGTTCTTGTCATTTTACTAATAATGACCAACAGAGGGCATAGAAGTACTGTTGAAGTGATGCTTGTAACAACACTTGTTTCGTAGCATTCTTCTCTTAAGAAAGATGCCATTCTTAGAATAAGTTTTGTTTTGCTTTTGAAATTAGACTCTAGCTAAAGGTCTGGTATCTCAAAGTGTTCTCCAACTCCTAATGGTACACTTCTGCCTTCACTAAATAAAAACAGAGAGCAATTATCAAAAGGAAGAAAGAGAAGGAAAGGAAAGAAAGAGAACGAGCCCTGCATACTAATATGATGCACTTGGTAAACAAACCATGGCCCAGTTACATCTTATCCACTAACAATAGATGTCTTCTAGCATTGAGTGAATAAAAATGCACTAGAGATTTCTTGTAAGTCAGTTTCAGGAAAACAAAATTGATCTTATTTATCCTAATTGTAGCTAAGCACTTTTGTAGCTATTTTACTGAAACTCGGCGTTATTATTGCCAAAGCTATTGTTTAATATTCAGAAGCTGAATTCATTCAACAATTCTGATGTTTTTAAAAACTAATCTTTCTATAATTATTTAGTTATTATGTCTTTACTAGAGTGTTAAGGAGGAATTTTTGTTTCTTTTTTCTCATACCTTCCTGCATAAATGACTTCTGTTTTGATCTTTGATTCTTGAAGCCATTCTTTCCTTTCAGGAATGAAATTATTTATAAACATTAGAACAATTCAAGCTATGCTTGCTGAATATTTATATCACTGTCTTCAATTTGCATCGCAGATTTTTAATCATGCTGCAAGTCTTTCTAATTGAAGTTCTACTTGACCCCCAGATAAATTCCATCTGTGTTTATTTTGATAGACAAGAGTATCATTGGATCGTTTGGAAGACTTTCTCAACACTGAAGAGCTTCATCCTCAAAATATTGAAACAAACTATATAGGAGGTCAGCATTTCCTCTGCATTCAATATTTATTTGACTTCCAGGTTGAAAATCATTGACTCTACAATGCATCATTGTATTTATTGTTCTTCTCAGATCATGCCATTGGTTTTACAAATGCTTCCTTCTCCTGGGATAAAACAGGGATTCCAGTACTAAAAAAGTAAGTCATGGTTTGGGAAAAATTAAAAACAGAAATTTTTTTAGCATTTAATTCTATACTGTTTCATATTTTTATTTCTTAGCATTTTTAAAGGAGAAGATGATGATACTGAATTGAAATTTAAAAGGTTGTTATTATTTTTTTTTTAAACCTCTCAAGATACCTTCTATTTTTACGGATTTTTTTTTTAACTCTCTTGTTTTCTATTCATTTCCTCTGTTTCCACTGCAGCATTTGTTGTTTGCATTTTGGAAGGTTGGGTATTCCTAGAATATTGTAGTAGCATATGAAGAGCAGCAATCTCAAGGATGATCCTCAGTGCTCTGACTTATCTGGGAAAAACCATTAAAAACGTAACAAGAACTTCCTGTATCATCTCTGTCTTTTTCTTGTCATGCAGCTTGAACATAAAGATTCCAGAAGGAGCTTTAGTGGCTGTTGTAGGGCAAGTGGGATCTGGAAAATCATCTGTGCTTTCTGCCATTCTGGGGGAAATGGAGAAACTTACAGGAGTTGTTCAAAGAAAGGTAAAGCCAACAATGCTTTCATTCCACATCTCCTAGTGTAATAGGCTATGGCCAGCACATGGTTAGCGTCAATAAGAATTTATCAAATCAAATTGAAGATGTAAGTATTTAATGGGCATTTCTAGTTTGTAGCAAACATTTCAATTTCCACAAAAAATTGATTAGCTGTGGATGGTTTAGTAACAGCATTGTGTCCTCCAAATACTTTAGTGAATCATGTTTGAATGCTTATGGTAATTGTTTGATGATATTAACTGAATTACAGCCAATTATAGAGAAACTAATATGATTTATATTTTAATTTGATTTGGTTTCTAATTATCATTCATTGCAACGTTGCCTAAGTAATTACAGCCACATTTCTAAGAAGACTTATAGTTGCTCAGGGGTAGGATCTTTGACCCAGAAAAACTATCAGAAAACCAGTAATATTATTTTTAAATACTTTTAATTTCAGCTCTTGGACTATAGAGAGGACTACTCCAAGCCTTTTGTTGTGTTCTTAAAAGTGAACAGAAATAAGAATTCTACAAGTTCTTAATCAGCTATTGTTGTTTTTGAAACACTAGACTATCTAATGAGTTTTTCCTTAGATTTAACTAGCTCTTAGGTAAACTACTAACCTAATCCCTCCTCATTTCTGACAAGATGGCGGGGTTCTATGGATGTTAGACCAGTTTCTTCACAGTTTTTCTCTCTAGGAAGAATCAACTCCAACTCTATCATTTTTTCTTCATAATATGTATTTCCTCTTATCCTTATATCTTTCCTGATTCTAGTCCTCTAATGATTAGTCCTTTTTCTTTTCTCTTTTAGCATTACTGTCACTTATTTTAGAATCAACTATGGTATCTGGGACTTTTTCTGATAAGGTTATACTTTTTTTTTTTTTTAAAGATTTTATTTATTTATTTGACAGACAGAGATCACAAGTAGGCCGAGAGGCAGGCAGAGAGAGAGAGAGGAGGAAGCAGGCTCCCCGCAGAGCAGAGAGCCAGATGTGGGACTCGATCCCAGGACCCTGAGATCATGACCTCAGCCGAAGGCAGAGGCTTAACCCACTGAGCCACCAGGGCCCCTGATAAGATTATACTTAATGAATAACATGACTTTTTAACTTTAAGTGTACCGTCTTTGTACCCTTCTGTTCTTCATAATGATATAGTCAGTCATTTGTCTATAGTTGAAGATGACTGTAACTTCTCTAAGACCAGTGAGTATCCTTTAAAAATATGATTGTCATATTGACTTTATTTTCGTTTATTGAGTGCCTTCAGCTATTTTTACCAAGCAATTATTGCACACATACTAGGTGGCTGGCCTTAGTACCAGGGAAACAGGCATGAATATGACATATCCCCTCTTTTTACAGTTTATAGTCTAGTGGGGGGAATACTAAAATCAATTATGATAAATGTTTAAATCAGATATAAAAGAATGAATCAAAGTATTAAAAAAACAACAAACTGAAGAGTTAGAAAAATTATTAGAGATGGTAGCCTTTCACTTGATCTTGAAATATAATTAGGAATTGATCAAGATAAAAACAATATCAACTCTGGATTTCATCTAATGCATTAATGTCCAAAAACCTAGCCTGGTTCTTGGCACAGAGTCAGCTAGCTCCCTGTGAATTTTTATGGTTATTGTTATCTTTATTATGATTGTTAAAGCTCTCATGGTAAGATTTAAAGATTATTTCTGATACCTTTGAGGGTTTGAAATTAAGAAACTGTTCATAGTGATGCAAAAAATCATAACAATGCAGTTACTAGTCACAAGACAGAGAGGACATCCTTTGTTGTGGAAGGGTTGTGGAAGGGTTGTGGAAGGGAGAAGATATTATCTGTCAGTATAATGGACAGTTTTTCATCCTTCAGGAAGTTCTTTGGTTGGGTTGTGGAAGGAAGGGTTGTGGAAGAGAGAAGATATTATCTGTCAGTATAATGGACAGTTTCATCCTTCAGGAAGTTCTTTGGTCTGGAGCAATGGCAGGATATGAGGTGTCACACTCTGAATTATTTCCCCCCATTTTTTTTTTTTTTTAAAGAGAGGGAGAGAAGGACAGGGGAGAGGCAGAGGGAGAGGAAGAGAGAGCATCTTGAGAACCTTAAGCAGGTTCCTTGCCCAGTGTAGAGACCATCTCAGGGCTCAGTCTCACAACCAGGAGATCATGACCCGAGCCGGAACCCTGAGTCAGATGCTTAACCGATTGAGCCACCCAGGCACCCCTCAAAACATTTTTAATCCTTGATTTATAACTGTCATTCTTATCCTCCCTAATTTAATAACAACAACAACAAAATTAACACTAAATATTTACAAGGTGCTTTCGTGTTTTATCTTTCTGTTCTTGGTGAGCATTTTTTTGAGGCATATCATATCACAACATTCAGCCTTCAGTCTCCTCGTTCTTAATATCAAAGATTCACACCAGGCACCATTCATGCAGTTTTCAGTATTCAGTCCATCAGGAACATTAGAGATTGGAAGACAGTTTTGGAATTAGCAAAACTTCTATTGTGGTTTCATTATTAAAAATAAAATGAAACAAAAACAATTTAACACATTTTCATTTGTATATGAAATTGAAGTAATAATTATTCTAAAAATTAAAGGAAAAATTTATACCTCTGTGAAAATGGATCAACTCTTCTTCAGCTCCATTCATACCAACACATCAAGTCTGTACTTCTCAATGTAGTATTTAGTTTCTGTTTTATATTTTGCAACATTTTTCCTGTTCTCCAGTCTTTTTTCTGAGTTCTTCCTCTGTTCCCCTTATCTTGCTAAACACGTAAGTGTTCAAAATCTCTATCACTTGAGAATTGATTTAATACTATTTTAATAAAAGGTTATTCACTAGGCAAGGCAATTCAAGAGAAATTACTTTTGTGTTCAAAATCAAGTCAGGTCAGAATTATATTGTTTGGGATCAAAAGCTACTCCATGTCTTACATGCACAACAAAGAAGAATTAAAATTTAATCTTTGGGGTGCCTGGGTGGCTCAGTGGGTTAAGCCTCTGCCTTCGGCTGAGGTCATGATCTCAGGGTCCTGGAATCGAGCCCCGCATCGGGCTCTCTGCTTGGTGGGGAGCCTGCTTCCCCCTCTCTGTGCCTGCCTCTCTGCCTACTTATGATCTCTGTCAAATAAATAAAATCTTAAAAAAAAAAAAAAGTTAATCTTTGATCTTTAAAGTACCTGGAGAAATCAAAAGGCTAATAGTTACATACATATCCGTAGGGTCGTAGGTCAAAAAGTACTTTAAGTGTCTTGTATTGTTATACAGTGCACAGTAGTCAAAATAAATTCTCTAAAATCAATGTATAGATAGAGACCATGGGGCAGACTGAAAGGTAAGACTCTAGTTCGAATACTGTAGGTCCTTTCTAAGAAAAGAAGGGTCAGTTAAAAGGATATGTTATACCGTAGAGTGTCATATATTCAGGAGTCATTTGAGTTATAAAATCATCAGAAAATGAGCTTAGGAACAGTGAGTATGTGGAAATAGAGATGTGCCACCCAAATGCCCCATCTAGAAAGGGCTTGCCTCCCAGCCATGGGAGTTCATGCAGCAAGTCAGCTCCTTCAGTGTTGGCCTGATGAGAACAGCTTGGCTGAGGCTGCACCGCAGAAATCTAGGCCAATTTACAGTAACATGGAACAGCTCTGAGGGGTGATACTCTGTATCTGTCTAGAGGGTTGGTCAAAGCTTTGTTGGATCTGGATCATGGTGTGACTTCTCCATCCACCCAATCCTCCTACCCTTTTTCCTTCCCCAAGAACTAATCCCAAATAAAAAACTCATACTCCGGTCTCAGTGTTATGTACTGAACTGTATTTCCCCCCAAGTTCATGTGTTAAAGTCCTAATCCCAAGAATGTGACTGTATTTGGAGATAGAGTCTTTAAAGAGGTAATTAAGTTAAAATATAATAAGGTAGGCCTTAACCCAGTATGACTGATGTTCTTAAGAGAAGAAGAAATTAAGACAAATACACCCTCACAGAGGGAGGGCCATGTGAAGACTCAAGAAAAGACAGTCATCTGCAAGCTAAGGAGATAGGCCTCAGAAGAAACCAACCTTGCCGACAACTTGTCAGATTTCCAATCTCTAGAACTGTGAGAAGAGAAATTTCTGTTGTTTAAGCAATCTAGTCTGTAGTATATTGTTACAGCAACTGGAGCTGACTAATACACTCAGTCTCTGCTTCCAGAAAACTCTACCAGAGGCAGAAAACTTTGATAGAAACTACAGTGAAAACAAATAAGCACAAAGTAACTCATTTGAAGAGGCCTCTAATAAACATATATAAAATTAAAATGTCAAGAGGATATAGTTACATTTAAGAAATAACCTAGTTTTTTTTAAAGAAATTCAGTTTAAAGTTAAAGCAAAACCATGGACTGAATATGTTCCTTTAATGTGGTACATGCAACTTTTCCTTTTTCCTTGTTAAGAGCGTCTCTTTTATTTCTTCCTTTTTTAGGGTTCAGTGGCTTATGTTGCCCAGCAGGCCTGGATTCAGAATTGCATTTTACAAGAAAACATTCTCTTTGGCTCCATCATGCAGAAGCAGTTTTATGAGCGAGTATTGGAAGCCTGTGCTCTCCTTCCTGATTTGGAGCAGTTACCAAATGGAGATCAAACTGAGATTGGAGAAAGAGTAAGGAAATATAATTTATCATATGCAGGAATAAAACTCCATTCAGCCATACTAATAAAATATTTATAGTCTTTTTCCTGAGGTGCTGGAGAGCCACACAAAACTATAATTTTTTAAAAATCATGACAGAATTTCTATGAAAGAGATGGCAATATTAAGGACAAATAATTATCTGTAATTGACTATTTGGAAAACAGATTTAAAATCAGCAGGAAATTCTGTCGTTAGGACCCATGTGGGGGAATGAGAGCCCACCAACGGGATCATCAGCTCTTTGTTTTAGCTGCTGGCTCACTGTCTAATGAGTGAATGATAGTTTTGTTTTTGTTTTCTCTTTGTCTCTTGTGCACAAAGTCAAGCCTAGGACAGCAGCAACAGAGCTCCCGTCTCCAGCGGTGGCACCGAGGCCAGGTTCTAAAAAGGCTCAGGGACAATGCTGTCATCATTGTGCCTTCTCCATGTTGGCTCATTCTTGCTTAAGAGGATCTCGTTTCCCATAGTCTTTGTTCTATTTTATTTTCATTGCATTAATGAATAGTCATTATGCTGCCCAGTGTTTTGGAGTTAAAACAAAACAAGATAGCGTGAGCCAAAGCATGAACCCCGAGAGATTATCTCCGACCCGTGACTAAAATCTCCATTAATTAAACATGAATGCAAAAGCGGCCTCTGCCTGCGATTCATGTGTGCTGTGGAGATGAGGAAATGATCCTTGCCAAGTGCTTTGCATTTCTGAAAAGAGTGTCAGGTCAGCGTAGCATTGTTAGGCATTTTTACCCCTGGCCCCTGTTGTTTCCTAGTCCTCTGATATAAATTGATAAAATAGAGAACAAAATTATAGCAAGTGCACATTTAAAAAATCTAGAATGAGGTGAAATTTACCTTTTAAGTAGACTTACGTTGGCTTCGCTCGTGGTCTGCTACTTTGCGGATGTATTTTCTCAAGTTATTAAACAGATTTTTTTCCCCACATCTCTGTTTTTATTCTGGTGTCTTCACTGTTGGCAGGCAAAAATGGCTCCATAGCTAAAATTACACAGAAATGTGACTTCTTCAAACTTGTTAATATATATTGAATATTATGCTGATAAAGCCTATCTCTAATAATATGAAATAGTTGATAGTATGTAACTAAAAAGAATCCAAAGAAGAAAAATTTCCAAAATATAAAGTATATATTTAATATAGGCATAAATACTATTGCCATTTATAACTTTAGCTTTTTATTATTAAATATCTCCCAATCTGATGATATGCTTTAAAATAAACATGTAATTGAATATTTCAAAAGACAGTCTGCTTACAGCTGTTTAGAATCTTCTTCACTTTCATTTATCTTTCCCTTTGGAATTCTTCAATTGACCACAATTACTTATTACTGTATTATATGCCTTTATTGTGCTGTGGGGTACACAGTGGTGAGCAAGAGAGCTGTCACCCTGCTTTTTTCAGTGTAGTGGATCTCTGCCAATGAAATTATCAGTTGTCTTTATTAATATTTATTAATCATCAGACACAGTCTGTGTACCGGGAGTGCAAGGATGAATTTAGCTCCTAGTCTTGTGAGGAAGACTGATGTGGGTATAGCCGTCTCTGGCAGTGGGATGAGTAACTGGAGTACCACCAGGACAGGGATGGAGGGGACGAGTCAGTTGGAACACCCAGTTGGAACACTGTTGGAACACAGTTGGAACACCCAGTTGGAACACTGGGTGGAAGATTGCTTTTAGAGAGGACTTCCTAGAGTGAATAGCTTTGGAATTGAGAAGGGAGGGTTTGGGCTCCCTAGCAGAGCAGACTAGTGTCTGCTAGTCTGGTTGGCAGACTGCAGTCACGTTGGGACAGTATGGAAATATGAGTTAATACGAGAACAGGAGTATTATACGAAGGAACTTGCTGTTGCTCATGGACGATGGCAGATGAGATGTGGGCATTGTAGGTTTTTAAACAAGGTGATTACATAATCCCAGGCTATGCAATGACAAGGCAGGGGTATGTACGTTGGAGAGAGGAGTGATTGGGTGATAATAGCGAGGTTGATTGGATCGGTACTTGATGTTGGATTTGTTGTAAATATTTTACATTCATCTTATTAGATGCTCATGACGCACCCACGAGTTGGGGGCTGTTATAATCACACACACACACATGCACGCACACACACACACACACACACACACATTCATACACACACAGGTATCATATTACTTTATATATGTTTTCATGCCTCTCCCCTGCTAAACTGTGACCTCCTCATGATAGAGGCTCAGTTTCATTTATGTTTGAATGCCAAGTGTTGGTGTAGCACCCAGAATATGGTTCTACAAAGGAGGTATTTGTTGAGTAGGCGGAGGATGAGAAAAGCAAAAAAACAATGGCATTTTACAATTAGAGGTAACTGGCTAAGTTCTATGCTGCAGGGAGGGCTTTTAAGCTAGATCTGTAAACACTAAATATAAAATAAATCAAGTAAATTGGGCCTGGCCCCATAATTCTCTATATGTGGCTGTACATGTCAACTTTAATTCTCACAGGGAATGATGTATATTCCTTATTCCTGCTTCTTAGAGTTGTACTTTTGCCAACAAGACTTGTACTGATCTTTCTACAGAATAAAATAGGACATTGTGATTACTGCTTTGGTAATTTAGCTATTATTATTCTCCATTTTCCATGTGTCAGTTTAAAAATGATCGCTGGTGTCCATATATGGTTGGCAGCCAAAAGTCTTATTTAATATTTCAAAGGCATGACTTTTTCGAGTTAGGGGATTGGAAATTCCTTTCTCCTTAATTGTTAGCATCTACTTTTGAGAGCAAGCAGTTGAGAGAAAGTATATAGCTGTTAATTTGCACAAGGTAGTAGACCTTGGAAATTGGGGTTGGGGGCTAGGCCTTTGGATTTTCTAATAAAGAAAGATTTGAGGGTTAATCTTGAGTTGTTTTCTGTCCATGCTGCAGAAGAGAAATTGGATGTCACTGTGTGTGCTTTGAGATTTACACATTTGTGGTCTTGGTTTCTTCCTCCTCCTCCATTTTCAGGGTGTGAATATAAGTGGGGGCCAGAAGCACCGAGTAAGTCTGGCCAGAGCTGTGTACAGTGGGGCTGACATCTACCTCCTGGATGATCCCTTTGCTGCAGTTGACGTTCATGTTGGAAAGCAACTTTTTGAGAAAGTGATTGGGTCCTCAGGTATTTTGAAAAACAAGGTAGCCATAGTGTCACTTAACGCTTTTGGGGGGAAAGGGGAACATAATCTGCATACCATTGTGCCTAAATTCCAACATTTTGTTCATTTGTTGAAGTTAAGTAGTGATATTTCATATGAAAAAGGGGATGTCATGTTGATCTTTTTATAGATAAATTTTAATGAATATTTTTTGAAGTTTCTTTTTCCAAGTTTATTCTGACAATAACTTATGTGATTGTTACCTTATAGACTGATATCATACACTAAGGGGATTTGTATGTCAAAATGAATTGTTTTTTGTTTACTTGATTTTTTTAAATAGTATTTTCATGCATAGTACTTGCATAAAAAAGTATTATTTTACTGATTATTTTTTACTTAAAATTATACATATTGTGTATGATATGTAAAATTATGGTATTATTAATATAGCAGTAACCATTCAGTTCTCTTGTGAAAGGGCCAAGAAGGGAACTAATATTTACCAAGGGCATATCATGTCTGACACTAAATTAGTTCATTTAGTTCTTATAGCAAGTCTCTGAGTAGGTATTATCATTATTCCTGTTTTTTTTTTTTACAGCTTTATAAACATATATTTTTATCCCCAGGGGTACAGGTCTGCGAATCGCCAGGTTTACACACTTCACAGCACTCACCATAGCACATACCCTCCCCAATATCCATAACCCCACCCCCCCTTCATTATTCCTGTTTTACCTATGAGGGAACTTGAGGCTCAAAATGATTTGATACAGGTTGCTTAACTTAAGAACAACAGAGGTTTTGTTTTGTTTTTTTAAGATTTCATTCATTTATTTGACAGACAGAGATCACAAGCGGGCAGAGAGGCAGACAGAGACGGGGAGGGAAGCAGGCTCCCCGATGAGCAGAGAGCCTGACTCGGGGCTCCATCCTAGGACCCTGAGACCGTGACCTGAGCCAAAGGCAGTGGCTTAACCCACTCAGCCACACAGGTGCCCCAAGAACAACAGAGGTTTTAACAACATGTAGAATTGTTGACTCACTATGTTATACCCCTGAAACTAATATAACATTGTGTGCAACTGTACTTTAATTAAAAAAAAAAAAAAAAGAACAGCAGAGATTTTAACAAGTCCGTCTGACCACAAAGCCATACTCATTCCTTCATCGTATGCATTTATAGATTTGTTAATATAAGGCACTCTGACAAACATTAAATAAATGCATAAAATGTTAAAGTATATATCTAAGTAAATAATAGATAAATTTCTTTACTTACTAAAATGAGCCCAAGATAAAAACTTCTGGTTCAATCTTATGTGAATGTGTACAATAATATAGAAAGGCTTAAAAAGAAATACTATGAATTATGACTGGAATCAAACACTTTATTGTGATGCTATAGGACCTTTAAAAAGTGAGCACGAATAACAGGTGAGAAATTTTTTAATTTGTTATGAAATTGATTCATTTTTAATGAATGAAGAATACTTGAACCAGACAGTAAAAACACTTGCAATCTTTTGTGTGTTTGTCTGTTTTTTTGTCTAACAGCATATAATCATTCATTGCAAAATAGCCATATGCTGCCTTAAACTGGTACCTACTCACAATTACATTTTGAACTAGTAAAAAACAAACAAACAAACAAAAAACCCTATATCTTTCTTTAAAATAAAGTATTTTTACCTTTTTTTTGTTTTTGTTTTTGTTTTGTAACCCAAGGAATAAAACACTCTGTTTTTCAGACTCGTATTTTAGTGACACACAACCTCACACTTCTGCCACAGATGGATCTGATTGTTGTAATGGAGAGTGGCAGAGTCGCACACATGGGAACGTACCACGAGCTGCTGTCTAAAACCAGAAACCTCACAAATTTGCTTCAGGCCTTTAGTGAACAAGAAAAAGGTAAGACACGGTGAAAAATAAGCCTACGTCACAGTATGCCTAGCCATCCTGAAAGTCCGTTAATTGTGTGGTTTCTTACAATGCATTTTTCTTCATTCATCCCGCTTAATTCAGGAGCTGGCACCTTCCTTTCTCTAGAAAAGAAACATACATGGGGACACATCAGCTAAAAAATAACCTCCTTTACAATTTTTTAAGCAAAATGTTATACCCCAAGATCTCTCTGTTCATCTATGAAATGAGAGTTTAGATGATTTATAAGCTCTACAGCGGGTCTAGAATATAATGGGTCTAAACATTCTACTTTCTTTAAAATTAAGACCAGGGAGCATAAATCCATGTCAAGTAAGTAATAAATATTTTAAACATTGTTGCATGCCAAGGAGGAGAAATGAACAAACAGAAAAGGAATCTGAGGAAAGACGAAGGGGAATGATACTTGTCTAACTTCTATGAGATAACAGTTGAGTTTACTTACTAATTTTTGCTACTATACTCCTACTCCTACCATTCTAAATTAAGATTATAAATGTTTATGTAAATAGTTTGATCCTTACCTAATTAAGACACAGGGATGTTTAAAGTCAAGTATTAGCTTAATATTCTAAAGGTCAGTTATTTCCCATCTTTGAAAGCGTAGCGGGACCTGGGTGGCTCAGTCGGTTAAGCGTCTGCCTTTGGCTCAGGTCATGATCCCAGAGTCCTGGGATCGAGCCCTGCATTGCATCAGGCTCCCTGCTTAGCAGGGAGTCTGCTTCTCTCTCCCCTCTGCTGCTCCCCCTGTTTGTGCTCTCTCGCTGTCTCTCTCTGTAAAAATGAAATGAAGTGAAATGAAATGAAAGGAAGTGTTATATGCATCATCATTTTTTCCAAATACAGATGCTTTCTCAGATAGATCTCTAGAATCCTTGTCCTATAACTTCCCAGATTACCATTGAGAAATGACTATAAAATCAATTAACTACTTCATAATTTCAGGGTAACAGAAGAAATATAGAGCTTTATCTCAGTATTTCCTATATGAACTCATATCCACTGATCACTTTACACTGTACATAGTTAGAAAAGTCGTGAAAATATGAAACCAGTTTATAACGAGATCAGTCATTGAAAATATGAAACCATTTTATAATGGAATCAGTACAGTTCATTATTTGAATATCATGGAATCAAAAAAACAAAGCACTTTTGTTGATATGTTTCTTTTTTGAACATAAACTAATCCACTTTAGTTATATACTACTGTTTTTTATATTTCTTGTCTTTATTCCTTTCTCAAATTCAAATATTCTGTTTGTAGATGCATTCAGAGATTTCTGATGCATCATTAGATGGCTATGGTCATTCTTAATAAAAGAAACACCTTCTCTTCTCTTAATGGCTAGCAATTTTGGAAATGATCTCTTGCGTTCTTGGCCAGACTAAGTAATAATTTGTGTTTACAGTATGTATAGGAAAGAGAGGACTGTGAGCATCTCTTAGGATGAAAATGTGGTCTGTCATTTTACTGTATTCTCAGCACTTAGGTAATCTCATGCTAGGCACATTACCGGTTCCCAGTAGCTGTTGAACAAGTGAATCTGCCGGAAGTATGTCTGCTCAGGAGTTAATGGGATGATTTGGAATGCTATGAGCCAGTGTCTTTTTCATGTAGCCATTTATTTTAAAGGTCACATGAAATACAAGTTGCATTACTTTGGAGAATGTAGCTCGAAAAACAGGCAATGCATAAGTTTTATATTCAATATTTAATTTACCATAAAATATAAACAGTGTGTCTTTTGAAAGTTGTGGAACTTGCTCTTGTTTAAAACCCCAGTTTTGAAAACAAGTATCATGCATTCTCTTTTATTTCTGTATACCTTCTTACATACATAAGTCCTCCATGGTAACAAATGGAAAGCAGTATTATTCTTGATGTTGGGCTGACATTAATAGATGTTACTCCCTCTATCAGAAATTTGCCTGAGTTAGAAAATGCAAATTGAACTGTTTTTTCCCTAATGACTTCACTATTGTGTCTTCTCTGTTAAAATTCAGGAAGGTGATGAGTAGAGATAATTTTTATACTAAAAATATATTTTTGAAAAAAAAGATTTCTGGGATTTTGATTTTTTTGGATCCTGAATAAAAAATAATGTAAAGGTCTTTTAAAAGCAACCATAAAATTACACATGTCGATACTAGATGTTAGATAGGTATTTGTAAAAGGTCAGCCATGTATAGTGTGATCCCTTAGGGGCCACACAGAGCAAGGCAGAAGGAGATTTTCATGATATAAAGCTCCTCACTAAACAATAGCTTCAAACCAGATAACATCCAGTGTCAAGTTCTTTTTTCTTTTTTTTTAACAATTTACTTATTTATTTACTTATGAATGAGAGAGTGTTCATGAACACAAGCCGGGCAGGGGAGGAGGAGGAGCAGAGAGAGGGAGGGACACGTTGAGTCTGCACTGAGCCCAGAGCCTGGAGCCCAGAGTCCCACACAGGGCTCTCCATCTCGCAACCCTGAGATCTGACATGAGCTGAGATCAAGAGTCAGACACTTCACTGACTGAGCTACCCACACGCCCCCAGGATCAAGTTCTTACGATGCTGCCCTTAGACCTGGATCAGCATGACTCAGTACTATAGTGTGTGCTTCAGAGAGTCCCTGTTCTGGCCTTTCTTAGCTGGCTTTGTAGTCAGGAGCCCAGGGATTTGTGCCTATCAGGGTCCCCTTCCAAACGTCTACTTTTTGAGCATTCCAGGTATTTGAGATTCCAGAATTCTCTGTCCAAATGACATAAACTTGCTCCTCAATCCTATCTTCCCAAAGCCTGGCTAATCTACTGGCATTTTCCGCTCTTTGACCTGAGGAATTTTTTCTTTCTGGGAGGGGTGGGTTAGGGTGAACAAAGCTGGGACACATTGGCTGAGGTGTCCATAGACATAGTGCGGGATGGGGTCAGGGTGGGAGAGAAGGGGGCAGGGGCCTTAACCGGGACCACCTCACCTAGGACTGTCATGTTTCCAAGGAGCTCTTGGGGTTCCAAACACTCTTACATAAACCTTAGCATTCAGATGGTTGGGAAGCTGTATTGATCAGGATAAGCCATAGAACTTATTAATGATAAGTTGGCTGGTTCCATCTGTTACTGTTAAATAATTAGGACTATGGTATGTGGGGCCTTCATTTATATTCTTGCCCTGTTACCCACCTATGGGAGGCACAGGCCTGTTTCTATGCAGCATTTCTTTTTCTTATTTGTGTATGTAGTAGGGAAAACTCAAATTATATCTGAGAGCATTTTTGTTGGGATTTAGAAGAAAAGGGTTCCCTGGACAGGGAGTGGAATTTGAGAGGTATGATCCCCACTTCTAAAACACCCTGTGATCTATCATTTATCTATTTTATCTTCTTTGATCTTGTGTCTGTTCAAGAATATTTATAAAAGTTACACAATCCTTCCATTTTAAAATTCGTGTTAACTTAGGTGACACCAAGGTGGAGCACCAGGAAGCACAATCTTGTGGGAAAAAACTCTGGGCCAAGTTTACGTTGCCCCAGGCTCTAGTTCTGATTCTGAATAACTAAGTGAGTCTTCATAGGATGACTTAACACCTCTGGTTCTTCCCATTTATGAAAAATGGGACTTGAACTAAGTCTTTTTTTCTCCTGGTGGCTGATGTGGAATTGCACAAAGCACATTTCTATCATTCCCTTGCCCTCAAAACTGCTTATGACTTAACCACTTTTACTTCTTTTCCTGTCTTCCTCACCTTCAATATTAGGGTTAATAACAGATAACTTAGAAAAAAGTAGTTTTTATAGTATAATTCGGGTTTGGATACATCAGGTCTCAAAGACTCCATCCAGCTTGGAAAAGTCTACAAATCTCAACTTAAGGGAATATTATATTAGAGAATCAATCAGAGATGAGAAGAAAGGTCAATGAAAAAAGATATGAGGCCTGATGATAAATTTACATATTAATAGTTTTAGTGTAGGCTACTTCTTACCCACACTAATAATCCCGGTGATAGCCAGGACGTCATGGATAGTAAGTCAATATATTCACAACTTTTGCCTTTGCTTAATCCTCCCGGAAACCACCTGAGGCCACATGGTCATGATTTTACAGAGATCAGATATCTTATACAAGTTAAGACAGATTGTAAGTGGCAGACTTTAATCCCATACTACCTCTATTTCATGCCAGAGGCCAGCCAAACTCTTAAACTTTGTATTAAACATGTAGAACAAGTACATTAACTTGGCGTAAAGAGACAGGAAGGAGTGTGTGTCTTAGCTCACTCTTGTTTGCTCTGTCTTTGTCTCTCTTCCTTTCACTCTGTCTCTTTAATGACTGTTGGTTTCAGGCAAGTCACTTATCCTGTGTTTTATTTTTCCATTGCAAAATATGGAGAAGCTCAACACTTTATTTTATAAGCTCATTTGGTACTCAAATTATGTAATGTCTGTGAAAGCACTCGATAAATTGTAAATATATACATTTTAAAATTATTATTACAAACGATAGAAATGAAAACATGCCTTAGGCAGGAGAGGCTGAAATAGTTCCAGATCAACTTTTCATTCTGTGAGACATGGAATACCATGTTTTCTAGAAATAAGAAAAAACAATTCATATATGAGATTGTAGAGATTCCCAAGAACAGTTCCTTTGTTTTAAAAATGAGAAGTCTGAAATTCAAGGAGTTTAAGTATTCTACTGTAAAAAAAAAAAAAAAAAAAAAAAAGTCAAAACTCAGCCAAGCTCTGAGATGTTTCCCATCAAATTCACAAGCAGTAACTTGAACCTCAGTCTTGTAGTTCTAGATGTGAGACCTTGGTTTGGGTGACCTGCTTAACTTCTCTGTGCCTTAGTCTTTTTATCTCTAGAATAATAATAAATTATAGTATCTTCCACATAGGAATCTGTTATTAGTATTAGTGACATTAGAAAGAACATGACAGAGATTTGGGGAATTTACCATTGTGTTTCAGTAGTAATCTTCATAATAATCACAATTGTCTATAAGGCTTCATTAAATTGCATATTTCTTTTAAAGACTAGAGTCATCTTCCTCTTGGGCAAATACCTAGCCCCTCTGTGGAAGTCCAAAACAAGTTAGCATTCCTCTCTAATGTCCAAAAAAAGAATTTCTGTAGGCATTTTCATTATGAAATCTTAGTTTTAGAAGATGTTAGAAGATACTTCAGGTGAAGGGAAAATAATGGGAAAAATGAGAGGGCTCCCCTTTATACCTGTGGATCCAGAACCCCAAAACTTCCCCAACTGATTTAATCATTTTATGCATTGTTTGCCTATATGTATATATAAAGCACTCACCGTCTTCCTCTCCAGCTCATGCTTTAAAGCGAGTCAGTGTAATCAACTCCAGAACTATACTGAAAGACCAAATCTTGGAGCAAAATGATAGGTGAGTATTAGGATAATACGAGGCTCAATGGGATTACAAATAATTAATTACAATCCTTTTAGCATTTAAAATGCTCCCTTTATAAAGGATCTACACATTACAATGGCTACAAAATGTACTTAGTGGTCTCCAAATTTTAAACTCTCAGTTAGATGGATGCCCCTAAGGTTTTAAGAGAGATGGATGTGATTTAGTTTGGGAAATACATGCTCATTAGACTCTCATTAACTTCTAGACAAATTCTAGCAGCAGAATTTTGTGTGTGTGTGTGTGTGTGTACGTGCGCGGGCACTATCCCCACTTTATAACATTTGTACCCACTGCTGATGTGAATGTGAAAATAAGCTTTAGACATGAGAATTCTGCAATGGACTGGTATAGTTATCAGGCCAGGATATATGACCTAGAAATAGGGACTAGGTGTAGGAATCGAAGAATCTGTTAAATGAAGCAAGAGAAAGGAAGGAAAGATGTGAGGAAGGGAGGAAGTGAAGGAGGAAGTGGGGGAGAAGGTATGAAGGGAAGGAGGGAGGGAGGAAGTGAAAGGAGGACGGAAGAAAGTGAGAGAAATAAAAATCATAAAACATGGACCCCCGATTGTATTTTGTTATATTATACTTCTTTTTTTCAAAAGTGATTAAAATGAACGGTAATTAAAACAAATTACCATAATCCATTACTTGCCTCAATATTCCCTCCAGTCGTTGCAAATAGGAGACTGAAAGAAAAAAAAAAGAAATAGTAGGAATAAACTGTTTAAGAAGTCGGTGCCAGGGGCGCCTGGGTGGCTCAGTGGGTTAAATTGCTGCCTTCAGCTCAGGTCATGATCTCAGGGTCCTGGGATCGAGTCCCGCATCGGGCTCTCTGCTCAGCGGGGAGCCTGCTTCCCTCTCTCTCTCTCTCTTTCTCTGCCTGCCTGTCTACTTGTGATCTCTCTCTGTCAAATAAACAAAATCTTTAAAAAAAAAAAAAAAAAAGAAGAAGTCGGTGCCAGAATTACAAGGAGCAGCCACTCACCAGAATTGCTAAAATGGAGAATTGGGGTGGATTATAAAGAAGCAAGCACTTAGAGATCCATTGGCTCAGAATTTTGTAGATTGGACCTTGAATTAAAAAAATGGACCTTGAATTTATTTATTTATTTTGAAAAGAGTGGATATTCCTAAGGATGTGTGGATGATGGGGATGCTGCTGGTTTGAGTTTTGCCTCTACATCAGCTTCAGCCGAGTCAACAAATCAACTAAATCATTCTACCAGAGACCCATATGACTTGCTCACCCACCTTTTGCAGGTCTTTGCTCAGATATTACCTTATCAATGAAGACTTTGGGTTTAGCCACTCTGGTTTTTTGTTTTGTTTTTTAGTTTTTTATTATTATTTTATTTATTTATTATTTATTTAATATTTGTTTATTTATAAATTTAATATTTATTTATTATTATTTATTTTACTCTTTTTTCATTTTATTTTATTTTATTTCTTTTCAGTGTTCCAAAATTCCTTGTTTTAGCCACTCCACTTTATCACAATACTTCCCACCTCCTTCCAGGCTTAATTTTTTCCCCTATAATTCTTACTAATTTTCAGTATACTGCAAAAATTATTTCCTTTTATTTTACCTTTTACTTCTGGTTTTAAGCTTTATAACAGTCTAAATTTTTATCTGTTTGTTCATTGCTTTTATTGCTACCTAAATAACAAATTTCAACTAAACACTGAATATATGAGTTATATGTTATTATAACATATAAGCTGATGTTCAATAAATAATTGTTGAATGGATGAATAAGTAACTGAATTCTGAAAGAACACTCAAGGGTCTTTTGATCCATTATTTATTCTACTTTATTTTTTTGACCATTATGACAATGCCTTTCATTTAAATGAGTGTCAGTTTTTAAGGATTCCCCAGAGAAGTGAATCTAGAAGCATTGAAACAGACTTTGAAATTCATGTGCTATAAAATCTACATATCTCTGATCATTAGGAGAATTTTCACTTGTGTATAGTTTCACCATGCCGTCAATATGTAAGTTGTTAAAAATCTTAAAACTTAAAAATCAGTAAGTATTGTTGTTAACTTAATCATACCCTTCTCTCTATAATAAATCAGTTGTCCTTATTTATAAAATCATTGTCAGTCATAATACCTAAATTGAACCCCTTGAAGTTTTTGTGAATCAATTTTGGGAAGTTTCTTCTTGAAACAAGAATCCCAATCCCTATAAGAATTTATTTACAGAATTGATTTCTAAACATTTCTCAAGTTGTGGAGGCTCAGACTGAAGCCAGCATTCTGAAACGTACTTCTCCAACGAGGAGTACACTGGGGAGATCGCCTCCATTCTAATATGTTACATTCTTGTCAGCACAACAAGCTTCAAGCTTACTCTTCAATAACTGCGATAAAAATGTTGATCGGAGGTCCATGAATTCCCCCATGCTCATCTTTTCTTATTTGTCATCAGATTATTTTTTTTTGTCATCAGAGTATTTAAATCATTTTTTATCTTGTGTTTGAGAGACCAGAGACCTATTTTTTCCAAAATATGTGCATGTTTGGCTACTTCCTGTGTATTTCCTGGTTTATTATTTTCTGTGCTACTTCTCATTCTAGCTTTCATTTTTTTATCTGCTTCACTGTTTGGTAAGATAATATTACATCTAGAAAACTTTCCTGAATTTTTAACCTAACTTTCTATTTTTTGGAATTGTCCAGTTTCCACCTCGTGCAGCATTAAGATAGACAAGGGACTAGAAGAAACACACAGGCAGGAACTTTACAGCAGTTAGAGACTCTCTACAATGGGATGTTAGAGATGCTCTACAATGGGATGTACTGAGAGATAGAATGCAGTGAGTCTTCTTCATAGGAGAGTTAGGTATTTCATGGGGAAAGTTGCTAACTGCCTATCAGGAGAAGGGTGACAAGGCAGTTGGACTAAATAAATGTCTGAAATTTAAGACTTAGAATTACTTTATGACACGTTCGTTCAGTTCTATAATAGGGACTAAAATAATATGAACTGTTTCTACATTTTACTTCTCACTTCCTGGTTTAAATTTACATGGTACACATTAGTTATTTTCAAAAATTTTTATTAATATCTTCCTTGAATAAAGTGAATCAGGATTGTGATTTCAGTATCTAGACTGCCCCCTTCTGTCTTTCATGTCAGACTCTTTTAATCATTTTAATCCTCCCATACATATTCCGTACTTTGCAACTGCTTGCTCAGTTCAGGGATAATGGTTTCAGTATGTTAATTTTATATCTTTTATACAAAAATATGCAGACGGGTATTGTGCCAACTTTCCTGAGGGTTTCTGAAGGACAACACAAGACTCATTTTTAAAACTTCTCTACTAGCATAAAATAATTTGCTCTTTTAAAATTCAGATGGAACCTGTTATTCACTACAAAGTTTCCGGAACCAAATGCAGGATTTTTGTGGAAAAAGAATCAATAACTTTATAGTTTGCAAAAGCAATGCCCTCCTGTATATAGTGTCCAATAAATTCTTTGTCTTTGTTAGTTGTGTCTAATTAGGATGCTTTAATTCCCTTTTAACAGTTGGGTTTCATAGCATTTTATATCCAACTACATTAAGAATTAATTTTTTGGCTTGATACCAATGCTGAATTTGCTTATCCAAACAGAAGCCATGCCAAGGGCTTGAAGGATGATGACAGTAATTAACCCAAATCATATACCAGGAGCTGTTCCAATGAAAGTGTCTGTTAAATAGTGTATCTTTTCCTGATGGTGAAGCTGATTCTACAAAGGCCATGTATTGCAACCTCCCACAGAATGTTTCTTGACACTAGTGGCAGAGATAGAAAGGGAAGAGCCACTGGAGTGATCAAATAAAGCCTTTCTTATTCTGGTAAATAAAATGGAAAACATGTAGAAATGGAGGAAATTAAACTCAGTTCAGTATTTCCAGAGGTCACTTTGATCTAGGTATATCAAATGAGTTAAAACTTAGCATACCACATGCTCCCTTCAAGGGACGATGAGAGAGGTGTGTAAAAAGAATGACATTTATAACAAAAAAGTGGGGAAAATCTACAGTCAGTATAACTACTGAGTTTGTTAAATGAATCTTAATATAGTAAAATGAAAAATATAATGCAGTTATAGAATAATATTTTAGGTTCATTGCATGCTGGGTTACAAAGACCATATACAAAATTGTTTAAAAGTTAAAGAATGGTTTAGAACATGTATATTATGATACTACACACATGTGGAGAAAAGACTGCGGCAGTACTCTCAATCATCTTTTTCTTCCTCCTCCTTTGGCATTACTTTTCTTCATCCTGTTAGGTATTTTCCAAATGTTTTTCCAATAATACAGTTCTAGAAGAATTGACACATACCTGGTGATTGGTTAGAAAGGTGCCAAGATTGAGACAGAGGAAGTGTTTGTGGCCCTTTACAAAGCCGGAGAAAGCTTTAAAGGAGGTAGGGAAATATCTGGTTCAATTTAGGGTGGTATAGAGATAAACAGCAAAGCAATGAGGTAAGCATTTTGCTGTATAGTTCTGGAACTCAAGGGAGAGGTATGGACTAGAACAATCAATTTGAGAGTCACCCACGAAGAAGGAGGTCACTGAAACTGAGTGAATGAGATTACTCAGAAAAGTGTGGAGCATATAAAGGAAATAGAGTTGGCGCTCGAACAGTGTGAAGGTTTAAGGCATCAATTCCCCACGTAGCCAGAAATCTGAGTATAACTTTTGACTTTGCAAAAGCTTAGCTACTAATAGCCGTAGTTGACCCGAAGCCTTATTGATAGCCAACAGTCAATTAACGCGTATTTTATATGTTACATGTATTATATACCGTATTCTTACAGTAAAGTAAGCTAGAGAAAAGAGAATCTTATTAAGAAAATCAAAAAGGAAAGAAAATACATTTATAGTACCATATGTATATTTATTGAAAACAATCTGCCTGTAAGTGGACCTGCGCAGTTCAAGCCTGTGTTGTTCAAGGATCGACTGTCACGATTAGAACTGAGCCTGAGGAAATGTAAACATTAAGGAGAAGACAGAAAAAGGAGCCTAAAGAGAAACAGAAGGCCAGAGAGGTGTGAGAAAATAAAAATGCACGGTGGTAGGGAAATTAAAGGGAACATTCCTTTAACAAGGGAGTGGTCAATGATTTTTAAATGTCATGAAGAATTAAAGTGAAATATTTTTTAAGGTATCCCATGGATATAACAATAAGTGTTTTACTCATTTCATCAGGACACCATTGAAGGAAACACTTCCAGCCAGAAAGTTGAAGGAGACAAAGTTGTTTAGCAGAAAAATGTTTGGCTATAAAAGGAAGGCAAGAAGTAGGATAGTAACTGAGTAGGGACACAGAATTGAGAGTAGTTATCATTTTTGTGGTGATGGTATTAGCTTTAAGATGAGAAGAATATGTTGTTCTCTATGGGGTGATGGGAAGGAGTAGGTGTAGGGAGGAGAAGGTGAAGGTTAGAAAAAATTGGGAACAACTCAGGGTTCCTTAGATTTGCCTTAAGATGAGAATCCCTTGGATCATTTGTTTGAAAGGCAGGTTTCTAGTGGGGGAAATCCTGTAATCTGTATTTCTAGCAAGTACCATCAAGTGACTCCTTGACAGGACAGTGTGGAAACACTATAGTTAATAAATGTGTTTTGAGGAAATGGGACAGAATGGGATTCAGATCATATGGTTATTCTTAGATATGAGGAAAGAATTTCCTTTGTTTTCCATAGAAGAGAATTAGAAAAGGCTACGTAGAGATGCATATAAATGTAGAGATTTGTTGGCTGGCTTTCCTGTCTGCCCTTACTTTCTCCATCAAGTAGAATATGGGGCCCCTTCTGAGACTCATGCAAGAATTTCTAGGCACTGTTGAGAGCCCAGGTAGAGGGAAGACGCTAATTCATGGTGGAACCAATTCACAGAACTGCATGATTTTGTTGAAGCGAGTGTGATGAAGACCGACATGTGAGTTCTAACATGGAGGTTTAATGGAAAGAAAGCAGAGTCTGAGAGTTCAGAATATTACCGCAGTTTGGATAATACTATAATCATGGAGTACAGGCCGGATAATGAAGGCAAAAGAAAGAGGTAATAGGTTTGCCTGGGACTGAGATTTTCCTGGAATATTGGATAGTCAGTGCTAAAATCAGGAATATCTGGAAACCAGAATCATCAATCATCTGAGGAGAATAAGGATTTAGAAACTGGAAATCTAGATGGAACTAAACCCAAATGTAGTCAGAGTTATTGAATGTACAACTTAGAAGGGGTGGAGTGCCTGGGTGGCTCAGTGGGTTAAGCCTCTGCCTTGGGCTCATGATCTCAGGGTCCTGAGATTGAGCCCCTACATCAGGCTCTCGCTCAGCAGGGAGCCTGCTTCCCCCCCTCTCTCTCTGTCTGCCTCTGCCTACTTGTGATCTCTCTCTCTGTCAAATAAATAAATAAAATCTTTAAAAAAAAAAAAAAAAAGAAAGAAATAGAAGGGGTTATGGCCAGAGATTGAAACGTTTAAAGCTGGGTTTTCCGAGGTGGGTTAGCTCCTGGTATTAAGATTCATGACTTGAAGTCCTGACAGTTGATGGTCAAAGCAGAATGCAGATGAAGGACCCAGAAGTAGGAAGGTCATGAGATTGAAAAGACATTGAATTTAATAAGCTGTCCGTATAAACTGTGACATTACCCAGGAGGGTGGCAGAACAAAGTGGGACAATGAGCCCGATGCCAGTCTTATTATTTATTTATTTGTTCGTTTGTTTATTTTAGAGAGAGAAAGAAAGAGTGCATGAGCTGGGGGAGGAACAGAGGGAGAGGGACAAGCAGACTCTGCACTGAGCACAGAGCCCACTGTGGGGCTTGATTCCGTGGCCCTGAGATCATGAATTGAACCAAAATCAAGAGTCAGATGCTCAATGAACTGAGCTACCTAGGAGCCTCCTTTTTTTAAAAAAAAAAAAAAAAAAAAAAAAGTTTTAAAATTTTATTTATTTATTTATTTATTTATTTTTAAAAGATTTTATTTATTTATTTGAGAGAGAGACAGTGAGAGAGAGCATGAGCTAGGAGAAGGTCAGAGGGAGAAGCAGACTCCCCATGGAGCTGGGAGCCTGATGTGGGACTCGATCCCGGGACTCTGGGATTATGACCTGAGCCGAAGGCAGTCGTCCAACCAACTGAGCCACCCAGGTGTCCCAAAATTTTATTTATTTATTTATCTTTTCAGTAGGCTCCATGCCCACTTTGGAGCTCAATCTCACAACTCTGAGATCAAGAGTTGCCTGCCCTACTGACTGGGCTAGCCAGGTGCCCCTTGATGATAATCTGATAGGGTAGCATTAGCGTAAATAACCTAGGGAATTGACTCAAGGATAATTATCTAGAAGAAGCAGTAAAAAATCAGACTATATGTTCTGACTTTAAAATATATGGGATATCGGAGAATAAACAATCTCCATTTGAAAAGATTAAAGGAACAATGTTATTGGAGCAGAAGAATATGCAGTAAAATGGTTGATAATGTATTCCTTTTAAAAAAGTGGTTGCTCTGAAAACTACAAAATGTGCATTGTCTTGCTTTATTAGGTCCTCACTGAATCAAGGAAAACAGTTCTCAGTGAAAAAAGAAAAGATTCCTGTTGGTGGGGTAAGCACCAGAATTCCTAGTATTATTTGTTATTAACCACACAAATATAAAAGATTACATGCATTGTCAATAAATACCATATATTTTTCATTTGAGGAGGGTTGCTATAAAATAGTTTGAAGAAATTACATTAAATGAAACTGTTGGTTTATTATAGTGGTGTTTAATTAGGATTACATGTTACTTAGATATCTATATTTTGTTTACTAATGATATTTACCAATGTTATTTGAACATCCTTTATTTTTAAGTGCTCAGGACTATGCTGGACACTTTACATGTACTTATAAGGTGACTGCTGTAAAATTCCAATTTACAGATGAGTTATCTGGGAGTTAGAGGAGTTCGTAACTTGAGCACGATCACAAAGCTTAAATGTCATGTAGGATTTAAATCTACCTTGTGTGACTTTTAAGTACAGCAACCTAATTTTATATTAATTTTGCCTTTAGGTGAAGTTCTCAATCATTCTGAAGTACCTCCAAGCCTTTGGCTGGCTCTGGGTGTGGCTGAGTGTGGCTGCTTACCTTGGGCAGAATTTGGTGGGCGTTGCACAGAACCTATGGCTTAGTGCCTGGGTAAAAGAAGCAAAACACATGAATGAGTTCACAGGATGGAATCAAATAAGAAGCAATAAACTTAACATCTATGGATTATTGGGACTAATGCAAGGTAAAAAAATAAGTCCAGGGGCTTCTTTTTTTCTCTTTCTGACCTAATTTATTTAAATGCAAGCATATGGCATAATTTTATTTCAAATAAAACCTATACCATATTTTCAAATATTTTCAGATAATTCAAATGCATATGTTTTTAATTGATCATATTTGAGAAAGTAAACCAAAACTTATGTGTGTCTGCTACATGGTCCTCTCTTTATTCTTTTTTTCTTTTTTTAAAAGATTTTATTTATTTGACAGAGAGAGAGAGACAGAGCAGGAACACAAGTAGGGGGAGTGGGAGAGGGAGTGGGAGAGTCAAGCAGGGAGCTCTATGTGGGGCTCGATCCCAGGACCCCTGGATCATAACCTGAGCTGAAGGCAGCTGCTTAACAACTGAGCCACCCAGGCACCACGGCCCACTCTATTCTTGACATAAAGTATTTGGAAAGGTTTTTCCTGACAACATGGCTATTCACTGAATGTGTGAGACTTGTGATTGATGCGAAGATCAGTAAGTGAGTCAGTCACAAACTTACATTGTAAATAAAATCTAAAACTACATGGCAAGCAATAAGTGCTATAAAAGTAATAAAAGAAAATGTGCAGGGACACAGAGCAGGAAAAAGCCATATTGGGGTTAAGATAATTTCCAAGGAGGGGCGCCTGGGTGGCTCAGTGGGTTGAGGCCTCTGCCTTTGGCTCAGGTCATGATCCCAGGGTCCTGGGATTGAGCCCCGCATAGGGCTCTCTGCTCAGCAGGAAGCCTGCTTCCTCCCCTCTCTCTCTCTGCCTGCCTCACTGCCTACTTGTGATCTCTGTCTGTCAAAAAAAAAAAAAAAAAACCTTAAAAAAAAATTTTCCAAGGAATCATTATCATTTGAGGTGTCACTAAAAGAATGATTTGAATTTTATGAGACTGAAATCACAGAAAAGGAGAGATGACAGATGCAGAGAGAAAGATATGAATAAAGACAGGGTGGGGAGAGAAAGGGGACTATAAACATGAGTGAGGGTGCCAATTTGAGTGGTCTTCAGGTTATTGGTAGGGTAGTAGGGAAATTAGAGGTGGGAAGGTAGTTTGGAGACCTGTTGGACATGATAGATGGAAAGGCAAGTGGAAAACTTTGAGATTGAGGGAAAAGAGGTCAACTAGAATAATTTTTCAAACTGAGAATGAATTAGCAGTGATGAAGAATGATGGACTTTTATTGAAGGCATTAAATCAAGATGAGGGAGAATTTGGGATGGATAGGGAAAGAGTAGTCAGGTATCTTCTAGGTGTAAATTTGGATGGGAGATAATCTAATATAGAAAGATCTCTGATCTGTCTCTTCATCCAAGGCATCTAGTCCAGTGCTAAACAATGAGTAGGGAATGGAATAGGATTGAATGAATAAAGAATGAAGGAAAATAAATGAACAAACAAATGAATGGTCAGAGAATGGCAATGCAGTTGGAGAAAAGGGATAGATAGGGAAGACCTTGTAGTGAAAACATATGTAAGAATGGGTGATCTGATGCTAAGAAGAGGGCCTCATTCATGGTTTTGAAGTTCATTTTGGGTAACTGGGGAATGATGAAGACAAAAATAAGGAAACCAGGAGGAAATCTTAATAGGTGGGACAGGGAATTCAGTTGACTTCAACTCGATTCAACAGTGAATCCAATTTTAGATACATTAAATAGAAAGTGTAGATACATTTTTCTACTTTTTTCTTCCTCCCAGTAGGCAAATTCAAATGCATATCTGGAAGTTTGGGAAGCAGATTTCATTTATTTGTAAATGGAGGGCTTAGATTCAATAATTTCTACATTTCCTCCAACCTCTAACACTCTATAGCTCTGTGGTTCTTCCAAGATGTTGAGTTATTCTAATAGAGATAACAAATGAGCCCTAGAGCAGATATGATCACTATGAATGAGGATTAAGAGCTCCAAGGGTGAATGATAGATACTTGGGGAATGCGCATGTACAGTCAGTTAGGGGACTGGCTTCAGAGAATTTGAGCAGAGGTAAGTTCCTGATCAACAGATAAACAAACACAAAAGATGCAAAAAGACACAAAAGCACAATAATATGAAGACTTGCTCTATTCCTGGAAACCCAAAGCATTTTAGTTATAGAGGTTAGATACATGAAATTTTTTTTTTTTTTTAAAGATTTTATTTCTTTATTTGACAGAGATCACAAGCAGGCAGAGAGAGAGAGAGGAGGAAGCAGGCTCCCCGCGGAGCAGAGAGCCCGATGTGGGGCTCGATCCCAGGACCCTGGGATCATGACCCGAGCCGAAGACAGAGGCTTTAACCCACTGAGCCACCCAGGTGCCCCATGAAAATTTTTTTTTTAAGATTTTATTTATTTATTCGACAGACAGAGATCACAAGCAGGCAGAGAGGCAGGCAGAGAGAGAGAGAGAGAAGGAAGCAGGCTCCCTGCTGAGCAGAGAACCCGACGTGGGGCTCGATCCCAGGACCCTGGGATCATGACTGGAGCAGAAGGCAGAGACTTTAACCCACTGAGCCACCCAGGCACCCTGATACATGAAATTTTATGATGCACAAAAATGGTAATTTCATATGGTATAGACTAATTTATCAATTCATTTAACATACATTCTAATGAGGGACTCCTTAAGCTTGGGCATGTTACTTAAAACTTTTAGTTTTACCATTTATAGAATGTGGATAATTTCTACCTAAATATTGTTTTAGTGATTAATCAGCTAATACGTATAGAGCTTACAGAAAAGTGCTGAGCACATAGCAAGAGCGCAGTAAATGTTAGGTATTATTTAACACTAGAGGAAATGAATACTATGCGCGAAGTCCTGCAGATAAAAAGTTTCAGAACTAGGATTTGAATCCATGTGTACCAGTTTCCCCAAATTATTCTTAACCACTAAATTAACATTTCCCAAAGAGTTGTACGTGAAGCAGTAGAGAGGCTCCGTAAGTATAGGGTTCTGTACTCCCGTAGGTTTGGAAAACTGAGAACTGTATTTTTCTGTGCATCTGAAATCTTTCTTTCCTTTCACTAAAAGTTTTGAGATATTCCTTAAATAAAATCTTTAAAAAAATAAAATAAAATAAAAAAGGGCGCCTGGGTGGCTCAGTGGGTTAAGCCGCTGCCTTCGGCTCAGGTCATGATCTCAGGGTCCTGGGATCGAGTCCCGCATTGGGCTCTCTGCTCAGCAGGGAGCCTGCTTCCCTCTCTCTCTCTCTGCCTGCCTCTCTGTCTACTTGTGATCTCTCTCTGTCAAATAAATAAATAAAATCTTTAAATAAAAAAAAATAAAAGTTTTGAGATATTCTTCAGCAAACTGACCTGTTTAGTTCTGTCTAACCCAATGTTTCTCAAATCATTTAACCATAGAAAACATGTTTTTTTTCTTGTGTTGTCCATTAATATCTTGAGCAGCTTGTTTTCCATAGAATATGTTTTGGAAAACTCTAAATGATGACACAGTGCCTTCCAGGTGAAAAATGTGATGTACCAAAAGCCAAAAAAAAAAAAAAGGAAAGGAGGAAAAGGAGTGCTTCAAAGAAGTTCTCAGCGATTCTGAAATGCTGCAGAAATGTTAAGAAGAAAGAAAATTGAGGGAAGACCCGGCTTGTAGTCAAGGATACATCATCAAGAAAGAGATAAGAAGAGAATACAGATTATAGGAAGTTGAACAATTGATAATTAAGGAGTAGATACGTATTATCCTTCACAGATGTTAGGTGATTTGAAAGAAAAAAAGGATATTCAAAAGTACAATACAAATAAACAGAAGATTTTTAAGTACAGACATTTTGTGTGTGTTTATAAGAGGAAAGAAAGGTACCTTGAGGGGGAATGATATTCAGGGAGAATTCAAACAAGAAAAAAAAATAAGTGGAAGTCATGCTATCTAAGGATATTCATAAGGGAAAACACAAAGAGATACATGAATTTGGAAAAAAAAATGAAGATAATATCATAAAAAGTATGAAACTTAGGGCTTTGCTTCTCTTCTCCTTTCTTATCTTTATTGTGTGGCCATTGTATTGCTTAGAAGTGTCTCCATCAAAAGTATGCAAATATCATGAGACAGAGTTATGTTTATTTTGCCATTCTGTTAACAATACTCATTGGGGAAAGAGATTTTTTTTTTTTTTTTTTAAAGATTTTATTTATTTATTTATTTGACAGAGAGAGATCACAAGCAGGCAGAGAGGCAGGCAGAGAGAGAGGAGGAAGCAGGCGGGGAAAGAGATGTTTTTAATGACTAAAATGAGATGTAAGGAATATCTATACTATGAAAGATACAATGTGTTTGGTTTTGAATCAGTGAGAGTCAAGATTATTGGCTTACAGTTTGCAGCTCATTGACGAAAGAATAGATACAGCAGTCTGGAATTCTGAGCAGCAAAAGAAACTGTGTAAAACTCATACCAGTTCAAGAGCTCATGTAAGAACTTTAGGGGAAGTTCAATATACTTTGAAGAGTATTGTAAGTGAGCAAATATCATTTCCTACACTAGCCAAGGTATGTAAGTTTACTGTTCGCCATTTTACCTGTAAAAAGTCTTATATTTTTATCAGAATTTTTAGACTTTTTATTTAAATTCCAGTTAGTTAACATACAGTGTAATATTGGTTTAAGGTACACATTTTTTTTTTATTTGCCATATATCTTTTTTTATCTTTTTCAAGTTTTTATGTAAATTCCATTTTGTTAATGTATAGTGTGACGTTAGTGTCAGGTGTAAAATTTAGTGATTCATCACTTACGTACAATACCCAGTGCTCATCACAAGTGCCCTCCTTAATCCCCATCACTTACTTAGCCCATTCCCTCCACCTAGCTCCCCTCCAGTAATTCCCACTTTGTTCTCTACAGTTATGAGTCTGTTTTCTGTTTCTCTTTGTTTTTTTCTCTATATTCATCGTTTTGTTCTTAAATCCCACATATGAGAGAAATCATATGGTATTTGTCTTTCTCTGACTTATTTTGCTTAGCATAATACTCTCTAGCTCCATCCATGTCATTGCAAATGACAAGATTTCATTCTTTTTTTTTTTTTTTTAAAGATTTTATTTATTTGACAGAGAGATCACAAGCAGGCAGAGAGGCAGGTAGAGAGAGAGGAGGAAGCAGGCTCCCTGCTGAGCAGAGAGCCCAATGCAGGGCTCGATCCCAGGACTCCGAGATCATGACCTGAGCCGAAGGCAGCGGCTTAACCCACTGAGCCACCCAGGCGCCCCAAGATTTCATTCTTTTTTATGGCTATCATTTCTGTGTGTGTGTGTGTGTACCATAAGTTCTTTATCCGTTCTTCAGTGGATGGACATTTGGCTATTGTAGGTGATGGTGCTATAAACAGCAGGGAGCTTATATCCCTTCAAATTAGTATTTTGAAATTCTTTGAGTAAATACTTACTAATGCAACTCCTCCATCATAGGGTCGTTCTGTTTTTAACTTTTTGAGGAACGTCCGTGTTGTTTCCCAGAGTGGTTGTATCACACTGGATTCCCACCAACAGTGAAAGGGGATTCCTTTTCTCCACATCCTTCCCAACACCTGTTGTTTCTAGTATTGTTGATTTTAACCGTTTTGACAGGTGTGAGGTGATTTTTTTTTAAAGATTTTTTTATTTATTTGACAGAGATCACAAGTAGGCAGAGAGGCAGGTGGGAGGGGTGGGAAGCAGGCTCCCCGCCAAGCAGAGAGCCCAATGCGGGGCTCTATCCCAGGACCCTGGGATCATGACCTGAGCAGAAGGCGGAGGCTTAAGCCACTGGGCCACCCAGGCACCCCATGAGAGGATATCTTAATTGTAGTTTTGAGTTTTATTTCCTTGATGATGAGTGATGTTGAGTATCTTTTCATAGGTCTCTTGACCATCTGTCTTCTTTGAAAAAATATCTGTTTGTGTCTTCTTCCCATTTTTAAATTGGGTTGTTTTTTGGGTGTTGAGTTTTATAAGTTCTCCATATGTTTTGGATATTAACCCTTTATTAGATATGTCACTTGCAAATATCATTTCCCATTCCATAGGTTGCCTTTTCATTTTGTTGATTGTTTCCTTCACTGTGAGGAGGCTTTTGATTTTGAAGAAATCCCAATAGTTTGTTTTTGCTTTTGTTTCCCTTGCCTCAGGAGACATATAGCAAGAAGTTGCTATGGTTGACGTCAAAAAGGTTACTGCCTGTGTTCTCGTCTAGGATTTTTATGGCTTCAGGTCTTAAGTTTAGGTCTTTAATCTATTTAAAAATTTATTTTTGTGTATGGTATAAGAAAGTGGTCTGGTTTCATTCTTCTTCATGTTGCTGTCCGGTTTTCCCAACACCATTTGTTGAAGAGATTCTCTTATTTTGATTAACTATCAGAAGGGAAAAAAAATTAGCTATCAGTAGATATAGGAAATATTTTGTAATGAGGCAACAGATTATGCAGTCTAATCAAAAGGATTTTTTCCTGATTGGCTTTTTGTGTAGAGTGGTCTTCAATAATTAAAATATGAATCTTCCTCAGGGTGCCTGGGTGGCAGTCAGTTAAGCATCCAACTCTTGATCTCAGCTCAGGTTTTGATCTCAGAGTCATGAGTTCAAGCCCCGTGTTGGTAAAAATAAATAAATTAATTAGTTAATTAATTAAGAAAAAGAATCCTCCCTAATTTTTCTTTCATTTTCAATTTTTTTTGCATTAAAATTTAACATTTTCTGAGGACTTATTTATTAGATCCCATTATAAGTTTTCTGTAAGTGGGTAAGCCTAAGAAATAAAAATGTGTAATTTCTGGGTTTTTTCAGTAGATCACAAGCTGCATCTTACAGAATCTTGTCCCATGAAGAGCAGGCTATATTCATTTACATCATCATAGCTCACTAAATAAAAAGGGCAGGAGTGCTTTAAAGCATAAGCAACATTGTTTGTCACATGTTAATACCACAGACCTACTGTGAATAATATAGAAAGCAACATTCTAAAAGAAACTAGAATTCAAAGCCCAATGTTAAGGAGTTATACTTTGTAACAGTAGTAAAAATCTGACCTCATTTTCTAAACAAGTAATAGTTCTGCACATTTTTTCCAAAGCCCCAGCTATTCCCCTTGGAATCTTTAGGACACTCTAAACATCCCCAGTATATTATGTTTTTATGCTTCATTGTTAGGAAATTCCCTTCTCCAATTCAATGTAAACAATATAGGCACCTTATTTTCAAAGTACAATGTTTAATGAGTACACAGCTGCTTCTAGTTTAAGAGGAGTGACTGAATCATCTACTTTACTCACCTCACAAAATTCCAATGAGATGACAGTGAATAAATATAAAAGGAAAGACTTGAGAAGATTTCTGAGTGGTAAATTTCTACATAAACAATCAAACTGATAGTCAATCAAGGGTAGAAGAACCTGCAGCCAGAAATGTATAGGGGAGAATCTGTAACACAAGAGGGAGATGTTCATTTGAGCAGGAGAGAAACACTAAATTCATGGTCACAGGTAAAGAGTAGGATTAAGTTGCATGGAAATAACTAAAATAATTCACTAGACCATTGTTCTTCTGGCCCATCGGTCCTTCTTGCAATCATCACCACCATCATGTGCACACCAACTGGCATTGCAGCAATTCAATGAAAACTAGAAAGCTGACATCTAAAGAGGAAATTAGGATTCCTAGTGTGTGTGGCATGCATAGAAGAAGTCCTCCTTAAGTGGCTTTTGGAAAAGCTCCAGTCTCCATGTCTGGATCCCAATAGTCTGACTCTCTGAGTTACATCTGCCCACTTCTATGGAATTTGAAGCAATCCTGTCCATTCAGAGGGAAACAATGTTGGGGGAAATTAAAGTGTTCAATACCAGAAGGAAGCCATACCAGGTACCTCTGTTAATTAACCATATGTTTATCTCATACGTTGACACTGACAATGATGGATGGTCTTGCATTTTAATCAAACCAACAGTATAAATAAGAGGTAACAAATAAAGCAATGGAGCCCAGAAATAAAATAATCTTATTTGAAAGAGAAGCTTAAAATGTCAAATTGGTGTCGTCAGAGATTCAAAATATTATATTCACAAAGCAAGTGCAAAAATGTGATGAAATAAGTTCAATCTTAGACCAAAAATTCTTGAAATATTTAAAGGATGTAAAAGGATTGTACAAGTGTGAGAAGATAAACTAGAAGAAATGATCCCAGATGTATAACATCGAAAAGAGATGAAAAGTGATAAATAAGAAAATTAGAGGAATAATCCAGGAAATTCAACACTCACATAAGTCAGAAAATGCAAGTGAAAATTACCAAATTCATAATATTTAACATTTCCCATAACTGAAGAATGCAAGTGTCTGATCTTGCAACCATTCCAGTTTAGAGAAAGAAAGAGGGATCCAAAAGAGTAGTGTATATTGCTAAGAGAAGGGGGCTACATAGGATGAAGGAAATAATAGACTATCTGATGAGTTTGAATATATTCAGAAGAGATTCGCTGACTGTTGAAGTGCTTGGGAATAAATTAGTGCTTGTTGCATAGGAAACTAAGAATATGGAAAAGAGTGGTGAACTTCATGCATAATGTATGCTTAGTGGCAATATAAATATTGAATGTTTATTTGAGGAAAGAGGGTGACAACCTGTTATTGAAAAGGGAAAAAGGAAGTTTAGGGAGAGTGAGGTAGGAAAAAAATAGAAAATATTTAAAGCTAAGAAGTCATTTAACAGCAGCATGTGATATTTAAAATATAAAACAATTAGCTGAAATAATTTAAGATGGTCGGGGTCAACTGTCATTGTTTTGTTTTACACATACTTAACAAAGGAATGAGAACCATATTGGCAATACACTTTTATTAGCAATTTTCTGTATTAGAAGCAGTGGAGCAATTGTGTATCCCCTATGATCCAGAGCAAACTAGCTTAAGTAACATGGAAACTTACTGACTCCCCAAACTAAAAAGTCCAGGCATGGGTCTATATATGCACTCTGTCCCTGTGCTCCGATGAAGTGTTCACTATTCTTTATTTATCAGCTCTGCATCGCCTTAATTATCAGGCTTCACATGGTGTTGGAAATGTTCTCTCTCAAAGAACTTCCTTCCATAGAAATCCAGAAGTTACTCTTCTTGAAACAATTTGAATCACATATCCATCTTTGACCAATCAGTGTAACAAAGCATGTCTTCTTCCAGCCCTACAAGTTCTCCAATTTGACAGCTTTTTCTCCTTTCATTTCTTCTCACACATGGATAGCTCTTTTATGAACTTGTCTTTTTCCTGGCATAGCTTGTCAAATGCATGTAACAATAGTTTTATTGTTATAGAATCGATAGATGCTGATGACTGTTTCCAACCTCTTCCAATACAGCTATATGTTTATTATTTATATGTCTGCCTTTTCAAGTTGTTACAAGAACAGCCCTTCCACCAACCAAATCTCAGTAGCTTAACAGACCAAAATTAATTAATTAATTAATTAATTAGTAATAAAAGGTTTATCCTTATTCTTGGGACCCAAGCTGAAGAAGCAATCCATCCACCATTATAAATATTGGCAGGCACCGTACAAAGTTAGTAAACTCCAGCAGTTCTAATATTAGCAATTAATTGCTGTAACCAGTTATTACGTGTTATTTCTCCTTCAGCTTGCTCAGAACTCTTTATAAGGTCCCATAAATCACAAGGAGGCTAGAAAGAACAATTCTGTCATGGACCTAGAAGCTAGGAGAGCTATAATTATTTGGCTAGCAGCACCAGTGAATACCATATTGTCCCGTAGGCCATCACAAAATTAATAGGTTGCTAGTATTCTGTGAACCTGGTTGTCCTGTTATGTTTTGTGCATTTCTCTAGAATCTGTGCCTGTGAATAAGGAGAGCCTTTCTTTGGTGAGATGGCAACCCATCGAAGTGTATATTTATTATCAGTGCGCTTTGTATATCTATACTTGATTTGGTCCACAATTATACATGATTAAGTTTGCTCTTTGAGTTTTTCCATTTAAAAGATACTATGATAAGCAACGTTTTGAGAGTTAAGGTGCAAAATTCCTTTAAGAGGTTAACATACCCCTGCCACCATTTTGTGTTTAGGTCTCTTTGTCTGCTCTGGAGCCTATATACTCACCAGAGGATCCCTGGCTGCCTCTCGAACTTTGCATACTCAACTGCTAGATAATGTGCTGCACCTCCCGCTCAGGTTTTTTGAAACCAATCCCATAGGCCAGATCATCAACCGCTTCACCAAGGTCAGTAAAGCCACACCTTATTGAACAGCATACCTAAAAATGATGACCCGTATTTAGGACCTTGTAATAGTATTTATAAAATATATATATATATCATCCTGAAAATACGGGTTATGTGTAGTATAGATTTCCTTGTTATTTTATTTCTAATTCTTGGAACATTTATTATTGATGTACAGCAGTACCACATCTCATACACATAATCAAAATAACCCCTGAAAATGGCTGAAAGGATCCAAAAAGCACATGTGCTCTGGTGCCTACAACTCCAGTTCTTACATACATTTAGCTTGAGAATCACTGGTTTGGGGTGAGAAAGTAAAGAAAATAGAAGTCTATATGACGATAACTGGATTTTAAGCATTTTGCTTTTAAGAAAACTGTCAACTCACTTATGGTGAATGGGGGATGGTGGGGCTTCCCAGAGTGTCTCTGCTTACCTACAGGGTTTTCCTCCTCGTTTTCTATCAAACACTTAAAATTACACTGTCCAAAAGAAATAGAATGCAAGCCACATAAGTAATTTTAAATTTTCTGATGGTTGCAATAAATAAGTAAAAAAGAGACCGCTGGAAATAATTAATTATAATAATATACTTTAATAGAGAATGTCTGAAACATTTCAGACTTGCTTAAAGTTGTTTAAAATTATTAACTAAATATTTCACATTCTTTATTTCTACACAGTCTTCAAAAACTGATTTGTATTATTTATGGCACATTCTCAGTTTGCAGTAGCCACATTTCAAGTGCTCACTCAGTAGACACATATTGTTAGTGGTTCCTGAATAAGATAGTACAGACCCACAACCATAAAATATGCTGATATATTGTGTGGACACGTAAAAGATTTTTGGTGTGTATATGGGAGGAAGTGAGAATAAAACATGAAAATCTAAAAGAAAGTACCTACCATAATAAATGTGTGGTGGAATAGTAAATCTTGCTTCATCATACCAATGTACACACTGTTTTTGAAAATGTATGGAAAAACTAATTCTAGCATTTTTATCTCTCAGTGGACATTTGTCTGGGACCCTAATGAAAACATGTCACTTTTTTTTTTTTTTTAAAGATTTTTATTTATTTTACAGAGATCACAAGTAGTCAGAAAGGCAGGCAGAGAGAGAGAGGGGGAAGCAGGCTCCCTACTGAACAGAGAGCCCGATGCGGGGCTCGATCCCAGGACCCTGAGATCATGACCTGAGCCAAAGTCAGAGGCTTAACCACTGAGCCACCCAGGTGCCCCGAAAACATGTCACTTTTATACAGTAACATGTCAAATGCTTGGGTCTTAAACAGGTGAGAATATGGGAAGATGTGTTCTAAAGACAGGCAGGAAACTTCATATGGCTATGATGCTCTTACACTATTCGGAATATGAGATAAACAGAGAAATCCCAAAGCAAGACTGAGATTAATAAAATTCCATCTCCACTCTTTGTGTCCTTTTTGTCATGAACTGAGTAGTTGTCCATGCCTCTATGTTGGCTATCTTCCTACTCCCTGGAATTTCTTAGGTCATACCTTATGCCATAGATTTGACAACATAGATTTGTTTAAGTTATTTGTGAATTGATGCATGACCTTCCTGTGTTCTTCTTTCGTTCATTGTCCACTTCCATCTTTCAGTTTCTAATTTTGCAGATGAGATTATTTTGTTTTTCTGCCTCTTGGAATCTTGACAGGATCCAGCTATCCAAAAGACCACTGAACATGTTCTCAGTGGTTAAGAATGGCTCACTAGTATTTTACAGAGTAGTAAATAGTGATTAGGTCAGTGCTCCTGAACACCTAGTTACTGGGCTTTGGACTCCATTTTTTAAATGTTTTTTAAGCAGAGTCTGACATTAGTCATATATACTAAGTGCTGTGTAGTTTTCATTGGGAAATCCAAATTGCTTGACCATGGGCATCTTGTTGCTAGAATAGTTAACATCTTGTTAACTATTACAACTGACCACAAGGGAAAAATATACAAGAGTAAATTGGGGAGGGAAAAGACCATGTAGTTAGACTTATTCAATCATCAGATTGTCACATCTGAGAATTTTTTTTTTTTAATTTTTACATTGAGTGATATATTTCTTCTTTTCCTCATTTTAAATCATGAAAAGTTAAAAATAAAGTGACCTGATACCAATTTTTTCAGGACATGTTTATAATTGATATACGTTTCCATTACTACTTGCGGACCTGGGTGAACTGCACATTGGATGTTATTGGAACAGTTTTGGTCATTGGGGGAGCTTTACCACTCTTCATTCTTGGGGTTATTCCCTTGATGTTCCTCTATCTCACTATACAGGTAAGTACATGGATTTTTATGTGTATTAATAACATAAGTTCACAGTCAGATTTCAGGTTCAGACCCACTTCGACGGCCCATTAGTTCATGTTCTCCAAAAAGCAGATTCCAAGAAAGAATTCTGTATAGCAGAGAGTTCCTGGGGAATGCCCAGGAGATAACGCCCAGCAGATAAAGGAGAGGGAGCTGCAGAAGACTACGTGAGCCCTCCCACAGGGATGCACGTCTGATGCTTGCGAGGGAGAGAAGAGGATTGGGTAGGAAACATCTTGGATTACCGGACAGCTTGATGAAAGATTTATTGCATGAATGGGAAGTCTACAATCAGTGTCACGCTCGGAGTGTCCCACGTGTCCCTGAAGTGGGCCTGCTTTATGCACCCATATGGGTGCTTTACGGCTCCCCTGCCGCACTCAGTCATTGCCTGGAAGCCACCTGTGGGAAACATGGCCTCCATGCTCATAGAATAGTGGATCCAGAGGGACAGCGGGCGGGCCGTCAGTCAGCTGTGGCCCCTGCTGCAGCAGAATGGAATTGTGCATTTTTATGGCCACCACAGAATCTGTCTCATATTTACATTTTAGCAGAAAGTAAGTTTTCCTGTAAATCCAAAAGAGAAACCAGTAACTGCCTTCTTGTCCCGTTATCCCCAATATCAGCAAAAGACTCTTAGAGGAACTAAATAGATCTCTTGTGATACATATCTTTATATTCCAATTGAAATGCGGTCAACCACATTCCAAGGTTATATCACCGGGAGGCTACAGTGTAAAAGGAAATTTCTTAACACATATTTAATTTAAAAACAAAAGTATTTTGAGGCTCTTTACAGAAAAGGATGTGGTTCTTGTAGTTCGACGCTTTCCCAAAACTCAAGTTTTTAAAATTCATATTGGAGTTTAATCTTCCCAAACCAGAATGTTAATCATGTTCTCATTTCTACACCTATGCTATTATTATTCCTCCTACTTCCTGTGTTTTCCCTATTCTCTCTGCCTGACTGGATCTTACTTACCCTTCATGGCCTAGGTCGTATTTCATTTCTGTGTGAACTATTCTCTACCAAAATAGTGCAAAGAGCTCAGACTCATCCAGGTATTATGGATTTATTATACCGCTAGTATTACAGGCTATTTTTTTTTTTTAGACCACAAATTGTCTCACCAATGAGATTGTAAGTCCTCCAGGGAAGACACTGTGTCTTAGAGCTAAAAGAAAAAAAATCTAGAATATGAGGGGTGGTATTGATAATCAATTATATCTGCTTAAAAAAAAAACAAACCCTCGTATCACAAATGAAAATGTATGTGATGGTCTTGTGGTTGGTAAATTAGAATAGGATGACCAGGAGTGGAAATGAGTCTAGAAACCATATCTTGTTAGGGACACGGTATAGAGTGAGCCCTGAATATGAATTCAGGAGACTCAAATTCTAGTTGTTTCCTGACTCCTATGCTTGGCACATCACTTGTGTTTCCAGGCTTCCTTGCTTCCCACTATAAAATAGGAGGTTTCCTTTCTATCAGTGCTACTCAAAGGATGGTCCCTGAATCTGTGGGCCATACCCCAGACCTATCGAATCAGAATCTCTAATTGTACCTCTTTAGTTTTTTAAAAGATTTTATTTATTTGACAGAGAGGGAGATCACAAGTAGGCAGAGAGGCAGGCAAAGAGACAGGGGAAGCAGGCTCCCTGCTGAGCAGAGAGCCTAATGTGGGGCTTGATCCCAGGACCCTGAGATCATGACTTGGGGCAAAGGCAGAGGCTTAATCCACTGAGCCACCCAGGCACCCCGTACCTCTTTTTTTTTTTTTAAGTCACATTTTACAATGTCTGTGTCTGTTTATGTGTCTGTGTATTGTTGTTGTTAATCACATTTTTATAAAACTGGGAGGAAATAAAGAATCTATCAGGGTGAGGCCCAGAGTCAAAATTTCTTTATGACAATCTCTTTTAAGTCCCCTTGCAGTCCCAGAATGCCACAGTCTTCTGTGTTCTCCAGGGCACTTGCACAGAGTAGAGTTCGTAGGCTGCAGCTTGACAGGTAGTTTCAAATAGGTTTTTGCTCAGCTTGCTCAAGGTTTTTACCAAAATGAGGACATTTTAATCAGGGGTTTTATGTAAAACTCCAGATCCAAAGATTTCCTTGAAAAAAATTGCAGGATGTGGTAACTCTTGATTTGCGTTTCTAGTTTGTAGCAGTTATCTGGGGCTGGTGAATGATGGTCCAGTTAACCTAGGGCATTCTCCCTCCAGCTCTCCAGTCTTATCTCCACTTATCTCGACCAGTCTCAACCAAGTTAGAGGAGAAGTAGCCAGTAATACTTGTGTGGCTGCACTGGTAGGAGTTTTTCATCAACAACAACAAAATTTTCTCATGATGATATCTAGGTACAAAAATACTATTGTTGGTACACTTGGTTGACTTCATTCGTTTAAAGGGTTAATGCCCTAGTCACATTGCCAACCTGTGACACAGAGCTTCTTCCATAGTAGGTCCTCAGTAATGGTTGTTTGAAAGGATTATCAAAGTGGAGGTTTGCCCAATGCTGTTCTAGCCATCCTGTCCAGAATTGGGGCTTTCTACTGTTAGGGTGTAGTTGTTTCTTAAGGCTCCAGTAACAAATTTGGTAGCTTCAAACAACAGGAATTTTATTCTTTCACAGTTCTGGTAGCTAACAATCCAAAATCAAGGTATAGGCAGGGTTGGTTCTTTTCTGGATCCTTTGAGGGAATGTTGATTTCATGCTTCTCTCCTAACTGCAGCTGTCAGCAATCCTTGGCATTTTCCTTGGCAAATGTGTACATCCCTCCAATCTCATTTTCACATGGCTGGCTTTCTCCCTGTGTTTTTGTCTTCTCTTTTTCTGTCTCCTACAAGGACAGCCAGCACTGGATTTAGGACCCACCCTAAGTCTAGGATGATCTCATCTTGAGATCCTTAATGACAGCTGCAATGATTCCATTTCCACATAAGGCCACATTCACAGGTGCTGGAGTTAAAATTTGAACTTCACTTTTTGGGTCACTCAAGTGTCTTGCCATTGGCAAACCATTGAAGCAATTTCTGCTACATCTTTCCAACTGTCTGTTTCTGTCTTCGGGTTAGAGATACTACGTGGCGAGTTCTCGGCAAATTCGACGGTTAGCAGGAGCTTCTCGCTCTCCCATCATTTCACACTTTAGTGAGACCTTATCAGGGGTGTCCACTATCCGGGCATTTGGACATGAACAGAGGTTCATCCAGCAAAACAAAGAGGTAGTGAATGAGAACTTGGTCTGCTTCTACAATAACGTAATTTCAAACAGGTGAGTCGTATCAGTATACCTAGTTCAAGACCAGTCTCTTTTTAGATGTGCACTTTTAAACAGAAAGAGAGTTTTGTAATGGCATTTCATCAGATTATTTTAAAAAAGAAGAAAGCCTTACATATTTCTAATATTTAATATACATTTAAGTGAAAGTGCATCTATTTATACTCAAATGAAAAGTACATACTACTTTACATGAAAATAAGGTCCCAAGCTTTTGTTTTTGTTTTTTTTTTTAAGATTTTATTTATTTATTTGACAGAGAGAGAAATCACAAGTAGGCAGAGAGGCAGGCAGAGAGAGGGAAGCAGACTCCCTGCTGAACAGAGAGCCCAGTGCGGGCCTCGATCCCAAGACACTGAGATCATGACCTGAGCTGAAGGCAGAGGCCCAACACACCTAGCCACCCAGGCGCCTTTTTGTTTGTTTGTTTGTTTGTTTTTAAGATTTATTTATTTGAGAGAGAGAGAGCGATAAAGACAGCAAGCAAGGAGAGGGGCAGAAGGTAAAAATCTTCAAGCAGATTCCCCACTGAGCATGGAGCCCAATGCAGGGGCTCGATCCCATGACCCATGAGATCATGACCTGGGCTGAAACCAAGAGTTGGAGGCTTAACTGACTGAGCTACCCAGGCACCTCAGGTCTCAAGTTTTTGAAGGTTATATAGGATACTATTGGAATTACTAATAATATGACTCTGTGTTATATTTTGTATTTGTAGAATATATTTTATTTGCATACAATAATTTATATTTTAAATTTATCATTTCAGGGGCACCTGGGTGGCTCAGTGGGTTAAAGCCTCTGCCTTCGGCTCAGGTCATGATCCCAGGGTCCTGGGATTGAGCCCCGCATCAGGCTCTCTGCTCAGCAGGGAGCCTGCTTCCTCCTTTCTCTCTCTGCCTGCCTCTCTGCCTACTTGTAATCTCTGTCAAAAAAAAAAAAAAAAAAAAATTATCATTTCACATAAAGGAGAAAAAAGAAATATTAAATGGTACCTGGGCACATTTTTAACTTTTGGAGACTAATTTTATCATGTAAAAAAGGGCAAGTAATCCAAAAGGTGATTGATTTTCTGAGAGGATTTTAAAATATGATGCAGCATAACTGGTGTGTTTTTTTTTGAGTTTTAATTCTGTTTAAGTTTTAAAGCAAAGTTCTGCAAAAGTAAAGTGTGTTTTTATGCAGAGGAATCCTTTAGTCTTTTGTCACTGCAGTGATCTTGTTGTGATTGGGTTGTAAGTACGTGAGGAAAAAAGAAGCGGCCATCGATGTTTACATTTTCATGTCCTAGGAGAGATTTCACACCAGGTGTACCAAAACCTTTGCATCTCAGCTGAGGAATATTTTCCATTATCACAGGTGGCTGTCTGTCAGACTGGAATTCCTTGGCAACTTAATGGTATTCTTTGCAGCCCTGCTTGCTGTGCTGGCTGGCAAGTCGATAGATTCAGCAATAGTTGGTTTGTCCATATCCTATGCCCTAAATGTAAGTAATAATGACTTTGTGGTATATGATATGTTTATAATCCAGTTAATTAAACTCTCTTCTCCTTTGCCTGTCTGAATTATAGATCGTATTAGCTAAGTAATGAGAGGCCCTGGAGGCTCATTTCTTCCTCTGTAGCAGGAAGCTCGCTCAGCAATTCCAAGTTAGCTCACAAAAAGAACAGGCTGAGTGCTAGAAGACTCGGAAACACCTGGGGTGGCATAGTTACCTAGAAGTTTCCTGTTCTCATAGCCTTACAGATTTATAGAATGTGACCGTTGTAAGCCTCTCTGCGCCGTGGCTGGTGCTTCCAGTTTGCCCAGCCTAACCAAGGAGATAATACAGACTCTGGGGAGAACATATGCTCTGCTTCTTCTATGCTTAAAAGTTTTTCCCTGATAACCCCTGTTTTGTATTACACTAAAAAGTACTAGTTGTTTCAGTGTGTTCATGCCCTCTTTGTAAATAGAATATTCCCTAAACTACTAAATATACATTATTTAAACGATACATCTAGATGATTTGAGTACTTACCCTTCATCACTTATCCAAAACGTTTAAGGCAAGTTGCATTTCAGAATTCGGAACTTGGGCTTGTAGAAAGGAAATATAATATACATACCATAGTCAAGGTCTAGGGCAGAACCCCACAATCAGACTACTTGTTCTGCAGTGAAATATGTGGGTATTTTACCCTAAGTGTGTTAAGTAAAGACTTCAAAGAGCCCCATATTAGTTTTCAAGTCAGGTTGGCCCTCAAATTATTTGGCACCAAATTTGAGAAAACACTGAATTGGCAGAGTTTTTTGACTTTTAGAGTTAGGCTTGGATTACAACCTATATTTGTGGATATGGTAAGAAGAAAGTAGAGTTAAAAAAAGAAAGAAAGAAAGGAAAAGGGGAGACAAGAGTGGTCAAAACTTAGGGGAATCCTCCTTTCGATGAAAGATAGTGAGGAATGCCAAAGGTAATACTGTGCACAACTCTTTTCTCACGGGGTGTACATTTCTTTTTTTTTCATATTTTATTTATTTGAGAGAGAAAGAGTGAAAAAGAGAAAGCACAAGAGGGGGGAGAATCGGAGAGAGAAGCAGACTCCATGCTGAGCGGGGAGCCCCATGTGGGACTCGATTCTGGGACTCCAGGATCGTGACCTGAGCCTAAAGCAGATGCTTAACCAACTGAGCCACTGAGGCACTCCGGGGTGTACATTTCTTGAAACAGATTCATCAATATTCATCATTCCTTACACCCAAGTAGGGACTCCTTCAACATATGCTGAACTATTTCTTCTGCCAAAAAACCATTATTTATGATATGAATGATTTTAATATACTTAAACACTTGTGTGTTTATGTGTAAATATGCTTACTTCTAAAGTTGTTGAATAATCAGAAGAGATAAAATATATGAAAATGATGGAAAGTGAAACTTTATAAAGTATTATTCATATTATGTAAAAAACTAAAGAACCATTCATGAAGCTTGGGTTTTTTTCCTCCAGATTACTCAATCTCTGAATTTTTGGGTGAGGAAAGCTTGTGAAATTGAAACCAATGCAGTTTCCATTGAAAGAGTTTGTGAATATGAAAATATGGATAAAGAGGTAAGCAGTCCCAAATAACCAATAAGTAGATGCAGGATTAAGACATTTTAATGCATCTTAAATTGACATTTAAAAAAATAAGTTTTAAACACAATCTGCTTTTCCAAATTCATGTTGTAATACTTAGCATTTCAATGAAACTAAAACCCAATCTACTGTTAAATACACCATTATTTTATATATCACTAAAATAGAAAAAATACCAGTTAACTGAATTACAGTAGTATACAAATTATAAGATATGTTATATTGTAGAGATTAAATATGAGTGCTTGTTCTTAGAAGGCACAATGATTTATCCTCTACCAAAGTGGAGTAAAATATGAAACTTACGATTATAACTTTGTGAGGATTGTACATTGTGAAAAGTGTCTTAATATAATCATCTCATAATGGAAGTCTGTGCAATTTTTAAATTAACTACATTTTTATTGTTTATTCTTTGTGTTCCATTTACTCATCATTAACATCTCTGGATGGAATGGAGGAGGAGAATACATCAGTCTGTTTTGTTCCTTTTAATTAATTATAATTAGAAAGGAGAAGGATTACACTATTGACAGAGTATAATATTTGACTTACCTGCGTATGTTACTCATCTCGGTTACTTCTGCCTCCCAGTTCCATGAATTAACAAGGCAGGTGTTAAAGTTGACTTGAATTTCTGTATCTTCTTCAAACCACCTATAAAGGTATCTAAATCATGAAATGTTCCTCTTTCACTCATGACTCTCAGGAAGAGGTGTCCCTCCTTCAAAGAGAAAACCAGAGTTTCCTCTTAAATTTTTGTATCTGTTCATGTCTTCTGTCAAATGTTGCTCCATTAACCACTTCCTTTCATTTCTACATCTCAGCACCCTGACCCCCTTGCCTCTCTCAACCTATAAACATGCTTAAATATTATCTGCATCTTCCAACTCTTCCCTAAATTTTGAATCCCCCCCCCCGTTTCTTCCCCAGGTTTTACCTTCCTTTTTCACGCAAACTTCATGGAAGATTAACCTACCTTCACCACTTCCAATTATCAACATTCAGTTTGCTCAATCTATTGCCATGTGATGACCTGTATAACTTTATTGTTTTATATACCTTGTATAACTTTATTGTTTTATATACCTTCGAATTTTTTGTATATATACTTTTGTATATAAACTTCTTATGTATGTATAAATTTATAATATATATACTTTTCATATTAAAAGACCACATACACCCACACATTTAAAAAAAAGTCATCTTTATGTAATTTGATGCAGGTGTGACGAGTATTGTTATAAAAGCTTTTACGTGGAAGAAGTCAGTTGTTCAGATAATTCTGTTTATCTTTCTGGAACCCCATTTCTCTGCACCTTTTACAGAAGAATTCTCTGGAATTGGCCTATACATCTCTCATTCTATTTTGGACTCTGGCCAAACAGGCTTTAAATCCCACCACTCCACTGAACCTGCCTTTGTCAAGATCACCAATGGTCTCCTGTCAGTCATCACTTGACCTAATCCATCCTCTGACACCAGTGATCACCCCCCCTCACGCTTCCTCTCGTTGCCCAAACAACACACTCTCTGCCTCCAGCTGTTCCTTCAGTGTCTCAGGCAGGCCCCTGTCTCAGGAGCTCAGCATGTATAGTTAGTTGTCTGCCTGGAAAGCGCTTCAGCCCGTATCCACAGGGCTTGTTCCCATATACTTCCAACCAAGACTTCTCTATCCACCCTACTTAAAATTACACCGCCATCTTCTGAAGCTTTATCACTATCTAACGTTCTACATATGCTGTATGGTTCTTTCTATCTCTCTCTGGCATCCTGTATGCTCTGTAAGGACAAGAATTTTTATCTGTTTTGCTCATGGATTAATCCCATCAGCTAAAGTACTGACTAGCATAGGAAATAGTATTTGGGCAATGAATGAATGAAAAACGGTCCTCTTCTCAGCTAAAATTTCAAAAAGGTTACCTTCAGCGACTTTGTAGTTAGAAAATTCTTCCTTTTTTTTTTTTTTTAAGAGATGTTATTTATTTATTTGACAGAGAGAGAAAGGGAACATAAGCAGGGAGAGTGGAGAAGGAGAAGCAGACACCCCGCTGAGCAGGGAGCCCAGTGCAGGGCTCCATCCCAGGACCCTGGGATCATGACCTGAGCCGAAGGCAGCTGCTTCACCCACTGAGCCATCCAGGTGCCCCTAGAAGATTCTTCTTAATAACTGTATAGGAGATGGGAAGCCTTGTTACCTCCAGAAACTTTAAAAAAAATTTTTTTATTTTAAAGATTTTACTTATTTATTTGAGAGAGAATCAGAGAAAGTGAAAGAGGGGGAAAGGTCAGTGGGAGAAGCAGATTCCCTACTGAGGAGGGAGCCTGACATGGGACTAGATCCTGGGACTCCAGGATCGGGACCTGAGCCGAAGGCAGACGCCCAACCAATTGAGTCATCCAGGTGTCCCCAAAAACATTTTTTTTTTAAATTTTATTTTTTATAAACATATATTTTTATCCCCAGGGGTACAGGTATGTGAATCGCCAGGTCCACACACTTCACAGCACTCACCATAGCACGTACCCTCCCCAATGTCCATAATCCCACCCTCCCTCCCAACCTCCCTCCCCCCATCAACCCTCAGTTTGTTTTGTGAGATTAAGAGTCACTTATGGTTTGTCTCCCTCCCAATTCCATCTTGTTTCATTTACTCTTCTCCTACCCCCTCAACCCCCCATGTTGCATCTCCTCTCCCTCCTATCAGGGAGATCATATGATAGTTGTCTTTCTCCGATTGACTTATTTCGCTAAGCATGATACCCTCTAGTTCCATCCACGTCGTCGCAAATGGCAAGATTTCATTTCTTTTGATGGCTGCATAGTATTCCATTGTGTATATATACCACATCTTCTTTATCCATTCATCTGTTGATGGACATCTAGGTTCTTTCCATAGTTTGGCTATTGTAGACATTGCTGCTATAAACATTCGGGTGCACGTGCCCCTTCGGATCACTACGTTTGTATCTTTAGGGTAAATACCCAGCAGTGCAATTGCTAGGTCATAGGGTAGTTCTATTTTCAACATTTTGAGGAACCTCCATGCTGTTTTCCAGAGTGGTTGCACCAGCTTGCATTCCCACCAACTGTGTAGGAGGGTTCCCCTTTCTCCGCATCCTCGCCAGCATCTGTCATTTCCTGACTTGTTAATTTTTTTTTTTTAAAGATTTTATTTATTTATTTGACAGAGAGAGATCACAAGTAGACAGAGAGGCAGGCAGAGAGAGAGAGAGAGAGGGAAGCAGGCTCCCTGCCGAGCAGAGAGCCCGATGCGGGACTCGATCCCAGGACCTGAGCTGAAGGCAGCAGCTTAACCCACTGAGCCACCCAGGTGCCCCTCCTGACTTGTTAATTTTAGCCATTCTGACTGGTGTGAGGTGATATCTCATTGTGGTTTTGATTTGTATTTCCCTGATGCCAAGTGATGTGGAGCACTTTTTCATGTGTCTGTTGGCCATCTGGATGTCTTCTTTGCAGAAATGTCTGTTCATGTCCTCTGCCCATTTCTTGATTGGATTATTTGTTCTTTGGGTGTTGAGTTTGCTAAGTTCTTTATAGATTTTGGACACTAGCCCTTTATCTGATATGTCATTTGCAAATATCTTCGCCCATTCTGTCAGTTGTCTTTTGGTTTTGTTAACTGTTTCCTTTGCTGTGCAAAAGCTTTTGATCTTGATAAAATCCCAATAGTTCATTTTTGCCCTTGTTTCCCTTGCCTTTGGCGAAGTTCCTAGGAAGATGTTGCTGCGGCTGAGGTCGAAGAGGTTGCTGCCTGTGTTCTCCTCAAGGATTTTGATGGATTCCTTTCTCACATTGAGATCCTTCATCCATTTTGAGTCTGTTTTCGTGTGTGGTGTAAGGAAATGGTAGAGTTTCATTTTTCTGCATGTGACTGTCCAATTTTCCCAACACCATTTACTGAAGAGGCTGTCTTTTTTCCACTGGACATTCTTTCTTGTTTTGTCGAAGATTAGCTGACCATAGAGTTGAAGGTCTATTTCTGGGCTCTCTATTCTGTTCCACTGATCTATGTGTCTGTTTTTGGGCCAGTACCATACTGTCTTGATGACGACATCTTTGTAATAGAGCTTGAAGTCTGGAATTGTGATGCAACCAACTTAGGCTTTCTTTTTCAATATTCCTCTGGCTATTCAAGGTCTTTTCTGGTTCCATACAAATTTTAGGATTATTTGTTCCATTTCTTTGGAAAAAATGGATGGGATTTTGATAGTGATTGCATTAAATGTGTAGATTGCTTTAGGTAGCATAGACATTTTCACAATATTTGTTCTTCTAATCCATGAGCATGGAACATTTCTCCATTTCTTTGTGTCTTCCTCAATTTCTTTCATGAGTACTTTATAGTTTTCTGTGTATAGATTCTTAGTCTCTTTGGTTAGGTTTATTCCTAGGTATCGTATAGTTTTGGGTGCAATTGTAAATGGGATGGACTCCTTAATTTCTCTTTCTTCTGTCTTGTTGCTGGTGTAGAGAAATGCAACTGATTTCTGTGCATTGATTTTATATCCTGACACTTTACTGAATTCCTGGACAAGTTCTAGCAGTTTTGGAGTGGAGTCTTTTGGGTTTTCCACATATAGTATCATATCATCTGCGAAGAGTGATAGTTTGACATCTTCTTTGCCGATTTGGATGCCTTTAATTTCCTTTTGTTGTCTGATTGCTGAGGCTAGGACTTCTAGTACTATGTTGAATAGCAGTGGTGATAACGGACATCCCTGTCGTGTTCCTGACCTTAGCGGAGAAGCTTTCAGTTTTTCTCCATTGAGAATGATATTTGCCGTGGGTTTTTCATAGATGGCTTTGATGATATTGAGGTATGTGCCCTCTATCCCTACACTTTGAAGAGTTTTGATCAGGAAGGGATGCTGTACTTTGTCAAATGCTTTTTCAGCATCTATGGAGAGTATCGTATGGTTCTTGTTCTTTCTTTTATTAATGTGTTGTATCATATTGATTGATTTGCGGATGTTGAACCAACCTTGCAGCCCTGGAATAAATCCCACTTGGTCGTGGCGAGTAATCCTTTTAATGTACTGTTGAATCCTATTGGCTAGTATTTTGGTGAGAATTTTTGTATCTGTGTTCATCAAGGATATTGGTCTGTAGTTCTCTTTTTTGATGGGATCCTTGTCTGGTTTTGGGATCAAGGTGATGCTGGCCTCATCAAATGAGTTTGGAAGTTTTCCTTCCATTTCTATTTTTTGGAACAGTTTCTGGAGAATAGGAATTAGTTCTTCTTTAAATGTTTGGTAGAATTCCCCTGTGAAGCCGTCTGGCGCTGGGCTTTTGTTTGTTTGGAAATTTTTGATGACTGTTTCAATCTCCTTACTGGTTATGGGTCTGTTCAGGCTTTCTATTTCTTCCTGGTTCAGTTGTGGTAGTTTATATGTCTCTAGGAATGCATCCATTTCTTCCAGATTGTCAAATTTGTTGACATAGAGTTGCTCATAGTATGTTCTTATAATTGTCTGTATTTCTTTGGTGTTAGTTGTGATCTCTCCTCTTTCATTCATGATTTTATTTTTTTGGGTCCTTTCTCTTTTCTTTTTGATAAGTCTGGCCAGGTGTTTATCGATCTTATTAATTCTTTCAAAGAACCAGCTCCTAGTTTCATTGATTTGTTCTATTGTTTTTTGGTTTCTATTTCATTGATTTCTGCTCTGATCTTTATGATTTCTCTTCTCCTGCTGGGTTTAGGCTTTCTTTCTTGTTCTTTCTCCAGCTCCTTTAGGTGGAGGGTTAGGTTGTGTACCTGGGACCTTTCTTGTTTCTTGAGAAAGGCTTGTACTGCTATATATTTTCCTCTCAGGACTGCCTTTGTTGTGTCCCACAGATTTTGAACCGTTGTGTTTTCATTATCATTTGTTCCCATGAATTTTTTCAATTCTTCTTTAATTTCCTGGTTGACCCATTCATTCTTTAGAAGGATGCTGTTTAGCCTCCATGTATTTGGGTTCTTTCCAAATTTCCTCTTATGATTGAGTTCTAGCTTCAGAGCATTGTGGTCTGAAAATATGCAGGGAATGATTCCAATCTTTTGATAACGGTTGAGACCTGATTTAGGACCGAGAATGTGATCTATTCTGGAGAATGTTCCATGTGCACTAGAGAAGAATGTGTATTCTGTTGCTTTGGGATGAAATGTTCTGAATATATCTGTGATGTCCATCTGGTCCAGTGTGTCATTTAAGGCCTTGATTTCCTTGTTGATCTTTTGCTTGGATGATCTGTCCATTTCAGTGAGGGGAGTGTTAAAGTCCCCTACTATTATTGTATTATTGTCTATGTGTTTCTTTGATTTTGTTATTAATTGGTTTATATAGTTGGCTGCTCCCATGTTAGGGGCATAGATATTTAAAATTGTTAGATCTTTTGTTGGACAGTTCCTTTGAGTATGATATAGTGTCCTTCCTCATCTCTTATTATAGTCTTTGGCTTAAAATCTAATTGATCTGCTATAAGGATTGCCACTCCTGCTTTCTTCTGATGTCCATTAGCATGGTAAATTCTTTTCCACCCCCTCACTTTAAACCTGGAGGTGTCTTCGGGTTTAAGACGAGTTTCTTGTAGGCAACATATAGATGGGTTTTGTTTTTTTATCCATTCTTATACCCTGTGTCTTTTGATTGGGGCATTTAGCCCATTAACATTCAGGGTAAGTATTAGTGCCATTGTATTGCCTGTAAGGTGACTGTTACTGTATATTGTCTCTGTTCCTTTCTGATCTACTACTTTTAGGGTCTCTCTTTGCTTAGAGGACCCCTTTCAATATTTCCTGTAGAGCCGGTTTGTTGTTTGCAAATTCTTTCAGTTTTTGTTTGTCCTGGAAGCTTTTAATCTCTCCTTCTATTTTCAATGATAGCCTAGCTGATATAGTATTCTTAGCTGCCTGTTTTTCTCGTTTAGTACTCTGAATATATCATGCCAGCTCTTTCTGGCCTGCCAGGTCTCTGTGGATAAGTCTCCTGCCAATCTAATATTTTTACCATTGTATGTTACAGACTTCTTTTCCCGGGCCACTTTCAGGATCTTTTCTTTGTCACTAAGACTTGTAAATTTTACTATTAGGTGACGGGGTGTGGACCTATTCTTGTTGATTTTGAGGGGGGTTCTCTGAACCTCCTGGATTTTGATGCTTGTTCCCTTTGCCATATTGGGGAAATTCTCTCCAATAATTCTCTCCAATATACCTTCTGCTCCCCTCTCTGTTTCCCCTTCTTCTGGAATCCCAGTTATTCTAATGTTGTTTCGTCTCTTGGTGTCACTTATCTCTCGAATTCTCCCCTCGTGATCCAGTAGCTGTTTGTCCCTCTTTTGCTCAGCTTCTTTATTCTCTGTCATTTGGTCTTCTATATCGCTAATTCTTTCTTCTGCCTCATTTATCCTAGCAGTGAGAGCCTCCATTTTTGATTGCACCTCATTAATAGCTTTTTTGATTTTAACTTGGTTCGATTTTAGTTCTTTTATTTCTCCAGAAAGAGCTTTTATATCTCCCGAGAGGGTTTCTCTAATATCTTCCATGCCTTTTTCAAGCCCTGCTAGAACCTTGAGAATCGTCATTCTGAACTCTAGATCTGACATATTACCAATGTCTGTATTGATTAGGTCCCTAGCCTTTGGTACTGCCTCTTGTTCTTTTTTTTGTGGTGAATTTTTCCGCCTTGTCATTTTGTCCAGATAAGAGTATATGAAGGAGCAAGTAAAATACTAAAAGGGTGGCAACAACCCTAGGAAAATATGCTTTAGCCAAATCAGAAGAGACCCAAAAACATTTCTAAGCTTTTCTTGTAACTACATGAGAAGTTTTGCGTTGGTAATATTTAAAACTATTTTCAGGAGATCGTAATATCCACGGATGTTTTCTATCACTTTTACTTATATGCAGGATAATTATTTTTTGGAGGGAAACGTGATTTCCCTCCTTGTGATTATTATAATATTTCTTTGTTTTAAGGCACCCTGGATAATGTCTAAAAGGCCTCCATCACAATGGCCCGAGAAAGGGATAGTGGAATTTATTAATTACCAGGCTCGATACCGAGATGATCTTGGTTTAGCATTACGAGATATCTCTTTCCAGACTCATGGTGAAGAGAAGGTACCATATATATTTCATAAGTTTCACTTTCTCTTTTGTCTGAATTCATTCATTGTTAAGGTCTAACTATGATATGGTATTGAATATAATATGGTCTTTGTTCAAATTTCATATAAAAGTAATAAACTCATGTCATTGGTATATACAGAGCAAGTTTTTCCTCTTTAAAAACAAAAGGTGTTTTTAAATTGTGCATACTATATTATGAAACATAATTTTAGCATACTTTTTTTTTAAAGATTTTATTTATTTGACAGAGATCACAAGTAGGCAGAGCAGCAGGCATAGAGAGAGGAGGAAGCAGGCTCCCTGAGGAGCAAAGAGTCCGATGTGGGGCTTGATCCCAGGACCCTGAGATCATGACCTGAGCCGAAGGCAGAGGCTTTAACCCATTGAGCTACCCAGGCACCCCATAATTTTAGCATACTTCTTTCAGCTTTATTGAGTTATAATTAACAAGTAAATATTGTATATATTTAAAGTATACAACGTGATGGTGGGATATATATACATATATAGAGAGTAATGATTATCACAATCAATTAACACATCCATCACCTCACATAGTTATAAGGTTTTTGTTTTTGTTTTGTTTTGATTTTTTTGGATGTGGTAGGAACACCTAAGATCTACTATCTCAGCAAATTTCAAGTATACAATACAGAACTATTAACTGTAATCATCTCACTTTAGATCCCCAGAATACATTCTTCTTATTCATCTGAGAATTCGTGCCCTTTGACCTATATCTTCCCATTTTCCCCACCTTCAGTCCCTGGTAACCACTGTTTACTCTGTGGTACTATGGGTTTGGCTTTTTTAGATTCCAAATATAAGGAAGTTTGTACAGTATTTACCTTTCTCCCTCTGGCTTATTCCACTTAGCATAATGTCCATCAGGTCCATCTGTGTTGGCACAAATGGCAGGATTTCCATCCTTTTTATGGCTGAATTATTCCAGTGTATATGTATATATGTATATATATATACACGTTTTCATTATCCATTCTATGGACAGACACTTTGGTGTCCTGGCTATTGTGAATATGAACACAGGAGTGCAGATTTCTAATTTCGTTTCCTTTGGATATATACCCAGTAGTATACTTTATTTTTACTTCCTTCTATTACGTAAACAGCAGTAAGAAGACAGTAAAATTAAGTTACCCAAAATATAGCAAATCCATAGGAGAGAATATTTATGCAGTCCTTGACACCATGTTTTCCAGGATTATTAGTGAAAAGGGAAAATACTTGAGATTTAATTTGGTTAATAAAATCTATATTCAAAACTGTTGATAGTATATCAATTTTCTGTTTTAAAAAAGGAGATGGGTAGACTACATTAGCAAAAATCCTAGAAAACAGTTGTAAAACATAAATCGTGGTTCTTTTCAGGTGACAGGTTTATAAATAATTTCTACTACTATAGTTTTTCCTGCATTTTTCAAACTGTTTTATGAAAAAATATTATTTCTTTAGAAAGATTTTACAAGTGAAAAAAAGTAAATAATGAAGAAAAAAATTGACAGTGATGTCCCACTTTTTCTTTTTCAGATACCTAACTTTTATAACCCCAAGCATCTCTTTTTTCTAACTGTCTAAACCATGTCCACCACAGGAGCATCAAGAACAAGAAATGTCTTTGGAACAAAGGAAGTCATTGTAGAATTTTAATGATCCCAATTAATTCAACAGAATCTGATATTTCTACTATAGTGGGTCAGGTTTAAGATTTAAGATCTTTTATCAGGGCAAACCAACCTCCTTAATGTTTTCTTGGCTTAATGTTCCCATTAAAACTAAGATACAAATCAACACCAAGAGGGATTGCTTGATTTATCTATTTTTTAAGATTTTATTTATTTATTTGATACAGAGAAGAGAGCACAAGCAGGCAGAGCAGCAGGCAGAGGTAGAGGGAGAGGCAGGCTCCCAGCTGAGCAGGGAGCCCAATATGGGGCTCCATCCCAGGACCCTGGGATCATGACCTGAGCCAAAGTCAGACATTTAACTAACTGAGACACCCAGATGCCCCTCTAGGGATTGCTTTAGTCTTCGTGGTGAAAGGACTGTGTACAATCACTTGATGTTTATGTCAGGTTGATTATCTTGTCCAGGAATCCAAGATCTCAGATGTTACCCATAGCCATCCTCAATAGTTCTAATGCCAGAGTTGTTTTGATAAACCAAGGAAATCTGCAAGCATTCCTTTCGGTTTTCTGTCCTTCTGGCAAAGGGTTCCTGTCCCCTTTGTTGTTTGTTAGTTTGTTTTATCTGCGGAAGAGGGGGTAGAGAAGCCTCATTTTGAAAGTCCCAAGAAAACTACCCCGTTATCAGAGTCATCTTTGGCCACACTCTGAATAGCTAGTCCCAGGATGGTTCAGGGGTTGTCTGCTCTTCCTGCGACTGCTGGTGTGCTCTAGTTAGGTGGTTATTAAATTACTCAAAAGTAGAGAAAACCTATATATTACCCCAGGCTTTTCCACTGAGTAATGAGTATTTGGATAAAGACTATGCCTTAGAAGTCACATTACATCTTCCATGTCAGGCAGTGTTACTCTGTTAGGAAAAATTAAATCCCGCTGAGCCAACACCTAATGTACTTGTTGTCAGTGCAAAAAGGCCCTGGTCCCTTACCAAAAGCACAGTGCAAACTGTTTATGATCATTTCATTACAGATTGGAATTGTGGGACGGACTGGAGCAGGCAAATCAACACTTTCAAATTGTCTGTTTAGAATTGTGGAAAGATCAGGAGGCAAAATTATTATCGATGGCATTGACATATCAACTATTGGACTTCATGACCTTCGGGGCAAACTTAATATTATTCCACAGGTAAAGCCTATTTTGTCAGTAGATTTTCTTTTAACTCCCTTTAGGTGATCTTCTTCTTTTTCTTCTTCTTCTACTGCTGCTGCTGTTGCTGCTGCTTCTTCTTCTCCTTTTTCTTTTTTTAAAGTGTGTTCCTTCCAAGTGTCTAAATTCATTTTTAGAAGCCAGTGCATTTAAATGTGTTATGAAAAATCACTACATAACTAAATCCTTTTAAACACTCTTACTTTAAAACATTTTTTCTAAAAGCATTTATCCATTTGAAAAACTGGTATGTTGCTTTACAAGTTTCCTTCATAATAGTAAATGCAAATAATAAAATTTGAATGAAGAGATCAGACTGAAATGCACTGCTGTTTTTTGGAAAAAAAAAAATTACTAGGGTGCCTGGGTGGCTCAGTGGGTTTAAGCCTCTACCTTCAGCTCAGGTCATGATCTGTGGGTCTTGGGATCAAGTCCCACATTGGGTTCTCTGCTCAGCGGGGACCCTGCTTCCCACTCTCTCTCTGCCTGCCTCTCTGCCTACTTGTGATCTCTGTCTGTCAAATAAATTTTTTTTTAAGATTTAAAAAAAAATTACTGAGGCTTTTGTCTAATTGGTAGAGTGAGTGTAAAATTTTGCCTCTTTGATTTGAAGTTTAAAAACATTTAAAAAGATGAAAAGAACAATATTTTAGTTAGATAATTTTTTAAGTCCTTTGATTTGTCTGTTTGTGGCATCAAAGGAACTTTATCATTAACAAATATGCAAATTGGCTCAAGAACATGCATCTACAGTCAAAGATGAGTTATTCAGTTGAGTTTGAGAGATTTAAGCTGAGTATTTTTGTTTTAGCTGATTTTTGTTTTAGAGATTAAGCTATCTTTGTATTACCTTCTAATAAAAATCTTAAAATACAGTCTCTTTTTCATATTGTTTAGACATATACTCATATTCATGAATTTACTTCAAAAGCAAATTTGAAGGGAATTCAGGCAGAGAAAAACATTTAATAAAGAAAAGAGATATTAGTCATTCCTTTCTTATAAATAAATACAGGGTAGTAAAATACAGTTTCACCGGGCATGTTGGTATATTGGAAAGAGCGTGACTTGTCCTGTTCAAATTCTGCTCAACCACTCACCGTCTGTGTGGCTTTCAGCAAGACCTCTTTGGACCCTCCAGCTCAGTCTCTGTGAAATGGGGATAATGACTTCCATCATTTTGAGTTGCTATGCTGATTGATAATATTTTATCCATACTGTAGTTTGCATTTATTCTATATCTTTGACTAAATGGCAGCTATCATCATCATTATTATTGTGGCTGATGTTGACATTGTTAATGAGAAGGAGAAAGATGATGAAATTTATAATGATTTAATCTCATTTACAGCTTATCCTGATTTTCTTCTCTTTTATTTTCAATATAAAATGAATTTTATAACTATTTAGGTTTGATCATTTTGTTTTTTCTTTACTTTCTGAATCTGATTTTTTTTTTTAAATGTGCTTGTGCCTCATGTGAAAGTAAGATTACTGGTGACGATTTTATTCTCTAGGATCCTGTTTTATTTTCTGGTACCCTTCAAATGAACCTGGATCCCCTAGACAAGTATTCTGATAGCGAGCTGTGGGAGGTGCTGGAACTGTGTCACTTAAAAGACTTTGTGCAGTCACTTCCCAAGAAGCTGCTGCATGAGATTTCAGAGGGAGGTGAAAACCTCAGGTAAGCTGCTAAGAACAAAGCTTGGCCAACTTACACATTCCAAGGCTCTCTAGAAACTTTGAGTTAGCGTTAAAGGGAAGTCATGCCTGAGTCACCAAGAATCGCCTTTGGTCTGATGAAAGCACACAATTGCTCAAGGAATATAATGGTAACTACTGGCTGGGATACCACTGGTGAAGGAAAGAAAGGGGAAAAAAGGAACAATCTGGTATGAAAAGTTACTATTTAATTGACTCTTCTTTTGTAAAGACTCCTATTTGAATAGCTTTCTTCCTTAAAAAGGTTGTTAGGGGCTCCTTTTTCCTTCGTAGCTGCTTGATACCCAATGGTAGCTCCTTTCACATGATCAGAGACCAACGGAAAGTGAGCTCCAGCCCTGCACTGCACGACTCGGTCTCTCTGATGCTCGCCCTACCTCACTCTTTCTGCCACACGGACCTCCTTGCTGTTCCCTGAATATACCAGGCCAGCTCTTGCCTGCCTCAGGGATTTTGCATCTGCTGCTCCCTTTGCCAAGAACAAGTTTCCACCGGAAATCTGCATGGCTCACTCTCCCTTTCCTAAGGGTCTTGAACTAAAAGGCTGTGCCTCCAGTCCAGTGAGGTTATTCTGTCAGGCCCATCTCTCTATATCTGTCTCTCTAGACATGTCTACCCCAGGCCCACACTCTATACCTCCCCTTCTGTGTGCTTGAATTCTTCTCACTGTGCATTTTACTCATGTATCATGTTTATTTTGTTTCTGTCCTCCCACGAGAATGTAAACTCCGCGTAGAGATTTTTGTCTCTTTTGACAAAACAAGTGTTTCTCGAATAAAAGAATGAATGAATGAGTGGCTGAGAAAGAGAGGGAGTAGTGATATAATTGGAATTTTAGAACAGAAAGTGTGTAACCATGAAGTCCACTATTGAAACTATTTTACTTTTTTTTTTTTTTTTTCAACAGCGTTGGACAAAGGCAGCTTGTCTGTCTTGCTCGTGCTTTGCTTCGAAAAACAAAAATCCTCATTTTGGATGAGGCAACAGCCTCCATTGATTTTGAGACTGATACCTTGGTGCAGACCACGATCAGGAAAGAGTTCTCTGACTGTACCATCCTGACGATTGCTCATAGACTGCACTCTATCCTTGATTCAGATAGGTACGCTTTACTTGTTTTTCAGAAATAAAACATATCTATCTCTACAGAGTTAGCCACTGATTATACCAAACATACTAATTACCGCTCATAAAGGATTATATCCATGCTGAGAGATACAAAATTTTCCTTAAGAGTAGGAAACATATTTTTCAAACAATTAAAAGAATACATTCATGCCAAAAGAATATTTTGAAAACGGATATACTTCTTAAGTTCAGTGGTACCCGTATTTGATAGTGACATAACTCACACAGTAAACTACATTTTACATTAGCAAGAAAACAAAAAGGGGTAAACCAGGAAATTGACTAAAGGTTCCTAACTGGATTGTTTTCACATTGCAGGGTACTTGTTCTAGACTCTGGAAGGATTACGGAATTTGAAACACCGCAGAATTTGATATGCCAGAAAGGACTTTTCTTTGAAATGCTAACAGAAGCTGGAATAACACAGGACTCAGTGGCAAAATAATAAATACTTTTAGCTATAGATTGATTATACTGAATACAAAATAGATTAGTATTTTTAAAAATAGCAATGGGGGAACTGCACAAAGGCAGGCCCCCGGCTACATGTTGGCATAAATACCAAAAAACATCAGCGTTCCAGCTACGCTGGGATGCACCCAACCTTCTCTCTTCCACTCGTGCCTCTGGAGTGTCTGCTTTCTCCACATTGCCCAAAGTGCTACATGCCACGTATCCTTTAAGTCTCTGACTTCGTTCATGAGTCACCTTCTCTGTGAAGTGTCCCTTGATTTCCTCCCTGCTCTCTGATCTGATCTAGTCCCTCTCTGTAGTCTCACCAACCCCGTGTGCCTACTGGTGTCATGGCAGGGACCATGCTCTATTTTAATTATTTTAGTCTGTCTTCCCACTAAAGCTACTTGAAGGCAAGTACCCAATGTCCGTCATCTTTATATGTTGGGTTTCTAGCATAGTCATTTTCATCTAGTTGACACCCAAGCAATGTTTGAAGAATTAATGACTTGGCATTTTCGAGTAATATAATGCAGGTATTTATAGACAGATGTGATGTGTGTTGAGCTGCTGTACAGTGTATAAAATGATGGGGGAATCACAGAAAAAATATTAGGAGTTATTCAGTCACTTTTTAGAAATTATAACTATATATTAACTGTTTTATGGCGTACTTTATTTTAAAATAATATTTTATAATATTTCTTACTATTGATTTTGAGTAAAAACCATACTTTCTATGCAACATTATTTTTTTGGCTGGATTAACCTCAGTGACTTCGGAATCAGATAGTATACATTCACAAGAAGATTGTTTTCTTGTAATACTAATCATGTTTTGAAGGACTTTTTAACTTAGTAGTTTTATTGTAATAGAAGCAGTATTATTTCTTGAATTGACCTTCAGATTTGAAGTATTCAAATTTTAATGGTATTTTCCTTTTAAGATGATTTTAATAAAATATTTTAACATGTTCTTGAAGACCTACCAACTATTTATTTACCTTTTCTCCTTCTGTGCAAAACCATGTACAACCTAGCTTCATTCCCTACAGGTGTTTTCGAAAAGTTGCCTTAAGTTATAAAACACTATATTATCTACCTCCTCCCATTAGAATGTAAGCCACTAGAAGTGTTATCCTGTCTTTACAATCCCTGAAGTGCCCATCAGTATGTTTTGTACTCAGTAAACAATGAATAAATATCTGTTGAATTCCATTAAGAAAGAGATCTAGACTCCCAGCAAATGGTGCTGGGAAAATCAGACAGCTACCTACAAAAGAATGAAACTGGACCACTTTCTTACACTAAGCACAAAAATAAACTCTAAATGGATTTTTAAAAATATCTAAAGGAGAGACCTGAAGCCATAAAACTCCTGGAAGAAAACAGAGTCATTTCTTGAACACTGGCCTACCAGTATTTTTTCTGGATATGTCTCCTCAGACAGGGAAACAAAAGCAAAAATGAACTATTGGGACTGTACCAAAATAAAAAGCCTCTGCACAGTGAAGGAAACCATCAATGAGTAGATAAAGCAACCTACAGAATGGGAGAAGATATTTGCAAATGATATATCTCATAAGAATTAATATCCAAAATATATAAAGAACTTTTACACCTCAACACTCAAGTCAAGTAATCCAGTTAAAAAGGGGCAGAGGATGGGCGCCTGGGTGGCTCAGTGGGTTAAAGCCTCTGCCTTCGGCTCAGGTCATGATCTCAGGGTCCTGGGATCGAGTCCCGCATCGGGCTCTCTGCTCAGCAGGGAGCCTGCTTCCCTCTCTCTCTCTCTCTGCCTGCCTCTCTGTCTACTTGTGATCTCTCTCTGTCAAATAAATAAATAAAATCTTTAAAAAAAAAAAAATGGGGGGGACAGAGGACCTGAATAAACATTTTCCCAAAAAGGACATAGATGTGACCAACAGACATGAAAAGAGGCTCAACATCACTCATCATCAGGGAAATGCAAATCAAAACTGCAGTATGATATCACCTCACATTTGTCAGAATGGTTAACATCAAAAAGACAGGAAATAATGAGTGTTGGCAAGCATGTGGAGAAAAAGGAAACTTATGGACTGTTGGTGGGAATGCAAATTGGTACAGCCACTGTGGAAAACAGAATGGAGTTTCCTTGAAAAATTAAAAATAGAATTACCATATCATCCCATAATTATGCTACTAGGTATTTACTCAGAAAACTGAAAAATGCTAATTTGAAAAGACATATGCACCCCAATGTTTATTGTAGCATATATTCTTCCAGTGTTTTCATTATCAATAGCCTAGATATAGAAGCAACCCAGTGTCCATTGATAGATGAATGGATAAAGAAAATCTCTATAATGGAATATCACCTAGCCATAAAAAAAATGAGACTCTGCCATGTGCAACAACAATGGTTGGATGTAGAGGGTATAATGCTAAGTGAAAGAAGTCAGAAAAGGACTAAAACCATATGATTTCACTCATATGTAGAAGTGAAGAAATAAAAGATGAGAAGAGAAATTAAAAAAAAAAACAGACTCCGATAGAGAAAACAAACTGGTTAAATAGCCTGGATAAATTACAGTGGAGTCACACAGTGGAACTCTATACGGCTATGAGAATGAGTGCACAGCGACGGACAGCAGCAGGGATGACTCTCACAAGTATGTTGGATTAAAGAGGCCAACGACAAAAGAATATTAGTATGCGATTCTGTAATTCTGTTTATACAAAAGTTTTTTTTAAAAAGGAGAAGTAGTCTAAGTACTATTAGAAGTCAGGATACTGGCTATTCTTGGTAAGGATTGAGGGGTAAAGATGGAAGGGTACACAAGATGGGCTTCTGGGATAACGGGGAAGTTCTGTTTCTTGATCCGGGCCTGAGTATCGGTTTAGTTTGTGAGAATTCACCAAACTGTATATTTAGGATATTTGCAGTTTTATATATACATATACAGATATATGTGTAACAAAATATGTATAACATATGTACAGATATATCTAAAATATATAGTATACTTAAGAGAAAAAGAAAGCAAAATTAAATATAAAAAATGTTACATATAAGTGATGGAATTATTAAATTCTACTCCTGAAACCAGTATTACACTATATGTTAACTAACTGTAATTTAAATAAAAACAAAAAGACTAAGCCCAAAGTACTCAAAGATAATTTTGCCATTATTTTAGAAATTAATATTACATGTTCATTTCAGTTATGTTCACCAAACTTATCCAGTCATTGAAGAATGCTGTAAGCAAAGAGCTGGGTTCTCAATATGACTGGATTACAGAGAGGTAGTTTGAATTTTATTAAAAAAAAAAAAACACCTTTATTCGATGATTGTCTGATTTGTTTAAAGATTTTAACCATAAAATATATTAAGAAAGTAATGAAATATTTACCTTAGCCAATAGAAGGAAAATCCTAAGCAGGATTAAGTTGAATTCTTTAAAGGATAATGAGGATAGTTATTATTGAAAGCATACCATATGCCACGTAATGTGCAAGGCATTGGGACCTTTTATTACTTCAGTCTTCACTAAAGAATATAAGAAAGGTCTTTAAAAAAAAAGAATATAAAAAAGGTATTATTATCTACCCCATTTTGTCAAAAACAAGATTTCAAGGGGAAATTGGCCAATAGTATGTGGAATCCACTGATTGGTGAGAAAATTGATGTCTTTTCCAGTTCCAATTAAATGTCTCATTCTTGGGAGAATTAGTTAAAGAGTCTGGTGGTTGAAAGTGGGGGAAAAAGATTTTAAACCAACAGCTTTGTAAGCATAGTGAATGAAATTAAAATTTGGGGGCAGGCTGCTTTTACAAATATATCATTTAAGTTTGAACCATATGAAATAGCCATTTTGTAGGTCAAAATGGTTTAATAATGGCAATTTCATATACTTTTTTAAAAACTAACTTTTTTTTTCTTTTTTAAAGATTTTATTTATTTATTTGACAGACAGAGATCACAAGTAGGCAGAGAGGCAGGCAGAGAGAGATGAGGAAGGAGACTCCCCGCTGAACAGAGAGCTCGATGCGGGGCTCGATCCCAGGACTCTGGGATCATGACCTGAGCCGAAGGCAGAGGCTTTAACCCACTGAGCCACCCAGGTGTCCCAATTTCATATACTTTTAAATTAAATTTCATATACTTTTTTTGATATCAAACAGTATTAAGAAGACATATGCCGGGGCATTTGGGTGGCTCAGTCTGTTAAGCATCTGCCTTTGGTCATGATCCCAGGGTCGTGGGATCGAGCTCTGCATTGTGCTCAGTGGAAAGCCTGCTTCTCTCTCTCCTGCGGCTGCCCCCTCTACTTGTTCTCTCTTATTAAAAAATAAAATATTTTTGGGGCGCCTGGGTGGCTCAGTGGGTTAAAGCCTCTGCCTTCAGCTCAGGTCATGATCTCAGGGTCCTGGGATCGAGCCCTGCATCGGGCTCTCTGCTCAGCGGGGAGCCTGCTTCCCCCCTCTCTCTGCCTGCCTCTCTGCCTCCTTGTGATCTCTCTCTCTCTCTAAAAAATAAAATAAAATAAAATAAAATATTTTTTTTAAAAAGAAGACATAATGCTGTATTTTAATACACACAAATAGTTATAACTGATCTGTAGGGACTTCCTTTTAGGAAAAATAACCAAGAAAAATAAAATAAGAAAATATAGTGACTGGTTAAAAAGATTTCAGGATCTTGGGACAGAGTGCCTGAGTTAAATCCCACTCCCACCACTTTCTGGTTGAGTCAGCTGGGGCAAGTTAACTTACTTCTCTGGGCTTACTTGGGAGTAATAATTTTATCTACCTCCTAAAGTTTTTGAAAATTAAATCACATACCTTAAATATGAACAGTCACAGCCCCTTTAGTTGTAGTCTCACATTTACAAACCCACATCATGGAACACACGTTAAGTAAATAAAAAGGGCAAAATCAAGCCAATGTTTATGAAAGTCTATTCTATTCACAGCAACTTGGTATAACTGGAGATTAAAATAATATACAGTCCCCCGTGCTACACAATATGGTATCCTGTTTTTGTTGGGTTATTGTATTATGTCACTTGAGAAGGGAGCAATCAGGACAGATCCAGTTCCTTCTAGCTTTCCTGATTCATATTCTGCTAGCTGTGATTTTGCAAGCGAGTGGGCCATCTGTAGAATATGGAAATCAAGACTTGCCGCTATACTGTAAGCTACATTTCTCTAAATGTGCTTATGGAGATGAAGAGTATTTAGGTAATCCATGTGGCTGCTCTGTGGCAAAATTAATAAGGTAAAGGTATCAACTGGGAAAAGGCCGACTGGCTTCTTTTGATGGTTGCTGACGAGGTACCCAGAGTTGCCCACTGGTTATTCATACATTGAGCAGTCTGAGCACAGAGTTAGTCATATAGTTTATCAAAGGTAGCCATCTTGTTTTATCTCCTGGCACAAAGAACAAAATGAAAATGGACAGACATAGGAGTAAAATGTAAAAATAGGTCATAATTAAGAAATATTTGTGATATTAAAAAATCTGAAAGATTTGAAAAATATTTGCTCCACAATGTTTAGAACGAAAATAACACATATGCATTGCTTTGTGTGCACCAAGGGAAGTGATATAGGATCGATTTTTGAATTCATGCTTAAAAAATGTAACTCATTAATATATTTATGAATGATCATTGGTTTCTTTCTACACGTGTAGTAGAAAATATAATGTGATGATCGGAGAGTAAGGCTGGAATAAATGATTTGGAATGAGTGGCAGTGGAGCACAAATAGGAACTAGGTATATGTATTGATAACACTTCAGTCGCCACTAAATCCCTCTGAACATTTGCTTTTGGCTCTCGGTTCTCAACCTTTGTGTAACAATCTCCAGATATTACAGAACAGCCATCTGTTTTCCCTGTACTACCATATCAATGATTTACAGAGGTAATGGATATGAATTAATGTTGACCATGATGTGCACAAAGTCCTGTTGTTTCATATATTTTGTCTGATTAGTCAAATGAGTTACTCCTTATTCCATCTTGGCCAAAACCAGAAGTCCAACAAATGACACTTGGACCAAATGTTTAGCCATGCAGTTAATAGTTTAAAGTTTAAAAGCAGAAGGAAGAAAAGAAGGAAAACAAAGAAAGAAGGGTAAACAACTAAGGGGCTTTTTTTTAATTTTTAATTTTTTTAAGGAATTTTTATGCCTAATGTGGGGCTCAAACTCACAGCCTTGAGATCAAGAGTTGTATGCTCTACCAACTGAGCCAGCCAGGCACCCCTTGTGGGGTTTATTGTTCTTAAGAGGAAAGAAGTCTCAAGGTAGAGAGGACAAAGTTGGCCAGTGTGGTTCGATAATACCACCAGGCTGCTTCTATCTTTTGCTCAAACATCATCCATAGCCCATCTTCGTTGGTAGTTGGAAAAACCTGTTGCTTTTGCCTGCATTGCAAGAAGAAAGGAATGGTGAGGAACAAAACATTTAATAGCACAAATGTGTAAACTTTAAAGAAAAAAAGAGCCTGTGGGGTTTTTACCTAGGGATTTATGCTTACATCTCAGTGTTCAGAATTGTATCACTAGCCACCCCTAGCTGCAAAGGAAGATGGGAACCAGGTTTTAAAGCAGTGGGTGTTGCTGCTTTAAACATATTTCTATCTTTCATAGAAAAGATACTGCAATATAGCATTCGGCAGGTTCTGCCATAACTACTTTCTGCCACAGTCTTTTTCAACCAGAACTAATCTCAGCAAAATAACTTTATTTTTTTATTTTATTTTTTATTCAGCAAAATAACTTTAATTTAGCAAAGTGGGAGACAGAGGAAGAGCAGTTATTACAAGTACTAACTGAGATCCAATTCCCAATTTCCAATACTATATAGGCCACGTTAGATGATTTGAGGTGAATGGATGAACTCTTTAACAGGAGAAATGTATGTGTGTTTATGTGATATGCATACGTTAATAAAGTTACAAGGAGATTTTTTAAGTAAGCCAGATGATAATTAATTCAATAAGGTGTAAAACAGCATTTGGTCCTGCTTTAACATCCAAATAATGTCAATTAAAAAAAATTTTTTTTACTTAATGTCAATTAATTCCTATTACAAAGTAAATACATGCTTTACCAAGGCAAATTTATTTTCTTTCATACTTCAGGAAAATTTTCAATAATTTGCAGAAACTTGAGAACTATAGAATCGGGCTTGAGAGTCATAGGTAAAATAATAACCTATTTTACTGTGGCGTTTTCTTACAATCCCACATAAATTGGCGAGTCACTGAACTTCTTTGCTTATTTATCTTTCTACTACAGGCGTTTGTAATATCAAGTACTTTTTTTTGCTCTAGGTACTCTCAAAAAACAGTTATTTAGTCAGAAGTATAAAGGATTAAATAGCATTATCAAAATCTTTAATTTTACTATCATCTGCTAAATAAGTCTTTCATGGATACCATCCAGTAGTTAAGTAACTGAATAAAGTCGGTACTATGGGGTTTTACTATGTGATGGATAAAGCAGCACAGCACTGCATTTGAGCATGGATTGGATTTGAATCCTGACTCTGTGCCACTTACTAGCTGTATAATCAATCCTAGGGAAATTTCTTGACACACCTGTGCCTTAATTTCCCTATCTGAAAATGGGGATAGTAGTACCTACTCATTGGTTTGCTGGAACAAAACTTAAGTGGTCATCACTAAAACATTTTTTTAAAGATTTTTACTTATTTACTTATTTGAGAGAGAGTGAGTGGCGGGGAGAGGGGCAGAAGGAGGGGGAGAAGCAGACTCCGCACTGAGCAGGGAGCCCAACACAGGACTTGATCCCAGGACCCTAGGATTATGACCTGAGCCAAAGGCAATCGCTTAACCACTGAGCCACCCAGGTGCCCCTATCATTAAACATTTAGAGCAGTACTGGTACATAGTACTCTATTGCTGAACAACAAATTAATCCAAAACTTAATGGCTTAAAACCACAAAAATAAAATTTCCTTGGTCAGGAATCCACTTAGCTGGACTATTCTGGTTTAAATCTCTCATGAGATTATACTTGAATTTCAACTGTGGCCGCATTATCTAAGGAAGAGAGGGCTCGCTTTTGAGAAGGCTCTCACAGCCGGAAGTTGGTGTTGTCCACTGGGGAGCTTATTCACCTCCATGTACCTACCTCCCATCATTAGCAGGGAGTCCTCCAATCTTGCACACATTCAAGGGAAGATCACAAAAGATGAATACCAGAAAATAGGGGTCACTGGAAGCTACACTGTAGGCTGCCTATCTCAGTGGGCTACTGTGTTTTTGTTGGTTAAATAAACTAAATACGGGAGTGTCACTGTATTTCCTCATGAGTCCCTCAGCAATGGTGGTTAGAAAAACCATGAAGGAATCACAGGAACAATTGGAAAGTCAAGTCTACTATCTTCAAGGGCTCATCTGAAAAGACTACATTAATCAAATGAATTTAAATAGATAAAATATGTATATATAGTTTTTATCCAAAGACAAACTTTATTAGAAAATGATGAAGTATTACTGAATCCACCAAAGGATTACAGTAGTCTATTATGTAGGATTATTCACTAACTATAGATTAATTTAGGTCTTTGTTCCATTATAGTCAAAGGTCATGAATTGGTATTCAGAATTCTGGAACTGCTGCTTCTATGATAAAGGAACTGTCTCCTCTAAATTAGGAAAATAAGTGGAAAAGGACATAAGCAACCCCAGCGTCAGGATGCAGGGGAGAGGGCAAGAGCCACAGAGCTCATGCGCCATGAGCATCCCATCAGCCGGCCCTGCTTCCCTTTTCACTTATAAACCTCAAAAATGTACTCTGGCCTAGCCGTGCATGGAAAAAGAAAAGTACACAGTTTAAAAAACAAACTGCAAAGTGGTATTTATTTACATTCAAATGTGAATTACCTGTACACACACAAATTTAAGAGGCACAATCTGTTATGCACAATAACTATATAAATTTCAGTACATGTTATACATGGTAGCATCTGTTAAGTCAGTGGTTGGAGTGAAAACACAGTACCGAAACATTCCTGATACAAAATAAATTACTCATTCACATATTCTACTCATACAACAGTTAATATTTAAAAAGTTAATGCACTTCAAAAAACACTAGTTACATGTACAGCCAAAACGTATTCTTTTACGGAAAATGTCGAGATTATGAGGCATAAACGGTCCCTTTTGGGATGCATTTTGATTTTTTAAATAAATAAACTACATTGATTTCAAGACCATTTATACAGAGGCCCCTAAAATATGATTGAAGATAGACATCGCTTTGTATTTTTAAAGGCGCAACTATTCTAGAGAATACGCTAAACTTTTGCCCCCAAGTTCCAGCACCGCAGTTCTCTTTTTTGGACACGATCAAATTATTTAAATTCTAACATTAGTATGAGATTAGCTGCCCTGTTTTGCAAACTGTTTCCACTAAAGAGTGGTAACAGATCTTCCTGAACTATCTCATGTATTTGAGAGAGTCAAGATTTTTTAAAAAATGTTAAAATGCTTTAGGTTAAAGCTGATAATATATGTGGAGACTTTGATAGATTGAATACTCTCCTCTTAAGACCTAAGCAAAAAGATCTTTTCCGATTTTAAAGTCTATTAAAGATTCCTATCAAGTCCAAGAGAACACTTGAAGATTTTCATAATGCAGTGAAGGATTCATCTTTGGCATTTCTCCGTTAGTTTTAAAATATGTCAACAAACGTTTTTTACTTTTCTATCTACTTACTAGACAATCTGTACACAAAACTATGGGATTGAAATTGTGTTTTAACAGCAATCTCATCGCTTACAATTTTTTTTTTTTTTAGATCTGCAAAAAATATGAACATTAAGCTTTTTACTGTGAGAAGCTGAAATGTTCGATGTTGCTGAAATGTTTGCTTAGTTCTCTTTTTCGGTGACTGGAAATTGAATAACCTTTAAATTCAACAACAGATAAAGCAGACATACTTTTTACATTAACGAACATGTTGACCAGAGTATAATCTTTGAATATTAGTATGAAGCATGCATTAAGGAAAAGAAAAAAAAAAATCCTTCAACTTTGGGCATCACTGTAATAGAACTACTTGCTACATTTTCTTTCTTGGTCCCTGTAGCATTTCTAAAAGGAAACAAACAAAATCAAAACAAAATTGCTACAAATGCTGATTTGTAGAAATTTTTCCACATTGCCCTCCACATTATATTGCCACATTACTTTCAATGTTTAATTTTTTTTTTTACTTGCATCACATACTAACCACCTTAAGGCTAAAAGCAGTCCAACTGGGACTACTGTAAAACGATAATGGGAAACAACAATATTTGCAAGTAAGCATGTTTTCCTCATTCAAAACTAATACATGGAAAAAAAAATCTCAGTAAAAGCTGAATCAACTATGATTGGATAGTTCAAATGCAAGCTACATGCTCCTGGGCTTACTGAAAATAAACAAAGGAACAAAAACATAAATACTGTGGCTAATTACTGGTACTTATCAATGTCTGCAAAGGTCTTGGGTAACAAAGAAGAGATAGTAATGATGGCTTTATTGTGACATTAAGACATGTGTAAAATGAAATAAATAATTCCCAACTGTGTTTAATCAGGCAGAATCATGGAAATCCAAGCAGAGACAGATGATGATGGCAACCAAAGAACTGGAATATACATTGCTTTCATTTACTGTCTGGTATTGAAACACCTGAATCAATCTGTAGCTATTTTAGAAAGAAAGTTGATACAATAAATAATTTAAAAATCTGAAGAATGCAGGTTATGTAAATAGGACACGTAATGGAATTTGTTAAAGTAAATTTATTACATAATATGGCAGTTACTGAACATTATATATGCAGCTTATATTCCTAATACTGCTATCTCCCAGCCAATGTAAAAACCTGACACCAATACTGTCCTTCAAGTATAGTTCAAACTAATAGTTACATGTGATATCCAAGTATATCAATTACCAGCTCCTGCTAATACAATTTAGTAAGAACTGGGAATCGTACGTAATATTGGCACTAGGCAATGTTTACAGAATGTCCTTTTAAGTGCATGTGGTTATCTACTTACAGAATCCAGAAAACAAAACCACCCATGCTCCTGCAACAGTTTTACTTCAACTCTACCATGTGAAAAGTATTTGTTGGAATGAGATCTCTCCAAAATCACGTAGGCTCAATCTGGTCACATTTAATCCTAAAACCAAATGTTATGTAAAATTCTGTGTATCTAAATGCTACCTTTCAGGTAAATTTCTGAGTATTTTAGAGACTTTTCTTTATTGGAGGAGGTGGTCTGATAAAGAGGAAGTGCTCATCAGACAATCACAAATAATCATTCCTCCATAATTCAGTTGAAGTTGGTCTTTTGTAAATGCTTATTGGGAATTTCTAAAGCACTGACTTGGAGAGGCCAGGAGCCCCCATCAATCCCTGCTTGGATAGCCACTCCTGTCACCACTGCCAGGTCAGGGTCTACAGAAGTGTTGGGATCCTTTCCAAAGAACTCCTGAATGACTTGGCGGATTCGAGGAATACGAGTAGAACCCCCAACCAAAACCACCTCATCGATCTCAGTCTTCTCCAGGTGGCCTTCTTTTAATACTTGCTGAATGGGTACAAGTATTTTCTGGAAGAGATCTTCATTAAGGGTGTCAAAGAGCTTCCGTGATATTTCTGTTTCAAATAACACCTGACTTTCTCCACTTTTCTTTTCAGAAAGCCCAGCTCCAACCACGCTGTTTACATGGTGGCCATCAGCGGGAGAAAATCTGTCCTTTGGCAGGTCAGTGTCACTACTCCGAGGCTCCTTCTTGTCCTTTTCCTCCACTGTTAGTAATACTGACAACTGAGCAGACTGATGAAGAGTCAGATTTAATTTGACCATTTCCACAGCTTGTCTTAATCTGTGAATTTCCTCTTTCCTAGAGGGTAGAAAGCCATATGTTTGATAGATCTGTTTATATAAATACTGAAGAAGTCTTTGATTGAAGTCCTGTCCTCCAAGTTTATTGTTTCCTAAGTTAGAAATAAAAAGGCATATGTTATACTTATGTATTTGTATGTGTACATGTGTGTGTGTATATATATATATATATATATATATATATAATGTCTGTGTAGCATGTATGAAAACAATATACTAGGAATAACAAATCTCTTGCTTAACATACTTAACTCTTTAGATTTTATTCACACAAAGACTGATGTAAAATAATTGGATTAAAATAATTTTAACTCTAATGTCTATTATTTAAAAACAGTGGATATCTGGTTAAAAAAATTTTTTTTAAGATTTTATTTGTTTTATTTGATAGGCAGAGAGATTACAAGTAGGTAGAGAGGCAGGCAGAGAGAGAGAGGAGGAAGCAGGCTCCCTGCTGAGCAGAGAGCCCGATGCGGGGCTTGATCCCAGGACCCTGAGATCATGACCTGAGCCGAAGGCAGCAGCTTTAACCCACTGAGCCACCCAGGAGCCCCTGGTTAAAAATTTTTAATAAAAAATGAACTATCACTTAATGATATCAAATAATTTTTCCAAAGATAAAAGTTGACGAAAGATTAGCTTTTAATAGCAATTTAAAAACACTGAATGTTACTACTCTCAAGAGAAAAAAAAGTCTTTATAATTAAAAAGTAACAGTAGCCATTTTATCTTTTTCTTTTAATCCTTTCGCTTGCTTAAGAGCTAAAATTTAAAAAAGAAAGAGAGAGAGAGAGATTTAAAAGCAAAAGGTTAATGTTAATACAAATCCCTGGCATTGCATATGGTTCTAAAGAGTCCAGGTAGGAAAAAGAAAAATGCTAAAGTTAGACAACCTATAACTTATAGCTTCACTTTTCAAACAGCCTCCATTCTTGAAATTAAAACAACAACAACAACAAAAACAAACAAACAAAAAAAAACTTAAAAGATTTAGAATACAAAATCCTATAATTTCCTAGGGAACACTATTACTAGATTTTCTAAACATATTTTGTAAAACATGTTATCAAATGAAATAAACTGATCACTCTTCGTTTTAAAGGATTTTTCTTTTTTCATTTTTTTATTAACATATAATGTATTATTTGCCTCAGGAGTACAGGTCTGTGAACCATCAGGCTTACACATTTCACAGCACTCACCATAGCACATACCTTCCCCAATGTCCATAACCCAGCCAACCTAACCCTCCCCGCAACCCCACAACAACCCTCAGTTTGTTTTGTGAGATTTAGAGTCTCTTATGGTTTGTCTCTCTCCTGATTCCATCTTGTTTCATTTTTTCCTTCCCTAACCCCCATGACCCCCTATCCTGCCTCTCAAATTCCTCATATCAGAGAGATTATATGATAATTGTCTTTCTCTGATTGACTTATTTCACTCAGCATGATACCCTCTAGTTCCATCCACGTTGCTGCAAATGGCAAGATTTCATTTCTTTTGATGGCTGCATAGTATTCCATTGTGTATATATACCACATCTTCTTTATCCATTCATTTGTTGATGGACATCTAGGTTCTTTCCATAGTTCCGCTATTGTGGACATTGCTGCTATAAACATTTGGGTGCATGTGCCCCTTCGGATCACTACATTTGTATCTTTAGGGTAAATACTTAAAGGATTTTTCTTGCTTTCTGTTCCCTTCACCACAGCCATGAAGTCCTACTGGCTCAGTGAGCTACAACTGGCAATATATTTATTTGCTTGATAGGGTGCTCATTTTTTTTAGACTTCACTTTTTGTTGTTATTATATATATAAATGGTGGTTATAAAATCACATATACAGACCACCAAAATGAAGTCCAAGTATAGTGAAAAAAATTTTGTTTTTTTATTTCTATTGATTTATTTTGGAGAGAGCAAGCGTACGCACGTGCGAGCAAGGAGAAGAACAGAGGGGTAAAGAATCTCAAGCAAATCCACACCAAATGCAGAGCCTCATACGGGGCTCAATCTCATAATCCTGAGATTGTGTCCTGAGTCTAAACCAAGAGTCGGATGCTTGACCAACTGAGTCACCCAGGTGCCCCCTGAAAACAGTTTTAAAATCAACACAACACATTAGGTGTGCTAATAAGAAAAGCACGTCTGAACCTCTTTCAGTCTCCATGTATTTTTCTTACCAGACATTGCTCGGGTTAGAAACATTCCTCCTTGTTTATTCAGCAATGACACATCTAGAGTTCCTCCGCCCAAATCTATCACCAAGACATGAAAGACATCAGCCTTGTGAAGGCCATAGGCCATAGCTGCCGCTGTGGGTTCATTTATTACCCTCAAGATCTTCAGTCCTGTAAGATTGGTTGGAAGGAAGAACAAGTCATCAGAGGACAGCATTATCAAAATTCCTTCCCACTCAACCTCATACCATGTTAGTGTGTTTTATGTGACAAGGACTCCACTGAGTAACAATGGGAGCAGTCACAAACCCATCAAAAATAGTGAAATGGGGGCGCCTGGGTGGCTCAGTGGGTTAAAGCCTCTGCCTTCGGCTAGGTCATGATTCCAGGGTCCTGGGATCAAGCCCCGCATCGGGCTCTCTGCTCAGCAGGGAGCCTGCTTCCACCTCTCTCTCTCTCTGCCTGCCTCTCTGCCTACTTGTGATCTCTGTCTGTCAAATAAATAAATAAATAAATCTTTAAAAAAAATAGTGAAATGGGAATGATAAATATTGGTTGTTCTAAATGGAATCATTAAAATCATCTTAAAAATTATTAATATAAGAAAAGCCCAGATTTAGTGGAATATATCATTATGTTCTGTATTACTTAATATTTAATTTAAAAAAATCCTAGCCCCTTTTAATTTTCATTATTTTACTTGGGAATAGAAGAATAATAAAACTTTAATCGTTATGCATTATAATAAATTCCTGTGGAAATGAAATAAGCTTACTACACTCTTTTTAAAGTGAGTGCAGTGAAAAAAAAATTTGTTTTTTTATTTCTATTGATTTATTTTGGAGAGAGCAAGCGTACGCACGTGTGAGCAAGGAGAGGAACAGAGGGGTAAAGAATCTCAAGCAAATCCACACCAAATTCAGAGCATTTGAAAAAAAGCAGGTAAGTAAACAGAAGAGATTATAAAAAAATTTTAGATGTAGATTTATTCCTCTCTACCCCTCCCACTCACACCACAGACCATAGAGCATTCCCATCGGTACAATGACTCTTAAAAACGTACTTAAAATTTAAGACTCTCAAATGTAAATCTGAAATGTACAGCAAATCTGATCTTGATGGTAATGCGAAACAGTAAAAGTTTAGGCACAAAAGATCAGATTTCCTTGCACAAACTTCCTACTTTAACCAACTGCCACATGTCATGAGCGGTTGGAAAGTAATATGGCATTTATGTATCAGGAGCCATAAAAAACTATTCCAATTCTGAAGAATTTATTTAAAAACCTTTCATACCTTTTCCCTTAACTCTCTGACTTCATCGCTCACCCCGCTCTGGTCACACTGACCAACTTCCCATCTTCGTAAGCACTAGCAAATTCTCATTTGATGGCTGCTACACTGACTGTTCTCTCCCCTGCAACACCCTTCCCCTATACATCAGCTTGGCTAACAACCTCGTCGTCTCCTTCAAATATGCTTAAACGTTATTTTCTCAATGAGGCCTACCCGACCACTCTAAAACCTGCAAGGTCCCCCACTTCCTGATCACCACCAGCAATCCTCTTCCTGTTCTGTTCTTTTTTTCTTCCATAGCATGTTACTTTCTGATGTATGTTTTATCAGGGTTCTCAACCCGGGGCAATTCTGCCCCTTAGGGAATATCTGACAGCATTTGAAGACAAAAGGTTGTCACTACTTGGAGAGGAGAGGGCTGCTAGCACCTAATGAGCAGAGGTTAGGGGTGAGCTAACTGACCTATACTGCACAGGACAGTTACCCACAACACAGAATTATCTAGCCCAAAATGTCAATAATGCTAAGAGCGGGAAACCCCAGAATATACTTATCTTTAATACAGACTTTCTGTTTCCCTCCAGTGGAATATAAGTTCCATGAGAACGGAGATTTATTTGTTTCATTTACCAAGGCACTCAATATTTAATGAATGGCTTCAAATGAGTTCTCTTCTACCTCAGATTTTCAAAAAAATATTTCAGTCATCTTAACATTAAAGAAAGTTTGTAGAAAAAAATTCTTCATTGCTAACATGCACCCACGTTCTCAGCCTTTGTTAGAGGCCTACCTGACTGGCTATTGTCATAGTATGTTGCAACTTACATTGTGCTATAGAATTTTCTTAATTTTTGTTTGTAAGCATATCAAAATCCACCTAATTAACCCATTTTGGGTTTATTTATGTGCCTAGTTAGGTGGTTTTCAAAGTGATACACCTTACTACGGAAGATTTTCAACCTAAGAACATTTTGAGAAAAATACAGCTCAAGCAAGGGTGATATTACCTGCAAGGTTAGCCGCTTCAATTGTTGAATTTCTCTGTTTTAGATCGAATTCTGCTGGTACAGAAATAACAGCATTGGCAACTGGCATTCCAAGATATTCCTCTGCCATTTCCTTTAACTTCAACAATAGTCTAGAGCCAACGTATTCTGGGGTAACGGTGATGGTCTCATTACTTGTCACAGAAAACTCAACCATTCCGTTTTTGTTTAAAACCTGTGGATAGGATTTGCCAAAAAAAAAAAAAAAAAAAAAGAAAAAAAAAAGAAAAGTAAAATCATACATATACACATATACACATATACTTAAATACATACATGCACACTGGACTTACTCAAGAAAAACTTTATAAGGTCATTTATTTGTAATCTATCATTTACTAAGATTAGAAGTTATTAAAAGCTATACTTTAAAAATCCATAAAGTGAAATCTACAATAACAGCAAAATAAAAATAATCCATCACCAAGCATATGAAGGCAACACAGAAGATTCTTAATATATATGTTAAATGAATGAAAGAAAAAAAGATGAAATATATAAGGAATAAAAGTTGCTGGATCATGTATTTGACTTAGGATCTTTTTTATTTAGTTAACTTGTTTCCAAAAATAATAGATACCTGAAAAAAATGCTCTGGAACATATTAACAAGAATAATTTAGTACTTCATTATGTTCTTATCCAAGAATCAAGTATCACTTGAGGAAGGTGAGTAGCAATGTGGGGGGTTTGGGGGGTATGAAAAGAATAAATGAAACAAGATGGGGTTGGGAGGGAGACAAACCATAAGAAACTCTTAATTTCACAAAACAAACTGAGGGTTGTCGGGGGAGGGGGGTAGGGAGAGGGTAGTAGGGTTATGGACATTGGGGAAGGTATGTGCTATGGTGAGTGCTGTAAAGTGTATAAACCTGGCAATTCACAGACCTGTACCCCTGGGACTAATAATACATTATATGTTAATAAAAAAATTAAAAAAAAATTTTAAAAATAAAAAAAAAAGAATCAAATATCACTTACATTCATATTTCCATGAAAACATGTATTAGATCACTATCCCTGCTAATGTGGTTGTGCATTTAAAAAACGAGGTTAATTCTAAAACATACTATCCTACTTTCACCAAAGACTATTCATATTAAGAGTAAAGGGAATTATTCTTCTAAGAAATTATAAGAATTTTACCCCCATCATTCTAGACTACATAATTAGGTTTTAATGATGAAAACTTGACCATCTACCAACCTATCAGGGAAAAATAAAAACAAGCTACAGATACTATTAAAATGAGACCCAAAGACACTATCCTATCAGATCCCACATGAAACATAAACAACAAAAATCACAACACTTAGAAACTTAAAAAACTCCAAATATCATTCTAAGGAATCATGTCATATTGCTGAGTTTCAAACAAGTCATAAAATCGCATGCCTCTATTATCTCTTTTAAGTATATAAATATGATTATCCTAACACAGAGAGCATCTATCCATCTATCTGGACATCCATCCATCCATCCATCCATCCATAGTACATGGGGCTTCATTAGTCTTCTTGCTACAACGGAAGAGCTAAGCAGGCAGGCAAGCAGACATCCATCATCCCTCCATCCAACCATATTTCATGGGGTTTCATCAGCTTTCTTGCTACAGTGAAAAAAGAGCTAAGCAGATATTCTGAGAGAAGATATTCTGAAAATGGCAGAGCAAGAACACAGTAGCTCTGTGAAGCCCATGAATTAACTCATCCTGGAATTGCTGTAGGACAGCCTGTTATAATGTAGCTTCCATGCAGACTAAGTAAATTGAAACAGAAGGTTTTGTAACTTGAGGCCAAGGCATCAACTGAAACCGTATGCTGAACTAAAATTACAATAGATTTTTAGCTTAATCACTTACCTTAAATGGGTATCTGCCAACTTCAGCCTCCAGCTCTTCTGGGGTAAAAATCTTGCCTATGAATCTCTTGGCATCATATATTGTGTTCTGAGGATTTGAATCTGCCAGCTCTAAGCTTTCATAACCCACATATACATCACTGTCAGTAAACGACACCATGCTGGGTATACTGATATGCCCATTTTCATCTGGAATGACCTTTACTTTTCCCGTACCAGGGAAAAACACCCCAACAGAACAGTAGGTGGTACCAAGGTCAATGCCAATCACTTTAGGAGTAGGCAACGGTAAATACTGTTGTGCCAAATAGCCAGCCAACAGGAGAGTCAAAACAGCTGATCCTGAAATATAGGCAAATTAAAACATATGTTTTATTAAACTAGTACAATATGCTAAATTACCATAGCAAAGTCTCTTTAATATCACTCTTTGAAACAAGACTAATGCACTCTCAAATATTTTCTTTTATAGTACTATAGATAACACTTCCCTCAGACATCAAGTTTTTCATAATGCAAAACGACTATAATACCGTTAAAATGAAGAAACAACCAAAAAAACAAAAACAAAAACCCTGTAGTTGTATGTCTGACTACGTCACCTATGGGTGAAGATAAAGTAAAAACATAAATAATTGTGCTGATGCTGACAGGAAAAGCCATTTATCTCTACCAAAAACTAGATAAATGGAATATAGATATAATTCAATTTCTTGGTCAATTAATATTTAGATCTCATAGCTTTATAGACAGCTTTATCATTACTAAAAAGAAACTCCATTATTAGAATTTCGACAGCAAAAACTCTGTTATTGAAGGGCTAAAACTTTTTATCCCCTCATGTTCTTTTTCCTTTCAAAAGAATGAACTGGATAAATTGGGAAAATTATTTTGAAAGTTGTTTAAATATGAAACTGCTACTTTACAGCAGAATTAATTAACAGAAACAATTAACTTTTTCTGTATTTAAATACGAATTAAGTTGGGCGCCTGGGTGGCTCAGTGGGTTAAGCCGATGCCTTCGGCTCAGGTCATGATCTTGGTGTCCTGGGATCGAGTCCCACATCGGGCTCTCTGCTCAGCAGGGAGCCTGCTTCCCTCTCTCTCTCTCTCTCTCTGCCTGCCTCTCCGTCTACTTGTGATCTCTCTCTGTCAAATAAATAAATAAAATCTTTAAAAAAATAAATAAATACGAATTAAGCAAATACTTCTTGCAGAAGTTAACATTTAGGGAAGGAGAACCATAAATGTCTAACCCTAAATGCAACATAAAGCTCCCTGAAGGCAGGTTTTATTCTCTGTTGTATCCCTTGCACTAGGAATGGCTCCTAGGACACAGCAGATGCTCAACAAATAATGATTTAAAGAAACACACACACATACATACACACACAAATATGAACAAACGCCACGCAGATCGTAAACATTAGGGATGAAGAAAGATGCCACTTCGAATTTACAACTAATCTGTTACTTGGTTTCAGGAGACTATGTCCATACATGTTACATACGACCCAAAACGTCAACTGGCAGGAGTCTGTTTTACTAATTGTGAGCTCATCCTCATCAACACATAACTCAAAAAAAAAAAAAAAGAAAAGAAAAGAAATCAAGTGCCAACCCCACTTTCCTCTAGCTCCTACATGGAGAACGCCAGAAACATTTCATTATCTTCTCGCTCGGGGACGGTTGATTACTAACCCAGATTGGCGGAGAGTGCATCAGACTATACCTCCAAGAGGCCTGGCTCTCTCAAAACGCAGCGTCCCCTGCGTCTACAGCTCAGGCCGCCGGTACTGCTCTACAAAGGGGTCCTGGAGACGCACGTTCTTGCAGCCTCCCAAAGGCCCAAATTCAACCAACGATTCAAAATCAACGACTTTTCGAAAAGAACCCTTCCCGAGGCCCGATGTCCCTGGGATGTACGCAGAGGGTGGCCGCCGGCCCCACATGGCCTACTCTGGCCCAGACCGTTTCTAGACGCGACCCTCAATCCGACGCCCCGAAGAACCAAAAACCGCCTGTAAGTCACCTTTCCGGAATCCTTCCCACTGCGCCAACTGGACCCAGGAAGTGACAACCACCCACGCCCATCCCGGCCTCCCCAAACTGCGCGGGTGTCCACAACAACCACAAGGAACCCCTGGTCACTGACCTAAGATCGTCATCTCTCCAGCCATCACAGTCCCGCCGAAGAGGCTTGGGATGACTGTACCAGACGTGAGGTGCCGCCCCCACGCCGTCTCCCAGCCCCGAGGCTTACTGGGTAATGTAGTTCTCTTGCTCCAACATAGTTAGAGAAGCTACGGCTCTGACCAGAGTTGGGACTTCATTTACCGTCAGCTCGCGGGGCTGAGAGCCTCCATTCAACCGCTGCCCGTGACGTCTAAGCGCCCTCCCACGCCACTACTACGGAGCCAATTAGGCTGAGGTTAAGGAGAGCCAAGAAGAGCGACTGCAGTTTATAATCAAACCCGAAGCTCCTGGAGCCACGTTAAGGTAAAAACACACCATTTCTTTAGCACCGCCCCACTGCTTTGCATTCTGGGAAGTGTAGTTCGGGCCTATTCCTCCCCCCCCCCCCGCCCCCCATTCGAGGTAGGGAGAGTGAGGAACCTTAGGTGCTCGCTTTGTTAAGCCGTGTTCCTATTCCAGGCCTAGGTTCAGAGCCTTTGTCTTTTCGTTCTTCCTACCTTTTAAAGAATGCTCCTTTGCCTGGGATCTGGATGGGTTCTGGATGGGGTTCCTCTAAACACCCCACACCCCTCCAGCCTTCCTACAAGAAACCCCTACCTCCTTGTGGGCGCAGAGAGCCCGCTGCTTTTGTTTTGGGATAAATGAGTTCAAGCAATCTTCAGCGAATGTCATTTATCCAAGAGAGCAGGGACGCGTTTTCTCAATTGCTAATACTGAAGTCGGCTGTTGTAAACAGAAACGAAAACAAAATACTTGAACTTTGTCTTGAATTAAGTCATAATTGGCAGGAATGGCTTTCATGGACAAGTCCTGTAGCATGTGATGGCCATCCAGGACACTTGTTTTTCAGATTCTAGTCTGTAAGAGAACCTTCTTTTTTTTCTTCTTGGTCACTGGTAGTACTTCATGGTTCTTTTTGAGAGTGTTTTGTCTGTCATTGATGTTAAAGTTCCCCAGAACTATAATCCTGGAGAATTGAAATATGTTTCCTCATTTTAGATGTAAGTCAATCCCTGTTGACAATAGGTCATGCTGCTGGGATATAATGTACTGGCTTTCTGATTTTAAAATGTATATGAAAATATTGATGATTATTGAAGTTGAAGTATTGTTAATGGGGATTAATTATAATCTCTCCACTTTTGTACATTTAAAAAAACTTTAATAATGTAAACTATGAAAAGTGTGTGTAGGTCTATAGTGAGTACTGTTCAGTATAATTTCTTTATGAAGAACACATAATTCAAACACTCAAGTCATGAATATTATTAGGTATAATGATCATATTAACAAACATTTGACCACAGCTGTAGCCACTGGTAAGAGTCAGAAGGAGAGACAGAAGGTAAACACAAACATAATTTATTATGGTATATACTGTGAAAATAAAGGAAATATCATCTCAAATGGAGCAGGAGAAGCCTTGAAGGGAGAGCTCTCTGGGACTACCACGGGTTGTCAATTGCATGCAGAGAAGAGGGGGCGGGGAGGGAGGGAAGAGCCATACCTTGCATCCTCAGCAGGAAGAAGCTTAATTTACTGCCCCAGTAAACTTTTCTCCTTGCCCAGCAATAGGAATAGCCAATGAGAAGTTCAAACTCTTTAGGGACACCTGGGTGGTTCAGTCAGTTGAGATCTGCCTTTGGTGCAGGCTCCGGTCATGATCCTGGAGTCGTAGGATGGAACCCCCTCGCCCCACCTTGGGCTTCCTGGTCTGCAGTGGGGAGTCTGCTTCTGCCTCTCCCTCTGCTTCTCCCTCTGCCTCTCCCCCAGTCTGCAGCACACTCCACACTCATGTTTCATCACTCATGCGTTCTCTTACTCTCTCAAATAAAATTGTTAAAATTTTTTTTTAAAAAAAAGTTCAAACTCTCACCCCACTCCAATGCACTTTTGTTCAGGAAAGTCCTTCACAGTTTTGTCCTGTCCTCCATAGAAATAAACCTCTCTCATTTGGTTCTCTGGACTTGCCGATGATTCACTATAGTTTGCTTGTCCTGAATTGTAATTCCTCTGCTATTCCCAAATAAACTCATTCTGCTAGTGAAATAACTGGCTAGCTTTAGGTTTAACAAAAGCATAATTGTGTATGGATAAAGGGCAGACGCAGAACTGAATAAACACTGTAATGTTATCTTGAAGTCAAGAAGACTTAGTGAAAGAATATGCATTAAGAAGTAGAGTGAAAGCCAGGAGATGGGTTAATAGGATAATATGAAGCAATTGGCTAAAGGTGTTCCAGAAAGGGGAGAACTGAATTACCAAGAGCATAGAAACTGAAGATAATCTCATAGATTAGAAGTGCTGGATCATAAAGCATGAGGGGAAAGTCTGAGAGGTAGGACTAGAGACATAAACCAAATCAGGGGGACTAGTTATCTGTGGCAGGCACTGGCCATAGCTGTCTATTATCCCTACCACCCACTCCTTCCTCTTAATAGGATCCTGATATGGTCAAGAAGTAAGTAGAGATTACATGAGTGGAATGCTCTTAATATAAGGAAGGATTAAAATGAACTAAAACAGTTTCCACCTTTCCCTTACTGCCTTAACAAATTACCATAAATTTGGTGTCTTAAATCAACACAAATTTATTATTTTACATTTATGTAAGATCAGAAATCTCTTGTGGGTCTCAGTGGACCAGATCAAGTAAGCAGGTGGCTGCATTCTTTTCTGGAGTTTCTAGGGGAGAATTGTTTCCTGCTATATAGGAGTTGCTGGCAGAATTTTTTTTTCCTTATGATTGTAGGATCAAAGTTCTTATTTTTTTACTAGCTGTAAACTGAAGGTCATTCCCAGCTTCTAGAGGCCACCCACATTACTTAGTTGAGAAACTTTCTACTTACGTGGCAACAGTAGGCTCAGACGACATCATGTGATTAAATTGGATCCACCTATCTTAAACAATCCAAGATAATCTCCCCATCTCAAGCCCTGTAACTTAAAAAAAAAAAAAAAAAGATCTGTAGTCTATTTTGTCTTGTAAAATAACATATTCACAGGTTCCAGCAATTAGAATGTGAACTTAATTAAGCCTACCGCAATTTGCTCTCTGGTTCCCAAAGATTTACGTCCATCCCAATGCAAAGTCTCATCCTATTACAGCATCAATTCAAAATCCAAAAAGCTCTTCTAAATCTCATCAGCTCAAAAGTCCTAACTGTCCTAAATATTCTAAATTGGGTTGTAGCCTGTTATCACTTCTTTCTTCTTGTCTGCTTAACAATAAAAGGAACAATGAAATACTTAGATAAGAATGTCGGTTATACTAATGTTATAAAGAACAGCAAGAGAGTTGGGAAATAAGGGTGTGGGCCGGCATATGAAAAGAAATGTAGATATACTGTTTTCTTCATTTTTCCTAGCAGGGAGTTCATAGATACTTAGAATGGAGAATTTGAGACATAGAAACCTAAATAGGTAATTTAAGACTATGAAGGCAACTTTCTGAAGGACTAAAAAATGATAAAACATATAGATAAAAGAGTAGGCTATAGAGAATAATAAGTGGGACAAAATTTAAATGTGTACTTTTTTTCAGTTTTCCATAGAGAAGTGTCAATATATACATTTAAAGTTTAAAAAGCCATATAGCAAAAATATATGAACAAAGGAAGCAATATGGCAAAAAATATATATCAGATGACAGACTTAAGGTCAATTTTTATTATATGCATACATACAAACAGGATAGACTAAAAACTGCCAGATTGTCTTTTTTTTATATACAGTTGTAACTATTTATTAGAGACTTTTAAAATAGGTAACTAAATGAAGTTGGTAGCTGGAAAATATCTTAGAGGGCATCTGGACCCACCCCCTTATTTATAGAGAGAAAAATAGAGGCCAAGAGAAGTCAAGAAAATTATGATCTCAATTAGTGTTCATTCTCATAAAAAATTATACTTCACCTTCAATTTAGTGATTAGAGGTAATCTTTAACAATAGAAGCTGGAGTGAAAAATTGTCTAATTATATATCCCAATATTTCTCCTTATTATTTCAGAAATGTGCTCTGTTAGGAAATCATTGCCAAATAACAGAAATCTTACTAAATATCAGTCTAATTCAGAGGACATATTGTCCTTGTTGTTTAACTCACACTTTTTTCTCTTCCTTCATCTATATAAGAAAAGCTCATTGAATGGAGAATTGATCCAGTTCTCTGCATATTCATTAAAAGAATAAGTGTATTAAAATTACAAATTAGTTTTAGTTACATTGTTAGATTCTATGGAACACTATAATATTTAAACATAAAAAATTACCACTGTATTAAAATTATGCCATAACAGGACAAATCTCATTTATTGAACCAGGTACTTACACATTTTTCCCCCTTGTGCTAGACTGTTATGGCTCCATCTATTTCTGTTTTCTGGGAATTGAAAATTTATTGCATAAAGATTTTTCATGTAAAGGTATTGGGAAAGAAACCCGATTTGTAACCAAAATGCTGGTACCAGTGTTGTTGCTTTTTCACAGAACCTTATTATCATATCTCTGAACTTTTGAAGGATGAGGATGTTTGCCCTTTATTTTAAAAATAGCTTATATTCTGGCTATTTTCTGTAAGTTTCAAATGAATTTAAGTGGAAATGTATATTACATATGTTTATAATAAGAAACATTGTTTTTTAAAAAATCTATTTCCAATCAAAGCAAAACATAACAAAAACTTAAAGGCATATGAACATACTAGTACTTCTTACATGATCAAAAATATGTCCCAGGGACACCTGGGTGGCTCAGTTGGTTAAGCAGCTGCTTTCGGCTCAGGTCATGATCCCAGCGTCCTGGGATCGAATCCCACATCGGGCTCCTTGCTCGGCAGGGAGCCTGCTTCTCCCTCTGCCTCTGCCTGCCACTCTGTCTGTCTGTGTTTGCTCGCTCGCTCTCCCTTTCTCTCTCTGACAAATAAATAAATAAAATCTTTAAAAAAAAATGTCCCAAACAACGAACCAGTACCAATCTTAGAATTATTACCAGTAAAATTGAGAATGAGATAAGAGTAACCCTTTATAACTAGAATATAACATTGCTTTGGCCTTAACAGCCTATGTAAGAAAACACAATAGAAAGTATAAATTTAGGGAAAATAAAAAGGCAAATTTATCAACATTTTCTAATTATATGATTATTGTCTTAGTTCAGGCTACTATAGCAAAATAACACAAGCTGGGTAGCCCTTAAACAGCAGAAATGTCTTTCTCACAGTTCTGGAGCCTGTGAAATTCAAGACCAGGACACTGGAAGATTAGATGTCTGGTGAAAGCCTGCTTCCTGGTTCACAGACTGCTGTCCTCTCTCTGTGTCTTCACAGGGTGGAAGTGACAAGGGAAATCTCTGGGGTCTTTTCATAAGGGTACTAATCCCACCCATGAGGATTCTACCCTCATGATTTAAACACCTTTCAAAGTTCTCACCTTCTAACACTATTATATAGAGGATTGGGGTTCAACATAGATTTGGGGGGTGAGGAAGAGTGGAGACACAGTCTGTAACAATTATATAAATTAAAAACACACGCTGGAAATGTCTGAGAAACAGTGAGAATTGAATAGAGGGCTTCTTTAATAATATTGTACAAGAATAACTTTTCTATATGCAAAGAATATCTAGCTTGAAAAAAATATGGCAGGAAACATACCATTTACAGTAGCAAACAAAATCCTTAGGAGTACATTTAAGAATAAAAGAAGAAACCTTTAAATATCTCCTAAAAATCAGTCAATCAATTAATCAATCTCTCCTAAGACTAGAACAAAATACTGAAGTAAATAAAAAGACAATACCTTTTTGGATAGGAAAACTCAAAAAATTTATTATAGAAAATTTTTTTTTAAGATTTTATTTATTTATTTGACACACAGAGAGAGATCACAAGTAGGCAGAGAGGCAGGAAGAGAGAGGGAGGGAAGCAGGATCCCCGCTGAGCAGAGAGCCCAATGCGGGGCTCCATCCCAGGACCCTGAGATCATGACCTGAGCTGAAGGCAGAGGCTTAACCCACTGAGCCACCCATGTGCCCTATTATAGAAAATTTTAAACGTGCATAAGGCAGAGATGGTTAGTTACCATGCCCCTCATCCAGATTCAATAATTATCAGTAAGTGACTGATCATGGTTTATGTCTATCTGCCCTATTCCTCAACCTCATATTACTTTGAAGCAAAAAGGAGATAAATCCTTTTATCCTTAAATATTTCAATAAGTACTTATAACAAAAATTTAAACACAAAATAATATTGTCAAATGTAAATATTAAAAGTAACTCTCCACTATTAAGAATCTAGTCAGCTTGACTTATTTCACTCAGCATAATCTCTTCCAGTCCCGTCCATGTTGATACAAAAGTTGGGTATTCATCCTTTCTGATGGAGGCATAATACTCCATAGTGTATATGGACCACATCTTCCTTATCCATTCGTCCGTTGAAGGGCATCTTGGTTCTTTCCACAGTTTGGCAACCGTGGCCATTGCTGCTATAAACATTAGGCCATGAACAGATGGCCCTTCTTTTCACTACATCTGTATCTTTGGGGTAAATACCCAGTAGTGCAATTGCAGGGTCATAGGGAAGTTCTATTTTTAATTTCTTGAGGAATCTCCACACTGTTCTCCAAAGAGGCTGCACCAACTTGCATTCCCACTAACAGTGTAAGAGGGCACGGATTGCATGGAGCACTGGGTGTGGTACAAAAACAATGAATACTGTTATGCTGAAAATAAATTAAAAAAATGATTTAAAAAATTAAAAAACAAAAAGAATAACCCTCAAAGTTTAGATATTAGTGATCTGGAAATCCCATAAGAAATACTCATGTTGAAAAACTGATATACCCTTTTCTCTTTTTGGTGAATGAAGTATGTTGTGAACAAAAAAGAAAAAAAAAAAGAATCTAGTCAGTGTTCAAAATTCCAATTGCTTCATAAATACTATATTGTTTTTCAGTTTGCTCCTTTGAATTAGAATCCAAAAGTCTACCATTTGCAGTTTTTAAAAAATAAACCATTTGTCCTTCAAGGCGTCCTACAGTCTGAATTTTGTGGATTGTATCTTAATGGTAGGGACATTTCTGTCTTTTTTGTGTATTTAGTATAAATTGCTAGTTGGATGTGGAGGTTTGCTCTAATTTAGGGTATTTTTTTAATATAGCAAAATGACTTTGTCTTTGATCATGTATTTTTCCATTAAAAGGCAAATAACGTGTGGTTGCCTCTCTTTTCATTGATGAGTAATGTCCAAGTGCATCAATTTATTAAGTATTGAAAAACAACGATATTCTCTTTTTCCTTCTTTGTTAGCTGGAATATATTTATAAAGAGAAATTTCTTTCATTTACTATTTGATCACCCATAGGAGAGTTTATGTAGAAAGACAAGATTAATTCTTGATTTGTTCTCTTTATTTTCTACTTTTAAAAATATTCAATTTTCTAGCATCATTCAATGATGACCAATTTGTTATTGTTACAGTTGTTGTGTGGTGTTATATGTGCCTATATATATATATATATATATATATATATATATATATAACACATATGGTGTTATATGTGCCAATCTATTACAGTTATTATCCTTTTAATACTTAGAATATCCTAACTTTGGCCAGTGGCAAACATTTCAAAATATACTCTTGAGTGCTTTTGACACAACCCGAGTAGGCTTTACTTTTTTCTGTGCTATTTACTCTGAAAATATGCCCCAGGATCCTTGTATTTGTTTTTTGGGGTTTTGTTTTTTGTTTTGTTTTTGTTTTTTTTTTTATCTTACAATTAGCCATGCCCCCAAGGACCGCCTCTTTCTTTCACTAGGACGCAGTATTTAGAGACCGTAATTTGTGTGCTAGGGAACTGTTGTTTTTAAAGAGGCTAGTTGTCATATTTTTTAATTAAATGAAATATCAAATAAAATGCCAGCAGTATATTTTATAATTTGACCAAGTGACAAAAAAATTCTTTTGGAAGGTTTAAGAATAAGAATTTAGGGCATCTGGGTGGCTCAGTCATTAAGCGTCTGCCTTCAGCTCAGAATCCCGGCGTCCTGGGATCAAGCCCTGTGTCTGGGCTCCCTGCTGCATGGGAAGCCTGTTCTCTCTCTCCCACTCCCCCTGCTCCTGTTCCTTCTCTCCCTGTGTCTCTCTCTGTCAAAATCAATAAATAAATAATTAAAAAAAAAAGAATTTAATGGGAGAATGGCCCTTCCATATGCTAAGACAAAGCTACAAAAATCCAAACAAGTTTATACTACAGAGGAAATAAGAAATAGACCAAAGCAGAAAGTGGCATTTCTTTAAAATTAAGGGGAAAAGGAGAGACAAATTATTCAGTAAGTGTTATTGAGACAACTGACTATTTATAAGATTATCCATAAAAGGGGTATTACACATTAACATCAAAATAAATTCCAAATGGTTGGAAGATTTAATTTGAAAAGTATAGATGGCTTTATTCATTAACCTGGAGGTGGGAAAGGCATTTCACATTATAACTTGAAACCTAGAAATCCTAAAGCAAAACTAAACTAAACAAAAAAGAGAGAAATTTGATCCATAGAATTTTAAATTATTTATATGTAAATATATATGAAGTCAAGACAGATGACAAACTGAAGAAATACTAAACACACATGATGTACAAGAGAGATTAACTTCTGTACTTTATAGAGAGCCCCTGAAAGTATAAATATTTACAACCCAATTGAAAAATCAGAAATGCTATGAATAGGCAATTAACAGAAAATGAAAATGCTCAGTAAACATGAAAAGAAATTTTAATCACATTTAAATAAATGTAAATACAAATAATAGCATTTCGTTTTTAATTGTCTGTTTAAGTTGAATTATATGCCCCCTCAAAAATGATATGAATCCCATAACCTGCAGTACCTTATCTTATTTGGAAATAGGATCGTAGCTCATGTAATTAGGTAAGATGAGGTCACACTGGAGTAGAACAGTCTGTTAATATAATACTGTGAAAGAAAACAGTCATCTAAAGGTACAGAGACGCAGAAAGAATGCCATATAATGACAAAGGTATGTGCTATCTGTTACTGAGAGTGGTATGTTAAAATATCCATGTATGATTATGTTTTACTCTTTCGTATGTGTGTGTGTGTGTGTGTGTGTGTGTGTGTGTATGTGTGTTGAAGCTGTATCCGTTATTGGTTTATATTTTTTAAAGCTCTTTTTTTTAGGCATATACAAATTTGAGATTATTATCATCCTTTATTATCATGAAATAACCTTTTTTAGGTCTAATAATAGCTCTTGCTTGCAAGTCTGATTTGCCGTAGGGCTAGAACTGGAATGCAAAATGTAAGGAAATCCTCTGCTGCCGATTCTGCACTTTTCCAGCCCTGAGGATAAGGGCCTCCTCAAAATTTGGGCCCTAGATGCTTCATTCTTCAAAAGGCACTCACTCTCCCATGCAATGAACCTAATAACTTGTACTTGCTTGTCTTACCCTGGTTCCAATCCTCTTTTGTCTAATACTGATATAGCAACTCCAGCATTCTTTGGGTTAGTGTTTGCTTAGTTCATTTTTTCCCATTGCTTATCTCTTCACCCTTTTGTGTCCTTATATTTAAAGTGTCTCAAATAATATGTAGTTGAACATATTATGTTTTAATGAAGTTTGACAATATTGGGTCTTTTATTTATTTTTTTTAAAGATTTTATTTATTTATCTGACAGAGAGAGATCACAAGTAGGCAGAGAGAAAGGAAGAAGCAAGCTCCCCACTGAGCAGAGAGCCCAATGCAGGGCTTGATCCCAGGACCCTGAGATCATGACCTGAGCTGAAGGCGGAGGCTTAACCCACTGAGCCACCTAGGTGCCCCAATAGTGGGTCTTTTAACTGAAACATTTAGTCCCTTCTCATTAGATGTAATTATGGATATAGACCTATATGTAAGGTTGTCTACCAATTTTTAAAAAAGATTTGTCTCATTTTTTTGCTCTTATTTTATATATGTTTTTTATTTTTTAAGTAGGCTTCATACCCAGTGTGGAGTCCAGTGCAGGGCTTGAACTCATGACCCTGAGATCAAGACCTGAGCTGAGATCAAAAGTCAGACACTTAACCCACTGAGCCACCCAGACACCCCCGTTTTTTACTTTTCCTCTTTCCTTGATATAAACCAATATTTTTTAATCCTTTATTTATATACTATATATATTAGCTAAAACTCTATTTATTTTATTCTTTTGTGACTACTGTAATGATTTGAACAAATATCCTTAATTTATATACAGTTGGTTCTCTTATCAGCTTTGAAGACTGCAGAAATCTTAGAGTACTTTTTATTCCATTTACCATTCCCACATTTGAATTATTGATATGTCATATTTTATACATATAGTGTGTTATAGACCTCATAAAGCATACTTATTACTATTTTTTAAACCATAAGTCTTCTTTCAATTTACTCATATATTTAACTTTTAAAAAAAATATATTTTATTTATTTATTTAAGAGAGAGAGAGTGACAGAGAACAAGATGGGAAGTATCAGAGGGAGAAGCAAACCACCTGCTCAGCAGGGAGCCTGATGCAAGACTCAATCCTGGGACTCCGAGGTCATAACCTGAACTGAAGGCAGTCACCCAACCAACTGAGCCACCCCGGTGCCCAAGTATTTAACTTCTCTACTGTTCTTTATTTCTTTCATGTTTTCATCTACGACCCTTTCCCTTCAACTTAAAAAAGTTCCTTTAATGTTTCCTGTAGTGCTGGTTTGTTGACAAAACATTCTTTCAGATTTTTTTGAGGAGGGACTGAAAACATCTTTAATTCACCTTCATTTTTGAAAAATATTTCTATTGGATATAGGATTTTGGTTGGCAATTTCAGTTTTTTCATTTCATGCTTTAAAGATGTTGTTCCATTGCCATTGTCTTCTATTGTTAGTTTTGGAAAGTCAGTCATATGTCTTTTACTTGCTTTTTGAAGGTAATGTGTCTTTTTTCTCTACCTGATCAAAAAATTTCTCTATTTGTTTTTAAGCATTTTACCTATGTTTTGTCATAAATTGTTTCTTTATATTTATCCTTTCTGGAGTTGGCTGAGATTCTTTGGTCTCTGAAGAATCTGGCTGATGCCTGTCATCAGGTTAGGAAAAATTCTCATCTGTATCTTTTTTTTTTAAATTTTATTTTTTATAAACATATAACATATTTTTATCCCCAGGGGTACAGGTCTGTGAATCTCCAGGTTTACGCACTTCACAGCATTCACCACAGCACGTACCCTACCCAATATCCATAACCCCACCCCCCTTCCCATGCCCCCTCCCCCCATCAACCCTCACTTTGTTTTGTGAGATTAAGAGTCACTTATGGTTTGTCTCCCTCCCAATCCCATCTTGTTTCATTTACTCTTCTCCTACCCCCTTAACCCTCCATGTTGCATCTCCTCTCCCTCATATCAGGGAGATCATATGATAGTTGTCTTTCTCCGATTGACTTATTTCACTAAGCATGATACCCTCTAATTCCAGCCATGTCGCCGCAAATGGCAAGATTTCATTTCTTTTGATGGCTGCATAGTATTCCATTGTGTATATATACCACATCTTCTTTATCCATTCATCTGTTGATGGACATCTAGGTTCCTTCCATAGTTTGGCTATTGTGGACATTCCTGCTATAAACATTCGGGTGCACATGCCCCTTCGGATCACTACGTTTGTGTCTTTAGGGTAAATACCCAGTAGTGCAATTGCTGGGTCATAGGGTAGTTCTATTTTCAACATTTTGAGGAACCTCCATTCTGTTTTCCAGAGTGGTTGCACCAGCTTGCATTCCCACCAACAGTGTAGGAGGGTTCCCCTTTCTCCGCATCCTCGCCAGCATCTGTCATTTCCTGACTTGTTAATTTTAGCCATTCTGACTGGTGTGAGGTGATACCTCATTGTGGTTTTGATTTGTATTTCCCTGATGCCGAGTGATATGGAGCACTTTTTCATGTGTCTGTTGGCCATCTGGATGTCTTCTTTGCAGAAATGTCTGTTCATGTCTTCTGCCCATTTCTTGATTGGATTATTTGTTCTTTGGGTGTTGAGTTTGCTAAGTTCTTTATAGATTTTGGACACTAGCCCTTTATCTGATATGTCGTTTCCAAATATCTTCTCCCATTCTGTCAGTTGTCTTTTGGTTTTGTTAACTGTTTCCTTTGCTGTGCAAAAGCTTTTGATCTTGATAAAATCCCAATAGTTCATTTTTGCCCTTGCTTCCCTTGGGCGAAGTTCCTAGGAAGATGTTGCTGCGGCTGAGGTTGAAGAGGTTGCTGCCTATGTTCTCCTCAAGGATTTGGATGGATTCCTTTCTCACATTGAGGTCCTTCATCCATTTTGAGTCTATTTTCATGTGTGGTGTAAGGAAATGATCCAATTTCATTTCTCTGCATGTGGCTGTCCAATTTTCCCAACACCATTTATTGAAGAGGCTGTCTTTTTTCCATTGGACATTCTTTCCTGCTTTGTTGAAGATTAGTTGACCATAGAGTTGAGGGTCTATTTCTGGGCTCTCTATTCTGTTCCATTGATCTATGTGTCTGTTTTTGTGCAAGTACCATGCTGTCTTGATGATGACAGCTTTGTAATAGAGCTTGAAGTCCAGAATTGTGATGCCACCAACTTTGGCTTTCTTTTTCAATATTCCTTTGACTATTTGAGGTCTTTTCTGGTTCCATATAAATTTTAGGATTATTTGTTCCATTGCTTTGAAAAAAATGGATGGTACTTTGATAGGAATTGCATTAAATGTGTAGATTGCTTTAGGTAGCATAGACATTTCACAATATTTATTCTTGCAATCCAGGAGCATGGAACATTTTTCCATTTCTTTGTGTCTTTCTCAATTTCTTTCATAAGTACTTTGTAGTTTTCTGAGTATAGATTCTTAGCCTCTTTCGTTAGGTTTATTCCTAGGTATCTTATAGTTTTGGGTGTAATTGTAAATGGGATTGACTCCTTAATTTCTCTTTCTTCTGTCTTATTGTTGGTGTAGAGAAATGCAACTGATTTCTGTGCATTGATTTTATATCCTGACACTTTACTGAATTCCTGGACAAGTTCTAGCAGTTTTGGAGTGGAGTCTTTTGGGTTTTCCACGTATAGTATCATATCATCTGTGAAGAGTGATAGTTTGACATCTTCTTTGCCGATTTGGATGCCTTTAATTTCCTTTTGTTGTCTGATTGCTGAGGCTAGGACTTCTAGTACTATGTTGAATAGCAGTGGTGATAACGGACATCCCTGTCGTGTTCCTGACCTTAGCGGAAAAGCTTTCAGTTTTTCTCCATTGAGAATGATATTTGCCGTGGGTTTTTCATAGATGGCTTTGATGATATTGAGGTATGTGCCCTCGATCCCTACACTTTGAAGAGTTTTGATCAGGAAGGGATGCTGTACTTTGTCAAATGCTTTTTCAGCATCTATGGAGAGTATCGTATGGTTCTTGTTCTTTCTTTTATTAATGTGTTGTATCATATTGATTGATTTGCGGATGTTGAACCAACCTTGCAGCCCTGGAATAAATCCCACTTGGTCGTGGCGAGTAATCCTTTTAATGTACTGTTGAATCCTATTGGCTAGTATTTTGGTGAGAATTTTTGTATCTGTGTTCATCAAGGATATTGGTCTGTAGTTCTCTTTTTTGATGGGATCCTTGTCTGGTTTTGGGATCAAGGTGATGCTGGCCTCATCAAATGAGTTTGGAAGTTTTCCTTCCATTTCTATTTTTTGGAACAGTTTCTGGAGAATAGGAATTAGTTCTTCTTTAAATGTTTGGTAGAATTCCCCCGGGAAGCCCTCTGGCGCTGGGCTTTTGTTTGTTTGGAAATTTTTGATGACTGTTTCAATCTCCTTACTGGTTATGGGTCTGTTCAGGCTTTCTATTTCTTCCTGGTTCAGTTGTGGTAGTTTATATGTCTCTAGGAATGCATCCATTTCTTCCAGATTGTCAAATTTGTTGACATAGAGTTGCTCATAGTATGTTCTTATAATTGTCTGTATTTCTTTGGTGTTAGTTGTGATCTCTCCTCTTTCATTCATGATTTTATTTTTTTGGGTCCTTTCTCTTTTCTTTTTGATAAGTCTGGCCAGGTGTTTATCGATCTTATTAATTCTTTCAAAGAACCAGCTCCTAGTTTCTTTGATTTGTTCTATTGTTTTTTTGGTTTCTATTTCATTGATTTCTGCTCTGATCTTTATGATTTCTCTTCTCCTGCTGGGTTTAGGCTTTCTTTCTTGTTCTTTCTCCAGCTCCTTTAGGTGTAGGGTTAGGTTGTGTACCTGGGACCTTTCTTGTTTCTTGAGAAAGGCTTGTACTGCTATATATTTTCCTCTCAGGACTGCCTTTGTTGTGTCCCACAGATTTTGAACCGTTGTGTTTTCATTATCATTTGTTCCCATGAATTTTTTCAATTCTTCTTTAATTTCCTGGCTGACCCATTCATTCTTTAGAAGGATGCTGTTTAGTCTCCATGTATTTGGGTTCTTTCCAAATTTCCTCTTGTGATTGATTTCTAGCTTCAGAGCATTGTGGTCTGCAAATATGCAGGGAATGATCCCAATCTTTTGATAACGGTTGAGACCTGATTAAGGACCGAGGATGTGATCTATTCTGGAGAATGTTCCATGTGCACTAGAGAAGAATGTGTATTCTGTTGCTTTGGGATGAAATGTTCTGAATATATCTGTGATGTCCATCTGGTCCAGTGTGTCATTTAAGGCCTTGATTTCCTTGTTGATCCTTTGCTTGGATGATCTGTTCATTTCAGTGAGGGGAGTGTTCAAGTCCCCTACTATTATTGTATTATTGTTGATGTGTTTCTTTGATTTTGTTATTAATTGTTTTATATAGTTGGCTGCTCCCACGTTAGGGGCAGATATTTAAAATTGTTAGATCTTCTGTTGGACAGCTCCTTTGAGTATGATATAGTGTCCTTTCTCATCTCTATCATAGTCTTTGGCTTAAAATCTAATTGATCTGATATAAGGATTGCCACTCCTGCTTTCTTCTGATGTTCATTAGCATGGTAAATTCTTTTCCACCCCTCACTTAAATCTGGAGGTGTCTTCGGGTCTAAAATGAGTTTCTTATAGGCAACATATAGATGGGTTTTGTTTTTTTATCCATTCTGATACCCTGTGTCTTTTGATTGGGGCGTTTAGCCCATTAACATTCAGGGTAACTATTGAGAGATATGAATTTAGTGCCATTGTATTGCCTGTAAGGTGACTGTTATTGTATATTGTCTCTGTTCCTTTCTGATCTACTCCTTTTAGGGTCTCTCTTTGCTTAGAGGACCCCTTTCAATATTTCCTGTAGAGCCGGTTTGTTGTTTGCAAATTCTTTCAGTTTTTGTTTGTCCTGGAAGCTTTTTATTTCTCCTTCTATTTTCAATGACAGCCTAGCTGGATATAGCATTCTTGGCTGCATGTTTTTCTTGTTCAGTGCTCTGAATATAGCATGCCAGCTCTTTCTGGCCTGCCAGGTCTCTGTGGATAAGTCTGCTGCCAATCTAATATTTTTACCATTGTATGTTACAGACTTCTTTTCCCGGGCTGCTTTCAGGACTTTCTCTTTGTCACTAAGACTTGTAAATTTTACTATTAGGTTACGGGGTGTGGACCTATTCTTGTTGATTTTGAGGGGGGTTCTCTGAACCTCCTGGATTTTGATGCTTGTTCCCTTTACCATATTGGGGAAATTCTCTCCAATAATTCTCTCCAATATACCTTCTGCTCCCCTCTCTCTTTCTTCTTCTTCTGGAATCCCAATTATTCTAATGTTGTTTCGTCTCTTGGTGTCACTTATCTCTCGAATTCTCCCCTCGTGGTCCAGTAGCTGTTTGTTCCTCTTTTGTTCAGCTTCTTTATTCTCTGTCATTTGGTCTTCTATATCGCTAATTCTTTGTTCTGCCTCATTTATCCTAGCAGTGAGAGCCTCCATTTTTGATTGCACCTCATTAATAGCTTTTTTGATTTTAACTTGGTTCAATTTTAGTTCTTTTATTTCTCCAGAAAGGGCTTTTATATCTCCCGAGAGGGTTTCTCTAATATCTTCCATGCCTTTTTCGAGCCCGGCTAGAACCTTGAGAATCGTCATTCTGAACTCTAGATATGACATATTACCAATGTCTGTATTGATTAGGTCCCTAGCCTTTGGTACTGCTTCTTGTTCCTTTTTTTGTGGTGAATTTTTCCGCCTTGTCATTTTGTCCAGATAAGAGTATATGAAGGAGAAAGTAAAATACTGAAAGGGTGGCAAAGACCCCAGGAAAATATGCTTTACCCAAATCAGAAGAGATCCTAAATCGTGGGGGGGAGAAAGGGGATTAACAAGAGATTCAGAAAAAAAAAAAAAAAAAAAAAGAAAAAAAAAAGAAACAAAAAATGAAATAAATAGAAAAAAAATATGAAAAAGGAAAATATATATATATTAGATAAACTAGTTAAAAAACGTTAAAAAAGAAAAGGGTAAAAGTTAAAAAAATTAGCAGAAGAAGAGAAAAAAAATTGAAAAAGAAAAAAAAATTAAATTAACTGCAAGGCTAAAGAATCATGGGGAGAAAGCCATGAGTTCCGTGCTTTGCTTTCTCCTCCTCTGGAATTCCGTTGCTCTCCTTGGTATTGAACCTGCACTCCTTGGTAGGTGAACTTGGTCCTGGCTGGATTTCTTGTTGATCTTCTGGGGGAGGGGCCTGTTGTAGTGATTCTCAAGTGTCTTTGCCCCAGTTGGGGTTGCACCGCTCTTACCAGTGGCCAGGCTGAGTAATCCGCTCGGGTTTGCTTTCGGGAGCTTTTGTTTCCTGAGCGCTTTCCTTAGAGTTCCGGAGGATGGGAATGAAGATGGCGGCCTCCTGGTCTCCGGCCCGGAGGAGCCGAGAGCCCAGGGCCCCACTCCTCAGTGTGCCCTCAGAGAACAGCGCCCAATTACTCCCGTCACCCTGGCCTCCGGCCGCGCTCCGAGCTGACCGAGCCTGCGACCGGTTCAATGTAACCCCGAGCTGTGAGCTTACTTCTCATCTCTGTCTCTGTAGCCAGCTTCCCCGTTCTAATATCTGCAAGCTCTATGACACTCAGACACCCCCGATCCTTCTGTGACCCTGCGGGACCTGAGGCCACGCTGATCCCGCGTGGGCTTCACCCCGGGTAAGCCTCTGGAGTGATGTCCCTGAGCGGAACAGACTTTTAAAAGTCCTGATTTTGTGCTCCGTTGCTCTGCCGCTTGCCGGGAGCCGGCCCCTCCCCCCACGGTCTATCTTCCCGTTGCTGTGGATTCACTTCTCCGCCAGTCCTACCTTTCAGAAAGTGGTTGATTTTCTGTTTCTAGAATTGCTGTTCTTCTTCTCTTCGATCTCCCGTTGGATTTGTAGGTGTTTGCAATCTTTAGATAAGCTATCTAGCTGATCTCCTGATACCTGAGGTAGTCTCAGCCTGCTACTTCGCCATCTTGACTCCTCTTCATCTGTATCTTTTTTATAGATTTTTTTTTTTTATTTGAGAGAGAGACAGTGAGAGAGAGCATGAGCGAGGAGAAGGTCAGAGAGAGAAGCAGACTCCCCGTGGAGCCGGGAGCCCGATGCGGGACTCGATCCCGGGACTCCAGGATCATGACCTGAGCCGAAGGCAGTCGTCCAACCAACTGAGCCACCCAGGCGTCCCCATCTGTATCTTTTTAAATATTGTCTCTGTCCCTTTTCTCTTCTTCTGAGATTCCAGTTACACATACATTAGCTCATGTCCTATATGAAATTTTTGTTTTATATTCATTAATACTCAGTTCTGTTCTGTTTTTTCTTTTTTCTCTCTGTGCTTCAGTTTGAATATTTTTCTGGTTTTTTGTTCACTAATTTCTTTACTGTGTCTTGTGTGGTATTAAACACATTCCATGAATTCTTAAATTCATATATGTATTTCTGCAGTTCTAGAATGTCTCATTTGATTTTTATATTGATTCTAATTATATGTGGAAAATATCCATCTTTCATTCTTTACATTATTTTATTTAAAATTGTTCTTGTTACTTATTTTAAACCTCTTGTCTGTGCATTCCAATGACATTCATGGAAGGGGTGTGGTCTCCTTTTATCATCTTTTTTTTTCCTCTTTATTTTCAGTTACATTTTCCTGCTTCTTCCCGTGTCTCATGTTTACTTTTGCATGCCAAAGAACCGTAAAGAGAGAGGTTGATGTTATTTTCTCTCAGATAGTATTTGCCCTTTTCTCTGTTACTCATGCACATTGAGGACAAAAGATCTCAGTTCACATGGGAACTTAGCTTGGTAGGTGCTTAATTGTAGTCTAAGATAAAATTAGTCCTCCCCAGGTTTCATATATTTCAAGTAGAGACACTTCCTGTGTTTTTGCAGACCCCTCCCTCTAGAGGGGCTTTGTCTCCTCAGCTTTGCAAAAAAGCAAGAATTTTTGCACTACCCCAGCACTCATATTTGGGGCTTCTTTAGATTCTATTGGCAGTGGCCACCCAGAACTCTGCTGGTTTCTGGACAACCAATACTAATGGTGAATTTGTATTTAAATATGTATTATTTAAGCTATCTTTAGGTTATAACAGTCTATGATTTGCTAAACACTTTAAATTATAACTAAAACATAAAATAATAATATTTATTTACTTCTATAATAATTGCTTTATATGTGTTATAAGCTTTATTTCTAAAAATGGGTTTGGGGATAGCTAAATAACTCTACAAACAGGAAAGTTTTTTTGAACCTTAGTTCAAAATTTTGAAAGTTATTTAAGGCGGAATTTGCAGCTAAGCCTTTTTATTAAAAACACCAACAAACAACCTGTCTTCTTGTCTTAGTCAATTTGGGCTGTCATAATAGCAAAATACCATAAATTGGGTGACTTAAGCAACAGAAATGTACTTTCTAATATTTCTGGAGAATGTGAAGTTCAAGATCAAAGTATCAGGTGCCAGCCGATTCAGTTTCTGGTGAAAGTTCTCTTCCTGGCTTGCAGATGATTGCCTTCTCACACGCTTTTAAAAGAGAGAGATTTCTCCTATAAATTCATAGTCCTTTCAGATTAGGGCTCCACCCATGTAACCTGTATCTCTACATACAATCTCATGGAGCTTCAAAATTAGAATTTTGGGGAAATGCAGTTCAATCTGTAGCAGTTTTTAAATACTATAATGTGCAATTTTATAATCAGTACTGTTATAATTTTTAAATAAGGATGAAACAATTTAATAGTTACTGAGTTACTTTTCAGTTACTTTGTCTTCTGGGTGTGATTTACTTTGTGACCTACAATGAACTCCATGAATAACCCTTAAACACATAGTAGTAGTTGATGAAATAATGAGTGGATTCCACCAGCTAAGAACAAGTTTATGGTCGCACAGACTTGTGTTCTTACATGATTTTCAATTTTTTGTCTCCAGGGTATGAGTAGATTATACATTATTTTCAATGCAAATGACACAGTCTTTAATTGTTCTTGCTAGCAGCTCTAGAATTCAAAGCCTAAACTCAGCTTTAGGCTCCTAAATTTGATTATGCCTTAAATTTGGCACTTCAAGTGTCTAATCCTTTTTGCCATCTTCATTGCTCCTCAGCCCATCAAAATATTATGCAGTCATAGAAAATCATTAGATTTCAGGTATGCTTCCAAATACATGAAGAAAACTATCCTGACACTTAAAAATTATTTTACTTAGCTGGACCAGTAGGGAGTTAATATGGAGTAGAGCCTATGGCAGACTTCCTTTTTTTTTTTTTCCCTTCAACAAAGAATGCCTTAAGAAAAGTAGTCTTTTCAAAGTATTTAATTGATTTTCTATCGCACATACTTTTGGCCTTAAATTTTTACCCAACATAAAGAAGAAACTCAATACAGTTGCAAAATTCAATAGCTTCTAGCCTTAAGTACAGGCAGGCTGGCGACAAAGGAGAGAAGGGAAGGGATGTAACAACCTGAGATTTTAGTAATAAGTGTTGAAAGGTTTTCCTAATTTTTTACCAAATCTGTTGTATTAAGCACATCAAGGTATTCAAATTGGGATGAAATACACTAACTTGAAACAGTATCTGTTGTCTGGTAGAACAGAAAGAATTCTGGGCCAGCTAATAGAAGACAGTTCCAGAGCCAGCCCTGTAACACTGATGACCTATTGATTGTATCTCTTTCGTAGAGATGGCCTTGGAGTACCTTTTTCTTCCAAAATGTAACCCATTTCCTTTTCTCCTTCCCTCTTTCCTTCCATCCTTTCTCCCTCCCTCCTTCCCTTTCTCCCTCCCATAGATACTTGTTTTATACCTACACTTCCTAAGCACTGCGCACACAGTAAGGAACCAGAGTGAAAGAATTCCTGAGCTCAGGGAGCTTATAGCCTAGCTGGGGGAGCCCAGATACTTAGCAACTAGTTACTAAAATAGTCGTATAATCTTAAGTGCGATAACTGCTTCAAAGATAGATTTACCTTAGTGGAGAGGAGGCTTTTTTAATTATTATTATTTTATGTCTTTATGTATACTTCAACTTCCGTGTGTTAAAGGGAAACATTGTCTTTTTTTTTTTCTGCAATGAAAGAGAAATTTAATTGATAATGGGCTAAAATTTCTATAAAGAAAATAATACTTGCAATGCAATCTACTCAGGATTCTTTGAGGCTAACTGTAGGACTCTTTTAAATACATTTTAGCAAAATTCACTGTCCATTTCCTAAAAATTTTTCTTTTGCACTATTTTAGGAGATAGGTTTAGGCCTGTTTCAGTGCCTTCTACTTTAAGAATTACACACGTTGCCAATGAGTTGTTTTATTCATGAAGATGGTGAGCTCAGAGGATTAGGTGAAATATACTGTGCCCTAGATTTCTCCTTTTTTAATGTGAATTTTTTTTTCTAAATTTTAGGCCAGCTGAAAACATTCTCTTTATATAGCTTTTTGTAAAAAATTTCAACAATGCAGTAGTATATAACATTAGAAACAAAACTTTTCCCCTTCAAACAGTCCAACTTTCCCATATGGTGTCTTTTCTTGAATTTTTTTTTCTGCATAGATATACATAACATAGCTATACATTTTTATTAACAGAAATGTGCTTATGTGATAGAGTTTTATAATTTGTGTATCTTCCATAACTACACACACAGGCATGTGCACACATGCACACACACAGTGGCTACTTTTCCATGTTGTTATACATAATTGTTTCCCTCTGATAGTTATGCAATTTTCCACCACACTAATGCACTGTAATTTATTGAAATAGTTGGATACTTCAGTAGTGTTGGATACTTGTGTTATTTCTAGCTTTTTACTATTATAATTCCGCAATGAAATCCTTCTGTGTCGGTTTTTCCTCTTTCTATAATTATTTTTGTATATCACTACTTAGAATTTAAAATTTATACAGATTCAGAACTTTGATAGATATTGCTATTTCGTCCTCTAACAGACTGTGTACAAGCTATACTCTTGTATCTATATGTGCATGCACCCCTACTCCTCTCTCTGCCTTCTGTCCAGTGCTGCATTTTATCAATATTTGCTCATCTCATAGGGAGGACTACATTACAGTTGCTTTATTTTTGCAATTATATGTTTACTGATGCTGTTGAAAGTCTGTTAATGTTTATAATTCATTCATACTTACTTTGCTTATGTTTGAGCTTCTTCTTTTACCTATTATTTTGTAGATTCTTACTGTTAATATTCACAGCAGATCTCACAATTATATGTTTTTTTTTTAAAGATTTTTTATTTATTTATTTGACAGAGAGAGATCACAAGTAGGCAGAGAGGCAAGCAGAGAGAGAGGAGGAAGCAGGCTCCCTGCTGAGCAGAGAGTCCCATGTGGGACTCGATCCCAGGACCCTGAGATCATGACCTGAGCCGAAGGCAGCAGCTTAACCCACTGAGCCACCCAGGCGCCCACAATTATATGTTTTAATAGTTTTTCCCAGTATGTCATTTTTTAAAAAATTTTGTTTATGTCACCTTTTTTACGTTAAATTGTGTATATTTATAGAGTTAAGTTTCTTTTATGGCTTTTAAGGTTGGTATCATACTTCGAAAGAACTTCCCAAATTAAGATTTAAATAATCTTCCCACATTTTATTATTACATATTTATGTTTTTTAATATTCAAATATCAAAGTTAACATAAATTTATTATAATGTATGTTTCAAGATTGATTTCCAACTTTATTCCTAGATATAAGGCAATGGCTAAAATAATAGTTACCAAATAAGCTGTTCCTTCCCCACTGGTTTGAAATGCTTCATTTACTATATATAAAATTTCCAAATGCGTATGGGTCTTTTGCTTGACTATTGTGTTTCATTAATCTGATTATCAGGGTGACTAACATAGTGTTTTTAATAACTGAAGCATTATCATACATATTTATATCTGATTGGACAAATGTATGCTTATTATACTTCATTTTGATAATTTCTTGTCTCTCTTCATTGACCTTCTTTTCTACATGGACTTAAGAATCAACTTAGTTGGGACCCCTAGATGGTTAAGCGTCTGCCTTTGGCTGAGGTCACGTTCCCTGGGTCCTGGGATTGAGCCCCACTTTGGACTCCTTGCTCAGCAAGGAGCCTGCTTCTCCTTCTGCCTATTCTGCCTGCAGCTGTCTGTGCTTCTGCTCTCTCTGACAAATAAATAAATAAAAATCTTAAAAAAAAAAAAAAGGAATCAGCTTAGTTCCCTTTCCTCTAAAAAATATTACTAGGATTTTTATTAAAACTTTAATTTTATATATTAGTTGGAGGAGAATTGACATCTTTATAATAACTGAGATTTCCTATCTAGGAACAAGACATATTTACACATTTAATGAAGACTTCTGTGTCTGGTGGTACAGTTTCATTTTTCCTCAAATAGGTCTTACACATTCCCTGTTCAGTTTATTCCAAGGTATTCTGTAGCTTTTGTTAGGATTGCCTTCCAGTCTTTGTTAGAATTACACTGTCAGTTAAAAACTCTTAAACTAATGGTTTTTGATGCATTAAACCACTGAATTGATTTTCATTTGTTTTTTTTCTGATTTCCTGATTAGCGATCATCTTCAAAAAATGATAATTGGTTTCTGTTGTGGAATGAGAAAATTGAGAAGGAATTCCCTGCAAATGTGTGGAAACGTTTTTCATGTGCGCCGTGTGGAATGGTGTTATTGGGAATACTCCTCCATTGCTTCTCTGGCTGTGAGGACAGAGTTAGGAACTTGCTGCAACTTTGTCCCAAAAGCAGTTGTCACTGGTTACAGCCTTAGTCCATTGGACAGACAAGCCATTCTGGTGTATACCCAGAGGACTAAAATTATTACTCCTAAATTTTCAAATTACCCTGAGGCTTACACCCAGGCCTGCTCATATTTCTAGCTTCTGCTCTCTCTGAGGATGGGTTTTTTTCTAGGGTGGTTCAGAAAACTGCTACAACTTATGCATTAACCACTACGTTCTTCTCCTGTTAATTTTTAAAAAAATTTCTTAACTTTTCTTTCCATGTTTTCTTATCCTAGTTATTTTTTATTTTTCTTATGTAATATTTGATAGACAAAAAATTGTATATATAATCTCTGTGCTAATGTGAAGCGAAATAATATAATGAACAGCAGTGAATCTCCCCTCCGGCCTGGAGAACTTTACCTATACCATTTGACATACCTCTGAATCTACCAATGGGTTTCTTTCCTATCTTTTCCTATTTCTGCTTCCCTCCCAGAGGCAAATTTTGTCTTTTTGATTTTCTGTTTTAAAAAAATATGATGTATACCAAAGCAATGCATTTTTTACCTAAAACATTTAGCCACACACTGACATCATGCTGTTTGTATCAGTTAGGGTTTGCTCAGGGAAGCAGAACCCATATGAATGATAGAGAATAAGGGCTTTATCACAGAGATCAGCATTTAGGGAATTAGGAAGCCATCCTAATGGAACCAGTTAGGCGTCTATGTAGATCTTTTTTTGGCCTCTCTCAGCTCCAAGTCTGCCAAGTCAGCGTCCTTTTGTGAAGCTGGACATAAAGGGGGAGAAACCAAGGACAGACTAGAAACACATTTATCTCTTGTGGCCTCCCATTTTGATGGAGGTGGCCTAAGGATGACATTCTGAGCCTTACCTGGCCAGAATCAGAGAAGCTGAGAGAGAACATTTGGAGGGATTTGGGGGAGCTGCAGGCAGACTGGGTTGCTGTCCTTTCCCAGATCTGTGACAACATATGAGGAGCTGCAAATATACATGAGTGATTCCAATCTTCTGAGAGCTAAAAATTTCACCTTTTAAAAGCTCAGATAAATTTTTTAAAACAACCAAACTTAACTAAAAGTAGCAGATCAAAGTATTCTAGGACATGTAGTTTCAAATCACTTAAATTGACATAATGAAAAAGTATCCAGTCTTTATAGATTTCTGTGATTTTTCTCTCTCCATATTTACTTTGTAAGCTGTTTTGTGTACTTACATATCCTTAATTTTCATTGGTATATAAATAGTTCATCATGGGAAAAGTCTCAAGTTTATTTATCCATTCTATTTATGGACATTCCACTTGTTTTCAGTTATTGGCATTGTGAAGAATGCTGCTGTGGAAATTCTTGTCTGTTTTTCCTGATGTAATTATAAAAACATTCCTCCATGGTTTAGAATAGGAGAAAGTAGGATATATAAATGTTCACCTTTATAAAATAATTCCAAATTTCTTGTCAGAGTGGTTTTGCCAAGTTTATACTCTTACCCATGCCATATAGAGTTTTCATTGAGCCACATTCTTGCCTATTAATGCTCGGCATTATCATACTGGTTAATATTTTCTAGTCTGATAAAAGTAGAATGATATCTGTGATATTTATTTGCATTTTCCTGATTGTCAATGAAATTGAATATATTTTCACATTTATTCCCCATTTCTTTTTTGTCTTCTGGAAATTCCTACTTCTTTAACTTCACTTATTTTTTTCTAATATGTTTTTTCTTTCTAATTTTTAGAAACTATTTACAGATTTGAATACTAATATTTCACAGATTATATATGTCACAAACATCTCTATGGTTTATCTTTCTAATATATTTATAGTGCCATTTAATGGCATAACTTTTAATTATATAAAGTGACCAATTTTATCAATATTTTATGGTTAGCATTGTTTGTATCTTATTTTAAAAACATTTAACCTGTTCTGAGGTCACTAATATATATCTTCCTGGATTAGCTTCTGCTAGCTTTGAGATAAGTTCCTTAATCAACCTAGAATTGATTGATGTGTGGTTTGCGGTAAGGAATTCTATACTATTTTTTTCCATATGTATAACTGATTGTCCAATACTTATTGAAGGGTCCATGATTTTTATGTTTGCATGGCCATTTCTATCATATATCATTTCAATATGCATAGATCTGTTTCTGAGTTGTCAAATCTATTTTGCCAATCAACGGATCTAATACTGTTTTATTATTGTTGTTCTTGTTGTTTCATAGTAGATCATGGTATTTATCAGAGAAAATACCTTCACTTTATTCCTCTTCCTCAGGAGTGTGTTGGCCATTTTCCTTTCCATTATTCATAAAAAAAAATTAGAAAAAAACTGTTCAGCTTTCAGTTCTGTGTGTAAGGTTCTCAGAAGGCTCCACTGTGTCCTAATGACAAGTGAAAAGGTGAACAGACTGAACTGAAAAATTAGCAAGTCTTTTAGGATCCATAAGTCAGGGAAGGACATAGAGCAAACTGCTTCCCTCCAGCTTAGAGAGACAAACAAGTGGCTATAGGGTGTTGTGACGTACCAGAACAGACACGCAGGAGTGGAAATTGCTGTGAGAACCACTGCCCGGGTATGAAAACTTGATCTGTAATTAGTGAACTGCTGGAAGCTCCAAGGGGACAACACATGTCAGAAAAAAATCCCCTTCTACTTCAGCAGGGGGAAGGGAAAAGGAACCATTTTAAAATACACCAGAGCTCTGTGCTCTTCTTAACAAAGTCTTCCCTCAGGAGAAACTAGATAATCAGAGCCCAGTTGACCTGGAGGAAGGGAAATACCCAACTACAGTCAGTTCTAGCCTTCCATATGGGAAAAGGGAAATACTAATGAAAATAGAAATACACCTTATCAAATTTTTAAAAAGATTTTATTTATGTGTGTGTGTGAGAGAGAGAGAGGGAGAGAGCAGGAACATGTACAAGCAGAGGGAGCAACAGGCAGAGGGAGAAGCAGGCTCCCCACTGAGCAGGAAGACTGATGATTTGGGGTTTAATACCAGGACCCTGGGATCATAACCTGAGCCAAAGGCAGATGCTAACTGACTGAGCCACCCAGGTGTCCCCACCTTATCAAAATTTGTGAGATGTAGTGAAAACAATGCTTAGAGGGAAATTTATACATTGAATGCACGTATGTTAAAGGAAGAAACATCTTTTAAAAAAATCTAAGTTTCCACCATAGGAAGTAGAAAAAGAAGAGAAAATTAAATCCAAAATATACAGAAGAAAATAAATAATAAGAATTAGAGCAGAAATCAATAGTGAAAAGAAATAAACCTAAAATCTAGTTCTTTGAAAAATCAGTAAAATCAATAAGCGTCTAACCAGGCTTATTAAGAAAAAAGTGGAGAGTGTTGGGGGTGAGAGAGTAAGGTAAGGAGAGAGAAAGAGAGGGAGAAAGAGAGGAAGGAGACTAAACTAATAATATCAGTAATGAAAGAGGAGACATTACTACCAACCCAATGGACATTAAAAGGATAATAAAAGACTACTATAAAGAGCTCTATGTCCACATATTTTATAGCCTACATGAAATGGGCGAATTTCTTGAAAGACACATTTGCCAAAACTCACACAAGAAAAATAGACAGCCTGAATAGAACTATATCTATTAAAGGAATTGGATAGATAATTAATAACCTTCAAAACCGGAAAATAACAGACCCAGAAGTGTCCACTGGTAAATTCTGCCAAACATTTTAAGGAAGAAATTATGCCAGTTCTCTACAGTCTCTTTCAGAGTATGCAAGCAGAGGGAATACTTCTTAATTCACTCTATGAGGCCAACATTATCCCAATGCCAGAATCAAAGACATTACAAGAAAAGGAAAACTAACGACCAATATAACTCAGGAGAATACATGCAGAAATTCTCAGCAAAAGAGTAGCAAGTCAGATCCAACAATGTATAGAAAGAATTATATACCATGACCAATTGGCATTTATCCCAGGTGTGCAAGGCTGGTTTTGGAAATCAGTTAATGCAATCCATCACATCAATAGGCTATAGGCAAAACCCACATGATTATATCAATAGAGGCAGAAAAAGCATTTGACAAAATCTAACACCCATTCATGAAAGAAAGAGAGAGAGAGAGAGATATTCACAGTGAACAAGGAATAGAAGTCCCTCAATTTGGTACAGAATATTACACAAAAATCTTGAGCTAACACGATACTTACTAGCAGGAAACTTGAATCTTTCCTACAAAGACCAGACACAAGGCAGAGATGTCCCCTCTCACCACTCATTTTCAACATTGTGTTGGAAGTCCTAGCCAATGCAATTAGAAAAGAAAAGGAAGAGGGGCCTCTGGGTGGCTCAGTCGTTGTCTGCCTTCAGCTCAAGTCATGATCCCAGGATCCTGGGATTGAGTCCAGCATTGGGCTCCCTACTTAGGGGGAAGCCTGCTTCTCCCTCTCCCACCACCCCCGCTTGTGTTCCCTCTCTCTCTCTCTCTCTCTCTGTGTCTGTCAATTAAATAAATAAAATCTTAAAAAAAAAAGAAAATAAAAAAAAAGGAAGTAAATGGTATGCGATTGGGAAGAAAAGAAGAAAACTGTCTTTCTTCATAGATGACATGATAATTTATGTAGAAAATCTAAAAGAATTAACAACAAAAGCTCCTGGAACTAATTAGTGATTAGAGCACATTTGCTGAATTCAAGGTTAATATGCAAAAATCAACTGCTTTCCTATGTACCAACAATGAACAAAGAATTTTTAATTCAAAACAAAACCATTTACATTAGCATTCAAAATATGAAATATTTAGGTCTAAATCTAACACAATATGTACAAGATCTATACATAGAAAACTACAAACTCCAATGAATGAAATCAAGGAAGAACTAAATATTTTTAATCATGGATAGGAAGATTCAGTTTATCTAAAGATACCAGTTGATCTATAGATTCAGTGCAATCCCAATCAAAATCCTAAGAAGTTATTTTGTGGATATCAACAGAGTGATTCTAAAGTTTATAGGAGAGACAAAAGACCAAGAATAGCCAACATAATATTGATAGAAAAAAAGTTGGAGGACTGAAGCTATCCAACTTTAAGATTTACTGTAAAGCTGCAGCAATGAAGACAGTGTGATATTGGTGAAAGAATAGAGAAGTAGATCAATGGAACAGAGTAAAGAGCTCAGAAACTGACACAAATAAATATAATCAATTGATCTTTGTTAAAGGGAGGGTCAATACAATGGAGCCAAGTAGTCTTTTCAGCAAATGTTGTTGGAATAATTGGAAATCCACATGCAAAAAACTAAATATAGATACAGAGCTTCCATCTTTCACAAAACTTAGCTGCAAATGGATCATAGATCTAAGTGTAAGACACAAAACCATAAAACTAGAAGATGACACAGGAGAAAACCTAGATGAACCTGGCGTATGGATATAATCTTTTAGATACAACACTGAAGGCATGCTCTATGAAAGAAATAATTGATAAGTTGGACTTCATTAAAATTAAAAACTTCTGGGACGCCTGGGTGGCTCAGTTGGTTGGACGACTGTCTTTGGCTCAGGTCATGATCCCGGGGTTCCAGGATCGAGTCCCACATCGGGCTCCCAGCTCCATGGGGAGTCTGCTTCTCCCTCTGACCTTCTCCTCGCTCATGCTCTCTCTCACTGTCTCTCTCTCAAATAAATAAATCAAATCTTTAAAAAAAAATTAAAAACTTCTGTTCTGCAAAAGACAACATCAAGAGAATGAAAAATCAAGCCAAAGACTAGGAGAAAATATTTGCAAAAGACACACCTGATAAAGGATTGTTATCCAAAATACACAAAAGACTCTTAAATCTCAACCACAACAACAGCAAAAAAAGTAGATTAAAAAGTGGGCAAAAGACCTTAACAGACACTTCAATAAAATGATACACAAATGCCAAATAATCATATGAAAAGCTGATGTATATCATATGTCATCGGGGAAATGCACATTAAACAACTGTGCAGTGCCACTGTTTACTTACTAAAATGGTCAAAATCTAGAACACTGACACCACCAAAAGCTGGTGAGGCTGTGGAGCAACAGGAACTCTCATTCATTGGTAGTGGGAATGCAAAATGGTACAGTCACTTTGGAAGACAGTTTTGCAGTTTTTAGAAAAACTAAATGTAATCTTACTGTACAATCCAACAATCATGCTCCTTGATAGTTACTTTTTTTTTTTGGTTAATTAAACTGTAGTGTATTCATACCATAAGATATTTTATAATAGTTTACATGAAAGAACCAGATCTATGTGTAGTAATAAAAATATATTTCTAAATTACAATTTTGAATGAAAAAAAATGCATTTTAGCTTTTTAAGTAAATACCATCAGGAAGAAAATAGCAGTTGGGAAAACTCCTTGGGTCTATGTGTGTGTGAAAGACAGGTAGAAGCTCACCAAACAGGGCACGCAGATGGCACCCCCCCAGTTGATAGTTACTTAAAGGAGTTGAAAACTTATATCTACCAGAAACCTGCACCTGAATATTTATAGCAGCTTTATTCATAATTAATAAAATTTGGAAGCAGCTAAGATGTCCTTCAGGAGGTGAATGCATAAATAAATTGTGGTACAGTTGGACAATGGAATATTATTCAGTGCTAAAAAGAAAGGTGCTATCAAGCCATGAAAAGACCTGGAGGAAACTTAAATGTCTATTACTAATTGACTAAGCAGTCAATTTGAAAAAGTTACATACTGTCTGATTCCAACTGTCCTATATGACATTCTGAAAAAGACAAATCTATGGAAGAAAGTAAAAGATCAATGGTTGCCAAGGATTGGAGCGTAGGGGAGGAATAAATAGGCAGAGCACAGAGGATTATGTTTAAAGTTGTGGAAGTATTCTGTATGATACTTTAATGATGGATACATAGCATTATACATTTATCCAGACCTACAGAATGTGCAACACCAAGAGTGAACCCTAAGGTAAACTGTGGACTTTGAGTATTTATGATGTGTCATTGTAGGTTCAGCAGTTGTAACAAAAATTACACTGTGGCAGAAAATGTTGATAATAGTGGAAGCTCTGCATCTGTGAGGGAAGAGGATATATGGGAAATCTCAGTACCTCCTCCCCATAGTTTTGCTTTGGACCTAAAACTGCTGAAAAAATTAAGTTTTTGTGTTAAAAAAAGAAAAAAAATGAGACATCCACTTTGATGAGGACAGTTGATTTGGACATTTTAGCTTTGTCCAAGGCCTCTGGCTAAATCTAGGAATCTCAGATTCATCTTTGTCTTGTTAATGGCCCAGGATTTGGAGTAATGATTTTAGCATTTGCCTTTAGGGTATCTGTGGATTCTTCCCTTCGAGTTTCAGCAAACTTTTAAAAAATTTTAGTTTCTTAGAGATTTTCCTCAAATTTTCAGGAGACTAGCATGGAATAAAAACAATGTTTTATGGAAACCCCCACTTATTTTCCTAGTGAGAGGGCTCTTTAATATATCTAATATACAATTCCTCCAGAATTACAGTCCTCCAGAGTCTTGTGTTGCAATCTTAAGACTCTTGAGCCAAAAATGTCATATTTTGAATTGACTGATGACCTCTGAAATGGTAATTTTTACTTGTGAGTAAGGGTCAATAAAAGTGACCAAACACTTTAGCTTCTGGCATTAAAATCAATTGACCCAGACCCATTTCCTCTTTTTTTATTGTACATTATTACCGAAATTGGAAAGAACTGTGTACCTAGATAGCTAGCAGCCCTTATTCTTTCTCTCTTATTTAAAAATAATAAATCAGAGATTATTTGTAATAGGATTACACTAATCAATAATAGTGGAAAATCTCAATGTCAATGGTTTATTTTCAGAACTTCAAAAAACAAGCTAGAATGTAGACAGTTCTGAATGGTATCCCCAAAATGAGCAAACAAAACTAGGTTATTACGTTACCTGTTACTCAACATCAAGCTTCATTAGGACTCTAGGATACTTCACATTAATTTTGAAGTCATGAACCGAAAGTCTGCCACTTGAGTTCTTAGCCAGACCTTGCTACTGTACTGATACACTTTCCATGATGACTGCAGTAGTAGCCCACCAACATTTTGGCATGCTACAAGTTGGATGTAGTTTGAAATGGCCTTTAACTCTGATGTTTCGCTTTATGAGAATAAGGCCTGGACAGGAATCATTTCAGAGTTCCAGTGTTTCAAGTAGTGTCCTCTCCGGAGAGTCTGAGTAGGATCATACTGAGAGCGTGATCTTTGGAGCTAGACAGACCTGACTTCTCATCCCGATAGACAATCTGAGGGAAGCTCTTCCAGACTCTGAGCCTCAGACCACCCAACTGCAGAAATGGAGATCACAGTCCCTTCTTTGCAGAACCATTGTGAGAATGAAGTGAGATAATATTGTTTGACAAATAATAGTCATTCATTAGTAGTTGCCTATATTCCCTATTGCAATTATTGTTGTATACTTACTCGAGTCTTACATAATTCAGGAAAAATCTACTTTTTCCTAAAGAGAATTAGGTAATAAAAGACAATGATAATTATTGCTTTCTTCTAAGCAGTATTTATCTTTCAGTCAGGGAGTGGAGGAAGGGAAGTACAAGAAGGTGAGCATGGGAATCTCATTTACTAGGCTGGTCATCAATATGAATCAAATTTATTGCTTAACTTTCTTCCTCATTTATTATTGGCATAGATACCAAGTAAATAATTTAATCATCATATAGAATGTACAAAGTTACATATGAACTGCTTTCCCTGTAGCTGAAGTTCGAATCCAAATATTATTAGCAAAGTAACTCAAGTGGAGCCAATCTATTTTAGACCACTTATGGTGGAAGATTCCTGCCAGACTAATCTTCCCTAAACAGTGAATTTATCAAGTCATTCTCTTTGAATTTATCAAAATTCATCTTTCTATGTCCTGATGCATCATATCTAAACTTTCTGCCAAGCTTTCAAGAATCTCCCTACACTGGCCCCTCACTTTCAAGCCAAATATTTCTTACCGTTCCATCATTCCACTCTCTGCTTTAGGGAGATCCACACTTGGCCCGCAAACTCTTACCAGGCTTTGCTCCCTTCCCATTACTCCTCCTATCCTCTATGCCTGCAACATCTTTCACTAAGACTTCCACCTACTCAAATTGAGGACAGTATTCATATTCCCATTCAGTGTTCGTTTCTACCATAAACATTTCCCTAACTACTCTCTAATTATCTTAACACTCTTGCGGGGGTAACATGACATTGGGTCATCATCACTTGATTTAGCTCATAATTAGATGCCGACTTTTTCATAAAATAGTTCATGTGAAGTAAAGTAGTCTATCCAATTAGAATATGGAGTCCTTGAAAATAGATTGTCTACAGTTCTGCATCTCTTCCTTTGTATTGAACATGGGAGGGTTAATGAATATCAATTGGGAACTAGTTGATTATAATTAGCACTTCAAGAATTTACTCACATTGTAAATTTAGCAATGAACAATATCTAACTTACTGAGTTAATTTGTGCCATGTGCAATTTTAGAATCTGAATGTAATTCTTGGTTTTGAAATAATTTTTAAATCTTTGTTTTCAAAGCGAGAAATTTGAGGGTGCTAAGGAAAATGCAAAATTATATTTTGTTTGCCGAAAGTATATTATTTGTAGTATCTTAATTAATCAGAATTTAAAAAAATATTTTTCACTGAGTTAAAGTTCTCTTAGGGATGGGAGTCCCTATTTATCAGTCACAATCAGCTGATTAATATTTATGTTTGACACTTTCTAAGTACCAGTATAGTTGGTATAGCCATATCTATCTTGAGAATTTTACAGCAGTGAGAGAAGATAAACCAGCTTCATTTACTGGTTTATAATATTAGAAGGTAAGCTTTTAGTATTCTACATAATCACGGTTTACATTCTTTTTCTAAGATGAAATCCTAACTTGGTATCTTAGATTCACTTGCTTTATCATTTTTATCTTTATCATTAGCCATAGTGTTATCATGCAATTTCAGAAAGCAAACACTAGCTATTTTTTTCTGGTAGAGGAGAGTTGTATGGTATACTTTAACCTTTAGCTGCATTATTACATTACACAAAGTAGACTTAATGTAATTATATTAAAATGGCATTAGAAGAGTTGTCTTGTTCCACAGATTTTCTCTCAGATTCAAAGTGAAAAATACACTCCATTGATTTAATTATCTTTTTATGGGAATCTATCAGCGGTTTAGAGACTATCTGGGGGAACAGGATGTAGAGAATTTTCAGTGGTTTAGACTATCTGGGGGAGCAGAATGTAGAATAAAAAGAGAAAACGTATTTGAGAATTGAACAGTGAAATATATAATAACCAGCAGGTGTCTCTGTTACACAATGCAGTTGAGATTCTGGAGCCTTTTCTTACATTGACCCTATTTTACACCTAACTAAATTCTCTTCAGTTTTTATGTTTAAATTTCCTTTCTTCTTCCATGCCATGTGAAGAACTGTGTATTTCTCTTATATTGTTAATCATGGTGTTTCTTTTTATTTTCCTTAAGATGCTTTACCCAAAATTAATTTTTGGTGTCTGGCATTTATCTTCTTTCTCTAAGTTTATCTTGCACCATCTTTTAGAAGGAGAACTGGTTTAAGATCTTTAGAAGACATTAGCACTGAAAAGGTTGTGATATCACACCTCCACATATGTTATTAAATCAAAGTATAGTAAACTAAGTAATGATAAAGATATTTGACAGTTTTTTAAAAAATTTAACTAAAGTTAAATATTAACTATGACAGTATGGCAGAGTTTCCTTAATATATCAAATACATTCTTTTTCTTAAAACTCCAGAAAAAATATCTGATGATCTATATTGAGGGATTCCTAAATTTGTTCTGCCTTTTGTAGAATCTGTCACTGAGTTTAAAGGGAGGGTCAAGATGAAACCCAGAACTATGCAAAATTCCCCTGCCAAGAATTTAACTTGTAGAGCAGACATATAGGAATGGATAAAGGGGACCAAGGGAGAGCCAAATGAAAGCAGAGGAGTGAATGAGTACACCTGGACATTACCAGTGAGAGCATAATTTGAACATTCTATCCAATAAAAATCTAATTTTATTGATAATTTAGGATGTGCTAAGCTTTGTATATATTCTCTCATTTTTTCTTCACTATAGCTCTAATTCATGCTATGATTAATCTCATAAATGAATAAACCAAGATCCAGAGATAAGTTGCACTGGGTTGCACAGTAGGAGGTTGGCAAGCATTCCTGACCTCTAAGCTATATTTTTAGGGAATTAATTTTTTTAATTAAAGTTTTGCATACTTCTGGCTTAGCACTTCTAAGATTTAAAGAAATAATAATGGATAAGTAAAAATATATCTATGAGGTTTTTATTGAAGACTTTTATAATACTGAAATTCTTAGTTAATCCTACAGAATCAGACTTCCATAGATGTTTATTTATTATGAGCCTTCCTGGGAGTCTTCAGAAGAATGGAAATCATCAGGTTATCATGAAGGAAAAGGAAAGAAGCACGCTGTCCTGTAGCTAGCAGATCTGGTCCGGATGTCCTCACAACTTTGGCAGACACTACCCCTGTTGGGATGAACAACCTCTAACATTTTCCTCCTGTACTTCAAAATACCACATTCAAAGTCCCAGGAGAAGGCCTCAAACTGGCCAGATTTAGGTTACATGCCAACACCTGGCTGTTGAACCAGAAGAGATCATTTCTTTCCTTTGGTTTCTGTAATAGAAAGCCGTCTCTGAGATTTTTCTCCCCCAAGACTTAAAACAATGGAAGAGTTACTTCCCTAGAAGTTAGGGTGCTGTTGGGGAGAGGGAATGAAGCTTGGAAGACCAAAAATGAAAAAGGGACCACTAGACTACTTTAAAATTGAAATATCCAGCAAGGAGGATTAATGGGTTAATTATAGATTATGCCACATCAGTCTAATAGAATACAAGTGAACAGTTAAAAATGAAGTTGTAGAAGAACTATTTCTTTACATTGGAAGATGATCATGATATGCTGATAAATTAAAATTAAATTTAAAATCATATATAATGTGTGAATCCTTTCTTTTAAGTACACACAGTCATAAATACACATTTTTTTATGTGGAGTTCAGAGACACTCATTCTTTTCTTTTCCTTTTTTCTTTTTTAAAAGATTTATTCATGGGGCACCTGGGTGTCTCAGTTGGCTAAGTGCCTGCCTTCTGCTCAGACCATGATCTCTGGGTCCTGTGATCAAGCCTAGGGCTCTCTGCTCAGTAGGGAGTCTGCTTCTCCCTCTCCCTCTGTGCTCTCTCTCCCTCACACACACTATCTCTCTCTCAAATAAATAGTTGAAAATCTTTTAAAAAATAACAATTTATTCATTTATTTAGAGAGAGAAAGAGAGCATTCGGGGGGGGGTGGTAAGGAGAAGGGGAGTGGGGCAGGTGAGAGGGAGGGGCAGAGAGGGAGAGCGAATCCTCAAGCAGACTCCCAGATGAGTGGGCAGCCAAGGACGAAGTGGGACTCTATCTCAGAACCCTGAGATCATGACATGAACTGAAATCATGAGCCAGCCTCTTAACCCCTACATGGCCACTCAGGCACCCCTGGAAACACTTATTCTTAGAAGATCTGAGTACTTCCTTAAAATTTCCCAACAGCTTTTTGTTCTTCTTAATAGTTTCTTCTTCCTGGGGTGCCTGGTTGGCTCAGGTGGTTAAGTGGCTGCTTTCAGCTCAGGTCATGATCTCCGGGTCCTGGGATTCAGCCCCCAGGTTGGGCTTACCTCTTAGGGGGCACCTGCTTTTCCCTCTCCCTCTGCAACCCCCAGCCCTCCACCCCTCCACTTGGGCTCCTTTGCTCTCTCTCTCAAATAAATAAAATCTTTTTTTTTTTTTCTCAAATAAATAAAATCTTAAAAAAAAATTTCCTCTTCCTTTTCTTGTGACTTCTCTACTAGGTCTCCTATCACTTATCAGTTCCAGTTAATCTCTGGGAGAAAGGAGTGGGGTGTGTGTGTGTGTGTGTGTGTGTGTGTGTGTGTGTGTGAGAGAGAGAGATCTTTTAGAATTATAAATTTTCCCTTCCCTTTGTCACTTGTTTTTGTGTATATGTGCCAGTATAAACAGGTACAGAGGATTTAGGTCATGTGGACTGTGCTATGAAATCATTTCAGAATCACTGAATAAGAATAATCATCATTTGATTTTAAATAATTGGAAAATTTGGGTGGTTCTAATCTCTGTTTCCTTCATGAATTTCCATTACTTTCCCTATGAAGGAGACACAATCATACTGTTTATTGAATTTATAGGAGCACTGGGAAAAATGAATAAAAATATTTGTAAAATGTGTTAAGTGTTTTAGGCAATTTTATTATAAAAGCATTAAATAGTAATAAGTTTCCATTTATAAAGATTGCTAATTTTCTAGCATCTAATCTAAAGTCAGTTTTTATGAAATATCATCTGGTCTTGAAAACACATCTGAAAAGAGCTTGAGATAATCTGATAATGTATGTGGGATTTTATTGATATTTGTCAAATGATTTTTTAAAGGCAGTGCAAACTATTAACCACTGAAATGCCTCATCTAAATATCACCCTTGCCTGTGCTGACATGTGGCTTGTAGTTGTCTTGGTGTCTGATTAGTGCAAAGAATTATTTGTTTGGATTAAATGTAATTTTGAGCCTTCCTGCTTTCCCTGGTCATCTGAGAATGATCTAATTCACACAGATTTCCTTCGTGCATCATAAGTTGTTTTAGTTAGAAGTCACAACTGAGCATACTTTGAAGTGAGAGTACAGTGATAATGAGGTCAGGGGGATGGGTTTTATAGGCCAGTAATCTTTGTTATATTTCTAGCCCCAGTGCCTCAATTTCAACAATTTCATTGTTGGTCAGATACCTGGAAGAACTGGGTTGAAGTTTATCTATGGATTAGTGGAAATCTAGTACCTGTAATAGAAAAAGGAATCAAGATTCACACCATCTTTCTTATGTGAAGCTCAAAGCGCATTATAAAACAAACTATTCAGTAATTTTGAAAAAATATTATTTTTTCTTGAAAAATGCAACATGGGCTAACACATGGTGATTTAAATAGTCTAGTAAATTTTTACACATATTGGAAGAGATTTAAGAATGAAGGAATCAAAAATCCAGGAGTGACTGGATTTCATTTGAGCCTTGTGTTTCTTTGTCTGCCTAGAAGCAAGACAGAAAGTTCACCATCCCAGAAAAATTGGTCTCTCTTTATAATGCTGATTTCATATCTTCCCTAATCACAGATTCCAGAAGAGTAAAATTATATTAATGTTTTGAAATATTATAATTAGTGTAATGAAAAGAAAACGAGATTGATTTTCACCCCCCCCCTTTTTTTAAGAGAAGAAGAGAGGGGAGGAGTGGCAGAGGGAGTGGGAGGAGAGAGACTCTTAAGCAGACTCCACATCCAGTGGGAGCCCAACGCAGGGCTCCATCTCACAATCCTGAGATCATGACGTGAGCCGAAATCAAGAGTTGGATGTTTAACTAAGTGAGCCACTCAGGCACCCCTGTTTACACTCCTTTTTGTGTGTATATTTCCTATATAAAAAATTGGGGTGTTCTAGGAATGTGGTAAAATGATACCACAGAACACATATCATGTTGTATACCTGAGAGCAATTAAATAGAGTTTTCAGGATACTGAACCAGTAATGTGTAACTATATGTTTCTATCACATGTACATAATTAATATGTATATAAATGTATTAAAATAATGAGTCCAGTATTTGCTCTACTTTGAGTGTGAAGGCAATATTGGGACAGAATACATTTTGAACACTTTCCCATTTTACATCATTTGCAAAGTATTTTGTTAATAATTTCCTCAAGTTTTTGTTCTTTGCCTCCATTTGAAATGTGTTCTCAGAGTGTTAATAGTCTGTAGTTCAACGTGAAAACAGGAAATTAATCCCTCTTAAATTTCCATATACAAATTATATAGGATGCTTACATTAAGCAGGATGCTTCCAGTGGGATGCCTGATGAAAGCAAACAAAGGTGTGATTATCCTCCTGCTGCAAACATGGATAAAATGTAATAAATTTTAAATGCACCAATGGGTTCAGAAGAAGAAAGGGAAATGCCAAGGTCCCAAAAAAGAAGAGACAACTGATCCCTGGAGTGCTAAGTGCATTAATTCACCATGCAGTTTATGAAGGTCTCAGTCCTGGAGTTGCATTTTAAGTCTTATGTAGGGGCTGAATATGAGGCCTGGGATTTGACAGCCTTTGGAGCCAAGATCAATACAAAAGCCAGGATCCCTGAAGAGCTATGCTGTTGAAAGAAATAATATACGAAGGGAAAGAAATCCATCTCTAGCAATGAGGTAGCTTTCTCTAGCTGGGACCCAGGTGGAAATAGTGAAACACAACGGTGGTCTTTTCTGAGAAGTCAAAACTCCCAGTTCTTCCTCTGGCAGGTTAGGGATCCACACTGAAACTGCAACCTGAGAGATTAGCATAAAAGATGGTCCCTGGCTGGGATCCTCTTGAATCTCTTGCAGAAGACTTTGTAAAATCATAGTGGAATTAGACTGCATAATCCACATCATACAGGAATCCGCACAAAAATGACGAAAAGTAGGAAATAACGAACAGGAAGAATAGAACCTCAAGAACTTGGTATAATAGAGCAATCTAACCTCTGAAGATGTTTTTTTCCTTTTTAAGACATAAAAGAGGAACTAAAACATTAAGAAGGAATTTTTTTTAAGTGTTTTTAAAAGAACCAAATAGAACTTGTAGGGAAAAGAAATGCTTCATTTGTTTCTAACAACAAGTAGGTAAAAGAAACAATTCACCAAAAGGATATAACAATCTTAAACTTGTATGCACTAATACAGCCTCAAAATACAGGTATTTGTGTCCACTTTTGTTTCATATATAATAAGGAATCATTATAGCAAACCCCCTTCAGTTAATAAATAGATTAAGCCAATGAAATATTAATAAGACTGTAGAAGACTTGAACATTTCAATTAACCTTCTTAACCCACAGACTTTGTAGACCCTGTACCCAGTATTTATAAAATGCATGTTCCTTTCAAGAACACATGGAATGTACCAAAATTAATTATGTTCTCAACCTGAAAAAAGCCTCAAAAATACAAATGTATCAGTATTACACAGACAACAGTCCCTGGCCAGGGAAACAAATGGAAATAATTAAATAAATTAAAATTAATATCTATAATACAAAAATATAACAAAAATTACTCATACATTAGGGAATTAATAAAATAAATTTCTAAATATTTCATGGGTCAGAGTAAAAATAAAGATGGAAATTAGAAAATATTTAGGGGGGACGTCTGGGTAGCTCAGTGGGTTAAAGCCTCTGCCTTCGGCTCAGGTCATGATCCCAGGATCCTGGGATCGAGGCCACGTGGGGCTCTCTGCTCGGCAGGGAGCCTGCTCCCCCCCTACCCCGCACCGCCCCCTCCCCCCGCCTACTTGCAATCTCTGTCAAATAAATAAATAAAAATCTTAAAAAAAAATATTTAGGAGCGCCTAGGTGGCTTAGATGGTTGAGTGACTGCCTTCAGCTGGGGTCATGATCCCAGGGTCCTGGGATCAAGCCCCACATCGGGCTCCCTACTCAGTGGGGAGCCTGCTTCTCCCTCTCCCTCTGCCTGCTGCTCTGCCTACTTGTGCTATCTCTTTGTCAAATAAATAAATAAAATCTTTAAAAAAAATATTTAGTACTGGACAGCAATGACACATTTTATAACAAAACTTACCAGATTCCGTTCAAGCAGTAGAGGGAATGTATAGCTTTAAATTCATTTGAAGAGAAGTCAGAGTGATGAATAATGATTAAGGCATTGGACTAAAGAAATTAAGAACAAAAATAGAAACCAGAGGGAAGGATATAATGAAGATAAGGAAGTTAGTGAAATGAAATAGAATCACGAATAGTAAAGATCATCAAAAGTCAGAGCTTGGATCTTAGATCCATGCAGGTCTGTTTCTGTGTGTTCTGATGTTTTCTTTTTTCTTTTCTTTTTCATTTTTTTGGGGGGATCTATCTCTGACATTGTTTTAATTATAACACATCATTCTAAAAGCTATTGTAATTAAGACAAGAAATTATCAAATCAGTAGACCAAGGATAGAGTATCCAGTAAATGATACTGGTGTGAGTAGCTATTCCTTTGGAAATATGTAAAACTAGACACTTATCTCTTACCAGTATAAAACTATATTCCTCGTAGATTATATACTAAATATAAAAAGAAAACAAAACATTTTAAAAGACTATATCTTCATGCAACTATATCTTTATGCAACTGGAATAGGAAATACTTTTGTAAACAAGAAAAACACTGAAATTATAAAAGAGTAACAAGTAAATATATTCAAATGTGCTCAACATCATTAAGGAAATGCAAACATTAAAACCACAGTGAGATACTTTAGAAAAATATTTTATTTATTTATTTGAAGAAGAGGGAGAGAGAACAACAGAGGGAGCACAGAGGGAGAGGGAGACGCCGACTCCGTGCCACTCAGGAAGCCCAATGTGGGGCTCTATCTCAAGACCCTGGGATCATGACCTGAGCCGTAGGCAGACAGTCAATTGACTGAGCCACCCATGCACCCCGAGACGCTTTTAATCTCCTACCAGGTAGTAGGTAGGTAATTTTAGGAGACTAAAACTTAAAGGATTGACATACCAAGTGTTGATATTGGTGTGGAGCATTTGAAACATTCATACACTGCTGATTGGAGTGTAAATTGAGATATCTGTTTTGTAAACCTTTGTTAGTTTCTACTGATTCTAAATAAATGCTACCCCATGATCATGAATATCTACATATTTGATAATATTTACAGCACTTCTAGTCATGGTTCTAGTGTTCCCATCACTAGACCCAACCCAAATGGCTACCAACATTAGAATGAATGAATTGTAGTAAAGAATGAACTAAAGCTACTTATAACATGGATGAATCTCACAAATAAAATGTTGATAAAAGAAACCAGTTACAGGAGTCGACATTGTATCTTTATAATTCTATGAGGTAGAATACTGGTTACTTTGGCAGAAAATATTGACAGGGAGGGGACACCAGAAAGTCAGCTGTGGTGTTAGAATTGTTCTATACCTTGATGAGTATGGTGGGTCCACAGGTACATAAATATATATAAATTTATGTACACTTAAAACTTCAGTGTTAGTTTATACCTCAAGAACAAATTTAAAGAATTTATCAATGGGTTTACTAAAAAATGAAAATATATGGGACACCTGGGTGGCTCAGTTGGTTAAGTGTCAGCTCAGGTCATGATCCCAGGAGCTGGGAACTGAGTCCTGCATTGGGATCCTTGCTCAGCAGGGAGCCTGCTTCTCCCTTTGCCTGCCACTCCCCCTGTGTGTGCTCTCTCTCATTCTCTCTCTCTCTCTCTCTGGCAAATAAATAAAGTATTTTTTAAAAAAATGAAAATACAAGAGACAAAAAGAGTAATAATATTTGCAACTACATAATCAACAAAGATTTAGTATCCAAATTCTATAGGAACTTCTAAACCTTAATAAAAGAAAAAAGAAGTATAAACATTTCAGAACAAATAGGCAAAGGATACAAATGAGCAATTATTAACCAATGGACAGTAAACTGAAAAGCTGTTTAAGCTAACTAGTAATTAGTGAAGTGCAAATTAAGTCATATTGAAGTTTTATTTAATACCCATTAGGTAAGCAAAATTAATTGCTTGAATAACAAAAATCTTGGCAAGATATCAGTTGCTAGGAGCTCTGAAAGTTTGCTGGTGGGTGTACATACAGATATACTTGGGAGGACAATTTGGAAATTCTAGAAAAGTTGAAGATGAGCACAGTATCCAACCAGTAATTTTGTATCTATGTCTACAACCTGGAGACATTTCCCCAAACAATTACAGGGGAAAAAAAAAAATTCAAGTCTAGACTGGTTATAATAAGGTGGAAAAACTTGTCACCCAATAGAGATATAAATAAACTTTAAATGTGTTTTATTTATGCTACATGCTATAATTTCTTGATTAAAATAAATGAATATATCAACCTCTGTCAACATGTACATTTGTCACAAATAGGAGTTAAAAATAAGATATGGTGGGATACTACTTATGTGAAATTCAAAGCCCACAAAAAATAGTGTATAATAGTATAGTAATAGTGTACATATCATAGGTAATACAATTACAAAATTATTCATGAGAATAGTATGCACCATGGATAGTAGATAACTAATGGGGGCTGAGTGGGAATTTTACTGTATCTATAATTTTTATTTAAAATAAAATTTGTTTGAAGGATATTGTATCATTTTCTTTACTTTGGATTTACTTCATAATTAAAAGTCTTAATCAAAAAGAATGGGACTAGACTACACCTTGAATTTTCTATGAATTACCTTGTCTTGGATTTGATCATATATTCTAGCACAGTTTTACAAAAGTTAAGGCAGTTTTAGTGTAAGAAATTTTCCATGTCCTGCACTGTCATTTTAATCCTAGAATAGCTTCTTCTAGAGACAGTACAGTGGAGAAAAAGCTGTGGCCTGGGAGAAGGAATTGGCTTTGAATCCCAAGTTTTTTTAATAATCCTAGATGAATCTGTTTACTTCACTGAATCTTGGTTTTCTCCTCTGCAAAATAATGAGTTTGGACTCTGTTATAGGCTGAATTGTTTTACCTCAAAATTCCTATGTTGAAACTCTTAACTCAAAGAACCTCAGGATGTGACTACATTTGGAGGCAGGCCTTTAAAGAGATGATTTAAAAGGAGGCCATTAGGATGTGTCCTAATCCGTTCTGACTGGTGTCCTTACGAAAAGAGGAAATCTGGACACACAGAGACACCAGGGATATGTGAGCACTGAAAAAAAGACCATGTGAAGGACACATAGAAGGTGGCCATCTGCATGGCTAAGGAGAGAAGTCTCAGAAGAAACCAAATCTGCCATCACCTTAATCTTGGTCTTTTATCCTCCAGGACAGTGAGAAATTAAATTTCTGTTGTTTTAATAACCTAATCTGTGGCATTTTGTTATGGCAGTCCTAATAATGTAATACAGTAATAATAATAATAATAATAATAATAATAATACCACTGCTAATGGCTTTTCCAGACCCAAATTTCTACTGTTGTTTTTAAAAGATGACAAGATGACTTCTCTTTCTTGATAAGTCTTAAGCAGATGCAGATAATGCTGATAATCTTGGGGTGGTCTTATGTCTTGCTTGTCTATCTTTCCTCCTCTGCCTCTAGATGTTTGCTACAAATTGTAGAATCTCACTAGGTGACAGTTTAGAATTCTAATATCACGCACAATAAAACTTGACTCCCTCAGCTTTACTCTCATACTTCTTTGCTAGTATACTTGGTGTTTCAACTCAGAATCCGTGTGTGAGGATTGATGTGTCGATTTTTCTGATCTTTCTCTTTTCTATGATCATTACTGGTAAAATATTGATAAGTTTGTATATGTAAATCTTCTAATCTCACCAGTTTCTATGATTACAGTCTATTTATGTATTCAGTGCTTTTACTATCAGATCCTCCCCATTCCAGACTTTCCACACAATTATGATAAATTATAAAAATCTCAATGCATTTGGTTTTATTGTAGGTTAAATGATATTGTAGGTTAATGATATTGTAGGTTAAATGATATTTATTTGTAGGTTAAATGATATTTAAATGTAGGTTAAATGATATTGTAGGTTAAATGATGCATAAGGTAACATACATGGCATATTTTCTTGATAGCACAAAGCATGGTAGCTAGAACTCCCTGGAGAATTATTGATTCTATTTTTTTTAATTAAAAAATTTTTTTAAAGATTTTATTTATTTATTTTTAGAGAGAGAGACAGAGTGAGAGAGAGCATGAGAGGGGAGGTCAGAGGGAGAAGCAGACTCCCCATGGAGCTGGGAGCCCAATGTGGGACTCAATGCCAGGACTCTGGGACCATGACCTGAGCCAAAGGCAGTTGCTTAACCAACTGAGCCACCCAGGCGCCCGATTCTAGAACGGGAATAGGAAATATACAAGATGAGTCTGGATCAGCTTCTAGCGCCAGAAAATAAGGAACTGCTCACAAATAAAACCGGTATTGATGAGAGTGTATCAAGGGGAAACAGAAGCCAACCAAAAGAGCTCTTCATTGCCCAACCTGGGAAATTTAAGCAAGAAAACAAAGTAGTATTGGATTATAACCCAAAGTATAAAATAAGTATCCATGAGTCCATACTGTCTTAATAATATCAATATAACAAATGATTGAATAAATAGATAATGGTAGGAGAAAGAACAAATCTATGTAAAAGAACTCCAAGTAATTTATGTAGATACTTTGTTCTCAGGGCAAGGAACATAACTCCCCATTCCTTAAGTGCGGGCTGCACATAATGACTTCTTTCCAAACAGAAGAATATGGAGAGGGGTGGGGAGAGTAACTGTATAGTGGAGAAGCCTAATAAATACTAACTCAGGTGGTTAAGATCAACTGCAACAGTCATATAAATTATGTTGATAGTACATACCCTGGATATGCTTGTAACCTTGATGCAGATGGCACTATAATTCCATGATATTCTTCCCCCAGAATCATAACCACAGTAAAATCATAAGAAAAATATCAGACAATTCAAGTAGGTGGAGATACTGTAAAAATCCTGACAAGTACTCCTCAAAGTTGTCCAGATTATCAAGCAAAAACGAAGTCTAAGAAACTGTCACAGGCTCCAAGAGCCTGAAGAGACATAACAGCTAATTACAATGTGGTATTCTGGATAGAATCCTGGAACTAAAAAGGGATATTAGGTATTGATCCATTAATTGTAACAAATGTACCATACTAAAGTAAGATGGTAATAAAAGTAGAAGCTGGGTCCGGGAACTCTGTGTACTGTTTTCTCAATTTTTCTGTAAATCTAAATCTGTTAAAAAAAAAAAAAAAGCTATTAAAAAAAAACAAAAACGCAAAATCAGACTTTGGACCAAAGGATTATGACAACATTTTGAGCTGAGTGCAGAAGATAATATAATATCAGAAAAAAAAGTTAAAGTATCTCTAAGGCCTTATATTTTAGTTAGCTTTACAGAACAAAATTAATTTGAGTTTGCCTTTAAAAAAAAAAAGCTTATGATTTTGACATCTACCCTCTTTCTGATACATCACAAAGCTTTTTCCTAAAACAGTAAAATCTGGGAAAATGTGATATAGTAAGACATTTTTCTATTACTTTTTAGTTTTGAAATTTGCCATTATGAATGTGATAATGTACGTGTACTGCTAAATTAATTTGGGTAAAGTATAAATTATATTCCAATGATTAAGTATTAAGATGATTCAATAACACATGCATATAAATTAATCTATAGTATTTTTTTTTAGATACCAGGTGACTGTTGAGCCTCATTTGTAAAGTACTGCTGAATACCAGTGTTACAAATATTTATTGATGTGTAACAACCCGTCTCAAGACAACAATCTGGGGGTTAAAAGATTATATTATTATTTTGCATGGTTTTGGGGTTGACTGGACTCAGCTGGGTGGTTCATACTCAGGGCATCTCTCCTGGTTGTGGTCACATACTGATGGGCCAGAATCATCTGACAGCTTGCACATCCACCTGTTGCACCTAGGCTGTGCAGATGCCAACAGCTGAGGCTCCTTATACCATTTCTGTCTCTCCCTGTTCTCTTTGTTTCTGTCCAGCACAGTGGTTTCAGGGTATTTGGAATTTGTACATGGTAATTCAGATCTCCAAGGCCACATTCTAAGAGAGAGCCAAGTGGAAATTTTATCTCTTTTTATGACCTAGACTCAAAATTCAGGTATTGCCACTGTTGATTTAGTTATTTAAAAGAGTCATCAAAGTCAGTGTATTTCCAAGAGGAGGGGACTTAGACTTTACACTTTCAATGAGAACAATGTCAAAGAACTTGCTGGCAAGTTTTAAAATCTCCAATCCCAGGGTCTTTTGTTTTATGAGGTAAAGTCTATTGAAGAGTCCATTGGTTTGAAGAAAGAAATTAAGTAGCGCCCTATACTTCTGACAGCTGCCTTATTGTGGCCATTTTCAAAAATAATTCTACAGATAATCTCCTCTTTAATTCCTTAAAGAGGAAGGGTGCTCATTTTGACTCCTCAAAATCCTTCTTTTCTCATCTAGGCTACAGCAGCTCTCCAGGGACTTTTCCTCATCAGACCAAAGATGTCTCCACCCGAGATGGAATTTTTACAATAAATGGTGCTGCTATTGTTTTTGTTTGTTTTCTGAATTTTTCTCTTTCATCAAGCTTTAATATTAAACTGTTGGTATCACTAATTATTGTTCTGAGCACTTTTTGAATCCTTGTTACTCAGTATACTTGATGTGTTAGTCTCTGGATTGCATTTGCTCTCTCCCAGACCAGTGACAAACTAAAGAACTGAAGTATCAGGGCCATTGTCATCTTACTTCATAGACAATTCTGTTTCAAATGTTACTCCTCCTACATGAAAACAAATACAGCTATGTCAAAGTGTATGGTATGAGCACCTCTCCTTGGACACTATTTTTGTTTCTTCTACTGTCTTTTTTTTTTCATTTTTTAAAAAATTTATTTTCAGCATAACAGTATTCATTGTTTTTGCACCACACCCAGTGCTCCATGCAGTCCGTGCCCTCTCTAATACCCACCACCTGGTTCCCCCAACCTCCCACCCCCCACCTCTTCAAACCCTTCAGATTGTTTTTCAGAGTCCATAGTCTCTCATTGTTCACCTGCCCTTCCAATTTCCCCCAAATCCCTTCTCCTAACTCCCAATGTCCTCCATGCTATTTGTTATGCTCCACAAATAAGTGAAACCATATGATAATTGACTCTCTCTGCTTGACTTATTTCACTCAGCATAATCTCTTCCAGTCCCGTCCACGCTGCTACAAAAGTTGGGTATTCATCCTTTCTGATGGAGGCATAATACTCCGTATTGTATATGGACCACATCTTCCTTATCCATTCGTCCGTTGAAGGGCATCTTGGTTCTTTCCACAGTTTGGCAGCCGTGGCCATTGCTGCTATAAACATTGGGGTACAGATGGCCCTTCTTTTCACTACATCTGTATCTTTGGGGTAAATACCCAGTAGTGCAATTGCAGGGTCATAGGGAAGTTCTATTTTTAATTTCTTGAGGAATCTCGACACTGTTCTCCAAAGAGGCTGCACCAACTTGCATTCCCATCAACAGTGTAAGAGGGTTCCCCTTTCTCCACATCCCCTCCAACACATGTTGTTTCCTGTCTTGCTAATTTTGGCCATTCTAACTGGTGTAAGGTGATATTTCAATGTGTTTTTTTTTTTAAAGATTTTATTTATTTATTTGACAGAGAGAAATCACAAGTAAGCAGAGAGGCAGGGAGAGAGAGAGGAGGAAGCAGGCTCCCTGCTGAGCAGAAAGCCCGATGTGGGGCTCGAACCCAGGACCTGGGATCATGACCTGAGCCGAAGGCAGCGGCTTAACCCACTGAGCCACCCAGGCGCCCCTCAATGTGGTTTTAATTTGAATCTCCCTGATAGCTAGTGATGATGAACATTTTTTCATGTGTCTGAAAGCCATTTGTATGTCTTCATTGGGGAAGTGTCTGTTCATATCTTCTGCCCATTTTTTGATATGATTATCTGTTTTGTGTGTGTTGAGTTTGAGGAGTTCTTTATAGATCCTGGATATCAATCTTTTGTCTGCACTGTTACTTGCAAATATCTTCTCCCATTCCGTGGGTTGCCTCTTTGTGTTTTCTTGACTGTTTCCTTTGCTGTGCAGAAGCTTTTGATTTTGATGACGTCCCAAAAGTTTATTTTGGCTTTTGCTTCCTTTGCCTTTGGAGACATGTCTTGAAAGAAGTTGCTGTGGCTGATATCGAAGAGATTACTGCCTATGTTCTCCTCTAGGATTCTGATGGATTCCTGTCTCACGTTGAGGTCTTTTATCCATTTTGAGTTTATCTTTGTGTACGGTGTAAGAGAATGGTCGAGTTTCATTCTTCTACATATAGCTACCCAGTTTTCCCAGCACCATTTATTGAAGAGACTATCTTTTTTCCACTGTATATTTTTTCCTGTTTTGTCGAAGATTAACTGACCATAGAGTTGAGGGTCCATATCTGGGCTCTCTACTCTGTTCCACTGGTCTATGTGTCTATTTTTATGCCAGTACCATGCTGTCTTGGTGATCACAGCTTTGTAGTAAAGCTTGAAATCAGGTAACGTGATGCCCACAGTTTTATTTTTGTTTTTCAACATTTCCTTAGCGATTCAGGGTCTCTTCTGGTTCCATACAAATTTTTGGATTATTTGCTCCAGCTCTTTGAAGAATACCGGTGGAATTTTGATTGGAATGGCATTAAAAGTGCAGATTGCTCTAGGCAGTATAGACATTTTAACAATGTTTATTCTTCCGATCCAAGAGCATGGAATGGTCTTCCATCTTTTTGTGTCTTCTTCAATTTCTTTCATGAGTGTTCTGTAGTTCCTCGAGTACAGATCCTTCACCTCTTTGGTTAGGTTTATTCCCAGGTATCTTATGGTTCTTGGTGCTATAGTAAATGGAATCGATTCTCTAATTTCCCTTTCTGTATTTTCATTGTTAGTGTATAAGAAAGCCACTGATTTCTGTACATTGACTTTGTATCCTGCCATGTTACTGAATTGCTGTATGAGTTCTAATAGTTTGGGGGTGGAGTCTTTTGGGTTTTCCATATAAAGAATCATGACATCTGCGAAGAGAGAGAGTTTGACTTCTTCATTGCCAATGTGGATACCTTTTATTTCTCTTTGTTGTCTGATTGCTGTTGCTAGCACTTCTAATACTATGTTGAACAAGAGTGGTAAGAGTGGGCATCCTTGTAGAAACAAAGCATTGAATGACACATTGGAACAGATGGACCTCATAGATATATACAGAACATTCCACCCTAAAACAACAGAATACTCATTCTTCTCAAGTGCACATGGAACCTTCTCAAGAATAGACCACATACTGGGTCACAAATCAGGACTCAACCGATACCAAAAGACTGAGATTATTCCCGCCATATTCTCAGATCACAATGCTTTGAAACTGGAGCTCAATCACAAGGAGAAGTTCAGAAGGAACTCAAACACCTGGAAGCTAAAGACCACCTTGCTTAAGAATGCTTGGATCAACCAGGAGATCAAAGAACTGAAACAATTCATGGAAACCAATGAGAATGAAGACACTTCGGTCCAAAACCTATGGGATACAGCAAAGGTGGTCCTAAGGGGGAAATACATAGCCATCCAAGCCTCCCTCAAAAAAATTGAAAAATCCAGAACATAGCAGATGTCTCTACACCTTAAAGAACTGGAGAATCAACTACAAATCAAACCAACTCCACACATAAGAAGGGAAATAATCAAGATTAGAGCTGAGATCAATGAGGTAAAAACCAAAGATACAGTAGAACGTATCAATGAAACTAGAAGCTGGTTTTTTGAAAGAATCAATAAGATCGATATAACATTGGCCACACTAATCCAAAAGAAAAGAGAGAAAGCCCAAATTCATAAAATTATGAATGAAAAGGGAGAGATCACAACTAACACCAAGGAAGTAGAAACAATCATCAGAAGTTATTATCAACAGTTATATTCCAATAAGCTAAGCAACCTAGATGAAATGGATGCATTCCTGGAAAACTGTAAACTCCCAAAATTGAACCAGGAAGAAATCGACAGCCTAAATAGACCGATATCTAGTAACGAGATTGAAGAAGTGATCAAAAACCTCCCAAAAAACAAGAGCCCAGGACCTGACAGATTCCCTGGGGAATTCTACCAAACTTTCAAAGAAGAAATAACACCTATTCTCCTGAAGATGTTTCAAAAAATTGAAGCAGAAGGAAAACTTCCAGACTCTTTCTATGAAGCCAGCATTACCCTGATCCCCAAACCAGGCAAAGACCCTACCAAAAAGGAGAATTTCAGACGAATATCACTGATGAATATGGATGCTAAGATTCTCAACAAGATCCTAGCAAACAGGATCCAACAGCACATTAAAAAGATTATCCACCATGACCAGGTGGGATTCATTCCTGGGCTACAAGGATGGTTCAACATTTGCAAATCAATCAATTGTGATAGAACAAATCAATAAAATAAGAGAGAAGAACCACATGGTCCTCTCAATTGATGCAGAAAAAGCATTTTACAAAATCCAGCATCCGTTCCTGATTAAAACGCTTCAGAGTATAGGGATAGAGGGAACATTCCTGAACTTCATCAAATCTATCTATGAAAAACCCACAGCAAATATCATCCTCAATGGGAAAAAGCTTGCAGCCTTCCCGTTGAGATCAGGAACATGACAAGGATGCCCACTCTTCTACTGTCTCTTTAAACAACTCAGGTGGTTCTATTTTTTCCCCAATTTGATATTTTGGACTTATCAATTTTTCTGTGTTTTCTGATTATAAAAGAACTCTGATCACTTTCAAACTCAAAACCAGACTCATTTTAATAACAGACTCAAGCCAGAGTTTTAGTATAAATTCTTACTTCATTTATAGCAACTAACTTCTCTCAGTTCTGGCTTGGTACTGCCTGGAAGTGACAATGTGGAAGAGACGAGGGCTTTGTCATTGGATTTTTTTCTCTTTCCCTGCCTTGAGTTTTGCTGTCTCCTAATGCAGGTTGTCTCTGACTCTTTGGAGGTAGTTGGAAGGAAGGAAAAGAGGAGGAATATATGGGTACCTTTCACTTTTTAGTTTTGAAGTCACTAGTGTTCTTATCTTCTTCCTATTCATTTTACTATTCTCCTTCTCAAATCTTCCTCACCCTTTTCCACATTCAGAAATTCCCGCATAAGTAATTTTGTGAGATAAAGGACTTAAGGAAGTAGAACTTCTAGGTCATGTGGATATGGGACTCTCTAAGCATCTGGGGATTTAGATAAACCTCAGAGAGGGAAGAAAGCACAAGGTAAATGGATTTTGATCACTGAAATATTAGGCTCTTGCAAAAGAGACTGGTAAAGGATCAAGAGAAAAGATCATGAAATATGATGAGAATTCATAATTGCCAAGTTTTATAAGATGCCTAAACTTAATGAGGGCCAAAAGTTTTTTTCAGACAATTAGTAACAAGGCTTAAATGCAGATTTTCCATAAGTAATTATAACAAAGTCATTCATAGTAAAGTGTAAATGGTTAATATAAAATCTGTCTTTGACATGATGGTAGGAGAAAAAGATCTCTATACTTCTGATGGGCAGTAAAGGGTCAACACCCAACATCTGAACAAGACAATGGCACAGAGATACTTAAGAGATATTTAAGATACAGAGATATTTAAGGAGACCAAGACTGGCTCTTTCTTACTACAGCCACCTTTGGATGAGTAAAAGATTTTTCTGAGTCATGTGCCATTTTGCATGGCTGTGTTTCAAATGTTCTGTCTCAGAGTACACAGAAAAGGACTTTAAAGGGACAGAGGGAATCACATTTACTGTGGACAGTAATTCTGATTCTGAAGAACACATGCAGTTGTTCAACAACACTGCTGGACTGAGAAATGAGGTCTTGGGAATTAGCAAAGAAGTACTTTCAAGGTAACAGAGCTTTACAGTGTCCCATAGCCTGCAGTGCAACAGCAGGATAGATGGTTTACTCTCTAAAAGGACTAAGTCTCTAAAACCTAACAATGGAGTAACTGACACTTCGGAGTTGTTTTAAGGAAAAACACACACACACACACACACAAATTCCTGTCACTGTTCACATCACGTCAGGATTGACATTATTTACTTTTTTGTTTTTCAGTTTTGGTGGTGTTGGCAAATGACTGTCACTTGGGGGATCAAGTCTTCATAGCAGGAAGAAAGCAGAGACATGAAGAAGGAACTCTGTGGGAAATTCAAGGAGATCCGAGTCTCCTGCATACATTAGCACAGGCATTTCTTTCTAGAAGCTTCTGAGGAACTGCCAGTGCTAAGAAACTGCTTTTGAAATAACTGATATATTCATTCTTTACCTTGGAGTCTCACCTCCAGCATTTTCATGATTATTTGCTCTCACTATTTGCCATTTCATAAAAGTAAATTTCAAAAACTACAAACATTACAGTTCATTTGAGCTTATAAATTTTTCTGCTTTGAGTCAGGCCTCTTCTAACATTTTCTTACAGAGAAGCTGGGTTTTAGTCTATTACTAGACCCCAAATTTGAGGGACGTCTTCTGTGCTCACTCACCTCCCTTGTGAGCACTGTTTTTGGAGATACTGTTGCTTCCATCTGCTCTGGCCCCTACATCCTGGCACCAGTTCCATCTTGGCTACCATTTCCAAGTAGCTTTTCTTTTTTCCACATGGTAAATAGATATGGGAAACAGTGGTATTCTTATACTTGGACGTGGAATGAGAATGTTTACATTTGATTTGTGGACTCCAAATTCCAATTTTGAAGCAAAGACTGATGATAGTGGGGAAAGTGGCAGGCGAAACTCTATGGAGCCCTACCTTGTCCCTCTTCCAACAAATACACCATCAACATCCTCATCCTCTTATTAGATCGAAGGGGAAACCCTCTTCACTATTTCTTTGTCTGGATGTGACTCCTTGTGTTCTAAAAAGATGATGAGATTCTCATTCTTCATTTAAGATAAGACTGCAGCTGTAAGAACTGAAAAGAACTGGAAAATTGTTAAAGTATATTAACAAATCAATCATTTGGAATAAATGCCCAAGATGGTAAGTAGGAGGTCTCTCAGGAATCATCCAGATAATCTCTTCAAGATTCCACCTCTTGTTTGGATGGTATGACGTGGCCTCTCACATTGCATCTGTTTGAGACTATCACCAAACTAAACAAACAGGCATTGGAATGATTATAGCATAGTGAAGCAAATTCTTTGTGTTACAGTTGTCCCCTGTTTTACTAAAATCAGTACAGGTGGAATTATGGTGATGAATTTATTTAGCTTATAGTATATAAGAGTAAGTCTCATTAAGATAGAATTTTTTTAAAAAAATCATTTCGTAAGGTATTCTGCTTACTTGGTTTTTGCTTTCTTTGGACAATAGAATTGTGATTTTCAGAGCTAGCAAAAGTCTACCTGATCTGCGTAGCTATCTAAATAGATAATTGGAGATATTCTATAAGATATTGTAAGATAATAAAAGTATTTTTATATTAATAACTGAGCCCACACTTTGTATACACATAGCTTTTGTTACAACACAAAATTTGTATTTTTTTTTAAGATTTTTTATTTATATATTTGACAAAGAGAGTGAGAGAGCACAAGCAAAGGGGAACAGCAGAGGGAGAGAAGGAAGCAGGTTCCCTGCCAAGCAGGGAGCCCAATGCGGGGCTTGATCCCAGGACCCTGGAATCACGACTGAGCTGAAAGCAGATGCTTAACTGAGCCACCCAGGTGCCCCAACACAACATTTTTAAATCATTCAGCATTTATAATTATTAAAAAATTTCCTTTACCTCCTCCCATTGCCTTTCAACTCTACTTCACTGTGTATAAAGTCACTGTAAATTATCTTGTGACTATATCCTTCGTTTTATTTTATTTTATTTTTTATTTGATGGCTTCCTTTTTATTCTCTCCAACCTTTTCTTCTGGAAGCCATACCAGATGAATGTTGGCTTCTTGGGAATTTCCTCTCTGTCTCTAAGTGATGATTCTTTTTCTATTCTTTTTCTAAACTTTATGGACTTGTGATATGTTCTTTTCTTTTCCAACTCACTGATTTGCCCTGTAGCTATGGCTATTCTGTCATTTAATTTTCATAAATATATATTACTTCTTTTTCATAATTTCCTACCCCTGCTTCCTAGATGAAATACCTGCCTGTATCACTTTGAGGATTATTAAATTTCATTTTAAATATCTTTTTAAAATATCTTTTCTGATTGTATAGTTAGTTACTTTTCCTCACTTATCAATTCCTTCTTCATTTTTTTCCCTCAGTGAGTTGGTTTTCATCAAAACTCATCCATATAGTTGAGAATTCCATCTGTCAGTAGCTAGCCTGGGAGAAAGACGGGAAATCATCTTCCAAGGTCTTATACTTCACCTGTGTTCAGCTGAAGTGAGGAGATGGGAATAATGTCTCAGCAATTGGTCTTCTGGCCCTAACATCTGCCTAATCCTCAATGGTGTCACCACCTATTTGGGTGGCAACATGTCTCTTTGACCCAAACACTGTTCATTCATGGAGACAAACCCTTCTGTAATGTCAAGGGCTTGATAAATAGGGGTGGAGGGTTGCAGAGTCAGCCAGTTTCTATGCTCTCCTCGCAGTAACCAATTAATCCCGTCACTAGAACCACACTCTGCATAATAGTTGAAAGATTGCTTTTAACACTCAACAATATATTCAGGACATATTTCCAGGTTATCCTCCTCATTGTTTTTAATGACTGCACAGTATTCCATTGTATAGACATGTTATGATTTCTTGAATTACCCCTTTAGGAATTTTAAAAGTTGTTTCCAGTGTTTTGCACTGTATACAATAGTAAATAGTAAATGAAAGTTTGACTGGCAATTCTTTTCATTATTTTCAAAGAATGGAGTCTTAGATGTATCATTGCTGGGTCGTGGAGTATGCACATTTGTAATGATTTATACTCCCATTAACAATATAGGAGAGTATCTGTTTCTCCACTTTTAAATCAACTTGATCTTTTAATTTTGTCAAGCTTATACATGAAGAATGGTATCTGACTTATTTTGACTTGTATCACCTACATTATAAAATTTTTCTTCTATTTATCTTTCTAATTTGATTATAGTTTTGTTGTTTTCACATTCATATCTTAAATGATCTGTTGTTTATTAGAGTATAAGCATAATATAAGAATTCAACTATTCTTTTTTGTATGACAACAAATTGTCTCAATACCAGTTAATTGAATAAAACTTCCTTTCCCCACTGATGTGAAATGCCAAATTGATCATATAGAGTTTCTAATATATACTTGCATTTTTTCTGAATTCTATTCTAGTCCAGTGACCAGTTTCTCTGTTCTTATGTTAGAACATTAGAATTTCTTATTTCTTATATTAGAAATTAGAATTTCTCTGTTCTTATATTAGTTCTTATATTATATATTGTATTAGACTTTATATTTACAGTTATCTGGTGGGCCACATCTTACTGTTTTTCAAAAATTTCTTAGGTTTTGTATCCACTTGTCAGGTTTTAAAAAGAAAAAGGGCCAGGCTTCTTTTGGAACATCATTGCACTTATCTATTAATATAAATCCATTATATGTAAATGGAATTAAGTCTTCTCATCTTGGAAAATCATTTTACTTCTTGTTTGTTCTTTAGTAAGGCTATATGGGTTTCTTTCTTTCTTTTTCTCTTTCTTCTTTCTTTCTTTTTTTTCTTTTTTTTTTAGAGAGAGACAGAGGGTGCTGGGTGGGGAGGAGCAGAGGGAGAGAGAGAATAGAGAGAATCTTAAGGAGGTTCCATGTCCAGCTCAGAGTTCAATACAGGGCTCAATCTCACAACCCCGAGATCAAGACCGGAACCAAAATCAAGAGTTGGACACTTATTTGACTGAACCACCCAGGTGCCCCTAGTTTCTTCTTCATAGTTTTTAAATTATTTTTTTGTTAAATTATACTAAGACATTACCAAATTTTGTTGCTAATATAAATTTGTTCTTTTTCTCCATTTTATTTTCCAAATTTAATTTTGTTTCCATAAAGGAAACCTATTGATATATTTTCTTATATAGAGCCACTTTATAGAACTCACTTATTTGAAAATTATTTTAACACAGCAAAAGAAGTGACAAACAAAATGAAAAGACAACCTACTGAATGGGAGAAAAATATTGACAAATCATATATTTGATAAGTAAAGATTCAAAGTATATAAAGAATTTATACAACTACAGCAAAAAAACCCCAAACAATACAATTAAAAAATGGGCAGAGGATCTGAATAGACATTTTTCCAAAGAAGACTTACAGATGGCCAATAGGTACACAAAAAGTTGTTCAACATCCCTAATCATTATGGAAATGTAAATCAAAATCACAATTGGATATCCCCTCACACCTATTAGAATGGTTATTATAAAAAATATAAGAAGTAACAAGTGTTGGTGAGGATGTGGAGAAATGGAAACACTTTTGCTCTGCTGGTAGGAGTGTAAATTGGTGTAGCCACTGTGGAAAACAGTATGAGGGCTCCTCAAAATACTAAAAATAGAACCACCATATGATCCAGCCAATCTACTTGTGGGTATTTAGCTGAAGGAAATGAAAGCAGTAACTCAAAGTCATATGTGTCCCCATGTCTATCGCAGCATTATTTGCAATAGCCAAGACATAGAAGGAACTTAAGTGTCCATTTATGTTTGAATGGATAAGGAAAATGTGACAAACATATACAATAGAATACTATTCATCCATAAAAAATAATGAAATCTTGTCATTTGTGACAACAAGGATGGACCTAGAAGGTATTATACTAAGTGAAATAAGCCAGACAGAAAAAGACAAATGCCATATAGCCTCATATGTGGAATCTAAAAAAACCATAAATCCAAACTTATAGATACTGAGAACAGATTTGCCGTTGTTGGGGTGGGTTAAATGTGTGAAGATAATCAAAAGGTACAAACTTAAGTTATAAAATAAATAAGTCCTGGGAATATAATGGACAGCATGGTGACTACAGTTATTAATAACATATTGTAAATTTGAAAGTTGCTAAAAGAGTAGATCTTAAAAGTTCTCATTACAAGAAAAAAATTTAACTATGTGTGGCTAGACTTGGTGTAGTGATCATTTTGAAATTATAAATATGAAACATTATGTTGTACCCCTGAAACTCATATAATTTTTTCTGCCAATTATATCTCAACTTTAAAAAAAAATCACTCCAACAGCTGTGGGGATCATTGACTAGGGAGGAAAGAATGTAGTTGGTACAGTAACCTAGGCCAGAAAAGACGATGACCTGCTGTAAGGTCATTGTATTAGAGACAGAGGGGAGTAGAACACAAATCAAGTTAAAACGTTGGACTTCAATAATTCTTTTACTTTGCTACCACCATGTAATCAGTCATGAAAGCTTATCGGATCTAGACATGACATCCTATTCCTAATAATAATATTGATAATAATAAAAAATTATTTATTTTGGATTCTCTAGGCATAAAATTATATCATTGCAAATAATAATAGCTTTTTCCTTCTTTTTAAAATTTTTTACATTTTTATTTCTTTATTTTTTAAAGATTTTATTTCTTTATTTGAGAGAGAGAGAGAGAGACAGAGATAGTGAGAGAGAGCACAAGTGGGGAGGAGAGGGAGAAGCAGGCTCCACACTGAGCAGGGAGCCCAACATGGGGTTTGATCCCAGGACTCTGAAATCAAGACCCGAGTTGAAGGCAGTTGCTTAACCGACTGAGCCACCCAGGCGCCCTAGTTTTTTTCTTCTTTTACAAAATTTAATCAATTAGGAAGCTCTTTTAAAAAAAAGATTTATTTATTTTAGAGAGAGAGAGAGAGAGAATGAGCGGGGGTAGGGGAATAGGAAGGGGCAGAGGGAGACCGAATTGCCAAGCAGATTCCCTGCTGAGAGGAGCCTGACACATGCTTGATCACAGGACCCCGAAACCATGACACTAACTGAAACCAAGAGCTGGCCTCTTAGTGACTCAGCCACTCAGGTGCCCCAACAAACTCTTTTCTGAGACTTGTTGCATGAGCTAAAACTCTCCAAACTATTAGTAACCCTCAGTTAAATTTGTATTGTTCTTAGATTCATTGGAGATCATTTTAGTGTGTCACATTTTTAATATTTTCTCTTGGTTTCTCTTATATACTTTCTTTTTACTCAAGATTTTATTTATTTATTTGAGAGAGAGAGAGAGAGAGCATGGGTAGGGAGAGAGAGAGGGAGAAGCAGACTCCCTGCTGAGCAGGGAGCTGGTCATAGGGCTTGATCCCAGGACTATGAGATCATGACCTGAGCGGAAGGCAGGCACTTAACAGACTGAGCCACCCAAGTGTCCCTATATACTTTTTTTTTTTTTTTTTTAATAATCTCAACATCCAACTTGGGGCTCAGACTCAAACCTGGACATTAACAGTCTTGTGCTCTACTGACTGAACCAGCGAGGCACCCCTTTTCTCTTTTGTTTTGTTTTGTTTTTAATAAATACTGCTCATGATGTTTAAGAAACTGTCTTCTCTATTTTTATATCCGTGAAGCATTTTTTTAAAATGAGAAATATCTGCCACATTTTATTAAGTTTTCTCTTTGAGGGACTAGTAATAAGCCTACATCCTCTGAGGCAATTCATCTGGCCTGGTCTGGATTCTTTTTTTGTGTAAGTTTCATGTCTCTGGTCTCATGTGATCTGCAGTAGAATGTCTGCTACTTTTTATCATTACCTTTTATTTTATGCATAGATATTTAATGAGTGTACAAGGTACTGGCTTTTTCTCAATTTCTTTTAGAAGACCCAGTTTTGTCCAAAATCTCACCAAATGCTCTCTGTGGCCATATGACGCTGTGACTCCTCTCATGTCTCAGTCTTCCATTTGGAACTATGTTCTCTCTTTGGCAACTAACTCTGTTTTCTCTGTGGTAGCAACAACCTCAGTGGCAACAGGAGTGGGGGAAATTTTACATCCTCTTTGGCAGGAATAAACACTTCCTGCGTGGAATCCAATATGAAAATAAATTGCCCACTGTGCAAAAACATGGAAGTCATGATATTCCCGAAGAAACATCTTTTAATAGTCTCCCAGCAGTCATGGTTTTGGGTGTTACTATTTACAATACCATAGGGGTCACATTTCCATGAGATTTTGAATAATTTAGCAATAAAACAGAAATTATTTATTCTGTAATATGTATCTTTATTTTGCACTGTTTACACTCTGGCATTTTATTAGCACTGAGGGATGGTGTCCAGGTCATTTGCATCTTTATTTCTGTCATTCATGGAAAAAGAAAGAATGGAAGTGACTTGGGCATATCAAACAAGTTGGCATTGTGAATACTTACAATTCTAATCCTCAAGCTAATTCTTAAAAATGGAATTTTTTCACACTCAAATGAAACTAGGTAATTGATATGTTGCTGTGTATTTTCTTTTGTAACAATAGGTCCTACCTAAGAACTTTAATCCTATTTTATCCTTTGCTTGCTATGTAAAATGGTTCTAAATTTACTATCTATCTTTCCTTGACCTTTTACCGTGCTAGCTGTTTTGTTTTTTCATGTCTAAGATTGCCCCATTCTCTCAATCCTTCTTTATTTACTAAACTTTTTTTTTTAAACTTCTTTTTTTTTTAATTTTATTTGACAGACAGAGATCACAAGTAGGCAGAGAAGTAGGCAGAAAGAGAGAGGAGGAAGCAGGCTCCCCTTTGAACAGAAAGCCTGACATGGGGCTCGATCCCAGGACCCTGGGATCATGACCTGAGCCGAAGGCAGAGGCTTAACCCTCTGAGCCACCCAGGCGCCCCTATTTACTAAACTTTTTAATTTGGTTGCAGTTCTCTGAATTTTTTCTAGTTTCTTGATATGCTTTAACAAAGAAAACTAAAACCCTGAATGCTGAGAGCTTTTAAATGCCAAAAAGGGAAGAAAAATCATTTGTTTTTATATGTAATACTCTTATTAACAACAGTCCCAATTCAGTGTTCATTTTTCTGGCAAGAATATTCATTATTGACTCATCCCTTCTATTCCTTTCCTTATAACCTTGAGAGCAATACATAGTGAACAGAAAATGAAACTTAAAACATAAGGCAGAGATGGGGGTCACAAGAAGGTGGTATTACAGTTTTTCAAAATTAGCTTAACATTTGTGATATTTGCTGGGCAAACAAACTTTGGGTATCAAATCAATAATATATTGACAATTACACATAATTCAAATGCCAGTCCTCTACCAGTCATGAGCAATGATGTAAATAAGATCACATTAAACATTCTTATTGCTGGTGTTATCATAATTTTGACTTGATACCTACAGGTTGTTTTCTAGCTTTTATCTCTACATTTCCAAATGATCATTTCATGTTATCATTTTGTTTTTATTGTAGATATGAGTTCATAATTCCTGGCCAGAAGTATAAATTCAAGGGTATTTTATGGCACTTTGTGGTTTGTATAAAGCTTTCATGTGTATGTTCTCACTTGATCCTAGAGCTTTATGGGGTGGACAGAAAATGGATTCTTTGTTCCATTTCACAGATGGAAAATCAAGGCTCAGTTTACTTAAGAAGCTGTCTGATGAGTTAGCAAATGTGAATAATCACACGAATACCATTAGCAGAACTCGGGCTAGTGTTTAAGTCCTTTGACTCCGGGTCAGTTGATAGTTCAAGTATACAACTCTGCAAGAAAACTTTAGCTATTATTTTAACTCTGTTTCATCATTGAGTTTAGACGACTACCCCTACAGTGCATCAACGGCAGCACTCAAATGCAGATGGAATGAATATGGTCATAGAAGTTAAGAAGGAAAGAATAAAGTCAAAGGCGGAGCTGGAGAGAGTAGTGTCACCTAGATTGTCTCTGGGCATTCAGTGGAACTGTTGTCATAGGTCATCGATCCAAATTTAATTTTTAAAGCTATCAGCAGATAATATAAATTATGCCAATGAGGGCATTTATGAATATCATTACTCATATAAATAATATTCCCAGTTTGAGTGTGTGTGTATGTGATTTGTATTTTTAATAACAAAATTAACCACTGCTTCATATCTTTTACTCCAAACCTCAGACCTCAAAAATAACATCTCTTTCTTTTTCAGAAGCCCAATGCTTACCTTGCTGCCACCATGAGAGCTGTTCCTAACCCTGGAACTGGGGCACAGGCATTTTTCTTCTGTAACTGAGCTCCTGCCACGTGGCTCCTTTTCCATTTGAGAGGCCACCCAGACTCTCTCCCGTGTAGTCTTTCATTTAACTTTGTCAGTACAGATGTTGAAAGCTTGGGATCAAAGGAGAAGTCCTAACTTATATTAGGTATCATTCTTATCACTGAAAGCGTCTGTAGATCTGATAAGAAAAAAAGTGGTCTGTAGCGATTTCCTAGCAACGTTATAGAATTCACTAATAGAAACTTCCCGTGTTTTAACTTTTTTCTCAATTCTGTTTAACTTCTGAACCTATGATGATTCTGTCAGAATATTCCAGAATTGTGAATGTACCTAATTCATTTCCTTAGTAGTAGCATTCTAGCTTTAAGTTAGGTTGTAATTATGGACACTTTAGTATAGGGCAGAGACTGTGCTCCCCATGCAATTCTGGCTTCCATTTCTGGCTCACTGCCACCCTCTCCCGTGGCAAAGACCCAGAAGCCTGGGAATAGGAGAAATACACTATCAGTTCTCATCACACCGACCTGGCTTTTTGCCACTTTCAACTGAGAACACCTGAAAAATAACAACCAGGTTCGCTGCCATTTTATTGACCCGGGGAAAAGGAGAAAGCCAAATGGGCATAGAATTCCTGATTTAAACTAAATTCAGTTCAATCCATCACGTATTTTTGAAAGCACACTCTGTGACGGGTACAAGGCACCCAGAAATGAGAAGGGGTTTCTTTCAGATGAGACAGATGCTTACAATATACTGGGATTAGGGAACTTCCAGTTGTATGTACTAATAAGCCCTAGTTTGGGGAAGGGTCTTCTCACCCCACTGAGAGAATCACTTGTCCATCCACATTAGAATTCTCAGCCCCTTTGTTACATTAGGACATGGTGTGAGACTCTAAGTCCTCTGTGTAGCTCCATGGGGGACACTAGGACACTGGTGGGAAATGGTGGATTGTTCTAACGATCGTGACTCTTGGAGTGGCTGGCGGCCAATGGCATTGAAGGTATTAAAAGTCTAACCCTCTTAGGTTGTGGACTGACAGGGAACCATTTTACTAGTTAGTAGAAAATCCACTAGTACAAAGACTTTTTTTACATACCAAGAGCAAACTGTATTAAAAGCTGTCATGGTAATAAGACATCCTTGCAGACCAGGAAACACAGTAAGTAGACTGAAAAGTTATTGAGATATTATTGTACTATTGAATGACGCCAGGGATAATAGCATTGATTCTCCACAGAAGGATATTGTAAATCATGACCAATTAATTGGTGCAGAAACTTTGAAAATAAATCAATGAAAATCGGGAAGACTGATCTGGGTAACTCAATGAGTCTGTTCAGTTTTTTTTTTTATAAAAGTCCTCCTAAGTCCTTTGTGGTCAGGTATAATGGTATATTTGCAGTTGTGCCTGTCAGAAGCCTTGAGGAATTTTATCACACTGTTGTGACCCAAGTGTGGACTCTTTTGAAGGACCTATGCCTCCTTCTTTGCTCGTTATGAAAACCTTAAAAACAACAAGGCTGACAAGTAGAAAGACACCTGTAGAAACCTTAGGGGAAAAAAATTTACCCTTTAATGTTTATTTTGCTTAGGAAAATGACCAGAGGTCTCCGGTGATGAGACAGGGTGGTCTATTAGTTTGGGAGAGTGACCAGGAAAGATCTATTTTTCTGTCTCCTGCAATGCACTTTTGCCATTTGCATTTTTCTTTTCTCAAGATGCAAATAGCACTCATTGGCTTCTCTGACCCTCTATCTCTCCTGTCATTCCTGCAATCATGTTGAAAAAATGACATCTTTACAAAAGGTCAGGTATTTGTCATGTAAGAAAATTCTCAGAATTATGATCTCAAGACACAGAAGCAAAAAGTTGGGTTACTAAAGCCTTTCAATTGAGAGTATCTCTTTGAATCATCAGGGACACACCCACTTTATGGATGCTTTGGATTACTGATGAGGAGGTAAATCTTTAATGAAAGTTTAAAACCTTCTTTACATTCTCTAATTCCCTAGTACCTTCGGAACCTAAGAGATTCTCCCCCTGCTTGAGGTTGTTTTCAGTATATAGTAAAGTTATGGGACACCTGGGTGGCTCAGTCAGTTAAGCATCTGACTCTTGGTTTCATTTCACATCATGATCTCAGGGTCCTGAGTCACAGCCCTGTACAGGCTCCATACTTAGCAGAGAGTCTGCTGGAGATCTTCTCTCCCTCTGCCCCTCCCCACTCTGCTCCACTTGCCTGCTCTTTCAATGAAATAAATAAATCTTAAAAAAAAAAAAAAGAATATGGTAAAGTTATGAGGCAGTCATTCTAAACAAGTGAAAAATAATAGTTCCTTCAAAGATACATGCATCTATAGGAAGATGTTCAAAATTAGCCAATTTTCACCCTTCAGTGTTCCATCAGTTTAAAGAAACTCACTGCCAATCATTTAAAATGGCTTATTATTATACCTGTCTTGGTGATAATAACAGCTTGCACACATTGAATGCTTCCTGGGTGCCCCCGATATATATTATCTTATTTAATGCTCACCATGAGCCTGGATGGTGGGTCCTTTTTTTTAATCCCCTCATTTTACTGGTAAGTCAACCATCCCTTCACCTCCCACTTACATCACCAGCCCTATTGATTCTACCCCCAGGATACAACTTGAACCATCTACTTAGTTCTATATCCAGGGTCAAACTGCTAGTTCAAGGCACTCTCATCCCTCACTTAGCCTCCTGCAGTAACAGTTCTCTTTTCTATTCTGGCTCCCGTCCAATCTGCATAGTAGCCAGAAATACCTTTTTAAAATGCATATTGACTCACATTGCTTCTCCTGTAAAATCCTGCTCTGTAAAGCTCTGTGGAAGCTGACCCACCACACCCTGGCTCTTCTGATTCCACCTGCTTCTCCAGCCTCATCTTTTGCCGAGTTATGCTTGCTCATGCCACTCCAGGCTCATGGAGGTCTTTCTTTTCTAGAACATGCACTCTTGTCTCACCTTCACATGAGTTGTTTTCAGCCAGGCTCCTGAAATGTTCAGGAGCTACTCCTACTCCTCACTGAGGTCTCTGTTAAAACATTGCTTCCCAAAGTTTCCTCAACCCATCTCTCTAAAGTGGGTTCTTTTGCTCTCTACTCCCATAGCAGTGTTCTCTGTATCTGTGTTTATCTATGCCATATCTCCTGGCTTCTCATCTACATGGATAGATTTTATCTCAGACGCTTGATGTAGGCCTAGACCTGTCACAGTTTTGCTCTGTAAGTCCCAAATCACTTAATATGTCTTAAAACAAAGCAGAACATTTTTTAAAGATCTGTTTATTTATTTGAGACAGAGAGACCGAGAGAGAGCCAGTGCACTTGTGTGAGTGGGGGGAGGGGCAGGAGGAGAGAATTGAATAACTTGCATGAGATTCCACAGCAGCAAGTAGTGAAGCCAAAATTTGAATCCAGATATGTGCCTGATTCCAAAGACCATGTTTTTTTGGTTTGTTTACTTGTTTTGTTTTATGTTTTGTTTTTTGTTTTTTGTTTTTAAAGCAATGCTATAAGAGCCGTGGTCGATGCAGTTCTGCAATGTGTATGCCAATGGATGGATGGTCTTATACGTACCTGATTTGTCTTTGTCAATCAAGGGTATGTATACGATATGTATGTGGTTGTTGTGTCTTGTGCTATGGCTCTAAGTTCATTGATGCTTAAGAGATACAAGCACGAGAGAGGCCATTATGAGACCTTGTACCTGTGGCTCTAACTTTTGTGTTTCCTAAAAGGGAACTACTGCTCATTTACCACTCTACCACCTGCCTCCTCTAATCACATTTTCACAATCTAGAATGTGAAAAGAAATCCCTGGCTTCATAAGATAGAATTCCTCATAAAATTTCTCTTTCAAAGAATTAATTGACAATTCCCTGACATAGCAAGAGAAGATTAAAGGACATAGATGTATGCAAACTCTTTGGGAAGCTGTTACATGACCTCTAAGGTGTGTGTGCAGTCATACTATCAGAATGATCGGTGAAAGAACCATAACAGGATAACAACAGGCAGCAGTGCCCTGGCCTAGTCATGGCAGAGAAGGGAGCCCTAGAAGGAGGCTCTCCCTGTGGTTTCTGAATGGCCCAAGTTATTCATCAAACAAAAGAGAGAACAGAGTCATTTTTTTTAAATTAGCTTTTATCCTCAATTTATCAATGTTAATTCATTTATTTATTCATATGTTTATTCACGATGATTCCCTGCATCACTTACTAAATCACAAGTAATATCATGTATACTTGCATACAAGTTTAATGTTTCTCTTTCGGGTTATAAATTTAATGTAATTTAGGATATTGAGACAGTACTGAAAAGAAGGGAAAAGATTACTTTTAAAAATCTCCAAGCCCATAGATAAACACAGTTTTTGTGTGTATATGTGTATAAGGGCATATGCATTTCAATGCTTAAACATACACTCCTGCTATAAGTCATAAAAAAAAAAAAAAGAAGTGGGACTATCCTCATCTATAGAACATAGAAGGAAATTTTAGGATATTAAGACAAAATTTCACATGCCTTTTGTTCTTTGTCAAGTGCAATGCTCAATCTTCATACAGAAATCACCCGGATTTTCCCAGTCTTTCATTGCATAGATGGAATTTTCATTGCTGGAGAAGTGCTCTTCCCCAAAGCTGGTTCTGTCCCCTTGGTGATGGAAGATATGTCAAAAGTATTGCTTACAGTTGAGCATCATTGGGACTACCAGGCTAGTGTCCAGGAGGAAGAAGGACCATGACAATTCTTCCTTGCTTTCCCCAGGGTCAAGATTGTGAGCCCATTTATGAAATCAAGTGTTAAAATTTACTTTTGCCATTATTTTTCAATCACCAGATTCTCTCTTATTCAGCCAAAGATATACTTGCCAAACAGAATGACCATGAAGGATTTGCAAGGGGTATTTAAGCAAGTGGTATGAAGATGTTCCTCATTTTCTTAGTGCAGGGATGCAGCTCATATTTCCAAAAATCTATAAATGCTTTGTCAGATTTTGCTTATAAGAAAGTCCTATTTTTTCTATCTTGATAAAATAAAGACAGTGGGAAGGCCCATAATGATTTATAAAGAACATTTTTTCTCAAATTTTATTCTTACAGCGTAACTAAGGTTCTATAGTATATTAGTCTGCTTAGACTATCATAAGAAATTACCACAGACAGTGTGGCTTAGACAACACAAATTTATTTTCTCACAGTTCTGGAGTCCAGAAGTCCGAGACTGAGGTATTGATGGGGTTGCTTTATTCTGAGACTTTTCCTTGGATTGTAGATGGCCTTATTCTTTCTGTGTCTTCCTACAGTCATTCCTTTGTTCATGTCTGTGTTCTAATCTCCTCTTCTTATGTAGACATCAGTAATATTGGACTAGGGTTCACCCTAATGGCCTCATTTTAACTTAATTACCCCTTTAAGGATCCTACCTCCAAATACAGTCGCATATGACTTTAGCACATGAATTTGAGGGAAGGGACACAATTCAGCCCATTCACTGCACATAAGTAGTGAATTAAGGGTCTGGGGTTTAAACAATGGGTTTTCTGACTCTGGAGTCTAGAATTTTTCAACCACACCCAAGTTGCCTCTGTGTCATTAATTCTCTTCTCCACTAACTTTATTCCATCTCATTAATCAGCTCTACTTCCCACCATCCCAAGGTGCTGCTACTTGCTAGTAAGGTTCTGAGGAAATTAAAGTCCTTCTCTTGTGAGAAGATGGAATAGGCAGGCTGTGAGGAAAAGAGGCAGCAGCGAGTGAGTGAAATGCTTGAAAAATAGAATAAGAAGGTCATACAGTTATTAGTCTGAAAAAGACATTTATTGAACTAATGTGAATTATTTGCAAATAATTACTGAATTGATTGGAATTATTCTCAATTAGTAGGAACTAGTTTAAAGAGAAAATTAAAAAAAGTTCGTAAGTCTATCTAGTCATTGTTTTATTTGTTCTTCGCCATAACCCTGTTAGGTGAACAGAGTTCCTTTATTTTTTATCATTTTAAGGAATAAGGAGTTGAAGCTCAAAGAGTTTGTGTGACTTGCCCAACTGGTAGAACTAGGACTCCAACCCACTTCTTTTGATTCAGAGTGCAGTGATCTTTTGCTTGTACTAGCTGCCTCCCTATTCAGCGTACCCACAGGATGCTGTGTGAAGTTCTGTAGGTAATTTGTAGATTCACCACAGGATATGCTCTCAAAGAACTTCCTTTCTGAAAGATCAAACTGTCATACTCCTCACCCTATCTACCCTGCCCCACCCCTGAAGCCCACAGGCACACAAATGGATATGCATATCCACACTGAGAAAGTCCTTTTTATGGAAATGTATTTTCTGAAGATGCACCTTGCCTAGAGGGGGGTGGACAACTAACTGCTACACAGTATATTGGAGAAGTTCATAAGCTCACATCTACCCTCCACCTGTCTGCCAAGACATGACATAAGCTCCTCCTGATTCTAATGTCTCATCTGTAAGAAGAGCTAGAATTAGTTAAAAAAAAAAAAGAAAGTGGCTGAACTAGCACAGGTTTTCCACTAGTAAGTTATGAAATCAGGTCATCATTTCAAATATGAAGTACAATAAATAAAATAGAAAAATACCAGAGTGTACTCCATGAAATTAGAGGAAATTCTGCTTCATGAAACTTGTGCTTCCATTTTTTTCTGGGTGTGTGCAAGCCCACATACTGGAACCTTCAAAATAAACGTATTTTGTGATGGATAGCAGTGAAAAAAAAAAAAGGTTGAGAAATGATCTTTTTTTTTTAAACAGCATTTTATACTTTCTGAATTAAATATTCTCTTGATAACATGATAAAAGTTATCATCTCCCTCCCACTATAAATGCACACAACTAGAGAATTCTTCTGGGCCCTTTTCCTCAACATTTCCATATTTGACCTCTGGTAATTTAGAGCTAAGAGCCTAGCCTAAAGAGGATGAGAGAAGTTATTCAGTATTTAGTTAGCAACTCTTTGCTGAATAAAATAAGGCTGTTGGATACAGGGTGTCCAAGCTACACCACACCAGCTCTCCCAAGCTAAAGTTCCAAAGGGGGAGAAAGGCAATCAACAGCTAAATGAAGAGGGTTGGCTTCGGGGTTAAGTGCTCTGGAGAAATTGGGGGGATGAGATAGAAGCAACTGGAGAGGAAGTGGGAGAAATTAAGGAAGGCAGTTTATTTTGGTCTGGGCGTCAGAGAATGTGTCTCTTTTATTAGCTGGGATTGTTACACTAATATTGCTGGTGATGCTTCTCCTGCACCTGTACACCTCCCAGAGTGTTTGACAATATTTCAAAGCATTTCATGAATATTTATTGATTGGTAGTTTTATTTAATTTTTTTTCAGGATAGATGGAGAAAATATGTCTGACAGTATAGATTCTGGCATCAGACTGCCCGAGCTTGAATTCTTGTTCTGCCCTTTTACTAGCAATGTGATTGTGGGCAAGTTACTTAATCTCATTAAACTTCGGTTTCTTTGGGCTTATTTCTGAAATGGGGCAAATAGCATTACCTACATGATTAGACTGTTATGAGTATTAAATAGGTTAATAAATGTAAAGAACATGCATATTACATTTTCTGATATCCATCCCGGTCCTTAGCAGCTTTGAAAAACAATCATTTTATATCTCACAATTTTGTGGGTCAGGAGGTTAGATCTTAGTGGAGCAGTTTTTCTACCTTATTCTTCCGCTTTATCAACTGAAGTCACTTGGTGGTTTTTAGTTGGTCGAGCTACACAGGGCAGAGGGAAGTTGGAGAAATTCCATATGGCTTCACTCACATACCTTGCGTGTGGTAGGGATGACTGGAGAGGTAGGATGGTAGACCAGAAAGACCAGAACTCCTTCATGTGACCTGTTGCAATAGGATTTTTCAGAATAAACATTTCTTATTTAGAGGTTTAGGGCTCCCAGAGAGTGTTCTAAGAAAGAGGAAATAGTAGCTAAAGGCTTTTTAGGGGCTAGGTCCAGAAACTTAACACAGAGATACTTCTGCTGTATTCAACTGGTGTAAGTCATCACGGAATCAACCCAGATTCAGGAAGGAGTTATAGACTCCACCTTTCCACTGGAGAAATACCAAAGAACTTGTAGCCATTTTTAACCTGCCACACTATCCATAGCACCTAGAAAGTACTAGATAAATATCTAAGCCATAATTTTTGTATCCTGCCAAATCTTTAGAAAACATGGTTTTGTTTATTTCAGATTGCCATAGCTAAATCAAACTTTAACTTTAGCTTTTCCTTTACTTCTTCTTCTTTTTTTTTTTAAACCTTTGATACTTCTTAAAATAGCCCTCATTAATAGGTGACAGTTGGAGATTTAAAAACTGGCACCCCCCCACACTACCCCTCCCCACCACAGGCCACTGAGCATTAACTGGGGGAATTTCCCTCCCACGACAGCAACGGTTTTTATTTATGTCAAAAGTCATATAGAACTTGGTTTCAGTTTATTCATTGTAACCCGTAATCCTGCTAATATCACCACACAGTTGTGTGTTTTTCCTCTCCAGAGACCAAGGACTTAGAAAAGTACATCAAAATTCATTAGTAAACAATCAAACTTTCCTTGACACATATACTACTTGACTGAACCCCAGGCTCTTCTTTCTTCCCCCAACACCAACAAAATCTTCCAAATTAAAAGGACAGAAATAAAAAGCCATATAAAAATTTGGACCAGTTCACATTTTAAAATTTCTTGTAAAAGACCAAGGATCATGTGGCATTAATCTAAACAGACGTTTCCTGTAACCACTTATACCCCCTAACGAATCAGCAACTTAATGAGGGTTCTACATTCTTATCTATTGGCTTGGATGTTCTACTGAGTATTTATTTGCTTTGGCCAACTCAGCCTATCTTGCCTTCCTTTATATATATATATATATATATATATTTTTTTTTTTTTTTTTTTTTTTCCAGATTGAATACTGTCCTGAGGTACACAGGTACACCTCTTTTAGGTTTGTGAAGCTCAAGGTCAGTTTAAAGGCAGGTCCCTGGAGAAGTGAGCATTTGTGACTGGGTCATCTATTTCCCTGAATCTGTTACAGCTTTTGAGATATATGTAAGAAGGAGAAAACAGATAAGCCAAATTGGTTTTTGAAACAAGGGACACCTACAAATGGAGCACTACTGACCATGAAAAAGTAGCCTAACAGTATTTATTTGGAGAAGAGATCCATTTGATCCTTTTATCCTCTGACTTGAAACCGAAATGTCTATATCCTGCTTTTATTAAAAAATTCATCAAAATGTAAGTCATTCACACCCCCCTTCTGCCACACCCCCACTCGCCCAGCCCCAGTTCTGTCTATTAAATAAATTCTGTCTTGAAGTCATTATTTTTCCCAAGTTTCCCAGCATTGCCGCTCCCTCCTCCCAAAACTGTTCCAATCTGTGTAACAAGACTACTTCATAAGGGATATTTGCTAGCAGGAATATTGATTCAGTAATGGAATCGCAGTTCAATCGTGGTGACAAGAAGCCTGATTTTTTTTTTTCCCCTTAAGAAGCATCAAGATATTTAGACTCCAAGGTATAAAATTTGTACATGAAATCCCCTGATTTTTACCTGTGCCATTTCTTTTTATGCTTAGGCCATATACTTCCCTTAGCAGTTTGCTCAAAGTCCGCACATCTGTACCTTTGAATAGCTTTCAAAAAGAAGGCTGTCATTCCCATTTTGGAAAAAGAAAAATTGCATTCTAACAAGTGGGAAGCTTGAGATCACGTCTTCTCACGCGTGACTTTAGTCCCATTATCATACTGGGACCCCCTCAGACTTTACCCAAAGCCTAGTGGGGTGGAAGGAGCACTAATTAGCAGCCAGGAGGACTGGCTTCGGTATTCTCTTCTGCTCTTCACCACCTGCTTAAATTGGACCTGCGCTCAACCTTTTGCGCATCCTCTTCCTCTGTCATTTAAAGCAAGAATGAAGAACCACGTGATCTTACGGGTCTCTTTCAGTGTAACAGGCTTAAACTATTCAGTTTTAGCGTGAATTTAGAATGGACAGTGTCAAATGAAATACTTCAAATGCTTTTCATTTTGATGTTCCCCTTAACGTTGAATTAAATTACTAATTTCTCTCATCTGACATTTGTGACATAAAACTGGCCCCATTCTTCTTATCGACAAGATGCTCTGAGTACCTTGCATAAGGTGTGAATATGGAAAATGTTGATCTGATTTCTGAGTTTCCGTCACCTTTGCTCTACGCGGTTGCATTTCCAATCAGACCAATGTTCAAAGTTCTATTTCTTGCAGCGAACTGCTTGGCCACAGGGTTTGTACAATTTCTCTTTTTTTCCCTCAACACAGCACTTTCCCAGTTCATGTAAACTCTGTGTTAATTATTTTGGCTGTTAGCTGAGAGGAAGAAAAGCTCACATTTGCTAAATCAAGAATGACGAAGTGGATTCAGAAGTGCTCTCTCTACAGAATGGTTTACACTCTGGAGCTAAATGCAGACTCTCTCCTTGCTTCGATGTGTTGCTCACAAATATCGATTAATCATTTTTCTTCATTAGCTTATGTCTTCCTAGTAGCATAACGCATTTGACTCTCCTTCTGTCTTCCAGGAGACTGGGAGGCTATAAACTCAAGCTGACAGTATCAACAAAAGGACTCCAGCAGTTTCTAGAGGTAGGGAAACAGATCATTAATGCTAGTCTTCTCTACTAAAAGATATAAATGTTCTAGGCGGTGGGTTTGGTTTTTTGGTATCCTATAAAACTTTGTCTTGTATGTGGCCCACAGTGAAAGTGATGGTGAAGTCACCCACTTGAAGATTCTAATTCTTCTGTAGTTGCACAGGGTTCCCTAGACAAAATTTTCTGTGCCCTTTAAGGAAGGACCAGTGGCCAATTCTAAGGCATACATAGCTGTCAGAGAAATCTAAGTGTCTAGGCAAAGGAGAGACTCTGAATGAGCTCTTCCCCTCTACCTAAGGAATGTGTATTTTTAGGTGCAAAGGAGAGAATTAAGCTGCCTTTTTAGGTCTGAATTGATCAGTATTAATTTTGGTAGTCGGAACTGTCTGGCTCTAAGTATGAAATGGAATTAAACTAGTTTACACATGTAAGAGGTGCTCCCAGGCCTGGGAACTGAGTTTTTTTTTAAGGACCCAGGATGTTATCTCCCTGTACATCTGTTTCCTCTTCTCGTGTTGCACACTGGCTTTTGTTCTTCAGTCAACACCGTGGGGAAGATAGACACGTCCCAACTCCTAGGATCCCACTGTCTTATTTCAAAACAACAACAGCCAGACCATACGAAACGGAGGGTCTTTTAGCCTCAACTCTAAATTTAGGACCTGCATTTATTTTCTCTACTCAAGTCAGTTGAGTACCATTCCTTGAATTAACCGTGGCTAGGGGCCTTGAGAAGGAAACACAGACCCCGCTGCTGGGGGTGCCTTCCACCACTTCTTCACCTGCTCCACCACCATGAATCAGGAAAACCAATCAAGTATAATTACCTGTAAGGTATTTGACCATTGTTAAAGACCTGAACTATTGTAGTGACTTTGACAAAAGGAAAACCCAATACATGTTCTCAACTGATCTGCCTTTTATGTGCTTGTCAAGAGGGGTTTTTCACTGTGGCCAAATAGATAAGGTCCGAAGCTGAAGCCCAGTCACACTTCTATTATGATTTCTTTGAGTTTTAGGTACTATTTATTGACCTTCCACAGAGGAAGAAGAAGATTTTGTTCTCTTTGACGCCCCCACATCTCTATCACACCAACATACAGGCCTAGCTCCCTCACCCCACACAGCGTCCTCACACAACACATTTCTTATGCCCGCCATAGAGTGATGTCATGATTTTGGATTCTTTCTATTATTGTGAACACGTAAATGTTCTCTACAAGAGAACTGTGTATAATACTGTGTTAGCCGGAATAGACTAATCTACAGCACAGAAACGAACAACGCCAGAACCTCAGTGGTTTTTGCTCATACAAAGTCCACACCAGGATCAAGTGACTCCCCTGGGCAGTTTTACCTTAATGCATTGACCCAGTGGTTCAGAATGCTCTGATCTTGTGGCTGTACCAGTTCAGTAACAATCTCTAAGGCAGAAGAGAGAGGATGGAGTGGAAAATCCAGGGGATTTTCACTGCTTCAGGTAGAAAATGGTTATATGCCACTCCTACTCACATTTTTTTGACCCAGACTAGTCACATGGCTTTGTCTAATTGCAAGGATATTGGGATATGGAATTCTCAAGAAAGAAAGGAGAACGGGATATTTGTGGTATCTATTGCATATGAGATTACTCTTTTAAAGTTTTTTTAAGCTTCCTGAAATTCATATTATACTTGTTTTGTTATTTTATATACTAATGTATAGGATATGCTAGTTTTACCTTCTTTTTTTTAAGATTTTATTCATTTATTTGACAAAGAGAGAGAGATCACAAGTAGGCAGAGCAGCAGGCAGAAAATGGGGGGAAGCAGCCTCCCTCCTGAGCAGAGAGCCCTATTTGGGGCTCAATCCCAGGGACCCTGAGATCATGACCTGAGCTGAAGGCAGAGGCTTAACCCACTGAGCCCCCAGGTACCCCTAGTTTCACCTTTTTTTGTTTTGTTTTTTTAAGATTTTATTTATTTATTTGACAGAGGGAGAGAGATCACAAGTAAGCAAAGAGACAGGTAGGGGGGTGGGTAAGCAGGCTCTCCGCTGAGCAGAGTCTGATGTGGGGCTGGATCCCAGGACCTTGAGATCATGACCTGAGCTCAAGGCAGAGACTTAACCCACTGAGCCACTCAGGCACCCCCCCTAGTTTCACCTTCTTGACAGTATTTCTTTTTTACCATTTTGACCAACTCCAAATGGTACCCATTTTCTACCAACAGTTTTACGATTTTTTTTTCCTGAAATTCTTTCCATTCTCACTTTAGTGTTTTTTGTTTTTGGTTTAAGTCCTCATTCTAGTAGAACTTGTCTTCCAGTGATTGCCTGAGAAAGAGACTTTAAATATCTGTATGTCTAAAAATGTCTCTATTTTACTTCATTTTATTGATAATTCGGTTAGATTTACCAATCTAGTTTGGAAATAATTTTCTCATAATTTTAAAGGCATTGTCCTTTTGTTTTCTTGTATCTAGTGCTGCTGTGGAGAAGATTATAGAACACTTTATTCTAATTTTTTATGTCATCTTTTTTCCTTCTGGAATTCTTGTAAAATTTTCTCTTTTTTCTTAGTATTCTGAAAGTTCATGGTGATATGTAGTGTATATATATTTATTTATTGTGTTGGCCACTCAGTAGGTCCCTTAGATCTTTCAACTCAGAAAATTTTATTGAAAAAAAAATTTAAGTTTAGTTCTTTTCTTTTTCTCTGTTAGGCTTTTGGTATCTCTTATTTGGTGGATATTGTACCTCCTATTCTGGTCCTATAATTTTCTTATCTTTTAAAATTTTATATCTAGTTTTTAAAATATTGTTCTTTAACATTTTATTAATTTTTAAATTTTTACTTTAGTATTTAAAATTTTAAAGGTCTCTTTTTTGTTCTCTGATTATTTTTTCTTTAGAGTTGACACTCATTATGTCATGGATGAAATAACTCCTCTTTTTTCTCTGAAAATATCAACCATCTTTTTTCCTCTTTCCTTGCATAAGTTGTTTCCTTCAAGTTGCTTTCCAATGTTGGCTTATTTGTGCTTTTCTATCATGTTAGGGACTTTCAGATGTCTGATGATTTGGGGATATATGCTTACATATAAAAGTTGGGCACTAAAAAACTGATTGGAATGTTTATATACATATATGTGAGTGTATATGTGTTTGTGACACGATTATAGGTTTAATTGTAAGGTGTTCTTATTAGGCTGTCTCATTGGGGATCTCAATATGTATGGATCTTTTTTCTTGTGATGGCTCAGATTCTCCAGAAAAAACCCTTTTCCTGTTTGGGTGGGATAAGCCTGACCGCCAGCATCCTCATAGCAGGGAGAGATAAAGAACTAGGGATTTCAGTATAAATGTGTAAACGTTTATTTAGATTCTCTGTTTTTAGTACAGATTACCTTATTTCAGATGCTTGATATTGGTATCTCCCAATCCTGGGAACCTCTGTATTACACTCCAATGAAATCTAGTCTACACAGGTGTTAAGTGGCACAGATCTTTGGCTAAGTAGTGTGGAAGAGGAAGTCTTGAAGTCTAGCTGTTCTCAAGTAAAACTATTATACCCAACCAAATTAACACTAATTATTTAATATGATATAATGCCCAAATCTATCTATGTTCAATTCTTTCTGATTATCACAAAAATTTCTTTTTACTTTTTTTCTCTTTTCCTTTTTTCCAATTAAAATTTATTTTTTTTACTTCTTTCTTTCTTTTGTTCTTTCTCTCCTTCTGATCAGAATCTTCATAATAACTGGCTGAGCAGCAAATAAGCCTAGCTGACCCAGTCATCAAACTTGAGGGAATATGACTGCACCATTTTTTTTTTAAGATTTTATTTATTTATTTGACAGAGAGAAATCACAAGTAGGCAGAGAGGCAGGCAGAGAGAGAGGAGGAAGCAGGCTCCCTGCTGAGCAGAAAGCCCGATGTGGGGCTCGAACCCAGGACCTGGGATCATGACCTGAGCCGAAGGCAGCAGCTTAACCCACTGAGCCACCCAGGCGCCCCATGACTGCACCATTTTTGTCCATTTCTGTGGAGGAGTGGCACAGATAGGCATGACTACATATCCATGATCAATTTAGACAGCTTTGATTTAAGAATTTTTTCTAAGCAAAATTCTTAACAGTGCCCTGGTCGTGCTCAGAAATGTCTGGTTTGGACAAGAAATTATGTCGTTACCCTAAGCACAGGGACAGTTTCTACCACCAAAGGAGAAACTCATAAGGAGTTATAATCCTTTAATTATTTTTCTCTACAACTCTTAAGTCCTCAAAAATCTTTACTTTTAAAAAATGGGCTCAGAAGGAATACTGTTTCTGCTGGTTTCCCTATACTTGATTGAGGGATTGCATAGCTCGGTGACTTTATAATGCTTGTAGCTTGTTCTCCAAGACATTGCTCAAATTTTCAGTTCAGAAGTTCAGTCTGGGCATTGGACATTCTCATTTTACAACCCTGTATTTGAGGGGAAATGTGAGATTCAGTAATTTGGGCATGGAGAGGATTCCTGGCACAGCTATTTTATAATTTTTTAAATTAATTACCTGGGCAGCTCCCTATGGCCAGCACCATCTCCCAGAGACTACTTTTGTTCTTTACGTGATTTGATGCCTAAAAAAGTCATCATTTTGGGTTCCTCTGTCACTGTATGGATTTATAGTTCCCCATCTTTGTGGGGTTTCTTCCAGGAAATCTTCACTGTTCTGGTTTGCATACCACCTAGCTTTCAAGTATTGTTATAGCTTTATTTTCATTATTTTATTTCTTGAGTCAATGGAAGAGGGATTTGAAGAAGCAGAGAAGCTAAACTCATGAGTGTTTGGTAAGACATCTTGAGGGAGAGCCTCTATGTCTTTTTTCTTCTTATTACAGATTCTTGAAATACTTGGCTGTTTTTCTCACTTTTTTTTTTTAAAGATTTTATTTATTTATTCGACAGAGAGAGATCACAAGTATACAGAGAGGCAGGCAGAGAGAGAGAGAGGGAAGCAGGCTTCTTGCTGAGCAGAGAGCCCGATGCGGGACTCGATCCCAGGACCTGAGATCATGACCTGAGCCGAAGGCAGCGGCTTAACCCACTGAGCCACCCAGGCGCCCCTTTTTCTCACTTTTTAACAAAAAAATTTCTACTTTCCTAAAAACTTGTAGAGACAATTTTCCACTGGAAAAAATCTACTGAACAGTGAATGTGACAACAGTTGTACACAGTCAGGCCTAAACCATACCTGCTAAAATTCCTCAACCAAAGAAAAAGACAAGTTGTCCCCATAAACGTGGGTTGATTCTTTATGCTTATAAGGTGCAGTTCCACCAGAAAACTAGAGAACTTCTAGCAAGGCAGAAAAAACTGACATGATTTAGGAAGATGCATATAAAAGTGAATTGCCACTACACATTCAGCAGAATGGCTCAAATGAAAAAGATTTGTACTATTATTATTATTATTATTTTAAAATTTATTTATTTGACAGAAAGAGAGACAGCGGGAGAAGGAACACAGGCAGGGGAGCAGAGGAGGGAGAAGCAGGCTTCCCGCCAAGCAGGGAGCCCTACGCGGGTCTCGATCCCAGGACCCGCGGATCATGACCCTAGCCAAAGGCAGATGCTTAACGACTGAGCCACCCAGGTGTCCCAAGATTTGTATTATTAAGGATTGGCTAGATGCAAGGCAACTAGAACCCCTTTACCAAATGGCAGGAATAAAAACTGGTTAAACTGTTGGGGAAACTGACATTATCAACTAAAACCCATGGTCTGGAAAATTCACTTCTAGATGTATATCCAATAGAAACACATTTACAAGAACACCAAAAGACATTTCAGACAATGCTCTTAGCAGGATTGTTTTCAGTCATTCCAAACTGCAAACAATCTAATGTTCATCATCAGAAAATGTATAAATAGATTGTAAATACTCATGTATTAGTATATACTGCATGTAGCTACCATATAGCAATGAATGTTGCTCACCGCTGCTACATACAACAGAGATCAGTCTCTCAAAAGACAATGAACAAAAAAAGTCAAATAGAAAAGAATACATATTGTACGATTCCATTTAGGGAAAGCTTAAAAGGAGGTAAACTTAATCTATCGCTTAAGGCATCAGGACAGTGATTACCTTGGGGGAGGAGGTGAGGCGTGGACGACTGGAATGAGTATAAAGTCAGACTTCAGGTGGTGTCAATGTTCTATGTCTTGACCTGAACGGGGATTTCATGGGTGTGTTCATGTCTTGAAAATTCCTCAAGTTGTACACTGATCTGTGCATTTTTCTGAATATATACAATGTGTTAACTAAAGTTTCAAAAGAAACCAACTGGCTTAAAATAAACCCCATTCTGTCCAAAATACATGAAGCAAACCAATCTCTAGACTGTATTTCTGTAAGAACACTACTGATACTCTTTATTTGTATGGTATCCAGCAATTTGCAGAGAACTCTCAAGTAAGTTATCTTATTTAGCTTCAGGGGATCATAATGAAGTATTGAACAGGTAATTTCAGACTTACTGAAAAAAAAAAAAAAAAAAAAAAAACAACCCAACAGGATAACTCAGCTGTCCTTTGTCATTTGTGGCAAGCAACAGAGTTGGGACTGGAACCCCAGGCTAATGACTCTTCACACAGCTTTCTTTCACTATACGTGCTTGGCTCCACAGCCTGTAACCTCAAGACCCTGGACAGATTTTATTCGTATGCTTCATTCCCTAATGAGTCTTCTTGTCTCATAGATATCCTAAAGAACCAGGCTAGGCAACTTACAAGTGAATTATGAGTTAACTATGTTTTAAAGGGAGCCTTCTTAGAAAAATTTTTTCACTTGCCGGTGAGATGAGACACAATGGCAGTTTCATCATAGGGGAGGCAGGGGGCGGGGAGTAGGGAGTGGAAAGAAGTGGGAAGGGAAATACCTTGCCATACACTATGTTACCTTTGGATATGTGGTCTTAATATCATGTTATAATATCTAATAAGTATGCATAGACTCAGGTTTGTTTGAAAGGAACCAATCCTCTACTTGTGAATGCATTTATTATTCATAATTCTAGAAGTTCCTTGACCTCTCCTATGCCAAAAGCACGAAGTACATTTAGGGTGAGAGATGTGGAAAGAGGTCAAATACAGAGCCTATTGCTCTAGTCATCCCACCACAGGTATCCTTGGATTTTAGAACATCATCTTCCAATTTATATTTAAGTACAAGTGCCTGATAGGACATGGTAATAGGGAGAGCATAGAGAATACATGTCTTAATTTGGGATGAGGTTGGGAATGCTTAGGAGGTGGGATGAAAAAGGGCAGTTAAAAATGAGGAGGCAGGGAGACCACCAGATACTTTTAAAGACCTGAAGTTTATATTCATGTAAATAGTTTTATACTCCTGCAAATATATTCGAGTCTATACTCAGACAAAAAACTCACATAAATATCATACAATTATCAGAAGGCAAGGGCCATTGCCCTTTTATTTCTGTTCTAAGTTACTCTTTTCTCGAGCTCCAGATTGTTCCTTGGTTTCTTATTTTCCCCTTTAAAATTTTCCTTGATTCCCCAAATCTGTTGTCTTCATGCTATGTTCCTGCTCAGGCTGGATTTGCTCCAGACTCTTAAGAGATAACCTGAATTTAACCATATTTCTGAACTAGGAAATCTTAGAGGGGTTTAAAGACAACGAGGCAATGGCTTAAGAGAATTAAAACAAAGAGATGTATGGTTAGGCACTAGTTTGCTTTGTTTCTGTTGTTCCATCCCTCATCTAAAATGGTTTGGGAGTCATGGTTTTATAAAAGAAAAGTGAACTAACAGGTTGTTTTTTTTTTAAGATTTTATTTATTTATTTGACAGAGATCACAAGTAGGCAGAGAGGCAGGCAGAGAGAGAGAGGAGGAAGCAGGCTCCCTGCCGAGCAGAGAGCCCGATGTGGGGCTCAATCCCAGGACCCTGGGATCGTGACCCGAGCCGAAGGCAGAGGCTTTAACCCACTGAGCCACCCAGGCACCCCAATACTGAAGAATTTTTAAAAGAAAATAAAATATCTTGGGGCACCTGATTGTCTCAGTCTGTTTTAGGTGTCTGCCTTCAGCTCAGGTCATGATCCAGGGTCCTGGGATTAAGCCCCACATCCAGCTCCCTGCTCAGCGGGGAGCCTGCTTCTCCCTCTGCCCCTCCTGTCCCCTGCCGTGAATTCTCTCTCTCTCTCTCTCTCTCTCTCTCTCTCTCTCTGTCACTCCCTTTCTCTCAAATAAATAAAATCATTTTAAAAAATAAAACATCTCTACTCCCATGTCCTAGAGAACCGCTATTAATATTTTTTCCATTTCTGTGTAGTTTTTTCTTATATGTACATACACACAGTATACAATATATGTAGAGGCCACTTGTAGGCAACAGGCTTGAGTAATGGAAACTTGATCAAGGCAAAAGGACTATAGTGACCCCAAACCCCCGGATGAATACAAACAGGCCCATTAGGCAACTCACCTCAGAATATCCATAAACTGTCGCTGAGCAATGGGCTACCTACAACCAGGAATAGTTACCAGAAAAGGAAAAATTCTATCAGTCCCCATACCTCTTCACCTTCTGCCTTTAAATGCAGTCCCTCCACATTGCCTCATTGCCGATAGTCTCTTCTTCGCTGTCCTGCCTCTTGCTTACTTGTGATGTATTCAATAAACTTCTGCTTTGTTCTGCCTGAAGTGAATTCTTTTGCTGCACTTGTTGCTGTCTCCCACCTGATGGGATCACCGCAAACTTGGGGGCCCCCATCCAATTGGGAGAGACACTACAATATATATGTATTTCTCATATATATATATATATATATATGTATGTGCATATATACACATATGTACATTTATACAGCTATGCATTGTATTTTATAATTTTAATAAGTTGATAATAAATGGCAGATTTATTCTAATGCTGTTATATACAATCCACCCCCCCAAAAAAAAGCAAACAAATAAGCTGTTTCTCCATTGCATATTTTAGGTTATTACTCATTTACTATATGTTGATTCTCTACTCATTGCTGAGGATACAATTTTTTGCCCTGGAGAGCAATCAAATTAATAAGAGAGTGTGTAAACAGACAATTTCGTGAGAGTGATAAATTTTGTAGTAGAAGAATTCCCAGAATTATATGGGAGCATACATCAGGAAATTTGATTCATGGTAAGGATATCCAGGGTGTTCTTTCAGAAAATGTTAATATCTGAGCTAAATCTTGAAGACTGAGGAAGAGTTTGGAGAGTAATATTTTGGTTAATAATGATGTGGAAATGTTGGGGATCAAATTCTTGAGCCCTCTATGCTGCAAAGATGTGGTCTTATTAAAGCATGGATACAGGACCTGTGGGCAAAAAGACCTGCACTGGGGTAGTGAGGAGTGGGTGACTATATATACTTTCAAGGTGGGGAAGTAAAGACCAGGGAAGTTTCCAAAAGGACTTTTTTTTTTTTTTAAGATTTTATTTATTTATTTGACAGAGAGAAATCACAAGTAGGCAGAGAGGCAGGCAGAGAGAGAGGAGGAAGCAGGCTCCCTGCTGAGCAGAAAGCCCGATGTGGGGCTTGAACCCAGGACCTGGGATCATGACCTGAGCTGAAGGCAGCAGCTTAACCCACTGAGCCCCCCCAGGCGCCCCTCCAAAAGGACTTTTAAATGTTGAAGAAGACTCACAGGATCCTGGAGTCTTGGCAGTTGTCAAGCTAAGGTTGTTTTTCTCTCTAGCAAAACATTAAGATTGGGGATTCCTGGAGGAATGTGATACTCTGCATAATACTGATAGGAGAGGGAAAAAAGTGGTCATTTTGGATTTCCTTCCTTTCTTTCTTTCTTTTTTTTCTTTTTTTTTTTTTTTTCCATTTTTGGATTTCTATTTGAAATCTGGGTGGATGATGGAGTACTAGTAGGGAATACAGTTTTGCAAAGAAGATGGTGAATTTAATTTTGAATAAGCTGAGTTGGAAATTCATGTGAGACATTGAAAACAAATCATTGAATGGCAGGGCTGGGTGGAAAAACTTAGGATGGATTGGATCACTGAAGTAGTGAAAATATTTTTTTAGTTATCTTGGATACTTACCTGGGAGTGGAATTACATTTAATTCTATACTTTCAAGTTGGAAAGGGGTTAGGGATAGCAAAAGTCTGTAAGGAATTTTGAAAGCAAGTTTTCCAGGACCTTGAGAGGGCTAGCTGTTGTTGGGAAAAGGTCCTTTATCACCATCTAATTGTAAGGGCCTATTTAGCCAGAGCAGCTCCATCCTGACCCTGCCCCCCCTTCAGGGAACTTACTTGAAAACAAGTCCCGGAAACCAATCCCAGGTAACAAAGCCCAAATACAAGGGTGGGTCAGGCCAGGTGGAGGTATTTAATCAGTGGGGGTGCATACTGCCTCCTAGCTACCAAGGAGTATGGGCCCCGCCCTTTGGGTGTCTTTTGGGCACCAGTTCTGCCCAAGGTGGTAGGCTAGTTCAAATAGCTACTATAGGGTGAATTGTAATTCAATTGGCCACCCATGTGGGACCTAGCATGACTGTGCAGCTTTCTCTGTGTTACAATCTCATTGGCCACCTGTGTGTGGCCAGGCCCAACCACATGGCCTTTGCTCTATAAAAGCTAGTCTGTAAGGCAGAGGGTCATCGCCTCTTTGCCAGAGACGGCCCTGGCCTGTCAGTTTGATTCTCAATGCTTGGTGTGAAATAAGCTTTGCTTAACCTTCGCTTTGTATCAGTCTCACTGCTTTGACCATGGACCCAACACTAATAAAACTTTAGCCAGGGGACCCTTCAGGTGTGTATCAGTGGGCTTGGGGAATGATCGCCAACAGGTAACTTGGGGGGTAGAGATAAAGGAAGTTTCCCAGATAATTTTTATTTATGTTAAAGTAGGCTTACAGTATTCTGGGAAAGAGGTGGGGAAGGGGGATGGGTTGGGCTTGGACTCCCTATTTCCCTTAGCTAAGCAGGTGGGTCCCTAAAGGAATGTCACTCTGCCTGATTCAAGGACTCGTTAATGGGCTATAGTAAGGAAATTTAATAATTTTTCTTCTGCCTCTGTTTCCCACATCAAGGGGACCAGATGAAGCGTGGTGGGTAGCAAAACAATGTTTATTTATGATTTTTAAGATTTTATTTACTTGAGAGAGAGAGAGCATGAAAGGGGAGAGGATCAGAGGGAGAAGCAGACTCCCTGCTGAGCAGGAAGCCCAATGCAGGACTAGATCTTGGAACTCCAGGATCATGGCCTGAGCCAAAGGCAGTCTCTTTAACAACTGAGCCCCCCAGCCCCCAGCCCCCCAAAGACAATGTTTATTGAGCAAAAGTATGAAGCTCCCAAAGACAGTTGCCACCAGTTTCTAAGTCTAGGGGTTTTTAAGACAATGTTGACTGGTGGTTTAATCTGATTAACCCTCTGTGCACCTGTCAACCAATCAGGTTTTTGTCCTTGAGCTCATCTGCCTATTAGGTAGTTGTTCACATGGGAAAGGGTGGAGGACACCTTCCAGAGAGGTATAAAATCTTTTTAAGGGTAGTTTCCTCTTGGATGGGGAGGAGGGCCCTTATCCCTGCCTGCCTTCTGACTATTTTTTGTTACCAGCACCATTTGTTAAAAATACGATTTTTTTCCCTCACTGTATTATCTTGGCATGCTTGGTGAAAACCAAGTGGCCATAAGTGTAAAGGTTTATTTTGGGATTCTCAATTCCATTTCAGTTATCTATATGTATAATCTTACACAAGGCGGTTTTATTAAAGCATAGGGACAGGACCCCATGGGCAGTAAGCTGCACTGTAAGTGTGAGGAGTGACTGATTATATACTTTCAAGTTGGGAGGGGGTTAGGGATAGCCTAAGTCTGTAAGGAATTTTGAAAGCAAGGTTTCCAGGACCTTGAGGGGGTTGGCTAGTGTTAGGAAAAGGTCATTTATTACTGTCTAAGAAAACCTTAGTCATGAGACTCCTCAGGTGTATATCTGTGGGTCAGATGCTTGGGGGATGACTGGCAGCATGTATCCTGGGGATGGGTAGAGACAAAGGAAGTTTCCAAAGAATTTCATATGCTAAAGAAGACTCACAGGATCCCTGTGGCCTAGATATTGTCAAGCTAATGTTGTTTTTCTCCTGTAGCAAAGCATTAACATTAAGACAGTTGGGCATTCCTGGAGGAATGATATTCTGCCTATCTCAAGTATTTGTCAATGGGCTGCAGATTATAAGGAACATATAATTTTATCTACATTTCCTTATGCCTTTGTTTCCCACATCATGAATGCTCCAAATTTGTTCTGTGTTCTTCAACTTTCTGTATGACTTTTAGGATCAGTGGGTCATTTTCCACAAAATGGCATTAGACATATTTATATGGTTGTGTTGGACATGTAAATCATTTCGGGGGTTTTTGCCATCTTAACCATGTTGTCTTCTACTCCATGAACACTGAAATCCATTTACTTAGTTAGGTCTTCAGTTTCTTTCAGTTATGTTTTGTGGTTTTCAGCAGAGGTGGCTTGCAGTTTTTCTTTTTTAAAATTAATTCCCAAGTATTTTATCATTTTTCATACATTTCACAAATGGAATGGTTTTCTTGATTTCCTTTTTGGATTGTTTGTTGCTATTGTATAGGAATGTAATTGATTTTTAAATATTGATCTTATATCCTCCTACTTTACTGAACTCATTTATTAGTTCTGTTTTTTAAATATGGATTTCTTAGGCTTGTCTATATACAAAATTGTGCCATCACAAATTCATATAATTTTGCTTATTTTTTTTTTCTGAACTGGATGCCTTTATCTTCTTTTTCTTACCTAATTACCCTGGCTCAAACCTCTAGTAAGTATTGAATAGAAATAACTGTAAGGGCTTATAGCCAGAGCGGCCCCACCTCGGTTGAATAGCCAATTTGTTGTTTATGCAGTAAAACTTAAACTGACCCTGCCCACCCCCGGGGGAACTTACTTAAAAGCAAGTCCAGGAAACCAGTCTCAGGTGGAGATAACAGCCCGAATGCAGGGATGGGTCAGGTCAGGTGAAGACATCCAATCAGTGGAGTATGCATATTGTCTCCCTAGCTACCAAGGAGTGTGGGCCCCACCTTTTGGGCACCTTTTGGGCGCCAATTCTGACCAAGGTGATAGGCTAGTTCAAATAGCTACTGTGGGGTGAATTGTAGTTCAATTGGCCACCCGTGTGGGACGTAGCATGACTGTGCAGCTTTCTCTGTGTGTTGCAATCTCATTGGCCACCTATGTGTGGCCAGGCTCAACCACAGGACCGACACGCCCAGTGTGCTATCAGGAACTGAACCTGGAGACACAGAGTCCATGCCCCTTATTGGAAATCCCCCGAAACAACACATAAATACCATGCTTAACCAGATTGGGGGTCCAAGTCCCTGCTCTGCTGCGCCGGGTATACTTGGACCCACGCTTGAGCTTGCTGAATAAACCCTTGTGTGATTGCATCTGTGTTGGCTCCTTGGTGGTCTCTTGGACATGAAACTTGGGCACAACATAACGACAGCAAACACCCTTGCTTTGCTTCTGATCCTAGGGAGAAAGCATTCACTCTTTTACCATTAAATGATGAGGGAGCAGAAGGCAAGCTGAGGACAAAGAACAAGCTGACATCCTGCAGTGTCCCCTCCCCCCTCCAGGTGGGGTATGAGTGACATTCCTCAGGCACTCCTGGCTCCCCCAAAGCTAAGGGAAGGGAAAAACACATGGTTAACTAATAGAGATCACAGTCCAGCAAGGGAGGAGTCTCCCTCATTTTACAAATATCTTAGTGATTTACAAGAAAAAAGCCTTCTTATCAATAGCCTGACTTCCAGAGACCCATAGACTCAGTTTCCTGGAGCCCTAATATCACCCACCCATCTAGAGTGATGTGGGAAACAAAGGAAGAAGGAAATATAAATAAAAGAAAATTTCCTTATAAGCCGCAGCCCATTGGTGAGGACTTATGATAAGCAGAGTATAACATTTCTCCAGGAAACTGTCTTAATGTTACTGTTTTACTAAAGGGGAAACCAAACCTTAACTTGACAAAGGCACATTCTCTAATATCTTTTAGGTCCTCGTTAGCAAACAAAAGTCCTTTTGAAAAACCCCCTTTTTCCTTACCCCCAACTCCCAAGTATATAATCAGCCGCCCTCACAACCCCAGTGTAGCAGCTCTTTCTCCTGCCCATGGATCAGATGCTTTAATAAAACCATCTTTTTGCACCAAAGAGGTCTCAAGAATTCTTTCTTGGATGTTGGCTCCCGACCTCACCTACATGCAAAAACTACATCATTAAATATGATGTTAGCTCTGATATTTTAATATATGTTCCTTATAATATCAAGGAAGTTCCTTTCTGCTTCCAGTCTAGTAAGTGTTTTTGTCATGAAAGGGTGTTGAGTTTTGTAAAATGTTTTTTCTGCATCTGTTGAGATTATAGAGATGATGAGATTTTTTCTTTATTCTATTAATGTGATGTATTACATAAATGGCCTTTTTTAAAAAAAATGTTGAAACATCCTTGCATTCTTGTGATAAATCCCACAAGGTCATGATGCACAATCCTTTTTATATGTTGCTGTATTTGTTTTGCTAGTATTTTGTTGAGGGTTATTACCTCTATTTATAAAGAACATTGATCTGTAGTTTTCTTTTTCTTATAGTATTTTTTAGCCTTTTATATCACAATAACACTACCTTTAGAGAATGAGTTCAGAAGTATTCCACTCTTCTATTTTTTGAGAGATTTTCAAATTATTGATGTTAATTATTCTTTAAATGTTTGATAGAATTCACTGGTGGAGCTATCTGGTTGTGGGCTTTTTTTTTTTTTCATGAGAAAGTTTTGAATATTCAATCTCTTATTGTGCTGTAGTTTTATTTAGATTTTCTGTTTCTTCTTGAGTCAGTATCAATAATTTGTTTCTTTGTGGGGATTTTCCTGTTTCATCAAAGTTACCTAGTTTGTTGGCATACAATAGTTTATAATATTCTTTTACAGTCCTTTTTTTTTCTGTATAGTCAGTAGTCATGTACTAAGTTGAATAAAAGTGTTGAGAGTGAGGGGCGCCAGGGTGGCTCAATGGGTTAAAGCCTCAGCCTTTGGTGTGGGTCATGATCCTGGGGTCCTGGGTCATAATCCTGGGGTCCTGGGATTGAGCACCGCATCAGGCTCTCTGCTCAGTGGGGAGCCTGCTTCCTCCTCTCTCTCTCTGCCTGCTTCTCTGCCTACTTGTGATTTCCGTCTGTCAAAAAAAAATCTTAAAAAAAAAAAAAAAAAGTGTTGAGAGTGGACATCCTTGCCTTTGTTTTTGACTTTAGAGGAAAGTTCTCGGTTTTTCCTATTGAGTATGGTAGTTACTATTGTTTTTTCAGACAATGCCTTTATAGTGTTGTATATTTTCTTTAAACCTTGTTGGGGGTTTTGAGAAATTCTGTCTCTTAATTGGAATATTTAAACCATTTACATTTAACTTAATTACTGGTAAGGTAGGATTTCTGAAAGTTACTGTCTTTGTGTTCATGTATTTCTCCATTACTTCCTTCTTTTGTGATATATAGATATTTTAAGTCAGGCCATTATAATTCCTCTGTTTCTTTTACTATTTTTAAAGATTTTCTTAATAATGGCTTTGAGGATTACGATGCCTTAAAATTTTTAAAATCTCATTCTTATTAATAGAAATTTAATTCAAATAGTATATAAAAACATTCCAGGGGCATCTGGGTGGCTCAGTGGATTAAGCCTCTGCCTTCAGCTCAGGTCATGATCTCAGGGTCCTGGGATCGAGCGAACACTGCATTGGGCTTTCTGCTCAGCAGGGACCTGCTTCCCTCTCTCTCTCTGCCTGACTCTCTGCCTACTTGTGATCTCTCCCTCTCTCTCTCTCTCTGTCAAATAAATAAATAAAATCTTTTAAAAAAATGTGCAGATTAAAAAAAAAAACATTCCATTTAGCTCTTAAAAGCCCCCTTTTTTGGGGTGCCTGGGTGGCTCAGTGGATTAAGCCTCTCCCTTCGGCTCAGGTCATGATTTCAGGGTCCTGGGATCGAGCCCTGCATCGGGCTCTCTGCTTGGCAGGGAGCCTTCTTCCCTTCCTCTCTCTCTCTGCCTGCCTCTCTGCCTACTTGTGATCTCTGTCTGTCAAATAAATGAATAAAGTATTTTAAAAAAATAAAATAAAAAATAAAAGCCCCCTTTTTTGTGCTTTTATTATACAAATTATATTTTTACATTAAATAGCTTTATAATTATTTTATGTAATTGTCTTTCAAATCAAATAGTAGAAAAAGGTTATAAACAAAATACATTTATAACGTTTTTATATTAATATATGCAGTTATCTTTGCCAGTGATCTAAATTTCTTCTTCCATATTTTAGTTATTGTTTAGTGCCTCTCATAGCCTGGAACATTACTATTACTCACAGGGCAGGCCTATTAGCAATATATTTCAGTTTATGATTACTGAGAATGTTTTCATTTCTCCATTTTTGCAAGATAGCTTCTCTGAACAAAGAATCTGAAGAGTATTGGTTGTTTTTCTTTCAGTATCCTGAACATGTCATCCTACTGCTTCTGGAATCCATGATTTTTGATGAGAAACTACCTGTTCATCTTTGAGGAAACTTTGTACATTAGGCAATACTTTTATTTTTGGTACTTTCATGATTGTCTCTTTTCCTTGTCTTTGACAATTTTTTTCTAATTTGTTTAGATATGAATCTCTTTTAATTTATCCCACTTAGAATTTATGTAGCTTCTTGGGTGTGCATATTAATGTGTGTGTGTGTGTTTATCAATTCAAGAGGTTTCTGGCCATTGTTTCTTCAAAAATTTTCTTCAAAAATAGTCTTTTTACCTATTCGTTCTCTTTTCTTCTTCTGGAACATACATCATGCATATATTTGTGTGCTTGTTAGTATCACATATTTTTCTGAGGCTCTGTTAATTTTACTTCATTAACTTTCTTTCTGTTCTTTAGCCTGGATAGTCCAAGTTGATCCATCTTCAATTTCTGCTATTTCATATCTGCTGTTAAATCCATTTAATTTATTCATTTCAGTTGTAATACTTCTCTCAACTCCAGAATTTTTATTGGATTCCTTTCTTCCTTTGTTTATTTGTTTCTTTCAACTTTAGAGAGGTACAAAGAGAGCACATTGGGGGAGGGGCAAGGGGAGAAGTAAATGGAGGGAGAGAGAATCTCCAGCACACTCCCTGCTGAGAGTGGAGGCTGCCTGAGATCATGACCTGAGCCAAAACTAAGAGTTGGCCATTTATCCAAGAGCTGGCTGCTCAACAAACTGAACCAAACAGGTACCCCTGGTTCTTTTTTTTTAGACATTTTTTCCTCTTTATTGATATTCTCTATTTGTTAAGATATAGTTCTTAAATTTTTCTTTAATTCTTTGGACATGGTTTTATTTAATTCTTTGAACATATTTATAAGAACTTTTTAAGTGTCTTTTTCTAGTAAGTCTGATATCTGAGCTCTCTCGCTCCCTTTTAAAAAATATTTTATTTATTTATTTATTTATTTGAGAGAGAGAGAATGAGAGAGAGTGAGCATGAGGGGTCAGGGTCAGAAGGAGAAGCAGAATCCCTGCTGAGCAGCAAGCCTGATGTGGGACTTGATCCCAGCACTCCAGGATCATGACCTGAGCTGAAGGCAGGTGATCAACCAACTGAGCCACCCAGGTGCCCCTGAGCTCTCTTTTGACTGATTTTTTCCCCCTTTATATGGTCTATAACTTCCTGTTTCCTTGAATGTGTTATAGTTTTGTTTTTTCTCCCTTGAAAACTAGATCTCTCCAACTCTGCAAATCACCTTCCTCTCCCCCCTCCCACATTCCTTTGAGTTTTGGTTTTGGTGTTTGGTGCTGCTCTTCTGTTGTTAGGGATGTTTGTTTGTTTGTTTAGTGAGTTTCCTGAATGAATTCTGTACAGTCTGAATTCATTTTTTTAAAATACACAACTTATCATCTTTTCTCAATTAGTTTAGTAGTCAGCTAATTGTTGGACAAAGATTTCCTTGAATGCATTGAACCAGTAAGTCTCCCTGACTTTGTTAGAGGTTTGTGCATGTTTGGGAGGAGTATTTCAATACTCCAGTAGGAAGTTTAAAACATTACTTTAGCCTTCACTTCTTGCTTGCGCAGAGACTCAGAGTCATCTCCAGGTGGGTGATTAGAGCCTCGTCAGTGTCTTTCCTGAGCAAATGTGCACATGTATACGGTCTTCTAGTTTTCCAGGATTATGCTGGATATTTTCAACACCCCACATAAAAATTTCATAAAAGTTGCTTTTCCTTTATAATACTTTAGTAAGTTTCTTACTTAACTCAACTGGTATTGCTACCTCAGGCAGCTGCATTATTAAACAATTGATATTAATTTTCTTTTGATAAATGCCTGTGGGACATGGCTGTTCACACTGACTGAGCTGCATCAGGTTTGATTCAGTAGTCACTTAGTTTAAATAAAAATAAGTCTGAAGAATAGAGATACCAGACAGGTAAAAAGTGACAGTTCTTGGGGCACCTGCATGGCTCAGTTGGTTAAGCCACTGCCTTTGGCTCAGGTCATGATCCTAGAGTCCTGGGATCGAATCCCACATTGGGAGCCTACTTCTCCCTCTCCCTTTGCCTCTCCTCCTGCTTGTGCTCTCTGTCTCTCTTTCAAATAAATAAATACAATCTTAAAAAAAAAAAAGTGACAGTTTTCTAGGGATGGACTTTGGAGGGTGACTCCAAACCTATTCTGTTCTTTCCACTGGCCTCTAGGCTGCTGGTTTTCACAGTTAATGTCCTTGTGTAGCTTTGGGTTTGAAGGTTACCACAGAGATTGGATGGTTGGGGTTGGATCTAAGACAAGTTGAAATGCCATAAAACTTTGTCTTTACCAAGGTTCAGCTATTTTTTTCTTAAATAAATGCTCTCCATATTTTTGCAAACCTTTGGTTAATTTCAGAGTTCTGACAAAAATCATTTTGGCCATTTTTCTTAGTATTCTCATTGCTTTTATCAAGGGGTAGATATATGGAGGTCAGAAGTGTTTTCTGTGAGAATTTTAGAAACTCCTCATGGATAGTTTCTAATATTCAGGCAAAGTTGAAACCCACTGGTTTTTAGAAAATGTTCAAGGGCCAGGTTCTAGGAAACAGAAGCATTTAAGATCAGGAGAAGAACAAAGGGTTTATGAATGAGTCGGATAAGGACCGGTTCAGAGATAGATGGGGTTTATAAAAAGAGAGAGAGAGAGAGAGAGAAGAGTTTTAGGAAGATAATAGCCAAAAGCCATTGAATGCTGCCTATGTAGTTGAGAAAACACTTTGAAAACTACTGATTTGAATGATCTCCTGAAAGGTCATTGTGATTTTTATTAGAGCAATTGCAATGGGAGGGCAAGGTGGAATCTTAACTGCAGCATGTTGTGACATAAGTGGGAAGCAAAAAAGAGAAAAACGTCGCGGCCGGCGCGACAAATCGACCAGGAAACGTGAGGGTAAGAGGATGGTGAAAAGTAATTAAGAGACAAAGAGGCGGGGGCAGGAGGGACACGGAGGAGGATGTCCAACAGTGCTGGTTTTATTCCACATCTTATAAGCATTTATAAGGCAGACCACAATAGAAGGAGTAATACATCACTACCTAGTCAGATGACTGCAAGTTTCTATAACAAGTTTACATTAACTACAAGCAAATCTCATGATGCCAGGTAGTCTCGGCTAAAGCCATTAGCAAGACAATCAACCAGGGAGTAGGTTATGGGAGGTACAGGAACAACAAGGACCAACTAAGAATTCATGACCCTGACCACATTGTTCCCTTCTGTAGGGAGAGTGTGTGAGAAGTCACGTAGGCAAGCTCATGACACATAGCACAGACCCTTTCTCAGTGTTACTCAACTTTCCCGTCCTTAACCCCTTGTCAAGCTGTCTGGACTTTAAAGGAGACACAAGTCAGGGCCTGGTTTGGTCCTCGACTCCAACCGTGCCGTGACCTCCAACAAAACAGTTTCTTAGGCCAAAGAAACTGGGCTATGAATGAAAGGAGAGATAATATAGGCCAGTCTTTGGAATGTGGAGTAACAAAAGTTGCTTTTCACAAATGATGAAGCATGGGACACTGCATCCAAAACTAATGATGTACTGTATGGTGACTCACAGAACATTCAAAAAAAAAAAAAGTGGCTTTGTCCCAGGGATCATTTTAACCACTTTACTCTCTATTTACAAACTTTTCTTTTGGTCCCTCTCCTAGACCGTAGGGTCATCACTAGTGGTTTGTCTTTGGGAATAAGAAAGATGATTTTTCTTCCATTGTATGGGAAAGAAATGTGGCCCTACACAGATAACTTATATCTTCATGCAGATTCTCAATGACAGTGTATGACTGTGGCTTTGTGAGGAGCAGTGGCCTGGAACATATATTAAATCTGAGAAAACTGAGATGAAATCCCACCTCCATCACTTTACTGGTACCCGAGGCATGACCTCAGCAAAGTTACTTGGCTCATTCAGCCTCACTTCTCTCCTATGGATAGTACTACTAATCTATCAAGATTGTTGTGTAGATTAATTTAGATTGTACCTAGGTTTCATAATAAAGGAGAGAATGCTATATGAGGATGGAAAATTACCCTTTTAATCTCAGTTTTCTCACCTATAATATAAAAGAGTTGTAGTACCTAATCTCCATGCTGCCTTCCGGCTCTAACCAAATGGGCCTCCAATATCTTTTCGTTAGTACTATTCTTTATGTACTTTGTGGACTAGATAGATACTTGGAATTTGTTGATGACTTTCACCATTCTGTGTAAGATAGTTTCCATTAGAAAAGACATTTAGAATTCCAAGGGATTGACTTACAAATAAATTTGAAAGATAGCTTTGCTGAGCTGGAGTGTACTTTTAAATAAATGAGCTCATCCCAGGACATATAATAGAAAGCACTCAGCCAGGCATATTTTAGATCCTTTAGAAAGGAGCCTTGAGCAGATAAACACCTGGCATGATACCAGATCCCAAAGATATCAAAGCTATGTTTTGGGAGCCCTAGATTGATTGTTCTACTTGAAATATTTCTAAGTGTTTGTGAAAGTTTGTAACTGCTAGTTTTGGGTGGTTGAGGAGACTTTAAAGCAATTACCCAGATGAGGAAGAAAGGCAGGCTTGAAACCAGCCAGACAGTGTGTAGGAAAAGAAATAAAGAGGTGAAGCAAGAATGACTCAATGGATATAGGAGGATTGGTGAGACCAACAGAGCAGAATGAGACCAGGATTAGATAAGGGACTCAGAGACACAGGAAAAGGAGGAACTAGAGGCCAATTGAGGCTGAACTGGGCTAGAACAGAAAGAACAAAACAAAAATGATTTGCTTCCTCAGAGACTGATTTCTTTTTCTGACCAATGCTCTCAGCTTGTTGAGTTCATTGACGTACTTTGGTAGAATTTTATTTGGGTAGACATAGTGTAAAGGATAACCAACAATTGAGAAATTGCTCATTTTCTATTTGCAGATTAGTACTTTAAGGATTAAGAAAATATGCTCTGTGATTTTGAAGGCAAAATGACTATGAAATAAGAATACTGAAAAAGAACACCGTATTTATTGTGATTTTATTATTTATTCACTTTCCATGAAACTTAATACAGTGTCTCAACTACAGTTTCTTTCTGAATTGTGAAAGAAAGAATTTCTACTTCAAAAAAAAAAAGAATTCCTACTTCAATTCTTTCTTCTCCCTTTGCTTATTCTTCCCAACTGATGGTGCATAAATTTATTTTTAAAATTAAAGACGGGGGGGCACCTGGGTGGCTCAGTGGTTAAAGCCTCTGCCTTCAGTTCAGGTCATGATCCCAGGGTCCTGGGATCGAGCCCCACATCGGGCTCTCTGCTCAGCAGGGGGCCTGCTTCCTCCTCTCTCTCTCTCTCTCTCTCTCTCTCTCGCTGCCTGCCTTTCTGCCTACTTGTGATCTCTGTCTGTCAAATAAATAAATAAAATCTTTAAAAAAAAAATTAAAGACGGTGGGCAGGTTTTCCCCTGGGAGTGTTCCAATTTTGTACTATTTCTTGAGGTAATAAGAATTGTCAAGGGTAGCCTAGGAATCCCCCATCTATGTTGTCTGCTTTACTGGAGATTTCATATCCACTCAAGAAACTTTGCTCACAGGGTACCCGGCTGTCTTTCGGTTAAGCATCTGCCTTTGGCTCAGGTCATGATGTCAGGGTCTTGGGATCAAAGTCCTGAATGGGGCTCCCTGCTCAGTGAGGAGTCTGCTTTTCCCTCTTCTTTTGCCCCTTGCCCTTGCCTGTGTTCTTTCTCTCAAGCTCTCTCCAACAAATAAATAAATTCTTCAGAAAAAAAAAAAAAAAAGGAAACTTTGTTCACATATAACTTCTGGCAAGAGAGGATGACTGTCAGGTCATTGCCTGGCCCCTTGTCTGAGTGGACCCTTTGGATGGGACTACTGATGAGCCAGGGCTCCTGTAGGCAGCTAGCCCTAGAGATCTTCCTCAGCAACCTGCAAATGAAACTAATGTTATGAAAGATTTCTCCAAAGACAGGCATTTTAAATTAGCCAAATGACTCTAACAGGGCATATCTCAGGAAGATTTAAGGCAGAGCTGGTAGCTGTGCCAGCCAAGAGGCCTGCTCTGCCAGTCGAAAGGCAAGCACATCCTTCCCTGCCAACTTGCAATGAGATGGTTCCTGCAGTGACAGCAGATCTACCATGCATGTTTGATTTAAGGCCCTCTATTACCATACCTTTGTAATTATCACCAGATGGTGATGAGTCCTGGGAAAAGTGTAAGTCTTAAGTGTGGAGATCCAGGAGCCTAATCAAAATGCAGCCCATAGCGTATCTCTTTCTTCTTGATGTCTCACCTCTTTTCAAACAATTGTTATTGGTTTGAGAAAACTTATAGCACAACTCTTTGCCAATAATTGTGATTCGTTTTCACTTTGCTTATCAGAATGTGTTTCATAAGGTTCTGATGGTGTTCAAGACATCTTACAGGAGGTATGGCTTTTCTCTAAGTTGACTGGCATAGATTTCATATTTTATATGCAGTTGTGGGAAAGATTTGTAAAGCCTCCTTTGGCTTATAAATTCTCTTATTCTGGGTTAGCATTCTCATGGATTCTCATGGATTTTTATCAGGATTCTGCAAGGCAGACATTATATTGCTGATATTTTCTAGTTCTTATTTTGAGTCAGAGATACTTAGACTAATCATTCTACTTTTTTCCTAGTTAGGGATAATATGTTACTGTATAGTATATATGCATACTGCAGATTTTAGAGGATTTGTATGTGTGAGAGAAGTTACCTTTTCTTGATAAGACATAACTTTAGACAGTAATATTATATTAAATATTCAACTTTGCCCAGTGCCCTGTGTTCCATCCATGGTGACACCATGTGGTATGAAAGAAAGAGACCTGGGCTTAATTCCTGATGATCTCATTGAAAATCTGAACTCTTCTTATTTGTGAATAGGTGTGACCATGAATATATCTCTATTCCTCTAGGCGTCAGATCTCTTCTACAATATGGCGGCCTTGGAATAGACTGTCTCCAGGGCCTCCATGTCTGACATCTATGATTCCATGAGGACAAGGGTCCCTCTTCTTAAGGAATTAACCATTAGTATCCATGTATATATTTAGTATATAATTTCATAACCAATTATTCATGACACTCATGACTAATATATCCTTTCTCCTTTGATGTCACCCCACCTGTCTTGTATTATTGCAGATAATGGAAATTTGGGGAGTTTGAAATAAAAGAAGGCTATAACAGCATCATTCCTACATTCATGGATTCGGGGTTAGAATGAGAATAGCTTCTTTTGGTTTGGGGAATGTTATGACCACTGAGACACCTATGTACTATATATATATATAAATCTTGACTTCCCAGCCAAATGATAAGTCCCTGAAGATCTGGGAGTTCTAAATATCAGTTCTAAATATCCCTAGTACCTATCATTTAATATAACATGATTTTTTTTGTATGTGTATAAAAAATGCTTATGAAAAAACTATGTGGGCTAAAGAGTTCCTTGTAATCACTGAAATGTAAATGATTTTCCACAGAAATCAATGAAAAAGGGATATAGAAATGAATAATTTGATCTATTTTGGGAAACTGAAATTCACTCTGGAGTGATTAGTGGTTATTTGGTTTTTAATTGACAATAACACTCATAAGACATACTATCATATTGTATATAAATAAGTAGTTGCTACTTCCAAAATAGCTTACCTAGTATATAGTTATATACTAGGTATCTGTCTGGTTCCACCCTCCACCCCCGAAAAAAAACCCCACTATAAATTGAGGACCAGAATTTTTCAGTTTGAAGACAAATATCTCAATCTCACAACATTTAGGGATGTCTTTCCTCTTTGAACTCTATAGCTATGACTTTGTCCTGTTGGTTTGGAACTATGATGTATCTTTTCTTGCAGGAACATGCTGTTACCATAGGTAGTCTTTGATACTTGTCCTGCCTCCTCAGCTAGATTGTAAACTTGTTGAGAGAAAATACCATGTATCTCATGATCCTGTATTCCAAGTATCTAACAGAGTTTTCCTTATCTAAAAAAAAATGTTCAATTAATATTTGCTGGAATCCTATAAGTAGGGCAAGATGCCGTTGCAAGCTCACCATAAAATCAACAAACATTAGTCTACTTATTGAACTTCCTAATTCATGAAACAACCTTAATACAGAAATAGTTATTTTTCTATTATAGAATTTAACTACTCAAATTTTTGTTATTCTGTTTTCCTTATGTCAAAAGATATATTTAGATCTTTTGGATACTGCCATAGAATTTAGCCTGGGATCTTTTGTAGGTATTGGGTATTTCAAAATTTAAAATACCTTTAATTCAACTAAAACAACAATTTATTGGATAACTGAGTTTTTCCCCCCTTTATCAACATGTAGCACACATTAAAATTTGAGGCAGCTTTCTAATTACTGAAAGAAGATAGTAAATGTTAATAGAAATTTATGTGCTATCTGATACCTATCTCAGAAATGCACTGTAAAGAATCCTTAAATTTACATATTTTGCCTAGATTTTGAAGAATTTGGGGGTTTTGTTTAGAAGAAAACTATGCTAGACCTCTTAAAGAACAGTAAATAAAACATTTATAAAGGCAGTATAAAAGGGGCACTCTAGGAAAATCTATATTAATCAGAGTCTCTAGAGTCCTTTTTAAGATTCAGGATAAGAAAGTAATTTCTCTCATTAAACTCCCTTGGTGTGAATATGATAGTTCAATATTTCATAAATATTTAATGTATTATTATTTCCTACAACCTATGAGTGTTTGGGCAATTGAAAGAATTGTTTGAAATATGAGTATATGTCTGGCTGTGTGGGGAAATGTGTGATTATAAATGCTTGACACTGTATGTCTTGAAAAATGGGGAAAAATAGTTTCTAAGTTTTAGAGAGGGCAGAAAGGATGTTTGGTAAGATTCTTTACAGTATAAATTTGAAAATGCCTGTGAGTGCTTCTTCGTCCTTAATTCTTAAAGTATTATTATTATTAAAGATTTATTTATTTAGAGAGAAAGAGAGCACCAGGGCATGTGATGGGGGTGGGGGGAGAGGCACAGAGGGAGATGGGGAGAGAGAATCTCAAGCAGATTTCCTGCTGAGTGTGGAGCTGGACCCCGGTTTGATCAAAAGTCAGAAGCTTCAGTCAGAGTCAGAAGCTTAACCAACAGAGACACCCAGGTGCTCCTTAAAATATTATTATTAAAAATAATATCACTAATACAAACAATGGACCTGACAGAGGTAAAATGTTGCAGAAATCATGCTACGTGCCTTACTTGTTTAAGCTTGTTTAAGCCACAGCTCTGCAATGTAGGCATTAACATTTCTTTTACACTGAAATAAACTGGAACTTAAATACTTAAGAACTTGAAGCAAATAAGTGCTGAAACTAAGTCTGATTCCCATTCTAAAGATTCATGCTCTTAAATCGCATCATGTTGATTTCCTGTGTTGAGGAAAAGTTATTTTTCCTTTTACTATCTAAAATATAGGTAGTTCTTTGCATAATGTTTCTGGCACTGTCTCTCATAGGAGCTTCCAATAACTGCCAGTCACATGGTGACAATTATGCTTGATTAAGCAGATCCAGTAAGTACTTGATCGACTTTTTCCCATAAATGCTGACATTCTGCAGCCAAAGGGAAAAGAACACTTGCCATTATTCTAAGCACTCTGGCCATCTCCCCTTGTCCCTCCCAGCAACACCCAGCTGAGTTTCCTAAGAACAGTGTTCCCAGATGCTTACTTAGACTCAGCCCAGATTCCAGGGTTTCTATCAAATGCTTTCTTGGGTAATCTGAATTTCTGAGGTCTGTAAGCCCTATAAACTGACAGGGGATGATTTGTGAGATTTGAGACAATGTTTGGCAAAGTGTCATTGTTGCTATTCGTTATTCTATCCCTGATAATTCACTTCTATAGATTTTGAAGTCTTTACAATGGAATCCTCTAAAAATACATAGGAAAAAGTGCTTTGAAAATTATAAATTAAAAAAAAAAAGAAAATTATAGATTTGTGTTATTATGACAACGTGAACAACTCCATGAGAGAACACTGTAGCTATTGACTAGTACATTGATTTATAGTCTGCTGAAAAGATGACTTCAGTCATGATTCTCAAAAGGTGTATCAGAATTGCTCAATGAGTTAGGTACTGCTCTGGGTCTATGCTCCCTGCCTCAGACTATCTTTCTACCAAACATAGAGTATTAGGGTAATATAAGCGCCTTAAGACAATAAAGTTTAATTCTGTGTGGCACTCATGTGGGTCAAGCAGCATTCCTGAATGGCTCTCCTCCACAAATGCCTCAGGGATTCAGGCTTTTCCTATCGTGGGCTCCATAGTTCAGTGTCCATTGTTTCCAGCTATTCAGATAAAGGGGTGGGGAAGCAGAGTAAGGAAAACCTAGTGAGGTGAGAACATGAGCCTCAAAGGAGATTTGATGGGCCAAGTCCTAACTTTGTCTAGACCTGGTCACATAGACACAACCAAACGCAGGAGGGCTGATAACATACCCAGGTGGCTAATAGACACAGTTCAGTGAACACATAGCATTTTTTTCTGCTTCATTGCTTATGTTAAGTCTATATAAAGCAGAGAAAAGCAAAATCAAGTAAGCATGGAAATTTTGATCATAATAGAATTTTAATGGGTACCCAACAATGCCTTTAGAATTAATACAGCCCTGTGCAAAGAATATATGACCATAATGTGACTTTTAGGCAGGGTATTTTCGTTTTCATAATCTATAGAATGGTGCTTGGGACAACCCAAATGGGGGCAATTGATCAGGGATACATGAAACCAGGGCCTGTTTTAGGCAACATACAGCCCGTCTTGTTGCACAGGCCTCTGCTCTCACAAAGGCTCCATATTTGTGTTAATGCTCTGCTATTGCTGTCTTAAGAGTCCTAATAAATTTGAACGTGGGGCTCTGCATTTCATTTTGCACTGGGCCATTATTCTAAGCTCTCTGGACATCCCCCATTATGTAGCTTGCCCCACCTGAAACTCATGCCTTATCAGAGACCAACTCTGGGCTCAATGATAAAATGAAGAGCCAGTCTTCAAAATACAGTTAATGCCAATTAACTTTTTAAAGAAGACAAGTTAGTGTGTGTGTGTGTGTGTGTGTGTGTGTGTGTGTGTGCATGCATATGAATATACTTCCATGCAGGAATGTTTTTTTTTCAGGAAAGAGTTCATTGGGAGCAATTGTGTTTTAATTGATATTCATCGAGCATCATCCGTTGCTTATTGTTAGCTACTCATGTGAAGAGTTGGTTGATGTCTGTAGCATAAACATTTGTTTCAGATAAATGGGCGTTTCAGTTGGATAAGTTTTAATTAAGCAATCTTTATTGTATAAGTAGTCATTTTTGAAACCAGGAGAAAGCTACTGTAATTTGCTAATTCTGTTATCCAGAATCTGAAGATGTTGAATCTTGGCTACTATAACCTTGAGTACAATTTTGGCTATAAATGTCCCAAATAAGGAATAAGAAACTTTTCCAATGTATTGTTTGATTTTTTTTTTCCTCTCTTACAAATACCAGGACACAACTGACCTCTTCGCCAACTCATAGAATTATCTGGTTCTGAGAAAGACAATTATCATACAATCTCTCTGATATGAGGAATTTGAGAGGCAGGGCCGGGGGTCATGGGGGGTAGGGAGGGAAAAAATGAGATAAGATGGGATAGGGAGGGAGACAAACCATAAGAGACTCTTAATCTCACAAAACAAACTGAGGATTGCTGGGGGGAGGGAGGGAGAGAGAAGGTAACTGGGTGATGGACATTGGGAAGAGTATGTGCTATGGTGAATGCTGTGAAATGTGTAAGCCTGATGATTCACAGACCTGTACCCCGGGGGCAATAATACATTAAATGTTAACAAAGAAAGAAAGAAAGAAAGAAAGAAAGAAAGAAAGGGAGAAAGAGAGAAAGAAAAGAAAGGGAAATAAAGTATGACTGAAAAAGGGGGAAAAAAAGAATCATCTGGTTCTAAAATGAATGATTTATTTTTAAATCTTGCTTCATACCACTTGCTTAGATAACTACTTTAGCTTTTCACATTTCATAAGAATTTATTTACACATTTGCCAAAGGAGCACACTGAACTCCCAACTCCTTGAGAATAGGTGCTATTGCTATTCATCTTGCTATTTCCAGAGCCTAGTATAGTTTCTAGGTGCCTAGAACATGTTCAATAAATATTTGATGAAGGAATAAATAAGTCATGGTAAAAAAAAAATCATTTTTCTTTCAGCAAAACAAATATTTCCAAGTCTCAAAGGAAGCTTCTGTTCTTAGTAAGGCCAAAATCAGGGTATTTTTGCTTTACAGGAATGTTTTAGGGGAGCCTGGGTGGCTCAGTGGGTTAAGCCTCTGCCTTCGGCCCAGGTCATGATCTCAGGGTCCCCGCGTCTGGCTCTCTGCTCGGCGGGGAGTCTGCTTCCCTCTCTCTCTCTGTCTACTTGTGATCTCTTTCTCTCTGTCAAATAAATAAATAAAGTCTAAAAAAAAAAAAAAGAATGTTTTAAATTTGCATTATCCTTTAGCCCATAATAGCTTTATTCTAGGAGGGGATGGAAAAAAGCATACTCTTAGTAAATGAAATTTTGAAACATCTGAAGGATAAAAATAGTATGTATTTGACTTTCATATTTATAAATTCATTATTTTGTTGAAAGAACCTTTTTTCCTGTTTAAAAAAATGAGTTGCTTGAGTATATTCACATAACACACATATAAGTAAAGAACAATATACATAGGTTTCAACAGATATATATGTTAATATTCTTTTGCATTAAACTGGTTGTTAATAATATAATTTTTTCCCCATGGTCTGCTAGTAAGGACCATGACTAGGGGTCACTAACCTTTTGTTTAAGGCTGGGATTGTTTAACTTACTGTATGAGTTTTTTGTGGCTGCCATAACAAATTATCACAAACTTGGGATGCCTGGTTGGTTCAGTCATTAAGCTTCTGCCTTCGACTCAGGTCTTGATCCCAGGGTCCTGGGATAGAGCCCCCCACATCCAGCTCCCTGCTCGGGGGGAAGCCTGCTTCTCCCTCTTCCAGTCCCTCTGCTTGTGTTCCCTCTCTTGCTGTGTCTCTGTCAAATAAATAAATAAAGACTTCAAAAAAAGTGATCACAAACTGGATGGCTTCAAACAATGGAATTTTATTTTCTCCTTATTCTGGAAGTATGAAGTTCAGAATCAGTTATCACTGGACCAAAATTCCAAGTATGTCTGCAGGGCCACACGTGTAGAGTCTGTAGAAGAGGATCCATTCCTTGCTGCTTGCAGTTTCTGAAAGCTGTCAGCATTCCTCGGTGTATGGCCCATCAGTTGAATCGTCAAAGGCAGCACCTACAGCCTTCTTTGCTCTGTCTTCACACTGCCTTCTCTTCATTGTGAAAGAAATCTCTTTCTCTCTCTTATAAGGACACTTATAATTATATTTAGGGCCCACCAAGACAATTCAGGAGAATCTCCCTATCTCAATATCCCACGCTGAATCACGTCTGCAAAGACCCTTTTCCCAAATAAGGTAACACTTATGAGGTTCTGTTAGACTAGGATCTTCTGTCTTTGGGGCGGGTGGGCAATTATTCAGCCTACTTCATTTTTGTGCTGCCCATTTTTGTGTTACTAAGTAGTGGGATTCTAGATGATATATAATAGTGCATTTCTCTCTATGCTCACTGACACAGGAATGAGGTACCTTGTAATCAGTGAGTGCTGGAGAAACTATAATGTAAATAATGCTATAAGGGAAATGCTATAAGGAAAGAAGCAGGCTTTGGCAAGTAGGGCTCAGAGAGGGAGCTCATAACTTCATGATAATACTTCACATAAATTAAAGTAATGTTAATTGTCTCTCCCAAAGCAAGGCCATTAGGCAGTTTATTGCTCCTACCTTAAAGATTTATTTTGGTATTTTTTGTGGTCCCGCCTTTTCAATGGTATTTCACTTTTTACCCAGAGGGGAGATGAACACCTCCATGAGAGTCCTTCCTGGCATGTTTCATCTCTAAGGATAACAAGAGGAGGACATAACTGACTAAATAGGTTCTGATGAGCTCTGCAGCAATAAAAAACAAAGGCCTCCAGAAAGAGATCAGTTGGTGGAGCTTCATTCTGAAACCCAGTTCCTAACAGGTGGAAAGAGCAAGTGTATCTATATTCCCTGGTTATGAACCACTAAACTGTCAGTGACCTTGTCGCTGAACAAGGAAGAATTTTCTGTTTCGTTTTTCCCACTGTGTTGAGGTAAGGTATTTGAACCGTGAAAGAAGATGTTTCATTTCTTTGATACATTTTTATTCATCTCCTACTATGTACCAGCTATTAGGTATGGCTAATACAATTGCTTTCTTTGTCCCTCTGTCATTGGGTTTCCATGTAATTTTCAAGATTCTCCAAACTTTGCAAAGTTCCCTGCCTGGTCATTTACAACTGATCCAAGGTCAAAAAAGGACAGCTTAGTTGGAAAGGGAAAGAAAAAAAGAGAGAGAGAGAGAGGAAAAAAAAACACCAAAACCAAGAACACTAAGAAGTTACATAAATGTCCTCTAGCACATTCCCTGTTCTGAGGGCTAATGTACTGTAGCAATTCATCAGTCATTCTAATAGTCTTTTAACTTCTGTCAGAAAGCCTACTAAATGCTAACATCTTAAATGTTTAATATTCTAAAACATATTTTCATTAATCATGCAAATTATCTGGGCATCCATATTTTACAATAACCTCTTTTGAGATTAAGAGGCTCAAAGCTTTGTGTCTGAGAGACCCATGTTAGTGAGTGGTACAGTAGGTGAAATATAACTTAGAATTAAGAATTTCAGCAACGAAAAGTTGCTAGTAAAATTCCAGTATCCATGTGCAATCACATTCACAAAAAACCCCCAATTGCTATTAATGTCAGATATTTCTGATTAGGTAAAAGCAGCAAAGTTCATTCTGTTTTATTACATAGCTGATGGATGGATATTAATGTTGGTAGATGGTATATTGTCCCAATAGAAATGACCCCATGTTTCATAGCAAAATACTGTGAGCTTGGTTATTAGTAAAAGATAGAACATGTGTTCTATGCGGTTAGGTTGGCTCAGTTGCACCACGAAAACCTCCATTTATGTGCTGCCATTCATCCCTATTCCAGGGATTCTTAGCTGTGTGGAAAAAAGGAGAAATATGTGTGTGGACTCATGAGACAGGTGGATAAGGAATTGAAAGGGGGTAAAGGGCATGAGTTTCGCTAGTGTTAGTGGAAATGCTTTACCCTGAAGCTGTTGGTCAGTAAGGGTGGAGGCTAATAGTGAGACAGATAGTAATGATCTGAGACCATGTAAATAAAGTTATGCTGGACTCACAGAGCAGTGCTCATTAGACTCAAGAACATGACCTAAGTAACTGAAAGTCATGAGTGGTAGCGGATCAGGGCACTAGTCTGGCTACCAACAGGGTCGATGGCATGATCAAATTAGGATAATTCAAGGACGGCCTATTTATAAAGGGACTAGTTGCAAAGATATGGGCAGGGTGGAGGGTAAGGGAACCATTAAAGTCTGTGCAGATAGTGAGCTAACAAGCCACAGAGCTGTTGTTAATTCTAAACTTTTGGAGATGAGAGAAAGGAGCAATTACCAAAATCGGAAGGAAAGAGTCAGATACAGAATGACAATTTTAGGTGACTAGTGACCTTTGATTGAGACAGGTAACACAAGGTGATGTCATGGAGCAAATAAAGACACTGACCTCATTCCTCTCTCCCCCCAGTTTCCTTTCCCCCCAACCCCCAAGTCTCCTAATGGGGCTTCCCACTCATTGTTCCCAACAGGAACCTGAGGGCACAGATCAAGGATGTAGTCCATAGCGGAGCCTCTCTCAATGAACATCAGGGTTTCACATGTGGAGAGGGGTTCTGGAAGAAGACATACATGGTCAGAAACATCTAATTTTGGTCTAAATACCACTTCTTTGGTTACAAGACCAAAACTCATAGCCACACTTTGAATGATTTCCTTGTGTCTCTTTGTTGTTGTTTCACTCAGTTCTTAAATTTTCTTTTATGGTTGCCTTCTTTCACAATATCTCCTACTGCTGTTTCCATTAACAAAATTTCTAGTGGCCGAACCACCTTACCCTCTGAGGAATCAGATATTTAAAATATATACATATATAGTTAATGCTATCCAGACAGTTCATTATTCTCTCTATATAGCTTTTTCTAGTATAACAGTGGGAATTTTAATGTCTGTAGTCTATGTTGCTAAAGGGACAGTGAAATCTTCACTTTTTTCCATGGTTTACCTTTTCATCATATTTCCCCTAGTAAAATATTCTAACCATTATTTCCTGAACCGTGAGTTCTAAGGTGCAGTAAAAAAAACAAAAAACAAAAAACAAAAAACAAACTTAAGGAAAATGTATCTTTTGCTCTATGGAAGGGCAGGTTTTTTTTTTTTTTTTTTTTTTTTGAGAGCATTTTCAATGATTGTTGCAGGAATGAATGAGTAAAGGCTTCAAGAATGAAATAGTTGCAGAAAACCCACTTACTTTTGTACATAAGCCCATGCAGCAGCCCTCCGGGTACAAGTACTTATGTATCTCCTTTTGTTGAGTTCTCTATTTTTTTATGAATATGCATATTGGGGGAAAAACTTCCATCTGCTCTCTTTTAGCTGATTATATCACATTTTGGAGCTGCGCATCATTATGGAGCTTCAGAGAAAGACGATCATTTACATTACATATGGATATAAAGTAGAGAAGGAGTTGATGAATTGCAAACAAGTATAATTTATATGGACAAAGTGTGCCAGAAGTGCTTTTCACCCCATTTTACTCTGCAAATGGAATGATTCCTGCCCATTCACTTGGCGTGGTGCCCAAAAAGTCGAAGAGGAAAACGATCCCGTTTGCCTTCTGCATCAGGATTCTACTCCGTCCCTCTGAGGGAACAGTGCCCTGCATTTCAGGCCTACCAGGGATCCCAGGAGGTCAAAGGAGATCTCTGAACACACTAATGCCATTTAAAAGTTTTTTCCATCATGGCTTCTTAATTTACGATAGACATCATGCAGATCCACTAATACTCAGACTGTTGGTGATTCAAATGTGAGACGTTTGCATGATGAAGAAAGAAAGGGAGAGTGATGAAAAGCTTGTTATTTTCCTCTGCACTGTGATTTTCCCACGGCAGATCATTTGCCTAAGTGCCATTAACTTTGTAAATATGTAAAAATCTGCATTTAGGGTGTCCTTCTAAGGGCTTCTGTGTGGGTTACAGCACAATGAACTGCGACTCCATATTGTAAAGACCAGGGAGGGCCCAAGGTGCAGTATTAGGAGTAATAACCCCACATCTTTTATTGATTTAATTTTATTCATGAATATAAGCAGTTATTTATATACTCAAATTGTTTGGTCTTCAAAAACGATTATTCCTGGGGTGCCTGGGTGGCTCAGTAGGTTAAAGCCTCTGCCTTCGGCTCAGGTCATGATCTCAGAGTCCTGGGATCGAGCCCCACATCAGGCTCTCTGCTCTCAGGGAGCCTGCTTCCCCCTCTCCCTCTGCCTGCCTCTCTGCCTACTTGTGATCTCTGTCTGTCAAATAAATAAATAAAATCTTTAAAAAAATGATTATTCTTGTTGTGTGCCAAGTGTGAGGAATCAAAACTAAATGCAACATGGCCTCTTTCTAATCTATCAGAACCCGACAAAAAAATATTCTGTCATGACAAAATGGTCATTATCTGTGAGGTTCTGTTAAATCCGCTGATTCTCACTGCTATGGCACAACACGGTTATCCTAGCCCTCAGACAATCGGTGTCTGAAGAATTTCAAATCACTACAAGCCCAGGCCTGTATTATGGTAACATGTGCACTGCTTTCATTTTGTGTTCAGATATCAGTTTTTATTCACATGACATGCACTGTGCTGAATGTTTTGTGTACATTATCTCATTTAAGCAGCACAGATATATGAAATGTTAGTATTATATTTCATAGAGGATAAGAAAACCCAAAAAACCTAAACTCAGAGGCTAAGTGACTTACACAAAGTCACACAGTGCTCAAACCAGGACCTCTAGGTCAACATTGGATGTGATCAGATGAATTCAGTGGTAGGACAGGGGGTAGCCTAAAGTAAGGGTTCCTTTTATCTTATTTCGGTAACCAAGAAACCTGGTCATATTTTAGAAACTGCTGTTCTTTTATCTATATTTAGTTCCTATTCATTTTTGTCTCAACCTTTACATAATTCTAGCATGACATCCTGTGCGTCCTGATTAGTTGAACGGTTTTCTTTGATGGTGTAGAGGGGATGGAAGAGTGTGCGTGTGTGGTATGACAGAGTATCTACAATTTCTTCATATTATTTTTCTCAGAACTTAGGCTTGTAACGGAAGTTTCTCAACATGAAATGTCATCATGTCATCAATTTGGCCTCACTCAGGAAGTTGCAGGGCGCTTGACTAACCTCAGTGAATTAGATGTTGTCTAAAACCTGATAATCTTGAGCTGACTATCATTTTAGAAGTTTTAAGAGTTATTTTATTAACCATCTTGGAAATTTAATTGATAAAAAAGAAAAGCTTCTGATAACAAATTTCAGAGTGAAAATATATTGGTACTTGTATCGGCAATAGAATCGAGGGGGCAGAATTTAAAAGAGTTCATTTTTGTTCTTAACAAAAAACGTATTATGGAGATTTTATCCGTTTATCTGGATTAAAATTTCTCTAACTAGGCATACTTTCACCACATACTTGAATTTGTAAACATAAGATGTTCTTGGGATCAGAGCAATCACGGCATCCCAGGACAGTTTTACAATCTTTCTGTACCGAGAGACAGCTTATTCAGTGACAGGCTGTGGCAAGATCTTCGTGCAGATTCTATGATCCAGAGGCTTTCATTGGCATAGTCTTGGGCAGCATATGCGTTCCATGTCTCAGAATTTTTGTGTGAATAAAGAAATGACTGAGACCAGGACTCTCACCACATTTCAATCTGGAAACACAAAGCCATCTGGGAACCATGAAAATGTTACTTTCTAACCACCTTCCCATCCACTCTTGAAAGGCTAAGACTCCTGTCTGTCTCCTAGTCAAAAGCAGCCAAAAGTCTAAGTCTTTCAACTACCTTACAACCTTGGCTGAACTATGTCTAGCCTTTTTGCTTCTCTTTATCCAGCTTGCATGGTCGAGAGAAAAACCCAAGGAAAGCGAGCAGCAGGGATCCAACAGGTAAAATCAAGGGCCGCAGCACTCCTTTAGTGTGAGATATGCTTTTGCTACAGGTGTCCTTTTCAGCACTGTGCTATGTGATGGGGCTGTCCTTCTGGCAACTTGAACCTCATGGTGTTTCCACTCCTCTCTCCTTCTCTCTTTGTAGGAATCCAGTCTCTCTTCCTCTTCCTCAGCCTCCTCAAGGCCTTTGCAGCACTTCTGCTCAAAAGCATTTCCCAAAATCCTCGAACTGGGTACCAGATCTTTATTTTGAAGGAAAAGAAACTGTGGCTGGGTAAGCTTCACCAGTGATTTCTACCATTTTACAATCAAACAGTTCCTTACATGCTTCCTAACCTACAAATTTCTTGCTGTCCTCATAAAGAAGCTGTACTCTCTAGAATTCCCTGAGGCAGCAGGTTGATTAAAGTTTAAAAATTATGGTCAGAGGCTGTGCTGTGTTCAAGGAGGTCCTAGAATAATCTATTTAGAGTTGTAGCCATAGTTAGGAGCAGGACCAGGATGGAGGCAGCATGTTGGAAATTTGAAATTGAAACACTATTTCCTGCTGTGGAGGGGGAAGGATAGGTGTAGGCATGTGATTTACTCCTGACCTGGGCACTGCATTTGGGAGTAAATCTCATGGATCTGGAAAAATATACTAGAAATTAACAGTGTAATAATGTCTCCCAGCATTCGAAATAACACTTTGTGTTTCCTGATTTTTCCTAAGGTATTGTGTTTTATTTATTAAAGAAATGTTTAGATCACATTGGAAGGTATTTACCTATAGACTAAGTACATTGATTTAGATGTAAATACAGAATCCGTTATATGGGAATAATTATTATATTCGTTGCCCTCCAGCAAATGCTTCCTAAATGCCCACTCTGTACAGGTCTAATACCAGGCACCAGATTACAAAGCTGTCACAAGGAGATCGTGGTCTTGTGGAAAGATAAGTGCCTCTGAAATAGATAAAGTATAATAAAGTGCTATGACCAACAGAAATACAAGTTGCTAAGGAAACCCAGAGGAGAAAACCAAAGGAAATCATGGAAGGCTTCACAGAGTAAGTGACTTTTGTGATGAATCTTAAAACAGAAAACAAAGGGAGACTCTTGGATATAAAAAAAAAAATAGGAGCCACTCCAGGAAAATAAATAGCATAAGAGAAGTCCCAAAAGAAATTGTGAATTTGTGGAATTGCAAGTAGATTATAGAGAGTGTAGAGTAAGAGGAGGGGGAGGAAAGATATGATTCATAGGGTAGGTCAAAAGTGGTTGAGAAGAACCTTATATACCCTGGAAGAAAGTTCAAAAATTATACTGAAGATAGTGAGGAGCTATAAAACAAAACAAAACAAAAACAACTTCAAGCTGGAAGTCATGATTTGATTTACATGTTGGACCTTTCTGGAGGCTGGGTGGAGGATGGATTAAAAGGTAGGGCACTGGTAGAATAGGGGTCAGTTGGAAAGCTATTGCACTATTTCATAAATGAGCTCATGAGGTCCTAAAGCAAGACAGCAACCATAGGAAGGGTTAGAAAGTCATGAATGGCAAAGCACTTCTAGAGGTAGGACTTGATTACATACTGAATCTGTGAGAATTGAATCTATGAGAAGGGTATATATGAGATGATATGAGAAATGATTTTCTGTTTGGGGTAACTGGTTGGGTATTGGCGTCATTAAAGAAAGAGCTTTGTTTGGAATAAAAAAGCAGAGACAAATTTTTAGAGAAAAGTCAAGAGATTTGGCTATGTTGATCTGAAGCTTCTAGAGTCCTATGTTGGACTCCTTTCCCCACAAATTAGAATGTTGAAGCATTAGCCCCCATATATGGTATTTGTAGATGGTGTTTTGGGGAGATAATTAGGTTTAAATGAGGATGTGAAGGTGGGGCCTTCGTGATTGGATCAGTGCCGTTCTAAGAAAAATCACCGGAAAGCTTGCTATCTCTGACGTGTGAGGATATGGTGAGAAGGCAGCTGTCTGTGAGCCAGGAAGAACTCTCATTAGAATCCAGCCATGCTGCAACATGATCCTGAACTTTTGGACTTCAGAATTCTAAGAAAATAAGTTTCTGTTGTTTAAGCCACCCAGTCTATGATATTTTATTATGGCAGACTGAGCTGACCAATACATAGAAGTGTTCAGGAAGTCGGATAACACAGACCTGGGGTTCAGGAGACAGATGGAAGTGAGGTAATTCATTTGGGAATCATATATATATGTGTGTATATACGTATACACATATATATGCTGTATATCAGACAGACTATAAAACTTCTGGTAATAGATATTTTGTCTAGAGGTCTAATATAAAAATACATTTAAGTACTAGTAGTCTGGAAAATAGCAAATGCACATAGTTATTTTTATTTTTTAAAATTAAGGTATTCACAATTAAAAATATTTACAATTAAAGATGAAACATCTGTACAATTATTAAAATTCATTTTACTCAACGAGAGTCAACAATATCTTGTTATCTCTACTTTTATACCAGATAACAGTGAAGAAATTAGCAAAAAATAATTTCTAAAACTCCACCGTGGATCAGGATAAAATGTCTCCAGTATTAACTCACGCTTTCCCATTAAGTATAAAAATGAGTGTGAATGCTGCTTGGACAGTTGGTTAAACAGACAAATGGTTCATTACTATTTATTGAATAATAGACACAAATGCAAAACCAACAAGTATGAAAAAAAGAGTTTTTTTCCTGCAGAATTTATCATTTCACACTTAAACAAAGCTGAATATAGCTTATGTCACACATATCAAAGACTTATACTATGCCTTTTCTAATATAGGCAAGTGAAATATTAACATGTAGCATTTAAAATAATAAATATACATACTATTTACAATAATTGGGAATGTTAGAGACATGAACTTTTATATAAAATCATTCAGATTAAAACACTTTCTCTTTAGGTTGTATCGCCAAATGTTTTCTTTCTCTCCCATTTATTTGATCTTTTAGTTCAAGTAGAGTTAAAATGGAATGCGTTTGTAGATATATAGTTGAGAATGTGTGTTCAGTCACTTGGCTCTGTGATAGTAATCTTCCGTACCATGTCAGAGAGATTTTCAGACTCCAGATCTTCTTTGCCATTATCTGAATTTTCTGATGAGATATAACAACCAGAGTCCCTTGGGCAGTCGTCTAACTGTGACTTATTTAAGGAGTTGTCTGGGTTTAAGGATAGGGGCACAGATTCATCTTCTTGCTCTTGAATAGCTATAAATGGAAAAGAGGGCAGCATTTAGGAGAAGGCAAAACAAGTTTAATTCATGTACTCATTCGTCTTTGAGCTATTTTAACTGTACCAACCTTGACTTCGTTACATTTGAAACTTCTGTGAGTAAACAATATATTTGTTTATTATAAAAGAGATATTTGCACTCAAATATTCAAGCCCTGCTTTCCTAGAAGACAAAGTTTGCCTTTTTTTTTTTTTTTGCTCACTTGCAGTTTCATGGAATTCATGTGAACTGCTTGCATAAGCGAAGATCAATATGGACTCTCATTTTACATTAATGATAAGTTGCCAGAGAAAGCAGATTGTATCCACAGTTTGACTGATGCCTTGTCCAAATACTCCTTAAAGTAACATTAGAAAAAGTCATTTGTAGTTTAAATGTATAATCCAACTCAATAGTGATCTTTGTGGACAGTTCTAGAATCACGATAACGTGGAGTCATGAATAAAATATCTCTCTGGGCAACAACAGAGAGTAGGATTTCAATTACTTGGAATTTAACTTAAAAAAAACTTAAAAAGTATTTGGAATTTTCCGATGTCTGCGTTCACCAGAAAAATCAACATAGAAACCAGGTTGCTTTTAGATAGTAAAACACCACCATTTTCGTTGACTCTGCCTTATTTAGTTTGTCTTCTACATCTTTATAATTCTGAAGAACAATTATTTATATTCAGATTGGTAACTGTGTTATCAAGTCAGTAGTCTAGATTCAACATTTTCTTTGAAAAAAAAAATTAATACTAGAGATGTCACGAAAGATATTTTGAAGAACCTAGGCAGGACTATGAAGTTCTAATCTTCTCAAGAAGCCTTTACCGTCAGAGTTCTCTTGGTCAACGTCAAGTTTCTTTCCTTGACTTCCCTGAAACGGGTAAATGTGTCCTTCCCCGCATCATGAGATGGGTTCCTTGGGGAGGAGATGTATCTCAGGCCACTACCCATCAGCCCTATCAGCATACCTAGTTCTTTCCCCTTCTACCCTCAGAGTTTCTCCATGTTAGACATTTGAATAACTCCACTTGGGAAGAACCAAACGCACCCATTGCAGGGCGGGACAAGACCTCTGCCTTCAGAGACTACGCACTTCATCCTATTCTGGTGAGAAGAAAATAAATCCCAGCTCCAAAATCCTGGAAGAAGGAAACTGTAATTTTCCTCAACAGACTCTATAAAAGTAAAATGCTAAGTCATTTAGCTTTAGGAAATCCACCCTTTATCTTGTCTACAGATAACCCGTTTCTTTAAGTGCATTTTCTAGGCTTCAGATATCTTGCCAACATTATGTTCTACTGTGTATCCAATTGTTATCAACATCCTTTACAAGAGAGAATTGAGTCGTGGTGCCCGAAGGCAGCCTTGTATGTAATGAATTCACATCTCCTCAATGGATCTAGAATGGTACTCTTTTATGGACCATCCACAGAAGAACTGAGAAAAGAGTCACATTAGTTTTTGTACTCTGTGGTTTAGATGAGGAACACAGGTTGAGAAAGGTCGGGAAAAAATGATAAAGATCATTTTCGTCGACTCATCTTCAAACTGAATCATAACAGTTCTTTTACTCTTTTCCTCGAAGCCTTAATTTGCAACAATAAAACCACGCTTAGGCCATTCTTCTGAACCTTCTCCCAGTTTGCACAACATTTTTAAACTGTGGACTCAAGTATCAGTTATTTAAGTCCAGTGATGTTATAACAAGTTCTAGATATCAGGACCTTTACTTTTACTATGCATCGAATGTGACTGTTTAAAAATTTTAGCCACCATGAAGCATTTTCTCTTTATTAGTCTTAGCAACCTTTAAGTTTAGAGTGAAACTTCTTAATATCCATTAGTGTTTGTGAATATCAGTCATTCAATTTTGTTTCCAAAGCTTTCTGTTACAAAAAGACAGCACTGAAATGGGACCTCTTTCTCTGAAGGAAAGATTTCTCCCCTGCCTCTGCTTTTCTGTCTTCTTGCCACTGAAGTGGAAGAACCAGCTCTGTGTTTCATTATCCAAGTGCTTCTGGAAAAGGCCAGAGAAATTAGTCCTTTTGTAATGCTTACTGCTACATCAGCAGGGTTCACCATACTTGGAATGTGATCCTAGGCCATCTTTCTCCAGATTATATTTGGGCCTATCACCTCGTCACAAAGTTAAAAGAACTAAGTTATTTCCCTTCAGACAGACATTTTAGACAGAACTTGGCATAGTAAAAATTGCTCCCAATACCGTGTTCTATTTAGGCTGATTACTGATTGTGGGACTCTCTTCAAGATTTAAGACTTGGGCTTAAAGAGCTCTGATTTCCAAACTTAGTTCTTTTTCTTTCCAAAAATAAGTACTTAGATTGTTATTTTGTCTTCAGAAGCCTCTCTCCATTCCCCTCAAAGGGTAACAAAGTAAATAAACAATAAATGAAAATCTGACTTTAACAGAGAATATATAGTTTTTAAATATTGGTAATAAAATGTATTTGTTTTTACTTTCACCTGAGAAGTGCTCTATCACCGTCCCAAAATTCTGGGAATTGGTTTGTTTTAAATACAGGTTATTTATTATAGGAACCTTTTCTCTGCAATTTTTATGGAAAAAGGGAAATAGTTTCTCAGTATGAAAGTTACGCAGCACAGCAATTTACAGGACAGCAGTAATTTGCTAAATGATTTCCTAGTGAAATGAAAACATGACTATGCCTCCTTGAATGCTTCCCACCAGGCTTGCAATAATTTTAGGCAGGTGATCAGCTGGAGCCCCTTGACTCTAACTATAAAAAGAAAAGGCAGGTCTTTATGTTATATTATGGAAATGAAAGCTATATAGCATTCAGTTTTTGTGTTTGCGGGGGGGGGGGGGGTCAGGGTTTTTCTTCTCTTGCTTTATTTTTTGTTGTTGTTTTTTCCGTCCTGACGCTAATGACTTCCAGATTGGCACAAACCTAGGTCTTGTACTATGGGTACTTTTTCCAGCACAGGGGATAAATTCAGGCTATTGTGTCCACATTTTCTTTCTAAGTCATTTAGTCCCTTCATGTGGCCATGAAACAGAGTAAAGCTAACTGACCTACCTAGAAATTGAAACTATAACCTTCATCAGTTTTGGCCCATGGTCCAATCATCTGAGCTAACCAGGCAAATAACACATTGGAATAAGAAACAGTTTGCCTCCAAAATTACAGACTTACCATATGAGATATGAATGCATCTTTTTTTATATCAAAATGTTTCTGATGATATGTTAAGTTAAAAAGAACAATCTATATGTTTAAGTATTCTATTACTAAAATTATGTGAAGACCAACAGACTTATGCTTATAATTCACAAATGAAAGTGTTAACATTTTAGATAGATTTTCTCTATATTTCTCACATCACCTATAATGTCTTATATTTCAATTAAAAAACAACAAAAAATTAAGATGGTATAGTTTTTCAGTAAAGCCCCTGCATGGTTTGCGAATCTTCCAAAGGCTATACATTTTCAAATCTAGGTATATTGGAGAATTATTACATAATTTGAAAAAGGGTGTCTCTTTGCTGGCAGCTAAGAGCAGACATCATCAGAAGGCCAGAAAGCAATCCCAGACATTTCTGTACTCTATATCATAAGAATAAAATTAGGTTAAGTTAAGGTTAAGAATAATTAGGTTAAGAGGAAATTATTTAGGAAATATTTTGTCATAAAGAACTCATTTGAATATAAAATATTTTATTTCTTACCCGGATTTTTATGGAATCATGTAAAGCCCATGGCTCAACATTTTAAGATAGTCATCGATAAAGATAAAAAGTGGCATGGTGATTAAAACAGAAGACAGCTAATATAATTATTCATAAAATAATTATATTGGAATTGTGACATTTAATTAATTAAGTATAGGCAATTTCAATTATATTAAATGTGAAGAAAGCTTTAAAGAATTCAAACTAAATCCTAATTCTGGGAAAAATTTCTCATATCCAAAAGAAAGAAATCTGTCCTATATTGACATAGGTTTTCTTCTCAACTTTCTTCATGCAAATATTCCAGATTTTGACTTTACTGTCTTGTGTGCCTTATGTATGAAGCTTTTGTTTCTTTAGGCTCCTGTTTCTTTGGGGAAACTATAAAATAATGCAATCTATAGGGCATAAGAAAATGCCTGGCCAATGCAAGTGCTCAGTAAGCAATTTTTTAAATAAAAAGATTGTGATGTTTAGGTTAATTAAAGGAAATAGGTATTAAAGATCAAATAAGAAATTTTGTTGAAATTCAAATGAAGATATCTCTTGGCTCTTTGAATTCTTGTCCCCTTCTTCTCTCCTGGTGCCGTCTTCAAAGAGGCAAAACCAAGCCTATGTCATCCTCTCTGAGGATTGCTCAAACCCCAGCTTCATGTTGGAGCCCCACTTGGGTCACTCAGAACAAAACTCAGACATTCTCTAGGTATCTAGGCTGTATTTATTTGTCCAGAGGCAGTGTTTTTCAAGGAGGACCATTCAGCAGACAATATGGCGCAACTCTAGGTTATTTCTTTTTTTTTTTTTAAAAGATTTTATTTATTTATTTATTTGACAGACAGAGATCACAAGTAGGCAGAGAGGCAGGCAGAGAGAGAGGAGGAAGCAGGCTCCCTGCCGAGCAGAGAGCCCGATGCGGGGCTCGATCCCAGGACCCTGAGATCATGACCCGAGCCGAAGGCAGCGGCTTAACCCACTGAGCGACCCAGGCGCCCCTCTAGGTTATTTCTGATTTCATCTTAAGCACGTCCTTAAATCACCTGAACATGTTAATTTTATAATAATGACTTTTTGGTATTCATGTCATTTGGAAAAACAACAAATGGAAAACAGGAATCCCTTCATGGAATAACCACCAGTTGCTCTTGTTTTCCTGAGGTCATGAGAAAATAGGAGTTGAAATGACACTCCCTGTTTTTGAACATCTCTCTTTGCATCTTTTTTTCTTTTTTTAAGATTTTATTTATTTATATGACACAGAGAGGGAGATCACAAGTAGGCAGAGAGGCAGGCAGAGAGAGAGAGGGAAGTAGGCTCCCCGCTGAGCAGAGAGCCTCATGCGGGGCTGGATCTCAGGACCCTGGGATCATGACCTGAACCAAAGGCAGACACTTAACTGACTAAACCATGCAGGTGTCCCGTTTTAAACATATTTTTATGTCAGTATGCATTATATTCTCTTAGTATCTTTGTAGGACCTTGTTTGCATATACTAATTAATTTAACAAATCAATTACTGATGGAAGTTCACGCTTTAGAAGTAGTAATAGTTTAACTCGCAGTTTTAGCACTTGTATGTTGAAGTTCATCAAATTCCTAAAACTGGAATTTCTGGATACAAAAGTATGCACATCTCAAACTTTGATAGGTTTTACATTATTATCCTCTAGAGATGTATTCATTTACACTCTTGCATATACACAGGCATGCACAGTGAGCATACACACAACATAGATCTTAAAAACCCAAACCAACACCCATCTGCCTACTACAAAAACTTTTATCTGTGAGGCGGGATTGCTAGGGACTTCAGGTTTATAATCAGAAAAAAGCTTCCCTATGATTTACAAATCTCTTTATTCCCTCTGTGTTAATTCATTCTGCAAGATTTTGTTGTTTTGTTGTTGCTGGGTGTTTTTGTTTGTTGTTGTTGTCGTTGATGTTTTTCATTCTACAAGCATCTGTAAACCACCTACTCAATGCAAAGCACAGTGGGAGGGGCTTTGGGGAAGGCACGTGGTAACAGAAGATTCAGTCTTGTTTGACCAGGGTAATCATTACAAAGGACCCCTAGCGCCCCGTCATAGTGCAATATAAAAACAAGTGCATTACAAGTGCCTTAGGTGACTGAGGTGACAATTCTATGGCCTCTCCACTCTGGGCACTGTTCTCTGATAGAAGATTTAAAATGTTTACATTTCATTTTATTTTTTGTGTTATATGGAATACGGCATCAATCGTAAATTAAACTTTGCAGTGCCCCCCCCCAAGATTTAATTTGGGTAAAATGAAAAAGAAATCTGAAGAAACTGAATGGCATAAAGCTAAACGGCTACAACTAGAGATATTATAAAATACATATTGATAAATACATAAACGTGAGATGCCCGTGTGCCTTCTCTACTGCGTGTATGCAGATGATTAGCCTGCATTTCTCCAAAGCTCCACGCTTCTGGAATCTAGATTCCAATCATATGGCAGGTGGGTTGGAAACACCAGGCCTGCATGTCAGGGGCTGGGGCACCAGGCTACCCTGGCGTGCTGTCAGGCCAACTGCTGGACTGCTGCTTGGCATCGCTGCAGATCTCCCCTGCTGGCAGCTCATGCTCCAGGTTCCTGGCTGGGACCTGCCTCTTGCCCTGCATCGTTTTAGGCAGGTAGGCAGGCAGGAAGGCACAACTGGGGATAGTTGAGCAACGTGGAGCTGCTGTGACCACAGCTGGTGCCAAAAGTCTGGCACACAGGCCGCCCTTCCCCCTCTCCTCAGCTCCCTCAAATACATGATTCATGGCTTCTAGGACAGTTTGCTCCTTCAGTTACTAAGTCTTTTTTTTCCCCCCACTCTGATTTAAAATTTAATTATTCCTGTGCTTCTATGGAGAACAAGATAGTTCCATCACACGTTTTCCCCGAGGACAATAGTACGCATTCTCATAGACACACTTTTAAGACACATCAAAGTGCCTCTAAATGTGGGAAAAGAGGAACGAGTTCAGAATAAAGAGAAAATATTTACTATTAATAGCAGTTAACTCTCTGATTATTTGCAAGAAGCATTTATTAGCAAGGCAAAGGTGTCCCGAAGGTTGTGTTTATGAACAACACATGCACGAACACACACAGACACACTCAAATTCTCTTTTCTTACGGGGAATCTTTATTCAAACAATTTTAAAATTGTTTAAAATTGACAAACCATTTTAAAATTCAGGTGATAAATAGAGAAAGCCTAATGTGCACCAAATAAATAGATTCTGCTCTTTTGCTCCTTCAAAAGCCGAGCGTCACCCCAATTTTTCTTCCCCGTCTAGCCTCATCTAGATTCCCAGCTGGGGGAGCCTGTGACCTAATTCTGCTCTCTTCTAAGGCAACACGGGAGCAAGTTCAGCAAGTTCAAGTTCAGGTATTGGCCTTGGCGGGATTGCAGAACCCCAAAGTCGTTATCCTCCTCCAGAGGTAATCCTGTAATCAGCTCTAACACCACTCACCAGCCCTTCTATCAGCTTGTAGGAGAAACAAATTTACCTCCTGTCAAGCAGTGGCCTAAAAAGTTTAATCCAGTTTTCGTGTTCAAGGTCAGAGTGGGTACAACACTATCTGTTGTGGCCTAAGAGAAAAGGAAAGTTGCTTGCCCTAAGTATTAGGTTTCTGTTTTGGTCCCTGTCCCACTCCCCCTACCCTCTGGGTCCCTCCAGATGTATTAAAGGCTCACATGGGGCTTGCAGTTTTTCCTCCATCATGTCAAAGTTTTAACTCTTGCCTGGCAAACAGGTGTCCACTCTCCTCAATTTTTATACTGGAGGGTTGGTAAAGCAAAACTTTCCAGTTCCCAATCTAAGAGGCACTGAAGCTTTAAACTAGGAATTTATGGACATTCCCCAAACTATCTTCAATGATCAAGATCAAATGCATACATAAAATCCTGGCCAATCTGCATGCTCCATTCTTAACACACACACACACACACACACACACACACACACACACACACAAAACTATTTTTAACCCATGACTGTGACATGCATTTGTTTTTAATAATATCTTAGTTTTATATAACCATATATTCAAGGTCTTTATCATTCAAGGTACATGAAGGTTGTGCATTTAATCTTGAGCATGGTTGTAGGAGATACGATTCACAGAGTAGAGAATAGATAAAAATAAGCATGCACGCAGCACCATGGGGCCGAATCATCAGAACTCACCATCTTATCAACAAATAGAAGTCATTCTTCTTTATTTCTTGAGCAAAGCAGTTTCATATAAGATAAATAGCTTTCAGTCAGGATAGCCTAACATGCAGTATGCATCTTTTTGACATGTATATTCTAATACTACTTTAGACCGTAAGATGAAAATAAGAAAAATCTCAGGGCTGCGTGTTGACAAGAAACACTGGTTGCATCGGCATTTTCTTCTATTTTTCATCCCCTAGCATTTGGCTCAGTGTGTGTCCATGTGTACATTACGGGCTATTGTTAAATGATCAACTTTTAGTGACCTTCAAATACCATTTTCCAATGTCTTATAAGGGAAATAATTTGGGGGACTCGTACTTTTTTATATCGCGCTTTGGAGATACTGTGTTTTATTTCCAAGGTACAGTAGAATGTGTTTTTAATAGATGTGGGAGCCTGAGTTTAGACTTGTGACCTTGAGAATGCTACTTAGCTACTCTGGTTTTGGTTTCCCCATCTTGCAAAGGAAGCACTTGGGTGAGATGGTTTTTCAAACTGCACCTACCTCTCATATATGTTGTTACCTATACATCATTACTTTTTCACTAACATAGAAAGGAGAGGGGGGATGAGGGAGGGGGAAATGAAGAAATTAAGTGGACACCACACACGGACCAAGCCTCCAGCCCTGGACCGATCTTCCCGCTGTGGGTCCAGACTGATCACTGTTTTCATGGCTAAAAACCTTTCTCACCCAGGCTCTCTGGCCCTTCCTATCCACCAGCCCTGTTGCAATGCAGCCATAGTTGTCTTGAACCTTGCAGGCAGTAATGTTGTTGCAAGGTTTCTGTTCTCACTTACGTATGAACTTCCACTTTCTGAGATGGAAAACTGAACTGAAGCTCCTGAGAAAGCTGGCACAGTAGAAAACTTCAATTTTCAGATATTCATTGTTCTTTCTATATTTGCCAGTTTGCATGTGTGGAAGAAAGAACTTGGATTTTTTTAGCAGACTGCCTCTGATTAAAACTTCAGCTCTGCTACTTAGCTAGCTGTTTTTGGCCTCTTTGAAATTCATCTCTGAAATGTTTTCTCATCTGTGAAATGGACAAAATCCCTATATAGATGGTGTTATCAAAGAAAAGTAATGTATGTACAAGTGCTCGAGAAATACCCTTTTCCCTCCCTCCACTTCAACATCAAATTATTCTGGAGGGTATTGACAAGGGTACTGCACATTACCAATTCCAAGAAATCTACAGGATCTGTTTCTTAGCCTGACATGACTTAGTGCGGAACGACATTTTGAAATGACAAGATGTGAAAGAAACTGCCTCATTTACCCCAGAGATTCTGCTACGTCAGTTTACGCAGATCAGGACTGTTTGGCTTGTACTATTGAGGAAACTGGCTGCCTTCTTACGCTTGACCTTTGTCTGCCTCTGTGACCTCATCCCCCTCTCCTCTCCTCACAACATCAAAGAACGCCCGTGAACGCCTGGACCTAAAATGGGGTAACTTCTGCAGGTGTCAAATTAGCCTTACGTGCGAAAACTCTTTGGAAAGGACAAAGCTCTATGCACGCTCAAGACAGCGAGTAAGAATAAAGCGCGATGTGGTTTCCAAAAAAGTAAATTTATTCCTGCTAGATAAAAGGCCAGTGCAGAAACACGTGCTGTGTAACTATGCCCATTTTGGAGCATTTGAGACTGGATGTGGGAAAACCTACTGAGAGACAGTCAGGAGGCCTGGGTCCTAAATACGACTTTCCTCCTTGCTCTCCATCTGGGCTGTTATTTGTAGAAAGTAGAGTAGCATCACAAACACCAGTCCCGGCTCTCCACAATTCACTATGTGTGTGAGCTTGGACGAGTCACTTATATCTCCATTTCTCATTATAAACACGGGACAGTACTCTCTTAACTCACAAAACCATGGAGCACATTAAACAAGATCGTACATGTAAAGATCTTGGCTCAAAGTTTGACTCAGAGAACAGGTTCAAAAAAGTAGTTAATGATCATGAGTAATATTATTTTTGAACAAGAAAGCTAGATTAGATGATCTGAGTTCTTTTTCTTCTTTAAAAGTCCCTACATCCCGGGGCACCTGGGTGGCTCAGTGGGTTAAGCCTCTGCCTTCGGCTCAGGTCATGATCTCAGGGTCCTGGGATGGAATCCTGTATCAGGCTCTCTGCTCAGCGGGGAGCCTGCTTCCTCCTCTCTCTGCCTGCCTCTCTGCTTATTTGTGATCTCTCTCTGTCAAATAAATAAATAAATTCTTAAAAAAAAAAAAAAAGTCACTACATCCCTCTTTCTTCTTACAAAATATTCCTTGAGGAGTTTGGTACGTCCTGAGCTCAGGGTTTCAGAAGCCAGACCAGATTCAGGGAGAGGAGTGTTCATACTGGGCAATGGTTGCGCCAAAAGCTATCCTGTCTTTACAAATGCAGTTAGTAAGTGACTGTGCACGCATTACTCCATCTTCAGTTTATACTTACAAATACAGAGAACCATCTCAGATAATAAAAGTGAGTGCTGAATATTTTTGCAAGCTATTATAACGTTTTGAAAGCATACTATAAACACATACAAGATGTGACTATATGGTAATGAAATGAATTTTCCTGTGTGGGGCGAAGGCTCATTAGCTTAGAGCCATGCTCGGCGCTGTTCTACAAAAGTTGCATATGACATTTCTCACTAATGGCTCATGCTGTCACTAAATATTTGTCTCTAACTCCCTCAGTCTTTGGGAATGCAGACATCCTCTTGTGGATAAATTAATAGCTCCGCAGACTCTAAATAAGATGCCCAGAAAAGTCTCTCCATTTTCTGAGTCCAGGAAGGGAAAAAAGTCCTCTTCCTAATTATAGACTTGACCAGAGTTGTTGTTTCCAAATAAATAAGAAAATACTTATTTTATGGAAAAGAATGCTTGATAGGATTCTCTGTAAACAAAACTGGGGCTTTGTTTTTAATAATTTTACTATTTACATTGAACAGCGATTTTCAGCTAAGGAGAAAAGTAGGGGTGCACACTTACTTTCTTCATCAAGGAGATTTTCAGCAGCTGATAGTAATCTCATCCTGTCTTCCGGGTTTTTAATATTTAATTCAATGAGATGACTCTCTTTTATATCTTTTAAATCTTCTAGGGTCTCATAACCGTTGAGTAAAAGTGTTGAGGTATATTCCTATGGGGGAGAAAAATATGTATAATATAAACTAGTCAGATTCAAATATTTTATTTTGAGTTCTCTTTAGGTTTAAAGAAAGTGTAGAAGTGCATATGGACACTGAAGGCACCGACAGAACTTTTGCTTAACTTTATTTTACTCTGTACTAGTTCTCCACATATGAACTCTAGGGCATTTATAAGAGTATGTTGGAGAATTGTCACCTTCTGGAAGGACAAATGTAAAGAAGAAATAATTACCTTAAGCCGTGCAGTGCTAAATCATGGATCAATTAAGGAGCAGAATCATTCATCCCACTTGGCATTTCTTCACTTCTCAAATAGCTCAATTGACAAAGCTAGCGTGTCCTTATGTCTATCAATAAAATGCCTCTAAAAGAGTAATTGTAGTAATATTTCTGAATCTACATCTTTTCTTGTTTGCTGGCTTGCAAAAATAATTTACCCTCACTAACGTCTTGGGATAGTTTAAAAAATGAATTTGAAACAGGCACAGAACAATAGACTTAGCATTTGGTGAACGTCATTTTATAAACCTAAGGAATTCCAGACTTTTTATTTAATTAGAAGTTTTTATCAACCACTGTGGTTATAAAAGCACTGTAGTTGGGAAAAATATTTTCCCTAAAGTTTTCTCTTCTCAGCATGTATAGTTTGTCCATCATTTGCATCAATATGTATTAATTTAAAATTCACAGGCTTCTGATTTCCGAGTCTGTTTGTTATTTACGTAACCTCTGTTCTCTCTAACAGAATAAAAATGTAAAGGGAAGTTGAACGCTTTACAACTTCCTCAAAACTTCCTTCCATTTTACTTGATCATCATTTCAATATCCTTAGTTTTAAGTAATCAGGAATAACTGCTAGCCCCTTTTACCGCCCCCCCCCCCAAAAATCTAAGTGAGAAAGAGAGAGAAAGAAAAAGTACCACTTCTTTTAAAAATGATGTCTCTTAGGAGCACTGAATTAGAACTGAGAAACCAAAGTCCCCATTCTGACATAACCATTTGATTATGGGTTCTTGAGTAAGTTATTTCACTTCCTTAGACCTTCGTTTTCTCATAGGTCACAGAACACACGAAAAGAAGAAGCAGGTTTGAAACTTGTACTTCATCCAAGCAGTACCCCATCTGGGGTGGGGGCACCAAAAGTAATATAGGAAGGCCTAGGTCGTGTGTCTACAGACAGGAGTATAACTAGATAATTCAGGAGAAACAATTAAGGAAAGTTTAATTGGTTATTGCCTTGATGAGTTTTGAAAACTCTCAAAGTACTGCTGCATTAATATTAGAAATGGATTGCGAAACAGTAAATTGAGTGAGGCTAGGTAAATTGCATGTACACACCATTGAACAAGGTAGATATTTCATAAAAATTTTGCTAATATAACAAGAAAATAATTGGATTATAAATACAGACAACACAATTTCCTTAACATAATCATCATGGGGACTTAATGACCACTATTTCCTAACAAATTGCTTTTGAAACAGTTATATTTAGTTATCTTCTCTTGACTTGCTTTTGATCTTTGCCCTACAGAAAATGTAATTTTCTTTCCATATTTTCCTTTCAATTATCTGGATTTTTACCTTTACTCTCATACTCTCTGTATCATTCTCATTTACATGTTTCCCTGGACCTCTTATTCTCCTAGGTATTTCTCATTTTTCACAGCACTTTCTCAACATTAATCTCTACTGTCACTGCTAAGTACCATTAGAGTTTAGTCCAAAGGAGGTTATATCAAGACCTGTCCTTGTGTAATAAAAGTAATAAAGGAGAAATAAGAAGTCTTCTTGGAAAACAGATTTTCCTTTGCTGTAAGCCCTATATTTTTTAACACCGATCCTTTCTCCTTAGTTATCCCACCCAGATACCACCAGAATCAAATAGGTCACAGGTTTGCTAACCTGAAGGTGAATCTTCTCTAGGAACTCCTGTAGAGTCTTGGGTTTTTCCTTTCCAGTCTTTCGGTGTGCCTTTATTTTCTTGGGGGCTGCTTCCTCTTCGGAGATGACATCCACATAAATAAATTTGAAGTTTCCCACCTTATTGTTCAACATCCCTGTCCACATCCCCATTGGCGTTTTGCAGATAATGTCTATGATGTCTCCTTTCTAAAGACAAAGAAATATACCAATCAGTTTTCAGAGAACTTTGGTGCTATGACAATTAGTAGAAAGAATGGAATCACAGAAATTTGAATAATGAGGGAATATGATAAGGGAAGTTACTGATAGCAGAAATAAATCTAAGAGAAAATTTACTTTAAAAGTTCAAGGGAATTATTTGCTAGTAATAAAGAAGAACACTTCAACAAGCTTGAAGAAAAGGTCCTACATGCATTCGATGACATATTTATGGTTTTGGTATATCAATTTATGAACTTGTATTTGTACGGCACAATGGAATTTACAAAGTACTTTTGCATATAGTGAATCATTTAATGCCCATGACACATTACTTAGGTACATATACAAGGTATCTTTATAATTCTAAATATTATAGAAAAGGAATGTAACATTAAATAACTTCCCAGAGCAACTGGCAATCAGTTGTCTGAACTAAAAAATGATGCCCTCTTCATTCATCTTGTCAAAGCAATAGATATATAGCAAAGCTCAAGCCATCATTCCTGGAGGGGTTCCCACATGGGGAAGGGAAAGAAAAAGAACTCTATCTCTGTCCATGATTCTAGTTCATCTGAAAAACTTACCTACAGTAAAAAAGAAACCATCTAAAGTATTGCATTCCTCTAAAATAACGAAACTATTAGACCTTTGTACGTCTAAATATGTAACAAAAGTATGTGTGTGTGCACCAAGGACAAATTATGCTACTGAATTATTTTAGAGAAGATAATACTTAGCCTGAGCTTCACAACAATGTTTGGGTCATAGGATGAATGAAGCACATTAGGATGGACAAACCAGTTGGTCTTTTTCTTTATTCACATCTAAGACTCTAATTGGCTACAGGCTGCCAGTATACTGGCAAGAGTAGAAAACCCCCGTGGTACTTCTTTATAAAGAAAATTGATTTCTACCCAAATAACAGTGCCTACATTTAGAAGTCATATTTCTTCCTTTGAGACTTATAATTTCTACCCCAGAGAGGACATTATAGGTTCTGATATTGTTGCCTTTTCAGGGGACTACACTCAAATAAACAAAACATTAAGTCGGCTACTAAAAATGTTTTTTCCTCACTCTCTACGAATGTGTATTCTTCCATCTAAAACACACAATGTATTTTTTTTAAAGATTTTATTTATTTATTTGACAGACAGAGATCACAAGTAGGCAGAGAGGCAGACAGAGAGAGAGAGAGGGGGAAGCAGGCTCCCTGCAGAGCACAGAGCCTGATGTGGGGCTCGATCCCAGGACACTGGGACCATGACCTGAGCCGAAGGCAGAGGCTTTAACCCACTGAGCCACCCAGGTGCCCCCACACAATGTATTTTTAATAGTAGGATTCAGTCTGATTAAAAGATTTGATCTTTCTGATTTGTGATCATCTGCCTGTCTGACCCTATAAGCTATTCGTCTAGTTCTTCCTGCCTTTAACTGTGGAGAGTTGAATCTGGGCTAGGTGGGATCAGCTAAGCAGACCTAGAAAATCCCCAGAAGCTCTAGGAGAAGTTTCTAAGCATGGGAGCTCTCTGCTGCATCCTTCCTATTATCCTCTAAATTTTTTAAAAAAGTATACACTCCAGGAAAGCCCACAGTCACCAGCGAAGTCCCAGTTTCATTGCGGATAAGACCCTTGATATAAACAATGGCATTCAATCCCCAGTGGTAACTGTGGGATTCTTATTGTGTCCTATAAGAGCTCTACAAATATCACCTTAGACACCACAAGCGGTGGGGCACTGACATGTTATTATAGGAAAGGCGAAAAGCTCTCCCAAGCCTAAATGTATTCAATTTATTCCCTTCTACACCCTCCCCCAACAGTGGTTACTAGGCTGCAAATATTCCTTCCCCAAGACTTAAACTTAAATTTCAAAGCATTCATAGAAATGACTAAGGAGCTAACTATGGAAAATAACGTTTTCCTCATTCTCCCGCTGAGCTGTCTGATTTGTTACAAAAGAAGGGATAAAGAGAAGAGCAGAGTGTCTTGAATGTTAAATAATAACATCAATACTTCATAACTTGTCATAATTGCTGGTTAACACTGGCTTGGTGATGATAGTAGAGAAAAGTCATAATTTCTGTCCTTTTAGCTATACCAGTTTGTGTTACTAAAAGGAATAATTTAACATGTATAAAATACTTCAGCACCAAACCTTCTAGTTATATGATTGCAACAGCACCTCCCCTCTTGTGTGAGTAGGACCATGAAAACAATGGATTTCACACCCACTATTATGTTGTACTATATGGCACAAGGGACTGTGCAGATATAATTAATGTCCCAAATTAGTTAATTTTGTAATTAAGAGGGAGGTTATCTGGGTATTTCTGACTTTATTAGGTAGGAGCTCTTAAAAATAAAGAGATTTGAAACATGAGTGAACTTTTCTCCTGCAGGCTGCCATGTTGTAGAGAGGACCATGGCTGGCAACCTCCAGGGTCCGAGAGTGTCTCCCAGGCAACATCCAGCAAGAAAGCAGGAGCCTCCGTCCTACAACTACAAGCAACTGAATTCTGCCAATAGTTGTGAGTTTGGAAGAGGACCCTGAGCCCCAGGTAAGATTACAGCCCCAGCTGTCACCTTGATTTTAGCCCTGTGAGACCTTAAGCAGGGAATGCAGTTGGGCCATGACTAAATGTTTGACCTATAGAACTGTGAGGTAATGCATTTGTGTTGTTTAAAGTCCCTGAGTTTGTGGAAATTTGTTGCATGGCAGTAGATAACGAATATAGAGAATCAGAGGTAAGAAGAGGGAATTCAGGAGGGAATATCACTGGGAGAAAGATGTCTGGTTATTCATAGCCCCCAACTTCAGCACTGAAGTTGCCCAGCCAAGGCTGGTTCCCAAGGGAGTTGTTGTGAGGGGCTCTTGCCTGATAGCGCCATCTTTTCTCTCTCTCCTTCTAATCCAGGAAGTAGCAGGCAGAGCTAGGCACCTCTAGTAACCTGTGAGGCTTCTGGTTTTCAGAAAAATGTAGACAATTTCTTCTCCCCAGACAGGCTCAGAATCTGCATTATCTACATAACAGCAACTTATGCTATAGCCTCAACAGACCAATTCCCCTAGACCACCTCGAGTGTTTTGTTCATATTCTTGCTACAGTAACCCATTCCTGCGTTCTAGTGCTGGGGAGAACACACTCACCGCCCCCCCGCCCCTGTTCCCACTGCTTGCACTTCCTGACACAGACCATACAACCAGTGCTAGACAAACGAGACAGAATGCAGCTATGACGTGCACACACCTTGATTTTGAGGGAGTCAGTGTCATAGGGGCTTGGTGTAAAATCAGTATGTACTCTGGCTCGGCCACAGAATGGTCCAGAGTAGGGTCCATCATCATCAAGTCGAAAGCTATCCCGGTTACTCGTACCGTCTGAACAGCTTGTTATTCCACCTGATGAAAGCAAAGCAGAGATTAGCAGTTCTCACTGAAGGTTTGTAACATTCTGAACCACCATCTGAATAGAGCTAAGGGGGGATCATGCTGAAGCACTGGACGCCAACCTTTTGAGGGAGCTCTAAATGATGGATTCCTATTTTTTTCTGACTCCCAGTCACTCTCCATCAGTGGCCTTTGTCCTCTGAGCCATTTCTGTACTTTCTTGAGCCAATCTGACCATTCTTTCCTCAACCACTAACCCAAACACCTTCTCACTTTGGTCTCTGTGATCTGACCCAATAGCAAAGTGTTTTGCTACTTGCTAAAGAGACAAACAATACAGACTTAACTCCTTGTGCAGGCCAGACAATTAATTTTGTACCTGTAAACAAAGACAAAAACCTATAGCAACAGTTTGATCCTTATGTACTACGGATCACAAATGGTCAAAGCATCAGACTACAGGGTTCCCTATTCTTATCACAATGTAGCTAGACTGCTCTCCCAAACATCCTATTACGTACCAAAAGCCATTTTGAAGTAACATCTCTATGCATAAAAGGTAGCACTTCTGCTTGTGTGAATTTGAAGCATAGAGAAAGTGTGTTCCTGTATCTGTCCTTCCTTGTGGTTCTAAACTTTCTAAACTGGGCTTTTTAAATTACTCCGAATCCTTGTTCTCTGGTCCTTTTCCTTCTGAGTTTGAACCTCAAGGGAGAGAAAGAAGAGATTCCATTTTTTGCTGCCTGCGAGAGGCGGGGTGGGGGATGTTAAGAATGGCTTCCAGTGGAAGTAGCTCTCAGTTTCTCCACCACTCTCACCACTCTCCACTACTTCCACTTTCTCCTTCAGTGAGGCCTCTCAGTGCTCTGTCCAATGATGAAACAGCCCTGGTTTCTCTACTATTTAATCAAATAATTATGGAGATAAGGTAAAGAACCTTAACATATTGAATATGAACCATTGTAAGAAAGGGTGAGTTGCATGTAATCGCAAAAATTAAGTTGTATATGACAACAGATAAGTGGGCCGCCATCTCCTTACACCTTCCTTCCATGGCCACCCCTGGCCCTGGCTTTTCATGGTACATCCCAGTTAATAAAATTCTACCCACATTCAGCATTACAATTTAGAATTTTAAAACTTCCAGCAGAAGTGAATACTAATGAAATCTGAATTTCACACATGCAAAAATATATCCTTCAAATGTTTCTACGTTAGTTTTTTTTTCTCCTTTCTTCACAAAATAACTCTTCTTCAGCCAATAGGAAAAGTAGGAATGAAATTCAGGATATCTGAAACATCTGGTATTTGCGATCTATCTTCAAGTAACAGAAGCAGTTGATTAAAAAGGAAATGGCAAATAAACCTTGCAAAAAAAGAAAACATTTAAAAGCCCTGAAAAGATCAGAGGAATGTATAACAGTGTACACATAAAAAAGTTAAAAGGCCCCCTGCGGTATCAGTAGTTTCTTCCAGATAGCAGGATATGTGACTAAAACCTGAATGACTTCCTTCTTAGAAACAATGGTTTTAGAAAATCCTTGTTGAACACATGCTGCTTCCTTCCTGTCACCTAACTGGCCATATTCCTTCTATTTAGTATTTACACAGTATTTCATTCTTTACTCACTCATACTAGATGGACACCTGAAAAGTGAATGTGAGAAGTGATGCATATGTCTCTCTCTTTTCAGAATACTTCAGGCAAAAGGGAACAGAAAGGAAGGAAAAAAGTGAGAGGGGACAGGAGAGAGAAAAAAGAAAGAGAAGAAAGAAACAAAGGAAAGGAGGAGGGAAGATAGAAAGAAAAAGAGGAGAAGGAAGGAAGAAAGAAGAAGGAGAATAAAAGGAGGAATAACGAGAAAAGGAAAGGAAGGAGGAAGGGATGGATGGAACAAGAGACAGAGAACAGGATTTCATTTATCTGAATATGTCAAGTCATTTAAGATTTTGACTCAAGATAATGCTAGTTCTCCTAAGCAAACAATTTTATTTTAGGGATGCAGATTTCGTCTCCCAAGATGATTTTTTTTGAGGCATATCCCCAAGAGCCCTGCCAACTACAGTATTAGAAGTTTCAAAATAATACATAATTCTATCAAATATATTGTGTATTATTTTAAACAACAGCAACTCTACGGATTCAGCAATCCTACATTTTCACTATTTTTCTTATCAAGTATCTGGAAACTTTTTGCTAATTTGAAAGCCCCAAAGAAGCAAATCTGTAGTTGATGGTTTTCATTTGAATTTGTTTCTTTTTTCTTTTTTAATTGTTTTTAAAATGTTAATTCCGGTATTACTAACATATAGTGTTATGTCAGGTTCAAGTGTTCAGTATAGTGATTCAACCCTTCAGTGCATTACACGGTGCTGATCATGGTAAGTGCGCTCTTTAATCCCCATCACCGATGTCACCCATCTCCCCACCCACCTTCCCTCTGGTAACCATCAGTTTGTTCTCTGTAGTTAAAATCTGCTGTTTTTAATTAACTTAACTCAGTCCTCCCAGTTACAATTTCGTCCCTTATTCTGTAGGCTTACTTGATGAACTCTGCCCACTGTAGAGACTATCCATGGAGTCACTGGCTTTGAGGGAGACCTTCTCTGTGTGAGATCCAATCACTGGGTCACTGTTCCGATACGGGAGGGTAGTCTCTCCATCCTCCTCATCCTTCAAAAAAAACATATCAGAGGTTAAGTGCAGAGAACTGATTTCCATGGAAGTACTCACTGTGTGCATTGATTTAACAAACAAGACATATTTTAGCAATAAAATACTTAGGAATCCATCAGCATAAAATATGAGAGTCATTAATCTTTAGTTCAATTTCTAGCAAAACATGTTATACTTGGAAAAATTTTTTAGATGAAACACTCCACATTATGGAATTCAAATGAAATCATCATAATTCACTTTATAAGTTAGGATGAATATCATATTGATACTGCTTAATCAGAAGTGTTAGATTTATTAATATCTATGCTTTATCTGTTAAAGCACTTTTATTTCTTCATGTTCTCCTTATCATCTATTTACCACCATTACTAATCCTTTGAGATCTGATATTACAAGTTTAAATTCTGCATCGTTGTTTCATGTCAGTTATTTGCACCTTACCAGATCACTAGATATGAATAAAACATGCACATTTTGCAATTCTAAAGCAAAGCTTATCTAAGAAGCTTTACAAATCTCATACCAAGCTTGCACACCTAGTCAAGTGAAAAGCAAATCCTGCATAAAATTAGGAAAGACAGACAATTTCAAAACAAATTACATCTGCTTTAAAACATCTCAAATGTCTTCCATATTTAGATAGTTTGGACAAAACCTATAAATTCCTTAATATTCACCAAAATGTAATTCAATATTCCTCATTTATGAGCATTTCTAAACATTAATAAAACTTCAGAATACATACATGATATATACTCAGTTTGATTCTCTCCTTTTATCCATTCCTTTATTCATTTGTTCAGTCATTCAACAGAAGTTTAGAGAACACCTTGTAAGTACCTGACACTGTTTTGGGAACTGGGGATACCTTGGTAAACAAGATCACAGGGTCCCTGCTCTAATAAGATAAACATTTTAGTGTGTTAGGGTTTGTGTGTGTGTGTGTGTGTGTGTTAGTGTTTGGAGATGTGTGGGTAAACAAACGCAAAAGGAAATTTCAGGGAACAAGTGCTATGAAGGAGATAAAACTGAGCGATGTGAGAGGATTAGCTGCTAGGATTAGGGTGGGGGGAAGGTTGGCTGATTTCGATGGAGTAGCCTCCAAAGACCTTTGCTATAGGGTAATATATGCTCTGAATTCTTGACTCTGAATTCTGACCTTAAGATGTAACTTTTATGAAGAACTGGAGGCAGTTTTCCAAGCAAAAGGAATAGCAAGAACAAAATAACTCAGAATTAGCTTGGCTTATGAGTGGAAAGACCAAAAGGTAGCTGGAGCTGAATGAGATCAAGGAGAGTGTCATAAAATGAGCTCAGAGGGGTGCTTGGGTGGCTCAGTCGGTTAAGCATCTGCCTTCAGCTTGGGTCATGATCCTGGGGTCCTGGCATCAAGCCCCATATCAGGGACCCTGCTTCTCCCTTTGCTGCTCCCCCTGCTTGTTCTCTCTCTCTCTCTGTCAAATAAATAAATAAAATCTTAAAAAAAAAAAAAAAAGAAAGAAAGAAAGAAAGAAAATGAGCTCAGAGTAGACTGGAGCCGGATCAGTAAGAGCTTTATAGACCATGTGTGGTGGTCATGGAATGTGTCACTCAGATATTTTGCTGTGAGACCCTTCTTTACGGACAGCCTCAGCTACTAAATCCACCACTGTGCATAGAAGCCATGCTCTCTGCCAGTGACTGAAACAGTGAGGGCACCATTTGAGTCCATTCTGGTGGGATATAGGGTTCCTCTAATGGAAAACTTTGGTTCAAGGACTATCTGCCAATCTGGCTAAAGCTTTCTTCTCCTTTCCCAGGTGTCAAACTTGCACTGTTGTCAGAAGGCTTTCCCTATCCAGTTCTTTATCTATCCTTCACATTAATTTTCCCCAATAATCTTTGGTGTGTCCTTTGCTTTCTTAGAATCTGTTTCTCAAAGGACTGGAATGAACATACTATAGTAAGTGAAGGCATTGTGAAGGCATTGTAAAACTTTAAGCAAGGGGCATGATGTGTTCTGAAATTCCACTTAAGATCTTTCCAGCTTCTGTGTGGAGAATGGCTTTTATGGAGGAAAGGGTGGAAGAAAAATGACCAATTAGGTGGTTATTATGGCAGTCTAGGCAAGAGAAGTTGTTTTTGGTTGGTGGTTGATTGATCTAAAAGCAGGAATAGTTTACATAGAGAAATTGTGGGTTTTAGATAAGATTTTGGAGTTTGAGCCAATAGAATATGCTGATGAATTGGTGTGAAAAGTGAGAGAAAAAAAGCAATTTGGAATGATTCTTAGGCTTTCCTCTTTCTTTACTTCCTTCCTTCCTACCATCCTTCTTTTCTTTCCTTTTCTTCTCTGTTCTATTCTTTCCTTTTCTCTTCTCTTTTTTCCTTCCTTGCATCTAGAGTTATGACAATTGTTATCTATCACTACTGGGAAGACTAGACAAGAAACATGTGTTTTTGGTAGAGCATAGAGAATTAATAATTCAGTTTGGGATATACTGGGTCCCAGATAACTATTGTACATATAAGTGATGATAATGAATACACAACTGGTTGTTCAAGTACAACGGATAAGATATCATAGCTAGAGATGTAATTGCAAAAAACAAAGTGATGAGACTAGATGAGCTCACTGAGGGGAAGAGTAGACTGAGTAGAGCATCTAGGAATAAGCCTTGGAAGGACTTAATATTTACAGACAAGAAAGAAGGCAAAGCCAAGAAAGGAAACTCTGAGGAAGAAAGCCAGAAGAATGCCTGTTAAAGAAACCAAGAAAGAATGTTTCAAATGTATTGAAATAATCACTTGTGTCAAATACGTTGAAAAGTAATGTAAGAAGTAAGAAAAGCGACCAGTAAGTTCAGCAACACAGAGGTTAATACCAATTATGACTCCTGTTTTAATGAGTTATTGGGGATGGAAGTCCTAGTGGGTTAAAAAGTGAATAGACTAAGACTTACAGATCAATGTAGCAGAATTGAGAGTCAGAAATAAACCCATGTATTTATGACCCATATAATTATGACCATGTATTTATTATTAATTGATTTTCAGCAAGGGTGCCAAGAAAAGACAATAGTAAAATAATTGACCTTTTAACAACTTTTATGACAACTTGATATCCATATTTGAAAGAATGAAGATGGACTCCTACTACACTCCATAGAAAAATTAGTAGATCATACACCAAAATTTAAGAGCTACAACTGTGAACTCTTAGAATAAAAACACAGGAGTAAATCTTTGTGAACTGAGATTAAACAGTAGTTTTTAAACTATAATATTAAAAGCTCAAATGACAAAATATAGATAAATCAGGCTGCATCAAATTATAAACATCTGTGCTGCAAATGATACCATCAAAAAAGTGAAAATACAATCCACAGAATGGGAGAAAATATATCATATTGCAAATCATATATCTGATAAGGTACTTGCATCCAGGATATATTTTTAAAAAGCTTAAAAGTCAATAATAAAAAAAAAACCCCAAATAACCCAATTAAAAAATGGGCAAAAGGTTTGAGTAAATATTTTTAAAAAATTTTATTTATTTATATGACAGACAGAGAGAGTGCAAGAACAAGCACGGAGAGCTGGAGGCAGAGGGAGAGAGAGAGAAGCAGGCTCCCCTGCTGAATAGGGAGCCCGATACAGGGCTCAATCCCAGGACCCTGGGATCATGACCTGAGCTACTCAGGTCCCCCCAAGTAAACATTTCTTTAAAGAAGATATACAAATGGTTCATAAGAACATAACAAGATTCTCAACATCATTAGTCATTAGGGAAGTGTAAATCAAAGCCACATCGAAATTCTACTTCACAACCACTAGTAATAGGAAGGCTAGCATCAAAAAGACAGTAACAAGTGTTGGCAAGCATGTGGAGAAATTGGAACCCTCACATGTTGCTAGTGGGAATGTAAAATGATGCAACTGCTTTGGGAAGCAGGTTGCCAAGTTCTCAGAACACCAGATAGTTACCATATACCAGAGAGAAACAAGAGTATTTCCACACAAAAACTCCTAAATATTTATAGCATCATTATTTACAATAGCCAGAAAGTGCAAACAACTCAAATATCTATCAACTGATGAAAGGAAAAATAAAATATAGTTTATGTATAAAATGGAATATTATTTGGCAATAAAAAGAAATGAAGTACTGATGTTTGTTACAACATATGACATAGCATTCTCCACATACTACATGTGTGATCTTTCTGAGCCTCCATTTCCTCTATTAACATAGGAGTAATAATGCTTTTTTTTCCCTATCTAGTTCCTGGGCACAATTATTAAGGGAAAAAATAGACGTTGAAGTCCTTCCTATAGGACCAAGTAATTCTATGTCTAGAAGAATCTGTTGGCTATTTTAAGAAAAAAATTAATAGAAAAATACAAATGATTGGCAGAGTACACTTACCTTTTCCTCAGAAAGGGCTTTTATGTACTTTTTGCCCACTTTTTTCTTCATTGTCCAGGAAATAACTCTCATTTTTTTCCCTAATCCTCCTCCATTATTCGAAGTTTTATTTTGTTCTCCACTTTCATTTATGGGTTCCCCTTCATATACCTAATTAGAATTGTTAACAAAAGACAGAATAATAAAGCAATAAAAATCATTGTTCTGAAAACATTATTAAAGTGAAGATTCCAAATTTGTGGGCTTCCTATGTATTGTGTATAGCAGCCTCCAAACTTCAATATGGATAGAATACATATTTTTAATGTTGTCCAAGCCTGGTGCCATGTGTTACAAACTCAGAAAATAAAACTTGTGATGTTGAAGGACCTGAGCTTCACATCTAAAAATTTTTAAAAGAATTTTATTCTTTAAATAGCTGTACAGTAGATCGACTTAAAAAAAAAGATTTTATTTATTAATTAGAAAGAGAGACAGTGCTGGAGAGAGAGAAGAAGCAGGCTCCCCACAGAGCAGGGAGCCCAAAGTGAGTCCACCCCACGACTCTAGGATCATGACCTGAGCCAAAGGCAGATGCTTAACCATCTGAACCACTCAGGCACCCCAGTTTTCCCCATTTTTGAGATGGGCAAAATAGAATTAAATCATAAGCATAATGAGTGATTAAGTCTACATAGATGGGAGATATTTTATTAGGGGCTTTAGAAAGGCTATAGTATGTATTCATGCTGAAGGGGCATTAAAATATCCTCTTGATTCTTATATAAATTGAAATGGTCATTTAAAAAAAAGTTTTGGAGTTAAGTAAATCCATTGAGGAAGTGCAATGTTTTCTTCTTGCAGGTGAGTATCCCATGCATATTTCCCACATTCTCAAGCAACAGTAATTATGAACATGGTCTAGCCATTAGTATAGAAATGAGTATGTAATTCACATGTAATATATTCTAAGTATTTAACATTACCTGATACAAAGTTTGTTTGTTTGGTTGATTATTGCCTGCATCTCCCACGATAAATTATGCTCCATGAGCTTAGAGATTTTATATTTTTTATTTATTCTGCATGTCTAGAACACTTCCAGGAATATCACTGACACTTGATATTTTTTTAATAAGCAAAACTTTCATATAGAAATTTGGAGTGATTTCTTTTTCTTAAAGGACTTACTTGGGTTCTATATCCTTAATATCTTAGATTTTAAGAAAGGACTTTTAAGGGTCATCTAGTCTAGCATTGCCCACCATTCTTGATGGGTGGACAGACAGACATTTCCTGAATATTAAAAAAAAAAAATTAGGGGAAACTTCTATTTAGTTAACTTGAATAGTTTATTTTTATTGTTGTTATATTAAAGATTTACTTATTTATTTTAGGGAAAGATAGCATGTATGGGGGGAGGGGAGGAGAGTCTCAAGCAGACTCCCCACAGGCCCAGCATGGGCTCAACCTCACAAACCTGAGATCGTGACATGAGTCGAAGTCAAGTCAGACGCTTAACTGACCGAACCACCCAGGCTCTCCTTGAATATTTTAATATGAAGGTTTAACCACATAGTTAACAAAATTATTAATCAATATTATTTTTTACTTCATATCTTACCCCAAATTGCCTGTGATAAATATGAATGGACAGCTGATTGAAGTCCTCATTGAACTTTATTCATTTCTACATTTAAGGTTATAAAAGGCAAAGATTCTTTGCTTAATTCAAAAGCCCTGAATAAAATATAACTTGGAAACCCTTTAAATTTTTAAAGTTAGCTTTTTTCTTCTCTCTTCTTTTTATTTAAGCTCTATCTTCCCTGTAAAATTATAAACTAACCCCCTCCAAAAGAAAGTGTATTATTTTATTATTATCTGTGTTAAATTACCATTGCCTAAGCTTCAAAAAAGTATCACAAATATTTTTAAAAATATTTTTATTTATTTATTTGACAGAGACAGAGAGAACAAGGTGGGGGTGGTGGGTGGGCACGTAGAGGGAGAGGGAGAAGCAGGCTCCCCACTGAGCAAGGTGCCCAATGTGGGAATGGATCCCAGGTCTCTGGGATCATAACCTGAGCCAAAGGCAGAGGCTTAACCAACTGAGCCACCCAGGCCCCCCGTATCACAAATATTTTAAATTTTAAGTTTCTCTATCATTTTTTACAGACATTTCAAAGAAACTACCTCAGCATATTTTCAACTTTCACATTTTTCTATGCTGTTCTCTTTCATAATCTGTCTCTCCCTCTATACTATCGGCTTCATGAAGTAGGGATTTTCATCAATTATTACAACAGTAATTTCTGAGTACCTAATGGAAATCCTGTCATAGAGTAGGTCCTCAAGAAATACTAGTTGAATGAATGAATGATGCATTGTGAAAAACGTGTGAACTACCTTTTCAGGTTTGCTAAATTCTTTCACAAATTACTAAGCCACCATTACTAATAAATGAACCTGAGTGAACCTGAGCTACTTTTACAGGTTAACCCTGAATTACAAACTAAATAACAGATTCTACTGTGTAGAATCTACAGTCTATATGTGATTATGGAAAGGTAAAGATTTATGTAAGATGTTAATTGAAAATTATATAGGGTTTCTCACTATTTATATCCATATATTATCTTATTTAAAACTAAACAAATGTGGATAGACTATATAGCTATTTACAAGTTTAAGCATGTGTATATAAATATGTAGATGGATAAAAGGGGATATAAATAACATGCATATGTATAAAAGGGGATGTATTATACACACACGCATGTAAGTGTACTAATGGATGTATTTGTAAAGTAATACTAGATGTCATTTTGTTTTCATTTCTTTTGTTTAGAATAGCCATTACTGAAATACCAATATTTAAAAATATTACAGGTATATACACACAGGAATCTGAAAAGTATATTGAGAAATTATACCAGGAAAAATTCTTTATAAAAAATAAAACATATAATAATGAGAATGAATAATTAAGAAATACATGAGATCTAAAACCTATTGATCTAAAATGTATCACATGTGGAGTTGCTGAATCAGGTTCAATGATAAACACGTAGTTTTAATTTTGTCTATATATACACACACACACACACACACACACACATATGTGTGTGTGTATATATATATCCCTCCTCCCTACTATTTGATCAGGTGTCAAACCTTTCATTAATCACATCACAGTTGGCCTGTGGTTTGTGAGATAGTGTAACAGAAATGCAAACTTGGAGTTAGACAAGATGTTGAGTTCTGCCTTTGTCATTTATTAACTGTGTGATTTAGAAGTAATTTTATTTCTTCATTGGTAAAATAATAATACTAATAGTTCCTACATTAGAGGTAGGTAAAGTCTTTAGTGTTGTTCCTGTATCATGGTAAGTGTTCAATTAAATGTTGATACTATTATTATTACCATTATTTTTATATAGACTTCATTTTATGGGAAGCTTTCCTTAAGCTACATTTGAAGTGTTCCTGGTTTGCAAACGTGGGTGTAATAGTCACCTATGAGGCATTTCAATGCATATGGCAGAAGTTCGAGTGCAATTGAGTGACCATATGCTGTCCTTGACAAATTTACAACTAAGCCATTTAATCATTAAATTAAATTAATGCAATTACCATTTACATAAAATTTAATATATATATTCTTTTATGGTAGAACTGCTCAGAAAATTTGGGGTTATTTGTGTTCCTTTAAATCTTAACTCTCTTCTTAAGTTCATGTTCTGCTTTTCCTAGTGTTAGTCTTCTTAGAGGGCTTTTTACTTTTAATACCCAGCAGGGTAACTAGGTACTAAGTAGTTCTTTGTTCCTTTATTACAAAAATATAGGCAAGACTGCGATTTTTAAATATACTTATTTTTCTTACGGTATTTTGCAAAAGTGATATTGACTTCATAAATTTTCCTAATGTGCTTGCATAATATTCATAAAATTGTAATAAAATACTAACCTCAGTTGAATCATCTGGTTTTGAAATGGAATTATTCCGAAAACGATCAAAATTCCCAAAACTGCTGCTGCGCTATAAAATAGGAAAGGAAAGGAAAGGACATTTAGGATTTGTGACTTTCACTGAAAAAATTGCTAAATATATTAGATTATGGCTCCATAAGCATCAGTATGTTTGCAAATATAGGATTAAAAAAGCTCTTCTCTCTGGAATATCTAAAGGCATTGAAGGTATAACTATTATTAACATTACAATATTTACAGTTGACAAAATGCCTTCATAAGTTTTATGTTATAGTGTTTAGAACCTTGAAGAAAATCTATTAAATTATTTTCAATTTATAGTGTTACGTCTGCTCTTGGGAATGGCAGCTGAAGAATCCATGAATTCTAAGCTAAGCCTTCTTGAAGCGAGCTAGCCCCAACTAATTTCCACGATAGGATGACATGTATTACTAACCAACCAAGTAATAAATAACAACGAAACAAACAAAAAATCTGAGTAGAGCCACCACAGTATGCTGCATAAAGATCATATTTGCCAAAAAACCAAAAATGAACACAAATCCATTTATCATTGATAACATAATAATTTGAGACTTTCTACTTGGTGTCAGAGAAGGCATACACATAGAGCTATTAATAAATTGAAAGCAGCATTTAGGCATGCCCAGTCTAAGGTTGGAAGTAAAACTGAATTTGTCCACACTTAGCATGGAATTACAATGAGACCTCTGGGTCAATTTCATTCACTGGTTTTGAGAAAAAGCTCAATATGTTAATAGAAGACTTGTTCCCTTGGATACTTTCTGCCTACAAAGCTAAATTTTTATTCTTATGTAACTCATTCTAGGCAGGTAATTATAAATAATTCCTCATATGTTACAGTAAATGATTCTCCTAAGTACATTCTCAATAATCTTTAGAGTCATTGAGTAACCAAAAAAGAAATGGCTCTTTCTTCACTGTTTAATTTTATACATTGTTTGGAGTGGTGGATATCTTGATGTTGTGTCCTTTATGTAGCCATAAATCCCAAGAATATGTTCTAGCTCAAGAACTTAATTTCATTCCAAGCTTACAATATTTTCAGAATAAGCTGCTGGTACTGAAAAATAACCTGGTAATTTGAAAAGTTAACAAAGGGAGCCAGTAATTCATAAAACCGTGTCTTGTCCTTTTAGAAGCCACAGCCCCGTTCAGTGCAAGTCAGCTTGAAAGCCTATCTTTAAAACTCCTCGTTTCCCTTTTAAATGAGCCGAAATAAAAAGATCCTGACGTGTGACAAGGGCTTAGCTTGATAGACGGTGTGATACGTAATATCGCCCCAAGGATGATGGCTGTGTTAGACACAATTAACGCCTTTTGCTGACTCGCCACCCCTGCTGAACAAGCCCTTCAGCTTGTGGCGAGAAGACAGAAAGAGTAGGGCTGAGACTGAGAACCACACTGGAAAATACTAAGTCTTCCCGGGCAGGGCTTACTAACCTAGAATGACTTCCCAGAGCCTTAACCGCTTTAGCTCGCCTACTAGGCATTTCCATGAGGCCATCATGGCCCAGAGATCACAAAAGGGAATCGGTTGTACTGTTGTCCTGCTTATAAACAATCTGAACCCAGGGAAATCTGTTACTCTTTTATATACTCGAAACATTCTGATGGCCTATTGGAGCCTATGCCTAGGGCAATTTGGCCGCTTGCATCCAGCCTGCGTCCTGCCTATTAAATATTAATGAGGGTTACGGCATGATTTCCACCACTGGAAAATGGGTCCTATTGCCCAGGAGGGCACAGAATAGGCTCACTTCAGCATTTCTCAACACTATCTTCTGCCATTAAGTAATCAATAGTCACCACCTCTTAAAATTAATTCTCCCCTCATTATATCAATAAAGAGAAGCAGTGGTTTAAGAAGTCTTTAGACTATTACTTTGGGTTTTCTCAGTCATCTCACTGCTAATCACTCAACAGCTTTAAACCAAAGAAGTGTAATATCAATCCATGATAAGACACCGTTAAAAAGCAAATCTAAGTATTTAAAATGATGTTTTTAAAATTTCATTATTCTCTAGTCTAAAATTAGTGACTTTCTGAGATGGTTTCATCATGTATAGGTTATGGCTTACGATGAAAAGGGCTAATGTCTACTGTGAGGTATGCACAACGAACAAATTTATAATTTTACTCCTGTTAAGTTTTCAATGAAAAGGTGAATCATGTGGAAGCAAGCTGGCTTCCTAGATATTACCCCTTTATAAAAGAGAATGTGTTTGAATATCAATAATTTTGCATCGTCTAATCATAATGGATTAGATTTGGCAAATACTATCTTGTGACAGAAGCTCTCATCAAGACAGAGCTGTTATATGAATGAATAGCTATCAACGGGAAGGGTAACTTAAATAAAAATGCAATTAGTATTTTAGATAATTCTTTGTATCTGTTCACATTAGATCATATTTAGTCTTTAATTCTACTCTCTCTATATTTATACAGCCTTTCCTTGTGCAATTAAATATGCATTTGTGAAATAGCACATTTGTGGAGGGTAATTTGGTGAAACTAGTAAAATTATATATGTATTTGCCCTTTGACCCAGCAATTCCATTCCTACACATCTGTACCAGAGACACACACTTGGCTGTAAACTGACTTACGAATCCACATTCACTATAAAACTTCTATATTATAAAAAAGCTGTAAACCCTAATGCTCATCGAGGGGGCTGATTGAATAATGCGTGGTAAATCCAAACAATGAAACAGTGTGTAACTACATAAAGTTGAAATGCATCTCTTTATACTTCTGCAGGATGATCTCCAGGATATGGTAGAAGTGAAAAAAGCCCAATGTATGTAGAGAAAAATGTACATAGTAGGATGTCATTTATCTAAGGGTGGAAATAGATGTTTGTGTTTTAATATAGGTGAGTACATATGGGGCAAAATGAGCAAAGTGAAAAAGGAGAGGAAACAGACTTCTTTGAATAGACCTCCTTTTCTAGATTTGGCTTTAAAACCATGTAACTTTTACTTATTTTTAACAGAATTAAACAAAAATAAAAAATGATCCTTAAAAATTCTAAATAAAAATCAAACAAATGAACCTAATCCTATATTGAATTTGTGGCTTAGAGAGAGGAATTATTTTAAATGACTTTTAAGAACCATGATTTGACTATCCCAAGCACAAAAAACAATGACAAATTAAATTTTAACCTATTTTCAGTAATCATATTTTTATTAATAATACTGACATATATATATATATAAATACATATGTTGAGGGACCATAAAAATAAGTAATGATGTTAATGACATTGGAGTTAAGGTTCTCAGCCAAAATTCTCATATTGTTCATGGCATAGAGCAAGTGGTCTTTTAAAGACTACTACGTCTTTGAACTTAGTACTACTAAGTACTAGTAGTAGTACTAGTACTACTAAAGACTACTAAGCCCCTATCAAAACAACACAGGGGCCATATTGAAACTATTCTCACTGGAGTAGATTGTATCCAAAGGTGGGATAACTTTCATATCAATAAGAATAATAAATGAATATTGAAATGCATCTAATATATGAAAGTTGGTGAGTTCATGATACCAAAAGGAAAAAAAAAATCAGTGATCACTTTTGGAAACATTACAGTTATATCATGAAAACTGGCAAATAAAGGAAAGGACATAAGCACTCGAGGTGCTCTTCTTTTATGAAACATATTTCAGAGTAAATAGTTAATGAGGAAAAATTATCTTTTTCTGTGTGTGTGTATATTCAAGCTAATTAGTTAGGAATGATGAAATGACAAAGTCACTGTTTTATAAACCCCTGATGGCAATAAAGGATCTCGGTGATGATCCTTGATGGCTACAAGAATTACAAAAAGAGGGACGCCTGGGTGGCTCCGTTGGTTAAGCAGCTGCCTTCGGCTCAGGTCATGATCCCAGCGTTCTGGGATCGAGTCCCACATCGGGCTCCTTGCTTAGCAGGGAGCCTGCTTCTCCCTCTGCCTCTGCCTGCCACTCTGTCTGCCTGAGCTCGCTCTCTCTCTCCCTCTCTCTCTCTCTGACAAATAAATAAATAAAATCTTAAAAAAAAAAAAAGAATTACAAAAAGAGACAACTAGAATATGGGCTTCCTAGTAGTAGGACCTAATATCACCAGGGAGGCAGTCTTAGGGGAAAAAAAAAGCGCAATCACACCAAACTTCTGTATGTAACTACTAGATTATAGGAAATATAGGAACAAAGGAACATTTTATATGGCACCAAAAGGATGCAGTCAATCAGAAAAATCTAGACAGTAAGAAAATCTACGGGACAAATAACTAGGTTTCTTTGACTGATCGATAGAAAGACTAAGAACCTCTAAGAGGTGTCTAACCAAATACAACTCATGGATCTTGTTTAGATATAGATCAAAGAAACCACTGTAGCAAAAGCAGCCAGGACACAACTGAGGAAATTTTTAAAATAACTAGCTATTTGATGATACTGAGGAAGTACTGTTATTTTTTTACTTATAATTCAAGATAAACTAATGCCAGTGTGTGGGCATGAAGAAGAAACATGGCTGGCCATTATTTAATGGTTAACTGGGTGATGGAGATATGAGGTAGATTGTACTACTCTGGTTTTTTTTTTTTAAGATTTATTTATTTATTTGATGGAGAGAGAGAAAGAGAGAGAGAGAGAGTGTACCCACACAAATGGGGGGAACGGCAGAGGGAGGGGAGAAGCTGGCTGAGCAGAGAGCAGGATATGGAGCTTGATCCCAGGACCCTGGGATCATGACCTGAATGGAAGGTAGACACTTAACCACTGAGCCACCCAGGCACCCCTGTACTACTCTGTTTTTGCATATGCTTGAAGTTTCCCATAGTATAATGTTGGGCTAAAAAAAAAAAAAAAAAGGAAAGATAAACATACCTATGTAGTATGTAATAAATAAGAGTTAATCATGTGCAGGGGCTGGGAGGTACACGGAAAAACTACTTTTCTCTTAATTTTGCTGTGACTCTAAAACTGTCTAAAAAATAGTCTTTAAACAAAAGGTAATGGTTACACAACTTTCTAAGGAACCAATGTATAAAAATATAATTCATATTGATTTCATCATAGTTGTTTGAAAGTACAGACATACTGAAGGAGAAAATAAAGTTTTGCTTTCCAAGTTGATTTTATTTTATTTTATTTTATTTTTTTTAAAGATTTTATTTATTTATTTGACAGAGATCACAAGCAGGCAGAGAGGCAGGCAGAGAGACAGGAGGAAGCAGGCTCCCCGCTGAGCAGAGAGCCCGATGCGGGACTCGATCCCAGGACTCCGAGATCATGACCTGAGCCAAAGGCAGTGGCTTAACCCACTGAGACACCCAGGCGCCCCCAAGTTGATTTTAGAACAGTCAACTTTCTGATATAGATGCACGTTATTAGATTGCCCGATTCTCTGCAATTATAGGATACAGATTACTTTCTTCTACTTACTCTACTTGGCTTCCACCAAAAAAGGGCTGAATAGTGTCATTGGGGGTGTTCGAACACATCTGTGTGTGTCCCTAAACAAAGCAATGAATAATATAAAAGAACTTAAGACAATTCATTGTTTTGTTAGTCACATTTTTTCCCCTAGTTTTGTATAACAAATCTAATTGTTACAGAATGTCATGTCATGATATAAAGCTGACAGTGTTCTTAGAAATGATCTAGTCCTTCTCAGTGAGGAAATTTACAGGAACCAGAACTTGCAAAAATAAATTCTTTTTTTTTTTTTTCACTTCTCCACCCGGATGTACTCTCAACTATGCCATCCCATTCCAAAGTTTCGATCTTGTCTTCTATTTTCAAAGAAACTTGCTATCTGAGCAGGATGGAAATTTGGAAAGTTATCTTGATCGAACGAATGGAACTGAATCGGATTCTTAGAACAACGGCCAGCCTAAATTTATCAACATGAAGAGCACTTGGGGGTCTCTTTTTGGAAACACAAATCAACCTTTTGACAAAAAACCAAGACAACTTGACCCTTATTTTCATTTCTTAACCAGCCGTCAACTTTGAGGGTCTTCAAGTAAAATCTTATCTCCAGCATGACTGGTAAGGCACTGGTGGAAAAGTTTCACAGTCTATTTCAAAGAAAAAATTTACATATCTGAGTCAGACATCCGCAGTATTTTGAAATACACTGGCAAATTAAGGATTACACACTCTCTGCCAATGAGTTCTCACATCTTCTAAATATTGCACATAGAGCGATGGTTAGTAATATGCTCTTGAAAATCAGAACTGTTTTAACATGTGCTTGTATGAATATTCTATAATAATAGTATGTTAAATGTCAATAAATTGTCAGCTTTTATCCAAAGACATTCGAGGATTTAATTGTTCTGACTTAACTCAGGTGCTGAGATCTTTTCAAGAGTGTGAAACAAATTTAACTCACTTAAAATAACCTGTTAGGATTGCCTCAGTGTTAAATAATGACACTCATGTGGTGTCGATGGGAGATGGTTTTGTGTCAGGGGGTTGAAGAGTAAGAGACAACTGGAACTGTGAGACATAACCTTCAACAGCGACAACTTAACCTGGAGTCAAGGCCACCCAATCTAAAACATATGGCGGTGCTCTACATATTGTTAATGTAGATCTGGACTCAGGACAAAATGAGTTCACTTGATCTCTCTGGTTTAGTATCTTTTCTGTCAACTGCAAAATACCTAAAGGAAGTGTAGATTCTGATTCCACCCAAATAGTTGAAAGTTGTGTCAAAATTTCCAAGCGAAAGCTCTACTTTCAAAAGTTGATGTGCCCCTAGAGATGTTTTTGTGCAAACTGAAACTGCCTCAAAAGAAAGAAACTAGAACAACGAAAAAATCAATGCAAAATGATCCATAACCTATAAGAGTGGTTATTCACATCTGCCTGTTTAATGTAACAAAACAAGTTTTGTGAGTAAAAAAGACTCAGATGTTTAAAATTCTCAATTGCTTCTCTGCAGGATTTATTGCTGTATGCCACAATTTACTTACATCCATAGACTGTAAGTCAGGTTGCAGTTTTAAGAATTGAATAGAAATTAGGATATTCTATTTGAGCTGAAAAGAGGTTTTAAAAGACGTAGTAGTGCTACGTCTTAAATATCTTGTTTTCAGGTAAGAGGCTTAATGTGGCAAAGGTTCAGTCACTTGGTATCACCGATTCCTACAAAACCCTATAGAGTAAAAAGAAGATTGAAAAAAAAAAAAAAAAAAACCTTAAAAAAAATGTGACCATGATCAGGCTACCCTGGACTGCTCAGCTTCTTCTCCTCCCTATTGCAAAACTTCTGCTTGGCTCACTGCTAGACTGTTGTTACAGCTCACGGTTTATTCCTTCTTTCTCTTTCTCTAACTACTAATTGGTCCCTCTTGATCCTCCTGGAATTGTTTCGTTATACCATGGCTTCCTTGCAATCTTCAAGAATTTCTCCAGGGAACCCATGTTCATAGCTGCTCTAAGCCCTTCAGGCTGGAAGGCAGATGTGCCAACCAAAGGCTCTCTCTGCTTATATATCCAGTGGCCCCTGAGGATCTGCTTTGATTCTATCTTCTGAGCCTGCCCTTGTGGAAATCTGTGTTTGCTCACTTTGAGGAGTTCGGACACATAATGCAAAATGCAGTATACCGCATCTCCACATCTGCTCAGTTCTTTCTTGAAATCTCTACTGTAGGCATTTATTTTCATTACTGCTAGTCAAATATGTCCTTCTAACCCCAGTCCCGAGCCAAGGCGCTAACATTTAGCTTCTCAGTCCCTAAACTCTTGCCTTTCCAGTTATCTAACACCACCCATTGAATTAATTTTCAAAAATACCGATTCTTATCATTTCGTTCCTCTCAAAATGTAAAAGCTTGCTCCCTGTTCTTATGATGGTTACTGAGGATTTGTTCCATGCCAAGGGATCTGTCTCTGATTATCTCATTAAATAAACGTAATCACCTTCTGAGCTAGGAAAACTGATGGCTAGGAAAACAGAGGAGGAAAACTGAGGCTCAAAGAGTTGAAGTAGCTCTTCCTTAGTCAATAAACTAAAGCTTGAGCTCAGCATGCTGCACTTTCATGATTCCCCATGGTATCAGGTAATGGTAGTCAGCCTGATTGGGCAGAACTGGCAGAAAGGACACATTCACTTATTTTTCTAAGCTGTTGCTCCTGCTAGTTTTTTGTTTTTTTTTGGTTTTTTTTTGTTTTTTTTTTGTTTTTTGTTTCTATTTTGTTTGTTGTTTTCCAAGAAACGTCTTTCCTCTTTTTTTCCACCCACTCAGATCCAGTCCATTCTTCAAGAGCAGGATCAGGTCCCTCCTTCCCTAGGAGATCACATGCCAGTGTGTCCCCCGGTTAGCACACGCTGACCGCTCCCATTCTTAAGTGCTAGAGTATCTATGCAGAAAAATCCTACAGTTGTGAGTCTTGGGAAAACCACAGCAGATGACAAATCCCGCATTCCTTTTCAAGTTAACTGTCCAAAAGCCATATTTTTCATGGTTAACCCAAAAGCAAATTATAATTTGATCATGTTATAGCCAAGGAACATAATTTACTGGTGTTTAATTGCAGACTATAAGGTGTTGCATTACACTAGTCAACGTAAATATATTAAGTGGCTTCTTTGGCTAAACTTTATGCTTGGGGTCAGGCTGTCTATATGAATAAGACAAGAATCCATCCTGGAGGAATTTGTACTCTATTGTTGCCATCAACCTAATAACTTCAATCCCTAAGAGCTAAGTAAAACCATATTTAAATGTATGGTATACAAATATAGAAGCAGTTCCTAAAGCAGATTATATTTATTCACAGAATAAATGAACTTAATAACATATAATAGACATCAACTTCGAAATTTCTATTCATCCATTTATGAATAGTTATTTGCACTGACTACTTAGTACATGAAGGGCATTTTGTAGACATATGTCTGTACCTTTATTATTTATAGTCAGTCTAAAGAAAGGGGCATTAAAACATTGAGAAATTTTTAAAAATCAATTGAAATCAATACAGTTTGAATTTGTCTCAAAAGTTACTCCTAAGAGATTATATAGTTGTTAACCACGGGACTCTTTAGAAATCTCCAAACCCAAAGATGGTGATTGCTAAAATGATGACAAAATAACACAAAGGTGATGGACCACTCACTTATATTAAGTGAAACACTGGGTAACAAAAATGTGTCAGTTATTTCCTGAAATCTTCAAGGGAGAGAAAGGCTGTTTCTAGGGAACATAATAATTTGGTCACTATAAGTGTTGTGTATTCAGTACAGGAATATTTGTTTAGGATTTTTCCATTATCTGGAAGAACTATCTCTCAGAACCAATAAGTTTTCAATTCTTGCACCAGCACAGATAGTTTGTTGAAAATTTAATAAAGAGCTGTATTGAGAAGGGTTCTGAGGCCATTTTCAGGGTTAGAGTGAAAGAGGTCATGATCAACTGTGTCAACAGTTGTTACAGAAGATAGTGTGTGTTTTAGAGAAGGTGGTGGGGATAGGAGTAAGGAATTACAGGTAACATGTTTGATGTATTTACCATCCCTACTCTAAGTAACTTGCCTGCACAAATTTCTCATTACTAATTTTGTTATCTAGTAGCTTGAGAGAAAGCAGATGATAACCAAATAGAGATGATTCAAATTTCCAATGAAAAAAAAAAAAGCATTATTCTTCCATAAATTTAGAAATTGGCTTTCTATTGTGTGCATATTAGATTTTTCCTACTTATAGCCAAGTATTAAATATTTTAATTGCTGACCCATAATTATCTATTTTCATTCTATAACTAAACTTCAAAAACAAATAATCTTGCAAATGAACTGTGTAAATAATCTTTATAGAAATAAATACATATATAAATAACTGTATAAATAATCCTCCTGTGTAGGGTATGGCTAATGAAGGTAATAGTGAGTATGGAAAGTTATTTAGGAGAATAATTTTCTTACCTTTTCTTTTTTTTTTTTTTAACTATGCCCAGTGTGGGGCTTGAACTCACAACCCTGGGATCAAGAGTCACATGTTCCAGCCAGGCACCCCAGGAGAATAATTTGCATTGTTGTTGTTGTTATTTTGGTTGGTTTGTTTTTTTAAGTAGGCTCCACACTAGCACTTGAACTCACAGCCCTGAGATCAAGACCTGAGCTGAGATCAAAAGTTGGAGGCCTAACCAGCAGAGCCACCTAGGTACCCTGGAGAAGAATAATTTTCAAGAACTAATCATAACAGGCCTTCCTATATTGACCATTATCTTAAGTATCAAAAATCTGGTTTTCTTTCTTTTGTTTTTTTTTTTTAAGATTTTATTTATTTATTTGACACACAGAGAGAGAAATCACAAGTAGGCAGAGAGAGAGGGAAGCAGGCTTTCTGCTGAGCAGAGAGCCCAATGTGGGACTCGATCCCAGGACCCTGAGACCATGACCTGAGCTGAAGGCAGAGGCTTAACCCACTGAGCCACCCAGGCACCCAAAATTCTGGTTTTCTTAACAAATGCCTCTTCCGCTCTTCTACCTTTTAATGAACTTAGACTTAGTTTTCTTTTTTTCTTTTCAATAATCAGAGAGAGGAAAAGTCATGAAAAATGTTTCATTAGCTGACACATGGTGGAAGAATGTACTTTTTAGTCTGTTAAGATACTTTTGAACATTAACAGTTGGATGTTGACTAAACTTTAGGTTCCTGAACAATTTCCCAACATATTCACCAATCAAATGTTTATACCACGAAACTGAGTTACTCCAGCTTAACAAAGTCATCACAAAGAACCGAAATAATCATTGTTTTGAAATCATGTTTAAATAAAGGAGTGAAAATTAAGCTGGGAAAACAGAATCCAGAATTGAATAAACTTTCCCCTCAAATTCTCTGGAACAAAAACTCAGTCACTTCCATTAGTCTTCTATGTCCTCTGTCTTCATGTGGCCTCTGGGTACATAATAACCTTTCTAAAGGTCTCCTCAAGGGATATTTTAGTCATGCAGTAATCTCCTTGAACACAAGTAATGACAAACAATAAGCTAATTCTCAAAAAGTTTTTTTTTAAGTCATTTTTACTACTTTTAAATGAGTGTGTTTGATGCATGATTTTGGTCCCCCTGATTAATGGTCACCGCCAGCCCAGCTTCTAGAGTTGTAATGTTTCCGTGAGCTTCCCTCCAGCAGAGCTCGACCATTAATCCAGTGGCATATGTCAGCTCAGCAGAGCAAGGTCACTCTTCTGCTTCAAGGGGAACCTTTTTAGAAATAATAAAACTGACAGAAAGTTCTTTTTTGCATGCTTTATGCCACCTGAGGTTGAGTGCTGCAGTTAATATCATAAAGCTTATAAACATTCCCATCTCAGGCAGCACCCGCTGCCACTTTGGTTAGGAATTTAAACGTTTTTTCCTTAGTAAGAACAGACATGTTTATGTGGGGCAAATATACAGTCTGTAATCCAAACAAAGAAAGAATAGGTGGGAAAAAAATAGTAAGTTCATGCTAGGATATTTGGAAGAGATGTTAGGGTTCTGTAACTTCCTTATGATCAGTCCCATTCACCTTTCAGCAAATTTGATTTGGCTATTTAAACAGTTCATTATACTGAGGGGTAACAGTGATGTTGAAATGTAACGATAGATAGGAATGAACTCTCTTGATAATTCTTTAACTTACAATGTCTGACGAGACCATTTATCTTGGAAGGAAATTTCTCTCAAAATTAGAAATCTGGTAAAATTATTTGTTTTATAGGTAATGGCCTGCTTTAAAATTGATAACTAATTATAGTGAGATATTCTTAATCTTAAAGTAACTTGAAACGTAGATGGCCTTAGAAGAGGATAGCTGTATAATAACTAGCATTGTATAATTTGTATATTTAATTACTCATTTTGTTACTTTTACTTAATGAAAAAAATCAAAGTTGGATAGCTGTAACCATGTGAAATATTCAGAAAAAAATTTAAACCAAATATCCAGATTAATGCCTAGACATATCACTATGTATGGTATAAAATAGAATTTGCTACAAGGTAAAGCTGCCTTAAATCTTATGTCAGGAATTTAAATTATTTAAATTATGAAAAACATAGAAAGGGAACTTCATTATTTTATATTTAGTTGTCTCCATTGTATGTATGTAGAGAAAAGGTGGGGCCAGGTGGCCACTCAGGCTCATCCTTCCTAGGAAGCCTGTTTCTTGGCTAGGTCTCCATGTCCAATGGCAGGACCTCACTTCATCAGATATAGAAACTTTGTTTTTCAATCTTTCTGAAATAATCTCTGAGGGACTGACTCATAAACTAAACTAATAAGATACCAAAAACGGCAATGGCAAGTATTGGTAGGGTATTGGAAATCCAACCGTCAAGAAGAATACATCTTCTTGTTGACTTATCAAAGAATTTTCTCCCATGGAGGAAACACTATAGGAGACACAAGATCATTGTTGGAAGTTTGCTTCCTTAGTGGAGTAAAGCTACAGTAACTAGGTGGCACCCAGGGCTAGACACAGGAAACTATAAATCCTGAATGAATTATCTTACTAAGTGAGCAAGTCCACTGAGCCAAATGGAATATTTGCTTTGGTTGATCTATGTTGTTCTGCTGATATTGACACAATTCTACTCTTCCACTCTTTTCTAGGCTTCCGGCAAAGCAAGCCCCTTTGCTATTTTTTTTTTAACTCATCAGCTATATTAAATTGCCATGTTTAATTATTGTTTTGTTTCATCACATTCTGATTCTAAGAATGGTTCCTTTGCTTCACGTGGGTGTTGCCCAGATCTTTGTCAGCAACCCCTTTGTAAACTATGTCCTGGAGTAGAGTACTTTTTAGATGACTAATATTATCCGTTAGTCATTTCACACTCATTGTACACACATTGAGAAATCCTGACTATGTTCTGTATGATAAATATTTTTGGCAGTAGCCGAAGTATAATAGGAAGCACGTGGAGTCTGAAAGTCAGGCGGATTGAGTTTAGTCCCCCTTGTACCCCAGCAAAAATTCCAGGGATGCAAATATGCATAAGGTACACCCCCTGTTCTTGATGATAACTCTGGTTGGGAGGGCATATTGGACTAAACTGTGTTACAAGAAATCATAGAAATGTGGAACAGTCACTGTGAAAGCAGAAAGGAGAGTGAGATTATTAATGGACCATGTACAATGTGCTAGAAAATTTCCATAGGGTAATTAGCAAAATCCTCTCAACCATCCTACATGACTTTAATACACCCCTTCTTCAGATAAGCACACTGAGACTCAAAAGGGGCTTAATAAAATGTTCAATGTCCCCTGGTGAGAAGATAATCAAAATAGGACTTCAAAACTAAGTTTATGTGACTTTAGTTTGTGTTCCCTACTGCTCTGCCATGATGTCCTCTAGGACATTGCCTTGGGCTACTTGGTGGAGGCTTTGTTGAGGGTTTAACAGTCCAGCTAGAAAGGTGATTTTAATCTGTAGCCAGAAAGCCACTGGCCAAGAGGGCAGAGCGTAAGTTTTACTTTTATTAATTTTCAGTGATTCTTAGTAGAGGCCTTGTGGGATGTAGCAGAGGTAGGTTTGGATGGAAGGAAAGAACAAGGAAAAAGACTGGACAGTGGGTAAAAGGGAACCACTGTCATGAGGTCAGTGGGGCCGGCTGAATGAGGGGACTGGCCAACTGGAAGTAAAGAGGGATCTAGGGTCATTGGAAGGAAGGAAGCAGCCAAAAATCAAATCCTCACTTTAAATTAGTAGAATTTCACGGACTATATAATGAACTGAATTTTGAGTTTCCCCAAATGTGTATGTTCAAGACCTAATCCCTCGTACCTCGGATTATGACTACGTTTGGACATGGGGCCTTTAAAGAGGTGATTATGGTAAAATGGGGCTGTTAGGGTAGGCCCTAATCCAATCGTACTGGAGTCCTTATAAGAAAATGAGACTTGGGTGCATAAAGAGAGATGTCTACCAGGTTGTACATGGCCAGAGGAATGACTAAGTGAAGAGGAGTAATGGGTGGCTATCTCTAAGCCACTGAGAGAGGCCTGGAACAGATCGTCCCCTCATGACCCACAGAGGAAAACAACCCCACAGACACCCTGATCTTGGACTTCCAACCTCCAGTTTGTGAGAGGGTATGTTTCTGTTTTTTAAGCCTCCCAGCCCATTGTATTTTGCAATAGCAACCCCAGCAAACTCCTGCCAGTGAGGTAAAACTTCTAAGGCTCATCACGTGGGGGGAGAAAGGAGACATGGCCAGCTGTGCTGACAAATGGCTCTCTCTATGTATAGAAGAATCACTTCGTCTACCACTAGAGACAGCTTAAAAACCTCTTCTGTTCTTATTAATCAATTCTTAATGTAGGACATTTTTGTTCTCTGCTAAGAAGCTAATTATGAATGTCTTGTTTCTAAAAGTTCAACTAAATCCTTAACACTAGAAAGGAAGAGAAATGGATCAGTTTGGTAATGCTAAATTGGGAAACTTGGATATGTAGAGTATGGAGTTGATTCCATTAGGGAAAAAAAAAACACAGTCTTCAGGGATAATGAAGCCATTTGTCTCCAAAGCAAGGCAAAGGAAGATTAAAGAGATGTGTTTCATTAAATTGATTTTTAACAAATCCAGTGCATTGGTAGTCAAAGTAGTGACTTGATACTTTTCCCATAGGATATAATATCCAAATTTCCAAAGAAAGGGAGGCTACACTTCTGTCATTCTCTCAGCCATTTGTCTCCTGAACTTCCTGTATGCTTGTGTGGACACTGTTTTGTTTTTGCTTTTGTTTTTGTTGTTGTTTGTTTTTCATGTTTAGCCAACCTATTTGGCCCTACTTTTTTGGCTACTTGCTTGCAATACAACTTGATTATAGATTCATATTCTCTAAAATGGGAAGGTGAGAATGAAGTAGTGCTTTGTTTGGAGAAAAGTTTTCAAAGCTAAAATTATTAGACTCTTTCAAACAATTAAACATGATGAAATGAACAAATTATTTGTTCATCTCTTCTGATTTTGAGATGTACTAGAAATGAGAATTAAGCTCAACAAGAAATTGTAGTTTGGAGAAAGAGCAGAAAATTTGGGGAAGCTGCACATCAATTTTGGTGTGAATTTCTGGTGGCCATGACAGAGAAATATAGGCATTTCTCCTGGGAATGTGGGCACCAATTATTAGAAGCAAAGAGCAGTGTAGGGCAGTGGTGGCCTTTCTGTAAACATTTTTGAGCACAGGTGGTGTGGTTAAGTTTCCTGTACATATTCAAATGGACACAGTATGTACAAATAGGTCCCAAATTCATCTTCTCAACAACCACCCTGCCACTCTCCTTGTGTGAACCGCCACCATCTCTTGCCTAGTTTCTGTAAGAGCCTCCTAACGGGTCTCTTCTCCCTATTTTCCAAGTCTTGTCAGTGTATTTGAAAACCAAAAGATGGAATAAACCCGTTAACATGTAACCCAGATCCTTCTTTTCTCCAAAGTTTTCAATATTAGCCCAAATCTTTATAATGACCTAGAAGCCCTCTATGACTCTGCTCTTTGGGAACACTCTTCCCTTTGTGCATTCTGTTCCACTGTTTCTCAAACACACTCAAACCTCAAGGCTGTTTAACTTGCTCTCCCTTCTGCCTGGAATATAATTACATCAGTCAAACTCGTGCTCAGCTCTTTCATTTCCTTCTGGTCTTTTTTCAAATGTCCCATTCTTACCAAATCTTTCCTGGTGGTTTGTAACCCTCCCCCTTTTAGCACTTACCGTTACCTAGCATACTGTATATTTAACATATTTATCTGGCTTGTTGTGTGTCATCCCCAGTAAATGTCAGTTCTACGAGGGCAGGGATCTTTATTTTATTCACCACTGCATTCCCAGCATAAGGTCTGTATTGTCTATAGTCAGCACTCAAGAGATATTTGTTGTATTAAAGAATGAATGAATGAAGGAAGGAAGGAAGGAAGGAATAAACGGATTAATCAATCACCTTCTAAGTCTTTTGAAAAGATTAATAGAAGAAATGTTTCCAGATTGTGTAACTAAAAATTCTTGATGCTCAGGCACATTCAGATTCCATCTGAAGATGGAATCCCATCGTTAGTATTTCTTAAAGTTCTTTGGTGATTCAAATGTGCAACCTAGTTTGAGAACCATCAATGCAAACATCATTTCTGAACTTTAAAGTTCTCAAAGAACTCATAGGTATCTAGTTACAATATATATTCTGATTTAATAAGTTTGGGGAAGGCCAGAGAGTTGGCACTTGTAGCTGACTCCTAAAATGCCAGAGCTCCTGGTCTGTATGACCACACTGAGCAGCGGGCACTTAGATCCACGTTCAACTTGACCTTGGTGGTCCTGTGATACATTTTAACATGATCTGTACTCAGTTCTCTCCTGAATATTTTTATTTTGGCTTTGGATCATAATTTAACCATTTCTTGGAAAACGAAGGTGAGGTAAATACTAACTAAATACATAAATGAAGAGAACCTTTTGGGAGATTTTTTTCGGGTGTGGAGAGGAGTATTAACCAAAAGTAAAAATAAACATTAATTTACACCCATCATTTTTAAGTGGAAAAAGTAAATTTAAAGTACTTTTTCCATTGTATAACATATATCTTATTTGGGATCACTTTGTTTGAAAAGCCAAAACATTCGACTGAATTTATCTAAATTAAAGTCCGAAATTACACACCAGATGAAGGAGCAAAAAGAAGTAATGGGGGGAAATCCACAAGTTTAGAAGAAGAAAAGCTGTTCCTCTAATCTTGAATATATATATATATATATATATATATATATATATATATATATATATATATTTTACTAGCTATGACACCTTGAGGACAATATTTCACATATACAGGACTATTTTCTTTCCTGTAAACTGGAGGGACAATGCCATAAGCCCCTTGTGTAACTGCCTGGCCTAAAGTAAGCGCCCGTACATGTGAACATTTCTTCCCTTTTCTTATACCTGGTTAGAGAAGAGTTAAAATGTATCTCAGCAGTCCTGATAGGAAAAGCGATGAAGAAAGCTCTTTAATGCCACAACTACGTGTCATCCTTGTCTAGGAGCATAAATTTGCACAGCGGGCAGTGCAGTGAAAACAGCTCATAATCAACTCATCACCTCTCATCATTGCTAGGATCAAATGCAAATGGGAAAGAATGCCACTTCAGTCATTGCTAGTGAAAATTAGCATCTGTGACACTAATGGTGTCTCATTTAGTATGTACTTTAGATTTAAAAATATGGTAAAAAAAAAAAAAGCTATTTGCAGAACTGCCATTATTCCAGTGTTTCCCTTTAAAATAACAGTGGTATTTGAATCTCCTTTATTTGAAAAAAAAAAAAATCCTGTTAAAATTTATTAACACAGATCATTAATCCCAGCCGAATAAAGGCCAAGTTGTTCTAATTACAGTTGCAAAGTTTCATTTATCTATTCTTTTTCTATTTTCGAAGTTTCCGCCATAATCCCTGACCTGGAACAAAGGTCTATGGTTATGTAAAGGTCGGCCTCTCCAGAGAATCTTGTAAAACATTTGCTATCTTAGGGTCCTTAAAATAAAACTTGGAAATGAATTACAGTTGCATTTATACGTCTACATATAAACTTATGGACACACTCACAGACTTAGTACCAAAGGAAATGAAAGTGCACTGCATTAATGGGTATCCATACTTGAACCAGGATACACAGAGTAGATCCAAGAAAATCCATTCACTCCACACATGTTTGTTTAGGGGCCTACTACACTGACGGTGGTATGCTGAGGGTAGGAGGGAGATTTGTGGTTAACTTAATCTCATTATTAGGTCATGATTTTTTTTGACAATTTGAACATTAGAAAAATTTAAAAGTTGTTATTATTTTACATGTGTAAGTTTTGAAGCTTGAGTGGACACCGGGAGGGATTTTGTTGGTGGAATTTTTGTATCTAATCAGAGATAGGAATGGAGGACTTCTAAATTCCTTTCCAGCTTATGGAGGCTCTTGAATATATGTTCTCCCTGGTTTCCATAAAATACATTTGGTAATTAAGACAGAAATAGGAGTCATATCTACAGTTCCTATGCTAGTAATGGCAGCATAATAATTAAGAACAGGAGTACTGGAAACTGACATATATATTCCACATCACACAGTTTTATTTTTCATCTGACTGTCTCTGCTCAAGTTAATTAATCTTCTCTATGTCTTCTCATCTATGCAGCTATGTAAGAGTGATTCACAGAGTTGCTAGAAATATTAAATACTAGGGACACCTGAGTTGCTCAGTAAGTTAAGCATCTGCCTTCGGCTCACGCCATGATCTCAGGGTCCTGGGATCAAACTCTGCATTGGGCTTCCCGCTCAGAGGGGAGTCTGCTTCTCCCTCTGCCCCTCCCCTATTCATGCTCTCTCTCTCTCAAATAAATAAGTAAAATCTTGAAAAAAAATTAAATATTAAATAATGTATAAAAAACTCACAAATATAGAAACATAAAATAAAACATTTCAGCTGGAAAAACAGTCACGGAAAATCATGTTCTATAATTTAAGCATTTATAGAGTGTAATGAGATCATATCTTATCAAATCTGAATCCTAGATACTCTTAAAAATTTTTAAAATCACTATCAGCAGTGGGAAGTAGTGATGAGAAAGCAAAAACAAACTTCAAAAACCAAAGTACAGAACCTTGCATGTATGTTAAGCAAGGCTATTTTTGAGTGATTAATCTAAATGTAAAATTCTTAGCTATTATTAATCAAATTTCTTTATTAATTTGGAATTTAGCTATATACACCATAGAGAGTTCTGAGACACAAATGAAACTTTCTGGAATTTGTTAACATTCCAATATACATAGTGGGGTTTTCTGGTAATAATTCTCCAAAGCCCTCCCAGTTTTCCTTATAGAATATCTCTGGTCTTACTCCCTTAACCTACGCTATGAATCCCTTATAACAGATCTGAATACTATTGGTCCTATTTATGACATGTTAATGATAAAATTAAAGACAGTAAAACCATATTTTAACATGTGTTTTCATTATTTTTCTGAGTTGCAGACATGTCTATTGATAAGACTTGTGAATTTAAGAAAATAATAAATCATTTTGTATATAGGCTCATAAAATCTATTGCTACATTTTATATCCATGAATGTTTTGAATTTTCTCACAATTGTGGGACCTACTTAAAAATACTCATAACAAAGTCCTTCTCCATTGATTTCCTTTTCAAATGAACAGTTCCATAATTTTTATCTGAGGCAACATTAGGTATAATATGCATTCACTTTTCAAATTGGGTACTAGGTCACCTGAACTATAATTAGCACAGGAGTTAACACAAACTAGATGGTTCAGTAATGGTTCCCTCATTTTTAAAGCTGTTGTTCTTTACCTACTGTAGCGTTCCCAGTAAAAGACAAGAAAATCTCTCTCAGATATTCTGAAAGAGTATACTGCAAGGAGTATGTCTTTCTGGGTCAGGAGATGTGAAATACTGTTTGGTCCCATAGTTAATCAGCATAGACTGTGTTATTCCCCATAATTCAGGCTGATTTCTTGATGGTTCTATTCCATCTTTCTAGACACAGGCCATATGATCCCTTCCCGTAGATGAAGGAATTTGCACTCTTCATTCCACTAGCCATTTATTTGTAGAGATCGTCATGACACGCAGATCTTTCAACTTTTAGGGATTCTGCAGTTTTTCCATAAAATTCACAAAGAAAATTACCCAATAAAATAAGTAAATGTGAATAGAAGATGATTTGTTTCTAAGACACAATTATAATGGTTAGAAAAGGAAAGGAAATATATATATATAAAAAGAAAGACTTTTGTGGACCTGGAATATCCAAAAAACACACTTGTACATATGCACTCACATATTTCTTCAAATTCATGGAGAATGAAACCACTCATCTAAGGAAAATGGGACTCCATTCACAACAAAAGTTAATATGTTATGACTATTATGTTATGACTATCATAATATATTATGACCAATATGACTATTCTCTGTGATGTATTTTATTCCCAGATAGGTGTTATCAAATATATTTTTATTTAAAGGAATAAAGAAATCAAAAAGATTAGCAACACTCCACTTACATTTCAATGGTTCCTGCAATTAAGGCAAATGATGATGATAGACTACAGTATTATTTTGAAAATAGTTCAATGACATAAATATGATAGTAACTCACTACATAATGCAGTCCTTGTGAAATACTTTCACTTCAGATTTTAAGTACTTAAAGGAAAACCTCTGTTTCATATTAACTTTTACAATCTTCCTAAAACCTACAATTGTCAACTCAATATTAGTTACATTTAATTTAGTAAATTCTATATAAAATTAATCTGAAGTATAGAAGTGATGGTATTAGAAATTTTTCTTTCTCTTTGAGGAACATTGCTGTGAGTTTTTATTATATTAGGGAAAAAAACAGAAATCATGATACATTATCCAGTTGTATTTTTAACTAAAGATGCTTGACTTAGTTTTTAAAGATTGGAAATCTTTTATTTTTTAGTTTCCTTCAGACAGGTTGTATAGTAACTTGCAAAGGCCATATTGACCATTGTTCAATGCCACATCAATTTAGAAGTTCACAATCAATTCCCAACTCCTTTCTCTCAGAATGGGTGCCAAACAAAGACCAATAAGATAATAAGTCAGTCCTCTAAAAAGACATCTGACCTCAGCTATGGTTCATTCACAAATAGATTAAAAATATTATTTATCTGGGGAACTCAAGAAATGTATAAGTATTGGCGAGAACCTTTGAACCCAGTATTTCATAGCTTCTCTCATGTTATTAATGAAACCAATTTAGAGTTCTACAATAGAATCTAAACTTTGTTATCTTATGCTGTGCTTTTTTTTTTTAAAGCGGCACTTATTGTCAAGACAAGAACAGCATAACATTCCAAATAGAACCAATTTGATAAATCTATCAATATATGGGGTTTTGATGCTTCTTAAAAATATAACCCAATCCTCTCTCTATTAAAGTGTTAGTTCAAGTGAGAGTAGGAAAAATAATCTTTTCAACAAACTATCATATTTTAATACAAAAAAACCCCCCCAAAAGCAAATATTTTAGCCAAAACATCTCTATTTCACAATCTTCTCATAATTAAAAGTATTATGAGAGCTGAACATATGAGGGATAAAATTCATTCAGTTAAATAGACATTGACAACTTTATGGTTATTAAAAATGTTCAAGACTATTTCATAATATCAACCTTCCAGAGACCACCAAATTGATTTCCATGAAGTTGGATCTGAGCTCCAACTTTACTTTAACTTGAGTTACAAATGTAAATGATCAAATATGCACTATAAAATAAAATTACAGAGACAGTAATTGTCAGGTATTATTTAACACCTAAATTTGCAATTCAACATTTTTTTTTTTTTTTTTTTTTTTTGGCACTTCAACATTTTTCATGCTTGCCATGAGGCATTCACCCTAGGGTTGAATTGATTTACAACTAACAAGAGAAGAACAACGTGTGTGGTGTGTGTGTGTGTGTGTGTGTGTGTGTGTGCGCGCGCGCGCGCGCCCGTGTGTGTATTCTTTTAAATGGTTTTATTTTGTTTGTGTATGAAATTACCTTACCTTTGGTTTTTGATGTTTTTCCTTCTCTGAAACATTGGATGGTTTTCTCTTCAGCATTTTGAATTCACACTACTCCAAGCAAGTATGCTTTCTGTTGTTACAGAAACAACTGAAGGCTGTCAGCACTGTGCCGTCAATGATGTATAGCAGATAAGTTTGAGCTCAGTGACCTGCCACTTCCTCCTTTGGTCAGGATATGACTTCACATCTACATGGGTAAAGTTTTTTTTTATTTTTTTTTTAACGGTAATTTTTGGTAACTCATGATCTGTGTCTGCTATCCTCTATGAGGTAGATTCCTAAATCTTACACTTTTACATGCCTGTAGTTACCATTAAGGCCATAAGGATGCAGAATAAAGATTTTTTTTTTCCTTTTTTTAGTTTATATGAAAATAGAAATCTATCACACATTCTGTGGATAGAGGGAGGAAAATATCTGAACCCATAAATGAAATAAAACTTGAGATGTGGGCATTTTACTATTAAAAAAATGCAGAGAATACTCAGGTTAGTCAATTTTATACTTCCAAATAAACTTTGTCATAAGACAAAATGAACTAGATTTTATAGTAAGGAGGAATACTAATCCTCCTTAAAGCACAGATGCATATACTTAAAAAACAGAGTATGGGTGAGATTCAAATAAATATAAAGAAGAGTATGACTTCAGAATTCAATGATTATGCATATTTTTACCTTTTATTTATTTTTTATTTTTTTTTCAAGATTTTATTTGTTTATTTGACAGACAGAGATCACAAGTAGGCAGAGAGACAGGCAGAGAGAGAGAGAGGAGGAAGCAGGCTCCCTGCCGAGAGCCCGATGTGGGGCTCGATCCCAGGACCCTGGGATCATGACCTGAGCCGAAGGCAGAGGCTTTAACCCACTGAGCCACCCAGGAGCCCCTATTTTTACCTTTTAAACACATTAACTATGTTGTCAAGCCCTGACCAATGTGGAAAGCAATGAAACAGAACCCTGCCTTAACTGGGTGTCTTTTCTGCTGCAAAGGCAATGCCATCTACAGATAATTGTTATTCCAGTGATGAGCCGATGGATCAATGGTACCTTCAAATGAAGCATCCAGAGTCTCTATTTAATAGGCCTGGAATAAAGCTAATGTGGTTTAAAAAAACTTTTCTCATCCAACTGAAGGGTTTAACATTTTTATTATAATGTCAAAACCAAGACACCCAGAAAGTAAAAGCAAAGAGTTCAAGCTTTCTTGTTAATAAGGGATTTACCAAAGGGAGACTTGTGGAGCTTCTAAAATTCCATCTCTATTAAAACAGGCTTGTTAAGAAAATCAACCCAGATTTTCATTTATCAAACCCCTGAGTTGAAAAGCAGTGGTGCCATATTCTTTTTTTTTAATTTTTTATTTTTTCAGCATAACAGTATTCATTATTTTTGCACCACACCCAGTGCTCCATGCAATCCATGCCCTCTACAATACCCACCACCTGGTGCGCCCAACCTCCCACCCCCCACCCCTTCAAAATTCTCAGATCGTTTTTCAGAGTCCATAGTCTCTCATGGTTCACCTCCCCTTCCAATTTCCCTCAACTCCCTTCTCCTCTCCATCTCCCCTTGTCCTCCATGCTATTTGTTATGCTCCACAAATAAGTGAAACCATATGATAATTGACTCTCTCTGCTTGATTTATTTCACTCAGCATAATCTCTTCCAGTCCCGTCCATGTTGCTACAAAACTTGGGTATTCATCCTTTCTTTTTCTTTTTTTTTTTTTTACAGCTTTATAAACATATATTTTTATCCCCAGGGGTACAGGTCTGCGAATCGCCAGGTTTACACACTTCACAGCACTCACCATAGCACATACCCTCCCCAATATCCATAACCCCACCCCCCTCTCCCAACCCCCTCCCCCCATCAACCCTCAGTTTGTTTTGTGAGATTAAGAGTCACTTATGGTTTGTCTCCCTCCCAATCCCATCTTGTTTCATTTACTCTTCTCCTACCCCCTCAACCCCCCATGTTGCATCTCCTCTCCCTCATATCAGGGAGATCATACGATAGTTGTCTTTCTCCGATTGACTTATTTCGCTAAGCATGATACCCTCTAGTTCCATCCAGGTCGTCGCAAATGGCAAGATTTCATTTCTTTTGATGGCTGCATAGTATTCCATTGTGTATATATACCACATCTTCTTTATCCATTCGTCTCTTAATGAGCAGCTTCTCTAGGTCAAAACCAGCTGACTTAATTTCTCAGTCTTTCCTCATACCTCAGAGCCGTTCCTCCCTGAGGCCCAGTTCTAAGTGTTCAAATTTCACTAATCATCTAATGAATATTAAATTACATGTTGTGTACTGTTTGACAGTATATCATGCCTCTTGACTAGCTTAAAAATTGTTTATGCTCTATAATAGAATTAAAGACATACACTTAAGATTCTGGCTAATATGCTTCTTCTACTACATATTAAGAGCAATTATATTTTTAGGAATGATCACTCCGGTATTTTCAAAATAACACTGAGGACTCTGAGGTTGGGTAATTCCCTAGAAGCATGGCTTAGGTTCAGGCAGTGACCTAAGTATATCTTAGTTTCATCTTTTCAGGAATTGAAAGTCATGAAAAAAAATGTACTTCTTAACAGAAACATTTGCACCCTCATGCCCCCCCCATACCTGTAAATAGAAATTTAATTCAATTGTGGAGTTTAATTGACAACAGGAGAATGATAGTACCTGCACTTACTACAGTCATAGAGTTTTAGGGACAATAAAAGGAATTATCAGTAAAGAGCATACTTATTATATGACTTTAGCATTTATAGAATGTCTAATGACAAGAATTGTTTGGGGATCTTAAAAAAGTCGGAGATTTCAAATATTTAAGTTGGGATGGTGCTTGCTATAAGTTATACTTCTACAATGACAACTAAGGAATAGAGAACACTCACATTCATGAGGACATACATGGACTAGACCATCTACAGTTTTCAAAAGTGTAACACTTGAGCAATTCGTCCAAAATCACAATTTATGAGTCCTAGGCTCTAGGCACTTTACCATCACTAACACTTTAAAAAATATTTTATTTTCTTATTTTTTTTTATTTTTTAAAGATTTTATTTAATTATTTGACATTGAGAGAGAGAGAGTACACAAGCAGGGAGAGTGGAAGAGGGAGAAGCAGGCTTCCAGTTGATTAGGGAACCCAATGCGGAACTCGATCCCAGGACCCCGAGATCATGATCTGAGATGAAGGCAGTCCCTTAACTAACTGAGCCACCCAGTTGCTCAAGAAATACTTTAAAATATAAGTAAAACTGAAATCTTTTCCTTCAGAATCACAGGTGGGAGAAGCAATTTTCTAACCTTCTCTACTACTCAGGAAAAAAATATTTTCTGGAGATATTCAAAGACATTTGAAGTCCTGTCACAATCTATGTTAAACAACCTAGTCCTCAAAAATCTCAGGCGGTAAGGTAGCAAATGTTTTCTCTGTCTGTCTGTCTCTCTCTCGCTCTCTTTTTTTTTTTTTTTAAGTCCGTTATCTACTATGTTATGGAATTCTGAGGCCACGAGGATACTTGATGAGTGACCAGAATAACCCAGCAAATTAAAAAGTCAAAGGTAGGACAAGAATGGGGTCAGGATTATTGAACACACCTAACTTCCTATCATGATTAAACCACTAACCCACATGTTGCTTAAGACATGTTCTGAAGCAGGAAAATTGCAAAACAGCAGTCCGGGTGCTTTGTTTTCACAAATTACCTTAATGGCCCTAGAACCCCAGCATGGTGAAACAAGGCTGGGACTTTGTGGCATATGTACTGGTCACTATTTCTGCGTCATAGAGGCTGAGTCAAAATTTTAAAGAAAAATACACCCCAGACCTGATAACAGCCTCTGGGGTGTATTTTATGAGAAAATGAAGAGGCCATAGAAGAATTTTTTAGCAGTTTAACAAATATTTGTTAGTGGATTGCTAATAAGTGAATTATCAAATTCAAATCAGAAAAGTATAGGTAAAAGAAAATGGGGTCTGATGTCTTTGATTCTGATATCTTGATTGTTGGAAGACCTCCTTTGATTCCTGCCATTAGGTTGAAGACTGAAATTAGTAATGTTTGGATTAATCCTACTCTATACTTTAGACACATATGTCCAAAGGAAGGAGGGTTTTCAAGTCACATCTTTTAAAATGGGACTATGATCCCCACATCAACCTTAATCTGTATACCTCCAACATTTGGATTTGGTCACAGTAAATCTAATGTGTCATGTATTACTGGGGTGACCATGACCAAAAGCTGTTTGAGTAACTATAACCTAAAATACAAAGAAACAGCTTCCAAGAACTTGAAAAATAAGAGAAATAAGATTGTAATCATGGAGTGCAACTCTGAAATTAACATTTAATGTAAGATAGATTATTTTATAGAAAAGAATGGATTATATTCCATTTAGAACTACAGAATGTAGTCACTTGTGATAAAGAAAAGAAGGAGTCAATCATAAAAACAACTTAAACTTGATAGTTCTGTTTTTCTTTCTGGCTCCGCAGGTTTTTCTCTACAGAATGGGGAAGGGAAATTTATAGAAAGAAGCTCAGTGGGGCTGCTGTGTCCTTGCCTGTTTATAGTTGTTGGAAGTGGAGATCCTACGCTATCATACAAATCTTAACTCTACTCAAGATTTCTAGAAGCAGATACACATATTGATCTGGAGTTCTTGTAGTTCTTTACTCAATAGTTCAGTTGGTAGTTTCAAAGTCATTTGGCTGTATGCAACATATGAGGTGTGCCCTCCACATATCTAGCTTACTCTTACAAAATGATGGATAAAACACCTCCTTATTTAGACTTGAGGGTTTATGGAGAAATGGTGGTATGGACATTCCATCAGACTTACAGTGGGGATGAAGGTGGTGGAGTGGAAAAGAAATGGTGAATTCTCTGTGAATCTCTTACATTTCCTAGCTCTCTGATATCATTTACCTATTCTGTCTCTGGAGTCCCTATTTACTGACCCTTTTCCATAAAGGACCCATTCCCTTTCCTAAGCTCTTGATATTCCTTCTAATGTTTTACTAATTGAAAAGCCTTCCAGCAGCTTTTTTGCTTTGCCCAGTGATGTGCTTTACAGAACGAAGAAAAGTTTTTGAGGAGATAATTGAGAGAAAATTCTGATCCTACTAATAGGAAGTATTCAGATGGGAGCTATAGAGGTTTGCTTTTCCCAACAAGGCCTGAAATTAAGCATATGTATCACGAGGATTAATTTTTTTCCAAGAAGCCATATCAGGTCTATATGAGAAATTAATATTTTATCTATTAATTTCTCTTTGTGATTTGGTGCCTTGCCTGAGTTTTATCAGAGTTCTCACACATTAACATGGGATTATGACCAAACCACTTAGGAAGGTAGGAGGAAATCTTTTTTATTTTTTAAAAGATGTATTTATTTATTTGACAGACAGAGATCACAAGAAGGCAGAGAGGCAGGCAGAGAGAGAGAGAGGAGGAAGCAGGCTTCCCGCCGAGCAGAGAGCCTGATGCGGGTCTCGATCCCAGGACCATGGCATCATGACCCGAGCCAAAGGCAGAGGCTTTAACCCACTGAGCCACCCAGGCACCACGGTAGGAGGAAATCTTAATTCATTTCGCCTCACATATGGAAAAGAGTGTAACAGAGGCAAATACTTGGTAGAACCCAAATATTTGGGTTCAAGAAAGAGAACTTCAATGAACTTCAAGTATCTTAATTCTCTGACAAGATAATCCATCTTGTGGAGATGGATGCATCAAGCAATTTAGCTGGATTTCAGTAAACAACGTATTTGTCTAACTACTTATTTTATTTTGATTTTAAGCTCAATAAGTAACCTTCTAATGATGATTTAGTTCCTTGGGTAGGTCATCTACAGGAGACAAATGCATTGTTCAAATGGACATCAAGTACCTGAAATACTGCAATTTATTTCTTACTATAAATTAATGAACTGTCATGGTGGTTAATTGGAGTATATCCCAAAAACGGATCCAATCTTGGTATCCTCAAAATATTATCCTTCTGAGATGTGTGTGTGGGGGGGTGTGTGTTGGCAGGTGCTAGATATCTTGGGAAGCCTCTAGAGAGAGAGAGTCTGGTGCTTTGTGATACTATTGCATATTTTAAATTTCCCACAAGATAATTGAGAACCTTATCTCATTATCTCAATTGTAGAAGAAATAGAGAATTGAAATAAATAAGAAGGACCAACGGTCTAAAATAAATGGGGAACCTAAAGAATCATACAGGAAGAAACTGTCTTGAAAGAAACAAAGAACTTCTAAGATCATGTTTATAAAGCTTGGCAAGATGTGGAAAACAATGTAAGGGAAGACTTAGTAAACAAAAAATGAGGTATACCAGTTCCAAAGTAACAAAAATAATTAGGAGAGCTAAGTTCAAAATAAGTGCAATTTATTCAGATTATTCAACAATTTGTAAATATATATATATATATATATATATATATATATATAATTTGTTAATATATTTCTAAGTGGTTGCCATAAATAATAAAATAAAATTTCATCTATTTATGATTCAAAGTTACAATGCTCATGAAGCAATATTATTCTTAAAGTTAATGATAATAACAAGAATCAACTTTGAGTGCTTATTATATGCTTAGCATTATGCTTAATGCTTTACCCATACTTCCCATGTAATCCTCACAAAATCTCCGTGAGCTAGTCTAATGTTACCGTCCTCAACTTCCAGGTGAAGTTAGGTTTTGTGTCCAGTTTGCATAGCTAGGAAGTGATAAAGTCAGGATTCAATCCAAAGCCTTAGCTCGCAACCATCATTCTCTATTATAGTTATGCTTTGGCATATTTAAAGACCTGCTCTAAAATGGAAATGATTTGTTTGGGGGTTAGGTTCCAAATAGTAGAGACTGGGAGGAGGGTATTGCTGAGCTACTGGTTGGACACAGTGTTTCAATGATTGTATGTATGAAAGAATTTGAAATCAGTAAGTGTGCAACCCATCTAGAACCCTCTTTAAGAGTCAGCACCACAGGAACACCTGATACCACCTCATTTTCCTTCTCCAACCCAAACTACCTTGTTGTGACTCTAAGAAGAATTAAGAGCCCCTCAATGCTATCTTTAATAATAATTTCATGCTTATAAAAATCAGGGTAGGAGCACAAATTAGACTTGTCCACACTTTATGAAATTCCCTAGGTTCCGAAGTGCCCTGAGGATGGCTTTTGATAAACTATTCATCTATAAACTGATACTACCTGTGAAGTTACTATCATGAGCACATTCTATTTCTTCCTTGATCTGGAGCTATAGTTCCCAAATTTATGTTCCAAAACTTTATTATTCTCTTAATTTTTCACTCTTAATCTTACCTGTTTTTGCTTACTCCAAAGTCACATCCCAATTATGGTCATAATTTTCATATTTCTACAATATTTTTCCTTTCAAAATATCTTAACATTATCTTAAGTTTTGTAAAAATTAAGATGCTTACCCTAAAATATTAAAAAAAAAGCTTTCCTTTCTACTCCCAGACTTCCTAGTAATTATTTTCCTGACTCCCTGCACTATTAAAACCATTTTTCTCATTGTTTAGATTCAATTTTTTCAATGATAGGCCTATACTTTCTTGATTTATGTATGAGATGTTACCTATTGATTCCTGTTTTTATCCTTGAGTATTTTGCACTCTTTTCACTCCTCAACTCCCTTATAATTATTTAGTTAAATCATTAGTCATTATTATTTTGTAAATATTGTCTGTGGCTAAGTCAAATTGTGTTTAGTGCTTTATGCTTCCTCTTTCTGTTCATTTTTAGAGCTTATGATTACTTTCCTTTTTTATGGTTGGTTCCCTATGTATTATTGTTAAAATATCCCATATAAATGTCCCAACAAATTTATCAGCTGATTAGTTAGTCTTTTTGGAGAAAGAAAGAGAGAGTGAGCACCTGTGCAGGGGCAGTGGGGAGCCGGGAAGAATGAGAGGGAGAGAGAATCTTAAGTATGCTCCATGTCCAGCACAGAGCCTGACATGGGGTTCTATCTCACACCCATGAGATCGTGACCTGACCTGAAATCACAGCTTGGATGTTTAACTGACTGAGGCACCCAGGCACCCCTCACCTGATTAGTTTTGAATATTTAAATACAGCCATCATACTTGTAATTTCAAATACTCAAGCGTTTCAGGTTTATTTTTTCCTCTGTTCCAACGTGGTCTGGTTATTTTCTAAGTATAGAGGACTGAGGCTGAAATGGAACTTCTCAGTCCTCTCTTGACTTGGATCCTCAGTGGCCTTAATCTCACATCATCAATGTTGTCTATTTTCTCATTTGCAGAAGCACACTTTCCCAAATGGAAGTGTTCTAGGTCCTTGTAGATCCTTCGCATGTGAATGCTATTTTTACTGGAAATAGAATTCTAGCCTCATTTTTCCTTAGGGTTTAGATGGCCTCTCTGCTGTCCTCTGACTTCTATAGTTGTTATTGAGATGTCTAATGCCATTGTGATTCCTGGTTTACTGTATATGGACTCTGTCTCTCTCTGTGTTTCCCCTTTATCCTTGGTTTGTCCTAAAATCTCATATTATGTGTCTTGATAGGGGTTATTTTTACATTTCCTAATGTTCATTCAGTGGCCCTTTCAAAATGGAAACACACAACTTTCTGGTCTGTGTTTTATTAATAAACTCTTCACCTCTTTTTCTCTGTTCTCTCTTTGTGGAAATCTATAGTTAATCCAGTTTTAGACATCCTGGATTGATAACTATCATTCTTTTATACTTCTCTGTTTTCCATTTTTTTCTTTTTTGTTCTTTTTTTTTAACATTCTAGGAAATTCCATTACTTTTTCTACTAATGATGTAATAAAGATTTTTAACTATATTTTATTTTGTAAATGTTCTGATCATTCTCTTTTCATAACATTCTGTTCTTTTTATTTTTTAACAAAGCAGTAAAAATTAATGATGTCAACTGTCATTCAATGATATGGATAATCTTAAAAATATATTAAGTGAAAAGAACCGTTCCCAAAAGAATTACATGTAGCATGATGCTCTTTAAAAAACAAAAACAAAAAGCACATATACACAGTTTTAAAAAGGAAAGAGTAAGGAACATAGCATTTGGTATAATAATTCACTCAGGAGAGGAGATGCAGCATAGATAGATAGTTATTTCTGAGGTTCCTATTTTGGGATTTTCTTTCAGGGGTTTATTTGAATAAAAGTATATTATTAAAACTAAAGGAAGTGGGTCTTGAAAAACATTCTGTTCTTAATTCTTGGTAAGGCAGTAAAATGTACTGGGTAAGAGGGTGCACTTGTGAACCCAGTAGACTACCTGAGTTCAAATCCTGGCTCTGCCATTTAATAGGATGCCCTTGACAAGTTACTTGGACTATAAAATGAACATGGTGGTAGTGCATACCTCAAAGGGAATACTATGATGATTGAGATATTATTATAAAATTAGTACAAAAGTGTCTGGTATGCACTAGACACTAAGAACTAAATACATAATGGAATATGTTCTCTTTCTGTGGTTATTATCATTAATTTTCTTTTCCTTTTGTCCCTTTCGTTGTCTTTGTTTTTCTCTGCTTTCTTTCTTCTGTTTGCTTTGATCTCTGTCTTTACCTTTGAGGCTTTCTTCAAATGTCTAGCTGTCTTTGGCTATTGGTACATCACTAAGAGCATGGTATGAAAATCCTCACTAGTAGCTCTGTAAATGGGTGGGTTTATTAGGTCATCAGGCAGCAAAGAAGCCTTTCCAGCAGAAGACCCCCAAATGGCAGTTTCTGGGGTTCTATTCTCAGAGGCCATTCAGGTTTGGCAGATAATAATCGCCCCGTGTTCTGGGAGGGCTGTGGGGGAGAGGAAGTAGCTTCCCTGCAGGTTACGAATGCTGGAGCTCTCAAGAGATCTTCGATGCACGCTGATGACTCATTGAACTGACGGATGCTTTCCTGCAGGTTCTGTGACTGCCACTGGCTCCAATCCTTCCTGCACCTTCCATCATCCCTAACACGAGCCAGCATCTCTCCTTACCTCCTTTAACCAAGTGTTTTTGTTGATGTGGGTCTTCATCTTTTTGGTAAATGTATGCAGATAATATACTATATTTAAACACTAGCTTTGCCAACTCTGTTTCTTCACATTTGTATCACCTCTGACTCTCATTCTGTCCTTTAAAATATTTGTGTCTCTTTATCTTGTTTTGGTAAGCAACTCATCATAGGGAATATACATCTAATAACAAAAAAATAAATAAATAAACAAAGCTGATCCTTGTCACTTCTACTCCAACCTTATAATTTTTAAGCTTGACATTGGACATGGCTATTGGCATGATATGGTAGGAAAAAGCCAAGCCACGAACACAAAGCTTTTCCAGGGCAAGTCCATTCTCACATTTAAGTATTTGTGTTCTCCAGACATTTTCAGAGGTTTTTCGTGAGCACAATCTTGTGAAAAAGTTTGCCTTTTAATTCTTTATAGAGAATATAAGAAAACAACAAAAAATTACATTTCATTGAAAGTCTTCAAAGTACTTTTTCAACTAAGAAAATAATTCAGTGTTACCTGGATCATATTTCATTAGGCTGAAAGGAAATTCTGTCCATAGTACAATACTGACCAAACAAATTGAACTAACTTTGCACAGAAATGCTTTCTAATTAACTTTGATCTGAGCACATGTAAAAAGTACTTCACATGTACTCTTAAAATCCCCTGCTTAATTCATACTTCTTTCCCCAGAAGCACAAAAGGAAGGGAGACTGTTCTGATCAATAGACCATAATTTCCTGTCTTTACCTATTAAGGAAAAATGCAATTAATAAAATATTGCTGAAGAGATACGTATGAGTTCCTTTCCTCAGAAAAGCTATTCTTAAACTGGAAGAACAAAATCATTTCTATTTCCTTTCTACCTTCACTCGTCAGAAAAATTCACAGCAGATTGAAGAGTGATCAGACTGTTTTTCAGACCTTATCATTTGAAACTGCACTAAAACTACAAAGCTATAGGAGACAGTAATTGTATACCCTGATCTATTTAAATAATCAGAATCCTTTATGGGATCTCCATTCCCTCAACTCTGGCTACAGCATAATTAGTTTAATTATGATTAAACTAATATGCAATTAGACCTACTTTAATTACATATTAGTTTAATTACAAAAGAAATAAATAGATTATGATGGTGGTGGATGTTTTTATTTTATTTTATTTTTTTAAGATTTTATTTACTTATTCTTCAGAGAGAGAGGGAGAGAGTGAAAGAGCAGCAGGCAGAGGGAGAAGCAGACTCCCTGCTGAGCAGGGAGCTCAATTTGGGACTTGATCCCAGGGCTCCGGGTTCATGACCCAAGCTAAAATCAGGTGCCCACCCAGCTGACTGAGCCACCTAGGTGTCCCAGTGGTGGGTGTTTTTAAAGTAAAAATGTTTATCATAGCAAAACCAAATTTTATAGGGTCATATATATATATACGTACACACACATCACATGCATATGTATATATATGTATATATGTATGTATACAATTTGTTTATGTCTATATGTGATATGAATGTGTATATACATGTTTATGTTTGTTTGGATGTAATTCCTTCTTTTCCTTTTAATAAAAAGAGTAATGGAAGAGCCTCTTCGCAGATCAGGTACATTGTAAAAAAAATACACATTATCCTCCCTGACCCAAAACACACCAAGTAAGGTTTCCACATAGAGTGTGAAGCCACAGTGTGGCACAGCTCTTCAGAAAGCCCCCTGCATTCTAATTTTAAAGCATCTGTATTTGTCATTTCTGGGAAGAGAAAAATTACTTGATCATTTACAGGACTTTACAAGTATGTTATTCACAACTCAATTCTATTTTCCTTTCTAACAAGAAAATTTTCCATAACTTTTTCAGTTATACTTTTGAGAAATGAAAGTCTGGTTTTCTTTGTTGATCTGTAGTACACTGAACCAAATAACCAAGTTAATATCTGCACCCAGCAGCCCAAGAAAACTAACTAACTGAAAAACTAATAGCTAGTTGGAGAGACTATTGGATTCCCTGTTTCTTTTCCAGGGCATAGGATTTCCAGGCCACCCAAAGTGGCCCCTACAGTAGTTATGAATTTTGGTAACTAGTCCTCTGTTGAGCAAGCCTGCCTTGGGGTCTGCTTTTCCTCATGCCACCCATCCTTGGAGGCCCTGGGGTGTGATGAGAACAAGTGTGCTTTGGAGGACTGATATAGGTCAGAATTCAGACAAGCTATATAACTGGGGCCGAACATTTGACCTTTCCAAGTTTCAGTTTCCTCCTTGGTAAAAGGGGAAAATATTTCTTCTTGAAAGTTGAGTTTAAGTCAGAAAACATCTATAAAATTCCTCATACAAAGAAGTTCTTAATAAATGCTAGTTTCACTCTTTCTCCTTCAAATGGAAAAGTAGAAAAACATAAACTCCCTAGGGATTCAAGCCTCACCCTCATTCTGGGATGTGGTCACAGTGTGACCCAACTTCTTAGTAACCCGTTCAGCCTCTGATTTCCAAAGTCCGCGCATGATGTCCTTGCTAGTTGAACCTGATGTTCTCTCACTGTCACGTGCTCTAATGATATTTGAATAAGCTATTTATCCTCTGCCACCGACCAGGGGAAATTTCGACAGGGGAATTCAGTTCTACTTTCACTTACATTTGGGGATAAGCATTTAACTGTGGATTTGCAAATGCACTTCAAACAAATTCCATGCTTTTTCCCATGACGAAACATGGGAGTGTTCCCCTGAACATCTCTGGCCTTTGCCTATCTAGGTCACTCTCCTCTTTTCTCTGACCTGGTCATGTTGGTCTTCTCATTGTGTTTGGACACCATTCAATTTGTTTGTTTGCTTTAGTTACCCAGGAGGCAGAGGCCAGGCCTACTGCTGCCACTAGCATAGAGCCTGGCACACAGAGAGGCTTAGGAAGCATTTGCTGAATGGACGAACACACTAAACTCTATAGCTTTGCGCACTTTTGCCATCTCCTTGGACTGACAAGTATCAGGATTAAAATGTCAGTTCATACCCCTAAAAACCAAAGGGGTTATGGCAGGCAGAATAAATGTTTAATTAAACATTATCATAAAAAGATCTTGCAAAAATTTCGAAACATACAGACTACAGACCACTTCATAAAATGCTTTCTCCTCCATGGAGAAATGCGTAAGATATGTCAACATACTTCCTAATGCTGATAATGATCTATTATTGATTTCTATAACGTTCTTTTCCAAGGCTTGAGCACCTTTTAACATAAATTATTTTACCCTAACAGCTTTCCTATGAAGTACTTATCCTGATTTTATGCATATGGGAAACTGATTATTTGAATTTCCTCTTCTACCAAGTCAGCCCCTGATTCTAGGACTTCTTACTGACCCCGTGAGCTTTCCTGCAAAATATTTATTGAAATGAAATACCTCCTTACAAGCTATTGAAAGAAATTGTACTGGTCCCATCTCTACTAAAATCCTGGCCCTATAATTCTCTGAACATTAGAACTTGATTTAAACTTATCAACTCATCCTGTAAAGATGGTTCTTTTGAAAACTAACACTTCTCCTTTAAAAGAGAAAAGAAACTTATTTACAAGATAAATATTTAGGGGGAAAATGTGCATTTTGTTTCTAGTTCTTAGTGCAGTTGATAAGGATGTCATATGGTTCATGCAAAGCCAACTTCTTTGTAACAGCCAGCAAAGGTCAGCTCTTCTGGAAGTCAGTAGGTGAACAAAAATTACACAGCACTACTTCGAGAAGGCACCACTCTAGAAACTGTAGACATCTGCTGCTGGTCTTTAAGTCATTGCAGCTCTGGTTACCAGCTTGGAAACCCTTAATACACGTCAAGGCGTGTGTTTCCTATGACTGACTCTTGCACTGGTGAGGAGGACTTGGCATATCCCCCTATTAGGTAGAGAGAAAACTGAGTGGGATTTGAACCTCCCTCAGGCATAAAATGTTGCTTCTGGGCTTCTCTCATCATTCTTGTGCTCTAAGATGTGGCGGACAGCCCAACCTATCTTATTTGTTAATAATTATTTATTGAATATATCCTGTGGGCCTGGCATTCTGCCAGGAGTCCAGAGATGGAAAAGCATGGGTATTCCCCTCCAAGACTTTACAGTTTAGTGAGAAGACAGGCAGATCTAGACACAATGAGAACCCAATGTAACATAGTCTGTATCAATCCAGGTTGCAATGTGTGGAAAAAAATAGAAGTTGCTTATTTGTCTGAAGAAGTAGGGAAATAATTCACTAAGAAAGCAATGCTTGAGGTAAGAGTGAGCCAATGGGAATTTGCTGGGTAGACAAGGGAAAAGAACATTCTAGCAATGAGAAGAATATATGATAGTATCAGAGGTATGAGAGAATTTGTTGTGATTGGGAAGTGGGAGTAATTTCTTACAGCAAGTGTGTATGGCAAACAAAGAGAAAGGCAGGTGATGGGGCTGCCAGATGATTTAAAGCCAGACTATGAATGGTTTGGAGGGCGTGTGTTATGGGTTGAATTGTGTCTTCCCCCGCAAACTCTATGTTGTAATCCTAACCTCCAGTACTTTGAAATGTGACCTTATTTGGAAATGGGGTTGCTGCAGTTGAAAACTGAGTAGGATGAGCTCTTAATCCTATATGACCAGTGTCCTTAAAAGAAGAGAGAACTTGGACACATCCATGCACAGAGGGAAGGCTAAGGAAAAACACACAGAGGCTGGTCACATGAAGATGAAAGCAGAATTTGGAGTTACTCTACCAAGCTCCAACTTGCTTGGAGCTGTTCCTGGAGCTGGAAGAGTCAAGGAAGAACCCTTTTCTAAAAGCTTTGGGGGACAGTATGGTCCTGCCAAGACTTTGATTTGGAGCTACGAACCTCCAGGATAGTGAGACAACCGCCCCAGTTTGTGCTACTTTATTATGGCCACCCGAGGGAACGAATGCACTATACTAAAGAGTATGGATTTGAATATAATGGGAGTGTACATCTGTATGGGATGGAAATTACTGAAGAACCACTGCTGAAACAAGAGAGTGACACAACCAGATGTGTGTGTTAGACAGAAGGTTCTGGCTGAAATGTAGACCTTAGATGGAGATGCGGAATGGAGAGAATTTCTTTTTTTTTTTTTAAAGATTTTATTTATTTATTTGACAGAGAGAGATCACAAGTAGACGGAGAGGCAGGCAGAGAGAGAGAGAGAGAGGGAAGCAGGCTTCTTGCTGAGCAGAGAGCCCGATGTGGGACTCGATCCCAGGACCCCGAGATCATGACCTGAGCCGAAGGCAGCGGCTTAACCCACTGAGCCACCCAGGTGCCCATGGAGAGAATTTCTAAAATTCCCAAAGCTCCTTGATCACTATACTTAGGATCTCCTCGTCTCTGAAATATATAAAAAGCATGGAGAAAGAATCACTCTTCTCCTTCTCTTAGTTTGGCTTAAAATGTTACGGTAGAGCTCTCTTGTTTGTATAATGTTACCTGGATAAAGGGGCACACTTTGAAATTCAATCCTTCCAGACTCCTTTGTTTAGTGATGGGAAGGTCACGATGAAAAATGACTGTACTATACTATGATACAGACCCTTCAAGTGATTTTGATATTGATATTTTGGTATTGATAAAAAAATATAATTCAGTTGAAAATCTCATGACCATGAAATGAATAAAATTAATTTTCCAGTAGCAAGCCATTTGAGTTCCCAGAATGCTTTTCCTTGATCTTTATCTTAATTGGAGAAACTAATTTATATCCACATTTTGAAATGTCTACTCCGAGGCAAGTAAAAAACTTGTTAAGAAACATACTGTCACTAAGATCAATACTAGGGAAGCTGGAGTACAGCTGTTATTTCTGTTAGGTGTATTTCCTAGAAATATCATGAATTGTGATGATAATTGGCAGCTCTGATGCAAGCAAATGACTTTTTAATTGGAGAAGGTGGCATCCAAGCCTCTGACACTTGCAAGGCTATATATCCTCCAGCTGTTTATAATCTTAAATGGTTTAAATAGATCCTGTTACAAATACAGAAAACTTGAGTATGTTTTCAGTATTTCAAGCAACATAAATGCACACACATACACACTTTACAAGTGATATATCTTTACTAAAGATATCACTAAAGTGATAGAATTCACTAGAGAGCAAGAAGGCTCTGTTAAGGCATTCTGATTCACATTCTGCCATTTCATCATAACCTCCTGAGACACAGCATGTTGTACTTGCATATATGAGTAAATAATTTAGTGAATGTAAAACATGTCTCAATAACTTCCACTTACTGAATATCATAACTGATGTTACAGAAATATTAATTTTGGGACAACTGAGCTGGTCAGTTGGTAGAGCATGTGACTCCCGATCTTGGGGTTTTTGGCTTTTAGCCCCACACTGGGCATGGAGATTACTTAAAGAATATACATTAATTTTATAACATAACCCGACATGTAAAGTATATGTCTTAGATTGTATGATATTGAAGGAGTCATTTAACATGACTTCCCCTGGGGCACCTGGGTGGCTCAGTGGGTTAAGCCGCTGCCTTCGGCTCAGGTCATGATCCCAGGTCCTGGGTTCGAGCCCCGCATTGGGCTTTCTGCTCAGCAGGGAGCCTGCTTCCTCCTCTCTCTCTGCCTGCCTCTCTGCTTACTTGTGATTTCTCTCTGTCAAATAAATAAAATCTTAAAAAAAAAAACACATGACTTCCCCTGGTTTTAAACATGACGTATACAGTATAATAACAAGTTTAAAAATCATGAGATTGTTAAGACTCTTCCCAAACAAACATGGAAAAACTTGTGTACACGATCATATGTTTTGAACACTGATATGTAAAATTCTAATATCCCTTTGGGAAAGTTAAGGCTCAGAGAGATGGTGAGGCGTGACTGAGGGAAGCAGAGATAGCTAAGGGCAACACTGACCTACAGTCCGAGTCCCTTCGTTGTGGTACAGAGGCGGTGCCACGCTGTTGTCCTGTGACCATCTCCCACAGTGATAAGCTCTGGGTACACAAACAACAGGGTTTGTGTAAAATCAGGTTTGTGTAAAGATCTGTACTTAGTGATTCCTACAAAATGGCTTTTTAGAAAGGTTGGAAGCCTTAATCAGTATTGTGTGATAATTTCTCATCCCACAAAACACATTTTATCCAAGGAAAGAATAGATCTAGGGTATTTGGGAGGCGCTGTGGACATGGATATGGATAAAGGGGTGTCCAGTCTCTCTGTAATTGGTATTTGTGTCAGTATCAGAGGTGGTCAGAATACTTACACAGGGAAAGAGCTGACAAGTGGTATGGGCACAATTAAGAAGAGTAATGGAAGTAAAGCAAAAATACCCTGTATCTACATTGGGTGATTGAGTTAGTTATGCTTACCCACTGGTATCCATTCATTTTTTCCACTCCTTTCTCCAAACACAATTTTTTAGTACTTATTATGTACCTAGCATGTGAGAATATCTCCATTTAAAAAATCTGGGATGCCTGGGTGGCTCAGTTGGTTGTGCAGCTGCCTTCGGCTCAGGTCATGATCCCGGCGTCCTGGGATCGAGTCCCACATCGGGCTCCTTGCTTGGCGGGGAGCCTGCTTCTCCCTCTGCCTCTGCCTGCCATTCTGTCTGCCTGTGCTCGCTCGCTCTCCTCTCTCTCTGACAAATAAATAAAATCTTAAAAAAAAAATGTTTAATTTGCATATACTATCTGGACTTCAGAAAGAAAGTTCTGAACCTGTGCAATTGATTTCAGATCAGATCATCTAAGAGAGGAACTCAGATGCCTCTAAAATACTTGACTTGAAAGAAGAGTTAGATGGATATATGGACAGAGAAATAGTGTTTATAGTTAAAAAGCCACCATGCCCCATACTTACATATTCAGTGTAGTTTGTTATTTAAGTACAGAATAGGCAAGAAGAGCAATTGCTTGAAAGAGGAAAATGAGCAAACGTACGGATGTATCTCAGTATCTCATTTAATGGGTATCTCATTTAATCTTTTGAACAACTGTTTAAAGTATTATCATCTCCTCATTTATAAGCAGGAAATTGGAGAACAAAGGACTGAACTCACCTAAAGTCAAAAAGCTAAGAAGGATTGAACCCAGGCCAGTCTGACTCCACTGTACCACAGAGCCAAATCCTTTATACAGAAAAAAGTTCAAAACGAATTAAGGGAGAAAATTGCAAGCCCAAAGCAGCACCACTCACTTCTTTAGCAGTTAGCTGTGCACATAAACTTTGGTTTCATAATTAGAAAATGGGCCCCCTCATCACCTTTGTCCTCTGCCCCTTCTCCTGGTCTCTTTCCTTTCCCCACTTTCTATGTTGTAATTCTTTTCCAAAGCCTTGGTACAATATTACTTCCTCCTAAGACCATAATGGAGTATTTTTCAGGAGCAGTTAGGGAAGGAAATTGAAGGCAGAGGAGGGTGAACTTGAAACCAAGCCAAGAGAGGAAGTTGTAGCAAGCACAAACTTACCAGATAGTATGCAAGCTTGGAAGGGATGGAAATGCAACTGGAGAAGTCACTGAAATTGAGCAGAGGTAAAGGGGAGAAAAACAGAAGGGATGCACAATGAAACATGTAAAGCTAAGAAGAGAAACACATTTTGCTTTGTGTGAATCATACAGAAGTCTTCAAGATGTATGGAAAATATCCATACATCCAATAGAGGATCAATAGTTTGATCCTCTATTGATAATGTTAACATGTACACCAGCAGCCATACTGAGAAGTTTAGAGACAGTATTAAAGTTCAAAAGGCAGTCAAAGAGCTCAACAAAATGCTTCATTTACACCTGAATCTGTAATTGCCACACTGGTGCTGAGATACAGCTTTCCAAAATACATGTTTCCTTTTAACATTCGTTCTTGGGGTTTTGGGTCATGACCTGTATGCCAGCCAGAGAGCTGAGCACCTTCATACAAAATCTCTCTTATCATCTTAGCAATAAGTCTGGGAGAAGGGCTCTATTTTCCCCACCACGCAGAAGAAGCAACTGGGTATCAGGCAGTAATGTGAATGTGGATGCCGTGGATCCCAAATTTAACCCCAGGGTCCCTTCTGTTATAGTCTAATGTGTTCCCCCTATAATGCTATAAAACTTCTAAGTACAGGCTAGCCACACTAAAAATGCAAAAGCATTCTATGGATAGTAGGGGTTTAATAAATATTGGTAAAGAGCTGATATGTTTGATTTCCAAAGGCAAGCCATTGTACTATGTCTCCTTGTCAGTGGGGTGGGGAATGGGGCATGTGTCTAGACAATGGAAAGAATAGGGATGTACCATAATTTACTTACTTCCGGTTTCATATATGCACACTGACTCTTTAATTAGTCCTGTTTTTGTTACTGTAACCTCACCTTTCTAACAATTTTCTCAGATACAAAGGCCACACTGTTGCTTTGGTTGACAACTCATTGGCAGTAACCACATTTGCACTGCGGTTCCTTTGGTTGAATTTGAATTCAATTGTATTTTAGTCAAGGGAGACTTTTCTCCACTTTCATCAGAACTGAATTAATGCACAATAAATACAGCCATCAAATTTACTAATTGTGGTGAATAAAGATATCAAAGGGTTGCAGACTGTCAGGAAAAGCACATTACAGAAGCTAAGTACTCAATTTCAAAAAGCCTTTTAACATAAATATTTCAAAATCATCAGTTTTGTTACCATTTAACACCAGTGAATTTCATTTCCCACAACCTATTCTGACATTTAAAGGAACATTAAAAAAAAAAAACCCTATTGCATCATATATGACTACCGCCGTGTAACGCCACTTACAATTTACTGGTTTAGAAGAAAGATAAAGACAAATGGGGGTTGGCTATGGTGAATCAAATGAAACCTTTTTCACACGTTTCTTTTTGAGTTGTGCTAATGTCATTTGATGCAAAGCAACACACACTCTGATATACATGCACACACTACCTTGAGATCCCTTCCAATCCCATCACCTTGGCTCAAACATCATAGGATTTCGAGATCATGACCAAATTATACTGGAAATACTAAAGTAAGTGGGTTGTATGCTTCGCAGTACTGGGACATTTTCTTTAACCCTCTGACAGGGGATGACTTTTTCTCCTCAGTGACTGGATAGTGTTGTGTTCGGAGCGTTAGGTCATACAGAAGTATTGGGAGAGAGTTCTATGAGTACTAGAACCATAGGGAAGTAACCCACTATAACATCCATACTAAGGAGGAGTTGGCAGAAAAGAGGGTTGGAAAATGGCAGCATAGGAAAGAAAGAGTTACCCATAATTTTAAGAAAGTTGCAAAAATGAATTGGACAAATGGTTTTTAATTCATCTTGGATGTTAAGCTTGAAAGAACAGAACTATGATCTAATTAAGAAAATCAGATTCCATTTACACAGTTACTAAGGAAAAATGTATCATAATCAAAGAGTTATTTATATTCAAAAGCATTTTACAAAATCTGGAAGATACAGGGTAAGTGGCCTTGTGGTTTGTTATCCTTTATCTGGGGATTTTTCTGTTTTATGATTTATCAAAAGCCCCAACACTCTCTGATGGGAGTTTTCACCAAGTTACTTTGGAAAGCACTGAACTACTTCTGGGGATTTATCAGGTGCACCCATTAGAGGCTCTGTACACTTTTAAGCAGGATGATCACATGGGCTTTGAGTACTGAGAGTTCCCAAGGGCTGCCCAGTGCATTCCTTTGCTGTGTTCTGAGCATGAGGTCCCTAAAGTGATGTAACTATCTTATAGGAATGAGATTCCGAAGGCTTTGAACTCCTAGACCTGGAACAGAGCTTGGGCAAATTCCTCAATCCTCAGAGCCCTACCGTCTCTTTTGGAAAATTGAATTATCTACTTTACAGGGTAGTCTTCTTACTAAATTAAATTAAGTTAAATATCTATCTATCTAACTGTCATCACTCAAAAAGACTTTTGGTTAGGTGAAGATTAAATTGGAAAATCAGGGAACCATGAATTGTTTTCTTCTACTCAGAGGTGATTCTCAAAGTTTGGTTAGCATAAAACTGTCACCTGTGGAGCTTATCAAAGAATGCCCATCCTAGAAAATCCAATTCAGTAATTCTGGCATAGGTAGACCTTAGTAACAAATGCCTTCGGTGATTCTGATGCCCTTGGTTCACGGAACCACACATCGAGAAATACAGTTTTAGGACATAATATTCTAGCAAAATTGGGAAACACCTTTTACTTGAAATCATCACATGTGCTGTGCTTCTTTCTTCCAGTGTCATTTTTCTCCTTTAAACCTTCAGTTTTCCAAGGCCTCTGATTCTCATCTAGAATGAGCTCCCTAAGTCCCTCTCATAAATGAAACTATATCAGCCTTTCAGATCCAAATAGCATTGAATTCTAGTAAGTGAGCAATAATAATAAGACACCCAAGTTAAAACACTATACATTACCCAGTTATATAAAACTGGGTAATAGGTTTTTACCATCTTATCTTTTTAAAATATAAGGTTCTAAGTTCAGGAATATTTTCATGGGAATTAAGTCCCATCCCCAAGACAATGACTTAATATAATCTTCAACAGTTATTTATTCCTTCACAAAGTTGATTCATAAATATTTGTCCCTGAAAGAGATCTTGGTGGTTACCTAGTCTTATCCATTTACTTTTTACAGCTAAGGAAATTATAGCCTATACCATCTGGCTTGTCTTCTAAACCGGAATCTTCACAAATGAAGACATTTCCCACCCAAGGGAAGCCTAATTGAGAACTAATTCCACACTTAGAAAAATTTCCCCACTGAGCCAAGCTTTGCTAGCTAGCATCAAAAAGGAATCAGTGTCTTAAATCATAGTAACAATTTCTTCATGTAAGTAGGACGCAGGGCATTTGGGTTAACTTCCTTCAGAGTATCTAAATCATGGGATAAGAAAGCAAGATCCTTGATTCATTTCACAAAGAAATACACTATTCCAACAAAACAAAATTACCCAGAACTCTTTTTACTTCAAGTATTGAAATTCCAGCATTAAAAAGATTAAAAATTACTTTCTCTAAAAATAGATCATCTGTCACATTCCATAGTACAATCTGAATGCCTTTGGAGTCCTTGCTGTTTTGGGCATTTTCCCCATTTTCCTTCCACACACATGGAACGTTTAGAGCTGATGGTATTTTTAATCATAATCCTCATCTGCTTTTTTTTTTTTTTTAATAGATTATCTTTACATTTTCCAGAATGGGGTCTGATACCCCAGGGCCACACAGCTAGCAAATCTCTCTGGAACTCACGCCTCTAATTCTCTTCCTCAATCCTATAAAGCTTTGAAAGATATTGATTCTGCAAATGAAAAAAATTAACTTATCAAAAATAGCACACATAAAATGGGAACTGGCCAAAGAAACCCTAAGAATATTGTTTTAACTGGAAGTTGTACCATTAAGTGCTACAACTTACTGTATTCCTGTTACAGCTCTTTGCAATATATTTATCATTGTGTGGGAACAGTTTAATCTACTCCACACAGAGAGCAGTAGGAGCTCTCAGTGGCCTCAAAGTATGATGGCCCTTGCCACAAACAACTAATCTAAATTTCTTGCAGGTGGCAGGTCTAACTTTTTTTTTTTTTCCTAAAAGGAAATAACCCTTCTCTAAAAGTCAAATTTGTTTTTAAAGCTGCGGTGTCTTTAACCACTTCTTTTTCCAGTTTTTCAGTTGACACCTTGTCATGACTTACGGTGGGTTGCATCAATCACTCTGGGTTCTTGCAGAAAATATTTTGTGGGGGTGACTATCACATGCAAGAAGCTAAGTGCCCTTTGTGGGTGACTGCACAGGTACCTCTGATTTCTTGCCAAATCATTCAGAATGCCACAAATCCATTAAATCTCTCCACAGGGAGGAAAAAATTCCCGCATCCTAGAGAGAGAATTTATGAGTTCCTTTCAATCACCACAAATGAAAGCCACCCTTAATATTCATTAGAGATTTTATGGTGGCAATATGCATTATCTATTCGTATGCCCCCCTGAAAGGCCAATTTCCCTTGAAACCTTGCGTGGCTCCTAGCCACTCTTTGTAGAAACAATGGCCTATGTCCAAGTGGAATGAGGGGAAGCAGATGGATGACATGTCCTTATCCATTGGTAATGATTCCATTAAGTCACCGTGGTGGCTCTGAGCTTCTGAGTTTTAAAAATTAAAGGACAGATTTGGAATGTACAGTCATGTCACTCTGTCGCATCTCTGCTGTCGTCTGTGGCAAACTTTTCAGTTTGCATCACAAAAGATGACTTTCAAAAGGGACATTTCTTTCGTTTGGAGAACGGTGTACGTTGGGTACATACGTCTATGAGCCCGAGAGCTTTTCATTGATCTCTTCTTTCCACTGCCACAGTTCACATCACCATCATCTTGCCCCTACTTCCGCCCCAGTCTAGTCTCATCACTATGGAGAAGGATCTTTTCAAAATATAAGCTTCGGCACATATCTCCCACCTTCAGCAAAGAAGGACCAAACAAACAACAAAAACAAGCCTTTGGCTTAAAACACTTCTTGTAGTGCTTCCCGCTGCGTTGGGGGCACAGGAGACAAAACTTAGGGTAAGCAATTTAGCCATAGTGGTTTGACTCCTTCCTCAGACTTACCTTGTACCACGTCTCCATGCTCTCCCCCAGCTCTCCTCATCTATGTCGCAACCTCGTTAACTTTGGCTAATTAACTCCCACTGTTTTCATCAGATTTCAGTCCAATCATCACTACCCCTGTAAGTTTTTCCCAACTCCTTGACGAGAGCAAATCTGTTCATCATAGGCCTTCACCGATCCATGGAGCTCTCACAGCCCTTGTCCAAGTTTTCACTTCATGTTTGTCTGATTATTTCTATGGTTTGTCTCTCACTGGACTCATGAGGTTCATAGTACCTGCTTCCACCCAACATTTTATCCTCCTTAATGTAAATATTCCAAAACAAATTGTTCAGGGAATGAATAAACAAGTTCTTGAACTTAATCCATTTTGTGTCCGCTAAAAATCCCTTCCTATGAATGAAATGTAGGCTTCAGTTTCGGCTGAAGGTAGGCTGCAATAAGGCCATATTTCTAACCCAACCATTTATCAGTACAGTTGTATTTAATAGCTAGGAACCAAGATACAGAAGGATCTTATTCATTCATATGGGTTTTTTGAGTGAATTCAACCAGTTGCTTTTACAACTTCCTAGAAAGGAGAGGGAGCATGAATTTCTTTTCCTTTGCTTTTCATTCTCTCCTTAAAAAGGTGAATTATGCCTGAGAGTGATATCCTGACTCTGAAATAAAATATCATGAAATGCATATGTGATATGGCTATGATAAATATATGAAAGGAACCTTTAAAAGCTAAAATAATTTTATGTAACATGCTGTTAATAATGGTGATAATTTGGGAAGTCAGAAATGGGCAATGGTAAGCACAGCACATACATCCCCAGGCCCACCTTCTTTTTCTTTTTTTCTTTTTTTTTTTAAGTTTTATTTATTTACGTGAGAGAGAGAGAGAGAGAGAGAAAATGGGTGGGGGAGGGCAGAGGGACAAGCAGACCCCCTGCTGATTGAGGAGCCCAAGGACCCTGAGATCATGATCTGAGCTGAAGTCAGATGCTTAACTGACTGAGCCATCCAGGCACCCCCACACCTTTTTGTTTGCATGGTGGAGGTCACTAGGGCAGCCCTGGGAAGCTAAAAGTAGAGTTTCATCCTACCCATATGGGTACATTTGAACTAGGCATTTCTGGCTTTCTTATCTCCAGGGAGAAAATTGGGCAAATGATTTAAAAAAATCCTAAAAATCAGTGAAAGCTAGTAATATACATTTAATACATTATCTCTTATGATATCACAGAGAATTATTGATGGTGGAACTCTATACCAAGTTTGTGTCTTAGCCATCTTGTGGCCCCACAGCCCAGGCAATACCTGATACCATGGATATTATACTGTTCATTGAGCAAAGGATAAATAATTATAAACACATAATTGTATATTATAATTAAATAGTAGTATTTGTCACTAAAAGTAGTAGCTCTTCTTTATTAAGTTCCAACTGGGTATCCGGTACAACGAAACACTTTACATCCAGTTCTCACAAGAACTCCCCAAAGAAATCTTCATTCTGTTTATTTAATAGATAAGAAACCAAAACTCAGAGAAATCAAGGGGCTTAGTCACACGGTAAGCAGTGCGGCTACAAGTCAAGACCAGGCTTATTTGGCTCCAGCACACATAGAATTCATTCCCTGTACTATTTCTTTCTTTTGTTTTTGTATCTTTCTGCTGAAAAACAAAAAACAAAACTTAAAGACAACTTACTGATAAGGAAGTCTGGACTAAGAGTTAGAAGGTTGATGTTCCGTATCTGCCATCACCTGCTGTGGGACTTCAGGTAACTCACTTAACCCTTCTTTTGCCTCAATTACTCCACGTGTAAGATGACAGTAATGCTTTGCCTAATTCACAGAGCTAGTATAAAGTAAAATATGAGAAAAGTTATATTGTACCTTGGAGGCAGGGACTCTATTTATTAAGCTATTAAGCCCCTACCTTGAGTTGACTCTTTCACATGGATCATTTCATTTTATACTGCAAGGTAGGAACTAGTGTCTTCGTTTTCACAAATGAGAAAAGCATAAGTAAGTGATCAGCCTAGTCTCAGACCTTACAAAGCCATGATCTTTGCAGGAAAACTTTGGACTCTTACAGATAATAGCTTAAAAATCCAGCTCTGCCACCTGCTATTACATTGCAGGAATTATTTAACCTCTTTGAGCTTCAGGTTTTTAATCATAAAAATGGGAGCAATAATACCACCTTAATGAATCATGACAGAAAGCGCACATACATAAAAGCACCTGAAACATGGCCAAGTGCTAAGTCAATGGAAACTATGATCATCATTATATGGACGTGCCTGCCTGGTCAGAACAAGATCTCAACGGCATGAACCTCTCAAGGTGGCACCTAGGGCATGTGTGTGTATGTGGTAAGTGGTGGTGACAAACAAGGATATCTCATTCCAACCCAGCACTCCTTTACCCTGCATAGCCCCTGTTGTTCTTCTTTCTTCTTTTAAAGATTTTATTTATTTATTTGAGAGAGAGAGAGAGTGAGTGACAGAGAGTGTACAAGTCACTGGGGGAGGGAGAGGGGGAGAGGCAGAGGGAGAAGCAGACTCCCCACTGAACAGTGAGCCTGATGCGAGGCTCTGTCCTAGGGTCCTGAGATCATGACCTGAGCTGAAGGCTGATACTTAACTGACTGAGCCACCCAGCCGCCACAGCCCCTGCCCTTCTGCTCCCCTCTTTACAGTCTTACTTCAACTTTTCCCACCCATTTTTCAAAGCAAAATTCAGTCCTCTGAAATGACGTTGAAAATGTTCTTTGTGGATGGCAGAAGCCTTCTTAGCTTCTGAGAATGGAAATGTAGACATTTGGGTTCATGAAGAAATTTGCATGGCCAGGAGAACTTGGCTGAGTCTCAAGTGAAGTTCACATTCACATACATAGATGCTGGTTCAGAACATGAGGGAGAGAGAAAGGAAGTAGCTGGGACAGAGGAAGTATGGTTAGGGAAAAGAAAACAAACCCAAACCTAAAATAGCTTAGGGAAAAAAAATGATAGAAATAAGGTCACCAGTGGTCATCTGAAGAGTGAAAAAAGAGCTGGTTTGACACAGCTGAGAGAAAATCTGTATGCATTGATTTTTTTTGTACATAGAATTCATCACCCTCAGTGTGTCTGCGTAGCCCCAAATATTGAACATAAAAATAAAAATACAATAAGATCTTAAAAATAATAGGTAGCTCTCCTTCATTCTAAAGATGAGGAGGCAGAAGACCATGGAGATTAAGCAACCTGACCCACAGTGATTCTAGTAAGTGAGAGTTGAACTCCCATGTGATGCTCCTGGCTTCAGCCTGTGCTCCTCTGATGTCTAACATGGCCTCCAACATACCACACTACACACTCAACTATGACTTTTGTCTTTAGTTTGCTTAGCAAAAATTCAAATTCTGAGCTTGTTTCTCTGCCACAAAAGAAAATCTACTGACACTTGGAGTGTTTTCTAAGGCTCATTATATACGGTGTTCTAATATTTAGCTTCTCTACTTCCAAAGGTTGATGTTCCGCTTTAGTGATTTCTTTATTTCTGAACCAAGTAAGAAGTAGGTTCTAATGAAGAAGGAGATTTGGGTGTCCCATGGTCAATGAGCATAACTGGATCCCCATCGGACTGATGTTTTTTGTCCTCTCATTTGAGGATCCAGTGAAACAAATTTCAGCTTTCTTGTGGAAACCAAAATGTAGTTATAACTGATTATCATGGATCCTATTTCATTATCAAAAGAACTATTCTAAATGACAAATATTTCATGATGACACCAGAAAGGTCTTATTGTCAGAAGCGCCAATTCAACTTTCCCTCTAATCTGATGCATTTCAGTAAACAAACACAGGATTACAATACAAAACAAAACCAAGGGAAAAGTTGGGTAAAACCCTAGGGCAACTCATGAAGGAGAAGGATTCTTCATTTCTCTAACAGCTTTAGAAGCAGATCACAGATCTGCTATTCTCACTGATAGGCATGCGGTTAGTGTAACTGGGAAAAGCTACCCACGAATCAAATGATCAGACTGATTTTCGTTCTTCATTATTCTGCCTCAAAAGTCTAACTGAATAATATCTCTAGTTATCCTGGACTTGGAGAATAATACTTCACACTTTCGGAGAAATTACATTTTCTCATTTTATATTTATTCTTGTTATATACAATTTTATTAGAAATGATATTTAATAATTTTATGTACATTGGCAACTTACTTTCCTCAAACTCAACCTAAAGAATTTCCATTAATTTGATACCTTGTACCTTTACAATCTCCCATAATTTGTTTCTTCTATAAGCTCTTTTTTTAAAATTTTTAATTTTTAAAATTTCTTTTCAGTGTACCAGAGTTCATTGTTTATGCACCACACCCAGTACTCCATGCAATACGTGCCCTCAATACCCACCACCAGGCTCACCCAACCTCCCATCCCCCGCCCCTCCAATACTCACAGATTGTTTTTCAGAGTCCATAGTCTCTCATGGTTCATCTCCCCCTCCAATTTCCCCCAACTCACTTCTCTTCTCCATCTCCCCATGTCCTCCATGGTTTCACTTATTTGTGGAGCATAAGAAATATAAGCTCTTTTTTTTTTTTTTAATGTAAAATGTACGTCTTGCAAGATCTTCTCCAGGATCATTTTATGTATGTAAGTATTGCAGTGTGTTTGCTATCCTAGTGAATTTTTATACCAAGGATTGTGATCATTTGTTCTCTTCCTTTTTGACTTGCCTCTTAACCCATAAGCTCTCTTATAAATATGAAACCGTGGCTGGCCATCCCCCCACATACACACTTCTAAGCTTGTACACTCATACACTAAGTGGCTCAGGAGGCACTTAACATGAATTTGCTCAGGAGTGAATGAGTGAATGAATGAAGGAATGAAGGAATCAATAAGCCGTTGCAACATCTCCTATTTTTCAAACACTTCTTCTGGGTGAATGTTAATTCTCCTTCCACCAAACATTATCCTGGCTGTAGTTAAAATTCTGTCATGTAAAATATTCATAATTCATTATTCGTTCTTGTTCATTGAAGCTTTTAAAATTATTTTTAGAATCTCAATTCTCAAGTTCATCAGTTTCAGTGTGGCGTGTAGTAAGTATAGCTATCTTTTGGTATTTTTGTATCACATTTTTCTATTTTTCCTTTTGATTTTCTCAGTCTCGATTATCATTTACTCTGCCTTCCTTTTCACGGGTTGTCCAAATCTATTCATTGAATCCATGTTCACTTTCCATACTACCATAATTCTAGTGTCAGCAGATAAAAATTTTAAGCTGTTCTAACAAATGGGTTTTTCTTTCACAGTTGAACATAAGGGCATGCAACAATGAGAAATTATGCATGGATGGTTCAGAGCCTGCCTCCCTCTGGGTGGATTTGTGAGTGGTCTTCTTAGAATGTCTTATTCCATGGGACCACAGAGGCTCTTTGGTAGGAGTCTGACATCACTAATGTACAAAGAAAATGGTGGAATCCATGAAATTAACATGTCTTTTCTTTATGAACCCTGTGTTTTCTTATTGTCTTTTTACTGGTGCTCTCAATCTTCATTCTTTTTCACATACTTTTTTTTCTTCAAAGTGTACATCATGGATTCTTACTTCTCCATCTACACTTTTAAACTTCCATACTATTCATCAAATAGGCAGAGAAGAAAGGAGGGACTAAATGAGGCAAATCATTGTGTTTGGTACCACCTTGCTGACAGCAGAGTGTGTCCGTGAAAGAGACTTGTGGGGATCTAGTTAAGAGGGCAGATTAGGTGAATGAATTTGCATTTGACCCTGTCGGTGTTGGGGAGATATTTAAAGGTTTGTGAGGGGGAGCAGTAACATCAGATTTGAGCTTTGGAATCATTAATCAGATAGATTAGTCAAGTAAATTAATCTGGTAGATTAATCTGGTAATCACACGTCATGCTGATTGAAGGAAACAGAACAGGGTCAGATAGACTGGAAGAGATTGCCAAGGTGGAGAACAGAGAAGGTAGAAGAGGCCCACAAACAGCTTATCCTGTTTTGGTCACTTCTTTCCCACAGATCAGTAGTTTTCTTGGTCAGTGTAAAAACTCTTATACAATTCAGTGATGGGTCTAGGGGTCCCAGGAGCATTTTCCCATGTCAATAATTAGTTTCCCCTATTCTCCATTTGAATTGAAATGTTAACTGTAGAGCATCTGGGTGGCTCAGTGGGTTAAGCCGCTGCCTATGGCACAGGTCATGATCACAGGGTCCTGGGATCGAGCCCAGCATCAGGCTCTCTGCTCAGCAGGGAGCCTGCTTCCCTCTCTCTCTCTCTGCCTACCTCTCTGCCTACTTACAATCTCTGTCTGTCAAATAAACAAATAAAATCTTAAAAAAAAAAAAGGTTAACTGTAAAATATTTTGTTCCTTTATTTCTTGGTGAGCTTTAGCCTACATCCTGTTCCTCTCACTGAAACAAATAGTTCCCTGTAGAAATGTTCCATTAGCCATGCTTTCTCTTCTGGCATAGTTGTGACAAGTTCACGTACTACTCCAGCAAGACCTTAGTACTCCACTCCTCTCATCCTCTTCTTGTGTACTTTAAGATGCTTTAAGTAGAGCTCTGTTTATTTTCTCACCTTGAGATTCTGTATATAACCCTCACTTGCTTTTCTTTGATTTTTATCCAATTCTCATTATTACTTTTCTATTCACACTGTATTTGAATTATCCTGCACTTGGGTCTCTGTTCTGTTATTTCAGGCCTTTGTCTTCCCTTCTTCCTGAAAGACCTTTTGCTATTATCACTTCTTAAGTGTATCACACTATTTTTTATAAAATATTTTAGACATACACAGGGAAAAAATGTATATTTGCTCCCCCTTTTCATGTCAAGATTACTTCCATTTCTTTATATTACAAAAAATAAGATTCTATTAAAGGACGGTCTCGTCTCCTTCGCAGCATACCCATTTTGTTCTTTCTTGCCCTTCTTCCCAACCAAGTCTCTTCGGACTCACTTTCCTCTTTTGTTAAGATGTTTCAAGTTCTTAGCACGCAGAGCTTCATCATAAGTACCCTTCAATCACTCTCCTCCTAAACTGATTGTAAACACTCGGTTTCACATATTATTTTTGGTTACCTCCACTATTACCTTTCCTAAATGTATCTGAAATCCCGTCTCCACACCACTCATCTCAGATATGGAAAAAAACCCTGCATCCTTAAGTAGTTTTTCCTTTCACACTTCTCTCATGGAGTATATACTTTCACAGATCGGGCCTTTACCTTTCTCAGTTTATATCTGTTCCATCATCACTTATCTTTCCCCATACTCCAGAACCCACAGACCTTGCAAACAACTAAACTGCACATTAAATATCTGTGTGCGTCTCATTGTCCTCCTGTTGACTTCCGTGAAAAGCCCTTCACAAATAATATATTCCCCTGTCTGATTTCAGTTTGTTTATGGTATCTCCACTGAATAAAATGATGCTTCTTTCCAAGTCCAGCATAACCCTCTTGTTTCCTCGTTTTTTGTATGAATATCATCTACTGTCACCTGAGTCCTGGCACCATTTTCTTTCACCTTCCCAACAGCCCCACATGGTAGATGCTGGTAACCTTGATTTACAAATGGGTGTTTTCAGTACACAAAGAGTCACTCAGAAGAGAGGGGATGTGCAGGGTCTGATAACGTCCAGAACTGGAATTAGTGAGTTAAAAAAGGTGAGGAGTTTGCCTAAGCTCCCTGTGCTGGTAAGGTCAGAATTGGTTGGTATTAAACCCAGTTCTATCAGAACCAGCTTTGAGAGTATGAGCCTGAGTGGGATTAACAGGGAGTCAGACTAGGGTGAATAAGAACTTTCTGGAAGACAAGTCAGTTGCAGGCCACCTGAAAGCTCTGCTTTGGTAACAGGATCAAAGGCACTGGAATCTACTATTGCTTAAATTTCTGAAGTCAAGGAGAAACTAGTGTCTTTGTGGATTGGTTTCATTTTCCCTGAAATGTGGGGTTTTGGCTCAGCTCCAGCATATTTGCATATGTTGGTACATTAAGAAAAAAAATCTGGTCACACTTTTACCCTTTAAAATTGCAAAAATGTCACCTCTGACTACCTGTCATGTATGGTAAGTAACACTCATTTCAGAAACACAACTTTTCCCTCAACACCATTTGCCTTCTGTACCTTCTATAGAATGAAAGTTAAAGTATAACCCAAATAATAACCCTGCAATTACTACAGAAAAAAGTACCAGCTATGCTAAAATGAAACTGGGTATTTTTCATTTGGTATTATTATAGAATATATGTGTAGAATATAAAAATAATAATTTGCACTCATCCAACTTCTTTCATTCTGTGTCTCAAATCCCTGAGTATAAGTGGTTTCATTACGTTTACCAAACCAATTTAACTCTAGCATGTTCTTGAACTCTCGTTCCAAATCCAGTGAGGTTTTCCTGTCACAAATGCTGAGCATTATCATCTGAAATTCTGAGTATTCTGCAGATACCTCTGACCTTCTGCAGATAAAACTCACTTACTTAATCATTTAGTTATGTACTAAAATCAACAAAACCACCACCAAAAGAAAAGAAAAACACTACTATGTATATATAATTAAATCTAGACACACATTCACAGACACACATACACAATAACTGAGTTTATGTATAATTGGATTGAAATGAAAACAGAAAAATGGGAACAAATATGTAGATCTATGGAAACAAAATCCATTGGTTTCTCAAACTCCATTCATTTAGTCAGCAGATGCCACTCAAATATTAATCTAGGACCCATCACATTCTAGGGACCATGGAGGATACAAAGATAAATTACTTATAGCAAATAAACAAATGCTGAAGTCATTCTACCATAAGGTAGAGTATGGTAAGTTACATGAAGATGAGGGCAGTGTATGTATTGTTTGGCTCTGTATCCCCAGTGCTAATATTGCAAACTGGCGTACAATGATGCCAATATGTATTTGATAAATATATAATGAAAGAATAATGCCCTTACGTTCTCTAGAAGCTCAAAGAAAGGTGCAATTACTTCTATCTGGCATGACCCAGAAAGTCTTCCTAAAGGACAACAAAGTAATCCAAGTCTTAAGGGCTAGGGTAATGGTTAAAAGCGAGAATAACATGCTAGGCAGAGACCAATACATAAACACAAAGACAGAGAGGCAGGAGAGTACAAGACAGTCATTAGGAATAAGCAGATCATTCAGTTCAGCAGTCCAGCCCAGGAAATCCACAAGAAGTTATAGACAACACTGAATGGTTAGATTGAAGTCAGACTGCTAAAATCCAGAACTGCCAAGTTAAGGACTCCAGATTTACTCTTAAAAGAAGCTCTAAACATGTGAATTTAGATACTTATACAACAGCTTTGCTACTTGCCAACTAGTCATTATTCTTGACCCTGACGCTGAAGCTGTCAAGGGGAGTCTTCAGAAGTAGTTCTGAATTATATTACCAGGTGCTCTCTAAGAAAGTCCTCCAGGAAGAAGTCGGCAAAGCCCAGTGGCCCCAAAAGAGAAGATGAAGACTAAGGAAGTGGCACAGACATTCCTAAAAATAACTAATCTTGGACAGTTTTATCAGTTCCAAGTCTGCTACTAGACACCTGTAATATTTAATGTGGTACTTTGAACACAGATTACTTTAGCTCTAGTCTGCAAAGACCTAACTTAATATACAAGTCTTGAAAGGTGAAAAGGACTCCAAGCCTCTTCAGAGAGCTCTAATGCACCATGAAATATAGCCTCTGTCTAGTGCGAGATGGATTCTCAGAGCAAAATGGCATAGAGTAGGGATCCTGGAAACACAAAGTTGTTCCATGCAGTCACTACAAGCACAAATGACCATGAACTGTAGAGAAATAAAGGTACAAAATACATGCCTTAAGTAACTTACAATCGAGGTGAAAAAAAAGTACTCTTAAGTCCTAGGATATTTGTGTTACCTAGTTTTGCTTTCTCAACTACCTCATGAATTTAATATTACTATTTCCCTTTTACAATTGAGAAAATTAGGGTAAAAGTTTTTAATTTGCCCAAGCCAAACAAGTAGCAGAGCTTGAATCCAAACCCAATTTTTTGTAACTCCAGAGTCTATACTCTTTCTCTTGAGCCTAGTTTAGTATATGGGAAACACTATAATATATTAGCTAAAAGCAGGATCCTTAGCGTATGACTGTCTAGATTCTAGATCTTGGCTCCACTTTTTGTTAGCTCTGTGACATTGTACCTGTTGCTAACTTTTTTGTGCCTCATTTTTCTCAACTGTAAAACGGGGGAATCGGTATTAGAATAACTTTCCCTACCTTACAGGGTTGTTTTGAAATTTAAATAAAATGATAAATAAATGCTTTGAGGAATGGCAGGCCCATAGAAAATGCTCATTTAAGTTAGTTATTATTGGTCAGTGAGACTTCGTGACCACAGCAATGATTTACACAATTCAATCCACATCTTGATTTGAATGAACAGCCAAACTCTTCCTTCAACTAAAAAAAAAAAATTCTCTAAAAAATACCATGCAGTAGATTATTTGAACACAAGGTACACACACACACACACACACACACACACACACACACATAGACACACGTGTAACATGATAGCAAAAGTCACGAGAGCTGCATTGCTTTTTGGAAAGACAACTTTAGTTCTAGTAACTTTCCTGACACTGATAAATTTGACTGATTAGCATTTTCATTATCTGTTTCTTTCCTGCTGGTAAAAACATCCAGATGAGGCGATACATTTCTTTCGTTTACAAACTTACCCAAGAGTGTGGGAGATCCATATCTGTATAAGAAGACTTCAGTTGTGGGTGGTGAGGGCAGCGGAAACAGTTGCTCCAGGGTCCAATTTGGGCAATTGGGAAATCAACACATGTCCAGAGAGGGTTTTCTGGAAAAGGCTTCCAGCTGTTCCACATCTGAACTTCACCTTCGTTGGGGGATAACATTTCTGCTGAATTGCATCCAGTTGAAGTGCTGGATCTAGCCCGTGATGCAGAAATAGAATCCCATCCAATCTCCATTTCTTCCTTTCCTCTTGTGCTAACATTACTAATTTTCTTTTCTTGGGATCTGGCTAATTTCATACAGGAAATCAATGTTTCATCTTCATCTTCTGAATACAAAGAAAAATAAGAATCTTCTGAATGACAAAGAAAAATAATAATTTTGCACAGGTAGAAATTATGACTATTGTATTTCCTTTTATATAGTAGAAATGAACACCACAGGATAAAACAGAAAATCATTTAATTTCACAAAATAATTTACAATTGCAATTCTTTTTTTTTAATAAAATGTTTTAAAGATTTTATTTTTTTGACACAGAGAGAGATGGCAAGTAGGCAGAGAAGCAGGCAGAGAGGGGCAGGAAGCAGGCTCCCTGCTGAGCAGAGAGCCCCATGTGGGGCTTAATCCCAGGACTCTGAGATCATGACCTGAGCTGAAGGCAGAGGCTTAACCCACTGAGCCACCCAGGCGCCCCTACAATTGCAATTCTTTAAAGAGTAATCTTTTGTATAGTAAATGATTTGTTTTGTAAAGACAGGTTTACCTCAAATATTTTGAAGCTGTATATAATGATTAAATTCAGTTTGACTACAATGACCGAAAGTCACATCAAATAGTATACTAAAAAATATTTAAGAAAAATTACAAATTAAAAAAATCCCTATATATATTAACCATAATATGGTGTGCTTATATTCTTACATGTTTTTTAATTTTTTGAGGTAATGTGTATAGAGAGCAGCATAAGGAAGTAAATGAAATATTCTCCTTTCATAAGAAAATGAAATCTCAGTGGACATGGGCTGAAATCCTATTGGCATTCTAATTTTTTTCTAATATCAATCTATAAAGAGATTTATGCAAACAGTGTTTGTCACAGTGAAATAATTTGGAAAAGGAAGATCAAGACTGAGAAATCACCAAAAAGAAGGTGTATCTTAAATACTATAAAGTTGATTAGGGAGACCTATATTTACATGTGGTGAAGGGTCTGATGAAATTTCTAGTAATATATAAAACAGTTACAGAAAATAGAAACATGTATTACCCATAGTAAGTTGTACCATATCATTTAATCTCTTTCAGTTCAAATGTTTAACTGGTATAAACCAAAGATTATGATCAATTACATATAATTGTAAATAAATAAATGAATATCTATGGGGTAAATACCCAGTAGTGCAATTGCTGGGTCATAGGAAAGCTCTATTTTTAAGTTTTTGAGGAATCTCCACACTGTTCTCCAAAGTGGCTGCACCAACTTGCATTCCCACCAACAGTGTAAGAGGGTTCCCCTTTCTCCACATCCTCAACAACTTTCCTGTCCTATTGATTTTGGCCATTCTAACTGGTATAAGGTGGTATCTCAATGTGGTTTTAATTTCCCTGATGGAGCCATCAGAAAGGATGAATACTCAACTTTTGCATCAACATGGATGGGACTGGAGGAGATTTTGCTGAGTGAAATAAGTCAAGCAGAGAGAGTCAATTACATGGTTTCACTTATTTGTGCAACATAAGGAATAACACGGAGGACATTAGGAGAAGGAAAGGAAAAGTGAATTGGGGGAAATCGGAGGGGGAGACAAACCATGGGAGACTGTGGACTCTGAGAAACAAACTGATGGTTTTGGAAGGGAGGGGTATAGGGGGGATGAGTGAGCCTGGTGGTAGGTATTAAGGAGGGCACATATTTCATGGAGCACTGAGTGTCATACGTAAACAATGAGTTATGGAACACTACATCAAAAACTAATGATAGGGCACCTGGGTGACTCAGTGGGTTAAAGCCTCTGCCTTCAGCTCAGGTCATGGTCTCAGGGTCCTGGGATTGAGCCCTGCATCGGGCTCTCTGCTCAGTAGGGAGCCTGCTTCCCGTCCCCCCCCCCCCCCCCCGCCTACTTGTGATTTCTCTGTCAAATAAATAAATAAATAAGTCTTTAAAAAACCAACCAAAAACAAGCTAATGATGTATTGTATGATGACTAACATAATAAAAAAAATAAATGAACATCTGAGTTGTATGGCATGCCATTTTGCCACACTCAGGTTAAAATTGAAAGATACCATTTCCTTTGGCCAAAGAATGGGGACAGTGGATGGTGCTGACCCTTATTATCTCTTTCTCCCACTCTGTCCCGGAGTCTGGTCTTGAAGGGAAGGAGATACGAGGTATATAAAGGAAAATTCAGGAGGAGGGTAAGGATATCTGTTTCACAAATAAATTGGTAATTTAAAAACCCTCAACTTTTAATGATTATTTTACAGCCTTATCAAAATGGTCTTCATTTCCTATACGCTACCCCAGTTATTTCTTGAAGAATGTTTAGCAGCATGCTGACTGCTTACTTACGGAGATTTACGAAGGCAGGTTTCATCTCCTTCAGACCGGGGGCCCTGGCTTTCTTGGCCCAGACTAGTTTCTGTAGTCTCTTTAATGTCCCCGTTGATTCCGCTAGGTCACCGCCTGATTTTACGGCCTAGCACAAACACAGCTCAAGGTAAGGACAAATTCTTCTTCACAAAAGATTAAATATAAAATGTGTCAAGATCACAAATGTGGGAAAATTCATAATGTGACCTTGAAACCTGTAGCCTGGGACAATTTTAAGCAATAATTTGAAAGCAGATTTTTTGGTCTCAAACTTTTTTTGGTCTCAAACTTGTAAAATATATTACAACTGACCAGTCATACTAAAGCAGGGCATTGCTTTACCTTTTTTTTTTTTTTTTAACTTCAACATGCTGCAAAATGGATTGAATCTGGAGCCATCTAAAAATGAGTCGCCCGTGCTCAGTGTGAAATAGTGGAAAGGAACAAGGTCTTTGCAGGGTAACAAAGAAGGAACGAGAGGTTTAAAGTTGCTTCGTGACAGTGTGGGAACAGACTGATGGAGGCACACACAAAAAAGCAAAAGTCAGAGTTTTTCGTTTTTCCTTGTGGAAATTTCTGATAAAACAGCATTTTATTTCAAGTACGAAATGTTTTCAAATAAAATCCTTTTCTTTATCTAGCCTTTTGCATTTTAGAAGATAGACACTGAGTAAAACACACACACAAACAAACAAACAAACAAACAAAACAGCCAGGGCATTCTACATTATGCTTTAGTACCTAAGTGTCACTGGTTTATTATAGCAAAAAGAATGGATAGAAGAATTAATACTGCTTAATGACTCAGATTTCTCTGAAAGATACGGAAACACTTCCCACTAGCTTAAGTTGGCAAATTTGTATTTATACTGCTTTTACTTACTCTATTTAGGATAGCTTACTCTTAACAATTTCAAAATATTGTGGAAATTAATACTTTATGTGTTAAATTGAATACTAATTGGTAAAATAGTTGTATCCTGTGCTGTTAACTATATACGAAGTAATACATAGAGGAATACTTTTCATCCAGAAATCTCTGGATGCCGACATATTTCTTCCTGTGGTTTTGCCTCATTCTTTCCATTGAAGAGCTGAGAAATGACATCTGAATAAATACCGCAATTTTCAAAAGGTGAATGACCTGCTTCCTCATTACTGTTTGAATGAGATACACTGATAATAGTGCTCTCCAATCCTTTGAGAGAAACTAAGCCCAAAGAAATGTTTGCGAGAGAGGATCTCGGGCACACAAACATTTCCAATCATTATTTTCAGCACTTATTCTTGGTCTTGAAGAATGACTTTGAGCAACCACTATAAACTTGATGCTCTGTCTCTGCATAATAGCACCTAAATAGGAAATGTGACGTTTTGTCAGAACAAGCCAGACCTGTTTGCATTAAATAAATGGAAAAATATTGAAATCATTTTAATCTTCCATGGAGGCTTGTGATGAGATTTCCTTAGATATGCAAAAATCTTCCCTCTCTTTCCAAAGGTCATGCTCAGCTCCACACAATTTCTATGGCTATTTATTTTTGTATTATTTTCTTCTGTATTCCTTTTCAGTATTTTCTGACTTACTTGGCTTCCCAGGCGCTGTAACTCATGACGAGTCATTTTCTCATCTTGAGGCCCTTCCAGAAATAATAAGCTGACACTGCACAACCATTGAGCACGAAAATTTTCTTTGTTGTACTTCTTTCATATGGCAACCTCCTCCTATCACAGCCGATGCTTAATTGCTCCGCTGAAACACTGGCATCAGAAATTGCCTTCTCCTTCCCCCTTCTTTGTGAAAATGACTTTCACTTGGTACGGGGAAAGGTGTTACAGACCAGGATAACTGAATTTCATATTAATGATTTGCCCCTAGGAGGAATGAAAGCATTTGTATAATGTCTAAATTCATATAAGTGAGAGCTCATGGCCCAGAGGTGTTAAAACAAACTGACCTCTCATTATTTTGTTCAAACTGTATTATAGTCTTTTCAAAGCAGAGTCTCGTTAACTCTTGTATCTTTAATCACTCACAGATCTTTGAGTTAATAGAGATCAATCTATTGCATCTTATTCACTTTTGAATCCCATATATCTAGGATAGTACCTGGCTTGGTAAGTCTTTGCTGAATGTAAATACACTCTTGAGTTCGTACATATGTTTTATCCACCAAATGGCTTATCCATAGTAAATGTTTTACACTAGACTATTTTCTTTTATTATTATTTTAAAAGATAATATTTATTTATTTGATAGAGATAGCAAGAGAGGGAACACAAGCATGGGGGAATTAGAGAGGGAGAAGCAGGCTCCCCACTGAGTGGGGAGCCTGATGTGGGTCTGGATCTCAGGACCCTGGGATCATGAGCTGAGCCAAAGGTGGATGCTTAACCAACTGAGCCACCCGGGCGCCCTAGGTGGACTACTTTCTAATAGCAAATTATTTCCAAAAAACCTTCTCTTGCTATTAAGGTAGTACATACCTGAGGGATGAAAGTTAGAGTAAATGTTATAATAAGAGACAATAGAATCATTAAGATGATCTAATTAAAAAGGAACCCTTTAAAAAATAAAAATAAATCCTTTAAAATATTTTCAAAATTATAATGTTATTCACCAGAGTCTCCTAATCTGTTACCTGTGTATTTGTGCTGAATTTGATTAAAACTTATAATAACGTACTTTTAAATTTCTAGATGTTTTCTAAGAAGACTGACTCATAAATTGAACTCACCATTCAACCAATCAACAAACTTTTATTGAACACCTCACTGTATGCCAGGCACTATCACAACTCTTTTTCTTTCTTTCTTTCTTTTTTTAACTATCACACATTCTGAGGGTATGGCATTGAACAAGTAAAATGAGACCCCTGCTTTCATACGGTCTACATTCCAGAGGGAAGTAGCATACCGTAAACATATAATCACATACAGAAGCAAGAAAATTTGACATCTGCTACTCTAACAATTAGCAGCATGACTGAGTGTGGATGGGGGAAGTTACTAATTTACACTGGGTGGTGAGGGGTGGTTTCACTAAGGATACAGAAGCCCAGGCCTGAATTATAAGGAACCGGATGTGAAGATTTGGTGTTTGCTTTGAATTCAGTGCATGGTCAGAGAGGCCATTTCCGGCCCTAAGATCTGAACGACAGAGAAGGGTGAGCTCATCGAAAAGGAGCGGGGAGAGAACTCCTGTGAGGCTCTGTCTCATGCAGAGGTTCTAAAGCTGAAGGTCCTGGAAGAGTTCTCAGCATTGGCCCAAGGAAGAGAACAGAGGGAAGAATGTGGAAAATCAGCCAGAGACCTGAAGAGGGGCCTCCAAGGAGGCTTTTGTAGAACAAGTTGAGGAACATGTTTTTGTTCTAATCAGGGGAGTGACACACTTGGTTTCCATTTTATTCTACTTGCCTTTTTATTGAATTTTGATCATCTTACTAAAAAGTAAGGACTTTTCCCCCAAAACATTCAAATACGCTCTGATCTTATCTATCTTTAAATCAGCATATTTTATTTACCACTCTTTCTGCTCCCTTTCCCAGGCATACTTCTCGGAAAAGTTCACTGTGTGTGCTTCCCTTAATTCCTCTAATTCTCATCCTTTCAACTCTGTTCACACACCTGTCAATCAGCTTTTGCTTCTACTATTCCATTCAGATTGCTTTTGTTTTCCAATGAACCATTTTCAAACTCCATTACTGCTTGATATGCAGCAAGATTGACCATGATGGTCTGCAGGAAGCACTTTATTTTCTTGGCTCCTCCGGTTTTCCTTTCACCCTTTCTGGCCATTCTTTCTCTAACTCCTATATGCTGATAACTCCTTTTCTCTCAAGACGAAATGCTTCAATTCCTTTATAACTAACTCTGGGCCCTCATCTAATATTACCATCAGTCTTTTCTCACCCACACATATGCATACGCGCGCGCACACACACTCCATTTAATGCCACTTACATGCTGATAGGTGCCCAATTTATTTCTCCAAGGTTTTCATCAGAGCTTCAGTCTCAAATATGCAACTGTCTACCTAAAACGACTTCTGGGCACTATCAAGACTGACCTCTACACCCCCAAACATGATTCTCTTCTGGACTTCTTCCACTCGGTGAATGCCATCTTCATCTACCCTCATGCACGTTCTATAAATCAGATTATCACCTTTGCCACATACCTCTCCATTACTAAATTTGGTCTAGTCCCATTACTGAGTTTGGTCTGTCCTCCAGAATATATCTTGAACCTGTTTCTTTTTCACCATTTCCCTTATTACCACCGTAGTTTAATCTTCTCTCATTGAAACTACTGCCAAATCTCTAAATGGTTTTCTTTTTACTTTTGCCTTTCTTCGGTTGATTCACAATATATGCTAGAGTTCTCTTTGAAAGATGTAAATCTGATGATATTACTATCTTGCTTAAATTACTGCAAAATTTCCCAGTGTTCTTTAAATAAAATCCCAAATACTTGATGGGTTCTATAACACCTATGTCTCTAAACTCTCTTCATACTCACAAGGTGATGACTTTTAGATTACCAATCTCCAGAGCACTTTTTTTTCCTCAGTGTTTTTATGTGTGCTGCTCTCTCTGCCTGGAATGCTTATTCTCATTCTCCTAAACTGGTTAATTCTTACTCACCCCTGGGGCTTCATCCTAAATGTCATTTTTTCGGAGAGCTCTTTCCTGACTCCCAAGTCCAAATTAGGTTCCCATTTTTTACCTTCTTGGCTTTCACCACAACTTCAGATTTATATTTTTGTGTCATTGGTTAAACATCTTCCTTCCCCATAGACTCTAAACTGAAGGAAGGCAGAAACCATAACCTTTCATATAGGTACAATGCAGTATCCTTAGTACCTATAATATTCTTGACAGTTGGTACTCTATATTAATTAGAAGTAATGATACAAAATGTATTAGAAGTAATGACACAAAATGATTAGTTAGAAGTAATGATACAAAATGAATGAATGAATGAATGAGGACTTGATCTGGTAATGATGAGAAAAACAGAATTAGGGATTGAGAATAAGAGGAGATAAAATTATTGTGTTTAGTTTACTTAAAATTTCTTGCCAATAAAATGACAATTATATATGAATATAAATTAAATATTTTTCATATGTATATTTTACTACATATATACTATCTTTCATATATAATGTGTCCATATCCTTTAGTTCATTTCACTCACATTCCTTAAATAATGTAAAAATTTTGCTAGAAGTGTTAAATTAAATATACCTCGCTTTCTGACACTTTGCTTGACTATTAGGATGATAGAATAATTTTTAGAAACTAGCATCAATGAATTATTGAACTGGAATAGTCCTATAACCATATTTTATGAGCTGGGATGAAACTTATTGGACATCTAGTCTACCAGCCTATTTAAAAAATGAGAAAAACCAGAGAAGCTAAGTGGCTTACCCAGAGAAAGATAATTCATTAATAATAGAGCAAGGATGAGAATCCCGTATTCTGACGTTTAATCCAATGTCCTTTCTCACAAGATTTTTAGAAGCTAGCATAATTGCTAGTTATCTAGGAATGACAGCCAAATTAAGACCAATCAAATCCAGGGTTTTGATTTATATATTAAATATGCTTCTCCAATAGAGGATGAGTATCAGATAAACACTTATATTTATAGGTCTATTCTCTTTCATATATATATGAAACATGTATATATATGTATATATATATACATATATAATACATCTCCCCTTTCATATATATATGAATGTAAAAAGATATTTATCTTTTATTTTTCTTATTTATATATTTACTCATATACATATGTAAAAATGAATATATACACCTCATTGACACACATACATCTTCTTTCCCATATATATTTCACTATTTGGGAATTTAATTTTTTTCCAATGGTATCCCTTCCTTTCATTTCACACAGGAGAAACTTAGTCTTATGGAAACTAACTAAATCCAGGTCACCTAACTGTCTGAATTGTGTACTCTTTATTCCACTAATGAAAAGGAAGTTGGAAAGTAACATGATAGACTTTGCATGAAGTATAATCATTTCCCTTTGTTCTTTTTCTGTTCTTCTGAATTAGAAAACTGTTCTTTTCTTGTGACCTCTTAAACAAGTATTCAAATAGAAAAAGCCTGTTCACTTGATGTCTGTTTCACATAGTTTCTTCAACAGGAGATACAGAGATGTTTTCAAATTAATATCTTTGTTTATTTTAAAGAAAGCCTGTAATGAACTCCCTGAAATGAAACCTCAGATAGTTTCATGTGTTTTGCATTGACAGTTTTTCTGAGCTTCCAACTCTTCTGACTCTTCACTTAATTACTAAAGATTTACCAATATTAGGCTTTAGAAATAATTTTTTTAATGCTCACAATACACTATTAAGTGAAAAATCAGTATGTAAATCTGTATAAAAAGTACAAACACCACTCTAAGTGGCTTTTCTCCTCTCTTTAAATACTCTACTATGAACATATATTATTCCTATAATTAGAAGAAATTCTATAATTTAAAAATATGTTTAGAATACAGTTTTTATAATCAAATCCATTTCTTCCAAGCAGAACATAAGTACCCAGCTTTTCTACCATGAATTTTTCCCAGCCATTTGAAAAGAAAGATACCTAGGGACTGGATAAAAATGAGGAAATTTATTTTCATGGTAAAAACAAAATAATTAGCTTTAAATGCTGAGATTATTAAAACCCCAAAACTGTATATCCATTCTCTTCTATATAAAAGGGACTACTCTTTATGACTTAAAACATACTCTAAAAAGATAATCTGTAAGGTCACAATGATCAGTTAACATTGTAGTAACTCAATGGACAGTAATAAAACCAAAAGAATTATGAACTAGAACCAATCAATGCAACCTATGAAAACAAGTCTCATTTCAGAGAATTATTTTAATGCTTTCTTGGAACTAAAACTAACTAAAAAGACAATTTGAAAAGAATTCATTTATATAAATGAATTGATTAAAAAAATAACTGGTGGAAAAATTGCCATGTTGATGTTAGGTATTCTTATATCATTATAATTATAAAATTTATTATTTTTTCAGTAATAGAAATTAAAATTAAACAAACACTGGACCAATTACTTAAAATAAGTTTAAGCATAATTTTAAAGAAGGCCACTGAGCAGGCAATGGAATGAATGAATTAATGAAATAGAATATATTCTCCTAGAAGACTTATAAAATATTTATTTATTCATTCAACACACATTTACTGAGCACTTGATCTGTGGGAGATAGAAAGGAAAATAAGATGTTTTGTCTACTTTGTGATGTTCATTGCTTAGTATAATTGATTAAAAATCAAATTTAGTAGTCTGTTCCTGTGCCTGCTCTCTCCACTAAAAGGATGAGTTTGGGGGGCTGCAGAGTGATTTTTACACATCTCAAACCTGGTCTTTAATACGGTCAATAAATATATCTGAAATGAACAGTTGGTTAAAAATACACCTGGAGGGGGGCACACAGGTTGCTCAGTCAGTTAAGTGTCTGCCTTCGGCTCCGGTTATGATCTCAGGATTCTGGATTCCACCTGTAATTTGGGAGTCTGCTTCTCCCTCTTCCTCTGCCCCTCCCCACTCCTGCTCTCTTACTCACTCTCTCTCTCAAATAAATAAAATCTTTTTTTTTAAAAAGATTTTATTTGTTTATTTGACAGGGAGAGACACAGCGAGAGAAGGAATACAAGCAGGGGGAGTGGGAGAGGGAGAATCAGGCTTCCCTCCAAGCAGGGAGCCTGAAGCAGGGCTTCAGGACCTGAGCTGAAGGCAGACACTTAACAACTGAGTCACCCACGTGCCCCAATAAATAAAATCTTAAAAAAAAAAAAAAAAAAACCCAAACATCTGGAGGAAAAGGTTAATGTGTGTCATGTGAGAAGTACAAATAAAATGTGATGGTTATTCACAGGAGAGAAGATTGCATAAGGTAATGTGGGGAAGGGAAAAGCACTTGCCTAGAGGATTAAGACATATTTGAACAGTGTAAAAGCCCTTTATGTAACGGTCTTATCCCACTATATAAATACAAATCACCTACTCAAGTTCTAATACAGGTTTCTGGGTCCTTCTGCTTCCTCTCAAGTAGATTTTGGTGTTCACAATTCTGTCTTGGAATAATGCATCACACAGACTCTATTTTCCATGGCACCAGGAAGTTACAACTCCATGGTCATCTTTCCCTTACTTCGGTATGGGAGGAGCCAAGACTGCTGTTTGCTCACTTACCCATATGTTGGGGTCACTCTTCTAGGAGACACTGCAAAGTCAGCTGGGAGCTGCCTGGATTACACAAGTCAAAGACTACTTCCCGTGTAATATCCTCTGCTCTCAAATTTGGAAGAAGTTTCTAGAACTGTTCGTAAGACTGCTTCTCCTTTTGGGTACATCCTCTAGCTGACCCAAAAAATGTGCACAGTAGGAAATCTGAGTGCCAGCATACAAATTAATTAATCTTTATTAAGCGTCTACTAGAGTCCTAGCATACAATGAGCTATGGGTGTAGGAAATTACATAGAAAAAAAAGAATACAAACATTGTATATAGAAGCTATAGTTTAATCTATACAATAAGTGAATAAACAATGATCCAGAACCAGCCCTGGTCTGCAGATGCATGGCTGCCGTCCTGGGATGCTCTGCTTTGTGATTAGCCATGTGAACTTGAGCAAGCCACTGTACACCTCCGCGCTTCAATAAAATAAGAAGCCTGATCACAGGAATTCTTTGTTTGTCTAACAAGTTTAGGGACATTACACTAGATAACGGTCTCATTTTTGTTATTTACACCCAACTCTTGGACCTTAGAAGAATATCAAGGGAAAAGTAAGAATGAGCTACTAATAACCACATATTATTAGAGTTCCAACAAGTTTCTGTGCTCATCTAGCCCAATACCTTACTTTCAAAGGGAAGTGGTAGCTCTGGGTCTCTTGATCTGGTTCCTTGATTCTGTTTCTAAGTAAGTTATTTCTTAGTCCTTCCAAATGCATAGCTTTACTTTCACCTGGGAAGTCCTTTTTGTATTTATGAAGATTCAGTTTTTGTTTTCTTTTCCTTACAGCTCTTTGATATTTAACTAGTTATTAAAAACTTAGAAGGCGTGGGACCACGAAGGGCAGAGTACAGTAGTTTTTCAGGAAACAGAAGTCATATTTAAATAGTACCTTTTCGTCACCTCTTCCTACCTAGAATAGCTATCATCCCTTAGGCAAAAAACTACTGTTGAGAAGAAAACTATTATAGAAACTTAGATGTTAACATGTTAATTATCTTTGGGAATAGAGTCCTGTGAATGGAGATACCTGGAAACTATCATATTTGCACCTATATAACGAACAAGATTTACTGAAGGTAGTTATTTGCCACAAAATCTGCAAGTATTTATATTACATTTTAGGAAATAATAATCAAATAAATCAGTATAATTTAGTTAGCCGTGGTTCCAAAAGCAAGTCTGGAAAAATAATTGTAAAGAGGGCTTACAGTTGGTTCAGGTCCATAATACTACAAGATGGGTTTATGTCTATGAGTGTCCTGGAAATTTTCCATACCTTCTAAAACCTGTCCTTTCCCTGAACTTCTGTTTACCAATGGCCCAACAAGGAAAGGAGGATGGTTAAGGTGATCTGAGGATTTCAATATGGTAAGAGAAAGTCGATATACTTTTTAACACTATAAAATTTTCCTTATCTCACAAGAAATTGCTAAATTTGGGGGAACATTTTCACATTAAAAACTCATCCTTCTTTAGAGGTACTGCTTTATGCTTAAGTCAGAAAGCTTCTTGATAAGTATGAGTCTTTTATGTTCTCTAAAAATACTTCCATGTGGCAAATGCAATAAAGAACTATAGAAAATAATGCTTACTGTACCAGAATTATTGGGAAACAGAAAAAACAGTTAAATAGTATTATTTGGGGAGAAGTTTCCTTCCATTTCATAGGCAGCAGGTTTTACATGTCTTTGGTAGTGAGATGGACTCCAGTATTAGAAGTTTACCCTCTTGGTCACCTGGGTGGCTCAGTGGGTTAAAGCCTCTGCCTTCAGCTCAGGTCATGATCCCAGGGTCCTGGGATCGAGCCCACATCAGGTTGTCTGCTCAGCGGGGAGCCTGCTTCCCCCTCTTTCTCTGCCTGCCTCTCTGCCTACTTGTGATCTCTCTCTGTCAAATAAATAAAATAAAATCTTAAAAAAAAAGTTTACCATCTTTAGCATTAGAAAAAGGAAAGGACAAGATTAATGTTAACATTCTTTTAAAAAATAATAATAATAAAATAAAAATAAAACCACACAGATGCCAAAATAATGGAGAAAGGATCCTTTTCTCTCAATTTTAATGATCATCAAGTTAACAAAGCACAGTGATTACCATTTCACCAAATACATACATATAAAGATGAGTATCTGTGTGTAGGTATATATACACACACACACACACACATATACACACATATACACACACATTAAATATATAGTGGATTCACTCCCCATTCTTCACTTACTATAGTCCCAACACATGATCCAAAAATCCACAAACTCAGAAGTTGGTAGAAAGAGAGTTAAGATCAAGAAAATGGTTTATGAAGCCATCTATACCTTATTTCCTTTCTGCCCTTCACTATCAGGTACATAATAGCATCATTTTTGAAACTCTGATAGAGTTTAAACTCAAACCAAATATATATTTGGAGTTAGGTAATATCTGGAATCATAATTTTTATTATGTTTAAATAATAAACATATTATAATATGTTTATATTATACATACATATAATTTATATTATATTATACATAATAAACATTTATTATGTTTAGTACTGGTCAATGCAAGATCCTTACTGTCTACATCTACTTGAAAAATCCATGTACCTGGTATTAAGCAAAGAGCATTGGATGGAGTTTACAACGGAACAGAAGGGAACTTTGAACTTGATTCTGAGGGTGAGGCCTATAATGGGATTTCAAGGAGTTTAGGGAGAGGACACAAGTGCTCATTGCTCCTCTTCTGGGGGTAACATACATATGCTGTTTCATTTAATATTTCTAACAATCATAAGAAATTTTTCTCATCACCATTTTACACATAAGGAATTGGAGACATAGGGAATTTAAACAAGTTCAAAGTCAAAAGTTATCATTCCTATAAAGGTCAAGCAAGTTTGGTTACTATAAAGGCCAAAGCTAAGAGAAAGTCCCACAAATTCTAGCCAAGGACCAGGAGGCAAAAAGTGGAAATCAACAGAACAGCTGAAGCGACGGAAGCCAGTACTGAGTGACGGGATTTTACTTTGCCATTGGGTGTAGGATGTGGATTTGTGAGGGAGAAGGCCCCCATTTTCAGGTTTGTGTTACATTTTAAAGATGTCAACTAGTACTTGGTGCATGGCACAATATAAGTCCCCAGAATGTTTTTTCAAGCCATTTTTTGAATTGTATAATTCTTTTAAACATGAGAATAATGCTAAGGGATACCCCAATAATTCCTTTCAACTTTTTAAAATGATCATTATGGGATAATACATACATACATATATATATATATATATATAAAATAAGAACTTGGCTAAGGAATATAGTTCATTCATAAAATTCATTTATTAGAACCAGGCATTTCTTTTTCTGTGTATAAACTAAAGATGAAATGGGGACTAGTTAACCTCTTTTCCTTGCTTTAAAAGGTGATGGATGGATGGATGGATGGATACGTAGGTAGGTAGATAGATAGATAGATAGATAGATAAACAGACAGACACAGCGAGCATGACTTTGGATACTAAAGTAAGAAAATCTATTCTGATTTTAATTTCATTTCACCAGAGCCCAAGATGTGGATTTCATATTAACATTCCATGTTCCTTTAAAACCAACTAAATCCACTCCGTAAAATTTTCTATTAAAAAAGATGTATGTTTTTCTTCTAGCTAACAAATAGAGCTCTACATTCTTTCTACCTGCAAAATGAGTTATAATATTGCTCTTGGGATATAGGAAAGCTCCTCCATCTATAATGTCACATTATTATTGGGTGGCTTGGGTGGTTTTAAAATATGTTTATAAATTGTTTTATACTGCTCTCTTCACAAGGTGGGTCATAATGCCCCTCTCCCTAGTATTAGCTGGATTTAATAACTTGTCTATAACAAATAGAATAAGGGAGACGTGATGGCATATGACTTTGGAGACCAAGTTTTAAAAGGCATCCGGGTTTCCTTCTTACTCTGTGCCTTGGGTTACACATTCTGGGGGAAGCCAAATGCTTCTGATATACTCAAGCAGCCACATGCAAAGGCCAACAAGATGAGGTACTGATTCCTCCGAATGGCCTCCAGCGAGAAGCAGAAAGCCCTGCCTAGCGCAGGGAGAGGGACTTTGAAAACAGATAACTAATCCAGTAGCAAAGTTTTATAGTAGATAAGAAAGTACTTGAAAATAAGAATGATGCACAACATAATTTGTTCATTTTTATATTCCATCATACATAAAAACTAACAATTTTTTGGTTGACATTTTCAAGTAGTAGGTAAACAATCTGTCATTTTGGCCTGTTTTTTCCTGCCTTACTGTTTGTTCACAACTTTGATTAGAACCACCCCAAATTTGTCTGATGAAACCTAACAGGGGATCTGTCTCTTCTGGATCACACCATAACCTTAAGTATTTTTCCGGTCACCTTGTGTCAAGCCACCTCAGTTAAGCTTACCAAAAAGCAGTCCCACTTTGATCCAATCTAGGTATCTTTTCCAACAATGGTGTGCTGAATTGGATACAGTTTAAAGTCTCTACGTTGCCAATGGGCTGTATGTAGCCAAGAGTTGTTTTTCTTATTAATCCAATTTTTTCTTAAGGACTAAATGACTAGCTCTCAACTCTAGAAGCCAATGACCCAGAAGGAGGCTGGTCTAGATCGCACAGTCGGGGCTGAGTCAAGTCACCCTCTAACTCTGAGCCCAAGGTTTGGTCAAATATCTTATTAGGGCTCGGCACTAGCAAAAGAGGCAGTTATATAAATAATGTGTGTCCATGAGGAATACGTTCAGCTTTGAGGGAGAGGGGAGAAGCAGGCTTCCCATCAAGCAGGGAGCCCGAGGTGGGACTCAATCCCAGGACTCCAGGATCAAGACCTGAGCCGAAAGCAGATGCTTAACTGACTGACTCACCCAGGCGCCCCTCCTGCTCCACCATTCTTACCATACGCCTTTTGCCCTGTGGTAGAAGGACAGCTTCTAACTTAGCAGATACCATGTCCCAGCTTCCAGCAGGGAAAGGACAAAGCACAAAGCTTTCTCCTTAGGAAACTTTGCTACCCCCCATCCCCCCAAAGGAAACCTTCCCTGGGCATTTCTCACTACAATTCCCTGGTCAGGACTGGACCCTATGACCACCCTAACTACAGGGGAGGCCGAGAAATCAACTACTTAAGCTTTGCAGTCTCCATAGGAAAGGACATCAAAGGAGAAATTGATTGAAATGGGTGTGAAGTCATCCAACCTTTAGAAGAGAACCTAACCCAGGCTTACATACACACGTATTTTTAAAAATTAATTCATGCAGCAACACTTCCACTGAAGGAGTGTAGGGAGAAAATGTTTTGGTGCAGTCTTGGGTGGGGGGTGCTTGACAGGGCTTAATATCACCAGCACTGAAAGTAATAAATGTTATCCCTCTTTTCTATCATGAATATGAATGACGCTCTGAAGGCTGAAAGCAACCTAAGAATTTACGTGAGAAATGAGGCATGAAACATTTTTGAAAATATATTAGCCCAAAGTCTGTATTACTGCATATTTTATACCCTTTTCAATATGCTACAAAAGGTCTGAGCCATCAACTGAATGCTGCCAGAAAAGAACAAATAAGAACAAGGATACAAAAATAAATGCTGGGAGTCAAGTTACCCCCAAGATGTTCTTTATGGTCGGTGTAATGATCACAGTACCGGGCAGATGGCTTTGCTTCAAACTCTCCCCATCGGCACTTGTCCTGCGAGGTGGGTTCTCCAGCAAGTTTATCCCAGGCCAAGTAGTCAGAGATACTCATGGAACTAAGTTGGTATTGGAGATAGAATTCCATAAATGCTTCCTGCCCCCACTTCCTGCCCCTTGGTTCCTTGCACTTTCTTCTAGTCCTGAGATCTTTCCTCTTATTTTGAAAACATGACAGAAACATGTCTAGTCGAGGGGTTCCTGATGGGGAATTCAGTTAATGTTTAAATTCTGTATTATGAATGTTTTTATTGTCTAAAATATATTTTCAGGCATAGTCCTGTGATAATCAGAAGTATGAATATATCTTATATCCCATGAACTTTATCCCATGTTAATGATATTCAGTAAAATGGCCAACCATGTGAAAATATGTACCCTGTTAAGATATTATGCATTATTTTAATCCTTTTTTCCTTTACATGATTTTAAGAAGTTCTGCAATGAATATACATTATTCTCACGATAGGAAACAAATGCCAACTTCGGTTTTTCCATGAGGTTATTGTCTTACCAGACCAGACATGAGCCAAGTTTGGGCTTGTAAAGTGAAACTATGTGGGGCATTATGTCTGTAGACAAGTGCCTGTCCACTGTCTGGATGCCAGAGAGTCTCATGGTTCATGTACTTAGCGCCATCATTTCATGCATAAAAATGTCTATTCCTGGCCCCAGACATGGTAATTCAGTCGGACAGGGGTGGGGCTCAGAAGTCTGCATTTTTAACAAGTCCCTCATTCTTTTTTTTTTTTTTTTTTTTTGAGAGATTAAGAGAGAGAGCACACAGGAGTGAGGTGGAGGGCAGAGGGAGGGGGAGAGAGAGAATCTCAAGCAGACTTCACCCCAGCAAGGAGCCCTTCACAGGGCTCAATTTCATGACCCTGAGATCACGACCTAAGCTGAAAATAAGAGTTGGGCGCTTAACTGACTGAGCCACCCAGGCACACCCAACTCCCCTTGTTCTTTTTTTTTTTTTTTAAGTCCCCTCGTTCTGATACAGATAGTCCCCAGGTTACACCAGGCTACACCAGAGAAACATTGCTCTGATAAGTCTTTTGCTCACTTATTGAGGCCACAGTCTATGTCGAAATCCATTCTTATGGATCCCACCAATAAGCCAGTCTGCCCCTTCACACCAGAGAATGGTGCCCCCTCTGCCCCACCTTTCAAAGGGTAAACTGCTTTTATTTTTCCTCAGTCACAAGGAGTTAATAGGTTAATAATTTGCAGAACACTTCTTAATACTTAATAATACTTCATTATACTAAAGTATTCTGTCATACAGAAAAAGTGTTTCTTTTTTTTTTCTTTTTTACTTTTAAAAATTTTACTTATTTAAGAGAGAGCAAAAGTGAGAGAGATTACAAAAGGGAGAGAGAGAAGCAGGTTCACCACTGAGCAGAGAGCCTGATGTGGGACTCGATCCCATGACCCTGAGATCATGACCTGAGCTGAAGGCAGACGTTTACCCGACTGAGCCACCGAGGCACACCAGAAAAAGTGTTTCTTAATTAGTTAAATTCAACTGAATGTCCACCATGAAAGAGAAGAGAGATATTAAAGATACATAAGACCAACCTCTACTCCCAAATGAAAATTTCTAGATTAGATATCTCCAGCTTGTCTGTCATTGCTTATGAATTCCCTCAACTGATCTTTAGTGATAAACTACACAGTACAAGTGGATGGTTACTATTCTAGAAGGATCATTTCTCAGCCAATGAAAATGCCAGAACAACTGGTACAGTAAAGATTTACCTTTAACCCCCCTTTAAAAAAAAAAAGATTTTATTTATTTATTTGACACAGAGAGAGAGATCACAAGTAGGGAGAGAGGCCGGCAGAGAGAGAGAGGGGGAAGCAGGCTCCCTGCTGAGCAGAGAGCTCAATGAAGGTTCGATCTCAGGACCCTGAGATTATGACCTGAGCCAAAGGCAGAGGCTTAACCCACTGAGCCACCCAGGCGCCCTAACCCTTTTCTGCTAAGAAGTTTTTGCATCATTTTCTTCATTCTCAGAGATGGTTCTAATTTTCTTCTAAAAACCTAAAGAAGGACTTCTCTTGGCACAACACATGTCTGGGGAGCTCTTACTGTAAATCAGCCTTCATTTATTTCCTGGCTATTAGACAATGTTTCACTTAGATACTATATCTGAGGCCTCATCTAAATTTAGGAGAATGAGACCGCAGATTTTAGAAATAATCTGCCAGCTGTGCTGGTGAAAGTGTCCTGAAGCCTTGCAAAAAGTAAGAAAAGGAGGAGAGGGAGGGAGAAGAGAAGAGAGGAGCCTCAGGGACAACCACAATAGAATTTTTTAAGCATCTCCTAAATGCTAGCCATGCAGGGAAGTGCTTTAATAAAATACCTCACTTAAACCTCCTGATTAAGCCAGGAGATGAATGTTCTTTATAGCCTGACTCTACAGATCATGAAAACTGAGGCAGAGAAAAATTATGTAAATTGTCCCAAATCACAAAGGTACTAAGGGCCAAACTAAGATTCAGAGCTCTGTGTGTTTCCAGAACTCTCCACCATGCACTGTGGGACACCACGCCGGTTGAAGGCACTCAGGCAATTTGGGGCAGCCCCCCTCAGGAGCTCACTACCATCACCCCGGCAGCATCGGAACAGCCAGGAGACACTGTGGCTGATCACAAGTTACGGTCCACTATCTAACCCATTAGAAGGCCTCCGACAGCCTCAGAAATCAGGCTGGATTTAGGAAGGCGAGCTTCCTTTCCTCACCAAATCAGTCCCTCCCAATTCAGACGCTGTATCCTGTCTTCCAACGGATCAATCTACTGCATGGAGGAAGGCTGGTTCTAAATTTCCTAATAAAACTATCAGAATGATGAAAGAGAACACGATGGGCTGTCGGAAAAATATCAAAAATCAGTGTGATGCTTGAGTTGGCCCGATTGGCTCATATACTGTTTTCTATTACAAGGTGAAGAGCAACTATTGGGCTGTTAATTAATGTTATGTTATTATTATGAGGGAGGCCCAAGGTTCAGACATTCTTAATTGCCTGAACTCCTGGGCTAATTAATGCAATTTATAAGGGATATGTCAGGAATAATAGTATATGTTTTTATATCAAACGTAAAAACATGAGGGACGTGCCCCTCACTGAAGGTTACCAGATAGTTCTAAGCACTTAACATGGGTCTTGTCAGAGAAAATCCCAGTACATTAATTTAATAGGCTCAGAGTTACTTATCAAAAGGCTGTAGAGCATAATGTTTTGCATAATCAAATGGTTTATTAACTCAAGTCATCATTTGATTTTTTTCATTTATATTCCAATTCGCAGAGATTTAAGCATATCAATTACAAAAACAGCCTACAATATCTAAATACAAAATAGCTACGAGGCGAAGTATTATACACAGCATCTAGAATACTACAGAGCTCAATAACAAGATGATTTTCACAAAACATATGCCAAACGTTGATTATTCACATTACCTGACAGGAAATGCCTTGTGGTTTTTTTCCTTGAAAAGTATACATGTTATTACTCAAAAGAAAATCATCTTCATTTAGATCTATGAAAAGAGATAAATGTTATGTAGATTATCAGAAATTACAGGACTTAAGAAGTTTAAGTGCAATTTAATACTCTTTATACTTTTCGTTAGTCTATTATGGTACTATATTGCCTAGATCATAAATCTTTATTTTCTTAAAGATATCTTATTCTCACAAGAAACAGGTCAAAATGAAATACAAATTTAACAAATTAACAAATTTAACAAAGAAAAAATGAAGAATGCCACTGGCCAGCTGGGTATCTGAGCAAGCATGGAACCTCTCTGGGACTCAGTTTCCCTCTCAGTAATAAAAGAGTAGCATACTACCTACTAAATTCAGTTACACAGTTACCAGTTTGTGGCCTCTGCTGCAGAAAAAGGAGGACGTTCAAGGGTCTTGAACTAAGGAAGAGACATCAGAAAAATGGTATTTTATGAAGATTAGCTCTTTGTTTTGTGGTCTTACATATGTTTATTTATTTGCAATCTCCCAAATATTGCCCTATAAGAGAGTATTTAGAAAACAGAAGCAATCCTAAGTAGTAACGAAGTTGCAATAGTTGAATTAGGCAACATGCAGCTGTACTTTCCATCGATGGCCACAGAAATATCCCTCACACCACATATTCCACAATGTGAACTTGGTATGTCTCCATCAAGAAACAGAGTTCAGGGTGCTTGGGTGGCTCAGTGGGTTAAGCCCCTGACTTCAGCTCAGGTCATGGTCTCAGGGGTGCTGGGATCGAGTCCCACATTGGGCTCTCTGCTCTGCAGGGAGCCTGCTTCCCCCTCTCTCTCTCTCTCTCTCTCTGCCTGCCTCTCTGCCTACTTGTGATCTCTGTCAAATAAATAAAAAAAAAATCTTAAAAAAAAAAAGAAACAGATTCTCCTCTTATTCAACTGAACTTAGTAACTTAGTAACTCACTTATCACAGGACAATGCAGTGGAAATGATGCTTTGTGACCCGTCCCCTCCTCCTAAGACTAGGTCAGAAGAAGCCTTACAGCTTCTGCCTTGTTCATTTGGGATGCTCACTCTCTAGACACTTCCTCCTGTGGTGTGTGAAGCTCCCTCTCGTGTGTCCCTCCCTCTTGCAACCCAGTCCTTGTTCAGGGTGGGGCTTACATTACCTGGAGAGGCCACATACTGGAAGTCTCCACCGAGCCCAGCCTGCACGTGATCCCAGAACAGGTGCCAAATATATAAGTGAAAAAGTCTCTAGATGATTCAAGCCACCAAATATTTAAGTCCTCCCCAGTCATTCAAGAGCCTCAGATATCATGAAGCCCTGCCCTGAATGAATTCCTGGCCCACAAAATCCACGAGCCTAATACAATGCTGTTTGATGCCATTAAATTTGGGGGTGGCTTTTTTGCAGCAACAAGATCATGAGAACATGCAGAAACTACTTAAGTGAGTCACAGATGACCGCATACGTAGGAATGCACATCCGACGTACACGTTCAGACTCCAACTGCACCTCGAATGCAGATGTGGGGAAGAAATGAGATGAGGTAAAAAAGCAAAATAATCTAATAATCTAATAATTCTAATCAGCTTTCAGGTGATTCTAATGAAGATAGTCCTAACCACACTCAGGAAACTATAACCCTAGGAAGAACTCCACTAAGGAACTGAAGGGAGACTCATTTGTCCAAAACACGAAGGTGCTGAGTGTTCTCATCACTCGATTCAGAAAAGTCCTCCTTGGAAGCAAGAGGCCTGCTTACAGCAGCCTGTGCTCAGGGAGTTTCTTCCCAGGTGATAAACGGATGTTCAGGTGTGAAATAGGGCTTTTCTCTGTCACTCCTTCATGTGATCCAGTCTAACCAAAGTTAAATTACATGGTCTTGGAAAACAATTTTTAAATTAATTGGTGGTCCCTAAAAATTAAACAGAATAGCAAATACATTTGTGACTTTATCTATTTGTCATCCTAAAAGTGAGGGTATCAAGCCAAAAAAGAAGAGAATTAATAAGGTCTGGAAAAATCAAGCCAGAATGTTTACATGCATACTCCGACAAGGCGGGCCAAATAATAATATTGACTAGAATTCAGGAAAGAAGGTTTCAAACCAATGGCAATTCAAATGTGAAACCGGAAGCTCCTAGTAACATCCCTCCTATAATAGGATTTTTGGTAATGAATCTCATCAAAATCATACGTAAGGAGTATTTATTTTTAAAATAATTTGACAGCAATATGGGTGAAATTAATATTCCCCTCAATACTAACCACATTTCCTGATCTTATCCAGCCCTTTACTTCCTTTACTAACAGGCCACGTTTTATTATTATTTTTTTGCCTATTTTCTGTTTTATGGAATAGTCTCTCATAGTCACACTGTTTGAAAAATCTCTAAATATGTTGTTTCCTTTTTATTACTTTTTAAAAAAAATTTTGCTTTGCCTTTATTCTTTGTACTTTCTGACATAAAATATAAAAAGCTTATTCCTGATACCACTATCTTTCCTTAAATCAAAACTTGATCTTAGGTAAACTCCAATTCACAGATTTCAAAGTTTGTTCTTTTCAGGCTTGATTTAGTTTCTTCATAAAATTAAGGCCAAAATGAATTTTAAAATCATAAATTTAAAATTTTAAAATTGATCTTGATTTACTCTAATGAATATTATGACTATTCTGCCTTTGATGGTGCTGAAAATACAATTGATATGAATTACAGATTAATTTTCCTTGATACCTAAACTATGTCAGTGCTTTAGTCATAAAGTCCTGGGCACTTAATTTATTTTGCATTTATTTTGCAGATGTAGTCTCTTTTAACAGCACAGATGGAGGTTTCGATAAAACTCTTCTTAGAAGAAGGAAATGGACTAGATGAACTAAAAATATTGTGCTTCTGGCACTCAATGTATTCTGGTAAATTTTGTCTTAACTGACATAACACAGTCATATTCTTGAGCTATGTGAATATCTATAGATTCAAACACCAGGCACAAATTCTTGCTAAACATAACCCGTGGACATTTCTTTCATCAGGCCCCAATATTCTTTAGGCCTGAAACGTTGTTAATATGTGTCATCAACAAACACCTTTTTGAAATTGACACTGAAATGGAGAGAAATGGCCTTTTTTTCCCCTTTGGTCTTGGAGTTAGTAACAGATTCCGTAGGAGTTAGTGCCACTCTTACCATTTAATTTCCTGTATATTTTCTTCTCTTTTATTGAGGCTGCCTTCAGAATTTCATCATACGTGTTCAATAAAATAATGGGCTCTGGTGATAGCAACAAGGCACCCTCCAGTCTTCCTCTCCCTAAACTTGACAGATTGCCTATCCTCAGACACAGTAAACCTCTCTTCAGTAATTATGCAATTAACAGCTGAAAAGTAGTGTTTAAAAATGAGAAAGAAATATTGTGGGTTGATGGGTAGAGCACTAATTGCCTAGAAATACTCTGAGCTTTCCAAATGAAGCTCCTCCACCCATAAAATTCAAGTCCACAACTTGTGGCCCTCCCTTCCCCACTGAATTTCTTCCTTCAATTTACAGTGGCATGGATGGCCTTGGTCTCAGGCCATCAACTCTTCCTTGCACAGCATTAATCCCTAGAAAATGTCCTGTGACTCAGCTGCTACTGCTGAAAAGCCAGCTGAGCTTTTAGACACACACACACACACACACATGCGTGTGTGGGCGTGCGAATATATGGTAGCTTAAGATGCAGAAGTAACCAAAGCTGAGAAGGTTTCTGTAAAGGCTTGCTTTTTTTTTCTCTAACAAAAGCACATCTCTAATCAGAAACACCATACTGTAAAGCCAAGATTTTTGGGCTATAATAGAATTACCTGCCTATGACTCCTAAATTAAAAAAAAAAAAAAAAAAACGGAGAAAATTATTTGCAAAAAAAAAATAGCAAATTGAATTTTTAAGAAATGGCAAAATTTATAAAAAAATAACCTACAGTACAGTTATAACTTCTTGATCCATAGATCAATATACAATAAGCTAAAAATCACATGTATTATTAAAGGGTCAGAGGATAGATTACGTGGATGAATGTCTGACTAATCTGTAGACTGTGTGAATGAACATAGCTGGCATCCACAAGGTAAAGATACAGTCCGATTGCAACATGATCTTATTAAGACATTTCCCATGTTGTGATTAAAGAAAATACCTAAATTCCAAAATGTTTCATCTATTTATTTATATAGAAAAAATTATAACTATTTAAAAATTCAATTAAAATCATTTCCCAAAATGTTACAGAATCTTGAATAAAACAGAAATATTTCAAAATAAATTATTTTCATAAATAATTACTTTGTAAATCTAAGAGCACTCTTAAAAGGTAAAATTTGGACAGATTATATAATCAAATCACTAAACTAATGATAAATATGCAGTATAATTCCTTTTGTCCCAGGATATTAAAAAATATATTTAATTAAAAATTAGAAACTCTTAAATAATCAATAACTAACATAATTATTTTTGTTCTAGTAACATTAGAGGGAGAATACCAAGCAACTTTTTATGCTGTTGTTCATGTTTGTGAACTCTGAAGACTTTTTGTTTTATTCATTACCTTCCCAAAGTTAAATAATTTTAATTTTGAAGTCATTTATTATTAATACATTTTACTACACCTGGCTGCTAATTTTCTCTTCTTGGGAATTTTTAAATTATGAAATGATATAATTTTGTATTAATAATCAAGGTTACTCTTCCATATTTTTAAGGAAAACTTAAATGTTTTAACAACTATTAATATATTAATGTTATTTTAGAAGGTTTTTCAATGGGCTGATTTGTAATACATTTTAAAATTCTTATAGACATTAAAGACTTTCAAATATTATTTGCAATTGATTCTTTGCTTCAATAGTCAACCTAAGTAGATTCTACTTCCTTTCTATATGTCTATGAGTATCTATACACACCCAGGCACACGTATATATCCTATTAATAATATATATCTCCTATTCTAGTTGTTTTTCCTTTTTTAAGTAGACCACAATGCCCTGCTTATTTTAATAGGGAAAGATGTAAATTTTTCTTTCCTGCCCTTTAAGCTACTTTGGGAAAATGCAAAGTCAGCTGAACTGAATTTAGCAATTACCTTTTAGCTGACAGAGTCTTCTGATGTGGGAATCATTCTCAGGCTTGCGGGGTTCCTGCCAGATTGTGTCACTCACTGTTTTCCTTTCTAAAATAAAGCAGAGGATTGGTTAGCAGAATTCACAGTAACATCTGTCCAGTAAGTGTAGGAAGTATGAAATCAAAACAAGATAAGCACACAGTTGTAACTTGGTAAGAGACAGGAGAGCTCTGTGGTCCATCCTAGAGAGTTCTAGTGCCTGACAGACAACCCCCAAGTGTCCTGCGGGCCCCCATGTCTTTTCATAAACTACATAAGCACCCAGCATATGCGGTAGGATGCTGTTATTGAAATACCTGTTGGTAGTCTGTGATTACATTATTCTTGGAAGGATTTTTCCTGAATTAACATTTAGGTTTTCATGCTTAGTTCAAGTCTCCCCACCCTCCGCATTCTTCATCATTTGTAACAAAATGATCAAGTGTGTGGAGAGAACACCGAACTGCAATGGTTTCAAGAAACTCTCAAATCTTGAGTGGAAGAACGATGACTTGCTCGGCCCTGTCCTCCCACCACCCACCTAGAGCAGGGCCTGGAAGTGTGGTAAAGAACTAAAATGCGCGAACATGATGAATTAGAATCCCTTCTCGTCTCTTTACCAAAGATGATCATTCCACCCGTCCTGTCATCATATTGATAAGGCAAATTTTACACCCAAAGCGTCACAGGGAAACAAAGTCAGCACGTCTGTGTTGTTTTTAAGGTCACTGTTTACTCTCCTATTTGACTACAGGAAGGGAATCGAGCATCAAGAATTATGTTAGGAAGGAAACGGCTATGGCCTTGTGTGTACAAACTGCATAGCAGGCTATGAGAAGAAATCTGATGGAAAATAAAACTTTGACTTACTTCCTTTTACTTAAGATTATGCGTTATTTAAATCAGGGCTGATATGCAAAATATTTAAGAACTACTTGCCCACAGGGCCTTGACTAGTGAGATAGGACACAGCCTCTGTGGATGCTGCCCTCTGAAGAATATTGGACCTCATTAAGATGAAGACACTCTTGAAGATGCATCCATTGATGATCATCACCTGGGTCTGAATGAGCTTTTCAGACCCTACCTAGGAGACTGGATTTTGAAAAGACGGGAACAGGAGTTTGAGCATCCAACTCCTAGACTCCACCAGAGAGAAAGGGCACCCACAAATTTAACAGGCTTCACTAAAAATAAATTATTGCCTGGGATCCTTGGTGGTTCAGTTGGTTAAGCATCTGCCTTCAGTTCAGGTGATGATCTTGGGATCCTGGAATCAAGCCCCACATCGGTGTGGGGGGCGGGGGGGGGGTTCCCGCTCAGCAGGGAGCCTGCTTCTCTCTCTGCCTCTGCCCCTTCCTGCTCTCTCTCAAATAAATAAATAATTTTTTTCTTTTTTTTTTTTTTTTTTAAGATTTCATTTATTTGACAGAGATCACAAGTAGGCAGAGAGGCAGAGGGGGAAGCAGGCTCCCCGCCAAGCAGAGAACCAGATGTGGGGCTTGATCCCAGGACTCTGAGATCATGACCTGAGCTGAAGGCAGGAGGCTTTAACCCACTGAGCCACCCATGACCCAATAAACAAAATCTTTAAAAAGTAAAGTATTGCCTGAATAATCCAGATATTTAAAAAGATTTTATTTATTTATTTATTTGCGAGAGAGTCAAAGATAGTGACAGAGAACATGAGTGGGGAGGAGAGGGAGAAGCAGGCTCTCCGCCGAGCAGGAAGCCTGACTTGAGGTTCAATCCCAGGACCCTGGGATCATGACCCGAGCTGAAGGAAGACACTAAACCAACTGAGCCACCCAGGTGCCCCTAATCCAGATGTTTTGCCACTGTGACTACTTTATAATTAGTGAACTATATTAAGTAAGAAAAGGAGAGATGTTATCTGTTAGCTTTCTAAAAGTAACTAATAGAATTAGATATTTACTTCAGAATTAAATAAACATCAAGCCTTTATTGTAACTACAAAAACTATGACCACAGAAACTAAAGAAAAGGTCTGATGTTTGAAATGCTGTGGAAGAGTCTTTTGTAATATATTTTTTATTTCTTTTTATTCACTCCTAGATTCATATATCTGAAAAGATACGGAAGAGGTCACCTTGACCATGGTCAGCCAAGCTAACGTTGAGAAGCCGGAAGATAATCAGCCAATAAACCATCAAAGAGAATTATATTTTTAATGTAAAAGGAAATTATTCTGAATAAATCAATGATTTCTTTGTCTTAGCCATTTACAGTTAGAATGGAACCACCTTCCTTTTAAAAAAATTTCTTCTGTAGAATTCAAAGACAACTCAATTTGATTTCATTAATCACTTATTGTTGCTGTATGGAAGTGGCAGAAGAAAAGAACTTTTAGAGAAACAGAACAGATTATCTGCATGAGTCATCTTCTAAATTACTAACCAAATCCTTCGTTTTCAGACATAGATCTCCGGATTGACCTAGAAGAATAAAAGAACAGATATTTAAGTCTACACCTTACCCACTAAGCATGTATTATTTACTAATAATATTTTTAATCAAGCAGAAATTGGATTACTTAGACATGCTTGCACTACGTTTGAGAGCAGAAATACATTCTACCCCTAACTAAGGTCTATATATAGCCCTGAATTTTCCTAAGTACAGTTAATATAAGTATAATCTTGGCCTGGAAATTTCCATGCAATTTGGAAAAATTTTCATGCAACATTCATAAAACTCACACACACAAAAAAGTGGGCCAATTTTACATGATTGTATCTCGAGATAATCAATAAATAGTTAATGTGGAAAAGCTCTTTTTGAAATAATTCCACTCAATAAATACAGAAAGGAGGACTAAATATAATCATGTACAATCCCTAATGAAACAATGGATCTGGGCAATAATCAACAGTTGCTGTTAAAACTCTTCATTGAAAGGCTAAAAGGGCAACTTTGTGCTGATGGCTCAGCCTGATACCATCTGAACCCACTAAGCACGTTCACAGTCATAAAACTACAGACAACCAAATATATGGGCTTCCAAAGTAATGCAGCAGGAAGCCTACAGTCACTGATAACCTACTTTTAAAATATATACACACATATCAAACTTGAACACTATCAAGCCCAAAGATCTACCTAAAGAAGTTACAGGAAACATACAGGATAGAAGAACATGTTTTTTGTTTTTCTTTTTTTAAATACCACAATGATGCAATCAGCAAGGTTAAAAAATGTGGAAAATTCCTCAGAACAAACAATCCAGTTTCTTCAAGCAATCAATGGAGAAGGACCTATGAATTAAGAGACATGCACTGCGATGATCCTGATTGGATCATGATTTAAATTAACTTTTTTTTAAAAAAAAAGCACTTGAGGCTCTCAGAAAAATTTTAACAGTGACTATATATTTGGTCATATTATACAATTTTTCTTATTTTGTTCTACTGCAGTGGCGGCACTGTGTGTGTGTGTGTGTGTGTATACATATATATATATGTATATATATATATATGCTTACTTTTCAGCAATATATATCCAAATACAAAATTATGTGTCTGGTATCTTCTCTAAAAAAATTGTGGAGGTTGGAGCACTAGGGTGTCGATGGGTAGAAATAAAATAAGATTGACTATCGGTTGACACTTGTTCAAGCTTGGTGATGTGAGTTCATCATTATCTCCTCCATTGTGTATAATTGAACATTCCCATAATAAAATGTCCAAAACAGAAACAGAGAACAAGACTGTGCTGACTCGATCATGTTAATTATTTTACGTGCTGGGCGAACACACACGTGTCCTGTACCTATGATTAACTTTGGGGTAGCTTGAGTGTTTTCCACTATTTATATTCTTGGTAGTCATTAAATTAGTGCCACGTTCACTTTTACTTAAGCTCAGGTTTGTAAGAAAAAGAAGTCTGTATATATAATTTTTGTCTTTATTTTATTTTTATTTATTTTTTATTTTATTTTATTTTACTTACTTATTTTTATTTGTTAATACAAATGCTTAGGACACCTCTTGGCAGAGTTAGTGTTCCCAAAGAACTATTTATAGTATTGTAAGGTGAGGGGGAGGAGAACAGCATGAGATGTTATCCCTTCAGGGGAGTGGTGGACAAGGGAATTAAGGAACTGGAGAGTCTTCAATTTTATTTTAATTGGTCACAATCGGAAGAGCACATTCACTGGTTTTGAAAAATCCTAATTAGTTGGCATCAGGTACTTTCCCTCTCATCCATTCCCCTTTTTCCTGTCCATGTTTTGATATCCTCTGATTGATAGATGCATCAATCATAAGCCAATAGCTGTCATTTCATTTAAGGATTTTATTTGGAATCGGTGATTCCTTATCTGTGGCTGGAGGGAGACCCAGCATAGGCATCGCAGATTTTCAGATGGAGATGAGCTGTGCCAAAAAACCCCTTCTTTACTCCTGCTCCGGCTTAAAATGCCACCATTGTAATTTAAATAGTTAGCTGTGGCTAAAAGACAACTTCCCTGGTCTGGCAGGTGCTCTAAGCTGTTAATCCAATTACCTACTTCCTATGGGTGTATTTTATATCCTTACTGGGACAAAGCTTTGAGCAGGTAAGGAAAACAACTATGTAAAAGCTCAGAGTGTCTTGGGGGCAGGTGAGCAAGACCCTCTGGAAAGACTCCAACCAGACAGAATTCCACAAAGGAACAGTTTGGTCTCAGAGCATTCAAAGTGCAAGGAAGCTATTCCATATCATCAGCAACCAATCTGGAAATTTCCCCATAAACCAACTTCCGGCCCCTATGTATTTCCTGCTTATTAGTTAAAATCCCATTACCTTATGCAACACGTGTGTACCACATCCTCTGGCAGCCTGATGTGCTGAATGTAAAGCCAAGCCTGACCTAAATAACCCAAATCTCTTTACAAACACATTTTTCTTTGGATTAGCAGAACCCTTCAGAAGATTAATAGATCACTGATAGAAGCATGTTTTTGAGAAGGCTCCCACTTTAATCTGAGTCTAGTCTGAACACATGTTTCTTGTTCTGGAAATTCAATTTTCACCTCTCTGTGGACAGACATGTCACAAAACAGGTTTCCTATGCATCAGCATAAATAAATAAATGGTAGCAGAGTAAAACATATCTAGATTTCTACATGACAATTTTTTAAAAAGTACTTTGATAGGAAAACCACGAAAATATTCCATTCAACATGATAGAACTAACAGAACATAAAACTTACAAAGTGAACTTGACTTACTTTCTTTGTGGTTGTGCATTCTCAAAGTTAGAAACTTCCTGGAAAACAAAATACAAAATAAAATAAAATAATACCATTCCAAGAAATCAGAAGGAGAATTCAAGAATGGTTCATCTTCGAGGATAATCTAAATGTAGTTCATTTTGCCCTTTCCCAGGAAGGTGACTGGTGTTTCCTCCCTGTATTTTGGTACTATATCATAGAATCTCAGTTCAAGTTTTTTTTTTTTTTTTTCTCTCTTTTTAACTTTGAGATGTATAGAGTGCTTCCTTTATTAACTAAGGTTTATTCCTTATTCTAAGCCCTGATCAGTTAATAACACAAGTGTTTTAAATAAAAACATGCAATTAAATCCTCATAACCTCAAAGTTTCCATTCCTCATCAACCCACCAACACCAAGGGCAGAGATATGCACTAGAGTATGCTAATTATATCACATAGTACTTTCCTTTGAGAAAGTTCAATCTATCACAATACCCCGAGTGTGTGGAAATACACCTGTGATTCATCTGGCCTTTCTCATCAGAGCAACTGAACGTTGTGTAAAATCCCTTACACTTTTCGGGGAAGAATATGTCGCCATGTCTTTCACCATCCTTGAAAGAGCCTAAACTGCTCCCAGGCACTTTTTTTTTTTTTTAAAGATTTTATTTATTTATTTATTTGACAGACAGAGATCACAAGCAGGCAGAGAGGCAGGCAGAGAGAGAGGAGGAAGCAGGCTCCCCGCTGAGCAGAGAGCCTGATGCGGGGCTCGATCCCAGGACCCCGAGATCATGACCTGAGCCGAAGGCAGCGGCCCAACCCACTGAGCCACCCAGGTGTCCCGCTCCCAGGCACTTTTAAGAACCCTTCAGATTTTCTTGTTATCATTTCTTCTCCTTCATTCAAAACCATTTACAGTTTTGATGTTCAATTGCTTTCTGAACATCTACTATATCATAGACAACAGACCCTACTGTAGAGAGGTTTGATTGGTATGGTAGGAATTTGTGGGAAAAACAGAAATGCAAAAGTGGGGAAGAGTAGTGAAGAAAAATCAGGAAAAAGGAAAATTGTTTTTATTATTCCAGTGGCTGACAGTATCTGTCGAAGCACTGCCAAATCCACCATAACTTGTCCCCTACAGAGTACCCTTATTTATTGTATTTCTGTCAAGATTTAACTCTCAAGGACAATTTAAATTACCTATTTCCAGCTGTTGAGTAGAGTGTCACTGTTGAGTACAGTGTCACTGAAAATTCCAGATGCTGAAACATTCCATTCCTGAACTTGAGGAACAGGTTTTGCCAAGTTAAAATGCCTGAGTCGTCCAAAGGACAAAGTCTAGTAGGAAACAGGGGGAGTGAGGGTGGATACTTGGGAGTCATGAACCAAACCCTGAGGTGAGGTGGGATATCAACAGACCTTTGAGGGGCTAATGGTCAGACTCACCACTCCTTCAATTCTCTATGCTTTGTCATCATGTGTCCTAAAAATAATCCATCTGGGGGAGGAGTCAAGATGGCAGAGAAGTAGCAGGCTGAGACTACTTCAGGTAGCAGGAGATCAGCTAGATAGCTTATCCAAAGATTGCAAACACCCACAAATCCAATGGGAGATCGAAAGAAGAGGAACAGCAATTCTAGAAACCGAAAATCAACCACTTTCTGAAAGGTAGGACTGGCGGAGAAGTGAATCCAAAGTGACGGGAAGATAGACCGCAGGGGGAGGGGCCGGCTCCCGGCAAGCGGCGGAGCAACGGAGCACAAAATCAGGACTTTTAAAAGTCTGTTCCACTCAGGGACATCGCTCCAGAGGCTTAACCGGGGTGAGGTTAAGGTCAGCGTGACCTCAGGTCCCGCAGGGTCACAGAAGGATTGGGGGTGTCTGAGTGTCGCAGAGCTTACAGGTATTAGAACAGGGAAGCCGGCTACAGAGACAGAGCCGAGGAGTGAGCTCTCAGCTCGGGGTTACCTTGAACCGGTCGCAGGCTTGGTCAGCTCGGAGCGCGGCTGGAGGCCAGGGTGATGGGAGTAATTGGGCGCTGTTCTCTGAGGGCACACTGAGGAGTGGGGCCCCGAGCTCTCGGCTCCTCTGGGCCGGAGAGTGGGAGGCCGCCATCTTCATTCCCGCCCTCCGGAGCTCTACAGAAAGCGCTCAGGGAACAAAAGCTCCTGAAAGCAAACCCAGGAGGATTACTCAGCCTGGCCCCTGGTAAGGGTGGTGCAACTCCGCCTGGGGCAAAGACACTTGAGAATCACTACAACAGGCCCCTCCCCCAGAAGATCAACGAGAAACCCAGCCAGGACCAAGTTCACCTACCAAGGAGTGCAGGTTCAATACCAAGGAGAGCAGCGGAATTCCAGAGGAGGAGAAAGCAAAGCACGGAACTCATGGTTTTCTCCCCATGATTCTTTAGTCTTACAGTTAATTTAATTTTTTTTTCCTTCCTTTTCAATTCTTTTTTCTTCTGCTAAATTTTTTTTAACTTTTACCCTTTTCTTTTTTAACGTTTTTTAACTAGTTAATCTAATATATATATATATTTTTTCTTTTTCATATTTTTTCTCTATTCGTTTCCTTTTTTTAATTGTTTCTTTTATTTCACTTTTTTTTCTGAATCTCTTTTTATCCCCTTTCTCCCCCCCCCCCAATTTAGGATCTCTTCTGATTTGGGTAAAGCGTATTTTCCTGGGGTCTTTGCCACCCTTTCAGTATTTTACTTGCTCCTTCATATACTCTTATCTGGACAAAATGACAAGGCGGAAAAATTCACCACAAAAAAAGGAACAAGAGGCAGTACCAAAGGCTAGGGACCTAATCAATACAGACATTGGTAATATGTCAGATCTAGAGTTCAGAATGACGATTCTCAAGGTTCTAGCCGGGCTTGAAAAAGGCATGGAAGATATTAAAGAAAACCTCTTGGGAGATATAAAAGCCCTTTCCGGAGAAAAAAAAGAACTAAAAATCTAACCAAGTTGAAATCAAAAAAGCTATTAATGAGGTGCAATCAAAAATGGAGGCTCTCACTGCTAGGATAAATGAGGCAGAAGAAAGAATTAGCGGTATAGAAGGCCAAATGACAGAGAATAAAGAAGCTGAGCAAAAGAGGGACAAACAGCTACTGGACCAAGGGGCAGAATTCGAGAGATAAGTGACACCGTAAGATGAAACAACATTAGAATAATTGGGAATCCAGAAGAAGAAGAAAGAGAGAGGGGAGCAGAAGGTATATTGGAGAGAATTATTGGAGAGAATTCCATAATATGGTAAAGGGAACAAGCATCAAAATCCAGGAGGTACAGAGAACCCCCCTCAAAATCAACAAGAATAGGTCCACACCCTGTCACCTAATAGTAAAATTTACAAGTCCTAGCGACAAAGAGAAAATCCTGAAAGCAGCCCAGGAAAAGAAGTCTGTAACATACAATGGTAAAAATATTAGATTGGCAGCAGACTTATCCACAGAGACCTGGCAGGCCAGGAAGAGCTGGCATGAAATATTCAGAGCACTAAACGAGAAAAACGTGCAGCCAAGAATACTATATCCAGCTAGGCTATCATTGAAAATAGAAGGAGAGATAAAAAGCTTCCAGGACAAACAAAAACTGAAAGAATTTGCAAACACCAAACCGGCTCTACAGGAAATATTTAAAGGGGTCCTCTAAGCAAAGAGAGACCCTAAAAGTAGTAGATCAGAAAGGAACAGAGACAATATACAATAACAGTCAACTTACAGGCAATACAATGGCACTAAATTCATATCTCTCAATAGTTACCCTGAATGTTAATGGGCTAAACACCCCAACCAAAAGACACAGGGTATCAGAATGGATAAAAAAAACAAAACCCATCTATATGTTGCCATCTATATGAAACTCATTTTAGACCCGAAGACATCTCCAGATTTTAAGTGAGGGGGTGGAAAACAATTTACCATGCTAATGGACATCAGAAGAAAGCAGGGGTGGCAGTCCTTATATAAGATCAAATAGATTTTAAGCCAACGCCTATAATAAGAGATGAGGAAGGACACTATATCATACTCAAAGGATCTGTCCAACTAGAAGATCTAACAATTTTAAATATCTATGCCCCTAACGTGGGAGCAGCCAACTATATAAAGCAATTAATAACAAAATCAAAGAAACACATCAACAATAATACAATAATAGTAGGGGACTTGAACACTCCCCTCAATGAAATGGACAGATCATCCAAGCAAAAGATCAACAAGAAAATCAAGGCCTTAAATGACACACTGGACCAGATGGACATCACAGATATATTCAGAACATTTCATCTCAAAGCAACAGAATACACATTCTTCTCTAGTGCACATGGAACATTCTCCAGAATAGATCACATTCTTGGTCCTAAATCAGGTCTCAACCAGTATCAAAAGATTGGGATCATTCCCTGCATATTTTCAGACCACAATGCTCTGAAGCTAGAACTCAATCACAGAGGAAATTTGAAAAGAACCCAAATACGTGGAGACTAAACAGCATCCTTCTAAAGAATGAATGGGTCAACCAGGAAATTAAAGAAGAATTGAAAAAATTCATGGAAACAAATGATAATGAATACACAATGGTTCAAAGTCTGTGGGACACAACAAAGGCAGTCCTGAGAGGAAAACATATAGTGGTACAAGCCTTTCTCAAGAAACAAGAAAGGTCTCAAGTACACAACCTAACCTACACCTAAAGGAGCTAGAGAAAGAACAAGAAAGAAACCCTAAACCCAGTAGGAGAAGAGAAATCATAAAGATCAGAGCAGAAATCAATGAAATAGAAACCAAAAAAACAATAGAACAAATCAACGAAACTAGGAGTGGTTCTTTGAAAGAATTAATAAGATCGATAAACCCCTGGCCAGACTTATCAAAAAGAAAAGAGAAAGGACCCAAATAAATAAAATCATGAATGAAAGAGGAGAGATCACAACGAACACCAAAGAAATATAGACAATTATAAGAACATACTATGAGCAACTCTACGCCAACAAATTTGACAATCTGGAAGAAATGGATGCCTTCCTAGTGACATATGAACTACCACAACTGAACCAGGAAGAAATAGAAAACCTGAACAGACTCATAACCAGTAAGGAGATTGAAACAGTTATCAAAATTCTCCAAACAAACAAAAGCCCAGGGCCAGATGGCTTCCCAGGGGAATTCTACCGAACATTTAAAGAAGAACTAATTCCTATTCTCCTGAAACTGTTCCAAAAAAATAGAAATGGAAGGAAAACTTCCAAACTCATTTGATGAGGCCAGCATCACCTTGATCCCAAAACCAGACAAGGATCCCATCAAAAAAGAGAACTACAGACCAATATCCTTGATGAACACAGATGCAAAAATTCTCACCAAAATACTAGCCAATAGGATTCAACAGTACATTAAAAGGATTACTCACCAAGACCAAGTAGGATTTATTCCAGGCCTGCGAGTTTGGTTCAACATCCACAAATCAATCAATGTGATACAACACATTAATAAAAGAAAGAACAAGAACCATATGATACTCTCAATAGATGCTGAAAAAGCATTAGACAAAGTACAGCATCCCTTCCTGATCAAAACTCTTCAAAGTGTAGGGATAGAGGTCACTTATCTCAATATTAACAAGGCCATCTATGAAAAACCCACTGCAAATATCATTCTCAATGGAGAAAAACTGAAAGCTTTTCCGCTAAGGTCAGGAACATGGCAGGGATGTCCATTATCAGCACTGCTATTCAACATAGTACTAGAAGTCCTAGCCTCAGCAATCAGACAAAAAGAGGAAATTAAAGGCATCCAAATCGGCAAAGAAGAAGTCAAATTATCACTCTTCGCAGATGATGTGATAGTATATGTGGAAAACCCAAAAGACTCCACTCCAAAACTGCTAGAACTTGTACAGGAATTCAGTAAAGTGTCAGGATATAAAATCAATGCACAGAAATCAGTTGCATTTCTCTACACCAACAACAAGACAGAAGAAAGAGAAATTAAGGAGTCCATCCCATTTACAATTGCACCCAAAACTATAAGATACCTAGGAATAAACCTAATCAAAGAGACTAAGAATCTATACTCAGAAAACTATAAAGTACTCATGAAAGAAGTTGAGGAAGACACAAAGAAATGGAAAAATGTTCCATGCTCTTGGATTGCAAGAATAAATATTGTGAAAATGTCTATGCTACCTAAAGCAATCTACACATTTAATGCAATTCCTATCAAAATACCATCCATTTTTTTCAAAGCAATGGAACAAATAATCCTAAAATTTATATGGATCCAGAAACGACCTCGAATAGTCAAAGGAATATTGAAAAAGAAAGCCAAAGTTGGTGGCATCTCAATTCCGGACTTCAAGCTCTATTACAAAGCTGTCATCATCAAGACAGCATGATACTGGCACAAAAACAGACACATAGATCAATGGAACAGAATAGAGAGACCAGAAATAGACCCTCAACTCTATGGTCAACTAATCTTCAACAAAGCAGGAAAGAATGTCCAATGGAAAAAAGACAGCCTCTTCAATTAATGGTGTTGGGAAAATTGGACAGCCACATGCAGAGAAATGAAATTGGACCATTTCCTCACACCACACACGAAAATAGACTCAAAATGGATGAAGGACCTCCATGTGATAAAGGAATCCATCCAAATCCTTGAGGAGAACACAGGCAGCAACCTCTTCGACCTCAGCCGCAGCAACATCTTCCTAGGAACATCACCAAAGGCAAGGGAAGCAAGGGCAAAAATGAACTATTAGGATTTTATCAAGATCAAAAGGTTTTGCACAGCGAAGCAAACAGTTAACAGAACCAAAAGACAACTGACAGAATGGGAGAAGATATTTGCAAACGACATATCAGATAAAGGGCTAGTGTCCAAAATCTATAAAGAACTTAGCAAACTCAACACCCAAAGAACAAATAATGCAATCAAGCAATGGGCAGAAGACACGACAGACATTTCTGCAAAGAAGACATCCAGATGGCCAACAGACACATGAAAAAGTGCTCCATATCACTTGGCATCAGGGAAATACAAATCAAAACCACAATGAGATATCACCTCACACCAGTCAGAATGGCTAAAATTAACAAGTCAGGAAATGACAGATGCTGGCGAGGATGCGGAGAAAGGGGAACCCTCCTACACTTTTGGGAATGCAAGCTGGTGCAACCACTCTGGAAAACAGCATGGAGGTTCCTCAAAATGTTGAAAATAGGACTACCCTATGACCCAGCAATTGCACTACTGGGTATTTACCCTAAAGATACAAACATAGTGATCCGAAGGGGCACATGCACCCGAATGTTTATAGCAGCAAAGTCTACTATAGCCAAACTATGCGAAGAACCTAGATGTCCATCAACAGATGAATGGATAAAGAAGAGGTGGCATACATACACAATGGAATACTATGCAGCCATCAAAGAAATAAAATCTTGCCATTTGCAATGACGTGGATGGAACTAGAGGGTATCATGCTTAGCGAAGTAAGTCAATCGGAGAATGATAACTATCATATGATCTCCCTGATATGAGGAATTGGAGATGCAGCATGGGGGGTTAAGAGGGTAGGAGAAGAATAAATGAAACAAGATGGGATTGGGAGGGAGACAAATCATAAGTGACTCATAGTCTCACAAAACAAACTGAGGGTTGCTGGGGGGAGGGGTTTGGGAGAGGGGGGTCGGGTTATGGACATTGGGGAGGGTATGTGCTGGGGTGAGTGCTGTGAAGTGTGTCAACCTGGCCATTCACAGACCTGTACCCCTGGGGATAAAAATATATGTTTATAAAAAATAAAAATAAAAAATAAATTAAAAAATCCATCTGTATCCATGGTCTTTTTATGAAATTCCTTCATTGTTGGTCTGGATGGCTCCACACCTCAGCCTGGAAGCCAACTGTGTTCACCACCATCAGCAACCACCAGCTTTGTGAGGGTCATCAGTAAAGAGGATGGCCATCCATCTTTCTAGTTACACTTACCTCTCACATATATTTGGAATTTAGCTGGGAAGGAGCAAGTTCCATGTTCACATAATCTTCAAAATCTGGGCCAAATATGTCTTAATAATTAGAATCCACTGTTTTGTGTCTAATGAATTTGTTGTATGAATGTAGATAATTTTTTTCAGATTGCAAATCTCACAGTCCTCAAAATAGTTTCTAACTGTTTTGAGTACAGAGAAAGATGTGCCTAGTCTAGAGGTAACCAGTACAAAAGGTCAACTTGCAATGTGAAAGATGGGAAACATCAGATACCTTTTGTATTTCCATCATGCAAGTCACATTACTTTTAAATTAACTTATGTTAGTAATTCATTATTTTGGTTTTTGTTTTACATGGAAAAGTTTATTTAGTGCTGGACGAAAAATGCTACCAAAGAGATTAATTCCAGAGGACTCACACAACTTGTGTGCAATGGAGTTCTAAGTGTTTAAGTCAGGGACAGAGGGGGGATTATTCAAGCATGGTCTCCTGCTTCACTTGGGTGAAGTCTCTGACTAAGTTAATACAAGGAGGTATTGAGCCCACACAAAACTGGCCAAATATGTGAGGCTGCTGATTGTGGTAAAAGAGATATAGTTAGCTCTGGGTTGGGGTAAAGAGACATCTGGAACAAGACTGAAGGAATTTCATATCACCAGGGGTAGAGGTTGGTTATTTTTAGGGCATAGCTTGTCACAACATTCTCTAGGGACTATCTATCTGTTCTGTTTTACAGGATTCCGGGTTATCCAATTTTTACTTGTAATGAATCATTTTGGTTTGGGGATTTTTGTTAAAGAGTTTTCTTGTAATGGATATTTTGAAAAGATTTTGAGGGATACCTAGCTGGTTCAGTATGAAGAATAGTGATCTCAAGGTTGTGAGTTCCAGCCCTGTGTTAGGTATGGAGATTACTTAAATAAATAAAACTTAAAAAAAAAAAAGAAAAAAAGAAAAAGATTTTGGGTTAAAACTTCTTTTAATCCCTAATAAGATACAAGAGGTAATGTAGTTTTCCTCTGGCAACCTGCTTCTTGCAAAATGGTAGACAGAGTCAAGCACATTAAATGTGTGTCTGAAGTGTGATTATACGGGGAAAGGAGAACACTCAAACAGCGGAACATCTACTTAATTAATAATACGTCTGTTCCTTGGGTGTTGCCTAGTTGTAGATTACTACTGAATTGGTTAAGCAATTTTTAGTACTGCTTGTACCAGACTCAAAGCAGCTGCTTTCCTTTCTGACTTCTGCTTACATAAGCAGACTTATGTATTCACAGTTCAGACCCTGTATTCCTAGAGGGGCAAGTCAAGGAAAGACTAGATACAGCTTTATTTTTAGAGCTACATCTGTATGTATATGTATGTGTGTGTGTGTGTGTGTGTGTGTGTTACTCTGAACTCCAAAAAGAAGATACCATTTCAGAGAGTCAATGAAATGATTCTGTCTAGTCCATTAATTTGACACTTGCCATAAATACCAGGCAAAACTTGCTCCTGTTAGCCTTCATTTCATTATCTCCTAAATCAAGCACTAATCATTAGTCTTACCTTTCATTCACTAGGGAGTTTGTGGCTTAATTTAATTTTTACCCCTGGCCATTGTTAGGAAAATAAAAAATGAAATGTAGGCAGATTATTATAAACGGGCCAGCAGAAACTAAAGAATATGTCTAACATGTATTATTATTCAAGTAGATGAGAGTGGGCTGTAGGAGTAAAGCATTTTCACATAATTATGCAACAAGGTCGTATTAGGTCAAATTTAAAAAAATTCAAAATGAAGAAAGAGAAGAGACCACTTAGGAAAAATTTTGGACACCCAATGCTACATTTCTGTTCTCATGCAGTGGTTAGAGTTGACTGTCCTTTAGGGTTGAGTCTAATATGTGTCTGTTCCTTGCATTATTGGTTCTTAAATCTTACCTTCAAATCAAAGTCAAAAAGGAAAAATGAAGTGAATACGTCAGGGATTGTTGTTGCCTTAACTAATGGAAATGTGAAAGGTGTTTCGGCACCAGAGAAAATTAATTGGCAGTAAGTGATGATGTAAATCTCATGGTGAACTTTTAAGACTGTAGAGAGCTGACCTTTGATTTGCAGATGAGTAAACTGAGATCCCAAATGGTAAATTGACTTGTCTAGGGTCATGCATATACTGCTCTACTTTGATTAAATCTTAGTCATGTTTTCATTCTAATATATTCTTTCAGAATTATATAATTCATTCATTCATTCATTCAACAAACATTTATTGAGCATGTACTATGTATCAGACACTGTTTTAGATGCAAAGAAGAATTATAAATGGTCCTTCTCTTCAATATTTAACCATCAATGACTACTGATTTCAGGATCTTGTTGGAGTCTCTGACTTTCTTTTTTTTTTTTTTTTAAAGATTTTATTTATTTTTTTGAGAGAGAGACAGTGAGAGACAACATGAGCGAGAGAAGGTCAGAGGGAGACGAAGACTCCCCATGGAGCTGGGAGCCTGATGCGGGACTCGATCCTGGGACTCCAGGATCATGACCTGAGCTGAAGGCAGTCGCTTAACCAACTGAGCCACCCAGGCACCCGAGTCTATGACTTTCTTAACTTTGAAGATTAAATGACCTGGCCTTCATAAAATCCTTACGCAATGCCGAACACATTCAAGAAACTTATAGCTGTTATTTCTCATTAAATTAATTATTCATTATTAGTTACATCAAATTCTAATATTAAAGCAAGAGTTGAACATAATACAAATACACACATACATATGTATACACATAACTTCTCATTAAAATAAGTTAACACAATTTCTATTTTGTCTGACTCGTTCCTTCAAGAGAATGAGGTTTCACTTGTATAACAGAAATGGCTTTACTAATATCAAAATATAACAATTTACTAATATTAAAATAGAGCAGTTCCAAGAATGCCACATCCAAACTGAATGAGCCTGTTTCTGGACATTTCTTAGGTTCCTATGCTTCATTAAAGTTCCCACAGATGTTCAAAAAAGACATGGAAATTAATGAAGTTCCTTTTTAAAAAAAATTCTCAGAGACATCTGGCAAAGATGATTATAATGCTTCAAAGTTAATAAAATAGAGTAGTTTTGCAGTGCCCCTAAGGCCACCAGAGAGCACACAGGCACACACGCAAACACACACAGGCATGTACATGAGCTATCAGTTCTGTTGTCAAAACAAAGAGGAGGTTGGTGTGACTGGATTATAAACCATCACCCATGGGAAGGAGTCCTACTCCCCATGAGCTCTTCTTCCTTGCCTATATATCTTAGGGCAAACATAGGGAGAAAAATCCCACGATGGAGAAATTTCCTGAGTTATCAAATAGATCTCACAGCAGACAGGCATGTTAGCAGATGTAGCTAGTCTCAACCCAATTGGTTAAAGCAAGTTGCTAAGAACAATATGGGTTTAAATCACATTGCTTTTCCATTTCTTGATTTAATACATTTTCAGAATAATAATGGCAGAACAGTCATGTCGTATTAAGCACAATTTTAAGTGCTTTATATATCATAATTCACTTAATCTTTACAATAATCCCGCGAGGTAGATACTATTATAGTTATCCTCAATGTACAGATGAGTAAACTGAGGCACAGAACAGTCGAGATTCTTGCCTAAGGTGACATAATTTGTATGTGGTAAGACTGATATTTTATGTCTGATGTCTTTTTTTTTTTTTAAGATTTTATTTATTTATTTGACAGACAGAGATCACAAGTAGGCCGAGAGGCAGGCAGAGAGAGAGGGGGAAGCAGGCTCCCCACCAAGCAGAAAGTCCAGTGCAGGGCTCATCCCGGACCCTGAGATCACAACCTGAGCTGAAGGCAGAAGCTTAATCCACTGAGCCACCCAGGTGTCCCCTTTATGTCTGGTATCTTAACCAGCACCCAATACTACTTCTATGCTTGACTGCACAGATACAAAATCTACCTATCATTTAGATCAGAGATCTCACAAATGAGCACTATTGGCCAGAGGAAGAGTGGCTATGAGAAAGCTGAGAAAATATAGTGTTAGTTCCCACTACTAAACAAAGAACTCAGAAAGTACACCCTTATCAAAGCATTAATACGAATAATTTAGTATTATTTGAAGACAAGTGCATAGACAGCACACTCATGTGTTTTAAAGGCACTAATCATTTTGTGGATGCTGCCGTCATCACCAAAGAATGCCCAGTAATTTATGAAAGCACATTTAATTAAAAGTGGGCATTTCAGGAACCACTGAATTTAGATGACAGTCTGTACATTGGAGGTCCCCCAGTATATTACTGTAATAATGATATGGTTCTCAGGGAAAACAGATTTCATCCCCCCATGAGAATGCAATGAAGAAGAAGAAGCAATGTCAGCTCATCCTAATGGGAAAAGTAGACTTTCTTGCCAGCCTGTCCAACTCCTGTCAAAGAGTAACAACCCTATATAGCTAATGAATCCTGATTTCCTCAAGAGAAGCAGGTGCTGGATGGCATCCCCATGTGGCTGGCCCGTCATCTCAGGGCAGATCACAGAGCTTGTAGTGCCTGGAGAATGCACAGGTACCCGTATCTAATCCATCAGGAACAGAGCTGGTAAATCACATAAAATTTTGCCGTTTGTCTACTGGTGTGCTAAGCGAGCTTTCTATCAATCCTGAACTAACAAACTCCTCTCACAGTGCTATAAATATCCGGGATGACAAAACAGGTTTCCTAGGGGATGGTTATTTGCATTATAAAAGATTCTTCCTTTACAAAAAGATTCCATTCCAGATTTCTTAAAAAAGAGAGCTTTTCTGAAGTATCTTCAAATGTGTCATGATTTCTGAAATTATATTTACACCAGGTTTGGGGAAGGGGAATAGTGCTTATTAAGTCCAAGTTTGCTGCCACTTCGATCATTATCTTATTTAATCCTCAAAGCCACAAATGGAATGAGAGCAAGCCAAAGTGTGAGAAGTATGGTAGGACATAGGATGGGTAAAAATTTGAAATAAAAATTTTCACAGAGCTTCAGTCCCTGCATCCGCAGAATAAGGTTGGTGGCTGAGAACTTTACAGTCTCCCCCAGCAGAAACAAACCGTGTTTCCTAATCTACAATATTTCAATCCAAAATCAGTAAGGATGGCAAAAGCTTTTAAGAGAAAATTAAAGTGAGAATGGGCTTTTTTGCTTTACAGCTTTTTCTTTAAAACATGATTAAAGAGATAACCATGGCTTTCATTAGATTCAATTAGTAATTGTATCATAAGCTTAGGAAATAAAAAAGAGAATAAGGCATAATTAACCTTAATCTATTGATTTCATTTTATTTTAAAATAAGTCTCTCTTTACTAGAGGAGACTAATTAAAACCACCAGAAAGTGTTCGCACAGGAATTGGTGGCAGGAGAATCACCGTATGTGATCATAGATATAATGGGTAAAAAAATAAAAATGAGAGAACAGAGCCGTCTTTTTAATGAAGGTAATCTGTGTTTTATATGTCAGCTTGTTAGGAGTCATTTTACAATCCAGAAATCAAGGAAAGGATTACATGCCCTGTTTTGACACTGACTCTTCTTGTTCATCATTTGATGAAGACCTAGTTGATGGGATGCCATTGTTAATCTCATTTTCTTCCTTTACTGTCTATGTTATTAATAGCTCTGTCAATGCTGATGCTAATATGGAGACAGAACAAAAAACTCCCAATTTTAATAGTTTGGAGATGAGTAAGAAATGCAGTTGAGTGCTTAGAATACCAACCTGAGAGTCACCTACCTTGACTTCTCCATTACTCACCTATTCTAAAACGACATGTCACATTTCAATGTGTCCATTTATCCATTTATAAGACACTTGGCTTTAAGTGCTTTTTAAGCTCTTTTGTGAAAGATGCTAGAATAGTGTGCGATGATAATGTCTTAATCACCTTCTTTCACCACTTTTAACTCTAGTTCTTCCTTTAAATATTAAATTTAAATATTAAATTTCAACCCCGTGGGACTGACACCGTTAAACCACAAAGAACCACGTTCTTAGAGATAACACCTATTAGTGATCATTTAGTTTTGTGCCAACCACTGTGCTAATAATGTTAATTGTATTGTTACTTTTTATTCTCAAGTGATAAATAAGAATAACAGTTTCTTCGTTTTATAGAAGAGACAGGGCTTGAAGAGTCAAAGGAACCTGTCCAAGATCACATAGCTAGTAAATTTCAAAGCTGAGATTTTTATAAGGCTTATTTGATCCCCCAGTTTCATGCTACTTAACAATATTATTTTTTCTTTTTAAATTCCTTCTGAGAATTCTTATAGAAGTTGGGCTTGATGCTTACAATACAGCATTTAATTCCATAGCTATTTATGTTTCTCTCTAGATATTTTGGGCATATGTATTTCTCGCTGTAGTTGACATCTCTATCATTCACTAAAGCTGAAATCAATGTGTAGAAGAGGAGGAAAAAGAGGAGGAAGGGGGAAGGAGAAGGGAAGAGGAGAGGAGATGAGAGGATGAAGAAAGGAAGGAAGGAAGAGCATAAAAGAGAGAGAGAGAAAGAAGAAAAGAAAGAAACTTCTCTTGTTACAAGATATGGGGGTTTAGGTCCTGCGCACCACATCCACCAACCTAAGGCACTTACACAAAACTGACTGACAAAGGGCAAATTTTAAGTTATGGGCATCCATTTTCTAATGTAACAAATCTCAGCACAGACAATGGGGCTCTGGAGCCTGCCACAGTGACATTGTCTTCTTGATTTTGCCACTTCCTGATTATGACAGAAGCGGCCCCTCTCTTGGGTAGCAAATTTTGTAGGATGCTTCTCAGAGTAATTCCTACATCATCAGCTAGGTATCTGTCTTCAACCTCCCAATAATTCTGAGCTCTCTTTAACTTGTATCATATTCCTTTCTGATTAAATTAGTTAGCATGGATCTGTTAATCTGCAAATAATTCTGATTAATAACTTGTCAAATTAATTTTAGTCCCCATATTAGTTAAATATTGCTGTGGGGATACCAGGTGGCTCAGTCGGTTAAGCATTTGCCTTCAGCTCAGATCATGATCTCAGAGTTCTGAAGCTAAGCAGGGAGCCTGTTTCTCCCTCCCGTCTACCCTTCCCCCGCACTTGTGCGTGCGCGCGCGCTCTCTCTCTCTCTCTCAAATAAATAAATAAATAAATAAATAAATAAAAATATTGTTGTGTAATAAATTACTTCAAAAACAGCTGCCTTTATTCTCTCACTGTTTGTGTGCATCAAGAATATGGCCATGACTTAGATGGTGCTCTGTTTCATGGTCTCTCACAGGGTTGCAGTCAAATTGTTGGTCTAAAGGTCTGAGGTCTCATCCAAAGCTTAGCTGGGGAAAGGATCCTCTTCTAAGCTCAGTGAATGATTGTTGGCAGCATCTAGGCAGTAGGCTGGCTGCTGCTCTAGGTTGCTTACCACATGGGCCTCTGTAGATGGGATCTTGCTTCATCATGATGTTCAAGCCAAGAAGGTAATGAAGCCAGTTTGTTAGCAAGACAGAAGTCAGGGTCTTTTGTAACCTAATTATGGAAGTGACTTCCTGTTACTTTTGCCAAATTCTACAGGAATCAAATCACACAAAAGGGTGGGGATTACACGAGGACTTAAATATCAGAAGGCAGATAGGATGATTAATTTTCTGTCAACTTGGCTAGGCCATAATATCCAGATATTTGGTCAAACACTAGCTTAGAAGCCACTATGAAAGTATTTTTTGAGATGAGATCAACATTTAAATCAGTAGACTTTGAGTAAGGCCATACTACCCTCCATAATATGGGTGGGTCTCATCCAATCAGTTGAAGATCTTAAGACAAAAAGACTGTGGTCTGCCACAGGGGAAGACTATTTCTAGATAGTCTATATATCTTCTAGATAGTGCCTCTAGACTTGATCTGTATTCTAGTTATAACGTCAACTCTTTCCTGGGTCTCCAGCCTGCCAGCCTGCCCTGAAAATTTCTGACTTGCCAGCCTCATAATCATATGAGCTAATTCCTTCAAATAAATTCCTTTCTTCATATTTCCACAACCTATTAGTTCTATTTCTCTAGAGAACAATGACTAAGATAGCCAGGTTCATTAAAGGACATCTTAGAAGTCTGTCTTCCACAATTCCAAAAGGAAAATAATAGTGTTTAATGTTAGGCAACACTCCCCTTCCAAAACAATTAATTTTTTAATTTTTAAAAAGATTTTATTTATTTATTAATGAGACAGGGAGAGACAGAGAGGCAAAGGGAGAAGCAGGGTCGCTGCTGAGCAGGGAGTCTGATGTGGGACTTGATCCCAGGATCCTGGGATCATGACCTGAGCCAAAGGCAGATGCTTAACAAACTGAGACACCCAGGAGCCCCTTCCTCGAAAATAATTTAACATGTATTCAAGGAAACATTTTAGAGCAGCAAGGGGCCTTAGAGATCACCTTGTCTAAACCTATTACCTTATAGAGATGGAGACTGAGATCCAGATAGTGTAAGGACTTACTCAACACTATTTAGGAACAACGCTGAGGCAAGAAATCAGTTTTCTCTCATAATGCTCTTACCACGGACCCCTGAATTATCCCAAGATGAAGGCTGAGAATTGCACTGGTGGCCTGAAGACTGATTATAGCAAAGGAAACTCTTTGTTTGTGGGCAGATGAACTGTCAGTCAGCAGGGTTGTTTATCCCTTGAGTTGCTCTTCCCATAAGTGGGCAATAGTTTCGTGCTTGTACCTCCTCATCCCCCAACCCAGATTGTGGGCTGGGGTCACGGATGCTGCCAGTGGCTATGGAACACAGCAAAAATAACTGGCCATATGGGGATTAAACCCCTGACCTTGGCCTCATTAGTGCTGAGCTCTAACCAACTGTTAGACATGTATTGTATTGTTTGTCTTTAAAGCTATCTTTGAATCTGCTATATTACTTTCTCATTAACATCTGGTGGCTGGGAACAATTTAATTGATTTCTACAGTGCTTTTTATCAGTATTGAATGGTGATGAGTGAATATATAAAACATTGAACTCTCATTTTAATAATATTTAAATTAAAATGGACCCCCCAAAACCAAAACCAAAAACAAACCAAAAAAAAAAAACCCCACAAAAACCAAAACAAAACAAAACAAAAACCACCCTGAAATAGGAATTAGGCAAACAAGACCCACTGTGATGGATTTTCTTGTTCACTGCTGTCTACACATGATGGGAAATCTCAGGCTGAATTGTCAAACATTGCACTCAACCTGAGTGTTCCTGATTTGAGGCAATTTGTGGAGATTAAAATCTTGGGTGTTCTAATGCACATCAACAATAAATCCTGTTGCTTTTTCTTGTCCAGCCCAGTAAAAATCAATGCTTTTAGGTAAGGAGTGTTGATTACAAATTATTTTTGAGCAGTTATTTTAAAACGACATCCTAGCTCAAGTGAGAGTTTGACTTAATGTCATTTAATCAAGGATATTAAATCAAAGGATCACTCTGCCCTGGTGTGATGGGTTGCAGAAGGAAGGAAAATGAACATTAACATTCATTATGCCAGGTGCTTAACGTGTATTAAAACATTTGATCCTCACTACAAACTAGGAGGCAGACATTTTTAGCCACATTCTATTGCTTAGGAAATTTAGGGTCAGAGAAGTTCAATAACACTTTCAAGGACACACATTTCTCAGCCGCCTGGGGAGCAGGAATAAAACTCGAGTCTATTAACTGCATTGCCCATCTCAAGTTCTTCCTGCTATGTTCTCTGTATCATCAGATTGTATTTAGCATATATATTATAAGGTCGGATTCTTTATTCTCCTATCTTCCGCTCCTCTTACTCATCTCCCAAAAGCACTCCGCCACTCACCCGTCTCCTGCCTTCTCTAACTCTTGTCTATACACACATTCATACCATATACACATACACACTCTCTCTCTCATGCTCACTTCTGGCAGAGTGGCCAAAGGACAAGATTAGTATTGGGGAAGCCAGAACTCCAGTCTTGACTCCATCTGTCTCTCCATATAAGTCACTAATCTCAGCTTCCTCCTTGGGTAACACACCTGTTCCCTATTGTCTCATCTCCTTCTACAAGTATATAATTAAATGTTTATCATCAAGTATTTTTATACTTTAATACCTATACTTTCTTAAGTGGAGTGGAGTATGATATTATGTGGTTATTTTGATTCTTCAGTACCATTAGCAGTTTCAAGCCTCTTGTCCTGCCCTGTCTAATACAGAAGCCATTTCTAGCCCCATGTGGCTATTGAACAATTGATAGATGGCTGGTGTGATTGAGGAACTAAGTTTTAATTGAACTTAAATTAATTTTAATTTAGAAACTGATGCTGGGCAGAAAATACACAATCTTCATGACTTCACTAGGACTAGGTTTCACTTTAACCATTGACACTTTAGCATCTGACTTAAGATGTATAAAATACGGACAAAAGTCAGAATTTAAAAACAAGAATGTAAAATGTCTCATTAATATTTGTATTAATTATATTTTTTAAGGTTTTTTTTTTTTTTTTTTTTTTTTTTTTTTTTTTTTTTTTTTTACTAGAAAACCTAAAATTATATCTGTGGATTGCATTGTATTTCTACCGGACAGGGCTCCTTTAATCCCTTCTTACGGGTATGGTAGATCTAGAGTAGGCTCTAGATATATGTGTCTTCAGGTAATCCCGATGTCCAGCTCCTCTTGAGAACAACTGCCAAAAGTTGTACCAAAGTCTTGTTATAGCAGCTTTTTTGTTTATGACTTTTTAAAAAAAGATTTTAAAATTCATTTTAGAGATTCTGTATGAGTTGGGGGAGGGGCGGAGGGAGAGAATCTCAAGTAGGCTCCACCGTGGGGCTCCATCTCACAACCCTGAGATCATGACCTGAGCCAAAATCAAGAATCAGATGCTTAACTGACTGAGCCACCCGGGTGCCCTTGTGATTTAGTTGTTTTTTTTTTTTTTAATTTTTATTTATTTATTTGACAGACAGATCACAAGTAGGCAGAGAGGCAGGCAGAGAGAGGAGGAAGCAGGCTCCCCACTGAGCAGAGAGCCTGATGTGGGGCTCAATCCCAGGACCCTGGGATCATGACCTGAGCCAAAGGCAGAGGCTTTAACCCACTGAGCCACCCAGGCGCCCCTGTGATTTAGTTTTTTTAGTTTTTAATGTAATAGTAATAGACAGTCTTTTTTTTTTTTTTTTTAAATCATTCCACTCTAGCTTAACTGGAAAAAATCAGGAGTCTTAATTTATCATCACTTTATAAGATCCAAATATTACAGAAGAGTTGTAACTCACTATAAATGTTAGGATAATACTGTAAGCCTGGGGTAAGAATGATATAAATTACTTTCTACAGAGACAAAAGAGAGCCATCTTCAGAAGCTGGTCAGCCTCCCTGTCCACTGCAGAGGAGTTCCAGAGGTGAAAGGACACTGCTTTTGTGTTTTGTTTTATTTTGCTTTGGTCTTTGAGGATGGTTATGCCAATTATAATAAGTATGGAAAGTCTCAGAAGGAAGGATGGTGGACATAGTATTATTAACACTTAACATCTCCTCACCTTCCTTCTAGTGTGATTTCATCTTTCAGAGGCCAAAAAGCTAAAAACCACATTCTACAAGTTCCCTAAAGCCTGGAGAACAGATGTAATTTAAGTCTGGCAAATATAAGCATCTGTGTAACATCTGAAAGGTGGGATGTGACGTGGAGGCCACCATCAAGTAGCCACGTTAAGAGATGAGTAAAATTCCATTTATCCTGATATATCTAAAATATTCTCATTTCAACAAGTAATTAATGTAAAAATTGTTAATAAGCTGTTTTATACTTTTTTCACAGAAAGTCTGTAAACAATGGCATGTATTTTACCCCTTCTGCCATCCCACATTTGGGCGAACCCCTTTTCAAGCACTCAATTGCCACTTGTGTTTGTGACTGCATAGCTCTAGGGGTCAGTAAACTTTTTATCTGAAAAGCCGGATAGAAATATATCAGGCTCTGGAGGTCACAGACAATTTCAACAGCACGGTCTTCTTTACTTTTGCTTTTGTGTTTAAGCAAATCTTTTAAAATGCAAAAGCAGCTCTTAGCTTATGGCCATAAAATATAGACCCCCCTCAGGCTGCAGTTTGGAGCTCTTCTCATGGTTCTTTAACTCCTGTGCTACATCCTTCCTGCGTGTGGAGAGGAGGAGGATCAAGAGGAGATTGTCTCCCTGCACCAAAACTCAGCTGGACCTATGCAGGGGATTGTTCTCATTCTCTAAAGAAGGACACTGAGGTCTAGAGAATTTGAGCAACTTTCCCAGGTCAAATAGCGTGTATTTGCCCAATTCCAAAGCTCATGCTTTTTGACACTGCATCATACTTACCTCGTTTTTTTTTTTTTTAATTTTTCATTCAAATTTAATTAGCCAACATATACTACACCATTAGTTTCAGATGCAGTGTTCTATAATTTATCAGTTGCGTGTAACACCCAGTGCTTAACACATCATGTGCCCTCTTTAATGCCCATCACCCAGTTACCCTTCCCCACACCTCCTCTCCAGCAACCCTCAGTTTGTTTCCTATAGTTAAAAGAGTCTCTCCTGGTTTGTCTCCCTCTCTGATGATTTCCTCTTCAGTTTTCCCTCCCTTCCTTTATGATCCTCTGCACTGTTTCTTATATTCCACATGTGAGTGAAACCATATAATTGTCTTTCTCTGAATGACTTATTTCATGTAGCATAATACCCTCCAGTTCCACACATCCTGATGTAAATGGTAAGTATTCATCCCTTCTGATGGCTGTGTAATATTCCCTTGTATGTATGATCCACATCTTTATCTGTTCATCTGTTGATGGACACCTCAGCTCCTTCCACAGTTTGGCTATTGTGGACACTGTTGCTACGAACATTGGGGTACAGGTGCCACTTCAGGTCACTACGTTTGTATCTTTGGAGTAAATACCTAGTAATGCAATTGCTGGGTCATAGGGTAACTCTATTTCTAATTTCTTGAGGAACCTCTGTATCGTTTTCCAGAGTGCCTGCACCACCCTGCATTCCCACCAATGGTGTAAGAGCGTTCCTCTTTCTCCTCATCCTCACCAACATTTGTTGTTTCCTGTCTTGTTAAGTTTAGCCATTCTGATTGGTGTGAGGTGGTATCTCATTGTGGTTTTGATTTGTATTTCCCTGATGCCAAGTGATGTGAAGCATTTTTTCATATGTCTGTTGGCCATCTGGATGTCTTCTTTGGAGAAATGTCTGTTCAATACATTTTTCGTTATTAAAACTTTCTTTAGCTTGATTAATGGAACTTCGCTCATTCATTCATTTAGCTCATGAAAATTTACTGAATGAATAGTTGTGCAACATGTAAATAATGGGGACATTGCCCCTACCCCACATTAAAGCTCATTTTTTTGAAAAGGCTTAAATTTCTTACCAACTTAATTTATGGGTCACAAAATGGAAAGGAAAATTGACAAATATTTGCTTACTTCAGTCAATACAGATGGCAAACCAGATAATTCAGGACTGATCCAGTTAACCCTCAATTGGCAGAGGTACAAACATTTTATGTTCTCACTCTATTTCTAAATCAAGATATTTTATTAGCTTCAGACATAATAAAGCAGTAATAAAATAGGTACAGAATGGAGCCCTAATGGCCTACATCTTAACTAATATAATAACAAAGTAGTCAATCCTTAGTTAGGCTGGTATATTAGCATAGTTTCTTTCAGCATATTTACTTAGTTGCACAATTATTCACTCCAAAAAACTTTATACACACACACGTATATATTTTTTCTTTTTTGGGGGCAGTAGCCCTCCAAAACTCTCTAGCTTTGCTAAGATACAAGTGGATCTCACTTATTCTTCTTCACAGAATTTAATAAAGTTTTATATTTTAAATTTATTTAACTTTGGACCAGCTCTCCCCTACCAACCCCTCCTGGAACTGCAATTAAAATGGAAGCTGGATATTTCAGATGTTCTTTAAAATCCCAAATACTGAAAGGATGTTTTTCCAAAGAAGACATGCAGATGGCCAACAGACACATGAAAAGATGCTCAACATCACTCATCATCAGTGAAATTCAAGTCAAAACCACAATAAAATATCATCTCACACCAGTCAGAATGGGTATTCTCAAAAGGACAAGAAATAACAATTGTTGGTGAGGGTGTGGAGAAAAGGGATTCCTCTTGCACTGTTAGTAGGAATGTAAATTGGTACAGCCACTGTGGAAAACAGTATGTAGGTTCCCCCAAAAATTGAAAATAGAAATACCATGAGATTGAAAATAGAAATACCATGAGATCTAGTAATACCCCTTCTGGGTATTTACCCAAAGAACATGAAAACACTAATTCAAAAGGATACATGCATACCTATGTTTATTGTAGCATTGTTTATAATAGACAAAATATGGAAACAACCTAAGTGACCATCGATAGGTAAATGGATAAAGAAGCTATCTTACACACACACACACACACACACACACACTGGAATATTACTCAGCCATAAAAAGAACAAAATCTTGCTATTTGTGACAACAGTGATACATAAATGTATTAAGCATAAATGTATTATAGTTAGTGAATTAAGTCAGACAGGAAGACAAATACCATATGATTTTACTTAAATGTGGAATCTAGAAAATGAAACAAAAAAATAACAACAATAACAGAAAGAAAGACTCATAAATATAAAGAACAAACTAGAGGTTACAAGAGGGGAAGGGGACAGGGGATACACAAAATAGGTGACGAGGATTAAGAGGTATACACTTCCAGTCATAAAATCAGTCATAGGGATGAAAAGTAGAATATAGGGAATGTAGTCAATAATATTGCAATAACTTTGTGTGGTGATAGATGGTAATTATACTTACCATGGTGAGGGTATCATAATGTAGATAATTGTCAAATCACTGTGTTGTGCACCCGAAACTAATAATATATGTGAGAACTATACTTCAATTAATTTTTTTAAAATTGAAAATCCCCAAATAAATTTCTTTCCCTTTAATACCTATTCAACCCTTAAATCTGGAGTCAATCTACACTGGAACATTTCCTCTGGGAGTATGGATTATTTTATATTCATCTATATAACTCCACACCTTGCTTAAAACAGTGTTTTCTTTCTTTCTTTCTTTTTTTTAAGATTATATTTATTTATTTGACAGACAGAGATCACAAGTAGGAAGAGGAGCAGGCAGAGATAGAGGGAGAAGCAGGCTCCCCACCGAGCAGAGAGCCTGATGCGGGGCTCCATCCCAGGACCCCAAGATCATGACCCGAGTTGAAGACAGAGGTTTTAACCCACTGAGCCACTCAGGTGCCCCCCAAAACAGTGTTTTCTATACCACAAAACTAATGAATATGAATAAATAAAATATGTTTAAGGGAAGCCAGGAAGCCTAGAATGCTTTTTTCATTTTGATTTTTCTTTTCTTTTCTTTCTTTCTTTTGTTTTTTAGAGAGGGAGACAGAGCAGGGTGTTTGGGGGGAGCACAAGGAAAGGGAGAGAGAGAATCTTAAGTAGACTCCACACAGAGTGCACAGCTTGATAAAAGCCTCGATATCATAACCCTGAGATCACGACCTGGGTGGAAATCAAGAGTCAGACATTTAACTGGCTGAGCCACCCAGGTGCTGATTTCTCTTTTCAATTCATGTGACAAGTGATATTATTTTTGGTGTGGACTATTAATTTCCACTGTTACAACCAGCTATGCTGTCTGGTTGCTTCAAAGAGTTTGAATATGAGAATACCTCTCCTCTCTGGGAAGGGTTACAGATACATTGGATCGAGGAATGGGAGCTTGAGGTATAACTCCATGAACTGTAGGGGCGTTTTTATAATATTTCTAGAACATGAATCCAAAATGAATAATTTTTTTCTGATACTGTCAAGACTAGCCCAAAACTTTTTTTTTTTCCCCTTGAATTAGGGGGGAAAAAAAGGAAGTGGGAATACTAGGAGGAAAAAATGATCCACCCTTCAGAGGCTCAGAGGGAAAGTTCTAAATCACTAAATGTCATTTTATCAAAAGATTGATTTTATTTTATCCAAGCTTTGGAATCATTTTCATTAGGAATAAAATGTCAGTGGTAATTTGAAAGGACTGGTACAATTTAACAATTAATAGTAGAATCAGTGGTTGAACTGGTTGCCTTTCAAAAGCGTATACACACACACACACAGATTTATGCTTGTATGTATGCATACATTTTTAAATTAAATACAGAGATGTATGTAACTATATACATAATATGCATATATATATGCACACTCAGGTATATGTGTGTATGTTGTATATATACATGGAGAGAGAGTTCTAGCAATTTAAATCATGTTTCATTATTCTCATCTACTTTGTAATGTAAGGAAGTTTGATAAAAATTCTAGTAGACTGCTTGGCCATGAACTTGTTTATTTTTCATGCATATTTATTGAACTAATACATTTAAGGAAATATCTTCAGGCTCTTCAGCCTATTCAATTTTTCTTTTTAATTATACAGTAAAAATGCTTGCAAACATTTTGCAATGTCAATTGAGAGTCTCCATATAAGTCTCACCCTCTCACATTAATATGTAAAGTGTACGGCTGCTTCCTCTTCTGCATATCTGTCAACATCAACACATTCATGGATATTGAAAAGGGTATAGATTGAGGGAAGAGTTTCCACTACACTGAATTTTTTTTGGATGATTTTTACTTACTGAGACTTATCATTGAACTTGGTTGCTAACTGATGTGACATTGCTTAGATCTGTAAGCTATATAAAACAGGTTTTCAAAGAATATCCCCAAGGAATAAAATAGGTAGGTATGAAAGTAGGTATAAAATATGAAGGTACTTTTCTGGATTTGAATCCTGGGTCATCCTTTTTTCAATTGGGAAAGTTATATAACCTTTCTCTACATTTTCTTTTTTTTAAGATGTTACTTATTTTTTTTTTTTTTTTTTTGGCAGAGAGAGAGAGAGAGACAATGAGAGAGGGAACACAAGAAGGGAGAGTGGGAGAGAGAGAAACAGTCTTCCTGCTGAGCAGGGAGCCTGATACTGGGCTAAATCCCAGGACTCTGGGATCATGACGTGAGCCAAAGGCAGATACTTAACAACTGAGCCACCCAGGTGCCCCCTTTCTTGATGGTTCTAAATCTCCCTAAAATTATTGTGAGGATCAGCACAAATAATGTCATATATAACATCACCTAATACAAAAAAAGAAGTGGATATTCATCTTTGTGTTGTTACTGGGGAAAAGTATGATGGTGGGAGTAGGAGATGACATTTAAATCTATAAGTATAGGGAAGTTCTTTTTTTGTAGCAAACATGGACGTTTTGTATTGTACTAAGCCACAATAGAAGTGAAATAAGTTTGTTAGTATGGGATTTAAATACAGCACCATCAACTATGAGAATAGCCAGCACTGTTAAACAGGGACAGGGCCAATTTTGCAGAGCACTGAGAACTCTCTGCCTCTTGTAATTATAAAGATAATTCAAAAAAACTATCTGCATTTGCATTCTAGTAATACTCGTGTTTTTGTATGTTCACAATGTGTGTCCATAAATTTAAGGAGAAGCTTAATAAAATGATTAGCACAGACTATAAAGCCACCAGTGGTATGCGGCAGTTGGCACTGGAGATAAGGAACAAATAAATATTCAGGTGTTGTAAGTCTGTTATTAAACCACTGGTAGCATGACCATGGTAGGAGCATTTACACCAAGGCAATTGGCAAATGCTACATACAGATCTGGGGTTCCCTCCATCCACCCCAAAGACCTGGTTTACCAATACATTACTGATAAACTGCTGAGGCAGACATATATCTTTAACTGCCAGCTTTACTACTTCACAGTTTATAGCCTTTAATTATAAATAAAATAAATAATAATATAAATAAATAACAACTAAAATAAAAAAAAAAGTTATTTTGCTTTCTCTCCTGCAATTTCCTAATCTCAAAAAAGATATAATTATTTCTTTGTCCTAAGGTTCTTTTGAAGATTAACTGAGTTAACTTATGTAATACATACTCTGTAAATGGTAGTTTATATTAAGAAGCTAAAATCATCAAAGAGACAACAATGAAGAGAAACTCAGAAACCCAAAGTAAATGCAGAACTTTCTGAGAACAGTGGTTTTTGCTTTATTAACAGGAGTCATGAAGCAAGTGATTTGAAATATATAATAGAGAAGAAATCCACGAGACTTGGGGCTTCACTCACCATGAAGAGATTGTTGTGTGCTTTTCCACTCTCTCCAAAAGGTGAGATAACAGAACCAGTCCTGACAGAAGTGCTTTCTTGGTTAGTCTGTTGCTCTGGGACTGGCTCATACAAGCTGTCCATGGAGCCTTCCTGCAATAAAAGAGATTTATAAGGCACAAAATAATAAAATATTTTCCTTGAAAAGTCTTTTTTTTTAAAAAAGATTTATTTATTTTATAGAGCAAGTGAGCACGCAGGCAGAGGGAGGGAGAGAGGGAGAGGGAGAGAATCCCAAGGAGACTCCCCACTGGGCATGAGGCTGGATGTCAAGCTCCATCTCAAGACCCTGAGATCACAACCCGAGCTGAAGTCAAGAGTCAGCTGCCCACCCAACCAAGCCACCCAGGCGTCCCTCCTTGAACAGCCTTGAACCTATCTACCCACTTTCATAAAGTATCCTATCTAAATCATCCTGGGCATAGAGACTAAGAGTTAATGGTACGCCATTTTACAACAGTGAACAAGGCAGTAAAGGAAGGCATTCTCACCGCTGACTACAGAGCCAGCAATTCAAACAAGACTCAAGTGTTAGGGAGCAACGCACAAAATGAGGAAGTTTCTCAAGAAGCGTGATGAATTCATCCAGGTCAAGGTACGACTAAATGAAGGCCGATTTGGACAGCATTACACTGTGTTGGCTCTCAGGTCACAGATTTTAGAGACACATATCCCTCTAATTAGTCCTATGCCCTTGTAGGAGAAACACAATCTGTTGTACTGCTTCCTTAACAGTGAAGCAGCAGTTTCATCCACTTTACAGAGGAACCATCAGGGTAAAATGAAAACACAGGACACGCTTTGAAGTAGCAAAAGTACTTCACAAGCATGATAAAGGCTTTGACATTAATGTTTACAGTATTTATATTAATAAATAATATTATTTACTTGTTTTTATTCTTTTACAGAATAATGAACTTTACACTGAATGGTTTGCACTTAAAACCATTATGAACTATACTGTAAATTGTCTTTGTATTTGGGAAGCCAACTTACTAATCGAACAGACTTGTATTTTCTCCTTTTGAGACAAAATTGTTCTAGTTGTGATGTCATCTGGAAGAGAGGTAGACAGTATATGGAAATTTCTTTAGTAACTAAGGATGCTGATAATGGTGTCATTAATATAAGTGTCTGTTGGATTACGAAAAAGTTTTCTTGCTTGAAAGGATAATAAAAACTATAGTGTGGTACTGAAAATGTTCTCATCCTCAAAAATGAATTTTTTAAATATATAAGCTAAGATTGAATTACATTTGCATCATCTACCTTTAGAACTTTAAACTAAAATGCTCTACGGTTTTATATTTTAAACAACCTCTCCTCAAAACACATAGCAAATTATTGGGAGAATTAAAAAGACTTAAGTAAGAACTAAGTCGCGTATGCTCTAAGGTACCTAAACGTGGAAGGAGACTGAAAATCGAACTGAAACACAGTGCAGTGGGTGAATGTAAAGCTTTGAACCTGTTGGGTGCCCATCCACAAACAGGTAGTAGTGACCAGATTTGGGGCTCTGTGGGGTAACGTGCAGTAGACATCAACCACATAAAGCAACTCCATGCTGAAATCCAGGGGCTACAGCAAAACTCATAGTTAGAAAGGAGGCTGGGAGAAAAGCTCCTTCCAATAGCTGCTGGGGCCCTCAGAAGAGCGAAATTTATCAACACAGCCAGCAAAATGGGACCCAAAACAAGCAAGCAGACAGCGGGTGCAGTCACTGGCTCAGTCATACACCAACTATCACTTTGGGATAAATTCCCGGACCACGGATGCCTGGGGGGCTCAGTCAGTTAAGCATCTGCCTTCGGCTCAGATCATGATCCTGGGATCCTGGGATCCTGGGATCGAGTCTCCCATCGGGCTCTCTGCTCAGTGGGGAGTCTACTTCTCCCTCTGCCTATGCTCCCCCTGCTTGTGCTCACTCACTCTCTCTCTCTCTCTCTGACAAATAAATAAATAAAATCTTTAAAAAAAAATGTTTAAAAAAAAAAAAAAAGATCCCTGGACCGGCAATATAAGTCTTCGCTCTAACCTGGAGCCTCAGAGAGACTTGAGGTCTCTGCCTCACAACCAAATGGGGAAAGGTGAAGAGGGCAGAGAGGAAAGAGAAAGAGGGGAAGAGGGTGTAGGTTGAGGGGAGAGGTGGGTGAGGGAGAGGCAGTGACAGAGACACAGAGAGAGAGAACAGAAAGAGTTTTAGCATTCAACATTAACCAAAACACATGAGGGGATTAAATGCTGAGAAAGAGAGCCAACTGAACTGACAATCTGAAAATCAAACCATTTCATTCCAGATAAAATTAAAATCAAAATGGATGGAGAAACAATTTAAGAAAGAATGTGATCTTCATACAGTAAAATAAAAAAGTAATATCCAACTATGAATAATCTATGATGAAACCAAACAGGCAGCAATGAAACAAGTATCATTAAAGAGCAACAAAAATAAACAATTACAACATCTTGAGAATGAATAATATAATCAAATAAATTTATATGAAGAAAATAAAAAATGAGGATTAACTCTAGACCTGAGTCTAGAAATCTGAAAAAGATTAAGGAATACTGAGGAGTGTACCCATGGTGCAGCATATAAGGATAAATAGAAAACATATGGTACATTCAGGTAGAAGTGTGGCGGGATATGACAAAATAAGATTAACAGGAATTCTAGAAAAATAAAATGACAGAATTTTTCTGTCAATTAAAGAAAAACTCTCTGCTCAGCAGGGAGTCGGCTTTCCTTCCTCTCTCTCACTGCCTGCCTCTCTGCCTACTTGTGATCTGTCTGTCAAATAAATAAATAAAATCTTGGAAAAAAAAAAGAAAAACTATAGACCAATTTTACTTATAAAATAGTTTTAAGAAATTCTAAAGGAAATGCACACATTTAAATTTAAATAAATTTAGTAGCCTCCATAAAAATACACCATGGTCAATCAGTATTTAATATGGAAATAAAAGGGTGTTTCAACATTTAGATGTCTTTTTAAAATATTTAACAGAAAATTTACCATTTCAATAAATTTGAAAAATTTCTTATTCATCTGTGATAAAATCTTAGCGAATTAGTTAAAGATAGGATTTCCTTAATCTCACTAGGATTATTAATCAAAAGCCTCAGAAAGACTCAATTAGGAGTAACTACATGAATGTGAGAAACAAGTTTGAGGTACCTACTGTTACAGCATTCTGACTGTAATGTAACAGAAGAGAGAGAAAACTTGAGAATGATATAATTACTAAAGAAGAGAAAAACTTACAGATTATCTGTGTGGGAAATCTAAGAAAAAAACATAGACTATCAGAATTTTTTAAATTCAGCAAAATTGTTTACTTGCAATATCAGTATCAGGAAGTCAATAAAGCATCTATAAATCAGCAGAAACAAATTAGGGACAAATAATCACAATGGCAACCAAAATTCTTAGACCCCCAGCAGTAAATTTAGTAAAAGATGTGCATGAATTTTATAGAGCAAATCATAAAATATATTAATAGTCCACAGGAGAAAACTTGAATAAATGAAAAGCTACACATATTTGTGGGTGGGAGGACTCAACTCCATAATTAAGTCAATTTCCCCTAAAGATGATGTGAGATTAAATCTGTTTTAACCAAGATCGTATCAAAGGTTTTCATATTATTTGAAATTTACCTAGAAGCACAAAGACTTAAGAAGTCCAAATTTTGAAGAAGGACAAGGAGAGGGTATTCTGTTGAATAAGATATCTCCCTTAGCGTTAGAATTACTTTAATAGGTATATAAAAGAATGGGTATAAGGAAAGGGGTAGAGCGAAACTAAAGGGATAGAATAAAGTCCAAATAAAATAGAAGCAGCATTATTACAGATCACTGAAGAAATGGTGCAGGGATAATTGATTTGTAACCTTACTGGGTTACAAAGTCATGTTAAACTCAATAACTATGTGATGAGCTCAACAAGAAAATCATCCTGCTTCTAATGAGCAAGTCTTCTAAAAGCCTTATCACAATGTTAAAACCGTAAGAAAAATTCTGGAGTCAGAGTGGCATACATAAAAGGATATCCCTGCCTCCCTTTTGAAAGATAGACTCCATTTCGAGTTTATAGATCCAAAATAATAGCAATCACCTTTAATGGATTATTTATAGGATCCTTAGTTCAGAATGGGTAGTTCATTAAGTTTGCTTTATATTTCTCTTAAAAACCACATTTACTAAAAGATTTACAATTTCCCCCTCCACTTAAATAAGAGAATGTTTAACTCTTTCTCTGGCTTTCTTTAGTGGTAATCTTCACATGGTCCTTAATATTTAAAGCCACCCCCTTCCCACAGAATTAAAGATCAATATATAAATATATACCTCTATTTTGTGATTTTGAAATTGTTCTTTCCACTAAATCATGATTTTTATTCTCTTTATTTTAAATGCCTGTCCCATATGTTCACATTCCTACAGGCACAGATAAAATGTGTTTTGAATTATGCACAAATTCCTGGCAAAAGCTGTAACCCCACCCCGTTTTCGCAGCTCATAACAGCACAGTAGGGTGTCACAACACCCTGGTGGAGAGCCCATACACTGAACAATTTTATTTATTTAGCCCACAGGAAGAAATAAAAAGCACCTAAAATAGTTTTAAGGTTTTTCCAAGTAACTTGTGGACATTTTATTATGAAAGCAATTAATTTTGACAAACTTTGGAATGCTTGAACATTCCGTGTTCAGGATGGTTCCGTCTAATCAAATATGCTTCCAAACAAGGAATTGTTTAAGGACAACTTTAAAACATGGAAAAGCGTTGCAGTCAGAGTGAGTCCACGCGGCATGGCTTTGAAGCAATCCTTTTGGAGTACGTGCCCCTCTCCCTATATTACAGAGAAAGACAATGATGCTCCTTAGATGGTTAGATGGCTTCCATCACAGGATTAGGAACGTCTGCCACCCTCGGCTGAGCCACGCTATGTTATAGAAACATTAGCATACTGATTATAGAGCCATTCAGAGTGATTCCGGAATGCAGTCGTCTCTGCTACAACACTGCCTATTTCCATGGGAAGTATATTCATATAAACCCCATATAGCTCTTTTAGATCGACTAGAAAAGAATGCACAATACCACTTAAATCACCTGAAATGGGATTTCTCCAGTCAGATTTATATGGCACAAAGCGAAGTTGAGCACCGGCAATTATTTTGTAAATTGGGACTATAGAGGCAATCAGAACTCGATGATTCAGCCTGCCACAACTCACAACTGCATTTTATTTTTCAAGATGCGCCAAGATTAAATCCCTTATCTTGGCTTAAAACTCCTCCTGTTTAGATATTACAACCTATGTCAGCACCATCTCCCGCACTTATGTTAATCTTATTTGCAATTTGGAAGGAAAACAAACATCAAAGTAAACCATTTTATTCCCACAAATGACAGGGATCTCCCATCCACATCTTGAAAAACCAACGAATAGGCATAATGTCCTGCCGTAAACACAGAGAGAAATGAATAAAATTATTTTTGAAATCCATTTTTAGCATTGGCAGATGGTCACAACCGCAGGTTAGAGTTATAAAGTATTTCCAGATCTATGACTACCTGCTAACTTTCACTGATCCACTTCAGGCTAAACTAAGAAAAAAAAAAAAAAAGGCAATAATGTAAAAAAATTTGAGAAGTGCTTATACCCTTGAATGAGCACATCTGCAGGACTGGAATAATCTATTGTACCTCTCATTTACAGTACTGTGTAACTCAGGAAGCTGCCTCCATGGTAGTTTAACAAGGCCAACATTAAACGGAATTCATTCCTCACACAGTAAAGAAGAAATTTTGATTCCTAGGATGTCTCAAAGCAAAGCAAGTAACCCAAATGCAGCATATTTTGCAAAAATTTTTCTCATATTTACAATAAATAGAAGAAAATAGTTCCTCAAAAATACCATTTACATATCATTCTTAGAAATCCAGCATAAAAAGACATTCAGCATCAAAATGTTAAATAACTAGTCATTTTTTAAATAAATATATATATGTATACGTATATATGTATACATAAGTTACTTGCGTCTGAATAGAGTTGGCTTAAGTGCTTTAATAAAAACATCCTTTTCCTCTTTTTGATGCGGACTTTTTTATGAGACCCTAAATGTATTAATTAATTACCACATAGGAAGTTTAGAGTATACCTGAACTCCATTCCTTTTCATTGATACAGTAAAATAAAAATGAGGATATCAATGATGCATGTAAGGAAACTCACCAGTGAAAAGCAGAAGAGATTCATTTTGGTAGGCTCCAGTTCCTTGTTGCTGTGCCTACGAGAATATGATCACCCCTTGTAGCTCTCTCTTGGCTTCACAGCTGTAGGGGCAGTTCTCATGGGAGATGATTACACAGTAAAATCCCTGCCATAATCCAGGGGATTCAGAGACCAGGATCAAATGAGATAGGTCTTTATTGAACAAACAATTTTCTAAATTAATGAGGAAGTCTGACTACTCAAATGAGAGGATGAGACGTACCATGTTCTGTGTAAACAGATTTCACAGGTGGCAATGATAGTACTAAAGTCTGAAGGAAAACTGCAGTGAAAACAATCATAGACCTAGCTAACTAAATTGAAAAGATAAAGCAAACCTCAAAAAAAAAAAAAAGACCATCCTTCAATATAAAATATCACCTTCCCTTCAAAGGTGGTAGGTTGAGGCTGTGTCCCATGTGTGCCTCTCCATCCCTCTATTTCCTTCCATTAATTAAAAAAAAAAAAGTTTTTTTTTTTTTAATAAGGCAAGATAGTGAAATAAGTACTTTTTATAGTGGTGAACTAGACATAACAATTTACCATTGTAACTGTTTTACAATGTACAGTTTTGGTGGCATTAAATACATTCACATTGTCATTAACCATTACCACCATCCATCACCAGAACTCTTTTGTCTTGGAAAAAGTGAAACTCTGGACATATTAAACACCAACTTCCTACTCCTCCCTCCCCACCAGCCCCTGGGCATCCGTCATTCTTCATTCTGTCTCTATGAATTTCGCTTTTCTACTAGGCACTTCATTTAAGTAAAACCATACAATATTTGTCCTTTGGTGACTAGTTTATTTCTCTTAGCATAATGTCTTTGAGGCTCACCCATGTTGTAGGATATGTCAGAATTTCCTTCCTTTTTAAGACTTTTAATATTCGTTGTATGTATATACCAACTTTTGTTTATCCATTCATCTGTTGATGGACACTTGGGTTGCTTCTACCTTTTGGCTTTTGTAAATAATGCCTCAATAAACAAGGCTACACAAATCTCTATTTGTATCCCTGCTTTCAATTCTTTTGAGCACATATCCAGACGTGGAATTGCTGGGAAGTCCAATTTTCACCTTGCAAATACGCTGCTTCTTCAGCTAGTCCTGGGCTTATTTTTCTTTAAATTACATTTATTTCTAATACCCTCAGAAAAGGCATCTCCAGTTGTCCCTTGTTCTTTAATCCGAAAAGACTGGAGAACTACATTGGCACCTTCAGCTCTTAGAGTGCTGTGAGTTAAGAATGCTTTGAATTCCAAGTAACAGACTACATATCTGAGAATGCTTCCTCAAGAAGAGTTACTCTTCTCATGAAAGGACTGGTCTGTGCATTGACAATTGATGCCAAGGGTCAGTGAGGTCAGCCATGGTAACTTTCTACAGTTTCCCTGCCTTCCCTTCATGTTCTGAAGACGGATGCAGGACCTCAAAGCCATGAAGTCCTCACATGGTGACTTTCAGATGAAAAAAGTACACCATCAGCATCATTGTCAAGCAGTCTTCTGTGTTTGACTGCCCTCTATTATTCTTCCCAATAGCTTCCACGGCACCCCTGTAAGAGTCTCCATTCTGCATGCTTTCCGAAGTTAGTACTTTGGGGGAGTATTATTTACAGTGTGTTCTGAGAAGATGTGATATTAAAATTTAATCAAAATCGAAACCAGATGAGAGTAGGACTTTGAATCTCTTTTAAGAACTATAATATTATTTCAAGTCTGGGTATTTAACAAAATTGACGATGAGCTTTTCATACGAACTCAAAAGTGGAGTTCACTAATCCCTCCATATTCCTATCACCTATATTTAAAAATTATCAAGATATTACAACAGTTGCTAAATCTATCTCATTTATTCTTACCATTTTTCCTTCCTGTGCAAGTATTTGAAACCCCAGACATCATGTCATTTCACTCCTACACAATTCACTTTGTATCTGTAAAATTTTTTTGATGTTTTCTTAGACAATCAGAGTGCCATTGCTACACTTTAAAATTATTCCTTGATAACTTCAAATACCTCCCCATGTCATTCCCCCATAGAGAGATGGAGTCTATTTCTCCAATTTCTTGAATGTGGTCTGAAGCTGTGACTACACTGATAAATGGAATATGGAAGAGATATCACTGCACCAGATCTAAAATTAGCCTTTAGGAGGACTGCCAGCTTCCATTTCCTCCTTCTTGGACCCCAGCTGTCCTATTGTGAGGAAGCCCAAGCAGCACAGAAGAGACCTCTATGAAGGAACATAAGGGGCTCTAGCAACAGCTCGAGCTGCTCTCCAAGTTGACGACCAGCACCCAGGTGCTACTCCTATGGGTGAGGCCATCCTGGAAGTATCCTCAAGTCCTAGATGAGGCACCCTAGTTATAGCGATGGGGAAGAGAGGCATCTCCGAAAGACCTGACCTGACTCCAAAATTGTGAGAAAATAAATTGTTTTAAGCCACTAAGTGGTCTACTATGTGCCAAGATAACCAAAACATTTTCCATAATTAAACGCTCCAATAATCTTAAGAAGAAGAACAAAAGATCTTTTCTTACATTTGCACCATTTGAATCAGGATCCAAATAAAAAAAGATCACATGTCACTTTGAGTATCATGTCTCTTAAGTCTCTTTAGTCTAGAACTTCTCTTTTTCTTCTTTTCTTCCTGTCTTTCTCTCTTCTTTGCCACTAACTTGTTACCATCGGCAGATTCTAAAGATAATACTGTAAAAATTTGTCTCTCTATACTTTTCTTCAACTTGAAAATTTCCTGATTTGTGTGCCTGGGAGAAGCAATAAAAACAATAAAATATCCTAAGATTCTTTTTGCAAAAGATCTTCAAGGAATTGTACCGGGACATGCACTCCCTGAAAGTCACCGCCAAGTAAGAGAGGAGATTAAGTCCTTGTAGGCACAGTGAATGCACATATTTTCTACTCTCCTCTCCTTCTCTTCTCATATACTGAAAATTAACTATCTTTTATCTATCTCCTCTGCAGGCAGAATTTCTGTTATGTTATAGAGATGACAATTACTTTTCATTCCAACAGGTAGTTATCATGATAGTGTGCAAAGAGCATAAGCTCTGGAGCCAGACAGATCTGCAGTTGAATTCAGTAACTTACTATGAAATCGTTGACAAGTCACTTAACTTCTCTGAATGCCAATTTCCACTTCTTTAAAAAAGTGATAATAGAATCTGTCCTAACGTCTTCTTACATGAGTTGATACCAGTGTATATAAAGCGAATTTCAGGAAGAATTCAGCAAACTGTTATGAATTAGTTTGGTCGCTTCTTCCAATAGAAGTGCTTACCAAGAGCAGGCACTAAATTTTTCTGTCTCACCCAAAAAGAAGGAAGGAAGTGTGTCGTGGCCAAAGTGCATCAGAGCAAAAGCCACAAGATTTGGATTCTGCACCTAGCCTTAGAACTAAGGAACCTTCTCACAAAGCCTTCAAAACTCAAAGGGTTTTCAATTCTTCATCTACAAAACCAAAGAGGTAGAATAAGGTTTTCTAAACATTTTTCATAGAACAGCACACACACAAAAGCACATGGAAGTTTCTTCAAGGCTCCTTCAGTCACTTCAAGTTCCAAGGAGATGATATCTCAGCACATCCATAGCCCTTCCTGGCATCTCAGCATGTCACCGCACGCCAGCTGGGAAGCTCTGATCTGGAGGATTCTAAAGTCTCTCTAGCTCATGACACTTGTGATAGATGCTTCAGAGCAGGGAAAATGGTTAAACTAGACTTGGGGGGAGAGGAAAAATCCTTCAACGTAGAGAGGTAAATCTAATGTTTATATTCAAATCTTGTGGACTGCTGCATGAAATTATCCTACAGACAATTCTGAGACCCCAGCGTATCTCCAGGGGGCACTTCCTTAAATGAAATGGATATAATTATAAATCATACAGTCCTTTCATTGCAAAGAAGTGTCTTAGCTTAATAAATAATCATTTATTATCTCACCTATTTCTAAAATTTCATAAACAAAGCACAAACATAAAGTGATACATTTTAAAGAGGCATAATTAGAATAGTGGAACATGCAAATACCTACAATTTTGGAAATAATTCATAGAAATTATTCATTTATCTGTCATATCTATTAGCTAGTCAACTGAGATAACATTGTTTTCCCAATTGTAAGCATCCAGTATCAATGAAAGGAAGGGGGAGAGAGTAAGAGAGAGAGAGAAGAGAAGGAGAGTGAGAACTCTAACAGTATATACATTTTTGTGATAGACGATAAAGTATTTTGCCTTTTCAGGGACTGATTTTCGAGGAATGCTAGGGAAAGCCATGTATATTAGATAAAGGTTTACAGAAGTGTGTTGATTTTGCAGTGCGTTGATTTTGCAGTGCTGAGACTTTAACCTTTATTTGGTAAAGGTTTTTAATTTTCTTGCTACTAAAGTAGAATTTGACAAAGAATAAGCTTTTAGAAAGTTCAAAAGAGCATATGTCCTAGAGTTGGAAAATCTTAAAATTCTTCATCTTTTTTTTTCAAATTTCTGTAGAAAACTGCAATGAATGTTCAACATCCATTGCAGTTTTAAACTTTGTGATTGGAGAGGGAGAGAAACAAACTGAGGGTTGGAGGGGAGGGGAGTGGGGGGCTGGGTGAGCCTGGTGGTGGGTATTATGGAGGGCACGTATTGCATGGAGCACTGGGTGTGGTGCACATACAATGAATTCTGGAACACTGAAAGAAATAAAACAAAATAAAATTTAAAAAAACTTTGAAAGCAAACTGGAATAAATTAGAGTTTAAAAATAACAGACAAAAGTAAACTCAAATAAAAAAAAGTAATAAATTTAAAACAGGCTTTATGACTGACTACAAATATAATTGTCATTTTTTAAAATTAGTAGTTTTTAGAGTTTTAATTTAATAGAAAAGATATAGATAGAGAAAAACAAATACAACTCTTATCTTCTGCGCAACAGATTTCCAGAGAAGCCCTGATCACTAGCCTCAGAGAGCACTCTATACTAGGTACATGGCACTGATGACTCTGGAAGACTGCATTTGTCCAACCCAAATTGAAATACTTTCCTTTATAAGATGTGGTGACACTAAGAAGTGCACATGCCTGTTTAATGTCATATCTCTTTGCTTTAGGCATAGTACAAATTTAGGATCAAGAAAAATACATGCCATGAAAGGGCTGTCAGTGTCTGCCTGTTGAACTTCTCCTTTTGCTTATGTAGCCTTTGTGTATTGTTATTGAGAACAATCTGACTGTATTTGCCTTTATGTCAATGGGTGGTTTGATAATGCTAAAACAGCCTAGATTTTCATAGAATTGGCCAAACCAAAATACTGATATGCTTCCAGGCCACCAGACAGACCCTAGAGGATCTAGTGATTCTGGGCATGTATCCTCTGGCTATGGACATTGTTAGTCTGCCATAAAAATATCGTTATGACCTATGCGTATCATGACGAGTCAAGGATTGGGAGCTATGGCGGTGGGATGACAACAGCAAATATTTTGAGCATTTACTAGCCCGAAAGAAATAACGCAAATGTTCTCCAAGATTTCTTAATGGTGAATTATTTGGTTCAGGGAATAACATCATTTCCAATCTTGAAAAACTAAGATATAGCATTCACATGGTAAGCCCTAAGTATATAATACAGCTCAATACATTTTTACATATGCACACTCATGCAACAACTACCCAGATCAGATCAAGCCCCCAGTGTTCAGAAGGCTACCTTATATCCACTCCCCCCACCAAGGGAATACCCTCTTCACCCCTTTCTAAGGTAACTACTATTCTAACTTCTATCATCATATATTAGTTCCACTTTTTTTTTTTTAAATTTTAATGTAGATCTGACTTGTTAGTCAACATTATGTTTGGGACATTCATCTATGCTGTAATTTGTTCTTCTTCATTATGTTGTGGTCTTCCATTATGTAAATATTCCATAATTTATTGACCCATGTACTATTGATGGGCAATGGGTGGTTTTTTGTTTTTTGTTTTTCATTTCAACTGTTATGAATGAAGCTCCTCTGAACATCCGCACAGTGGTCTTTTGGTGGTTATCTGCATTCATTCCTCTTGGATATATAACTAAGAGTGGAAAATTGGGTCATAGGTTAGGTATATGGTTAGTTTTGGTAGATACTAGCAAATAAATTTCTAAAGTGATTGTACCCATTTACACTCCTATTGGCAGTGAAGAATTTCAGTTCTTTTATATCATCATCAAAACTTGGCATTGTTAGTTTTCTTAATTTCAGCTGTGCTGGTGTATGGGTTTCAATTGCGTTTTTAACAAAGATGAGCTATTTTTCATGTTTGTTAGCCATTTTGATGCTGACATATCTGTTCAAATTTTAATCCATTCTTAAGTTACCTGCTTTTTTCTTATTTATTTGTAAGCATACTTTATCCTCTGTTAATGAGAACTTTGACAAATATATAGAGATGTAATATTAAAAAAATCTTTTACCAGCCTATGGCTTGACTTTTTATCCTTTTAATGCTATCACTTAATAAATAGAAGTTCTTAGGTTATTAATTAATTAAGCAATTAAATTTAGTTTATTCATTATTATCATTTTTTGATTAGTGACTTTGGTGTCCTGGTTAAGAGGATATTCATCATGTTTTATTCCAGAAGTTTGATTGATTTAGTTTTCATATCTATTGATTGTGATCTATCTCAAGTTAATTTCTGTGCTGGGTGTAAGGTAGGAGTCAGGGAGGGTTTTTTTTTTTGGTTGGTTGGTTTGCTTTCCATTGCTATATCCAATTGATCCAGCACTGTCTATTGGGAAGATCATTGATTCCCTATTGATATACAGTGGCATCCATACCATCTCTTATCAAGGCACCATTTCAGTGGGGATACGCTTCTGGAATCTTTATCACATTCCATTGGTCTTTGTGCCAATATCTATACTTTCTTAATTACGATAGCTTTAGAGCAAGTCTTGTTATTTGGTGGTGGATGTACTCCAGCAGTGCTCTTTGTCTTTGATATTGCCTTGGCTATCCGAGGTCCTTCAGTAATTTTTTAAAGCATTAGATTGAAAATCTAGACAGAAATTTAAATTTCATCTTGGCTACTATCTAGCTATGACCTTGTGAAAGGCATTTAACCTCTCCTTCTCTGCTCTTCATTTGTAAAATATGCAGGGCTTGGATTAGACAAACCCAAAGACTTTTACATTTGTGATTTTCTAGCCCAATTCACACAGAAAGGGAAGGCAATTAATGTTCATAAATAAAACACAGGAAACCTCCTTTGGAAGGACAGTTGCTTAAATGCAGTCAAATTTTCTCTCCAAAAAATTATTTCACACTTAAAATAATGCATTTGAAAGTGGGCTTAGAGACCACTTGTTCAATATAAATCAAAGAATTTACAAACTCATTAAGTTCCTAAGGACACAACAAAATACACAGCTTTTATTGGAAATAAAATTTGGATATTCCTGGAAACACTGGCTCACATATATTTCTGTTACTAGGACAGGAATTTAAGGCGGCTGTGCCTGGTATGACTCTACCACTCTGAACATGATCTTTAACATAAAACCCATCCTCTCATTTTATCAGGCTAGCAGCACAATGTCACACTGTTTTATTCTCCAGTATTTTCCTATGTCATTCTCCACCCCTACAACATCATCCTGCTGTCTTTTCACCAGTGCACATCTATTAGTTTCTTTACAAGTCACTGCCTGCTTGTCTTCCTTGAGTAACCCTATTTCACACTTCTTACCTTTCCACTTTGTACTTAACCACCTACGCTGCATTTCGTATTTTATCTATATACACAAATGGTATTAAACATTTCATTCTCATCTCCCTAATTCGATTCTAAGCTGCTTTTATTTTGATTCATCAGATAAGGAGCATTGTGTCTAGCATTGTGCAATCACAACCAGGTCCTTGGGAAGAACTCTTAGGTTGTGAGGGCTTCCTCTCTCAGTCATATGTGTTTCATGGTGGCCTAGTAAGGTAGTCAGAATCCCTCTGATTTTATAAATAGAACATGTTGATTAAAATTAGGTAACACTTTCAGCATCACTTAGAGTGTCTGAGTCTCTTCTTCTATCAGGGAGATGGGAGTGGGAACAAATTGGCTTAGTGTCTCTGCTAGCTATTGGGGGTAGGAGACAGGTCCCAAAGGACACAGACTAGGAACAAGGTGTTCTTACCAAAGACAAGAGACAGGAGTGACTGGAGCTGGAGAAAAGACTAAGAGAGAAGGAATCAAATCTGGTCAAGGTCTAGGCTGAGAGATCCAAGATGGATGCCAAATCCAGAGGAGTAGAGTTTGAGACAGAGAGATAAGACGGAGCAAACTCTGGTTTGAAACACTGGGATGAGACTGGAAGAAGGAAAGTATGTAGGAGCAGTAAAGATATATATAAACAGTAAAGATATATAACATAATAACATAATACATGTAAGCAGTAAAGATATATAACATTTGCTGGATAAATAAATGAATACATTCCTTACAAGGAATAAATAAGAGAGAGTCACCAAAAACTTATTTGGAGATTTGAAACCTGGATAATGGCAAAATGTGAGTACCAAGTAATAGGATTTCAGAAGTCAGGAGAAAATAAAAGCTTGAGCAGTGCATGTGGAGATGGATCTTAGATGTGGGACACCCAGCAGAGAATGTCCAATATGCAGAAGAAAAATGTGTAGAGCTCAGAGGACTAGAGATGAGAGGTTGCAGTTTGCAGCTTACAAAATAGTTTGCATGCCTCACCTTATTCTCACACAAACAAACAAAAAACCTAAGTAAATTGAAAACTAAAATTAAAATAACTGGATTTAAGAAAAGTGACTTTCCCAAAGTGACACAGCTAATGTGCAGATGATCTAGAATATGAACGCAGGAGTCCTAATCCTAAAGTTCAGTGCTCATTTTATTACATCATACTGCCCCCCAGATAAGAATGAGTAAGCCACCCAAAACAGAGGATTTCAGATAATATGATTCTATTCAGGCCACGCATATGATAATGTCTGATGCTAATGTGAATAGCTTCAGGTAACAAAGAACTGAAATTTATCAGACACAGCTAGTTGACCTCCCCGTTGGTTAAAGATATTTTCTCATTCATTTGAAGAGTTACTTGCTTCCTGCAATTTGCCAGCTGGTATGGACATAGCTGACAGCATCACCTGCCTGCCAACAAAATACATGTGCTGAAAGCTGTTAAGTGGATTAAAATTTTGTGCCATAAAGTAATGCCCAACGCATAGTCAAAAATTTCACCTCAGCTAAAGATGTTCCTAAAAACTCAAACCAGAAAAGAATACACTTAAAAAGCTTCATGAGGTAGAAGATGTAAGAGAAATTATACAATATACAAGCAAAGAAAGCAAATATTTGAAAATTTGCCAAGTAGCTGGAAGCGAGAGAGGAGAAAAAAAATTTTTTTGAGTACTGCTGATTTTCTGGACTACTCAGGGAGTTAAACAAAGAGTAAAATAAAATAAATTATGTGTTAGTTATCTATTGTAGCAGAACTGGCACCTTATTTCTTCTGCATTCGGTCAGCCAAAAGAAGTCAAAATGCAAGTCCAGGTTCAAGGTGTGGGGAAGGAGATGCCTCCTTTTAATGGAAGAAGCTCCAAAGTCACATTGCAATGGATGTGGACACAAGGGTCAAGAACATTGACAACCATTTCAAAATCAGTACAACCAGTAACTAGATGTTTGATTTTAGGCAGTTCATTTCACCTCTTTTGGCCTGTTTCCTTATCTCTAAAATAAGAATGAGGACCAGATGGTCCCTAGGACTCCTCACAGTTCTCTATTTCTAATGCAATGATTTCCAAAACTGCCTTTAAGGCAAATTAGAGGGTTTTTAGGTAACTTAAAGAAAAAGAAAATCTGCAAGTACAGTGGTATGTAGTTGCTTAGCTAAACTCACTTGTAAGTATAAAGTCACTTAGTAAAACGCAAAAATGCCACATAGAATATAGAAGTGACAGAGCAGGTCAGAAAATCAAACAACATTATAGTGCTCCAAGTTGGAAATCATTGCAAATTGCTAGTTTAGTCACTCGACAACACTGATATAAGGCACCCAGTGTTATTACAAATACTCTGTGCTAGAAATTGAGCTGTCCACTTCGTGTCCTAAATGACCCAATTTGACCCTGGCTCATCACCAATTCTACTGTGTATATTTGTCTTCCTCCATAATTCAGGGTGGGAAAGTGCCCAGTGTTAAAATTGCTGGGATTCACTGTTAACATAATTTGAAGTGGTTAATTGCTTCATCTTCAATATCACTAGGATCACAAAGATTCAACCCGTTTTATGAAGTCCAAACTTTAGCCAAGCAGATGCTGAATAAAGGAAGTCAACCAGTCAACTGTGCTTCCTGTTCTACTATGCAGAAAAGGAGCATACTCATATGAGAAACCCCAACTGCAAGAGAAGACAAAACGCTTACTTTTCTTAGACTGATGAGGAAACAATGGCTAAAATAGAAAGCATCGTTGCCCAGAAATAAAAACAAGCCCTCTCTAAATGCTTTAAAAAAAAAAAAGTTTTAATAGTTTCCATTATTTTAATTCACAAATATCTGTATGCTCTGTTTTTCTGCAGGATACAGAGTCAAAATGTCAGACTACTAGAACCTGGAAATTACTTCAATTAGATCTTGTCTTACTTAAATTTTTGAGCAGGCTAAGGAAGTTAATCCTAACCACCCCCATCGGTAAGAAAGAACATGTCTGAATTCAGCACATATTGTAACTCACGAAGCTCTTCTGTCAGACAAATGAGGAAATGCTCAGATCTAAATAGAGCTGTTGCTGTAAGAAGACCATTTCCTCGATATCTGCATGTTCATCACCTTAGCTCTCAGGCTCCAGACAGCTGTCTCTTGGACTTTAGGAAATTAGATACCAAAAAGAAGATCTGAAAAACTAAAATCTACTAAGCCTATACATAGCAGACAGAGGTCAGGCAGAGCTATATTTAGGATTAATATTGAGAGCTCTAGGTCTGTTTTTGCAGGAGGGGTGGATATTAGGGTGATCAGTGTGCACATCTTAGGTAGAATTTAGAGAAGATAGTAAGTTGGTATAAAGTAATGACCTGCTTCATTAAAACTTAGAACATTCATTGACTTGTTTGCTGCTGGAGTTATAAGTAGTAATCTACATATATAACATGGTCTTCATATCTTCAAAATATGGGGAATTTAGGTGACACAATTTAGATGAAATTAGCAAATGGTAATTTCAAAACAACAACAAAAAAGCATTTTAGAAAATAAACTCATTTTCTTTGCATTCTTCTTTCCATTGCTTCCAAAAATGTTTAAAAATCATTAGCATCATAAACTTTACAGACCCATTTCCCAAATTGGCTTCCTTCTTTCCCTACTCCCAATCTTTGGTTATATCCCCCTTCTGTTTCTGCAGCACACAGCTGAAGACCTAGGGTTGCATCTGCAAAAACACTGACTTTCATCATGAATGAGAGTTCTCAGGAATGCCTATCGAAATACCAGAAAAATGATTTTGAATATGCCATTTCTCTTACACTAGCTTTCTGACTTCCTCCATTCTCTCATGTATCTGGCATATGAACAATTTCTCTTTAACTTGACAGGGTGAGGTTAAACTCCTTGCTGTGTTCATGCTTTCACCCCCTCTATCTCTTCCAGAACAAAGACCTTATACTACTAATGGTGTATTTTCAGCCTTTTTGCCTGTCCTTGTTCTATCACTGTAGTCTATACATCAGCTCAACCCGTGCTTGCCTTTAAAAATGTCCTCTGTGACTTTAAGCCTCCTTCCATTAACCATCACTTTCTTGCTCCTCCTTCCTCTCGTAGCCAAGTTCTTCCAAAGGCTGGCTTATAATCACTTGTTCATATCATCTATTTCTAATTTGTTACAATCAGAGTTTTAGCCCCATCATTCTGGATGAAAGGTGATTTTGCAGAAGGTTATTATGATCCAAAGTTTCCCAACCCAATAGAGGCACTGACTGTGGTGTCATCTCTGAAGCTCTTGGCACAGTTGATTTATTCTTCCCTCCTGGAATGGATAACCCCTTCTCCTAGTCTTCCGTTGTTCCTTTAACCATTCCCTCTCAGCCCACCACCCCCAACCTCAATCCTACTGCCTCCCCATCTACTCCCATAAAATCTCTGCAGTACCTCCAAACCTATCTCCACCCTCCGAACCCCTGGTGTCTTAGTTCAGTCTTTATCATCGTTCTTTAGACTCTAGCAAGTCTCTCCTCTCTGGTGTTGCTGCCTCTACTCTCTCCCACCTCCCCTTCATTTTTTCCCTTCCTGTCAAGGTGATCAGTCACAAAATTACTTTTATCTAAAACATCTGAACCCCTTCCTAGCACTCCTTATCATGTTGTGTTAGCTTAAATTTTCCCAGAAGCAGACCATGACATAAAGGTTTATGTGCTCGTAGTTTATTTGGGAAGACAAGGAAGGCCAGTTAAGGAAATGAGGAACCGATACAGAGACAGGAAGGCAGGGTGCCTGAAGCTTAATCCTGCTGAAATACTGAGACATGCTGCAAAACCCATGTCTTAGTTATCCTGCTATGGGGGTACATTTGCTGGGATATATACATATCAGCTCCAGTCGGTATGCTCTTGGGAGGGAGGTCTCACTTCCCTCGGCACTTCTGGCCTGCTAGGAGTGACCAGAATGACCTCCTGTTATCTGGTAAAACCCTATACACAGCTTGAAGTTGGCACTAGGACACAGTGAATTCGTTATGGTACAAGGGATATGGGTGAAGTTCTGACAGCATCTGCTACAGATGGCTTACAAAGGTCTTTTGCTTTCTTTACATCTCCCTAACTTACCTCTTGTGGCACGCTGTCTTTCGTTCTTCTTGCACACAATGCTCACACCATCAGGAAGAACTTTGATCTTGTGTGATGTGTTGTTCTGGTCTATGCTCCTCTAGAGTGTCCTTCTCTCTTTGCTGATTGACACCTGATAGTTTAACAATGGCCTCAGTTGTTATCTCTGTCACTAATCCTGTCCTGACACTCCCACCGCTACTAACCAGTGCTTCCTCTGAATCCCCACTGTGAGCTGTACACTTATCAATCCTACAACCTTGAACACTTCTCTGCAGGGCACCTGTTTGTCTTTGGTCCTAAATAAAGCAGTTTGAACCAGAGCAGTGAACTCAGGTCACAAAACTACAAACATAAAATAATTCATTTTAGGTAAGTACTTCCATAACTATTTGTGATGAAGTTGCCCACTATGCAGACTTACCTTGTTTAACAAAGGTAATTCCTGAATATCTGAGTAAAGTTCAAAGATATAAATGTCAAGCAATAGTCTTGGACGTTATAAGAAGATTCCCGTTCTGAGAGTTAAAACATTTAATAAAATTTCTAATTCTATCTTGCCTTTTGCAAACACTTACTTTCATGAAATAGTAGGGAAATTCCAACAATAGAAAATGTTGAGATAATTGGCCAGCCCCCATCCCCACACCTACACACCAACACTACACAGACCAAAATGATAATATAGCCCAAAAGGAACTAGTGATCCTAAGTTAGCCCCACCTAACAGGGGTTGGTGATATTCCTTAGTTAGATGATGGCAACAGTCTGTACCTGTCAGATCAAAGATGGATTTGGGGCGGTAACACATATGAAAACAGGTCATGCAAAAATTGAATGTTGCAACAGCAAGGAGCACATGTTGCAGAGTAAGGAGCCATCTCTGGAGGGTCTGTCAGCTCGTTACCATCAGAGCAAATAGGTCACATGACCGCTTAAAGCCAAAATCAAAATCATCAATTCGAAAAAACTGGGCAATAAAGTAGAAATACTTTCTTCATTGAATTACCTCATTTGTGTGTTGGTAGGGCATATTCTGAGCTAATCTATAGACTGTCGGGCCTTCTGAGGTATAATAGAAAGAACATGAAACCTGCAGTTGAAGACCTTGGCACCTATGTATCTGGCATCTTCTTTCAGTAGATGGCATAACACCACCATTTTAAGAAGTGGCCAAGGATCGGGCGCCTGGGTGGCTCAGTGGGTTAAGCCGCTGCCTTCGGCTCAGGTCACGATCTCGGGGTCCTGGGATCGAGTCCCGCATCGGGCTCTCTGCTCAGCGGGGAGCCTGCTTCCCTCTCTCTCTCTGCCTGCTTCTCTGTCTACTTGTGATCTCTCTCTGTCAAATAAAAATCTTTAAAAAAAAAAAAAAAGAAGTGGCCAAGGATCTCAATTTTTTAGCTGTCTTTAATCTGTCCCCTGCCCTAAGTCCACCAAACTGAGTACTGAATGTTGAATGGGGAGAATACTTACCTTCAACAGGGAGAACTTAAAGCAATGCTATGCAATTCTCACTGCACATTAGAAGGACCTGAGGAACTTTTAAAGCCTGAAGACACTTGGACTCATCTAAGACTAATTAAAATAGGTAAAGAAGGAAGGGAGGAAGTAAGGGAAGAAAGGGAAAAGGGAAGGAATCCATTCCTTACATTCAGCAAGGGCAGAAATCTAAATAAAATGCAAAAGGGCAAAATTCTGGGCTTCTGACCTACCTAAGTTTTCAGATAGGCTACACTGAACTGACTTCTTGTGGGGACTTTGAGTCAAGTAATTCTACACTTTTTTTTCTGGGCCACTTTGCTCTCCACTACATCTAATTAATTAATACTTTCTAACAATACTACATCTATAATAGGGCTCCCATCTAAAGCCACAGTTACTTCTGCTCAGTGTCAATGACCAGTGTTTTAGTGTATGTCTCCATAATTGTTCACCAGGCTCTCTGCAACCATCTCTTAATTGTGTGTCTGTGCCCAAGGTATCCTGTGTATGCCACTCTCTATAGCACCATAAAACTCCTTCCTTTGCTGAGAGATTTGGACATACCTCTCTCCCACCTAAGTCAATGCTTCTTCATCTAAAGTATTAGATTTTAATCTGGAGACTTGAAAGGTTCTGAAATCTGTATGAATTTGAGCTTTTCTGTTTGAGTATTCATTTTTTTTTTTTTAGGAGAAGTTGCTCTGTTTCCTTCAGATTCTGAAATAGGCCTGAAGTACAATCAAGGTTAATACCTTCAGGACAAAGCCATAGACCTTAGCATGAAGTCCAAGACCCCTCATGACCTAACCCAATAGCTTCTGTCATCCCAGTGTCACCATCTGTCCTGCACACTTTATTCCCAGCCACAGAAAATATCCTTTAGTGTCATAAATGCACCAACTGTCGACCTTTTTCATGTCTTCACACATGCTGCTCTTCTAGAGTGCTCTGATCTCTAAAACACCATTCATTACCTAATCTTAACCCTCTTTTCAAAACTTGACTTAGAGGCCACTTTTTTTGTGAAGCCTACCTTATTCCCACCTTGCTAGTACGCAACTGGTATCTTTCTTTTAGCTTGGCACGGTGCCTGAAAATACATCATGGCCCTTATCAAATAATTTCACAGGTGTCTGTCTGTACAGCTGTCCCACTGTGAAGGGTGAGGTTCCAGAACACTGAGGTTGTATTTCATCTGCGTTGGTAATCTCAGTGCCCAGAGGTGTCTAGGATAAGTAGGTGCTCAGTCAAAGCTTGAAGAATGAAAAGCATAAGGCATAAGGTATCTGAGCAAGACGATGGAGAACTCAGATGGAGACGGAAAGCTTCGACACTGTGTTTCAATCAAGGGAAATTGAACCCCAGGCAATAAGTAATTAATAGCAGGTATTTGACAGAGCATGTTGCTGGGAGTGAACCTCTTTAGAAATGTGAATGATAGAAAGCTTTTACTAAAAGTACGCTCTGAGCAATTACACAAGCAGAGGCCAAGAATGGACTGCTTACAGCAAAAGGCACCTGAAATAAGGAAGTAAATTTTCAGTGCAGAATTTCGTGTTACCCAAGAAGTTTGGTAGAATTTGAGCAGTAGAAAACTTTAACAATTGAAACCAACCCTGAACAGAATGCTTTTCTTAGTTCTAATTGGCTAAATGGGGCCATTTACTCACAAGGCAAGACTGGTAATTGGCATTAGAAACAACTATCATTCAATTTACTGTGAAGAATTGTGCTGGATTTTATTAGATTTTTAAGTTGTAGATACAGTAGTTCCCACACCAGAGTTATTCTTAACTCATCATTTCGTTGCTTTATAAAATCTCCAGTTTAAAGAAAACCTATCATAATCAAGATTCTAGGCACTACAGTAAGGGAAACCAAGTAAGCAACAGGCCTTAGTGATTACTTCTGTAAAAAGATTTATCCCTACAACATGTTACATTTGTACTCTCTCAGAGTATCCCTTAAATCTCTTAAAAGGGATGTAAGAAAATAAGATACTGTATAATGATCTAAGTAATACAGAGAGAGAAGATAAGGCTAGCATACTGAGGCTGCTGGTGGGGTGTTATTTCTGTGGAGCTGGGGAAGAGTTTTAGGAGTTATAAGAAGAGCAGGGGAGACCTTCCTTGTGAGTACGATTCCTAGGAGAAGTGTGACAGGAAGACATGTGGGAAAGAGGGTGTTTAAGAAATGTTGCAACTCCTATTTCAAGATTCTGAAAGTCCTCACCCTTTGCTTTTTCTGTGAAGGATTGCCATACATATTTAAAATGCTTTGTAAATATTCCTGATAACAGACTAATGTCTCTTCAAAAGCAACACCTGAGGGTTTGGACTATCTGTAGGTTCACACTTATAATTTTAGAAATGTTCTAAATTACTATGATATCTTTCTGGTATACCAAATTTAAGCAGACTTTGACAAATAATAGAGTTGGCTTGCCCACATTCTGCTTCATTTCTTGTTCTCTGACCTTCTGTATAAGCCAGTAGAATAATGATTGAGAGCACAGACAGTGGACCCAGGCTTGCTCTGTGGGTGACCATGGGCAGGTTATGTGTCTTAAATTTCTTATCTGTCTAAAGGCATCATAATAGTTCCTTACAGTCTTATTATGAGTTTGAAAAGTGAAGCTCTTAGATTAGTTCCTGGAACATTATGATCTCTGTATATGCTTATTAAATAAAGAGCTTAACTCTTGGAAAGTAAAATGAGGCACTGAATAAACTGCACCTTTACCACAAATAAAGAAATGTTTATGGCAGCACCTAGGTGGCTTGGTAGGTTGAGAATCAGACTCTTGGTTTCAGCTCAGGTCATGATCCCAGGATTATGAGATCGAGCCTCATGCTGGCCTCTGTGCTCTGCAGAGAGTCTGCTTGAGACTCTCTTTCTCCACCTCCCTCTGCCCCTCTGCCCCTCCCCCCAGCTCTCCCTCTCTCTAAAATATACATAAATCTCAAAAAAAAAATGAACATTTATAGAATGCCTACCATGTACCTTAAACACATCTGCTCATCCCCTTGCTAATGTCAATGGTACCATGAGGAAAGTTATCATTACCGTCTCCACCTCAAAGTGAGGAAAATAAAGAGAAGCCAGAGGATATGTTCATATCTCACTTACCAAGTCAGAAGTAGAGCTAAGCTTACTCAAACCCAGCGCTCTGACTCCTCACTAGCTCTAAAGGGTCCTGCTCAGATCCTTGCTCCATTATTCATAAGCAATTCAGCCATGACTCCTCCTCATCAACCTCTCCTTCTGCCAAATGGACACCTCAGTTGCCATCTTAAAGTGCAATGCATGGAGAACTCAATGAATATCCGAGTTCCTAAAACCCAACCCTTTATTTTTTTCAGATAGGAAAATGCAGAGAGAGTTTAAGGAACTTGCTCAAAGCCATATAATTTATTTAGTACCAGGGCCACAGTGCAAACCCATTTCTCTTGACTACCAGCTTAGCACTCTCATTCTATCCATATCGTGTGAGCAATTTTGGCAGGAGAGCAAAGGAAGGGCCAGGAGGTCAGGCGACCCTTGAAGAAACACAAGAGAGATGCTAGAAACAAAGAAAGGAGAATCTGAGGTCCCAGAGACACAACGTTGCCCACCAGTTCTGCCACAGCACCTTAGATTGGCTTAGGCAAAGAAGTTTTCCAAACTTTCTGACTGTAACAGAACATTTTAAAAAATTATTTAGATTAAGTTAATTGATAAGAAAATCCATTTCCATTTAAAGGAGTTAAAAGTAACCTACTTAAAAACTTGGTCTTTGGGTGTACAGTTCCTCCCGCATCTGAGGGAGGCAGCTTCACACAACGTTCAAATTAAAAATACAAGTAATAGCCTGGATCAACTTGTCATCTTCCTTCATTATTTTATCCAAACTTCCCTCTGCAGGCATATCTCGCACAGCTCTCTTGTACATGTTCTCTAGCTCACATGCCACAGGGATCCCAAGAGCAATATTTCTATCTCTTGCCTCACCAGAAGTGTACTAAAACTTCAGAGCCGTATTCTCATCAGGCCATCTCATTTCTTTCTCTCAATTATTGGTTATTTTTGCTGTTGAGATTTGATTAGCAAAGAGTTGAGAGATGTTGAGGGGCTAAGTTTGACAGTTTCGGCACAGTGGAACACGTATGGTCTCCTGGAACAGGAACTTAGTCAATACATCCTCAAGTCTGTCTATTTGCAGGTTTCCAAGTATTTTAAATTAGTACCATGGTCTCAGAGTTAGGCTTACACCCTGAGAGATCGGGTTATTGGTAGTAGGGCAATTACATAACTAATACTGGTCCTCGAGGGTAGGATTCCACAAAAATGTTGTTTGGAGGTCAGTCTGAGACATCCTAAAAAGAAGTGGATATTTCCCATGCCCACGGATACATGTTTGGGCCCAAATTCTTCACATTTAAATGTCTACATAGTCTCAGTGCACTGCACTCAGAGCTTTTTGGCCAGGAGATCTGGCTGTTATAACAAGTAACATCATCATGGCTGGGACTCAAGAAAGGCTTGGGTGGAAAATGGCATCATTTACAATGTGTGTGTGTGTGTGCGTGTGTGTTGTGCTCTGGAAATATTTGCTAAAGAAAATGTGTTTAGTGGCTTAATTGTCATCAATAAGTCATTAAGAGAGACTGGGAACGTAGCAACATGCTAGGAATTAGACAATATAAATTAATCAACAGAAAAGTGATACTCTGGTATCATTAGAAGTATAAACAAAATAATAGGCACACGGGCTACTGATGACTATGTGAGTAAGAACCTAACGTTACACACACAAACACAGGTAACTTTTGGGTGGAACAGAGAGTTGCGGGTTTGTTACTTGTCTGACACTCTCTTCACCTTCCAAAGCATGACCCGGCACTCTGAATTCATGTACAGTGTGCTCACAGAGATCACTCTTGTGAATATTTCAAGGAAAACATTTTAAGACTTGAGATAGAAACCTGAAGAACTAAAAAATAAAAAAGGATTAATCTGAGAACAAAGCAATAGAGTTTGCCCAAGCTTGAATGGAGAGCAAAGGAGCATGGGATTTCTGGTTTATAGACAGGATCAATCATCCATTGACATTGAGAAGGCTTCCACTAAGACAATGGCAGAAAAGAAGGGTATCACGCTCTTGTCCATACGGAACTTACGAACTACCGGTGTAGCAAAGAACAATATAAATGCACATAAATTTTTAACTTATAGAAACAGGTATATACACACAACAGAAGACAGTTGCGAGAAAGTTCTAAAAACTGAAGTTTGGACGGAAAGAAGTGAACTGCTTTAACAGAAAGTGGTGTGTGGGGGAGCCTGGGTGGCTCAGTGGGTTAAAGCCTCTGCCTTCAGCTCGGGTCATGATCCCAGAGTCCTGGGATCGAGCCCCGCATTGGGCTCTCTGCTCAGCGGGAAGCCTGCTTCCTCCTCTCTCTCTGCCTGTCTCTCTGCCTCCTTGTGATTTCTGTCTGTCAAGTAAATAAATAAATCTTTAAAAAAAAAAAGAGTCTTTCTCTCCCTTTAAAAAAAAAAAGAAAAAAGAAAGTGGTGTGTGTGCCTCTTTAAGTGAGAACAATAGGAAATCTTAAAGGAGGAAAATAGTACAGGAAGCAAGAGAGCAAAGAGTTTCTGTCTGGCTGTGGAAGGGAGGAAAGAGTAGTGTGGGAAACAAAAGAACAGTAAAGTGCAGGAGGGACAAGGCAAGAGAGTCAGAACATTTTATTTTGACGTAAATTAAAACTGGGAGTTCTTTTAAAGGCTTCCTTAAAGAGAGTGACATAATCGAAAGATGATGCAGAAGATCATTCCTTCTACTTATGGTTGGAGAGAGAAAAGAAAAAAAATGAGTTGAGGGCTGATGAATTTCTTAATCCCTTAATCTAAAACTTACATGGAGTACCAATTTAGATGAAAAACTCGAAAGAAGTTCACAACATTTCACCAGATGCCCAGGAGTTCTTGGTAGGAACAATGAGGACACCTCTGCACTAGGCCATGTAGCCTGACTTAGGGGGGAAAAAACCAAAAAAAACAAAAAACAAACCTTCTATGGAAACAAATAATGTGTTCCACTTCTGCCAAGGTCATTCTGCATATACAGATGGCTTAGGTGGCTCAGTGTAGTTAACTCCTTTGGCAGAGGAACGCAGATTTCCATCAAATCCTTCTCCTGCTCACTGATATCTGGCCCCTGGCCTTGCTCGATCCTGACATTTTAGAAAAACCTTGTTGCGGTCTTTGTTGTTGCGCTTATTTTGGTTTCTCTAACCCTAGTGTCTTCTGTCACAATTCTCAGGGGCAACAAATAGGTGAGGCCAATTCAGCATCACCTCAAGGAGGTAACGTAGCTTTATCTTTGTCTCAATTGCCAAAGTTATGCGGTTGGGGAAAGTCTGCTAACACAGCTCTCCTTGGCTAGGATTCACTCCAGTGTTTGTAATTTCTCTGAAGACCCATTGAGCAACCTGGCCTGAGTTTGAATTTGTGCAAAAAAGCCTCTAACCAGGTTTGTCACACATTGTTTCCAGCTCATTAGAGATGTTGTGGACAACTTCTTTAATGAGGTTTGACATTTGACTACCACCACATATGCGACTTTCTCCATCACGTCACCCTCCCCCCACTCTCTGCTTCCTTTGCTCTTCCTCATTTCTGTGAGTGAATCATCTGATCCTGTCCCTTACATGACCATGCTCTGGTTTGATTAATCTCTCTCATCAACCCTCCTTCCTGAATCTTCTGATTAAATCTAGTCTTCTCCCTCCTCGCTCCATAATGCATGGGACCTCTTAGCAGCTATTAATTATTTAAAAGAGTGTTACTTTCTATCATGCTCAGGTTAGTCACTACAGTTTTCTGTCTACCATGTGGCTTCTGTTAAAAATTATGGAACCCAATTAAGAAAAGCTTTCAAACACCAAGTTCTAAAAGCTATAAAAATAATCTTTTCTATTACATCGACAAATTCGCTAGGTTGGAAAAGGAAAGAGACACAGTATGTCTCACCAAAATGCATCTCTTCATCCTGTCCTAAATGGCATATGGTCCTCACCAACAGATTGAGGAAATGTGATTTAAATCAAATTATCAGCAGGTGACTGTAAAACTGCTAGGGGTCATTCCCAAGGAGGAGTTCTACTAGTGGATATTTTTGATCCAAGCAGTCAAAATTCTGGTGGCATTCCACCTATGTTAGACCCTTATACAATATTCATATGTTTTTCACTAAAAATCCAGCACAATTATGGAATGGTAAGACAATACATTAATCTGTTGTTTAATTCAAAAAAGCCAAACAACCGTCTGCACTGATTTTTACCAATTTGACTGAATCCACTGGAAGTTTGGCCGTGGTATAGATACGGTCTTCAGTGAATCTGCTCTCGAAATCATTTTCTGATGGTTATGAATTAGCTGAAACTAGCTGAAATAAGACACGACCTTTATAAGCTGAAATAGCCTGTGGGTCTACATAGGATGAAGTAATAATACAGTGCCAGGTGCAGCCCACGCCCATTAGGTAAGAAAAAAGAAAATATCCAGAGAGAGCTAGACTGGCTTGTCTGAGCCAGAGAGGCATTTGAGGTCAGAGCTGACCCCACTTGAAACCTGGCATAAAAACGTGGCACTGTAACTAAGAGAAGCACGATTCTTAGCTATATTAATAGAAGAACAGTGTGTCAGGAAACGTGAAGAAATCTTCATTCACAGTTATCAAGAAGAACCAGCATTCAGCTGGTAAACACAGACAAGGGTGATCACGCCAACTGGTCAAAGCCTTTAGTGTTCAATATTTAAGACTTTGTAGTGCTGTGTTTACAAGGAAAGTGTTACAAGTTTAACAAGGAAAGTGTTACATTATTTTGATAGTGATTAAAGGGAAAGGAAGATCATTTTATGGTTTACTGAAAATACAAACACTAGTCTTATCTCTACCCTTAATGAGAACCAAGTGCTAGTTATCTCTGTAGTCCTCTGTTTTGATATAGAGTCAGACTAAGTAATACCGATATTTACTTCTAGCTCTAAAATTCTGACTCTGGGGAACTTTCTCTGGATTTCTCAAGCTAAAGCATTTCATATCTAAATTAAAATATGAAATAAGGTATATGTCATTCACATAAGACTTGTGTCTGAAAATACTCTATTATCAGTAATGTTTAACTGTTTGCTCTACTGCTCTATTGGTTTGTAAATTACATTCCACCCCATAATAGTAAAAATATAAACACGTAAAAGAAAAATAAAAACTTATTGTTATCCAGTAAACCAAGAGACTGGTTGGGGGCACTAATGTGAACATATCATTTTACCTTTCTTCTTTTTCTAGAATTTATTTCCATTTCATTGAAGAGATTGTGGACATGGGGGTAGGGAAGGGTGGATATACCGGTTTGTGTAAGAGAGAAAGAAGTCAACTAAAGTTAAATTTAAAGAAAAAAAGCACTTTCTCTTTACTTTCCATTGCTCAAATGATCATTCAATATAATCCATCAACCATATCTCATGCAATTATAAAGGAGAAGACACAGCCTTGATGCCAAAATTGAATAGATGTTGGTCAGAATCTTTTCTGCAAATGCCAAGGCACACATTATTATTAATGTAGAACTAGTTTAAAGTATGTACAACAGTGTTTTTTTTTTTTAAGAAAAATACAGCCTCTGTAGGATGCTCCTCTAATGTAGCTCATCTGCAGGGCAGAAGTGGAAGCCTCCTGAGCCTTTCAAAAATCCCAGTTAAGTACTTTCTTAGGCATTGCCCAAGTATTACCTCAGAGGTGTGTTCATTAAACTAGACTTCTCAGGCTAATTGCTTTTTTTTTTTTTAAATAAGCATATACTTTAGTATAAGAAATAGAGAGTAAAGTCAGTATGAAGGAAAATAGTTTCTATGGTAAACATTGGCCAGCAAATGGGTTCTCCTGAGTTTATTCACCCATTACACCACGCACACTCACACACACACGTGTGCGTGTGTGTAGGCACAAACACACACACGCATATACCGTGTAATATAGAATACCAAATAGGATGAAACAAAATCAATTCTGGTTAGGAAAAATTCAAATTTCTTTGATATTATTTTCTTTTGAAGATCAGAAGAGGTGAATGGGGGGGACATTTTTTCCCTTAAGAACGAAGAACTGCAGAACATGGTGGATTTATTTAATGCAGAAAGTCACATTATTGAGATTAGACATCTCTTTTTCAAGGTGCTCCTGAGAGATAATGGCTCTCACACCTATAATTCAGTGGTTACATCCATAACATAAAAATGGACCTGAGGACCGAATTAACACCTTCATCTCTACATAGCACATGAAGATTGTAAGAATAAGTTTAGAAAATATTTGTTCTTTTACATTTACTCTCATTTCTAGACGTTTCTTTTAAGTGGACTCTGTACGAATATATTTCTAAAGAATATGGTCAATTTTAAGACAAATGGAAAATATAAAACATGAAATATTTTCTTTGTTCCATGAAGTTATAATTTATAATATCATTCTTACTAATACATACAATTAAGGCAGGAAAAAAGTAAAGTCCTGCATGAAATGGGTAAAAGAGCTGGAAAATGATTCTTCATTTGTGAAATAGATATGACATCATGTCTTATTTTAAAATAAAATTAAAAATAAGAAAACAAATTATTTTTAATGTTCATTTTGACCACTCTATATATGCTTATTCTTGGGAGAATGAAAATAAAAAGAGAAATGTTGATTCTCAAAAAGTAGACAGAGTGTATTCATCTCATCTTTGAATAAGGCTTCACCTCATCAGCAAAGTTCCCAGCCTCTGCTGCTACCCTGCTTGCTTCCTCGTGAAATTTAGCCTTTTACTCTCTTATTTTTTTACCTTTATTACACTATGGTTATAGTCATATTTTGGTGACCTTAATCTAATTTCTTCATGATCAAAGAGAGGAGTCACAGGCTCATTTTGCCCCTGGCCCCAGCCCCTGAGCCCCAAAACCTAATACAATGTGGTGAGGGCACCTGGCCCAGGCAGTCTTGCACACCTCGCACGGTCTCATCTTAAGACAAGGAGCATCCCCTTCTTCAAGATTCAATTCTGGTGTCACTTCCTCCAAAAGGCCTCCCCAGATTTCTCCAGCCCAGAATGGCTGCTTCCCCTGAATTCACAGTACTATAAATTCTGTACATGTGAAAAATGTAGCTGCCTTTTGATACCTATCAGGTGATATTTTATACCATTACGTGTGTTTTACATCTCAACTTTGCAATTAGACTGATGATTCTCACAGTTGCCATTTTTCAGTGCCTATTATGTGTTAAGGAGCATTTATGTGTTTGAAATTTTACATTTACAAGCCTGCACAGTAGTCACTATCCTCATTTTACATGTAAGTAAAAGAGACACAAGGGTTAAATTACTTGCCTGGGGTTACATAAATACTGTGTACCAGACCTGGATTGGAATCTTATATATTTAGAAGGCAAAGATCACTGTTGGAATTCTTATATGTCCCCTTTGCCCTTTTCACAGTGCTTTACCTAATTAGATACAAAAACATTATTTTCTGATGATTGGATTTAAGCACTGACTTAAAACTGTCCAGGTTATCATTAAATAAGTTTCTACAGTATCAACCCAAACTAATATTTATGCTGCCTAACATGGCGCAGAGTAGACTGGCACTAGGCCAATGCAATCAGTGATAAGAAACATAATTCCTAAGGAGAAAAACAAATACATGCATGGATGTATGATCAGGTATATTGCTTCAGAAACAAGCAACAACTTTGACCAAGGCACTGTCTCTCTTTGAAATGCTAAGGAACTAGTGAGAAGAGGTATAAGATAAAGAACATATGAAAGTACTGAGAGCATTCTCTTCAGCTTTCAAGAATAAGATTTAAGCACACCTGAGATAAAGTAGTTGATAAAAATGGTTAGGAGCATGGGTAATATGAAAATGGTTAACACCTAGGAGAGCATAGGCCCATACAGCTCAGAACAGACAAAGCAAGAGTTAGAATGGACAACTACGGACAACTGGTTCAAACATCCCAATACATGTTGCCTAAGCATCCATCCTGGTTATAAGGTGTGGACTGGCTAAAACACTTCTTGAACAAATGCCTCTTTCATTCCTCAGGATGGTTCAATTCTAGTCTGCTGTGATGGCCATGCCCCGGCAATTGTCAGGCCCTGTGGCCCGGCTACTTGGATTATGAAGATTTATTCAGCAGGTGTATACTGATTACCTACTCTGTGATAGGCACTGTGCAAGCCACTCAATAGATAAAGACTGATCAGACATCATTCTTGCTGGGAGCGTGCAGTCCAGCAGACTCTTCACTAGAAGTTATCCTTGGTACAATTCTAAGAACTGTTTTGCCATGAAAGGATAAGGATAACTCACTTTCTTAAGAGGTCCATGTTTCAGTTGAGATCTCTCCAGAAGCAGACCTTGAAGCAAGAATTATGTGTAATCTTAGGTGTGCTTGATCAAGAGATATCTCTACTGGTCATTTGAGGAGTAAACACCAATAACCCACTAATAAATCCCTCTTATTTAAAGATACTTAAAGCAAAATCAATTTCCATTACCTATAAATAAAAAGTTGTAAGTATCGTGGCTGTTAGTGTACATGTTTGAGGAATGTCATTTTTGTGTATAACTCTCCCCACATAACTGGAGAGTGGAAAGGTGGTAGAGGGAAAGCAATCTATAAAGGGGGATGTTATTAAACCAGGTACCGCACTGGATCACTAAAATTCAACCCCCTGGGGAACTCGGAACTACACCGGCCAATTACCCCTCTATGCTCATCAGTTACTAGTTAAGGGCTGTCTCTGCAGCAAATTCCCTGGGACAGTTCTGCAACAAAGATGCTAAGGGTGTGATTTAGGAATCATGGGGTGCCTTCCACTGAAATGAAGGAGAATCCAAGAGGAAATGGGTGACACTCCAACAAGGCTTACTGCAGTGTTCTATCTAAAGTTAGGGACCTTATAAATTTAGCACAATAGGTACAGCTATCATCAAACAACAGATATTGGGGATCTATTTTTACTAAGACAATATGCTAGTGACTGATGGGATGGCACAAGTAGTAAGTTGGACTATTTCTTTATATTTTAGATGATTTAACATTATACTTCAATTTGACTTCTTTTTTTTTTTTTTTTTTTTTTTTTTTTTGCCTTCCAGAAATTGACAGTCTAATTTTATGGGTCAAGCTGTACACAAAATGACATTCTATTAGCAGGTATGATAATGCGTGAAATAATTAGCAATTTTTCACTTGCAGGCAACATCATTTAATTTTATCTGGTTTGTCCAGAAAATAAAAAAGAATTTATTGTTTACTATTGACTTTTGGCTCCTCAAATGACTACCAGAGAAACCTGTTGATCCAGCAAAGATAAGTTTATTAGACCTACTACACTAAAGAAGGTCAACATATATAGGGTTGTAGGGTCTGGATATACTGATTATAAAGGAAGTCAGCAAGTCAAGCAACTACCTGGGCAGAATTTATAATATGGTAGTCTTGGGTTAAGCGAGCACAGTGAGGCAAGGGCCTTGAAATGAGTTTTGATGTGCAATCTATTGGTCCTAATTTTAATTGGTTCACAATGTTATCTTCCAGGAACAAGTATATTCTGGAGCAAGAAGCTAAGTAATATTTGCTGGATCTCAGTATTGCCTAACACAGGGAAAAGGAATTATGATGGCTTCAGCTCTCCTTGAATAGCTAATAGGCTTAAGAAGAATTAAACAACCAGCTCTCCAGAAAGAAAAGAACTAGGTTATCTTGGGGAATTCAACGGTATTAACGCACAAAAAGTTTCTGGAGTGCTCCTACCACCTTTCGTTCCTGGTGTTTCACCTTAAGGGCTAAATTCCCAACAGAGTGCCAATAGTTGGTCTCGTGTAGGATATGTGATAACCCTGTGGGATAGGGTCTGTAATTTTATATTTCATAAAAGTCACATGGAAAAGAGTACAAATAATTCTTGTAAGTACGAAATTTTGAATGAAACTGTTTCTTTTCACTGTCGTTCAAATTTAACAACTAAATTTTTGTTGTTCCTCAAAATACAAAATTTGCATTTTTAAAATACAATAAATAGGGGCACCTGGGTGGCTCAGTGGGTTAAGCCGCTGCCTTCAGCTCAGGTCATGATCTCAGGGTCGTGGGATCAAGTCCCACATCGGGCTCTCTGCTCAGCAGGGAGCCTGCTTCCCTCTCTCTCTCTCTCTTTCTCTGCCTGCCTCTCTGTCTACTTGTGATCTCTCTCTGACAAGTAAATAAATAAAATCTTTAAAAAAAAATACAATAAATAAATAAATAAATAAGTCATTTATCTCCTCTGATTACTTCCTTACAGTTAACTACTGGCAGTCAACGCTTACCAGTTGTATCTCTATGGCAAGTTCTTCCTGCCTACCCTTTCCTTTCCATCTACCTATAACTGATCTAATCCGTTCTTAAATTATGTTATTTCGAGATTCTTGCCATCGCTTCGTACTTGCCCTCTGCGTTTATAGAATCTCTTGTCTATTTCCAGATGAATAATCTTCTTGAAGCACATTGTGATTCTTTCATTCCTAGCCTTTCCTGATTTAGTTATTCCCCATTCTCCTCAAGTGTCACACACTCTTATTTTCACCTCAAGGATCACTTATAATGGCCTCCGCCCCTATATCTGTACTTATTTTATACTACACACATTCATGTATGCTTTACCTCTAACCGAAACACTCCGTGATGTTCTTAGGGTACCCAGTGATTTCTTAATTTCTAACTCCTTGAGAATACAATGTATGCCAAATTCATCTTCATATTCCCCATATGCTTAACACAGTCCCTTAGGTTGTAATTTGAGGGACTACTCTGATGAATTGAAAATGATTGCCTTAAATGCTACTTTGAAAAAGAGCATGAGGTCAAGTTCAGGATGAATGGGAAGGAATGTTGTATTGATTATTAATGTTTATAATGGGCAGTGTGTATCTGTGTGGAAGCGGGGGGCGATAACAGTAACTGTACCTCGCACTTTCCATTTCTTTCTGAATATTCAATTAATATTTGTTGAATGAAGTTCACTAAGAATTTAGAATAAAGAAATCTCAGAAAAGATCTCTTATATCCTTGCTGGTTGGAGAAATGAGACCACCTCTACCTACAGAGATAATTACAGATAGTAATTGTTAGTGAAAACTAAAGCTATCTGGGTTAGCATGACTCAACTATCTGTTGCAGGAAATTCCTGTCCAAGAACTTAGGGTAATAAATCAATAAATAACTGAGCTGTTTGCTTTAAGAAAATTCCTAAAAACCAACATGTCTGGGCAATTATTTTGTTCTCCTATCAGGGCAACAGATTGCTCACCTGGGCAAACAACTCACTTATCAAACTTCAGCTTATTTTATCAAGATTCATTTAAAGACCTTGTCCTCTTAAGTACACCAATACTAAACTGCTATGTCACCTTAGTATGTTGCCCATGTCCAATCAGTTCCCCACCTTAAACCACCCACTCTAAGACCTACTTAAACGATACTTAAAGCCCTATAAATGTCTTATAAATAACACTTACCTTTTTCAGACACTACCAAGACTTAGGTAGTGCTCTCCCTTACTCTAGGAGGTTAAGGAACAGCTTTGTAAAAATATTTTGTGTTGATATTTTAGAGAGTTGATACCCGATAGTTGATTTAAGTTGATACCATAAAAAAATGGGGACAAATTCAGGAAACTGATAACTTTTTGTTGAGAACTGAGTTGTACCTTCTTAGTTCAGAAAGAGTTTTCAGGAACAGATAATTTGAGAACGGATAAACAATTGTCTGGTACTTTGTAAAGTTGCATGACATTTTTGGACATTTACAGTGGAAGGAAAGGAAGATTGTTAGCCTTAGACACTGTCATTGTCAAGCACACAAGGTCAGTTGATTCCAATCATGGAGAAGTTTTCAAACTACAAAGTACACAAAAGTTTCAGAAGGGCTTGTTTACAACACTGATTAAAGGCCCAGCATCCAAAGACTGATTCAGAGGCCTATGGCAGGGCTCAGGCATCTACCTGTGAAATAAGTCGACAAAAGAATCCCTGACCACGCCCTTAGGGTCCAGGATGACACCTAAAGTCTAGTTACCTAAAACCATTTCTACTACTGGACAATTTCCTCAATGCCCTTTTCATCCAAAACTCAACTTCCTTTTGACCATTTTTATATTTATTTGGCTTTTTTTTTTTTTGCATCTTTTTGATACTTTAAGGATTTTAAAAACAATAGAGAAAGAAAGGGAAGGAAAGATAGAATTTCACCTTACCTAATTTTGTTTTTCTGTCAACATATTTTCTGTATTTTATGAATGATGTGTTTTCCTTTCCTGTAGCAAACCTTCGACTTTGTGTCAGAAATAAAGGAAAACAGGTTTCCTACATCAGGTATACATTAAGGGTTAGCAAGAGGGAAGAGGAAGGAAAAGGTGGGGAGGAACTGAAGATTCCTGAACAACAAACCTTCCTTCTTGACTAGGGCCAGCGTTTAGAGCCCTGCTTGGACTCAGCTATTAAGAGCAGATCTTCTGGACCCATGATAAGGGAAGGTGAAAGAACTCCAAAACCATTGTAATCAACTGTCTGTCTGTCTGTCTGTCTATCTACCAGCAGCTGTTAACAACTTTTTTCTTGCAAAAACCAATGTCTTACGTTGTTCATCCGGACAAATTAAAAAAAAAGAAAAAGAAAATATTTACACATCAAAGACAGTACCATTCTTGTACAGCAGTGTGTTTCCCCAAACACCTTCTTAAACCACTTTGGATGAGATTTTTATTGTCAAATTTATTGGACACCAGCTTTTCCAAGAGCATGCCCTATTTTTTTTTTTTTTTTTATTCTGCATGAATTGTACTAGTCAAACTTGGAATGCAACTTTTTGCATTATGGTTGGATTTGGTGATTGGTTTAAAAATACACACTTTCTAGCTTTTATAACATATAAACCAGATAAATTGTTAATGCTTTAGAATTCCCTAGGCTGTATGAATGATGGAGATTTCTGTGTCATCCCTGATAAAGTTGAGGATACAGAAAACAGTCTTAATCCTCTTTTTATACTGTGCCTGCCTGTCTGTGGAACAAGTTCACAGAATTGATATATAGAAGGAACAGAGCCACAGGCTTAACTTTCAAAGCCAGGTAATATTAAGTAGTCACATATTTTTAATACATTTAAAATATAAATTACTAAATAAATTGACCCAGATAGAGTAACTGTTATACTTAAACAACAAATAAGAGGTTTTTGCAGGCTGAATTCAGCCCAGATAAAATTTCCATTTGTTAGTGTTGCTGTTATCCAAAGTGCCAATGTTTAGTAAAATTTTAATCTTTCATTAAAAATGAAAGGCTATTTTTATGCAAAAAAAGACAATGATAAATATAACCAGAGCCAATCTTTTAATTGTATCTTACAGTGTTCTGTCCCCTATATCTAATGTCTGTACTTTAGCTGTAAGCTTTGGATTATAGTCAACCAGATACATTTTTTTTCCTTTAATTATAATAAGGATGTGTCTATCGGAAGTGGAAAATGCGAACAATTATTTAGATTGTTCAAAAAAATAAGAGCAAGTTCAGCTGAAAATATGCGAGTGAGTAGTGCAGACTGAGGTATTGCAGACATGAGAATTCTATAGAAACACATCCAGTTTTCTATTTTACTTTTGTAGGTAGTTTCTCTTCATTTTTATTTTCTACAGTTTGTGGATTGGTAAATCTGGCTGCAGAGCCTTTTAAGACCATTTTGAGACATTTGGTTTACAAACTGATCATGTGTGGCAGGGCTATCTGTGCCTTTAGACCCTACTCTTAGAAAAGCGAGGAGTATTATGCTGAGTAAAATAAGTCAAGCAGAAAGAGTCAATTATCATATGGTTTCACTTATTTGAGGAGCATAACAAATAGCATGGAGGACATGGGGAGTTAGGAGAAGGCAGTTGGGGGAAATTGGAAGGGGAGGTGAACAATGAGAGACTATGGACTCTGAAAAACAATCTGAAGGGTTTGAAGAGGTGGGGGGGTGGGAGGTTGGGGGAACCAGGTGGTGGGTATTAGAGAGGGCACGGATTGCATGGAGCACTGGGTGTGGTACAAAAACAATGAATACTGTTATGCTGAAAATAAATAAAAAAAATAAAATACAGTATTACAGAGGGGAGAAAAGAAAAAAAAAGAAAAAAAAAAGAAAAGAAAAGCGAGGAGTTCTATGACTTGATGATGAGACTTTTGGATACCAGTAAGGACAGGGGTGGGGAGGATTTTTAAGTTGTTCTTTAAATCCTATGTAGGCAATAATCAAATCTACTTACATGTGAGGAAAGTCTTGTTCATATTTGTTCACCTTGTAAAGGAAATGAAATCAATCATAACTTGTAGCCAATTAGCCGCTTATTATAGGCTAGCCATGGCACATTTTAGGATGATTTTTCTGCCTAGATTTTCATGAAGAGTAGCTTGGGTCTCTCCATTTTGTGTTGATTCTGAAATTTTTGGTAGAATTTTCTTCTTTGGTTCTTAGACCAAATACAACTTCAATCCTCATAAGATCAGTTTTTCCTTTTTTTTTTTTTTTTAAAGATTTTATTTATTTATTTATTAGAGAGAGATCACAAGTAGGCAGAGAGACAGGCAGAAAGAGAGGGGGAAGCAGGCTCCCTGCCGAGCAGAGAGCCCACCGCGGGGTTCAGTCCCAGGACCCTGAGATCATGACCCGAGCCAGAGGCAGAGGCTTTAACCCACTGAGCCACCCAGGTGCCCCTTCAGTTTTTCCTTTTACTTGATAAAAATGACAAGTAACTATTCGTTATGGCAGTGAAAATAAATCTGCCAAGAGCAATTTACTCTTACTTTGCCCATGCTGAAAGAATTTGGGAACTCTCTGGTCCTCCTCACCTTTATACCTCCCGAGCATGGTCTCTTTCCTTTCTCTCTATTCCCATTGTTGCTGTCATGGTCTGAGTTCTTATCATTTCTAATGCAGACCACTGCAATAGTCTTCTAATTAGTCTCTCTGACTCTAGTTGCAATCCTTCCTCTTTGCTCTAGATGCCTTCTAAAATATACATCTGACCACATCACATTCTGTTAAAAATTCTTCAATGGGCTCCACACTGTCTGCTTGGTGATATACAGATTCACTCATAAGTCATGCATGGGTTTGCTTGGTCAGGCCCCTGCCTTTCTGTGCAGTATAATGTCTCCTTCCTTCTCCTTTTTAGCATAAACACCAGAAATAAGATACTCCATAAGCTCTCTTATACCTTGATTCCTTCACCTAGAATGTTGTCAAATTTTTCTAACTTTATGTACTATACATCCATCAAGTCCTCAATCAAACCACTTTAGGTGAAGCCGTTCTTGGTGTATTCCAGAAAAATTACATTGTCTTCTCACATTTCCATTGTACTCTTTATGTCCATCCAAATATATCCATAGTATATATCTTCATGCCTGTCAATGAGCTAGACTATAAACACCCTGAGCACAAGGAAAATCTTTTAATTCTTTAATTCCAAATTCCTGGTAAAGGGAATAAAGTTGTAGTGCTCAATGAATATTACAGACTGACTGAATAGGCTTCATTTATATATAGTTATACATCTGATCAAAGGTAATGGATTTTTAGGCATTGGGAAATGGGGCTTGAAATACCAAATTCTACCTGCAAATCTGTAGTAAACAAGCATATACTGTGCATAGACAGGACTCTATACTTGATGCTGGGCAGGACATATAAACTCATTCAACATGTTTCTATTTAGTGCATGTCAACACTGTTCCGGGCATTTGGGAGACATTGCTGAGAGATATAATCCTTATCCTAAATTGCCTGCACGGTATAGAGTACAAGACTTCATTAAACCATACTCTGACCAACTGTGCCTTAATTAATTTAAAGTCAAAGTAAGACTATAAATGAGGGCTCCTCCAATTCACTTATCTTTCCATAGTTTATTATGGTGCTTCTCAAATCTCAAAGTGCATATGAATGCAGATTCTGATTCATTACATCTGATGTGAACCTGATATCCTGCTTTTTTAAAAAGCTCTCAAGTGATGCTAACATTAGTGGACCATGCAGCCTTTTTTTTTTTTTTTTTTAAAGCAAAGGCTTACAGTTCCAGAACAATACTGATCCTTCCTAGGAATGAACCTCTCTCATAATACCAAACCTCTAGAGCACCTTCACTGTGTTCTTCAGAACCATGGATCAGAATGAAGTATATAAAGATGGAGCTAGGCTAACCATGTAGGGTGTGCTAGGGAGGTTTAGAGACAGGGCTTCCAAAGAAGTTCTTAGGGTTCATCTACTCCTAAACAGAGGCAAGGAAGAAAAGAGGAAAAAAGGTAGTTGGATGATATGGGAAATTGTTTCCAAAAGTTGCAGTGGCAGCTCTCTAGAAATTAAAGCTGGTCCCAACCTAGCCTAAATGATGGAGAAACAAATGCCTCTGGATAGTAACAAACTTATTTCAAATAGGCATGTCCTTGTCCAGCTTCCTTACGAAACTACTTTGTATAGATTCTGTTGCCATTTCCCCCATAAGACAGTGCTCTACACAGAATACAGGTTAAACGTACGTGGAATGAATGACTGAAAAAAATATTGTTCTTTATGTTACAAGCTTTCAGAATTTAAGCGACTTATCTGACCTATTTGTTACAGAAGACAGTTTAGGCCTTATCGAAATGCTATTGTTAAGCATTGAATTATGCTGGCTTATGTGGGTTAAAAAAAACTTTCAAGAAAAGTACACATTACATAAACTGCGTTTTAACTGAGTAGGATGGCTGGCATTTAAGCACTGTGGTTTTTATGTTCTGTGCTGGTTGTCTGCCACAGTCTAGCTCAAGTTTAACATTAAATAATGTTAAGTATGTGAATTTGGGGGAGAATTTGCATTTATATCTCATATGGTTTGTTACCCAAATGGAATTGAGTGGCTACATTTTTCTATTTTTTTCATGTCTTATTTTGTTAATCATCCAAACACATTTGTTCCCTTCCATACAAATGAGCAGCTTACCTTCCACCTTTGTGAAATTGCTGTTAATCATTCTCTAATGTCTGCATTATCCCATTTAAACTGTTCCCCTGTGGTTTTACAATTCCTTCTGCTCACTAATCCAAGGAATGATGTGCAACAAGCAAACATAGAGAAACAAATAGGTTTTTCTTGCGAATCATCATTGTAAGCCTCGTCAGCAACATTAGAGTTTCTCATACTGTTATTTAAGAGTCCAATAAATCTACAGATAGAGCATCCCAGCCAATGAGCTTGAAATTTGTCCAAGTAATGATATTAACCCGGATACTTTTACAACCATGATCCACACCCACTTCTCATACCTAACCTTAATCTTGGCTGATGGAACATTAACCTTAAAACTTGGGGACGCCTGGGTGGCTCAGTTGGTTAAGCAGCTGCCTTCGGCTCAGGTCATGATCCCAGCGTCCTGGGATCGAGTCCCACATCGGGCTCCTTGCTTGGCGGGGAGCCTGCTTCTCCCTCTGCCTCTGCCTGCCATTCTGTCTGCCTGTGCTTGCTCGCTCTCTTCTCTCTCTCTGACAAGTAAATAAAATCTTTAAAACCAAAAAAACAAAAAAAAACAAAAAAAAAAACTTGACCATGGTGGGGGCATCTGAGTTGCTCAGTCAGTTAAGTCTGCCTTCCTCTCAGGTCATAATCCCAGGGTCCTGGGATTGAGCCCCGCATCACATTCCCTGCTTAACGGGGAGTCTACTTCTCCCTCTGCCCCTCCCCCTGCTCGTGCTTGGTCTCTCTCTCTCAAATAAATAATATAATTAAAAAAAAACCCCTAACCATGGTGAAAGAAAAATTGACATGAGACATATAATGGAAAAAGAAAATACATAGAATTTCCTAAGAGATATGTTCCTCTTGTCACCCAAACTTATCTCAGATCATAAAATATCTCTATGTAATTGTTACATGAGCATCATATATACATCAATACATCAATAAATATTGCCAAGTAGCTGCATGGAATGTAGAGGCCTCTAATCAGTTAGCTGGATATTTCTTAAATATCTGAATATTTCATGTTATATAAATAAAATATCCAAATAATTAACTGAAATTTATCATTCTCATGTGAGTGTTTCATACTTTGTATACAAATACCTAAATATGTATTTTGGATCAATATCTTATCTAGCTTTCTGGGATTATATAGCTATACATTATGTATCCACAGTAATGTCACATTTATTTTTATGAATAAATGCTACAATTTTTAATTGGTAAATTAAACTAAGAACTAATAATAGTTCACTGGGGCTAGGGAAGGAGGCAGGATGAGAACAATGACGAGGTGTACATCTCATTTATTCATTTCCTTTCTAACTACTACCTGAGATACTGAATACAAAAAAAAGTATGCAAGAATAATAATAAAATAAGAAGTTGAGTAAATGCTAAAAATACCAATATCACATTAAAATACTGAAATAAAACCTCTTCTTCTCTATCAGTTCGGACCCAAGCAAATTTTTCAACTCAGTAAATAAAATTACCCTTCATGCCACAATTCTAAATTCTCCTTTTGCACTCTACATGTCTAGGGTCTTTTTCAATGTCACACTATAATTATGCTCAAGTGTGGGTGATTAGGAAAGGAGACTATTCCCCTATTATTTTTTCCTTGCCTTGTGGGAAGTTACAGCAGGATGTGAAATATTATCATGTGTATTGTGCCATGCCTCTGTTCCTATGTTCATTAGGCAGCCCATTTGACTACCATTGTAGGAAAAGTTGATTTGAACATGAAATACACCACTGCTAATTTTTACCTTCACTGTATATTCAGTATAAGTATAGAATACCCATGTAAGCTGAAGTCCCCTCAATCTCTGACGGTGTTCTTAATTCTGATGTTCTCTTTTAACCTACAGCACCATTGACATAAATGCTTATACTCCTGCTCTTATCTCTACCAAAGTCTTTTATAGACAACCCCTTTCTATGATTTACACCTCATTATAAAAATCAAATTTCTTGGCTGTCAGAAAGAAATTGAGTGCAGCAAGCCGGGAACTAGTTCTCTGACATCCTGAGATGGCATATCAGCCTGGAGGTGTAATTCCCAAAACAGAACGCTGGAATTATAGATACCACCTACATTCATTCATAAATAGAAGAAATAATGATGGCACAGAACAGTGATTTTCAAGACATAGTGCAAAAGATTCTAAATAATATTTAAATTAAAAAAATTGATCTATGACTAAAGATATGAAAATTCACCAGGACTCATTTCCCTCTTGCACCATAAATTATTATCACATTTATCTTATTGGAAAAACAGAAATATGAATGGTTTATAAAATGAAATATAATGGTTAACCTCTCTACAGAGGGAGGGTCTACCATTTCCTTAAAGCTCTACCACTAATCTTGATAACACTAGTTATTTTTACTATTTGAACTTCAATCTGTCCCTTTGACCATTTTAAGGAATTATGTAGGCACAGCATATAACTTTGATTTTTAACTAATTATGAAGTAAAGTTTCTTAAAGCACCTACAGTAATTTGGATCATGTGAGAAGAACTAAAATTAGACTTAAGAACTTCATAAACCATTTCCTCTCATTCACTATTCATTAATGTGTCCATTTTTTATTTTTTTATTTTTTTTATTTTTTTTTTTAAGATTTTATTTATTTATTTGACAGAGAGAGATCACAAGTAGATGGAGAGGCAGGCAGAGAGAGAGAGAGAGGGAAGCAGGATCTCTGCCGAGCAGAGAACCCGATGCGGGACTCGATCCCAGGACTCTGAGATCATGACCTGAGCCGAAGGCAGCGGCTTAACCCACTGAGCCACCCAGGCGCCCAATGTGTCCATTTTTTAAAAGAATCATGGATTCTTCTTGTACTCAGCTCCCTCCACTCCCCATTCTCTCACCATCAGCATCTAACACATGTTCTTATATGTTCAGTAAATGTATGTAATGGATTTATGTGTCTGTTAGTTATATGTATGTGTTTCTTTCTCTTTAATGAGACAGGGTGTAGAGTATTCATCCCTTGAAAGCTTTGAGAAGTAAATAAAACCTATGTTTTTTAATATGATGCATTATTCCCCTCAGGAGCCTGGGCCAGATGATCTCTAGTTGTTTTCTGATCTATAACTAAACGATCAATGAGCCATCATCAGGTTATTCTGTATCATTTAGTACATAGTCGTTATTGCTCAAGAATACTAAATGGTGCCCCTGGGGTCTGAAAAAATTAATGTACAACCCTTAGGGTCCAAATTATTGCCAGGGAGTGATTTAGGTAATGAGATATAAATTCCATTAATACCTCTCTAAGCAGTTAATCAGAAGGTGAAATAATAATGGTAATAAATAAAGAATTAAATGTGTTTTCTCATTTGGTCTCCCATGGACAGAAAGAATAACTATTAGGTGTGTTCCTCATAAAAATCTTTAATAAATTTTAAGGTAGTGATCAAGACTTCCCTTGGGTTTCTCACCTCTACACTAAATATTCCCTATTCCTTTAATCTTTATATAAAAGATCTGTTTTCATCCCTTTAATCACCTTCATTGGTCTTTTCAATGTCCTTCTCAGTTTATCCACATCTTTATCATGTTCTAACCACTAATACTAATCTGATGAAGGACTAGAATATATTCTAGAAATATTTCTAGAATATATATTCTAGGAATATATATTCTAGAATATATTTCTAGAATAATATATTTCTAGAATATATTCTAGAAATAGAAAATATTCTATTTTTTTTTTACATTTAATAAAATGTTTATTCAGGATGGTAACACAAGACAAATCATGCAAGAGCTCAGTAAAAACAAAACAAAACAAAACAAAAATCAGAGAGTATAAGGAATGGCAATTGGTTGCTGCCAATTAAGAAAAAAATGTAAATCATTTTACCACGTGAAAGTGATACGAAAACCCTTCTGAATCTGAGCAGGGACATGGCTGTAGTCATCTTTCGTGATGTGCTCCTTCTTGCCTATACTTTCAAATGTTAGCCTAATCTCATGTCATGACACCATGACAACTTTATAAAGGGCAGATCTATAGTTTCTATAATGACAAATTGCAAGTATGGGTAACCATTCTAGCCAGTAATAATAGTACCTAAAACCTCTCTGGTTAATACACCAACTTACGAACCATGATGTGATTACTTTTGACACCAAAGCATTTCAATCACCACAAGAAGTAATGCAGCAATATTGATGACCACTGCAGTAGGACTATAAAAACATATATATATAAGTCTTTCAGGTCTGAGAAGAACTATTGGTGACCAGTCATATCAGGCTTTTCCCTCAGTAATCACATCTATCTACAAAAGAATACTGAATCTAATAAAAGAACATAAGATCACTCTGCTTTATGCTTTGGTGTTGGTGTGGTAGCCTCTGCTTGGTACTTCTTACTATCCTATTTTTATCAAGCTTGTCAATAATTTGGCTAACTAGTGTTCTTGGAAATAGCCCTCATTATAGCTAAAACCAAACCAAAACAAAACAAAACACAAAAGAGTCAAATATGAGATTACTATGACACACACTTCATTCAGTTGCCTGGTTGTTGCTTGTTCTCCCTTGTACTAGCATTTTATTGATATATGAGAATACTAGTGATCTGAAATTCTCCAGTTTCCCTAAGGAAAATGAAAAAGAATTATATGCTCTATAAACCAATGACTAGGATCAGGAGCTTAGTGTGAAATTCATCGAAATCTGTTTATTTTTCCATATGTGAGACTCAGTTTTGCCTAAAGCCTGATGCAACTGTCTTGCTACAGTCAATCTCCTTCCAAATGGAAGGGTCTACTTTAGAGCTAGATGTGTCACTTAGCAGAGTTATTTCAAAAGATGGTTCAGATTATGACCTTACTGAAATTCACCATTGGTAAGAAGAGAGGAAAGGGATCCAGTCAATGAAGGCCAAAAACAGATGGTCTGTCCTTCCTAGTTCATGTCTCTTTACCACTGTGATACATTTTCAACTCTTCCACTAAGTAATTACATCCTACTAAGCATTCTCAATCACTTCAATAGCTCCTTTAGCTCTTGAAGTTACCATCTACTTGCAAGTAAGGAATAATGTGAAAACAGGTGGTCAATGAGAGGAAGGAAAGTCAAGTCACCTATAATGCTATGCATGACAGCAACAGTTTTATTCGCACAAGGACAACTGACTGTAAGAAGAACGGTAAAGAATGGTTCGGAGAACAGCTTATTTAAACTAAAAAACAAACAAAATAAAACAGCAAAAAAACCCAAAACAAAAGCAGTCCTAATCCTACAAGGAAGGAGACTAACCCAGATGGTAAGCAAAAAGTCAAAGGGATTGGTCTTCATCTGACAACAGGTACGGTCAGATCAGACAGATACTATTTAGATATGAGGGAAGATACAGATGTGTATCTTTACTTAGGCTTCAGGGAATGTAAGGTTACTGTTTTGGAAACTTAACGAAAAGACCTGGTACTTTATTGGTAACAGACATTATTTTCATAGTAAAATCAGTAAAATTAGTACAAGTATTATTGGCAATGTTAGATATCCATACTTACATATATCATAATCAAACTGTTGAAAGACAGACAGAGTTTTGTTTGTTTGTTTGTTTAAGATTTAGCTATTTATTTTAGAGAGAGAGAGAAAGTGAATGGGAGGAGCAGAGGAAAAGGGAGAGAGAATCTCAAGCAGACTCCATGCTGAGCACACAGCCCCATGCAGGGCTCAATCTCACTCACTTAGATCAGGACTTGAGCCAAAATCAAGGGTCAGATCCTTAACCAACTGCACCATCCAGGAGCTCCATGACAGATTCTTGAAAGTGACATGAGATAAATAACTTATGTGAAAGAGATCTTCATTAAGATTAACAGCTGACTTCTTATCAGAAACCACTGAGGTCAGAAGGCAGTGGGATGACATATCTGAAGTGCAAAAGAAAAGGACTGTCAATCAAGAATTCTATATCCAACAAAATTATATTTCAAAAATAAGATACTCCTAGATAAAGAAAAACTAAGATAATTCATCACTACTGCTACAAGAAATATTAAAGAGAGTCCTTCAAGCTGAAATGAAAGAATACTAAACAGTAACTTGAATCCACATGAAAAAATAAAGGGGAAAAAAAGCTTATAAAGGCTCATTAAAAAAAAAAGATTCATTCATTAAAAAGGAGGGCTGCAGATTGAAGACCTCTGTGTATATTACCCTTTTCATTAAGGACCATAAAGAAAGAAAATTGGATTAAAATAGCTAAATGTTCTTAAAACAATTCTCACAAATGACAATAATTATAGATCTTGGTTTCTTTGGTTCCTTTGGCTCTAATCTTTAGTAGCTTGTTATGATGTAGAACAGCACATCAAATATTTTCCTCATGACACACATATAATATCCTCATGTTACAGGCCATGGGTCGAGATTCCAGTTCAAATGCAATTAGGTTTAAGTGATATGAGAGAAGCCACAGGAAATGTGAGAGCTGTCAAATACTACACTGTCTTCACTACTGAGCTAGACTGCACCAGAAATAGGCTAGCCTTTAAGATTTACAATTCTAAACTTGATCTTGGGCCAATCTTTACCAAATATGTATTTTAACGATAGGCTAAAAGGGTTTTTGTTGGTGGCTGTGGTGATTAAAAAAAAAAAGTAGAAAGAGATCTTATTAATATAACTATATAGGTAAATAAAAAGCATATATTTTGGGTTTTGACTCTTTTATCTGATTTAAAGGCAACTGCATAAAGCAATAATATAAAACTATGTTGATGGGCTTATAGTGGATAAAAATCTGAGTTGTATGACAATAATAACACAAAGGAAGGTGAAGAAACACAGCTAAATAGGACCAAAGTTTTTTAGAGAATTGAAATTAATATGGCATCAATCTGAACTAGATTGATATAAACTAAGTGTTCACTGTAATCCCTAGGGCAGCCATTCAAAAAAGTATAGTAAAAAGAAATGAGAAGAGAATTAAAATAATACACTAGAAAATACCTATTTAACACAAAAAAGGCAATAATGGAAAAATAGAGGAGCAAAAAAAAAAAAAAACAGCACAAGCTTTAGGAAACTAACATCAAAATGTAGATGTTAATGCTACCTTATGGGCAATTACATTAAATATAGTTGGATTAAGCACTCCAATCAAAGGCATATTGGTAGATGGAATTAAAAAAAAAAGATCCAACTATCTGCTCTCTACAAGAGAGACATTTTAGGCTCAAAGACACAAACAGATTGAAAATAAAAGAATGGAAAAATATATACTGTGCAAATAGTAACCAAAAGAAAGCTAGAGTCAGTATACCAATATCAAACAACATAGTCTTTATTTTGAGGCCATTCAAAGTCAAAGAGAAGCATGAAATTCCTAGGCCATTAATTGCCTCACTCCAGGGTAATGGTTTAGAAAGTAAGGAGCATCTACCACCAATTCCTACCTCTTAATTATTGTCCTCTCCTTTTCTGTGGCCTACGGAAACAGAAATTGCATAAAAAAAACTAGAGGTGATTACAAACTCTGTCTAAAATAGAGATGTTTTGATTTTTTTTAAATTCCATTAAGAAATACTTCTCTACTTTAAGATCTTGAAGATATTCTTCTATGCTTCTAAAGACTTACTGTTTTTTCTTTAATATGAAGATCTATACTTTATCTGCAGTTGGCTTTTCTGTGTAGTTGGGAGATATGAGGTATGAATTAGGAGATATATATCCCCCCCTCAATGGATGGATATCCAATTCACCTAGCAACTTATTAAAATGACCATCCTTTCTCCATTACCCCCTCCATTACCTAGCTTTGTTGTGGTTTTGAAGATCTTTTTTTTCCCTCCCCCTCTTTTACCTACCTAATGAGAGTTTTGAAGATGTTATCCAGTAAATACTGATGCACAAAAAATCAGAAGTCCAGTTCTTGAAAATAAAAATATTGATGCTATTGTTTCTACTTTCCTCAGTGCTTTGTAGTCTAGCAATGCTTAACACATATTCCCTTCTCATGATTTTTAATTTCTTTGAAAAATAATATTTTTACTAATAAGGAATATTGTTCATTGATTCCAAAAAATTAAAAATTATAACAGAATATAAAGCAGAAAATAAGAATCACCCATAATCCCACCAACCAAATGAAAATAACTAAACATTTTTGATGAGTTTTTAAATTTTTTTCTAACAAGTTCATTCTTAATATTTAATTCAAAGTTACTAAGTACATAAAAGCACAGAAATTAAAACATAGAAGATTACTTCTTACCAAAATATGTACTTAAGAACACTTAACAAGACAGAAGGGAACAAGATGGCACAGACTCATCTTTCTCTGTTTTTCTCCAAATACAGCTAAAAACTCTGAAAATAACCCAAATCAGCTCTGAAAGTTGAAAAGAGGAAGGTGAATTAGCTAGAAATCTCAGAACCAAGAGGAAACATAGCAGTCTGGCATCTTCTGACCTTCCCTTGTCCCTATTTGCACCAGTAGAAGGAGAACTAGGCCCAACATCTTCTGGTCACCAACTAAATGGCAGAATATGGTCTAGAAAACTGAATTCCTTTTCCAGATTGAACAATCAGCCTGGATTATTGTTCTCTGTCCCATGGCCAAGATTATCCCTGGCCTCCAAACTCAGAAACACAAGGCAGCCTCGATTGAGTGGGAACCCTGCCAACAATAGGAAGTTCATGAACCATCTCTACCCCATGAACAGGAGTGTCCCTTCCCTTAAAAACCTAAAGACTCTAAGTCCCTAGCCTTGTGGTTGGCATCAAAAAAACAAACAAACAAATAGAAACAAACAAACAAACAAATCTGAGACCAACCAGCACCGGGCAGGTAAACCAAAGAGACAAAAACAGACTATAAAGGCTCATAAAGATAAATTGTCAGTGCAACTGTAGGCCATAAAATATAGGTCAGGACCTGCATGCTTAACCAGAACATAAGATATAGAAAACCATAGAACATTTAGAAAACATGAAGAAGGTGACTGTGCAATAAAGCAGAAAACTTAAATGGGATCCAGAGTACTCAAAATAATAATCAAAATTTCCAGGATACATTTGAAAATCATTTGCCACAACAAGAGATAGGAAAACTACAACTTGAATGAGAAAACACAGCAGATACCAATACTAAGATAAATAGGCTATACTGAAATTATTTAACAAGAATTTTATCATAGCCATCATAAAACTGCTTCAACAAAGAATTATAAATACCCTTGAAAAAAAAAAAACTCACCAAAAATAAAAAAGACCAAATGAATATCATAGAACTAAGAAATACAATAACTGAAATTTAAAAATAAATTCAATGGAGGGGCTCAATAGCAGAATGAATATGGCAAAGGAAGGAATCAGCAAACTTGAAGTTAGAATAACAAATTACTCAATCTGAACAGCAGAAAGAAAACACACACACACTCAATGCATGCATGTGCACTAATAAGAGAAAAAAATGTTCATTTCATCAGAGTGCCAGAAGAAAAAGAGAAAGAGAATGGGGCTAAAAACATATTGAAGAAATAATGGCTATAAAGTTCCTAAATTTGGTCAAAGACATGCACCTACAGATTCAAAAAGTTGAGCAAACCTCAAATTGAATAAACTTAAATCCACACCAAAAAACATTAAAATTAAAATTTTAAAGACAAAGACAAAATTCTGAAAGCAGTCAGAGAAAAAAGCAGCCAAGAAGATACTACCTATAGGGGCTCCTGGGTGGCTCAGTGGGTTAAAGCCTCTGCCTTCAGCTCAGGTCATGATCCCAGAGTCCTGGGATCGAGCCTCGCATTGGGCTCTCTGCTCAGCAGGGAGCCTGCTTCCTCTCTCTCTGTCTGCCTCTCTGCCTACTTGTGATCTCTGTCTGTCAAATAAATAAATGAAATCTTAAAAAAAGAAGAAGAAGAAGAAGAAGGAGAAGGAGAAGGAGAAGAAGAAGATACTACCCATAGGGGGACAATATTATTTTCATCTTAAAGTAAAGAACAGTCAACCCCAAATATATCCTTTAGGGATAGAGGAAAAAATAAGGACAAAGAAAATTTAAGAAAATTTGTCACCAGCAGACTTATCTTTAAGAATAAAGAAAATCTCTAAACAGAAAAAAATGGCAGCAAGGTAAGATTTGAAATTCTAGAAAGGAAGGACAAACCATGCAATGGGTGAAAATAATGTTAAGCAGACCATTCTTCTCTTCATGATTTTTTAAAAATCACATTTGATCATTGAGGCAAAAATTATAAGACCATCTATTCAACATGCATATAGAAAATATTTAAGATAATTGTATTTTCAGAGTTGAAATATAAAGAGACCTAAATGAAATAAGGTTTCCACACTTCACTGGAAGCAGTAGAATGCTAAGACTAGCGCATTGTGATAACTTATATAGGTACATTATAATAGCTAGAGCAACTTCTAAGAAAACTATAGAAAAATTACTCTCAAAACCATTAGGAATTAAAATGGTCAAGTAACTCACAGAAGGGCGAGAACAGAGAGAGGTATGAGAATAAACAGAATAAACTGAAAAACTATGGCAGACTTAAGCCTTGTCATATCAATAATTACCTTCAATGTGAGTGATCTAAATATACCAATTAGAAAACAGAGTTGGCAGAATGGATTTAAAAAACATGACCCAACTATAGGCTGTCTACAAGAAATTAACTTCAAAAACAACATAGGTATGTCTTTGGAGAAGTGTCTGTTCATGTCTTCTGCCCATTTTTTGACGTGATTATGTGTTTTGTGTGTGTTGAATTTGAGGAGTTCTTTATAGATCTTGGATATCAGCCCTTTTTCTGTAGGGTCATTTTGCGAATATCTTCTCCTATTCCGTGGGTTGCCTCTTTGTTTTGTTGACTGTTTCCTTTGCTGAGCAGATGATTTTGATCTTGATGTAGTCCCAGAAGTTTATTTTCCCTTTTGTTTCCTTTGCGTTTGGAGACATGTCTTGAAAGAAGTTGCTGTGGCCCATGTCGAAGAGGTTACTGCCTATGTTCTCCTATAGGATTTTGATAGATTCCTGCCTCCAGTTGAGGTCTTTTATCCATTTTCAGTTTATTTTTGTGTATGGAGTAAGAGAACGGTTGAGTTTCATTCTTCTATACATAGCTGTCCAATTTTCCCAGCACCATTTATTGAAGAGACTGTCTTTTTCCCACTGTATATTTTTTCCTGCTTTGTCGAAGATTATTTGACCATAGAGTTGAGGGTCTAATAGCTAACAGACACATGAAAAAATGTTCATCATCATTAGCCATCAGAGAGATTCAAATCAAAACGACATTGAGATACCACCTTATACCAGTTAGAATGGCCAAAATTAACAAGACAGTGAACAAAAAGTGTTGGAAAGAATGTGGAGAAAGAGGAATCCTCTTACACTGTTGGTGGGAATGCAAGTTGGTGCATTCACTTTGGAAAACAGTGTGAAGATTCCTTAAGAAATTAAAAATAGAGCTACTCTATGACCCTGCAATTGCACTACTGGGTATTTACCCAAAGATAAAGATATAGTGAAGAGAAGGGCCATCTGTATCCCAATGTTCATAGCAGCAATGGCCACGGTCGCCAAACTGTGGAAAGAACCAAGATGCCCTTCAATGGACGAATGGATAAAGAAGATATGGTTCATATATACAATGAACTATTATGCCTCCATCAGAAAGGATGAATACCCAACTTTTGTATCAACATGGACGGCACTGGAAGAGATTATGCTGAGTGAAATAAGTGAAGCAGAGAGAATCAATTATCATATGGTTTCACTTACTTGTGGAGAATAAGGAATAACCCAGAGGACATTGGGAGATGGAGAGGAGAAGTGAATTAGGGGAAATCGGAGGGGGAGACAAACCATGAGAGACTATGGACTCTGAGAAATAAACTGAGGGTTTTGGAGGGGAGGGGGCTGGGGGGGGTTGGGTGAGTCTGGTGGTGGTTATTAAGGAGGGCACATATTGCATGGAGCACTGGGTGTGGTGCATAAACAATAAATTTTGGATCACTGAAAAAAAAATAAAATTAAATTTAAAAAAATAGGTAAGTTGAACATAAAAGAAGGGGAAAAGATAACACCATGTAAACATGAGTTTAAAAGAAAAAATCAGAGAGAATTCTTAACATACTCATGATGTTCAAATGCTCTAAGACATGGGCTCCATGTTTGTGAAATTGTTGATGACTACAGATTTGCAGAGTATCTTAGCTCTTCCTGAACCAAACCACTCAGGTATTAAGTAAAGATCTTACTAATATATACTTTTTTAAAACAGTAAGAACTAGAAAACCATCTAGATGAGCACACTGATCTGAAATTGCTTCCAGGAGGTTGCTGGTCAGAAAAGCTGCCAAAGTTAAAGGAAACACATATGCAAGATCAGTTAGATAAATGAGGGCCCAGCCTCATGGTTTGCATTTGAAAGAGTTTTAAAGCATTACAAAAATAGCAGTAGAAGAGGGATGACTGAAAAGATGATTTTTATCCTCAGTTCTAGGGTGTGGCTTGTGGCTCTGTTCTTTTCAACATCTGTCAGTCTCTATCAATAAATGCCTGCATAAAAATTCAGGCAATTATCATTTGAAAGGTTATAAAATTGTCCAGACAGTGAAATTCACCCTCTCAGTTGTAGTTTGACAGCAAGGTTGATAAGTTAGATCCAAATAAAATTAGCCTTCAATAAGATGCTTTCACATTACTGTAATAAACTTCCTGGCACATATAGTACCTTTTAGAGGACCAGAAAACCTGTTGACTAGACCTGGCAGCATGCAGTCCACTGAAGTGCTGGAAGCCGGAAGGTGGGGGGTGGAGGAGTGGTGTAGGGGGTAAGGGGGGTGGGGGTGGGAGTGGGGGGTAGAAATTGTGCCTTGCCCCACTTTTTCCCCTTAGACCACTATAGAAAGTGAAGCTGTTTTTTTTTTTTTTAACATAGATGAAAATATACTAGACTTCCTGTATTTCAATCAATTCTAAAATGTCCTGTGGGTTCTAGAACCAATGAAAGCTACCCTGAAACTGCAGAAAAATCCAGTGATTGCCCCAAACTTACATGTAAATGCCCATATAAGAACTGCCATAGATCTACAGATGGCCAGCCCTGAACTAGACACTCCCATAACGTGATGAAAGGAGCCACAAGACAGCACAGCATGACATCAGAGTGGACATAAGGTATGATCCTCTCCCACAATCTTTCATGACCAATCATCATTTTTGTTAGAAATACTCATTTAGATGTTGAGTCTGAGTGCAACCCTTTTTTCTCTCAGCCACATTCTGTCCCTAGTCAGATGGAGTAAAGGGACATACTCTATGAAACAGTGATAAGTAAATTGATTTCACACTTCTAACATCAGATTATACTGTGACCTAGTGGGGGGATGGCGGGTAGGGTATGATGGGCTTAGATCATCTTTCTAGCATTTAAAATTTTCTTCCTTCAATTCAGAACAATTCAATTCAGTTCCATAAACAGTTATTAGCCATTTGATGTGAAAGGAACTCTATAGTGCCAATAAAACCAGAGGAAGACAGAAGCAGCTGTCAGTCATAAAGAAGTATATTAAATACAACAACAATATCACAAGGTAAATCTCTGCCTTCTTCCCTCCTTTTTCCTCTTTTCCCTTTCCTTCCTTCCTTTTCACTTTTTTTCCCCCAGCTTCATTGAAATTTAACTGACATAAAACATGGTGTAAGATAAGGTGTACAACATGATGTTTTGATACATGTATATTGTGCATTTGATACACATACACATTTATTCATGAAATGATTACCACAACAGAGTTAATTTAACACACCCATCATCTCACAAAATTACCATTGTGTGTGTGTGTGTTGGGAACATTTCTTCCTGAGGTACTGTCTTCGCAAAGAGACATTAACAATGTAAATTTTGAATGCCACCTATCATTTCTCTAGCATCTTTCACTTGCCAATCAAAGACAATAATGCCCTCATAACAGTAGGTGCCATAAAAGCAGTCACTCCCTTTGCAGAGACCTGAGAGCAAGAAGGACTTTCTCAAGGTCACCTTTTACTTTTCCAATGCACATAATTCAAGCCCCAGCACCTCTGCTCTTTGGTAAAGGCATCTCTCATACTGCAGTTTCCTTACACCAACAATAACGCACTACTGGTGATTTTCATCTACTTCCCTATGAAAACATGATAGAATGCACCTCTTCTCTGGGTTATTTCCATAGCTACTGTATTTATTATATTAATGTTTATCACTTGGACGTCATTTAATGAATGTCGGCAGGGGGGAGGGAGGACATAGAATGTTCACTGAAAGAAGCTGTGCCATTAATTCAAATGGATGGTAAAGACAAGCGTGCACATTCACATGGCCATATGGGGGCTGTTTTAGGGCACTGAAGCAGTTAATTTTGTTTTAAAGACACAAGCTTAGATAAAATAGATCTTTTTGACTTTGTTGAGAATTGAAATTATAAAGCATGGAAGGCTTCAGATCAAAATGCCATATTATTCTCCCCTCCCCACCTTATCTGAGGAGTGTAATGCCCTTACAACAGCCCACTTCTTGAACTCTTTCCAGTTTCAGATATTTCCTATCTCTTTTAATACCTCATTGCTTTTGCATCAATTACAGCCTGACCTAAAGCTGCACTGGAAGTGGAAGTGATATATAGTGGAATCCATTTAAATGAATTTCTGATGAAAGAATAAAACTGTTAAAAGAATAAATTTACTGCACACAAATTTATACAAATCCCGTATATGCTGTGAAATCCTCTTAAATGAAAAACTGATGAAAGATTAAAATGTTAAATGAATTAAAATCCGCCATACTGGTGAAATATAATGATGATTTGACCTACTAAATGAATGGCTGAAATGAAGATATAAATTTGAAGTGCTCCAATGTATGTCAATTTTAAATGTGTGGTGAGCCAGCATAACACAAAAATATGGCTCTTGCTATTAAAGGAACACATTCTTTGTTGAACCAGCCATTATTTAGAAACACCTGTGTTGTTCTTTGCATAATGGAAAAGGCAAATATCCTGTTTCTCACACAGGTAGCATTATGCATTAACTTCTCTCTCTTTCCTAATCCTTTATCATTTGGTCTCTCTAGGTTATGTTTCAGTTTGTATATAGTACCTAAAGGGTGGATAAGAATTGGCCATTTCCCATGGCCATTTCTACCTTTCAACAGGGCTCCTTACTAAAACAGTGGTTAGATCTTGTTCACTGAATATACATTAGCCAAAAGCTAATATTAGGATATAAATTTTCAGTGAGACACAGGGAGTTAGCCAAGCAATTCCTATTAAGAATTACTACTCTACCTAATTCCCACTTGAACATTAAAAAAAATAAAAAATCTGTTGTAAAGTTTCTACCACTTAAAATAAGTTTGCAAACTAGTTTCTTGCCCAGAATTATAGGTTCCAACTCAGTTTAGGGCATAAGTGGTATGTGTTTTGTTGGTAATAAACTTAAAGCCTTGGTCACTCAAAAATCATACTTTCTAATTAGGCACAACTGGAAGCCTTTGATCATTGCCAGGAAAAACAAAAATGCAATTGTACTATGGAAAACTTCACCCAGCAGTCCTCTGACCTCAGTTCAGATTATGGTATTACAGCCATTTGCAATTAAAAGCCATGGCAAGGAAGAGGTCATTATCCCCACAGGCACCTCTGGTGGTGCCCAAATTTCTGGGCATATGGCCAAATGCATGTGACCATTAATTCAAATGTATCTACTGACCATCAAATGATACATAATTTGTTTTAAAGGACCAAGAGGGGTGAGCTTTCTATGCTAATTAGGTCTGGCCAATTCTGAAACTGATTCTAAGTAGAGACAGAAAGTTGCTTTTAGAGAGATTTTGAATTTTTCATCAATCCTAGATATTCTTGGGTAAGGAATTGTCCCAACCTTCGGTGGAATTCCTGACAAGGAGGGAATCCCAAGACATGGCTGCAAATGATCCAGGGTGGTCTGTGGTAGTAGTTGGCATAGCCTAGAAGTAAAAGTCTTGGGTGCTGCAGTATCCTTTAAATTTCCATGACCTTTAAAAGGCCATCTGTTTGCCTTTGTGGATAATCTTGATGTAATCTGTCAACTGCACTAGTTGCCCTACCAGCTTCTAAAGGCCCTAAGAACAAGAACTGAGTCGTGGTTATCTTTTAATTCTAAGGAAACCCACAGCACTCAAGAAATGTTGGATTCAACCGAAACGGTACAGAGCAAGTTTACTGAGGTCCAAGTCCTAAGTGAACAGGACTTGGGCCTTTAGCACCCCCTGGGGGATGTCACAGTAGGCTGCCCTTATATATTTTTTTCATTCATTCCGGAATATTTGCAAAGTGCCTTTTATGAGGAGCTAAGTACGAGGACTGGAATATCTAACCTCAGGAGGCTTACTATCTGTTAAAAACGCTGAAAAGTACTGACTAATTGTTGTCCAATGATTATTTATAGAGCAACAATTACTGCCAGGGCCTGTAAAGAGGCAGAGATGCAGCAGTAAACAAGGTACAGTTCCATCTAAGGGAGCACTGATGGGGAAAGAGGCAGATACAATTGAATAGGAGAAATGTTCCAAAAGGAGTAAGTAGGGAATGGAAAGAAGGAAGTGTGATCTAAACTAAAACCTGAAGGATGAATAGAAGATTAAAAAAAAAAAAAAAGTGTATAAATAGGAGAGCTACATCTACCAGATGACTTCATTTTGTAGATCCATATGTTCTAATATTTAAATTTATAGGTTCTTCATTAACATACATATATTTTCATCTTTCAAATAAATAATAAGAACAGTTGATTTTACCAAGTGTTTGACACTTTTAAAATAGCTGACGAGTATCCAAGGCTTTATTTCCTTATGATTTCTTTTTGTACATATGTCTACCAAGTAGGTCAAACGTTACCGTGTAAATTTAAATACTTATTGGTATTACCATCATCTTAGGGCTTAAAGACTTCCAGGACTTATTAGAGTCAGAGTGAAAAAAAATTCTGATATCATGAAGTTACATATAGTGGGAGTATATTAAATTGCTATGGATAAAAATATTTACATTCTTTAGATTGTAACTAAAAATAATAAAAATAATGAAGACACTAAATGACATTAAACTCAACAGTAAGGCAACAAGTAAAATCTAAAAGGTTATTTTTGAACATTTCAAAGACCTCTTTTTCTCAAACCTTCTTTCAATTTCTGACTTAAATATGTTAGGAATTAGAAAACCAAGCACATCTCAAATTTGGAATTACCAATCAAAATGTCAAACTTCCATTTTTGCATGCACTTAATTCTTTCTAGACTGAAACTGGGTATAAAATGAGATACAAGGGCTTATAACTATCTGGTCACCTAATGGTGACTTAGGCTTCTCAGTTTATATTAGCTCTCTGCTAATCCATCTTGGAACCAACCACTGGGAACTCGCTATAGAGTTTCTAGGGGAGCAAGTCTCTGATTAGAGACTTATTGCATCAGAATCACCTGCAGAATCTGGGTTTATGAAAGGCATAATTCTGGACCCATGCCAGGTCTACTGGATCAGAATCAAGGGGGAGGGCTTGGGAAAGTAAATTTTAGCAACAACGAAATTAAAAAAGTAATTTTAATGCACACTTCAGTTTTTTAAATGGTGAAACAGGATAGAAGGTAAGTAAGTCTTCAAAACATGAAACCCTGAAGTGAAGCCCAAAAAACTCAATTTCCCTGTTGACTAGGATTGTGAAAATAATGGAAAAATTCAAAAAATTCAAAAAAACCCCAAAAAACAAAAAAACAGAAAACAAAAAAACCTCTGGTAACATCCAGAGAGACTGCAGGGGATCACAATTGTGACAGGAAGGAAGAGATTGTTTGTTTATTTGGAACTAAGATGCAGCAGTACTCAGGAAGAACTGAAGCTCCCTGAAGGAGGGAGTCAACAGCTACGAGAAGTCATTAGGAAAAACGAGTGAGCCTCTGGAGTTCTGCAGGGATCACTCAAGCCCTGGGTCAGCACAACATCAATCCTCAACAGATTTTTGTGGAATGAGCAGATGGATGGAAATTCTGATTTCCTTTTTGATGTGTCAGTGTAATAAGAACTACAATTATAGAGATTCTAAGAGAATGGAACTTCATGTATTTTGATCACAAACATATTCTGCAAATACAATTGTGATTTACTCCTAGAATACCTTCAAGGGCAATATGTTAGATTGTCTCATAGGGCATTTTTCTGGACACAGCAAGTAATATGGATGCTTTGTGCCAGGGCCAATCTGAAGCAAAATTTCCAAGTATAAATAGATACCCGTGATTAATTTGTTCTTTACTTGACAGGAACTATTGACAGAATTGATCAGATAGGCATCATTTCACCTGAAGCTTCATCTAGAACTTGGTATACAAGTCAAAAGTATTATTTCAGTCTGAGGATTTAAAACAGGTAAGAGAGAACTTCCCTTGGTAAAATGTTAAAGTTGAAAAGTTCTTAGCTTAAGCATTTGGAGAACGAGATGCTAATTCTTTTATTATTTATTTATTTATTTTCAAGAGAGAGTGTGTGTGTTGGGGTGGGGGGAGAGCAGAGGGAGAGAGAATCTCAAGCAGACTTCACACTGAGTGCAAAGTCCGATTTCACAGCCCTGAGAGCATGACATCAGCTGAAACCAAGAGTCAGACACTTAACCCACTGAGCCCACCCATAGTCCCAACAAGATGCTAATTCTGCTACTAATTTGTTGTGCAAATTTGAACAGGGCATTATATACCAATTAATAAAACAAGAAAATTAGACTATTATTCTAAAGGGCTAGGCCAGTTGTAATCAGTAACATGCTTATAAATAGTTAACAACTAGATCTTTGAGGGAGGGAAAAAAAGCCCTTACATTAGCATTTTCTAATATACGTGAAGCAAAGACTCCCTTTGTAGGAAATTTCAAGCTGTCAATATGATACCTCTGAATGCAAAGTTGGGAGGAGTTGCATACAGTTCTTGCAAGCTGGTAGGAGATCATATTTTACGTAGCATAATAATATTTTATATAATTATTCTCCAATCTGGAAATTCACTTTCTCTTTTTTGCTCTTCTTCATTAATCTTTAGATTCCCAGAAGTGAAATTCTGAGTCAAGGGGCGCCTGGGCGGCTCAGTGGGTTAAGCCTCTGCCTTCGGCTCTGGTCATGATCTCGGGGTCCTGGGATCGAGTCCCGCATCGGGCTCTCTGCTTGGCAGGGAGCCTGCTTCCTCCTCTCTCTCTCTCTGCCTGTCTCTCTGCCTGCTTGGTCTCTCTCTGTCAAATAAATAAATAAAATCTTAAAAAAAAAAAAGAAAGAAATTCTGAGTCAAAGGGTATATGTGAACATTTCTAAGGCTCTTGATAAATATTGCCAAATTATGTCCAAAAAACCTGTATCAATTTAATACCCACAAAGAATGAGGAATGAATATCTCACCATACTATTGCCAAGGTGGAGTATTATTATTTTAAAGCAGCCTTCTTAATTTGGTAACCTTTTTTTCTGAATGTATAGTTCTCAATTGGATAACACTTTTAAGTGTACCAGTTAACAATTTGTATTTCTATCTTTGAAAAATGTCTGTTCAAAAACTTTGTCATTTGTCTATTGTCATTCCTAATGGATTTTTCTAATTAATTTTTATAAGTATTTTATAAGTTGAGTCTATAACCCTTTGTTAATATGTTGCAAATATATGATTATAAAGTTGTTAATTTTCAGAAGTACTACATCTTTTATGATTAAACCTGTGGATCTTTTTCCCATTCCTTCACCAACTTTTCTGGTTTTCATTTTACATTTAATTATTTAAACCACCTGAATTTACTTTGACCTACAGTATGAGGAAAGAATCTATAATGTTTTTTTCCCCAAAAAGCTTTAGTCAATCTCTCTTTTTCAAAATTTCTCTCCTCCCAACCTAATGTACAATGTCATCTTCAGCAAATATGAAATTTTAATATATGTAGGGATCTGTTGGTGTCCATTTAGCTTTTTCTATTGATCTATCTGCCTACTGTCAAAGCAGTAACTTTCTATTATGATATATGCCCCATTATAATTAATTTCAATATCTAGCAGCTAATTCTCTGTTGTTTTCTTAAATCTTTATAAGTTATTTCTTCCAGGTAACTTTATAATGGTTCAGCCTGTTAAAAAAGCCCAATGAGCTTTTTATATCTATTATGTTAAACATTAAACATTACATTAAACATATAGTATTTGTATCTTTGCAGTATGGAACAATTTAAGTCTTATTTTTATATTTCCTAGTAAATCCTGTGGTTTTCTTTATGTATCTTGTTGAAGTTATTAGTATATATGTAATGCTTTTCATTCTACTATAAACAGAATGTATTCTCAATTTATTTCCATGTAGATATGTTACAATCTATATATTTCATATATATTTCATTGTTAAGTAGAAAAGCCATTGACTTTATATATTTGTCACTGAAAGTTATTCACAAAATATTTTTTTAAAAATATTAATCTTTAAGAGTAATCTTTATACCATTACATAAATGATGATTTCAGTTTTAGATCTTACTGTGTTGGCTAGGAATTTCAAAACAATAATAATGGGGAACATTCTTGTTTGCTTGCCTGCCCCCCCCTTTTTTTAATCTGGAGAAAGTTGTCTATTACATGCAATAGGGAAATTCACCTATGTTTGCACCTTTAAGTATTTTGTTAGCTCTCTGTTTGAGAAATATATTCTTTGAGCTAAGAAGCACACTTCTATTTCTAATATTTTAAAAGTATTTTTGTTGTTGTATTTTTAATTATTTGCTTTTAACTTATTAACTAAATTAAGTATTAAATTCTACCAGAAAGATTTTTGGCATCTATTGATATGTTTTAGAAACCAGGAAATAAAGAGAAAAGATTAAGTATTTTTCTATCCCTCCTACATGAACTATACAACTGGATAATCAAATAAAAGATCAGGAGACATTTCTCTGTATAGAAATATTCTAGCTAATAAATAAGAAATGAATGATCAATTAGAATTTCACAATTTTGTAAACTCTAATAAACTAATGGAACAAGACACTGACAACCAAATACTAATTTACAGAATGAGCAAAAGACCAAGGCATGTATTAAATTGTACTGGAGGGCTGCAATCAGCCAAATACATACTCTGGAAAACTCTATAGGCAAACCTGATTATTTTAAACAAACTATAAGAACAAAATAGGGGCACCTGGGTGGCTCAACTTGGTTGGGCATCTGACTCTCAGTTTTGACTCAGGTCATGATCTCAGGGTCCTGAGATCAAGTCCCACATCAGGCTCTGTACTCAGCATGAAGTCTGTTTGAGATTCTTTACCACTTCTCTTCCTACCCCTCTCCCTTCCTCTCCCTCCCACCCTCCCTCCCCACTCCTTCTTCCTTGCCTCCTCCTCCTGCTTGCTCTCTCTCTCTCCCTCTCTTTGTCAAATAAATAAGTAAATAAAATCTTTTAAAAAATTAAAACAAGAAGATATGTAAGGAGGAAGGAGGCCATGAGCCAAGGAACCCAGGAAGCCTCTACAGGAGACAAGGAAACAGATTATCACCTAAGGCCTCCAGTAGAAATGCAGACCTGTTAACATTTTCATCTTAGCCCACTGAGACCCATTTATGACTTCTGACCTCAGAACTTCAGGATAATATTTTTTTTTTGCTTAAAGCCACTAAATTTGTGATTCTTTTTTTTTTTTTTTTTACAGAGGCAATAAGACATTACTACAGTCTCTAATTACCTTCTACTTTAAGATCATAATTATCTAAGAGAAGGATTATCCTTGATCACAAAAAAAGCATTGGTCCCATTACTTACACAGATGCAGCAAGAGTAGTAATAAAACTCTTTGAGCTTGTTTTACCAACCTAGAGCTGTACATATCAAGCAACCACCGAGGCTTTAAACTTAACTTCTGTCTGAGAGTTTCCATAAGGAATTTCTGATTTGACCTTTATAAACATCTCATTTGTTCTTCTAAGACTAGAAATTCAAACCCCCAAAAAATCTACTCCAGATTTCATGTGTAGTACCTTATAAATTTAAATGAATTCCTCTATTCTAAGGGCCCCCAAATTTTTCAAGGTCCATGCCTTGCAAGGAAGTGACCATCTTACTACCTGTAGGGTTGGAACCCTGTGAGTCAATATTCCTAAGAAGGCTTAATAGTCATTGGTTCCATACATAGAATCAACTTTAGTTCTTTAAAGGTGACTTGTTGTATTTGATTAAATGTATATTATTCTCAAAAATTCTCAAAAAAATATTTCCAGCAAGGCATTGGTTGTGTAATTGATTTGTCCAATTATAATCGTGTAAAACAGAGCACAGATTTTTACTGAATCTATCAATACATATAACTATATTACCATCAAAGGTAAAGACTAAGAACTTTGGAATTCCAGGAAGTTTGTGAGAATCAGCTATTATTTAAAATTTTTCATTTTAGTTTACAAAAACAGTATTTACTAAATTATTGTGGGCTATAAATAACTTAAAAAAAGATAGGACTTCATCTATCCAGAAAATTGAAAAACAATATTACAAAAATTTACTATAATAAAAATTTCTTCATCATTTCATTTAGAGCTATTTAATTAATTCTTGATCTGCTTAATCTTACATTACTAGTTTCATTAAGCCAACCACCTTGAACAAAAAAGCAGTCATGAAAATCCAGCCCCATCCGCTGGTACAGTCTGAGAGCAAACTTTTCTATAAAATCTCACATAATAAATATTTTAAGGTTTTCAAGCCAAATGTTCTCTATTTTAACTATTCAATTCCATCATTGTAGCAAAAAAATCAGCCAGAGACAAAACATAAATAACTGTGTATGACAGTATTTCAATAAAATATTATTTACAGAAACTGACAATGGATATTTTGGGCCAGCCATCAGGCCATAGATTGCTAACCCTTGCTCTAAGCAATGTGAAATCAGCTCTCAGACATAACAGTTTGAAGAACAGTCCTGGTCCCTGAGGTTGTGAAATTCTCCTTTGGTGAAGACACAAACTCTTCCGCATCCTTTATAGCTGAGCCTCCATGTTTGTAGATAACAGATACGTAATGACTGGGGTTAATTTATTACACACAATCACACAATCTTCAAATGTGAAAATATGATGAGGTTTCAGATATGAATAATGCAATTGACAGCAGTACCGACTATTTCTGTGACATGAAAAACAAAGATGATAAAGCCATTCCAAAAAACATGTCCTTAACAGTAATGATTAAGTTTTCAAAAATGCCATTAAATGTTGTGTCTGATTTATACACTAGAACAGTGATGTAACATATAATATTCTTGAGAGATAAAACATATAACATATGAAGATTACAGCAATAGCAAGTAAGGAGATTCAGCAAGTCTGGAGTGGGGCCTAAATATGTGTAAAATTTCTTCCCTAAGTGTGATATTCATCTCCAGTTGAATGCCACTGGCCTAAAAGATGCTAACTTTTTGTTGAGGGTGGGATTTGATTTCACTCTACTTACAAGCTGCTGAGATACCCTGTTACTGTCCTATGCATGCTGGCAGAAGACCTGCGACACCCTGTTCGGAGGCAAAGAGCTCTACCACTCATATCACAGCAAGCATGTGAACATAAAATTGCATTAGTTTCCCTTGTCCCCGGATCCCACTGGGGTGACAGAGAGAGCCCAGATGGAAGCTGTGCACACAGAGAGTTTATGTCACAGTCTGAGGAACACTGTGTTTTGGGCAATCCATCGCTTCTATAGAAAGCAGTAAGTAAGGCTTAATTTTTGTCTCAGAAAGAAACACTACTTCATCCCTCGAAGTTCATCATGAGAACATGGCCCTGAGAACTGAAAGAGGTCAAAGAGCAGTCAGGCCTTGAAATCTCCACATTCCCAGCAAGACACACAGGGCGTGAGAAACCCTTGGACAGCTGTCGTTTTTAACATACTTGTATGATAAAAGGAAGGCTGTGGCGAAGTAAAATTTTTAAGTAAAAACTGAAATGTGACAGATAATGCTATAGCGTTGTTGCTTTCCATCATCACATAAAGCAGTCTAGAGCTCTGATAATTATACAAAACCTGACAGACTATTTCATAAGAAATTTGATCCATGCTTCACGAGAGGTTAAAGTATATTATGGAAAGCAAAACACTGACAAATTTCCAGGGACTTCAAATAAAGCATATATTTTTGAAATATTGATATTAATAACATTTTACCTTTGCAAGTTTAACCTAGAGAAGACTGAGTGTCCCTTCTAATTTAACAGCTTTTCCTACATAACTCTTATAACAGGGTAGCAAAAAGAACTAATTAGTTCTAGCCTCTTTAAAAGCAAAAGAATAAATCTTTATGCTTTTTCAAGAACTCTCTGGGAAATCCCAAAGATAATTCAGGAGTACAAAATATACACAAAAAAATAAAATTTTTATTTTATTTTTTTCTACATTTAGGACCTGAATTTGGAAAGCAAAAATCAACATATTTAAGAGGTGATCTGGAGCATTCACTCAGTTACCTATTTAAGTATGGTGACAACAAAACACTTAAAAATAAACATGGAGGGATGCCTGGGTGGCTAAGTCAGTTAAGCATCTGCCTTCAGCTTGGGTCATGTTCCTCGGGTCCTGGGATACAGTTCCACACTGGGCTCCCTGCTCAGTGGAGAGCCTGCTTCTCCCTCTCCCTCTGCCTGCCGCTCCCCCTGCTTGTGTGTGCTCTCTCTCTCTGGAAAAAAAATAAGTAACATCTTAAAATAAATGAATAAATGAATAAATAAATAATTAAAAATAAATAAAAATAAACATGGAAAGTGGGATGCTTGTAGAAACCTTACCTCTTTCACAAATTAGGAATCTTTGTTCTTCCTTTTTTCATTTTGCCTAATGGAGAAATAAGTCAATGAACACAGAGAAAATTATTCAGGAAAAATACAGAATCTCTGCTAATTTATGTAGACTACAGATAATGTAGTCATACTATAGGTGAAGACAAATCAGTAAGCCAAGGAAGCAAACTCATTGAGTAAGCTTTGCTAAAACTGTAACACATTTCATAGCTTTTCTTAGATGCAAGTATTATATATATTTGTTTTAATTCCTAACATGTAAATATTGGTCTATATAACTCACATAAGCCAAAGCTCCTTGGGATCTTCAATGAAACTCAATGAAACAAGTTTGGGAAATAGGAAAAAAAAAAAACAAAAAACAAACCTGAACACCACTACTTTAAAACAAAAACACTCTTTTTTCTATAGAGTACGCACAGTTACATTTCTCTGTTATCATACTCCCAGTATAGTTTCAATCATTCATAGTAATTAAACTGCTTAACAAATAATCACAGAAAAAAACTGGGGTAGAGGATGGCTCATAAATGTCATATGGAAGCCTTTTAGCAGGTGAGTAAAGCACATGGACACACATCATACAACTTTCTAATGTCACATAATTATCTTAGATACTTTCTTAAAAGGGCAAAAATGAACATAACCAATAACAAGCACAAAAGATATGGCTTCTCGATAGCATATACAAATGAGAATAAAGAATATGAACTTCACATATGCTTAGTAACTAGTATCAAGATCACTTGGAAATTTTCTAGGCCTCCAATGATTATCCATCCAATTTGGTATCAGATTCTGGAAATTTTCTTCAAGCTGACATGTTATAAAACATAATTACTGTCAAAATAAATTTTTGTCAGAAAAATTACTCCAGGTGAACACCAATTTACTTTTTCTATAATATTAAACCTCACATAATAGTCATGTTGGTTTATGTGATCAATAAAAGAAAAAGCATAGAAAAAAAAACCTAAATAGGATAGAATACCTTACTTTACTTAACATTGATAAATCAGAGAAGACACAGCTCTTTTTATTAAGCCAAAATTATTGATCTACTCTCATTTATAAAAGATTCACCTTTATTATATAAACTTGAATTCTTAAAACATTTCTAAGTTAGATTTTTATTTTTTTTAAGATTTTATTTATTTATTTAACAGAGAGAGAATAAGCAGGTGAAGCATCAGGCATAGGGAGAAGGAGCAGCAGACTTTCCACCACATGGGGAGCCCAATGAGGGGCTCAACCCCAGTATCCTAGGATCATGACCTGAGCCAAAGGCAGATGCTTAACTGACTGAGTCACCCAGATGCCCCTCTAAGTTAGCTTCCATAAGAACTTTTAAAGTCGAGTACACTTAAAGTATTAGGAGTTTAAAATGCATTATCTTTCTACAAATTTTAGTAATGCTCAACTTTTGGTTTGTTAATAATTTAATCTGAGTAAAGCTCCTTTAAGAGACTTTTTAGTCTAATTTATTAAATTATTAAACCATGAATATAAAGGCAGTAATACTGAAACACATTTGTAAATAGATACAAAACTGCCTTATTCTGTGGGAGGGATGGATGTAATGTGAGAGAGATCAGTTGTATTTTCACTGGCAAAATTCATTTGTATGTCTATGGACAAGAATCATTTGCATTGCTATTAGTTATCTGCAACTGCAAGCGTCATAAAATTGCTCAAAGACAACAAAAGGCATAGAGAGATCCATGGAACCATGGAATAAGAGAACCCAGAAGAATGTGCTTAGACAATCTTTTTGGCTCATTTTAAAGTCTCATGATTTCTTCCTATATCTATAAGAAAAGTTTTAAAACTATCAATTTAGTTGTGGGAAGATCCAACTAAAGTTATATTAACTAAAGTAATCTAAAAACTAATAGATCATACAAATAATCTAAAACAAAAATGTTAATTTGAATGAAACTTATTTGTTTACTATATTATGACAGAAATGCTAGCTGCTTGAACAAACACCCATATGAAGTTTTGTTTCTTAGTCATAGAAAGTTCTAAAGTATTGAGCGGCTTTCATGGCTGTCTTCTTCTTCAAGTGATGACTCATGGATCTGAGTTCCCTCCATTATGTGGTTTTGCCATTTTGGGGTCTTTCACTTCCAGACACACATAGCAAGCAAATGGAGGATCTCACAGCAGATTTTAGGCACTGAGTCTAAAGTTGACTTTCAACACCTACTTTCACATCATCTTTGTTTAAACTAGGCACATGGCCCTAACTCAACTACAAAGAATGCTGAGCGATGTGTTCATCACGTGTATACAGAAAAAGAAACAGATTTCTGAGTAGCTACCCAGTCACGTCCATAATCATGATGACTGATATAATTAATTTTCAGTCAAAAACAATTCCTTGTAAACCATGAAAACTTATTTGTCTTTTTTGAGTTCTTTTACATTCTTAACCCTATTAATTTATAGTCAATGGAAAATTGCCCAACTCCTTGACTCCTTGTCACCCTGAAGACCCAATCTGGAAGACTATTAACAGAGCAAAAGCTCTAACACATTCAGAAGAGGACAATCACATGGAAATAAATGAGCAATGAAGCCAACAGGGGTATCAACGTGTTTTCCAATGCTTCATGCATCATCGGCTGTTTATTTCAATATTTTGTATGTCATCAGCACTTTGTCTGACAGCTCCATTTGTTCACTTTTCATACTCCTTTTGAGCACATATAATAGTTCCATTTTCGAACAGCACATTAATCTTCCCTTGTTAAGGGATGACTTGTCTTCACACTTATCATCACACCTCTCTTGTGATATGACATCATCTCCTCATTTGCTGAGATAAATGCCAAACAACAAAAAAATCACACAGGCATTTGAATTTCTCTATTTGTCCATTTGATTTGCAGCACAACTTAGAAACATAGGGAAGGGAGGAAATTAGTCACTGATGTTTTGTTTTGTTTTGTTTATTGGCAGTTTTGTATTTTCCACACAGTCTGTACTCAATATTGAGACTCCAACAGATCTAAGTCAATTGGGTGGCTTTTCCAGTAGGTTAAATTAAGCCATGCCAGAAAAGCAAAACATATACCCATATACAGGACAGTGGAGGGGCAACAAGTCTTCTTTGCCCTTCAGCATCCATGGGGAGCCTGTCTTTTGGAGCACTGAGTAATAACAGCGACAAGCCAACTGCTGTATTTAAAGCAATTCTCGAAGTTTTTCCTATCGAAGATGAACCATGAAAGTTGTGATTCATTTGTAAATAACTCAAATATAAATAGGAGTTACGTCCTGTCCTAGAAGGTAATGCAGAGACACTGCAAAACAGTAGTGTTTTGTGCTGAGAAAGGGCATTCAGGAGCCATGTTCCACCCCAAGTTAAGTAATATCATTAAATTCCTAATCAAATTCTTAAATAATGTATTTATTGTTTACCTTTCATCCATAATAAATTATGGGGTATAAAGACTTAGAAAAGTAGAAAATTAGAAAAAAAAAATCCACAAATAAAGGAATGAATAAATTGTGGTATGTTCAAACAGTATAATACTATATAGCAGAGAAAAGGAATAAAATACAGTTATACATATCAATGTGAAGAATTTTCAGAAACACAAATGTTAAGGGAAAAAGGCAAGCTAACAGAACACACTGGTATAAGATTAGTTACATAAGCTCTTAAAACATACTAGAGAATATGATTACATATTGCTTAGGGGTATATGTAGTTCATGTGCTGCAAGTGCACTGGAAGGTTAACACCAGTGACCTCCCTGAAGAGGCAAAGAAGTGGGCCATGATCAGAGCAGAAAACACAGAGGACTTCAAATACACAGATATTCGTTAAGCTGCATGGCGGCTGCATTCATTAACTTCGTATTTTTTGTGTGTATGTAAATATTTGCAAAATAAAATTTATCAATTAAAAAAAAGTATGCAGTGACCCATGACCTTAGAAACTTAAAACTCTAGTGTGATAAGAAATCTTATCTTATCCTGTGATAAGAAATTTTGTCCACAGTGGCACCTGGGTGGCTCAGTTGGTTGGGTGTCTGCCTTCGGCTCAGGTCATGATCCTGAAGTCTCAGAATCAAGTCCCACAATGGACTCCCTGCTCAGCAGGAACTCTGCTTCTCCCTCTGACCCTCCACCTCTTGTGCTCTTTCAAATAAGTAAATGAAATCTTTAAAAAAAAAAAAAAAAGAAATCTTGTCCACAGCTCCTGGCACAGATTTTCTAAGATCTTTAGAATTTCCTTAGTGATAGGGATAATAGCATTAATTTTTATAATTCATAAAAAAATCTCCTTTCAAGCAAACCTGAGTTTATGCTAAGAAGGTGACTTTTGGTATGTTCTTACACAGCTTCAGGATGGGGACTGGTTGCCAGAGACACCAATCATGTGATTAGAGAGTTGAAACTTTCAGCCTCACCCTTGGACTTAAGAGACTGAGTTCATCACCTACGGACAATGACTTAGTCAACCATACCTCTAAATGGTATACAATGGGACCTCTAAAAACCTGTAAACAATGGGGTTCAAAGAGCCTCCAGGTTGGTGAACACATCACAGTGCTACAAGGGTGGCATACCTGGAGAGCACACAGAAGTTTTGTGTCTTTTCTCCTACACCTTGCCCTATACATCTCTTCCATTTGGCTGTTACTGAGTTCTATCTTTTATAATAGACCAATAATAGTATTTTTTCCCTGCATTTTGTGAGCCCTTCTAGCAAATTATCAAACCTCAGGAGGGGTTGTGAGAATCGCCTGAATTTATAACTGGCTGCTCAGAAATATAGATGGAAACCTGAGACTTGCCATGGATATCTGAAATGGAATAGTCTTATGGAACTTAGCCCTTAATCTGTGAGGTAAGTGTGATCTCTGAGTAGTTAGTGACAGAATTGGATTGAAATGTAGGATATTTAGGTAGTATACAGAAAGTTGGAGAATCGGTTGTTGGGTAGAAGGAAAAAAACACACATTAGGTGTCAGAAGCTTAGTGAGTAGAAACACTATCAGATCTAGCTAGGGAGAAAACACATTTGCACATAAAAAAGTAGATGACAATACAAAATTACAAATGTACATTTTCCAAATGAGTCCTACCAATAATATTTTGGGGTCTTTGAGAAATTTTTCATGGAGAAGATAAATGATCTTATTAGCAAAGAAGAAGGTGAAGTAGGGAGAAGATTAAGAACGAGATCCATGTCCATAAAATCATAAATGCTATCCTCCCACCCAAATGTCATCTCCATGAGGGTAGGATCATCAGTTGTGTTCAGTACAGAATCCTCAGTCCCCAGCACAGGTAATCTCTATATAGAATGACTCTGATGGAAGGAAGACTGGCATTCTCTAAAACTCAGGATACCAGACATAGAGAGCACATAGATGTATTGACAGGTTAGTAATAGACTGTACACAGTGGTTATCAACGTCATAGAACTCTTTCCTTCAGAGGACACATATAATAGATATTTGGGGTTTAGCATTTGTAGCCAACAGATAAACAATGGATTAAAAAGAGAATTTAGTTTTATATGTTAAGAACAGAATAGAGACAGCAGAAATAAACCCACATTTATATGGTCAATTAATCTATGACAAAGCAGGCAAGAATACACAATGAGGAAGAAACAGTCTTTAAATCAATGGTGCAGGGAAAACTGGACAGCTACCTATAAAATAATGAAACTGGACTACTTTCTAAACACCATACACAGGTGGCATCTGGGTGGCTCAGTGGGTTAAAGACTCTGCCTTCGGTTTAGGCCATGATCCCAGGGTCCTGGGATCGAGCCCTGCATCGGGCTCTCTGCTCAGTGGGGATTCTGCTTCCTCCTCTCTCTCTGCCTGCCTCTCTGCCTACTTGTGATCTCTGTCTGTCAAATAAATAAATAAAATCTTAAAAAAAATAAACACCATACACAAAAATAAACTCAAAGTGGATAAAGACCTAAATGTGAGACATGTAACCATAAAAATCCTAAAAAAGGCAGTAACTACTCTGACATCAGCCATAGCAGCATTTTTCTAGATATGTGTTCTGAGGGAAAGGAAACAAAAGCAAAAATAAACTATCTGGACTACATCAAAGTAAAAGACTTTTGAACAACAACAGAAACCATCAAGAAAACAAAAGGACAACCAACTGAGGGTGGCAGATTGGCTCAGGTAGTGAAGCACATGACTCTTGATCTCAGGGTCATAAGTTTTAACCACATTGGGCATAGAGCCTATTTAAAAGGAAGGGGGGACAACCTACTGAGTAGGAGAAGATATTTTCAAATAATACTTCTGATAAGGGGTTAAAATTCAAAATAAATAAATAATTCATACAACTTAATAGCAAAAGACAAAACAAAACAAAACAATCCAGTTAAAAAATGGGCAGAGGACCTGAATAGACATTTTTCCAAAAAATACATATGGACAACAGACACATGAAAAGATGCTAAACATCACTCATCAGGGAAATGCAAATCCAAACCACAATCTGTTAGAATGGCTAAAATCAAGAAGACAAGAAAGAGCAAGTGTTAGTGAGGATGTAGAGAAAAGAGAACGCTCATGCACTGTTGGTAGGCATGTAACTTGGTATAGCGACTGTGGAAAATATATGAGATTCCTCAAAAAATTAAAAATAGAAATATCATATGATCCAATAATTGCACTATTGGGTGTCTACCCAAGGCAAACAAGAACACTAACTTGAAAAGATATATGCATCTCTATGTTTATTGCAGCATTATTTATAATAACCAAGACGAGGAAATAACCTATGTGTCCAACGATACACAAATGGATAAGGAAAATGTTGTATACACACACACACACACAAACACACACACACACCGAGGAATATTACACAGCCATAGAAAGGATGAGGTCATGCCATTTGAGACAACATAGATAGATCCAGAGGGTGTTAAACTAAATGAAATAAGTCAGACTGAGAAAGACACATACCATATGATTCCACTCACAAATGGAATCTTTAAAAAAAAAATAAACAAAAAGCAGAAATCAGAGCTATAAATATACGGAACAAACTGATGGTTTCCAGAGTGAGAGGGGTGGGGGGCCTTGGCAAAACGGGTGGGAGGGAGATACAGGCCTCCAGTTATGGAGCGAGTAAGTTATGGAAATAAAAAGCAGAGTATAAGAAACAGTCAATAATATCATAATAGCAATGAAATGGAGCAGATGTATGAACAGATTTGTGAACATAGCATAATGTATAAAGTTGTCAAATCACTTATTTGTATATCTGAACCTAATGTAATATTGTATGTCAACGATACTCAAATTTAAAAATGGAGGGGACTATATCTGAAAAGGCAATTATTTTGATATGTTAAAGTGACACTTAGTGTTCCTATAAAAAATTAAAATTGAATGACAATATGTATACCATATCTTCTTTATCCATTCATCTGTTGATGGACACTTGGGTTGCTTCCATAATTTGGCTATTATAAATAATGCTGAAATAAACATAGGGGTGCATATATCCCCTTGAATTAATGTTTTTGTAATTTGGGGGATAAATACCCAGTAGAGTGATTACCAGATCATAAGGCAGTTTTGTTTTAGACGGGTTTTTTTTTTTAGATTTTATTTATTTATTCGAGAGACAGAAAGAGAGCAGGGGAAGAAAAGAGGGAGAGGAAAAAGTAGACTCTGTGCTGAGCATGGAGCTGGACATGGAACTCAATCCCACTACCCTGAGATCACGACCTGAGCTGAAACCAAGAGTTGACACTTAACCAACTGAATCACCCTGGTGCCCCTATTTTTAACTTTCTGAGGAATCTTCATACTGAGTAATGTACAGATTGTTGAGTCACTATTGATTGCACACTATTTTGTACACCTGCACCTAAAATAACACTGTATGTTAACTACACTAGAATTAAAATTTAAAAAACTTAATAAAAAAATGGGATGGCCATAACAACAAAATCTGGACCATCTCAAGCATTAATGTCAAAAGTGCTGAATTGAGAATGAGTAAACCTAAAATAAGATTTCTTAGTTTATACTCATTCTTGAAGTGGGATGGAAAAAGAACAGAAACAGAAAATACTGAATGTTTTAAATGGTTCTATGTGTCTTAAAGAGAAAAAGGCACTAGAATCATTCGCAGACTCTACATTACAGGATCAAATAAAAAGTGAACTAAAGTGACCTGGCCAAGACGTGTGTCCATCAGATGCCCAAGAAACCAGATGATATGAAGCATTAAGTCAAATAACTGCAAATTCAACAAAAAAATCAATCTGGTAAAAGCTTAATTGTGGGCCTTTTCATCTCTTTTTACTATCACTCTAGCAACACACAGACTTGAAATTCCATGTACTTCAGAAATAAAAGATATAAGATGTATAAAACACTTAGAAAGTTTACTATATACTATGCTCTCAATAAATATTGACTACTTTGGTACATTAGTATTAATAATATTTTTGTTACTGGATTGGGAAAAATTTTGATTGCATTCAGTCAGTCTCCTTCAATGCCATCTCTTATGTTAACAATAGCTTCACATTACCTTATCATAAAATTCTACCCTTGACCCAGTATCCCAGTGAGGGGTGCTGCACCAGAATGCACTAACCCCAGAGAATCTGAAGCAGGCATGGTGATGTCGATTTCTACTGTGAAGAAGAAATAGGACTTCTGTAATCTGATCAATGTTCAGTTCCCCATTGTGTATTCTTTGGCTTCTGTTGGTGCTGGTATCTGCTGCTTTGCTTCTATTTATATCATTTTTATCAAATAATAGGTCTAGCAGGAGAGTTGGAGCTGGGAGGGGATAATGGAAGAAACCAAATGTATGAAACTTTCCACAATGGCTTCACATCACCAGTACTAGCAAGAGGTTTGTTACAGGACTAAAAGAAGTACAGAAATATTCATATATCAGGAGACCTAAAGCCTAATTCAAACTTTTCTACTATCTGGGTGACCTTGGAACAAGTTACTTCTGTGAGGGTAAAAATATGTTCAAATTAGAAAATCTTCCAGATCCCTTCTAGTTTAAAATTTTAATGATTCATTGACCCTGAATTTTCACTCAAGAATCAGCTATAAAGAGCAAAGAGTTTTTTCTCCTCTCTCATCATACCCTCATTTCCAATATGTGCTATTACTCTCTAATTTTTTTAATGGAATCCTCTGGCAAAGCCAATGATTCTTCCATTACTCACTATGAACAAATAGGCCGTATTTGTTTTCTGACCTCCAGAAATCGTTGAATAAACATGTGGTATGTTGAGAAGAACCCCAAACCTGGAAGGCGTGGGTCTAACCACGGAATCTACCATTCATTAGCAGTTTTACAGTAAAAACAGTATCAAATGTACAGTATTGGCAGTTATCCTGGAGATTTTTGTCTTTGATTTCATTTACTTTACTGAAGACTAAACACATCCTGTGAGACTGAAGTTACATACTGCTGCAGTCATGATGGAAACTTAGTCCCCCTCCCCCAGTACTCTGAAACCAACCGATAAGGAAAAAAAAAAAAAGGTAACAAAAATATTCTTCAAATAAAATCCGATGTACCATTTCAATATACGACCTAATCAAAGTGATGCCACAGCCTTAAGGACTTCCATTGGACCTCTTCCTTCCCAGACCCAGAGCAGTAACAACTCAGTCCTAGAACCTTTGAAGCCCTTCCTCAAAGTGGTCATCAGCATCACCTGGGGACACAGCAGCAGTGAAGAATCCCAGGCCCCACGCCAGGCTAACTGAATAGTATCTACCATCTGAAGAGATCCCAAGGTGGTATGTGTGCATAATAAATTTGAGAAGCGCTGATCTAGAATACAATTTAAAAACCACTACCCCATGCTGCTCCCCCTAATTAAAATCTCTGGTTTAGCTTTCTTATTGCCTATCTCATAGTGTTGTTAAGAACGGTGAGAGACTATGGACTCTGAAAAACAATCTGAAGGGTTTGAAGAGGTGGGGGGGTGGGAGGTTGGGGGAACCAGGTGGGTATTAGAGAGGGCACGGATTGCATGGAGCACTGGGTGTGGTACAAAAACAATGAATACTGTTATGCTGAAAAGAAATTTAAAAAATGATTAAATAAAAAAAATTTTTAAAAAATTTAAAAAAAAGAACATGAGTGTGAACTCATTTTGTAAAGAAAAGGTACTCTTATTAGTTCCAAGTTCCTGGAAGTTTCTGCTACCTTTCTTCTTGTGTTCCAGTTAAAATCTCCTTAAAATTCCCATTGGAAAGAATAATTCCATACAGTAAAAGCACCCTTAGGTCTTAACATATATTCCATTGAAAAATGCTTGATTTGATTATATACTTTTTATACAATAATTCCATATGTGTTCTTTCTCCAACCTCTGTTAATATAAGTCACTTTCATTGATTGAAATATTTTATTGTATATGTTTTCACTGCATCCTGGGTGAGCTATATTTGGTAAGTTAATAAGTGCTTCATCCAGTTATCATACTTAAATCCTCTTAAATCCAAGTAACACATCCTACCTCAAACATTTGAAGTAATGAAGTAAAATCCATTTTAAAAATTAATATACCCAAACAAAATACATAATAAAAGGTGATTAATAACTAATAAACACTCAAGTAAATAAACTGAATGACTGAATGAAATAAATTTGAAGGTAGAGTATAAACAGGTTCAACATTTCCCTCTCCTATCCCTTTCTATTTTAGTCATGTTTTTATGTGAAAATTCACTTCAAAGGGGCAACTCCTTAATGGTCAATATTTTCAACTGATAATGTGATATGTAGCAAGATATTTATTCTGACAAGTTTCCAAAAAGCTCAAAACCATGCAGTTAACTTGAGGTTGTCATGAAGAGATCTGACACATTGTTTTTCTTGAATGTGTCCTCTCTAGTCAATTAATTTAGGAAGAAAACCCATTTCTACAACTGAGCTGTGAAATGGTTAGATGATCTCTTGATTTTTTTTTTAACTTAAAGAGTCATGATTAGAATATCTAGAAACACAGAGTATTAAAATGTGGATAAGTTTTTCTCTCTTCCTTTTCTTTCTCTTCCCATATAAACTCTACAGATATATACATCTATTGGGAAGAAAAGGAAGGAAGAAAAACTGATTCCATATCCGTATTGAATTTTCCTGGTTAATGCAAGATAAGTGATATTTCCAATCACCTGTACATATTACACTAAATCATGCAATTTTAGTTAGATTCTTAGAGATTAATCTTACATATACCACACCCACACACCATTTTCTCTCCAACCTATTTTCATTTCCTTCCCTATTTTATATTATTCTTTTTTTTTGCTTCCACATTCTCTTTTTACAGTGTTCTAGAATTTTTAAAAACTATAATAAAGTATCATTGAGTTTGTGAATTTAGAATGCTGAAGATGAGCAGAGGCAAAAGGTAAGTTTCTTTAAGTAATACATAGAACTACAAAATTTTAATAAAGTATATACTTGCTTATATACATACCATACAGAAGAAGCAAGGAGTGAAATATTTTTATATTTTTATTTTAGGGACAATATTTTTATTGATATATATAGAACTTGTTTTCTAGGGTTCAGAATCATGAAAATTGTATTTTTAAATGCTATGTATTTGTTCTTCTTCATAGCTACTTTATCCAAATAGCCAAATTTAACCCAAATATTCAAATAATTAGTTATTTAGCCTATTAAGTTGTTTTTTTAAGGTTTTATTTAGGTAATCTCTACACTCCATGTAGGGCTCAAACTCACAATTCTGAGATCAAGAGCAGCTCGCTCTTCCAACGGAGTCAGTGCCTATTAAGAAGCTAAATGGCTAACACCATCACACTCAGAGAGAACAAAGAAAAATAGGTCTTTGTAGGCATCCATCATTTAAGTCACTCTTGGTCATCATTAGCATCATGGTAGCTAGGATTTCTAGGTAACAAGAGGGCCTTCCAAGTAGATAACACTGATTCTGTCACCTGTAGTTTGTACAGTTTTAGGAAGAAAATAACACAGAAGTGCCCCCTTGAGTTTAGTTTTAAAAACAACATTGACAGCAAGTTGGTGCAGCCACTTTGGAGAACAGTGTGGAGATTCCTCAAGAAATTAAAAATAGAGCTTCCCTATGACCCTGCAATTGGACTACTGGCTATTTACCCCAAAGATACAGATGTAGTGAAAAGAAGGGCCATCTGTACCCCAACGTTTATAACAGCAATGGCCACAGTCACCAAACTGTGGAAAGAACCAAGATGCCCTTCAACAGACGAATGGATAAGGAAGATGTGGTCCATATACACTATGGAGGATTATGCCTCCATCAGAAAGGATGAATACCCAACTTTTGTAGCAACATGGACGGGACTGGAAGAGATTATGCTGAGTGAAATAAGTCAAGCAGAGAGAGTCAATTATCATATGGTTTCACTTATTTGTGGAGCATAACAAATAGCATGGAGGACAAGGGGAGATAGAGAGAAGAAGGGAGTTGAGGGAAATTGGAAGGGGAGGTGAACCATGAGAGACTATGGACTCTGAAAAACAGTCTGAGGGTTTTGAAGGGGCAGGGGGGGTGGGAGGTTGGGGGAACCAGGTGGTGGGTATTAGAGAGGGCACGCATTGCATGGAGCACTGGGTGTGGTGCAAAAACAATGAATACTGTTACGCTGAAAAGAAATAAAAAACAAACAAACAAGCAAAAAACATTGACTGGAAATAATAAGGAACTATCAAGGTTCCAGAACTTAAGAACATAAACTAGCCTGATGCTGTCTGACAATAAACTGGGTGGTGTAATTGGAGGAATGAAAATTTACTCAGAAAAGCCAATTTTTCAAATAATATGACATGGGATTTTTTCTAGTTAGAAATAAACAATATAAGCATACTATTTTATATTCAATGAGAAATAAAAAAATATGTAAAAAAATATATGAATATAAAGAAGAAAAATAAAATTCACCCATAAATAACCACCAGAGATAACAACTGTTAATATATTTCCTGTCATTCTTTTTACCATGTATCTGTGTATGGATGTATGGATACATGCATACACATATATACACAGTATGTGTAGGTACATATATTTACATACATATGTAGTTAATTTTAAAAAATTAGGATGATTCTATATATATAATATTGCAACTTTTTTTTCCTATTAACACATAATGTATTATTTGTTTCAAGGGTACAGGTCTGTGAATCATCAGTCTTACACATTTCACAGCACTCACCATAGCACATACCCTCCCCAGTGTCCATAACCCAGCCCCCCTATCCCTCCCCTTTCACTCCCCAGCAACCCTCAGTTTGTTTTCTGAGCTTAAGAGTCTCTTATGGTTTGTCTCCCTCCCTATCCCATCTTGTTTCATTTTTCCCTCTATACCCTCCATGACCCCTCCTTATAATATTGTAACCTTTTAAATACAAAATTCTAAGCATTTCTCATATAACAAAATAGTCTCCAAAAATGGTTTTTAATAGTTACAGTATATTCATTGAATAACTATGTGACTATTTAGATAATTAAATGCTATTTTTCAAACTCTCTTATTGAAGTGTAGTTGATAAACAATGTTACATTAGTTTCAGGTGTATGATATAGTGATTTGACAAGTCTATATATAATTCTATGCTCACCACAAGGTAGCTACCATCTATCACCATGCAATGCTACTACAAAACCACTAACTATAATCCCTGTGCTGTGCTTTTCATCTCTGTGACCTATTAATTCCATAACTGTAACCATGTATCTCCCATTCCCCTTCACCCCTTCACTCCCATTCTCTCCCTACCCTTCTCCCCTTTGACAACCACCAGTTTGGTCTCTGTATTTAAGTGTCTGTGCTTTTTGTTTATTAATTGTTTTGTGTTTTAGATTCCACATATAAATGAAATCATATGGTATTTGTCTTTCACAGTCTGACTTATTTTACTTAGCATTTTACCTTCTAGGTGCATCCATGTTGTCACAAATGGCAAGATCTCACCCTTTTTATGGCTGAGTAATATTATATTATATATATATATAATTACATATTATTATAGCATACGTTATATTGTTGCATATTATACAATAATATATAATATCTATTTTTGTGCTATCTATATATATACACACATCTTTATCCATTCATTTATCAATGGACATAGGTTACTTCTTTATCTTGGCTATTGGAAATAATGTTGCAATAAACATAGGGTGCCTATATCTTTTCAAATTAATGTTTGTACTTTCTTTGGGTAAATATCCAGTAGTAAAATTACTAGATCATATGATACCTCTATTTTTAATTTTTTGTGGAACCTCCATGTTTGCGCAGTACCTATCCCAATTTACATTCTCACCAACAATGCATGGGGGTTCCTTTTTCTACACAACCTCACCAACACTTGCCATTTCTAGTCTTTTTGATTCTAGCCATTTGGACAACTAAAGGGGGTGTCTTATAGTTTTGATTCATATTTCCCTCATGATTAGTGATGTGCATATTTTCATGTTGGCCATCTGTATGCCTTTTTTGGAAAAATGTCTATGCAGATCCTTTGCCCATTTTCAATCAGATTATTTGTTATTTTGATGTTGAGTTTGGTAAAAGTTCTTTATGTACTTTGGATGTTAACCTCTTTTTTTTTATAATTTTTTTAAAGATTTTATTTATTTATTTGACAGGTAGAGATCACAAGTAGGCAGAGAGGCAGGCAGAGAGAGAGAGAAGAGGAAGCAGGCTCCCCGCTGAGCAGAGAGCCCCATGCGGGGCTCGATCCCAGGACCCTGAGACCAGGACCTGAGCCGAAGGCAGAGGCTTTAACCCATTGAGCCATCCAGGCGCCCCTGGATGTTAACCTCTTATCAGATACATTATTTGCAAATATTTCTCCCATTCACTAGGATTGCCTTTTCATTTTGTTGGTGGTTTCCTTTACTATACAAAAGCTTTTTATCTTGGTGAAGTTCCAACAGTTTATTATTGCTTTTGTTTCCCTAAGAAGACATGTCTAGAAAAATGTTCCTATGGCTGATGTCAAAGAAGTTACCGCCTATGTTTTCTTGTAGGACTTTTATTGTTTCATGATCCACATTTAGGTCTTTAATCCATTTTGAGTTTACTTTTGTGTTAGGTGTAAGTGGTCTAGTTTCATTTTTTTTTTTCATGTAGCTGTCCGGTTTTCCTAGTGCCATTTATTGAAGAGACTACCCTTTCCCCATTGTATATTCTTGTTCCCTTTGTCATAGAATAATCAACTGTATAAGCATGGGTTTATTTCTAGCTCCCTGTTCTTTTTTTTTTTTAATATTTTATTTATTTATTTGACACAGAGAGAGATCACAAGTAGGCAGAGGAAGGCGGTGGGGGGGGGGGTGTTGGAAAGCAAGCTCCTTGCTAAGCAGAGAGCCCAATGTGGGGCTCGATCCCAGGACCCTGGGATCATGACCTGAGCTGAAGGCAGAGCTTTAAACCACTGAGCCACCCAGGTGCCCCCTAGCTCCCTATTCTGTTCCATTGATCTATAGGTCTTTATTTGTGCCAGTACCATTCTGGTTTGGTTACTATGGCTTTGCAGTACATCTTAAAATTGGGATTGTGATACCTTCAGCTTTGTTGTTCTTTCTCAAAATTGCCCTGGCTATTCAAGAACTTTTGTGGTTCCATATAAATTTTAGTATTATTTGTTTCAGTTCTGCAAAAAATACTATTGGAAACATAAAAAGAAAACTGAAAAATGTTACTGGTATTTTGAAAGGGATTGCACTGAATCTGTAGCTTGCTTTGGGCAGTATGGACATTTTAACAATATTAATTTTCCAAACCATGAGCATGGAGTATCTTTCCATTTATTTGTGTCATCCTCAATTTCTTTCATTAGTGGCTTATAGTTTTCAGAGTACAGGTCTTTCACCTCCTTGGCCAAGTTTATTCTTTGGTATTTTATTCCTTTTGGTACAAATGTAAATACAATTGTTTTCTTAATTTCTCTTTCTGCTACTTTGTTATTAATATATGAAAATGCAACTGATTTCTGTTTTTTCTGTGTATTACTGAATTCATTTATTACTTCTAGTAGTTTTTCGGTGGAGTTTTTAGAGTTTTCTATATAGTATGTCATTATGAACAGTGACCATTTAGCTTCTTCCTTACCAATTTGGATGTCTTTTATTTCTTTTTCTTGTCAGATTGCTGTGCCTAGGACTTCTAGTACCTATGTTGAATCAAAGTGGTGCAAGTGGACATCCTTGTCTTCCTGATCTTAAAGGAAAAGCTCTCAGTTATTCACCATTGAGTAGGATGTTAGCTCTGAGTTTTTCAGATATGGCCTTCATTATGTTCAGGTATATTCTCTTTAAGCTCAGTGTGTTGAAAGTTTTTACCATGAATGGACATTGAATGTTGTCAAATGACTTTTCTGCATCTTTTGAGATGATCATATGATTTTTATCATTTGTTTTATTGATGTGGTATATCATGCTGATTGAGTTGTGACTATTGATCTATCCTTGCATTCCCAGAATAAATCTCAGTCATATATATTTTAATATATTGATATTATCTTGTTTAATGATTTGATGATGTTTGTTGGTTTGATAATATTTTATTGATGATTTTTGCATCCATACTCATCAGAGATACTGGCCTGTACTTTTTTTTATAATATCTGATTTTGATATCAAGGTAGTGCTGTCCTTGTAAAATGTATCTGGAAGTTTTTCCTCTTCTATTCTGTGCAGTAGTTTGAGGAAAAAAAACAGGTATTAATGCTTCCTTAAATGTTTGGTATAATTCACTTGTGAATCCATCTGGTCTTAGACTTTTGTTTGTTGGGAGTTTTTTGATACTTCTTCAATTTAATTACTAGCAATTGGTCTGTTTAGATTTTTTATTTCTTCCTGATTCAGTTTTGAAAGATTGTATATTTCTAGGAGTGTATCCATTTCTTCTAGATTATCCAATTTGTTAAATATAATTTTTATGGTATTTGCTTTATAATCCTTTGCATTTCTGGGATATCCACTGTTACTTTTTTCAAACTTCTTGATTACTTATTAAGGATTTGGTTTTAGAAGTAATATCAAAGGTAAAAAGATTCTTACAAAAGGTATAGTTTTTTTAAGAATTTAGTAAATAGTACAAAATTGCTTTCCAGGAAACACTAAATAATTATTGAAAAGAAAATATGCATTTGAAATAGAAATATGAAAATAAACAACTAAATTCATTGACACACAACCACTATGAACTTTCTTTAATTGAACTTGAAATGCCAAGGCAATTTTGTAAGACCGTATAATAGCCGAGAATGTACTCTGAAGCCATCCTGTATGGGTTTAATTCCACTCTGCTATTTGCTAGCCAGGTATTATATTAGCCTGTTAGTGCTGCCATAGCAGACTAACACAGGATATTCTGGGTGGCTTACACAAAGGAAATTTCTTTTCTCATAGTTCTAGAGGCTGAAAGCCTATAATCTTGCTGCAAGCAGAGTTGGTTTCTGGTGCAATCTCTCTCTCTGGTTTGTCGATGGCTGCCTTCTTGCTGTGTCCTCACTGGCCTTCTTTCTGCATGCACACATCCCTAGGTGTCTCTTCTACTTCTTACAAAGGCCCCAGTCCTACTGGATGAAGGCCCTGACCTTATGACTTATACAGCCTTATTTATTTCCTTATCTCCAAGTACAGTTACACTGAGGTTAAAGCATCAACACATTAATTTGGAAGGTGGGGGAACACAATTCAGTTCAAAAGAGGTATGTCTGACCAAGTAACCTGATGACTGCCTATCTGAGTTAGCTCATTTGTAAAATGAAGATAATAATACTTTATTGGCTAACATGAAATTAAATGTGTTATACATAAAGCATTTGAGAGCTGTGCTTAGCAAATGGTATTTAATGAATAAATAGCATCACATTAAAAAATTAAGGGATTACATGGACATGGTATATATTAATCATGCTACACTACTAAAAAATAGCTTTAATAGCAGAATTTCTAAGTTGGGCATCATGATAACTGTAATAATTATTAGGAGATATTAGTATTTAACAAAAAAGAAATTGTAACATTAAGCAAGTCATCCAAAATCATACAATGAGTTGATAGTATAATTAAAAATAAAAGCAAACTTTTCAAGAAAAGGAATATCCTTTTGATTCCTTTGAAATTAAAATAATGGTTGGAAAGAAGACTAGTCATCTATTATGGTGAATATTTATTACTTTTAACAGGTGGAAAGTAGGCTTAAAAAAGAAACCAAATTTATATGATTTGGAATATTTCAGTTTTACTTGAGTTTTTTCAAGCTGCATCTTCCACATAGAAAATAAATCTCTTAATATAACTACTCCAAAAATATTTAGTAAAATGCTTAAGAATGAGAAAAATAAGTACCAAGAGACTAACAGCATTTATCTTGCTTCCTTACTGAAATAAACTTACTTGAAAATCAAACAACCCACAAATGTTTACTGAACTGAATTTGTGATTAGTAGTAGGCCAAGTACCATTGGAAATGCAAAAGAAGTTATGATATCTAAACAGATACTTGAGACTATATATATATATACATATATATATATATATATATATATATATATATATATATATATGGTACCTTTGGGAATAGCTGAAGGACATCTAACTCACCATGGCAGAGGAAGCGTGGACAGGAATACCTGTGTTAGAGTAGTCATTCCAGAAGAAATACAGAAATTAATATTAAGCTAAAGAAGATGAACAGTAAATGACTGGTAATGGGGGATGGTAAGAGGGGGAGATCAGCCAGGCAGGAAAAGTTAATGGGACCACAGGACCAAAAGGTACCAATATGCAAAACCTGCAAAAAACTACAAGTAGTTCAATGTTATAAGCTGGAGTTCTAGGTAGAAGGGATGGTAAGAGATGAAACTGGGTATGTAAGATCATGGATGATTGTATATACTGTCAAAGGCGTTTGAAATTTAGTCTGTAGATAAAGGGAAGTTGTAAAAAGGTTCTGTAACAGCCTGAGTTAGTGTTATTGACATCTTAAATAGATCTCTCCGGCAGTTCTATAAAGGATGGGCTTGAAGATGACAAAACTAGAGGCAGATAGATCAATAAGGACACTCTTGTGATTGTCTTGTGATTGTGATTGTGAATTGAGGTAGTGGAGATAAAAGTGAAAGGAGCAGAAAATGTCAAGAAGTACTTAAGTATTAAAATTATTAGAATATATGGCTGGATAGATAAAAGGAACTGTGGAAAAGAAAGATGATTAACAGAAAGTTTAGGAAGAGGAACAGTTTTTTTTTTTTTAAAGATTTTATTTATTTATTTGTCAGAGAGAGAGAGAGAGAGAGAGAGAGCGAGCACAGGCAGACAGAGTGGCAGGCAGAGGCAGAGGGAGAAGCAGGCTCCCCACAGAACAAGGGGCTTGATGTGGGACTCGATCCCAGAACGCTGGGATCATGACCTGAGCCGAAGGCAGCGGCTTAACCAACTGAGCCACCCAGGCATCCCGAGAAACAGTTTTTTTAATCAATCTTTTTATTTTCTTTTTTAATAAACATAAATATATTTTTATCCCCAGGGGTACAGAGCTGTGAATTGCCAGGTTTACACACTTCACAGAACTCACCATAGCACATACCCTCCCCAATGTCCATAACCCCACTCCCCTTCCTCAACCCCCCTCCTCCCAGCAACCCTCAGTTTGTTTTGTGACATTAAGAGTCACTTATGGTTAGTCTCCCCCCCAATCCCATCTTGTTTCATTTATTCTTCTCCTACCCCTTTAACCCCCGATGTTGCATCTCCACTTCCTCATATCAGGGAGATCATATGATAGTTGTCTTTCTCCGATTGACTTATTTCGCTAAGCATGATACCCTCTAGTTCCATCCACGTCGTCGCAAATGGCAAGATTTCATTTCTTTTGATGGCTGCATAGTATTCCATTGTGTATATATACCACATCTTCTTTATCCATTCCTCTGTTGATGGACATCTAGGTTCTTTCCATAGTTTGGCTATTGTAGACATTGCTGCTATAAACATTCGGGTGCACGTGCCCCTTCGGATCACTACGTTTGTATCTTTAGGGTAAATACCCAGCAGTGCAATTGCTGGGTCATAGGGTAGTTCTATTTTCAACATTTTGAGGAACCTCCATGCTGTTTTCCAGAGTGGTTGCACCAGCTTGCATTCCCACCAACAGTGTAGGAGGGTTCCCCTTTCTCCGCATCCTCGCCAGCATCTGTCATTTCCTGACTTGTTAATTTTAGCCATTCTGACTGGTGTGAGATGATATCTCATGGTGGTTTTGATTTGTATTTCCCTGATGCCGAGTGATATGGAGCACTTTTTCATGTGTCTGTTGGCCATCTTTGCAGAAATGTCTGTTCATGTCTTCTGCCCATTTCTTGATTGGATTATTTGTTCTTTGGGTGTTGAGTTTGCTAAGTTCTTTTTTTTTTTTTTTAAATAAGTAAGTGTCACTATGAAATCCAGTAACTTTTAACAATCATCCTAGAGCTTCTACAGTATTTTGTTTTTGTTTTTGTTTTTGTTTTTAAAGATTTTATTCATTTATTTGACAGACAGAAATCACAAGTAGGCAGAGAGGCAGGCAGAGAGAGAGGAAGGGAAGCAGGCTCCCCGCTGAACAGAGAGCCAGACATGGGGCTCAATCTCAGGACCCCGGGATCATGACCTGGGCCAAAGGCAGAGGCTTAACCCACCAAGCCACCCAGGCGCCCCTGCTAAGTTCTTTATAGATTTTGGACACTAGCCCTTTATCTGATATGTCGTTTGCAAATATCTTCTCCCATTCTGTCAGTTGTCTTTTAGTTCTGTTAACTGTTTCCTTCGCTGTGCAAAAGCTTTTGATCTTGATAAAATCCCAATAGTTCATTTTTGCACTTGCTTCCCTCGCCTTTGGCGATGTTCCTAGGAAGATTTTGCTGCGGCTGAGGTCGAAGAGGTTGCTGCCTGTGTTCTCCTCAAGGATTTGGATGGATTCCTTTCTCACATTGAGATCCTTCATCCATTTTGAGTCTATTTTCGTGTGTGGAGTAAGGAAATGATCCAATTTCATTTCTCTGCATGTGGTTGTCCAATGTTCCCAACACCATTTATTGAAGAGGCTGTCTTTTTTCCATTGGACATTCTTTCCTGCTTTGTCGAAGATGAGTTGACCATAGAGTTGAGGGTCTATTTCTGGGCTCTCTATTCTGTTCCATTGATCTATGTGTCTGTTTTTGTGCAAGTACCATGCTGTCTTGATGATGACAGCTTTGTAATAGAGCTTGAAGTCCGGAATTGTGATGCCACCAACTTTGGCTTTCTTTTTCAATATTCCTTTGGCTATTCGAGGTCTTTTCTGGTTCCATATAAATTTTAGGATGATTTGTTCCATTTCTTTGAAAAAAATGGATGGTACATTGATAGGAATTGCATTAAATGTGTAGATTGCTTTAGGTAGCATAGACATTTTCACAATATTTATTCTTGCAATCCAGGAGCATGGAACATTTTTCCATTTCTTTGTGTCTTCCTCAATTTCTTTCATGAGTACTTTATAGTTTTCTGAGTATAGATTCTTAGCCTCTTTGGTTAGGTTTATTCCTAGGTATCGTATAGTTTTGGGTGCAATTGTAAATGGGATGGACTCCTTAATTTCTCTTTCTTCTGTCTTGTTGTTGGTGTAGAGAAATGCAACTGATTTCTGTGCATTGATTTTATATCTTGACACTTTACTGAATTCCTGTACAAGTTCTAGCAGTTTTGGAGTGGAGTCTTTTGGGTTTTCCACATATAGTATCATATCATCTGTAAAGAGTGATAGTTTGACTTCTTCTTTGCTGATTTGGATGCCTTTAATTTCCTCTTTTAGTCTGATTGCTGAGGCTAGGACTTCTAGTACTATGTTGAATAGCAATGGTGATAATGGACAACCCTGCCATGTTCTTGACCTTAGCAGAAAAGCTTTCAGTTTTTCTCCATTGAGAATGATATTTGCAGTGGGTTTTTCATAGATGGCTTTGATAATATTGAGGTATGTGCCCTCTATCCCTGCACTTTGTAGAGTTTTGATCAGGAAGGGATGCTGTACTTTGTCTAATGCTTTTTCAGCATCTATTGAGAGTATCATATGGTTCTTGTTCTTTCTTTTATTAATGTGTTGTATCACACTGATTTGCCGATATTGAACCAACCTTGCAGCCCTGGAATTAAACCCACTTGGTTGTGGTGGATAATCCTTTTAATGTACTGTTGAATCCTATTGGCTAGTATTTTGGTGAGAATTTTTGCATCTGTGTTCATCAAGGATATTGGTCTGTAGTTCTCTTTTTTGATGGGATCCTTGTCTGGTTTTGGGATCAAGGTGATGCTGGCTTCATCAAATGAGTTTGGAAGTTTTCCTTCCATTTCTAGTTTTTGGAAGAGTTTCAGGAGAACAGGAATTAGTTCTTCTTTAAATGTTTGGTAGAATTCCCCCGGGAAGCCATCTGGCCCTGGGCTTTTGTTTGTTTGGAGGTTTTTGATGACTGTTTCAATCTCCTTACTGGTTATGGGTCTGTTCAGGCTTTCCATTTCTTCCTGGTTCAGTTGTGGTAGTTTATATGTCTCTAGGAATGCATCCATTTCTTCCAGATTGTCAAATTTGTTGGCGTAGAGTTGCTCATAGTATGTTCTTATAATTGTCTGTATTTCTTTGGTGTTCGTTGTGATCTCTCCTCTTTCATTTATTTGTTTGGGTCCTTTCTCTTTTCTTTTTGATAAGTCTGGCCAGGGGTTTATCAATCTTATTAGTTCTTTCAAAGAACCAGCTCTTAGTTTCGTTGATTTGCTCTCTTGTGTTTTTGGTTTCTATTTCATTGATTTCTGCTCTGATCTTTATGATTTCTCTTCTCCTGCTGGGTTTAGGGTTTCTTTCTTGTTCTTTCTCCAGCTCTGTTAGGTGTAGCGTTAGGTTGTGTACTTGAGACCTTTCTTGTTTCTTGAGAAAGGCTTGTACCACTATATATTTTCCTCTCAGGACTGCCTTTGTTGTGTCCCACAGATTTTGAACCATTGTGTTTTCATTATCACTTGTTTCCATCAATTTTTTCAATTCTTCTTTAATTTCCTGGTTGACCCATTCATTCTTTAGAAGGATGTTGTTTAGTCTCCATGTATCTGGGTTCTTTTCAAATTTCCTCTTGTGATTGAGTTCTAGCTTCAGAGCATTGTGGTCTGAAAATATGCAGGGAATGATCCCAAACTTTTGATACCAGTTGAGACCTGATTTAGGACCGAGGATGTGATCTATTCTGGAGAATGTTCCATGTGCACTAGAGAAGAATGTGTATTCTGTTGCCTTGGGATGAAATGTTCTGAATATATCTGTGATGTCCATCTGGTCCAGTGTGTCATTTAAGGTCTTTATTTCTTTGTTGATCTTTTGCTTGGATGATCTGTCCATTTCAGTGAGGGGAGTGTTCAAGTCCCCTACTATTATTGTATTATTGTTGATGTGTTTCTTTGATTTTGTTATTAATTGGTTTATATAGTTGGCTGCTCCCACGTTAGGGGCATAGATATTTAAAATCGTTAGATCTTCTTGTTGGACAGATCCTTTGAGTATGATATAGTGTCCTTCCTCATCTCTTATTATAGTCGTTGGCTTAAAATCTATTTGATCTGATTTAAGGATTGCCACTCCTGCTTTCTTCTGATGTCCATTAGCAAGGTAAATTGTTTTCCACCCCCTCACTTTAAATCTGGAGATGTCTTCGGGTCTAAAATGAGTGTCTTGTAGGCAACATATAGATGGGTTTTGTTTTTTTATCCATTCTGATACCCTGTGTCTTTTGATTGGGGCATTTAGGCCATTAACATTCAGGGTAACTATTGAGAGATATGAATTTAGTGCCATTGTATTGCCCGTAAGGTGACTGTTACTGTATATTGTCTCTGTTCCTTTCTGATCTACACCTTTTAGGCTCTCTCTTTGCTTAGAGGACCCCTTTCAATATTTCCTGTAGAGCTGGTTTGGTATTTGCAAATTCTTTCAATTTTTGTTTGTCCTGGAAGCTTTTTATATCTCCTTCTATTTTCAATGATAGCCTAGCTGGATATAGTATTCTTGGCTGCACGTTTTTCTTGTTTAGTGCTCTGAATATTTCATGCCAGCTCTTTCTGGCCTGCCAGGTCTCTGTGGATAAGTCTGCTGCCAATCTCATATTTTTAACATTGTATGTTACAGACTTCTTTTCCCGGGCTGCTTTCAGGATTTTCTCTTTGTCACTAAGACTTGTAAATTTTACTATTAGGTGACAGGGTGTGGACCTATTCTTGTTGATTTTGAGGGGGGGTTCTCTGTACCTCCTGGATTTTGATGCTTGTTCCCTTTGCCATATTGGGGAAATTCTTTCCAATAATTCTCTCCAATATACCTTCTGCTCCCCTCTCTCTTTCTTCTTCTTCTGGAATCCCAATTATTCTAATGTTGTTTCGTCTCTTGGTGTCACTTATCTCTCGATTTCTGCCCTCGTGGTCCAGTAGCTGTTTGTCCCTCTTTTGCTCAGCTTCTTTATTCTCTGTCATTTGGTCTTCTATATCACTAATTCTTCTGCCTCATTTATCCTAGCAGTCAGAGCTGGAAGAGGAACAATTCTGAGAGAAGATGACACATTCAGCTTTCAAAAATATTAGGATTGAGGTAATGATATATGATTGACAAAACGTTGGGTATATGTATCCAAAGCATAGGATTATGGCTGGGGATATAGCTATTGAGTAAGAGTGGACAATATTGCCCACTGAGTCTTTAAAATGACAGATGATTTAAAGATAGAATACTGAGAAAATCTAACATTTAAAGGATGAGTCATGTGGAAGAAACCATGAAGGAAGCAGAGAAGATATGTGAGAACCAGCAAAAAAAAAAAAAAAAAAACTGGGTTAGAGAAGAGAAATGTATCAAGGATCAAAACAGATGGCAACCTCTAACGAATGCCCATTGGATACACCAAACAGAAAGCTATATGTGACCTTAGAGACATCATTTTTTGTATTGTAGAGGACTGGGACAACAGATTATAGTGAGTTCCTTTGAGGAGGTGATGCAGTCTGGAAAGACCTTAGAATCTCTCTTGGTTAATTTGGCAGAAGGTAATGTCCCACCACCTAAGGTCACATCTTATGAGGTGAATTGAAGCAAGAAGACAAAGAAGTGACTAAAGTAATTGATGTACAGAGACTAGACAGAAAAGTCTGGCTCAGATACAGAATTAGGGTCCAAGGCCTAATAAAGTGTTCTTACTCAGGAGAAAGACAGGATTTCAAGTAGAGAAGTGGTCAGTGGAAAAAGACAAAGATAATCATTAGAAATCAGAAGCAAAATAACCAAAAAATGATTAGCAGTAAGGTTGACTTTTGATGTATCTTGCCAATTACCCAAGAAAAAATTCCTCAAATACTAGCAAACAGGACAGGTCAAGTTCCAGAAAATGGGCTAAGTTACAGTGTGCAAGCAAGATCAAGAAATATGATTGAGGGGCGCCTGGGTGGCTCAGTGGGTTAAAGCCTCTGCCTTCGGCTCAGGTCATGATCTCAGAGTCCTGGGATCGAGCCCCACATTGGGCTTTCTGCTCAGCAGGGAGCCTGCTTCCTCCTCTCTCTCTGCCTGCCTCTCTGCCTACTTGTGATCTCTGTCTGTCAAATAAATAAATAAAATCTTAAAAAAAAAAGAAATATGATTGAAATGCTCAATCTGGGAGAAATATGCAAGGACACTATAACTACATTGCTAGGAACACATGAAGAAGTCTGGAAAGTACATCATCTCAAGGAATAAGAAATGGACAAACCAAGAAAGATCAGCACTTCAGAAGTCAAAGATATGTGAGAGCATCCAACCCTTAACACACAAATTACTCCATAAAGATTTGCTGAATGGAGAAATTAATGAATAAACAAGTTAACAGAAAGAAATAATTAATGAGAAGATTTGTAACAGCTTTATTCTGTTCAACTTTACATCAAGCTGGCTACGTAGTATCCACTCTTCATCTAAAACTTCAACCTTTTAAAACTGTGCATGAATTATCTCACATACACCCCAATCTCTCTAGACAAGAGTTACTTTACAAAGTAATCCTTTTTCTCCTGGAAAATTAAATAGAACCAAGAGGAACCATTTATGAAAAGCACTCATAAGCACTAAGAATTAGTTTTCTTCCACCACTGTCCTATTTCCCAGTGTTTTCTCTCAACACAGAAGGTATTAATCTGTTCAGTTTTATCCTATAATCATATTTTTACATTTAACTAAACATATAGCATATGCACTAAGCCTATCCTCACTAAAAGGGATACTTTAATAAAAACAGTAAAACATCTATAACCTAGTGAGGTAAAGCCATTAAAGCATAAATTAAAAGATAATTGGATAATTCCTAGAATAACATGAGAAGGTAGGAAGGAATATTGTGTCTGGAGGACAAAATGATAGAAAAAATAAATAAAAATGATGACTCAGGGGCACCTGGGTGGCTCAGTGGGTTAAGCCTCTGCCTTTGGCTCGAGTCATGATCTCAGGGTCCTGGGATTGAGCCCCACATTGGGCTCTCTGCTCGGCAGGGAGTCTGCTTCCTCCCCTCTCTGCCTGCTGCTCTGCCTACTTGTAATCCTACTTGTAATCTCTCTCTCTCTGTTAAATAAATAAATTTAAAAAAAATGATGACTCATAGATACAACTTCAATTTAATAAAACAATAAAAAGGATTGTACTTTGAGTCAGGAAACAAGGGTTCTTGTTCTGTGGCTCTCTTTGTTTTCTAGGACAAACATTTTAAAATATTGGTGCTTGAGTTTCCTAGTTCTTGCTTCCATTCTTTACCTCCCTTACTTGCTATGTGGAAGCCATAGTGATCTTTTAAAAACATAAATCAAACTATATAATATCCTTACTTAAAACTCTCCACTAGTCTCTTTTACAACTAGAATAAAATCTAACCCATTCCTCAAACCTTCATCAGCTGACATGAACAGAACCCTGGTTATCTCTGAAGTAATCTTTCCACTGTCCCCCTCATTCACTGTTCCTGGCCTGCTTTATAATCCTTAAACTCTAAAAAGCTCATATTTGATATCAGTCTAGAACAGTGAGACCAGCTTCTCCTGTGGTTGGCTATTTCTTGTCATTTAAGTGGCAGCTCAGATGTCACTTCCTTGGAGATATCTTACTTGGTTTTCTATGGGAAAATAGTTACCCTACCCTCATCTGTCTGTCTCTATTATGTAATTATGACTTTTCTTTTATAAAAGTTATGACCACTGAAAATCATATATTTTTCACTATGTGTTTGTGTATATTATAAAACATCTCCATGACAATCTTATTCATCAATGAAATCTCTGGCACATGGTAATGCTCTATAAATATTTGAAGAAGAGAAGAGAACATGGAAGAAAGAAAGGAAAGGAAGAGAGGGAAAAAGGAAAGAAGGGAACTGAATAAATAAACTATTTGACAATAAAATGAAAAAAATAGGGAAAAGTATATTGGAAATAACCATCAAGACATTAGGTTAGATGGCACACCATTCTTAAATATTTGTAAATGCCACAGACTTGCTTGGATTTAAAGGAAATTCACAAACTATTGTTTTCATTTTCTTGCTATTTCAATGAAACCTGAACAATACAAAGATTTTTGTGCATATATAAATGAGTGGGTTTGGATACATGTTTTCATATTCATGGCTTATTTGGGTGAAACTAGGGTAGAAAAAAAAACATAAAAGACACCCTCAGAGCACATTCAAGATGTCAGCATTTACAAACCCATGTGATACTTCTCTAAATTACATTCCTCCAGCTGGCTTGATTAATTTTGAAGTGGGTAAGCTAACAGTGCCAGATCACACCCAAGCAGTATAAAACTGTATAAGAACACAATAAAACAGTGATAAACAATAGGTTATTTCAGTGGCATATGGCTGATACATAGTTGGGTCAGCCTCAAATGCAACCTTTGGATTCTGTTTAAAAATCAGTGTCTGAGTTATAGATTTATCATTCAAGGCATTCCTTGTAAGCATTAAGTAATTATTCCAAAGAGAAGAAAGGGATAGTCAGATAAAGGAGAAAAAAGGAGAACTTCTTCACTGGTCGTTGAAGTAAGATAAACTAGAATTAATGAACAGAATCAGTGAGCATGCATGACAGTCTACAAGGGACAATATAAAATGCATAAAAACATTCAAAAGGAAGAGATGGAAACAAGGTAGACTAAAATATATAAAGGAAAATAAATATGGAGACTACTAGAAGCAGAACAAAGGAGAAAGAAGAAAAAACTAACTTTAAAATTCCCTCCTATACTTACTATCTGGATATAAAATCAATTTTTTTCCACTAAAATTATGACAAAAATCCCATGTTGCACATTAAAGAGAGTTTGGAAATATGTTGCTGAAATCTTTTTTTTTTATTTTTTTAATAAACATATAATGTATTTTTATCCCCAGGGGTACAGGTCTGTGAATCGCCAGGTTTACACACTTCACAGCACTCACTATAGCACATACCCTCCCCAATGTCCATAACCCCACCCCTGTCTCCCAACCTCCCTCCCCCCAGCAACCCTTAGTTTGTTTTGTGAGATTAAGAGTCACTTATGGTTTGTCTCCCCCTCAATCCCATCTTGTTTCATTTATTCTTCTCCTACCCCCTTAACCCCCCCATGTTGCATCTCCACTTCCTCATATCAGGGAGATCATATGATAGTTGTCTTTCTCCGATTGACTTATTTCGCTAAGCATGATACCCTTTAGTTCTATCCATGTCATTGCAAAAGGCAAGATTTCATTTCTTTTGATGGCTGCATAGTATTCCATTGTGTATATATACCACCTCCTCTTTATCCATTCATCTGTTGATGGACATCTAGGTTCTTTCCATAGTTTGGCTATAGTAGACATTGCTGCTATAAACATTCGGGTGCACATGCCCCTTCAGATCACTTATGTTGCTGAAATCTTATCTACACCATCCTTAAGTAAAATTCCTCTCTCCAGAATATGTCCTCTTTATATCATTCTCCAACCATCTTCTTCTGGGGAAGGGATGCTTCAGAACAATGAATAGTCAATCCAAACTGGTGGGATTAAAGCTTCCAAATGAAGAGCCCAGAGTGTTTACCTGCTAACATCCTATTTATGAGCTGTATTTCAATGCCAACAAGACTTTCACAGTATCAAGTGAGAGGCTGCACAGCTAGAAACTGATAATCAAAAATAAATTATTTTTTTTCTAAGAGAAGGTTCTTGAACTTTTGATGCCAATGGCTAGCCACATGTTTTAGAGTAAGAGTCTGATTGATAGATAGCTTCTTGATGACATAAGCAATCTGACTAAAGTTAATTATTAACATACTAACACATTTAACAACATACTGAAACATTTCAAAATAACATGTAATAGGACTAATGTTAGTAAGATGACCCAGTCCTTGTTTTACAAAGATTTTACAAAAACACTGATTTAACAATGATATATGGACCAATATACCTTTATGAGAATTCTAGAGTCCAGTTAAGAAGTTTCAAGTCCCCAGGTAAGAATAAAGCTGAGGACAGCTGCTTTGAAACAGGTAAGAGAGTAATTTCACTTAACCTGCATCAGCCTGTCTCCCAAGCCAGCACAACTCAATACTAGGAGACAGGAAAGTGAAGAGTGGAGCACCCCTTCACTATTCTGGCTTTTTGGAGAGCCACCTGAGGAACTGGTTTCTGTCTCACCTCACATGAATAACTGACAAAACTAGTACACTTTGCATGCCTGAAAACAAAGAAAAGCAGTGGGTGCCTTGTTGCAGCCACCATAGTTCAGCACCATTGGCAGAAGTAGCATCAACTGAAAATTCTCCCTTAGAAAGGAGGAGAGGAGTGGAATGTGTATCTGCCATTCCAGTTCTTTAAAAGACTGCCCAAGGGAGTGGTTTCTGTTTTACTTCATTTGGAGCACTGAAAGAACCAACATAGTTTGAATGTCTGGGGATTGCTCAGAAGATAGGAAAAAGATAGGAGGCTTGCTATGGTTAGTATAATTCAGCATGTTCAAGAGGAGGTATACAACTTGATGCTACTCCCTCAGGGGGGCAGGAAGAGAGTAGAGTGTCCAGTGTTCTGGCTTTTCAGTGGGCTGTCTGGGGACTGGTATCTAACTCGGGTACTAACAGGGAGCTGGTATACTCTGGACGCCTAGTGGCCACTGAGAACAAGGGAGAGCTGGGCAGTTTACTTCTGTAGAACTAGAGAACTGCAGTTCCACAGACAGATATTAAAGGGAGCAAAAGATTACAAGCTCCTGAAATAGAAACCAGCATTTGAGAAACTACGCACTTAGGCCCAGAGAAGTTGTACTGTCTGCCAAAAAGGTTTCAGAGGCCTTTAGAATTCCTAGCTGTACTGATTGGTGAAGGTCCTTCATAGTACAAAGCCAGCCTTTAAAGACGGGGATTGGTGGCTGCTTTTTCAAACACAAAAATCCCAATAAAAAGTTACAAAGCATATGAAGAAAGAAGGAAACATGGCCCAATCAAAAGAACAAAAGCAATCTCCAGAAAACAAACCTATAGAAACAGAGTTACATGAATTAACTGAATAGGAATTCAAAATAAGCATCAAAAGAAGCATCATAAAGAAGCTTGATGAGCTCAAGAAAACAATGAGTGAATGAATAAGAGTATCAATAAGGACAGAAAATATTTTGAAAAACCAAACAGAAATCTTAGAGCTGAAGAACTGAAAGACTGCACTTAAAAATTTACTGGAGGGTTCAACATCAGATTTCATCAATCAGATAAAAGTATAAGCAAACCTGAAGATTGGTCATCTGAAATTATCCAACCATCTATGAGATATATAATAATACTATCAAAGAGACCAATTATACCCATTTTGGGAGTCCCAGAATAAGACAGAAATGGCAGAAAGCTATTTAAACAAATAATGATTGAAAACACCCTAACTGTAAAAGGGAAAAGACATCAAGATCCAAAAAGCCCAAGTGACCCCAACTAGAAGGAATCCAAAGAAATCCAACCAAATGTGTTTTTTTAATCAAATTGTCAATAGTCAAAGACTAAGAAGGAATTTTGAAAGCAGCAAAGAAAAAAGAGACTCATCATGTACAAAAGAACTCCCACAAGACTTGTGATATTGTAATTAATAAGAAATATGTTTGGTTTTTGTCCCCATTTCTGGCACAGAGCTCATAAAATTCTTGAAATGTCCCAAGTGATAAAAATCCTAGAGGCATCTTTTGTTATGTTAATGATGTAAATTTGGATCCCTAAAGATGGGCTGGTTGCCAGTGGAAGTCAATCATGTGATTAGAGGGCTGGAACTTTCAGCTCTACTCCCCAAACTACAGGGAGAGGAGAGAAATAGAGGCTGAGTCTATCAACAATGGCCAATGAGTTAATCAATCATGCTTTATAATGAAGCCTCAACAAAACCCCCCAATAATGGGGTCAGAGAGCTTCCAGATTGTTGAACATAAGGAGATTTGAGGAGAGGGGCACACCTAAATGCCCTTTCCCCATACTTTGCATTATGCATCTCTTCCATTTGACTAATCTTGAGTTATATTCTTTTATAATAAACCAGTGATCTAACAAGTAAAATGCTTCTCTCAATTCTGTGAGCTGCTCTAGCAAACTAACTGAACCTGAGGAGGAGGTTGGGGAACCTCTGATTTATAGCTAGTCAGTCAGAAAGACAAGTAACAACCTGGATTACAACTGGCATCTGAAACCCAAGAAGGGGGTCATTGGAACCCCCAAATCTATAGTTGGTTTGTCAAAAGCATAAGTAATAATCTGGGCTTGTGACTGGCATCTGAAGTTGGGGTGGGGAGGGTGTAATAGGTCTGAACTTAAACCTGTAGTATCTGATGCCTCTTCAGATAGATAGTGTCAAAACTGAGTTGAGTTCTTAGACACTCTGTTGGTGTCTAAGGAACTACTTGGTGTTCTGTCAGAACTCCCCACCTCCCTACCCAACACATACACACAACCGAATTGCAACTAGAACCAAAAGACTATAAGTGAATTTCCCAGCAGAAATTTTATAAGCTAGGGAGAAAATGGTACGAAATATACAAAGAGCTCAAAGAAAATCAACCCAACAAGAACATTATGCCTTACAAAGCTATCCTTCAGAAGTGAAGGAGAGATAAAGACATTTTCAGACAAACAAAATCTGAGGAAGTTTATCACCACTGGATCTGCCTTACAAGAATGCTAAAGGGAGTCTTTCAAATTGAAATAAGAGGGCATTAAATAGCAATACAAACATAGAAAAACGGCTGGCAAGTATAAATATATGGACAAATAGAGAATACTGTAATACTGCAATGGTGGTATGTAAGTCACTTTTAATTCTGGCATACAGGTTAAATGACAAACTATTTAAAAAACTATACCTGAAAAATTGAATATAGAAGGAATATACCTCAACATAATAAAGGCCATATACAACAAACCCAAAGCAAATATCATAAACAATGATGAAAAATGGAGAGCTTGCCTCTAAGATCAGGAACAAGACAAGGGTGTCCACTCTCACCACTAATACTCAACATGGTCCTGGAAATCCTAGCTATAAGCAATTAGGCAAGGCAAAAAAATAAAAGGCATCATAAAACAGTTCCTATTTGTAGATATCATCTTATATAGAAAAAATCCTAAAGACAAGCAAAAAAGCTGATGGAACTGATGAAGAAATTCATTAAAATTGCAGGATATAAAATCAACATACAGAAATCAGTGACATTTCTATACACCAACATCTAAAACGAAATAAAGAAAACTATCCTATACATAATAGCATCAAAAACAGTAAATATTTAGGAATAAATTTAACCAAGGAAATGAAAGGTCTCTACAATGAAAACTACAAGACTTTGTTGAAACACAAACAAATGGAAAGATACACCATGTTCATGGATTCAAAGACTTAATGTTAGAATGCCCATACTATCCAAAATCATCTCTAGATTCAATGCAATCCTTACAAAAATTCCAGAGTTATTTTTCATAGAAATAGAGGAAGAAATTCTAAAATTTTTATGGAACTACACTTTGAACAGCTAAAGCAACCCTGAGGAAGAAGAAGAAAGCTGTAGGCATCACACTTTTGATTTCAAACTACACTACAAAGCAATAGTAAATAAAAGAGTATGCTACCAGCAAAAAACAGATACATGGACCAATGGAACTTTTACCTTATACTACACAAAAATCAACTCCAAATGGATTAAAGACTTAAACATAAACCTATCTTGAAACAATATAACTCCTTAAAAAAATGTGAATGTCATTTTCATGACAACCAAAGCATAAACAATAAAAACAAAAATAAATGGGACTACATCAAGCTAAAAAGCTTCTTCACAGCAAAGGAAATAATCAAGAGAGTGAAAAAGACAACCTTTAAAATAGAAGAATGTATTTTCAGATCATATGTCTGATAAGAAGTCACTATCCAAAGCACACAAAGAATCCCTGCAATTCAACAGAAATCAGCCATTCAATCAATAAAATAACCTGAGCAGAGAACTTGAATAGACATTTCTCCAAAGGAGATAAACACACACACACACACACACACACACACACACACACACACACATCGCTGTGAGGATATGAAGAAATCTGGATCTTTATGCATTATTGGTGGGAATATGTAAAATCATAAACTGCTATGGAAAATACTGTGACCATTCCTCAAAAGATTAAAAATAGAACTACAATATGATTCCAATAATCCCACCACTGGATATTTAAGCAAAATAAGTAATCTGAAGAGATATTTGCACTCCTTTTATTGCAATAGTATTCATAATAGCCAAGAGGTAAACATAACCTAAATATACATTACTAGATTAAATTTTTAAAATGTGGTATACATATAAAATGGAGCATTATTGAGCCACAAAGACAGAAAGAAATCCTGTCACTTGCAACAATGTGGATGAATCTTAAGGACATTATTCAAAGTGAAATAAGCCAGTCACAGAAGGGCAAATAATACATGATTCCATGTATATGTAGTGGAGTCACTTACACGTGACTAAAATAGTCAAATTCATAGAAACAGAAAGTAGAATGGTGGCTGCCAGGTGCTGATGGCAGGAGAAATTGCTGCTCAATGCGTTTAGAGTTTTAGTCATGCAGGATGGAAAAGTTATAGAGATCAGCACATATCACATTGTGCTTATCATTAGCAATACAATATGAACAACATTGTATTGTACTTAAAATTCTGTGAAGAGGGCAGATCTCATGTTATGTGTTTTTTAACCACATTATTATTTAAAAATAGTAATTTGAAGATGGAGAGGATAAGTGAGTTGGGGGATATCAGAGGGGGAGACAAACCATGAGAAACAAACTGAGGATTTGGGAGGGGAGGGGGTTGGGGGGTTGGGTGAGCCTGCCTGGTGGTGGATATTAAGGAGGGCACACATTGCATGGAGCACTGGTGTGATGCATAAACAATGAATCTTAGAACACTGAAAAATAAAACAAAATGAAATAAAATAAAATTACAAAAAACCCCGAAACTAGTAATTTATAGCATTTACCAAAAATGGATTTCTTTATTTATAGATATGAAAGAATCTTTTAATCTATAATGGGTTTTTTATTTATATACACAGTTCAGTGACAAAGAGTAATCATTACAAAATTAAATTATATTGGTAAACATGGCTGTTTATAGTAGAAAATATTGATTATCACATACTAAGTGTAAAATAAAGATTTCTTAATCTCGACTCATAACTCTCTAATAAAAATACAAAATTACAAATTCAAACTTTCAACTCTCATCTGAAGCATAAAGTTCCAGAGCCATTCCATATTGGGGGGTGGGGGGAAGTATATGCTTCAAGATAAGATTAAAAATTTATCTCCCTGGAGTACCTTCTGTCCTCAGGGAGAACGCACCACAATAAAAAATCACAATACAATGATAGTCAAAGGGACTTCCACAGATAATGATACTGTCTTACCTCTGAACTGCCCCAGCCTAATGGGCAGCAGCCCAAAAGTGTATATGCACTGCAGATCATTAAAATAGTCAATTATGTTTCCCTCCTATTTTAAAATGTTACTACTGGCCCTCCAAACATAGGTTCCATTGTCCACTTCTCTCACAGTCTGTCACGCAACATGAAGCCTTTAATCTTGACATTAGTAGAATATTCCATCCAAATAAAATTGGGACTTGCTCACATCCCTGCTTTTCACATACGATCACAACAAAATGAGAAGTGGGCACATAACCAGTGAGCCAAATTCAACCTGGACTCAATAAATTGTGAAGAGGTAGGAGTCTGTTGTTCATGGGGAAAATCTGAGAAGAGCTCATGTTGAAACTAATGAAAATATTCATATATTCATCTCCATGACTTCAGAAAAACCAAGTCATTCTGGTCACTATGTCCCCAGTGCTCTGAAAGTGTTTACTAAAAATTCCTTGAATGAGTGAATGAAGGAATATCTAAGGTTATACAGATCAGCATATATAAGGGTAATTAATCAAAAGTATATGCCCTGATAGTATATTAAAATAACAAAAGCTCTTTACTGCCATAAAGGTCTTCAAGATGTTCAATATTATGAAATCCACATATTCAGAGCCAGTGTCAGTCTATAAAATTTAAGTACTCACATAGAATTTATTTACTTATGTTTTCTTCATAAAAGACATTATTTAAGACTTGTTTGCTCAAAGAATTAAGGATAATTTATTTTTTCTATAATTTTACCCAAAATGATAAAGCGATCATTGCACAAGGCTACAGCTACTAATATCATAATAAGACAGGCCCTAAACTCATAATGACCACCACAGAGTCTGAGATTGTATAATATACAACTTTCTTCTAGATAATCCACAAGCAAATTTATTTTCAGGTTTTAAGCCTAAAATCAAATCTTATCAAAGATTAAATGTATCCGGTTGTCCAGTGGTTTATAGTCTATAAATGTGTGCTTAAACTATCTCATATGAATGAATTAATGCTCACAATTTGTGTGTTGTTAGGACTGTCCAATATTTTCAACTCAGGTAAATAACCATATTTGTTCATGCCAGTAGCTGTTATAAACCTTTACCATTCTACTTTAAATCAGTCAACTGGACTCACCCACTCATGTTTTAACAGATGGCATAGCCTCCTACCTCACAGAGAAAATAGCAATCATCAGTCACATACTCCACCTCCTATATTATCTGCATGTTCCCCAGATTTCCCTCATTCCCTTCTGTATATGCCTTGCCTTTCTCCTAAAGATAACACCTTTGTCTGTATTCTTGATTTCATCTTTCCCACCCTTCCCTTCTTCCTCTCTTTATGTTCCTTCAATAAATGCTTTTTGACTGCCTTCTAGTGCTGAATAGTCTAAGCCTGGGGATACAGTGTTAAACAAGACAAAGCCCCTCTCCTCGTGAGTTCACTATTCTATTGTGTCCTCCGATTCCTTTTGAACATCCACCTCCTTTATTATCGTCAAAAAATCCCCTCTCACTGGCCCTTCCTTTTCAGCTTACAAACCTATTTAACTCATCCTCATATTTAAAACGCATCTGTTCAAGAAAGAGAAATTGAGAAAACAATCCCATTTACAATTAGACCAAAAATAATAAAATACCAAAGAACAGACACAACCAAAGAGGTAAAAGACCTATACTATGAAAACTATAAAATGTTGATAAAAGAAATCGAAGAAAACACAAACGGAAAGATATTTCATGCTCATGGACTAGAAGAACCAATATCATTGAAATGCCTGCACAACACAAGGCAAGCTATAGATTTAATGCAATTCTTATCAAAATACCAACAGCATTTTCACAGAACTGGAAAAAACATTCCTAAAATTTGGATGGAACCACTGAAGACTTCAAATAGTTAAAGCAAACTTAGAAGAACAAAGCTGAGGTGTAACAATTCCAGATTTCAAGTTATATTACAAAACTGTAATAATCAAAACAATATGGTACTAACACAAAAACAGACACATATCAATAGAATAGAACAGAAAACCCAGAAACAGGCCCAAGATTATATGGTCAATTAATCTACAACAAAAGAGGCAAGAATATGCAAAGGTAAAAAAGATAGTCTCTTCAACAAATGGTGTTAAGTCAATTGGACAGCTACATGCAAAAGAATGACACTGGGCCACTTTCTTACATCATATACAAAAAAAAAAAAAAAAACACCTCAAAATGGAATAAGAATCTAAATGTGAGATACGAAACCATAAAAATCCTAGAAGACAAACACAAGCAGTAAGTTCTCTGACATTGGCCATAGCAACATTTTTCTATATATATATCTCCTGAGACCAGGGAAACAAAAGCAAAAATAAACTATTGGGACTACATTGAAATAAAAGGCTTCTGTACAGAAAAGGAAATAATAAAACTAAAAGACAACCTAACCTACTGAGTGGGAGAATATATTTAGAAATGACATATCCAATAAAGGATCAGTATCCAAAATATATAAAGAGCTATTCAACTCAACACCTAAAAAACAAATAATCAGTTAAGAAATGGCCAGAAGACATGAACAGATATTTCTCCAAAGAAGGCATATGAATGGCCAATACACATATGAAAAGATGCTCAACATCACTCATCATAAGGGAAATGTAAATCAAAACCACAATGAGATGTCACTTCACACCTGTCAGAATGGATAAAATAAAAAACACAATAAACAACAAGTACTGGTGAGGACATGGAGAAAAGGGAATCCTTGTGTACTGTTGGTGGAATGCAAACTGGTACAGTCACTGTGGAAACAGTATGGAGGTTCCCTCAAAAAATTAAAAATAGAACTACCATATGTTCCAGTAATTACACTACTGATAATTTATACAAAGAATATAAAAACACTAATTCAAAAAGTATATACACCCCTATGTTACTGCAGCATTACTTATAATAGCAAAAATATGGAAGCCCGTTTCCATTAATTCATGAATGGATAAAAAACATGTGAATAAGAATAGATACAGATACACAATGGAGTATTTTTTAGCCATAAAAAAGAATAAAATCTTGCCATTTGCAACCCTGATGGAGCTAGAGAGTATAATGCTAAGTGAAATCAGTCACAGGAAAACAAATACCATATGATTTCACTCAAATGTAGAATTTAAGAAACAAGCAAGGAAAAAAAGAGGGAGGTAAAGACAAACCAAGAAACAAACCAGAGGAAAGGTGAGTGGGGTGGGGGATGGGTGAAGGAGATTAAGGAGATTAAGAGTACTCTTACCATAATAAGTACTGAGTAATGTATAGAACTGCTGAATCACTATATCGTACACCTGAAACTAATATAATACTATGTTAACTGTACTAAAATTACAATTTTAAAAAATTAAAAATACATAATAATACATATTAAAAAAAGAATGAGCTCATTTTGCTGACTTGAAAGCATGTGGACATGCTTTCTGATACAATTCTAGAGTCAGCTGCGATTTGTTTCTACCTTCACCACATTTTTCACTACTAACTGCACAGCAATTTTACTTTTGCTCTCTGTATTCTAGTTAAATATTGTTTATACTCGGGTTTTGACATAGTCTTCGTTCCTGTGAATTCTCATAAATTCTAGGAAGGAGTGTAGTTTGCCACACTTCTTGCTTCCACTTTTCTCTGCCTGTACCCTTAACTGCTTTTCTCCTAAAGATTCCTGCATTGGCCTTCCTTTCTCATTCTACCCATTTTCCCTGAAACATTCTACCCCTGCCCAAGATTTCACCTCCTACCTATGTGCTAATGACTCCAAAATTCTTTTTTTTTTTTTAAGATTTTTATTTATTTGACAGATCACAAGTAGGCATAGAGGCAGGCGGAGAGAGAGAGGAGGAGAAGGAGGCAGGCTCCCCGCTGAGCAGAGAGTCTGATGTGAGGCTCGATCCCAGGATCCTGGGATCATGACCTGAGCCGAAGGCAAAGGCTTTAACCACTGAGCCACCCAGGCGCCTCGACTCCAAAATTCTTATATTCAGACCATCCTGAGTTTTTTTTTTATCTTCACTTTTAATTACCCCCAAAGATATTTTCATTTCAATGGCTACCAGCATCAAGTACTAAAGGAATGGTACTTATTGCCACAGAGTAGCAAAAAGAAAAGTATTGCTAACTATGGTGACAAAAAAGCTCCACAATTTCAGTGGCTTAATGAAACAGAAATATTTGTCTTCTTCTCACTGGTTCAGCTGGTGGTGGTGGCAACAGTTGGTATGGGGTTAAGGTAGTTCTAAGACCTAAATTCATGGAGACTCTACCATTTTTATTATGTGGTTTCCAAGGTCATCTGGCAAGGTTTCATCCAACTAGCAGATGAGAAAACAGTTCACTGGATGGTGTGGAAGGATTTTATGCACCCATTCTGGAAGTGATACACTTCACTTTTACCCACATTCCATTGAACAGAAATTCAGTCATATTGTCCCATGTAAATTGGGAAGGAATTGGGAAGGATAGTCCATGGTTGAGCAGCTCCTTCACAGCAACTTCTACACTACGGAAGGGCAATGCAGATTTCTAGTAGACAGCTAGCATTCGCTGGAATAGAAGTCATGGGTGACCTTCGCAGAGATAAACTTCTGTTTTTACTTAGGTGAATAGGATTGAGAAAGTATGAAAGGGAAAACTATCAGAGTGCTTCTCTTTCTATAAGCATACTAGTGATGTATTAATGTTCCCAGAACCAAAATTTGGCTGTTAAGAGAAAGTAAGAGCTTAGGAAGCAATGGGCCTCTCTGCCTCTTATCTCTTTTTCCTTTAATCCATATTTCACAAAAATTACCAAAATGTTATCTGTTTTTGTTTTACCCCTTATTTTTTCCTCTTTAAATTTATAAATTAAGTTTTCTGGCAATAAAAGTAATAGCTTATTTTTTCTAAAATTCAGTTAAAATTCATTTCATTCCCTGTTAGGATATTCACCAATTTTCCCAATGATTCTAAGATGAAGTACAAGCACAGATTTTATCATGTAAGTCTTACAGTAAGACTCCTGCCAACCTTACCTGTCTCTCAGTGAACTTTCTTCTCTCCCATTTATTCATCATCACACTATCCTCACTAAGGTTTGAAGGAGCTAAGAACAAAGATGATGCTGAGAATATCCTTCTCCCATGTGGTTCTGAGTTAGAATCTACCATTGATAGGTATCACCCATAATTGGAAAGGTAAAGAGAAAAAGAGAGCATTATTTCTGATATTGCAAGCTGATGCTTGGGTGGTCATGAGATTTGAAATGCCTTCTGAGTGGGCTCATCAAAATCATCCCATACTAAAATAGTCTTTATCTCCCCAAAGCCTTCCAATGAGTTTAAGCTTCTAAGTCCCTAAACAAACATTTGAAACCAGCAGTATAAAGTGTGCTGAGGTTTTCATGAACAAACCTGGCAGATAAACCCACTCAAATGGATGGACACACACACACACACACACACACCCTATGCTCCAGCCAAACCAAAATTCTTGCCTTTACCAAATCTAATTCATTGTTTTTGATCCATGCTGCCTTCTCCACACAGCATGCCCTTTCCCTGACATTTCTGACTGAAAAAATTCTTGCTCATTTTTCAAATTGAAGTATCACCTTCTAACGGAGGCCTTCCCTAATTCCCCCAGTTATCGACACACTTTCCTTGGGGACACCATACCATCCTGTTCCTATCTCTTACATGGTATTTATAACATCATTCACGTGACCTTACCTTGTCAAGAGGAATCATGCTTTATGATGATTTGTGGCCTCAGTTCCTAGTACACAGATTCTCATATATTAGGCATTCAATAACATAGGTTAAATACTCTATTGTGAAATATAATGTCATTAATAGAAACGAACGTTTTTTTTCCCACAGTACACTCTAAATATGTGAGAGTAAACCTGTATGCTAGGAGTGCATCTAAGGCTCACCGAAGCGTCCCAAGAGCCCCCCTCTCCAGAGGTATGTGGACATGCCGGGACAATAAGTTAACAATGGGATAGAACATATGTTACCCAGCTTTCCCTCGCCTTTCTCCTTCCTCTTTTTATCACTCATAAATTTAGTGACTCTATGTACTGACATCCTAGGAAGCAGGTTTTATCCCAAATTCCTAACTCTGAGATCCTCACACATTTCTCCTCTCAAAGACCTGCTGTAGAAGAAAAGGCTCCTACACATTTTCATAATAATGGTACTGTGCGGCTGACCTTCCCGCAGGAGATGCCCTGCTTGCCCAAACAAGTGGCACCACCTGCTGTCGTATGGCAGCCTCGGTGCAGTGGAACGTGCTCCCACCACATTTACAGGGCAGCAGCAGCACAACCAGGAGAGGAGCCCCAGCTGTGATGTCAGTTTTCCCTCATTAACACTGGGTCAAAATGACTCAGCTATTTAAAATGGCTCCTCTTTAATTAAATTGATGCTAGCTTCTCCGGGTTGCCCGATCCCAAGAATTTTCTGCCGGCTACATAAGTTAAAGACAGTGGGGGGAAAATTAATCTGATTAGCCCTTTGCTTGGGTTTTCATTCCCATGAAAAGCTTTATTCAGCTCAAATGTTATTAAATAAAAATTAGTTACAACCATTCAGTTGATTCATTCAGCATATACAACATTTATTGGGCACTGCTTGTTCAGGATTGTCCTGGGGTCTAGAGTGCACTGATAAAATAAGATAAGCATGTTCCTTGCCCTCTTGAAGCTTATAGTCTGGGGTTCGTTGGGGAGGAGGGAGGAGGAAAAAATGTGTAATACAGTATAAAAGTAAGTGCTATGAAGAAAAACAGAGCAGAGCAAAAGGACAGAGAAGCCAGTGGGGGTGGATATAACACACTCTTTTAGCTGGTGTGGACAAACAACTCCACTATGATAAGAAACCTTTTGTGTCTATATCTGAATAAAATGAGAGAATAAGCCATGAAAGTATCTATGGGAAGAACATTACAGGCAAAGAGAATAGGGAGGTCCCGGGGGCAGTGGAACCTGGAGAATTCAAAGCAAGAGGGCCAGTGTGGCTCAATCTGAGAGGCAGGAGATGAACTGCAGAGGTGGGTAGGGCCCAGATCAGTTAGAGATTTATAATTGGAGTGGAGACTTCAGTGTAGGTAATTACGGTGACATTTGTGACAGGATTTTCATTAGGACCATGCTCAATGCTCCTTATACCCCTGGGAAATGAAAATAAATAAGCCAATCTAGGATGAGTAAAATCAAGAAATTTATTACTGCTGCCAACTTTTCTATTGTTATATTATTTTCAAAATAAATTAAAAAATAATACCTTGTTAATATGTCTCATTTATTTAGACCCAAAGGTCTTTAAATAAACTGAAGTTAAATGAATGAGTGCTTTTACAAAGTCAGGGAAAGTACTTCTAGACCTGAAAATGGTGGATGAAATTTTGCCAATGCCCTTGTGAAATCCTTTTAATTTCCTGAGAATTCAATCATGTTTTTTAGGCTTTTTTGAACAAGGTTTAGAGATGATCTATTGTTTTACATATGAGAATACTATGACTTTCACAAAAGTCATCCAGGTCATTGGTCATTATTCCAATCAGATTTCAGCAGCACCTCAGTATGTAGATTGGGTTGTGAAGCCAGATACACCCATATTTGCAATCCATTCACAATCTTTCTGCTACTCTGAGCTTCAGAGTTCCCAAATTACTTGATATTAGAATCAAATGTAAACATCTAGCCTAGTACCTGGCACATCTCATGCACTTTAAACTAGTATTTCTACTGTGTTAGTACCAGCTTTTGTATTTCATGAAGCTGGTGAACAAGAGCATTGCTGATCTTCTCCAGAATATTCCACAAGGCCATAGCATATTTGTTTCCTCCTTTCATTCTTCCCTTTCTTTTACCACATCTCTTAGAAGCTAAGTCAGCTTCTCTCCAAACATAACAACAACCTTCAAACTGGAATGGGCCTCTGATGTAACTAGGAACTGTGCTATATCATATATAAAACAAACAAATTAATCCCAAATTGATCAGGCAGGACTTTAATACCTATTCTGTGCCCTTCTATTTCACCTCACAGATGCTTATGCTGTTGCTACACTTTGATTAGAAAGATGTTTCTACACATATAAATTCACTCTCATTCATAGATCGGTCACTTATTGGTAAAATTTGGCGTATGAATGTTATCTAGTTCCATAGTAGCAATTTTCAACTTGGGGAAAGAAAATGAACAGCAGCACATAGCAGGGATTTGTCTCTGGCTTCCTGGATGGCAAGACTCTCTGTGACTTTTGGAGTTGCTTAAAGCTTCTAAGCTCCCAAAGAAGTATCCTTGACCAAAAAAAAAAAAAAAAAACAAAAAAAACCAATACATTTGCTGATGTAAGGGAACATTCCTGTGGTTATTATTCCAGAATTTACAAATCAGTAGGATGTGAGGTAAACCCAAAGTCTTGTTCATCTGCTTGACAATTCATTGTCACTATTATATAAAAATGACCTACCCTGGGCTACAGATTAATTTTTAACATTGCTCCCAGATCTACTGTTGCCACAAGCTCATATTATAAATCATTTTCAGTTTATTAAAACATACATAACAATTAAGTATTAAAATTGCATGTAGACACTAGAAATTCCTTAGCAGTCTTGATGTACAAAACCCATTTGCCTTTTCCTATGACCTTTTGTGCTGCTTCCTTCTAAGCAGACATGCTCAGGGGAAGGGTAGAGAATGATCTCAGAGTCAAATTTCCTGGATTTCAAAGAACTCTAGGTGAAATATTAGAGGTTTTGACAAATATATATCCCTGCTTTTCCTAACTAGGGTTCTAACAGATTGGCTAAAGCAATATTGAAGAAAGAGGTAGGAGAAGAGAATTAGAAATCCACTACGACATCTTTGGGCAAGAGGAAATTAATCCTTTTCACTGACTTTATCATCTTTTTCCCCCTTCTTTTGTCAGAATTCTCCCCTTCTACCCTTCCATTTGCTTCTGTGCTTCTGGCCCTCCAAAGCCTGTGTCTAGTGTATTACAGGGCCCTCACACATTCCTCACCTTCACCAAATTGGTCAGAGAATAGTTTTTAATTGTTTCCATTTACAGATTCAAATTTTGACATTTACTCTTATATGGTAGTATACTATATGTTAAGAGAACCACTTTTATGGTAACCAGTTCATCAATATTATCTTCATCAGAATTAGTGATAATTACCATTCACTGGAATTTTGTAATGTGAAAAAACAGCTATCATCTGCAAAAAGCGGTATCCTAATTTGCTGAAGATTCTCCACTTTCACCATGAAACATCTTATGGCAAACCCTCCCCCATAAAACCTTTTTAGAATAAATATGACCCTACTCAATGTGGACAACTATATCACTGACAAAAGGACTTTACTTTGAGAGAATGTTTTAGCAAATATTTCCTTTGAGTATTGGTTCAGTAGTTGAGGAATGAAATTTAAATCAAGATTCAAAAAAAATTTTCCTGGACACACTTCCCATGGAAACATTTGAATGCTAACAATTCGCTTTCTTCCTTAAATGTCCCTTGGTATCAGACCCTCTAATTGTTTTATGCTTGATATTTATAGAGCCATATTTAGATGAAGCAAGACAATAAATAACAGATTAAAAACAAACTCATCATCACATGACATATATAAGGAAAATACCCTAAATAGCATTAATGACCAGGTACCCTTCTTTCCATGTTACATTTTTTCCCCAGGTTTCTACTCTATGCACAGCATTTGATGGGGTAAGTGTAAAATAAATACAGTAATTATAGTAAATTAATTATAGACATCCCCAAAGACATGAAGCACCAAATTTATGATTTTTTAAAAGATTTTATTTATTTGACAGAGAGAGATCACAAGTAGACAGAGAGGCAGGCAGAGAGAGAGAGAGAGGAAAGCAGGCACCCCGCTGAGCAGAGAGCCCAATGTGGGACTCGATCCCAGGACCCTGGAATCATGACCTGAGCTGAAGGCAGAGACTTAACCCACTGAGCCACCCAGGCACCCCAAATTTATGATTTTTATAAGTAGGATAAATAGAAATAAAGCAAACTAAAGAAGTGGTTTCCAAAGTGTGGCCCTTAGACTGGTAGTAATAACATCATTAGGAATTTGTTAAAAATGGCTCCATCTCATAGATACTGAATCAGAAACTCAGGAACGCAACCCAGCAATCCATGCTTTAACAAGTTCTCCAGTTGATTCTGATGTATCCTAAAGTTTGAGAACCACTGACATAAAGGTTTTTCTAATAAGGATTATTGTATTGTCTTTACCTGTATTCATATTTGAAATTCTTTAAAGACAGGTATTTCATGACCAAGCCCAAATTACTAGACTAGCCCAGAGATAACCGTGAAGTTGTCCAACAGTAGACAAAAACTGAATTGGACCTGGATTTGTAAGACAGAGAGAAAAATGAAGAATTTATTGTAAAAAATAAAAACACAAAGACAAGTGCATCCCTGGAAATCAAATGTCATTATTTAAACGTTACCTATGTGTTTATAACTACTCCAAAATGAAATAAAAGTTCACTTAGGTAAAGTAAGAGGGTATCATTTATGTGATGATAGAATTTTGGTCTCTGCAATAACTTGTTCATTATTCCCAGTAATATATTAGATTATACACATAACATAATAGATCATATTTTTTTGAAGATGTAATTAAGGTTACTAATCAGCTGACTTTAAAAGAGGGACTTATCCAGGTGGACTTAATCTAATCATATGCACCCTTAAAATCAGAGGTCTTTCTTCAGCTCATAAACAGGACTTGAACCACTATTGTTGGCTTAAAAATGAAGAAGGCTGTGTCAAGGAAACAGGGATAGTCCCACAACTACAAGAACCTTGATTGTGAACACCACAGAGAACTTGAAAGAATATTCTTTCCAGAACCTTTAGGTAAGAACCCAGGCCAGCTGATACCTTGATTTCAGCCTTTGTAAGATGTTGAGCTGAGACAACTTTGCTGAGCCATGCTGATCTCAGATTCTGACTTCATAGACTAAGATATAATGAATGAGTGTTGTTTTAAGCTGCAAAATTTGTGGTAATTTTTCATGGCAGCAACAGCAAACAAATAACTGGGTGTTAACTTAAAATGCTATTACAATCAAAGCACATTTTGCAATGAACCTGTTGTTTTTGGCAGCAGAAGAACCAACTGGCAATTTAACATTCAGAACATGAGGTCTTCCCTAATATATTTGTCTTGAGGGCACACTCACTTTCCTTGTTGGCTATATAGCAACATCTAATATTCATATATCAGTCTGTGAAAGCCAGAAAGAAGTGTCTGTCTTTACTTTGTTCTCCTTCAGAGGGATCTTTCTATATAAAGGAAACTTAGTTCACAAGGTTCAGAGAAGAGCCACAAGGTAGCCCCACTGCTGTGTCTTGATGGACTTTAATCTGTGACATATTGTCAGACCTCTGCACTTAAAGGGAAATTTAGAGCCTTTGAAATGTGAGTTCAGTTCAGCTATTTCCCACTTTGCAAACATTTAATTATCTTTTTTTAAGGGAAGGATGAAGATGATTTCTCATAAGTTTGTGACACTACCCATATAGAGTCCCCAAGTTCTTGAAGAAACGTGCTAACAAGGAGACTTGGAGCAAACAGGTGGTATATTCATTTGCTAGGGCTACTATTACAAAGTACCACAGACGGGTGGTTTAAACAACAGGAAATTATTTCCACATAGTTCTGGAGGCTAGAAGTCCAAGATCAAGGTGTCAGCAGGGTTGGTATTTTTTGAAGGCCTTTCTCCTTGGCTTATAAAGAGCTATCTTCTGTCAGTGTCTTCACAAGGTCTTTGCTCTGTGTGTGTCTGTGTCCTAATCTTCATTTCTTACGAGGACATAGCAGTCATACTGGATTAGAGCCCGCCCCAATGACCTCATTTAACCTTTATTACTTCTTTAAAGAACTTAGCTCTAAATAGTTATATTCAGGTGGTACTGGAGGTTGGGTAGAACTTTAATATGTGAATTCTGGGGAGGCACAATTCAGTCCATAATAGGTGGCATCCAGTTACTTACTTCTGAAGTGTAGCCTCATCTATTCATGGCTACCAGTGGTCCCTCCAGACAAGGCATCAGAAGCTTTCTCACTTTTGTCAAGAGGTTTTAGAAGAGGTTTATCTACCATGAATGGCCAAAGAGGGTAACAGGCTTATGTGTGAAAATTAAGTAACAGCATGTGATAGAGACATGATAAAGCAAAGTCTACTGACACAAAGCCCAGTGGCCTTTCTATTGCATTGTACCATTAGTACTGGTTTATAGAGGAAAGGTTCTCAAAAACCATACACATTCTGTTTATATTAGAGTTAGCAGGATGATCCATTAAATTAGAAAACCATTAGCATTTGTCCATTTAACTGGTTATCTCTCCTACATTCCCTCCATGCTTCTTGAAATATTCATACAATGGATATAATTCAATTTTATTTAATTTCATGTATTTCCTTCACTGAACATTAAAGCTAATCAAAATAATCATTGACATTTATTACCTTAATGTGGCATACACTGTATTCAGTGGTTTACATGTGTTATCTCATTAAACTCACAATAATCCTATGAGCTAAATACTATGGTTATCCTAATGTTAGAAAAGGGAGCTGAGGTTTAAGAGCTTTAATATCTTACCAAAAGTCATACAACCAGTATGTAACAGAGTTGGGTCTATCAGGGTCTGTCCAACTGCCTCTCTGATGGTGATTAGTTTCAAACTATAATAGGCAAAACTTCTATCACAGAATGAAGGAAAGTGGCATCATCACTCACTGAACTGCTTTGTCCCATGAGCTCTGGCCATCAACTTATCATTATAAAGTTTGAGTGGTTCTGCAAGTGGAACATTTCATGGGCTTGTATAGGTGGGAAACTCTTCTCTTTCATAATAAATTATAAGATTCTCTATAAATAAACCATTACATTCACATATCTAAAATGAAATTAATAATAGAATATAATCTTCAGACAAGTGACAAACTACCCTGGTACCCAGGTAAATATCATTAATATAATGGCTATGACTACCTACTTCTGAGATAACATTAAAAGGAAATAGGCATTTCTAAGAGGAAAAACCTGAACATCAAGCACTGCTTTGGAGAGGACAGAAAACCCTACATGATTAAGCTCTGACTCACACTACTAAACTTCTTTCTAGAAAAAAAAAAAAAAATTCAATATTTGAATGATACTACAAATTCCTGCTGACCTATTTTAAGTAAACTATTACCATTTCCTAGTAATATTTTTATTTATCTAGTAGACTATGGGGAGCAGCTGTTCTCTTTTCTTGTCAAACCTTGAACTGGAGCAGATCTCAGCTGATTTAGTGCCATGATCAGACTCCACCATCACTGGAAGCTTGGAGGTCTACTAAAGTGCCCCAGTATCTATTCTCATCCCAAACTACAGCTCTGTGCTGGCTAAAACCCTGGGTCACAGCATAAATACCTTCCAAAGGTAAAATAAGATTCCAGATAAACATGTACTCTAAAAAATTTTCCACGAGCAGATCAGCTCTAGAAGGAATGTTAAAGAAAACTTTTGGGAACAGAAAAATTATACCAGATACAGACTTGAATCTACACAAAGGAATGAAGAGCACCAAAAATGGTAAGTATGAGTAAATACATAAGAAAATTATTCTTATTTTTAAGTTATTTAAAAGATAATTTGTTCTTTGCCTCCCCCTAGTCCACAAATAGCCATATGTTGTGTACAGTGTCAGTCACATCCCTGAGATATTATGGCTAAGGTCAAATTTGTCCATATTAATTACAGGTATGCCAGGGCTTCTTTTAACTCAACAAAAAGGAAATTATCATCATCATCTCCTCTAGAGCATGAACTACATGATCTAACATGTCCCAGTATGATTTCACACATGGCAACTTCAGTGGCACAATCAAGGCTGAGAACAAGAAGCTTGTCACCAATAAGAAGGCCAACCTTTTTTTTTTTTTTTTAAAGATTTTATTTATTTATTTGACAGGTGGAGATTACAAGTAGGCAGAGAGGCAGGCAGAAAGAGGAGGAAGCAGGCTCCTGCTGAGCAGAGAGCCCGATGTGGGGCTCGATCCCGGGACCCTGGGATCATGACCTGAGCCAAAGGCAGAGGCTTTAACACACTGAGCCACCCAGGTGCCCCAAGAAGGCCATCTTAATCTTCCAGAAGCAAGATGCCACCAACATTATATGAAATGGTGCCGGTGCTGAATATGTTGTGGAGTCTATTAGGCCTGGGGCTCACTTGAAGGCTAGAACCAAAAGAGTCATCATCTCTAAGCCTTCTACTGATGACTCCAAATTTGTGATGCTCCCATCCTCAACCCAGCTTCCATAGCAGAACCATGAGAATTATGACAACTTTCTCAAGCTTATCATCAAAGCTTCCTGTACCACCAACTGCATCGCCTCCTGAACAAAAGTCATCCAGGATGACTTTGACATTGTAGAGGGATAACAGTCTATACCATCACTGACACTCAGACTGTGGATGGCCAATCTGGGAAATTGGCATAACAGTATGAGGATGCCCAGAACATCATCCCTATATCTACTGGAGCTGCCAATGTTGTGGGCAAGATCATCCCTGAGTGGAATGAGAAGTTCACTAACATGGCTTTCTGTGTCCCCACCCCTAAATCTGCCGGTTATGGATCAGACCTCTGTCTGGAGAAAACTGCCAAGTATGAGGTCATCAAAAAAAAAAAAAAAAATGGTGAAGCAGGTGTTAGAGGGCCCCCTAAGAACCAGGATGTCTTGTTACTTTAACAATGAAACCTACTCTTTTAACTTTGATGCTGGGGCTGGCACTCCCCTCATGATCACTTTTTCAAACTCTTCTTTCCTGATATGATAATGAATTTGGCTACAGAAAAAAGGTGGTATACCTTATGATCTTCATTGTTCCCAAGGAGTAAGACTCCCCTGGACCACTAGTCCCAATAATAGCAAATCAGGAACAGAGAGGTCTCCAGCTGCTGGGGATTCCCTGCCTTAACTCAGTCTAACACGGTGAGAATCTCTCTTCAACAATTGCCACCATAGATTCCCTAGACAGAGTGCCTCAGAGAGCCCTAGTTGTCACATACCATCAATATAGTATATTGTACTCTATAATAAAGATAATTGTTTAAAGCAAAAAACCCCACAATATGATGAAGTTAAAAATGTATAATAGTTTATAATTATGTATAACACAAATAGTACAAAGAACAGGAGGGAGGAAAAGCAGTATATTGTCATAATGTGGAGAAGAGATATAAGTAACAACATATAATAATATGACTTTAATACTCATGACGAAAACTAAAATACAAAGAAAGCACTAAAAAATACAGAGGTGCAAGTAATAGATTGAGTGGAGATAAAGTGATACCAAAAATACTCAGCCCAAAAAATAACAGGAAAAGAAAGAAAACAACAACCAAAAACTCCCCGAAATGAAAAAACCCTGAAACAAATAGAAAACATAGAGCAAGATCATAGATTAACCCAGTCACATTAATAGTTACAATAAAGGTAAGTGGGCTTATTGGACTAAAAAAATCACACCAAAAAAGACCTATTAAGAATCATACTTTAAATGTAAAAGCACAGATAGGTTCAAATAAAAGAATGGGGAGAAAGACATGCAATCACTAAGTATAAGAGAGTTGGAGTAGTTTTATAAATATCATTCATGGTAGACTTCAGAACAAGAAGTATCATTAGGGGAAAAAGGGGACTTTCATGATGATAATGGGGTCAATAGTGAATAATATATAACGCCAAATGGACATGCACCCATGCACAGAACTAAAAACAAAAACACAAACAAAATAACACTAGGTAAGAATAGAGTTGAAAGGAGAAACAGAAAAATCTCCAATTACAGTTGATTTCATTCCTTTTTCAGTAATTCATGCAGAAAATCACTAAGGATACAAAAGATATGAACAACACATTTTCCATAAACTGGACCTAATTAGTAGTTATCAAACACTCAAGCCAGCAACAGCAGCATATACACTGACATTAGAGAACTTACCACAGACCAAGTGGACCTGAGATACAAAGCAAATCTCAACAATTTTCTTTTTTTTTTTTAAAGATTTTATTTATTTATTTGTCAGAGAGAGAGAGGGAGAGAGAGCGAGCACAGGCAGACAGAATGGCAGGCAGAGGCAGAGGGAGAAGCAGGCTCCCTGATGAGCAAGGAGCCTGATGTGGGACTCGATCCCAGGACGCTGGGATCATGACTTGAGCCAAAGGCAGCTGCTTAACCAACTGAGCCACCCAGGAGTCCCTCAACAATTTTCTTAATACACAATTTCAAAAACTATTATACTCAGTAATTATAGCTAACATTTTTCACTGTAGTAAACATACATAACATAAAATTTACCATTTTAATCACTTTCAAGTGTGTAATTCAGTTTTCATTTTTCAAATTTTAGAATATTAAAATAAATCAAAATATGTTCTCTGACTGCAATAGATTTAAATAGGACATAAATAACAAAAAGATATCTAGAAAGTCCCCTAATATGAGAAAAGTAAACAAAACACTTTTCAGGGGTGCCTGGGTGGCTCAGTGGGTTGGGCCACTGCTTTCGGCTCAGGTCATGATCTCAGGGTCCTGGGATCGAGTCCCGCATCGGGCTCTCTGCTCAGCAGGGAGCCTGCTTCCCTCTCTCTCTGCCTGCCTCTCTGCCTACTTGTGATCTCTGTTTGTCAAATAAATAAAATCTTTAAAAAAAAAACAAAACACTTTTCAGGAAGCCATAGGCCAAAGAAAAGATCACAAGGGTATTTAAAAGATATCAGAACTAAAAGAAATGAAAGTATAACTTATTAAAACCTCAGTTGCAGCTAAAGCAATGCTTAGAGGGAAATATGTAGCTATAAATGCTTAGACAAGAAAAGAAGAAAGCTCTAATATTCATGATCAGAGCTTCTGTCTTTCTAAGAAGCTATTAAGAAAAAGTAAAGCCAAAGAGATAAAAAGAGGAAAGAATTAAAGAGTGAAGATCAATAACACATAAAATGAACCAACAATTGAGAAAATCAATAAAAGCAATTAGAAAAAGCAGCTAGACCAATTAGCAAGAAAAAGAGAGAAAATATATAAATTACCAATTTTTTAAAATCAAAAGAATATCAATGCAGAAGCTACTAATGTTAAAAGGGAAATATGAGGGAGTATTATGAATAGTTTATCACAATAAATTTGACAACATAAGTGAGGAAATTATTTGAAAGACTCAAATTACCAAAACTGACTCAAAACGAAATAATAAACTGAGTATACTTGTGTCATTTATAGAAACAAGAGCTTATATTTTTAAAATTTTCCCACAAAGAGAATTGTAGTCCCCAAAAAATCCTGGAGAAAATATAAGCAAATCAAATCAAGCAAATAATAACAACCAAGGATAATTCATCCAAGAATGTAAGGTTGATTAAAATAAGCAAAAAAAAATAAATTCAATCAACTGAATGGATGCAGAAAAAGTACTTGACAAAAATCCAATACTCCTACCAAAAAAAAAAAAAAAAAAAGCCTCTGCAAACTATGAATAGCAAGGAATTTATTAAGCCCAATAAATGGAATTTTTGAAAAACCTATAGCAAACATCATACTTAATGGAAAAAATTAAATGCCTTCCCCATGAAACAAGGCAAAAGAAAGAATATCCACTCTTGCTATTTCAATTTGATGGTGTAGTTCTAGACATCCATAGTTCTAAAAGGAACAATAACATAGGACATACAGGGGTCTATTTGTACATGACATAATCTCTATGCAGAATATTCTGAGGAATCACCTAAAAAGCAAATAAATGAATTTAACAAGATGCAAGGTGAACATATATATATGTATGTATGTATGGCATTTGTGTATGCTAGCAATGAACAGTTGGAAAAAAAATTATACCAGCACAGCATCCAAAAATATAAAGTACTTAGGAAAAAAAATCTACCCAAAGATACAAAGACCTGTACAGTGAAAACTATAAAACAGAAAAATTAAAGGAAACCTAAATAAAGGGAGAATAAAGGGAGCTATAAGCTATGTAAGTTAAGCAGAATACTCAAGATTGTTAAATTGTCAGTTCTGCTGAAACTCAACTATAAATTCAACAAATCCTAGTCAAAACCCCAGAAGGCTGATTTGTAGATATTGACAAGATACCTGAAAATTGTTATGGAAATGGAAAGAAATTAGAATGGCCAAACAATTTTGGAAAAAGAAGATGGAAGTTAAAAGATTAAATCTATAGTGATCAAGAAAGTGTAGTACCATAGTAAAAAGAAATATACAGATCAATAGAATAGAATATAAAACTCAGATACAGACTCATACATACATAGTCTTGATTTTCAATATAAATGACAAAGTAATGAATAGGGGAAAGGAATTCTTCAACAAATGATGCTGAAAACAACTAGATATCCATATGGAAACAACTGAAACTCAACCATCACCTGGCACCATACACAAATAATAATTCAAAATAGATTATCAGTCTGTGAAATTTCTAGGGGAAAAAACAGGCAGAAATCTTTGAAACTTGGAGAAAGCGAAGATGTCATGACAGGACACAAGCATGAGATACAAGAAAATGTTGACGTATGTGGATATATTGACTTCATAAAAATAAAAACTGCTCTTCAAAAAAAGCTGTTAAGAAATGAAAGGACAAGTTAGAGATTAGATGATTCACATACTTGACAAAGACCTTTTATGTAGAACAAAGAGCTCTTAAGCTAAAAATAAGAACACATACATACACCCATAATTTTAAATGCCCAAAAGGTTTGAACAGACACTTTATAAAAGAAAATAAACAAATGGCCAATAGCACATGAAAAGATGCTCAATGTTAAGTCGGGCTACACAGGCTAACTAGAATAGCTAAATTAAAAAGATAATACCAAGTAATGAAGAGGCTGCACAGCAACTGGAATTGTTTCACATTGCTAGCAGGAACATTGTATGTACAACTTCTTTGGAAAATGGTTTGAGAGCTTCTTGAAAAAGTTAAAGGTATATGTATCATGTGACCCGGAAATTCCATTCTTAGGTATTTATTTAACAGAAATGAAAACATATATCTACCAAGACTTGTTCCTGAATATTAATAGGCAGCTTTATTATTCTCACAGTTTCCCAAAACTAGAAACAACTAGTTAGAGGTGAATAGATAAATAGACTATAGATAGAGGTGAATAGATAAACAGACTATGGTCTATCAATACAATGGAATATAAGCCTGAAGCAAAATTTAAAAACACACCCAAAAAACTATTGATGCAGCAAAAACAGATGAATCTTAAAAATATTATGGTGAGCAAAAGACAAACACAAAAGATTGCATGTATTATAACCTCATTTACATGAAAATCTAAAAGTGGCAAAGCTATTTTACTGTGAGTTATAAGTTAATTGGTTGCCTGGAGCCATAGGTAGGAGGAATTGACTGGAAGGGATATATGGTTACTTTGGGGTGGAGGGGGGATTTGGTAATGGAAGTGTTCCAAGTCTTGATTTTGGTTGTATATAGGAGTTATAAATGTCCTAAAACTCATCGTACTTGAATACTTAAAATGGATACACCTTACTATATGTAAATTATACTTTAATAAAATTTGAAAGGGGAAAAAAAAAAAACCCTGGAGGCCTTTCTCCAACCTATGTGATAATCTAATCCCCTCTTATCAGTTCAGTTCCCAGAAAACTCCTATTTTTTCCTCACATCTTCTTGATATTTGTCCTTGGACCTTACTCTCTTGAAAAGCCATTACCTGCCTCCAACCTGGGATATTCTTACTACTACCATCACTACTGACCCCAGATCCTTTTGGAAACCAGGATATAGACTTTTCAATTTTGCCCTTGCTAACTCTGAAAGAGACTCAGAGATACTTTTTGTTTTCCCATATTTGCTTTGTTTTCCCATTTTTACTAGACTTAATTACAGGAAAAGAAAAGTAAATAATGATAACCAAGAATGAAGAAAATTATATAGTTAGCAAATTTTCTTAGAAGACTAGAATATACTATCCATTCTAAGTTTTATCTTAAATGATTTAAGGAAGCAAAATGATAAATTTTGCCTTTGGAATCAGTCTACAAAACTCAGAGTGCCCTAGATGTTAGAACAAATTACTAAAATCTTGGTCTTACTATGATGTATGGTATGTCCTGCTATGTCTGTTAAATTCCTGTTCTCTCCAATATCAGGAAGTAGTAAAGGTTTTAAATTACTTTAGAGAGAAACATACCTGAGATTAAACATCAGTTCTATCACTTATGTGTATGGTCCATAGGCAATTAGTTTGAATTGTAAAATGGCTGGGCTGCCTTCTTAGAGGAAAGCAAAATTACCTTTCACAGCTACTAGAAGTTCAGATTATTCATTATGTCCTTCCTGTCATCACCTACTCTTATTCATTGCAGGATTTCATGTCTTCATGCTGCAAGTCCAACCACAAAGTTTGACATCATATTATAGAGAGGATTGCAATCAGGTGGCAGATTTAGAATTGACAAACAGGAAGTAAGGAATGTTTTTACATAGATAGGTAAATAATGATAACAAAACTCAGTAACATTACTTTGCCAGGGATCAGAAATCTCCAACAATTATTCCATTCAATCAGGCTCCCGAGTAACAATTTTCATATTATGTTTTTTAGAAAAGGGGACAGAGAAAAAATTGATAGAGTCTAATACACACACACACACATATATATGAGAAGTAACAATAGCCATTAAAACCCCTACTCGAAAATCTTTGATGCTTCCCCATTTCCTAGAAATCAAAACCTGAACTCAAGCATTTGACATTCAAGGCTTTTCACACTCTCATCTGGACCTATTTTCTTCCATGTGCTTTATGCTGCATTAAAATTAAAATGCCAATTATTTCTCATAAACATCCCATATTTTTTCAACTCTGACATTACACTCATAGATCTGATCTTAAATATCTTTTCCTCCAACAAACTTCATATCTGAAATCAGTCCTTCCATCCTTGTTTCCTCCCTTCCTTCCTTCCTTTGTTCAAGGTCCCACTAAAATGTCCTTCCTCCATGAATCTGACTTCCCACCTCCTCCTGAAGCCAGAAATCTGTGCTCTTTCCTCAGAATTCTGACAATCCTTTGTACCAATTTCCTGCTCTAAAATCCGTGAAACTGCCTGTTTCCGTTAATATCTTCTTAGCTCTCATGGGAATAATTGTTGGATGAAAAAATGAAGATCCCATAGTTCTTTTAAATAGGTACTTGCTGAGAACTTTATAATGTCAAACACTTATAGTAGATTAACATATACCACACTTCTCTTTTTGAACTTAAGCTGCTTACCACCAACTAGTCTGTTGAATCCTCTTTTATACAGACATAGAAAACATGTACATTTATAAATATTCTTCACAGTTGAAAATGCTGTTCCTTATTACTTTCAAATGTGTGAAATGATGGATGGTGCCAGCAGTCCTTTCTTTATAAGAGACAGACTGTTCTATGGTTGGCAGCCATGACATATCCACATGGTCCATTATAGTACATGATCATTTCACAGTATATATGGTGTATTAATCAGTTTTGGTTTTGGGAAAAAACAACCCTAACGTCTAAAAATAATTTCCAACAATAAACCTTCATTTCTCACTCACAGGTCTGAGAGTTGCTGCAACTCTGTTCAGTTCTGCTCCAGATTTTTCTCATTCTGGAACCCAGGCTGATGATGGAGGGCTACTTCTGCTATCACACATATAAAGTCAGATGGCCAAACTTAACAATGGTAGGGAAAGTATATTCTGCCTATTGGAAGGTACTGGCAGTCACATGGCAAAAGGAATGGATATATACCTCTTGGGGAGGGAGCACATAGTTAGGAACAATAATAAAATCCATCACATGGAGTTAAATAAGCTGAAAGAGAAGCCCCATTCTTTAGAGGCAAGCTATGCCCTCTCCTGCCACTCTTCTCAAGCCATCTATAGCTTAAAGCAATAGAGAAAGCAATCATCACTCTCTTGATATATTTGCATAAGCACTTAAATTCAACTCCAAAATGCAGGCTAACTACGTATGGAAAGAGATAATAAGGCAGTTTGTGGAAAGAGACCTTGGGGTTGTGGCTTGCTTGCTATTCATCAGATGCCCAGAATCAATTACACAGTAAGCACTGGAGCCTGGACGAACAAAAAATAAAATAAAATAAAAATAAAAATCTGGTTGAATCAGGAGGAAAGCCTAAATACTCTTTCGTTCATCTGTTCTAAGTGAAAAATACATACAATTTAAATGAAACAAAATTCCTCCAGCCAGCAAAATGTGATCACTTTGATAAGTCACTGATTGATATGTTAAACTTATTATTAAGTCTTATTATACATGTCAACTGGTCACAGAGATAACCCAACTGTGACCTTCCTTAAACAGTCTATTGGAAATGATCCCAGTTTTAGCCAATTCCTCTTTTGTTCACAAAAGAGAGCTAAAGGGCCCTAAATTGCAAAAGAACAGCTTTAAAGTCCAGCCTTGGATGCAGATGAATAGCTCCGTAAAGGTGCACTCTAGAGGTGAAATGGCATAAAAGGAATTTCAGTGCTTTATGTAAATATCCACAATAAGGTGTCTTTCCAATTTGCTTTATAGAGAGATTCAGAACTTTGAAGGACTGGCCAAACAGAGTAAAAGTTCTATGGAAAAAGCCATGAGAAAAAACAAGCACATGTCTGCTCAGACCAGCGACCTTCTGCCTTTTATACTAAGTAATCAGTAAGATAAGAATTTTAATGAATTTATGGGCTACTGTCACAGAAATCACCATCCAAAGCAGAGAATATAGCCCCAAGAGCCTCAGAAATAAGGTAGGGTACTAGCAACTCTTTCTTTGTTAGTAAGGAGCACCACTTTCCCTCTGTGGTATCTAGTCTTTGAAATGGATCCTAATGATTTCTGGCTCCTGTTATTACACCCCTGTGAAGTCCCTTCCTACTTCATACCAGAGTTGTTATGTATAACTAACAGGATACACTAGAAGTGATTTCCAGGATTCGGTTATAAAACCCTGTGGCTTCTGCCTAGGGCCCTCTGTCTGAGTGACGGGAGAGTCACTCATCCTAGGGAAAGTCAGCTTCTATGTTGTAAGCAGCCGTATAGAGAGGCAGGGAATATGACAGGAAACCAAGAAAGGGCTCTGGCCAACAGCCACAAAGGAAATGAGGCCCTCAATGCAACATTCTATGAAGACTGAGGCCTGCCAACAACCATGTGAATGAGATCAGAAATGGACTTTTCCCCTAGTCAAGCCCTCAGATGAGAATGCAGCCCTGGCAACTGCCTAACAGCACCTACTAGAGACCTTAAAGCAGAATCTCCCAGCTAAGCTACTCCCAGATTCTAACTCACAATCTATGAGATAATAAATGTTCGGTGTTATAAGCTGCTAAGTTGTAACTTCTAGATATTTAATATACCTTCATTGTTCAAAGTTTTATCTATTAGATCTTATTCTTCAAAGGACAAAGGGAAACAAAATAAACGTTTTTACTTTGTTCCTTACTCATTTCCAATTTTTCCTTAGTGTTAAATTAATATCAATATCTTATAATATATACTTTATAATTTCTAAAATCATTAGAAATTTTATATACACACATACATATATATTTACATACACATATATATCAGGTCATACCAGTGTCAATATCTATTAATGTAAATGTTTCCTTTGTACAGTGAGAGGTTAAAATTCTATTTCTAGTAATACATAATTTACTTTGCTGGCAAGGAGTAATGCAATATTAAATGATAAAATTGAGTTCCCATTGGGTGCCTGGGTGGCTCAGTGGGTTGAACCTCTGCCTTCGGCTCAGGTCATGATCTCAGGTCCTGGTATCAAGGCCCACATCAGGCTATTTGCTCAGCAGGGAGCCTCCTTCCCGCTCTCTCTCTGCCTGCCTCTCCGCATACTTGTGATCTTTCTCTCTGTCAAATAAATAAATGAAATCTTAAAAAAAAATTGAGTTCTCATTGTTTCTGTTAGACTAACACAATAGGCACCACACATTTCCAATTCTTTAACAATTATAACAAAGGAAAAAAAAAACTAGTGTAATATTTATACCATTACCATATGTTACTTATTGACATTATTTCAATACTAGTCATACTGGTAACTTTTAAAGCAAAAAGTTCTTATTAAAAACATTTCATTTAGATATTTTTATATAAAAGAAAAAGTTAAAAGTAAAATGGGAAGGAAATGTCAGAATGAATATGTTTAGTTGTTACTAAGAAACCCTAGTATTTCAGTTATAGCCTTGGCAAATCTAACTTTGATATTACTAAGATTTGAGAATTAAGCTTTATATAGTCAGTACAAGTTAGTTTAAATGTACTTTTCCTCTGGCTATACTGACTTCATTATTTAATTGCTGATTTTGTCAAATTGTTTGGTTAGTAACAAAAGCTAACACATAATGCATATTGATAATACACCAAGTTTTGAGCACTTGACACATTTAAGCATAGGTTTTATTACTATAAACTGGAGGAAGCTAAAGCTTCTAAAATTATAACTAAGTTGTACATGGTTCCACTGTTAGTAAGTGACAGAAGATTTACATGCAACTCGTCTTGCTCTAGATTTCCTAGTTTTACTACTATGCTGTATTCTGTGGTCCTCCACCATGTGGCTGAGAATCTGTTTATCCATTCCCCATTAATTATGTTCTTGTCTAAATTCCTACAGCATTAAATACAGTCTTTGCCAGATAGCACAAAACTTAAAATAATGCTGCTAAGAGCTTCAGATATTGAGTCCTAAATATGTTCTTAATATTTGCTTTGCAAGTATTTAGTCAGTTAAAGGCATGCTAATAATGCCCATTTCACAGAAGGAGAAAATGAGACACAACCATATTTTATTGTGTAGAAAAAAAAAGAAAAGATTTAAAAACCTGTGATTGTGCTCCCAACTCTACCATAAAATCCCGTATCTATGAATTGCTAAAATAACATAAAATTTCTATGCTTATAAAGATGGTTGAACAAGATAATTTTTTCATTTTATTACTCATACAAATACATCTTCTCTAATTATAAGCATCCTGAAATCTACAGTTGTATTTAATATATATCTGTTTTCTCATTACCTACAAAAGTAGAAGTAGCTCAACAAATACTACAGAATGTATGAACTCTACCTTTAAAGGAACAAAAAAAGGTTAGCCTCCCTATTAGAAGCTTGTATCAATCACAAGTCCCCTTTCCTGGTGTTCTTGAACACATGGATGTCTCTTATGATATCTCAATCCCTATGAACAGTATTTCTTTCACCACAGTAATGCATCTTCTTCACTGATTTATTGCTACTATTTATTGCTAATATTACATAATATTAAGGTCCAAGAAACTTATGTAGTTTTCTATATGTTATTTAAATGTGATTTGGTTCCTAGGCACTTAATGATTTTCATGATTATTTCTCTAATTTTGTGTCAAAACGTGTTTTTTTGAAAGCTACTATCAAAGCCAAATTCTGGCTTCCAATACAATCTATTTGACAGTTTATTAGCTAAATGATTAAGTGCTTTCCTGAACAACAAATAAACAATGTCATAAAATAAACTGCCAGTGTCAATCTGCAATATAATCTTATCATAACAGCTAAGGTTAATTAGGAAGAAGCCCATCCTTCTAAATCCAAATAGGTTTAACATAATAAAGAACAGATCAATTACTAGATATATGACAAGAACATGAACCAATATAATAGTGATTGAATATTTGGCAATGATGTCAAAAAGTCAAGGTCACCAAACATGACAAATATCAATTATAAGTTTCAAATGTAAATCATAAATACCTGAAAAAGTATAAACTTATTTTTGCATGATTATTCAATTACTGATCTAAGCCTTTCAAGGTCAAGTTCAAAGTATGTTTGTCTACTGCTATGACATGTATTATTGAGTAATAACCAGAATTAAAGAATTAAGATAAAAAATGTCTCTTTATAGGGCCCACAAAAATAATGATTAACCTGAAAATATGACAACAAAAAATTAATAATTTTAGAAGCAAAAGTAACAATGGTTTTAAATACCTCTTTAAAAAGATGAGATAGTCATATTTTTTAAATGAATATACACAAGCTTATCATCTCCAGTTTAAAAAAATATCATATATTCCCTCCCAAATATGTGCAAAATAAACAATATTTTAGTATATACTGCATGTTAAATATTTTGGTAAGCATTTTACATGCATTATTTCACTTTACATGTACAATAACCATATTAAGTACTATTATAACCCCACCTAACATTTTTGACAACTTCGACATTCTGATTTTTATCAGTTTTCTAAAATTGTTTATATGTGTTAGCTATGCCTGAAATCTCTTTCCTCCATCAAAGCTTATAATTTAAATCCTTCCTTCCTTCAAGATCCAATTAAAATGGCACTTCCTTCATGAATCTGACTTCCTACCACCTCCTGAAACCAACTCTGTACTCTCTTCAGAATTCCTACAACCCTTTGCACATTTCCTTCTCTAAAATCCATGAACCTTGCCTCTTCTTGTTAATATCTTCCTAGTCCTCATGAGAATAATAATTTATAGAGGAACGAATGAATGTAGATTTCATGGCTCTTCTAAATCGGTACTTTACTGAGAATTTCTGATGGCAAACCCTTATAATATGTTAACATATACCATATTTCTCTTTTTGAACTTGCTAAATATTCTCTAGAATTAAGAAAAAACATACATGAAAAGTAGCTAATATTGTCCTGTAAAAAAATCCACTATAGAATTTTCCTAATAAATCTTAAAATCAAGTCTCAAATGTTTAACCACATGCTCTAGAAAATTTACTGTCTACCTGAACAAAATTCAACATTCTGTTAACAGACCATAAAATCCAGACTCAACAATTGAGTTCAATAATGTCATCATCCAGTAAGAAATTACTAGCTATGTAAAGAAGAAAATACAAGGAAAATCAGTAAAAGGTATAGTTCCCAAAATGAAAAAAAATGCAATTACCAGACAGTAAAGCAGAGATTAAAAACATTTTGAGAATAATAAAAATAAAAATTAAATTAAAAAATATATATATGTATAGAAAGATTTAAAGTAAAACACACAAAATGAGGAAACAAATAGAAAATATCAAGGGAGAAATAAAAATTATTCTATAGGATAGGTTTAGCAAATTAGACATTGATAGAGAAAATATCAGTAAATTTAAAAATAGGGCATGAGAAACTAACCAAACAGAAGGACTATAATTGTTGGACAGGGAATTTTTTTAAAACTATGATTAATATGTCACAAGATCTAGTGCAAAAGGTGAAAAACAGATTGGGAATTTCAGCAGAAAAATGGAAATTATATGAGAGTTGAAAGAAATGCTAAAAATAAAAGTCAATGGTAATATGACTTTGAGAGACTCATTAGATTTGACATAATCAAGAAAAGAACCAATGAATCTGAAGATAGGTCAACAGAAATTACCCCAACTAAAACACAAAGAAAGAGAGAAACAGAAAAAAAAAAAAGCCATAAGAAAGCACTGAAAAGCATGAGAATATATCAAATAATCTAACATAAGCAAAACTGGAATCCCAGAAGGAGAACAAAGAGACAAGGGGGCAGGGGAAAATAAAACAACTGCCTGTAGGTACATCAAATTCAAATGGCTGAACAGTAAAGACAGAAAAAATACTGGGGGCACCTGGCTGGCTCAGGGGGTTAAAGCCTCTACCTTTGCTCAGGTCATGACCTCAGGGTCCTGGGATTGAGTCCCGAATCCGGCTCTCTGCCGAGCAGGGAGCCTGCTTCCCCCTCTCTCTCTGCCTGCCTCTCTGCCTACTTGTGATCTCTCTCTCTCTGTCAAATAAATAAATAAAATCTTAAAACAAAAAATACTGAACACAACCAGGGGGCCAGGAGAATCCAAATTATATACAAATAAATAAAAGTAAGAATTAGAGCAGAAATTTTGATAAAAACTATAGAAGCCTATAGACTATGGAGTGACAGATAAAAAAATAAATGTGAAGCCAGAAAAATATGTTCATCAAAAATAATGAAAAAAATAAAGAGTATTTTTTCAGATTAAACAAAACTGAGAGAATTCATATGCAACAGACCTGAACTACAATATTAAAGAGAAGTTCTTCAACAAGAAAGATTATGACACAAAACAAAAACTTGGATCTCCTGGAAAAAAATGAAGATTGCTGAATCTGGTTAAAATAAAGGTAAATATAAAAGATATTCTTTTCTTAATCACACTAAAAAGGATAACTGTCTAAAGCAGGAATTGTCAAACTTTTTCTTTAAAAGATCAGGTAGTAAATATCTTCAGCTTCGTGGGCCATAAGGACTCTGTTGCAATCATTCAACTATCCTTTGTAGCATGAAAGTAGCCATAAATTATACATTATAAATAAATGAGTATGACTAGCTTTGTCCCAAGGGTTGTACTTTTCTTAGGTCTGAAAAATTTGTGGCAACAATAGCGAAAAATTGAGAGGGATGAATTGGAAGTATACTATAATGGTTTCTGACAATTATACATGAAGTGTTACAATGTTACTTAAAGGCAAATCATGATTAATCCAAGGTACATATTGTAAGCCAGAGGGAAACCCTAAAAATAATAAGAGGTATAAGTAATAAGCCAATAACTTAAAACTGAATCATAGTAAACAATTCAAAAGCAGCCGGGGGGTGGGGAAGTGGAAGAGAAAAACAAGTGGATACATATAGAAAACAACTAGCAAGTTGGGCATCTTTCAATTAAACTACATAAAATAGTTACATTAAAGGTAAATGATCAAAACATACTAGTGAAAATGCAAAGATGATTAAATTGATAAAGCAGAATCCAAATACATGCTGTTTACAAGAAACCCACTTCACATATAAATAAAGACATAGATAGGTTAAAAGAAAAAGGATGGGGAAAACACACTATGGGAACACAAATCAAAATAAAGCTGAAGTGGCTATATTAATATCAAAGTGGACTTCAGAAGAAGGACTATTATCTGGCAGAAAGGGGAAAATTACATAATGATAAAGGGTAAGATTCATCAAAAAGACATAAAATTCCTAAATATGTACACACTAGCAACAGAGCTGAAGTGCAAATTGATAGAACAAAAAGGAAAAATATAAAAATCTGCAACTATAGATGCAGATTCCAACACAACTCTCTGAGTAATTGATAGAACAAGTAGACAGAAAATCACTAAGGATCTAGAAGACCTTAGTATCAACTGATTTAATCTAACGGCAGATTCAACATTTTTTTCAAGTGGACATGGAACGTTCAGCAAGATGGACCTTAATCTGTGCCACAAAACCAACCACAATCAAATGAAAATAACTGATACCATACCAAGTGTCTTTTCCATTCATAACAAAATTATCAATACAGAAACAGATCTATGAAACTCCCAAATATTTGGAGATTAAACAACATACTTCTAAATAGCCTATGTGTCAATGAGCAAGTTGAAAGGGAAATGAGAACATGTTTTGAACTTAATGAAAATAAAAACACATGTATAAAGGTGTGGGAAGGTGCTAAAGCAACACTTGGAGGTAAATGTATAGTGGAAAATGCTTGTATTAGGAAAAAACAAACAGTTTTAAATGATTATCTGAGAACAAAACCATATCTGAGAATAAGAATCCTAACACCTGTGCTCTCTTCCCTTCCATCAGAGTGAATTATCTTAAGATACATACGCCCAACAGACAGATTTTCCAAACATATGCACGTGCATTTTGAAGCCAGACATTATAATTAATTAAGATACATTCCTAAAACATCTGGTCACCAGCCAGGTATCCAATTTAGGAAGAATCACTTTAAACAGTAAATGCAATTGCTTTCAGTAACATTTTGCCACCTTCTTCCTTTGAAAGCAAAAATGTCTACTTCAAAAACTACAGTATTGTAATTCAAAGAAAAGTTGATTTTATTTTATACTATTTATTATTCTTACAGATAAACATGAAAACAGAAAAAAAACAGTAGGAAAACATAATTAATATGTACATCATAAAATGATTAAGATACGGTTATAAATAATGTGTCTTCAACTTCCGATGACCAATCATCATCAACTGCGTGACACTAAAGGAATTCCAGAAACATGGGTCTTCCAGTGCTGAAACTGAGAAAGTCCTGGGGAAACCAAGACAAGCTGGTGATTCTGCTTGAACTATACTCAAGACATGTTTAAGACATCTAAAAGGATTAGTGAATTAGGCATACATCTCTAATGAGCCACAGGAATCTATTTTAACACTTCTAAAAGTAAAACGATCATATCCTTAAAAGCAAAGTATTACAATGTTTGTCTTAAAACACATGTTAAATTGACTTCCTGCTTATTTTCATGGTATCTAGCTATGTGTCTGTTCATAAATTCACAGGTTATGCTTCACGGCCTCAGTCCTGGGCCCATGGATTCTTCCTAGACCAGCTCTGTGCATCTCTGCCATCTTTTTGTTTGTTTGTTTGTTTTTTTAATCTCATTTTGTTTGTTCATGTTTCATAGCTACCACCACTTTCTCTGTTTATTGGCATTACTATCCAAAATTGTTAGCTCAGATATACCTGAAATTCCCAGTTCTGCCTGCCTCCATGTTCCCAAATGCGTTGCAAAGTAACCAGCCATGGATAAGCCAGCTATGGACTAGCTTTTCCCTTTTTCTCCTTTTTAGATGATGTAGTCAGTACAGTAGTTCTTAACTGACATGTAAGTGCCTGTGCAGTAGTGTGTGAAGCTGTATGGAGTGGGCTTTGGGGGGTACCAACACCAACGAAAGGGCTTCTACAAATGACAGACTCCCACCCCCAAAGACTCTAGTTTGAATCCTGAAGAACTGGAATGCAAAGCAGCAAAGAATAGTTTGAAAACAATTCACAGTTGATTCTGATATATCTATACCTCACTCCTTAAGCTCTGCCAACATACAAACATACACGCACACACATGCACACACACATACACACCCCCTCCCTGGAATCCTGATATAAACCAATTATCCGTTTCGTTCCTTCATTCATTCAAACTTCCTTCCTTCCCATCTTACCTCTTTCCCGCCAACAGCCCCCACCACTCCACCCCACACCCATACCAAGTGTTTCTCTTTGGGCAGAAAACAATAGTGAAATAGCAGGCAATTAAAATGATGTTGGGTTCATCTTAGAAGAACTAGACCATCCAAGTGCCCCCCTTGCAGTCTGACATAGCTCTGAAGAGAGACCATGCTATGCTAAGCCTATTATTAACTCACAATAATCCTAAGAGGTAATTACTATTATCAGCATCACTTTATAGAAGGGAAAAGTGAGATACAAAGACATAAAATAGAATAGTGTTTGCCAAGGGCTAAGAAAAGGGGATGGGGGAAGGTATTATTTAATGGGCACAGAGCTTCATTTTGGGATGAAGAAAAAGTTTTGCAGAAGGACAGTGGTGATAACTGCACAACAGTATGAATGTATTAATGCTACTGAACCATATACTTAAAATAGTTAATATGGTAAAAATAGTAATAGTACTACTGAATGCAAACAATCATTTCAAATCTTAGTTTGGCTATTATATTTTTTAAAGCTGAACATATGCACTCCTTAGAAGGAGCCTCTAATTTAAAACCATTCTACAGTTCAATTTTATCTAACACAAACATTTATTTCCTGGTAATCTGAAAAAGATAATATATCAACAGGACTGACCCAGTCTGACCCAGTCAGACTCCTGGACTGAATCCTCACTGTACCACATCCCAGCTGTGTGAAAAACTTCCTGATTACTCAGTACCTCACTTTTCTATAAAGTGATGTTGGTAACAGTAATTACATTTTAGGATTACTCTGTAGTTGATATGAGTTAATACATATAAAGCACTTTGGACAGTTCCTGGTACATAGAAAATACTCAATAAATGTTGGCCAATACATTTTGTAATGGCATAACAAAAAACTTAAGCTTTGTTACTATGTAAAACACTTATAAGCTGATAAAGAATGGATATTTTTAAGATAACATATAAGAAAAAATGTTGGTAACCAACAAAGAGAATACACTAAATAATTTGCAAAAAAAATTTAAATAAAACTACTGCAGTTGTGTATGTTTCAAATTTTATAGATAATTTATTCTTTAATTGTACAATGATTTTACAGCTCAGGAATAATGTTTATGTATGTGTGTCCTCTAAGCAGCAGACCATGTAGGATAACAAACAGCATTTGCCACTTTCATTTGTAGACTATTAATGGGGAACAACTTTAATTGTTATTTATTTATGTGTAAAATTTAATAAGGATGTGAATAATTTTAAATTCTTGCTATGTATACAAAAAAGGAATATTAGACTTGCAATGCTATCTAGCCATTCATTTTCTAGAAGTATATATCAGATGGAATTTATCACAGAAAATTTTTATTAAAAATGTGAATGGACATGAATAATGAGTATCAGGAGTAGCCATTACCTATTAAAACCACCACTTATCACAAAGAAGAAAATACTATACTGGAGTCACTATTTCTCTTTTCATAAATCTTATGCAGAGGTCCAGCATTTCTATGACTGACACTAATTGTTTACTGTCTATACCAAAATTTTCTCCAACTGTTGACAAACCAATCACAAGGGTACGCAGCAGGGGATGGGACCGCTTCTTCCACTAATCTTCTAGGCAATTTCTCCCACATATCTTGGCAGGAAGCCTGTAACAGTTTGAACAGAGTTGTGCACAATATGTGCAGTGCAGCCAAAACTCATTATGTGCCTTTGTCTCATGCATCTTGTAAAACACAATATTGCACCCCTGATGAGCAATGCCTCCAAATGTTATGTTAACATTAAGATCACCAGAAACCATTAATTTACTAGTCAAATTACATCTCTCAGCAGCATTTATACAATGTTCTAGGGAATGATCTGCCTATCACCAAATATAAATGAAATTTTAATGATTGTTTTCCAGGTACTTCAGACACCAGTTAAGAAAGTGTTCTAGAATATACTTAATGACTAATTTCTTATAGGATGAGACTTTAATTTAAACTTTAATTTAAATGTAACACATTCTGTACATATTTTCCAGGTGTGAACAGGGTCTTCATAGTACTCTGGTTTCATTAAAACACCACTTCCTTTCCAAGAATTAAGGAAAGTCTTCAATTTTGAGTTCCACCTTCTATTTACTTATGTCTATTGCCAGGCCCACTTTTTACCTTGCCTCTAGGGCTATCATTCCACATCTGGATCTTCGCATGTTAAAGTCTATTCCTAGAATGTCTTTATTATCCCAAATAAAGCCTACCAACAGCCTTTTCCCTCTGTTTCCAACTCCTCTCGAAAATATACCCCATCGATGAATTATCTCTGGCTAACAATATGGCAAAGTGACCTTCTCTAGACCCCTCTCAATCAATCTTTGATACCACAAAATGGATTTATCTCTTTCCTGTTCCACATAGAAATATACCCATTATTTAAATATCCATTATATTTTAAAATTATGCTTGCTTTTTTCTGTTCCAGATTATAAACCAAAAGCTATCACATTCTTTGCCTGATTTGGTATACAATCTAGATGATCACCATATACAAAGAGACACTTGATAAGTAATGTGCAACTCATTTATTATCTATGAAATTTGATAAACATCATTAGCCAACCTGGTTAAACAAAATACTAAAAAATTACATTCCTCAACATCAGTGATTTCTTCATCTCAATGATCTGACTTCCTTATTGTCTGTCTTTACCTGAGACATATCCCTGATTGATAGATGGGTAATTCTTTATCTTTCAATGACAAAAACAAATAAGCTACATGACAACCTGAGCAATAAGGCAACAACTGATCGTTAAAGCTGACAAGAAAAGACCAAATCAACAAAGAATAGATCAATTTAGTTATTAACTGTGGACAAGGCCATCTCTTGCAGGTCAAAATTCAACTGCATTTGATCTTACAATCAAGAGGTCATTTTTTTCTTTTTACCACTTGTTAAATTCTATCCACCCAGGCTTCCTTAACTCAATTTTTTAAAATATTGTTAAGGCGATGACAATGATAACATGGCATTTACTGATCTGGAGAATAATTCTGATTTAGAAATAGTTATAACATGGCATGTTTTTATTGGGTTGTTTACAATAGACAGTAGGCTAAGATATGAAAGCACATTTTACAAGTGCAAATCCTCCTATTTTGGGGCACCTGGGTGGCTCAGTGGGTTAAAGCCTCTGCCTTCAGCTCAGGTCATGATCCCAGGGTCCTGGGATTGAGCCCCACATTGGGCTCTCTGCTCAGCAGGGAGCCTGCTTCCTCCTCTCTCTCTGCCTGCCTCTCCACCTACTTGTGATCTCTGTCAAATGAATAAATAAAATCTTTAAAAAAAATCCTCCTATTTTGAGCAACACCACAAAAGGAAATAGTGTTTCCTGATTTGCTGATAGACAGTATTAAAGGAGAAGGAAAATAAAATGATTTGTACAAGCAGCTGAGCTCATCATTCAACAGGATCCATAAGAATGATAGGTCATGTGCCACAACGGTTATTTTTGGAGAGCTGAACATGGCAGTATTATACAAACAGCTTTATTCATTTTGTGAGTGAGGATTTAGAAAAAATCAAGCCAGAAACAAATGAAGGCTTGGAACAACTCAAAAGTTAGGAGCTCTGGGAGTTTTGTAGCAACTCTAACATTTTATTAATAAAAAAAAATAATTTCAAAGCCCTAATAAAGGATTAAAAAATAGGGAAGTTCAGGAGGGAGGAGTCAAGATGGCGGAGAAGTAGCAGGCTGAGACTACTTCAGGTAGTGGGAGATCAGCTAAATAGCTTATCTAAAGATTGCAAAAACCTATAAATCCAACGGGAGATTGAAGAGAAGAAGAACAGCAATTCCAGAAACAGAAAATCAACCACTTTCTGCAAGGTAGGACTGGCAGAGAAGTGAATCCAAAGCGACGGGAAGATAGACCACGGGGGGAGGGGCCGGCTCCCGGCGAGCAGCGGAGCAACGGAGCAAAATCAGGACTTTTAAAAGTCTGTTCCGCTGAGGGACATTGCTCCAGAAGCTTAACTGGGGTGAAGCCCAGGCGGGGTCAGCGTGGCCTCAGGTCCCACAGGGTCACAGAAGGATCGGGGGTGTCTGAGTGTCGCAGAGCTTACCGGTATTAGAACAGGGAAGCCGGCTACAGAGACAGAGCCGAGGAGTGAGCTCTAAACTCGGGGTTGCCTTGGGCCGGTCGCAGGCTCGGTCAGCTCGGACCGCGGCCGGAGGCCAGGGTGACGGGAGTTATTGGGTGCTGTTCTCTGAGGGCACACTGAGGAGTGGGGCCCCGAGCTCTCGGCTCCTCCGGGCCAGAGACTGGGAGGCCGCCATCTTCACTCCCGTCCTCCGGAACTCTACGGAAAGCGCTCAGGGAACAAAAACTCCCGAAAGAAACCCAGCAAACCCGAGCGGATTACTCAGCGCGGCCCCGGGTAAGGGCGGTGCAACTCCGCCTGGGTCAAAGACACTTGAGAATCACTACAACAGGCCCCTCCCCCAGAAGATCAACGAGAAACCCAGCCAGGACCAAGTTCACCTACAAGGAGTGCAGTTTCAATACCAAGGAGAGAGGTGGAATTCCAGAGGAGAAGAAAGCAAAGCATGGAACTCATGGCTTGCTCCCCATGATTCTTTAGCCTTGCAGTTAATTTAATTTTTTTTCTCTTTTTCAATTTTTTTTCTCTTCTTCTGCTAAATTTTTTTAACTTTTACCGTTTTCTTTTTTTTAACATTTTTTAAATAGTTTATCTAATATATATATATATATATTTTTTCCTTTTTATATTTTTTATCGGCTTTCTTTTTTTAATAGTTTCTTTTTTTTTTTTCTTCTGAACCCCTTTTTATCCCCTTTCTCCCCCCTCACGATTTGGGATCTCTTCTGATTTGGCTAAAGCATATTTTCCTGGGGTTGTTGCCACCCTTTTAGTATTTTACTTGCTCCTTCATATACTCTTATCTGGACAAAATGACAAGGCAGAAAAATTCACAACAAAAAAAAGAACAAGAAGCAGTACCAAAGGCTAGGGACCTAATCAATACAGACATTGGTAATATGTCAGATATAGAGTTCAGAATGATGATTCTCAAGGTTCTAGCAAGGCTTGAAAAAGGCATGGAAGATATTAAAGCAACCCTCTTGGGAGATATAAAAGCCCTTTCTGGAGAAATAAAAGAACTAAAATCTAACCAAGTTGAAATCAAAAAAGCTATTAATGAGGTGCAATCAAAAATGGAGGCTCTCACTGCTAGGATAAATGAGGCAGAAGAAAGAATTAGCGATATAGAAGACCAAATGACAGAGAATAAAGAAGCTGAGCAAAAGAGGGACAAACAGCTACTGGACCACGAGGGGAGAATTCGAGAGATAAGTGACACCAAGAGACGAAACAACATTAGACTAATTGGGATTCCAGAAGAAGAAGAAAGAGAGAGGGGAGCAGAAGGTATATTGGAGAGAATAATTGGAGAGAATTTCCCCAATATGGCAAAGGGAACAAGCATCAAAATCCAGGAGGTTCAGAGAACCCCCCTCAAAATCAATAAGAATAGGTCCACACCCCGTCACCAATAGTAAAATTTACAAGTCTTAGTGACAAAGAAAAGATCCTGAAAGCAGCCCGGGAAAAGAAGTCTGTAACGTACAATGGTAAAAATATTAGATTGGCAGCAGACTTATCCACAGAGACCTGGCAGGCCAGAAAGAGCTGGCATGCTATATTCAGAGTAGTAAATGAGAAAAACATGCAGCCAAGAATACTATATCCAGCTAGGCTATCATTGAAAATAGAAGGAGAGATTAAAAGCTTCCAGGACAAACAAAAACTGAAAGAATTTGCAAATACCAAACCAGCTCTACAGGAAATATTGAAAGGGGTCCTCTAAGCAAAGAGAGAGCCTAAAAGGTGTAGATCAGAAAGGAACAGAGACAATATACAGTAACAGTCACCTTACGGGCAATACAATGGCACTAAATTCATATCTCTCAATAGTTACCCTGAATGTTAATGGGCTAAATGCCCCAATCAAAAGACACAGGGTATCAGAATGGATAAAAAAACAAAACCCATCTATATGTTGCCTACAAGACACTCATTTTAGACCCGAAGACATCTCCAGATTTAAAGTGAGGGGGTGGAAAACAATTTACCTTGCTAATGGACATCAGAAGAAAGCAGGAGTGGCAATCCTTAAATCAGATCAAATAGATTTTAAGCCAACGACTATAATAAGACATGAGGAAGGACACTATATCATACTCAAAGGATCTGTCCAACAAGAAGATCTAACGATTTTAAATATCTATGCCCCTAACGTGGGAGCAGCCAACTATATAAACCAATTAATAACAAAATCAAAGAAACACATCAACAATAATACAATAATAGTAGGGGACTTGAACACTCCCCTCACTGAAATGGACAGATCATCCAAGCAAAAGATCAACAAGGAAATAAAGACCTTAAATGACACACTGGACCAGATGGACATCACAGATATATTCAGAACATTTCATCCCAAGGCAACAGAATACACATTCTTCTCTAGTGCACATGGAACATTCTCCAGAATAGATCACATCCTCGGTCCTAAATCAGGTCTCAACTGGTATCAAAAGTTTGGGATCATTCCCTGCATATTTTCAGACCACAATGCTCTGAAGCTAGACCTCAATCACAAGAGGAAATTTGAAAAGAACCCAGATACATGGAGACTAAACAACATCCTTCTAAAGAATGAATGGGTCAACCAGGAAATTAAAGAAGAATTGAAAAAATTGATGGAAACAAGTGATAATGAAAACACAACGGTTCAAAATCTGTGGGACACAACAAAGGCAGTCCTGAGAGGAAAATATATAGTGGTACAAGCCTTTCTCAAGAAACAAGAAAGGTCTCAAGTACACAACCTAACGCTACACCTAACAGAGCTGGAGAAAGAACAAGAAAGAAACCCTAAACCCAGCAGGAGAAGAGAAATCATAAAGATCAGAGCAGAAATCAATGAAATAGAAACCAAAAACACAAGAGAGCAAATCAACGAAACTAGGAGCTGGTTCTTTGAAAGAACTAATAAGATTGATAAACCCCTGGCCAGACTTATCAAAAAGAAAAGAGAAAGGACCCAAACAAATAAATGAAAGAGGAGAGATCACAACGAACACCAAAGAAATACAGACAATTATAAGAACATACTATGAGCAACTCTACGCCAACAAATTTGACAATCTGGAAGAAATGGATGCATTCCTAGAGACATATAAACTACCACAACTGAACCAGGAAGAAATGGAAAGCCTGAACAGACCCATAACCAGTAAGGAGATTGAAACAGTCATCAAAAACCTCCAAACAAACAAAAGCCCAGGGCCAGATGGCTTCCCGGGGGAATTCTACCAAACACTTAAAGAAGAACTAATTCCTATTCTCCTGAAACTGTTCCAAAAAATAGAAATAGAAGGAAAACTTCCAAACTCATTTTATGAGGCCAGCATCACCTTGATCCCAAAACCAGACAAGGATCCCATCAAAAAAGAGAACTACAGACCAATATCCTTGATGAACACAGATGCAAAAATTCTCGCCAAAATACTAGCCAATAGGATTCAACAGTACATTAAAAGGATTATTCACCACGACCAAGTGGGATTTATTCCAGGGCTGCAAGGCTCGTTCAACATCCGCATCAATCAGTGTGATACAACACATTAATAAAAGAAAGAACAAGAACCATATGATACTCTCCATAGATGCTGAAAAAGCATTTGACAAAGTACAGCATCCCTTCCTGATCAAAACTCTTCAAAGTGTAGGGACAGACGGCACATACCTCAATATTATCAAAGCCATCTATGAAAAACCCACCGCAAATATCATTCTCAATGGAGAAAAACTGAAAGCTTTTCCGCTAAGGTCAGGAACACGGTAGGGATGTCCGTTATCACCACTGCTATTCAACATAGTACTAGAAGTCCTAGCCTCAGCAATCAGACAACAAAAGGAAATTAAAGGCATCCAAATCGGCAAAGAAGTCAAACTATCATTCTTCACAGATGATATGATACTATATGTGGAAAACCCAAAAGACTCCACCCCAAAACTGCTAGAACTTGTACAGGAATTCAGTAAAGTGTCAGGATATAAAATCAATGCACAGAAATCAGTTGCATTTCTCTACACCAACAACAAGACAGAAGAAAGAGAAATTAAGGAGTCCATCCCATTTACAATTGCACCCAAAACTATAAGATACCTAGGAATAAACCTAACCAAAGAGACTAAGAATCTATACACAGAAAACTATAAAGTACTCATGAAAGAAATTGAGGAAGACACAAAGAAATGGAAAAATGTTCCATGCTCCTGGATTGGAAGAATAAATATTGTGAAAATGTCTATGCTACCTAAAGCAATCTACACATTTAATGCAATTCCTATCAAAATACCATCCATTTTTTTCAAAGCAATGGAACAAATAATCCTAAAATTTATATGGAACCAGAAAAGACCTCGAATAGCCAAAGGAATATTGAAAAAGAAAGCCAAAGTTGGTGGCATCACAATTCCGGACTTCAAGCTCTATTACAAAGCTGTCATCATCAAGACAGCATGGTACTTGCACAAAAACAGACACATAGATCAATCGAACAGAATAGAGAGCCCAGAAATAGACCCTCAACTCTATGGTCAACTATTCTTCGACAAAGCAGGAAAGAATGTCCAATGGAAAAAAGACAGCCTCTTCAATAAATGGTGTTGGGAAAATTGGACAGCCACATGCAGAAAAATGAAATTGGATCATTTCCTTACACCACACACGAAAATAGACTCAAAATGGATGAAGGATCTCAGTGTGAGAAAGGAATCCATCCAAATCCTTGAGGAGAACACAGGCAGCAACCTCTTCGACCTCAGCCGCAGCAACATCTTCCTAGGAACATCACCAAAGGCAAGGGAAGCAAGGGCAAAAATGAACTATTAGGATTTTATCAAGATCAAAAGGTTTTGCACAGCGAAGGAAACAGTGAACAAAACCAAAAGACAACTGACAGAATGGGAGAAGATATTTGCAAATGACATATCAGATAAAGGGCTAGTGTCCAAAATCTATAAAGAACTTAGCAAACTCTACACCCAAAGAACAAATAATCCAATCAAGAAATGGGCAGAGGACATGAACAGACATTTCTGCAAAGAAGACATCCAGATGGCCAACAGACACATGAAAAAGTGCTCCATATCACTCGGCATCAGGGAAATACGAATCAAAACCACCATGAGATATCACCTCACACCAGTCAGAATGGCTAAAATTAACAAGTCAGGAAATGACAGATGCTGGCGAGGATGCGGAGAAAGGGGAACCCTCCTACACTGTTGGTGGGAATGCAAGCTGGTGCAACCACTCTGGAAAACAGCATGGAGGTTCCTCAAAATGTTGAAAATAGAACTACCCTATGACCCAGCAATTGCACTGCTGGGTATTTACCCTAAAGATACAAACGTAGTGATCCGAAGGGGCACGTGCACCCTAATGTTTATAGCAGCAATGTCTACAATAGCCAAACTATGGAAAGAACCTAGATGTCCATCAACAGATGAATGAATAAAGAAGATGTGGTATATATACACAATGGAATACTATGCAGCCATCAAAAGAAATGAAATCTTGCCATTTGTGACGACGTGGATGGAACTAGAGGGTATCATGCTTAGCGAAATAAGTCAATCGGAGAAAGACAACTATCATATGATCTCCCTGATATGAGGGAGAGGAGATGCAATATGGGGGGTTAAGGGGGTAGGAGAAGAATAAATGTAACAAGATGGGATTGGGAGGGAGACAAACCATAAGTAACTCTTAATCTCACAAAGCAAACTGAGTGTTGATGGGGGGAGGGGGGTTTAGAGGGTGGGGTGGGGTTATGGATATTGGGGAGGGTATGTGCTATGGTGAGTGCTGTGAAGTGTGTAAACCTGGCGATTCGCAGACCTGTACCCCTGGGGATAAAAATATATGTTTATAAAAAATTAAAAAAAAAAATAGGGAAGTTCAAATGAATGTTTGCCCACCCAAAGTTATACAAAATAAAAAACCTGGAGCTAAGACATCGTAACATGCATAACTACTGAGGGTTGATTCTGAAGCCAAACTGCCTGGAGTTGAATTCTAGCTCTAGCACCTTCTAAGTGGGTGATTAGGGGAAGTTTCATAACCAGTCTTGCCTCCTTGTTCTCCTTGTCTTCTTTATCCCAAGAAAGGATAATAGTACCCACCTCAAAGGCTTCTTTTTAGGTTAATATGGGTAGGCTCTTAGAACAGTGCTGAGCACATAGGAAGTATTACATGTGATGATGATGACGGTGATGGTGATGGTGATGATGGTGATGGTGATGATAATGACAACAACCTATAAGCATTCATGTCATTAGTGCATTTTCTAAAAGTATCACCAGATTAATTTGTGTTTATTTCTTCCATTTAGGTTCTTTTGGCTAAAGCCAAAAGAGATAAGTGGCTGCTTGTTTTCCCATATTTTTAGTGGGATGAAACTGTTCCAGCAAAGTATTCATTTTAGGGGAGTAGTTGGAAATCCCCAACATGAGGAATCCTCCAGGGATGAATAATGATATTCAACTAAAAAGTGAAGTTAAAAAAAAAAAAAGAAATGTCAAAATATTAAAAGTACTAGGATGGTAACTTTGAAAATTAAAATAATTGCAAAAGATGAGGATGGCAATTTCTAATATGGCAATTATTGTCTGACTTAGCACCAATTTAAGGTCACAGGAACCTACTGAAGACTCTAAGTATTCTATTATACACTACTGATTTGAGTACATAGGGATAGCAGTATTTGTAGGAGTACTGAGCAAAGAGAATATATTGCAAATACATTTCCATAGCTACCCTACCCATTGTACTGCTGCATGCCTCATGAACAGAGAAGTTCCTGTCTTTATTACCAGACTACATGACTAGCATTCGTTTTACAAAAGAACTGTCAATAAAGGATGAGGAGATCCAGAAGTCATCCATGCTACTAATCAGCTCATTCACTACCTACACATGGATTTAAAGTTGTCCAACATGGAATCAGAAGCCTGTAATATGGTGTTTTAAACACTCTTAGGAATGGGATATAAAATGATCAACAAGTAATGTCCTGGCAACAAATGCATTTTGAACAAGAAAACATCTCAAAACCATTTTGCTATGTTCTAATGTTTCAACCACTTTGTCCAAATATTCATACCCATGTAGGTATCTCCCACTGGGATGGACTGGTGGAGGATATTTTTAAAATAATCCCATCATTTTAAGGACTATCTTCCTGTTGGTCCCTAATCTTACAAGCTTTGTTTTCAAAGATCTTTGACAACAGGTATCAAATAAGGTAGTGATTATCACAACTGGCTACACTTTATGTATACTTAACAATAAATATTAGGGAATATATTTTAATATCTGGAAAATGTTGCTGTAAAAAAATAAGTAGATTGAAAAGCAGAGATAGAAAACAGAGAGAGGGGAGAAGAGTTAAAGAACTAATCCAGGTGGACCAGCATTCAAGTAATTAGAGTTCCAGAAAACAAGAAAAAACAAGAACAGAGAAAATGAAAGGAAGGAAATAATCAGTGAACATATGCAAATTAAATTGAAAGATGGAGAGTTCGGGGGCACCTGGTGGCAAAATCAGTTGGACGTCCAACTCTTGTTTTCCGCTGAGGTCATGATCTTGGGGTTGTGGGATCGAGCCCTGCATTGGGCTCTGCACTCAGCAGGGAGTCTGCTTAGGATTCTCTCTCCCTCTCCCTCTGCCCCTCCAGCTTGTTTTCTCTCTCTCTCTCTCTCTCAATTAGATAAATGAATACAATATACAATTGATCTCCAGTTACACAGCAGAAATATAAACTTCAGATAAATGAAACCAAATTAACAGATGAATATCTAATGTTTTCAATTCTAATGATTTCTTAGGTAACTAGATTTCACTTCACTTTCTCTCTTGATAAGAAAAATAATTATTAGTGATATATTAATAAAGTAACATTAAAATCATGTATCTGACAGTTTAAGGTAAAGTTTATGCTATGTAAGTTCAAATTTTACTGCTTTTTTAATAATTTGTAAATCATGTTGACACTTTTAAGAAAAATGTCCATACTATCTAAGTCCAAATTTTACTGCTTTATTATTTCTATTATGTATTTTGGAAATGGAAATGTTTTGACCTTAAAATAACCAAGTAATAAAATAAAGTAGTAAAAGAAATTGAAAAGCCATGCATCTGACTCTTTATTTCAAACCATTAAGATGAAAGTCAGAAAAAAAAAATTGATGATTTCCATTCACAACCAACAGAAAAAGGAAGAAAATCTCTCTCTCTATCTTGCTCCATCCTGAAAGCAAGATCAGTATGAGCAAAAATGGATAGATTCTGGTTGGTCAATATAATGGGTAGTTACTGTTGTACTGATAGAGCTTAATAGTTTATAGTTTATAGACATAGACTATGTAAATACAGTTTAATAGCTTAATCTGATGGCACTACCTTTCTTTGTTTATTTTAAGTGAGAAATTAGTTGGCTATTTTTCTAAATTTATTTCCCAAAAGTTGCTTATTATTTTGGGAACACTACATTACAAAACTGTAGCATAAAGAAAAATAGGAAAAGATAATGGCTTCCACCTTTGAAATCAAGTAACATTTTAATGTTAACAATGATCTACTTTTTCTTATGACTGGTAAGACAAATACTAGAAAAGTCCTGTTTGAAAGAAATCAAACAAAAAGATGAAGTAACATGCCAGAAATGTCTCAAAAACACTATGGGAAAGAAAACTACAATAATTAATGTAGAACCCTTTACACAATAAATTCCCAGCATTTTAAGAGAAGGCTTTGTTACTGACACTCCCACAATATTTCAACAATTACCACGGTGTCTGCTAACCATTATTTACTAATTAAAACTGCTAAGGACAAAAATGATGCCCATTCCTATAAAAACATTCAGTTAAGGAGTTTAAAAATATAAGACCTTTATTCTTAATATTAGTTATTACATACTTAATCAAATGAAATAGAATACTAACCCTAAGAAGTGACTACTTCTTATAAAAATATATATAAAATATAAAAATGCCACATCCAAATCTGTTTCTGTTCTGTGCTTTTATTCCTCCAACATGGTTCCCTGTACAAGTCCAACCTATGTTCAAGCCTATTTAAACATATCAAATTTTTCAGAGTTTAAATATGAAATAGTACTCTGACATTTAATCCTGTCACTCAAGCTTTTCCTACCAACAAACCTGGTTTCAAGCAGACCCCAAAGACAAGCCCTGTCAGAGGGGAATTCTCTAGGCCCTCTTGTCTTCTAAATCCATCTTGCTGGAATGAATAAGCCCCCCAAAAAAGGCCCACATCCCTGAAATATTGCTTAGCCATTTGTGTTGGACAATAGGGTTAGGACAATAATATCTATTCAGAGTTGCAGTCCAGATATCCCCTGTATTGGCTTCTATTATTGTATCTATGGCCTGCTATTCTTTCAAAACTTTTTAAGGGAAAATCTGAAGTCCTCACTCATTCAGCAGACCAAACTCAAGTTCAACATATTTTTATCTTCTATGCACTTATAGTCAAAAACTGACCTTCAATTAAAGAGTAAAAGGATCAAATGAGGCCAAGTATCAAGAAAATATATTGCAGTTCAATTTAGGCTTTAGTTTAGAAGGCCAAGCAGATTGTCACTTAAGAGGGAACTTCTGCTTCCCAACAAATCAAAGTGTATTTCCCTGACTAGTTCCTCAACTGAAGTGAGAAGAAAATTTGGATTATTGCTTGAATATACCAAAGCAACTAGTAAATTGAGTCAATCAGCCATAAGGGGTCAAACAAACACTAATGTAACTGTTACTAATTATACTCACTGCAACTTTGTAAAGGTAGCTTCGAGTGATATGTTATATTTTTGTACGTTACTGGTACTTTTAGAGAATATATAAATTTCTAAACTCACAGGCACGAAGAATGTCTGAGAGGCGCTGACACTGCCATCAGCTAGATTCCTAGCTGACTTAGATATTATAAACGAAAAGCCATTCTTGCCACATCTCACAAATAAAACTGTGGTTGACTCTATTCTAGTCCTCTGGTTAAGCACAATTAGATAAACAAGCATAATTCATTTCTCATATTACAAGAACAGCTTATGAACTGAGGTTTTTCATGTATATACAGGGGCACAAGAGGAAAGGAAGTACTGAATTGTCCTTCAGCATGAGTGGCTCTGGAATCTATTTTTGTAGATGAGCCCTTTGAGATGCCTTCTGGATAAGGACTCAAAATACTAAACCAAAATGCAATAGTTTATGGCAAATAGTTCGTGTGAATAAGACAAAACAAAAATCTCTGGGGATTAAGGGAATGCTTTAAAACTGGATAAGAAAATTGTGTATCTGTCACATATTATAAAAATATAACTTCAGGGACATCCATCGCTGTTTTTGATTTTGCAATTTTAAGTTTTAGTCCAAAAGTATTGCTTAGTCGTATCTATCTCTTCCCATTGCAGAGATATAGCTCATATAACAAGATGAAAGCTGTTAAGGCAGCTGCTCAAAATAAAAGGTCTCTAAAAAGCAATAGCTTCAGCTCTATCAAGTCTTCCCTGTGGAGCCATATTCAGACACATGAGCCAAACTCATATTATGTGTCTTCTTCATCTTTTACAAATGAAAAGCAAAACACTGGAGGCAAGAAGACAGTAAAATCAGCAATAGGCCTGTCAAGGTAACTTGATAACTTCAGCACAAATTACTGAATTTTATGCAACAGAGTTGCCCTAGATTATGTATTCTATAAAATGATCATTTTTGATAACAAATATTGTTACTTAACTCATGGATTATCTTCCATTTAGTATCTACGGTTACTTAATGTTACATGTTTTAGACAATGAATGGACTCCTCCCTATGAATACAAAGCTCCAAAAATATAAACAGCTTGCTCTTCTAACCAGAGGCAGCTCCATCGTGAAGTGATCTGGGTAGCTACCAAAGACTCCACAGATGAAGATTCAAATGATAGTCAATTTTATTCTCATCTTACAGGTTTAAGAATAAAATTAGTTTACCAGTATTTTGCTTCCTTCTATTAAGACTTTAAACAGGGTGCCTAGGTGGCTCAAGTCGGTTAAGTATCTGCCTTCGGCTCAGTTCATGATCCCAGGGTCTAGGATCCAGTCCCACACTAAGTCGGCTTCTCTCTCTGCCCCACTAGTTCTTTTAATCAGTCTCCCTCTCTCTCTCTCTCAAATAATCTTTAAAAAAAAAAAAAAAGACTTTAAATAACAAGATAAATAAGTATACCACCCAAGCAGGAATATTATAAGGTCAAAAAATGTCTTTTGCTGGAAGTCGAACTCTAGAACCACCTTTACTTTGAAAGAATAATATTTGAGAAAAATGATTAACCTCGAATCAAAAGATGCAGTAAATTTAGGCACATTCACCAAGGTTATGAATTTCAGTTCAGAATTGTGTTATTTTATTTCACCTGCTAAATTCTTTATTTCTGAATCCATTCCCTAATATCATATAAATGATGATAAATGGCTTAGAAAAACCAAAAGGTTCAAACCACTCATTTTCTTTGACCCAATGATGCAGTTTCTAAGAATTTATCCTATAAAAATAGCATAACACCACCAAAAAACCATATGCACAAATGTATTCAATGCACTGCTATTTTAGGGCAAAAATACTTTTACATGTTTGCTAAATTATTCTGCATCTACTAGATGGCATATTACGTAGTTATTAAAGTTATGGTAACATGTACTATACCACTATATATCAACCAAAATATACTATTTGAAGTTGCTGTTATATTTGATTACCTCTCACCTTTTATTTTCTTTCTTTTTTTTTATTTTTGCAATTTTATTTATTTATTTGAGAGAGAGAGCACACGCACAATGGGGGGAGGGGCAGAGAGAGAAGAACAGGGAGAAGCAGACTCCCCCACTGAGCGCGAAGCCCCACTCAGGGCTCGATCCCATGACCCTGAGAACATGACTAGAGCCAAAGTTAGATGCTTAACTGACTGAGCCACCCAGGCACACCTAAGTCTGTGCCACTATCAAGCCATTATTTTCGCTGGCTTCAACAAGAAGCAAAATGAACATCACCTTCTCTGTCATCACCCTGCATGCCTCCACTCCCTCCCTACCACACATACTTTGCTTGTATATCACATAAATTTGGGAGTCTTCCCCTTCCTTGCAATATTATCTCCTAGAATCTGTGGAAGTCCCCAGTTCCTCTCTCTCTCCTGTACCCCACTGCAACAGTTTAGACCCTCATGACTTCTCCCTTAAACTATAGGAAGGCAACTCCTTTTTCTTCTTCCAGTTCCTCCCCCAACCTAATTCTTCCTCAACCTTCCCACCACATGTTTTTTTCAGAAATCTATTTCTCATCATGTTACTCTCTTTAAAATCATTGATTCCTTCAAAGTAAGATAAGGTCAAATAGCATGTGTAGCATGCAAGAACTTTCTTGTATCCTTTTTTCAACAGCCTCATTTCTCACTGTTATGTGTAGGACTCTGTGTTCCCACTTACACTGAACTTTGTAACTTCCCTGGATTCTGCACATATTAGAATCCCTGCCCACAATGTCTTTTCTCACCTAATTTGCCCCACTCACTCATCTGTGTCCCCTTTCACAATTCTAGCTCATTCTTCACATACTTCTAATTTTATTGCTTGCATGTACACTTCTTCCACTGTATTTTTACCCCCTGCATATTTATAGCCCCTGGTATTTCACAGAAACTTAAATATTTCTTGAATGAATGAATGAACAAATAAATGAACAAATGAAGGATGTGCAACTATATAAAATATGCACATATGTGGGCAAATACTAGAAGTAAATGTGGAAATATGAAAAGAGTTCTGATCTGATAACTGGATTAAAAGCTTTTTTTCCCTATTTTTAGTTAGTTTTATGAAAAAAAAAATAAAAACAAAAGATCTTTAAAATCCATAGTAAAGGTCTACTACAGAAATTTCTATTCATGAATAAATGTGGATTAGCAATGCTGCCATTGCTTATAGTACTGGTAACTTCTGAATATAGTAATGCAAAATTATTAAGAGTTTTTTAAAGAAAATCTGTAGGCCAAACACATTTCTTAAACAGGCACAATTCAGAGATATTGTGGGTGGGGTTCCAGACCACTGCAAGAAAGCAAATATTGCAATAAAGCAAGTCAAATAAATTCTTTGGTTGCCTAGTACATATAAACGTGAGTTCACCCTATACCGTAGTCTATTAAAAATATAATAGCATTATGTCTAAAAAATGCACATATTTTAATTAAAAATACCTTATTGCTAAAAATGCTAACCATCCTCTGAGCTTTCAGCAAGATGTAATCACTGTCACAGATCATAACAAATATAATAATAATGAAAAAGTTTAAAATATTGTGAGAATTTCCAAATTTGACACAGAGACACAAAGTGAGCAAATGCTATTGGAAAAATGGTGCTGATAGACTTGCTCAATACAGGGCTGCCACAAACCTTCAATTTTTAAAAAACACAGTATTTATGAACACAATTAGGTATGCCTGTAATAAGAATGATGGACCCAAATTTGCAATATTCAAAATCATTCAAGATACATAAGAATTTGGGGATTTTTTTCTTATTTAAAATGGACAGGCAATTTCCAAAAGGTAAGCTTAAGGATTCCATCTGAAGTAGCAACCTCTGCAAGTTCATACACGGAGTTCTGTCCATATGCAGAATATGAAATTGCAAATGGGAATGAAACGCTCATCAATCAAACATCAAGTACAAACAGAATCCAGGAAACATTTTGCATTTCCAATTATGCTATATCACTTTACATATCCCAAGCTCTCTAGCAGATAAAACAACTTCTTGTGAGACAGAATAAAATATCATACTTTCTTGAATTATATATATATAGATGGTATGGATATGTATATACATGTATATATATACATACGAAGTAGAAAATAGCAAGAATGTGCCATGAGAGATACCTACTTTCAATCCCCCATGATTAATTATGTACTTCAACTGATACTCCTTTCCATAAGAATATCCTTTGCCCTTTATCATTTGCTAAAGTTACAGTGGGGAAAAAAAACCCTACTATTACTATTAAAAACATAAAATCATATAGGAGCAGGACCCTAAATATTTTAAATATTTTTTACTGCTTATTAGAAAAACTGTATGATAGCAATAAATCCCCTCTACGTTGGCTGAAATTCTCCCAGTGTAGCCTGAGAAGCTTGAACTATAACAGACTATAGAGGTTATCTGGTTCAGTGCTTTTAACCTTTTGCAAATCCTGTTCTGCAGAAAATGGTAGTATGTTAGCAGGATACCATGGGAGTAGTTCCTGCATGGTGAACAACTATAGGTCACCACTCTTAAAAATCTTAGGCAGCAAAATCTACAGAAGCGGGTTCCTGGGTGGCTCAGACAATTAACCATCTGCCTTAGGCTAGGGTCATGGTCCCAGGGTCCTGGGATTGAGTCCCCTGTTGGGAGGGCTGCCCCCAATCCCTGCTCAGCAGGGAGCCTGCTTCTCCCTCAGCCCCTCCCTCTGCTCCTGCTGTCTCTCACTCTCTCTTTCTCAAATAAATAAAATCTTAAAAAAAAAAAAATCTCGAGGAGCTCACAAAAGAAGCCATACAAATTCAGTGAGGTAATTTCACAACAATTGTAAAATTCTAAATGGCTCCAGGAAAAAAAAAGGGGAGGGGTGATTCAAAATGTAAGAAAATTCTGTCCCAGTTACTTTATTTACAGCAATTATCAAATTAATAACGACTTCCATCCCATAGTATTTTATTTTATTTTTTTTAAAGATTTTTATTTATTTATTTGACAGAGAGAGATCACAAGTAGACGGAGAGGCAGGCAGAGAGAGAGAGAGGGAAGCAGGCTCCCTGCTGAGCAGAGAGCCCGATGCGGGACTCGATCCCAGGACCCTGAGATCATGACCTGAGCCGAAGGCAGCGGCTTTAACCCACTGAGCCACCCAGGCGCCCCAGCCCATAGTATTTTAAATGTCATGTTTCCTTTAAAAATACGAGGAACTTAGCAGGCCACAGCTTTGGTCTGGCTGTTAAGTCCCTGGGATTGGAGAATGTTTAGGGCTGTGCTTCCTCCTATCGCCTAGAATGCCTCTGAGCTTCAATCTCTGCCCCTACCTGGGCTCTCTTCCCCTTTCCTCCTCCAGCGTGTGAAAACCGCCTGGACTCGCAACCCGGCTTCTCCTCCCTCAGCCCCCCACTCCGCACACACTGCTATAAGTTGCCCGCGGCCTCAGAGCACCTGGACTGGGGCTTTTGACTTGCCATAGACCCTAACTTCACCCGGGCAGGTTTAAGAAGGAACCTGGGACGCTCTTCTCCATTGTAATGTGGCCTCTGGCGGGCAGGAACCCTGGCCGTTCCGTCTGTCCCACTTCATCTTTAACGCACACAGCGGCCTTCTTTCTGGTCTTTCTTTTCTGTTTTTCTAATTTGTGCTGTTCTGAGAGTGTTTCGTCACTGGAGATTTCAGATGGACTCGATGAGGGGGGTCTGAGCCCCAGAGCCCTTCCCGCAGAGCTCTCTGGTCACGTCACCCGCACCTTCTGAAGCTGAGGGGGGGCTGTTAACGGAATACGTGAGGGACCTGCGTCCATTAAAATTGTCAACGGCCAAAACTGTACTCTACTGGTCTTCGTAGCAGGTAAAATTGAACTTTAAACTTGTCTGTCTTCCGGGCCCGCGTGAGATTCATGTTAACAATCTCGCCATACTGGGAGAACCCAGAGAGGCTATCTCCTTTGGTCAGTTCCTGAGGAAGCACTCCCAGCAAGATCCCGGCGCTGTCCTCGTAGCCGGAGTGCCATGGCGCCTTACATGCCAGCCAGGGCACTGTCAGCCTCCCACTCATTCAGCTCGCTTTCCAGCTTGACCTTGGTTAACACACACGTCTCCCTCAGCTGCGGCGCCGTTCAATGGCGTCTCCCTGACTGCACAGTGCCCACTTCCGGTGGACGCAGGAGGGCGCCGCTTCCGGTGGATGCCTTCAGAGCAGGTGCGCCATCCCTGACCCACCTTCTCCACTGCCTCTCAGCTGCACCCTTGGAGTCTCATCTTTTCATGGTACCGTATAAACAATGCAGAAGTGTGCTACAACCCACTGGGTTGAAAGCTCTAATCTAGTTCAGTTTTGAAAGGGATGACTAGGTTGAAGCAAAAGCTGCTGCTCTGAAATGATGCCTGATCATGGGAGTCGTAACTACTTTTTTTTTTTTTTTCTTTTCTTAATAAATCCTTTCGATAGCCTACAATATGCTAGTCTCACTTTGGCCAAGTTATAGAGTAAATATTTCGTAGGTTACAAGGCAGGAATTTAAACTGAGCTTTCCTCAATATGTACTCATTATATTAGGGGTCTCCAGAGAAACAGAACCAATAGGAGATGATAGGGAGACAGACAGACGGACAGACATATATCTTATCTATGTATGAAGAAATGTATTACATAGAGTTAGCTTATGTGATTACCGAAGCTGAGAAGTACCAAAATCTGCAGATTGCAAGCTGAAGACCCAGGACAGCTGATGGCATAGTTGATGCTTCAGTTCCAGTATGAAACCTGGCAGGCTCAAGACCCATGAAGGACCAATGTTTTAGTTAAGCTTCTGAAGGCCAAAGAAAGACTGATGCCCCGGGCACGAAACAGTCCGGTGGGAGGGAGAGTTAGACTTTTTGTTCGATTCAGGCTTTCAACTGATTGGATGAAGTCCATCCACGTTAAAGGGGATAATCTACTTTACTCAGTCTACCAATTCAAGCATTACTCACATTCAAAAACACCCTCACAGACACACCCAAAATAATATTTGAAAAAATATCTGGGGAGCCTGTGGCCCAGTCAAGTTAACATATAAAATTAACCCTCATGATTCATCATGGTGCCAGACTGAGTAAGACTTCAAGGCAATGATAATTCTGCTCTACCTTTTCATACTTATTATTGTAGAGGATGATGCTCTGCTGTCAAGGTGAATGCAGTGTACAGTTGTGCATATAGCCTAAAAAGGCACTGAGTAACCAAAACCTGCTAACATACACAATGGCTCCAGGGTATAGCTCTAGTGGCATTTTACAGAAACTTACTTTGATTTGATTTCTCAAAATAGGCCACACAATTTCTGTGAAACTATTGTTTCTTCTGTAACCCACAACTCTATAAGAGCTGTGATGGTTTTCCTGGGTATTTCAAAATGTGCTTCCCTGGTATTTCAAGTCACATGGTAGTAGTCCCTCTTGAAATAGTCACTTAAGTGTAATGCTTATCCTCAATCCAGTCATACGAGCAACCTATTAGATTTGAAACTCAGAAAATAATTGCCCACTTATCATCCTGTCTTTGTTATTTCATTTCTATCATTATCGCTAGCATAGATGAAAGGACTCGAAAGTGACACATAATAGTTAGAGAAGTTGAACAAGTTTTAGAAGCCTCTTCATGCCTCTAGCATAGAAAATATATATCTACAGTTGTTCAATTTGACCCATAATTAAATGTCATCTTAAAGGCAAGATATATGTATTTCCTAGTGAATAAGTAGACTTCTTGATTTATTTTACTTATGAAAGATGGACTAATGGCATATGCTTCAGTGAATTGTTATCATGGATATAGCTAATAAAATATAACCCTGTGTATTGGAGAAGGGATTTGAAAATACTCGGCTGTGTCCAAGAGCTTAAATAATTTACCCCAAGTCTTTTCCACTCATAAGCATCAAGATTATTCTACACCCTTGAGACCATATAGGAATCAGGTGTTGGAAGTTAAAAACTTTTGGTTATAAATCTAAAAGCCATTTACATTGAGGAACATACAAGGAAAATATCCTCTCCAACATTAGTATTGGTTGTATCATAATCAACGACACAAGTTAAAAGTGTCTTATTGAAAAAGTCTTGGGAAAGACTTTGGAAAGCCTAGCTGGGGGTGCCTGGGTGGCTCCGTCAGTTAAGCATCTGCCTTCGGCTCAGGTCATGATCCAGAGTCCAGGGATCAAGCTCCGCATCAGATCCTGGGATCCTTGCTCTGTGGGGAGTCGGCTTCTCTCTCTGCCTCTGCCTCTTGCTCCCCCTGCTTGTGCTGGCTCTCTCTTGCTATCTCTATCCCTGTGAAATAAAAAATAATAAAAGAAAAAATTTAAAAAAAAAAAAGAAAAAAGGAAAGACTAGCTAAATAGGAACGTGTAGTTATCTAGATTCCTCTTTCTCTAAGAAGACTACTTCATCAAAAAAGCAATATTAGGCAGAATAGCCCTAGTGTTTAGGGACCACAACACTTTTAGTGGACCATGAAAATGTCTTTATTCTTTAAAATCAAAAAGAAAAAAATTAATTTCATGTCAAGGAAAATGTTTAATTGACAATAATCTCCATCTCGATATGATCATAAAACATAATTTTTAATAAATTTTCTTAGGGATGATAAAAGGATGACAAAAACATAATTTTTAATAAATTTTCTTAGGGATGATAAATGTTTAATTGACAATAATCTCCATCTCGATATGATCATAAAACATAATTTTTAATAAATTTTCTTATGGGACTAGATCCCATAAAAAACAATGGGGCCCTGCTCCCAAAAGCCATGTTTACGCTACACAGCCCTGCCACCTGACTATAATGGATTGAAATAGTGATGGACACTTTACTCAGGTCAGGCTTGTCAGAGTCTATCTCTTCTGAGTTCAGAATCGAGATTTCAACTTATTAATAAATATTTTTGTTAATTTGGGGGGACAGTTACCCTTGTAGGTTTTGGTGCAGTCATGTGTGTGGAAAAAGGAAAAAAAAAGAAAAATCAGAGATGATGTAGCCTGTGAGGCAGGGAGAATGAGACTCAGAAATGCTGCCGGAGTTCTGGGACCCTCCAGTCTCTGTACACTGGAGGCTGGGTGTCAGACTTTCCTGGAGTCCATGAGATATCCTAGTATCCTTCCTAAAATTCTATCTTTTAGCTAAGCCGTTTGAAATGATTTTCTGCTCATTTTGATCTAAGAGTACTGCACCAGTTTGCTAGGGCTGCTATAACAATGTACCACAAGCTGGGTGGCTTAAACAATGGAAATTTATTGTCTCACAGTTCCAGGGAGTAGGAGTCTGAAACAAATGTAATCAACAAGGGTGGTTCCTTCTGAGGGCTTTTTGTGTTCCATACTTCTTTCTTTCTACTGTAAATAGCTATCTTCTCTCTAGATCTCTTCATATTGTCTTCCCTCAGTGTGTATCTATGTCCAGATTTCCTTCTCTTAACGCAGAACAGTCATATTGGATCACGGCCCACCCTACAAAGCTTACCTTAACTTGATTACCTCTGCAAAGACCCTGTCTCCAAATAAGGTCACATTCAGAGGTCCTCAGGGTTAGGCTTTCAACATACAACTTTGTGGAAGATACAATTCAACCTGTAACAAGTGCTAAAATGAGGGTAAATGTAGATTAAATTATAGAGTGCCCATATATTACTCTCATTGATTTTCTGTATGTATTTCTTCCTTTTTTTTCCCTTAAATTTAAATTTTATTTTATTTATTTACTTTTAAAGATTTTATTTATTTATTTTTGAGAGAGCTACCACAACAGCTGGGGGAGGGGTACAGAGGGATAAGGAGAAGCAGACTCCCTGCTGAGCAGGGAGCCATGCAGAGCCAGATGTGGGGCTGATTCCCGGGGCCTGATTATGGGGTTCAATTGTGGGGTTTGATCCCAGGACCCTGAGATCATGACCTGAGCCGAAGTCTGACACTTAACTAACTGAGCCCCCAGGCGCCTCTTCAATATTAATTTTTAAAAGGCACTTCATGTTTCCTCCTCTTTCTTCTAAATTTAACTCCCACAAATTGAGTTTTACCCATTATTTACTGAAGGTCTTAAATGTCCAAGACACGATACAATATCCCATAATGACAAAGAATATATACTGTAGAATCAGACTGCCTGAATTCAAAGCCTGTCTCTGCCACTATAGTGCAGAGATAACCAAGCTCTTCCATCTCTTTGTGTCTCACTTTCTACAACTATGAAGTAAAAATTAAAAGAATTCCTTACTCTTGGTGGGGGGAGTGTTTGAAAATTAAACTGATGTATGTAAAGTGTTCAGTGTAGAGCTAGTGCCATCTAAGGGCTTACTACTGTTGTAGAGATGGCCCTCACTTACACGCTGGCCTTCCTTCATGACGTCTGCCCATGAAGACGGCCATAAGGCAAACCTCGGCTGTTAACCGCCTTCTCCGGGTAGGTGTCAGGAGCACAGACTCACCTTGAGGCCAGGTTGCCATGGCTCTGATCTGCCACTTACATCCTGGGACCACAGAGAATGTTATTTCCTTTTTCTCACCTTTGAGATGGAGATAACAATGGCACCTTACCTTCAGGAATCTGTTATCATAATTGAATGAGTTACTTAAATAAAGCATTCAGTACGTGCCAAGTCTACACTTACATTAGCTCTCATCATTATCGTGAGATGACTTAACCAGGTGGCAATCTCTGATATAGCAGTGATCCTGATGAAACTCATGGCCAGACTCCTGCTGGACTATAAAGAGCCTTGCGAACTTTCAAACGTTCTACTCTCGGAATTCATAGGGTAAAAGCCCTAATCTGAGTGGTTTCGGCCTGTGTTTAAACACCATTTAGTTTTCTATCTGGCTTTGATTCAAGATTAATTTTTTAAAAATATCACAAGAGCAATGCTTGAGAACGATGAATCTTAAATTTGTCATTTGAATTGTAAGCTAAAGAACAGATATAACCTTCATGTATAATATCTATAACCACATGCCATGCACTAAATATTTCTGGACTACCATTCCCAAGGAACTGGGGGGAGATGACATACAAAGCATCTACTGGTATTTATGCAATATATAAAAGTACTTGAAATTTTTTGGCCTCCCCTTGGGGAAAGGAATCTAATTTTCTTGTTAGTTATAAGAAAACTAATTTCCCTCAGGTAGAGAAATCAATATAATTTATAGGTATTTGATAGCAATTTCATGACCACTTTCTTCAGTCTCTCTATATATGACATAAAGAAAACAACAATTAGATGGAAAATATACAAAACAAGCTTCTATTTTATTTGCATCTCAGAGGGCACAAATTGACAATCCAATATTAACTTTGCTGATATTACAGTGCAAGCAAGGAATTTAGTTATACCTCTGATAAAAGAGATCATTTTGGAATTCTGTATTTGTATAATTGGGAAAGTCCAATACAGAGAAGTAACAACATTTCCCATAATGGTGCTAATTACTGCACAGTATCTACAACCTTTTGAGCATTGAGCTTGATTCAAACAAAAATAACAGATGGTGTTTCAGGAAAACAAGCTTTTATATTGCTTTTTTTTCCTTTTCATATGCAACTGTTAGAGAAAGTCGTGTTGAAAGTTTATTGAGGCTTAATTATATTTTGTTTTCTATTCTGCATATTTCATTCCAGTAACAATATAGCTAAATTAATTTTAGCTTTAAAAAAAGAAAAGAATATTATATTGATCAAATATCATAATAGGAGACATTCTATTTATGTTGGCAAAAGTTCTACTCATTTGATAAGATGAATTTGATTCTTCTTATCATTTGATAAGAATAAGCTTTTCAAATATATATTGCATTTTAGGTCCTGATTCATTCTTTCATACTCTATGTTTGCTTTTGGAATTTGAGCACTTTGGGAGAATTCAAACTAGAGCAAATGGAAATACTGATTAAAGCTTGAAACAAGGGATATCTCCCTAAATCAATGTGTACCATTTTCCGTAAACAAACAAACAAAACCTGGGTAAATCTACAATAATAATTGAGAGACTTATTGGCAGATAGACATATAGAGGATCTCTCCAGAGAAGGACATTTTGAGTTATAACAATGTTAAAATATTGAGTATAACAACTTTATCTACTGAATTTTGAAATACCTGCTGAGCCAACTTTGTGGCTTTTAGTCCATTCCCACAGATGATTGGGTAGACAATTTTTCAGCAGAAGACGTTTTTGAATGGCTGTTGTCATCTGGGACCATACTAAGCAGTCCCAATTCTGACCTAGATCTCAGCTCGACAACAACCAACATTATTGCAGTCCTGTACATATATATTTACATCTACTCTTTGGCTTTCACTTTTTCTTCTTTACTTCTGTGAATATTTACTTATTCCAGCCACAAGAATCAGATATCAGTTTATTAGTGACCGAATTAAATAGCCAATCCCTAATTTTTGGAAAAATACTGAAGTCAAATTTTACTGCATAATACGTGACACCCAAGATAGAGCAGACCAGTGTAGGATGGCCTACACTATGTGACTTTTTTTTTTATTAGCTACTACTACCTAATTTACCAACCAGAGAGATTTCCCCTCCTCCCAAGAAAATAGCTGGATTCATTTTAATCATCAATACCCTCAGGTATAAACTGTGTGAACTACTTGCCCTAATTTTGCTATTATATATCCAGCATTAGAGGATATGTCCTATTTAATTTACTACAACATGATCAATTTAAAAAAAAATTTTTTTTTGGATCAATGATAGTGGTTCTTTAAAACCCAATCCCCAAACCTGGCAAAATCTCTCTAAATTGATACAGATTTGGTCTTGCTTGAAAATGACCTGTCTACATTTTCCCCTACCCTGCTATTCTACGAGCTTCTGCTATAATAATGCACGGTCATATATCCTACAGGCTGACCATCAGGACTGCATTGTAAGTGAGTTGATATCTTTCTCAGTCATTTAGAAAAAGTGTAAAATAGTCTTGAATTAAATGGGTTTTGTGTTATTAATGTCATATTGCACACAAGTTCCAGTGTATAGCTTAAGGCCTAATACAACTAAATATACAAAGATCTTAATCTTAGCTGTGCCACCCCTCCTTGTTATTATTCCTAGAATCTCACAAATAAGCCCAGGAATTAGTTCATTCCTCATATCAGAATAAATGGGGCCAGAATTTGGCTCGTGTGATTAGACTGAAGATGAAATTTTCACTAAACCATGAACTCTACTTGGCAGTGGAAATGACATTTTTTCAAAATGAATCACATCATGAAAGCCATTGGTCCACTCACTCCACTCAGCATAAATCCTTGCTGAGTCTAGAGATTTATGTTTTCAGTTTGGCCTTCCTTTTCATTACTGGAGAGCTTTAATTTCTTTTCATTACTTGGGATTCTCTCATTTTCTTTCCCTACTTTCAATGCTCTGCATATATTACACACCTGTATTTGTCTTTGATAATGGAAAAAAAGACTCATCACTTTCAATGCTCCCTCGACATATCTTCATTATCTTGGGACTATCTTCACCAAAATATATTAAAATGTCACTAGAGAAAAATGAATGCATATAGAATATATGAATATTGCTGGGCTAGATCTGTATCTCTTTCTCATTAGTCAGCATGCAGGCTCCTGGCTGGATGCCTACATTTCAAGTCCAGCAAAAAACAAACAACAAATAGATTTAAGAACATCAGGCACAAATAGAAAGGGTCTTTTCTCTGTGTTAATGTTCTATCAGTTATTTATGAATGGGTGTCTTTTCCTTAGTCAATTTTTTTGCATCAGGGTCAAGCAAATTCCATTTGTTCCTTCATTCCACAAATACTCGGTGTGTACCTCCTCTGCGCCAGGAGTTACTGTAGGCAGTGGGAACAAAGAATGAACAAAACCAGTAAAGTCCCTGCTCTCATAAAGTTTACATTTTAGTGGAAGTTGAGAGGTAATAAACAAATGCACAAAATGACAAATACGTGATAAGAGCAAAGGAGAAAAAAATATAATAAGATAGGGTGAGAGCTAGAATGTGCCCTGGAGACAGCAGGGATGCTATTTTATCTAGTGATATTTGTGTGAAGACTTAAAGGAAAATAAAGAATCAAGCCACATGAGTATCTGGGAAAAGAACATTCCTGGCAGAGGATAGAATGTATAATAAAATCCTTCATAATATGAACTGATGAAGACTGGGTTGAAGGAGACATCTATCCCAAGTAATGAGCAGGTCAGAATGATAAATCCTTTAAAATACTGTGTACTATTTCATATTTGAAGATTTTTTGTAAAAGTCCTCTGAAGATATTGTTCACTTAACCCTTATTTATAGTTTCTAAACTCTTACAAGTTTGTATTACAAAATCAATGACTATAAACTAAACTTCAGCTCTTGAAGATGGTTTTACATTTTTTAATCAATGGAGGGTAAATTAGCTAGGTTTTATTATACTGCATACTTTTTTGGTTACCTGCTAAGGGAAATTTCTTCATTTCCAGACTTGTGGTAGTTCAGGGACCAGGAGAATGGCCAGATATCCTCGTTCTTATTTAAAAGCTTAGATTTCAAGTGACACTTGTATATTTTTAGCATAGACTACTTCTTTTCATAACAGTATGAATGTTTTCTGTAACAAGATGCTGTGATCTTTGAAACGGATTGCAAATCCCTATCCTCACAGGCAGTCTCCAAAGGCAATCTGATAAATGCATTTAGATGTTTGAACATAAACAGTGAAAGCAAGAAGAAAAAGAGTACGTGCCAAATGTAGTCAAATACCAAATGAATGGAGTGGAAGCTATTTTATTCTTTGAGAGGATTGAAATGCCTCCTCTTTATTCTTTTTCTGTAGTATCAATATCCATTAAATGATTCAAATAATGTTTCGTATTTAGACAACAAATGTTATACCCCTTTCCTTTTTGACCATAAGAGTGCTGGGAGATGAGGGAAAAAGTGAAGATTCTAGAGGTTCACAGATACCTGAATTCAAACTGATAGAGAGTGCGAATGAGACATAGCACTTTCATCACTGGATTTAAACTGCCTTTTGGCCTGATAAAATCTCAACTTCAAAATTGATTTTTCTCTAAAAATAAATAACTTATGTGAAGGAACAGCAGATGAATTTACACCCTATAGAAATAATTTAGGATGCTGATTCCTTAAGGTTTGTTTCAAGACTAAGAAATATTGACCAAGAATAATTAAAGAATTTCCACCCAAAATAATGTGAGCAGTTTGAAATTTTATTTTTGTGTTTTGCCTTTATTCTCAGCAATTCCTATAAAGAGCTTAGTAGTCAACTCTTTGTTATTTATCTTTTCAATGTTTACATGTATAAAATAGCGAAGGGAAAAACAATGATTTTTTTTTTTTTTTTTTTAGTAACTGAACAAAGAGTGTTTAGATAAAATTTTAAGGGGGTTCCTGGATGGGTAAGTGGGTTAAAACATCTGCCTTGGGCTCAGGTCATGATCCCAGGGTCCTGGGATCAAGCCCGCATCAGGTTCTCTGCTCAGCACGGAGCCTGCCTCCCCCTCTGTCTCTGCCTGCCTCTCTGCCTACTTGCAATCTCTGTCTGTCAAATAAAAAAATAAAATCTTTTTTTAAAAAAAGTTAAAACTTTAAGGAGCTGAGCAGATTATTGAACCAATTAAATGGATAATTCCTGCAAAAATTCACAGATATGGTTGAGGCAAATATTGTTTTGTTAGACTTTATGCCTATACATTTCGGACAATCACCTTGATTCGCTCTTTACTCTTCATGGAAAGACACAGGCTAAGTAATTAGTGTAACATATATTATCTATATGCTGCTTTCAGTACCATTGTCTGTTTAATCAGCATTTATGCTTAGTTGACTTTTCTTAATTAAAAAAGGGAGATTAACTTAGTCATTAATTTATGGTCTAAAAGTATAAGCTTCCACCTTGCCAAACAAATAACTAGCACTTGCAAATGACTGTGATTCTACTTGACTGAGTATTAGTGACAACATAGGGTAATGACCTTAAAAGGGATAACATGGTGCTAATGCAGTGTAAACATATATCAAATAATGTTAAGTGAAAAAATTAGAATATACTAATACATTATTATATCTCTGGTATAATTAAAACTATGTTAAAAGTAAACCAAGGCACAGATGGACACAAAAACAAAACATAACGGACTATTTTATTGCCATGATGAGAAGTTGGGTTCAACTAGATCTAGATTCAACTGAAAATGGATTGAATGCCTACTACTTACCAGGCACTGTGCCAAGTTCTTTCATCCTTCTTTATCTCATGATCTTCTGTCAATCCTGTAAGATTGGTATTGTTATCCTCGTTTTACATAAGAAAAGAAAAAACACATTTCAAGGAAGAAACTCTAGACTGAGCCACTTTGTCTTTTATGTATTTCCTGTGGCACATAATGGTTTAAAAATAAATATATATAACTGAAAAATCTAGTTAGGTCAACTATCCAGTAGTTTAAAATATACACAGTATATGTTATATTTAATACAATAGACCTCACTGTCATTAGGTATGAGACTTTAGGGAATTATGTCTTGCATTATAGAATAGGACAATCGTGGGAGTCAAGGGGGGCAGTAGCTGTAATGGGTTTGTGGTAGAAATCCAGAATATAGCACTGTGAAGAACCTTGTTCTAAAATCCTCTTATCTGCCTAATGGCAGAACCTCCTAAAAGAATTTAACCATCATAAATCCTTTCTCCAGGGGATCTTTATGGCCATGAAGATGATGAAAAAAGACCACTTGCTCTGGCATGAACAAACAATATCGTAAGTTTTCTTATCTGCTATTTGTTCGTCTAAGAACCATTTGTTTTTCCTAAAGAAACTCATCTGTTCATCCCAGAATCCTTTTCTCACCCCTCCCTCTCACGTTTTAATTTAAATATATATGCCACTAACTTCAGTCATTTAGTGAGCCACTTGTTATGTGTGCTTCCATATCAATACAAATAAACTTTTTTTTTCCTTGCCAGTCTGTCTTTTGTCAGGTTAATTTTCAGGCACGCAGTTGAGTAGAGGAGAATTTTTTCCTCTCTGACAGTTTGGTAATGAGGATTGGATGATTGGGATTTATCAGTCACTCTGGAGACTGCAGTGGAGACCTTGGGATCTCTAAGTCGGAAAAGGTAAATTTCCTTAATAGTCAGACTTCTGGAACTCTGCTAAAGGTCAAGTTGGGGTAGGGCAGTAAGAGCCTCTCTTTGTCTTTTCTTTCCAGGCTTTCGATTAGCAAGAGAAAACACTTGAAGGAACTAGTACTTTGGGCATTTTGACTCTTGGTTTGAGTACTCTTGTTACTGATCCTCTTCCTCCCAGATATAGCTATTGCATTCTCTGTGTCTTATTTTGTGTCCTGATAGCTTGACTTGGATCCATGAGAGCATTCTCTCTGTGACTTTCTGCATCCTGGGTCTGTGGTCAAAGGGATTGGGAAACCCTAAGAATTTATAGTTGGCTGCCCAGAAATATGGGTGGCCTGGGCATTCCATTTGCAGTTGGTGTCCGACAGACCATTGCTGGCTCTCAAGTTCATCTAAGTCTCTTTCTTATTCTTAAATTATCTTTGGGAGTGACTTTGAATCATGAGGATTATACCTTCTGCATCCTTGTGGAGGATGTGTCTTGTGTCCATGGTCTTATTGGTTTGAGTCACATTTTGGAATACTTACACCTTTGGAGATCCTAAATCATCAATGGCCAGATAACATACCATTTAATTTGGAAAAACTTCTAAAGATTTTATTTATTTATTTCGGGGGGGGGCACAATCAGGGGACAGCAGAGGGAGAAGGAGAAGCAGACCTCCCACTGAACAGGGAACCCAATGTGGAGGCTTGATCTCAGGACCCTGAGATCATACTCTGAGCTGAAGGCAGCTGCTTCACTGACTGAGACACCCAGGTGCCCCGAAACTTTTATATTTAAAAGAATTTTTAAAGGGCAAAGATCTCTCATGCTATACCAATGTCCTACTGGTACTTATGAGGAGATCAAATTGGAAGAAGGACAAAAGTACCATGTCTGGCCTAAAATACTCCCTTGACAAAATTAAAGAGCAGAAATCAGATTTAGAACAAACATTTAAATCCAAACCCACCATAAACCCTCCCACCCACAGTTTTACTGTAGTTATGTAACAAACCAAAAACTCTCCTCACCAAAATAACAAATAGTCAGACTCTCTTCCAGACCCTCTGTAAATCAGTAGTTGACCTAGTTATAGGCAATATTCAGACCTTGACAGGAGCTATTTTACAAGTTTTCCCTTCAAATGTTAGTTGGGGGAAAGTAGAATTATGTATGCAAAAGGAGAAAATATATTCTAAAGCCTTTGTTGAAATGACATATACAAACATTCCAAAGACACACACATCTAAATCCAGAAGCCTCAGAACACAGAAATCTTCTAATTTCTGTAATAGTTGGAAATCTTCTTCCTGAAATTAAAAAAAAAAAATCTAGTAATAATTATAATAATGCTGGATGGACAGGTCAGCCCCTCTGTGTTATTGTTGAGACTGCCAACTGAGTCTTTGAAAATTGCTTGCAAGAAAGCAATAAAAATGAGAAATTAAAATCAATAATCTTTACCATATAAATCGAGTCTTTGTAGAAACAGAAATATAACTCTAGGAGTAACAAAGCCCACTCATTTTTCTTACCAGCCAGAAACCCTTCCCCATTCATCTCAAGATACCTGTAGATAGTGTAAAAAGCTAGGACCTTGAGAAAAGGACTATCTTGTACTTAAGAGAAAGGAAAATTTAAACAGTAACGCACTAGGCCTCAGCTTTCTGAGTCAGGCTCTTCTGAGTCTTCTCAGCTAGGTCTCAATCTTGACCTGTAAAAACTCCAGACACCCAACACAAAAGATTTCTTCTCCCGCTCCATCCATGCCTACTTAAAAAAAAAAAGTACTTATAAATTAAATATTCCTAAAACTCTGAAAAATGGAAACTAATGCAAATGTTTATCAAGGTCTTGTGATTTGGAAAAAATTTTAAATAAAACTAGTTTGGTCTAGGGTCTAGAGCCACCTGGCACCCTCGAATATCTACATTTCTAAAAAAGATAAAATACTGAAACATTAATTATTAAATTAATTAATTATTAAATAAAAGTTTAAATTTATCTACTTTTGGCTTCCTATTTTTACAGAGAGAATAGAGATATTTGGGCCTATTAATAAACAGGTTCTTTTTGCTACATTAAAAATTTTCACTGTAAAGTAGTTATGAAATGATGTATTCATAAATTTTCCAATCTGCTGCAGAGGGCTGATTTATGACAGACAGTTCATATTGTCTACTTCCTCTTTTTTTTTTCTACAAATTAAAGTTACTGAAGTTTAAAAATTTTAATCAATATATGTAAATGAAACTACTAGGAATAATAAGATTGAAGGAGGGAAAAAAACTCCATGCAAAGTACTCAAAGAAAGTAGAATGTTTTTATTAAAGAAAAAAAGAGGGGAATCTTGTCCTAAAATCATTGTTTTGAGGTTTTTAAAAGGTTGTTCCAGAATGACAAAGAGGAAAATGAAGGACAAAAGCCTGAATGGATATAGAAAGTGATAAAGCGTTGGTAGAAAAGAAACAGGACAGAAAAGAAAGCAAGTGAGAATACCTCATGGGGTCAGAGTAGCCAAGATTGAATGGATTTATTATGAAGGTTTTTAAATGAGCTTTAATATTAATAGTGTCCCAGTGCAAAGCTAAAGTTTGGTTTCTTTTTTCTGTTAAAGGGACAAAGTTTTCTTGGGTTATTGTTCTGCTCCTAAGAAGAGATTGCAAAATGTTTTCTTTACCTTTTTAGTAATCTACCTAAGAAACAAAGGTTCTGTGTTTTGTTGAATAATTTCCTGGGCTTTATGTCATCTTTATCATGTTTTCCTTGACCAAATCTTTTTGATCTCTCTCAATATAAAAAGAGCTATTTTTTTAAAAATTATGTTACCTCCTATATTTACTTTTAAAATATCTTATTATCACTTTGGTTAAATAGATAACTAGGTATCATTTCCTAGTGATCTATGATCCTGTTAAATCAAGTATTCAAACCTTTTGACATTTTGACAACTTCCTCAAGTCAAATTTTAAATGAATCTTCTTGACCTTGAAATGAATTTGAGATTTCCCAGGGGGACCCAAAAAAAGTGTCAAGGAGTTGTTTGTTCACTTTGTAAAAAGAAAGATGTCAAACTAATTAGGATTAAATTTGATATGCTAAATTACATAAGAAGCATTGTCAAATAAGTAGAGATTCTTAACCTTCCTGGGTTATATATGTATGTGTATATCTTATTAATATAGGTATTTCAGAAATTATATATAAAGTTCCTAGAAATTTGACAATGTCTTTGTTATCCATCATATATCTTGGTATAATTTTATCAGTCATGATAAAATTCCTAAAATGTATGTAACAGACAACCAAGTTTCCTTTTCAATTACATTATAATGAACTCTCATTAGATCTTTAACCACAGCTATTTTAAGTCTTTTGTCATTTACCGGTAGTTATTATTTTGTTCTAATGCTTTTCTGAAAGCTCTTACAATCAGCTACCAGTCAAAGTACTTCATCCTCAACAAAAAAATACTGCCTCGGAGACTTTCAGAAAGGACTGTGACAGGACGATGATAGTTATTTGCTTAAGTTCAATGTAAGCTGGATGACTTAGTACAAAGGATTTATCACCGTAACAATGTGGATCACCCAGAAACTTCACTGGAACACCTACATCTTCCATACTTGGCTCTAGGAAATAGCCATGACTGTGACATGGCCATGACCGTCCTCACTCCACCATCTAAAGACACTTCAAATGGACTAAAAAACAAACCAACAAAAACAGAAACAGAAACCCCAACAACCTTGTTTTATAGTGTATTCCAACCTTTAATCTTCATTTTTCTTTTGTTTCTGTAGAAATATCACTCATCAAATGCCTAACTGTTTGCCCCCTATAAAGCCCTAACTTTGGTGGATGCCCGATCACCATCTGCACCACTGCCAATGAAACATAACCACTTAAATAGAGTGGGGCTAGACCTAGGACTGGGAGACTGGGTTCAATGGGATGTGGGACAATTTTTTTTTTTCTTCTAGCTGTCTTATTTGTGAAACTTACAAGAAAGTTTCAGAAAACAGAAATTAAGGGATCCAGAATTTGGCAATGTAAAGAATCTTTTCCTGAATTCCTCTTATCTGCTTAAAAGCAGAGCCTTCCAAAGGAATTAAGCTGTCATAAATCCCTTCTCTAGGGGAGTTTTATGGCCATGAAGAAGACAGAAAAAGACCACTCACACCTGTCTAAATAAACATTATCACAACAAACTTTCTTATTTCCCACTTGTTTCTCAAAGACTCCATTTATGTTTTCTAAAGAAACTCATTTGTTCTTCTCATAGAACTATTCCCCCCCCCCCTTTTTCCTTTTAAGTTAGGCAGATGAGTCCCTAACTTTGGCCATTTACCTAAGAGAAGAAAGGGAGACCTCCTCACACCTCACACCCCCCCCACCACAGTTGCTAAACCTTTAATTCAGGGTCAACAGATTTAGAGGTAGCAAATAAATGAGGATGTCTACTTGAAGAAATAGAGGGACAAAGGAACAGGGGAGAAATGAAGAAAAGGCAAAAGATTAATAGAAACAGAGCACTCTGGTTGATATTAAAATGAGATTATAGATTAACCATTACATAAATAAATATGGCAGGATAAGGCTCAGTAAACAAAAATAAATTAATTTATATTACACAGACCATTGGAATGAGAATTTATGTTAACCAAACATTATTAAGGGAACAGAATTCTCATCTATTAAATACATTATTTAGTTAATTTGTATTTAATTCCTTTCAAAAGAGTATGAAAGAGAAAGTTTATAAGTGTTTGTTACTGTTCTTACACGATCAGAATAAAATTCCCCATACAAATTAAATTTTCTGATTTCATGTTCAAACTACATCTCATATGAAGATGACTATGACCTCTTGGAAAGAATTATCAACCTGGAAAAAGAAACGTTGGTCCTTATTTTTATAGTACAAGCATCATTCATCGTAAATGTCTATTTTCTAATGTACTTTGACAGCATGGGTGGCTTTCCAGAACCAACTTGAAAAGGTCAACAGATTGGGCTTCCAAAAATGGTAAATCTAAAATCCCTAAAGCAAAGGCAATTATTGTGACCTGAAGGCCACAAAACACGAATATTCCACACAGTCCTCCACCACTACCACATCATATGTAAAAATAACACTGGGTGTGTTATTTCCTAATGTCAGAAGACAGGCCAGTCTATGCACAGGCCAAGAAGCAACTCTAGACGGTTCAGTTTGAAGAAATTCTAAGAACTTTTCTTCCAAAAAGTTATTCCTATATTTGCTTTCCAAACTCTCTGTTAGACTTCTATTTTGGATCAGAGATCTATCTTCAGATTAAATGATGGTATAAATGTGAAAACTTCTATCCCAGTGCTGGTCACATAGTACATCCTCACTAAATGTTTACTAAAAAAATGAGCGATACTTCCAAGTAAATGCCTAAAATAATATTACAGAGTTAACATTTAATGATCATTTCATAACCAATGCTGACTGTATAAACTCTTCCCCATGCCCTTAGGCTTGTGGAGAAGTCCAGCGTATTGTCACTCCACTTATCCTGCTCCATTTCCTCATAAAACTTAATCTATCAGTAATCCTGTATTTATCTTGTATTTTCAATCAGTTGTTCTATACTGTTTTTTGTTTGTTTGTTTGTTTGTTTGTTTTATTTGACAGAGAGAGAGATCACAAGTAGGCAGAGAGGGAGGCAGAGAGAGAGGGGGAAGCAGGCTCTCTGCTGAGCAGAGAGCCCGATGCCCCAGGACCCTGGGATCATGACCTGAGCCGAAGGCAGAGGCTCAACCCACTGAGCCACCCAAGCACCCCTATACTGGTTTTTTTTCTCTCAGGCCAAAAAATATGCTCAAGTCTCTCACATACTAAACTGGCCTACGTTTGGCCCTATCTCATCTTATAACTATCCTATCTTCATCCTCCAGATCAGAGTGTTCTTTAAAGACAACCCTTTATGCAGAATCCTTTTTGAAAAAGAGTCTGTTCAAACATTTTAATTTGGCTTCACCTTTACAACTACAAAAAAAGAAAATGTGGCAAGAAAGGTCATCACTAGCTTCTTAGTTGTTAATTTTGGGAGATGTTTTCCAAAATATTATGTTCTTTCCTCTTTATTTTTGTTTAGTGACATCCAAAACTTCCCAAAACTCACTTAATTTTAGTTACACAAAATCCTGCAAATTTTCTTCTCTTCCTGATATATTTTTTTTTTTTCTCAGTCTGCTCTTCTAGTTGTTTTCTCCCTTCACTGTCTACATGTTGATGTTCCTTGTGGTTCTTTGCTTGATTACTTTCTCTTCCTAGTCCTTACACTTTCCTTGATGATCTCAACTATCTTTATAGTTTCATTTCATCTATGTTCCCTAATGTTTCTCTCTAGCACTAGCCATTCTCTTGACTATGTACTATAAAATATTTACAACTGCTTCTTGACCAGAGTTCCATGGAAACTCCAAACTCAACATGTTTCATATGGAATACTTATCCAAATATTCTCCTCTGCCAGGAATTTGCATTATGTCCATTACCAAACAACTCCCAAGATTTGTCATTCTAAGTTATAAATGTGTCTTGAATATGTCTCTTCCCCTCAATTTCCACCATTCTCCCATAACTCTTGTCTTGAACAATTATAATGCCCTAAAACCCATCCTTTCCTTCCTCAATTTATCCTCCTCCCTCACATGCCTCTTGTTACCCATAGGAAGAAATCTAAAATTCCTAGCTTAGCAAACTTGTTCAGTCTTATTCTAGTGTCCTACCATTGCCACACTATTAATTTATTCATTGACTCCAGTAATATTATAATTACTTAATCTTTATTTTTTTAATGAACTTATGATATTTACCATCTAGTAGAGAGGAAAGACAAATAAACAAACAGAAGTTTTTAAAAGTGGAAGGGACTATGTGTTTCGTGTATCTATTCAGTACAGTGGGAGCATGAGAGAAAGAGTAGGTGATTTTTCTGAGTCCATTTATATTAGGAAAAGATTCATAGACAGGTGATGCTATACCTGAATTTTGAAAGAGCAAGATGGTGAAGGAGGAGTTTTGGAGAGTCCTATGCTCTAGACAAACCAAATCACTTGAGGTTTCTTGTATGTTCCCTGCTCTTTCGCATTTGCTGTAACTACACATATTGCTCCTATGTCTATTCTCTCAGATGCCTAATTCACTTCTCTTAACCATCTCAAATGTAACCTATCATGTGAACCCTTTTATGACATTCCCAAAGACTAAATCACTCTCTTTTCTCTGATACATAGCTTGATCATACCCCTATTCTGCACTGTGGTTATTTGCTCCTTCTGTAGTTTTTTGAAGGTAGGGGTTATGTGGTTCTCCTCTTTGTATCCCAGTTTCTGGCTGATTAAAACCATTGTTTCAACAACCTATTACCACCTGTTGAATGCCTATAATTTACCAAGTGTGGATGTACATTATCTCTAATTTTCACATTCATCCTTAAGTGTAGACATTATCATAATTGTAAATGGCAAAACTAAGGGTCAGAGGGGCCACATTTACCCAAGCGGATACAATTCGTAAGTAGTGAAGCTGAAATTAAAACTTAAGTGTCAGTCTGTCTCCAAAGCCTATATCCTTATAAATAAACTACAGTGTTTTCCTAGTGGATACTGAAGGAATGTCAAAAGGATAAATGGGTGAATTAATTAATAAATGAATTGTTGAATTAATAATCTTCTGGAATTGGGGGGCACCTGGGTGGCTCAGTTGGCTAAGCGTCTGACTCTTGGTTTTGGCTCAGGTCATGATCTCAATGTCATGGAATCAAGTCCCGCATCAGGCTCTGCACTTAGCGTGGAGCCGGCTTGAGATTCTCTCTCTCCCCAACTCCCTCTGCCCCTCCCCTCACTGGTACTCTCACTCACTCTCTCTCTCTCTCTCTTTAATAAATAAATAGATCTTCAAAAAAATATAGTAACATCTTCTGGAGTTGAAATGATAAAAATTGAGGCAAGCTCCATTCCCACTAAGTTCCTCTCTTATATGAGATAAGGTCTGAGCCCATAAAATTCCATTTGCAGTCTTGCTGCATGTACCCTAATCACATGCCTGATGTACCTGTGTCTTAAACATAACTGCCCACACATGCAAAAAAAAAAAAATTAATGAGGCCTTCCATATCATAATATTCCACCTACCAGAACAGAAATAATAATACAGCTGAAAGTAATTACACAATGGGGAGCAAATCATAAGATATCATGCGCAGACTAAAAAGCCTTTTTGTCCAGATAGGAAAACAACCTAATAAACAAAATGTGGTTATTGCAATCATGAAATAGACTTTAGAACCATATTTTCACTATCATTTCAGATCATTTACATAATATCCTAAGTTACATTATAATTCCTTCAAATGTAGTTATATAACAAATAATGTGTAATGTAAAAATACAAATAGGAATAAAGTTTGTTTTTCTGTATTTGGTGTTTATCTTTTCTCACAACTTTAGAAACCAGAAATCTAAAAGTGATACACAATTATCAGTGTCGTACATTTTATGCCTATTTTTATAAGCAAGTTGTGTCATTTGCAAGCTCATAGAGAAAAATTGAGACTAGTTGAATCCACTAAATAGCTAATTTAAGTATACTCATACTACAGTTAATGCACAATGAAGTTCTGTTATTAACTTCCAGTGGCTTCTGTGTTACTCAGGATACACTAAGCTATGCTACAGTAACACATAAACCACTAAATTCAAAGATATGGTAGGCTAAATGTCTTCAATTATGTACATATCCTAATTTCTAGAACCTATGCATATGTTGCTTTATGTGCAAAAGGGACTTTGCAGATTAAGTTAAGGATTTTGAGATGGGAAAATTACACAGGATTATCTTGATGTGGCAATGTAATCACAAGAGTTCTTATAATATGAAGGCAGGAGGATAAGAGTCAAATAAGGAAATGTGAAAATGGAAGCAGAAACAGAGGGAGAAAAAGAAAAAAAGAACAGAGACAGAGACCAGAGATTTGAAGATGTTCTATTGATTGCTTTGAAGGTAGAGAAAGGGACCACAAGGCCAGGAGTGTAAGTGTCCCCTAGAATATGGAAAAGGCATGGATATGAACGCTTCCCCAGATCATCTGATAAGAACACAACCCTAGGGACGCCTGGGTGGCTCAGTGGGTTAGCCTCTGCCTTTGGCTCAGGTCATGATCTCAGGGTTCTGGGATCGAGCCCCACTTTGGGCTCCCTGCTCAGCAGGGAGCCTGCTTCCTCCTCTCTCTCTGACTGCCTCTCTGCCTACTTGTGATCTCTCTCTCTCTGTGTCAAATAAATAAATAAAATCTTTAAAAAAAAAAATTGGAACACAACCCTAACAAAACATTGGTTTTAAGACTTCTTACCTCTAGAAGTATATGATAATAAATTGCATTGCTTAGTAATCTGCTACAGCAACAATAGGACATTAAGAAACAGGGTCTTAACATGAAAAGAAAGTTATCATTTTAGACACAACACATGTCCATCACTGGATGGTGCATGGGCTTTCCTTTATATGGTCAGTCAAGGACTCACATTGACAGAGACTGCAGCATTTGAAAATCACTGGTTGCTGCAGCAGAAGGAAGAGAGTACATGAAGATTTCAGACCCACTCTTCTATACTTTGGCTTAGAAAGTGACACATATCACTTCAGATTTATGGTCCTTTGGCCAGAAAGTCACATGATCCTGCATAACTGAACAAACTTTTATAAGTTCTAATTTTCCGTGAGGTTGGAGGGAAAGAACTGGATATTGATGAGGATTAGTAATGTCTGCCTCAACCTTATACTAGGGAGTTTATGAAAAACCCTAATCAAATAAGGAGAAGAAAAATATATCTTGCCTGGCCTGGTTTAGATTCTATTCCTTCATAATATAGACTCTGCTCTGCTTTTCTGTGACAGTTTATGTTGGGATGACCAGCTCCTTATATTATCAGAACCTATACAGTTAATTACAGAGAATTCTCAATATCTGAAACTGTTCACATCTAAATGTCATATAAAAAAAACTTTATTAACTCTGTAGTTCCAGCTGTTGCAAAGTGATGCACAACTGAGAATTTAAGAAACTTATTTCTCCAATATTGTGTGAAATAGCAGTTGTAAGTGCAGATCACGCTGGTCTTTTGCATCTCTCTATTTTTCAGTATTATTTTCTGTATTTTATTGGACCCGCACTGGAGCAGAACAAAAAGATAGAACTCACTCTTTTTATAGAAGTGAACAACTCACAGGTAAAATGAAACCTGAAATCAGCACCCTAGCACACTATTGAACACTCTGCATTTTCACTAATGCTGCTAGATTACTCCAGAACTAAATGCTCAACCACTTCATGAAAATTTTATATAATTTTTTGTGTATAATATGATGATCACATTGTCCGTGATGTTAGAGTATATGTAATTAAATGTTGTAGTTAAGAAATTTTTTTTTTTATTTTTTATTTTATTTTTATTTGAGAGAGACAGTGAGAGAGAGCATGAGCGAGGAGAAGGTCAGAGAGAGAAGCAGACTCCCGCGGAGCCGGGAGCCCCATGCGGGACTCGATCCCGGGACTCCAGGATCATGACCTGAGCCGAAGGCAGTCGTCCAACCAACTGAGCCACCCAGGCATCCCTAGTTAAGAAAAATTAAGTTTAAAGATCGATATATGAAAGGGAGACAACTTTAAGACAATTGGACGCTCCAGTTATGCTAGGCAGACTTCTAAGAAGTTCTTCAATGATTCTTATCACCTATATAATCTCATGCTCTTGTGTGAACTCTGTGAATGTGGGCCGGACCTAGTGACCTGCTCTCATGTATAGCATAACAAAGGTGATGAGATGTCACTTAAGTGATTTGGTTGCAGATTCTCTCTCTTGCAGGCTTTGACAAAGTAAGTCCCATGTTGAAGAAGCCCATGGGTTTAAGAAACTGAGGCTGACCTCTGGCCAACAGTGAGGAAATGAAACCCTCTGCCAAGAGCTTGCAAGCCATTAAATTCTGCTAGCAACCACATGACTAAGCTTGGAAATTGATCCTTCTTCAGGTGAGTTTCAAGATTAGACCACAGCCCCAGATGACACCATAACAGTGGCTTGTGAGATATGCTCAGCTGAGAACCCAGTTAAGTTCTTCTGATTCCTGACCTGAAGAAACTGAGATACTAAATTTTTGTTGTTAAAAGTTTTAGGTAGGGTGCCTGGGTAGCTGAGTGGGTTAAAGCCTCTGCCTTTGGCTCGGGTCATGATCCCAGGGTCCTAGTGATCAAGCCCCACATCAGGCTCTCTGCTCAGCAGGGAGCCTGCTTCCCCACCCCCCACCCCCTGCCTGCCTCTCTGCCTGCTTTTGATCTCTGTCAAATAAATAATAAAATCTTAAAAAAAAAAGTTTTAGGTAATTTATTGTATATTTTATACATATTGTAATTTATTGTATTTATTAGATAACTAATATTCTATGGTTCTTTTTTTTCTCATCTTTTATGTTGGAAGAGCTCAATAACTTATTAGGAAGAATGTAATAATTACAGTGATATTAATGTGGCCTCTTCTGAATTTGGGTGACAGAAAGCGTTGGTCTTTAAACTTTTAGGCACATTTCTTTTTCTTCTTCTTTTTTTTAAAAGATTTTATTTATTTATTTATTTGACAGATAAAGAATCACAAGTAGGCAGAGAGGCGGGTAGAGAGAGCGGGGGAAGCAGGCTCCCTCCAAGCAGAGAGCCCAATGTGGGGCTCAATCCCAGGACCCTGAGACCATGACCTAAGCTGAAGGCAGAGACTTAACCCACTGAGCCACCCAGGTGCCCCCACATTTCTTCTTGATTGAATTGTTTTTACATGTTTTCCCTTTAAATTCTTTAAATATTATCAAACACATAAAAAACTAACCTAAGCTAGCAGAGAGAAAGATTAGAGAAATCAACTTAATTTATACATTTAATATAAAGCATAAATACAGATTTATTGTGGTATGCTAAGGAGTTCTGTAATATTGGGACAAAGGCACACACTCAACAAATAAATGAAAATCAGAGTGAATCAATGCCAGTGTTGTAAGTTTTAAAAACCTGGTCCTCAAAGGCATGGCAGTATCAGAAGAAAGAAAAATTCATGAAAGGAGTTTTAATCATCTCTTACCTCCTGAACCAAAAAGAAGAAAAATTATGTAGTTAATAATATACTAGATAAGGGGCGCCTGGGTGGCTCAGTGGGTTAAGCCACTGCCTTCGGCTCAGGTCATGATCTCAGAGTCCTGGGATCGAGCCCCGCATCGGGCTCTCTGCTCAGCAGGGAGCCTGCTTCCTCCTCTCTCTCTGCCTGCCTGTCTGCCTGCTTGTGATCTATCTGTCAAATAAAATAATAATAATAATAATAATAATAATATACTAGATAAAAATATTAATAATTTTAAAGAAAATAAGGAATACATTTAATAAAAGGAAATGGCATTAAACATCAAACTATCAGAAGAGAAAACCATTCTGAATCTATCCTTCTCAATCCGAATATATTGCCATAAGAGAACTATAATTCAATAGAATGCTTCATAGTTTAGATCTGAAAGCTTGAGTTATAACTGAAAAGAACCATCCTAACTCATATGCTGTTACCTTTACAAATATTCCAGGGTAACATTTCTTCCAGTACCAAAGTTTAGGAATTTATTTCCAGTAGCTTTTGAGAGTCCAGAGTTAAAACAATATAGTTGCTATACAGGAAAGACAGCAATTTGAATTGCAACTTAAAGTCCATTGGAAACCAGTCCAGTCTCTAGATGACAGCTGTAACGTGCTTCAGAGGGTTTACCCCTTAAGCACAAATGCAACTACAAATTCCACACACTAACAGACTGTTCCATTGTACAAGAAAATAACTCCACAGAAATCACAATTACTGCAAAGAAAAACATCACTTAGTCTTGACAGAATCTTTAATCTTACATATAATGTTGACCATAACTATTCGAGGCAGCATTGTTTACTATGCTATTAACTGGAATTATCTGGTGAGGATTGAATAGTCCATCCATGATTAGGTATTTGGGCTTTTACATAATGTGGGGCTAGAGTTCACAACATCAACTCTAACACATGGGGGATTTAATAGCGCTGTAAAGCTGGAGAAAATGTAAACCCAAGCCTCAGTTTTCTTACCTCTACAATGGAAGTCTGGAGCAAAATGTCCTGTATGGCTCTGCTAATGCTGCTTAGGAACTCCTCCAAATTTAATGGCTGAAGCAAACTTCACTTATTCCTTTCTTTCAACTAAACCGTTGGCTGATCTCAGCTAGGCCCATTCATGCAACTGTATCAACGCAGTTAGCCGATCTTGATGGCATCACCAGGAAAACTTGGCTTTCCTTCATTGGACTCCTCTCACATCTCTCCTGCAGGAGAGCTAGGTCATATTCTCATGGCAGTGGCAGGGTTTCAGTAAAGGAAGCAGAAATGCACAAGTGTGTTTCAAACCTCTGCTTTGTCAAGTCAGCTGTAAGTCCATTGGTCAAAGTAAGTCATCCAGCCAAGTTAGGATCGGGGTGGGAGGTTACTTCCAAAAGGCATGAAATAATTTTCCACAAAAAGTTGGAGTCACTAATATAATCAATTTATCATTAATCTCTAAGGCTCTTTTTCAGCATGTAATTGATTGAGTATAGAGTTGTTTGTTTTTTTAAGAGGTTTCCAGGACAAACTGCTAGGAAATATACCAAGGGTGACTAGGGAATATGGAAGGAAGAAAACCAGCTACCTCTTCATTGACACTAAGTCTTTGTGTAACTGGATATGAATAGCCCACAAATGTTTTAATTAAAAGTTAGTACCATGGGGGGTGCCTGGGTGGCTCAGTTGGTTAAGCCTCTGTCTTCGGCTCAGGTCATGATCTTAGGGTCCTGGGATCGAGCCCTGCATCAGGCTCTCTGCTCAGTGGGGAGCCTGCTTCCCCTTCCTCTCTCTGCCTGCCTCTCTGCCTACTTGTGATCTCTGTCTGTCAAATAAATAAATAAAGTCTTTTTTAAAAAAAGAAAAAGTTAGTGCCATGCAACTAACTGATCTTTCATTCATTTTCCTCTTAATATTTTCTGTCAAAATTTTCCAGAACAATATAATAACAAGGCAAGAAAAATTTGAGAGACAGCCATGTTCAATGAATACATGATTATATACATTAACTTACACTCTTTATCCCCACTCACAAAAGAAAAAGAAATAAAAAGAGCAAAGAAAAAATTAAAAGAAGGGGAGAATGATACAGCATTTTTTAAAAGAAAGGGGACTTTATTTTTGCACATTTCCTTCAATGCTCATCAGGGGCTCCTTATAATACCAAAGGGCATCTTTTCCTTAGGACAGTTGTAGTGATGGCTACTGAGGACTAATTTGGATCAAATAAATTGTATTGTGACATCATTCCCAGGAATTATTTTATAAACCATAACTAGATAACAGAGTTCTTCTCTGACTGAACTCTTCTTTTAGAACCAGAGAAGGAAACGACTACATTTTAGGCTCAATTATGCCTCTAGATAGTCTTAAAATTTAAGGTTATAAGTCATAATCTTGGACACTGGTTAAATCATCCAGTAATAAAAATACATTCCTTCCCTGTTTTGATGGATAACCCTGAAAAGTAAGGTCTGATGAAAGACAAAGCTATGCAAGCACATAAAATTCACAGTTATGTTCTCATCATTGTTGTGATATCTCTGCTTCCAACACCTCCTTCTTTTCCTCTCAGATCCAAAGACTTTGAACAAACACATCAATAGTGGTGTTCATAGCTTTATCCACATGAATGGTTTAAGGCAATATTCAACTCTATAATCCTTATTTTCTAAGAATTCTTCAGTTGTGTTCAAAGCTGGGACCAATTGTACTGATACGTGAAAACTTAAATGACATCAATCAACCACTAAGCCACGATGAGAAATCTGGTAGTTTGGCTTCGAAAGCATTTATCTAATTTATATATCTAGGATGGGGTTGGGAGTGGGGGTTCAAACTATAGTGGGCCTTTGCATTTTTAAAATTTCTTGAAGGGTCATATTTTATCTTAGATGAATCACTTGAATTTTATACTCTTTCATAATATAGCCTATCAAGGTAGCATAAGAATATTTGAATATTTTTTTGCCAGCGAAATCACTCATCTTTTATTCCAAGTCCTCATATAAATTGGCACAATGAGAAGCTGCAGGCCTTCCTGGGGTTTCAGTAACCCATGTCTCACTGCTATGTATCCCAGTTTGGGAAACATGACTCTAAATCAGTCTGTTGTGTGTTATCATTACAGTCAAAGTTTCATTTTCTTTGACTTAAAACAAAATCCTAACATGATTTCATGTATTGGGTGTTGAATCGGGAATCACTGACTTCAAGGTTATTATGACTATCTTGCTTGCCTCCTCTGTTAGAACCCAATTTTTATTTGAAATTTTACATGAGGTCAGTTTCAATTTCTCTTGAGATTTCACCTGGATAACACAAATGCCAAAATTTTACCTTTCAGTTCACTACCTGGAGAATTATTCTGCGCTGTTGTTAAACTCACTGATCCTACATTTCTTATCTTTAAGAAATGGGCCCAAAGAAGGAGGTAAATAGGAGGATAGGCTTCACACAAATCAAAGAAATGGAAGATGATTTGAAACTATATTCCAAAATGGGTCAAAATTTGCCTGTTAGTCCTGGAGGCCTTTCACACACTCTCAAATTCCTGGGAAAACACACACTATAAAATGTCGTATTACATGGCCATTTCACTGCCTTTTATACTATTGTTGAAGCCCATCGTTCCAGAAAGTTCTTCCCAAATGGTTCAGGGTAATACCAGGTTTCTGTCACTACCATTTAAATCATCAAACCAGAATATGCTCGTTTGTTCTTAATTTAATTTTAATTTTTGTCTGGTGGGAAGCCCATCATCCAAATCCTCCCCTGGGCAGTTTTCAAAGATAGAATTTTAATTGGTGGGTTCAGAGGCAGCAGTGGCCAGGCATCTGGGATCCCATGTTACAGGTCTTGGTGGTGGGAAAGGAAGTAGAAGAGAGGAGTACACGAAAGAGAAGAAAAAGTTATTTTGTTTAGACTTTATACCTGATTTATAAAATTAAAGAGTAAAATTTATTTTTGGCTTAGCTCTTTAAGGAAAAAAGAAACCTAAAAGTAGCCCCCTGCTGGCCACTCTAATTTCTACCCTATTTGGATTTGTTTCTGTTTTAATTTTTTGAAGTGTAGTTGACACCCAATGTGTTTCAGGTGTACAACACAGTGATTCGACATCTTTGTGCATTACACTGTGCTCATCACACGTGTGGCTACCATCTGTCACCATACAACACTATTATGATAACATTGACTCTATTCCTTATGCTCTGCCTTTCATGCCTGTGACTTATCCATTTCATAACTGAAAGCCTGTTTGCTTTCTCCCCTTTTTGCTTCTTAAAAAAAAAAAAAAAAAGAATAAGGAAGAAAAACCTCTTTCCTGGAGTGCCTGGGTGGCTGAGTTGGTTAAGCATCTGCCTTCGGCTCAGGTCATGATCTCAAGGTCCTGGGATACAGCCCTGCTCAGTGGGGAGTCAGCTTCTCCCTCTCCCTCTGACACCCCCCCTGCTTGTGCTCTTTCTCACTCACTGTCTCTCTCTAAAATAAATAAATAAGATGTTCAAAAAAAAAAAAGAAAAGAAAAATCTCTTTCCTTACCTATATTTAAGACATAATTTAGCTTCCTATCATTATTTTTGATGTATTATATCTCCCTTTAACTGGAATAAATACACACATAGCAACATAAATTCCTAAAGGCAATTTGGTAACTTATTGTTCTTTGTTCATAACAAATATTTTAAAAAATATATTACTTGTTTTAAACTTGCATTTAAAATTATATCACGAGTAGATTTATTTTTGTTATGTGTATCTTATCCGAGCAAAAGGTTTTTGTTGATTATTTCAAACTCATGGATGTCTTTAAAAATAAAATAATAGATCAGAGTTTTATTCAATATTATATATAACAACTTTTTTTCCCGTGTTCTAGAAATCTAAGGGTGGTATGCTAGCAGAAGTCCTAAGGCTATATTTGTTTCACTCCTGAACTGGAATCTCTGATGAAGTCATTCCACAGTCTTATTCTTTAGAAAATAGAACTCCTTAGGGCAGCCTGACCCAAGTTGCACAAGAATGTAAATAAAAATGATTGAGTATTTCTCTCTTAACATAAAACAAATATTTTGCTACATTGCATATCATAATGACCTCTCTTACAAGCAACACAGAAATATTAACATCTATCCTACACAGTTAAATACTCAAAGCCCATTTGTAAGTGCAGCAGTAGAAATGCCATCACTTACACTGAGTTACATTTTCAAAAGAAAGCACAATGAATGAAACGCAAGGATTCTCATGGCAAGCTTGGGCCTGGTGACAGTGACAGACAGTGATTTCAGTACAAACTATCTATAACACTTATCTGCATTTTGCTCCAATCTCTGCTGAGTGAAATTTTGGGGCAAGTAGGAAAAGTGCAGAGAGACTGACCGTTTCATTGGTACTGATTTGGCCTTTGTCCAGACTTTCTGTTACATGACTGACCCCTTCTCCATCCCTCTTGTCACTGACTGTCAGGAAGGGCCTTTTGGGCCATTTGACATCGTCTGTTAGACCAGGGATGAGTTGGTTACTCACAGGCAAGCTCATGAGTCCATTTTATTTATTTATTTGACAGAGTGAGAGAGAGATCACAGGTAGGCAGATCAGCAGGCGGGGGTGGGGGGGTAGCAGGCTCCCTGCTTAGCACAGAGCCCTATGCGGGGCTCGATCCCATGACCCTGAGATCATGACCCGAGCCGGAGGCAGTGGCTTAACCCACTGAGCCACCCAGACGCCCCTCATGAGTCAATTTTAAGAACACTACTATTCTCCGTAATACCCTTGACCTCTCAGAGTTGGTGGTGTGTGATGAAAGCTGCCAGAACGCGCTCGACTTTTCCCGACACTGGGTCCAGTCAACAACTTTATGGCAGTCTTCTGGACTAAACTTTGCCTAACACCGACAAGCTGGTCATGAGATAGTCAGGGGACTGGAAATGTATCGCTTGACTAGATTTCCAGATTAATAACAAGACGGGTAAGCAACTGTGTCATCCAGAAGGTTCCAAAGTCCAGGTTACATTCACGGGCAGCTACTGCAGCTCCCTCTTCCATCACCCAAAGCCCAGTAGGGGGCACCTTCCCAAAGCTAAACCTAAGAAACCACAGCCTGCCCAGCTCAAAGCCAAATGAAAACAAAGGTTCTCTAAGAGTCATGAGACACGTGGAAAAGTCCCTGCAGCCAGCTCACAGGGTAACAGAAAGTGCCTCATGGCCTGGTGGAAAGGACATCAAGGAAGAACGTGAAAGTCAAGCTAGAATCTGCAAGTCAAATCCGAGAGGATTTGTTGGAGTCTCCTAACAAAGGATAAGGATTTTTTTCTATCCTTCTGTTGTTCTGTTCACTTGTTTGTGAAAACAGAGTTTCTATCTCCGGACTGACCGCGTCCCTGTTCTTCAAACTGTTGGGTGGTTAAGTGAAACCTTCCATTGCAGAGATGCTCCTGCTGGGGGCAATATTGAACCTGGTCAGGGAATGGCTTCCTTCCTCCTGATGGTGGCTTCCCTGTGCCTGACACCGTGGCCTTTATGGAGATGACTTCACTGTCCTTAAAAGGAAAAATGCCGGCACACTTGAGAGTTGGACGGAGCCAGTGATGTAGCCTCTGAGACACACTGGGTATGTCTTTGACAGTTCCTGTTTACTTTCCTGAGGAGAGATTACAAGAAGGAAATAAGATCACATTTTCAAGTGTTTTCATGATGCACGTTATCAGTGAAACCAAATACTATTCTAAATCGAACAACCTTAAAGTGATGCACAATTCGAGAATCTGTTTAATTAATTAAAATAGTCATTAATAAATAATAAAACACATTCTATGCGTGTTTTAGAGGGTACATAGACTGTATATACTCACAAATATTTAAATACAGGCAGTACATTTGGCAGAGAAAATCTTAAATTTCTCAGAGGTTTTCATTATGCTGGAAAGTTCAGGGGGAGAAATAGGATTTTAATAAACCAGCTTTACTTAGTCATAGAAAAAGCAAATAAGATGATTTTCTAAACTCTGAAGGAAAAAGATTTATTAGACTATAATCTGTAGATGCCTTCCTCATTTCAGACCTTCATCTTATGACAATATTGTCTGCCTTAGTAACTGCATAATATTAAGAGGAAATAACATAAAACATGGGAAAATTTTTATATTTCCATATATTCATATATGTTAACCTATATACAGAGAATCTAATTAGCCTCTATCAAGTCAGTGTTTTCACACTGATTGGAATAGCTTAGGAGTTTATATTAATAGCTTAGGAGTTTATATTAATAGAAAACAATCTTGATTTACTAAAAATTTGGTATTTATGTCTATATGTAGACACACATATATATATGTGTGTGTGTGTTTCTCCCTATATATAAATACAGATATAGACATAAATACTAATACACACACACACACACACACACACACACACACACATATTCACATACACATAAATAGGGATAACGTTACGTGACAACAAAGGCAGAAATTAAAATTATAGAGCTATAAGCCAAGGACCAGCAAAGATCTCCAGTGAACAACCAGAAGCCAGGAAGATACCAGGGAGGAATCCACTACAGGTTCCTGGGGGAGCACAGCCCTGCCAACACCTTGTTTTCAGACTTCCAGCCTCCAGACCCTTGAGATAATACATTTCTGTTGTTTGAAGCCACCCATTTTCCAGTACTTTGTGTTGGCGACCATAGGAAACTAATCTAGATGCTATCAAGCAAACCTTTAGTCTTCACTCAACATTTTCTTAAAATGCTCTTGTCCAGGGGTTTTTAACACCCCGTATTATTCCAGGACTCCTCCCACACACTTTTCAGGACCCTTCACACCGTTTCTCACGTTCTAATGTTCCTTGTCAGAGCCTCTTGTTCATGTCTCCAGTGGGAACCTCTCGAAAGCTCCATGGGCCAACCTACTGGCCATTTTTCCCTGCCACACACCAAACTCAACAATATTCAGAAGCCTCATTTACCCTTTCAGAGTTAACCATTCTTTCATCCATGTTCCTAAGGCTAATGTTCCCTTGGAGGTCTGCAATGAGGCTTCTTACCTCCTCTTGTTTTTATAATATCCTTAAGAATAAGAAAACCTCTTTGTAAATCCCCATCCCAAAGATGAGTTGGAAAAGCCCTGAACACTCCATTTTGGCATGTTTTCCTTTCTCTTCTTCCATTGCTGTCATTGCCTGGCGGTGAAGTCTGACATTGCCTACAGTCCAGGATTACTTCCAAAGGGGCCTCAATCTGAGAATAAGCCTTTCTTCCTCTTTCTTTGGCCACAGGTGAAGGGTAGGAAACCAGTCAGACGAAGATGCCCATGGGAAGGCTACAGACCAGACTAAGATGAGGAAACAGAACAAAGCAGGGAGTGTCTGCTGTGAAGGCCACCAGGAAGGGATCCACCTCTGTTCAGCATCCCAAATTCCTCTTTCTTTTTTTTTTTTTTTTTTTTTTTTGCAGCTTTAAACTAAATTTTATCCTGCTTTGGAACAACTTTAACAGTATAATAAAGTTCTGAACTATCAAGGAAAACATCTTATTGTATTTATTTATTTACAATTTTTTAAGTGAACCCTTTTTTCCATAAACAGATAGAAGGAAATCAATGACCAGTTTTCGATTTGGGCAGTGCCAACCATGACAATTTTTCAAAACTAGAACATTGAGATATAATCCAGCTGTCTATTAGGAGGGTTTCCTAAACCAGCTAAAATTTAAAAAAAAAATTTTTTTTCTATGTTTTGGTATCCAGAAAATAGCATTTTAGGTAAAAACAGAAACGTTCTTTCTGAGTTATACACATCAGGAGAACTGGTAAATTCAGTGTCTGAACAAAGACTAACATGAATTTTACAAAGGAAAAAAACAAATCATTAAACTACTATTGAATTTTTTTTTTTTAGTTACTGATATTTTTTATCATTACTAGGATATTAAAATGGTACAGCTTTAAAGTAATGAGACCCATCTTTACCCATTGGATAAGTATCTGAATATTATATATGTATACCATGCCTTCTGGTGGGAGGCCCCTTCCTGATTCAGAGCTGGCTTGGTATATACTTCCATGAAGGGAAGGGATCTCTCTCTTCATAAGCCCTTCTTCATAAAGCACTTTTCTTCTTCATGAGGCACTATTCTCCCTCATGACCTAAGCATCTCCCAAAGTCTCACTTCCTAATACTATCAACTTTGGGGGTTAGGATTTCAACAGATGACTTTTGGAGGGGACACAAACATTCAGACCATAGCAACCATGAAAGAGCTATAAATAAATAGAAATATACGTTTTAGGGAAGCCACAGTGTTGAACAAATGTGATGTTTCCTCAAATTATTTTATAGATTAACTACAAGTCCAGCAAAAATGTTTTATTATTTTAATTTGACAAACTACTTTTTTTAATTATACAGGCGAGAATTGCCAAAATATTTCTGAATGAGAAGAGTAATGGGGAGAGGACATTTTCTCATAGTACCAGAACTACTTAAAGGATAGAATAATTAAAACAGTATGCTGGAATAGAAAGATCAATCAATGGAGAAAAAACAAGCTCGGCAATAAAATCAAATATCTATAAAATTGTAGAAAGCGGTAAAGTTGGAATTGTAAATTATTGGGGGAATGTAGGGTTGTTAGTAAATAAATTGTGCTAGGAAAAATGGTTCACTATTTTGTTGTAAAGCTTGTAGTAAGGTACATTCCAGCTGAATCAAACAGACAGATGTAGAAAAATGAAAACATGAGGAAATAGAAGAAAATATACCTAGCTATTTATGTGACATGACTGAGAGAAACTAAGTATTAATCCAAAGCAAGAACCTGCAAAGCCGTGCTTCACAGTGTGGTTTATTAACCAATTCATTTAGAATCAGCTGGGTTACTTGGAAACAACAGTTGCCAGGGCTACCCGAGAGGATCAGTGAATAATAACCCCAATTGACAGGGTCCAGGAATCTGTGTTCTAATGAACACACTGAGACATTCTATAGAAAATTCAAGAATCACTCCAGGCAGAATAAGATGGATAGATTTACTACACAGATATAGATTTTTTTTTAAAAGATTTTATTTATTTATTTGAGGGAGAATGAGTGAGAGAGAGCATGAGAGAGGAGCAGGTCAGAGGGAGAAGCAGACTCCCCAAGGAGCTGGGAGCCCGATGCAGGACTCGATCCTGGAAGTCTGGGATCATGACCTGAGCCGAAGGCAGTTGCTCAACCAACTGAGCCACCCAGGCTCCCCGATATAGATATTTTTATAAAACACACAAAATCAAGAGTCAAAGAAAACATGGCCAAAAAAAAAAAAGCATATTACAATGTTACAGAACAAAGGGTTGAAAAAGAAGACATCAACAAAAAAACAAATCAGTGAAATAAAAGGACTTTCTCAAAGGAAAAGCAGGTAAAGGATGGGAATAGGCAATTCACAAAAAAGAAGAAAAGGATGAATAAGCAGATACAAAAAAATAGTCAATTCTTACTTGCCAAATAAAACCAGATGCAGATTCCTTTACAAATTGAGAAAATGTTTTTAAGCATAATGGCTAGTGTTGGCAAATGAACTTGTTCTTCTCAAATATCATGTGAGAGTTTCATGTGATACAGTTTTGCAGGAGAGCTATTCAGCAATATGAATCAAGTGTCTAACAATTATTAATATCTTCTGACCTAGTAATTTCTCTCTTTGAGAATTATCCTAAGGAAATACACAGACCAGCAACATTTATGTACAAGAATGAATAAATAAAAGCAAAGATTAAGGGACTCTTATATACAACAATGAGAAGTGAAAGTAACAAAAATCCCTCAAAGAGAAGTTTTTCATAAATTATTTAATTTGGAATATGCTCATGATGTAATTTTAAATGGAAAAGATCAGGACACATAGCATTTCTCAGCTATATGATATCAAGGTGTTTTTGGTCTTATTTGTTTGTTTGTTTTTCTTTGTTTTTATTTTTATTTTTACTTTTAAGTAAGCTCCATTATGGAGCCCAATATGGGGCTTGAACTCATGACCCTGAAATCAAGACCTGAGCTGAAATCAATAATCTGACACTCAACTGACTGAGCTACCCAGGAGCCTCTGATTCCAAGTTTCTGTATTTTTTTTTTTTTTAATGTACTGGGAGGGGCACCTGGGTAGCTCAATCATCCAGGCAACTGACTCTTGATTTCAGCTCAGCTCATGATCTCAAGGTCCTGGATCGAGCCCCGTGTCAGGCTCCATGCTCAGGGAGGAGTCTGCTTGAGAATTCTCTCTCCCTCTGCCCCTCCCCCCGCTTGCCACATTCTTGTGCTCTCTCTCTCTCTCTCTCTCTCAAATAAATAAATACATCTTTAAAAAAAGAAAGAAAAGATACTTGGAAAATGTGATTCTCTGAGAATTTTAGTAACATACAATTGTTTCAATTTTCTTCATTCTTTTTTTCATTTTCCCAGTTTTCTGCAAAGGAAATCTATTTCTTTGTTAATTAAAAAAACAAAGAAGTGGTTTACCTATTTCTTCAAACAAGGCTGGCACGACATAACATTTTTTTAAAGCTTTTATTTAGAAGTATATTCTGGACCGTTTAAGCCATAAGCACACAGGCATAAAAGTAGCCTTGTTTTTTGTAATTACTGCCTTTCAGGGGTTGAAAATTCATATAGTGCTATGGACTGAACTGTGTCCCCCCAAAAATTAATATATTGAAATTTTAACCCCCAGTGTAACTGTACTTAGAGATATGTCCTTTAGGAGGAAATTAAGGTTAAATGGGGACACAAGAGTGGGGTCCTAATTCAATAGGACTGGCGGTCTTTAAAAAGAAGAGTGAGAGCCCTCTCTCTCTCTGCCTCTGAATGAAACCTGACTTGCCAGCACCTTGATCTTGGACTTCCCAGCTTCTAGATTTGTGAGAAATAAATGTCTGTGGTTTAAGCTACCCATTCTATGCTGTTTTATTATGGCAGCCTGAGCTGACTAATACAGGAAGTTTTATCAATCTTATCATCCTACTTGGTTTTAACCAAGTCTGCCAGTTTGCAAGATTCAAAACCAGTTACCAAGAAGCATGGGTAATAATAGCAATGTGCTTCTTGGGGGAAAAAAAGGCACTTTCAGGGGTGCCTGGGTGGCTCAGTTGGTTAAGCAGGTGACTCCTGATTTCAGTCCAGGTCTTGATCTTGGGGTCATGAGTTCAAGCCCTGAATTGAACTTTGAGCTGGGCTTTGAGCTGGGCGTGGAGCCTACTTTAGAAAACAAAACAAAGCAACAAAACCCCCACAAAAAACACTTTCTTGAAAGAATCATCTTACAAGGGAAGAGACTACTCAGAAGGGAAGGCCATCTTGGGGCGCCTGGGTGGCTCAGTGGGTTAAAGCCTCTGCCTTCGGCTCGGGTCATGATCCCGGGGTCCTGGGATCGAGCCCCACATCAGGCTCTCTGCTCAGCAGGGAGCCTGCTTCTCCCCTCCCCTCTCTCTGTCTGCCTCTCAGCCTCCTTGTGATCTCTGTCTGTCAAATAAATAAATAAATCTTTAAAAAAAAAAAAAAAGAAGGGAAGGCCATCCATCATTTGGGTATATTCTGTTTACTTATTAAACAATCTAATTCCATTTTATATGGGAACAGATTAAAAGAGGTTCAAAGTCACTGACTGACCTTTCTTTAAAGACTTCATCGATTTGCCAATGGTGAATCTTTGGATATTGATTATTAAATTTAGAATTGATTTCAAATGAATGCTAATAATCCTATATTTTAGCTTTCATTGGAATAGGTAGAAAAACAAAGAAGCCTTCAAACAGGCAAGTGTTAGAGATAAGCTGTTTTGTAAAATCATAAGCACCAAAAATAGACATCTTAATGTTTAAGATTTCTGTTTTTAAGTTCTATTTTTATTTTATTTACCAAAAAAACAGAGACTCTATTATTTCTAACATATTCTATTTCATGTGAGAATAAATAGATGTACTGGGCCTGGGTCCACTCTTTAGGAGAAATATCAAGCACCTTTTAGAAGCTGGATACATAAACCCTCATCTCATAGCTCTCCAAACAATCACTTTCTTCTCTGTGCTTTGAAGTCTAGATCCACAGTTAAACATATGTACACAGAGATACACAAATATGTGTTCTTCACAAATATTAGTATGAATTTATATTATGTGTGTGTGTATCTAATATGTATGTTCTATGAGTATGTGCGCAATTTTTATCTGCTTGGTTTAGAACCCAGGTATCTATTCACTTTTCAGAAAACTTTAGGAGGTGTTTATTTTGGGAAAGGCATGTAGAACAATACAGCACAATCTGGGTTAGCCAAATTTTGAAGTAGCCAATAGCCATATATGGAAAGTGGCTACCTTCTTAGCTCGGATCTACATATGCATTTTATTGTACCATACTTGAGATTTTCTGTTATGTGTTTAAATTTTCAAAATAAGAAGTTGGAGGGAAAAGACACATAGAAACACTTCTGATTATACGCCTTCTGCTTTAAATAGTTAACTCCTTCTAATCCCAGCTGATACATATTTAATACACATCTTTGCTTTTGAAGCAGCGGTATCCCCACAGGACCACATTATGGTCTTTCCATTCTTTGTCTGGTTTCATGGCTCTTAAAAAATGTCACATAACCAGCAAACTAACCATGAGTGACACTAAAATGAGAAAAGGGTTCTTGGCATGGCTCCAGAAGTCATATGTGTAATTTTTAAATCAGTGATTTAATTTCTGGTTCAGCAAAAGACATGGCAACTTATTTGATTGCTCCCCCAAGGAGTACCTGTTGGTCTTGTCATGAGCAAGAATCACAGCCCTGCTCTCTGGTTCTGGGAGGCAGAGTCCTCTCCACCCTCATCTGTCTGCTCTGACAAGGGGACGGATCTTAGCTTGCCCAAGAAAAGATAACCCCCGCTGCTCCTTGCTTAGAAAAACAGAACAAAACAAAACACAAAACATGCTCTCCTTCCAAGAAGAGGTTGAAAGAAGAGCTGAGTAAAACAAAGTATGTAAAGAGTTTTCATTTTCAGCTGGGTCTCCCTTTATTTTGATGCCGAGTACAAGCCTGGCCTGAGTGATGGTAGCAACAGGCTGATTTCCCCATCTTGCTCACATCACTTATTTTGACAACGGCTTCTTTTCAGTAGTAAGAAATCAGTTCTACTCTCCTCCACCGACTTAACAAAAATATGGGTTGTTTGTTGATAGGGTGGTCACATTTTTTTGTGATCCAAAAGGCTAAGGCTTAGGGGATAGGAAAAATGTAGAGAAACAGCTTTTACTAGGAAAAAAAAATCAGCAGTAATGCAGCTACCCTAATTTGAATGGAACAAAGCCAATGCTTGTACTTCTTGTTCCTTTCAAATGTCTTTCTGGCATACCTGAATTCTCACAGTCTCCAAGAATCATTAGAGACAAGAAAATTTTGTAATTGTTTTAGAACTTCAAAACTGCTGGACAGGATTGAACTGAAGTATCAGAGAGGTCCTTGTGGAAGAGGAAGTGAGGGATATTTTGTTAAGCCAGCTATCAGCTGCAGAGCCAAATTTTCAAGATTAAATTTTAGCTCAGATGAAAAAAAGAACAAAAGCACTTTGCTCCTGATTCAGAAAAAGTTTTTTAAATGTAAAAACAAACAAACAAACAAACAAAAACCACACAAAACCAAAACAAAACAAATAACCCTTAATCTGTGAGTGGATAAAAGACTCACTTATTAAGTTTTTATAATTGTATTAGTATTCTTCACTAAGAATATGTGAAATATATGCACACACACACATATATAATATATAGTTTCAAACTTGAAGTCTAAAGGCAATCTCTATAATCTCTCTATATCTTTATAAATTGAATATGACATATAATATTTATTCAGATTATTTTCTCTTATTCAATCTCCAGTGAAGAAAAATATAATTTTCTTCCTGAAGAAGCGGAGATTTCACAGGGGTTTTAATAAAATCAATCAGTTTCACCACTAGATATAGAATATTTCCCTAGGGGTCACCAAAAGCCAAAGCTGATTTGTCTTCGTCAAAGCAGACAAGTTGTTAAATGAAAGAATCAGTATAAGAACACTTCCCAGTAACTGAACTAGGAGAGAGGTATGAATGAGATGAGCTTGACCTACAAACACACATGTATTCCTTTTCTCCTCATCTATCCCTTGCTCTGCTTTCCCCCCAGTACTGTCTACAAAGGCGGCCATACTGAGAAGACACCTCAAGTCCATTGAGGGATACTGAAACTTGAGAGGAAGGGAAATTTGAAAGCACAGATATAACATGTTGAACATTTTATTGCCTTAAGATATCATTGCCTTAAGGTTTCTTTGCCTCCTTTCCCTGTGTCACATTCTCTGTCCCTAGCTGTCGGCCTGGTTCTCTCTCACACACGCTCACCGAGAGGTGCACACACATTGATACCGTGTGGGAGCTTCTTACTTAAAGCCATTTCTTCTCCAAACTGATCAAAACCTGGATCCATCAAATGATCATTTCCTGATATTTATATTAAACGATCTGGGAGAGCAATTGAAATGAATCTGAGGAATCCACAAAAACTTCATAACAAGGGGGCCCGTAAGAAGGATACAAAAGTAGGAAGCTTTCTTTTAGCACTTCCTCATGTCAAAAACAGAAGTGGGAAGTATGGCACTCATGAAAAACTTTTAAAATGTAATAGTTTCAGTTTCAAACTTTGTCCCAATAAATGTAGACACAACCACATTAATACAGATCTTTATTCTGTATAATGAATTTAAACACTCTATCAGAAGTCTTAAGCTATTTCCTGAATAAAAAATATTTTTCTCCCTTAAGGCTAAGCCCTATGGGTAAGTAGAAAACTTGAAAAACCGGTTCTACCAGCAAACTGTAAAAACTTCATGCCCTATTTACCACATTAGAAGAAAGCAACGTTCTCCTTTTTTCTCATTCTTGTTTTAGCCTGAACACACAGCTTTTTCTGAAGCTATGCCAGGTTCAGATCAGATACTATTAGGGCAGTGATGACTGTGGGTTATTGCACACACACACCCGCCATGGCTTCTCCTTTGAGATCCTTTTAAAGTTCCTGTCAGGTCCTGTTTTCATGTGAATGGGTACGTGGGAGCCACTCTGGAGGATATTACGTAGTTGTATCATCGATAAATGTCCGCGATGCTTATCTCTCTCTTTCTCTGGATTCTAGCATGTGAGACTTTTGAGATGACCTACTAAGATAAAGATCTAAGTGACAAGTGTTAAAGAGAAAAGACAGTTTGATTGGAAAAGATTTAAAAAGAAAACACAGAGGTTACTTTCTGTAGCATGTATCCAGGGTGACTGTTGGGCTATACTTCTTTTAGAACCCTTGCTGTATTCTTTGTGTTTAATCCACTATAATGATTAGCAAATCAAACATGAAGAACTGAGAATTCATTAGCTGGTGATATCCAGTGAGTTCTGCATACTCAATAAAGGCTTTATGTAATAAAAAAAGGGGGGGGGGGATTTTTCTCGTTCAATTTTTTTAATGTTTTTATTCCACCCTCCTTTGGGAGCGGGTGTAAACATCTCTGTAGCACAACTCTTGCCTCCAAAGCTGCCTCCTCCAGCCTTGACCTACCTCTCTTTTGTTCTTCTCTCCTGTTCTCCTACCCTTTACTTCCCCATCAAATATCTGATGGAGAGAGGGAATCAAGTCTGGGCTTGATAACGTTCAGTCACATCATCAATCCAGGCTTGAATGCTCTTGAAATTTTTCCTAGTACAAGTAGCCGTCCATACCAATGAAACACACTAACCTACCGAAGTAAATATCCTGAAAATATAATGGCTGAGATAAAACAGAAGTGGATTTATCTCTCAAGAAACAATCTGAGTTGAGGCGGTGGGGGAGGGGGCAGGGGGGCGGGGACTGAAGCAGTGAAAGGGTTTGGCTCCACTCAGTCATTCAGGAACCAACCCAGAATGAGGGTAGGCCTTCCACAGTCAACACATGGCTTCTAAAATTTATCTTGTCACCACTATTTCAGCTGTGAGGAAGAAGAATGAGCTCGCAAATTTTCAAGGCAAAGTTCAAATGACATCCATCACTTTTGCTCATACTTCACTGGAGAGAGCTTAGTCTTAAGGCCACAACTACCTGCAAGTGAGTGGGAAAATATAGTCCATGCCTGGGCAGCTTTGACTCAGTTATGATTCTATCTTACCATGGGAGCAGTGGAACACAGAGTTGGGTGGAAAACTTGCAATCTCCACCATATCCTCTAAACCTTTTCATGTCTTAAGAACCATGAGGATACAACCAAGTTTCAAGAATCAATTGTCTTGGAGCCTTTGGACAACAAACTATTCCTACAGCTTACATTAGTCATCTGCAATGGAAATGTATTCGCTTGATGATATGTTAGGGTCCTTTTATGAATTATTATACACATATGTGTTATGAGAATAAAATGAGAGAATATTTAAAACTGTTTAGAAAAACTAAAGTATTATAGGTCTATAGTGTTAGAAATTAAATTGAATTATACTTTCATTGTTCAAATCTAAGGAGTTAGTTTGACCCTCTGAAACCAGTCTTTGTCTAGTCTAAGTGCCCAACATTTCCATAATCAAAATATAATGACTAGGCAGTATGAATCTGACTTCAATCATCCAATGTCATAGTTCTAAGAACACCAATATTGCCTACCATTTTGATAGCATCACTGAGTTTAGAAGATCAATGAAGTTTGAAGGTAAAATATAGTGTGGAATCCCAGAAAATGTTAAGCCCAACAGGGAATGAACCCTGGCTACAGAACATTCAGAAGATTTAAGTTTTGTCCAGGGAGTACAGAAAAATCAAAGCAGGAGGATAAACAAAAACAGAGCAAGCCCCCTTCATGGGGACCACACAAAAATGCAGATCATAGCAGATATAATATATTGGCCAGACCCAGTTCTTAAGAATACTATAAAAAGGATATAGAACACTATGCCCAATCCCGCATAATAGTTCTGATCAATACTCTGATATGTCATGGAAAGAGAACAGCTAAGGTTAGGTAATGGAGGTCCCTTGACCCATTGACCTTGTTACGGCATTAGAGAGTCAACATTTTGCCATTAAATGTCAGATCAATTCCCAATGATTTAAACATTACCCAGAAGTCTCTGGCTTCCTGGAATCTTTCATTTAAACACACACACACACACACACACACACACACACACACACACAAAACCTTCAAATACTACCATTTTCAAGAGTCTAAGGAATTATTTACTACATGAACTTTATCTTTTTAACCGTTCTTGTCTTAATTGGTTGCCAGTATTTATAAAGCAGTGCCTCTGACTTAAAAAATACTACATTGTTATTATTTTCAATGTACATTTATATCCATTTTTTATGTCCAAGAAATAGCTTTTCTCTCTGATATTCTCCTAAACAACTTACCAGAGACTAATCATTTTCTCATATAGCCTTTTCCAGAATTATCCTTATATTACAATTATGTATGAAAAGCTTTTTCCTTTTGAATCAAGTATGGCCCATGTTTAATTTATCCTTTATCCTATGTAATGCCTTGCATTTGGTAGACATTCAATACAACAATTCTAAAAGTTTGGCCCAACTGTATCTCCCTCAATTCAAGGTGGTGGGAAGTAAAAGGGAACCATATCCATATGGCTACCGTAAAGTTACAGAGAACCTCTTAATTTTCTTCTCAGGAGTAAAGGGGATTGGTCTCTCTGGCCCTGGACAAGAAGAATCAATTCTCTTTTTTTACGGGCCACAACATGTCGGAGCTCCTCCGGGGGCATGCCCTCTGCCTAGCAGTCCTCGATAAATAGGCATTGTGCAGTGATCATTCCTAATTTGCTCTTTTGTATCTCAGAGATCACCAGAAGATCCCTGTGTCCAGAGACTGACATATCTTTCTGATGGCTGTGATACATGTCATTTGACTGACCAACTGAATAAATAAACGAGCCAACAACTGCCATCCCTAGATACCAACCAATTTCCAATTTCATCTGTTCCCTTGATGGTGTTATTTCCGTTAGGGGGGACCCATTCGTCATCTAAAATAACACCTAATTTAGATACCTGTTCACTTTCAGAGCTGCTGGCGAAAAGAAAGGAGAAGACTGCAGCTCCTTGGATTCCTGGCCCCCCATTTCCATTTCCACGGTACCTGCTGTACAATGATTGCTGTCTTGCCTCCCGAAGTTCCATTAAGGGCTCTGGAGCTCCTGGGGCTCGACTAAATTTAATCACCCAAAGATGAACTTATTTTTGCCAGCTGGGCACATCAAACCAAAGAAATAATACCAGACAAATAGAAGGGATCTATTTTAGCCAAATGTATGGATGAAGAAGCCAAAGAAGAGGGCCTTTTCGCTGGTGTGATTTTCCAATCTTTTTTTCAGTTTTATCGCCAATTCAGATGTTCATGCCAACAGAGGCAATACTTCCAGGGACAACAGACAACTGCAGAGGATCCATCAGCCTCTGGCTGCTTCTGGAGCCAAGTCTTAGCTGCTTGGCTAAGCTGGGATGTGGGGGTGGGCACAGAATGGGTCAAGGTTACTTACCACACACAGCTCTTCTGTTTACCCTGGGTGGGGCCAGGGCCGCTGGGAAATGTGGGGAGGGGCTCGGTACCAGGGAGGTACTGAGAGGTACTGAGACTCTCCTACCTACAGGGGGGATTATTGGGCCTGGCTTAGGAGAGTCTTCATGGCAGATAACTTACCTACTGAATCATTCATCACTGGCTCTCTAGGTTGTGTTTAACTCTCTATTCTTCTCCCATCACCTTATGGTACAGAAGATTTAAAAAAAAAAAAAGGAAATTAATTTTAAAAAATGGAATTATCATCACTGCCCTAAATAAGCCACCTAGAATTTGCAGTAGCCCGTCACTGAGAATAGGGGCATAAACCTTTATTTTTTTTCTTTTTAAGTTTCACAAGCACAGTCTATCTTATTCACATTTTGATGTTTTCCATTGCAGGGGTAGCTGGCAGACAAGACCCAGTCCTTTACTTATTCCGTTTCTAGATGTTGATGAAGGTAAGTGTCAATGAGGCAGTATTACTTATTTCTTGACAGTCATGCTTTGCTTGGTGAACTGCGACCTCTTTCCTCAGGGGATCTTGAGGTTAATGTGACTGTACTCTGGACATCTACTCAGGAAGGAACGCATTTGAGGCTAGAAAATGTGGGAGAAATTTAGTGAATCAATAGGGCTTACTGAACAGGGAAAAAACTGGGTGATTTTGCCCACCCGAATCTGGGACAGATAGTTGTTTGCAGCCCACTGGTCTACAACTTTATTTTTTTTTAAGATTTTATTTATTCATTTGAGTGAGAAAGAAAAAGAGAGAAAACACATAAGCAGAGGGAGAGGGAGAAACAGGCTCCCTGCTGAGCCTGCCAGAGGCATGATGCGGGACTCTATCCCAGGACGGGGAGATCATGACCTGAGCCCAAGACAGATGCCCAACCGTCCGAGCCACCCAGGCATCCCATGCCTGCAACTTTAATCACCTATTCAGACATCCCCAAATCAGGGCAGTCCCTTGCTCAAATATTAATTGCCTGCCTTGGCTGGCCTGGGGCAGGAGGAGGGGTAGAAGGAACAGAGGAGGTTGTAAGGGAGAAGTAAATTAGTATAAAGCAGCTGAGAGTGGTTGAGAAGTTGGGAGGGTAAACATCTGTGGTAAGAGGGGAGTCAAACACAGCCGTGAGCACTTTGGCCAGGCAGTGACTTTGGGCCTTCTGCTTCCAGGCCAAGCAGACAGCCTCCACAGGACGGCCATCACGCTCTCCCTCCCCTCCAGCTGGGTCCACAGGAGGGTCTTAGGCAGGATCCTATGGTCACATCTCCCTTGCTTCTTGGGGCCAGGAAGCAAGAAAACCGTGGCTCACCGACTCCAAACTTGCCACGTCCAGCTCAGTACCAGCGCCCGTGCTGGGCAAGCTACACTGGGAGGGTCTCTTCTGGATAAGAAAAGGAGGACAGAATGTTGGACGGGAACTCTCCTTGACAGATGGGAATGAGAGTGGTGTGAGCAACTCACTGGAGGCAATAAAGGTGTTAGCAAATAGCAGGAGGGAAGAGTGGGTGGGGGAAGGCTGGTTCTCCAGCTTGTGGCATGTTGTTCCAGCGCCAGGGAGAGCGGCCTCTCGGGCTTGAGTATTAACAGCACGTGGCTCTGGCAGATTCACCACGTGCTCATTAACTTTCTGGGTAACACAAGCATTGGCTGGATCCCATCCAACAGAGGGGGCTTGAGGGAGCTGTTGACTCTATATCACCTTCGTTTCTAATGCCTCCCCCACCCCCTGCCCCATAGCTCCTTTCTTTGCCCCAGATCTTCTGTTCTTCTCCCTGTCCCTTAGGCTTCTTTACACGCCATTCCCCTTTTCTTTTGGGATTTCTGTCTTTTCTTCTTTTCTTACAGTAAGGAGAGCCTCATCATCAGTGTCAAGCCCAGCATGATAGAGCTAATGACCCCCAAATCACAGCCATCTAGCTCTGTCTTCCATGTTAAGAAAGCCCAGCTGTTGCTAAGCATTGTATATCATACGGTGCTTAAACATGCATCACAGCAAGGATTCTCAAACCAAAAATATTCTAACAGGACAGTCTTGGATGCTTATCACCTCCTCCCCGCTACATTCCATTTTATGACCACACGAATTATGGCTTGGAGAAGTTAGAGGAGTTCCTGAGATTATAACATCAATAGGGTAAAAGGGTCACCAGGACCCAGGCCTCTTGACTCCCCATCCAGGGATTTTTTTTTTCCATTTTATGAATTTTAATGTAAAAATCTCAACCCCTTTGCTACATATGGAAATAGTCCTCCCCCACAGTCATGTTTGAATCCTTCCACTACTAAAACAAGTACAGCTAATGAATCAGAGATGCTCTTTGGTTTCCTATTAATTGTCTGACCTTAAGGAAATCACTCACCTCCCTGGTTCTCAGTATTCTCCTTCACAAATGGGCAGGCCAGAAAGATCACCGAGGGTTGCTTCTCACTCCAAGAAGCGATGACGCTTCAGGCTTCACTAATTTCTCCCACATACCTGTCATTTCTAGGTAAATAGAGTTCTCGATTCTTTCTGCTAGAAGAGGTTAAGTAAATAAAAAGGAAAGTTCGGGCCATGCTTTTGGCCTAAATTATAACTTTGTGACCAGAGATGAAGGAAGTTAATAGCAATAAGAAAGCTTCCAGGGTCTACCATTTACAATTTAAATACTTTACTTGGAAGGTTAAAAGTTCAAAGTTGAGTCATAGTCTGAGGTGGCTCTGCTCTTTCTTTTTAATTATCTGAGGTCAGGAAGTTAATAATACCAGAAATCCCCAGTGGAGACCTCTTGTGCACTATGTGAACTTTAAACTTGCTTTTTTTTTTTTTTTTTTTTGAGGGTAAAAAGTTCAGTAGAAACACAGTGGACTTTTCCTCTTAGCCTCCACCCATTCATCCCCCAAGGTCAAAAGTTGAACTGTAAAACAGAAACCCTTGTTCTCTGATCCACATTTAAACAGATCCCTTATTAAAAAGTAAACATTCCAAATGGAAGCAAGATCCAAAGTGAATCTGTTCAATAAAAATAAAAATATTGTAATAAAATGGGTGTTTGATCTTTATCACTAGCCTTGGACTGGAACATCAGAATGTATTTTCTTATGTTTTCAATCTCAGAGCAAGAGCGGTTACACAAAAGCTCTCTCCTCACGTACCTCTGTCCTGAGATCGGCATATCTGGAAAAGATAAACCTAAGACATTTGTAAATAGTTGTGTTTACAGCCTTATCTTAAGGCATTTTCCACAACCGATTCTACACCATTTATGTTCATTTATTTGTTTTGCTCAAACAGGAGCTCAAGAACCACAAAATGTGGCAAAAATCAGAGCGATTTAAAGGACTGTGGAGTTAAGAGATGTTTGCTAAACATGGTGGGGGTTTGGAGAGAATAGAGAAATGGATGAATGAACCCAATGAACCACATAGAAATAAGGAACAGAATACATGGGAGATGTTCATATGATAAAGTCCAAACGTGAAGCCAAGAGGACAGCTATAGAGCTCTATATATGTACTTAATAAAGGCAAGACTAGCTTTCTTGAAGTGATGGTGGCAAATTTAAAAAGTAAGGGTATTCACTGAATATTAACTCAATCCAGTCATCTTGCTTAGAATAACTCCTTGGACCACCACCAAATGAAGCTGTTACTGCATACAACCCTTAAGTATCCCTTTTCTAATAAAGTAAATGATCTGTGTGTCCATTTTTTCAACACATACCTATTAGGAATGCGTCTACTTTCCTTAAAAAAAAAAAAAAGAAAAAAAGAGTCTACCAACATTTGTTCCAAAAAATTTTCAAGAAAGCACCTTTGTCACAATTTATCTACCCAAATGAGGGTAATACTACCTGCTTTTTTTACCTTAATAGTTTTTGTAAAACTTAGTGAGAAAATGACACAAAATGGTGAGAACCTTGAAATAAAGATATACAATAAATACATTCATCATAAATACTTTTCACTGCTGTCAGTTTTGACAAAGTCAGTTCTCGTACTTTCTGATTAATTATAATACAAATCAAAGTTAGAAGATGTGGCTTTGAAGAGGTCGTGACCTAGACTCATTTTCATGGCATCCTTTGAGACTCCTGGATGCAGCTGGATGACCCAGACTGAGGACTGACACAGCCACAGGAAGGAAGTGAGGACAGCACACAAGGCTACTTCCTCTTGTTAGGACTCCCCTCTCAACAGCTGTGAGGAAGGGTGGAAGTTCCTTATGAGTCAAAGTGTGACTTCAAAGTGAGGGATAAAATTTGAGAGACGTGATCATATTGATTAGGATGTTGACCAAAGGAAGTCACTTCATATAGGAGAGTGTTCAGGGAAAATCAGGTATTAAGTCAGATTAGGAGGTGAAGAGGCTTTGGACAGTATTGAGACGCTTGGACTGGTATTACTTCATGAGAATAACTTCTGGTTTCAGTTCATTTTATGAATATACTCCTGCGAATATGTTTCTTCTTTTTTTATTTTTAAGTCAGCTCATTGTATTTGAGCTAGTTATTTCCAAGCTTCTCTCAATTTTCTGACTAAATTATTTTTTTTTCTAAAGACTTTATTTATTTGACAGAGAGAGACACAGCAAGAGAGGGAACATAAGCAGGAGGAGTGGAAGAGGTAGGAGCAGGCTCCCCCTCAAACAGGGAAACCGACACAGGACTCCATCCCAGGACTCTGGGATTATGACCTGAGCTGAAGGCAGACACTTAAAGATTGAGCCACCCAGGCGCCCAGTGTCTGACTTAATTCTTGATTAGCTTTCTTCTTTTTCTGGAAACCTCTTCAGTTTTTAAGAGGCTATTATATCGTTTAGACTGTGTTCTGGGCATACCTACCCTGGATGTCCTCATGGGATAGAAATAAGACTGGATTTGTATCAACATGGACAAGACTGGAGGAGATTATGCTGAGTGATATGAGACAAGCAGAGAGAGTCAATTATCATATGGTTTCACTTACTTGTGTAGCATAAGGAATAACATGGAGGACATTGGGAGAAAGAGACGAGAAGGGAGTTGGGGTAAATCAGAGGGGGAGACAAACCACGAGAGACTGTGGACTCTGAGAAACAAACTGAGCGTTTTGGAGGGGAGCAGGGGTAAGGGGTTGGGTGAGCCTGGTGGTGGGTATTAAGGAGGGCATGTACTGCATGGAGCACTGGGTGTGATGCATAAACAATGAATCTTAGAACACTGAAAAAAATAAAATAAAGTTAGAAAAAAAAAAAAGAAAGAAGATTGGAGCTATATAGACTCCACTGTACACATCAGTGTGAAGAGTGGACTACCAGTGGTATGAACATGTGCTGTGAGAACCCTGAGTCTTTGCCATGGTTTGTTCTATGTCTCCTTGCCTTCTACATTCTGATCTCTCTTCCTAGATCCCTGGAACCCTGCACTCCACCTAAATACTGCTCTTCCCCCACACCTCATCTCCCTTTCCCTTTCTGAATGTAAGTGTCCCTTCCAGAGCCATCCATGCAAGGAATAGCATCAGAGTAACTATCTTACCACATGATAATGCTTGGTCAATTTTTCTGCCTCCAACAATAAATTATGATCAAATTGAGGGAGAAAACTCCCATGTAATTCCCCCAGAGGGCCCTTCTTCAGAAATACAGAATGAAAGTTGACAGCAATAGGATTCAGTAAATCCTTAATGGCTGGCAAAGGTGAGCTGAAACTCAACAGGGTATACAAGAGAATGAACTCCGACAGTCCTGCCAGCTTTCTGGAATGCTACTAGCACAGCAGTTCTCAGCTTTGGCTGTGCTTTGATATCACCTGGGAGCTTTAAAATATCCTTCATGTCTGGGTCATAAGCCCTAAAAATTTTGAATTAATTGGACTGGGATAGAGCTGGGCCATTAGGCTTTTTTATTTTTTATTTTTTTTAAGATTTTGTTTATTTATTTGACAGAGAGAGCACAAGCAGGGGAAGTGGGAGAGGGAGAAGCAGGCTCCCTGCTGAGCAAGGAGCCTGATGTAGGCCTTGATCCCAGGTGGATGGGATCATGATCTGAGCTGAAGGTGGACTCTTAACCGACTGAACCACCAGGAACTCTGCCATTAGGGTTTTAAATGCTCTCAAATGTAACTGTGATGATGAGAACTTAAGGATGAAGACAGCTGCACAGTTAGATGCTGCTAAATGGGAATCATTTCTAGAAGTCACCATTGGCATTAGGAGTCACAAATGGACTATCAGTTTAAGGACACCTTATTTTTCCTAATTCTTTTGAGGAATAAGTCACTCTCCCATCTGAACTGATTTGGCAACTCTCTATTATCCTCATGATAAAATCAAACATCTTGGCTATCCAACATGTTACCCCAGTCTTTCATTAAATGATCCCATCTTTTTCTTCCTCCTCATTAATATCATGCTTGCAAATTCATGCAAAACCATCATACAAAACTGCTTGCTACTGCTTGAGTGTGCCATATAAAACCGTTCACATATCTTCCTATGCGTCTGCTTCCAGGAATGCCTTTGCCCTTATTCCTGCAGGAAATTCACAGTTTTACTTCAAGACCCAACTGAAGCTGGTCCTTCTCTGCATGTGTTTCCTAGTCCCATTGGTTTTATAAAAGGCTCCTATTCCACAATGTGCACAACTTGGTTCACCATTCAGTTGTAGCAGTCAACACTTTGGCTGAAACTAGCTATCTGTGACTTACATTGAATTGTTTTAAATTCCCAAAGGAAGTAAGGGTGCCTTTTTTCTTGGACCAACTTTTCCCAATATCCAGCACAGTATTTGACATATGGAAGGTGCAGACTATATAGCTCTTGAATAAATGGATGAAGGATACATACAAAGATGGACAAACAGATGATTATGTAAATTACCTCCATCATCCTTAAGGGGGATTCTTAAGGCACTCATCACTGAGGAAAGGGAGCAATAACCTCCTATAATATTTATTTCATACTCATCTCCAGAAGTTGGAGACCCAGTAGCCTGAACCAATACCAGGCATTAGAGATTCTAGTCCAGGGCAGGTGGCCCCAGGAAGAAGGATTATAATCATAATTTCCTTGGTCATGTTAGAATTTTCCAGATAAGATAATTTTCTAGATAAGATTCTAGTTATGTTGTGTTTCAAAAATGCTAACTTTCTAGATGATTGCTTAGCCCTTAGCCACATCATTTTCCATTTTTCCTTTCCACTGGCCTTGGGTTCTTCTTCATAGAATCATCATCAGTATAAAGCATTTGCTCCCTGTCTCCCAATTTTGGTTCCAGCTGGAACTTAATTATGGGTTCATAGTTTCTGAGAGCCAAAAAGAATTTTAGGGATCATCTCATCCAATACCTCCATTTTGCAGACCTAGAAGCACTTGGGAAAACTTTGAGGAATGGATTGTCTTTGGCAATTACCCTTATAACTAGATGGTTCTAAGCCTCATCAGCACAAGAGGACTGATGAGGAAACAGCAACCTTAACTCCCAAATTATCTAGGAACTCAAGTTCCCCTGTAAGGTCTTCTCTATTTCCAAAAAGTCCTGTAGGGGCCTCATGTCTCCTCAGAAACAAGTCAGTTGATGTTCTTTGTCCCTGGCCCCTTCCTCAATGCCACTTCTCACCAGGTCCCTGTTCTGGGCCTTTCTCTAAGAAGAGTCCTTCCTTTGTACCTCCATTTTCTGTGGAAGAGCTCAAGGCTGCTGCACAAGAGCCTTTCTGGGGGGTGGGTGGGAGGGTTGAGGATTGAGGAAATGAAAGGAAGGGATGGGGGGGAGCTGTTGAAAAACAGAAGAATAAACTCTCTCTCAGCTTCTTAGCCATACTTCATTATAGGTAGGCTGGAATGTAGAATTTGGGTCTAAAATCACATCTGGTTTCCATACTTGTCCCTGCTGTTTACTATGTGTTTGTCCTTCAGCAAGATACAAAAACTTTATGAACCCGAATTTCTATTTTTATCTTCTTTAATAAGGTGGCAATAATAATTCTTTCCTCATAAGATTATTTGAGTTTTAAAAGGAACACTTTATATATATACACATATATATAATAATAATTATTATTATTGTATTATGTTAGTCACCATACAATACATCATTAGTTTTTGATTCAGTGTTCCAAGATTCATTGTTTACATATAACACCCAGTTCTCCATGCAATATGTGCCCTCCTTAATACCCATCATAGGGCTCACCCATCTCCCCCAGTCCCCTCCTCTCTAAAACCCTCAGTGTGTTTCTTGGAGTCCACAGTCTCTCATGGTTCATCTCCTCCTCCGATTTCCCCCAGTACACTTTTCCTTTCCTTCTCCTAATGTCCTCCATGTTATTCCTTATGTTCTACAAGTAAGTGAAACCATATGATAATTGACTTTCTCTGCTTGACTTATTTCATTCAGCATTTTATATATATATAAAATCAGGTGCTTAGCATAGAGCCGGAAGTTGGTAAGCACTGAGCAAATGGTATAGATATTATTAATTTTATCTTCATCATTCTTATCACTACCATTGTAGTTTTTCATTGAATAACTTCTTTTGCTTCTGCTCCTAACCCCTCTTTCTAAAATTTTTTTTTTTTTAAAGTAGGCTCCATGCTCAATGTGGGGCTTGAACTCACGACCTTGAGATCAAGAGTCACACACTCCACTGACTAAGGTAGCCAAGAGCCCCTCCTAATCTCTCTTTCTATTGGGCCTTAATGGCAATTGCCTGGGCCAGCTGGGGAGGGGTCACAAAGGCTCCCCAGCCTCTTCATTCCTCCTTTACCCTCTTCTTGGCACCTGTACACAAAACTCCTTTTTTTCTCATTTTCCCTACCCCAGACAGTTTGGTAACCAATCATACAAACAATTCCTCTCAAAACCAAATTTTAATCCTATTAGAGCTTCAGCTAGGACATCTCAGTTGTCCTACTAGCAAAGCCAGTTTGTACTTCTGAAATAATGGAAGTTGAAGTTGCCAGTTTTACTAGAGGGAAAAAAAAAAAAAAAAAAGGACACGTTTTGGTGCCAGATTTTCCCCAGAGCAGCACTCTCCTCTATAGTAAGAAAGCTCTAGCTAGACGCATGGTTGCTTGGAGATAATATTTCACACATTCAACCATGCAGATGAGAACAGCATCCTGGAAGTGAGCAGAGCAAGAAGATGGAAAGAACCTGAGGCCTTGAGTAACTCTGTGCTTATCCACCCAGTAACCCTGAGATGTCTGGGCTGTTTGAGCCATTGTATTGAGATATTTCTGCTCTCCTTATGATAGTTTCTAAACATTGCAAAAAGAAATGATGTTCAGACATTAATGCAAGCCCCAAATACAATGTTTCATTAAAATATTAATATTGGTCATATGCTCACAAAGGGTTGGGGAAACAAACGTCTTCCCATTCCCAGTACAGGAGCTTAAAGTTGGTGTTGCCAAAATTTCAAGAACTCCTGCCCAGCCAGCCATTAAACATCAGTGGTCACCTTCTTATTATTAATGGAAGTAGAGAAAACAAAGTCAAGGCAGGGAAATTATGTTCTTTATATAGACAACTTTCACATACAATCATTTAAGTTGCTTTTTAATTGCAAATAGGTACAGTGTAATTCACCCATCAAACAAATTAAGGGTCCTTTGATTATCAGACAAGCAAGCTCCATATGAAAGTGTTAGGGAGATTGCCCGAGATATTTTGGTCTTATAGTCCCAAGGACAGGGAAGAGAGTTTATATAATTAGCTTTGGAGGGATACTGGGCAGCCCTACCTTATAGTTCAAACATCTAAACCAGTTGTGGAATTAGCCTAGACCAGTAGCCCAGACTGACAGCCTTGGTTTTTAACATTTTTCTATTGTATATCTTTCTATTACAGGCATTTCATCGTATATATTTGACTGATTATATATAATTTGTAAATTGTATTATTATTCTCATAATCACTGGCTCATCCAGAGAGTGAGTTTTAGATCTCAAATACATTCATAGGAGCAGCCGCAGACTCTCAAAACCTTGTTCTCTCATGCTAACTGTGCTGGACTAATGATCACCCCTCAAGACCGAGGACACCAGACTCCATGTAACCAAAGATTCCATGCCAACAGAGAATAGGTTAAAAATAGACACAGGTAGCTCCTTTCTATAAGCTTCTAGGTCTCCAAAGGGCAAAAGTCCTGGTTTGATGCCAAAATGATGCATTTGCCTTATCAGAAAGAATTACGAAGTCAAAGGACTTGCCCAGGGGTACATGGTCAGCATGGAGCAGAGAGGGACTGTCCTCTTATCATCCAAGGAATGATTTAAGCCTGTCTTCTCACTCATGATGAAATCCAGATGTTATGAGATAAGCTGTCTTAGAATAACTTACTATCTACCAATACTGTAAATAACGCCTTCCCATGCATTACTTTTTTTCATGTCTTGTAAGTTTAAAAACTTCTGCCAAATTTTCTTGATCATGCTCTATGTTTCATAATATTATGAGGTATGTCTGATTTCCTTTTCAGATTTGGACAAAATGACTTTCCTTTCTCACCATGACATTGTTCTGTCCTCCATTTAATGTGTTGGCCTTGTGACAGGTGCTGTTTGATATTGTGGCTAATCTAACATCCACTGAACCAAGGGGAATAGCACACTACTAACCGTTGTTACACGTTATAATGTGTCAGGCACCTTCTAAGCATGTTATGTTTATTAACTCCTAATGTACATGATACATTAATTATCATAACAGCCTTGAAGAATGGATAGTTTTATTACTCCCATTTTATAAATAAGAAAACTAAAGCTAAACAATTCAGCCAGCAGCATACCACTAAAAAGGATCAAAGATAGCACCCCAACCAGATGATCTACTACTGTGATACAAAAATCTACCAGTGGTGTTATTCCCATTTGACAAAGACCATTTGGATAGAAGTAACGAAAGTGAATTGAAAAGTTACAGAATTATAGAATCTGGGGCCAAAGGGAGCTCAGATGTCTTCTAGTTTTTCTTGCCCAAAATATTAATCCAAGAAATTAACAGGTTGTCCATCAGAGAAAACAGTCAAAAAGAACAAGCAGAAGACTGAACAGAACCACTTCTAAAAGAAGAAAAAGTTAAAGCATTTGTGAATCAAAGACAGTCTTCTAAGTAGAAATCCAGCATGGCCAGACAACAGATAATAGAATAGCATATAAACCTGGACGATGTTATAGGTGGTCAGAAGGGAATAATGAGGTTATAGGAACACAAGCCCAGAAAGGTGTTTTTGTTTGGTTCTTTGGCAACACTCGACTCTAGGAAATGATGGGGAAATTCTGATTTCTGAGAACGCTTTTCACAAGAAAGAGATTAGAAGAAGAGATGCTGCAATCGAAGAAAGCAAAGTTCAATAAAGCACTCGGGCCAGATGGCATTTATCTGAGTGTTCTGAAGCAAATAAAGTGTGAAACAGCAGAGACTGACGAGAATGGATACCGTAGTCCTAAAAATAGCAACTGTGGTTGAAGACTGTCCAGTTTCTAAAACAGCGGCCATTTTTTAAAAAAAAGGAAAACTGAAAGAAATACTGGGAATTCAGACAAGTGAACTTTGTCTTGGGGCTAGGATTAATATTTGGGGGGAAAAAATCTGAGGGCAGTACCAGATGACATCTGGGGACAGAGATCTTCCACTGTCTCTGCAGTAACAGGAATTTTCACTTTCCGACCTTAAAATTGATCACGCCTCTAGAGCAATGTTATGCACTTGGCTTTTCCAAAGACTTGAGATGAAGAAATAGATTTTTTTTTAATCTAAAACTAGCTATCTTTAGCTAGAATCATTTATTCTTTAGCCAGAATCATTTATAGTGTATGCTTAGGTCAAAGAAAAGAGATTGGTTAAAATGTTCCTGGAATCTGGTGTGGGGATGAAATGAAATTTCAGATGCATTTTTTAAAAAATAATTATGAGGTCTGTGTGAGCCACAGGCAACTGACTCCCAGATGACTGGCATTGTGTGTGGCAGCATCTTCCAGGGGAGGCAGTAAACAAAGAAATGGTGATCACATGATCATATGATCATCATCTCTAACATCAACTTAGTGTTTATTACATGGCGAGCACACGGCTTAGTGACTGACATCCATGATGTCAATTATTCTTAGTCTGTGACTCCCACTATAACCTATTCAGAAACATCTGCTATTTCAGGAAGAAAAATGTCCTAAGGGGTAGGATGGTCTCAGCCATGGTCAAAGTTCAGAGGAGTTCCAAACAAAGCTTGTCCAAAATATTCTGAATAAAACACAGTCTTCCTTTAAAACTGAATGAGGCCAAGAGGGCTGTAAACGAAGTCAAGGATGGAATCTGTCTCTGCCCCTCGGTCTATGGGTCGGTAATTCATACCTTCGAAACCTCCAGAGAGGCAGGCTGACACGGGTCCCAGATTCTACCTGAACGCGACCAGCCCTTAGACTAGCGAGTTCTTGGTTTTTATTTGTGTGTGTGTGTGTGTGTGTGTGTGTGTGTGTGTGTGTTTAAATTTCCTAGTCCTTAAACCCATTTCCTTACCTAACTTCTGTCCCTTGCTATTTATAACTGTTTTGTGTTTGTTTCCTGATTCCACTGGCTCAGTGTCTTTTCCCATGGCTTTCATCTGTGTTGCCTGCCTGGGATTTTAGACCCACGTGGGTCTAAAGCCTTCCTGCAAGCTTTGTCTGAAATTCTCCCAGGCTTTGGTCTGCAACCTCCTGCCACCCAACCCAGTGCGAAGAGACAGAATGATCTGGAGCCCATAAAGATGAGAACTATTCTACTAGTCAGTGACCCTTCCCAATTAAAATACTTCATTTGGGGTTCTCCACACAGTGCTTCTAGTACTTTCTTTTCAATAAAGCCTTGCTGACTGAATTTACAGTGCATGCAGTAACATGAACTGCAGACCAGAGTCCAAATTACAACACATGACCTCTATGGCAAGAAAGAGTAAAAAAAAAATAAAACAATCTTGGACAGATGCCAGGTGACACCAGACCCATGAGAGAAAAATGCACTAAACAGAAAGAGTAGTGCACACAACACAGCCTCGCTCTCTGATCTTTTGTGAACTATGAGTCGTCTCCTTCACAAAATTAAAAGCCTATTGAGAACAGGGTACAATGAAGTGTCAAGTGCAAGGTGGCTACCTTCCCCATCACTCCTCCTACCACCAGGAACTTGCAGAGGTTGAGCTTTCATGTTAGCCTTCCTCCCTGGCAAAACATTGACAATTAGCCTTGAGCCCTACAAAGCCACACTGGGGAAAATAGGAAATGTTGCTATATCCATGTCACACCTGGACAGATACTTGAAAAAGAAGCATTCTGCCTTTTGCCTCTTATGTTTAAATTATTCCATCCAGGGTTTCTTTTTCATCATCCAAGTCTGGTTCCTTCCCAGTATAAGTCTGTCAAACAGAAAATATCCATCTGAGTTCTAAAACTCAAACTATGAATTCATACTGGTTTCCAGCATTCATGAAAAACTCTTAATTTCACTTCTTTCCTTCTAATCTATCAGATTCAATTAATCTTCCATTTTTCTATTCAATGCAATTATTTTTCTTGGTTCCAAATTCTATTTATTTATTATTTACTTTTGTAATAACCCAGAATTTAATGCACTTCCTACAATCTCTGTTTTTTGTTCCAAACTCTCCCTGAATCCCAAAACTCAGTTTTGATCAATTAAACAATTGCTATCCAGGAACCCCAAAGTTTAGTTCTAATCAATGAATAAATAAACACATATCCATTTATAGGAAAATCATAGCAAAGATATTTTATAAAAGAGTTTATATGTGTACAGTAGGCTTGGGACTAAATATTTTATACACATCAAAAGTAGACTTCTCAGGGGCACCTGGGTGGCTCAGTTTGTTTAGCGACTGCCTTTGGCTCAGGTCATGATCCTGGAGTCCCAGGATCGAGTCCCGCATCGGGCTCCCAGCTCCATGGGGAGTCTGCTTCTCCCTCTGACCTTCTCCCCTTCTCATTCTCTCTCTCTCTCAAATAAATAAATAAAATCTTTAAAAAAAATATAGACTTCTCAGATCATTTATTATGACCTAAGACAGAAAAGGGCCTATTATTATGTATAAATTGGTGTTAACTGCAGCAGACACACAGGGGGTTATCTGTCCAGCCTCCTCATTGGGGAAATGCCTGTTTTCCTCACCCCATTCATGAGGTTATCATAGACGCTGTTCTAGGGCAACAGTTTATTGGCTCAGGAATAGACACTAGACTCAAAATAATAGACTTTATCATAGACTTTCTCATAATCCCTATCCCAGACCTCATATTCTTAGCCAAAACTTTTAAGTTTCAGTCAGGCACCTGACACAAATGGGAAAAATTGGAATTCCATCCTGAGAATGTTTTATCCAGAACTGATAGTCATTCTTTGGGTGCCCGAAGTATGATGTGTAAAACTAGTAGGCCAAGTATCAGTAACCATATTTCCTGTCGTGGGGAACAAAATAAGGGAGGAAATAAGAAAGAAAAAAATAAAATAAAATAAATCTCATACCCCAGAAAGTCAAAGGCAATAGCTACACAAAGTCCTAATGGTGCTCAGGTCTCTATTTCCAGTTCTGCCTCAAATCCAGCTGGATTTCTACCTTGGGTCTTCTAAATTCTCTACTTTGGTCAAATTCGGTTTAGTTGAATTCTGTCACACGTAAGCCAAAGAGTTCCTGATGAATAAAATTCCCACCGTCTGAACTTACCAAATGGGAAGCCGAGCCTCAGGGTGATCAGTGGACTTGTCAGGAACATGTAGAAAGTAACTTAAAAAAGAAGAATTCCAACCATGCTTATTCATTTCTTATCAGTGACTCTGATTTTCTCTTTTTATTTTATTTTATTTTATTTATTTATTTGACAGAGAGAGATCACAAGTAGACAGAGAGGCAGGCAGAGAGAGAGAGAGAGAGAAGCAGGCTCCCTGCTGAGCAGAGACCCCGATGCGGGACTCGATCCCAGGACCCTGAGATCATGACCTGAGCCGAAGGCAGTGGCTTAACCCACTGAGCCACCCAGGCGCCCCAGTGACTCTGATTTTCTATTTCTGTGACATTATCTTCAGTGGTAGGAAAGTTTAAACCCATCATTCCCATTAGGCTTTACACTGGGAACAACAATGAATCTTAAATAATTCTAAAACATGGAATCTTGGGTGGAACCAGGTGAAACGTAATTATACTAAATCCTCATTTTAAAAGCCAAGTGAGACATATTTCTCTTACAGCTCTTTGAAATGGAATGAACTCATCATGAAACCCAAAAGAAAGTCAGTTACTTAAGCAAGCACAACACAATTGTATTATCACAAAATGACTAGTATGTCTTCTGTATGCTCAAAGCCATCATGGGGACACGGAGGAATTCTGCCAATCCACGTTTCCATTTCCCAACTGAATTGTTGACAATCTCTAAAAATGTCAATATTACTCTGTTTGAAAAAAAACATAAGTCTGGTAAATGAATGTATAAATTTGAAGGGCCTAGTTCATCTGTTCCATCTTTAACATCTATAAGAGAAGGACCAAAGGACCAAGTAGTTAGCATAATGACCTCAGACAAGTAAGGTTTACAAAGACATTTGAGGTAGTACAAAATAACTAAAGTTCCTAAAAAGGGATTGACAATATCGGAAGCTTCTTTATGACTAGAGGGGTATAGCCTTGTGTTTATGAACTTGAGTTTTGGAGCCAGACTGCTAAGTTTCCAACCTCTAAACTGTCATGTAATTTCTATGTGACCTTGGGCAAATTATTATCATCTTGGTGTCTCAGTTTCTTGATCTATAACACAGGAATAAAACAGGGTTTCCAAATTGGCAGTGGAGAATAATAAAAGAGTTAATAGATTTAACAGACTGGGAACAAAACCTGGCAGATAATAAGCACTCAATATATGTTTGCTGTTATTATTAAGAGACCATGAATCACTTGTTTTTGTAGCATCAAATAAAGCAGATGCATGCACATACACACATCTGATAGTTATTTAAATAAAAAAATAAAACATAAATCAACAGAGTACATTTTAATTAAATCAGCTAATGGCATAGTATAGATCAGTTGGGAAAGTGAGTTTACTTCACAAATTATTTCTAACATGGTTCCTCATAAAACAGTAGGACTTCATTAGATATAGAGTTTAAAGGGAACATTAAAAACATATAATGTATAACCACACAGTTTGCTTAACAGCTCCTTTTAAAATTATTGTTATTCGGAAACATTTTTAATTTAAGGGAGCTATTTGAATGAATTTCTGAAGGAAATCGATAACCCTGTTTATTCAGTCCCTTGAGGTCACTGGGTCATAGCAACTACCAGTGTTCAGATATTTGGGAACTGTGAAAAAAAAAAAAGCAACAGGTTTGAAGTATCCTTAAATATGAGAAGGGCATGGAGAAACAATTCATCACAAACAAGTCGTTAAAATTAAAAGTGTATTCTTAAATCGTTTCTTGATTAAGAACAAATGCTCCATTAATCTGGAACATATTGACTTGAGTACACAAGTAAAGTCAAAGAGAGCAATGACTGACTTGACATGGAACACAGTATCCTGTGTGTTCCCATCTCAAAAGTTTTGTAAGAACAGACTCCACAAAAGATAACTAGATACAGTGAATTGAACAGAAAACAGCATCACGCAATGATGCAAAGGTAAATTTTTAAAAAAATCTAGATAACAGAGAACATTGTGTACCAGCACCCATGAAACTTCTTCCATCTATAGATTCTGAGAACATTCCATTTATTTCAGAATGAAAATAAGCCTAAATCCAAGATCAAAAATAAATAAATAGGGACGCCTGGGTGGCTCAGCTGGTTAAGCAGCTGCCTTCGGCTCGGGTCATGATCCCAGCGTCCTGGGATCGAGTCCCACATCGGGCTCCTTGCTCATCCGGGAGCCTGCTTCTCCCTCTGCCTCTGCCTGCCATTCTGTCTGCCTGTGCTCACTCTCTCTCCCTCTCTCTCTCTCTGACAAATAAATAAATAAAATCTTTAAAAAAAAATAAATAATAAATAAATAAATAAATAAAAGGCATACATAAAAGAAATAAAGTACCTAATTTTAAAGAAACTTGGTATCCTTTCCCCCTAACCCCCATCTCCATCTCCAAGTTTTAGTTAAGTGTGTGAATGTGTATTAAAAACCAGGACAGATAGCTTTGAAGAAAACTCTAACAGCATAATTGGATACAGATTTTCTTTGGACCATATAAAAGCTGCATTTCTTAAGGCAGCACATAGTACTTGGTAAATAAAATATTAGATGTCCATCAATGTGAACTGTGCATAAAAAATCACTGATATGCTTTAAAAAAAAAAAAAAAAGATCAGGTGTACCTGGGTGGTTCAGTCGGTTAACCGTCTGCCTTCGGCTCATGTCATGATCCCAGAGTCTTGGGATAGAGTCCCACATTGGGCTCCCTGTTCAGCAGGGAGTCTGCTTCTCTGCCCCTCCCCTGGCTGGTGCTGTTTCTCTCAAATTGATAAATAAATAAAATCTTAAAAGAAAAAAAAAAAGATTTGATATTAACATCTGTATGAGGACGATACAGTGTTTTAAAAAACTGAGTCTTGGGGCACCTGGGTGGCTCAGTGGGTTAAGCCTCTGCCTTCAGCTCAGGTCATGATCTCAGGGTCCTGGGATCAAGCCCCATATCGGGCTCTCTGCACAGGAGGGAGCCTGCTTCACCCTCTCTCTCTGCCTGCCTCTCTGCCTACTTGTGATCTCTCTCTGTCAAATAAATAAATAAAAATAAAAAAAGAAAAAACAAAAACCTGAGTCTTGTTTTGGACTAGCCATTAAAATATGTCATATATTCTTTGGAAAAGCTTCAGAATTTCACCTTCTAGAAGATGAATTCCATGAGGAAAAGAACTTTTTTCTCTCTCAGTCATTACTATTTCCCCAGAGCAATGCTTAGGTCACAATAGATGCTCAATAAGTATTTGATGAATTCAGCCATGGATGAAACCATAACTTGGATAATACCTGTTGTGATTTGTAAATTTAACAGTTGGCCTCAGAATTTTACCCTCTGTAGTCGGCTCCCTTTCCATGCCATTCCATACCGTCTTTATACCCAGTAGAAGGTCCACAGAGATGTCTCCTAATGATGAAGAGAAAGAAAATATCCATGAAGGATTGTAGTGGCTTCAGATAAATACTATGTGCAAAAAAACTTCCCAAATGCCATTTTCTATAGAATGGTACAAAACATTATGATAATTTTTCTAAGACCAGAATAAATTCTTCCAAAGTCAAACAAAATTTGACATAAATTTTAGAGTCAAATTCAAGATAGAATACCATATGACCTTTACTAAAATAGTATTCTTCATTGCAGACTTCAAAACAGGGAAAGAAAAAAATTTTCTAGAAAAATTTTCTAGAAAGGGAAGAGAAAAAAGAAAGTAGAGACACTACTCTAAGGAACTGTAACCAGACTTTCTTTTGAGCACCTTATTTTTCCCAAGGTTTTAATCTTGAAAGCAAGATAGCAAAGAAGATAGACAAAGAGCCAGTACAGGACTTTTCCTATTTATTAGATGTACACTCAGCTTGTGTTAGAGTATAAATTATGATAGCCCATGCCCATGAGAAACAAACAGTCCAGTTATAGGTACAAGACTAGCAATCAGGAATCAATGATATACTGCCTTACATCTCTTAATACTAAACTGCATAGAACTAATTCCAAATGACCTAGAGACAAGAGGCAATTCCATGCCTCACACAATGTCCAGCACATATTAGACATGCAATAAATACTTGAGAGGTAACTGAAGGCTAGAATGAACGGATGCATGGATGAATGAATGAATGGATGCATGGATGAATGAATGAATGATGAATGAATAACTGCTTTTAGAAGTTAACCCCATTTAGGATCCTGGAGGGTGATGTCCAGCATTTGGTCCGTGTCTCCCACAAATAACATCTCAATTTTCATTTCCATCTTCCATGTACTTTTCCGTCTTCACACATATGATGGAAGCTGTGTCAACCTTATGCGGAAAAGATGGAAGGGTAGAAAACACAATTGTCCTCTTGATAATATTGGGTGGTCTTGGAGGTGCTCGCTTCGGCAGCACAAATACTAAAACTGGGTGGTCTTGGAGGCTCAAATCGCCATGATTCACCTGCTGTGACCAGTCAGAGTCTCCTTCTTAGGAATTAATTCTAGGACACTCAGTGAGTGGTGACCGATTGACAGATTAACTGTTTGCTTCTGAGCCTGGGGCCATGCAAGTTCAAAGCCTGGGCAGTCATCAGAGACCCTGTGCAAGAAAAGCAGAAGCAGCCAGTTGGGATAGAAAGAGAACTTGAATAGAAGCAGATTAAGAAGCAACGTCCAGAAAAACATGGTCCTTGAAATGGAGACAAGTTGAGAGAGAAGAAATCTGTTCACAGAGAAGTGAATCTGTCCTGTCACTTCCGGGATCAGTTTTATCTGGATTCCAGAGAGACCTCTTTCTCTCTCTTAAATGAAATGACTTTGGACTAATTCCTATTTCTTATGAGTAAAAAAAAGCCCCATTCAAATACTTATTATTCCTTTTCCCACTTTAATTTACTAATATTGTTTCTACCTAGCATTACATGGTATAAGCGTTGGCTTGGAACTTAGTTCTTAAAGCCATTTTAACTACTTGATTAGGCTGAGAGAGTTCCTATATTTTCATAGAATCTTACAGCGTTCTGAGAGAAAAGACTAATGAATTGCTTCTATGAGTTTCTATTCCACTCAAATTTTTAAAAGCGAATATTTTCAATTGTTATTAATCGAGCTAAGCATGCAAAAATGTCATCTATAACTTTGAGGAGGGTGTTTTGGGCTAGTCTTGAAAATATTTATTGAAACAAAATATTTCATCAGTTTTATGGGGCTTTTGTGTGAATCTAGCAAATTTAGCATTTATACAAGGTCTGAACACCATAGGAAAAGTTCTAAAATGAATTATTTAGGCATTCATATCCACAGTACAAGAAAAAGATGAAACAGAATTTTTCTTCACATAGTTGACCAAACTTCCCAGTGATTTTTTTTTTTTTAAGTGCTTTGCTAAAACAGCTTGGGGGTTCCCACTTTAAAAATTAAACTCCTGGTGTATATTTAGCTATTGGGTGTTTTTATTTTTATTTTATTTTATTTTTTTTGCCCCTGGGTACAGTGTTTAATTTGTACATCTCAGTCATCTGAATGATCTTGGTGCTCTGAAGCTATTTCCTGTGGAACACTCAAACCTTCCTCTCAAAGGTCCTTGAAGCTAGCTAGACCCAGCAGATACCAGGCTTCCAGGAGCTCACTATTCTTCACTCCTGGAGGGCTTCATTCTTCACTCCAGAGGGCACGTGGGTGGCTCAGTCTGTTAAGTGTCTGCTTTCAGCTCAGGTCATGATCCCAGAGCCCCACATCTGCTCCCTGGTAGGCAGGGAGTCTGCTTCTGCCTCTTCTCTTCACTCTGTGCTCTTTCTCTTCTCTCTCTCAAATAAATAAATAAAATCTTAAAAAAAAAAAAAAAGGTGCCAGAATACATGCTCATGAAGGAGATAGATCCCAGAGCTCTAACTTACACCTAGAGTGTTGGGATAAGAGCCAAAAATCTCTAGGAGTGTGACCTTTAACCAGTTATGCTTAAGAGAGGCTCATGCTAAGAGGAAATAAGATTGTAAGTGATCTTTTGGTGACCCCGTCACCTATAGAAGACAAAAAGTTTGATAGTCTTGTTCTTGGAAAATGTCTATGAAGATTTAGCAAAACCACTTGATGAGTAGGTTAACATAAGGTTTCCGGCTGGAACTCAAGCCGTAAGACTGCAAATAAACTCTTCAAAGGAAAGGTAGATCGAGGTGTCCATAGTACAGTCAAAAGGGGTGTCTATGCCTTGGTCAATAATTACATACATAGAAAGAGCCCAAATCACATCTTTAATTTTCCTTATAGCACATCAGATTTGGCCCAGAAAAATGCAGTAATTTATAAAAGCTACAGAGGAAAAATTGAAAAGCTTTGGAACTATTAAAAAGTATTGGCTCTCAGGGCACCTGGGTGGCTCAGTCGGTTAAGTGTCTGCCTTCGGCTTAGGTCATGATCTCTAGGTCCTGGGATTGAGCCCCGCATCGAACTCCCTGCTCGGATGGGAGTCTGCTTCTCCCTCTGTCTATGCCCCTCCCCATGCTCATACTTTCTCTTTCACTTGCTCTCTCAAATGAATAAAATAGTAAAAAAAAAAAAAAAAAAAAAGGAAAAGTATTGGATCTCGAAACTCAAATCTAATTCCAAATTGAGACTAATACCCGTAACTCACAATTCTGGCTTCAGATCATAGGACACAGGAAACAAAGAACAGAGATTTTAAAAAGTATGTTCTCTCATCTTAAATATTTGCTTATTGACAGATTTCCAGGTTGTTCTTCTTTGTCCCCCCATGTAATAGTATTTGACATTCTCTTTCTCTTTCTTTATTTATAAACACTCAACATCCTCAGGCCTCAGTCTGCAACCAAAACGAAGGCATAGATCTGCCCACTGAGTTACAGGCTTCTCCCTACTATACCTACCTAGAAGGAATCTTGGGCTCCGAAGAGTTTTTCCTAACGCCCAAGAGATTCTGGCACTTGAGCGTTTTGAGGGTTGAAAACCAACCGGCAGTGCTGTTTCAGACTCTCCTGGCTTTTTGCCATGGTCCGTGGGGCAGCAGTGTGTTTCCTGTCTTAGGATCCTTACAGAGACCATGACCTTCCCCCACAGGGTTCCTGGTGTCCCCAGTGCCGCATAGCACTGCGATGCCATCCAGGCCTGGGCTTCCCTTCAGTCTACGCTGCTTTTCTCCAGAAATGGGGCAAAGATTTCTAATCCCTGAATTCACAGGGCTCAAACCATTCCTTGCCACCCGGCCCAGGAATGAGATGCCCCGTTATCCTCTTTATTTCCTTTGTTCTCAGCTTCCAAATCCTTCTCGGTCGGGGCTTCAGACACAAGACTTCCTCCTCCCCTCTCTCCTCCCTTCTCCAAATGCAAATCAGACATACAAATATATGCCTGGGAGGATTGCTGAATCCAAAAAGCTGTTCTCCGTTTCAGCTAAGAAAAGACCTCGATCTACATCTACATTTGCTCCTTTCAAACGCCAGACTACAATAGTTAATAAAGATGAGATACAGAGTCACCTTTATGCCTTAGTCTTGTGTACTTGCCGTAGGACGGACATCGTGGTTCTTCCTAGCTTGCCAAAAAATGCGAGGGGAAATGTGCTGAAGTAGCAGCAAAACTCGGGGCTGGCAAGGTCAAGTGACATGTGCTATTGTTCACAGGAAATAATGGCAAACGGAAAGATTTTCCATCGTGACAAACAGATGGAATAGCCATGGAGAGAAAGAAGAGAGAAAAACGGTAGAGTAAACACAAGTTGGGAGCTCCGCTGTCTGAATTAATAGGTGTTAGACATGAAAGAGAGGGTCGGAAGTGGTTTGTAACAGCATCAAGATAGAAGCCGTTTTAGGGGCGCCTGGGTGGCTCAGTGGGTTAAAGCCTCAGCCTTCGGCTCAGGTCATGATCCCAGAGTCCTGGGATCGAGCCCTGGGATCGAGCCCCGCATCGGACTCTCGGCTCAGCAGGGAGCCTGCTTCCTCCTATCTCTCTGCCTACTTCTCTGCCTACTTGTGATCTCTGTCTGTCAAAGAAATAAATAAAAATCTATATAAAAAAAAAAAAAGATAGAATCCGTTTTACCAGGATAATTTTATGTCACCTGGTGTTATGCATGGTTTATACAGCATGAGGAGCTTGGAAGTAGAAAAAATGAGTTTCCAGTGGGAAGGGCCAGAACTGACTCAGACACAGGACTCCGGGATCCTAAGACAGGAAAACAACCTCAGACTCAACAACCTGAGTTGACCCAACAGTGACCCAGGAGAAGCAACGACCCAAAGGGGGCTGCCAAGGTGGGAGCTAAAACAGGGAAGAAAGAGAGAAGCTTGAATGAGAAAAGGTCACAAGGGCCTGAAAGAAGATTGTGTATTGAAAAACAAGGGCTCGCTTGCCAGAAAGACAAAGCTGGTTTAGGACAAAAGTATGCTCTGGAAATCCTCAATCATTGAGGCAAGAGGAAAGTTGTTTCAAAAGTAGGTAGTTCGGGGACTCCTGGGCGGCTCAGTTGGTTAAAGCGGCTGCCTTCGGCTCAGGTCATGATCCCAGCGTCCTGGGATCGAGTCCCGCATCGGGCTCCTTGCTTGGCAGCGAGCCTGCTTCTCCCTCTGCCTCTGCCTGCCACTCTGTCTGCCTGTGCTCGCTCTCGCTTCTCTATGACAAATAAATAAATAAAATCTTAAAAAAAAAAAAAAGTAGGTAGTTCGTAAATAGATTATTACTTCCAAAATAGAGACAGATCGGTACTCTAAAGACCAAATCTTATGGTGTCCATGCTGTTTCTCATCCTTCTAGAGCTGTGAGACTTACCTACTAAGTTCCAGATGCAAAGTTCCGCTCAATTGACTGAAGAATGACTGAGATCTTAAGCAAACTAGATCACCAGGTTCTGTGGTTTTCACAGAGTCTGAATCCGTGCCATCCCCTTTTCGGAGTGAATACCTAAGGATGTTTCCAAGGCATCACAATATTATGTTGGCCTAGTTACAACGGAGAAAGTGTCCTTTCTAAACTCCGTGTGTGTGTGTGTGTGTGTGTGTGTGTGTGTGTGTGTGTGCGCGCGCGCAAGCAGGCTCGCGGGTGAGGTAACAGTCTCTATAAACATTCCCAAGGAAGAAATGTATCCCTAGCAAGACTGTCAGACACAAACCAGCCTGACTTCAAAAAAAAAAAAAAACAGAATTCACACATCCGAGTGTGTACTGTTGCTTTTAAAGTATCCATTTAGAAGGCTGCATACTGATATTAATAAAGGGAAGGGTCTAAACATTTTTTGGAGTTCCTTTTTGAAGATGGTCTTCATTTTCTGTGCCACGATTTTGGAATGTCTTTATGATAATGTAGCTTCATCTTTTGAGTGTAAATGTGATTTATAAATAACCAAAAGTAAGTCAGAAGCAAATCTTAAGATGATAGATAATTAAATTGGGCAATATCATAAGGAGGTAAGCTGAACTTTGGAAAAGCTTGTAGATGTATTTACCTTATTTTGTTACATCTCACACTTTCTTTTTGGAGATAATTTTGTTGCTTTTGCTTTCGTAATCAGTAACATCCTAAATTCTGCTCCTGACAAAGAAAATGGGTTACATGTGTGTATGTTTGTTTCATCACACAGTGAAAGCAAAGAATCTACAGACTTCATTTACATTTAGCAGGGAAAAAAAAAATGTTGCTCCAGATATAGTTAAATCCACCATTGGTAACTAAGCAGAACACTTGCAACTAAGTCAAACACACACTTCTAAAAAGATACATCAATGGGCGCCTACGTGGCTGAGTTGGTTAAGCATCTGCCTTTAGCTCAGGTCGTGATCCCAGGGTCCTGGGATTGAGTCCCTGTTTGGGTTCCCTGCTCACGGGGAGGTCTGCTCCTCACTCTCTCTCTCTCTGCCCTTCCCCCAGCTTATGCTCTCTCTCTCTCATCCTCTCTCTCAAATAAATAAATAAAATCTTCTGAAAAAGTAATAAAAATTAAAAAATAAAAAGATACATCAAAAGATGAGATTACTTCTAGCAAATTCTTTCCATCTTCTATGTAAAGGTCTACTCGGCAAAGCAAAGATGCTTTAACAGGAATTTTAATATGGTTTATAGTATCATATTTTATTAAAGATTTTTCTCCTTTTGAAAATGTTTTTTAATACCCTCTCATATGCTCCTCAGTTAGAACTATTAATGGTTGTACATTTTCCCCCTATGACTGATATGGGAAATTCTTAATACTAAATGCAGTAAAATAATGTTTTGCTATAAATTCTAGAACTTGAATTCGATATAAAGTCATTCTTACCAGGCTTTAAATTATATCAACTCAATGAAACTTATTTATGCAAAATGTTACTTCCTACCACTGTGCTCATTGGCAAACAATGCTGAGCTGGGTGTTTTATAGCTTCTAAAATAATTATTCAATATGATATTAGGTTATAGAATGTGGGGCACAAATCCCTGAAGCCTAGAGAGGCGCTAGGAGGTAGAGTCCACTATCTTTCAACCTCACCATGGTTATGCTTAAATCTGATGTCTTTCCTACCTATTTAACTTGCTTCCTCAAATACAGAATATATGTTTCAAAAGTCAAACCGTACTAAAGTCAAAAAAGCGGGAGGGAGGGGCACCTGGGTGGCTCAGTGGGTTAAGCCTCTGCCTTCGGCTCGGGTCATGGTCTCAGGGTCCTGGGATCCAGCCCCGCATCAGGCTCTCTGCTTAGCGGGGAGCCTGCTTCCGCCCTTCTCTCTCTGCCTGCCTCTGCCTACTTGGATCTCTGTCTATCAAATAAATAAATAAAATCTTAAAAAAAAAGAAAAAGCGAGAGGGATACCAACATTGCAATACGTGAGTACAGGCAATGGAGAAAGGGGTCAAAGGCTAGGCTGAAAATAGGTAGACTTACAGACTAAGTTCTCTTTCTTTCATCATTGAATGAAATTTAGTCTAGAGATTTTGTCAAAAGACATAAAAGGATATCATTTCTCTGAGATGTTGCCTCTAGAGCATGGGCACCTTACTTCAGCATTACCAGCACTTTGGGCCGGAAAATTCTTTATTGAGGGTGGAGTGGATTCTGTACTGGGGACTCTAAGATGTTTCACAATATCCCTCGCCTTTGCCCGCTAGATGCCATTAACATCGCTATTCCCAAAAATGACAGCCAAAAATGATTCCAGACATAGCTAAGTGCCCCCCCGGGGGGACAGAATCTTCATTCTTCACCACTCCTAAGTTGAGAATCACTGCCTGAGAGCAACTGTTTTGGTATTTAGAAGACGTTTCTGACAGTAAGTTATGGAAGGTTGACATCATGCCGTTTATTATTCGTGTTGGTTTAGTGTTTCGCCACGCGTAGCTTAGGGTCAGGATAAAACACCCTGATCCGTGTAACGTAAATTCTCACCAACTATGTTCCCATGTTCTTAAGTTCTCTTTAAACTGTGAACCTGTGTTTATACCTACGTTTCCTGCAGTCGCCCCAAACGGTCGCACGTAAGAAGAAAAGTGCACTGCTTACAGACAAGAAAACATTTCATATGGCCAAAGATAGCACATGCTAGCTTTGCAAAGTGTATCTCAAATGTCTGCAGCATTTCATGGCAACAAAAGTTGCTGTAGAGTAAGTGGGTCAGAATTACCATTGGTGAAGTGGTCCCCGAAATACCTTTGGATTATTATAGGCCAGGCCCAAGCAAGCGAGGCTCATTGGATTTGAGAGGCAGCCCTTGGAGGCGGTTAAAATATCCCCAGTCAGATAGCATTTGCAAGAAACACGGGTCTGAGTTAACCAAGTGGGCGCCTGGTAAGACTTCAAATACTCTGAGAACAAGCCTGATTCTGTATGTTACGCAGAAGCTTCGGGTCTATTCTTGCTCAGCCCCAGGAGTCTAGTAGGCAAGCGACAAAAAAAGACAAACTTCAAATTTCGGTCCAAGAAGGAGCAGGTTTTATGGAACATAACACTAACTCGGGAGCAAAGTAAGCGCTTAAACAAAGTGCAAACTCCGATAGCAAGTGAATTAAGGTGCCCACAGTGGCCTTCCAATTTCCTTGGCAACAAGGAAGGATCAGCGAGTTTTAAAATGCATGTGTGCTACACCTGAAACTAATATTACACTTTATGTTGACGAACTGGAATTTGGGATGCCTGGGTGGCTCAGCTGGTTAGCTCGCTAGTTAGTCTTCGGCTCAGGTCCCACATCAGGCTGCTTGCTCAGCGGGGAGCCTGCTTCTCCCTCTGCCTGCGGCTCCCCCTGCTTGTGCGTGCTCTCTCTCTCTGACAAATGAATAAATACAATCTTAAAAAACAAAACAACAACAACAAAAAAACAACGAATTGGAATTTAAACAAAAATGTAAAAAAAAAAAAAAAACCATAACCAAAAGAAGGATAAAAACCATATGACTATTGGGATGCCTGGGTGGCTCAGCCGGTTAAGCCGCTGCCTTCAGCTCAGGTCATGATCCCAGGGTCCTAGGATCTAGTCCTGCATCAGGCTCCTTGCTCAGTGGGGAGCCTGCTTCTCTCTCTGCCTCTGCCTCCTTGTGCACATGCTCACTCTCTCTCTCTCTCTCTCTCTCTGACAAATAAATAAATAAAATCTTAAAAACAAACAAACCATATGACTATCTCAATAGATGCAGAAAAATCCTTTGACAAAGTACAACCTCTGTTCAGGACAAAATCTCCAAACAACAGAGTAGCAGAAAGAGAAATTAAGAAAACAACCCCATTTACAATCGCACTAAAGAATAAAATACTGAGGAATAAACTTCACGGAAGGGATGAACGACTTGGAGTCTGCAAACCATAAAACATTGATGGAAGACACTGAAGACGACTCCGAGAGTTTTTTTCATGAATCAAAAGTATGGAGATCAGGGGCGCCTGGGTGGCTCAGTGGGTTAAGTCTCTGCCTTCAGCTCAGGTCATGATCTCGGGGTCCTGGGATCGAGTCCCGCATTGGGCTCTCTGCTCGGCAGGGAGCCTGCTTTCTCCTCCTCTCTCTCTCTGCCTGCCTCTCTGCCTACTTGTGATCTCTTTCTGTCAAATAAATAAAATCTTAAAAAAAAAAAAAGTATGGAAATCAAAGTCCTCACGGAGCTATAGAAATGTACAAGGCCATCCTATTAATAAGATGGAATAATAAAAGTAAGCAAATAAAAACAAATCAATAAATAAAACACCCATGCATGCCCACTTGATGCATGCTCATACCGGAATCCTGATGCCAGTAATCCGACCGATCGACAAAGCACAGACACTCTCCTTCTGGCTTTGCAAACACAAAACCAGTTACTCTACTCTTGATGTTTCAGTAAGTAGCACTTCTCACGTATAATAAAGGCCACCGTGAACTGTGTGAAAGTTTGCAGGGCCTGGGGACAGGGAAACTGGCTGAAGACCAGAGTCATCTACATTGTGTCCTCCCGACAAACTCCAAGCTCCTGAGAAGACAGCTTTACCAAGGGTCAGAAATACGGGCCCGAGGAGCATGTGGATGTGAGCTATGCGGCCCCTGCTGCTCTGACATTCCAGCTGGGAGAGGCAGGTCACACAGCAAGCTGGAGAAGCAGGGGAAACGTGGGTTGTTGGGATGACCACATCCTTAGCTGTTTACTCTTCCATCTGAATCACCATCACATCTTACTTGCATCTGAGACCCGGAAACCTTTCTCAATGGCCCAATACTGCTTCTCGAAACAATCGTCGTTTTCCAGCAGCAATACGCTTTTCTACTAAATATTTTTGGCTGCAGCATATTTTGTAACCGTTTCATCCAAAGCTGAGCATTATCAATCGTACACATCAAAAGATAGGAAGTAAGCATGAGCTGAAAAACATGCAGGCGTTGGAGAGAAAGGGAGAGGGGGAGATAGAAGAGATCAGATAAAGCGATAAAATAACGAGAAAGGAGGTAATTTCTGTGGATTGAATAGGAGAGAGAAGCTACTTCCTAAGGCTTTGGGGGAGGTCCATTTTCCACACCAAAGATGGGAGCAGATTGAGAAACCTGGACCGATTGTCCTCACTCCTTTCCGGAGATTCTGAATCTGTAGGCATTAAATGTACCATTAAAACTATATACAAATTCTTTTCCTCAGAAGTAAATTACATTGTTTTATTACTACAATATGTATCTCAAGAGGCAAGTAATTATTTTTAGTGGCTGGATAGGAATTAGCTCCACAAATAAAGGGCAGTTTGGAGAAATTAGACTCATACTACAGCCAACAGGATTGTGTTTCTCTGGACTTCCAGGTAGCGCTAAATCCTAAAACAGGCCTAAGCTCGAAGAACCAGTCTGCAAATTTTGCACTCCTGTGCATTCTCACTAACATCATCCTTCACACACATCTTTGTCCCCCTCCTCCTCTGGGCACCTCAGATAACTCCAGGACAAGGAACTGTAAACAGAAGCCTGTGGCCCAAAGCACAAAGTTTTATGGATAAATGTTTCCGCACGCAAGCAAATGGAACAAAAGAGAGGCAGAGATGTGTACTTTATATTTAACAGCTATAGTCTTTCAAATTGCAGTTATGCATAAATTAATTTGTGTTTAAATCCTAATCTGGTCATTAAAAAAAAAAAAAAAAAAAAAAAAACAGAGACCCAGCTCAATGCCTCATCACAATCCCACCTTAAAAAATGTAATATCTTGGGGTGCCTGGGTGGCTCAGTTGGTTAAGCATCTGCCTTCAGCTCAGGTCATGATCCCAGGGTCCTGGGATCAAGTCCCACATGGGACTGCCTGCTCAGCAGGGAGCCAGCTTCTCCCTCTCCCTCTGCAGCTGCTCCCACCCCTTATACTCTCTATCTAACAAATAAGTAAATAAAATCTTAAAAAAAAAAAAAGAGTAATACATTTACCTGTCTTCAAGTACTAATTACTTTTTCTGAAAATTCTGCCACATTTTGCTATTTCTCTGACATTTAATATATTTTATTTAGAATTCCTATCCTGGGTAAGTGGTATCTTCAAGTCATATGTGTAGGATTTCTTAATAGGTGTTCACAACTATCCGTACAAAGCATGGATATTCATTTTAAGACACAGTTTGAAATTTTGGGTGGTAATTTGATAAGTAACAGCTATTGGATAGTTGAAGAGAATAAATACATACAAGTATTCCCTTTGTGTCTGATTTAAAAAACTTAACATTTCATTCATGGTGTCTTCTCATATTAAATTTCTTGGGGTCATCCGATCTCGATGGTAAAAGGGCAGAAGAAGGAGAGAGAGGAGAGGAGCTCTGAACGGATAGTGAAAACATATGGTGTCCATCTTGCAAGCAGAAGGCTCCCTGGTATTATTGTGACTCTCCCTGTGTTCAGAAAGCTGGAATAAGCCAGTAGGCAATCTGCTGTCTAGTCAGACGGGTGCCAGAAACAGGTGGTGCCGACCTAACCTTTTCCTTCCACCTTAGCAAATACTCAGCAAATCCTGCACTAGTCCCCATAGTCTTGCTTTAAAACATTTATTAGATGAAAACCAAGTGTTTAAAAAAAATGACAGTTCATAGGGCTCATGATGCCTAAAATGGCGTTACCCCTTTTCTCCTTTACACTTTTATAAATTATGGAATTTAAAAAAATTTTTTTTAAATTTTATTTTTTATAAACATATAATATATTTTTATCCCCAGGGGTACAGGTCTGTGAATCGCCAGGTTTATACACTTCACAGCACTCACCATAGCACATATCCTCCCCAGTGTCCATAATCCCACCCCCCTCCCAACCTCCCTCCCCTCATCAACCCTCAGTTTGTTTTGTGAGATTAAGAGTCACTTATGGTTTGTCTCCCTCCCAATTCCATCTTGTTTCATTTACTCTTCTCCTACCCCCTTAACCCCACATGTTGCATCTCCTCTCCCTCATATCAGGGAGATCATATGATAGTTGTCTTTCTCTGATTGACTTATTTCACTAAGCGTGATACCCTCTAGTTCCATCCACGTCGTCGCAAATGGCAAGATTTCATTTCTTTTGATGGCTGCATAGTATTCCATTGTGTATATATACCACTTCTTCTTTATCCATTCATCTGTTGATGGACATCTAGGTTCTTTCCATAGTTTGGCTATTGTAGACATTGCTGCTATAAACATTCGGGTGCATGTGCCCCTTTGGATCACTACGTTTGTATCTTTAGGGTAAATACCCAGCAGTGCAATTGCTGGGTCATAGGGTAGTTCTATTTTCAACATTTTGAGGAACCTCCATGCTGTTTTCCAGAGTGGTTGCACCAGCTTGCAGGGAATTTTAAAATTTTAATGAGCATATTTTAATTGTTCACTGTGTGAGTTTTGATAACTGGTATGTACACCAAGGTAATACCACCCAAAAACAAGATACAAAGCATTTCAGTTACTCCAGAAATATTCCTCTTGCCCCTTTAGGCAGATCCCACTGGACTGATTACCATTACCATAGGTCATTTTGCCTCTCCTTGAAGTAAGACACCATATGCATTGTTTTGTATCTGGCTTCTGTTGCTCACTATTATGTTTTTGATTCATTTGTGCTGTTACACATAGCACTAGATTATTCCTTTTCACTGTTGTGTAATATTTCATTGTATGAATGTACTATAATTTGCTCATCTATTTTCCTGAATATAGATACTTAACATCCAGTTTTTCCTCCAATCATTCTTATATAAGTGTTTTTGTATACATCTATTTTTATATCACTTGGATAATTACCTAGGAATGGAACTCCTAGTACATAAATATTTAATTTTTAACCAACGGCAAATGATTCTCCAAAACAGTAGTAACGTTTTCTGCTACTGACAACAATGTGTATTTAAGTTTTTCTACACTCTTGCTAGTATTTGGTGTTGTCAGTCTTTTAGCACTTCTCCTGGGTATGAAGTGGTGTTTCATTATATTTAAATTGCATCTTCCTGATGACTTATGATACTGAGTATCTTTTCATGTGGTCATTGGCCTCATTCCCATGTGGGATTCTTAAAATTTCTTTCATGAAGTTTTTTTTCTTTTCTTTTGAAGTTTTTTTCTTCACATTTTTATTAGGCGTTTAACTTTTTATTATTGACTTGTAAAAGTTCTTTATATGTTCTGGGTCTTAATTCTTCATGAAATAGAAATGATAAGAATATTTTTCCCAGTCTGTTATGTGTCTACTTCTTTTGTTTTCATGAACAGAAACCTTTTAATTTTGATGAAACTCAAATTTTCTTTTATAGATGTTATCTTTTAAATTCTGTCTAATAAATCTTTGTATATCCCAGGAAGGCAAAGATCTTCTTACTTGTTTTCTTCTAGAAGATTTTTTGTTATAGCTTTTATATTTACATTTGTGTAGGAGAAGCAAAACTTTACTTCTACCCTCTTAGGGTCTCTGGCTAGTTCTGAGAATTAAATTGACATAAGACAGATTAACAGGAGAAAAGCAGCATACAGATTTTTACATAGATGGGGGAACCCCATAGGGAAATGAAGACCCAGAGAATTGGTTAGGCCGAAGTGTTATATACAAGGTTGAACAAAGAGAGACAACTGTAGAAAAGTAAAAGTATAGGGAAAATGAAGGAAGATAAGAATGATTTTAACAAGGTCTGTTTGTACAGATTTCTCTTGACTTCAGGCCCTTGTCTCTGGTTATAAGAATATTTCTTTCCTCCTGGTGTAAAAGGGCATCTTTCCTTTGGTAATTTCACCTCTTACTTTTAGGAAGAAAAAGGGAGGTCACAGTGTTCTTGCACCTGCTGTTTTTCAAACATCTTGAACTCAAAATAATCCTTATGCTAACAAGGCAAATTTTGGGGTGGCGTATACTGCTGATCTTCATTTATGATCCATTTCCAAATAACATTTTTGTGTATTGAGTGAGGTCAGATCAACAAAATTTTTTCAAAGGGACATCCAGTTGTTTCTACATCATGTTTACAAAATTATCTCTTCCTCATCATAGATTTGATTTGCCACTTTGGTCAGATACCAAGTATCTGTGGACGTATATATCATATATATGTATTTGTGCCCTATGATGTGTACATATCATATATTTGTGTGTGTGCCTATTTTTGGATTTTTAAATTCTGTTCCGTCAATCTGTCTATTGCTATGCCTATACCATACTGACCTGATTACTGTGACATTGTCTTAAGCTCTGAAATGAAGTAGTGTAAAAGCATCTGCTTTGTTCTTTATCAATATTGTTTTGGCTACTTCAGTTCTTTTGCATTTTTAGACTAACTTGTAATTTCTTCAAAAAGGCCTGCTGATATTTTTATGGAAATTGTATCATATCTATGAATAATTTGAGGGAAGATGGACGTCTTAACACTATTGAACTTTCCAATTCATGCATATGGTATTATTTAAGTTCATTAAAATTTTTTTCAGTAACGTTTTTAAATTTGCTCATCTTTTGTTAGATTTCTAGGTATTTAAGGCTTTCTGAGGGTATTCAAATGATATTTTAAAATTTCATTTATAGCTTTAATGATACAATACAATAGTAACACAATTCATTTTTGAATGTTGAAACTGTGTCTGAGACTTTGTTAAATTCACTTACTAGCTTCAGTAGTAATTATTATATATGTGTGGATTCCATGGAGTTTTATACACACAGTTTCACTTGTTCCTTTGTAATCATTATGTCTCTCTCTCTCTTTTTCTGGCTTTGTTGTAGTAAGTAGGACTTCTGGTACAATGCAGAATACAAGTAGCGACAGCCATTCCAACATTTATCCATGTATTTCTCTCTCTGGTGCTCTTACTTCTTTCCTGCATATCCTAGTTTTCACATGGCATAATTTCTCTTATTCCAAAAAACTTCTTTAAATATGTGCCATGGTACAGATCTGCTGCAGATGAAGTCAACCTTTTCTCCTTTCTGAAACTGCCTTAATTTCATCTTCATTTTTGAAGGCTACCTTTACAGGATATGAATTACAGGTGATTTTAGAATTTTATTTTAGAATTTTATTTTAGAATTAAGTGTAATTATTTTCTCTTCAAGCCTTCACTGTTTGTGATAAGAAGGCACCCATTATTCTTATCATGGTTCCCCTGTTTGTTGTCTCTTTTATTTTTCTATTGTATTTATTTATTTATTTATTTATTTAAGATTTTATTTATTTATTAAGAGATGGCGAGAGAGGGAATACAAGTAGGGTGAGTGGGAGAGGAAGAAGCAGGTTTCCCACGGAGCAGAGAGCTGGATGCGGGGGCTCCATCCTAGAACGCTGGGATCATGGCCTGAGCCAAAGGCAGATGCTTAATGACTGAGCCACCCAGGCCCCCCTATTTTTCTATCTTAAAAATAATTAAAAATATGACTTAGGTGAAGGTTTCTTCATACACTCTCCACTTAGGATTTTTTGTATTTCTTGATGTCTTTCACTAACTTTGGAAAACTCTCATTGTATCCTCAAATATTTTTTCTGCCTCATTCTTTCTCTCCTCTCCTGGGATAGCAATTAAACATGTATTAAGTCATTAAATTACAGATCTCAGATACTCTACCTCATTACTTTCATTGTTGGGTTTCTTTTCTCTCCATTTCATTTTGGATAATTTCTACTGACCCATTTTTAAGTTCACCAGTTCTTTTATTTTTTAAAATATGTTTAATTAATTTATTTATTTGACAGAGACAGAGAGAGACAGCAAGAGAGGGAACACAAGCAGGAGGAAAGGGAGAGGGAGAAGCAGGCTTCCCACTGAGGAGGAAGCCCGATGCGGGGCTTTATCCCAGGACCCGAGGGTCATGACCCCAGCCAAAGGCATGTAGACGCCTAATGACTGAGCCATACAGACACCCCTCACCAGTTCCTTCCTGTGCCCACTCCAGTTGTCAATAAATCCACTGAATAAATTCTTAATTTTCTATATATTTCATTTCTACCATTTCCATTTGCCTTTTAAAAAATGTTCACATCGGGCACCTGAATGGCTCAGTGGGTTAAAGCCTCTGCCTTCTGCTCAGGTCATGATCCCAGGGTCCTGGGATTGAGCCCTGCATGGGTCTCTCTGCTCAGCAGAGAGCCTGTTTCCCTTCCTCTCTCTGTCTGCCTCTCTGCCTACTTGTGATCTCTCTGTCAAATAAAGAAAATCTTAAAAAAAAGAAATATTCACATCTCTAATAAAATCCCCTTCTGTTCCCCCACATCATCCATCCTTTCCACATATTGATTATAGTTTCCCTAAAGTCCCTGCCTGGTAATTCCAATACCTGAGACATCTCAGTATTTGCTTCTGTTAACTGTGTCCTCTCTTTAACATGGATTATGTCTCCTTTCACCACTCTCATCACTTTTTTTTTTTTTCCTGTATTCTGGACACAATATGTAAAAGAACAATAAAGACTAAAGTAAAACATTATTTTCCACAGAAAAATCATACCCTTTCCTTTATCAGAGTGTAAGTGTGGTGTGCTATGTCAATCTAAACCACAATCTAGTTGTGTTTGGACATTCTTATAGGTTTAGTTAGGCTCAGTGTACCAGTGGCTTCAAATTATTTGAGAAGGGGATCAGAAATTTCCCTTCATTTGTGCTTGGGACTTTCAGAGCCGATGATACTCTGGAGAGTATTTGTAATATTCATGCAGCCTCTGGGTTTCTGAACCAGGGTCCATCTCTTTTTTGATTTATAGCCTTGTTATTAGATTTTTGAGTCAATGGAAACTTCTCTTTGCATTTCTGGCAGAATTCCTGAAGTTTAACCTTGGACCTACCAAAGACTGACTGTATGACTTGGGTGAACTTACTGAACTTCTCCATCTCTTTGCTAAAACAGAATAAGAATCATTATCCCCATGTTATATTAAGGAGTCACTTAACATTAAAGAGATAACATGTGTATAAAAAAGGCCAATGTGTTCTGGTTGAACTGAATATCAAAGTCAAAGTCAACTTGGCTATAGAAAAACAAAAATATTCTTTTTAGATTGATCTCTATCACTTATATTTTGAGTCCAATAGTGTTGAATCAATTGCTAAATCAGCAAGTATGTGCATTTTTCTACTACAGGCACATCTTCTTACAGATAAGAAAGCATTAAGTCAGTCTGAGTTACTAAAAAAGATGGCAGAAACACCTAATCGAACTGAAGACTAGTGGACTCCTGAAACGCTCTTATTATTGGTAATTTGCTCGTGATCTCCCAAACTTTAGCAAATGTGATATGATAATGCAGAAACCTGCTGAAAGACGCACAACATGGCTATTCACATTCTGCTGGGAGAAAGAAATAAATAAAAAGAGAAGGAAGGGAGATTACTCTCGAGTTCTTATCCAGCATTATTTCATCAACCATCTGCCATGCCTTCTCATTCATCGCTCTAGGATTATAGCCACATACAGTAGCACAGAGAGTTTCTGCACTCTATCTGTAACTGCAGTTTAAAATAAGAAGTTTGCATTGTTGAAATTAGCCCATATCCACTGCCAAAAGTACATGATCTAGTGGCTAACATGTAATGATACTATTTCCGAAAACTGTGTTGTAATTAAATGTCACAGTCTTGCATATATTTTAGACAACTCGGCACTAAAGTCAAGTCAGGTCACTGATAGAAAGTTATTGGTCAATGATCCCATTAAGCAAGTTAAAGGATGCTCTATATTCAAAATGACTTCATCTTCTCTAAGGATAAAACTACCACATGATCCCAAAGGATGTCTCCTTGTCCTCATGAGAACTCCATTAAAAATTAATATCTCCACCAATTACAATAAACTGTAAGGAGATTTCACATTTATTGTGGTGAAACTTTATTGTAATGAGAACATTGCTAGGGAAAAAAATATCCCCAAATAGCAGGGTATAAGGTCAAAAAAATAATTGAAAGGACCTTGTCTTCACCTTATTGTCTCACAAAAAGACCTAAGAAAATATTTTTGATCCAAGATTGCTTGTGGTATATAATTTACCATGCCCATATTTGGAAAGTCCTGTACTGAAGAGCAAATTAAACTCTTGAACTGAAGTAGTTCCTCTGAACTTGAGGAAAATAATTTTACTTTTGTAAGCTCTTCTTGTAAGAATGATTTCTTAGATAGGATGGACTTAACATACCTCTATTCCCCTCTCCCAGATACACAAAACAACAATGAAGAAGTAAAAATATAGAAAATATTTAGAAAGTATTAAAAATAGAATCAATGAACCACAGATTTTTTTGGAATTTCTGGGATTTAGAAGGCATTTACCAGCAGATCTTCAGCAAAACAGAACTGGAGGAAACCACAGGTTTCCAACACATGTAGGAGAAGCCTGCTGTGCAGGTAAGAGGTCTAAAGGTCTTTAAGCCCGGTGTCAACAATTCCAAGAATTAAGGGAAAACCCTGGGCATTTAAAAGCAGACTTAACTGGAGAGCTGCATTTGGAACAGCAAGCTAGTCTTGCTTTTCTTTCTTTCTCTTTCTTCTGGGCTGCATTGGCTTTAACCACTGGCTGCAGAGGGGTATTGGGGTTGGAGAAGTCTTGGTGGTGGTCAAGCAGTTACTGACTTCCAGAAACGATGGAAACTAACACCTGGAAGACAAGCTTCCATTCCAAATGCTTCTTCTCCATAAACTGACACAGATAATGGAAAAACAAAGGGCACACGAGTGTTGAGTCTCAAATTCAAAGTTATAGGCAGTCAAGAAGCACTAGACATTTTAAGAAAATCAATAATACGGCAGCTAGGCAATAAGAAAAAGAATACTTCCCCACCCCTGGATAGAGTTAATAAAGCTAACAGAAAGAACCAGAGTAAATATAAATATACTTGGAAAAATTTGAAGAACATTGCATCTATGAAATGTATTTCCTAGAGGTCTGAGAATAAAAAAGAAACAGGAATGAAAATCTCAATACAGAGGCAACTATGGTACGTATTGTGTTGTGAAATACTGGGCTAAAAAACCCGAGCTGAGACATTCTCACACAGAGCAGGACATATGGATAAAAAGAGAGAAAATGTTAGTGTAGAGTTCAGTAATATGAAGAGTAGATCCAGAAATTCCAAAATCTAGACTATAGAAATTACAGAATAAGAAAAAAGAGAAAATGAAGAAAATGTGATCCAATCTATACAAACCAAAAATTCTTGGTCTGAAGAAAAGATAGATCTTTAAGTCAAAAGTGCTTAGCCAGACTTTAAAAGAGCCAAAGCCACAGGCATCATTGTGAAATTTCAGAATTGCAGGGATTAATAAAATCCTGAGTCTTTTTAAAGAAAAAAAGAGAAAAACAGGCAACCAAAAAAAAAAAAAATCTGAAAAATCAGCCTGCCATCAGCATAACTTCTCAGGAGCATAATTCAATGCTAGAAGACAGAGATTATGATCTTCCAAATTAAAGGGAAGAATTCTTTCAAACCCATAATCCTATACTCAGCCAAGCTGGCATTAAAGTGAAAAATAATATAAATAAATATTCAGAAAATCAAAGCCTCTGAGTGTTTACCAAGCTAAGCAATCTCTGAAAAACTTAGTTGAGGAAACACAGCCACAAATAAGCAATGAATGACCAAAAAGGGCACGATATGGTCTCAAATATACAAAAGAGTAGTAGTAACACATTCCTCATAATACCTAAATAATTGTTGATGCGCAGTGCAGAAACCCAAAGCATAATAAACACTTGGAGCAAAAATTTCAGTTAAATTGACTATGGGAGGTGCCGGAGTTAGTGAGGAAGAAAATGAAAATGAAGTAAGACTATCATCCTTTTGGGGGAACAGATACAGGTAGTTTTAATCCTAGACATCAAATAGAAAAAATAACCTTTAAAAAGTGTCCTAAAATTGTAGAGTGTATTGGACAAATAGGATTTATAGCTTCTAACGCATAGTGTAAAGATAAGTGGATCTTAGAAAAAATACGAATTTGAAAATATCGTGCTTTCAATCTTCCTCTTGTCCCTCTGAGGTTAATGCCAAATGCAGTCGCTTCTGCCAAGAACGCACTACCTTTGCTGAAACGTTTCTAGCTATTTGTCTATTAGTATATTATTTTACAATATATGCTACATCATGTCATGATACCAAGAATTCCCTGACAACTAACAATTCTCTGAAACCAAAGGGGTTTATTAAATCCACCCAGGACAGGCTGCCATGCGTCTTTGCCTTTCTTTGAACTGACTCAGTGTCATCGGTGACTCCACTAGATGCACTTGAGAAATGTCTAGAAGAACTGCTAGCCCAGCTCTCAGTGGAGTACTGGGCTCTAGCTCAGCATCTTGATGTTGCCAAGGTCTGGTTCATACACTCTGGCATAATGAACTCCAATCGGAAAAGTAGCTCGTGCTTTTCATTGATAAAGCATGTATCCTGATAGGTAGAAACTAGTCTTCGGGGCCCTTGGGTGGCTCACTCAGTTGAGCGTCTGCCTTTGGCTCAGGTCCCGGTCTAGGGTCCTGGGATCAAGCCCCACATCAGGCTCCTCTCTCAGTGGGGGGGTCTGCCTATCCCTTTCCCTCTGCTTACTTGGCCTCTCTCTCAAATAAATAAATAAAATATTAAAAAAAAAAAGAAATTAGTCTTCCCTTATGTCCATTTAGATACAAGAAAAAGAAATTCAGGAAGGGAAGTCGCAGACAGTTTCAGTCTCCTCACATCATAAAATCCAGCTATTTACAAAAGGAGCTGGTCTCTCCTTACTTGTCCAGTGAGGGGTCCTGACGAAGGTGGGACAAAAGTGAACTTGAAAGAAAAACCAATGGTACCCAGGGATACTGTTCATTTAAGTGCATCATACCTGGGGCCTTTCTTGACACAGTGACACATTTCAAGGTCATGTTTTTGGGTTTTTTTTTTTTTTTTAAGATTTATTTGAGAGAGAGTGCGTGCACGCTCATGATAGCGAGTGGGGAGAGGGGTAGAGGGAGAGGGAGAGAAATCCTCAAGAGTCATATGTTCAAGCGATGGAGCCACCCAGGCACCCCTCCAAGTTTTGAGAGGTGGTTTTCTGTTTCACAGATGTATGCTTTTGAAGTTATCGTCAGACCATTATTTGATATTTTAGTAAATTTAGCTGTTCATTAGCTGAATATTCATGGATACCATTCATGCGCACACTGTGAATGGCAAAATGATATGTTCCAATTTCTCTATAATTTGCATCGTTTTTTATGAAATCCATGTAGAGCAAAATACAAAAGCTCCCCAGTGGACTTAATCTAGTAAATCTAAGGAAGCCGTTGTGATGTGCTTCAGACATGTGTGGACAAACTCTAGCCAACATTTACTCTGGCTGTTATGAGAGTTTGAAAGTACTTCGATAAAACTGACAATACAGAGTCCACAAGAATGAGTAAGTCCTCAGTTTAGCCCAGCAGCGCCCAGAAACCCTCTACAATAGAAGATGCTTCAGACATTGAATCCAGTCCTTGGAAAAGAAGAAGTGGGACTAGACACCCAGTTACTAAAACTGCAGCCAAGCCCCACTCCCGAGCCCAAACTCCTCTACTACAGCAGGAGACAATTTCATCGGAGATCAAAAGCTCAGAGGTAGGTGGTAATGACCGATTGAATGGGGTGACACGGGCACTTGCATAAGCACTTCCCATGTGAGAACCACAGGGACTGGGGGGTCCAGCATGTGATCTTTCACGGGACAGAACCGTGAGACCTCTTGCTGTGTGGGGAAGAAAACCAGAAATTCTGGATTTAATAGCACCACATACAATGCTTGAAACACCTTGCTACTTTTGTTGTTGTTGTTGTTTTGGGGGCGTCGGTTGTTGGTTTGGTTTTGGTTTTGGTTCTTGAATAACGCAGGAGAATTATGTAAGGGCCGCTAACTTGTGAAAGTAAGCCAGTCGTATACAGTCAACCTATGCTTTTGAACAGTTCTTTGATGGAAAATGACCATCTTAAATTGAGGAAAACAAATGACTACTTTTGGGAGTCTTTACTTTAGAGGGTTTTGCTTTGTCTCAGACACTGGATCTACCGTGTACACGAACACAGACACACACACAGCACGATGCTGCCTCACTGGTATCTATCGGGAGCCCCAGTCCATATTTCACAAATGCTTGTGGTTATTCCAAAAACAGAACTATTTAGATCTTCCTAGATGCCAGATGCCAGTCTTCAGAAAGCTGTATTATGATCCCCATTTTTTTGCAGTAAAACTAAGGCCCAGGGGCACCTGGGTGGCACAGCCTGTTAAGCATCTGACTCTTGGTTTCAGCTCAGGTCGTGATTTTGGGATCATGAGATCGAGCCCCAGGTAGAGCTCTGAGCTCAGTGGGGAGTCTGCTTGAGGTTCTCTCGGTCTAAAATAAAAAAATAAATCTTCAAAAACAAAACAAAAACTAAGGCTCACAGAGGTTAAGACACTTATTCAAGTTCACATAACTAGTATCTGGAAAGCCAAACCTTAAACTCAGAAGACAGGTCTACAGTTTTGCCACTCCACTATCTCTCACTGGCCTAAACAGCTTCTCTGCAAGGCTGTGGAACACATACTGCATAATTTAGTCCTTAAGAAGTAGACGAGAACTAATGCTTGTTATTTTCCCCCTATGGGAACCGGTTCAGCACCATAAAAGCTGCCATAATGTGGATTTGTACCTTGTGTCTTAGAGTAAGGACAGAGCATGAGCTCTACAGTACTGAAACGTGTCCAGATGAGAGTCACAATATTTATGCTGAGTCACACCATTAAACCAGGTCCCCGAAATAAGGTGGGTCAGTCCCAAGATCCATTTAAACTTTTATGTAGTCATTGGATTTAATCTTAAAATTGTACTTTTCCTGCTGGAGAATTAGCTAATTCACTTAAAAGATATCTCCCATCTTCCCTGGTGATCCACTCTTCCTGAACAACTGTAAGTCTATGGTGGTGTGTGGAGTATGGGAGGTTGAAAAACCTGGGTCTTCTCCCTGACTGCTGCCACATGATGGAGGCCAAGTCCTTCATTTTGTGCCTCCGCTTCATCCTCTGTAAGTGGTAACGATTTCTTTCACATCTAACACTGATATTCGAGCTCCCTACATCCTGTGTGGACGTTTCCATAAATTCCATGAGCATTTGAATAGAATAAAAATTTCTTGAGAAGAAGGATTGTGTTCATCTTAGTCATCCCTGCATGTGCGGTCTTGGCGCTCCTGGGTACTCTTCAAATATGTGTTGGATATTTGGCAATGTGAAAATATTTCACACATGTAATAAACAAAAGCAAAAATACAAACCAAAGTTTTCAGAAAGAAGCTTTGTACTAAGAACACTAACTAGGGAAGAGCCAGAAGTATTTAATTGGCAATTTATGCATTTTCTGGGAAAGATCTGGTAGGGTTCAGGACATGTTACCCCAAAATTTGGCACCTTGATATATATCGAATATCTTAAGCTAAAGGAGTTTGAGAAAATGGCAGTAAGGTCACTCTGACACAACCCCGACATCCTTCTTCCTTGAAACAGGTCATTAAACTCCCATGTGAAAGGTAACCTCCCTGTACCAGGAGGGAGGAAGACATTCTTAGCACCAGAGAGAGGGAATTGGGGGCCAAGAAATCTATACAAACAAACTTGTTAAACTAACACTTATTTTCCTAGTTACTTCTTCACCATCTACTACTCCTAACACAAACCCCCTCTGTCTTAACAGTCGCTTGCAAATTTAGTGTTTCTTTGTCTAAAATGTATAAAAGTTTTCTGCTATAGTCACTTCTTTAGTTTTCCATTCTTTTGTGAAGGCTCCCATGTACATGTACCAATTTAATAAAATTTGTATGCTTTTCTTATTAATTTTTGTCTGTCAATTTAATTTCCAGGCCCTGTCAGGGACTCTGAGAGGGTCGAGAGAAAACTGTTTCTTCCTTACAGATTGAATAATGAGTCCTTCTTCTCAGAATTTGACTCTGTGAAGCTCTCAAATGCCTTTGCTTCTCCTGCAGTTTTTATTTAATTCATTATAGCTTGAGAGTTGCCAATAAATATATCTCACACACATAAGATAAGTGCTATTACATCACTGTCCTTCCTCTTCTAGACAGAGTTCACACAAGACAACAGACAACTAGAATGCTGTCTAGACATATGCACTCTTTTCAACGAGCACCCATGTCTCACCAGCACCTACGCTTTGCAGACAGCTCACCCAATTTGATTTGTCAACATTAAATTTGGACACACACATATACACACGATTACTACCTTGAAGATTAAAGATGACCAATGATTGGATACTAAGAAATGTTCAAAGCTGTTCTGCAAAGTTTCTAGGTCAAATGTGAACAACTACCACCTACTTTTTGGCAGGTATTTTGCCCCTGAAATTATGAATTTGAGTTCTTCCACTTTTCTCCACATCTTTTCTAAAAAAAATTGCTATTGCCACTACAAGTTCACTTAAGTGCAGTCAAATTAGTTTTAAGATGATAGCAAATGGAGACTGGGAGTTAATTTTACACTGTTGTATTTAAGTTGTATAACTGAATCTTATGTATGTGAAGTTCCTCTAATTATTCAGGAAGTAATTTTTATAGGATTAAAAGAGAAGAATGGGATAACTTCTTAAAAATCAATAAACATGCTCTGTCTATAGGGTATTGCCTTCTATGTTATGTTTCCTTGTTGGATAAAATCTTTTTCTGTAACTGATTTTCAAAGTTCCAGTCAGTTGACTTGGATTAAAAACTAGAACTTTATATTTAGTGTTTATTTTACAGTTAACATGTATTTATTATCCTCAATTGACAAGGCCTGATCACTTTCACTCAAATTCATTAGGAAATTGTGTTCCGGCCTTTAAAATATATTTAGAAGAAGAAGAAAATTTCCTCCACTTGCACTTTTGTTGCTACTTTTCTAATCCAGGCAAGAACCCTTTGGCTTCTGGATCACCGTAATAATCTCTTAGTCTTTCTCCCTGCTCCCACCCTTGATGTCCCCTGTATTTATTTTCATCCGAGTAAATCAGGTAATCTTGTGAAATGCAAGCCAGACCATATTATACTTCTGTTTAAATCCTTCATGTTACTACCCATTTCACCCAGAAAAAAAGACGAAGTCTTTACAGTAACTACATGATTCTGTAAAATGCAACACACACACACACACGCATGCACACTCATGTCTACCTTGCTCACTTCCCTCCAGCCACACTGGTCTCCTTGCGGTTCTTTGGGCAGATTCAGCTTGCTCTAGCTTTCCAATCTTTGTACTGATTACACTCCATGTCTGAACTTTTCTTCCCCAAGACTGCTGCAAGATTTTTTCTCCGTCGGTGCCCATGGTTCTCGGTTACGCCTCTTCAAAGAATGAAGAGGTAGACCAGACAGAGGGGTGGGCAGCAAAACAAGCTTTATTGAGCCTTATTAGCAAAGAGATAACACAAGGCTCCCAATGAGGGGGGGGACCTGAAGGGGTTGCCACTACAGTGTATAAGTCTAGGGGTTCTTATGGGCTTGTTGGCGGGTTGTCTCAATTTGGTGAACCCTCCATGCACCTGTCATCCAACCAGGTTTCTGTCACCGATCTATCACGTGGGAAAGGGTGGAGGGTTCCTCCAAGGTGGTGTAAAATCCTTTTAAGGGTTTAGAGATGGATGGCTTGTCCCTTCCTACGTGCCTTCCAACTATCCTTTATCAAGACTGTTATGATTAAATCTCTCACCTCCTTCAAGTCTGTGTTCGAATATCACTTTCTCAAGTTCCTACTACCTTATTTGTGCCCGTGGAGCTCCCCAGCCTACTGGGGGCTGAGCTGACCCCCCCCACCCCCCAATGTGGACTTTCTAGTACACATATCCTTTCTTTTCTCCATAACATGTAGTATTTTCCAAATTGTATATATGGAAAAATGTGAGGCTATATTCAAATCAGAAAGACATGAGGGGTATTTATTATAGCTATTGCTAATCTTTTGTCTCTTCTCCCCTCCTAGAACGTAAACTCTGTGAGGGTATGAACTTTTTATATTTACTTTACTAATGTGTTTTATGAACTATGTTTGGGATATGATAGATTCATCATAAATACTTGTTGAATGAATGAATGAATTTAAAATTCTAACCATTAATTAAATAAAAGTTTTTCAAAAAGTGAAAATCCAGAGGTACATTTATGTTATTGATTTTGTCATTTACCAAGATCAGGGTCCTGTGTCTCTGAGATTTCCTTGGTCTTTCCCTCAATCTTGGTTGCCTCAAAAGTTTCCACATGGCTATTGCTATTCAGGGCATGTTATCTGTGGTTGAGGCAGGAAGAATGAGAAAGGAAAAAAGGAAAGATCTCCTCAAGAGAACAAAAGCTTTCTTTCCCTTAATCTCCTCAGTGGACTTCTACTAGTTTATATATCGCTGATCAGAACTAGTTCATAGGCTTAAGTTCAGCAGTAGAGAACCTGAGAAAGGGGAACAGGATTTCCGTAATTGATTTAGACCAATCATGACTCTCCAGTTTTAGATAAGAACACAGTCAGAGGACCCATTCAGTTGTGCCTAAAGGGAAGGGATGGGGGCGACCACTAAGAGGTTGCCACAGTCGTGCTCATGTGAAATCTGCACTCTACTTGCTGAGTCTGGAGTTAACACAGAGAGAATAAAACTATATAAAAGGAGACACAAAGTGTTTACTTCATGGAAGTTCAGGGAAATCAAACAATTCACATGAGTTGGTAAATCAATAAAGGTATCGTAAAGGAAGGAGTTCTTGGAGTTCGTCCTCGGATAGGAGAAGCCTCTTCAGAAAGACATGAGGCTGACAGTGGGAGTGGGGCTGAGGCATGGAAGTCAGAATATCAGCTCCATCATAAACAGAGACAAAATTCAAACTGATACATATGCTAGATATATATACATAATATATATTTTATATACATATATAACATATATATATATATAAGTAAAATTTTGGCAAGATTTTGTGCCAGTTTTTACAGAAACATGGCAAAAAGATAAACCACAGCGAAAACAAACCATATGGCACTTAACATGCCCTGAGAGGCTTTGGGGCTTTTAGGAATATGGCTGAACACCAGTGATCTAATCCAATGATTTCATTACAATCATGAAGAAACTGAGGGCCAGAGATGTTCATTGATTTCTCTAAGGTCATATGGTAGCTTTCATGGCCACGACAGGACTACAACAGGATATTTCTATTGCATCATTACATTTCCTGAATTTAATTTTAGCATGAATATCTGCCCTGAAAAACATCACCAAATAGCAATTCGTTATCAACAAATAACAAGATCCTATTATTCTCATCCTGGTCTTACTGTGTTCAGCTGTAGCTGAGTTGCATGTAAATAACGAAAATTTGTTCAAGATTTGGATAGGCCATTGTAAAGAAGAGTGCTTAGATGTGTATCAATAAACTCAGGGGGGAAATTGGATAAGAAAATGTCAATGTTTACACAACTGAGTATAGCTTTCACTGTTGACCGGACATCTGTTAAATCTAGAGCTTTGTATCCCAGAAAAATATTCAATTATCAAAAGGGCATTCACTCACCAGCTACACATTGTTAAGATTTTCTAATATGTAAAAGTCATAAAGGTTACCATACTTAAAGAGATATTCTTGAATGTTACTGTTCCTTCACAGAAATTGACCCTCTTGTTATTTATTCAACTATTCATTTCATTGAGCTTGCAGAGGAGAACTTACTGCAAATATTTAAATGGCTTTTGTTAGAGACAGAGTGTATCAACCCCCAGTAGGCTGGGGAGATCCACGGACACAGTCTGAGCAAATATTCAGAATAAAGAGCCCAATTTTACATCCCGAACTCCAGCCTCAAGTTTCCATTATCAACAAGTCTCTCTTAAGTCCTCGTTCGTGGTTTGTGAATTCAAGACGTGGAAAAGTCCCATTTTAAACTTAACAACTACAAGAAAAAGCACTAAGAAACTGGTGCGGGGAGGGGAGGGGTATTAGGAACAACCCAGTGTTCCTTCCTGACCTCAGGCACATGGTTGACTTTGGAGCTGACATTGACTGGCTGATAGTTACTTAGAGTCAAGTGCTACCTGGTTTCATGCTGCTGAACACTTAAAGCACAGGAACAGAAGGGTTCACGAATGGGGGTAAAGGCTCATATCCAATTACATTCTGAAATCTCCATCTCTCTCAAACAAATGTAAATATTTAGATGCACCTGAATCATTCATTTTGAAAACCCAATGGAGCCTTTCCTGCACGAGTGGGACACATTAGGGCAACAATAACTCCTGCTTTGCTCAACTGAGCTTTAAGATTGAGCTGACAAAACTGCTTTTGCAGGGGTGCCAGGGCGGCTCAGTGGGTTAAAACCTCTGCCTTTTGCTCAGGTCAATGATCCTGGGGTCCTGGGATCGAGCCTCGGATCGAGCCTCGGATCGGGCTCTCTGCTCCGCAGGGAGCCTGCTTCCCCCCTCTCTCTGCTTGCCTCTCTGCCTACTTACGATCTCTGTCTGTCAAATAAATAAATAAAATCTTTAAAAAAAAAAAAACAGAACTGTTTTTGCAGAAACCTCCCTTGCTTCCTGCACCTAGAGAACTGAAATGTCCCTCTTGGTTACAGTGCCAGAGAATCACAGCAGAAGGATCAGGGGAATCCTAGTAGATGGGAAGAACCCAGAGCTTCAAAGCCAGAGATACCGACTGGTCTGATTTAAGTCTGATGATCATTTTCAGATTGAACTCATCTGCCACGGACCAGCTTCACCTGTAACTGTGGTCATCATCACACTGCCATCAGGCCACTTAGCCTTCATGCAGTTACACATGTAGAATTAAAGGGTTCAGATTTTCTTGACTTGTATTGATGCATTCACCTGTTTGCTCATTTAAATTCTTACTCCCTCTTCCTTCCCTCATTTATCCACCCAACGAACCTTTATGAGTAAAACAGGCAGGTATGATGGTAACTGTTGGAGATGTGAAAGAAAACATATTTTACACAACCAGGTAGTACAGAGACAGTGGGGCAGGCTGAAATTTTGCCTGGGAGAGTTGAGAAGATGCTGCTGGATCACTGACGTTGAGAAGGGGTGGCAAGAAAGAAAGGAATTCATCGGGAGGAAAAGGCATTCCGAGCAAGCAGAATGGTAAGTTTAAAGGAAAATTAGCAGGTCTTGCTACGCTCAAGAAAGAGTGGAAAATTTGAATATGCCTGGGAAGTAGAAGGCATAGGCAAGATTGAAAGGGAAGAGATAAAAAGTAACCAGGAATTTGGAAGTTAGAGGAAATAGACCAGTAAGATGGGTCACTGTCCAAACTGCTTCTCTACCTAGTGATTTCTCAGCCTAGTGTAAAATAGCTTCACCCCCGACCACTCCTCTGAAACTATGTCTGCCAAGGTCACTGATGACTTTCTTATGAAAGTCTTACTATCACCACAATGCACCAGCAATTCCAAGCAATGTAAGTATCAAATCCTCCTTCCCAAAATTCTTTTGTTGATCTAAGTTCTATGCAATTGCTACCTTCTGCTTCATTTTAATAATATATATTATTACTATACATGCATATTATAATATGGTATATTGTATATATAAACGCATGTGTGTAAAATTAAAATAAGCATGCTTTTATTAGTTATCCTTTAACAAATCACATATTCAGGAATCTGCAGCTCACCTCAGACACATATGGGCTCAGCTACATATATTTATTTCAAGAGTAAATCCATAATGATTCAGAATCATTCAGGCTTGCTTTGGGCATGGTTTTTGTCTCCAGCCATACGGTATACATATTCCCATGTTTAATCAGTAGCTTCAAAATAAGCCATGACAACACAGGGATTGTAAAGACAAAGAAACAGAAATTGAGTTATTTTAATTCTGTCATTTTGTGTTACCACATGTTAGGAGTTTTTATTTGTATTTGAAATCGGGGAGCACTTGACTGGCTCACTCTGGATCTCAGGGTTGTGAGTTCCAGACCCACAGTGGGTGTAAAGATTACTTAAAAAAAAAAAAAATAACATTTTCAAATAAATAAAATTGGAAACAGCAAAACTGTGCGAACTTTGAGGTGTTATTGCTTTGTAAGTACAAATTTTAATCTGTAGATGAAATAATTTACTGAGGGTTTTTAAAAAATTTTTAAAATTTTTATTTACTTTTCATTTTAATTTTAACTTTGTTTTTATTTCTGAGTTTGAATAGTACCTTCAAAGTTAAAATTTATTCTTTTAAAATTGTGCTCATTTTAACCTTAACAATTCAAGAAAATAAAGACGATTATGATCTCATCTGATGATGACTACAGATAATTTCGTCATAGGAAACAGGGACTCTTGCCCAGATATTAAATACACAGGATACTGATCAAGGCAACAGTCAGCATTTGGGACCATGGCATCCTTCTTCAAAAACTCCTTTTTGGCTTCCTTGATATATACTCCCCCAGTTTTTCTCCTATGTTGTAGTTTCTTCTGCCAGATTCTCTTCCTCTCATCCCATAAGACGTCATTTTTCTCAGGTTCTGTCCCAGGTGTTCATCTCTTCTAAACCTAGAAGGTTCCCTAAGCATCCTCTTTGGCTCCCATAGCTTCAATAATCCACCGCTTGCTGACAACTCCTAAATCGTACCTTTGGCGTGTATCTCTCTCCTGAAATAACTCATTTATCCAACTCTCTGCTGAACGTCTTTCCTTGAACATAACTTAGACATCTCCGATGCATTCGTCTGAAACTGAGCCCATTAACTTTACCTGCTGCTTGGTGAAGTCCGGAAAGCTAGGAGTTGTCCTTGATTCAGCCTTCTCCTGTTTTACCTCCTGCCTATTCAATCACCAAGGTTGACAAATTTATCTCTCCTAAGTATCTCTTGGATCATCCACTTACATCTGCTTCCTCACTATCGCTACCATTGCCTAGGCCGCCATCGCCTCTCCCTGAAATGGCTCTGGCAGCCATCTTGTATTCTGTAGATACAGAGCTGTTTCCTAAGGGTAAATTGGATCACATCACTAACCTGCTTAATGTCCTTTAATAATCTCCACTGTCTTTATTTACAAGATCTCTTTGAGGGATTGTAGCTTCAGAGTTCATCTCCCAGCCACTGTGATCCTACTTAAGTATTTTAATATATTTCAAATTATCTCCTACCTTCAAGTCACTGCTCACAATGTTTCCATCCTCGAAGTCCCAAGGAGAATATTATTTCCTCTGCAAAGGCTTACGACCAATCAAGTCTGAAGTTAGATGCTTTCCTCTGCTCCCTATCAGGGAACCAAGTGGTGACTGCCATTTGTTTCTCCTGTTAGTTTTGAAAATAATTAGATTTTAAATTCCTTAAGAGCAGACACACGATCAATCTTACTCCTCATTGTGTTTCTAGGAGCTTACACAATGATGTTATAGAGCGGGCACTAATAAATGTTTTGTTAAATGAATAAATATATGTATGAACCATTTTTCCCCTAATGAGACCTTCTTTATGCTGTGGATCATAGCTGCTTTGTCTATGGCTTATAGCACCAGTAGTTCCATTTTGACTTATTTCATTCCTAGAAAACTTTTCCTATGCTTTATTATTTATAATCACATTAATTATTTATTTCAGAATATATAGTAGTATAAAAATGATACATGCTAAATGAATTCTGGCAGGGTGTTTTTTTGTTTTGTTTTGTTTTGTTTTTCCCCACCCTCAGGAAGGAAAGGAAATGTGGATGATAAATACACTGAAAATCCACCATGTGGGGCTGGAATTCAAGGCTTCCGGCCAACTTCAGAATTGTCCTTTCAATTTTAAATCCACGTACCAACAGAGATGATCATTTTAAGTCTCTCTTGGTTGGGAGCTTCAAGGGAGACTGTGTAGAGAGCATCTTTTCTGATTTCAAATGAAGAGATACACAAAAACTACCAAAGTCAAGGCACCTCATAAAGAGAAAGATGAGCTTTCATCACTACAGAGACCCAACTGAAGTCGAATGCCAAGGAAGAGGAAGAGAGGGGCCTCGTCCTCTTTGCTAGTCAGCACAACCTTCCCTTCATGTTTGTATCCACAGCAATGGCTGCCTCCTGGTCTGGTGTTTACATAAAGATGAGAGGCAACTTACTCTGGCTCCACGCTGGCCCAAGGCAGAGCTGGCAGCAGCAGGTAACAGGCACCTGGATGGGGCTTCCCACGGGCCATCAGGGGTTCTAATCAGCTTCTCTTAGCCGGCAGATTTTGAACAGTGGGTATGTTCCAAATGTGTCAGGGCGTATTTTTCAAACATCACTGCGGATTCATTTGTTATGTCTTGCCTTTTTTTAGACCTTGACGATAAAGGGACATTTTTAACCAAGGAAGGGAAAGAGAAGCTAGTGCACATTGATGTTTTATGACATGCTAGGATCCACAGTGAGATTAACCTATTTCTTTGAGATCTTTGGGGCCCTATTATCTGCGGCTCCTTGTTATTTTCCTTTCCACGACTGCAATTATATCTCCAAAGGGGGAGGATTCAAACTATACTTTCATGTTTATGTGCTCTGAATTCTGACATATTTCAAAGTGTGTACCTCAAGGTGGACTTTGAGAAAACACAGGGCTCTGTACTCTGCTAAAGGGGTGTGTGTGTGTGTGTCTGTGTGTGTGTGTGTGAGTGTCCTACTTAGAATATATATACCTCAGGCTTGAGAAATTTACCTTTGCCTTATTACTCCCCTCAGGCCAGTAAATACTTGATTCTTAAATTTTCGCACACACATAAACAAGACAGAGATCTCTCATGTAGTTTGTGCATGTTTACAGGAGTCTGCACCTGCCCTGGAAAGGTATTTGCAGAACATTAAAATGGATTCCTTTGTCTTTCATTCATTTTTCTAGGGAGCAGGATAGGATATCTAAATTTCTTAGGACTGCTGGGACAGATGACTGCAAACTTGGTGACTTCAAACAACAATAACTTATTCTCTTAATGTTCTGGAGACCGGAAGTTTGAAATCAGTTTCACTGGGCCAAAATTAAGGTGTTAGTGGGGCCGCCATCCCTTCGGAGGCTCTAGGGAAGAAGCTGTTTCTCGCTTCCTCTAGCTCCTGGTGGCTGCTGGCATGCCTTGGTTTGTGGCTCCAGCAATCCAGTTTCTGACTCCATGATCTCATTACCTTCTCTTCTTCTGCCTGTGTCAAATGTCCCCTCTGTGATTATATTTCTCTAAAAACTCTTGTGATTATATTTCACACCCATCTGGATAATCTGTGATAATCTCATTTCCAAATCCTAAACTTAATCACAAGGTGTTCTGGAAGGAAGAAGAGAAGTTTCTGGGGATGGACTGGTGAAGGAGTACCCAGGTCCAGGAGCTGTTAGTAAATAAAGCATTTTTATAAGGTGGGTGCTGGTAAATCAGAAATTGTGAGTAAATCCTGAAAACAAACAAACAAAGTAGGTATCTACTAAAGAATTCAAGAGCAATTACATAAATTTGCAATGACCTAAACCAAAACTCTTTTGAGTTGAAATTTGCCTCAAGGTATGTTTAGGTTCAAATGCAACATCCCATTTTGGAAAGAGAAGAGAAGATTTAATCATACAAACTGAAAAATCAAATACAAAGTTTAAAATTTTTTTTTTAAAAGGAGCACCTGCATGGATGGCCCCATCCATTGAATATCTGACCCTTGATCTCAGCTCAGGTCTGGACCTCAGAATTGTAAGTTCAAGCCCTGCATTGGGCATGGATCTTACTTTAAAAAAAAAGTAAATAAATAAAGCATTAAAAATCATACAACCTGAAATAATAAGATCAGTCAATGTATATGAATAGATAGTTACATGATACCACAAGTGACTATCTCTCTGTTGTTACACTGAGCCTTGGTGAAAAGAACTCATCCTCATTTGTGCTGAGTCCTGTGATGTCTTCCTTACAGTGAGCCTATAGAAATCTGTGTTACAACCAGAACACTTTTGTTTGGATTAGTAAATATTGTTTGAGCCCTTAAAGCTAATTAATTTTATCTTCTAGCCTATTGCCTAGAGTCTGGAGAGGGAAGGTGAACTTTAAACTATAATCAAATTAAATTCAGTAATCAAAAGATTGTTGTTCTAAAAAAAGATTATTGTTCTATGTTCACACAAATTGTAAAATAAAAGTTGATATTGCTGAAAGCTCATCAATATTTCTGGTTCTTCTTCTAGCTACAGGATGCAACTATATTTCCTACACCCCTGAAGTTAAGCTGGCGAAAGCTTTGTTTCATGTAATGTGAAGTGTTAGGTTGTTTCAAAGTCGGTGCTCAGCTCACCATGCTCTTTAGCTCTGCCATGGTAACCACTGACCTTTCGGGACAGTGACGGCTCCACCACCCTAGGTCCCAAAGCAAGCATCACCACAAACAAAGCCCTGTGCCAACTCAAGTCAGACACGTAGCAAGAATATGAAATAAACTGTGGTTATCAGGCACTGAGAGCTTGGGTTGTGTGATAGTGCAGTATCATTCAGCCGAGCCAACTGATACATCCAATGAAATCGATGGGCTTGGAATTGACCGTTAAGCCCTGTTGGTGCACAGGAACGGTGGGAAATTTAAATCACTGGAAGATAAGCTCTGTCTCTGAAAACACATACCAAAAACAAAAGAAAGTGCACACAAACACCTGTGTATTGATGTTTATAGCAGCTTTATGCATAACTGTTAAAACTTTGGAAGCACCCATGATGCCCTTCAGTAGGTAACTGGATAAGCAAGTGGTGATACATACATACAACAGAATATTATTCAATGATAAAAAGAAATGAGCTGGGGGGAGGAGTCAAGATGGCGGAGAAGTAGCAGGCTGAGACTACTTCGGGTAGCGGGAGATCAGCTAAATAGCTTATCTAAAGATTGCAAACACCTACAAATCCAACGGGAGATTGAAGAGAAGAAGAACAGCAATTCCAGAAACAGAAAATCAACCACTTTCTGCAAGGTAGGACTGGCGGAGAAGTGAATCCAAAGCGACGGGAAGATAGACCGCGGGGGGAGGGGCCGGCTCCCGGCGAGCGGCGGAGCAACGGAGCAAAATCAGGACTTTTAAAAGTCTGTTCTGCTGAGGGACATCGCTCCAGAGGCTTAACTGGGGTGAAGCCCAGGCGGGGTAAGCGCGGCCTCAGGTCCCGCAGGGTCGCAGAAGGATCCGGGGTGTCTCAGTGTCGCAGAGCTTACCGGTATTAGAACGGGGAAGCCGGCTACAGAGACAGAGCCGAGGAGTGACTCTCAGCTCGGGGTTGCCTTGAACCGGTCGCAGGCTCGGTCAGCTCAGAGCGCGGCCGGAGGCCAGGGTGACGAGAGTCATTTGGCGCTGTTCTCTGAGGGCGCACTGAGGAGTGGGGCCCCGGGCTTTCGGCTCCTCCGGGCCGGAGACCGGGAGGCCGCCATCTTTATTCCCGTCCTCCGGACTCTACGGAAAGCGCTCAGGGAACAAAAGCTCCCGAAAGCGAACCCGAGCGGATGACTCAGCGCGGCCCCGGGTAAGGGCGGTGCAACTCCGCCTGGGGCAAAGACGCTTGAGAATCACTACAACGGGCCCCTCCCCCAGAAGATCTACGGGAAACCCAGCCAGGACCAAGTTCACCTACCAAGGAGAACGGCGGAATTCCAGAGGAGAAGAAAGCAAAGCACGGAACTCATGGCTTTCTCCCCATGATTTTTTAGCCTTGCAGTTAATTTAATTTTTTTTTCTTTTTCAATTTTTTTTCTTTTTCTCTTCTTCTGCTAAATTTTTTTTAACTTTTACCATTTTCTTTTTTTTAACGTTTTTTAAATAGTTTATCTAATATATATATATTTTTTCCTCTTTTTATATTTTTTTCTTTATCGGCTTTCTTTTTTTTAATAGTTTTTTTTTTTCTTTCTTTCTGAACCCCTTTTTATCCCCTTTCTCCCCCCTCACAATTCGGGATCTCTTCTGATTTGGCTAAAGCATATTTTCCTGGGGTTGTTGCCACCCTTTTAGTATTTTACTTGCTCCTTCATAAACTCTTATCTGGACAAAATGACAAGGCGGAAAAATTCACAACAAAAAAAAGAACAAGAGGCAATACCAAAGGCTAGGGACCTAATCAATACAGACATTGGTAATATGTCAGATATAGAGTTCAGAATGATGATACTCAAGGTTCTAGCCGGACTTGAAAAAGGCATGGAAGATATTAAAGCAACCCTCTCGGGAGATATAAAAGCCCTTTCTGGAGAAATAAAAGAACTAAAATCTAACCAAGTTGAAATCAAAAAAGCTATTAATGAGGTGCAATCAAAAATGGAGGCTCTCACTGCTAGGATAAATGAGGCAGAAGAAAGAATTAGCGATATAGAAGACCAAATGACAGAGAATAAAGAAGCTGAGCAAAAGAGGGACAAACAGCTACTGGACCACGAGGGGAGAATTCGAGAGATAAGTGACACCATAAGACGAAACAACATTAGAATAATTGGGATTCCAGAAGAAGAGGAAACAGAGAGGGGAGCAGAAGGTATATTGGAGAGAATTATTGGAGAGAATTTCCACAATATGGCAAAGGGAACAAGCATCAAAATCCAGGAGGTTCAGAGAACCCCCCTCAAAATCAATAAGAATAGGTCTACACCCCGTCACCTAATAGTAAAATTGACAAGTCTTAGTGACAAAGAAAAGATCCTGAAAGTGGCCCGGGAAAAGAAGTCTGTAACGTACAATGGTAAAAATATTAGATTGGCAGCAGACTTATCCACAGAGACCTGGCAGGCCAGAAAGAGCTGGCATGATATATTCAGAGTACTAAATGAGAAAAACATGCAGCCAAGAATACTATATCCAGCTAGGCTATCATTGAAAATAGACGGAGAGATTAAAAGCTTCCAGGACAAACAAAAACTGAAAGAATTTGCAAATACCAAACCAGCTCTACAGGAAATATTGAAAGGGGTCCTCTAAGCAAAGAGAGACCCTCAAAGTAGTAGATCAGAAAGAAACAGAGACAATATACAATAACAGTCACCTTACAGGCAATTCAATGGCACTAAATTCATATCTCTCAATACTTACCCTGAATGTTAATGGGCTAAATGCCCCAATCAAAAGACACAGGGTATCAGAATGGATAAAAAAACAAAAACCATCTATATGTTGCCTACAAGAAACTCATCTTACACCCGAAGACACCTCCAGGTTTAAAGTGAGGGGGTGGAAAAGAATTTACCATGCTAATGGACATCAGAAGAAAGCAGGAGTGGCAATCCTTATATCAGATCAATTAGATTTTAAGCCAAAGATTATAATAAGAGATGAGGAAGGACACTATATCATACTCAAAGGAACTGTCCAACAAGAAGATGTAACAATTTTAAATATCTATGCCCCTAACGTGGGAGCAGCCAACTATATAAACCAATTAATAACAAAATCAAAGAAACACATCGACAAGAATACAATAATAGTAGGGGATTTTAACACTCCCCTCACTGAAATGGACAGATCATCCAAGCAAAAGATCAACAAGGAAATCAAGGCCTTAAATGACACACTGGACCAGATGGACATCACAGATATATTCAGAACTTTTCATCCCAAAGCAACAGAATACACATTCTTCTCTAGTGCACATGGAACGTTCTCCAGAATAGATCACATTCTTGGTCCTAAATCAAGTCTCAACCGGTATCAAAAGATTGGGATCATTCCCTGCATATTTTCAGACCACAATGCTCTAAAGCTAGAACTCAATCACAAGAGGAAATTTGGAAAGAACCCAAATACATGGAGACTAAACAGCATCCTTCTAAAGAATGAATGGGTCAACCAGGAAATCAAAGAAGAATTGAAAAAAATTATGGAAACAAATGATAATGAAAACACAACAGTTCAGAATCTGTGGGACACAACAAAGGCAGTCCTGAGAGGAAAATATATAGCGGTACAAGCCTTTCTCAAGAAACAAGAAAGGTCTCAGGTACACAACCTAACCCTACACCTAAAGGAGCTGGAGAAAGAACAAGAAAGAAACCCTAAACCCAGCAGGAGAAGAGAAATCATAAAGATCAGAGCAGAAATCAATGAAATAGAAACCAAAAAAACAATAGAACAAATCAACGAAACGAGGAGCTGGTTCTTTGAAAGAATTAATAAGATTGATAAACCCCTGGCCAGACTTATCAAAAAGAAAAGAGAGAGGACCCAAATAAATAAAATCATGAATGAAAGAGGAGAGATCACAACGAACACCAAAGAAATACAGACAATTATAAGAACATACTAGGAGCAACTCTACGCCAACAAATTTGACAATCTGGAAGAAATGGATGCATTCCTAGAGACATATAAACTACCACAACTGAACCAGGAAGAAATAGAAAGCCTGAACAGACCCATAACCAGTAAGGAGATTGAAACAGTCATCAAAAATCTCCAAACAAACAAAAGCCCAGGGCCAGACGGCTTCCCGGGGGAATTCTACCAAACATTTAAAGAAGAACTAATTCCTATTCTCCTGAAACTGTTCCAAAAAATAGCAATAGAAGGAAAACTTCCAAACTCATTTTATGAGGCCAGCATCACCTTGATCCCAAAACCAGACAAGGATCCCAACAAAAAAAGAGAACTACAGACCAATATCCTTGATGAACACAGATGCAAAAATTCTCGCCAAAATACTAGCCAATAGGATTCAACAGTACGTTAAAAGGATTATTCACCACGACCAAGTTGGATTTATTCCAGGGCTGCAAGGTTGGTTCAACATCCGCAAATCAATCAATGTGATACAACACATTAATAAAAGAAAGAACAAGAACCATATGATACTCTCCATAGATGCTGAAAAAGCATTTGACAAAGTACAGCATCCCTTCCTGATCAAAACTCTTCAAAGTGTAGGGATAGACGGCACATACCTCAATATTATCAAAGCCATCTATGAAAAACCCACCGCAAATATCATTCTCAATGGAGAAAAACTGAAAGCTTTTCCGCTAAGGTCAGGAACACGGCAGGGATGTCCGTTATCACCACTGCTATTCAACATAGTACTAGAAGTCCTAGCCTCAGCAATCAGACAACAAAAGGAAATTAAAGGCATCCAAATCGGCAAAGAAGAAGTCAAACTATCACTCTTCGCAGATGATATGATACTCTATGTGGAAAACCCAAAAGACTCCACTCCAAAACTGCTAGAACTTGTACAGGAATTCAGTAAAGTGTCAGGATATAAAATCAATGCACAGAAATCAGTTGCACTTCTCTACACCAACAACAAGACAGAAGAAAGAGAAATTAAGGAGTCCATTCCATTTACAATTGCACCCAAAACTATAAGATACCTAGGAATAAACCTAACCAAAGAGACTAAGAATCTATACTCAGAAAACTATAAAGTACTCATGAAAGAAATTGAGGAAGACACAAAGAAATGGAAAAATGTTCCATGCTCCTGGATTGGAAGAATAAATATTGTGAAAATGTCTATGCTACCTAAAGCAATCTACACATTTAATGCAATTCCTATCAAAGTACCATCCATTTTTTTCAAAGAAATGGAACAAATAATCCTAAAATTTATATGGAACCAGAAAAGACCTCGAATAGCCAAAGGAATATTGAAAAAGAAAGCCAAAGTTGGTGGCATCACAATTCCGGACTTCAAGCTCTATTACAAAGCTGTCATCATCAAGACAGCATGGTACTGGCACAAAAACAGACACATAGATCAATGGAACAGAATAGAGAGCCCAGAAATGGACCCTCAACTCTATGGTCAACTCATCTTCGACAAAGCAGGAAAGAATGTCCAATGGAACAAAGACAGCCTCTTCAATAAATGGTGTTGGGAAAATTGGACAGCCACATGCAGAAAAATGAAATTGGATCATTTCCTTACACCACACACGAAAATAGACTCAAAATGGATAAAGGATCTCAATGTGAGAAAGGAATCCATCAAAATCCTCGAGGAAAACACAGGCAGCAACCTCTTCGACGTCAGCCGCAGCAACATCTTCCTAGGAACATCACCAAAGGCAAGGGAAGCAAGGGCAAAAATGAACTTTTGGGATTTTATCAAGATCAAAAGCTTTTGCACAGCAAAGGAAACAGTGAACAAAACCAAAAGACAACTGACAGAATGGGAGAAGATATTTGCAAACGACATATCAGATAAAGGGCTAGTGTCCAAAATCTATAAAGAACTTAGCAAACTCAACACCCAAAGAACAAATAATCCAATCAAGAAATGGGCAGAGGACATGAACAGACATTTCTGCAAAGAAGACATCCAGATGGCCAACAGACACATGAAAAAGTGCTCCATATCACTCGGCATCAGGGAAATACAAATCAAAACCACCATGAGATATCACCTCACACCAGTCAGAATGGCTAAAATTAACAAGTCAGGAAATGACAGATGCTGGCGAGGATGCGGAGAAAGGGGAACCCTCCTACACTGTTGGTGGAAATGCAAGCTGGTGCAACCACTCTGGAAAACAGCATGGAGGTTCCTCAAAATGTTGAAAATAGAACTACCCTATGACCCTGCAATTGCACTGCTGGGTATTTACCCTAAAGATACAAACATAGTGATCCGAAGGGGCACGTGCACCCGAATGTTTATAGCAGCAATGTCTACAATAGCCAAACTATGGAAAGAACCTAGATGTCCATCAACAGACGAATGGATAAAGAAGATGTGGTATATATTCACAATGGAATACTATGCAGCCATCAAAAGAAATGAAATCTTGCCATTTGCGACGACGTGGATGGAACTAGAGGGTATCATGCTTAGCGAAATAAGTCAATCGGAGAAAGACAACTATCATATGATCTCCTTGATATGAGGGAGAGGAGATGCAACATGGGGGGTCGAGGGGGTAGGAGAAGAGTAAATGAAACAAGATGGGATTGGGAGGGAGACAAACCATAAGTGACTCTTAATCTCACAAAACAAACTGAGGGTTGATGGGGGGAGGGTGTTGGGAGAGGGGGTGGGGTTATGGATATCGGGGAGGGTGTGTGCTATGGTGAGTGTTGTGAAGTGTGTAAACCTGGCGATTCGCAGACCTGTACCCCTGGGGATAAAAATATATGTTTATAAAGCTGTAAAAAAAAAAAAAAGAAAGAAAGAAAGGATGAATCCCCAAGTTTTGTAGCAACATGGACGGGACTGGAAGAGATTATGCTGAGTGAAATAAGTCAAGCAGAGAGAGTCAATTATTATATGGTTTCACTTATTTGTGGAACATAACAAATAGCATGGAGGACAAGGGGAGTTGGAGAGGAGAAGGGAGTTGAGGGAAATTGGAAGGGGAGGTGAACCATGAGAGACTATGGACTCTGAAAAACGATCTGAGAATTTTGAAGGGGTGGGGGGTGGGAGGTTGGGGGCACCAGGTGGTGGGTATTGTAGAGGGCACGAATTGCATGGAGCACTGGGTGTGGTGCAAAAATAATGAATACTGTTATGCTGAAAAAAAAAAAAAAAAAAAAAAATTAAAAAAAAAAAAAAAAAAAAAAAAAAAGAAATGAGCTGTCAAGCTGCAAAAAGACATAAAAGGAAACTTCAGTGCATATTGCTAAGTGAAAGAAGCCAATCCACAGAGGCTATATACTGTGTGATTCCCATTTTACAACATTCTGGAAAAGACAAAACCATGGAGACAGTAAAGTGATCATTGGTTGCCAGGGGCGGGGGAACTAGGGGGATGGAAGCAAAGGTGGATGAAGGGGTGAATAGGTGGGGCATAGGGAATGTTTAAGATAGTGAAATTGTTCTGTATATTGCTATTACAGTGGGTTCATGTCATTATATTTTTGTCAAAACCCATAGAAGGTATAATAGAAAGAGTGAACTCCAACAGAGACTATGAACTACAATTAAGAATATATCAATATTAGTTCATCAGTTGTAAAAATGCACTGTATTAATGCAAGGTATTAATAATAAGAGAAACTGAGTGAGGGAGTGTGGTATGTTGATATGGGAGAATGCTCATACCTTCTGATCTAATCTGTAAACCTGAAACTGCTCAAAAGATTAAGTGAGGGGGAAAAAAAAAAGAAAATTAAGAATAATTTTATTGAACTAAATTCTAAAGAGCCATTTAAATTATCATAAGTTGAATATGAAAGTGTTGGCAGGTTGCTCTGTTGAGGTTGGTCTGGTGGACTCAACTGTGGAACATTTATTTGATGGGCCAGGAATATTGTCCTGGCAGGATATGAAAAAATAAAAAAAGAAAGAAATGAAATTCTTGGAGAAAAGAGAATAGATTTAGGTAAATTATGGACAATGAGAATGAGGAAAAGAGTCTTTCAAAACAGTATGTGCCAAAAATGTGCCATCTTATGGACAGAAATAAAGCTGTAGCTCAACATTGCTTAAACAGGTGACTCTGAAGAATGTAGCTTTGAAAAATTTGGTGATTAGAAATAAGGTAAGTGGGAAGGACCCACTTTGAAAGTGGGAGCATAAGGCACCCTGCAGACCCACACTCCCAAGCAAAACAATATAAACTGATGACTTTTTTTTTTTTTTTTGAAAAATACTCTGAAAATTTTCCTAAGGGCAGTGAGCAAATGAAGAAGACATTTGTATAAGAAAAATCTCTGTTAAATCTTGGTAAGAACAGTGAGAGTCTATGGCATTTGAACCAGGATCTGCGCCTTTTCCTCAGCCACGGTTTAATGGGATGGAAACTACCCTCAAGTTGGGTAGAGAAGACGAGGATCCCCTCCCCAACTCCTCTTTAAAAGTGTATCTCCTTGGAAGGGCCAGGTCACCAGCACTTCTCATCTCCACAATGCTCTGTGTTACAGAAGTAAAATTTCAGTTAAGTGCCAAATGTCAAGGACCAGTCCTTGACTCTACACAGTCCTTCCTCTACATGGCTTCCACTCTAAGGGAAGAAAGTCTACCCATGGTGTGGCAGGCCAGGAATGGTGGGCATTTGGTTGACCTAACCACTGCTCACTCAGGGGGTAGATGTTTCCCACCAGAAATGGTGACCTGAGAGCCCTAAAGACTATCATTTCTACCCAGCACCCTGCTTTTAAAACAAGACTGTTAACTGAGAGAAGCAGGTCACTATCTCTACCCCAGCAATGCAACAATAATGGCTCAGAAATTTTGCCCAGGGGAAGAGGCAAGCCATAAGGGCAGAGAGTTCTGAAAGTCTCCATTTAGAGCAGAGTTAAAGAAGTTCAAGCATCATGAGTTCTTGAAAACAATGAGGACCTTGGTGGTGAGCAACCCATCGGAGGCTGGTAGCTCCATGAGAAGAAGCTAAACCATAAACCAGCTGTTTACCAGAGAGAACGAGGGCACGAGACTGCTAGGAAGAGCTCTCCCGGGAAACAGAACAAATCTCAAAGACTGGCTTCAAAAATTACTCTTGCAAAAGGACCCAAACTTAATTAGATCAGACAATGGAGCTATTTATGCCCCAGGGCATTGTCAAAAACAATAGAGCAAGGATCAAGCAATTAGTGGAGCCTAACAGCTGGGTGTGACACCAGAAGAAGCAGACGGTTTAACAGATCAGGAAAAAAGACCGTCCAAGAGAAACCTGCTCAAGCCAACATTCTAGGGTGCTGGTGCTGAAAGAAATTAAAGCCTGCAATATATGAAAACATACCCCATGTTCATGGACGGGAGGGATTAATCTTGCTAAGATAATATTGTCCCAAAGCTAATCTACAAATTGAATGCAATCCAAATTCCACCAAGCACTTTTGCAGAAATTGACAGTTTTACTCTAAAATTCGGGTATGTAAATTTACAAAACCAACGATAGCCAAAACAATGTTGAAAAAGAAGAACAAATTTGGAGAACTCATACTTGCTTCAAAAATGACCACAAAGCTACAGTAATCAAGATGGTACGTTACTGCATAGGATAATCATATAAATCAATGGAATAGAATTGAGAGTCCAGAAACTAACCCTCACATTTACGGTCAATTAACTTTATACTGTAACGATGTGCATATGTGGCTAGGTCCAAACCAAATTTTAGTTGGTTGTCCATTTTCTTTTTGAAGAGTGACTATAGCAACAAAGATCATAGCTCAATTATTCATAATAGCTAAAAAGGAAAACAACCCAAATGTCCAATAACTGATAAACAGATAAAATGTGGCATGTATAAAATGGGAAATTATTCAGCAATTAAAAAATACTGCTGTACTGATACATGCAATAACATGGATAAACCTGGAAAACATTAAGCTAAGTGAAGGAAGCCATTCACAAAAGATCATATATGGTTCCATTTATATGAAATGTCCAGGATATATAAAAATCTACAGAGACAGAAACGAGATTTAGCAGTTAATCTAACACAATGGGAAGAAATGGAGTTTCTTTTGGGGGGGGTGAGGAAAATGTGTCTAGAGATTATAGTGACTGTACATATACTAAAATTCGTTGAATTATATACTTCAGATTGGTCTATTACACAGTATGTGATTGTACAGTATGTATCTATTATATTTTAGAAAGAGAGAGAGGGAGAGAGATTGAGAAAGCAATCTGATAAATATAAGAATAGGATGCTCTGGCCTATAGCCCTGCTTGAGTGAGTTCACTTGCTGATCACAAGGAGCTCTAAGTTCTCTATGATCCCATTCACCTACTGGCCTCAATGTCATCATTATTTTAGGAAGTTATGCTTTGACTATTGCAAGACCCTGGCTTCTTGGAACCTTCCTCAGATGACTATCAGTCACAATTTTGAGGAAAAGAAAATCCTGGAGTGTATAGTGTGATCGCTTCATCTTTAATACTCTTCTGCTAATCCTTAAGGCCATTTGGACATACAACACGCATGATTTAAACTGAAACCTTATTTCTTCTCTTGGGGCTGGGAACAGGCAATGTAGTTTTTCTGAATAAAATGCAATAATTAAAAATTAAAATGTTTATTATGTTAATTTTATATCTGAATAAAAGCAAATTACATGCATCTGCCCAGTTCCACACATGAGAGATGAACTTCTGCTTTCACATCGATATAACACAATTTTATTCAGCACCTAACAAATCACTGAACGTATGTATTACTTTTCCAATACTCTTAAAACCTGGCGATTTGGTCTTATACCTAAGTTGACACCATCAAACCCTCTGATGTATGAAAATTAATTTGGTTGGACTAGTTCATATGTTGCTCTGGTTTCTTGCATTTCCACACCATAGGGACCCAGACTACCTTGAGAACCGGAAATAGCTTAATGCTAATTCCAGCTCCTTCCCTGGTGAGGGTCTCAGCATCAAGGAGTTAGTTGTACCACACTCCCCAAGACAACATGTTCTGCCTGGCTTTGATTTTGTAGAGTTCGAGAGTTTGGACAAATGTAGCCCTCTGGAACATAAACACATTCATGACTGGCAGGAGAAGCCATGAATTCTTGCCTCAGGCCTATCTCAGCAGAGCGGTGTTTGGAAGGGTTGAGAGCTTCTTGGCTACAAGGCAAAACTTCTAAGATGCTCCCTGCTATTTGGAGGGAGGTATAGTACAACAGGTTATTAGACTTTTACTGGCCAAACCCCCAATTTCCATTCTGCTTCCAAGAACTAGTTCCTTTATCAGGAATTTCTTAGCAGGTCACATTTCTGTGGATTAGAGAAGGCAGAAGGGAGAATACATGGGTTGGACCACAGAGATCACGAGCTCTGGGGCTAAAGGTGGCTGAGGAGGCTCGACATTGTTTCAGGAAAATGGACCTGTCCCTACATAAATAACTTTGTTCATGTCTCAGACTGGTGCGTGGGGGTGGGCAGGGGAGCCTTTCATTTTTTGTGTGTGTATGGCAAAAAAATGTATTTGTGTATTTCATTCATTTTCTGACGAGGTACACCTTTATTGAATTAGCTGCTTTGTATCAGGGTTTGGACTTGCTACCGAATGTCAGACTTAGAAGTCACATTTCTTGCCTTCGGAAGAATACAAGGCATGTTGGCAAGTACTCTAATGATTGCAACAAAGGAGGCCCACACAAAGCATTACGGGATTACAGAGGCCTGAAGGCGCTCTGCCCTAGAGGAGCCGCAGACGAATGGCTTCTTTGAGGAGGTGATATTTCTTAAGTTTTAAAGACAAGTATTATAAACTTATACTTTATATATATGGGGACGAAAGGGCAAAGGAGGGAGGTATTTTAGGCAATGTTATATGATTGAAAGGCGCTGATGCCAAGAAGGTATATGTGCTCCCTAAATAGCGAATTCTTCTTGGGAAGGTATGAACATCGGAATGTTCTGTGATGATGTGCAGAAAGGTGTTAGCTGGTGGGGGAAGGAGCTAAGAATGGGAAAACGCAGGCAGGGCCAGAAGTCAGAAGGCACGCTACCAGATGGAACAGGGCTGGCTGGCACACCCAGTGGGGTGCTGACAGTCTTAAAAGGATTCTCGGCTCCATTGTAAGATTAGCTATAAGGCTGCCACAGGCAACGCTTTCAGTCTTTAGAGAAACCTGCGGTTTTCTAAAAAAACCATCTAACTATTGTATCCTTAAATTATTTCATGTTAATTAGCTAAGAGAAAATAAAATCTCCGTGTATTCGCACTTTGGCTCTCCTCTGTGGTCCAGCTGGTGGTTTTAGAAAAATATAGGCTACGGGCATCCACCCGGGAGAGGCCACATCCTTTTCCAGAAGTGATTTCACAGGGGGATGCTGGATCAGCAGATATGACTACAACACACAGTCCAAAATGGTCATAAACTTCTCTCAAAGTTTAGAGCACCTCCCAATGAAACTTGGTAAAAGCAAACACTAGAAAACAGAATTTGTCTAGGTATCTGAGTCACTGAAAAGGCTGCTTGGAATGACTCAAAAATCCTCTTGCTCTGACTGCAGAAATACACTATTTTAAAAACCAGTTTTTTTTTTTTTAAAGAAAAAAAGAAGAAAAATAAAATTAAATAAAACCTGGGTTTATATAGTTCTTGTCAGACACTCAGAGGAGCTCTTGAGTGCAGCAGTACTTCCTCAGGACTGAATTATAAGTTTTCATTTATTTATTTACTTGTTTACTTATAAGTTTATAAGATTCAGATTTTATTTCCAATTATTCTGCTAAAACTAAAGAATACATTAATTCTGGTTTTTCAGAGGAGTCTTCAACTTACTGAGGAAGATGCATCTTAAAAGTGTTGTAAATATTACTTTACCAACCATTGAGAGAAACGTAGTTCATGCTAAATGATACCAATAGCTCCCTCCACCAGCCCTTATGAGGTGCATGTTTGATACCTCTCTTAGCTTCATGGAATAAACACAAAGTGACATGCTTAATAACAAATATTTGAAAACTACTTTAATATATTTATATATATTAAAGTAGTATACTTTAGTAGTATATATAAAGTAGTATACTTTAGTAGTATATACTTATATATAGAGAGATATAGATAAAAATTATCTATAGATGATATCTATATCTATATCTACATCTATATTTATATATAAAACCAAATAGGACACAGTTTAGTGATATCAGTGGTGGAAAAAAATTCTGATTATTAAAGACTTCATATTTAAGTCATGGGCTCTCTCTTGTAGTCAAGAATTAGTTACTAGTTCTCTCTCTTTTTTTTAAAAGATTTTATTTATTTATTTGACAGAGAGAGATCACAAGTAGACGGAGAGGCAGGCAGAGAGAGAGAGAGAGGAGGAAGCAGGCTCCCTGCTGAGCAGAGAGCCCGATGCGGGCCTCGATCCCAGGACCCTGAGATCATGACCTGAGCCGAAGGCAGCGGCTTAACCCACTGAGCCACCCAGGCGCCCTTTTTTTTTTTTTTTTTAAAGATTTTATTTATTTATTTGACAGAGAGAAATCACAAGTAGGCAGAGAGGCAGGCAGAGAGAGAGGAAGCAGGCTCCCTGCTGAGCAGAAAGCCTGATGTGGGGCTCGAACCCAGGACCTGGGATCATGACCTGAGCCGAAGGCAGTGGCTTAACCCACGAGCCACCCAGGCGCCCCAGTAGTTCTCTTCTTAAAAATCCCTTTGGGGAGCCTGGCTGGCCCAGTTGGAAGAGCATGCAGACTCTTGATCTTAGGGCTGTTGAGCTCAAGCCCCAAGCTTGGTGTAGAGATTAAATAAACAAACTAAAAAAAAAAAAAATCCCTTATTAGGCAATTAATTACTCAGTACACTTACTATGTATTTTCAGAATATAAATCAATAAACAGGGCTATGCTTCTAATGATGGTATCTATACATTATAGCAAAGTATAACTTCAGTGTTTTGATGATGTAGAATAGCTGAATGTATTTCTGCTACTTGGTTGTTTTTCAGAAAAGGCTTATAGACCTGTTAGGAGAGTAGCTGCAACATTTTCACTGTTGTAACAGACTTATTTTAGTGCCAGAAAATAGACACTCATTTTGGGAAAATGTCTTCCTCCTAAATTATCATTAATAATACTTGTGCAAAAATAAAGGTTCCCAGGCCATCGGTTCACAGGAATTGTTTTTTTTCCTAAATAAATTGGTCTACCTTACTTATTACATATTTTGCTTATCATCAACTAGTCATTACCTATATACATACGGTATATATTTACATACGGATGCCTGGGCACACGTGTATATACACTGTTTTGAAAGATGACTGAAGACATTTATTTATTTAAATATTTATGTAGTTTGAGAGAAAGAAAGAGAGAGAGAGATGAAGCAGGCAGGGGGAGGGGCATAGGTTGAGGGATAGAATCAGGAGCAGAGTCCCAGCTAAGCAGAGAGACCCACAGGGGACTCGATCCCATGACCCTGAGGATCATGACCTGAGCTGAAGTCAAGAGTCGGACACTTAACAGGCTGAGCCACCCAGGCGCCCTGACCTTTTTTTTTTAATTTAAAATGAACATAACACTCATAGAAAATTGGATAAAACCCAATAAAATCTTATTTTAAAACAAATGTTTATCAAATCTTTATTTCTGAACACTTTACAAATTCTTCCGCACTTTGAAAATCTACAGTGATCATTGAGTTACACACCAAACACCAGAATCGAGGCAAGGTAGGCTGCCTGTCTCTTTGAGCTAACTTCAATTGCCCTGCCTAGACACATTAACTCACTGGCCACCTTCTTCTTTTTTTTTCTGAGAAGGGTAAAGTATCCTTGAAGACTTGCTACTTTCGTGACCAGAGAGTTTTATATTTATGGAAAACCTAAAAACCAGAGAAAGCCCACAAAATAACAGTCATTTGAAACCAAAGACAATGCATTTTTTCCTCATTTATTCAAATTCACTGCAGGAAGTAAACACTAAAAGATTAAAAAACAAAACAAAAAAATTCACACTGCAGTATGTACAGTTCCATGACATCACATGAAGAAATTAAATTTCTAATAAAAATGACAAATTATATTACTAAGCAGATCGCATCAAAATTGGTTGTGTAAACCCCAGAATTCATCTCATGAGTGGTAATGTGCCTGTATTCCAGCATACTGGGATACTCCTGGTATAACAGTACATATCCAATGGGATTAAAAAATTCATGAAAGTAGTTGTGTGAACTTGTCATGTTGAAAAGTGGTTGATTTGATTTTAAAAAGTTTTAAGACCCTTGGATTCAAAGCACATTCTTCCACAAAGCTTAAACCACAGAAGTCATATCCAAAAATGGAATACTGTCATGTTGGGATGAACATCTGATCTGACTTGTTAAGACATTTTGCCAAATGCACAGATGCACAGGGTCCCCCATGCATTTTTCATGCAGCAGGTAATCACAACTTAAATAAAAGGTTTATTCTATACATTTGTCCAGACTTGCAACTGTATACATACATGCACAAATTTTAAACCTGTCTGATTATATTTACACTTATACATGGAATATACAGAAACCAAAGAGATTAAAAGGCTTTTCTGTTGCATTAGAACAATACAAAATATGTATTTTTCATTAAGGAAATCACTATTTACATCACCTTTAAAAACTGATTTTAACATCTTCGTGTAACAAGTCAATATATATATATATACATATTATATATATATATATATATATATATAAAATATATACTCTCACCAGTTTACTCTTCTGTAACATGTACCAGAGAATAAACAGGTAATGCTACCTTACTGTTGTCAATGAGAGCTGTAGTACCCTTTCACAAATGACTTCATTGGGAAGAAATTCTCTAGTATCTAAAATAGTCCTTGAAAATGTGTATATGTGCATCCTTGTATCTACATATGCATAAACAAAGTGAATTTATGGATGTGTGCCCTTTCTCACTGTTCTTCTTTAAGATCACCCTAAATTCAAATTGGGGACATTCTCTAGTAAATCAGAACATCGTTTTTCTGGTCATGTTTAGCTACGTATTATATATCCTCATTCCTTTAACTGTGAACGATGACAACAACAACAAAAACAACCAACCAACCAAAGGAACAAACAAAAATATAGCAATGCTGGCCCTCAATGTTCATTCCCCTGACCTAAATTTCCCTCCCTTGTGAAAGCCCATTTTCCCTCGACCAAAGGGGAATACCAACAATTTTTCTAGCATACTTCTAAGGCTCCAGATCTTTCATAATGTAGCAGGAAAAAAAAAATGACTTGCTTAAAAGCTTATTTATATGATATAGACAATAAGATTGTCACAAAGTCAATATGGGATGGAGTAGAATATATTCACTGGCCAGTGGGATTTTCACTTCAGAATAAGTGTATGCCTTCATCTCTCCAAGATGTAGTGTAATACTCACTCCTGACTATTGTTTTATAATATAATCCAGTAACTATTTACAAATCATTTTGAGAAAAAATAATCATTTAGGGTTTTAATTCATATTAGGAAATAACGCCCATTTTTAATATAAAAATCTTAGAAACAACTTCAAGTAGAACAACTTCAAATAGATTTCCTTCTAATTAATAGTTGATTATATAACAATTTGTTGATAGGTCAGTTGCAAACCTGGTTCACTTTTAAAAACAAAAATATTATCTGGTGAGTGAATTGTGGACCATGAAAGCTGAACTTAAACATATGGACTTGTTTCGAGATCAAAACCCCATGTGGCTCAATAATAAGTTCTTCCAAGATAATAGCAATGTTTACTTCTAATTGCAATTTTAAAATAAGAGGTCCAATGGAGTGATCGTGTACAACTCTGTCATGTCTATGTGCCCTTTGTACTTCTCTGTCTAGTCAATCTGAGTTTAGTGCCTTCCTTGGGTTTGAAATGTTTTCATCTTTGTCAGCAGTGATCTTAGGACAATGATTTTAATAGAAACTAAGGATGTATTCAGGAGAAGTTTCCAAACCATCCTGGAATCACCTGAGTTTGGTAAGTGGCCCTGTTATACCATCCCTAAGGCTAATTAAGTAGATGTTACTCATTAGAACACATAAATAATCACAGATTTTCCTGAGATGTTAAGCCAGATATGAAAGTTGTCCCCTCCACCCAATTTTTTTTTTCTTGTCATAAAAAGTATTTCGAACCCGATTTTCCAAAGACAGAACGGTTATATATGAACTACAATATTGCAAATTTTGAGTTGATGTATAACTGTACTGGGGAAAATATAGGCATCAAATAGTTGTTGTTTTTTTTTCTTTTTTTTTTTTTTTTTTTAACAATCCTGTGTTCTGAGAAAAGTCATAAGCAATGGTTCTCAAACTTCAGCATGCAGAAGAAACATCTAGGGAGTGTGTTAAGATGCAGGTGGGAGATTCCCGGGTCCACTTAGCAGAGCTTCTTGATCTGTAGATCTGAGATGTTGCCTAGGAATCTGCATTTTAAAACAAGGGCTCCAGATGATTCTAATGCAAGTGGTCTGAGTCCAGCTTTTAAGAAACCCTGGTCGTAAGACTCACAGGTACCACAGAAATGGTGAGAAGTAACTTTTACAAGAGATGGTGAAAACTGTCCAAAGAAAAGCCATTTTGCTTCTGTTAAAAACAACTTCTTAAATATTCACCTATTCAGGAAACCACCTGAAGGTAAATGGTTAACTTTCCTAATTCTGTAAAAGGAGGAATATTAATTTAGTAAAGTAGCTAAAATACAAAAATGGAAATCTGCCTTTTTTGAAGGATCTATCAAACTCCCACCAATTGTAATCAATTTTTACTAAGTAGTACAAGGTTTAAAGAAATAGATATTGAAAAGGACTGGGGTGGGGCAGACACATTGGGAACCACAAAACCCCTTCCAAGAGTTAAAAATAAATATGTTTTTTAGCAAAAGTGAAAAATGTAAGCATATTTTTTTTTTCTAATTTGTTTCTGAATCAGATAATGAAAAGTGACTTAGGTTTTCTTTACTCAATAATTAACATTTCAAGAGTTATTTAACAATTTGGATTTAAAAACAAATGTGTTATGCAGGCTGACTTCTGAAAAGCAAAATAAAGTACCCTAATAAAGGCAGCAAAATGCGTGAATCTGCTATGGATGGAGATTTACATTTTCATTTATGCCTGTTATCTGAATATAAAAGAATTTCATTCATAGGCTACTCACAGTTGTTGTCTGATGCATACAGAGTGTTAAACAACCAATTGCTAGTTCAGTAGTTTCCTCATGACATCTAACGTAAAGCAAAAAGCAGTATGCATATTTAAACATCACCAGTAACCAATACTTTTCAAAATGAAAAAAGTTTCAATTATACCATGCTTTTCTCAAATCATGCTCTTATTTATACAGATCGCAAGTTCATACTAAGCAGTTTTAAAAAGATCCGAAGCTGGATGGCAGGTACGTTTTATTCTGATTCTTTTTTTATTGTTAGCACGTTTCCCAACAGTCCATAAACTTCTCCGTTGGCGCTGTGTGGACGAGAGGCGTTACTCCCCATATGGCTATTATATGGGCTTCTTAGATTAAAGAAAGAAGCTTTAGTTTCTGCGGTGGGAAGTAACTCTTCTTTGACTGTAACCTGTGAGACACTTTCGGCAGGTGCAGGCTCCCTCCAAATGTCATTGTCCTGCGTTTCTCGACTGGTAACAGCACTGCCTCCCTTCTGAAGCATGTAATACAGTATCGGGTTAGTTTTGGTCAGCCTGGGACAGTCTTTCTCATACTCATTCTTATCCGCATCTGTGATAACCCACTTAATGGGTCCCTTCTCACTGGTCACGGAACACCCGTTCAAAAGCCCAGATTCTGGTCTAGACCCTGCACAGCCCAAGTGCTCGGGGAAAGGGGGACTCATGGGAGATTTCACTACTCCTGGGTACGGAAATGTCCTGCTATCCATGCAGCCGCCGGGCTGAGGGGAACCGTACATCAGTCCGTTCAGAGAAGAAATGCTGAATTCAGGTTTGCTATTGGTCACGTTATTTTTGTGTCCTTTCTTTTTACTCTCGACGACAGAGTTACTCCTGTGCTGGGACAAATCTCTTACACAGTTTTCTGAGAGAAGCAGCTGCTTCAGGACATTGAAGCTTTTGCTCTCCCTGGCCCAACTCCTATGTTCACTTTCGGGGGCGGCACCATGACTGGCAGGGTACTTAAGTTCAAGATCATTTTTGCTCAATTTCAGCTCTTGCTGGTTAAGCAAGGTCCCATACAGTCCTTCCGTGGCACTGTGACTATTTGCCGCGTCGACGATGTTATTTTTCATCTTCTTAAATGGGTTTTCTAAAGGCTCAGTATGGAGCTTCCTTTTCTTAGGGACCATGCAAAGGTTCTTTGATTCTAGAATTGTCAGTTCACTGTTTCTGTGACTGTTGTCCAGATCTTCCGCCAGGTAACTCTCTTGATTTTGTCTTAGCAGTCGACTCAACAGACCGTTCTTTGAGAAAGAAAAATCCTGAGGTGAAACGGGCTCCGATTTAAAGTCCTCGGACATGGGTAAGGCAGCTGCGCTTCTCTGCACGGGAGGCGCCAGACCCAAGAATGGGGCCCCCTTGGCGTCATGGGTCAAGTGCACATTTGAGTTGTGGGTATGTAAGTCATCGCAAGGCTCAGATTTGATTTTGACCATCAGTATTTGTTCACTTAAAGCTCTATCTGTGGGTTCCTGAGTACTTTCGTCTCTCACAGAAATCTTCTCTTTCTTTTCACTCTTCCCTTTGTTGGGGTTTCCCAGGAGCAGCTGGAGGACAGTGCGCCTTTCAAGCAGATTTTCTATTTCAGAACCAGAAAGTCCTGATTCGGGACCTGTTGCTTGGCTGCTCAAGGCCTTGTTTTCCTCCACCATGTTTGTTTTATTTGCCAGCAGAGGACTGTTTAATCTGTCAACCATGCCCACGGGTCTATCTGTGTTTACACTTAGTAGCTGCCTGCTGGGTCTCTGCTCTTCTCCTGAGGTGGACTGCATTCCACACTGAGCTAAGTTCTGTAACAGTTTACTGGCACTGAAAGTTGCGGAGTTTTGCGCGCCTTCATTCTGGACGGGTTTCTCTCCGTGCGACTCTTTGCTCTTTGTCAGGTCCATCAAGTGGCTGGATGCGGCACTGGCTGGCTTTTCAGACTGAGAGCCGCAGGTGTATGGCGGGGAATTCCATTTGATGACCAGAGAGTGTTGGGAGAGATTGATGGGAGACTCTGGTTTCGTGGAGCCGAGTAATGGAGGAGTGCTCACGGGGGTAGTCCTGTTTGCACTGGGGCTTTCGATGACCGAAGTCCTCGTGTAATTCTGAGTACTGAACTTGGGCACATCGCTGGGGACTTCCTGAGGACTGCTGTTTCTTTCTACGTTTTCTTCATTCTTATGGCCAAGGAGCAACTGAAGAAGTGTTACTTTCTGGTGTGAATTAAGCTTGGAATTCCTTGAGGTATCTTGATCTTCTTTGATATCTACAGTGGTGGGGACTTTGGGATCCCAGGTATTTAGCAAGGACTGAGTTAAATTATCGAGAGAAACAGGCTGGTCAGGTTCCGGTTTCTCAATTCGATGTTTGCATGACAAGTCTATGGGCACACAGTTGGAGTAAGAACTTTCGTCACCACTGCTGTCATCTGTGAAACTAGGGTTGTTGTCGGAGTACTCATCGATAGTTGTGGGCGTACTACTATCCTCGAAAATGCTTCCTCTCTCACTATGATGATGTCCGTTCATTGGCTTTGGTATGGTCTGGCTTTTAAGAAGATGTAATAGCAAACTGTTACTAGCAGCTTGTTTGATATTGTTTCTTTCCAGTGAGTTCTTATAGCCTGCATTCTTGGGGGAAGAAGGAACGACACCCATTGGATTTTGGAATGCCGTATTTTTGCTCGCCATTAGCTTGCTCGATGATGTTCTTGCCTGACCATTGAGATGGCTCGACATTCCTTTCGAGAGCTGGAAACTGCCAACATCCTTCTGGCCGTTTTCTTGTAATCTGGCCATGGCAGCAAGTCTTTCACTTGCTGCTTGATTTGCATTTTGTGTTTTTAAAGCATGTTCCCGAGAATACTGCTGCAAATGGGCTTCACTTGAGAGGAGTAACGCTAACTGGCTACAAGCAACACTAGGTTTGGGTGAAGTGGCCGGACTAGCCCTTTTTTCCACCATGCTTGCGACAGCCTGTAATCGGGCAGCACATGACAATGGTTCACTCATGACCTTTGTCCCGCTTTGTCCAACATGATGCGGCGACTCCACAAACCTGTCTCTGATGAGGTTTTTAGTTACATCAGGAAGATTGGTATCAGGCTTTTGATCTTTAGCTTTACTTTTCTTCAACAAAGTTTTTAAGTGACTTGACGCCACACCGTAGCACCTTAAATCTTTCTCCACTTTTAAAGAATCATGACCGAGTGCGTATCCTTGCTCCTTGAGGCTCTGCCTAATTTGTTGCGACAGAGCAACGGTCTGCAGCCTAGAGCTGAATGACTGAAGCAAAGAGGCCAGTAATGTGCTATCTTGTTTGCCTTTAGGCACATTGTCAACCATGCCAGCTAGCAAAGCTTCCTTCTTCACGTTTAAATTTACGATGGAATCAGACAGCCTCTTCCGCTTCGCGGCATTCCAGTCCTCCGAAGACTGCAAGAGTCTGGCTTTTTTGAGATGCAGCATGCCAGATCCCTGATAGGACTGTGCATTGAGAACTGGACCATTACTTTGACAGGTGGGAAATGCATTACCAGAAATGTTAAAGTTCTGATCCTCTTCATTATGCCCGGCAGACTTTTTGTCAACGGCAGTACCTGATCCCTCTGCTGCCTGATGCATTAGTAATCCTTCTAGGTAAGTTAAAACAATAGAATCCTGGTGCACATCAGAGCCAAGCTCTTCTCCATGAGTCATGTTCAATAGAAGTGTTCACAAGAGCTTGGTTTCTATTCACGTTAAAGAATGGTTTTCTGGGGGTGAGTGAGATGTAACTTTAATAAGTGACTGCCAGTTTATCACCTTCCATAGTAATCAGGCAGAGATGCCCTGTGACATTCCAACCAGGATTTCCTCTAGCAACGACAAGGTGAAAGATAGGCAAATTCCAAAGGAGCCTGACCACAGGGCTGAGCAAGAAGGAGCAGAAGAATTCCTCAGTACATAGGTCTGCAGCAGCAAGCACAGAGAATCCTCAGCGAATATACTGCTTCTCCTTCTTCATCTTTCGTGTCCAATTAAATGCAAATAGCAGTTTTCTAGGAAAAGAAAAAAAATAAATAAGTTAAGAAGGGACAGAACTCGTGTTATGCTATCGATAAGCAAAAGAATCTAGTATTTTTAAGTTTCTACATATGTGTAAAACATACTTACATACGTAAAACATAATGTACATACACATATATGCATTGTAGACAGTTCTCTGGTAACATATTTTGCCATTCCTATTAAACTGCAAATTGCCACTGGAAATCCTATGAATCAATCCACATTGCAAATCAATTAGAGAAAATACTTTGGCATTATGTAACCGTCTTCCAAAGCACACCAAGTTTCTGAATTTTCATGAGCACTTTGCACAGAGTAATATGAATGCTAAGTCTCTTTTATAATGATGTAGCTCTATAAGGGAGCTAGAATTAGCCTTCTTATTTTACTGGGAGCTTATGAAGGAACAAAAGCAGAGGTGCAGAAAAGAGAAGAGATCATGAGACATGGACTCATCTGATGAGCTGGGTGTAGGATTGAGTACTACTTCTGATAGCATCCTTGAAACATTGCAAATTCCATTAAGTAATCTGTAGGATTTCTGTTTTCTATGAAATGGAAGACTGACAAGTATAAGTATCTTACAGGCCTATGCAAAGTGTGACAGTCTTAGTCATATTCATAAACACTGAAGCATAATCAAAGCTTCGTTTTTACCATGACCTATTAAAAACAGAAGAGAGTGATTCTCTACATGCTCATCAAGTCTATCAGAGGTTTAATGTATCCGATTTAAATCTTCACTCATTGCTCTACGTAAAAATTTTAATGTGAGGTCCATTCCTAGCAGATGAAGAAGACAGGTTATGGATGAACCTGTAATTCTAAATTTCTAGAATGTTCCTCATAGAAAATAACTCTTTTCCTCACCAATGCTATTTCTTTTTGTGTGACTTCATTATCAGTATAAAGTATAAATAAACTATTATACATGATTTGAAAAAAATTTATAAGATTTTTTAAAATAAAAATCATTAATCTAGAAAAATGTGTCAAGGCACTTGTACCAATTTTTAGTTGAGAAAATGTGGTTACCATAATATGTATAAACATTACCATGTGTATACAAGAGGCAATCACAGCACCCTGTAGAAAGTGGGTAGGAAACAAATTTAGAATAGACTTAAAGGGAAGATGAATAATTGCTTCCAGAAAATTCTAAGTCAATGTGGTTATTTTTCATTAATTTTTTGGGAAAGAAAACATATAAACAGCACCATTATGAAACAGGGAGGAAAGACCTTTTTTTAATAGGAAGCCTGTTTTTTAATACGATGAATCTGTAAATCAAAGGCTATATTTCCTGAGATGCTGCTTCAAGAGGCACTCAGTGGCAAAACCTACCATCGTGCTAGCAAAAAATGAAATGCCGAAGAAAGTAGGAATTCTGAGACTACTCAAGGCTTGAATTCACTCAGATCCTACTATTAAAAACTCTTCAGGGAATTGAGTGAGCCAAATTTTTTCTGATAACTTCCTTTTCTTTCCTTTAAATAATTGAAACAGGAGAAATCATTAACAATCCTTCCTAGCTTTCCCAAATCTTGCCTTTTCATATTTCCATTATAAAGAATACAACTTAATTGACAAATTTAGAAAAGAAACAAGAGGAGGCAAGGTGACTGAATATGGTACAGCTCCCAGACTACAGATATTAGGATATAATGTAAAGTATTACCACCGCCTAATAAATAAACTAATTCTTAAAGTTAAAATCATGTAGTTAGTATTATAGCCTGACTCATTTTCTTTTAGCAAAAAGACAACCACATTTTTAAAATATTTTTTTTAATTTATTTGAGATAGAGAGCACAAGCTGGGGGAGAAGCAGAGGAAGAGGGAGAAGCAGGCTCCCCACTGAGCAAGAAGCCTGATGCAGGAGTCGATCCCAGGACCCTGAGATCATAACCTGAACCAAACGCAGACACTTAACAGACTGAGCCACCCAGGCGCCCCATCACATTATTTTTGAATCTTTGACATAGAGTTTGTTTGATTTTTTATTTTATATACAGGTTACTTAAGAACGCTGCCAGATGCTTAACACATATATTCAGTTAAAAATAACTAAATGTCAACACACTATTAAGAATTAGGCTTCTTGAGAGATTGGTAAGCAATATATTTTAAAACGGGAATATTTTACAAAATACTGTGATTCAATGGCCTGTCAGTGGATCTACTTGCATGTCCATAATTTTGACAATGATTTATTAGAGCCTGTGTCTATTTAAAGATACTCAACGGGGGCGCCTGGGTGGCTCAGTGGGTTAAAGCCTCTGCCTTCAGCTCAGGTCATGATCCCAGGGTCCTGGGATGGAGCCCCACATCAGGCTCTCTGCTCCGCAGGGAGCCTGCTTCCCCCTCTCTCTCTGCCTGCCTCTCTGCCTACTTGTGATCTCTGTCTGTCAAATAAATAAATAAAATCTTAAAAAAAAAAAGATACTCAACGGTCTTTTCACAAATACAGTAAAGAAGAGACTTTACTTATATAGCGTACACTTGCTAAGTGGTTTTGCAAAGGGAACAAAATTTTTCACAACATTTAGATTATGGGAGGTAAAAGAAAACCAAGAGCTTTGTAAAAGTAAGGAGGGGGCAGGGGAAAAAAAAGTAGAAAAAAGTAACAAATGAACAAATGAAGGCCTCACAAGTTTTGTAACTCTCGTGAGATTCTGTAAAGAAAATTTTAGTTTAGAAACTAAAATATGTTATATTAGTATACTATCTTTAAACATTAGGTTGGTAGATATGACAGGCAAAGCCAAGAAAGATTTAATGAACCCTAAAAATGCACATATATGAAGGAGAAAAAAATTAAACTTACCCAGTGATAGAGTAAAAGCTGATTGAATTGAAACCTAGTTGTCATTTTTATAATGTGGTGCCACAGAACTTTTAGAAAAACTGATTTTTAAAAAGTTCAGTGTAATCTTCTATAATATATCAAGAGGTGACTTAATCTTCATTTTATCATTCTAAATCAAAATCAGCTCTTTGTAATTTTAATGGATTTGTTTAACCTTCAGTATACCAAGAAAAATAGGCATTGACCATCTAAGTGCAACAAACATTTTATTAATATTTAAGTCAATTTATGAATAGTTAACAAAGAATGAAGGGATAATATAAAAAAAATCAGAATTTTAAGTAAGAATTTACACATTCTTAATTCCGTATCTTCCTGGTTTTGAAAGATAATGGTAACTGACAGCTCATCAACTCTCATGCAAGAACCTGGAAACATCCTTTAAGTACCAATTCCAGATTGGTACATGTCTAAGGGGTAAGCTTTATCATCACCTCTGAGTCTTCTTTTTGTACTTGTAAAATTCAAAATGTGTTACTTTAGAGAACTCTGAAAGCTCATAATGACGCTGACAAGAGGACAGAAATCTTCCTTGTTTCATAATTGCAAAATACGTATTTTTTATTTTTAGACTTACTAACACTAATTATAATGACCAACCTAATGGATTATTTCATATCCATGTCATCTATTTTCTTCCGATCTCTTTTATTACAAACCAGCCTTCAATATTTGTCCACTTAATGATCATTTCAAATAAATTTGGACATACCAACATCATAAAAGAAGAATACTGTCATACTTCCTTTGAGCAAAACAGAACAGTTGAGGTTCTTGTCACAAAATAGTGAGTTATGAAGCCCTTCTTGTTGAAGTCAACTGACCAGATGAAATACTGTATTTCCTTTTTGTTTTTAGAACTATAGTGTTGTGGGAACAATGTGAGGTGATGGGTGTACTAACTAACTTTATTATGGTAATCATTTTGCTATATATGTGCATATCAATTCACCACACTGTGGACCTTAAACCTTCACAATGTTACATGTTAATTATACCTCATTAAACCTGGAAAAATATAAAAGAACTATAACGTTGAACCATATTGTTCACTCACTGATTCCTGAGTTTGAAAAAATTCATTTAGGATGTTGTCATCTGAAGACCACGTGAGAGATGCTGCTTATACAGTCAATGTCACCATCATAATTCATGTCTGGAGTACCACTAATCATTCTCTTTGCAGTCATCCTCTGATTCATCTAACTGGAGCATCTTCCCAGGCCAACTTTCTTTTCTTTGACATTATAGATGGAAAATGGAAAATGCTGAATTTTCCATTGTGTTTACTAAAGACTTAGAACAGGAAGACTACAAAGACAGTGTCTCCAGACTTTTTAAACATTCATGAAAAATGATACAGAATTAATGGACTATGCAATAAGGAAACTGAAGATGATATAATGATGGCTTATTTCACTACTGCATCATCATTCTAGGCACTTCCATTATTTTCTCTTGGCTTATTCTTTTTAGTCTTTATTTGGCACAGCTGGAAATAAATAATGAATGAATTCTCAAGACCAGAAAATGGCAAAATACTTAATATGGGAAAATTAAGGTCACTAAGGTTCTGTAACATATCTTTGATTTGGCACATATAGTAATAGCAAGATAACTGTTCTTTCCCTATTAAAAACACATTGATTAAAATGTTAAAACAAGAGTTAAAGGCATGCAATATAATCCTTCCTACTAGTTAGAAATAGTTAAAAAAAAAAAAAAAGTTTCAAAAACTAACACCAGATCCAAAGAACCCTGCTTGACAGTATATTAAGGGTTAATGCAGTTCCTGACAATTTAATAAAATTTATGTAAAACTACTTTATAACATTAAAATTATAAACTGAATCTTCCTTTTATTAACTGAAAATTATTTAGAAGCATGCAAATCTTTTAAATTTTATAAAGTTGACATTTTACTGCTCTAGCCAGCATATGGTAAAAAAAATTATTGTTAGATTTAAAAAAATAAACTAAACTATTAAAGTAGTCCATGGAATCTTGACCATATGCACAAATCTAGGGAAAGATTCAAGTTTCAACACATAGGTTAGTTTAGTTAAATATCTATCTAGTAAAATGTGTGAATTCAGAGTGTAGTTTTTTTTAAAGCTACATTTTCTTTTAAGTACCCGAAAAATATGAAATTATGTTGAAGTCTAAGGTTTTTTTTTTTTAGAACTTTAATCAATAAGATAGTTGTAAATAATTTGCACGTTAACAGTTCCCAAATGAGTATTATATTGATTCTTTGAAGTAGTTAAACCATTTTCATTGCAATGCGTTTTGCATTCTCTATTTGGAAACGGCTTATTAAGGAAAGGGAAAATCTACTGAATTTTTAAGCACTTTTTAAAATGGCAAAACAAATTTTTATTTGGATAAATGAAAGATGAATCTAATAGAATTCTTGCATGTGTGACTACTTTTAATTGACAATAAATAAATAATGAGAAAGGTCTTCCTCCAGCTGTTTTTAAGGAAAGGATTCAGTATCTTACTTGGACCAAATTCTCCATTAGAAACACATTTCAATGACTAAACACCTATGAAGTCACTTTGTATGGTTTTTAAATTATGTCTAGTGAATACCTCATGACTTCCAATTGTTTCCATGAAATCTCTTCCACTTTCTTCTCCATTATCAAGTAATACCTGTTTGAGTACTGAATTTAAAGGCACTTCTCCAATATCATTCTAATGAGCATTTTAATTTTTGGCTCTGGTTCCTATAATGCAAAAGTAACTGAAAGTCTACTGAAATGTGACATTCAAGAATAATGCCTATTGAGCAATATTACCTAATTTCCACTGTAGGTTATTTTAGATATTTCACACAACGGGCTAAGAAAAATATTAAGATGTTTCACTAAGCATTTAAAGAAAAATATCTGAGTACTAGGAAGATTCCAAAGTCCTTATTATTGAAACTTCTATTAAATCATTACAAATTGAGGTAAATAATTTAGAAAACTCTTGGTGATCTCTAAGGTGAGACTTTGAAAGAAAGTTTTAAAAGTTGAAAAGGGAACAAAAATCCAAGATTTTTATTTATTAAAATTTGTCAAAAGGACATAACACCAAACATTTTCCAAATGTATGAGATTAAGCTTTCTAAACCAAGGGCCAATGAGAAGTTATAATACATGAAACTCAACACTAAATTTCACAGAACAAGAAAGAAAAAATCACATTTCAAATTGAGGGTCCTGGGGCTTCCTTAAGAAGTAAAGACTACAGTGAACCCCCTATTATAAATTAAAAATTAATTTTTACCCAAGTCAACAAAAACTATAAATAAAAAAGGAGATATTGCCATTACTGATACCACAGAAATGAAAGGGATAAGAGGTTATTATCAACAACTATACTCCAACAAACTAGGCAACCTATAAGAAATGGAAAAACTTCTAGAAACATACAACTTACCAAGACTGAATCAGGAAAAAAATAGAAAATCTGAAGAGACATTAGAGTAAGGAGATTGAATTAGTACTCAAAACTCTCCCAATGAAGAAAAGCCCAGGACCAGAGGGCTTCACTGGTGAGTTTCACTGAACTCTGAAGAAGAATTAACACCAATTTTTGTCATACCCTTCCAAAAAATGAAAGAGGAGGGAACACTCCCAAACTCACTTTATGAAGCCAGCATTATCTGGATACAAAACCAGAAAAAGGAACCTACTAGAAAACAAAACCAAACCAAACCAAACCTAAAAAACTATAGGTCAATATCCTTGATGAAGACAGATAAAAAAATTCTCAATAAAATATTAGTAAACCAAATTTAGCAGCATATTAGAAGAAATATTTACCATGATCAAATGGGACTACTTCCTGAGATGCACAGATGATTTAACACCAGCAAATCAATTAATGTGACACATCATATTAATGGAATGAAAGAAAAGAATGATGATCATCTTACTAGATGCAGAAAAGCATTTGACAAAATTCAACATCTATTTGTGACAAAAACTCTTAACAAATTTGGCACAGAAGAAATATCTCAACATAATAAAAGCAATATGTGACAAGCCCCCAGCTAACAACACACTCAATGGTGAAAAGTTGAAAGTTTTTGGTCTTAGATCAGGAACAAGACAATGGTGTCCAGTCTTGCCACTACTATTAAATATGGTATTAGAGGTCCTAGCTAGAGCAATCAGGCAAGAAAAAGAAATGAAAGGTATCAGAATTAGAAAGGAAGAAGCAAAAATTGTCTCTATTTGCAGATGAAATGATTTTATATATACAGAAAATCCTAAAGACTCAACCAACCAAAAGTCTATTAGATGCAATCAATAAATTCAGTAAGGCTGCAAGATACGAAATTAACATACAAAAATCAGTAGCATTTCTGTATATTAGCAACAAATTTTCTAAAAAAGAAATTGATTCTATTTACAGTAACATCAAAAATAAAATACTTAGAAATAAATTTAACTAAGTGAATAATCTCTACTCTGGAAACTACAATGATGACAGCAAAGGAAAAAAAAATGAATGAAAAGATATCCTGTATTCATGGACTGGAACAATTAATACTGTTACAATGTCACTTCTACGAAAAGCCTCCTATAGAGTCAATGCAATCCCTATCGAGATTCCAATGGCTTTTTTTTTTTTTTTAAACAGAAGTATAAAATAACACTCTTAAAATTTATATGGACCCACAAAAGACACTGAATAGCGGGGGGGGGGGGGGTGCAGCTAGAAAGAAGAATAAAGCAGGAGGCATCACACTTTCTGATTTCAAGCTATACTATAAAGTTATAATCACCAAAATAGTATTAGTATAAAAACAAACAGACCAATGGGACAAAATCAAGAGCCCAGAAATAAACGAATATTTGCCAAAAAAAGTCAAGAATACTCAATGGAGAAAAGATAGCCTTTCAGTTACTGGTGTTGGCATGACTGGATAGTAACATTTAAAGAATAAAACTGGACCCATTTCTTATGCCATTCACAAAAATGGATTAAAGAGTAAAGTATGACCTGAAATCATGAAATTCCTGGAAGAAAACATAGGAATAAAGCTCCTTGACATGGGTCTTGGTAATGATTTTTGGAATATGACACCTAGCAATAAAGCAAGGCACAAGTAATTAAAAAAAAAAAGTAGACTATATCAAAGTAAAAGGCTTCCACACAGCAAAAGAAATAATCAACAAAGTGAAAAGATAACTTATGGAATGGGAAAAGATATTTGGAAGCCATATATCTGATAAAGGGTAATATCCAAAAAATATAAAGAACTCATACAACTTAATAGAAAAAATCCAAATAACCCATTTTAAAAAAGGGCAAAAGACTTGAATGTCCTCATATTTCTCCAAAGAAGATACATGAAAAAATATGCTTACCATCACTAGTCATTAGGGAAATGAAAATTAAAACCACAATGAGACATCACCTCATGCCTGTTAGAATGAGAGAGCAAATGCCAATGTGGGTGTAGAGAGAAAAGTCCCTTGTACACTCTTGGTGTGTTTGTAAATTGGTACAGCCACTATGGAAAACAGTATGGAGGATCCTCAAAAAATTACAAATAGACCTACCATATGATCTGGCAATGCTACTCCGGAGAATATATCCAAAGCAAAAAAAAGATACTAACTTGAAAATATATCTGCATCCCTGTTCAGAGCAGCATGATTAACAAGAGACAAGATATAGAAATAACTTAAGTGTCTATGGATTGATAGGTGAATGGAAAAAGAAGCTGTACACACACACACACACACACACAGAGGAATATTATTCAGCCACAAAAAGAGGAAATCCTACCATTTTGTGACAACATGGATGGCCTCTAAAGCATTATGCTAAGTGAAATATTAAGTCAGACAGAAAAAGGCAAATATGATATGATCTCACTTATATGTAGAATCTAAAGAAATAAACAAAAATAAAACAAAAATAAAGAAATAAAAAATAAAACAACTGCAGTTTGCTATCTAGGAAAGTCGTTAAGAAAGTAAATCCTAAGAGTTTTCATCATGAGAAGAAATTTTTTTTCTTTCCTCTTTTTTTTTTTTTTAATTGTATTTATATGAGAAGATGGAAGTTAGCTAAATCTATTGTGGTAATCATTTTACAATATACGTAAATCAAGCCACTATGCTGTACACCTTAAACTTATAGTATTGTGTGTCAATTATTTCAAACTAGAAAAACAAAGGAATTCTAAGTATTTGTAAACATTTGAAAAACTGAGCTATTTCATCTAAAAACTATAAATATCATTTGTTATTCTTTTTTTTTTTTTAAAGATTTTATTTATTTATTTGACAGACAGAGATCACAGGTAGGCAGAGAGGCAGGCAGAGAGAGGAAGGGAAGCAGGCTCCTTGCTGAGCAGAGAGTCCGATGTGGGGCTCGATCCCAGGACCCTGGGATCATGACCTGAGCCGAAGGCAGAGGCTTTAACCCGCTGAGCCACCCAGGCGCCCCTCATTTGTCATTCTTTTAATTATTATAACTATCATTAAAACTAAATCTAACAGACTGACCCCCGCTACAAGAAAAGCATAATAAATCAGTGGCAGAAATGGGCAAAAGTCAGTTTTTGAAAAAAAATTAAGGAACAAAAAGTGAAAGAAACATTCAATTGCTGTCATTTCAAGGGGAATAACAAGGGTATGGTCAAAGAGGAAGGCTGAAATTTCACTTATCAGAATCTATTTCTCATTGAAAAAAAGGAATAGATATTTGTTAATGTCCTTCGCTATAATTTGAATCCCAAGAAAGTAATTTTCCCTGTAGTAGTATCGTCATCAAAAGACGGATGTGTGGTTGTACAATTTGATGGGTACTAGGAAAATAGGCTTATTTAAAAACATTCTGCTCTACTGGGGGCCTCAACATTAAATTAGAACATAAGAGCTTCTTGCCCTCTCCCAGGCGTTCTCATTTTAGATGTAAATAGTCTTCAGAGATTGTTAACAGAAGCCACTGACACTGTAGCGAGGAAAGCAGGTGTCCAGATTGCTCTGCACCGCAACCTGAGGGACTTACATATTTTTGCCCAAGGCCAAATTTGCTCCTAACTTCCAGGTCCATCAGCTTTAACTTGCTGTCAGCTGCTTCCATAAGAGTAAAATAGTGTCACTCACATTCCCTGTTCAAAGAGACTCATTAGGACACACTAGTGCTTGACTTACTCAAGTGTTTAATAGAAGGACATGTATCTGAGGACCTCTTCAACTCTAAAATTTTATTTCTCTGATTCCAAATAATTTATCAAATTGTAGTTGATGAATGTGACAGCATTTTAATCAGAAAGATGATAATCTTATCATAAAGTTGTGGAAATAGTCCTGACCAAGATGTGTTACAGTCTTTTTAGTGAATTCTGAGGGAAGGAAATGATTTTGAAACAGCCATACACCTGGCACATCCAATACCCCCCAAATTATTTATCTTCGCTGCTGTCTTTGGGGGGGGCACAGAATTTCAAAGAGATATTTATTTAAAAGCCAAATATGAGCTAATGCTCAAACTGGAGCTTTGGCTTATCTCACAGTGACTACATACCACATAAAATGCAATACTAAAGATTTAGGATCCTTGATAACATAGATAAAAGCATATGAGAGAGAGGACAGTTATTTGTCCTGATGACACAAACAGATATCCCCTATAACTGATACAGCAAAATAAAGAGCTTCTTTGTTCTGAAGGCTTATGTATAGGATCCGATTCAATAAAATCCACTATCCCTTTAACTCTGCCTCTACAGTTTATTAAAAAATTTATTTTATTTTATTTATTTATTTATTTTTTGACAGATCACAAGTAGGCAGAGAGGCAGGCAGAGAGAGACAGGAGGAGGCAGGCTCCCTGCTGAGCAGAGAGCCCGATGCGGGGCTCGATCCCAGGACCCTGAGATCATGACCTGAGCTGAAGGCAGAGGCATTAACCACTGAACCATCCAGGCGTCCCTAAAAAATTTATTTTAAATAGAAATTAAGATGAAAAAGCTGGAGGTTTTTAAGTCAAAAAAGTCTCACAGAAGGAAAGGAGCTAGAGAAAGAGCTCGATTGCCCAACAATTTCTATGCCAAAAATGTAATGCTTTCCTGACTGCTGGGCTGCATTAGCTAGAAAACTAGAATACTGTTAGCTGAAATGAATTCTAACTACAAGTTTTAAAAACCTAGAAGAGAATCATTATATGATAAAGAATACATACGATGTTTATTTAGCATTAATATTAATGCCTGTTCACTGCCTCCTGCTGTTCTTGAGGAAACAACAGTTTCTCTGAAGAAACACAAAACACTCACTGACACATTATTTTGGTAGCACATCAATGTGGGAAAAAAGTGTTTAAATATAAAATAAACAGAAGGTAGAGGTTCTATTAACCTTTTTCAAGAGCTCTTCAAAGTAACTGGTGCTTTCTTTCTATTCATTTTCAAAAGTATATTTTCCAATCCCTATCAAAATATAAAGTATAATGAAAAACGGTGCTTTCTTCTCCTGGAATTAAGCGTTTACAGTGTGTGTGTATATATATGTGTGTGTACATGTGTATGTATTATGTATACACACACACACACACACACACACACACACACACACACACACCCCAGGACATCCTTTGAGATTGTAGCATAAATCCTATTAAATTCAACGATGGTCTTCCCATCCCCAAAAATAGATTTGACATACAGAGACAAGCACAAGGTCAAGGTCACAGATCAGTAAGAAAGATTACCAAGAGAACTGATGTAACAGCTGGCATTTGATCAAAGTTCCTGAGGTTTTAAGTACACTTACCAGATACTCTGCATTTACTCACAGGGTACACTCTGTTTTAAAAATGTTCCCCATCTATGAAGACAAGATCTTCGTGCACTTTTTGTTATAAAGCATATTCTGCCTAAAATGTCGCATTGATCACATAACACGAGAAGAAACTTGTGTATATGTATTTCAGAATTATAAGCTTTTATATGTGTGTATGTGTATGTGTATGCTTGCATATTAATTTATTACCAATCTTTGCCATGTGACAATTTGAAATTAATTTAACTTGCAGGTCCCTGAATCATTCCCTGGTCCCCGACCCTTCATGCCTTTGTACCAGCTGAAATGGAAATTAATTGTATATTCCTCAATATTGGGCCACTTCTTCCCAAATACACAGATTTAACTGCTAAAAATTGGTTCAACCAGAAAAATTTTAGAACGTATCCAAAGTCTTCCATGACAACTTCCAAATTTTAAGAAGAAAATTTTGTTACTGACAACAGCAATACAAGTGATTCTTAGTGGAATATATTATTGAACAGTGCAATTATCTAACAAAACCATGCCTTTTGTTTTAGCTGTTCAAACAAGGTATTGAATTTATATTAAATTACATTTATGAACCAAGAGTTATGTGATGAATGTTCCTGTTCTGATCAAGAAATCATCATTTTTGGGGCGCCTGGGTGGCTCAGTGGGTTAAAGTCTCTGCCTTCAGCTCAGGTCATGATCCTAGGGTCCTGGGATCGAGCCCCACATCGGGCTCTCTGCTCGGCAGGGAGTCTGCCTCCCCCTGCCCTCTCTGCCTGCCTCTCTGCCTACTTGTGGTTTCTGTCAAATACATAAAATCTTAAAAAAAAAAGAAAATTTATTAAAAAAATAAATCATCATTTTTAAGGGCACACAATGCTTTGGGGGTAGATTCATACTATAAAAGCTTTCCTTGTTAAATCCAGTATCACCCGCTATAGTTTTATATAATTTGTAAATTATAATGTATGTACATGTAGATGTTCTCAATGATCAGATTTTCATTTTGCAAAATTATTTTTGATAATTAAATAGGTTTAAATGAAAATATCAGAATTGTACTATGGTAGGAAGACTGGGGTTTCTCAGTTACAAAGTAGAAAGAAAAAAAATATATGTATCCAATGAAATACCACAAAAAGTGGAACTTCCTTTACCAGGCAGAAAAAGAATGTGGGTGTAGTAAAATGACTAGTAATGGATATTAATTAGAATATCAAAATTTGATAACAGAAATCTACTGACATTTATTTTCTTTTAAATAAAGTTCCTTATAAAATACACTATTAATGTCTATTTAGAGGAATCAACTATCAATTAATCAGTTCACCAATTAACATCCTTCTTTATGTGCTGCCTGGATGAAAGTGCTGCTTTGCTATGAAAGGTCCGTGAACTCTGACTTGATTTTCCAGAAATGGTAAACATCACGGTATCATTCTTGCCTGTGTTGGCCCAGAATACAGAGCTTTCCTAATTGAAGGTTTTAGTCAGCCCGAGGCAGAGAAACATCACTACAGACACAATCCCTGGGCAGACAGACATAATGACGGTATCTGTAAGGAAAAGATGTCAATAAGCCAACAGGGTCCCACCCCAGGGGATTAATAAACAAAAAACGAGAGTATGCACAATGTAGCTGGAGAATTTCTGTCTTTAAATATTAAAGGGTAACATTAAAATATGTTCTTCAACTAGGAAGATGGAGCTACTGGCATACCATCCGTCAACAGGCTATTTATTTAAATGGTTTCATTTTTATTGAAGAAATTGCCACCCATACTTTCCTCCAACCTGTCTTGTGCTCACTGGGCACGTAAGCAAATGTTTGCAGCAATCATCTCAGTGACTATAGGCAGTCACTACCAGTCTGAGCTCCAGCTTTGCTGCTATCCAAGTCTCGGGTCTGTTCAGTCCGTTCAGGGACAGCCTGCTTGTGGCCCTTGCTGGGGTACCTGACACTCAGCCACGAATACAGACCCAGGTGGGGGGCAGGGTAGTAAGGAGGCTTTGGAAGAGGCTCCTCTCGAGCTGGAGAAGAAGTGAGAAGGACAGCAGTAATAGAAGTCAGGGCTTTTCTGACTTCGCTTACTAGACCAAAGACATTTCAGAACAACTCTGACTTCAGCAATTAAGATCTACTATCTACCCATTAGCATTACTTAATGAAATTAAAACATTTTTACATAAAAAAAATCACACATTCTAGTTTTATGAGATTCTCAGGGTATCATGTATATCATTTTTCTTTTTTTGATAGAATGATGATATGTTGAATGGCACGTATACACTATTTCGATCACTTCTATGCTTGGTAGTTTGTTCAACTCTAACATCAACGATTGAAATGCTTACATCAATACTTTCTACTATTTATATTTTGCTTGATTATTTGGTCCTTATTGTATTTTCAATTATAGCATTTATAAAATGAATTACTTGTTTCATATTTAAATTCTTGTCACTATACATGAATAAGACATAACAGCGGGAGAATAATGGATAGAGAGTAAAGAATCTTCTACTCAGTGCCCTCTCCCCCATTCACCCACACAGTCCCTATAATCAATCATCTTCGTCTCATGAAATGTATCAGACATAAAAATGCATCAGGTAATACATTTTTGAATCATAAAATAAGCCCCATTTGCCTACTCTCAAGCTAAAGGAATAAGACACCTCTTTTATCCTGTAAGCCTCAGCTGAGGACTTACCCCTTCCTTGGACAGCCTTCCCCGAACTCCAGAGGCTGAGGATAGTTTTCCATTTCTGGGACTCCACAGCACTCAGTAGATCGTTCAATCATCTCATTGCAAAATCGTATTTTATTTGTTTATGCCTGGTCCTTAACTAGAGGGTAAACGACTTAGAGGCAAGGATTACATCTTTGCCATCCTCATGTCCCAGCACCTGGCAGAGGTAGTGTTCCCAGTAGAACATGTAACAAGTCAGCCTCTTGGAATCTGAGTCTGTAAAATGAGGGGCCACTGTCATAACTGTAAAGTACTTTAAGATTTAAGATGATAGGTGAGGTCTAGGTCGCTCAGTCGGTTAAGCGTCTGCCTTTGACTCAGGGCATGATCTCAGGGTCCTGGAATCCAGTCCTGCATTGGGCTCTGTGCTCAGTGGGGAGCCTGCTTCCCCTCTGCCTGCTGCCCCCCGCCCCAAGCTGATGTTCATACTCTCTCTCTCTGACAAATAAATAAAATCTTTTAAAAAAATGTTTTTAAGATGGTATGATAATGCTATTTATAATGTGTGATTCTGAATTCAAGATATCCTTTTTTTCCTTCATTCTGGATATAAAGTTATAAAAAATAAATCACAAAATTACAGAGTAATAAAGTATTTTGTCCTATGCAGAAAGTTCTGTGTTTAGAAGACAGTGTGACTAGTATTCTGTTAGAAAAAACAACTTTTAAATATTTTAGAAATATATATATATTTAGAAGATTTTAGTTTTCACAGGAACATCTTTTTCAACATCAGTTTATATATATATTTATATATAAAAACTGATCATACTCATTGAATTTCCTTTAATTAGTGTCTCCCCAGTCAAGGTTTATAAGATCTAATATGCCCACAGACTATATCTAGAATGGGAAAATGTTTCAGAATACTGATATCATAAAGCTTTTTATCATTTTTCCCCTCTTCAAACTATACTCTACAGAAACTTGATTAAAACCTATTTAACATTATAATATTATTTTGTTAAATTTTCATACGACGGAGATATGTGAAGAAATGAAGTTAATACATTGAAAGATTTATTCCCCAAAGCCAGACATATCAAATCCTAAAAAACGGTTACGACAAAATGGGGAAAAGAAAGGTTTTATGAATTAACCTTAATTCACAGCTGTATCAACCACAATTGAGAAACTGTTTCTCTATGCCCATTTTAAAGATCAATCACTGAAGTAGATAATCATCATAAAGATCTTGAACCCTTTAAATTATGTGATAAAGATGAAATCAAATTGGTCAAAGCTATTGTTAGGATAATCTTTTTCATTTGAACCTTTAGAGCTCCAAGTATGAGCTTTTACTGTGTCTGGCTAAATAAAAACAATATCCTACCAAAGTGATTCAATTAGAGGATATAAAAGTAATTGAATTATTTTTTGAAGACTTAAAAACGAAAAAACTAATAACCAATTCAATAAAAACAAATATTATCCAAGCAGGTCTTGAATACTGATGCAGGAAGTCAAGCGGTCACTGCTGTGCCTTTTCTACTTTTCGCTCTATCTGCATGGTGCTGTTGGTAGTGATATAAAATCAGGACACTGACTCTTCTGACCCACGCTGAAGGGGTAAACTTCAGGTCTCTTCCTGCTTCCTGGTATGGTGTTAAAGCCTAAATAATGTGTCTCAGGCCTGAGGAGGCGAGGGAGTCATGTGGGTCCAAAAAATTAACTTTGACGTAGACGGATAGGATTTTGAAAACCCACGGTTTCTAAAATGTACAGTAAACCACTCCTAAATATATGTTAAAAACAAAACACACCTTAATGTATTCCAAAAGCTATTTAGTCATTGGCTTTAAAGATACAGAGCTTTCTAATCAAATTCTCTTGTCATTCATTATATTTTTTGTCTTTTCCTGGCACTTTCTTCACTTGGACTCATGACTTCTTTTTAAAGCTAAACTGACCAACATCATAGTCTGCATAATATCGGGAAAAAAAATTTATAGAATTTGTATAAAATTGGCAGAAGAGCTAATTTTTAGAAAGAGAAACCTATTTTCTTGTAATGACTCTACTGCTGGCTATCATTTCCCTAACAGTACGTCTTGCAAATTGATTCTACATACACTACAGGATTAGAATTTAACGGTTGAAAGAGAAGTGAAAGGTCTGCCTAACCAATCATCCCACAGAATGCTTAAGCCCCTTTATAACCCATTTACTAACTCTGATTGTCTAGTTTCTTTTTCCCCAAAACCTTCGGTGACCATGGACTGTCTTCCAAGGTGGTATCTTTTGGAACCACACAGCTCTGGGTTCAATTTCTAGCTCTTCCGCCTACCAAACTATTCTTGTCAATTCGTTAGTAAACTGTCTGACTTTAAGCAAGTTAACTACTCTTGAAAGTTTTATTTACAAATGTGCAAAAGCCTAGTCGAGCCTCTGTGAGGGATAAATGTTCCAGTGTTCACAGAGTGCACAGCACAGTGCCTGGGCACAGAGCAGGCACTCAGTAAAGGTTACCTATTATCGAGAGAATTTGTTTCACATTTGCACAAGTGCAACAGTATAAAAATTCTTCCCTACACTGGGCTATCCTCTGTCTCCTTTTAGCCTGAGGGCTGGTCCTTTAGAGGCCTCAGAAAACTCGGCTAAGCCTGCAATTATCCTTCAGACCGAAGAAAAGCTGCCATATTCCACTAAGTCTAGCACTTTGTTAAGTTCTAGGTAAGATAGTTAAAATTTCATTGTTGACAGGAGTCTAACAAAAGACAAACAAAAGAAGACAAAAGTTCTCAGGCTCTAGTCTGTGGTGGGTGCTATAAAGATTCAAGTCTTTTTTTTTTTTTTAATATTTTATTTATTTATTTGACAGAGAGAGACACAGCAAGAGAGGGAACACAAGCAGAGGAGTGGGAGAGGGAGAAGCAGGCTTCCTGCTGGGCACGGAGCCCAATGCAGGCCTCAATCCCAGGACCCGGAGACCATGACCTGAGCAGACACTTAACTGACCAAGCTACCCAGGTGCCCCAAAGATACAATTCTTTACATATTCCTGGCTGGCCAAAACAGTGTCTAAAAAGCTCCTGGGAGCTTTCTGCTACAAACTGTGGACTCCTTTGCTGTTTACTGTAAATTAAAAAGGCCCTGATTTTCCCCAAGTGCTTTAAGCCACATCTCCTCCTCCAATGAAATACCAAGATATATTTCCTTCATTTCTTCTTACGGGGTTGGTTAATAGTATATTATCCTCATTCACATTTTAACGAACAAAGGTAGTAAAGCTAAGAGTAATTGAGTGTGTGGTTAAACAGGCCATTAAGTAGCTCATCCAAACCTAAGTTGGTTCTAGCCTTTCTTTTTAGCATGTAAAACTGCCACCCAGTAGAGCATAAGTGAATTCAGAAACATTTTGTAAGGCAAATACATTTACAGCACTCTGAAAGCTTTGGATTACTTTTTCTACTCCAAAATCTTGTCTCTATTGTCCTGTCTCTTGGTTTTTATTAGAAGGGCCACAAAGCACAGTGGTTCAGAGAAGTCTGTGGATTCCTGACTCTGTCATTCATCAGCAGGTGACTCTGGTCGGTCACCTATCCATTCTGGGGCTCAGGTTCTTTAGCTAGAAAACAGGAATCACAGTATCTACCTCATAAAGCTGGTGTGAGGTTCCCAACGTTCATGAAGCTGTTGTCTTAAATGAAATACGTACGTAAAACACTTTAGTAGAACATCTGGTATTTTTTAAGCACATGATTAATGTTAACTATTCTATTCGTCATGGCCGTAGCACCAGATCTTTGCAAAAAAGAAAAAAAAAATTTCTTCATTTGCCTGTCACCGCATAAAGTTCCTTGAGAACTGAGATTGTCTTTTGTGTTTGTATCCTGTGCCTAATAGATTAGAGACACTCAAAATTCTCTGTTGAATGCTTTAACATATTCTCTATATATCCTGGAAAACAAAACAAAACAAAAATGCTGTGGATCTATAAAATAATTGAATAACCTAATTAATTCTTTAATTTTCTAATATTTTATAAGACATGTTTCCATAAGCCAAAGAGTAAGTTTAGGTACAAAAGATAGCGATCATTTCTTTCTTCCCTAGACCTTTTTCATAAAGTATCTGTTCCCAGTCCCCAGGGCACAGGGAAATGTGGGGACGTTCGGAACCTGACTAAACTGGATGGATTCATTTCTTCTCTTGGGATGGGAAATTCAGTGAGATGGAAAACCTTCATTTTGGATTGCTTTAATGAGCCCACAATACACAGATGACAATACCGAGGCGTCAGTATGCTGAAAAGAGGAATGAAGGAGGCACATACAGAGAAGCAAAGGCGAGGAAAGCAAAAGGAAGAAAGAAGGGTCAGGAGTTGCTGAATGGCTTTCCAGTTTCAAGGAGGTGCTACGCACTCTTGTCACTGGGTTCCTGAACTTACTGCATGTCTCTAGTGGAAGCCTGCGTACACGAGTTGAGTGGGCCTCTGTCCTGTGCAACCACAGCATCCTCATAATATTATAATAATACTACATAATAATACTACATAATACTACTGTACCTTTTTTTTAAAAAAAGATTTTATTTATTTATTTGACAGACAGAGATCACAAGTAGGCAGAGAGAGAGAGGAAGGGAAGCAGGCTCCCTGCTGAGCAGGGAGCCCAATGCGGGGCTCGATCCCAGGAACCTGAGATCATGACCTGAGCCGAAGGCAGAGGCTTAACCCACTGAGCCACCCAGGTGCCCCTACTACTGTACCTTTTTATTGACAGTCTTATCTGCAATATATCAACACTCTCCCTTACTTTTCCTATAGTGCCTTCACCTCATGGATGGTCTGAGAGCAATATGTATCTCCAATTTTCAAATGGGGAAATGTGATGACACGAAGAGGTAAGTAAGTTGTCCAAGGTCATACTTAGATTGTAGGGGCAGAGCTGATAACAGAATTTCAAATTCCTTAGTCCCAGGAGCTTGAACTCACCAATAAACCAGCTGCCTCCCTTGACGGAACTAAAGTATGCCAATTATCCAAACTGTGTAGGAAACACTGACCAAAACAGGGGTTAATTGGACATTGGTTGTTTTAATTCCATAATCAGCTCTTTCCCTGAGTTACCCTGGGAGTGAATAACATATCTTTTGCAGGAATGGGAAGGAGGCCAGCGCAGGCCATCTGGCTGAACATGTCCTTTCGTCAAGTTATCCCTGCAGCTGTGTGAAACTTACTGATGTTGAAGAACTTTACAGTTTAATTTGTTTTATCATTTTGCCTCCACTCTATTAAATTTGAAAGTAGATAAATATTTTCATATCAGCCAAGCAGTTGAACTGACTCTGAAGTTATTGAATCTACATGAACTTACATATTGTGTGTGTGCGTACATGTGTGTAGGCAAAGGGGACTGAAATTTTCTGACATTAAAATTGACTTCTCATATTCGAAATGAAAGCAGTTCATCCAAAACATGGCCACTGGAAAGGAAATAAAGACTCACTGTTCTTTTCACAGGCAACAGAATATTGATCTTCCTCTCAATCAAGAAAAAAGGGAACCATGAAAGAGCACAGGTAGCCCATTTCCTTGTCCCATGATCCCGACTTCTTCTACTTTGTAATTTGACTAAGATGACAACAAATCTGGACTATTAACCTCAAGAGCAGGTCCTAAGACCTCAAGGTCAGATTCACATCCATCAAGTCGGTTCAAATCCTGGTTCTAGCACCACTAGCCTAAGGCCACAGTTGAAAGTTGCGCTGGCTCTTATGCCTGTATTTCTCTCCTCCCATTCCTTCTTTCTTCCATTCCTTCTTTCTTCCTGCCTCTATCACCTCCTCCTGCTTCTTAAGTGGTTTGGTTTCTCTTTTTTTCTCTATCTGTTAATTCTCCAGTCTTAAATTAATTTTACTTGCTTCACTCATCAATGTTGCTGGTACTCACAGCTACAACGGTTCCTGGTGTTCACGGGAAAGTCCCATTCTCTATGCTGGAAACTGGATGTGGGAGTGGGACAGAGTGGGTTGTTAATAGTTAATACTGCAGATATTAATGCCTAACTGTGATTAAGACTAGGGTTGTCCAAGCCCTAGATGATGGCCCCTGAACCTTTTACGGCATTGAAAACGAATGTTTGGGGGAAAAAAAAAAGGCAAGCTTAGAGGGAATGTCTTTAACCCAATATACAATCTGGGTATTTTCTCTTAATTGAAAGGTAAGGGTCTGTGCCACGGAATTACAGTAGGAATCAGACAAAGGTGATAAAATCTTAAGGAAGACACTTGTATTCAAGCTGTATGTGTGAGTGGATATGGAAAATGAATTCCTAAAGTAGAACCAAGCACGAAGGGTGGGTAGATGGGTTATTTTGAAGTTGGCAAGCAAATAAAGACCAGATGGTTCTTGCTCAGAGGGCTAGATAGCAAAATATTAGATGAGGGGAATCTTGATTCAGCTAGCCTCTACCATCTCTAGAAAAATACGCCCCTATTTCTAATAGGGCATCGGTACGGCATCTAACAGTGGGCAGCCTCACACTGGGTAGTGCCTGCAGTCAAGCTTCGTTAGTGAAGACTGGCTGGGAAGCTGGGTTACCCTGGCTCAGGCAAGCCCAGGCTGCACCTCAGGGCTCCAGATGCTTCTCTTGTTTCATCTGCTGCTGTCAACTAATGGATATCCACCTGCCTCCAATTCTTAAATAAACTTTGGTGGCTCCTGATCCTAGATTACAGCCTTGACCAAAATGTTTTGACACTAACTGTCCAAAGGAAGAGTCAGAAAGAACGATTACTCCATGGTGGGATAAATAAGAAAAGAGGCAGAAGGTTCCTCTGTGACAGTTCTCCGACTGCTTCTCCCTCAATTCCTTCCTGCACATCACAGGAATGCCTCTTCCTGTTAACAGGACCAGGGCACGATCAACCGAAGAAGATACTGAATTTGGCCATCGGGACCAATTCCTGCAACTCTGGAGCTACAACGGATACTGAAGAGGGGGAAAAAGTGACCTTGTGTTTTTATCTCTTTGTGCCTCACTCTACTCATTTAAAAGGGGAAGGCTCAACAAGATCGGGTTTAAGATTCTATCTCATCTCCCTCGGCTCTAGCTATTTTAGCTCCTTATTTTAAAGCCCTCCTTGAGAATATTCTTAGTACAGCTAAGCCCAATCATTCTGCCTTTCTTTCTCTTCTCCATCTTTTAGGACTGATGCTCCTTTCAGGGGGTAAGTATGTATGTATTCCTACTCTAGATGGCATAAAATGCCTTCTTTCATCTTCCTTCTTACTCACAAAAGGGAGACTTTTGTAAGTGTCACTCCAATTGTTTTGCAGTTGAGCTTTCGAGATAATTACCCTGGATTTCAAAAGGAAATACAAATACGTGCATAAAGGATACCAAATTTTCAAAAAGTGACTAGAATAAAAAATTAATGTACTCTTCTATGTGTATCATAATCAGAGTAAACATGGTATGCATTGCTCCTTTCACTCTCCCCAAAACACACTCTAGAACCCAGGCATGTGAGAAAGATTTGCCAAAAATATTCCCAGTATTAAAGTGGAAGAAACTATAAATATTGTCCATTAACATCTGAGACAGTAAGAAACCGCATCCAGGATTCTTTTCCTTTAAGAATTTTTCCTCCTCTCCCTTACTTTCCCCTGTTTCTCTGACAAATGTTTTCTTCTCTAGTCTGAATGTACTACTGTACCTAAAGAGACTCAGTCTATTTTGGAAATAAATTCCAGAGGCAATGATAACACTTAAACAATTTAACTTACAAATTCAGCTCGAGTGAGGACAGTGTTTAGGATCTACTCACAGAAATGGCTGATAAGTTTCTGTACCCATTTACATAAGAGAATACCATTCAAACTTTTAAAAGAAAAGACTTAGTGTTTCAAAAAAAAAAAAAAAAGTCTAACCGCAAACCACAGGTTTGCTATAAAATAGTTACCAAAGTTGTCTTCCTAAGTACAGTGTCCCCTTCACCCTTTCAAGAGGTATGCACTATAGGAATACTAAGAGTATTCCTTCCAGAATTCTAGAAGAATGACACAAAGCAGGAAAGGGAAGGCGGGGGGACCCTTCAATATACTAAAAATATCTACTGTGTATTAAAAAAAGTCCCCGAATTTATCCATATTTTGGTTCTAACTGTATTATTTAAGAGTAAAAACATTATGAAGTAAAACTGGTTGGAACACACATCAGAATAAAGGGGCTAAATGGAGTTGTGTATAACCAGCAAAATCGAAGAACAAAATTATACATTAAAACCACATACTGGCACAAAACTGAGTAAGAATGTACCCTGAATTTCTACTTTTAACTACACAGTCAAGAAAAATGGTCATCAGATAGTTGCTATTAGTCAAATCTTCGTAGTACACAATTATGACTGAAAAGGGAAAAAAATGATTAAACCTCCTTCAAATCTGTTCAATACCAGTTTTTAGTTGCTAAAAGAAATGCCAACAGCAAAAACACTTCTATAATGGCAGAAGATCACCTCTGTGTTTTGCTTTATGAAGTCTTTATACCTTTGCGTTATCTGTGATGGGCCTGGGGACAAAAGATGGTTGGATGGAACCAACAAAAATGGAGACCAGTAACAACAAAAAATTAGGACTGAGAAACTAAACTCCATGAACTGTTACACTGTCTTGGCTACTCACAGGACTAGATACCACTTTAATCGCAAAAGCTTTCAATGCCAATCCTTTAAAATGAAGAAAATTTAAGAGTCAGATTTTCCGCAGTTCACTTTGGAAAGAGCTTGTTTTACATCTTCAAACAATTCATATCATCAAAAATTCCTTCCCGTTTTCATTTATAAAACATACTGTGAGCTTCAAACACAGTGGCACTGGGGCTCATCCACTAGCTCTGCAACAGTGGGTAAATCTGTCTACGCCTCAGTTTAATATGTAGGATATCAACCCATCGAAAGGGACAGTTGTGAAGACTGAGTAACGTATATATAACATCCAACACAGCAAGTCCTGAAGAAATGTTAATGTAGTTTCCTTCTTTGTGCTACTTATCTCTCTAGTAGATACTGCTGATAATTTATGTAATTGTTTTAAGATAATTTTATATTAGTTAGGCAAAACCTGTCCTTTCCAAAATCAATCAATATAGTGGAAACTAAAGTAAGTTAGTACTATACTGTAAATGTTTTGGATACTCAAGTATTTTCAACAACCTTTTATATAATAAGATATAGCTAACTAACAGAATCTGAAATCTAAAGTAGAACCATATAACATGTATTTACTGTGACTTGGTATGTTAAGTTATAGGAAATCACTTAATCACATATTGGGCCTACTGACTCCACTATCCTATTCTCTATAAGATCATCCATTAAAAGCAAACTGCTAGATTTTTATGCTGTACAGGGAGAACTTAAGTGCTGCCTTAACTGCTCCCCCCATTTTCATTTAATTAAAGGAAATAAAACCTTTAGTTTACTGAAAAGTATCAGCCTTTTCAGTGATAACACCTGGATCAACTTCAATTTTCTAAAGAAATGAGATTTAAAAAAAAAAAAGATTTTATTTATTTGAGAGAGAGAGAGAGAGAGAGAGAGAAACCACAAGCAGAGGGAGCGGCAGAGGGAGAAGCACATCAAGCCTGATGTGGGGATCGATTCCAGGACTCCAGGACCGTGACCTGAATGAGGGCAGACGCTTAACTGACTGAGCCACCTAGGTGCCTCAAGAACTGTGATTTTTACAAACTTAAGTTTAATTGACCTTTTGCTTTTTACAGTGAAAAATACTGTTGACAGTGTAAATGCTTCATAACAGGGATACTGAGAAGATAACTGTTTCAAATATACCTAAAAAATGGATAACATACCGAAGCTAAGAATTTGGGGTTTGAATCTTAGTTCAGATAGTCACTTTTCTGGGATTCTGGGAATAATGTTACCTATTAAATAAGGCTGTAAAAAGGATTTAATGACATAAAACAAGCAAAGTACATAGTATTGTGGCTGGTATCCTGTAAGTACTCATAAGCAGAAGCAGATTCTATAGTAAATAAACTGTATTCTTTCCCCAAAATTAGGCAAAAAAACCCCCCAAACAAACAAAAACACAAAACAAACAAAAAACAAAAAAACCCCACCAAACCCAAAAAACAAAAACAATTACTAAAACCCCAAACTATATTGACATCTAAAACCTGTACCATCACAGAATAACAGTAAAAAGCCAAAGTTATGAATCATTCCCATGTTATTATGTAAGTTGAATAGTGGTCCTACAAATGCAGCTTCTGAGCCAAAAAAAAAGAATGATGAATCGAACTCACATTCATACACACAAATACACACGCACACACACACACACACACACTGCAGAAAAGGAGCAATCAGATAAGAGGAAATCACAACCCCTATCTGAATGATCGGAGTCTCAGGCCAGAGTTCGTCACTTACTACCCTCTAACCTTGGCAGCTTGCTTAATTACTCTAAGTCTCCCGCGTCTTTTTGCACAAGAGGGAGAACAGGCTCTTCCAGGAGAATGGTCCGGAGGATTAAAGGCCATCCAGTCTGATGAAGCTTCTTAAGCCTGAGATCCGAGGCTGCACAGACAGACCTGCCCCATCCACGATGTCAGCAGCTTCCACCAAATCAGCAAGTTAATTCCTTGAACCCCAAAGTACTAAGAAATGTTTCAGGTTTGTCAAAACTCTTAAAAATCTTTAAAGCTATACATGATTTGAGGTATTACTGTTTCCATGAATTACAGTGCTCTGGGAAACTGGTAGAGATTTAATTCTGTAAGAATTTTAATATCCATGAACACGGAGAAAAGAAAATTCTTACACATATAAACCTAAACCCATGTCTACATCTACAGCTTTCTAAATTCCATCAGAAGGACCGAGAAACTCATTTACGATTACAGACACGACTTCTTATATAACATTATCTGACAGCTGTTGTGATAACTGCGTTAGCTGTGTGTGTGTGTCCTACTGTAGGAGCTTCCTAATTGGCCCCCCTCCAATACATTCTCCACATTGGAGCCAATGCTCTTTGTGAAAGGTAAATCCCCTTGGCTAAAAACCCATAATGGTTTCCTATTTCACTTCAAATCAAGTCTGAATTCCTCTCTGTGGTCCACAAGGCCCTGTATAACCTGGCTCTGGTGAATCGAACCAATTTTATCTCAAGTCATTTAGTTCCTTGCTCATTACACTCTACTAAGCCGCTGTCCAGCAGAAATATAATGAGAACCAAAAATGTAATTTAAATTTCTTTAGTAGCCATACCTTTTAAAAAGTTAAAAAAGGTAGAGCCAAACTGAATAAATTTTATTAACCCAATATACCCCAAATATTTTGATACCAATATAAAATTCTTAAGCTATTTTATATACTTTTCATCACACCAAGTCTTCGAAATTAGCATATATTTTACGCTTGGAGCCCATCTCCATTTCGACAAAGCCTGTGTGGCTCGCAGCTACCATACAGGACAGCATCACTTGAGCTACATGGACTTCCCTTGGTGCCAGAACAGGCAGTTCTCCCCGCCCCCCCTTCGTGAGGTTCCCTCCTCCTAGAAGGCTCTTCCTTTGACAGCTCCTTTGGCGTCTTCCCCAACTCAGCCTGTGTGTCCCCTCTCTTTCCAACGGCTTCACACCCTAGAAAAGTACCCAGAAAACACAGTTGTCTTAAGATTTCTCTCATTCTGTAATTTTTTTTTCTTGCTTGCTTTTCCTTGTCTTTTAAATATTTAACGCCTGTCTTTGACCATTATGCTGTAATTATTGTTCCAGGAGGACAAGGATTAGTTTTATTCTGTTTGCCACAGGCCATGTTGGAGACACTGAATTCTTGCTGAGTAAGTGGGGATCTATACATATTCTTAGTTCCTCTCTGACCACACATCTCTCATACTGAAAAACAAATTGCAGCATAAGAAATACATATACAAAAAAAAAAAAAGAAATACATATACAATCACTTAAATTTATCATGTAAGACAAGTAAAGATGTTTAAAAAAGTATCACTAAGAAATTCTTTGATTTTTATGATTTTATAAAGATCAAAAGGAATAATCACTTTATTTAAAATTATAAGTACTACCCAATGAAAAAGTTAAATTTTAAACTCAGATCGATCATGAAGTATTTCTAGTATTTCTCTTTTCTGTGCCTTCCAGAGAAAGTATCGTGTTAAATGCAATTTATTTAGCATTCATGTTGGTACACTTAGATCCCCTAAAGATCTACAAAAGCCTTAAAATTGCTAGGTAGATCCTACAAGTAAAGGGAGAAAAGAAAAGTGTGGAAACTACAACTGTCACTGGAAAAACACTAAACTTTTTAGCTAAGATTTAACCAAATTAAACTTTATGTCCTCTAGCTTCTCATTTTCTAAATTATTTACTGTAATTCTAAACTGAGATCCATGATTTACTTCAGCATTTTATACTGTTACATTGGAAGGTGGTCATTGAAAATTATGCACAGTTTTTAATACATATTTTAATATAGCCAATGCAAATAAATACCACATAACTGACTAGTATGTATTTTTGAGAGGGAATAATATAAAATTACAGACCTTTTTTTTTTTAATGTTGAAATCTGAGACTAAGTTGACAGGTTAAAAAAAATGGGAATAAGAGTATTTATACAGCTTCACTATATTGCATATAAAACACTATATCATTTATTTTAAAATAGCCAAAAGTTCTATCACATTGTATTATGGTTATCTTGTCAGGGCCTCTGTTATCAATAGTAGCATAAAGAATACATCTGCACAGGGCAAGGCTGTCTTACGTTGAGACACACAAGCCCCTATACACAAAAAAATGATCAAATAATTATATAATGGTCCAAGCACTATTCATGAGTCCTTTCATTTCATTGTAATAACCTCAAAAGGTAGATATTTAATAATGCCCATTTTGAAGATGGGCAAACTGAGGTTTAGAGATGTGAAACAGTTCGCTGGTAAACTTTGCTCTGCCCAACTGCTGAATCAAAGAGCTAGGAATGGAGATTCCCCACCCCACCCCCCGCCGCCCCCACTTACGGGAGAGAAAGGCTTAGAAACAGTTTATTGCAATTCTATGACTTGTCAGCTTTATATAAACTTGAATTTTAAGCATGAGACAGCCAAGTCCTCAAACCACACCTCCAATGCCTACTAATTTTCCACTACTTCCATGTTTGGCCAATTTGGTTTCCCATCAGTTCTCTAGTTCCTCACTCATTTCTCTGCTAAAAATAAATGAGGTTATGAATCTCCGCACAGGTAGATGAAGGCGAGTCTACTCTTATCAGGCACACATTTTGGACAGACTTTCTCATTCTATGACTTGGATACTCATCTGACATGCACTGCTGGGACCTATCTGCACACCCTAACTCCATCCCCACGAGTCCGATATTTCCAAGAACAATCAGAATATTTCTCAAACTTGTCAATTCAGCACTTAATTATGCTTCAAGGAGGCCATGCATGGCTGGAATCTCCATCTTGGAGATTCCTATTACCCAACAAGAGTCTCTGTTAGCTGTTCTCTTTCTCTGCTCAGCCATTATTACACTATTAAGGAAAACACTGCCATAAATTATTAAATACCAACAGACATTACGTGTTTGTGACTGTACCTTTCACAGATTTATTCTACTATAGACACTATAATTTTATATAAAGATTTTCTCCCTTGTTTTTAATGTCTTTTTTAGTGATATCAATATTTTCTCACTCTTTCTGGTATAAAAATATAGTGGGTCCACATTCATTGGGAGCCATCCACAACTGTGTGTGTATAAAATGATATATCAGTTTGCTTTAATTTACATCCTATTTGGAAATGAATTCAATTTTGTTGTGGCCATAAGATTTCTCATTTGTTAAATGTACCTTTTATATTAACTGATTTCTAAGGTTCTTAGAACTCAAAAACTCTTGTCTAAGCTGGGCTAATGGACACCAACTAATGAAAACATTAACTCATTAACTGAGCTTAGAGAATTGTCACCCACATATTTAAAGTTGTCCTCATGAATGACTTTCATTTTATGGCCTAAATTAATAGTCATGATAACATGCCAAACGTGTGTCTTCTCCATATGTTTCCATAGAAACATGTTTTCCATAGAAATCTCTGACCCAAGTTAACATGCAGTTTCCTTGGATGTTCAACGTAATTTGTTGATATTGGTTAGTAAGCATAATGTACCTAGATTCACAAAATGAATCTAACAGACTTCATAGTTTTAAAAAATTCAACATCACGGATTAGTTCTGATGTTCGTACTTCTTTGTCCTGTGTTCAGAGGAAGAACAAGATAAAGCAGTCACTTGAATTACTCTGACCGTCAGATAATTCTATAAACACGATCCCTAGGTTGGTTCTAGAACAATGAGTCCCTATTCCTTCAACACAGAACACTTTCAGAAGAGAAGCTGACGCTAAGCACTCATTATAGTCCTCACTGCAAAAACTGAACTGTAAATAGACAAGAGAGGAAAAACTAAAGTGTGTGTGCTGGGGGGGCGGGGGGTGGATTGGTTAAGCATTCTTTTTTCATTTGACCAAGAAATATTTACTGAGCAGTTATTATGTGCCAGATACAATTAAGAATTTCGGGTACTTTGGTAAACAAAAAACCAACCTCCCACTCCACCAAAAGAAGGGAAGAACAACAAAAAGAAAAGAAAACATAAATATCAATTTCTTTTATTTGGTATTCCCTTCTCTATCTTCCCATTCTGAGCTGGCTGAACATTATATATACACATGCCATTAATTTCTTTTGAGAAGGTGAAAGATTCCAAAATTTTCAAAGTTTGTGAAGTAATCACAAAGCTAAAAACTAAAATTAGAACTAGAGAAAGTTTATTTTTTTTTTTAAGATTTTATTTATTTATTTGACAGAGAGAAATCACAAGTAGGCAGAGAGGCAGGCAGACAGAGAGGAGGAAGCAGGCTCCCTGCTGAGCAGAGAGCCCGATGTGGGGCTTGAACCCAGGACCCTGGGATCATGACCTGAGCCGAAGGCAGAGGCTTTAACCCACTGAGCCACCCAGGCGCCCCAGAACTAGAGAAAGTTTAAAAGATGCTTTATTCTGGAAAATATTCTGGTTCTTAGTGCCATGGTTTATTTTTCCTCGACGTTATCTCAATTTACATTTTTTCAATAGGAAAACGACCACAAAACTAAGTATATAAGAATACAGCAGTAATCATTTGGATGGCTTATATTCATCTGAAAACATCTCTAGTGGTCCTAATTTTGCCATCAAGTTTAAAAGTTCTTTGAAAACAGCCCTTCCCTTCATGGATAATAAAACCTTACATTTTAATCACATCAGGATTTGGTATATTTGTATTTGTTGTTTAACAAATGCTTAAAAATGTTTCTCCATTCACCCATTTTCTATAAAAGTATCTGAGAGCAAGTCTAGACCAATGTCCATGACCTCTGATCTTCTATATCAGGATGTTTTTGTGATATAAAACTAAAATTAGTATATGCAGAACAATTACACATTTAAATGGAAGTGAAATGCAATCTAAAAACTGTAAAGCTATATACTAATTTCAGGAATGTTGTAGTAAACAATGGAAAACAACTTTCCTTTCATCAGTGAGCTATTCTGCTTCCTCTCTGTCCGAAATCAAGGTTCTGATTCTAATCGAAGGATCAGGATGGGGACAGAGGAGGCAAAGGGCACTTGCAGTTCACATGTGGCAAGAGGCTCAGACAAGAGGAATTTCTCCTCTCCCCTTCACAGTACAGATTTATACATAACCTCAAAAGTACAGCCACAACATTTCAAGAATGCCTGAAAATGGCAAGGGGTCAAATTCCAATCACAGATATTTCAACCATTTTGTGAAATATTAAAACATTTATTGAATTCATACCAAACAATCCTAAATTTTACACTGTAAGTATCTGACAGTCACATAATTGAAAAAAAAACTTGAAAAAATGTTTCAATTTCCTACAACAGAATCAAACAGTACAATGTTCACATAAATGAATGCAATCAGTAAAAGAATAAAGTAAATAAAACATTTCTTAATTTACTTAATATAGTTAAGGTGGTACAGTGATTACCTCTTTTTTTTTTAATGAAAATCTCTTTTCTTATTCTCTGCACCACGTTATATAGGACCTTTAACAAGGTAATATACTGAAAATAATTAAAAATCATTTCCTAAACCAACTAGGTCCTCCATGACTTCTCCCATTCATTTTGTGGTTAAAATCTGACAATATTAGCTTGAATTTCATCTCTGCCTGACACGTTTCAAGCAGTGAAGCAGATTAGTGCCTCAGAACACTTTACAGGGTTTCGTTATCAATCAGGGTTTGTTCCTCATGACGCTTTCAGCAAAATTATCTTACTCGAATGAACTCTCATGGATGGAAGTAAACAAAGCTGTAGCCCACTGTTCTTGCATACTTTCCATTCATTTATTTCCTTTTTTTTAACTTACACTTAAAGCACGTGCCACAGAAAGAGCGCATGTTAAATATTCCTGGAGTGTCACAATATGTAATACAATAAAACAGATTACAACCCTACCTTTCCTTCACAGCAGTGGTGCCAAGCACAGGTACACCGGAGCAATCAATTTGTTCTGCAGACAGTAAGGCTTTCATAGAATACTAATGTAAAATCTCTTTTCTTTCTCCTTTGCCTTGACTCCCCAATGCCTGGGTCCCGACCAATACTAGGAGGAGGGCGGTATGTCTTCTGCTGAGATAACCACAACTACTAATCAAGTCTACGTGTACAAGGGCACAGGATTAAACCTCCACCAAGCTTGAGTCAGGGTTTGAGAGCAGCTAACACATGCACAGCACAGTCAAAATGAAACACACACACACACACACACACAAACACACACCCACACACCCACCCATGCACATGCCATGAAAATACAGATGTGTCTACTTCAGTGAACTAATTCATCACACTTTACCACTGATAGTTTCTTTTCTTTCTTTCTTTTTTTTTTTAAATTTCAGGAGCATAAAATTACCTCCTGTTGGACTGGGGGCTCAGATCCAACAGTACCCAACAATAATTACGTTTTTTCAGAAACGAGAATCATGGTCAGTATTCTCTGAATTATATTGTTCAGTTTTTTAAAAATGGCATTTTTCTAAATTGGACTATTCAATACAGTTTACATGGACTTACACTTTTAAGTATTAACATAGGGTTAACGGACTCAGCAAAGATTCTTAGGATTTTGCACTAAAAAGGTAATAGCTCACGTCCACTCCTTCAAGAAAAGCATGTGCATTACCAATAGTGAAGAGATGTTCAAAAGATTTTCATTTATCTTAAAGTTTTCATACGAAGTATAACCACAAGCTATTTAAAAAAATTTTTTTCAGGTCTCAAAATTATTTAGAAAACATTTTTAACAAAACTTTATAATTATGGTAGTAGCATAGTGGTAATTTTGAGCTCCTAAATTCAAAATACTGAGGTTCCTTTCTATGGGGCATTTTTACTTGGCTTATTCTTCTTTTATCCAAGTAAAAGGTAAGCCAATCACTGAGTAGGGTGATGACAGTAGTTGATAAATATTTTTTTAACAACACATATGACCTCATTTTAATTTGTCTGCCTTAATTTTCAAAAACTCCCCAAAAGTACTGACAGTCGAGGGGTGCAAACGAAGCAATAATTAGGGACAACACACTCTAGATCATCAAAGAAACTTAACAGGAGGCTTCCTAAACCAGTTCTATTTTCATGTACACAAACACTTTAACACTGCTAGAAAACATGTCCTATTCTGCACACTTTTCTTAAAAAAAAAAAAAAAGGCAGCAGGAACAATTAAGAAATACTAGGGCCTTCAATGAAGTATTGCAATAATGTTTGCAATAATGTTTAATCAATACTGATGCATTTGTCCTTGACACACTGACCATGTCATCAAGCTACTGTCATGTGATATCATGTCATTTCCCCACCTGGCTCATGACCTTGTCCTCTAAATGACCTAAAGCTTCCCTCAAGTAGCAGGAGGCCCCTCCCCGCTGTCTCAGCAAGGTCGAATGGGTCAGCGTGTCCTCATCTATAATCCACCACCATTTGTCAGCAGGGAGGCTGGAGGAGGCAGGCTTGCTACAGGGGGAGAATGCCCAATTAGGCAGCTGTCACACAAAGCAGAGGCTGCAAAATTATCCCCTGTCAAAAGAAAGAGCAGCTGCGGGTGCCAATGACAGCAACCTTTCAACCCTTTAGGTACTGGAAACTACACAGAAGTAAATGAAGAACAATTAGTGATAACAAATCGATGAATTAGGACAGTGAATTAGAAATTACTAGCAGGTGAGCCTGGGTCATACATGACATAAGGGCATAGCAGACTCCAGGCAAGGGCAGGGACGCAAAGAATCACACGGACCATCTTCTTGCATATAGATTTTTCCCTCTAGCTTTTTCTTTCTGTAAACCTAAAAATCCTTTAAAATATCCAGAACCTCAAAGAACACATACCTTCTTACTTTTCAGGGAAGACCCAAATAAACCTCTTGACTAGAAGGACATCCTTCAGAACAGTAAGTCTAGTTAACTCTAAGTTGTTCTTAAACAATCTGTCATGCTATTGCCTCAAACTTAAATTTAAGTGTGGCCCACAAAATCTAAAATATCAGTTCAAATAATCACACTTAAAACATCATCCCTCTTCACCTAGTACTTGCCCTGATTCTACTTTAATCACACTCACAGGGAAAGGTCTCCAAGAGAGTAACCGGGTATGAATTCTGAGAAAACTGTGATGTGGCTATCATTACGCCAATGTTAAATTTCTGTACATGGTGTGATTCTGTGTACAGAGAAGTAACTGCAGTGTGTGCTTCTGTGTAGGATATGTATCTAAAAAACCAACTATAAATTACTCGGGTTATTCTGCATTAGGTGTGATATGCATTAAGTCCCAAGCGTAGGAAGCTAATTCACTTGGATTCTCCAAGGAATGTCTTTGCTACTTCACATTGCAAAGCAACAAAGGAGGAACAAAATGGGCAAACAAGCCCCACAAAGGAGAGGAAATCCAGTATGGCTCAGTGTTTATGGACATGGTTTCGTTGTGCCTCAAAAAAGTTCTGTATGTTTAGAAACAACTTTCTGAAAGTCCACTTTAAACTGACACTATTTTTTTTTCTTTCCCTTAGGAAAAAGCATGTATCTTCCCATACTGATTCTTTTAGAGTTGAGAAACCTGAATGATCTGTGCTATAATTTCTAAAGAAGCAGGGACAAATTGCTCAACTAGAATTCTAAATCACAAATGGGCAAAAGTGAGGGAGACAAGGTGAGGCAATAAAAGGCCTTTCGCTCATCCCCTCCAACACATTATAAATAAATCACGGTTGCCAGAGGGAAAAGTTCATAATTCCTAGCTCCTAAATCAAGTCATTGGATAAAATTTCCAGGAGAGAATTGTCATGGGAAGAAAACTTCTCCATTAAAAGTTTACCCAAGAATTTGATTCATAAATTACATTTCACCTTGTTAAAAAGTGGGCATTTACACATTTGCTTTAGTTCAGAAGGCAACCTTCTCAAGTCAAACATAAGAATTAAAAGAAAGAAATGGCAAGTAGACTGGAATGAAGGAGTTAATGCCTTTAGAATTCAGCTTCCATCATACATGGGTGACTATCTCTTTAAATAATTTAAATCCTCTCCATCAACTACAAAGCTGTTTTGAAGCCATTTAGCTTTGTTCTTTACATGTGTTCTAATTAAGAAATGACCTTGTCATCACACACACCATAAATCCGGGATTATTTCCTACAGCAAAAAATTCACAGAGTCCCCAAAAAAAGAAAAAGAGGGGGGAAAAAAAAGACTTCTTCCTCAGTTCCTCACTAAAGGAAGTTGTTGGTTGGCTAAAGGCTGAAGCAGTTTCACCGCATAATTTTTTGTTGTTGTTGAATGTCACAGGGCGGGTTAGTGTGACCTTGAGCTGCATCAGCGGCACAGCAAGGGTCGAGATGCCTGCAGGCGCCCTTGTACTGGATTTGCAAGACAAAAACCTTCAAACTGGCTGAAGGACATCTTAAATCTCTTCAAAGGTTTTCCGAACTAATCTGGGCTGCTCTTAGCAGGATCTGTGCCAGTGTGAGAGGCAAAATTAAAAACAAGGTCTTTGACAGGATGTTGTCTCCTCTTAACCCTTCCTGAGCAGAACAGAACAAATCACAAGCTTTCTGGAGATATGGTTTACCTAGAAGCCTTCTTTCATAACAAATTATGTAAGCAAGCAATCACAAAGGATGGGGCAGCTATCAGCCCTCAAAACTAAACCTCCCCGTTGCACTTATTTAAGAATTTGGGTCAATTTTCTTCTTGCCTGTATTTTAGTGTAGTGAACGTAAAACTTAAAGCTCTGTTTGTTTGCTCTTAGATTTGCAGAACAGTCACAGGTGAAGAGTAAGGAAATATTTCCATCAACGTTAATCTCTAGAATTTTCTTTCTTTTTTTTTTTTAAGAATAAGGTTCTAGCTGGTTAAATTGCAAGCTTCATATGTATTACATATAGCTCACTAAAATTACAACAGGTAAAAAAATTACATCATACATTTACAAATTTCTTGTATCTAACATGATGGATACACTGCTAAAAGGAAGAAATCAGAATAGTGAAAATGAACATACTTTAAACAAAGCAATGTCGGGCTTGTTACAAAAATCAGTATCAATGCCGGCACAGGGTGTGAGTCTTCCCTGGCAATGCTCTCAAGTTTAATTTAGTAGCTATGCTCCCAATAGTCTAAGGGAACAAACACTGTAACACTGATTTTAAGATACTGCATTTTAAGTATCTCTGCATCTGTAACATGTCTGTTTGTCATCATCAGATATAAGGTATATCATAATTAGTTGTAAAGAGCATTTAGTAAAAGGTACAGAATTTGTTAAGGTTCAATAGGTTTCAAATCATGCCCTTCAAAAAAAAAAAGACTAAGTAAACTGAAGATTATGCTGAGTAACAAGGACACTTTCACTAACTGAATTCTTTTCTTTTTTTTTTTTTTTTAAAGATTTTATTTATTTATTTGACAGAGAGATCACAAGTAGGCAGAGAGGCAGGCAGAGAGAGGGGGAAGCAGGCTCCCTGCCGAGCAGAGAGCCCTATGCGGGGCTCTCGATCCCAGGACCCTAGGATAGTGACCTGAGCTGACTGCAGAGGCTTTAACCCACAGAGCCACCCAGCGCCCCCACTAACTTGAACTCTGATAGGCTTTCCTGAATGGGACAGGAAAAGGGTAAAGCAGTACTTAGTAAGTAGATAACGCATGAAAGTGAACCATACATGTGAATTTCTTTAGTACCTGTGCAAAAGGAGAAAAGAGTATATACACTGTGCTAAATGCTTCAGCTGGAAACCTGGTGTTAAAAAAAAAAAAAAAGAACTCTAAGGATGCAGAGTGAGCAGTAACTAGGTTTTCCGTTCACAGGTACGTGTGCCCTAGGTGGTGGTCCGTGATCATTAAAAAACAAGGAAGGTCTGGCAGGGAGAAGAGAATGGCGCCACTCTGGGTTACATAAATAGGCAGGGAAGAGCTGAGTGTGATACAGGAAGGGGGTGGTCCAGTGTGACTAGAGATTAGGCTGAAAATGCAATTGGGACCAAGGACTTTGAATCAAGGCCATGCCAAGGAGCTAGCCTTTATCTGGTGGACAGTGGAAGGTTTACAGGCAATGGTATGATTAAATGCATGCCAAAAACAAAAACAGAAGTTATAGAGTCGTTGATGGCTTGGAGGGGAGAAATTGGGGTGAATTCATGCAGAGAAGAAAACATGGTCAAAATATGACAGGGGAAAGAATGTTGAAAAAAAAGATAACTGAGAAATAAATAAAGGCTGGTCTGAATATTTAGAAAGCAATTTATAGAATATAAATAGTGCTGTAAAAAAGGGTATTTTTAATAGCAAATTCATTAAGTCAAAAAATAATGAAAATAATTATTGTACCTCAAGCCCACATTTATAAATCATCTTGTTGACATGATTTGTGCAAAGTTTCATGATAACTAAGAACTCCTATAGAGGTATTTAGGGAAGAGTCAGAATCAGAATCCATTGAGATTTGAATTTTCTACATTTCAAATCATAATCTTCATTAAGTATCAGGTAGGGATTGTTGTTTATGAAGGCAGCAATATGTACCTTTTCAGAATAGTGTGAAGGCATATCTCCCTTGGATATAAAACAGAGATGTCTGGCTTAAATCATAACGTGGTTGATGAGGCTACCATATTATGAAGCATTTCATCAACACTAATGAGCACAAAATTAACTCTGCAAACATTTATTGAGTATGTACTATGTTTAGAACTCGGAATTAAAAAATAAAAAGTCCCCAACATTCTATCAGCTTTGTGCTTCTAGTGTGTCACTTATAATGATAAGTCCCTAAATTATAGTTCACACCATCACACCATTACACAATAAAAAGCCTAATAGTAAAAAGAATATTGAGTTGTCAGGGAATTAGTTCTCAACTAGCAGCCATCTTGGTATTCCCAGGCAGCTGACAAGGTATACAGAGAAATCCCAGAACTCTCTGGGAAGACCCAGTACCCATGCAATTTGAAGAGAGTCGTCAAATACTCTGGAGACTGACTGTCCTGCTAAGACCTCAGAAAGAATTTAACAGAGTATCAGCCAAAGTAAGAGGGTAGGGAGTAAAAAAGAACAGGAGTCACCAGGGCCAAGAAACTATCTGCCAGAGAGCAGACTGTACTCTCAGAAAAGGAAAGCCAGCATCAGGGATCAGGTTGAGGCAAGTGGAGGGGAAGGTCAAACAAAGGAGAGAAGAAAGATTCTGAAGGGAATACTTCTCACTTCCTGAAGAAGAAGCAAACTTTACTCTGTGAACTCCTTAAGAAACGATCAAGTCTCTAAACCCTCCAGAGGAAGAATCATCATCACAGGAGATGTATTTGGAGATTCACAAGTCATAAAAAGGTCTAGCAATTGAATGCCAGTATAGTGATAGGGCACAACTAGAAATGACCTTCCTAAGTATCTACAAACAAAATGACTTCTTGAGTGAGCACTTCCATCCTACCGGTAATAAGTTTCCAGCACACGGGATGTCTAGATATTAATATGGGGGTGGGTACTATGATAAGACTTGTAGATACTAAACAAAAAACAAACAAACCAAAAAACTAAGAAAAAACCACACAACGTATTAACCTACAAATGCAAAAGCTATGATAAATTATTGAAATAAAAATACAGAATATTCTGTAGGCAATTAGATAGTAAGTTCCTATAAAGCAGTTCTTAAACCGTGGTCCAGGGACCCCAAGAGTCTCGACGATCCATTTAGGAGGTGCATGAGGTCAAAACCTAATCTGATACCCATTTTGTCTCTCTTTCTCATGAGTGTGCAACGGTGTTGTCCAGAGGACATGTGATGTGTCATGGCTAATGTGTTAATGGCTCATGGAGTGTAGCCTTGTATATTCTTGTGCTTTACAAATTTTCTCAGTTTTAATTTCTAGTATGGTAAAATATTGGTTGGTATGACCCCCATAAAGAAAAGCTCTCTTGGGTCCTCAATAATTTAAGAGATTGAAGGGGTGCTGAGAGGGAAAAGTTTGAGAGCTGCTGCTAGTCTACTCTAATAAAGTTAAGAACTTCCATCTTGGTTTTTTTTTTAAAGATTTTTTTTTTTTTTTTTGACAGACAGATCACAAGTAGGCAGAGAGGCAGGCAGAGAGAGACAGGAGGAGGAGGCAGGCTCCCTGCCGAGCAGAGAGCCCGATGCAGGACTCAATCCCAGGACCCTAAGATCATGACCTGAGCCGAAGGCAGAGGCTTTAACCACTGAGCCACCCAGGCGCCCCTTCCATCTTGGTTTTAATGTTCAAACAAAATCTCTACTTTCAAGAATTTATGCTATAACTATGCCAGATAAGTACTGTTCTCTATGCAGAAACATCTCAGAGACCTGAGTAGGGGGAAGAAAAAAAAATGACCTTTAAAAAAGAAAATTAGTAAGCTAGAGACGCAAGGTTACTACTCTTCTGAATTCACCACGCCAGAAGTAACAAATCCACAAATATTTATAAATAAGCTGGTGTGTGCCGAGAGCTGAAGATGGAAGGATAACTCAATAACAAAGTAGCCCTTGGTAGGCTCACCCTGTCCGGAAAAAACGTAATCCACAACCCAGTGAGTACTAGTAGAAGAAAAGGCATGCGCAAAGCGAAAAGAGCATGGAAGGGCAAATTCTTGGGAGGAAGACAGGCAGGGAACACGTTTGTTAGTGAAGGCACTCTGCCACGGAGGGTAGCATGAACTGACTAGCAAAAAATCAAGCTTTGCCAAATGGAACAGAAGTTAAAGAGCACTCTTCAAGCAGGGGAAGGTGCGTCGGTCCCAGCGGGAAGAGGAACAGCGCACAGATGTTTTAGAGACTTTAAGTTTCTAGTAACAGATAACGGACCTCTGTTCAAAGCACAGAAATTGTGAGTAATGAAGACACTTTCTAGAATTCGATAATGTAATTTGATATCAGTTGAAGTCAATGATGAAAAATTTGGACTTGTAAATTTGTAGGTCTTTTTTCTTCATTTCCAATCTGTCCTAGATAGTGGCTTTTTAAAAAATACAATAAAATTAATTTGTTAAAAAAAAATGGAAGTGTAAACAAAAACTGGTCCTTTACCATAGGTATTTTGAGAACCTTAGAGAACTAGGTGCAAGATGGCAGGATGAAGGAAGGACAACTGGAGATAAAATTTCACAATCTATTTGCTTAGAAAAAGAAAGGACATGCTCATATAGGGCGGGGCAGGGAGAGCGGGAGGAGAGGGAGAAGGTGGGAGAGAACATTGGGCAAAGCTCCATGCCCAGTGTGGGAGCCTGTCCTGGGGCTCAATCTCACAATCCTGAGATCATGACCTGAGCTGAAATCAAGAAGAGTCAGACACTCAATCGGCTGAACCACACAGGTGCTCTATTAATAATCTTTCTATAAGTAAATGCAAATAACTAACTTACTAAATAAATAAATAAGTAAATGGGGTTTCAAAATTACTCTAGTATATCTAGTATATCTCTGATCTAGAATGAGGAAATTCTGGTTATCTAAATAACATGCATAAGCTGTACTGTTAGCATCACACTAACTTCAAAGTGCAAACCTCAGGCCGTGTGGTTGGAGGGCAGAGAATCAAGGAGAGTATCAGGTTCACTACAATTATTTTAAGTGAGAAAAACCAGAGTGTGAATAAGAAGAGAAAGTGAATGGACACTCTTACCAAGACATTTTAAAATTATTTTAATTATTTCACTTGAAAATTTTCATGGGAGAGAAAAAAACCTGAGTTGACATGGAGCCTTGGTGTAGTGGGAAATTTTCCTCTCAAAATGATGTTGGTTGTATCAATTAAGATACTAAGTAAAAAACTTCAAAAAAGCCAATTCTTTAATGATATCAAGTTCAGCAAAATATTAATTATATTAACAGTTCCCATTGTAACAGTGAATTAGGATTAAGGAAGGCCTGTCACTTTCCTATGGTCATTATATTATTGGGATCACTGAATTATTTTATCAGAGAAGTAACAGAAGCAAATTGGAAGTTTTAGGAAAATGTGGTAGTTGTGGAGACAAAGGCGTAAGTAAGCAGGCTTCGAGCCCAAGCATTCCAGATGAGGTACGCACTCTGAGACCAGAGGCTGGCTGTGGGAAAGGAAATTAAAGAGTAGGTAGAAGCAATGCTGGAAATCAATACTTCATTTGAGCCCATCACCCAAATTTTCTTGCCCAGGTTGTCCACAAAGCCAGGGAAACATCAGCTGAGAAAGACAAGTTAGTTTATGGGAATTAATTCCAACTAAAATAACTCACCTAGATTCTGGACTGATCTTGGTTTCACCAGTAGCACGTTCTCCACTGATTACCTTGCATAAACACTTTCTCAAAGTGTTCTTTCTTTTCTTTCTTTTTTTTTTTTTAAAGATTTTATTATTTATGTGACAGAAGAGATCACAAGTAGGCAGAGAGAGTGGGGGAAGCAGGCTCCCTGCTGAGCAGGGAGCCTGGTGTGGGGCTCCATCCCAAGAGCCTGGGATCAAGACCTGAGTGAGCGGAAGGCAGAGGCTTCAACCCATTGAGCCACCCAGGCGCCCCTGTTTTTTGTTTTCTTCAGTAGGCTCCATGCTGGGTGTGGAGGGGGGGGGGGCTTGAACTCATGACCCTGAGATGAAGACCTGAGCTAAGATCAAGAGCCAGATGCTTAATTGACTGAGCCACCCAGGTGCCTCTCAAAGTGTTATTTCTTAAATTAAAACATGACTTTAAGAAATGTTATATAAAGGTTGGAGAAGGCATTTCATGGAGATGATTAGACTCACTTTACCAGCCTGGTGACCTATTCTGTTAGAACCAACTAAGTTACTGGCCATTGTCTTTTCATACAGATACTTCTATAACTGATAGAAAAGTTCTAGCACTTAAAACTGTTTTGAAATAGTTATGTGCATTGAAATAGCTATCACCAATGTAATCGAACTAGGAAAAGAAACATACATTAAAGAACTCTTCCCAGTGAGAACTCATGAGATATAGCAATAAAAACTCCACTTAATGAGAAAATGAGTATATTCAAGTACTTAAGCTTAATTGATTTATGGCCAATTATCTAATTCTACTGGAGACAGTCACTCTTTTTATATTATCAGTATTTGCCAAAATCAGCTAACAAGTGCTGCACTCTGAAATAAACAGAGCACAGAAAGTATATGGAGTTCTAAAAACAAAAAAAAAAAGTGATTTTATTTTATTAGTTATATGGGATGACTACTTTTTTTGTTCAAAAGAAGGAGCTGACAAGGGAGCAAAGGAGATCTCACTTAAGGCACTGAGAAGCTTTATAAACACTTCATGCTTTATATGGTTTGCAATATTCATTTAATCAAATTCTTCTCCTTTTTTCCTAATCACCCTCCTTGGCCTCTCATTCAGGACATTACTCTACTTAAAAAACATGATGTACTGGGGCGCCTGGGTAGCTCAGCAGGTTAAGCATCCAACTCTTGATTTTGGCTCAGGTTATGATCTCAGGGTCGTGAGGACTGAGCCCCGTATAAGGCTCCCGAGCTCGGTGTGGAGTCTGCTTGAGATTCTCTCCCCCGCCCTCTCTTCTCTCCCCCACCTTCTCTCTCTTCCTTAAAAAAAAAAAAAAAAAAAAAAAAAAAGTGACCGTACCCGTTCTTAGAGCGTAGCTGTATGACAGACAAACCATAGTAAAACTCATGGAATATATTAATTCAGAGTCTTCAAATGTTTTTCTACCAAATACTAGTCTAAATAAGGCCCTCCTTTTGAAACTGAGAATTCATGGCTGGTTGATGGAATGCCTACTGAAAAGATATTTTATATAATGACAACTTCTCCCAAATTTATTTGACCATGGAGTCTCATTCAAAACACAATTTAGAAAACATATACTTAACATATTCACTTTCAATCTTGAAAAAAATTTAATATACTAAATGATTATCACAAATAGCTCATTTGTATATGCTTTCCAAACTATTCATTGTACATTCTAAATAATCTGTCTTTTCTATCTGGGAGAAAGATCTAAATCTGACCATTTTTCAAGGACAACTTATTGGCAAAGTAAATTTCTCAGCTGGCTATCTATGATTTATTTATCCAACTGGCAAAGTGGTGGTCGGGTACTTGGTACAACAAAGGCGTTGACAAATAAGAACAACAAGAAACTATTTGTATCTTGCGGGTCACAAGAATATGCATGATTATAATTTTCATTTTAATGAAATTAAAAGTTGGGAATTGGGGTACAGTAACAACTTAGTCATCAAATATAAAACAGATTTCAGACTATCGGGCATAATTATACCCGAATGAAAGAACTCAGCATTTAACAAATAAAGGTCTGGCTGATATAAAATCTTGATTTAGGGGAAAAAAATAGTATGTGAATATGTGACGAATGACGAGCAACCAAATAATTATTAGTAACTGTAATTTTTTTTTTTAAAGATTTTATTCATTTATTTGACAGAGAGAGAGAGAGAGATCACAAGTAGGCAGAGAGGCAGGCAGAGAGAGGGAGAAGCAGGCTCACCGCTGAGCAGAGAGCCCGATGCGGGGCTCGATCCCAGGACCCTGAGATCATGACCTGAGCTGAAGGCAGAGGCTTAACCCGCTGAGCCACCCAGGTGCCCCAGTAACTGTAATTTTTATTAAAGAAATGTTTTAAAGACTTTCTTGCTTAAACTACAAGAATAAACAATTAAAATAAGAAAGAAGTAGAATGATTAAATAACTTAATTACTAGGTTTTCTGAATATAATCAGAATAGTAGAGAAAGAGGAATTTGTATTATCACTGTGCCAACCATATGACACTTTAGATAAGGAACAAATTTGATTCAAAGTTGCCATTCTCCTTTAGAAACATCAGGGTCCATTAAAACACCATGAAGTTCAGGATATCCTATCTGTTTTCCTCTAATAAGAGTTTTCAGCTAGCTAATGAAAGTGAAACTCTTCACAACTAATGATGAGCACAATAATTAATCACTATGTCCTTTCCCAGTTTATTTGGAGTGCTTCTCTGCCCAGGCGTAAGCAGCACAAAGTCCAGGAGCTTAAGACATGACAAATTCATTTATGTTCTAGCTCTACTAGATAACAGGAGTGTTAATCCACATAGAATTAGCCACTCACCCATCTCTCTCTGTTGTACTGTCCACTTACTTGTGTTAATTTAATCAGACCATTTTATCGCTTCTCAGAAATGCTAATATACTATTTGCCTTATAAGAGGTAACCATTTACCTAATTCAAAAAGTAATCATTGACTTAGACTATAATAATCCCACAATAACCAAACATGCTTCTATTTTTCCTCAAAACAATAATTAACTTTTATCTGAAATCAGATTGCTATTTCAGGTTTTATATAACTGTTCATTTTCTCTGTTTTTTGGTAAAAACAAATTATCATCAACACAAACACTATTTCTAATTTCGAGCTTCCCAATCCCCCACTCCAGAAGTAATCTACTCCTTGAATTCTATAGAATATTTCTTTCTGTCTTTTCTTATGGCATTTAAGCTCTTTCTACTACTTGATTAAATTTATCTGTACTTATCCTTTCTCAGTAAGTTCCTTAGGATTGTATCTTATTCACTATCGACTTTTTTGTTTGTTTTAAACCACATTGTGCCTAATGAAATAATTTGCACAGATAAAACACAAAACATAAATCTGGTGATTACAAGCTAATTTATCACTAAGAAAGGATTCTCCAAAATATATTAAAATCACCATGATTAAGCCTTAAGAAGTCAGGAAAAATATTCTCACCATCTGTCTCTGAGGTCTGTCTCTACTTTCTGAGAAAGGAAATGGAGAAGGCTGTTGAAAAGGAGCTCTGGTGTCATCTGGAGTCTTTAAATTCCCCGTTCCTCCTCCAGTCTAGTGTGCACCTGAGGAAAAGGAAAACCAGATTCTGGAATATTTTTTGTGGAGCTCTGTAAACTTTTCCCAGTATATTTCTGTTCAAGTTCAATGTAGAAGTAGTCATTTAACAGAGAAATATAGTTTTATGAAATAGGGATCATTCATTAAGGGAAACTATGTAACTTTTGCTTTCTAGACAATACATTTGATCAAAGTAGATGTTTCAAGGCAAATGTGAATAAGGTTTACAGTTGCTAGGATGTGCTTGTTAACCTCTGTTAATTTCAAATTTCTGTCAAATTATTCCAATTAAGTTACATCTAAAAATTCTAAATCCTCCCAAAGGTATATTTCAAAAAAAAAAAAAAAAAAAGGAAAGAAAGAAAAAAGAAAACTAAAAAGGAAAAAGGAAAAATAGATGTTCATATTAAGCTTTTTCTGTTACAAAATACTCCCTATGTAACCTTCTAGCACAAAATTTGTAATAAATATCAAATGCCTTACGTCCAGAGACAGACTTGCACACCAATCTCCAAAGCAGCTTTATTTTAAAAAGTCAAAAACTGGGAACAACTCAAATGCCTTTCAGTAGGTAAATGAATTATGGTATACCCATACAATGGGATATTTACTACTCAGCAACAAGAAAGGATGCACGATTGATATAAACAACAGCACGGATGAGTTTCAAAATAATTATGCTGAATGCAAGAAGCCAGGCAAAAAGGAATACACAGTTTGTAATTCCATTTGCATAAAACTGTAGAAAATGCAAAGAAATCCACAGGGAAAGAAAATGTTTCAGTGGTTATCTGGGGATCAAGGGGTGGGATGGTGCAGGAAGGAAGGATTACAAAAGGACATTACCTTAACTGTGTTGGACCTGAGTGTATACACATTCAAAATTGATCAACTGCACTGATTAAACATGTGCAGTTTATTAGATGTCAATTACGACTTAATAAAGCTACAAAATATTAAATTTCTTCAAATGTTGTATGCCCCTTGGTGTAGCAATTCCAAGACTAGGATTTATCATAATGAGAAAAAAAAAATGAGGACATATACAAGTATTCAGCCATAAGGATGTGACAATATACATTATTTCTAATAGTAAAAAAAAATTGAAAACAGCCATTAAATGTAAAATAACAAGTTTGGGACAGGTTTAATAAATTCTGGCATATTACATGGTAGTATACTATATAGCCACTAATATATTATATAAAAAATTATAGGCTATCATTCCATATAACATACACCGGGTGATAAAAATAGGAAACAGAGCACTATGTTCAGTATAGCTGAATTTGTTTCCAACATATATGAAAATAAATGTAGCAATTATTTCTGCATTTAGAGGTAATTTTTATTTTTCCTTTTTGCTGATTTATAGTCCCTAGTTTCTTTTTTCTTTATAATAAACACACATTACTTTGGTAAAATAAAATGAATTAAAGGATAAAAATACCAACAGTCTACAACTGTCCACTCCCTATACGAGTAAAAGACTCCTCAGAGCTGGTGCCCATTACAGAGCTCTGAGCTATCATGTCACTTCCACCAGTGACCTACCAAACAGTCGTGAGAAAAGGGCAGGTCTGACAGGATAAACTGGAGTAATAATTAGTAAGCTACGTGCTTTACAAAGCGCTTTCATGGGCATGACCTCATTTGATCTTCGTAACTCAGTGAAACGAGCAGAGAAGGCATGATCCCATTTTACAGAGGGGAAACAGACAACTGAGCAAGGCCAATCAAGTGTCGTGTCCCCAAATTACAAATCTTGGATTTAAATTGAGCCTTGACTATAAATTCTGATAGGAATTCTAAGAGAAACAGGGAACAATCACTTCTGATTATTTATAACTAGAAGGCAGTGATTTATATGGGAATTTAAAAATAACCGTATTTGCAATCATATTAGCATTCCTATTAGCATCTGCTGGGGGCCTTAGGGATTTCCTAAATCCCCAGGGCCCAACCTCAGAAGCTATACCCTGGCAACCCCATCTTGCCCCTTGTCAACATTACCTACTAAAGCTCTGAAATTCAAGTAGAATTTAATTGTTTAATTTTCAGTTGTAATTCTTTCCTTCTTGAAAAATAAAGAAAATATATTACGTTTTATTTTAAAGTGGGTAAAAGAAAGTAACCATAACTATATACATAAATTTATGAATGCTACAAACATTGACTTATAAGAGGTCAAAAGATCTAACTTAATGGTATTTTAAAATACCACCTTTGGGGCCAAATCTTTTTTGGGACACATGCAGACAAGAAACAGTCTCCAGATGACTCCAAGTATACTCAGTGAAGAAAATGATCAATTCCTCACAAAAATATCAGTAACCATCTTCAGAGGCACAACATTAACAAGCTGGTCAGCATCTGCTAATGAGGCCTTGAAGCATTAGGAACCCTTGTAGCTAGCATTCCTACCAACACGCCCACGACGACCAGAGACTTAAAAGGTAAATAATGGTAGCCTTGTTTTCTGGGTGCTTAGTGTGGATCAGACACGCTAGTGTGTCTAGTGTGTATCAGGTTATATACATAATCTTTAAAATGATCTAATGAGGTGACTATCATCAACCCTACTTTATAGATGAGGAACCTGAGTTTAAATGGCCCCAAATCAAAATACCAGTAAAAGCTTAAAGTGGAATTCAAACTCTGGTATATTTTACTTGCAACAAAAATGGGGCCTTGGCAGTTCTCTGGAAGAGACATTTGACTTTTCTCTAGCATAACCCACCTACAGTGGTCTCAGTTCAGGCAGTACAAAACAATTGGCAATGGTATATGAAGTTCATGAGTCTATACTTTCCATGTAAAGAGAAAAATATCCAGAGCCCAAAATCTGTGTCTGATATTTTGCCACATTCTACAACAGTTTAATGGCTTGTTTCCATTAAAGCACTATTTAACCCTTTCGAGTCAACACGATCACATGAAAGATAAATTAAAAGAATATTTAAATAAAAGTCAGCAAAAGGTAATATTAAAGAAACTATTCTCATAGATTAATATCTTAAGACTGTTTTATATTAATGAATTAGTAAATCAGTCTTAAATACAAGTCAGTGGAACTGTATTTCCCAGATGTCTGGGATCATGAAGATAGGAAGCATTTCTATGAATAAGAAAGCATTTAAGTAATTGTTATAATTATAAAAATATAGTATTTCCATAGAATATCATGTGATCATCAAAAATACATAATTTCAAATAACATTTAATGACAGATACGGCAAAATGAATGTGAGGCTAAGAAAGCAAGACACTCAACTATCTGTTAAGCTGAACAAATTGTAAGGGGCTATGCTTGGTGTCAGAATTATAAAGTGAATAAGACAAGAAAAATGCTAGATGCTGAACTACCCTTCATGTATGTTCTCTTTGCCTGATCAGGACCTTCAGGTTGTCTAGAAAATCAGTTTTAATGTCATTTCCTCAGAGAAGCTTGTCCACATCACTTTACATAAAGTAGCTTCCCCTTTACCTCTTATTTTGTTTAAGCTTTTTATTTTGTTTTCTGTTTCCCTGATTTTCTTTTATCTACATCTACTGAGGTACTTAAGAGGCTCTTGTCCTTTTATTGTATTAATAAGATATATTACATAATTGATTATTTCAGAGTAAAAACAACACTTCCTTTCTGAGACAAACATCTACAACTAACACCATACTTCATGGTGAGAGACTGAATGCTCTGTCCTACTGCCCTATAATCCTGGTAAAAAGGCAAGAGGCCTGCTCTAGACACCACTATCCACCATTGGACCAGAAAGTTTACTCACTGCAGTTAAGACCAGGAAGAGAAAGACACATAAATTGGGGAAAAAAAAGAAAAAAGGTTAAAACTCTTTGCAGGCAACATTATCTTCTATGAGATAATTCTAGGAAGTCTACCAAAAAGCTACTAAGAAAGTTTAGAAAGGCTGCAATATATAAATCTATATATCTACATATAAAATATAATGGAATTCCATATAATGGAATATTATTCAGTCATAAAAAAGAATGAAATCTTGCCATTTGAAAATATATGGATGAGCTAGAGAGTATAATGTTAAGTGAAATAAGTCAGAGAAAGACAGATACCATACGATTTCACTCCTATGTGGAATTTAAGAAACAAAACAAACAAGTAAGAAAAAAGAAAGAGAGAGAGTCGAACAAGCTAAGAAAAGACTCTTAACTACAGAGAACAAACTGATGGTTGCCAGAGCAGGGGGAATGTGGATTAAGAAGTGCATTTGTCGTGATGAACATGGGGTGATGTATGGAATTGTTGAATCACTACATTGTTCACTTGAAACTAATATAACATGTATGTTAACTATTCTGGAATTAAAATTTAAAAAATTAAAACATTCTTAGCAAAAAAAAAAAAAAAAAGATGGCAAGTCTCCCCATACTGATCATCATCAAAATACCACCATAGCTTTTTTTTGATAGAAACTGATTCTAAGATACACATGAAATTGACTCTAAGATATATATGAAAGATATATTTATATACATGCCCACATATGTATATATATGTGGGCATGTATATAAATATATATATATATACATACATATGTGTATATATAATATCTTATATATCACATTATATGTATGTGTATATATATATATATAAAATATCTTATATATCATATATAGACATATGTAAAATCTAAATAAGGATTTAGAATATCCAAAACAATTCTGAAAAAGAAGATTAAAGCTTTAGGACTTACATTACCTAACTTCAAACCTTACTATAAAGCTATAAAAACCAACACAGTGTGATATTGGCATAAAGATAGACATACAGATAATGAAATTGGATAGAGCCCAGAATAAACTCTCACATTCATGGTCATTTGAATTTCAACAAATGATGCTGGGACAGGTCAAAAAATCACATGCAAAAATAGACAAGTGTCAATCTTTCACAACATACAAAAAAATAACTTAAAATGGACCATAGAGGGAATTATAGAACTAAAACTTCAAAACTTCTAGGAGGCATAGAAAAAAGCCTGTAACCATAAGTTAGGGAAAGAGTTCTAAATATGATGACAAAGGCGTAGTCTATTAAAAAATAAACAAGAAAAATGGAAAAATTAGACTTCATCAAATTCTTCAAAAGTCATTATTTAGGTAAAAGACAAGCCCCGAAATAAGAGAAAATATGCGCAAATCATACAAATGATAAAGAAATGGTGTCTAACATATTAAAGCCCTCAGACCTGAAGAATAAGAAGATAAAACGATTTTTTAAAATGGGCTAAAGTTATGAAGCTATTTCATCAAAGATGCATTAATATTTAAGTAAACATATAAAAAGGTACTCATCATCATTCCCTAATAGAGAAATACAAATAAAACCACAATGAGATTCCACTACACAACTCACTAGAATAGCCATAATTATTTTTAAAATTGAAAAATTCAAAGTTTGGGAGGATAGGAAGAAATTGTAACCCTCATACATTGCTGATGAGAATATAAAATGGCACAGCCACTTTGGAAAACAGTTTGGCCGTTTCTCAACAGCCTACTCATATACTTAACCACACGACCCAGTAATTTCACTCCTGGGTATCTAACCAAGAGAAATGAAAACATATGTCATTGTATGTAAATGGTCATAGCAGCATCAATCATAACAGCCAAAAACTGTAAACAACCCAAATATCCATCAACTGGTAAAGGGATAAGCAAAAAGTAGTAACAAACAAACAAACAAAAAATACCCCAGAAAGAAATTAATAATTCATGCAACAAGGATAAAACTAAGAAACATAATGCTTAGTGAAGGAAGCTAGATAAAAAGACATATTTATATAATTCCATTTATATGTAAAATGTCTAGAAAAGACAAAATTAATTAGAGAGAAAGTAGATCATATCCTGGGACAGGAGAAGGGAAAAGAAATTGACTGCAACAAACATGAAGGACCCCTTTGGAGTGAGGAAAATGTTCTACAACTGGACTGTGGTGATGGCTGCACATCATCATGCTAAATGCTAAGGAAGGGTAAACTGTATAGTATGTAAACTACACCTCAATAAGGCTATAAAAAATTAAAAGGATATATTCTACATAGAATCATAAATGAGTGTTTCTCAGTTCATTTAAAATGAATTTTAATTCATTTAAAATGAATCCGATGTTAAAATAAATTGCTATTTCTCCCATTATTTAAAATAATAATCACAATTAAAGATAAGCCTAATGTATAACAACTACTCTTTAGAGAATGCAAAAGTAGTTTTTTTTTTTTTTCTTTGCAAAAGTAGTTTTAAGGTGACTATTCACTTCTCTCATCTATTGCTGGTGGAATGGTAAAATGGTACAACCGCTAAGGAGAACCAGTTTTGCAGTTCCTTAAAAGTTACAGAATTACCATATGACCCAGAAAGTCTAACCCCTAGGTATAAATAGAAGAGAAATGAAAACTTATGTCCATATAAAAATCTGTATATGCATGCTCATAACTGCATTATTCATGACAGCCAAAAACTGGAAACAGTCTAGGTGTCTCTCAACAGATGAATGGGTAAGCAAAATGTGATACATTCAGCAAGAAAGTATTATCCAACCACAAAAAGGGATGAAGTACTGATACAAGCTACAACACAGATGAACCTTGGAAATTATTATGCTGAGTGAAAGAAGCCAGTCACAAAAAAACATGTACCATATGATTCCATTTATATAAAAATGTCCAGAACAGGCAAATTCAGAAACAGAAAATAGATTCGTAGCTGCCTCAGAGCTGGGAGTGGGGAAGGATAAGAATGGGGAGTGACTGACAATGGGTATAGGGTTTCTTCTTAGGATCATGAAAATATTCAAAAATTAGATGGCAGTGATGCTGTGTACATGTGTGACTATAGAGAACACTTTAAATGGGTGAATTTTATTGTATGTGAACTGTATCTCAATAAATCTATTCAGAAAGATGATTACTGTGCTCACTTAGCATATATGTTAAACTGGAACAATATAAGAGAAGAACAGCATGGTCACTGCACAAGGATGACACGCAAATTCGTGAAGCGTTCCATATTAAAAAAATGATGATTGTTAATGTAGGATTTATTAAAATATCAAAAGTAATTTCAGAGTAAAAATCTGGGCTTCTAATCTTACTTGCTTTTGAGCATGTCTAACATTTATCTAAACAGGTATGTTAGTGTTCAGTTCATTGTGGCTAAATAGAAATCATTTTTAAAAAATCAGCTGCAGGTACCCGGGTGGCTCAGTCGGTTAAGTGCCTTCAGCTCAGGTCATGAGCCCAGGGTCCTAGGATCTAGTCCCACATCGGGCTCTTTGTTCAGTGGGGAGCCTGTTTCTTCCTCTCCTGTCCCTCCCACTGCTTGTACTCACTCTCTCTCTCTGTCAAATAAACAAATAAAATCTTGCAAACAAAAACAAACAAAACCACACTTAAAAAAAAAATCAACTGCACTTTTACTCACCAGTAACAAACAGAAAATAACATTTAAAAAATATCCAACAAATAAATGTACCTAAAGAATAAAAGTTAACTTGAAAATTTATTTGAAGACATTAAATATGACCTAATAAACAGGAGGACATACCATATTCATGATAGAAAGACTCAGTATCATAAAATGAAAAATTTCCCCCCAATTCAACTGATTTTAATGCAATGCCGATTGAAATTCAAAAGGTTTTATGAGTTGGTATCTGACAAAAGTCACAACACTGCAGATCACTAAAGGAAGAAGGAATCATTCAACAGTGCTGAAAGAATTGGTTATTCATTTGGGGGATAAAAAGAAATTGAATCCCTCCTACACAACATGTAAAAAATAAATTCAAGAGGGATTAAAATTTAAATTGAGAATACAAGTCCTTAATATTTTTGAATAAAACATAAGAGACTACCTTCATGAATTCAGAGTACGGAAGATTTAAAACTTAAGACACAGAATAGGGCTAACTATAAAGCATATGATTAATAAATTCAAGTACATTATAATTAAAAACTTCTATTCATCAACAGACACAACAAGGAAAAATTAAAAAAGATTAGCTACAATACCACAAAGCACATTGCCTAAAAAAAAAATAATTACGGTGCCCGGAATATGTGTGTGTGCACACATGTGTGTATCCTATAACATTTTATTTAAAAATAGGCAAAAGCCTCTGCCTTTGGCTCAGGCCATGATCTCAGGGTCTTGGGATCAAGCCCCACATCGGGCTCTCTGCTCAGCTGGGAATCTGTTTCCCTCTCTCTCTCTGCCTGCCTCTCTGCCTACTTGAAATCTGTCAAATAAATAAATAAAATCTTCAAAAAAAAAAAAAAAAGCTTTAAAAAAATTTTAAAAAAATTAGGCAAAATGTAAGGGCACCTGGGTGGCTCTGTTGGTTAAGCCTTCCGACTCTTGACTATAGCTCAGGTCATGATCTCAGGGTCATGAGACAGAGCCCTGTGTAGGGCTCCAGGCTCAGCTGGGAGTTTGCTTGAGATTCTCTCCCTCTCCTACTTCTCCCCCTACTCATGCTTCTCCCCCTACTCATGCTCAGGTGCAGTGTCTCCCCCTCACTTAAGTAAATAAATATATGAATGAATAAATAAATAAATAAAATCCTTTAAAATAAAAATAAAAATAGGCAAAATACAAAAAAGTATCCCTGATTAGGGGTGCGAGGGCCTGAGCAGGATGAGGCTGGTACCATGCTGGAGTGGAGGGAAAAGTGAGGTGTGGGAGTCAGAGTCCAAGCTTTGGCAGAGTGGTGTGGGTTGGAGCACGACCTGCCCACCAGTGATCTAACAGCAGACGTCAGTGACTGATCAGGGGCAGGAGGGTGCCCATAAAAAGATGCACTGTGCGGTGCATGTAGGAATGTAGGAATCCAAACAAGGTGAAGGGGCCTCCACATGAAGGGTCTTCCAAGCTTAAAGAGAATTTGGGCAGGAGGGTGCGATGGATACGGCAGACTGAGGACACACAGTGGAACTGGTCAAATTAAGTAAACACATTTAGGCTAATGATAGGCAAGTTTCTTACTGTTAGAGAGGGGATATAAAAAAAGAAAGGGGAAAAATGTGACCAAACTCTCATGTAGGAATGAAATTGGAAGTAGCAGCATGATTGATGGATAACATGTCAAAAGAACACAGAAGGCAACTTTAAAGGAATCCCACTGGCTAAATCGGGGCAAGGTGAGCATCAAAATAAGGAACAACAGTTACTGATCAGAGCTCACTGAATAAAAGACAGAATCATGAACTCATACTGATACAAATAAATTAATTAATTAAATGAAAGCTTGATGGGGAAGGAGACAGTCACTTAGTTTTAAAGTACCTCTGCACAAAACAATTATTAAACACAGAGGAAAAATGAGTAATTTCACAGTAGAGAAACATGTCAGACACCATCTTAATCAAGTAATCATCTTAACATACACAGTAATGGGTCACAATGAAAATCGTGTATCACCTGACAAGATACAAAGAGAAGACACAGCGTAACGTCCGTGATATTCCTGCCAAATATACATAACTTGCACGTAATCATTAGGAAACAGCAGCTGAACCTAAAAGAAGAGACATTCTACAAAATAAGTGGCTTATACAGCAGTCTTGAAAAGTGCCAAGGTCTTGAAAGTCAAACAAAGACTGAAGAACTGTTCCAGATTGAAGGAGACTGAAAAGATGTGACAAGTAAAATGCAAGCTGTGCTTCTGAACTAGATCCTTTTGCTATAAAGGACATTATTGGGACTACTTGTGAAAATTGAATGAGATCTGAGGATTAGATGGTAGTAATGCATCAATGTTAATTTCCTGATTTTGATGGCTTTATTGTGGCTTATAGGATGATGTCCTTGTTTGTAGGAAATATACACTCATTTATTCAGGGGTGATGAGGCATCGCATCAAGTCTTCAAGGGAAAAATTTTCCTCCTCATTGTGTTATTTAAAAATTTTTAAAATTTTAAAAATAAATAAATTTAATGCATAGTTTTGAGTATGTAATGGACAAAAGACATAAACAAGAAATTCATGAAAGAAAAATACCAATGTTGAGTAATCACATGAAAAGATGTTCAATCTCACTGGCACTCACAGAAAAGCAAAATAGTAAGATGTCATTTTGTAGCTACTATATTCAGAAAAGTTAAGCAGCCTGAGATTTCCAAGTTTTGGCAATGACTTGGTTCACTGGGAGCTTCTGGTTGTTATTGGTGGTATTTAAACTGGCCCAATGATTTGTTAAATAACTGGCATTAATTTGTATAATTAATATACTCCTATAATGCTCATAATTCTCTACACTTCTACTTCTAGGTATGTATTCTAGAGTCTTACACATGTGATCCAGAACACATATAAAAGAACGCAGACATTAGCAATGCTTTTTATTTTTATTTTTGCAATAGCAAAAATATATCTGTATCAATGTACAGATATACATCAATCTCAATATAGAGATACCAAAAACAGGCAAACAAAAATACCCAACAGCAACAACAATCCAGATATCTACCAACAAGAAAATAAATACATTCATACAATGAAGTATTACTCAGCAGTGAAATAAATGAACTACAAACTACATATGATAATAAATTTCAAAAAAACACAAAGAACAAAAGCAAGTCTCAGAAGACTTAATGCAGAATGCTACCATTTTTATAAAAAAAAAGTAAAATTAAATAGCATATTATTTAAAGACCCATGTGATAAAAGCAGTATTATTAAAAAGTAAATGATAAACACAAACTTGAAGAATGATTGAGGGGTCGGGGGGTCAGGGAGGGCAGTAAGGGCAGCGCCACAGGGAAGAAGAGGCATATGCTGGTAGATGTATACTTTAGTAGTCAAGTTCTGGTTCCATGTCAGTTGGTGGATTCTTGGTAGATCATTTCAATATTATGCTTTATAATATAAATATATTCCTGATTGCATAATAAAAAGTAAGCTGCCACGCTGTAGCAAAACAGAGTTTTACTTTGATAAGAATATTGTTTAGGTAAGCATCTTAACTTGCATACATGAACAAATGCTAAATTGCTGGGGAACAGATTTTCCTAAATCTCCTCTTCAAAAACAAAAGCAAAGGAGCATATAAAGAGATACACTCCACAGAAATGGAAGGTAGATTTGTAGATAAAAACTTAGAGCTTGGTCAACCAAAGAATGAGGCTAATTCATATCTACTGTCAATTTGGTCTCAAAACTAGCATAAATGCGTGCTTAATTACTGCAAATCTACAGAACTCTTTCATGGGAGATGGTCACGTTGCAAAAATTACTTAACAGGAGAAACAGGCAAACTGAAGTAATTCAATATACTTCAGGTTCTAACTAGACAGTATTTCCCCTCTAATCCTAAGCATTTCCCCTCATTGGTCTTATAGGCTAATGGTCATATATTCATCCTGATTGGCCAAAAGTGTGATGAGAAAAGCCTAACCCACCTTAAAGAGCAAAATTTATTTGCCCAATAAACAATTTCTTATACTCATTATACAAAACTTTGATCTGACAAAACCCATGATAATTCAATTTTCTCAACAACCTTGCATTAGAGGTAAGGCACGTATTATCAAGCAACACTTACTTCATGCAGCACAGTATTTTTAAAAGTTTAAAAATAAGTTAGAAATGTTAATGATGCTCTAAATCAAATTTTCTATCTAAATATTTATTATCTATAATATAAAAGGTATTTTATAAGGTGCTTCTCAGCATTTTATGTGATACACACAGACTGAAAATCTGGTTAAAGGGCATCTTGTACTAATTCCTCTTCAAAAGAAAAGCCACTCATCCTGATACATTATATATAATGTGGGTGTGTGTATGTACATAATAGCAATTCTTTTTCCTGGCTTGGATCACTACTGAATATTATGCCTGAGTCTTACCTATAGTTTGCATAATACTGAGGAAATTGGGATGGGGACGATAGCTTCTTGGTTAACAAACGTCCTTTAGAGGAATTGTTGCATCATGTTATAAAGGGAACAAGCAAAAACTAAATCCATACACACCATTGGTCCTTGTGGCGCATTTTACTTTTTATGCATATTTTTGACAAAGGTTGGGGCTTCAGGAATGAGGTATTGATTGAAAGAATAAATATATTTCTTGTGCAATTTCTGAAACTAGAATATATTGGGCACTAAATAAATGCTCAGTGCATAAATGTATTTTTCATTGGTCTATCTTAAGATTCCTTCCAATATCTCCCTGTATTTGGTCGACAGAACATAAAATATCCCTCCCCATATACACTTTACTTCTCTGTTTCCTTACTCTCGTATGGTTTTTGTTTTTAAATTTATATTCTTTTAAAAGACATTCCCTATTTATATTAATGACCAATGTTACCCTATTAAAAAATATATATTGATCCATCTTTAAAAAATATGTACATATCCAACTGTTTATTTGACATCTCCATCTGACATCTATAAATTGTTTATCTGACATCTCAGATTTAACATGTCAATGACCGAGTGCCTGTTCTTTCTAATCTCAGATAATATCAATTCCATTCTAAAAACCTGGCTGGCATCCTAGATGCCTGTCCTCTCCTTACAGGCCACATCCAATTTGTCAGCAAATTCTGTAGGCTTTGCCTTGGAAATATCTAAAATCCAACTACTTCTCAATGTCCCCATTCAAGTGACCATCATCTCTCCTGGATTATTACAATAGCTTCCTGATTGGTTTTCCCGGCTTCTGTTTCTATGCCCTTTGCTCTCCTTAACACAAACGTGAAAGTGATTCTGTGAACACATTTTATGTATTCACCCCTTGGCTCAAAACCATCTAGTGGCACCCCACTCTGACCTTACTTCCTGTGACTCTCCCTCATTCACCCACAGGGGCTTTGACTAGAATACCCTTCTCCTCAGAGAGCTGTATGTACCACTTTGACTCAGCCTTTACTTAAATCATCTTCTGAGTGAGAGGTTCCCTGGACATAATCTAAAATTTCATACATCCCTGCCCCAAACCTTCCAAGCTCCCTTCTCTAGTTCAGTTTTTTCTCAGTTCGTAGGATACCATGAAGTTGAACGGTTGTATACTCTAAGCTTCAAAGGGGCAGTAATTTTTCCCCTTTTTGGTCAGTGCTCTATTCGTAGGACAGAGAATAACTAGAATACAGTAGATATTCAATAAACATACATTGAATGAATCAAGGCATACCTGTCTATATTTTGTGATCCCATAAGGAAGCCTGTAGAAATTAACAAAACTGTGAACTTCCCTAGTTGTGTCATCCACCGTGATAGCCCTCTCAAAGACACACCTTCCCCTTCTCACTTGCTGGCAGAACACTCACTCTCTTCCTCTTAGGAGCTGAATCCTGATTAGGTCGAGCCACCATGACAAGTAATGTTTACTCTGCCAGTCAGGAGTTTAGGCATAGATATATGAGGCAATTATGGCCAATGGAGTTTATTAGAAAATGTTTTTCTCACTTAAAAAAAAAAAAAAAAAGTAGGATGGAAAAAATGTCTACCTTGTAACCAAAGATCGCCAGAACATTCAAGACAACAGAGTAGAAAAATGGAAAATAGCATGTGCGTTCCTGATAAAACTATTATGACAATTAATTAGCTACCTGTATTTTAAACTTCATGTTCGGTAGGATATTTATCCCTCATTGTTTAAGTTATTTTAGTCAGGTCTTTAATTACTTGTATTTTAATTAACACAGAAAAAAAGTTTTTAAATAGTCAGTTTCCTGCAATGTATTAATCAAACAAAATGAAGGTGGATGTCAGGTGTTTTTCCCCCTTTTTTATGCTGCATGCCTACAGAACATGTCATATGACAATAAAACAAGATCTCTCCTTATGAGTCATATTTTCTCACAGGAATTAATTTATAAACAGTGTGTTCTTAATTAAGAGTTGAAAAGAAACATATGACCAAAGCAAAGGCAATCTAAATATAGAACTTTGAAATAATTTAAATAGGGAATTGTGCTCTAAACTACTATCTGACTAACCAGGTTCTGCAGAACTATCAGTACTCATCCAAAGGAAGGAAGAAAGAGAAGGAGAAAGAGAGGAAGTTAGGTGGTAAGGAGGGACGTGGGAGGTCTCAAGGCCACACAAAATCAGGACATGATGAATTAAATATAAATAATTACACTTCCTTTGTATGTGTACACTGGATAGCAGCTGGGGGACCCTTTTATCTGTGAAGTAATTGTAGATTTACAGGGAAGGGGGATCTGGTGATTCAGTAATGGTTGAGTACAAGGGCTAATAGTCATCAGGGTTTGGTTTTTAACTCAAAGACAAACCATTAGTAACAAGCCAAAGTTTTATCTATCCAAAACTCTAACTCTTTCAAGTTCTCACTATAAGAACCTACCAAACTATAGTGTTTCCTCATTAAGGTCTTATAAACTTAGAAAATTCCTACAAATGTAAAATCCCTATGCCATTAAACACTTCCTTTTTAAACAAAAGGGGGACCAAACAGAAGATAAAAAAAAAAATTAACTTTCTATAGGATAAACTTAACTCTATACTTAATATAATGCCTACAATATATGGTAACTATTTTTTTCAAGATTTTATTTATTTATTTGACAGACAGAGATTTGACAGAGACACAAGTAGGCAGAGAGGCAGGCAGAAAGAGAGGGGGAAGCAGGCTCCCCACAGAGCAGAGAGCCTGATTCGGGGCTCGATCCCAGGACCCTGGGATCATGACCTGAGCTGAAGGCAGAAGCTTTAATCCACTGAGCCCCCCAGGTGCCCCTATGGTAACTATTTAATTGCCAATCTCTTATTAGCTGCCACTTGGAAAAATTACTGGATGGATTATGGCTCTGAAAAAAATCACTGAAGGATGGTGGGAAAAGTAGAGATTTCCTTTAAAATCTTCTCCGCAGATTCCACAACAGTAAAAAGGCAATAAAAATTATTCTATTGGTAATACTTCAAAAAGTATATATGAATCAATTTAGCCGAGGGCTTTAGTCCTGCGAGTACGTCTGATCAAGGTAAGGCTGACCATCTACTGACAACATTGCCTCCTCCTGCTTTCCCTGTTTCTCCTTTGGGTCACTCTGAGGCAATGATGCAGGAAGGAAAGCAGAAACACAAATAAAGACTGGATTAAAAGTACAGAGCCATAAAATTGTTAAAAAAAAAATGGATACTGTCTTAGTCTATTCAGGCTGTGATTGTAACAAGAGTACCATGGACTGGGTGGCTTATCAACAACAAAAGCGATTTCTCACAGTGGTGGCTGGTAAATCTAGGATCCTGGTACATGCAGATACAGTATCCAGGGAGAATCTACTTTCTGGTGCAGAGATGGCCATCTTTTCACTATACCAAAGATGGCAGAAAGAGAAAGGGCTCTCTCTCAGACCTTTTTTATATGGAAACTCATCCCACTGTGAGGGTTCCACCTTCATTATCTAATCACCTCCCAAGGTTCCACCTCCTAATGCCATCTTTTTTGGGGTTAGGATTTCAACATATGAATTTTGAGGGGAAAATAAACATTCTGACCATAGCAGATGATATATAAAAATGTGTTTTTCCAAATATAATTAAGTGCTATCTGGACAATAGGAGATTCAAAATATTTTAGTATTTTATCTTAAGTCAACTAGATAACATTATACAAATGGAAAAAAAGAAGTATCAATTCCAAAATTCCAACATTAACTATTACATCAAAAAATTTTAGTCTATACTTCTCACAAGTACTAAAGGCCATGTTTAAAGGGTATCTACGGACTACAATAACTAAAAACTTACTGTGCCAAGAACATAAGTGCTTTCTATGGTTTTAGTCTTTCAATTCTCAAAACCAACCCTACTGGAGTTATCCCCATTTTACAGATGAGAAAACTGAGCCTTAGGAGGTAAAATGATTAGTCCAAAAGTCAACAAAGCAGGTGTCAGAGTCAGGATTCAGACTTGTTCAAAACACGATACCAGTGTCTCAATCCTTGTTAAATTCAGTCTATTAGTTATAAACACTGTTTTGACTCTAACATGGTTTCCTAAAGATTTTAAAGAATCTTAAATATATTTCCATACTTTAATGACTCTCAACATGCAATGCAAATTTTTTAAGCAAGTTTTTAAATTCCAATATAGTTAACATAGTGTTATATTAGTTTCAGGTGTACAACATAGTCATTCAACGATTCTATACATCACTCAGTGCTCATCATGGTATGTGTACTTTTTTTTTAAGATTTTATTTATTTATTTGAGACAGTGGATGGGGGAAGGGCAGAGGGAGAGGCAGAGAATCTCAGTCAGAGACTCCACACTAAGCCAGAGTCCCACGAAGGGCTTGATCTCATGACTCTGAGATCATGACCGGAGCCGAAATCAAGAGTCAGACACTCGGGCAAACTAAAAGTGTACTTGTTAGAGATGCAAGGTGTTTTTTTTTTTTTTTTAAAGATTTTATTTATTTGATAGAGAGATGAGAGAGAGCATGAGAGGGGAGAAGGTCAGACGGAGAAGCAGACTCCCATGGAGCTGGGAGTCTGATGTGGGGCTCGATCCTGAGACTCCGGGATCATGACCTGAGCGGAAGGCAGTGGCTTAACCAAACGGAGTCGCTCAGGTGCCCCAGAAATCCAAGTTTTTAAAACTACTATTTGGAGAGTTAAATCCCAGCCATTATAAATAACTTTTATTAACTAGATGGCAAGCAGACGCCAGTTTTGGGTTTTTTTTTTAAACAATCATACCTAGTCATGTATTATCTCACTTAATCATATCTATAAAACAGATACTATTCAACTTTACAGATGAAGAAACTCAGGCTTCAGAGCCATGGAGTCACTTGCCCAAAGTCATAAACAGTTATGGGGTAGACCTGGGATTCAAATTCAGTCAGTGTGCTCCTATAACACATTGAACAAACCACGACTGAAGAAAGGCTCCACGGTGTCAGACCAATTGCCTTGGTCAACCCATCTGCTGATCATTTCATGAAAGACTAACAGTATGTTTTTAAATCACAGGTCAAATTTCCTCTGCCTGGAGCTGTACAAATATAATTACTAGTCCTTTCCTCTTTAAACAAAAATACATCTTTAAGATAGTCTGGCAATTTCTATAAACAAATTTACCAAATATATTGCTTTTGTTATTACCATGGCATAAGTACCCTGAATTTTCCTTATTGGAATAAAGTCTGTGAAGCCTTTTTGCAGGAAAATCTCTAGGACTTTCAAAGTATCAAAATGTTGAGGAAATGTTGATACATTAAAATAAATCTTGACCCAGTAAAAACTGGCACTAGGCCTTTTATTTTCTTGCAGTCAGCAAAACTACAAACCTATAAAAATTCAAATAGTAGTTAAGGGCATGCATTTTGAAGTGCTTGCATACGTGGTGAGTCACTTACAAACTAATACTTTATACTGAAAACTTTTTTAACCTGGATATGTAGGCAGAAATCACTTTACAAACCTCTAAGTACTATACAATGAAAGGAAAAGCAAGTTCATTTGGGGTTTTATCCATTGTTTTCTCTGACAACTGTCTTCCTTAGCGGGAGAAAAGAGTATTATTACTTATGGGCCCCTCTCTACCTTGCTTTATAGTTCACACACATTGGGAGCTGCTGTTTATAACCCTGTATTTATCTAGATCTTTGGAAAAATCAATGAAGGCCAATTTAATCACCCAACAAAAATAAGCAAGTGTGTATGAGGAGAGCACAGTTGAAGGAAGCAGAGAGAAGTGGGTCAGTAGGGGCAGATGGTAACGGGTTCAAACTTGAAAGGAGTTCAAAAGCGTGGAGCAGGGTTTGTGAAAACTCCTCAAGTGGAATAGAAGCAAAAAAAAGAATGCATAATGTGGAAGAGAGGTCCTAATTTAGAAGGGTGCGCTATTGAGTAAAACAGTAGTCATCCAAAAACCTATTTTAATTCTTTTGGAATATACAGAATTAACATTATTGTCAATAAAACATTATCTTTCAAGAACATTTCATTGGATGACAACAAACTTACTTTCTCCTTTACTTTTTGCATAATATTCCTCTGATGTAGGTTATGTCCTTATTTTACAGATAGGGAAACTTGAGGCTCTAGTTAAACGGTCTCTTTGGTGAGCTACAGCTCAAACATCAAACTTACGACTCTAAGACCAGCATTTTTCATGTCACTGTATTAAACTGTGGCCATGACAGGACTACTCTTGGGATCTGCACAAGGAGTAAAAGAAATGCAACTGACGTTTGAACAACACGAGTTTGAACTGTGTAGCTCCACTATCTTTCAGTAAATATACTGGAAAATTTTTTGGAGATCTGCAACAATTTGAAAAAACAGAAGAACCATGTAGCCTAGAAATACAAGAAAATTAAGAATAAGACTACAGTATGTAACACACATAGCTGTTCACGGTTATCAGGAAGGCTTCCAGTAAACAGTAGGCTATTAGCAGTTAAGTTTTGGGGACTCAAAATTACACACAGATTTTTGATTCTGCAGGGACTGGTACCCTTAACCTCCATGTTCAAAGATCAACTGTCTATCCTTTGGTGTATGTATATATATATACATGTGTGTATATATATATACATATATATATACACAAAGAAACAGCTACTTCTGCCTTCTCTCAAGTTACATTAGGACTTAAAACCTAAGAAAATAGCATTCTGTGGTCACCAGACTAGGTTTAAATTATATGCAACTTTTCAACAAAAACTGTTCACCCTTAATAGAAACCCATGGAAGTACTTAAATAAAATGAAAGTGTTATGTATCTTTCTTATTTATTGAAATTATTGTGAAATAGCAAATTAGCATGGATTCAGTATTAATACAAACTCTGTGCACATATTTTTAATACACTTGTCAAAGTAACATTTAACATTCACTGTCCAGAATTCACAGCCATTCACCGTCAGGCTTTATCCATTTCTATTAGGATAAACACTTAGACTTTTCCTTCAAAATTGTTGTCTGTAATATAAAAACAAAACAAAACAAACAAAACAAAAAAACCACTGAAGGCTCAAATATTTAGCCACCATTAAAAAAATAAAAGGTTATTTCCTATTATGACCTAGATAATAAGGGCTTTGTATACTAACCACCTAAAATATACCTGGATGGCCTGTAAGGTTAACTTCTCAAACCTATTTAATTGCCAAAAGAATAGCATCCAAATTGCACATCACATTTTACCACGAGTAAGGTAGATTTAGAAACCATCATCCCTCCTCCTTACAAACTCAGTCTTTGTTACCAATCTGTGTCACCAGCATCTCAGCATTTAAACACACGAGACCATACGGGCCCCTATTTTCAGGGTCTACGGTGGTGACTGTATTCATGGTTCAAGATGCTGGTTCTATAAAACCGTTTCCTCCCTGGAACCTCAACCTATCTCTTTCTTTGAACTAATTCCACAGCTATAACCCAGATATACATGATATCCAGATTTTTTTGGCGGGGGCGGGGGGGGGGGAGAAAAAAAGAAATCCCTGAAAAATCAGAAACTTACTCCATTCCTAGATGCTGTTCTGAGCACCAGAACTATATCCCCATTAAAAAAAAAAAAAAAAAAAAAATTCATCATTCTGATTTCAGTCCCATTTAGAACGTCTACTAGCCTGGTAAGCTATTTAATTTTAAATACTCCTAGGAAATAGAATTGACAGGGATGGGGTCACCTTCGAGAAACTTATGGAAATCTGTGAGATGATGCCCTTCAAAAAATTTTTTTACTCCATGTAATTCAATATGATGACTTAAAGATCAATTCTGGGAAGTTGTTAACAAAACTTTCAAATTCATTCATCTCTCAAATTGTTGCATTCACCACACAGGTAATTTATTACTTTCCCAAAGGCATCTCTATTTTCTTTCTTGTTTCAGATGAATGGTAAAGAGACTTATTACAGTAAACATTCAGCTAACATATCAAATCAATCTTGTCATTAGTCAGGTAAGGAACATTAAAACAACATTCTATGTATTTTACATGAAGACAAAAAAACTTAAAGTCCACAAAACACAGTTTGAGAACTATCACAAATGCTTAGATCATACTTTGGAACCTACAAATCTCTAACCACATGTAAAATCTTCACACGAACCACATGTAAAATTGTTGCACCTTAAGCTTAAATAACTTGTGCAGCGCCTTACATGATGAATTTGTATCCTTTTCTTAATTGTATCTAAGCTCGAGGATATACCCTGGAGCTGCTGTCTCACCAACCTTTATCACCCCCATACACACCGGGCTTGAAGCTGGGTGCTTTATGAATCACAGATTTATAAAAGATTTGATCCCTTCCCTTCAGAAGTTTACAATCTTGCAGAAGAGATGAATAAATAAATGCAGTGTGAAAGGTACTCATCAACTACTAAGGGAGAACAGAAGAGGGCACTTCAGGGGATTATTCAACTCACAGGACAGGTAGCGTTTTTTGGTAAAAGAAAATGAGCAGGGATCACAAGACAACGCAGAAGACATGTGTGGTTAACATCTCTGAGGCGCAGGCAAATGGAATACGATGTTGGGATAAGAAGTAGGAGCTAGATTAAAAATAGAACTTGGCCTTTATCTTGCTTGGCAAAGGCCTTTGTTCTGAGTTATTAATACTTTCTTCTGAGAGGTTACTGTCCTACAGTATGTAGAAGGGGTTGAATAATAAAAAGAAAAAGGCAAAAAGACCAGTTAGAAAGCGACAGCACTAACTGTCTAGCAAGCAGGAAGTACGAATGCTTGAATTGGAGAATGGCAGTGAAGGAGAAAGAAATAAACCAAAACTTATAATTCTTCCTGTCTCATAAAAATGTCTATTGAAATGGTCAGATACATCATGGGTTGATAAATAAAGGCGTAAATAAAACCTAACACTTGTAAACAACTTGCAAGAGAAACTGCTTAAATTATCACATAAAGTTACCTATTCTACTTTGGAAAAAAAAAAAACTTCTTTTAATTTTAAAATTTTTTAAATATTTTTTACATCTTTTACAGCTTTATTGAGATATAATCACTACCATACCATTCACCATTCTGGAAAAACCACTTAGAACAACTCCTTTCAATGTATTCTAAGGTAGGATACACCATTTGTTAATGTAAGTCTTTGATTACATTTTTGTACTATTTTAAAGATATTTATTGTAGGTGACCTAAATATAAAACTTTAAAAACTACAATTAGAAAACGTCTACTAAAAAAAAAAAAAAAAAAAAAAAAAAAAAAAAAAAAAGAAAAGAATACATCTACTAAGTTGAAAAGTAATCTATACTTTGCTACATATAAATTATTTCTTAAAAACTATCAAAGTCTGTTTGATTCATACTAATTTTAAGATGCCAAAATACAATGTGTGTCTCTATATTTCACAAGAAGAAGTATCTTATAAATATATTTCTCTAACTGATTACCAACATTATTTTTATGACCCAAATGGAAAAAATACACATATAAATACCCAACAAGATAAATTACTTGGCCATAATAATTTACATGTACCTTTCAGAGGTATAATACATGTATCAGTTTGATGAATAAACTATTTTTGACGAAATTCAAATTATCAAAATGTATTATTATATATACAACTGAAGATCTTTGTTTTTTTCTTGCTTTAAATATTCCCTGCCCCCCAGAAAATTCCTAAAGGCAAATTTCCAGGAGTGGGAAAAAAGTGTAGTTTGTCCACGCATTCAAGAAATACTTAGTCAATAAGTATTTATGAGCTCCTTCTAAATTCCTGTCATCAAGCAACAACAATTTTTAAAAGTATAACTGATATACAAAATGCTATATAACTTGATGAATTTGGAAGTAAGCACACACTCATGAAATCACCGCCACAGGCAATGCCATAATATATCCAACACCTTCAGAAGTTTCTTTCCGCCCTCTTTATTTTTTGTGTGATTAGAACACTTAACATAAGACCTACCTCTTAGCAAATTTTTATGTAGTAAAATACAGTATTGCTAACTACAGGTGCTATGCTATACAGTAGATCCCTAGGACTTATTCCTCTTGTGTAATTTAAGGTTTACACCCTTTAACCAAAACCTCAGTTTCCTCTTCTCCCAATTCCTGGTAACCCCCACTCTATTCTCTGCTTCTGTGAGTCTGACTTTTTGGAGTCCTCACCGAAGCGAGATCGTGTAGTATTTGTGCTTCCGTGCTAGTTTATTTTACTTAAGGTAATGTCCTTTAGGTTCATCCATGTTGTCACAAATGACAGGATTTCCTTCTTTTTAAGGAATGGAAATACTGCATTTTCTTGATGCATTCACATGCTGATGGACCTCTGGGTTGCTTTCAGGTCATGGGTTACTGTGAATACTGCTGCAATGTACACAGGAGTGCAGACAGCTCTTCAAAATCCTGATTTCAATTTCTTTGGATATATACCCAGGAGTAGGACTCTGGATCAGATAGTAGTTCTTTATTTTTTGAGGAAGCTCCACACTGCTCTATAGTAGCTGTACAACCGAAACCCGGCATTATTCTTGCTTCCTTCATATATATTAGTGATGAACACAACATAAAAAGATTCCTGCCCTCGGGGAGCTTTCACTTTAGAAAAGGAAATAATCAATAAACCAATATTTTAAAAAATGTTATGTCATGGTAATTTAAGGTGGTAAGTGCTGTGGAAAAAGAAAAGTGGAGAAGGAAAGAGGGAAGGCCTCCACTCAGGGCGGAGTGGTCGCCAGGTAAGGCCTCATTAAGAAGATGTGATGGCCTGGTCAGCAAAGACAGGAACTTTAAAATTTACTACAACCAAGATGAGGGCTTTTCAACAGAGGGATGATTTTTCATCTTTAAAAAGCAGCCAATACCATGTACTGTTAGAATTGGATGTCAAAAAAGTAAAGTTGATTTCTTTTAAAAAGGAAGAGGTTAAGTACTATTTAAAAAAAAAAAAAAAAAAGTTAGTGAGTAGAACTGTAAACCAGCTACCTCGGATCTAGAATCCAAAATAACAGCTAAACATATACAATTACGGCCAGTATTGCTCAAGGAGCCCTATCCCTCACAACAACTCCACATGTGATCATATTCAAAGGTCAATAGAACCTTATCCACATTTGAACACTAAAAAAGCTTAAAGCAAGGCAATTTGGTAGTAAAATTCGACCTAAGTTCATATGAGGTAGCATATGTCTTGATTTATCCTACTTGGCAAATATATGCATGAAGAAACATTAATTAACCCTCATAATGTAGTTACCTTTAAATATCCTAACTGATGAAAGTCACAGGTACAACCGATATGTATACATATAACCTCTTTTTAACTGCCCTATTTTATGTGGGAGATAGTGGAATTACATCGCTCATTTTATCACATTCAAATTGAACCAGCCATGCTTTAAAAAGGAAAAAAGAAACATACAATAAGATTAAAATTCTATCCATCCTATAACCTAGAGTAAGATGGAAGCTATTACTCATCTGCTGTTACAGATTTCGATTCTGCGGTTTAAGATATGTATTTTTCATACATGTTCCCTAAACACGGGGCAAAATTGCTTTATCTGATGTTCAACCAAAGAAAATGTTAATTATTTCAACAGTGAAGGAAAAACAGGCAGTTTGAGACCCACTCAATGATGGTATATTAGCTTCTGACAGCATGAGCAGGAAGGTCAGAAAGAGAGAGAATCTGAGGCAGATTACTCACTGGATGTGGAGCCCGACGGGGGGGCTCAATCTCAGGAGCCTGAAATCACGAGCTGAGCCCAAACCCAGAGTGGGCCGCTAAAGCGACTGTGCCACCTAGGGCCCCTAAAGGATAACCAGATATGAATTTGACTAAAGCCTTGTCTTTTAAAAAACCCAAGATGTAATTCTATAGCTGTGCAGTCCAATATGATAGCCACTAGATACATGTGGCTATGAAGCACTTGAAAAGGGACTGGTTTGCCTTTTAAAATTTTTTCAATTTATTTTATATATACTTACACACACGCACACTTGCAGCAAGAAGTACTATAACACTCACTGACTGGGCCAAACAGAGCCCCTTGTGAGCAAAAGACTTGCCCCTCCTCGTGTAGCACTACCCACACTTGCGAGTTCACTGGCCAGGCAGTGGCCTCAACTCCAAGCTCTAACAATGTAGAGGAAAGATGACTAGTTTTAACTGAGAAGTGACATAAGTAAAAATATACACTGAATTTCAAAAGCCTACTATAAGAAAATAATGTAAGATATCTCATAATTTTATATTATTATGCAATGAAATATATTTTGCTGATACTGGGTTAAATAAATATTTTATTAAATGATCAGTTTCTTTTTCCTTTCTTAATGTGCCTGCTGGGCAATTTAAAATCACATGTGCAGCTTACATTATACTTTTTTGAATGAACATCACTGCTCTCAACTGAGAAAAAGACCTGACAAAAAATTTCTCAGTACTTATGTTCTAGAATGAATAATTTCACTTTAGATCACCAAAAAGATTAACAAAACACAGATAAAAGTAGAAAGAAATATCCATCACAAATTCTAAGGTAAGTTTTTTGTGACTTTAGAGTGTATTATTTCAGATATTCAAGAGGTATCCCAAAATTCAAGAATAAGATCAAAGCTTCATGTATAAAATGTCTGATTTAATTAAAATTTCAGTATTTCCACAGTAGTAAATATATATGGGAGGGTTTTACATCCTATTTTCCTTCAGTAGGGTTAGGAGAGATCTAAGTTTGTATAGATCAAATACATGCTGTAATGGCATCAGAAAACAGGCAACTTATTTTTAATAGATGGGAAAATTTCATTCCTCCTAAAAAAAAAAAAAACAACTTTAGAGTTTACACAAAATTGTAGAAAAATAAAATCTGTATCACAGTATAATCTATCATTACAAAAAGATACACTGATTGACATTTCCCAAATATCCCAAAATATCCCAAAGAGCACTCTAAGTATGCATTCTACTGAAGTCAGACATACACATGCTCCACAATTCAGCAGTTGGCTCCTGTGCATACACTCATCAGAAAGGAATGCTTATTCCTACCAAATGATCTAAAAAAAAATTCATGGCAGCCTTACTTGTAGCCCCAAAGTGGAAAGCTATTCAATGTCCATCTATAGTAGAAAGGATAAACAGTGGTGTGATCACACAACAGAATACAGACAACTGGGGGAACACAGGACACATACACGATGATGCTCAGAGACAAGATGCTGATGAAAAGCTCTGACACGAGAGTTCGTATTACGTGATTGCAGCCATAAGAAGGTCAAAACAGGCAAAATGAACACATAGCAAAAATGCCATAGCTTTGTTTCTGTTGAGTAGAGGTAGTACTGACTAGCAAAGACAGCCTTCTGAAGTAGGGTGTTAGTTATGCAGGGTATGATTATGTGTAACAAGAAAAAAAAAATCACTGAACTAGCAAGTAAGAGTGTCTATTTGACTACATGAAGCTATACCTTGGTAAAAGTTGTTTTTTTTTTAAGTAACTTTTTTTTTTAAGGGGTCTTAAGTATCATTAGTTTCAAAAGAATTACTTAAAACCAATTCCTATTTTGAATTTACATTCTTATTCTGAATTTACTTAATTCTACAACTAAACTGAATTTATTTGCATTTTTAATAAAATATCGTAACCAGTTCAACTTTATTCAAACATCCTCTTAATTTTGAGATTACATGATAAACTTTCATAAATGGATAATTCATGACTTTAAAAGTGTAACAAGCCTCTGTATAACTAATGAACTATTTGAATGTCTGTTTTCAATATTTAATTGTAATAGTTCATTCTTATCTTCAATTTAAAAAGATACTTTCCATGGATGAGAAGAACAATATTGTTAAAAGATTTAAATTACCCCAAGCAATCTATACCATTAATGCAATCCCTATCAAAATACTAACAGTGTTTTCACAGAACTCGAAAAAAAAATCCTAAATTTTTTTTTAAAGATTTTATTTATTTATTTGAGAGAGGGAGATAGAGCAGAAGCCTGGGGATTGGCAGTGGGAGAAGCAGGCTCCCCGCTGATCAGGGAGTCCAACGTGGTGCTCGATCCCAGGGACCCTGAGATCATAACCTGAGCCAAAAACAGATACTTAACCAACTGAGCCACCTGGTACCACCCCCCCCAAAATACTAAAATTTGTACAAAGACCCCAGACAGCCAAAGCAATTTGCAAAAGAAAAGTACAGCTGAAGGTATTATAATCCACACTTCAAGTTACAGTACAAAGGTGTAGTCATCAAAACAGTCTGGTATTAACACAAAACAGACACACAGATCAATGGCACAGAATAGAGAGCCCAGATATAAACCCACAGTTATATGGTCAATTAATCCTTGACAAAGGAGGCAAGAATATGTAACGGGAAAAAGACAGTCTCTTCAACAAATGGTGCTGGGAAAACTGGACAGCTACATGCGAAACAATGAAACTGGAACACTTTCTTACACCACACACAAGAATACACTCAAATGGATTAAAGACCTAAATGTGAGACCTGAAAACCATAGAAGTCCTAGAAGACAACAAGGCAATAGGTCTGTGACATCGGCCATAGCAATATGTTTCTAGATAGGTCTCCTTCGCAAGAGAAACAGAAGCAAAATAAACTACTGGGACATCAAATGAAAAAGCTTCTGCAACAGTGAAGGCAACAATCAACAAAACTAAAAGGCAACCTAGTGAATGGGAGAAGATACTTGCAAAGACATATCCAATACAGGGTTAGCATCCAAACATATAAAGTAAGTATACAACTCAACACCCAAAAAACAATAATCTGATTAAAAATGGGCATTTTTAAGACATTTCCCTAAAGAAGACATCCTGATAGCCAACACACATGAAAAAATGTTCAGGGCGCCTGGGTGGCTCAGTGGGTTAAGCCGCTGCCTTCGGCTCAGGTCATGATCTCAGGGTCCTGGGATCGAGTCCCGCATCGGTTCTCTGCTCAGCAGGGAGCCTGCTTCCCTTCCTCTCTCTCTGGCTGCCTCTCTGCCTACTTGTGATCTCTGTCTGTCAAATAAATAAATAAAATCTTAAAAAAAAAGAATTAAAAAAAAAGAAAAAGAAAAGATGTTCAACATCATTCATCATCAGGATATGCTAAATCCAAGCTGCAATGTCTGACAGGACGCCTGTCAGAATGGCTGAAAACAAAAACATGAGAAACTCTAAGTGTTGGAGAGGATGTAGAGAAAAAGGAACTCTCTTTCACTGTTGGTGAGTGCAAATGGTATTCACTGAATGCAAATGGTACGGCCACTGTGGAAAACAGTGTGGTGGTTCCTCAAAAAGTTGAAAATAGAACTGCCATATATATACACAGGAACATATGTCTGTACATATATATAAAATAATATATACTGGAATATTATTCAGGTATAAAAAAGAATGAAATCTTGCTACTTGCTATGGCATGGATGAGCTAGAGAGTATAATGTTAACTGAAATAACTCAGTCAGAGAAAGACAAATACCATATGATTTCACTCATATGTGGAATTTAAGAACACAACAAACAAGTAAGGAAAAAAGAGAGAGAGAGAAAGAGGGAGAGGGACAAGCCAAAAACAGACTCTTAACTATAGAAAACAAATTGATGGTTACCAGAAGAGAGGTGGGTGGGGGGATGGGCGAAATAGGTGATGGGGATTAGGGAGTGCACCTGTGTTAAACATGGCGTGATGTATGGAATTGCTGAATAACTGCATTGTATATGTGAAATTACTATAACACTATGTGTTAATTATACCAGAATTATAATAAAATTAAATTTAAAATAATAAATACCAGTAACCCCTCCCGCCCAAATAAAAAGGTAACTAGATTTCACAAAATCCAGAGTTTCTGATCATATCATTTCTTTCACTGGTAATAGTCAAAATTAAAGTTAACATTTGGGGTTCACTTACAATTTCTTTTATAGTCCTAATGTGCTTATTTAAATTTCTTACTCACTTTTACCCTCCCTCTCATAACTGACAAGAGGAAGGAGAAAATACCACTTTGCCAATGGTGAAGAATTTTAAACACAGAAAGTTACTACTTTAAGTGTTCAATATACTGTGCTATGGAAACATAAAGACTGTAAATGTAACCAATCCTAGGAATTCATATGGTTTGACAAGTGATTAAGAAAATCTGTAACACTGATTTCTGTGTTATCTCATGTGAATATAAATAATAAATATCCAATTAATAAAGAAAATATGTATTCAAGAAGTTGACTTATTCACTACACCTTCAAGAAATACATTATTAAATATTTCTATTCCAAGCAAGAGAGCAGGCAAGTTTGGGAAAACACAAACTTAGGGGAGGTTTAAAGGTGGATATTAAGAAGGAAACTTTGGATAAGGCTGAAGGGAACTGTTTTCACCACTGACTTTAGTCTAATTTGGTGAATCACATGGGGTCTTGGGGTCACAAAAGACAAAAACATAAAACAGGTAAGTCCTTCCTTCCTAGTAATGCATTACATGTCTGAGACTCAGGCTTTGCAAGCAGACGAATTATTATGCAACACTGATCTAACCACGTGATAACGCAGATAGGGAACTTAGCAGATGGACAGAGGCAGAGTCAGGTGTCCAGGGATCCTGATGAAAGACTGGCAGAAATGTAGACAGCAACTGATCCCTATACTACAAAGTGGAGTTGTCAAAGGCAGGAAGAACTTTAGCCCTGCCTGATTAATTTAATGTATATTCCATACTGTCTTAGATAAATAAGTGCCTTCAATATCTCATTTTCAAATGAAAACATTCTTTAAAATAGTCCTATATGAAAAAAGGTAAATGTAAATACTTCAGGTGCTTAAAATAGGCAACACTGTTTCTATCTAAGCCAGATTTATTTATTATTTATTTTTGGAAGATTTTATTTATTTGTCAGAGAGAGAAAGAAAGAAAGAAAGAGCGAGAACAAGCAGGGGGAATAGCAGGCAGAGGGAGAAGGAGGCTCCCCACTGAGCAGGGAGCCTGACGTGGGACTCAATCCCAGGACCCTGGTATCATGACCTGAGCTGAAGGCAGATGCTAACCGACTAAGCCACCCAGGCATCCCACTAAAACAGATTTTTAAACAAGATATATTTATTTATTTATTTTAGAGAGAGAAAAAGAGAGAGTAAGGGCGGGTAGAGGGAGAGAATCTCAAGCAGATTCCCTGCTGAGTGAGGAGCCCCACGAGGGGCTTGATCTCCTGACCCTAAGATCACGACCTCAGTGGAAATCAAGAGCAGGATGCTTAACGAACTGCGCTAACCAGTCACCCCCCACTAAAGCAGCTTTCTTTTACTGACTTACACAAAATTCAGAATTACCAACACTGAAATATATCCCTCTCCCCTGTTACAAACATCAAACAACTAGTTAATCAATATCTGAAACTTAAAGAAAAAGAACAAAATGCAACATAATATTCTTTCTATAATTGGAAAGGCTTAACTATATATTTTTTTAAAAAATGGAGCAACAGACAAAATACAATACCTTCCAGATGTGTGTCTCCTGACTGTTAAAAAATGGGTCCTGAGAACAGAGGTCTGAAATAGCTCACAGTCCAGAAACCTCCCTGAAAATTAAGAAAAATAAATATTACTTGAAGTACCTCTTATTTCAAAGAATTTCAATGGTATGTTTTACAATGGAATCTTAATCATTGACTAAAATAAATTATCTCAAAAAATAGCAAAAAAGATGTAAGATAAAAAATATTCTTCATTATACATGCTTTCCTTGGGCATAGCTGTTGACCGTATCTGATGAACAATCTGCTTACAAAATTATTTACCAAAATACACTGTCTTTATACTACATAAACACCATTACCTATTCTCAAGGTGAGAAGTTAAAGGTGATGAAGAGGAATTCTGAGAGAAAAGCTACTAGGAGTATTCTGTAGTCAATACTGAGTTGAAACACCTCTTTTTTTCCTCTCTCTTTCTCTCTAGACCACTAGGAACAAAAAACGCTGAGCTGAGATTTCGAAGCCTTCTAGATACAGAATGACATCAACGTGTGAGCAAGTTTATACCCTCAGAATAGAAGAGCGGGTGAAGACTTTCTGACCATCAAGAGACACAGCCTGTACTTAATACTGCGGTGGCCGAGGGGACTTTATATTGATCAACAGGCTAATGGACAGTGAAGTTAGTTGGTCCTAAGGAAGGCGTGACGCAGACACCCTGATCCCACTACGGCAACTTCAACTTCCGAAAATACAGTAGCTACTTTTCATCATTACTTCATTTTACCAGTGTCTGTAGTTACCCTAAAACCACATAGAGGTATCAAATTTCTTTGAGTAATGCTTGCTCAACACCCTACCCAAGCAGGCTCTTGACCATTATGCTTCCAGATCACTTTCTGGCATCGGGCTTCTTCTTACTCTCACTGTGACTGTGAACCCCTCATTCATCTTTGAGTCCTCCGACACCTAATATGGTGCGAGGCCCATAGCTGACCGGCTCACCAATCAGTGGATCTTCGAGACTTCTTCAATAATATACCATGCTGAAGTAAAATAATACCGTGAAAGAAAGAGGGTAATTATATGGGCCAACTACAATGAGGAATACTTGTCTTTTAATTACTTACACACACACACACACACACACACATACACACACACAATCCTTCATCAGCAAAACTCTTCTAGTATCTATATTAATGCTCTCCCATCCCTTACAGACAATCAGCCTGGTAGGGTGGCAGATCTCCTTTCTGAACTAGGACTCCAATCCTGCTGTCCGAGGTCCTGTACCAACTGGCCTGATAATTGCACATGAACACAATTCTCTACGCACATACATCAGCTGCTCCTAAGCAACCCTCCATCAGCAGCAGGAAATGTCACCTACATGTATGAGTCAAAGATACCCAGAATCATAACTAAGGGCAGAATGTTCCCAAAATTTTAGAAGTAGACAGACGGCATCATCTTAAAATAGAATTATAACTATTAGAGACAGATAACAAACAAACAAAAACCCTGAAAAAACCTCCCAGGGGTTTAAAGAAAAAAAAAAAAAAAAGAGCATTATCATTTCCTATTAGGACATTACTTTTTCAGCAGCTAAATAAAAACATTACCAAATCATTTTATGTAATAAAATTTAACCTTATTTTGACCTTCCTCATAAAGCAAACAAATCTCTCTATCCAATAAGGTTCCATCTGAACTATGTAAGATGATAAGCAATACCTTAATTGCATTCATTTACATGACTTTGAAACTATTCTGGGCTGAAGTCACTGACTGCAAGGTCACAGAATACAAAAAAGTAAATGTATACAATTTACTGAGGAGGAATGATCCACTTAGAGTGATAGCACCTTCTCCCTCCTCATTAAAAGATACCAAATGCTTAATGCAATCAACAGGTGCAGAGTTCTCTTTTTGAAACATATCACACATATGCACACTGATTTTATAACTATAAATACATAGATATACTAAGAATACATATTAGAATAAGTTCATCATATATTATGGCTTGCTTGTTAAAAATCAATCTTCCTGAATAGAGGTAAAGCACAATTCACTAGCATTTAAAACCAAAAGATGAAACAGAGCTATTATTTTTTACATTCTCTCATGAAATTTCTAGCAACTAAAACTCAGGTTACAAAGTTGTAACAATTTTTAGACAAGAACTGCAAACACAGGATCTTGAGTATATTAAAAGTTTCTGCTTTCTCTTTTGATAACCTAAACAAGCAGACATTAAATTATTTTGCTTAGAGAAGCAGATTTTAAATGTCTCAAAGTCAGTAGTACAGTATTAGTAAAAGGAGGGAAATACAACAGACAGAAATTGATTACCACAGATTATAAGAGCCAATGCATATCTTTGAAAACTTCAGAATATACCAAACCACACAAAAACAAGGTAACCAAAAAAATATTTCCCTTTAGTTTTGTAAAATTCTAATACAAACTAGATAATATTGGCACTTGAATTACTGGAGAAAGAGAAGGAAACGAAGATAGGATCTCAGGGGTACCTTAAAAATGTTTATTAGTACAAATGTAGAGTATCAGATATTTGTTTTATGTTTAACATAACATCACTGGAATATTCATTTAAGAAATTTCTATCCAGGGTTGCCTGGGTGGCTCAGTCAATTAAGTGTTCAGCTCGTGGTTTGGGCTCAGGTCATGATCTTGGGGTTGTAAGATGGAGCCCCACGCTGGGCTCCGCACTGGACTAGGAGCCTGCTTGGGATTCTCTCTCTCCCTCTGCCCCTCCCCACCTCCTCTATCTCTCTCTTTCTCTCGCTCAAAAAAAAAAAAAAAAAGTTTCTGTCCATTAAATTAGATAAACCTCCCACATTTCATTAACTAACTAACCAAGTACTTTTATACTCCTCAAGCCAATGTTTTGTAATTAAAGCTGGGTTAGTGAAAGAGAAACAACCTTATTATAAAATGTATGTCTCTTCACCTTCTCTACCTTCACAGAAGGGCAAGACTTTTTTCATGTAAATCTGTGTTAGATCCAAATAGTTTCAAACCGATGGTACTCCACAAAGACACAGGATAAATACATATTTAAGTACTATATTCCTAAATAAACTTCAATACCATAATGTCATTTTGTCCTTTTTAAGTGAGAAATAAAATATCTCATTTTTTCTCTATAAGTTAAGCCAATTCACTTTGGAATAGCTTACTAATAAAATTAATGCATACATGTATTTCTAAAGGTACTAGTTACTATTATGATCCACATATAACTTTCAGTGGCCATTTCTTCTTTAGATAAATTTTCTTCTGTAAGAAGCAACTCAGGGTCTAACATAATATACATAATTTGTATAACTATGTAACAGGCAATTCATGGTTCATATCCTTTGAGGAGGATAAAAACATGGGGGCCAATCAGAATCTTCCAATATTTTTTCCAGTGTTCTTGGTCACATTTTTTTTTTCTTGGTCACATTTTTACTTAAACTCAAATCTCAGGTTGACAATAATTTCCTGTTAAGATGACAACTTTTTGTTATTTCTGAAACACTTCCCTCTGTCCACCCAAGTGACTGAACGAATGCCTTACGTTCCTGCAGCTCACTGATTACAATCACAATATCTGAAGTTCTATTTCATCCACACAAATTTAGGATTTTCCTTTCCTTGGATATCAGAACATGTTAAAGCCAATTTGTATAGCCACAAACTAGCCTTTGTGTATCTTTAAATGGGCTACAACCTTGAACTGAAAATGAACTGTATTAATGGCATCACTCCTCCAGCTCTCAAAGAAAGAAGTTAAGTCCAACTCCAGGTTTAGATACACTTATTTTAACAGCATCAATCTCAGGTGAGCCTAGTAAATCCTACCCACAAAGCAAGTGTGCACGCGTGTGCAGGTGTGTGTATGCCTCTTCCCATTTTCTCTTTGCTTTTTTCTTTCCTCCTCCCCAGGAGGTTAATGAACAAAATATTACACTTTTAAGTATATATAATGATACAGAGATAAACTATCCATCTGTCAGAAAAAGAGTTACCTAAATAAAGAAACTTAACAATTGTGTATGTAAAATTAAATCCTGGACTGACAGGGTTGTTCAGATAACACTCAGAAAAGCACAATGTGACTTAAACTGTAAGGAACAGGCCAAAAATACTCCATAAAATCAAGCCTGCCTAGAATACGCCGTATCTCCATTTGAAACACCTGCTAAGAATATGTGCATTCACAATTCTGTCTAGGAAATGTTTTTCTTTCTCTCTCACCTGTTCCCCCACGCAATCTGCATCCACCTCCATAAACAGCAGTAATCCACCATTATAAAACAGTTGACGGTTAAAACAATGAGCCAACGGAGAAAGTACAATATTCCATAACTGACATTTACTGCATTGGCCTTGGACTTCTAATCTTTACCAGACGGGCACACAAATCAATCCATCAGCTCATAAAGGTGTGCTTTTTTAACCTCTAAAACAGATGGGATTGGCCAGAAGTGTCTGGCATGTCAAACTGCTAATCACTGCTGCCCTTTGCACAAAATAACCCACTTAAGTTGAGGCATGGTTGCACTGTAACCGACATTAGTCTGTGGGAAACCCATTTAACTGTCACACACTCCTGCCACTCCTGCTCTCCCTTAATTAAGCCTAATGCCTTATGCTTTGACCTTTTGTTCTAGCCTATTAACCCTATCTAGTACAAGTTCAATTATGTTAAGCTAAAAACTTTGCTGTAAAATATTAAATGCCAAGCTCAAAAAATCATAAGGGACATCCTCCCAGCCCTTAGTTCTATGCACCCTGTTACCCCATGCATGCAACAGTAAAACCTCATTTTTGAAGTGATACTGACTCTTACGGAGTTGAGAAGAACCAAATTATGATTCTAGCCCAACCCCTTATTTTACCAACTGAGTCCCGAAGAACATTAATGACTCGCCCCTTTCATCGCTTCAGCTGAGCCATATTGAAACCTATCTGTCTCTGGCTCTAATCCTTTATTCTTCGAGGTATCTCTGATTAATAGTTAAACCAAGCGACAGCGTGTTAAGGGTACTAGTATTTTCTTTCTTTTTTTTTTTTTAAACTTTTTTTTTTTTTTTTCTTTTTTGACAGAGAGAGATCACAAGCAGGCAGAGAGGCAGGCAGAGAGGCAGGCAGAGAGAGAGGAGGAAGCAGGCTCCCTGCTGAGCAGAGAGCCCGATGCGGGGCTCGATCCCAAGACCCCGAGATCATGACCTGAGCCGAAGGCAGAGGCTTTAACCCACTGAGCCACCCAGGCGCCCCAAGGGTACTAGTATTTTCACCACAAATCTGGGTCCTTCACCATCCTCTAGAATGCACTCCACATGTCAAACTGCACAAGCTGGCCTAAAGCAAAATACGTGGGCAAGTGAAGAGACCTCAGAAGTAATTTCCCCATGCCCACAAAACTTTCTATCCCCTCCCTGTTTCTTTTCTTCTTTTTAAAGGTTAACAATGGTCATCAAGAATGGCTAGCTTCTGCAACGCTCAAATATAAGGCAATATGTATGAATACACTTTTTTCTTTCTTTCCTGATGCTTCATTTAAGTATTCAACAGAGAAAATGACTTAAGCCACAGAAAGCAATTACAACTCACAACTTCTCCCCAGCAGACAAATTCATAGCTGGATATCTTTGAAAATACCTCTTTTTTACACCCATATGTATATGGATTTCTGTTCACATCTATCAGAATTTCAAAATATAAAGACAAAAAAACCTTGTGTTTTGTTTACAGTGAAAAAAAAATTTCAGTGTAAAATCAAATCAGATGTAGTCCAAACTAACATGCTGTCATCACTGGGGTACTTGTAGCATATAGTAATGTGTGTTATTATCTCTCTTCCATTCTCTTCATACCGCTAGAAAACTTTACTACGCTCACTGTAACACATGAAAACAATGTAAGATCAGATTACAGATAACAGATTTTGGATTTCCTCTGGGATTCTTGTGAAAAATGCATATTAATTTTCAATTTTCAGAAGATTAATCATCAGATTTTAATTTTGCCCTTATTGTTGACTGTCCAAAGCCCACTTTACCTATTTCCAGTATTAATCAATGCTGTCATTCCACCAGAACCTTACAGGTGAAGTAATACGCCTTAATTGGAACATACAATTTTTAACAGAAAGATCAGTGTTGTACTAAAATAATGATTAATCCATAACAAAATTATTATGTTTAAGGTGTAAGAAAACACGGCCATCAGAGTTTAAAAACTCAAAGTACACGTGTTCCTGCTATTAGAATGACACCTTCAAAGGAAGTGTCACTTGGCATTATCAGAAGGCTACGAGGATGTATAAAATGTAAAAATACCTGGATGGATGAGTAGCTCAGAACTTAAACAAACACTGGTAGCAGAGAAAATTACCAGAAAATAATGATTCAGAATCTTATTCACCCTTTTTACTGCAAAGGAAAATGCTGTTAATTCAAACAACACATCATGTCTTAGTTAAAAGAGTCAGTTTATGAACACAGAGATTAAGTTTGGGTCTTTGTTGAGGAATCCTATTTTGGAAAATTATTACCAATGTATAGAATTCTGCATTCTCTAACATATTGACTGACATTAAGGAACAATGAAAGGCAAAGACAATTCAGTTAATCAGGATTAAAACAATGTTGAAAGCACAAGGTAGAATATATCACATAATTAGTAAATGTGCTAATTTTTCTACCCTCTTACTTTGGGACAATAGTCCATTGGCCTGCATACTTTTTTACTATGATTTATAAGCATGTGACATAAAAAATATATGCGAGCCATGAGAGAAGACGTCCCTTCCAAGCATGCTTGAAGTTTAGTAAAAACACTTTGTCTTCACAAAGCAAGAAACTGGGTTAAAGTTATTTTAAGAGCATTTGTGAAATCTCAGTGTTGTAAATATATATATCCCTGATAATCGTATACATTCCTTTCGCATTTGAAAATGGCTAATTTAGAAATTTCTGAGCTCCATTTTAAAATAAATTTCTTCTCTACCTTAGCATTATTAATCTAGTTGAACATAACAGTCTTCTAACAGAAGATTCACTCCAGAAAAGAGCAGTTACTAGTTAAAACAACAGCAAAGGGGCTTTCATATACTACGTAAGTCCTCCAACTTAGTAGGTTTGAATCATCAAGTCATTCTTTTTTTTTTTTTAAAGATTTTATTTATTTATTTGACAGAGAGAGATCACAAGTAGACAGAGAGGCAGGCAGAGAGAGAGAGAGGGAAGCAGGCTCCCTGCCGAGCAGAGAGCCCGATGCGGGACTCGATCCCAGGACCCTGAGATCATGACCTGAGCCGAAGGCAGCGGCTTAACCCACTGAGCCACCCAGGCGCCCCTCATCAAGTCATTCTTGATGGCCTCTAACTTTTAGATTAATTAACACCAAAATTAATTCTAGACATGAGATTTCAAAATGCCTCCATCTTCCCAACCAGTCAAATCCAATGCAATTAAATGTGTCAAGCTGGTGGTTTTTACCATTACCATAACCTAAGGAGACTATCTATAAGGCTCTATAAAAAAATGTGTTTCCTTAAAAAAATAATTAAATGTTCCCCCAAAGGTTTCACTAAATGTGTTTTCTAATATATTGTCATTTGTGTATTTTTGAAGAAACCTAGCATTATAAAACAATTTTAAGTGCCAAGTAATTATAATGTCACCAATAGTTTCACATTTTTCTTCATAATTAATATGCCTAGAAAGATGATGATAAGTTTTAAGGAAGAAATATTATCCCCTTTAGAAGTCCTAATTTAAACAGTCTAAAGAAAAAAAAAAAACCTGTAGAACAGTAGCTACTACGAATTCGCTACAGATAATAATTAGCTGCTGTTATATATAAATACATAAAGGACTCCATTCCTGACCCCCCCAAAGCCAGATTTTACCAGTAACTGGGATTGGTACGGTTCATTTCAACAAATGTTTATAAGAGCCTTCTCTGTGCCAGGCACCTACGGTACCAAAAGTACACTGATGAAAAGCCCCTATTCACAGAGCTTAGGGTCTACTGAGAAACACAAACGCTAAACAAGTGGGACTATTACAATCAGAAAGGAGTACAGAGAACTGTGAGAGACAAATCTGATCTTACTGGAGGCTTGGGGACTGTAGTGAGCATCTATACACTCTTGCCCACTGTCTCAGGAGTGAGAATATTCCTTCTCAATCTGCTTCACCAGAGTTAAAATGTGGTCAGTCTGGGCTACCATTAGGTTTCTTCTCTTGCTCTCATTCTAGAAGGGTGGATCTAGACACACTTGCCTCAGGGCATCACCACCTTCGTCCACACAGTGCCCTCTCATTTTGTTACCTTTTCACAGGAGAGCACTGAAAACAGGGGCCATAACCTTACCGTATATTCCCAATTGAACTGAGACACCCAACTATCTGCACTGATGATTTTAGAACATGACTCTTCAGTAATAACCAGAGCTGACCTGTGAGTATTTTGATCCCACTAGTCAACTAAAGGTACCCGGCTCTGTTAACCTACAAAGAGAAGTTTCCCTACTGGTTTTTAAGTAGAACTCAAAATGTATATAACATGTAGGAACAAAGCTGCTGCATGAATAGATGCATAGCTCCACTGAAAAACTTGTTTTAAATTCTCAGCCTAGAAAGTAACATTTCAACTACTAGAATACATGAATCGTAAGACTGTTCTAAAGACCATATTTCAGTCCCAGGAGAAGAAAATAGGCTACAAAGACGTGGGGGGGTGTAGTTGGCTCTGCCTCACTGTACTTCTCAAGACTGTCTTTCTGATTATCATGAGGTCAGCTTGGACTTTACTGCTAGATCCATCACCAAAGATTAGTAACTACTTCTCAACACCTGGTACATAGCCCTCTTGCTGAGACTGCCTTAATAAAACAAAGTGTGAAATAAATTAAGACTTGATTTCTTATCCTGGGTTTACTCAACTGCTATCTGTGTGAGTTTTGTTTTTTTTTCCTTTAAGGAGCTCAGGATTCCTTATCTTTTTTTTTTTTTTTTTTTTTAGATTTTCATTTATTTATTTGACAGACAGAGATTACAAGTAGGCAGAGAGGCAGGTAGAGAGAGAGAGAGGGTGGGGAAGCAGGCTCACCGCTGAACAGAGAGCCCCATGCGGGGCTCGATCCCAGGACCCTGAGATCATGACCTGAGCTGAAGGCAGAGGCTTTAACCCACTGAACCATCCAGGCGCCCCTGCTGTTTGGATGAGTTTTAAAATTTACTAAAATTCTCAGGGGTTCAATTTCCTCCTCTGTAAAACACAAGAAACTGTTTTGGATATTTTATTTTATTTTATTTTTTTCCAGTATTTATTTAAATTCCAGTTAGTCAACATACAGTGTAATATTAGTTTCAGGTGTACAATATAGTGATTCCACATTTCCATACATCATAGCATTAACAACAATGTTGGAAGATAAGCAAGTAATTTTACCCCATTGCATCACAGGTATACCCTGGCAATAAAGAAAAAAGAAAAAAACAAAACAAAACAAAACAAGGACAAGTTAGAAATTGAGAAAACAAAAGGGAAAACAGGAAAAAGAGGAAACCAAAAAAAAAAAAAAGAGAGAGAGAGAGAGAGAAAGGAAGATCAAAAGAAAAAGGTGTGTAAGGGCTAAACAGTAGCATTTACTACTATTTGATTTATAGTTTATACCAACCACCTATCCTATGTGCTTTTTCATTATGATACCTCTATAAAACCAACTTGTTTGAAAATGGGGAGGACAAAATACCTCTAGGACAAATATACTTAAACCTGGAGCATCCTTAGGTTTTATCAAATTCCCTTCCAATCTGAAAATCTAAGGATTCTATGAAATTACTTCAACTCGTAAAAGCTGAAAACCAAACCAAACAAAACAGGAAGAGGAAAATATGATGTTGATTCAGGTCAGTCAAGAATAACTAGGATAGGTAAGAGCAATGTTTTATTAACAAAGTAAACAATGCAATTCTTTGAGTTTTGCCTCAACACCACCAAACATCTGGATATTGGGAAAGAACCAGATGGTGAATACAAAATTTCTATCTTCAATCCCTGGCCTCATGGAGATTCAGTCTATTTCAATTAAATTTTTAAAAAGGCATGGATGGGTCAGGGAAATATGTAAATATGTATCTGAACCCTAGAAAGTTTGCCCCACTCCAATAGTTCGCTTATGTAGTTTCTTTCTTACCTGGCCATATGCAATATATCCTCTTAATAAAACATCAGAGTAAAACATTCTTTTGCAGGTTTTATAGAAACCCTTTTGCTTATCCAACATTTACTTGGCAATTCAAAATCCAAAGCACACTAGAAAATATTATGTATATGAGTGTTATTACTCATCCTTGTGTCTCCAATGTTGTTTGAATTTGACTGTACCTTTTAATGTAGAGGGAACCAGTCGGGCTTCTTTTTTTTTTTTTCTTCTTTTTTTTAAGATTTTATTTATTCATTTGACAGACAGAGATCACAAGTAGGCAGAGAAGCAGACAGAGAGAGAGGAGGGGAAGCAGTCTCCCTGCCAAGAAGAGAGCCTGATGCGGGGCTTCATCCCAGGACCCTGGGATCATGACCTGAGCCGAAGGCAGAGGCTTAACCCACTGAGCCACCCAGGCGCCCCTCGGCTTAACTCTTTTGGGTTCAAAATTCCATAAATTTTAAATGAGGGAAGTAAAAAGAGGTAAAGAGGTTTAAGACTACATTTCTCATGACCTTAACAATAAAAGAGCATGTCTAATGTACACTTACAAATACACTATATGCCACAAACCTCCCTAAAATCAAAAATCTCTTTCCTGACAATAGTCTACTCCCAAAATGAAGCCAAATAGTCATCTTTCTATTTCTGCTTCCTTCTGGTAAATTCACAAACACATTATTAATTTCCTCTTTGTATCAAAGAGCCTAGTTTATTAGCATAACATAGTCTTTAAAATAAAATTATTGTGGGCGAAGATAGGGCAATAAATGAAACAAAATTCATGTCAAGAACCGTTTATTGTCAAGAATTTTAACTTTTCAACCAGGAAGAGCTCCGGGTCTGAATTTGTGGAAACTGCTCCTTGAAGTAGACAAACATAATTAGCCTTGGGAATACCTGGATTAAGTAAGACCATGACAAGGTGTTCTAATGAATTATATTGAAAAAAAATAGTTGCTTTCTCTGCCTCAAAGAACATTATAGTAACTCTGTGGTATACTTTCCAAGGGTTAGCATTTGAGGAGGGAAAAGAGCTTTCATGGTTGCCCTTGGTGCTTACATTTTTCAGGTAAGCACAGGGAATGGGGCATTAGTTCTCCAGAGAATTAACAATAACTCCTGAAGAATTATCAACTGGAAATAAGAGTGCCTTCCTCCTAGGACTGGTTTTTGAGAATCCAGGCTGGGTGGACTGGATGTGCTCCTTGAGTTCTCCGGCTATCAAGTTTGGGAGCAGGATCGTTGATGACATTCTAGAAATCAAATAGAGACTGATTTTCTCTTATAAAGATGGCATATTCTCATGATAAAGCAAATCATTATCAATGAAATTAGGGGTGTTACCTCGAGAATTTTTCAGATTAGATTTATCTCTGTAAGTAGAGAAAATAATAGCTTTATACAACATGGAACTGTAAAGGTGCCAGCTCAATGCCTGGCCAAAGCAGGTGCCCCCCCATCCTCTTCCTTTTCCTGATCTTTCTCCTAATAAAAAAGGACAATGCAAAAAAAGGTAGCTTTTCTCTATTTCAAGTTTTTCCCCTTGTCTACTCCTGTTAAAACCACAGGCTTGAAATCTTTACTGTTTACTGACAACAGCATACATCGATATATAGAACCAGAATTCCAGAACTTAGAAGTCAAACAAATCCCCCTTGCTCTATAATCTAATGACGTTACCCAGAGAAACAAAAGGACTTTCCCATTATCTGTATCATACATTGTTTTAGTAGCAGATCCTAAGCTAGAAAAAGTATAGGTGGGATAACATAACAAATACTTAAAAATTAATTTTTCAAAAATCAAACTTGAGCCTACATGACCCATTGTGCAAATACTCCTTTTACAGGAAAAAAAGTGAAACTGTGATTAATTCCTTTGAGGATGTTTCTTATTATATCCTATCTGGGAGGGTTTCGCAGGTTTTCTAGTACTTTTTCTTGGTGTTCGTCCCCTTCTTCTATCTACCCTCCTTCCCTTAATCTGTTTTTTTTTTTTTTTTCTAGTGTATACATCCACCACTCTGTTATAGATTACTATAAATTCATAAATTCAAGAATCAAAAAAAAAAATCTAAGAAAGTATGCTTTTCAAAAACCAGTTACAATCCCTTAAAGACTTCCTGTCTCTCAAATTCTGAAGAGATCCCTTAAAAGATAAAACCCTTTAAAAAAGATTTTATTTATTGATTTGACAGACAGAGAGCACAAGTAGGCAGAGGCAGGCAGGGGTGGGGGGTTGGGGAGGGATGCAGGCTCCCTGCTGAGCAGAGCACCCGATGTGGGACTCCATCCCAGGACCCTGAGATCATGACCTGAGTTGAAGGCAGAGGCTTAATCCACTGAGCCACCCAGGCCCCCGAGAAAACCCTTTTTTATCTCGAACTTCTAATTCTCAAATTTTGATTACGTTCTGTCACATGCAAGTTCTCTTATCTACATTATGTTATTAAATCAACACAATTATAATACTATTTTCACTTTAAGACTGCATATAAACATGATTTCCTAACTACTGCAATGCTAAATTATCATCCGACTTTTTAAAATATGGTAACATATTTAAGATGTTCACATGTTATACATAGTATGGGCAAATTCAACAATTAAAAGCCCACAACTACAAAGAGAAGCTAGTGTAACCACCATGTGACTTAAGCTTTCCTCTTACCTATCTAAAGCTAATCACCTGACTTTTCACCCAGTAACCTCACATTGCTGGTACAGGTAAAATAAAGCATCCCAATAACGAGAGAAGCTCCTAATTCCTTAGTTCCTGATCTGTCCTCAATTCATCACCAAATTACAGATTTGAAAATAAGAAGCCCTGTCATTCAACACGTGACTGAAAAAAGACTCTCTTAATTAGAAGTCCAAGGGCAAGAGACTCCGTCCGTTCCACCAAAGCTCTGAATAAACACCAGCATCAGGTCAGTAAGAGTTGTCCTGGTCCTAGTGGTATCTTAAGCTGATGACTCAAGTTCCCAGCAGACTTCTAGTTTAATATTTCTTGAAGCACTAGGTTTAGTCACAGAATGACCTGGAATTTAAGGCAAATAAGGGTCTCTTCTTTTCTCCTTAAAGACATTTTTGCTAAATGACAAAGTTAAAGAGGCAAGATGGGTTTTAATTTAGAGTTTTTATTCCCTGAGGTACACCAAGTCAAAAAATTTCCTGGGGAGAGTGTAACATGCTAACTTTGAATTTCAAACACAACTATTAATCCTGTCAGAGAAGAAATTCTATTTCCAAATTTCTTAACAAAATGCTCCCCCCTCCACCAGTCTCATTTATTAAAAGATGAAGGTAAGACAGAAGGAAGGGTGGGAAAGAGGACAGGTGGATGGAGAAAGTTGGGGAGGGGAAGAGAGAGAGAGAGAAGAAGGAAGGGAGGAAGGATAGATGGACGGATGGATGGATGTCACAAGCATCCTCCTAGCCGAAGTTTCAACATATTCTGGAATTATCCTTGAATTTATTTCAACCAAAAAACAAATCAGAAGAATTATCCAAATCAGGTAGTTATCCATAACATTATCTTCAGGAACAATCTATCTTAAAATCTGGTAAAGACAATGAGAAAAAGATCTTAATGCTACTTAGTAAATACAGTACAGTGGTCCTTTTTTTTCATAACTACATTTTTGAGTTGCCAATCTCCTAATGAATTCTTTAAATCTCTCTCTCATTCTATTGCTCCTAGAGTTCTAGGCCAAATGTTATCCCTAGCATGGTCTAAGGTATTAATTTTAACAAACTGCAAATACGGTGGTAAAATGTATCACGTTTCCCTCTTTTCTGATCTTCTCAATGTTCTATGAACTTAAAAAGAAATTACCTTGTTTCGGGTGTATTGACACCCTAAAATACCACAAGGTTTGTAATGCTTTATCTGTAATATTTGCAATATAGTGCAGGAATCCATTTGAATTTCAAGGTTCATAGTGCAGAGAATGTACTATTATAATGGCAACAGTTAGTATAATGTTATCTCAGTAGCTGTATTTATTATGAAAAATTAAAACTGCCCTTCATAACTGTAGTAAAGTGAAAGGTCTGTTCTAATTTTTAGAATCCTAAATATTCAATATCCATCAAATTGAATGTTAAATTTCAAGGAACAAAAAAACAACAGATGGGCATTTATAACATAATATGTGAAGAAACCCTGATAAGACTTCAGATGTCTCTTATTTGCAGTTTTCCCCTGCCCCTGATAATGTGCTTAAAGGAAACATTCTTTCTGTAGTAATTTACATCGAGTTATCTTCATCAGCAATCCTATAAAAGAAGTCTCTAGTTCACTACCCAAATGCAGCACTCTTTTCCATGTTCAGGAAGACCCTTAGAAAACACAAGTTCTTAAAAGAATAAAGAAAAGGTGATCTAATATGAATTCATTTTCTTCCAAACAAACTGTAAGTCCTGGTTCTACCCTGGTACCCAGTTTTCATCTCCAACTTAGGTAGATTTAAGAGACTCTCAAAAGCAAAGTGTGCACAGGCACAAATGGGGAATTTGTCATTTTCCCCCTCCAAACCACCACTATTTATATAATATTGCTGCCCTCATAAAAGGGAATCCATTACCATCAGCAATTCATGTCCCTGCTTCAGCATCAGAGGCAAACAGGATACAGAAACAAGATCTCTCTCCTCCATTTACTTTTTGTTCATTCCAACCTCTGGACATAATCCTCAGTCCCATTCCACTGGTCTGCTACATCATCCGACATTCCTGATTTCTACCTTTTCAAGTCTTAGTGACCATCCTGTTACATTTCGGTGATTGTTTTGGTGTCTAAATACTACAGAATGAGTTTGCTCATTACCCTCCAGATAGCAACTTAAGGAAATGAATCTTGAACAATTCAGTTCAGGGATTCAAGTGTATTATCCTGAGGTCCCTCCCCCTGCCCTATTCTGTTGAGAATGTTTGACTTTTCAATAGTAATCAATGTGCTTTTTGGTGATCAATACACTTTTCATAAAAATATTTCCTCAGTTGGAAGATGTGGGTACAGGGGCTTTGTTGAAAGAGCAAATGCTTCTCTCCCTTATCTTCACCCACAAAACAGTAAATCAGTATTAAAACAAAACAAAATGCACCCGGATGGTGTATTAGCCTCCTGAAGGGGCATATGGAAAAAGCACACGAGTAAAGAAACTGCCCCTCACCATAGCCGAGAAGGGAAGCTACAAATGAGGGCATTTTCATGAAAGAACACATCCCAAAATGCAGAAGCTGTTTACTTTAGAAAAGGAGGTGGGAGAGGAGAGAGCAATAGGGAGAGAGGTGTAGCACTGACAGATAAACAAGAATTCTTCTTTATTAACCTACACTCTAAAAACTAACGGTATCTGGCAATCTAAAGTCTGAAAAACAAAACTGATCCTATCACAGTTTAAGCTGAACAATACTTTCTTGATGAAAATTGGATGTTTTGAACTTGTTTTGGCAGAATTATCTTTTAACCTGATACACAAAACTACTTTTCCAAAATAACACTTAAAATACGAGCTTTCAAGTGTCTTACAATCTGCAAGTCTTAAAATTAAGTCTCATCCCTTTACCATCACATATCCTAAGTCACTTTGATTTAACATCATCTTCTGTATCATTGCCGCCTATTATTGGTTTGCAATGAAATCTGTACAATTAATAATAACCTTCTTCCCTCTCATCTTACTAGAGAGCCAAGGATGACATATCTTCTTATCTCCCTACTTGTTCCATTAGATTGACATATTTTGCCTCATCTGTCACCTTCCATAAAACTCTGCTTTCAGATATGAGTTAATTCATTTTTAGTTGTCCTCAATGTTCTAAAATAGTGATGTTTGACAGAATTAATACAGTGCTCTAGTTCTCTCTGTTCAACTGGTACTTAATTAAAGATCTTGGAGGCCATCTTTCCTCAGGTTACACCATTTAAAGAAGGAACGTTACTTCCTCCAGACAGTGTGATAAGCCACATGGCACTAAAGCTGCCATCCCCAGGTCTCCCATTTAACAGATTGCTTTACCAAGTATAAACTACCAGCAAGACAGATTACCACTTTACTTCACACTGATTTACTTTTAACATCTCTGAACCCTCAGTCTACTTTGCCTACACTCTCTCTTACCTTGTGAATCTCCAGAATTTCTGGCGTTTTAACACTCCTTTACACTTTTATCATTGCTTCTGTTTGAACCAGACCTCAGAAAGTCCTAATGACGTTTAATCTGTAACATTTCTTGAATTTCTGGTTTACAATGCAGAAAAGTCGTGAAGCCATCAGAGAGAGCAAACTTGGAGCACAAACTGAAAATTCCCTGTTTTAAATTCTTTTGAATTAGTACCTTTTGGAGAATAGCCACTCAACTTGATATGTCATAATTTTCATTTCTAAAGGCACCATGGATAATTTAAATTGGCACTTGTTATTTATTACACAAATAATTATTCTCTCGGATGGCCTTTTGAAAGCTAGCACTTCTTCATCATTTTTTGACCCTACTGGAACCACAAGAGACATGTCAATTTAAGCAAACTTCAGGAGCAATAAACTAACAAACAGACTCTAGGTGGTGGTATAGGTTATTTTTTATCATGATGTTTTGCTCTTAAAACTGCAAGAGTCAGAGGAGCCTTTAGCCTCTTCTATAGACACTTCTTTCTTACAGACCTACAATCTTTTAGGATGTTTCAATTAGTAAACTCCAAGTTCTAGAGTTTTGGAGGCAAATGCAATATATGGATCTAAGTCAAGTTTTCCCGCAGACATTAAACAAGGTTTTCAATTGCTTCAAAAGCACCGCAGAGATCTCACTTGAGTAAAACTAACAATGAGCAGACCTTTTTTTTTTTTTTTTTTTTTTTTAAATACGTATTTACTCATAGGGCACTTTCAGGGGTAGATGTGGAAGGAGGTGTTTCCCCACCAGAGTGAATGAAGTGGACTAGAGAAACAATCCCACAGCTGTTTCATTGACTGATTGTTCTTTGTCTCTAGGAACTAATTCCAGACAGAGAAAAGTTGCTACTGGTGATGAAGCCTTATTCTCGGAACCAGCTAAACCCACTCAACATCACTGAATCTCCGAGCAAAACCAAAGCAACTTATTTCTAAGTTGAAAAACATTTCAACATACTCCAGGCAGCAGCCTAGTTAGGTGCCAGGCAATGGAAGCACTAGATGTGTTTAAAAAGTCCACTCATTTCAGGGCCTCTTCCACGAAGGTGGCAAACCGGTGATTAAACACTGAATAATCCATCGGGAAGATGCACCCACTTGCTAAACCTATGATTCACTAATAAGTAGGTTCAATGCGATTCACAGCTTTAAAGAATGAGTTACCAAAGCCCTCTGCTTCACAAATCCCACTCCCCTCCCCCAAATGTAAAGAGCATTCATGGTATATAACCCAACACCTATTTTCACTTTGGACACCTATACACAGTCTTTCTCCCTCTAAAGACGGTTTTTCAGCCCCAGACCATCTCACAATTTAATCATTTACATTACCGGAGACAAACTCCAACTTAGTTCCACCGACGGAGTGAGAAGTCCTTGCAGGTAGGAACGTCTTAATTTTTGTCTAAAATAAGATGTCCTATTAAGAAACTGAACGCAAAAGTACTTATCATTCTGTTCTTTTACTATCTTCAGAAACCCATTAAATCACTCATGAGATAGAAGGTAGAACCGCCTGCAATGCTTCAGAGATCAACATGTGTCAGAGTCCGGGCTTGCTCGCCTGTGAGACACAGTTGATTCCTTTGTTCCTCCAGACTGAACACCAACTCTTGGTTAAAATTTGGAAACTACTTTGGAAAGGATGGGAGGGTTTGTAGACTATTTCCAGGGAAACCGTTCATAAAACAATATTCACGAGTAGTAAGGAGGGCAGAGATGTAAGAGGAGAGAAAAGAAGCTTCCCAAGACCTCCATGGGGCTCACCCCAAACGTGAGCCCCGCTCCGGGCTCGGGGGTTGAAAGTGATGTTGAGGCCTCGGGTCCAAAGAGCCTCGCCCTCGGGGAAGGTGGGGGAGTGAGGGGGGGTTGGACAAGGACCGATCGGCCAGGCTTGGGGGTCTGGTGGGGGGGCCCGGAGGACTGTCCCCTTTCCTGTTCACTTTTCTCGACCGGGAATCCGGCGAGCGCGGAGCCAGGAGGCACCGGGCGAGAGGCGGGTAGCAGCGCCCGGCGCCGCCCAGGTCGCCCGGGCAGCAGGACCGAGAGCTGCGCGGCGACAAGCGCCCGGACTCCGGGCCGAGGGGGCAGCCGAGCGGGGGCGCGACCGGAGCCGGGCCACCCGTGCCCGGCCCGTCTCAGGGGACACACGGCGGCGGCCCCTCGGCCCAGGACTGCCACAGACCGGCCGGTGAGCCCGGGGCCAACTCCACAACTTGCCGTTCCGGCTGCCCGGGCCCCCCGAGTTCTCGGGAAGGTTCGGACCCGGCAGGAGGGGCGGAACGTCCCCGGAAACGCTTCCTCCCCGTCGCCGAGCCCACCCCGTCGTCCGCGTTCGCTCTCGCCGGCGGCCGCGCGATCCCCGCGGCCCCGACGCCCCCGCGGCCCTGCCCGCCGCCTCCGCGGGCCGCGCTCCCGGGCCGTTTCCGGCGGCGCCCGCGGCCGCTCCCGGAGCCCCCGGCCGCGGCCGCCACTCACCCGAGGCCGCCGCGGCTCCGAGCCTCGGGCTCCGTCAGGCTCACTCCGCGAAGGCGCCCCGCCGCCCCGTCCTCCCCGGCGCCCCGGCGAGCTCTTCCCTCAGATCGGCAGCGCTGCCAAGCGCAGGGGCGGCCGCGGGGCCACCGGCGGGCGTGCGCGGGCGGGCGGGAGGGCTCGGGGCCGGGTCGTCCCTCCGCCTCGGCCGCCGCCTCCTCCTCCTCCTCCGCCGCCGCCGCCGCCGCCGCCTCCCGAGTTCGGGGCTCTGCTGCAATGTCTGCGAGGCTGACTTTGAGCGCCTCGCTCGCCGCCCGCCCGCAGCCGCGCTCCTCCCTCCGCCGCCGAGTCCGCCGCGGCCCAGTCCCTCCCCTCGCCGCTCCGCGCCATTCAGCTCTTCAGCCAAGTTTCTTAACCCTTTTTTCCCCCTCCCTCCCATTGTCACCGGGGCTGGAGGAAGCCGCTCGGGTCCCCGCGGCTCCAGGGCGCTGAGGAGCCTCCCCCCACACCCCCCGGTTTTGCTCTTTTCCTCCTTGCCCGCCCTCCAGATGGCCGGGCGGGGGCTGCAGGGCCCCCAAGGCGGCGGGAGGACCGCGTCGGCCGGGAGAGGAGGGTGCTCCACGCGCCCGAGCCGGCCCCCTCGGCTCCCGGCTCTGTCCAGCCGCCCCTGACCGCCGGAGGCGCCTGGACAGCTCCTCCCGGGCCCCGGGGGCTCGTTCTCGTCACCCAGGCCGAGGGCTCGCGTTTGGGACACAGCCTGGGGGCCGGGACGCCCAGGTCCCGCCGGGGTGCTGGCGCCTCGGCGTCCCCCTCCCATCCCCCCCGCCCCCCGCCAAGACGCGCGTTCCCTCGGCTCCTTCTCACCCACCCCCAGCTTCCACCACCTTGCAATGTATGTGTCCTGCTTTGATCTTGGGGGGCACGGGCACTAACTCCAGGTCACTTTGACCCCACGCCTTAGCACGTAGCAGGCGCCCGGGAATAAATGTGGAGTGACTCGGAGAGGAACACTGGGGAGGAGACCTGAGGAGTGCCCCGTTCAGCTCCTTGGACGGACGTAGGACCCAGGAGCAGGGTTTGTCTTCAGCTGCTTTGTCACTGCGAAGTCTCCAGCGGAGTCAGTCGGCGAATCTACATCATGCCGGGGAGAATTTGACCTACCAGATGAGGCAAAAAGAGCAGGGCTGCCACTTCTTCGGCAGCTCTCCTCGGTTCTGTCTCCGAATAAGAAATAACAATTACATCACGAGGCCCGGGCGGCAGCGCTGTGGAGCCTCTCGGTTTCCTGCAGCTTAATCTCGCTGCACCCGCCTCTAAACTGGGGGGCATATGGATTGGTGGCGAGAGAAAGTGGAGAGGGGAGAGAGTCCTACGAAACCATAATCCACCCCCCACCCCCCTCCGACCTTGCATTTGCTGTTTTAAAAATCCTATCCTCAACGCTCCCTCAAACATCTAACTAGAACTATTAACACCCCTTCAACACCTCCCCAGATGTCAGGTTTCTTTTTGACTCTAGCATCTAGCATTTAGTAACTCGCCATGAAAAAAAAATTACCAGGGGAAATGAGTGCCGTTGCTGAAATTGTTTTTGCTTGATACAAAAACGCTGAAGTACAGCTTGCCTCACCCCTAACTCAGAAATGGCATGCCTGTGTTAAAACACTTATTACACAAACAAATGAGTGGATGAGGCACTCCATTCTTACATGGAGGTGTCCATATCCTTAGGAATTCTATAACATTGGAAAATAGAGTTGCTGGCGCACTTAAACACCCCCCCCCCAAAAAAAGCCCCAAACTCACTATCCTAGTCATGAAACAGTATTCTATGCCTGTTATGTAATGACTGTATTGTACATTTAAAATTTCATTTAACCTTTAAAAATATGAAAGTTCTGTAATACCTTCAAGTCTTAATAATGAAAGCAATGGTTAATATGCTTAATAAATCCACCACCCAGCACCGTGCTGGGCCCATTGTAGAAATAGTTTGCTTAATGGTGATAGTGCCTTTTAGAACAATTATTTTACATTACCTTAGTGACTCAACTGTGCAATGTGTTGCCATCTTATATTGTTTAAACTTCATATGATGGCTTATTGTGTGTATATACTAGTTTGAAATCTGTTCAAGGCAACTTAGTAAAACCTTCTGTTCCATAGTATATCATTTATCCAGGATTGATGCAAAACAAACTGTTCCAATTAAGTGATGATCAGCAGAATTGGAATCTGGCCCTTTAAAAGTCAAACTTCTTAAAAAAAAAAAACAAAAACTGTTAAGTATTATACAAAGATTTTCTAAAATGGGTTATAAATTTTTTTCCTTAAGCAGTTTATTGGATTTCTTTCTTTCTTTCTTTCACTTGGCTTTTTCTTAAAAAGTCAGGGTTAATTTTATTAAAAGTGTTTATTGTGGTAGGTTGTAGTGGATTCACAAATACATCAAGTTTCTCTTCTATATCAGGCTTCTTCCCACGAGTTAAGAGATGCTCCCAGGAGGTGCATAAGCTATCAATGGCTGCGCTGAAGGACTCTAGGATGCTATGACTTCATGATTCCTTCTGCCTTTTGCAGTTTCTCTTTTCCCCTTCACTAACTGATGATCTGTTGCCCTTATTCTCTATTGCCACAGCATGCCTGCCTCTGGTATTTTCCTCCTCTTCTGACCAGCAGCTTCTAGTCTGGTGCAGACTGAGAATCTAGATAACTTCACTTCCCACAATTCCGTACAGTAAAACTGAATAGATCTTATGTAAGAAGCTGATGTGCTCACCAAGGAGTAAGACACATCAACCTCAATGCACAGACTTCGGGACAGCTATTCAGACCACTCAAATGTTGCTTTGAAAAGCATTGTTTTCGCTCCTTAACTGGGTTTTGGATCACTGAGGCTTATAGACAAACAGCCTTCTAATAAGTGAGGTTACACAGTTGACCCAACCAGCAGAGTATCGGTCCTGCCCTCCAACGCTAGTGTTAAAGTCTACAACCATTTGTCAGATGACTTAACAAAGGTGCTCACCTCTTATTAATCCATCTTCTTTTTTTTGTTGTTTTTTAAAGATTTTATTTATTTATTTGACAGACAGAGATCACAAGCAGGCAGAGAGGCAGGCAGAGAGACAGGAGGAAGCAGGCTCCCTGCTGAGCAGAGAGCCCGATGCGGGACTCGATCCCAGGACTCCGAGATCATGACCCGAGCCGAAGGCAGCGGCCTAACCCACTGAGCCACCCAGGCGCCCCATTAATCCATCTTCTATACCCCCCAAAAATCCAATCACTGAAAACCTGAACTCTTTTTTGATAGTGCCTTAGTGAAAGTAAATTGCGCACCTTTTATGGAATTCATTTTTACTTAATCATGCTAATTGTGGTGAGGCTACTTTGTTGTTCTTTGTTTTTGAAAAATCAATACCTAAGTTTCCTGGCTAAAAGAGTCATTGCAGTGATACGGGGCATATATATAATATCAGAATGCCTATTCAGTAATTTGTATTTTGAAGACAACACTCATTTTAACCAATTGTGATGTGGAAAAGATGCCCTTCAGTTTATATACTTAAACACAAAAGTATTTTTATAAACTCAGGGTTCCTGTGGCCTCAGACGTTCATAGTTCAGGCTTAATATGATTATCCATCACGGAGAAATAGTCTGGGAAGGGTATGTTTATGAGGTGCTCTCTAATCTCCGCTGTTATTAGCATCTTTTCACACCATCTTGTGACTGTACCCCATTCTAAATGCAAGCACTGCTGGCAGAGTCAGGGTCCATCTCCCTCTGGTTCACACTGGTATCTCTCCACCACCTATCCCTGTAGATACTGGGCAAGACTCTGTTCTGGCCCAGTGGACAGTGTTTAGCTCCACCTGGGGTACAGGTGTGGGAGGAGGGAGTTTAGGGAACATTTTTGCAGAGAAGATAATGCTTCCGCAAACTATTAAAAGGTAAAATTTTCCAGGTAGGCAAAGTAAGAAATGGATTCTCAGGAAATGAGAAAAGACTGTTGGACACTAGAGAGGTATAAAGAAAACAAAAATATACATTGAGGGGTATTGAACCTCCATTATACACTATGAAATTAGTGACTAACGAACTATGACAACCGACAAAAATGTTTAGTGATGGGACTGCAGTGTAGCTACACTATTATGATCTCCTTAGTCTCTAGAGAAAACACAGCCCAATAAAAATATAAACTGAGACACAAATGTGAGCTTCATATAGACTTTTAAGTTTTCTAGTAGCCACATTTAAAGAATACAAAGAAATAGGTGGAAGTAATTTTAACCCAATATATTAAAATATTATTTTAATGTATGCACAACATAAACGTTATTTATTAGATATTTTTCATTATTGACACTACATTTTCAAAATCCAATGGACATCTCAATTTGAATAAGTCATATTCAAGTGTTCAAAAGTCACGTGCAACTAATGGCTGCTGTACTGGACAGAACAGCTCTAGAGGACCTAAGAAATATTTAACAATACAATTAAAAGAAATCTCTTAGGGGCGCCTAAGTGGCTCAGAAGGTTAAGCATCTGCTTTCTGCTCAAGTCATGAGCTCTAGGTCCTGGAATTGTGATCTCCAGGTGCTGGGATCGTGATCTCCAGGTCCTAGGATCAAGTCCGGTGTCTGGCTCCCAGCTGGGCGGGGAGTCTGCTCCTCCCTCTCCTTCTCCCTCTGCCTCTCCCCCTGCTTGTGCTCTCTCTGTCTCTCTCTCAAATGAATAAATAAAATCTTTAAAAAAAAATCTCTTAGGATGAAAAACCTAAATCTTATTAAATCTAAGATTTTATTTGTGTTGATTACTGGTGTTTAACTATGCTGTGTTATAAAAACCACTTTCTTGTATCTATCTGGTTTTTATGCCAATTAGAAAATCAGCAAAGTTTACGTTTTATGTACTGTGTCTTCATTAACCATACAGTAGTTACAACTACTGCTATTTCTATTAACTCTGGTGGTAGACTGTAAACGTAAACTGGCTCTATGGCAGAAATAAAACACTATAAATTTGGGGTTGAATAAGCTTTAAAGAAGTCTTCTGTGAACTTCCTCTGTGCAAGTTACTGTCAAGCACATTCTGTGCAAGCCCAGGTTTTGCTTTTCAGTTCCTCCATGCCCAGTTAGTTACTTGTGGACTCTAAAATCCAGCCCAGCCTTGTTTGAGGCAGTCACCTACCTGAAGCCGGTGGTAAGGTTGTGCTGCAGAGCCTTGGGTACCAGGAAAGGTCTACAGGGCTCAGATGAAGATGTTCAGACATGCTGTCTGCAGGCTACTGTGAAGTTTTCCGTAATGACATTGGAGCCTTTTTACTTTTGGTGGGGCTTGAATGCCAAGGACTGGCAAAAGTAGGGCACTCAATTTCTACACTGAAATGAACCCTGAAAACTGGATCTTAAAAAAAAGTCTGAAAATGATTGTGTGCCAGCAGCTTCATGATCTTAGTTAAGCAAAACCTTCTTAGATATGGTACCAAAAGCACAAGTGTCGAAAGAGAAAGTAGGTGTGTTGGCCTTAAATAAAATTAAAATCTTTGGTACTTCAATGGACACTATAAAGAAAATGAAACAACTCACAGAATGAGAGAAAAAAATTGCAAATCATATATCTGATAAGAGACTTGTGTCTAGAATGTATAACTCTTACAACTCAATAATAAAAAGACTATTACTCAATATTTTAAAATGAACAACGGCTCTGAATAGACATTTTTCCAAAGATATAAGTTAAGCACATGGAGAGATGCTCCTTGGCAGTAGTCACTAGGGAAATGCAAATCCCAACTACAATGTTTTACCACTTCACACTTGCTAAGAATGTCCATAAACAAATGAAACAAAACAAAACAGTTAAAAACAAGTGTTGGGGAGGATGTGGAATAATTAGAACCCTCCTACATTGTTGATGAAAATCTAGAGTGTCGTGGCTACTTTGAGAGTCTGGCAGTTCCTCAAAAGGTTAAATATAGTTACCGTGTGACCCATCGATTCTACCCCTACGTAGATTCATGAAGAAATGTAAACTCTATCTCCACAAAACAACTTGTATATATGAATGTTCACAGCGGTACTCTTCATAACATAAAAAAGGAGAAACAAAGGCAAATATCCATCAACTGATGAATGGATATGGAAATGTGGTCTATCCTTACAATGAAATACTACTGAGCAATAAAAAGGGAATAAGCTGACACATGCTACAGTATGAATGAACGTGGAGAGATTATGCTGAATAAAAGAAGTTAGTGCCAAAAGACCGCATATTGTGTCATCACATTTATATGAGATGTTCATAATATGCACATCTATAGAGATGGAGAGTAGAATAGTGATTACCTAGGACAGAGGCAGGGTTTGGGAAGAAATGGGGATTGACTGGTAATGGGCATAGGATACCTTTGTGTAGTGACAAGTGTGTTCTAAAATTGTGGTGATGTTTGTACAACTCTGAATATTCCAAAAACCATTGAGTTATACACTTTAAACGGATGAGTTATATGGTATATAAATTACATCTAAATAAAGCTGTCATATATTAAAAAAAACAAATCAACACGAAAGAACCTTTCTATCTTCTCATTTTGAAAATAAAATTTTGACATGTATCAAACAAAGTCTGTAAATGTTTAAAAAATGTTACAACTCAAAATTATTTTTGCTGGTTATGATTTGCTAGAAATTAGCAAAATAATATATCTATTTATAAAACCAAAAAACTACACATTGGAAATTAACTTTGGCTGCTTTACAATTCTTAAATGACACAGTACAGGAGGATAGGTTTTATCAGGACAGCCCAAGTATCAGTAATTTAGTGTGCACTATATTAAATGTGTGTGTGTGTCGTCTTTCAGCAACGCTCATGTGGAATTCTGGAGGTGACTTAGGAAGAGAATTCTGGATAAACTACATATACTGCTCATGTCGCACAAAGCTGGTTTATATGATATACATAACTCAGTAATTTATAGTAATAACTATTCCTACAAAGCTAAATGGTTACTCTTATTAGGTAGTTCACTGTATTATATTTCCCTAATAGTCCTATCCAAGAAATCTAAGTTTCTTCATCTGGTAACTACATTGGTTGCTAGTACAGAGATAAACACTAACAGCAACTAAACCAAGAGAGAAGTTTAATTTCTCTCCAATGTAAAAAAAAATCCACAAAGGCATTTCTGGGACTGGTTTGATGACGCTATCATCTTGAAGCACCCAGATTGCTTCTATTCTATTACTTTTGGCTCTTTCTTGGCTTTCACCCTAAAGATTGCCTCATGATGTTGATTGGCTGCTATGGCTCCAGTCATCAAGTCTGCATTTCCGGCAGAAAGAATGTGGGTGACCTACCACCTTTTTAAGGAGTTTTCCCGAAAGGACCATCCAATAACTCCTACTAGCATTTCACTGGAAGTATCCAGAGAGAGTATGGGGGTATATAGTGTTTTAGTTAGGAACAATTCTCAGAGAAAATCAAGGTTTTGTTTCTAAGAAGATGAGACTCCATATTGAACGGGTGTATTAGATATCTCATGCTGCATAACAAACTGCCACAAAAATTAGTAGCTTAAAACAAGAAACACTATTGTCTCATGGTTTCTGGTAGGTATAAAATTCAGGAACAGCTTAGCCAGATCATTCTGATACAAGGTCTCTCATGTGGCTGCAATCAGGATATTGGCAGGTTCTGCAATCATCTGAAGGCTTGCCTGGAGCTGGAGTATCCAATTTCAAGAAGGCTCCTTCACAAGGCTTTTGGCAGGAAGCCTCAGTTCCTCACATGGCTGTTGGCAAGAGACCTTGGGTCCTTGCTACATGAGCTTGAGTATCCTGACGATGTGGCTGCTAACTCCCCCCAGAGAGAGCAATGATGAAGTCACAATGTCCTTTGTGACCTGGTCGCCTAATTCACACAGAGTACTTCCATTTTATTGTATTAATTCCAGGTAAGTCACTAAATTAATTCCACTCTTAAAAGGAAAGTCATCCTGAAGGGAAGGGTATCAAATAATTTGTGGGCAGAGCTTAAAACCAAGGCAGCAGGCTATTAGCATTTTCTGTCATGGTCTGCCTCTTTGATTTTCTAAACCAGTATATACACCTTTGTTTTCATAGGCTCAGCAGTCTCGCTGTCTCTCCCAGGCATCCAAGCACAAGTCTTTTTTCTGAAACTTCCTCAGATCTACTGCCTAAGATTTCTGGATGATATGCAGCCCTTTCCAAGGATCCCAGATGTGACTCCCTGTAGGCTGGCAACCTTTAAAACCTTTAGTGTTAAAGACATGTTTTCAGCTATCAGCATGTTTAAGTTTTGGAGAAGGAATGTATTATTACAATAATCCTGTCCATTTTGAAAAGGGAGAATGAGAAACATTAGTCATTATTCCATAATAATTATCAAAACCTACTAAGCAGGAATAGCCAGGACTCCCAGCCCTGCACCGCAGGGAGTTCCTTGGTTGGCCAACCTGACAGCTCCTGGTTCTTTCTCTTGAAAGTTTCCCTTCATGTTTTGTCTCCTGCTGCTCCTGGATCTGCCCCTGAGGGGTTCCTTCTTGCCAATTTTCCTCAATAAATACATATGAGGTGGGCACAGGGGGAGATTGCCCTTCTTGGGGACCACATGAACTTTAAAATATTGGGGCATAGATTGTTTTCAAGTTTTAACAACCACATACTATTATAAACCAAGTTGGGGTGTCTTTGGGAAGATAATTCCTTCAAACGTTGAATAGACTTGACTTATTTCCATTCTGTTCTATGTATAAACTGCCAAAGCCAACCAAAAGTCTTGCCTAGACATGATTTTTCAGCCTGTAGATGCTCCTGTTTTATTTACTAGGCTCTGTACTCTACCTATCCCTTCGGCCCTTAAATTAATGGTGGTTACCTTGAGAGCATCTGAAATAATAGGCTTAGTTGGGGAAGCAATACAATTCATCACCTACTGCCAGCAATACAACTGCTGCTTTACGACAGAGCAAGAGTCCTACCTCTTGCTAAGATTGTAGGTTCATGGCCACAGCTTAAAACGTCTTCAAGTTCAGGGACAGAGGCAGATGACTTTTTCAACACTACACGGCCCAAATCATTGGACTCTTCATCGGGGGCATTAGCATGCAAAGGCAGGGGATACCTCTCTTAGTAAATCTTTGCTTTCTTCCACCTCTGCTTCAAGAAGGTTTGGTTCTAGTCTGAGTTCATCTAATGCATTAGATTTTGCTAAAAATAGCAAAAATGGACTAACCCCTGCCAAAACTACAAATTTGTTTTGTTATTTCTTTTAACATTATAGCCTCAGCCAACAAACAGCCTGGTTTTTAAGGTAAAGAAGTGACAGGTTAAGCAAATATGTGGCGAGCACATTAAAATTAGACCCTTACCACTCACTATCTAACTGCTTTAACTAAATCAGTGTTACTTGTATTTTGTGGCATCTCATTTCTGGTACCAATTACTACAGAGGCCATGGTTCTTGGTTTCAGAAAACAAAATCAACTCTTGCTAGCTTAAGCAGCAAAAAGGTTTATTATAATGTAATATAATAGATAATTTTACGAAATTCTGTTGGGACCCAGGAATCAGGCTTGGATCCAGGAACAGAGCTTCCATGATGCATAGGAGAAGTGTCCAGCTGCATAGTGGGAACAGCCAAGTAGAAACTCCATCCACCACCTGACACTTAAAACTAATGAAGATACAGACTAAGTATTAGAACCCATTGCAGCTCTATAGAAGAACTAAACACTCAGCCACCTTACTTGCCAAAACAGCCCTATACATTCTGCTTACCATGTTTATACCTACCTCTCACGTCTCATCTGGGTGTATCCTCTGGTTGGCAGAAACCAGGTTACATGTGAAACTCTAGCTTCACCTGAGTCTGAGAAATGTATGAAACATTCAGCATTCTAGTCTCTAGTAACCAGGAAAGCATGATAGAAAGAAGTTAGAGTGGTATTTAGTGTGTCATTCGATAGCATAGCCAAAGGGTTATTTCTGGTAGGGAGCAAGACCCAAACTTTCCGAGGCATACCAAATACTTCAGATTGTAAAATAAACAATAATTCATCCAAGGATCATTAAGTTGGGGTACATTTTGCATTAATTATGTTTCATTGTAGTCCAGCTCTTGGAAAGTTTGCCAACCTGTGTTAACCAGTATACTAGATCTTGATCTCAGTGGGATAAAAAAAAAACATACTTGCACTTGGATAGGGTGTCTTTGGTTTTAAGGAAGAGAAACATACCAGTTAACTTGAAAAGAAAGGAAGCTCTGAGGGACAAAACACAAAGAATCTAAGAAAATGTTTTCCCACTAGCCCTCAGAAGACCATAGAACTTCATCGTGGTGCTCCACTAATGCGTCTTCATTCTCCACTTGTTCAGACGGTCTATTGGTCCAACTCCCCAAAGAGAAAATTTGATTGACTATTGGCCAGGCAATGGACTACTTTTATGGACAAGTATCTACCCTTAGTCTAATCAGCTATAGCCATGAATGGAAGTGAGAGAAAGTTAACTTAATACAAAGGATTGGGGAGCCTGGGTGGCTCAGTTGGTTAAGCATCTGCCTTTGGTTCAGGTCATGATCCCAGGGTCCTGGCATCAAACCCTGCGTTGGACTTCTTGCTCAGTGGGGAGTCTGCTTCTCCTTCGCCTCTCCCCTCCTCCCCTGCTCATTATCTCTCTCTTTCAAATAAATAAATAAATAAAATCTTTGAAAAAAAAAATACAAGAGATTGACGTTCCCCAGCCTGTGAATAGAGCAAGTAAAACTAGAAGGATAAGATGGGTACAGTAGATCAATAAATTAATATTTGTAGTACAGTCATTATCTTTTATACCACATAAATTAAGACTTGTAATATTGTAACAGCATCATTAATCTTATTTACAAACTGTCTGCCTACAAATTAATGCCTGTGAATCTTATACACAAAATACATTAAACATATTCATTCTTTCACCAATTATGTATTGATTGTCCACTAAGTACCCTGTAGTACATTATATCAAGTTCTCTGGATACCAGATGAACACACTATGGTTACTTGCTTTAAGGTACCAATTTGAGGGAGAGCGAATATTTAGTTTGGTATGTTCTTTTATAAAGATGTGATTAAGATGGGTGTTACTGGGGAAGGAGGCATTGGTTTGTATTTCAGGAGTTCAAGGAAGGGTTTCTTCCTTTGAGGAAGAGATTACTGAACTATATCATAAATGATGAATTTACCAATGTGTTTTTTTCTCATGGTCATCACTGATTAGCTTTTTATAAAAGCTACTTACTATAACACCTTGTCATCAAAACACATTTTGCAGATGTTATTATGCTTCCAGCAAGTTTCATTGATTGTCAACGTGTTAACATAGGACTAGATTGGTATTTTTATCAATTGCAAGCAGATTCAGATTCCCCCCGGGAGCTAAAATTTGCTTTTCCAATACCCAGATGGCTTGCATGCACATCAGAACTTTCCAGGTCTCTTTGTAGTAGTGGTTATTGTTATTTCCCTGATCTCTCCCTCAAACAAAGTTATGAAATGCGCCAACCTTACTTTTGGTGTCAGGACATGACCTTTTTCCAACTCACTACAAATCCATGGTAACATTCTGTATTTATGTACCAACTTTCTAACACACCATCAATTGCTTCATGTACTATTAAGAAAGAAAATTTCAATCAAACAATGACATGATGCCTCTTCATCACATAAAATTTTAATTTTACACATATTGTAGGAATGCTTTTAAACTTACACATTTTTAAAATCTTTTATCACTTTTATGCACAAGTTAAAGGACAATATAAGTGAAATACATTCTTTGAAGTATTCCTAAAATGTTTTCACCCTGAGTCTGTCTGTCAAGGATCCTTTTTTGACTCAATCATTGCTGTCTATATTTTGTTTTGTTTTGTTTTAAACACAACTTAATCTTCTGGGCCACCAAGAAGCATTTGCTCTGTAGCATTTCTTAAAAGAGTGTTCCATGACTATCTCTGGGACTTTTTTTCCCGAGCTGCTGACATTCCCTTAGCATGTTTTGACCCAGATGTACTGGCAATTGACACCCCCAGACAATGAGTGTAAGATACATCGTCATTTCAGCGATGTTAGACATCAAATGATGAATCAATGTTATATGACACATAATCAAAAACATACGGTATTACTTGATAGTTCCTAAAGTGTTATTGCATACCTTGTGTCTCTCGAGCATTGGTCTTCTGCTAGTCAGGCTTTTTCAAATTTCCTCAATTACATAATGTGAATGAGACATTCTAATTTTAGGATGGCCCTACCTGTGATCAACATTTTTTCCGTCCATTTTGCGAGGGAGTAGCTCAATCCTGCATCAAAGAACCAAACTTATAGGTTCTTTTTATCTAGGGAAGAGCTGATGCACTTAATTAATCTTTTCAGGAAGCTAGGCTGACTTTCACTACTTCAACACATTATATGTGTAAAGCATATATAATTTAATCCTGTTTGAATGATGTGTGGAAGAGAATTGACATAAAATAGCAAGAAAGCTCTGAAGTGAACTGAGCTATATAATTTGGGCATAAGCATTCTTAATATCACCTTTAAAGGAACTTGAAATGTATTTGATGGTGGGAGAAATTTTGGTATACGTTTGAAAACTATCAAACAGCATCTGCTGGCTTCTCCATTTTGATTAAAACATGCTCAGAGGGAAAATAGTGGTTTGTCTGTTAAGTCAAACACTAATGAAACATTTGCTAAAATAATCTCTTTAATCTGGACAACATTCGGCAATAAAGTGCACTCATTGGATCATTTGCCTCTGTTTTGATCCTTCAGAGTTAACTGAGCACAGCTAAGTCTAATATGGTAATGGGCTCTTTGTTAAAACCTGGGCATATGCATTTCTCACGCTCTATTGTCTTCTATTCTGGTGAGGAGAGATAAGAAACTGTATTGCAATGGCATTAAAGGTTTTTCATTGACATATCTAAATACCATGAGCCTGAACAGTCTCATTTAGTCATATCCTGTTTCTGTATATCTTATGGATCAAAGGCATCATGATTCTCAGTCTCAGGTGAGTAATGAGGATTAGCGATATTAATCAAGTCATCACAAAAAGAGCTGGTAATTAATGTTCAGATACTCTGGATATGCTTTTTGAATTAGCCTATGGTAGTTACAATACTTCCAGTATGTGAAACAAAATAAAGCCAGTAACTAATACTAGTAGAAAATAAAAATACTTTATATGATCACTATTTACTGTTTTTTAATTTATTTTTTTTTTATTTTTTAAAGATTTTACTTATTCATTTGAGAGAGAGAGATTGAGATCACAAGCAAGGGGGAAGGACAGAGGGTAAAAGCAGGTTCTCCGCTGAACAGAGAGATCCGTTTGGGACTGGATCCCAGCACCCTAAGATCGTGACCTGAGCTGAATGCAGATGCTTAACCAACTGAACCACCCAGGAGCCCACCACTTACTATTGTTTCATAGAAATTGGACTACTTGTTTAAGAATTCAAAGGGTTTTTGTTTTCAAATTATTATTTTCCATTTTATGTATGTATGTGCATGTATGTACACATCCCAGTACTCATCGCTCCCCAGCACCCACACATTAAAACGGACTCAGTGTTAACATCTATCACTTGCAGTATGTTATCCGGCAAGAAACTAGTAGACAAAAGTAAAGCAAAAACAGCTATCTTCTGTTTCCTCTGGTATCCTGCAAAACCAGCGGCATCATTCACACATGTATACTTGGAAAAACAGACCTAAATATGCCCTTCCAGAAGATATAAGTGATTAGATCATCATGTTGAAAGCCTTCACTGGTTTTGGGTTTTTGTACTATTAAAAGAACAGCAAAGTGATGACCTTTTTAGAAGCTTATGCCATTACTGTAGCCTGAGATGGTCTTCCTTTTATTTTTTTGTCCATCAAAAGCCAGAGTCAGCTCAAATGCCACTCTCTTCATAAAACTTGCCTTTCTTTATAATATTTCTTCAACTACTTTGTTAGGACTTAGTTCATCTTGGCTTGAATATGGTTGAATTTTCAAATGCCCTACACCGTGTTAGACTGTGAGCTTCTGGAAGGCAGGGGCCCCGTCAGATCTGGGAGTGACCAGAGGCGGTGTCCACAGAGGCAATGTTGAAAGTTGTTCAATGGAGATGACAGGACATGTGGCAGAGGAGACAGGGCCTGCAGCGAAGGAAAACTTGCCAGCAGGCATACCAGTGGCAGGAGTTGCAGAAGCAGAAGAGACATAACAGAAGTGAAAGCAGAGGAGAAGTCAATGTGACCGGCTTCAGGTCCGTCCATCAGGAGCAGACTCGGATGCGGGAATGTGTTTCCAGGTGTCCACTCCTATCCTGCCTACCACCTAGAATTAAATTTTTGATAAGAGCATGTAATTATAGGACACATTCTCTTTTATTATAGAGGTGCCTATAAGAAAACATTAACATTGTTTCTCCGGATGGATCCTTTTTCATCTCTAACACTGGATGTCAGAAACATAGCTTCTCAAAGATCTTCTTAGTCCAGGGTCAGAGAATGGAGCAGTTAGGTTTCAGATGATTAAAATGTCAGAGATGATCCCTACACACAAGTTAATTGTTAAGAGACCATTTCTCTTTTCTTGGCCGAGGATTCCCAGGGATTAGCATAGGGCCTGAGCCATATTTAGTCCTCGATAAATATTTGTTAAGTGAATGACTAATAATAAATAATATTTATTTGAGACTTATATATATCAGACATGCTGCGAAATACTTTACAAATGTTTTGTCATTTAGTAACAGTTACTATTATTCCTATTTTATAGAGGAGTAAACTTGAACTTGACAGATCCAATAATATGTTCAAAGTCACACAGCTAATAAATGACGAACTGGGATTTGAACCAAAGAAATCAACGCCCAGGATATTATACTACCTCTCTATACTGAAAGCATGCAAGAAGGAATGATGAAACACTCTACAGTTGCATGAGAGACAATCATTCTCTAGGTTGATGGTGTTCCAACAGTACAAAGAAGTTTAATGCATGTGCAAAGGCTCAGGGCACTGCCCATCTTTATAGCTCATTTATGAAACAGTAATTAATTTTTGCTTAATTTTTCCTTGAAATTATACAGAATGTTCTATCAAAATCTTCAGACTTTATTTTTAACCTTAACACATCTACATGATAAAAGGAAACCCAAGATGACAACTACTTCAGCAAAGAATGATAAACGAAAGACCAGATGCTACATATTTTCAACTGCAAAAATATCACTGAAAGCCAGCTGTATCTTCTAAAATTTCATGATGTCATCATATGGCTTCAGGATCTATTTAGTCGGTTTATAATCTTATTAGCTTATCTCTGCTTCCAGTCATGCACCAGGCTTTAATTGCATAGGTTTGTTTATAACATTGTTAGAATTAGAGCTCTGGTCTCATATTTCATGCAAGAAGCGTATTACTGGATAGTGCACAAAAACTTGCCACCCTGCATAATACCTAGTGACCCACTGTAAACTGATGTCACTGTCCCATTATTCCGAAGAGGTCATCACTTCCTGGCATCGAGCTATCACGAAAGTGACTCAGAGTTTTTTATCTTATTCAACTTTTCCCAAAAATTCAAGTCTAGGATGATGATTTCAAAGTGTGATGGCAGCAAAGTGTTTCAATTCAGCAAGTTTCAATGTCACGGTGAAACTGACCATGTTTTCCAGGCATCCGTTCCGCTGCCAGCTCCAGAGAGATTTCCATTATATTAGGGATGGAAATAATTTTGCATTTCCCACATTTCTACTCTGAACTTCACTGTCCCACTTCTTTGCTCCCCAATTTTAGCCACCTTTTTTATTCAGTCTCAGAACCTCATTCTTTCACAGGTCAATATTTCCAATTACAAAATTTTAGGTGAGCCACTGTCAGGTATTATCTCAGCGATCCCGTATTGGGGTCTACCACTCTCTAAATTTCTGAAAGAGAAATCCCTAGCCTATTGCCCAGTAGAAGAGCCTACTCCCCATGGCTCTGCTAGACCTGGGTTGGGTCTTTCTAGTGCATGAATGGCAAGTTATCTCCATGAGACAGGACCCCTACCTGCAAACTAATAATTAGCCAAGCAAAAATGAAACCATCGTTCTTTCCCTCAGTGCCTTATATGAGTAAAACCTATTATTCAGGACTCTTTTCTGTGCAATGGAAACTCAGTCCAAACTATTATAAGGGCAGAGGTAAACTTGAATTAATTATCTGATGTAACTGGGAAGCCAAGATCAGGATGGATCCAGGTGGCGCTGGTTTAGGCAATAGCTCACGGGGCATCCTGCTGGTCTGGATTTGCCTCAGTCCTCTCGGCAGGATGGGGGTCTGAACTTTTGGTGTGTTTGCTTCATCTACAGCTTTATTCTGAGCTTCACTGACAGAAAAAAAAAAAAAAAAAAGATGGTGGAAACATTTCCTGACTTTAAATTTCCCAATTCCTAGCCCAACACAAAGAGACAAATCTGATTCCTCAAAAGGGCAACATAAATTCCCCCAAATTGGCGTCATGGGTTCTGAGGTGGGCCGTGGCATCTTTGGGAACCAATTACTGTTGCCAGAGAAATATGATGTTTTAACTGGCCAGCTCCAGGTGGCCTGTTGGTTCTGGAGTCAAGGTAGTAGCATTTTTTCATCAGAGACCATAAGAACTGAGACTAGTGGCCAAGAACAGATTCCCAGATAAATTGGAAACAGTTATCACAATAGAAAGAATGGATATTGGGCACCTACTAAACAAGTCATGGCCCCTGGAGTGCCCTTTCAGTTATCTGTTCTACTCCTATCTTTAGATTTTGTTCCATTTCCATGTCTTTTCCCCATTCTTTTAATAAGCACGTTAAATAGGTGGTTTCTGTTTTCTGTGGGGCTGTGTGTTTCTGAAAAGTCATCTCACATCTGGCCTTTCTATATCCATCTTAAATCGGCCCATACTATGTCACTTTGTCTTTTTACGGCATTCTTATGGTCTATTGCTGATTTCTTTGATTACCAGCCTGAAACAGCTCATTTCAACACCTGCTATTGTATTTGCAACTTCGTTTTATACTGCCCAGTGTGGGGATAAATGCTGGAATGTGAATGAATGAATGAATGAATGTCCTGTAAGCAGCTAGAGTCTTTTATGCAGATAATACTTTTTAGTAGCAGAAGAGAAAAACCAGTAATTAGTAGTAAGTAGAATGTACAGATGTCCAAGAATCAAGAATAAAAAAAAAAAATTAAAATTTTCAAAACATCTCAGTTTAATCACCAAAGTCAACCTTTTCCTCATAAAGCCTTTTATACGAGCAATTAACAGTAACAAATACATTTATTCGAGTTTTGCCTCCCCTTTACGACCATGCCCACTGGAGCTGTTAATGAGCAGGAAAATGATTAAGAGGCAGGTGGCAGAGGACCTAAGGATGTGAATCAAAGAGTCTAGATAATGCACAAGCTCAATAGTGAGTGTTAGATAATTGATACCTGGTGAAGATAATGCACAGGAGATAAGGATACACAGAGCAAATTACTGTTGTTACTAATGGTCTCAGGTTACTGGCTACCATACACCAAGAATGGCCTTACATTCAATTCTTACAGTGATACAACCCATGTTTTTGAACCAGTGTATTTGAAAATGAATTCTCCTGGAGGCCTGTGGAACAAGAATATATCTTGTTCATTTGGTAAAACAGATATAAGGTGACAAAAATGGGTGTTGAAGTCTATCCCCGTTTACTTCAGCAAAACCGTCTTATATATCTATTGACTTGTAAGTAGAATGTTTTATTTTATTTTTATTTATTTATTTTTTAAAGATTTATTTATTTATTTATTTGACAGACAGAGATCACAAGTAGGCAGAGAGGCAGGCAGAGGGAGAGAGAGGAGGAAGCAGGCTCCCTGCTGAGCAGAGAGCCCGATGCGGGGCTCGATCCCAGGACTCTGGGATCATGACCTGAGCCGAAGGCAGAGGCTTTAACCCACTGAGCCACCCAGGCGCCCCGAAAGTAGAATGTTTTAAAACTGATAATACCAGCATAAGGAACTAAATTCCACGGGCAGGCAAAGTATACGGGGAATGTAAGTCTCTCTCTGTCCCTCAGCTATCCAGTTCTCTCCAGAAAAACCCACTATTTCCAGTTTCTTATGTATTCAACTATAGACAACCTAAACCTTTACAAACATAGATACCTCTATGAACATAAATTTATTATATACCTACTTATGAACACACAGTTATGCATCTTATGTTGAAGGCTTATAATGGTTAAATTACTAAAAAGATCTTAAAGACCACAGAATGAGATCAGGAGGGAGATAAACCAAAAGACACTCTTAATCTCACAAAACAAACTGAGGGTTGCTGGGGGCAGGAGGGTAGGGAGTAGGTGGTTTGGTTATGGACACTGGGGAGGGTATGTGAAATGGTGAGTGCTGTGAAGTGTTTAAGCCTGACGATTCACAGACCTATACCCCTGGGGCAAATAATACATTATATGTTAATAAAAATAATTAATAAAAAAAGGAGATCTTAAAGACCAAGTTTCTAATACAAAGTCTACCATTTGGAAGACTGCTATGACAGTAGGCATGAAACAATTAAACCAAAACACGCCCCCTCATGAGTGAACACATAAAAAGAAATGCAAAAGGAGAAGCAAATGAGAAAATACTTTGTCTCTATTGAAGAAGCAAATAAGAAGAACAATAAAATAGTAATAATGAAACCTAAATTTTCTATAGTCAGTTGCTGAGACCAGAAACTTGGGAATATTTTCTGATTTATATCTCTGCTTCATTTACATTTAATCTTTCACTAAGACCTGCCCTGTCATCTTCTCAAATCTACGTACTAAATCTTTTCAGAGACTACAGCTAGGTTGTAACCAGATTCCTGACCCATGGAAACTGTAAGATAATAAATGTTTGTTGTTTTAAACCACTAGAGTTTGGGGTAATTTGTTATGCATCAAAATATAACCAATACACATCTAATAGAAACTTATTTTTTACAGGCATGGTACTTTTAAACTTTATAATTGATCATTGTGATATTTATTTAATGTCCGTTCCCCCCACTCCACCACCCCCCCCCCGCCCCGCCCCGCCCTGCATACCCAGGAGATCACAGTCCTTCTGTGTTTGGTCCCAAAAGTATCTGTTGCATTTATTGTAGTTCATGAAATTCGTTTGTTGAATAAAAGAATGAATAAATGAATTACCATTCTGGATATGCTACTGTTGGGAGAGCATAAACCTGTATAAGCTTGTCTTCTGCAGGCAAGTTTATCATTTTATATGAAAGGTTTTAACTGTGCAAATTCTTTGACCCAGCAATTCCACTGTTAGGAATTTATCCCGGAATATAAAAATTTAAATAGGCTAATGTTTATTGTAGCTGTGTTTATACTAGGAAAAAAATAATGTCAACCACCTGTGTCTAACAATAGAGGATTAAATTATGATGCGTCCTCTGTATTTATTAAAAGTCATGTGGGAAAAAACATGGATTGACATGGAGCATCTTCATTACATGTTGCTGAGTAATGTAAGCAAGTTAAAAATCAAATATTCAAACAACAGTTCATGTTCGCAGAGTGTTCTAGTGTGTGACAGGCACTGGGAAACAGATTGTTCCTGTAGGATCTCATATGTGCGTATCTATGCAGAATTATCATGTATGTGTAAGCATGTGTGTGTAAGGATATACCATGAAAATGGTATTACAGTATTTATCTCTGAAAGGAAAGGTGGAATTCTTATTTTTGCTTTTTGCTTCTTTCTCTAATGTTTCTACAACAGGAAGAAAACTAGGGCCCCAAATGCCATTTCAAAGGCCAGTTACCAAATGATAAGGGTCACAGATACTGAAGCTGGAAAATGGATCCAGATAGACAAAGAGCAGAGCAGAGACAAAGATCAGGATTTAGGCTGGGATCCAGGACATGCCTAGAAGAAGGAGCTATTGTTAATGGTTCTGCTGGGATATGCTGCCACTTTTTTAAGATAATAGGGATCCTGTAAAATCTGGGAAAGACTCTGGCTAGTACCTTGATTAAGCACTGCCATGATCAGGCATTTGTATGCTGTCCCAACTGAATTGTCTTGGTCAGTTACAGTATGGTCTGAAGGTCCTCAGGTCAGGGGAGTTCTCAGAGAGTTGTCTGCTCTTCTCTACCCTGCTGTATTGTGTGACCTTGTGTCTGCTTGTGTCTGCTGGTGCTGACTACGCAAGATTTAGACAATGGGCTGGTTGAAGTTTAAAGAACACAGACCATGTCCCCAGTCTACTCTGGTTGCCTTGGCTTTTCTTGGCCGCAGTGTTTAGATGACTTGTCATCGTTTGTCTTGGAGACCTGACTCAAACTTGGCATTGATTGCCAGAATTTCCTGTTCCATAAGCAGTAGGGACTTCAGGAAGGACCAAGTTTCTAGAGATGTGGGCACTGAGATTTCTCCTGCAAGGATGCTCTTGTAGCATCAGTTTTGCTCGAGGTGGAAGGAACTTTGCTCACAGTGTCAGGAGAAGGGTCAGTTTCCAACTGTTGGAATGCTGAAGGCTTTTCCATGGGTCAGATTACCTGTTTCAGTTCCCGAGAAGGTCTTGTTGGGATGGTCCGAGTGAAAAGGTAGGGCGTGAACCACTGTTTGTATCTAGAAAATCATAGGAATTGGTGGATATCCTTGACTGTCCTTTTCCTCTATGATTAGTGATATTTGTAGAGTACAAATTTCATTTCCAAATTTCTCAGTATGTTACTGGTATCGATGCCAAGATGGTCTATTCACACTATGTTTAGAATAGTCCCAGTTAGTTAGGAAAAGGTGGAAAGGAGCTTTCTGATATACAACAAATGACAGTATTTATAATTTGCTTTGGTCCAGAATCCTTAGACTCAACTCTTGGAACACTTAATGGAATCACAATCCATCCAGAAGTTTGAAAACCATCTTCCATTTCTCATCCTCTCAGATTGAGGGTTCAGTCTGCAGATGCTGGATTCAGATGGAGTTAGGTGACCCCCAACTCCCATGCAACTGATTCACGTATTCAAAAGGGAATTTCATTTAGGCTATGGCAGATGTAGATGGAAAAAAACAAAACAAAACCCACAACTTTTCTGTTATTTTCCAGAAGGGGTGCCATGGAGTATAATGAAATTTTATTACGTGTCTTTATCTATATATCTTTGAAAATGAACAAAGAGAAAGTGCTTGCTAAACAAAAACCTGTGTGATGAGCAGGAGCAGCTGCACAAAATAGTTTCCCATGCCCAGTTTGTGTTACCAAATTCCCCAAATTTGAGCTCTCATGGCATTGCCTAATCCTATGGGAATAGTTTCTTTTCTTTTCTTTTTTTTTTTTTTAAGGAAAATTGCTGGGTCCACTGGATCATTGCATGGTTAAAGCCGTTATTTGATCCCTCTGAGTATATCAGGATTAGAATCAGATGTGGGTCCCTTGTAGCTCTGAATCCATGGGACAGAGTATATCTGTCTGTCCTCTTCACCTAAGGTGTGATGAAGGTATGAAAGAAGTCCCGTCCCGCTTCCGTCTTCACTGCAGCCAGAAGGCACTCTTTAACCTTTAAGTTTTGTACTTTAGTGCCACAGTCTATAGGTACCAGGCATGAAGATGAGCTATAGCTTCAAGTGTCTTGCTTGGAGAATAGGAAAGAGGGAGAAAGGGTAAGTCCATAGGGTTCCCTGGTCATGAACAGAGTGGGTAAATGGTGCTCAGACAAGAATGGCAGAGATGTTTAACCACATTGTCAATAGAAGCGTTGTTTATATCAAAAAGGGGTCTTTAGTTAAGCTTTTCAGTACTAGTGTTTTAACCCTTCCAGGAGAAAACACTATTCAGTGTAAAATTGCATGTATCACTAAAGAGCAGGTCAACAGACCCCCCGAATTTCTTATCCTAATCTGAATGGAAACTAGAAGCAAACAACCATATATAAACACAAGTGTTTCTGGGGCACCTGGTTGGCCCAGTCACTTAAACCTCCAACTCTTGATTTCGGCTTAGGTCTTGATCTCAGGATCATGAACTTGAGCCCTGCACCCACATCCATGCTGGGTGTGGACCCTGCTTGGGATTCTCTCTCTCCCTCTGGTCCTCCTCCTCATGCTCTCCCTCAAATAAATAAACAAAATCTAAAAACAAAAAACAAACAAACAAAAAGCAAGTATTTCCTTTAGTCAACATGCAATTTTTTTTTTACAAATACAAATGATAGCTAAAACCTAATAGTTTATTTGTGAAGCAATTAAAAGTTAAATGACTGTTCCACGGAAAATCAGTGTGTCAGAATTAAATCTGAAAGTCAATTCCCAAATATCTAATATAGATTCTTCTACCTGGCTAAATTATTGACCATCATATAGCTTAAATCTGTCTTATTGATCTAAGTAGGATAAAAAGAGATGAGATTTCCTGGAAAAAAAAATTGGCTATTTCTTTACTGTCAATATTTTTATTTGACATCTGTCAACTCAAACCCACATTTGTTTTTAGTTACTCCAACTTACCAAAAACTATTATTTTTGTGCCATTCTTTTGGAATGCAAAATCATCGATCTTACTGAAAACATTACAATAAAGCATGTATGATCCACCTTTCCCATGACCCAGCTCTATCCATCTTGGGGGAAAAAAAAAAACAACTCCTGTAAAAAAGATCTAGGTCATTATCAAGAAAAATGATTCTTCAAAGCTCTATTGATTGCCAAAAAAACTATTACTGTGAAAAGAGAAATCTTCAACTACTCCTAAAATAATTGACTGGACATATGTTATGTGTGACCCAATGGCACTAAAAAGAATTTCATTTAATCAACAAAATAGAACTTTCACATAAAAATTGGCCTCCTATAATGACATACAATAATCACCAATTTTATAGTGGACTCTAGTATTAAAGAAGCCTTTCTGAAAGCAATGGGCTTTTAAGTGGTCTCTCTCTCTCTCTCTCTCTTTTTTTGACATCATTAGAGTCACCTGATGTCCACACTAAATTGTCTTGGTCAGTTGCAGTGTGGTCTGGATGAGCAGAAGGTCCCCAGGTCAGAGGTGCTTTCAATGAGACTACTGTGCCACTAAGCCCTGATGGTTTATGTGATGAAGCTTCTGCTGGTGCCGGCTGCCCAGGATTAAGACAGTGTGCAACCAGAACCAAAAGATGACCACATGCAACTATCTGGAAGAAATTTTAACATTTTTTTTTTTTTTTTAAAGTACATTGAGATTTGGGAAACACTAGCTACAATCCGAACAGGTCACTTTTTTTTTTTTTTTTTTGGTTTTGGTTTTCTTATCTAAAAAATGAGGGAGGACTTGAATTAGATAATGTCTAACTCTCTTTTCACCCCTAAGACACTATGCTTTTATTAATGCACACTAATGCCTGCTAATAATGTTAATGGATGACAATGTGTTTATGTGTGTTCATCTCTTGAGACATTTTCATTTGCACCCAAGGTGAGATCTCTTTTATTATGACTGTGAACCTAAGCTCCATTTTAGGAATAACTCTTTCCACTCAGTTTTAGCTGCTCTGGTCTCTCATTGAAAGGAATCAGAAATTAAATTTTTCTGAGCAAAAATTATTTCAACAACAATAAAAGTGAAGAAATGTGGGATAATAGCTTCTCCCCTCTTCGCAGAAAATTCTTTGAGAACAGGGCATTCCTGAGTCAGCTGAGATTTCTGGTTGTTTGTGTAGTGAGGGAGGAAAGAGGGAAGGCATGCCGAGGACTTAGAAGTGATTGGCAGTCCACAACCATCCAAAAGCAAAGAACCCAACATTGGAAAAGCTTTCACAATGAAAACTATAAAAGCATATTGTCTGTCCTCAAGCATTAAAAACAAATAGTTTAAAAAGAGTACTCGCTGTATCAAAAATCATGATTATCTATTATTGTTCCTAAGCATATTTGAATAAGTTTTACAAAATAAGTGTTTACCTTGTTTTCTCATTATCTTGACCCTGAAATTGATTCTGTGTCTACATGTGGCTATTGGATCAATTACTTTTAGTCGAATCTCGTTCTTTTTCTTTTTTTTATCTTGGTGATTCAGTTATGCTTAGTTGATGACATTGATAACTTATTCAACCTGACTGAATGAAAAGAACACTGAAATCACAAAATCAGGGTTTTTTTTTTTTTACACAAATAAGTTTTCCTCCACATAAACCCAAAATGGAGGTCCACTTTGCATCCATTCATTTAAATTTATTAACATTTCTCTAGATTTCATGACTGCACACAGTGGAGCACAGCTGTCAGGTTGGTTTCTTTGAAGATGGCCAAAGGAATGCAAAAATGCCTTTCCTATTGAATGAAGTTCAACCTATCTCTAATCTCATTGTTTTCTTACATGCACGCACAGACATACACATACATTAGGTAAAGAAATAGCTATGCAACTCTAAAGAGAATTTGCGAAAATGAAAAGAAAAACAAAATTTACTTGTAATCCCATCACTCAAAATTAACATTTTAATTTACTTTTATCCAAGTATTTTTTTCTAACATGTAAACATAAACACACATACATGCAAATAAAAACAAAATGGTTGCTATCTGTCCTATCTCTCTATCCATGATTCTATTTGCATAGATGGATATGTATGCACATATATACATAGTACTACGTATACGCTTTACATTTTTCCTTTTTTATTCCTTGTTAAAATTTCAATATTGTCATGCACATGTCCCTATCTTTATTAAGTAGTCTTCAAAAACAAGGTTTTATAGCTTGTATAATATATCATCAAAATATTGACCATATTTTGTTTATATATCTCTTTGCTATTGAACATTAACGTTTTCATTCAGAATTTATTTCCTTGGGGCCCCTGGGTGGCTCAGTCATTAAGCATCTGCCTTTGGCTCAGGTCATGGTCCCAGAGTCCTGGGATCGAGCCTCCCATTAGGCTCCTTCTTTAGCAGGAAGCCTGATTCTCCCTCTCCCGCACCCCTGCTTGTGTTCCCTTTCTCGCTGTGTCTCTCTGTGTCAATTAAATAAATAAAACCTTTAAAAAAAAAAGAATTTATTTCCTTTTTGAATACTGTTCCAGGTTTGCATCTCTGATCAGGCTTCTACATCAACCAACTATTTACACCCTGATGTTCATATTTTTATGTTTAATGGCTCTATTGTTTCCTTGACCATGATCATCTGAGTGAGGCCAGAGTGGAAGAGCTTCCTTCCTGTCATTTCATTCTGATGGCTCCATATCCATGTAAGAAAACAACTCTTCTCTTCCAAATAAACAGTTCTTTTCTCTTTAGTGCCCAACTCAGTGCCTTCAAATATGTAAATGAGAAGAAATCTGGTTGACCCAGAAAAATGAAGAAGAATTGGGATTTTCTTGGATTTACCTGGTTTATAGAAGGATCCACACCACCTTAAGCTTGTGGTTATCTCTGAGGAAGTGGGAGGAAAGGGAATAGCATGAGGAGTGGTATAACATTCTATTTCTTGGAAAGAAAACGACAGCGGAAGCACTTTTGGCAAAATGAACATATTTGTTACATTGGGGATGTGGCGAGAAGAGCATTTGCTTTATTAATCTCAATACTTTTCTGTAAAATGTCATGGAGAGGAGACTAAAGTGTTTTGGGTTGGAGGGCAGGTAGGGAAGTGGGAAGAGAATAGACTCAGTGGGTGGTGTGGGGGTGGCCAGTGAGCCTTACTGATGGCTTGGGAAATTGCCCATAAAGGGAGCAGGCATCTGCCCAGGAGGGCCGAGTGGGCGGATATCCACAGGATTCTGGGAGGGCACTTTTTTGAGTGTCCAGCCTCTGGTGGTGCAACCCTGAAGGAGAACTTCCTGCTGCTCGCCCCGGGCCATATGACAAGTGCTCCTCTTCTCAGGACTGGAGAAGGCTTACAGGCTGACACTTTTTGTCACAAGTAAGGTGTGAATGGCACAGACTTTGGCCTCTGTATGATCTGCCAGGTGGACATCTCCCACAGTAGTCCAGGATGGCCGGAAATAGAAGGACTCTTGTCATCAAATGCAAATGTGGTTGGAGAGTGCATACAGTTGTCACTCGTATGCCCGCTCCCTTCCTCTGCCACTGCCTCAGGGGCTTAACATATTATTCTTAAACCTGTTACAGCTGAGATACATGTCCTCTAAAGTTAGTAAAGAATCAAATACAAAAGCTATTTGTTGCAAAAAGAAGTTGTTTATCTTCTGCACAGTGTTGGCAATGAAACTGGCATTTTGTTCATCTCTAGTGGGATGGTAAATTGGGACAAATTGCCAGGTAAGTGTCAAGTGCCTTCAAAGCCCTGTCCTTTCTGAACTAGTGATTCCTTATCTTAAAGAAAAAAAATCAGAAATGTGAACAAGTTGCTCATGGAAATGTTATTCATAATACAAACTATTAGAAACTGCTTAAATGTTTCACAGTAGTGAAATGGACAGACTGGTGCCATTAGATCCATAAATGGAATATTCTACAATGATTACAAATGATAGAATCCTTTGTGAGCCTTAAAAATCATAGTATGGAAGCATATTTATTTGCAAGAGGTAAATATTTACAATAGACTTTAGTTCAAGGAAAAGAGCAGGAAACAGGATACTATATACCTAACAGTTTCAATTTTATAAAATACATATACATATATATTCATATGTGTGTGTGTGTGTGCGCGCGCGCGTGTGTGTGTATATATATATATATGAGAGAGGAGATATTTTGAAATGTTGTTACCTAGGATTTTTACTTATTTTTCATTCATTTTTACTTTGCAAATGTCCTACCATAAACATGGTTTAATTTCTACAATAAAAAACAAACTTTGGGGAAAAATTGGCCACCAAATTGTAAATACTTCGCAGTCTTCCCTTCACTTTTATAACAGACGTGTCATGTAAAAGAGATTTGGTCCAGGAGTCAAAGGACCGGAAATTATCTTTCTTCTAACATCGGATTTGTGTGTCTCTCTGGTCCACAAGTTTGTCATCTGTAAAACTGATGATGATACAGACCCCAGCTAGGGAGTTAATGCTAAGTTTATGAAGACCTTCAAAATCTGTGTTTATTTTCTGGTTTTAGCTTTCTCTCTACCCACTCCCCCCACTCCCCCTAATCCTCCTGTACTGTACTGTGGTATATTGACCCTGTGGTATATTGAATCTCATTTAGGGTCTCCTTCCCTGCCAATCTGCCAATCTGCAAATCCTCCACCCACCCCTTGTGAAAAAGCACTGCCTCCTCCCACCGTGCACTTACCATTTGGCACAGAGTTGTTCCCATTGCCCCCAAAGACTGTGAGCCTCCTGAGGTCAATTATAACATCATATTCAGCCCTTTGTCTGTAGTGTCATTTCTGAATAGCTTCTCCCTTTCCCTGGATTGCCTCTTTGTTTTGTTGACTGTTTATTTTGTTCTGCAGAAGCTTTTGATCTTGATGAAGTTCCAAAAGTTCATTTTTGCTTTTGTTTCCTTTGCCTTTGGAGACGTATCTTGAAAGAAGTTGCTATGGCCAATGTCGAAGAGGTTACTGCCTATGTTCTCCTCTAGGATTTTGATAGATTCCTGCCTCACGTTAAGGTCTTTTATCTACTTCGAGTTTATTTTTGTGTATGATGTAAGAAAATGGTGGAGTTTCATTCTTCTACACATCGCTGTCCAATTTTCCCAGCACCATTTACTGAAGAGGTCTTTTCCACTGTGTATTTTTTCCTGCTTTCTCAAAGATTACTTGACCATAGAGTTGAGGGTCCGAATCTGGGCTCTCTACTCTGTTCCACTGGTCTAAGTATCTGTTTTTGCGCTAGTACTGTGCTGTCTTGGTGATCATGGCTTTGTAATAAAGCTTGAAATCAGGCAACGTGATTCCCCCAGTTTTGTTTTTTTTCCTCAACATTTTCTTAGCAACGCGGGGTCTCTTCTGGTTCCATACAAATTTTGGGGTTGTATGTTCCAGCTCTTTGAAAAATGCCAGTGGAATTTTGATGGGGATGTCATTGAAAGTATAGATTGCTCTAGGCAGTATAGACATTTTAACAATTTTTATTCTTCCAATCCAGGAGCATGTAATGCTTTTCCATCTTTTTGTGTCTTCTTCAATTTCTTTCATGAGTGTTCTGTAGTTCCTCGAGGACAGAACCTTTACCTCTTTGGTTAGGTTTATTCCCAGGTATCTTATGGTTCTTGGTGCTATAGTAAATGGAATTGATTCTCTAATTTCCCTTTCTGTATTTTCATTGTTAGTGTATAAAAAAGCAACTGATTCTGTACGTTGATTTTGTATCCTGCCACATTACTGAATTGCTGTATGAGTTCTAGTAGTTTGGGGGTGGAGTCTTTTGGGTTTTCCATATAAAATATCATGTCATCTACAAAGAAAGTTTGACTTCTTCATTGCCAGTTTGAATACCTTGACTTCTTTGTCAATTTGAATACCACTTATTTCTTTTTGTTGTCTGATTACTGTTGCTAGGACTTCTAGTACTATGTTGAATAACAGTGGCAAGAGTGGACATGAAAAAAAATCATATTCACCTTTATCCCATTAGTACCCAACTCAATTCCTGATACACTGTCAATAAATATTGGTTAGTGAATGAATAAAGGAGAATATGTATCGTGAAAGCAATCTGTGAACTATAAAGCTAGAAAGTATTTCTTATATTACATATGGAGAGGTCTTAATGTTAAGTGTGCATTAGCAAACCAATGCAGTATGTAGAAACTGAGTAACAAATGCAGGATTAGAATGACTGTTTATAAATTTGACTAAATATTTTGGAGGTTTTAAAATGAATGAGAAAGTTTCCTAGCCTCAAGCACCAGGAAAAGTCAAAACAAACTTAATCTTTTCGAGATAGAGTTATAAAGAAACCCACTAGGATCCCCTAGGAATAGTATATAATGTGAAGCACTTAGAAAAAATGAACAATATTGATACAGAGTCAGAAATGCTTAGCGGTGCCACTGTCATAATATCATAGTTGTTAATCAACCTCACAATAAATAAGTGTAAATTATAGTAAAACCACAGAGTGGGGCCATTGCTGCCAGTCTGTTGCTAAGAAAGCTAATATGACGTGGGGATACACTTGCATACACCACGAAGCATAAAATGCTGCGGTGGCCCACATGCCGTCTAGAAGCCCAGACTAAGCCAGAGCCACAGAAGTCTTTGTCCCATTTGGGGCTCTATACTTTTTAAGTGATTGCAAAAGTTGGAAATGAACCAGAGAAGAGCAACAAAAAATAATTAGTGTTGGCAAATGGACCTATGGGGAACAAAAGGGAAAAGAACTTGGAATTATTTGAGCTGGAGAAGAAATTGCTGCAGGGTGACCTCATAATCATTTCCAACTGATGAAAGGGTATTATAAGAATAATAGGTGTTGGGGACGGAGGGTGTCAATGAATTCTTTTCCTCCTCACTTCTGGTTTTCAAGTTTCCAGAACCAAATTGAGAACAGACACAAGCAATCAGGTAAGAATTCAAGGGTAGAGACAGCTTTCCTACTCTTAACAGTCATGGTTTCTTGAGCTGGGGATTGTGGCTTGGGGCTGAGACCGAAGTACAGTTCTATGACTTTGCCTACTTTCTTTCCTCCATTCACTGTGCTATTTCCAGTGTTCAACTCCATGAATCTTAACTCAAGGCCCAGGCAAGGCAAGCACTGGGTCTACAAAGCAAGATGCTTACCCACAGGTCGATGGTTGTTTACCATCAACCTCACATGTAGTTCAAGGAAAAGAGAGAACCAAAAGATCAGGGAAGGCAAGAACAGTGATTTGCCCTAATCTTACCAAGAAGGAACACTGTAAAAATAGAGAGAGAGAGAGAGAGAGAGAGAGAGAGGAGAGAGAAAGTGTCCTCCTTTGGTGTTTCTTTTCAGGAAGGGAAGATCAAGTGTTCTTCACTCTATAGCAATAGTGGGGAGCTGAGTAATAGCACTGCCCTTCCCACTCAACGGTTGGAGCCAGTGATCCCCATTTTCTTAATATCCTTGCCAATTTACCAAAAGGAAGATTTCTCTTGAAATCAAGAATGCAGAATATTTCTGAGAGAATGACATAACTCTCTGAAGGAAAGTTTAAAATTTTCTCTGGAGAACTTCTGGCAATTGCAATCATTTGATCAACATGATTCAAAGTGTTATTTCCATGTAACAGTGGTTCCACAGGGTGTTAACGGGTCACGTGAGAAAGAATGTTCTGTGGTCAAATCTGTTTGAGACTCACTAGGTTAAACGAAGTTGAATCACTTTCTGTATTGAAGGTCATAGTTAAGCTTTTAATATTATAATATTTATTGTGAATCTCCATGTTTTCCAGAATCTTTCTTTGTCTCCCTTCAAAGATTTTCTTTTTGGCAGAGCGTATATCTTGGCTTTTGTTTCATAAAATGCGCTTTGGAAAATGGAGCCATAGATGGTTTCATTAACTTAACGTGGAGACAGACAAAAAAATTGGATCTCATCTACAAGCCTCTTCTAGCTCTACTATTTCATGACTAAGTTTGGTGCAATGACTCATCTTATTACAAACTGTAATCACAACCTTTCACCAAGCTTAAACCTAGAAGCGATTGGGGCAAATTTTTAATGGAGATGAAACTTGGACAGTATCAGGCTGACTACCTCTCCTTGGGAGACAGTGTGGTTTTGTACGAACCTCGTGTACTGACCAAAAACATGGAAAAACAGGTAATCTAAATCCATCTACAAATGCTTTCTACGTCTATCTGTGTTGAGCAGCGACGTCATTGTTGCTCAGATGGTTAGTGTAGGGTGTCAGTGAGCTGAAGTTGAATATTGGACAATGCTACTTTATTATTCTGCCATTTACAGTGGTATTATGCCTTGACTTAGGAGGGGCCCAGCCAGAGTGGAGCTAGAAAAGGGAAAATCCACGCTTGCTTCCTCACACGTGACTTTCCCTAGAGAAACATTATAGCTGCTAGAGAAGAAAAGAAGCCCTCTCACAAGGAAAGGATATTATTAACCCAAAGCTCGCCTGGTAGCTGCTGTTTTTATTTTACATAAGAGCCCTGTGACAATTTTCAGATTCTGAAGATATTCCCTTTATTTAAAGTTTTCTGTTCTTTGGGATCATGAAGTGGCATCAGAAACAACAACCTCCGTTCAGCGCAGGGCTTTGGCAGGAAGCGGCTGACAGAAACTGCTTCCATAGGCAGGGAAACGTGCTGAGGCTGCACTTGATGGTCGTGGAAGGAAGACTCTCTCAGCTGCTTTCAGGGTTTTGCAGCTTGGTTGGTTAGTCCAGAGGATGGTAATTAAAAGATCCCTTCAAGGGAAAGAACTGCTTCGAGAAAAATCAAGATTTAGGAGTAAATTAAGAGAGCTTCACAATTCAGGGGCCACACATGGCCTGTCGCCAGGCATGCTGACCGCTGTGTGACTCAGTGGCATACCTGAGCAACTGGGAGAAAGCCCAGAGCCTCATTTTCTTCCTCGTGCAGGGCTCCAAGTTTCTTAAAAGTCACTCCACTGTCAGCATATGTGTGTACCATCTTTTACAAGAGAGCACCGAGACCGAGAGGGCATATTATATTTCCGGCTCTGACGAACTTGTGCTGGCTCTATTGTTTGGAATCTGCCATTTAGACGGAAGATTTATCAGCCACTTTGTCAGGTCTTTCAGGAGGGCTCCCTTGGATGAAGTGAGGAGAACGAGGCATCTGATGGATAAATTCAAAGTCAGATAGGATCAGAGGCGTAGGTAAAGTCTGGCCACACATTAGGAGGAGCCGGGATAGCCAGATCTGCCCTCTGAAGTTTGCCAGAACAAACAGAGCTAAATATACACGTATTTCTGTTGCCCACTAACCCTCAAGCTTCCACCTACTTTGCTTAGAAACTTAATGCTTTCAAACAAAGCTACAGACCAGAAGCATAACACACGTCTCCACAAATACTAACCTTCCTGCACAACTAGAATTCATCTGGTTACCAGTGACCTGGAATAAATGAAAAGAACTGGGTCATGCACTGTCCTCACACAGCATTTTTTTTTTTTTTCAAATAACACAAGCAAAGACCCCCCCCCCCCCACCCCCATCCCCATCCAGGGCCAGGCCAAGAATGTATTAAGGAAATACTCAGAGCTTATTCAAGGAGTTGAGGGAAAGACGTGATTTTTACATTGAGCTATAAATAGATACCTGGATAAAGAAGGAATAAGATGTTGCTTTAAAAAAGCAAATTAATCTTTTCTTCCCCCCCAAAGTCATAATTTTCATAATTAATTCATGACAAGTGCTACAGAATAGTATCCTCCAAAGCCAAGGAAAACCCAAACAAGCTGTCCCAGTAGGAGGTTCTCAGGACTCTCAGAGAAAGAGTAAACATGGCTAAAGAGACCGCAGTTGGCCAACTGTGCCATGTGTAAGGAGAGATGAGGACAAGGGGTAACCTTGGGAAAGACAAACCGGAGGATCACAGTATCCTTCAAGTTCTTCAAGTCACAATCACTGCGATTTTTCATGGTTATGTAAAATAAAGGCAGACCAGGGATGGGCAAAGGAAACGAGTAGGCATTTTACAGAGTAGAACACCCTAAATGGCCAGTAAAAATGGGGTAAAATACATTTTGTCGACCTCAGTAGTTCCTATAAATAAAGTAGCAATGAGATCTCACTCCTCGTTCATCAAGTTGTAAATACAAATGGTTTAGGTCCAGGTGCCCAGTGGCTTGTGGGGAAAGCCATCCTTGTACATTCCTACAGATGTGTGAACTTTTCAGGCTATCCTGGGAGGCACTTTGGCAATATTGCTTAACATCAAATCCACGTCTATGTACACACGCACGTACATTCTTCTGGCTCAACGATCCTACTGGGAGACACTACTCCATAAAACCAAAAACACCAACTATATAAAGATGCCTGTTGCGGGTGCCTGCGTGGCTCAGTCGGTTAAGCCATCATGCCTTGGGCTCAGGTTATGATCTTGGAGTCCTGGGATGGAGCCCCACATCGGGATCCCTGTTCAGTGGGGAGTCTGCTGCTTCTTCTCCCATTCCCCCTGCTCATGCTCTCTCTTTCTCTCTCTCACTGTCTCTCTCGCAAATAAATAAATAAAATATTTTTTTTAAAGTTGCCTATTGCATCATTATTTGTGAGAGCAACAAAACTGGAAACAATCTGAATACTCATAAAGAGGTGAATAATTGAATAAATTGTAGGACATTCATACTAGGGTTTATTGCACAACCATTAACAAAAAAAGTATTAATTTTATCCTAGTCGTCCTTGAAGGATTTCAGCAATGTGTGGCTAGGTGCGAAAAGCCAGATACAGAAAAGTAGGTGACATATGAGTCCATTTTGGAGTAAAATATGTAATGTATTTGCATATGATTGACCAGCAGAAAGGTGTGGAAAGAGGAAAGAAATAGAGGGCAGGTAAATAATGGATAAAATATAAAGCTGTCCAAGTGAAATCAGTCAAATAGAAAAAGACAATACCTCATAATTTCACTTATAAGTGGAATCTACAAAAATAAGACAAATAAAATGAAACAAATTTCAGACTCGAAGATACAGAGAACAGAATGGTGGTTGCCAGAAGGGAAGTGGGTTGAGGGGTGAAATGGGTGAAGGAAATCAAGAGATACAAATACCCAGTTATAAAATAAAGAAGTCATGGGGATGCAATGTACAGCGTGGGAGATATATTCAATAATATTGTATTAACTTTGTATGGTGACAGATGGTACCTAGACTTATTGCGATGATCATTTGTAGCATATACCAATGTTAGATCACATTGTCGTACACATGAAGCTAATAGAATAGTATATGTCGATTATATTTCCATTAAAAATAAGTGGCTCGTGGAATTCGGAGAATCATATGACTATGACCGTATTTACGTAATAAGACACAGGAAGGTATAATAAACAGAGATGTTATGTGTTAGTCGCTGAAACATGAATGGGCCTCTGAGAGGAAGAACTTCAGGTAAATCTCTTTTCTATTCATTGCTGTATTTCTTTTCACAATGAACATGTGTTTTGTTTTGTTTTGTTTTGTTTTAAAGATTTTATTTATTTATTTGACAGACAGAAATCACAAGTAGGCAGAGGCAGACAGAGAGAGTGAGGGAGAAGCAGGCTCCCTTCTGAGCAGAGAGCCCGATGCGGGGCTCGATCCCAGGACCCTGAGATCATGACCTGAGCCGAAGGCAGATGCTTAACCCACAGAGCCACCCAGGCGCCCCTGTTTTTTTTTTTTTTTTTTTTTTTGTTTATTTGTTTGTTTGAGATTTTATTTGTTTGTCAGAGAGAGAGAGCACAAGCACGGGGAGCAGCAGGCAGAGGGAGAAGCAGGCTCCCCGCTGAGCAAGGAGCCTGATGTGGGACTTGACCCTGGGATCATGACCTGAGCTGAAGGCAGATGCTTAACAGCCTGAGCCACCCAGGAGTCCTGAGCATGTGTTTTCTTAATCAGAAGAATTAACAATGATCTATTTCGATTCAAGTAACACTTTTACACAACACCTCACTATTGCTTCTATACAACATTTCACATGGATGAGTATGGATCGTGCAAGGGACCAATGAAGGCAGTGGGAAAAAGGCTGGGGAGAGGAGTGTTTGAGCCAAAGTGTGCATTCTTTTATTTCCTGCACTCTGATCTATTCAAATCTCGTCTCCTGCTGGGGGATTCAGTGCAGAACTAAAATATGATGACTTACTTGGCAGCAACAGAAAAAAGAGCATTTACTCAAATGCAATAGAGATAAGCAATAAGTTTCAGTGATGCATATAGTATGTTCTCTGCTCGCCTGCTGTCCTTTCTTCTCTCAGCAGAAGCTCTACTGGAAATAAGCTCAAACAGCAATTCGCCAAATTAACGAGTCACCTCACTTGTGACCAAATCACAGAGAGATGCTGAACCCCAAGCTTTTGCTTCCTGGAATATATGTAGTTTGAAGAGACTTTACTTAGCAGGGAAAGGGGTGGTCTAGCCAGTTTGAGTTCTCTGGGAGTGAGATGCAGAAACCATCTTTGTGCAGGATACCCACACATAATACCCAAGTTAGCGCTCCCCAACTACCCACCTCTGAAAAACGGCAATACAAAAAAAATACACCTTTTACCTGTCCTTTTGCAGCTTCAAAAGAAGGCAAGATCATAATCGCATAGTAGAATCCTAAAAAAGTTGCAGGAAGAAATAAAGAGACGAGAAGAGAACTTTGATAAAGTACTGGTTGGATAAGCAAGAATTTGATAGAGGATACAGTCGATCTTTACCTCCAGAGGCGAGCGGTATTTACTGTTGGTTTGTGTTTCCTTTCTTTCTCTGGTTGGTTTCCTGATGGTCGGTGCTGGGTACTATGAACAACTCTGCCTCAGTCATTATGCACAGAAATGAATATGTGTCCTTTGGGGTCTTTTGATTGGCTAACATGAAGCAAGTTCCTCCCTTGGGAGAAAGAGACAGCCCCTTGTGAACCAACCCACCAGGAAGATGGGCAGTTTCCCCAAAGGAAAAAAAATACTAGGCAAACCAAAATATTCACTGTTCACTGTATTGAGAGGCTCTTGAGCAGTAGTATCCTCAGTACTATCCTAATGTGACTTTTTATTTATTTATTTATTTATTTTGGTCTACTCTATCTCTTAACATTTTTGGTCCATACAAGCAATGTATGAATGCAAAATAGCTGATATTTTTCCATGGGGATTCAGAGTGAGGATTTTACCCCATACTTTCACTTTGAAAATTATTTCTAGAAGTATCTCTTTATTTGTTTTCCTTGTTGGCCCAACTAGTACTGTTATATACTCTTGGAAAGGTTGACATTTGATTTTTTACCGTAAATCACTTTTGTATGCTATTAGAAAAATCAAATAAAAATGTTACTCCTTAGTACTTTCAGTTGTTGATTAAAATTCTCCAAATAAAATAAAATAAAATAAAGTTCTCCCATAAGATATCTCTCCAAGCAAACACAAAAATGCCTTTCTTTTTCTTTTCTTTTTTTTTTCCAAGGAAAAAAAGACAGTCTCTTTATTTAGCAAATGATGTTTGGAAAACTGAACAACCACATACAGAGGAATGAAACTAGATCATGCTTTACACCATACACAAAAATAAATTCAAAATGGATAAAAGACCTACATATAAGACAGGAAATTATCAAAATCCTAGAGACCACAGGTAGCAACTTAGTGACCTGGGCTGTAGTGACCTCTTAGTAGACACAAGTCTTTCTGTTTTTTTTTTTTTTTTCAAACTCTTTTTTTTTTTTAATAAATTTTATTTTTTTTAAACATATAATATATTTTTATCCCCAGGGGTACGTGTCTGTGAATCGCCAGGTTTACGCATTTCACAGCACTCACCATAGCACATACCCTCCCCAATGTCCATAGCCCCCCCCAACCCCCCTCCCCCCAGCAACCCTCAGTTTGTTTTGTGAGATTAAGAGTCACTTATGGTTTGTCTCCCTCCCAATCCCATCTTGTTTCATTTACTCTTCTCCTACCCCCTTAACCCCCCATGTTGCATCTCCTCTCCCTCATATCAGGGAGATCATATGATAGTTGTCTTTCTCCGATTGACTTATTTCGCTAAGCATGATACCCTCTAGTTCCATCCACGTCGTCGCAAATGAAAAATGCCTTTTCTTTTTGGAAATTCACCTTAGCCATGAGAACTGGTGCCTTTTCCTGACATCAAGCCACTTCTCAACTGCCTATATTTTCTGTTGTTGTGTAACAAATTGCCACGATCTTCACAGCTTCACACAACACACACTTACCTCTCAGTTGTGAAGGTCAGCAAACATGTGGACATAGCCGGGCTTTCTGCTCAGAGTCTCACAAGGCTGAAATCAGGGCCTTGGCCTGACTGGGCTATATTGTGGAGCCTCTAGAAAGAATTTATCTCCAAACCCATTCGAGTTGACATATCCCATTCCTCTGGTTGTAGGACTGAAGTGGCCATTTCTTTGCTGGTTGTCAGCAGTGAACGGCTCTGTTTTCCTACAGAGGACTCTGCCTTTCTTCTGGGCTGGCCCCCTTCCTCTCAGAGCCAGCAATGGGGTCCTGAGTCCTTCTCATGCTTGCGTTTCTGTGGTGTCCTCTTCTGCCGCCATTTGGAGAAAGCTTGCTGCTTATAGGGGTGCAAAGGACTGGATCAAGACCCCCTGGGCAATGTCCCTTTCTTAGAGCCAACCACACCCCTATAGTATAACATAATCGTGTAATTTGATAACTCATCAAATTGGTAGTTTCTGGAGACTAAGGAGCAGGTAGGACATCTTCTGAGACTTTTAGAAATTCTGCCTGCCACCTTGCCTCTTCTTCCTCCTCCTTCCAGTCAGCATTTTAGTCAATGCTTGACGTGTGCCCAACAGGTGCCATGTGGAGGGCTTTCTATGGATTATATTTACAATATCTCTGTGAGTTGGGTACTACCGTCAGTTCCATTTTTGCGTAAGAAAACAGGCTTAGGCAGCAATGTTCCTTGTCCTAGGTGACAAGCCAGCAGAAGGTGATATCAGGATACGAATCCAGGCCTGACTCTTGTGATTTTATTCTTAACTACTTCCCTGGTTACTAGTAACCTTTTCTCCTCCTAACAGTAATCTTTGAAAATAACAAATTATAAACTCTCCTAACAGTAGCCTTTTCTTTTCTTTTTTTTTTTTTTTAAGACGTCATTTATTTATTTATTTGAAAGAGAGAGAGAGCACGAGTGGAGGGAGAGGGAGAAGCAGGCTCTCTGCTGGGCAGGGTCCCAACACGGGGCTGGATCCCAGCATCCTGAGATTGTGAGTTGAGGCAAAGGCAGGCCCTTAATGGACAGAGCCAATCAGGCGCCCCTAGCAGTAACCTTTTTTTCCTTTTTTTAAAAGATTTTATTTATTTACTTGAGAAAGGAGAAAAAGAGAGAGAGCATGAGCAGGGGGAGGGGCAGAGGGAGAAACAGGCTCCCCGCTGAGCAGGGAGCCTGATGTGGGACTCAATCCCTGGACTCCAGGATCATGACCCAAGGCAAAGGCAGGCTGCGGATTAATGGGCTGAGCCACCCGGGTACCCTTACCAGGAACCTTTTAAAATAACAAATTATAGACTTACCTAAAGGTTTTAAAGTTACATTTAGTTCCTATTTGATTATATTTGTTGTATTCAGTATTTCATATGAACAATCTATAATAGACTCAAGTATGTTGTAAACCTAAACAGAATATTTTAATTTTCCATAATAAGTAAAATGTGCTGTATTTGAAATGCAAAAAAAAAAAAAAAAATGTGCTGTATTTGAAATGCAAAAAAAAAAAAAAAAAAAAAAAAAAGAGCCTTTGTCATTTTCATGACAGGCATTTTGAATTGTTTCTAATAGAAGTGGTCATTTGGAACCAGCCAAAGTCACAGTTGCTAGAACACCTTCGTGTGTATATTATTAAAGGCACCACTTCGGACCTCTGGGCAGACCATTCAGAGAAAAGGGGCCCCACTGGGTGTATAACTTAGAAAAAAGCACTGTGTTCTGGGCTGTCACTTGGGGAATGAAATCTGGATGGGCTTTCACTTCTACCCACACCCTTGGCAGAATGCCCTCTGCCTCCCCAGCCCAGGCAACCATAGGCTCAGGCCCGCTCTCAGGCATGCCCGTTCTCCAAGCCCCACCTTGCAAACACCAATGCTCACTTACAAAACTGCCACACACGTTACCCACTCTCGTTATGCACTCTCTTGCTGTGGGCCTAAACTTCTGGCTTGTGCAAGATCAGATATCTTTCCAGTGCCTTCCATTAGATCAAATACTGAAGAGACTGGCCCAAGACGCCATTGGAAATGTTTTACAAATTACACAGCAGCCAAAGAAATGAATTTTATGAGTATCAATTTAGAGAGACTTTTATACCGTTATCTTTGGTGTAACTTTTCACATTAATCTTTTCTATTTTATGGGTTAAGTATGGAAACACCGAGAAGGGAAAAAAGTCAGAAAAATAATCTTTTGGGTATTTCTAAATTGCCCAGTTTACTTTTTATAATCCCGCCTACGAATTAAAACACAAAAGACAGGAATAAAGGATTTGCTGTGTCTCCCATTCAACATTATAAACACTGTCATTCAAAAGTTGGGTTGTTTCTTTGCATTTAGTGTAGAATTTATGAATTCCCATAAACCACTCATATTTCACTTAGCACTCTTTGGAGTCTTTTGAGTACTAAAACGTTTGTTTTAACGCAGCACATTAGTGTCAGAATTTCCAAAGTAAGAGACTAAATTACTCATTGTCTTGAAAGGAAATAATATTTGTTTTCACTTTTATGGCAGAAGCAGTAACAACAAAAATGAAAACCAGACCAAAACAAAAAACTTTAAAAAGTCATTACCTCAGAAAATACATCTCTTTTCCAGCGCCCACAGTTCGTGACTTTCATTTACAGTGTTTTGCTTCAAATCTCAAACTCCACACTAATGGTCAAACATTTGGAATATGAGTCCCCAAGGGCCCGGGTCAAAGTCCAGGCTGACAGCTTGGTTCTGCTGTCCACAGGGCAGCAGTAAAAACTCAGTGACTTGTTCTAACATCCTATTTAAACCTATTTAAAGGTCTGATGTATTGGTTCAAGGTAAACCTTTTTCCAAATTCAACTTTAATTTCGTGACACCAAAAAATTCTGATTTGATGTTTAAATTCTATTTATTTTATAATCCCTCTTTAGAAGCAAGTGGTTCATTATTCCTCTTTGGATTAAACAACAAGCAGAAGACCCACCACAGGACTCACCATAGATGACATCAGCAGCCAAAAGCATTTCACTGCTTAATCATGAAACAGATTCAACATTGAAACAATACCAAAGACTCATTCATTGAAACGGAAGATGCATGCCGTGGTCATTTTGAGGTAGAGAAGCACAGAATTGATTTATCAAAAACCTTAGCTGGGAGAAGTTTGTATCCCGCACTTGACAAAGAAAACAAACTGAACTCATGGATTTGTTGTTTAAGGCCCTTCGCAGAAGCCATAGAAGTCATTTCCTGTGATAGTCCATAGTTAGATTAATCTTCTGCACCTTCTTCATTTGCTGCAGTGGGTGTTCGATAAATATTGATGCTCAGAATACTGACGCAGAAGTTCTGCCAGCTAAGCGCATCAAAGAAAGGCTCAAGGATCCAGAGAGTAAGTAAGGTAGAATAGAGAGGTAAATAAGGTAGTCCAGAGAGTAAATAAGGTAGAATAACCCATTGTGTTAGCATCCACTTGACTAAGGGGTCTAATTCTTTGTTTTTCTGTAGACCAGGTGAACTGGAGGTGGTACCAATTTCCAGATGATAAACATCCAGACCGATAGCCAGTGGACTCATCTAGATTATGCATCTCTACTGATTTAAATCATCAATTAGATGCCAAATATGCATATTGTACTATGAGTGGTTTCAGGCTCGGTCTTTGGGTTTAAGATGCATTCCGTGTCATTTCTCAGCCGCTGAGAGGTAGAAGGTAGTGGAAAATGGGCAGTACACAATTTTCCTTCTTTTCTTAGCATTGCTTTTTCTTTCCCATTTTCATCTTAGAAGCCTTTTCAGTAAACTTCATATGCTGTATTTTCTAAAGCTAAAGAGAATGGCTACTCCTATTTTTTGATAGTTTTTGGTTTTCATACTATATCAGCGAAGAGAGAAAACGGAGATATGATTACACAATCCAAGTGGACGATCCCTCTAGTATCTGGATAACTCGAGAGTGAGTTGAACCAGCAGGCTCAAGGTTCTAAATCCAGGGAGGAATTAAGCAGTGTCTCATGTTCTTTAGTTCTGTGAATTCGAGTTCACACAGTACTATGCAAGGTTGTTATTCTTCCTATGAATATATATATTTTTGTTTGTTGTTGCCTTTTGGGATTCTTTTAAAAATCCACAAGTTAATTTATTTCATGACCGAAAAAATTATACTCTAGAAAGAAAATCAGTAAGTTGGCATGCAATTCTCAGAGGGAAAAAAGCATGATATGAAATTGAGTTGTGATTTGAGAAAAGTATCAGGTAGCATACATTGAAGGTAATTAATGAACCAACAGATAGACTAGGTTCCCAAATGACTAGACGAGTGATTTTGGTTTTGTTTTATTTCTTTTTTTGCCATCACCCCCTTCCCCCTTTTTTAAAGATCTTATTGATTTATTTGAGAGAGAGAGAGAGAACATGGGCCGGGTGAGGCGCAGAGGGAGAAGCAAGTTCGAATTTTGCTTTAATGGTCTATAAGTCCAAGTTCACTAGCTACCTCAACGCTAGTTTAAGAAGGGGGATATAACTGATAAGGAAGAAACTTAACTAGAGTCATCACGCCAACTGCTTGTGTTGATGATACGAAAATCAGCAATATTAAAAATGTCACTTAAAAAGGAAATTATCCTAAATCAATTATCAACCCTGGAGGCTAAAAATTATTGATTCCATCTAGTGTTAGAAACGTGTTGTGAAATCTACAAAGTGGGACAAAAGTGGGCCCCTTTTCACACTATCACTTCTTTTCTCTTTTCTTCCTGTCGTCACCAGCATCGTCAATGTATGGCGAGGATGCAACCACTGCCACTGACAAATGGAACATAGCCCATTTATCCGGGATGATCCCTTCTCATTAAGGAATTTTTTAAAAAGATTTTATTTATTTATTTATTTATTTGAGAGGGAGAGAGAGAGATCACAAGCAGGGAGGAAGGGTAGAGGGAGAAGTAGACTCTCTACTGAGCAGAGAGCTTGATGTGGGACTTGATCCCAGGACCCTGGGATCAGGACCCGAGCTGAAAGCAGATGCCTAATAGACTGAGCCACCCAGGTGCCCTTAGGAGCTTTTAAATCAGGCATGAATAATGGTAAATAAGAAAGGAGACCAGACCACCCCAAGGATGGCACAGGAGCTCAGAGCTCAAATATGAGCCTACTGGCTAGACAGAAGAGCTGTGGATTTTATATGTATTTTGATATTTCCCTTCTTGAACTAACATTAAGGTAGCCAGTGAGCTTGGACTCATAAACTGTGTAGTTTGCTCATCTCTAATGTGGGAATAATAATAGTGCATGCCCTTAGGGTTAATGAGAGGATGAAATATATTTAGATATGAGAAGCACTTAGCAAAGCTCCTGGCACACTCTAAGAGCCATGTGTATTGCTTAGCATTATTGTTACCATTATTATTTTAAGAGAATTTGAGAAAGCCACTATGAGTAACAGAATATAATATTCTATCCATATGAAACTATGGATAATAGAATAACTTTTTATATCAGTTCCTTACAATGCAGTAATGACAAAATTCATTATGGATGAATTCCAGCAAAGCTAAGAACTCCAAACCAATGCATATAGAGATTTTCTCTAATTTAGAAATTTCTCCTTAGCGTGACATTAATACCAGCTATCCCTCATTTATTCATTCAGCAAATATGTTTTAATCACCTAATGTATGCCAAGCATTAGACTGGTTTGTTTATCATCATAAACAACCTACCCGAATGAGTGGACCCTTTTGTCAGCTGATGGGGAAATATTTACCACGGAGAAGATGGTTCATGGGGTCAAATATCTCTAGATTTCTACAATGTGGATCTCGGGGAGGTGCAAGTGCCTGGATACGGGAAACTAAAATTACCAAAAAGTGGGGAAGATGCCACAAGTAGGAGGAGACCAAAAGTGGACTTCATTAATTCAAAAATGTGCTTGGATCTGTACCAGACGGGGGAATAAACATTTCCTTTTCCATTCTCTCTTCCTTCTCTTTTCTTATTCATCCTGGGGCCCTTTCTTGATGATGATTCCTATGGTTCTGGACTAAACAGATGGATTATATTGTCATACATAGAATGCCTGAGGGTTCTATCTATGATGTAGAACTTAATTTCTATTATAGGTGTTAATGCTCTAAACGACCTAGTTGCAAATAACATTTTTTGGTGCACAATTCATTTGCCTGTTGGAGTCTATATTTTTCTTATTGCTGTGATAATTTTCTGGTTCTGATAATGAGTGTCATGAATGCGGGAGAATAAATGTTGATGTTTTCATTTTCTTTATGTGTCCTACACTCATTTTCTTCCCTATGTACTTATTACGTAGGTTAAAGATATTAACTTTATTTTCAATAGTGAATTCCAAAATGACTTCAGGGAGAACAAAACGGACAGATGGGTGGTTTATACTTGAAAAGAGATTAATTTGCATGGTTTCAAATTGGAGTGAAGAGATTTTCACCTAAAGGAAATCAGAAAACAAAAGAGTAGAACATGGTCTATTCCTTTCTCCATAATTTGCTACCACTACGGGTCAGTGTATGGCAATAATTTCAAATGTAATCCTTGTCTCATTCAAAAGAAAAATGCCAAGTGAGAAATGAAACGTAAAAATCAATTTGTTATTCTGGACAAAAAAAGTTTTCTGGAAAATTCTAATTAGCAAATTTGTTTTGATTTTTTCTTCCCTATGTTAATCAACAATATCATTACTCTAGACTTAGGCTTTACCTGGTTCTATTACTGTCTGAAATGATAACTCAAGTAACTGACAACAAAAGTATTGTATAGTTTCTGCAAACAAACCAAATAAACATCACAAAATGCTCAATTTATGATGTTAAAATATTGTCAGGCAAAGCAGCAGTACTTAATGGCCGTTGTCATCTAGCTACGCTGAACCAAACCACCAAGGAAGTAAACTCAAGTTTTCTTACATAAGAACTTATCTTAGAAATATTTCCTCGACTTCCCACAGAATTTTCTTGGTGCTGTTTGGCATCTGGTTTCTGCAGCTTGCCTATCCTCACTGTGTAGCTCAGAACTCATCTTGTGAAAGACACTGAGATCTCACAGAAGTCTCTTGATGTACTTGCTTCCAGAACACACAGACTAGCACTGCAAAATTTTGTATGTCCAGATGTCTCTTAAACGTTCCCTTTGATTTATACCCCAAGGGTTGGGAAACTCTCAGAAACAAGCTGCCATGCTCCCTTTGCAATCTCTGTCCTTGTGGCATCTGAGGCGGAATGGACGACAGCAAGTTGGATTAGAGAACCGCTGCCTCTGTTCAAAAATATCTTTACTGTTCCAGAGCTTTCTGTTTGCTTATCACTCTCATCATTGTAGTCTGATTCTTTCCTCCTAGGAGTTGACATGAATACTGAGGAATTGAGATTTGGCGGGAAAGTGTGTACATGTGCATTCCACACTATTTAATGGCTAGAAGGTATTTAATATCTATTTAATAATTTAAATAAGGTATTTAATAGCTAAAAGATGGTATGAAGGAATGGGATTACTTGAGTTGAGAGAAAGGAAGTGCTCAATGTTAGGAGATGGAGATAGGAGAAAGAGGGATCAGAGTGTCAGTGATCATTATATCCTTGATATTTTCTTGAGGCCTTAGGGGCAGGAACAGCTTTGCAAGCCACTGAAAGGTAGGAATGTCCTCATCATCGGGATTATTCTAACATATTTTGTTGGGAATATACCCCAAAAGACATAGACTAGGGATGGAGACTGGATTTTACCAGTGGCAAATAAAATAGTCAAAATGTTCTTCCCAACAAGATGGAAATAATCAAATAATCATATTCGATTGGTTCTAAATGAACTGTTTTGCACGGTGTGCATTAATATTTATAATCTGTGGTACCAGACATCTGTATAAAATGTGATGAACTACCTATTAGCTATGTACTGACTTTCCCCATGATCTCATCTTCATGCTCGGACTGAAATTCCCCAGCTGTGACTTACAGAAATGCTTGCTCATGGGCCGTGTCATTCTCGTTTCTTGTTTTCCATAAGTATTGACTAAGCCCCTACATTGTTTTAAGGAATATATTCAGTACTAAAGACACAGTAGTGAACCAAGTGCCTTTTAAAAGTGAATAGTCTGTGTGAGGCAGGTATTAAGCCCTAGGTTAGTTACACTGATGGAATTATTATAAATAGCCATTTAATAGTTAGGCCCGAAGAAGAACCATGAGCCATGAGAACATGTAACACTGGGAGACAAGCCTAATCGGGAGAGCCAAGAAAGACTTTCCTGGTGGGGGTCAGAGGGTTAGAGTTCAAAGGGTGAGGCAGGGCCCTAATGGTCTCAGTGGAGGGTAACTTGGATGAAGACCTTAATGCCTTCTCAAAAAACACTTTTAACTTTGGCTTAATTATAGATTACAAGAAGTTGCAAAAGAGTACATAGAGTACTGTGAACCTTCCACCGGTATCCCACAGTGGTGACATCTTGAATGCCTGTAGTAGAATATGAAAACCAGAACCTGACAGTGGTATCATTCTAGTAACTACACTACAGTCCTTACTCAGTTTTTACCAATTTTTACATGGGCTAAGGGATGTGTGTGTGTAGTTCTATGTGATTATCCCCCATGTAAAGATCTATGTAACCACTGCCACAATCAGGGTGTAGAAGCATTCTTCATCACAAAGACTCTCCCTTGTGCTTTCTCTTTAAAGCCTCATCCCCATCTCTGTTCCCTGGTAACCACTGGTCTGTCCTTTTTTTCTATAGTTTTCTCATTTTGAGAATTTTCCGTAAGTGGAAATCTATGGTATGCAACTTTTTTGAGATTGGTTTTTTTCACTCATCAGGATCCCCTTAAGACCCATCCAAGCTGTTGGGCTTATCAATAGTTTGTTCCTTTATGTTGCTGAGTAGTCCTTGTATGGGTGTATCAGACTTTGTTTAGCCACTAACTCACTGAAGGACATTCTGGCTACTTTCAATTTAGGGTTATTATAAATAAAGCCTCTGTGAACACTTGGGTATCCCACTGCATTCTGAGGAGTGAGAAAAAGGCTGTTGTGTCTCTGGCATAAAATAGGGCTTCTTGGGAATCCAACTGTGCAAAGCCACAGATCCTTTCTGGACATGGTCTTTAAAAATGCAAAAATGCATGAATAAATATGTAAGAGGAAACTGAATGTAAACCCAGAGTGTTTTTAGGACTCTGACTTTGGGTGGTATATCAGATATCCAGATGGTTGCCTTTTATCTTTCATTTTTTAATCTAATTGTTTGAACATAATGAGGTGGTCAGATTTGAATACTAGTTTACAGATGGATGGGGGGGTACTCTATACTTGAGATAGCTAATTAAGACATAATCTCTAAAAACAGGCTTATGAAATCTTCTCTTCCCTCTGTTCACTGAGAAAGAAACATATATTTAGCAAAAGAATTTTATTGGAAGCTCCAAATTGAAAACTGTCAGCTCAGATTCTATAACTTAGGGAGGATTCTGACTAGTGGTGTGTTGATGAAGAATGCAGAAAAACAAATTGAGAAAGCTCAAGTATGCTGGGTTTTCTTGAGATCAGCAGGCATAGCATAATGGGCTATGCGAATTCTGATCAAACCAAAGGTCTGCAGAGAGGGGTGGTCTCCTGCCATAGGAAATATGGTTTTGAAAATTAAACCTGTTACCTATTTCATTCTTATTCACTTTCTTGATAATATTTAATTCAATAATTTTGAGGGAGGAGGTGGTGACCACTCAAAGACAGTTAAAGGAGAAAACCACCGAGAAGATTTTAGAATCAAATGGACCCTACCTGATTTAATCCAGTTTATCAAAACAGTTGTTCTTAGAGGGTGTTTTGCTCATTTGAAACTCTGGGTCTCTGAGCATTTCCTGTTCCTATACTGCAACCTTGTCTTCTCTTTGCCAACCTGAATTCTACCAACCTGAATTCAGGTTGTCAGCCTGAATTCTTCCTCCTCTGAATTTGCCTGAATTTGCCAACCTGAATTCTTCCTCCTCTGAAGTCTGCCATTGAACTGATAGTTTCCTTCATTGATCTCCTGCTCTAGTTTCCAGGACCTGTCAAACTGTTGTACATCTTGGTTTCATATGCCCAACCAAAGTAATCCATTTAAATATGAGAATAAAATAACAAAATATGAAGTTTGGAAAATGGGGAGGAGGGTGGGGTGGGAAGATTTATAACATTATTATCCATAGTCCCTTTCAAAAATCTTTCAATGTAATGACGATGCTCAATGCTCAGAAGAGTGAAGTGAAACAAACATGCTAACACACTCTTGATAGGTATTGTAATTGGGATTAGCCTTTTAGGAAAACCATTAGAGCATTTAAAAGCTTTTATATGCATGGGCCCAAGAAACCCACTTCTATGAATGTTTGTTAAAATAGTCATTATCTTATGTACAAAAAGTTGTATATAAGGTTCTTTGCAGTATTATTTGTGATATAGAGAAATGGAAGTAACCTAAAAGGGAATTTAATAAATTAAAAATGTCTTTATAGGCATTACAATTAAGTATTCAAAGAATATTTAATGACTTGAGAAAATGCTCATATTGTAATAAAAAATGGGAATACAGAAGACACATAACATTATGTACCCGGTTCACACCAGACCTAATCAGAACTTTCTTTCCCTTCTCTGCCTCCTTCTTTCAGAATTTTGCAATAAATATTTTGCATCTGGGAAAGTTAGGGATTACTTTGGAAATTCACATTCTGGTTTCCAAATCTAACATGCATCTATGATTAATTTCAAATAATTGGGAAAAAATACATTTAACACTAAACACATGAAATCTAAAAACTAAAGAGGACAAAGTTAGTTTTTTCTCAGATGTTCATTATGCATGTCAAATATTACTGTGCTAGTTAGAAGAGATTTCCACTGATAAAATGACAAATCAACCGGCTTTATTGTGCCATTGTCTACGTTGTATATAAAGCCACATTACACATTATACTTGCATGTTGCCTTGGAAATGACATTGTACCTGTAGTGGAGTTTTATTTTAGCTCTTGCTCATCTAGAAATGGTTGTGTGATACTGGAAAGCTTTTTCTCTTTGGATCTTAGTTTTCTCACCAGTGAGATGAACATAAATGTTTTGAAATGGTTTGCCATCCCCCAAAGAGAGAGAGAGAGGGTGTGTGTGGGCATGTGTGTGTGTGTGTTGAAGTTAATGAGATATAAGTTTTCAATAATAGATGAGAAATTTGAAGCATATCACCTCCAAAAACTCTTAAGACTCAAACTTTTTTGACTGTGTGATTTCATGTTGTATAAATTACCTGTTGCTATATTGCTTGTCTCTTTGTAACCCGTGGCATGTCTTCTACTGAGTTCCTTCCAGGTGCTTTACTGAGCACAAATGCTTGTGGATAAAATGAAGAGCTATCATGTTGGCAAAGGTTTAAAGGTTTGAAAATACCCAGTGTTATAAGGGGTATGAGGAAAGGGCATTATCAAATCTGTTGTTGGAAATGTAGATTAATTTTGGAGGGCAATTAGGTAATAATCTACCTAAAATTAAAATGCATATACCTTCCAGTTAGCCATTCTACTGCTAAGGAGGTCCTACAATTATACTTGTAAATGTGGAAAGATTTATATAAAAGGATATTTTTCTGTAACATTCTTTATAATAGAGAAAAATGCATACAACCGAAAATGAGTACTAGATATACAAAGTATAGTACAACCATACAATGGAAAACTATTTAGCCATTCAAAAGAATGTGTTGGATCTGTACATACTGAAATGGAAAGATATCTAAGATATTATGGTAATTGAGAATAGCAAATTAAAGAGCAATTTGTATGGTGTGACCTGTGTAAAAAGAAATCTGTGTTTACATAGAAAAAAATGTGGAGGTTGATAAGAGCTTGTTAGGAACAGTTGCCTCTAGGGAATGGGACTGGAGGGTATGTTTTGTTCTTATGTACTGCATAAATCATTTACCGTGAATACGCATTGTTCCTATAATAATAAAGGAGTAATTTTCACTCACAAGATTAGAACTAATCAAGAAATCAGCAAAGCTACAATGATCATTGTTGTGCTAGATATATTTCCCTCTTTTGCACTATTTTATTTGGCGAGACTCCCAAGAATGTAACGCTAGCTCATTGGATATAAAAAGTTACACATCAGATTGTTTTCCAAAGAGAAGTTTGTGCCACTTGGAGTTACCACCAGGAGCATATGAGAGTAAGAGAGTAACAGTTTTACTAGTAGTATTTGTAAAACAATTGTTTCTGTTCATTTAAAATGCAAATATAAAATTTAATTACCGTTTTAATTTATTAGCATTTTGTACTACTCCTGTTCTGATTTATTTTATTATTGATAATTTATGCTAAGGAAAATTCCTAAATACAAATAACAGCAACAAATAAACAAAACTTTATGGCAAAATTTTTTATTCTAAAAATACCTGTAATAGTGAAAAATTAGTAACAACTTAAAATCCATGAGAAACAGTTAATTATGGTAGGTCCACTTCTTAGCAAAGCACACTCAGTTTTTAACTATATATGCCAATAATATAATAACGCAAAAGTAGGTTACACTTACAATGTTCAGGAAATGTGAAGAGTTAATGTATATAATTACTAAGTCACCAGAACTACATAAGAATTATATATCCATTCATTCATTGAATAAACAAAGGAAGGAAAGTCATTAAAATGGTAAATTAGGATAAATTTCATTAAAATAGCAACAGTGAAAGACATTTTACTCTCTATTTAATATTTGTTAACTTTTTTCTTTACTTGATAAGTATGCATACATTTTTTAAAACTCAGGAAATTATCTGATAGAGTTACTTTTAGAATTAAATTAAAAAGAGATTATGTAAATGTCTATTGGTACAGGGTCAAGGGCAGCACTCAATAGAGAGGTTAGTGTTCTTTACATACCTACTACAAAATAAATAATTATACATTCCATACTCTGCCTCTTTTATATGCTGGGGAAACAAAAGTTTTCTGTCTTCAAAGTGAAGATAAAACTCCTGTATTGTCTTCTTATCCTCTTTCCTTAACAATAATGGTAATTTTATATACAACTACAAAGAAATACAAAACAAAACAAAAAATCAACAAAATAAAAACAAATACAAAAACAAAACCAAAAATTCTTTGGAGAAAGAATGCAGAAAAATGTAAGGTAAAGTTACATTGCTCCAGAAAATTCCCAAGATGTAAAAGAGAAAAGTTCATGTTGACAGTCCCACCATATTTGAGGAGGAAAGCCATGATACAGATATCTACTATTTTGATAGATGATTGAAAATACAGGGGCGCCTGGGTGGCTCAGTGGGTTAAGCCGCTGCCTTCGGCTCAGGTCATGATCTCAGGGTCCTGGGATCGAGGCCCGCATCGGGCTCTCTGCTCAGCAGGGAGCCTGCTTCCCTCTCTCTCTCTCTCTCTCTCTGCCTGCCTCTCCGTCTACTTGTGATCTCTCTCTGTCAAATAAATAAATAAAATCTTTAAAAAAATAATAATAAAAAAAAAAAAAGAAAATACAATTTCCCTTTCCTCTATAAAAGGCATGACTGGTGATTGAGTAAATGCCATTTGCTGACTCATGGAATTGGGAATTGTACTAAAAATTGTTAAGAACAAACTAGCTTCAATTTTGTGTTTATCAAAATCAGCAAGAAAGGATTTTAAGAGTTTAATGATCTAATTTTAAAATTATTTTGATTCAGAAATTTGCAGTTATTTTTCTAAAATATGTGAAACTGCAAAAGGAAGCAAAAAGTTGTATTTGGGGGTAGGACTGAAGATAGAAAGCCTTTGGCAGGGTGGGGGCAGTTGTTGAATAGGGACAGCCCTCCCAAAATATATGTGACTATGAAGGAAATTGCTGAGCAGGAAGATAAAGAATTAATTCTAGAGTTCGAAGTTGATAATCTACAATATGGTTAACTTGTCTAGGAAAAATCAAGGGTTAGCTTATTTGAATACATGTACATTTCATTTGTTGAAAAGTCGATATAGAAAGTCTGAAATTGCCCATTATAGTTTAAGGGATGATTGAGCTCCAAAAAGATGCACCATGGCATCAACAACACACTCCATCTATTTTCTTTAGTTCATTAGCAGTAAACTTTATTTGTGCCATCATCACTTCTTCCCATATTCCAAATGCCCACAATGCTTTCTTTACCTTGTTTCCTATTATTTTGTACACAGTATGCAAATGTACTAAAATTGAAATATAGCTTAGCAATTTGTACCACTGTAAAGCCTTAAAATATAAAATAGGACTATTACATATTTTGATTTAATGGGCCTGGTGTTGTACTATGTATTTATCTCAACTCACTCTTTTTTTTTTTTTTAAGATTTTATTTATTTGTCAGAGAGAGAGAGGGAGAGAGAGCAAGCACAGGCAGACAGAATGGCAGGCAGAGGCAGAGGGAGAAGCAGGATCCCTGATGAGCAAGGAGCCCGATGTGGGACTCGATCCCAGGATGCTGGGATCATGACCTGAGCCAAAGGCAGCTGCTTAACCAACTGAGCCACCCAGGCGTCCCTATCTCAACTCACTCTTAAGATGTCAAATGAAACTCAAAAATCTGTTTTAGTTCCAAATGTAGAACTATTAATTTTATGGCCTAATATCTGATTAAATTTAACTGTGCTTCTAAGAGTATGTAGGTTCCAAGCATTAGACCAACTGACTGTTTAATTCCATCCTCTTAAGTGGAATTGAGCCCCATCTTGCCAAATATGATAATATTGTGGGGGGAGGATGGAAGAGTAGTACTGAAGCAGTAGATGCCAGAAAGCTCTGTGCATTTATGTCTTCTGTTTGGAAGGCTAACCAAAACATGTTAACATCTCCAGTCTCCACATCTGGGCCCGAGCATAGACAATGAAAAAGGAGGAGTTTTCAGTGATTTCTTTTGCCTTGATAAACCCATTTAAGAGTCAGTAGACCTATAGAATTAAAACAGAAAGGATGTACACCCAGGAATAGGCTGTCCAGGTGGGCTTTGAGGCTGCCTAACTAGTTCTAAGGCTACTTCCCAATGGCCAGCTTTTGAGGTAATGCCATTCTTAGTCTGAGAAAAAAAGGGCACAGACAGGCTTATACTCATGGCTGTCGAGAATCCTGCTGACTGGTTCATTAAACAGAACTGGCAACTGACTCCTAAGATAAAAGTTCTTGATGGCTTTCCAAGCAGGAGGAAGGGCGTTGAGTGACACATATAAATATATAAGGGAAAGGAAAGGTGAGCTTGAATGGCAGTGACCTTTTCATGAAGGGTTTATGGAAGAGGTACTAGTTATAAGGCCTTCGACTACGTTCTGGAGAATTTATTCACCCCACACAAATGGTAAGACTTTAGAGAAGATTTTGGATATCCTTTATACATACATGGTGAAACTTTTGAAAATAGTGTGGTTTTAAGCATGGATAACGACACCAGACTATTGTATTGTTCTTTTTCTTAGTTCTGCGGCTGGCTTTGTGTGAGAATTTCTTGAGGATTCTTTTTAATGGGAATAACCACTTCCATTATTTTTATCTCTGAGTATTCTGCGATTATCTATTGTCTAAATAAGTACTTACTGATGTATATTATGCATATAACAAAATACCTGAAGTTCTTCAGAAGAAATATAGAATGCAAGCAAATGATATTCAAATTTAGTTATTTTTAAGATATAATTGGATAAATTCTATGTAGTGACTATCATTTTCAAATGTATTTTTTTCCAGAATAAATGTACTTTAAAATCTACATGATGATAATTTATCTCAATTATCCTTTGTCCAATTTTTGTATCAACTACATGATAAAAGAAACTCATTTTAATTAGAGATCTAAATAGATACAAGTATTATAATAGGCCCTAGGTACTCTCAGGTTTGAAAAAAAAAATCAGTGTAAGTTGTTAGTATTATAAATGTTTGGAGTGCATCCTTAGGAATACATCTAAAGGAATTTTTTTCTAAAAAAAATTGAGGCATAGTGTTTAAAAGTCAACTCTCTGTGGAGATAATAGAAACACCAGTAAGTATTTAATCATTAGTGGAGTGACAGTATTTTATTGTTACTTAATAAAGTTTAATCCTCATTGTTGTCACCACTTTTTGCATATATTTTAGCTCTTTCCACTAAAAATTAGTGTTTTTACAAGCATCACACTTTTTATTTTTTTAATTTTTTTTTAGAGATTAGTTTTTTTTTTTTTTAAAGATTTTATTTATTTATTTGACAGAGAGAGATCACAAGTAGACGGAGAGGCAGGCAGAGAGAGAGAGAGAGAGGGAAGCAGGCTCCCTGCTGAGCAGAGAGCCCGATGCGGGCCTCGATCCCAGGACCCTGAGATCATGACCTGAGCCGAAGGCAGCGGCTTAACCCACTGAGCCACCCAGGCGCCCAGCATCACACTTTTTAAAGTATCATGATTTTCTTATCTTGCTAACTTTATGTCATATGTACAAAATCACATCTTCAAACTTATCCTAATTCATAAAAAGATAATTAAAAATGATTTCTAACTGCTTTTACGGATTCAAATGTTTTCAATTCTACTTGAAATATGTTCATAAAGTCTATTTTTTTGTAACTTAAAGAAAAAGCAGTGATTATGCTGGTTTCAAACCATTTTGACTATGGTTCTAACATGCTTTTCTTTTTTGCTCTAACTGTGGGAAAATGGCTGGCTTAATAAATTGAATTTTAAATGATTCTCATGGAGCATTTATATAACAACTCTAAGATGACTATAACAGAGCCAAAAAGTAATTAAAGCTTCATAAATGTATAGTGACATGATCCAATCAGTCATTTACATTTAGGTAGTTCAAAGTCAGAGGACCTGGGAAAGCCTTCATTCATATGAGAGGAGCAAATAGATAGAATAATAGGAAAATGAGAAGACAGTTTTAGGGAATTAAATTAATGTTAATAGATAGAAATGGATAAAGGAATAGCTTTAAGAATAATTTTCCTCTTAAGACAGAAAGAATCCAAGAAATATGATGTATATAAAATATTTATGACAGGAGCAATATTCTTTTAATAAGAACAATAGTAACCTAAAAAAATGAAAATAATAGGTCTCACCATATCAAACCTTAACAACTCATTTAATATATACGTGAGCAAATGTTTTCGTCATGTTTTAAATAAATTAATGTGCAAAATAATTTTTATAAAGAGTGATTTAGGAAAAGTTGCAAGTGACAAAGTGTTTATTTTCTTTAATTGTTTTCTGAGTGAATAGGGAGGGAAGTAGGAGAGAAGAATGGAGGGGAGGAGGGAGCGAGGAAGGCAGGTAAGAAGGAATGAAGGAAGGAAGGAGGGAGAGAACCACATAACTCAATAAGAGGGAATAAGTGCACTGTCTGTGTTTCATTGTTGCTAAATCAAATACTATGAGTACGATCTCACTTTAGGTGTATACAGTCTCCTAATGGGCATTTCTAATTAACTCTATCACAGTCAATTCAAAGTCAGCATATTCTCAATCTAATTTGTCACCTCCCTCCCACCCTGTGCCCTTCTAGATTCCCTATTGCAAATACCATTTCCCAGATCTATCAAGCTGGATACATGGGGACACCCACAGGCACCTAACTTTGCTTTAAGTGCCATTTTCTATTGCTTCGATATCTGGACTACCTCTTGATGTACTATCTTACTGTCCCAAATTGCATAGTCTCTGCCCATTTGCATACTGCTAAATTATCACTTAACAGTGAATTTGGTCATGCCACTCTTTTACTGACAAGCCGACTATGAGCAGAGATTAGGTGGGCCTCTACTACCCCTGTCCCTGCACTTGACTTCTAGGTAAAATGGGCTAAAATCTTCATCTTCCCCAATTCCATGGCTGCTTGATCAAAAGGGTTTCCAAAGGTTTAACATATACCCACGGAGGTTAAATTTGCAAGTCACCTCAGCCTCAGTTTGTGGCACGTGTCATATATGTGTCACTAACTCAGCCTACCCCTTGATTTTCACAAACAATAAATACTTAACATAATACGGGTTTGATGAACTTAGAGATCTGGGAGAAAGTTTCAGGAGTGGACTAAATATTCACAATACAAGTCATTTCAAATGGAGCAGGGAACTAATCACTCCTAAAATATCCTTCATTTCCCCTTATGTGGTGGATATTTACTAACATGTTTATGAAGCTGTATTTTGTTTGTTTTTCTCTGTCTTGTTGGGTTTCCCTCATTTCTCTGTTTCTAGTCTCTTTCTTATCAAATAACTCCAAATTCTTCTCCTTCCATTTTTCAGACTAATTCAGCTACTCCTTTCCCAAACCTCAGGGACATTAAAGCTCATCCGACTTGCTCAGTTAAGCCCATCAAGGCACAGAGAAAATGGCTCTCCATTTGATTACCTCCTCTTTCCTTAGAAGGCAGGTGTAATCATTTAGAAAAGAAAAATAGGTGAATTTAAAAAATAAATACTGTAGAAACAAACATTGCCAAGAATTCCTATCACATAAAATCTGAATCCTTAGTTTATCCTGTAAGAACCTACTTTCTACCCATGTCTTCAATCTTTATTTTGATGGTACCCCCACCCTTCTAATTCTCCAGGTTCAGGGTACTTCTCATCTTTCTTTAAACATAACAGCCCCTTTGTGAAATCTATATCTTTTTCTGGGATATCCCATGCCATCTTTTTTTCCTAATGGACTCATGCTTCAAGATCCTTTTCAGGTGACTCCCTTGGCCTCTGTGCGAGGTTAGTCTCAACCTCATGCAGGGCATGCATTTTAATAGTTTGAAAACATGTCTGCCCCCTTCACTAGAATGGGTGTTGCTTTCACTAGTCAGGGGCTGTGCTCTGGCAAAGTAGAACAGTCTCAATATTCTACTGTTCTACTGCCTTTATGTGAAAGTGTGACAATATTTTTTACATTATTTCATCCGCAGAGTTTTATAATCACGTCTCCTCAAAGTTGTAGTATTTTTTTATGTGGCATAGACCACATACACATAGGTTTAATTTTCAGAATCTCAGTCTCCTGAAAAGTGTTTTTATTAAAAAATTAAAAAAAAATAAAAAATAAATGTTATTATTGTTATTTTTATTCCAATGACTCACTTTGGGTAGGAAAATTTATATCCTCTAAGGATGTCTTAGAGATTTTCTGCTTCAGCTGTTCTCAACCTTCTCCATTCCCATGGCACACATGGTGGTTAACACTTCCGTGATACACACTTCCTCCTGCTACAGCAGCTCATGCTGGAAAATGTAGGCTGGGGGTTTGGTCCTGTCCTACCTGGTGCTAGAACAAGAATGCTCTACTTTGACCCATCGGGTTAGATGGAACTGACAGTTGCTTCTCTAATCTAATCCTCCAATTTTACAGAGAGGGAACTGAGTCATAAGAAGTTTTGCTGCCTTCCCTCATGTCATCCAGCGAGTTAGTGTCAAGACTTGATCTAGAGCTCTAAGTCTTTTGAGATCTAAGCTTTTAGATAAGGTGGTGAGAAGTAGAATTGGCATCTTGAGAAAACCCCTGCCTCCAAACTTATGTGACTGCAACTTGCTGACTTACACATTTTGGATGAAAATCTCCATTTCTGAGGTATTGTTGTCACATTAAAACTGACTTCACTGAATTTAACATACAAAAAGTAGAATTCATAAAATCATACTTTTTCCACAAATGTAAGATTAGGGCTTTGACAACTTTTCTACCCTGTAATTACTTGTTTGAGGTTCACGTAGATTTCACTCAAGGGAAGATATTGTTCACCAGGAATTTCAAAGAATTGAGGAGAATGTTAACTATCTTCAGGGTACTTGTAACAATGACTTCGAGCTGAGAGGATAGATTCCAGGTTAGTATCCAGAAATAAACATGGAAAACAGTTGAGTACAAACACAAACTTGTAAGGTCATAAATAATTTCTTAAAGTAGGTCTGTTTATGCACGAAAATGTATAGGAACGCTATGACAGCTCAAGAATGGTTGAGTGTCTCTGTACCACACCCGGGAGACAGTGGGAATTTTGCACAAAACAAAGGTCTATAATCAGTCTTTTTGGCAGACCAACTGACCCAGCGTTAGGGTTATCTGACCGGAAGAAGATAAAAACATGGATGAGCAGTAAGAAAGACAAAGTCTACCCATTTATTTCAACTAATAATAGTACAGCTTAATCTTTTAATGAGACATTAAAAAAGAGACACACACACACTTAAAAAAACACACAAAGGCAGAACGAGATTTTTAGCTGATGCTCAAGGGCTGAAGATTTAGGTCAGAACTGAAGTTCAAGGAGAGATGTTAAAAAGAACTGTTTGTTTTGAACTTGATGGAGAAAATGGATGCACACTTTGGTATCAACATTGTCTTATAAATGTGATTTAATAAAAAAAAACTGTTAAAAATCACTGCCTTGGTTGAGAAATAGATTTCTGAGTTGTCATAGGAATAAAACCAGTATTGTACTCATGAATAACTCTACCCCCAAGTAGCCTTGGTAAACTGAGCAAGATCAAGGCCAGATTGTAGTCCCTTGAAGCATTGATGATAAGCACACTATGGTTAAAGGACACAAATTACCCTTGGAATCATAAGGCAGGTACACTGATTGTGAGGATAATATGATTCAAACTGATTTCGGACTGTGCCAAGCAGGAAGAGAAAGTCCTTTGGGCATTCAAGAAGAACATTTAGACAAAGCAAAACAAGAAGGGGAATTTGTGGTTAGCAGGAAGCTGTTGCTCATTTCTATTTTATTGAAGATATAAAATGTTGGGCAAAAGAGTGTGGCCATAACAAGCGGAGAAAGACATTGGGGATGTACATGGTTTATAGCAGCAGAATCGACTAGAAGAAATGATAACCATCAGGAAACTTGAAAGGATCCTCTCTTTAGTTTCCTAAAATTATCTATTTTGGAAACTCAGATGGATTAGAATTATCAACAGAGACTTCTCTTATATTTCATTATGGTGCCTTGTATCACTTACCACTCTTTGATGTTAATCAAAGTGAATCCCTTCCAATTATACAGATTGCTATGAAAAATCATGAGACATCGCATTTTACTAAATAGGAAATACTATTGATCTAACAAGATCCATCGAATAATGTAAAAGGTCCATTTTTATTACATATTCCAGCTAGCGAGGTTGAGTGAATATACTCTGGTGAAAGAACAAAGAATTAATCGATTTCTGTAGTTTCAGATACCTAATAGTTTTAAACACAGACACGATCATTTGCTAGTAGACATAAATCATGTTTTAATCGCCTATATCCTCATATCGCAATGTTGGAAACTGTTAAGGATATGCTTAATAAATATCAGATCTTCCCTTCAGAGTTTATAATCAGAGACAATGAAAACAAAACAGAATACATGAAAGGAGAGACAACTCTATAAACCACAAATACAACGATGTTCAAACATAAATGCCTTGATCCACTAGAAAGGTAGAACAGATTTGCTTATAATAAGGGGATAAAAAGAAAATATCTGTCATTAGAAAGTAAGGGTTTAGTGCTAGCTGATTGTATTGAACAATTCTTTAATATCTGTAAGATGTGAATTTGTTGATTGATCTCTCTCTCTCTAACTATATGTTTATCTACCTATCCATCCATCCGTCATCTATGCAGTGGGAGAAGATACAAATGAAATGATCATACAAAGAGAGTAGCAAGCAGACACATGATGTGGTTCACTCACAGGGTATACAAGAAGAGAGAAAATAGTAAGATATTAAAAGAAATAGAATGAAAGACTTCACAACTGAGCAAGAGCAACTTACACATAATTTATAGAACAAATTAAAAAAATTGTATGGTCTCAGAAAAGTCTAGTAAAATCAAAATGACAGGTGAAAAAGTTAAGTTCATCAGAAGAACTAAAGAGGAAAGAAAGAAGGAAAGAAATATAATTGGGGATTCTGGAGAGATGAGTCTATGGTTACGTAAGCAGGAGTAAAGGATTACATATTAGCCATAAAATGAAATTAACAGCTTATAGGATCAAATTCTTATTTTTCATTGAAATAACAAATTGCTTTACTTTGATTATATCACCTCTGAGATAATACAATTTGGTCATTAAAATGACTAAAATAAACAGACAATAGAACAGCTAATTCACTTGTCTGGACCACCTTAATGATGAAATTGAGAAACAGCACACATAATCCAGTGGTTCGTGTGGCCATCACTCAACAAATAATAATTCGTTGCTCTTTGCAATACATGAGAGCAAGTAGTTACTATACAAATGCCAGTTGAACACAGAGTACTTTTGAAAATTTATTCGATAAAAAAAATCCATTGGAAGAGTTGAAAAGAAGGCAAATCAGATTCAGAAAATGTCATGACTGAAAAAGCAGATTTAATTAGGAACTGGAAATAGAATTGAAAAACAACCAACAGTCAGTGAGGAGTTTTATTTGGGAGTTTTGTATCGGTGTTCTTTACTGACACATGGATGTTGGGCGTGGGAAAAGTTACAGGCATGCCATACATTTCTGTTTAGTATGGATTGGTCATGCAACTTGTCTTACGGCCAGACGCGGCATCCAAGACAGAAGTGAATATAGAGACTGCTCTAGGAGATATGTGCATTCATTCAACAAACATTTCTTTTTGATCCCATGCGATTTTGCAAGCACTGCCTAGGGCCCCGGGGTTCCGGCGTGAATAAAGCATTGCCTTTGCCATCAGTGAGGCGACTGTACGTGCGTGAAACAGCTAATTTGCAAAGCAGTGGGGGTAGCCCCATGGCGAGTGGGAGCTGGGGGGGTGAGGGGTGAAGGGTCTCCAAAGCAGATGAGTTGAGAGGCAGACTAAATGAGGAAAGAGGCCCAGAAGCCAAGAAGAGAGAGTTGTGTAATTGGTTATCAGCAGAGTCAAATTCTGTACATAGGTCAAGGAGCATCAAGATGGAGAAGTGCCATTTGGTTTTGGCAGTGAGCGTGTTACTGGAGACCTTGGCAAGGCTAGCTTCTGGGAAGTGGCGTGGGTTGGAGCCGGGCTGGATCAGGTTCAGGAGTATTTTCACTGAGGAACTGAATGCATCTGGTGCACTCTAGGAGTTGGGAGAGGAAAGGGAGGGGAAGAGTTGTTAGAGGGTGTGTATATTTCTGGAGGCCCAGGGATATCTGAAACAGCAGGAACCCCCAAACACAGACTTTCTCCTTCTATTTGGTGAACACTCTAGCTTTCACAGGCAATAAGGAAGCAGGATTTACATCTTGAAGTAGCCTTTGTTGAGCTTGTTTGTTCTCTCCGGCAATGAGTCACTCTGTAACACTGACCCGGCCATTGAAGTCAGCAGATTCTATTTGGAGAGTGTCGGTGATTGTGGGGAAGTTGTTTAAAAAGTTGACAGAAAACATCGACTCTCCCCGATATGTGAAGCACTGGCGTGTATTGGTGGCGATGACCGAGTGTTCGCTCGGGGAGACTGTGAATGTTACACTTGAGGCAAAGAAAGTCTCGTCTTCTGAAGGAGCTAAACGTTCATGACACAAGAAGAAGTTCAAATACTTTCTATTTTGGTTTCCCTTCATTGGAAAAGAATTTTAAAGAGAAAAGCGGTTCTGCAAACACCAGCGTCAATTAAAATGCTAAGTACTAGTTACAGTTCCCCCACCTCTGCCAAAGGGACTATGTCCAATGTGACCAGCCACCTGTTTCCCTTTATAAGAGCTCAATACCACGGCCTCGTCCAGCACTCTGGACTGACACTAGATATCAGTGTGATGATGAATCAAAAGTCAACAGCAGTAGAGCTTTATTTACCAAGAAATGACATTTGGTAAGGTCATCTCTTTTCGAGAGAATATTACAATCATTAAGGTCGAAAGCTGTATCCAGAGCATTCTTAAAGCCGAATAAGGCCTGAGGTATGGGGGTACGGATCTGTGGTGTTTCCAGCTTGATCAAATATAGATATGTCAACATTCTGGCTGAAGATGTTTGAGCAGATAGTAATGGCACATGGTCTGTGATGGCTTAGCCAGACACAGTGAAGGTCAGAGAACTAGAAATTTAAGAATCAATTACGAAACAGGTTAAAGTTGGAGTCTATGGAAGAGTGTGTTTGGAGTCCCTGGGACTTGGGTTTTAATGACAGCTAAGTCTCCTAAGAGCTGTGGGACACTGATCAAATGACTTAAATTTCTAAGCCTCTATTTCCTCATCTGTAAAATGCAAATAATACTAGGGTCTACCTTATGTTGCTGTTTTAAGGATTAAATGACACCGGATACAGTTTAACCCAAGACTAGGCATATAGTAAATGCTTCATAAGGAATAGCCACTGTTTCCCTGAAATCAAACATCATCAATTTCTCATTGATCGGGAAAATACCAACCATTAGCATTTGGCTGAAATATAAGAGCAAATATAAAAATGAATTTATTGTATGAAACAGTTTACTGTGAGAATGCTCCATTTCCAGAACACTCGAGATATGTCTAAGAGACAAATGGCACCACCGATTTGGTCTAATCTAAGGGGATTGAAATGAGAGCATCTTAATCACCAAATAGATCCCAGAAAGAAATCCTGAAGTTATAAAAGTTGTATTCACTTCTAAAATTTAATAAGATGCTGATTCCACTAATGTTAAAAAATAAAATTGTCTCTATTAAATGTAGAAATTAGCTTTATTATACATATAAAGTGTCTCGGCACTCTTGTTCAAATTAATAGTAAAAAATTATTCCATTTAGGTTCTAGGGGACATATTAGCAATATCCAGATAACAACCAGTGCCCTTCTCTCCATGGTGTAAAATGCCCCACTCCATTTTTAGAATAACTTGATGGCTGAAGCTCCTTGCTATATTATCTCTTTTATGGTCCCTAGTTTGCCATTTAGTAGGGAGGCCCCAGAGCCATCAGTCAGAGCCAGACCTTCTACCAGTTCTGAGACCCCATGTTTAATCAACCCCTGTTCATGTTACTCATTTTTCCCATTCTTAGGGGAACTTTGCCAGTTTGAGATATGTCATTCTATCTTCAAATAGAATACAGAAAGAGAATCTGAAAGTTATAAAGAACGGATGGTCAATTGTGAAAGCACTTTAAATCTTACCGAACACTGTGGCTAAATTATACCCTTAAGGAGGACCCAGAAATTCATCCTGCTAGCTCTAAACTTGGCCTGCTGAGGGAAAAGTGAACCCCTGCCCTCTACCAAGCATAAACTCTATTTTTTTTAGTTATTATTATTATTTTTAATCCAGGGAAGAAAGAACATTGCAAAGGCAAACTAGGGTGGAGAAGGGGCCACTGGGGTAGGTCGACTGAAATTCCACTTGACTAACATTTCTCAGCCTCTACGCCCCGAAGTAACCTCTCCCTCCACTGGTTTCCTGTTGAACTGGTGTCTTGCCACTTGTGTTCAAATGTTCTTAGGTTATAAGCCACCAGAGGGTCGCAGCTTTAGGTCTTCATTAGAGCTACGTATCATGAAGACTCGCTCCCTTTCTCCCTGGATCTCCTTAGAGCCTACGCTGGATCTCAGTTTTCCCTAAGGGTCTTGAAGTCTGGGAGATAGGAAAGAAGGAAATGGGAAGGGGATTTGGGGTTCTGCTTTTTGCCTTTGTCAACCTCCTGTAAGTCATTCAGCCTCACTGGCAGTTAGTCTTTTGTGTGATGAAGGTAATTATAGATACCGGTTTGAAAAGTCCTTTGATATCCTCAGATAAAAGAGGCTTTAAAAGGGCAGAGGATAATTATTATTAGCAGCTCAATGATTCTTAGGTTTTTCCATATTCAGCTTCCTCCAGGGAAGCAAAATCCATCAAAATAAAACCAGTTTGAGAGAAAAGGTACAATACAAAACTATTTAAACAAGGAAAATGACTTCAAAAAGATGAGCCACATGAAACATAAAAGTGAAATAAAAAATTAAAGCAATGACATACTTCTAAAGAAATCTCTGTGCTATTGTCAAGAATGAACTTAACATCACACACAAGTTGCGGTAGTAATAATGGCATCTTGTATTTGTACAATGTCTTTCCAATAACCTTACAGTTCTTTTATGTCATAAAATGATACTTATTAAACCTTCAAGATGCTAGTGGGCTCATTTTCAGGTGAGATCATTGAATGCTGATCCACTTCTTAGATTAAGCCAGTAGAAAAGTGAGAATTAGAATCCAGTTTTCCCAATTTACAATACAAAAGAACGGAACTAGACTATCTGCCACTTAAAGCTGTTGGAATCTAGAAGCTAGATTCTAGCTAGTAGCTAGAAGGTACAGTGGACATTTTTGGTCTTTGTTCTGACTCTTGTCTTACCATTCAGTAAATATCAAAACCAATTATTTCTGAAGGTCCTCCTAGGCAGCTGATTCTTGCTAAAAGAATAAAAGATGGAGAATTTTTTAAAAAGCAGGTATAGAGGTGCCTGGGTGGCTCAGTCTGTTGGGCATCTGCCTTCCGCTCAGGGTCATGATCCCAGAGTCCCAGGACCCAACCCCCTGTGGGGAGCCTGCTTCTGCCTCTCCCTCAGCCCCTCCCCCTGGTTGTGCTCTCTCTCTCTCTCTCTCTCCCTCTCAGATAAATAAATAAAATCTTAAAAAAAAATAAACAAGTAAAATAAAAGCAAGCTTAATATCCACTGTCTAGCCACAAGAAGATTACAGTGTAGCTGAGGAAGTAAGACATACACAAATCAGTTCTTGAGCAAAATATTATTTTATGCTTTAGTATTAAATGCTATTTTCTCTGAAGACTTTTCTGTGATGCTGCTGCTGGAAAAGAATTTTTTTTTTAACTTCCGTAGCCTTCCTGTCACTGTGTTTCTTACAACATTTGTAAAAGGCATGTATTTATTTGTGTCTTTTCTCTGGAATCAGAGTTGAAGCTCACGGAAAGTAGGAACCGTGTTTTATTTTAAATCAGATTTCATTCCGTGCTTCACATGGTTCAGGACACAAAGTAAGGGCCCCATTCTTTTTGTTGAACGACATACAATAATTTTACAATACAGACAATTAATTATATCATGAGGACAATACATGCAACAAAATTGTTGAACCTGTTTTGATCCATAATGAAAATCCACCGGGCTCAAAACAATTAGGAAATAATCACCCCAGTCCTGATATTCGTTTAGTGTCTCAATAGCCTTAACAAATTTGTTGAAGTTGAAAAGTTTTTTTCTAACCATTATTTTTCACTGTTATTTAAAACTATAAGGAACATAACTTAATTTTACTTTCCTCCATAAACAGATGACATAAAAAAATAAAGTGAGGAACTTGCATTTTCATCCCGTCTTCCAGATTTTCTGGTCATCTTTGCAGACTTCACTCTGCTTACGTTAGCAGGCATAAGGAGAGAGTGAAGCAACTAAAGGAGGACAGGACCCATGAATTTCCAAACATATTTGGAAGAACAGCTAGTAGCCTGCTAAATTTCTTCCCCAGGCAGCATGGAAGCAATTTCTATGGGCCCCGGAATGAGGGGTGTTAGTGGTCTGGGACAGAGCTGCAGAATAACTTTTCTACCTCACCGAAGGAAAGAAGGGAGAATAATTGTGTGATAGCTCATTACTTTCTCTTGTCATTTCTTTCCTGTTATACTTTGTCCTTCATGGAAAAATGGCACATACTTTTCATGAACGTCTGATAATCACATGTTTATGCAAAATGTTTCTAAATTACATTGTTTTCCTTTTGCTCCCTGAGTGTAAAATAATTTAGATTTACATGTTAAATGCTGACCCGGAGAGATAGACATACACACTTAGGAATGAAATTTCCTTCCCTTCAAGAGGTTCCTAATCTTAGAAAGGTTGATTTCACACATAGAGACATATAGGACTTTCCCAAATAACTAAACAAGTACCTAAACTTGTCTTTAAGGAGATCAGTGTGCTTACATTGTGCATAAGCCTAGGACGACATTTTTTTTTTTTTAAGACTTTCAAAAATTACAAGTTACTTTAATTACAAATGAAAATTTCAAGACAATATTTAATTTTGAAAGAAATCACAACATATACCAATAACATTATTTTGTTTACATTTTTTGCTAATGTATACATGTGATTATGCCAAGTTCAAAATGTATGAAATTAAGCTTTTTTTTTAATTTTTAATTTTTTACATTTCTTTTCAGTGTACCAGAATTCCTTGTTTATGCACCACACCCAGTGCTCCATGCAATACGTGCCCTCCTTAATACCCACCGCCGGGCTCACCCAACCTCCCACCCCCTGCCCTTTCAAAACCACTTTTGCCATTTTGAACATCTCATCACCCTCTTCTGTTCTTCTGAGAGAGGGAGAAAAGAGGAAGGAAAAAAAAAGTCAGGAGTTTTGCTCCCCTGAAAATGACTTTCTGGAAAGGTTCTAGATTTATTGCGGTCATCCGGCACCAAGCACTTTGCAGGCGACACTCCACGTTGTTTTTCTGAACTGCATGACATAACTTCCTAAGAGAAGCCATGATGTCTAGGCCATCCAGGGTCAGCCAAGGTCAGCTCCTGTTCCCACTATAGTGAGGCACTGGAGTTGGCTTTGCTCAAAAATAGCCTGTGTCTATGTGGTAGAATTAGCTTAGCTTGATAGCACCAAGCCCCACATGTGGAGCCAGAAGTCCTGCTTTCAGAGGGAAAGGACTCTGAGCCCTCTAACATTGCTGTTATGCAAGTTTTTAATTAGTCGTGAGGGCACTGATAGCCAGTGCCCCGGGATGGCATCATGATGACAAGAGCGGGTGCCTCAGGAGGATGCCAAAGGGACGCATTTGAAAGAATATTTTCTTTCTATCAGTCCTAAAGAGAGTCCAAATAACAGGATCTTGGATTTCTACTGGTATAGGGTCATTTACCCCCAATCCCTATAATTTACCATAATTTGTTATGGCATTTCCATCTTCCTTCTTTTCCAAAAAGCTGCTCATCTCAACAACTTAATCCAAGTAATGACAAATTTGATTGATAGGCTAAACCTCCATTAGACAGATGGACTTTATACTTTGAGCCGTCCCTGGCACTTGAGTACATGCCTCAAGATTGGGTAGTTGAAATTTTAACTGTAGAAGAAACAAATTCAGTTGACCAGAATTATAGAATTCCTGTTTTTCTCCCAAATGTTTTCTCAGTAAAAATCTTATTTTGCAAAGATTTTTGCAAGAATATTAGTGTGCTATGAATAATGATTTATAAGTGCTGCCTAATAAATCACTTTCCTGGCTCACAGCTAAATATTAGTATCCCTTTTGTTTTTACAGAGAGACAAAATGAAAGTCATAGATTAAATTAATGGAAGGAAAGTGAACTACAAACTCTGGTTACTTCTACTTTGGCAAAGTGAATTATTCATGAAAACTCTATTGCAGGCTTACAGTGCCAAAGGTAGACCTCAGGATGATTTTTCTCAGCTTCTGGGCCCTGGGAGTAATTGCAAAGTGGGTAGCAATTACTTTTGGCACCCCTCCCACTTCAGATCCAGTGCCCTGCTCCCACCTACTTTTCTGGAACCATGTGTTTAGTAGACTTAGCAAAGCTTATGGTTTCCCAAACTCTTCTCTGAGTCATTCCCCTCACATCTACCCTGCACTGAAGGACCCCAGGGCCCATAGTTGTTATATTCACATCCATCATGCACCCGCACATACACATAGTTTCAGAAGATAGTTTTCTTTTTATGGGCTCAAGATCATTCATACCAAGGTACATGTGACTAATATGTTTATAAATTCTAAGAGAAGTCTGATAATTAAAATGAAACTTGAAATGGATATGATATGGTGGGAAGACAGTCTTTAACTTCCTTATTCCCTTGTTTCTCCCCTAATATCTTTCTGCCCAATTGTCATCTTCCAAATGGTACTGAGAAGAATTCATCAGCAATTAGTGTTCTGCTTTTGAATGATTTCTTTATCCTTGTTCTTGAGAATATAGACCTGTAGACCTCGGGCACAATTAAAACAATCTCTTATCATACAGTTTGAGGAAATGCTAGGAATTGAACTCCCTGCTCCCTAACTCATGGCAGGCAATATAGCATTGGCGGGGGGGGGGGGGGGTGTAGAAGAACAGCCTTTGGGTCTAACTGCTGGTGTTTGAATTCTGGCTCTGTCCCTTCGTAGCTATGTGACCCTAGCCAATTTACTTAACCTCTTTGTAAGATGGGAATGCTAATAGCAATTTTTTTGTCAGATGATTTTAAGGATTCATTGATACAATAAATATATAGTGCAGCACCTGGCATAAATTAAGCTCTCAATCAATGTTAGCTATTATTATGACTGTAGGCAAAGCCATTATTATATATTATAACACCATCTACCAAAGAATCCCCAAGTGGGCAGCTTCAGGGCTTACATGTGATTATATCCCTCTTTGAGCCTCCCGCCTTTTAATATTTCATCTTTACTTATTGTTTTTTCATCTTTCATTGTTTATTTGGGAATGCTGTGCATCAGGCTCTGTGCTAGGAGCTGTTGTGAGCTGTGCAAATATGGCTGCTATTCTGATGCAACTTTCAGGGCAGAAAGAATAACAGGGGGAACTAATTTAAAAAGCAATTTTAACGGTGATAAACCACATGTGAATAATAGGTATTATGAAAATATATGAGATTCGGGGTAGGGAAACTAACTACTGGGATCAGGAAAGAGTCTACCTTGAAGGACGAGTAGGAATTGGATGGTCCAGAGTTGGGGGTAGAGGAATAGAAAACAATGGAAAATGGAAAATGGAAATGGAAAATGGAAAATGGTGTGCTACGGACTGAATGTGTCACCCAAATATTCATACATTAAAGTACTAGCCCTCAATGGTTGGGAGGTGGGATCTTTGTGAGATAATTAAGATTAGATGAGATCATGAGAACAGGGGGCTCCAGTGATGGGATTAGGGTCCTTAAGAAGTGGAAGAGAAAGCAGAGGGTTCTCTCTCTCTCTCTCTCTCTCTCCTCCCTATGAGGATGCAGAGAGAAGGTAGCTATCTGCATGCCAGGATGAGAGCTCTCATCAGAAAATATATTGGCTGGCACCCTGACCTTGTATGTCCCACCCTTCAGGCTGTGAGAAATAAGTGCCTGTTTTTTAAGCCTCCTACTCTGTGTTGTTTGTCATGATAGCGCAAAGTGACAAAACATGTTGGAGAATGCATTTGAAGAGATGGAAGAAAGATGGTATGGCTGGAGAAGAGGAGAGTAGTGGTGGTATTTCAGAGGCATTGGGGAAGTGATGCAGAATTCAAACAGAGTCAGGGCATGGTCCAGAAAGATCACTTCAGGGTAAGATATTTGGACATGTTTGGTGATATTTTTGGTTGTCACAACTGGGGGTAAGTAACTCTACTAGCATCCAGTAGGTAGAGGCCAAGAATGATGCTAAACATCTTACAATGTAGAGGACAACCTCCCAGCAAGGAATTATTCAGCTAAAAATGTCAATAAAGCCAACATGGAGAAACCCTGGGGTAGATAGCTCATCATAAGGATCTCGAAGAGCAGGTGAAAAGTATGGTGCTTTATCACAAGAATATGGAGAATCCATTGGAGAGTTGTAAGGAAAGGTGTGATGTGGTTCTATTTTCTTTCTTAAAAAACAATCTCTGGCTGCCGTTGGAGAAGAGTAGCCGATAACCTCTCGCAAAGGTCAGATGAGAGGTGATGGTGGTTTGGACCTGGCTTGACTTAAAATGTATATCCCAACATCTCCTGAGCTTTGAACTGGGGAGTGAATGAATTGGATGTGGAAAAAGAAAAATAGAAAATAAAAAATAGAAAATAGAAAAAGAGAAAATAACTGGACTCCAGAGAAAGGGAATTGCGCTTTTCTTCAGAATCTTCTGGCTCTTCCAAAAGCACCTCCTCTTCTCCTTCCTGTCTGTGCAAGTCACTGCTGACTCTGCTCCGGTTGGTAGTTGTTACCACAGAGGCCTCGACACCTGCTCCGCCTTCTCCACCTGCTTTTTTCTTTTGCACTCGGCACTTTCTACTAAGAATCATCTCTTGTGGGCTCCTCTGCTCAGTGAGCCTCACTTTGGAACCAGATGTATGCTGATCTCTGCTGCATGGATTCCCAGTCTTGCCTGGCCCAGTGTGAAATCTTCCATCTATCAATAGTGTCAAAAGCTTTGAAAATGGAACATCTGTCTCCTACTTTGAAACCGCATTTCTAACAAATTCCATAAAACAGCAGCCTTTCATGCCCGCCTTCTGCCAGGCACGCAGTATCAATGTGGGCAGGAATTTCCAAGATAATCCAGACTTTAGGTTATCTGATGCTTTTAAATAAAAGCACTTCATCATGGATCTTGACAACTACCTTGAATAGCCATCCTCAATCTTTTCTGGAAAAAAGACAAGATGTTATTAAATCTAATTGTGATTTGAATTTTAAATTTGGAAGATTTTTTCCACTACCTAAATTCATAAATCAGGAGAAGTCCTGATTGGGTAGTGAAAAATAAGGTTGCCATATCTATGAGTCATATTCTTACTTAATAGGAACAACAAAGTAAACAGTCTATATGGAGGCAAATAGAGTTAGATGTTCCAAGGTGCATATATGAGCCAGTTATAGACTAGATCGTGGTCTCTTACACTGGGGTCCAGGACCATCTGGAAAGTAAACGTGTGAAGCAGCCAGAGGCCAGGGAGTAGTGAGTACCGGAATCTGCTGGAACGAGAGTGTATATATATCCACCTAAAAGTGTATCAATTAAGTAAAAAAGAAAAAATTAAGCAAGGTGGAACCAAATGAAACATGTCTATGAGGACCAACTGAACAATTACTGCCAGTTTGCAAATTCTGGCCAAAGGAAAAATAAAGACCTCCATTAGAAACTTCAAATGCAGTTAAAGAGGAAATATTCCTAAAATATTGAAAAACAACCAAAGATGGATGTATGGTGAGACGCAGGGGACAATTTCTAAATCTTCTCTTCCCCCTCTTGATGCTGTATTATTTATGGGGATCATAAAAGTACAGAATTATTTCTCTTGTTCTCTTCCTCTCACCATTTCTTCACCACCCCTCTCTTTCCTTCTCACACACACAACAAAACAGCACCATAATATTCGGGGTATGAGGTCAATCAATGGAAGCAAAGAAATATGTAATCTTTGCTGAACCGCTATCCTTAATGTGTGTTGCCGCATCTGTAAGCCCAGAAAAGTAGGTCATCAAAATCTGAAGGGACATATTAACTGTAATGCCTGGTGCATAATAGAGCACATTAAAGACAGACTTTCAGCCTTAACTCTTAATCTCTTTTCCAGCTTTGGTAGATTTAAAAATCTGATATTCCGAGCACAGCATTATGCTTCCCGAGCCTACAGCTGTGCATTGCTTTCTATCTTGGGAGATGTTTTTGCACAGGTCTGAGGAAATGCAACCCAAGGGAAATGCCATTTTAACAAATTTCAAGGGAAGGAGGGAGGGAGGTACTCGTCTTCTTTTTGCCGCAACAGGATTTTGCTGGGGTGGCAATGTTGTATAGTTATCAAACAGATAAATAAAAATGAAATTTTCAATTTAAAGGAACTCCAGTACTTTAATATTCATATGCTGCCATTTATTCCTTAAAAACCCAAAGACCTCTAGATGTAATATGTGCCATCCTTATCCCGAAGTTTACTTTGGTGGGGGGAATGTTCAGACCACTCTCGTATTTTCTCAACCATTCTCTGTGAGATGGGTAGAAATAAGGAGAGACAATCAAAATGGAGGAAAGGGGCTGGGGGTTTTGGCGGTAGCAGATGGCTCTTGCATTGACTGAGGATGATGGGAATACATGTGTTGTGGCCCCATTGTGCATATCTAAAAAGTTTCTGTAAGATTTGGATCCCAAGCCCTCACCGGGTTCCCTAATTCCGACATTCAACAAATACCGATGAAGGGTAGACACCATTCTAAATATCACAGATGGGGTGCTGACTGAGACAGATAAGATCCCTGTTCTCATGAAGCTGAACTTAGAGGGAAACAGTCTATGAACAAAAACCCAGAAAGATGGCACATATACTATGCAGAGACTTAGCTGAAGGCCTAGATGGCTCCTTGGGTTATATGGTCAAGATGACATACCAGTTGAGACGAGGGGACACAGAGGAGCTAGCCCTGGGAAGATTCCAAGGCTGGAAGGTACTGGAAACAGCTAGTAGGAAAGCCCTAAGGGGGGTGTGGTGGTTCCCTATGAGCACTGTAACAAAATATCACACGCCCAGTGCCTTAATACAACACGCATTTATCATCTTCTCGTTCTAGAGGTCAGAAATCCAACATGGGTTTCACTGGGCTAAGATTAAGGGGTGGACAGGTCTGCTTTCCTTTCAGAAGCTCTAGGGGAGACTCTGTCTCCTTGACTTTTCCAGTTTCTGGAGCCAATGTAGATTCCTCGGTTTATGTCCTCCTCCTCCCATCTTCAAATTCAGCAGGGTGACATCTTCAAATCTCTCTGAATCCAACTTTCCTGTCTTCCCTCTTTCACTTACAAGGAGCATTGTGATTAAACATTTGGCCTACCCAGATAATCCAGGATAATCTCCACATCTAAATCTTCAATTTAGTCATAGCAGCGAAGTCTCTTTGCCAAATAAGATAATATATTCACAGATTCTGAAGATGTGGACATCTTTGAGAAACCATTATTCTGTCCAGCACTGTGAAAATGAGCATTTCTGCATTCTGGGGACAGAAAAAACCAATGTGATAGGAATGTGGCTGTAAAATAGAAAATGACAGGGGAGGCCCAGTGCTGACTTCCCAGGGGCAGAAATTCACATTCACCATTTTATTGGATTTCCTAAAGATCTTATACTGCCACAAGAGCATGAGGACATTCAGCCTTTGGTGTTTCTGATCTTCCTTGATTAACAATAAACCAGGATTACAATTCCTTAGTCTAATTTTCTAGCTGTAAGTCCCACACATTTTAGCATTTTATTATCTACTATCTTTTTTTTTTTTAAGATTTTATTTATTTATTTGACAGAGAGAGACACAGCAAGAGAGGGAACGAAAGCAGGGGGAGTGAGAGAGGGAGAAGCAGACTTCCTGCTGAGCAGGGAACCTATGCAGGGCTGGATCCCAGGACCCCAGGATGGTGACCTGAGCCAAAGGCAGCTGCTTAACAACTGAGCCACCCAGGTGCCCCATATTCTATCTTATATTCTACTTCATAAAATGGAAGAATTTCAGATCTCAAGAAAATTTGAAAGATCGCTTCATTGTGTTCTTAATTTTTGCAAAAAAAAAAAAAAAAAAAGAATTAAGACCTAAAGAAGTGAAACATCTTTCCTAAGAAGCTGGACCTGACACCAGAAGCTGATCGTGCAGCGTGCCCATCCATTGCACGATGACCTTTCAGGTGTGTGTGTTACTTTTCCTAATCACAACTGTTTCTGTGGGCACAGGTGTTATGTTGGTCTGGATGCTCTCAGGCCAAGCATGCATAGCTTTCCATGCATAGAACAGTAGTTGCTGAATAATATTTGTTGAGTGAAGGGTTGATTCAGTCCATTGCCCTTTCTTTTTATCCAGAACAGATATGGTAGCACAGAAACCTCCTGATTCGGAGGATGCTTCTAGGTATGTGGCATTTTTCTCTCATTTGCAAAATACTTCAAATGGCTTTCATGCCAACTGGACCGGACAAACCAATCATATATGGGTGTGCATTACTCTCCTAACAGCTTACCACTCTTGGGGGAAGGTTTTCTTACTTAGAGGGTTACACTCTTACCTCTGCAATGTATTTTTTACAAATATTTCTTTATATTTTAGAGAAGTTTGAGATTTTCCAATCCTCTAAACTATCCCCCTCCAAATTCGACTTGTGGCAAAGGATATGTAGATAGAACAGTTAACGAAGGAGGAAACTCAAAATATTGTGAAAGAAAGGAAATAGTCCCACTGACTAATAGAAATTTGGTTCCATAGATTAGAAAGTTGATTGGCACCAGAGGTAAATTTTGCACTTTAGTATTTGACTCTGAGCTTTGTAGATAATGTAAAAGCTACCAGCAACTTCCAACTTGCTCCTAAAAATAACCTATTTAAGTAACTTCTGAAAAATGCAGGAAATGGGGAGACAAAGTGATTCACGTAAAGAGGAACAAAAGAATTTCTTACAGCCTGTCCTGGGTAACAAAGCTGGTTGGGGCAGATCCCAGAGGCAGAGAGGGTGTGTTTCTCGGGTGTGGGTCAGACCTATAAAGTTCAGGGAGGAAGGTTTGCTGAGCTCTGAGCAGGTGAATGAAGATTTATCTTCATGTCGCTGCTCCTTAACTTTTCTTAAGATCCTCACAGGGGAAATAAAAACATTTCTAGATCCTTCTTTAAACTGTGTAGTGTAGTCGTCACGTCAGACTGTTCACCTACATCTTACCAAAGGTAATTTATAATCATGCGTATACTGGGTAAATCAGTATATTGAACCAAAAGCAAACCACAGGTTATTTATACAGAAAGCCAGCTCCCACAACATTCTGTTGATTTATTTCACTTTGGTAAGAACTGAAGAGAAAAACAGCGACAGGGAACATTTTTTATGTTAATCTTAGGGCTTTTTGCTTTGTAGAACACTAATGTGTGTTTCCAGCATACTCGAATCCCAGGTTTTGAAAGTTCTCCGAACATGTGAACCCATTAGGTATTCTTAAAAATAGTTAACTAGAGCAACATTATATGGCAATGTTACATTTTTATGATAACGTCATTGTATTATTTTAACTTATTTAAAATTAAGAGCTTGCAGCATGCAGACTGTGACTTAATATCGTAAAATAAGGTCCTAGACCCTCAGAAGCTCAATAAATACAAACTCTGAACAGGTTAAAATTCAGCAAACTATTTACTGCTCATTATTGAAAGCTTGGGCTCAACAGAGACCCATAAGATTTGGCTTTTGCGTTCAAGGAATTTGAGGTTCCTTAAGATTTCAGGAATTTCAACTCGATATACGAGCTTCGGATCGAGTATGAAATATATGAAGACAATAAATCTATAGACTTGAAGCAGGAACGAAAATTTAAAAAAAGAAACGATTTCAAAGGGAAGTTGACTAGCCAACTGTTGATTGATGAGAAAAGTGTGAAAGATGACGAGGCTGGAGTAGCATTCAATACTAATCACAGTGACGGTCTAATGACAGATCCCCGGGTAGTCCCTGCATGTCAGCTAGAAGGCCAAGTCCTTTAGGTATATTTCTGAGCCTCAACCTCATATTAGCTGAACTCTGCAAAGAGTCATTAGCCCCATTCTAAAGATGAAACCTCCGAGGCTCAGAAACGTCTCAGCTAGCTAATGACAGAATTGGGACCCAAACATAGATACAGCTGGCTCCAAAGACTGCATTTTCCACCATAAAAGAGCATAAGCACAGAAATAAAAATGTGATGAGGTGGCTTGAGGGGAGGATACACTATGCATAATAATGGACAGTAAATTTGGATGGGTCTTATGGAGCAAAATTGTGGGGTGATTTAGGTGCCATAAGGAAAAAAAAAGTTCCGACAGGGTTGGTTCTTGGCTAAATCTCTAATTCTGGTGAACGCCGTGTGTTCTCTTTCTTTATTTCTTTTTTAAAGATTTTATTTGTTTATTTGACAGACAGAGATCACAAGTAGGCAGCAAGGCAGGCAGGGCGGGGCAGGGCGGGTGGGAAACAGGCTCCCGCTGAGCAGAGAGCCCGATGAGGGGCTCAATCCCAGGACCCTGAGGTCATGACCTGAGCCGAAGGCAGAGGCTTTAACCCACTGAGCCACCCAGGCGCCCCAACGGCTGTGTGTTCTGTGCCGATCTCTGGCTCAGAGTTCGGTCCCCGGGTAGAAATATACATATAAAGTCTTTAGCCTAGCATAGCGCCTGATAGATGGTATGTGCTTACTAAATGGCAAATTTCCTTTCTTTCTGGGGACTCTAGACTCCTTTCTTCTCTGATTTTAAAGGTTCTTCGGAGTAAGTAGGTCAACGGCCCAGATTTCCTCTTCCCTTTTTCCTCTCAAACCGGAACAACCCGAAGCTCATATTTTTGCTATCTTCTTTACACCCTGGTCAAGCACAGTAGGTGAAGCCAAACCCAAGACTGTTACTAGTACAACATGGGTGGGTAGATCTCAGGTAAAGCACTGTCTTTCAGCAATGAACAAAGAACTGAAATCTCCATTTGGAAAGAGGAGAAACCATTTTGAGAGTTATGCCAGTAAATAAGTGTTTCCAAGACTCCAAGTGCAGAAAGGAAGCATGAAAGGAAATGGAGCTATTACCTATCTTTACGCTGACCTCAGAAATGGAAGAAATGACTAAAAGGGGAATAGATATCTTAAAATTGAGGACAGGAATAACAGCTTGAAATGGATAAAGGATGAGGGTAGCTAGAGATGAGAAACCATACATGAGGCTAGGGCCTTTCAGATCAAATAGTTTTGGAGTGCTATTTTACGAATAGCGTAAATAACGTAAAAGGTGATAACCAGTAATGAGGCATTCGTGCATGCACAGTATCGAGAACCAGCAAGTAGATGACTTTTTAAAGGGTATATTATTCTTTCTTTCACCCAGAGCAGCTCTTCTTAGAGAAGCAAAGGCAGTTAACCTTGATTTATGCCAAAGATAAATACAAAATTAGCACAAAGAAGAAATGATGGGTGGGGAATTACGAGGCTGTGGAATTGATTGATTATGTCAAGCAATAGTTGATCTAACTTTGTACTCTAAATAGTTCAATACTAGGCAAAATTTACCACTGTCCTCCCATCTCTTTTTGTTGTTGCTGTTAGGGGATCAGTATTATTTTCTGTAAAAAAGGAATCTGAACGTGGTGAGAGGAAAGGGAATTTGTCTGGTAATGACAGGAGAGATTTGTGTTGATGGCTCAGAGAAAGCAAACCAATGGCGTCCGTCTTGGAGAACGTTCTTTTCCTCACTTTACAACCTTCGTACTTTAAGCATGGTAATGTCTTTGTCCTTCTAGTTTCCTTTTCTGTGCTTCTTTCTTTTACCTTTTCCATTTGGGAACCAGTGAACTTTATCTTCCAAAGCTTCATTTTATAGGTAAAAATCATTATATCTCAAAGTGTAAGTGAATATCCCATCACTCAGGCAGTAGATACAGATTCTCACATAGACACTGGTCCTCTTTCACTGTGCCTGCCCAGCCCTCCTTCTACTCTACAACAGGATTACTGTTTTCCCTGTCTCTTCTCTCCTGTCCCCATGTGTGTGCCCATGCACAAGAGAGGAGCTGACGGGTATGGACAGGAGGTGTTGTTACATAGGACTTTCATGAAATACTGAACTCATATTAGCTTATACATTCTCAGTCGTGGGTCAGGAGCTAGGAACCCAATGAGATAATCATGTTTGCTTCACTTAATTCATCTTTACTCAAAAAGAAAGAGGGAAAGACAAATTCAATAAGCCTCGTGTTTCTCATCTTTAAGCTTGGATTATGATAGTGAATGTAAAAATTAGACTAAGTTTGTCTTGTATCTTCAAGCTACCAGCTACAGAAGCTGCAAGAACCTTTGTACTTGGTTGAACCTTCCTGCTGGAGCGGGTGCCAAGATTCTGGGACCCAGGGGCAGGTAGAGGAGTGGGCTATAAATCAAGGTTCCATGGCGGTGTTCTCTTTGGGGTAATTAGTGGTTTGTCTATGACGATTGGGACTGAATTTGGAGGCCATGTTCACAGGCCTAACTGTCCTACGTGTGCTGCCAAAGCATCTGACTGCATTACTTTCAGAGCAAAGGTAATTAGGTGTTCTTGAGGAGTCCTACTATTTTTCGGATTGAGTAAATCCCAAACAGGTGCAGTCCTAATCCAGGGCCTGGGGAGGAGCCCCTGGAGAGCCAGCTGCCGTGCTGGACCGCTCCAAGAGGACGGCAGTGAGCCCGAGAGAGAAAGCAGCAGGAGAGAGCAAGGTTCCAGAGCCCCGAAGTGCGGTGGTTTAGTACCAAAACATGGTGACGGTGGGAACAGCAACACTCCCACCACCCCGCTGTGAAATGGGTGCCGGTACCCAGAAAGCCAGGTCTGATCACCATGAGGACACTGAACGTAAAAGCTGGAGGCTCAGTGTTTCTAAAGGAGTTATCTTTGTTTGTAATTTCCCTTCTCCTCTTATAAATAATCCAAATCCAGATGCCAGGATAAATGGCTGGGTCACTGCCCTGCGGCGTGGCAGGTCTGCAAAAATAGAGTAGGGATGAGGGAGGGCAATGTGCGTAGAGCAGCCAGACCTGGTCCCGGACATTTTCACTTGCGTTCCGGGGACAGGTTTGGAAACTACGAATCTGAGCAAGCTAAGGAGAAAGAAAAGAGTGAGGAGAAGGAAAGAGAAGGAAGGGAGACAGTGAGAGGAGAAGGAGTGGTGGATAAAAACTAGGGGAAAACAAGAGAAAAGTAAGACAGGGATGTATAAACATAGACTCTGGTTTTCAAACCAGCTTTGGCCAACCAGCTTGGACATAAAGGGACTTGGTGGCTGGGGGCTGACACAGGTAGGTGGATGGGCTGGAAACCCGCCAGAGGGTGTGTGTGGGGGTGTGTGTATGTGTGGTTGGGGGAGGGAGGAGGTCCCGGAGGATGGATAGGTTTTGACGCATAGTGCCCAGGCAGGGCTGACTCTGGGGCTGACCCTTCTGTGAATGAGAGCTAGATGCACATGCATCTTTACACATAAAAAGAAAAATGAGAAGAGAGTGAATTATTGTTTGAACCAAGCTCAACTACTCCTAAAATAGACAGAGTAGCCGAGTGGTGAAAGGTTAATTTCTGGGCCCCCAAACCCTCCAGCAAAGCTTCCAAGGGGGCTCCTCGGTCTTTGTGAGTGATTAAATGAATAGCCTGTGATCATCACCTCCTGGGTCCCAGAAACCAAAGCTTCCGTATTGATCAGTATTGAGCAAAATGAAGCGACTGAGATAGTCTATAGACTCGCTGGTTTGGGGGCATAGAAGTCTGAGCATTTTCTGTAGAACTGGTATTTATTGTATGGAGGGTAATTAATGCTTGCCTCCCGAACAACCTCACTTTCCCTTTCCTGGAGTCCAGAGCCTCTCTTTAAATAGCTAAGCCTTCAAGCTTACTGAATATCTGTCATTGATGGGGGGTAGTTATGTACAAATGTGTTTATTTGAGGAGGATACTCGAATGTGCACTTAAATTGCTTTGCCTTCCAGGGGCAACAGAACATGTCTTGGCTCTGCTGGCTGGCAGAATGATGTATGGGACAGGGGTCACCATTATTTAACTTGAGGGCCACTGAGAGGCTGAAAGTCTGGCAAGGACTAAGAAGAGGAGAAGACGTGGGAAGGAAAAAGGAGGGACGAAAACAAAGAGCAAAACAGAAGCAGAGGTACTACGGGAGGAAGAGGCGAAGTGACAGCAGTCGTAGCCTGGCGTGACATTTCATGACACCAGGACGATGGCTCCCTTCTCCGGATCTAAACTGGGTTGCAGCGTGCGGGCTCTGCAGCCGCCAGGACGAAGCAGCCTCTCTACCAGGACCAATTTGGAACAGAGGAAGAGCCCTCCGGATGGAAAGATCAGCCCCTGTTCAGGGAAGAACGTGCAAAAAGCACAAACGCCCATCCCTGTGGCAGGAATCGAGAGGAGAGGGATATTTTAAAGCTCCATTAAGAAAGAACTTTACTCAGGGAGGAGCTGTTAATAAGTAATGAAACAAAGTGCCTGTTATGGAGATTAAATGCCCCTGTGTCTAGGTACAAAGTTCAGGCTGCAAAGTGCAGCTGTCACCCCGTCACTAACCCCACCACAGCCTTAGAACCCCCGGTTCAAAGTGTGTCTTGCTGCCTTCCTGTTACCAGGCTGCCCCGTGCAAGGTCCGGCCAGGGTTCAGAGTTCAGTGTCTGACGCTCTGCTAACTGCCTTCTTTGTTTAGCTCGGGCCGGCTTTAGATAAGCCTCGAACTGCTTATTTAAGACGATTATTACATACAACTGACAGATTATTTTCCCAGATTCTTACACGGATGCTTTCTATGTAAGCTTAAGTGGTGCCAAACTAATTTCGGGAGAATCTGCATGTGCGCGGAAGCAACTGATATAAGGACGTGTGAAACACGAGGTCAAAAATGTCTTTCTAGGGAATAACCAGGCCCGAGCAGACACGCCAAACTGAGACCCTTTAAAGTAAGTACCTGTGAAGAAAGTTCAAAACAGGTGTGAAACTATCAAAGAGCAAAGATCAAATAAAGACTAGACCTACCCTCGAGAATCCATAAACCTTTTCCCCGTATGAGGGTCCCTCAATAATATTCCTTTTTCTAGGGAGCACCCTTCTTTTAATTGTCCTTTTTATTTGTCTACTAAAGACTCAGAAGGAAACTCACTTTTTCCGGGAGTTGCCATTGCTTGACCCTATCTAGCGACAGTCTTGGGAAGGTAGCAACCCATTAATGTTCCCATTTTATTTTATTTTTTAAAGATTGTTTTTATTTATTTGACAGAGAGAAGCGAGAGAGAGAACACAAACAGGAGGAGTGGGAGAGAGAGAAGCAGACTTCCCGCTGATGTGGGGCTGGATCCCAGGACCCCAGGATCATGACCTGAGCCGAGGGCAGCTGCTTAACAACTGAGCCACCACCCAGGCGCCCCTATTAATATCCCCACTTTATAGATGAAGAAACTGAGACCCAGAGATGTTAGCAACTGGCCCGGGATCACAGAATTCATGTATTGCAGAACCAAGACCACAATCCATCTTGTTGACTTTCCCTTCTAGCACTTTCTCTCACAGTCCTCTTTGATGCTGACAACACCAATTTTCTTTAAATGGGTAGGGTTCTTTTTCATTCTTTACCATTATGGAAGTGAACAGAATCCAAATAAAACCCAGGAGGGCAGGCCGTTTGGGAAATGTGGTTTGAAGGAGCACTTCAGGTAGGGGCTTAGGGAAACAGAGCCTGGTGCCATGTTGGCCCAATGCCAGGATCTTGTGATTCACGTTCCTTCTGCCGAACACGGGTGCCAAGGAGGCAGGATTTTAGGCTAGTTACCCAGTCAGTCGGTTAGGGTGCTGCCCCTTCCAGTGATAGCATGGATTAATATTTTACCTCAGAAAGGGGCACAGCCCTTGGTGATATACTAACGTCCCACAGGTTTAGAATTTTAAATATTCCTTGTGATTCACAAAGTCAATCTATTTTCTTTTCCCATATTTGTTTACATTAAAAAAGAGTTTAAGAAATCACAAGCAGTGTTCATTCCTTTGACAGTTGCCTGTCAAGGCCCACCATGTTCCAGATATTTATTGAGATATTTACGTGTACGTGTTTACCTATATAGATATTTTCTGCACCCACACTGTGTTCTGGAAAAAGGGCACCAATAATAAATTCAGATATGTTCCAATCTTAGTCCTCAAAGAGCGGGAACTATATATAGTAGGAAGAAAATAGTAAGAATGGTCCTGGCCTGCTGTGAACTGTGTAAGACTGTTGAATCACAGACCTGTACCCCTGAAACAAATAATACATTATATGTTAATAAAAATACATAAATAATAATAAAAAAAGAATGGTCCTCACCAGTGATAGTAGAGATACAAACAGAGTGGTAAGGGATCAGGAAGAGCAGGGAGAGTTAGCCGTGAGTCTTAGCTCATGCTCAGGACAGGGCACAAGAATGGGTGTTTGACGGTAAAGCTTTAAATCCACACAGACACACCAGGAAGTACAGATTATCTCCACTTTGCAGACAACTGTATTAAAACTCAGTGAAGTTAAGATACTTATGCAAAGCCACACAGCCTGTAAACAGCAAAGCACAGGTTTGAACCCAATTCTCCACCCAAAGAGAGGTTGGAAAAACACAGAACCAGACAAAAAGAGAACAGAAATTATCAGAAGGGAAAGAAGATGAGGAACCTACTGTCTTCTGAATGGCAAGTTGGAAGTGGGTAGTGGGGTGGGGGGAGGTCTCTGGGTGATAGTAGGTGTTTAAAGGCACAGAGGCATGGAGGTCAGAAACTAAAAGGTAATGCAGTAGGGTGGCTGATAAAGTAGGAAGCACAGTGAAAGGCCCACTCCTAATCCACTTAACACAAGCCAGTGGAATGAAAGGGTTGAACAAGTGCATCTTCAATGTTGTCTTCTCTTGGCTCCCTTTTCTTTATACCCATCTATATGAAAGGCGCTGTACTGTTCTGCTTGTTTTATAGTGTTCTTATACCCTGTTATGATTGCAGCTATCACCTATCTTTTGAAGACACACCCTAACCTAGATCTCTGGCCTAGATCTTTCTCTTCAGATACTGATTTGTATTTCCAGTTGCTCATTCAATGTATCCAACTGGGGGAACTCAGAGATCTCTATCTATACTTGCAAACTAAACCTGCAACCGAAAAACCATTTTTCCCTACATTCCCTCCGTGGACCATGCCATTTTATTGCTTCAGTCTCCCAAACCAGAAACTTGGACATTATCACTAATGTCTTCCTCACTTCCACCTGAGAAATCCAGCATATTGACAATCCTCATAGTTTTACCTCTGAGATGTCCCCAAATCCATCACCTTCTCTCAATCCCCTTACCCACAGCTTGGCTCATCTTTATTATCCCTGTAGTGATGGACCAATGGTTCTCCAGTCATGTTCGATCCGTTTCCTTCACTCCTATCACTAGTAGAAATGATTTGTAAAGCATGAAACAAACTGAGTCAAGTCCAGTAATGCTTCTTCCTTGTTTTAAAGACTTTAATGAGGACCATCTATTTTATTTACAAAAGAGTTTGCAAACCAGTTGACCATAGACTAACATTGGCCAACAGACATTTTACTTGGTCCAAACAAGTATGGAACCATTGTGTTTTAAATTTGAATTAATTGTCAACATAAAGGTTGGATGTTCCACATAAACGTGGTGGTTTTTGACTTCTGTTGAAAAATCAAGATCTAGCGACACTGGGCACTCCATCAGATGGAGCTCCCTAGCAGCTGCCTGTTATGGAGGGTCATCGACCTCCATATTTGATACAATTTGATACATTTTACAATTTGATACATGATACAATTTGATACAATCCTCAGTCATAGGTCATGCTAATAGTATGTACCCTTGATATGATAGAGTATGATGAGAATGGCACTTGATTCATGTCATTTTCCTCTCCCACAAACCCATAGCCCCAGTTGAATTATAAGAAAAACATCAGAAAAACACCAATTCTATAGAATACTGACAAGTACACCTCAAAATTGCCAAGGTCATCAAAAAACAAGAAAAATCTGAGAAACATCATGGCCAGCAGAAGCCTAAAAAGACAGGGTGAATAGATATAATATGGTGTTCTTGATGAGACCATAGCACAGAAAAAAGTACCCTAGGTAAAAACCAAAGAAATCTGAACAAAGTGTGGACTTTTTTTTTTTTCAACTTTATCGATTTACAGTTGACAACATTGTAAGATATTTAAAGTGCACAGCGTGGTTTGATAAACATGTATGTTGTGGTAGGAGTCCTCACATCTAGTTAATTCACACACCCATCAATTCACATACCTACCTCTTTTTTTTTTTTTTTTTTGATGAGAACATTTAAGTTCTACTCTTAGCAAATTTCAATGATGTAAATGATGTAATACTATGTTATCAACTATGGTCACCATGTTATATAATAGATCCTCAGACCTCATTCCTCTTATAGCTGAAAGTTTATACCTTTTACTAACCTTTTCTATTTCTCTGCTCCCAGCCTACTGGCAACCACTTTTCTACTCTCTGCTCCTATCGAGTTCAATTTTTTTTTTTTTTTAAGATTCCACATATCAGATATCAGTAATATCACAGAATATTTGTTTTGTTTTGTTTTGTTTTTCCCTGTCTGGCTTATTTTACTTAGCATAATGCCTTCAAGTCCCATTCATGTTGTCACAAATGGCAGAATGTCCTTCTGGGTCATGGCTGAATAATATTCCAGTGTATAAATATACCACATCTTCTTTATTCATTTATCCAGTGACAAACACTTATGTTGATTCAACATGTTGGCCTCTGTGAATAATGCTGCAATGAATATGGGAGTGCAGTTATCCTTTTGAAGTCCTATTCTCATTTCCTTTGGATTTATACCTAGGAGTAGAATAGTTGGATAAATGGTATTTCTATATTTAATTTTTTGAGGAACCTCCATACTGTTTTCCATAATGGCTGAACAAGTCTTCATTCCGTTCAACAGTGTATCCCTTTTTCTCCACCTCCTTGCCAACACTTGTTATCTTGTGCCTTCTTGATGATAGCCATTCTAATAGATGGGGTGACATCTCATTGTGATTTTGAATTGCATTTCCCTGATGACACTTTTCATGTACTTATTGGCCATTTGTATATCTTCTTTTCATGTACTTATTAACCATTTGTATATCTTCTTTGGAAAAATGTGTGCTCAGTTCCTCTGCCCATTTTAAAAGCAGATTGTTTTTGGCTAACAAGTTGTGTGAGTTCTTTATATATTTTGGATATTAATCCCTTATCAATATATAATTTGCAAATATTTTCTCCTATTCAGTAAATTGCTGTTTCATTTTGTTGATGGTTTCCTTTGTTGTGCAGATACTTTTTAGTGTGTTGTAGTCCCACCTCTTGTTTTGCTTTTGTCACCTTTGATTTTGGTGTAAAATCTGAAAAACTCACTGCCAAGACTGATGTCTGGAGCTTCCCTGCTATGTTTTCTTCTAGGAATTTCAGGTCTTCAATTTAAGTCTTTAGTCCATTGTAGTTGATTTTAGTATATACTGTATTAATTTGTTCATCACTGAGCATAGAATATTTTTCCATTTATTTGTGACTTTAATTTCTTTTATCAATGTCTTATTATTTTTTAGTGCACAGATTTCTCAGCTCCTGGGTTAAATTTATTCTTGGGCATTTTATTCTTTTTGATGTAACTGTTAATGGAATTACTTTCTTAACTTCTTTTTCTGATAGTTTGTTGTTAGTATATAGAAACATGACAACATTTTGTATATTGATTTTGCATCCCTCAATTTGACTGAATTAGTTTATCAGTCCTGTTTTGGTGGAGTCATTAGAGTTTTCTACACACAGAAAATGTCATATGTCATATGCAAATAGAGACAATTTTTACTTTTCCCTTCTGAATTGGAGTGTTGTATTTCTTTTTCTTGCCTGGTTGTTCTGGATAGGATGTCCACTACAAAAAAGTGAAAGGGGAGAGAGTGGGTATCTCTGTCTTTTTCCTCATCTTTTAGCTTTTTACTATGAAGTATGACCTTGGTTGGGGTTTAGTTAATAATAATGCATTGTTATTGATTCATTAATTGTAACAAATATACCATATTATTGCACAATGTTAGGGGAAACTGAGTATGCAGGAACTCTCTGTATTATAGTCACAATTCACCCAGAAATCTTAATCTATTTGGAATTTTTAAAATTATTTTTAAAAAAGTAAATCCATGGCAAAACTATAATGTAGGCAAGCTATTTACTGACCTATTACCTTCTTTTCAGTTCCCTAACTTCTCTAGTCTTAGTGTGTATTAGTTACTTACCAATAATGCATAAAGTATGATCTTTCATATATATGTTTGTACATTTACTTACACATGTGTAAGAAAAATAATAGATATATGAAAGTTTATATATGCGATGTATGTTACATAGGTATGTAATATATATATGTGTGTGTGTATATATATATATACGTGATATTATGTATTATCTTTGAGTTTGGAGATTACTAAAGAACCAAAAGCCTTGAAGAACTAAAAGAAAAAATTTCTAAGGTGAGGATTTAGATTATTTTCACATATGAATCAGGAAGATATCTTATGGCAAAAGTAGAAACTTTATTAGCATGCTTCAATCATAAAATCAGTCCTGATTATAATTAAGGCACAAATAAAAGACAGAGACACATGAAAACAGTTCATTTTGTAGAAGGTGCTAATATCACTTTCCCTATGGGCATTATGACCACTAAGCTTTGAAGAAACAAACTTATTAACAAATTTAAATATTTCTTACACTCCACCATGTAGAAATGGTCAGGTTCCAAAATTAGAGATATTGAAATTAATCTGCAAGGGAACAGATTCCTGCAATCTTCACAATACTGATTTGTAAATCACTTTCACTTTATTAACTTCATTTTGTATATTATTCCCCGTGGTCACCTCAGGGGGTGTATTGTTCTTTTCATATTTTTTCAAGGTGAAGACATTTTCACTAACAGAGGCTTGCTGACTTTCCAGAGGTTATCTAGGGATTCATTAACAGCATAAAAATTAGGCCCCAAATAATGTCACTGAGCCATTGCTATCCTATCCATCTTCCTGCTTCCCTCAATCCAAAGAGGCTCTAAATAAGGAGATAGCATAATTAAATAACTTTAAGGAAAATGCAAAAGAATAAAATCTGAGGAGAAGATGAAGAGAAATTAATCAGGGGGAAAAAAACAGATAGCTAAGGAATGCATGGTGTTTGGGAGACAATAAATTAGATTGCCGTTTGTAAGTAATAAGATAGGCAACAAGAAAAGCCAGGGATATTCTGGTCTGTACTCAAAGAGGGATAGATAGGATAAGCTATGAGAAAGTGAGGTTGCAGACAGTGTGATGCCCTGCGACCACGCTGATTCTGGGGGACCCATTTTGAGGTCTATAGACACCAAACCTGCAGAATTTTGGGGAGAGCTCCAAAGAGCAACAGAAGTGGATAAAATGAGAAAAGTACTCAGACTGCTTTCTCACTGTCCACTGCCTTCTAAAGGCAGATGAAGTCAGATGGAATTGACTTAGCAAGCTGAAAACTCCTGCCTGAGGCCTGAGTTGGCATGATGTATTCAATTTTTGTTGCTTTCAATTTTTAATGCAGTTTGCCTCTGTGTGGTTGAGGGCAGCCCTCCACATATGTGGAATGAGTGACTTAACAACCAGCACAGTGTATCCTGCTTACCCCCAAATCTCTCCACGGTTAACTCTATTATGTTGCTACCTTTTCCCTTCCAGGGCCTGATATTCTCAGCATGAGAGAAGAAAAGTCCTGGAAATGGAAAAGTCACTAAAGAAGGTGCGATTCCCCAAAAGGCAGAGGTAAAATGTGTGTATTCCTTGCCACCAAAAAAAAAAAAAAAAAAAAAAAAAAATTCCTTTAGCTCTCTTCTTTGGAGGATCTCCACAGGTTTGTTTGTGCACTGACCTCTCGGACTTCATGGAATTAGTAGAAGAGTGCCTGCTCTAAGAGATAGCATTTGCGCTATGTCTGGGTGACCAAAGATTGGTTATCCCCTTCCAATCATTATTTTTTTCTAGCTGATAAGTCTAGTGATTCTTACCACCTCTTAAGGTAAAGTAATACCACCTTCTTAAGGCAGGCAGAGCTGAGTAAGGTAAGTAGGAAGACTGTTGGTGGTAGGTGGAGGAAATGGCACCAGAGCCCTAAAATAGACAGTAAAGTAAGTGCTATACACTAAATGTTTGTGTCCCCCAAAATTTATAAGTTGAAACCTAATCCCCCAAAGTTATGGTTATTAGAAATTGGGACCTTTGGGCATTGATTAGATTGTGTGGGTGGAGCCCTCATGAATGGAATTAAGAGACCCAGAGAGTTCTCTCATTCCTTCTGCCATGTGAAAGATGACTATCTATGAACTAGGAAGTGGGACTCCTAGTGAGAACTAGGTTTTCTCACAAGATTATAAATCTGCAGGTGCCTTGGTCTTAGATTCCCAGCCTCCAGAATGGTGAGAAAAAATTTTCTGCTTTCCCTAAGCCACCCAGTTATGATACTCTGCTACTGCAGCCCAAACTGACTAAGAGGATGAGTCAACTCTATCTCTGTAGACAGTAGCTGCTAAGTGGAGACAAGGGAGGTTTCTATTGGGTAGGAAAGGAGAACTTAGAGAACTTTACCTTTACCTATTTCACTCTGCTTTAATTAATTTCATTTTTTATAAACATATAATATATTTTTATCCCCAGGGGTACAGGTCTGTGAATCACCAGGTTTACACACTTCACAGCACTCACCATAGCACATACCCTCCCCAGTGTCCATAATCCCACCCCCCTCCCAACCCCCCTCCCCCCATCAACCCTCAGTTTGTTTTGTGAGATTTAGAGTCACTTATGGTTTGTCTCCCTCCCAATTCCATCTTGTTTCATTTACTCTTCTCCTACCCCCTTAACCCCCCCATGTTGCATCTCCTCTCCCTCATATCAGGGAGATCATATGATAGTTGTCTTTCTCCGATTGACTTATTTCGCTAAGCATGATACCCTCTAGTTCCATCCACGTCGTCAAAAGAAATGAAATCTTGCCATTCACTCTGCTTTAAAGCTGATGACCAAGGTAGGTGAGAGCCACATTGATCTCTTCTTCTCACCTTTTGCCCTTCGCTGTCAATGCAATTTTCCCTAAAGGTCACGATCCATTGAGGAGAATGGGTCAGTCCCTACTCTGACATAACAACATGAAGAATTTGTCAGTAAAATTAATATTCTAAATGGATGGATCTGTGCTTTCTTTTGCCCATAGCACTGTTGGAATAACATGTACCATCTGGAAAAAAATAATTTGATCAGGAAGAGGAATGGTTTTGAAAAACAACTACAGAAATTGCCACAACTTGATCTAGTTCCAGTCCCACCAGAAAGGAGATCAAGAACATAGTAGAAAATGTTTGGGAAGAATTGAATGGAGAAATCTTGGCAAGTATGTCTCAACCCCAGAAAAGCTATGGAGAAAGAAGACCTTAAAGAAGACTTGGAAATTAGAAAGTCTTTGGGCTCCGGAGATTAAGGGGATGAAGAGTTTCTCAAAACGGAAGGCTAGATGAGCTACTTTGGGAAGGGAGAAGAGTCTCTGCTTTTTGCTCTGGGCCTGGACCAAAGCAGAAACCCATGCCTCAAAGAATGTGAACGTAGTTTTTTTATGTTCTATTACGTTTTTTGTCCTTTATTGGACTAACCATCTGAATGCTTCTAAAAATCCACCCTCTTCAATCTAAGATGATCTCGCATTGCCTCATTCAGGGTTTGAGACCAAAGAGATCTGGAAGACAAGAACTCCTATCCTTTCCTCATGTAGGTCATGAAAGCATCAGATAAATAAGAATTATATCCAGCATGTAGAGAGAAGCCTATGTTTATTATTTGATTTCTATCAATTCCTAATTTTTTTTTAAAGATTTTATTTATTTATTTGACAGAGAGAAATCACAAGTAGGCAGAGAGGCAGGCAGAGAGAGAGGAGGAAGCAGGCTCCCCGCTGAGCAGAAAGCCCGATGTGGGGCTCGAACCCAGGACCTGGGATCATGACCTGAGCCGAAGGCAGCGGCTTAACCCACTGAGCCACCCAGGCGCCCCTCAATTCCTAATTTTTAAATGTTAATTGCCATGGACATGATTTGACACAACAACGAGAAGGGACACTTGCTTAATATCAGTGCTTGTGACAATAGTTGTCCCAGCATGTTGCCTAACATTTAATTGAGAGCTGAAGAAACTCTTTGCAGCTTCAGGTCAGCAGTTCATTAAAACTTTTTAAGAGGAGGGGCGCCTGGCTGGGACAGTTGGTTAAGTGTCCAACTGTTAGTTTTGGCTCAGGGTCTTGATCTCAGTGTTGCGAGATCAACCCCCATGTTCATCTCTGAACTCAGTACAGAGTTTGCTTGAGTTTCTCTTCACTCTCCCTCTGTCCCCAGCCCCTCCCAACTCTTTCTTTCTCACTCTCTCTGAAATAAATAAAATCTTTAAAAAGAAAAACCTTTTAAGAGGAATATTGCCAGGCACAAATGTCAAGTCAAGGAACAAAGAAGCTAATCCAACTTTACCACAAAGAATTTGACTACCCTTACTTCCTGAACCTTATTTTCCTTCAGCACCTCAGGTGTGGCACAATACACAAAGGATTTCTTAACATTACAGATTAGCCAAAAGCCAGAAAAGGCAGGGCAGCCACTTCTCTCATTGTTGCTTAGAAGATTTCCATAGGTAACTCACATCACTGCTAATGAGAACTACATGAATTAATCCCCCAGCTCAGGATAGAGCTCAGACAGGATAGCTAAGGACACAGAACTCAAAATTCACATGCAGTCAGAATAAGACTACATACATTATTTCAACATGTTGGAAATCCATCTGCAATAGCTATCAATGGCTTTATACAACCAATTTATACAGTAAGAAAGTACCTCAGAAATGCTCTAGTGGATATATTTCCAAAATACATTTCAAAGCATTAGCCATATTTTGTTCATTGAAAGAGTATAGGGAATTATAAGGGTCAAAGCTAAGATGACATTTGTGAAAAGTGAATAAGCATTCAAAGAAAAAGGAGGATATCTAGAACTAGACCATCCAGTACAGTAATCACCAGTCACATTGAGCAGTGCAAATTTAAATTAATTAAAATTAAATGATATTTCAAATTCAGTTCTTCAGTCACACTAGCACTTTTCAAATGCTCATAGCTCCATGTGGCTAGTAGTTACTATATTGAATGTAGACAGAGAACATGTTCATGAACACTGAAAGTTCTATGGCACTGTGCTAATGTAGACCTTCCAATATCTGTCCCACCCCAATGACAATGATCATAATTTTCATATCCTGGCTAGTGTGATTTCAGGATTCAATATGGCTCCAGAAGAAATCAGAAGAAAAAAAATGACCTAGGACAATGTTGTTGCCACCATCACTGGCTGAGCAGCTAAGAAGCTGGTGACCACAGGGATGGGCATAACTTTGGAACCTGAGTTTTTCAGTGCCTATGAGAAACTCTGAATTGACCCTACAACTATCCAGCTAAAGCCTTCTTCTCTTTCTGGGTTGTGGCCATATGTTCATGAGGTCTGTTTGTGTTTGGTATCAGTTTTTGGCTACTTCTCTGATTATATAGCCAGTGAACACATGGGAGATAAAGGTTAGGAGTCACAGTCCTTTGTGATCCCAGTCCATTGCCCATTGTTTGTCCCTGTCACTGTGGTTCCCTCATTCATGTGAACATGAGAAGTTAAAGTCGGAATTTAGAGTATAGAAGCAGAGCATGATGTATAATACAAGATCTTAAAATTACTGGGACAATAACCTAAAAGCGAGTATGTACAGATGGTAGTACATGATTAGCCAAGACAAGGGAGAATTCATCTCATAAACTAAGATTAGTGGTCAAAACCATGTTTTGTCCATGATCTTTGTTTGCTTTTTGCTATCATTTCAAATCATCTTTATGTGAGTACAGATCTTTACAATAAAAAAAAAAGAAAGAAAGAAAAAGGAACAGTCAAGCAGTCCTTGTCTTGAACTCCCCTTCCTATGACTGATCCAGCCCTTGGTATAGAACTTGAGACAGCGCCATGGGAGAGGAACGCACCTTCTGTTTACAAAAACATCTGTAGAGAAGAGTGGGAAGAGTGTCATTTTTTTCTAAAGCCAGTTGTTTCTAAAAAGAAAGGACTAAGAATTTATTTTAAGATAACTCAAGTGATCATGATAGTTACGATGACCGTGACGATGATGATAGTCATGAAGATGATTTGCTTGTTCTTCAGTCGAGAGTGCGCAATACGTATACGTAGCTGATAATACGGAGTGATCAGGAGCACTCCACTGAGTCAGATGGCCCTGCTCTCCAGGAATAATTCTTTTCTAGCAGGTTGCTCTTGAAACAGTTCATGTAATTAGGTGCTGTATTACATCTCAACCCCCGTTTCTAACGACCAGGTAGAGACGACATAGAGAACTAGGAACTCTATTGACAACACAACTACGCAAGAGAATTCATACTCTTAGTCTTGTTCACGTTACTGAAATGAAAACAAATGAACACATGAACAGTTGTGCTATGTACCTGGAACAGGTGGGGGAAAGCTGTGCTCTCTTTACGCAGAAGTGCTACGTTCACTTGCATAAAAACCTAAAGTTCTCTGTGATTTGGCAAGGGAAGTTTTGAGTTTCGATTCAGTGACTGCTGTTTAAACTGCAGAGTTGATGCACAAATGATCCATAACACATTTTGACATATTAAATCATCTTCACAGTTCTAATATGCCATGAAACCCAATTTACATATGGTGGAGACCTAGAAGATAAAAAGCTGAGAGCAGATTCCTGTTTCAAAAGGCATCAGGCACACTACTTTATTTTCTTGAAGCACCACTAACTTCTATAAATCCGGTGCTGGAAAAGGTCATTAAGCTGCCAGGCCCTTCTTTCTTCTCAATCCTTAACTTCCCCCTCCTCTTCTCATGTGCTCAGTGGAAGTTCTTCTCTCTCCCCCTCCCATTCTTTTGCTTTTTTATCCCATAGATCTTTTCCCTTCAGCTGAACCCCGCAGAATCTTTGGACCACAACAAACATAATTATCTTTCTCTTCAGACTTGTAATGCATTTGGAAATTTGGGGGTGGGAGGAGAGGGAGCTATGGCAGGTATGAGGTAGTAATAGAACAGAGTAGTAGAAGATACAGTAGTTCGTCAGATTCTGGACCTGACCTGTTAAAGATAATAACACTAGGCCAAGGTGCAACCAGTGGGTGTGATGTGCAACTCTATCATAATTCTGGTATCTGTTGTCAGTTGAGCTAATACACACCCAGCCTCCCATCCATTCATGAGTTATGTGGTATACAGCCAAAGACATCACAGTATGGACAGAGTACAAAAATTGGCTTTCGCCACACGTCAAAATATATATAATTTCTTTGAATTAGGTCAGTAAGTAATCAAGTATGACTTAATCATGTCTCTTAGGAAAATAATGAAAATATTTTATGTTATATTATAATTAATATCAGCATCTTCAGAGATCACTGTCAGTTGCTTGGCACCAGATAAAAAGGCCCTCGTGCCTGCCAAAGTTTTGCTTGCCTCCAGGGTCTCTAGACGAGAGTTTCTCAACCTTGGCACTAATCACATATGGGGCCAGAAAATTCTTGGTTGTGGAGGGCTGTCTTGGGCATTGCAGGATATTTAGCAGTTTCCCTGGCCTCTTACCCACTAGGTACTAGTAGTACCCGCCCCCCTCCAGCTGTGACCACCATTGCCAAGTATTTCCCGAGGAAAAATTCTCCCAGTTGAGAACCATTGCCCTAGATTCACAAGGCATGAATCTTTCATCCCCTATTTCTCTTTTCTTCTTTCCTGGCATGTTCAGTCCTAGTAAGGTACACCTATCTTAATCCAACGGCAAACCTCTCTGTGCCTTCTCTTATCTCTAAAACAGATCCTGTCTTAGTCGCCTGAAAATATCTTGGCAATGTCTGTGTAAACAATAACAGAATCCTTTGAACTTCAAAAATTACATATAATGATCCAATAGGAAAACAGGAAGCAATGTAGAAAAAATAAAATAACTAGAGAGAATGGAGAATTCAAACCTAGCTTTCTAGGTCTCTGTACTGGGGAATCAAGTCTACATGAACTGCTTATGGCTTTGAGTTGACTTCCTGGGACAAGTTGAAAGTGATATTACGGGGTTAGCTTGAAACAGCCTCAATGAATAAAAGACCGGCATTTACATCCCAGAAAACTTTTCCTCTCATAGAAATTTATACTTTTTATTGATTTCCTATTGAAAGTATTCACCATGAATTCCCCATAACTTTTTAAAGTTTTCTCAATTTCCAAGTCTCTTCCTCCTTGGCCTCGTATTTTCAGCAGATAACCACATCTCTGGCTTAAAACTGTGAATGCTGACAAGAAGACCCAAGTCATTTGACACAAGCCTTCTCTCTTAATCTTTCTCCTTTCTTTTTTAAAACCTCTCCTCTCCCCACATCCTTAGGTATACTGAATTCTCTCTCAATTTATCCTCTCAGCTTTTTTGTTGTTATTGTTATTGTCACTGGTTTTCAGGGGATGAGTCTTCCTTTTCAAAACTAACCCTTTGAACTGTATCTGTGACTGCAAACCTTTGCATCTTCAATCTTCAATATCTTACTTTCTGCTGGAAACTTCCAGTCTGCTATAAATATCACTCACTGGCCGCTCCACATTTTGCCTGCCATTGTCTCAAACGTTTCTCTCAAAATTGCTCATTCCGTCTCCTGTTTAACTCTCTTCACTTCCCTTCAACAGACTTCTTTAAAAAATAACTTACTCTCTTATTTCTACTCTACACTTCCACTCTCCGGGTCTCTTGAAGGCTTCTTTTTACCTTCACAAATGTGCTGAAACACTTTTGCTGTCTAACCATGACAACTGAATCATTAAACCAACTGGATTTTTGGATCTTGACCTTTGGGAATCTGACACTAGGATCGCTCCCTGGATTTTCACTTTCTTAGTTCCCATGCTACTGCAGTCCCCTGATTTTCTGTCTGCTATTTTTGCTTATTATTTTCCCTGCTCTTACCTCCAAATACTTTCAGAAACTGATTTTAATATATCCAGTCCACTTCCATTCAGAGACTGCAATGCTGCTATAAGACAAGATTCAGACTCCCTTTTAACTTTATGGTGGCATTCTTTCTCCTCTGGAAAACTCCTCTTTATAGGACTCTCTATTCATGGTAGGACAACATCTTCAGTCATCTTCAGTAAAATCTTTTGAACTTGGAGAATTGTTTGACTCAGGCAACAGAGCTGTCACTTCGTGATTCTACCTTTTATTCTAAATATGAATGCCAATCTTGAAGGAAACAGAAGTTGTATGTGTGTGGCATGGGGGAGGATATAAGAATAGGAATTTTTGCCAGCTGGAGTCTGTTATATAGACATTAAGTATGCACCTGGGGAGGTTGGGATGTGGGGGAGAGGTTGGTAATCATTTCTGATTAATGTATAATACCAAAAAGTAAAAAATAATACTAAATGTTATTAGAATTTTACCGAGAAATACAGAAAAAATAAGCTAAAGAATTGAAATTAGCTCTGGGGAAAGAAAAATGGAAGGCTCTTATAATAAGTATTTAGGAAAAAATGAAACAAGATGAAACCAAAGGTGGAGACAAACGATAAGAGACTCTTAATCTTAGGAAACAAACTGAAGATTGCTGGTGGTGGGGAGGTGCGGGGGGGGGGAGGTGCGGGGGGATGGTAACTGAGTGATGGTCACTGTGGAGGGTACATGTTGTTATAATGAGCACTGGGTATTATATAAGACTGATGGATCACAGGCCTGTACCCCTGGGGGGGGGGAACATACAGTATTTGTTAATTAATTGAACTTAAATTTTAAAAATGTTTTAATAAGTGTTTAGTGTTGATTAACTCTTTAAAACTGTGCATATGTAAATAAAACCCAAATACACACATACAAACAATATCATCAATATAGTTAACCACGAAGAATAGAGAAGGATGCAAGAGATAACCTAAGGACAGCTTTGTACTATGTGGAAGACCATAACATCCTTTCTGGCCTAAATGGAGAAGTCTGGAAAGAGAGGAAGGAAAGAACAAAGAAGTTGGAATGGCAGTCTGGTGCTGATCCTTTTGCATTCTCCATAAGTTTGAAACCCATGGAGGCAGATAGAGAACATTAAATGACTTGAGAACCTCAGCACTAAAGGAGGATATGTCCCCTTTTCACTGACAACTGTGAGTGATTCTCTTCAACCTTGGCAGCCACAGCAGAGTAGCAATGGAGTGTGAGGCGGAGAGCAGGATCTTGAGATGGTCCCCACCTCCTCAACTGTCGTGATCTCTTGTAGTAGGAGGAGACCAACATTGTTCTTGGACCCTTGTTCTGGGACTCACACTTTAAAGTGGTACACACTGGCTTTTCTCTGACTAGATCCTATCCTGCAGAGCTAGAAGACTTTGGGACCAAAGAGACTTGCCCACCCCGAGATCACTCCATTCCTACTATTCTAAATCATACTTTAGATCCTTGAGATGCTAAAAATTCTGCCAAGATTATAGTTAGGCTTTGTATGTCTCTTCCTGGCTCTAGTCTCTGGAGTGTAAGCCATACTACCAATGTGTAAACTCCTAGGGCTGAGTGGTGGCCGATATGTTCTTATTTGTGTGTGTGTTGGAAGAGGAGGAGGTTGGTATGGGTTATAGATGAAAGTTTAACTACGTGGGCTGAGATTTCCATACAGGCACATTCAAGGCCATTAGGAAAGGAGCCAGTGGTGGGAGGACAATGGAAAGTGGCCCATAAACTGGGCCTTGCTTTCCCTCTGTCAACACATTTCTGTGTGAACCTGTAAGTAGTCTAATACTTCTAAATTCAAATGACCTAAGTCATTACAAAAGTATATTTGCCGAGGTGAAAGTATAGGATGTATTATATTTAACAATCTGTTTGCTTAGTAATATTTGGAATGACGACATGTGCGTCACCGTTTATACTCTTGCCTTGAACCCTGTGTTATGTGGCAGGTCTGGAGGAAGAGATTCAGAAGCTGCTCCAAAAGTTAGTGGGGTGCTGAAGTGCTGTGAGGGCCAGTAGAACACAAGATGTTGGGATGGAGATAAGGACCAAACGTGGTTCAGTCCTTGTGAGCAGAGATTAAGGTTGAGACCAGTCTTTAGGTGTGAAAGTGAAGAAGACAGCCACAGTTGGGAGAAAAAAGGCTGATGATCAATAACCCTAGACTATGCAGTAGCAGAATACACTTCAGCTATCTAATGAGAATTTGGAGGAAGAAATGAAGATTGGACTCCCCCTTACTTCCCTCCTCCCCCCAACACAGGTGACATTATAATATTAGATGAGTTCCTCTTATACCCTGCAGGGTGGCAAAAGGACAAAGAAATCTTTTGAGAGGTTAGAACAACTATGCTTAGGAGATTAAACCATGAACTGAATAAGTTTAAATCCTGAAGGATTTATAGGACTAAACTTTTACATCAAAGGGAATATTTTAAACAGGATATGACTTCAAGGTATATGCTTTCAATTTAAAAAATGTTATTATTATTATTATTATTATTATTATTATTGCTAGTGATCAAGGAGAGATTCAGAGGTCAGCTAGAAAAGTAGCACTGTTACATTTCTGCACATCTGATTAATTAATACAAATTGACTGGTAATGCTCTGAAATAAATACCCATGGATAACTTCCTGGAGAAACTGGGGAAAATTGGTCCTTGCCAGAGCATGGTAGGAAAATAATATCATGAATTATATGTCTTGGTAACAAATGGCTCATTAAATCCTGGGTGTAGGTGAAGTCTAACTTCAAAGGATTCAGAATCCCTACCTGATGGCCACAGAGACATTTTGAGATTCACAAAGTTTGGAATTTCCTGCCTTGGAGTGAGGTTGAAAGTGAAGGCTGACTCCTAGGAGTACTTTGCTAGTGACTACTACCTATGAGGTCCTGGACAACCCTTGCTACTCACAGACTCACTGAGAGCCAAGGGATGTTAAGAGGAAAGATCCAATGTCTTTGGGCAGAGAGAAAATGCCATCTAAGGGGAGGTCTGCTTCAGTATTTGAATTGGATCTGACCAATAGGGAGCTATTCTAGGCCCTTTATTGTATGGTACCAAGACATTAGAAACATCTGAAGCTGTTGCCAAAATTGGACATATCTATCCTATAGATCTGATTTTTTGACTTAATGTAGGTCATAGAGAAAAAGAAAGCAACGTACAATTATGATTTCTTGATTTTTTTTCCCATCTTGAGATAGCTGAGGATGTCAAAAAAAGGTATGTGATTTTCTCCTACAGTATTTCATTAAAGACCTGAATATTCAAATAACTCTAGAACCTATCCAAACACAGTTATAAGCCCTAGGCAGTGGGAATAAAAGCAACAATAAAATACAGTTCCTCACACAGAGTTTACTAGGAGTGGGAATGGCATCTAATAGTGCTTAATTGGATTTGTTTAAATGATCGTATTCATTATATATATGTTATACATGTATTATTACATATTTTATATATTTTAAATATACATATTTAGAAAAATGGATAAACTCAGGATTGTTTTATCAGGGATTTGACAACTTCATAACTGCTCAGATATTATATATAAAACATCTTTCTTCGGTGTATGTGTTTCTTACATGTATTTATTTTGTTCAGGGAAGGAACTATGAAAGTCGTCTATTGCAGGAAGGGTTCTAGTTGGCCAGAACCCAGGTGATCGATACATAGCAATCCCATCATCATATGAAAACTCTTTTCTGAAAATGATGGAGACAACTACAACCATTTCATTTCCATTGCAGGTGGAAAGTATGGCAATATGAAAGGCATAAACAACAGGCTGGGGGAGAGTTTTGAAGGCACGAAATAGGTTGTGTGGAACATGGATGACATCAGTTGCTAGTAAGATCCCACCGAATGATTGTCAAGCGATATGAGAGTCCAGTGGTCTGCTTTTCTCCAGGGGAATCAGGAAATGGGCATTGGAGATGGATTATTGATTTGAGCTACTATTGTCTTTTCACTGTGAGATGCCTCACATCAGAAGTTCTAGGGGCCAACAGGTCTGGCTTAACAGGAAGATGCTGGCTGATTGAAGGACAATGGAATGGTCAAGGTGGTATAAACCAGGATTAGGTCAAAATGGGCAGAACGGGATTAAGGGATGGAGAGTGCACCTTTCAGTCACGGGGTATTTGGGAATGATTTCAAGGGCCACTGTGTGGCTGTGTGAGAGAGAGGGTTCAAGTAGAGTGGAAATGGAAGATTTGGGGTTAAAGATGAAACTGTGAGGAAAATGTGTTCAAAATATCACCTAAGCGGCTATTTAATTTACCCAGGGTAATAGCAGAAGTTAAGAAGTTGGCAAATTAGGAGGAAATACATGGTCCAGGTGCCCAGATTGGATGTTAGTAAAAGGTATTAACAACATGAATTGCTAGTTGACATCAGTCCCCAAAGACAGATTTTGACATGTAGGGGAATAATGGCTTAGTGTAAAAGTCCCAAGAGGGGTAGGAAGAGACACCAGCATGCCTTCTTTTCATTAAAAAGGTCTTCATAGGCAGTGCTGGTCTTGGAGACTATTTGATTTTAGTTAAATCCAGAAGGTGCAGAAGCATTCTGTGTAGAGCTTTCCAGTGGAGGTGTTTTGTGTCATAGCATGGGGACCACCGAGGCCATGACAGAAGAAAGCAGAGAGAAATGCACAGGCAGAAGGGAAGTTAGGGACTGAGAGTAGGGGAGAGGGTAGATGGTCAAAGGGACTTGAATGTCCGGCAGGGACTGAGAATAAACAGGGGTGTGAGGTCTGGTAGGATTAGCTGCTCTCCAAGTTCCAAGTAGAGCAGAGGTACAGAGCGGTTTCCTACCCCTGTTGGCTCAGGCCCCTGGGGGTGTGACCAGAGGCTTCGTGATGAGCAAATTGTGATTTTTTTTTTTTTCAGCTCTCCAAACAGACTCTTCTTGGTGGGACATTCCTGTGGTGCCTTTGAAGAGATCCCAGGTCAGGCATATGCAGATAAGGAGAGTGAGTGTCCCGGAGGGATGGGCCGTTTCTCAACACTCTCAAAAGCCAGGGGTGGCCTGATTCAGTCACAGCTTTGAAGAAATTCTAGCTACAGATGAAGGGGTATAACTTGTTTTCCAGCCCACTTTTTTTTCCTTTATTCATTTATTTGACAGAGAGAGAGTGAGAGAGGGATCACAAGCAGGCTGAGGGGCAGGCAGAGGGAGAGGGGGAAGCAGGCTCCCCGCTGAGCAGATAGCCACATGGGGCTCAGTCCCAGGACCCTGGGATCACAACCTGAGCCAAAGGCAGGCACTTCGCTGACAGAGTCGCCCAGGCACCCCTCCCTGCCCATTTTTTTAAACGAGAGTATCATAACTGCTCGAGCTTGTAACTAAGGGCTTTCGAAGGAGTCCACCTCGGTTGCCCTTCCTGTCTTTGAAGTCGGAGCTAAAATGTGAGCTCCTTGGTTGAACTACTACCAACTGAAGCACTTTAACGAAATTCAAAGATATAGCTGCAGAAAAAACAACAGGCTTGTGAGGAATCCTCACACACATCAGCTGCTTTGACGGGCTCAGGTCCACACTTCCTCAGCTATATTCTACGTTAGGGTTTTTTCTGAGTGGGCCTGTGGAAGGAGACTTAGAACTCTAGGATGCGGGGTTTGGGCTGGTAGATGAGAGAGAGAATGAGAGAGAATGAAGGAGAGGAGGAGGAAGAGAGAAAGAGAGAAAGAGTGCTTGTCTTAAGTGAAACTGTGTGCCTGATGTGGAACTAAGGCCTGAAAAAGGTCTTCTCAGCCCTGCCACCACCCCGGCTGCCACAGGTGTCCTGGGTGATAAAGCAATTCCTTTGTTCTGCAGGATAACCCAATCTGAAATAAATATACATGGATTTAAAATAATACATTAATTTGAATTCTCTAGGTGGAACTACTTTGATGGAAATTTCCTTAAAAAAGCAACACATGATTTGCCTCTGCATCTAATCAGCCAATCAGACACCCCCATGCTGATTACTTAATAAACTGGAATTTTAATGCAAAAATTTATGATTATCAACAATTCTTCTGCCCCCCTACACCCCCAACCCAACCACTTTGTACTTATAATTCTTAACAAATTAATCTTTTCTTCAATCATATAACAGAATTTGTTAATCAAAACTGAATTTCTGGCCAAATATCTCAGAGCAGCTTGTAAAGCGCACAGTCAAGCAGATAAGACCAAGCTGATGACTAAGTAAGTGGTTCTCTTGTCACTATCAAGAAGAAAATAATACAGGTGGTTGTATGAACAGAAAATCAAAGGCCAGGCCTGCTGGTCTCGAGGCAGAGACGAAAAGATGAAAGAAAGCACATGGAGTGGGCTTATGCTGTCCCCATGGTCTAGGTCACTGAAGTGTCCAGGGACACTCTTCACCATGGGAGCACTGACCCAGTGTGGGGTGAGGAACGAGACAAGCTGGGTGGTCCTGGGCTGGACTTGGTGAGTTACCATTGCTCAGTCTGCCTTAACAGACTCGTGGCATTTCAGGTTATTCTCAGTGCTCTTTTGTCTGCCTTTCATCTGGGTGGAATTCAAGTGTGGGATAAAACTGAGGAAGTATGGATCTTAGCAGAAGTCAAAATAGTCTGTGGGCCTAAGTTACACATGTATGAAATCATTTATGGAAGGAGCCTATATTGGCTGAACAGATCCAATGTGTTTTCTAGAGAAAGGGTATGTTGACTACATAATTAATTTACAAGATCTCATACAAAGTTTCCTGAAGTGAATGAGTCCTGTCTATGACTCATTTAAGAAGTAGTAAGCAGGGACGCCTGGGTGGTTCAGTCGGTTGAGCGGCTACCTTTGGCTCCAGTCGTGATCCCAGTGCTCTGGGATCAAGTCCCATATTGGGCTCCTTATTCGGCAGGGAGCCTGCTTCTCCCTCTGCCTCTGCCTACCACTCTGCCTGTCTGTGCACTCTCTCTTTCTCTCTCTCTCTCTCTGACAAGTAAATAAATAAAATCTAAAATATAAAAATAGGGCCCCTGGGTGGCTCAGTGGGTTAAGCCTCTGCCTTCGGCTCAGGTCATGATCTCAAGGTCCTGGGATCGAGCCCCCACATCGGGTTCTCTGCTCAGCAGGGAGCCTGCTTCTCCCTTTCTCTCTGCCTGTCTCTCTGCCTACCTGTGATCTCTCTCTGTCAAATAAATTAATAAAAATCTGTAAAAAAAAATGAAAAAAGTAATAAGCATGATTCTTTTATAATCCATGTATATTAGTTAGAATGATTTTACCCTATAGTATAATAGCACCTATTTCATGGGATTGGTGTGAGCAATCATTGAGCCGATAGCTAGGAAGGGTGTGAAATTGTGCCTGGTTCCCAGACATAAGACAGCAAACAGTAGCTATTATCATCATCACTCTGTAAGGTAAATAACCCCCTTCTTACAAAAGAGGAGTTTGAATTTCAGAGCATTTTAGTGACTTGCACAAGATGCAAATTAAATCACTGGATCAAGAGTGCTGCCAGGTCATATTGAAATTACCTGAACCATTGGCCCACTCTTAAATCTATTTCCAAACTCATAAATACAAAGCTGTAATTGAAACAGACTCACATGTGGGTGGTCACAAGAGACGCAGAGCAGAATGTTGTCAAATCACATTTTACACTAAACGCTGCTGCAGCAGGAATGAAGTTGGAGACTTAAGCGGCTCATCCTCATAATTCAGACCTTTTGCTGATGTCTGGAAACCTTGCAAAAATGATCCTTCAAGGGTCTGTTTGCATGAGCAACCAGAGACCCCCAACTGGAAGAATTCATTGTGAGAAAACAAGAGATTCAAGGTGCATAAAATGGGTTTCATAATTGGATGTTGTTAGAGGGGAGAGAAAATTTTTGAGTACCCTGATGAATTGTAAGCAGGCTGCCTTCCAAGTCAGACCTCCTCACCCTTGCAATTCTGTGTCTACGGGAAGAGAAGGAAGGAGCAATAAAAATCTCAGGATCAGAAAAATCTCTATGATCAATTTAATTTTTTTTTTTTTCCCAGAGAGAGAGAGAGAGAGTGGAGAGGGAGGGGCAGAGGAAAGGGGGGAGAGAGACTCTCCAGTTGACTCCCTGCTGAGCGCAGAGCCTGATGGCCCTGAGATCATGACCTGAGCTGAAATCAAGAGTAGCCAACTGAGCCACCCAGGTGCCCCTCTCTATGAGCTATTTAAAGTAAAGATTAGTCATGGGCACTCAGTAACAGAATACAGCAATCCCTCCTTATCCATGGGGGATATGTTCCAAGACTTCCATTGGATACCTGAAACTGAGATTGTACTAAACCATAGGAACACTACACGTTTTTTTCTTATACATACGTATATGGTAAAGTTTAATTTGAAAATTAGACACAGAAAGAGGTTAATAATAACAAATAATAAAATATAACAATTATAACAATAGAGTGTAATAAAGGTTTCATGAATGTGGTCTCTGTTTCTCAGAATATCTTCTCGTGTTGTACTCATCCTTCTTGTGATGATAGGAGACGATAAAATGCCTCCATGATGAGACGAATGACATGGGCACTGAACTTAGTTTTAAGTTATTATTGACCTTCTGATCATCTACTTCCAACATGGTTGACTGTGGGTAACCAAAACCATGGATAAGGGCGATTGCCGTATAGTGTTTATAGTGTATAACCTAAGTAGCAGGAAGGATGTAGTAGAACAAGTTGGCATTCAGGAAAAAAGAAGACAGGCCAAAACACATCACAGGAGCATCAGAAGAGGTCCTCAGAGCCCTGGACAGAAAGCTACAAGTGTTTTTCACCATCAAGATAGCAGGGTGGGGGCTTGGGTCCCACTGAGTCCACATTCCAAGATGAAGGGGGTAATGGTGGATGCCTCATGGTACGCAGGAGAGCTGCATTTAGGAGCACACATAAAACGGAGCTTCCTTAGCAAATTAGAGACATTTGAAAAGGATTGAACTAATTCTACAGATCAGTTGTGGGATAGGCACCAAACTCTATTTAAACATGGTTATTTTGCTTTAAGCTTTTCCTAAAGGTTGATGGTATACTAATTCATTCTTATATTAACTTACTGAGCAGCACTGTGCTAGACAGTGTGGATAGGTCATGGAATAGAATTATTACAGTTTTTATTCTCAGGGGCTTACAGCTTTGTAGAGGAATGTAAGCTCCTTGAACACAGGCACTTTATCTGTTGTGTTTATTTTTATGCTTTAAGACTAAAAAGGAGTATGTGGGCTGGAAGAGGAAATTATAAAACAATTTACTGAGATAACAAAAAATTTAAATAAAATAATAAATAAATAATAAATAATTTTTATTTAAAATTTTTTATTAAAAAATGAAAAACAAAATAAAAATAATTTTTATTAAAAAATAAAATGAAACAAAATAAAATAAATTGAGAATGAGATGTATTGTACTGCTAGGTATATATCCAAAATGATTGAAAACATATGTCCAGACAACATGTGAATATATGTTATACACATATTCATAGCAGCATTATTCATAATAGCTGAAAAGTAGGAACAACCTTAATGTTCAACAGTTAATGAATAGAAATGTAATATGTCTATAGGAAGGAATATTATTTAGCCATGAAAAGGAATGAAGTACTGATTTATGCTACAACATAATGACTGGATAACTGGATGAACCTTGAAAACATGATGCTAAGTGAAAGGAGGCAGTCACAAAAACCACATACTGTATGATTCCATTTAATGAAATGTCCTGAATGTGTAAATCCATAGAGATAGAATGTAGGTTTGTGATGGTCAGGGACTGGGAGGAGAGGGATGGGATTGGGAATGACTACTAAGGGGTATGGACTTTCTTTTTGGGGTGATGAAATGTTCCAAAATGTACTGTGGTCATGGCTGCACAACTCTGTGGATATACTAAAAATCTTTGAATTATAGATTGATTTTTTAAAGGTTTTAATTATTTATTTGACAGAGAGGGAGTGAGAAAACACAAGTAGGGGGAAGAGCAGGTAGAGGGAGAAGCAGGCTCCCCTCTGAGTAGGGAGCCTGAAGTGGGACTTGATCCCACAACCCTGGGATCATGACCCGAGCAGAAGGCAGACGCTTAATGGCTTACTGACCCAGACACCCCTGTAGATTGATTTTGAGTGAATTTTTATTCATTATGAATGAATGAATTGCATGGTTCTCTTAAAATGAATTATATTTAAATAAAGTAAGAGAGGGAGAGACAGAAAGAGAAGGTAATACCCGTAGGTTACTGTGGAAACTCACAAATGTACCACCATAACCAATGCAAAAGTAAATTATTCTTAAATTTAACTTTAATTCATCCTCCCACCTAGAGAATGTTTGAAATTATGCTCCTATAGAGATTTGCTACAGATCCAAAATGAGAGAAAAATCTCATTCAAAAATGACTTCTCAAACCTTCCTTCCTCGCATCTGGGGTCATGTGACTGCTATCTGCAGCCTCAGTTCAGCCTTAGGGTCTAAAATTTACCTTGATCTTGATCAAGGGACATTTTCTGAACTCCAGTTCAATATTCCAATGATTTAGCATTATTTCTACCTTTCTACCAGTCTGGTTCTGATCTAGAATTTGCATGTAAGCCTTATTCTTGAGTCTGAATCCCCAAGTTGTCTTTGCAGTTCTGGGCTCATGCCTGTTTCTCTTACTACACTTACTTAACCTGAGACTGAACTTATTTGGATTGAGGCCTTGCCTGGCTTTTCTGGGCTTTTCCAGGCATAAGGATTTGGTCCTTGGTTATCATTGGGTCTTGGACAGACTTCCCAGATGCCGACCCCCATTTAGTACTTCTAGCCATGCCTTGTAGCATTATTGGACTTTGACAATGACATATGCTGGGCCACATGCCCTCCACCCATCTTCAGTCATTCAAGACACCGCATTCCAGCGATCTGGCTGAACTTACTTCCAACACTGCTGAACCTGTCTTCTTCCTTTCTGCTTCTTCAGTTGCACACTGCAGGTCCCAGATCATGCCAGTGACACCAATCCTGGTATGACTAAATTTTTTTTTATGCCTAGATGTGTTATCAGGATAATTTTGGCTTTGACAAAAATTTAAATTTTTTCATCCAATTTATCTTTTTTCAAGATTCAACAGATATGCATGTTTTAATTCAAGGCTGAGGGCTTATCATATGAGAGGTATTGTCATAGGTGCTAGATATACAAAGCTGAAAAGTAAAACTCCTACTTGAAATAATGAGGATGATGATGATAGTAACACCTAATATTGCTGAGTATTTACGAAGCACAGTTACTAGACCAAGGGGTAGAGCTTCACTATCTCATTTATTTTCCATAACAATACTTTCTTGTAGATTCTAATATTATTTGCATTTTAAAGATGAGAAAACTGAGATTCAGGAAGTTACATGCCCAGGATTCAACTCTTAAGACTATTTAATTCTTAATACTAAGCTCTTAATCAGTGCGTTATACCATCCAGAGAACCTAGATTCTAGTGAGAATCAAAAATACTGTGCTCAGATATCACAAAGCAATCTTATATTGAGGTAACATTTGATCTTAAAATGTCTGTTGAAAGAACTATGAACAGCCTTCCTACTCTCATTCTTTTTTTTTTTTTAAAGATTTTATTTATTTATTTGACAGAGAGAAATCACAAGCAGGCAGAGAGGCAGGCAGAGAGAGAGGAGGAAGCAGGCTCCCCGCCGAGCAGAAAGCCTGATGTGGGGCCTGAACCCAGGACTTGGGATCATGACCTGAGCCGAAGGCAGCGGCTCAACCCACTGAGCCACCCAGGCGCCCCCCTACTCTCATTCTTAAGGTGATATATCCATGGTTAAGAACTAGAGTTCCACAAGATAAGGACTGATACCAGAGGTCAAGTTCAAGAATGTTATTAAGGCAGGAGGAGCAGGTGAGTCCTAGCTGTCCAAACAACCCACAGGTGCATAGCCCAGGGTTCAAAAATCACAGACCACTGGGGCGCCTGGGTGGCTCAGTGGGTTAAGCCGCTGCCTTCGGCTCAGGTCATGATCCCAGGTCCTGGGTTCGAGCCCCACATCGGGCTTTCTGCTCAGCAGGGAGCCTGCTTCCTCCTCTCTCTCTGCCTGCCTCTCTGCTTACTTGTGATTTCTCTCTGTCAAATAAATAAATAAAATCTTTAAAAAAAAAAATCACAGACCAGTTTGAACTACAGTATTTTTGCATCTAGATAGGGGCTCTGAGTAACAGACATTGGGGAATCAAGGTTAATAATAAGCATGATGGTGAGCCAAAAGTTCTGTAATGTGAAGAAACTTTCAGAATTCCTTCCCAGACCGATTCTGATTACAAGGAAGCAATCCATGTGTAAAGACAAGCAGGCCACCTGACTGGAATATGGAAGTGAAGGGAACAAGTATTCCTAGTAAACTGTGTATCTTCTACAATCTAATACTACAGCTTTACATGGAGACTAACCTGTATTTGAAACCGGCAAAGTGGATTCCACTAAGTGATTCTTTTTTTACTTAATCAAAAAAAGGAAGAAAAATAAATATCAAGAGAACTAGAAAGATCATTAAACTGAGCTAATGCAACATTAGCAATATCATAGAATATTCAACAGCAGAACTAATAAACAGTATTGAAATTCATGTAGAGCAGTATTTCACCACTTTGGGTACATTTTCTTTTCCGAAGATGTGCACCAAATATCTCTCATCCCCCATGTTCTTCGAGAGCTTGCTACTCCTGCATCAGGAGTGGAGACTAAATTCCCTCCTATGAATCTAAGTGAGCTCTTTGCTTCTCTGTGACCAATAGATCATGGCAGAGGTAATGTTATGTGATTTGTTAGGTCACAAAAGGCAATGTGGCTTTTATCTTGTGAGCAGAAACACTCATGTTTTACAGCCCTGAGATTCCGTATAAGAATACAACTGTTCTGAGACTGCCACACTGATGAGCTACATGTAAACCTTCTGGCCCACACTCCAGCTGAGCGCCAGACAATGGTCGGCTACAACTGCCAACCCTATGAGTGTACTATCTTGGACACCCAGTCCAGTCGAGCCTTCAGATAACCAAAAACTGACTGCGATTTCATAAGAACCCCAAGGGAGGACTGCCCAGTGAAGAGGTGACACATTTCTGACTCATAAGTGCAGAAAGCAGCAGTCATTTTAAACTGCTAAATGTTGGGGTAACTGACTACAGCAATAGTAACCTGAACACCAGGGAGGAGTGATCATTGAGTTTCCAACACCCATAAGGGTGATGGTTGAAACGTGGCAGGAGAGACACCAGTATGGGGAGGACACAGAAAGTTCCTTTAGGGCCACCAGTAAGAGAGCCTATGTGTAAAAGCCCATTCACTATTTGTGGCATGATTAAGCAGTGTGAGATTGCCAAAACGTTGATTAATTGTTGTTGTTGTTGTTAAGCTCCATTTTTCTTCTTATTATTATTATTATTTTAAGATTTTATTTATTTATTTGACAGGAAGAGAGAGATCACAAGTAGGCAGAGAAGCAGGCAGAGAGAGAGGGGGAAGCAAGCTCCCTGCTGAGCAGACAGCCGGATGTGGGACTTGATCCCATGACCCTGAGATCATGACCTGAGCCAGAGGCAGAAACTTAACCCACTGAGCCACCCAGGTGCCCCAAGCTCCATTTTTCATCTAAATAAGTATTCACTTCCTGATTTCAATTTCAGAAGGTAAGAAAATTTCCAAATAATAGCATGGAACTTGCCACAGTGATATGGTCAGTGAGTCAGCTGGGATGTATGTTTTTGTGCATTTATTCCCAACTTCCTAGCCACATGTTAGTAGAGAATGGATGGATCCTGCAGGAATGGATGGTAAAATGAAACTGTATTCCTTCTGCTTTGGTTAGAAGTCTACTTATTACAAAAAAGATATATTTAGGGTAATTGTTTTAAAACTCTAAGTGGTAATTCAACAAGTTATCAATCAGGATTCTTAATTCTATTACCTCTTCCCTTTCATCTATTCTCATGATTAGAATTCTTGCAAATAACGCACCTTCCCTTTGCCTCAACTTTTCTTCCAACTAAGGACCCCCATAAAACATGCCATTGACACAATTCTCAGGAGGAAAGAGAAGAACTATTTGAGGCATAACCTCCTAACCTATTCAATACACCCTTAGCCAACAACCGCATTCTCCTTTTGGCATTCAGAGGGCTCTGGTGTATCCTTTGCCCTCAAAAATGCTATCAACATAATGAAAGTTGAGCTGAAAATTAATCATTTAGTGAGTCTTCTCCTGCATCTGTTTTAAAACTTCTGGGGGTGGGGGAATCTATAGAACCTTGAAAGTCTACAACGGGGTTCATATTGGCTATACTGTTCTGGGATACTTGAGAAAATTAATGAGAACTGGTTACTAGGGAGAAATTAAATAATACTTTTGCTCAGCACTTGAGATCAAGAACCTCAAATTGGAACAGGTATTCTGCCTCAGATTTCCCATTTCCTCTGCCCACACCATGGTCTTCCTACTTACTGCCCCATAATTATCTTTTCTACTTGGGCCCTTCCCGCTACTAGATTATAAGCTTTTTACATGTCTTTGTATCCTTCATGTCCCAAAGTAGATCAGGATATAATAAGAACTCAATAGGCTTTTGATAAATTAACACTGTTTTAACTTTAAAAAGATAAAACAAAGAGGTCATGAATTTGATGATACTTGGGAAGTGTAAAGCTGGGGGTCCGTAAGGAGGTCCAAGTGTCCTTACACCCAAGTTTGGCATCTCAGCGCTTTAGAATGCAGCCAATTTGGGCATGTTTTTAAGTCTTCTCCCAAATGAAAGTTAGACTAATAATAATAATGGTACCTGATATTTTTATAGTCCTTTTTTGTTTATTGTATTGTTTTTTCTGACAATCTTTTTAGAAACTATTTGGCAAAATTGGTTGTTGTCGTTTTAATATCAGTTTCTTCCTTTCTTTCTTTCAGGCAGGACTTGAACTCACAACGCTGAGATCAAGACCTGAGCTGAAACCAAGAGCAGTTGGACGCTTAACCGACTGAGCCACCTAGGCACGTCTAATGTCAGTTTTTTAAAATCAGAAATTCAAGGAGGTAAATTATTTCCTAGTTACACAGAAATAAAGTGGCAGGAGCAGGGCAAAATTCTAGAGTCCGGGACTTCTGTCCCAGTCTGGAAAGAGTAGCAATCATTGTCTACACTTAAAAAAAAAAATCATTTTGGATCCTGATCAAAACTTGATGTTGTGGGTTTCCGTGATCCACCTTAGCTGAGAGATAGTCATTTTTCATTTCAGGGCCAGCACTTCAGTAGCTGAAAACAGTCTGTGCATTCATTTGAAATGAAGGATGAGAAGTTCCCTGAAAAGGTTTGAAGTCTTAATTCAATTGATATTGGCACAATAAACTCTAGGATGCATTCAAATCCATTACTAAGACTTCTCATGAGGCAGATTTCCGAAACTAGATGTGGAATTGCATCAAGTTCTTTCTGTTGTGCGTTTTAAGGTAAAATGATACAGATCCCCTTTCTTCAAATGGGAACTGAAGGGTGTTTACTTGATGATGGTCTCTGTGTATGAGCAACACCATAAGGAAAGGCAAAAATGATATATCCAACTCTTGCTTACCCCTGTAGTGCATATAGCAAGGCTTCCCGATTCTCCATGCTAGAGTGGGATGCACAATACAGGTCTGTAGTGGCCAATGGGGACTGGAAGATTCCATCATTCTATATTCCAATGGTCATTCCACATTCTCATGGTCTCTAATCCGAAGTTATAAACATCAGGGAAAAAATGGAATTTTCATTAACACTTTTTAAAGTCAAACTTTTGGAATTGTGGGGACATTTTAGATTAAATATTTTGGTCATAGCTGTATTGCTGCATTTATGTAAACATAACCTAATTCTTACTCCCTCATTACTTTCCTCATAGCTTTCTACAAGACCTAAGATCCCAAGGGAAGGCAGAGTATACTGCTTTAAGTCTTATTTTTAGACATTCCAGAAAAATAGAAATATGGAATAATTTTTTATCAGGATGATTATAGATTCAAGTCACATAAATTCTTGATTTGGCTTGCTTCAATAATAAGGATGTGAATTATCTCTTCTAGCAAGAAGCCCAGAGACTGGGTAGCCCTAAGGCATGGTATCTTCAGGGCCCACCTTTGTGTTCTTCTGTGCCTTGGATTCTTTTATTGCTGTTTCCTGTAAGGGCATAAGATGATTAAAACAGGTCTGGATGACATATCCAGAGAGAACAATGGCCAGAGAAGAATAATAGAACCACCTTTTCCATGTACCGGTTTCATGAGGAAAAAAAAAAATTCCCAGATGTCTAGCTCATTAGCTTAAACCAGTCATGGACAAAAGCATTGGAACCATCATGTTTGTCTTAGACCAGTTAGGACTTACCCCTGGGACCAGGATTGGATTGATGAGTTACCTTCAAGTATATGACTGCAAAGAAAGGTAGATAAGTGAAAAAGGAGGACCAGAGAAATGAGTCAATGTTGCACAGGTGATCGACAGTGTTTGGGACAAGGTTTTGTCAACTATTTGATATGACAAATTTCGGTTTTCTCACTTCCTTTGTCATTCTTTTTATTAAGTTCCTAGTATGGACTGTACTTAAGGATATTAAGAGGCTAAAAGGTAGTATTGCTGCTATAGAAGAAAAAAATAGTCCTTTCCATACAGTTAAGAAAAAGTGACTAACCAAAAAATAAATAAATAAAAAAGGAGAAGAAACTGTGAGAACATCAGTCCTCCAAAGTCAAGAAAAGGCTTAAGGACCTGCTGTTTAATAATGAAGGTAAATCACAACACTTATTATACAAGATAATAAGGAAACAAGAGATTCAAGTTTTATCTATTTTCATAAGCACCTCATTTAGTATAAATGCAGATGGATGGAGGAAGAAGTTAGCCGTAAGATTCCACCAGCCCCATATGAGAAGTTATGGCATGATAGGACTAAAGAGAACTAAGTTTTTTCATTGAAAAAAAGATTAGTCATTATCTTCAGTTCTTATTCTAAGAAGATAGTAATTAGAGTGGGTCCCCACTCCTAGGTCAATACTCCCAGCTCCTTGATAGAACTCCCTAACTTGATGTTAACACAATAAGTAGAACAATATATCTCCACATACATGGAGGAGACAAAAAGATGATTGGGGATCTTACTTCTATAATTGTTGCCTTCAGAGGACAAGAACTATAGGTAATTTTATTAAGAAAGTCCCACTATAGGCACTTATAACACCCTAGAGTATCTTTAAGGAAGAGGAAAGACCTCATTAGTGGTTCAATCCTCTACTCCTCTCCACTTCCATCTATTAAAGTTGGAAGATGCAAAATGTTAGGGAATAACTCCCGAGTCAGGCAATGGTTGAATCTGGAAGAAATACATTATTTGAAACAGAAATTCCCAGTGACAGCCAAATGGTTCAACAACAGCTTAGAAGACAGGGCAACCTGAAAGAGCAAGATAAAAGATAAATAAAAGAAATTGAACATCAAATGTAAATCTCAAAATCTAGAAGATCAGTTAGTATTTTGTATTTTATTATTGGTGGAGAGCGATGTTTAAAGAAAAGAACTCAACCTTTCTACAGGGCAGAGGAGTGTTTGCATTCATGGGTTGAGATGGTTACACCAAGTCTGTGTCCTCATATAAAGTGCTGAAAACAACGTGGCACTTTGTCATACTGTCATACCCACGCCATGAGACATCAAAGACTCATGTGGAAAAGATCATAAGCAAAGGACAGATTTGGTTTTAAGAGCCAGAGAGGCTATATAATTATAACAGTTAAACTCTGAATCTCACAGGACATTGGGGCAAGAAAACCTTCAAATGTCATCTCATTTAACTCTCCCATCCTTAAGCAGAAAAGACAGGGAGCGGTTTCACGATGGCGTGTCATCAAGTGATATATATAGGTGACCTTGCTTCCCTTTTGTAATAGTTCCTGTGAAGGTTGTTGTGAGATCCTGAGTGAATAAAGGAAGAAGAACTAAAATAAGAAATTTCTCCCAAGAAACACAATGGTTAAATTTTCTATGGTTTGGATTAGGAATCCTTAACACCAACTTACCAAGGAGGGCCGAGCACTTATAACCACAGGTCCATAAATTTGAAAACTTCCACTGGATCAAAGAATATACTGATAGTTATGTCTTTTTTTTTTTTTTTTAAATTGCTTTAGCATCAGAATAGGAAGCTTGTTGAGTCTTGGTAAAAGCACCAATTCTATTTCCATTTTTATTCCTCTTCCAATTTTATAGAAAAGGTACATTTTCATTAGAGGAATTAGGTAGCTAATTCTCTTGGAAAGATGCAGCTGTCACTGAGTAACACAATCTTTCCCTGCCCTCCTCACTCACTTTGGCAGCAACTGGGTTTCAGCTCAGAGTGGTTCTTGTTTGCTTTAGGCCCACAGTGACAGCTGACAGGAGAGTAGTAACAGCTAAGGTGTCAAGCCATCCCTTCCCCAATCCCATTTGCTTTGGGAACGTGCTAACTTGAAAGTCCATAACGGTCATTTAAGAGCAAGAATTAGTCGATAGTATAGGTTTTTGTTCCTCTACATGCTCCACGTAAGGGAGAAAAGAATGTTTTTTTTTTTTAATTTAAGGCCACTGTGTTTAAACGATGTTATGATCCTTGACACAAAATATCTCAGTCCTATATATGTTGACATTTGAGTAACCAGTAGAACTAATTCAGTTTACCAATGTTTTCAACCCCATACTAACGGAGAGTGGATAAAATACTTTTCTTTTGTAAAGGGTCACAAAATACTAGTTTGATATAAGAGGTAACAAAAAAAATAGAATACTTTTCCAATGTGTGAAGATCTGTTTTTTATGGACCACCGCCCCCCCCCAAAAAAAGTTCACTGGCCAACATTCCTTTTTGATCATAGATGGGATGATGTCTATAGGAAGGGTTTGGGTAAAATCCAAAAATCAACAACATGCAAAGCACCCCTGAAATGAGTTAAGCACTGTGTAGAATCAAAACTAGATATGACATGGGTCCTACTTTAAAGGATCTTCCTAACTTCCTGGTATGACAATTATATGTGTCATGTCATGAAATATTACCCCAGTGGGGAACAAGTGTTACTTACACAAAATGATGATTTTGCCGTTTCAGAGACACACTATCACTATGGTTTGCTAGAATGGACATTTGCCTTGGAGTCAAGTGTCTTGGTCAATGTCCAAACATCGACATTTAATAGCTATGTGACTTCTCTGCATTCACTCTCCTCATTGGTAAGAATGTTGAACTAGATTATTCCCAAGTTAAAACATTCTGCAATTTATGATAACTGGAGAATATGTACGATGTTTGCATAGTGGTTTACAATGGAGTAAAATTTACTAATGGGTAAAATTAATAAATCATTAAAAATATTACCCAAGATTTAAGTGAACTTAGGTTAACAAAAGAAGTTCCATGTTCAAAAAATGTTTTAACAATTATTTGGAATTAATTAAAATAACTGTCATGTGTTTTCCCATTAATGAAAGTAGGACATTTATAAATGAGCATGTTCATTTTTTTTTATTAACGTATAACGTATTATTAGCCCCAGGGGTACAGGTCTGTGAATCACCAGGTTTACACAGTTCACAGCACTCACCATAGCACACACCTTCCCCAATGTCCGTAACCCAACCACCCTCTCCCTACCCCCTCTTATTTCATTTATTCCTTTCCTATCCCCTAAACCTCCCATGTTGCCTCGCAACTAACTTGCTCTTATTAGGGAGATCATATGATAATTGTCTTTCTTTTGGGGAAATTGCAGGAGTCAGCACATCCGGCGTGCAATGGATAAGCCTCGCCCTGGGAAAACCACCTTCGTGATCATGGTATCTCCCCTGCCAGGTAAGTATAAAATGAGCATGTTCTCATCATCTTTAAATATGACCCACTGAACTTCTATATGATGCCACTGGTTGCATGTGAGATGTTTGCTTTTTGGTGTATCCTACTGACTTCTGCCAGTCCCTCAGGTGGTTTTAACTAAAGGCAAGGCTATCTTGCTATCCTTGATTTGGGACAATCAGCCATCACTAAACAATTCCTGATAATAAACATTACAAGGAGAGGCCTGCAAACAGCTCCAGAATGATAAATAAAGATACTGTTTTTCCAAATAGGAAACAGGAGGAGGTTAATTTAAAATAAACCACTGCGAGATTTCTTATGGAGTTAGTATCACCTACTTTTCCAAAGCAGAGTAATCATTACACGTGAGGGCAGTTGTTCACCAGAACATCTTGTTTATTTGGCTGATTGTTCTCCCCAGGTATAATGCTTTCAACAGATTAATCAGCAGTTTTAATCGGCTTTTCAAGACTATCTAACAGGATAATTTGGTCTGTTATCCAAATCACCCTCCCTTAGCTTTCCCCATCACAAGCAAATGCACTGCAGAGTTTCACGCAGACCTGGTGTCCCATTCCGGCTCTCCCACTTCCCTGGAAAGTTGGGCAAACGACTTCAAATTTTTGAATCTCATTTTCCTCATCTATGGGATGAATGTAATAATACCTACTCACTGACTTAAGGTGAAGACAACGTGTATTTTTTTTTTTTTTTTTTTAGATTTTTGCTCATTTATTTGTCAGAGAGAGAATGAGAGAGCACAAGCAGGGGGAGCGGCAGGCAGAGGGAGAAGCAGACTCCCCACTGAGCAAGGAGCCCGACACGGGACTCAATCCCAAGACCATCAGGACCCCAGCCAAAGGCAGACACTTAACTGACTGAGCCACCCAGGCATCCCGACAATGTGTATTAATATGACCAACAAACCTAGTGTTGTGACCAGAACATGAGGGACACCAAATAATAATTACTATTATCCTAAACCATAAGAAGATTCAGAGCCCTAAGTGTCTTGAAAAGGCAAGGATGCACCCAGTCTTGCATGTCTATGTTCTTTTTAAATAATAAATATCTGTCAGCTTCCATATATAGAATGCACGTGTTTTTTTAAAAGTGAGGGGCAACATTTTCTCCGCATAAAAATATATTGTATCGGGCGCTGGGGTGGCTCAGTGGGTTAAGCCTCTGCCTTCAGCTCAGGTCATGATCTCAGGGTCTTGTAATCTAGTCCCGCATCAGGCTCTCTGCTCAGCAGGGAGCCTGCTTCCTCCTCTCTCTCTCTCTCTGCCTGCCTCTCTGCCTAATTTTGATCTCTCTCTGTCAAAAAAAAAAAAAAAATTAAAAAAAATATATTGTATCACATAGTGTCCTGGCTGTGGCCGTTCTGACAAAATATCATAGTTTGGGTGACTTATACATAACAAATTAATTTCTCCCAATTCTGGAGGCCAGGAAGTCCAAGATCAACGCAAAGTCTGCTTGTCCCTCTCCCTCTGCTCCTCCCCCCCACCCCTCTCTCTACTAAATAAATAAATCTTAAAAAAAAATAATGTATGTTTGTAACCAGTAAGTTTTTAGGTCAAATTTTTAATTGTAGGGTTTGATTAGCTCTTCCTCTGCATTCTTGTTTTGCTAGGAAAAAGGGCATTGAATAGATACATGTATTTCAAAATGTAGAAGGACACACAGATGGTAAAGAAGTAAGTCCTTAGACAAGAGGTTATTAAGGTGAGGAAAACCTGGTATTATCCAACAGTTCCTCTATTGGAACCATGTCAGTCTGGGGTGGGTCCTGATGGTACCAGGAAGATGTAGATTAAGCCAGGTAATAAATACTCAGCCCTTAGCACAGCTTCTCACACAGTCAACTCAATAAATATTTTTTTAAAGGATTTTATTTATTTATTTGACAGAGATCACAGTAGGCAGAGAGGTAGGCAGAGAGAGAGGAGGAAGCAGGCTCCCTGCTGAGCAGAGAGCCCAATTCGGGGCTCGATCCCAGGACCCAGTGGTCATGACCTGAGCTGAAAGCAGAGGCTTAACCCACCGAACCCCCTAGGCACCCCCTAACTCAATAAATATTAGTGGCAGTGATAATTTAATGACTCCTCTGAATTACCCAGCCCAGGGACCCTTGATACTCCTAGCTTATTCTAATCACTATTAATTGCATTACCTTTAGCCAGTGGATCAGAGAGGCAAATATAGAAGGGAGAGAAGGCAAAACTAAAAATCTGTGAATTTGATAAATCATTAGCAATCCCTGATAAAGGTAGAGAGGGACTAGGGTGACCCAAATAGTTAAAATCACGACTAAAAGGTGTTTTGTTGTTGTTGTTTTTATGAAACTCTCAACGCCATTTTCTACTCAGTTAGCACTTGATAACCAAGAACTGAAGGCAGTGGCCTTTTTTGATGTTAAGAAATGTTGAGAAAAGTAAAAAGGCACGTGTGGTTTTCTGCTTCACTTGGTTGTCAAGAGAATTGCAATAAAATAACCATTTAAAATCGAGAAATGGAGCAGCAGGCCCTACTCTGAACAACGTCGTACTTTCAATGGTTCATGAACGTTATGAGTCATGGGGACAGCTACCCAAGGGGCGCCTGTCTTGAAGACTAAAAAATTACAGTCAAAAGAAACTAGAAAAATAAAAGGGCTGGGACCGTCTATCCTATGATGGCTAGCCTTTAGACTCGCTTAAGCAGTCTTTGTCCCGCTGTTCTAAATCAGTGCTTCTTAGACTTTAATGTGCATATAAATTGCCTGGGGATCATCAGAAGCGCACAGGCTGATCTTGTTAAACTTGGGTTGTAGCCTGAGATTCTGCATTTTTAACAAGCTCCCAAGTCATGCTGCTGGTCTGAGGACTCCGCTTCGGGTGGCAGGTTTCAGTATTCCATGTTCATGTTCCTTATGCTTACAGTGACTGGACATTCTGTGCTTTTCAGGACAGCCTCAATTTTATTGATAGGTTATTATTTTCAGCAAGTCAATTAGGTAACTAAATTAATTTAATTTTTATACTTTGGGGAGGCTGTTCGTATAAGAGATTTTTCTTTTCAGAAAATACCATGTCAAACTAGATTGTCTTGGCATGGGGTTGAGAAAATAGACTTATGGCCTGGCAAATGTTTCTTCTCTCTTTTTTTTTTTTTTTTTTTTGAAACTTCCTATCTTATTCTAGTACTCCTTTTTGTATCTGCATAACAACTTGGCTAGAACAAAGAAACCATTATTTTCTACCAGTCAAGGCTAAATGAGTCATCGTGAAGGAAGAACAGCGGGGATGGGCTGGAGGCCTGGACTAAGGATTACAGCCTGACAAGAGGGAATTTGACGTAGGAAACTTGCCTGATGGTCATTCCTGGTTTCCTTCTCTATCAAAAATACATTGAAGAAAATCTCTTTTTTCATCTCTAAATCATGGTCCAAATCATGGTGTAATGCTCTGATGAAAGTTTACTGTGCTCAGGAGAACGGGCTTGTTTTCTTGCTCTGTCACCTACTAGTCATATGACATTGGTCAAGCAACTTCACCTTTTTGAGCTTCTGTTGTTGTTGTTTTTTAAATTTTATTTTCTTTCTTCTTCTTTCTCTTCTTCTTCTTCTTTAATGGGGGAATGAGGTTGAGGAAATGCCAACATTAAAAATATGTCCCCCATGGATTATTAAAAACCAGGATCATCTAGGCCATATTGAGATTCCTAAAGATAATATCTTAAATGTTGCAATACCTCTATTTAGAGTTAACTCTGAGGCAGAATGCTACTTGTGGAACTCATCTGGACACTTGTGCCCTCAAAGTTGATCTCAATAGGGAACCTGGATGTCTCAGTTGTTTAAGTGACTACCTTTGGCTCAGGTCATGATCCCAGCGTCCCAGAATCAAGTCCTGCTTTAGGCTCCCAGCTCCACGGGGAGTCCGCTTCTCCCTCTGACCTTCTCCCCTCTCATCCTCTCTCTCTCTCTCTCTCTCTCTCTCTCTCAAATGGATAAATAAAATCTTAAAAAAAAAAAGTTGATCTCAATAAAGGGAACCAACGTTTCTTAGTATGAGGACCGAAGTTTCCTTTTCAAACCATAGATGGCTGAGGTAGGAATGTGAAACTAAAGTAATATTTACTACTTCATTAAAAGAGGGGAACAGAAATTGCAGGGCATGTATGTCAGTCTGAATTCTCTAAGACCTGAGTAATTATTCAATGAATGAATGAATGAATGAATGAATGAACAAATGAATGAAATCATGGACTATTTCTGGAAAGCTGGTAACAAAAGATGAAGAAAATCCTTGGTATTTAAAGTGAAGAAGATGCACTGTCATCTTTCTTCAGTATTTGAATTCCTTTCCATTTTTTTTTTAAGTGACAGTGTATTAAAGTTTTAGAAAAATTAAAATTCTGGAAAGAAGCACAACATATTACTACACAAAAGGTGAAAATTAAACATTGACAGAGCACCTTTAGAAAGCATTTTTGTGAAAGTTTATTTAAAAGATATGTTGAAGAGAAAAAAAATATCGATATGAAACACCCCAGGAAACCATAAAAATATTTGAGTCCCTTAACTCCATAATCATTCCAAATAACACTACCCAGAGGGAAAAACCACAATCCTGCATAAATGCAACATTTTCCTCCCCACTCCCCAGCAAATTCGTGGATTCAGACTGATGATTTCAGGTCGCTATCATTTAAAAATAAGTATACTAGGACCTGTCATTATGGGTCTCCCACAGCAACATGAAACATGGATTTCTGTATGCTTGATTATAGGTCCAAGATTCATTCCAGGAAGCAATTAAAAGCTGTTTTAACTTTGAAGTTTTTAAAATGCAAAAGAAAACTCAAGAAATGAAACTCACTTAATGATACTGTTGCCTTTTGCTAACTCTGATGTCTAGATGAGATTTGCCAAAATGTGTTGTTTTCAAAGTCCTAATTAAAAGGCCATCTTTAATAACTGTGTCTATTAGACACCAAGTAGTATCTGATGAAGGAATTAAGCAGCATACATGAGCTTTAAAATCAGTGTCTTAAGGTGGAAAAAAGCTATCAATCAAGTAACCTCACCGTTATTCTATATCTGAAAAGGAGTTCTTCAACCCAAACCACGTGGTTTGTGCTCAGTGGACTGTAGATAGATAATTTGTCACCCTGTCTTATATCAACTATGCTTTTTGATCCATAAACTCAATTCCTAGGTAAGAAAGAAAATATTCTATGTTAAAAAATATGGAGTCATTTGTCTCAGTAGAATCTCTTTTTGTAGGCTCTCCAAAGGAGATAGAAGTGGTTTCTACAAACACTAACTTTTGTGTTAGAATATTTTTGGTCATTTAGTTTTCTAAAATCATCATGGAGAGCAATCTTTTTACAAAGCCATGCCCTTAATCTTAGTAATAAAACAATACTACTAGATAGAAAGAATACATAAAGAGAATTTAATTATTCTTTTACAGTCCATGAATTAATAATAGAAGCATTATTTTTCTCATTGCATTTCTAATGAGTGAAGACTGACAACACTTTCTGAACACAAATTCCAGTAACTAAGAACTATCATGAGATTGGAAATTTTTTAGTATTTCCTATACTTAGAACTACTCTTTCAAAAGGAATATCACTGTTGAAGAAATTCAAGATGGTCATGACTGCTTATATGTAGACTTCAAGATAAAAAAAAATCTGAGGAATACAATAAATCATCTGAATTTGTTTTTGTCTTTTCATGCCATTATAATTCTCCTTTAGCTACAGGAAATTTCTGCTACTCAGAATTCTATTGATAAAAACTCTTTATTAACCAAAAATTATCTACTCCACCCCACCTCCCGACATGTTCACAATATTATAGCACAATATCTAATAGCCCTAAAACAAAAATGAAAGTTTTGAAGATTCTGAATTACTTTCTAAAACATCAAGAAATTAATTAACTCATAGATATATGCTTTATTTAAATTAACTCTTGGTTGGCTAAAATTTTTGGAAAAAAAAAAAAAAGAATACCCGAATTGCAATCATTCTAGTAAGATTTACCTGATATATAGCTGATGCCTAAAAAATGTGAGGAAAATTCATAAAATTATAGAAAAGATATTTAAAATCAAGTGGACAGATACTGATACAAATGGTAGTGGGCCTATCATCCCCCTACATAGTATTTACTAATTTAGATAATTACAGATTGTTTAATTTATAAGAATTAAATGAGAATTAGAAGCCTTCAAGCTAAGACCTAGAAGTAGAAGGGATCTGGAGAATGAGTCTAATCCCCTCATTTTACAGATGAGAAAACAAAATCCAGAGGTTAAGAGATTAGGCTGGGACCAATTTCCAAGTCTGGTTTCCATTCAATGTATTTGCCGTAACAGAATACACACACACACACACACACACACACACACACACACACACACACTAGGCTAAGGGTTGGGGGGTGGGGAAGCCATAGAAGGATGGGTAGAGATGGAGGTTACAAGCATTTAAAGGGCCTCTTACTAAGGGTCAAGCATTATTCTGAACATTTGTATGTGTTTATTGCATTTGATCTCATAGCACCCTTATGAAGAAGCCGCTATGCTTTAGAGATAAAGGAACTGAAGCTCAGAAAGGTCATCCTGACCCCATTTCCACATGTTTGACCCAGACACGAACTGATCCTATTTCTTTGGCCATTGACTGGTTTCTCAACAGTATATTGCCTCACACACCAATTCAACAAATGTATACTAAGCCTCTCCTCTATGCCAACCCCCCTCTAGGGAGTGCAGGGATGAAACAAAAGTCTTGACCCCCATCCTTAAGGACTCAGTGGACACAAGATCCAGCCCCACTGTTTCCTAAACTGATAGTGTCTCCTTTACTCAGGACCAGAACTGGGAATCCCTATTTTGAATCATTTTTGGAAGCTCCGATAATGATCCCACCTTCAATAAAGTCACTTGAAAACTTAATAACAGCCTTTCATATTCGACTTTTTCTCTGAAAGGTTATTAATGCAAATGGTTTCAATAACAATTGGCAAACATATTTTACACAGTAGTTTTCCACAGTATGGAAACACCAAATTCTAGAATTGCTTCAAGATTAAATATGTTCATAAAATTTTACATTTTCATGGGGTCTGTTAATTCAAATACACTAGAATTTAAGTACTGTGATTTTTTTTTTTTTTTAAGTTGGGCTTCTTTTTAGACTCTATTCAACAGAGATCAATTAGGAAAAACATGATTGTAGAGCACAGACCATAGGAATCATGTTAAATCGAAGTAACAATATAATCCGTGAAACACCAATTCCGAAAATGTAAAGCGTTCTTACATTGTATGCAGTGGGTATTCTGCAAATAAGAGAGCACTCAAAAGAATGAACAGACTTGGTACATGACTTTATCCCGGGCATTTTATAATATTCACTGTCAAGCTCACATGCATAATTTGGTTTTGTGTTTGAAAACAGAGCTAATCATTCTATCACCAATCAGGCAAGGCTATGTGGAGCTCAGATAAGAATGATGCATGTTGGAGGGGCCTGTCTACACAGCCCAGATGAGATTGGCCCTTGATTTGCAGCCACAGCTGCTAATGGCTAAGCATACAGCTATTTTCAACCACTCCACTTAGATTTAAATTCTTCTCTGCTCTGGTGCTTTAAAAAGCACCAGGATGCTTGCCTGCTTCCACTGTGTCCTGACAGGCCATCATTCTACAGACTGATTTTAATTTGAGCTTAGGCATGTCATCACAAGTTTGTGGGAGAGTCCTCTGAAGTCTTTGGAAATGTGAGAACTGGGTTCTTGAAGCACACATGTAGGATGTCATACAAAAGATTATTGATCACTTCGAACAGTTAACACTGTGTCTCAGAGTGATGATAAATCCCAAGACGTGCACCTCCACATAACAAAGATTCTCCACTGTGTTGCAGAGATGAAAAGTGCCTCTCATCAACACTCCATCCCATGGCATGCTGACAAGAAAGCACAGTGATACCTCAATTCATAAATCATCTGGCAAAAGCGTGCTTTGGGGAAAGCTGCCCTGGGTCGGGGAAAATTCCTGAGTCTACAGTGTTTTCATGCCAGCTGAGCCAGCTCAAACATTTCTTATGTAAAAACTTTCTTGATCCACAAAGAAGAGTCAATCTTGTCCTTGTAGCTTTACTAACCTTTAGACACATCCCATTCTTGTGCAAATGTATGTTCACCTTCTCTGCTAGACTCTTAGCTCTCTGAAGGCAAGATCTGTTTCTTTGAATAAATCCCTAACACATGAGATAGTGCCTGGAATACAATTTTTGCTGATTGAACATGGATAGATGAATGAATGAATGGAGAGGTAGGTGGATGAGGAGGAGGAAACAGGACTCAAACTCCAGTTGAGTCTTGCTTGGCTGGGTCTGAGCCTGCTGAATTAGAGCCAACTTATTCACTGCTCCTATAAGTTGAGTCAACTTGGAAAGTAAAAAGGAGAGAAAAAAGGCTGAGCAATAGTCATATGACATCTACACCACTTGATGGGAGGATCTACCCAGAAGGGTAGAAGCATCTTCCATTTTAGCCAAGTTTCTTGGGGATTGACTCCTCTCCTGGTATAAGGAGAGGGAGGAGGTTATTGCTCTTTCAAGAACCAGTGAGGTAGAGAAGGAGGAATGGACTAGAAAAGAATAGGAGCTTTGAAATTTGACACACTTGAGGACAAACTGCAATTTCGCTAATTACTTAGATGATTTTGGACAAGTTGTTTGGTCTCACTGAAATCCTGGCTCTTCATCTATAAATCAAAAATTGTGACACCAACCTTGCAAGGTGGTTCTAAGAGTGTAAAAGACCACATATGGAATACCTAGCACAGAGAGGCACTCAAATATTTTTACTTATAATAATTATGTATATGTATATGTATATATGTTATTTTTAGTTGTATGATGAAGTCTTTGATGTTAGTATTGTTGCAGAGAATTCTGTTGGTTAAATGAAATTTATCTGTAGAAAAATGAATTTTTGTTTAAATGAGATAATTATTTAGCACCTACCATCAGGCACAACATTGTGTGAAGAAAGACTGTATATTCTTTGGAAGTTGTCAGATAAAGTGAGATGGCCATACTTGGAGGACAGAGCCACATCATTCCCAAATAAGGCCATACTTGATAGACAGAGGATTAGGCATTTAATGGATACATACATACGTACATATAGACATACACATATAAAATTGATCTTATGGCTACCATGGGTTTAAAGAGTAATATTCAGGTAGTCTGCTGATATTAATCTTCTATAATTACAGAAGGTCAAATGTGGGCTCAGAATGTCTGACTTGATTACCTACGCATGAATCCTAGTGATAGGTCCTTAAGATATTAATGTTTTCTTTCTTCAGACAAGTTAAATTCACCTCAAGAATGAACAAGTGACCTAAGAGAAATGTGCCTGATGAGTCACTCTGAATGTTGCTGAACAAGTCACAGGCTGTTACAGCTGCCAGGACCCCATGTTCCAAACTCAACTATTTGACTTTGACACATTCCCTTTTTCCTGTCTTGCCTTCGGGTGACCCCCAGCCTAGAAGATGACAGATGCAACAGAGAGATTCCTGTCTGCCCAAGTCATAAGCCATTCCTTATAAGCCCACTAACCCTTAACTCCTGAAGTGGCCTGGCCTGTACAATCACCTTATCATCTCCATGTCCTAACCTGTTTTTATAATTCTTCCAGAACTCTCATCACAGATATCAGGAAATATTAGGCATTAGCAGATTTGATGATTAAAGTGATTTAAAATATTTGGATGACAGGATATATTTATATGATGTAAGCTATCTATTTAGTTTACATAAATATTTAGTCACATATTGAATCTGGGAGTCTTCCCAACTCATCCCTTTTTCTGCTCCATAAGTAGAATAGGGACCAGCCTCTTGCTTCCCTATTGCAGACCCACATTAAGATGAGTTTAAAAATAAGTAGAACTGTTGAATGCCAGGCAGAAACAATATTGAAGAATAAAGTCTAATGAAGATAAGGTTTAGCTATTTAGGAAATTATCTTTGAAAAGGGATTATTTAAAACTCAATTCTTAATTAATTGATTTGTCATTCTTAAATGAGAACCATTAAGCTAAATTATGAAATTAGTTATCTCAAATCATTTTTGACCAGTGTATGAATAATATATAAACTGATAGAGAGCATGCAGCTTGAGTGGTTTAAGTGATTTCCAGCAGTTCTTGGGAGAAAACAGAACAGAGAATGTAGTCTTTAAACCTAATGGGATAGGACACAGGACTGAAGTAAAGAGAAGGAAAAGAGAAAGTTTCTCTTCCAAAAGGGAAACTTCAAAAATTCACAAGCCAAGGGGAAAAAATCTTGGATAATGTTTAAAATAAAAAGGACATGATACAAATTCTGTGTACAAATTCTGTAGGAACATATTATGGCCGTCTGGACAGGTTAAAGATATAAGAGGTTATCTCAACAGCCACCTCAGAGATTGAATAAAGGAGGTGGAGAAGATGTGAGCTATTCACAAAAGTGCTGAAAGTTTGACCATCTAAGAAGAGACCAGCAAGAAAGCTCTTGGTTCTATAACTTTTAAGCTAAGTTTTATATAATATAATTATATCATATTTTCTAGTTATAGAAAATGCTGATACTTCATTCATTTGTTCCCTCACTCTGTAAAGATCTATGCATTCCTACTTTGCTCCAGGAACTGGGAATATAAAAACAAATAAGAAAAAGCCTCCGCAATCTAAATAAATATAACAAAATATTGTGGCAGATGCACAAAGATAGGTATGCAACAAATGGCATTGGGGAGCTCGGCAGGGTGGCCTCTGAAGGAGGCCACAGGGATGGCATCCCAGCAGGGACAGATGAATCGAGGCCTAGAAGATGACAGCCAGGGACAGAGGTGTGAAGGAAGTGTGTGCCGCCAGGAGGAAGAGCACATTTAAGAAGTTTGGTGTGTTTGGAACCTCTTTAAGATGGGGTCTATTCAGAGATATGGCTGAAGAGCTCAGCATGTTGAATCTGGGAAATGAGAAGCCAGTCAAGTGTGTTAAGGAAAATCTAACATAATTGGAGATGAATTTTAAGAGGTTCCCACTGACTCTAGTGAGGAAAATTTGTTGGAAGAGAACAGGATTGGGAGTGGTTAGTCATACCTAATTTTCTTTCTGGCAAGGTTGCAAAACTGCTAGATCAGGAAAACCCAGTAGACAACGTATTTTTAGATTTCATCATGGCACTTGACAAGGAGCTCTCTTGTCAACAAGTTCTAAAAATATGTACTGATGATAGTACAATTAAATAGATCCCTCACTAAGTTCAACCTACCTTTCTAGTCTTTTCTTTTAGTGTTCCCCTATACTTCCCAGTGTTTCAGTCATCACATCCCTTGTTGATTCCTGTACACATCCTGTGTGTTCCAACCTCCGAGCCTTTGTTCATGATGCTCTCTCCATCCTTTCTTCTCTTCACTGTGGAAACCCCATGTATTGTTCAGTGGGGCCTCTATTGTTGTATGTATTTTTGTACTTGTCTTCTGATCCTTGCTTTATTCCATCCTGCGTTATAGGCATTTGAGTAAGTAGCTAATACTCCCCACCACATTTTAATGTACTTGGGGGTGTAAACTTTTTCATATTCCTCAGCAGAACGATAATGATGCTCATAATAAAACCACCAACAATGTCTTTAGCACTTCTCTGCCAGACAGGATAGAAAGTCATTTGCATATCCCTTTCCCCCTTAACTTATTCACTTGGAAGTGGCAGTTCAATGTATGTACCAGTAGGAAGCACAAATATATCAGTCGCCTAGACCCAGGTTAGCGCTTAGCTATAACACTTATTGTCTGTGTGAGTTGAACAAGTTGTTTAACTTCTCTAACTTAAATTTGTCCTGAGGATTGAAGGAGATTATGATTTAAAGGGCATTTAACATAGTGCTTAACACACAGGAAGTTCTCAGGATACAAATATTCTCTATGAAATCACTGCTAAACCCATTACACAGATACTAGGAAGACACAAAAATGCATGTGTACCCCTCTCAGCGAGCTTACAATTTAGTGGCGACCAAAACTTGTCAATGCTATCTAATTTTGAAGTATGCTAAATCTAGAAAAATGTAAAAATGACAAACACTGTAAGCATTTCACATTTACATTGATGTTTCAAGAAAACACACATAAAAGTTAAATAATTTTTCCAAAGTGGCGTACCTCGTTTACTCCATGTAACACATTCATACTTTACATAAGACATTTTAATTATCCATTCAACTTTTTTTTTTTTTTTAAGGTGAAGAAAAGTCACCCTCGGAGTATACCAAAGAAGATATGAAATAAGGATGCTGAGAATTTTTTTAAAGCTTTTTTTGTGTAACTTTCACCTATTCTTTTCAGCCATGAACTTCTTCCTCTTCAAATAAGATGTATCCACAGAATCTGAGGTCTTGGAATGATCACCAACCACCATCTAATTCAGAGAGGAAGAACAGGCTCAGGACCCCAAGATTTTACCAGTGGCAGGATCTGATGTGCTAGATTATTCTCTTTGCCAGGAAGCTCCTCCCCATCCTTTACCACACTGCTCTGTGCCATGGGAGACTGACATGTGTGAACTATAAGCACAAAATCTCCTGTCCTCCTCAGGCTTCCAGTTGGGTTCTGCCACAGGGAGATGGCATCAAGGGACACCATTTTGGGGGGAAGTGAGGTTGAGGTATTTATTCCCCCAACAGGAATAATGGTGATGATGGTAGGATGATGTCTGCAGCTTCCATCAGAGCCCCACACCTTCTATATCTACATCTATAGCTCACTCAGCCTTTGAGAAGGCAACACTAGTCCCCTCAGCATTTCACTGTTTTTTGTTGGTTTCATTGTACCCTCTGTACCCTTTTGTAAATTGCTGTATCTTTAAGCTCTCTTCAAATACTTTGCTCGAATATGCTGTCTGGGACACTGCTGGTACCCTGCCTGATTCTTGGTTTCTAGGACAGTACTTTCCTCCCTTCACAACGCTGAGTTGAAGCATGGAGATAAAAGGATTGCTTTCATGGGAATGGGTTTTACTTTTTTATTCAAAAATGATATTTTCTTGGAAATATTTTGATAGTCAAGAATTGACTGCAATTTCATTCTCTTTTGTGATGACATTGCGGTTTCCTTGAAGAGCAGGTCAGAAAAAAGATTGGCATTTTTCCTAGGCGAATTGCTGATAGAATCACATCCCTTTCTTAGCTCTTTTCCTTCCTAGGATAAAAATGAAAAGGAGGTTATTCCATGTGATAGTGGAGCCCCCAAACAACAAGATAAACTCGCAAATAAAGTCCGTCTTAAGAACAAACCAGAAGTCCATGAGCGCAATATTTCAACTATAACATAGCATGAAAAGAGGGCATGCTGAAAGAAAAAAGTCAATGAGGATGCGTTTTCTTTACATACCCTGTAATAGTTCTTCTTTTATAAAAGTAATGAAAGAATAGAGTGTGGGGAGAATAGGTAGGAAGATAAGACACGCATGCCTGGTGTTGAAGAAAAGCTATTTGTACCTAGGACATTGTAGAAATTGTTCAAGAACAATTCAGCCATGCAAAAATATGACCCGGTAATACTGCCAAGGTCAATCAGACCCATAGTTATTGCCTTACAAAGAGCTAGCCTTAGAGGATGCCATGGCTCAAAGTCTGCTAGAGTTTATACAACAACCTTGCATTATTAGCATTTGGAAGGTATTTTTGAACCCTGAGAAATTAATTGCACAGAAACTATGACATAAAACTCATACCTTTTTTTTTTTTTTTTTTTTTCCTGGTGGATGAGACTTTGAAGAGCTACCATAAAAACGTAAAGGAACTACTCAGTGACTCGATTATAGCAATGTATTTTCATTATTTGAAGAACAGTTATTCCTACATGAAATTTTTCCTATTTACATATTTATTTGGTTTGGCTTTATTTCCCTAATAGAATTGAAACCTTATATGAAGAGACACACTTTTGGGGCGCCTGGGTGGCTCAGTGGGTTAAAGCCGCTGCCTTCGGCTCAGGTCATGATCCCAGTGTCCTGGGATCGAGCCCCACATCGGGCTCTCTGCTCAGCGGGGAGCCTGCTTCCCTTCCTTTCTCTCTGCCTGCCTCTCTGCCTACTTGTGATCTGTCTGTCAAATAAAAAAAAAAAAAAAAAAAGAAGAAGAGACACACTTTTTATTCCCTGTTCATTGGACAAATTAATTAAGCATTGACTCAGTTGTAAATAACAATCCATAGTCAGTTACCCATTAAACTTCAAATCTATATACTCAAAAAAGAACAATTATGATGTCTATACCAGAATAAGAGTAAAGAATATTGTGAAACATATGTTTATTGTAATCCTATTTATGCAAAAGAATACAACAGTACCCCCCCACTGAAAAACTTCTTTCTATGTGTGCATTTTATATTGAAAAAAAAATGCATATATTTTTTGGTAATTTTTTAAATTACCAAGTTGTAATTAATTTTTCCTTCCAGAGAATTAGTTTTGGGAGGTTTTACATTTTTTTAGACTCCTGTATTATGTGATTTTGCTATATGGAACAGACATTGCTTTTATAATTTGTAAAAAATAATAATAATAATAACATTATGAGATCAAATCTTGTAATATAGTGACTTTGGACACAACTGTTGGACCAAGTTGGAATCTGAATTTATAATGACCAATAATTTTGGTTTCTGTCTCTCACTCTTTGTGTGTTTCTGTCACCAGAGTAATGAAATATCTCCCAGATTTCAGCTCCTATCCCCAACCCACCCTTGTAATGTGTTTTGCAACCACCTTTCTACCCATGACCATCCACCTTAAAAAGATTCTTGTGCCCAATACCGTTTCTAGGCTGAGCCAACTTTCAGGTTGTAGATAGTCAATGGTGAAAGGAACAATCTGGAGGAACAGGATGAACATGATTTAAGATAGCTGGGGGACACAGGCCAGGGGAAAGGGAGAAGAGCTCTAAAAATATCTCTTCTGCTTCCTACCTTCTCCCAAAGGCAGAGCCCTTCAATGTCTCTTTTTACACAGATTGAGACAATTTGTATTAGAGCTAGAAATACTGAAGTATCGAGTATCCTCAAGTCTGAACTGGCATTTTGCCTGCTAGTCCATGAGCCCTCTCATTGGGTACATCCTGAAGCCTTCTTGGAGATTGCAGGTCATAAACGTGCATGATTAATTGCATGTGTTGAAACCAAAAATAATGTTTTTTCCAGAACATTCAGACTAGAGGGTGAAGCAAGATCCCAGTGGGTGACAGGAGAAATCTCTTGAGGGAGTCTGACAGTGATGGCTGAAGAAAGATTGAACTCAGGGGGGCAGCCTGATAAACATTTCTAGTAGATAGAATAACAAAGGAATAAAACCAGACAATAAAAATTTGGTACAGATTGTGAAATTAAAAATTAACTAAAAATTAACACAGGTTCTGGAGCAGTGATTTAGGTCAAAGAGAAGAGGAATATGTAAAGCAATCATCTAGAGATGTTCACGACTTGGTTTCTAAATAAAATTTACCCAGTTAGAGGGAGAGGCAGCAGCAGTATGGTGTCTCCCCTAAATATAGAGATATTTACAGGTATCTACTGCCTATGGGGAAGAACAAACAGTTTATTATTTCCCTCTTCTGGTTTATAAACTATAATTGCTTCCTTTGGGATTATAACTGTGTACACAAAAGCTTACACTAAATTTATTGCAGAAGGTCTGCCCAGAACCTAGTGAAGAGAGCCCAGTGTTAGTCTTACTTGAGGCCATGCACTCTTCAACACCTGACAGTTGGCAGATCAAATATCAGAGAATAGGGTTTAAAATTTGAATACCCCAAAATCTGTCTTTAGCAAATGAGATTATATGTCTTTTCTTCCTTTCTCCCTCTCTTCCTCCCTCCCTTCCTTCCTTCCTTCCTTCCTTCTGTCCTTCATCTGCCATAGATATATCTCTTTATATTGGTACAACTAGTGATGTCTCTAACCATAGATTCTGTTTCAGAAATCCAGATACAAAGGCAATCGCTTGGTCACTCTTTCTTCATGTTCAATTAATTGCTGTAGGACCCACATGCATGCTTCCTAACAGGAGGTCTCGTATTTTTCTCTTGAGGTTTCTCTGCCTTTCTTCTACCCACCAACTCCTTACCCAGTTCAAAGAGGAGCAGTTCCTGCTACCGCTAAGTAGAGAGAGAGCTGGAAGGGATTAATCTCTGCTGCTGCTCCTCTCACTCTTGAAGACCATCCTACACACTTGGAACAGTGGTTGCTACAGCCATTCACTTCTTTGGTTCTAAGTTTGGTCAAAGGTGGTGTAGAGCCCCAGCAAGTCCAGCATCTAAAGGCAAGCTAGTTCTAAGGGAGTGGCACAGATCAATACTGAGGTGAACTAACTCCTGAGTCTAGCCTTCCCCTCAGCTCAATTGCTTTTTCTCTTCAGACCTACCCAAGGAGGAATAACTGATCTTTGCTTCTTTCTTTACACCTTTCAGATTTATCCTATGTCCACATATCTCAGGGGAGCAACCCTCAGTGAGTTAGCCAAGGTGACCTATCTTTCTAATGGCAATTCCCAAGTAATTTTAAGGTACCATATGTAAATCAGGCTGATCTCTGTGACGACAAGGCACTTTTTCACCCTGGTTTAAATTATGAGAGTTTTGGCACACCTCTCTTAAAGAAAAGGGAAAAAACACAAATTTTATTTCTGATTGGTCACTGCTGGGTAGAGCACCCCTATACATATGTAGCTTCTGCTTTCAAAATTAAAAATAGTTTTAGCAAGGTACAAACCACTATCTTTAGGTGCCGTAAAACCTCAGGGCTTCACAATTCTCTGTAAAGCAGAACTTTGTACTCATATGGACCCTTTTGGCTGTAAACGACAGAAATCTGACATCTAGCAAAGGAAAAACGTGAATTTATTAGTTTAGCTAACTGAGAATTCCAAGTAGGCCCAGGTGGTGGTGTCAAGGCTCTCTTTTTCTGTACCTCTCTTCTGCATGAGGTTTGTTGTTGTTGTGTTGTTGCTGTTGTTTTTGTTATTTGAATATTGACCCAAAGTTCTCACCATGTGTCAGGAAAAGTTGTTAAGCCCTTACCCTTACAGGAAATGATCCAAAAGAAAGCGAATAGTCTTTCTCCCAATTCCCTTATATTGAGTTAGCCTTGCTTGGGTCCGTGTGGGACCACCAGAGAAAACATGGAAAGAGAAGAAATAATTCTCCAAAGACAAAAGAAAAACTGGATCTAAGAAACAAACAGGGAGAGGATGTAGCATTGAGTCTCCTTGAGCCTATTTGTTAATGGCCAAGTTTCCAAGGTTCTACTGAGAGCCGTAATCCTATATGTAGCTTGATCAGGCATGCAGGTGAGCACAAAAGACTCAGTACAAATCTTTGACCTCATGCCCACAGGTTTGAACTGGGTCTAAGGAGCTCGGCCTGCAGACTCATTTGATAAAATGTGCTATCACAGATGCAAATTGGAATGTCAGGAAGCGCTTTATTGACTTTTGTGCCGAACCATGGGATCTGAGAAGTCATTTGTTCTGCAGTCTTTTTGAAGGACAGGGGCCAGGTAATATGATCTTCTTCTACTATGGTGTTACTGGAAAGTGGTCTGGACCTCTGTTCTAGTTCCATTTTCTGCTAATATGTAATTGTGACTGAGGGCAATTTATTTCACCTTCTTGGAACTTGGTTTTCTAATGTGTTAAGTGAGGTGGTTATGTGGGTTGATTTCCAACATTTTTGATCTTTCAGCTCTGGATATAGAAGGTTTTAACTTTTTTCATTAGTTTTCATCTTAGATGTGGGCTGAGAAAGAAGACCATTGTAAAAGACGGGCAAAATCATTGTTCTGGACAACTTGGGTAGGTTATCTAAAAGATAATCGTAAGCCAGGTGGCTATATTTTATTTGTTTAAATTTCTCTAAAAAGGATATCAATTCCAAATGTCATTCTTTGCTTTTGAATTGCAAAAAAAATCATTCATTTAACCAGGACTTTATAGAAGTCCAATGAAACAATTTCAAAAGTAAATTAGAAAAAAAGACTTAACAGTTAGAACAAGCAAATGCAATGAGTGGAAGCTTTTTGACCTAGGCTTGAACAAAATAGCTGTAAAATATTTGTCATGCAAAATAGTGGAAAACTTGAATGCAGCTTCGCTATTAGATGATATTAAGGAATTGTAATTTTCTTAAACACTATTATTGCAACTTGTGTGAGAAGGTGGGAAATATTCCTTGTTTTTCAGTGATGTATCCTTAAATATTGAGGGTTCTCTGTCATGATATTACAGATACTTGAGCAAAAAAAATATTTTTATATATTATATATACCATGTAAGTTATATACAAAGATCAAATGTGACACGTGAATGTTATATATATGTGTGTATATATTATATATAAGTATAAATATAATGTGTCAAAATATTAGCCATGATAGATCTTGATGAAGGTTCTGTGGCTTTGTTATTAGTATATTTTATTAATAGTATATTATTTAATACATATATGTATATGTATAATATAATGTAAATGTATAATATATTTTATTATTAGTATATTATTAGTATATTTCATATAATAATCTTTCAACTTTTCTGTAAGCTTGAAAACTTAAAAAGAAAAAAAACTAATTGGAGACAATTGATTATCCTTTAAATGTATCCTTTAAAGTTGCAAGCTGTGCTCACCTTACATCTTTATTTCAAATACAGTTGAAGTTTTTATTTTTCCCAGTCGAAACAGCACTTGAATACTTTTAAGTCAACTAAAATATGGCACCTGGATTTTCAACTTTAGCAACTATAGCAATGTAGATTTTCAACATTAGCAAAGTGGCAGCCTATTTTCCATGAAATTAGGCCTTAAATAGAAGACTTAATATTGAATCCCTCTCCACACACGCATTAAGCCCCTGGATCTTTGTAATTTTTACCAATTATATGGATGAGGTTGACTGATAGAGTGGTTATGCATCCAGACTTTGAAGCCAGTTGGGATGCTTCTGGCCTGCCACTGATCACCTGAATGACCTTGAGCAAGGTATGGAACACCCAGTACATCAGTTTCCCCTGCTATAAAAATGGGGCGAATGTTATCACCACTATGATGGGATCCTTTTGAGAATTGGGGGTATAATGCACTTAACTCAGGAAAAAAAAAATACTTTGCCTCTCAGGTGATAAAATTTGTTCAAGATATGCATCCTGGCCTATTGTGAACAGCACTGAGATGGGAGATCTTTAAAAACAGAAAGGGCAGAATAGCAGCGTGGCATCTCTTCCATTTTAGTAATTTCTTATACCGAGTGGTTTAGTGAAGGTTTTCCCCAAATGCTAGAAAACTAGTATCTGAGAAAATAAATTTCTCAAGCATCTCTAAAAATAACTACATTTTCCCAACAACTTCAGGCTGGAAATATACTTGATAGATGCTTCGTGGTACTTGGCAGACATATTAAAATGATGGTGTGGTTGCTATTACAAAATATCTTGCAATTATTTATAACCAAGTAAGACTTCTTAGTTAGCTTGTGTACTTATTATAAGTGATTAGCAATTAAGGACTTGATCTCTTTGTAATGTGGGAGTTTCCCATTATCTATGACCTTGCTAAATTAAATATTGCCTACAAAGAAATTATTTTAACACAGATACACAAATATCCCTTTTCTTCCTAGGTCATATTATGAAAATTCAATACTATTGAAATTTATTTAATGAAACTTTATAGAAACTGCCAAAAACTTACATTCCATGTTTGTGGTAAATCTTTACGACACCTGCGTTTTACCCAAAGTAAATCTTTTCTTCTCAGGAAGGTAAGCAGCAGATGAGCTCTTTATGGAGACTTCCGAGAGGGAGGCCTTCGTGTCCACCGCCATGCCAAGTACAACCCTTTGCCTGTCACAAAGAGTCATTTAAAATAGTCTGTATGATTAAAAGTGTTGTCTTGCTAGAATCCATGTAAGGAAATTCTTAGCGCAACTGAGAGAGGCCGACATCTAGCCCTGTGAATGAACCTTAAATCGGGGAAATCTTTTCCTCTCAGGGAGCCGTTGGGATCCCTTTGGAAACAAGGTCATTTCAGTTCAGGCCTTGTGGCTCCCTTTGCCAAGAAGTCCTCCTGCAGGAAGACAGGAAATCGAAGCAGTTCAGGAAGGCCCAGTGGGAGAAGAAATGGAGTCTAGGCTCTCTTTGGGCCCAGGGACTCTGTATCAGGTTGGAGGTGACAACCTTTTAACATGGCATCACTCACCTTCGCTAAGGGCAAAATAGAGGTCTTGATTCCATCTTCAAAATTGTCAACACAAACATCAGCACACACATATACCAGTGCTTCTTCGTAAGGAAAAGTCATTTTGATCATGTGATTCCTAAGTCTTCACCATTTCCAAGTAGCACTATCACTTTCTTCTACCATTTGTAAGTTTTTAGTTTTCTGCCCAAGGTTTAGTACTAAGAAGAGTACTCAGACCTTGAAATATCCATCCATCACTGCAGGAGGACACAGGGATGCCTCCAAATTATCCGGTATTTTGTCCTCTCTTTTTCAGCTCCTTATAGTATCACCATTTGGAACCATCTACATGTTTACATATTTATTAATTTTATCTACATATTTACCCCAAAATCTACCTATTTATCCAAAAAATCCACAATACCCATAGACTTACATGTTTATAAACAATTATCGTGATTATTATTATTATTCTCAGATTCTAAACTTGTGCCCCGTCCTCCATTTCTTTAGATTCATTTGTTCTTAATAAATGTGTTTGTAATTGCCTTTTGATCATATCCCTCAATTCCGGCCCCACCTGGTGACCAAACAAATTGGCACAATTAATGAAAATGGGAAACAGCTCTGGGTCTAGGTGAGCCCTTACCTGTGGCTGGCTGTCCCTGTGAGGGCGTATTCTCCCAAGCCTGCCGTTAGCAGCCTGAGAGCCCCAGAAGGAGTGTGACGGCTGCCTACACTCTCCAGGGGTGAAGCCGGCAAATTTGGACACAGCAGCTGTCTGCTCCTGGAGACAGCAGCAAGTAACCAGTTCTGATAAGATCGGCTATCAGAGACACGGTGGCACTGTTGTGTGTAAACAGGATACCATCTCTGAGACTCCGAGACACTGACACCAGCAGCTCTGGGCTCCACCTGCCCCCTAAAACACAGGGAAGACACTTGACATCCAGTCTTGTTTCTGTGGAATAAGAAGCACAGACTTTTCGGGCTGAAAACCCCTTTGGAGATCATGTCACAAAACTCTTGTTTTACAGATTAAACAACAACAACAACAACGAAAGCCTAAGAGCAGGGGAGATATGGAGATAGGTGATATTTGTAATTGTCACAGATGCATGGATGGATGTATAGACCTAAGCCCTTCAGGGATGGATCATTGTCTCATGCAAAAGCTAGTATATTTGCCTTCCAAAGAGCCAACTCTGCACATTGACGAATTTCATAAAATTTAGCCTTAGACAGAAGAGGTCTTGGATCTACCCTCAACCCACATCTACCCTCAGCACGAGCAACGTCACCAGCTATCTCGCCTTTGTCCTGGATGAGGCACTGGAGCTCCAAAGCTGCCAGGCCCAATGATCTAAAGATGCTCACAGTCAGGGGCACCTGGGTGGCTCAGTGGGTTAAGCCTCTGCCTTCAGCCCAGGTCATAATCTCAGGGTCCTGGGATAGAGCCCTGCATCTGGCTCTCTGCTCAATGGGGAGCCTGCTTCCCCCTCTCTCTTTGCCTGCTGCTCTGCCTACTTGTGATCTCTCTCCCTCTGTCAAATAATAATAATAATAATAATAATAATAATAAGAAGAAGAAGAAGATGCTCACAGTCAGATGTCAGAAACATATAGAAGTGAATAATTAAGAGACATTCAACAAGTGCCATATAGAAGATTTATGTAATGTGTAATATTAGTAGATCAAAAAGGAACCACATAGCAGATGAGTAGAAAATCAATGAAGACAGTGCAGAAAAACTCATATTTAAGTCTCTGTAGTAACTTCGAACCCTAGAGAAGGGAATAAGAAGGGTGAAATGAGGGTACAGAAGAGGTAGTGCAGAGAGAAAAGTTCCACCAAGAAGTAAGTGTTTTATTTAATGTACGTTAACATCAAAGAGTCATTTTAACAAAACGATGAAGAATGTATCAGTTTTCTCTCTTTGATTCTTCCATTCTGTCACTAAAATTTGTATAAACAAACTCCATTACAAGAATCTCTTTTGGAGTACTATCCATGAACTTCAGGACTTATCCTTCTTGACTTCATGATTTTCTTTCATTTTAAGGACCCTTATATTGTATTTCTTGGTTTATATTTGTGGTCTTTCTGATTGAGGTTGTCAGAAATATGACCCTAGAATGGGTAAGAAGCATTGTGGGTTAGAGGTGACCAAACAAGGAATGGCTGATGTTAATTCTCAAACTGGAGAAGACATTGGGAAATTGAAAAATTGTAAAAGTAATCCAGAAAGACTGTTACTATGACTTCAGGTTAAAAATAAATAAACAAGACATTCACAAAAATAAAATAGAAAGGCCTAAAGCACAGATTCCCAAAGTTCAAGGTTTTAGAAGTCAAGAACACGAAAATTATGACAGTAACATATCATTGTTTGCCTATAACTTGGCTGGGCTTTAAGAAATAAAAGGGCCTTTTGGGTTTTCCACATATAGTATCATATCATCTGCGAAGAGTGATAGTTTGACTTCTTCCTTGCCGATTTGGATGCCTTTAATTTCCTTTTGCTGTCTGATTGCTGAGGCTAGGACTTCTAGCACTATGTTGAATAGCAGTGGTGATAACGGACATCCCTGCCGTGTTCCTGACCTTAGTGGAAAAGCTTTCAGTTTTTCTCCATTGAGAATGATATTTGCGGTGGGTTTTTCATAGATGGCTTTGATAATATTGAGGTATATGCCCTCTATCCCTACACTTTGAAGAGTTTTGATCAGGAAGGGATGCTGTACTTTGTCAAATGCTTTTTCAGCATCTATGGAGAGTATCAATTGCACTGCTGGGTATTTACCCTAAAGATACAAATGTAGTGATCCGAAGGGGCACGTGCACTCGAATGTTTATAGCAGCAATGTCTACAATAGCCAAACTATGGAAAGAACCTAGATGTCCATCTACAGACGAATGGATAAAGAAGATGTGGTATATATACACAATGGAATACTATGCAGCCATCAAAAGAAATGAAATCTTGCCATTTGCGACGATGTGGATGGAACTAGAGGGTATCATGCTTAGCGAAATAAGTCAATCGGAGAAAGACAACTATCATATGATCTCCCTGATATGAGGGAGAGGAGATGCAACATGTGGGGTTAAGGGGGTAGGAGAAGAGTAAATGAAACAAGATGGAATTGGGAGGGAGACAAACCATAAGTGACTCTTAATCTCACAAAACAAACTGAGGGTTGATGAGGGGAGGGGGGTTGGGAGGGGGGTGGGATTATGGACACTGGGGAGGGTATGTGCTATGGTGAGTGCTGTGAAGTGTGTAAACCTGGCGATTCACAGACCTGTACCCCTGGGGATAAAAATATATGTTTATAAAGCTGTAAAAAAAAAAAAAGAAAAAGAAAAAAGAAAGGATGAATACCCAAGTTTTGTAGCAACATGGACGGGACTGGAAGAGATTATGCTGAGTGAAATAAGTCAAGCAGAGAGAGTCAATTATCATATGGTTTCACTTATTTGTGGAGCATAACAAATAGCATGGAGGACAAGGGGAGATGGAGAGGAGAAGGGAGTTGAGGGAAATTGGAAGGGGAGGTGAACCATGAGAGACTATGGACTCTGAAAAACGATCTGAGAATTTTGAAGGGGTGGGGGGTGGAGGTTGGGGGCACCAGGTGGTGGGTATTGTAGAGGGCACGGATTGCATGGAGCACTGGGTGTGGTGCAAAAATAATGAATACTGTTATGCTGAAAAAATAAAAAATTAATTAAAAAAAAAAAAGAAATAAAAGGGCCAAGGAAAATAGATACTTCCTTTATTTCTGAGGGGATAAAAATTGGTAAAATTCACATGACTATCCTAGAAGATAATGTCTCTCTTCCCCACTCTGTCTGTCTTTCTCTGTACACACACACACACACACACACACACACTTATACATATACATATTATGTTTACATTTTTGTAAAATAAAATATGTATTATATAAATGTATACATTTTGCTAAGTTACCTTTAAGTTTTATAAATCCACAGACCCTCATCCCATGAAGGTAATATATATGCATCTAGACTATGGTATAAAGATGTTTATGGCAGAGATATTATTTAAACCACAAAATGGAATAAATTTAAATATTTAATAATAAGATATACTTCAAATATTTTGATATGTCTGTATAATGGAATGCAATACTATGTAGTCATTAAAACTGATATTCTTCTGGAACCATAAGGATTAGAATTGTAGACATAAAGTACTTAAAACAGTGCCTGGTACCTAATAAGCACTCATTCAATGTTAACTTTTTCATCATCCGCAAAGGCAGCAACATCACTGTTACTGGTATATCTTAAGACTTAGGGAGATGTTCTTATATGTAAAATGGGAAAAAAGTTACAAAAAGTATACAAATTTTATGATATCAATTTAAAAATATTTATACATATGCCTGTGTGTGTGTGTGTGTGTGTGTGTGTGTGTGTTTATATACGTGCTTAGAAAGAAGATGAAGAGTGTATTAGTTTGCTAGGACTGCCATAACAAAGTGCCACAGACCATCGGGCTCTCTGCTCTCTCGAGGAGCCTGCTTCCTCCTCTCTCTCTGCCTGCCTCTCTGCCTGCTTGTGATCTCTCTGTCAAATTAAAAAAAAAAAAAAAACCTTTAAAAAAAAACATTTTTTAAAACAAAATTTTTTTAAAACTCCATGCTTCCTGTTTAGACTTTATTTTTTTTTTAATTTTTTTTAAAGATTTTATTTATTTATTTGACAGAGAGAGATCACAAGTAGATGGAGAGGCAGGCAGAGGGGGGGGGAAGCAGGATCTCTGCCAAGCAGAGAACCCGACGCGAGACTCGATCCCAGGACCCTGAGATCATGACCTGAGCCGAAGGCAGCGGCTTAACCCACTGAGCCACCCAGGCGCCCCTGTTTAGACTTTAAATGAAAGTACTTTTAATTCTTCCTATAGCTCTCTATTTAAATATCACCTCCATTTCCACTGTGTAAGACTAAACACAGGACTTCTAAGAGAACATTTAATCTTCTCTCTTTAAAGGAGAAGTTAGAAGATTGCAATGGATATTCAGATCTTATGTACTATGTATACTACCTGCTACAGACTTCCAGGTTATTATTTTCCCTTGGAGTTTTTGTTTCATTGGGAATTCCTGAACTGTATCGACCTAGGATCAAATGGAATTATTATGTAGCTTTCAAATACTGTCATTTTGGAGGAATGCTTATTCCTTCGTCGGTTTCAGAACTTGTCAAATCTAAAGCTGGTATTGTACATTTTTCTTGAATGGTGCATTACTGTTAAGTAGGAATCCTGAATATTGAAAAAGGTATAGCAGGGGTAAAACATGTTTCATACAACAAATAGGCTTCTGAGCAATCATTGTTATAGAAAATACATTAGACTTAAGTACGATCGAGTATTGTATTTAATAAAGAATAGATTTGTAAAGCAACAAAGTGATCATTTGTTTTTATATATTTAAAGTTTATTACTAAATTGGGCTTTTTTGAAGCCAACGGTGTGCCTTGCTTACAATCATAAAAATGGTGGAATTAAGATATCCTTCACAAAGAAGAGAAGTTTATATAAGAAAAGCTTAGACAAAAATTGTTTTGAAATCTATTGTTTGAAAGTGCTAGTCATTTCACTTTAAGCATCATAGTTCATTCATGAGTGGGGTAGTCTGTAAAATTAATTCATTTCTCATAGTTCACATATATTATCAACATACTATGTTTGGTGGCTTCTATGGCTAACGCTTTACCAGCCATAATTACTGATCCAATTTCATGAAATAAATCAGATACCAAAAAAAAAAAATAAAATTCATGTTCTTTACTAATATTCCTGGTGATGCTAGAGAATTAAAAAAAATACTGAAGCAGGTTCGGTGGCTAATATCTTGGAGGGTGAGAAAATTACTCATTATGTTAAGTAATATCTTACAGCAGCATGTAAATAACTTTAGTGATTGCTTGGAAAGAAAACTGCTCCAAAAAGAAAATTAATGTATCTGATTTGTTTATTTATTCATCTAATTTAGGGCTGAAAGATTTTTGGACTGATACTAGATATGAAAATGTGTCACTAAAATTTATTAGAGCTCAGAGCTTGGGACCTTACCTAACTATAAATACAGATTTAAATAGGTGCATGCTTGGTTATCTCTGATAGTTAAATCAGATAAGAGATTTAATATATAATTCTCCCTTGAATGTTAGAAGAGAGTCTACCCATCTCTCGGTTTCTGTTAGTTGTAGCTTGGACGGGAAATTAAAAGTTAATTTTGTCTTTGTCCTTTTGTCTTTTTCTTATCAGCAGTGCCTGGGAGGCATGGTAAAGTATGCTGAAAGTGACCTTCAGTTTACCCATATCATCTTGAGACAAATGAGCCAGGCACTTGTAATTTTCATTAGTGGCCCCAAGAAGAGGAACTTCCCTCAGTAGGAAATATACAACGCCCAAAAATACATAGGTATTTTATATACTTCTCAAGCAATTGCTTAATGAAGATTGCTTCTCAGGATAGAGAAGGTGATGTGTGAAGGAGGGAAGATGATAGTCTAATGTCAGCGTGCAGAAGGTGATGTGATTCACCCAAGGTTAGAAACAGAACTTCTATTTTGATCCGGTCACGATCAAAACTTGAACCCAAGCGTCCTGGCTTCGGGTGCAGAATCCCTTCCCAGATTCCACCCTGCCTGAATTGATGGAAAAGCAAATGAACTTCCCTTCTCAAATGGGGCAACAGAACTGATTTCGGCACTCCACAGCCACGTGTCAGCATGTCATGTTGTTTCTTTACCTCTGCCCTATTCATATTTTTGTATCTCTCAACTGAAGTCAGAAGGCACTGCTTATAAGGACACCAAGTGGCCCCATGTCAACTTTCCCCCTGTAAATTATTTTTATGAGCATACCAACCAAGGGCATATCTAAAACACATGATTGCTTTTGGCATCTAACCAATACTTCTCTCCCCCCCCCCCCCGCCAACGTCCCACCACCATTTGATGGGTAAAAAAAAAAGACTTTTTCTGGTCATTCTTCTCAGAAGGGATCCTTGGAACCACTGCCATGTATCATGTTAATATATCAACTAGCAAAGAAAAAAAATAAGTAGCCTGATGAAACGAGTCATCTGAAAGTTCAGGCTTCTGAGATCTACTCCCATTTCTTAGAAATAGGGAACACGTGACTTCAGGCTATTCCTGCATCACTTTTCACACCCCAGTAAAAAGCTGATTTTAGAAGAATGTCCTCTTTAAGAGTTGCGACGCTAAAAATGTTAGAACTACAATTTTCTTGCAGCCACGGCTGCAGAGAGAGGTAGGGCTGCAAATGACTCAGTTGTGTGTTTGATTAAAAGTTTGTGTAAAGACCTTAACCTGGATTTCCTGAGAAGTCACTATGTATTCTGTAAACACAGGGCAGGGTGTGTGAATTCAGTAACGGACACAGAGCCGTAGTCTGTGCCCTTGGGAGCCTTCTTTATAATCAAGTCAGAGCAGAGATAGTGACCTCATGCTTCCCAGGGAACATCTTCACTGGGTTGTCCTGAAGTCACCTCAAACTCAACACGTCCAAAATAGAACACGGTCCTTCTCACACGTTCATGGGCTCACATCATCCCTCTATCTGCTGGGACTAGAAGCCCCACTTTCATGCCAATGACCACTTACTTCTTGGTCTGCCCTGTCTCTTCGATCTATACCTTCAGTTTCTCTGCCAACATCACTAGCTCGGTGCAGGTTGGAGTTACCCCTTGCTCTGACTTTTGTTATGACTTCACAGCTGGGCTCTGCAAACGCAGATTCTCCTGGAGCACCCCACCTGGTGTGTTGATAAAGGGATAGCTTCTAAAAACATTGCTATGTTAACCACCTTCCCCCAAACTTTCATGGGATCCTTCCTGCCTACAAGATAAATTCCAGCATTCTGTCTTGCTGGCAAAGCCCTTTCATAACTGGGGCCCAGCGTGCCTCTTCTAGGCTCATCTGAGACTAGATCACTAATGAAACAGATCAGTTTCCTCCAAATATGTGCTATGTTCTTCAGCCTCCACGAGAATTTGAAAGAATTCCCTTCCCATTTGAACTACCTTTTAAGATCCTACCAAACTTTTGTTTCCTTTTCAGGAATACAGGGTAAGTGTCAAAGGGCTATCTTTGGCCAACCCAGGATGGATTCCTAGCAGGTGGCCCTTATTCCCAGATACAATCAAATCATAAAATAGGTAGGGATGAGAGAATATGATACGGGAATGGCTGGCTGGATAGCAACAGGCAAGATTACATTGTAATGTGACATGTGCTGAAGACACAATCACACTATACACATGACCCATACATTAGTTGTATGGCAGAGAAGACCGCAAAAATATGTGTTACCGTAAGCAGTGAGGAGAGTCAAGGAAAGTAGGGGGCAGGTGTAGAAGATGAATGGAAGGTCTTCAGTGCCCATCTTTGTTTCACAATTAGCCTTAGGGGGCATTTTTTTTTTCAATAAATTCCAAATAAATTCCAAAGAATTTATTTATTTATTTGAGAGGAAGAGAGAGACAGAGAGCGCATACATGAGCAGGGAGAGGGAGAAGCAGACGCCCCACTGAGCAGGGAGCCCAATGTGGGGCTCAATCCCAGGACCCTGGGATCATGACCTGAGCCAAAGGCAGACGCTTAACCGAATGAGCCACCCAGGTGCCCCAGGGATCATTTTTAATACTAACTTTGTTTCACTACTCACAGCTCAAGCCATGGTATAGGAAGATTACATTTAGAGAGTAAAAGAACTTTCTTATACTTCATGTTGTTTCTCTCAAATATATTTATCAAAGCACATTTTGAGGGAGGGGTGGGAAATGCCAGTTACACAAGAAAATCTATCCTCTGCCCGACTGAAGAAATTGTTCAAACAAAGTGCACTCTTTCATAAGCACTGCTTCCTGATGTGGCCAGGGTCAGTGAGGGCTGAGGTTATTAGTTATGTAATCCCTAGTTCCTCAAATGGCAGTTTTGATTTGAACACATGGTTTCAATTAGTTGCTTCAGTTTTTGCCTCTAGATGGATTTCATTTTTAGAATCAAGAGAGGCTCAGACAATCTTAGCATTTTAGAGCCCCTCCTCTATTTTACCAACGTACACCTGACCCCTGAGACAAAACTGACCACACCCATGGCTCTCAGCCCGTTGCACTTTCCATAATGACACTCTCAAGTTGAATTATGTCCCCCCCAAAAGATATGTTGGAGTCCTAACTGCACCCTCCACACTCCCTCGCATCTGTGAACATGATCTTATTTGGAAATCGTCTTTGCAGACGTGGTTAAAATGGAAGAAGTTAAGGTGAGGTCATATGAAGCAGGGGGGACCTGAATCGATACAACCAGGGTCCTTGCAAGAAGAAGGAAACGGACGTGGAGACAGACAAAGAGGAGAACAGCGTGAGACAACAGGGGCCATCCAAGCTACCCCCAAGAATTGTTGTCGCCCACCAGAAGCTAGGCAGACGCAAGGAAGCCCGGCTCTCTTGACGACTTGACTTTGGACTTCCAGCCTGCAGAACTGTGAGATAATACATTTCTATTGTTTTAAATCACCTGCTTTGTGTACTTTGTTACTACAGACCTTGGAAACGAATATGCTGCCTTCTCTTTTTTGATTGCTCATTTTTATCTGTGTCATGTTCTTTTGGGGCGTCTCAAAACAAAATGACTTGGGTAGTGTCTGGGTGCCAGGCCATGCCTTCACGCTGGTGAGATCATCGCCCCCCAGCCCCCGTCCGCTGCTCCCAATGTGCGGCTGTTTCCAACTTTGCAGCCAGTATCATCCGTAAGGTCACATTAAATCTTCCAACTGCCAGTATGTTTGGTCCAATGAGCACTTCCAATTCTGATCCCTGGATGCCTCTGTCAGCTGCACAATGGTACAGTAATGCATGTCAGATCTGCCTCTCCATGCTGCTGTGGGGATAGTGACATAAAAATAATTTTACAAGTATAACATTACTGGGCTAACAGGTGTCCAATACTGCTATGTGCCCAGGACCACCCTTTACATATGTTGTCTCTTTCAAGACTCACAAAATCTCAGAAGTGGGTGTGACCATCATCTGTGCCAATTTTACAGGTCATAGACATTGAGGCACAGGGAGACTACCTACCTTGCCCAGAGCCATATGGCAAGAGAACAATGGAGCTGGGATTTCAAGCTACATCTAAGAGATTCCAAGGTTCATGGATTCCCCTTGTACTGTGGTGTAGGCTATGACCTTAAACTGTTTACTTTAGAAACTCACCTGGAAAACCCCCTTACTTACTATAGGAGTTTGGTCACAACCTTTTTTCTAGCCTCATGTCCTGTCATCACCCCCAATACCACCTCCCTGACCCCTGCCCCCCCCACACCCATACACGGCACAGCACAGAAGGATTTTCACCTTTGCTGGAACACCGGGGCTCTTTCATCTCTGTTTATTTTCTACATTCTGCTCGTTGGGCCCTGGATACCATCCCCCATGCCCTTGCCCATTATAAGACTCCTCCAGACCCCATGACCCCGAGGAAACATCAACTTCACTGAGTCCCAAATTCCCCCCAAGTAGCTGTTTCCTTCCTGCATCACTGACTCAAGCCTATATTCTGACACTGGGCGGGGACTAAGATGAGGCCATGAGCCGCCAAGCACAACAGTTGAGGAGACATTCACTCTTGGGGCTGAGGGGCAGAATCATCTCTAAGAGCTTACTTCATATTTGTGCCTTGTACGTGTCATCTCCTGGACCAGATTCTGTGAGGTTGGGGGTGGAGAAGATGCAGAACAGGGAGACAGAGAGAATTAAGCTCCCAGGCAAGAAAGAGAGCAGGGTTGGGTAGGTCCTGTGGGCCACATGACCCTAGCAGGGCCCCTGCAAGGTAGTAGGACCACAGCGGTTCCAGGGGATTAGGGGGAGAAAGGTAAGGGGGAAGTTGGTTGTGGGGAGAATGGCTATCTACATATGTCGGAAGATGCTCTTTGGTGTCTAGCTCCCAGGTCCTCAAGGATCCGGTAGCACATCTGTACCATGGAAGTAGTGGGGCTTCTAGACCTCGAGCAACCAGCCAGGCTTAGACCATGAGCATCCAGCTATAGCCTGCATGGACCCAAGTCAGCGGGCAGCTCCTCACATGCTCTCGGCTGTGAAAAAGCACAAGAGCTTTGCAGGACATGGGGTTAAAACAGGAAGGGATCCTTCATAATGACTGAGATTGAACTTCTCAGATGCCCTGCAGGGTGACAGTTCAGAGCAGCACTTAATCTCCTTAAAAAAAAAAAAAAAAAAAAAAAGACACACGATGCTTATTGCACGTACACTTCTGTTTGTGAGTCATGAGTCACACCCAAAGTGTGTTTCCATGTCTGTCCCTGTCACTGGACCATGAGCTTCTCCAGGGCAAGAATGGATAATTTTTTGTCTTTGCACTTTTAACCCTCATACAGTGCCTACTGCAAAGCAAGCCCTGAAGAGATGCCTCTTTCGCGGATGAATGAGTAAATGAATGAGTCAATCTAGCTGTTCATCGGTCTCTGAGCATTCTTTGTGCCCTAAGATTCTAGGGAGGAAATGGAAAAGTCCCAGTTGCTCCAATTCAGACTTTAGGACTGGAGCTGAAGCCCTGCCTATCCTGCCCACCCAGACAGCCAGGAGTGGAATGGAAGGGAGAAGGGGAGAGAGGTTACCGACTTGGAAAGGCTTCTCCCTTTTTAGGCTTTTGATTCGGGGGAGGAATGAATGAATTTTCCTCCTCCTCTTTTGTTTGGTATAGCACTAGATTCCTCCGGACAATATGAGAAATCAAGGAGTTGGGCTGGGGAGCTACAACAGAAAATATGATGCAGGACCATTGGAAGCCACCAGGAAGTGAGCTTTGGAGGAATTCTGTTAGCGCAACAGTGCAGCTTCTCTCTTTCCCCTCATGCCTACTGAAGACTCAGAGCTCTACTGTCCAGTTTTTCCAGGAGTGTCCATTCTGGAGGGCCATGACCAGGATAATTTGAATGGGGGACTTTCTGCTCATAACTGTGTAGTTACCCGGAGTCCAAGCACCAAGGACACCAGGACATAAAAGAATATTCTACAGTAGCAAGATTTCATGAGATTTCTTTAATGTGCAGTTGTTGGGACTTCTCTCCAGGAGAAGATAGGACCATCAAAGAGCCAAATCGGAAAATATTTTAGGGGGCAATCAGGAAAACAAAATAAAATGAAGCCCACAGCTCTCATGGGCATTAATAAGCCAGCAGACTGCTCACCTCTCTCTTCCCAGCCCACTACAATGAGGTAGGTTGATGATTTGATAAAAGCTGGGTCATATCACAAGGAGCCCCGGCTTCCCAATGTCTTTCACCAACCGTGGCACTTCATTCTTCTCTCCATTCCTAGGAATCCTGAGAGTCCCTTTCCTCTCAGGAGAGGAAACTGGGAGTGGTTTAGCTCCTAATTAAATTGTTTTCTCTTAGACAAATGAATAATCTGGCTATTAGTTCCCAGTTCCAAAGGTCTTATTATCTTTAACCATCTATGACAGCTAAAGTGTCTTGCCTGTCCAAGAGGGAAGATATGGAGGCCAGGAACCTCTACCACTCTAGGGCTACTTGGCCATCTTCCCTCCTCTTCCTTCCATACCCCTTCTTGATGTAAGAGTCATCCCATTTAGGTTCTGCTGGAGTCAGAAGGATTAGGCAATGGGCATGACTAAAAGGCTCCAGCCCCACCCTTAGGTCAGGGCTCCCAACCAGGTTATTCATAAGAGGTCACTGTGGCTGTCTGCTGCCACTGAGCCCAGGCTGAAGCCACTAGCCATAGGTTATAGACGCACAAGGGCAAAGACGTAGGGGTCTGGCTTTATTGGCTGTAGAACCAGTTTGTCATGGTGACCACATGGGTATTCCGATGACTGAGCAGCCCTCCTCGTGCCCTCTTGGGTTCAAGGCTAGAGAAACAGATTTTGAAATCCAGAGAAATAGAAGCCAAGAGAGAATTAGAAAAATGCTATAAAACTTACAGACTAGAAAAAACAATTTTGCCTTTACAAGAATGTTTTTGATTTCTGATAGAAATATTATATATTCATTACATTTGTGAGCCAAATACTGACCTGACCATGGCTTTTAATTATAGTGTTAGGTTGAACCTATAATTCCTATATCAAGGAATAAAGTCAGATAAAATTAGATATAAATAAAACCAGTGTCTCTAAGCTTAAAATCTCCTGGATGCTTAGGGATCGCTTTCCAAGTTCAGTAGCAATTTGTCTACCTTTTTGACCTCCTCTAAAACAAGCCTGCTTTCCCTCAAGTGTTAGCAATCATGATGTGTTAATTTTTTCTTTCCTACTTTATTTCTAGGCTTTTCAGCTTTGTCTAATTGGTCATGTTTTTTAGAGCTGCAAATTGACCGAGGATCTATCTTTCTTTCGTGGTTCTTGACACACCCTATGTATTTAGATAGATGCTTTGAAAATAAAGGTTTCATTTACAACATTGTGAGTCTGGGCAAATTCACCATTGTGTTTGGGTTAAAGGAACAGGATCCATGGATGATCTAACTTCCATCCCTTCTGCACTGGTTCACATTTCTTTGACTTAAAATGTGTAGGGAGGGGCGCCTGGGTGGCTCAGTGGGTTAAGCCGCAGCCTTCGGCTCAGGTCATGATCTCAGGGTCCTGGGATCGAGTCCCGCATCGGGCTCTCTGCTTGGCAGGAAGCCTGCTTCCCTCTCTCTCTCTCTGCCTGCCTCTCTGTCTGCTTGTGATCTCTCTCTGTCAAATCAATAAATAAAATCTTAAAAAAAAAATTAAAAAAATAAAATAAAATGTGTAGGGAAAGGGGACACCTGGGTGGCTCAGTCTGCCTTCAGCTCAGGTCATGGTCCCAGGGTCCTGGGATGGAGCCCCACCAGGGAGCCTGCTTCTCCCTCTCCTTTTGCCTGCCTCTCCCTCTGCCTACTTCTCCCTGGGTGTGTGCTCTCCCTCTCTCTCTCTGTGTCAAATAAATAAATAAAATATTAAAAAAAAAAAAGTGTGGGGAGAGTCAGAGGTCGCTTTATACTCAAAGCACCTTATATCTTTTTGAAAAATAGTCTTTGATACTGATGCACTTCCTTAATATTCTCTGTAGGAAGGTATGTATCAGTACCCTGGTGGAAACATCCAGACAACCCAAACCTGTTATTTTATTCTGTTTTTTTTTCTTCAGTTGCTCCTAGAGTCCATTTCAAACAGAAGAATGAAAGAGATCATAGAAATAGGTTAAGTAGGGGAAAAGGAAGAGAGAAATGCTTACAAGTTGCAAACAGGAAAAAGAAATGAGGACACCAAGGCTTCAGAAAGGCTGAACACATCATAAACAAACAGAGGGTGCCCTCCAACAACCTTCATGTTTGTCTTTGCTCCTATGGTGCAATATGGTCTAGTGGTCTGACCCACTGGGAATCCAGGGCCTGGCTTCCCCCGTTCTGCCTCCGACTGTTCTGTACTGAACGGCCTTGGGCTGGCTGGATTTGGGCAGCGTTTCTTGATCTGAGAGCTAGGCAGATTTCCGGGCCACCAGCCTCAATGTTTGGAAGTAGAAAGGTTGCAAAGGGGTGAAGGGCATTGTTACCACCAAAACAAGACTGTCCTGTACGAACCATCCGTCCAAGGACTATTAATTTTACAGGCACATTTAACATCAAACACCAATCCTCTCTGTTTTGCTCATACAATGTATTTATTTGTTTTGTTGAGGTCCCTGATAACCTGGGCAGTTTGGAAAGGGGTGGGAGTGTGTGTGTGAAGAGCAAATGGATCATCTACTGATGGTCTTTGCCAGTTTCCGGTGTTTGGTGCGAGATCTTTCCCCATGGCTAGTACCATCTCTCTCTCTCTCTTGTTTTTCCTTAAGAATGTATATTGCGGTGTTAGATTTTATAGTATGACTAGCTTTCTGTATTTGTCTGTCTCAAAATGACATCATATTTACATATCATAAAGCACGATATTCAAACATATCCAAAGTCCTCTCTAATGCGCCCCTGTTTTGAGAAAACCCCACTTGCATTAAAATCCAGAGCTACTTGGTTTCGCCGAGCCTGCTGATCAGTGAAATCTGTAAATAGTTAAGAGCCTCCAGCCCGTGTTAAAGAGGAAGTAAAATAGACTGATCTCATGACCCCAAAACACATCAAGAAGTGCAAAATAATTGACTTTTTCCTTGGTATTTAAAGGAAATATTTTAGAGTGCGAACCCAGTTATTTCTGAATTGTATTTTCATCTCTTAACATGGGCGTCTAATAAACTGGGAAATGATTCTGCTCTCTTTGATTTCCAAGTGCAGGCTTTCATAAGAAAATTATTGCTTTTGTTTTTTAAAACACGCAACCACTCAAGAGGAATTGTATCAAAATTACTACCGTTTAAGCCTTATGAACAAGTTACAAAATATAAAAGCTAATTCTTTAAAATGTGTGTTTTCTGTTTAATAGATTTTTTTAAAAATGCTGAACACTGTGTTCTCTTTAGAGCTCATTTCTGGCCTGAAGAGCCTAGAAAAGTGGTTTGAACCAATAGTAGTTTGTTTTTTGCTTTTTTTCCCTCTCCCTTCCCCGTCCTTCTCACCATTTTTTTCTGTTTTCTCTCCCTTTCCCAAGCTCCCTTTTTTCCTCCAAGGTGTTTGAGCTCCTACTGTGTGCCTGGAATTATACTGCTGAGAGTCGTGAATTTTAAGGTGAAAAAGACCCAGGTTATTTAGAGAGTAGTCCAGGGAGACCAAGGACCGGAAGCCCCACTAGAAGCTGGGAGCCCTAGCAAGACACAGAGAGACAAACAGGCTGTAGGAGGTAAGGTTTCAGGGAGAGCTTCTCAGAAGAGGGGAGCTTTGAACTGATACTAAATAAAACATGGGTAGTGACCAGCCAGGTACTTTAAGAGTGGGAAAGCTGGAACAGCATACATGAGGAAAACAAAAAGAGAATGCAAGTCAGCGCCTTGATTTACCTGGGTGAATGGGGTGTAGGAAAGTGGGGAGGGGGGGTAGGAGATGAAGCTGGAGTCTCAGGCAAGGGCTTTCCATGTCAGGCTGTGACATTTGGATTGATTCCTGTGGACAACTGGGAGCCACTGAAGGTGATTTAGCTAAAAGAATGACAGGACCACATCTGCATTTTCAGAAGATCACCCTGGCATCTTCTAGAAGGCTGGAAGAGATGGGGGTTGGAATTAAGAGCTTGCAGGAGACACCGTGTCCTACGATTGTAAATTTTCTTTCAGAATAAACCTGCGCCCATGCTTTTGTTCATTCATCAAGACTTTACTGAACACCTACTCTATGCAAGGCCTCTAGTTCAGTGCTGTGGTGAAGAAAAAAAGAGGTAAGACACAGACACTGCAAGTTTCTCAGCATCCCTCCCAAATACCTTCTTTTTGCAAGATAAGCTTGCTGCTGCCCGAACCCCCCCACACACTGTGTATCATATCCATTTTGTGTGCAACTTAATCTCATTTTTCTAAAAATTCCTTTCTTTTGTTTCAAAACACGACTACTCGGATAAGTTTAGTAGTACCCATTCCTTCTCTTCCTTAAAGGATATTTTTCATTGTCAATGGACATCTCCCCTGGCACTAATCCTTAACAGAACCTGTAACAAAATGAAGATCAAAACTACAGCCTTGTAAGTCGGCACAACTCCCTGATCTAGGGGGATGCATTTCCTTCATTTCCAAGAATGTTCAAAGTGCTAAAAGTTAATTTAAAAGAAAAAAAAACAGCTGGTTGAACATTCTCACTCTAATTCCACTTATAGGAAATAAAGAAGGATAGAAATTAGCACCTATCTCAGTGGAGTGTCCTGAGAAATCACTGTGCGAAGATACAGAGTGTGATCTCAGTCAGAAGCTTCTACAATGAGATGTTGGAACCAAATATAGCCCCATAAGCAGACTTGGCTTTAAGTGGAAACAATTGATCTTACAATTAAATTTCTAGGGCTTTTAGATAATAGAAAATCCAAAATAATCTTTATTCATATCTTCCACCGATCTCTTTAGGTTTCAGAAATCACGGCACTTGACTATTATACGGTCTTTTCTAAAGGTACTTGTACAAAACAGTTCCATTTTCAACCATTAGGAAAACGTTTTACTATAAAATAGCTTAAGGGAAATTTAAAAAAAAAATTGGGAGCTCAGGGAGCACTGGAAATGGAACTGCAAGCTGAACAAAATGGATGGGAGACAAGGAACAACAATGTAAAGCTGAATGCAGAACTCGTGGCTCATATATTAATAATGCAAGAACTATATACATTTATTCATAATAATTGAAGATAATTTGCTACTAAATAATTGCTCTATGCATTTCATTTTAATACTATAACCATACAAAGATTTTCATACTAAAATTTAATGTCAATTCAATGCAGTATTAATATCTGATTATCTATTCATACAATACATATATTATGGATACTACGAACAAATTAAACATATCACCAATAACTAGTAGAGGCCTATTCTATTGGGAAATAGGGTTCTGCTTTTTTTCTTGGAAGAAAGTTTCAAACATAATAATGGAGCCTGAAGATTCTATAAAAATTATATGAAGAGGACCTTGTCAGCTGTCAAGGATACTTCAGACTGTTTGAAGGTTATTTACTTGTCCCACCCATAAACACAGGGAGCCTTCACTGCCCTCCAGCTTCTTCTGCTGAGAAGAGTTGGTGCCATGGAACAATTGGAACCCAGCCGATGCTAAGAATGGAAGACTAAAATCAAGAAAATTGGTGAAACATAAAAGCATCAGTGTGTTCTTGGTATCCAGAGACTTGACCTCAAATCTTGCCTCCACTAATAAATAGCTTTAAGACCTTGACTACAGGATTCATTTACCCTGGACCTCAGTTTACTTACTTGTTAAATGTAACATAATGATATTTCTACATTCCATGAATTGTGAATAACAAAAAGAAACAATGGGATAAGAAATGTATATAAGTGTGTCTCAAAGTATAAGGCAATGAAACTTTGCTGAGGTGATGAATACCATTCTTTCTGGATGGAGTTCTCTCTCTTCTAGTGGTTTCTTTACTTAGGTACAAAGAATACACAGGCTTGTCCAAGGATAACTTACCCAGGACATTGTTGAAATAAATATTTTCAAAGTAATTTTTAATCATCAGAGGAAATACTTTAGTCCGGTCAAGAAACATCTATCTTTGGTATTAGTTTATTTGGATATTAGTCCATTCAGATATTCAAGGATAAGTAAAGTACAGCCTGTACCCAGAAGGCTCAAGGGCTGGTCATTTCAGTAAATCTATAAACTGGGAACTTTTCTTCTATAAAGTGCCAGTATGGTTGTGGTCCTTTGATACTTGCAGTGTTGATCTTATATATTACAACCTCCTTGAGCATACAGAGTTTTGGATGGGACAGGCCTTGCAATGCCCACCCTAGGACCACTAGAGCTATGTTGAAACTGAGTATGATAAGATACCACTCTACTTAACAGCTTTATTCAGTTCAAGTCAATGCAATTCAGCAAACATTTCTGTAGGGTAAATTCTGGGCTGGACACTGTGCTCGGTACAGGGCTAGTCAATCAGGATTTAGATATAGTTTAGGGCCTCCAGGAATTCCCACTGCCTATGAGATACTACCTGAGTCCATGGGATGGCATTTGACCTTCAAACAAACAAAACAAAACAAATAAAACTGTCACTAATTTCATAAACTAACCATATAAAAAGACCGTTTTGAAAAAGACAGGGAAATTTAATATGGACTACTAGTAGATGATGCTTGAGAATGAACATCAATTTTGTCATAACAGCACTGTAATTATCTAAGACAGTGCCCCTCCTTTTAGAAACACGTATTGAAGTCAGAAGAGGTGGACTGATGTATGTGTAGGATCTCTTTTTAAAAAAACTCAGGAAGAAAAGAAAACAAGCTAGAGAAAACACATGTACCACAGTTTGGATAATCTTTAAATGGAGGTGATAGGCTTTTCTTTGTGGATCATTTTATTATTCTCCTTCTCTTATTGTGAATATTAGGATTCTTTCAGAATAAACACATCTTAAAAATTGGTTGCTCAAACTTCTAGTTTTTTGTGTTCTCCCCCTTTACCAGAGATAAGGCCCAGCACTTCCAGCAAGGGCGACCCACTGATATGTGCATATTCAAGGAGTATGGAGTATCTCTAGTTCCTATTCCAAGCTACCCTTGAAGGCCTCATGTACTACCCCGGCCCAGAAAGCCTTCGCTTAGTGGCCCAGATAGAACTGATGGCTTCTCCCATCTGTGGGTACTCGGAATTTGGCTTCTAATTCTATTATGGTATTGGTACAATTTTCTTGAAATTGTTACTTGCCTTTTCCTCCTGCTTGAGTGGAGACTCCCATAAACTGGGCACCGTAGCTTAGTCGCCTTTCTTCACCCTTAATCATCACGGAGTCTGACAGTCTCCATCAAGCAAGGTCCTCTCAAATGTCTGGGGATGGTAGCGTCACCAGTCTTCATGTTACTTAGTGCATAGGGCAGGGGTCATTTTTGTGAGTTCAGTAAAGATCATGCTAAAAGTATATTTTAGCTATATCTGTATAGTATATTTAGCTAATCTGTGCAAATTATATTTGACTATAGAAATATGGAACTCTGCAAAACTGAAGTGCATTTGTTTAGCTTAACCTAGTTACTAGAGCGATTTCTGAAACCTCCTCATTCGTTTCAGGTATTAGGTGTTTGACTGAACAGAGCCAACAGATACTCATTTTGGAGAATACTGTGCAACTAGGTCTCATTCTGGTGCAATGCACACTGTTACTAGCCACAAAATGCTTTTGATTTACCAGGAACTCTTTTGACAAAGCTCTTCTCCCTTCAGGGAAGTGTCGGTGGCAGCGCTGATGAGATGGGACAGAGGAGCAAAAAAAAAAAGGCAATCCAGATAAAGCAGTGAGTTCTTCTGTGCGATCTGATTCGATAAAGAAGATCTACTTTTTACCTTTACTTTTCACTGAGATAATTTCCACAAATCTTTGTCATAAGCAATATTCTAGGGGCAAACCCAACAGGTGATACTTTCTAGAGGCAAACTCTATATATAAATGTAGACTTTGCTAAAATAACTCATTATCAGGGACACCCATCTTCAAAAGCTTTCAAAAAAAAATTAGCAAGGGAAATATATTTTATTAGTTTGAGTTGGCAGTGAGAGCCCAATCTCTATACATGATTTCCTCGGGCACGTGGCATGGTTTTGAAAAATCAGCCTCCTTTGGGAATGGTACTCTTAAGCTATTTATTCAGAGATGTTCAAGCTGTCAGTTACAAGATGCCTGAGCCAGAAACGAACAAGTCTGGGTAAAGTGCAATTGTGATGTAGTTTGTCTGTGTGTGTGTTTGACAGTTTTGGTCAAATATATTGGTGTCCTCTCCCTCAAGTAATCTTTACCATCTGTTGCCTCCACTCGTCTTAGGGTTCATAATTGTGTTGTTTCTCTTATGGCTGAGTTGAGAGTATAATGCTAAGCTTAATATAGAACCCTTAGCAGGCTTTTTTTCTCCCCATAGTCTAACCATGTGTGTTTGTCTAAAGAAGGCTACAAAGTATTTTATAGTATTTGATCACAGATTGGGACTTTCAACTTCGTTGCTTTCCTTCCACCTTTCCACAGCTGTATCTTTCCTGTGCCCTTTAGCCTAGTCAGTAATAATGGTGGCTGAGAGCATTTGGTAAAGAATTTGCCTTTTCGGGGGCAATCTCTACCGAGGATTTTTAAAATGATATTATAAAAACTAAGGAAAACTACAGGATAGAGATTTTTTTCCCAGGCCAAATTCATTAGTCGTGATGAAGGATTCCCCAGTTCTAAAGACTGAACATGCGTCATTAATATACTAGGTGGTAAGTTTGCTTTAGTGTAGGAATGACCCCTCTAGCTCCTTGAAGAAAAACGTACCTTTGATTTGGAGTACTTGGACAACCCTATGAGCCTAAGTTAACTGAATATTTTTGTTCTATTCAAGCCGTATTTTCTTGGGAATATAAACTGTGTTTGTTATGGGCCTTCTATAGGGATCTGTATAGTCTATGATAGGTTAATCCTTTAGGATTCAAATCACTCTACAGGAAGTACTGTGCTATTTTCTACATGGTTAAGTAAGTTATGCTGTTTAACAGCAGAATTACGTTCACTCTCTCAGTGAATAATATTCCTTTAATAACAGCATCTTTAGACACAGATAGAAGTTTAGTGATTGTCCAAGTTTCTTTTATTGAACAAAAGGAGGATGGCATGCTCTTGGAAATTCAAAGAAAATCTTATGATACATACTTATAATCTACAATGTAAACGTTGTGTGTATGGCATACTTGAGAGCACACAACGAAAATAGTGACAAGCAGAGGCACCTGGGTGGCTCAGTGGGTTGGGGCCTCTGCCTTCAGCTCCGGTCATGGTCTCAGGGTTCTGGGATTGAGCCCCGAATCAGGTTTTCTCCTCGGCGGGGAGCCTGCTTCCCCCCTCTCCCTCTGCCTGCCTCTCTGCCTACTTGTGATCTCTGTCGGTCAAATAAATAAATAAATAAAATCTTAAAAAAAAAAAAGTGACAAGTAAACAATAAAACAAAAGTAAATCAATTTGCCAAACCCGGAAAGGTGAAAGCATTTGCTTGAGACACAACTCCACAAGAACTGTTATATAACCTTCAATTTATTTTAATAACACTGGAAGGGCAGATGTCTTGGCTGTTCCTGGAAATCTTTTTGAGGTTTCCAGGATGTGTTCCTATTATTTTTTTTTAAGCATCTACTATATTGTGCAACCTGCAACCAGCATTGACTAATTTATATTATATTTCCTCTTAAGGCTGAGTCAGGTTCAGTTCTCCTAAAAGAGGCTCAACGGAGCAGCACGGAGGAGTCATATGCAAAGAACCTTCTCGAGGCTGGACGGAGCACAGCCTCAGGAAGGTCACATGGGTCAAGCTGATTACCTCCTCCAACTCTGGCAAGCAGAGGGCTCAGCTGGGTTACCCAAGTTCACAAAGAGCTATTGACATTCAGCTGCAGCTCTCACTCATTACCGATCAGCAGGGGACTGTCTGGGCCTCAGGTTAACTCTTCCCTACCCTCACTCAAGATCGTAGTGAGACTAAAACAAGCAAGAAGCTGGGCGGTGACTCAGGCCTCAGTGCATTCCTGGTTGTTAGTCAAGAAACGGACCTTTTAAACCAATATCTGCAGGGGAAGCAACAATCATCTTAATCATTTTAAAAGTGTTAGATAAAACCCAAGTCAATGTGTCTGTCCCGCATTTGTGCCTTATGCGGTGAATGTTTCTTTTGGGGGAGGATGGCAGTGGGGAGGATGTGTTATCTTCCCACCAAGAAGTCCTGTTTTGGCTTTAATAAAGAAGGCCCCCTATGATTTCTAAAAAGATAATAGCGTCTGTAATTCTTTGTCCCTTAAAAGTGTGTGTTTCCCCTGAGTCGCTCATGTAAAACTGACCTCAGGGACACCCTTAATGATTCAGGATCTGAGAAGTGAAGTTTTGGGGAAGTTTGGAACCTATTAGGTTATAGCTCAGAGCCCTTGGTGAGCAAGTCCTTTCAGGCTCGGAACTCCTGCTGACACATTATGATCTTCTAGAAGTGACTCAACCTGTTTGCCTCCATGAACTCATTTGTAGATTGAGAATAATTGTTAATAAATCCATAAAGAATGTCTTTCTGGTAGCTAGAAGAAGGCTGATTCTCCGTTAAATCCAAGCGTCCCTCGAGCATCTTTATCTTTGTTTGCTCTTTATTTTTCAGCATCCTTCTGGTCCTGGCACACACATTATGCTGAGTCCTCCAAATCGTTGAGGATTACACGGAGTTGAGGCCGGTTTTTATTCTACTGCTGCATTTAACAAAAAAAGGTATCAAGCTTCCTTTAAGAGCCAAGCACCTGTAAGACCAAAGCCCTACCTTTAAGGAGCTTAGACTTTAGCTAGAAGACATAGAGTTACCCAACAAAGTGGCTCAGTTCTGAAAAATCCGAATGAACGATTCAGACCTCAGGTGGATTTGGTGAGTTAGGAGTTATCCAATTAGATTTCTGACTATGTCAAATGACTTACCTAACTGCCAAATCTACACTTGACCTGAGGAAATAAAAAAAGACTGCTTATGTAGAATCTCTGACTCATGACTTTAATCATAAGCACAAACAGAAATCTGCAGATCTACCTTTTACTGCAACATATGACAGCACTGGCCATTCACTCTGGTATGGCAGTTCTGGGAGTTGTGTCAGTCTTACTGTTGGAATTTAGTGTGAGTGAATGGAGTCAGTCGGTGATGTTAGTCCCCAGTAGTTATTAGCTCCCTACCTTTCTGTCACCGCATTCTTTCACTGGACAATTTCAATCACTGCCTCTCCCCACCCTGGGCTTTAGCCATTTTCCAAATGTTGAACACCCAGCCTTCTTCTGAGCGCCCACTCCATTTCTGCACTGGCTTCCTCTGCGTTTCCCATGGGCATTTTTAAACTCGGCAATTCTCTAGAAACACCTTTCCCCAGACAAGCTGCTGCAGATCTGACTTCCTTTTTGCTGGGCCTGTAGTCACCAGCTACCCGGTCCCCAGGCTCCCAACTTCAGAGTCTTCTTTGATTTCCTTCTCTGTTGGACCCAAACAATTTCTCTCCCATCAATATCTCTTGCATCTGATTTTAAGACTTCCCTTAATTTATTTTCTTTTTTTTTTAAGATTTTATTTATTTATTTGACAGTCAGAGATCACAAGTAGGCAGAGAGGCAGGCAGAGAGAGAGAGAGGAGGCAGCAGGCTCCCCGCTGAGCAGAGAGCCCTATGCAGGACTTAATCCCAGGATCCTGGGACCATGACCTGAGCCGAAGGCAGAGGCTTTAACCCACTGAGCCACCCAGGCGCCTCCCCCTTAATTTATTTTCTACATGCCTGTTACTAGATCAGTCTTCTTAAAACAAAACTATCGTTCTCCCCCACCGCTGCCACGCCCGTAAGGACCATAAGGACAAATGCCAAATTCCTGAATGTTGCGTTCAGATATCTAGAAGCTGGTACTGATTTGCCTCATGTCAGCCTTATTATTAATGATACTCTCTACTGTCTTGGTAGCCATCCTCGTACATTACTGCATCCCCAAATTTGCTCCACAGAGAACTGCCCCCTCCCATCTAGACTTGCCTCCCTCACAATCATTATCCTACAGTTCTTCGAGAACTACGTCAGATGTCCATGGAACTGTCACTGATTGCTCTTCTAAATCACCTGTATTCAGATCTATAGCTATCAAGTTCTACTTTTCTTTTTTTTTTTTTTAAAGATTTTATTTATTTGTCAGAGAGAGGGAGAGAGAGCAAGCACAGGCAGACAGAGTGGCAGGCAGAGGCAGAGGGAGAAGCAGGCTCCCTCCCTCCGAGCAAGGAGCCCGATGTGGGACTCGATCCCAGGACGCTGGGATCATGACCCGAGCCGAAGGCAGCTGCTTAACCAACTGAGCCACCCAGGCGTCCCAAGTTCTACTTTTCTTATGGACTTTAGCCTTTACTATTAAGACCATTCCACTTATAAATATATGATATTTTTAACTTCTAAGAAGATGGAGGAGTTTCTGTCTTGTTGTTGTCTGATTCTTCCTCAATGCTTAGCACAAGCCTTTGTAGATAGCCGAAGGTTAATACTATTTATTGTGAAGATAATATGAAAATTGGATAAAGGCTACCTTTTTTCCTGCATAGTTGGAAATGTTTAAGATTTTCGAATGTCAAAACGGCAGTAAGATTCATTTTAGTTCCTCATTTCCCATGCTCGCATTTCTCAAGAGGACAGAGAAAATCTAATTTCATTTTTTTGACCTGTAGAGTTAAGGACAACAGATGGCTTATAAATGAGGATTAAAATTTAAATGTGAAGAGTTAATAACATCAAGAGTGACTATCCCATTGGATTGCAAATAGAATGGGAAAAGTCAAATAGTATAATAACACCATTCTCATCTGACTCTCCATTAATAACCTGCAGTAACCAGGTTCTTCTCAGGAATATTAACAGAAATGTCCACGCAGGAATTTCTGTGATCGGATCCATGAAATCAAGAGAAAGAAATGAAACAGAAATAGAAGTTTTCGGAAAACACGGGTATTTTATTATCATATCATAGTGAGATAATTAACAAATATTAGTAAGTCCAATGCTAAAAGAAAAATGAGTTTTATTATCTCTCTCTATAAGAAGAGAGACTAGATTGTGTGGCATGTGGTAGGGGATCTAAGAAGAACACAAAGTTATCAAAGAGGCTGATGCAAAACTACCTCTCTGAAAAGAACAGTGATGAATTTGGCAATACGGTCAAATCAGTCTTATGAAAAGTACCGTAGAAATACCCACCACAGAGATGCACATTTTTCATATCTGAAAAAAGGAAAGAAGAAAATTGAATTTTGTCCAATCGTTGCTTTTAACCTCGAAGGTTGAGTCTGTCAATCCTAGGTCATTAGAAATGCATTTGTTTTCTGGCAGTGTTCTTGACATAAAATCATGGGATTCCTCTTGGGTGGTTTTCCCTCTGACAGTGATTGCTCCTATTCAGAAATGAAGAGCTCTGGCTTAGCACTGTTAGAGACTTCCATATAGGTAGGAGACTGTGGCCTGGTCTGGACGCTGAGATGTGGCTTACCTGGGGCATCACAGAACAATTGTTTGCAGGGTCTGCTTAGGTTTTCTCTCCTCTGCTTCTACCTGCAACAGCCCGACCTGGGCTTTTGCCAACAGAGGTGATCTCAGGGGAGGCTGATCCACCTGTCTTCTGCTTTCCCAGACCATAATTATGCTGCAATCGAAATTGCACTTCACAGTAAACTTGAAGTCATTGCTTTCCGGACTGCCTAGAGTCCTGTCGGTGTAGATAAGGGCACCATTATGTTGCCTCTTGGTAATCTGGCATCACCCATTCTTCCAACATCTTCATATCCACACAGTCGAGTTATGGTAAGCATTGCTTCAGTGCTGGTATATAGGAGACTTCATATTAAGTCACCTGTGAGCAATCTGTGTTGTAACAAGCCCTCCTGGTGATTTTGAAACACGCTAAGTTTGAGAGTCACTAGTTTAGGTAATTAACAATAACTGCTGGAACAAACAATCCCCTAATCTCAATTGCTTAATGCAACCAAAGTTTATTTCTTGCTCCCATCACAGTCCAATATGGGTCAGATAGTCTCCATCTGTCCTGTAGCTAAGACATCTTGAACACCTGGCTTCCAAATTGCTGAGGAAGGGAAAGAGATCTAGAAGATTGCTTGGGAAGAGTTTATGGGCCAGACTTGGGAGCAGCTTACCTCATATCTGCCCACATCCTGTCTGCTAGAGTCTAGTCACATAATTGCAACATCCTACAAGGAAGGCTGGGAAAGGTAGAGGAGCACAAGGTTATTTGTGAAAGTTAAGAATCGGCCACAAGCAAAATTAGAGAAACATTACATTACTTCTGCCAGGTAGATAGGTTATTCTAGTTTTTTGTTTTATTTATTTATTTTTTTTTTAAAATAACATCTGTGAAATCTTGGGTATTGAACCAAGGCCTTGAAAGACATCTTCCTACATGTACTCGACCCTTCAACAAGCATGAGGTCTCTTCATTATTTTCGGAAGCTTTATCTCTGAGTCGGTCTGTGGATAGGTTAGGGCCCAGTAAGACACCGTCATAGACATAGACATAGAAAAACACATAGATATAGAAATAGAAGAGCTGCCTAAAACTGCCCTGGAAGGAAAGATGATTATTTCCCAAACTATACTCTTCCTGCCCTTGATCTCATTTCCCCAGAGATACCAACCTTGAACCAGAAATAGTTCTTCTGGTATTGAACTCCACAGCTGTCAGTGAAGAGGCAAAGATTCCAGCCTCACAGGAGCAAGGCAGGTGACGTAGACAGAGAAAGCAGGGTGCAGGTAACATAGCTGAGGACTGTAGAGTGTGGCCGACCGCACAGCACAGGCTCCGTGCAAGGGAAGGCTGTTTGCCAGCTCTGGCCAGCTGCTCCCATGCAGAAATGTGATCTCTGTGTTGCTGGATCTTTCTTCCACTCTTTTTTTTTTTTTTTTTAAGAAAGACTAGAAATCTGAATGTTTTGGTTAAGTTTATTCATTTTACAAACATCCTTAGGGACATAAGAAACAAACAAAAAAGTTCTCTTCTGCAGAATTAGCTTGTGGGTCACCAACTTGGACCCCCTGTGCTACATTGCGCATTCAGACCTCTATTTTACATTAATAGCTTACAATTATTTAATGATTATAAACCCTCAAATTTACAATTTAAAATACCTGTGTTTTTTCATGTGGAAGCTGATGAATTTGCTAACTTACACTCTCTCTTTACTTCCAGTTGATTTCTGCACCCTTAATTTTTTTGTTTATCAAGCTATTGCTAAACTTCATGTTTTCTTCATTGAAGTTGATATCCATTACTCTTGAACTCTCATTATTAAGATAAGTGCTTCTTCATACCATTTTTTCCCCTTTTCCTCCATACTGAGATCTGTTAACGGTACCATTATTTTTATGCTGACCAAATTCATATTATTAAATTCTGTATTACCGTTATAATTATTTAACCCTTTATCTATATTTACAGTCTAGAATTCAGAATAAATGTTTTCAGTATTATAATTGCAGCAATTATTAATCACCTTGGAACTTGGTAGAATGATGTAATCTTATTTCACTAAACCTGGCCCACTGGACCAATGATGCCTTAAAGTGAAGGTCAAGAGAATCTCTTTCCTTGCACACCGTGAGTAGCTCGGAAGTATCCCGCATTGCACCTTTTTTCCTATTTGGTCCAAGGCTTCCTTATATGGTTCTTTGTTCTTCCATGAATTTCTAATTTTCTTTTACTTTTCCTTATTGAAAGTGGAAGCATACACATTTATTTCAGCTCCACAATGAGCCTACCTTTTAGCTATACTGTATGTCTAAGCTAATCCATTTTTTTCTTGAAAACATCATGGTTAGAAACTTCTATCTTCATTTCCCAAGTTTCTTCTCACATGTCACAGAGCCTACTCTGAAGGAATTTCTTCTCACTGTACTTTTGTGTTGGGTATACCACTTCTGGAATCCTATGGCTTCTCTTTCTTCAATTCCTTTTTTGTTGTTCTGAGAAGAATCCACAGTTACCTTTTTTTTTTTTTAAAGAAAAGGTAAATGAAGACAACTCATTGTATGTTTGAAAATATCTTTGTTTCTAGCTCCTGTTGGTGCCAGATATGAATGCTTCATCCTGATTCCAACTGGCACTTGGGCATTTCTTGAACTCTTGCAAATTTCCTCCTTCTCCTCCACCTTCTACATTTTCTTCTGCTTAATGTCTCCCACTTCCATTCTGTTCTATTCTTTCATTGGAAATTTCTCTTAAATGGGCATAATGAACCTCTTGATTGAGTCTCCATGTCTATTCATTCTTTTTGACATATATATAATACAAAGTGTGTGTATATACATATATATACATAATAGAAATATATATATGTAACAACAAGGTATATGGAATATATATTCTTTATAATACAAAGTATATAATGATAAAGTTATATATTACAAATTAATTATGTACTTTTTATTTAAATATACTATATATGTATACATTTACATACAAAGCTACACATTTACCCACATATGTACAGGGGAGCCATTAGACTGCTGTGGTTCTCAGGTCTTGGTAGTCTGTGGAACAAATTGAAACCAAAATCAGAGTCAATGCACTCCAATCTGAGAAAATGAAATTTAAGAATAGCTAATCACAAACATCCAACTGGATTTCCCCAAATAAGGCAATAGCTTAAGTGGTAGCCAGTCACATAATTCCTTCATTTTGCTTCCCAACTTCTTTATAAAAGTTTTTCCACACTTGTCAAGAGAGCACTCTTAACTTTCAGTTTGGTGCTGCCTAATTCATATGGAAGTTTGTTGGAATAAAGGATAAGTTTTGAATTGCCTCAATTTACCTTTTAACATATATATTTAATCTTTGGAGCTTTGGCTCTGGGATCCAAATTACAATTATTTTGACTTGTATGAGAGTATTTTTAAAAATTTGCCAGTCATACATCTAATTTCCAAGAACGCTCATTTTCTAGTTGTGTATTTTTTTGATGTGCTGGTTTTTTTTTCAGGGGGAGGCAGCATATTCTTGAATATCTCTGAAAGTCTAATTACAAATCTGTTTCATGAATTATTTGTTTTCTCAGGGGTCATTTGTTCTCTTTGTTCATCTTAGTCCTTTATCTGACCCTCTGGTTTTCCTCAATTGAGTGGTGTTCTTCGGTTTGTCCACTTAATGTTGTGAATAATAGATTCAATTAATGAATATAGTATTAGGGCTGGGTTTTCTCTGCCAGGAATCGTGTGTGTAAAAAACAGCGAATGGATTTCATCATGCAGAGAAGAGTAGGCAGGAAGACCTTCTCCTCCTCACTCCTGGGGGGGAAAATGGGAAGGAAGGTTTGCTTTAGGGTATTAACTCCCACTGGATCCCCTAATTCTGTCTTGTGAGGAAATTAGTTCCTTTAGAAGCATTTACTTGAAAAATGTCTCTAAATTGCCATATGGCTATCTGGTCTCAGAGGTATTTCTCAATCTCCTCATGTCCTGCTCCACAGAATATGAGCCTTATTTCTTAGGTTTCCTTGTCAGTTGGCCAAGTTCAGCCAGCAGAAGTATGGATAAAAGACTGGAGTGTATCAGGGAGATTCAAATTAAAACCACATTGAGATACCACCTTACACCAGTTAGAATGGCCAAAATTAGTAAGACAGGAAACAACTTGTGTTGGAGAGGATGTGGAGAAAGGGGAACCCTCTTACAACATTGGTGGGAATGCAAGTTGGTGCAGCCACTTTGGAGAACAGTATGGAGATTCCTTAAGAAATTAAAAATAGAGCTTCCCTATGACCCTGCAATTGCACTACTGGGTATTTACCCCAAAGATACAGATGTAGTGAAAAGAAGGGCCATCTGTACCCCAATGTTTATAGCAGCAATAGCTGCAGTCGCCAAACTGTGGAAAGAACCAAGATGCCCTTCAACGGACGAATGGATAAGGAAAGATGTGGTCCATATACACTATGGAGTATTATGCCTCCATCAGAAAGGATGAATACCCAACTTTTGTATCAACGTGGACAGGACTAGAAGAGATATGCTGAGTGAAATAAGTCAAGCAGAGAGAGTCAATTATCATATGGTTTCACTTATTTGTGGAGCATAACAAATAACATGGAGGACATAGGGAGATGGAGAGGAGAAGGGAGTTGAGGGAGATTGGAAGGGGAGATGAACCATGGGAGACTATAGACTCTGAAAAACAATCTGAGGGTTTTGAAGGGGTGGGGGGTGGGAGGTTGGGGGAGCCAGGTGGTGGGTATTATGGAAGGTACATACTGCATGGAGCACTTGTGGTACATAAACAATGAATTCTATTACGCTGAAAAGAAATTAAAAAAAAAAAAAAGACTGGGGCATGGGAAGAAGAGAGGAGACGGGGTATTTCTCATTGTCTGTTGTGTCTTCAGCAGCTGTAGCTTCTCAGGCAGCATTTAAGGATCTGGCAGTGCCTTCTGCATACATCTTCTGCCACTCCATCCTTTCTTCTGTGGTCTCAATTCTACTCGGCAGGCTTGCCACGGGGTCAGCTTCTATAGAGGGCTATAGCTTTGGACTCTATTAACACTACCTTGACCTTTGGTCCCTCTAGCCCTCTGGCATGGTAGAGGTTTACTGCAATTGCCAGTCTCTGAATTCCATCATCAGCTCAGGCTCTTGGGCATTCCCAGTTCTTCCCATTATCAGGATAACCTATTCTCTGTAGCGGTTGATTTCTCTAAGTTTAGAATACCTATAAATGTCTGTTCTTTCTTTCTTTCTTTCTTTCTTTCTTTCTTTCTTTCTTTCTCTCATCTTTCTTTCATCTTTCTTTCTTTTTTCTTTCTTGGTTTTTGTTATTCTGGTAAGACCCTGACTGATACCATTACAGCCCATTCCAGCTTTCGAATCTGCTGATTCTCAGCTTGGACTTTCTCCAGATCTTCACCTCAGAGGAAAGGTCCTTCCCGAATTGTAGTGTTCTTCAGTGAGTGTGCATTCTGTTGAGTGTATGGCTTCTTCTACCCTGGGGGTACGCTTCCACGTGACCCCCACCAGCGTTCATTGTCTAATTAGGCCAACCCTTTTACTCTCTATTATCCGATTTTATGATATCATTCCTAACTTATTCTCTTTTAAACATCTTTACTGTCATTTCAATGGCATTTTGGGGGAAAAAAGATGACTGTGTGCACTCAGTGTACTGCTTGGTCGTAAGAGGTTTTGGGTCAGTTAATTTTGAGGGGTTACTTATCTTAAAAAAAACAGGAAACTTGGTAATTTTGAGAGTGATTTTATTTTTACAAATTATGTTAAAAACAACAAGATTCAATAATATTTATGTATTTAAAGACTAGAGGCTAATTATTTTGAACTAGGCAACTTAGGGAAGAATTTAGGGGAGCATTTTCTGACCTACTCCTTCATCTATGTCCAATTACATCCTCAGATCAGAGGCTCCTCCTGTTTGATGTTTCTGTGTATTAGAAACTGCCTCTCTCGAGGTTCCATGGTTTAATCAGTTATTCTGTGAACACACCAAAACTATTCAATTTGCTAATTTGGTCCTGCAGTGATTTGAGTATGTCCCTTTCATTTAGCCACTCTGTTATGACACAAACATGATTATAATGTAATAAGAAAAGAAAGACTTTTCCTCTGCACATTTCTTTAGTTCTAGTTACATTGAGCTGAAAACATCAATCTATTTGGGAGAGTGGAGAAAATTATATAACAGCCAGCTAAGGTACGGATTCAGTCATCCCTAATGATTTTATAGTGGCTAGAAAATTGTGGTCTAAATTTTTAGGACTGAATCTACTACAAACTGATTAAGAAACTGTGTCCTCAATATTGCATATTTGAAATATCTGGCAAAGTTGTAACATACAGACAATCTAACTAGTTTCCGTGCAAGGAAAAATTTGGATAAGAACATGTATTGAATGGACAATTATTGGGACATCTGCTCAGTTAACACTGACTCTTTTTCCCTGAGAAATGCACCCCTAGGCATCTCTAGGTGGTTTTTTGTTTGTTTGTTTGTTTGTTTGTTTGTTTGTTTTTGGGGGGGGGGCATGTGTACTAGACCTTTGCTACTTTGACTAGCGATTGGCACAGAGTGGATGCCTGACCATGCTGTACCAATCAGATTCTCTAAGAAACTGATTCTCAGAGTCATCCAGTTAGTCTCTAAGCATGGCTAGAGATATACACATGTAACATGTCCCTGGGTAAGCTATCCATCTTCCACTATGTGGAAAGAGAAAACAGAGAAATGACAAGAAGCAATGATGGAAACAGGCAAAGAGAATGGAGGAGATAAGAGACCATGGAGATAGAGACAGAAAGTCACCACCTAGGAGCTTTTATTTCTGACTCCAATTCCTTTAGAGATATAAAGTTGTAAGACCCTCTTGAATTTTTTTTTTTTAGATTTATTTATTTTTAGAAAGAGAGAGAAAGAGAGAGCCTGAGTCAGAGTGGCAGAAAGAGAGGGAGAGAGAATCTGAGGCAGACTCAACCTGGAGTGCAGAGTCCCATGAAAGGCTCAATCTCAGGACCCTGAGATCAGGACCAGTGCTTAGGGGACTGTGTCCCTCAGGTGCCCTGAGACTCTCTTAAATTCTTATAATTAAATATTTCTGCTTAAGCTGGGTTGAACTGGTCTGCAACTTGCCTCCCAAAGAGCCTAAAATACAACAGAGCGCACAGCAGCATGGGTTCTCTGTTTACTGTCAATGTTTTCTTTATTAATACATAAGAAACACGTCTTCAACAATTTTCATAGTAAATCCTCAGGAAGCATCTAATTCTTGAACGCTGTTTAGAAGATTTACTTTGCTCAGTTAAAGTGTTATAAATTTGTGTTATATTTTATGTAATGTAAAAAAGGTTTGATAATCAAGGACTTTTGATAAAACTCATTAGATAATTCTGAAAGAGCTTTATAGAATCAGCACAAGGTCTGGTAAATAGTATAGATGCTCATTAAACATTAGCGCATGTTCCCTCTCATTCTTAAGTTGGAAAGTGTTTCATTGATTGAGTGCTTCGATTACTCAGGAAACATTTGAACACCAAAGACTATACCAAGTCCTGGGACCATGGAAGTCTTAACATCGGGAATGAATCTAGTTAGAACCACAGAGGAGGCACACTGAGACAGATATTTTCCAATACTTCCTGCTAAGGATGGCAATAGGAGGATGAATAGAAATTTACAGGTGCACAGAGGACCAGTAGCTGCTTGGTAGTGAGGGTGATGGTGGCAGATTTGCCAGTTCTGCCCTCAAAAAGAGTTCTTTGAATTCTATAGTCCCCAATTTAGTATTTGTAAAATGAGGCTACTAACAATTTTCTCTTTGTTTTTTTTGCCATGGTTAAAGAGGATCTTAAGAAATTAGTCCTCCAGAAGTACGAATCCTACCTGGAGAAATTGAGAAGCCACAACTGAGATGTAACCCTTGAAATGAGTCATGTTTTGGTTAGCAGCATACATTCTCCTGGGGAAGAATATTTTAGAAAGAAGAAACAGTAGATATGAGAGCAGTTCCTCCCCAGTTTCAGAGGGAAGTGTCTTCCCGCAGTAGGGAAGAACTTTATGTGACCCAATACAGAAAGTGTTGGAGAGGAGTGGTTGGTGGGGTCACTGGGAAGGGCCACCTATGGAGATGGAGACGGAGTCATTTCAAAATACTCAAATCTCTTTATTTCTGTTTCTAGAACACCACAAAGAGAACACGAGTCCATGGCATTACTTGTTAATACATCCATATATGAGTGATTTATCTATATAAGAAGCCAACAGAATTTTCAAGCTGAGTGTAGCAATGTGGGGGAGGAAAACATTTCCCTATACCTAGCTCAGTTTTATTGGCTGAGGCTTTGTAAATTGGACTCACAAAAGACAGATTAACAAGAGAAAAACAAACAGAAATTTAGTAATGTGTGCATACACGTGGAAGTATCCAGTGGTGAGTAACTCAAAGGGGTGATTAGAGCTTGGGTCTATATGGCATCTTAACAGAAGAACAACATATTTTTGGAGAAATGACAGGACAAAGGAAAGATAACTGAGTTTCGGGGGGGGGGGGCAAATTGTGGGAAGGTAAAAAATGGGAGAACTAATGGATGATAAAGGGTAGTTGGTAACATTTGTTATGTTGGTTCGTCTGGTGCCATCTCTGGGCTGATAAGGATCTAGAGTTGTCTCTAGTGATTAACTTCTGTCCTTCCTGGAGGAGAGGAGAGGGGAGGCATATTTACAGTTTATGTCCTGCTTTTAGATAAATAGGGGGAGGGCATAGAGCTTTTCTTGCATCTGCTTTTTCTCAGTTGTCCTCAGCTCAAAATAATCTTTATGCCAAGTGGCGTATTTTGTGGTGGCATATTCTGCTACCCTCTAGCAATCAAATTCATTTTTAGGATAATGAACTGCAGTATTCGTGCAGAAAGCACTAGAAGGAAAAGAGGGAGAAGTCCAGTTAAGAATTCTCTTAAGATAATAATGCATCTATTTTCTGTGTTTGTTTCTTAGGGACCATTTATTCTCAAGACTCAAAAGGCTAATAATGATTTCTGTGGAAAAACACTACCTTCCCCAAGTGCTTATGGATTTAAACATCATCTTAAAAGACAGAGAAGCAGAAACGTGTGAGCTGAAATATAAAGGAGAAGAAATGTGTTTCTTAAAACATATTTCTGTTTTTTAAACAAAATATTTTTAAACAAAAGAAAGTGGCTTGTTTTTTAATTTGTAGGAAAAATTAAAAATGCAAATTGCTGAAGTGACTCAGAGAATGCAGCTGTATAAGGATGGTTGAATGGATTTATTGATTGTTGCTTGGTGGAGCCCAGGGCTGAAAGCTATTTTGCCAGCTTGAGCAACAGGAATTGTCCTTATTATGCTACAACAACTATTTGTGTCCTCAACTCTTTCTTCCTGCACTTTATGATAAACTCTAGTCATGCACTTAACTTGGGTAACGGTTATAAAGCCATGAACCATGTGGTCCAGTCTCAGAACGTACCACAGTTAAAGACAAACTCAGAAAATGAAAAGTCATTTCAAAATACTCAAATCTCTTTATTTCTGTTTCTAGAACACCACAAAGAGAACATGAGTCCATGACATTACTTCTTAATACATCCATATATGAGTGATTTATCTATATTAGCAAATTGGACCAGGGTGAACAAAGTATGAGGAAAGGGTTATTCTTGAGAAGAGGGTCAAGGGGAGGTATGGGATAAGGTGGCATATAAGTTTAGTCTTTGGTCTGATAAACTTTACTTCACTACATTTTTCATACTGGGTCAATGAGAGTGAAGAGTCTGAACGGTCTGTTATGTTTTCTCTTACTTCTTTAGATAGGGGTAATTTTATTTTCCTTAAGTCCTTGGTTGGGGAAATGAAGAAAGACAATTTATAAGTAAATTATAAAAAAATAGTTAATATTTTTTGAATGCTTATTAAGGGCCAGGCATTTTGTGCACATTATCCTGTTTAATCCTCATGGAGACCTTTGACATATACTGTTATCTCTACTTTATAGGTAATGGAACTGGCTGTAAAATGTTTGAGTAATTTGCTCAAGTTGATGGGGTTAGAATTTGAACCCAGTCATTTTTAGTCTAGAGTTTGTAATCTAACAATTGTGTTGAGAAAGTTTTGTAAACTTTTTCTTCCACACTAAGTCCCCGGAATGGGATGAAGGGAAGAGAGAAAGACCATAAAATCCATTAAGGTTATTGTCTTACTTCAAGATTCTTCCTCTGAATTGTTAGCTTTTTTTAAAAATGAGACTAGGGGCATTTGGGCGGTTCAGTCGGTTAAGCATCTGACTTTGGCTCAGGTTATGATCTCAGAGTCTGGGGATTGAGTCTTGAGTAGGGTTCCTCACTCAGTGGGGAGTCTGCCTATCCCTCTGTTGCTACCCCCATTCCTACTCTCTCACTCAATCTCTTTCAAATAGATAAAATAAAAAAAAAAAAGAGAGAGAGAGAGAGAGACTAAAATTCTTATGAATATGAAGATTGACTAATTTTAGACCTTTACTGATGGCTAATAGAATGATTAAGCAATAATAACATCTTTGGGAAGAAATCACTTTAAACACTGTTTTCAAATAAACACACACTTTCTGAATACCAGTTTTGCCCTGTGTTTTGGAATTCAACAAAGAAAGAAGTGTAAAACTTTGATCTTTTAAACGGGGATAGCATAAATAAAGTACGCAATCCATTCCATTGTTTATAGCAGGCCAGTTAATGTTGGCTCTCTTCCCTGTGCTCCTCGGTGAATTTAAAATCTAGCTGGGGAAGCATGATTAACATATGCGATATGCACATGAGCTAGTGAGATAGGACTAGTATAGGTGATACAAGCTATATTTTAAATAGAAGTGAGTAGTTAGGTAAGGCCTCCCAAGGGAAATGGACACTGAACTGAGATTTCACCATTTGGTAAGATTTACTTGGAGTTGAGAACTTATTTTAGGAAGATGAAATCATTTAAATGTATACAAGATTAAATATGAGTTTAGGAGAACATTGAATATATTTGATTGGCTGAGTTAGACTCCTTTCTTTAAGAAAAATTACATAAATTTCTAGCAAATGATAATATTTTAAGTCTTTTTACTCCCTAATTTGGGTTAAACAGCATAATCATGATAAATGCTTTGGTGGCACATTATTCCAAGTGAATTAAGCATTATGAGTGGAGACATCTGACCCCAAAAGAGCTTTTGAAACAAAACAAAGGTGCTTATCAAATGTTTGGTTCTACTCCAAAGAAACCTCAGAATCTGGCTAAAAGGAAGTATTTTAAACATGTTTCTTAGGATAACGGCCCAGGTTTTAGGATTCTTCTAAGTCACTTGAAGAAGGGGCTGTCAAGATAAGGACATTATCATAGGACTATCTGATCCACTATTCATTTGCCCTTACAAATATAAACCTTTCTCCTTGGCCTGAAATATTAAATCGGTGGTCACACACAACTTTCACTACGTGATAAATTAATCTGGAAGTCACATACAAATTAGAATGTACGGTTTGAAACAGTGATTAATGAAATACCACTGCATTATAAGGCAGCAACTGTCTATAGCCACACATTTTTGTTATTTTATAGTCTTGACAATTCTTGTGTATTTTTAAGGGAATCATTTTTAAAATGAAAGTCTAAATCTTGGGAGTGACTTTTTAGTTTAGAGGAGAAAATTGGATCTTGCTAAAGCTGAGATATATAGTCATTAATCCCACTGTAGTATATCTTGAAAAGACAACAGAATTATACTTCGACGTTCTTATCAGCATCCTCTATTATGCAAACTTGCAATATTCTGCATGGTGCCTAGTACATTCCACAAGAGAGAAGAGCCAAAGATGATAACATTTTAATGACATAGGTCATATGAATTTATTTTTGACACAATGCACATTGGATAAAATATATAATCTTATTAGAGCTAATTGAAATCACATGCCAAAAATGGAACTATAGTTCACTGTCTTTAACTTGTCCAAGTGCCATTTAATACCAAAAATATTTCACAATTAACTTGATTATTTATATATTGTGTATTGTGTCTAGTGAGAATCAAACGGAATGATGTATATTAAAATGTCCTGGGCATTAAAAAGGAGACTAAAATAAAAGGCTTCCATAATAATAGCTTTGGCTAGTGTGTTTTGAAAGAAAAATGTGGTATACAACTAATACTTTTTATTGTAAATCTTCCTTTAGCTATCTTGTTAATGACTTGTCCCAAATTACTGGCTTTATCAAATCTATTGGTACTGTGACTTTCAGAATAAAAATATGAAATGAAATACAATAGACCTAAAGTTAAGATACTTTATTTTTTCCCTCAAAGTAATTTTGAAAGAAAGGTAGACACAATTAAAAATTCAGTTAAAAACTGTTTAAAATGCACTTTATCCATATTTGAAGTGAATACCTTAGGGTAATTAATGCCTCATTTTGGTTCTCTGCAAACACATGGAACACAGAGTGCTAGGAAATTGTTGGCTCTCGAGTCTTGATGTCATCACTTTTCAGATCCAGCTTCTGAAGAATATAATCATTCTAAGCACAACACAGAGAAAATGGCACTAGTGGTCATGACTATGCACAAAAAACAATAGTATTGACTCTCTGGTCCTTAGATGGAGACAAGCACACTTGGCGCTGGTATATGTCAAATTCTTCTTAGCTCAACTTAAATTGAAAAGTGTGTTTCCCAACACATCTGGGTTTGCCAGATTCCATGGCCCACATTTCCTTAATCCTGGCCAATAAGCCTATTGATTTTTCTCTTGCTACATTCTCACCCACGGGGCTCCTTCCAGTTCCACACTCTGGCTGAAGTCTGGTCAGCAGAGCATTCTGACCTTTGTGACACAGTCCTGGACACCCTGATCTTAGTGGCCTAACCTCTTGGTCAAGGAACCTCTGACCTTTGGACCCCAGTCTTTCAGGAGAGCTGAGGCACTCCACATTTGAAATCTGACACCTGCCAATTTTACAACCTCGGGGCGAAGGGCACTGGGCTCTAGGTGGGCAGTGTTTTGCTTGATTAATAACACCAGCTGTGCCACTGTCTTAGAGGAAGAACAGCTATATTGTTCTGAATGCAATTTCTGGCTCTTCGAAATTCTCCATGTACAGGAACTTCTGTCCTTAAATTCAAGGACTTTGTTAAAGGGATGAGCAAACCCAGCGGGGAGTCCTCTTTGATGTGCAGGAGCTCAGATATGCAAAAGTCTTGATCTGCAAATGCTTGAAAAGTGCTTACTCTTCTCCCAGTTGGGATTGGCCATTAACTCACTTCTAGGCATTCTCAAGTAAAACTGCTTTTCTGGTTGCTTCAACATCAGTCAATGAGAGGCTGTCCCTCAGCAAGTGTTAATAACATTCCTCCCAAAACTGCCAATGTGAACCCCTTCGGTGTTAGCTCATTAGCATTTGTAAGGGACAGCCCCCTCTATCCAGGAGGAGTTCCTAGATGCGAGAGGCTTCTATTTGTTCTCTTTGCCTTCAGATCTCTTCTGGCTTCACTGGACGCTATACCCAACTGTGTTTGAAATCTTCACTACTCATTTTCGGTCATTGGCTCAAGAGCTGGCACTGGGGTCCATGTCCCATCTTGGTGACCGCCTGCTTTTCATCATTTCTCACCAGTATTTCTCAACATTATTATCTTGTCACCTCCCTCAGTTACTTCAGTGTCACTTACCTGCTCCTGGCATCATTATTTTTACTTCCAGTAGGTTTTTTCCCCTGCATTCTATGACTTCCATTTGCATTACACTCACATTTTCAAATCCCCTTCTTCTTCTTCTTCTTCTTTTTTTTTTTAAAGATTTTATTTATTTATTTGACAGACAGAGATCACAAGTAGGTAGAGTGGCAGGGGGGTGGGGGGGAAGCAGGATCCCTGCTAAGCAGGGAGCCAGATGCGGGCCTGGATGCCAGGACTCTGGGATCATGACTTGAGCCCAAGGCAGAAGCTTAACCCACCGAGCCACCAGGTGCCCCATTCATATCCTCTTCTTCCAGAAACTCCGCTGACTACGCTGAGCCATCCCTTTCCTATTCAATGCATCCTTAACATAAATATACGCCAATTCACTTTATTCGTAGGTATATGAAATTTTACTTTTTTTTTTTTTTAAAGATTTTATTTATTTATTTGACAGACAGAGATCACAAGCAGGCAGAGAGGCAGGCAGAGAGAGAGGAGGAAGCAGGCTCCCTGCTGAGCAGAGAGCCCGATGCGGGACTCGATCCCAGGACCGGGGATCATGACCTGAGCCGAAGGCAGCGGCTTAACCCACTGAGCCACCCAGGCGCCCCGAAATTTTACTTTTTATATTTAAGCCATTCTTGGATAATAAAGACGAAATTAATTTTCCAAGTCATACTGCATTTCTTCACACATCACTTTTTTATCGTAACGACAGCTCTCTGATACAGATGTATTTATTTTATAGAGGAGAAAACTGAAGCGTAAGAAAATGCCATAAGATCACCCGTGTGGTCAGTGTGGGGTTGGATGTGAACTCAGATTTATCTAAAAGCAGAACATAAGCACTTAATTACTCCGTTGTGCTTCTGGCTACTTAAGCACCAAACCCTTATTAAGCATCTAGTAGGGACCAGACCCCACAACCGAAGGCTGGAGACAGTCACAACACAGATCCTGCCTGCCCCTATGGATATAATGGGGACAAATAGATAAATGGTAAAATGTGTGGAAACACAGAGGTAAATAAGGAAGACTCAAAGAAAGTGACAGATTTGAATCTGAAATGGAAAGAAAGAGCTTGTCAGGCCAATGAGGGAAGGGGGTGGGAGGAGGTATAGATAGAAAAGTGTAGAAGGAAGAAGGGTCTGGATACCCTCAAGAACACAGGGACTTGGGTCAGGATTTGCCACAGATGAGGCTTCACAGGCAGAGAGGATTACATCCCAAAGGGCTTGTGTAAAGTCTGAGGGGGTTGGACTTTATCTTCTGACATCTGGTTGCCTTTGTAACACATACTTTCTGCATGATTTTCTCTACTGATTAAATTGTGAAGGCTGCAAGGACAGGGTCATTATCATCTCAATTGTTTGTGTTCCCACCTGGATGATCCTTCAGGCAGAAAGGGCTCCATCTGGCCCCCAGAGACCTTGGATTCCTTGCTGCTTTTGCCTAGTGTAGGCCTGGTACCATCAAGAAGCACCGGGTACCCTTATTCTGGAAGGCTCCAGAACATGTGGTGTCCCTATTCCATAAGTTTAAGTGACTGTCATTCAGCCATGTGATGCTTATGGAATCTGTAGGAAAGGTGTGATTTAAAATAGAAAGTGAGAGAGCCCCAACAGGGTATTTAGAAAAGAGAGTGAAACCAGAGGAGATGAAACTGAAAGATACAGGAAGAAATAGAACAGGGAGTGGAGGGAGGGAAAAGCATCATAATTGATATTCACCAGCTTTGCTATGGTGAGGGGGTGTTGTTTTTATTATTATTAAAATAAAACCACTCCTCAAAAAAAAAAAAAATAAAAATAAGCTTTAGGAAGGAGGTAATGTAATTTGAAAAGTGAAAGGAAAATCAGAAAAGAAATCCAAGAGTTGGATCAGTACTTCTGTGAAGGGAAGCTTACCTCGGGTGTGCTTTTAATCTGTGATAGAGACATTATCACTTCTTGCTAATGAAAGGGGTGTGCAGTATTAAAGGTTTATAACCATGTAGTTTGGGACCCAGGCTGCTTTAACTGTGAGAAGAGATTTCTTAGTGCCGTGTGTTAAAAGACCCTGGAAGAGATGGAACTGTAGCATTCCAGAAGCACCCTGACCATCCGTCCACCTCACAGGGGATGAAGGTGTTTTTGACATTCAAGTTCTTGGTAGGCTTGATGTAGGAAACGTGGCATTTTGTCCTCTTTTACTCTGGAGTCTCAAAACAGTTCTGTGGAGTAATACAGACTTGGGAGGTTGAAAAACAGGACATCGGTGTGGTTTAAAAATAGTAGAGAAAAACGAAATAGCTATGTAGAAGACCTTCAATGACAAAGTGGTATCCAAAGGTTTGAGATCCAATAAATGAAATCATGGAAAGTAAATGTTTCAAAGATGCTTGTATGCTGCCCAAGCTCATTCTACTGCTTGCTAGTAGAGGGACCCTGGGAGCAGGGTCAAAACGCTAGCTTCTGTGTTTCTTTTTTCTTTTTTTTTTTTTTTTAAAGATTTTATTTTTATTTATTTGACAGAGAGAGATCACAAGTAGGCAGAGAGGCAGGCAGAGTGAGGGGGGAAGCAGGATCCCCGCCGAGCAGAGAGCCAGATGTGGGGCTTGATCCCATGACCCTGAGAACATGACCTGAGCTGAAGGCAGAGGCTTTAACCCATTGAGCCACCCAGGTGCCCCTAGCTTTTTGTTTCTTCATTGGTAAGAGAGGAGTAAACATGGTACCTCCTTTCGGAGCTTCTGTGAGAATTAAACACATCTTCGTGTGTAAACCAGTTGGAAGAGTGTTGACACACAGGAAGCCCTCACTAAACATTAACAATTGCTTTTACTCTTTTTTTAGTCTCCAAATCTCTTGTGACAGTATAAAGATTTACAAAAGAGGTATTCTTTGAGTGCATAATGCAATTTTTTCCAAGATGATTAAGTTGATAGTTTGAACAGTATTTATGTATTTAATTTTTTAGTAGCCGTGTGTTGGTATCGGGTGTTTGCATTTTTTTTCCTCACTCTAATAATATATATGTTCTTCTGCCCCCTTGTCTTATCCCCAAGGCAAATGGTAGCACGTATAGAAAGAGAGGAGAGAGCTGACCCCTACGATATTAAAATTTAATACATACACACACATACACATTCTAGAAGAACATTTCTCATCCCAAGACACTTTACTTTGTTCATCACGCATTCTTTTCTGTCAGCTACTGAATCAGGAAAAACGGGGTGCCCAGGAACCTGCTCTTTGAACTTACGACCTGATGATTCTCAGGCACAACAAGGTTTGGAACTAAGTGTCCTAGATGCGTCAGTTGAACTAATGCTGAATAACCAAAGTTTTGTGTGCTCTGTTTTATAATATCTATTTGGCCCTTAACATATAAACTCCAAATTCCAATCCTTTAGAGTACATTGATTTTTTTTTTTTTTCCTTTTTATAAATCAGACACTCTTGGTGGAAGGTGCAGTGCAGGTGTCCATACAAGCAGTAAGACATGTTTATGGGCTCAATCTTCAACACCGTTTCACCAATTTCATCAGGGATTATGTAACGCGGACCTCATGACATGGTTATTTTCCTATAAAGGACGGAAAGGAAATCTTTTCCTGTAGTTCAGCAGAGGTGGGTCTTGGTGCTGAGCTAAAATTTTCTGTGCCTCTGCATGATTTTGTCTGTGGGCCATGTCCTGTGGAAATGTTCCCAAGATAAGTATTTGCCTCACAGCCGTCCTCTGCTATCACGGCCAGCGTGCACTCAGCCCCCCAAACAGGCACGGCCCTTTCCACAGAAGCCTCCGCCTTCAGAAGGAGCTGTCTTTTCTGTGTCTCATGAATGTGGTCTAACTGTTCCAAGCTCTCATCCCTGACCTTTGTCCTATTTAGTGGAGTTCAATTCTCTCCCACATTTATTTAAGCTAATGATAGAAGCATTAAGCAAAAGTTGAAAAAGGGACAAATGGATTCATCATGAAAATGCACTGTGCCATAAAAAAGGCCATACACCAAGATGCTATTCACAGTGGGTAGTAAATTTATGAAACTCATTGCCTCGCAGTATTATATAGGCTATTATATATAAATAGGTTCAAGAAGCTCTATAGCAGGTTATTAAACAAAATTGGGATGCCAGGGGTGGAAGTGGGCAGGCTCATCCCTTACCTTCCAGAACACTCTGGAAGTTGGCGGAACATTGCTCAGCGTCTGTTACAGAAGTACTTAACTTGGGTGTATGTGTTTCCTGTGGCTGCTGTAACAAACTTGACCCCAAACTTGGCAGCTTAAAACAACAGAAATGTATTCTCTCACACTTCCGGAGGCCAGAAGTCTGAAGTCAAAGGATTAGCAGGGCACACTCCTGCCAGGGGCTCCAGGGAAGAATCCAGCCCTCTTTCAGCTTCTGGTGCTTGCCTTGGTATTCCCATCCCTGCTTCTGTCTTCACAACACATCCTCCTCTGTGTGTCAGTCTTATAAAGATACATGTGATTACATTTATGATCTGGGATAATCTCTGAGATTCTTAATTGTGTCTTTTGCCATGTGTGATAACATTCCCAGGTCCTGTTGATTAGGATGTGGGTGTACCTTCCTGGGGGCCACTGAAGGGAGACATCCTTCTCCTAAGCACTCTAGAGTTTGTCTTGTTCTTCCTGTGTCTCTAGAGTGATAGGGCCATGCCCCTCCAATCATGTAGTTGCCATCACAGGACTATCACCTTGGACTTTTGGTCATTACCCTCCCTCTTCCCCGCAGCAGTATGGGGTACTGGTTCTGCTGGATGTTGCAAAGCTGTCGAATGAAAACAAGAGTAGCTGCATATGTTTGAGAAACACTGGATCCAGAGTAACACGTAAGAGCACTTCTCAGAGACTTGCTATACCAGTCCATCTTTGTGATGTTTCCAGAAGACAATACTAGTCTGTTCATTTCCCAAATGCTCAACCACAAACTCCCTAGCCAGCGTTCCCTAGCATACACTTTGGGAATCCATGCTTTAAAGCTAATGCTTATGAGAATAATGTTTAATCAACCTTCATTGCTATTTTTCTTTCAGGGGCCAGATGTTGGTCTAGGGCCCTTCCAGTCACATTTACAGGTTGTGATTTCCTCACTGTTATTGGAATTAGTACAAAATGAGCTTAAGTTTTTGACTTAAGTCTTTGGCTTAAGTTCTCTCTGGATTTGAGCAGATTTTCTTTCTTTTGAGTTTCCTGTACAAGTCAAGAACTTACCCTGGAGCCATCTAGCTACTATAATCTAAACATATACATCATCCAAGAAAAACCGTATATAGGCTTCTGGGATTTTGCTGGCTCATTCTGGGTAGAGAGCCAGAGCTGCCTGTAAGAAACTCCTGGGTACTCGTCTTGACCCTTGCAAGTCAGGCTGCCAAGTTTACATCTTTTAGAGGCAGAGCAGATCTTAAAAAAGAACACTATACCTATTCCCCTAACATCCTTTTGCTTTCTCTTGGAGTCAGGTAAGAAAAGATGAATATTATTCTATCATAATAAGGTTGGAATAGTGTTAAGTCTTTGATTTTCCTTTTATTTTAAAAAGTTCTTTATAAATGCTTTTGTATTTTCTTCACGTGGTCGTTCAATAAATACCCAGAGGTACCAGCACCTGAGGTCAGAGTGGGTTGGGGATGTAAATCTGGATGAGATTCTGTCCTGGCTTTAAAGGCAATCTCAGTTTCACAGAGGGCATGCAGCATGAGGGAAAGGGATACCTCACAAAACACACTCAAATAGCAGTGTGAGAAATATGAGATAACACTGGAAAGGAGAGAAAAATGAATGCTGCTTGGGAATGTTTTGCAAACAAAAGTAACATTGACACTGGGTTTTGAAGCATGAAGAGAAGTTCGTTAACTATGGAAAAGTATAATCTGGAATACAAAAAAACAATATATTTAAAGGAACAGAGTCATAGATGGGTCTGGTGTACTTGGGGAGTGGTAAGAAGTATAGAATTATCAGACAAGGTAAAAGGGCTATGGAACTAGAAAAGGAGAAATTGAAGAGATAGGCTAGTGTCTAATTGGAAGCATTCTGATTGTCCTACCAAGAAGCTTAAATATCACTGGGCAGGAAATTGGGATTCTTTGGAGGGTTTTACACAAAGGAGTGACGTGATGAGATTTTGATTTTAGAAAGACAATTCTGAAAGTTAGGACACATGGAATATTTTCTTTAAAGGGAATCACCTGCTAGATTACTAGTAAAGAAACTTAATAACAGTCTGTTTAAAATGTGAAGAGGGCTTGCATGAAGGCAGTGGCATTTGAGCTAGAACTAACAGGATTTATTGACCACACAATTGATAGTTCAGTGAATGAGGGAGTGACTGAGGCCAAATCCAAGACTTCTGTCTCAGTCACTTGGGTGCATGGTGAAGATAATAAACAAGACAGGCAAGGAAAGGAGCTGCTTTGGGGTAGGAGTAGATAGAGAAGTACTAAGTTGTAAATAGGCAGGGAGATAATCTAGTCTTTTGTGGTAGAGTATGGATTGGATTCTCTCACTCGCCTTCCAGTCCACCCCTTTGCCTAGTTACCCAATAACCTATACTGTATTATAATGCAATAGTGATAAAAACTACATTTCCCAGACTGCCTTGCAGGGATCCATCAAACATACACCCTTGAGGTTTGTAAGATGGAGGTGGACATCCTGTGGTGGATACTGTGTTCCTGTTACTTCCATTGTTTCTATGGGCAAGCGCAACCTTCAGTGTTCGTTCCTTCTGTGGCTGTTATAGCAGAGTTGCCAATGTCCAGTCTTTAGTTCAATAGTGTTGAAAGGCATTGTGGGGACATTCAGTTTGCTGACAGAGGTTGTGGGAGAGGTAGCATGTTGGCTCTGGAGCTAGCAGCCTCCTGCTCCTCCAGTGTTCTGATCATCACAGGGGCATTGTCTCCCAGGAAAGAATCTTGAGGCTTGCTCTGGAAGTCAGTTTAGGGCCCATGCCTCCAGTCTTTCCACAAATCTTAAGCACCAAGATCTTCTCTTTTTAACACACCTGGAGTGGGTCCAGTTATCTTCATCTGATCTCTAATTCACCTTTCAAATGGAAAAATACTTCATAAGAGACTTCTTTAATTGTTGTTCTTATAAAATCTTTGGTCCGTTTGGCATTATACATAGCTGACTGCTACTGACAACGTACAGTCTTCTCAGCTGTAAGATTATGATGGACATGACCTTGTCTTTTTTTTTTTTTTTTTTTTTTAAAGATTTTATTTATTTATTTGACAGAGAGAGATCACAAGTAGACGGAGAGGCAGGCAGAGAGAGAGAGAGAGAGAGAGAAGCAGGCTCCCCGCTGAGCAGAGAGCCCGACGTGGGACTCGATCCCAGGACCCCGAGATCATGACCTGAGCCGAAGGCAGCGGCTTAACCCACTGAGCCACCCAGGCGCCCCATGACCTTGTCTTAAACACCTTTGAGTGCCCGGTGCCTAGAATAGGGCTTTGTACTTGGTGGTGTCCAATAAGCTCGTTAGGTTTCATTGCATTTAATTGAATTGAATGAACAATTTGTGCTTCTCCTAATAGTGTCATATAATACAGTTGGCAATCTCCCTGAGTCTGGTAGTTGTTTTATATGATAAATTGCCATATTGTTAGTATCCAAAATACTTTGATCTTAAATTTCTTCAGAATTCTCAAATGCATGCCATCTGGCTTCAGTGACTCATGGAAATTTAATGTCTTGAGTTGTATTCGCCACCTGTTGTTTCTTTTTTTATATTTATGCTAGTGAATCATCTTTGTTTTCAATGGAAAGTATTCTTTAGTAAAAATTTTACATTTATCCTGTCAGTGATGATCACTGATTGAGTGATACAGAGAAACAATTCAACCTTCTCTGACCCTTAAATGCTCCTGTCCTCTCTAGTGATGTGACTGCATTTTGAATTCCTTAGGAATGTCCAGACAGATCTCTTTCAACCCTCAGACTATTCTTACAGAAGAGCGGTTTTTTCTTCTGGATTTTATCTGAATTTGATTGTTATAGGTTCTCCCCTTTCGGCATCATTTAAATCTGATATTCTAGGCCAATATTACTGTCTCTTCCTTATGCTGTATTTTTTTCTCATGGACACTAGATGATTTTAGTACTTTCTATAGTAAGGTGACTTCAAATGGCTCCCCAAACATTTCTGTATACTAGATCAACTAGAGGACATAAGGGGATGGACATAGACACTCTTCCTATAACTTGTAGCAAGGAACAGAAACCCAACTCAAACTAGATAAAAGATAAGTGGAATACATTAACAAAAGTACTGAGATAGGGAAGGCTTCAGATATAGTTCAGCTGGAGTTCTTGTTCCATTTTCTTGTGATTTTCTTGATTCTGTCCCCTCTGTGTTGGCTTCATCTTTGGGTTTTCCGAGAGTTGCGAGACAGCTATCAATCACAACTGGAGTTATAGCCTGCTGTTCCACAACCATTAACCAAAGTTCCCAAGCTTTGCCTTCATCGGGCCACCCTCTAACAGCAGGGATGGGTCCCTTCCTGGAGTATCTGTGTGAGGTGTACTTCACGAGTCTTACCCAATGAAGGAAATGTGAAGGAACGTGGGGAAGGAAACTGTGTCTCTTCTTCCCATGACCCAGTTTTACCATGGTCTGATCTGGACTCCAGGAGGCCAATTGGGCATATTTCCCAGTATCGTCAAGGTCAGAATAACTTCCAATATACATCGTTGCATTATTTTTACTGTGTATATTTTTCCCGTTTCCTCTGTTAACAATGCAAAGCTTGAGGGCAGATTTCATCTATTTTATACTTTTTTGTTGATGCTCACCGGCTACAGCAAAAGTCTCCTCACTGCAGGAAGCCAATAAATGTTCATCATCTACATGACATTCCGATTATGTGGGCTCAGAACAATGCAATTTTTTTATTTCGTTTTGTATAATTCTTGACTTAGGCTTTACCTCTTTTGTCCCTTTGAGCCAGAAATAGGGAATGAATCATTAACCACATATTAAATCCTACTGTATGCCAGGCATTTGGTGGGAGCTTGAATGGGGAGTATAACACATGTAGTATCTCATTAAAATATTTCAAAACAAAAGTAAATGAATGATGTTTTTTTCCCAGATCTGTGCCTCTCCTATTACTTTTAGAATTCTCCTCCCTCTCTTTGGTGCTGTCTTCATTATGAAAGCAAAGCTTAGGAATTCTGTTCAATGGATATGACAAAGCACCAAAAAACTCCTGTTATTATAGCCAGATTCCCAGTGCTATCCTTTGGGTTGTCCCCTGTCCTTGCTTTCTACAGCTTCAGTTCACTGGCTCTGGGAGGGCTCCTTCATCTACCAGTTCATCAAACCATTATGGAACATGATCCGGTGAGGATCCCAAGATAACTGAAGTACATGTCTTGCCTTTGAGTCTTTAAAGTCTAGCGGAAGGCTTACATGTGGATAATAATGTGATGTGTGCCAGAACATGAACGAGCATTGGATAGAATCCAAGCTCCAGAACAGGGAAGTCAAGGAAACTTTCTGAGACACAGTGAAGATCATGAATTTAAAAAGAAAAAAAAAAAAAAAAAAAGTAAAAGTCAGGTGAAAAAGCATTGCAGTGAGAGGGAACAGCATTGCTAGAAACCATGTGAAAGAACCTAGTTTATAGGGAAATACAGATAATTTTCCATATCTGGATCATTTAGAGAATGTGTAAAATTGTTAAGAACAGCCTCATTTTCTGTGTTCTGATTCCAATGCTGTGGTTAAAGTTCTTGGTGATCCTAAAGTCACCAGTTGACACCAAGGGGGATGTTTTTCCTCACAAATATAGGAGGAAGCCATACTCGGAAAAAGCCTGGGAGTATCTTTCTTCTCAGTAGGAAGAACAATTTTGTCTCCAGAGCCAGGCCTACATTAAAGGAAGCCTATTAAGGCAACTCCTTGCCTGGGGTGACTTGAGAGGATTTCTCAGCAAAACATCTTCCCAGTGGGGTCTCCTTCCCTTTCTCTCTGGCCACAAATTCTCAACAGTCAACTCACTAAGTGGTGAGGTCAATAAAAGTGGAACATTCTCTTCTATAGAAAGTCTTGGTGATAATGCAGCCTGAAGAGCACATTAGCCTAGATTAGCTCATTATCTTTGAGATGAACTTCAGAACAATTTCCGTTCAGTGGAAAAAGGAGGATGAGATCACAGGGTACAAGGCTAGGCAGAGCCAGGAGAGGAACAGAAGGTATCCGTTCTGCTCTCTCTTCTGTGGTCAGTTGGGTCCTTAGGTCTTGATTCCTCTTTCCCCACTTTTAGTTCTTTCTCTTTTGTAGCAGGCAGAGTAATGCACCCCCTCTTCCAAGACATCCACATCTTAATCCCTAGAATTTGTGAATATGTGCCCTTCCAGGGCAGAAGGGATGTCTCCAAGATTATTTAAATTGAGGAGCTTCAGATGGGGAGATTATCCTGGATTCTTCAGGCTAGCCCAATGAAATCATAAGTGTCCTTCTAAGTGAAAGAGGGAGGTAGGAGACTCAAGAGATCTGTTGGCAGAAACAGAAGGCTGACACAGCCATGATCTAAGAAGTGTGGGCAGACTTTAGAAGCAGAAAAGGGCTCCCCTAGAATCTACAGAAGGAATGTAATCCTGCCAAACCTTGATTTTAGCCCAGAAGACCCATTTGGGATTTTTACCTCAAAACTATAAGATCATAAATGTATGTTGTTCTAAGTCAGCACGTTTGTGGTAATTTCTTATAGCAGCTGTAGGAAACGAATACATGTCTCTTCCCTTGACACCCCTGGCTAAGGAAGTCAACCTTTCCACCATCCACCACCATCCCCCTCCGTCAAGTCCGTTTAGGGTCTTTGATTCTGTGGGCTGATGCTGGGATATTGTCTACGGGTCAAACCTTTCCCAGAGCCACAAGTCAAATGCAAGTCACATTACAGGGAAACATGAGAGGAATGGAGGGCCTGTGGTGATCGAGTCTATGGCACACCACCAGCAAAGTGTCAGAAGGAACAGGGACACCATAAAAGAACATTAAAAAGAACATTAAAAAGACCATTAACCAGTTCTGTGCAGGAATGGAAGGACTTGGATGGGGCACGAGGCAGGGATAGCCAAGAACATTTCAGCCTGACTGAGACATGTGTATTTTTGTTGGGTTCCACAACTTGAGGAACACAGTGACCCAGGTGTGAATGTACGGTGATCCTATCCTCCACCGTTACATCTTTAGATAAATCAAGAGAAAATAAAAAGAATCCAGAAATGAAAACTTAAAAATAATTGTTTTAATGTATACATATATATTTGGCTTGAAGAATTTGTGGAAGCCCACATTATATCCAAAAATACCTATTAAAATTTTCACACAAACTTTATTTTCCACCTGACAGTGACACGGAGCCAAACTATGAAAAGTCATCCAAAATGACTCAAGTTTTGACCATAAATACTATAAAGGAGGATTTTTTTTTAATTTCCCACAGATGTGCACTACTATATACCATTTTTAGAGGACGTTCATCTTCCTTAGCTTCTTACTATCACTTTAAAAAGTAGCTTGAAAAAACACTATTGTTACCCTTTTGTAGGAAACTGAGGCCCAGAGAGTTTAAGTGACTTGCCTGCAGACATAGACTTGTAGGAAGGAGAAGCTAAAATTGTAACACATATGATTACCTCATTAAATCCTCACAGCATGAGATGAGGCAAGTAAATGGTATTTTTTTTTATTTTAATATTTGGAAATTAAAGCCCAATTGGTGAAACAACTGAGTTAGCAAAATGCAGCAACACGGAAGGGGTTTGTATGACTCATTGCGTTTTCATCCCTAAGTACCCGAGATGTCAATTTTTCTTCCCTCCTAAGAAGCAATTTGTAAGATATCTTGGCTTCTTCCCTTCTTCTGGAACTAAATCCCAAGTAAAGTGCTGACAGAGGATCCAGCTGGGGAGTTCAGTGACCTTTGCTCAGCTGAGAGGCCCACAGAATCACCAAGGAGACAGGTTCTGGGTCAATGCCTGGAGGAACCCCTTATTAACTGCATTAACTGCTCTGTCCCTTCTTCAAGCGATGACTGGAGTCTCCGCCGATGGTGGGAGTCCCGTTTCTGAAGTCAGTTGAGAGCACAGTCTAGTGCGGAGGTCTGTGGGAGCAAGACCTGATGTGTACCGTGAGCCTCATATTTGTTATGAAGAAACCAGAAGGGGAAGATTCCGCTCTTTGACAGTTTGTTCCTTGGGTTACCACAGGTCACATTAGGAGAGAATATCAATTCAGGAAACCAGTTCTCCCTCAAGTTGGCCTCCTCCATATTCCTAGATAGCATGGTTGTGCCCTCCGTGGCTCCATGTCAGCACTCTTGAACACTGGTTCTGCCAGGTGGTCTGTGAAGGGGGGGATCTTGGTAAAATAAGTTTAAAAATGCTACCACTATGACCTCACCGTTTAGACTCCCAAATGTAATAAACACATTAAAAGCTTTGTTTTACCAGGAAGAAACCTATCTCAAACTTAGTTGATCATGGAACACGAACTCTCTCCCACCCCCAGCCCCACCGTAAAACCAAATATAAACATAATGTGAGAAATCTTCTCTTAATTTATCCTTAGGGTTTTTTTTTTTACCCTAAAATATTTTAGTAGGATTTCAGAAGGAAGAAGTTAGAGCAAAAAGGAAGAGAGATGAAGTCCTTGCCATTCTGTTGTTGCCTCGAGCAAAAATTAGGAAACATCTTCAGTTTTGCCTGGCAATGTGTAAGATGTGTAATATTCTCCTCAATGGACTGTTGTGGGGATATTGTAGTTATCACTAAACTTTACTGAAGTGATAGAAAATAAAACTAAAACAATCCACTTTGCGATGAGATGTTTTATTTTTCAGAAAAGAATTTAGCAAATAGCATGTAATACTTTGCCCATTTAAAAGACGAGTTTTAGTCAAATTCCTGTTTTCTTCAAATCTTAGATGGAGCTTAGAGCTTAATTTCCTACATTAGGTTATGTATAGAATTGAGAGACAATCAGGATTTTGCAATAGCTGGAAAAAAAGAGAAGACATCTGAGGGATGAGTGATGTGAAAGCCATGAGAATATAGACAGTTTATTTTCTCACAACCTAAATACATTGAGTTACTTTCCAAAGGCTGGCCCCATGGGAGAGGTAAAAATGTATTTACTTAACTGCTATATATGGGATGACATGGAAAATATATTTCTTGGGATCCTGAGTTGCATGCCAAAGATTGTCTTCCTATGTCTGCTATTAGTCAAATTAGTTAGCTTAAAAAGTAACCAGTAGTTTAGAATAACAAGTAACCCACTAAGATTATACTGTCCATTCACATCATTCAGTAGTTTCCTCTCATCACGTGCTGGGGGTTAAGAGAGACACAGTGTGTGAAAAAAGCTTGTGTATCCTTTTAGCGTCTTTGAAATATGAATTACTTTATTCACTCGGTATTTAACATCTGCCTTGAGTGAATATTATATAGGATTATACAATAAACACATCACTATTGACCTTGCGTCGTGTTGAAGTATTTACAATCCATCTCTTAAGATACAGACCCAGGAAGTTTGAGGATAGTGTTTTTGTTCAGGCCTGATCCTAGGAAAGTAATACAGAACATATGAGTTCAAACTGTTATTTTCAACAAGTGCTTCCCAGCCTGAAATGAGAATCCCATGCCTTTCCTTTTAAGAAAAGTCTGCTTTCTCCCTAATTCCAGGCTTAGTTCCCATGGCTCCGAAGCAGCTAGTCTCCGAGCCGGCCAAAATCCCTGGGACACACATTCCTCCTGTCTCCACTTCTGCAGCCGCTCATGGGCCGGCTCTCCAAACTCACCTCTCACCATCTGAAAACTATTACTATTATTAGAGGTTAAAACATTCGCCCCAGGTCACCAAGCAAGGAATGGGAAAAGCTAACAACTCAAAACCTGGCACTAAGCCCGCAGTCTTCACAGCTTCACTGAATTTGTGAAAAGCTGAACGCATGATATTGACAGAGCCAGACTCGAACCCGGGCTCTGTGGGTTCCAGCACTGTGACTGGGGGGTGAATATTTGGTCCCATAACCATGAGTTTGCTTATCTGTAAAATGGAACTGATTATACACCTTCCCTCATAGATTCCTATAAAGGTTAAATAAGAGGATTCTTATTTGGCTTTGTGCCTGGTCTGTAGTGAGGACCTCAGAAACTCCAGCAGTTATGTTTACATCTTTATACTATAGGATTTCTCCTGCTCTACATATCTATACGTATCCCCTGCACCCCCACAGCCAGAGTGTATGAATCCTCATGGGGAGAAAGGGTCCTGCGTTTTGTCAAACCTGTCTGGAGCATTAATAACAGTTCTTGAACTTGGGAGATAGATAGATAGATAGATATTTAGCTAAATATATATATATTTAGCGCCTTTATTATTGGCATCTAATTACCAATAATTACTGTTATTCTTTGTCTTAAGATTTTCTGGTGGCTCATTAAGAACACTACCATCAAAGCCTTACGTAATAGAATAGTCACCTATCCTTTGATAGGACGGACACTTCTCAATAATATAAACATTTGAAGTAATCCTTTGGTATTTTGCTAAAATTCAGTAAATATTTTTAAATATATCTTCCTATGACAATAGTATAGCCTAAGAGCTTTTAATACGGCAACTTTCAATCTTTTTTTCATGCCATAGGAAATGTTTGGTTAATATTTTATCTTAGCTGAGCTAGTATGGTGAATTAATTTAGTGCTCACATGGATACATACCACATGTACTTTTCTAGGTATTTCACTATCATTTAGCTTTAGCTAATGGGCACTTAAAGTCTAGCTGATTTTTCCCCAAAGACTCATAGTCATCTATAACGTTCTTGAATAATTGGGCTTTAAGTGGAAGTTAACAGGGTTGACTACTTTCAGAAATATGCAGAAATATTTTTACTAGTTTGAATTTAAAACTCGCATCACTCTTAAGATAGCAAGTATTAAAATTCTCCCCTCAAAAACTGCAAGTTAATCAATACATAAAATGGAATGACTTGGATTTTTGGTATTAGAAGTTATTTATATAAGTCCTATTTTTATACAAGTATTATTCCATATCATTGTAGTTCTTCCATTAAAACAACAACACCACCTGAAACATGCAAACAGCTACCAGAATAAATCAGATGTATCATGAAGACCTTTAAGAAGCCTTATTTTGGGGATAGTCTCATTTCAAAGTCCACTGTTGATTTCCCCTCTAGAGCCCTTTCCCTCTAGATCAGCATATATGTGTTGACATTGATTAATTGTCTAAGAACTGGCTGACAATCATTTGTAAAATTAAGTCTTTCCTATATTCAACTGTTTTTAAATCGAAGTCAGTATTTCTTGCAGTGGTGACTGGCGTCTGGTGGAGAGAGATTGGAGTGTTTCCACCACATAGCCCTTCTCCATTTTGGAAGTGGTTTCATGGGAAGGTGAATGGATGAAGGCAGGAGAATATTTCCAACTAGTATCCACCAATTTCACAAGAAATTTCTTTCTTTTTTTTCCCTTTCCTTTCCTTTTGTTTCCTTTCCTTTCCTATTTGTTGTTCTTGTTGTTGTTTTGTTTTAGGAGAAATGACCCACCAGACTCCTAGAGCAAAATATCAGTAACCTCATATTTGTTACCTCTTACATCATCTCCTCCAATAACCACAGCAACCCTGCGAATTTGGTAAGTTATTATCACCCTCATTTTACAGTTGAAGAAACTAGAACTAAAAGAAGTTAATTTATGAAGCTCACACATGATTAAATGAAAGAACCATGACTCTAATAGAGGTCTTAGACTTACTACTTTACTTTGATGCATTTACTACTCTGCATATTGCCTGAGCTTTTCCAAAGAAATGGAAAATAAAATCATTGGTAATTTAATGGATACATGTTTAATAGTATTACTAATTGTAATTGTGCTACATGATAATAATGGCGTAACAGACAAGTAGTGCACATAAATGACTGAAATTAGCATGACTTTTAAACATAGCCATACTTAGTATTTTGGGCAGCTAGAAAAAAGGGAGAAAAGAAGAGAGCAGAGTAAGGAGCTGCTAAGATTTTCTGGATCTGTCACTTACTGTCTGGATTCGGGAAACTGAAGGCTACAAAATTCTATTTTTCTACCTTCCTATCAGAGTCCATTGAAAATAAAGTTTCTGCATTGCAATATAAGACAGAGCAAGGGCTCAAATCAAATCCACTTTTGTTTTAGGGCAGGTTAATTTCATTAGCGAACGGTTGCCTGCACCCATCACTAACTAGGGTTCTTTCTTTTAAGTAATTCAGGAGCATTTTTCTCTGAATCATTAGAGTGAGGATGGCCAGAGTTTGTCAAGAACAGGACAACCAGAGTTGTTCCTAAGATCAAGGTAAGATTTTCTAACATCTAAGAGAGAGGTAACTTTGACAACCTGACATCTGAATTTCTGTTTCTCCACCCACCCTCACTGGATACACATAAGTCTCTGTTTTTTAAAACCCCGTAGTGAGAAGTAGAGCCCTCATTCTGTTTGAAACACTGCCCTGAAGCATTCCAAAGTTCTTCTGATTCCAATTATTTCTTTAAAGATTTTATTTATTAGGGAGAGAGAGAGAGAAGGAACAGGGGAAGGACAGGGGAAGAAGCAGAATCCCTGCTGAGCAGGGAGCCCAACATGGGGCTCAATCCAAGGATCCTGAGATCATGAGCTGAGCCAAAGGCAGACACTTCACCAACTGAGCCATCCAGACGCCCCATGAGTTCCCAGTTATTTTAACCTCAAAGAAAACTCCTACCCCCTTAACATAGACCAGGATTCAGCAAACTAAAGTGTTAAATGGTAAATGTTTTCATCTCTGGTGGCCAGATGGTCTCTGTTGCAACTACTCAAGGTGCAAGTTGTAGAGTAAAAGCAGCCACAGACAATATGTAAACAAATGAGCACAGCTTAGTTTCAATAAAACTTTATTTACAAAAACAGATGGCAGGCTAGATTTGGCTGAAAGACCATAGTTTTGGTGATGACCTCTGACATAGACCATCATTATTCCATGTTCTAGGGTCAAAGTAACAAAGAAGAGGAAAGTAAAACGGACACGTGGTTCTCATTTAGTCAATATGAGAGCACCCATAACATGCCAAGCCCTGTGCCCCATGCTGTGGATTCAGTGGTGATTAACTCAGACTTGGATCCTGGATTCATGCTGCTTCCCTTCCTTCTTCCAGAGGAAAAACAGTACTATCTCATCCCAGGATGGCAGTATTCCAAATTTGTAACTCACTTCTTTTGCAACAGTATACATGCTCTGCCAAGAAAGCTCTTGGTAAACTTACAAAGTAATCAAACTCTGCCTATCCACATTCCCTTCTCATTCTTATCTTGTGCCTTATCTCTCACCCCCAGGTAATCTGTGCCTTTGCACTGTTGCTGAGTCTTCCCTCTCTTCCCTCCTCTTTCACACTCTTCCCTTTCCATATTCCTCCTTGCCTAAGAAATCTTCCTGATTGTTCCAACACCAACACAAAGTCTTTAGAGTCTTAAACTGAACAAGTTAAATGCATTAACACCATGGTATGCATGAGACAGATTTTCTTGTTTAAAAGGCAAGCTTGTGAGCCCAAATTACACCGCAGCTGGTATGACCAAGTGTGCATCTCCACACTTTGCCTAAGCTGTCAGGGATCAAAGTTCCTTTTTTCCAGGCTTGATAGAAATTAACTTGAATCCTGAATAAGGAGAGACTCTGGTACTGTTTTCAGTTTTCTGGAAGAAGAGAGAAAAGAGAGCAGAACTGCTGATTAGGGGAGGTACACTCAGCTCAAGGCCTACCTTGCTTTGCCAGCTGAAACAGAAGGGACGTGACAGATTAATTCAGGCCAGCACACAGCTTACTAGGAAGTATGCGCTAATAGAGGAAAGTGGAATTCACCATTTAAATATGTCACAATAAAAAAGTGAATTACCGGGGCGCCTGGGTGGCTCAGTGGGTTAAGCTGCTGCCTTCGGCTCAGGTCATGATCCCAAGTCCTGGGTTCGAGCCCTGCATTGGGCTTTCTGCTCAGCAGGGAGCCTGCTTCCTCCTCTCTCTCTGCCTGCCTCTCTGCCTGCTTGTGATTTCTCTCTGTCAAATAAATAAATAAAATCTTAAAAAAAAAAAAAAGTGAATTACCTCTACCGCCTTGTCATTTCTTCCCCCCCTAATTTTCCAAGGATCATTTTTGTCTGGAGATCGAGGTAGTCAACCCTGACTCATTTGAAAATTCAAAGACCTTTTGGACTGTAGCCTAGGTTTGGGGCAATTGATGACTCTGGTCGTGTTAGATGAAAAATATAAATTTCAGTGAATACTTATGAGTGAATAGAAAAACATCACAAACAATTTTTGTTCGTAGAAAGAGAGGTAAGAGTCTGTATTGGTCTAAAAAGAAAAGCCAATGGTTATAATATTAGAATAAGAGGATAATGAGGTATATAAAACAAAAAAGGGAGTCTATAAAAGTCAATCAGCTTCTATAGGCTTGATACACACACACACACACACACACACACACACACACACACACACACACAGGAAGCTTGGAGTAGCTCTGCATTTCAGCAAACATAATAGATATTGGCCTTCAGCCTACTCCATTGCATTTATTTTTCTCTAGGGAGTTGTTTTTATAGCCTAAGGAACTGTTCTAAAAGGAGTTGGGGTTACTTAAGAAGTGATGATTTACTATTTAGTCCTGGAGGAGCTGTAATGGCCTGGAAGTCTAACCTGTACCTGGCTCTATCTGAACGAATTCATCTCTTTTGCGTGATAAACGTGTTCACGGGACAACAATGAAATGACTGGGCTGATTATGATAACACCTGACACCGGTGGAATAAAGACATCTTAAAGTTGGATTCAGCCTAGTGAAAGCAAAATGAGGGCCATATTGAAAATGGGCAGTAGAAATTCACCAGGATCTTTTTTCCCCGCGGTATGGAGTCTCTCATTTCTTCTTCTTTATATTGATCTCATCTTTCTCTTCTATGTGATTATAGCCACTTTCATGCTATAGATGCCCTTAGCCCTTTGAGGACACCTATGGGACCCTTCTCAGAAAGTGCTTTCAATTTATTTATTTATTTATTTATTTATTTATTTATTTAAGATTTTATTTATTTGTTTGACAGGCAGAGATCACAAGTGGGGGGAGAGGCAGGCAGAGAGAGAGGAGGAAGCAGGCTCCCTGCTGAGCAGAGAACCCAATGTGGGGCTCGATCCCAGGACCCTGGGATCATGACCTGAGCCGAAGGCAGAGGCTTTAACCCACTGAGCCACCCAGGTGCCCCAGAAAGTGCTTTCAATTTATAAAATACATTATACAGAATTAGAAAGGAAACCAAATATATAAAACACCATTATAAAATATTAAGTTTGATTTGATTTTTTAAAATGTTTGCAATTTATTAATATATGTGCTTCTTTAAAATATAGTCAATAAGAAGATGTGGCAGTATGTCAGTAATTACCATAATTCCAAAGCAAGGATAGATTTTTTGAGGGTCCTAACATAAAAACATCTGTGATTTCTACTGGAAATAAAATCATAGGTGTTGCTGGTACTACTATAGTTTTGCCTAAATTCATGATATAGTTAGAAGCTGTGAAAACCAATGTAATTTTTTTTTTCCCCTTCCATGTTCATGAGCTCCCTGAATTCTCTCCCTGGATCAGATACCTGGGCTGAGGTTAAAAAGTGCTGCTATTTATTGTCTTCCTTTTTATCTCTATACAAATTGGGAAGTGACGGACTGCTTAAGGGTTGCAAAATCCCACATTCAGAGTCTCAGCAACTATCCGATGACTAAGTGACCCCAGCCAAATCCTTGGAAGAGTCAGTCTGATTGGCCAGGGGCCATGTATCCTTTCTTAGTCCCCAAAACAATAGAACCAATGCAAAAGATCCTGTTAAGGAAGTATCCTTGACCCACTCTTTCGGGGAACAAGGAAAAAGAGAATTCCAAAGGGAGCGTAATGTGTAAGAAAGACATCCTCAAAAAGAAATTTTACAGATATGAACTTAGATTCTTTAAAAACAATTTGAAAATTCCTTAACTTTACAGGTACAATGAGGGAGTTCTCCTTCATTGAGAAGAGAAGTTGTCTGCGTACAAAAAAAGTTTAGATATTTTGAGTCTGTTATGGCACTGTCCGACAGAACTTTCTGTGGAGAAAGACATATTCTTTATCTGCACTTACAATATGGTAGCCACCAGTCTCATACAATATTGAGCAATTTAATGATTGAAAAAGTAAATTTTAAATTTTATTTAATGTTAATTAATTAAAATTTAAATTTACATAGCCAAATGGGGCCAGAAGATACTATAGTGGATAGCCCAGCTGTAACCTGTTAAATCACTTTCCTTGTAACCCTGACACTCTAGTCAAACTATCAAAGAGCTTCCTTTCTGCGTCTGACCTTTGTTGTGACTGTTTTGCCAGCAGCCAGGCATGCAATTACAGTCTGTCCATTTCTCTAGGTCATCCCACATCTCATATGTCTAGCTCATATCCCACCTTCTCTGGAAGTCTTCTATTATCAGCTTAGCCCTCTGAAGTCTTATGGCACCGAATGTTATAGCACTCATTGGGACAAATCACATGCTACTTTATATAGATATTTATACTTCTAAAGATTTTATTGATTTATTTGACAGAGAGATAGCACAAGTAGGCATAGTGACAAGCAGAGGGAGAGGGAGAGGCAGGCTCCCCAATGAGCAGGGAGCCCGACAGGGATGGGGTTTGATCCGAGGACCCTGGGATCATGACCTGAGCTAAAGGCAGATGCTTAACTGACTGAGCCACCCTGGTGCCCCGTACTGATATTTATACTTTTAAAAACGTTTTCAGTTTACCTTCAAGTAGAGTGTATGCTCTTCTGCGGGAAGAAATGATTTCTAATATATCTTTGAATACCTATTCTTGTTATGTGGATTTTCAGTGTGGTTTTGTTGAAGATGAGATCAGTAGATGGTTTGGAAAAGCACATGATGCAAATAAAGACCTAAATCCACTAGAGCAAAGAAATCCGAAGGTAAAGAATCGCTATGTGGAAGCAGATAACTGAAATATGTTAGATCAAAGAGAAGCCAATACATTATTTGGTGCTATTTTTAGGCAAATAAAGTATTCTCCTTTCATGGATGAGACGGCCAAAGCTCTAGTGATGTTGAATAATTTACCTAGGATCATATGCCAATAAAGGATGTAGGGGAAACTGGAACCCGGGTCTCTGGCATTCAGCAATGTCTACAAAGCAGAATGCTAGAAAGATTGGGGAGATCTTAAGCAAGGGAGAGGGGCCAATAGAAGAGGACAGCACGGGGAAGATTCATGAAGAGAAATGCAAGAGAAGGTTTATGATGGATGTCCTTGGTCTGTTCAGGTTGCAGAAAACCTAAAAGGTAATGTCCACAAAATCAACAGAAATTCAAATATCTGATGAATAAGGGAGTCCTTCTGATTTTAAATGCATGAATCCAGGCTTAATAACTAGATATGCCTAAGATATCCGTCTGTGCTCCGTGGTCTCCAGGTCACATTATTTTACCTGATAGAGACTCGGGGTACATACCTCACTTTGTACTTGCATGCTAGGCTACAATGAACCAAGCATGGATGGGAAGCTTTACCAGAGAAGAAATTATTTTTTTTAAAGATTTTATTTATTTATTTGACAGATCACAAGCAGGCAGAAAGGCAGGCAGAGAGAGGAAGGGAAGCAGGCTCCCGCTGAGCAGAGAGCCCGATGTGGGGCTCAATCCCAGGATCCTGGGATCATGACCCGAGCCAAAGGCAGAGGCTTTAACCCACTGAGCCACCCAGGCGCCCCAGAGAGAAGAAATTATTTGACAGCATTTCCTATATGTTTTTGACATGAAAATTGGAGAGAGGATAGGAAAAAAAATGATTATGAATGTATGGTATGTAGTTCATAAAGGAGAAATCACCCATCCACCTATCTCCTAGGCAGTCATAGCATCTGAAGATAAAGAGAGAAGATAAAATTCAACACTGGCTAAATAGCATGATAGACCCCATAAACCCACTGGACACTTATACAACTACCTCAAAGCTATTCTATCAGATCTGATCCATTTGTCTTAGAATAGAGATAAATAGGAGACAGAAAAAGGAAACTCTTAGATGAGTAGTGGATGGGTATTTAGAGAAAGGAGACTCAAAAGTCAAAGAATTATATTACAGATGCCCTTAATTTGTTAAGAATGTGATATGCTAAGAATGTTCTTAGTATCCACAGGCTAAACAAAGTGCTGATTAAAACATTTAGACTAAAGTATCATTATTATACAAAATCATTCTCAACCTTTAATTGGGAGAATGTGCTCAGTAATCTATTTTCTTTCTTTCTTTCTTTCTTTCTTTCTTTCTTTCTTTCTCTCTTTCTTTCAGTAGGCCTCACCCCCAGCGTGGAGCCTAATGCAAGGCTTGAACTCAAACCCCTGAAATCATGACCTGAGCACAGATCAAGACCTGCACTGAGATCAAGCGTCAGAAACTTAACCAACTAAGCCACCCATGTGCCCCTTGCTGAGTGATCTTTTAAAGCGGCTAGTGTTTGAATGTTCTTACGGAATGCCTGCAACATTGCATGAAGACCCCCAAGTAATAACGCTACTTCACATGATGCCAAAGCCAGGTGGTTTTCATGGGTCACAGCCCACTTTTGCTACTTAGTCATAGACTGGGAAAATTTCAAGTCATTCCATAAGTTCTTGGGAATATGTCTGATCATCCTTGATGTGAATATATTTGAAAGCCAGCTATCAAAAGGAAAGAATATTTAGGGACATTAGGTAGTTCTATAGAAAAAGAATAACTTCATCTACCAAGGAGTCATTGTTTAAGAGAACCAGCCTATAAATGAAATTGATGGAGAATAATTTCCAATGGAGAATCAATGAAGAGTGAACTTGTGAATCAGGGAAAGTGAAAATGAAATTTTGGTCAATCAAGGTGAACATGTATGTGTCTTGCAAACCCGGTGTTGTGCTTTTAGCAAAAATGTTAGCATCATTTTGATAAAAACAATAATGAATAAGCATGATGTGCTTATGATATGCCAAATCACTTTGCTAAATCCATTTGAGGATGATTTCATTTAATTCGTACCATGACCTTATGTAGATTATTTCTATTATTTTTATTTTTCATTTTTTCAAATTCTAATGATTTATTTATTTATTGAGAGAGAAACTGAGAGAATGATTAGAAGGAGGGGCAGAGGGAGAAGCAGACTCCTTGGAGAGCAGGGAGCACAAGGCTGGACTCGATCCCAAGACCCTGGGATCATGAACTGAGCCGAAGGCTGAGGCCCAACTGACTGACTGAGCCACCAAGACACCCTCTATTATTTTTATTTTATAGATGAGAAAACTGAGATGAGATAATTAGGCAGGTTTCCCACAACACATGGGAAGGGAGGAGCTAGGATTTAAAATCAGATAGGCAGATTCTCAGTACCTATACTCTTGGCTACCATGCTATGCTGTAGTTCATACCTTGAAAGCATCAATATAATAATCTAATTTTTATCAAGTTTAAGTAATATACAAAACCTTATTAGAGGAAAAAATTGCTTGAAACTCCTCATTTTGAAAAGTAATGACTTCCAAACCTAAAATCACATTCTTTGAAAGAAGCTATTATGGACCGAATGTTTGTGTCCTCCACCAAATTCATTTATTAAAGCACCAACCCCAAGTTAGTAATGGGGCCTCTAAGGAAATAAATAAGGCTAAATGTAGTCATAAGGGTGGGACTCTCCTCTGATAAGATTGGTATCCTTATGAGAAGAAACCCCAGAGAACTCTCTCTTTCTGTGTGTATGCACTGAGAGAAGGCCATGGGAAGATGGAGAGAATGTGGTCATGTGCAAGTAAAGAAATAAAATAGGTCAGCACCTTACTCTTGGACCTCAGCTTCCAGAACTGTGAGAAAATTAGTCTCTTGTTTAAGACATCAAGTTTATGGTATTTTGTTATGGCAGGTGAGCTGACTAAAACAGAAGTTTTAAATTGTAAATTCTTCCTTAAAAGAAGGAGTTACATGGGTTTATAACCAATAAATTGATTTTGAAAGATATTCATTGAGGAGCATCTGGGTGGCTCAGTTGGTTAAGTGTCTGCCTTCTGCTTAGGTCATGATCTCTGGGTCCTGGGATTGAGCCCCATGCTCAGCATGGGGTCTGTTCATGCCCTACCCCCTGCTCATGCTCTCTCTCTCAGATAGATAGATAAAATCTTATAAAAAGACTTTGAAATGAAAATCTGAAATCAAAAACTTCATAATCTGGCTATTGTTGATAAAGTTGCTATAAACATTAGGGTGCATGTATCTCTTCGAGTCAGTATTTCTGTATCCTTGAGTAAATAGCCAGTAGCGCAATTGTTGGATTGTAAGGCAGTTCTATTTTTAACTTTTTGAAGAAATTCCATACTGTTTTCCAGAGTGAAAAGAGCTCAAATGCCCATCGACTGATGAATGGATCAAGATGTGGTGTGTATGGGATAAATAGATGAGAAGTACATAGACACATAGATGTAAAATGGAATATCACTCAGCCATAAAAAAGAATGAAATCTTGCCATTTGCAGTGATGTGGATGGAGCTAGACAATATTATGCTAAGCAAAATAAGTCCATCAGAAAAAGACAAATACTGTATGATTTCACTCATATGTGGAATTTAAGAAACAAAACAAATGATCATAGGGGATGACAAGAGAGGCAAACCAAGAGACAGACTCTTAACTATAGAGAACAAACTGGGGGTTGCTGGAGAGGAGGTGGGGAGGGGGATGGGTTAAATGGGGGTGGGGATTAAGGAGGGCACTTGTGATGAGCACAGGGTGTTTTTAAGTAAGTGATGAATCAGTGGATTCCACGCCTGAAACTATTATTATACTGTATGTTAATTAACTGGAATTTAAATAAACACTTGGGAAAAAATAAAATAAACATCACAGAACTCATTACCCATCCCCTCTTCCCTTAGAAAATGTGTCCTTAAAAAAAAAAAATCTTTAAAAAAGCACCTCGGTGGCTCAGTGAGTTAAAGCCCCTGCCTTCGGCTCAGGTCATGATCCCAGGGTCCTGGGATCGAGCCCCGCATCAGGCTCTCTGCTCAGTGAGGAGCCTGCTTCCCCCTCTCTCTCTGCCTTCTTGTGCTCTCTGTCAAATAAATTAAAAAAAAAAAAAATGTGTCCTTGGTTCCCAGTGTTTGTGATCTTCCTTAAAATAAAGCATGGGCTAACTAACCATTACCAGAAATCTTGTGAATAAGCGTTTCATATCATCCTGCCTCCATTCAAAAATTAATATAGGCCAATTATTTCCAAGTAATGAAGAAAAACAAGTACACACATAGACTAACCCCAGCATTTCTGAATGTTTGAGGTAGAGACCTCCACTCTTATAAAACAAACAAGCAAACGTATAGTTCTTGTGAAGAATGAAGTGTCACATTTAGTTAAAATAGAGGTGAATTCAGAAAATTTTTAAAGTGTAAATTTCCCTTTCATTTTTCACAGATAAATTAGTGTACAGTTATGGTATAGTCCACTAGAATATTTTATTTCCTCCTTAAATGGAGATGATTTCAGTGTTGTATATTTTATTAGTGGTCATTAAGAGTATCAGAGAAAGTAATCCACGTGAAGCCTCGAAAACTTTCAACTTCTATCGAAATGCTAAGTTAATTATTACTACTGAGTTGTTTATTCTCAGTGACCAACACCACATTTTGAATTTAAATCATGTGTAGCTTATTGAAAGGAAGTAATAACCATGTAAGTTTGGAAAACAAGTTCAACATTTCCTGAATGGCCACACCTGGTATTTTTGACAAGGGAACACGTCATTAAGTATATTAAGTGACAAAAACATCCATAAAAAATACAAGTTTTGTTAAGAGCCTAATAAAATGTTATAAACTAGGCTGACAAAGGATCTGTTCTGTGGATAGAGTGGATTATAGAAATTTTGATCATTTAAATGTGGCAGATTTCTGCAGAAAGGAGATACTTAATTTCAATGTAACCTGCATATGGCAAGCGTCTGCCATATGAAGTCACTCTACTGGCTTCTGAGACATTAAGGAAATATGTTTGTAGATCTGCTGTTGGGTTGTTTCATATGGTGGGATTGGGTGGTAGTGGAGAGGGGCCTGCATGGAAAAGGTCCCAAGTGGTCCACCTGAAACTTGGGACAAAGGAAATAAATTCAGAGAATAAGAAGGAATGTTAGAGAAGTGAGTTGGGGGAAATTGGAGGGGGAGACGGACCATGAGAGACTGTGGACTCTGAGAAACAAACTGAGGGTTTTGGAGGGGAGGAGGGTAGGAGGTTGGGTGAGCCTGGTGGTGGGTATTATGGAGAGCACGTATTGCATGGAGCACTGGGTGTGGTGCATCAACAATGAATTCTGGAACATTGAAAAGAAATTAAAAACATAATTAAAAAATTTAAAAAAAAACTAATGATGTCCTATATGTTGGCTAATTGAACATAATAAAAACAAATTTAAATAATGGAATGTTATCCTTATACGCCTACTTCATAGATAATCTTGCCAGCTACAGGGCTACTTTGCAAACACGTAGCTCATGCAGTAAACAGTGATTTTTGCTTTCTGAGTCTTGATACCGAAAGCACCCGGTATCACTAGTGATGAACTAGTACCCTAACAGAAAACTCACATTACATAACTTTCCCCTTCTTCCTTAATGTTGAGTCTCAGAGGTACATTAAATCTGGCTCTTGTGAAATTAAAACTATTCCTGTTTTTATGCAAAAGAGGAAGGAATTTCCTTTCAACAGAAAGAAAGATGAGAGAAGAAATTCAAGCATGGTTTTTGCTTAGGTGTGTATAAATTCTATATTGTCATCTTTATTTTGCATCCGGATGACATTCTTTGTTTTTAGGCTCTCATTGTCAGCAGGTTTGTTTTTCAAGTCTCTTAAGCTTTCAAAATTCTGACCACTGGCTTTTGTGCATTTTTAGCTTTCAGCTTCTCTGGGAGCGAGCTTGGATGGGCTGTTCCTTCCACCCAAGCCATGGTTCTCAACATCAGAGTTCAGTCTTCAATCAAAATGCATTAATTTGCATCAATCAGATCTAAGTGGATAAATTCACTCTCCAAATGTGGGTAAAATGGGGCACCTGGGTGGTTCCGTCAGTTAAACGTCCAGCTCTTGATTTTGGATTTTGGCTCAGGTCATAATCTCAGGATTGTGAGATCAAGCCCCACATGGGCTCTGTGCTCGGTGTAGAGTCTGCTTGAGGTTTCTCCCTCTTTCCCTCTGCCCATCCCCCAGATCTCTCTCTCTCTCTCTAAAATAGATAAATAAATCTTCACATGTGGGTTAAAATGAGATGATCAACTCATGTAATATGTTGATTTCAAGATACAGAGTGCCCTAAGTCCATATTTGTAATGGGAACTATCAGTGTTGTTAGATGAAATAATTATGTAGGGTTCTTACGCCAGGAAAGGGAGGAAAAAGGTTTGTTTCTTTGTGTGTTTGTTTTTTTCCATAGTTGTCAATTGAAAATGTGTGGTGTTGTAGCTGAAACATGAATATTTTAAAATAATAACAAATGCCTGTAATTCTTCTTGGCCAGAGGCTCCAGGCATACCCTTAATGGCAATGAACCATACACAGTGAGAGTCTATCTCATGGTGCCAAAGAGTTAATTATGCTTCTCTTAGATTCTCAGGACATGATTGCCTTTATTATATGTTCTCTGCCCCTTCCTTTTGCATAAAGTGGAAGAAACCCCTCTGCCTGCCTTATCAAATTGTTTCATTTTAACCAGGTGCAATTTTCTTTCTTTCTTTCTTTTTTTTTTTTTTTGTATTCATGAGTAAGGTTTGCAAAATCAAGTCAAAGAATAATGATGCTCTAACTTATGCTTCCCTCATACTTTCGTATTATTTCCTGGGGTTCATAGTGTAAACATAACCCCAAACCCAGGGGGCACTATTCCTAGCAGTGCACTGGAGGAGAGCATCAGGCTTTCTAAACTCTCTTTAGTTTGTAGTATACATTAAGGAAAATAAATGCCATTGAGAATGCCTAATGGAACTGTCTGGCGCATGCTGCTTAAATATAGTCTGATAAAAAATTAAAACCAATTTATCAAAATGGTAAAACATTTGGTAATTTGGAACACTCTTAATGTCCATTTAAAGTGCAATAGTCAGTAATTTATTCCATTCTGGAGATTTCAAGTTATCAGCATTTAGCACAATTTATAGCTCGTTCTTAATTTTGCTATTATTTACTTTAGCAAATAGGGGGAGTCTTACTCGGCAGAAAAAAAAAAAAAGTGCTGATTCTCATCTTGTAAAGTACTTCAGAGTAAAGATTCAGTGTGGAAAACAAAGTGACAGTTTGCTACCATCAAAGCAGAGTTTTAAACTTATTTTATGTTAGCTTTTAGATGAGTGGTTCTCATTCTTTAGTAGCTTGAAGAACCAACTAGGGAGCTTATTAAAAATGAAAATTCCTGGCTTCTAGCCCTAGGGATTCTGATCACAATGTCTGGAATCGGGCCAAATAATCTGAACTGATTTTTAACAATCACCCCTAAATGATTCTCTTCCTAGGGTATATTTGGAGAAAGACTCATTGAGATAGAGGAATCTGCGCTTTTTGTACATGATATTTATTTTATGTATGAACTACTGATTAATAGGGAGAGTAATCCTAGAATTAATGAGGTTGATTATATTCAACTTTCAGGATATACATGATCTTCCAAAAATTCAGTTTGGGAAGCTGTTCCATTTTGTATTAACATTCCAAGTTGTGTCACTGAGACCAAACCAAATTCATCAAATCAATAATTCATTTAAAAGGCTTGGTATACACTCAAAGCTATAAATATTTAAATGGGTAAGGTGTATTTCCTTCCCTTAGATAACATAATTCATAGGGAAATACAGATAGTGGAACATATCATCAGAAAAATAAAAATAAATATAACAAGCAGCTAATATTAATATACACTGGAAAGAATAGGCTGATTTATTGAAAGTAATATTCTGTTGTATCCCAGACTTTCTAAAGAATATGGCTTTAGGGAGTCCACACAATGGTGAGGTTTTATTCTGGCCATGCATTATAATAATATTCATTATTATGGAACAGAAACCAAACCTCACTGTGAATATTTTTTTTACTTGAAGTGAAGTCAGCATGTAATATCGTATTAGTTTCAGGTATACAACATAGTGATATGATAGTTGTGTATATTGCAAAATGCTCATCACAGTGAATGTAGTTACCATCTGCTCATGGTGAATATTTTGGCATCAGAACTGAACATATTCTGAATAACATCATTTTATTTTATTTATTTTAAAGATTTTATTTATTTATTTGAGAGAGAACGTGAGCAAAGGGGAGGGACAGAGGGAGAAGCAGACTCCCCGCTGAGCTGGAAGCATCACATGAGGCTCCATCCCAGGACCCTGAGTTCATGACCTGAGCCAAAGGCAGATGCTTCACCAACTGAGCCACCCAGGACCCCCTCAAGAACATCATTTGAAATAATCCCATTATTTCCATCAAGGAACTAGAGCAGGTGTCATTATGAGAATAATTTGTACAGTGAAGAAGGTAAGTCCTGTTCTTCTCATGGGTACGAGTGGAGGATCAATCAGATTCCTAAAGACCTTTATTCAAGCTTGAAATCTATTGGGTTGATCATAAAAAATGTAGGATGTTAACCAGTAGGTATTATCTTAGATTCAAAATGATGGTCTGAGTAGAAATTACAAGAAGACTTCTCCATAGTCCAGTATATTCCAGAGGGCATAGGGGGCAAATCAACATTATTACAAGCAAAAACACAGTGCCACATGTGGCCACATGCATAGGACAATAGAAAAATGTCATCTACATGTGAGCAAACAAAGGTTCTAGAAAAAGAAAGGCTGAAGAGGAAATAAATCCATGCACCATCAAGTTTTAAAGCTTCAGAGCAAAGGTTCATCTCCAGCTCTTGGCAGATTTTGGCAGAGAAAGATAGTTCTGAGTGATGAGTGAGAAATTGGAGGAAAGAAGTAAAAAGCAGTTTCTAAGGAATTTTTGGCCTAAGGCATTCCAGGTCCTTAAAGATGATTAGACTATAATAGGGACCTTAACAAGTTTCATGTTTTCTGATGTGCTACCTGAAATTTAAGAATCTAGAGTAGAAGAACAAAGAAAATCAGTTAAGACCTAGTTCTCCATCCATTATCCAGGTAAAAAAACACAGTATCAACCTACTGGTGCTGTTTATGTTTCCAATGAACCATTTCAAATATTCAAATGACATCAATACTGGTTTCTGGAGAAACTCACAGACATTAATAGGACCACCAAAGTGTAATGCAAACTTCTGAACGTATGTCCTACTCAGGAAAGTCTATTCTTCAGTTCGTTTCCACAGAGCTGGAGAAAGAAAACATAATTTACTGTGGTAGTTGGAGAAGGAAACAAAAATTTAACGAAGGCTTCTCATGGGCTTATCATGCTACGGGCTTTATCTATTATCTCTTTGGGTAGGCTAATGATACTTGTGAAGTGTGCTAAAGATGCGAGAGATAGTAATAATGATTTCGAGATGTCCCAAGGTTTCATAATGAACGTGTCCTTTCAAGTTACTTTAACAGTTCAACTTACTAATGGTTGAAATTAAAAGTCCTTTTCCTACCAACCGACCCCGAGACAAGTCTACAAATACATTCACATACGCACCCTTGTCCGTTTTTATCTGCACACCTTTCTGGAGAACTATATAACTGTTGTTAAAAGCCTTGGAAAACACAAAAATGAATACCTGGAGTCTTTTTGTAACTTTCTATGTGACAAGGAGGGGAGGAGGGTAAGGACAAATGATACAACCACGCACAGTATGGGTTTACTTGGGAAACTTATAAGCCAAAGACAGACAAGGAGTAGTGTACCTCTTCTCTCCCCATTCCTCAGAGAAGAATGTAGTGGCTTCCAGGGCAGCTGGACTCACAAGAGCTCACATCCTGCAACACTACTTCTTATAGTGTAACCAGAATGACCCCATCAGCCTGGGTTCCCCTGAAAGCATCAAATGCTTATGTTTATTTTATATTTTAATTTCACTTAATTAACATATAATGTATTATTAGTTTCAGAGGTAGAGTTCAGTGATTCATCAGTCTTAGAGAACATCCAGTGCTCATTACATCACATGCCCTCCTTAATGTCTATCACCCAGTTACCTCACCCTGCCAAACTCCTCCCCTCCAGAAACCCTCAGTTTGTTCCCTATGATTAAGAGTCTCTTATGGTTTGTCTCCCTCTCTGATTTTGTCTCTCTTTATTTTCTCCTTTCTTCCCCTATGATCCTCTGTTTTGTTTCTTAAATTTCACATACAAGTGAAACCATATGATAATTTTCTTTCTCTGACAATTATTCTGCTTAGCATAATACCTTCTAGTTTCATCCCCCAAATTCTTATGTTTAAATAGCATATTTGAGAGTCTGAATCCATGGAAGCAGGAACAAGGGAGAGGCAGAGAAATATATGGAAGGAAAAATGACCCAACCTGAGTTCTTCAGTTGGCCACTGCTATGGCTGATGAGCTGCTCTGTACTATGGAATGGCCTGAGAATCCACATGACACATGTCTCGGAATCATCTGCTCAAAGGGAAAAAAAAAAGGAAATATTAACACATCAGCTTTGGTCTCCAAATGACCAAGAACTGTCCCATGTACCCTGCAATTCTTGTTACTCGGCTTCTTTCTGTTAGAGGAGCTCTAGAATAGGATCAAGGGACACCTACCCCAGGCCTGAGGGGAGATATTGTGGGTCGCCTCCATAAGAAATTCATCAAAGCCCATGACTGGATGTTTTGGCAAGTTTTTGATATTCGCAAATTTCTCTTCAGGTGGAGGACTAAGCATTTTGGCCTCAGCCACTAGCAGGTTAATTGCCAGCTGTTACAGCTTGGCTCCTAGAGACTTAAAAACCGATGGAAAGTCATGACATCTGCTCAGTGAGGGGATCCACTCCTGGAAATTGGGGCTTAAAGTGCAGCCTTTCCTGCTGCAGTGAATGGGGAACCCCAATGCATTATATCCAATGTCAAGTAGTGACGAAAGTGTGCCCAGGAGTGCCTTAGGAAGTTCTGCTTGGCACTTCATGGTCAGATCTAGATATTTAGTATGTAAATTCATTCTAAAATCATTTTTTTAAGTGATGAGCACTAGTTAAAACATGTTAAGGCAAAGATTAGGAATAAAAGACTGATGTGGTTTGCCTGATAGTATTTACACTGAACCTAGTTCTACATTTTATGTTCATGAATTGTAAAGGAAAGTTTATGTTTTAATTTTTTTTTTAAGATTGTATTTATTTGAGAGAGAGAGAGTGTGTGTGCACAAGAGGCAGGGAAGGGCAGGTGGAGGGAGACGCAGACTCCTTGCTGAGCAGGGAGCTCTATGCAGACTCAATCCTGGGACTCCAGGATCCTGATCTGAGGCGAAGGCAGTCGCTCAACCAACCGAGCCACCCATGCACCCCTAAAGGAAATTTTAAATGGAGGGAAGATTCTTCATATCCTGCTTTGCAGATGGGGATACAGATGTGGGCCAAAGGGGGCTGTTGAAAGCCTTCTTTCCTCTCATATATTATGAAAGGTATAGCTGCTTTGAATTTTTGAAATCTCAAATGAGAAGAATATGTCAATTGTGAGCATTTTCTATTTAAGGAGTTTTGTTTTGTAAAGAGGATTGTCTATTCCTGATTAAAAACATTTTGCATGATTTATAGGTTTTCTCTAGACTGTGACCATGTACCTGATTTACTGTAACACTGAGCTATGTTTTGATGGCTATAGTTCCATCTTGCTTTTTTCAAAAGACCACTATCATCCTTTTCCATTCTTGTACTTCCAATCACTTGGCTTAAAGCACTTTCTGGTATGTTCTTGTGGTGTAGAGTCAGTCCAATTTTTCTTTGTTCAACATAGCTTTATTTAAAATACCTTGTTTCCCCCACTTACTCCGCTCCTCTTTTCCAATTCTTATGGATAATATGACTTAATCTAGGCCCTTTCAAACCCTGCTTCTGTTCAACAGGAAATACATAAGATGATGGAGTCCAAACATTTTGTTCAATGAAAGCAGGGTCATTTCTGTTGAATGCCACGTATGGGAGTCAAAAAAAGGAGGCTTCCATCCTTCCATGGCTTCTTTCAACAGATTGTTGAATCATAGCATGCATAGAATATGCTATCATTCTGGGGCACCTGTGTGGTTCGACTGGGTAAGCTTCCAGTTCCTGATTTGAGCTCAAGTCATGATCTCAGGGGGGTGAGAGGAGCAGGCTCCGTGCTCAGCAGGGTGTCTGCTTGAGATTCACTCTCTTTAAATTTTAAAAAATTTAAAAATTAAAAAAAATATATTTAAAAAAAATTAAATCAATTTAAATTAAATCAATCTTTAAAAAAAAAGAATGCTATTATTCTCTGTGCTGTGAGATATTATAAAATGTAAAAGTCCCAGGAAGTAAGCAAACTGATGTTGCTAACCCCATTTTGTCAAGGAATTTGGGTGTGGGAAATAACCAGTGGGAAAGCAAGTGGGGAACGAAAAATAAGTAGGAAGACTCCAAGCAGATGTTCAACACAGCAGGAGCTAGCATTGCAGACCTGGGATCCAGCCTGTAAAAAGAAAGTGTGCAGTGGCTTGCATTTTGAAAAGAACCCCAGACAGGAAAAGATTATACTTTGTGGCAAAGACACAACAGGGAGACCTAAATGAGATCATGACTATGTTCCTTGTGGAACCACAGAGAAGAATTTGGGGTTAGGAAGCCCATTAGCCGATGACATGCCTGGGAGCGGTACTTAGTTACTGCCTGGGCATTCGTGGTGGACTGTGCTTGTGTAGGTAGCTTATTAAACTCTGAATTGCCCTTTCCATTTAGCATCTTTTATGTAGAAAATTATTTACACAGCAGTCTCCTTTTCTCACATTTCAGACACCAGCTATTTCTTAGGTTATAGTAATTGTATAAGAACAGAAAATTAACTGGTACAACTCATTTTCAGGATTTCCTCACTTTTAATTAAATCTGGCATCAATATTAGAAAATACACAAGAATAAAATAAAATAAAATTCCTTTTGCTAGTAAAATGGATTTTCAAAGGCTTTCAAGTCCCTTAAGGATTGGAAGCCCAGAAGACATGAAGTCTTATCATTCTGTATGCTAGAAAGGGCCAAATACCACGTGGGAAGTTTGAGAGTGTTCTGAACCAGCAAAGGAAAGCAGTCAAAATAAATAAATAAATAAATAAATAAATAAGTAATAAAAATGAAAACAACCTCTCATCCACTTTGCAGTGAGAAAACTATCAGACTCCCACTCAGAGTGCACTTCTTTGTGGTCATACAGAAATACAATTCCAGGTCCAAAAGGAATTGAGTTCCAAAAAGGGGCTTTGCAAGAGTCATATCACATGTGAGCTGGGTCCAAAATCAGGAGGTTGATGTCTATGTAAAGAATATGGAAAAATAAGGTCTAGATGAAAATAAACTGAGAGTCAGCAGTTCAGATTATCAGAGGAGAAAGTCCAGAGAACAGGGGAAGAAATGCTTTCTATGTTGGACCATGGGGATAAAATGATAACTTGTCAAACTGCTTACTAGGTGATCGAAAAAAAAAAAAAAAAAAAAAGGAAATTCTCTGGCCAAGGGCAAGGAACTGATCAGACCTGTTACCAGACCAGGGGATGCTATGGGTTACCCACTGCTCTGAGTATGTTCTTGACCCACTCCATTTAAATCAGCAACTTCCTTCTCTGTGTTGTATTTTATTTATAGCGATTATCTCTGTTTGAAGATTTTGAGGATATTCACTTACTGCTTTATGGATTCTTTGTTTCTTCATCTTTGAGTGTGAGTTTTGTACTGGTTGACATGTACTGCTTATGAACAGGGCCCGATACATTGTAGTGGTCCATAACTGTTCAATAAATGGACAAAAAGTGAAAAGAAGATTTTGCAGGAACAGTCTTGCCATAGCATCATTGTTGCATCGTGTTCACAAGTGAAACGTAATGGAAGATGCTATTGTTGATTAAAGCTCAGATGCGCTCATCAGACAGAGAGCTTGGGAACGGAAGCCCTCCGACAACAGCCCTGTTTATGGTCGTGCACAGTGAATTTCAATTCATTTTGTTAATATAATAAGGATGGGGTATTAAATATAACTTTGGCATAGCCTTCTTCGGTTGACTTTTGGTGGTTCTTTTTCTCCCAAAAGAGAATTCATTATAGTTAGGGCTAAGGTTAAGGAAAAGTTGTCCCACAAAGTTTGACACAAAAGTGTTTGAACTTTATGTCTAACTTTTCAGAAACAGTAGCATGCATTCTTTCCTTTCCCAGTGCTCTTACCATGGAATTGATATGGTATATGACAAAACATACAACCTGGGACACCTAGGTTGCTCAGTTGGTTAAGTGTCTGCCTTTGGCTCAGGTCATGATCTCAGGGTCCTGGGATTGAGTCCCACATCAGGCTCCCTGCTCAGCAGAGAATATGCTTCTCCCTCTCTCTTGGTGACCCTCCTCCCTCCTTGTTTGTTCTCCCTCTCTCAAGAAAATACGAATAAAAAACCAAAAAAAAACCCAAAACAAAACAAAAAAACAACCTTTCTCCAAAAACTTGGATATTTCTATATAACTCATTTTTAAAATGTGTTCAACATGAAGGGATTATTTGGATCTTGAAAGTGTTTTCAACCCAAACTCATTTGTTCCATCAGTCCCTTAGATTCCTTCAAGAACTCTCTCTCTCTCACCCTTTCCCTCCTTGTATTAGAACCAATGTTTTATATCTAATGTCTTCTAGATGAGATATTCATTGCATGAGGGCAAGGACATTTTCTAGTTCATTCCCCACTTCGCCTTCAGTGACATGGTGAATGCACAATAATGACAAATTCCAGATAAATGAAGGAGGAGCTAATGGGCTGTTTAAAGCTATACTTCCTGGAACATCTGGAGTATGGTAGGGCTCAGAGTCTGTGACTTCATTGTGTGTTTTGAAATCAGTTTTTATTAGTTGTTTTAGTGGGGTCATAAGCTTTTTAAAAATTTAATTCTAATTTGATTCTATATTTTCAAAGTAAACTATTGCTGAAAGCTTATAGTAGTGTCTATCCTCCTTTCCCGTTACCACAAGCTTATTCACCACAGAGATCTTCCTTTGGAGATAAGAAATACCACCTTTCTTAGCTTTTCTGGTACTGGTATCTTTCTTCCTAAGTAGTATACAATATTGTTTGATTTTGATTATTAACTTTTTTTTAAAGATTTTATTTATTTGATATAGTAAGCGAGCAGAAGCAGGGGGAGTAGCAGGAGGGAGAGGGAGAAGCAGCCTCCCCGCTGGGTAGGGAGCCCAACTTGGGCCTTGACCCCAGGAACCTGGGATCATGAACAGAGCCGAAGGCAGACACTTAACCGACTGAGCCACCCAGGTGCCCCTAATTATTAACTTTAACCATTATCCAACTCTTTCACAGTTTGGCAATAAAGCCATAGTCAATGTTATCATTAGTGTGACTAAGGCAAACACTATTCACTGTTGAACCAAGTAGCATGCTGTATTTATACTGCATTCCTATAGAATTTTCCCTGGAATTAATAACATTTTTCTCCTGTTTTCTTAGTTTATCTTAAAATTATAGCTAAGCCATCATATACTTTCTAGTAGCTATCCAAAATATTGCCTCATTCAAATCCCCATGAATCCAAATCTGTTAATCTATCAATTTCTTCTTCATCTTTATTTCCACTGGAAACTTCTCTCCCGGAGCCTTCTGTCCAGTCTGGAAAGGCTCTGCTCTGTGAGCAGGCTTCTGCCCAGCTATCATCTTGGATACTTTGCAGTCTTTGGAGAACTCCTTTTGCTCCTCTCCATTTTTGATCCCTCCATTCTGGATTGGTTTCCTGATTATGGGTCTTCTACCTTCTTGGTTTATCCCTGGTTACAGATGGAATCTACCATTAGCTTCTGGAGAAACAGAGTATGAGAGATGAATTTTTTTGAGAAACAGCATTTCTTAAAATGCTTATGTCATTTTTAATATTATATGTGGGTGATAATGTGTTTGGATGGAGACTACTATGTTGGCTATCATACACATTAAAAATTAGAGAGCCACCTGGGTGGCTCAGTGGATTAGGCATCTGACTCTTGGTTTTAGCTCAGGTCATGAACTCAGGGTCATGAGATCAAGTCCCAAGTGGGACTCTGCACTCAGTGGTGAGTCTGCTTGAAATTTCTCAACCTCTGCTCTTCTCTCCATTTGATCATGTGCTCTCTCTTTTTAAAAAAATTGAAATTCATCACGCTGCTGTCCTCTAGCATTCTACTTTGCTTTTAGAAAGCAAAAGCAATTTTTATTCCTGATATTTTGTGTGAACCCCCTTTTACTCTGGAGGGTCTCTTCTTTATTCCTCCCCCTTTTCATGTATAGCTTCAGGCACTTGATGGTAGATCTTTTCAAAATGGAGACTTAACATCCTTCAGAGGTGGGAATTTTCTGGTTTTCTCTATGGAACTCCTGTTAGTCAGATGTTGGGCCTCTTTGCTTAATTATTTTTCTTTCATCTTTTCACTCTTATTGGTTATGTCTTTGTATTTTTGATCTTCCAATTCTTTTGTTGAATTTTTATTCAGGCAATTATCTTTTCATGTTTTAATATCTATTTCTTGTTCTATGAATGTTTCTTTTTATGCATGTTGGTTTTGTTCCATAGGTTCAATACTTTTCTTATCTCTCCAAGGATATTAATTACAGTATTTTTTTTCTCCCTGAATTTGTTTTGATTCTCTTCTCAGTTTAATTTTAGAAGCTTTCAGTTCTTTGGTGTTGTTTCTAATTAAGATCAAGGCCCTAAAAATTGAATAGGAAGTTCTGTGGGTGTGGCTTGTGTTTCTGCACTGCTGAACCTCCTGTGTTAATAACCATGACTGACTGGGCAGCTTCTACGTTGTAAAATCCCCAAATGTCTGTTCCTCCTGGGGTTTTCTGTGAAGCCGTATAGTACAGTATATTTTCAGTTTCACCTACTGGTAGAAATTGACATGGCTACCAGCTTTCTGGAATTTGGTGAAATGGGAAGTCTCAGATCAAAAGTTTATTAATCCAACTTTAACTTAATTCTACATTTCCCCCTAGTATGGTACCTTGCTGTCTGCTGTGGCCTATGCCTGCAGGTGTGCTACAAGTGGGATAGTCATTTGAAGGCTCTCAGAGGGAGTGTGGACCAGGGATGTGGGGTTAATTGCTCCCTCGGTGTTTATTCAAATACTCTCCTTGATCTTTTCAAATTATTCTTAGTAATTCCAATTCCTAAGGCTTTCTGGGTTGTCAGGGCCAAATGTGTTCGTAGATGCACATGCAAGATTTTACTCCTTCCATTCCTCTAAGATAGTCCTCTGTGTCTTTCAGTCTTTAAGCATGATGGCTTGGGGTTACAGATACTGACTGATTTAAAAAAAAAAAAAAAAGATATCCAATTTTCTTGTTTTAATCTATTTGTTTTTGTTTTGTCTTCATGGATTTTAGGGAGTTGGATTTTGAGAGGAGAAGTGATATTTTGTCTTGATTCTCCCAACTCAAAATCATAAATCTGGTGATCAAATTTTGAGGCATATATTCTCTTTATTATAAAACTTATCAAAATGTATCTTTAAACAGAAACAAGAGAAAACCAGAGAAGGAGATAAACCATAAGAGAGTCTTAATCATAGGAAAGAAATAAACTGAGGGTTGCTGGAGGGAGGTGGGGTGGAGGGATGGGATAACGGGGTGATGGACACTGGGGAGGGTATGTGTTGTAATGAGCCCTGAGCATTACATAAGACTGATGAATCACAGACCTGTACCTCTGAAACAAATAATATGTTATATGTTAATTTAAAAAGAAAATTACTATTAATTGGTACTTGGCAAAAATATCATAAAGTAAATTAAAATATTTCTATTGTTTGCCAAAAGCAAACTTGTCCTATTAGGAAAGTCAAGAAAAAAAACTGATGTCCAAACATTTCTGGTGGGTATTGATTCCATGTAGAGAAAGTTAAATAATCTTTCTGGTTAATGTTATCACATTATCCTGCACTAATGCCAGGTTCCCCATATAAGTAAGTGCCTGCCAAGATAAACAGAATGTTTACATAGGGCAGTTGGCAATTCTCACCATTGGATATTTCTGGTAATACTCAGAAAGAGGCTTTTTTTTTTCCTCTATTCTTCATGCAGACTACTGACACCTATCCTTGAAACATTACATTTTATAATTATTTGGGTGAGAAAGGAACAAACATTCAGTGCCTACTCTGTACCATGTATAGTACTGTGCCTTATGCATTATTATTGTTATTATTATTATTATCTCCTTATTTGTCAGATCTTTGTTACATTCAAATTTATGCATTTTTAATGAGCTTTGAGGGAAGTACCTGGTTTCTGGATGAAATTAAAGAGCTTCCCATTATTTACTTGAATTATTTCTGGAAAAAGTTTCACCTGTGGCTGCCTACATTCATTTTATGATTTCTATAGTTTATATTTTTATTTTTTTCTGAATTTGTTCATAATTCTGCACATAAATCTTTTTTTTAACCCATATTCTATGGTAACTGCACACTCAGCATTGTACAAAATCCCCATTGCTCATCTTCCTACAAAAACAAGGAATCTTTGTATCCAAAGGGGTCTTAAAAGAGCTGGTCAGAGTTCAAAACTAAGCACAAGCCCTCACTCAACTTTGATGAAAAGCCCGAAAACTCCCATTTTTGTCTAAGCCGCAACGTGAAAACACACACATACACCGCAACAAATGCACGTTTCTAATCACTGCACATTCTCCGACTTTTGGAACAGAGCTGCAGGGACAATGATGAGTTCTTCTGAGGCTCATTGGGGCTCTATCTTCAGCACCTGCTCCTGAGGTGAGCCCGCCAGACGAGAAGAGAAGGTAGGACTGATTCCAAAGTGTTAGTCTTTGGCCAATCACTAAAGTCGCAAACCCTCAGGGTGAGCTGGAACCACAGATGCACGTTAGAGGTTCATCCCTGCGTTAAAAAAAGATTCTGTGAAAATAGCGGCTGGTCCTGAGTCCAGCAAGCATGGAGAGCAAGAATGATAAGTTCTCCATTTCTAGCGACTTTATAAATATAGGACTTGCTTACCACAGACTGCTGACCTTGAATTCCCTTCTTATGAGTATGTTTGTAATTCTGAAAGCGGCCTCACGAGGCTGGGGGACTACTCACAGGGTGGCTATTAATAAGCCATGCTCTGAAAGTTACAGTAGTCCAGAGCGTGCAGACAGGTGTTTCATTGCAATACAGTCACGGACTGCTGAAGAGGTCAGGTGCATAACGTCCACAGCTTTGTGTGAGCGCAGTGGAGTGTGGGTCTGTGTCCCTGTGAGCACACACACTTGTGTCCACATGCACGATCCCTTCACACGTGCTTTGAAAGTACTCTCAAGACGTGCATTTTGTAGTAAGTGATGCTCATTTAAGAGTATGGTACAAAGGAAACCAAAACTTGGTTTCCAAAATCATTCTAATTTTCCTGTGTTTTCAGCAATGTCAATGATGCTACTGAATAAAATAACATTAGGCCAATGTATTTTTGTGGTTGATGTTAGGGTCAAGCCCAGCTGTCTTGAGGGAAGCAACATTTGGGTTGCCTGTTTAGACTGAGTTTATCTCAAAATGTAGGAAAAATAATATAAAATGTAGGAAAAATAATATAAACTCAGTTTGCCTCCTAAAGAAAGTCGGTCAATAGCATCTTCATACCTAGAGAGTGGTTTTTCAATATTTAAAAAACTGTTGTCCAAATTGCACATTTCATAATCAAATAGAAACAGAGCACCAAATATTTTGACATAATGCAAACATTCGCAGTAAGGATAAATGGGTGAGTTTTGTTTTTCACCCCAATTTCATGTCTGGATTTATAACATTGCCTTCCATTTTATTTTTCATTTATTTTATCTGTTTTTTTTTTCTCCTCTCTCCTGCCTACCATCGCCTCTCAGTCATATTATGTAATTAAATTCTAACGTGAAGAGCATCTTCAAGAAATTATATCCTATGGCCTTTCTTAAGGTAATTCAAACTTTTCCGTGGCCAAAAAAGAATTGTAGGCTAAATTTATGTATGTTCCCAGAGACAGGGAGAAACTATTTTTTTCTCTGTCCCCTTCATGAGACATTTAAACGAGTGGGTAACAGGTGCTACACGCCAGGAACACACTGTACCCTGAATATTTTTATAAGAAGCTGTTCACTCTGGGGAAAGCATTTCATTTCTAAGTCCTAGCGAATACCACCTGTGCTTGGTCAGTCACTGGGGCCATAGATACATCCTTGGTGATGAAAAGGGATTTTATTGGACTGTGGGTAGAATTGTTTCTTCAAATACTTGGTGGGGGGGAGCTGATAAATTACACCTACCATGTTGGATAATCACCGCACGTCCTTGGGGACGAGATATCACACACGCACTGTGAGTGGCAGGAACAATGCAAGATGGAACAGTGTACGAAACTTGTGTCTTCCTTTCTTCTGGAAAAAAGTCTTTGCTTTTACTCTTATGAGATATGAAAGTTGGTTGTGCCGAGATGATGGTGCTCAAGGAGGAAAAGAAAATAAAATTTGAGATAGAAAGAAGAGAATATTGTTTAAGACGATCAAGGGAGGCAAACCGACCTGTTTCTTGCATTAACCTCAGAATTAGCAGATAACATCTCATGGACTTGGCTTAATAAAGGCAATTTACACAGCACTATGGATAAGAAAAGAGCCTCAGAGACAATATTTGTAAGCCATAAATTACTAATACATATGTACTTATGATGAATAAATTATTTTGCAGTATGATGAGCATGATCTTGTTTTAAAAAGAAAAATAAAATCCGGGTTTTTGAAGGAGGATTAACTCCATCCGCCCCTGAGGTTACATATTTTTTCTTAAGTCATTTTCATGGCCTCGAGTCTTAAGTATGCTAATGGTTAGAACTAATGTGCTCGTCCATACACAGCATCATTGTACCCGCCCCCACCGCCCCAGACCGAGCTGGACTGTGATTCATATCAGTACTTGAAGAATTTCCCAAGCCTGGCAAGGCCCTATTCTCCTGCTCTACCCTCTCGTCTCCCACCACCCTGGGTGTGTGAATTGCTCTCCAGGTCCAAGAAGCACAGTGCTGGGTTTATCAATTGAGAGATCAAATTATTTTTCAAGAAGAACTCTACCGAATACCACCTGTGATTTAATGCTCTCTATATCTACATGTTAGCTTTTTAACAAAATTATGCCAGATGACCACCACCGCATAGATTCTGACTCGGAAATTATTGGGATAAACTCGATGGTGGGGAGGAGTTTGTGTTAGTGACAGTGGGTTCACACATAATACTGAGATCTAAAACCAGAACACTCCAGGCCTGACCCCCATATTAGTTCAGCTTATATTTTAAAATGTGTATTTCCAGTAGCCTTGAGGAAATTTCTGCTTAAATGTTTCATCGTAACTAGCATTAAATTCCTCTCCCTCTCCACTTGGACCTGTTTTCCTTTTTACCTATCCCACTTTGTCAAGGATATTTTTATCCTTCTAGTTTTCAGGGCAAGAGGCCAGAAATGGGATCATTTTTGCTGCTTCTTGCCAATACTCTCTATGTCCCACCTTCTATTAAGCCTTACATTCTCATCTTTTCCAAAGATTAACTTAGATGTACTCCCCCGTGTGCGTGCAGTTAGCTTATAAGCTCCACTGGGCTTTCAAAGTCCACCAGCTGTCCACCTCCAATCCCCAGCACACATTCTCTGCTTTCAAGGGGCCTCTTTGCACTGTCATTATACTTTGTGAAGGCTTATCCTGCTTCTGGAGCTTTCTTTATATTTTTCTTCTTGCCTGAATTGTCCTCCCAGATCTGACCCCAGATCTGACCTCCCAGATCTCTACCCAGATCTGACCATTTCCTTTTTTTCTTTTTTCTTGTTTTCTTCTTTTTAAGAGGCAGCTTATGTTTAATGGGAAAGCTTAGTACACTCCAACACCAGGCACAGCCTGCAGTCAGGGCAGCAGGGATGGGCAGGTGACTCCCATGGAGCCTCACATGGAGAAGAGGATGAGGAAGGCCACCATCAAGCAGAAGGGCCCCCTGGCCTCAGACAGGACAAAGCCCAGAATGGCTTAGAAGAGTTGCTGCTTGAGAGATGGGCTCCATGCATCGCCAACAACCAAGCTGCAGAACACTGTTCCAATGCCAGTCCCTGAACCAGCCACACCAACTGTGGCAGCTCCAGCACCCATAAACTTGGCAACTGGGTCAATGTCCCCAGGAGACAACACAGGACTGGGTGTTGGGCCATTGGAGTGGAGAGCTGCTGTAGGGTGTCTGTTTAGATGGGATCACTGGTCTACTCAAGAGGGAAGCAGACACAGGCCTGATTGAACCCCTGGTACAATGGCGGATCAGAGCCAGAGGCGTGACGGAGCCGTTGATCTGCACGTTCTGGGTCTGCATTCCCACCGCCCCACTGCCCCTGCTTGGACCCTGGAACTTGCCCAGCTTGAGGTGACTCTGACAACTTCCTTTTGTTACCAATTCCTTTTCCACTCAACCTAAACATTGTGGTTGAATCACTTAAATGCCCCTTTACCAGCACTCTCAATTTCTTTCTTATTTTGTCTTTTTTTTTTTTTAAGGCATTATCCACCCCAGCCACCCCCATGAAGATATGCAACCAAAGATTAATCTACCCATTCTTTTCATTTATAATCATTCTTTTTCTTTACTAGTTGTCTCTGAACTTCGGCATTCATTGAAATGGGTTGAAGAATAAAACTGTGCTTGAAGCCAACGGGCCTTCCATACCGCTGGGTAATTCTTTCTCTCGCCTCTGATTATGCTCTTACATTTCTTGTTGCTGCTCTGCAGGTTTTTTACATCCTTCTTCATAGCACTCATTCCATTTGCATCTTCCTGACCCCTAGCAGTTCACTCTGTTCTTCAAACTGAAGAGCGACTGTTCCAAGCAGCTCTCCTTTCTCCCTGGCACCCTGGCCTGACCATGGAACCCAACCTGAACCATCTTCCCTCCTGTCTCCGAGCAAGGTATCCCTTTGCCTTCTCTCTATGGCATTCTTCCCCCATACTCTAGGATATTGGTTATCTTGGTGTAGTTATTTTGCATTTCTTTTGCTTTTTTTTCCCTGAATCCTTCCTCCGGAGTATATCGATGTGATCCAGTCTCCCTGACCCTCAAAAATGTTTTATCTTATGTCTACGATCTGGCTTCCTCTCTCTTTACCCTACTGAAATTTTTCTTCCTCTGACCACAAATGACCTTCTAATGCCAAATCACATTTTGCTCTCACATTACTGGATTTTTTTTCTGTAGAAGCTGATGCTTGATATTGTATCTCCCATGTTCTGGGTACTATTGTCTCTTGGTTTCTATTGATGTACTGTCCTTCTTTCTTCCCTTTAGCCCACCCATTGCACTGTGGTTTGTTTCCTCAGTATTTAATGGGTACTCTTCTTGACATCTATTTATTTTCTTTAGAGTCCCATCTTTATCCCAAATTATATCTTCTTTTTTTTTAAGATTTTTTTTTATTTATCTGACAGACAGATCACAAGTAGGCAGAGAGGCAGGCAGAGAGAGAGAGGAGGAGGAGGCAGGCTCCCTGCTGAGCAGAGAGCCTGATGTGGGACTCCATCCCAGGACCCTGAGATCATGACCTGAGCCGAAGGCAGAGGCTTTAACCACTGAGCCACCCAGGCGCCCCCCCAAATTATATCTTCTATTCCAAGCTGTATTTCCATATATAGCTGACAGCCCAATCTGTATATCTGTATATAGCTGACTGCCCAATCTGTATATCCAAGCCTCTTCCCATGTCATTCCCTTTAGTCTGTTAGAACTTTCTCTTAAAAAAAAAAATTTTTTTTGTCTCATATCATTACCTCATTTAAATATCTCTGGTGTTTATAGGATTAAGGTCAACCTCAAGCGGGGTGGGAAGCCCATCAGTATCTGGGCTCATATTCTCTTCAGGACTGTATAGTGTTCTTTAGCCATACTAGAATTCTTATCATAATCTTTCCTTCTGCTGTATTTGTGTTATTAGCTTTTTCCCTTCATGAAACAAGTTTCATGACCATGTCTAAGACTATATAACCCAGATTGAGAAATACTAATATCTGACTTTTTTCGAGATTATTTTGTTGGTATCCTGGGACAAAAATATACCCTAAGAGAATCAGTTTTTATTTTTGTTTTTGTTTTATTCCCTCTGAAAAAAAAAATAAAAATGATCATTGTCAAACATCCTGAAAACTTCAATACGGAGTAAGCAATAAGGTGCATCTTTGAACCGAGTATTGGAGAAAAGTTTTAACTTCTCAGGCCTGGTGACTTCCAGGAGTGGGTTTGACCTGGCATCCTAGGTTGGGTTTCCACAGTTCAAACTTTGATGTGAGAGGATTTGGGTGAAAGTGGTTTATTGGGGGGAAACTGGAAAAGACACAGGAGAAGCAGGATGTATGAATAGGAAAAGCTGAGCAAAGGTATGATTTCAAGTGAAGTGCAAGCCAGGACTTGATCCTGTGGGTAAAATGTCCCTCACACAATGTCCTTCCTGAGGCAAGGGATCTGGAACTATGTCTACTTGCAGCAGCCTCCAGTCACTGGCTGCATGCTGGATGAAAGTGGGAGCAGAGGACTTGTAAATTCCAGATACTTCCAGTTCTGCTTCCGTAGCCAAAGAACAATTGTCTGGGAAACCTGCAGGTGCAGGTGGTTAGGAGTAGAAGGCAGAGCTGTGAATGCACATTTAGAACTGGCAACAGAAACATGGAGAACATGAATAATCTCCACTATTTCTGGTTATGGAGAAGCAGAAAAGGAACTAATAATCACAGAGCTTGCCCTTTCCACTGCAAGCAGCAGGAGTAGAAGAACAGAGAAGTGACAGCTTTTGGAAAAAGCATCTTTTAAGATTCCTGGACTCAGTTCCAACATGTGTAAGGAGGTATGTGTATGTTGGAGAGGGGGTGTTTCCCACACACAAGACACCAAGCAGTTTTCCGATGCTAGAAAAGATATCCACGAATTCAACTCAATTCCAGCACTTTCTACTCAGACACAGCATCAGATTTCATAGGTTAAAGTTCAGTCCTATAAGACTGCCCCTTCTTCCCACACCAAATGCCAGTCACAAGCCCCAGGCATTTACCTGTGCTTCTAACTAACTGGCTATAGACTGGATATTCCAGTGACTTTTCTAGAGTTCCATTAATTTGCTAGAGTGGTTCACAGAACTCTGGGAAACAAGTTTACCAGTTTATTAAAGGATAGGATACAGAATACAAATCAACAGCCAGATGAAGAAATACATAAGATGAGATCCTAAACAAAGGGGCTTCTGTCTTCTGGAGCATGGGACCTCCAAGAGTGGAAGATCTCTGAAAAAGAAAAAGAAAAAAAAAATCTGAACTCTTGGGTTTCTATGGAAGCTTCATTAAATAGTCATGTTTGACTAAGTCATTAGTCATTGACTGATTCAACCCCTAACTCTTCTTTCCTCCCAGGGACCTGGGGGGTTGAGGTTGTTGGAAAGTTCCAACCATCTAATCACATGGTTAGTCCTCCTTACAACTAGTCCCCCACCTTGGGTGGGATATGGAAGTCACCTTCATTTGTAACAAGATCCCCATGAAGACCAAATATACCTGAGAAATATCTCTTTGGACACCAGATTACCATTATAAATACAGTGGTCATAAAACATTATATTGCAAACCATCTTCTGGAATGTAGCAAATTCTCCCAGCCACATGTGGTCATGCCTAGTGCCACTAGCAACTGAGAAGATGTATAAGACCTTTACTCCTTGGTCTCAAATAGAGGAAATGTCATGGTCACTGGCAGGCCAGTGTGCTCAGCAGAACAGAGACTTTCTGAAGGTCATTAGCAGCAGAGCAAGAGCACTGGGACAAAATGAGCAAGCCTGAGATGAATGGCCCAGCAGAATCATTTCAAAATAGATGCAGAACACTATCATGGGAAACTCACAAATACTAAGATATGGAAAAGACATTTTGAGTGAGATCAGTCAGTAGAATCTCTAGAACAGGTTAAAATTTTGGCTGCATTCTTTTAAAGTCCTGGTGACAGTTGAGATCACTGGGCTCTAAACCTCCAGCAGCTGTGGGTAGTTAATCCACCAACGATCAAGGAGATGGAGCAATATTAGCTCATCTTCTTCTTGGGCTTCAAGACCCACGAACAATGTCCCAATTTGAAAGAACTCTTTCCGACTTCCTCTAACCTCAGTTTCTCCCTCTTCCTTGCACAAAGAGCACTCAGCTACTTAAAAAAATATATATTTATTTATTTCGGGGGGGTGGAGAGCGTGCATGAAGGGGGAAGGGGCAGAAGAAGAGGGAGAGAGAAACTCAAGCAGACTCTGAGCTGAGCGGGGAACCAGACATGGGATTCAATCTAATGATGCTGAGATCACACCTGAGTCCAAACCAAGAGTCAGACGCTTAACTAACCACATAACATGAAGGTGCCCCTCAGCTACTTTTATCACAGAATTTGCTGCACCCCACTGTGGTGGTCTGTGTCTGTCTGACCCAATAAATGCCTTCAGGAAAAGACCTATTACTCATTTCTGGTCCCCAGTATTTAGCGTAACATGTGGCAAATATTACAGTCTTAATAAATGTTAGCTGAATGTATAAAGTATGTAGACACTTGTTTTTCATCCTTTTGGGTGGCAAAAAAATCAATGAGGGGCTGATAAAAGCTATGAAACTTCTTCCCATAAAAATGCACAAAAACAGAGAATTTTATATACACTAATCTAGGAGAACTGTTTTAAACAGAAAAGAAAAATCACAGGTTCTAGGGGAACCCATGTCCTTCAAACTCAAGACCAATAGTAGAGGTCCTCCAAAATTTTTGAAATCCTGGTGTGTTCTCTTACAGTAAATCAATAGAAAACTTAAAATCAGTGCGAGCATTAAGGATTTAGGAGCTTGCTCCCAAATTACATGCACCAGCTACTTTGGAGGAAGTTGATAGGAATTGCAATTAGTGTGAAGTGAAGCATTGATGGGAGCCAAGCAAGAAAACAGAAGAGAAGGAAATGAACAGACCTTTTAATGAACAGAGAAAACAGGCAGAATAGGCACATTTGGCCCTGAAAATGAATAGTGGAGGGTGACAGTATTTTCCCTCAATTTTATGTCACACTCTAGGCCACCATTTGACTACTGAATGAGTCATATCTAAGATACCTTAGCAGATGGAGGCAAAACCTCCTTCTTACAGATTCAAGCTTTTTCATGTACCCCTGGGAGCTCTGAATCCCCATTTCATTCCTTTAGGCTTAAAATGTTTTTACTTTCTAGGTGTTGGCTGCAGAGCCAATGAGATTGACATCATTTATCTAAAGAAATAACTTCCAATATTCATGTTCAATGCATTCACATTGCTGATTTTTGAATCACTGGGTGGTCTGTTAAACCACCCACTTTATCATTACACTTTGATTAAAGCGTAATGAGATATTTTGCACATGTTAAGTTCTGGCGAGTAATTCTCGATGAGCTGATTGTTGATTGAAAGCAGATTTAATGAAAGAGGTATCAATTTATATACTTTATTTCTAATTTTGAGATAGCTTAAACCTTACCTTGTCTACGTCTCTCAATCAATCACCCTGTAGTTTCCCTATGCAATCTGAGATTTTACCCTGCAGTTTAAAACGCACCCTCAGCTAAATGCCTGAGGCAGAATTAGGCAGCATCCAGTTAACCAGATAGAAGCAAATTTCAGTAAACAATTATTTAATGGTAAATTGAAAATATAATCTACCAAATAAAAACTATACCTCTCCTGGCCACAGAAATTCATTCCTTCTGTTTCACCATGTCCTTAAAATTTCTAAATATATGGAAAGAGCGGAAGTAAAAAATATTCAGGTGGGCAATAATAATCTCTTTGACAGTTTATTTAAACTTACCCGCAAAGATGAATTGAATAAAAATCAATTTCTTACCATCAATTGTCATTTAATTGTTGTTAATGTGCTTTTCATATATATTTGCTTGAAGTATAATAACGTTTTAAGTTTCTGATTGTTTATGATAAAGTAGTACATTTCCTTGACTCAAGGACTCAAATGTTTCTGAAATTGGGATGCAGTTTACCATCTATATGGATGCATAAATGTGAAAGTTGTCTTTAAATTGATGATGCATTGTTCAGTTGATGAAATCTTAGAATGGAGGAGATGTGGTAAAAGAAGACTGTTGGGTCTTCCAAAAACATTTCTCAGAGATGGTTTCTGTTAACAGATAGTCCACAGCTTCTATGTTCTTGATCCACTTTCTTCTTTCATTTCCCATCAAAATTAATTGGGGGACCTGGATGGCTCAGTTGGTTAAGCGTCTGCCTTCAGCTCAGGTCCTGACCCTGGGGTCCTGGGATCGAGCCCCACATCGGGCTCCTGCTTTTCCCTCTCTCCCTGTCCCTCCCCACTGCTCATGCATTCTCTCTCTCCATCAAATAAATAAATAAATTCTTAGAAAAAAGAACTCATTTGTTCAGGGAACAATTAAGCAAGACTTTCTGAGAATGGGGTCAGAATGAGATATATTTGGCTTTCTAATCCTCTAAGAAATACATGCATTATCAATTGAATCAATGTGAGGAGATGTCCCATTGTCACTGATTTACAAATTTGCTTTAGGAAATCACCTTCATACCTGGCAATGTTGCCAAACGGAGTCAGACTGAAGTACTCAAATAAAACTTAAAACTTTCAAACAAGATCAAGACCAGAAAGCTTCGTTTTAGCACCTGGTCACACTTTTCCTCCAAACATAAATCTATTTGTGTTAGAATTGGCCAAAGGGTTTGTCTCATTAAACTGTATTCAAGTGAAAGTATTTTATCAGTGATGAAAAATAAAATGTTATGTCAAAGTTACTTAAAAGGTGATGGGTGGAATGAAAGTCATTTCATGAAACAATGTGAAAAATGAAAAAGCTCTCTTTGATCATAGTTCATAATTGAAGGTTATTTCCATTTCCTAGGTAGTTATTTTGGCAATTAAATCAACTCCAAAGTTTTATCTCTAAAAAAATTAATTGTATGTTGAAAAAGTGAATTGGGATAATGTACTCTGGAAAGGTTAAAAGAGGTTATTCCAAATGTTATTTCCGTAACATTAGATTTGTAATCGTATGCAGAGAAGTTTAAGGTATTAAAAAAGTATAAGATGCTAAAAATTGTTCTCTGTATAGAAAAAAATACCTTTTAGATTTATTAGTAACAATTCTTCTGAGTGAATAAATTTATTACTCCAAACTACTTATTTAAATTTGTGTTTATGAGGGTGATACCAGTCAATGCTGCAATGTATCACATTGTTCATAAATCTCTTGATTTATAAATTCCTCGGGGTACTGATATTTATATTGTTAATGCTTTTTTGGAGTATGATAAAAAATTGCATATATTTAAAATTCACCAGTTGATAGATTGTACCACAATTTGATGATGCTCTGTTCACTTTTTTCCCCAGTCTTTTTTTTCTCTCCCTGCTTCATTTTGAATAGTTTCTATTGCTGTGTCTCCAAGTTCACTAGACTTTTCTTCCATAGCATTTAATCTGCAGTAAAACCAACCAGTGTATTTTTCATCTCACACATTGTAGTTTTCTAGAGAATGTCTCTGTACGTTCAGTTTGGGTCTTTTTAAAATAATTTTTTGGCCTTAACTCAACATTTTGAACTATGGAATATTATCCTAATTGTCTTAATACCTGTGTAAGTTAATTCTAACATCTGTATCAGTTCTGGGTCGGTTCAATTGATTGAACTTTATCACCAATTGTATTTTCCTGCTTTCTGTGCTAATCATCTTTGATGGGTTGCAGACATTGTGGATTTTGTCTTATATGATGCTGGTTATTTTTGTATTCCTATAAAAGTTCTTGAGTTTTGTGCTAGGGCATGGTTAAGTTCCTTGGAAGTGGCTTGACTTCATCAGGTCTTGCTTTTAAGAATCATTAGGTGGGACCAGAGTAATGTTTACTAGGACTAATTATTCCCCACGACTGAGGAAGGGGTCTTCTGAGTTACCCCGTGCCCTGTGACTTATGAGGTTTGCCAGTATGGCTGATGGGAACATGTGCCATTCCAGGCCCTGTGTGAGCACTAAATGCCATTCTAATCTTTTCAGATGATTCTTTCCAAGCCTCAGGTAGCTTCCTTGCATGCCTGTGCTGATTAATACTATGTTGAATGCTACTTGAGAGGAACCCTCTGCAGACTTTTGGTTTTTTTTCCTGATACATCTCTATCCTCTCCTGTCCTATGGCTAGTGAACTCAGGCTGCCTTTGTCCCTCCAGACTCTATCCCTCTGCCAGTTCCTCCTGGGCCCTCTCCCCTATCCTGCAGCCTGAGAACATTCCCAAAGCAGTAGGTTGGGGTCTGTTATGGAGCTCATCTCTCCAGGATCACTTCCTTTGTTGCCTGATGTCCATTATTAATTCATATATTTTGTCCCCTCTTCTTTTCCTTTGGTTGTTTTGGGTAGGAGAGTGAATTCAGTCCTTGTGACTTCATCTTAGCCAGAGGTAGAAATCTACATGTCCATATCATATACACACACACACATCTGTATATATGAATTCATATATATATACATATATATGAATTACTATATTCATTATATATATGTATATATATAATATGCATGTATATCTGAGTACTGTATTATGTTTTAATCCAAGCCAATATCAACTATCTGAAATTTTTAGGGAAAAGTACTATTATAGACTTTCTAATCGTATAGGAAATATTATCTTGTTCAAAAGTTTTGTTTGGATGTTTCAGTATGACCTTCAATATGAGGCAATATTGAAAAGCATGAAGGTGGTTTACTATATTATGATATATAAAATCACTACTCTTTTTCTGTGCCAAGCCCCTATCCCAGTGTGATGGGATAAAAATTGGCATATTATTTTGACCAGAAGAACTTTAGTGGTTTTGAAATTTTTTCAGAGTTTCTTTCCTATCCTCTCAATCACCTTTTTGTTCAATTCTCTTCTTCAAAGGTACCAAATCTCCTTTATAATAATTTGTTATAGTTATGCAAGAGAATTTGTTAAACCTTGTCCATTTTAGGACATGGTTTCATAGGTCTTCAATAGACTTTTTCTAAGAACATAAGGACTACTGGAAGAAAAAAAAATATTGAAAATAAATTGGAAAACATTTCAGTTATTTTAGAAATGGCCTCTTTATATGAATCATTTCCCTGTGCCACACACAAAAGATATCTTTAATAAGGTGCTTGTTCTTGAGAATCACTGTTAGAGGATACAAAAAATATTCTTTCTCAAGAGTGGTTAAGTGGGCTTCTAGGGTTTGATAATAAAAGCAGGACTATTCATGCATAATAGAATCAGACTTTTTTTTTTTTTTTAACATGCCTTCCTTTGCTATTCTGGACAGGTGTTTCCATAGTGCAATTTAAACTACAAAAATGGCTCATAATTGCCAACACCTAATTTAACATTCTGAAGCTAATCATAAAACAACCTCCCCTTTCACAGGAAAGACAAAGTCTCAGCTGGGCTTTAAATCCTGATTATATGACAAGGTTCCAATTGAAATTTTAGCTATCAACCAAGTGACCTTCAATGACCACAAGCTGGGAAGCTTGGTAACTAATCTAAACACATCTCTAGGCAAAACCCCCACCTCAGCATTAGTTTCCAGACTCTTGCATTATTCACTTCATGAAGAAAGCAGAATATGAAAAGCAAATGATTGTAGCAACCTTCAACCCTCAATTCTTGAAAGGCCAACAGCAAGCTGTGAAAATATTCCCATAACCCTACTTCCTACGTGGGAGCTTAGGACACTGATAAAATGTTTATGTTGTCAGCCCACGTGTAGCAGTCAGTAATTACTTCTGCTTTTAAGAAAGAGTTATTCGAAAAAAAAAATCTTGCTCCTATGAAAATAAAAGAAATCCTGCACTCATAGCCACTTTCAGATCATAATAAAGTCATGCTTAGTTTTTTTTTTACTTCCAATAATCCTCTTCAGCAACTTTCAATTCGAGAGCAGTTTTATTATTAATAATTTTATGTAAGGTTTTTCTTTTCTTCATAAAAAAAACTCCCATAACAGAGTTTCATCTTTTTTTTTTTTTTAAGATTTTAGTTATTTATTTGACAGACAGGGATCACAAGTAGGCAGAGAGACAGGCAGAGAGAGAGGAGGAAGCAGGCTCCCTGCTGAGCTGAGAGCCCGATGCGGGCTTGATGCGGGGCTCGATCCCAGGACCCTGGGAACATGACCTGAGCCAAAGGCAGAGGCTTTAACCCACTGAGCCACCCAGGTGCCCCCAGTTTCATCTTTATAAGACTTCTTTTTCAATTACTTTAAAAAACCAGAATCCTGGCATAGTGACCTATAATCCTGCTGGACAAGAAATACTTTACTCCTATCTTTAAGTAAGATTGGTAAACCCATTGGCTCTTAATTGCTAAACCATAAATTTCTTGAGGGTGATCCATTTTTTTTTTTTTAAGATTTTTTTATTTATTTGACAGAGAGAGATCACAAGTAGGCAGGCAGAGAGAGAGAGAGGGAAGCAGGCTCCCTGCTGAGCAGAGAGCCCGATGCGGGACTCGATCCCAGGACCCTGAGATCATGACCTGAGCTGAAGGCAGCGGCTTAACCCACTGAGCCACCCAGGCGCCCGAGGGTGATCCATTTTTTAAACCAAGTTTGTATTCTCCACAGCGAACAGAAGGCCGCTTTGGACAAAGCTAACACTATTAGACATTTGTTGAATAAATGCTGGCCTTTACTAATACAATGAATGAACTAATTGATTTTCTCTATTGCTACAGTAATTATGTCCCTGAGATATTTTTTCCCCCTGATTTGTAACTTTATGTCTATAAAATTTTGCCAAAGGCTTATGATTAAATCACACTTAATTATACACTTAACAAGGTGTCTATCCTTAAACTGAATTCAGTTTTGAATTCAATTGCTTCTATATTGAATTCAATAACATTTTGTAAAATAAAACAGAAAATACCTCAAAAAAATCTGTATCAAGTAAAGCAGTGCATCTGTAAGTTTTATTTGAGTATGCCCAGCCTTTTTCTAATATAGATTTTGGCTGACTTACATAAAAAGACTTATACAGTAGTTTTATTGGAAGAAATTAGAAGACAGAAGGTTAAGAATAAAAGAAGATACCAACATGCCAACCACAAAGGCCAACACAGTGGGTGTGATCATACACAAAAATTGTCTGTATGTTTCTTGGCAGCTAAGCCAAAAAATAAATAAATAAATAAAAATAATAAAAGCTAGAGAAAAGAAGAAGGAGGAGGAGGAGGAAAAATACAATGGGTTACATAACTCACTAATAGAAAAGAAGAAAATTTACTACTGTCTCAAAGAAGGCACATTTTTTCTTGGTACTAAACTCAGAACAAGTTCTCATGTGGGTCTTAGGTAGGGAACATTGAGTAATTTAATGGACAATGTCCTTATACCAATTTCACAGCAAATGCAGAAATGGGCCTCAGGTGGCTCTTTCTTGTAAGGGCCTTCAGCGAAAGTTGAAGGCATGATATTAAAACACCAGGGAGGAAGACAGTTCTGGGAGGGACCCAGCGAATGAGATGCCAGCATGTGTTCAATTCTGATCCAAAAGTAGAACTTAGGATGCCGGCAGTTGTAAAAGACTTAAACTGGCTCTTTGCTGAAGTTTCATATTTGTTAGGAGCTGGAAGCAGTGGATTCTTTGAGATACCCTCAAGTGAGGGTTTTGAGGTTTTGCTGTTTATGGTTAAGAATAGACTTGTAAGATTTAGAATCTATACAAGGAAATGAAAGACCAATATATAATGAAAAAATTCAAAACCTGAACCAGTGTTGGGGTCTGAGTCTCCTCACTCCACAAGATGGTGGGAAATGAAGGGGTTACTCGATATGGCAAGCTTCTTAGTCTTTTTCATCCTTCTAATGGCAGGGTCAAGTTAAACTGTTTTTACTAAGACTTGGGATAAATTCCCAAAGATTTGTTCCATAAGTCAACAATCTCTTTAAAATCTCAACTTGAGATTTTAAAATACATATGCATTATTATTCCATAAAATGTTTGTATTTGTTTTAATATGAAAATAATGACAGCATCAAATGATGATGAAGATGTGGAGAAATAGGACTCTCATTCACGACTGCTGGGAACATAAAATGGTACAGACATTTTGGAAGACAGTTTGGAATTTACTAATAAAACTAAACACATTCTTACCATATAAACCAGCAATCACACTTCTTGATATTTACCTCAAAGGAGCTGAAAAGTTGTGTCCACACAAAAAGTTCCACATGGATATTTATAGCAACTTTATTCATAATTGCCAAAACTTGGAAGCATCTAAATATCCTTTAGTAGATGAATAGGTAAATGAACCACGGTGCATCCAGACAATGGAATGTGATTTGGCATTAAAAACAAATGAGCAATCAAACCATGAGAAGACATGGAGGAATCCCAAATGCATATTACTATGAAAGAAGCCAAGGACTATATACTGTATGATTTCAACTGTATGATTATTCTGGAAAAAACGAAAGTATGGGGATGGTAATAAAATTAGTGGTTGCGAGGGGTCGGGGGGAGAGAGGAATGATTAGGATTTTTAGGGTACCAACAATGCTCTGTATGATACTGTAATAGTGGATACATTTGCCCAAACTCGTAAAATGTACAACACCAAGAGTGAACCCTAATGTTAACTATGGGCTTTGGGTGATAATGATGGGTTTATTTATTTATTTATAAATATTTTATTAATGTACTTTAGAGAGAGAGAGAGTTTGTGGTAAAGTGGGGGACCCTCCTTCATAGGGAGAGGGAGAGAATCTCAAGCTGTCTCCCTGTCAAGTACAAACCCTGATGTGGGGCTCAATCCCATAATCCTGAGGCCACGATCTGAGGCTAAATTAAGAGTCAGATGTTCAATCAACTGAGCCACCCAGGTGTCCTGAGAATGATGTGTTTAAATGTAGATTCATCAGGTGTGACAAATGTACCACATTGGTGGGGGATGTTGATAATAGGGGAGGCTATTTTTGTGTGAAGGAAAGGGATATATGGAAAATTTCTGTACTTTCCATTCATATTTGCCATAAACATAAAGCTCTTCTAAAAAATAAAGTGTATTTTAAGAAATGTGTTAAATAAACTGTAAGAAGAGATAAGCCTTGTTTATAGACCAGCTTCGAGTATTGCCTGGCCCACTTCTCCAATCTGAGCAGCACAGCCAGAGACAAGCTAGTAGTTGTACCCTGAAAAAATGTCAATGCACGCTTCCATGCATCCACTACAGCCCTAAGTGAAACCAGTTAATGTTGTAGAGAGCTGAATTCTGAGTATCATCATCTCCCAAAGTATTTTCCCAGAAATATCAGTAGAAAATAACTTAAACAATTGCCCTGCTGTAGGGATTTGAATGAGTCCCACAGCTTCAATGTCCATGAAGAGAAATAGCTTCACTTTTTTCAGATACGACATCGAGTCCCTCTTGCTGATAATAGTGGATGAGCAGGGATCTGAACCAGTCAGCTTGACTTTAGAATCTTTCTTTTAATGTGTATGCTTAACTGATTTGAGATTATTCTATTTAAAATCCTTTGGTTCTATAATCTTGAGTTACTTCAAGTCTCCATGTGGCCTAGAACTTTCTTTGTAAATGTATCTGGGCCAAAACCGTCTCAGGGTCAGACTGTGGATGTGCAGCCATTCTTGTTCTCCTTTAGCACTCTTACTCTCTCCATTTCAGTGACTTTCTCCAGAGTTCATGGACTTTTTTTTTCTCCTGACAACTTTACCTCAGGTCTGTGGCATCATGTCCTCTGAGACACGTCTCGTGTCTCCATGATATCTTTCCTGCTTTTACGCCTCACTCAGGGCTTTACCATATATGTTCTGAGAGGAAATCTTGGACTAGCTCCTTTTTTACCGCAGGCCATGCCATAATTTCTAACCAGCCTAGTGGTCAGCGCCCTGATCTGGTCTTGTCAGCAGTGGCTGGGAGAACTGGCATTTAGTGTATGGAAAGCCGGGTTATTCAAGAAGTAATGACGCAGACGAGATGCTTCCCTCTAAGGGGAATGTGTGTGACGGGCTTTCTCAGACTTGGCATGTCCACTACAAAGCTGAAGCAGATGTTCTATCATTCTTTTGAATTTCTTTGAAGAGCCTGGTTTGCTCCATTACTGCGTGTCCCTTTTCAAATGTATCTTGGCAAGTCACTATTAACTTATTTATATGGGAGGTGACACTGCTTCAGTGGGTATCTTCAGTGGCTTGTCCAGGTCCCGAAAGTTCTTAATCAGTATCAAAAAAACCTTGAACACTTGAAAAAAAAACCTTGAACACAAAAAAACCTTGAATGAACACTTGAAAGCATTTTCAACTGTTAGAATGCTAGCATTAGTCAATATGAGTTTTCATGCTGGCTTACTCCTTATATACTCAGTTTCTTTCTTTTTTTTTTTTTTAAGATTTTATTTATTTATTTGACAGAGAGAGATCACAAGTAGATGGAGAGGCAGGCAGAGAGAGAGGGAAGCAGGCTCCCCGCTGAGCAGAGAGCCCGATGCGGGACTCGATCCCAGTACCCTGAGATCATGACCTGAGCCGAAGGCAGTGGCTTAACCCACTGAGCCACCCAGGCGCCCCACTCAGTTTCTAATTTACAAAAAAACAAAAGACAAAAAAGCCACTCTTTGTTGTGTGAGCTTTTCCCATTTTCCAGACAGCTATAATTTTACATTTTTCCTCTCTGGTTATATTCTGAGTTCACAAGGACCATCCCTACACTATTATCTCAGATGGTCTTTGTTTCTGTTCTGTGACACACCATCACTGTCACCCCTTCCTCCCTCCGCTGCCATCTCTACTGGTTTCAAATGCCTGCTGTCCTAGTTTTGCCATTTTAGTGTTTCACATCCACTGAGGTATGTGCTCATTTTGTATAGAAATAACATTGAATTTGCACACAGACAAGTCAGTCATAAGAATGCGATGAGTGGTTTTGTCTAATACCTATTAGAAAAGTCTTCTGTGTTTTAGAAGCAATAGTTTTTTTCACAGTTGCTTTGCTTTTGTTTGTGCTGACAGAATTTTACTTTCAAGCAATGAAAAAAAAATAAGATTAAATGTGTGTGCTTAAATCTGAAACTGTTTTTCAGAAAATGATATACAATTATACTGTTTTTTTTTAACCAAAACCTCATGTTAAGAGGATTATCTTTTACAAAAATAAAGTCGTTGATAAAAGTTCTAGAGGCTACATACTTGGGAGGCAAATACTACTTCTTTCATGGGAAGAACAATGTATAAACTTATGTCAGCTTTCCAGTAAAAACAATGGTTATCTTGCTGATATATTGGGTGTAAGAGACTCTATGGAAATACTATATTTCTTCTGGGAACATACTTATTTCCTTGCAAAGTTTCTTTACAAGTGTTCTTCTCTGTCTTGTCATTTGAGACAACTTTTTATTATACTAAACACTTTGAGTTATGCAATTTTGAAACAGCAAACTCTAAGAACAATAACCAAATAATATGTGATATTTACTTGATTAGTTGGTTATCTTGTATTGCTACCTTGCTGGAACATTTAAAACTACTCTTTTACTCTCAAGACTTCAATTGCCATGGTGTCTTACGATGAATCTTCAACATCTATCTTAAAATATATTTATAGTACATATTTATTTAAACTAATTACTTACATAACTATATATATATAATTATATATAACTATGTTATAACCAAAATATATATCTTTCCTCATTTTTGTGAGATGGAATATATTTTTTTGTATGTCTGTATCTTAAGACTTACTAGTTTGTATAACTTAATCATTATTTGCCAAAAGATTACAATTTCAAGGGCATTACTGATATTTCATACGGTCAATTTTATTTAAAAATGTGGTCAATTTTAATTTAAAATTAAAACCACTTTGGAAATTCTGTCATATGTAATACATTTTAACAGTGAATTTAAAAGTAAGAGTTTAAAAAACACATTCTTTTTGAAATAGGAAGCTATAAGTGAAATCACACACATCACAGCACTAGTTTATAATAGGATGCCCCCATTTTAATTATTTTCAGAATATGAATTAAGCCATTATAGGTGATCCTTTTAACAGTGGGCTCAGGAAAGATGGGAAACATTTTTATAGCCTTAGAGAAAAGGGATGTGGTCATTTGGAAACACACCATTAAAGACTTAATCCTAGTGACAATATGGAAAAGGCAATTGCGCAGACCTTTCCAGAAGAAATACAGAGGATGTGAGGTCAGGAAGGAGGAGAGAAAGAGGTTCAAAGCAAGGCACATCTGGGATTGTTAAGAACAATCAGAAGCCATAACATAAAGAAGACAAAAGGTGAATGTGCCTCAGTCCATTCCACAGCCATCTGGCTCAACGGACTTTAAATATTGAGCAAGCATTGTTTCAATGACTTCTTTTTTTCTCTTTCTGACCTCAGCTACTAGAAAACCAGTTTATACAAAGTCAACCTTTTTGTGGCATCCCATTAATTCAGGAGTAGTACATTTTTAAAAATTTTCCAGCCTGGGATAGTCTTAACTTCCTACTTACTGGATTCTCTGTGTCCAAGACAATTTGTAGCTCTCTAAAATTACAGATTGTCATCCTACAGTTGACTTAACAGAAAATTTGGTGTTTGTCCCATAAACAAGCAGTAGACATTTTAACCCCTGAACAAATGGTTAAAACAAATACACACCTGATTTTTTTTTTTTTTAATATTCAGGATGAAAACTGAAGTATGTTCTTTCTCTAAATCTATGAAGAAAAATGGTCCATTTTCCATGAGAAGAAAAATGCAAATTCTTCTTTTAGTAAAAATAATGTGAATCAAACATATGAGAGTATCTGTTTAAAAATAATTAATAGATTTGTTTATAGCATAGTTTCAGATTTACAGAATAACTGAGCAGATAATACAAATAATTTGATACACCCTTTTCACCCCTCACAGTGTTCCCTGTTATTAACATCTTGCATTAGTGTAGTTCATTTGTTACAGTCAATACCTATTGATGCTTTATTATTAACTATAGTTTATTATTTACATTAAGATTCACACTTTGTATTGTTCAGTTTTGTGGTTTTATTTTTTTTTTAAGATTTTATTTATTTATTTGACAGAGAGAGATCACAAGTAGACAGAGAGGCAGGCAGAGAGAGAGAGAGAGAGGGAAGCAGGCTCCCTGCTGAGCAGAGAGCCTGATGCGGGCCTCGATCCCAGGACCCTGAGATCATGACCTGAGCCGAAGGCAGCGACTTAACCCACTGAGCCACCCAGGCGCCCAGTTTTGTGGTTTTAACAAGTACATAATAATATGTATCCACCATTACAATTTTTTTCCTCATGTCACTCTTTTATTTTTATTTTTTAATTAACATATAATGTATTATTTCACCATCCTACAAACTCCGTGTTTCACCTACCTATTCATCATCTTCTTCTATCCTATCTAAACCGTGATGACCACTGACTCTATAGTTCTACCTTTTCCAGAATATCATTTAGTTGATATCATAGTTGTAATCTTTTCAGACTGAATTCTTTCACTTACCAATATGCTTTTAAGGCTACTTTATGTCTTCATAGTTTAATAGCTCATTTCTTTTTATCACCAAAGAATTCTTTAAATATGCAAAATTTCTGAGACCAAATATAGCACTGGAAAATAAGGATACTTAAGTATGTATCTTTAAGGAAAATTGAGTATAAAAAGTTGTTTATTTCAGATGCCAAGTAATTTTCAAAGATCATTAGGCTCAACAAAATTCTTTTTTGTCTGCAAAATTTATTAGCCTCATTTAGATTTTCCAGTACCACTAACATGTTTCTAAGTCATATTCAATTCCTTTCTTACCCATCTGTAATACTTGGACCATCTGGTAGGTTCCATAGGCTGTTATACCCCATTCATCAGAAGGATTGGCCAATAATTAATATTCCATGTATCCCCAAAGCCATGAGAATTGGTCCACCTCTTCTCTGTCCTTCTGTATCACTTTGTTCCCTCCTCTTCACACCCCTGACTTAGACATTAATACTCTAATTTATCAGAAATTTTTTGGGGGGGAGTGGGATGAATAACCATGAATAACCATGAAACAGCAAGACATTTCTCTATGGCTGTTTTCCCTTCATCTCATCTTATCTGTGGTTGATGATCAGTTGTTTCTAGAGTTCTCCAAAAATATAAATTTCCACTGAAATGAAACACACAGGAAACTAAACAGAAAGAATTAGAAAAACAATCTTTCACTGGATCTGATGTCTCCTATTTATAAATACTCAGGCATAATCACTTAAATGAGCATTTTTTAAGGCCAGGTACTTATCATAAAAACTTCTCTGACTTGTAATAAAAAACTATTAAAAATAATCTGATTTTCATGTGCTTATGATCTAAACTATATACAGTAGTAGTTTTTGTTTTCATTAATAGGAACCAGGTCATTATACAAGTGTTTCTTGAACATATGTTTGAGAAAACTATTGTAATGATCTAGGCAAGGCTGCTTTATAACCACCAGACTGGAATAAATTTAGTATTCTAGAAAATATAATTGGTTAGTGTAATTAAAAGTTCATCTTTCTTCTAAATAACTTGCTTAAACAGAAAGACATCTTGTAAAATGGCTTAGATCCAGTATTTTTGCTCTGCTTCCTTTTTCTAGGAACCATATTGATTGTAATTTTAGAAATAAAGCTATTTAAACAAAATCAATTAAAACAATATTAAGAAGGTCATGCACATATTTATAAAAATCAAATAAACTGTTAATTAAAAAGCACAACCCATTAGTAACATTGAAGCTTGAAATTTCCATGGTAACAGTTTAAAAAAAAATTAACAGCACACATTTTATTTACTTTGAAAAGAGATAGATCCAATAAAACAGGCTGATGACCCAAAACAGGGTGGGTCTATAGTCATATGTTTGGGTTAGTAAATTGAGAAGTGCCAGCAAGACTGACAGGGAAAGTAGACTTGAAGTCCCAGCATATCCCTCTAACAGTCATGGCTACTGCATTGGGAAAATATACATAATGTTAAATAAGCTACTTATGTTTTTTACAGTTTTAATTTTTGACATTGCTACATAGGCAAACACTGATTATTTTACAAATACAGAATTGCCTCCATAGTATCACATTTTTTCCCCTTTGCAGGAGTTGATTGTTAGGAATGCCACATTTTCTCTCATCTTTAGCATTACTTTTAAAGACATAATTCCCCTGGCCACCCCCAGGGCATTTTCAAATTTTCCTTGTCCCCTCCCTTTTTAATCCCTTTGTATGCATTATAAATAGTGAATAATAGTTTCCTGTTTATCTATCCTTTTTTTCCCCTTATTTTCAGTTGCTCTGGATATGAAATTATTGTCCTCCTCCCCCCCGATACCTGCAAACTTTGCTTGTATTCTGATTTTATCTGACCCAAATTCTTGACAGTCAAGTGTACAAATAATTCAACATATGTATGTCTATCACATATATTCTCAACGTTTGTTTATCAGTAATAAAAATGAATATCAACAAATCAATGATGCCTTATGCGGAAAAATCATAAATGTAAAGATATATAAGTTCCTTAGTAATCTTGGCTCTCAGGAGGCATATGAGTTATGGGGGAGATGTTATGAATGTAAATGAAATTATAGCAAACAACATGGGCTCTGAATAATCAGTGTTTAGAGTGTGGTGCAGAGCAAAAGAAGAGAAGCAGAGAAGGACAGAAGAGGGAGAGGCTTGTTCAGCACTGGACAATTGGGGTAAGTCCTGCCGAAGGAGGTGGGCTTTCCTTTGGGTCCTAGAGAATGGGTGAGATTTAAATAGCGGGAAAACAGGAGGAAAAGGAGTTCTCAGAATAAGCACAGAGGGAACCGGGACAGAGAGAGTGTGGAAGTTGAAGATGTCTTGGGGACACTGAAGAGATGGGATCAGAAAGTTCATGTCAGGCCTGGGTGAGAGATGAGCTTCCAAAAACAGACTGAGACCGGATTCTGGCAGATTCTATACATCAGGCTAGATAGTCCTAGTGATGAGCATCAGACGATCATTTTGTTGGGTTCTTGGCAGGAGAATGAGTTATCCTTGGGTAGGTTAATCAGACAGTAGTATGAAGGCTGCTTTGCCACGGAAGGATTGGGGAACTATGAAGAGGGAATTGCTGAGAGGCGGTGAGGAGGGGATGGTCTTAGCACTGATTAGTCTTAGTGATGTTGAATTCGAGGTGAATGACTAAGCAGTCAATTAAGGTGGAAATATCCATTTGAAAATTGTTTCAGGAGAGAATTTAGATTTAGAATTCATTCCAATTAGGAAAGTTTGACCAAGTTCCTCTCCTGCCTTCAAGGTCTAAAATTAAGCCATTAAAGGTAATGGCTAATTGAACAGATGACAGCTTTAAGGGTGAAAAAATGTAAAGAACAAAAATTGGAGAGAGGACTGGATCCTGAATCTAATGTTCTCGTGGGAAGAGGAATCATTAAAGGAAATAAAGAAGTTGTGAGAGAAATAGGTGGACTAGAAGAATGTAGCCTTGTTGAAGTTATGCAAAAAAGGGATTGATTGACCCAGTTAATACTAACATCCACCTGTCAGAGACTAAGGTAGAACATTTGTTTCATCATGATTTTTCACTACATAGTTCACACATCGCTAGGAAATGCTTCATGTAACTGAATATACTTCTCCTCTGCCAACAAGTATCAACATACCCTGTGAACTGTTGCAGAGTGATTTATAATGTGAATAAGATGAGGAAAGTGTATTTTCCTTATGCTTGTGGATACACGTCAGTCAAAACTTTCAAAAGCATACCCTCAATGGCATGAAGAACTCTGGAGCCATGTTTTCTTCTCTTTCGTATTTTGCTAATTTCAGAAATCAGCTATTAATCACAGAGAATACCACAAAACGTGATCATATCTTTTTTAATCCCTGAGTCCAAAATGAGAATTTGCTGAGGCAATGCTCTGTCCATGCATGCCCAGATGTAGATTTGCTCATGATAAGAGAGTAAGGAGTCAGTTCTGCAGAAGGGTTGCTCTTGGCACTCTAGCTGGATGCACCTATGCATACTAGAACAGAGGGAAAAGGTAGGAAAAGTAAGTAGATTTGGATTCTGCGGTACTGGAGATTGTGCAGCATGATAACTGGAGTTGGTTCCATTCATTGTCGTCCAGAATAGAAATCACTGTAGTAATCCATCAACCCTGGGAGTGCAATGTACAATCCTAGCCTAAGGAGTAGTGGCTTCTTGGAATAATGTATTCATCCCTTGGGTTAAAGGTAAGAATGAAAAAATTGCTGAGATTAAATTACCATCACCTTGCCCTGATGACTTAAAATACTAGAGGAGGGCTGTTATTGGGCATCTCTCCTGCTAACATTGCTGAATCCAGTTGAGAATTTGGGAGGCTTGTTACATAGCTGAAGCTATCAGTTCAGCTCAGTTGGGAGAATCCTGGACCAGTTCCAGTCTTTCTTCCGCCTCTGGCTTAGCTGCGTGATCCTGAGCAAGTCACTGGACTTGCTATTTTCCCCTGATGTTCTCGGGAAAGAAAAAGATGTGTCTATTCCATGGTGAGATACAGGAAGATTCTTTTAAAAAGTAGAAAACACAGTAGGAACAAGTCATTTCCAAAAGTGTTCCTGAGTTTAGGAAATACATACTTACTTTCCTCCAAGTTTATTTAAGATCAGTAATTAAGAATATATATTTTTTAAATTTTGTAAGAGCTCTTCAAGGAGAAATTTGCCATTTCTGGAAAATGAATGTGGTTCCAAACTTGGAATCATATTTTTAGACACTGCAACCTGGTTTCTCACCAAATGTCCACAGCTTCCTACTGGACTTTTCATGCTTTTCACTTTTTGTTGTTGTTGTCTTTTTTCTTCCTTTTGGATTCTCTTTCCCTCCCTCACTCCCTCTCTCACTCTCTCCCTTTCCGTCCCCCATCCCATTGCCTCTGCCTCCCCATCTCTATTGTAGAATAGTTTTTATTTTCAGACTACAGAGGTTCTTTGTTTTATCTTTAATGATATGTAAAAAAGTACCCTTTGAAATTAATTCTGAAGAGCAGAAATCACTGTACAATTTTATAAAAGGCAGGTCCAGCAAAGACTAGTTCGGGTGAAGTGAATATCACACTTAAATTACCTAGAATTTAGTTTAGGACTGAAAACTAGTAGGAATAGCACCATCTTGTAGTACATCCAGATTTGGAAAGGATTTTTTCCTTTTTTTAATCAGGTGATAGTTACTAATAACAATGATCATAGAAAATGAGATTTTAGTATAGAATATAATAAATAGTCGAAAATGTCAAAACTTCTGAAAATCTGCATCAGTCTGCTAACTACAGAGAGTTCATCAGAGTTAGCAGAGATTTGGAAACTTTGGAAGAAAGTGTATTCTTTCCTAAGCAGTACAAGCTATACCCCTGAGGGAGAATATTGGTTAAAGAGACTTAAAATTGTATGATTTGTGGAATATTACGCAAACCCGACTAAAAGGTGATCTATTTTCCAAAGAGAAGATCCTAAAAAAGGCTTTTGATTTATTTTATTGTGCTTGGTTTGCCAAATCACATACATACATTTGGGGATGTAGTTTAAAAAGCTATTTATAAAATTTAAAATTGTATTTGGACACACAATTTTAAAATTGCATATTATTTAAATGATACAGTAATGAACAAATGCTACTTTTTTCCATGTTCTCATTCCATGAAGCAGCTATATTAAAACTTATCACTTGCATGAGTATTTTATAATGCCTGAATATATATAAAAGGGTTTTTTGGAAATTATCCTTTAGAAACCAGTGTCTTTGTTATAAGTGGAACCACTTAGTAGGTCGTCTAAACCAAAGAATTTGTCACCTTTCTATCCAAGTCGTTGGAGATATCTCTTTTACATCTTATGCATAAGGTGGCCATTGGAAATTTTACCCTAAGCCACAAATATCGATTTGATAGTCATCATTTCAACAACTTAATTATTAATACTTTACTTTTAAAAGTAAGAATAATTATTAAGTATGCATACATTTATTTGCCACATTTTACAAAGTTAATTCCATCATTAATTGAGTTATTTTGGGTTAGTGGACCTTTCCCAAATAGAATTTTATTGTTAAAATAAGAGAACTCCATTTAATATTTGAGATTCTATTAGATGACTTTCTTGTTTCTGAGGAATAATTTTGAAAAAAATAACTCATCCTATATTCAAGTATACATGTTACTTGTGTTTTTTAGTGACTGGGTCTATTGAGGGTAATATAATCAGGATAACATATTTGAAATATCTTCTGAAGCATATATTCTCTTCTTATTAGGCAATTTCAATCCCTGTGGTTAACATTGCCATAGAGAAGGTAAGGGTAATTAATCAGGCCTAAGCAGCAGCAGCATAGGGAAGCTCCACCAACTGGAAGAGGAAGTGGGATGACCTGATTCCACAGGAAGGTAAAGAAGAAGGTAAGAGTGAGAGGAGGAAGGTAACACCTGGAGTAAGCAAGGAGAGCTCTCTAACTCCCATCATTTGCATAAAACCCAAAGACAGAAGGGCATAGAAACATTCATATAAGTTTTGTGGAGTCCTAGACATGTCCTAGGGATGTTCTCTTTCAGAGAAGTTGTCTCTTGGGAGCCACATTCAACATGGCATCAGGCAGTAGAATAGAAAAAGCCAAGGAAAGTGATCTGAAGAAAAGCTTCACAGAGCTCTGTGCACTTCAGGTGAAAGTGAGAGAAAGCAACTCAGAACTCTACATGGAAAGGAAGAGCCAAGAGAACCCAAAAATCTGGGGTCAAATTTTATTGGCTAAAGCATGTCACATGGTCATATCTAACATCAAGGGTACATAGAAGTGTAATTTTGCCATATGTCCACAAGAAGATGCAGGAACAGTTGGTGAACAGTGCTAATGGCCACCATAATTTGTAAGCCCTCTGTAACTCTGCATTATGGTTTCAACATGGACAGGATGTGAGAAATAGAAAAGATATCAGTGGCTAAAATTTCAGCATAATTAATGTTTACAGTTTGTGCCACCATATTCTTACATTTTTAAATAGAACAGCATTGATTATTCAAAGTTCAATTAGACTAAGAGAATTCATTTTAGATCAGGAGTTGGTAAACTTTCTATGTGAAGGGCCAGACAATACATTTTTTTTCAAGTTTTTATTTAAATTCCTGTTAGTTAACACACAGTGTAATATTAGTGTCATGTATAGAATTTAGTGATTCATCACTCACATACAACAGTCAATGCTTGTCACAGCCAGTGCCCTCTTTAAAACCTATCACCCATTTAACCCATCCCCCCATCAACTCCCCTTCTTTTCTTACATCCTATACAAAAATAAACAGATAATAAATATTTTAAACTTTGCAGATCATGTGGTCTCTGTTGCAAAGACTTGATTCTGCTATTGGAGTGTAGAATCCAGGACAGCTGATAGGCAGATGTATGGGAGTGGTACGTTCCCATACATCTTTACTTACGGACACTAAGTTTGAAACTCATAAAATTTTCATACATCACAGAATATTACTCTTCTTTTCATTTTTTTTTCCAATCAGGTAAAAATGTAACAACCATTTTTAGCTTGCAGGCTATACCAAAGCAAGATGGTGGGTGCCACTTGGCAACAAAGGGATCTTATATTGAGAATTGAAATCATACAAAACTATTGGAAGGAATGGAGGAACAGTCCTAGCTTCAATGACCAGGTACAATAAGCAGCTCCAGAAATTACTCTGCCTTTGCCATGAGCAGGTAAACCACTATCACAAATGCAGGAAGCCAAAAAATCGCGAATCTGCTGCTAATTGTGCTGACTTCCCAGGCTCCTGGGCCAGGATCCAGAAATCTGCCACTGCTGTTCTAGGAAGCTGCTGAATCAGGAATTCACCCACCATGTTGGGAAGTCTCTGCCATAGCTTCCACCTTGGCTTAATCCTTGCCAGCAAAACGTAGGCCTCAGACTTGGCTTTTGCTTACACTTGATTCCATTTCTCAACATTTCTATATGCACATGGTGGAACCCAAATCATATCCTAGTGCCCAAAGAGTCTAAGAAATGGTTTTAACCTTCCAGCTACTGCATGTTAGCAGGGGTTTAAATGGATGTTTGACAAAACAATTAAAGGTATGGAATATAGCCCAATGACAGGGAGATGGACTCAATTAAGATGACTTCTCTGGCATTTCCAAAACCTTCCATGAGCTCTCAGGAAGTCTAAGTCCTCTGTAGAACTCTCACAAAATAGCATAATGGTAAAAATGATTGAATACATCCTCTTCCCACCAGTACCACCACCCCCAAACAATCACTTACTCCCTCCCACTGAACTGTGAATTTTCCACAGTTGCACAAAGAGATTTGTGTCATCATGCTTATGGTGGCCCTGTTTGAAATAGCAAAAAAAAGGGCTTGTTAATACAAAAAAAGGTAAAGATTTTGGTGTAGACGTGTTATAAAACAATTGGAAAGAGGGGCCCTTGGGTGGCTCAGCCAGTTAAGTGTCTGCCTTCAGCTCAGGTAATGATCTCAAGGTCCAGGGATTGAGCCCCACATTGGGCTCCAGCTCTACATCAGGCTCCTGGGAGCCTGCTTCACCCTCTCCCTCTGCCACTCCCCCTGTTTGTGCTCTCTTGCTCTCTCTCTCGTTCTCTCAAATAAATAAATAAAACCTTAAAAAGAAATTAAAATATGGTTACAGATACTGACATGGAAAGAGGTCCCACACAGATTATAAACAAAGAGTTCAAGAACAGTTTATGAAGTATGATCCTACTTTAGGAAAGATAATTTTTAAGTGCATTATTATCTTTATGGATTAATTCTCATCTTAAATATAATCCAAAGGTATAAATAGAGTTGATAGAAGAATAGAAAATAGAAAGCCAATGTTCTCTATAATCCTCATCTCCTAAAATAACCTGGATCAGTTTTTTTTTTTTTTTTAATGTATATCACCTTTTTTTTGTACACATACAAAGTTTGGATTACATTTTTAAGCGAATTCAGTTTTGTTTGAGATGCACATTTTTATTTTTAGGAATAAAATTTGTTGTGTCAGGGCTGTACTACTTAGGGACTTTTGTGGCACTCTGAATTTCATTTTTCTACCAAAAACAGCCATAGGAGGCCACTGATTCCTTCACAGATACCCTTTCTCTGGGCTCACATATAGGACTGACTTGTTTCATAAATGTGGGTTCAGTTTTACACAATTTTATTTTTTTATTTTAATTTTTTAAAAGATTTTATTATTTACTTCACACACACAGAGAAAGAGCATAAGCAGAGAGAGTGGAAGAGGGAGAAGCAGGCTTCCCACTGAGCAGAGTGCAAAACTTGATGCCAGGACCTGAGATCATGACTTGAGCCAAAGGCAGTCGCTTAACCAACTGAGACACCCAGGCTCCCCTACACAATTTTAAATTGTAACACGTTTCAGAGGCTATTGTTTTCCACAAGAACTGCAAAGTGCTATTATTTGCAGTGCAAATATGACATTTAATCAATCCAAGACAGGCAAAGTACTTGTAAACATTAAGCAAAAAACTGATGATGTATCTCTGAGAAGCATTATATTCTGCTAGGTCCTGCTTGAACACTTGTATAATTCTCAAAATATAAGACTTCTAGACAAAACACTTCAATTTCCTATTGTTGAACAAAAAGAGAATCTACATAAAATAAGTGTAGGAGCTATTTCCATCATCACTTAATACTTCCTGAGAATATCTCCATCATGATCTCTCCCTGTGTGCATGGGTCCATCATTGCTTTACGTGAAACAAACTATAAAACATATGATAGGTTTATCAGTTCTGCTATCACAACATATTTATTTTCTACTTGAGCAAAATATACATAGATGAATAACCTGTCTGTAACTAACTATAAAAAGCACAATGTCCAATAGCAAGTAAGTCTAGAGGTAATAAGACAGTTAAAGTAATTATAGCTAAACCTGACTAATTTTGAGTAAGTGAAAGGAAAAGAAAGCAAAATGGAAAAAGGCTGAACAGTCAAAAGCATCTAAGCAGTGGTTTTCAAACCACTGGGCCTTAGAACTTCTTTATACTAAAAAAAGCATTGAGAATGCCCAAGTAGGCCTGCCAGATAAAATATAGTATGCCTAGTGAAATTTGAATTTCAGATAAACAATGAATAATTTATTAGCATAAGTTCATCTCAAATATTACATGGGACATATGTATATTAACAGTTATTGATTGCTTATCTGAAATTCAAATTTACTGGGTGTCCTGTAGCTTTATTTACTAAATCTGACAACCTTACCCCATTTGGTTATATCTGTCAGTGCTTTCCATATTATAAATTAAAACTGAGAATTTTTTTAAAAATCTGCACTCAATTCATTTTAAGATAACAGCAATAGACCTATTCCTGAAACCACAATTTTATGAAAAATAATTACACTTTCCTTAAAAAACAGTGAGAGGGCTGGAATGGTTTTACATTTCTGCCTATCTCTCTGACATCTAGCTTAATAGAAGACAGCTAGACTCTCATACTAATTCTCTATTGAATCTCTTGCACTATGTTGTCCCATTTAAAGTATCTGAACAGGGGCACCTGGGTGGCTCAGTGAGTTAAGCATCTGCCATCGGCTCAGGTCATAATCTCAGGGTCCTGGGATCAAGCCCCACATCAGGCTCTCTGCTCAGCAGGGAGCCTGCTTCCCCCCTCTCTCTCTGCCTGCCTCTCTGCCTACTTGTGATCTCTCTCTGTGTGTCAAATAAATAAATAAGATTTTAAAAAAATTAAAAAAAATAAAATATCTGAACAAAACATGGCCTCACTCAGATATATAGTTTAGAAAAAGGAATAGTATTTTAATGCCTCTTTGGATAACTGTGGATATTCTCCTTTGATCTATACCCCAAATCCATAACTGATAATTTCTTAGAGGTTGGTTGCAATAAGGAATCAGAAACTACAACAGTTTTTCATACTGTCACAGTAAAATCCATTTATCTGTCTAGCTCTTTGAATAAATATTCTATCCTTGCCATGTGACATTATGGGGCATGAGCCATTTGGGAAATAATTGGCTTACTGATATATATGTAGTTCTTTCAAATGATCTTTGTACAGTATCAAGAGACCATGTTGGTTAATATTACCACCAATCGCCTCAGAAGAATCTTAAACATTGAGAAGGTATTGGGTTCAAGGTGGTAGATTTATGTTTTCCCAAATACTAATTATAACTTGAAAATTCAAATTGTGTCATTGGCAACAGATCCTAATAGTTTTTTTTTTTCCCCTAAAGTTAACGGACACATTTTGTTTCTTTTCAAGAAGATGTTTGCCAGAGACCCAAGTCTGAACAATCACCGTCCGTCATTTTCTCAAGTAGAGATGGTACTCCCATTAAAAAAGCATCACGTTCAGTTTGCAACACAAACATTTTCCTTAAGACCACCATCAGACTTAGGCAGAAGTACTTTTGTGTGTACTTCAATTTTCACATCACGATATTAAAAAATACGTATTTAGGGTAGAGATTTAATTGAAGTCATACTTAATCAAAGTGATTCTTAAGGGAAATTGGCTTTCTTTCTTTCCCGCATGGGTGTGTGACGGTAAAGACTATAACGATCCCTTGTGCAATTTGGTGCCTTGATTCATGCCAAGGTGCCAGGACCGTCACTTTCTCACTGGGTGTTCTGATGTCAGCCCAGTGAAATGGCAAATGGCTTCCTGGTATTATTATAAATATAGTTATGACTTTGTGAACTTCCTGAAAACGTCTTGGGAACCTATAAAATTGTGCATACCAGGCTTTGAGAAGCTCTGCTTAAAACAACAGCAAAAAACCCATTCTGTTTTCAAGACTACTTTAAAGAGTAGGTAGTTAACAATACACAACACTAGTATTTCTGTAGACAATAATTAATGACCAAACCAACATAGTTTCTTTAACATTGACCACCCAGCCATTTTCTTCTTTTCATAAGAAGATGCCCTTCTTCTCTCTTACTTTTATAAAGATTTACTTTTTTTTTTTTTTTTTTTTTTTGAGAGAGAGACAGAGCATGTGCACATGCACGCAGAATGGAGGGAGAGGGCAGAAGGAGAGACAGAAAGAGAACCCCAAGCCGACTCCTGCAGAGCCCCAGGAGTAGGCTAGATCTCATGACCCTGAGATTATGACCTGAGCCGAGCCCAAGAGGCGGAGGCTCAACCAACTGCCCCACCCAGGTGTCCCCAAGATGCCCTTATTTTCTGTAGCTTCAGTTTACCCTCTCCTTCTGTTAAAGTACCACCTTCTCATTTGGTCCTCTACTCTTACATGTCAAAAATTCCTCTCATTGGTGTCTATGTCCAAAATAAAATCACATATGAGTGCAAGGAAAACCTACAATGATTCAGGAAGGTCTTTCTTTGTTTGGGGTTGCATACAATTTAATGCTAGCCATGCCCCAAGGCCACAGTGATGTCGCAGCAGCCAACCGACTCCATGGTTAAGTTTCATCATCCCCTTGCTTCAAAACTTGTCCAGTAGCCTTATTGTCCTGATGAAGTACAAATTCCTTAGCCCAGTGAATGTGTTTCTCACATCTTGGTCTCAATCCAGCCTCTCTTTTACTTTTCTTGTTAACTTTCAAAGGGCACATGTGTGTGTGTGCACACACACACACACACACATAATTTGCCCCAACCACTTGCTATTTCCTAAACGTATATTTGACTTATAAGCTTCCACATCTTTGCACATGTTCTCTTTTCTGTCTCAGATGTTCCCTCCAAATCCTCATTTGCCTGGCAAATTTCTCCCCAACCAAGTATTTACTTATAACTTGTCTTCTCAAGGAGGCCCTTCATGAACACGTTTTCAAAAATATCATCCCCTCCAACATTTCATTTCCTTCTTCTTTGTTTTGTCTTTCATTCTCACTTCTGACATTCAATACAGGGTACTTACCTTGATCACCTGCTGCCTTATCCACTGGAATGCGTGTACCAGGAAAGCAGAGACTTTTGCCTGTCTTGTCCACCATTATATTTTCTGCCCCTACTGGTACTTTCCAAATATTTGTAGGTGCTCGATAAATATTTATGGAATGAATGAATGATTTCAAACTGCATCTCCTCTGTTAGCTCCCTCCGCCTGTAAGGCAATTGAATTGCACTTTTTCCTCACTATTTTCATGATACATACAGCATTCTACTATGCATCACTTTGTTTTGACCTTATTTATTTTTAAAATGTGGTGTTTCTACCAGATTGGGAAACCCATGACATATATAACTTGATTTATTCATCCTCAGCTGTTGGCACATGCTGACACATAGTAGGTGTTTTGGAAACATTTGTTGAAATTAAACTAAGTGGAGCTCCACGAGGCAGTTAAAATGAAAAATGTAGACTAAATTGAAGTTTGCATAAAATGGCATGTTTGATACAAGCAGCTATTTTAAGTAAAAAAAAAAAAAAAAAAAAAGTACTGAATGGCTTTGAAAATATGGCCAGAACTACTATTCCCACTGAAACTAATGGCACATGCAAATACTCCTTTTTGTGTTAAATATGGTTGATACTAAACTGGGCTGTCATGAACCAAAAGTTTTCCAGAGATCCTGTCTCAGTGCCAGGGGTCTTCTCTGCTTCAGACAGCCTTCTATCCCTCTTGTTCTCCTACTCCCTCCAGGAAAGAAATTCTGATCTGACTCAGTTGTCTTGTTGCTTCATAGAGCTGTTTTCAGTCTTCGATCTCTAATTTCTTTAAGGGATAACTTTCTCGCTTTTAAAGAATTCAGATACCAGCCGCCTTGGGAAGGAGATATCTGTCAGGATCTTTCTTCTATTAACCAATGAAGTCATACCATACAAAGGTTCTTTTTAAGGATGAATCTGATTTATTCCATTGATCAGTCATGACGAAATGTTTATATCTTCTCATGCCATTATCCACATTATAATGAAAAAGTAGACTTGAGATTGTTACCCCAAGTTTCAAAAAGCACCCTTGTGGTTCAGTTACATGGTTAACCCAAGTCCTTCAGAAGGTAGAGAATAGATTGCAGGAGTGAAAGTAGGGGTTGGGGGAGATTGGAGTGCAGAAGGAAGAGCTGAATGAGTCCTTTGAGGACCCAGAATGTTCCGGGAGTTTGAGAAGATGGAAGAGTACTGGAAAGAGTTCAGAGCCCAGCAGCCTGGGGCCAAAGTTCAAACCCCTGACCTTTTATTTTCACATGTGTCTGTGGGAAAGCATCTACAATGAAGATTGAACTAAACAGTTTGCCCCCCGCCTTGATCCTGATTATGGAAACAGGAGAAATATAGTGAAAAAAAAAAAAGAGGAAAGTGAAAATTTAAGGCTTGACTGTATAAAATTAACAGTCATTTATGTAAACTCTGTGTAGTTTGTTGGCTTTTCATATGATAATAACAATGTGCCTATTACTAAATGTGATTTATTAACCACTATAAACTTTAATTTGATTAGAATTGCTCATGCTTGCAGAGTCTACCATTAATAAACAATGTCGTAATCGGCCCACAACTTTAAAGAACAGGCAAATTGTCACAAAAGGACTCATACTTAATCGCCCACACCAGATAAAATTTTAATCTTTTGTGGGAAATGTTACCAGTAGAAGAGGGCACGTATGCTACATATAGAACTTCCGTATGTTGTCTGCATTTTATGATGCCTGGTAAAGTATTTCTGGTTGACCTTACTGATCTGGCTGATTCTTAGGTTTCTGTGACTCAAGTCCTTGAGAATACATACCTATGTCTAAAGTGGTTTTCTAAGACATCCTCAGCAGGGGCAAAATATGGTCCATAATATGAACTTTGTTATCCACTTCATCAACTTCCAAATATTTCTCATGTATCTTTTGATAACTTTTACCATCAGAAATGTGTGGTGTAAATGTAAATTCTGTAGTCAGTACTAATCTTGGCATGGTGTGTGACAGCACTATTTAAATTCCTTATCAAGAGAGTAAATGCAGCTTTTAGAGAACATTAAGAAGGTGTTCACATTTTCAGAGACCAGTTTTCAACTGTGAACATGTCTGCTGGTACAATAATGATCGAGTTCATTGGTCCATCAAGCTGTATCCTTCTGTCTGAGGCAGCTTTTCATTTGCATATTGACAGAAAGGGTGACCTTCTCTTCTGACCTTTTAACCCCAGTGAAGCTAATCCTGCCTTTACTTAGAAAAAGGGGGTGGGAGGGATCCTCTTGCTTCAGTTGTTTTCCAAATTTAGGAACAAGGCCCTTGTTGTTTTCACAAAAATTAAGATAATTAGCACAATTAATAATCACCAATTTAGAATTCCACAAAAAAATCTAACTGCTTTGTTGTGCTGTATAAATGTTATTAAAATCAATTGTCATGGAAGTAAAGGAAATATATGAACAGAATTCATTGCCCATCAAATCAATAAACAATAAAATGCCGTGGTTAAATAAGGCATTGCCTTTTACTAAATCAAACAACTTGATTTTTCCCCAACAGCCTTAGAAGACTATTGAAGCCAGACATAAACTAGCTGGAAAGCTTACTTGTGGTTTAGAATAAAAGGCCAAAATCCCTCCCATCTATCCCTGGTGATTTAACCTTTGGAGCTCATAATCTGAAAGAAGACAAAATGCCCCAGAAGAGACATAGCTGGCTGTCATCTTTGGTGTATAGTCAAGCAAGATGAACTAGATATAATGGAAAAGCTTGGAATCTTTTCATCTATAATAAGAGAAACATAGCCACTGAATGTTACTGCTTCTCTGAGCATCATTGTGGAGTTTGGCAAATGCCCACAAAAGCTGAGTTTACTTAATATAACTAATAACAAATTTATGCATTAACAATGCATTGATTTACAAAAAGGGAAAAGAGAGTTGTTTTATTATCTATCATTGGAAAAGATATGTTTTTACAAAACTGCTGTAAACTTCTCTCATTATTTTGATTAATTTGACTTTCTGATGGCTCTACTGAGAACAATTCTTTTATTTTTAAGGAACTAGAATGCTGTTATTAAATATATCAATCAATATCAGGGAGCATGGAAATAGGTAAAGTGAATTTTAATTCATTCAATTCAACACTCTTATTAGGAACAAAAATACATTGCTTCAAAAAAAGTCTTACATTGTTTTTAGGTTTGGATATTTTATAAATGCAAATCAGACATTTATGTGTTGACAATTTATAGATTTGACTGGAAATACTTGGTTTGGAAAAATTCAAAGAAAAGTTCTGAATAAAAAGATGGTTAAAATATTTGTAACATAGATCACTCATATAAGCAAACTCAATAGATAACCATATTTTCTTTTTTCTTCTTAACACTAAATGTCCAAAATTTAAACAAACTTTAAATTAAATTCTGTCTTAATTTCTGCCAAGACCTCACTCAAAATTAAGTTTCTGGAAAGGCTTTAATGGTAAATATTGATTGATTGAGCACCCCCTTCCCCAATTTTCACAGTGCTATTTTATAGTTATTAACATAAATTAATTGTCATATCTTCTTGCCCTGCCTGAGATAGTTCATAACTTCCCTTCCTTCTTTTTTTTCTACTTATTTAAGTAGAGGCATCTACTTAAATAAGTCTTTGGAGCACTTTGGTTATTTACTTATTTATTTATTTTTAGCACGTTGGTTATTACTAGATATTTTTGGAGACCACATTAACACATTAAGACTAATAAAGTGGCATTTACTAAATTATGCCTCAAGACAGCAAACCAATTCTGTCTGAAAGAGAATAAAATCATTTTTGCATATAACATTCAAAACTGATTTTGACTGCTATTGCCACTTTAAATTTGATTATTAACGAGTTCATTTTTCTTCTGGAACTTTCTAGAAAGTAGATGAATCATGTGGACTTTTAAGTGTTCTTTAACTTTTATTTGGAAGTTACCACTTAGTACAATCATGGAAAGAGAACGTTTTTGTGTTGGTAATTATGCTCATTTACCATTGAATCTAATCTCTGGGAATTGAAAATAATTTTTTCAATGAATATTGTATTTGTTCAAGATATTAGAATTTGAGAAGAGCAAAATTCTGTGAAATGTTCTAATGTATGGGTACGTATTTATTATTCTGCTGATAATGGAAGAATAAATGTGTTTGCACTTTTTGCTAAAATTTTGAGAATTCTAATCATATACCCTGCTTGTTATGTTCCCTCATTATTAAACTATGATCACTGAAGAACTTCAACTTGAAACAAGGCACTTACAAAGTGAATAACAATTGGTATTACACATATCCCGTCTTTTGTTTTTGATCCTAATCACTCTGAGCTTGGGGTTGCGTTATGAACAAGTAGATTCAGAATTCAACATCCTAATCCAGTAAAAACTAAATCACATTCATGTAAAATGGAGATGTTCCCAGAACTTTATGACCAGACATGTGGAAGTTTGCATTCTTGGCTCTGATATGCAGGGCTCTCTGTAGAATGAGCAGCAGACAGATGATCTCTCTGTAGAATTCATTGTCAGAAAATTATTAGTTGGATTGATGATACTGGTCCCAATCTTCCACAAAACTGAAGCAATTTCCTCAGTGCAATGTGCATTTTCATGAGTCTGCCCTAAGTTTCATTCTGCAGCATCAAGGAGAAAACTTATAAAATATTTCATGTAAATCAAGAAAACTTTGTGTTTATAATATTTCAATGCATATCAATAGTCAGTATAGGAATATAGCTCTTGGAATAAGAGTTCCATTTATTTAATATATTTGAAAATCAACTGAAGGAAATCTCTTTAATCATGTCTTGCAAACTGTGTTAAAATTTATTGTTTTTATTTCTTAATAAAAAAGCAATGAGGTTCTCATTGTTAAAAGTTTAGAAAACACAGAAAAAAACCAAGATAATAAAATTCAACCATAATCTGTCACTTAAAGATCAATACTATTAATATTACGTTACTATATCCTGGTATTTTTCTCTATATGTACAGTCCATATACCCTCGCGCATCCATATTTGAAGAGGAAACTATAAAAACTGGATATTTGTGATGAGTTGGATTCATTTAGCATTTATTCTCCTTTCTAATAACTCCTGATTCCTTATTTCAATATCACCTCACCATTGTGTATAGTCTTGGTGGGATCATAAATCAAAAAGCCTTTTCCTCCCCCAACCAAGGACTGGCAGTTGGCCCAAAATGGAACAATTAGTCTCTTTCTTCTGGGACTTTGGATCTTAAGTGAGTGACAGAAATATGGGTGGGATGGGGCTGGGCATAGAAAACATTGGCACTCGTTTGTCTTGATAGACAAGTTGGGAAAGATAGCTAAGTAAATCCCTGCCCTATTTCCAGTCCTATCTGTATCTTACCCTGTTTCCTGGACTCCTCTGTCTGGTCGTTCTTCCCTGTGCCATCTGTAAGTGCCTGAGACAAAGCTGGTTTTTGTGTTTATAGCCAAAGAACCTGATCCACGGAGTACACAATTTTATCAACTGTTTATTTTGCATCCATATATTATGACTATAACAAGTGCATATGTATTTGCCATAGTAAACTCTGTGGCAGTAAACATCTTTACACATAAATATTTCTGTGCATCCTGGATTATTTCCTTAGGTTCAATTTCTAGAAGTAGAACTACTAGTCACTTTAAAGTCTTCTTATTTCTTTTTCTTTTTTTAAAGATTCTTTTTTATTTTATTTATTTAACAGACAGAGATCACAGGTAGGCAGAGAGGCAGGCAGAGAGAGAGAGAGAGAGAGAGGAGGAAGCAGCCTCCCTGCTGAGCAGAGAGCCAGATGCGGGGCTCAATCCCAGGACCCTGGGATCATGACCTGAGCTGAAGACAGAGGCTTTAACCCACTGAGCCACCCAGTCACCCCTAAAGTCTTCTTATTTCTATTGATCAATAATCCCAAAGAATGGTTATGCCAGGGTTGCCTGGTGGCTCAGTCAGTTAAACATCTGCTTTCAACTCAGGTTATGATCCTCGGGTTCTGGGATGAAGCCCTCATTGGGCTCCCTGATCAGCTGAGAGATTTCTCCTCCCTTTCCCCCTCTTGTTCTCCCTGCTTATACTTTCTCTCTCTCTGTCAAATAAAAAAATAAAATCCTAAAACAAAAAAAATAAAAGAATGGTTATGCCAGTTATGAGAATGCCACTTCCCTATACTCCTTCCAAAATTATCCTTATTTAATATTGCAAATTTAATAAGAAAAATGTTTTATATTTTAAATTTGCTGTTCTTAATTACCAGTAAATTGAGATTTTGCATCTGTTGTTTGACCATTAAAATGTCTTTGTTGAATCATTACTTGCACATATTCTTTACTTATGTTTCTTCCATTACTAAATATGTTTGTACCTTATTTATTTGTAGGAGTTTTCTATATATTAAATACCTGAGCCTTTAGATTAAGCATGCTGCAAATATTTTCATAATTTGTTATTTGACTTAATATTTTAAGTATTTTTTGGCATACAGAAATTAAATTTTTAAATACCTTTCTTAATCTTATCCCTTTATGTTTCTATCTTAAGAGCTGATCTTAAGCCTTCTTCACACAAAAATACATAAATATATTCACCTTTATCTAGTTGAAACAAGGCTAGCTTATTTTAAAAGATTTTATTTATTTATTTGACAGAGATCATAAGTAGGCAGAGAGGCAGGCAGAGAGAGAGAGAGAGGAGGAAGCAGGCTCTCCGCTGAGCAGAGAGCCCCATCCGGGGCTCAATCCCAGGACCCCAGGATCATGACCTGAGCCGAAGGCAGAGACTTTAACCCATTGAGCCAACCAGGCGCCCCTGAAGTAAGAATTTGATTGGGTGGCTCAGTTGGTTGAGTGGCTGCCTTTGGCTCAGGTCGTGATCCTGGAGTCCTGGGGTGGAGTCCAGAGTCAGGCTCCCTGCTCAGTGGGCTGGAGGGGAGCGTCTGCTTCTCCCTCTGACCTCCCCCCCCCTCCCAATGCTTGCTCATTCTCATTCTCTCAAATAAATAAATAAAATCTTTTAAAAAAAAGATTTTATTCTTTCTAGATGGTAATAGAATACCCCAATATATATCCGTTGATCAAATGTCGATATTATGATTTAAATAATCTTATTTTAAATACCTCCTTTATCATATAATGCCTTGTTACATGAAGAGTGATTCACAGAGCAGGAGCATTAGAATCACCTGGGACTTTTCTAGAAATGCAGGATCATAGGCTCTACCTCAGATCTACTGAATCAGAATTTGCATTTAAATAAGATCTCCAAGATTTGCAGGTACCTTGTTAAGAAGCACTGGTTTCACTTTCATTCATTCTCAAGTCATTCACCAAGTAATTCATTTCCTTTTAGTACAACCTCATTATTTTGTTTTAATGACTATTTTTTCTTCTTTAGTCTTGAGATAAAATGTCTAATCACATGGTCAAATCCAGAAAGGATTTCTTTGGTTTTTTTTTTTTTTTTTAGAGCTGCATTGACATGTCATAGATTTGTAAACGTGTTCAAGAAGTATACTTCTATTCCTAATATGCTAAAACTTTTTTTGTTTCCACTAGGATTAGATCTAAACTTATTGAGAGCCATTTCAAGATCCATTACAATGATTGCAAAATTTTTCTTTGACTCTGATGAGACATATTACACTAAGAGATTTACAAATAATAAACCACCAATACATTCCTAAGATAAAATCTATTTGACCATAGTTTTTTAAAAATAAATTTTTATAGTCTCTAGTTTTTTAAGATTAAAAGAATTACAGACAAGTAAGATGGTTTTGTAGAACTTTTGTGGGTGTGTGTGTGTGTGTGTGTGTGTGTGTATATACATTCATGTGTATGCCATTATTGCCAGATTTCATTGTCAGAGTTATTATGGCTTGGTAACATACACTGCAACAATTTTCATGTTTTAATATGCTTTCCCCAGCATTTTGTTATGAAAAAATTCAAACATACACAAAAGTATATAAAAATTGTACTTGAATGCTTGTACAGTAACTACTTAGATCCTGCAATTAATATTTTTATAGTTGCTTTATTCTCTATCCATTCATATTCCTACCCTTTTACCTATATTTTATTTTTTTTTTAAAGATTTTATTTATTTATTTGACAGGCAGAGATCACAAGTAGGCAGAGGCAGGCAGATAGAGAGAGAGGTGGAAGCAGGCTCGCTGCTGAGCAGAGAGCCCGATGCGGGGCTCGATCCCAGGACCCTGAGATCACGACCTGAGCCGAAGGCAGAGGCTTTAACCCACTGAGCCACCCAGGCGCCCCTACCTATATTTAATTAACATAAATTAATGTTACTTTTCTGCTTTTTGAAATAAGTTTCACATATCAGTACACTTCCCACTAGCTATACCAACATCCATTTTACTAAGGTTCAATATTTGTCTCTTTCTCCTTCTGTAAAATTTACACACAATAAGAGGCATAAATATCTCCTCCTCCTCCCCCTTCTCCTCCTTCTTTTTAAATTAGGCTCCGTACCCAGTGTGGAACTCAACAAGGGGCTTGAATTCATGACCCTGAGATCAAGACCTGAGCTGAAATCAAGAGTTGGGACACTTAACTAAGTCACCTAGGTGCCCCAAGATGCATAAATCTTTCTCATTCCATTCAGTGGGTTCTGACAAATCCATACAACTATGTAACCAAATCCCCCAACAAGATACAGAAGATTACCATCACCTCAGAAAGTTAACTAGTGTCTCTTTTCAGTCATTCTCTGCCTGTCCGCAAGAGGCAACTGCTACTCTAATTTTCTTTGCACCACAGATTTGTTTTGCCTGTTTTAGAATGTCACATAAATGCAGTCATATAATATGTACTCTTCTTTGTAAGTCTCCCGCATTCAGCAAACATTTTTGAGTTTCATTCTTGTTGTTTTTTATCAGTAGTTTAATTTGTAAAATTCCTAGCTAATATTTCGTTTTTTTGGATATGGTACAGTCTGTCCATTCTTCTGCAGAGAAACACATGTTCTCTTTCTACACTTTCACTAACATGAATAAAACATCCATAAACATTCTTGCAAAATTTCTTTGTGGACCTGTGTTTCCAATTTCTCTTGTGAAATACTCAATATTTCTGTTGTGAAATACATTCTGAGCGGAACAACTGGGTGATAACATTTAATTTTATAAGAAACGGCCAGGTTTTGGGTTTTTTTTTTTTAACCCCAAAATAGTTTTTTTTAATATTTTATGTTAGTAGTTGTTTTAATATTTATGCCCTTGCTAGCAATATATAAGAGTTCTAGAAACAAATCCTCACTGACACTTGGTGTGGCTAGTCTTTTTAATTTAGGCATTCTGGTTAATCTGTATTGTTAAATTAACTGTTTAAAAAGTTAGTATTGGGTATGACTTATATGTCCCTTGGAAGTTTGAGGAGTAAATTTCCCCAGAAATGGCTTGATCTAACAACATTTTTGGAGTCAATTTTGGAAACAATTTGGACATTCTTGTGTGTCGTTGTTTTCTTAACTCTTGTTGAGATATATTTTGTGAATTTTTCTTTTCATGGAAAATTATACTTTCAATAAATTTTTTAGTTTATTGGTATGATTTGTACATTTTATACTCACAGTTTAACTTATTGTATTTACCCTATATAAATTTTCAATTTTTCCTTTCCATAGCTAAAGCCAACTAGATTTTTTTCTCTTTTCAAACATAATTTTAAAATACTCAGTTTTTTCCTTCGTTAAAAGCTTTGTTTCACCTTCATGGTGTTTGTTTTACTAAACCCAGAGTATGTATACTCTTACCTTTTGTGGAACAAAATATCCTTCAAATTTGGAAAATAAAATAAAATACTCAGTTTTATACTTATATAGCAATTATACATTATAAATTAGTGGCTATGACCACTTGTTTCCCCATTAAGAGACCAAGTTTGCATCTATACTAATTCCTAAATATATGACCTGGAAAAATTTAAACTTTATAAATCTATCTTTCGTCATCTATGATGAGAACATAGCTCTCATGTAAAAGCACTATTGTATTACGTGAGATCAATCTCATAAAATAGAGTGCTTTGCAGGGTTCAGTAAATGTTAATTTCATTCTATTTTTGTTTTCTTGTTCATATATTATTTATTTTGTCTTTAGCTTCATATAGTTATTTTTTCTAGAATTTTGAACTGGGTGCTTTGTACATTTATTTTTTGTTTGTGACTGAAAGCATTTAAGTCTACAATTGATCTCATCTTATACATTCTGGTTGCCACTCATTTTTTTAACTACAATACCTATTTAATAACCTCCATGAGAAAGACTGGGGAAGAGGTGGTATGAATTATAACCTTTATTAAAGTAAAATAATGCACTTCCTTTATTATTTACCTGATATTACTTCATACATTTTCCTTTTAACTCTTTACTATATTTTTTGTAGGTATGCTTTTGAAAACATCTTATATTTGGACACTTTTAATCCTTTTACTTAAAACTTCTAAACCAAGCATTTATCTTTTAATGGTTAAGTTTAATTCATTTATATTTTTGCCATAATAGTGTATTTATTCTTTCTGCTATTCTTTATGCTTCCTAGTGATTCCCTTAATTTTCTTTCTATTTTTTAAAAAGATTTATTTGTTTATTTATTTGTCAAAGAGAAAGAGAGAGAGAGAGGGAGAGCGCAACCAGGGGGAGCAGGAGGCAAAGGGAAAAGCAGGCTCCCCACTGAGCAAGGAGTCTGATGCTGGACTTGATTCCAGGACTCTGCGATCATGACCTGAGCCGAAGGCAGATGCTTAACTGACTAAACCATCCAGGTGTCCCTCTTTTTTAATCTTTTACTGAAGATCTTTCTTTAGTTGAGTGTATCAGATGCCTCAACTAATGGTATACTTTATTCATTGCTCTTTGTGGGGTTCTATTTGATTTATTTTATTTGCCCTTCAAAACTTTAATCACTAATCCCCACTTTGTCTTTATAACCCAACAATGACTCTCATGTCCACATTATATGTTTTTGCAAAAGCATGTGTTTGTAAATTAGAAAGGGATGTTTTAGGTTTAATAAGGTTTAGGTAGTGTGTTGTATATTTTATGTGCATGTATGGGTTTAATTTACAAGCATAGTAGATCTTACTCTCTTTCTTACCTTTTTTTAAACACATTTTTAAACACATGTATTCATCCCACTCTCTGTACATTTAGTTCATGGCTTCTGAAAGCTACGTATTATTCCATCACGGTCACCAAAATTTAAATATCTGTCACCTAGTGATGGATGCAAACAAATCCACTAACAGTTTTTGCTTTGTTTTTTCTTCGCTTATTAGAGAACCTTAGGAATATGCTTCCAGGAGTGAAATGCTATGTCATAGTGAATACATATCCTTAATTTTAGTGAGTAAGATCATATTGCTCTCCAGGGGACCTATACTTATTAACACTTCAAGCAATAGCACAATAGTCTTCCCACATCCTGAACCAATGTTTGGTATTATTTGTGTTTTTATGGCCAATCAGAAAATCATTAGCTGTCTTTTCTTTTTTTATTTAATTTGCATTTTTAAAAAGATTTATTTATTATTTTAGAGAGAGAGAAAGAGAGAGAACAAAATGCGGGGGAGGGTGGGGAGCAGGAGAGAATCCCTAAGCAGACTCCCCATTGAATGCAGACCTTTTGTAGGGTTTGAGCCAACGACCCATGAGATCTGAACCAAAACCAGGAGTCAGAAGCTTGACCAACTTAGCCATCCGGGTGCCCCATAAATTTGCATTCTTTTGAACACTAAAAAGTTTGAGAATTTCTTCAAACATTTGTTAGCTACTTAGGTTTATCCCTTTGTGCATATTCTATATTTTTTGTCCATCTAAAAAAAAAAAGGTTTCCTATCTTTTTATTGTCAATTTGTAGAAATGCTTTCTATAGTTTAGATTAGATAATAATCACTTATTTAGGATTCTAAGTATGTCTTCTCCCGGTCTATCACTGGTATGTGGAATGCTAACTTCTTCTTCCATGTCTTTCATTGCACAGAATTCATCAATTTGGGGTGTCATGATTTTGTGGTTTGTGGTTTTGGGCTCTAGTTTAAGAAACTTTCCTCCACAATCATAATTTCTTTCAGGTCACGATCATAATTTCTTAATCTACTATTTGCGTTCTGCCTGACCTATTACATGTAAGTTTTTATTTCTATGAAGTTTGTTTCTCTCTCTGAGTCGGTTTTCCCAAAGCAGTTACTAAATAAGCCACACTTTCCTTCCTGGTTGACAAAGCTACCTTTCCTGGGCATTCCTGCTCCCTATTCTGTTTCACTGGTTGTCTGTTCTGAGCCAGTATTTCAGTAGTCATCACTATGTCTTACTATCTGGAAGGCAATAAATCCTAATTTGCTGCTGCTTTCCCTCTAATATTGCCCTAGTTCCTAATTTGCATTTAGAATTACATATACATGTAGAATAAGTTTGTTTAATTTCTCGAAAAATTTTGGTCATTTTTTTTTTAAAGATTTTATTTATTTATTTGACAGACAGAGATCATAAGCAGGCAGAGAGAGGCAGGCAGAGAGAGAGGAGGAAGCAGGCTCCCTGCTGAGCAGAGAGCCCGATGCGGGGCTCGATCCCAGGACCCTGAGATCATGACCTGAGCCGAAGGCAGCGGCTTAACCCACTGACCCACCCAGGCGCCCCTTTGGTCTTGTTTTGCTGAAAATTTTTGGGCACTTGTAGGTGGGGAGAACTCACACCTTTAAAATATGAAATCATTCTATACAGAAACATGTCATCCTCTTCATATAATCATCTTCTTTATGTTCTTTTATAGTTTAACTCATTTGTTCTTTGCAAGAGCAAGGACTCTTTTTTCTATTTCATTCCTTGATAGACCTTGTTAATATTATGAATTGTATCTTCTTTATTTCTCTTTCTCCCTGCCCACCATCCTTCCTTCCTTCCTCCCTTCCCTCCTGTTTTTCTTGCTTGCTTGCTTCCCTAATAGTTATTTCTAATTTAGATTAATGTTACTGAGTTTTGAAAACTGCTCATTCATTTGGCCCTTTCCTTAATTTTACCCCTGGATTTTATAATTTATTGATTCTTTTGGGTTTTCCATGTAGTTGATCACATGTCTTTTGTAAAGAGTGATATTTTTACCTCTTCCCTACCAATACTTACAGTCTATTCTGTGTGTATATGACTAAATGCAGTGGAGAATTATCTAGTGCTATATGAAGCATTAGAAATGTAATGATCTTCCTTCTCTTGTTTTGGTCTCCCAGAGATTGCATCTAAAGTTTCTGTCTTAATGTGATGTTCTCTCTTGGATTTGTTACACTGTCTGTATCATGTTAAGAATACTTCATTTTATATTTGATTTTCTGAGTCTATGTCAAACATAGCGAAATTTCTCTAATAATCTTTCTGCATCTATGAAATAATCACATGACTCTTTCTTCTGTAACATATTAATGGGCTGAATTAGACTGACAGATTTTTTTTCTGAGGTTAAAATGGTCCTGCCTTCCTAGGGTGAGCCCTCTTTATCATGATAGGTTAATATTATTATTATTTAACTCTGGATTATATTTAGCTATTATTTTAATTAGAGCTTTGCATTTTTGTTTAGAAGAGTTATGGGCCCATATCTTTCTTTTTTATGTACTATCATTATCTGCTTTTGAAATCAAGGTTACAGTAGTCTGTCAAAATGACTTGGTCAGTGTTTCCTCCTTCTCTCTTTTCTGAAAGAATTTGTAATAAAATATGGATTATATGTGCCTTAAAATTTTGATCAAGTTTGCCTGTAAAATTTTCTTGGCCAGAGTTTCTTTATTTTAATGGGAAGAGAGGGAAATTGATTATTGTTCAATTTGTTATTAATTTATTCAAGATTGTATTACTTTTCTGCTAGTTTTCACATGTTATAATGTGCAAAAGTCTGTCTATCATGTGATTCCAAATGTATTAGTTTATAATTCTTTCTGGCATTTTATCATATTTTAATTTTTTTTTATTTATAGTTGTTTATCCTTTTTCAATCTTTATTTTAACATGCAGTATAATACTAGTTTCATGTGTATCTTATTTTGATTTTTAACCTCTCCATCTTACCATTGTCTATAGTTTAAATGCAAGTAAAAAAAATCACTTCTGGTTTTATTTTCCTCTTTATTTTTCCTTCTTTCTTTTGGTTTGTTTCAATGTCATAGTTTTCTGTCCCTTTCTCCCTGTTTTTTTTTTTTAAGATTTTATTTATTTATTTGACAGACAGAGATCACAAGTAGGCAGAGAGGCAGGCAGAGAGAGAGGGGGAAGCAGGCACCCTGCTGAGCTGAGAGCCCCATGCAGGGCTCCATCCCAGGACTCTGAGATCATGACCTGAGTCCAAGGCAGAGGCTTAACCCCCTGAGCCACCCAGGCACCCCCCTTTCTTCCTATTTTATGGGTATAATCTGTTGCTCTTTTTTTTTTTTTTCCCCAAATTGTTCAGCTAGTCATTTGTCTATTTGGTTTTTAGTGACTATTATTTTATGATAGCTTACTTAGCATTAAATTTTCTGCTAATTACTGCTTTGTCTTTGTTCTGTATTTTTATTGACATTTTCTTCTTTGCATTAAAAAAAATTCCTTATAGGTTATTCTTTAACCTATGGATTATTTATTGGTGTCTTTCAGCTTTGCAGATATGGGGTTTTAAAAGATATTCTTCAATTATATATTTTTAATGTATTACATTGTGATCAGGGAATACAACATCTGAATAAATAATTAATTAATTATTAAATTAATAATCTAATAATTTAGATTATTATTAACTAATCTATGAGCTAAGTAAGCTCATAGATTATTTAGTTAAATCCTTTATAAATTGTTTATTTTTTTAAGTTCTTCTTAAAAGAACTAAATGATACTTTTTTTTTTTTTAAAGATTTTATTTATTTATTTGACAGAGAGAGATCACAAGTAGACAGAGAGGCAGGCAGAGAGAGAGAGAGAGAGGGAAGCAGGCTCCCTGCTGAGCAGAGAACCGGATGCGGGACTCGATCCCAGGACCCTGAGATCATGACCTGAGCCGAAGGCAGCGGCTTAACCCACTGAGCCACCCAGGCGCCCGATACTTTTTTTTTTAAAAGCATTTTATTTATTTATTTGACAGAGAGAGCAAGAGAGCACAAGCAGGTGGAGTAGCAGGCAGAGAGAGAGGGAGAACCAGGTTCCCCACTGACCAAGAATCCTGATGCGGAGATTAGTCCCAGGACCCGGGATCATGACCTGAGCAGAAGGCAGACACTTAACCGACTGAGCCATCCAGGTGCTCCAATGATACCTTTTTCATGCAAAATAATGCATGGACTATTTTTCTATTTGAAGAGAACTGTGCATTTTTCTTATTTTAAAAAAAATTTAATTTAATTTAATTTCTTTTCAGTGTTCCAGAATTCACTGTTTATGCACTTCAGCCAGTCAGTGCTCCATGCAATACATGCCCTCAATACCTACCACCAGGTTCATCCAACCCCCGACCCGCTTCCCCTCCAAAACCCTCAGTTTGTTTCTCAGAGTCCACAGTCTTTCATGGTCTGTCACCCCCTCTGATTTCCCCCAATTCACTTCTCCTCCCTATCTCCCAATGTCCTATGTGTTATTCCTTATGTTCTACAAGTAAGTGAAACCATATGATAATTGACTCTCTCTGCTTGACTTATGTCACTCAGCATAATCTCCTCCAGTCCTGTCCCTGTTGATACAAAAGTTGGTTATTCATCCTTTCTGATGAAGGCATGATACTCCATTGTATAAATGGACCTTATATTCTTTATCCATTCATCTGTTGAAGGACATCTTGGTTCTTTCCATAGTTTGGCGACTGTGGCCATTGCTGTTACGAACACTGGGGTACAAATGGCCTTTCTTTTCACTACATCTGTATTTTGGGGGTAAATACCCAGTAGTGCAATTGCAGGGTCATAGGGTACCTCTATTTTTACTTTCTTAAGAAATCTCCACACTGTTTTCCAAAGTGACAGCACCAACTTGCATTCCCACCAACAATGGAAGAGGGTTCCCCTTTCTCCACATTCTCTCCAACACTTGTTGTTTATTATCTTGTTAATTTTGGCCATTCTAACTGGTGTAAGGTGGTATCTCAATATGGTTTTGATTTGAATCTCCCTGACAGCTAATGATGATGAACATTTTTCATGTGTCTGTTAGCCATTTCTATGTCTTCTTTGGCGAAGTGTCTGTTCATGTCCTCTGCCCATTTTTTTGACGTGATTATCCTCTTTGTGTGTGTTTGTGAGTTTGAGGAGTTTTTTTTTTAGATTTTGGATATCAGCCCTTTGTCTGTAGTGTCATTTGCGAATACCTTCTCCCATTCCCTGGTTTGCCGCTTTGTTTTGTTGACTGTTTCCTTTGCTGTGCAGAAACTTTTGATCTTGATGAAGTCCCAAAAATTCATTTTCCCTGTTTCCTTTGCCTTTGGGGACATGTCTTGAAAAACTTCCTGTGACCAATGTCAAAGAGGTTACTCCAATGTTCTTCTTTAGGATTTTGATAGGTTCCTGCCTCACATTGAGGTCTTTCATCTATGTCTTTATCCATGTATCCATCATCTTTGTATATGGTGTAAGAGAACGGTCAAGTTTCATTCTTCTACACATAGCTGTCCAATTTTCCCAACACCATTTATTGAAGAGATTTTTTTCCACTGCACATTTTTTCCTGCTTTGTTGAAGATTTTTTGACCACAGAGTTGAGGGTCCATATCTGGGCTCTCTCTCTCTGTTACACCGGTCTATGTGTCTGTTTTTGTGCCAGTACCGTGCTATCTTGGTGATCACAGATCTGTAGTAAAGCTTGAAATCAGGCAACGTGATACCCCCAGTTTTGTTTTTCTTTTTCAGCATTTCCTTAGCAATTCCAAGTCTCTTCTGGTTCCATACAAATTTTAAGATTGTTTGTTAAAATATCTATACTGTCTAGAGCAATCTATACCTCAAAGCCATCCCAATCAAAATTCCACTGGCATTTTTCATTTGTGTGGTCAACTTTTTATATATTTTGCACAATATATATTAGTTCAAGCTCATAGATTATTTAGTTTAAATCCTTTATAAATTGTTTATTTTTACCTATAGATATATGCACTTCTGAGTGAGACATTAATTTCTAAATACAATTGCTCATTTATCTACTTCAGTATATCAGACTTCTATCACTATATATATATATATATATATACATATATACATATATATATATATAAACTCATATAAATTATATTATGTATATAGGAAGGGGGGAGTATGTTTATGTTGTTAGGTACATATGTTTTTTTTTTAAACATATGTTTTTTTTTTTTTAATTTATTTGACAGACAGAGATCACAAGTAGGCAGAGAGGCAGGCAGAGAGAGAAAGGAGGAAGCAGGCTCCCTGCTGAGCAGAGAACCTGTTATGGGGCTTGATCCCAGGACCCTGGGACCATGACCTGAGCCAAAGGCAGAGGCTTTAACCCACTGAGCCACACAGGTGCCCCTAGGTACATATATTTTAATGATCATTATATGTTCTTAATCTACTTTTCCTTTGCCAGTATCTTACTTTGTGATTTAGTTGAAATTGTTTTATTAAATTATATCTTTACATGCACCGTTTTAAATTAAAATTTGTTATCATTACTTTTTGTTCATATTTGACCATTATATCTGTTCCAATCCCTTTATTTTCAGTCTTTTTTGCATATTTGTTCCAAGTATATCTCTTATTGATAGCATTTTACTGGATATGCTTTTTAAAAATACAATCTGAGAATCTGCCTTTTGATTTGAGAGTTTCAACTTCTTATATGTCTTTTTTACTCTATTAATATCCACTGATCCTATCTCTCTCAATCTCTATCAAACTCTATCATTTGATTGCATCTGTCTGTCTTCACCACCATAAGCCTAGACCAAGCTCCTTCTCACTGGACTTTTGGTAATAACCTCCTACCACCTTTGTCACTTCCACACTTCCTCCACCAATGTCTGTCTCAACTTGGAAGCCAACAAATGTCTTGTTAAACATAAGTCAGATCACATGAAGCCATGCATTGCAAACCAAACCCAACCAGCACCCCTCAACTCCTTCCCTGGTTTATTTTTTCTATAGCATTTGTCATTCTTAATATTCCATACTCTTTTCTTATCTACTTTATTTATTGCATGCTCCTTTCATTTGAAAGTAGTAGACAAACCATAAGGATTTGTTTAAAGTAATGAAAAATTGTGATTACTGACTTACTAGGACTATTTCTGCCATCTTATTTCATGTTATTTCCTTACCATACTTTCTTTTTTATTCTTTAGTTTGTGCTGAACAGATTTTTTTCTACTGGATTAAAAGTTTATATCTTATTTTTATTCTTCTGTTGTTTTCCTTCTCATACATTTGTCTATGAATTCCCTAAGCTTATCAGTCTCTATCATTTACCCAATATTAGAGAAAAATCTTTGCATGATCTTTTACCTCTTTGTTCTCCTTCTTTTCCTCACTGATCTTATTTTTACCATGTTAGAATTTTCTAGAATTTTAGCCAAAACTATGTTGTATTGATTAAAGTAAATTTACTTAGCCTTTTATTTACTTAACTCTCTATATGGTTTTCAGTGTCTTCTTGGGTTTATTTCCCTTTTCACTGGAATACTGCCTCCAAAATTGTTTTCATAAAAGGTTTTGTGAGCATGACAATACACTTTTTCATGTTCACATTTCAATAATAATTGAGCTGGATAAAACATTTTAGGTTCACATTGTAGTGATAATCTAATATCTTCTTGGATTACTCTTACTATTGAGCACACTGATGGTATTGTTTCTTGTCCATTTGTAAGTGAATTGCTCTTTTTGTACCTGAATATTTTCTTAACATTTTCTCTTGGTCTCTAGTGTGCAGTCCAATATGTCTAATTGTAAGTTGTAAAGGCTCTTTTCTATACCTTGTCCCTGGACCCTCTAAGAGCAAACTCAGAGGCCAGCATACCTACTATTATAATTATGCAATTATTTCTGGGTTCCAGAGCAACTGTGATGTCCTCCCATGTCCAAGCTAGAGCTGAGCTTGCACTACTTGGTTGCATAATATTCTGCCCATGGTAAATATGAGAAATCAAAAAGAGCAGAACTAAATTGTTCTCCCTTATTGATCACCTGTTATGGCTGTCAGCCCCTTTACATTCTAGTTCAGACTTTGTGCCAGGACAAAACACTTCTCACTCCAGAAATTTCTTCAAATTTTTATATTAATTTCTCTAAGTCTTCAACTTCCTTTCCTCTTTGTGCATTCCCAGGATTAGGCAAGACAAATAAATAAAAGTGAAGTTAAGTAGATTGGAAAGAAAGAAGTTAACTGTCTCTATTTGCAGGTGACATACAGACCCATGGAGTAAAATTGAGAGTCCAAAAATAAATCCATATGTCCATGGTCACTTGGTGTACCACAGTGTGCCAAGACCACACTGTAGGAAAAAAATAGTGTTTTTAACATGTGTGCTTGGGACACTGGATATCCACATGCAAAAGAATGAAATCAGACCTCCACCTCACCCTATATATAAGAAGTAATTCCAAATGGATATAAGATCTAAATGTAAGAGCTAAAAGTATGAGTCTTACAAGTAAAAATGGGTATAAATTTACATCACCTTGGATTAGGCTATGGTTTCTTAGGCCATCAAAAGTATGAGCAGCAACAACACAATAGATAAATTGTACTTCATTAAATTAAATACTTTTTGAGGCTGAAGTGACACTACCAAGAATGTGAAAAAACAATCCACAGGTTGGGAGAAAATATCTGCAAATCATATAACTGGTAAAGGTCTGGTAATTAGAATATATAAAGAATGTTTATAATTAACAATAAAAAGACTAATAATTCAACCAAAAATGGGTAAAGCATCTGCATAGACATTTGTAGAAATAATATATAAAAGGAATTAATAAGCACAGAAAAGATACTCAATATAATTCATCATTAATCAAAACACAATGAGATACTACTCCACACACTCTAGGATTGGCAATGATAATTTTTTTAAAAAGAAAAAAAACACAAGTGTTAGTAAGAATTTAGAGAAAGTCAAATGCTAATACACTGCTGGCAGGAATGTAAAATAATGCAGTTATTGTGGGAAATAATTTTGTAGTTGCTCAGAAAGTTAAACACAGAATTAGCAGATGCTCCAACAGTTCCACTCCTAAGTATATACCCAAGGAAAGTAAAAACATATATTCTCCCCAAAACTTGTGTACAATGTTTGTAGCAGCATTATTCATAATAACCACAAAGTAAAAATAGCCTAAGTGTTTATCAGCTGATGAACAAATCAACAAATGTAGTATGTGTCTATGATGGAATATTATTCAACCACAAAAAAGGAACAAGGTACTATTAAATGGTACAATATGGATGAACCTTGAAAACTTTATGCGAAGCAGAATCAGTTAGATGCAAAAGGCCACATGTGAGAACAAACAAATTCTCACACATGGAAAATAGATTAATGGTTGTCAGAGAATTGATTATGTGTGGGTGAAGTGTGATTGGGATGGAAGTCTAATAGATATAGGGTTTTGGGGGCTGTTAAAAATGTTCTGGAATTAGATAATGGTGATTATACAATGTAGGGATTGGGCTGAAAATATTTAAATTGTAGAGTTTAAAACTGTGAATTTTGTTATGTGATTTATATCAATTTAAAAAACTTTTAAAATATGATTAATTTTGTGTTGTACAATTACTTACACCTTCCTTCACTATGTCTATTACTATTATAAGTTACTTAAGAGCTAGAGTACCCTTTTATTTTTAAGAATGGCCCTTTCTCAAACACGCTACTTAAAACCAACTCCCTACAGTCTCATTTTTCATTTTCAGAGAACAGCTTTTCAATCTCTCTCCCATATAGATTCCTAGTTCTTTAAAGATGCCACAAATATATGTATGCTTTCTATTAAAAATGCAGTGATTCTAAGTATCTAAGTATTTATTTTTCTGAACTGTTATTGATAAGTGCCTAAATAACTTGCAGTAAAATGTTTATCTAGTTAGTTACCAAAGGCTCTATGAAAATAAGAGTCCTACATAGTGATGGGATGAGAGGAAGCATGTCATTTTCTCCCATTTGATTAAGAAAGAGATTCACATTTTGAATTACTAAAGATACTATAAAAAGAAAAGAAAAAAGTTTTAAACAATTAAGATGAAAAAGATAAATGATTGATTAGTAATAGTAACTCAGCTTTACTCATTTTAACTAAGGTAGAGTTTCTTACTTAGAGACATCAATAGTTAAATGTATTGGGGTAAAAGTTAGAAGATGGTAAAACTTAGCTCAAATTCTGACCTAAGGGTATCTACATACCTGTCCAAATATTGGTTCTTTCCTTTACCCAGAAAAGACCTAAAGCCAATGAGATGCATCACTTTTCCAGGAAGGAGCATGCCACAGTCACCCCTCATTGTCTTGCTCCCTTCTACTAACTTTATTCAGTCCAGCAGTTTAGGGTGCATTCATTGCAATTGAACTGTTAAACATGATGTGAACAGCCTTTGGTGAGGAGAATTTCTCATTAGTTGAGTCACTGTTGTAGACAGTCCATCATCTGAGAATAGAAAATAAAGGGGGTATATACTCTCTTTCCATGTTCCCAAAGCCATCAGGGCACTGGCCCATAAATTAGGCTTAGGTGAATGGATGATGCAGTGGGGTCTTTGATTGTTGATATATAGAGATGCAAAGATGCAAAAGCAGTTTGAGATTGTCCACAAAAGCCATGGTTGAATTGATAGTCCAATGGGCTGTTATTACCAGCCTATTCCTGGGAAGTGACTTTGGCTGTGTCCTTGGCCATCTACTCTTCTTTAGTTCTCACATGTTTCTAAAGCTCAGTTTTCAATTTTTCCTTCAGTTCTGCCAGCTTCTTGATATCCTTCCAATAAATTCCTCTTCTGGAGTTTGTTTTTGTTGTTCTCAACCAAGAACTTTCACCATTACAATTGCTAAATCCTGTTTTGTTTTGTTTAAATGCTATCAGTTTTACTTCCTAATTAATTTTGAAACCATGCACTTGACTCAATCTCCATCCCCACTACTGGTCAACTCCGAGAGACAGGACCTGCCTTTACCAACGTTTTTTAACTTTTTTTTTTTTTAAAGACTTTATTTTATTTAACAGAGAGAGAGAGAGAGATCACAAGCAGACAGAGAGACAGGCAGAGAGAGAGGGGGAAGCAAGCTCCCTGCCGAGCAGAGAGCCCCACGTGGGGCTGGATCCCAGGACCTGAGATCATGACCCGAGCCGAAGGCAGAGGCTTTAACCCACTGAACCACCTAGGCGCCCCTCTTTCTAACTTTTTAGCCATTTTCCACACTGTGGCTGGAGGGATCTCTTGAAATCATAAACTGACCATTTCACTCTGCTTACATCCTCCAAAGGCTTCTTCTTGCTCTTGAGTTAAAGACCAAATCCCAGCATGGTTTGGTCTCTAACCTACTTCTCCTGCACCAATTTAACACTTTACTCTCTGTGCTCCAACCAACCTTTCAGTTTTTAGGTGAATCGTGCTGCCTCCTGCCACAGGACAATTACCTGGAATTTATTCTCATTCACTCAATAAATACTTGAGAATGTCCTTTTCCCCTAGTTAATTTCTACTCAACCTTAAAATCAAACATTCTTTCACTCCTCAGTGCAAGCCAGTTTTCTTTGTCATAAACCCCTGTTCTTTTTCTTGAGAGCCTATGGGCAACATTTGTAATTATACACTCTCCAGTGTGATTTTATGATGGTCTGTCACCTTCACTGGTCTGTAAAGTTTTGGATGATCAACAGTCATGTCTATTTTTACCTCCTCTGTGTGTCCAGTATCCAGCACAGTGCGTGGAAACTAATAAATGTTCTATTACTACAGCTTACATAAGATGTTCAACAAACAATACAATGAATATGACTTAGATTTTAGAGGGCCATTATTATATTTCTAAAGTCATATCTATAGTATATATATATATATATAGTATAGTATTCCTTTTTGGGAGGATTCTCCTTTGTTAAGTTTTGTGGCTTATTGTTAGATTTCTAGAAGTAAATGTTTTCCTGCCATCTGTGCTCTCATTCATGCTTCCTTTGCCACATTAATTCTTGCACTGTCGGTTTCACACAGAAAGCAATGTTTGAGATCATGTATTTTGACTTTACGTTTCTCATTTTAAAGCCAATCATCTTAAATTCCTTCTATAGATTTCTAACCCGAACTTTCACTATGAAAAAAAAGTGCATATCTGAAGAAAAAGAAAAAATGGCAGTCTTCCTATTGAAGATTCTTCATCCAAGCTAGACATATAGAAATATGCTCTCTCCCTCTGAATTTTACTTAGTCATAAGTTTTTAGCTTGAGTTTCGATTATAAGAGCTGACAAACATTTAATGCCGAGAAAAATATGAATGGCTCTTTCCAAATAGCACACTGTTCTTTGGGAAAGATCACTTAAAATATCAAATTTATTTCAGCTCCATTATCAGTGGATCTGAAAGTCTCCTTTGGGTCATTCATCTTTGGGATCATTACTTTGATCCATATATTGGCATTTAGATAGGTGGGACAGATGGACAATATCTTAAAAAAAAAAATACACATGTATAAAAATGCACCCATTATATCCCTACTAAAACATTAATGATAAGGGAAGTAAATTTAATGTGTTCATTTTTATAAAAACTTTAAAGAATTCATGTTTAATTAAAAGTGATATATAAATCATGCTGTTTGCTAGCACTATTGACTGTGCCGTTCCCATTCTGCCAAACTTAATATAAAATTAATTGTTAATTTTCAGGCCAGTGGCCTGCTCTTCAGCAAGACATATGCTGATTGTTTAGACATGAGTCAGTGAAATATTAAACTTTATAATTGAGGTCTCTCTGCGATGCCTTGAAGTAATTCTCAAGATTTGACACTACTCTCAGTATATAAGTTTACTCCTTTAAACACTGAAAAGAATGTTTTGAAATATAACTTTTAAGACATGTTAGGCATCAAGTCTATTTTACATTCAGTTGAATGGTTACTATTTCAGTAAAGTGCACTCAGCATTTAAGAGTAGTGTGACCTTGTAGGGTGGCAAAGAATGGCTTATCTTTTGCACAATCACACACAACTATGGACCAATCTAAACTTTTCTCACTTCATAATACTCTGGGTTAGTCTGACCTTACATAAATAAATATAGCATTTCAACAGCCTTTCACGTGCCTCTTCTGGACAGAACTTCAAGCTGAAACAGCCACCAAACTCCAAAGTAAGCGATGATTAACTTAGGGAGTACTTGGCTTTATCTTCAAGGAGGTTAACATGACCTCGAATAGCAAAATGATATTACTTACTTATATTTTATGCATTTCATGCACTGTTAGGATAATGGCTATTTCATTTATGAAGGAGGCTAGACTGAAAAACCTGACCAGTAAATGTTTCTCTGACATTGCCCTCCTTGAACCAGAGTCTCCAACCTTACCAAATTGCTTTTTATTTCTATTATGTTTTTGCTTGGTAATAAGGCACACTGAATCTTTCATTACGTAGAAATACAATTCCTTTTCTCCAGGTAAAGGAAAAGCATTATTTTCTGATATTTTTACCCAGTGAGTGACAGTACAGAGACCTTATCTTCTCATATCCCTACAGGATCTCCACAGAACATTTCAACTCACTTATCTAGGCTAGTGTCCGACCTTCTCTTATGCCAAGCACATTCTGGCCTCTGTGCTCCTATCATTCTCATTACCTGGGATATCTTCTTTCCCCCTGACATTTTCCTCTCTGCTATCTGTAGATATTCAACATTTTTCCTGATTTTCTTTGTACCTCATTATCATGATGGACAAAGCCTATGTTGGGAAACACCACCATAGCTGCATGTAAACAGAGTTTCTTATGCTTCCAGAAATTCAGCTCTAAACCTCCTCATTTATCTTTTACTCAGGAAATCAAGTCGGAATATGAATGAGAATGTAGTTATTTCACACCGTAAATTCAATCTATTGTTTTTGATGAAACAACTGGCAAGGTTTTGTAAATTATTTTTAGCAGCAAATTATTTGTAGCCCATGTCATAAGTAGTGCATCATGACGTTGGTTGGTTGGAAAGCACTGACCCAGTCAAATTCAATCCTGCTTATTTATCGAGGCCCGAGTCAAATCCACTGTAATGCAGAATATATCCATTCATTTGTGTATTCATTCACTGAATACTTATTCATTGCCTAGACCAGACAGTGTACAGGGTTTTAGGGCTATAAAGACAGATGGAAAAATTCCCCATTCTCAACACAAGCAGGCTGCACTCCCAATTCTCCTTCTGTGACAGATACTTTTCAACTTTTGAGTTGAGCTTATATAAAACCTCAGAATCCTTCTGAACACAGATTTTCAAACAACTACTAGCAGTCTATTAGAGAGGGCTTAGAAATAGATATTTCCACTATAGTTAGACAGACATGTAAACAAATAATTAGTAAAATGTCAGTTGTAGAGTCAGGTAAATAGTATCAGAACAAAACTTTTATGCCTACTCATTAATTTAAAACATACAATTTTTGAAGAGCACCATTAGATTCTGTGTGCAAGTCAAAGAAATAGTCTCTGACTAGAAAGATGAAGAATTTAGAAAAGGAGATGAAATGCATACCTGAGCAACAGGAGTACACAATGAATACCCTTGTAGGTACAGTCTCCATTTATTACTTCCATTTTCTCTTTTCCAAGTCATTATTTAACACTATCACACTCTGACTTGTGACTTATACTTGGATCTCAGTCTTGCTGGCACCAGCAATCACCTACTATTTCCATGTACAAAAAAAAAAAAAAAATCTTTAAATCCTGCATTTCATTAGATCTTTTTCACAGAATTTCATATTGTAGATTATGTTCTTTTTGAAAATGGCTCTTCTGTTTCTAAACACTATACTTCTGGTTTCCCTCTTAATCTCTCTGACAATTTCCATTCAGACCTATGTTTTGATTTTTTTTTTCTGCTCCTGATATTTGGTGTTCTTTGTGATTTTCCAGTGCCCTCTCCCTCCTCTTGAAATATTATACTTGGTATATTTTCTCCAGTGTCAGGGTAGCTCCCCGAATAATTCCGGTAGGCACCATTCATTTCACAGTCTAAGTGAATGATGCCTCTAGTATTGTACAGGGCAAAGTCTGTGAGGCTGAACACCTACTAGCAATATGTCTCTGGTCTAGGGACTCCAGTCTTCTTTCCTGATTTCTTGCCATGGTTGATTTCACCAGTTGCATGAATTAGCCATGTGTTCAGTTTTACCTATATAATCACACTCAAACCTATATCTCCAGTCCTGAAAACTCCAAAGTTCCAGATTTGTGTTTCTAGTTTTCTACCAGACACCTCCACCTGGAAGTTATAGAGCTTCTCATTTAGATCATATTCCAAGCTGTCCCCATCATCTAAGTCTTCATACTTGATCCCTATACTCTATTAATATTTTATCCATGAATGCCATCATTCATTTAGTTCCTCAAGCTAGAAATTTAGGAGCCAGCTTTGACTTTTCCCATTCTCTCCATCCAAATCCAATCAATCATTATGTCTTGTCAGGTCTAACTCTGAAATCTTTCAAATCTGTCACTTCTTACCAATTCCTCCATATTTTTATGTATAGAACACAAATGACCTTCTCCATCTTTCATGTGAGTCAGGCTAGCCTTAATGAGCCTCAATGCCACTAATTTTTTATGCCTATCCACTCTTTTGCTTATTCTCACTATTTTCTGAAAACCTGTTTTTACATCCATTGTTTTCTTTACCTGAGTGATGTTTCTTACAAAGTCTGAACACAAAAATAATTTCCAAGTTTTAATTAAAATGTTTCTTCCTTTAAAACTTTCACTGATCTTTTCCTAGTTGGATTCTCCTCCATGAAATATTATTACCAATTCTCTTCTTCTGGTTTCCACAGTGTTTTATTCATGTTATTGGTAAACCTTTGTTAATAATCACTATTTGCAAAATACTTGTTATTTTTTATTAGACCATAAATTCCTTCAGATCAGGAACCAGAAGTCTTACTCATCTATGTATCTTTAGAATATAGATAAGTGAGTAACACATAGAAGATACTCAATAAATTTGGGAAGGGATTAAACTGCTCTCTTTTATTTTTTTAAATTCAATTTATTTTATTTTATTCTTTTCTTTTTTATTTTTGTAGAAAGAGAGAGCACACACAAGTGCTGGGGGTTGGTGGAGGGCAGAGGGAGAGAGAAGAGAGAATCTTAAGCAGTCTCCATGCCCCGTGCAGAGCCCTACACAGGGCTCTGTCTCACAACCCTGAGATCATGACCTGAGCTGCAATCAAGAGTCAGAGGCTTAAGCAACTGAGTCACCCAGGTGTCCCTAAACTGTAGTCTTATTATTTAAAGACCTGAACAGTTTTTTTTTTTTAAATAATACTAGGTAATTCTTATTCATACCCCTCAAAAAAAATACACATTTTAATGCAAAAATGTTTGGGAATGCTATTTATGAAAGTAAGGGGAAATTGACAAAAAGATAAAATTCATGTATAGTTCCTGAAACTCACAACTGCCGTTAAGCTACACAGTGATGTGAGGTGGTATTACTCATTTTGTCTGATTGTAACTCTTAATAATTATAAGGACAGAAAGGCAATTTTGGCTCTTGCAACTTGACTTACTTCTATTTTATGCTCTCTCTGCTTTGGCTCCACAATTTTGAAAACAAACTACTCAATAAACACTATTTATGTCTTAAATATACCTTGTAATGAATAAATAATATTTATGAACACACACATCCTTTGTTTATCAATCCAGCCTGTTATTTTGTCCCTGAAAATGGATGAGGAAAAATGGATCAATTATCAATTCCAGGTGTTTCTGGAGCAGAATGCTGTTCTTCTGCTAAATCTAGATTTGCCCTCATTCTGCTTGTCAAATTCTGCTGCTTGAACTTTCAGCCTTTCTCAACTCAACTTTTGTTTGTCTAGGTCTTCAACTTGATTCAGTTCTCATTCTACCTTTAAGCAATATTTATACCTTTCACAGTTGTCATCTTTCATTTGTTTTATGCAAGTAGAATTCAAGGAGAAGTAGAAGAAAGATTGAAGAGAGATGCCTGTCTCTTCGTGCACAGAGTAGAGGGGAGAAATGTAAAGAGGGGATCTGGAGGATCAAATGGAAGGTGGGCAGCACAACTAGTTTGAAGGACCCAAGGAGGCCAGTGTGTCTGGAATTTGGTGTGTAAATGGGGAAACAGCAAGAAATGAGAACAGTGAGGTACAGCACCAAATCATGTAGGGTCTTGTATCCATAATATGGATGTTGTAGTTTCTTCTGAGTGATTTGTGAAGCCATGGCATGTTTCTGAGCAGAGGAGATGGCAAGGATACAAACAGGAAGACCATTTGGGAACTGTTGCAATAATCCAGGTGAGAGATGGTGGTGGCTTGCACTAGAGGAACTGTGAACGTGGTGGTGTGACTTGGGTCAGACTCTGCATGCATTTGGAAAGTTGAACTGTCATAGTTTGCTTATGTTGACTGTGAGAGGAAGAGAGGATCATCAAGGAGAACTCCAGAGTTGGTGACAGATAGAATAGAGTTGCCATTTATCAAGATGAGAAAGACTTCAGAAGTTGTAGGTTTCAGAAGGCTCTTAGGCATCTAGATAGAAATGTCATATGGGAACTTGAAGGAAGTTGGATCTAGGAATATAATGTTGTCATTGGTCAGAAATAGAAGTTATACAAAGCTATGGGACCAGATGTGATCAGCCTCTTGGCTGATTAAGCATAACTGAATAACAGTACCCTAGTGCTGACTCCTAGGTAATACTAGCATTTAAATTTTAGTAATGCAAGCAGCATCCAGCAAAGAACACTGAGAAGAATATGTTACAGAAGGATTCCATTGTGCATTGAGTATAATTGGATGGTATAAGTTGAAAGCAATTTGAGTCAAAAAAAAAATCCTATACTTATAGTGAGAAAAATCAGAATATGAGAGTCACTGATATATTTCATTATTGTGGGAAAATTTAAAAGGGGCAGAAATATATCTGATGACATCTGGGTGGTGATTACGACATAACTTTGGTATTATTATTTTTGAATAGTTTACTCACGTTAGTTGTTATTACTACATTATATTATATTACATTATTTGTTGATTATTCAATACTTTTTACATAATTTTTGAAAACAGTTTGATCAAGAAAATATCTTGAACATAACCTGAGCCCAAAACTGTAAGTATGTATTTACTTTCATTTACTAATTAGTTTACGTTCATATTACTTAACACTTTTGATAATAGGAAACTATTTGGAGGGCTAGTTCTAAAATTGTTCACGTGTATCCTTAAAACAGAATAAAGGTTGCAAAGATGTTTTCTTGTAAGTAACAAAGAGTGTTTATAAGATTCTGCCACTTTCCAGGATATGATAAGCAGAATAATGGCCTTCAAAGATATTCATGCTGTACTCCTAGGAAACTATGAACAGACTACCTTACGTAATAGCAAAAGGGACTTTTCAGATATGAATAAGTTAAGGACTTTGAGATGAGGGGGCATATCCTGAATTATCCAAGTGAACTCAGTGTAGTCATTATGAGTCCTTAAAAATCAGAGAACTTTCCTGGCTATAGTCAGAGATGTAAAGTTGCTGACTTTGAAGTAAAACCCCAGGGTGGGCTCCATGCTAGGTATGGCGCTTACTTGAACAAAAAAAACTTGCTGACTTTGAACATGGAGAAAGTGGGTCCTGAGTCAGGGAGTGTAGAAGCTGGAAAAGGGAAGGAAATAGATTCTTTCCTAGAGTCTTCAGAAAGGTATAAAGCCATACCAACAACTTGTTTTATCCTAATGAGATCTGTGTCAAACTTTTAACCTAGAGAAATGTAAGATATTTAATTTGCATCATCTTAAGTTATGAAGTTGGTGGCAATTTGTTATAGCAGTGATAGAAAAACTAATACATAATGTCATGATTTAAAAAAAATTTTATCATGCCATTTGAATGAAGAAACAACCACAATGGTGAATTTTAAGATTTTTTTTTTAAATCGAGAAGCAGTTTCCTTCCTCATGTTCAAGTGCAGATGTGTCAGCAACAGTCTGAACTCTTATCCACTATACCCTATTGTCCTAAGACAGAGATACTTATCTTGTAGATGAAGGAACAGAAGCTCAGAGACTAAATACATTCATAAACTTACCCAAGTAATCAGAATGTTCCCAGTCCTAAAACCCATCAGCAACCCACCCCTGCACATTGCCTTAAACGCTTTTCAATATTCCTTTGTCCATATATGCTTATAAAATTCAAATAAGCCTGGAAGTGGAATGGTTATTCACAATTTCTTTTTGATCGCCTGATTTCCTCTTGGCCTTCTGCAATTAGGAAGTGGGTACATTTGCATGGTCATCTTAACACGAGAAAGGAACAAATAAATATAGTCTAATCATAGTAGCCTGCTGAAGTCAAAACAAAATTGTTTGGCTTCCGAGAGCTTCTGCATTTCATAAGCAAAAAATTTTAAGGAAAGAGTAAAACCAGTGATTTGCTGTAAAAAAAAAAAAAAAGCACATATCAGCCATGTTGAAAGATGACAATCAAAACTATCTTCTATATTTCCTGTCCCTTTATTTTTTGCTAGTGGGGGAGGGGAAATGATCAGAGCATCAGGTGTAAGTTGCTCATAAAACTAATTAACAGTCCTTCGGAGAGCCATACTAGCCTCTGTCTTCTGTCCAGGAAGGAAACTGGGTGACCAGGTGGTTTTTTGGTACTATGCCTTTGCCAAGGGCTGCTGGAACTTGGAAAAAAACTTTAATTTCTCTCTTCCAGATCCTCAACCTTTCAACCCATGTTTCTTTTAGTCCTCCTGAGCCTCCTTCCCAAGGCTAGATTTGATCATGGAGAATCCAGTATAAGGCAGCATGTTAATACTACCTCTTGAGTTCTAAGGTTCAAATTCGGTAAGTTGTAGTACAACCTGTCTATCTTGCTTTTGTAGTAAGAAGCCTAGCTCATTTTTATTAATAGATAATGGACTTACCTAGGAGATGTTTGAGGAATTGCAAAGATCAACCAGGGTCCATCTCTCTTGGTTGTATCGCTTACTGTTCTCCCTGGTGGAAGTGGCTTGTATTTCAGCAGGACTGTTAATTTCCTGCATCTAAGGAGCATCCAAAGTTCAATGAAAGTAGCTGGAAGTGAGGCATTTGACAATAAGGAAGTGAGAATATTCGTTTGTTTGGGCTATGAGGCAAGTTCAAAGATGGAGGCTTTTGTTTTCTCTAACCATGATGAGCCGCTCTGGTTTCATGTCGAACATCAGGGTTCCATGCAGGATGTAAACATTTCCTGCTGGCCAAGTCTGTTTCTATAATGGTAACCCCATAGGTTCTGTGCTACTTGCACTGTAATTGTGCCAAGAGTTCCTGTATTCAACAGGGGAGGTTAGAAGTCAGTCTGGCTTCGCAGCTGTTTTGGTAAGAACTGGCTTTCCAGCAGCTCTGGAAACATGCAGTGGCGCTCCTCAGACAAACATTAATCAGTTGGTCATCACCTCCTGGGGGCATTGTGGAGTTGTCTGGAAGGAAGCTGCAAACATGCCTCTCTGTGTTCGTATGTAATGGTGGGTGTGTAGGGGTGCTCATGAACATTAATTTTAAGAAGGCCATTATGGAGTATAAGGTCACCATAGAATTTCATTTTATAATTTGTGCAGACAGCCATTAAGGGGAAAGTAAACAGGAACTGAAGCTTTAAACAGTAAGTCTTATTTTCCCCCTTAGAAATGGTTTATCTTCATTTTTGATGGCTCTCAATTTGGCACTGGTCCCCAACACTTATTCTTCATTTTCTCATTTCTCTTGTCTCTCAAGTAGTTATTGATTTATAAACAAATACATAAGTGCAAGGAAGATGGAGAGACTTTGATTGAAAGCAGTCCTGTGGTGAAAAGAAGAAACATTTTGCCTCTAGAGAAAGCCCCTCTAATGGAGCTGTGTAATGGGTTTGGGTTTTCATACTCCAGGCCTTCTTAAATGGGGGTTCTATCCATTCCCTTAGAGTTTCCCTAACTTGTGTCCAACAAATAGTATGAGCTGTCGTTGATGAACCAACTTTAGACTTTGTTCTGTGATCTAGATCACAGAGTTGACATTGAGAATTATGTTCTCTCCCTTGATAAAGGTAACCCGAAATGCCAGAACAAAAGTAGGAGATTTTAAAAGTACTTGAAAGAGAAGATATCCCATGGGCTTTTCTGCCTAATAAGGTGTGCTGTGTACATCTCTTCTCAGGAGACAAAAGAGAGCTTTGAAAAGAAGACAGGGTATGGGTAGCACCAATATTTTAGAGATATCACAACATTCTAAGCATAGACAAAACTGAATTTTTTAACCTATAATAAATGCACCATATAAATGGTGAAAGTTGCTTTTTTTTTTTTTTTTTCAGGATGAATTATCCCAGTCCCTTGATTTCTCTGGGAGAACATACATGAGAAGTTGCGTGTACAGGAGACTTTTGAGAGAAGTAAAGCTAATAAAGCAGTTTCAGTGTATTCTCTGAAACTATCCTCACCCCCAAAATGAATGGGGAACAAAATATATAGTTGTATCCACACAATTGTGTCTTTTTAACAAGAGATAGTAAGAAAAAGCTTCCACCAAAAAATAGCTTTTCCATTGACAGTCATTCAGCATATACACTAACATCCTGTGTGTTATAGTCATTGATGAAAATCGTTGAAGATGGCTCTTCCCTGGGCCTGAAATGCATACTTCTTTGTAAATAGCATTTCTCATTCATGGCAAAAAAATTTAAGTCTCTCGCTTTGACATAAAGTTTAACATCTGATGATAGTGATAGTCCCCAGTTACGTGTGGCTACTGACCATTGGAAATGTGGCTAGTCTGAATTGAGAGAGCCGTAAATCTAAAATAGGCATAGGACTTCAAATTGCAAAAAATTATATTTTTATATGGATTCCATGTTACAATGGCAGTAATTCAGGCATATTGGGTTAGTACAAATATTATTAAAATGAATTTGTTTCACTTTTTAACTCAGCTATTAGAAAATGTCAGATGACACTTAAATTTAAAATTACAAGGGTGGCTCACATGACCCTTGTACTGAGCAGCCCTGACCTAGAGACCAATCCTGGATATTTGTATCTCTACAACTACACACACTGAAGTGGCTTTAAAAAAAAAATAAAGGAAACAAAAGAAATTTCAACCCTTAAGGTGAAACAAAGATGAATAGAGTTTAACTTGGATATGTGGAGACGAAAATCAAGAGAGAAGTGGGAGAATAGAATTAGGGGATCCAAAAAGATTGGAGGAATCAGGGGAACAGGGGAAGGTGATGAAACACAAATGTGAAATACCAAAAATACCGCAGCATGTGTGGACACACACACACACACACTCACACACACACACATGGATATACATAGACACTCCACACAGAGGGCTGCCATCCTCAGGCTTTGTTGCCCTGGTCTGCCCACCCGTCTCTTACCTGATTTCCAGGCAAGTTCATCAAGGTCATGGACTTTGGCACCCTTGCTCATGAAATGTCTTCCTGAAACTCCAGGTGGGCACTCACTTGAATGATATAAGCTGTTATTAAATGTATTTCCAGCTTTTTATATCTACTGAAGTGGTCACTGCCTACATGTTCATTATTCTTCTCTGTCGGCTTCCTCCATGTGCTGTGTATCAGCCAAAAGAATCCAAGTCTGAAAAATCAAAGTAATGTGACAAATCTATAGTCTCATATCTTATCTCAGTCTGAACCTTCAAAGTTATATGGAAGAAATAGCATAAAAATTGATTCTACAAAGATACTCAAGCCCTCATCTATCCTTACATGGTCAGGATAATAAAAATATATATACCATCCAAATATAAATTTCCATGGCTCCCCTGGCCTTGGAGGAGAGAAAAACCATAGTTTTTAGTTTTATGGATCTGCTCGCCTTCACGAGCACCAATCCTGAGGAAATTAAACAATTAATCTTTTAATTGTACAGGAATGTCAGTCAGTGGAGTAAATACAGCTCATTCCACTCATGCTCAATGAAAGTTATCTACTGTGAAGGATTAGCTGCCACGTTCAACAATAACGAAGCCCTTGTTTTCCAATAAAGAGGTTAATTGGCTTCAGAGAAAATACATGTACAGAGCACATAGGCCTAATATTGGTTTTGCAAAGGCCCTGTGCGAGGGAAGTTAATGTTTCCTGTTTATTAGCTGTTTTACAACAATCTGCCCTTGACCAATAATTATGCTTACATAGCTGATGCTAATACGTGTCAGTGTGATAGGTACTTAACGTGTCCTCTCCACCTGTGTGCAGCTGAGTTTGTCATTATGCCACACGATCCTTAGTCCCCGCTCTCCAGGTCTTTCTTTCTTTTCTTTCTCTTTCTTTTCTTTCTTTCTTCCTTCCTTCCCCTTCCTTCCTTCCATCCCCTTCCTTCCTTCCTTCCTTCCTTCCTTCTTTCCTTTCCTTCCTCCCTCCCTCCTCCCTCTGTCCTTCCCTCTCTCTTTCTTTCTTTCTTTTCTTTCTCTTCCTCTCTCTCCTTTCCATCCATCCTTCCTTCCTCTTTCCTTGTTTTCTAAATGTAACCGTCTGTTCTGTAGGTTTAACTATGTGGTTAAAAACTAGAATAATTGAAGTCAGGGATACTTTCTAAAATTTTTGAAGGAAATTCACTAAGTGTCCTTCACCTATCCATTGGGGAGGTGCTTCCGGAATTTTCATAGCATCCAAATCACTGTGTGTGTGTGTGTGTGTGTGTGTGTGTAGCGGGGGCGGGGGGGGTGTCTTGTTAAACTGAAGATTCTGACTCCATCAAATCAATCTGGGGAGGGGTCTGATGATCCACATTTCCAACAGGCCCCCCCTTCATGCTGATGATGTTGGTTCATGGAAGAAAATTTGAGCAGCAAGGCATCGGGTTCCTTGGCATCTCATTCATCATAATTGCTCACTGATATTTGCTGAAAATCCAGGCAAGTTACTGTTTTCCCACTAGCAGCCATGCTTTCTATTTACCTTGAACGAGCTCACAGAGCTTGCATATAGTGTGGCTCTGAACACAGAAATCTTCTATTAATTTTGTGAAGGAATTTTGATCATTAGATGATAATTTACTGAGGCCTGTTTTGTCCATAAAGATTCTCAAAATCACATGTACCAGTGTTAAAAACAAGAAAACAGGGCCCAAACGGAGTTATTTATGCTAAGCCCCACGTTACCCAACTGACACTCACCTAAGTACAATTTTAGTGCTCCCAGAAATGGAATCTTAAACCAGCCAATCAGGACTCGCCTGAGCAGACTAGTTAGGCAAACTGCGTGCTAGACCCTTGCTTTTCCGGTTGCAAAGTTGGTTGCAACCCGTTGTATGGCCTTCGGTAACTTCCTGCTCCCTGCTCCCTTCTGCCTGTACAAGTCTTTAATTTTGGGCAGCAACTCCTTTCTATCTGCTAGACAGGAAGCTGTCCGATTTGAATTCATTTTTGCTCAGATAAACCCTTAACATTTTTAATATGCCTCCGCTTATCTTTTAACAGTAGTGTATATTGAAATAGAAATTTAGGGACAATAAATGCGTTAACGCCTTCATTTTCAGCCTTTCAAACCCTAGCTTCCATTATCTGACAGTCCCACAAAATATTTACTCCAGTTTGCTCAGCTCACCCCGTTAAGACGGCAAGTTAACTAGGTTTCACACAGTTCTTTAAAAATCCTCCTCTGGGGGCGCCTGGGTGGCTCAGTGGGTTAAAGCCTCTGCCTTCAGCTCAGGTCATGATCCCAAGGTCCTGGGATTCAGCCCAGCCAGCATCAGGCTCTCTGCTCAGCAGGGAGCCTGCTTTCCCCTCTCTCTCTGCCTGCTTGTGATCTCTGTCAAATGAATAAATAAAATCTTAAAAAAAAAAAAAAATCCTCCTCTATTATAAACAGGGCACACGAAGTTCATTAATGCGGGGGGTCAAGATAAAGGAACAGTAACAATCTCTGAGACTTTGAACTTCAAGAAAAGAAGGGAGTACTTCCCCTCGTTCAAGATTTTTGATGGCTTTAGGAAATATTCATACTGGGTTCTTAAAAAAAAAAAAATGATGACCAGGATAAAGAAGATACATAAAAAAAAGACTGAAGGACCATCACCAGGCTGTTTTCATTTCACCATGCAAGTTTTCAGCGACAGCTCTAAACTAGCAACTTTTCAATTAAATCCAATCTGTCATGGTGGGGAAAACAGTGCAGCCGACAGGCCCTGCAAAGAGATTTGGCTGTGAGCGGCCAACTTAGCACTTTTCACTGACAATAAGCTATATTTGTTTAAACCATTGCTTAAATAGCGCTGCATATTTTTATTCCTTTGCAGGCATTGATACCATTAACTTATACGGACACAATTAGGCACGGCAAACTGAGTCTTGGAATCTCCACTTTTCAGTCTTTCTCGGAGCTCTGAGTTTGTCTTGATGGTAGTAACACACAATGACAGAATCCTCTTTTCTTCCCTTCCTGCTCTCCCTACCACGTTGGGAGAAATTTGTGTCCTTGAGACTGTTGAGTGTCCAAATCATTCCAGTGCCCGGTTCATGGTTAGGGCTTGAAGGGAACAGTTTGAGACAGCGGGAGCCGCCTCGACCATCCCACCACAAATCTATCACGATATAAAAAGACAGGAAATAATGCATCCCTCCCTGCTTCCAACGCTAGCGACGCGACACCATTGCTGTAGTATAAACACCTTCTTTTCAAGGTTGTTCTTAAGAGCTGTGGAATTATACCTTTCGAGAGATTTTGCATTATTAACAAGGTTTGTATTATTAAAAAATATAATGGTCACAAATTGATGGCATCGATATCTCCTGGAATTAGACATGAGCTGTGTTTGGTTAGAGACCATCATATTTGTATTGGTCTAATAATCAGGACTTTCTCTGCTCATCACACTTCAGCAACTTGGATTGGCTCTATCATCAGTCCAGGAGCGTGAAGTACCAGAACCCAGCTCCCGGGGGCTCACCACTCATCTCCTGTCCTACTTCACTTCTCTCTCTCTGTCTCTCTGTCTTTCTCTTCCTCTTACTGTGATTTCATTGACCTGAGGTTTTCTGGCAAATAAAGCTGCACGCAAACCTAAGCCTGCAGGTAGAACTCACTTCCTTTCCCTTTCATTGACTCAGTGTAATGCAATCCGCGTGGGAGGGGCGGGAGCCTACCCTACTAGTACTTTATTGAGGGCAGCTCAATAAAATTCCTTCAACTGCTGGCTGTCCCTTGATTTAATTCAGAAGTGAATCAGAGGCTTGCCTCCCTTCCATTTATGGGTTTTCAGCTTCGGGAAATGCTTTAAGGAGTCAACAAGCTTTTCTTACTGTTCATGTGCTGATTATAGAGTTTGTATCTGTTGAAGGTTTACATTTCCATTATTGGACTCTCGGTGTGTGCTCTCAATCCATTGTGCTTGGACAATGACTGGAATTTCTTTTTTTTTAATTTGTTTGACAGAGATCACAAGTAGGCAGAGAGGCAGGCAGAGAGAGAGAGAGAGAAAGAGAGGAGGAAGCAGGCTCACTGCTGAGCAGAGAGCCCCATGTGGGGCTCGATCCCAGGACCCTGGGACCATGACCTGAGCCAAAGGCAGAGGGTTCAACCCACTGAGCCACCCAGGTGCCCCAATGACTGGAATTTTTAAAAATAAAATCTTAACCAGCTAGCCCAAGGGGATGAACTCCGCTCTTTGGAACATGACGTTGCTTGTGAGCTCAATGCCTGACTAACGCAGAGGGAAGAAAGAGAACTTCACGTCGATGGTGCTGAATTTTGTTGGAGAACAGACAGGTTACCTCAGCAAGGCAGGCCTGTAAACATGGGAAGCGAGGAAATTGCATGATTTCGGGGTCTATTTCCTATAAGGCACCAGAAGGGCTATTTTAAGAAACTAACATACCAGTGGGTGATGCTAAATGCTACAGAGGAACTCGCAATAGTTTGCACATATGGACTGACTGTGTGGCAGCATATATAAATATTTCATTTGCTAATTGTAGTGAGTTTTCAGATTGCACATGAACAGACAGAACGACATATGAGAAGTTCCAAGAACACTGTGTAACAGGACATACAGCTGAGATATAGTTCTTTCACACTTGGCGAGCATTCTGGCTCAGCAAACACAACTTTTTCTTTATTCTGTAATTAAGCTTAAAATATGTAAAAATCACCCAATTGAGAAAGTCATGATATTGGCATGTTCAAAGATCAGTGCCAACTAGAAAGTTAAAAACTGGAGCCTAAAAGTCATCAGTCTCCCAAATGGCTTGATGTTATTTGGACTCGGTTGGCCGTTCAATGTCTGACTTCCCCTGGACTAGCTGCCCAATACCTCTCATTTTTATTTCGGAGCTTAACTGATGAGCTTAGAAAGGAGACCAAATGGAAAGCAGAATCATAATTTAGAAAGTTACAGAATCTCTGAAACTTGAACTATTAAGTCAACTGTTTATAATTTTTGAAGCAAAAATAATAGGATTAGAAATGTTTATAACTGGAAGGGAAGGGATCATAAAAATAATGTAACACATCTTCCCCTTTACAGAGGATTTATACATAAATCTCTTACAGATAAAGTCATAACTCTGCAAAATCATAACTCTAGTTTGTCAGCACCAGGACTAGAACCCTTACTTTCCAGCTTGTTAAACTGTCCTGATCATTAGGTGACCTTTCTCGTTTGTCCTTAAGATAGAATTTGGGAGGCAGCGTAGTTGAGTGTAATGAGTCTCGGTTTTTGAATCAGTGGTAATTCGAGTTTAAATTCTGAGTTAGTCTCATTTTCTTCATCTAGAAAATAAATAACATTACATCTCATCTCCAGATTAGCCATGACGTGTGTATACTGCCACAGACCTAAGAAGTTGAGGTACTGGTAGCTCCTATTGGTACTCTCATATCCTCAAGGCGAGGGCACTTTCCACACACTCAGTAAATATTTGTCAATTTGCCAACAAACGAAGGAATAAATGGATAAGTGAATAAACGACAGAACACAGAAGAATGAGAAAGGGAATGAATGGCCACGGTAAGAATCACCAGTGACAGATAAATGAAAAAGAAACCTGTGAATGTTTTCTTGGGGTTCTTGCAATCTATTAGGAATGCTTTGTTTCCCCTTTGATGTCACTCATTCATCAAGTTTGTTCTTTTGCCTTCTGTAGCACTTGAAAACATGACCCAGAAAATTGAAAATCAAAATGCACTAAATCACTCAAAAATGTGTATCAGCTCAGTGCAACCTCAACAGGAAAATCTAATTGAACACTTACCCAAACAGACCTGTCTGCCTTCCTTGCACCAACTTTCCAAACTCAAGCACAAAATCTCTCCTAGGAATGACCAATTTCAATTTACCAAGTAGTGAAGGACAACATGGCCCTGTGCCTGGATATTCTTTTTTAATTTTTGAAATTAATGTACACAAAATTATTCTTGCACCATTTCAACAACTTACTGAATCAGCCTGCCTATAAAAGTTGGTCTTCAAATATAATCCTGCTAAAGTGTCCTTTAGACCAGAGGAACAAAGAGAACAAGGAGAGGTCAGCAGTTCCCTGTGGAAATGCTTAAAAGAAACAGTATCCCTTATGTTCCAAAGACACTGAACTTTCATTAGGAGAGGTCAGGATGAGCCCGCTGAATGATGGTAAACAATTTTTCTGCTGAGCCCTCCAGCTCAGACCACTCTCTAGCAAGTAATGTATCCAGGGGACCTTGTGTGGGAGGGATTGTTTTTTACTTTCCCAGTCTAAAGATGGGAAAGATGTTGAATATTCTAATACTCTGTTAGTGCTCCAGTTTTTTAAAGCAAAGTAATTATAGGCAGAATAAAATGACATAGAGTAAGTCTGTATGGAAATTTGTCTAAAAGATTTAGAATCTATTGATCCTTTTCTATCATAGAAGAAATACTTGCATATATAGGTATCTATATAGATATATAGATATATAAATGAGAAGAACAAATATATAAATTCCCCATACTCTAGCCCATCAACATAAAATCGGTCTTGGTTATTTTTTTGTTTTGGTCACTTTCTAAAAAAATTGATATTATGGAGGCTTACTTTGCATACAATAAAATGCACCCTTTTTAAGTGTACAATTCAGTGAGTTTTGAGAAACATATGCACCAAAGCAAACACCATCAAGTCAAAAAGTTCCCTTAAATTTCTCGGAATTCAACTCATCATACTCATCCTGGCCCTAGGCAATCACCAGTGTGGTTTCTGTCATAAACCTGGTTTCCCTTTTGTAGAATTTATATAAATAGCATCATAGAGTATATATTTCTTTTTGTATGCATCTTTTACTCAGCATGTTTTTGATACTCACTTACGTTGTAGCAAATATCAGAGACATGTTCCTTCTTGCTTCTGAAAAGTATTCTGTGGCATGGATATTCTATAATATGTTTAGTCACCTCCTGATAGACATTTGTTTTTTAGTTTCCTACTATCACAAACATTCATCACCAGTCTTCATGTAGACATGTGTTTTCATTTCTTTTGGAAAAAATACTTAGGAGCCGAGTTGCAGGGTTGTATGATAATGGATGTTGAACCTTATTAAAAAAAAAAACAGAAAAACTGCCAAATTGTTTTTTCAAAGTGATTGTAAATTTTACTTTTCCTATAATGATGATAACGGTTTCAGTTGTTCCAAATCCTTGGCAACATTTGGCACTGCCATTATTTCAATTTTAGCTATTCTATTAGGTGTATAGTATTTTATTGCTGCTTTTTAATTTGCGTTTCTCTGATGACTAATGATGCTGAACATCTTTTCATGAGTTTATTGGCCATTTATACATTTTCGTTGGTGAGTTTTAAGTTCACATCTTTTTTTATTTTAAAAATTGTTTGTCTTATTGAGTTGTAAGAGTTCTTTATGTATTCTGGATATAAATTACTTGTCAGAAATATGTGTTGTCAATATTTTCTTCCAATCTGTGGCTTGCCTTTTAATTTCTAAATGGTGTCTTTCAAAGACCAAGTTTTTAATTTGGTGAAATCTAACTCATCATTTTTTTCCTCTTAAAACTCATGTTCTTCGTGTCCTAGGAATTTTTGCTTACCCAATGATATAAAGATTGTGCGTCCTAGATTTATTCTAGAAGTTTTGGCAAAAACTCTAAGCAACACTTAAGCTATATCTCTTAAAAGTTGATGTTTTCTTTTCATTTATATTCTTTTTGTTGTTGTTGTTGTTGTTAATGCTTAATTTCTTCTTTGACTCATAGCTTCTGTAATGGTTAATTTTTTTAGGTCCCCAGGTATTTGGGGATAATTCCAGAGATCTTTTTCATCTAGATTTCTAGTTTAATTTTGTTGTAGTTGGAAAACGCACCCAAATGGTATCAATCATTTGAAATATTAAGCCATTTTATGGTCCTATATATAATCTATTTGGTGAATGCTCTCCCAGAAGGAAAAGGCTAAGAGAAACAGAAATCTCAATACTTCTTTAACTTTACAGGATGTTTACTTGTTTCAATCTTAAATACCAGTTATCGAATAACAGAGTATGAAGTTAAAATTTCTTCAGAAGCACACATAATAATTCTAGGAATAAGAAATTGGTCTGTAAATAGCATCACATGATAAATATTTGGATATTTATCTCATAATTTCAAGAAATTAACAAAATTAACTTCCTATGTCTAATCTCATATTCGAATGTATTGACTATTTTTCTGTAGGCTATATAATTTCGTTCTCACATCTTTAAATAATAATATTACTTTACTAAGTAACCTGTCTTTCCTATAACTCTTTCTAAAAAGTATTCCGAACATTCGGCAGAAAGTTTAGACATATAAGCCCAAGAGGAAGCTAATCGAACCAGAAAAGTTGGGAGTTGACCAAATATGTTTAGTTCATATAATCTCCACCAAGATTCTTTCCTTGTCAAGAAAAATTTTTAGCAAAATCATCAATCATGTAACTGAAAATTCCTACTTTGCCAAAATGACCAAAAAGTAACAACAGTTGGAGGTTGAGTGAACATTCTACTAGATTCCCAAAAACTTCAAGGATAAAATGGGAAGATATGGGAAGAAATGATGAATAGTAAATGAAAGGATATTTTTTCTTGAGCAGATTGGAGTCCTCAGTGGACCCTAGAGGACTGACAGAACAACAGAACAGTGTGCTACACAAAACCATAGGTGACCACCATGGGAGATGGGATGAGGCAGTGGAAGCAGAAAAGGAAGTGTGGGTGCCATGCTGGAAGAGGAACAATCTTTGGGCTTGGGAACCCACCATACCTCATCTGTTTTTCCGATGTGTCAGTCAGGGAGTCTACCTCAAACTACTGGTAGATTTTCCCCTCTTTGAATATTTCTTTGGGGTGTTCCATTGATGCCATGCAATTATATCTGTTAGGAGTCAGCAATATTAAAAGGTTTGTATGGCAAGAGGGAAATGAGAAAGGACTTTGCTCTACTTTTAAATTCAAATTAGCTTCCTCAAACCACAGCTGGAATTATTATTTTTGACCTTTCTTTAAATCATAATTGATATCTTTGCAAATTGCCATCATCAAAGTTGTCAGGGCAGCAAGAAAAACATTTCTGTTTTACATGGCGGAAGACATGATGCCATGATGACAGTTTGCAATGATTTGGGGGCTTCTTTACTCATGGTTTTTTCAATACCATTCAATTTTTTTTTAAAGTTTCAGGCTGATCACAAATATGTTTAACTGGCAAAATGCCTTGGTTTTTGTCTTCTACTCTTTTCTCTCCTGACTACCTGTGAATTCTATCTTTCTTTTGGGGACCAATCCAAGTATTACTGGAAGTAACGCCTATGAACCTATACTCTAGAGTGGCTTTTAATGCTGCCTCTTTTCCAGGAACCGTGTTCTCTTAACCCTCACCGCAACATCAGCAAACCCCTGTAACTGGTGAGAAAAAAGTTTAGATATACTGCATTAGGTACACAGTCACATAAATAGTAAAGAATCATGTCTTGGATCCAGATCCTATTTGACTCCAGTCAAGACAAGACGTGACTAATCCAGTCTTTCATTCAATTATTTGTTTACTCATTCATTCACATTGAGCCCTGTTGTAGGCTAGGCATTATTCAAGATACTCAAGGTATTCTGGATATATAAATATGAATTAAAAAGCAGACCTTTCCATTAAAGAGTTTGTAATCTTTGATTAATTAAATTAAAAAGAGGCAGCCTTGTTTGTGTGATGAAATTACTTCCTCTTACCATTTAATATGCCTGAGTACATTTATTTAAGTATGTTTTTTAAAATTGCACTCTCTTTTTTGGCTTGTCTTTGCAACTAAGATAATAGTTACTTTTTAAAACTGGAGAGCAATTGTACCTAAGTCTGTGGATATTTAGTAGGGGAATGGTTTCAAATAAATTTCATCATATCTAGTTAAGCTAATAATTAGATTGATTGGAGAGATACTAAGAGCCATTTCCTTAATAAAATAGAAAAAGAAAAGAGGAGGAGTCAAATAAATAGCAGTTATAGTGTTTTTCAATCCACCAATCAGGTGGCCTGGAGTTGAAGTCATGAATTGCTTGTGGGATGATGTGGCAAAAGAATCCAGGTAAGAGACAAACATAAAATAAAAAGATTGAAGAACAATCACTGTCTTTTATGTAGAAGGATTTTGTCCAAAGCCCTTATGTCAATATGGTGTTGAAAACTTAGAATACTCTGACCCATCAAAGTTCCATCTGGACTTAAATGGAAATGATGGAAAGTCAGGCAAATGATGGAAGTCTTTTGAACTTTCCAAATCACTCATCAAAATAATCTGAGTTCCAGGTCCTAAGAACTGGGAAGATCAACTATAAAACAAGTAAAGGAGATGGAAGAGAGTTTCTTCTGTCTCTTCGGGATGCATAGCTGATCCTAGACTGATCACTTAAAACAAAGTATGCTTGTTTGTTTTGTTTGTTTGTTTTTGTTTTGTTTTGTTTTGCTTGTTTGGTTTTTTAACACCTTTATTGAGATATAATTCACCTACTTACAGTCTACTAATTGAAAGTATACAATTCAATGGCTTTTAGTATATTCACAGAGTTGTGCAACCAGAACCACAATCAATTTTAGAACATTTTCCTCACCACAAAAAGAAACATGGCATCTCTTAGCCATTACTCCCCAATCCCTTGGTATACCCCAGGCCTAATTAACCACCAATCTACTTTCTATCTCTATAGATTTGCCTATCATGGACGTTTCATATAAATGGTATCAGAAAGTATGGGGTCCTTTATGGCTTCTTTCTCTTAGTATAACGTTTTCAAATTTCATCCATGTTATACCATGTATCAGTACTTCATTTCTTTTTTTTTTTAAGATTTTATTTATTTATTTGACAGACAGAGATCACAGGCAGGCAGAGAGGCAGGCAGAGAGAGGAAGGGAAGCAGGCTCCCTGCTGAGCAGAGAGCCTGATGTGGGGCTCGATCCCAGGACCCTGAGATCATGACCTGAGCCGAAGGCAGAGGCTTTAACCTGCTGAGCCACCCAGGCGCCCCTTCATTTCTTTTTATTGCCAAAAAATATTACATTGTATGGATGTAACACATTTTATAAACACATATATATATATATATATATATATACATATATATATATATATATGTATATATATATATATATATATATAATCATTGATTTGTTTCCCTTTCCAGGCTATTATGAGTATTGCTGCTATGAACAATCATGTACAAGGTTTTATGTGGTCGTAGATTTTCATTTCTCTTGGATATATACCTAGAATGGAGTGTCTGGTTCATATGGTAATTCTATGTTTAAACTTTTAAGGAACTATCAGATTGTTTTTCAAAATGGCTACATCATTTTACATTCTGAGAAGACATGTATGAGGGTTCAAACCTCCACATCCTCACCAATTTCTTATTATCTGTCTGTTGTTTTGTTTTGCTTTGTTTGTTAACAGTCATCCTAGTGAGTGTAAAGTGCTATCTCATTGTGGTTTTAATTTGCATTTCTATGATAGCTAATAATGTTGAGCATCTTTTCAGATGCTTATAAGTCACTGCATATCTTCTTTGGAGAAATGTCTATTTAGATCCTTTGCCCATTTTTTAATTGGGGTATTTGAAAGCCTTTACGCTTTTTTTTTTTTTTTTAGCCCTCTGTTGTTTCACAGAACCCAGGGTACTCAACTTTCAAAGTGTTGCAGGCTCCAGGATGAATGGTCAAACAGCATTCCCCTTTGTCTTGAAGGAGATTGGCTTATAAAATTTTACAGTAGAGATGATTTTATCAACGTATTAACCTTCATGTGTGTGTATAATAGATGGGACTTTGACACAGCCAAATAAATAATTCTAAGTAATTTTTCTTATTTTCTACATGAATTTTTCTAATTAACTACTGCAGAATCCTTCTCTTGCGAGGACCACCCTCACTACCCAGTCCCCCAGGCCTTTGTACCTCGTCTCTGTAAGTCTTCTGTTTGAAATGTCTCCTCCCAGTGATATGCACCCAGCTACCTCCTTCATGCCCTCCAGTTTTATGTCAAATGTCACCTTTTCAGAGGATCCTTACCTGACCACTCATCTAATTTTTTTAAAGATTTTATTTATTTATTTGACAGAGAGAGATCACAAGTAGACAGAGAGGCAAGCAGAGAGAGAGAGGAGGAAGCAGGCTCCCCGCCGAGCAGAGAGCCCGATGCGGGACTCAATCTCACGACCCTGAGGTCATGACCTGAGCCAAAGACAGAGGCTTAACCCACTGAGCCACCCAGGCGTCCCACTCATCTAATTTAACTCTCAAAGTTCGTCCCCTATCATTCACTATTACATTTCTAAATTATAATATTACCATTATATTTTCTTCAAAGCTTTATCACGATCTCTAATTATATATTTGTTTGTTTCCTCCTTTAGTCTCATTTCTCTTAAGAATGTGACAAGTGAATTGAACCCTCATCTCTTTGGTTAACCCTTCTATCTGTGGCATGGAGAACCTTGCCCTGGAGGTAGGAGGTTCTCAATAAATAGCTGTTGAATCAAACAAAGCCTCATTTGAGACCCAGAAACATTCATGTTAAATCTTGATTATAAATGTGAGTTAATAGAATATGAAAAAGTTTAGTCAAGTCAGAAAAAAAATGACTGCTGAATGTGAGAGTAAATGCTGCTATGTGTCAGGCATTTACAAAGTGCTTTATTTGCATTATCTTTAAGTGGTTTATTTTAATTACCTTTTGGGGAAAATTAATTGGAATGCAGAACAGTGTCTACAGTTTGAGATCTACTTCTATATTCTGACACTATCTTCAGAAAAGAGATGACTAATGCCAGGATTTAGAATATGTGTTTTCAAGTCTCAGTTCCAATACCAACAAGCTTTTTTTGACTTTAACAGATACTTAACTTCTTCTGGCCTCAGTTTACACACCTGTCAAATGTCAATGTCATGTATCTACCTGATTCACATGGTTATTTTAATGATAAAACAAGAGATTTGAAAATGTAAATGTGCTGTGCAATTGTAGGGTACCACAATCATTATTATTGTATATATTCGTTTATTTAAAGAATCATGAAAACTTTCTTACCCATCTAAATTTCCTTGCATTTTACTCCTTGTTTTCTAAGATATGTATTATTTATTCTTCCAAATATTTTTTATGGAATTTTCTTATATCCCAAAGGAACTCAATGTAAAATGTCCATGATTAATTAAGTACAGTGGTATAATAGAGTACTTCGGGATGGAGAGCTCTTTCATTTAATGACCTGACCTTAATATACAGACAAAACATAGAGGCTTGACTGAGCAAAATTCCTGCCTTCAAATTTCAAGTCTACTAGTATATATGTGTTAATATAAAAGGTGTCAATCTCACTGGCCTATTTGAAAATATCCTCCTCCTGGATGCACTGTCCACATTTTGGTCCCCTGAATAAAGTCTCTGTATAATTAAAAACTAGGGTCATGGAGCCAGGTGTTTTTTGTATTTTTTACAAAATCTTTTTTTTTTTTTTTTTTTTTTTAGTTTAAACTCTTCGTGGATTGAGCAGCCCTTACCTTGTCATCATAATCTGCCTTTGGAAGGAAGAGGAAAGATTTCCATCTGCCTCATGCTTTACAGCAACGCCCCTCGCCTCTCTCTGATTTGTTTACCTCCAAGACCACTGCCAGTGGTCGAGAGAATCATTTGTGGAATAATCAGACAACTGGGATGTGATGTGGACCTGCCATGTAGAAGTCAATGTACTCAATGTTTCAGCTACCCTTTTACATTTTCCAGAGTAACTAGGTGGAAAAAAAGCAAAAAAGGGAAACAAAAGCATGAATCGTTTTTTAAGTTTTTTTGTTTGTTTGTTTGTTTAAACTGTCTTTATACTTGTTGGAGATGACAGGGGAGGGTTGATCTAGGGAGAACTGTTATTTCTGTTATTTCTGTAATTAAAGATGCAGAATCAAAAGAGAAGAGCTATTGCTCAGACTGGGTCTGAATTACATATCATCTTTAATTATTGGTCTTTCTTCCTAGTTATTTTAATGTTTTATTAATCCTGTTCCTCCAAATACCTTCTTCCCTTTATAACTACTGAAGGAATAAAATGTGACAATTTGTTTCCTTTTGTGCTTAGTGGATGGCCATTCTTTCACAGTATGGGTCAACATGACCTTAACTTAGTTTTATTATATGATATCTATAATTGTGTCTTATCAGTGCCTCCTACTCTTTGGTGTTTATACAATTTTTAAAGAATTAATGTGGATTAGTGGACCTTAACCCTTACTAGCAGAAAATCAAATTATGAATTCTTAGCAATTATCTGCTTAGATTCTTCTGAACTGAAATTATGAAATAATTAATCACTCTACTGAAAGGGGACAGGATAGAAAGTGAAGAAATTAACGAGTAGGGTAAATATGGATTCACTGATCATGTCAACTTTAAATAGCCTCTTAACTGCAAAAAACTAAAACCTGACTGTATCACAATATTGCTAAGGAAACCAGTTAGAAGGACACCTGGGTGCCTCAGTTGGTTAAATGACTGCCTTCAACTCAGGCCATGATCCCAGGGTCCTGGGATGAAGGAGTCCCTCAGCCAGCTCCTTGCTCAGCAGGGAGCCTGCTTCTCCCTCTCTGTCTACTCCCTCCCCCCATTCACTTATGCACACACACATGTGCGTGCTCTCTCTCTCTCTCTCAAATAAGTAAATATAAAGCCTTTAATAAAGAGAGGAAACCAGTTAGATTGTATGAGGGCAAGACAGAAGTTATTAGAACATATTTATAAACATATTATATAATCTTCTGCTTGGAGATACGTATTTTTTAAGTTTTAATTTAAACTCCAGTTAGTTAACATAAAGTGTAATAGTTGTTACAGGTATACAATATAATGATCCGCACCTCTATACACCACCAGTGCTCATCCTAACACTTGCCCTCCTTAGTCCCCATTGCCTATTTAACCAACCCCCACCCAACAACCCCTTCCCCCATAACTGCTTGGAGATGCTTTTAACATGAATGATTTTTGCTTCAGTGTTTCTTTAAGTGTGATCAGCAGCAACCTAACCTGGGAACTTACTAGGTGCATAAATTCTCTGTCCCCACCCAGGCCTACTGAGTCAGTCTCCGGGGATGGGCTCTAGCAACTTTTTGTCAACAATCTCTCCAAAGTATTCTGAGGTTTGAGAACCACAGATCAGCCCATTGATTCTCAAGCTGGTTTTACATAAGAATCACCCGCAGAACTTTTGAACTTACAAAGGCCTGGGTTCCACCCAAAAACACTTAATTGAGAATCTTGAGAGTTAAATGCAGGCATTGGTGTTTTCGACCCTCGACCCTCGTGGAGCCTATCTCTAAAATCTGACTGCACTTGATAGTGATCCTGGAGAAACTTCAAAACATTATGGATATCAGGGGCCCCACTATATAACATTAAATATACAAACCTCCAATTATAAAATAAGTTCTGAGGATGTAATGTACAGCGTGGTGACTATAGTTAATAATACCGTATTATATATTTAGACGTTGCTAAGAGATCTTACAAGTTCTCATCACAAGGAAAAATTTTTTTAGAAAAAAAAAATCTATGGGAACGAGATCTGGAAATTGGTATCTTTTAGAAGCTCCCCATATAACTGTCATATACAGTCAAGGTTGAGAACCATTGCTCTACCAGAAGCCATTCGAATGGATTAAATGATCTCTCTAAGTCTGTTCTCTTGATGCAATTTATTTATTTATTTTTTTAAAGATTTTATTTAGTTATTTGACAGACAGAGATCACAAGTAGGCAGAGAGGCAGGCAGAGAGAGAGAGGAAGGGAAGCAGGCTCTCCGCTGAGCAGAGAGCCCGATGTGGGGCTCGATCCCAGGACCCCGAGACCATGACCTGAGCCGAAGGCAGAGGCTTAACCCACTGAGCCACCCAGGCGCCCCTTGATGCAATTTATTTTTTAAAGGTTGTGCTAAAAGATATAATTTTATGTGCACACTTTCCCACTTACCACGTTTTTATTATTTTTTTTAAAGATTTTTTTAAAATTTATTTGACAGACAGAGATCACAAGTAGGCAGAGGCAGGCACAGAGAGAGGAGGAAGCAGGCTCCCCGCTTAGCAGAAAGCCTGATGTGGGGCTCGATCCCAGGACCCTGAGACCATGACCTGAGCCTAAGGCAGAGGCCCAGCCCACCAAGCCACCCAGGCGCCCCCTTACTACGTTTATAATTCAGTTCAATTTTTTGTGACCTTGTGTTATTTTTACTTCCTCATTGGGGTGCATCCCCTAATGTGATCCTGTTGTCAATGATGAGGAGTGAATGCATTAACCACCACCGACGAAAGGGAAAGAGTAGGGTCAGACATGCACAAGGGGTGAAAGCCAACCGCAGGAAGAACTTTCAGGTCACAGGATAATTGACACAGTGCAACAAGCTGTTTCTTGTTAGAGAAGCCATAGCCACATTTGGAGAAGAGCAGGAACTCTTAGGATCTCTGCTGAGTTTGACTCCACCATCCAAAAGAGCATAAGGTGCAAATAAGACACAAGGTATCTTTGTCTTCCCATTTTAATTCTGTAGGTTATTGGATATCGGGCAAAGCATACAGGCATTGATATTTACTTGGTCTCTCTGGATAAACCAGTCAACACATAGGTTACTTAAAAATAACATACTATTTGTTTTGTCTCATTGGTCATTCAGATTTCAGTGAATGCTTTCCCAAAGGACATTTTCAAAGATTTTTTTGGTGAATGGAATAAACCTTCTGAGTTTGATGAATAAATGCTTATCTAGATCATCTTTGACAGTTACCTCTTGTTAATTTCCTGTTTGGAATCTACCACCAATGCTCTACTGAGAGTGGCTCTAGGGAACGCCATTTCTCCTCTATTCACATTTGCCACTACACTGGTCTCACAAACCAGTGTCACTGCCATCATCTAACAAGCTGCTTTGCCCCAGTGTTTCCTACATCTGATGCCATCCTACATACACAACAGCCAGAGATAATCAGACTAAAGCCCTGTCCCATCATATCATTAACCTGCCAGTTCTCCAAATTTCCATTAGGATAAAGTAAAAGTAACTTTGCATATTTTAAATCTTCCCCAAATAGATGTAACCTCTCTCTCCAATTTTTTTTTATGCTGGTCCCTGAGCAAACTTACAGTTCTAGTCAGTTGATTATCTCATTCCTTCCCAGATAGATAAAAAATTATTCCTATTGCTATAATATAGTAGCTCATGCCATCCCTTCCACTGCCCGCCTAATAGGGATCTATCCAAGTTAGATCCCTAGCTCAGAGTTCAGATGAAATCTCAAATCCTTCTTTGTAGTATTGATTACTTTTAAGGTTCTCTGAGTGATAAAGCTCACTACTACGGCACACACTGATCTTTCCTCTTCTGCCCTCCTGGTAAAACTTAAGTCCTTATCACAGATGTCAGCCCTTGTCTTTTCCTTGAGTAAAGGTGCTCACTCAAGCTCAATTCTCCAGAACTCTTTCTTCAGCTTTAAATATGTTCATTTATCTCCTAAATAAATTGTAACTTTCATGATGGCAGGGACTCACACTTTAACGTAGAACTAACTTCAAGGTAGGCACATTGCTATGCGTTTTGCATGGATTATTTAGATCACTTAATTCTACAATTTTAGGATGCAAACATTATTATTATCTGAGCTTATCAGACAAGGACAGTAAGATACAGAGGTTTTAAAACACTGGATATACCCAAAGAAAAGAGCCACTGAGTAGAAGAGCTGGAATTCCAATCCACCTCTCATTCCAAAGCCTATGTTTTTCTGACATCCAAAGTCTTCCACTCTTTAAATCTTTATGACTGAGTTGAAATGATTTAGACTTTGAAATCAAAATTCCTTTTTTAAGAAGAGAGATTTTTATGTTGAATCTTTCTCAGGCAAACAGAGCAACAGAACTCAATTAAGAAAAAAAAAAAGCACATGAATTTTCTTAAGTAGATAAATTAATTTCCTACTCACTAGAAATGGTTAATGTTGATGACCGTGGCATATCGCCAGCGTGTAATGAGTCTGAGAAATCAAAACCTTAGAGGTTGATCAAGCCACAACTCTGAGCTGGCGAAATGATTATTAGGAAGGATAGAGAAAAGAAAGATGGAGGGGGGACTTTTCCAAGGTTAATTACAGAACAAACATGTAGCAACAAGGCAGTGAGAACAAGGAGGTCTGGAATGTGCCATACGTTGAAGGGCTGGGACCAACACATTGCAGATATTGTGCAAATACAGCTCATTATTTAAGACACATTACCCTCTACATTCTCTAAAGGTCAGGGTCAACTTGATACTTGGACTTTATTTTCATTCTTTGTGAACTTACAAATGGTCTCTTGAGTACCTCTCTTAGTCTCTTTTTGCATAGTCTGTAGGTACTCTATTGAAAATATTCAGATTAATCATCTAAATTTGTCCAGGCTCTGGCATTTTCTTGGCATTGTGCCAAGTGGTAAAGAAAGTGCATAAATATAGGATATATATGGGTGTATATATCCATATCTACATATAGATGTATGTAGATATGGATATATATATGGATATATATATGGATATATATGGATATATACACCCATATATTGATATGTGTATGATGTACCTATCCATATATATGTGTATGTATACATATACAATATACATATACCTATGATATATGTATGTATATATGCACTCTATATACCTCTCTCTATATATAACTCAAAAAGATCACAAGCTCTCTAGGAAATGATACTATTTACTAAGCATCTATTATATGGTAAATAGGTGTATATTTTCTATAACCTAATAACTCTGCAAGATAGGTAGTAGCAACTTTAAGACATTTATATTGATTTTTGGAGGATAAGCATTTAATTCAGAAATGCAAAAAAGAGAGTCTTAGTTGAAGAGAGAAAAGACATGAAAGTGTACTGGGATGTTTTGCCCATGGTACAGCTATTCCTGCTTAGTAATTTAAGACATCTTCACTCTCCACAGGCAAAGGGAACTCCTTTATTGCAATGGGAGGGGACAGCCATTCCAGTGGTGGCCAAGCCACAAGCCTGTAAGAAGTCACTGCACTTGGACTATCTGCTAGGTATGGTTCCTGCTTTCACGCTGCTTCCATGAACATATTTTTATCATAGTCTCCACAAAGTACATTTCAACTTCTTTTTTTTTTTAATCTAAAAGGTAGATGAAACAATTGGATGTCTAGCAAACTTTGAAACACAAGGCCCCAAACCAGGCCAAAGCTAGAAAGGACAATAAAGACTGGTAGAAAATTCACTCTAAGGGAATACAGATTGTGGACCAAAAGACTGGATTCATCACCAAGACACAGATGAGGCACTTTCCAGGTAGGTACTCAGCTGCTATGGAAATTCTCCCTACTCAGGCGCCAGGATGATTCTAGAACCCAGGAGAACTCAGTTGTGTACTTTGAAATTGCAAAGGCCAGAACTCAACAACACTGATAAGTGTCCCACAGAATCTGTGCACCTGTTTGAGGGAGGAGACCTTTACAAAAAGACCTGTGAATCAGCCACAACCCCCATCCATCCAGCTGAAGTGGTCAGGCTTGTAACACCTTGGAACCACAGGTCCCTCCCACCCATCAGCCCCATGTCTCTTTCTCTTCAGGGCAATTTCAGTTGAGATTGCACAGGCCCCATTACAGTTACCCCCTTACCGAGCCTTCTGAGCAAACTGAAGCCTCATGTATTTGTCTAGAAACTCAGGACCCTCTCTCCCTCACTACAGGTAACAATTCAAGCTCTTCATTCCTATGTATGTCTTTATACTATTACTACTTACACATGTGTACCTAATAATAGGTACCATCATTCTTCATTTTAGAACATGAGGCATTATCAAGACTTTAGATTTTATTCTGGAAAGACAGAAAACTTTTCAAACATTTTAAGCCAAAATGTGGTATGAAATGACTGACATATTTTAAAGGCTCCCTCAGGTCGCCATATCCATATCAGACAATAAGAGGGTAACAGTACAACCCAGGGGACCACGAAGGAATTGCAACAATCTGGGTGAGAGATTGAGCACTTGGGCCAAGGGAGCCATTTTGGAGATAATGAGAGGTGGTCATATTTTGGATATGTTTCAAAAGTAGAGAAGTCAGGATTTGCTGGCAGATGGGATGTGGGCTCAGAGAAAGAGAAGAGCAAAAGATCACATCAAAGGTTTCAGACTCCATGTTGAAAAGGACAGATTCGCCATTAAACCAGATGGGGAATTCCATGAGTAGAGCAAGGTTTAGGGGAAAATGAGGAGTTCTGGTTTGAAATATCCAGATAAAGATAACAAGCAGGCAAATAGATGTGTGAATCTGAAGTAAAGGGGAGTGTCCAAGCTGACAGTGTAAACTTGGGAGTCACCAGGATATGGATGGTATTTTAAAATATGAACATGACCAGGTCATCAGAATAAATGCATCCAGACAAGAGGTTGGAAGACTGGGCCCTGGAGCACTCCAGTGTTTGGAGGTTTACCTAGCTCCTGCAAGTCAGTCCAGAGCTGGGTTTTACAGTGGTAGACAGGATTTTCTATTTCATAATAAGATACTGGTTTAACCTTAGTCACTTATTCAACTAAGGTGTCCTTAAACCACCCTAGATTAAATGCTTAATATGTCATAGTCTCAGACTATGTGAGTAACATTTTCAACCCCACCCCTCCCTGCTCCTGACTTAAGTGAGCCTGATGAATCTTCCAAAACTTCAGACATTTCATATAAGCACTCTTAGACTTCTAGCTCATTTGCTTCCTCATGGCTTTTTTCCCACTCATCACTTGGCATTGTCTTTCACTTGTACATATTTGCCTTGTTCGTGAGCCTGGCTCTGTATTTAGCTTTCATCTTATATTTTATCTCCGTATGCATTTGGATCAGAAGAGGTATGCCAAAGAGTAAGCTTACTCTCTACCTTGATCTCTTGGCTTCTACCTTTTGTAAGCATTCAGTACATTTGGCTTTTCCCTTCTTGAATGCTTCTCTGACAGTGGTTTTTATTACACTCACTTTCCTGATTTCTTTCTGACTGTCTGAATATTTCTTTGGCCCTTTGCAAGTTGTCTTCCTCTCCTAGCACTCTAAATGTGTGAATTTCTTGGGGCTTAATCCCAAACCCACATCTTTACGATCTACACTCTTTCCCTAGTCCATCTCGTCGATATCTCCAGTTTAAAATAACATTTTAAGATGTCATTATGCTGATGACTTCCATATTTATCATCTCTCTGCCTGACCCGTCTTTTAAACAGCAGATTTTTATATTTCGCTGCATGTACACTCAGTTCCTGGAAGCATCCTAAACTTAAATTCTCAAAAGTTAAATTTTTGATAGTTTCCTTCAATATGGTTTCCTTCCAGGGTTTCTGATTTCAACATTCCCCCAGTGGTTTATGCCAGAAACATAAACATTGTGGACATGCATCTCTGATGCTTCCTTCTCCTTCATGCCCACAGTCAGACCACCAACAAATCTTGCCAATTCAATCTCCAAATATATATGTCAAACCCATCCTTTTATAAATTAACTAGATAAGAAAACCCCCAAAGTTCCGTGAAACAACATGAAGTTAATGGAACCCCCTAAGCGTTGCAAGGTAAGTGGGTGTCATTTGATGTTGGATGTAGCAAAATAGAAGTGTCATACCTAAATCCCTTCCTTTTGGATCAGAAATGTAAACATTTAAGGTTAGAATGGATCCTAGGGACATCTTGCCTAGTCAGTGTCTTTGTCATAAAAAACAAAAACCCAGAAGGTGAATATCTGTTCCAACTTCCTATAGTTAGAGTTGAAAGACTCGATACTAGCACCTACCTCTCCTAATTCAGTTTGGTGTTCTTTCATGGAGCTATACTGACCGGAAGTCATGTCTGGGCTCTGATAAGTATGAGGCTAGTGCCATACAAATATTTTTTGTTACTATTTTCTAAAAAGTAATTCAAAGCTGGTTTTGTAGAAATTTTCAGCTCTGTAGTAGTAGTATAAATTTAACTTTGTCTTAGCATAAACATGATTTAATTTATGAAACACTGATCCGAAAATGAACAAGTAAATTAGCAAACAACTTGCCTGAAATACAGCTCGGACTGCAAATAATCCAATTGCTTGTGGTTAATGGTATTTGGATATCTGTGCAAGGTCTAAGATATTGGAAGAAAACTTCTGGGAAAGCAATGGCCTTTTGCCATCACCACCTCACCCCACCCTGGACTCTATTACTGCTTTCAGAACTATTCTCCCAGAACTACACGCTTCAAAGATCTGAGATTATCACCCTTTATTTGATAGGGAAGATAATCCTGTTGATGTTTCCTGCAACCAAATTGTCTACAAACCTGATCTACTTAAAATAAAATATGATAACAAAATTGTGCCTTTCAGTCTCTAAAGAACCCAATAATAGAATGAACAAAATGTAATTGAGGTAATCTGAGAAAAGATTAAGGCAGTTGATGACAAAATTATTTCCTTACAGAATAGAGTTGTATTGATGAGTGAAAGCTCAAATTCTCCATTCTTTACCCGAGTTGAATCCTATTATTACTCTAGTTTAAGTAGATCTTTGCAATTAAGCTGTCATTGATATAAAACTGAGTGAGACCTTTTATTATTTTTAAATGCTAAGCATGAAATTTTAGACAAATAATATTTTTTATAGGAATGAAAGTAAAAAACTTTGTAATAAACAGCAAAATTAAGCCTACTTCTCCAAGATGAAATTGCCTGAGACTATTTGCAAAAGAAGATCCACTGAGACAATAATAAACTTTATATTGCCAAATATCTAATTTTGGCTGTGTGCTTTTAAATCTTATGGTGTGGATAGCCAGGGTTAAAAACATAGATTTTAGATTCATGAAGATATGGTTTAAACCCAGCCTCAGTCACCACCTCAGGACACTGAACAAACCACTTAAAATGTACGTGCAAATGCCCAGGGGCCCCGCCACACAAAACCACTCAGCATTACCTGAGGTCATCTTACTTCCTTGGGTTTCCGCACACTTGTGCCTGATGCCTCCTTTCTCACTCTTCTGAAGCCTACACCACTGCGTCACCTGCTAACTGTCCATCTGTTAAGATTTAGTTCAAGTGGTACCTCTTTCAGGAGCTCTCTCTGACCCAACAAAATTTAGGTTTGGACCCGGTATAGCTCAGTTCTAAGGCTTATTAAACTCTGTTTCAACTCTCAGCTGTATTGTCTTATGAGCTCTTTCAAGGCAGGGATTTTGACATTTATCTTTGCATCTTCCACACCTACCATGGGGTTGGGCCCACAGTAGGTATGCAACGTATTTGGCAAGTTGAAAAAGGAAAAGCTGAAAGTAGAATGGAGCCAGAGAAGCTAATGAAAATTCACTGAAGTTAGAAAGCTCTTGAACTCTAGCTGGTGATGGTAAGTGCCTATGGATTCACAGTCACTTACATTCAGCCAGTATTAGGAAAATAAGGCAAAGATCAGATGATAGAAGTTGCAGGTTACTCCTTGCTGTTCATTTTCTGGTCCCTTGCAGTTGAAACCTGTAGTATCTAGCCAAGCTCTCTTTCAGGATAACTCCCGGGCCCATCTTGTGATCAATTGTTTTGTGTGTGTGTATGTGTGTTTTTAAATCCATTCATGGCTTGCAGTGACAAGAAAATAGGTTGTAAAATATCAGACGCTTCAAATCTTCTCTCTCCTTTTCTTCACCATAAGCCACTGAAAAATGTTTCTTCTCTATGGGTAGTAAAGCTGAATAACCAAAGATCTGACTCCAACCTCAGATCTAATCCTGAAGCCTAATCATTACATAAAGAAGCAGTGAGTTTATGAGACAAGTTTAATTGGGCAAATAAAGAGTCCGTGAAGAGAAAGCAAGTATCAGCCATCAACTATTCTGTCTTAGAAAACAGAGTATGTGTATGGGTTCTCCTCAGTTGCAGAATCCATCGCAGCCCTGTAAACATTCCATGCTAATAAGGAGACACTTGGGCAGAACTGCTATCTATGTGTAATTTAAAAAAAAAAAAAAAAAAGTGCCTGAGGTAAAGTTACTTACTAAGGTTTTCCTACACTTTAGCCCTTGGGAAATCATTTTTTAAAAGTTAAATAAGATAAAGTAGATTGAAGGAAGTCACTGTTTCAAAATGTAAATGCGTGACATTTAGCATCTGCATTTCTTTAATGAGTGAGAATTATGTTTCACAATGTTCTGTTAATGCTGTTATGCAGATTAGTACAGACCTGGGGACCAAAAGAAATAAGGCATAGCCTAAAGAAATGAATTAGAAACCAATTAAAACAACTGTCAGGTTTAGGCTATGAAGCCCCCTGCCCCCAGACACGTCCTTATTAGAAATGAAGAGAAGCAGGTGAACATGTTTTGCAAGACAATGTACTTTTTCAACTTGACTATGAGACATTTATTAAGTAAGATTCATCCTAATTTCAGAATAAAATCAAAGTACTGAAATCTCAATATTAGGATAAACTAAAGCAACAAATAACATTAGAATCATAAAGTATCACTCCTCTTTGTTAACTGACTTTTAGAGGCCTGAAATTTTATCTCCAATTTTATTCTTAAAGTTATCATTTAGGAAACAGAAACATATACTTCAATAGAATTATAATTTCCTCCTGTTCCTCAAGTTCCCAATTCTTAGTTAAGGAAGCAGTTATTTCCTTGTTCTGTAGCTCCATTTGAAAACTTGGTCAGGAGTGGTTTTTCTGGGTCACACAGCAAGGAAAGGGCTCTTTTCACATGCTCCTCAGAGATGCTGAAAGATGCTAAGGACACAGCATGTTTGCAACAGCTGAGGGATCCATAGATCAAATTAGGCATCTCCGACTCAAGTTAAGAGTGCAAAGAGGGCTTCGGAGGGCATTTTCTCCTGAGATTTCAAAAGTCTTGGGGGCATATACTTAAGGGCAAGGAGGAGAATAAAGAACAGTTGTTTTTCCATCTTACCAGCTCACTCTGGAAGCACGTGGAAGAAACCGGGCATGCTTAGTCTGGAGAAGTGTTGGCCTCACAGGGACATGGTACTATTGCCAACTGTGTGTGTTTGGTGGAAGAGAGGGTAGACCCTCTGTGTGCACGCTTGAGAAATAAAACAAGGATGATGGAGGAGTTACAGAGAAACAGAGTTGTTCTCATGACGCAGAAGACTTTCCTACCAGCCTGAGATGTAAGCTTCCTTTGGAAATTGTGGTCTCCTCATTACTGGAGGGGATTCAATATTGTCTAAACAGCCATTTATTGAATATTTCAAAAAGGAAACTCCTATGGGAGTAGGGCATGTTGATCTATTGTTCCTTGAGACTTTTTTCCTAACAATAATAGTCTCTATTTCTTTGAAGAGTAAAGTACTATGCAGAAAACTTTTGCTTCAGGTCATGGTGGAGTAACTAGTACTGGATCAGCCCTTCTGATATGAACTATTTATTTATTTATTTACAATTTTTATTTATTTTTATTTATTTTTATTATTAAATAAATAATAAATTTATTTATTTATTTATTTGACAGAGAGACAGAGATCACAAGTAGGCAGAGAGGCAGGCAGAAGGAGAGGGGGGAAGCAGGCTCCCTGCTGAGCAAGCAGCCTGATGCAGGGCTGGATCCCAGGACGCTGGGATCATGACCTGAGCCGAAGACAGAAGCTTAACCCACTGAGCCACCCAGGCGCCCCGAGATACGAATAATTTAGAGTGAATAAAATACACAAACCAACTAATTTTAGACTTTGGACAAAAACAAACAAACAAGCAAACAAACCACAACAGCAAAAAAACATTGCAAGACTGTGATCTCTGAAAGGAGTGAAACGATGAGATAAGCCCTGTGATGTCCCCAGGTTTCTCCTTGGAGGCATTCTCTAGGCTGTGGTGCAAAGACGGGGAATCCAGTGAGAACCACAGCAGCCTCCCTAAATTGAGGAAACATAAAGCAGCACTTGGGGAGGGTTAGGCAACTAGAATCTGTGGGGCTCAGTGGAAAGAAAGAAAAAAAAACTATTCAGAGAAATAACCCCCCAAATCTGCAAGGAGTCTCAAGTTTTTGGTAAATGTTAAAAAAAAAAAAAAGTTTGCACTGCGTACAGTGAGATGCTACAGTCAAAACAAAGAACTCCTGGAGAAAGAAAACTCATTAGCTAATGATAAACTGAAAGTCTTCGTCTGTTTGGGGAGTGATAACAAAATACCAGTAACTAGGTAGCTTATAAATAAAACAAACTTATTTTCTATGGTTTCTAGAAACTTATTTCTTACAGTTCTAATAGTTTTGAGTGTCTTAACTTACACCAGCATCAAATCAAAAGTCTAAGTCAAAGTCTTATCTGAATATTATCTAAGTCAGATAACGGTAATAGGATTCATCCTGAAGCAAATTGCTTTCCAGGTGTGAACGTATGAAGTCAAACAAGTTGTGTGCTTCCAAAATACAAGTGCAGCAAAGACACAGGATAAATACTCCTTTTCTATTCCAAAGGGGAACATTAGAAAAGAAGAAAGAGGTAACAGGTCCTTAGCAAATCTTAAACTTTATGGTCCACTAGGACAAAGGTCCAGCCTTTCAAACTCATTAGACAGACTGTCCTGCCCCAACAGCTTTCCAGGGCACAACTTCTATTGCACTTTGCAGCTCTCATGGATTGATCACATGCCTATGGCTCTCCCAGGTGGGATTCTGGGGGTGGCCCCATCCCAGAGTGTCACCTCTGTGCAGTGGTCTCCCCCTTACCCACAGTTCCAAGCAGACACGTCTTTCAAAAGCTAGGTGGAGATAGTCATGCCCCAATGACTCTGCTGGGTGGGGGTTTGACCCCCACAGCTTTGGGTGGGGTTTGTCTGGCCTGTTGAAACCCAGGCAATGACCCCCATTTTTGAAATTGATGAGGCAGCTCTAATGACCTCTAAATCACCTTTGGGATCCTTCTTCCTCTGTCATAAAGAATTTTGCACATTCACAGCTCAGTAGCTTTGTGGTTCTGTCCTATAAAAACCTAATGAGTCTGACAACGTTCCTTCAATTCTTTCTGACTCCTTTCTCCTGAGTTTATATTGGCTGGGGTGACTGATTAAGTTTGCTGTTCACACACATATGCATCTCCTTATCAAAGGGTCACTTGTTCACACTCTTAGTGTCCTCTTCCAAATACACTTTCTCATTTCATGCAATAGGGATAGGCTGAGAAATTTCTAAAATTTTAAATTCTGCTTCCTTTTTGGTAATTCCATCTTCAAGTCATTTTTTGTCCTCATTTTACTATTAGCATTCAAGAGAAGCCAAGCTGCACCTTCAACACTTTGCTTAAAAAATAGCTTCATCCAAATATCCAATTTCATCCCTCACAAGTTCTACATTCTACAAGACACTAGGACACGAACACAATTAAGCCAAGCCCTTTGTCTCTTTGTAACAAGGATGGCATTTCTGCCATGTTCAATAACATCTTCCTCATTTCTGTCTGAGACCTCATTAGAATGGCCTTTACCATCTATATTTCTACCAACATTTTGTTCACAACCACTTACATATTCTTTAAGAAAATTCGGGCTTTCTCTATATGTCTCTTTTCCTTTTGGGCTCTGAAGAGAATTGAATTTAGGGTTCCATTCATGGCAACAAGGGTTTGCTCCAGCTTGTACCTCCAAATCCATCCAGCCTCTATCCATTACCCAGTCCAAAGGCACTTCCTCATTATTAGATATTTGTTACAGAAGCAACCCAACTTCTTGATACCAATTTTCTTTCTTAGTCCATTTGAAATACTATCACAAAATACCTCAGACTGAGTGGCTTACAAACAACAGAAATTTATTTCTTGCAGTCCCAGAGGCTAGGCAAGTCCAAGATCAAGGTACTAGCATGGTCATATTCCAGTGAAGGCTTTCTTCCTAATTCATAGGCAATGACTTCTCATTGAGTCCTCTCATGATGGAAAGGGCAAAGGATCTCTCTAGAGCCTCTTTTAATAAGGCATTAATCTCATTCATGAGGGCTCTGTCCCCGTGACCCAAGCAACTCCCAAAGTCCCACTTCCTAATACCATCATATTGGCTATTAGGATTTCAACATATGAATTTGAGGGGACACAAACATTAACACCATAACACTGAATGACAATTGAAACTTGCAGACCAGAAGCACATGGAGACATTGGAGTTCCAACCAGCCAGAGTGGCGCGAGCTCACTGAATATGCTGGGCATCCAGTAGAGATCCCAAAGCTTATGTGTTAGATGTAGAATTAAAGGAGTATGTTGGGGTGCCTGGGTGGCTCAGTGGTTTAAAGCCTCTGCCTTCAGCTCAGGTCATAATCTCAGGGTCCTGGGATCGAGCCCCGCATCAGGCTCTCTGCTTGGCAGTGAGCCTGCTTCCTCCTCTCTCCCACTCTGCCTTCCTCTCTGCCTACTTGTGATCTCTGTCAAATAAATAAATAAAATCTTTTAAAAATAAATAAATAAATAAATAAAGGAGTACATTAGTAAAAACTACACTAGACTCACCATAGCAAAGCATTCTTTTAAAGCTTGAAAAGATCAAGCTGTTCTATAAGTGAATTGCCTGCTGAAGTGGAAATAGATTTTATATGTATAATCAAGCCTTAAAGGAAAAGAAGGCAGAAATTGAAATTGTATATTAAAATTAGAACATCTAGAGCTGAAAAATTCAATATCTGAAATGAAAATATTTCTAGATAGTAAAAACAAACTACACACTGTGAGAGAAAAGAGGAGGGAATTTGATGATAGAATAATAGAAACTAATCTAAGAAAATAGAAAAAGAAATGCTGAAACAAACAACTGAACAAGCAAAGCAGAGACTTATGCCCTGTAGGATAATATAAAGCAAACTAACAAGCATGTAATCAGATCCCATGAAGGATTCAGGGGTCGGAAAACATAAAGAAAAACTGAGCAAACATTTTTTGTATTTGATGAAAAATATCAATATATCGATCCAAGAATATCATTGAATCACAAGAAAATAAACACAAGAAAAGTTACAAGCCATATCAAAATAAAATTTCTTAAGAACACTGACAAAGAGAAAATCTTAAAAGTAGCCAGAGGCAGGGTAGCGGGGAGGTTGGGAGGGTGAGGAAGAGATTACAAACAGAGGGAAACAGAAAGAATTTCTTACCGGAAACACAGCAAACTAAGAAATGACAAAATGATATTTTTAAAATGCTGAAAGGAAAAAAAAAAATGTATCATTATAATTAAATACTATATCCAGCAATTAAATATAGTTCTCAAAAATTAAAATTTAAAAGATTTTCAGAAAAAAATAACTAAATGAATTCTAAATAACTCATAAGTCAAAAGAAAAATAACAAGAGAAATTAAGAAAAATTCTAAACAGAAAGATAATGAAAATACAACATACAAACTTTATAAGATGCATCTAGTACAGGGCCTAGAGGCAAATTTATAGCTTAAATGTCTACATAAGTAAAGTAGAAAAGTCTAAATGATCTAAGCTTCTACCTTAAATTGGAAAAAGAAAATCAAAAGAAACATAAGGTAAGTACAATGAAGAAAATGAAATCATAAAGATAACAATAAAATCAAAGAAATGTAAAAAAGAATACAATACAGTAAGTCATCAAAAGCAAAAGTTGGTTTTCTGCAAAGATCAATCAAGCTAAAATTTACATGAAAAGTAATGAATAGTCAATAACCAAGAAAAGTGAAATAAATTTCCCACCAGAAATCAGGCTTTATTATAAAGCAATAAAATACAACACTCTATAATTTTAAGATAGGCTAAAACAAAGAAACCAATAAAGCAAAATAGAAAGTGCATAAATAAACCATTAAAGGATATTCAATATAAAAGAGAAGTGCCATTTTAGATCAGTAGGGAAAATATTGATTATTAAGTACAGAGTGCAGGAAAAACTGGTTAGTCTTATAGGAAAACATTAAAGTTTATGCCTACTCCACACCATGCAAAAAAAGTCAATTCCAGATCTATCAAAAACTTAAAAGCAGAAAGAAACTGCAAAATTTCAGAAGAAAATATTGGAGATTATCTTTAAGAAGCTCAGGGAAGGATTTTTAAACAAGATATAAAAAAGCATAAGCCATGAAAGAAAAGATTGATGAAAAAATAAAATGGAACCCCAAAACTGGTAGAATATATTCCTGATGAATAGGATTAGCAAAGAACTAGCATCTAGGATATTTAAGAGGTCCTAAATATTAATAAGGAAAATACAAGCAAGTCTCTGAACAAGTTGTTTGCAGAAGTAAAAGACATACATATTCCCAAGAAAATATTTAAAAATGTGTTCAAAATGAAAAAAAAAAAAAAAAAACCCTCACAATGAGAATCTATTTAATGGTCATCAGATGGGAAAAAATTATAGAGTTTTATAAAAACATGATGCATTTGGAGCTATCCTTGGTTGCTGGTAGGAATAAACACTACATCCACCTTGGGGAAAAAATTTAGTGATAGCTATTAAGTTTGAAAACATGTAGTAAAATTATATGATAGCCACAAAAATAAATGTATCCTTAGAAGAAAAATACTTAAAACAAATAGTAAATGGAGAACTTAAACAAAAAAAGTGCAAAAATTTGTTTATTGAAACAAAAAATTAAATTAGAATGGTAACTTTATTTGAGAAAAAATATGAACCACATATTTACCTTGACAACAATTACAGTGCACAATGATGTTTCAGTAGAGACAAATTATTATGTGCCAAATAACAGATTCAAAGTAGCAGAACAAAATTCATTTTAAAAAAGGAGGAAATTTAGAGAAATATAATTTTTTAGTTTGAGAAATATTAAAAGAGATCAATAGACTTTATCAATTCAAATGCAGAGAAATTAACATAGATCATTGACTATTAGAGTTATTAAACATCAGTTTATAGATATATTGAAATTTCTACTTTAAAAAATTGAACATGTCTCTTTTTCCAACATATATTTTTTACCAAATTTACTCATGAGCTATATCTCAAAGAAAGCTTTAAAAATTCAGAATCTAAACAAAACTAACACAAACAACATTGGCAGAGAATATAAAATTTACCTACAAACCAATAACCTCCATATGTATAGACAACGACTAATTAGCAGTTGCCATAGGAAATTTCTCTTACAATTTTTCCCCTCTGTCCCAATATTTAGGAATAAACTTAACAAGACATGGGCAGAATGTATATGATGAAAACTTAAAAACATTTTTGATAAAGACAGAGATTTAAATAAATGGGAGGAGGTACTTGTCCTTGGATAGAATGCTTTCCATTATCATAAAGATATCATTTTTTTCAATTGAATGCATAAATTCTGTGCAATTCCCCCCCTTCCTCCACACACACACTCCTCATCAAGATGTTTTTGAAGATTATATGAAAAAATAAACATGAAAGAATAGCTTGGAAAGTTCTGGAAAAGAAGAAAAATAAAGAAAAAGTCACCAGGATGGCCATTTGGAAAAAAGATAAAACTGGATTCCTACCTCCCACAATGCACCAGAAAAAATACCGAATGAATCTGAAGTGGAAGTGTACATAATGAGACCATATAACTATTAGCAGAAAACACAGGCAAATTTTTTATAATCTTGGAGCAGAGGAAGCCTTTTCAACTAGATTCACAATCCAGTTGCAATAAAAGAAAAGACTGGTAAATCTTGCTAAGCAGAAACAAATCACATATCAAAGAAACCATAAGCCAAACCTAAAAAAAAAAAAAAAAAAAAGCACTGCAAAAAAAAAAAAAATCTCAGGTATCACAGAGAAAAGACTGATTTCCTAATACATAACACATGTTTCACTAAAAAGGAAAAAGTATCAAAAGCTTAGAGAAAAATGGACAAAAAACCACAGAAACGTAATTCCGGAAAAAGGACTTACCTCTGGTGTTAATAAGTATACAACTTTACTCACAATAAGAGAAATGCTAATTAAGTCTGCTGTGTGACACAATTTCTTAACTATCAGACTGGCACAAATTTTAAAGACTATCACCCCATTCTTGGTGAGGCTGTGGAGAAACTGGCATTCACAAATTGCTTGTGGGCATGCAACACTGTACAATCTCACTGGAAGGACTTCGGCAATGTCTAGCAAAACTACACACGTGTTTACCCTTTGACCCAACAACCCCACTTTTAGGAATTTGCCTGAAGCTGCTGTCCCACAGATACAAAACCAAAGTTACAATATTCATCATTATACATGATAGCAATATAGGAAATGACCCAAAAGACCATTCATTCATAGGAGACTGAGTAATGACAGTAGAACCATAAAACAAAGGAGTGTGAAATCACAGAGAGAGAGAGAAAGAGAGAAACTGATAGGAAGTTATTCAAAGCTACGTAGACAAAAAGCAAAGCATAGGGTAACATGCTTCCATTTTCAGTGAGAGAGAACAGACAGTAAGGATACGTATCCATTTGCTTATTTTTGCTACAAGAAGTTTAGGAAGAATAAACCATAAATTAATGAACTGGGTGGCTGTGGGGCAAGAGAAAGGTCTAGTAGGGACAGCACTCTAGATAGAACTGGAGACAAAGGTTGATATTCTTACCATGGATCAAGATAGCCCTTGTGTGTTGTTTGCATGTTTGTTTGTTTGTTTTTCCCATGATGCTTTTTGTTTAATTGCTCTTTGCTGCCTCTGGTTCTCCAGTTGCTACTTAACTACCTTTTTCATCCTGGCCTCCCTGCCCCCACAGCAAAGGATACATTTCTTTTTATTTGGACTTGAAAAATAAGGTTGTGACTCTTTTTTCCCCCCTGAAGCAGAATTACCCTATAGGATTACCAAAGCAATTTTCCCCTTTCCTTTCCGCTCTTTCCATGCCAGGTTTATATGTGTGGAGAAACACAGAGAATTTCTCCAGTTGTGAAGAGCAGAAACTTAAAATAGAGTTTGTTGAAATGTAGTTGAAATTGGAATCCAGGAGAGCCGGGAAGTCATCTGTGTTTTTTTATAGGGTAGTGAAAAGAAAATAATACCAAATCATTCAGCTAGGAGATAACACACCTAATTTTCTCTTTTTCTGTGAATATTTAGGGGTTATTTCCACACAAGTAAAATACATTTGAAAAATGATCAGCAACTTCAGATAGTTATATGTAAGTTCAAAGAGTTTTTGCTCTCTGCTTAAGTTTTGCCCATGTATTGATTGTGGCAAACTGCTGGTGTGGTTAAGAAATATTCTCTGGGAAAAAGCAAAATTGCTATCAGGGATAAGGTGCTGAAGAGAAGATTTTTGACCAATTTTTCCTCAGCCAGAAAAGAGCCACTGACAGCTCACCTGGTGAGCAGGTCCTTCTTGGTATCGTATGTTTCTCTACCAAGGAACATTCTGGGGGGGGAAGACATGTTGCCTGCTGAGGCCTTTAGTAAATCCGAACTCCTTGCCCCTGCCCTACAGGACCTGTCTCTACTTCTATCTGGACACTCTCTTGTATCGTGCTTTCCCTATATGCTAGCATGACGTTTTTCTCAAACATACCACATGTATTACTACCTGAGGCCTGTGCCATGGCTCTTTTCTCCACCTGAAATGTTCTCACATATCTTGGCGTGGCTGGCAGCTTCTTATATTTCAAGTTGCAGCTCAAAAACTTGCACCTCAGAAACCACCCAGCCAACCTCTAGGCATCCCACTGCTCCATGTTATTCTTTTTCTTTTTTTTGTCAGGATCTTATCCCTATTTGAAATTGTCTGATTATATGTGCTTATTTTCATATCTGTGTGTGTCAGGGTCTACTAGGTGTGGTCTCCAACAGGGTGAAAACTGCATCTGTCTTGTGTACTGCTGGCTGAAACTCCAACTTCCGGAACAGCACAAAGTTGTCCCCGATCACAGCCTGTAGTAGGCCTTCAGTAAGTACTTGTTGAATGGGTGACTGAAGGCATCACAAAATGCCAATCTTTTTTTAAGAGTTGTGGTAGGTAGAATAATGATTCCCTAAAATGTCCATGTCTTCATCCCCAGAACCTGTGAGTGTGTCATTTATGGCAAAAGGGGCTTTGCAGGTATGATTAAATGAAGGATTTTGAGGGAGATACGGTGGGGCCAAGGTAATCACAAGGGTCTCTATAAGTTAGATTTGGTCAAATCAAACTGAAAGAGATTGGAAGATACCACACCATAGGCTTTGAAGATGGAGGAAGTGGCTACCAACCAAAGAATTCAGGTGACTTCTAGAACTGGAAAAGGCAAGGAGGCCGATTCTTTCCTAGAGCCTCCAGAGGGAATGAAGCCCTACTGACACCTTGATTTAGCCACACAAGACCTGTGTCAGACTTCTGACCTCTGAAACTACATGGTAATAAATATATGCTGTTGGAAGTTATTAAACTGAGGGTCATTTGTTACAGCAGCGATAAGAAACTGAGTTGACCCTGCCCAATGTATTAGTACCATACCTACATTAGCTCTGTGTAGTAGGGTTTTCCAAAGAAATAGAACTAGCAGGGTGGTGTCTGTGTGTGTGTGTGTGTGTGTGTGTGTGTGTGTGTGTGTGTGTGTAAAAAGAATGACAGAGACAGAAAGAAAAAGTTATTTTAAGGAACAGGCTCATGTGATTGTGGAGACTGGCATGCCCAGAATCTGTAGGGTCGACCAGCAAGCTGAAGACCTGGGGAAGAACTGATGCTGCAGCTTGATTCTAAAGACATTCTGTAGGTAGAATTCCCTCTTCCTAGGGGATCCTGAGTCTTTTTTTTTTTCCCTAAGGCCTTCACGTGATTGGACGAGGCCCATCCACATTATGACATGAATCTGTTTGACTCAAAGTCTATGGATTTAAATGTTAATCTCATCTAAATAAAAACTTTCAGGCAACATTCAAACCCATGTTTAGAAAGAATACCTAGGTACTTTGGCCTAACCAAGTTGACACAAATTAACCATCAGGTCAGAGAGAATGCTACATAGCTACTATCATCTCAGTCACAATGTTATTGTTGCTGCCCTGATGTAAATGTTTGTTCTTCAGGAGTCTCAGGGACAAAAAGTACGTAGAACAACAAAATAAAAAATAACAAATTATTTAAGCAACTTTTCTCACATGGCATCCTCCACTGGGCTGGTGACATCTAGGTTAAACTACATGTTTTCTAAGACTCAGTCCCCCATGTAGAGAATCCAGGCTTTCAGATTTCTTCTCGAATGGGGAATATGAGGAAACACCAGTAAGCTCCACATTTCCACCCACATTTTAAGTAGATTTGTATGGTGGGGTTTTGTGTGCATGCATGTGTCTATGTTACTCAGAATCTTCCTTTTTTATTTAGCCAAATTATCTTAATTGGCTTGGAAGGAGCAAGACCTCCAAGATATTCTGGTATGATTTTGAAGCTGCTGGCAGCCCCCATATGAAGTCTGAGAACGGAATGGACCTAGAAGAAGTAGATGGATAGATAGAGGCAAGTGTACATCTGAACATAAGTTCTACCTGAAGCCAATGCTACTCCTGGACTTCTCAATTATCTACATCAATAAATTTCTCCATTTGCTTAAACCAGTTTGAGTTGAGCTTTTAATCATTTTCGAGTAAAAGAGTAATGTTATATTAAAGTTAATTCCTTCAATGGTGTTTTGCAAAAGCTAGTAGCTAGAATGTGACATTGGCTGAAGTAAGGAGATAGGTCTATAAAAATTTCTGGCTAACATGTAAAATAACTCCCAGGCCCCTGAAAATACCAAAATGAAGTGGGTTCCAAAAAAGCATCTTGAAAGAGCATCTTCCCCAGTACCCAACTCTTGAGCAAGACAAGGCACAAAGGAAATCCTTCCACAAACTGGAAACAGGAGCGATAAGAAAAAAAAATGATGATGGGCAATGATCTCAGAGAGTAAAACCAAGGTCAACCAGACCGAGTGACCAAAGTTTTCCCTGTCAAGGCAATGAGTCATTGCTTTCCCTGCCCCTAGACTAAGATGCATACCATGACCTGGAATTCAGTGTGCATTGTTTTCTACCCACCCTGCTTTCTAAATAAATGTTTTGGTTACAGTTACCTTGTCCTTTTTCCACCATTGTTCACTGCATGTGTTGAAATGGTTAAACTTACTAGTTAGTCATGGGACAATAGACTACCATTATGCACTGACTATCTTGGGCTAGTTAAACTTACTCATTAACCATGGGTCAATCAACCATGAGCACCAACATCCTAACATGACTTGGGAAGGCTGCACATTACTCAGAGATGTTGCACTTGAAGATGGAAACATTAACTAGATGAGACCTTGAACTCTGTCCCTTTGAGGTTTCATGTTTGGGAGAAAAATGAAAGGAATGTATGGAGTTTTTATGTGTTGTTCTTGCCACTCACTATTCTATTCTCTCTTCTTATGGCCACAATGCCCTGACTGTCCCACACTCAGCTTGGGTGCTCGGCCTGAAGCTTACTCGCCTGTCCTTCAGAGGTACAGTGTGGGACCAAAGCTAAGTCATCTGTTCATTCCACTTCCCTGGTCATAGTGCGTGGGCCATAGACAGGGATACAAACCAAGGCTGCCTAATCAGGGCAGTGAGACTCAATTCTCAAACTACTGAATGGGCAGACTCTCTCTTTTGTGTGGTTGTAAGCCAGAATCTTCTAGGAAAGGAGGTGTGGTGATGAGAGAGACAGAGAGAGAGTTTGAGAGAGACAGAAAGAGAGAAACCAACTCCAAAGAAACAGAACCGAGAAATAAATCTGGCGACATCATCTGGACAAGGACTCAAGCTCTCCTCAAAATAATTCTCTCCCCAAACAAATATATCTCTAGATACATCAGTCATATATTATTAAATCCTTTTGGCTTACGTTTTCAGTTGCTTTCAAACAAAAGTATTCTCACTAATAATAACCCCCTTATCCTGTGGGAGTAACTTTTGCTAGGAAGGCTGAGAAGATGAAGCCTTCTAGAACAAGAGATTCTCCAACCTGATATTCTAACTGCTGTTCTTCACCGTAGTTGAAAATCTTGGTAGCTGCTTCCGTCAACATCCTCCATGAGTGAAGGACTTATCCTTTCCAGCTTTTGGTGGAATCAACTCGCAGCCACGCTTGCCTTCTCACCTTCACACAAAGGAGCTTAGCATGGGTCCCTCTGCAAGTGACTGCTACAATGCCATAGGGCGGGGGAAAAAAAATTAAATGTTTGTTTTTTAACCTGTAAGTTGTTCATTAAGAACATTGGGAAAGAAAGGCTTGATGATTCTTAGAATTTTAGAGCTGGAATGTAATTTAGCATTTATCTACCAATTCAAATTTATGATTTACAGATAAGAAGTTCATTGAATAAACCATGAATCGATTAAGATTATGTACAACTGTGAAAAACAAAAGACCCAAATGCATCTTAAACAAGATGGATGATATTTTTCTACTATCTGGACAGAATATGAGGATTAGCGGTCTTGGTGGAGACTGTAATTTGCCACTAAAACACTATACCCTTCTTCTATTGTAATAAAATGGTCACTGGGCACAGGAGCTGATTGTCCAGCTGAGAATTTCTTAGGTTTCCCAGCATGCAGGTGTGGCCGAAAGGCTACGGTCTCACCCAAACCGTGTGAGCAGAAGTGATAGGTGGCTTCTGTCATTGGGTGTGTGCTCCTTGCGCTCTTTTCTTTCCACTGGCTTGACATAGTAAAAATTAAGTAAGCTAGAAACCGCATATTTAGAATGGCAGAGTGCCCTAACAGTCTGGGTCCCTGGGTGATTTTTTTTTTTAAAGATTTTATTTATTTATTTGACAGAGATCACAGGTAGGCAGAGAGGCAGGCAGAGAGAGAGGAGGAAGCAGGCTCCTTGCCGAGCGGAGAGCCCGATGCGGGGCTCGATCCCAGGACCCTGGGATCATGACCTGAGCCGAAGGCAGAGGCTTTAACCACTGAGCCACCCAGGTGCCCCCCCTGGGTGATTTTTGAGGCGCTCGGTCTTATCCAAACCAGGAAAAGGAAATCAATTTCTAATTTGTTTTAGCCATCAGAGTGAGGGGCTCTTTTTTCTAAAGAAGCATGGCTTTTATCACAATTAATACAGCAGTCCAAAGCTAGCATAGTACTAGTAGGGTATCTGAAATCACAAACCTTTCAATACTGTTGATTTACTTCACTTGATTTCCATTAAAGACATGACTCATGACCCAAAATTGTTCTATAAGCACCCACCATTAGATGTAAATTTCAAGCATCAGGAAGGGGTGGAGGAAAAATATATAAAAGATGATACTTTCCCTTTTTAAAAGGGAATTTTCCAAAATACCATGCTGGGACTCTTCTTGACCCAATCAGAAATGATCAGCAAGGTCTTTTGTCAAAAAAAAGGCAATATTCAAGGTCTGAACATGATAGCCTTGCCTTAAACATCATCACAAATTCTTAGGCATAGCCTGCGTACCCACTGGTTTCTGTGGGCGTGAGAGAATATTCTGATTTATTCTTCTCTAAACATGAATTGCTTCTCATGACAAAAGGCGGAAGTGTCACATTTTCTTTTCATTTAAATGGATCTTTTTCTTTATATGAGAATCTCATGTACAAAACAAATACAAATTATGCTCCAAAATAATTTCTTAATAATAATACTTGAACCTTTATTTCCATATTAATCATCCGCTATGTATAGCCCTCCTGCCAGGTGTCAGGTGCTGCTCTAACACCTGGCATCATTCACTCATTTCATCTTCACAAGTACCTTATAAGGTAAGTCTTAGTGATTCCATCTGACTCATGAGAAAGTCGAAAATCATAAAGCATAAGTATGGAATGGGAGTAAACCCAGTGTTTACTGAAACCTGGTGTTCCTTCCCACTTCTGTGTTCCATGAGGCCATAAGATGATTTGCACCTCCTTCCTGCAAGTCCCTCTGTGATTTCTCTAGCTGCCCCATTTCTCTCAGCCCAGGGCAGCTCAAAGAGTGCAAATCCATTATCAGTACCCAGCTTCAGTTTTAGGATACTGTAAATTTTAAACTCAGTTCTGCTTCACTCTGGCCCATACTCGGTCATCCTTTTTCTTGAGAAAAGACTAGGTGATACATTTCTTACCTGATTGCACCCTCTCTCACCCCATGAGGTGCAAACCTCCCAGACACGACAGAGACAAATTATTCAGTTGAGTACAGGAAAGCTGACAACAGCATTGTTCTCAGTTTCCCAGGACTGCCCTCCATCGTGTGCTGATGCCGTATTCTGGGGCTGTCCTGGTAGGGGTATAAATTTTACTACCCCCAGGAGCTGCCATGAGAGCTTGTTAAACAAGACAAGAATTATCATTTTCATTCAATATGTCTTCCCTTTGGAAATGCTTTATGGCTGACTTGGGCATTTCCCCTAGCAAACCGTTCTCTCTTTTAGGGAAATGGAGATAAAATACTTGACATTTATTTCATGGAGTGATTCGGAATAATATCATGGAAAATTTCTGAGACATTTCTCAAGCTAGTTGGAGGGAACATGGAGTGGACATATTTCTGAACCCCAATGGGTAGTCTAAATGCATTCTTCGCCCTGACATATTGGCCAGATCAGTACCATGTGGCCATACTCTGTATTCGCTGAATAGACACACCAAATGTATATGATCTGGAGAAGAATAGAAAACGCTGGTTAAGATTGAGTAGAAGACACAGATTCCATACTATGACAAACTTCATTTCTCTGACCTGGGTTGGTTTTTGTTTTGTTTTGGTTTGGTTTTGGCTTTTTTTTCTGTGCTCTGGTAGACCTTTGACCCCTGTATGATTTTTACTACCTTACATGACAGCACCTCTTCAGGCTAAAAAAAAAAAAAAAAAAAGGAGAAAAGCAGTTCCTGGGACATTTTGTGTACATTTAATTTACAAATATGATGCAAACTCAGATTTCCTATTCTCTCCAGATACAAAAACATTTGAATTTTAAAACAAAAAAACTTAAGACTGACTTCAAAAAACAAATGAAAGCTATCTAAATGGTCATGAGATAATACTGGCTAGATTAGATGTCAGGCTACATTAAGCATGGGCATCCCCAACTTAACATCAGTACTTAAATATTTTAGAAGCTCTGTAAACTCAAACGCACAAAAGCCAACTCATGACCTACCCCATCACATCTGAAATATCCACATTCTCCCCTGTCTTTGAAAATGTCATACCACCCATCTGGTTGCATGCCCAGAAGTCCTCTCTCCCCAGTATTCAAGCCACCATCAAGTCCTTTGATTTGACATCCAAAATATTGCTGGGATTTACACACTTTGCTTAATTCCATCAGCCTGCCTTAGGCCAAGGTAGTCTCCTGTACTCCTTCAATAGCTCTGTCTTCTTGCTCCGTTTTAAATCTGTTACCCACACTGCAGTCAAAATGACTGCAAATTTGAAGAGTGCAAATATGATTGTGTATTTTCTGGCTTAAAATCCATTAAGGACCTCCCAACGGTCTTAGGACAAATGTCAAAGGCCTTATCATAGTGTGTTATGACCCAGAAAGTCTAGACTTACGCTAAAGCTATTTCTTTCTTTCTTTTCTCTTCTTTCTTTTCTTTTTCAAAGCTGTTTCTTAAGCCAATGTTTCTGTTGGTCTGTTAGGATGTGTGTGTGTGTTCATAGGTGTGTATGTGTTTGTGTATTTTATGGAAGTGTTATAGTAGGGATAGGGAATTATCATCTTTTTCCTCAGCCCCAAACTTGTGTTACCCCATTGGCTTATGTCTTGATACCAGAGAAGCCTTAATGTTGCCGAGAATTAACAATTGCTCCGTGGTGCCCAGCCAGGATCCTACATGTCAATGATCCAGCAACACCAAGTTCCAGCCCAGTGGCACACAAGCCATTTTTGCTTCCACCATCCACTGTGTCCTTTCCTGAGGAGAAACCTTCTTCTCACTGGGAACGTTAGCTTCAGGAAAGCACTTATTAATCATTGCACTTGAGCTCCTGGACTGGTGCTTGTTGTTGGGTGCTGAGGGCTGTTTCTCAAGTGTAATGGCCCTCAACCTGTTAAGGAATCCCCCTCCCCCCTTTTTAATATCCTGTCATAAGATTAATAGTTTAAACGTGATGCCACATGCAAACACCCTGATAAGATCTTACTTAATGAAAAGCAAGCAGAGACTTTCTTTTGAGAACATATGTCTTTTGAGAAATTCAAAGCAAATTGGAGATAGCATGTAAAATGTCTCAGGAAAAGAAAAGTTCTAAATGAGAACATTTATCATCATCATAGATTCATGTGGGCTGTCAAGACACAATAAAGATTTTAACTCATTTTGTCTCCGGCAGCCTTTTCCACAAGGACCTTCATTAACAATACTCCCTGCTTGACCTGTTTCTGCTCAGCCACATCTCCCACTGTGGAGGACAGGGTGTGAAATATATCTTTTCAAATGGATGTCATTGATTTTAATATACCTTTAATAATATTGCGGCTCAGTGTTTTAATTACTCATACTTTTTGGTACTTCCGCCCTCCGGCAATTCCATCTAATAAATCTGATAAGTGCAGTAGACTCTGACACCCAGATATTAGATGTACAGCGTATGCTGTGGGGAGGCCATTTGCTCTGTGGTGGACTCGGAGCCACGTCAAAGGTGTGCCCTGAGGAGCCCAGCCACTCTGGCCTGCTGTCCACAGAAGGGGGAGGCTTTCATATGCTCAGCTGCAGCTGGACATTCTTCTCTGCTCTGTGGCAGCACCACCAGGAGAATCCTTGATCATACTGCTCAAATGACAGCTTCATTCTGCCATGAGCCATCTCTGCCCAGTCGACCCCAGTCACAATGTATACCTCTTCTCTGTGCTTTGCTAGCACCTAGCCCTTATCATTACTCCTCAGTTTCTCAGGCTTTATTTCAGTTAATTTCATTTGTGTGCATTTTTCCTACTGTTACAGGTTGCATCGTGGCCCCCCAAAATCCGTGTGTTGAAATACTAACCTCTACTGTCTCTCACTATGACCTTATTTAGAAATAGGGTTGTCTTGATGTGATTAGCTAAGTTAGGATGAAGTAACTTAGCCTAGCTAAGTTAAGACAAGTAGGTTAGGGACTGAATCCGATATGATGGGTTTCCTTATAAAAGGGAAAATTTGGACACAGGCAGATATAGAGGGAGGGCAAAGTGAAGACAGAGAGAATGCCATCTACAAACCAAGGAATGCCCGCGGCTATCAGAAACTAGAAGAGAGGTAAAGAACAGACGCTCTCCCCCACAGCCCTGAGACAGACCCATCTCTGTCAACGCTGTGATTTCAGAAGTAGCCACCAGAACTGTGTGACAATAAATTTCTATTTTTCTAAGCTACCCAGTTTGGGGGACTTTGTTAAGGCAGCCCTAGGAAGCTATTACACCCGGTAAGTCTAAATCTCTTAGGAGTGAAGATCTAATTCTATTCTTTGTATACCTAAGTATACCTAAAGTAGTACTCACATGAGGGTGTTACTCAAGAAATGGTTTATTGAACTTAATTATATGAGAGGTGAAGAATCACAAGGCACAAAGCTGATTTGAGTGTTGGAGTGCAGAGAGATGAGGGTAAAAGGATGGAATCTTTCATTACCAAAACAGATGGAATAGGAGGAGATATCAAGGGCAAGATATTTTAGCAGGGAGGGTCCAGGTTCATGGCCATGTTTGGCAAGCACATACCCAAGCAAACCTCTAAAGTTTGTCTGGCAGGTTGGGGAAGCAGGCAAGTAAGCTCAAAGAAATGACACAAGGCTGAGCAGTGGGACCCAGTTTGTATGTATGCAGCGACTTACAAGGAGACAATAAACTTAAAAACACCAGCATGGCTCAATGGGAAACAGTGCTCTGGAGAGAAGTTCTTCCAAACACTGGAAGGTAAATTATAAGTGAGACTATGTGACCCAGAAGAATGTATTGGTAACAAACAACTGGAATCTTTCTGACAATCTCAGATACATGAGATCAGGGTAGGGAGCACACGGGAAGCCTGACCTTGACCTGGTGCTGATCTGAGGCATAAGGATCCAGTTTGCATTTGGGGGTCTGGCTAAAGATGGATCTGTCTCAAGATGGTCTTTTAAAACTCACTCGTTTCTATAGCTTTATAATAGACTTGCTAAAGTCTGTGATAAAGTAAATTGACACAGTGTGTCTATTTTTAGCATCCGTTCACATCTAATTGAAGTGAATAACTATAACTGCAAACCAGTTGATTGACTGAAGAAGTTGCAAAGTGGTTTCTCCCATTATGCAAGCGGCCTTAGAGGGTTTCTGCTAGAGCGGTATACTTGGCCCAATTTCCCTTTTTTTAGAAGTTTGGATTAGATGCCAAAATAAACACTCAGGAGTATTAGTTGAAGTGTTGCTTCTCTCATTCATGACACTGGCCTGGCCCCTGCCGTCACTTATGTGCCTGATCCTGGACTTAAAGTTTGGCGTGGAACAAACTGATTAAATCCCTCTAGTTTTCCTCAACACTTTAAAAATTCTTTTCAAGTAGGATATAGAATAATGTTGGCCTAAATTGCTTTAATTTACATATATCTAAATGCAAATTCTAGGACTGGATCTTAGAGAAAAATCCTAGCTGTCCTACTTGTAACAAACATTTGCAGTGTAAAAATGTCTAGATGAAAATAAAGCATGACTAAGCCAGATGGACGGGGAAGTGACATAATTAATAAGAGTTTAAAAAAAGTAATTGGTTTTATGAGTTTGTAAGTAACAAGTGAGAATCATAGAAAACTTGAAAATATAGAAAATTATAAAGAAAAAAGTCACCAACAGTTCCACTACCCAGACAACTGTTGAGGTTTTCCTGTTTCTTTTCTCTGTGTAAAATCTCATACTCCTTTTTGTCTTCGAGTCAAATTTAATCTAAGGCCCCATCAGCAGAGTTGGAGGAAAATCTCAGTCATTATTAATCCCTATACTATGTGTGGAAGCTAGGTGGAGAGATGTCTTCCAAAAAAGTTTTACGTTATCTTTTGCAGTCAAGAACATTCTGGAAAGATAGTCTTTTAGTCATTCTATACTGGTTACTATAGTTATCCAACTTTTTAAAGCCAGGAACAGGGATCTTTGATATGGCCTCCTTGTCCACAGTTCTTAATGTTTAACCCCCAACCCCCTTGTTTTCCCCCGCCCCTCACAATGCACTTGCACTATCCTTCCAGTCATGTTATTGGTGGGTTGGGTGTCACCATGGATGTGAGGACTGGTCTCCACCCAGAAAACAAAACAAAACAAAACAAAAAGAAAAACAGCTGCTTTCCAGTGATGAGAAGTTTTCCCAATTCTCTTATTTCCACATCCTCTCCTCCCCAAAAACTTGCCTTTCAGCCACCCTCCACCCCCGACCCCACAACCTGGCATCATCTCCTCTAGGAGGGTGAATGGAAGGTGGGTGTGGGAGCTGCTGAGTGTCTAGAAACTTCTGTTTTTGGCCCATAAAATCTAAGCTGAGTGAAGAGAGCACAGAGACTTGGTGACCTTTGGCAAGGAAAAAAAAAAAAAAAAAACCATCCATAAGCAGGAGGAATCCAAACAAATTAATTTATTGCTAAATTTTTATGCCATATATGTTCAATATCATTAGGATCACACTGTGCATGCACTTCTGAATTCTATTATTTTATTTACATTACAACTAAGCATTTTTTCTATGTTGTTTAAAACTCTAAGCAAACGTGATTAAAAGCCACATAGTGTGTAAACATGAGTCTGCCTCTATGCACAAAATATTGTGATCAGTGATGTAACGAAGGATAGGAAGCCACGCAGCCAGGCAATCTGGATTCCAATCCCAGGTCTGCCACTTATCACTGACATGATCTAGGGAAGTTAATTAACTTCACTGATTCTCATCTGTAAAATGGGGGTGATAACAGTCTGTACTCATGTCGTTGTGGAAATTAAATGAGCCAATATAAGGTAAACCCCAAGAAGTATGTCTTACACACTGAAGGAATGCCAACTCCCATTTCAGGGCACTGTCGTTTTATGTTAAGGTACGGATTCGAAACAGCCAGTGCTATTTTGAACCTGAACTCTGTCATCTGTGATCTCGGATACATTCCCTAGCTTCTCTGAACTTCAGTTTTCTCACTTACAAGACAAATGGTAGTACATTTTTTTCAGGGGGTCTTGTGCTGATTAAATCCAACACCAAATGTTAATTACTGCCATAAGGTAATTAAGGGTTTAATACATTATGACTTAATTTTTCCACATCCCCTGTGCCTACACAAAGCATTCTAAAGAGTAAGTGATTAAAAAAAAAAAAAAAACCACCTGTTGAATAGATGTTCATTGATTAAAGAGCTAGGTCACAATGTACTTACATCAGTGCAAATGTTTATAAAAGACCCAGAAGGATACACACTAACTTGGTTATAGACAATGCTTGTGTGGGAATGAGACTGGGGGAGTTAAGGATTCATTTTTTTCTCTACGTAAAGTTTACAGTGAAAATAAACTCACATTTTACTTTTCTTATTTAAAAGTAATTTAAAAATACTTAAACCTGAAAAAAAAAAAAAAAGGGTGGGAACAGAGTCATGCACAGTCCTGGGTTTTGTGCTACAAGTAGCACAAAGAAAGAAATTGTGGGGCATATGTATTCCGCATCTTTCCAAGAGGCTTCGGATCTCACATTCTTTTGACCTTCCCTTTGAGCCCAAATCTATAACCTACCCAATGTGTTCAGAATTTTTTTTTCCTAAATGGGTAGTTTTAAAATATACAAAAAGGCTTTCTCATAAATTGGGTCAATTTTTTTTAAGTTTAGTTTTACATAATCATTCAAAGGACACAAATCCATTTTGGAGTACTCCCCTCCAGGTGAAATGCTTCCATTGTAATATATCCCATTAAAAGCTTCTTTGTGTTGAGAGGAAGTGGTAAAAACCGTATTGTGTTTCTATAGGAAAAGAGCTTAGCCTAATGGGCCAGATTTTCCCAGGGTTCAAGGCATTTCTCTGTGTGGTAATGGGCTGCCTCAGCCTTGCTAACAGCCAACACCCACACAGGGACCTGTGTAGAAGTGATTGGTTAGCTCTGCAGTGAACTCTCTCAGATAGGGTAGGACCCTCCAAGGAGCCTTTGGCAGTGACTATTCACAGATGAGGGCCCTATGCCCAGAGCAGGGCATGATATCACTCAAAGGTGTTGATCATTCATTCCACTTATCAGATCATGGATGGAATGCCTGGCCATTGGATACTTCTCCTCTGTCAGGCCCCAGTTCAGATTAGCCTGAAGTGCAGCCTGTCTCTTCTGCATTATACCTCACTCCTCTCTTTGGAGGAATCTGCCATTTGGCCGGAAGCATATTTGAAATAGCAGTATGAGGCCTGGGACATTCACAGATCCCAGAGAAATGAGAGAACCTCAGGTTGGCAGGAAGACCTGTGTTCTTTGACAAAATATTTTGTGTGTCTAAGATTCCAGAGGAAATGGTGCAAGTTAGAAAGATGCCACAGTATGGACACAGAAAGAAAGGAAAAGTCTTGGCTTAATGGAACAAAATCTGGACAAGAAAAAGTTTGACTGATAACACCAATGTGCATAAAATTATAGCAGGTAAACTGTAACCAATTAACTTCTGTCCCCTGTTGGCGGCCTCCACCCCTCCAAGGCCCGATTATGGTTGAAAATGCATAGGACCAGAGGTCAAGCGACATTGATTCAGAATCTGGCGCTGCCATTTACTAAAGCTCTGATTTTTGCTATGTTCTTTATCCTAGAAGGCCTCAGTTCTCTCCTTTATAAAAAGGGGAATAAAAATATTTATCTCACAGTACTGTGGGGGAAGAATAATGACACAAAGCGGTAAACATTTGGTAAACATTCAATAATTATAACCATAATTATGAGTGGCTTTCATGTACATTCAGAAGACAGGTCTGCCCAGTCCCTGCCCCTGACAGCTAGGGGTCTTGCAAGCTGTCAACCAACTTTTAGACTTAATAACACAATTGAGGTGGTGTTTTTCATAGTTATTATACTTTAGTAGAAGACTTTGATTAAACAATTTTCTCATTAATTTAAAATTTTAATCAGGTCAAATCCCAATGAGATATAACTTCATACCTACTAGCATGGCTACAATGAAAATAATGGAAAATAACAAGTGTTGGCAAGGATGTAGAGAAGTGGGAACACTCGTATACTACTGGTAGGAATGTAGAAGGGTGCAGCCATTAAGAAAAAACTTTATTAATTCCTTGAAAAGCTAAATACAGAATTCCCATATGATCTAGCTATTGCACTTGCAGTTATATAGCCAAAATGATTGAAAACAGGGACTCAGATACTCACATGCTAACATTCATTGCAGTGTTACACACAATAGACAAAAGGTGGAAAGAACATTAGTGTCTATCAACAGATGAATGGATAAATAAAATGTTACATATATATTTATGGAATATTATTCAGGCATAACAGCAAATGAAATTATGATACATGGACCGATTTGGATAAACCTTGAAGACATTATGCTAAGTGAAACAAACAGGACATAAAAGAACAAGTATTGTACAATTCCACTAAGGAGAAATTTCCAGAATAGGAAAATTCATGGAGACAGAAAGTGAATTTGAGGGAACTAGAAAATGGGAGAAAGGAAGAACAGAAAGATACTGCACAATGGCTAACAGAGTTTCTGTTTGGGGTAAGGACAAAGTTTTGGAAATTGATAGTACTGAGGGTGTCACAACATCATGAATGTAATGCTATTGACTCGGACACTTTAAAAATAGTGAGAATTTTGTGTTATCTATATTTTACCACAATAAAAAATAAAATACAAAATAAATACTTAAGTACATAAATATATGACCTCTAATTAAAAATTAAAATTTTAATAGGTTATACATTCACATGGCCCAAAAACCAATCAGTAAGCCCAGAATTCCTACTCCTCTCTCTGATCCCATCCATTGCGTTCCCTTTACCACTTTCGATAGATAACCTACTGGTATTTGTTTCTTGCATATGTTTTCAGTATATCTTTATGCAAATATCAAGCAAGAATAATAATGAATTTTTATTCCTCCCTTTCTATGCATACATATATTAACATATATGCATTGCTCTATGCCTTCATTTATCCATTTAAAAATACATCCCAGGTATATTTCCGCCCCAGTATATGAAGAGCTGTCCCATTCTTGTATCTTGTTGTATAAAATTCCATTGTGTAATACACCATGATCAATCTAACTAGCCCCATAGTGACAGAATTTGTTTTGAAATTTTGATATTTAGTGTTTCTCAATCTATAACTTTATACATTTTTCATTCATATGTGTGGTTTTTACCGTACAATCAGTTGCCAAGATTGGGATTGCTGGAATCAAAGGGAAACTCCACTTGTAAGTTTGATAGCTATTTCGGATTCTCCTTCACCAGGATTGTACATATGAATAATGCTATAAGAATGCCTATTTGTACAGATTCACCAAAGAAGTGCTACATTTTGTTTTTGCAAATCAAAATGGTAAAAAATGTTATCTGAATATGTTTTTAATTAATATTACCCTTATTATGTGTACAGTTTGGCATCTTTTCATATACTTAGAGGTCATTAATTTTGTTTTCCTATTGATCCAAAAGTTTCCAGAATCCAAAGGAATGAATGGCTAAGGGCAGCTGTTCAGCCTGAAGCAAGTGGAAAAGAGATAATCAGGGAAAGGGGGTCCATCTAATGCTCCCTCCTTCATCCACATGATAAGCAAACTAGGGAATTGCCTCTTCCTAGGGCAAAATCTGCTTTCAGATCTCCAGGGTTGGGGGGGGCGGGGGGTGGTGGGAAGAGTGTTGCTATTGGTCAGAGGAGGATGAGGTGTGGGGTAGAGGGTAGTCTGCCTTCTATGTGCCCTGGATCCCAATTCGTATGAAAAGCGGGCTGTGAGTCAAGAAGTCTAATAAAACCACTTTGTCTAATGTCCTACCAACATTTTCATGCAATTTTCAACGAGCTGCCTGTGAAAATCTCCTCAAGAAAGATGATCACCTGAGCTTGCAGATTTCATACTCCATAACTCCACAATTTCTTGGGAGAAACCACAGAGCCATTCAATCATTCCCTTTGAGATGAGAATAAATAACAACAATGCCACATAAACAGCATCAGTTGGCTGTGGGGGCAAGCTGTCATTTCCAGGAGAGGGATGTGGTTTTATATCTGAGGGTACAGCATATGATCATGTTTTAAAAATTCCAAAGATAGCAGAAATTCAAATGGGTCGGTTTTGTCATTAAGCTGCCTGCAGGTGTTCCATTTAGATCAGATGCCACATTTGCAAGCCAGAACGGAAGAAGTGGGCTTTTGCTTAATTCACTGAGTCTCAGAAGAAAATGAACATTTTTTTTTTTTTCCCCACGACAAACTGGAATTTGTCTCAGACAAGCTTGACATATTGCCGGCCTGTGGTCTAACTTTGTCTGAGAATGTCACTCCGTTCTTCCAAAGTTGCCAAGATCAGAGGCCAACAAGAAAAAGAATGGGGCTTTTCTAAGACTGCCGGATGATATCTTCCCCACAATCCGTTCTGATGTGTCACTGCAAGTGTCCGGGTGACTAAGGGAGAGAGAAAAACAAAAAGAGAGGCCTTCTTGTGCCCAGATGTGGCTTCTGGTTGAGATAACCAGGGGACGTGATGGGTTGAGGACTTCTATAACCAACCTGCACTGGATCAGCATTTCTAAGTTTTTAACCAAGAAATACTGATTTATGTTTATTATGCTTTATGGCACTTTAGAGCAATTATAACACTTACATTAAGAAATGGATGGGCCAGGAGAAAAGCCAATATGGACATGGGAGGAGATGAAATTCTGTCAGAAATAGCAACCTCCAAGTATCAGGTGCAATTTCTTGCTTTTGGATTTTCTCTGAACTTTTTAACATGAAGCCAGAAAATGATGATCGGTTTTTATAGTTACACAAACAAACAAACAAACAACAAAAAGGGATATGTTGAATAAATCTAAAGGAATCATTACAATACACACAGAAACACACATTCAAATATATACTAACCTCAACCATTAAAACTAAAAAGCAAAAAATAAAATCCTCCTCTATAGACTTATTTTTAAAATACACTTACATGGTGTTCTTAAGTAAAATAAGGGTAACAAAAGCACTGTATAAAATAGGAGGTTTTATTTCAAATGTGAGTTATTTTAACAACAACCACTAAAAAACCTCCAATCAAATGCGGCTCAATACTGTGGATCTTTGCCAATATAGTCACTTCTCTAATAAATTTTGATGAATCAGGAAAGACTTCAGAGACCAGAGACATTTTCCTCGTATGTGTCCCGCAAGAGCAATTCCAGGACTGTAGCATCAAGTAAACAAATGAAAATATGCAAAGTAGTATCAAGAGACCATGGTAATGTGCACTGAAAAACAAAGTTTTACAGATATAGAAGTTGCTTGTTCTTTCCATGATTATCTATTAATATCATCAATTATTATTAAGAAACCCTCAGAACTAGAAAGTTGCCAAAAGCATTTACCTAATTACTGCTATCATTAGCAATTTTTAAAAAAGATTTTATTTATTTATTTGAGAGAAAGAGAGAGAGAAAGAGAGAGAGAGAGAGAGAGTGAGTGAGTAGGGGGAGGGGCAGAGGGAGAAACAGACTCCCTGTTGAGCAGAGAGCCCTACTTTGGGGTTCCATCCCAGAACCCCAGGATCCTGACCTGAGCCAAAGGCAGACGCTTAACCAACTGAGCCACCCAGGTACCCTTATTGTTAGCAATTTTAAATAGTAAGACATTTGTTCAGGTATACTGTACATCTTCAAAACATAGCCCAATTTCATAGAAAAGCCCAGGCTGAGCTATGGAAAAAAATAGCATTTGGGAGTGAGGTGGATCACAGTGAATTTTTTTAGAATGGTTGTAATTTTCAACAACTTTAATTTGGAATTTTTCCTTTGGGAGAATGTCCATATTTCTGCAGAAGTCTTACAAGCATCATAGGAGAACCAAGTTTTGAGTTGAGTTTGCAAAGGCTCAAGTAAAATTTTGATGATAGAGTGAGATGCAGTTTTAAGAGAGTGAGGCTATCAGACAGGAAGTTTGGGTTTGGTGGATGAGAGGTGGACAAGGAATCTCTGATAAAACTGATAATAGTATCGGAAAGTAGGTATGATTTCAACAAGCAAAATAATGCGAACATCGGACACTGAAGACAAGATTAAATATGACTTCATTGCATATGAACGAACAAAAAATTTGGAAGGGAGAAAGCTAAGCGCAAGGATACAGGAAAAAATATTGAAGAGTAGACCTCAGTTCAGGTTTAGGGAAATCTGGTCCATAATAGGGAAATAAGTGGTTCTCAAGGAAGAATATGATCTTCAATCATAACCTTTCCACTCTAATAACTACTGAACGTCACTTACTGGTTTGTTCTGTGGATTTAGGCTGGCAGTCAGGGCTCTTCAAAGTGTGGTTCTAATATATAACACCCTCATGATATTTCCCCAAACTCACCATCATTCCAGGCCATGTATTCCACTCATCTTCAAACCACACCGAGGACCTCCACATATAGAGGTGTGTGTCTATCGACTGAATATTGCTGGATACTTGGATGCTTTGTCCTATTGTCAGTTTCCCTCCCTCTCTTAGTTCCTGGAACCCCAGCACTTCCTCATATACAGATTCTCTTTATTAAGGATCCTTTGCTCTTTATTTGGTCAGTCCTCTTGGACGCAGACTCTTTCAGAATGGCTCAAGGCCAGCTTCATTTGCCCATGGGGAAAGTGAGCCTGTTGGGTAAAATGCACATGGTACGTAGCCTTAGTCACTCTTGTCTAAATGTCTCAAGTTTGTGTCTGTTTCCTTTCCTCATTCCTCTGCTTCCCTCTACCTCCAGGGACATAAATCAAGCTCTCTACTCAAGGCTCAGACTTGGCTTGAGAAGGTGGGAACAGGCTACTCTGATTATCTCTCCTTGGTCAGCATTTCTCTTTTCCTGGCTGGCTGTGGTGATTCCATCTGCTGACATAACCAGTTTCACTCCCTGAGCATGTCCTTTGCAAGTGGTCTGTCCTCTCGCCCCACTTTGGTAGGCTTACTCTCAGCCATTGGTACCTCCGAAAAAACTGAGTTTAATGTTCAGTTATACTTAAATATTTAAATGAATTTTTCTTATGTAATATTAGAGTACTCTCTAGTATATCTCTTTGATCCTCTCTAGTGTATCTCTTTCTAAAGAAAGAACTTCCTATTGTGTTAGTCATTCAGCCTAGACTTAAACATATTCATTGGTGACGAGTTCATCACTCTGCAACATCCACTATCATGGTGGGATACCCTACCTACATGGCTAGATTTTCCTTATGGTAACATGCCATTGTTTTTGCTACAGTTTTGCCTTATCTGTCCTGGGTTCTGTCCTGTAGAGCAAACACTGAATTTTCAATATTGGTTCCTAGGATTGTTGCAGAATTCAGTGCTGTGTAAAGGTGGTCAGGGAGTCATCTGGGAGAAAATGATAGAAATGGGAAGAAGTAACCTAGTTAACAAAACCTGGGAAAAAATGATGGCCAAAAATCATATCACCAAGATATGGCAAAGACAACACAGTGGCAAGAGGGAATTAAGGATGAAAGGCAGTGGTTTGTTTTTTTTTTTTTTTTTATGATTGTGTTTGCGTGTATTGAAGGATTGCTTAATTCAGGGCCAATAACATGAGGATGTGGCCACGGATGTACAGATAAGAGACTGTAAGAGCACATCTAAATGAAGTGTCCAAAAACAAAGTGAGGTTAGTTCACAGCACTGTGTGCTTAGGTAGGGAGAGGGGGAATACAGTTAGAGCAAAAAGTAAAAAAAAAAAAAAAATTAAATTAAGATATTTTATGTTAATATGTTTTAGTGAATGTAGAATCATTCTTCTCTAGTAAGAAAAAAGAAGCCTAAGAGAGCTGACCTGTCCATAATGGCAGGACAGGAGTGAAAGTTGAATCCCCATGAAGCCAAAACTCATAAAGAAATATTCTTGCTGAGGGGCACCTGGGTGGCTCAGTGGGTTAAGGCCTCTGCCTTCGGCTCAGGTCATGATCTCAGGGTCCTGGGATCAAGCCCCACATTGGGCTCTCTGCTCAGCAGGGAGCCTGCTTCCTCCCTCTCTCTCTCTGCCTGCCTCTCTGCCTACTTGCGATTTCTCTCTCTGTCAAGTAAATAAAATATATATTTAAAAAAAAGTAAAAGAAATATTCTTGCTGAGATCCCAAGAGTTTGGGAGGAGCTTGAAGTTAAAAAACACTAAAGAGGTCCCCATGGAGTACAAAAACAGCAAGAAGCCTTATAGTTTGAGGTTTTAGGAATCAAAAGTACCAGAAGATTGAAGAGCTGAGAATAGTGGGTCCAGTAGGAAAGGCTGAGGGTGATGGGAAAATATTTAAGGTGGGTTTGATGCTCACAGGTACTTTCTATGATCTCTGAACCAGGAGCGAGTGGATGTTTCACTTAAAAGGCTGGGACCAGTGGAGAGAGAGCATAATGATCATTTGCTTTTACTGAGTCATTTTATTCATCTATAGCTTAAAGTCGTAAGGATGGAAAATTTCTGGAATTGGAGTAACCTATCGTCCAGATAGTCCACCCTGATAGACATGCTATTTTCCTGGTTGGCTGCTTCTAATTTACCTGATGGAGAAATAAAGTTCCTTAAAGTGTTGACCTGATCCCTTGGAACCTGAGTTTCTAGGTCTGCTTTAACTCTTGTAAGAGGTGTCACTCTCGGCGGCCAAAGCAGGACTTGATCATTGAAAGTTTTACTCCAGGGTGAGGTGATTAACTTTGGCCATTGTTGCCTCCTCAAGACATTTAATGCTGGGAAGAAATTTCCTACCTCCTTCAGAGTCAGAAGCCTTGGTGTTTCTCTAGGTAGGGTCAAATAGACCAAGACCATAGTAGTGCTAACCCAGATTTTAAATGCCAGAAGCATTAAAGATGTGACTAGGACTGGGTAAACCCTTTGCTTTCCTAAGGAGATTGTTTCTCCTATAGATATAGAAAAATAGAAAACAAGTCAATGGTAATCAAGAATGTACTGCACAGATTACTGTATATCTCTAATCATATTTAGAGTCATCCTGCCAATATCTTGTCAACAACTTGCCACCACTTTGGCCAGACAAAACATGGCCCAGAAACTCCATTTGAATTCTTGAACACACATTTTTGGGGGTTGGTCTTAGGGTTGCACCCTTTCTTGGACCTGAGATTCTTGTAAGACTAGATTCATTAAACAGATCAGGATCTTGTCTAGACAAATGAGCATAAGCCCTTGATCTAATGTACCTTGCTGAAGGAAGGACACCAGTCTAATGACATTCAGAGTTGCTAAGGGATGTCTGGGTGTCTGCCTTTCATTCAGTGCCCTTCCAGACCCAGACAAGGTTGTAGGTGCCCCGAATACCCAATAATTCATTTGCCAGAGAAACAAGAAGAGGTCATAGCACCTAGATGGTATATCTTCTGTGGTTTTGCCTAAGGGAATGGAGAAGATAGAAGAGGATGTTAACTTCTCCTTCCTGAAAGGTAATGATGCTGTCGATGCACTGAAAATCAGGTGTGGGGACATCACAACCCATATCATGTGACCAGAGCATGAGACCCTGGCAGAGTCCCAAGGATAGTTCATCTGAGTGTGGCCACATGGGCTCAGGTCACAGAAGGGGGATGGCTTCCCTGAAGTGGTACTTGTGTGTAGCTGCTGCATAGATGGATAATGACACGAATGGATAATGACCAGAAAGAAACATCTGGCCAGGTAGAAGACCATCCCACCAGACTCAGCAGGGGTCCAGGAGGTGACTCTAGCCGCCAACTGGGCTTAAGGTGAGGCCCTGAGAACAGATGGGAAATACTGAGGGAACCTGGATTCCAGTGGTGATGCTGCTGGGATCCCAGGAACCAGAGAGGACAGCTTTCTTTTACCATCAGGAATGGTTTCTATTTTCTCTTCTACCCATGTGTAGCTTTCTCATGCTGTCCACAAAAGGAAATGTTGTCTTATAGTTTTCAATGATAAAAATTGTGTCTAATTTAAGCTAGTTAGTTATCTGTCTTATTGGTACACTTGGTTTATAAACGTATGCTCGCCCCTCACAGTAGTACTAGCAGCTTCTCCTTATTTTCATCTTTGTACCCAGAGACACATTTTAGGCAAGATCTCAATTTATATTAAAGAATGCCAATTTCTGACTTCTTTGCCAAAGGAAATCTTGCCAAATGGAGATCAGTTTTGAAAAACCAAAGATAAATGTACACATCTTAAAGGTTAATTGTATATTTCCCTCTTTATACTTTGATTACTTTGACAGATGGGGCCTTCACAATATATTCATTGTTCAGCTGGAAACCCCATGAAGCTGTAACCTGAACCCCTTGTCCTGTGGCCACTCAAAGGCATCTCCATCCAATGGTGTTTGTGGACCCCAGCAGAGGGGTGGGTAAAGAGTTATTAAGCCATTTGAAATTGCTTTTAGTGCTTTGAAGAGTTGTCAGGCCATTTCAGGCCATAGCAGTGTGGCAGAGTGCCCAACTGCCTACGTCAAGCAGTGTTTATAAATTAGAAATTACCAGCCATTTGGTTCTTTGCTGATCAGTCAGAGTCCTGGAAGACTGTGCCGACGTGCCTGGGGCAGAGTTGTTACTGGACCAAACAAAGCATAGCTCTTGGTTAATCAGTCATGATTTGTCTATCTGGTGGTGTTATTGGAAGAGACTTTGAAAGTGTATGTCTCTTCAATTGCAGTGCTATGAGGCTAATTATTCCAACTAAAAGCACCCAGGAAAATAGTTGTTTGAAAGTTCTGTTGCCAAGCACAGAAACTGACAATAAATTCAAAGCCAAAGATGGTCCCATATGATTATCTCCAGACATATTTCACTTATTTAGTCAAAAAAGACTTGCTGAGCACCTGTTAATGTGTCAGACATGAAACATGACTGGATTAGCCCCACCCCCTCATTTTTTCTTGGATCATTGTTAAGTACCTAAAACTATTTTAAGCCCTTTATGTATATTAACAGATTTAAACTTCACAACAACCCTGGGAAGAAGGTATGGCTAATGATGCCATCTCACAGTTGTAAAAACTGAGGCTCAGAGAGTTAAGCAAGTTTTCCAGGGGCTCTGCAACTAGCAGACCGTGGAGCTCTGACGTGAATGTGGCAGACAGACTCTGGAGTTCATTCTTGCTTTTTGTTGTTTTACGTGTCATGACAACATATCCTCTGGTGGTGAACCCAGAGCTCTGGACCCCCTCTGGATTTGCTTAGATTTTTTTAGATGTTTCCCTGACCAGGTCCAGACGATCTCCAACCTGTTCTTGTCTAATAAGGCTGGAGCAATCCCCAGCCTGGGGTCACCGTTGTTGACCAGTTACCTCCCATCCCCCACACCAGTCCAGTATCCTCTCAGTGGATATGTGTTTATCCTTCATACACACAGCCTCTCTGAGCACAGAATGATGTCCCTGAGCTCATGCCACCCTTCTCAGCTTCTCCCTCATTCCTTGCCATTTTGACAAGCCTGCCATGACTTTCCTATCCCCTACATAGACCTGTACAAGGCCACAGCCACTGCTGTGGGTAAATGGAGACTAGGAGGAGTAAAGTAAGGGGAAGAGAAAGTACTTTGGCCAAAGGGCCAATGGTTAGAAGGAAGCAATACAGCAGACATTAAATTAAATGTCAGATTGAACACATATCTTATCTCTCCAAAGCTCCCACATGACAAGAACAAAGAGAAGAGGAACAGACAAAAAAGCAGATGAGTCATGGGTAAGTGGTAACTCACATAGATTTGAGCTTTCTGGGAATTGAGATTTGAGAATTCTGAGAATTTCTGGGAATGCCTGGTGGAAAGAAGCCAACAGCGACCACAGACCCTGGGAAGATTCAGGGACTGGAGGCATCAGGCAGCACAGAAGGAGGAGGAGATGAGAAGGCAGCTGACCCCAGATGCATTAATGGAAACACTGTAAGAGATCGAATCCCCAGATGCCTTTTCTCATTCACACAACTGGTCAGTTGCCCCTCCCTCGCTCTGGAAGAAACTGAGAAGGTTGTCAAGAGTCCCATCAAAATGAAGCTGGCTACTGGTGGACACCAGACACACTGGTCATGGAAGAGAGGCCAGCACTGAAAGAAGGCATTAGGTGACCATTTGCATTCTAAACGGTGAAATACCTGGGCCACGCCTTCCCCTGGAGGTCCCAGATTGCAGACTGCCAGAATTGTATTCTACCTGGCAGGAGAAGGGAGAGAGAAAACACTTTAAATCCACACATCTGGTCCCCATAGTTTGTTGTCAATGCTTTAGAACCTCACTCTGAAATGGAGTAATAGCCAGTGATTAGAGAAGCTGCTGTTACTAAATATGGAATCCAAAAAAAAAAAAAGAAGAAAGAAAAAGAAAGAAAGACAGAAAAAAAGAAAGAAAGAACTTAGAGGAGACAAGAAAAATGGGGGAAAAAAAAAAAACCTCAAAATTTTTAATTAATATAATCAGATACTTAAGAAAAGAAACTGCATTTTGAAAATAATTTAGAACCTCTCCTGACTAGGAGAGTAAACAGGAAAAAAAATATCGGAAACAGGAGAGAAAAGGTAAGGCAATTAGAAAATTAAGTCAAACTTCCAATAGACAGATAATAGGAGCTCCAGAAATCGGAAAAAAAAAACAGAAAGTGGAAGGTAGGACATAGTTATACATACTGTTATAAAGGAAAAACCTCATAGAACTCCAGACATGAATTCTAAAATAGCTCTTGCATAGAGTGAGAACTTGTTAAATGTTCGGAACACAAATTCTAAAGAATCCACTTACCTGTAATGCAATGAATGAAAAGGACCTTCATCAGGAAAGCCTGAGATAAGAGAGTATCTTAAAAAGTTACAGAAAAGGATCAGCATCCAAATAGTCTTGAGCTTTCCCATAGTCACCCCGGAAACTAGAATTCAGCAGGACCAAACCTTCACAATTTTAAGGGAAAATGATTTACAACATGGAATTCTATACCAAACCAAATTATCAATCAGGTATGAGGATAGAATAGACATTTTCAGGCACGCAACACAATTTCTAAATAATTATCCATTTCCCCCACCCACCACATACACACATACACGCACCAGACACACTCACTTTTTTGGGGAGGATACTGGCATATGTGTTCTAAATCCAGGACAAAAATCAAGAAAAACAAATGAATCAGCAACTAGGGTTCAATGTAGGAGAGAAGCTAAGGGAATTCCCAAGATGAGATGAAGGGAAATCCCAAGAAAAGAAGTGTGCTAAAGCTAATAGAGCAATCAGTTCAGTTCATAACAGGAAAACAGAAGGTCCAGGAGGGGTTTCATCAAGAAAGCCATAAAACCAGTATGCCTGATGCATTTATCGAGGTTTAGAGTTCAATCAGATAGATTATGGATACATTAATGATAGATACAAGCAAATAAATGAAGCAATGATTAAATCCAGGAAAAACTAAACATTATACAAGAAAGGAAATGTAACCATGTTGTTTACAAGACTCAACGTGAACAAAAATTCATCTTAAACACAATAAAACATACTAAATATTGATTTTTAAAAATATCATGGAACTACGATGGAAAGATGGGGAAAAGAGAAGTATATACCTTGGCATTGACATAAAAGTACTAAGCCCTACTCTTTCTTAGAAGGAGTGAAAGAAATAATTTATAAATTTGAAAAAGAAAGTCTAGAAGTAGCAGTGTAGACAGTATAAGCTAAAAGCATAGAAACATGGAAGGAAATGGCCAAAGAAACAAGCAAAGCAATAGGGATTCATCACTGTGAATTGTAGAACTTGAAGGATGGAAGTATGAAACTACTCTTTGTAGTTAAGAGAGTTATAACATGGGGTGCCTGGGTGGCTCAGTGGGTTAAGCCTCTGCCTTCGGCTCAGGTCATAATCCCAGGGTCCTGGGATCAAGCCCCACAGGGGGCTCTCTGCTCAGCAGGGAGCCTGCTTTCCCCTCCATCTCTGTTTGCCTCTCTGCCTACTTGTGACCTCTCTCTGTCAAATAAATAAATAATTTTTTTTTTTTAAAAAGAGAGTTATAACACTTTTCTTTTTAAACTAAGTATGTATGTCTAGGTGGAAGTAAAAGTAGATTAAAAAGAGAGAGACAAAGGACAAGGGGGAAATTGAGGCAGGGAAAAATTAGGGAGGAAGGAGAGAAGACAGAAGAAGGAAGAGGGAGGATGGGAAGGAGCTATCGTCAGAAAAGTACTCAATGCACTAGTACTGAGTGCTTTGGGTTTTCAAAGGCTGGAGGGACAAGACACCAAGGCAATCAGGAGATCTCACAAAGGAGGTGGAATGGGAAGTACAAACAGGATTTAGAGAAGCAGTGAGGATTGTAGAGGGAGGGTTTTCCGTAGCCAGAAGCACAGGCTGAGACAGGCGCGGAAGCAAGATGCAGTTGTGTACAAGTTGTGTAGCCCATAGAATAATGCCTTCATATGAAATGAAAACACAGGGGTGCCTGGGTGGCTTAGTGGGTTAAGCCTCTGCCTTCAGCTCAGGTCATGATCTCAGGGTGCTGGGATCAAGTCCCGCATTGGGTTCTCTGCTCGGCAGGGAGCCTGCTTTCTCCTCTCTCTCCCTGACTGCCTCTCTGCCTACTTGTGATCTCTGTCAAATAAATAAATAAAGTCTTTAAAAAAAATAAAATGAAAACAACATCCTCCAAGATTTGGGAAGTACTTGAGGATGGTATAGAGGAGTTCCAGATTCAGAACCATGCCTCATAGGGTTAATGAGGTTAAAACTGTTACCAGCAAACCCTCCCCCCGCACTGACCTCCCCCTTCTGCACAGGAATATTAACCTAATCTTAGAGGCAAACAACCGGAAGAGCTCTGGGGTGGTCTAGACCAGTTTGAGCTCAACACCAACTCCCATCTGTGCAGATGGACCGTGGAGTATCCTACAGTTACTTCAACCTCATTATAATGTTAAAATCTTCACCCAAGGAGGAGCAAAAGGTTCATTAACATAAACTAGGATACACATTTAGGCATGTTTTCTAGGTACATCTGTGCAACCTTGAATGTCTGCCTCCGCGTGCAATGATAAAACTCCCCTTTCTGAATATTCATCCTAACCCTAAATAAAAGAAACCCACTCACTGCCACTTGTTAGTCAGAGCTTTGGAGGTTTTTCCCTGTGACCTCCGTTATTTGCTGCAGATAAAGTCTCCTTTGTGTTACAACTCTCCTGGTACAGTCTCTACCCGGAACTCACCAAGGAGCTAACTCACATGAGTCTGGTTACGTCTCTATGATGTTGAAAACTTCCTAGTTTAAAAGGAATGGTAGATGGTATTCTTTTAAAGTAGATGCCACCCCACTCACTAGGCAAAAAGCTTATGAACAGATGGTAACTCTCTGCCAGTTTGAAGGGGGCCTCTTTCCCCAGTGAACACAGCGCCATGCCAGAGCACTTGGATTGGTGAGTGGAATTTCAGTCCCCTCAGACCCCTTGGCTGAGTGATTCCAATACCCCCTTCCAGATTTCTGAGGCCATTCCTTCGCCAGAAGGCAGGGGTGGGGCAGGGGTGGGGGGCAGAAATCAGAAACCATAGCTAGTGAGTAAGTAGGCTGGAGAGGACTGATGCATCTGCTCTCCTTCTCCTTGTTATGGGCTTCCAGGCACAATGCATTGTTGATCTGTGAGAGGGAATGAGGACTAAACTAGCCCTGAGTTGAGAATTTTGATTATTTCCCTGAACTAGATATTTTAGTGGATAAAATGAGATTATACTTATAACTAAAAGTGACTAAATGAGTTTTTATTATGTAAATATTCAGGATTTCATTGAAGAGGTGGGAAAAAATGAGTTTCCAGACCAGGACTGGAAGGATACTGGACAAGAAATCCAAGTTGTTTTCTGTGTCCAGCTGGTGCATTAAAATCATTATAAAATGATCTTAATTGTGTTAATAGAGGTATATCTATCACCATCAACTAAAAGAACAATAGAAGAATGGGATATCCATCAATTAATGTAACTGCTGGATTTTATGCCTTAATACTTCAATATTGCCCTGTATAACAGTACCACAATTTTACTCAACCTAAAGAGCAATTAAGAAGAGGCTATAAAATTTAATACGATAAGTGGAGAAAATCAAGTTACTCTGCAATGATATCATATCACTTTGACAAACTTCATTTTGAGTGTACTCAATCTCATTTCATTTAAATTTAAAAAAAAAAGTTTGATTTGTACATCAGGATGTTTTGAATACATGCCTACACGAATTTCTTAAAATATATGTAACATCCTAAAAAACACCTCAGAAGTCTACTGAATTTTGGAATTTCCCCCATCTCCTGACAGGGCTGCATGAGCCTTTGTATGATTTTGTTTTTCAGAAATGGACTCTCGTGAACAAGAACTTGTCCAAAATCATCAGCAGGTAGTAAGAGAAGCACATTGTTTTTCAGGTCCAATATGTCCAAGTGCAGAGCACACACCATATTATGTAAAGTTCATGATAAGTCTGCAGGGCAAGGCTTCTACCCACCTTTTACAGAGAAGTCATTTTAGTGGCTCCAGATTCAGAGCAAGATTCAAGTGTAAGTCATACCCTATCACACCTATGCTTTTTCTACTAGACTACTTCCAGTCTCACAATTTCTGACCTCCAGCCCTTCACTTAAAACACATGTTCAAGCTGCCTGTGGATGAGAATATAATGTGTTAAGACACTGATTGCTTATTTGGAGATTTCAGTACTCTGCAGTGAGAATCAATTTGTTAAGAACTGGAGTGAACTGAAAAACATCATTTTTGGATGATCCTGGCATAATCACTAAATGTGGGCCCTCCTTGAACAGTGGTAATTGCCACAACAGCAAAACACTCTTGTTCTGATTATCTGTGTTTCTTGGGAATATTCCACCCTGCATTTATTAAGAAGTTTTGTGACATCTCTAATGACCTCTGACACCCACCATGACCTTTCTGTGGACTATTCAGGGAGCACCTGCTGACATTAAGCATTTTTACTATATCATTCCATGTTCTATGGCTCTTAAACAAAAAATGATAGTGTGTGTCCTTTTAAAATCTTAAGAAATCAAATTATCATATTATTAATTTTGTCCTAAAAGAATTTACATGGTTTTGTGTATGATGACAAGAAGCCAAACATAGCTTGCAAAGTTTTCCATAAGAATCTGCAGAAAAACTGCAATCTGGGAGTAATTTGGAGGCCAAGTTTATGGCCCTCAGTGTAGTATGTCACTCAATGGGAACTAAGCATCTTCCCCAGGAGAGTCCTAAACAGAAACTTGGGAGGCCCAGAGGCCAGCCAGAGACTATCCTGAGTTCAATGTTTCCTAAAGACCTCCCAAATGAATCTCAGCCATTACCTCACTGTCTCTTGGGACATCTGCATTTAGATATATTCCTCAGAAAACACCAACATGTCCTTGTTTTCCTGCTTTATCCGTTTCTTGCTGTGGTCCTTGGAACATGTGTTTCCTCACACTTCAGCATCGCACGAGGTCATGAAATCAGATCACCCAGTACCTTGTCTTCCTCTGTAGCCCCTCCTCTCCTCAGCTCTACCCTCCCTCAGCACAGTCCAGAACACCACTATCATTCGGTGGGAAGAAATTAATCTGCGAGGGCAAAGGCCAACCAGAATTTCAGCTACCCTGAAACCTCCAAAATTATCTGTCAGTGTTCCCCCCTACCCCTGGTGCGACTCATGTGCTGAGCCCTTCACACTTACACACAGACACACACACACAAACACAGATACACACACACTTTTGTCATTACTGGATGCAGGTAACTGGGGAGGGTGAGACTCTGGGTGAAGAGGCCACACTCTTCAGCTGAAGCCAACCCTGAATGGTTTGACAGCTGAAGGCTCCACGCTGGACCACCTGCCCCACAAGCTGGGCAACATGTCCTTTCCTGAAAGGGACTAAGATGGTGTATTTGGAAGACTGCCATACTTGCTTTGCAGCCTCACAAAAGTGCTCTTCTTTATCATGCACAAATGAAGCCTACTGAATTTCACCTTCCGTTATTCATTTTTAACGCAATGCTCTGAGAAGTAAGCCCTTAAGCTGGTACCCTCTATTGATTTCTTGTGAACAACTCCTTCCTTCCCAGGAGACAGTTTCAAAAGGACCAAGAATGCAGGACAGAACCAAAGAGCATGGTACAGTGTAGGCAGGGGGCATAAACCAATGCAGTGATTTTGTGTTGGGCCAGCTTCCTGTTTCATAGATGGGGGAGACCAAGGCCCCAACAAGTGAGGTGTCCTCAGCAGGGACCTCCAACTGGCAAGGCCGAACTGAGCCTCCCCCTCCAAGCTCTTCCTCTTACCTCCCTTTACCTAAGCACATTGAGGTTTTAAGGAAGATTTGCCAGTGAGACGGAATATTTCTCTTTAATGTTCAAAACATTACCTGCACCCTGAAAGAATCATTTTTTGGGGCTTCGCTTATAAACGACTAGAGCTGCAGTGCAGGGGATGTGACTCAATTGCTATGCGTGCATAGACTGCAAGGAATAATGGTTTACTAGTGTGGAAAAGCACAAAACAAGCACTCTCCAACCTCTCAAATCTTCTTTCTTCATTGCTCAGGTGGGGATAATGAATCCTGCTTTCTTATTCCAGTATGGCTGTGAAATTTTAAGAAGAGCTAGTAAGTATACAGTATATTCTTCTCTAACAACAGGCAGGCACTTTATTTTAGAAATTCTTTTAAACCCAGTAATAATTAAAATATTAAAGAATCAGGATGGCCTGGGTTCTAAGCAATCTGAACCAAGTCCATCTCTAAATTCTGATCTAGCTGTACCATCAGTATCTACTGGGTGAAAACCAGACTTACTTTCAGGGTTAAGATCACTTTCCAAATCCCTTTCCCACCTCCCCCACCCCAACCCCCACCTATAACCTCATTGATATGACATTTGTTGGAATATGTCTTACTGGAGTCCGCTGGACTTCGAAATCACTTTGGACTATCGTGGGGCTATGCTTTGTGTTAGCCTATGGGATTTATTTTATTAAGGGCAATTCCTATCTATTGGACTCCTAATAAATGATGTTCCTTTCAGGGTGGTCAGTGGCATTTTCTACTAAGCATTTGCTATGCTTCAGATAGTTAGAGGTTTAAAAGTATTCCGCACAAGAACACTTAGAACAAACGATGTTCTAATAAGGGCAATGATGACAGGGCAAAAGTAACACAATGGCAGAAAAACAGCAGGTATATGTAAAGCAGGTGACAAAGAGAACTGGCACCAAAATAGCTCATGGGCCCAGGCAATCTCAAGAGAGGCCCTGATTATTGGCCCTAATGTTGATCCTTTCAGTATTACAGAGCTCAGTGACCTGAGAAAGAATTGGCAGTGAGCAAGCTTACCTCAGCATGCTTCCTACCCATGTGTCTCACTGCTCCGTGCTAGCTGGGGGCCCTGGGCTGGTTGAAATTCTAGCAAGAATCTCATAAACAATGCAAATATTTCACATTAATCCGGGTATGTTTCTTGGCTCCAAGAAAGGTAAGCATCTTTCAAAGTTCACGAGACCTAAAGCCATGTGAGCTTGAGGTATTGGCCTGTTGATGTATTTATGGCAATTCAGGGTTTTTAGTTTTTGTTTTTTGTAATAGTGATTCCCCCACCCTAACAGATCATTCATTCCTTCTATGTTTATTAAATAGGAAGTAGAGTTAGGAAGTGAGGGATGCCTCAAAGTCCAACTCCCTGGTTTTACGTATCCTTAAGACAACACTCTACTACTGCCAAGGGCTGACTGAAAGGAATGATTATCATGTTATCCTCTTGAAATAAATAAATAAGTAAATAAATCAGTGATGCCCATGACCTGCTGGAATAGGCCCCAGTGGTGACTTGCTTATTCAGGGGTGCTGGATTCTTCTACTCTCTTCGACTTTTCAATGGGAGCCACAAAAGAAGTTAGGGCCAGGGTGTGGCCACAGAGAGAAAGTGGATTGCTCTGGCCTCACTAACCCAGTGCCCAAACCATGTGAGTCAGACAGGTTAGAGAATAATTCCTAAGTTAGGTTGATTTGTGAAAGTTACCTATGGACTTCATGCAAAATAGATAAACAATACAAAACAGAAACCTGGTTCCTCATCTGAGGGATGAAAAGTCTAAAACTGGGAAGAGAGAGGGAATCAAGTTTAAAATAAGTAATTTCCAAATTTTGAAATTCCTAAAAATTGAGTGAACATGGTATCAAATGTGGATGTAATTGTTTAACAATGAGTAAAGTCTTCCAATTCTAAAACTTTATGATTGTAAAACACATTCTATGTATTATCTCTCCTTAGGAATATATATTTTTGGTGTGCCTGGATGGCTCAGTTGGTTAAGTGCCTGCCTTTGGCTCAGGTCATTGTCAGTGTCCTGGGTTAAGCAGTCCGCCTTTGGCTTAGGTGGTCCTGGATACCGACATCAGGGTCCTGCTCAGCGGGGAGCCTGCTTCTCTGTCTCCCTCTTCCTGCTGCTCTATTTGTTCTCTCTCTCTCTCTGTCAAATAAATAAATAAATCTTATCTTAAAAAATCACTTAGAAAAAAGAAAGAAAGACATATATTCTCTCTGATTTCTGTAGAACTTTCCTTTAGGTAGAAAAGAAGTTTTCTTCCTTGTAGATACATGCATTCATCTATCATTCATGCCCTCATGAGACATTATCAAGAAGGACATTGCTGGTATGTGGAAATAAATAAGTTGTAACTGTTTCTTGTCCTCAAGGAACTTACAAGGTAGGCAAGGATGGGTCATTAATTAAGTCATCAATATGACTTACTAAAAGTTTAACAAATAGAAGTACATTCTTTACTTTTATTGTTCCCCCAAGATGAGATGTCACAAAGAGCTATGAAGAATCAAGCTCAGTCTTCATCCCCAGCACAGACTAAATACACTTCTTTTCACAGTGATGACATATTTCCATGATGCATGTGTTTTTATGAATGAAGCTTCTCTCTCCATAAGGTTCCTTGATACCTATAAATGTTCAAAAATAGGGATCAGCACCACAATAAAAAGTACAGTTTTCTTTTTTGGCAGAGTCTGTACTACAATCAGTAGAGCACAGAATGACTTGTCAGTTTAAAAATATGTAAGTCATGTTGACAGGGACTGAAAACAAAATGTCTTGGTCATTTTTAAGTAATATAAGTGCTAAAGTCATGCTGAGCGATCCTGGGTTTTTCTTTTTTCTTTTTTTTTTTTTTCTTTTTGTAGTTGCATAACTTAAATGGTTCTTATTTTAAAATATATTTCTCACCAAGACATTTAATGTTAAAAAAGTGGCTCTTCGGCATGAAAGAGACCATAAGTACTTCTCCTAAGAATTTTTATTATAAAGCAGCATCCATTTTAAACATTGTTATTTACACAAAAGTCCTAATGGATTTAATAGTTTATCAGATCAATAATCAATATTCTTAAAAGTCACTTAACCTCAAATTTACGTAACTTGCATTATGAAAAGATCTTATGTACATTATCACACATACCTCCTAGTGATTTTTTCATAACTTTTTGTGTCCTCAGTGTCATCTTATGCACCATTATGATGGAAATATTTTTTAAGACCAATACTGTTAGAATATCAAAAGATTTTATTGCATAAGCAAGTACACTGGAAGTCACCTAAATCTGTGACAAGGCTACTGATGCAAAAATATTCGGTTGAATCCCTTTCTTACAACTTTCTAGAATTGATAATGGCTCAATGGATCCATTGGATCATATAATGGATCAATGATCACATAAGGATCATTATATGATCATTGGATCAATAATGGATCAGTCTTCTTCTTGTGAAGAGAACAAGAAATTCAAAGAAAACTGTAGAAGAGGTTCCCAATAAAATATTTGTAGTGTTCTTAAGTGTCTGTCAAAACAACTCACAGGGCCCTCTGGTAATCATTATACAGATAAGAGGAAATAAAAGCTACCATGGCAACCCCAATTTTTTTTTTAGAATCTGTAAAGATGAGTCTGCTGTGTGTTTTTCAATATTTATAGAGTCAACTATCATCTATCACAGTTTTATAAAATTGGTACCAGTTCAATACGCACCCACATCAAGGGGCTATAGAAATATGTATTCACTCATATGTGAAATCTCAAAAACAAAACAAAGAAACAAACAAAACAGAAATAGGTCGTAAGTACAGAGAACAAACTGGCAGTCACCAGAAGGGAGGTGGCAGGGGGATGTGAAACATAGGTGACGGGGATTAGAGATACAAACTTCCAGTTACAAAATAGGTAAATCAAGGCACCGGATGGCTCAGTTGATTGAGGGATTTCCTTCAGCTCAGTCATGATCCTGGAGTCCCTGGATCATGTCCCACATCGGGCTTCCTGCCTCAGCAAGGGGTCTGCTTCTCCCCTCTGACCTTTCCCTTTTCATGCTTGCCCTCTTTCTCTCTCTCCCTCTCAAATAAATAAATAAAATCTTTTTTTAAAAATAGGCAAATCATGGAGATGAAAAGTACAGCCTACAGAATATAGTCAATAATATTGTAATAATGTTGTATGCTGACAGATGACAATTACCACTTAACTGTGGTGAGCGTTGCAGAATGTACCAAATTGTAGTATACTACTATTTGTCCATGTAAAATTAATATAACATTGTATGTCAACTATACTTGAATAAAAAACAAAAGACCACACACACAAGAACTGATTAGATCCACACCCTAGTCTCCAATTTATGTTCCTCTTCAGATCATGTCTTGTTCTTTGGATTTTGAAAGCAGCAAATATCAAAACCTACTTCTCCAGGTCTGTCTTTGAGATGCATTCTAACTTCTCTGAGTTTTTCACCTAATTATTACTCTTTTCTCCCAAAACAAACCCAAGGGCAATTTGATAGAGTTAACCTCTTTGGGTTTCCCATAACCAAAACTAAGTGTTGATATTGACTCAGGCTGTAATAAATGTGTGCTCAGCTCTGTCCACCCCCACCCTACCCACAGGGAACCCCTGACAAGCAACTCTAAACCTTCAGAAGTCTCTGATTTGGGGTAGCAGTATCTTTAAGGATTATATTAACTTGGAATCTTTATCTGGCTCTTCCCAGTCTTCAAAACAATCTTCAGTAAAGTATATCACACGCCAAGAAGAACAAAATGTTAAATTTTTTTTTTTTATTTTTTAATGACTTTCTTTTAACCTACCCTAACTTCATCCCAAGACCAAACTTTATAATTGATGGCTTCTTAAAATGTTATATTATCAGTCCTTCTTCCCTTTCATTTACTTCTCCCTTTTTATTCCTTAAGAGCTCTGTAAATCATATGATTAACTTTCAAACCAAGGCTGGTTATGTGAGTGAAAGAAATCTAATTGGAATACAATCGCCCCCCTACTGTTCTTAACAGTTTTTTTGTTTTTGGTCAGCTAAATGTGATTGAATTTCAGATATGGTTTTTCTATTGGACATTTATTTTCCTCCAGCATATATATGCTATATCTTTACCTAAATTGGGTTGTTATCTTTTTCGCCTTTTGAACTTAACACAATAAATTAACCATCATCTTGCTTAAATAATTCCTTTGTAGATTTTATGTATATAGAGGGTACTTCAATCTCATTCAAGAATAAATATTGAGTTTACTATGCCATAGTGTAATCTATTGATCTTTGAGTAGAAAAACTGATAGTACAGCATCCCAAGGATTTTATTGGTAATTTTAGAAATTAAATTTCCAAGTACTTTCTTCACTTAAAGAGATATATTGTCATGTATCAGTAAAATAACAAATCAGTTGTATCTGAGGAGAACAAAAAATCTGATGGTTTAAAATATGTGGTTCATTTTAAAATAAAAGTAAAGAGATACTTTGGCAAAATAGCAGTGAGTTTGGGTAGTTCTTGAGACTGTTATTTTGACTAGACTGTTGTAGATATTCAATCTGTGTGTTCCTCTCTAGCTTCCATTATAAAAATCAATTATCCCATCCCAAAGTTAAATAATCATCTCTCTTATAATTAATGGATTCAAAATTAAAGACTCGTTACTATTGAGTATTTTTTTAGAAGTTAAAAGAAATCCTTATTCAAAAGAAAAAAAGAAGTATCTACTTTTACATCAATAATGATGCCAATATATCCATGAGACTTAGACTAGACTGCTTTTCAAGAAACAGCAGGGAATGTCAGTGAAATTAGCAAGAATTACAATATATCTCAAGTGCAAGGTGAGAAAGAGACAAAGTTGTGATTACATAAAGAACCATAGAGAAATTGTTTTATCATATATAATCAGACAACTGGTGGAACATTTATGAATGTGTTTGTTTTTAACAGTGTAAAACTGAAAATTGCTACTTCTTTTTGCTATTACAGTTTTTGCTTCCCATTTTACTTTTGGACTTTATACTGATTCCAATCCTGGACATCATGGCCAGTCTGAGAGTTTAGGTATCAAAAGACCTTGAAATTTGTTTAGGGTTACAGGCAAGAGTAATTCTACTACCTGTGTACACATTTCTGATGCTTAACAAAACAGATGTTGAAAAAACATTACTTGGCCAATGAGGTAGATTTATGGTTTCTTAGGAATCTACCACATGGGAGCGTGGGGCCTTTGTGGTTAAAGACATCTATATAACAATAAGGCAGTAACACCAAGCAGGAAACAGACCTTGGCTCTCTTCAATTTTGGGTTATTGGGGTTTGGAGAGGGAAACTTATGCCTCCTGCCAGACACAATTTTTACACATTTATAACTTGGTCACCCGTTATCACTTTAAACCACTTTGTCCCTGAAGGGTGATACTTGTGTGGCAAGTCATATTTTATTATTAGGAGAAAACTTTTTTGAACAAGTGAAAACATTTGTCTTTAATGGTGATTAAATGCCTGACAAGTTAGAATCTTTACAGAGAATGAAATGAGCTAAGCGTAAAAACAGGTTTCTAACGCTGCTTCCAAAAATAAAGAAATAACAAATGAATGAAGGAGATGAATGCGCCAAGTATTTCCCATTCAGGGAACCCAAATGTTCTTTAATGTAAGTTCAATCACTTCTTTAAAAGCCCCACGTAATAACAGAACAAAAGTATCCCTCCAATGTACTATATATAATTACCACCATATTGATCATTGCTTTGCTTTTGTTTTTCTCTGGTTATAGCTTGTTTCATTGGACATTTTTACCCTGCCAGCACATCTACTCAGTGTCTACTCTGTTTGTTAATCAGTGCAACCTTTCTCTTCAGTATAGGACTCATGAAATACTTTTAACTTGGTCCTTTATTGGATTAAATATATTTGAATGGAAACAAAGTAGCAATTAAACCTCTGTGAGATCATATTTGCAGAAATCACAAGATTCATTGTTCAGAGTAACTTTTGTGGTTATCTCTTAAGACTGTTTAACTTATCGTTGGTTACAAAAAAAAAAGAAGAAGATAAAAGATTTTCTAAATTGTCAGTATTTGGAAAAGGAAATGAGAAAAGAATTCATGAAGCAAATACTCACGTTGATTGTGGATGGGGTTGAAACTCATGAGTAAGCATGTAGCCGTCCTGCACATACCTTATATTTCTCTCCCTTTGTGATTCTTGGTCACATTAATTAAGTGAGTTTAATCTTACATTTTAATTGCTACCTTTCTGGTTTGCTCTGCAGCCAGAAAACCCTGACCTAGGAGTTTAAACATGTGTTGTTGTTGCTGCTGCTGCTGTTTGAGAAGTAAGAGTTCTGGCTTTGCCATTAGCTCCAGCTTTCATCCCACAGGAGGTAATGGACCTAAATCTAATTATTTGTAAAGCTTGCTTAGATGGTTGGTGGATGATAAAGCAATATATACTAATTAGACATAAAGAACAGTGGCATGAGAAATGAATTTTACAGATAAGCCAAAATTATGTCTGTGAGTAGAATTTTAGAATTCTTTGAATAGTGCTATTAAAATTGGCAAGATGTGTTGATTTGAGTTAAAGTTCTTTATTTTTCATGGAACCCCTCTTTAACTTTATTTCATATAACACTTAGAACTTCAGTGTGCTCTAGTGATTTTTCTCTTTTACCAGGCTGAATCTTTCTTGAAGGCCAGATTCATGTCTGATCTAATATTTTATCTCCAGGCATCTAGAAACTCTCTCTTTAAGGTAGCCATTCAACATTTTGTTGGTTGCAGAGCCCATATGACACCCTTTCACCCTTTTACAAATTAGGAATTAAAGCCCTGCCTCCTCTAGGAAGATGACACCCTGCCCCAGGTGGTTGATGGGCAAGTATTATTTAGTCTTAAAACAACCAAGTTCCTTGAAGCATCTACCTCTTTTGTATTCTTCTTGAGATTAGTCCCATTAATTCAGGAATGAGAAAGGATGCTTTTACTGTAGGTCATTTGAAGGAAAGGAGTACCCTATGTCTATGTTCCATAAATTCAGGTTCAGACAATAGATTGAGTTACTAGAGGAAAAAATCTTGTAGGATTAAAGTGTTATTTTCTAGTATACCTAAAAGTAATAAATACTGGGTGTCATTATTATTTTTTTTTTCTTCAAGTGTTTGGAGATGAAGTTAGGAGAGTAGGACAGTTTAGGCATGATGGGCCTTTCTTTATCTGAATGTGCATAGTCACATATGTGTTTTTGCAGAAGACTACGTGGTGGTTCCTGTGCTTATCATAACCTGTAAGTCACTCATCGTCAGCATCTGGAAAGTTATGAAATTTCAGAGTTAATGACCATACTAAATTTCGGACAAGCAGTCCAATTTTGTGCATTGCTAGATCAGTTCTAGAAGCAATTAATTCTATGAGGTGAGACTTGACCATATTTTGTCTTGTTGAAAAACTGGATATCAGATGTCATAAATTATTTAGTAGAATGTTTGAGATAAAAAGTATCATCAGTATATCTAAATTCTTAGACAAATGGGCTCTAATCTGAAATTCCAAATCTAACTTAGAGAATGTATGACCATTGTGTTGTCAATGCTCAAATGTAATTTTCCTTCTTCTACTCAGTACCTACAGTTCACAGCCATATATTAATAAATATGCCTATTTAAATTAATATGGCATTAAATCTATAAAAGTAACCAAGGGTTTCTTAAAATATATGACAAAATATGTAAAACTTTTATTTAGAATAGAACTCTTCAAAGACCAGACCATTATCTACAAAACATAAATGACAAATTTTTCAGTTCTTTATTTTGGCACATATTACCTTTCTATATGGTTATTTCATTTCTTAGTATAAGGAGTAGCCCTATTACAATTGAAAATGATCTTCAGAAATGTGCAAGGACCATTGGTAGGAAGTGGATGGAAACACTGGTGCCTTCAACTCACTGTACCAAAATTCTTAAATTTCAGAAAGAGTTATTGTTCAAAGGCCAAAATCGTCCCCAAATCAACAAACAGAGAATAAATACTAAGGCTTAGTTACCAACAGTACAGTGGCTTGTTGGACAGGGCAGGGATCAGAAATGGCATAAAAAGAGATACTGGTCATGGTATCCCAGCCCATCCCTCCCCACCCCTGTCCCCCTTCAACCTAGTCCTAGCACATGCCAAACAAGCACCAAAAACAACCAATAAATGAAAGGAAACTCAAAGGTCACTCGGGGTCATTATTTTCACATACCTTTGAATAATGAGAGCATCACATGTCAGCTAGAGGAGAACAAAATGTCACATTCTCCAGCTAAAGGTCAACCTTGGTCAAAGGTCACAGAAGGGAGGCCAGGAAATAACCTAAGAGGTCAGGCCGGGTGCACAAAGAAAGGTCACCAAATGTCAATGAAAGCACGCAGCTGTTTGGAGATAAAACAACGAAGGCACCCTTTTGTGCTGACATCGGCTAGAAAAAATGTCTCTGCTGACATTTTTTTTTTCCGCTGGCAGTTTTATAGGACATTGACATTAATGTACCCAACCCCGAATTAGCCTTTTTAAAAGCAACAGTTTGGAAGTTAAGTGCAGCAGTTTCCAAAGAGTCAGAACCGTGACATTTTTATTTCAAATGATTAATACAGCAATGGACTTCTAACACCAAATTTAGATTTCATCTGAGCTCTTTCATCATGACAACGTGTTAGAACCGGGCCCGAGGACAGGTAGCAATCAGTAACCAGTATTTTCATATTTTTAAGAACGGTGATTATTCTTTTAACTGAAAGGTACTCAGAAGCCTCGGCCTGTTACAGGATAGGAAGCTGTGAATGATTTCACCTTTACTGAGCTTGGCGGCTGACAGTTGTTAATCTCGTCATAAACTCCATTCAGAGAAAAGAAAAGGGACGGACACTGGGCAGTGCCATTTTAAAAGGAATTTGTGCGACACATTCGCAGGTTAAACCCTTATCAGAGTATTAGTCCCTTTTTCAAGCTGATCGTTTCCATTTGAAATGCCAGCTCTGGGAGGAACAGTGTTCAGATGTGGGGGTAGCACTTCCCAATACTGGCAGATATCAAATTCAACTGGAAAGAAGTTCAGAAAAAAAACAGGGTTGATCCCTATGAGGGGCCTCAGCTTTCCGTGGGCATGGGGGTGTAGTTTATACTCACACACGCCTCCTGCTGATCCAGCACTAACAGCTGTTTCCAGACCACATTAGAACATTGCACATCTATAAACATCCTTTCCCAATTCACAGGACCATGTTTTATTTTTTATTTTATTTTTTTAAAGATTTTATTTTAATTTATCGACAGAGAAAGACGCAGAGAGGGAACACAAGCAGGGGAAGTGGGAGAGGGAGAAGCAGGTTCCCTGCTGAGTGGGGAGCCTGATGCGGGGCTCGATCCCAGGACTGTGAGATCATGACATGAGCAGAAGGCAGATGCTGAGCCGCCCAGGCACCCTGACAAGACCATGTTTTAAATGCAAGATGGGACTTACTTTTCCAGCCTCAGGGTTCCAACAAGTTATGACTTGGGCAGCTCCATTACCCCCCCCCCCCCCGCCAAAATGATTTTGAAATGGTTGTGCCACCTTCTTCCTGTCCCCTTTGTTTCAATTCTACATGTCCTGCCACGGGAGAACATTGTGCCGTTATACAGAAATTAAGAATAGTAATGAAAGTTCACAAAAAAAAAAAAACAAAAACAAAAACAAAAAAACTGCAGTCTGTCTCAAAAGCAAGAGAAAACTCTCCATAAATACCCCTGTTCCAGACTCTTTGTTTTGTTTGTTCTTCATAAAGTCCCAGGGAGACGGCCAAACAATAACGTTCGCCCCAGGATTACTTCGGGACTCGCCCAGAGGTAAAACTACCTTCCTACCTAATGGACCCTAGACATATGAAGCCTGTCACGAGAACCTCATAAATCGTGGAGATGGGAAGGGAGGGGGTGGGGAGAGCCACACAAACCTTTTGCACTTAGGAGAAAGAGTTATTTAACACATCAGGGAAGTGCATTTAATAAATGAAGTCAGTGACTCGAACATGTCATATTCGATCTATCCAGAGGTTGCTGAACTTTCTTTAAAAAGTCATTTTTATGCTGGTTGCTTTTCTTATGAAATTTTCTACACCTCTAGTGTATGAATGGATTGTAAGCAGCTGATTGAGAAATGGCTAAGGTCAAAGTTAATAAGGAAAGCAGAAGGTCTAAAAGCTGGCTGTCTTCTTTTCCCCTTAGAGTTCAAGAGGCTCCATATGATTTGGGCATGACATATTAATGTTTCTGACACAAGGCTTTTTTTTTTTTAATCTGTCTTCAAAGAACTGATACTTGGGCAGTAATAAATGCAGACGGTGCTCTGTTGCTGGAATTACAAAAATGAACTTCTTTCTAATTGTATTCGTGAGCTAGCCTATTCTCCTTAAAGGTAGAATGACTGAGGGGCTAGTCTGGAGGGATCAAACAGTGCTTAAAATTGTCAGACCCAGACAAATTACAGGGTGTAGAAGCTGGTGAGGAGCAATAAAAGGGTGCGTATTTAGAATTAGGTGTCCCTTTTGGGAACATTAAAAAAAAAAAAAGCAAAATAATCAGCAAGTATATCAACAAACACCAGTCCGCACAGCTAGTTTGGAAAATGAGGCCCCTTGGTCTTCCTGGATCCCTTACATTTTAAGTTGTGCACGTCCCTGGGTTGTTTTGTCACATAAGAAAGTGTAACATCCTCATCAAATCAACAAATGGGTTTGCTGCCTCGAATGGGATTTAACTGAAACTTGGAACACGCTCAGCGGGGTTCATCAGATAAACACGTGCCAAACTGAAGATTAATATTTACTCTAAAATGGACGCTGTAGCTTCTCTGAAAAACTATCTCCTTCATCTCTAGACGTGATAAGTTTAACTTTCTATGATGCTCTTGGACTTTGAAGCAGAAACCACACTTCACACACAGGAAAAATCAAAACCCTGAATACCTCAAAGGAAAAAAAAATCTCACTTGATTTTGGAAGATTTGAAACTGCCACAATTATCTCACTTAAAGCACATGGTACCCACTGACAGGAAAGGAAGGAAGGAAGGAAAGAAGGAGAAAGAAAGAAAGAAATCCCAGTCTCTAAAGACACGTGTATTTGCACACTCATGTGCAAATTATTCTCTAAATGCCTTTAAATAATTGCCTCTTTCGCTTTATACTAACTTTATATATTTTTTTCTCTTTTCTTTTCTTTTTTTTTTTTTTTTTTTTTGGTCAAGTCATGGTTCTTTTTCTAGTATCTGAAAATGTGCCAAACTAAATGTCAGTGCCTCCATAAGGAAGATTGAGGGTTCTTTTTAGAGCAGATAGAAGCGTCAAATGACAAACACGCTTATTCTGAATGTCCCTCCCGCGGGTGTGACTCGCCTCAAAACAAGGTCAGAGAACAACGTAGCAGAGTGAGCTACAATTTGTTTGACTTGACATCCCCGGGTATTTCCCTTTGTTATCCCTGTGTCATCATTCTGTGAGGAGAGAGCAAGGCAAGCGCTCGCTGTAGGGTGGATCTGGCTACTGGCCCCACACACCGCCGAGAGCTGCTGCGAAGTTCACTTTCTGAAAAGCTACCAGTTGACTTTAATGCCGTTAAAGCATTTGCAGCAGCAAGTTCCGACGTCTTTCCTCAGGCCAAACTCTGGCTGAAAAGTTCACCCTCTCCTCCTCCTGGAGCAACCCTCACCTAGCCTAAACCTTAGCAAGCACACACTGTAGCAGACGCTGGTGTAGCCCGGGCAAGGGAGGACTTCCGTCCAAGGGAGGACTTCCGGCCAAGGCCCAGTCTCCTTGCAGCCATGACTCCTAGGATGAGTCTAGGGAAGGAAAGGCCAGGAGTCATGGGAATGTTTTGCGCTCAGTCAGCTTTACTATTTACCTACTGGAAGGCAAAACCAGTCTGGGCACAGGGAATACAGAGTCATGAAGTCATGCTTTTGATGTTCAAGGTGTTTAACAGAGAATAAACCAGGGTTGGAGGCCTCTACCCTGGAGGTCCTGGAGATGCTGCCTACGGTTAGCTTTGGCTTACCTCCTGGTTCACCACCATCTTGGAGACCAAGGGGACAAAGCATTTATCTTGGTGAAAAGCAATTTACCCCCTCCCTGACTCATGGCTCTTTCTTGCCTTGACCACACAAGGTGTCGACACTGATGGTTTGGGGACACAAATAAGGTAGCATTGGGGAATTGGAGGATATAATCCGTATATAATAAATGAATAGCAGAAGTTTCTTTTCTGATTCTCAATGAACTTAACACAAGTTTCTGAGCTATTCTCCCTTAGGTGCATTTCCTCAGTCTTATGAAAAAGCACTTTCTCTCAGATCATTCTGAGTCTTAGCAACAAGGCTTGGCACCAAGGAGAATTTCCTGCCCTATTCTTTGGCTCCTTTCTTTAGATTTCTTTTCTTGACCTTTCTATCACAGCATCTAAACCTCGCTGCACGTGCCCACTGTCCAGTCGTATGGCTTTGGCTGGAGGCTATTCCTGGTCCTTCCTCCAACCTACTGCCTTTGACTTTCATGACCGACCTATGCATTTACAAAGCAGTCCCAGCAGGTTTCCACCACACGTTTCCAACACTGAGAATGACATTGATTTTGAAATGCAGCTACACAGCTTAGAGAAGCTCCCTGAATACACCCAATCACCCAATTTAGGGAAGTTAAGACTTCTCTGACAGAGAGAGGGAAATGACCTATTTTAAACTGGAAATTTCTACTTATTCTCATTTCAAAGGAGAAAAAATGAAAAAAAATGAGTCATAAAGAAAATGAACGATCTCCTCTTGTAACCCTTCCATTAGAGGAATGCACAATACTTGGGTAATGATGTTCAATTTATTCATAAGAAGACGAAAGGGCATTTTTTTCTGGATGGCTCCCTTGTGAGAGGCCCTTTGGCAAGTTAGGATTTTCTAACAATATAAGGGACAATGTCTTTAGGCAAGTCTGTGAGATCCCTTTCATTCCTTCAACATTTCCCCCCTGTTTTCCTCTTTCCCTTATAAATGAGATGGATGTCTATGTACATAGGTTTTGTTTTGCTTTGTTTTGTTTTCCAAATGCAAATGTGGAGTGGCATGTAAGTTCCATATTACCTGAGCTTTAACTGAAAACAATCTTTAAGCAAGGCTGGTCTGGTTCTGGATTCTAGCAGGATATGGAATTTGCCTTTCACAGGATTTAAATGAAGGGATCTTAGTGATGATATTTATTGTTTAAGACACACAGTCTATAGTATTTTGTTATGACAACCCTAGTAGACTAATACAGCTGGGTGACGTATTGGATACACCATGGAAGAGAATTCAAGCTTTGAGACATACAGACCAAGATATTAAGAGTGATTCCTCACTTATTACTTGTAGATCTTGGGAAATCTCTGAACCTGTTTTCTGGATTGAACAATGAGGACACTAGTTTCTACACCACTGGACTTTTTTAAAAAATCCCATTTCTTCCTGCATATTTTCCCTCTAGTATATTTTCCTTTTTCCTGAAATGCATCCTTTAGAATATCCTTTAGTTAGGGGTTATTGCTAAAAATGTAGTGTTTGTATGTCTGATAAAAACTTTGTTTTAACTAGTTTCACTGAACGGGTAATCCTTTGATAGTTATTCTCTTGACTCTTCAAAAATACGTTTCATCATCTTCTGGCTGTCATTTAAACTGTTAGCATTCCTTTGTAGGTGTTTTGTCTGTGCTCCTCTGTCTTTGGCAAGCTGCAGTTTCACTAAGGGTGTGTGTGAGTCTCTGGTGGTGGTTGTTGCTATCTACAAAGGTTTCCATGACTTTTCCTAAATCTGCGTTGGGAGTCTGTTATCAGTATTAGAAAATACTCTGAAATTACTACTAGCAACTGTTACTTCTTTCTATACTGACATCTCTATTCTCTATATTGTTTTGTAGAATTCTGACTGGGCGTGATTCTCACCTTCCAATATTAATGTCCTTTAACCTCCATTTTATGTTTTCCAAAAATTATTTTTAAGAGACAGGCAGAGGGGGGTTGGGCAGAGATTGGGGACGGAAAGGGCAGAGGGAGAGGGAGAATCTTAAGCAAGCTCCATGCCTAGTGCATAACCCAACACCAGGCTTGAACTCATGACCCTGACTGAGATCATAACCTGAGTAGAAACCGAGAGTCGGTCGCTTAACAGACTGAGCCACCCAGGCACCACTATTTTCCAAATCTTTTCACATGTTGTATTCTGAGCCATTTATTCTGCTCTACTTTCCAATTGTAAATTTCTCCTTTAGCTCTATCTATATGCTGAGTCACTGTTTTTCATTTCTAGACGTTCTTTTTTTAATTAAATTTCCCTGATCAATTTCATAATCTCTTATTCTTTATTTACATGTTCGATGGCTTCCTTTTTACAATTTAAACATATGGAGCATGTTTTTATACTCTAAATTGCATAATTCTAATCTCTGAAGTCTTAGGGCTCCAATTCTGCTTTCCATTTATACTATTTCCTAGCCCTGGTACGTTATTTCCTGGTGCATTTTGCTATTTCTGTCATTGTGAGTTCAGGCTTGATGAAAATTTTTCTATGAAACTATTCTGAATCCTAGATTCAGAGCGTATTCCTCCAGAAAGCATTTGCATTTTCTTATGCCATCCTTCAGCCAGTGCTACCAATAAGGGAGTGACGTAAATTTAGAACACCAGACCACACTGGGCCAGGCCTTGTGATTATGAATTCTCAGGGGAGGTATTTTTGGGGGATTAGTTTTGTTTTGTTTTGTTTTGTTTAGTTGAAGTAAAATTCACATAATATAAAATTAACTATTTTATTTTATTTTTTTATTTCAGAGAAGGGGGAGAAAGAGAGATACTCTTAAGCAGGCTCAATGCCCACTACAGAGCCTGATGTGGGGCTTGATCTCACAACCCTGAGATCAAGACTTGAGCTGAAATCAAGAGTCAGACACTTGAAAAGAAATCCTATGCCCACTAAGCAATCACCTCTTATTATTCCCTTCCCCGCCCTGTAGAAACTACAGGCCTGCTTTCTGTCTCTATAGATTTACCTATTCTAGGTATGTTCTATAAATGGAATCATCAGGGTGTGATACTTGGTGTCTTTCTTTCATTTAGGATATTTTTCAGGTTCACCCAAGCTCACGCATGTATTAATACTTCTCGCCTTTTTATGTGTGAACTCCACTGTATCTACATACCACAACTTCTTTATTCATTCATCCCTTAATAGACATTGTGACCATTTTTACTTTTTGACTACTGTGAATAGTGCTGCTATGAACATTCATGTATAGGCTATTTTTGAGTATCTGTTTTCAGTTCTTTTGGGTATATACCTTGGATTGGAATTGTGGGTCATATAGTAAATCTATGTTTGATTTTTCGAGGAACCACAGACTGTTTTCTACTGTGGCTCTACCATTTTCTGTCACCACCAACAAAGTATGAGAGTTCTAATTTTTCCGTATTCTTGCCAACACTTGTTATTTTCTTTTTTTTTGTTTGTAACTATTCTAGGAAGTGTGAAGTGATATCTCACTGGTTTCAATTTGCATTTCCTTAATTAGTCACTAAGGAAGATTTTGAAGCATCTTTTCATATCCTTGTTGGCCATTGTGTATCTTTGAAGAAATGTCCATTTAAATCATTTGCTGATTTTTTAACTTGATTTTTTTGTCATTTTGTTGTTGAGTTGTGAGAGATTTTCTTTATATATATTCTGGATCCTAGGCCCTTAGCATATATGTGATTTGCAAATATTTTTTCCATTCTATTAGTTTGTATTTTCACTTTCTTGATAGTGTGCTTTGATTCACAAAAGACTTTAATTTTGAGGAAGTCCAGTTTATCCATTTTTTCTTTTGTTGCTTGTGCTTTTGGTGTCACAACCTGAGAATTAATTCATTGCTAAATTTAAGATCAAGATTTACCTGCATGCTTACTTTTAAGAGCTTTGTAGTTTGGGTTCTTCTATTTAGGTTATTGATCCATTTCAACTTAGTCTTTGTATATGGTGTGAGGTAGCAGCCTGACTTCATTCTTCTATGTGTGGATTATCTACTTGTTCCAACACTGTTTGTTGAAGAGGCTACTCCTTCCCTGTTGAAAGGTCCTGGTACTCTTGTTGAAAAGTAATTGTCCATAGATGTATGGGTTTTTTCTGACTCAATTTTATCAATTGAACTATATATCTATCCTTCTGTCACTACCATACTCTTTAGATTACGGTAGCTTTGTAGTAAGTTTTGAAATCAAGTGTATGTTCTCTAACACTATTCTTTTTTAATATTGTTTTGGTTATTCAAGGCCCTTTGCTTTTCCATTGGTATTTAAGGATCAGCTTCTCTATATCTATTAAAATAGCATTGGAATTGTAATAGGGCTTTCAATGAATCTATAGATTATTTTAAGTAATATTGCCATCTTAACAATATTGTGTTCCCAACCATGGACACTAAATATCTTTCCATTTATTTTATTTATTTTATCTTTTTTTTTAATATATTTCCATTTATTAACATCTTACTTATTTTAGCAGTATTTTGTAGTTTTTAATACAGAAATATTATACTTTTTGATTAAATTTATTCCTAAGTATTTTGTTCTCTGTGATGTTATTATAAAAATAATTTTTAAAATTTTATTTTCAAATTATTTATTGTTTTACATGTTGATCTTATATCCTGCAGCTTTGATGAATTTGTTACTAATTTTTTTTTTAACTTTTTGGGAGGTTTTTTCTTCCCCTTCACCAAGTCAAAGTACAGAGTTATCCTGGAAGATAACTTTTATAAGTTACAGTTATTTTCTTTTGCTTTATTTCTTTTTTCTTTTTTTTTCTTTTTTTTTTAAAGATTTTATTTATTTATTTGACAGACAGAGATCACAAGTAGGCAGAGAGGCAGACAGATAGAGAGAGGGGGGAAGCAGGCTCCCTGCAGAGCACAGAGCCCGATGTGGGGCTCGATCCCAGGACACTGGGACCATGACCTGAGCTGAAGGCAGAGGCTTTAACCCACTGAGCCACCCAAGTGCCCCTCTTTTGCTTTATTTCTAAATAATCATTTCACTGAGAACTTTTTTGGAGTTCCAGCTTTTTGAGAAGTTCTGATCCAATTTTCCATCTTTGGGAGCCCTATGTTTTGTCTTGCAATTACACGTAGTATAATAATAGCAAGCTTTCTGCTTTGATGGTTCTGGAAATCACTTGTAGATCAGCCAACTCTCTTTGCTCTGGATTGCTCCTTCAGCTTGGTTTGATTTTTTCTTACCAGCTCTGCAATATGAATGAGTATGGGGATATAATTTCACTGTATACATACATATAGAGTGTGCAAGAGATGTGAAGTGATGTATTATTGGTAACTTTAGCTTTGATATATAATGAGTAACTTGAAACAACTATTGTGGGAAATTCAGGATAAACTTGAATCTTGCTTGAGATGTATGATTTTACTTGAAGTGGTCCCTTAAAGTTCACTGCTCTCTTCCAGGTCCTCCGTATAAAAAGTTTCACTGATATCGACGACAACAGTAGTGTTAAGAACATTGGATTATTTTTGGTGTGCCTTGTAGAAATGAGCATTCTGGTTTACGACTTTTAATTAACATATTTTGTCGTTGTCCATTAATTGGTGTTGAAGCAAAACCAACTCGAAGTAACCTGAAGCTATGTTTAAATATTTTATTCTGCAAAGTTTTATGTGCGAAAGCATGAGAACTCTCAAAGAAGAGCAGAAGAATTAACTTCCAAGGTAACTCCTACAGGGTATCTATAATAGGCAAGCTTAGCCTAAGCCAACACAAGGAAAGTCCAGGAGAGAGATAATTTCATCATGAAAATGACCAAAGTAGAACTTTAAAGTGAATTGAACCTCTATTCTTCAAAGTAAAGCTTCTGTTAAAGCAAACTGCAAATGCCAGTTACTTATTGATCCAACCCAAGCATTGATTATCTTGTGTCTATTCACTGCCCCCGCCCACCATTCCCTATCTCTACCTTCTAACATTTTAAGAAAAATTTTGCTGTAGTTGAAATGCTTTCCATTTAAAATAGTTAGCTCTTCAGTGGTTTACCTACATGCTATATATATAATAATACGTTGGGAGATATATTTACCAAACACATTAATTACAATCTTTATGCTGATGAAAGTATTTTTATTCGATGTCTAGTAAAATGCTCTTATATGCAATCACACTATTTTTTTCTCACCACTTTTCAGCATGAACTGTTCTGCCTACTTAATACTTTTTTGTCCCCTTAACAGCCAATGCCATTGTGTGCCTTTGGGTTTGAGATATTTGAGGTTTTCTTTTGCTTTCAGACTTCTCGCTAAAACTACAGTTTAGGTCAGTCTTACTGTACAAGAATGCAATAGTTACATCATTATATTATAAGAAGCTAATTGTATTGCTTGTGCTAATGAATTATTCATGACATAATCACATAAATTCAATCCACGTTGATGCTTTATTTTGCATACTAATTTGAACATGGTGCATTTTTCACATTTTGATCTAAAATGATCTCAGATAATGACCTGCTTGTGGATATAGAGGTTTACATTGTCTTCAATATTTTTTTTTCTCTAAACATTGCTCTGTAGTGCATATGCTTTGCCAGGGTGATACAGGTCATGCAGAGCCAGAGACCTGATAATAATTTCCTTTAAGGTCCTCCAATTATTGCTTATTAACAGGATTTCCAAGAGAATTTCCTCTACACAAAGTACTGTGTTCCCCAGGCCCTTTCAAATAGCAGACATGCCTTCTTTTGTCTTTTCATTCTAACTCTCATTTCCCAAACTCATCACTCTCCCTAGTCTTCCTCCGTCCCTGGACTCTCCATTTAATTACTTTCTCTAACTGGCACCCTTAATCCATTCATGCCAACAAATCACTGACAGATAATGCTGAAGTTTTATGTATGGAGTAATGACTCGCTATTGACCAGTAGCTGCGTATGCTAACTGTTCCCTTCGACTTGCCCTTCTCACCTCAGACCCTCACAGTTTTCAGATTCAGAATTCAGATTCATTCCTTCCACAAACAGTGATTATAGCCGGTGCTTCCTCTACACTGCAATCTGCTATTGTTTATGACCCAACACCCATGCTAAAACAGCTCGGCTTAGCTTTTAAGTCTTCTTCTCTGAAACACCCATTCTTCCTAGCGATCTTATTTCATCTTCCATTCTGGTTAGATCAGTCCATTTCGTACTTCAGAAGCATAGCACACCAGGTTCATACCACTGTCTACACCTTTGTTGACTCCACCTGCAATTCCCTAGGTTTTGTTGTACATAGGAACTACTTGCCACTCTCTCAAGCCGCAGCACAAACGCAGTCTAGGCTGTGAAGTTTTCTTGAACTATCACTACCTTCAGTGATGTTACCTAATTCCCCTGAACACCTGCCATACCTCAGCATTTTATTATATGCTTTGTTGTTGTTGTTTTTACTCTTTATTTTTGTTTTTACTTTTTTTAAAAGATTTTATTTACTTATTTGAGAGATAGAGCAGGGGTGTTGGGGGCAGGAGGCAGAGGGAGGGGAGAAACAGACTCCCCTTCCTGCTGAGCAGGGAGTCTGAAGCAGGGCTCGGTCCCAGGACCCCAGATCATGACCTGAGCCGAGGGTTTCACCGACTGAGTCACCCAGGTGCCTCTTTGCTTCTTACTCTTATTCACTTTTGTTCCATGGGTTTTAATTTTGCCTTCCTAAGAAGATTATAAACTTCTTGAGAGTCTGAACCATACCATATGTTAGTTCTATTTCTTCCTTTTAAGGGAGTGAATAAATTCTTGCTGCCCAGTAGAATCTAACACAGCATAAGTGCTAATAAACATTTATTTTATTTGACTCAGTTTCAATGCCTGTCCTAGCAGGTGTGGGCATGCACCTAATGCCATCAAAGAGGATCCAAATGACCCAGCTCTATTTTACATTGTGTGCAGTAATCTATGCCAACATATTTGCCATGAAATAGACTTAATGATTTCTATTTAGGAGAGTCCAGAGGAGTTGGAAAAGTATTTGACATATCTTTCTGGAATTGGAAGTATCTAACATCAACCTTTTGGATGTGAGATTGCATCTCACATGGCAGCAGACTGCCATGACCTGCTACCCTTTGATCCCTGGGGTGGATTTAGTTCATCTGGCTGGATGGCCAGGTATTCCTTTTATTTCTAGATGCCAAATTTGTGAGAGAGAATCAAGAGGATGAGCATATCATTTGGAGGAGAAGGTATTTCAACCATCTTTCCACATACTAAAAAGTAGTATCTATTCCTAGCTATTACACAGACTGGCAAAGTTTTATTTTAGTCCTTGGATTTCAATGCCTTAAATTAATGAAAAGATGACTTTAAACAGTAAAGTTTCCTTGGAGATATGAAAGAAGTAGATTGCAGATTTCATTAAGGCAAGTTAGAGACTGTGGCTGTCTTATTTCTGTGGTATCCCCAGCACACAGCACAGAGACTAGCACCTAATGGATGCTCGACAAATGTTGCTGGGAGATATCAACGAGAATATAAATTTAAATGTAATGCAATTATTTGGGACTACTCCCACTAGTGAACACATAGATCTTCTCACTGATATTAATAACCTACCTTTATTTTCCTGAACCATCGTCCTGTTAAACTGTAGGAAGTCAAGTGCTTTGTAGAGTTTCTCTCCTCAAATATTTCTGACACCTCCAGGGGCACTTGTTAGTATTTGTTGCCTGATGCCATGGCTAGAAAGTCAGAACTTTTTTCTAGTCTTTGGCCCTTGGATCCATGAAAGAAATGCTTTAAGATTAAAATACTGTTTCCATGACCACTGCTGTCATCCTGGCCACTAGGAACATCGAGGCAATGTGTCAGTGAAATTGGGTCTATGCTTCTCTGATTGAAGATGAAGGATCCTGAGGTAGTAAAAAGGATGTCCATTCTATGTTAGGCTTAGTTAGGGTTCCTATGGCCAATTTGCTTGAGCCCAGTGGTTAGGGCACTCAGCACCCCAGCATTCTCATTCACCCCCATATAGCTAGGAAGCCAGGATCCCAAAGGTGCAGCCCTCACAGCAAGACCACCTATAGGCTGAGACTCTACTCCCGTTACCATTTTTCCACCTGAACTACATGGGCAATCTTGCATACCCAATGTCAGTGAAATCAGAGCCAACACTGCCTAAAATGCCAGATATTTCTTCTCTCCATCTAGAAAATCTGCCGGACTTAGAATATGATTCAAAGACAAAGTCCTCACTGGCACTCATGCAAAGTGAGAGGTGAAGTGTTTCTTCTCTGGTCTAGTCACCCAGGGCTCCTAGAACTAGGATACTGGAGCTCTAAAGTGTTTGGCAGCTCATCTGATGAACATGTGAGTTAAGATTGTCTGGTCTACTTAGCTAATCAACTGGCAAACCTGCCCAGGCCCTATTGCTGGGTCCAGAGCACTGGATGAGACTACACCTCTCTTTCCTTCCCTTTGCTTTCTGAGCTCATTCCTTCCCACCTACAACCCACCCATATGGCTGAATTCTCCTGGTGGATCCCTTTGAGTCTTCTGTTCTCCCAGTTCCTATGCAAAGGAGTAGATACAACTGTAAGGAGAATGATGCCTAATAGAAAACGCCAGAGTTCCACTATTTTATAAGTAAATATGAAACAAAATGCAGAAAACACCTTGCGGTGTAACAGGCCCGTGGTTTGAGACTCCTTATCTAGAAGAAACATGCTGGGGAGAACTTGGGGGATAATACTGCTGTTTACTGTAAAACATATCCCAGGAGGTCCCTGTATTGCAGGGATAAGGGGGATGCCAGAGGACCCAGGATTGCTGTAGATCTACTCACTTTATCCTTAGGTGAAACATTATATGAAACTTTGTAGAGCTGGCTGAATTTTTGTTAGATGGTAAGAGGCCATAGTACTTTTCTTTCATCAAGAATGGGAAAAAAAGGAGGAGGAGTCAAGATGCCGGAGAAGTAGCAGGCTGAGACTACTTCAGGTAGCAGGAGATCAGCTAGATAGCTTATCTAAAGATTGCAAACACCTACAAATCCAACGGGAGATCGAAGAGAAGAAGAACAGCAATTCTAGAAACCGAAAATCAACCACTTTCTGAAAGGTAGGACTGGCGGAGAAGTGAATCCAAAGTGACAGGAAGATAGACCGCGGCGGGAGGGGCCGGCTCCCGGCAAGCGGCAGAGCAACTGAGCACAGATTCAGGACTTTTAAAAGTCTGTTCCGCTGAGGGACATTGCTCCAGAGGCTTAACCGGGGTGATGAAATGCCAGATGAGTAATACGCCCACCTTAAAAGACCACCAGAGACGTGAGTCAAAGCCAAGCGGCAAGGGTCGTTTATTGCAGGTTCGAACCCGGACCTCCGCACACTCGTTGCCGGTGACGCTAAGAGGTCTCGAGCTGGGTAGGTGCAGGGTTTTTATAGACAGGTACAAACAAGTTCTGGGTGGGGCCGAGCCAATTGGTTGGCATTTTGAACATTTGAAAAAGGCATATTTGGTGTTAGGTGATTGGTTTAGGAGGCCCGCGCGCGCGTTAAGCAATCAAACAGAAGCAGAACTGGCTGGTTAGCCCGCACGCGGGAAAAGCAAGTGTTTGTACAGAAGCGAAACTAGCTGGTTAGCTTTCGGTTTCCCGATTCCCTAAATAGAATATGTTTTCATTCTGGGGGTTCTTTTGGTCTCCCATTCCCCCCTTTCTCAAGTACCTGAGGAGCCAATCTTGGGTCCTTAGTGGTCATTAGTGTATTTGTCGTTGTTGCGCAGGTCTAGGAGCTGATACTGCTGTCTTAAGAGCATGACTTGTACTGTCTGGAGGTGTTGATTGACAAAAGCTACCAGACGATTTAAGATACATGGGTCAGTAAGAGGAGTAAGATACAGAGGGGTCCTAGCAGGGAGGATATCAAGGTAGTCAGCCAAGGGGATGAGTTAAACCATGACTGAAACCAGCCTTGTCCTAATTCCCGCTCCTTTTTCCGCTTTGCTAATCCTTCCTGTAACTTAGCCATCGAGTCCTTGACTATCCCCCAGTGATCAACATCGAAACAACATTCTTCCTTAAGGGCGGCGCATATGCCTCCTTGTTGGAGGAACAGGAGGTCTAGTCCCCGTCTATTTTGAAGGACCACCTCTGATAATGAGCTGACAGACTCCTGAAGTTTAGAGATGGATAATTCTAGCTCTTCTATGTCTGTATCAATGGCTTCTCGTAAGCCTTGATAATGGTGGTGTTGTGAGATTAAGGCTGAGGCTCCAGTAGCCACCCCGGCAGTTCCTAGTCCTAGGCCCAGTATTAGCACAAGGGTCAGGCTCACAGGTTCCCTCTTAGTTCTATGTGATCCTCCCTCCCAGTATGAGATCATGTCCTCATAGGGGTGGTAGATTAGGCAAGGGACAAGGCGTACCAAAACACAATAGTCATTGGTTCGGTCCAGCGCTGATGGATGAATGCATGGGTTAATTCCAATAGCGCAGGCCCACCAGGCATCTTGGGGTGGTATTAGGTATTCATTTGTGGCATTTACAGTTATAGTCTGGTTGCAAAGGTGTGAATGTGTCGGTGGGACTAGCCCTATACAGGTTCCCTTTCCTCTTATGGCCGCCAGTGTTAGGCGATGGTTGTGGCTCAACCACTGGCACATAGAGGCCGAGTTGGAACTATTATAGCTTCCAGAGATGGCCAGACCCTCATAAAAAGGGGGGGGGACACATCATAGCACAACCAGCAGGATTCTGTAGTGTTAGGATTAGTATAGTTTAGGACTTGAAAGGCATACTGAACTGAACTTGGGTTAGACGAGTGCGGGTGTCCATTGGCTTAGGGCTCATGGTGGTCAGGATGATCTGGTAAGGCCCTTTCTATCTGGGCTCGAGAGTCTCAGGCCGGTGTCGCTTGACGAGGACCCAATCCCCTGGGCGGTGTTGGTGGGTTGTGGGTGGCGGGCCTGTCTCGTATAAGTCCTTCAGTTTAGGCCAAATTCTTTTGTGGACCCACTGCAGGGCTTGGAGGGAAAACAAGAGGGAGTTATCCTGGTCCGAGTCAATGAGATCAGTCTTGAGTTTGGGTATGATGGGAGGAGGCCTGCCATACATGATTTCATATGGCGTGAGCCCCAGCTTGTATGGGGTGTTGCGTACCCGATACAGAGTGTAGGGGAGTAGAGCCACCCAGTTAGCGCCAGTCTCCATGGTCAATTTAGCAAGGGTCTCTTTTAAGGTTCTATTCAACCTCTTTACCTGTCCTGAGCTCTGGGGTCTATATGCACAATGTAATTTCCAATTAACCCCAAGTACAGAAGCCAGGCCCTGACTTACCTTAGAGATGAAGGCTGGCCCATTATCTGATCCCATCATAACAGGAAAGCCATACCTGGGCAGAATATCCTCGAGTAGTTTCTTCGCCACAACCTGCGCTGTTTCATGCTTGGTTGGGAAAGCCTCAGTCCACCCTGAAAAGGTATCTACAAACACCAGTAAATACTTATAGCCATATTTTCCAGGCTTTACCTCTGTAAAATCTATCTCCCAGTAGGCCCCTGGCAGGGTCCCTCTTTCTCAGGATCCGATCACAGCAGGATGTGGGTAAGCGTTCTGGAGCCGGCAGGCTGTACAATCTGAGGCAATTCTTTCGGCTTTTTCAGTGATGTTTTTGATGATCAACCTGGATTGCCTCATAAGGTCCTGGAGTCTTCTGGAGCCCAAATGGGTCGTGTGATGAATCCGCTCTAAGACTGCCTGTCCTGAGGCCTCAGGGAGGATAATATTGTCCTTAGCGTCCCGCCACCAACCATCCTTGACCTGAGTCATCGGGAGTTTACTCATCCAGGTGATGTCTTCCTCAGAGTACTCGGGGCGAGGCGGCAGTTCTCGGGGCCCTGAGTCGGGTAGCTGTATGGGTAGCACTGGAATGTTCCCATAGGCTATCTGGCCAGCAGTCTGGTCAGCAAAATTGTTTCCCCAGGAGACCGGCAAAATTGTTTCCCCAGGAGACCGGCAATGTACTATGGCTAGCTTCTTGGGGGCCCAGATGGTTGTTAGTAGGGCCAAAATTTCGTCCCTGTTTTTGATGTCTTTCCCTTAGGCGGTGAGTAGCCCCCTCTCCCTGTAAATTGCTCCATGAATGTGGGCCGTGGCAAAGGCATATCGGCTGTCTGTGTATACAGTCATCCAGAGACCTTGCCCCAACTTAAGGGCCTGGGTCAGGGCGATTAACTCAGCCCTCTGTGCTGAGGTGCCCGGAGGCAATGCTTCCGCCCAGATAACTTCTGTTTCAGATGTGACCATGGCCCCTGCGTACCTCTGTCCTTCGTGGACGAAACTGCTGCCATCAGTGAACCAAATGACTTCGGCATCCGTCAGGGGGTAGTCCTGCAGGTCTTCCCACAGCCCGTGAACCTGGGCCAATATGTCGGCGCAGTCATGGAGGGGGGCGTCTAGGTCCGGGTCAGGTAACAGTGATGTGGGGTTTAGAGCCCGAGGGGAAGTATAGGTTATTCTCAAGGGGTTTAGTAACAGTCCTTGGTAGTGGACCATGCGAGCATTACTCATCCACCGGTCCGGACGTTGTTTAAGGACGCCTTCAATAGCGTGCGGGGTGGTCACATGTAATTCCTGACCCATTGACAACTTATCGGCGTCTTTCACCATCAAGGTGGTGGCTGCTGTCATTTGAAGGCAAGGGGGCCACCATGCTGCTACTGGGTCTAATTTCTTTGAGAGATATGCTACAGGTCTAGGCCAGGGGCCTAAGTGTTGGGTCAATATTGCCTTTGCCCCATTACGCTCATCCACATATAAGTGGAATGGTTTGGAAATGTCCAGCAGTCCCAGTGCCGGTGCTGAGAGGAGGGCCTCCTTTATCTGCTGGAAGGCACGCTCTGCCTCCTCTATCCATTCAAAGTTCTGCTGGTTCTTGGAAGCTATGTACAGGGGCTTGGCCATCTCAGCAAAGCCCAGTATCCATAGTCGGCAGTATCCTGCTGTCCCCAGGAACTCCCTTACCTGGCGTGGCGAGGTAGGTCAGGGGATGCGGAACCAGTGTCCTTGCAGGCATCGGTGAGCCATCTTTGCCCCCCTCTCAGCAGGTATCCCAGGTACACTACCTCAGGCTTGCAGATCTGGGCCTTCTAGATCCTCTAATTTTTGGAGTTTCCTTTTAATGTCAGGGGCCACCTGGTTTACAAAGGACATATCTACTGCTGCCTGATTCTCAGGGGCCTCGGGATCCATGGGGGTGTACTGTCTAAAGGCTTCCATCAGTCTCTCTAGGAATGCTGCCGGGCTCTCTGTCTTACCTTGCAGCACTGCATACACTTTGGCCAAATTGGTGGACTTGCGAGCAGCAGCCCTGAGACCCGCGATTAGAGTCTGGCGATAAATGAGCAGTCGTCCCCTACCTTCTGCCACGTTGTAGTCCCAGTCAGGCCTGGTCAAAGGGAAACCCGCATTAATGAGGTCTGGATTGACCTTTGGCCAGCCATTGTCCCCGGGGACCAGCTTTCTCGCTTCCACCTGGATTCTCTCTTTCCTCGGTGGTAAACAGGATATGCAAGAGCTACTGGCAGTCATCCCAGGTGGGCTGGTGAGTGAACATGATGCTGTCTAGGAGAGCTGTAAGATCTTTTGGGTTATCTGAAAATCACGCATTCTGAGTTTTCCAATTATACAGATCACTGGTTGAAAAGGGCCAATACTGGAGTCGGGGATTGCCAGTATCATCTGGGGGGCCAATCTCCCGGAGGGGTAAAGCAACAGTTGAGTCTGGCGGGCGGGGAGGGTTCTCCCTTTGAGAGCGCCCTCTAGTGTGCCCGTTGGTCCCTCTGTGGGTGATAGGGGCTGCAGCCATTGCCTCTCGACCCTCCGTTCCCACCTGGGGTGGAGTGGGTGCGGCCAGTGGCATGGGGGCAACCTGGGGCCCCGTGGGAGGAGGTAGGTAACGGGGTGGGTCTAAACTGAGTAAGTCTTGGCTATCAGGGAGGACAGGTGGAGGGGGCGCAGACGGGTTTCGAGGTCTGGGGGATTCCGTGGGTCGGGCTGCAAGGATCTTGCAACTTCCTGAGGACAGGAAGTGGGCCAACCAGGGAGGGGGATTTTCCGCTAAATCTTGCCAGACCAGTATGTAGGGGGCTTGGTCTGGGTGTCCTTCTTTCCCAGGTAGGAGAACTTGGGCCTTGATCCTGAGGATTACGGGTAGGCAGAAGGTGCCTTCAGTGGGCCATCCCACCCCATAGGTTGGCCGTTCGGAGCGGCAAAAAGTGATGAGTCTAGATCTCTGGATATCCAGGCTCAGTTCATTGCCTCTCGCCCGAACGTCCCTGAAATTAGCCAAGAGGAGGGAGAGTAGAGTACTCTGGGTTTGCCCCATTTGATCAGGTACCTCCCAGATTAAGAAAATAGTTAAAATGCGGAGAAAGCCGCCTAGAGTAGGCAGGAAGCGACAGAGGCACCGGTGCAAGGGTTGCGAGATGAACGAACAAGTGAGGAATTCAAAAGGGCGGGGTGAGGATGAGCACTCCCGATCGGCCAGCCTGAAGGGATGGATAATGGCCTTCGGAGGGCTGAAGGTAGGGGCTAGGCGAGTTCCATTCTCGGACAGCGGGAGTAGGAATTCTTCTCCTTCGTCTGCCAGGGTGACTCTAAAAGTGAAACAGGTTAGGAGATATGGATAATTTGGGAAAAAGTTCCCTCCAACTTGGAGGGGCAAACGTTAGAGAACCAGCAATGTTTAAGACAAAACATTAAGAGACACAACATTATAATCTTATAGTTCATTTAGTCCCATGTTACTAAATCTGGTTTAGTCCGAATGCAGCTTTTCGATATCAGTGTCTTTCTTCCCTCCCATTGTGCACAAAGTCTCAGACAAAGGGAGGGGGATCTCTCAGATGCTGTCCTGCTCGTGTCCCTCGCGGGAACTTAGGAGCGTCTTAGCTAAAGTCTGTCCCTATAAACCCCGGACCAGGCTACTCTGTGGAGTAGATGACTGTTATGCCATATGACGCCCCGCGAGACTCAGGGTGCAGCCCATTCAGACTCTGTAGCCGAAACGGTGGAGCCGTACAGACACACTCGCACAGTCAGGCACTCTTCAGATTCAAACAGGTTGGACACCCTCCCCTTTAATAGAATAAAAGCTTCACATCTACTGTTGTAACTTAGTTAACTGGCACAACGGACACGGAACACACAATCACAATTAACAACATAACATGGAGACACACTACACTTTTGATGGCCCCCGAGGTGGGACTCGAACCCACGATCCCTGAGAGGTCCCTGCTGGGCAACGAGGGATGTCTCTGTTGGCCCACTGGCAGCCCTATAGCGTGTCCACCAGGGACTTATTTGCCAGTCCTCGGTCTGGGACTCGAACCCAGATATAGAACACAGAAAGGACAAAGCACAAAGACAGAACACAGGAACAAAGCACAAAAAAGAACACAGAAAGGACAAAGCCGGCTCTCTTACCGATCGGTTTCCAGCGACCTGTTGACTAGTTGTCTGGTGGGCTTGAAAAGGGGGGGGGGGGTATCCCGGACGAGCCCCCAAATGAAATGCCGGATGAGTAATACGCCCACCTTAAAAGACCACCAGAGACGTGAGTCAAAGCCAAGCAGCAAGGGTCATTTATTACAGGGTCGAACCCGGACCTAGGCACACTCATTGCCGGTGATGCTAAGAGGTCTTGAGCTGGGTAGGTGCAGGGTTTTTATAGACAGGTACAAACAAGTTCTGGGTGGGGCCGAGCCGATTGGTTGACATTTAGAACATTTGAAAAAGGCATATTTGGTGTTAGGTGATTGGTTTAGGAGGCCCACGCGTGCGTTAAGCAAGCAGCCCGCGCACACATTAAGCAATCAAACAGAAGCAGAACTGTCTGGTTAGCCCGCGTGCACGAAAAGCAAGCGTTTGTATAGAAGCGAAACTAACTGGTTAGCTTTTGGTTTCCCAATTCCCTAAATAGAATATGTTTTCATTCTGGGGGTTCTTTTGGTCTCCCAGTGAAGCCCAGGTGGGGTCAGTGTGGCCTCAGGTCCTGCAGGGTCACAGAAGGATCGGGGGTATCTGAGTGTCGCAGAGCTTGCAGATATTAGAACGGGGAAGCCGGCTACAGAGACAGAGATGAGGAGTGACTCTCAGCTCGGGGTTACCTTGAACCGGTTGCAGGCTCGGTCAGCTTGGAGCGCGGCCGGAGGCCAGGGTGACGGGAGTAATTGGGCGCTGTTCTCTGATTGTGCACTGAGGAGTGGGGCCCCGGGCTCTCGGCTCCTCCGGGCCAGAGAATGGGAGGCCGCCATCTTCATTCCCATCCTCCGAACTCTACGGAAAGCGCTCAGGGAACAAAAGCTCCCGAAAGCAAACCCGAGCGGATTACTCAGCCCACCCCTGGTAAGGGCAGTGCAATTCCGCCTGGGGCAAAGACACCTGAGAATCACTACAACAGGCCCCTCCCCCAGAAGATCAACAAGAAATCCAGCCAGGACCAAGTTCACCTACCAAGGAGTGCAGTTTCAATACCAAGGAGAGCAGCGGAATTCCAGAGGAGGAGAAAGCAAAGCACGGAACCCATGGCTTTCTCCCCATGATTCTTTAGCCTTGCAGTTAATTTAATTTTTTTTCCTTTTTCAATTTTTTTCTCTTCTGCTGCCAAAATTTTTTTTAACTTTCACCCTTTTCTTTTTTAACGTTTTTTAACTAGTTTATTTAATATATATATATATATATATATATATATATATATCTTTTTTATATTCTTTCCTTATTTGTTCTCTTTTTTTAAATTGTTTCTTTTTTTTTTTTTTCTTTCTGAACCTCTTTTTATCCCCTTTCTCCCCCGTCATGATTTGGGATCTCCTCTGATTTGGTTAAAGCATATTTTCCTGGGGTTGTTGCCACCCTTTTAGTATTTTACTTGCTCCTTCATGTACTCTTATCTGGACAAAATGACAAGGTGGAAAAATTCACCACAAAAAAAAGAACAAGAGGCAGCACCAAAGGCTAGGGACCTAATCAATACAGACATTGGTAATACGTCAGATCTAGAGTTCAGAATGACGATTCTCAAGGTTCTAGCCGGGCTCGAAAAAGGCATGGAAGATATTAGAGAAAACCTCTCGGGAGATATAAAAGCCCTTTCTAGAGAAATAAAAGAACTAAAATCTAACCAAGTTGAAATCAAAAAAGCTATTAATGAGGTGCAATAAAAAATGGAGGATCTCACTGCTAGGATAAATGAGGCAGAAGAAAGAATTAGCGATATAGAAGACCAAATGACACAGAATAAAGAAGCTGAGCAAAAGAGGGACAAACAGCTACTGGACCACGAGGGGAGAATTCGAGAGATAAGTGACACCATAAGATGAAACAACATTAGAATAATTGGGATTCCAGAAGAAGAAGAAAAAGAGAGGGGAGCAGAAGGTATATTGGAGAGAATTATTGGAGAGAATTTCCCCAATATGGCAAAGGGAACAAGCATCAAAATCCAGGAGGTTCAGAGAACCCCCCTCAAAATCAATAAGAATAGGTCCACACCCCATCACCTAATAGTAAAATTTACAAGTCTTAGTGACAAAGAGAAAACCCTGAAAGCAGCCCGGGAAAAGAAGTCTGTAACATACAATGGTAAAAATATTAGATTGGAGCAGACTTATCCACAGAGACCTGGTAGGCCAGAAAGAACTGGCTTGATATATTCAGAGCACTAAACGAGAAGAACATGCAGCCAAGAATACTATATCCAGCTAGGCTATCATTGAAAATAGAAGGAGAGATTAAAAGCTTCCAGGGCAAACAAAAACTGAAAGAATTTGCAAACACCAAACCAGCTCTACAGGAAATATTGAAAGGGGTCCTCTAAGCAAAGAGAGACCCTAAAAGTAGTAGATCAGAAAGAAACAGAGACAATATACAATAACAGTCACCTTACAGGCAATACAATGGCACTAAATTCATATCTCTCAATACTTACCCTGAATGTTAATGGGCTAAATGCCCCAATCAAAAGACACAGGGTATCAGAATGGACAAAAAAACAAAACCCATCTATATGTTGCCTACAAGAAACTCATTTTAAACCTGAAGACACCTCCAGATTTAAGGTGAGGGGGTGGAAAAGAATTTACCATGCTAATGGACATCAGAAGAAAGCAGGAGTGGCAATCCTTATATCAGATCAATTAGATTTTAAGCCAAAGACTATAATAAGAGATGAGGAAGGACACTATATCATACTCAAAGGATCTGTCCAACAAGAAGATCTAACGATTTTAAATATCTATGCCCCTAATGTGGGAGCAGCCAACTATATAAACCAATTAATAACAAAGTCAAAGAAACACATCAACAATAATACAATAATAGTAGGGGACTTTAACACTCCCCTCACTGAAATGGACAGATCATCCAAGCAAAAGATCAACAAGGAAATAAAGGCCTTAAATGACACATTGGACCAGATGGACATCACAGATATATTCAGAACATTTCATCCCAAAGCAACAGAATACACATTCTTCTCTAGTGCACATGGAACATTCTCCAGAATAGATCACATTCTCAGTCCTAAATCAGGTCTCAACTGGTATCAAAAGATTGGGATCATTCCCTTTATATTTTCAGACCACAATGCTTTGAAGCTAGAACTCAATCACAAGAGGAAATTTGGAAAGAAACTAAATACATGGAGACTAAACAGCATCCTTCTAAAGAATGAATGGGTCAACCAGGAAATTAAAGAAGAATTGAAAAAAAATTATGGAAACAAATGATAATGAAAACACAACAGTTCAGAATCTGTGGGACACAACAAAGGCAGTCCTGAGAGGAAAATATATAGCGGTACAAGCCTTTCTCAAGAAACAAGAAAGGTCTCAGGTACACAACCTAACCCTACACCTAAAGGAGCTGGAGAAAGAACAAGAAAGAAACCCTAAACCCAGCAGGAGAAGAGAAATCATAAAGATCAGAGCAGAAATCAATGAAATAGAAACCAAAAAAACAATAGAACAAATCAACGAAACTAGGAGCTGGTTCTTTGAAAGAATTAATAAGATTGATAAACCCCTGGCCAGACTTATCAAAAAGAAAAGAGAGAGGACCCAAATAAATAAAATCATGAATGAAAGAGGAGAGATCACAACGAACACCAAAGAAATACAGACAATTATAAGAACATACTATGAGCAACTCTACGCCAACAAATTTGACAATCTGGAAGAAATGGATGCATTCCTAGAGACATATAAACTACCACAACTGAACCAGGAAGAAATAGAAAGCCTGAACAGACCCATAACCAGTAAGGAGATTGAAACAGTCATCAAAAATCTCCAAACAAACAAAAGCCCAGGGCCAGACGGCTTCCCGGGGGAATTCTACCAAACATTTAAAGAAGAACTAATTTCTATTCTCCTGAAACTGTTCCAAAACCTAGAAATGGAAGGAAAACTTCCAAACTCATTTGATGAGGCCAGCATCACCTTGATCCCAAAACCAGACAAGGATCCCATCAAAAAAGAGAACTACAGACCAATATCCTTGATGAACACAGATGCAAAAATTCTCACCAAAATACTAGCCAATAGGATTCAACAGTACATTAAAAGGATTATTCACCACGACCAAGTGGGATTTATTCCAGGGCTGCAAGGTTGGTTCAACATCCGCAAATCAACCAATGTGATACAACACATTAATAAAAGAAAGAACAAGAACCATATGATACTCTCCATAGATGCTGAGAAAGCATTTGACAAAGTACAGCATCCCTTCCTGATCAAAACTCTTCAAAGTGTAGGGATAGAGGGCACATACCTCAATATTATCAAAGCCATCTATGACAAACCCACCGCAAATATCATTCTCAATGGAGAAAAACTGAAAGCTTTTCCGCTAAGGTCAGGAACACGGCAGGGATGTCCGTTATCACCACTGCTATTCAACATAGTACTAGAAGTCCTAGCCTCAGCAATCAGACAACAAAGGAAATTAAAGGCATCCAAATCGGCAAAGAAGAAGTCAAACTATCACTCTTCACAGATGATATGATACTATATGTGGAAAACCCAAAAGACTCCACTCCAAAACTGCTAGAACTTGTACAGGAATTCAATAAAGTGTCAGGATATAAAATCAATGCACAGAAATCTACACCAACAACAAGACAGAAGAAAGAGAAATTAAGGAGTCAATCCCATTTACAATTGCACCCAAAACTATAAGATACCTAGGAATAAACCTAACCAAAGAGGCTAAGAATCTATACACAGAAAACTATAAAGTACTCATGAAAGAAATTGAGGAAGACACAAAGAAATGGAAAAATGTTCCATGCTCCTGGATTGGAAGAATAAATATTGTGAAAATGTCTATGCTACCTAAAGCAATCTACACATTTAATGCAATTCCTATCAAAGTACCATCCATTTTTTTCAAAGAAATGGAACAAAGAATCCTAAAATTTATATGGAACCAGAAAAGACCTCGAATAGCCAAAGGAATATTGAAAAAGAAAGCCAAAGTCGGTGGCATCACAATTCCGGACTTCAAGCTCTATTACAAAGCTGTTATCATCAAGACAGCATGGTACTGGCACAAAAACAGACACATAGATCAATGGAACAGAATAGAGAGCCCAGAAATAGACCCTCAACTCTATGATCAACTCATCTTCGACAAAGCAGGAAAGAATGTCCAATGGAAAAAAGACAGCCTCTTCAATAAATGGTGTTGGGAAAATTGGACAGCCACATGCAGAAAAATGAAATTGGACCCTTTCCTTACACCACACACGAAAATAGACTCAAAATGGATGAAGGACCTCAATGTGAGAAAGGAATCCATCATAATCCTCAAGGAGAACACAGGCAGCAACCTCTTCGACCTCAGCCGCAGCAACATCTTCTTAGGAATATCGGCAAAGGCAAGGGAAGCAAGGGCAAAAATGAGCTATTGGGATTTTATCAAAATCAAAAGCTTTTGTACAGCAAAGGAAACAGTTAACAAAACCAAAAGACAACTGACAGAATGGGAGAAGATATTTGCAAATGACATATCAGATAAAGGGCTAGTGTCCAAAATCTATAAAGAACTTAGCAAACTCAACACCCAAAGGACAAATAATCCAATCAAGAAATGGGCAGACGACACCAACAGACATTTCTGCAAAGAAGACATCCAGATGGCCAACAGACACATGAAAAAGTGCTCCACATCACTTGGCATCAGGGAAATACAAATCAAAACCACCATGAGATATCACCTCACACCAGTCAGAATGGCTAAAATTAACAAGTCAAGAAATGACAGATCCTGGAGAGGATGCGGAGAGAGGGGAACCCTCTTACACTGTTGGTGGGAATGCAAGCTGGTGCAACCACTCTGGAAAACAGCATGGAGGTTCCTCAAAATGTTGAAAATAGAACTATCCTATGACCCAGCAATTGCACTACTGGGTATTTACCCTAAAGATACAAACGTAGTGATCCGAAGGGGCACATGCACCCAAATGTTTATAGTAGCAATATCTACAGTAGCCAAACTATGGAAAGAACCTAGATGTCCATCAACAGATGAATGGATAAAGAAGATGTGGTATATATACACAATGGAATACTATGCAGCCATCAAAAGAAATGAAATCTTGCCATTTGCAACAATGTGGATGGAACAAGAGGGTATCATGCTTAGCGAAATAAGTCAATCGGAGAAAGACAACTATCATATGATCTCCCTGATATGAGGGAGAGGAGATGCAACATGGGGGGTTGAGGGGGTAGGAGAAGAGTAAATGAAACAAGATGGGATTGGGAGGGAGACAAACCATAAATGACTCTTAATCTCACAAAACTGAGGGTTGATGGGGGGAGGGGGGTTGGGCGGGTAGGGTTATGAACATTGGGGAGGGTATGTGCTATGGTGAGTGCTGTGAAGTGTGTAAACCTGGTGATTCACAGACCTGTACCCCTGGGGATAAAAATATATTATATGTTTATAAAAAGTAAAAATTAAAAAAAAAAAAGAATGGGGGAAAAAAAAAGGTTAGCCACTATGTCTTTTTCAAAAAATAAATGAAGGTATGCAAAATATCAGTGCCCTGGTTACAAGACTTCTGTCCTATTAACCGTCAGGTAATTTAATAGATTAGAAGCAGAAGAGAAAACCATCCTCTAGATATGGCTATCGGCAATTGGCAGGAAATGAAAGGGACATTATAAGATTAAGAACTACAGAGTAACCTCAGATGTCTTATGATATGTAGAAGAAAGAGAAAGGAGAGGAAGAAGGTTTGAATAATGCAGTGAAGGATTTATCACCAGAAGCTGGGATCAATGACTAATACTTATACTCCCCTTATTGCCAAATATTTTATTGACTCACAGTTACATCCCCCAAAGAATTGGATGGCATTTACTGTGTACCCATTGTCTAAAGCCAGATTCTTTCACATATATTACATCATTTCACCTTCATAAATCCTCAGGTATGCTACCCCTTTGTTCAGATACTGGAGTTGGAGCTCAAAGCATGTATGTGATTTCTGTACAGTCTCAGAAAGTAAAGGTCAGAGGGAGAATTCTAACCCAGGACAAAGTCTAGAATCCATACTTTGGTGGGGGTGGGGAGATTTAATAGAAGAAAATAACTCAGAATTGTAAACATTTAATAGGAAAACACCTCTGAATTCCCAAATTCTAAAAAGGCATTTTCTAAAGTATTATCATCATTATTGTTATCACCAAGAAAAGTAGATCTATCATCTCAAAGCACCTGGCTCAATACTGGCATTAGCTTTAAAGGAATTAACAGATTCATTCCCTTGATTGTGGTTTTGCAGTCATTAAAAAGACATTGAAAAACCAGTGTATTTTTTAGGTATTTTGCTCCATTACTTTGAAACTTGACTTTTATCGAAAACTTCCAAACCTCTCTGTTCAATTCCTTATGCTATCAGTTATGAGCTGAAAGTGGAAACAAGTTTCTCTTTTGAAATCTTAATGACTGCAAACACACACACACACACACACACACACACACACTTTGTTTTGAGCTCAATATAATTGCTTTAGAACAGGGCTCTGTATTTTTGTTAAAGTATTTTTTTTTTGTAATTTAAAAGACATTGTTCCATTATCAAGCATGCTTTATGTTTAAACTGCTTGAAACATAACCACTTAGAAAGTGAAGTCAAGGGCGCCTGGGTGGCTCAGTGGGTTAAGCCGCTGCCTTCGGCTCAGGTCATGATCTCAGGGTCCTGGGATCGAGTCCCACATCGGGCTCTCTGCTCAGCAAGAAGCCTGCTTCCCTCTCTCTCTCTCTCTGCCTGCCTCTCCGTCTACTTGTGATCTCTCTCTGTCAAATAAATAAATAAAATCTTTAAAAAAAAAAAAAGAAAGTGAAGTCAACTCAACTTAACTGAGCCTTTTTTGGCCAGCTTTGTGGGTAAAGGAGAAAAGAAGGGAAAGGGGGAGAAAGGTCTAATTATGGTGACTGGGTGCCTGGAGAGGATGGAGGTAACACTATCAGATGTAGCAAATAAAAACAGAGGCTACCCAGCCAAATTTTAATTTCAGATAAATAACGCATCTATGTTAGTATAAGTATGCCCCAACTGTTGCGTGAGACATACTTACACTAAAAAAAAAAAAAAAATACCAATTGTTTACTTAACTTCAAATTTTCCCATATTTTATGTGGTAACCCTAGATGAAGGTGAATAGAGTTAGCATTGGCCCTACTGGCCCATGTCCTCAGTGCCCAGGCCGTCAGGTTCCTCCTAGACTAAAGCAGAGCCTTAAAATTGAGGCAGCTTTTGCTCAAAGCTTATAGTGACGAGCTATTGATAGCCAAGCATTGCCAAATCCTCATTAGTTTCTAAGTCAGGAACTACATTTAGAAAAAAGTAGCTCGCTTATGAAAAGGTCATCTATCCAATAACCTCAAGTACCAGGAACACAGCTGAAACCCAGGAAGCAAGGAGGAAAAAAAAAAAAAAAAAAAAAAAGACCTCTGAGGATCCAAAATAGAAACCGTGTGCTTAAAGCTCACACTCTTTTCTCTGAGAAGGGGCCCTCAGACCTGCACTCAGTGTCATTTACTCTTCTTTTAGGCACCATCTGAACAAGTTTAGTTGTCTGATTTCCCGACTAGTAGGGATAAAAGGCAGGAAATTACGAGGTGGGCAGGACAGCCAGGTAGCCGAGGGGTCAGTGGCACAGAAGACAGCTGGGAGAGAAGAATCCACCCCACTATATAAATGATCTCCCTTCAAAACTGAGAAGACAATGTACCAAGCTGTCATTAGCGGTTATGACTCAACAATGGGCGTCCAAGTGGTTTTTTGTTCTCTTCCCTGCACTTCTTCACACTTTATAAACCTTTTACATGCATATTCATGATCAGAAAAAGCAACATAGTTACTTTTTTTTTCTTTTTTTGGTAAGATTTTATTTTATTTGAGAGAGAGTGAGCCCAGGAGCAGGAGCAGCAGGGACGCACAGAGGGAGAAGGGGAGGGAGAAGGAGACCACGCTGAGCAGGGAACCCAACCTGGGGCTGATCACAGGACCCTGAGATCATGACCAGAGCCCAATTAAGGAGAGCTTAACCAACTGAGCCATCCAGGCGCCCCACAACACAAACATTTTTGATATGATAAAATTTAAAGAATTATTCCTTGGCCCTTCCAGGAAAGTTCTATCCTTGTGTCTATTAGGAGCATTTACGAAATGATAATTATAAGCCAGATGCTTATTTTTCACTCCCTTCCCCCAGACTGTAAGCTTTTCTGGGGGCAGGGTTAGTGTCTTTGAACCTTGAGTCCTGTAATTAGCATTATGTCTAGTGTAACAAATGCTTAGTAAGTATTTGTTGAGTAAAATGGCTAAGTCAAAATACACAGTGCTTCTGTGGGTACCTAGCCCTTCAGTTCTCCATCCTTTGACCTCCCTAGGGCAAGCTGTCCTACAGGCTCCTCCCATCTCAACTATTATCATGTTCCCAAGGAGTCCGTCCATGATGCAATTGAGAATGAGAATGAAGGCTCAGAGGAGTATCATTTGTTCCTGCAGAGTTGCTATGGAAAGGTTAACCTCTTTTCAAGTTTTGGCTTAAAGGGATAAATATCAGTAATTTTCAAAGTTCTCTTTATCTAGAAGGTGTCAGATACTCTGAGGCCTGGCTGTATTTGTTAGTTAAGGGTAAAGGGCTACAGAGATGGGACTGAGCGTCTCAGAGTTGCAGTATAGACCAAAGCCCCCTCTGTGGTCTGTTGGCACAGACAGTGATCACGCAACCTGTTTATATGAAGAATTGACAGACCGATGCACACGACACTTTCTGTGCAAGCTGTATAGCATGTACATGTCTGCAAATTAATAAAAACATGACACATGCTAAAGCTCAGCTCTTTGTAACCTATTCCTTTAAAAACCCCTCCTCAGCAAAGCCAAGGACTGAATCAGGTCTTTTTTTTTTTTAAGATTTTATTTATTTATTTGATACAGAGAAAGAGAGAGAGATCACAAGTAGGCAGAGAGGCAGGCAGAGAGAGAGGGGGCAGCAGGCTCCTTGCTGAGCAGAGAGCCCGACGCGGGGCTTGATCCCAGGACCCTGAGATCATCACCTGAGCTGAAGGCAGAGGTTTAACCCACTGAGCCACCAAGGTGCCCCTGAATTGGGTCTTAAAACTCTATCCTTTTCTAATTAGCATTTGTAAAGGGAGTCTAATCATTTCTCTCTCTTCCTAATGAGTCAGATTCATCTTTGTTTGTGTTGAAACTATGGCAATTTCACCAGAAAGAAATTCATGAGTTGTGCTGCACAGTGGTTTTCGCAGCAGAGATATCTGACAAGAAGAGTATGATTCAGCATATGTTATTTTTGTTTTGCAAATGATTTCGAAGCACATTTTAGTTACTTGGAAGGGACTGTCAAAGTGGGGCAGCAGGTTGCCTTCCCGCCATCATGTTTTCGGGAAGCAGATTTCCCATTTTGCCCACAAATGTACCCAGGGCTTTGCCAGCAGAATCCCTTAGTCCCAAGAGACAGCTCTTCAGAATTAAACTGCACATTAGGACACTTTTCACTACAACCAACTCAAGCTTCAGTGCTACTGAGCAAGAGGGCTAGCACGGGTAAATCAATCCAGAGAGGACTTTCTGTTTTAGCCATTACATCTGACTCCATTTCCATATCCTTAAAGGGAATTCATTACCAGATTTCTCTTTCAGCTTTTCTTATTTTCTTTTCCACTCCTTGAAAGTAATCCTGAAAACAAAACAAAAAACCAGAAAATTAAGTCCAAAACAGGTAAAAGGAGGAAGAGGGGCAAGGTAATATATAAATGATGCTATCTCTGGATAATTTAGATTGAATGATGACTCAAGACGACTTTCAGGTGATCATAACAACCAAAAAATAACTGTGTACCCCATAGGCAGCAAACCTGAGACACTCTAATGAGAACTGTTGATGCTACGAGCATCAGTAACTTCAGGAAAGGCTTAGAACTTTGTTTTGATTTTTGAAATATGTAGAATAGTGTGTTTTAGTGGTTTTTTTATTAAAGATTTTATTTATTTATTTGAGAGAGAGAGAGAGCAAGAGCGCAAGCGGGGGGAGCAGTGGAGGAAGAGGGAGAAGCAGACTCCCTGCTCAACAGGGAGCCCGAAGCAGGGCTCCATCCCAGGATCCTAGGATCATGACCTGAGCCCAAGGCAGCCACTTAACCAACTGAGCCACCCAGGAACCCCAAGTAATGTGTTTTTGGAAAAATAGAAATTATAGAATACGTTCTTCACATTTTTGAACAAGTTCGTGAAGACTTCCATAAACACACTCCTTGGTGTTTCTCCCAAAGACCTAATAACCCTCTGGTATCCCACGTGGAAACTGTTAGCTGTGAAGTGATCAAACTGTTCTGTTCTTGCCCAAATCACCAGTGAAATGTGAAGGCTGGTTTGGTACTCAGGAGTTGGTTAATGTTGTTACACAGAAAGAAAGCATCATAATGCCCAACTTATTGACCAAAAAACATGAATCTGTGAACATGAAACAGCGGATCTGTTTGCAAATCCCTTCCTGAGGAGGGAGTAACTTTTCCTGCCAAAGATCGAAAGCACCCTTCCACACCATTCTAGATATGAGGACGCTGATCCTACAGCCACCAAATGAAGTATGTGTATTACTGAGTATCTCACAGTCCTACACAAAAACTTCTAAGAAATAGTGAAGAAAAACAAGTACCCCATAAAAATCAAGTACAGCTCTAAACACTTAAAAACTGCATTTAGAACAAGCATATGAAGAGTAAGTTAGATTAGTAAGGTTCTTTAAAAAAAAAAAAAAGCACAAGGCTGACTTTGTAAGACAAGGAGTAATGGGAAAACAACCTATTCTTTCAGCCATGCTGGTTAAAGATTATCACCAGTTTATCACCACAGGAGAAATGGAGTGCCAAACTCCAGTGCCCATATTTGCACAGAGTTGATGGTGTCTGAGAAGGCCTGGTAAAGTCTTTATAGCTCTTATTATTGATTTGGGCCAGTCACTATCAACAAGCCCATTTGCCCCCTTCCTAGTCCTGAGTGAAAGGACCCACTCCTGGGGTTCCACGGACAGATCCTAAAACAATAGTCTCAATGACTATTTGCTAGATGAATGAATTCTGGCTCACCATGCTAGACTGGTGATTCTCGTGTTCTGAATGGAGGAAACAGGTAAAATATAACCTTTAAAGAATTCTCTTGCAATAGGGAGTATTTTTGTCTGGCTGTGCTACACACTTCGCTATGCTCTTCATTTTCAAGATGAAATCAAGGCCGCAGAGTGAAGCCCTAATAAACTTCATCTCTCTGGCCTTGACCTTTAAGTGTATTTTGGTTCTGGTCTTGGCGTTTGGACAAGTGTCTATATAGAGTTCATCCCTCGTGGCCAGTTCAGTCTGGCTGAACATAATGTCCAGTAGAGGGCTCCCAAAGAGACTGATTTGGCCTCCAAGTCCTTTTGGCCCATTCAGTTGGCAAGGCTAAAGATTTTGGATAGATCCACTCCGAACTTTCCAAGCCTCCTATATCCATGAAGAGGTGTTGTTGTTGTTGTTTTTAAGTATAGGTTCCATGTCCAAAGTGGGGCTTGAACTCACAACCCTGAGATCAAGCATCACATGCTGACTGAGCCTGCCAGGCATGCACCGTTTCTGTTTTTAGTGAATTCTTTCAATCAGGGAAAATTGGTATATTAGGTGCCTGGGGTTCTCATAACAAAGGACTGCAAACTGGTGGCTTAAAACAACAAAATTTATTCTTTTATAGTTCTGGAGGCGAAAATCTGAAATTGAAGTGTCAGTAGGGCCGTGCTCTTTTAGAAGCTGCAGAAGGGGGGCGCCTGGCTGGTTCAGTGGTTTAAAGCCTCTGCCTTCAGCTCGGGTCATGATCTCAGGGTCCTGGGATCGAGCCCCGCATGGGGTTCTCTGCTCGGCAAGGAGCCTGTTTCCCCCTCTCTCTCTGCCTGCCTCTCTGCCTACTTGTGATCTCTGTCAAATAAATAAATAAAATTTAAAAAAAAAAAAAAGAAGAAGCTGCAGAAGGGGATCCTTCTTGCCCCTCCCAGCTGCTGGTGACTCTGTGTGTTCCTTGGCTCATGGCCACATATCTCCAGTTTTGGCCTCGGTCTTCACCGGGTCTTCTTCCCCGTGCCTTCACCTGTTCTGTGCATTATTAGGACATTTGTCATGGAATGTAGGGCCAACCCAGATATCCCAGGATGACCTCATGACAAGAGCTCTGATTTAATTACATCTGCAAAGATCCTTCTTCCAAATAAGGTCACATCCATAGATTCCAGGTAAATATACCTTTTGGGAAGCCACCATTGAACTCATTATAGCTGGCGATTTAGAACTACTCATTTTGGCTGCATCCCAAATGAATCTTCAAAGTTGAAGGTATTATATTTGGTATAATACCAAACTAAAAACTTATTTTAATAAGTATCTGTTTACCTTAATTTTATGTCTATATCCTCAAACAATTATTTGAATTTAATACAGTGATCATCTTCATCAGTAGACAACACTATCGACATTTGGGCTAGCCTGTCCATGGTAGAATGTTTAGCAGCCTCCCCGGCCTCTGCCCTGTAGAAGCCAGAAGCATTCCCCTTGGTTATGACAATAAAACAGGTTTCTTGACATTTCCAAATGTCCCCAGGGTCAAAGAATTATTCTTGGTTGAGAACCCCCGCTCTACATCAAACACTGCTAGATGGGACTATTAGAAATTATAGTGAACCATTAAAATTCATCTCGATCAAACCTCTGCTTTCTTTGGCTAACACTGGTGCCCTGAAAATATTATAAAAAATGTTTTATTGCATTTCAGCCCAGAATAATGAATAAATGGAACATTTTCCTAGTGTGTACATAGTTTTAGCCGGCGAGTCTGCACAACCATACCAAGTGACAAGAAAGAATACAGATCAGAGTGTGCTTTCCAGTTTACTTACAAGTTATTCAAGACGGGACAGAAATCTGGACATTTCAATCAGAAAGGAGAAATTGAATTCCTTCATAACAGAGTTGACAGAGAAATATATATGATATCCATAAATGAAGTTAAATTACAGAAAAACCTGTTTTATACTGAAGACTATGAACAACAGTGATTAATCAAACCTTTCTAGTACTAGCTTCAATGTGGGGCATTTAAGCAGTGGTTCTATTATTAACTGAGAAACATCCAAGCAACTTATGAGTTAAAGCAAAGTATTAGGCACAGATCTACAAGCTGTTGTTATCGTCTGTTTCAATAAAACATACCAGAAAGTACATTATCAAAAGTTGCTCCTTCAAGGTTGGAGTCACCTTAGTAAAGCTACACCACTTAGTAAACTACAGAACTCTCATTGTCCCCTTTTCTAGATATTGTAGACCTGGAATAAGTACCAGCTTAGATTATAAAAAGAATTCTTCTTGTTTGGAACCATGTCTTATTTTGATTAACTGGGTTTTTATGTATGTATTTCCAGCATTCAGATCCACATTTAAAAGACAACTTTATACCATTATGGATATTCAAAAAAAATACCCAGTTTTCTAAGACAATTCAAGAAGAGAATATAAAAGGAAACCTTGGGTAGCTCAGTCAGTTAAATGACCCACCGTTGATTTTGGCTCAGGTCATGATCTCAGGGTCATGAGATTGAGCCCTGTGAGTTCTGACACAGGGTGTAGGGTGTGCTTGAGATTCTCTTTCATTCTCTCTCTGCCCCTTCTTTCCCTCACACTTCTCACACTTGCACACACTCCGTCTCTCAAAAAAAAAAAAAAAAAAAAGCAAAAATAATTTGAACAATGATAACATCTTTGCAATAAATATAAGACCTTCTGAGGTGACCATGCTGAGAAGGACAATATACATTTGGGTTTATAAATTTTGGTATGTTTGTCTTTTTAAAAAACATCTTTTAAATTATTTTATAGATCTGACTTGTAGATGACCCATTAGCTAAAAATTCCCTGAAAACAGAAATCCAGTTTCTTTATAAAATTCCAACTACCTATATTAAATATTAATAATAGTAATAATAATGATAAGAGATTTTGATGGAGGATTATTTTGAGCTACTAATTAACCTGAGAGGTAGCATAACATACTAGATAAAATCATGTGCTTGGTAGCTCAACTGTTAGGGCACAATTCTGACTCTGGTATTTACTGTGTGACCTTGGTCTCCTAGTATATAAAATGGGTCTAATATCATCAATTTCACTGGGTTGTCCTAAGGATTAAATTAGTCAATATGTGTAAAGCATACAGTATAGGGCCTGGCATACAGTAGATGCTCACTAAAGAATAATTCTTACTGCTTTAAAGCAGTAACACTGTAAAGCTGCTATTGGTTTACCTTTCTCATGTCCCTTTTTATTTGATTTCACCCAGGTCCCTAAAAACTGCAATGTCGTGAACCAAAGAGGCTGCATATAATTTCTTCTACTTTGCTAAAAAATAAAAACTTCAACAACAGAGATTTTCTGCAGGTCTTACTTCTCATTTCTTCTCTTGTTCTTATTGGTTTTGGGGATCAGATCTTTCTGCTGCATTTTTCAAGCTCTGTTTCAATCACTGTTTACTTTCATTATATATTAAGTCATATTTACATTACTCAGAAATGAATTTTGTGCCACAGAATAGGGAACTTAAAAATCATTGTAGGAATTAAAGAAAGGGAAGGGGAATTATTTTGGGTGACATGAATCAAACATGATAAAGAAATGTAGTGCTCCCTCCTAGCAATAGTGTTCCTTGAAGAGTTGATGATATTTAAATTTTATGAAATGAATACTTTGCTTTTAATACTGTTTGACCACACACACACACACACACACACACACACACTTTTTTAAAAAATTGTTTATTGAATGCATTTTTTAAGGTGGAATTTCAGTGATTAATGTCTTAATCTCAACATGTTTATCAACTCCAGTGGGGAAAAAACTCTTTATTTCTCCATATTCATAAATATTAAATGAAGTGTAACAGTATTATTATAAATATTATCAATGACATACTAAAATGAACTTTTGGATGCAGCTTTTCTTAACTAAAAAGATACTGAGCAAAAATACATACATTACATGGAAAATTACAATGTATTAGAACTCCTTTGCTAGACTGTTATTTACCTCAGAGGGCTAATAATGTTTAAACCTAGAAAGGATCTGTTAAAAAACATTTAAAAATAAGGTAGAAAATAAAACTACCAGATTTTTCAGAATCAGATTACAAAATATCTTTGAGAAAGGAAAACAAACCTGAATGATTCTTCATTCTCATTTCAAAGCTGTTTTAGGGATGAACCTCTGATTCTAAGGAAAGCCACCAATTTTTGAAAAAAATATATGTTTATTTATTTTAGAGAGAGAGGAAGTGAGTACAGGGCAAAGGGAGAGGGAGGGAGAATCTTAAGCAGACTCCATGCTGAGCATGGAGCCTGACGTGGGAATCCATCTCACAAGCCTGAGATCACCACATGAACCCAAACCAAGAGTCAGACACTTAACCAACTGTATCACCCAGGCACCCCCAAAACCACCAACTTAAATTTAATATTGCACACAAAATTTCCAGAAGATAAGCAGCTTTTTCTATTTACTAAGCTAGTTTTTTCAAAGATCCGTCATAATCAAATATAATTTTATTAAGCTCTTCATCCAAAAAAAATTTATCATTGGAATAGAAAATGCTGAAATCATTTAATCATGTGTTTGTAAAAAAGAGTACTTACCAAGCAGTCTTTAAGAAACCCTGAACTGGGACAAAGCCTTGAAGGATTCAGGGCATGTAACTATTGGCTGTCTCAAGTTGTTTATAAAGGTAGAGAAGAAAGAAGATGATAGAGAAGTTATACCATTTGTACATCAGAAAACATGAGGTTATATACATCACTTCTGGGCATTGTTCTTCTTCCTAAAGCTCTGCAAGAAAGACAGAGAGAGAAAATTTACCTCAGTCCTTTCTCAGATCTGCACTCTACCGTAACCCTTTCATATTCTTACTCTTCAGAATATCATTTCAAACTGAGTTTATCTGACTCGAAAAATGTTGCAGTAAACACATGCCTGATAAGGATTTTATGTCTAGAATACATCATCTAGGAGTTCTAGAATACTGTAACTGAATAATAAATAAAACCAAATGTTTTAAAAAGAGCAAAAAAATTTCACTAAACAACTCACCAAGGAAGAGAATCAAGCAGTAAGTAGGTACATAGAAAGGTATTCAACACTGTTAATCATTAGGGAAATACCAATTAAAAATTACAGTAAAATACTATGACACATTCCAGAGTCAATAAAATGTTTTAAACTGATAATACAAAGTGCTGATAAGGATGTGGGGCATCTGGAACTCTTACCCTTTTTGCTAGAGGCTCTGCAAAATGGTATAACCAATTTGAAGCACAAGTTTGAAAAAGAAACACCTACCATATGACCAAGCTACACCTCTTCTAAGTATTTACCTAAGAGTAATGAAAATACATGTCCGCAAAAAAAACCCTGTATGTGAATGTTTGTAAATTTTTTATTCATAACTGCCCCAAAATAAAACAACCCAAATGTCCAACAGTGGGGGGATCTGATAAACAAATAGTGATAACTCCGTACACAGAAGTGCCACTCCATAGCAAAAAGAAATGAACTGTTAATGTAACAATGTGGATGGACCTCAGAAATATTATGCTAATGGAAATAAGCCAGATACAAAAGACTTCTACTGAGAGATTCCATTTATAAGAATATTTGGAAAGAACAAAATTAAAGGGACATAAATCAAAATAGTGATTGCCAGGAATTTGGGGGTGGGGAGGAAAAGGATTGATTACAAAGGAATAAGCGGCATCCTCTTTGCCCTCAGCTGCAGCAACTTCTTCCTAGAAACATCACCAAAGGCAAGGGAAGCGAGGGCAAAAATGAACTACTGGGACTTCATCAAAAGCTTTTGCATAGCAAAGGAAACAGTCAACAAAACCAAAGGACAACCGACAGAATGGAGAGGATATTTACAAATGACATATGAGATAAAGGGCTAATATCCAAAATCTGTAAAGAACTTATCAAACTCAACACCCAAAGAACAAATAATGCAATCAAGAAATGGGCAGAAAGCATGAACAGACATTTCTGCAGAGAAGACATCCAAATGGCCAACAGACACATGAAAAATTTCTCAACATCATTCACCATCAGGGAAATACAAGTAAAAACCACAGTGAGATACCACCTCACACCAGACAGAATGACTAAATTAACACATTAGGAAACAACAGGTATTGGCGAGGATGCAGAGAAAGGGTAACCTCCTACATTGTTGGTCGGAATGCAAGCTGGTGGAGCCACTCTGGAAAACAGTATGGAGGTTCCTCAAGAAGTTGAAAATAGAGCTACCCTACAACTCAGGAATTGCACTACCCAGTATTTATCCCAAAGATAAAAATGTAGTGATTCGAAGGGATGCATGCACCCCAATGTTTATAGCAGCAATGTCCACAATAGCCAAACTATGGAAAGAGCCTAGATGTCCATCAACAGATGAATGGATAAAGAAGATGTGGTATATATATAATGGAATACTATGCAGCCATCCAAAAAGAAAATCTTGCTATTTGCAATGATGTGGATAGAACTAGAGAGTATTATGCTAAGCGAAATAAGTCAATCAGAGAAACACAGTTATCATATGAACTTACTGATATAAGGAATTTGAGAAACAGGACAGAGGATCATAGGGGAAGGGAGGGAAAAATGAAACAAGGTAAAACCAGAGAGGGAGATAAACCATAAGAGACTCTTAATCTCAGGAAACAAACTGAGGGTTGCTGCAGTGAAGGCGGTGGGAGGGTTGTGATGGCTGGGTGATGGACATTGGAGAGGGTATTTGCTATGGTACACACTGTGAATTGTGTAAGACAGGTGAATCACAGACCTGTACTCCTGAAACAAATAATACATTATACATTAATTAAAAAAATAAAATATAAGCTCAGGAAAAAAAAAGGAATACAAGGAAAAATTTAGAGTCATAGAAATAGTCCATCCGTACTTGGACAGAAATAGTATTTCCATATCTGTATACATTCATCAAGATTTATAAAACTACATGCTTTAAAAGGGTAAATTCTACCCTATGTGAATTACACCTCAATAAACTTGAATTTTTAAAAAAATGATGCAGGGTATTTGAAATCACCCCCACACATAGGGTAGTTCATTCCAAACTCACCTAGGCAGAACCAAGCCATGATTGGGGGAGAGATGTACATTATCATCATTTATTTTGGCTTTTCATAACTTTTTAGTATTGGATGCAACCATCCAAAAGCTAGTAGCACTGTTGCAGTTGATATGAAATTAACAATTTCCCTGGGGTTGCTGCATTAATCAGGATAGACCAGGTCATACTAGGAGAGCAAACCTCAAATCTCAGTGGTTTAACACAGCAGACATGTCTTTCTAGCTTATGTAAATCCTGTTCTGATTTTCTGATGATTCTCTAGAGCAAACGTCCACAGCAGCCGCTCCGTGGTCCCCAATGATCTAGTCACCACCATACTGCAGCTGTATCATCTGGAGCCTGAAGACTCCAGGCTTTTTTCTGTGGCACAAAAAAAGAATGCTCACAGAAGCAGTTGAATGCTTTGGCCTGGAAGTGAAAACACATAGCCCATCTTCTCATTCTGTTTTTCCAGGAACTAGTCACATGATCCTGCCTGATGGTAAGGATGGAGAAGTAAGATTTCCCCCTTTGTGGCAAGAAGAAGAGGATAACCAGGTAAGGGTAAGCACCAGGAGCCTTTAACATGGTTTCTTTACATTTGATTTCATCATGTGTTTTCTCTATTTCTTATTCAAATCAATTTTCATTCACTGTTATTCTTCTGAACTGTCAAAGTAGCAATATATCCCCCAGCAGGAACAGTATGGTGGCATATTCTTGCCCTGAATTTCATCATTTTACTCTCAACATTGGTGCACTGGGGCAAATGAAGGCTGCCAAGGGCTTGATGTTTTCTCCTGGGATTTTCTGTGGACTTTTGGTATTCAGGGGCTGATGGGAATTAGTTTTTCACACTTCTCTTCGTCTTCTTGCATCTGGGAATTTGGGAGCAATTAATGTCATCTTTCAATGACGGGGGAATTAACACTGGATGTTAGCTATGTTGATAGAATGTAGTCTGAAGATACAAAATGAATGGGGAAAAAAAAAGAAAAGACAAAGAAAAAACAAACGAACAAACAAACAAACAAAAACCCAAACCTTTTCCAGCACTCATAGGGGTTTGCTGTCTCTGTGGAATAGGATTGAGAATCTCTGTATCATAGGGAGAAGAGTCAAGTTTAGGTCGTTGATGAAGCAGAAGTTTTATGGAAGTAAAAAAAAAAAAAAGGTTGGGAAAGAGGGCTCAATATTGAGGTAGGAATGTAAAACAAATAGACATTGATCTCAATCCAAAAACAGTACTTTTGGAAAGCAATAAAAGTCCAGGGGTCTTTAACTCTGTCCTAATTAACTATTTTCACTTGGAAAGAATGGGTTAACCCTTCGGGTTTTTTTTTTTTTTAATCTGTTATAAGATAATGCAAAAGATAATGTGGTCATTGAATGTCATTGATATAGACTGAACTCTCAAGTTCTTAATAGTGATAATTCTAATTGGGACAAAAACGACAACAAAATGTGTGTGGGAGGGTGGATGTGTGTTATCTGAGCACATGTAATACAAATATAGTTGGCCAAAAATAAGTAAACAGGTTTTTAAAAAGTAAACAAAAACTTTCAGAGTTGGTAGACAGATTTTCTGCCACAATGCAACATAGGTGGTTATAACATAATTTATAAAAGATGCTCATTCCATCCCTTTCTTTATACTGCATATCAATAGCAGACAGCATTGAAAGAACATGATTCTTTTTTTCATGGATCCCAGACCAGGCCAATACTGGAAGTAGTCATTACACAAATCAGTCAATTCATTATCAAACTTAGCATTCACTTTTAAAGGTATTTTCTATCAAAGATCAGTGAAGGGTTTCTGCATTTTGAGTGGTGGAGAGAAGTCCTTCAGAGATTTTTTTTCTTTCCACTAGAAGCTTGGAAAGGTTATTCATTTTTTTTCTTCCTTTCTTTTGTCTTTCTTTGAACAAACATGCATCAAGCACTCATCATATGCCATACATTGTACCAGGTGCCGGGTTGCAGTGATGACCAGGACACAGTGGGGAAACTCTAAGTCATGTTTATCACTCATAACCATTCCCTTCTGGAAAGATTTTCTCCACTTTGCCGGAAGCTACATGGACCTAGTTTCACCCTCCCATTCTGCTAATACCGACTTCGTCTCTATTGCCACCAGCCCAGTCTAAACCCTGTTACCTCTTGCCTGGGGTATTGCAGGAGCCACCTTAGTAATTCTCTATATGTGCTCTGACCCCATCCAATTCATTCTCCACACTAGAGCCAGACCAACTTCACAACGGATCATGCGATTCCCCTGCTTAAAACTCTCCCCTGGATTTTCCTTGTTCTGAAGACGGAAGTCAACACTTCAAAAATGGCTTCTAAGGCCTCCCATCCCTGCTCACCCAGCTTCATCTACTGCCGGTCCTCCCTTCACTCCATGATCCAACCACAAGGCTTTCCTTCCATTTCTCAAACTTTCCTATTTTTTTCTGCCTTGCTGCTTTCGGCAGGTTGCTTTGTAGCCTGGATGCTTCTTGCCAGCTGTCCCTCTGATTTACTCTCAGTCACTTTCTCAGAGAAATTTTTTCTGACCCCCTGTCTCACCCCCATACTGGTTTAATTAATTTCATGGCACTGCATACTTTTCTTTCTTTCATCACATTTGATGATCATATATTTTATTTGTTTGATTATTTGATTAATGTCTGCTTTATTAGACTACAAGCTCAATGATTGTGTAATGCATCCAAGAAAAATGCCTGCTTTGATCATGAGAGAGAGAGAGATAGAGAGAGAGAGAGACAAATGTATCAAGCACACAGTAGGAGCTCAACAATAGTGGATTGATAAAGCCATGAGTAAATGATGAACTCACAGGTTGCATTAATGAACAAACAAAAGTAGTTTGCAATCTAATGGAGAATAGAAATAAATAGAGAGACAACTAGAGTACATTTTGATATGTGCTGTGAGTACAGTCATACATGACAAGTGCAGTGTGCTATGGGCAAGCATAAGCTGGTGCCTGATTCCAATTTTGAGGGGCTACTGTACTAGAGATAAGGAGGAATTCTATCTTCAAGAGCTACAATCCACATATTATAGAAATGGAGCAGTATCCTGTTTCTAGCCCTTGCAGAACTATGTATAGCAGTAAATAAGGACAGAAATACAAGCTGTGGAAATCCAGCTGAAAAAGGCTATATTTTAAAGTCTGAACTTCAAATGACTGCAAACAGACTAAGAATTCTTTCAATTAGCACATCTGTCTCTATTCAAGGAAGTGACCACACGGAGACTGATTAACTTCAAAAAGAGCACACAGAGCAAGTCAACGGAGGGCAAAAATCCCAGTAATCACAAAATAAGAGAATCAGGGTCAAACTGGAGTATTTTTTCTTTCCTTTAGTTGTTCATAGCTCGAGAAGAATGATAGGAACCCCAAGGATCTCCTTTTAATTATAGCTGAGCACTATTTGTAAGCATTTATAGGTATACATTTCAAACAGGTATTAAAATAAATAAGATATGGTTCATTCTACATTATGAGTACGTCATTCTCAAGTCATCTTCTTTGTTGTTGTTGTTATAAAATCTCAATTTAAAAAAATCAGTTACTGGGGCGCCTGGGTGGCTAAGTGGGTTAAAGCCTCTGCCTTCGGCTCAGGTCATGATCCCAGGGTCCTGGGATCGAGCCCCGCATCGGGCTCTCTGCTCGGCAGGGAGCCTGCTTCGCTTCCTCTCTCTCTCTCTCTGCCTGCCTCTCTGCCTAATTTTAACCTCTGTCTATCAAATAAGTAAATAAAATCTTAAAAAAAATCAGTTACTAATAAACATATATTTGGACACAAACCCAAACCACCCATGCAGCTAAGCTTTTGGGAGCCTAGAGAGCAGCTCACCTGTTGGATGGATCGAGATCTATTCCTGATGGAAGGTGGGACACATGGTATTCACAAGGAAATAGACACTCAAATGCTATGTAGCTTCCGGAGCTGGGAAAAGGAGGTCCCAGGAGAGTCTTTTTTTTTTTTTTTTTTTTGATGGTGAAGCCCAGCAACACTGGGGCAGAATGTAAATGCTAAGTCACAGAACACATTTATCCCTCACTGTGATCCACCAGATTTTGCTGTAGGGTAGCAAACAACGGCAGGGTCCAGTGGGAGAAGCCAAACAGCTGTCACTACCTTGAAAAAGTGGAAGTCAGGAGAGGCACTCAGCAATGTCATACTGCTGCGGGCTTGTTAGAAGCTGCCCCAGAGAACCCGTCTTCCTCTCCATCCACAGAAAAGGAAATGAAATATCTCTGGGGAGCATGGAACTTCCCTGATTTCACCATTATCTTCTCTTTTCCAAAGATGCTTTGTGTCTCTTCTGAAAGTACTAAAAAATGTCTAGCTATATCTAGAAATAGTGTTTTGTTCTAGCACAAAGAATATTCCCTGCCCTTTGGAAGACTTCGCTCCTTTAATTCTGAGTTTACGTTTGCAGGGCTGTTTTACATTTCAGGACACAAAGCAGATTATGTATCAAATTTAGTATTGGTGAAGTGATCTTAATACTTATAAGAAATACATGTCCTCGGTTAAAAGCATGCTAATTAAGGATAAATATAATGTGGGTTTTAGTATGTGGTATGCTATTGATATGCAATAGGTAAGTACAGAAGGTGAACAGAAACAGATTTGTATTCAGAATAACAGGCTCTAATCCATCTAACTAAGTGTCCTTAAATAAATCACTTCAGTGTTCTGGACCATAGGTGTCTTATATGTAAAACAGAAGTGAAAAGTTTTAACTACCTTAACAGGTTGATGTGTTTAAAATAATGTCAGTCTGTGTTTGGGAAACTTGAAAGCATTAGACATGTTCAATATCAGTATTATTATTATTGTCATCATCATCACTAGAAGCTAGAAAACTAATTAAGATTACCTTCAGGTGCATCTTTAGACTTTGTAACTTCAGTCGTTGTCTTGATTTGGAGGACTCGATATTCTTCTAACTGAGCTTTGTAGTGCATCTGTTCTCAGGAATGGTAGTTTACTGCAGTGTCATTTCTGTTTTATTTTACATGGAAGTAACATTCTGACACTTGATAACATTTGTGAATGACTTAGTCTGTTCACTCACACATAACTTCTGAAAGATGGCATTGCTTCTGTATCAGGTGGTCTCAGTACCTTTCTGCATGAAATATTTTTCTAGTGGTGATCATATTCCTCAGGTACAGACAGGCCCTAGGCATCTTGCTGACCATCACCACTCATCCGAGGGCGAGCCCTGGTCTTTGCAGAGGTACACCATCGCCCTCTGCTGGACAGACTGGAGCACACAGCCTCCCAGTCCCTTCTCAAGCATGGGTTTCGACCCCCTCTCCCTGAGGTCCTCAGATCTGAGCGGTCATGTACAGTCCTCCTTAGGGGTTTAGTGATGTCGGTAATTACAAAAGTTTGGGTGTGTCAGAAAGATGCTTTGAGTAACACCATAAACAAGCACCCGACTTTTGAACCTGGGGGTACATTTCAACAACACTCAATACAAACTGCTTCATGTTCACAAGGTGCAGAAACCCCCGCGCCGTCCTTGATTCAGTACCATGTGGCTGAGGTATGTATCCTCAAGTCAGAGAACCGTTTAACCTCCTGTGAATGGAAAGAAACGGTCCCTAATAATTAGCATCAACTGATGGCAAGATGCAGCTTCTCTTTCTGAGTTACATAAAGCCTGGTAAGCTATATTCACAGCTATTCTGTAATCAAATATTTATTGAAAATCTATTATACCACCAGAAGTCTTGTAGGTGATAGGAATACATCAATCAATAAAATATTGTGAAGTTATATGTCAATAATCCCATGTCTATTTCTGATCTGCCGCGATTCTACTGTAAGGATGTTCAACTTTGCATGGTGTGCAAAGAGCTTAGGTTACGTAGAATGAAAGAGTTTAAAACAAAAGTGGAAATTAAAACCAGAGAAAAAATATAAATGAAGTCTAGGAGAAAGACAAATCATATCTATCAAGTGATTTAAAAAAAAAACAAACCTCATAATACCTTAAAACTGAAAAGATCTAAAGTTCATCCAGCTCTTTCTATCCAAACAAAAGAGTTTCTATTGGATTTTGATATCATTTATCTCCTGACATGTTATTCCAAAGAAAAATTAGTCTGTATTTCTTGCTGATAAAAGTTATGCATATTTTATTTAAATATGATCCTCTTAATACTCATCATCTTGCTTTAGGATTAACAAAAATCTTTACACGTTCTTGTACTGTATGGTCTGAAAATAAAGTTCAATATTATTTGTTGCTTGCCATCTGCTAAAATTGGGAAGGCCTCGAATGGTCTAACTGCAAATTCCCCTCCTCACTGCTCCTGAGAACAAGGTTCCCTAGACAAACAACCTTCTTTATTGAGGAGACCAGCCACAGTCCCAGCTCATCCCCCGAGTAGTTTAAGTTTCAGTTCCCTGCCGGACTGTGAATTGTTCAAACAAGCCAGTTATATTCTTTTGTGGAAACCAGAGGACCTCACCTTGTTGACACGACAAGGCCCACCCCCTACAGCTCCTGGTCGTTCACTCCGCTCCCAGGTGTAACCCCACATGGCCTCCTCCGCCAGATCAGTAATAAACTGCTGACTGACTACCTCATCTGTTCAGTGCTGAGTGTTGTATGTCTGGACATCACCGTAACCCCATAACCCCACGGTGGGAATCCCTCCTTCACCCAATGAAGTAAAGAGGAGGCAATTAAAACAATACTCACCTACGAATTCTTATACAGAGCTGCAGAAATCTTCTGGATCTTCTCTTTTCCAATGATTGCCACCTTCATCCTACAAAAATCACTGCCTATGTGGCACTAGCAAGTCCCTCAAGTATAAAGAGACATCGGAATGGATAGGTTTTTTTGAGTGGGTGTAGATGAGGACCTCATAATCCCAGCTAAGGCATAAACAAACTCAGAGCTTTAGGAAAGCAATTGCTTCATGAGAACTAGATGGACTGATGACTAGATGAGAGTACTCAGAGATTACTGAAGCCAGGGACGCCTGGGTGGCTCAGTCGGTTAAGCATTGATTCTTGGTTTTGGCTCAGGTCATGGTCTCCAGGTCATGAGACCAAGCCCCTCATCAGGTTCCATGCTCAGTGCAGAGTCTGCTTGAGACTCTCTCCCTCTACTCCTACTCCTACTCACACATGCATGTGTGCTCTCTCTTTCTGTCTCTCAAATAAATAAAGAAAATCTTTTAAAAAGAAAGAAAGAAATTACTGAAGCCAAAGTAGAGTTGGATGGAAAATATGCATTTGTTTAACAGTGATTCTATGAAAAGGAATACCTAATCCTAAATTTCTTATGATATTAGAAGCTGCTATGTAAGTTCACAGATTGGCAGATAATTTCCTTCTCTATTTTCAAGAATGGTTTAATTCTTCTTTCTAACCTAAACTTTTTCTCTGCACCCTGACTTACACCCCCTTCCTCCAGAAATTAATAAGCAAATGCATATAGACAGACATGAAGTATGATTTCGTGGAATGTCAGCAGTGGAAAGGATTTAAGAAATTCCCTAGTCCAACCGTCCACCTTTCACGGAATTGATGGATGTGAAAACGAGGTTCAGGGAAATGTCTGTGGTGAGTGTCAGGTGTCAGTGTTAGGCTTTCTATGCTCAGCCAGGTCTCGTTTGGCCCCCACATCCCACCAAATTAATTGAAAATTGACTCAATAGCTTGGCCAGATACCTAATGTGGTAGCTTAGCATATTCATCGAATGACAAGGCACTGCATTAAGAAAGCAAAGCTTCCTCTTTAGCCGGGATTAAACGACACTTTCCCGAGATTCTGAAGAACCAATACAAATTAGAACTATTAAGAAGACTCCAGAATTCATGACATTCACAAATTAACTGCTAGATAATATTGGGTAGCTTTTAATTGGGTAGCTTTCAAAAATCTAACAAAATTTGAAATCCCACCCCCCACCCCAGTTAAATCTCAAGGAAACAATTACACAAAATGTCAGATTCCATGGGATCAGCCCAGACCTGGGTTTTACCTGTATGTTACCAGCATGTACACAATAGCACAACCACAAAGCAGAATAAAACGAACCAGTAGGAACATGAGCTGCAGCCAAAATCAAACTGAAAATGGAACCTCGGGAAACAGAGCCTTCAGAAGTAAGAACCTATTCTATGAGAATAACCCAAAGTTGAGAAGGGGATTCTTTGCAAGGCCAACCCCACAAAGAAACCGAGTTAAAGAAGGGTGCACCAAATAGCTAAGAGAATTCCAAACATGTGCATGCATGAGCACACAAATAGACACACACACACACTCTCTCTCTCTCTCTCTTCTAAAATTAGGCAACCCAAAAATGCATCGCTCAGTTTTAGGGACAGGAGAGGAAGGAGATACCGGTTTTGTGTATCCTTTTGTCATCTCAAGGAAATGTTGAGAAACGAAGTTGAGAAGTGCAGGTATTTTCTATGATGTAGATACATTCCTTTCTCAAAATCCATGCTATGTCATGAAACTCGAGAAACCCAGAGCCAGAGGACCCAACTAAGCTATAAGGAAGTGTATGAAAATTGCTAAAATTTCTCAAATAAATCAGTTCATAATTCTTCTGATAGATGTTAAGTCTGACAGATGTTAAGATTAAGGGTAGCAATGTTAAGAGGGCTCTGATGGGATTCTGGTGAAGAAAATGAGAGGAGATTTTACGTACCTTCAGCCCAGAAGAAGTCTCACCTTGAAAAACTAAGAACAGTGAAGAAAATGATTGAGCAGATAGGCCTCCACAAGTGGGAGACTTTCCCAGCCAAATTTCAGTGACAGCCAAAAAGACTAGGCCATTTCCAAAAACCTAACTCAAGAATTAATGGTGATTTATTACTCAGGGACCTGACATTAATTAAAGCAAATTTAGCAGTATCCTTATCACTTCAAGTTGATGTTATTGCAGTTGGCTGGTATAAGTATACAAATTACTCAGGCAAGGACCGCCAGTCAATCATGTCCTCTTAAAATGCCTTTCCACCCCAGTAGAGAGGTTTCTGGAACTCTGGAACCCCCAAATTAAATTATGCCGGAAGGACCCTTGCCTTACTATCCTCTTAATCTTGGCCATCTAAACTTCTCTCCAAATGCATGACTTAGCTTTTTTAAAAAAATATTCTGTGAGAAAAATTCATGAGAAGAAAAATAGCCAGATAAAGGATTTCAAGGTACAAGTATATTTGAATTATATGGCTTAACTAACAAGAACACCACAGACTTGATTTAATGTTTACTGAATCCTAATGGCATGTACACATTTTTAATGGGTAATAATTTAATTAATGCATTAGAGAAAGGTGATACTCTGATAAGTATGGTAAATTTATTTTATTTGCTTTTGTGACAAACAATCCTAATTCACAGCTCTTGGATACCCAAAAAGTCCAGAGGACAAAGCTAACAATAGGGGAAAATACTGAGTTCCTTTCATACATTTTCTAATCATCACCACTCCTGACCCCCAACTTCTGCCTACCTTCATGTGATGCCTATACCTTAAGAGCTTAATGCATCTGTCGGGTTTTACAGTGATACTTTACAGAGATACTGTGGTGTTCCATAGGAACCCGAACCCTCAGTTGTAGCACGTTCTCTTTTTTTTTACATTTTCTCAATTAATCATCCAGATACCATCAGATTTAACTAGTAATTACATCAGATGCCATCTGATTCATTCTTAGCTTAGAAAACCCCACTGCCAATAGCTGTCACTTGTATTTCTGCACAGGTCCTAGACCAGCGTCGATGAAAGTTCACCTGCATTGAGCTCTTGCTGTGTAGTCCTACTATGGATCCATTCACTGTATTGGTTCTCACGAAAACCCTGTAAGGGAGCCACAACTATTAATCCCTGAGTTCACAAATACCTAAATCAAGGCACAAAAGCTGAAGTAAGCCGCAAACTGAAAATTGCACTATAACAAATGAAGGTGACATTTAAGCCCAGATGTATTATCTATTGCTGTGTAAGAAATTATCCTAAAACATCATGGCTTACAACATTTATTTCACAGTTTCTATGAGTCAGGCTTCTTGTGGCTCAGCTGGGTCCTCTGGCTCTGGGTTTCTCATAAGGAGGAACTGACAGTCATCTCAGCACTCGGCTAAAGATGGATCTAGGGCCACACCCATATGGTGGTTTGCAAGATTCTCTTCTTCATTGGCTATTGGTCTGAAGGCCTCAGATCGGGGCAGGTTGTTGCCTGGAGGCTGTCCTTATAGGCTTCTCTACAAGGGGATACCAAACATGGTGACCGGCTTGCTGAATGAGCAAACAAGAAAACCCTAGAAAGAATTTGAACAAAATGGAAGTCACTGTCTTTTACAACCAGATCTTGGAAGTGACATCTCTTAGAAGCCAGTCATTAGGTCTAGTGTACACTCAGGAAAGGAAATGGAAGGAGGTGTGAATACGAGGAAACAGAGATCCTTGGATACAATCTAGAAACTATCTAGTATACCAGCTCTGCCTTTTATTTTATTTTTTTTAAAGATTTATTTATTTATTTGACAGACAGAGATCACAAGTAGGCAGAAAGGCAGGCAGAGAGAGAGGAGGAAGCAGGCTCCTTGCTGAGCAGAGAGCCCGATGTGGGGCTCAATCCCAGAACCCTGGGATCATGACCTGAGCCAATGGCAGAGGCTTTAACCCACTGAGCCACCCAGGCGCCTTCCAGCTCTGCCTTTCAAAAATGATTTTTGAAGCTCTATCTTAAGACTTTTGATGACATAATTTATAAATATACATCTCCTCTACCTTAATCCTTCTAACAGATTGTAAAACCACCATTACCAATCATGTATACACAGCATTCTGAACATTTTACATATTTCTGAATAGTTTTTAAAGAACAACTCTGAATTAGGACTTAGTGTGACTTAATAAACAATGCAAAAAGCAAATTTTAATTTGCCACTCTACCTTGTGACACTGACTTTAAAAACATCTATCCTTATAGATCATCTATAAAATGTGACAGCGACTAAATATTCTTTATTTAATATTAGACATAAACCATGTTAAAGGCAGAATTTTAGATGCAGGGAATTTTAAGGAACTTGACATAAGAAAGACAAAAAAAATAAAGTGGGCATTGCTTCTCATCTTCAGCCTTTGTTTTTGACAGACTGATGAACACAAATTCAAACACCAGGTGAGGTTTACTCTGTCTTATAAAACAATGAAGAGATTTCCTTTATATGTAAATATATTCATATAACCAGTTATATATTTTGAAATGTAAAGTCAATCTAGGTTAGGATGGTACTCAACACCTCTGTGAAAAGTTGCATACAACTAATCCAACCTAGCCTCAATTTCAAAATATTGTTAGAAGCTGTAACCGTGACTAAACCAGAACTACTACTAAAAATTTTTAAAAGTATGGCCAGGGAGGCCTGTGGCTTAGTGGGTTAAGCCTCTGCCTTTGGCTCAGGTCATGGTCTCAGGGTCCTGGGATCTAGCCCCGCGTTGGGCTCTCTGCTGAGCAGGGAGCCTGCTTCCCCCCCTCTCTGTGTGTGCCTCTTTGCCTACTTGTGATCTCGCTCTCTCTGTTGAATAAATAAATAAAATCTTGTAAAAAATAAAAGTATTGGCCATATTCATTTAACCACCAGCCAATTTTATTTAAATCAGAACTATGCAACAAGAATATTTCATCACCCACTCATGATCTAAATTCTGGTTTATCAAATCAACTGCGATATGACACCTTTTCAAAAAAAGTCATGAGACATTTCTCCTTTGTAATAAATAAGTTAGTAGCAGCTGTTACTTGTTAGTAGTATTTTTGAAATTAGCTATCAAGCCTAACCTTCTCTCTTTTTATTCATGCCTGCTGAAAGGTTTGGGAGTCTTCATGACCATCCTCACTTCCAATACACTGCAGGTTTGAGGGTCTCCAAGACCACCCTCAGTTTTGATCATTTGCTAGAAGGACTCCCAGAATTTAGAAAAGCCATGATATATGATTCTGGATTATTGCAGCAAAAGGATACATGTTAATATCAGCAGAGGAAAGGTCACATAAAGCTGGCTAGGAGATGCCAGGTGCAGAGTCCAGTTGTCCTGACAGGTGGGGTGGTGTAGATGGTGATTCTTTCTTCTACCAGTGATGTGGGACCATGTCCTTGGAGTATTGCCAACTAGGGAAGTTCACCCAAGCTTTAGTATCCTGAGTTTTATTGCAGCTCAGTGACATAGACATGATTGACCTTCCACGTGGCTAACCTTAGTCTTCAGCCCCATCACAGGTAATGTGATACCATATTGCCTAAGCCCTTCACCATAAATCACATTCTTAATATTGACTGCCTGGCATGGCTCAAACAGTCAGGTAAGTAAGGACACTCAGATGAGGCAGACATTCCAAGGGCTTAAAGATTACTTCCCAGAAGTGAGGGTAAAGGTCAAGCCTCTCTTTAGGCAAGATCAATTCTTACCAAATACAGATCATTTTTGTTCCAGGAATATACTTCTTGGAATTCTCCAAATACTCCTCAGTGTCTCCTATCACCATGTGATGTATTTGCTCGTATAGGCTTCTGTGTAAGGAAATCCAGGGCCCGATCTGTTTTCCACTCCAACAGACCATGAAGACTTGGCTCCATTTTATGCTTGTCTTTCTTTTCCATGGTGTGGCATCAGACACAGTTTTGAATGAAAACCCCCAGCCCTTCTTGACATCAGCCATTTTTAATTCACTCTCTGGCTGCGTGCACTATAAAGTTCCCACTTGGAAGCTGGCTGTGCCACTCTCTCCTGGGCATGTTTTTAGCCACTACATTATTGCTGTGACTTGAGCTGTTCCAAAAGTAGGACTTGAGCTAAGAACTTACATGCGGGTGTTCATTTGGTAGATGATTCCAGGAAAACAGGAGTGAGGTTGCAGGAAATGTGGGACAGAGAAGGGAGAAAATTAAATATGAGTGTGTGATTCTGAGATGGCTACTGTGCAAAATGGCACATTATTTGCTGGGACCTCTTGGGAAGTCAACAGAATGTCTCTCAGGTTTGGATTGTCTACCTGAGATGGACAAGGAATATTGACCCATTGGCCTATATCCCCCTTTGGTCAAGCATTAGACTCTGCTGAAATTCATTCTAACCACAGTCTTTGGTGTTGGAGGAGACCTGGGACAGAAGTCAAAGTCATGGTTGTTAGACAACTGGAGTGCACACTGGGACACTAGTCTACTTTGGAAGAGCTGGGGACATAAAGTAAGCTTCAGTCATGTCTGCTGCAACTTTACGATCTATACTAGTGGTTCACTGGAAAGTGAATAAAGAGCAAAGAGGGCTAGATTCATAGATGAGAGATGAAGTGTGGGCCTTTTTCTTACTAAGTTCCTGCGTGATTCTGATATTTACACCAATATTTGAGTTCCAGTTATGGTCCTCTATATGAACCCCAGAGGGGAAAGGCAGCCTTACTAGGAATTTGAAGTTAATTTTGCTACTATGAACCCAAACTCATGACAGGCATGGAGTGGGCTTGGTTCCCCTGCGTTCCCCCGATCCACAGTTGTGTTGCTCAGTCCATGTAATTGGTGCTCCTGCCTCTTCAGCAAATACCTTGACACTCTGTCTGGCTCTTGTAAGCTCTCTCCTTCAAAGGAAAGGCAGATTACATTTAATGAACATTTACTATGAACTTTGATATTTCAGAGACATGACTTCCTTGAATTCTGATGCCAGCCTTGCAAAGTACGTAGCATTGTTTCTATTTTTCAGATGGAAGAAAAAATTAAAGCTCAAAGAGATGTGAAGTTGTATATTTACTCTGGACTGAATGAGAAAGCACATCTACTCAACTGTAAAGACCTCTACTGTCCATCACACTCCATTCATGGTGGAGACTAGTAACAACAATCTGTATGGGCTGCATCTAGAACACATTAATGTTCTCTTGACTTTCGAAGAGGAAGATGCTAATGTGGTTAGGCAGACATTGAGGTTGTAGAGGTCAGAGCAATCATCCTATATGGGAAGTGGTATGTAATCACACTTGGCCTTGATGAGGTTATTTAATGGGAAGGCCTTTGCTGAGCACCTACTAAGCACCAGGCACGGTGTTGGGTGCTTTGTATCCAACTCTTTCCTTTCGTGTCCATTGTAACAGGGCATTGCTATCTCTTTCTTGATCTCATGGATCATGTGTCTTCCTGCCACAGAGTCCCCGTAGCTTTACTAATCAGGAAATATCCCATAGCTTTACTAATCAGGAAATAGATCCTCACAAAACATCAAAGGTGATTCAGTGCAGCAAATGGCATTCAGATTTCTTGTTGCTTTTCTCAGCCCTCTTTGCATTTCTTTTAGAGCCTACAATTAAGACAGCAGTTATTTTCAAAGTTTGAAAATTAGGACTGAACTTTATTTACTATTCATACCCTTTGAAAGAATTTTTAATTACAAACTAAAGTGCATTTTAAGTGTTTAAGGAGAAGTTAAAATAAATCTTACGGTGCAATGGCAGTTTGGGCCCTATCTTCTAATGTTTATTTTCATTCTCTGTAACCTAATGGGTCCTTTCTCATTTCCCACTAGCTCTTATTAGCAGAGGACAGTCTTAGGAGCATACTATTGCCTGCCTGCTTCTAGTGCTTCCTGTCTCAAAAACAGCAATTTCATTCACTCTGGCACTCACATGTCCATGAGAAATTGTTACTCTTTTCCAGAGCTCCTCCAGACATTCTTCAAAGCAAATGTATTTGGTTTATTACTCTGTATTCCTTGAACAGACAGCAACATAGTTTTTGACAGCTTATTTTCAACAGCTACGCATGAAGTCATTGTAAAACAGTCTCAAGGCATTTAGTCTGGTGTTAATGATCTGTTTTGACTCTTTCTTGTCTACAGTCTGATGTTTCTGTTTCAACTTCTGCTGCTAAAGATAAGATGACATTTGATAGTTGGGTTCATCCCATGAAAAGTTTAATTTAATTACAGAAGGGGCTGATTCGCTAGATTAAAAGGTCAAGGATTGTAAAATTCATTTTGGGGGGACAGAGATCTGAGAGGCCTGCTGGGTGCAAAGTTCATCATAGTCAGAGGGGAGACCAAGGCACCAAGGAGATGAGGCAAAATGAAAGCCACTCAAAGGTTATTTTCATTCAAGGAGACACAGTCAAATATATACAAAGGTTTGCATGCACATAATACTTAAACAATCCTTTATCGTCCATACGATTTTTTAGCTTTTGAAGAGTTTTGCATTAGGTTCATGGGAAAAAAACTAAAATTAAAGAGTAAATAAAGGCAGATTTACAGAGGGAAGCTAGAACCCTCTTCGTTTTAAAATAGCACAAGTCTGAAGACTTGTTGAAATGAAAGGCAAGAGCTGCGCGATTTCTCCCGCTGCGCCCCCCTCTCCTCGACCACCGCACACTGAATCCCTGCGTTTTTATTGCGATTAAGTGTCTTAAGGCTTAAAATACAGCAGTGAATTCCAGAGGGCTCTGTTTGCTCTCAGCGTGCTGGAGAAGACGGGGGACAAGAGCCCACGCTCCCGATGCGTTTAGGAACATGACGCGCCTGACTGATGAGGCCCGTGTCCACCGCCCCAGGGGCAACCTGATAGCTGAGGTTAAAACAATCTGGAACAGTCCAGCGACGACCTCATCCCAAAGAGGCAGAAGAGCAGAGATGCAGCTGGTGAGAAACGAGTTCGGAGCTGCGGGAACCTTCACCACGGAGTAGGGAGGGCAGGAAAGGGAGAGAGTGGGGCGGACTCTCGCAATGTGGCTCCGTTCCCTAGATCCAATGTTGATCAGAGGATAAAAGAGGATCAAAACGACTCCAAGACTCCTGGCCGGATCTGCGGAAAGAGGAGCCGCTTCATAAGACAATACGGTGTGAGGCCTGCGAGCAGCAGCTGGCATTTCGGTTGCATTAAAAATTCTCCAGCTCACTGTGCCTGTTCAACTTAGTCCTGCATCTGTACTCAACCGCATGAATTTCCCCTGCGCGTGGGAGGCCGCTCCAGGACAGCAGCCCTGGGAAACCGGATCTCCTCCCCGCGCCCCCCCCCCCGCCCCCCAACCCCCACTTTTTAAAAAATCTAATTACAAAATGACTGGATGAAGGGAATGTGGAGATGTAATAAGCCTGGACCTCTGTAATCCATTCGATGCGGTACCTTGCAAAATCTGACTTGGAAAATGAGCACTAATTGACTTGGACACGAGTGTTGTAGCATGGATTGAAAACTGGCTCCAAGACTGTAAACAAAGGATAATGGCAAATGGCATTGCAATCAAGGAGTCGAGTTTTCCCTAAGAGGGGGGTGTCCAGGGGCCCTCCTGGAGTCAAGGGGGGGGCGGTATTTTTGGTCGGCCCAGATATTAATCTGCAAAGCGACTGAACGAAATCCCGGCTGACTCTCAAAAGGAAAGAGGGTAAACATTATTAAAAGGAGAATCGCGTTGGGTCCAAGGAATGCTGGAACCACAGAAGGGAAAGATCAAGGAAAAAAATCACTATAGATATGAGAAAATGACAGGGAGATATTCTTTCCAAACTCAAAGATTGGGAGCATACATGTAGATAAATTCAAACGATCTAGTTTACCTGATATTTTATCGCCTCTCAAGTTTCCTGTGGACGCTCTAGTATTTATTTGAGCAAAATAGTGTTAGGTTTCAGGGCAATAAATATTCTTTAATTTAGAAAGCTTTATAAAAACACTTATCTCCAGCCCTACGGCTCTCAGAGCCTGGATCTTTGGATGTAGGTTCATTTGCAAGCTGAGTGATCAGCTGAAAAGTCAGAAAGAGTAAAAACTTGAAAGCATTTGTAGTCAGGCAACCAAAATAAAGCAGAAAGAGTAAAAAAAAAATGATAATGCAAATACAATTTGTATGATTTGCACCTGGAGTTCATAACAGTTGGTTTACCTTCGAATGTGAAGACTGCAATTTCCTGCCAATAAGAAAAAAATCAATTGATTACCCATTGACTGAACTTCTACTATGCTTTCAGTCCTTTACTAAAAGGCTTTTGTTTTTTATAAGAAAAGAGTTATTCCAAAGTAAAATGAGAAGAACAAGGAAAGCGAGTTTCCTTATCTGAGGAAGTTTTGCTCCTAAGTAGAGCCTTAGAATTTCAGTGTTGAAAAGAACCTAAATGTTCATGGGTTCTGACTCCCTTCATTTGGGGCAAGAACTGGGCCTCACAGGAACCTCGGACTCCCCTGGTTGAGGACCTGTGGGTGTGTCTACCCAGATGCCTCCAGACAACTGGGCATCCAGGAGACCCAGCAGAATCTTTCACTTCCCCTATGCATTCATCATGCCTGAGAACTTGCTTCACCACTGTCCTTCCAGCCAACCTGAGCCAACCTCAACAAGGGTAGAGTGTACTCTCCCCAGGTGTCGGTTTTAGAACCTTGACCAAACCTGCTGACTGGGCCAGGCCAAAGACTGTAGCACCCCTCGGTGCCTTTCTTTGTGCCTAGGTGGATACCACCTAAGCCAGAATTTTTCAAGACCTTGGGACCACCTCTTCCCACAGTGCTTTGCAATTTTGCCATCCTTGGCCTCCACCCAGAATGCACTGGGTCTGGAACATCCCAGATGTTCCAGCAGTGGTCTGGAACATCCTAACCTTCACCCTTCCCTCCGTTTCCTCCCCTATGAGTCATCTGCCATTCTCACTTCATTTTCCTATCAACTTCTTGGCCTTTGCTCACATCGTTCCCTATGCCTGTCCTGCCTTTCCCTACATATTCTACCTGGTGAACACTCCGTCTCCTTTCCAGACTAATCTCAATCATCATCCCCTTCTCTGTAAAGGAGAATCACCATCTGCCTCCTCTTAGCTGCTTTGACCCATAGAATAACAACTCCTTTCATTTTCCTTCCCTTATAGGGCTTAACAGAGGCAAAAATGGGGGAAATTGTCCGTTCAATGGGACAAGGCAGCTACCATTAACTCTTGAAGTGGTTAAAGAAGTTCTTTGCTTGCATGTCTGCCTGCACTGGATATAACATTTCTGAGGGCCTTGACCTTGTTTTATACCTCCTAGTGTACTCTTAGTGTCCTCTCCTAGCACATAGTAGGGTCTCACTAAAGATCTAACTAAATGAGTTATCTCTACTGGGCCACTAGCTTCCTGGAGGCAGAAACAATGTCTTCTTTTTCCACTGCCTCACATTTCCTAGCACATATGGCTAGATAATCATATTAAATTCTTTCCACAGTGCCATCTGGAACCCTTCTTCTACTGTAAATAAATTCCCCTTTCACTCAAGCTCTTTACTCAGCTTTCCCTCCGTTTACTTACTGTATCTTAAACCTGGTTCTCCTTTAAGATGAGACTTCCCTCTTTGTCCTCTCAAGGACAAGAGGCTCCACATCCACACAGCCCCTTTTTCCTAGGACCTAAGGTCAGCCTACTCCTAGATTCCCATTTCAACTCACTAACTACCCTCAGAAGCAAAATTACTGAAAAAGTAGTCAATACCCCTAGGGCCATCAGCCTCCGGTCCCCATCTTCACTGAAATGGCTCTTAATAAAGTCATATTTTGTCATGGACAATTCTTAAGCTTGTTTCTGGCTACTTCCATTCTCAGTTCATATGCTTTTCAACTTCTCTGTAATATGTGACACTTGCTACAGCTGCTTCTTTTCCTCCTACTTCTCTGTTCTAACTTTTTCAGTGTTTTAAAAGCCCTTTGTTTTCTGTCTTATTCTTTATCTAGCAATTTGCCCTGGGGCCTCTCAGTCTTATTCTCTGGTTAAACCATCATCTTTGCAATGATGACTCTCAAGCTCATTTTTCTTCTAAAGGCAACGTCTTATTTATCCATCTGGCTCCGGAGAGCTTCTCTTGGGTAAAAACCTAAAACACTTCAAAATCAACCTTCGGAAAGCTGGATTTATTATGTATCCTCCAATTTTTCTCTTCCTGTGGTGTCCTCATACTTAGTCAAAAGTACCCCCCAATTATCCTGTCTTCCAAGCTAGAAACAGAGAGAGTATTTCTAGACAACCTCCACTCTCTCCCTTTCAGCAACCAATTGCTTCCATTCTATTTCCGGTATTATTTTCACATCCTTTCCTCTCTATCCCTGTGAGCACTGTGTAAAAATAAACACACAGTGTCTCTAAACATGGTTCTCCTGTTTAACAAAGATAAACATGATTTGTGTACAAGTATTTGCATCCTCCTCCCCTTTGCAGGAAATACTTAAGAATCATTTGCTATACCCATAGTGATAATAGGTCAAAAGAATTGAAAATTGAAAATAACCAGAAGTAGGATGAAGGGAAAGATGGGAGAAAGAACACATTTAAGAAAGCAGGGAGAGGAGTGGGGGGAAAAGTCCTGGAGACCACATCTGAATCAAGAATGGATGAAATTTTAGGTAGAGTTCTAGGGTTTGAAAGAGAAAAATGGATGGCAGGGGGGATAGATTTTTATAACACTATTCCTGAAATTCGAATAAGGTTTTATATTGCGTTTAAAAATTCTTGGTTCTAGGGGAGCCTGGATGGCTCAGTGGGTTAAAGCCTCTGTCTTCGGCTCAGGTCATGATCTCAGGGTCCTGGGATCAAGCCCCGCATCAGGCTCTCTGCTCAGCAGGGAGCCTGCTTCCTTCTCTCTTGCCTGCCTCTCTGCCTACTTGTGATCTCTATCAAATAAATAAATAAAATCTTTAAAAAATAAAAAAATAAAAATTCTTGGTTCTGAAATGTGTGTTTATTTGATTGAGACATCACAAAGAGACTGGACCACATGAATATCAAGGTTTAAATGATCTACACATAGATTACTGTAGTAGCTCTATATAATGTCCTGGATATTCCCTTCAAACCTCCAGCTGGGTGCCAGAGTGACATATGAAAGATGAAAACTTGATTATGATAATGCCTTGTTTAAAAAATTTAAGTTTTTTAATGATTTAGGGCATCTGGGTAGCTCACTTGGCCAAGCTTCTGATTCTTGCTTTCAGCTCAGGTCATGATGTCAGAGTTGTGAGATCAAGCTGGGTGTCGGGCTCTGCTTAAGATTCTCTCCCTCCCTCTGCTTCTTCCCTTCCCACCCCCCATAAAAGGGGAAAAATTCAGTGATTTATCTGAACAGTCACAAAAGTTCAAACTACTAATTTAAGCATGATTGCCCCTTTATACTGTGACTTTGCCCCAAGCATTCAACCAAAGCTTCAGACATTCCCCAGTGCTTAAACCTTCCTGAATAGCTAGCAGTCCCCCGAAGGTATCACCTTGCATATGATTTGTTTCTTCTATTTCAAATGATCTCCTTTCCTTCCTCACATCACTAATTCATATATGTCTCTGAATTCTATACAAATGACAGCTCCTAAAATGCTTTTTCTGGCATCTGAATCTGAGTCAAATGGTTGCCCCCATCATCTCTGTAATCATAACCCATGCATTCTATATAGCTTATCATTCCTTCCTTCTCCTTGAGACAGCCAACATTACCGGATTGATGTTTGCCTGCAAGATCTCTTTCCAGAGCATTTATAAACACCACATGCAATGTGTACCTCAAATACATATGTATATTTTATAGAATTAGATTATGTGTATTATACAATTAATCAATAATATAAATAGGACAATTGGGATCCTTTGAGCAAAAAGATGAAAACCTGCTGTAACAAATAGTGAAATACACCATCTCAAAATGTAAACTGAATCTTGTGGTCATATATGAAGTTTCCTACAGGCCAGCAAATCTGTATAGAACCCATGAATGATACAAGGAGTTAGACATACTCTAAAGTCAGTTTATAAAATCAGGGGATAAGAATGAGGTATTCAGGGTGCTTGGGTGGCACTGTTAGTTTGGCTCAGGTCAGGATCCCAGGGTCCTGGGATAGAATCACACATCAGGATCCCTGCTGAGTGGGGAATCTGCTTCTCCCTCTGCCCCTCCTCCTGCTTACACACACACTCTCTCTCTCTCTCGCAAAAATTAATAAATAAAATCTTCAAAAGTTTTTCTAAAAATGAGGTATTCAATAAAGGGATAAGAAAAACCAGCTAAATACTTGAAATAGAAGACTGAGGTTCCTACCTCAAAGCAAACAAAATAAATCTCATATTGATTAGGTGCTAGAAAGCAGTAACGAGTCCATAAATGTACTTGAAAAAATAAAGAAAATTACTTTTATTATTATAGAGTAAAAAAAAAATCCATCTTAGTATAACCTGAAGATTACTTTTCTTAAAGGAAAAGACTAAGTAGTTTGTTTGTAAAACTACTTTTCCATGGTAGTTGTTTCTTTTAAATGTTGTGGAATGTGGTTTTCTGCTTTGCCTCTGGCCTTTTCTCAGTAAAAATGACACTAGAGCTATTGTTTCAGTCATACAATTCAAGGAAATCTTTATAGGCCATCAATATCATCCCTAGATTTCTAAGCTCCAATATCTCCTTAAGTACCCCTAAGATACTGAAATCTATCTTGTTTATAGAATTTTTCCACCTTGAAATTTTGTGATTCTTGGCAAATTTTTTTTCTTACTGTTTATCCCAATCCTCATATTTACCAAGATTTTTTTTTCACACATCTATCTCTCTGTGAATATGCAAAACTGATTGCCCTTCTCCAGATGGAGAAAAGTAATGGGATTTCAAAATTTAGCAGGCTGAATTTTCCACTCCCCCTCTCCCCTTCATACTAAGTCATTCTGGCTCCTTAATGCCCTCCAATGTCCTGTTAAATATATCAAAATTCTACCTGAGTTCTTCATTACTCACTGTATCTTGTTTGATCAGGTCACAGAACAGGAAGGGTAGCCTGAGACAGGAATCTAAGAGTGAGAAGCGGGAAATTATTCCTGAAGTTCAAGGACTGAGAATCAAGTTCAATGGCTAGAATCTTGGTACCCAGAAACAGAGGGCAAAGTAGCTAAGAGCGTCATAGAATGTATCTAGGCCAAAGCAGTGAACTAGGCTACCCAACCACAATCTAAAGAAAGATCAATTTAGGAAAGAGGTAAAGTCAGAGATCGTGATGGAAAGGTAGACATTTCTGTTAATGGTAAGACCTCAAGACCTCAAGGAAGACTTAGGTGTCTCAGGCACTTGGTAAAGAGGATGTCCAAGAGGATGGCAGGGGATGGGGTAGGGTGGGGAGAACACAGGAACATGAGTATGGTCAGCCTAAGCAGTTCATGGGGGTTGATCTTTCCTTGTTTTTTTCCCAACTCATGTGGGTCAATTCATACTAACTTGTCCCACCCGCAAAACTCTGAAATTTTTTCATGTTCTTTCTCTCTCTTAAATAATAGAAGTAAACATGGAAGTTCACTTCAGTGTCATGAAATATAAGGAACTGTCCTAATTTGTTACTTATCTAGAACAGGGGTCAGCATATTTTTTTTTCTGTAAAGGGTCTCAGAGTACATATTTTATGTTTGCAGGCCACGCAGTTTCTATCTCAGTTATTCAACTCTGCTGTTGTAACCCAAAGGCAGCCACAGACAATACACAAAAGAATGTGCATGGGTATGTTCCAAAAAACTTTCATTTATAAGAAAAGGCAAGACATTGGCTAGCTCCTCATCTAGAATTTGGTTGTATTAGGTGTTGTTGCTCACAATTATTAAATCCCAAGCTAGGTTTGGGAAATATTTTTATTACATGCAAATTTTCATCACAAAGATATTTTACAAAGGATCTGATCTATGATGTTTTCATAATGTTTTACCTATTATTAAAGGCAAAGAAATTTAATTTTGATTTTTATAATCTATGTTCTTAATTAAAAGTGAGAGACCTAACATGCTTTTTCTATTTCAAATCTGAGATTTGATATTATTGCTGCTGTGAACAGCAACAGAAAAGATGAGCTGAAAAGCATTTTTCCCCTAAGACAAGAAAGATCAGTGAAATATATCTTTAAAAAATGATGTTGGAAAGTGCCTTTTCCTGGTCATCTGTTTTGTCTTGCACTGTAGCCAAAATAAGAGGCACTTACTCTTCTTTTATTTGTTTTTTATGGTTTCCAGTAAGAAGTCATTCTCTAATTCCACCACCCCACTCAGGATGCTAAGTAAACCTGTAGAGAAACACTCCATGAAGGAGTTCAAGTGGCCAGATGATCAATTATTTGCCAAAGAAGCAGAATATTGCTTACTTGTCTACAATCCTTTAAAGAAAACAAGAAAAATTAACAAGGAAAGAACAGTAAAGAAATTGAAAAGTTCTCAGAGTGTATCAAGCATCCACAAAACAATTTAATTTTCTCAGTCAAGATGCTGTAAATGGTAATGAAAAAATCATGTCCCTATTTGTTATTATGCACCATCAGGTTACTTGTTCTGAGGTAACATAAGGATTCTCCTGCCAGAAAGAGTGGGTTCATTTATTCAATAACTATAAATTTTTAGCATTTCTACTTATTTATCATTCATACTTTGTTACCACTTCTCATATTTCAAGAGCTAGAAGGGCAAATCCATTCCAGTGAGTTCGCAATTCAATTCAATAAATATCATAAATATAAAGTGCCTACTATGTGCCTGGTAATGGTCTAGGTGATTGAATTTCAAAAGGGAACAAAGCAGAGACCTCTTTTTTCATGGAATTTATTGTCTAGTGGACAGTGATAAACCATAGATATAATAAATAACAAGTCAATTATTGAGTAGATTAGAAGATGATAAACAATGGTGAATTCTAAAGGCTGGGGCAAGGGTAGACAGTTCCAATATTTGGTAGAGGTCAAAGTAGGTATCTTTGAGAAGGTGAAATTGTGAGCAAAGACTTCAAGGATATAATATGTCCCCCAAGAACATATCCGGGCAAAGAATATTTAAAGAAGGAAAGAACTAGAGCAAAAGCCCCAAGGTATGAGTGTTCCTAGAAGATGGGAACAAAGTGAATGGTGTGGCTGGACTGAGGCAGGGAGCTAGTGATATAAACAAGGAGTTCACGGATTACCGGATTAAAAAATTGAGGCTAGGGCACACTTTGGGATATTCAAATATCTTCTATTCTGAGTGAAATATGAGGCGATTTAAACACTTTGAACAGAAGAGAGACATGAGCTGACCTGTGGTTTTGCAGGATCTTTCTGGCTTCTGTGTTGATAGACTGAAGCAAAGTAAGGGTAGAAGGACGAAGACCAATTTGAAGGCTATTGGCCTAATCCTAGTGAACAATGATAGTGATTCTGGATGATGAGAAGTAGTCAGATTCTGAATAGGAAACAAAGGTTCAATCTTGCTCTGAGTGATCCATTTGAAAACCCAGCCACCAAATGGAACTGTTATTATTAACTACACCATGTACTCAAGCACACTCATAAATTCGTACATTTTTCTCCTGATATTCCTAAAAATTTGGAGGAAGATTGGGAAAAAAAAGAAACTATGTTCTAATCAGATTGAGAAGAAAAAAAGAAGAAAAAGAAAAACATTGAAAAGATAGCAGATAATGCTAGAATAATGTGTCGATCAAATCAGGCTGGACATGTGTGATCCAAACATTAGAAATCAGATCAACCTAATAGTATAGGATTGGGACAAGAGAGAATAGAAACCATGGCAAAGAAAATGCTAGTATGTAGTTTTACATAAAAATATATGAAAATATTACCTTCAAAAGATTTATTATATTTGGTACATTTGTTTATGTGTTATCTATCATTGCATAACAAATTATAGCAAAACTTACCAGCTTTAAACAAGAGACATTTATTACAGCTTATGTGAATCAGGAATCCAGGCACAGCTTAGTGGGGTGTCTCTGAGACTAGATGTCCCACAAGATTGCAGTCAAGGTATTGGCTGAAGCTGCGGTCATCTCAGCTCTGGAAAGATCTATTGTTGAACTCATTCATGTGGCTTTTGGCAGCCTCAGATTTTCGTTGGTTCTTATCTTCAGATACCTCTTCCTCTTTGTGTGGTCTTTACCGTAGGGCTACTCACAACACTATAGCTTATTTCCCCTGAGAAAGGACAGAAAGAGTCAAAGAGATGGACAGAGAAACGTAGACAGAGAGACAGAAAAAGAAAGCACCCAAAAAGGAAATCACAGTCTTCTTGTAACCAAATACAACAAGCAACATCCCATTATGTCTGCTGTGTTCTCTTCATTAGAAGCCCACACTTAAGGGAAGGAGGTCGTGCATGGACATGAGCAAGAACACTGTGCAATCTTGGAACTTGTTGACTACAGGGCATACTATTCCACAAGGAGTAAGATGACAGGCTCCTAAGTAGTTACAGCAGACTAATAACTGGTGTTTTCTGACAACTAAGGGAATCTTAAATTTCACTTTACTTGTATGGCTGAGTAAATGGTTCCCATTACTTGTTCTGAGTGCACTCATCCATTCATTGCTAAAGTTTGATTGTAATAAAATTCCATAATTTCTAGAAGAAAAAATGGAAGTAAATATGGTTATAATTCTGGGAAAGATTACATGTGATGCATCTCAAGTAATATTCTACATTTATTTTCTGATTATTCTCATAGAATAGCATAACAATATGTTCTATCACTTTTAATAGGTACATAGAAGTTTTAATTTTTGTGGTTTTAACTTGCATTTCCCTAATGATTAATAATGTTGTGTATCCTTTCAAATACTCGCTGGCCATTTGTATATCTTATTTAGAGAAATGCCTATTCAAGTCCTTTCCTATTTAGAGATAAGGTTACATCGATGGTTTGAATTATAGCAATAACTTATATGTTTTGGATAATCCTATATTAGATATATGGTTTGCAAATATTTTCTCTCATCCCATAAATTGTCTTTTCACCCTTGTTGCATAAGTCCTTTGACTCACAGAAATTCTTAATTTTGATGTTTTGGAAATATCTTTATCAGTTCTGCCAATTACAAAACCACAACTTAGATCTTAGTGGTGTAGTAGCATATAAATTTGTTCTAAATGGTTTTTAAAAATCCCTATGTAAATTTTGACCTGGGTGACAGAGTTCCCACGAGTTGGTTTATATCAGAGATTTTGACTTGCTTTATCTTGTGTAGAGTATTATAAGTGGTGGGGGGAAGAAGTAACATATGGGAAAAATTCATGAGATATTTAGTGATTTCATATAGTCATGTGACACTTTTGAGATAGCCATGTATCACTTTGAGGTGTGCTGGGTTAAATCATACACCACCTTTCATTCCTTCACTCTTGGTACTTGACACAATCCATCTGCCTCATATACATTTATTAAATAAATGTTATTTAGTCTTCATTTTATATTTTCTCAATGAGATATTTGCACTTTGCATTTGACTGAGTGTGGACTTCTAGAGGATAGGGACCATACCTAAGTAACCAACCAAAGCAAACCAGTATTTCATAAGGAATGCTTAGTGACAATGACAAAAGTACAGTTTCAAAGAACTATGCACCTGGACACTGAGAAAAGACTCCTGGGAGAAGCAGGCAGACAGATCATATAGGGGCTAAACCAAGTGGAACCAACATCAGACAAGACACATAAAGGTACCAAGGAATCTGCCTTTTGGTTTTGATCTTTTAAACCTAAGGGCCTGAAGAGATACCTCTTCTAACTTTTTTTACTCCAATTCCTTAAGTTCCTGGACTTGATTTATTTATTTATTTATTTATTTAATTTTTTTTACCATCCTGGACTTGATTTATATATTTAGTTTTGATCTTCTAAGTTCCTTGCCTCCTTTGGCTTTCTTCTGCCTTCATCTTCTTATTCTTTTCTTCCTGCATTCATACATTGAATAATTATTAAAGCTTCCAATGTACCAGAGCATTAGAGTCAAAACAAATAATTCTTGCCCTAATGGAGCTGACAGACTAATGGGGAATAAAAAGTCAAAAATAGAAAAGTACAATTTAAAAAACTACAATAGAATGTGACAAGTATTATGAAAAGTAAAATGAATTACAGTGGAAGCAAAAAGGAGAATCCCCACACTAGTTCTGGGAGGGGGGAAAAAAAGCTTCCTGAAGGAAGTTATGTCTAAGTGAGACTTGAATTGTATGTACAATTTAGCCAGAGGAAGCAGGTTATGAAATAGGATGGGACGTGGGGGTGGTAGTTAGTGGAGAACTCAAGACAGAAGAAAGAGGCTCTGCAAAGACCTGGGGTTGGGAGATCAAGAAAGAGAAGGATGTGGGGAGTGGAGTGTGAGGAGGGAGAGACAGGAGAGTTAAAAATCTAAATGGTTAAAGCATTAAAAGTCAAACAGAAGCATAATAAAGAGAACTCAGAAGGAGAAGGATCATAGGTATGTTAAAGAATTTGGACTTTCCATATAATGAAGAGTCACTGAACACTTTTAAATACAGTATAGCATATGTGTATGATTTGCACTTTAGAAAAATCCTGTTCTGTGGTGTGGGGAATAAATTGAAGGGGGGATCTGACTAGAGAAAGGGAGACTCCTGATAAGGTGAATGAAAATAAGATGATGGACTGAATTAAGTAATAGAGGAAATAAAGAAAAAAGCGATGAATTGATCCATATCTAGGAATTCTAAAGTAAGAACAGTCAAGGATGATACTCAGATTTCTAGTTTTGAGTAGGCGGTGAAAGGTGATATAGAGCAGGTTGATAGAAATGATGAGCTCAGTTTTGCAACCATGGGCTCTCATGAGTCCTTTGTATCACCAAGAGACATCTTATAGGAAGAGGGATTTACACGCCTAAAATTTATGACAGAGGTTGCCCCTGAAAAGATGAACTTTGGGGTTATCTGCATAGAGAAAGAGGGTTATTAAAGCCACAACAGGAAATGAGGGAGAGACTGAAAAATTGAAAGTGTGCAAATTGAAATGAGAAGACAATTTAAGACAGAACATTGAGAAATACAAACATTTCAGGATTCTACAAAGGAATCTGAGATTTCATTGTCAGTGAGATGAAATGGAAAGAGTGTGATGTTAGGGGTGGAAAGGGGGTGGTCAGCAGTGGAAAGGGGAGTAGAAAGGTCAAACAAGAAAAAAGTTCAGAGATTTAGCAGCAAGAAAATCAGTCATTGCTGGCTTTGGCTAGAAAAGTTTCTACAGGTTGCAAGAGCAGAAGCCAAATTGAAAAGGTGTGAAGAATATGTGGAGCTGAAAACTAGAGGCAGTAAATGTGGACAACTCTTTGAAAAGATTCAGTTGTGCAGCAGTGGTGATAAAGGACGGTACCTGGTAGGAGGTGGGAGGGTGAGGGACATATTTTTAGTATGTGAGAACATGAAATATGTTTATGGACTGATGAATAAAAAAAGAAAAGTAAGGCTTAAACATAAAGAAGGTATCATCATAGTCAGCTCAGGCTACTGTAAGAAAATAACATTGATTGGGTGGCTTAAACAACAGACATTTAATTCTCACAGTTTTGGAGGCCAGGAAGTCAAGATCAAGGTGCCAGAATATTTGGTTCTGGGTGAGGATCTACTTGTTAGCTCACAGAAGCCACTTTCCCCCATCTCCTCACATGGTGGTGAGAAAAACTCTGGTGTCTCATCTTCTTCTTTTAAGACACTAATCGCACCATGGGGGCTCTCTTCTCTTGACATCATCTGAACTTAATTGCCTTCCAGAGACCCCCATCTCCTAATTCCATCACACCAGGGGTCAGGACTTCAACTATGAATCTGAGGAGACACAAATATTCAGCCCATCACACGTGCCCTAGAAAGGCAAGAGATAGGATGCAAGGATTAATCTTCAACCAGGGAAATAACTTTTCTTTCCTGGGACTTCTGCTTGTAGGTTTGGTGGCAAGAAGTTGGCTCTGAACAAGCATACAATTTATTGGCCAATAGTGAAGACAACAAATGAAAGATTTGAACAGAGTGGAGAAAATTCAGTAGAGAAATATACAAAGTATTGAAAGCCTTGTTGAGTTTGAGAACCAGGAATTTATACTGTCATCAACATGGACAGTTGTGTGATCGTCTTCAATAACTCAGCTGTCTGGGTTAGAGCTACAGAAATAGGGCTCCTAGACTGAGTATTTGCCATGAAGATGGATAGAAAGGCAATGTGACTAGAGTTTTAAAAAACTGGCCAAAGAAGGCTTGAAATGAGGGCCCAAGACAACAAAACAAGACAGAGAAGGTAAAGAAGACAAAACAGAACAAACAGGGGAAGGTAGAGGGAATCACAGGCTGCCAGCCCTACAGAGTCAGGGACAGCATAAGGGTACTGAGCGGAAAGGGAGCTGTGGTAAGAATGGGGCATTTAGATTTAATGTGCTAGAGGTGGGACAGTTCCAAGTGATGAGAAGATCTGGGTGTGGCCAGAGTACTGAGTTATGGAAGAGAAGTGTAGATGAACATGGCTGGAGATGAAGTAATCAAAGAGCAGAGCCACTAATAGTGAAGCATGGTGTGGTAGAGCATAAAAAAAATTGGATCTAAACCATTGAAGGCATAATCATGAAATTTAACAGTGGGTGCAAGGTGAGATAGAGCAGGTTGATAGAAAAGATGAGTTCAATTTTGCAACTGTGGGCTCTGATGGGTCCATTGTATCTCCAAGAGTCATCTTATAGGAAGAGAGATTTCCAAGTCCCAGAAAATAAGTATATGACAATAGCGATCAAGGCCAGGGGATGATATAACATGATGGAATAATCTCAAAGTGGTGGAGATCTCTACCAAAGGCTAACACAGTCATGCTCTGGAAGCAGCACTGAGGATAGAGGAGGATGGTGGACATATGTGGATTGTGGAAAGAAGTAACCCTTAAATGTAAGGCCATATTCTTTTTCATGAAAGCTTTGGGTTTCTGTCAAAGAAAGGGAAAGAGGTTTAATGGAAAGTTTAGGGATGAAAAGAGGGATTTTTTTTTTGTTTGCCTTAGATAGGCACTATTAAAGTGAGCATACACATGGGTAGTTTGGGTCAGAGGGAAAAAAAGACCCAAAAATAGCAAGAGGGGGAATTAGACTGGAAGGGAAATGACAAAGGCTAACTAACCAAGATGGCAGGCAGGATGCAAGGTTTCCAAGAACATATGCTAGCTGTTCCTGATGTTCTGCTGCCTGATCTCTAGGGACTGAAGATGGCTGGGACAGAAGTCCTGGGGCTTAGGAATGGATCAGTGAAGGTATCTAGGATTTGATGATAAAATGTATCCATTCCCTACCCCCATCCCATGACTACGGACAGCTGAAACGTTCTTTCAGTCAATCACTCATATGCCCAACTTCAACTTGATGAAACAGCCTTAGTTCCCAATTACTTGTGGTTGTTTTGACATGATATTCACTCTCATGACATAGCATACTGAGCTTGTTCCTAGTGTATTCAGTTTATGTTTGTCAGTGACCTAAGGTATAACTAACTAGTTTACAAAGAGTAAGTACAAAAGGCCTCTGTTTTTTACTACCATCTGCATCAGCAACTGCTTGTAAATGTTCAATGTTACAGAAGTAAAATGTTCTTTGCAGGATTGGTTTTAATTCTGAACTTTGCAAAACTGAATTTTTAAAAATTCTTCCAAAATATATGAAGGCATTCCAACATAAGCTACATTTATTCTTTAAAATAGCGGAGAAAACATAAATAGCAGTTTTTTTTTTTTCAGAGATTCTGGTTTTATTTTCTTTCCAGCTTTATTAAGATATAATTTCATATAAAGCTATGTAGGTTTAAGGTATACAACGTGCTCATTTGACACACTTCTATATTATGAAATGATTACCAACCTAGAGTTAATTACCATATCCATTACCACATTTACCATTTCTTCTTTGTGGTGAGAAATGTAACTTCTACTCTCAGCAACTTTTAAGTATAGAATACAGTAGTTAATATGGTTTATATTAGATCCAGTAGTCACTATGTTTTATATTAGATCCTCAAAACTCCTTCATCCCATAACTGAAAGTTTGCATAGTTTGACCAACATTGCCCCATTTCCCTCACCCCCAGGCCCTGGTAACCCCCATTCTACTTTCTGAAGAAACAGACATTTATGATACTCAAAGTCCTAGATCATGTAGGAGTATTCCAAAGAAGTTTGGAAAGATGATGTAAGTACTTATTTTCAAAGTAGTTCAGTCCAGGAAATATGAAATTATTCCTAACAAAAGATTTACTTCTAATTTATTATTCATCGACCAGAAGTACTTTTGCAAAAAAAAAAAAAAAAAGTCACTTGAAAAAATGAAATAAAAAAGAGATACATCGAAAGTCTCAATTCTTTATTATTAAATTCAATAGACAAAATATTTACTCTGTCGGATTGCTGCAAAAATTTCTAAATGTTTATTGTCAATGCCTATACTTGTGTTACTGTGATTCAGGAATAGGTCAGGGACAGGCACGTGTTTTGAAGCAAACTTTGAGCAGCACTGGCTTCATGGTCTTCATTCAACATATTTGTGAAGTTCCCTCCTAACTCCTATAGAGAACTTTGCTTGGCAGAAGGAATATAAAACTAAGATACTGATGAAAATCAAGGCCTCCCTTTTAAAAGTAGAAATCTGTTTATATGTTAATCTTACCTTTATAGTGTATTATCTTTTATAACCCAATAATTTGTCTAGGTGTCCAGGAAAAGAAAGCAAGAGTAATGACAGAATGAAAAAGAAAGGTATCCTGGAGTTACTTCATGTCATTGATTTATCATCCTGTGTAATATTTAGATCTCATTTTCTATCCATGTAATCTAAGCGAGCACAATTCTTACTAGTAATCAGCGTGCTGGTAAGTCAAACGGTCAGCATAATTTTCTGTGAAGCAGGAGTGTTCTTTTTCTGCTATTTCAAATGACAGACCATTGATTCTCTAAGGAATATCAAAAAACTATTACAGATTTGAAGACTGAACCAATAGTGTAGACAACAAATGTAAGAATATTTTAGTGACTTATTCCAAAATTTGAGATAATCTCATTTTCCTCTGGCAATTAATCGAGGCTGAATTGGCTTAATATTTTGTCTCACGGTGGAAGCCCATGATATTTTAATTCTTTAAGGGGGTGTGCTTCTTCATGGAGGACGCTGTCACCTCTCTTCATTCCTAGTTACTGCTGTCATGCGACTTGCTTGCTCTCTACCGGGTCCCCAGAGCCTCTCACTTGGCAGCTGTCCCTCCATGTGTATAGACGTGATGGTTTGGAATCCTTCTCTTTGGTTTCTGAATCACTTATTATCTCCCCAATTAAAGGAGCTTTTTCACTAGCTTATGATGAACTATGTAGTGTAATGTAGGGCACTTGGTATTAAAAGGCACATTAATGGCAATCCTATTAACATAAGGAAGACTCTCTCCCACTCTCTTCTATATCTTCTGTTCCTCTCTCTCTGTCTCTCCTATGCTTTCTCCCTTTTTTCTATTTAGAATCCATTCTTACATGGGGTCTGGGAGTGGCTGCGGTTCTTGGCTTTTCCATATTTGTAGGGAAATGAGGTACAGAAAATAATGAAACCATTAAATTGTTAATATTTTTCTATCCTAGACTTCATGCAACCGGGACAAAATGAGTTAACCAAGCAGAATTTTTTTCAATTGTATGCTTTTTCTCCCATGATGCATAGTCTTTATTCTCCAACAACAAAGAAAAAAAAATCAAGGTTGAGGAAAAAGATGTACAATGTGTGATGAAGAAAATATTCTGATAGAAATATGGGTCATAGATAATGTTGTATTTGTTGGTTTAAATATATTTATTGAACATGTACAATGTGTGATGAAGAAAATATTCTGATAGAAATATGGGTCATAGATAATGTTGTATTTGTTGGTTTAAATATATTTATTGAACACTTACTATGTTCTAAGCTAGGAATATAGCAGTGAATAAAACAGATAAACATATTCTAGAGAACTAGTACAGAAGGTATTATTAAATAATTCAGCAAAATATACATTGTGTAATAATATAACTTCAGTCACAACATATAAAAACAAATTGATTTTGCAAAATAATATTAACCTTAGTTGGATACCCAGTTAATCGGAATGCTTTCGCTTGAAATATAAGAAAATTATGACATTCTAGAGTATGCTAGCTAGCTTCTTATTGGAGAGAAAGTATAATTTGACAATTTTGTGCTTAATGTTTCTAGGAATTTATATTCTCTTTAATTCTCTCAATGTGCTTCAAAGCATTTAGGACTGCAAATTATATTAAGAAAATGCCAGAGTTTGAACACGGCATGATCATGATAATTATTGCTAGTCTAAATGTTTGTTTATGAATTTACAGGACTTATTCCTTGAGCAAGTGTTTGTTAAAGAAGACTGGAGAGGCCACTTTTAGGCAAACAGGATTGAGGAATGGAACGTAGAAAGGACCCACAGGGACCCCCCTGCTGAATACAGACAAGGCCATTGGACGACCCACCTCAAAATATCCATAGAGCCTGCCTGACCAGTGGGTTACTTACAACCAGGCACAGTTACCAGAAAAAGGGATTATTCCATATGACGCCATCCCTACTCACCTTCCCTCTTTAAAACTGCTCCCACCGCTGCCTGGTGGCAGACTCTCCTGTGTTCATCTGCCAGCCACCCCCTTCTGGTTTCTTCAGTAAACCTCTCCCTTTTGTTGGGCTTCCAGTGAATTCTTTCATCCCTCCCACTAATGGCTTCCACCTATCAACACCCCATGTTTGGGAGGGCTCCCGTCCTATCGGAAGAGATACCGCAACAACTTCCTCATAAGGAAAATGCTACCACAGATTCAGATATAATGGTTTTAATTGTGTATGAAATTATTTTGTTATGCCTCTCAGATAACCACACGTACCATCTTTCACCCACGGAAGTACAAGAACGTTATTGGAGGGAGAGTGTTCCTGCTGATCAGATATGCATGTGAAGACGCCAACCTTTTCTATCAGGGATTGTGTTCTTCTGGTCACCTGGGGAAATAAGGAAAATCTGGCTTGGGCTAGAAGAAGACGAGTGTATTAATATTTATTTATGAAAACATCATATATTCTGTTCCTCCAGGAACTATCGCCGTCAGGGATTCACTGCAGTGTATCCGCAGTGAAAATAGAAGCTGGAATGTTTTCCACATGGAAATGCGGCAACCGACCATGGAAGAAAAGCTAAAGGTGTTTTTGTTTGATTTAAAAAGGAAAAATTAATGCAGATTAATTATGATCTCGCTAAGCTGACAGTTAAGATAGAGGCCTTTTACCAGGGTAATATATTATTCCATAAATGAATTTCTTAATAGGGCTAGAAGACTGTTTGCTGCAGTTTTGGGAAGGTTAAGCAAGACCCCAGATAGGCACTAGACTAAAAGTCGACATCCACTAGAAAGCAAAAGGTGTCAATAGTTTAATTTAACCCTTTTCATCTTCTAAAGAAGATGATTCCCGCGAGTATCCTTGGTGAGCCCATTGCTGTCTGCAAAAGAAGGCCAACATTTACTTTTAGAGGTCTGAATCAAATGACCCATCAAGTTAATTAATAAGATTTTAATACAGTGCAGTGAGCATGCTAATTAACTTGTCAAGTGTGTACAGAGAATCTTCACACAAGTTATTTTTAAAAGTCTTTGCAAGTATGTGTGTGTGGGGTCCTGAGTGCATGACATTATCGCTGAAGCAATTACACAAGAGCCTTGGAAGGAACCATGGCTGGCTCTTTCCATGAAAGAAAAGTTGGAAAGAAGCTGAGGAGTCAGGGATGCAGAAAGAAGGCTTTTTTTTTTTTTTATAAGTTTCATACATTTTGTATTTTGAGTTCTGTTCCAGGAGCATCCATTAACTGTACAAAACAAATTTTTAAGAAGGAAATCTTTGCACAAGCCTCAACAATGGAAAGACAGAAAGGAGAAGGTAAAAGAAGGATAAGAGAAGAAGGGAGGTGGAGAAGAGTAGAGAAGGAAGGATGAGAGAAGGGAATTTGGGAAAGGAAAGCATTCAGACTGTCCTATTGCTACAATATTAGCCTGAGCTGAAATTCCCTCTTTCTTTCTATCCCCCATCCCCAAACTCTGGATTCAGTTCAGGTTTTCCTGGTCTCTCGTCCAATGGATAAGCACGGATGCCTTCTGTCTTCCCTGATTCCAATGTTGTCTGCGCCAAGCTCCCCTTCCCCCAGCTTGTCTCACCTCAAAACCTCCCAGGGGCTCTCCACCACCTGCAGGATGAGGCTCACTGCCTGCCCCCGGCTTTCTCTCATTTCGTCCTACCTTAAATTCGCGACTCTAGCAACCTTCAACCATTTATTTTTCCTTCAGCAGTATTTGCTATTTTGATTTACCATGCTATTGCTCATGTTGTCCCCAGCACATAAAAGAAAATGCTATGGCCTTCCCTCCTGTGTATGACATTGTTTTACGATTATCTGTTTATGGAACTGGTTTCCTTCCTGGGCTGTGGTATGATCAGGGCCCATTCTTTGACCTGGGGTGTTGAAGACTTTCACTAAATACTGACTAACATTGAAAAAGAGAGCACCATCATCTTAATAAAAGTTTGGGGGCACCTGGGTGGCTCAGTCAGTTAAGCTTTGGCTCTGGTCGTGATCTTGAAGTCCCCCGGGATCGAGCCCTATCTGGCTCCCTGCTCAGTGGGGAGTCTGCTTCTCCCTCCACCTCTCCCCCGCTTGTGCTCTCTCTCACTCTGTCAAATAAATAAATAATATCTTTTTTTAAAAAAGAAGGAAAAGGAGAGACCCCTCAGCCTAACTCTGTGATCCCAAGAAAGGCATTTTACCTGCTATCTCTATGTGTTCCATGTAAGAGCACAATACACCTGAAGAATGGATCTCTCCTAAAATTTTCTATTAGTGAACATTCAACTCGTGCCTAGAACCTAGAGGTTCCATACCATAATATCATAATCATTGGTTGCCTCACATATTTATTATGGAAACTTTCAAACATAATGAAAAATAGAAAGAATAATTCAGTGAACCCCAGGTGTCAATATCTTGTCAATTTTATTTGGATATGTTTAAATTACTAGGACGCCATTCTGCTCTGTGGACATGTCTCTCGCTAGTAACTGGCCAAGACGTGGGGAAAGTTCATCTACATTCTTGCAGAGAGCCAAGGATTGTGTGTTCAGGACAGGCCTGAAGGGTATTAAAACAACTCAGGGGAGGAAGTTTCAAACACCCTACCTACCCCACTGAAACAAATGCTGCTAATCCCCCCAGTCTCATACACACTAAATTCCTATCTACATTTTGGGGAGAGAAATAACAGTCTTTTTCTTGAATTATCAAAGATAACCCCAGAGCAATCAAAACTTCCATTTCAAAACACTCATTCTTACTGTGATTACCGCAACAATGATCTTTTTCTAAATACATAAGTTATATTAAATGACTTAAGACACTCAGAGCCTATGTTAGTTCAATTTAGGAACTTTTTTTTTTTAATTTAGGTAAAATTGGTATAGAAGATTATATCAGTTTCAGGTGTAAAATATAATAATTCAATATTTGTTTACTCTACAAAGTGATAGTCACAGTAAGTCTAGTTACCATCCCTTATCATACAATTGACACTTTACCTCTTTTTTGGCCTCCCCTCAACCACCCGTGTCGCTGGTTATCTAGCATTCTGTTCTCTGTACTTAGGAATTTTGCTTTGTTTTGTTTTTTGGATTCCACACATATGTGAAATCATACAGTATTTGTCTTTCTCAGTCTGGCTTATTTCACTTAGCATAACACCCTCAAGTTTTATCTATGCTGTCAGAATAGCAAGATTTTCTTCTTTTTTGTGACTTAGTGTTCCATTGTGTGTCATGCCACATCTCCATTATCTGTTCATCTCAGGTGGTTTCCATGTCTCGGCTTTTGTAAGTAACGCTGTAGTAAACATAAAGGTGCATAAATTTTCTTAAAATAGTGTTTTCATTTTTATCAGATAAAGACTCAGACTCAACATTGTTGCAATACGTTAGTTGCCCCTAAAGAAAATAGCAACAATTAGTTCGTCTTGCTTTGTTTTGTTTTGCTTTGCTTTTGCTTTTGTGTTAATTATGTCAGTATCAGTCCAGTCCAACTCAGGGATTGCTGGACCATAGGGTAATTCTATTCTATTTTAATTTTTTTTTTTTTTGAGGAACCTCCATTTTGGTTTCCACTGTGGCTGCGCCAATTTTCGTTCTCACCAACAGTGCTCAAGGGGTCTTTGAAAAAGAAATAAAAGGCATCCAAATAGGAAAGAAAGAAGTACAACTGTCACTATTTGCAAATGGCATGATAATATAGGAAACCCTATTTCTTCTTCTTACCTATTTGCCACGGCTAGGACTTCCAGTACTATGTTCGATAAATGTAGGGAGACTGTACCTCCTTATATTCCTCCTGACCTTAAAGGTAAAGTTTTCAACTTTTCACCATTGATTGTGATGTTTTCTGTGGGTTTGCTGTATATGCCCTGTATCATGTTGAGGTATGTTTACTCTACCTTTACTTTGGTGAGTTTTGATCATACGTGGGTGTTGAATTTTAATTTTTTTACACCTCTTGAGATGATCATATGATTTTTACTCTTCCTCTTGTTAATGTGATGTATCACACGGAATGATTTGCAGATGTCAAACCATCTTTGTGTCCCTGGAATGAATCTTACTTGATCACAGTGTATAATTCTTTTCATGTATTATTGAATTCAATTTTCTAATATTTGGGGGGATTTACCCATCTCTGTTCATCAGGGACATTGACCTATATATTTTTTTTAATTTTTGTATTGGTCTTGTGTGGTTTTAATATAGGGATAGTGCTGGCCTCATCAAGTGAGTTTCCTCAAATTTTTGGAAGAGTTTGTGAAGGATCAGGAACTTTGAGAAGAAGGAGAAGAAGAAGGAGGAGGAGGGGGAGGGAAAGGGAGAGGGAAGAAGAGGAGGAGAAGGGGGAGGAGGAGGGGGAGGAGGGGAGGAGGAAGAGAGGAAGAAGGAAAGTTGAAGTCGATAAATCTAATTGTGGGCAACCTGCTTCCCAAGAAGAGCTGTAGACACAGCGGTTTCACTTTTTTTTTTTTTTTAATATTTTATTTATTTGACAGACACGGTGAGAGGGGGAGCACAAACGGGCAGAGGCAGAGGGAGAAGCAGGCTTCCCGCTGAGCAGGGAGCCTCATGCAAGGCCCCATCCCAGGATCCCGACCTGAGCCAAAGGCAGGAGCTTAACACCTGAGCCACCAAGATGCCCCACAGTGTTTTCCCTTTTGGAGTTAGGGCAACTCCCCGGAGGAATATTTACGACTACCAGAGGAATAGCAGCTGAAGCCACCAAACCGATGTGAAAACTCTGCTGGGGCTGAAGGAACCATTTCTCTTACAGAGAGATAAAACAACAGATCGCAGTAAAGGAAATCAACTCGTTTCTTAAAAAAAATACATAGCAAGTTTTTTTTTTTTTTTAAGATTTTATTTATTTATTTGTCAGAGAGAGAGAGGGAGAGAGAGCAAGCACAGGCAGACAGAATGGCAGGCAGAGGCAGAGGGAGAAGCAGGCTCCCTGATGAGCAAGGAGCCCGATGTGGGACTCGATCCCAGGACGCTGGGATCATGACCAGAGCCGAAGGCAGCTGCTTAACCAACTGAGCCACCCAGGCATCCCCATAGCAAGTTTTATATTGATATATATGAAAGACTGAGTACATGTAAGAAGAAAATGAATGCCAATAAGCCAAGCAAATACTCAATCATCATCAACAACAAAAAAAATTATACTTTTTCCAAATGTTTCAAACCCACTGGCTTGTTCTGATTACTCAGATTGTCTTTGGAGAATCTCTTTTTAAAAAATGTTAATGCTGATAACTAGCCCTGGTTAAAAAAACAGAAACTAAAAAATTACCATTGTTGTAATACGTTAGTTGCCCCTAAAGAAAATAGCAACAATTTGTTCGTCTTGCTTTGTTTTGTTTTGCTTTGCTTTTGCTTTTGTGTTAATTATGTCAGTATCATTAAATACAGAAATCTGCTCCTTAGTTTGTGACCAGCGGATGCAAATCATTTTACATACTTTAGTAGTGATGTTTTATCTACACATGCAAATGCACAGGCAAGTTGCCTTGAGAAGAGGAGAGGCAGCAATTAAATATTTTGACCTGCTTACACTCAAGTATAAATGAAACATTAATAAACTAGGCCTATGGTAATAATCTGACTGCTTTTATATCATTTTCAATTTTTAAAAATAGCTTTGAAAGATATGATCTGCTGAGGGCTAAGCCATCAGGCTTTGCAGATTTATATATAATAAGAAAGACAAAATGTAAAGAAATGATCTCTTGGTTAGGGAAAACCTTTCTTAACTAATGCTACTACTCAAGGTTTCCACTTTTCATAGAATATTATAGTTTCCCAATGACATTTTAACTTTCTTCATTTGATTTCACAATTACCTATGAGTTAGGAAAAAAAAATTATTGCCCGTTATTCTCCAATGTTCAGAGGAATTACAAAATAGGTGATTTTTCTGGGTTGCTGGAAATGTTATACACCTTAATCAGAATTGCAGTTACATTAATATACACATATGTAAAGTTCCATCAAGCTATATATATACACGTTACAATTTATGCAAATTATAGCTTAATAACAATATTAGTAATATGCTCAAAGCTGGGTGAACTAGAGAGGTTTTCATCTACCATGTAATGGCGTTTAAGTCCTGTTAAGGGGATCATCAGTAGAAGCTTCTTGCTAAAGTAATACAGCTATTCGGTTAGATAAATAAATGTTCACTGAAGCAGTAAGAAATTTTACTCACTAAGCAAAATGCAAAATAATTTCCTAGTCTAGTAGTCAATGTCCACATCCTTTTTAGGAGTAAGATGATGCACGAAGTAATTTCATTGATTTTTAATGAAATACCTGATTATATAAGTAGGTGCTCACTTAATAAGTAGCACCAAATTAGTTGTTCCCTTTCTTTCTTTGCGATTTAGCCATTCTAATTCTCGCCCTAATGGACAAAGTCGGTCAAGAAGCAACACTTGTTTTGCCTACTTAAATTACATGAATTTACCATTCTGATATTTATATTTAACCTGGATAAATTTGGAGAATATGTTAGCCTCAGTACAATGAGACATCTGCAGATTTACGACGTTGGGGCTAGAGAGGAGAGAGTTGGCAGACACTTAAACATTTACTTCTCTGTGGTTTGCAAGGCAGAGGTTATTGAAAACTCAGATCCACTTTCGAGTGCCCACGTTAACATATTTGTTAGGGCTCTATTTTGCAAAACATTACATAAGTAACTTGAACACACAGACCTATTTCAGAGGGATGACATTGGTACCGGCTATGGCTGACATAGGTTATCATGTCAAAGTCCATTGCAACCACGTGCAAGATACAGAAGAGTCACTAGAAACAGGCCTCCCACATTACTAATGCCACTCAGACAGATCTGGTAGGCCTTGAGCACTGGGACTAATGAACTTGGACCACGTTTAGCAATTCTCTATGTCAAAAAAGTACAACTCTTTATAAATTGCTTCTTTGTATGCATAGTATTGCTTAGAGAGTATTAGTGGTATGTTCAGCCATGATATGGGCTATCTCAAAAAAAAAATGAAGGAAGAAGGAGCCCACCTTGAAATTCTTTTTTTTTTTTTTAAGATTTTATTTATTTATTTGACAGACAGAGATCACAAGTAGACAGAGAGGCAGGCAGAGAGAGAGAGAGAGAAGGAAGCAGGCTCCCTGATGAGCAGAGAGCCCGATGCAGGACTCGATTCCAGGACCCTGAGATCATGACCTGAGCTGAAGGCAGCAGCTTAACCCACTGAGCCACCCAGGCGCCCCCACCTTGAGATTCTAAAGGCCAACTGAATTCAGAGGGCGTCTAGCCCTCTTGAGTAGATAGTAAAAAATTCATCTCAAGATAGCATGCGTCTGGAATTACCTATTGAGTCTTCATTGATATTTCATTAGGAATTTCACCTCATCTGCAGTGTAATGCCTAGAAGTTATTGAGCTTCCTTGATTTTTTTATTAATAATTACAGATCCCAGCAATCAAGGGATGGAATGAAATTATCTTTTTCATGGTTCACACATACTGTCATTTTGGTTTGCTGGTGGGATTTAAAATAATTTTAGTGAAATAAATCAGGCCTTCCTGTAGTTCTTTGGCTTCTGATAACAACAAAAATAAATGAAAGACATTTGTGTTAAGTATTCCTTTATATAACTGATGAGATGTTAGCATACCCAGGAGTTTTGTGCTAGCAAGAGCAAGTGGGGCACAATGGCACAGAGCCACAGTCATTGCCAGAATCACAATCACTCGACCACTTTTATTTCAGTGTCCTATATGTGTGTGTGTATGTGTGTGTTGTGTGTGCATGTAAACACAACATGATTTTGTCTCATACCCTATCAGGTATCTTCTTTTGTCTTCATCAGAGTGTTGATGTCGAACCATCCATACATTTCAAGGGCATATCAACTAAAAGGGGATTAAATGGCAATCTTGGGCAGAATTAAATAAGACTTGTATATAGTGCTGGCATCTGAATTAACTCCTCTGGGCATCCTTTTTTTTAATGCAATATTGGGATTGTGGCCTCTCTGCTTAGTTTCTCACTTCACATATACTTATGTAAAGTTTAGCAAGAACAGACAATTGTTTCTAACTTAGAACCTCAACATGATAAAAACTGTAATATACAGTTAGAAATATTATTTTCTCCAAGGCAGAAAAACTTACTGGCATAAACTCAAAAACTGCATTTCCCTGGCTTTTGTCTTAAAGTAGAACTGGCAGCCATGAGTTAAGGAAATAATTACGGGAAAGGATGCAGGGGAATATAAACCAAGAGAGAAGAGACATGTAATACCTATGAATTACAACTCGGCATGGTCAGCATTCTTATTTGTAGAGATAGTCTGACTATGTATTATCTGTACATAAATAAATATGGTCACAGCACATGTAAAATATTTACAAATTACTTGTCAGATGCAAGTACTTATTTATATTTGATTTTTACTGCTTCTATCGCTGCACAATCAAAGCACTTTAAGGAAATTAAAAACACAAGTTAGTTCTAGCTGTATCAATAATAAATTCAACTTCATAAAAATAATTAATCCTGGGGCACCTGGGAGGCTTAGTAGACTGAGCGGCTGCCTTCAGTTCAGGTCGAGATCCCAGGGTCCTGGGATCAAGCCCCACATAGGGCTCCCTGCTCAGCAGGGAGTCTGTTCTCCCTCTGCCTCTCTCCCCTGCTTGTGCTCTCTCTCTTGTGCACTCTCTCTCTATCTCTCTCTCTCTCACACAAATAAATAAATAAATAAATAAATAAATAAATAAATAAAATCTTTAATAAAAATAATTAATCCTGCATCTGGAATATAATTTTGGTAGGTTGACTTCCTTTTCTAAAGATTATAGTAACCAGTGAACTATTGGTTAGCAGCATCTAGGTTAAGGTGCTAGATCACAATGGCATCATGTAATTTCCCTCCCATAGAATTTAATAAAATGAGAAAATAAAACCAAAAGCCAATCAAAAATGTTCACCTACAGCTACAAAACAAGAACAAGAGGATAACATAATGCAATCCAATAAACTAGTACAAAGAAAGAAACAAAGGTTTCTGGAGGGAAAGGGAAAATGTACAAAAAACAGATCAGCTCCCAACCGTGCCCTCATCCTCAGAAAGAACTTGGAAACACTCCCTAATACCATATAAATGGCATGAAGAAAAGGCAATTTTTTTCTTTTGACTGAATACTGGTCGAAAATGCTCCACCAGGGGAAAAGTGGGTGAAGTCGGGAAAAATGAATTACCTCTGAGGGACCTCTGAGAGAAGTAAAGGCTCTGGGTTGCACAGTGAATGGATCCTATTCTATAGTATATCCCACGAGGTAGAAAGACTCCAGAATAGAGCTGGGGGCAGAGGTTAAAGGAGAGAGTAGAGCCCTGAGTTCTTTTTTTTTTTTTTTTTAAGATTTTTTTTATTTATTTGAGAGAGAGAGAGAGAGATCACAAGTAGGCAGAGAGGCAGGTAGAGAGGGAGGGGAAGCAGGCTCCCTGCTGAGCAGAGAGCCCGATGCGATGCTTGATCCCAGGACCCTGAGATCATAACCTGAGCTGAAGGCAGAGGCTTAACCCACTGAGCCACCCAGACACCCTGAACCCTAAGTTCTAATAAAGATGACAAGCCACTTCATCTGAGCCCTTCCCTGTGCACGACCATCTCCCCTCCTCCCAACCCTCTGGCTATAGAATATTGACCAGAACATGAAATACTCAGCATTTGGACTCTAGCTTGGAGGAACAGAAGGAAGGAAATACAGGGTAGTGTTAGGGACTTTAATTTTCAAGGGAAATTAAGTATCTGAGCCCAGCCATTCCTTTGGAAGCAAGATGAAAAGATAAGATTCCATTTTAAAAGAAAATAAGTACATTACTTAAAAGTGGAAAAAAATTCCTTGCAGTGGCTGCACTCTGTAAAATGACTCATTATCAACACAAATTCGGTAAACTGAGCACTTAAAGACAAATCTTTCTTTCAGCTCTAAAACCCACCACTATTCTGAAGGAGGTCAGCGCACCTGCAGATCAGCTCATCTCCAGTCCTCTCTTCATTTCTATGCTGAATCAGCACCCACCTCCACAATCTTAAATTCCAATATTCTATTCAGATCACAACCCTATCCGTCTGGGTTCCCACTATTCATAGTTTTCCATTTCCAGCCTCTGCCTTTTCTCTAACCTATAATCTCCTGGCTCCAACTTCCTTCCCTATGCAGTAGAGACCCTATGAACCATGATCCTAATTACCAACTCTATTCTCCCAGAAACATTCTCTGTCTTGGTTTCTGTGAGTCCACCTTTTCTTGGTTTTGCTCTTTGGTGTCTTCTGTACTAGAACATTTTTCCACCATTATTCCTAGAGGTGAGCCTTCCCTAGTTTTTCCACTCTGTCCTCTTCCCTCACCATGTGTATCCAGTTTGCTTTTGCTGCTCTAACAAAATGATTACAAACTTAAAACCTAAATTTACTGTTTTAATAGTTATGGAGGTCATAAGTCCAAAGCCCATTTCATTGGGCCAAAGTCAATGTGTTAGCAACGATGGTTTCTTCCAGACTTTCTGAAGGAAGAATCTGTTCCCTTTCTTTTTCCGGTTTCTAATGGCCACCTGTGTTTCTCAGCGTGTGTGTTTCTCAGCGTGTTTCAGTGGTGTTTGCTCTTTAGGATGTAGATATATTTGGAGAGGGGACATTATTCAGCTTATCATAACATCCATTGTTCCTGAGATTTTAATTCCGAAGTCTTTTAACTATAACTCTTGTGCTAAAGATTCTCTAAATTAGTTTCTGCCGTGGAGCAGGCTAGAGCTATGCAAGGTAGCTGAGCAAGTGACCTACCTCTCCAGTTCCTCCACGTGAGTATTCCAGACAACTCAAATTCAAAGTATCCAAATAGTTACCAGTCTGGTTTTTGTACATCTTATCTTAATACAATTGTCGTCTCCTTTCTCCTATAATTAAGCTTCTTCTTCAATCTGCACCAGTTTCATGAGGATGTAACCATAACTAAGGGACCCCATTCTTCCATTTTCACCTGCTTCCTCCAAAAAGCCTCTCCAACATCCTCTGACTAGGTCAAACTTCTCTATGTTATGCTATCTATTAACATGATAAACATTATCAACCATCCCATCTATTGTATTTAATACATTATAATTTTTTAAAGATTTTATTTATTATTTGACAGAAAGAGACACAGTGTGAGAGGGAGCACAAGCAGGGGGAGAGGGAGCGGGAGAAGCAGGATTCCCACTGAGCAGGGAGCCTGATGTGGGACTTGATCCCAGGACCCTAGGATCATGACCTGAGCCAAAGACAGATGCTTAAGGACTAAGCCAACCAGGTGCCCTAGTATATTATAATTTTACACAGAAATATAATTTCGTATCAATTTCTTGGTATGGCTATTATACTCATCTGTCTCCTCCATTAAACTATAAGCTCCCTGAAGGAATAAAGCTTGACTCTTCTTACATAATAGTGTATTTCACTAACTTTCCAGAGGTCGTGGCGCTTAGAAGACACTCAGCCAATAGTTGTTAGATGAATGGATGGTGAAGTAAGTCCCTGTGCTCTGCCAGGAACTGTGGCAGGATTTGAGAGAAAATAATAAACCATCCAAACAGAAGCAGGTCCCACTATCTTTTGAAATCCTTCTTTAAGTAGTTTTGGGTTCATTTTGATGGACAGCGAAATTATTGAAGTTTATTTTTTATAGTGCTTTTCCCTAAAAAAATAGTCCATAAGCAGGAATGGTATTTTCTCCTGTTCAGTTTTCTTGGTAAAGAATGCAGATACATGGGGCGCCTGGGTGGCTCAGTGGGTTAAAGCCTCTGCCTTCTGTTCAGGTCATGATCTCAGAATCCTGGGATTGAGCCCCACATCGGGCTCTCTGCTCAGCAGGGAAGCCTGCTTCCTCCTCTCTCTGCCTGGCTCTCTGCCTACTTGTGATCTCTCTCTCTCTGTCAAATAAATAAATAAAATCTTTTTAAAAAATACAGATACAAGTTTCTTTTTATTGACATGCAGAAATGGCTTTAGATTGAGTAAGGCAATTTTTGCTTCTGGGCCAACACTTCCATATTTTGTGGGGAAAGGGATATGAAAGACAATGCCACTATAGTAAATAATACTTTTTCATAATGTATGAAATCCCTAGTCTCAATGGTTAAAGTTTCCTAGAGCTGGAGTTGTGATTAGCAATAAATAGTCCTGACAATTTTTGATTGTCACCTGACTTTGTGGTAGAGAACTGGGAAGGGAAAGGTGATCTTCATTATTACCTGCCTTCTAGTAACCCCAACATTGTGGCACAAGGTCTTCTAATTTGATTATGTGGATAGCACGAGTACAAAAAAAACACAACTGTCCCTAATTTATGTAGCTTTAACTCAAATAATTCTCAAGATCACCACAAAAGAATTTAATCATGGCCTTTTTCTAATAACAAAGCTTGCTAAAAATTTTAATTTCCTACTTCCATTCATCCTTCTGAGTAATTGGAAAATAGAAATCGAAAATTTCATTTATCATATTTTTATTGAAAATTAGTTAACAACAGATAAATTAGAGTAGCTAGAAAAGAGAATGCAGACATCAAAGACCTCAGAAAGTCAGAACTCCTTTCTGAAATCCGTTTTCATGGTATAAGAAATATCCCACCTTGCAAATACGGTTATTTCTAATAATAAATCTGTCAATGGCAGTCAGAAATACCATTTCCACAATATTTGCACAATGTTTATTTGTCTATTTTATACATATGAACTCCTTGAGTCAAGGGTATCCAATTTCCTAAGCGGAAAATGGATCTACCGATTTATAATGTGTTTTCTGTTCATGAGTACAATTCAACCTCCACTCCTATAAGGTTTCAAGTACAATTCATAATCTTGAGCAGCTAATGGCAAGAAATATACAAGAATCACATCTAAAAATCTATAAGTCTTCTGAATGGGGTCTTGCTAGAACTTCTAGCACCCAGCCTACTGTGAGACTTAACCATCTGTAAGGCCTCCTTCTCTTTCTTCTTCATCACTCAAGATGGTACATTTAAGAGCCTCTTCATCATTTCGCCACAGCTTGGTATCTGAAGAACCCAATCAACAGTTGTTTACTGGGAATGTGGCACTGCTTGAACTTGACAGAAATCTAGTGTTTACTTCCCTCTACCTACTTCCTAGACTAAATATTCAACAAATGGTCATTCTGCCTTTGTTTCAAAACTAGTCAAACCCTTTTTATTCTCTAGTTAGGTGGTGAGATTTTACTGTGAGACTTGCTACCACTTCCCATTGATAAATCCCATTCTTTGAATTGGAGAAACCCACAAGGCTCAGGGGCACCTTTCGTTTTCAGCGTCTAACCCATATGAACATTTGAAGAAGTTTGACTAAAGATAATAAGGTGATACTTTTTTTCCCCCCCGGCTTTTCAAATTGGAATTAATAAATGATGTCTTTAGTTGATTAAGTCTTAAACCCAATTACTACCAAAGAGTTCTTGTGAAATTAGTCAGATTCTATAATTTGAAAGAAATTTGAACATGTGATAGCACAATTCAATATTTATAAAGGTTTCTCTCTGCAACTGAAGAGATACCTGTTAATGGGTTTCTAAAAATAAGGAGATTCAGTAATTATCACTTAAACAACTCGTTATCTATTTCAGAATTATAACAGTCGAGCTCTTTATCATTTCGAATTCAGATTTAGAGGAGAGTGAAGAGAAACCGTAGTCACTCTTCTTTTCTTAAAGGCAGCCCACTACATTATGTCACTTTTCCAAAAGTACGATGGAGTAATCATGGAGGTTGTTTTCGCTTTTGCAAAAAAGCCTTCATTTCAATTCCCTAAGCCAGTACTGAATTTTTTTCAATTCTATTTTTGTCCTTTTTCCCCTGCTGCCACCTCATTGTTTTACAAGTAATGATAAATGTGATAATGAGTAATGACATCTATTCGTGGAAAATGTGAAAGGTCTGAAGTTACAGTACTTTTCATTAGGAAAATGTGTCTCTAACAGAGTCAGGTACTTTGACTTAATCAGCCCAGCTCCAATTCTGTAAAAGAAATGAATTTTCCTGAAATTTCATTGAGTCCCTGTTCCTTCCTCCCCCTGCTCCCCACCACTTCAGTCCTATGTACTACACAAGCTTTTTCATGGTGTTTAAGTGTAAAGAAATGTTTCAACTCTTATTTTTATCCATTAAAATGCAAATGATGTAAGGCTTTCTGATTGTTTAATCCCCTGGGAGCTTTTGGATATGCAACATTGAGTACATGTTTTCAAAGTGAATTCTTCTATATCCTTCATCTTCTCCCTTCCAATAAGCAGGACACAGTGAATGATTAGTGTTAAGCCAGGAAAGCGAGATGTACATAGAGATTAAAAATGACCTTGCTTTCTTGGTCTCCATTTGGGACTAGCTATATGACGCATAGAGGCCATTTTAAAAACTTGTGGTAGCACTTGTTACTGGTACCGCTCTTGCATATCAGCATCTCAAACTATTGGTCTCTAAATGAAGTACGTTACTTGAATGCCAACTAAAAAAATACCCGTGTAATTAAGGTAAGAGAAAAGACCCACCACAAAAGTCTGTGGGTTTAGAAATATAGAAATTTATCAGTTGGACTTGCAAGGAGGAGAAGAGTTGTTAAATATTCAAATAACAAGTATTTACTCCTACAGATATAACTTATCTATATGATTCCAAATATATATATAATAAAATACATAATACTATCAAAATAAAATGTAAATTTGCACAAAAAGAATGAAATCAACATATCTATAGCATGGAGTGGGTAAGAATTTTAAAAAGATAATATATATCATTTTTATATTTATCAATCTGTATATCTGATATGTATATTATATGTGTACATCCCTGTAGTGAATTCTAGGCTTTTTAATATTGTGGACAAATAGGTTACCTGGTATATTAAAGCCTGTGTGTGTGGAAGTCTGGTCCTCTGAGATACGTGGTGTGTAGTTTGCTGTGTTTCTAGCCCCTCCCTTTCCAACCATTGTGTTCTCAATCCATTTCTGTACATGTTCTTTATTTCCAAGTGACATTTTTAGTCACCCAAAATAGAAAATAGGGGTGCCTGGGTGGCTCAGTAGCTTCTCTTGATTTTGGCTCAGGTCATGATCTCAGGGTCGTGAGATGGGGCCCCACATTGGGCTCCAGGCTCAGTGGGGACTCCTCTTGAGCTTCTTTCTCTCCCTTTCCTTCTGTCCCCCCCCCCGTCTAAAATAAATAAATACATCTTTAAAAATAAAAAAATAAATAACATATATATGTAATACATCATATATAAGTACATAGGTATGATTTGTTATTATTTAGATGATAGAGTACATGTTATTTATTTTTACTTATGTAAGGGTACATGTATGTAATAAAAAATATATGTACAAACACACACACACATATGTTTCTGTCAGCTTCTTAACTTTCACTGAGTCGTATCAACGTGCCTTTTTAAAATGACTACCTATATCCAGATATCCCCTTCTATATACTCAAGGCCGTTCATCTTTAGTGTCTTCCCTTTCTCCTCTCTCTTCCAGGAATACTTACCACCCAGGCCACATGTGTCATCTAGACCTGGTTTTCCTTGGCTCATTTCATTCTTCATCAAATTGTACCTACTTTGTGTCTCAAATCTTCAGTTTCTCAGTCAGTATTATAAACTAATCTACTTCCCACATTCATATTTGCATATATCTACATATTATTCCCTCTAAGTTATAGAGGGAAGATGGTTAAAAATACAAATCCACTGTCATAGTAAAAATGTCAGGCAGGCTAGCATATAAGATACTGTATTTAGTACCTTGATGAGCCCTTTTCTATCTTCTTGAATTGCCTGATATAACTAGCTTTCTGCACTTTGAGGAAGTAAGATCTACTTTAAATTGTGGATATTCAGGAAACGTATTCCCAAACCCATGGTGGCCACAGCTAAGCCAATAAGCGTATCAATTATGACTCCTTTGGGGAAAACTGCATCGAATGTGGGTTCTTAGATCTGACTAAAATATTTCCTTTTCCCTGATCTTGTTTTCATTATAACTATTAGCTGTCAAAAACAAAATAAAGTTTCACCTAAATTACTTTTGAGCATAATATTCGGGTTTTTTTGTTTGTTTGTTTGTTTGTTTGATCCTAACAAGTAACACCTGAGTATAACTGTTATCAAAAAACTCCTCTTTCCTATCTCTGGACCAGAATACAGGAAAGCTTTCCTACTTCAGAACCATGGGACTATCTTGTAGTCAGTTTACTTCCCGGACAATAAATACTAACCTCAGTAAGTGTTTACCTAAATAAATTTGTGGCCATTTGAAGACCCACTATGTAAAGACCTCCACAAATTCTCTGCCTGTCTGAAATGATGCTTCAAAGGAGGCTTTTGGTTCAGTTAGCCTCTCAGACCCCAAACATTACTACTTCTAGCTTTAAAATGCTTCCCTTCTTTCTGGATGGAGAAGATGGTAGGCTAATTTCATTTCTCTGAGTCAAAAGATTTTTTTTGGACCACTTGATAAAGGAAACAATGCTGCCTGTTTGCCATCTATCTGAGGAATTTTGCAAAAGTGTTGGAAAATTAAATTCTTAATCTATGAAGATTCTTATTCAAATAAACTACTTGATTCAATAATGCAAATTTAATTGCTCCCAGAGTTTGAAAAGCATTGTTTTTATAATATGGTAATTACTTCAAACTTGTTCATGTTATAAGACACATGAAGGCTTTAAGCAAAAACGAAATGGATCATATCTGTAAAAGTAGCAACTGGCATTGAATGTAAATTTAACCTTAAATAAAATTATATGTTTCAAATTAACAAATATTAAATATTTACATAAAATTACATAGTCTATTGTTTTACTTATTCTCTTCTTCATCAATTCAGATTTTTTTAGTAACAGTTTAATTCTATGCCTATGTCATTTCAGCATGAAAAGTAGGCTACATGGAACAAATAAGTAGAACAAATTTCTGTTCTTCATATATAAGTTAGAGCTTTCATAATAGGTTAGAATCTTCTAGAAACAAATTACACCTTTCCTATTAATAGGTCCAAAGATGCAAGGATGAAGAGGAAACAAAAAGTTTCCTAAAAATGAGCTTTTATATCTCCTATACCTGGAAATGTGATCCAATGTTCTATCATAAGAGATTTGTTGAGGATTCATAAGAGAGAGAGCCATAGAAAGCCAAGCACTTAAAAAAATTTAACTCGCCAAAATTTCAAAACCCTTCTGACACTTACCAGTGCCATAGGAGTGATGCATTTACTGGAACTGAGCATTCACAGTCTGAAGAAATACAGTAGTGCTACATGGTATTCTGATGCATTAAAGTCTTCTCCTTCGCTAGGGTTTGGAGGCCAATGAATGCACAACAGTTTTCCCTGAGCTTGTCACCCTAAAACTCTCCTGTCCCTACATTTAGTGAGTATTATATTATTTTAACTAAAAGCTAAGTTGCTTTTGTAAATGTTCACCATTCACTTTACTATGTACACTATATCTCTCAAATATGTATATTTGAGAGATAAAGTTATATATATAAAGTGTGTATATATATATATTTGAGAGAATATATATATATATATATATATATATATATATATATATATATAAAAAAATCTGGAATGATAGCGTTCATTTCTTTGGCACTATCCAACTGCATTAGAACCATACAGTGAGTGCTTCCAGTGCCAGAATCACAGGGGTCATCATGACTAAATCAGGAAACCAAGCCACTAACTGGCTCTGTGACCCTGGGTACTCATCTCACCTTTTGGGGCTTCTGGTGCTTCTCACATAAAATGAGGTGATTATACTCTTTCTAAGATACCTTTCAGGTATAAAACCCCATGGTGCTTCATTAGAGAAGCAAGTACAGGAAGGGAGTGATGTGAACACGTAGGAAGGAGGAGTACCCAATTCAGAGCACGAACAGCCAAATCTTGGGCAACACAATTGATGTGTTTGAAAATGGAGGAATGTCTGTGGCAAAGCCAGCAGAAACAGAGAGAGAGAGAGAGAGAGATCTCTGAAGATAAGACAGTGTGGAGCCAGATTTGTGAGTCTGATGCTTTCCTTTGCTGAATGTGTCATCCAACCATGGGTGGCCTGCGTGGCAAAAAGTCTTGAGTGTCAAAATTAAGTGAAGACACACCTGGCCAAACAGGTGAAAATTAGGAAAATCCCTAGAAATAAGAAGACAACAGAGAGGTGATTCTACTCTCTAAGGAACAATGGGATAGGCTGAAAAAGCAGCAGTGGGAAGATGTAAGAACAGGGTAGATAGGAAAGCAGCTGTATGTCTCAGGGATTGGGCAGTGGGACAAATTTGTAGATTGATTCCAGGCAACTAAACACCGTAAATAAAAAGCATAGGTTGAATCTAGAGTTGTTACAATGTATTATCTATAATATGCACATTTTAACCCATAATTAATCTGTATACAAAAAAACAGGAATATATGAATTTATACTCAGGAAAAGTAGTTAATAAAACAGACTCTGAGTGGTGTTAGATACTGGATTAAGAGCCAAAGATTTCAAGGTAGCAATTATAAATATGTCCAAGAATAATGAATATGGTTAAAGAATTGAAGGAAAATATCAATGAATAAACAGATAATCTAAGCAGAAATTCTAGAAAATTAAAGTTATTAAAATAAAAACTTCCCTGGACAAGCTTGATAGAAAAATTGGACATGGCAGAAGAAAGAACTAGTGAACCTGAAAATAAATCGGTACACATTACCCACTTTGAAGAATAGAAAGAAAAAAGATTAAAGAAAGATGAATAGTACCTCAGGACATGATCTATCCTGAAGAATGTTCTGTATGCATTTGAGAAGAACGTGTATTCTGCTGCTGCTGAACGGAATGTTTTGTGTATGCCTGTGAGGTCCATTGAGTCTAACATGTGGTCCATGTGTAACATCTACTTGTTTTCCTTGTCTGAATGATCTGCCCGTTGTTGAAAGTGGGGTATCGAAGTCCTCACTATTATTGTATTGTTGTATATTTTTCCCTTCTTAACTATTGGCATTTGTTGAATATATGTACGTACTTCAATGTTCTTATAAATTTATGATTATCCTCTTAATAAATTGACCCCTTTATGATGACCCTCTTTGTCACTTGTTTCCATTTTTGGCTTAGAGTGTATTTTGTCTAATAGGAGTAGAGCTGCCCCAGCTCTCCTTGGGTTTCCACTTGCATGGGCTATCCTTTTGCCATTCTTCACTTTGAGTTTATGTGTGTCCTTACAGCTTAAGTGACTCTCTTGTAGGCAGCATATGGTCAGGTCTTTCTTTTTCTTTCTTTTTTTTTTTTTTTAAGTGCAACCAGCCACTCTGTCTTTGACTCAATCATTTAATCCATTTATATTTAGAAAATTATTGATAGGTAAGAACTTACTAATGACATCTTATTAATGGTTTTCTGGATATTTTATAGTTTCCTGCTCCTTTCTTCCTCTCTTGCTGCTTTCCTTTGTGGATTTTCTGCAGTTGTACACTTTGATTCCTTCCCCTTTATCTTTTGTAAATCTATCATTGGTTTTTCGCTTTGTGGTTTCCATGAGGCTTATATAAAACACCTTATACATATAGCAGTCTATTTTATGCTGGTAACATCTTAAATTCGGTCACATACAAAAACTTTACACTTTTACTCTCCCCTTTTATGTTTTCAATGTCACAATTTACCTCTTCTTGTATTGTGTATTCATTAATAAATTATTGTAGCTATAGTTATTTTTAATCCTCTTGCTCTTTAACCTTTATACTAGAGTTAAGTGTTTAACATTCCACCATACTACAGTATTAGAATATTCTGAATTTGGCTCTATACTTACCATTACAGGTGTGTTATATATCTTCATATTTTTCCAAGTTACCAATTTCGGGGGATCCATGGGTGAGGTGTTCTCTGTGGCTCATGAGTGGCCTTCCTGATGCACTCATGATGTAATTAGTAGGATCTGTATCCTTTTATGCCCTCCAAGAGTCCTATCCACTGCTCACCCAGCATTTTTTCCACCACCCCTTCCCCAGTCATGTAGTTCATGATTCAGTAATCTAGATGAGGCAAGACAGAAATCAACCCCTTTGGCAAAATTCAAAGCACAGCTGGGGAAGCTGAAAGATCTCTCACATGTTCTTCCTTTCCACTGTGGGACAAATCATGCTCCCTGAGATGCCTCACCCTGGAGGATGGGAGATGTGCGTAAAGAACTATTCCTCTTAACCCACTCCTATGAATCTAAGTATATATACATATATATGTATGTATATGTGTGTGTGTGTGTATATATATATAAATATATATATATAAATATTTATATATATATATTTATATATATATATATTTTATATATATATATATATATTTTTTTTTTTTTTTTCCCCCTCCAACAATGTGCTGGAACTTCTCCTCTGGAAACCTGACCTTCCGCAAAGGCCCTCTTGTCCATGGGTGATTGTCTAAAACAGTGTTCTCTAGGGGTTCCTGGACCATACTTGAAGGGCATGAGCTTGTTCATAAATCACTACAGGGTCCACAACTACGATCAATGTCTGTCTGCCTATTCCCCAATGCACAGCTGGGCATGACTCCTGCCCACCATGTCCCTTGGCATATGGAGCTGGATTCCACAGATCCCACCAAGGCACTTTGATTATGGATGGATGCTGAATTTTTGTTGTTGCATTGGGGAACAAAAACAAGGAATGTTTTCTGCCACCATGATGGTGATGTCACTCTGAGTCCAGGGATTTCGTTAAGAGCTGGTCACATCGGCACTTTCTCCCTACACAACCAGCCATGATTTCCAAGTTCCAGAATGCCAAAAGAAAAGCAGGTATTTACTATGAATCACATTGTTGGCACAAACAATTTAGGTAAGCAGGTAGAGCAGGGTTTAGTGCTCAAGGCATGCAAATCAGTCTTAAGATTGAGTAACAGGGAAAATTCCAAAGTCAGGTTTCCAAGTGCCAGCCTCACAAGCAGGTTCTTCAAAGAGCAACATCAGATCTGCTATATTAACTCCTTCCTAGACGGGCACACTGGTACCATTTCTACTCCCCACTGAGCTAATTCCTGTCCTCAGCTACAGCTGAATCTGGCTTGGAATTTATTCCCCAAACATGCAGAAATAGCTTCATTACATCCTCTGCAGAGAAACCAGGCACCACCCAGCTAGGTCCGTCTCTTCAGATGTCTGAGTTTCACTTCCACAGATCTCTTCCTTAAAGCTTTTAAATGTTAATAATTCCAACCTCTTCTTTGTTCATCTAGACCAGGAATGATCACTGCTTTCTGCAATTACTCTTTCTATAGTTTATGTTTTCAATGTTTGTTTTTCCTTTTGAGTTACATTGTCAACAATTTGATATTTAGCTTTACAATATTTATATTCATATTAAATTATATCTGTTCAGATAACTGCTGTGCTTTTTGCTAGACTTTGACTGATACAAAAGCAAAGACCATATTCCTTTGGCAGAGGTGGTTGATGAGCAAGAACCAACCGGATTTATTAATTCATTACTCATTATTCTCCCTTTTTGGTACCAGATTTGGGGCATGAAACAGCTGCAGTAATAGCGACAAGTTTGCAGCACTAGCTGGAAATTGACTGACCCCTGATGACACCTGTGGTGGGTGAACTTGAAACAAAATTTGTGCAGCAGCCTCCCCAGATCCCTGTTCTCCAGCTCTCCAGATGATATGTCAAGTGCTTATGAAGTTTCTTCCTCCTTGTAACATCTACAGTGATTTCTGATTCCTGGGCTAAATTTTGATAGATACATGGGTACACAGGCTATTTTTCAAAAACTAGAGAAAACCACATATGCAGTGGTGAAACTTCAGAAAGGTCCCCCATGATGTTACGTATGAGATTAGTGTGCTTGCTCTCACCATTTCACTAGCCCGTTGTATTAGAGGTACTAGATCTGAACAAGTAAATAGAACAGATGAGTAGAAACAAAGCACACCTGTAATTGTTTGCAACTCATATGGTTATCTACATAAAATCCTCAAGTGCAGCTTCAGTGGAAAATCTAAACATGCCAAAAAGGTTCCTGGAGCCATATTTCACTTGCCATATTGTACTTGATGCTACATTTTATCTACTTTCATCAGACAGAAAAATATAGAGTTGAAATATTTTTGTGAGCTTTTTTTCCCCCAAACTATATGAAGTTATACTCAAAATGACCAATAACTTAAAAAATCTAGTAATGTTTGCTTTTAGATGGTTACGGTGGAGTAGATAGGGCCTTGGGCTAATTGCACAAAAGAGATTCTATCTATAAATTGGTCAACTATCTTGTTTCACTAGAACACAGTTTAAAAAAAAAAGTTTCCAATCACTTGATTTTCAGAAAAACTATCATCTTGTTTCCTAAAGCTTGTTTAATGTAGATGAGCTTTAATGGATAACTTGAAATTGTAAAACCATAAAATTTTACAGATAATGAGGATCAAAAAGGAAGAATCTGTTAGGACCACAGTCCCTGCATACAGGGATTTTTATCTCAATGCTGCAAATCCTGGAACCTTGCTCTCAACCATAACTTACATGTATGGCCATTTGGAAGGTGCATCTCCACGACATTTCCCTGAATCCCCCCAAATAGAAGTTTCTACAGTTATTCTCTGCAGGGAATTGCAACTTCCAGAATAACCTCAGATCACTGAAACACTCCAGTTCTGTAAACAACACATTATTAGCCAGATTCCATCATGAAAAACCATCTTGCTACTGCTGTGGAGATGTGACTTTATGACACTGGAGGGCAAAATGTGAAGAGGTATCTGGTGTTTCTCTGTGGTGAAAGCAATGTTGTATGGGCACATTTTATGAACCACACTTTTTAAGGATTGGCTTCATCTCCTGGTTTGCTTCACCCTCTTCTGCCTCGTGAAACTCTTCTAGGGAGCTACAATAGATGTTATGTGACTGCAAATGAATAATATTTGTTCTTCAACTATAAAATTGGTTTCATCAAATACTTAGCACAAGACCTCCATTCTCTGGTGACCATTGTCTCCATCAGAGTCCATAAAGGGATAGGGGACATACCAGTGAGACAACAGAGAAAATTTCACAAGCACTGTCCACTAGATATAAAGTTGTGAACTTAATCAAAAAACAAAAAGAGAACGTTAATGTACTTCAGAGGCAGCAATGGCAGGAAGCAGATACTATCCTTGTGGTTGAAAGAACAAAGGGAAATGGTTGGAATTATTGAAATGTACTAACTTAGAAGAAGGATCCTGCACGGCCTACACTCAGGCCTTTGAGGAGAGAGTAGCGGTCCAGTTCTAGCCTCCCTGAGCTTGGAGGGGAACCCATGGGGCTGGAACCAACACCTCAGAGGACAGGACACTGTCAGCTAATTCTGGGAACTATAAGGTCAGCCAAGGAGGCGTGTTCCACAAGTATTGAAAAGCTGCTAACTGAACTCCGCCACTGCTACCTAAGGGAGAACTGTTGCTGCCTACATTGTAGGAGCATTGCTAAGGTAATGCTCACAGGAAATCAGCAGGGAGGCAACAGACAGGGGAAAGTCCCTTTCTCCTCCAGCCTTCCTGTCTCCCTTTTTGCCTCCCGCTGGCAGAATCTAACCAGGAGGCAGCTAGCCAACAGAGGAAGTTTTGCTAAAATCCCTGCTTCGGCATCCCCAGGTAATTATGCAAGGGTGATTTGTTGCTGAGAGATGATCACTTAGTTGGTGGCACAACCATCCACAGAAGATTCTTCTGAAAGAACTGGAAATGGACTCCAGATTACAGTTACACTGTGGTAAATGGCTCACCTTACTAAGAAGCTTTATGACTCAGCATAGCCTCATGGTTTTAACCATAGAGAAAGAGATGAGAATTCAGATTCTAATCCCTGCTCATTATATAACAAAAGAAGATACACTATTGACCTCAATGTCTACTTCTGAGTCTTGTTTGAAGAATATTGAACTGGCCAAGAGAAGAAAGTAGGAAAATAAATACAACATTTATGTAACAGACATATAAAAGAAATTAATTAAAGAGTTCTGGTTCTCTAAACCAGACCAAATAAAGCTAATCTTAAGTGATGTCTGTTAAAACACACTCACTCTAGGTTCTCTCCCCCAGCCCAACACACACTAGATACCTAGGACTTCTCACTTTTGCCTACATCAAAAAATCAAAACCTGGTTTTGGCCAGTGTGTGGAAACATTCACATTTCTATGCAGGAGGGTGGTTTGGCTATAGCATCATGATCCTCTAAAATAGGCTTTATTCTTTAGACAGAAAACTCTTTTCTAAAAATTTGCTCTAAGGACATAATCACATGAGCATGAAATAGATTTAGCCCAAGATCATTCTTATCAGTGTTGTTTAAACTAAAGGAGAGCTGAAAATAAACTTGAAGGTTTATCCATAGGGGCATGGTTAAGGAAATTATGCAAGCAATGAAATACTATGCAACTATAAACATGACTAGCTAGACAGATCTTTACTAGCATAGAAAGAATAAGCTACAGAACATTCATTCATTCACTCATTCATTCAAAACTTGAGTGCCTGCATTAGTCAATGAACCAAACACTGACAAGGTCCTTGCCCATATAAAGCCCCCATTTATGCAAAACTATTTATGTATACACACATACACATACACATATACAAATGTCTGGTGGGATTTCTTCAAAAATATTACAAGTCATTTGCTAAGAAAATGCCCTTTTCTCTCAGGGACATAGCTATAGCTGATTTCTACTTCTGCCTTTGTACTTTTGTAGATAGTGTATTAGTATAAAATTATTTTTACAAAAATAATATAGCCTCAATATGTTACATTTGTTCAAAATCTAGGACACTATGTTTTAGCCAAGTTCCCAATTGACTGTGATTTGTCTTTTGCTCAGAATGACTTTATCATTTGGTTTATGTCATTCTTGGAAACTTTATGTTTTGCTCTGAATGATAATTAGTTTCGGACTTGTCATGTCCCCTTATAAGATTACAAGTATCTTGAGGACAGTGACACAATCTCGTGTAACTTGCCCTTAGAAGAATGTGATATTAGTGTATGCTCAAGAAATACTGTGTTGCATTCCTAATTTCACTCACCATCAAATTGCACTGGGCATTAATCAGAGTAACTGCTTTGCCCATATAGTTTATAGGTAATCATGCGCTACTTATAGCCCATGCTAAGGAGCAGTCTTAGCAAGCTATGTTTTGTAATATACAACTTTAATCCTCCAGACACAGCTGATTGTACTAAGGATGGACACTTGACCTAAAACAACCAGTCCAAAGCGTGGCTGCAGACATGAGCTGGAATGAAAATTTGATCAATAGGCTATTCACAAGAGAAAAAAAATCAAAATGGTTATAAACCTATGAAATGGTTGTCAGCTTTATTAATAATCATGAAACTGCAAGCTAAAACAAAACAGAAACATGATTTTTTTTTTTTTACCCATTGGATTCTTTTTAAAAAGAAAGTGACAATGTCCCATATTGAAAAGACTAAAGAAAAATGGTCACTTCCATATATCACAGGTGGGAATATAAATGAGGACCTTTTTGGGTGGCACTTTGACAGCATCTATCAACCCCATTAACACTGTGCTTGTCTTTTTTTTTTTAAAGCTTTTATTTATTTGAGATAGAGCATGAGAGAGAGAGAGAGAGATCACGAGCAGAGGGGAGGGGTAGAGGGAGAAGCAGACTCCCTGTTGAGCAGGGACTTGATCGTGGGGCTTGATCCCAGGACCCTGGAATCATGACCTGAGCCTAAGACAGACACTTAACTGACTAAGCCATCCACTGTGCTTGCCTTTTGATGTGATGGTTGTGTTCCAGGAATACAACTAGGGGAAATATCCCCACGTGCAAAACATGAGGCAGGGATGGTCTTTGAAATGTTCTTTAGAGAAACATTTAAGTATTTTACCACTGGGAAAGGGTTAAGTAAACTATATTGTGTCCATACTGTTGAAAGTGAGGCAGAGACTTGATAAAGCTAGTAAAATCGAATCCAACATCTGTACCATGACCCACAGTCCTATATAATCTGGTCTCTGCCCATCTCCTCCCACTCCCCACCCCACTTACCCTGCTTCAAAGGTCATGGAAATTTGCACTCGCTTGTTCCTTTAGTTGTATTATTCCTTCTCCAGACATTCTCTTGGCTGATTCATTCTCTCTAGGATCTCTGCTTAAACATCATCTCAGAATTTTTTCCTGACCATTCTAGCCTTAACCCCTCTATATCTTAATGCTCCTCATTTTTCTTCATAGGATTTACCAGCTCTTCACATTAAATTTCAAGACACATATTTTTAATTATCTATCTCCTTCACAAGAACCAGATCATCTATGGACAAGGAATTTGTCCTATCTATTGGTTATTATTGAATCCCCAATGCCTAGAATTATATCTTGTAATGAGTAAAAATGTTAGATTAATTAATTATTTTTAAAAGTATGTGGTAGAACTATATGCTTTAACATGGAGAGATATTGAAGATATATTGATGCTGCTGGAAAAATTCAAATGATATGACCCTATTTATGTAAAGAACATGTGTGTGTACATATGTGTTTGTGAGTGTGTGTGATACATGCATGTACATTTCTAGACAAAGAGCTAAAATTATACATATCAAATCGTTATCTGACAAAGAGAGTGTCTATAGGAGACAAGGGAAAAGAATTTTCACATTTTGGTCTTTATGTAACTATATTAATTAAATATCTGTATAAGCGGTGCCTGGATGGCTCAGTGGCTTAAGCCTCTGCCTTTGGCTCAGGTCATGATCTCAGGGTCCTGAGATCGAGCCCGGCATTGGGCTCTCTGCTCAGCAGGGAGCCTTCTTCCCCCTCTCTCTCTGCCTGCCTCTCTGCCTACTTGTGATCTCTGTCAAATAAAAATAAATAAAATCTTTTTTAAAAATAAATAAATATCTGGGCGCCTGGGTGGCTCAGTGGGTTAAGCCACTGCCTTCGGCTCAGGTCATGATCTCGGGGTCCTGGGATCGAGTCCCACATCGGGCTCTCTGCTCAGCGAGAAGCCTGCTTCCCTCTCTCTCTCTCTCTGCCTGCCTCTCCGTCTACTTGTGATCTCTCTCTGTCAAATAAATAAATAAAATCTTTAAAAAAAAATAAATAAATAAATAAATAAATATCTGTATGAGAATACATTTACAGACTTTTCATAAAAGGAAGGAGAAAAGGAAGGGAAATGATTAGTAATAATAATAAGAAATAACATTTTTCAGTTCTTGTCTCGTAACACAATATTCTGACACCACAGATACAGTAGCTCATTTAATCATCACAGGAAGATCTATTACCATTATTATTATTCCCATTAGGAAAAAAGCTCAGGCCCAGAAGAATGAAGTAACTTACTCAAGATTTTTCAGCCTCTGAGCAATAGAACCAGGGAAGGAAATGAGGAGGGAAGGAAGGAAAGAGAGGGAGATGGGGGCAAAGGGAGGAAGAAAAGACTCCTTTATCAGCCAATGAATGGAAGACAAATCTGGCAAAAGAAAAATGGTTGAGGTTGTCAAGACTTGCCATGAAAACTGCAGGTTATTCAGAAGAGAATCAAACAGAAGAAAGATGTTCAGCTCTTGTCCTGTGGTGCCCAGCAATTCCAGAGTTCCCAAGATTCTTAAGTCAGCTTATTCAGCTTTTTCTGCATTTCTACACATGTGTATTTACAAGAACTGGTTGATATACAATGACTTGAGTAAGGCTCTGTCCTTTGCCTAAATCACATACATTCCAGATAAGAATGTATGTTCTTGACCTACAGAAAGAGTGCCACGTATCAGAAAATAATTCCCTTACTCTAAAAAGAGAGACATATTCAAATGAAACTCAGTATTGGACAGCAAAGCATGGACATTTTAGAGATTTTCCAAGAGACATCAAAATAATCTGTGTGCATATGAGTGTGCATTTTTATATGTTGATCTTTCTGACTTATGCTTATTTTCTAGACCATTTATTGTTTTTAATCCTGCAGTGTAGTATAATCTGAGCACATTTAAGGTAAATTATATGAAAAAGCACAATAGGAAAGAAAAAAGAACAATACAAGAGAAAATGTTATAAAAATAGATATGCCTCACGTTAAGTTAAAATGCTTCTTCCTAATTTTCTTATTCAACACTCAGTGCATCATGATAGCTCACATTATGCACTGCATTTTATTTTCTTTGGAGCTTCTCCATGTGATGAAGGAGAAATCATGGGTAAGCATTTCAGAGAACTCTGGTATTAGGTCTCCTTCTGTTTCTCTATCTATTAAAATTATAGTTCACTTATTTTTTATTGAACTGGTATTGAATTATTTTTGTAATTGCCTATCATAAGATTTTATCATCTTTAAGGTTTCATTTGAGATCTCTGTGAGATTGATCATTGTAATTATCATAATCTTTTAATTAAAAACCCTGTGTCACGTTTACCCATCAATGAACCCTGACCACGTTCTCTCAGTCCACCACTGTTGTTACATTACAGAGAACTCCACTTTACTATCAATTTTGAGTTTTTCTGCTTCAGAGCATGAGGTTTATTGTTTGTGAATCATGATTAAATCTGAGCATAAATGATTGCAGATGTATCCATGGCAAAGGTTGGCTTTCACAATTCAAAGCATCTATGTGCAAAGAACTGCTCTTTTAGAGCAAAACTGAAAACACCAAAAAAACAGGTATCATATCTCATTTGTAGAGTTTGTTCCTTCCTTTGAAAGAGACTGAAAGATTAGGTCACACTGTTCTATGAAAGCATATTCCCTCTTACACAGAAGCAAAGATATGATTTAAGTGTGCTCATCAGCACAGTGATGCCTTTTATGCTGTGAGCTATTGAAATGTGAATACTCCACCAATTCTTTGCAACTACCTGACTGTAAATCAGACATGCCACTTAGTAAACGACCCTGATTCTTCATTTCTGTTTCTTACTGAGGATCCTTAGCTGTTTGTGGGTACTACAAGAAAACATAGAAGGTTCTGAGGAAAATACCTTAGCCCACCGTTCCCCTCAGGGAGCCTGCATTGTTTGAAGCTCTAACTGTAATGAAACAAACATCTAGTTGAAAGGTGAAAATTTTAGACAAACAATTTTTATAGGGTGTATATTCTTATCCCTTCCATAGGACTCTAAATAGTGGATGCCAACAATTTTTTTTTTTTCTCATTGAATTTGCCCATTGTCATTAGAAACACAAATTCATTAGAAATACAAAGTCATTAAGAAATGAAATGTTCTGGAATAAATCCCACTTGGTCGTGGTGAATAATCCTTTTAATGTACTGTTGAAGCCTATTGGCTAGTATTTTGGCGAGAATTTTTGCATCTGTGTTCATCAAGGATATTGGTCTGTAGTTCTCTTTTTTGTTGGGATCCTTGTCTGGTTTTGGGATCAAGGTGATGTTGGCCTCATAAAATGAGTTTGGAAGTTTTCCTTCTATTTCTATTTTTTGGAACAGTTTCAGGAGAATAGGAATTAGTTCTTCTTTAAATGTTTGGTAGAATTCCCCCGGGAAGCCATCTGGCCCTTGGCTTTTGTTTGTTTGGAGATTTTTGATGACTGTTTCAATCTCCTTACTGGTTATGGGTCTGTTCAGGCTTTCTATTTCTTCCTGGTTCAGTTGTGGTAGTTTATATGTCTCTAGGAATGCATCCATTTCTTCCAGATTGTCAAATTTGTTGGCGTAGAGTTGCTCATAGTATGTTCTTATAATTGTCTGTGTTTGTTTGGTGTTCGTTGTGATCTCTCCTCTTTCATTCATGATTTTATTTATTTGGGTCCTTTCTCTTTTCTTTTTGATAAGTCTGGCCAGGGGTTTATCAATCTTATTAATTCTTTCAAAGAACCAGCTCCTAGTTTCGTTGATTTGTTCTATTGTTTTTTTGGTTTCTATTTCATTGATTTCTGCTCTGATCTTTATGATTTCTCTTCTCCTGCTGGGTTTAGGGTTTCTTTCTTGTTCTTTCTCCAGCTCCTTTAGGTGTAGGGTTAGGTTGTGTACCTGAGACCTTTCTTGTTTCTTGAGAAAGGCTTGTACCGCTATATATTTTCCTCTCAGGACTGCCTTTGTTGTGTCCCACAGATTCTGAACCGTTGTGTTTTCATTATCATTTGTTTCCATGATTTTTTTCAATTCTTCTTTAATTTCCTGGTTGACCCATTCATTCTTTAGAAGGATGCTGTTTAGTCTCCATGTATTTGGGTTCTTTCCAAATTTCCTCTTGTGATTGAGTTCTAGCTTTAGAGCATTGTGGTCTGAAAATATGCAGGGAATGATCCCAATCTTTTGATACCGGTTGAGACTTGATTTAGGACCAAGAATGTGATCTATTCTGGAGAATGTTCCATGTGCACTAGAGAAGAATGTGTATTCTGTTGCTTTGGGATGAAATGTTCTGAATAGATCTGTGATGTCCATCTGGTCCAGTGTGTCATTTAAGGCCTTGATTTCCTTGTTGATCTTTTGCTTGGATGATCTGTCCATTTCAGTGAGGGGAGTGTTAAAATCCCCTACTATTATTGTATTCTTGTCAATGTGTTTCTTTGATTTTGTTATTAATTGGTTTATATAGTTGGCTGCTCCCACGTTAGGGGCATAGATATTTAAAATTGTTAGATCTTCTTGTTGGACAGTTCCTTTGAGTATGATATAGTGTCCTTCCTCATCTCTTATTATAGTCTTTGGCTTAAAATCTAATTGATCTGATATAAGGATTGCCACTCCTGCTTTCTTCTGATGTCCATTAGCATGGTAAAGAGGATGCGGAGAAAGGGGAACCCTCCTACACTGTTGGTGGGAATGCAAGCTGGTGCAACCACTCTGGAAAACAGCATGGAGGTTCCTCAAAATGTTGAAGATAGAACTACCCTATGACCCAGCAATTGCACTGCTGGGTATTTACCCTAAAGATACAAACGTAGTGATCCGAAGGGGCACATGCACCCGAATGTTTATAGCAGCAATGTCTACAATAGCCAAACTATGGAAAGAACCTAGATGTCCATCAACAGACGAATGGATAAAGAAGATGTGGTATATATACACAATGGAATACTATGCAGCCATCAAAAGAAATGAAATCTTGCCATTTGCGACGACGTGGATGGAACTAGAGGGTATCATGCTTAGCGAAATAAGTCAATCGGAGAAAGACAACTATCATATGATCTCCCTGATATGAGGGAGAGGAGATGCAACATGGGGGGTTGAGGGGGTAGGAGAAGAGTAAATGAAACAAGATGGGATTGGGAGGGAGACAAACCATAAGTGACTCTTAATCTCACAAAACAAACTGAGGGTTGATGGGGGGAGGGGGTTGGGAGAGGGGGTGGGGTTATGGATATTGGGGAGGGTATGTGCTATGGTGAGTGTTGTGAAGTGTGTAAACCTGGCGATTCGCAGACCTGTACCCCTGGGGATAAAAATATATGTTTATAAAGCTGTAAAAAAAAAAAAAAAAGAAAGAAAGAAAGGATGAATACCCAAGTTTTGTAGCAGCATGGGGGTACTGGAAGAGATTATGCTGAGTGAAATAAGTCAAGCAGAGAGAGTCAATTATCATATGGTTTCACTTATTTGTGGAGCATAACAAATAGCATGGAGGACAAGGGGAGATGGAGAGGAGAAGGGAGTTGAGGGAAATTGGAAGGGGAGGTGAACCATGAGAGACTATGGACTCTGAAAAACGATCTGAGAATTTTGAAGGGGTGGGGGGTGGGAGGTTGGGGGCACCAGGTGGTGGGTATTGTAGAGGGCACAGATTGCATGGAGCACTGGGTGTGGTGCAAAAATAATGAATACTGTTATGCTGAAAAAAATAAAAAATTTAAAAAAAAAAAAAGAAATGAAATGTTCATTAAGGTGATCATTTGTAAAGATAACTCTTCTGGGGTAAAAGAGCAAATTTAGCAGTACTATTTTAAAAAATTAATTCAGCCTAACCATAGTAATAACAACTCCCATTTACTAGATACTTGTTATGTTCTGATCTCTCATCAGAATTTATCACCTCTGGCCAGTTCAGAGCCGATTAGCAGTAAGGAGGTCATTGTGTTTGCCAAACTGAGTTTCAGAATCAGTTTCAGTGGGGGTGGAAGCCAGGTTTCAGTGGATTGAGGAGGAGTGGGAGAGAAGGAAGTAGAAGCAGCTACCATGAAAACAAAATTACTCATGATGGGGAAAGGAGAGATACGGCAGAAGCTGGTTGGAAAGTGGGCTTTAAGAAATGAAGTTTGTTTGTTTAAGAAAGGGGAGAAGTGAGCTTATGTAGGTGGAACCTGGCACCGTACTTTGAAGGTACAGAAGACAGATGAAGTAATCTACTGAGTGAGGTAAAAGAGGGATGGGAAGGAGGAGGAGGAATTCAGGAGAAGACATCCCTTCTGCATTCCGATGTGGTCAAACCTAACCGGACATCTGGCCTTGGGTCTACCAGGAGCACCTCCCCCTCAGCATTTCCATCCCCATCCCCAAAAATGTTCTTCTGTTTTTGCTGCCTCTCTTAACAAATGGCACCGATATCCACCTATATTCCCAAGCCAAAAATCTGGACATAGTGCTGGATCATGCCTTTTCCTTATCTTCTCAAGCCATTGCCAAGTTCTATCCATTTTATCCATTTAAAAACTATGTATATGACAGGGCGTCTGGGTGGCTAGGTTGGTGAAGCATCTGACTCTTGATTTCAACTCAGGTCATGATCTCTCCGGGTCCTGGGATCGAGTCCCGCACTGGACTCCCCACTCAGTGGAGACTCTGCTTGCCTCCTTCTCCGTCTGCCCCTCCCCTGCTCTCACTCGCTCTCTAAAATAAATAAATAAATATTAAAACAAACAGGTATATGTCATAACTCCTGAGGATCTTTACCTACCCAAATTCAAGTTAGGTGCCCTGCTTTATCAGTCAGGATTCCATCAGAAAAACCGAAACTACTCTAGGTATCCCAGCACAGGTGATTTAATACAAGGAATTCATTCCACAGAGGAGGAAAATGTTGAGAATTTCAGACAAATGAGCCAGTAACAGCCACAGAAAGCCAACTTCCACTCCTAGAATTGGAAGGACAACTTAAAGAGATGGTGTTAGTAGAACCAGGACACTGGAACCAGTGGTGTACTGGTGAATGCTTAACATCCAGCTCTTCTGGAGAATAATGAAAACTGTTTGCCAATTTCTGTGGTGTAGATAGCCCACCATGCTGACTTCAAGCTACCAACTCATCGCCAAGTACAGAGGTGGGAAAAGATACACGTATTCAGCCCTTGTGAACTGACATACCAGAAACCAGAAGCTGGGCCAGTCAAACAGAATTTCTTTCTTTTATTTTTTTAATATATTTTTTAAAGATTTTATTTATTTATTTGACAAAGATCATAAGTAGGCAGAGAGGCAGGCAGAGAGAGAGGGGGAAGCAGGCTCCCCACTGAGCAGAGAGCCCGATACGGGGCTCAATCCCAGGACCCTGAAATCATGACCTGAGCTGAAGGCAGAGGCTTTAACCCATTGAACTACCCAGGCTCCCCTCTTTTATTTTTTTTTTTTAAGATTTATTTATGTATTTGAGAGAGAGTGTGAGAGCAAGGATGGAGAAGGGCAGGGCAGAGGGAGAGGGACAGAGAGAATCTCAGATAGACTCCTCCCTGAGCGTGAAACCTGGCTCCGGGCTCCGTCTCATAACCCTGAGATCATGACCTGAGCCCAAATCAAGAGTCAGATATTAACCACTGAGCCACCCAGGCACCCCCAGAATTTCAAGCTATGTGGGAGAAGCAGGTATTTCCAAAGATGCTGCCTGAGTGGGGCGAAGGGACAAATACCTTGGCTTCTCTAACTCTGCCACCTTCCATTTTCTCTTCAGTGCCCTTCTTTGGCCAAACCCAGCCAGAATCCAGCTGAGCCTGGGAAATGCAGCCCAGAAGTTCAGATCTCCTCAGATACAGAGCGAAGCTGAGAAGGGCAAGGGATAGATCCAAGAGCATTTGAGCAAGAAATTCCCGGAGCACTTCTACCTCCTTTATAACTGTTCTATAAGCTCTGTGAGGACAGGGACCTCTTCACAGCTCAGAGTCTGGAGTCCAATGAGCACTGCCTGTTTTACAAAATAAAGGAATGATTTATCAACAAATATAATGTCGGCATTTAAAAAGCAGAATATCTGTGTCTCTTTGTGTGTATATGGAACTTGCTGTCAAATCACCGCATTTATTGATACCGTAGAGCTGGAACTTGGCAAAATTGCATTGAAAGGTATCTTACCAGTTGACTTCCTAATATCCTCATGAGGGTCTCAGCCCTTTGAGCCCGTCTCATACAACTTGCTGGAAAACAGAAAGCTTTTGTCCAATCTCATGACTGTTGTCATTAAAAAATCTCCAAATTGTTTACAAATCTGGGTTTTCGCAATTATCATTAACCTAGCACATCCTGCAAGTTTCCCGCTCACCTTGCATAGGCTTGTCCTCCAGCAACTCCAGAGCCCTTAGTTAAATTCTTCATCTGTTACTGCTAGTTCCCGCCAAAGGGAGAGCTGCTTCTGACCAGGCAGAGGTCTGGTCCAACTTCTATCTCGATCCGCCTTCAAGAGAGTCAAACATATTTCATTCGAAGGACTCTCTGTAGTCGAATTTTCCTGTGGATCTTACCCCGGTAGTGCTTCTGCTTCACGTGGCTGCCTTTGATCAAGTGTGTACTTAGAAAGATTTCTAAGTCTTATCAAAGATAAACAAAACTGGACACCAGTTAAAATGGGAAGCATGGAAGTCATCAGTAATCACACCGGGGGTGCAGTCTTCCACCATATCAAAAGGGTAAAGAGTCCAGCGAGAACTGACTCCACTCCTATTTGTCCTGAGGTGACTATTTTAAAGGGAGAATGAAGGAATAGGGAAGGATGAGGGGTAGGACAGGGAGCAGGGGCTCAGTGGAATCAGGGAAGTGAAAAATTACAAAAAAGCAGGAAGAGAGGGCTTGGTGCATGTGAAACTCCTCTGGGTTTGCCAGCTGGTGCATATACAAGTTGGGCTCCTACCCTCCCACAGAGGCTGGGAGACAGGGGCCGTCTCTTCAGGTGTTGGTTGGAGCAATCCATAAAGTCTTCCGGTAACCTTGAACTTCCTTGGGCAGGCACTTTAAGAGGATTAAGGCTGTCCCAGGGATATAGTCTTTAGCTATTGGATTCTATGTTAATGTTTTGGGTGGGTCTTTATAGACAAAGGTTGGGCCTTATCCAGAGAAGGGCTCAGAGGATCCCAGCTGGAATTTGGCTAGGGAGAGAATCAGTCAGTCTCAAACCAATGTACATTCTCAGTGGTTCACTCTTACCAGATATCCTCTCCATCAGACAGGCATGAAAAGGCCATTAAATCAAAGAGGTCCATTTCCCTTACCTACAGCATGAACTGTCTAAGAGCAGGGATGAGGTGCGGCTCCCTGTTGAACTACTCCTAGGAATGTGACCATTTTTCTCCACATTCAGGGTCAACTGGGGGTTGATGGGTGATGGTGATGGGTGAGGTCTTCCTAAGGTAGAGGCAATAAAGGGGTGTATCCTTATCTATAGAGACTTTGAAAACACACGCTTTTTATTATTACCACATGCTGGCAATTCTCAACAATGTCAATGATAAAAATACTCCTACTCCCTGAAACTTTTGTTGACCTAAATTCTACATAATTGCTCTGGCTAATGTTAAGTTCTGCTAATATATATGTAGGCTTCCCATTAGCAGAGTTGTACCACCTCTTCTTTGATAAATATATATTTTTAAAGGGAAGTTAAGTTGTAGAATTTCCATTTGTATAGTCAGCTTTCAGCGCTTGTGGACTCAGCCCCTGCTTTCATTTTAAAATAACCTTGTAATGGCTCAGAAACCATTTGAACTCACTTTGGGTGCTGCATGTAGCTTTCAGTTTTTCGGTTTTTTTTGTTTTGTTTTGTTTTGTTTTGTTTTGCTCAAGCAGCAGATCCAAAATATACAATGACAATGCAATGACTGTAAAGACCGAAGAGGGAGAAACTTGAGTTACTTGAAATATTTTTGGTGTTAAAAACATTAAAAAGAGAAGCAGTATGAACCATAAGGTACAGTATTCCATTTACAAAGTACACATTTCAATTTATACCTATGAAACAGTGCCTTTAAAATTGAAATATATCATTCTTTAGTTGCTAATCGTTTTTTTTTTTAAGATTTTATTTATTTATTTAAGAGAGAGAGCACACACAAAGGGTTGGGGGGGGAGGAGGAGAGGGAGAAGCAGGCTCCCCGCTGAGCAGGGAGCCTGACTCAGGGCTTAATAGCAGGACTGGAAGATCATGTCCTGAACTCAAGGCAGACGCTTAACCAACTGAGCCACCCAGGCGCCCCAGCATTAGTTTTAAAACTAAAAACTGAATGAAGAAAAGAATTCCATTAGAATGATGACTGAATTGTTGCTTCAATGTTGCTTTTAATAAAATTCACTTACGGGTTATCAGAAGATCATTTATATAAGATATTATAATAGAATTATAAGTGATGATTGAAGTTCAAACTTAAATAGATATAAAAACAATTGAGTGAATAGCAGTGGGTGCATTTTATCTTTCAATTCTTTTTAATTGGCATGAGACAAAGTTTCAGTAAAAGACATTTTTTCTTGTCTGTATTTCTTTGCTAGCCATTATCATTATAAGCTGTTGGTTTCATTTGATTATTTCCAAAAATAGCTTTGTCACAGGAGGAGGAATCAAAAAACAGACACGGGGTGCCTGGTGGCTCAGTCATTAAGCGGCTGCCTTTGGATCAGGTCATGATCTTAGGGTCCTGGAATAGAGCCCCGCATCAGGCTCCCTGCTCGGTGGGAAGCCTGCTTCTCCCGACACCTCTCCCCCTGCTAGAGTTCCCTCTGTCACTCGCTGTCTCTCTCTCTGTCAAATAAATAAATTAAATTTAAAAAAAAAAAAGGAGACACTTGGGTATTAAATGCACTAAGAACACCCCTGCTGCCAGCCAGCCAGATCCTTCCCTGTGCTCTCCCACAGCACCTGTCTGCTGCCTGGGCTCCTTTTCCCACTCAGGCACCCTTATCATCTGTCTTCCATTGCGGAGTCAGCGTGACCTTTTCAAAATACAGAACTGATCATACCCACTCCCTTCTCTTTAAATCCATCCATGACTTTGAGATGTTCATAAAGACGCATCTCCTTTGCATGGCCCCCCTCATCCCTGTCCTTCTCTGTCTCCCCCTAGGCTCTCGGGGCTCTCATCCCTCCAGTCACACCAGCTCGGCTCCAAGTCTGTTCTACTTCTACATTCCCTCTCCCTCTCCAGACATTGTTCACTTTGCCAAAAAGGCTAGCTCCCTTGTTTTGTTTTGTTTTGTTTTTTTCCTAGTGCATTCTTACTCATCCTTCAGACTTTTATTCAACGTTATCTCTTCCTTTGAAGAGCCTTCTCCTGGTCCCCTGTGGCTGGATGAAAACACAATTATAGCATCAAATGGTGTCTTGTATCCGTCCTCCCAGCCCTGTCAGAGTTGCAGTTCTACTGGTGTTGGATGCTTATTGATTAATGTTTGTTCTGTTAGACTCTGCTGTTTGCTCATCATAATATGTCTACAGCCTGGCTGGCATTGTGCCTTGCACATGAAAGAGAGGGAGAGAGAGAGAGTGGAATTGGAAAACCCAGGGAGAAAGGAACAAAGAAAAGTGTAAGAAAGCATAAACAAAAAAAGCTTAGACAATTAGGCACAATATTAACTGTCAGATGTTAGCATGGTGTGAGAGCCTTTGAAACTTGAAACTTCTACTGTAAATTTTCCACAAACTATTTAGAAAAGGTTAATTCACTCTTAATATTCATTTAGTATGATGTCTCATACAAATCTCTTCTCCAACAATTACCTTGTAAGGTCCTCATCTTCTAAAGCTATGGTCCAAAAAATGCAAGAAAACACCAAAACCAAGTAAATTAACAAACACTGAAAAATGTATTTTCAAATTATATCACAGATAAAGTATGCATTTCTCTAGTATAAAAGAACTTTGGGGGCATCTGGGTGACTCGGTCGGTTAAGCATCCAACTCTCGATCTCAGCTCAGGTCTTGATCTCAGAGTTGTGAGTTCAAGCTTGGCATTGGGCTCCACACTGGGCATGGAGCCTACTTGAAAAAAAGAAAAAAAAGAAAAGAAAAGAAAAGAACTTAAAAAAAAAAACAAGAAAAGAAAGAATAACTACCCTTTTATCTAACTTCTATAGATAAATGGACAAAAGATATGGAGAAAGAATTCACAAATAAACACAAAAACATGCTCAGTCTTGCTCACAGTAAGAGAATTCAGCTAAAATTGCATGGATGAGATTGGCAGAAATCCAGAACCTTGACAACATACTCTGTTGGGGTGGCTACAGGGAAACAGGCTCTCGTATTTTGTTGGTGAGAAGGAACCACAAGGATACAGTCCTTATGAAGGGGAACTGGGAATAACTAGCAATATTATATATGTATTTATCTTTTGATTGCCTCCTAATAAAAATGTTGTCCAGAAATCTACTTCGAAGATACTCTGGGGGAAAGATACATGAGTAAAGGGTTCGTGGGGTTCCATTTTATTCCTCTCTACTTTGGCAATTATTTGTAAGTATCCATAATGAAAAGGTTTTATCAATTAGTATCTACTGATGTTTTCTTTTGATTGTGGTATTCTGATGCCTCTGCTTGGGGCTCCCCCAAAACACAGCCTAAGATAAAAGCTACTGCATGAGTGAACAATTTAGAAACGATGGAAAGGTATGGTAAACAGGGAAGAAGGGAGAGTTCGCACAAAGGTGTGTTGTTGAGTTGGCCAACACAAGAGGTTGCTCAAATGGAGGGACTTTCTGAGAAGACTAATGAACTTCAGAAGCAGACCCTCTCAGCCTCAGTGAGACCTCAAGGCAGGACGTGAGCAGTAGCAGCCCCATAGTACCTCAGTTCACACCCTGTGAGGTGACCCCTGCGAGAAGTCAAGCCTACACAGAACTTATTCCCCCATCTGTGATTAGACAAGGAGAATTCAACACAGTGCACCAGAGGGGACTGCTATTCTGAAAAGGGCTTATTCACTCTTCTCGGTGAATTTTAGGACTTTCCTTTGATTTCCTCTGAGTAAAATGAATGATACGACGACTTTTAAGAATTTTCGTAATTATCAGCCCAAACACCAAATAGATCATTTTATTATTATCCGTGTTACCAAGATATGCAGCATCCCCAGGAAAGAAGAACACAGTACATATCAAAGCTAGAAAAGTATACTGTAGATGTGAAGGGTTCAACTATATAGCTGTCTCTAAAAGTCAGCCAGTTGTAAATGGTTCTTAGTGAAACAGGGCAAAATATTTAGCATATTTAGCATATCAAATATGCTAATGGTGTGGGAGAAGTATCTTAAATAAATAAAATACAATAAAATGTAATATATAGCATAATATAATATTTTATATATATATATGTGTGTGTATATATATATATATATATATATATATATATATATATATTTAGGGTTTGAAAGCATGATAATAAAAAGAGAGGGAAAGTAAGCTGGCATATTGTTTGCTCCATAAGCATTTATTGAGGAGGTAATAGAACAGCCAAGTGCTCATTCTGAAATGCTGATTATTTCTCTGTACCAGACAGAAGTGGGAATCAAAATGATTTACTCTAAGAATTCTGACTATATTGCTGTGAAATCATTTACACACTGTTAAATGATTTGAATACTCACAAAAAAATCTGAAAGTCCCCCAAAGCATGTTCCTTTGCATTTCCCTGCCTTTCCTCCACCCAAACTAGGTAGTACATGAAGTAACGAGTCTGGAGTTCAGAAGCAGATAACATTTCTATTGGCTTCAATCATGTGGGCTGGCAGAAAGGTTGCAGTCTTCTCAAAACGGTCTTCCCATCCGTATTAGTGTCCAACTGCTGTTGTAGCACATGACTCCAATATTTGTGGCTTTAAACAATAGAAATTTGCTTTCTCACTGTTCTGGAAGCCACAAATCCAAAATCAAGCTGGCAGTGAGAATCTACTCCTTGCCACTTCTTGCTTCTGGTGGCTGCTGATGTCCCTTGGTGTTCCTTGGCCTGTGGGTTGTAGCGCTCCAATATGTGCCTTTGTTGTCACGCTGCCTTCAACTCTCCTTCTACTTCTTTCTTCTGAGGATACCTGTGAGTCCATTCAGGGCCCACCAGGAGAACCCAGGGTTTTCTCTTCATCTGAAAATCCTTAACTTATACACATCTGCAAAGACTCTTTATTTTCCAAATAAGTAACTCTTCCAGATTCCAGGAATTAGAACTTGCTATCTCTGAGGCCACCATTCAGCTCATGATACCCAACCATGAGTTAATCTACTGAGATTCTAATTTCTATCTGACTTATTGTTACTATAGAAGAATGGTTGAAAAGGAAATTAAGCTGCTCTCATATTTATCCATATACCCACCCTAAGATTAGCCATAACTTTGTTTCTAAGGTCAGTGCGCTGATTCTGCAAAGGACCAGGTGATAAATAGTTAATATGGTTTCTGACAGAACTATTTAACTCTGCCACTATAGTGAGAAAGCAGCCATAAACAATACGTAAATGAATGTGTTCCAATAAAACTTGATTTTTCAAATACAGGAAATAGGCCAGATTTGGCCTGTAGCCTGAGGTTTGCTGACTGTTACAATAAGGTCTAGGCTTTTCTTGGGGAAAATGAAAATATTTATTTCAGGGTTTGTACCACAGAAACATCCCTATATTTCTGTAGTTACCACACAGAAGGGAAGGGTAGATATTCTGGAGTTGTGATAGAAGGAAGGCAAACTGTATGGAGCACTGGGTGTGGTGCATAAACAATGAATTCTGGTACACTGAAAAGAAATTTAAAAAATAAAAAATAGAAAGTAAAAAACATGGATATGGAGTGAGGCATCCCAAGTCTAAGGGAAAGAGCTGTGGCAGCTCCAGAAGTAGATCCGTTTCCTACTGCTACTGTAACAAATTAGCACAAACTTATGGTTTAAAGCAACACAAATGTATTATTTTACAGTCTTGTAGGTTAGAAGTACAGCAGAGATCTCAGTGGGTCCAGAAGCCCAAAGTCCAAAATCAAGATGTCCACAGGGCTCTTTGTAGAGGCTCTAGAGGAAAGTCTGTTTCTGGGTCTTCATGAGCTTCTAGAGGCTGCCCACATTCCTGGGATCCTGGTCCTCTTCCTCCATCTTCAAGGCCAGCAGCAGCAGACTGAGTCCTTCTCACCTTGCTACACTTAAACCTTTCTTTCTGCTAAACCCTTAGACATTCAAGGATCCTTATTATTACATTGGTCCCACCCAGATAGTCCAAGAAAATATCGTTATGTTGGGTCAATTGATTAGCACCTTAACTGTTTCTGTAACTTTAGTTCCCCTTTTCCATAAAACGGAACATATTCACAAGTTCTTTTTTTTTTTTTTTTTTTTTAAAGATTTTATTTATTTATTTGTCATAGAGAGAGAAGCGAGAGTGAGCACAGGCAGAGGCAGAGGGAGAAGCAGGCTCCCTGCCAAGCAAGGAGCCCGATGTGGGACTCGATCCCAGGACGCTGGGATCATGACCTGAGCCGAAGGCAGCTGCTTAACCAACTGAGCCACCCAGGCGTCCCTATTCACAAGTTCTAGAACCAGGATGTAACACCTTGGGGAGACCATTATTCTGCCTACTACAAGGAACACCTAGGACCTGTCTTCTGCTCCAAGCAGAGATCAGGAAGTGGCCGAACTTCTGAAGGGTAATGAAGATAGGGCTCCAAAGAGGCTGAAAACGAAACACCTTGACCTTGAGAACAGCTATGAGTTTCCTGTGTCAGAGAGAACCATGTGAAGATGTCTCTGGACCTCAACAACAGAAGTTCTGCAGCTTTCAACAGACTTGCCCAGTAATAAAATGAACAAGAAAACAATGGTGGTCAGCATGAACGAAGGACTAGGGGCCTCCCCAAGTTCATGAGTAGTCAGATCATTAAGAACTCAGAGACAGGTTAAATACGATTTAGAAAAAACAAAAGAATGTGACAACTCCATTATCCCTGGGGTAACACATAACTTATTCATGCTCACTATATAATTTTTCAAAGTGTAAGTGTTCAACAAGTATGTTTTCTTTCTATCCTCCTCTGATCTCCTAATATTACAACCCTGCTACTCAAAAACCTTTGATGTTTCAATAATTCTGAGACTGGCATTAAGATTCCCTCCCCCCACAACCACACCAAGATCTGATCCAATGCTACTTTTGTAAATTCAGACCAGATATCAACCTTTACATACTGATGATTTCCAACATACTTATAATATTTTTCTAATTAATGAGTATTTTTTATAGTGCTTTCCTGCCTTGAAAGGCTTTTTCCACACCATCTTTGCACCTCTAAATCCTACTCATATTCAAGGTCATTTGCAAATCCTACTTCCAATCAAAAATCCTTCTCTGATCTCAACTGAATTATTGGAGAATGCCATTCTATTTATTTAGATGTTCAACTATTATAGTCTCCTACAGGGTACCAGTCAGATGCCATCAGAAAATGGAAAGCACAGTATTTCCACAGAAATAATTTAGTATAGAATTAGTGTAGAGGCTGGTTATACAGGTTTTTGAGGGTTGAGAGAACAATAGAGAACACTAAAGATTACCCAGAGATAGCAAACAACTACCTCCCATAGAGCTGGGAGAGTAGAAAGGAAGAGGTTAGATTACTAGAATTAAGGATCTCAGAGTGGGGAACTTGCAGAATTGGGACTCAGATCTATAAGGAGTCCCAGTGCCTGGCTGCTGTTGGTCCTTACACAGAGGAGGAATTAACTAGTTTTGTTCAAAGAAGCTGGCAATTGAAATCAACTGTTATTGTTAAGACAAACTGTTCCCACAGGGGTGAAATGTCACTGCCAAGGTAATGCCAGTAGGAATAGCAAACAGGAATAATGAAGCTCCTCCCCTTTCTTGTGTTCATGACATTCCAGTGTTTCTTGGCAGGACCTAACAGGAAGTGAGTTGGCAACAGAGTCCAGAAAATACAGTTTGCTGGCTCTTAGCCCCAGAATGATAAGGCAATACATAAAGGTGGAATTGAAATCAGTCAGGGCAGGCATTCTGGAAGACCAGTGAAGGAAATGCTTTGAGGTAACATTTCCTTTAGTACCTTTAAATCGTTACATATGAAAGTTGACCATGTGGCGACCACATAAGGCTGGCCCAAGTCCCAGTGGTAATTCTTATTTTTCCACCAACAAGCTTCCTTTGACAATTAAACATTTCCATTGCCAGCACCAAGAGGATCTCCAGACACCAAAACCAAAAATCTTATAATCCACCAGTTTCTTCTGCTTTATCATGTAATACGTGTCCTCAACCATATCCTCCTACTCGCTATCTTCTGAATGTCTTTATTTCCATCCTCCCTGCTGCCATCGCTCATTCCCAGTCTCTTTATATTTGGTTGGCTCTAAATTAACCAGTTGGTCTTGCTTCTTCCAATCTCGACAGTCTTTGTTGAGCACGTACTATGTAAAACAAAATGGTAGTCACAGAAATCACTATGTTGGAGAGAGAATGCTAACATAATACAAGTCATGATGTAATACTCCCAGTGAATATTTTGGCAATCATAAATAAGAGGAAGCAATGAGATTAGAGGTATCAAAGCCAGAGAGGAGATAAAAACTGAGGAACTATACAAATTGCTTAGACCAAAGGGCCAGGAAAAAAAACAAGGGAAGAGGGCACTCCAGATGGAAGGACAACGTAAGGAAGAGTGAGAGGCAAAAATGATGAGATTGACTTTTGAGATAGGACTAATCGTCCCTCAGGATGCATCTGGGAGGTAGCAGAAGGTCCTTACCAGGATAGCAGCTGCTTTGGAGATGAATACAAATGAGCTGCTGAAGACCCACGTCCGAGCTACTCTGGAAATACCAGTAAATATAAGTGTAATTGCCATTTCAAAGAGTCTAGCCATTGTTTTGCACACTCTTCTTGCCTCTGAGGTCACACACTGATAGCACTGGCTTCCCAGCATTCAAACAATTTTGTTGACTTTGATTTACTCTGGTTTTCTTTGTACTTCATTAAAACACTAGGACTTGTATATCAACGTTGCTTACATCATATCTTTTCTCGTTTTGTACAGGATTTTTCTATTTTAAAACAAAGTGGTCACCTGAATCGCAGTCAAGATACTTCCGTCAGCAAGGAAGGGAAGACATAAAGGATGGCTGGCACAAATTAGGAAGATACACTCTGCCTAACAAGAAGTCCTTAGAAGGGATTTCCATGCTTGTTCTTTCCAGTCCTGAACTACATTACCAAGACTGAATGGGTTCCTGTAGTCATGAAGCTTGAATGACTGCAGCAGCCGGGGGCAGCCCATGATTAACCACGATATCTAAAGTCCAGAAGAGAGGCGAGGACACCTCCCTTCCATGTGTCTCTTTAAATCAGAGAAACATTTTCAGCCATTTCCCAGACAGGGCTTTCCCCTCGTGTCTTTTGGGCCAGAATGATGTCATGTGCCCATCCTAAACGAATCCTTTAAAAGTGGCTGGAACAGCTGGGATAAGTTTAAAGTCATCAGGACTCAATCCTTGGGGGTACAGGAAGGTTCTACTCACTCTCAAGGCCAAAAACCACCCAATGCTTGAAAAACGTCAGGGTCCTGTCACCTCAGAGCAGAGGGTGACGAGGGCTGGAGGGTTGCTGTTGAGCGAGAAATAATAGTTCTCGCTCCGTCTTCCCTCCTTAATTACAGCAGTTTTACTCCTTCCAAGCTTTCTTCTTTTAACTTTCCAAATTTGATTTTATTTTCCTGATAGAACATTCAATGTATTTTTTTTTTCAGATTTTGTTTCTTTTTTTGAGAGAGAGGGAGAGAGAGCAGGAGGGAGGGGAGGGGCAGAGCGAGAGGGATAGAAGCAAGCTTCCCGTGGAGCAGGGAGCCTGTTGTGGGGCTCAATCCCAAGACCCTGGTATCATGACCTGAACTGAAAGCAGATGCTTAACCAACTGAGCCACGCAGGTGCCCCACATTCAATGTATTTTTTAAAAATGTTGATTATATACATAAAAACGAGTGTTGAGGGGCATCTGGGTGGCTCGTGGGTTAAGCCTCTGCCAGGGGTCCTGGGATTGAGCCCCGCATCAGGCTCTCTGCTCCGCGGGGAGCCTGCTTCCTCCTCTCTCTCTGCCTGCCTCTCTGCCTACTTGTGAGCTCTGTCAAATAAATAAATAAAAAGTCTTTAAAAAAAAAAAGTGAGTGTTAAGTTGCTCTCATCTGTCATCCTTAAACAATCTGCCCCACATACCAAATTCAGCCTTCCCTATTCTTCCTCTCCATGTAGCCTGAATGTGGAACTGTCCTTCACATATTTCACAAGTGGGGGCTTCTTATATTAGAGGCTCGATGACCTCACATGCTCTCCGTAGATCTGCTTCACTCCTTTACATACACGGCCCTTAGTGATTATGGCTCCTGCAGTCTTTCTGATACATCCTGTAACATCTGAGCTTATCAGAGACTCTTCTATATCACTACCCTGATTCCTTTAGGGGCATCTTTTTCCTTGACAAGTTTAAGAGTGTGCTCTCAAAATTTCAACTTTTGTGGTTCTGCTTTATCCAGCCATCTTCCCTTTTAAATGTCCTGATATAAAATTATTAAATGTTTTCTCTGAACTTCCTGAGGACTGTTTTTCAAAAGTTCATGTTATATGACTATCTTCTCTATTTCTTAGCTATCAAATACGTGCAATAGAACAGTTACATTCTTCCAAAATTCTGGTTATTTCCACAGGAAGCTTGAGTAAAAGAGAAAGTACCTGAACTGAGTTAAAATTTTGGCTTTTCCACTTTAGTGGTTAAAGAAATGACTTAACTTTCCCCCAGGTCTGATTTCATGTATGTAAAATGGTGAAACAAATATGTGCTTCATAAACTGTGAAATTAAAAGATGGTGTGTGTGTGTATACTACCTCACTTTCTTTCTTTTTTTTTTTTTTTAACATGTTAGGGTTTGAAATGTCAAAATATGAAGTTTTTCAAAACTGCCATAAAATAGGAGTTATAAATTCAATTGGCCTTAATGATCCGAACTGTCACTGTCCTCTCTGCAGCCTGTAGCCTTCTCCCTTCAAGGTACCGAAAAGCCCACTCAAGTAGTTCAAAGTGTGTTTGTGCCACAAAGTCCACATTGGCCACATTCTCTCAAGACCCTGGAAAAGTCAGACTCTCCAGAGACCGGTCCCCTCTGTCAGCATGGGAATATCTTTGAAACCTGCAATAGCTGATTTCTGGTCATGCTCAGCTTTTCCCTGTGTCATTTCAAGTGAACAGTCTATTACACGATTTAGATTTTTTTTTTTTTTTTTCTAATTTTTTTCCTTTCCCGAGAAGAGAGATCCCTCTAGTGGTCCAAGTGAGTCTCGATTTTTCAGTGAGCAAAGGAGAACGGGGAGAGAGAGCCTGTTTAATTCCTATGAGCGGTTGAGTTGATGAGCTGGGAGGAGAGAGGTGAGCAGCAACGGGCAAACAAGTCAGACACAAAGAAGCCCCGATGGGATCCCTTTCTTTGTTATGCGGGCAGCAATCAGGAATTCTGTAGACCTGTGGAGCCTTGTTAGATCCTTGCCACTGATCTATCAGGATCTTTCTGATTATCCTTTATGATTTATTTTGGCTTCCTCAGTCCCATTTCGGCTCATCTTCTTTCTATCTGCATTGTTTGGGGAATATGGGAATTCCTTTCCTTTAACTGCCAAGTCCGCATACAGTGTCTGGACGGTGATTCTAGATGGAAGTAGTTGAGGACTAAAAGTTGGTTATCATTCCTATGTCTGTATCAAAAGAAAGAGCCAAGAAAATCCATGTGCCTTTCCGGTGAGGTGGCTTTTAGTTCATTAGGATGAGAGGAGAGGGTGATAGGGTCATTTTCTCTCCTTTCAATTCTGATGAAACAGCTGGAGAGATTAAAAGAAATCATTCTGCCGAGTCAAAACCAATTAAAAGAGGAATGCCAACAACCCGCAATGATGCACGTTAAAAAAAAAAAAGTGGGAGCTGAGATTAATTGGGTAAATAAAATCAGCTCATATTTGAATACTGTTTGAACCCATTATTCCGCTGCTGACATTTTGGCAAAGCCGTTGCCATGTTTGGTATTCTGTCTTCCAATGGTCACTTGGTTTAGGCCAGGCAAGCACTTCTGTCTCCTGCAATTATATCCCCCTTCACAGTGGCCATGGGGGGGAAGACCTTAAGAATGAGTGACAGAGCCACAGTGCTCATCTGCTGGTTCCCGAAGTGACCCTGGCAAATAGAAGAGAAAAATCTGCCATGTCCATGGAACCTTTGTGTAACAGCAGAGCTGCCTCAAAGTGTCCCAGATAAAGAAACTAAGCCTTGTTCATGCAAATGATCGCTTATCTAAAAACTAGTCACTGGTTACAGAGCACTGTTTGGATGTTGAGGCAATAAATCATCTTTGTGAGTTAATGTGTTGAAACGTATATTGTCCTTCGATATAAGCAATCAACAGCAATGCTGTTTTTTTGTTCCACTTCAGACTCCTGGTCCCTGGAAAACTCAGAGAGCAAAATGTGTCAATGTCACAGTTTGTGTTTCAGAAATTCCCATTTCTCCCTCTTCAGTTCATGTTGAATGAATAAAGGCAGTCAGTAAATGAACGAGGTAAAACAGAAACAAAGAAGTAAACCTGCTTAATTCCCGACCCAGGTAACCTATGATTACATTAGTTTGAGGATATGAAGCCACAAAGGCCACTACATGATATTCTTTGTCCAAATTTTATATTTTAGCCACATTACAAATTAATCTCAGGGATGCCTGGGTGGTTTAGTCGGTTAAGCGTCTGCTTTTGTCTCAGGTCACTATCTCTGGGTCCTGGGATCGAGTCCCACGTCAGGCTCTCTGCTCAGTGGGGAGTCTGCTTCTCCCTCTCCCTCTGCCTCTCCCCTCCACTTGTGCTCTTTCTCTCTCTCTGACAATAAAATAAATAAAATCTTTTTAAAAAATTAATCCCCTAGCCCACCCTCATGATTCATCCTTCTTTTTTGAAGCATCATTATCTGATATGTTTTCATACCCATTATTTTAGTCATAAAATATCTATCTACCTTGTAATAAAATATTCAATATCCTCAAAGTCCACAGGGGAAAACTGACACATGAGGTTCCCAGACAAGATGGTTGGGTTGGGTTCTATGAGTCCTTTCCATTATGGGGGAAGGATGGTGATACTATGATGAGATTATGAGCTTCAGTATCACTTATTTATTTAACAAACAATATGGAGCACCCGTAGCAATTCATACTGTGTCAACTTAGCCAAGGTGGAACCCTATTTCCCAGAATTCTCCTCACTGTATAGTTTCAAGTCAGTGTGAACCACAAGTAGCATTTGGATAATACCTGAGAGATGGAATGAAACAGCAGACTTTTTTTTTTTTTTAATACTTGAAGATCCGTGTAGGTTCTCTACTAGGCACTACTGAAACCCACACCCACTGTCCAGGTGCTGGCTCACCTTGAAGGTGTGGGGCAAATCCCAGTCTGCCCCTCTTCCTGCTCCCATCAGCTATCCATTTCTGCTTCCCCTACTCCTGGGACGGATGATTGTATAGTTCTGTGACAAAGGGCTCAAGTTTCCATGATGGGCCACCCCCTCATCAAAATCGGAGTCTGACACAGGTTGGAGTCCATTCTTATGAGTTCAAGCCTCAAACTCATGGGTTCCAGGGTGTCCTTGCGCTTTACCACATCACCTCTGTCTTTTCTTCCCAGGCGCCTGCCTTTTTAATTCTAACATAAAGACAATAGACTGTGATAGCTTATTTAACCAGCTCCACAATTCCATAAGGTCAACTCCCTATAATAAACTCCTTATTCTAGATCACTCCTAGTGGTTCTGTTCCTCTGACTGAAGCCTGATGGTACAGTGCTTACTGTGAACATACCACTACAACTGGTAATAGGGGATTTTAAAAATGAGCAAGTCAATCTAGTAAAGAAAGAAGACTGTTAGTTTTCTAGGGCTTTTATAATAAAAGATTGCAGGCTCAGTGGCTTAAATAACAGAAATTTATTTTACTGCAGTTCTGGAGGCTAGAAGTCCAAGCTCAAGGTGTCAGCAGGTTCAGTTTCTACCGAGGTCTCTCTCCTTGTCCTATAGATGGCTGCCTTCTTGCAGTATCTTCATCTAGTCTTTCCCCTGTGCCTGTGCATCTCTGGGGTCTCTTCCTCTTCTTATAGGACAACATCCCTATTGTGAGGCCCTCACTCTCATGACCTCATTAATCTTAATTACCTCTTGAAAGGCCCTATTTCCAAATACAGTCACAATGGGAGTTAGGGCTTCCATAGATGAATTTGGGGAAACACAATCCCTTCAATAACAAAGTAGTAAGTACATGAAATTGTTATTGCATGTGAAGAATGTTGGGTGGAATTCTAGAATTCCATGAACAACCACAAGATGGGTTTAAAGCATAGTTCTGGCACTGTGGGTCCAGAGATAGGATGATTATATAATGTATCACCCAAAATGGGACACTTGAGAACATAGAATTGTGTCCTAAAGATAAACAGACACTGATTGATCTTATTAGGATTACTCTAGAACTGTCCTGGGAAACCAGGAGCCACAAACACTCTGTTTAGAGAGACCTCATAGTAGAAATAACATCCTAGGCAGGAGACCTACAGAGGAGTAGAAGTCAAGGAGATGAAGGGGAGCAGGTGGGACATGTGCTTGAGGTGCTCAGGCAGAAAGAACATAATTAGCAAAAAGCAGAAAGCTGGAGACACAATGGCATTTTAGGGAAAGTACCAGAAATTCCACGTGGCTGAAGTTTAGCAAGGGAAGGGAGCCAGACAAGAAACAAGGTAAATGGGATTCAGAGGCTGAAGAGACTCTTTGGGAGTCTGGACTTGGTTTGAAGGCAGGTGTGGACCGTTACAAATTCCAATCATGGCATGATCTTATTTACATTTTAGAAAAATCTCTTAGAAATTAGATCAAGACATGGTAGCTGTAATTGATGACATAATGCCATACAATTGAAATCTGCTAAGAAAGTAGAACTTAAGCATTCTCACCAAAAAAAAAAAAAAAAAAAAAAAAAAGTAAATATGGGAAGTAATAAGTAACTGGGTGGGAGAAAACCTTTCACAACATTCAAATTACCACAATGTACACTGTAAATATCTTACAATTTTATTTGTCACTCATACTTTAATCAAGCTGAAATTTTTAAAAAGTAGAGAAATTAGATCAAGACAGCAGATTGCTTCAGTTTCTGATTTTTTCCCTTAGATCCCCCTTTTCCCCCATAGGCGAAAGAATATTGTTTTAAAGACCAAATAAGTAACAGCCTGGGGAAAGAATAAGAAATTCCATCTATAAAACAGAAATATGGAGGATCTGCAAAAAACAAAACAAAACAAAACAAAAAACAAAAAACAAACAAAAAACACAACCCAGAAATCAAACAGAATCAGACAGGCAAAGGACCTAGAGTCAAGTGCATGAATCCCTAGCATCTGGAGCAATAATGAGCCAAGTTCAAAAGGTTCTCATTCCCTAAAGAGAAGGCAACTTGAGTGTCAGTAAGGATAGTAACTATAATAGAAACTTACTGTATATAAGTTTCAGTCTGTAAGCCTATAATGATATTGTAGCAAAACTAATTGGTTACCACTGAAAGTATCAATGAATTATTTTTAAAACTATTAAATAAAGAATCAAGCTTTTTCCTTGCCTTTCCTATGTGAACTGTACCAAGGAGTAACCAACACTAGAAGAGGGAAAATTTCTCTTTATAAAGACTCAGCGAATAAATGAGGAATGAATGATTTACTTAACGCATCACCATTTGAGGTAAAGGAGGTGGTATTAATCAGCATTAGCTGTTGAAGCCACAAAAGAAAAGCAAGTAGACTTTAAGTGTTTCCTGATAGAACATAACACCACCTGTGAATTCATTCAATTAAAAAATGAGCTCAAATCTAATCAAACCTCCAGAACAATTATATATAATTGTTATATATAGGAAATTCAGAACAACACAGGTTACAAAGAGCCAAATTAACCTACATTTAAAAAGAAATGGAAAACAGACTGTAGATTGGAAAAGTATTCAGGGACATATCTAACAATTGCAATGGGTTGATTTTATTTATATCCTGATTTAATGAAGTAAATGGTAAGTCACAGTTGTGGTAGACACACCACCACTCCAGATCCAATGACTAAATGTTTTGAATGTGGGGAATTTATGAGATACTTCTAGGGAGTGGTTGCATGCGTAAGTCTAAAGCTCTTGAGACAAATCTGGGCTATGGATACTAATGTGGGAGTTGGAATCATCTACAGATTTTCGCTTTATGGTTGGGAGCTGGTGAGATATTAAGTTGTGTGTCTACTTCTTCATTCTCTGCACTATTGAGATTTGGCGACAGAGAATTCATTGCGGACGGCTGTGTTGTCCACTGCAGGAAGTTTAGCTCCCTCCATGGGCTCTACACAACTAGACACCCCTGGAATTCTCCTATCCAGTTGTCACAACCGTCAGTGTCTCCAGACATTATTCCAAATTGCCCTTGTTAGCATCACTAACATAGAGTGAATGGAGAAAAGGAAGGAGAATGAGGCCCCAGGGTATCAAAAAGGTCTGTGACTCAGTTACAACCCACTGCTAGGAACTGTGGCCTACTCACGAGGTCTTACTTTGCTCAACTGTAAAATGGAAATTATATCATCCAACTCACAAAGCAGGTGTTCAGCAAGTATGTACTATGGAAGAGCCTTCATTCATGGGAAGACACCCTATGTGCCTCCCTTCCTAAGTATCCGTTACTATGGGCTTCCTTTTCTTTCCTTTCTCCCCCACAGTGCCTCATCCAGTTTCACTCCATGGGACTCCAGAACACCACTGCTCTTTCTCTTATGGCCAAAAAGCCCCCTGAGGTTTGACTTTGTAGCTATTTTGTTAAACCAGCACTGCCTCTGTGAAGCCACTAATGCTCCCCCAGAAGTGGAATGTGAATGTCCACTTTCAACCCCTCCTGAGCCCTCTGCACACAGCTACTTTCAAATAATAGGGGCAAGTAAATAACCTCAAACAACAAACATGAGATACCTTTCTTTCTAGAGTCAAAAATCGGAGCCCATGCATGCACTTCCCAGAGAGCTCTCTTAATTTAAGAAACAACACAGATTCCCCAAAGCTCTTTGGATCAAAAACTAAAGAAAAATGCATGCTAGGGGTTGAATGAAAAAATTTGACCACGGGAACATAATTCTGCCATAAAGGAGGCTCCATTTCTTACTTGGGCTTTGAGAAAAGAGCCTGAAGTTTAATGCTTTCCCTCTGTTTATCCATCGTGATTTCCTTTTTATCTATTAAGAGTTGTTAACTCTTTACTAACAGCTTTACTGAGACATAATTCACACCCCATACAATCCAACCATTTCAAGTGTGCAATGCAATGGGTTTTAGCCTATTCTCAGATGTGCGTGACCATCACCGTAGCAATTCTAGAACATTTTTATCACCACAAGAAAAAATTCCGTACGCTTAGGTATCACACCCTGAATCCCCTTTCCCTTACTCCTAAACAACTATTTTCTGTTTTTGATTTCACAAACCTATTTTCTGTTTTGATAGATTTGGCTCTGCTGGATAGTTCATCTAAATGGGAACACGTAACACACAGTCATGTTTCTGGCTCCTTTCACTTATGAGAATATGAAAACTATAATATTTTCAAGGTTCATCTATGTTGCAGCTTGATTCAGAATTTAATTCATTCCCTTTCAAGACAGAATAATATGTATAAATACAATTTATAATAATATGCATGAATATAACATATTTTGTGTCCATCCATCAACTGATGAGCATTTGGGTTGTGGTGAACAGCACTGCTGTAAACACTCGTGTACAAGTTTTTGTATGAGGACCTGTTCTCAGTTCTTTGTGATATGTGTCTAAGAGTGGAATTGCTGAGTCATCAGAGGAACGGCCAAACTAATTTTCACAGTAGCACTGGCATTACCCCTTACTCAGGCAAATAATTTTAGAAAGTACGATAATGCTTCTCCACACTCCAAAACGGGACACCCCTGCTCATTTTGGTTGAGAACCTAAGTCAAGTCTCCAGAGAGAAGAAATGGTAGGTGTGTCATACCGACGAGCAGTCATTTGGAAAGATTCTGCACTGATGACATTTTCTTACCTGTTTTCTTTATTGAAGGGTTTGTAGGCTGACCTCGTCAGCCAAATATTGCTTAAAACCGTGTTTCCATGGAGACATGCATTCTGAGTTAAAATCAGAGTTCTAGAAAAACATATTTTTCTGGTCTCACATAGCACCTGGGGCCCCTCAGCCAGGAAGGATCACCTTCTCTGTCTCACCAGACTCTAGCAATCTGGGCTTGTAAGACTGACAAGGTAGATGGGATCCTGCTTTCTTCATTTTCTTCGCAATCTAACAGGCTCTGGCTACCCACCAAACATACATGTGTAAGTTCATAGACACAGCTAATCCTGGAGGGATTTCCACTTCTTTCTTATTCTTCTTGAACGGATCACAGACCCTACATACATCAGATATTCATCAGGCAAGGATTCAATATTCAAAGATCAGGGAGCATCCTGACTCCAGGTGCCTCTCTTAACTTGAGGTTATTCTAGTGGCGAAATCAAGTACAAAAGCGAAAGTAATGTCTTCAACTGAAGCAACAACAGTAACTGGCCTTGAGACAGCACTAAGTGGTGATCACAGAACTCAAGGCCAAGGATGAGGAGTACAGTGAAATCATAACTAAAAGGATGGCCTTGAATTTGTAAACATCAAAAATAGGTTGTGAGGTGAAATCCAAAATAGGTCAGCGTATATGGATTAAGACAGAGGCTCTAAATCCTAGGGTGTCTATGGGAGGTGTCACTCCCACATGGTTCTCCCAACTCCCTGTCCCCCAGGTTATACCCTTGTGTAATTCCTCCTCCTGGAGTAGAGACCGAATCTGGGATTATGAGGAGGTATCAATCTTATGATTAGCTTACATTATATGACAAAGGTAAAGAGATTTTATAGATATCCTTAAGGTCCCTAATCAGTTGGCTTTGAGTTGATTAAAAGAGACATTATCCTGGGTGGGCCTGACCTTATCAAGTGAACCCTTAAGGCTGGCCTTCAAGCAGGAAGTTGCTATGTTGGGGAAAGACCTAGGAAAGGAGCCCTCTGGCCTGTGGAACATACCCTCCAGGAACTGAGAGTAATCCCCGGCCAACAGCTTGCCAGAAAATGGGGACCTGAGTTATACAGCTGCAGGAGGGTGAATTCTGCCAACAACCGGAGGAAGCCTGGAGGCCAGTTTCCCTAGTTGAGCTCCCAGATAAAGGTGCAGCCAGCCAACACCTTAATTTCACCCACATGAGACGCTCAGCTGGGAACCCAACTAAAACATGCCAGATTCCAATGCTCGGGAACCGGAAGATAATAAATTAAGGTTGCAGGATGCTACGTTTGTGGCCATTTGTTATGCAGCAGCAGAAAGCAAATATAGTGCCAAAGGCCACAGCATATGGTGCGTGCCCCTTGCGCGCTAGGAGATCCTAGTGGCTTTGAAACACTGGGCAGGACCTACCACCTATTCTCGCTGCTCTATTTGCCTTGGGTGCCGTTATCCTTGACTTGAGCTTCGTGTCTAAATAGCCTTTCGTCTACCTATCTTGTGTGCACACCTTCTATAATTAAATGTAATAAATGTTTTTCTATTCCCATCTTGATGATGATGCAATGATCTCTACAAAGGATTTGCATGTTAATTTGTTTTGTCCTCTAAGGTAGACTCCTAAACCCCAAAGCCTGGCAGATGCTTTTCTGCTCGGAATCCCAAGTTGCACTTATAAACAGAATAAGGAGTAGAAGAAATTAGAGACCGGCAACGGCGAGATTTAAAGTTCCTGGGGGAGCGGTAAACCTGACAGAAAACCTGTAGTTTGTCTGCGTAATCACAGAGACCATTTAGATCTGGGGGTTATTGTTTAGTTAGCTCAGAATTATATAGAGGCCTTAAGCGATCTTATTTTGGTGATTTCAGAGTCCAGAGCGGTATATTTCTGTGTCATTCGATTGCAGCCGGAATCAAAATACACTGCAAGATAGACTCACAACCCTCTACCTCATTGCAGTGCCAGCCCCAAAGCTCCCCCCTATCCCATCCAAAGACAGATGGACAACAAACTCCTTCTGTTATTGGTACACAGCTCAAACTGAATGGGATTTATCAGGATTTTGCATCTAATCCCTCTTCTTAAGGGACTCCGGCTGTTAGCTTTGGCAGACAAGAGAAGGGGAACCAGCTGTTTGAATGCTGGAGGGCAGAGTTCTTAAGTCAAAAAACTTTTTTAATGACTTTCGTTTTCTTGCACTTGCAGGTGACAATCTAAGCATGAGCCTTTCCGATCAGTATCGGCGGGTTTGAATTATGAATTAATCTCGATAGCCAAGCCCTACCCCACCCCAGATACACCCAACACGTGCCAACTAAATCTTTAGTAACAAGCCTCTCTGTGCTTTTTACCCTAGAGAATAAAGCAAGTATGAGAATTTCTGAATAACAGTGATAAAAAAAAATGTATTCATGAAGTAGAACATTTTTATTTTAAAATTTCCATAAAAGGCATTCTCTCCTGGCGTGGAACATCCGGCTTATGAACGTACTTGCAAAGCCTCCAGCTGTTTCTCTTCATTTCCCCCCCATTGATTCCAACCAGCATCTTAAAAAGGCACAATAGGATTTTCCCAAATAATCACCAACACATGATGAAATTACTTCTCCAGATCTAAAAACTCCAGCAAAGAATTCGGAGGGGCTTACTATCTCATTTGCTAATAGTGCCCTATTCAGAGTTATCTACAACCTCCCTACAGTCAGAGCAATAGTTTTTTGTTGCCACACTCCGGGGGTTATCCAGTTATCTTAACAATTGTCATGAAATTCTGAAAGAAAAATTAATTTAAATCTGCTCTCATAAAAACAACAATAAAAAAAATGACTAACATGTATTCTGTTATCCTGAGGATAACAGAATGGGAGAAGTCCTAAATCAGAAGTAGAAAATAAGACATCATAATTACAAAGGGTCTGGCTGTTCTAGACTAAGGCAATGACTCCCAAACATGACTGTGCATAACAATTCGCGGAAAGAGGTTGAAAATGCATATTCCCAGGTCCACACCATACCTTCTGAATCAGAATTCCTGAGGTAGAACTGGGGATCTGCAGTCATACAGCAGTCGCCAGGTGTTTCTGATGGAGCTAGACCATAAACTGCAGTTCAGGAACCACAAAAATTAGGAACTATATCAATACATCTCATTGATTTGATAACATTAATTATAGTGTAATGTTGAGAACAAGCTATTCTAATTACTTAAAATTAAAAAGAGAGACTTTCAGTCTGAGCCCTTGCATTTAACTTCCCATTCTCCCAAATTCCCAACGGAATGACCAGAGGAATTCGAAAATCCTGGAAAATCTGTTCAGCTTTGAATATCAGGAAAGGAAACCAAACTCTTGTGGGAAAAGTCAAGGCATTTCTGCAGAATATATCACAAGCAAGAGTGGACTGGGAGACATCCCAGTCACTCCCACTAAAGCCCTCTCCCTTCCTCACGCTCAGTTCCTGTCCCCAACCCTCACCTCCCCCCTGCCCCCCTTCTCCTGCTGCAGCCTTCCAGCAGGTCCCCTATCCAGAACCTCCACTCTTTCCACCCCTTTGCTGATGCAAGTAAGGGGGATGGTCTGTTTCCTGGTGGCACTGAGGATTACAGCTGTATAGGAATTTAACAGAGAAACAGCAGGAAGACCCTTACTACCGTCCAGGGATTCGCTGATGATTTTGATAAAAAGAAACTAGTGAAGACGTTTAAGAAGAAATTTGCCTGCATTTGTCCTGTGATTGAACATCCAGAATATGGAGAAGTAATTCCACTATGGGGTGACTAGTGTGAGAACATATGCCAGTTCCCGGAAGAGACTGGATTGGCTAAGGATGACCAGCTGAAGGTTCATGGGTTTTAAGTCTTTTGGCTCATGGAAGCTTAAGTGAGGATTTTCTTGCAATGAGTAGAATTGCCCTTCTGTCCCTTGTCACAAGCTGTAAAACCTCACAGCTTGTACACTGTATACATTTGGGGTCTACTTCTAACTTGAACTAGTGTAACTCCTTCCTGCAATAACTGAAAAGAGAAAAGAAAAGAAAACAAAGACGGGATTGAGAGAATGGCTGGCAAGCTCACCAATCACAAACCAACCCTAAGCACAGAGCAGCACAGGGCCTGGAGGAAAAATGGACATTAGGACAATGGTGGGTTTGGGAGGGAGGCTACAAATCTAGAGCTAACAAGGATGAGATTACTCTGCATAGTTGACTCCCATCTTACCCTTGAACTAGAGAAGAGGGGCAGGGCCACAGCTGGCCTCTAAAGAGACAGGCTGTGCCAGTTAGTGAACAGAGACATTATCCCAGCCCACAAAGAGGGAACAGACTCTCTTTGGCATAGGGGCAAAACTCCCTGATGTGGCTGGCCCAGGCTTTCATTCACAACCTACACTGCACAGGGAATTGCCCTGTCCTTTGTCAATATACAGCTACAGTAGAGCTAACTCTACCTTCTTTATTTCTCCTTCTTTCCTTCCTTCTCTACTTCCTTCCTCCTTTCCTGTTTTTCTTCCTTTCTGCCTCTCTCTTCTTCCCTCTCTCTTGTCGTTTCCTCTTTCTTCTTGATTTAGACCAACACAGTCCTTGAAGGAAATCACACAAATCTCCAAGTATGGAAAAGCTTATAATCTCCTCCCCCATCTTACTTATCCAGTCACTCCCTCATTCCCTATCCTACCCAGGCATGCTTATTCCTAAGGATAAGCAAAGAGAAAATTATAATATAAAGATTAAGTAGTTTAAAAGAAGGCAATCAAAGTGAGTAGGCAGAAAAAATATGCCCTTCTAGAATGGCTTTATTAGTGAAAGTTAGGAAAAACCACAAATATCTCTAATGTGTATTTTCTAAAAGATCCAAAGACATTTTATCTACTTAATAAAAAGCATGGAGTTATAACCTAGGAGCAGGAAAACCTGCTTTGAGATGAAAAATACGACCATCAAGTTTTCTCATGCCATGGAATTTGTGAACACAAGATGAGATTCTGTAGAATAAGAATCAAGGCATGAGTAAAATAAGCTAGAGAAATTCTTCCAGAACTTCTAGGAAGAGTAGAAAATGTTGCCAGAAAAGTTTAAGCCTTTAGAAGACAGATCGAGGAAAGCTAAAATAAGTTTTGTAACAAGTCTAAAAGGAAAGAATTTAACAGATGGAGCAGCAAAAGTAAAAAAAAAAAAAAAAAAAAAAAAGGGAAGACAAAGACTAAGTGAGGGTGGCCAAAAGGTGCAAACCTCCAGGTATGAAATAAATAGGTCATAGCGATGAAATGTGCAGCACCATGACTATAGTTACTAATACTGTATTGCTTATTTGTAAGTTGTCAAGAGTAGATCTTCCAAGTTCTCATCACAAGAAAACAAATTTGTAACTATGTATAGTGATGGATGTTAAAAAGAATTAGCGTCAAAAAATGGGCAGAAGATATGAACAGACACTTCTCCAATGAAGACATACAAAGGGCTGTCAGACACATGAAAAAATGTTCATCATCACTAGCCATTAGGGAGATTCAAATTAAAACCACATTGAGATACCACCTTACACCAGTTAGAATGGCCAAAATTTAAAAAAAAAAAATAATAATGGCCAAAATTAGCAAGACAGGAAACAATGTTTGTTGGAGAGGATGTGGAGAAAGGGGAACCCTCTTATACTGTTTGTGGGAATGCAAGTTGGTGTAGCCTCTTTGGAGAACAGTGTGGAGATTCCTCAAGAAATTAAAAATAGAGCTTCCCTATGACCCTGAAAAAAATTGCACTACTGGGTATTTACCCCAAAGATACAGATGTAGTGAAAAGAAGGGCCATCTGTACCCCAATGTTTATAGCAGCAATGGCCACGGTCGCCAAACTGTGGAAAGAACCAAGATGCCCTTCAACGGATGAATGGATAATGAAGATGTGGTCCATATACACTATGGAGTATTATGCCTCCATCAGAAAGGATGAATACCCAACTTTTGTAGCAACATGGACGGGACTGGAAGAGATTATGCTGAGTGAAATACGTCAAGCAGAGAGAGTCAATTATCATATGGTTTCACTTATTTGTGGAGCATAACAAATAGCATGGAGGACAAGGGGAGATGGAAAGGAGAAGGGAGTTGAGGGAAATTGGAAGGGGAGGTGAACCATGAGAGACTACGGACTCTGAAAAACAATCTGAGGGTTTTGAAGGGACGGGGGGGTGAGAGGTTGGGGGAACCAGGTGGTGGGTATTAGAGAGGGCACGGACTGCATGGAGCATTGGGTGTGGTGCAAAAACAATGAACACTGTTACGCCGAAAAGAAATTAAAAATAAATAAATAAATAAATAAAACACAAAAAGAATTAGTGTGGTGATGGTTCTGAGCCTATGCATATATCAAATCAAGATGGTGTCCACTTGAAACTAATACATTGTTATTTTTCCAAAAAAATGTAGATAAGAAGAAAAAGCAATAGAAAATAAAATTCATCTATGCTAAAAGAAAGACATGTGACTCCAAAGAGAGTGGACATAGTCATTAAAACAGACTTAAATTTGAAACAGCCTGATCAAATATTTAAATTTCAAGGCTAAAGAAAAGATTTTACAAGCATCAACACAGTGGGGTGAAGACAAGTGATTTACAAAAGAAAAATATAAACTTTCAAGTTGGCACCAAACTTTTCTGGCAATACTAAATGGCAGAAGATCATGGAGGATTGTCTTCAGAGTTTAAGAAACCCATTATATTATCCAAGAATCCTATATCTAATCAAGCTCATGCATGGAGAAGAAGAAAGAAAAGGCGAAATGTAATACCTATGCAGATTTCCAGAAAAATTACAAAAAGAAAGTGGCAGTTGATGGGATAAAAGTCAAGATCAGAAACCTAAGAGGGAAGGGGCACCTGGGTGGCTCAGTCAGTTGAGCATCCAACTTTTGATCTCATCGCAGGTCTTGATCTCGGGTTATGAGTTCAAGCCCTGGGCATGGAGCCTTTTGCAGGGCTCGAACTCACAACCCAGAGAGAAAGAAAGAAACCTAAGAAGAGAGAAGACAGTATATAAAAAGTGGTAGTGCTTTTAGTATGGTTAACATGTGCCAAGCAAAAGTGCTTTACATTTAGTAACCCAGCAATACTTAAAAGGTAAAATCTATAATGCATTCATAAAAGGTATAAATTTTATGTGCTATATACAAAGACACTTCAGAAAAACAGCAAAATCCAGTGAGACAATGAAAAAAAATTGATAAAGTATAATCATGGAAAGGAACATTTAAAGGTTTCTCAGTCTCCAGTCATTCAAGACAAAAGTCAAGCATATAAAACAATTGGATATTGTATTAATATGTTAATTTACTAGACAGCAAATTGTAAATTATAGCAATATAGAAATATGTGAGACAAATTGTGTTTAAGGACACTGCCTACAGAGCTATACAACATGGATTCCAAATGTGTTTCCCCCACTTAGCTAGCTGAACTTGGGGCAAAATACTTACAAACTTTCTGCCTCAGTTTCCTTATTAGAAAGTGAAGAACAGGGGTGCCTGGGTGGCTCAGTGGTTAAAGCCACTGCTTTCGACTCAGGTCAAGATCCCAGGGTCCTGGGATCGAGCCTCACATCGGGCTCTCTGCTCAGCAGGGAGCCTGCCTCCTCCTCCTCTCTCTCTCTGCCTGCCTCTCTGCCTACTTGTGATCTGTCTGTCAAATAAATAAAAATCTTAAAAAAAAAAAAAGAAAAAAAAAGAAAGTGAAGAACGTAACTGTTGTGATGATTAAATATATTTATACATATGAAATACTAATAATGGTGCCCAGCTTATTATAGATACTCAATCAATATTAATTGCTACCACAATAGCAACCAACGATAGTACACATGGAATTTTTTTTAAAGATTTTATTTATTTACTTAACAGACAGAGATCTGATTATGACCTGAGCTGAAGACAGAGGCTTAACCCACTGAGCCACCCAGGTGCCCCAGTATATATGGAATTTTGAACTTCACTAACAGAATGTTCTTTCTTTCCAAAGATATCTTAGGGATATTTACAAAAAATCACAACTCAATGTGCCACAGAAAACTCAATAAATTTAAAGGTAGAAATTGTATGAATCACGTATCTAAACACTATAAAATTCTAGGAGTAAATGGTAAACAAACAAAAAAGGTCAGTCTACAAGGAAATTTTAAAACCTACTCCTATATAACTCCTGAATAAAAGAAGAAATCAAAGTGCATTTATAAATTCTCTAGAATATGACCCCATGATATGTCTGTACATCAAACCTAAATGATCATGGTAAAACAAGAAAACATTTAGAATACAACAGCGAAGAACACCTTTGTGACTTCAGAATAAACAAGATTTTTTTAACAAGAAGAAAAAAGTACCTCTTCAAAGGAAATAAAAATGTAATACATTGGATGATATTAAGATCACAAAACTACGTTCATCAAAAAGACACCATTGAGACAGTGAGCAGAAACCTACAGAAGATACGATATGCATATGTAACAAAGATCTCATATCCAGAGAAAATAACTTTTTAAAACTCAGTAAGGGGGTGCCTAGGTGGCTCAGTGGGTTAAAGCCTCTGTCTTCTGCTCAGGTCATGATCTCAGGGTCCTGGGATGGACTCTCTGGGATTGGGCTCTCTACTCTACAGGAAGTCTGCTTCCCCCTCCCTCTCTCTCTGCCTGTGTCTCTGCCTACTTGTGATCTCTGTCTATCAAATAAATAAATAAAATCTTAAAAAAAAAAAAAAAAAACTCAGTAAGACCTAATGGTCACATCACAAAGGAAGATACCTGAATAGCCAGTAAACTCTGAAAAATAGTAACTTTGCTAATCATCAGAAAAATGCAAATTAAAGTCACAATATGAGGCCATTACACACTTACTGGAATGGCTAGAATTAAAAAGGACCCTCAATACCAAATTTTGACAAGGATGTAGAGTAACCAAATATCCCAACTATTACTGTGAGAGTGAAACTGGTACAACCAGTCTGGAAAACTGGTTGGTAGTATCTACTAATGCTGAACACATATATTCCAGGTGAATTTCCAAAGAAAATATATCTCGATGTTCACCAAAAGGCATCTACCAGAATGTTCACAGTGGCACTATTTAAGAAACTCTGTAATTAAAAATGATCCAAAAAAAAAAAAAAAAACACCCAGAAAGAAATTATCCCAATGTCCATAAACAGTAGAACAGATGAGAACATTGGGATGTATTCACAGGATGGAATATTATATAGCAATGAGAGTGAATAAATAATATCACAGATAATATTATAGCTGAAGCTCATAAACAATTTTGAGCCAAAGAAGTTACATAGAAAGACCATAAGTATGTTTCCATTTATATAAAGTACAAAAAAGGAAAATTTAATCTATGATGTTAAAAGTTGAGATATTAGTTATTCCTGAGAGGCTGTAACTAGAAGGGAGAGTTCTGGGGAGCTGGGTACATTTGATTTCTTGATCTAGGTGCAGGTCACACAGGTTTGATCAGTCGTGGCTGGTTATATGAGTGTGTTCATCAAGCTTTGGGCACCTGGGTGGCTCAGTCGGTTAGGTGTCTGCCTTCGGCTCAGGTCATGATGCCAGGGTCCTGGATGGAGCCCCTCATTGGGCTCCCTGCTCAGTGAGGAGTCTGCTTCTCCCTCTGCCCTTCCCCTCACTTGTGTTGCTTGTGCTCTCTCTCTCTCTCCCTCAAATAAAAAATAAAATCTTAAAAAAAAAAGAAGTCATTGAGCTATACAGCTACAGCATGTACCTTTTTCCCTATGTGTATTAATTATCCTTCAACAAAACATTTAAAAAATCTTATGGGATTGGGTCCAAATTGTACTCAGGAAAATGCACAGCATTTTATGCTTAATGAAAGAACACCACTCAAGAAGCTATAAAAATAACAATAAAATGAAACTAAGAAGTAGCAGCAGAAAAGGGAAATTAATAGAGATTAAAAACTATAATTTAATGAATTGCAAAATAGGAAAAGACAAAATTGATAAAAAAAATCCAAGCACTAGTTATTTGAAAAAAACAAAACAAAAAACAAACAACAACAACAACAAAAAACAAAGAAGATAAACAGAGTTCTAGAACTCCTAAATGAGGAGGGAAAAAAAAAAAAGGCAAAACCTAAATTTGAAACACACCAAGGGAGAGAGGGGATATTATTATAGATGAGTTTTTCTCAGCGGTTGGTACTGTTTATACTTGGGCCAGGCAATTCCTTCTTGTGCAGGGGGCTCTCTTCTGCTCTGTAAGATGTTTAGCAGCAACCCTGGAGTTTCCCACCTAGTTACCGGTAGCATGACCACCCCCAACTATGACATTCAAAAATGTCTCCATACCTTACCACCTGTCCTCTGCAGAAGCTGGTCACCCCCAGTTGAGAAGCACCCACCATAAACTGTATTGTGAAAGAACATGTGAATGAATTTTCTAGGAAAATATGCACTGTGAAAATTGATTGAAAATGTAGTAGAGGGACACCTGGGTGGCTCAGTCATTAAGCCTCTGCCTTCAGCTCAGGTCATGATCCTGGGGTCCTGGGATAGAGCCCCACATCAGGCTCCCTGCTCAGCGGGGAGCCTGCTTCTGCCTCTGCCTGCCACTCCCCCCACCCCACCCCACCCCCCGCTTGTGCTCTCTCTCTTTCTCTCTCTCTCTCTGACAAATTAAATAAAAATCTTCTGTTAAAAAAAAAAGAAAATGCAATAGAAAATCTCAATAAACAAATAACAAAGACATTGAAATTTTTATTAAAGCCACATTATCCCCCAAAATGCCAATTCTGCACTTTCTATGCTGTTACATTAATTTGTCTGTCTGTTCATTCCCTGGTAATTATTGCAACAGACCATTCCTTTTAAGCTTCTAAGAACTAGACCATTCTTCTCCTATTTAGAATGTTATAAAAAGGACCCATACAGTAGAAATATAATGAAAGTTACATATAGGATCCTCCTTTCTTCCAGGCATAGATAAGGCACTTCTCAAATGCAGTTTATGACCTGTTTCAGGGGAGAAGGGCAAAACTGTGGGAGGTCACCATGACCTTCCAGCTTCTGCCATTTTTCTCAAACTCGTTAAGCTTAAAATATTCACTATGCCAAGGTGGGCATTTAGAGGGCAGTACGTCCTGCACTCCATCAAAACCATTCTGTTCAAACTTCTAAATAACCTACCCATCTAAACTGTGAGTGAAGGCAATGTGTGACCAAAGAGAGAGAGAGAACAAAAAAGGCAATGCAGATAATCCGAAGCTAAAAATAAATCCTTGCAAGAGTGGAGGTGTATAATCAAACTTACACACACACACACAAAGAGTTCCATTACCTCTTTCTCTTCCAATAAGCTTCTGTGTATGACATCCCAGCAAGCACGTGTATACGGACTTGTTCTTTACCAGCAGGAAACCTGAGAGGGAGATGAACCCTGAGAGACTCTAGACTCTGGAAAACAAACTGAGGGTTTCAGAAAGGGGGGATGGGGTGGGGGGATGGGTAGCAGGGTGATGGGTATTAAGGAGGGCACATGGGGTGATGAGCACTGGGTGTTCTACACAACTAATGAATCATTGAACACTACATCAATAGCTAATGATGTGCTATATGCTGGTTAATTGAATATAATAATAAAAAATAAATAAAAATAAGTAAAAGCAGGAAACCTACTTCTCTACAAACACTGGTTTGTTGATTCATTTTCTTGACTAAAAGGTCAGCTCCACAAATGGTTGCAGGAGCTTAATTAATGAGCACGAAGTGCGAGCTCCCTGAGGACAACTGTGTCTTATTCAGTGATATTTTCCAAGAGCTTCAGGAATAGTATAGGCAGGCAAGATTACCTACGTTTAATTGAGAACATACTCTCAAGACCAACGGGCACGCGGTCCCTCAGTGTCCATCCACACGGCAAAACTGTGGGAAGAATAATAGATCTCAAAATTGCACACCGGAGGGTTGTTCTGGCACATCCAAGGACAGGAGCCTAAAAATGCAGTCTCTCCTCTGAATGCCATTTTCCTTAGGTCAATAATATGCAGAAAATACGATCATCGGACAAATGAATATCGGCTTGCCTCCAACCACAGCACAAAAGGAAAAGAACAATAAGACTTGTCAGTAAAAGCATTCTCGGTCCAGATGCACTGCTTCTCAGAGGCTTTCTTCCATGCCCCCCGGGGTTGTTCATATTATACATTCCAGTAACTGCTAGGATTGAGATGTTCTAAAGTGAGGGAGAGTGTATAGGAAACACAGCCCTTATGATTTGTCAGCTTCTTAAAAGTCACTGTATTTCCTGGACGAACAAAATGAGGACTCTGACACGCTCCCGATATTTTTAAAGTTTTTCAGTTCATCTGTCAAGTTGTAGACTATACCAGACCCCAAAATTCCCTTACTTCTTCCTCTCTTACTCCAGGCCTGACTTTCATCTCAGATCTAGTTTCAACGGCCCATTGCCTTAGAAGCCTGGTAGGTTCGTTTTCGTGTTTATTAAATACTAAAAATAAGTGAACCACTCTGCTAGATGCTTTACATATTGTACCCAATGTAACCTTTAAATAACAAGTCAGGAAACAACAAATGTTGGCGAGGATGTGGAGAAAGGGGAACCCGCCTACACTGCCGCTGGGAATGCAAGCTGGTGCAGCCACTTTGGAAAAGTGTGGAGATTCCTCAAAAAGTTAAAAATAGAGCTACCCTATGACCCAGCAACAGCACTACTGGGTATTTACCCCAAAGACACAGATGTAGTGAAAAGAAGGGGCACATGCACCCCAATGTTCATAGCAGGAATGTCCACAATAGCCAAACTGTGGAAGAAGCTGAGATGCCCTTCAACAGACGAATGGATAAAGAAGATGTGGTCCATACATATAATGGAATATGACTCAGCCACCAGAAAGGATGGATACCCACCATTTGCACTGACATGGATGGGACTGGAGGAGATTATGCTGAATGAAATAAGTCAAGCAGAGAAAGACAATTATCATGTCATTTCACTTACTTGTGGAGCATAAGGAATAGCATGGAGAACATTAGGAGAAGAAAGGGAAAAATAAAGGGGGGGAAAAAGAGGGGGAGATGAACTATGAGAGACTATGGACTAAGGGAAACAAACTGAGGGTTTCAGAGCGGAGGGAATGGGGGGATGGGTTAGCCCTGCCATAGGTATTAAGGAGGACGCGTATTGCATGCAGCACTGGGTGTTATATGCAAACAATGAATCATGGAACACTGCATCAAAAACTAATGAGGTACTGTATGGTGACTAACATAGCATAATAAAATAAAAATAAATAATCTTTCTGAGGCTTATGTCTTTATTCTTATTTGTAGTTGAGGAAACTAAATGTCAGAGACCAACAGACCCTCTCCCCCCACCACTAGCCAAACCAATCCAGAACTGCATAGCAGAGGCCTCATCAGAGTTCACGATCTCTCCGTTGTTCAGACCTACCTCCATGTTGATCCCACCCATGGCACTTTCAAATGGCATCCTCTTTATAAAATATGGTCAGAGAGGTATTGTTCCCCCCCATCTCCCCACCTCCTCACCCACCCCCATCCCCAATAAGAATTCCAAAATAGGAAAGCAATTTGCCTTATTCCTTCCATGTCCCAGATGACCCAGCCTGAAGCAAGTCCGACCAGGAGCAATTTAGTACAGTGAAAAGCTCTACGATAGCGGAGGAATTGTATGACCCAGATTGCTTCTACCCCCACTGTAATTGGCTGTGTAAACTGTGTCCCATTGTTCCATGTTCGTAGCCTCACATTCCTCATCTATAAATGAGAAGGTTAACCCTCCAGTTCCATAGGATATTATAGCTTGATCTATAATTGAATTTTTATGCAAGTAGGTAATATTTTGTGAGTTTCTTTAAATTAGCATTTAATCAGCAAATTGCAAAGTAGGGACAGTGCCCATGACTTTAAAAAAAGAAATCCGTAGTCTCTCAACTACACTCTAATGTCATTTGGATTATGTTCCCAAAAATCCTTTTTTTTTAAAGGAATCCCATTATTTTTTTAAAACCCTCATTAACATGTTTTTGTTTATGATTTAGCATTTAAAACATGCTGTTCCCCTATTGAAATTCCTTTACTCAACGCCTAGGAGATAGTGGATTCCTTAAGATGTTCCAAGTACAGCAACACTTTTGTTATCAGGCAGTAATAAATGGAGAATGACAGAGAGTGCTGACCATGGTGCATTTCATGGTGAGAATGGTAAGGACTTAGCAGCTTCCCATTAAATTAATGAGAAACCCCAGCCTTCTTGGCCAGTGGCAGTGAGCAAGATAATGGAGACATCTGAACACCTCTCTACCACCCTGGGATGAAAAGCAAGATCAAAAGGACAACTAATTCAGTTAAGTGTTTGGCTTTCCACACAATTTGTCCCCCAAATCGGGCTGTTACTGCATTATTCCCTGAGGTTAGTTTTCAAAAATCAGCAGCCACTGAAATAGCCTTTTAAAGGTATTTTAGGTGGCGTGCACCCTTCTTCCCCGAACAAATAGGAAATGAAAAGACCGGGAATCCCTCCGGATCTCTCACACTGTCCAGTGAAAGCCTCCTTTCACATGGGATTTTACCTCATGGTGCGCTTGCTTTTGCCATCTGCAAATCTTTGAGCTACTCTGTGAAGGAAGACATCGAAATTAGTTAAAGATAAGTAAGTAAATAAACTGGGATCTAATTGTGGGTTTTTCTCGAGGCAGAGTGCAAACATCAAAGACCTATCAGATTAGGAATTAGGCGAGTTTTGCTTCTCACAGCCTGTGCAGCAGCGGGGAGTAACTCATTCGGTCTTTCAAGGCCTCAGTGCCATTGTTGGTCAAAGAACTGGTTTGACGATATGATAGGTAGGTTTTTCCAACATTTTGAAATACGCTGCCTCTTTGAAAATGAAGAGAGAGGAGGCAGATGAGTAGGGAGCTCGTATGTTGTTGAAAACGATACTCCATGACTGACCTTTTCTTGGACACAGATCTTCTGGAAACGGGAATAGTTGTCTCTACTGTTTTCCTGTTGAACACAAATTCTGATCCACAAAGTTTCCATTTGTGTCCTGGAGAGTTGGCATGGAATGTTCTTCCCGTTGCCACTCTAAGTATTCTTTGCCATAATTTGGATCACTTTTTCAGTCAACATGGATCAACTAGTCTGGATACAATTTGGTCATTGTTTGACATACATTGGTCCGTAATTCTCTTGGCCCCCTTGAAAAAAAGCCTTACACATCACCTGGGAGGAGTTTATTTCTTATACTCTTTTTAAATATAGTTCACATAGTGACTGCATTTCCGGTTTTTAAAGATGTATTTATTTATTTGAGAGAGAGAGAGAGTGCACAAGCAGGGGGTGGGGCAGAGGGAGAGGGAGAAGCAAGCAGACTCCCCGCAGAGCATGGAGCCCAGTGACAGGCTCATTCCCAGGACCCTGAGATCGTGATGATTTAACTGACTGAGCCACCCAGGAGCCCCTGTATTTCCATTTAATAGGTGAACCCTCTATGTCTTTTCTAATTCCTTAGACTACCTTGTCTCATCATGTCCATACCCATGAACATCTTATGGAAGGAGCTTTCAAGAGAGCTGTTAAACACTGAAGATATTGGGGCACCTGGGTGGCTCAGTGGGTTAAGCCTCTGCCTCCGGCTCAGTCATGATCTCAGGGGCCTGGGATCAAGGCCTGCATCGGGCTCTCTGCTCAGCAGGGAGCCTGCTTCCCTTCCTCCCTCTCTGCCTGCCTCTCTGCCTACTTGTGATTTCTACCTGTCAAATAAATAAATAAAATCTTAAAAAAAAAAAAACACTGAAGATAACTTATAGTTTGGGATAAAAGTTTTAAATTATGAAAACCTAGAACATTAATATTTCCATGAGGAAACACACAGGGACTTGCTAGACCTGTATGTTCTATAGACTTCTCAGAGATCTCAAGCCCTGGGAAAATAAATAAAAATTTAGTATGAGAAGGTTCTTTGCAGGTTTTTATAAAAGTCTGCAAAAAAGAAAAATAGCAACCTTGAATACCTACTATTTGTCAAGCACTTTACCTGCTTTAGCTTGTTTTGTCTCCTATTAGCCTTAAAAGTGTTACGAGTTTTGATTTACAAATAAAGAAACTGAGACTAAGTAATGCTAACTAATGAAGGCATGCCCTTATAGCTCATAAGCAGCAGAACCAGTATTCCAACTCTGGTCTCTATGGCTCTGAAATGTTGTTCTTTCACTGTATATCACTGCTTCTCTCGCAAAAGCCTGTCTGATACTCCCCTTTCCTCTGTCTTTTGAACTTGTCTTTCTCTCTCCCTCTTTAAGCTCAAGGGGAAGGCTTTTTAGTTCAACTCTTTCCCACCTGCCAAGATTCTGAATCTAATAATAAAATATTTTATTATTAAAGCCAGCATTTATTAAGAACTATGTGACCTAAGCCCTTTATAAACATCCTCTTTTTTAGTGTATGATAGGGGCAGATGTTTTAATAGGTGTTTACAGATTTGAAAACAAAGGTTTAAGGAGATGTAGCAATTGGCCTCAAATAAAATTGTTGGTTGTTTCTAAAGAAGAACATCAATTTCTATCTGTCTAATTATAAAACTTGTATTCTTGACCACGATGAAGAAATCTAGGACTGAGAAAGAAAATATGCGGTAAGACTTCTTTTATTTCAATTAGGAAGAATTTAATTGTATTCAATTCATACCTTTAAAAAAAAAAGATTTGCTTGTTGATCTTTACTCTAAGAAGTCCCTTTAACTTCTTGCTTTTCAAAAAACGACTTGTTCTGCACCTAGGAAAAACAAAAGCAAAAAAACCAAACCCAATGAAATGCTCCTGGAATTATGATAAACCACTGCCATCCAGTGGCCATCAAGGGAAACACATAGCAAATATTTTATGACCACAAATGACCATCAGCGCCATTATTTAAATATGAAAGGACACGTTGAGATTGAAGGGAAATGTTTAATAGTAAACATCTTTATGATTTTATTACTTATCCTGGACCTGAGCCATCTCAAAGTGAATAAACCGAGCCTGTGTGTGTTGTGATATAAATGTTGGTTTTAGAGACAATTAAAACAATTAAAAACGCAAATGAAAGGAAATGAACACACCTATGCAACTGTGAATTTCTCTTAGCATTTCTGTAAACTTTTGGGTTTGACACAATTTTTGTTAGCGTGTATGTCTCAAAATCATTTTTGAAATCACATGTGTGACTGCAATGCTGGACCAGAGGATCGATGCACACACTGAGCAAAACTAGCTGGCTGTTGGTTTTTGGAGCATAGATCTTACTGTTGAACACAGCCTCTTGAATTTTTTACTACGTGTAGATTAATGTGCACACTTCGCTTTTCATTATCTGCTGGCTTTGTTTTGTTTGCATGTTTGCTCACACTTTTTAAAAAAATTATTGGTTTATTTAAACCACTAGTGCCAAGACATCTATCCATAATGAAGGGCAAAACTCAGAGCTTTTGGATTCAAATATGTGTAAAATCATGAGTCAAAGGGACATTTGATTACTCAGTCAGCAAATATTTTTTGAGTTGTGGTGAGGTGCTGCATATACGGTCAAGGTATCATATTGTTGCCTTCAAAGTAATTACCATGCACAACAGAAAACAGAAACACAGATAGAGTGGGACATTGGAGATGTGAGCACCAGGCATGTAACACTGTCTCCCTATTTACCGGTGTCTCAGGAGGCCAACAAGGCCTTCACAGGTGGTAACCCGGCTGTCGCCAGATGAATGACTAGAGTAGCATAATTGAAGTAAGCGCAAGGTGTCACAGCACACCTAATCACACATTGAGAGCCCCCGAGAGGCTGTCTGGAGGAAGAAACTGGTCTAAGGTGGGATGAGGCCAGAGCAGGCAACAGAGTGGAGTGGAGCAATGTGTTTCAGACAGAGATCAGCGGGCAAGTGTGGAGGGGCCGGGAGAGGACCAGAGCACTATTTAATTCAAATCATTTGGAAAGTGAAGAAACTACAGGTAAGTGACTTGCTAAAAATCATACAATGGGGAGTGGCACAATCAAGATGACACAGGTCTTTGGATTCCCTCTCTAATCTATTTTGATTTATACTAGTGCAACCGTGAATGAGCTTTTCTTGGGTGGGGGTGGGGGGAGGAATGAGCTTCAGGTGTGACAGCAGCGAGCAAGGAAATAAAGGAGCTAATGAGAAAGATATGTGGAGGGAAGGACCTGCAGCATTCAACTAATGACTGGGCACTGAGGGACACTGAGAATGTTCAGCTTACCGAAGACAAAGGAATGAGGAGAAGCAAAAGTGAGCCACCAGCTGAAGCTTAAGGGCGCTGTGTCTGCGAGCTGCCCACCGTTCATGAGAGCTACCACTGTTAAAGAGAATGAGAACCACGCGGGAGAGGGACAGACAAGGAGGGCGGAATTGCTGAATGGTTGAGTAAGAGCCTCTGAGACATAACACATTGTAGGCAGAGTTTGTTCAAGAAACAGTTTTTGAGGGCCTAGACACAATGCCGCTTCTCAGAGACCCAAAGAAAATGGAAAGAAATGATTCCTTCTTTCAAGTAACTTAGATTCAGTTTGAAGATTTAAAAAGAAAAATGCAGAAATGGACTCTTTTTTTTTTTTTTTAAGATTTTATTTATTTATTTGACAGAGAGAGAGATCACAAGTAGGTGGAGAGGCAGGCAGAGAGACAGAGGGGGAAGCAGGCTCCCCGCTGAGCAGAGAGCCTGATTCTGGGCTCGATCCCAGGACACTGGGATCATGACCTGAGCCAAAGGCAGAGGCTTTAACCCACTGAGCCACACAGGTGCCCCAGAAATGGACTCTTTTAAAAAAAAAATTCTGGGATAGCAGGTGGCACGATGGGGAGACATCATGGTGCTTTGTGCCTTGTCCTGAATCTAAAGAAGTTCATGTTCGAGTTCCAATTCCTCTGCCCACAAAGCTGCCGACCCAGGCCACTGCGGATGCTGCTGGATGTGTTGGTTGTCTCACATTTGTGTGGTTATCCTGAAAATTTCTGGCTGAGGGAAGTGAAATAGCTTGAGTAAAATACGTCTTTTTAAAATTCTCACCAAAAATAGCCAGTTCAGCAAGTGGGAGGGTTGCCATCACTTGATCTGAGTGCCACGTCTTTTGCCTCTACAATGAGTGGGTTGGTCTTTCCACGACCCCTGTCAATCCTCTTCCTGCTTAGTATGTTAACATTGTCCAGCTGCTTTCCTTAGCGCTCAGGAAGAGGTAAATGGAGAAAAAGATCAACATGCTTTTTGTGGGCCCACCGATCAGGCTGGAAGGTGGGTCTCAGAAGCCTGTTGCTTTGGTCAGCTGGGGTCATTTGTGGATGGGCACCGACCTCCCACAGCTGGCCTGCACCCTGAGCCTTGGTGGTTGGTTAAGCAAAGCACTGCAGAGGCTGACCCACCCTTTATGGCTCCTCCTCCCTACTCGTGACCGGTAAGTAGCTTCCATATCCTAATGGGTGACCTGGCTCTTTCTCTGACATGGCTGGACTGCTGTTCCTAAAGAAAGCATATGAGGAGGACACTCTCCTTCTTTGCAAACTTGAGGTTAAAGAAGATGGGAAGCGAGTGGAGTCAGGCCTTGCAGAAACTCTTGGCCTCAAACTGGTTGAGAGAGCAGCTTATGCACAGATGGCTTTAGGAGCTCTTCTTGGCTGAAGGTAAGGAATTTATAGGAAAAAAAAAAATTGATAGGCGTGCCTGGGTGGCTCAGGCAGTGAAGGATCTGTCTCTGTTTCAGCTCAGGTCATGGTCACACGGGTTGTGGGATCAAGCCTCATACTGGGCTCCGTACTTAGCCTGGAGTCTGTTTGAGAGTCTTACCCTCTGCCCCTCTCCCCATTCTTGCATGCTCTCTCTCTCGCAAATAAATCTTTAAAAAAAAGAAATTAAAAAATTTGATAGAGCTATCAAATAGTTAAGTTGTACTTAATGTACAGTTTAGACCCTCAGTAGATATTTTTAGTAACGGCTGAGGGATTTTGTGATGACCACACACCCTTACGGAAGGTGGGGTATGCAAGACCCACTGAAATGTCAAAATGTTAACAACCAGTGAGAGGATTTTGCTCTGAAGAAGTTTTACAACTTGATGGTGAGTGACTCTGCTGAAAATTAATGGGGCCTTCACACAATAAGTAGTAAGCCAGGTTGATGAGTTCATGAAGTCAAGAAGAATTGACAACTCTAAGATTATGCCTCTGGGCACCTACATGAAGGTCTGACTCATAGAAATATGGAAGCTCTTTTAAAAATGAGGGTGATTATCTCAGTTCCAGACTTAGAAGTTTTCAGGTGAGAGAAAAACAATAGCAGGTCCTGGAATCTGAGCTCAGACAGGGGTTAGGTGCCAACTATAGCAGGTGGTAGAAGGTTCAAGACAAGAGTTACATCTACTTTTCTGTATAACTTTGGAGAAAAGTCTGCCATTGGTGACCGTGGAAAGTGTGTCTTCTATATAATGGAACATTCTAGAGACTGACTCAAGACTAAGCCAGTTACAAGAAAGGTCACATGGGAGGACTTGAAAAGGAAAAAAAAAACAAAGATTAGATTGGAGGGTAGAAAACACTACCACATCATCCAATAATTAAGGGGCATCTACTGTGTGCTGGACGATACAGTGAACACCGGGAAGAGAAAAAAAGATGAACTATGACCCACCCTTGATGGCCAACACTGGATGTGTTCTTCAACACTAAATATGCTAACATTAGTTAGCATTTATTAAGGAATCATTCTGAGTCAGCCAGAGCTCTGCATCCTCAATATATATTACCACATTTAATCGTTAAGTCCTTTCACAGGTAAAGGAAATGGAAAGGAGTTGTACAGAAGACAGTTGACATAACAGGCCTGACCGCTATCCTTTGAAAAGTCTGCTTACACAGTGGGCCCTTGGCTGCATCTGGAAACTGCACTTTGAAGGGTTCCCACCATTCCCACACCTCGTGAAGAGTGGCTCGCTATGCCTAACTGCTGATGCAAATAGTCTGGCTTGTGATGGACACCTGCTCTCCTTCTGGAAGCCTGGAATTTTAGTAGACACTAGGGAGAAGGTGCCTACCTGATCAGCCCCCATTAAAAACCCCCGAGCAAGGGGGTCTCTAATGAGCTCCCCTGCTGGCAAGATTTTACATGTGTTGTGCCAGCTAGTTGCTGCAGGAATTATGTGAATCACTCATGACTCCCCGGGGAGAGGACCCTTGGAAATGTGCACCTGGTTTCCTCCAGACTTTGTCCCAGATGCCTTTTCCCTTTACTTATTGTGGCTTGCTTCCTTTCACTGCAATAAAACATCCCCACGAATACAGTTATATGCTGAATCCTGTAAGTCCTTCTGGAGAAATGACATTGCAGTAGTCTGTGACCCTTCAAATCTGGGATGCAAAGACTTGTTTGGTTGGGAGAGAGAAGGGGCAAGTGGTGAGTGATTAGTTAAAACTGTATAACCCAATTCCTTGCTAAAATACTACCTTCTTTCCCTTTCAAACTCTGTTTTGCCTTAGGAGAGGAGAAGGAGAAACCGGTTTCTGGAGGCTGCTGGTCTTAACAAAGGAAAAGCATCAGCAAATGCAGTGATTCTCAAACTTGAGCATGTGCATTGGAATCACCTGGAGGGCTCGTTAGCGCACTCGGGGCCCCGCCCCCCGAGTTTCTGATTCAGCTGGTCTCAGGTGGGGCCAAGAATTTGCAGATCTAGCAAGAACTTCCTGAGTTCAGTGGACCACCCTCTGAGATCCACAGACCTACTAACCCACTGCCATCTCTGAAGGTACGCTGGCAAGGAGATGACACTCCACTTTGGGAGAAGAGATGTTTGTATCACAGGGTGCATCTTGGAATACAAATGCACAGAACAATTGATTCTGTCTATAGTTAGGTATTTGCTCATTTTTTAAATCGGGCTTTTCGACCCTTGAACTCAAAAATGTTTTCCTGAATTACTTCCAGTTTGCAACATTTGTACATTGGGAGAACGTCTAGAACTAAGAATAACTCAAGAAAATACTGGTATTCATTATTTGATGTGGATAGCTATATGTTTTGCATGTTAAATCTTGGGCTATATCATCTTTTAAGCCTCAAACATCAATCTGGTTCTTAAGCCTATAATATTCCTTCTCACTTTGAGTATAAAGCTAATGATTTAGAGTTCAAACAAAAGCACCATAAAATGGGATATTTAAAATGAGAATCGTTTTTCCCAGTTTTTGGTTTTGATGATTTAAAATTTATAACTAAGAGCAAACTTTGTTTCACACCTCTTTTCCTGTTAAGAAGATTAGAGGCCATGAGAACTGGCTTGCCTACTTCAAAGTCCATGCTGAGGTCCATGAACAGATTTGGATTTTGTCTGGCTGAATGGGGAGAGGGAGGGGGAGGTAGTGGGGGAAGTATGATATGTTAAGTCACACCCACAGAGATCAGGTTGGTTTCTCATAAGAAGTTGTTTAATTATTGCCTCTCCTGGGTGGCTCAGTCCTTAGGCATCTCCCTTTGGCTTAGGTCGTGATCCCAGGGACCCACATTGAGCTCCCTGTTCAGCAAGCCTGCTTCTACCTCGCCCTCTGCCTGTCACTCCCCGTGCTGTGCTCTCTCTCCTCTCTCTCTGTGAAATGGATAAATAAAATCTTAAAAAAAAAAAAAGGAAAAGGAAAAAAGTTGTTTAATTAGGAAGATTTCATGTTTTCTGTAAGTTGAACTGACCCTCATTCTTTTAATAGTGGATTCCTGTCCCTGATCTGAGGGTAGAACCTCAAAGCATTGATATGATATAGTTTATCACTTAATGCTGGGTGAGTTAATGACTTCAGATATACCTTTTTTCTTCTTTTTATCCTCTAGAAACAGAAAGTTGTTCTCATTCCATTGCTCAGTCCATGGCATATTTTATTCTTGCTAAACCCCTTTCCTTTGTTTCTTTGTTTTTTGTTTTTTTTGTGTTTTGTTTTTTTCTTAATCCTTTTTCCCTTTCTTCCCACCACAACACTCCTTTCCACCATGGACACTGACAAATGCTCAAACTAAGACTTTTTTCCTATTTTTTTTTCTTTTTTGGTTATCTAGTTTCAAACATTGTCAGCACATCGCTGGTTCTCGTCTTACATGCCATGACTTGTATCTTGAGGAAATTTCTATATCTCACTAGGCCTCAGATCTTCAATGAAGAATGAGGAATGCAATGATTAATTTTTATGTGTCAGCTTGCCTGGGCCTCCGGGTGCCCAGATATTTGGTCAAACACTATACTAGGTGCTTCTGCAAGGATGTTTTTGAATGAGATTAACATTTAAATTGGCAGACTGAGTAAAGCAGTCCTTCCTAATGTGGGTGGGACTTGCTCAGTAAGGCCTGAATTAAACAAAATGCTGACTCTTCCCCAAGTAAGAGAGAATTCTGCTGCCTACGAGCTTTCAGTCAGGCACATCAGCTTTTTCTACTTGATGATCTTCAAACTGGGACATGAGCTCTGCAGATTTTGGATTTGTCAGTCTCCATACTTGTGTGAGCTAATTCCTTATAATAAATCTGTTTATTGGTTCTCTTTCTCTGGAGAACCTTGACTCACACAAGGAGGTTGAGCATCAGGTGATCCAAAATCTTTGAGTTGTGGAGTTCTAAATAACGCTGACCAGACAACAATGTACAAAGTGTCTTCTCAAGAATCCTTTCAGTCTTGAAATCCTAGTTTATACGGATATTCATGTTTGCAGTCATGAGATGCAACATACACCTGACAGAACTTCAGTTCATAGAAACCCAGAATGGTTTTGGAAGGACATATCTGCAGTTAAATGAAAAGATAAAAACAGGAGCCATTCCTCAAAAGTTAAAAAGAGAGAATCATCATTTTGGGATTACCATGTTGTCTAACCTAGCTCCAAACCTAGGAAAATATTGGGAAAATGTGGTCCATGTAACCACCTCAATAAATCAGATACTACAGAGCAAGTAAACCTGACTCAACAAGGTAAGATGGGGATATGGCTGTAGTCAAAGCCAAGTCCCTGTCCCCAATCTCATAAAAGTGATTCTGGAAGAACAGAGTTCAGATCTGTTTAATGTCATTGTGTTCTGAGACGTGTTATGCATTGAATGTTTTCATCTTTCCCCAAATTCATATGTTGAAATCCTAACCTCCATTGTAAGAGGGGGCTTTGGGGAAGTGACTAGGTCCTGTGCATGGAGGCTTCATGAGTGCAATTAGTGCTTTTCTAAAGGGGAAGCCAGAGAGTTCTCTTGCCCACTCACCACCATCTGAGGACACAGAGAGAGGATGGCAGAGCACAATCAGAAAGAAGGGCTCTCATTAGAACCTGATTGGGCTGGCACCCTGATCTCAGACTTCTAGCTTCCAGAACTGTGAGAAATAAATTTCTCTTGTGTATCACCCACGTAGTCTATGGAATTTTGTTATTGCAGCCCAAGTGGACTGAGGTAGGGTGGTTGGAAGAGTATGCTGTCCAGTCAAGGGTGAGTACCTGTAGGTATTTGGTGTCTAAGAAACAACAAGCTGCCTTGGAGAAAGTAACTACCATATTTTCTATAAGTATTTGTACCACAGACTTTATGCATAGTATCTTACATCTCTTTAAAAAAAATCCTATTATCCTGGTTTGATAGAGGAGGAAACTGAGGCTCACAGATAAAGCAACTCCCCCAACTCACAGAGGCAATAAGGAAGCCAGGACACAAATCCAAACTCAAGCTTCCTCCTTTTGCACAGCACACTGAATAACAAATGTGGGACCTCCAAGAAAATTGTTCTAGTTTAAGGGAGAAATGGTTCAGATCTCCTTTAGAAACAGAAGAGTTACTGACCAATCATTGGAATTGGAGTTCAAACTTTTAAGCAATTAAAGAGATTTAATGAACATTTATTAAAGTCATTTTGACTGGATTGCCTCACTCCCTTTGATGATCTCTTTTATACCTCACTCATTACCTGTCCCTACCTAGCCACTGCTTTAAAATACAATAGTAATGGTAAGGAACACTTCTGGGGAGAGAATTCCACAGGAAAGAAAAGCAGAAAAAATAGACCCTGAAGTCTAATCTGTTTTTCTCCCATAACCTGCTCTGGAATTGATTCTGAAGAATGTGGTATTATACAATACATGTCCAAGTATTGACATGTATTACATATCAAATGCATGTCAAATACAAGATCAAAGACAATAGCTAGTGAACTACATAAATCAGTGTTTTCCCAAATTTTGGTCATGCTCTGTATTCATTATCTATTGTCACAATCTACTACTTAATAAAACCTCAGCAGCATAGGATAATAAATATTTGTTTTCACTCCTGCACCCATGGGTCAGCTGGATGATTTTGTTGATTCACACCAACTCCCAGCTGATCTTGGCTGAGCTCACTCACGCATTTGCAACTGGCAGGGGACCAGTGAGGGGACGATGCCTGGGAACTGGCTGACCCAGCCTGTCCACAGCTGGGAAGACCTAGCTCAGCTTCACTAGGTCTCTCATAATCCAGCAAACTAGGCTCTGCTTGTTCTAATTTCTTGGCAAGGTTTCTAGGAAGCAAAAATGTGTGAGTCTTCTGAAGTCTTGGTTTGGAACGAGCATCTTGTCATTCCCACCATGTTGTGTGGGCCAAAGCAAGTTAGAAGGCTAGCTCAGATTCCAAGGTGGGGAAATGGATGGGAGGAGTGACAGCATCACACTTTGAGCTAATGGGAACTATGGTTACAATCAGCCTACCACATTTATCCACCACCTTCGTGAATTTTGAGAAAATCCCCTTACCTTCTCATTAACGTGTCTGTTATTCATGATGTCCATGAATGTGTCTGTTATAGACAATAACATGTCTGTTATTCATGATGTCCATGCCATAACCATATTTATGAAATCATGGGTTTCAGATTATTATTTATGCACACTAAAATCATAACTAATAAATAATGGGGGGGGGGAACACACCACATACCAGTTAAAATTCTCTCAGTGAAACACATTGAATTAAGGTCATGTTCAGAAGCTTCTGTGGGATCCAGAGAGCAAGGAAAAAATCTCTAACATGTGGTGGGATATTCAAAGTGATGTCTCTAACAAATCTAGCCTCCTTGTTTTGTCTAAAGCATTGAAATTAATTCAGAGAAAGTTACTAGGAGCTTAAACCCTGTCTTAGGAGAGTTTGAAATCCAGGCTTGCAAAAAAATCATCTTGCCCAGCACACTTGCTATCCCTTAATGGGTAAAAACACTACGTATATCACACAGAGAATACGTAAAATGGTATTTCAGAATAGAGAGAGATCAAAGAAGAATGAGAAGTAGAAGAAGTCAGGAATGGAATTGACTTTGAGCAGACTATTTCTAATATGGCTAGGAGAGGAGGCAACCTTCAGCTAGGGAGGCTCTTGAAACCGGAAGAAAGGCCCCAAGGTTCCAAGGCAATCAATAAGCAAGCACAACTACAGCTCAGCAAAATGAGATAAATGATGTTTAGACCAACATCTTCCACATTATAGTATGTAGACTAGATGTCATAAAACTTGGCTTTGGTCCTCAATGGCATGGTCATTAGATGCATCCAAATTTAAGAGAGACAGGAACAATATAAAAGAGTTAAGAAATGGTAATGCAGTCTACTCACAAGGTAGGACAGCATATTTTGAACCCACATTGCTACTAACAGAGAGAATCTAAACACAGTATAAAATTCATTAGCCCGGGGCGCCTGGGTGGCTCAGTGGGTTAAAGCCTCTGCCTTCAGCTCAGGTCATGATCTCGGGGTCCTGGGATCGAGCCCGCATCGGGCTCTCTGCTCGGCAGGGAGCCTGCTTCCTCCTCTCTCTCTGCCTGCCTCTCTGCCTACCTGTGATCTCTGTCTGTCAAATAAATAAATAAAATCTTAAAAAAAAAAATTCATTAGCACGACAGCATTGGGAAGCTCACAAAAGACGTAGTTCTCTCCTATCCTGGGGGTCAACCTTGGTCTGGAAGCAGGTGGTCCTCCTTCTGACATGCCATCAGAAGATCAGTAGTGGCCTAACCCTATGTCACAAGGCCTACATCACTCAGCTCTCTTCACCTTATCACATAGGCATTGTATCCTCTCACATCATCGCAGGAAGAGGAAGTACAGTACAATAAGATGTTCTGAGAGAGAAGCCCCACTCATATAACCTTTATTACTGTATATATTGTTATAATTGTCCTATTTCATTATTAGCTGCTGTTAATCTCTTACTGTGCCTAATTTATAAATTAAACTTTATCATTGGTAGGTACGTACAGGAAAAAACATAGTATATGCAGAGATTAGTGTTATCTGCATTTCCAGACACCCATGGGGAATCTTGGAACATACCCCCTGCAGATAAATTTTGGGGGTGGGGAACTATTAAAGTAAAGAATTATCAGGTCAATATCCAAAAGAAGATAAAAGTCCAAAGAGGTGACCCTCGTTTTGGGGACAATATTTCCTCTGGGCATGTTAGCTACTAAGAACCTAACCAGCAGTTTTGAGACTCTCCTGGGGGTAAAGTCAACAGAAGTGGAGCGAAGCCAGGCCCACATTTTAGTCTGGGGCCTGAAAGCTGCATCCTAAATCACGTTCCCGTAAAATTGTCCATCCACACACCACAGCCTAACTTCAGAGCAGTTGTCTCTGAAGTAGAGTTGTGACCCAGGGCTGCGAGCATTTTAGAAATTTTGTTTTAAGTCTATTTTATTTTCCTTTTAGCTGAGTGCTCCTCCTACTGGACGCAGATGGAATTTCGATGAGAAAAGATATTCATGAAATTACCAAGGTAATATAAAATGACTTACCATGTGTGCTGCGAAGGGGAATTTTAGCTATCACATGAAAGAGTTTGGAGCAAAATATTGCATCTCTGTTCATTATAAAAACAAAAACAAACAAAAATAGAGCCTTTTTATAGGAGCCCAAATATGAGTCATTCATACATTTAGCTTTCTTTTGTTATCTTCTTTACTTGACAATCTGTTGAAATGAGTTTTCTAATGTGTTGTATGTGGGCGTTGGTTGCAAGATGTAGAACAAAGATCATTCTGAGTGGCCCATAAATTATCAAGTCCTATCGAGAGAAGCAGATCCAGTTTCTGAAGAAACAGTACAGTTAGCCTTGTGCCCTTAGTTTTGGCAGAGTTTGATTTTTATGAGATGGGGATGTTTCCAGAAGTTCTTCATACACAGTCTCCAGATATAACCAAGAGTAGGCTCTGCTAGGCAACAGAAGTGACTTGTAACACATAACACTTACTATGTTGGTTTATAATCTGCTACTCTGTTTAAAATATCCTGGTGTGTCTTCCTGTTTAATTCATTTTTTTGATTCTCAATATGTCAGAACAAAATGTTCTCATTCTTCCATCTTTGGGGACACAATTCTTATTTGTGTAATTTTAATTAGTACTTGTCTACTCTGTTCTTTACACTATTTTCGATGTGGGCTGCAGTGTTAAGGGATGAAACAAAGCATGAGGCGCCAGAGGCTGACTTGCAGAAAGGAATGGACCTAACGTACTCACGTGTATTCGGTGGAAAAATCTGCCATGGTTGAATATTATAGTACAATGTACTAAACATGAATCTATATGTCACATATTCAAAAACCATTTCAGATATTTAGTAAAGCCAGTTGAGAATAGTGCCCGTAAAAGAAAAGATCACAAGCAACTCTAATCAGATTAGATACAAAATGTCCTTTCCCTCCAGACCTTCTATGATGATTAATTCTACGCCTCAATGTGGCTGGACTATGGTACCCAGTTCTTTAGTCAGACAACAATCTAGGTGTTGCTACAGATTTTTTAAATGTAATTAAGATTTGAGTCAGTAGACTATCCTCCAGAATGTGGGTGAGCCTCATCCAAACAATTGAAGGCCTTAAGAGCAAAGACTAAAACTGTCTAAAGTAGAAGGAATTCAGTCTTCCAAGCGCATTAGAGAATTTCTACCTGAATTTCTAGTCTTTGGACATAGGCTCTTAGATGAATTTCCAGGTTTTTTCTGCTCTATGGAGTTCAGACTTGCTTGCCCCCATGGTCACGTGAAGCAATTCCTGAAAATAATTCTTTCCCTCTATATACATATGTATATAACCTATTGATTCTATTTCTCTGGAGAACTCACTAACACACCTTCCAAGCTAGAGAATGCAGATGCCTGCAGTAAATTTCCAATAGGCCTTTGTAGTTCAATGTGTAAATTTATACAATGTATCTAGCATGCATTCACAGAGTGATAGTGTAATATTGTGTCTTTGTATTTTTTAAAACAAGTGTAGAGTACCACATACAATAACCTACTTATATGTATATTTGTTTTGAATTCTCCAAGAGGATATGTCCTTTTGACTCTCCTGTTTCTTCTCTCTGTCTTATCTTAGTGTTGCTTTCATACTAATTCTTAAAGAGAATGAAGGTTATTCTTTTCCTCTCTCTCTCTCTTTTAAATATTTTATTTATTTATTTGACAAAGAGAGACACAGTGAGAGAGGGAACACAAACAGGGAGGGAGTGCGCAGGGAAGAAGCAGGCTTCCTGCTGAGCAGGGAGCAGGGAGCCCCATGTGGGGCTCAATCCCAGGACCCTGGAATCAAGACTTGAGCTCAAGGCAGACGCTTAACAACTGAGCCACCCAGGCACCCCTATTCTTTTCCTGAGTAAATGAAAGAATTATAATCATGTATCTCATGGTCCTTTGTAGATTTCAGGCCAATGATTTTTATTTTCTTCTTTCATAAAAAAAAATAACAACTGGAATTATTTTTTTCTATTTTGAAAACACTAAATTATAATTTGTTTAAATCTATGGAAAGAGGGGCGCCTGGGTGGCTCAGTGGGTTAAAGCCTCTGCCTTCAGCTCAGGTCATGATCCTAGGGTCCTGGGATCGAGCCCCACATTGGGCTCTCTGCTCAGCAGGGAGCCTGCTTCCTCCTCTGTCTCTCTGCCTACTTGTGATCTCGGTCTGTCAAATAAATAAATAAAATCTTAAAAAAAAATAAAAAAATAAATCTATGGAAAGAAATACTGCCCATTCTCTAAAACAGTACCCAAAGAATTATTTTAGAGCACAATTTAGCAAAGGCTTGAGTGTTAGGGCCATCATAAGGGTAATATCTGGTGGCAAAAGAAAACAAAAATAATTTGTTGAAAAAGAAAAATGAGTTAAGAACAGAGAAATCTAGAAGAGAAATGTTCAATGAATGTATGAAGACAGGTTTTGATATTTTCATCCTCAACTCTCTTCCTGTGTGGCCAGATGGAGAAAGACATGAGTTTCAGACAATAGGATGAAAGGATTCTAAAAGGGACACAGAGTTGTTCCTTAATTCTTCCTTGTAACCTAATGAGACTGAATATATCACTGATAGTTGTGATGGAAAATAAACCAAGTGTAGGCAGCTAAGAGGGGGATACAGCAAGACTGAATGGAGAGCAACTGACGAATGTTCAGAATCACACAATCCATTAAACTTGTAATTTTTTCAAATGTGTTTCTTTATATAGTCACTTGGAGTTGATGATTATTGATATTAGTTTTTCAAACACACATGAGAAAGTTTTAACCAAGTTTTATAAGTACCAATGCTCGCAGTACAGCATGAGAGAGTTTTATCTTAGCGACCGGCATTGGTGATCTAAACATGGTTCAGCCTTGCTTGAGAACCCTAAAATCTGTTCTTATACAAACCCTTCAGGTTTTCCCAATACACATCAGCAACTCCTTGATTCTTCTCCATGTATATGACATCAATCGAATTTGTAAGGTTTTATTTGTAGTTCATGTCTTTTGCTATACTGACACCTAACTCTAGGAACAGGTCTGGGTAAAGTAAGCATGGGGAGTGACACACGGTAATGGGCTTCCTCTTTAAGGACTTCACTGAGGTGTGATTGTAACACAATAATCTTCACGCAACCAGGAAAGAACCATCAGGCCAGAAAGGGGAACCTGCTTCAGAGGACAGGAGATGTTTACTGGAAGGTGGGCAAGAACCCCCCTAAATATCCCATTTCAAGATCTCCAACTGAGATGTTTGAAATGTATCATTCCTTTTTTTCGAACCATTGAATTCTATCAGAAGGCACCATACCACCATGCAACCCTTGAAATCCTGCTGTCATACTTCGGTGACAGCAACATTGTTTCCTAGAGCTTGTTCCCAAATGAACACAGGATGACTGATTGGAAGTTTCCCAACTCTTTCCCCTCAATTAGCATATTTCCCTACCAGTTCATTATAGGACTTGTAACTGTTCGCACCTGGACTAGATAATTCCATTTTCTCCATATTTCCCTACGGATATTTTGCTTGTGTTGGTCCATGTTCTGTATCAATTAGGACGTTGTCTTACAATAAGTAGCAGAAATATGCTGTAGCTAGCCTAAGGCAATAGGTAGGTAGGTAGGTAGGTAGGTAAGTAGGGAGATTTGAGAACACATATGTATTTAAGAATACATACATGCACACACACTTAAGATGTATACTTAAGCATATACATATGCACATATGCATATGTGTATATAACACACATATAATTACATGCATGCTATCAGGAGCTAACTCTACGGATAGATCTAAAGAGGCATCTCTCTTTTTTTTTTAAGATTTTATTTATTTATTTGAGAGAGAGAGAGAGAGCATGAGAGGGGGAGGTTCAGAGGGAGAAGCAGAACAACCTGCTGAGCAGGGATCCTGATGTGGGACTCGAACACGGGGCTCCAGGATCATGACCTGAGCCGAAGGCAGTCACTTAACCAATTGAGCCACCCAGGTGCCCCGGAAAAGGCATCTCTTAACACCTCATCTAACCCAGATGTGGCACTGATGCTCAACTAAATTGCCTCTATCCTTGTATGTGTCACAGAGTAAATATTCCAAGTCATGGGTGTAAATATCCAATGGCAGAGATTAAACTATTATCACCGCCTGAGTACGAGGGTGTACCCTGTAAAACTTTAGGTATTTTTACACCAGCACAGTCTCCACCTTGACTAAAATACCCTTTAGCTCAGCTTACTTGTACATGCCTTTGAGAGAACTCTGAATTACTTCCATCCTGGACACGTCTTGGCCTTCCCCTAACAAGGATCAAGAGCAAGTTTTTACTTTTCTCATTGTTATTGTGCAGTCATCATGAACATATTAATTTGTGTTGATTTACAAGCCAGCAGTCAAACGGCTGTCACAATAACCAAAGCTAAGTCTCCTTTGATCACAGAATCATCAATAATATTCATTCGCTGTTCTCTGGCATGCAACAATTACTTTTCTACTACAGAAAGGCTGTCTTAATTGGACTCCTATTTCCTGTTTCCCAGGCATTTTGAGTAGGAGGAGAGCAGACCTTCTCCATCATCCAACGCAATGATTTGCATCATCTTAATTTACTTGGAGCCTTACACCTCCTAAATCCTGATTGCCGACATTCCAAACTATGGGGTGGGGCAAATAGCCAAGTTGTTTTAATTCCAGAAACTGCCTGATGAAGTTTGGTTAAGCCTCTTTTATTTACACACCCTCATGAAGGGTGGGAAAATTTTGAACTCCGTGCAGTAGTTCATATGTTATATTGATTGAATGTGTAAGTGATCAAAACACATTTGTTTGCTTGGTTTTGACATTTCCAGATGCTTCGTGATAGTTTTCTGAACACATGTAGATAGAATACTAAGTAGACCTTATTCATCGCTTGCTCCCAACAAGGTTGAAGAAACAAAAGTTTGCAATATTAAGGAGTGGAAGATCATATAGTGAGTACCAAATGAGTATACAGGTAACAACGGAACAAATTCTGCATTTGGTGGTGGTAGTGGTAATGATGAGTTAGCCCTGTCCTCCAAATTCTGCTTCAGAGAGAACAGAACTGTTGTTTTATTTTTTCTTATGTTTCCTTTTCTTATTATTTTGATGTGTAATACTGCTAGATAAATGTTTCTGCCTTCATTAACATAGGGGGAGATACCTAAAGATGGATTCTGCTATTATCAGAAATATCTGTTCAAGCCCAGACAGCCCCAAAGCTGAACCTGTTGTGTGTGTGTGTGTGTGTGTGTGTGTGTGTGTGTGTGGTCCCTTGGGAGTTAAATACATATGATATGGTATTACACTCGAGCTTAAGACTTTGGAGAGAAAGTTCCCAAATTGCTATATTCAGGTAAAAATGTCTGGGAATGTGACATGGGGCATTACAATTTTCTTGCCCAAAGCCTGAGAGGAACTGTACCTGTTTTCAGAATATACCTCCATCTGGAAGTTAAAAATCCAAATAAAATGGTTGATTTTATGGGACTATCTGTGTTCATAACTTAAGCAGAGCTCTGGAGTCATATAAATAAAGAAAAAAACATCTTTTTAATAAACTGGTGTTGCAGGATTTACCCGTATGATCTCCAGGGCATCCTCCCTGTAGCCCTCTGGGGAAGTTTTATGAGTGTGAAAGAATGAGCAATAAAATCTTGCTGGACTCATTCATGCTCATTCCCCAGCACCTAACAAGCTGTTTGATAGACACTAACACTTGAGGATTCCTAAGTGTCAAGCACTGTACTAAGCAGATGATGGGCATGTGGGTGTGGAAAGAAAGGACATTCTTCAGAATATTTCTGCAAACCCTAAATGCTTCTAATGGGGTTAAAATTTCATTCTTAAATCACAACTTACAAAAAGTTTCTGGAATCCTATAACACAGTGTCACCACTACATTTTTTCTTTGAAATCCATAATATAATAAAGACTCATCCTTAAGCTAAAAATACTGGGTAAGAAAGTGGAGAAAAGTAAATTCCACAGAATTTTTGGTGCTATTCATTAATGGAGAAAGCAGTAAGAGGAGGAGCCTTACACTATATTTCCATTGTTCTTGGTTGTCCTGGAAGGTTGTCAAGGAGTAGTATGATCATTTGGAAGAACATCAAGGGAGGAGTCAGTAAAAACAATGAAGGAGATATGATTTGTGATGTAATCTCACCCTTATCAAATAGGAATTTGAAGGGCTGGCAAATGTCGAAAGATATTGATGTACAGATATTTCTAGTTACTCCTAAGACATTAGTTAATGAAATTTATTAGGGAAAAAAAAAAAACAACCGTTGTCAGAGACTTCTGGTTTCTGGTTTGACATATAAGCTTAGAAGTTGCCACTCTAGGGCGCCTGGGTGGCTCAGTGGGTTAAGCTGCTGCCTTTGGCTCAGGTCGTGATCTCAGAGTCCTGGGATCGAGTCCCGCATCGGGCTCTCTGCTCAGCAGGGAGCCTGCTTCCCTCTCTCTCTCTCTCTGCCTGCCTCTCTGTCTACTTGTGATCTCTCTCTGTCAAATAAATAAATAAAATCTTTAAAAAAAAAAAAAAGAAGTTGCCACTCTATCCTGACACCAAGCAAAGCTGAGCAAACTGAAAAATCAATAGCCCTTCTTAGATCCCTAAGAGAAGTAAAATTACAGTGAGTGCCTGTCTCCAAAATGAAAGAGACAGACAGACAAACTGAGTGAATCACCACTTAAGGGAGCAGAAAACTCCACGAGAAGCCGTCCCGTGTACCTGAACTGTAATTGATGAATTGCTGGAAGTTGAGTGTGGACAATTCAGAGAGATAAAAATGCCTTAGGGACCCAGGCATCAGTGGGCTCCACAATTCTGTAAGTTTCACCTCCGGGAGGAGAGCACACCTTCTCCATCATCCAACACAATGGTTTGTATCATCTTAATTTAGTTGGAGGCTTACACCCCCTAAATCCTGATTGTCAATATCCCAAACTGTGGGGTAGGGCAAATAGCCCCTAAAATCTCAAAATAAGTAGAGGACAAATATCTCCTTGTGCTTCCACTTCGGTTGGGGTGGGGGGTGCTGGAATCATGAAACAATCTCCTCCTTTTTTCCCTAATAAGGTCTGCCCTCAGGAGAAGCTATTTAACCTGATATGATTTTATCTGAGCCTAACTGACCTGTGAGAAGGGAAATAACCAATTCCAGTCCTCTCTAGCCATCCTGTTTCACCCAAGGGGTGAAGTTCCTAGTCTAGTGCGTAGGCTGACTTAAGGACTGAGACCTAATAATCACTATAGAACATTTCCATCCCTCCCCCTGCACACTTGCCCACTACATTACTAAAGGCTGGTTCATGGCAGTTCCTTTTACCCTACACATGATGTCCTGCTATGAGAAAAATAACAAGGCATGCCAAAGATGACAATAACAACAACAACACAGTTTGAAGAGACAGAGCAATCATCAGAACCAGACTCAGATGTCACAAGGGTGTTGGAATTATCAGACCAAGAATTTAAAACAACAATGATTAATATGATAAGGGTTCTAATGAATAAAGTAAACAGTATTCTAGAATAGAAAGGAAATAAAAGCAGAGAAGGAAAATATAAGAAATCACCTGAAGAAAAAAGTGCCAGAGATCAAGAATACTCTAACAAAAATGAAAGACACCTTTGACTGGCCTATTCACAGGTTGAATGGTGGAGGAAAGAATTTCCCTAAAACTTCCAAAACTAAAGAACAATGAGAAAAGAAGACTGGGGAAGACCAGGGCAAACTATCTAGGAACTGTGAGACAACTACAAAATGTATAATGTATAGGTAATTTAATGTATATGTAATGGAAACACCAAATAGACAAGAAAGAAGTATTTGAAGAAAATAGACAGAATTTCCCCCAAATTAATGCTAAATACCAAACTACAGTTTGAGGAAACTCAGAGAAGACCAAGTAATAAATGCAAAAACAAAAACAAACAAAACAAAACAAAATAAAACAAAAACCCAAAAACCAAAAAATAAATAAGATTATATGTAGGCATATAATATTCAAACTACAGAAACTCAAAAATAAATAAAAGATGCTGATAGGTGCCAGAGTTTAAAAACACCCAACCAAGAGAGGAATGGAAATAAGAATTACATTTGGCTTCTCAGAAATTGTGCAAGCAAGAAGAGTGGGCTGCAATATCTTTTTTTTTTTAAGATTTATTTATTTATTTTAGAGAAAGAGAGCACAGAACTGCAAGCAGTGGGAGGGAAGGGGCAGAAAGAGAATCTCAAGCAGACACCCCGCTGAGTGTGGAGGTTGACTCGGGCTCATTCTCAAAACCCACGAGATCATGACCTGAGCAGAATCCAAGAGTCAGGCTCAACCAAATGAGCCATCCACCCACCCCATGGACTGCTGAAAGAAAAAAAGTGCTGAAAGAAAAGCACCAACATAGAAATCTGTAATCTGGGGCGCCTGGGTGGCTCAGTGGGTTAAGCCGCTGCCTTCGGCTCAGGTCATGATCTCAGGTCCTGGGATCGAGTCCCGCATCGGGCTCTCTGCTCAGCAAGAAGCCTGCTTCCCTCTCTCTCTCTGCCTGCCTCTCTGTATACTTGTGATCTCTCTCTGTCAAATAAATAAATAAAATCTTAAAAAAAAAAAAAAAAAGGAAGAGCATCAGAGAATGAGTAAGGCGAAGGTAAAATAAAAACTTATATTTTTCTTATTCTTAATGTATGTGACAGATCCTAACTTGTTCAAAATAAAAACAGCAACAATATATTCAATTATATGTATGTTTACTTATGTTTACAAAGAAGTGAAATGAATGACAGCAATGATACAAAGGATGGGAGAGAAGAATTAGTTTATTTTGTTATTATAAGGTACTTAACACTACCCATGAAGGAGTATAGTGTTATTTGAAAGTGGACTTCAATTAGTTATGTGTATATTGCAAACTATAGAACCGAAACTAAAAGTCAAGAAAGAAATATAGCTGGTATGTTAAAAAAAGGAAGGAAAGAAAATGGATTTACATAAAGTGCTCAAAAGGCAGAAAAAGACTGGATGACAAAAATAGAAATAAAGAATAAGGACAGCAATAGGAAATAGTAATAAATGTGGTAGATATTAATCCAACTGTATCTAGAATCACTTTCAATATCAATGCTCTAAATGCATCAATTACAAGACAGAGATTGTAGAGTAGATCAAAAAACAAGATGGCTATATGTTGTCTACGAAACATCCACATAAATGTAAAGCCACATATAGAAATAAAAGTGAATGGAGAAAAATATAGCATGCTAACACTAACCAAAAGAAAAAGGAAATAGCTATATTAATTTTAGGCAGCAGACATCAGAGCAAGGAGAGTCAAAAAGGATAAAGAAGAACACTGCATAATGATTAAGTGTGTCAATTCCCCAGGAAGACATAACAATTCCTAACGTGCTTGCCCCTAACAACAGAGCATCAAAATATGTGGGCCAAAAACTTACAAAACTGCATGAAGAAATAGATGATCCACTATCATAGTTGGAGACATCAATACCCCTTTACCAGAAATGCAGAACCAGTATTTCAGAAAACAAGTAAGGACATAACTGAACTCAACACCACCATCAATCAACTGGATAGAATTGACAGCTGTACACTACTTCACCCACATCAACAGAATACACATTCTTCTCAGCTCACTTGGAACATTCATCAAAATAGGCTAATGCTGGCTCATAAGACATACCTTAGCAAATTTAAAATAACAGAAATCATACAATATCTGCTCTCAGACCACAATAGAATTAAATCAGAATCAAACAGAAAGATAGCTGGAGAGTTCCAAAATAGCTGGAGATTAAAAGAACACACTTCTAAAAATCACATAAATCAAAGAAGAAATCTCAAAAGAAATTTTAAAATATTCTGAACTAAATAAAAATAAAAGTGCAGCTTATCAAATTTGTGGGATGAGTGAAAGTGGTGATTAGAGGGAAATTTATAACATTGAATGCACATATTAGAAAAGAATTCCCAAAATCAGTAATCTAAGCATTTGCTCTATAGAACTAGAAAAAGAGAGTGAATTAAATCCAAAGAAAAAAGAAATAATGAGAATTAAAGCATAAATCAATGAAATGAAACTAAGAAAACAATAGAGAAAATAAACTAAATGAAAAACTGGTTCTTTGAAAATATCAATAAAATTGATAGATAAGCCTCTCCCTAAAAAAGAGAGAACACAAATTACTAAGAGCAGAAATGAGAGGGGTACATCACTACAGATCCTTTGGACACTGAAATAACAATAAAGGAGTAAATAACTCTCAGTCTGCAAATTTGACAACCTAGATGAAATGGACCAATTCCTTAAAAGACATAATCTGCTAAAACTCACACAAGGAAAAATAGACAACTTGAATAAAGCTGTATCTATTAAAGCAATTCAAACAACCATGCCAGACAAAAAAAGCTCTGGGCTTTGCTGTGTTCACTTCTAAATTCTAACAATCATTTGGGGATGAAATTATACCAATTCTCAATCTCTTTCAGAAGATAGAAGCATAGGAAATACTCCTTAATTCATTCTATTTAGCCAACATTACCCAAAACCAGACAATGACAATTACAAGAAACGAAACCACAGACCAATATATCTCATGAACACAGATGCAAAAATCTTTAACAAGGCATTAGCAAACCAAATCCAACTCTCAATTTTTCTGTAAATATAAAACTGCTCTAAAAAAGAAAGAATATTAGTAATGTAAATTTTTTAAATAATTGGTTAAAGTTTTAAAAAATAAAAAATACTCTACTGCCCTGTCAGAGTTATTGAAACCAGCTCATGGACATGATCTCATTGCCATATTCTCATAAGAACAACCTGTCACAAATGCTCTTGTTGCCCCTTAAAAAAGGTTTCTACTGAGAGTTTCCTTATGTGCCATTTGGTTAGTATTGGGCTAGCGGTAGTCACTGGAGTCTCCACTGGGTTCTGTGCAGGTTTCTCTTGTTGAGTTGCACTAGGAGGTGCAAGTTCAGAAGATGCCACGGTCCATGATGCTGGAGCAATGGTAATGCAGAAGTGGGGATGAGAGCCAAGACGGTGGTTGGGGTTTGAGCTTCAGTTACCACTATGGATGAACCAACTGGAACAGTCATTGCAGGACTAGATCACCAGGTTGTAACTGGGGCTGCCATTGTCTCTGTTTTGCCATTTGTCACCATAACCACTGCAAACATTTCCACATTGTGATTATATTCTTTGAGGGAAGCATCATCATTAAGGATATCATCATCATTAAGGGTTTTGTGTGCAGAAACTAATATTTGTCCCACTATCCAAAATAGTGGCATCATTCAACTTCAGTGTTATTACTGTAACCAATTCCAAAAGTCCTAATTACCTACACTAAGCTGAACTCTAGTACTGTCGTATATCCAGACAATGGAATATTATTCAGCACTAAAAGACATGAGCTATCAAGATGAAAGACATGGCAGACCCTGAGGATAACTATGGACCATCTCTCCAAAGATGCATTTGTATATTTTACATACTCATGGAAATCTATCAAGGGGCAGTAAAGAATCCTGATCTAAGGAGCACCTGAGTGGCTCAGTCAGTTAAGCATCTGACTCCTGATATCGGCTCAGGCCATGATCCAGGGTCGTGGAGTTGAGCTCTATGGGGTATCTGCTTGAGATTCTCTTGCTCTGGCCCTTCCCCTGCTTGCATGTATACTCTCTCTCTAAAATAAATAAATAAATAAATCTTACCCCCCTGCCAAAAAAGGAGGAGTACCTGGGTGGTTAAGTCAGTTAAATGTTTGCCTTCAGCTCAGGTCATGATCTCAGGGTCCAGGGATAAAGCCCCAAGTTGGGCTGCCTGCTCAGTGAAGAGTCTGCTTCTCCCTCTGCCCCGACCCCCACTTATGTACTCTTTCTTGGATAAATAAATAAATAAATAAATAAATAAAAGAATCCTGATCCAAAGTTTAAAACAGTGCTTCTCAACCCCTTTTCACATCATGTCATCCATGGAAATGATGATGAAAACTCTCCCTTGCCTTCTAGTTGTCTATGGCATACAGTCCCAATTCCCGAGCATGGTGTCAAAGACTTTAAGACTTCAGGCATCCTCCTCTTTTCTAGGTTTCTACCACATGTTTTTCTGTGATTTTTTAACATTGAAATGTTATTTTATGTCTCAAATGATTTACATGTGCTATCTCTTCTTGCTGTCATGCTCTCCTTCCTATTCTTGCCTTGAAAGTTTCTGTTCCTCCTCAGGTCTGTTTCTCAATGAAACTTTGCCTGAGGTCTCAAGACAGACTAAGTTGAACCCATCCAAAAGTTCCCATGTTGCAAACTTAGAAGATAAGTAACTCCTGGAGAGCTAATGCGCAACCTAGTGATTATAGTCAATGATAGAGTATTATTTACTTCAAAGTTGTTAAGAGACTAGATCTTAAATATTCTCACCGCAAAAAAAGAAATGGTAATTATATGATGTGATAGAAGTATTACCTAATGTTACAGATGTAACACTGCAATATAGAAATATATCAAATTAACATATTATAATACCTTAAACGTACACAATGTCCTATGTCAATTATTATCTCAATAAAAACATGATAAAACAAATTTCGAAAAAGTTCCCATGAAGCTAGTAAAACTTATCCTGCTTTTCAAGTGTATGATAAGTGCTTGTTAACTTATTTGTCTCTCCCTTTAGACAGCATCTTTTTTTTTTCTAAAGATTTTTATTTATTTTACAGAGATCACAAGTAGTCAGAAAGGCAGGCAGAGAGAGAGAGGGGGAAGCAGGCTCCCTACCAAACAGAGAGCCCGATGCAGGGCTCGATCCCAGGACCATGAGATCATGACCTGAGCCAAAGGCAGAGACTTAACCACTGAGCCACCCAGGTGCCCCTAGACAGCATCTTTTGAAGGCCAAGATCTCAGCTTAATTGTTAATTTCAAGGTGTAGAACAAGGTGGAACAGAAAAAAGCAATGATATTAAATATGCCTGGATTAGTCTTCCAGCTTCCCCTATTTAGTGGTGTGACCTTAGCAAAATTGTTTTCTCAGAAGTTCAGTTTTCTTCTTTACAAATACAAGAGAAAGCTATCTTGACTGGGTCAGCTCCTGACAGATAAAACATCATTTCTGAACAAAATGCAGTGTGTATGTGCGTGTGAGCACCTGTGTGTGTATAATTATCAGATTTTCAAAGGACTATTTTAATATTTAATGATTTTTTAATTTTTATTGTCAAAGGTCTTATCTCTGCATTGACAAAGTCTGCTGTAATTATGGATACTTAAAGTAATTATGAAAATGAAAAACTGACTTATGAAATATATTTGTAGTTTTCCTTCAAAATAGAACTTCTGAAATGTGTCCTTTGATGATCTGATTTAAGTCATTTGCTTAACTTGAATTTTAAGATCAGTGATGACCATTCAGAGAACCCACTAGAATATCATAGCATCACAGTGAGTGAATACTTAGACAATACAAAGACAATAAGAGGGTTAATTATCTGAATTAATCAAATCAAAGTCAAAATACAGAATTACAGTAAAGTCAGAAGTTGGAATAGCAGATCTGACAAGTGAACCAAACTTGTGCCTGGTCTATATGGAAAAATTGATTTAAAACTAATCTAGTTCCCAGGATTTCTTATTCCTTCCAAGCCACTGGTATATTATGGAGAAAAACTAAGAGGAACAAGCTGTTATGATCAAGATTTAAAACTAAGAATTGCACAAAGGCCATGGAAATCCAAAGTCATTCTCAAGGAGGAAATTTGTTGCCAGGCCCATGAAAAAAGGATATTTCAGTTTAAATTCAATATTTGGTATCTCTTTGCTATAAAGTAACTGCAAATCAATGTACTTTAAGTGTTACATTTTAAAAATACAACTCAGATCAAAATGTAAAATTTATCCTCCTTAATTTTTTTTTACCTTTAGGGATTTGAATTTCCTTTTGCTCTATACATAAGGAAAAAAAGAATTAAAACCAAAGTTCCCATTTTAAAAACACACCTCCACAATATGAAATTTGGTTGTTCTCAAAGAGTAAAATTTTTGCCAAATGGATGACAAGCTGTTGTCAAGGCATAATGGGAAGCTTCTGTGGGTGTGTACAAGGGATTTAATGCAGAAGAGTTACATCACATTTTGAGTGCACATACTCTTTGAAAGAATCCAAATTTCAAAGTGTTTACTAACATTTCTCAGTAACTGTGGCATTTATTCATAGATGTCCAATATAAGCCTAGAGCGTTCGTTAACCCTAGAGACATTAACTTTTTAAAGAAATATCAAAATCATTTTCATTTTTATCGAATTACTGTCTTGGAATCTAAAATAACTCAGTATGTCAAATAAATAAAAACATGCCTATCTTGATAAATTATTAATATTTACATATTAATACAATGAGAGTTCCCAAATACTAAGATAACAGGAATGAATAGTAGGGACACAAGGCTTACAGATCATACTGTGACCAATGACAAAGACTGTGCATTAGTTAAGCTCCAGAACCTTCTCTTAGGCCCATCTATGAACTTCCTTATAAAATCTGGTTTCAGCAAGAACCCTGCTAGACCAGTTTAGCAAGAGTCTACCATCCTTTCTATCTGTTCAGCCTTGATATCTCCTCAGGTTTCTCATCTTCCAGCATCACCCAAGCAATGTCCAATCATCCTGGCATGCGTTCAGCAAAGATCCTGTTAGGTCAGTTTTAGAATCTCCTTTATCCCTGATGTTTTCTCTTAGTAAATCTTCATCTACTTCCCTCTACCCTGCTTCTTGGCTGAAGATTCCCACTTGCCCACACTGTACTCGGGAGTTGAGCTCTGTTCTACAAGGAGGTCTTTCTTCCCCTAATGAAATAGTTCTGAATAAAATGGCTTTAACTACTATCCAACTCTTTGTTGTTGTTGTTGTTGTTGTTGTTTTTAACACCAAGATCCTTTGTATTTTTTTTATGTTTTTGGATATTTTTTGTATTTTTATATATATTTCCTTTTTGTATATTTTTATTATTGAATTCTTACAGCAACCACTAAGTATGCTTTATTATCCTCATTTCAAGTTTAGAGACTAAAAGATAGAAAAATCATGGTTTATTGAAGACCAAGTAACTAGTTAGTGGTAGAGTGGTAAAGACAGAACTCAAACCCAGGGTTTTTGTGGATTTTTTTAAAGTCCTACTCATTTCAAAAGCTGTGTCGTTTCTAATTTTTACCCAGCATTTCAAAAATTTTCCCAAATATAGAAAACATACGATCAGTTACATTCAACAGATAATTTTTACAGTATGGAAGTTGTAAATAGCTTCCCATTCTAAGATATAGTAACTTTATCCTAGTATCTGGAAAGAAGCCATCATTAGACAAGGGAGTTCCCAGAACCAAGCCAAAGCAGAATCCTTGAAAACAGAATCATATAAACCTTTCATTTGATATCCTCTGGGGAAATAAGTGAAGAATCTTCATCCCACATGGTAATGCACCCTGCTGACCATCCCATCTTTGGGAAGGGTCATGTGCATTCCTGGAATGTTTGAGGTCGTTATGAAAGATTGGCCACATTCCCATCCACACCCATAATTAAGGAAAATAATGTTCATATTCAGCTAGCTGGTGGTTAGAAACTAACCCTTTATAACATAGAGCTCTGTTCCATCCCTGAACTTACAAAATAGCCTGTAGCAGTAGCCTATATCACTGATTTCTTAAGAAACTCATTTTGTTGTTGATAATGATGACTTATTGTCATTAACCTCATAATAGTCAGGTAAAATAGTTCAAGAAATTATTTGACTCTCAGGCTTAGGAGTGAAATATTTTACCTCCAATCTGAGAAAGTTATTCCTCATATGGAAGCGGAGCACTGTAGAGTACATACTTAGCATAACTTAGGTGGGGTCATACATGTCTTTCTGGTTTGCTGGGATTTGTGTTTGAGGAGTCAAGAGAACCCATTCCATGCACTTTGTTAATTAGGGATACTGTATGCAATATCACATTCTTGCTGTTTACCTCCTCAAACTATCATTTCTATCACATATTCAAATAGGCAGAGTAAGAGACTTGAACCATGGTCAATATAGTGGAAGAAAAAGAATCTTACCCTACCCTCTTAGATTCTGTAGCTGGCCTGAGAATTAAGTGGACATAAGACAGCTTAAGGAGAGAATTTTATTTAATATTTTTGTGTGTACACAGGAGCCTTCATAAAAATTGAAGAAAAATGAAGACTTGAACAAATATGACAGAAAGCTTATATACTTTTTTTTTTTAAACAAAGACTGATGAATTTGCAGAGAAATGACAAGACAAAGGAAAAGGGCTTACACTTTTACTGGCAATAAATTAAGGGAAAGTGACTAGGAAGTACACAGGGAAAACTAATAGAAGATTAGAGTGATTTTAGTAGATTTGTTTGTACAAGCCCATTTTGGCATGAACTCCCAGTCTCCAGTGAGAAGAATGCCCTTCTCTTCCTGGTATAGTCCAGGCCCCTTTCTCATGGAAAATACTCTGACCTGCTTTTAAGTAGAAAGGGGGACATCGGAGATCCCATCTTGCATCTGCTTCTCAAACCTTCAGCTCAAAACAATCGCCATGTCAAAGGGCATATTGTGGGGTGTCATGTTTTGAACACCTTCACCATCATTAGTAATAAAGGAAAAATGTACTTTGAGCTCTTAGAATGTCAGGAATTATAACATAGGAATTCTGTTAAGATAACCATAAAGTAACAGAAGTCACTAGAAGAAAAGCTAGGGAGAAGCATTAACCTCCAATTTAACAATTTTTGTTCTAATAATTGACCACCTTAGAGCCCAAGAGTCCAAACAAGTGAACTGCAGTGTGATTAACAAAGGAGAACTTTGCAGAGGAGACCTGTCCTATAGCAAAAGGAAGAAAAAGTTCATTTACACAGCATGATTCCTAATACTCAGATTAACTATTTTATACCACAGCTCTCAATTTTTCTGAATTAAGTAGGCAATTGCTGCATTCTAGAACCATTTGCTAGTTGACTTGAGAGCATGTGAGTAACCAAGGCAGGAGCAAACTGATATGAAAAGCTTGGCTCTGTCATACCCACCCTAGGATGACGAATACAGAGCACTAATTAACATCTATTTGGATAAAGGTATAGTGAGGAAATGCAAAGCTGACAAAGATACCCTGGAGAACTGTATTTCATATGGTAAAAATGAGCACAATTGAAAGAATGAATATGGTAAATGCTGTAATGAGTACAGTTGGGGTTTTATACTAATTCTAACAATCAGGGTTGGGGAAGACAGTTGGGAGCAGACCACTGTATCATGAAGTCTTCTTGAATCCCAATCCCAAACTGAGACCACAAATGTGAACCTTGGGTAGTTGCCAATACATCATCTGTTGGACAGTCAAAGCAAATAATTTTCTACATGATAAATGCAAAGTTCTTTTTTCCCCCTGGCAGTATTTAATTTTAGAAATGCCAGGAATCCATTTTAAGGAAAAGAAACTTGACAGGCAAATAGGGCACTTGAATACTTAATGGAATACTGTAAAGAAGACAACATTATTAAATGAGTTGTTCACAAAACATGCTATACAACTCTTAAAAAATACAACCAAGAAATGGCTAGAGTCAGAGGCTACTTGCATGACATTTGATTCAAATACAGATGTTTTCAGATGTGTTTTAATCAATTAGTTCAATCATGAATAATGCTTGGAGCTCAGAATTAAGATAATTGTCTTGTCTGATAATTGATTCATATGAACATTATTGGGAATCACCTGCTTGATCCCCTTTCAAGGGAGCGTACAACCAACGGGAGCTTCTTGAAGGATGTCAGAAAATTCTTTTCACATCACAGTACTCTTTTTTTTTTTTTTTGAGATTTTATTTGTTTGTCAGAGAGAGAAAGAGAGAGAGCACAAGCAGGGTGAATGTCAGACAGAGGAAAAAAAAACAGGCAAAGGGAGAAGCAGGCTCCCCACTGAGCAAGGAGCCCAATGTGGTACTCAATCCCAGAACCCCAGGATCATCACCTGAGTCGAAGAAGACACTCAACCAACTGAGCCACGCAGGCATCCCTCATATCACAGTACTCTTAGGAAAACAGCAGTATTCCCCCACCTTGCCCCTTGTATCTCAGTTTTCTCCATCTTAATAGAGCTCTCCAAATAAAAATTATGAATGAACTTTTAATGTGGTATTGTTCTAAATCTCTAAATCTTTAATCAACCCCACTAGGGTTGATGTGAAGAAGCGTCCATATGACAACATGGAGCCAAGGTCAGGTCATGGCCCACCATCTGTCCATGAGAAATGGACTGGGAAGTTGTTCCTCACTGACAGGTATGTTTTGGCACTAAAAGCAGAAGTTGGTCATCTTTTGAATCGAAGCAAATTTATGTTGCATGCAGGAAATCATTTTCACATTAATGTATAATAGGTCATCTACAGGGAGCCATTTTGAATAGAAATTGCTACTTCCTGATCATGTGGCCCTTATTACAGCCTCTGCATGGTGATTGCCATGAAGTCAGTTATGTGTTTAACTTTATCTTAAGGAATTGAAGCTCATTTCTGTCTTTTGCTGCAGATCCTAGATCCTGTCTATTCTGTGAAAAAGAGAGCTTTATATAAATTAACCAAATTAAAAGAAGTCTGGTGTATATTCTAGATGGTTATATTGTAAACTTGACTTGAGCAAGGGCTGTGTACCAATACCTCAAAAAATCCCCAATAAAACACAAGATAAATACATACTTATTCAGTCTTTTAGCTTTCTCAGAAATCTCACTTTCCTCGAAAATCATGTCACTTCCTCAAAAATTATATCAATGCAATATCTACTGTGTATTTAAGTGTTAACTCTCCCTTGAGGGCTGTGTTTCAAAACATCAACAATATTTGAACCTCCTTGAAAGTTCCCACAAGAAGTAGAAAATAAGGAAGAAAGAATAAAGCAGATGGGAGTACTGGGTGGTGACCTAGAATCACTCACGAGGTAAGGGACTGTCCCAGCTCACATTGTCTGATCACATTTATATCTCAGCCAAATTAAAGATGACTGTGTTTAAGTATGTGTAAAATAGTCAAAATCATCTTAACTGCTGAGACTCTGCTTGACATTCATTCACACTGGAAAAGAGAAAAGATATTCTTGTCTCCTTACCTGCTGGCCTAAGATCAATATGAGGCATTATCAAAGAGTTTCCTCTGTGTTGTTTGAGTCCTACATGTTCCATGTGATCTTTCTCTCACCACTGCCTAACCAAGAGTGACCTTGGTTCTGAATCCTTGATCTGATGATCTCAAATGTACTGTTTTTATTATTCTTTAAGATTTTATTTATTTATTATTTATTTATTTACTTGAGAGAGAGCTAGCGAGAGAGAGCATAAGCTGGGAGGAGAGGGAAAAGGAAGGAGGAGAGGGAGAAACATGAAGGAGAGGAAGATATGGGAAGAAGATGGAGAAGGAGGCTCCCCGCTGAGCAAGGAACCCCTGTGGGGCTTGATCCCCAGACCCTGAGATCATGATCTGAGCCAAAGGCAGCCACTTAACTGACTAAGCCACCCAGGCACCCCTCAAACTTACCGTCTATATTTGGGCTATCTCTATCAATTTAGGTCAGTGGTGTTCCTGTTTTTGGTTTTTGTTTGTTTGGTTGGTTGTTTTGTGTGCATTGTAACTTGCAATGGCCCAACCTGAACCTCTACCTGCCTGTATATCACCCTTCCTGCTATTGTCTGTGGCCCTCCAAGATAAAAATGGATGATTCAGTAAGGCCATGAGAATATGGACTGGGGTTTATGAAAACTTCATTTGTCACATTTCCTACTCATTAACGGTGTGCCACTGGACAGATACTTAAACACTCTTGGCCTCATCGAACTTAGTCATGGAAGAAAGAAAACCATCATTCGACATGATTAGGGACATCAAATAAGAAAAGGCTTTATCTGCTCAAGCAACAGCAGAATACTAGGGTTCAGTGATTAAGAGTGGAAATCGTATCAGTTCTATTTACTCTGGAGAAGAGATAGGGGAAGGATGGGATGATTCCAATATTCACTAAAATCTAGGGAAGGCATTTTTCAGGAAAGAGGGCCTTGGTAATTTTCTCAGATGAAACATCCATTCTTTGTATTTCCCATGTAGTGCAGCTAGCAAACTCCCTTCCTGGTATAAATGTACCAGCAAAGATAATTGTTAAAGGAACCCAACTTAAGAAAGAAGATGATAGTTTTTAAAAAGATACTGCATTTACTGTAATAGAAATTAATTCAGAATCATTCTTTTGAATCAGTCACATTCATTCACACAATACTAAACTAAGCCCCAGCAAATTATCTTGATTTCACTTTTTCACTTTCTCTATGTTCCACGTTTGAAAGAAAGTTAATTGCCAGTGTTATTCTTAAAGACCCACAACTTAGTCTGTTGGTATATTTTAATTAGAGAAATGCCTGATTCATCCACTCTCTCGTCTAATTTTCCACTTTCACATCACTAATATGTCTTTGCTGGCTTCCAAAAGGCATTCCCTTATGTTCCCTAGTATTTTGTCCAGATGAAAGAACAGGGCATGGGGGAAGAGTCTTTATTTGTGAACTTGCTGTTCTCTCTTGAATAACCAAAGCTCTTTCTACTGATATCATTGGAAAGAAAAATATTCTAGGCATAAAGGAGAAACTGAACACAGTCATGCTCTTTGGTTGGTAGACCTTATTTGCAAGAGGACTTTTTAAGACTCAGAGCCTTTCATCAGAACTAAGTCAAGAGTAGGCCATTATAACAAATACTCTCCCAAATTTTATGCCATTGATGGTATCATTTTAGAGATTTCTAATATTTGTAGACCAGAAACCCAGAATTGATTGACTCACCCAATGGGAGGTACTTAGGCATTGGAAGTTTCCAGATGACATTTAGGGGGCCTGTGTACACAAATAGGGAGGCCCATGGACTTAAAGCAATATCAGAAAAACTGGGTTTCATATGGCTATCCCTGTACCCCTCAAATGGCAATAGTACTATGATAACCTGTCCTTCTCAAGTTGTTTCTCATGTCAGTTGCCTTTTATTTTAAACAAAACCCCATTTTCCTATTTGTTTTGGGGAGCACTAATATGTAACCTACTATGATAATAATAATAACTTACCCTTTTTAAAAAATGCCTACCATGTGCCATATGCTAAGTGTTTGTCTCTTTTTGCTTTTATATTAGCTTGTCAAAGAAAGAATTATTATTCCCATATTATAGATAAGAAACCTAAAGATCAGAGAAATTAAAAGACTTAAGGTCTCAGAATTCATAAAGGATGGAGATAGGACTAGAACCCAAGTGTGAATCCAAATCCCTTGTTTCTTCCCCTATGCTAGAACATTTTCCCCCATTGTTTCCTGTTCTGTGATGAAAACCAATATATAAAATGCCAATGTCAATATTTTCCCAAATAAATCTTTTTAACACTTATTTTTCAGGTATTTCTCAGCAAGGTTTATTGATCTATATGTGGTCAAATGGAAGATTCTTCTCCCACTCATCTCTTAACCCATTCATTCCTCACTCTCACCTTCCACTGGTATGCTGAAGCAAATCTTGATATTGTTTAAAAAGGTCAGAAATTTAAGTTTCTATAATTAGTTCTCATTTATTCATTCTGTGACATTTCCTTGAGCCCCAGGACATTTCTGCCCTTTCCAAAGGAATAAACCTTTTCCAAATAATTTAATATTTTTTCTTAATATTTGCATGTCACTAGCCTGGTATATATCCACACATAAGCTATACAATACTTTGGAAATTATGCTTGTGTTTCTTCCTTTCTATTCCTTTGGCAGAACAGATAAATAATTTCTTTTATTAACAGAGTCAAATTAAGTATTTCATGGAAGTGCAAACACTTACAAACATACAATAATCTGTCTAGAACAGCCATGATAACCACAGGAACTATAATCCAACATGTTTCCAAAGGAAAAACCCCAAACTAAAATCTCCAGATAGTTTCTCCTCCTTTCCATTTTCCCTGATTCTATGGCAAATTTTCCATTAATATTCTGTACTTGAGATTTAAATTCTTCAAAACGGTAAGATAATAGAAGAATAGCTAAGTTTCCCAGACAGAAGATTTTAACACTCATTTATTGAATATTTAACAAGCTGGACCTTAGTGACAATACTGGAGCTGCAAATGTGCTTAAGACAGTACTAAAAAAGAACATACTGGGGATGATTTGGGAAGGGTTAAATAAATGATGGTTATAGCTACCTGATGGAATTATATGCAGACATTAAAACTGATGGTTTCAAAGACATGAAATTATGGGGAACTACTTAATACTATGTTAAGATGGGAGGGAGCAGAAGTCACTTATATGTATTTTAGGATTCATGTTTTGTTTTTTGTTTTTTTTTTTTTTTTTTCCCAAAGAGTTCTACACTGGAAAAACCCACAATGTGATCAACAAAAACAATGGTGGGGTTTTTTTTAATAAGTAATGAAATAATGGGTGATTTGTTTCTCTTCTTTATATTTATCAATTTTGTGAAAATATTACAAACAAAGAATGATAGATCTTCTGGAGGCATGAACAAAATGCTTAGCTAGAGCATGAGAAGGACACACAGATCCTGCCGAAGGAAGTCAGTGAGATCTCACTAGGGCTGAACTGGTAATTAAGGAGAAGCTAGCTAGTCAAAGAGGGAGGAAAGGACATTACAGGCAAAGAATAGTAAAAGCACCTGGTGTTTTCAGGAGCACTGATTATTATGTCCTGTGCTTGGCTTAAACATATGATGCTAAAATGCCTGAACCATTATTAGGTAATAAGGCAAGTCTGTCCACACATGGACCTTAAATAAGCAAAAAGGAATTTAGGTAAAAATAAAGAGAAATTTATAAGACTTACAATGTAGAAAACATGGCAAGTAATTTCGGCAATTCTATCAGGCTTCAATAACTGACCTGTTATTTCCCTACTTGGGATATTATAGGGTTACTTGTCATTTGAAAATATACAGTAAAAAAGAATCATTGGCTTCTATCATCAACTCTTGTGATGTTGGAAAATCACCAAACAAAATGTATATTTTCAAAAATGTATATTTTATCTAGCCAACACTAGCTTGAATGTGTGGAATGTTTCCATCTTTTCCCAAGATTTCTTTGATTTGGAATTTCTTCTTAATAATTCATACAATAAAAGAGAGGAAATGTATTTTTTTTGGCAGAAGCTTTTTTTTTCTCAATTACAAATATTTGGATCCAATTTTTAAAAGATGGTTAGTCTAAAATCTTTTAGATATAACATTAAATATGAATAAAACTAAAAATAAATACTTCATATTTATAGCATATGCTCAGCCATAAAAAATTTTCAAGTACAACCCAAAATTTTAAACATTCACATTCATAATTAGTAATGACAGATGATACCATTTAATAGAAAGATGCAGCCTTAGATCTAGTTCTAAATGTAATATGCTTCTATATTTTTAAATAAATCCTATAAATGTAAGAGTTGCCTATTCACATCAGTAAAATATATGAAATAGAACAGTTTCAAGACTACTAGCTCAAAATAATGACAATCTACTCAACAAGCAATCTCTGAATGCCAATATAACACATAAAAAATGAATGAAGCTGTTGTGTTTACTTAAAGTTCAGGTTAGTGGCTTTATTGAGATAGACATTAAATATTTTTCTACAGGCATATGTCAGAGATATTGCAGATTTGGTTCCACATCATCACAACAAAGTCAATATCACAATAAAGCAAGTCAAATGAATTTTTTTTGTTTCCCAGGATCTGTAAAATTTATCTTCATACTCTCTTGTAGTCTGTTCATCTATGTACATCTAGAAAATATACATACCTTAATTAAAAAATACTTTGTTGTTAAAAATGCTAAGCATCATCTGAGCTTTCAGTGAATCATAATCTTTTTGCTGGTGTTGAGGGCTGCTGACTGACCAGGGTGGTAGTTGCTGAAGGTTGGGTCGGTTGTGACAATTTCTTAAAATAAGACAACAGTGAAGTTTGCCACATTGATTGACTCTTTCTTTCACAAATAATTTCCCCATAGCATGTGATGCTATTTGATAGCATTTCACCCACAGTAGAAACTCTTTGAAAATTGGAATTAATCCTCTCAAAACCTCTCACTGCTTTATCAACTAAGGTTCTGTAAAATTATAAATCCTTTGTTGTCATTTCAATAATCTTTACAGGATCTTCACCAGGAGTAGACTCCATCTTGAGAAATAACTTTCTTTGCTCATCCACAAGAAGCAACTCTTCATCCATCGAAGTGTTTTTTTTTTAACATTTTATTTATTTATTTGAGAGAGAAAGAGAAAGTGAGAGAGAGCATGAGCGAGGAGAAGGTCAGAGGGAGAAGCAGACTCCCCGTGGAGCTGGGAGCCTGATGCGGGACTCGATCCTGGGACTCCAGGATCATGACCTGAGCCGAAGGCAGTCGCTTAACCAACTGAGCCACCCAGGCGCCCCATCCATCGAAGTTTTATCGTGAGCTCGCAGCAAGTCAGTCTCATCTTCAGGCTCCACTTCTAATCCTAGTTCTCTTGCTATTTCCACCACATCCGCAGTTACTTCCAATGAAGTCATGAGCCCCTCACAGTCAACCGTGAGGGTTGCAATCAGCTTCTTCCAAACTCCTGTTCATGTTCCTATTTTGATGTCCCATAAATCATAAACATTCTTTTTTTTTTAAGATTTTATTTATTCATTTGACAGAGAGAGATCACAAGTAGGCAGAGAGGCAGACAGAGAGAGAGAGGAGGAAGCAGGCTCCCCACCAAGGAGAGAGCCCGATGCGGGGCTCGATCCCATGACCCTGGGATCATGACCTGAGCCGAAGGCAGAGGCTTTAACCCTCTGAGCCACATTCTTATGTTTAAGAATCATAAACATTCTTAATGGCATCTAAATGGTGAATCCTTTCCAGAAATTTTCAATTTACTTTGCCCAGATTCATCAGAGTAATCACTATCTATGGCAGTTTATGAACTGTATTTCTTCAATAACAAGACTTGAAAGTCAAATCACACCTTGATCCATAGACTGTGGAATGGATACTCTGTCGACACGCATGAAAATGTTTATCTCATTGTCCATTTCCTCAGAGCTCTTGGGTGACCAGGTACATTGTCAGTGAGTGGTAATATTTTTTTTTTAAGTCTTTTATTCTGAACAGTAGGTCTCAACATCCGGCGTAAAATATTCAGTTAACCATTTTGTAAACAGATGTGCTGTCATCCAGGCTTTGTTGTTCCATTTATAAAGCACGGCGTAGATTTAGGATAATTCTTAAGGCCCCAGGATTTTCAGAATGATGGATGGACATTGGCTTCAACGTCAAGGCACCAGCAAGCTGCATTAGCCCTTAACAAGAGAGTCAGCCTGTCCCTTGAAGGTTTGAAGCCAGGCATTGCCTTCTCCTCTCTATATATGAAAGTCCCAGATGGCATCTTCTTCCAATAGGAAGCTGTTTTGTCTGCATTGAAAATCTGTTGTGTAGTGTAGTCACCTTCGTTAAGTATCTTAGCTAGATGTTCTGGGTAACTTGCGCAGCTGCTGCCTCACCTGGCCCTTTTGTTATGGAAATAACTTCCTTCCTTAAACCTCATGAACCAGGGGCACCTGGGTGGCTCAGTGGGTTAAAGCCTCTGCCTTCAGCTCAGGTCATGATCCCGGAGTCCTGGGATCGAGCCCCACATCGGGCTCTCTGCTCAGCAGGGAGCCTGCTTCCCTTCCTCTCTCTCTGCCTGCCTCTCTGCCTACTTGTGATCTCTCTCTCTCTGTCAAAAAAAAAAAAAAAAAAAAAGAAATATACTCTAAAAAAAAAAAACCTCATGAACCAACCTGGGCAGGCTTCCAGTTTCTTCTGCAGCTTCCTCTCTCGGACTTCATAGAATTGAGGAGAACTAGGGCCTTACTGTGGATGAGGGTTTGGCTTAAGGAAATGTTGTGGCTGGTGGGATCTTTTCTCTAGACCATTAAAACTTTCTCCATATCAGGGCACCTGGATGGCTCAGTGGGTTAAAGCCTCTGCCCTCAGTTCAGACCCTGATCTCAGGGTTCTGAGATTGAGCCCCACATTGGGCTCTCAGCTCAGCAGGGAGCCTGCTTACTCCTCTCTCTCTGCCTGCTTCTCTGCTTACTTGTGATCTCTGTCTATCAAATAAATAAATAAAATCTTTAAAAAAAAACAAAAACAAAACTTCCTCCATATCAGGACACTTTTGTCTTCACTGAAGTAGCACTTTTCCTTTCCTTCGAGAACTTCTTTGCATTCACAAATTGCCTGTTTGGCCCAAGTGGCTTGCTTAGCTTTTGGCCTATCTCAACTTTTGACATGACTTCCCCACTAAAGTTAGTGGTTTCTAGTTTTTGACTTAAAAATGAGAGAAGTGTGTCTCTTCCATTCACTCGAACACTTAAGGGCTCTCATAGGGTTATTAACTGGCCTAATTTTAATATTATTGTGTTTCAGGGAAGAAGGAAGCCTGAGGAGGAGATAGATGAAGGGATGGCTGATTGGTGATGCAGTCAGAAAACACACAAAAGCTATTGATTAAATTCACCCACTTATATGGTCCGGGGTCCCGATGCCACAGAACAGTTGCAGCAGTAACATCAGAGATCACAGATCACTGTAACAAATGCAATAATAATGAAAAAGGCTTTCAATATTGTGAAAATTACCAAAATGTGACACAGAGACACAAAGGGGGACATGCTGTTGGAGAAGCGCTGATAGGCTAACTTGACACAATGTTGCCGCGAACCTTCAATTTGTAAAAATCTCAATATCTGCAAAGTGCAATAAAGCAGGGGGCAATAACATGAGGGAAGCCTATATCTTATTGACTGCTAAAATTGAAAGCGGCAAATTTCTTTGTTGCACAATTAGTGCCCACTTACTTTTGCTGAATTACTGCAAGTGAGTGTTAGAAACATTTGCGTAAAGCAACTACTGCCATGACAACATGGTGCTGGTGTTCTGAGGGACTCGAGTCTTGTCTACTTCAAGTACTGTGAGACCTTCACTGCACAGTGATTTAGCTTCTACTTTGCACAAACACACTATCGTATCTCAGTATGGACTTGGGCAGTGATGTGACTGCGTGTTTCGTTATGAGGTGGGAATCTAGATGATTCAGAATTTGTTGAAAACAGTTGGGGAGACTTAAGACATCATTTGCTGACCTCAGTCTAAGATACTGTGGTCTAAAGTCAATCCCAATTTGTGCTTATTTATGAGAAAAATATAGATAGTTCCAAACTATGGTTTCCTTTTACTATAAGATTAAAATTATGGCTAAGACAACAGAAGAAGAGAGTAATTGAGATTTATTTCCTTAGAGAATAAGAACACAGTTAATTAACCTAGACATACTAGAATAAGAGATAATAGCTGGTCAGCAGACAATATGCAATTTAGATAATATAGAGAAAACGGACATGGTGGTCTGTTGCTAGGACAACAGCCTTTGTGGAATTGAGGCAGAAAAGAAGCTATAATGAGGTTAATGGAGAGGTTAAAAAAGTATACATACATATATTTTGTTAACTCTCCATGTTTGTTTTAATAGGTTATTGGGGAAGAGACTACATAAAAGGGAAAACAAAAAAGGGCTTTCTTTCACCATACAATAGTCAATCCCTTACAGTCGTCTCTCAATTTACACAGAATAATGCAGGCATATAGAGACAAGTCCCCAATGAAAATGTAATGTGTGAAGTCTTCAGAAAAGCTGTGTGTTTATATTGTCACAATAGTGACAGCAGCCATGACACCATTAATCACCCTTTGTTTACTATTTCCGTCCTAATGGCCCTTGAGAAATAGCTCAATAATGAGCAGGCACTCTATTCAGAACCACCTCTGATCCAAGTGATTATCCTGACTGGGAAAATGGTGTGACCCCATGAATGAACTAGGGTCTCTTACATCACATGTTTGTTTTTTAAATCACTTACTGCCAGCCCACGATTGTTATTTTGCAGTTGTACATTTTTCCCAGTTGGTCAAGGACTGAAGTATATGACACTTACATTCTTCAGTAAATTTACTATTTTCAAGATCTCAGGTCTTGAGTTTTTAAAAAATCTATGTAAAAAAACATTAGCTCTCCTGTCTGTGGTGATCAGTGATTGTCTTCCCAGTATATCTGAAAATTCTACATGTAATTTTTTGGATTATGATCATTTGGTAGTAATTTCTTTTTTACTTTTTACGTTAGAAAATCATTATTGAAAATTTCTTATTCTACAGTATTTTTCATGTTAACTCTAATTAATTTGAATTCTCAGTTGTGTGAGGTGCAAATCCACACCCTGTTTTAACATGTGTCTCCTCCATCTTAGAACTTTTTGACCTCCCTGTCCTCTATTTTTCCACAAGAACTCACGGTTGGCTTTTGGCTTGTTTCACATGATAATGATATCAACTCTTTGAGCTTTAGCTTTCAACAGAGGATGCTGGAGAAACCCAAACAACTGGGTATATAACAAAAGAATTTGTTTAAGTTACAAATGATAAGTTTATCTCTTTTTTTAAACTGGACATCCTACCTAGAAATCCTCAGATCCTACTAACCGGCACTCAGCCAGCTTGTAAACAAGTTGCTTTTCTCTTTTTTATATTGACTCTTCCAGAAAATATACATTTTTAAAATTCCTACATGTAATGTGAGAGCATTTGGAACCTACTCATAGCCTTAACTCTGACGTAGATGATGTCAAAAATTAGGCATTTTAAATGTTAAAAAGTTAGAAAGAACCCACCCAAGTAGAAACTTGGACAATAGTATTATTTTGCTTGTTTTAATGCACTCTTGAAATCCACCACTTTGGTCAATATCTGCAGATAGCCTGTTGGCTAAAAGTCCTGGATGATTTCTACTTTTCTTACTCTGTGTGTGTGTGTGTGTGTGTGTGTGCGCACACCTACATGAGAAATGAAGAAGCTTTCCAACTTTGTCCACTGGACCAGGTATTTGATTAAATTCAGAAGCTTGCTTGCCTGTGTGTAATTAAAGCACTCTACAATGGACTTAAACGATAATGAGATCATTGAAATGGACTCTTTTCCTAAAAATCTGGAATCCTTTGGGCAAAGTAGAGTTCCAGGATATTTCAGTGTCTTTTCTGTATTTAAACAACACGTGACATATTGGGAACTTTATGCTTCAAGGGAAAATTTGGGAACATTCAGATGACATTATCTTTGTACAATTTGTCAACTTAGAACTTTATGTTGTTATAGCTGTCTCCTTGCTATCTCCACCCCCAGGATGGTGTTATAAAGGGTGTATCTATGATGATCATGTGGCAAGACCATTTTGTGTTACATAAAAGTCTAATTTGTTGATTAAAAAAATCTTATTAAAAAAAATCTCTCCCCCCCCCTCTCTCTCTCTCTGTCAAATAAATAAATAAGATCTTAAAAAAAAAAATGTGACTAGAAACTGAAGTAACTACAGAATGAAGGGATCTGAACAGTGTCCAGCCTCAGAGGTAAATTTCTGGACATTCATATCCAGTAATTCCAAGAAGTATGATGGTGACTAAAAAAGTCTGTTTCAGAATCTGTGTTTCTTGACCTAAATTAAGATTTTTAAATAAAATCGCAAAGGAAAAAAATTACAAAAATAAGAAAAAACTGCCTGTCCTCAGTTGAAACTGTGTACCAATCCTGCAGAATGTGTGGGTAACAGAATGTGTAATCAAAATATGCTCATGTCTCGTCTATATGGAACACTCTGTCCTGAGTATAATTGACCCTAACATTGGCCAATTCAACTGAATGCCATTTTGTTAAAATATTAGGGCAACAGAAGAAAAAATAAATGAACTGGATTGCATCAATATTAAAAATTTTCATGCATTAAATTACACTATCGGGGGGTGCCTGGGTGGCTCAGTGGGTTAGGCCACTGCCTTCGGCTCAGGTCATGATCTCAGGGTCCTGGGATCGAGCCCCGCATTGGGTTCTCTGCTCAGAAGGGAGCCTGCTTCCTCCTCTCTCTCTGCCTGCCCCTCTGCCTGCTTGTGATCTCTCTCTGTCAAATAAGTAAATAAAATCTTTAAAAAAAAAAAATTACACTATCGGCAGAGTGAAGAAGCTAGCTCAGAATGGGAGAAAAGATCTGCAAGTCACATATCTGTCTCATAAGGATTTAACATCCCGAATATATAAAGAAAACCCAACACCAATAAAATAGCCTGATTAAAAAATGGGCAAAGAACTTGAATGAACATTTCTCAAAGGAAGATATACAAATTGCCAATAATCACATGAAAAGACACTCAACATTGCTAATTAGCAGGGAAATGCAAATAAAAGCCATAATGAGATACCACTTCACATCAACTAAGATTTTTTCCTTTTTCTTTTTTTCTAAGTAGGCTCCACACCCAGCACAGAGCCCAGTGCAGGACTTGAACTCATGACCATGAACCAAGATCAAGAGTTGTACACTCAACTGACTGAGCCACCCAGGTACACCATGATATTAATTTAAAAAAACAGAAGATAACAGATGTTGGTGAGGATGTGGGAAAACTGGAACCCTGTGCATTGCTGGTGAGAATGTAAGATGTTGCAGCCACTGTGGAGAATAGTTTGGTGGTTCCTTAAAAAAAAAATTAAACATAGAATTGCCATTGTTCTAGAATTCCATTTTTTCTCTTTTCTTTTTTTTTTTAAAGATTTTATTTATTTATTTGACAGACAGAGATCACAAGCAGGCAGAGAGACAGGCAGAGCAAGAGAGGGAAGCAGGTTCCCTGCTGAGCAGAGAGCCCGATCTGGGGCTCGATCCCAGGACCCTGGGATCATGACCCGAGCTGAAAGCAGAGGCTTTAACCCACTGAGCCACCCAGGCGCCCCTCCATTTCTTGATATATACCCAAAAGAAGTAAAAGCAAAGACTCAGATATTTGTACACCCATGTTGTATTATTTACAACAGCCAAAAGGCAAAAACAGGGATGACTCAGTGGCTCAGTGGGTTAAGTGCCTTCACTTGGGTCATGATCTTGGGGTCCTGAGATCGAGTCCTGCATGGGGCTCCCTGTTTGGCTACTCCCTCTCCTCCCAGCTTGTGTTCTCTGTAACTCTGTCTCTCTCTCTCTTAAACAAATAAATAAAATCTTTAAAAAAAAGGTAAAAACAACTTGAATGCATACTGATGGAGGAAGGGATAGACAAGATATGGTATATTCATGAAGTGGAATACTATTCAACCTTAAAAAAGGACATTCTGACACGTGTTATAACATGGAGGACCCTTGAAGACATTACACTAAGTAAAATTAGCCAATCGCAGAATAAATATTGTATGATATAAGGTACCTAGAATAGTCAAATTCATAGAGAAAGAAATCAGAATGGTGGTCCCCAGGGCCAGGGAAGAAGGCAAATGGAGAGGTATTGTTTAATGAGTACACAGTTTCAGTCTTGCAAGATCAAAAATGTCCTGGAGATGGATAGTGGTGACAGTTGCACAAAAGTGTAAATGACAAATGAGCTGTACATTTAAAAAATAGTTAAGATGGTAAATTTTAAGTTGTGCATCTTTTACAATTTAAAAACAAGTAAATAATAAAACAATTGAAAATGAAATAAAATATTATGAACAAGACCTGGGCTTTTAAAAATGCCTGTGTTATCATGAGAGTAGCTCTTGATATCTTACAGGTTCACCGAGAAAACTCATTAGCATATTCTTGATTTCTAAAATGAGATAGTGATATTTGTCCCATTTCTGCTTCTTCCAAAATATGAGTACATTTAATGATTATTCAGGATTATAATTTACTGAAATCTTTTGTTTGATAAAGTATCTGTGAGCAGATTTGAGTTTCATGATCTAAAGATGGCTGCTCACAAAAGCTACCTCTTAATCAGTATTTTTATAGCTTAGTCTACAAAATGTTTATTTCTATCTCAAAAAACTTTTCCTGCAATGCAGGGATTATATCAGGTGGTAAAATGTCTTTATTATATGTTCCAAAACCTTTGTACCCTTTTACCCTGCTCAAAATGCTGAATTTCTTCCCAACCACCCATAGATATAAACTTCTTTTTCATTAAAATTATATTTTCTTTGTTACAAAGGTGGAAATCAACTAAACATCAAAGATAAGAGCCAAATATTTAGGTATTGGTAAAGGCAAAGTGAGAAAATAGTTTTCTTTGTCCATTTTCTACTAATAGTAATGATAGTTACCATTTGTTGACTACTTTCTTATTATAAGTTCATGCAAACCACTTAATTTATACTGCTTAATATTTTTATTCCTGTATATCACAATTCATCAACTCATGTTTTGACTATTTAATTTTAAGGAAGGCATTCCATGATGATAGTCACAGCCTCTGAAGCAAATTCCCTCTGTATTTTAAATCCATCCTTTTAGAGTTGCATCCAGTGTGTCAGGTCTAGGTTAGTATTGGGAATATGTGGTTTTCTTTTTGGTATTGTAGAATACATGCAATCCTAGCTTAGCATCAATGTCATGTTTTTAGGAAGACATGAATCGCTCTGTGCAACGTTCAGGGTCTCAGACTCTTAAAGAGTCTTGACGCACAGGGAAGTTTTCAAATACCGATTTTTGATGATGTGTACTTGGCATAGCAACAACTCAGGAAATCACCAAATGGGATTCTCAAAAACAAATTCCAAAACAACTTTAAGAGCTCCCTTGAGAGCCCTCTAACTATTTATAGGACATGAATTACAGAAGTGATGAGACCAGGAAAAACCTAGAAGAGAATCATTAAAGAAGCTGCCATGTGGGAAAGACCTTGACCTCGTTAAGGTTTATAAAAACTCACTTATTTGGGATGGGCTTAATGTATAGTATCTCATGTTGCCAAGACACTGGAATGCCTTATGGGATCAGTAAGTCTCTTAAGTACAGACTGGTCTTTGATTTCACAAGAAGTCATGACCATGGTAGGAAGAAGACAATAATACTGGTAATAACATTTATTAAATTATGTATGAATAAGAAAAATTTCCTTAAAGTGTATTTACTTTAATATATTTTAAATGGCCAATCTCTTGCAAAATATTCTAGCATTATTAGGCTTTTTTTTTTAAACAAAGTCTTTATAAATGATTTTATTTATTCATTTATTTAAGAGAAAGAGAGAGAATACATGTAAGAAGAGGAAGACCAGAGGGAGAGAGACCAGCAAACTCCACACTAAACAAGGAGCTCCACATGGGGCTCGATCCCATGACCCTGAGATCATGACCTGAGTTGAAATCAAGAGGCAGATCCTCAACTTACTGAACCACCCAAGTGCCCCTAGCTTTTTTTTTTTTTTTTTTTTTTGAGAGAGAGAGGGAGCACATAATGGGGGGGAGGGGGAGTGATAGGCAGATGGAGAGGGAGAAAGAGAGTCTTAGGCAGGCTCCATACTCAGTGTGAGCCCAACAGGGCTCTAATCTCACCACCCTGAGATCATGACCTGAGCCAAAATCAAGAGTTGGACACTTAACTGACTGAGCTACCCAGGCACCCCTAACTTTTTTTTTTTTTTAAGTACACACCCAAAGATATCACAGAGAAAATTATTGCAATAAGGTTGATTCCCCATGTATTGGAGATCTTACTTAATTCAGAATTAAATGGAGCTTTTAAAAGTCCTTAAACCAATTTCACATTCCATGTGCAAATGTCTTCTAAAGCATCTGCTACATGTTCCAGAAACTCTGTTTGGATACCTACAAAGATAGAGCATGTAGCCTTCCAAGGAAACACATTACAAATAAGTAAAATGTGTAAGAACCATTGGTATCAGCCATATTTTATTGTTATACTTGCCAATGATATCCATCTTAACTAAAATTTCCAAGCTTGCGAGTTCTCCTCACTTGTAGAGGGTCACAGAATGACTACACGATGTCTAAATAAGTTAAAAGAGGAAATAGAAGGGATATATGCAGGGAAATTAATTTCTTTGGTTGCCTCCTTTCTATTTCCATAGAAGTGCCATCAAAGATTTAGCAAGTGCTTTTAGCATTTAAAATAAACCTAATAAAATTTTTCTAACAGCTTTATTGAGATATAATTTACATACCATAAAATCTACCCTTTTAAAGTAGACAGTTCACTGCTTTTAGTTTATGTTTACAAAATGGTGCAACCACAATCTAGTTTTAGAACATTTTCATTGCCCTAACATGAATAACATTTTAGTTCTTTTTGTTCTTTAGGAATTTCATACTTCTGGTAAAATAATAAAAGGCATTTAATGAATTTGGCAATGGTTGTGTCAAATCTACAATGAAGAAAAATAGGTGAAAATTTAGACAGTTGGCAAGAAAGAGATAATAAAAAGTAATTATTTTAGTTGAAGACTTTAGAAAAGTAAGGTTCTTCTGCATAGAACCTTGAAATCTTAATTTCCAGTAATGGAAATTCTAGAAAATAAAATATGCCTCACTTCAAATGTTGCCATTCAAAATTATTTAAAGCAATAATACGCTCTGTTAGGTAAATTTCTAGGTAAGTTTACAAAGACATTTGATCACCTTTGAAGGATTTGTACTATTCTAAAGAGAAAAAACAAAGTTACTTAGATTTAATCCTAGCCGCTGGCTCTGTCAATGCCTAAGATACATTCATGTGATTACAAAGTAATAGAGTGCTTTACAGTGTCTGTTTGTACAGAAAATATTCTTTGTAGCCCTATACAAACTGTTAGAAACAGGACAGATGCTATATTACAGCATATAACCAGAAAAAAAAGGTGTGCATTTAATTTATAGTCATACATTTTATATAATCCTTACTAATTTGTGTGATTTCTTTTAAATTTGCAATGCATGAGTTGGAAGAAAGCTCAATGGTCAATTTACTTGAGAGGATTAGTCATTATTCATTATCATGGTAGTTGCTGTGCTGGATTAAGTTGTCTTTGATAATTTTCTCTCCAGCCGTACTTAATATGCTTACCAAATCAAAAATAAAAATGCTTTTTAGCTATTGAGTCACTCAAATTTTCAGATATTACAAAATTTTTCTAACTTTTGAGTATTGTCCTCCCCCTCCAAAAAAAACCACACCACTTCTAAAAACATTTTTAAATAGTTTTTTTTTCCAGAGAGAATGAAAGATAGAGTGCCCCCCTGGGACAGAAAGAGATAGAGAGAGAGAGAATCCCTATGTGGGGCTTGAGGTGGGGCTCCATATGAGTTTCCACCTGGGCTAGAGGCAGGCTCGATCCAATGGCCCTGAGATCACAACCTGAGCCAAAATCAAGAATCCCAGGATTAACCGAGATACCCAGGCACCCCAATAGTTGAAATTTTTTTAAAAAATAGAAATTCCTGCATCAGTCCTACCTACTGAAACAGAATCTGGGTTTAATAAGCTGAGAATCTGAACATTTAATAAGCATCCCAGACGGTTTCTTATGAAGCTATCTTACCCCTTTCTGAGAGAGAGAATTTGGAAAACACTAGAAAAATGTAGTGCAACCGGATCCGGGTAGCAGAATTTGGAGTTGAGATAGTTCAGGACAGGAAATCATTAAGATGAAACTACCATGAAAGCAGCCACCGTCTCTGCCTTGCTCCTAATACTTACTACAACATCACATGCCTGCAAATATTAGTTAAACGGAAGAATTTTATCTCAGGTTGAACTTGAAGCTACTTCAGAAAAAAAGCAGGCACATAGACACAGGAATGCAGAATGAAATGAATATTTCATATGACTATTTGAACCAAGCCCTTTGTTTATTTCAAAGTCAAGAAAATTCTAGACATTTTGGTGAAAAGTACCATGATTAGGCTCACCTTTCTGGATGCCCACGAGATCAAAAGAAAAGGGACAAAGAGAATGAAGAGTACGGCAGAAGACTCTTCTGTACCCTGAAATACTTATTTGGAAACATCGGTCCTTCCAGAATGTTGAAGAGAATGACAGGGGGCTAGCCCCAAGCCTAGCGCTTGCTTTAGTTGTCAATGAGAGAATATTGTGCAACATCTCACTCACCCAGCAGTTGTACCCGCTGGCTCTCTTTATTGTTCAGGGGCACGGCCTCCACGCTGCCCGAAGAACAGAGAGAAAACAGGAGAAACTGCACAGCCAGTCCCTCAGACGGCATGGTTGGAATTCTTTCTCTGCGTTTGTGTTCACATAGAAATGTTATCTTAATCTCAACTGACAAGAGTGTTCTTAAGACAAAACTCAGAGGTGGAAAGCGGGAGGAATGCTTCAGGGGTATCCAAGAAGAACAAAATGAATAGGACCTACACAGCAATTACACTTAGAAACCGAAACTCGTTACCACCACTTAGACACTAGATGGAAAAGACGAATTGTTCCTTTCTATTTTGGGGTGAAGATTATAATAGATCATAATAGTTTAGGCTTTTTACATTAAATAATGTTTTCCCAGTTCTGTAAAAAGGCTTTAATGTCAAAAAGGAAGGAAAATCACTTAGTCACCCAAGTGGGAAAAAATAAAACCCATGGAGTGACAGTAACTCATTTATCCCTCTAGCCGGCAGTTATTAAACACCTATTATGTGCCTGCTGTTGGTCCAGGCAAAGAAAGAGGAGATAGTTATCATAAGGGCTTGAGAAGACAGAATTTCAGGGTACTCTGAAGATCTTCAACTAGGCGACACCTCCAAACAAACACAGGAAGTGAGGAAGGCTTCTCAGGAGTGATGAATACTTATAAATAGATAATACAGAGACTTTAGAAGTTGAAATGTAGAACATCTTAAAGCAGTGTCCTAGAGTCCTCTTCTACGTAAGTTTCACTAGTATTATTGTTGAAATCTCTGTGTCTCCAAAGCGTGGACTCACAGAAGAGAAAACACTCAGTGCAGTATGTGAGAGGGCTTTAAATACGTTAAATATTTCCGCTAACCCAATCTCCATTAAAAATAACTATCGGGCGCCTGGGTGGCTCAGTGGGTTAAGCCGCTGCCTTCGGCTCAGGTCATGATCTCAGAGTCCTGGGATCGAGTCCCGCATCGGGTTCTCTACTCGGCAGAGATCCTGCTTCCCTCTCTCTCTCTCTCTGCCTGCCTCTCCATCTACTTGTGATCTCTCTCTGTCAAATAAATAAATAAAATCTTTAAAAAAAAAAAAAACTATCGATCTTCACCGACAACTGAAATTAAAGGTGAAGAATGGGAGGGGGTACGTGGGACAAGCAATCTTGCATTATAAAACTTTGCTTACTTGTGTGTTTTAAAATGTAGTCGTTATAATGGGAAGAAGGAGTCATTTTATTCTCTACAGACCCAAGACCCCTTTTAAAATTTCCTTCCTTCCTTCCTTCCTTCCTTCCTTCCTTCCTTCCTTCCTTCCTTTCTCTCTTTCTGCTTCTTTTCTTTCTAAGTAAACTTCAGACCTCTAAAGGAAGAAACTTGACACGATCACTAGCCATTACTATTTGGAATCCACTCTGTTAAGTTCCAAGGCTTGCAAAGGAAACAGTCACTCATGGCTTGGCTGGGGACGGGTGGGGATGGGAGGCACCATTCAGGAAGGTAGTTGTAGCAAGCACAGAAGGCAATCTGAGGAAGGAGAGCCAAGAGTGGAAACCAGAGACATTAAACAGCCTGCTTTCAGCACTGTGCATGCTGCCTTCTATCCCTTCTTATAAGACACAGGGCTTCAGACCATAAATGACAAATTATTGCTAGCAATATCTCTAAACAGTTTTACGCCCCTTCTCTACTACTCTGTCCTTACGGTACTATCAGAGTCAGAAGGCAATTTATGCCGCAGGCTAGGAGGAAAAAAGAATAATCGAGGAGCAGAATTCCAGATGTGGTAGGAAGGGAAAATTCCCCGGTTTTCAAAGCAACCTTGCTTCCCAGGTTGTGGCTGGGGAGGAAGAAAACAGGTAAGACAGCAGCAGGTCTGACTGTCTTAGCTCCTGCGCTTAAACAGAAGTTCACAATTCCAGCCAGTGTTCTCGAACATCACTGTTTATGGAATGGGAAGGGTGCCTTTGAAAATGTAGAACACTCCATTCCACCTGAGGGTTTCTGACAGCATCTCTCGGAGAAACCCCGGCTAAGAGGTGAAATACAGATTTCTAAGAACAGACTATAAAGTCTGCTGAGGAAACTAAAAGAAGCCAAGTTTACCTTTTCTCCACCCGCCCCCTCCCCCGCTGCCAAAAAGGAGCCAAGTTGACCATTTTAATAATCATCATATTCTTTGCAGGTCGGCGTTGGCTGGCAATCCTCTCTCATGTAACCTTGCTACCTCACAGTAGGCTAACAATGAGAACAGGTTTTGGACTAAGTCCTACCTAATATTTACTAACAAGCAAGCATAGATCATCCTGGAGTTTTGCCCCTAAGCTTAGACTACCGAGGCTGTGAAGGCACTGGGGAAAGCCGACCAGCCAACCTTCTGGCTTGAATCAAGGAACACTGTCTGCTCTGAAATGAAGGCCAATGGCCACATGGAGCTTTGCATCTCACACTTGGCTTCAGATATGGTAGCTGCTGCTAGTCATGGCCACGTTCTTACCCCATGTTCATGGGCCAGTGTTGTCTATTCCCTCATCTGATCTATTCCCATAACTCAGGCACAACTCTTTAAAATTGAGGAAGCTGGGGCGCCTGGGTGGCTCAGTGGGTTAAGCCGCTGCCTTCGGCTCGGGTCATGATCTCAGGGTCCTGGGATCGAGTCCCGCATCGGGCTCTCTGCTCAGCAGGGAGCCTGCTTCCCTCTCTCTCTCTCTCTCTGCCTGCCTCTCTGTCTACTTGTGATCTCTCTCTGTCAAATAAATAAATAAAATCTTTAAAAAAAATAAAAATAAAAATAAAATTGAGGAAGCTAATTAAAAACCCTCTGGTGTAGATTTTGATAATGATCTTTGAAATTTTTATGCTGCTCCCTGATTACCTGGTTAGGGTACTTCAAATGCTACACATGCTTTTAGAACACTGACCCTGGTAAGCATCCAGTGTTAGCTATTGCTATTTTTTCTTGTAATTAACACAGACATCCTTTTCACGTGGTGTAGAATATGACACATTCAGCTATTTCTCTATATATCTTACTTAGTCGCAACACTAGTGTTTTCAAACCCGTTAGTGGGTTAGAGAATCAATTTAACGGTTGCTACCTAGCATTTGTTAAAACAGACCAGAAGAGAATAAAAAATATTAGAGCACATCAAACTTTGGTTCTGTCTTAGAAAGGTATGGATACTGAGTTGCAATGAAAATGATATTTTCCAAAAAAAATATTTTTAAAAGAAAATAGTATTTTCTACTATGGTTCATGGTCAAAAATAAAAAAAGAAACAAGAGCTTTACTGTATCATATGCCTCAAAATGCAGGAGTAAGGGACACATCCCATTTCTGCTGCTATCCCCACTATGAAGCATATGTTGTAGATGCTTAGTGTCTGGTTGAATGAATTCTTTTTTTTTTCCTACTAAGATGATTTTTGCTGTAAAATGGAACCAAAGAGATTTAAACCTTTTGTAAAATCTGAAACGGAATAGGTAAGCCCCCGTAACTGATATTTGTAGAGCCAATGAGTAGAAGTGTTCTCTTCTGCTCTGGTTTGAAAAGAACTATAATTATGTCTCTGGAAATCTTTATAGCTCAATTTCTCCTGTATCACAAGGTTCTGCTTTTTTTTTTAATTACTTATTTTTATGAAATGTATTCTTGTACCCCTCATATTAGTTTCCTATCTTTGCTACAACAAATCAACCACAAATGTAATGTCTTAAAACAAAGCAAATTTATTCTGTAACAGTTCTATAGAATAGACATCTGGCATGAGTCACACTGGGCTAAAAGCAAGGTGTCCACGGGGCTGCTTTAATTGAGGCTCTCGAGGAGAATCTGTTTCTTTACCTTTTCCAGCTTCTCCAGGCATTTCTTAGCTCATAGCTCTTTTCTCCATCTTCAAAGCCAACAGTGAAGCTTTCTGACCCCAGTTTTGTTGGTCACGTCTGCTTCTCTGATTTTGACTCTCCTCATTTCTCTTTCATTTATAACAACCCTTGTTATTACATGGGCCCACACAGATAATCCACGATAATCTCCCCATCTGAAGGTCCTTAGTTAGTCATTTCTGAAAATTCCCTATTACCATTTAATATTTACAGGTTCCAAGAATAAAATGGGCATTCGGTGGAGGGGGAGAGGACATTATTCTGATTGCCATACCTATCAGTTCCATCATTTAAGAACTGGCCCACAGGGTGCCTGGGTGGCTCAGTGGGTGAAAGCCTCTGCCTTCAGCTCAGGTCATGATCTCAGGGTCCTGGGATCAAGTCCCGCATTGGGCTCTCTGCTCGGCAGGGAGACTGCTTCTGAACCCTCTCTCTCTACCTGCCTCTGCCTGCTTGTGATCTCTGTCTGTCAAATAAATAAATAAAATCTTAAAAAAAAAAAAGGACTGGCTCACAGAATGATAATTTGCAAGGCGTTTTGAGTAATTTTTATCCTACTTGATTATTGACATCATGATCCAGGGTATTTCTTATAAATCTGTTTTCTGATTTCACAGGACTTTGGGAACAAGGGCTAATCGAAAACACCTTACATCTGTGATTTTTATTATCTTTGGTTTTGAAAATTTGTTGAAGTTTATGTAATAATTCTAATTTTGATGTTGAAAACTTTGAAATGGCTAACTTTTAACAACTGTATTGGTTAGTGGATCACCTTAAAAGATAGCATTAGAGAAATTAGAGTATAATGCCCCAAATTCTAAGCACGTGAAGGATGGTTTGATAGTTTATAAAGATACTTATCAGCTTAATATTTGGGGATATCCATCTTTATAAACAACAGGGTCATTGCAGCGTTTCCTAAACAATTGAAGAAAGTGAGTCATAAGAGCTGCTCTCTGTTGGCAGAACATTCTAACCCTGTCTGCTTTGGTTTGTTTTTGGAAGCCAAAGCCTAACACTCATTTTTGTTGACCAACATTTTTTTTTTCTCTCCAGCTCCCTATTTTCTATAAGAATTTTGTCTCGCCAAACAGATGTTTGCCAGTCATAGGATTTATCAGTAACACAGATCCTTGGCCAGGAGTTATCTTCCTTGACTTAAAATGCTTATGGATTCTCTTAAAATAAAATGTGTTCTGCAGAGTAAAATTCAAAATCAAGCATCTATCACATGAGTAGGTGTTTCCTATTACCTCAAAGATGTTAAATTGCTCTTATAAATTAGTTTCCCATCGTCTTTTCCAGTCTCATCTTAATTCTCGATGCTTTCAATAGCAGGGTGCCTTTTCTTGTTTCTCTCGGTTTATTGCTTTTCCTAAAAATAATTTTAATAGCTTAAGTAGGCTTGTAAATTTGATTCTCTCTAATAGTTTCATTTGTAAGTGGTCCCATTTTCCCTCTCAAGCACGACTTAGTATTTCTATAGCAAATCCAGCCAGGTTTGGCTTTTAAATTGTGCATCTGTTTCAGTTTGAAACTACTCTTGTTCATATTTAATATGAGATGAGGCGGATGGGGCAGAACATACCTTAACAGTAAATGTTTCTTGGAATGTTTGTACTAATGGTTCATTGAAAATTTGTTTGAGTCAAAAGGATTAGGTCGCAAAGCAAGCAGAGCCCTTCTACCAGCATCTGGAAGAAATCAACAATGAACATGGAAATAAAACCCAGGTTTGAATCTGACTTTATTACTATTGAGCTGTGGTTTGGGGTAAGTTATTTGTTCTCTGTGAACCTCAGTTTTCTCATCTATGTAGACCAAAAAGTACCCGTCTTGCAAAAATGATGTGAGAACTATACAAGATGTTGGTAATGTTTAGCATAAGGCCCACAGTAAGCATCTAATCAACAGTATACTATTATTACCTTGAATGTTTTACTTTGGCTTTAAAAGAAATTCCAAGAATTCTTAAAATATTTTTACTTAATACGTGCTAGGAACAGTTCCCAACATCCACAAGGAATATACAGCATACCAAATAGCTCAATATCACAGAAAACATTAAATTTAAAATTCTATGTATAAAATTAAATCAGTATGATTTTTAAATTATTGGATTGGCAAGAATTATTTAAACAGAATCTTTTTATGAATAGACTGTCATAGCAGATAAGTGTGAGTATGTTGGAATGTGTGTGCATTTTTTTTCTATGAAGGTGCTAAAACAACTAACAATATAAAAGAACAGAACTGGTCCCCAACCTCACACCATATTAAACTACCAATTCCACATAGACAAAAGACTTGCATGTGAATGAAAAACTATAAGGCAGCCCAAAGTACAAAATAAATATTCATGAATATATACATGAGTACAGATAAATGATTGCATAAATAAATAAATTGGGAAGAAATGCCTTACAGAAGAATTGCATTTAACATATGTAGATACTTCTTCCCTCAGGAGATAGAGATTAATCACCATCACTACCCCACTTTGTGTGCAGGCTGGATTAGACTTGCTTCCAAGGATTAGAGTATGTAAAGAGAAAAATGTAACTTCATAGTGGTGAAATCTGGCAGGGGTACTGAACCAAGTGATCAAGGCTAACCTCCCAAATAATGTCTTATAGATATCACATAACCTTTGATATTTTGGGCTAAGAAGGGCACTTTATCTATGTGCTTTTTTCTTTCCCCCAAAAAAACCCTAACCCCACTCTAATTATGGGGAAATCATCTGAAAAAAATAGATTCAAAGAAATTCTATAGCATAACTCACCAGTATTCCTCAAACTGTCAAGGTCAAGAAAATCAAGGAAAGACTAAAATTTTAAAGTATCAGATTAGCCCAGATTGGGTAGAAATGACAAGGAAATTCAATCTCACCCAGATTGGATCTTGAAACAGAAAGAGAAAAAAACCAGTGAAATGCAAACAAAATCTGGAGTTCAATTAAAAGTAATGGATTATGTTGGTTTCTTACCTTCAGCAAATGTACAATTGCAATGTAAGATATTAACAAAGGATGGAATTGAAGAAGGACTCTCTGCACTATTGTTGAAAATTTTCTATAAACATTAAGTTATTCCAAAATAAAAAGTATATTAGGGGCACCTGGGTGGCTCAGTCATTAAAAGTCTGCCTTCAGGGCGCCTGGGTGGCTCAGTGGGTTAAGCCGCTGCCTTCGGCTCAGGTCATGATCTCAGAGTCCTGGGATCAAGCCCCGCATCGGGTCTCTCTGCTCAGCAGGGAGCCTGCTTCCTCCTCTCTCTCTGTCTGCCTCTCTGCCTGCTTGTGATCTCTCTGTCAAATAAATAAATAAAAATCTTTAAAAAAAAAAAAAAGTCTGCCTTCAGCTCAGGTCATGATCACGGGATCCTGGGATCAAGGCCCACATCGGGCTCCCTGCTCAGCGAGAAGCCTGCATCTTCCTCTACCACTCCCCTTGCTTGTGTTCCCTCTCTTCTCTTGTTGTGAGTCTATCAAATAAATAAATTAAATATTTTAGATAAATAAAAATAAAAACATAAAAAGTATATTAAAGAAAGACTACAAGACTTAGAAAACAGTATCAAAAATATTTTTATATTCTTAAGATATAGAGGATTTCTTAATTGAGAAAAAACGTGCAGGAAAATATTGATGAATTTGACTACCTTAAATTCTAGAATGTTTGTTCATCCAGAGATGCTGTAAAGAGAGTAAAAAGTCACAAAGTGGGAGAAGATATTTACAACAAATACATTTCAGTGGCAGAAATTCCTTGCAATGCAAATTGAAAAAGACCAGCAATTTTGCAGAAAATGATGAAGAGACTTAACTAGGCACTTCAGAGAAAGAGAAATCCCAAAGATCAATGAATATATAAAGGATGTTCAATCTCATTATTATTCAGGAGAAGTCCACAGTGGGATATCATTCCATGTTTGCATGATTAGAAATTTTCAAGACTGAGAATATCAAGTGTTATCAAGGACATGGGACACCAAAACCCTGATACACTGCAGGGGGAGTGTAAAGCTCTGTTGTCACTCTGGAACAGTTGGGCTTTATCTAGAGTTGAGGATGTGTCTGTCTTACCTACAGCAAAGCAATTGCACTCCTACGTTTACACCCTAGAGAAACTATTCCATTTATGGACAAAGAAACATGTACCAAAATACTTTCAGCAGCTCTGTCATAGCAAAAAACGAAAAAAGAGGAGAAAAGAAAAAAAAAAAACAAAAACTAGAAACAACCTGAATATCTAACACAATACAATCCATCCAACAGTGAAAATAAGATGATAGTAACAGGGATCAATAAGGAAGCAATTCAAGAACATAAGTGGGAAGGAAGAGAGGAAAACCCAGAACAATGTATACAGCATGACCTCATTACCTGAAACTTTAAAATGTAGAACTAAACAATTTTGTGTTTAGGATTACAAACATGTGAGAAAGCTACAAAGAAAATCATGAGAATAGGACACATAATTCTCACAACTAATGTCTTTATGGAGCTAAGCCCATAAAGAACTTTTAAAATAACATAATATTCTTCATTTTTAATGGGATGGTGGGCTCCTGGGTGTTTATGTTGTAATCTATATGTTATAGATGGTATAAATATTATTTTATATCTACTTAATAAAAATAAGCAGAAAACAATAGAGATGGAAAAAGAGAAAGAAGAGAAGGAAGGAGAATGTGGGTTGTCACCCCCACTGACAACCACACCCAAGAAGCATGGCTACCCCAACATAGAAAGGAATTCCCAAGTTTAGAACTAAGTTTGTCAGTTTGGTAGATTTCACTACCTCTTTTTATTGTTATCCCATATCAAATCTCCATTTAAATTAGCTGGGTCCAAGGTACAGAAGTGAAAACACCATGAAAACTCCCTCAGGTTCAGCCTCTTGTGACACACTGGGTTCCAGGACTGGCCCCAAGACAGCTCTGGCTGAGTGTCAGTCTCCCGTCTTCCTCCATTCATTGCCACAAGAGATTCAAAATATCTCTGTCTCCAGTTGTCTCTAGTTGTACTCTATCCCAGTGCACATCTTTTATTATTGCTCTCATGGCTCACATGCCTGGGCTTGCCAATGCTGTAATAAGCCATCCTTCCTGAGGACTCATTCCCCAGAGCCTGGGCTGCTTTTTCCTCCCTCCCTAGGACTTCCTTCCTCCTCACTTTGTCCAAGTCCATGGACTCAGTGGTAATGGAAAATTTCTAATGCAAATCTGGCTAATCATGACCACAAACACCTCTTATCTCTTCCTGTTCAAGGCAGATGTCACAAGTCTTCAGAAAATGGCCTGAGAGACATGCAGTTTTTTTTAAAAGAAAGATTCCAGAGGCACCTGGGTGGCTCAGTGGGTTAAAGCCTCTGCCTTCGGCTCAAGTCATGATCCCAGGCTCTTGGGATCGAGCCTCTGCTCTGCGGAGAGCCTGCTTCCTCCTCTCTCTGCCTGCCTCCCTGCCTACTTGTGATCTCTCTCTCTCTCTGTCAAATAAATAAATAAAATCTTAAAAAAAAAAAAAGAAATATTCCATATTAGATTTGAGAGTGTCTTCTTCGCTTGGGATGCCAGAAGAAAAATGTTAAACAGGTGCCAAGGTAGGGAGACTCATGGACTAGTCCGGATAGAGGGGACGTCTGAACTCAGCCAGTGGAGGTGGCAGAAGTGGAACTAGAAAGGAGGGGACAAATTTGAGAGAGATTTGCCTGGACCCTTGTGCATTAGTCAATAAAAAGCAGTCTAGAAGGAATGAAGTGAATGTGAGTCATCATCTCCATGAAACAATGAATGAACAGATTTAGAACTTTAAACTCCAAGCCTGATGCTACAATGAGGCAAGCAGAAACTCGAGTATGTGCGAAAGCTACAGATTATTGAAGCAAAATTATTGCTGGATCACAGGGCTCTGCTATTGCCCGCAGGAAGCAATGGAGAGAACATTGCTTGTAACCTAGTACAACCTTAAGGAATCAATGACTATCATGTTCATGGCTTGCTATAACTATTAGGATTGTACATGGATTGAATGAATTTTGGTATTGTATATGGATTTAACCTATCTTTTTGACAAACCTAAACTATTCGCAGGTCTCCTTCTTATTCCATGGTAAAGAAAAGTAACCTATATAGGAAAATGTGGACATGGTTCATCATAGTCTTTTGGCTCATTAATTTATTCTTTTAATCTTTATAGGGATTTTCTGAAAGGGTAAAAGAAAACTTGAGAAAATATTTTAAGTGTTGTTATATAAATGATGATAAAAATTCTGGAGAAAGGAAAGAAATGTGGAGAAAACGAGCAGAATCAACAACTCATATCTTAGACGGAGCTTTTAAAACTAACCAGGAATTCTCTGTCAATAAAAAGAAGAGTTCAGAGAGGAGTCAAGATGGCGGAGAAGTAGCAGGCTGAGACTACTTCGGGTAGCGGGAGATCAGCTAAATAGCTTATCTAAAGATTGCAAACACCTACAAATCCAATGGGAGATTGAAGAGAAGAAGAACAGCAATTCGAGAAACAGAAAATCAACCACTTTCTGCAAGGTAGGACTGGTGGAGAAGTGAATCCAAAGCGATGGGAAGATAGACCGCGGGGGGAGGGGCCGGCTCCCGGCGAGCAGCGGAGCAATGGAGCAAAATCAGGACTTTTAAAAGTCTGTTCCGCTGAGGGACATCGCTCCAGAGGCTTAACTGGGGTGAAGCCCAGGCGGGGTCAGCGCGGCCTCAGGTCCCGCAGGGTCGCAGAAGGATCGGGGGTGTCTGAGTGTCGCAGAGCTTACCGGTATTAGAACAGGGAAGCCAGCTGCAGAGACAGAGCCGAGGAGTGACTCTCAGCTCGGGGTTGCCTTGAACCGGTCGCAGGCTCGGTCAGCTCGGAGCGCGGCCGGAGGCCAGGGTGACAGGAGTCATTGGGCGCTGTTCTCTGAGGGCGCACTGAGGAGTGGGGCCCCGGGCTCTCAGCTCCTCCAGACCGGAGACCGGGAGGCCGCCATCTTTATTCCCGTCCTCCGGACTCTACGGAAAGCACTCAGGGAACAAAAGCTCCCGAAAGCGAACCCGAGCGGATGACTCAGCCCGGCCCCGGGTAAGGGCGGTGCAACTCCGCCTGGGGCAAAGACGCTTGAGAATCACTACAACAGGCCCCTCCCCCAGAAGATCAAGGGGAAACCCAGCCAGGACCAAGTTCACCTACCAAGGAGAGCGGCGGAATTCCAGAGGAGAAGAAAGCAAAGCACGGAACTCATGGCTTTCTCCCCATGATTTTTTAGCCTTGCAGTTAATTTATTTATTTTTTCTTTTTCAATTTTTTTTCTCTTCTTCTGCTAAATTTTTTTAACTTTTACCGTTTTCTTTTTTTAATGTTTTTTAAATAGTTTATCTAATATATATTTTTTCCTCTTTTTATGTTTTTTCTTTATCGGCTTTCTTTTTTTTAATAGTTTTTATTTTTCTTTCTTTCTGAACCCCTTTTTATCCCCTTTCTCCCCCCTCACAATTCGGGATTTCTTCTGATTTGGCTAAAGCGTATTTTTCTGGGGTTGTTGCCACCCTTTTAGTATTTTACTTGCTCCTTCATAAACTCTTATCTGGACAAAATGACAAGGTGGAAAAATTCACAACAAAAACAAGAACAAGAGGCAGTACCAAAGGCTAGGGACCTAATCAATACAGACATTGGTAATATGTCAGATATAGAGTTCAGAATGATGATTCTCAAGGTTCTAGCCGGGCTTGAAAAAGGCATGGAAGATATTAAAGCAACCCTCTCAGGAGATATAAAAGCCCTTTCTGGAGAAATAAAAGAACTAAAATCTAACCAAGTTGAAATCAAAAAAGCTATTAATGAGGTGCAATCAAAAATGGAGGCTCTCACTGCTAGGATAAATGAGGCAGAAGAAAGAATTAGCGATATAGAAGACCAAATGACAGAGAATAAAGAAGCTGAGCAAAAGAGGGACAAACAGCTACTGGACCACGAGGGGAGAATTCGAGAGATAAGTGACACCATAAGACAAAACAACATTAGAATAATTGGGATTCCAGAAGAAGAGGAAACAGAGAGGGGAGCAGAAGGTATATTGGAGAGAATTATTGGAGAGAATTTCCCCAATATGGCAAAGGGAACAAGCATCAAAATCCAGGAGGTTCAGAGAACCCCCCTCAAAATCAATAAGAATAGGTCCACACCCCGTCACCTAATAGTAAAATTTACAAGTCTTAGTGACAAAGAAAAGATCCTGAAAGCAGCCCGGGAAAAGAAGTCTGTAACGTACAATGGTAAAAATATTAGATTGGCAGCAGACTTATCCACAGAGACCTGGCAGGCCAGAAAGAGCTGGCATGATATATTCAGAGTACTAAATGAGAAAAACATGCAGCCAAGAATACTATATCCCGCTAGGCTATCATTGAAAATAGAAGGAGAGATTAAAAGCTTCCAGGACAAACAAAAACTGAAAGAATTTGCAAATACCAAACCAGCTCTACAGGAAATATTGAAAGGGGTCCTCTAAGCAAAGAGAGACCCTCAAAGTAGTAGATCAGAAAGAAACAGAGACAATATACAATAACAGTCACCTTACAGGCAATACGATGGCACTAAATTCATATCTCTCAATACTTACCCTGAATGTGAATGGGCTAAATGCCCCAATCAAAAGACACAGGGTATCAGAATGGATAAAAAAACAAAACCCATCTATATGTTGCCTACAAGAAACTCATCTTAAACCCGAAGACACCTCCAGGTTTAAAGTGAGGGGATGGAAAAGAATTTACCATGCTAATGGACATCAGAAGAAAGCAGGAGTGGCAATCCTTATATCAGATCAATTAGATTTTAAGCCAAAGACTATAATAAGAGATGAGGAAGGACACTATATCATACTCAAAGGAACTGTCCAACAAGAAGATCTAACAATTTTAAATATCTATGCCCCTAACGTGGGAGCAGCCAACTATATAAACCAATTAATAACAAAATCAAAGAAACACATTGACAAGAATACAATAATAGTAGGGGATTTTAACACTCCCCTCACTGAAATGGACAGATCATCCAAGCAAAAGATCAACAAGGAAATCAAGGCCTTAAATGACACACTGGACCAGATGGACATCACAGATCTATTCAGAACATTTCATCCCAAAGCAACAGAATACACATTCTTCTCTAGTGCACATGGAACATTCTCCAGAATAGATCACATTCTTGGTCCTAAATCAAGTCTCAACCGGTATCAAAAGATTGGGATCATTCCCTGCATATTTTCAGACCACAATGCTCTAAAGCTAGAACTCAATCACAAGAGGAAATTTGGAAAGAACCCAAATACATGGAGACTAAACAGCATCCTTCTAAAGAATGAATGGGTCAACCAGGAAATTAAAGAAGAATTGAAAAAATTTATGGAAACAAATGATAATGAAAACACAACGGTTCAGAATCTGTGGGACACAACAAAGGCAGTCCTGAGAGGAAAATATATAGCGGTACAAGCCTTTCTCAAGAAACAAGAAAGGTCTCAGGTACACAACCTAACCCTACACCTAAAGGAGCTGGAGAAAAAACAAGAAAGAAACCCTAAACCCAGCAGGAGAAGAGAAATCATAAAGATCAGAGCAGAAATCAATGAAATAGAAACCAAAAAAACAATAGAACAAATCAACGAAACTAGGAGCTGGTTCTTTGAAAGAATTAATAAGATTGATAAACCCCTGGCCAGACTTATCAAAAAGAAAAGAGAAAGGACCCAAATCAATGAAATCATGAATGAAAGAGGAGAGATCACAACGAACACCAAACAAACACAGACAATTATAAGAACCTACTATGAGCAACTCTACGCCAACAAATTTGACAATCTGGAAGAAATGGATGCATTCCTAGAGACATATAAACTACCACAACTGAACCAGGAAGAAATGGAAAGCCTGAACAGACCCATAACCAGTAAGGAGATTGAAACAGTCATCAAAAATCTCCAAACAAAAGCCCAGGGCCAGACGGCTTCCCGGGGGAATTCTACCAAACATTTAAAGAAGAACTAATTCCTATTCTCCTGAAACTGTTCCAAAAAATAGAAATAGAAGGAAAACTTCCAAACTCATTTTATGAGGCCAGCCTCACCTTGATCCCAAAACCAGACAAGGATCCCAACAAAAAAGAGAACTACAGACCAATATCCTTGATGAACACAGATGCAAAAATTCTCGCCAAAATACTAGCCAATAGGATTCAACAGTACATTAAAAGGATTATTCACCACGACCAAGTGGGATTTATTCCAGGGCTGCAAGGTTGGTTCAACATCCGCAAATCAATCAATGTGATACAACACATTAATAAAAGAAAGAACAAGAACCATATGATACTCTCCATAGATGCTGAAAAAGCATTTGACAAAGTACAGCATCCCTTCCTGATCAAAACTCTTCAAAGTGTAGGGATAGACGGCACATACCTCAATATTATCAAAGCCATCTATGAAAAACCCACCGCAAATATCATTCTCAATGGAGAAAAACTGAAAGCTTTTCCGCTAAGGTCAGGAACACGGCAGGGATGTCCGTTATCACCACTGCTATTCAACATAGTACTAGAAGTCCTAGCCTCAGCAATCAGACAACAAAAGGAAATTAAAGGCATCCAAATCGGCAAAGAAGAAGTCAAACTATCATTCTTCGCAGATGATATGATACTCTATGTGGAAAACCCAAAAGACTCCACTCCAAAACTGCTAGAACTTGTACAGGAATTCAGTAAAGTGTCAGGATATAAAATCAATGCACAGAAATCAGTTGCATTTCTCTACACCAACAAGACAGAAGAAAGAGAAATTAAGGAGTCCATCTCATTTACAATTGCACCCAAAACTATAAGATACCTAGGAATAAACCTAACCAAAGAGACTAAGAATCTATACTCAGAAAACTATAAAGTACTCATGAAAGAAATTGAGGAAGACACAAAGAAATGGAAAAATGTTCCATGCTCCTGGATTGGAAGAATAAATATTGTGAAAATGTCTATGCTACCTAAAGCAATCTACACATTTAATGCAATTCCTATCAAAGTAACATCCATTTTTTTCAAAGAAATGGAACAAAGAATCCTAAAATTTATATGGAACCAGAAAAGACCTCGAATAGCCAAAGGAATATTGAAAAAGAAAGCCAAAGTTGGTGGCATCACAATTCCGGACTTCAAGCTCTATTACAAAGCTGTCATCATCAAGACAGCATGGTACTGGCACAAAAACAGACACATAGATCAATGGAACAGAATAGAGAGCCCAGAAATAGACCCTCAACTCTATGGTCAACTCATCTTCGACAAAGCAGGAAAGAATGTCCAATGGAACAAAGACAGCCTCTTCAATAAATGGTGTTGGGAAAATTGGACAGCCACATGCAGAAAAATGAAATTGGATCATTTCCTTACACCACACACGAAAATAGACTCAAAATGGATGAAGGATCTCAATGTGAGAAAGGAATCCATCAAAATCCTCGAGGAGAACACAGGCAGCAACCTCTTCGACGTCAGCCGCAGCAACATCTTCCTAGGAACATCACCAAAGGCAAGGGAAGCAAGGGCAAAAATGAACTTTTGGGATTTTATCAAGATCAAAAGCTTTTGCACAGCAAAGGAAACAGTTAACAAAACCAAAAGACAACTGACAGAATGGGAGAAGATATTTGCAAATGACATATCAGATAAAGGGCTAGTGTCCAAAATCTATAAAGAACTTAGCAAACTCAACACCCAAAGGACAAATAATCCAATCAAGAAATGGGCAGAGGACATGAACAGACATTTCTGCAAAGAAGACATCCAGATGGCCAACAGACACATGAAAAAGTGCTCCATATCACTCGGCATCAGGGAAATACAAATCAAAACCACCATGAGATATCACCTCACACCAGTCAGAATGGCTAAAATTAACAAGTCAGGAAATGACAGATGCTGGCGAGGATGCGGAGAAAGGGGAACCCTCCTACACTGTTGGTGGGAATGCAAGCTGGTGCAACCACTCTGGAAAACAGCATGGAGGTTCCTCAAAATGTTGAAAATAGAATTACCCTATGACCCTGCAATTGCACTGCTGGGTATTTACCCTAAAGATACAAACATAGTGATCCGAAGGGGCACATGCACCTGAATGTTTATAGCAGCAATGTCTACAATAGCCAAACTATGGAAAGAACCTAGATGTCCATCAACAGACGAATGGATAAAGAAGATGTGGTATATATACACAATGGAATACTATGCAGCCATCAAAAGAAATGAAATCTTGCCATTTGCGACGACGTGGATGGAACTAGAGGGTATCATGCTTAGCGAAATAAGTCAATCGGAGAAAGACAACTATCATATGATCTCCCTGATATGAGGGAGAGGAGATGCAACATGGGGGGTTGAGGGGGTAGGAGAAGAGTAAATGAAACAAGATGGGATTGGGAGGGAGACAAACCATAAGTGACTCTTAATCTCACAAAACAAACTGAGGGTTGATGGGGGGAGGGGGTTGGGAGAGGGGGTGGGGTTATGGATATTGGGGAGGGTATGTGCTATGGTGAGTGTTGTGAAGTGTGTAAACCTGGCGATTCGCAGACCTGTACCCCTGGGGATAAAAATATATGTTTATAAAGCTGTAAAAAAAAAAAAAAAAAAAAAAAAAAGAAAGGATGAATACCCAAGTTTTGTAGCAACATGGACGGGACTGGAAGAGATTATGCTGAGTGAAATAAGTCAAGCAGAGAGAGTCAATTATCATATGGTTTCACTTATTTGTGGAGCATAACAAATAGCATGGAGGACAAGGGGAGATGGAGAGGAGAAGGGAGTTGAGGGAAATTGGAAGGGGAGGTGAACCATGAGAGACTATGGACTCTGAAAAACGATCTGAGAATTTTGAAGGGGTGGGGGGTGGGAGGTTGGGGGCACCAGGTGGTGGGTATTGTAGAGGGCACGGATTGCATGGAGCACTGGGTGTGGTGCAAAAATAATGAATACTGTTATGCTGAAAAAATAAAAAAAATTAAAAAAAAAAAAGAATCTGGACATTAAGCCAGACATTAAAGAGTTTTACAAATTTATAAAAAAAAAAAAAAAAAAGAAGAGTTCAGCCACATTGTTCTCATCAAAGAGACCAAGGAAGTATTTAAACCAGAGAAGAAAGAAATCAGTTAAGTTTACTTTTTGACTCTGAGTTTATGGTAAAAAATAGCCCCTCGATTTCAGATATATATTTTCTTTTCCCGTGTCATAAGCATATTTTGTAACATGATTTGGCACATTTTATGGCAAAGGTAAAACATGCAAGAGTATATACTATTATATCAATGTTAACCCTACAAGAAAGCTAAAAAGGGGGAAAAAAAAAGTCCCCAAATATCTATTAAGTAAAATTGGAGGTAAGTGTGGAGTTTTTTTTCCCCTTCATACACGTAAATGTGTATGCGTTGCATCTTTTCAGGGTAAATTAACCCAAAATGTGTATTTCCTCAGCAAAAGTTATTTCTTTGAAGCCTATTTATCTTTTGTGTTCTCACTGTAATTGATACCACATCCCAATATGCATCTTTTATTATTGCCCTCATTACATGGCATGATTTTTTTTTAGTCTGTTTTATCCTTTAGAATATGAATGCATTGAATAATGGAAATTGCCATTGTTATCTGGATGACTTTTTGCACAGTGCCTGGATCTCAGTAGTTTCTCATTAAATACATAATGAATTGATTTACACACATGTATATTGTCTTTTTCCAGGATATCTTAATTTTCATAAAAATTGTTAGGTCTAAGTATAAAGTTTGTAAGTAACACAGACATTCTCTACAAATGCTTGCTTCAGATCTATGATCATATATTAGTTCTGCAGTGAAAACTTTTGTACAAATTCTAGCATGAAAACTTTGATTCACCCCTCCAAAATATCATGTAAATTCTATAAACCAAAGAAAACCTCTAAGTACCTTTTCTTCATGAAATATAATACAATTAAATGGCTTTCTTAAACTTTGGAGAAGGACTATCTCGTCCAGAAATATAATAGAGAGTCATGAATTTTAACATTTTCATAAAGTGTAGCAGATAAGAGTGTGAATCTTCTCTTTTCTCAGGCAGGCATATTCTGCTCTGTGGGTTGCTAAGATACATAAACTTAAAAGTACAGAAATGTGATTTAGCTCTTTAAAAATAGGCTAGGCAGCTTTCTTATTTCTGGCAAAATTAGTCTCTAGGGATTATACACAATCTCAGTACAATCATTTATTTTAGTTACTTTCTGGATTGCTGAATTAAGTTGTGGTTTGTAAAGACTTTAATCTTAAGTTTTAATGTTGAGATCAGCAAAATTATTTGTAAGCATTAACCAAATGCCTCCCACCCTTTATTCTGGCAATCGGTAGAGTGCAAGCCAGACCCATTTCGGTGAAAAGACACTGATTTCTATTTCCACAAGGAGCTAGATCATGTGCTCTTCCATTTCTTCTCCTTTTCACAGAGAAAGGAAGGTTCCACCCCGGGAACAAACGTCTTTATTCTGAGGTACAGTGGTAGTGATAGTGGGTGGGGATGCCACGCTGAATTCTTAGATGATGATGAATCTTTGGCAAATAGATCTCTCCCGGTTGACCCAGATAACAGCACTATGGATATCTTTAAAAGGTCCAGATTATTTCTGCTGTGGAGGCTGACCTCAGAACCCATGACGTGTTTTCAATTGTCAGTATTTTTAAGCTGAATGACACACTGGTCATGACCCTGGCCATAAGCCTCACAATCTGTTCATGATAAGAAACACACACACAGTGAACTTTTTATAGGACCCTAGCCTTAAGGAAAAGGTATGCAAGGAATATGTAAAACTTGCATCTATGAAAGTTTGAAAGCAAAACATAAAGAATAAATTTAAGTAGGGGGGGGCGCCTGGGTAGCTTAGTCAGTTAAGCATCTGCCTTCAGCTCAGGTCATGATCCCAGAATCCTGAGATTGAGTCCCGCATCGGAGAGTCTGTTTCTCCCTCTCCCTCTGCCCCTTCCTCCCACTCGTGCTCTCTCTCTCTCAAATAAATAAATAAAATCTCTTGAAAAATAAAAATAAATTTAAATAAATATATGTAAAATGTAAGATGTGTGAACCTACAGAGGATAGCTGCAGATCAAATACCTCTACCGTGTACTGTCCCTTATCCTTAAATTGGTTTCTATTTTTAGTCCCCGCACTATGTCACCTTCCCTTTGTTTCATCTAACCTCACTGCCTCTCTTAATTCTTTGTAGAATTTGATTTCTTTTTCATTTCTCTTTCATATAGCACTTCTCCTTTTACTTGCCACATAATTCCATCTTTTTGCCCCTTACCTCCCTACTGCAGACTTTGTTGAGGTGAACTCATTCACTGTCACGTTTCAGCCAATGCCTATACATCAGTGGTTTTGCATATTCATCTCAAACCCATACCTTTCTCTTTTATGCTCTCAATTCTCATCTCTAAAGCTATGTTTTCAAATGTAATGTTCATAAAACCAAACTCATTCTTCAGTAGTCCCTATCTGTTCCTTTTCCTCTGTTCCTTACTTAAGATTCTTATGATTCGGATACTGATGTGGTCGAGCATCTCATGGTAGAGACTTCTAATAATGTTTCCTTATCCAGTACAAATCCTCCCAGTGTAGACCCTCTCTTTCTATCTCCGTGTATTTATTTGTAGATTTGCTTGTTTTACTAGATAATGCATAAATGAGGTATAAAATGCAAGTTCCCTAATCCTTCTCCTTGCACTTAACTGTTAGATCTCTGTCCAAGACAACCTTTTCCTCTATAAACATAAATGTACACTTATCTATTTGTGGAATCACACACACATACACACACACGAGGACAACATGTTGTTCTTCACCTTTCTTTTTTTATCTAACAGTATATTTTGGAAAATATTCCATATAATTTATAAAGGGATTCCTCATCAAAAAACAATAACAACAACAACAACAACAAAAAACTGTTGCAAGTTAGTCCATTAAATGTAGTGTGTATGGCATTCCATTAAGTGGAAAAAGCAAAATGTATGATCAGAGTAGTGCAAAGGGTAGGAGAGGAGAGATGAAAATATCCCATTATAAAGTTTTCCTACTACACATAAAGTGGTAGAATACCACTTTAAACTAGATTGATATGTTAAAGTTATACTATAAACACTAAAGCAACCACAAAAGTAGTATCTTTTCTTTTTTTTAATTTTTAAAAGATTTTTAAAATTTATTTATTTGAGAGAGTGTGTGAGCAGGAAGGAGGGGAGAAAGAATCTGAAGCAGACTCCGTGCTGAGCGCAGAGCCCAACGTGGGGCTCCATGTCATGACCCTGAGATCACGACCTGAGACCAAACCAAGAGTCTAATGCTTTAACCAACTGAGCCACCAGGTGACCCAAAGATGGTATCTTCTCAAATGGGCTTCACAGAGGTCTACCAACAACAGCCTCCTGTATACACCAAATCAGTTGATACAAACAAAAGAAGGTCTGTGTTCATCTGTGTTCACAGAAGAAAAGCAATTACCTATCACAGGAATAAATGTAAATATTAACAGCAGAGACCACTGAACTTCTCATGGATAGGAGCTCAAGACAAATGGAGACTTTCAATTTTAAAAAAGCAAACTCTGCCTTGGTTCCTTTTTCTTTCTTCTAAAACCAGCTAATAATTTTACAGAATGTCATCTTTATTTCTTGCTGCCCTCTTTTACACTGATGAAAATTTCCCTTCTCCTAGTTGCCCAACTTCACACACTTATACTAAGTTTTAGGACAAACTGCTTTCTTCATTTCACTGACGTTGACATTTCCCTTTCTGTGTTTTTATTTTCATTCAGTTAAGACCGGTTTAAGAAAGGAAGAACAAGAAAGAAACAATGTCTGATATTTTAAAACTTCAATGGCCTATTTCTCCTTCAGGAATTTCTTCACACAAAAAAATGCAAAGCTCTCTACCAGAGATGTTTGTATTTACTCACAGCTACTGTGCTTAATGTTTTGGTTTTCCTGTCTTTTGGGTACTATGTTTGCAAATCTTTATTATCCTTTAAGATACAGGACAGTCCAATTATGCCGGTAAAAGAAAGGAAAGAAATCATTGGTTCCGTGAGTTATAAAATTAAAATAGTTCTTCCTTCTTCTCATGTCATCAATACATCTTTTCCATATTCCACTAGGCAACATAATTATTGCCAAAGTCAGTTCCAGAAATCCAAATATAAAACTTCAAAAATGTTAGAGAAATAAAATATGCTCTGCTTCTGGAGTGAGAATCTCAGGACACATTGGGAAGGACCTATGGGGATTTGTGCCATCTTACCTTTTCCCGGTGTTTCAGAAATCGAAGCAAAGGATTTTGACATGTTTTTCACATAATGTATTTAACAACTGCTTTGTTCCACCAAGTTAGATTTCTCAAATATCTGGTCCGTGTGGATTATAGAAAGATTCCTGAATATATCACTTACTCTCCTCTTCCAAGTTCCTCTGGGCTTTCTCACCAAAGGTGACTTTGTCGGTCACCTCCAAGTGATGACTTCTTATGCTTCCAAGACCTGATGCTGCCCTGGGATGCCCAAAACACAGCTGTCACCACCATCTGCAGATTTTCATTATCTCTGGAAAATATTTTTCTCTTATCCATGTGATATTATGACCTTTCCTATATACCCCAGTAGGGTAAAATATTCTTTCCCCATCAGCATTATAACCTGAGATAATGGCAACATTGACTCACCCCCATAGAGTCCTGAAAAAGAGAGGCGATCCAACTTTTGGTTTACTCTTTATTTCAGCTTTCATCTCCAAAGGACCTGGGCAACCGTCCAAAGGGGAATAGCTCGCAAGTCTAATAGAATATCCCCACATTATCACGCATCTGTTATGAAAATAAATACCTGAGTTCCTTGTTTTTCCTTCTAGCAAGTGTCGTTGGGTAAAGTGAACCTTCCCATAATCTACATGTAAATAAGTGACCTACATTATAGGATCATTCCTTGCTCAGGATACATTCCTTGCTCTCCTTGCTGTGTTCTCTATGACAGCATCAACGGATGGTGGGTCGTGATTTCTTTGGGTCTGTTGGCAACCAATGTTTTCAGCAAGGTAGCAGATCGACTGAGGTTTGTTAAGTACTTCTCCTCGCTGCTGACACTGTGCTCAATATTGCACATACTTAGCTCTCACTGTGCTCATTAATAGAGGTATGCACTATGATGGTCCCACTTTAGAGAGGCGGAAATGGAAGGACATTGAGGCTCCATAATTTGTCCACGTAGTAGTAAGTGGTGGAGCCCAGATGAAAACCCTAACAGTGCAGCTCCAGGCTTTCCACTGTTTCTCACTGCAAAACACACACAAGCCACTGATTTCTTAACCAAAGCCAAATTAATGGATGATTAGGTTGATTCTGATCTTTTGTTTTTATGAAAAATGTGGTAATGAATACCTTGGTACATAATAGCATTTTACATGAGAGAGTTTATCTATACAATAAATGTCTTCTTTTTTTTTTTTTTTTTCCAGAGAGAGAAAGGACGCACGAGAATGGGGTAGGGGAGGTAGGGCAGAGGGAGAGGGAGAGAGAGAACCCCTGAGCAGGCTCCACGCTCATCAGGGAGTCCAATGCAGGGCTCCATCTCATGATCTTATGACCCTGAGATCATGACCTAAACCAAAATCAAGAGTCAGAAGCTCCACTGATTGAGCCACCCAGACACCCCCTAGAATAAATGTCTTGAAGTAGAATCTTTTAAATCAAAGAGTATTTTCATTTTACATTTTGGAACATATCACTAAAATGTTCCCCATAAGCAGTAGTAAGAATTGATATTCCCTAGACCCGTGGATTAGAGTAAAGCAATGTATTTTACAAGTTTTAAGTTATTTTTGGAGTGTATCTGCATGTTCTTTGCTTTTCTTCTCCCTCAGGTTTCCTCCTACACTAAATTGATGCAATTATCCAAGGACTTGGACCACAAAGCGTTTTGTTCAAAATATTCAAAACCTAGGCAAAAGTATGTTTTTGATAATTCTGAAGGATAGGGAAGGAGTTATATAAAGTTATCTGGGTAATAGGATCTGTCTCCCTATTTCAACTGATACCTCTAAATTTATAGATGTCAAATAGGTGACGACTTTATCATTAGGTTTTCTGGAAATCAGATATTAACTAGATGTGAGACAACCTCACTTTTTCCACATAACATATAAATTGTGAACACCTGAAATATATTCAAAGCCAACTAACCACAAAATGATTTATGAAAATAAACCTTAAGCACAGGGGAAAATTAAAATGGAAAATTTGTCCCAGTAAAGAAAAAATTAACAATTAAGGACTTTGAAGATTTTGTAAGGCAAAATTTTCATATCACAAATTCAAATCTAAGTAAAAAAAAATTTTCATACCATGATTTTTTCCAAATATTAAATGAAAATGTACTTGACCTTAGTGCTGACATGGGAACAAAAACAAATTATGTAAAGTTATAATAATGTTTAAAGAGATATTATCTCATTTAAATCAAATCATACAAATGCAAGTTTTAAATCAACTTTGGCTTTCAAAATGAGTCAGCTGAATTTTAAAATAATTTAGTTTGCATGATAATGACATGTTTAGCATGCTCTCAAATTGAGTGACTAATAATAACCCATCATCTGCTCCTGTTGGCTCAATTAAGTCCCACAACAGCCAGGTGAGATAGGAATTTTCATCTCCCTGTTATAGATAAAGCTAGAATTCAAGAAGGTGAAGTGACCTACAGACATGCCTAGGCAGAGATAGCTGTGATATATCTCAAATTCCACAGGTTCCGGACAGCAGATCTAGTCATGATTAACCAGAAGATATTGTCTGATTATTGAATGTCAGTTGATCTATCAGTGATACTTTGACCCCAGATTTTGGAATTTTGGTTGTTTTAAATTCTTGCTATTTTAGTTTTACTTGTTCAAAATGAACTGGAGGGAGCACATTAGTTTTTAGGAGCCAATAATTTAACCCTTTGCACTGTCAAGACCTCCAGGTAAACCTAGATATTGGGGCATAATCAGTAGCTTTACCATGACTCCTTTAATATACTTTCATTATTCATGTTAGAAAGAGGAACAACTTACTATTAAAAACTAATATTGTAACTTTCAGAAGTCACAAGTTCAAGTGCCCCCAAGAGTCTCACAATTTGAGGAGTAGGCTGGAATAGGACTACGGGGAGTAAGAGGGCCAGAGGCATACGGAAGGAACATGTTTTGCTAGAACTGCCCAACTTCAGAAACACAGGCTGGGCTTATGGTTTTGGTGTCAGCACCTTGGCTATTTTTTTAGAATTGAAGCTGAATAGTCATATCCAGAACTATAACAACAACAACAATAGGAAAATAATTTAAATTGGATTCCAAAAAAATAAACCAGTTGTTCATCATAACACCTAGCAGAATAAAGTATATTTTAAACATATATTTCTTTTCAGCCTTGCTTGGAAAGAAAAAACTAATTAAAAAAAATAAAAACAACTATATGCATATTTAGGCAGAATAGGCTAAAAGCCTTCCCTACACAAATTTTTAAATTTAAATACACTGTTACTCAGATCTAACAACACAAGCCCAGTTCTAGATCTCAAAAGAGATGTAAGCTAAAAATAAGAGAAGAATGTGCTGTTGCCCACATTCTTCAGTGTGTTACCACCTCTTCTCCCTGGGAGACTTCACAGGGCTGTAGAGTTTGCAGTGACCATGGCTCTGCAGGAGGCTTCTCTCCTCCAAATCTCTGGTCTCTTTTTTATAGTACCTTCCCAAAGGGAGAATGAAGTTCTGCATATTTTATATAGGGGATGATAGAATAAACTAAGCCCACTTTGAAAACAAAAAACTTCCCAAAACCCTATGCTGTATTGTCATGCATTTGATCTTAAGTTCTTTAATATTCTATACTTTCTTAGTGAAGGAATGCTGACTACATTTTTCATTATGTTAGATGAGTCCAAAAACTTTTTTCAGCGTCTAGCTAAAAATCCAATTCGCTAGCACTTAAAATACCTTGCAGAAGAAATCCATAGGACGCCCCCCAAATCCCCATTCATAACCAAGACTAAAGAATCTGTCATTTAACATATCCACACCCAAGGTCATTATCTTTCCCCATGATAGCCTTTCCTTCATCTTAAGTTTTTAATGAGTTCTTCAAGGTGCAGCTTTAGTAATCATCCATGACATGGGTTGTGATTATCCTGATAATGAGAGCTCTCTCTATCTCTCCTGAAACTTTCTAGCATCTGTCTCCAATATTCAGATACTTTGTTTAGTCCTACTTATTTGTACATAGTTACCATCTCCAGTGACACTGTAGGCTCCAAAAAGACAAGGGCAATGTTGTATTCCTTAATTGTATTTTACTAAGGAGATGAACAGTAAGTAAAGTTAATGTAAGTTTCTGACTGTCAAGGAATGAGTAGCCTTGTCACAAGGCATCTTGTGGATAATAAGTACTCAATACAATTTTTGATTTTTTTTTTAATGGGTTCCCAAGCCCATAAAGATAGCCAGGAGAGAAATGCAAACAACAAAGTTGTTCTGTTTTTCTGGGACATCATACGAACATGCCAATTTTTAAGAATAGCATAAAAATTATAGTATAAAAAAGGAGAAAAGACAAAGCTTTAAGTTGCATTTTTGTATTTTGTGGTGAGGAAAGGAACAACAAAAAATAAGAACACTGAAGTTTCTATTTTCTTGATCTGTCCTTGAGCTTTAAAATGTTTAAATAATTAGCAAAGTGGCGCCTGGGTGTCTCAGTGGGTTAAAGCCTCTGCCTTTAGCTCAGGTCATGATCCCAGCATCCTGGGATCGAGCCCCGCATTGGGCTCTCTGCCCAGCGGGGAGCCTGCTTCCTCCACTCTCTTCCTGCCTCTCTGCCTACTTGTGATCTCTGTCTGTCAAATAAATAAAATCTTTAAAAAAATAATAATTAGCAAGAATAAGTGTTAATATTATTTACATTTAGTAAAATATTTCATGTAAACTGAAATAAATACTTTCCAGATAAATCTATTATACTTTGATTATCATAACTTCTTCACCGTTTAAAGAAAAATGCATAAATGGTCACATGGAAAGTTAGAACTGCGATAAGTCAGATTCTATTTCTTCATATTTACAATGCACTGTATCATTTCTTTTGATCCACTGTTTAAATACAGGAATTGTGCTGTTACAGAAGTTAAAGAGAGGCACTGCACCCAGAGAAAATTCCAGTGAGACTGAACTGTTGAAGACAGACAACTAGAACAATGCTTTGTCCCTGAGTCCATACCTGTGCGGACCTGTATAGGGGAGACAAAGAATTTCCCAAAGGTACTTCCATATAGAATTCATCAAGGGGTAAGTAATTTTTAAAAATGTGCCAATTTGAAACTTGGCACTTGAGTAGTTGCCCCAGCAATTGTTTAGAATATAGACCAACAAGAGATCTCTTTTTGGCAGGAAGATTTTATTATTGACATTGTTTTGAGATGCTGATTCCTGGTGATAATAAGAAGCAGACTGAACTTTAGTCAGCATTCTTTTCTTTCTTTCTTTTTTTTTTTTTTAATTTCTCCATACAGTACAATCCTGGACTTCAGTCCTGAGCTTGTGATTCCACTGCCTGAAAGCTGCTTTCCTTAACTGAGATGATGAATGTGAAAATACCCAGCACCAGGCCCCCACAGGTTACTTGATGGGGGGTAATTGCTGGAGGGAGTGCTCGTCATTGGCAGACTCCAACCTTTGCAAAATATGTAGAAGCTTCTTTTTAAACCACGTTCAAGTTTAGCATGTCAGAATAAGACTTTTGTTTGAAATATTAGTGCAAATAAATCTTGACCATTCTCCCAATGTTACTATGGATTTTTTTTTTCTTTTAAGATCACATGCATAAAAGTTTTTAGCTCTCAAAATTAATTACATTAAAAAAATAAGCATAATATCCTCTAGTTCCATTCCCGTTGTCGCAAATGGCAAAATTTCATTTCTTTTGATGGCTGCGTAGTATTCCATTGTGTATATATACCACATCTTCTTTATCCATTCATCTGTTGATGGACATCTAGGTTCTTTCCATAGTTTGCCTATTGTGGAGCAAAATAAGTCAATCAGAGAAAGATAACTATCATATGATCTCCCTGATATGAGGACGTGGAGATGCAACATGGGGAGTTTGGGGGGTAGGAAAAGAATAAATGAAACAAGATGGGATCGGGAGGGAGACAAACCATAAGAGACTTTTAACGTCACAAAACAAACTGAGGGTGGCGGTGGGGAGGGGAGGTAGGGAGAGGGTGGTGGGGTTATGGACATTGGGGAGGGTATATGATATGGTGAGTGCTGTGAAGTGTATAAACCTGGCGATTCACAGACCTGTACCCCTGGGGCTAATAATACATTATATGTTTATAAAAAAGTTAAAAAATTAAAAAAAAATAAGACCTCCCTTCTCACTTTTCACTTATGATATCAATACAATGAAATAGCAGTGTGGTTCCCAAATAGGTTCATAACTGAGCTCCTCAATCAAAGCTGTTGTTTCTTTTCCCCAATTTCATGAGTTTTGAGCAGTGTGACCTTGGGCAAATTTCTTAACATCTTACAGCCTCCATAAAATGGTTACTAGCAACAGTACTTGCTTTCACGAGATTGTCTTAAGGATTAAATTAACTAATCTGCATAGAGTATGTTGTACCATTTCTGGAATAGCGAGTGACAAAGCATTCAAAATTATTAGCTACTGCTATTAATTTCATAATAATTAGATATTCAAACCAAAAGAGTCCCTTGTTTCTCCCCATCCTCCTTCTGTGTCTCTCTAAACTCTATACTGCTGCCACCAAAAAGAGGGTCATCAAGGTTTATCATTGTTGTTATTCTTGCTTTCTTTGCTCTCTCTAGTTTTTAAAATCCTTTTAATTTAATCTCTCTGACAATTCTTTATCACTGGTGTTGCTTGTACACAGTGTTTGCAATTCTGGATTGTAGTTTCTTGATAGATAGCACTACTTTAAATATTAAAACACCAACCATTTTGTCAGTGGAATATTGTCACTTCTAGATTTTAAAAATTTATATTTTGGAGAATCATTTTAAGTCAAGGACTTAATGTATTAAGAAGAAGAGGAAGGAGGAGATGGAAGAGGGGGAGAAAGGGAAGAAGGAGGAGGAGAAGGAGTAAAAGGGGAAGAAGGAGAAGAAAGAGAAAAAGGGGAAGATGGAGAAGGGGATAAAGGAGAAGAAGGAGAAGAAGAAGGGGTCGGAGAGAGGGAGAGGTCGGGGAGGAGGAGGAGGGTGTAATCTGCATACCTGGGCAGATCAATACCAGAGTAAATCTCAATTAGCAACAATATCCTGATGTTATCCAGAGTCAGGTACAACAAAAATCCTTTCCTAGGCCAAGACTTTCAGAACAAGTGGAACATATATGTTAACACGCAAGTGCAAAAAAAAAAAAAAAAATCCATCAATGAATAATGAAACTAAAGGAAATAGCAAGACCAACTGCTTTGCTGGAGAAACAAAAAAAAACAAAAAACAAAAAACAAAAAAAACAGCTCAGCTTGACACTAATAGAATGTTACACCATTTTCAAAAACAAAAATTCATTCAAAAAGCAATTCATAAAGTTACCAAATGAAATACTGGAAGTGTTGAAGATAGTAACGGAAGAAAACATTTTGATTAGCTAAAAACAAACTCAATCTACCACCCCACTCCCAACTAGTTAAAATCAGAAAAAGTTTTTTATTAGCACCTGGAATTTTTTCACAAAAACACACTTATTATTTGACTATGGCCCAATTGATTCATGTTGATTTGAAAAGTCAATGACATTCCATTTTTAATATATCATTTTCCTCATTTTATGTGGTGTTGACTTTATTTTAAATCAAATTAAGGTTTATTAATTCTACCCGCTAATAATTTATATTAAAATTATAAGCTTCTTTTGATTGTTTGCTCTTCAATTTAACCTACGTTACATAGTACCTCTAAAAATGTTTTATCAAAAGCAAATATCTCTCTGCAAATACCTTATAAGCTTGTACATAAAATGTATTACAGTTGTAGCATGGTAATTTTATTTTATTAATTTAATACCTTAACATCACAGTTCGGAATTAGAAACTAGTAGGAATACCAGTATTTCAACATTTCTCAAATTCAACCTCAGAATACAAGTGCTGTAGTCATTCTGCTGTGTTAGCTTGCTCTAGAGAAAAGAGAGTACTCACAATCTTTCTTCAGCTTATCTTCAACTCAGCTGATCTTTATGATTTCTGGGTTAAAGAACATGTTAGAAACATGCCAGGTGACAGCATGACACTCAGCAAGTTTTTCTTCTACATTAATCTTTTTTTCCGGTTTGAGAAATCTGGTCTATGATTTTTCAGTACATTTCACACAAAATCATGCAGGCAAATTTAGATGCGTCCCGAACATTCACTTGTTTCTGCACATGAAAGCTGATCAAATACCTGGTTTTCCTTTAAATTTGTAAATGAAACCTTGTTCTAATATATTAGTGTTGAAGGAAACAAGGAGGGATTCCATGGGATGTTTTCTATGTCACCTTGAAGAAATTTTCATACACCATCTGCTGGTTTATTGAGCATACAGAATGGCAATGTTGATGAATTCTTCCTTAGGAAATGATACATATTGACATAACCACCAGGCATAGCCTAATGACCAGTAGCATGCCAAGGTGCTTTGAAATACATCCAGCTTAAATTATCCATAGGTCTTTTGTATTTGTGGAGTGACTAATACTCTAAATAATCTATTTTGGTTAGTGCTGTGCTTCATTTATCCATGCTGGTAAATGTGTCTTTCAAACCAATTCAGAAATGAAATGCTCCCCCGTCTTCCTTGTCCTTGTGGGTTGTCATCTGAGAATTCTTACCCTGTTAAGGAGGTACAGGCTGAAAAAGGTCAGTCTCGTTGAATGTCAAAAATAATTTAGAAACTGTTCTATTTTATTCCTTGGATTTACTAACATGGGTGTAGGAAGGAAATTACAATGATAGCTTGGGAATGAGAATTATTCTATACGTCATTAAGAGTGAAGTCTTGACTCCCAAACAAGGAGGAAATTCAATTCAACTTTTTAAAAAATTATTGTTATTAATATATAATGTATTATTTGTCCCAGCGGTACAGGTCTGTGAATCATTAGCCTTGCACATTTCACAGCACTCACCATAGCACATAACCTCCCTGGTGCCCATAACCCAACCACCCTCTCCCTACCCCTTTACACCCCAGGAGCCTCCAGTTTGTTTTGTGAGATTAAGAGTCCTTTGTGGTTTGTCTCCCTCCCGATCCCATTTTATTTCATTTTTTTCTTCCCCAGCCCCCACGACCCCCCTCTCAAATTCCTCATATCAGAGAGATCATATGATAATTGTCTTTCTCTGATTGACTTATTTCGCTCAGCATAATACCCTCCAGTTCCATCCACATCATTGCAAATGGCAAGATTTCATTTCTTTTGATGGCTGCATAGTATTCCATTGTATATATATACCACTTCTTCTATATCCATTCATCTGTTGATGGACATCTAGGTTCCTTCCATATTTTGGCTCTTGTGGACATTGCTGCTATAAACATTTGCCCTTTTGGATCACTACATTTGTATCTTTAGGGTAAATACCCAGTAGTTCAATTGCTGGGTCATAGGGTAGCTCTATTTTCAACTTTTTGAGGAACCTCCATGCTGTTTTCCAGAGTGGCTGAACCAGCTTGCATTCCCACCAGCAGTGTAGGAGGGTGCCCCTTTCTCCACATCTTTGCCAATATCTATCATTTCCAGACTTGTTAATTTTAGCCATTCTGATTGGTGTGAGGTGGTATCTCATTGTGGTTTTGATTTGCATTATTATTTCTCTTCTCTTGCTGGGTTTAGGCTTTCTTTTCTGTTCTTTCTCCAGCTCCTTTAGGTGTAGGATTAGGTTGTGTACTTGAGACCTTTCTTGTTTCTTGAGAAAGGCTTGTATCACTATATACTTTCCTCTCAGGACCATTTTTGCTGTGTCCCAAAGATTTTGAACAGTTGTGTTTTAATTTTCATTTGTTTCCATCAGTTTTTTTCAATTCTTTAATTTCCTGGTTGACTCATTCATTCTTTAGTAGGATGCTCTTTAGCCTCCATGTAGTTGAGTGCTTTCCAACTTTCCTCTTGTGATTGAGTTCTAGCTTCAGAGCATTATGGTCTGAAAATATGCAGGGAATGATCTCAATCCTTTGGTACTAGTTGAGACCTGATTCGTGACCCAGGATGTGATCTATTCTGGAGAATGTTCCATGTGCATTAGAGAAAAATGTGTATTCTGTTGCCTTGGGATGGAATGTTCTGAATATATCTGTGATGTCCATCTGGTCCAGTGTGTCATTTAAGGCCTTTATTTCCTTATTGATCTTTTGCTTAGATGATCTATCCATTTCAGTGAGGGGGATGTTAAAGTCTCCTACTATTATTTTATTATTTTCAATGTGTTTCTTTGATTTTGTTATTAATTGGTTTATATAGTTGACTGCTCCCATGTTAGGGGCATAGATATTTGAAATTATTAGATCTTCTTGTTGGACAGACCCTTTAAGTATGATATAGTGTCCTTCCTCATCTCTTATTACAGTCTTTGGCTTAAAATTTAATTGATCTAAGATTGCCACCCCAGCTTTCTTCTGATGTCCATTAGCATGGTAAATTGCTTTCCACCCTCTCACTTTAAATCTGGAGGTGTCTTTGGGTCTAAAATGAGTTTCTTGTAGACAGCATATTGATGGGTTTTGTTTTTTTACCCATTCTAATACCCTGTGTCTTTTGATTGGAGCATTTAGCCCATTTACATTCAGGGTAACTATTGAAAAATATGAATTTAGTGCCATTGTATTGCCTGTAAGGTGACTGTTACTGTATATTGTCTCTGTTTCTTTCTGGTCTGTTACTTTTAGGCTCTCTCTTTGTTTAGAGGACCCCTTTCAATATTTCCTGTAGGAAATATGTTTGCAAATTCTTTTAATTTTTGTTTGTCCTGGAAGCTTTTTATCTCTCCTTCTATTTTCAATGATAGCCTAGCTGGATATAGTATTCTTAGCTGCATATTTTTCTCATTTAGTGCTCTGAATATATCATGCCAGTCCTTTTGGCCTGCAAGGTCTCTGTGGATAACTCTGCTGCCAACCTAATATTTCTACCATTGTACGCTACAGACTTCTTGTCCCGAGCTGCTTTCAGGATTTACTCTTTGTCATTAAAACTTATAAGTTTTACTATTAGATGACAGGGTGTTGACCTACTTTTATTGATTTTGAGGGGGTTCTCTATGCCTCCTGGATTTTGATGCTTGTTCCCTTTGCCATATTAGGGAAATTCTCTACTATAATTTGCTCCAATATACCTTCTGCTCCTCTATCTCTTTCTTCTTCTTCTGGGATCCCAATTATTCTAATGTTGTTTTGTCTTCTGGTATCACTTATCTCTAGAATTCTCCCCTCATGGTCCAGTAGTTGTTTTTCTCTCTTTTCTCAGCTTCTCTATTTGTCATTTGGTCTTCTATATCACTAATTCTCTCTTCTGCCTCAATTATCCTAGCAGAAAGACCCTCCATTTTTTATAGCACCTCATTAATAACTTTTTAAATATCAATTTGGTTAGATTTTAGTTCTTTTATTTCTCCAGAAAAGGATTTCATTTCTCCAGAAAGGGAATCTCTAATATCTTCCATGCCTTTTTCAAGCCCAGTTAGCACCTCAATAATCGTTATTCTGAACTCTAGTTCTGATATATATATTACCACTGTCCATATTGATTAGGTCCCTAGCCATCAGTACTGCCTCTTGTTCTTTTTTCTTGTGGTGAGTTTTTCCACCTTGTCATTTTATCCAGATAAAAATATATGAATGAGTAAATAAAATACTAAAAGGGTGGCAAAGACCCCAGAAAAACAAATATATATATATATATATACATACATACATACTGCTGAATAGAACAGGGCCACCCACTTGAGTGTATTCTGGTCTCTTAGAAGAAATTACCTCCCAAAATGTTAAAGAAAGAAAAACTTATTTATATACAACAATAAGGATAAACACGATGAAGGGATGGCATATGACTGTAAAGATGAAAATTTAAAAAGATTCTTAAAAAGGAATTGATAAGATAAATTGGTTAGAAAAAGAAAAAAAAAAGAGGAGAGAATGTGATCAGTCTGGAGACTAGAACAAAGCCATGCACTAGATTTAGGGAATAATTTGATCTGTTAGAAGAAATTGTATCCTAAAATTTTAAAGGAAAAAAAACCTATATGTATACAACAAATAAGGTTAAATACAGTGAAGAGATAAAATATGACTATAACAATGAAAATTTAAAAAGATTTTTTTAAGTTATTGCTAAGATAAAATAGTTCAAAAATGTTATAAGAGTAAAGAGGAGGGGCACCTGGGTGGCTCAGTGGGTTAAAGCCTCTGCCTTCGGCTCAGGTCATGATCCCAGGTCCTGGGATCGAGCCCCGCATCAGACTCTCTGTTCAGCAGGGAGCCTGCTTCCTCCTCTCTCTCTCTGCCTGCCTCTCTGCCTACTTGTAATCTCTATCTGTCAAATAAAATAAATAAAATCTTAAAAAAAAAAAAAGAGTAAAGAAGAAAAGTTTAAAAATAGGATAAAAAATTAAATTAAAAAAAAATTAACTTTGCAAGACTAAAGGATCATGGGGGTGAAAGCCATGAATTCTATGTGTTGCTTTCCCCAAGCTCTGGAGTTCCAGAGTTCTCCTTGATCAGTGAACTTGGTCTTGGCTGGACCGCCCTTGCCAGGAGCCCGGCTAAGTAATCTGCTCAGGTTCACTCTCAGGAGCTTTTGTTCCCTGAACATTTTCCATAGAGCTCTGGAGGATGGGAGTGAAAATGGCAGCCTCCCAATTTCCGGTGCCATAGGAACTGAGGGCTCAGGGCTGCACTCCTCAGTGCGCCCTCAGAGGGAAGCAGTCAGTCCCTCCTGTCTCCCTGGTCTCCAGCCACACTCTGTGCTCAACCAGGCTGTGACAGGGCATTTCTATCTCTGACACACAGCCCCATTTGGAATCTCCAAACCCAGCAGATTCCTGCCACGTGCTCCTGCACCATTCCTCCCAGAGTAGGAAGGAGGGGGTCTCTCTGGATCTGCCACTTGTGGGGTCCCTGCTGGAAGAGCAGTAGTCCAACTGTGTCTTGGATCACAGTTTAAGGTGACCCCAAGCTGAGAGCTCACTCCTCAGCTCCATCTCTGCAGCCAGCTTCCCCTCTCTGATACCTAGGAGCTCTGCCACACTCAGACACCCCCGGTCTTTCTGTGACCCCACAGGACCTGAGACCACACTGTCCCCATGAGGGCTCCACCCTGGCTTAGCCTCTGGAGCAATGTCTCTCAGTGGATCAGGCTTTTAAATGTTCTGTTTTTGTGCTCTGCTACTCCACCGCTTGCCTGGAGCCAGTCCCTCCCCCTGCTGTCTATCTTCCTGTTGCTTCAGATTCTCTTCTCCGCAGGTCCTACCTCCCAGAAAGTGGTCACCTTTCTGTTCCTAGAATACTGCTCTTCTTCTCTTCTATCTCCTGTTGAGTTTGTGGGTGTTTGGGATGATTTGATAACTACCTAGCTGACCTCCTGGGACCTAATGATATTTCAATCTCCTATTCCTCCACCATCTTGCTTCCTCCCTCTTTTTTTTTTTTAATTAACATATAATGTATTATTTGTCCCAGGGGTACAGGTCTGTGATTCATCTATCTTACACAATTTGCAGCACTCATAATAGCACATACCCTCCCCAATGTCCGTCACCCTCCCTCCCTATCCCTCCCATCCTCTTCTACTCCAGTAACCCTCAGTTTGTTTCCTGAGATTAAGAGTCTCTTATGGTTTGTTTCTCTCTCTGGTTTTGTCTTGTTTCATTTTTTCCTCTCTTCCCCTATGATTCTCTGTCTTGTTTCTCAAATTTCTCATATCAGTGAGATCATATGATAATTGTCTTTCTCTGGTTCACTTATTTTGCTTAGCATAATACCCTCTAGTTCTATTCATGTTGTTACAAATGGCAAGATTTCAGGATTCTTCGATGGCTGCATAGTATTCCATTATGTATATATACCACATCTTTATCCATTCATCTGTCAATGGACATCAATGCTCTTTCCATAGTTTGGCTATTGTGGATCAATACAACTTCTTCTTTTTTTTTTTTTTTAAGATTTCATTTATTTATTTGACACAGGGAGAGAGATCACAAGTAGGCAGAGAGGCAGGCAGAGAGAGGAAGGGAAGCAGGCTCCCTGCTGAGCAGAGAGCCCGACGTGGGGCTTGATCCCAGAACCCTGGGATTATGACCTGAACTGAAAGCAGAGGCCCTAACCCACTGAGCCACCCAGGTGCCCCAGATCAATACAACTTCTTAAGCAGAAAAAGTTGGGAGTCCAAATATGGTTAATGAGGAGAGAGAAATTGTTGATATAATTAATAAATAATTTTAAAAATTGAGCAAGGAGGTTTTTATGAATCATAGCATCAATTATGGAATATGGAATCATAGGAAAAATCATGGAGTATGTCAGAATCTCAATTTTACAACTTAATTTATAGATACATAGGCTGAAAGCCTCAAAGGAAAATCGAAACATTCAGTCTATCATTGGATGCCCAGCATTTTGGTATCCCTTCATAACTGAAGGTATGAGACAGGGTTCCATTCAAGAACTAGAATCACTCTAAGTACTATGCAAAACAGAATCAAATCAAAGAATTCTATAAAATCCTTCAGAGAACCGGGCATGTGGATTGATCCAGGCCTCTAGATCTGACCTCTGTCAGAATCAGCAAGTCAGGGAATTAGGAATCACTGATGAAACTACTGAATTAAAAAAAAAAAAAAAAAGTGTACCACTACTATGTTCCAAGGACAAAAATGTCATTGCTGGAGCAATGCCCACGGTTCTCTCAAAACTGCTGCTTGGAACATTGGCCCTTGGGGACCAGCTGTCTCCTTCAGGGCAATTTCTTCCTGACACAATTAATTCTGCTTCTCAAGAGTACCTTTCAGCAGAACATAGCATAAATCAAGCAGGAGATGTCTCCAACTCACTTCCATCTTCCTGGGGTCTGGCAACTATGTTGGGGAAGCTTATTTTAAATGTGGAACTGTAGATGCCAGAGAGCCTGGGTGGTCTTCCAGTCTCTGCAATGCAGAAAGACCCACTAGAAAAAAGTGAAAATGTATATCAATTCTACACCAATTAGCCATATTCAATATATTTACAAAGTGTTTTCAATATATTTTCAAAGTGTTGTCAGAATGACATGCACTCCTCATAAAAACCCATCAAAATAGAAAGTGCTCTAACATTTAACAGAGGAGAAAATGTACCATGTGAAATTGTTCCAAGTCTAGATTACAGGTGGAATAAGGTGCCGGGAGAAGTAACTTTGTACCCCAGATTTGCTTTTGAGCTCCTCCGCATTGATGCTACACTGCCTCTACTGGGCTTTGCTGAGTAAAACCAGTATCTGTATCTTGATTATCAAACATCTACAAAAATAAAGATGTATTTGGTTAAAATTTAAAGGACAAAGGCCATTGGGTGAAAAATAATATACACCTCTATAATAAATATGAAGAAATAACATTCTGGAATTGAATAAGAGTACCTTTATTGAATCAAAGAAATGGATTGCCCCAAATTGCCCAAAAAAGTAGTTGTATAGGTCCTGGTATAAGGGAAATAGACACTTTATAGTAGTTTTAAATGACAGATGTGGTTACAAAACACTGTAAAATACTTAGAAAAACAAAGTATATGAAAACTATATCAAAATTAAATGGCTATTTCCAGACAATGGTAATTTGAGTGTCTTTATTTCTTTGAGATTCTTCTGCCTTTTCATTATGAAATGAAAGCAAAATTCTATACATTTGAAACTCTGAAATTTATCTTATAAACTTAGACATGGATAACTTTATTTTTTGTGCCAATAAACTGGAGCTAGAATAATACATTTTTCTTTCTGAGACCTTAAAAAAACCACACACACACTCACACTCATACACACCCACTCACTCATATAAACAGCTCTAGTACAGATATGTGATGTTTAAAAGTATGTTTAAAAGCATGTGATGTTTAAAAACTTGGTTGTGAATTATTATCCCAATAAGATATAATTAGCCAGGGACACCTGGGTGGCTCAGTCATTTAAGCGGCTGCCTTAGGCTCGGGTCATGACCGCAGAGTCCTGGGATCAAGTCCCGCATGGGGCTTCTTGCTCGGCAGGGAGCCCGCTTCTCTCTCTGCCTCTGCCTGCCACTCTGCCTGTTTGTGTGCTCTCTCACTCTTTCTCTCTCTGACAAATAAATAAATAAATAAACAAAATACTTTTAAAAGAAGATATAATTAGCCAATCATTTATTTCCTCCATGGATATACTGAATGCTAATAATGCTATTCTTCAAATGATTTTTCAGATCTCCCCTCCAGACCATAGTACCCTACACTCTGCATCAAGTAATAATACCTGGTACTGAATTGAACTCCAGTTTAAGGAGGTAAAACATGTTGAAGAAATAAGCAAATACTGTGCATAAGTACAGACCTAATATCCATGGGTAATTTATAGCTTCCTACGTCAAATGCTGATGGAAAGCAATTGAGAATGGAGTGAGGATTAAGCCGAGATGAAATTTCAAGGGGATCCAGTAGGGATTAGCTGCTACTGTTTTGGAATCTCAGGCCTATGGAATGCTAGATGGCTCTGCTCAAAATTCTAGCTCAACAGATTTCATCGTTATTTGTTCCCCTCCCCCCAGTAGTTGGGTCGTCTCCAGAGCATCTCCACGTCTGTTCCCTAATTGCTCCCTTTCTCTCCCCGAAATATATTGTGATCCCTTTCAGGAATAACTCTGGTGTTCTCCCTAGCTCGGCAGTCTCCTCTCTGACTTTTCTGTTCAGAAATGGACGTTAGCCAAGATATTCTTGGTGGATGATTTATCGTCTCCACTCTTGCTATTACTGACATCGCTGAAAACCTAGATGGGCGCAGAAGGCTCTCCTACGGGTGATGACACTGTTGAGGACAGGGCGTCACTATCGTCGCTCATTCGCTTTGCTTAACTCTCAGACCTCACTTCTTGCTGACCACCCCCCCCCCACTCAAGTTATGAACTGCCTGTATTTTTTTAGTCGTCCTTGTGTATTTGAAGAATGCAAACAAAATTTGAATATTTGCCCAAGCAGAATATTGCGACATAATCTATAAATTCATGCATGACCCTCCCAGAGAGTACCCATAAGATTCGTTTATTCATTATTTTTTTAGGAAAAGGTAGGCTTGCTCAAAATCATGACATTTTCAAATAGGGGAAATGTGGCTCCTTTATGCGGTAAATAGGAGATCTCAACCAGTAAGACACTGCATCTGAATCAGATGAGGAGAGCTGGCAGATGGACCCTGAAGAATTCAATTTCAGTAAAATGTGAAGCCTGAGGAATACGCTTCTATAGATCTCACTGGGCTCCTCTTCCTTACTTTTCCCATTTTTCTCCCCATTCATTTAACCATAGAAGCCGTTAGTGCCTAGGAGGGTCTGGGAAGAGAATGGAGAGGTGGGGGGCAGATAAGGGAGAAGAGAGTGGAATGGGACAGAATTGGGGGAAGTTTGAGGAGAAGTAAAGAACGGAAACTTCTACTGTCACTGGACAGTCAGATGGAAGGAACAGCAGGAGCTCCCGCTGTGAGCAGCGTAGCTGGTGATTTCATCCCCAAGGCAGCTGTAACAGAGCTCGTTCCAAAGAAGGAATCAGTAACTGTTTATAAAAAGGGCAGAATTGCTCAACTGCAATCCCAAGCCTGTGACTTTACCTGTTTGTGCGATGAGTGTCAGAATGTTTTGGGACACCTCTCAGTAACTTCCAGTTACTGGAAACAGGTTAGCATTGTTGAGGGAGTGTTTGGGGAGAAGGGTTCGGCACATACCTCCCCGCACCTTTCAGAGAGGGACAAAACGATTTTTATATCAGTAATGTGGAGGAACTGCCAAAAGTGCAAGAAAAATCAGCTAAGTGAAATGTGAACATGTCGTTGAAAAAAATCACTAGGATATTAACCTAAAAATGCTGTTGGCACTTTTGATCCAGGTTATCAAAATACTGAACAATTGATACAAATGGGCAATGACCAGGACAAACAGATACAAGGTAGTGTGTTGGGAAAGGGCCCTAGAGGGTCCCGGGGTCTAGTGGAAGGACTGGAGTGACCCAGGCATTAATATGTATTTTATTACTATAATGATCTGTACAGACAAAACAATGTGTTACCCTGAAATTTCAGCTCTGCCCTGATATCACCCTGATGTAATCCAAGTGTTGATGGCACACGGTTCATTGTCTCTAGCAGCCTGATGTTCTGCCTAACAACCAGTAGGAACTTGTTTATTCATAGGGCGCATAACTTTGCACAATTTACAATACGCCTCTTTTACTGTACTTCAGTCATTCCACATTTTCAAAATGGCTAGTTATGGTTTCTTTTAAAAATTTTTTTTAATTTTTTTTTAAGATTTTATTTATTCATTTGACAGACAGAGATCACAAGTAGGCAGAGAGGCAGGCAGAGAGAGAGAGGAGGAAGCAGGCTCCCTGCTGAGCAGAGAGCCCGATGCGGGGCTCGATCCCAGGACCCCGGGATCACGACCTGAGCCGAAGGCAGAGGCTTAACCCACTGAGCCACCCAGGCGCCCCTCGTTATGGTTTCTTTACCAGATATTTTGATTTATATGAAAATAATGTCAAAACAAATTCTGTTGTTTTTCACAGACATTCTAAGAGTTTGGCTACCGTCTTAATCAAGGGTACTAATGTGTGAAATAATGGAATATTTCATCAAATGTTTAGTCAGTCAGTGTACAACTAATACCAATCTAAATAAGATTTTCAATCAGGAGTCTGCATCAAAATTTACCAGGAAAGACAAAAGATCAAAATAAGCTTGAACTTTTAAAGAATATTTGTATTAAAGCTTCAATTTTTTTATTGAGATATAATTGACATACAATATGACATTAGTTTCAGGTATACAATATAATGATTTGATACTTGTTTCTATTGCAAAATGATCAGCTCAGTAAGTCTAGTTAACATCACGGTAGATCGTTATAAAAGTTTTTTCTTGTGATGAGGAGTTTAAGATCTACTCTCTCAGCGACTTTCAAATATGCGATACAGTTTTGTTAACTATAGTCACCATGATATATATCTATGAAATTGAAGATTTGAAATTGAAACTGAAGATTTTTGTACCCTTGGACTCTCCTCACCCATTTTGTCTACCTTTCAACCCCAGCCTCTGGGCAACCACCAATCACCTATATCTATGAACTTGGGTTTGGTTTTTTTTTTTTGACCTTTTTTAAAAAAATTTACATGTACATGAGATCATATGGTGTCTGTTTTTCTCTGACTTTTTAAACTTTGCATAATGCCTTCAAGGTGCATCCATGCTGTTGCAAATGGCAAGATTTCCTTCATTTTTATTTCTATGGCTGAATAATATTCCACTGTGAGATATATATATATATAAACATTTTTATTATCCAATCATCTATTAGTGGACAGGTGTTATTTCCACATCTTGGCTATTATAAAAAATGCTGCAATGAACATGGGGGTGCATAGATCTTTTCAAGATAGTGTTTTTGTTTTCTTTGGTAGGATTGGTGGATCATATGGTAGTTCTGTTCTATTTTTAGTTTTTTGAGGAAACTTTATACTGTTTCCATAGTGACTGTACCAGTTTACATTCCCAACAACAGCGTACAAGTGTTCCTTTTTCCCACATCCTTGCCAACACTTATTATTTCTTGAAAACTTCCATTTCTTAGATTACTTTTTATTATCGTATTCTACACACATAAACTGTTTAGAGATGCTTGCTCAAGTTCAGTTAGGTGTGGTTTTCATGTTTTCACCCAGCTTACTGTGAAACATAGTGTTTGTGATAGACATACCTACTAACTTATGAAATTAATAGTGTCAAGTAACAAGTAGGTAACTATAAGAATTATGTGTATTTTTTTGACACTGCATTTGTTTTGAAATTAAGTTCAGAATTTCACACACTGCTGTATTAAAACACATCCAACTATTTTAAATTTAAGGAAGTACATAAAAATTGTTCACCAGAGTTTTCTGCCTTCCAGAGCATTTTTACATGATTTAAGATTTTAAAAAGTCAATGTATAAATAACACCAAATCCTTTTTGAGAACTTTAAGAAGAAATATATGTGAAATAGTAAAAGAGAAACCAAATAGACTAAACTTCAGGGAAAAATTCTTTCCCATATAAGATGAAATAATACTCTAAAGGAAGCAAAGGGGGCCCCTGGCTCAGTGGGTTAAGCCTCTGCCTTCGGCTCGGGCCATGGTCCCAGGGTCCTGGGATCGAGCCCCGCATCAGGCTCTCTGCTTAGCAGGGAGCCTGCTTCCCCCTCTCTCTCTCTGCCTGCCTTCTCTCTGCCTACTTGTGATGTCTCTCTCTGTCAAATAAATAAATAAAATCTTAAAAAAAAAAAAAAAAGGAAGCAGAGAACCAACTGGAACAAAAGCCCCGGAGGCCACAGGACAAGCTGATATGAAAGAATATAACATAGGATGTCCCTACCATGGGTGTTCCTATCAGTTAAAACACCCTGCTTTTAAATAATAGAAAACCCAACATAACATGACTTAACGATTGAAGAGGACGTATTGGCTCGTGAAACCCTAAACCCAAGGATAGGCCTGTTTGGGACAGACTTGAGATACAGGTGCAAGTGCTTCACTAAGGATCCAATGTCTTTGTCTTACCAGCCTGCCTCTGCCAAGCTGGTTTCATTTTAAATATGACTCTTCTTATAACACCGTGATGGAACCACATGGATCCACCTCTCCACCCTTCAATTCCACCAAAAACAAAACAAAACAAAAAACACAAAATAGGGGCGCCTGGGTGGCTCAGTGGGTTAAGCCGCTGCCTTCGGCTCAGGTCATGATCTCAGGGTCTTGGGATCGAGCCCCGCGTCGGGCTCTCTGCTCGAAGCAGGGAGTCTGCTTCCTCCTCTCTCTCTGCCTGCCTCTCTGCCTGCTTGTGATCTCTCTCTGTCAAATAAATAAATAAAATCTTTAAAAAAAAAAAAAACACAAAATAAAAACAAAAACCATGAGACCATGGGGAATGGGTGCTGGGAGGGCATCCTATAAATGCCCACCAAAATAAACACATTAAATAAACACAATAATTGGTGTCATGTAAAATGTTTGCCAGTCATAGACATGTTACAAGATTTTGATCATTGGATATTAAATATTAAATCTGAATATGATGAGGATGTTAATTATGCCTATATTGAAATATGAGGTTGATAGAAAAAGCAAAATAATATTTAATTAATAAATACTCTGCCAGAACAGCATGTTTTTCACTGGTTATAGCTACTGATATAAATAAGTAGCACTTCCCTGTACTCAGTGTTCTGCCAATAAAAATTCAATTATGAGGAAAAATGGCAGTTAAGGATTTCTATTTGGATAAAGGTTCTAGGAAAACGTAAAGGCTTCTAAGTGAAATGCATTTGAAATTAGAATTTTGGAAGAAATACAAATTTGTGGTAAAACTATCAATAAAAAATTGTTAGGATGTTTTAAACAGATTGAAGAACACAGAGCACATCTGAAATCTATATGTAAAAATGACAGTTGGCAGAAAATAGTTCTTACTTGAGGAGGATAGTTGAGGAGATTAATCTGAGGACAAAAACAAAATTTTTACAGGTAGAATTTAGAGTAAAAGATGAGGACAAAATATTTTCACCCTTCTTTCGTATACAAACTTAAAATAATAGGAACAATGAAAACCAATCTTGCAAATCAGAACCATATCCTCTCAGGTTTTTTTTTTAATCTTTTTAATCTTTTGTCAAAGATTTATTTATTTTAAAGAGTGAAGAGCACAAGCAGGGGAAGGGGCAGATGGAGAGAGAGAGAGAGAGAGAGCGAATCCTCAAGCCGACTCCCCACTGAGCATGGAGCCCTATGTAGGGCTTGATCCCAGGAACCTGAGGTCATGACCTGAGCCAAGAGCAACCGACAGAGCCACCCAGGTGCCCCACCTTCAGTTTATTTAACAGGTAAGTAAACAACTTGTAGGACAAAAGAATAGGTGTGAATTAGGTAAGCTCTGAGTAGAAAACCTCAAAATTATCTTCAGTGAAGAAAGTCTTGGGGCACCTGTGTGGCTGTCATTAAGCATCTGCCTTCAGCTGGAATCATGATCCCAGGGATCTGGGATCAAGCCCTGCACTGGGCTCCCTGCTTAGTGGGAAGCCTGCTTCTCCCTCTCCCACTCCCCCTGCATATGTTTTCCCTCTCTCGCTGTGTCTCTCTGTCAAATAAATAAATAAAATCTTTAAAAAAAAAAATAAGAATTGGAAGTCTCTTGGGTTTTAGCTATGTTGACAAAATGACTGAGACCAAATTTTATAAGATTAATAGTAAACTTACCTGAAGCAAATTTAAATCATGACCTTCTTTATAATGGGCCATTTAACCGTAATGGAAAATGGGAAGTTTGCCACTACATTTGAGGAATACACCAATGTTCCATAGAAACATATAATAGCTTTGAGATTCAGCAGTAGTGATGGCTCATGAGTAAAAACTATTAAATGCTTTCAATGATATCAGTTCTTTACTGGGTTATTACAAGCATTTGCATAAAGACCAATAATTTTCCAAAACATTTTTAAGTGAAATTAAGTTAAAAAATACAGACCCTTCTGGTTAAATAAGATGCTATTCAACAATGAATGTGTCAACAAAGAAATAAAAGAAGAAATAAAAATGAAAATCTGACAGTCTAAAAATCTCTGGGATGCAGCCAAAGTGGTTCTAACAGGGAAGTTTATTGCAGTACAGGCGTACCCCAAGAAGCGAGAAGAATCTCGAGTGAACAACCTCGCCTCCACCCGAAGGTGCTAGAAAAAGAGCAAACCAAACCCAAACCCCAACGAGCAAAAGGTAAAAAAAGGAAGAGAGAGAAACCAAGAAATAGACTCTTAACTATAGAGAACAAACTGATGGTTACCAGAGGGGAGGTTGGTGGGGAGAGGAGGATTAAAGAGTATACTTATCGTAATGAAAAAACAAATAAAATAAAATTATTTTTAAAACTATAGGCACTTCTGTCATTGAAAATGTATCATCTTTTTTTATCATTGTGCTTTATTAATCATGATTAGGAAGATGTTTGAAAGATCATTGAAATATATATAGTATTAAATGGCTTTTAAATAATACATGTTCAGGGCACCTGGGTGGTGCAGTCTGTTAAGCCTCTGACTCTTGGTTTTGGCTCAGATCATGATCTCAGGGTGGCAGAAGCGGGCCCGGAGTCAGCCTCCAAGCTCAGCTCAGAACGTCCTTGAGATTCTCTCTCCCTGTGCCCCTCCGGCTCATACTCTCTCGCTCTCTCTCTCGCTCTCTCTCTCTCTAAAATAAATAAATTAATCTTTTAAAAATAAAAGTAAGTAAATAAAACATGTTCGTTTTTAAAAATTCAAATAGGGGGCGCCTAGGTGGCTCAGCGGGTTAAAGCCTCTGCCTTCAGCTCAGGTCATGATCCCAGGGTCCTGGGATCAAGCTCCGCATCGGGCTCTCTGCTCAGCTGGGAGCCTGCTTACCCCCCCTCTCTCTCTGCCTGCCTCTCTGCATACTTGGATCTCTGTCTGTCAAATAAATAAAATCTTTTTTAAAAATTTAAAAAATAAATAAAATAAAAATAAAAATTCAAATAGTACCAAAGTGTATGCGCTGAGAAGCGAGTGTCCTTCATAGGTGCTTACGAGGTCTTGCGCAGTTCAAACTTAGCTTAGCAACGGCCACCTCTCCCCATCTCCGCCCAAATCCTTGGGAGAACTCATTACCCTGAATCCAACACTCCATTTCAATGAGCACTGGATCTTTCAATCCTTTCCTTTCTATCAGTGGTAATGAGGGAGTGGTAGGGAGGTGGAAGTAAGGGCAGCCGCAGTTATGTCTGCCAGATTTTCTATCTTGCCTCCTCACCCTCACCCAGCACCATTTCCAGCTTGCCACCAGATGAGGAGATACAAACTGAGGCCTTTATAAGAGAACCATGGAAAACTTTTACTTATAGTGGCTGGTAGCTATATCTAACTTTCCACATCTCTGAAACTGCATGACCTACCTCATGAGGAAATTTACAGAAGGTTGATTTGTATGTCTGTCTACTTGTGCAAGCAGTGAGGAGTGCTGAATAGACTTCTTTTTAATCTTTTTTTTTTTTAAAGATTTTATATGTTTATTTGACAGAGAGAGCACATAAGCAGGGGAAGTGGCAGGGAGAGGCAGAGGGAGAAGCAGGCTTTCCATTGAGCAGGGAAAGCCTGATGTGGGACTCGATCCAGGGACCCTGGGATCATGACATCCTCAAGTTAAATTATGGATCCTGGGGCTCAACATAGAGTCTGCTTAAGATTCTCTCCCTCTCCTTTTGCTCCTCCCCTGCTTAAACTCTCAGAAGACAGACATAAAGAGAAAGGAAGAAAGAAAGAAAATCTTAAAAGAAAAAGAAAAAATATGGGTCTCAATGTTCACTGTCATGATTGGAGGTGGCTATGATGTAGCCATTCTTGCTTTATCATAATAGTCATAGAGCAGTTATGCTTTTTTTTTTTTACATTTCTATTACAAATATAATATCCTGACTATGCCATGTATTAAATAGGCTCTGTAGGTTATCCTGGGGACTAAAATGTTTATAGTAAAGTAACAGGTCCTTTGTTCCAAATAATCAACTTAAAAGTTTACTTTTAAAACAGAGCTAATTGATATGCTAACTCACCTATATCAATACACAGTTGTAAAAGGGCTATGTTTATTATGGTATTATAGTGCTTAGCAACATTGAGCACTCTAAATCAAATTAAAGTCAGGCCTTGTTTCCTCATTACAGATATTTTTAGCTGCTGAACTCTCTCCCACTAGTACTACTTTGTTTCTTCCAGATTAAATTAAATCAAAGGCATGACAAAATATTTTGGCAAATATAATGTGGTTTTTTTTTTTTTTTTTCTGAAGAAAAAGATATCTTTCCCCTCTGGAATATCCACTGATGCCTTCCCCTGTCATCTAGCTTGTTCCCTTATCTCAAAAGCATTGACACATTCACAGAGGAGAGATTCTGTATCAACCATGTTACAGATCCCCCTGGAGGTACCCACACAAGGAAGTAAAGACGGAGTCCACGTCTGTTTTTAGTAAATTAAACTGAGTCATGTTTCCCTTGTGATCCTTTTGGTTCTCTGTTCCAAAATGATAACCCAGTCAACTGAAGATTCTTCCGTCTAATACATACATGGATATGCTTTATCTTCTATGGGAAGCATTTTTTCTTCCTTTTACATCTCTATTAGATTTAGCCACCGATAAGAGGCTGTCATGAATGTATTGAATGGAGTCCTTTCAAAAATCAAGTCCTTTAGGGCTTATTTGTTTTTCACTCTAATAAGAAGAGAGATGAGGCGCCTGGGTGGCTCAGTGTCTGGGTGGCTCAGTGCCTTCGGCTCAGGTCATGATCCCAGGGTCCTGGGATCCAGCCGGGCATCAGGCTCTCTGCTCAGCCGGGAGCCTGCTTCCCTTCCTCTCTCTCTCTCTGCCTGCCTCTCTGCCTACCTGTGATCTCTGTCTGTCAAATAAATAAAATCTTTAAAAAAATTTTTCACCAAGATGCATTTAACAACACCAAGTTGCGCATTAAGATACAAACTATGGACTGAGTATCTTAATGTGCAGAAATAGCACATTGTAATGAAAAGAAAACCTTCTGAGAAATGCGACTTACGTGCAGAGATCCGTAATACATGATGTACAATACATTACATTCGCAAAAAGGAAAAAGCATTTGATCACGAAAATATTCACTACTGAGCTCAAATCTTTTCTTTAGAGTTAGTTATAGTTAATGTTTGTCCTTAATGAATTAAACAAGGTCTTCATGGATCTCTTTTGGGCTGTGTCTATATTAGAACAAAAAGTTAATTTAATGTTAAACTGGTTTCATCAACACCAATAGTGAATTGAAAACTTTATTTTTTTTAAAAGATTTTTATTTATTCATTTGCGAAAGAGAGAAGAGCAAGAAAGAGAGAGCACAAGTGGTGGGGAGGGTCACAGGGAGAGGGAGAAGCAGACTCACCATTGAGCAGAGATCTCGACATGGGGCTCGATCCAAGGACCCCCATGATCATGACCTGAGCCATGTAGGCACCCTGTGAATGAAAACTTTCAATGATTTTTTTTCCATCTTGATATGAGGAGGAGAAAGTAAAATTCAAGATTATTCATTCTGGTTTTATGTTTGTAACTATTTTAAGGAGGGTGTCTTACTTTCCTAAGGCTGCCATAGCAAAGTACAACAGATTGGGTACTTTAAAACAATAGAAATTTGTTCTCTCACAGCCTTGAGGCTCTGAAATCAAGGTGTTTGCAGAACCTTGCTCCCTCTGAAGCCTCTAAAGGAAGACTCTTCTTTGCCTTTTCCAGAATCTGGTAGCCCTGGATATTCTTTGGTGTGTGGCAGCACACCTGAATTGGCCCCCATTTTCCCGTGGCCATCTTCCCTGAGTAGCTCTTCTCTTCATCTTACATTGGATTAAGGTATGATTTCATTTTAATTTAAACCTAAGTAAATCTGCAATGACCCACCAGCTGAATATGGTCACATTCTGAGGGATTGGGAGTTAGGACTTCAACATGTCTTTTCGGGGGACACGATTCAACCCATAACAGGGAGCTAGCAACATAAAGTATTTGTTTTCCACATGAGTTCTGAACCAATGGAAGAAGAAATCTAAAGAGACGATAAATGATAAGCAAAATATCACTTTTATTGACGTTAAAAAGCTTATTTTGGAGCCTCTGATTTATCTGAAGGCAGATGAGCTTGGTCACCTGAAACGCTGAAATCACACTGACCTCACATTTACTTAACCTATCCAGTAGCAGATAACACAGGACTGTCCCGGATCTCTTCCGGTGATGGCTTGCCCCTAGAAGAACGAATAGCATGGAGGAACTCAGGCTGGTGGTTCCAGAACCCAACTAAGATTAAAGCGAGAGAAAGAGAAAAGAAAAAACTCAAGCATCACATTGATACTGCTCCCTCCACAGGAAAGAAACATCAGGAATACGGAGTAAGCTTCCTTATGATAGTAAACGCATATGCATATTAAGACAGTTTCATTGTTGTGAATAGCCATCAGTAAGGCTCAGAGCATTTTTCCTGGGGCTTGATTTTAAAGATTTTTTAAAAATATTTGTATTATAAATGTATATATATTCTGTTCTATCTGTTCTGCAGAATTTTATGTCCTGTTTTGCAGAATTTTAGCCTAAGTTTAAAATAAGGCTGTCTAAAGTATTTCGTATAATAGAAAAAGGTTTAGAATTCCACATCACTTAACCCATTCTAAATTGAATAACACTGAGCTTGTCACAAGAAAGTTTACCAGAAGGATCATTTGGCTAAAACTGCACATTCATTAAACGCCTCAAGCATTGACTTTTATGTGTTTTCCAAGAGGAGGAACATAAAATCTTACAGGATTCAGAGAAAGCGTGCATCTCATAACTTTCAGTTTGTATCCTAGTACTAGACTGTGCCATGTATAGTAGCCTACTAATAGTTTCTTGTAAATTCTGAAATTAGCTTGTTAAATAGAAAAAAATAGATATTTGCATCCTGAAGGGGTCAGGTTGTATAGTGTAAACAAGAAAGGTAAGTTACAATTTTATTAACTTTTTTTTAGATACCTTTATTTTTAATATGTTAGAAGTGCTAAAAATAAAAAGAAGGGGGCTTTCCTCCCCAAAACCCCAAAAATTATACAAACTTTTAGAAGGCTTTTATTTCTGAGTAGGGAAATTTCTATTAAGGGGTGGATGCAGTAGGAAGCCTATAAGATGACCACATGTGAACCCTGCTTCCTGCCCTTTACCCACCTGTATGTAATCCTCTCCCCTGTATTAAAGGCTGGACTTAATGACTTGCTTCTAATGACTAGCATGTAGTCAATCTGATGGGTATCGCTCCCAAAATTAAGGGTTTTTTTTTTTTCCCTAATTTATACACACTTTGGTTTATTCCAATACCACATCATTGTACCATGAGAATGTTTATTTCAAGGTGATTTTTAATCGAGTAGCCACAATCCCCTATATTTTTACATTATTTTTCCTCTACTTTTTAAATACGAGATACAGAATTTGTCAGAGTTTACAAGGGACAGACACATTCTTTCTGCTGAATTAGGTATCATATTTAACTTAAAAACTCTTATTAACCTTTTGGATAGCAAGAATTTGAAACTGCTGGGCGTCCCATGTGTTTGTAGGTCCCAAAGTAGCCCTGAAGTCTATGTAGACTTCAGGAAAATATCTTTGATAAACTGTAACAAAACTCACCTCAAAATAAAAACCTATGAAATGCCCATAGTTCTATCCAGAGTCAACATTTTTACAATATCCATTTTCAGAAACAACAGTGAAAGATAGATTTATGTTCAGAAAACAGAGCCTCTATACTAAGATGCCCTAACTTGCAATCTAGCACCCATGCTGAATTCTGTTCAGTCCTCTTACTACTGAAAACACCCATCCTCAGATGCCCCAAATAATGTCAGGTGGGACAATGATTTGAACAAAGAGAATTCCAAGGAGAGCTACGTTTTAAGCAGTGGCTTCTAAGACGGAGGATATGGGGAGATGGAGAGAAGGGAGTTGGGGGAAATTGGAGGCAGAGACGAACCATGAGAGACTGTGGACTCTGAGAAATAAACTGAGGGTTTTGGAGCAGAGTGGGGTGGGAGCTTGGGTGAGCCTGGTGGTGGGTATTATGGACGGCACGTATTACGTGGAGCACTGGGTGTGGTGCCTAAACAATGAATTCTAGAACACTGAAAAGAAATTTAAAAAAAAAAAAAAAAGACAGTGGCTTCCATTCTGTTTGTTCTAACATAGTATCTCCTGGATCACTTGCTCTCAGGGTAACCCTGGGGAAAGAGTCATGTCAAGAGGGGGCTTAGAAGATTTCCCCTTAGTTGAAACTTCCCAGGAGACTGCAAGCCCAGTCAACAATTTGCCTACAACGTTGTGAGAAGCCTTGATCCTAAGGTACCCTGTTGAGCTATGCCCAATGTTCTGATCCACAGAAACTGTGAGACAATAAATGTTTGATTCAGGCCTTTAAGCCACTTAGTTGTGGAGGAATTCGTTATGCAACTGTCGATAACTAAAAGGGGAAAGGCCGAAGATTCTGATGTAATTTAGTGTTAAGATTATGGGTTTAGAAGTCAATTTGTCCAATAACTTAGGAACATTTTGTTTAAGTAATACATCATATTTTCTTGTCAAAAAATTTTTGGATATTAAAGAGATAGAAACACTCAAATTCAATCTCCAATTCCCTAAATTCACATCCTTCTTCTGAATTAATCATTAAGTTATTTTTCCAGACCTTTTTCTCAGCATTAACATTTTCACATATGGAGTTTTACTTCATAGAAATAAAAAAGAACATTCTGCAACATGCTTTTTTCTTGTTTAGTTTAACTTGTCCTAAACATCTTCCCACAGCTGCACATTGACATCTAACTTACTCTCTTACCTTCTATGGTAATCTATAACAGAACCATAACACAATTTTATTTAATCTACCCGCTGATGATGCACATTTGAGTTTCTAGTATTTCACCCTGACCAACACTGTTGCAATTAATTAATAGACTTGTACTTATCTCTTTGTGCTCATGAACTGATATATCCTTATTTTAGACTTGTTTGCAAAGGAGATGGGCATTTTTTCTTGATAGATTTCCCAACTTCTCTTTAACACAATAACCATTTACACTGTCAGACAGTGTATTAGAATTCTGGTTTTCCCCAGATATTTTCCATCTTTTGAACACATTCTACCCTCTTCTTCCACCTTACTAATTAATCACATGTTTTATATTTCTTCTCATTGCTATAGTTTTGTTTGTAAAAGGTTTGGATCTTTTTTTTTTTTTTTTTTTTTTTTTGACAGAGAGAGATCACAAGCAGGCAGAGAGGCAGGCAGAGAGAGAGGAAGGGAAGCAGGCTCCCTGCTGAGCAGAGAGCCCGATGTGGGACTCGATCCCAGGACCCCGAGATCATGACCTGAGCCAAAGGCAGCGGCTTAACCCACTGAGCCACCCAGGCGCCCCAAAGGTTTGGATCTTTAAGCCACCTATAAGCTTTCTATTAATATTTGATTAACTTACAGATCAAATTTGGAGAAGACAATAACAACAAGAAGATAACTCTTCCAAATATGAAAACAGGTAATGTTTCCAACTGACTTTAAATTCAACCATAGAGCATAAACCCTGTTGAATTCCTCACTTCCTTCTTATTTGAATATCCTACAGTTCTTCTACATAGTTGGTAATCAATACATGATGACTTAATTTAATTGATTAATTTGCCCATGACATCTCATGTCAACTACCATTGAAATATATAGTGACCACCTAGAGCCAAAATCTTGGTTGTAAAAAAATATGACATTCCTTAGAGATATGATGGAATCCACAGCTGGTACAGGGGAAGTATGAGATGGACATGGAAGATCATGGGACAGAAAGTATGGAGGCACTCAGAGAAGGATGGAGACATGCCAAACAACACAGGAGCTGGCTTGATTTTTCTGATTTTAATAATTGTATATCCTTCTTCTTAGGAAATACACTCTGGTACTTAGAAGTCAAGGAGCAAGATTTCTGAAACTTGTACTCAAATGGTTCAGAAAAATTGACTGATGATAGCTACACAGCTAGCTAGCTAGATGATAGAGAGAATGATAAAATAAATGGGACAAAATATAAATAGTTCATCGATCTGGGTCAATAATATATAAGAATTATTCATATGATTCTTGCAACTTCTCACTAAGTTTGAAATTATATCAAAATATAGTTTACCCCAAAACCAAGGCTTAGAATTTGTTTTTCATAATATTAGTAGTTAGTGTTCTTTGAAAATGGAAATTTTTTTTTTCTCCAAGCATTTTGGCTATAGTTCTGTTGCTTAGATACCTAATTCAGCACAAATCTCACCATTTAATTCTCTAAAAAACTTGGGAGCTCTTTCCCAGAGTAAAATTTTCATTTCATACTATGATTGCTACGAAATCTGTGATTTTAGGTTTCTATTTGCTACAAATCACAAGCAAAATTAATTGAGAGTGTTCAAGATGAGGAGACTAGGGTAATATTCTAAAGCCCTGAATTCTGTTCTTATATTGAAACACCAGGCAACATAAATTAACCCTGCTTTATTCATATGAATACTGTAACTCTTACTGTTCTTGAACTCTTTTATACTACTATTAACTATTTTTAATTAAAATTATAATTGCATATGTTGCCTTTTAATGTAGAAAAGACAGTAACTCCTCCAAAAAATAATGGTAATGGAGATACACATGTAAGCATATTTTTAGTCATAAGAGCAACAGAAAAAGAACAGCCGTTATTATTCCACCCACTGACCAGCCTTCCTTGAAAACTCTGTTTTCTTATGCATAATAAAATTCAGAAAATAATTGGGAGAAATAGCTTATTCTGTAAAATATTAGCTTCCGTTTTCATTCAGGTTCAAATGTGAAAAATGCAAACCAGAAATATTATTTGTTCAATAATATTAATTAAAACATTCTGTGTCTATGAGCTACAGTTTTCTGTGTGTTACAATTTCAGAGATCCAAAATAACAATGGATAAACAGAGTATCTTTTCAAGAATGTAGAGCTTGTCATTTAAAAAGAGGAGAAATTTTGACATAGACATTTTTGAAAATGGATAGATCATACCGTTTGAAACTGCATGGTTATGGTTCTGAATATGGATGCAACTCATTACCTGTGAAAATAGTTATTTCATGAAGAATTACACTTCAGTGGAATCTATGATTTGGAAATTACTGTTCCTTAAACATCATTTACGATAACCGAAGTTAACCTGTGATTTTCTTTAATAGTCTTATAAATTCTATCTCATCTATAATGGCTGTGTAAAATTTCATCTATTACATAAATTCTAATTTAAGAAGATGTTGACAGAGTATGGATGTGTTATACTCTGGTGATTAACAACCTTAGTATCTTTGGCCATTAAAGCACAATCGTCTCTAAGCAAAGCCTAGCATGAACGGGTTAACCATATTATACAGGTGATTCTTGTAAAACTGAAGCATTAGCTGCTCTAATGTGAGAAAAATAGACACACTTGTCCACTTGTACTTCGAACAATTATTTGGATAATAGGGTGAAATAAGAACTAGAAAACCATTCTGTTTTCTAAATACTGTTTGGTAAGTACTTGGATTTAGAAAATACATTCCATACTTAAAAATCTCTAGCCAAAACCATAATATGATTTCATAAAATGGCCTGTGGAGAATGGCAGTTACCCAACAGAATAACTTCATGTGTCAGAATTCTGACTCATTTGCAATATTCATGTGTAGAGTTGCGTTTTGTTCCAAGAACTCCAGCCCAATCCCAGGCTCATGCTGGGATTCAAGCTACTAGCCCCTCTTCCTAATGCAATATTCTCGCTGATTTCTCTCCATCTTCTCTCACTCAGTTTTAACCTATTTTCAATGTAGCACCAGAATAATTTTTTACTTTTATTATTTTTTTAAAAGTATTTATTTATTTATTTATTTGACAGAGAGAGATCACAAGTAGCAGAGAGGCAGGCAGAGAGAGAGAGAGAGGGAAGCAGGCAGAGAGCCTGATGTGGGACTCGATCCCAGGATCCTGAGATCATGACCTGAGCCAAAGGCAGCGGCTTAACCCACTGAGCCACCCAGGCACCCCAGAATAATTTTTTAAACATTACATCACTGCTGATCAAAATTCACCTATGATTTTTCAATTGCACTTAAAATTCCAACCTCTTTGATCTGGCCACAACCTCCTTCTGTAGCTTTGGGCCTGGCTGTCTTTCTGTTTCTCTGATATGCCCACATGGTTTCTGCCTTCAGTCTTCGGCATTCCTTGTGCCCTCTGCTCTTCCTCCAGCTCTTTGCAAGGCATTCCTCTCAACGGTTGGATCCCAGCCCAAGTGTCTCCTTTCTAGAACAGCCTTGCCTGTAACTATTTCAATACACCCTCACGCTGTCATAATAATATTTATCACTAGCATTCATTACCTTGTTAGTTCCCCTTCCTAAAAAGCAACTTCATGAGTATAAGCACATTTGTTCCTGGGAGAATGGGCAAGGATGTGTAGTATAAAAGAGGAACTCAATAAATATTTGTTTTATGAATGAATCTTCAAAGTAGGTATCATTTTTCTTCTGATGAGAAGCCGTTCATTTTGGTGAAATTCTGAAGTTCTCATGAAGTGCCTCTTGACCATACACAGAAAAAGAGTTTTTTTAAAACTAAAATAGAAGTCTTCAGTTTTGTTTAATGTTTATATTTCCATTCCTTTTAAAATTTAAAAAAAATATATAATTAAAATCTGTTTTGTGAGTTTAGGGGAAACATCAAAATGTCTGCTTTGTGTTCAGATCCAACTGCAATGGAAATGTTAGAGCTCTGATGTTATGAAGTGTGTAGGTATTAGTTTTTAAGCATTTACATAACACAGATTCCAATCATGGTTGAATTTGCAAACATCACTGAGTTGAGAGGAAGAGGTGGTGAAGTCTACGTCATGTTTCACCAAAATGGAATACTATTTATCCATCCTATTGTTTAAAATACGGAGAAGGCAGTCTGCACAGATGTTTGTCCTAGAAATGACATGAGTCATATTCTAACCCTGCCCTGGCTGCATAGTCTCCATTGTAATCATAGTTCAGACACAAATGAAAACTGTGCCTAAACCCCTCTCAAGTCACTGGAATGGTCAACAGGGGTGTGTACTGGGCTCAGCTGCCCAAGGAAAGGAGCCCAGCTAGATCTGTATCCATATTCCCAACACCTGGCATAGTACATAGTGACAAATGAAAAATGAATAAACATATCAAAAGGGTAGGAATGGATCAGCCTCACATATGATCAGTTACCAATGAATTGAAAAAAGCATTGTTCTAGAATTTAATGTCCAAGCCAGCCATTTTTGTTTTGGGGAAAATGTCCCTGGTTTTAATGCTAGCTCTCTGGGCCCATTAAGAAAGCACTTTTGGGGACGCTTGGGTGGCTCAGTTGGTTAAGCAACTGCCTTCAGCTCAGGTCATGATCCCGGTGCCCTGGGATCGAGTCCCGCATCATCCCAGCGGGGAGCCTGCTTCTCCCTCAGCCTCTGCCTGCCATTCTGTCTGCCTGTGCTCATTCTCTCTCTCTCTCTGACAAATAAATAAAATCTTAAAAAAAAAAAAAAGCACTTTTGCCTTTGTTCCTTCATCAATATTGATCAAATGCTTTTTCCTATGCTAGGCAATATGGGTCCAGTGGAGGGGGGGAATAGACATAAACCTGTCCTCATGAAACATATGGTCATCTAGGGAGAAAATGTGTGATCAGACAATCAACCAAGTATACAGTTATGCCCTGTGATAAGTGCATTTAAAGCAGCTCTGAGGGGCGCCTGGGTGGCTCAGTCAGTTAAGTGTCTGCATTCAGCTCCGGTCATGATCCCAGGGTCCTGGGATCGAGCCCTGCATCAGACTCCTTGCTCAGTGGGGAGTCTGCTTCTCCCTTTGCCCCTCACCCCACCTCTCCTGGTCTCTTTTACTCCCTCCATCAAAAAAACAAATAAGATCTCAGGACACCTGGGTGGCTCAGTGGGTTAAAGCCTCTGCCTCCGGCTCAGGTCATGATCCCAGGGTCTTGGGATCCAGCCCTGGGATGGGGCTCTCTGCTCATCAGGGAGCCTGCTTCCTCCTCCTCTCTCTCTCTCTCTCTGCCTGCCTCTCTGCCTACTTGTGATGTGTCTGTCAAATAAATAAATAATAATAAAAAAATCTTTAAAAAAAGAAAAAAATAAATAAGATCTTTAAAAAAAGAAAGAAGCTCTGAACTTGCATGGCAAGGATGTATGTATGATTTGGTCTAAGGAGTTGAAGAAGGCTCTTATGAGAACGGGACTTTGGAGTTGAGATTGGGAAAATGATTAAGAATTAAAGTTAGGAGTTTGGGAGAGTTGTATTAACAGAAAGAGAAGAACACAAACACAGACCTGTGGTGGGAAGGAGAATGGACTGTTGGAAGAACTGAAAAGCATAGCAGCACGGCTGGAGATGAAACAAAGGAGAGAAACTGCCACAACGTAAGACAGGAGGGTAAGGCAAGAGCCAGACCATGGAGGGAAGGGGTCCTTGTAGGCATTGTCAAGGGGACTTTGACGTGCTTTACACCTAGATAATAGGAACAGATTTGTTGCACTGTTTTTCCAGCAACATGTTGGAAGCAGAACCCTGCCAAATGCAAGGCTTCTACTGAAGACTCAGAACCTCACAGGCAATGACAGCAGTAGGAAAGGGAGCAAGCTAATGGCATCCGACCTCTTGATCCTATCTATTCCTGATACATGGATCAACAAGTCCTTACAATAAGATAGTGGAAGCTGAACTGGAAACATATGCTTGATGTACACACTTGGAAAGTACACAAACTTTGTCATGACTATGGAGTCATTGAGACAGAATTGTTTAACAATGTCATTGGCAATGGCAAATAAAATTCATAATCTTAAGGTCTTGTCATAAAATGATTTTCAATTCCAAATAATAATTTTAAAGAATTTTTTCTTTGATACATAAACCGAGATTGAATATATACTTTTGTTATGTTTAATTTATAAGAGCATAGAATTCAATCATTAGAGTCTATCATGACTCTTAAGGTCCCCTATGACTTTGCTGCTTGAAATGTAATCCCAGGATCAAGTTCATCATCATCATCACATAGAAGTGTGTTAGCAAGTTATAATCTTAGAATCAGTCCTACCCAAACCTCCTGAGTTAGAGTCTGCATTTTAATAAGATCCCTATATTATTTGTTTGCACATTAAAATCTGAGAAGGATTGCCTTAGAACTTTACTCACATCCAGTGTAGAAATCTCTATTTGAATACTAGAAAGGATTTAGTCATGTGATGTTTAATTTCATTAAATGAAATGCTCTGCCCTTTGAACATGTAGGCATTTAATGCTGAGTTGTAAGAGTCAAACTGGAAGAGTCTAGGGGATCCACACTTTAAAAAAATTCTTATTCATCAAACTTTACTCCCTTCCTGGATGATAGGTATATCATTTATATATTCCTAATTAAAACACACAGTGTAGTATACACAAACATATTTTAACATCTTCCTGGGAAAAAAAGTTATTATTTCTAGACTCATCCGTTGGACAGGGTATTTGTGACAGAAATGAAAAATGTTATCATAAATATGGTAAGAGAACTTGGGCACAAAAGGACTCTTCCATTCCTCATAAGAATAGGTAGTTATTTTGTAAAGGAAAGTTGGGTAATGTTCTTTTTAATTTGGCAAAAGAAGGTCCCAGAGCTCAGGCTGGAGCATATTTTGAGTGAAAAGATTTAAGATCTTTCACATCAAAGTGAATTTGGATTTGTTGTCTTGGTTTTTGTATTAGGGTTCTATTTGCTACCGTAATGAATTATGACAAACTTAATGTTAATTTAAACAACACAAAGTTATTATCTTACAGTTCTGTAAATTGGAAGCATAGGTCTCAGGGGATTAAAGTCAAGATGTTAGGAGCACTGAGCCCCTTTCTGGAGACTACAGGAGAAAAATACAATTTCTTGCCTTTTCTAGTTTCTAGAGGCCACCAGGATTCCTTGTGGCCCCTTCCATTTTCAAAGCCAGCAGTAACCAGAGAAGTCTTTCCTAACATTGCATTACTCTGACACAGACATTGTTACCATTTCTTCACTTTCAAAGATCCTTGTGATCCCATTGGATGTTCAGATAATCTGAGATACTCCCCCTATTTTAAGGTCACCTGATTTGCAGCCTCAGTTTCCCTTTGCCACATAACGTAACGTATTCACAGATTCTGAGGATTAGAACATAGACATATTGGAGAACCATTATTCTACCTACCACTGTCCTTGGAGGGAGGAGTAAGCTTCATGGCCTGGAGAGAAGGGACAGAGAAGACGAAGGCAGTCCCTGCAAAGTGTGGCACATTGTGTCATTATGAGAAAGATATCCAGTGAGAATTTCCTATTATAGGGATTGATTGGCAATGAGACTTTAAACAGGTTTTTATCCTGGGTTTTATTATCCCACTTTGTTTTTTTTTCCTGTTCTACACATTTCTGCATTTCTCCATTAAGTCCTAATGAGAAAAAAAAAAAAAATCTGTTGCTTAAGGCGACTTTTGGAATGAAGAAAAGGGATAGGTGAAGCCATGTTCACAAAACCTGGATGGAGTAAAGCCAAGTTCAGGGAAAACAATAGCTACAGGGCAGAGATGATTAGAAGGGTTACTGACCCAAGCAAACCAAGGGCAGAAATTCACAGCAAGAGAGGACAGGGAGATCACCTGCTATCTCTTATGTCCTGCCACACAACAGTGCCCACAGGACGTATGCATCTGACAATTGATTTCAAATAAGCAGAAGTGACTATTGGTTTGACAAATACAAAGGTGTGGATGAGGCTGTGAGATACAAAGGGGAACTAAGATAAGCTTCTACCTTCAAAGTGCTTACGATCTAAAGGAAGAGACTGACAAGTAAATGCCTGTTATTGGACAAAATAGGCACAGAGCACTGCATAGGGAGCATCTGGGAGCACGGGGGAAATTTCTAAAGCAGACAACACATGCCAAGGAAGGCTTTCCAGAAATGGTATTTGAGTTATGTATGGAAGTATGGCTGGGAGATAGGTGTACATGGAAGGTGGAAGCTGGGTATTTCAGAAACAGCAAATAGCCGTGTACAGAAATACAGAAATACAAAAAAATATATATTTATAAATGTGTATTTTTATATATTTACATATATAGAAAAATAAAAAGATTATTTATTTATTTATTTATTTATTTATTTATTTATTTATTTGACAGAGAGAGAGAGACAGCAAGAGAGGGAACACAAGCAAGCGGAGTGGGAGAGGGAGAAGCAGGCTTCCCAGTGAGCTGGGAGCCCGATGCGGGGCTCCATCCCAGGACCCTGGAATAATGACCTGAGCCCAAGGCAGACGCTTAACCAACTGAGCCACCCAGGCGCCCCTGGAAATATACAGTCTTAATATAGATCCTAGAGATCTACTCCAATTTTAACTTTGTTGCCCATTAATCCTTCCTCATTCTGTCACAATGATGCAGTTTCTTTTCTTATAAACGTGAATCACAGGATGCCTGGGTGGCTCAGTCAGTTAAGCGTTTGCCTTCAGCTCAGGTCGTGATCCCAGGATCCTGAGATTGAGTCCCACATTGGGCTCTTTGCTCAGCTCTGAGTCTGCTTCTCTCTCTGTCCTTCCTCCCGCTCATGCTCTCTCTCTCTCTCTCTCTCCCTGACAGATAAATAAATAAAATCTTAAAAAAAAAAAAAAAAAAAGAATCCCATCTGACCCCATCTGCTCCTTCCACCCAGGGGTTTTTCTGTTATATTGGTCATACTTTTTCCGATTTGCGTCTTTACTCTTTTGCTCTCTTCTTTATCCTTTTCTGTACTCTAGCAAGCTCTCTAATGTCTCCCACATTAGTAACTTTGTAGTCTTTGTTCTCCCACCATATCTCTGTTCAGCTACTGCCTCCTCTCTCTTTCCCCCACCAAACTTCTTGAAAGGGCTCCCACCACTAGATTTTTCTGCTTTCTAATATCCTGTTTATCTCCAACCCCCAGCTGTCTGAGTGTCAAAGGCTCCCTGCAAACCTGCCTAAAACTACTTTCACTGAAGTTACCAAGTTTTTTGTTGAAATCAAATGGCATTTTTCACTCCTAAATTTTCTGAACTCTCTGACACATCTGATACTTGCATAACTACCTTCTGGGAATGTTCTCTGCCTCTTCAGGGATGACAAGATTCTGATTTCCCACTTCAGTGGCCAAGCCTGTATCTCTTTAAGAACCAATGCTCTAAGGTACATACATAAACTTTTTTTTTTTAAGGATATTTAATGAAATGGGTTTCTTGTTGGAAAAAATATTTGAAGGGTGTCTTAGCATTTACTCTAATAGGATTCAACCAATACGAGTTTGCTTCAAACATACAAATACTGATTCATAGGGCTGATACTGCAATTAGAAAAACAAGCAAAGTCTACAGAGATTACAAATAGTTTTGTTATAAGAAATTAGGTATGAGGGGCACCTAGGTGGCTCAGAGGGTTAAGTCTCTGCCTTCTGCTCAGGTCATGATCCCAGGGTCCTGGGATCGAGCCCCACATCGGGCTCTCTGCTGAGCAGGGAGCCTGCTTTCCCCTCTCTCTGTGCCTGCCTCTCTGCCTACTTGGGATCTCTCTCTCTCTCTGTCAAATAAATAAATAAAATCTTAAAAAAATAAATAAAATATGAGAAATATGATGGTTTATGCTTGTCCCCAGCCATATTTTCTCTCAGACATTTCTGTTAACCCGATTTTATGAAAGCACATAGGCCAACTTGATTTGGAAAATTCTATTCAAGAGTGTGGGCACAGGACAAAGCAATGGAGAGAAGAGGGTAGAAAGTAATCGTGGTTATGAACTTTAATTTGAAGTACTCAATGAGTGGCCTAAGAATAATCAAAAATAACTAGCTAGCAATATTTAAATATAATTGCCATTTAATTAATTTATTTATTTAGTTTTAGTGAGGGGAAGCTTTTCAGAGAAAATATTAAGTCACTGACATAAAAACAATACACACAAAATCTTGCCATCTCTACTTCCACTCAAATGATTGAGGTTGATTTTTTAAAAATAGAATACATCCTTTTAAAAAGTCCAGAGTATATTTTCTGGCATTGAGAAACATTTTACTGCTTATAAGACTCACCACAATTCTCTGCTCATACAAAACATGGTTTTGAAATAAGAGTTCATTTTTTTAAAGATTTTATTTATGAGAGAGAGAAAGAGAGAGAGAGCACGCACCCATATATGCGCACACATGAGTAGGGGAGAGGCACAAGGAGAGGAAGAAGAAAGCTCTCGCTGGGAGCTTGATATGGAGCTCCATCCCAGGACCCTGAGATTGTGACCTGAGCCAAAGTCAGATGCTTAGCCGACTGAGCCACCCAGGCTCCCCAAGAGTTTATTTTCTTGAGAAAAATAAAGTGCTTATACAGAGCTAGCCAAAACAAGTCTCTACAGATTGGCTAGATTAAGTGGCTGGGAGTATTGTAACTCCAGAGTGCCTTGCAGGGGAATCCAGTAGAAAGGAATGGAGACCTTGGGCTTAGGTAATGCAGCATTACTCTTACAGTTATGGAGTTATTCCACATGTGCTATAGAAACTGATTTTGTAGCTACATCCTTGTAGGTGGAGATACTATAGTCAAATGGTGTTTCCTTTTTGACTTAAATGCTATAGAAACGTAGAAATTATACTAAAGATAAATGGCATTGGCTAATTGCTTTATTCCCCAAGTTGTGTTGGTAAGTTGAAATTATTTTTTTTAAGATTTTATATATTTATTTGAGAGAGAAAGAGAGTGAGAGTGAAAGAGAGCATGAGGAGTAGAGGGAGAGGAGGAGGGAAGAGGAGTAGAGGGAGAGGGTGTAGGAGAAGCAGACTCCCTGCTGAGCAGGGAGCCTGACTCAGGACTTGATCCCAGAAACCTAGGATCGTGAACTAAGCCGAAGGCAGATGCATAACCTACTGACCCACCCAAGCTCCAGGTAAGTTGAAATTATCTTGTAAAGATAATCATTTTTTAAATATTTCAGATAAACTCAATATTTTATGAAAACATTGATTCTTTTGAAATTTGAATTTGTTATATCCTAACATATCTTGTAAGTATGAATTCTTTTTATGTCTGGCTGAAACTAAGATTTCTTTTTTGTAATTTATAGTGGAGTTTTTGGTGTGAGCTTGGTTCTGGAGTCAACTTAAGATGTGAAAAATCACATGTAGTCAACATTGTCTTTGAAAATCCCTTAAATTGCTAATAAAATAGACTCCATGGTAAACCATATTAGCATATAATCTCCCATATGTAGGGGCCAGTGCAGTCAGTTTTCCCTTAACTTTGGACCAGATTTTGTTCTTCAAATAACATAGTTTGCTTAAGTTTAAGACCACATTGTTATAAAAATGTATATATTTAAATATTAGAATTACATTGCAATGAGGGAGATGTTCACAACACTGGGAGCTCCTGAGAACAAAATAATAGAGGAAACAATAGATAAAATCAACCAAACTATTTTTTTGTTTGTTTGTTTATCTTATATAGTACCTCTTAGTTTGCTAGGACTGCCATAACAATCACATAGGCTGGGTGGCATGCACAACAGAAATTTATATTCTCCTAATTCTAGAGGCTAGAAGTTTGTGATCAGGATATCATGGGGTTGGTTTCTTCTGAGACTTTTCTCTTTTCTTATAGATGACCCTCCTTTTTGTGTGTCTTACATGTCTTCTATCTGTGTATATATGTGTCTTAATTTCCTCTTCTTACTGGATCAGAGCCCACCCTAATGATCTCATTTAACCTTAATTACCTTTGTAAAGACCATCTCTCCAAATATAGTTGCATTCTGAGTTACGGGGAGTTAGGACTTTAATCTATGAGTCTGGGGAGGATACAATTCACCCAATAATACAATAGAATGTAATTATATTGTGTCTGATTATATTGGGCACATTTCTGATGTACTAGAAGATCAGGAAGCCTAGCAATCAAACAGGTTATTTCTGTGACCTGCGGGAAAAGGCCACCAAAGCTACTATTATCTATCTCTACCTCCATCCCCTCTACGACAAACAAACTTCCATCACCACCATCATCTCTTTCATCAAAACAACATGGCCACCATTCTACTACCATCACCATTACCACTGCCATCACCTCATCCCCACCCTATAATAACTACTCTGGATAATTCAGCCTTAAATTCTAGAAGACCTCGGATATGGGTTTGAACTGTCAGCCAAGTCAAAAAGTTTCCATGGAATAGATCAGATACATCAGAGCTTCAAATTGAATTCTAAAATAATACAGATAATAGCTCCTGGTTAGTGACAGCTTTTCTAATATGACACTAATGTCATAAATTATAAGGGAATGTACTGACAGATTTAATGACATAAAATCCAGCATCTTTGGCATGTCAGAAATACCACAAATAAAATTCAAACAATAACAAGTCTAGAGATTTTGTTTATTACAAACTTGTGAAAAAGGGTTAATTAAGTACATTTATAGGTTAGAGTAAAGCTGCCTAGTGCTACAACTTACTGATATGGAAAATCTTGGAGACAATTAGGTTTGGGAGAGAGACCAAGAATTTTATTCAGGGAGTACTAAATTTGAGTGCTTGTACAACATACGAGAGATTCTACGTAGATAATTGTATATCATATTTATGTAAAACAAAAGACATTCAGATTATTATATTTTGCTATTAAGATTTTACTTTTAATATGCCATGAAAATCTTGATTTTATATTTTTAAGATATGTTCCCAGGTGCATCTCTCAATGCTCCAAGTTTTACCATTTTGCTCCCATTTTCTTTGGGAAATGGGATTGCTCCCATTTTCTTGATCCAATGAAAGATGCTGGATATAGTTCTGTCCTCCTCTTCTTATATTATAATATTAAATATAACCTTAGTTACCATATTTCTCTATCTGATTAGAAAAAACCCTTTGCAAATATTAGAAACCTGGTTTTGAAACGTTTCTATTAGTTTTTAACCCAATCAGCATTTTGCAGGTTAAAAAAAAAAAAAGACAGCAGTTTGAACTTATACCTTACTACTTAATACATTTCTGCTGAAGGAAGGGTAAGATTGAAGAAAAGTAACTGTTCCATTTTTTCATTGGCCTCAAAAGTGTACACTGCCCAAAAGGATACATCAAAATGAAACCCAAAATGACTATTTTGAAACTTAGACAACTATCAATTTTTACCTCAAGCAGACAACGTGAACAAGAAACTGACTGTATTTGCATACAGTAACTATAATTGTATGGCTTCTTAAATCATCTAAGAAGGGTCTTACATTCAATAATCAAGAAATCATTTTTAATTAGTAGTTATTTTCACTTAAAAAGATGGTATCCCTTTTTCCACAAGTATTTCTCATGAAAGAATGTGTTTTCTTGAACAAATGTAATACATATTTGAAGCAATAACAATAGTTAGCAAAAATGTGACATTTCTGTTTACAGTTGCTCCAAAATATTTTTCAATTTCACAAAGCCATTATCCAGTGTGGCCATAAAATAGAGACTGGAGATTCTAGGTAGCAAATGTTATTTTTAAAACCAATGTTAAGTCAGAAAAATGTAAAATAGGCATGACCCTAAATTTCTGGATCTAGTAAACTAAGAATAAACACCTAAGAAAAGTTTCCTACTATTTTCTGAAAGAAATAAAGAGGTTTTTGGTTGTACAATATTCTGGTTTTTGATTGTACAATATTCTATGTGCTGTATGGATATGCAATTTAAATAGGTATATGCTGTGTTCATCTCTGCCCTATTTCCTATAGCTCTCCCTTTCCACCCCCAACAATATACTACCTTTTACCAAGTTATAGACATTAACCTAAATCATCCCACATGGTCCAAGGGAAGAGTTAACGTAATACATGGATGTAAAACATGACGGGAAAAAAGTCCTTTTCAGTCTTCTCAAAAGCAAAATATGTTTGTATTACAAGTTCCTCAGGAAACACTAATGTCTTTAACTTTTTGATAGTGTCTTTTTCCTGATACTATACTTGAATGTGGTTGTCCTAGTCAGCTAGGGCTGCTACAACAAATTACCATAGAATGCATGGGGTAGAAACAACAGAAATTTATTTCTCATAGTTCTGGAGGCTGGAAGTCCAAGATCAGGATGCCAGCATGGTTCTGGTGACAACCCTCTTCCAGATAACAGACTGATGACTTGTATCTTCACGTAGTAGAGAGAAGGTAAGAAAGTTCTCTGGGGATCCTTTTATAGAGGCACTAATCTAATTCATGAGGGCTGTACTCTCATGATCTAATCACCTCCCAAAGTCTTCACCTCCTAATACCATCCCTCTGGAGGTTAGGATTTCAACCTATGAATCCTGGGGGGACACAAACATGCAGTCCCTAGTAGTGGTTCCAGTTTCTGCAGGACTCTTCCCCCACCACTTCCACCACTTCTCCTTGAGTACCAGCTTCTGGAACTCGTCCACTTAACATCTGAATCAATATTCCTAATTTGGCTAATTTTCTGAAGTCTTTGAAGATTTTCTTGACCTGTTGGTAGCAATCCTGGAAGCAGTGAAAAATTCTGCTGACTGATATATCTCTTGTCAGCCAATGTTGGTTTCATAAAAGTTCAAGGGCAAATCCTACAGTCGTTGCAGCTGTAGCCACTGCTCAGAACTGAGGAAACCAGTTCTCACTGCCTGAGGAAGTCAACCATAACCTGACTTTCTCTTTCTAGCGCTTCCCAACAAAAAATACTTGTATAGTTGCAAACAAGCCACAAACTGGGAGAAGACATTTACAAAACATATATATGATAAAATACATCTAATGCATGCAAAATACACAAAGAACTCTTTTTTAAAGAAGATTTTATTTATTTTGAGAGAGTGTGTGCACATGAGCAGTGGGAGGGGCAGAGGCAGAGGGAGAGACAGAATCTCAAGCGGACTGGACACTGAACATGGAGCCTGACACAGGGCTCGATCTCATGACCCTGAGATCTTGGCCTGACCCAAAATCAAGAGTTAGACACTTAACTGATTGAGCCACCCTGGCACCCCTTATAGGACCCTTAAAACTCAACAATAGGAAAGCAAATAATTAAAAAGTGGGCTAAAGAGACACCTGGTAGCTCAGCCAGTTAAGAGTTTACCTTTGGTTCAGGTCATGATCCCAGGGTCTTGGGATCAAACTCCGCATCAGGGTCACTGCTCAGTGGGAAGCCTGTCTCTCCCTCTCCCTCTGCCACTTTCCCTGCTTGCACTCACTCTTTCTCTCTCTCTCTTTCTGTGTCAAATAAATAAATAAAATCTTTGGGAAAAAATAGTGGGCTAAAGATCTGAACAGACACCTCACCAAAAAGATATACAGATGGCAAATAAGCATTTGAAATGATGTTCTACACCATATGTCATTGGGGAATTACAAATTAAAGTAATGATGAGATACTACCACACATCTATCAGAACAGCAAAAGTCCAAAACACAGATAGGACCAATGTTGGTTAAGATGTGGAGAAAAAGAGACTCTCATTCATTGTTGGTAGGAATACAAAATGGTACAGCCCCTTTGGAAGACAATTTGATGGTTTCTTATAAAACTAAACATGCTCTTATTGTATGATCCAGCAATTGTACTTCTTGGTATTTACCCAATGGAGTTGAAAATTTATGTTCCCATAAAAACTTGCACAATGAATGTTTATGGCAGCTTTATTCATAATTGCCAAAAACTGAAAATAACAAAGAGGTCCTTTAGTAGGTGAGTGGATAAATAAATGGTGTTACGCTCAGAAAATAGAATATTATTCAGTACTAAGAAGAAATGAGCTTTCAACCCACAAAAAGACATAGAAAACTATGAAAACGTATTATTAAGTGAAAGATGTCAGTTTGAAAATGTTTCATGCTGTATGATTCCAACGGTATGACATTCTAGAAAAGGCAAATCTATAGAGAGAGTGAAAAGATCAGTGGTTGCCAGAGGGAAGGAGAGGGAGGAGAGATGAATAGGTAGAAAACAGAGAATTTTTCAGGCAGGGAAACTAATCTGTGTGACACTGAATGTGTGACCTCATACATTTGTCAAAACTTATAGAACAGTATAACATGGAGAAGGAACCCTAATGTAAATAAAAGAGTTTAATTAATAATAAAGACTGTATCAATATCGATTCATAAATTGTAACAAATGTACCATACCAATGCAAGAAGTTGATGGAAACCATGAATGGGGGGAGGAGAAATATAGGAACTCTCTCAATGTCTGCTCAATTTCTCTGTACACCTGAAACTAAAGCCTATTAGTAACTTTTTTAAATATTTGACAAAGTAAAAAAGTACTTTACGGCTCTCTCTCTGGGTTGTGTAAATCAGCTCATTGACATGATTTCATTGGCCTATATTCATAAGGCTAACCTGTTGCAAATGCTCTTATTGCATCTTCAAAAGGTTTTTACTGAGAGTTTCCTAATGTACCATTTGGTTTTGTTGGGCTAGTGGTGGTCACTGGCATCTCCACTGGCTTCCATGCAGGTTTCTCTTGTTCAGTTGCTCAAGGAGGTGCAGGTTCAGAATATCCTGTCCATGATGCTAGAGCAGTGGGTACAGATCAGAAGTGGGAATCCGAGCAGAAACAGCAGTTGGACTTGAGCCAGAGTCACTGGTGTGGATCAACCAACTGGAACAGTGGTCATAGGATTTGGTCGCTGGGTTGTAGCTGAAGCAGGTATTATATCAGTGTTTTGGGATTTGTCCTCAGAACCATCATGAACTTTCCCTCATTTTGATTATATTCTTTGAGGAGAGTTAACATCATTAAGAGTATCATCATCATTAAGGGCTTTGTCTACAGAAATTGGTTTTTTCCCACTGCTCTAAATGCATCATTCACCTTCAGTGTTGTTACTACAAAGCTGCAGTTAACTCCACTGGATCTAGTTGCTTGCACTACACTGAATTCTAGAACCAAAGTCCTGACTGAGGCTGGAGCCCCCAGTCCATATCACATTCCTGGAGGCAACCCTCCCAACTCCCCACGTCACAGTACATTATTCAGATCTCTAGAAAGCTCTCCTCTCAGACCCCCTGCTGCACACAGCCCAAACTGTCTCTTAAATGGCAATAGAATCAGTATTTCTTGGTTTGAAAAGAAAAAAAGGAAGAAAAAAATTCCCCATTAGTATGTTAGTTTTCATCCCCTTAAAATAAGAGAGATTTTCAATTAGAGAGGCATAATTCACACTGGAGAAATTATATCATACCATATTTTATTACTTTTTTAAGATTTTATTTATTTATTTGACAGAGATCACAAGTAGGCAGAGAGGCAGGCAGAAAGAGAGAGAGAGAGGAGGAAGCAGGCTCCCTACTGAGCAGAGAGTCTGATGTAGGGCTCGATCCCAGGACCCTGAGATCATGACCTGAGCCAAAGGCAGAGGCTTAACCCAATGAGCCACCCAGGCACCCCAATCATACCATATTTTAAAAACAAATTTTAACTATTAAAAGTGGTTTTAAAATCACCTTTCTGTTTTTTGGCATTTAGCAGCTGGGAAATAATAATACCCAAATGCATACACAATGGAGGCTTAGGGAAGAACAGATCCAATCAGTTTAGTTTTAGCCAACCTATGTGTAAGTTACTTGTAGATATCCACATGGGGTTGTTGAGTAGGTAGACATTAATTTTAAAATGGTTTCCCAGATGGCATGAAAGTCATGGAACTAAATGGCATTACCTAGAAGTGAATGTATAGAGACAGAAAAAAAAAATTATTTGGGAAAGACCAACTTAGAGATTTTCAAGACAAAACCAGATCTTATGAAGTTGCCTGGTAAGAAGTGGCCAATGAGAGAGATGTCAATCTATCTCCAAGAAGAGTCCTTGGCAAGGAGTAAAGGAAGTGTTTCAAGTAAGAAAGGATAATCATTTGTGTCAAAAGCTACAAAATCATTTGTGTAAGCCAAAAGGTGCTTTTAGGTAAGGCAACAACAGGACTGAGAATTGACTTGGATTTGGCTACATGGAAGTCACTGGTGACTTTGAACAAACAGTTCTTGTGGAGGGAAAGAGAAGCAGATTTGGAGTAGATTCAAGGAAGTGTGGGAAAACAGGAAGCATAGAGAACGTGTACAGGCAATTGTATTTAAATGGTTACACAGCAAAGGGAAGCAGGGAAATGGAAAATGGACCTGAAGGAGATGTGAAATCAAGGGGAGTTTACTGTCCTTTTGTTATTGTTGATGGAGGAGGGAGGGGACATTTGCAGGCATGAAGTCTTTGAGCAGGGGAGCGGTGATGAGAGTCAGTACACCAGAGGAGTTGACTTCAGGGCAAAGTACTACCCATCATATTCAACCACAGGAGGAATAAAAGATATATGATTACAGATGCAGGCTAGCAGATGGATAAGAAACAAGACCATCAGTTAAGAATGAGAAAGCGGGATGAGGTGTTGAAGGCTTTTATAGAGAAGAGACTATGCATAATAGCTATGGGAGAGAGAGAGACTGAACTGACTCACAGATATCCCACAAACTCTCCTCTTAGGCAAGTCACATACCTGTCTAGAGGATTCTCAGACAGAGAAAATAATTTGGGGACTTTTTGTAGAATTTACTTTCATTAGAAAAATGTGAGAAGTCCCAATTCATTTTCATTCTTCACGAGTTCTATCCAAAAGTTCTAAGCTCCAAAATTTTCTTTCTTCCTTGTCCTACAGAATTTCGGGGTGGTTGTTTACTTCAACTAAGAATACAGCACCATTTAAATTTATTTCTCTTTAAATCTGTCCTTATAGAGCAACTCAAAAAACCAGAAACCTTGAAGGTGAGTCATAGAAGGACACTGTTTCCCAGGACTAACTGATTAAAACCACAGTCTTAATCAAAGTATCCCATCTCTGATCTACAACTGTCCTGGCATATGACACAAGGTATCATCTTATCAGAGGACCATTCCAATGAGGAAATGTTTCCTATAATATGCCAAAATAATGATTATTTAAACTTGGAGAATATTGCTGATTTGCTAAAATATCTGTCAGTGACCACCTAACACGAAAAAAAAAAGACAAAAATAAAACTTTGTTTGTAATGTCAGGAAGAAAAAATACCTTTTTCCTTCTATCTTTCTAGGTTCTTGGCTGAATCTCATAACAAAAGTCAGGTTAACAAGAGAAAATCATATAAATTTGTTTACTATAAGTTTTATATGACACAGGAGCCTTCAAAAGAAAGTGAAGATCTGGGGCACTTGGGTGGCTCATTTGGTTAAGTGTCAGACTCTTGATTTCAAGTCAGGTCATGATCTCAGGGTGGTGGGATTGAATCCCATGTCAGGCTCTGCGCTCAGCAGGGAGCCTGCTTGAGATTCTCTCTCTCCCTCTCCTTCTGACCCTCCCCACTCTGCATTCTCTGTCTCTCTCTTTCTCTCTCTCTCAAAATAAATAAATAAACCTTAAAGAAGAAGAAGAGGAAGAAGAAAAGGAAGAAGGAAAAGGAGAAGGAGAGGGAAATGGAGGGAGAGAGAGAGGGAAAAGACTTCTTCAGAGCCTTATCCCAGCTGGCAGAAGGGAATTCCCTCCCCTCCACCCACCTCCAGCCTTCCTGTTTCACCTCAAAAGGCAAAAACAAAACCAGAACTCCCCCGCCAAACATAGTTAACAGGAGTCAGGACATCAAGGAAGTAGATACATATATCTTTAGCCATGGAAGGGAGTCCAGGGTGGTAGGTAGGAGAAGATCTACCACTAGAGAAAAACTTGTGGAGGTCACAGTCCAAGGACAAAGGCCAACTAAAATGCTGAAATTTAAATCTGAATTCCCCTCATCCTCATCACACCACCACACCAGCAGGGTTCCATTCTAACAGTGCAAGACAGCTGTAAGTTCTGCAAGGAACAGGCTTTTTCTGAGGTGGCATACTTAGGGAAGCCCAGTGCCAAGTGGGAAAATAAAACACAGACCCTAGAGGAATTTGAAGCTTCTGGCATCTATAGCGATGGCAAAAATTAACATAAAGCCTCACACTAATGTCTTATTTACCTCAGTTTTAATTATTCATGCATATCATTTTCACCTTTCAACAAAAAATTACAAGGCCTACCATAGGCAAGAAAAAACACAGTCTAAAATGACGGGTACCTGGGTGCCTCCATCAGGTAAGCATCTGACTCTTGATTTCACCTCAGGTCGTGATCTCAGGGTCCTGAGTTGGACACTGAATCCTGAGTTGGGCTTTGCACTCAGCGAGGAGTCTGATTCTCTCCTTCTCCCTCTTCCTCTGCCCTTCCTCCCCAGTCACACCCTCCAATCAATCAATTCATCTTCAAAATGACAAAGCAAATGTTAGAACCAGCTTCAGATGTGACACAGCCATAGGGATTATCATTCAGAGAATTAGCTTTTCTGCTGTCCAGAGAGGTCCACAGAGCATTGTCTGGTTCCCATTGTAACTTAAAGGGAAACTTTCATAGTGTCTGGAGCCTTGATGTCCTGCAAATGAAGGGGGGAGGATGTCCTCAAATTCCTTACAGCAGGAACCCATTCAGTTGGCACTGATTTTGAGTTCCAAATGAAACAGTACATCCACAAAAGGAAAGCTGATGGCATCTGTATCATCTGAAGAGAACCTGAGAGAAACTTCTGCTGACGGTTCATGCCACTGTTGCCATTGAAAACCCAGCTGACGGCAATGTCCTATTGCCTGAGAATATGGGCCAGAAGGCTGTACTGCCATTGGAGCCAATCCTATCACTGGTCACTTCCTTCTGGAACCTGGAACCAGATCAGGCAGTCTTCTGGGAACTAAAACTTCTGGTAATAACTGACCCCAGGGCTGATGACCAGCCTCTCACAGAAAGGTCTTATGTTAACCTGCCGACCACCGCTCAGTGTATCACAGACTCTCCTCTGCGCAGTGACACTGCCTTCCTGTGCAACAAGGGAGCTCACTCAGTGGGTCTGACACGGTGGCAACTGGCCAAAGAAGTTCTGCACATGCGCAGCACCATCTGTGAACCTCCATAGAGGGTCAGGTCTAATTTCTCCTTTTACAATCCTGAAAAGAGATTGTAAAGGAAAAGCAAAAGGGCACCTGGGTGGCTGTTGGTCAAATGTCAGACTCCTGGTTTTGGCTCAGGTCATGATCTCATGGGTCGTGAGATTGAGCCCCTGTGAGGGCCTCTGCTCAGCAGGGTGTCAACTTGAATATTTCTCCCTCTGCCCCTCCCCCCACTCATGTGCTCACTTTCTCTCTCTCTCTCAAATAAATAAATAAATAAATAAATAAATCTTATTTAAAAAAAAAAAAGGAAGAGCAGATCACTGCTGAGAAGGCTATGTGACTAAGAAGGAATTTCAGGGTGAATGGACTGCTCCAGCTCCTAAGTTCATTGCTCCTCAGCCCAAGGTCACAGGCTGGTCTGACAGCCTGCAGGTGTCCTCTGTGCCTACACAGCAGTTATCCACTGAAGACTGAAGCTCTCAGCCTGCCACTGAATTAGTCTGCAGCTCCCACTGCTCTGGCCACTCAATGGGTAAGAACAACCACTGAGGGGTCTTAAGTTGTTCATCCACAGACTCTCAAGTGGAAAATGGAAATAAGGTTGACAGAAAATAAAGTTTCTTTAAAAAATTCTTTAATAAAATAAAATAACTAATTAATATTGTAGCAGGCCTAATGGAAAAAGTGGACCATATGCAAGAAGGTAGAGGTCATATAAGCAGAGAGAGGGCAAATCTAAGAATGAATAAAAAAAGAAATTCAAGATATCAAAAACACCATAAAATAATTGAAGAATGTCTGCTATGGGCTCATCGGTAGACATGACATGACCAAGGAAAGAATGAGTGAGCTTGAAGATAGATCAATAGAAATAACTGAAAGAATCTAAGGGTTAAAAGAGACATTAAAAACTGTCTAGTGTATTTACTCACTTTTCCTTCTGAAAAATTGGATTAAAAATACATTCTCTTTTCTGATGGGATGTCAATGATGTCAACAATCATTTAACTCTTGCCACCAAGACTTTTGCAAATAGAAGCATATAATTTAACAGAACTAGCTTAGGTGAAACAACTTTAGGCATTTAAATAACACTTGCCTCTAAAATGCAGTGCAATATACAAATTATAGGCAGTTATGGTTTAATTAAGAGAATTCAAACAGGATCCTACATTTTTTCCACTATTGTACAGCATCCTGACCACATTTCTTTAACATATTTGCGTTGTCATTCTTTGACTAAATGCCCTACATTCTTTATGCTATAGCTTTTACACTTGTCTACTGCTACTTTGATCTTTTCTAGAATTAAGTATCGGTTGTCAAACACTGAAATTAAAAGCTCTTATTAATGGCCTTGTCTCTTTGGATTTTAGTATTTAACATCCCTTTGGTCAGTGTTCAATTTCAGTTCGGCTGTTGCTGTTTGCACATTTTCATAATTTGTTTCCAGAGATTCATTATGTTGAAACATTGAAGGTCAAGTTGCTGCTAAATGGATTTTTTAATATACATTGTAATGTCACAAGAAGAATAGTGTAACAGTTTGAGATTATTAGCTTTACCTACTTTCATTGACTGAAATTGGAATTTGAGCTCATATTTACATATTTCACATGCTCGTATTTCATTTCTCATATGTGTAAAATTCTGTGCTGGTGTTGAGGTGGCTAAGAGACTGCCTGTCTTCAAGGCATGATTAGGCTATAACTGTATATTAGAATTACTTTGGAAGCTTTTAAAACATTCTGTCATTTAGGCCTGTTTGATGTGGGGCCTCTTTGCGTTGGGGTTTAAGTACTGATATTTTCAAGAGTTCCCCTAAATAATTTTAGTGTGTAATCAAGTTTAAAATTATTGAACAATATAGTAAGAGAAATATCATGCAGATAGATTTGAAAGTGATAGATAAGAAAGTTGCATGCACACACATACACACACTTGTGAGATTTCAGAGGACAAGGAGTTCATTTCCAATGGAGAAATCAGCAATAAGTGTTTCTGAGCATAAAGGACTGTAAAGATTTTGGAGAGTACTACCTAAGTAGAGATGCATGTCTGGCAGGAGGGCACTATGACTGAAAGAAGGCAAAGAAATGTACTTGACAATGACCTTTTTGGATGATGTAGAATAAAGGTGGTTTCAGAAGAGAATACTGCAATGAATTGTTGAGACAGAGATCTCAAACTGAGGAGGCATTAAAAATTTCAGGGTGAATTTCGGATTGCTATCATTATAAGTTATTTCTTAAATGGATTTTTTTTTTGGTATTATTTAAGTGTGCAGAAACATAAATCCATGATCCTGTTACCTAGCTCAAGAATTAAACATTATCAATGCATTTAAAATCTGGGTGCTTCCTTCCCTGATAATAACCCTTCACAGAGATAATTATCATCCTGAATTTGGTGTTTATGATTGTCATGCCTTTCTTAACACTTTAGAACACAAATGCTTATGTTCCTAAACAAAATATATTTTCCAGTTAAAAAATACATTATAAAGTATGGAAGAGAATAAATATGGCATAATGAAAAAGGTGTTTCAGGATATTGGGTCCAGTAGCAATATAGAGGAATCATGAAGGGAGGACTGGTTTCTGGGAGTGTAGCTGTTGTTTCATGGAATTAGTGATTCGGTCCCTGTGGACCATTCTCTCATTGCGAGAGCACTCTCCTCCCTAGCCTTCTCCTGTACCTCCTTTTTGACTTTTTTCCTACCTCTCCCTTCTTTCTCGGTCTCTTCCATGGCCTCCATTTTTTGTCTACTTCCTTTAGCTCTTTGTTGGGTAGACTTTCAGGTCCATAGTACCAAAATTCCGATGACTTCCAAGTTTGTTTGGTCAACATGTGTGCCTCCTCAGCTCCAGGCCTGGATTGCTAATTGCCTGTGGTTACCAAGCTCCACAGCCATTTCCATCATGTCCAAAATCAATCTTAGTGACATCTTACTCTCCTCTTGTTTTATCCATCCCCTTTTTAATGTATTTCCTTTCCCTTTACTTTCATCTCTGCAAATGATCCCCAAGATTTGTCTTCTTACTCAAGCTAGAAAACTGGGAACCTTTCCCACACTACTCCCTAAACATCAGTTGTGCCTACTAATTAATGCCACATCTTGCTAGGTCAAACTCCTTAATCATGCTTGTATTGTCTCCCTCCCCAATTCTCTCCACTGCCCTAATCTCAGGGTCTTTTGTCACTTTTCTACTCTGTTATGTATGGGTCTGTAAACTTATCTCCCCAGCCCTCATTTTGTCCAAGTCCTACTATCTATCTCTCATTTGCTCTCAGCATGATTTTCTTAAACACAAATCTGCTTACTTTCCACTCCAGGTGAGAAAAACAAAACCAAAACAAAACAAAAGAACAACTCCTCTAGCTTCTACAGAGGCTTCCCATTTTGTTCTTTTGAGCCCTAATTAAGGTTCTACAGAGTTGACTCAAAGACAACCAGTAGTACCAAGTTAGGGCAGATGAATCTTTTGGGGGAGACATAGAAGAGTGGGGTTCAAAAGCAAATGTCCTTTTACTCCTCCTATCCCCCTATTCTGCTGCTAAGTAATTCATTCACCAAATATTTGTATTTGATCAATTTCATTTGTAAAACTTTGCAAGTTTAAGGTGTACACTGTACTACTTTGACATACTTATATATTGTAATTTGATTGTCATTTAAGCAGTATTTATCACATTATATCATTATGTACAGAATTATTGACTAATTCACTAGACTGTCTATTAGATTTCTATGGCTTATTTACTACTCACTACAACACTGTACCCTTAAATACCATCAATTTTACCCCCCCACACACAACTCTCTTCCTGGTAACCAATATTTTATTCTTCTACTGTGTATGTATATCACATCTTCTTTTATCCATTCTTCTGTTAATGGCCATCTGAGTTGTTTCCATAGCTTGGTTACCATTCACCAAATATTTATTGACACCTACCATGTGCCAGATACTCTTCTCTGTGCTATTTGTATTAACTCTTTTAACTTTTGCAACAACTGATGGATGCAGGTAATAGTATTATCCCCATTTTGCAGATAAGAAAACAGTTAGTATCAAGTTACCCAAGATATAGTTTGGTGCAACCCAGAATGAGGACTTGAACATAGGAAAATTGACTCTAGAATTTTCTCATCCAAAGTGAGATTCTTGGACTACCAGAATCGTATCACTGGTATTATTCTTAGAAATGCAGATCCTGTGCCCCCATTCTAGTCTTACTCATAGGAATTTGACTTCTTATAAGGTTCCCAGGTGATGTGCAGGTTCATTTGTGATTGAAAAGCACTGTTTTGAGTCTGGGTTTTTAACCCTTACATTGCCCCTCTGTATCAAAAGTTCACTCCTGCCTTCTTCTTCAAATATATCAGTTAGTTCTTTTCAGGGTCCTCACAAAAACAAAAATAACAATCCCAAAACCTTGCCTTTTTCACTGAAGGGTTGAGAGCAAGATGAATGTTATGTATGTAGGCTCCGAAGACGAGCCCCCTGGAGCTGAGCCAAGCCTCCTCCTTCAATGGCCTCTTCTTCATGTGTCCTCAATCTGACATCGGATACTCTCAACAAAGTTAAGATGGGAAATTAAGAAGCTGGAACTTTTCTGGCCAGGGGAAATATGAGCCCATACTATTATTAGTTATTATTCCAATCAGTTCTTGGTGTAGGTGAATTTTGTAGCTCCTGAAGAGGATCTGAATAACTGATGTTCAAAACAACCTCTGGTTGTCCGCAGTTGGTATGAATTCAGTACCACGTGCTTAACCAAGCAGGATGAAGAAGTAAAAGCAGCTACAACTTGGAATCCAAGTAGCAAGTAAAGCTTAGGATCAGATGGTCTTATAACCTTAATTGACAACACAACCTTAACAGTTCATCAAAGTGACATGGATCTTCTAAGTTAATGTGGCAGGAAGGGTAAGCTTCAGAATAAACTCTGTATCACTCAGTCTTCCAAAACTCACTAATGGAGGCTTCTTGGCCAGTCTCACCCTTGGCTCCTTATCTACCTGGAAACTGTTTTCAGCATGTTGTTGGATCTCTTACAAAACACTCAAAACCCCGTCAAGCCGTAATAATAAATGGATGGTTTGCTAAGGTTGTGCAGAGAGAGGGAGAATGTGTCATATTACACAACACCCTGCAGAAACTTTTTTTTTTTTTAAGATTTTATTTATTTATCTGACAGAGAGACACACAGTGAGAGAGGGAACACAAGCAGGGGGAGTGAGAAAGGGAGAAGCAGGCTCTGCGCAGAGCAGAGGGCCCGATGCAGCACTCCATCCCAGGACCCCGGGATCATGAGCCCAGCTGAAGGCCCATGCTTAACACATGAGCCACACTGGTGCCCCCACCGTGCAGAAACTTAAGCAAAATCTTCATTAGACATAAGGCTCTTTATGTTTTTCTTTCTCAAAGGCTTCCTTCCCAATCTAATTAGGTTTTCCCCCCTTTTCTTTCATTCCTCCTTCTTCTTTCACACAGTATCTAGTAAGCTTCTGTTTTTTTGCTCACATCAACTGCAATCCCAAGTTTAAATAACTCAAGCAAAACATAAACTGGAGCATTCAAAAAAGTAATGCATTTCCTACCTGACCTCACTAGCCACTGCATCCACCCTTGTTCTGGGGACCCTTTCAAACAAAAGCAAGTTTCCTCCCAGGTGGGGGTAGAGGTGTCTAAAATAACAATAGACACCTTCTCCATATGGCTACACTCTCTTCTCTCACAGCACTTCTTCATGTTTTTTATAGAACTAAGAATAAAAGCCTTTATCCTGTTGGCAAAGGGCTGGGTGGACATGCCATCTTCAATGTTCAAAAGACAAGGTGTCTGCTCTTTGAATGTATGTATTTATATGGCAAGCATTTGAAACAGACCTTTGTTTCCCTACAGTAACTCTGGGCATCTCACACTCAATCAGAGAGTCCTCACTTACGTATAACTTTATACATTGGCTTTCCACATGATATTTCCTAGGAAAAGGAGCTCCAATTCTAGAAGTAATTCTTAAAGTATTGAAAACAAGTAATAGACAATGTAGTGTCTTACAAGCTCAACCTTCTTTGCACGGTGAAGGACTCTGCATTACCTGGCCTCTACCAGCCTTCCCAGCCTTCTCCCACCATGCTTCATGCTGTCAACCAGCACTCTTGGGGTTCCAAGAAGTACCAGATGCATCAAGTTTCTATGCTTTTGCTTTTGCTGTTCTGTCCTTTCACGCAGGAATGCTTACCTCCATTTGGAGTACAATTTGTGTCAGTGCTGTTATGAAGACCTTATTATCTTCTTCTGTTTTGGCTTCTGTAACAAAGTCATGGACTGGGTGGCCTAAACAACAGAGGTTTATTTAATATTCTTCTCAAGGCTGGAAGCTCAAGATCAGAGTGACAGCATGATCAAGTTCTGAGGAGAGCCTTCTTCTGGGTTCAAACTGCTGACTTCTCATTGTATCCTATGGTTGAAAGAGGGTGACAGAGCTCTCTGAGCTCTCTTATACAGGAGTGTGTAAGAGCACTAATCCTGGGTGCCTGGGTGGCTCAGTGGGTTAAGCCTCTGCCTCTGGCTCAGGTCATGATCTCAGGGTCCTGGAATCAAGCCCTGCATAGGGCTCTTTGCTCAGTGGGGAGCCTTCTTCCCTCTCTCTCTTTGCCTGCCTCTCTGCTTACTTGCGATCATTCTCTCTGTCAAATAAGTAAAATCTAAAAAAAAAAAAAAAAAAAAAAGCACTAATCCATGCATGAGGTGTAATTCCTTCATGAGGGTTCTGCCCTCACAACCTAATCACTTCCCAAAGGTCCCTACTTCCTAAGAGGAGGAGGATTAGGATATTAACATAAGAATTTTGTTGGGGGACACCAGTCCACTACATTGGTTTTCCCCATTTGAAGGGATCACACCTGCTTTATTGCCCAGAACGTACTCATTTCATTGCACCTATCCTCACTTTGTGTTTACCTGTGTTTTGTCTCTAGTAGAAGAGGTTTTTGAGGGCAAGGACTGTTGTCCTTATTTGTTCTTGAATCCCAACCACTGCCTGGCTGATGTAAATATCCTTTGACTCTTTGGATGAATATTCATTTGAATGTTTATTTCCAAACTTAAATAACAGCTGGCTTTGATGAAAGAAAAGTAGCCTAGGTGTATAGTCTGCATTAAGGAAGGCATAATTCTGCTTGAGAAAAGTTGGTATGTCATGGGCTCTTTTTTCCCCACTCCTGTATTCTATCTTTAAAGTGTCCTCGGTAAGTAGAGAACCTTAATAGTTTAGTCAGAACTAGCACCAATAGTGTATTACAGGATAAATGTGTGATTTTCAACTACTTCATAAAGACTGAGATAGCTCTCTAAAGTCTTGGAAAACAAACAAACAAACAAATGAATCCCAATCTGAAAAAATTTTCCTGAAAGTCTCCACTCTGTTGACAGATAGACTCGTTCTTAATTAGGAATGATTCCATCTATCTCCAGCTATAGTATCGACTTATTAAAAAAATAAACTTAACTTCCCCACTATCAGAGTGCTTATAAAATTGGCCTATATATGTATAACCATAATTAGCTGGTAGCTGTCTTCTAGAAGTGTCATTCATATTCTAATATAGTATCAAAAAGGGCAATATTTCCCCTGTATTACAAAAATCAATTAGAACTTTAAAAATATGGTTAAGATGCCAGGAAAAACTGATAACAAGAAAAACTTCTAAAGTAATTCCCATCCTAAAGAATTGGACATACATTTGTGTTTGAACACATATCACTAAAAAGAAATGCCTCCTAGCACAAGAATATTGTGAAAAATTATCACTATCTTTTAAAAGTGAGAGTAGCCTAAATTAAGGTGATAAATTAATGCAGAACAGCGACTTATACCCTGGAATTAGCATAGACCTGAATTAAAACTTTGAGATTGTTAGAATTCTTTTTCAATTGTGGTGAAATGGGAAAAATCTATTTCTAGGCCTGTGATTTATTCATATTCGTTGTATGACTCACATTTATGATTAAATTTGAGGAACTGGCTGGTTAATCATCAAGGTACAAAAAGAAGGAAAAAAATCTGTTGATCACCTTAAGAATAAAATTAGTAAAAAAAAAAAACAAAATTAGATTATGATGTGGAAAATGAGCAACTACCAATATGCTATTTTTTTCCAGAACATGAAAGGAAGTGATTTAACTTTATAAATCCAAAAATGTTGCTTGTGTCACACAATATAGGCAGAATATACTTGCTTAAATGTCAACTTTATGTTCAGGAAGAACCAAAATATCAAAAAATAAAAATAAGATATCTGAAAAATCTTTATACCTCCAGGGAGAAGACAACAATTCCCAACCATGTACATTTTACTTGCATTCCCCAACCACCTAGTTTAAGAAGGAGAAAGTATACTAAGTTTTTATTTAGCTGAGTTCAGGACTAAGAATATGTAAAATTCCCTGAATTTTTAGTTATCACTCTACATTTAGTTTATATAGTTTATTTTTGGCTTTGAGAACATCCCCAAGTGCAACTTCTTGTCATTGTTTTCTTTTTGTCAGTTGTCCCCAAAGAGAATATCAATATTGAAACTCAGAAACCAATTTCAATTTGTTTTAGTGCAAGTCTAGTATCAGAGAGGTTTTCTTTTTAATATTTAAACACATCAATAAATATTTAAACAGCAAAGTACTTGTGCTGTGTAAATTCTAACTAAAGTAAGATGGAAGCTATTTTGCTGTTCCAATGTTACTAATCATAAATTGGGGATTCTCAACTTTTGAGTGTGTGTGTGTGTGTGTGTGTGTGTGTGTGATTTTTGCAGTCTATTCAATGTAAAATATTTTCCATATTAACTTTCGTCCAAGTTGAGCAAACAATATAACTAGCTGGAAAATTAAAGTGACTTTTCTTAAAACTTTTGTTTAGCTCTATGTTCTTGAACAGAACACAAATTTCAAAAGGAAAGTAAAATCCTTTTCATGTCCAAATTTGTAGTCATTCTTATTTAGTCTGCTTGTATTTTTCTTTTGCTTATTTTTAATAAATTAATATTTCACCATCAAGCATATAACTTAGAGTCTTTAGAGAATAAAAATTTGCAAACAAAATCCTTTGCAATTCTGTAAACTGTTCAGATAAATATCAAAAGTAATAAGAAGGCTAAAATTTTATGAAGGATAGTTATTATCTAGGTCTTTAGGACCAAAGTCCCAGTGTACCAGCCAGTCCTGTAAGAATTCCTTACTTTAAACGACTCATAAAACAAATTACAAACTTAGATTGGTAGGTAACAATAAAAAGAATGTGGATTAGATGGGTTTAATGAAATCAGTGTGATTCTATTATAGAAATGCCCCCATTGAATGTTGGAAGAGCCTAGTGCCCACTGAAGATTTTTGCCAGCATCTTCGGTCTATTGAAATGCTTTGAAAGTATGTGTGTTGTTTTTTTTTTTTTTTTCCTCATTATCTATATCACCCATCCCCCACCCACATCCCCTCTGGCAACCACCAGACCTAATCACATGGGCCCTGTTCTAGAGGGTTAGAGCCTCTCTCTTCCCTTCCGGTCTTGAAGAAGAAAACCCTCAGCACAGCTAAAGTTTCATGAAAACAAATTCTGCTAACAGCCGTGGGAACTTGGTTGAGGACGTCAAACCCAGTGGAGACCCCAGCCCTGGTCATTCCTTGCTTGCAGCTGTGTGAGACCCTGAGCAGGGGGTCCAAGGAAGCCGGCCTAGACTCCTCACTCACAGGAAATGTGAGATAATACAATGAGTTATTTTAAGCCTCTGAGTTTGTGGTAATTTATGATGCAGGGTAGGAAATTAATGTGCAAGCCTCTGGAATAGCATAGGTAACTGTGAAAGCTTTGTATCATTATATTTTTATATGTCTATATTTTCATACACTTCTTGAGAGCTGCACTCCTTTTTGGTTCTCTTTGTGTTTTAGTTCACTTAGACACAAGCATTCCTTGAATATTCTTTGAATGGACTAATTAGTGGATGAATTCCTTCATGTAGTATCCTGGTTCTTTTTATGTCCAACCCTGCTAGGAAACTGCTCTTTACTTCTACTTTTATTCCTTCCTCTGACTGTTCCAACAGCGGAATGAGTTGTATCCATTAACCAGCTATGTTTTGGTTATAATTAGCAAGCATCGGAATTGCAAAGTCTAGTGAAAGTGTACCCCCTTGGGTTTAGGGCTCCATATGAGCTACTCAAATTAATGTATCTTTCTGCATATTCAACCATAAAGACATCCTTCCTTTGGGATGCCATCACCTGTCATTTATCAATTGTTAGGAAATTCTTAAAATGTGTTTCTCATAGAAATTTTCCAATTAGAAGTACTATAAAATGCAATTACATTATACATTGTTACTTAGGAAAAACCGGGCCAGTCAGGGCTCCTTGTTATAAGTGACAGAAATCAATTCTGCCGTTAAGAAAAAAGTGTGTTGGAAACCTACTTGGCAGCTGACGGAATAAAATGTAGCAGAGAGAATTCAGCTTGGAAAATGCATGAGAACAAAGGTGTGAGGAAGGTTAGAACTCCGGTTAAAGAGATGACATTCAAGCAAGTGCAGTGTGTTGCTATGTCCTTAGATTGATATGAGACACCACTCATGAACCCCTCATGAATGGGGCTTTACCCCACTCCCATTAGAAAGGGTTCTAAATTATCTCTTTTTTTGTCTCACTACCTAGAGATTCAGTGAGCTTGGGGGACCATCTAATTGGCAGAGTTCATTCTGTGGCTTTCAGAGAGCAAGTGTCTGGCATTTTTGGTTTCTGTGGCAGTATGGAGAACCCTACGTCTCATCAAGACACAATAGTCATTTGCCCAAACATGGGGTTCAGAGAGTGGGCTGCATTTATCCCAAAACATAACCTTATATGCAATACAAAGTGTTGGCATTTTCAAGAAGTAGGCTTAGTTTGATTGTGTTGTTGATAAAAATGTGAAGCAGATATGAGTTGCAAGAAAGGCTTGAAATAAAGCCAGAGAATTTTATTTTACTTTACTTTATTTACTTAAGTAGGCTTCACACCCAACATGGAGCCCAACGTGGGACTTGAACTCACGACTCTGAGATCAAGATGTGACCCAAGATCAAGAGTTGCATGCTTAACCAACTGAGTGCCCCCCCAACCCCGTGCCCCTAAACTCAGAGAATTTTAAAACATAACAGTAAGATTATTTACTCAATATATATACTCAACTCTATGGCCACTTTTTGCAGTAGTTACATAAAGAAAGAGATAACCAAAATGGTTTGGGAGACTTCCTGTCTTCCCAGAAGTTGTAATTCATATACACAGTTGTGGATGATTCCATTTAATTGAAACAATGGTTCTGTAATGTTCGAGAAGTATGATTGCCATTCTTGAGGGTATCCCCACCCTCTGTCCATGTCCCTTACTCAGCAGCCTGTTGTAGAGTCTCTGTCAACAAGATTTTCTGCTCATCATATGCAAGTAATTGGATCAAAAAACAAAATACAACAGGTTTTCAATGATCTTTTACTTCAAATTTCTGTGAGGGAAAGGTTAGTTTTTTAGTAGCTAGGACCTTAGGATCCTGCTGTCAATTACTTCTACTTCATTCTTTTTCACAACATCTATATCAAATGTCACCCGGGTAAAACCATTTCTCCTTCGTCTGACTTCCAGTAATTTGTAAATAAATTTGCTTATTAACATCTAGTATTCTGTTATCTATATTCCTGATTTTCTCATCAGATTGTGAACTGTGTCAGAGTTAAGACAATTTAGCAAGAGTTAGTTTAATCCTATTCCTAGTTTCCACATTACTTTATACACTGTGTCTCTGTGTTTGTAGCTTAGCTGACTCCCCATCAGGCTACACGCTTTTTGGGGGTAGAGATTGTTTTCTTTTTGTCTTTGTCCATGGTACTGAAATTCTAAAGAGCCAATAGGGTGGGATCATTCGTTTGTCTTAAGGGTACTTGTCATAAACAATATGTGTATACTAAACTCCTATTTATTTGGCAAAATTATCATACTTTTGAAAGTCCAGTGAAACTTTTGTGTGTATGTATGTGTGTTTCTGGTTTTTAGAAGTTAATCCTAACATGTCATGTGAAAGACAGCATTACATCACCTACTCTTTGAAGATGGAAAAAGAAAATAAATTTGAGGATTGAGAACAAGCCCTTAGTAAAAGAGAGCATATCATCTTCACCTGTTATTGCTCTCCTGACAAAGATCTGCATAACTGAGTGCTAAATGAGTACCCACAATGTGCCTTTTTAAATTCATTTTGAATAGTGTTGGCAAATGAGGCAATGTTGCAAAATATATTACCCTGAGCTAAGACCCTGGGACAGGAATTAAAAGGCCTGATGTCTTAATTTTTTAATTCAATAAATATTTGCTGACATATTATGCTAGGTAGGAGTTTTAACACAACCGTATACTTGCTGTGTACTGTTGGTAAGTCACCTAACCACGCTGAGACTAAGTTTTCACGTTCATAAAATGAATATAATGTGGGTCCTGCAGTGTCTCATTGCATAATTAGTGAGAGACATACTGTATATTCAAGTGCCTTATATGTGATAGAATATTTAAATGCAAACTTATATTTGTTGTATTTGTTATAACACATAAATAGTATAGTAACATATTATATTAATGCAATGAAATCATATTTATTAAATAGTACTATGGTGGGGCTCCTGGGTGGCTCAGTGGGTTAAAGCCTCTGCCTTCGGCTCAGGTCATGATCCCAGGGTCTGGGATTGAGCCCCGCATTGGGCTCTCTGCTCAGCAGGGACTCTGCTTCCTCCTCTCTCTCTGCCTGCTTCTCTGCCTACTTGTGATCGCTGTCTGTCAAATAAACAAATAAAATCTTAAATAAATAAATAAATAAATAGCACTATGGTTATCTCCTAAAACCAATTCCCAAGTACCATCATTTCTTTACTACCAAAATATTATAATAACTTATAACAATATGCATTTGAATTGTCTTTTACCATCTTCAGGCCACTTTCAAATAATTCATTTCTGATCCTTTCAACAACAGATCCTTCATTTTTTCATCCACACATTTCTAAGGCTCTACTTTCCTCCATGGTAATTTCTAAACCAAGAAATAAACTAGTTTTTGAATGGTACTTGGTAAGGAAGAAATTTGGATCCAATTTACTTCTATCTCAATTTCTTGAAGGGCCACAAAAGTGATGCATGATATCTGAGAGGCATAAAGAGCTGTCAGATGAGTTTTATTGCTAGTTCTTGCAAAATGACCGATGATGATGGAAATCTAAAGCACTGAGTCTCAACATTTTTGAACCTAGGACTGTTTAACACACTTAAAAATTATTGAGGACCTCAATGACATTTTATGTCTGTAAGTTATATCTATCACTCTTTATGGTATGAGAAGCTAAAACTAATAATTTTCAAATATATTATTTATTATTTCATGTAAAACCAAGAAGCCCATTACATTCTAATGTAAATATTACTTTTATGACAATACCAAATTTTTCAAAATAAAAAAGATTGTGAGAAGAATGAGACTGCTTTCCTTTTCTTCAAATCTCTAATGTCTGGTTTAACAGATGACAACATAATTCTCTAGTCTGCTTTATTCTGTCACCATATATTGTTTGGTTTGAAGTATAAAAGGAAAATCTGTATACACACAAACACACACACACACACACACACACACACACAAATATATAGTTGGGAAAGGGAGAATCTTGCCGGACCCTGGAAGGGTTTTGAGTACCTCCAGGAATCTATCAACCATACTTAGAAAGTGCTGGTCCACGGTGTAAGGGGTTTAAATGCAGAAGAAGCTTTGAAGTCAGGCAGACCTCCTACCTGGGTTCAAACCAGTTTAATATTTTTGGTTGTGTGTCCTTGGGCAATTTACTTAATAAGCCACAGCTTCTTCCTCTGTGAAAAGAGTGTAATAATTCCAGTTTCATGGGGGTTGTTATAAAGAATAGGTTGTTTGAAGTGTCAAGTGCTTAGCATGGGTCTTGGCACATAGTAAGTATGCAAAGAGTAGTAGTTGACTCTAGTGTATCACAGACTGTCTCCTGTATTCCCCTCAGAAGAGAAGGCCTAGAACAGCCATTTCACCTCCCCCAACAATATGGTCAGTCTTGGAACAAAGATTCTGAATTTGAAACCAATAAAATCTAATTTTAAAATATGCTACCCTGTTTTTATCTATACAGCATTTATTCCCAGTCAGTATTCTTATATAATTATGGATATTTATAATATGATAATCCAAATTGAAAGCTATGGTATATTTGAACAGTACCATTTAACTAACTGTAACATAAAAAAAAAACCACATGTTGTTGTTGATGAAACACACACCAAACTAGTATGTTGAGACAACAGATTATTGTTTACAAATCTCATTTTATAAAATGATATCAGATATACTAAATATACTAAAAACATTTCCTGAAAGCCTTAAAAGGGTAAAAGGAGATTTTAAAATTTTGTTTTCATTTTTGTTTATAAATTCTTTTCAATTATACTCATTGAGAACCCATTCAGGATGTCATTATGCAGGACCCATTTCTGCTTAATATTTAAGGTTTTCCCTTTGTTCTGTTTCTACTTGCCAATAACATTGCTCATCCAAAAATAAATTTTGATTTGCCATATCTCTAGTATGTATTTTTTAAAAACTAAAGGGATTTACATCTGACTTTTGTGTCTTTTCTACTATCCAAGAAAGTACACAAATAATCACCAATGGTCTGAAACTCACGGTAAAGTAGCTGCCTAGGAATAATTAAGCAAGTTCTTTTGTACATGATTGGATATGAAGTTATTACAGGAATGTCAGTGACACAGTCTCTTACACTGTAAGATTTTGTAAATCGACCTCACTTAACTCTGCTTCATGTCTTGTTTTTCTAGGCTAAGAATATTCAACCCTGGTTAACTAATTCTTTTTGGTGCTCACCAAATGGTTTAACTTCTCAATGTACAGATCACAAGGAAAACCTAATAACAATAACAATAACAATAACAATAATAATAGTAATTTAATAATAATAAAAGCAAGATCTTGCTTACTTTTACTATGTACTCACTTTGTGCCTTATGGTTATATGTACTTAATCATTTAATCATCAAAATAGCCCTATATTTTTTCTCATTTTGTAGTTGACAGAACTGACCCAGAGAACATATGTCAGTAAAGGTCATGTCAGAAAAACAGAAAACTCCTTCAATATTTAAATCAAGGCCTATTTAATCTAAAGAATTGGTTATATAGGGAATGAAAGAACTAAGAAGCCAAATAGACAGGGAGTTAAACCAGTTTGGCAAGAGCAAGAAATCATTATGACTCTTAATTTGGAAGAGGGATGGAAGAAGACAAGAGTTCCAGAGCTCAGGGACCTGCCTCACCAGGAGGACCTTGAACCAGGGTAGGCCAGTTTGGTGAGAGCCAGATCCACCCAAGATCAAGGAGAAGCCACCCAAGATCAAGGAGAAGCCACCCAAGGGGAGAAGGAGAAGGTGAAATAGCCTGGCTTCTCTTTTTCTCTCACCTTCCAATTCCCTACCTATGCTAACTCCATTCTGAAGCCAGTTGACCTGAGAGCATGGGCCATGCAAGGATAGTCCTTTCAGTGATTCAGAGCAAAGCAATGAAGTATAAGAAATGTACTGAAAACAAATAGGCAAGGATTGCGCAGAAGGTTTAAGCAATTTGCCCAGGATTACAGAGCTATCTGTCTCTGGGTTGTTCTTTGGGATTTGTATATATGTAGCAGTCATATGCTCTGAGTCATGTACTCTATTCCCTGTGGGATAGAGAGGTCTTAGGAAGTGATGTTAATCACTCTGACTACATACTTTTCTCTGTCCATATACATGGACAGAGTGCTGACTCTCAGTTGATAAAGTATTGTTTTTTTCTCCATAAAGACCTTACTTTCAAATTACATCTTGCAAAGAAATAGTTCACATTAGATTGGATTCCTTTTTCAATTCACAGAACTTTTGCCCCAGAACTACTCCAACTAGGAGAGTGAATATTGACTGAAAATGTGGAGGTACTATTCTTTAATGTTTTAATGCATCTCTTACTAACCTAAGGGGTCAGAGGAGGGGCAGGAAAAGGGTATTTGACAGTACATAGGTATTAAGTGTAGGATTAAGTGAAGTAGATTGAGTATGACTCAATGGGTCTAATTGTGTTCTTCCAAAATTCATATGTTGAAGTCCCAACCCCTAGTACCTTAGAATATAACTGTATTTGGAGATAAGTTCTTTAAGAGGTGGTTAAGGTGAGGCTGTTATATGATCTTATAAGAAGAAGAACATACACCAGGTAAGTGTGCACAGAGGATCGATACTATATAGAGGCAGCAAGAGGGTGGCATCTGCAAACCCAGGAGACAGGGTGCAGGGGAAATGAGCCCTTCTGGCACCTCCATCTTTGGCTTCCAGCCTCCTCAACTGTGAGAGAATACGTTTCTCTTATTTAAGCCACCTGGTCTGTGGTATTTTGTTATGGCTGCCCTAGAAAATGAATACACTGACCAAAGAAGCAACATCTGGAGACTCTCAGTGTACGAGGTACCACTGGGCAGCTGGAGGTGCCAATATTGATATGCTTTGTCAGATAAACAATATGGCTGCCAGAAGCACAGAACTGTCCAGTTGGAATGAGAAGTTAGAGTTAACCATTACAAAAGCATAAACAAACTAGTTTTCTCTCCTTCATGATTGTCCATTTAATTCAATAGCATTTTATTGTACATGTATTAGGCAGATGGTACTCTTACAGGTTCTAATAAGAACCTGTAAAAGTTCTTATCAGTGAATGGTACCATTGTGACATCATCGAAACCTCCTCTTTCTACGATTGTTTATGGTTCCCTTATTGGTGGAAATAAAATTATCCTAGAATGCCAATACACCCAAAGAAGGAAAATAATTCTGATGCTCCTCAAGAGGAGAGTTGGAAGCTATTCCCTTGTCATGGAAATTGCTCAAATCTACACTGTGATTGAATGTTTCTTTCTTGCTCATGGCTTACAAATGTGTTTTGGCAACATATTAGACTTTTGGTGTTCAGAAATAGATATTCAAATTCCTTCTAAATGGAGAGAAATAAATAGTCAAGATAGAACAAGAGTTTCCTTGGTTTACACAAGGTATCATACGGAATATTGTTAGAAACATCATTTTGATGCCACATAGAAAAACGGATTTGGTGTTAAAAACTAAATTTTTAATATAATTTTATTTTTATAACAATTTTATTTATTTATTTCAGAGAGAGAGAGAGAGAAACACAAGCAGCAGGAGGGACAGAGTGAGAAGCAGACTCCCCTATGAGCAGGGAGCCCTACTTGGGCCTCGATTTAAGTACCCTGGGATCATGACCAGACCCGAAGGCAGATGCTTAACCAACTGAGTCACGCAGGGGTCCCTAAATTTTTTATTTTAATGAAATCTGTCACTTTAAGTGCTTACCTGCATGTCAAAAATCCAGAGTAATACAACTTAGGAATTATTAAATAATATCCTATGGTTATATACTTCTAACAGCCATACATATTTAGGCTGACTCATGAACAGAAAAACTGACATTGGGACATACTGTTAAAATGAATTAGGATATCTGACTATGTGTCATATGTGCAAATTTATCTCAAATTTTCAAATTTCCATCCTCTATTCATTCTAATTGTACATTTTCTAAAAAAGAATACCTATTAGGACACTTGACATTTTCTTCTCATGGAAAATAATTAAGACTTTAAAATTTTCTGGGAAACCATCAGAAGTAAACTGGAAATAAATGATCAAAGCTGGCAAGTGTGACTACCCTATAAAGAGATTTATTTAATGATTATCTAGTAACCATCGGTAAAATAATATTTTTGAGGAACTAACAATTTAAATCAGAGGAACACTGATTGCCAAATTCTTGAAACTAAACCTTACTGTACGGAAATATCTTTTTTTAAATCACAGTATTGGATTCTTAGGTTACATTTAACTTTCTTATATTCAAATGTCATGAACTGGATAGAGTTCTTTTTTTTTTTTTTTTAATCCACAATACAGAGAAACAGAAGATGTTATGATGGAAAGAAATTTGGTCTATAAATGAGGTAAAACTGGCTCTAGTTTGCTTTCTTTGGCAAGTAGCCTTCTTTGGGTGTCAGTGTTCTCATAACAAAACTGTGCCTTTTATCAGGGCTGTAGCATTATTCCTAAAATTCTGTAGTGCCAGTCACTTCACAACTTTTCAAATTCCTCTGGTAGAATGTAGGATATCAATAAAATAAAATTTGTAATAAGTCAAAATCAAATGAGCAAATACATACTAAGACTCAAGGGAAAAGATCTCAAAAGGTGGTTGAATATATCTGAGGTGCAAAGACTTGTAAAGTGCACAGATTTGTTACAAAGCCTTAAGAATCACCATGATCCATGATTATTATATAAAACCAGATAATATTTCAATGATCACTTACTAAGCTTGCTTTTCTTGCCATCAGATTCAAAATTATACCTGATTTGCAAACGTGTGTACTGCATTTGTGACAATATGCATTAATTATTCTGCCCCCCACTGCCACACCTTCACCTCCTATGCCCAGATTAGCTGGTGAAGCTCAAGATTTTTTTGAGGGCAGGGATCGCTTTCTCGGTGTTAAGTTTTTCTTACAATTCCATATACGGTCAAGTATTCCATGCCGGAAGGTTAATGGCTAATTATTTGGCAACTGGTACATTAGAATTACGTACCATCTGGGCAGTGATACTTTTGTTGTCTGTTGTATTCACCATATTTCATTTTTATCAAATCTTCGGGAAATAAACCTTATTTCTCCAGAGCCTCGCAGCGACAGGCACATGTTTGCATGAATGAAGTAGACGGAGAATGTCAATATCCATTTATGTAATGATTAGTTAAGGAGAAAAGTACATTCCAGCATAAGGACTTCTGACAGCCCTTTGCTTAAATCCTACTTGACTTCTCCCTTCGAGCAAGTTAACTCCTTGTGAAATTCCTAGAAAGGCGAGGGGAGAGGACCGGAGACATAGAAAGGAGCCGGGGTTCGGGACCCAGGACGGTTTTGGGACGTTACCAGGCCCAAGGGGAAAGGTTATGTCTTGGAGGAGTTCGGAAAGCTGGCGATCGGCAAGTCCTGGGCAGAGAGAGAACGCTGCCCTTCGGCCTCAGCTTGGAGCTTCGTAGAACCAAGGGCAGGCTACGCGCAACCTGCCGCAGGGGCGGCTCCTAGGCGAGGCTCGCGGGGCGCGCCCTCGCCCCACCCCGGGAACGCCGGGCCCGCGCAGGGAGGGGCGGGGCAGGGGATTGGGGGAGGGGCTCCAAGGCGGCCCGGCCCCGCCCCGCCCCGCCCCGCCGCCCCGCGGGTCACAATATAGGGTTAGGGCAGCCGGCGGGCGGGGCTCAGCGGGGGAGGAGCTGCGGGGCGGGGGAGGTGACGGCGGTTGGGGGAGGGGAGGGGAGGAGGAGTCGGGGAGGGAGGAGAAGAGCGCCATTCCGGCCCGCCGCTCCCTCCGTTCCCTCTCCCTTCCCCGCAGTGGCCCGCGAGCTGCCTGCGAAGGAGCGCGCGCGCGTGACGCGGCCCGGCTTGCTCGCGCCCTCCCGCGCCCCAGCGTCCGCCGCCCGCTCATGGCCCCGGCCGCGGCGGACAAGCCGCTCTGAGGCGGGCCGTGTGAAGTCGTGGGGCCGCCGCCGTGGCCCTCGCTGTCCGCGCCTCGCCGCCAGCCAGCGGTGCCCGCGCACGCCGGCCGCCATCGCCTTCGCGCCTGGCTGGCGGGGGCGCTGTACTCCCCGGCGGTCCGCGCCGCTCCCTGGAGCTTGGCGGAGCGCGGCTGCCAGGGCCGGCGGAGGCGCGAGGAGCCGCACACAGCCGCCTGTCTCGCCGCCGGCGCCGCGGGGGCCATGACCGTGGAGCAGAACGTGCTGCAGCAGAGCGCGGCGCAGAAGGTGAGGCGAGCCCGGGAACCGGCGCGGCCGGGCCCCGCTCCTCCTTCCGACGTGCTGTTCTGATCCTCCCCGGCCGGGTGCTCCCGGGCCTTTCCCCCACCGCCACTCGGGCCTCGGCTGCCCCGGGCTTGCTCCCCCGCCGTCCGCCGCCCCTGCGCGCCGCCTTTGGGGGCGTCGCGCCCACTGCCAGGCTGCGTGTGGGGAGTGGGGTCTAGTTAGTGGGTTTCAGTCCACTTCCTTCTTGTCCACTTCCGATTGTTTACCTGTAGCAGAAGGTGCGGGCTCTGTATTGGGAGCGACCCTCGCATTCCTACACTCCTCTATGGGGCTTCGGAATTAAACTTTATTCACTTGCTCCCCCACCCCAAACCCCCCCTTTTTAAAGAGTAGCCAGTTGTCATCCTTTCTGCACACAATTTGTGTTTCGAAGATGGGAGCATGGCAGGCCTGCTATTTTGCAAGAGGGGGTCTCCATGAGAATCCTGCCTGGTGGGGCAGGTTCATTTACCAGGTGGACTCTGTGTAGAAGTAGAGAATTTGGTTTGTTCTTTTCCCTTTCTCGGTTTCCTTTTCCTTCTCTCTGAGTATAGAAACTGATCCTAAGAAAGAAAACCTTTCTGGCCGTGTTTATTCCAGGAATCTTTTGTCCCCTAAGTTTGACCTTATTCACATTCTTCACCCTTTACTCTTGCCTCAGTCACGTATTCAAATGGTCACTCAGTTAAGTAAAAAATAATAATGATAATAATAATAATAATAATAAGTAAAATCTATGTGAAGCTTCAGGTCTTTTATATTGAATCGTGAGAGTGTTTCTTTTATTTGAGATTTTGTTTTCAGAATCTCAAGTGCACTATCATGGCTTGCACCATATCCTGAGGAGTTGTTGGCTCTGACTTTTTTTTTTTTTTTTTGGTCATTTTGTGAAAAGCATTTTGGGCAAAAGGAAAACATTGTTTTAGTCGCGTCGGAATTTGGGGGGGGGTAACTAGGGTTCACTGTAAGCGGCTATCAAAGCTGTGTTTGGCTTATCTGGCTGAGTAATGAATGCCCCACCCTGTTGTAGTTTTGGCGTAGTTTGTATCCTCCTACCTGTGCTTGATTTTAGTATAAGGCCTCCTGTCCTAAAGTGGACTATCTATATACACTCACTGTCCGCTAAGTTTTTGCTTTGAGATTATTTTTAGAATTCTGATAGTGCTTGAGGTAATTGAAGATGCTCAAGAATTTTGGAACGCAAGGATAGTGTATTGTTATTTTAGGCACTTTGGGAAAGTTGTCTTTGGAACTCTTGTGTAAGTTAACTGTTACTGGTAAAATTCATTAGATTGGTGCAGACTGCAATTTATTTACGGTGCAATAATTCTCGATTTAATAGTGGGCGTTTAGAACAGTTTATCTCCTAATCCTCCTATTCTGTTTTGAATACCTTAAACTTTAGTTTTTGATGTTAAGTATGTGATAAAGTGTTAATAATACCTGGAGCAGGATCTTGTGTTCATATGTATGCTAAGCAGTACTTAATAGATTTGGTATCATTTTTGTTTATAGTTCTCTTGAGTGTTGAATATTAAAGCCTGATTGAAAGTGAGAAATGCGGCTCCTGTTTTTCACATCTTTTAACTTTGAACAATGGCAAGAAGTTTGTACGTTGTTACTGTTTTTTTTTTTTTAAGTTGATTTTGACCAAAGTAACTTCTTTAGCATTGAATCAGATAATGAGGATCTGCCTGGTTCAGAGGTTTGTGCATAAAATTGTAGGGTCTAGAATCAAATTACTGAAAATGATCTTGGCCATTAAATCCAGTTTCCTAGTTTTATGAGCCCCCTCCTTACACAAAGGGAATAGTTGTTAATCCAGAGTAATACCATTATGATTCTGTTGTTAGTGTGTGTGTCAGATCATTTTAGAGGTATTGGGAAATTTTTTTAGAGCAATATTATGCATTTATTTTTATACTTCCGTAATGGTATTTATGGGTTTTTTTGAAAAGAAACAATGTGTGTGTTTGCTTTTTGCATTAATATACTATTACTTTGTTACTCATACTTGAACTATTTAAAAATACTTAATGGGTATATGTACTTTAAACCATCCACTACAAATAAATTGATAGATTTAAATTCACCAGATTAGTAACTAAGTAGGGGACTACAAGCTAGTAACTAGGAAGTGACCTTCATACTTTAGAAGAAACAAAAGTGAAACTCTTTGTTTTCCCTTAGAAACTTTATGAATTATCAGGAAACAAAAAGTGTCTGGTGCATATTGCATAACCAAAATTTTAGCCTATTTTCTGCTCTCCTTAAATTACGTATGTGAATGCACATGCATATTCGTTTTATGTATGTAGTTCTATTCCGGTGGTTGGAACAGTTTTTAATATTTTCAAGATTTTTTTTTCTTCCAGAAGGATGATTAGTTTCATTCATATATATACATATATGCATATATATGTGTGTGTGTGTGTGTGTATATATATATATATATATATATATTAAAGTAGCACAGCACAAAGCTTTCATAAGTCTTTTGTTCACCTGCAAAGGAGCTTGTCACAGTACAAGGCAAGAGGCTGGCTGTCTTTTCCTCTGATGTGTTCTTCGCTTGATTGCTGGAGTTTGGCCATGGTAGGAAGTGAAAAGATGTAGTAAAACTGCAGAAAGCTGCTCTTCTGAGGTTTAAGTGTTATAGATTAGGTAGAGTTGGTTAAATCCTATTCATAATTTTGGTCTTGAACAGGTATCTTCAACTTGATATTTTACCTAAGTGCTTGATATTTTACCTAAGTGTACCATCCTTAGATCTCAAAACTTTGATACATACATAGCTTCAGGTCCCAAATGAGGATTCCTTAGGGCTGTGGTGGAGGCTTCCTCCCAGGGACCAAACTGATTTATAGAGGGAAGTGAGTTGGGTGCTGTGTGCATTAAATGCATCCTTTTGATTTGAATAAAATATAAGATTCATAAAGGCACCTATTTTGCCTATTTTGTTTCACCCTTGAGCTTGGAATGGTTTCTTTCTTTCTTTTTTAAGAATGGTTTCTTGCACATAGTAGGTTTCAGTAAATACTTGGTGAGTGAAATAATGAGTGAATGTTTTCTAAAAGGAATGTAAGTGCAGTAATTGTTTTAGTTTCCAAACTGAATCTCAAGATTAAATTATTGAGAAACTTTGGACTACTGTTGGAATATAGGCTGTGTAGTGAAAAGACTGTAGGGTGTGGGTTGGGTCTAAATCACCTTTCTATGACCTTGGACAAATCATTAATTGCCTCTGAATCTTCCCTAAAGCCTTAAAGTTAGTATGATTAGGCATGAGCAATTCTTTTAGATCTGAGTGTTTAGTGGAGCTAACCATGCATTCATTTCTGGACAGGGAGGGCAAAAAAGAAATACTAGAGGATGAGGCAGAAGGAATTTTATCAATCAGTGGTCAACTTTCACTTAATTATGGTGGGGCAGGGTATAGTGGCAAGGATGTCACAGCTCAGCCAATTTAAGAGTTAAAGCAAAACTTGGAAAACAATGCAAGCTGGATACAAGGTAAATTTTTTAGTTAAATTATATAGTATTTTCTAATTTAGGTATCATTTAAAGTTGTAAAAATACAGTATAGCATTTCAAAGGACAGTGAAAGTTATGTAAATCACTGTAAACATTACTTAAAAGGGATATTCTTTGGTACTAAATAGTGATTATGTTGTTATTAGCATAAGACTTGGTATGGGCAAGAGACAGGGATCCAGCTGCTCATTCCCTGGTTCCTTCTCTTGCTCACCTAATTTTGGTTTGTAAACTAACATTGTATCCAGCTGCCTTAATGAAGTCTCATCAGTTTTAATAAATATTCTGTTGACTTTCTTTAATATTCTATATCTATAGCTCATGTCATTTGCGAGTACTTATCACTCTGACTTATTCCTTGTTAATAGTCATACTTCTTTTTTCATTTTTTTATTGCTTTCGCTAAGATTACAGAATACTGCTAGGATTAGTGTTAGTTTCTGTTATGTATTCTTTCATTTTGATTTGGAGATTTCCTTATAATGTTAATGTTTTGAAGTCAGATTTAGATGTGAATTCATTATCATGATCAAATGCCTTTTTCTTCTTCCTTTTTTCAGTGACCAGTGTGATAATTTGTGTGTCAAAAATAGACACAAAAATTGTTATAGATAACATATATGGAATATGTTATATATACCTATGTTAAAGAATTGTGCTTAGATTCTTTGAAACTTTTTATTCATTTAATCTTCCCAAACACATTATTATTAGGTGAACACTGTTTTTTTTTCCCCCTTCCCCCTACACGTTGTGGTTGAGGAAACGGTATTAGAGAAGAACTAAAGGAACATTTCATTGATGGTATGTGTTGGGGGTGGAATTTAAACTCAGGGTTATGAGACTCACGGGCTCTTAACCATTACGCTATGCTATATTGCTTTCTGGTAAAATCTCATGTAGTCATGATGCCTCCAAAATCAGTATACTAAATTTTAATCTGGAATTTAGTATCTGTATTCTTAAATGAGATTGGTTATGGAGTTTGCTTTTGTACATATGGGCTATCAAGGTAATGTTAGCTCATAAAATCAATAGAAAACTCTTTAGGTTTTCCTTTGTTTTTGGAATTGTTTAGTTTAGGATTAGGTTAAATCATTCAAAATTGGTGGTATTTAGACATGTTTTATCATCTAACCTCAGTACTTAACTACTGTGAAGATTTGGTGAAGATGACTATAGTAGGCTGACCATGTATCTAGAGCAAGTTTTTTTTTTTTTTTTAATTTTTTTATTTTTTCAGCATAACAGTATTCATTATTTTTGCACCACACCCAGTGCTCCATGCAATCCGTGCCCTCTACAATACCCACCACCTGGTGCCCCCAACCTCCCACCCCCCACCCCTTCAAAATTCTCAGATCGTTTTTCAGAGTCCATAGTCTCTCATGGTTCACCTCCCCTTCCAATTTCCCTCAACTCCCTTCTCCTCTCCATCTCCCCTTGTCCTCCATGCTATTTGTTATGCTCCACAAATAAGTGAAACCATATGATAATTGACTCTCTAGAGCAAGTTTTAGACAAGCTTTCCACATTTTGACAATTAACCTTTTAGGTTTTCTACCTCTTCCAGAGTCAATTTTAAAAATGCTTATAGATTTAGATTTGATTTCATTTAGATGTATATGTATGTAAGTGTGCATATATCTATATATCTATATCTATCTTCCTATCTGATGTTTTCTCTTAAATCTATGTAGATAGATTCTGTTATTATTCCTGATTGCTTTGTTTTGTTCTCAGTAATGTTTGCCAGGTTGTTGATCTATTTTACTGGTATTTCCCTAATCCAATTCTTTGTTTCCTTTATAATTTCTGTGTATCTTTGAATTTATTAATTTTTACTTTTGTATATAGTATTTCTACCTTTCTGCTTTTTTGGGGGGTAGTTATTGTTGCTCTTTTTATATGTGAATTCAACATTGAGTTTCTAGTCGTATATTAATAATAAGTATTTTGGGCTGTGGGTTTTCATCTGATTTTGTTTGGGATTTGACTTCATTTTTCTTTAAACATTTAAGAGATTTTTTCTTTTCTGGTATACTTCCTAAGATGTTCCTTTTTTTAAATTCTTGATTTATAGTTTCAGTGTACTGTTTAGAAAACATGATTTCTGACAGTTTTAGAAATTAGGATTTTCTTATGACTATGTGAGGTTTCAATGAGCATATGAAAAGGATGTGTATTTGAAAGTTAGAGTTCTGTATTTATATATTAAATAAACTGTGATTTGAATATTTCATGGTTTTTTTCTTGTGTCAAATTCTGAGAGATTTTGGTGAAATTTTAACGAAGTCTCATCAAATTCTTCTTATTTCTAATGGATCTAATCTAAACTTGCGTGCTTTTGTTAGTCTTTTAGTAGAATTTCATCATTTTTGTATATGGTGGTGACTGATAAAAATACTCTTTTGTCATCTGAGTTTCCATTTATTAGTTTTGTTTTTGCCCACTCAGTTTTGATGGATTGATGAAGTTTCATGTATCACCTCCCCCACCCTTGCCTCTTTGTATCTTCTATGATTAACACATCTTTCTCCTTTCTACTCTTACTTATAAACAAATATATATCTAAACATTTTTCTGATTGTGTCAGAACGAACAGTTTTCTCGCTTTCTATCTGTCCCCAATAAGAAAGACTTTTTAGCATATTTTTAATTTACAACATTCCTGATTTTATTGGGTTAATATGGAATTATATTCTAAATGATGGCATTTTAAATTTCTTAAGATGCACCTTACGTCAAAAATATTACTTGTAGCAGAGAGAGTCAATTATCATATGGTTTCACTTATTTGTGGAGCATAACAAATAGCATGGAGGACAAGGGGAGATGGAGAGGAGAAGGGAGTTGAGGGAAATTGGTAGGGGAGGTGAACCATGAGAGACTATGGACTCTGAAAAACGATCTGAGAATTTTGAAGGGGTCGGGGGTGGGAGGTTGGGGGCACCGGGTGGTGGGTATTGTAGAGGGCACGGATTGCATGGAGCACTGGGTGTGGTGCAAAAATAATGAATACTGTTATGCTGAAAAAATAAAAAAATTAAAAAAAATATTACTTGTGTTATAAACACATTAGTAGCCAATTATTTTTTTTAATTAGGTATTTAATTTTAACTATGTTTTTCTGGCAGACTTAATGCTGTTTGATGTTATTCTACTTCTTTTTTGTAGATAAGTTAACTCTTTGTGTAAGCTTGTAAGATTTCCTCTTTGGTTTTAGAATCCAGAAACTGTGTGGTTGTGTGTGTGTGTGTGTGTGTGTGTGTGTGTGTATGTTCTTAACAGTTCTTCCTAGGATTTTTGGTCTGAAAACTTTCATGTTCTTCTCAGGAAAAAGCTGTATATTTTAAAATTATTGTTTCTACTCTATTCCTTATCCCATGCCCTCCTTCCATAATGACATTATTTGAATATTAGATACCATTCATCTCTCTTACTTCCTACAAATTTTATTTTGTAATTTCTTTTTCTCCTTTTTTTGTCCTGTATGTTGAGGTAAATTTTTAGTTTGATTGTACAAATTATTATTCTTGTACTGCCAGTTGTGAATGTACTACTTCCATAGGTGGTCATTTGCTTTTTTATTTTTATTTTTTTTAAGATTTTACTTATTTATTTGACAGAGAGAGATCACAAGTAGGCAGAGAGGCAGGCAGAGAGAGGAAGAGAAGCAGGCTTTCCTGCTGAGCAGAGAGCCTGATGCAGGGCTAGATCCCAGGACCCTGAGACCATGACCTGAGCCTAAGGCAGAGGCTTAACCCACTGAGCCTCCCAGGTGCCCGGTCATATACTTTTTTGAGGGCTTGTTTTAATAATCTGCATTTTAGTTGTGAAATAAGCAGAGTTGAATTAATTATAAATATTGACTTATGATTAGTTGTCTATGCAAATGTTTCATTTATTTATGAAGTTACTTGTTAACTTTTAAAAAAAAAAAGATTTTATTTATTTATTTGACAGAGAGAGAGAGAGGTCACAATAGGCAGAGAGGCAGGCAGAGAGAGAGAGGGGGAAGCAGGCTCTCCACTGAGCAGAGAGCCCGATGCGGGGCTCCATCCCAGGACCCTGAGATCATGACCTGAGCCGAAGGCAGAGGCTTAACCCACTGAGCCACCCAGGCACCCACTTATTAACTTTTAGTAATACTCATGAATTTTACTTTTTAATAACAAACACATGAATCCTACTTAAAACAAAAGCTGTAACTTTGAAAGTAACCTATATCTAACCAAATAGTCTCATTTTCATTTCCATCCCTCTATTTTGATTTGCGATTGTAATCATCTTGAATCCTATGTTTGTCTTCCCTTTAATTTCCTTTTTATTGCAGCTCTATGAATTCTTGAAGATACATATTTTTAATTTTCATTGTTTTGACTTTCGAAACTTTTTTCTACCTTGATAGCTAAAAGATATTCATGTTTCTCTTCTACTGAGAGTTTTAAAGTTATGTTTAGAACATTTAAACCTTATTCCATCTTCATTTGCTTTTTATAACAGGTATGAGGTGAGGATCCAATTTAATTTTCATTATATATGATTTTTTGTTTTGTTGTTATTAATTTTACCTCATTGAAAAGTTAATGCTCTCCCCTACTGAACTGACAAGCCATTTTTATCATATACAAAAGCTCTACATGGTGCTTTTTTTTTTTTCCTTGAGTTGTCTTTTGTTTCATCCTTCATTTGTGAATACCATCCTGTCTTTATTGCTATAGCTTCATATAATAATCTGTAGTACTGGAAAAGTAGGTTTGCTTTTCTTCAAAGTGTCATTACACTTTATTTTCCTTAGAAATGAATAGAATAATCTTACCAATCTTAGAATAATCTTATCAAGTCCTCTGAAAAATGCTTGTTTGGGTTTTTATTAATTCAAGTGATTGCATAGACCAGTTTGGGATCATTAACATATTTATGGTATTGGGTCTTTCTATCCATGAACAGAGTATACTTCTTTTATTTATGTCTTCTTTAATATTTCTTCATTTTATAATGTTAACTTAACATCATTTATTCTAGATAGTAATTTTTGATAATAATTATATGGTGCTTTAAAATATTTGTTATTTGTTACTGGTGTATACACATGCAACTGGCTTTTGTATATTGATCTTGTATCTAGCCATCTTGCTGAACTTTTCTATTTTAATACTTTTCCAGAGGTGATTTTGGATTTTCTTTGTAAAAGATTATATCATGAATAAATTATGACAGTTTTATTTCTAATTTTTATGTATGTAACTTTATTTTTTTCTTATTGTACTAGGTAAGATCCCTAATAAAAGTTGATTAGAAGTGATGGTAATGGATATTATCTTATTACTGATTTTAAAGGACAGTTCCCTACTTTGGTACCTAATGGATTTTTAAAGTATTTACATGTGTTAGTTGTATGAGCTTACATGTTATAAAAAGGGTTCTGTTTCTAAAGAACTGAAGAATATTGTAAAATTTTAAGTTTTGACGTGCATGTACGTTTTCCTCATGACTCATGAAAGTTACACTCCAGGCACCCGGAGTGGGTGGGGAGATGGTTTGTCAGTTACTTTTCTGTCATCCTACCTCCTATAAAATCAGACATGGTGAGTATGGTATCACAACTTAAAATAATCATTAATGTATATAATATATGAAAGACCAAATTTGGCTTGTAAAAACCATTTTGGAATGTCACTATGCAATGTGGCTAAGTAGATGAAGTGAAAGTTGAACTTATAAAATGACCACTTGGGTTTGTTTTGGCAAACTTGTCCTAATTTTCAAGAATATTCTCCTTGTCGGGATATCTTATTTTATACACATGACGGGTAATTTTTGAAAGTTTTCTCCTTTTCTTCCTTCAGTTAACTGTTTAGCACAATCTGTGCTTTTTAAAAATTACCTGGTCTTAATATTTAAAAGTGTCCAGCAATATTTTCCTTATCTTTTTAGCCTTTTGGTATAGGTTTAGATCAGAGTTTCTTACAGTGTGGTTTGTAGACTATTTAATTCCTGTGGAGCTTGCTAAAACTGTAGAATTCTGTGCCTCACCCCGACTTACTATTTCAAGCCCAAGGTTGGACTAGGGCATTCTTAATGGGAATCCCAAATGGTTCTTCTGTACTTAAAGTTTGAGGACCACTAGTTGAAATTAATTAATATTCTTAGTGATGAGAATGCTTCAGCACTTGCGTAAATTGGCTGTGGGGTACCTCCAGGGGTTGAATTATTACAGTATGCCCAATTTAACGGTGGAGCAGACTCCGAACATACAGACTTTCTTCTATTTCAGGTGTTTCTCCCCGTCAGTTCACTGATGCTTTCCTTTTGTAAGGGAAATGCCTTCTGCCTTGGCTTTCAGGGCAACATCTGGATGGAAATCCAAAGCTTCAGGTACATAGGTGGGACACTTGCCCCCCACCCCCAAACTCAGTAGGGCAGATTTAGTCTTTCTGTTAATTGACTGATACATTAAGGAGTTGGGAAACAATTGTACATACTAGGATTGTAGTCTTCCTCTTTCCCTTCTTTTTGGAGTGTGTGTGTGTATGTGTGTGTATGTGTGTATTAATTGTTTCTGAAAGGTTTGTGTGTGTGTGTGTGTTTGTGCGTGCACCAAAGCATATGCAAGTTTCTGTATACCTAAAATAAATATAATAACTTATTACCCTTTGTATCACCCTAGACATAAAACAGAACATCTTTTTATTCTATCCATTTCCTTTGTGCCTCACTCAACCTGTCCCTTCCTTCCACATCCTGCTAGTTGCTATCTTGACCTTTCCAAGTTAATATGGTTTACAAAAACCAAAATAAAACCGTCCCCCCCCTTTTTTTTTTCAAGATTTTATTTATTTATTTGAGAGAGAGAGAGACAAAAGTGGTGACAGAGAGCATGTTTGGGGAGGAGAGGAAGAGACAGGCTCCTCGCTTAGCAGGGAGACTGGCATGGGGCTTGAATCCAGAACTCTTGAGATCTTGACCTAAGCCAAGGGCAGACGCTTAATGACTGAGCCACCCAGGTGCCCCAGACACCCATTTAAAGTATATAATTAGACAAATTTTGGCAACTCCAAAAGATATACGTGTGTCACCCTTTCTATTTAGTATCTCCACACTCCTATTCCAGGTGAGCATTGATCTGATTTCTATTACTACAGGCCAGTGTTGGTTTTCTTAGGTCTTCACATAAATGGAATCTTAAAATTCCTTTTTTTTTTTTTTTTGCATTTGGCATTTTTTTTCTCAGCAAAATGCTTTTGAGATTGAGCCACATTATTCATATGTTAGTAGTTCCTTTTTAGTGCTGAATGATAATTCATTATATGAATATTACAAACCATGTAAACATGTTTCTTTTGGTGGGCTTTTAGATTGTTTCCAGTTCTTGGCCCTTATAAGTGATTTGTTACATGTACATTTTTAAGTACCTCTTTGAGGAGACATATTTGCATTTCTCTTGTTCAAATACAGAGGAGTAAAATTGTTATAAAAGATTGCTACATGGTTATTCTAAGTGGTTGTAGTGTTGTACATTATCATCAGCAATGTATGAGAGTTAAAGTTGGTCTACTTCTTTGTCAGCACTTGGTATAGTTAACTTTTATGTTTTAGCCATTTTAGTATGTATGTAGTGGTACCTCATTGTGGTATTAATTTATATTTCTTTAATGACTTGTGGTTTTAAACATTTTTTCATGTGCTTATTGGCCATTTTTGGAGGATTTTTAAATATTGCTTCTCATATACAATTGATCCTTGAACAATATGAGGGGTGGGGCACTAACTCCCCCCACCCCCTGCCATGTAGTCAGAAATCTGTGTATACCTTTTGACTCTCCCACTCTTTAACTACTAATGGTCTACAATGACTGGAAGCCTTACTGATATAGTCAATTAATATGTGTTTTGTATTTTATATGTATTACATACTGTATTCTTTTTTTTTTTTTGAAGATTTTATTAAGAGAGAACAGAGGGGGAGTGAGAGGGAGACTGATGCAGGACTCAATCCCAAGACCCTAAAATCATGACCTGAGCCAAAGGCAGATGCTTAACCTCTGACATACCCAGGCACCACTATATACTGGGTTCTTACAATAAAGTAACCTAGAGAAAAGAAAATGTCAGGATGTCTGGGTGGCTCAGTCAGTTAAGTGTCTGCCTTTGGCTCAGGTTATGCTCCAGGGTCGTGGGATCAAGCCTTGCCTTGGGCTTCCTGCTCAGTGGTAAGTCTGCTTCTCCCTTTCCTCCCAACTCATGCTCTCTGTAGCTATGTCTGTGTCTCTCTCCCTCAAATTAATAAGTAAAATATTGAAAAAAAAAAGAAAAATGTTATTAAAATCAAAAGGAAGAGGAAATACATTTGCAGTGCTGTAGTATATTTAATAAAAAAAAGTCACCTGTAAATGGACTTGCACAGTTCAAACCTGTACTGTTCGAAGGTCAGCTGTTTTATCCAGTTTTACATTCTTACAGGATCAGCAATAATAGTAGCTAGTTAATTATTCCACACCTGAAAATAGCTAAAAAAGCTAAAGATGTTGCTAGAGGTACAACATTTTAGGAGCAAGTACTGATAGGCTCATAAAACAAAATGAAACTCCACAATCTGTCCTTCATTTTATTATTTTTAAAAACAGCTGTTAAAAAGGCTCACTGCTGAAGAATGATAACCCTTTTCAGGGGTGCCTGGGTGGCTCAGTTGGCTAAGTGTGTGACTTTTGGTTTTGCCTCAGGTCATGATCTCAGGATCAACCACCCTGTCAGGCTACCATTCAGTGGGGGGTCTTCTTCCCCTCTCTCTCTCTCCCTCCACTACCCACTTTGTGCTCTCTCGCTCTCTTTCAAATAACTCTCTTTTCAAATAACTCTAAGAAAAATAGAAAATCCTTTTCTTCATGCCTCAAGCTAACATTGAATTAATGTCTTTGATAATTGATAACACACACAAGAGAAATCTTTATGATGTATTTTTTGTTCTACAGGGTATAAAATATTTTAACATTGTAGTTGGTTTGGAAATTTAGAAAGAACTTGGAGGACCAGTGATGGGTGGGCTGAACTGTGGAGAGGTAAACACTTGGGTCAGAAAGACTTTTCTTACTGTTTTTGGTCCATGAGAGAACAAGAAAGAAGAGCCTGTTTTGAGCTGGAAAAGGAAACAGCTCCTGCTTGCTGGGTTTTTGTTGGTGCTGTTCAGCCTGTAAGTGGGTGAGGTAGAGGTGACTGTACTTGGCCTGAGGGCAGGATTGGCTGAGAGCTGAGAGCTACGTTCTCAGTGAAGCTGGGTGTGGGGGAGTAGTGTGGAGAGAGGGACTGGAATGAAGAAGCATTAGCTGCAAAGGTCCATTACTGTGGTAACACTAATGTGAGAACCAGTGGTACACTCCCATATACACAGGTGTGTATGTTATGGTTCATGCCAAAATACATGCAAAATCAAATATCTGCTTTCTTTGGGGGTAGAGCTACAGAAACAACTTTCAGTTGGGGTGCGGGGTTTGCTGTATCCTCCACTGAGGCCTCTGAGCTGGTCTGGGTTTCTCATCAAGAATGCCCTTGAAGTCTTTGCATGAGGCCTTAGACTGTGGGGCAGAGCAGGGCTAAGGAAGATTTAAAGGAAACTAGCAGCAGTCCAGTGTCTCGGGTTTAAGATGCTCAATTTTTAGAAGCAGCAGCTCTCTGCACAGGCCTCCTGGGGTCAGTGGATACTCCTTTTGCCTATTTTGGTCACACCATATGGATTCTCAGAACTAACTTCTGGGTTTCTTCCCTAGTGGGACCAGGTCCTCAGTTCAGTGATAAGACTGCAGAACTAACAGAAGATGGATGGTATGTGTTTCCATTCTTGCTGGTGACTTTTTAGGAGAAGGGCACCTTGCACTGGAGCCTGTTGCAGCTCTGGCTGGATAGATGAAGGCAGCGTAGGAGATGGCTGGGTTCAACTCTTGGTAGGAAGCCTAGATTTCTGGGGCTGTGGGAACCAGGGTAACCCCCTCAGGGCATGGGTCCTGTGTGAGGAGGTATGGTCCTAGGTCTCTGTGCATATTGATTTTATTTGGTGTTGCCATTGGCTTACTCTTGGCCATCTTGAAGTTGGAGGTTGGCTCAGGCAAACTCTAGCCTCAGGGTTTATAGTTTTCTGATGGAAGTGAATGCCTTCTGTGCATTCTAGACTGTGCTTGCGGTGATCAGGGACCTTCTACCCTGGGAACTGCCAGAATTGCTGTAGAGCTCAAAGCTCTCTGGGTTTAATGTACAAAGGGAGGGGGCTGACCTACAGAACCTTTGTTCTTCCTCTTACTGCTGCATTAGGATTTCAAGGGGCTCTCCATAGAGAAGAGGGAGTGGGGCTGTGGGAGGGTAGGGAGTCAGGCCTGGGGGTGTGGTGGGGAAGTACTGGGAACCCGCTGCCTCCATGTTTTCCTTACTGATCATGTTTATATCATGTACAAATAATTTGTATGTTGCTGTTGAATTGTAGGAATTTATATATTCTGAAAGTTTCTTTCATTATATGTATATATTTTTTCTTTATGTGTATGTAGCTTGTCTTTTTATTTTCTTACCAGTTTTTTGAAGTCTAAATATTTTAACATTGATGTTCATTGTCCTATTTTTTTTCTTCCATAGGTAGTGCTTTGACCTAATTTTCTTTTTTTTTTTTTTTTAAAGATTTTATTTATTTATTTGACAGAGAGATCACAAGCAGGCAGAGAGGCAGGCAGAGAGAGAGGAGGAAGCAGGCTCCCTGCTGAGCAGAGAGCCCGATGCAGGGCTCGATCCCAGGACTCTTGAGATCATGACCTGAGCCGAAGGCAGCAGCTTAACCCACTGAGCCACCCAGGCGCCCCTGACCTAATTTTCTTAAACTTTAGTTTATAAATTTTTTTTCCTGTGTTTTCTTTTAAAATGTTTTATTAGCATTTACATTGAGGTGTCTGATCTATGTAGAGTTTACTTTTTTGTGTGTTCTGAGATGTAAGAGTCAAGGTTCATATGAAATAAATAAACCTTTGTCTTGTAGTTTGCTTATACTTCTGGATACACCAGAAGTGTTCTATTGCTGGTAAGTTATTCATTTTTATGGACCATTGAGAATTTTTTTTTTTTTTCTGTGAAATTCACATTTGTTTCTTTGGGTTGGTTTTACTTTTTTAATTTGAAGGAGTCTGTTATAGTCTAAATACTTTTTTAATGTGTCTTGTATCTTTTCCCATTTCAGGAGGTCTTTTTACTCTCTTTATGGATCCCTTTCATGAACAGAAGTTTATTTTAATTTAGTCTCATTTGTAATTAGTTGCCTTGAACTTCCATACCCTGGTTTTTTTTGTTGTTTTTTTTTTTTATGATTTTATTCATTGAGAGTGAGAGAGAGTGAGAGATCACAGAAGAAGAGGAAGAGGGAGAAGCAGACTTGTTGCTGAGCAGGGAGCTGGAGTCCAATGCAGGACTTGATAACCAGACCCTGAGATGACCTGAGCCAAAGGAAGACCCTTAAGGGACTAAGCCACCCAGGCGTGCCCCCGGACCCCCAATTTACTACTTTATAAAGATAATCTCTTTTATTGCCCTCTACTGTTTTTCTTGTTTTACCCTAGTATTTAAGTCTTATTCCACTAGGATTTGATTTTACACCTTGAGTAGGTGGCCAAATTAACTTTTTCCTTCCGGAAAACCAGCTTTATTTATATCTTTCTCCCCATTGATACTTCACCTGATGACAAAATTTTTTTTCTTGACTTTGGGCCTTTTTAAAGGAAAACAGGTCTCTGGGACTCTCGAAGTATTTTTTTTTTTTTTTATCACTTTACTGAAGTTTGCATAAATATAACTAGGCATAAATTTATTATGTTCTATTGTATGGCTCTTATGCACTAAAACCAAAAATCAACTAATAACTTAGATGTAAGCAAAGCTAGAAAATTAGTTAAATTTAGATTAACAAAGTTAACTTGACAGATGGGAGTGTTTTACAGAAGCTAACTTAAGCACTTGCAGTTTCAACCAAGGACATTAATATATGTGTATCAGGACATTCTTGTAAGATATTATTATTAAGCTTTGTAAGTAGATTTTACTGCTGCTGTCATCTACATTACTTTTGTGACCCTGTTAGTCAGTTGATAGCCATTGACTTAGAGTGGTGTTCTCAGCCTTTTTGTTGTAAAATCTTCACAGATGTACCTCCATGTTTGGTCACACTTTATTTTTGTCTTTTTATTTTTTGCTAAAGCTCTGTAAATGTAATTATTACAGAGTCTTTGAAGCAGAATGTTGAACTTAAAAACAGGTTGTATGGTTTAGTGCAAAGTGGAATATACTTCCTGCAAATAAGAGGTAACAATTACAGCTTACTTTTAAGTTAGTGCCCGATAAATATTATTTATTAAAACCCGTGAGTACTTTGCCTTGTGAACATATCTTGGGGCCTGGACAATCAAGAGGGTGAGATACTACTATGTGTTGTGATAACTGCTTTTGCAGACACTTTGAGATAGTATTATGTATTGGAGTAATAATGTGTTGTAATTATTGCTAACTGCCTTAGGAGTTGTAGTTTCTTATGGTGAAGGTTTTAAACCTTCTCAAGTGTGTTGCCAAAAATATTTAGTATTTGAATGCATATTACAAACACAAAAATGTTGAGAATTATTGGGTAGAAAGATAGCATATAGGCCCAGCTATTGGGCAAGATTTCTGTGAGTATGTCCGTTTTTGCTCTGTGAACTGTCAGTACATGTATTTAAATTCTTCACATTTGGGCTGTGTTGTACAGTAAAATTTGGCTGCTAATATGATACTTTGTGTTTGTACTTCCTAACTGGGGGGATTTTCTAAGGTTTAGTCTTTGATTTTCTGCCTTCTTCCTTTGTAAGCTGTCTTTGAGAGATCATGTATTTTCTCACTTCTATATGTTCATTAGTACTAAGTTTGTATATTCAAAATTAATTAAATGTTATACCGTTAGATATACTCTTGTTTCAGGTTTTCAGTTGCCTGTTGTACATTTATGCTTACTACTCATTCATCTTGTTATCATGTCTGTGCATTTAATTATTATTTCTTTGAAGCAGATTGAGAAGTAAGTAGTACACAGAAAGCTTATAGTTTGGTGGTGGTGGGACACGTCAGAAATGCATATATGATATTCCAAGTTAAATGAAGTATTTATAAGATGTATTGGTAGGACGAAGAAGAGGATCTAAGAATAGGAAAGGCTTTGTCGAGGAGGGAGTGGTTGAAATGAAAGGAAAGACTACTAGGTAGATTGACAGTATCGTTCTAGGTAGGGAAGTCCATGAACAAGGGAAAACAAACAGAAGAATTTGGTGCCATCTGTTATCTACCAGTAGCTTCATGTGGCTAGATATGATATAATAAAAAAGAAATATTTAGTCTTTTTCCCAGGTTCCTGTCACAGGACCTGTAGAATCCTTGGAATTTACTGTCTTTTGTATGCTGATGAGTTAACTCCTTCTAAAACCAACCTCAGAAAACCAACCACTGTGATTAGAGGGTTGGAATTTTCAGCCCACTCCCTAGGCCAGTGGCCAGGAGAGGGGCTGTAGATTGAGTTCAGTCACTGATGGCCAAAGATTTAGTCAATCATACCTATGTATTGAAATCTCTAGTGCCTTCCATACTTTTAATAAGTGCTCAGTTAAAAAAACAAGTGCTCTGTTAATGGCAGTTCTAGGCAAGAACTTAGCATATATGGTTAGTTTTTCCCTTCCTAATTATTTTTGAGACTTATTTCCTTAAAAATACAGAATTACATCATTAATGTATTGTTAGAATATAAAAATTGCTTTTAAGGAAGCTCTATTAATAAGGGTCCAATTTGGATATAGAAATCACACAGTAATTTGAATAGGTAAAGTTTAGTATAGGGAAGTATTCACCAGTAACATATGATTGGCTACAAAAATGTAAAGAAAACTAAAGAATAATGGAAGGAGTAAATTTGGGAGAGGTTTGCCCTCAGACTGAGTTTCAGTTCTTGCTGTAGATGTGATAGTAGTCCATTGGGTGGTGGACATGTTTGCTGAGGTGCTGAAGACTGGGACATTGATGCAAATAGCTTTATAGGACTGAAAAAGAAAGTTGTTTAGAGTATATGCTTTATTAAACTTAGCACTATGTCTCGATGATTGGACTTCCTAATAGTCAGTAGGGTGCATTATGTCTGTAATGAGTATGACCACAAATTGTATTTGCTTTAACAAAGGAGTTAACTGTGACACGTATAGTTGTGAGGAATTATATAGTATTCTAGTTTGAGAGTTCTATGTAGAGTATATTTATTTTGTTATATTAGTATAAGGGATTTTATTTTTGGACTCCCAAGTTCATTAGGAAAATTTAAGTGTAGAAACTAGAGATAATATGACGATATATTTTATTTAAACTTCAGATCATATAGTTCAAAGATACGATTTGATTCACAAAACTTTTGTTTACCCAGATGTTTTACAGAATAAGGCACTCTAATTTAAAAACATTGTCTATCCCAAAAGAATGGGATAGTTGGGGTTTTGGAATGCATATCCTCACAGAAACTATGTTTCATGGTGTTGGGTTCTTATTTGGCCTGGAAATGTATTTAACTCTATATGAACTTACAGTGCTTTGTAACAGTTTTTTTGGGGAAAGTGCATTTAGAATATCTGTTTATGATGCATTTCTGTTATCTGCTAGCTAATAAGGATGGGGGCTGCTATTAGGGACCTGGATATCATGCAGCTGTTAGATTGATTGAAGAGTTGGGGTGGCAGGTAAGAAAATGGACTGAGGTGAGGAAAGGTGGGAAAAACCAACTATATCGATTGCTCTTAGCTACCTATCTCTTTACTTTTCTTCTTCCTCTTTTTTTTTAAATTTTATTACACGAATGCTCAAGATCATTTGTGGCTCTGGGATTCTATAAAATGATAGGGAAAATTTTTCTAAAATCAGAAGTTCTGGAATATTTAAGCCTAAGTGTGAAATAGTAAATAATGAATAGTGAAAAATAGTAAATAGCGAAATAGTAAATAGTGAAAAATAAAAATGCATGCCTTCAGAATTATACACCCATAGAGGTATATAAGTAATTTTTTGTAATGCTATTTCCAAAAAGATTGTGATAAGCCTTGACTCTATGATGCTAGAAGATACAGGATTACCCCAGCCATTATAGAGTTACTGTCTAGATTATTTGCAATTGAAAATTTCAACAAATTTTACTGTACACTCACATTCAAGTAGGGTTGATAAGACCAGAACTAGAAAATGAAGCTTTCTATGGGATTCTAGATAGATTGTAAGAGGATGTGGAATGTTTGTTTAGTAAGTGGACCTGATTTATATATACTTGTTCTATCTTCAATAATCAGTTAGTATGTTCTTTCCTGTGGATGAGTTCAAGGCCTATGACCTGACTTACTCCAATTCATTTCTGCAAACTTTGCTATAGTTTTTTATTCAGTCAATATTTATCAAGTGCCTACCACATGCCAGATGCTGCTTTAGTTACCAGGAGCACATTGATGAGCAAAATAGTCTGTGGTCTCTTGAGACTTAGAGTCTAGTGGTTAACCATGGTGTATTATTGTAATCTGTGGTAAGTGCCAGGAGACCCTCCAACTTTAACAGAAGGAAACTGGTACGTAAATTTGGGTTGATAGATGAGGATAGAATGTGAAATAGATTGTATCTTTTAAAATCGATGTGATTCTAGCATAGAATTACTCCCATACATTATTGGAAGAGCCTAGTGTGCGTTGAAGGTTGTTCCCAGTGTCCTCAATCGGTGAAATATGTTTGTGTTTTGTTTTGTTTTGGGTTATATCGTTGGTAGAGGCAGAGGCAGGTTTGCGGCTCACAAAGAAGCCACATGAAGGACAGATTTATGTGTTTGGAATTATCTGTCTAGGAAGTATGGGGATTTCTTGTTATGGGAAGATAACATGTACTAGGATAACATGAACTAGGACAGTTTAGTCTTACCAGGTAGATCCAGAAGATATTTGCAAAAGTAGCTGTGTGTATGGTCGTGTTCCTTAAAGGCAGTAGTATGATTAATCCTTTCATTGATAGGTGACTAAAATAAAATACCACATGGTGCCTAGCAGTGCTTTAGAGAATGTGATCCTGAAATTTAAGAATGCCTTGGGATTTTCTATCAGATTAGGATTTTCCCCTCTTTTTCTTAAAAAAAAACTCGAAAGTGTTTTTAGAGGTTATTCTAGGAGTTTGCCTTTTTTTTCCCCCTGAAGATGGAAACCTTTGGCTTTCTTTCTTTTTCACTAAACTAGGTTTTATATGTATTTGGAAATTCAGGAGCCATTGACTGACTTGTGAATCATTTGCCCCTTAATGTAGAAAGTTTTCCTGCCTTGTAGTTAGTGGTGCTCCACTTTTTTTGTGCCATTATTTAAGTATTTTACATAGACGATGGTATTGCATTTTTGCACTGAGTTTTCATTTTTCACTGAATCTTTAATCTCCAAAATGAAATATAGAGAAAATATGGAAAGGGCACAGACTGTGGAATTTGAAAAACTTGTTTTCATTCCTGTCTCTGTACTTAATAATCTCTTGAAGCCTTTGTTAGCTATGAAATGAGAGTAACTTTTTGGAGGGTGTGTGTGCACACACATGTGTGCATGTGTGCTCATATTAAGTGAGGTTATAAACTGGAAGCACTCAAAACACTTGGCATACAGCAAGAACATAATAAATGCTTATTTTCTTTTTTTGGTCTAAGCCAGTAAGTGATTCCTTTTTTTTTGCATTCTCAGTGTTAAATATTCTGTATATTTACTGAAACAGATTTAAAACAGACCCAACATTAGCTAGGTTCAATTGGGGAGGGAGAGAATTTCTGTAGAACTCTCTGAGTCTTAATTTATATTGGAATTACTGATGCTTCCTTTACCCAGAAGTGTGTATAGTACTGTATTTTGCACATAGTGGGCACTTAAAGATGTAATCATGTGATAAAAATAACATTGAGGAAGGAATTGGAAGGTCTGCATGAAGTCTTGGCTTGTTAGATTATTGATTTCTGTGCTGTTTGCAGTTGCTGAATTTCTTTGAACATTGTGTCTTGCCTTTCTTGGTCCAGCAGTGTGAACAGATTGCATCCTCCTCCTTATACTTTAGTATATAAATTCATACAAAAAAGACCTCAGAGCTCAGAAAATGAGCTCTGGAGAGGGAGTGGGTTGGATCCATCTTGGATCGAAAGTTTCTAGTCCAGGAGGAGAGAACCCATGTGCAGGACATTTTTAGTTGAGGAGCAGGGTGTCTGCAGACCAGAAGTGTGATAATTAGAAAGGTGCAAACCTTGAACGAAAGACCAGGGTCTTAATTACAACAGAAATAGCAACAAGAAAAACATATAATTGTAGGAAATGAAGGTGCAGGTTTTCAAAGACAGGAAAAGCACAGCTGGAAGATGCCTGTGACAAAGGAGAAAACCACAAATGCAATGCCTTCTGTGCCATAAACTTAGAATCTTTCTCATAGCTTACCTCTTCTGATCTCTCTCCCATTTTTTGCTAACCAACTAAGAAAGTTTTTCCACCTTTTCTCCTTCACACTCAGCCTTCTACTCCTTCCCAGTCATTTTCTCTTCCTTATTTCATTTTCCATCAAAATTCATGAGATCATGAACTATGCTAGAGATACACCTGGATTATTTTTTTTTCTAAGATATTCAGTCGACTGTATTGTGAAAGATAAACAAAACATCAAATTACAGCTACAAGCTATAAAATTTCAAAGATGTTGCTTCTCTTTAATAAAATGCTATTTTATTAAAATTTAAATAATTTTAAATTTAAAAAACGAACTGTCAGTCAACTCTTACCGTAATAGGCTACTCCAAAAGTTAGTGGTATACCAAAATACGGTAATCATGTTCACCAATTTTCAGCTCGGTTAGGGTGGCTCTTCTCCACAGGTGCCTCATTCTTCCGGGGCGAATGGGCTTCCCAGGGTCATGTTCTTCTTAAGGAAGCTACAGAAGTTCAGGAGGGAAGCCCAGTCATGCAAATACACTTAATGTCTGCATGACTGTCTTTAATAGGTCATTGGTCAAAGCATGTCACATGGCTAAGCCCATCATCAATGCAGCAAGGAAATTATCTCTCTAGTGGGAGGAAATTAAAAGTGGCAAAGGGTGTAGATACAGAGATAAGAGAATTGGGAGTCTAACATGGGCCCTTGTAATCTTTTCTGAGCTTTATTTTCCTGTTTACATTTTACTTGTAGTTGTTAGTGGGTATATTATTTTGTGTTCCATCATTTTAGCTTAATATGATTTCGTGAAGATAATCTCTATATAGGTTATATATTTGCTATTTAAAAATATGCACTTGTTTGCTTGACTCAAACTATGCCTCTAAGTCCATCTATATAAAAAATCATCTGAGATACTTATTAAAAATGCAGATCCCTTAGCCATCAGCCCTAACCCCTCTGGAATCACTGTCTCTGGGGCTGGGGCCGAGAATCTTGTTTGTTATCAAACTCATCGGGTCATTCTTCTGCACATTAAAGTTTAGAACCACTTCCTTAGTGTGAGGATGTTTGTATTGTTTCCATTTTTCCAGCATTGTAAATAATAGCTGGTAATGTTTGTATAAGTGACTGATTTGGGGGAAGTGTTCAGTAGTCTTTCCCTGATCCATGACCAGGTAATTTGCAGTTGAGGGAAATAATGTTCCGTGTAAAGAATGGAGTGGTGAGATTACAGAGAAGCATATAAAATCTTCCAAGTTTTTTATGTTCAATAAAATGAAACCTTAGATAAGAATTTCTGTAAAATTTTTCTACATCTTTAACATTGTGATGTTTGGTATTGAGTAACTTAGTCATGGTTCCATGTGCTAGTTATTGGTACTATTTTAAATGAACATAGGGAAGTTGACAGGTTTGAGGAGAGTTCTTTTCATCCCTAAGTTTGATCGTTTGATTTTTTTTTTCTTTTTTAAGATTTTATTTATTTATTTATTTGACAGAGATCACAAGCAGAGAGACAGGCAGAGAGCCCGATGTGGGGCTCGATCCCAGGACCCTGAGATCATGACCTGAGCCGAAGGCAGCGGCTTAACCCACTGAGCCACCCAGGCACCCCCGTTTGATTTTTTTTAATCAACTATTTTATTTCTGGCATTTTATATGGCCTTGTTTATATGCTATTATTTTTATTTTATTTTTAGATAGTCTTGGTTATTTCAGCTCTTTAGTAAGGGTGTTGGAAATGAAGATTCATTGATGGCATGATGGGTACTGCCCATGCTTATCTAATGTACATTATTTGCTTTTCTTCACAAACAGAACCTTGATTTCATTTTCAAAGTGGCTTTTTGCCTAGCTGAAAAATATGTTTCCCAACCTTCTTTGCAACTATGAGTGGCCATGCCATTTTGTTCCGCTCAAGGAAGCTTTAAGTGGAAGTCACTGAATGGGTCTTCTTAAAGCAGTCAGACTGTTTTGGCTTATGCCCTTTGTCTTGTGCCCTTCCCTTTATCCTCCCTGGAACTTGTACCGGGTGCTTGAGGAGGAGACTTCGAGAGACAGACGTTTGATGAATGTCACATATGAGTGTTCAGTGGGAAGACAGAAGGAGCTTAGGTCTTTTTTAACATGTAGGAGGTCTTATCAAATCTGGATTGCCCACCTCCAGTCTAATTATGTTAGGAAAAACAGACACTGCAGTATGTTGAAGCTACTATTTAGATGGGACTCTGTTACATGTAGTTGAATGTAATTTCTAGCTTATACATGTGGTTTCTATAAAAGATATTTGGATGACGGTTACCTCAAACCTGATTTTCAGTTTGCTTTTTATTTATTTTTTTTATTACATTTTGTAATTTGTTTAGGACCCTTCAACTCTGAAGGTGTATTTGTTATGCATATTTAAATTGTCCAAGTATGTGGGGTGCCTGGGTGGCTCAGTGGGTTAAGCCTCTCTGCCTTCGGCTCAGGTCATTGTCTCAGGGTCCTGAGATTGAGCCCTGCATCGGGCTCTCTGCTGGGCGGGAAGCCTGCTCCCGCCTCCCAGCCTTTTTTTGGCCTGCCTCTTTGCCTACTTGTGATCTCTGTCAAATAAATAAATAAATAAAATCTTAAAAAAAAAATTGTCGAGTATGTTTTGAAATGCACATTTTACGGTTAGAACATTAACATCTGTATACAGAATATCTTAAAACCTTATAATAAAGTAATTTTAAATTTAAAGTTGCAAGATAGTACAAAGAACTTCTACAACTTTTTTTTTTAAACTATATGGGAGTAAATTGCAGATATAGTGCCCCTTTAAAATTTAAAATATTTCAGGTTGTATTTCCTAAGAAAAATAGATATTTTCTTACATAACTATAGGGCAGTTATCAAATTCAGGAATATAATATTAATTCAATATTATTACTAAATAGTTCATATTCATATTTCTCCAGTTATCCCAGGAATGTCCTGTATAGCATAGTGTTAGATGCAGTTTGTTTTCCCACATTTGATTACCAGGCCTTTTTTTTGGTCTCCTTTAATCTAGAAACTCACTCTTTGTCTTTTATGACATAAGCATTTTAAAGATAACAGAGTAATTACTTAGTAAAATGTCCCTCAGTTTGCATTTGTCTGATGCTTCCACAAGATTAGATTCCAGTTACGCATTTTGGGCAGGAGCACCATAGGTGGTATTGTCATCTTGGTGTATCCTACAATATCAGGCAGCATATGCTGTCATTTTATCCCAGTATTGGTAATATTAAATCTGATTATTTGATCGAGGTGGTATTTGTCATGTTTCTTCATTATAAAGTTATACTCTTTCTACCTTTATAATTTGTAGGAATAGAGTTTGAAACTATGTAACTATTTTATTTTCCATCAAATTTTTACCCCTAGTTTATCATCTGTTGAGGATTCTTGACTGGTTTATTACTGAGATGAATGTAAAACATTTTCAAGAAAGATTTTAGCAGGTTCTTTTATTCTAGTGATGACTTCTTTTACACTTCATTTCCATTGAGCTTTCTTTATTTTGTGGTGCTGTCTTACAGTTTTAGGGAACTTGTTTAAAGAAATACGGAGATGTCGGAAGGAACATGGTTCTTAATTAGGGAGGTTCAGGGCAGCATTTGATAGTGGAATCCCATCCCTTTTTCTCTTTTCTCTCCAGCAGAGTATAATAGATCATGAAGACCAGCAGATCTGAAGCAAATGGGGGCAAATGATTAATTCTGTTTGGGATCTTTTAGGACAGATTAGAGAATGAGATGATCTTCTTTTTCCTCAAATAGATCTTAGGATCACCATCTTGTAATATACACACCTAGTGTGTGGTTTGTCCTTTGGCATGTCTTTTTTAGACATCCTAGGGAAATGGATGCTGGCTGACCCTAGGGGCAGGGGGAGATGCTAGAACTGCCAGGATTTCTCGTTCAGTGGCCTCAGCCCCTAGTAAAAGTAGCCCAGTGGATACAACTGTTTTCCTTAATTCTTCTTAGGCTTAATCATTGTGCATATCACTCCTTTTCTTGATGGGAGGAATAGATTAGGCAGTGAAGAATGGGCCAGAAACTTAATTCAGTAAGATTTCTTGGGAAGTAATAATAGAAGTTCCCTTTTGGAAATAGGAGAATGGTTAATCTCCCTAAAATAGTGAAATTTGTTGAGTCTTTGTCAAGCTCTATATTTTTTTGTTTTCTATGCTAGTTTATTTTGTGTTTTCTGTTTTTTTTTTTAAACCCATAGATCATTGATTTTCTTATTCTTGTATATTTTCAGATTTTAAAGTGTATTTCTGTTTTTCTTCTCTAGCACCAGCAGACGTTTTTGAATCAGCTGAGAGAAATCACTGGGATTAATGATGCCCAGATACTGCAGCAAGCCTTGAAGGTATGGCCTCTGTTCTACGGCATACAGTTTAAGTTACACCCTCACCTCTACTGCCTACCATATATGAAAGGTTTTTAGTTACATTTTGTGGTATAGTAATAGAGATATAGGAAAGAACTTTCATAATGTAAGAGCCTTACTTAGGCTGTGATTCTAAGCATGTTAGTTTTCAGCAGCCTAATGTTCCAAGATACCTTGAAGTGACAGATAATCTTTCTCTCTTTGGAACACTTCTCACGCAAAATGAAAGAATATGAATCCAAATGCGATGGCTGATTGTCCTCAAGAGCTATGATGTTAGAGTTTAAATGGGGGTAGAGAAGGGTGCAGTAGAGAAATACAGGGAGGAAGAAGAGGAGAGAGAAAATTGATAGAGGGTAAGAATCTTACATTTTTTCTTTCCAAGGAGAAATAAAACTTGGCTAACATTTAACTAATTGCACCTTGAGAACATTCAATAGCAAGCAGGTTAGCATATGCTGTAAGTAAAATGCATCATTTTGGTTGCATTTTCTGATGTTCCCACATTTCCACGTGGAGAAACCCAGATGAGTCAAATCACAGGAATATGTCCACTGGAAAAGATCAAGGGAATAAGAGATGTTTAAGAACTAGAACTGCAGGGACACCTGGGTGGCTCAGTCAGTTAAACCTCCAATTCTTGATTTCAGTTCAGGTCATGATCTTAGCGTAGTGAGATCCAGCCCTGCGTTGGGCTCATTGCTCAGCAGGGAGTCTGCTTGAGCTTCTCTCTCTCTTCCTCTCCCTCAAGGACGCAGTCCTGCCCCTTCCCCCACCCCAAATAAATAAATCTTAAAAGAAAAAAAAAACTAGAACTGCATTTTAAGATTATTTCTGTATTGCTGCTAAAGGCTAACAGCAATCTAGTCCTTTGGAACTTGCTCCGTGAGATGAGTTTTATTATGTAACTTTTGGTTCTGAGCCAAAAGTTCTTCATTTGTTTCTAGAAATAATCTTATCTTTCAGATGATTATACTCATAATAATAATAACTAGTGGTTATTAAACTTCTATAATACTAGGTGCTATTCAAAGTATTTTATGTGGCTCATGTCCTCCGGGGAACCCTCTTGACAGAGGAGCTGGTGTGTGAAGAGCTGGAGTACGAACCAAGCAACCTGATCCTGGGGGGCCACACTACTTTTCCGATTTTACTCCAAGTTTTGCTTCATCTTTTTTTTCTATCAGGAAAATGATGAAACAGTACTGTTCAGAGCATTAATGCAGGGTTTATGAAGCAACTGTTAAGTATTTGGAGAGGAAACAAAAATGTCAGACCTCAATTTATGACCCAGTCACTCCAAGTCTGTTTTCAGAAAGTGCCTTTACCGTTCTGTATCTCTGAGTGTGAGGCTGTACCCATTACCTTGTCAGGGCAAGTTTGCGGAATTCATACTTTTCTTTTTTTTTTAACTTGGGAAACATGTAGAATATGTTTAATTAAATGAACATAAAGAGTTAATCAAATGACCTATTGTCCACGTTTTCTTTGAGGTAGGTTGTGTGCTATAGTTTTTTTGTTTGTTTTTTTAATTTTGGTTTCCATTACCACCAACTACTGGTGGTGGGAAATCAGTACACTTAAATCTTAACTATTACCCAGTATAACTCTGTAAGATGTTTACTAATGAGTTGACTTTCTCAGTAATATACTGACAAGGAATCTACTTTTGGGAAACACATCATTGATTAATTTCAGTACTTCTAGTTTAAGAATCTATTTTTAGCCCTCCAAAGTAAGTGATCTTCAAGTTGTGGAAATCCCTGTTATATTCAGTTTATTATTATTATATGAGGTAGTATATAAAAAGCTCTTAGCACATTTCTTGGCACATATTAAGTGTTCGATAAATGTAGCCATTGTTATTGCACATTACAGCTCTTTTACTTATCTAGCTATAGATTATATTATGTTGCTGCTGAGTCTTATAATGGTTACAATATAAAGTTTAAAGCAGTGGTGCTTTTCTAACTGCACTTTTACTTTTTTTCTCTCTTCCCTGACTAACGAGAATTGGAGTTGGGGTGGGTTGGGGACCTCATTCTTCTAGTTGCTCAGGTTTCAAATCTTGGAATCATCCTAATCTTTCTCCTTCTGTCACCTCTCACGTTAAATGTGAGAGCAAATCATGTTGGACTCTCTGCTTTAGCCCTTTCTCTCCTATAGTCTGTTCTCAACACACAGCCAAAATGAGCCTTTTAAAATGTAAGTCATACCATGTCATTTCTGTCCAAAACCCTCCACTGGCTTCCTATTATAGTCTCTGTGTTTGCTAAAGTTCATGAGGCCTGCATAGTCTAGGTGTTCTGGCCTTCTGTTACAAAGATCACTTCACTATTAATATCTGGGTTTCCTAATGTTATTTCAATTAGCTATCCCAGAGCTACTGTTTTATTTATTATTAACTCTCCAGAGAATAAAGACATAGAACTCGTCATGTCTCTTCTTCTTATTTTGCTGATATAAAAATCCTTGGTTTTCTAGCATGTTTTCTTTTAAATTAACTTCAGAATAATTTTGTCCAAATATGCTTTTGATGAGAATTATGTTAAATTTTTATGCTTAGTTTGGGTAGGATTGTCATCTTGACAGGATTTCTGTATGACAGTATTTCTGTCTAGTTCTGTGCGTCTGTCCGGACTACCAAGCTTTAAAATGTTTTGGCTGTTTCCTCCCTACAAGTCTGATATTTGCATATGTTTGCCTCTAGGTATGTGTTCAGCATCCATATTAAAGTTTATAGTTGTTCTTTGCAGAAGTATTGTTTCAAATATTCATTCTCATCCTTTTGTATAGCAAGTTCCAAAAAACATTTTTTGGTTTATTTATTTGTTTAGAAATATAAGTTTTGTGATTGACTTTGGTTAAGGAGAAGCAAAAGTAATGAGAAACTAAGAAATTATAGAATAGATTCTTACATTAGTAGTCCTATTAGAAAAAGGAATTACTATTGATAGAATGTACTTTGTTTATGATCAGTTTGTAAAATTAGGATCACATAGAATGCTTTCAAATCTAAAAGTGATTTTTGCTATTTAAGTATTAGTTGTTATGGAGAAATTTTAAATAAATCGTGTAAGAATGCATGGAGTTATTCCAAAATGTTTGATGTTCCATTCTTGATATTTGAAGGATAGTAATGGAAACTTGGAATTAGCAGTGGCTTTCCTTACTGCAAAGAATGCCAAGACCCCTCAGCAGGAGGAAACAACTTACTACCAAACAGCACTTCCTGGCAATGATAGATACATCAGTGTGGGGAAGCCAAGCAGACACAAGTAAGTTTACTTCTCTTTCTTAATATTTTAATAATGTAATTAAAAACTTATCTGGGAATATATTTTGTTTAAGCAGAGATGAAGGATAAAGAACCACTTTAACCTTGGTTCTTTTTAGTGTAGTTGAAAAGAGTGTATGTTTTTATTAGCTGCATTATTGTTTTCTCCATTTCAAATGTGAAAGATTGTACTTGAGTTATATATCCTTTCATAGAGCATTTCATTTATTATTCATTGTTTTGAGATATAGAACAGCTATAGGGATTTCTCGTGAAAGAAACAAACATTTCCAGGATTTTAAATGGGCACAGACATTTGTTTTATGATTTTAAATGTTGGTAGAGGCCTAGTATTATTTTTGAAGGTAAGCTATTGTTTCTAATTACTGATAGGTTTACCACTTAACAGAATTTCCCTTCCCTCAACCCTCGCCCCTCCCCAAAATGAAGATTTTAGAATAAAGTTTTATTACCATGTAATAAAGTAAACACAATCACACAGACATATACACATATATACATACATATGGAAAGTTTTATGTGGGATTCTACTTTTTCTTTATAATGTGAATAGTTCATGCTTGTATGTAGCACTGAATTTTTCAAAGTATGTTTAGTTACCTCTATATATCATTATGATGTAATAACTGCACTATATAAAAGATATTTATTTTTATGCGTTCTGTGTTTGAAAAGTTTGGTTACTAACTTGTATTTGAAGAGTATCTGAATTTTTTTTTTTTTTTTTAAAGATTTTATTTTTTAAGTAATCTCTGCACCTGGGCTGGGGTTTGAACTCACAGCCTCCAGATCAGGAGTTGCCTGCTCTACTGACTGAATCAGTCAGGCACTCTTCTGATTTTGTTTATAGACTTTCTCAGAGTTAAGAAACAACTAGGAAGAACACATTCATATGGTTGTTTGTAACTGTTATCAGTAAATATTATTTTAATGTTTGTTGATAAAATACTTCAAATTTTCAGGATAATTTTAATATTTTTGTTTACAAATTTGATCTTATGTGCCAAAAGCTGAAATATTCCTACCTCACATAGGTAATATATTGGTGATGAAAAGTTTTATATATGTGAGACAGACATAATTGTTTATGTCTACATCCAAGACAAACTGTGGTTTGGACCCTAGCTGTATCTCTGACTTCATTTTCTACTGTTTTTCTCTTCTTACTTCATAAAATTGTGATAATTCAGGGTGGCTTGGGGTTCTTATTGACCCAGTGCTATTTAATTTCTTTGTTCTTTACACTTGCTGTTCCTTCTGTCTGGAATCCCCTCTAGCCTTTACCCCCAGCTTAATTACCTCTGGTGTTGTAAGACTTAGGTCAGGAGCTTCTGGCTTTAGAATAATTCTCCTTGCTTCTAGGTTGGAGTAAGTGCTTCTCTAGCACCAGGGCTTACTTGGGTCTTAATGAGTACTGTGTTATTTTGAAATTATTTGCTTATGCCTTTCTTGCTTACTAAATGGGAAGCTTAACAGGACAAAAGACCATTGATGTACCTATTATCACACTAGAATAGTTTGTTTAGTTTCTCAAAAAGTGTTCATTGAATTACTTTAAATAATACAAAAAAAAAAAGCTGTTTCAGAACCAATGAAAGGGAATGAGGTTGAGAAGCTTGTAAGAAGTAAGAAAAAAAGAGAAGTAGTATAAATAGTGGAGGAAATAGAGTGTGAAAATAACATCTATCTTTTAAGTTTTTGAGACTTGGGGGAAAATGAAATTAGATAGAAAAAGGAAAAAAGTTTTCAACTGAAGTCAGCTGGTTAAAGTGAAGGAAACAGGAAGTTGACTAAACATGGTTCACTGTTGTAGTGGAAAGGATGACAAGATTTTAGACTGATAGCTGTGAATTTTTAACATAGATGGTTGGTTGACTTTGTGACATGAAGTATATATATAGGTAGGTAGGGGAATTAGGATTTGTAAGACTTTTCTAAATAAAAGAACATGTCTTATTTGCTCTGTAAAGTCAGCAAGTATTGTTTAAGCCAGATGTTGACACCTGTTCAAGACTTTTGATAAGGAATACTGAAAATGTTATGGACAAAAGAGGTATGACTAGAACTCTTAGGGAGAAGGCAAACCTGATTTCAGAAGGTGTGTGTCCCATATGAATGATAATTAAAAATTGTGTGTGTGTTTGTGTGTGTAGCTCTTGAAAAATACTCATCAAGTAATTTTTATAAGGTTTATTTATTTGAGAGAGAGATCGCATGCCCATGCCTATGCGGGGCGGGGGGAGGGGGGAGAGGGAGAGACAGTCCCAAACGGACTCTGCATTGAGCGCCGAGCCTGATATGGAGCTTGATCTCATGAGATCACAAGATCATGACCTGAGCTGAAACCAAGAGTCGGTCGCTCAACTAGCTGAGCCACCCATGTGCCCTTCATTAAGTAATTTTATATTTCACTTTAAAAAAATGGTAGAGATATGGAGTTTCTGATTTCATTACAACCTGATTATCATATTGAGCTAATTGTGTGCTATTGTGGTTTCTTTGTCAATAAAATGTGCTATCCTTCTCACCAAAGTGCTAATTTATACTTAGTAATTCAATAAGTTGGATGGTGTGTCCATAAAGTTGTTTGCAGATTATTGAGAAAAACCCTTGTAAAAATGTAATGTGGTGATTGTATTATAATAGTACCAAACTGTGACAAAAATACCTGATGAGGTAACATTCTTTTCCATTTAACAAATTTGTACCCTATTTCATAATGTTCTAAGAAGTACAGTTGCCATTAGGAAATAGATTCAGCATTGAAATTTGGCAGCGCCACAGTAGTGGTACATGGTGTAAAAGTGAGAAAGTAAGGAGATGTCTTACAGGCAACAGATTTTTTTTAAGTTACTATGTTATTGGTCTTAGGAAGAAATGGAGTCTTTTGTGTATTTTTATTTGGAAGGAGTGGTAAAACACGTGAGGAAGAAAGACAGGAAATAATTACAAATATATATTCAAATACAGGCCTCTGTTGATAAAAGTATGTAAGTGCTACTGGAGTCTGGTGTATTGGAACGATCGGAGTATGAGCATGTTCTCAAGGGATTTTTCTAGATATAAAGATTGTTTTTGAGCATTTTCTCCATTTTATATGAAATACATTGTTATTTGAAAGTTGACCATAGTTAACTTAATTTTTCAAATGTGACATGTTTTTTAATTAAGAAAATATTTTTTTTATTCCTTCTAAGTATTGAGTCTCTGACAACCAGGGCTAAACCATAAAACCTTGCTGACTTTAAGTGTGCCATCTATTGGTTATGTGCTGAGGAAAAAAAAAAAAATCTATATTTTGAAATAAGAGTCTCTAATGCTAAATACATAAGATTCCTTGTTGATATAAGCTCCTTTAGAAGGGATAAAATACATCTTTTTTTAATGACTAGAAGAGGCTAGCTTTTGAAGAAATATCTTATAGAAGTCACATTTGGGGGTTCTGGGGAAATTTTCTGTTATGCATAACTGGATAGGTCAGAAGATATAACTATATCACTTTGTTTAAAGACTTTACACATATTTGTGAACCTTCACTTAATATTGAAGAAGTAATTACATTTTCAGTACTTAGTGGGACTATGATTGTCCTTTTTACCTTTCATTCTTTTTTTTTTTTAAAGATTTTATTTATTTATTTGACAGAGAGAGATCACAAGTAGACGGAGAGGCAGGCAGAGAGAGAGAGAGAGGGAAGCAGGCTCCCTGCTGAGCAGAGAGCCCGATGCGGGCCTCGATCCCAGGACCCTGAGATCATGACCTGAGCCGAAGGCAGCGGCTTAAACCCACTGAGCCACCCAGGCGCCCCTTACCTTTCATTCTTGAGAGAAAAAGAAAACATTTCAAGGAAAGCTTATACTCTGCATAATAATGAATTAAGTAGTAATGTACTTGGTGTCTTTTTATTGCATTTGTAATTTTCCATACTCTGCTGAATTCTGAGGAAAGGCCTAAATCATTTGTTGTAATATTAGCTAAAATTTTAGGCATCCCTTTTCACTACTTGGATCTCTTGTCTAGTTTGGATATTGTGAATTGTCAAATGAATGCTTCACACCTCCAGCTTAAGTTGGGAGTAAAATTGTGTTGGAGTTATGCTGTAAAAATACTAATACAGAACGGACTAGGAAACAATGCAAGATGTTGCGATATCATAGGTATATACTTAATAGATTCTGCTAAGTTTTGTGTCATGGCAAAATCTGTCATAGGCATGACCATGCGAGGCTTTTGCTCAACTTGAAATCAAATAGTTACATTCTTTCTTTCATGACCATTAAATTCTTTTGAACTTTTTTAAAACAGGAAAAAAACAGTATATGCCCACCAGAACAAGATGTACTACAATTGAGCAATCAAAGTATGGATCAAAAGATGAGAGGGATTTGGGTAGGTAATTTTAACACAGAAAGTAATGCCACATATTATTGGCATAAGTTTTAGAGAAATTGATATAACACATCAGAATGACTGTTAGGTGTTTGACCCTTTACAAATTTAGAATCAGAGTATTTCCCCCCCCCCCCAAAAGAATTGAATTAGTAGGTAAGGATTGCATAGAAAGTGAGAGGTTCTGTCTTAGAACTCTGCTCTTAGATTGCTTGGCCAGCCTCACAGTGATTTAAAGCTCACGTGATAAATAGAGCCAAATCTGGTACATTCATCTCTGCTAAGGGTAAATTGCTTATGCTGAGCAGTTTAGGATTTTATTAATTGAAAGCCAGTATTTTTCCTGTTGTTCAAATATGGATAGAAAAGCAATTAATGCAAAGGAAGTTAAATTTCTTTTTCCATAGAGATTTCTAATGCATAAAACTATTTTGATGATTCCCCAAAAGTCAAGGTTAACCTTAAAAATGAGATACTACAGTGGTGTGGAAGTTATTGTAACCAGTAGTATGCAAATATGTTAGGCTTCCACTCTATTCTAAGTGTGTACTTAGAATTCTGTTAGACATGTACTGCAAAATGATTTGTGTAACTTTATGAATTTTCTTAAATTTTATTGCAGGAATGATAGCCATGGGCTATAACTTTTGTTGACTAATACTGAATGTTTAATTTTTTTTCACAGTCCAAGTTGGAAAACCGTCAAGTCTATGACAAAACTCTGGAACAGCTCCTTTACTATTCACTTCCCTTTCCAATGCTGCCATTATAATTTCAGCAGCTATTATTAAAAACAGAACAAGATCTTTTAGAGTTGAGCTGTTCTGTATAGTTGCCTATAGTCACGTGCGGCAACTTAGATTTAAATATAACTTAAAACTAATGCTAAAACTTAGTTCCTCTGTTGCACTAGACACATTCTCAGTGCTCAGTAGGAGTCTCATGTGACTAGTGGCCACCAGTGTTGGATAGTGTAGATTAATAGTATATTTCCATCATCACAGAAGGTTTTTTCGGACCTCACTGTTGGAGAGAATCTGAGTTCAGCAGTGAGAAGATTGGAAAAGTTGGAACATCTTCAGAGCTGACTGGGAGCAGAGGAGTGGGGGAGTGGGCTGGGAAAAAAAGTTACATTTTGTATATCTTCTTGCTTTTAAGTACTGTTCTTCTAACATGATACTTTATGATGCTCTTTGTCCTTTCACTACTAGAAAAAATTATAGGTGGATAAAGCATATACCCTTAAGTCTTTTAATTAATGCCACTCTGAAGATGACCCACTCATTTTTATCTCTATTCCATAGTCTAGATTTAGCCTTTATTTGTTTAACAAATATTTACTGATTGCCTCATCTGTATCAGGTAGTTTTCTAGGCCATTAGGAAACAGAGTCTCAGTTTATTTAGGGGAAAGACAGTTAACAATAAATAAATAATGTCACGTAGTAGTAGGTTCATGAAAAACAGAGGAGGGTAAAGGGGCAGAGGGTGACAGGGATGTGGTTGTATGTCAGGCAGGAGATACGCCAAGACAGAAGAGTCTGTTGGGGAATGACCTCTTGGATGAGTTCATATTTATACAGACACCTGAGTGACATTAGGGAGTAATCCTTGTAGGTGCCCGAGGCAGGTGCATCCCAGGCTATGCAGGAGGATATTTGGCTCAAAAGATGAATGGTGTGGATCCAGCCGTGGTGAAGAAAGTTAGTGAGGGTGAGAGTGGTCGGTTTCTTATTCCTCATCTGTTGACCATCCCTTTGTTCATTTTTGCCTGTCTCAAGGGCATCCTCATTCTTCTGGTGGCCTAGTGGTTTTTCTTCTTCTTCTTCTTCTTCTTTTAAACAAGCTCTTCCTGATCTCCCAAAATAATCATTTAGTTTGCAGTTCGGTCAGTTTTTGCATACTTTTCCCTTCAGTTGCTCTTGCTTGGTATTATTATTACAGCTCTTGTCAAACTCTTATCAGCACTCTTAACTCCTAAACCCCCAAGCAGTTCTTTCTACTCCTATCATTCCCCTGCCTAGGAGTCTTTGCTGTGGTAAATATAAACTTGACTAATTGGGGCGGGGGGAGAGATTTCCCTTAGGTTTAACCCTATGTAGGTAAGGAAAACAATGGAAGAACTTTTTCTTTGTCTCCTAAAATCAGAATCTTTACATCTGTTGTTTCAACTGTATTGTGGGCTAAATTGACTTTTGTAAACTAACTTTGAAGTCTCCTGTCATTTTAATATACGGTTTTTATGGGAAAATGAATTAGGAGTTATAAATAATGCATACATATAAAGTCTAATTCCTGGTTAAGTTCATGGCTGCCTATATTTTAGAGTAAGCAGAGAAATGTTTCATAGTTGGTATTTAAGTTTTACTCAAATGGTAGTTCTTTGGAGAGTGGAAGATTTACTAGGGCGAGTGTTACGTTTTGGTATATGTTACAGAAAAAAATGTCTTAATTTGGGCAGACTTAAAAATGATTGGAGGCTTTTGTAACTTGAGGTTTTCTATAGTGTTATTCGGCTAACACTAACACATTTGTGCCCTTGAATTGTGTTCATGTTAGTACTAGGGGGAGGGTTGATTGAAACAAAGTTTGGTGTTTCACTGAGGTCTTCTCTCAGTGAAATTCATATATTATGAAATTCATATATTATATGAATATAAAAATATTCATAATACTCAAGTATTTGGATGGAATTTTAAAAAGTATAAATTTTTATAATTGAAATTAGAAGTTGTTTCAGTTGTTAGAAATTATTTATAGCCAAGTGTGTTCTCTGTTCCTTTTTGAGTATAAGCATATAAGAAAGTCATAAAGGGCTAGTTCTCACTGTGAAACAAATAGTTCATTACATGCTTCATATTATAGGAGAAATCGTTCTAACTCTAGAAAAAGAAGAAACTCATGTTTAACCATTCTATTGAAATAACATTTCATTTGTTAATATTTGGTCTTAAAATCATACATTTTTGGTATATGAGTAGGTTATAATAATCTTTGAGGATTGCTGTATTGTTTTAAAATATCCTATGGAAAGAAGTTTTATGGAGTAATGGGAACATCATGGAGAAAATTACTGTAATTAAAATGAAATTACAAATAATAAATAAACCTCCTTCATGGCTTTAAGTAAAAAGCCCACCTTTTCAGTTAAGGACCAAATAGTCTCTGATTAGCCTATCATTCTAGCTTTAAAGAATACTGTTGCTTGCTTCTTCCTTTGCTTACACTCAAAATACTTCTGACACCAGATGCGTGAATTTTTTTCTACACCTGACTGATTCTCCAACATTGGCTGGGTATCCTGCAAGTCAATTCAGTTCTGACATTCTCTACCAGACATTAGCTTCAGATTCTGTAAGTTAAGGGTTCTCTGTCCCACAAGACTGCCCCCCACTTTAGATGCCTGTCACAAGTAGTGGGTCCCCAGGTTACCCACACTTCTGTCTGACTTGGCTACAAATTGAGGGTTCCCACTACTTCCTCCTCGAGTTTGATAATTTATGATAATAGCTGATAGAATTCAGGGGAACATACTACATGTACTGGTTTATTGTATCAAAAGAATATGATAAAGGATGCAGATGAACAGCTACATGAAGAAGTACATAGGGCAAGGTCGGGAAGGGTCCCAAGCAGCGGAACTTCTGTCTCATGGAGTTGGGGTGTGCCATCCTCCCAGCACGTGGCTATGTTCACCAGCTCGGAAACTCTCCAAACCCCGTACTTTAGGGACTTATGGAAGGTTCATCAGGTAGGCATGATGCATTATTAACTTAATCTCTAGCCCTTCTTTCCTCCCGGGAGAAAAAAGTTCCTCTTAAAGTTCCAAGCTTCTCATCTGGGTGTGGTTTCTCTGGTGACCAGCATTCATCCTGAAGCTATACGGCAGTCTACCAGGAGTCCTCTCATTAGAGCAAAAGGTGCTCCTATCACCCAGGAAATTCTAAATGATTTTGGAACTCTGTGTCAGGAAATGGGTCAAAAACCAAATATTAGAAACTTGCCTTACTCTTTGAATGGATTTACTAATGCATGATTTTATCATACTATGGGAAAAGATTTCATTCTAAATGTTGGAAGAATGTCTGCACTATAAAACAATTCAAAATTGTTATTTTCACTTGCTTTCCCCCAGAAAAGCTTTTAGGTGTTGGGAAGATATGTGCATAGTGATAGAAAAAAGTTTTCCAAAGTTACCATTTTTGCTTGAAAAGTCCACATTATTCATTGGCAACACATACTTTCATTTGTTCTCCTTTAGGTGACAGGCTTACTTTGTTTATTCTCGAGAAATATCTGCCAAATTCTGAAGTTTGAGAAATCCTAGCTTGTGATTCATTAGTTCCGAGAAAAAAAAAAATCAGCCAGTTTAACTGACTTGCAACTCAAGCATTGCATTAGTGTTTTCTCTTGAATGAAAGCTTACTTTGGATGCAGCAGAAGTACTATGCATACTTCCTGTTTTGTCATATAGAATTAAGAATACGTAATTCAGTGTTTGAGATTTAATAAGATAAAATCCCCCACCCCTTTTTAGTAGTGAGTATGTGTGGTTGTAGTACAGTGAATTGCCCAGAGAAGTTGGTGCTACTGCCTTGATTTGGGCAAAGATGCTGTTGTTTTGCATCATCAGTGCAGATATGTTGTGGGAGAAAAGGCGAATAACATCTTGTGTTTTTATGAGAATATCTTTTACTTATGGAACCCCCTTCTGTCTTAGGGTCATGTGGGAATACCCAAGGCTCCACTGACCACTCTTGGAGATCGCTAGTGTAGAGGAAAGATGTGATAGAAAACTTAAATTTAAAGCCTGTTTACCATACCATTCTTTGTTCTTAATGATGGTGTACTTCATTTCTCACAACTTCAGTTATTTATGAAATAGGGTTAAAAACACCTTGCCTTGTTTTTTGCTTTTATGTTGCTTAAGTTAGAATTAAATTATGAAAAGCTCTAATTATAAGTTGCTACTTCTAAATGCATTTCTACTCTAGCGGTTCCTTTACTTGTCAGACATGAAACAATAAACACTCCAGATAGTTTCAAAGAAGAAATTTAATACAGGGGATTAGGTTCTTAAAAAAAGAAAAAAATCACTGGATAGACTGGAAGAGGGATCTCTGGCTCAGCCTTGTGAAATGATTCCCAGATTCTTGCAGGACTGGTCAGCCAGGGAAGCTGCTCGCTCTGCCACTATCAGGAAGGTAGTGAATCAGGAGGCTGCCTCTGGGACCGCTGAGCTCAAGAACATACTTCTAGAGCTGCAGCCCAGAGAACAAGCATGCAGGATTAGGTAACTGCCATTGAGCTGTGCCTGAACATTGGAATGCAGAGTCTAGTTGCCACTTCTATCTCTTGACATCCCCGAATCTGGAAATTGGACACTGGAATGCTGTGTGGAACAACCTGTATCTGTTCAGTCATGCTGGAGAAAATAGCCCAAAGCAGCAGGATAAAAGCTTCCCCCTCACTTCCACCTTCTGTGTCCCCTGTTAGTGCATCTAGCTGGTGGAACCTAAATTTTATTCAGAACTGTAACTGTAAGTGAATTGGGAAACTAGATGTGTTTTTTGTTTTCTTTTGTTTTCATCTTTCTACATTCTGTGGTTGAAGAAATCACACTAAGAGGATGAGGGAATGGAGTCTGAGGGCTAATTAATCATATCCCCCAAACTGGTTTTTCTGCTTCTTTTTGATTTTCAAATTATTATTATTATTATTATTATTATTTTACTTATATTGATCTCTCTTTACTCACTTGAGTTCTGGTCATTATTTAATAACCAAAATAGTTCTCATTTTTTGAGGTGCATTCATGCCTCTCTAGTCCTAGCCGCTTCATCAGTTTGGAAGCTGGGCTGGATGGCTCCACCTGGGAGACATCCGTCTACAGTTGTGATCTAGGCGGACTTGGGTCTTGTAAACAAGACTTAGGAAACCTTTGGCCTGCTGGTGTATATAGGCATGCTCCATCATTTCAGTTACCTTGCTGTGTTCCGTTCTACATTTTACTTGACCGAATTTTTTTGGACCCTACTTACTATATTTTCATGAGGTTTTATTATACTTCCTAAAGACATTTAAAAAACACCTTCCATAGCCAACTATTATTTCTAATATTTTTAAATATCCTTTTGTAAGCGACTGTTCAGAGAAAAAGTGTGGATAACAATAGAAGTAGACTTTTGAAACTGTCCATATGCATTTTTTCTTTCTCAGTAAGTGTGGCACATTCTTTTTTAGCAACTACACATAATCCTAGAGTCAGATGGTAAAATGCAGGCATTTTATTTCCCATCACCTACCCCTTTTCATGTTTCTCTTGCAAAAAAAATTTTTTTTGAGATTACAAAGAAAAATTTGATTTTTAACATGTCTCAAATACAAATAACAAAATCAATGTAAAACATACCCAAAATACATGTAAGCATAAGCCTAACCACACAAAGCTGTAGCTTTCTGTCTTATCATACTGTTTTGTAATCCTTAGCAATATATTATGGTTCTTATGACAATGGGAGTATTATTGCCATCTTTTAAGTGAAGGAAATTGACTAGTATATATTGGGAAATTAGATTAAAAAGCTCTTTCTGAAGGTAGTAATAGCTGTAGCCTCTATTCTTTGGAAAAACTACAACATCAAGACTATTTTCTTTCTAACAGAAAGAAAAAGAACAAAAGAAAATGGTATCATTTATTTGTATATTTCTTTCTGTGAAATGAAAAGTTTTTTTAAATGGAGAGGACTGCATATTCATTCAGTAATTTGGATGGTAGAGTAGTGTTTAAAATAGAAAGTGAAAGGTCCTGATACTTTGTTCCTCTTCCCATAACCCTTCTCCCCAGAATTAACCACTGTTAACAGTTTAATATGTTCTTCCAGTCTTTAAAAAATGTATACATAAACATTTATGTTTGTGTATTTATGGTCATTTAATTTTGAAGCATAATTTTTGAGATCTCAGTTATTATTATATTTTGTTAGATAATGTCTAGGTGGTAGTATGCATGACCTGTAGTGTATGTATATTTGGATAAACTTCAGAAACCAAATGTAAATGTTTAATTATGTTGATTACAATTTTTGTTGGTAAAAACCTGTTTTTAGCAGTCTTTCTGCTTATTAGCTTTTAATCAAAAGCTTCATAGAAATTTTGAGATTCCTGTACAGTGAGAAATATTTATACTTTTAATGCTTTAGGCATGTTTTCTAGGGAAAAACACTAAGTTTTAAAATATAAACAATTTAAAATGTGCTTGCAGTCTCTTCAGAGAGCTCTTACGGAGAATTAAATTGGTGCTGACTTTGGTTTGAAAGGATATATTGGGTATAAAATCCCCATGATATGAATTACCCTCATTTTGTTTGACTTTTAATTTTGAGAAAGATAGTTTTGCTTTTCAGATGTGATTGATCTCACTGGAGATGATAAAGATGATCTTCAGAGAGCAATTGCCTTGAGTTTGGCGGAATCAAACAGGGCATTCAGGGAGACTGGAATAACTGATGAGGAGCAAGCCATTAGCAGGTAAAAACATAATTTGTATAAAGTAGATATAAGTACTTTTATAATAGAAATAATAATTGGCTTTAATTTCAAGAGGCACAAAGATATACTTTGTTATTCTAAATAAATCCATTAATAAACTTTAGTATTGTTTTTATATTTTCTGTAACCAAAATTTCCATATTCTAGCTCTGATTGCATTTGGAGCTTAGATTTTTAGGATTTTGGAGTGTCATTATGAGGCATTTAATTTAGGTGTATATTTTAATAATTTTTTGATTTGTTTTTTCTTCCCTCATCTCTTTTAGATACATTGTCCAATTCAGTTTGTAGTCATTTATAGCAGGGGTCAACAAACTTTTTATGTAAAGGGCCAATAGTAAATATTTTAGGCTTTGTTGACCATTTGGTTTCCGTCACAGTTACTCAGCTCTAGTATAGTAGTGCCAAAACAGCCATAGATAATACATAATTTAATGAGTGTGGCTATGGTCCAGTAAATCTTGTTTTAAAAAATAGGCTGCCAGCTGGATTTAGCCCAGGGCCTTAGTTCTCTCCATCTTCTGACCTATAATGTAATAGTATATTTATAAGGTTTTTTTTTTTTTTTTTTTTTTTTTTTAAGAAATAGGCAAGATTCCAAGATGTGTGATAGAATGTACCTTTTGATTTAATAATGAAAACTTTTCAGTTTGGAACATTTTGACATTTATGGATCAAATAAAAATAAATTTGACTTTATCATGAAGCAATGTTGATTCAAAAAAAATCCTTAAAATATAATATCTTCTAAACAACTCTGTGGAGGCAGTGGTAACTATTTCATTGAAGAAGAAATTGATCTTTTAAGAGGTTAAATGATTTTGCAAAAGTACACAGCTAAAGTAAATCTTAGGACTCCAGTGTTCTTTTCCCTATAACACAAATTGTTTGGAATGTACCAGCTTTCTCAGATAATTTCCCTTGGCATGGTATCATTAGTATATTTCTTTCTAAGTAATCTGAGATTACTGTGTGGTAAGAGATGGCTCCAAACGGTATGTTTAGCAGGCACATAATTTTTTTTAGTAATACTTTTTAATGTCTTAAATGTTACTTTGGAAATATTACTTCATAAGATGTTATAGAAAGATAGAAAGACTTAAATTAAAATTCATTGTCCTTTACAATTGGGGGTGATACCAATTAATGCCAGTAATTTTAAATGAAAAATAAAAAATTCATACATTATCTTTAGACATTATAATTAGGCTTATTTTGTGAGGGATTTAGAAAAATTGTAAAATTATGTTTGTTTCAAAAATGGATTGGAATGAAATAATTGTCTTGAATAATAATAAAACTTGACAACTTTGGTGAGAAATATTTTAAATGTGAAATACATGACTTGGATATCATATCTAAAGAAAATGATCTATTATGTATAAAAGATTATAAAATAGAACACATACTATATTATATATATGTTTGTACATAAATATATACCATAATATATACCAAATCTTGTTTTTTAAAGTGTATGTATATTTTTGTTTAAATGAGTTTATATTAGTATACAAATAGAATAAAGTCTGGAAGCTTATATGCGAATAGTGTCAGTAGTTTTGTGTTATGTGTTTTCAGATTAAAATAGCATGTGTTAATTAGTTAATAAGTAAAAATAACTTTAAAGGATTAAAATCATTCCTAATCTGTTATAAAGTTTAATGTATATGTTATATATTGTTCTAGATAATTGTTTTTGTCCAGGTGGAAACAAATATCTCTTAAGATAGTATTCTTTTTTATTCTTGGTCTTCTAAGCTTTAATATACTCTTAAAATAATGAATACTTCATAAATATTTTTATTGTACATAACATTACAGAGATTTGATGTAGTGTAATATGCCATAAAATGTTACATAAAAAATTATGTTCTGTAGAAGTCATATTAATTTACTGTTGCAAAATACAAGTTTTTTGTGGTATTTGTAGATTTTATAATTTACAGTTAACAAAGTGTTAAATGTAAAATGTGCAGTTAATAAGCACATATGCAAATCATTGTGTCAGAAAAAAGGAAATGTAAGAATTCTAGCTATAAACATTTGGCAAAGAGATATTTGTTCCTGTGGGTTTATTAATAGGCTTAGGATTCTAAATTCAAAAGGGGAAATTATGTATTTTTAATAAAAAGTTTATATGTCATGCTTAAAAGTAAATTTAACTATTCATTACTAAAGTTTGCATAACAAAATTCCTAGTATTCCTAGTATTCCAAATTCCTAGTATCATATGATGATGGTTATATTTTAGCAGATAATAATATGAATTCATACATTTGGAATACTACATTATGAGTAAATGAGTTACAGCCTATCTTTTTATATCTTAAAATCCTTTGTTTAAGTACTCATAAATTCCATGGTGAAATTTCTTAAGAAATTGAACATTTTTAAAGTGTGGTTCTTAATGTAATTACTCCTTAATTAATGTCAGCATTGGATGTATTAATTATCTCTTGGTTACTAATGCTTAGATAGGGAACAAGTGGAATATGGATAGTTGAAATTTGCTAATAAATGACATTGTAATTGATTTGTGTCTGTGATGTGTTTGTTGTGAAAATGACTGGTCTCATAAAATGACTTTGAATTCATTGGGTAGAGGATTGGGAGCAACCTGGGGTTTCCCAACCAGGATGTCCTAAAATTTTCATTAGAGGAAAGAAAAAAGCATCATGTCCAGGAATGGTTAGAGTGGGATTCTGAATTTTTAAAATAGGTTTCTGTAACTCCCACCCTTTTCATCCTGATCATTATTGAGGAAGCTGTTGTGAGAGGAAATGGCTGTAAGAAGATGTGTTGAATAGGAGTAGTGAGGGAGGCAGTTATAAATCTTTTTAGTTGTTTTGTGAAAATAATTCTAGGACTCAACAATATCCCATGCCTATGTATCATTAAAGATCCATAGAATGCTTATTATTCCATTTTTTTGAGTAGCTCTTATTATAAAAAGATATACCACTGTCAGATTACAATTGGTCTGAAGAATCGAAAATATAGAACCAGGGGCGCCTGGGTGGCTCAGTGGGTTAAGCCGCTGCCTTCGGCTCAGGTCATGATCTCAGGGTCCTGGGATCGAGTCCCGCATCGGGCTCTCTGCTCGGCAGGGAGTCTGCTTCCCTCTCTCTCTCTCTCTCTCTCTGCCTGCCTCTCTGTCTACTTGTGATCTCTCTCTGTCAAATAAATAAATAAAATCTTTAAAAAAAAAAAAAAAGAAAATATAGAACCAGATTCATTTCAAGGGCTGACTGTGGCCAGAGTTGACTGATAAGACTGGAATAGCAATGCTGTAACTTGAAAAAGTGTCAATAATGAGGCACCACTGATAGTCCCAAGAAGGGTTGGGGTGACTAAGGAGAGAGGTGGGTGGTCAAAGGTTCTTTGTAGTCAGTCTTCCAGAATTGGGCGCGAGTCACACCCCATACAGTGTATCCTTCCTCAAACGAGACAAGTCAACTTTTGGCAGGAGTCACGGGTCTGAGAGGCAGTGGTAGCCTCTGTTGGGAACATAGAATCTCTTTAATTTTCCCTCAGCACATGATTGTGTTTATGTTGCCTTGCTGGGTATGATTATAGATTGCAGCAGTGATGGTCATCTCTGTAGTGTGTACTTCCTGAGCCATCCCATGAGAGATCAGGCACTACTATATATCTATCACAATGGCTAAAATGAAAAAATAGAAAATACCAAGTGTTTGTGAGCATGTGGAATAACTGGAATGGTCACATTTTGTTGGTAAAAATGTATAATGGAATTGCCACTTTGGAAAACTGGGAATTTCTAATGAATTTCAACATATACTATGCTAGTACTTAGTGTTTCCACCCCTTGGTAGCGACCCTTGAGAAAAGCGTACATAGTAGCTTTATTCATAATAACTAAAAACTATGAACAATTAAAACAAAAGAGTGACTGCTGAGTGATTCCATTTATGTGATGTTTAAAAACACGCAAAACAAATTTATGGCAATAAAAGAATGTTAATTTTCTGGCAGGTGGAGAGGACACTGTTGGCTGAGAAAAGGGTATGAGAGAATTTTCTAGAATAATGGAAATTTTCTGTATCTTGATCTGAGTGGCGATCATATGGCTTTATACATATGTAAAAAGTTTCACTGAGCTGTACATTTAAGATGTGTGTTATCATATGCAGATTATCCCCCCAAAATACTCTTTCCCAAAAAAGCATGTTTTGAACAGTTTGATAATCAATATGCAAAAAGTATATTTCTATGTATAAAAAAGAATGATAGTGAGAAATATTAAAAAGCTACCATTTAAACATAAAACTGTGACAGACTAAGAATAAATTTAATGAATGGGCAAGAACTTCTGAGGAAAAAATTAGAGGATATTATTGAGACACATTAATGAGTATGTAAATAATTGGAAATGTATTATATTTTACAAATTGGAGCACTGACCTTTGTAATTTTGGGGGGCGAGGGTGGGTAGAGTGGGGAGGAACAGAAGGGGAGGAAGAGAATCTTAAGCAGGCTCTACATTCCAGTGCAGAGCCCCAAATGGGGCTCAATCTCATGACCCTGATATCATGACCTGAGTCCAGATCAAGAGTCAGGACTCTTAAGTGACTGAGCCACCTAGGTGCCTTGGAGGGCTGAACATTGTAAAAATGGTCAGTTCTCCTTAAACTAACTCATGGGTTTAGTGTGATTCTAATAATACTATATTTTCTTAAAAAAGGAAATCAACAAAATGTTTCCTTCACACCCTCCCTTTTTGTCTTCCTTCCCTTCCTCCTTTCTTTTTTGTTGGTCTACACAGCTTAAATGATATGTATGTTTTTCAGTGTATATGATGTTTCCCTAAACATACTTAGATGATTTAAAGTGGGATGTTTTCAACATTACTGTGATAATGCAATTTAAGTAATTTAAATTTTAAACAACACCACCAGCATAATAAAACTAGCATAATAACCCAAAAATCAAAATCAGTACAATAAAAACTTAATAGGAAGGTGAACATCTGTCATAAGTAAGTGCTTTAAATATTCCATATAGTGTGTGGGATCAAAAGAGCAAAACGTTTTGTCATCCTTTTATTTTGCCGCATGGTCATGACCAGTGTTGGAAAGATAAGAAAAGCAGGTGATGGGTAGTGGGAATTAGTTTTTGATTTGTGGCTTTGGGGTTGCCTCTTTTGGCATGCTATATTTTGTTATAAGCTATTTTTGAGCTCTGAGATTTGCAGTGCTAGTTTTTTTCTCTACTGACAGACTTAATACCTGGATTTGTAGCTATTGCATACTTTCTATTTCATAGCCTTGGTAGTATTAGTGGCTTTACTTTGGTGAGACGAGGGAAGGAATCTTTATGTAGCACTTGGCTTTATAGAATGTTTATATTCATCTTGGCGGTACTGGACTACAGAATGGGAATGGGGGCTTGGGAATAGAGTAGTATTTGTGCTAGAAGTTGGGCTTTTGCTAAGAAAGAAAAAGAAAGAGCGAAAAGGCAGCAACATCTAATATCTTCATTATCCATTTACTTCAGACTTGGTTTAGCCTCTGGTATTTATCATGTACGCTTTAGAAATGAAACAGCTCTGTGTTTCGACCTCCAGATGCTGAGTAATAAATAATTTTGATGCAATGTGATAAATGTACTTATAGGATTTTAGGAGCCAGGAAGATGTGTTGGGAAACTTAAGTATGTTGTAAGTCCCTGGTGATACAAAACTCTGTTATAAGCTCTAAATCACGAAGATCACAAAGTCATGGCATTCATTCATCCACATCTTTTAGATGATAGTTCTGCCATATGGTATGGTTAAGGAATATTAAAATTAACCTATCTCTTTAAACCCCATCTTTTTGTTATAATGAATGATGAGATCTACCATTTGACTGAATTGAAGATACCTCTTATATATGACCAGTGGTGCTAATTCTTCTGTCCTGTTTGTGGTATTGTTGCTACTTTTTCCGGAACTCATGGCTTGTTTCAGTTCATTCATCTCTAATTACCAAGTTGGAAATAGGTTTCCTTTATTTATACTTCTAAATACACACATACATTACAAAAAGAACAAAATTGTTGTGAAAACACTCATTATAAAAGTCAATAAAAAATTAAATATACCTTCTTATATACAGCAGTCTTTTGTATTACATTAGCCTTTTGTGTACTATGTATTAACTTTTCTCTTTTGAGCATAAACTAGTTGCCTTGTACAAAATCAGTTTGTTCCTGTTTATTCTTATTATATTATGCTGATCAGTACAGCTTGACCATAAAAAGTCTTTCAGGTTGGCTTTTTTACTTTTTATCTTCCCCTTAATGTTCTTGGAAACTCAGTGTCAGTGGAATGTTCTAGATAAATTCTGATTTTCTTCTGTCCCGATTCATCTACTAAATATCTTCCAAGGAGTTGTGGTACCTTTTAGTGGCAAATAGTTTATAAGAAAAAGTCTCCTAGGGGCTGTGATTGCATGTGAAAGCTGATTTTTGGGCAGAGTACTGCCACTAATATTGGATCAGTTGTAATAGTTTACGGAGGTGTAAACTGTTCATTTTTAAATGTGTGACTGTACTTCAATCTTTGCATTGTAACATAACATTTTGTTGTTAACCAGCTATTTTTTGGGATGTGGTTTCTTTGGCAATCAATGAAATCCTGTATTCACATAAGTTACTTTAAATAATTATAAGTTTGAAAAAAAAAATAATTATAAGTTTGAATCCTACTGCCTTATATCTAGTATCATGTTGAGAATAATGCTGTTAGCAAAAAGAGTATAATTTGCTTTGTCCCCATAATTAAGGGATATAGCTATATTAATTTGATATTAATCTGATAGGGCAAAACCTTTAAAATAAAGATGATATAGCATGAATGAGATCTTCTTAAGCCAAATGTTGGAAAAACTCATTGTTGTTGAGGTTTTTTTAAATTAACATAAAATTGATTAAGACACCTGAGTATTACTTATGCTTATTTAGAGTAGTTAATAACATATGTCTTGAGCAGGCAAAATGCTTTGCTAGTTCAGATGTGGGAATCAGGATTTTACAGCATGTTGCAACATGAATAAGAGCAAGAACAGCATGTGAATGCTACTGTAAGCAAAGCAGCATTATTCTTGCCATGTTTACATGTATTTAAAGTATTCTGTAGGTAAGCTTATTTTGGAGAGTTAAACCTTTTATTATTCTGATATGAATATAGGTCAACTTTTGGGTGAAGAAGTAAACACGTAGTCTCTTTAGTTAGCTGTCATAGAGTGATAGATCTCTATAACTGAGAGGAATCCTAGAATTTACCTTAGCTTTTTTCTTTCTTTCTTTTTTTTTTTTTAATAGCAAAGGGATTTAATGGTCAGGAGTAAAAGTGCAATTTGTCTCGTTTTTAATTTTTCCTGATGATTCAAAGTAATTGTTACAGAAGACGAGTCATTATGCTATTTTGTAAATATTTACTGTAGTGATTTCTTAGAAAACTTAACCTTGGTGCTGTATTCCTGTACTAAACCTTGAATTTGTTGAAACATAATACATTTTCTGTTTTATAGCACTGTCTTTGTGCATTTGAGATTTCCTTTTTTCCTAGGAAAAAAGAGTGCATTTCACTTGGTGTGTTTGCCATTGCTATATTCTTAAAGAAAACTAATGTCTACTTGAATAAAGTTAGTGTTTGATAGTGCTTTCCCACATTCACTGTCCAGAGCTTAACTAATTAAAATCCTATTTGTGGTATGTTATTTCCTACTGTGTGGCATGAAATTAATACTGTATTTTTCTTTTTTTCATGATTTTCTCCCCATTGCTTAAAGAGTTCTTGAAGCCAGCATAGCGGAAAATAAAGCATGTTTAAAGAGAACACCTACAGAAGTTTGGAGGGATTCTCGAAACCCTTATGATAGAAAAAGGCAAGACAAAGCTCCTGTTGGACTAAAGAATGTTGGCAATACTTGCTGGTTTAGTGCTGTTATTCAGGTAAGGATTTTTATGAAGATCTTACTTGGGGGTTAGCAGTGGAAAGTGGGTTGGGTTGTGTTTCAGATTGTGTACTTTAAACATAAATGCAGGCAAGGTTTGAATATGCCCTTCTGTCTAAGGAACTAATTTGTAGATTATAGGACTCCTCACTTCTCCCTTGTCCTTATCCCCAGTTTGGAGTTTTGACAGGAGAGCACTGCCTATGCCTTTCACTTATTTGGAATTAATTTCTCCTCCCTCCCTGCTAGTAGGAATTGTTGTCAGAGTGGAAAGAGTGAAAAATGTTTTTTGTATGTAATTCTCTGCAGATTTTGAGGAGATAACCAAGATATGAAATAGGATCTGAATTTATTGTTGTTGTTAATCAAATCATGTTTTTTTATATAATGGAAAATGTTATTAATAGAATTATAGTCATTTAATATAAGGAGGCATTTTGTTTGAGGAAGGTATAGACTGACATAATTCTCAAAGCATATGTGAGAATGATGTAAGAATAAATACTGATAATTAAAAGTAACACTTTTTTAAACTTAGAAGGCCTTTACGAAATGTAAATCCTTATTCTAAAATGAAAATTTTTTGTATGTATAGTTATGTATCTTAATATGCACTAGTTTTCTTGTTTTTTTAGTTCTTTTATGAGATAGGAGTATTGTCATGAATTCTTTACCATTTTCAGTTAGACATTGATAATGTTATCCATCAGATTATAAAATATTGAATTAAATGATCTCCTTAAAACAATCTATGAGTAATAACATACTCTTTATTATTAACCGTTAGGAAAATATTTTAAGTGGTGTTTTGCTGATCCTAGCTTTTGTTCTACTTTTCAAAGTTTTGGTGTTTTTTTGGGTGGGGAGGAGAATGGACTGGAAAAAATTGCTTGTTCTATTTGAAATTGAGGTAATTTTACTGATTTCTAAATTTTACCTTAATGTAGTGGCTGTTTAACTGGTAGTGTTCTAACGTAGGCTAGTATAGGGTTCTTGGGATTATTGTTACTAATATATATATTTTTAAATCACTTCTTTGAGAAATCTGGAAACCTAGAAGTGACCTCTAGCCTTGAAAAGTTTGGGTTATAATGAAGATCATTGGCTTTGGTGTGTGGAAATACGTCATACTTCAAGTTTTGGAAAATTGTGGGTGGGCAGAAAAATTTGTCAAAAGATCACTTCAGGTTTTTTTTTTTTCTTAATGTAATTTTATTGTATGCTATTTAAGTAGCATTTCATTTTCATCTCTAGCAATTAAAATTTTTTATTTTTCTCATTTTGTGAAATTATTGTTTAATTCCACAGATATCATCTGAGATATAAAAGTTTATCATCATAAATGGAATTTTTCACCTATGAAAGAAAAGTTGGGCAGGAAATCTCTGTTAGTGTTGGAAGTTTCTTATTGTATTTTCCAAGTGAATTGGAACTTGTTCAAACTATGATGTAAATGTACTGTAAAGTTTCAATTACAACATTTTCTCAGGCATGGAATTTACTTAGTTGGCAGGACTAGTGTGAAACAATTGGGACTTCTTTTCCTTATATGTACATCAGCCAATTATAGAAATTTATGTGGATAATAAGCTTCTAACAGCAAAATAGGTAGTAGGCACAGGCTACAGAGGGTATAGCTTTATACTTGTTTTACTTAGGAACTGGGACCAATATTTTGGGAGAAAAATATCAGAAAGGGAGACAATATCAGAAAGGGAGTATAAGCAAAGAGAAGATGGGACAGAGGTTGGCTTAAATAATTTTTTGGATGCTAGCAATATTGGCCTGACTATCCTAGATTGGGCGTTAACCCCTTATCTAGTCAGGAGTATTTTTATCCAGGAATTTACACCTAGAAAGGAATATTGGGGGTTGATTTTTCTCCACTAGGATATCAGTGAATGAAGTAGCTACTTAGAAGTATACTCCTCTCTTGCTAGTTTGGGGTATAATTCATAGATTCTCATGGTGACCTTTGGTACCTTTCTCATTTGGATGCCTCTGAGATGCTCAGAAGTAAGGTGTTCATCCTTCTCGGTTTGCCTTGTATAGCTCCAGTTTACTTCTATTATAGACCTACTGTGCCTATTATTAAGTCTTCAAGCTCTCTTTCATACTCAGAAGGGTTGTGAGTTGCAAGATAAAGGATATGGGTCCCTTACTCAAAAGTCATATAACTCCAGGTTCACTAAAATACGAGCATCCTGAAGGCAGAGAACACATCTTCTAGGTTCTTGTTTTATACCAATATATAATACAGTGTTGGACTATAGATGCTTTTATCACCCTAATGATGAATGGAATTGAGACGATGCTGCAGGTTTTCAAAAGATGTTAAGATACCATTTAATATATTTATTCACATTATTTGCTCTTAAATCTTAAATTTTCATAAAAGAATGTAAGTACCTAGTTCAAAAAGAAAATAAAAAATTCCACAGCAATAAAAGGCTTATAATGAAAAACAGTAGTAATCTGCCCCAAACCTCCCTGCTTCATAGTTCTGCTTCTTAATAGCAACTACAACCAGTTGTAGCTGTTTTTCCTTTTATCTTCATTTTCCTAAATGACATGCATTCCTAATGAGATAAATGTGGATTTAGTTTTGTCATTTCACTTACCCAGAATTGCCTTTCCTTTCATTCCCAACATAGTTATATCATAAGTTTAAGATAGTTGGAAGTCAGTGTTTACATTTTCTATGACTTTGTAAATATTACAGTGATTTACTGGGAGTACCCCTTGGTAATCCTTTGTTTTCCTGGTGTTGTCAGGAAAATACCTTTGTTTTCTTTATATTTTCTATATACTTATTCTTAAAATTTTCTAAATACATCTCTGTTATGGTCTTATTAATATGTTCTATATGTGTAAACATATTACTCTCTCTATTTCTCTCTCTCTTTCTGTCTTCTTACCACGGAAGTTTTCTCCGTCTCAAGTCCAAGCTGGATTCCTGTTCTTTGTGTTTTAAGCACTGATTGCTGGCTTGCCAAAGCAGGCCTGAGAGAAAGGAGATTGTGGGAAGGTTGATTGAGGATCACTTTGCAAAGTTTTACTTAATCCTCCTATTTGTAGCCCTGAATCTTTATTCCCTCTCACACACACTATGACTGATTTTTCTGACCCTAAGTCAGTTCAGTTCAATTATATCCAAAGACTAAATATCCTATATCCCACAGAAGGAGGTGGTATTTGTCTGACCTTTCTGTATTGGGAAGGACATGGGGATTTAACTGCTCTGTATACAGACTTCTGTCTTTTAATCATGCCATGTGTTTTCAGTTCCTACCTTACCTTGAACTTTTGTGATACTATTCCTTTTTTTTTTTTAATCCACTAAGGAGAATTGATCTTGCTTCTCCACAGTATCTTCATTATAAACAGTTTATATCCCTTTGCTCTCTTGTTATCACTCTTTGTTTTCCACAAGTTATTTGAAATCTCATTTCTTATAGCTTTCTGTTATTAGCAAGAGTTCAGCCAAATTCCATTTTACCAAATGCTCTTCAGAATTTTTACAAATACCTTTTAACTTTGAACTGAATGAAAGGGTACTTGTTTTCAGGGTGCATTAGTCACAAACACAATTTAGGCAGTAGTGACAATTACCCTTTCCCATCTTTCTTTAAGAAATATGTTGAACAATACTATTACAACTGTGATTGAGGATATAGAGTGTTAGTGACTTAAAAACATTAATTTCCATGATTTATTTTAATGGCTACAAGTTCTACTTTGTGTAATAGCTTATTAAGTAGTTTTAGACTGTATACCTGCTCATATTTTGCTGGAACCTGAGCCCGTCAAACCAAAACAACAGGAACAAATCAACTTTTGAAGACTATGTCACATAACACTAAAGCAGTTTGGGATTTTGAGGCTAAGGTCTGAGAGAACAGGATTTTTAGAATAAACTTCATATGTTGGGTTGATTTTATCCTTGAAGCAATTTCAGAAGTGGCCGCTGAGTGGCTGCAAAGGTAAGCAAAGTTTTGTACAGACTTGGAGTAGTAGTTAATACTTTCATTCAATTCTAGAGGGCTAGAACCTTGGATTAATGAGAACTGAAAATAGGCCAGGCTTCATAGTTTTTGAATCCCAGCGTTATCTCAGAATTGTTGGGATTAAGTTGATCTGGGATTGCAGATGGCCTCAGTTTTGCTGCCTGCCAGAAAGAAATGCAAATTCTGTTAGAAGGTAATATTACCTAGAATTTAGAATTTTCTCCACTTTTCACATAAAAATAAATGCTTAGTACTCAAATCCGTTATAGTCAGTCATACCAGGAAATAAGCTGTATCCAGGCGTATCCAGAGATTAAGCTAAAATAACCAGTAATATGAAACCTGAAATTTAGATTGTTGTAACAACTATTAATATGCTCAAGGAATTAAAAGCAAGATTGAGAATTTCAGTAGAAAAGTAAACTACTAAGAAAAAGCAAAATAGAAATTTTAGAACTGAAAAATAAAGGTGAGAAATCAATGGGTGACTTTAGCAGTACATTTGACACAATTGAAGAGAGAATTAGTCAACTGAACAATTGGTCTGAAGAACATTTTCAGACTAAAGGCATGAAATACAGATAAGAGCATGTAAGAGATACTTTGGGCTTGGTGAATAGTTCTAACATGGTGTATTTATGGTTCCAGAGGGAGAGTAAAAAGGGAACAGGGCAAAAGAAAAAAAAAAAAAAAAAAAGGATGACTGAAGAGATTCCTGAGAATATTCCAAATCTAATAAATGAGATCAAGCCACAGATTCTGGAAGCAGTAGGAATCAAGTAGCATAAATATAAGGAATACTATGCCAAGGCACATCATAATAAAATGGAGAAAACGATAGACAAAGAGAAAATCCTAAAAGTAGTAAGGTGGAAAAGATGTACAGGCATACCTTGAAGATTACCTGGGTTTTGTTCCATACCATCACAATAAAGTGAATCTCTTAGCAAAATGCAGCAAATGCATTTTTTGGTTTCTCAGTGCATATAAAAGTTATGTTTACACTATTGGGTGTACAGTAGCATTACATTAAAAAAACAATGTATATGCCTTAATTAAAAGATAATTTATTGGGTCTTATTTCAATATTGATGGCTTCTAACTGACTAGGATGATGTGTGCAGAAGGTTAGGGTAGTTGTGGCAATTTCTTAAAATAAAATGGTAGTGAAGTTTGCCACATCAGTTGAATCTTCCTTTCACTTGAACACTTAGGGGCCATTGTAGGGTTATTAACTGGTCTAATTTCAGTATTACTGTGTCCCAAGAAATAGCGAGGCCTGAGGAGGAGAGAGATAAAGGAATGGACAGTTGGTGGAACAGTCAAACAGTTAACAACATTACTGCTTAAGTTTGCTGTCTTTTGGGGCATGATTTGTGGAGCCCCACAACAATTACATTAGTAACATCAAAAATCCCTGATCATTGATCACCATAACAAATATAGTAATAGTGAAAAATTACCAAAATGTGACATAGAGACACAAAATGAATAAGTGCTATTGGAAAAATGGTGCTGGTTGACTTTCTTGATACAGGGTTGCCATAAAACTTCAATTTGTAGAAAACACCATATCTGTAAGACATGTCAAAGTGAAGCACAGTAAAACAAGATATGCCTGTATTACCTCTAGAAAGAAACAGAACTTGACTAACAGCTAGCTGACTTGTCAATCAATAGAAATTCTGTCATTAAAGTGCTAGAAAAAATAACTGGCTATCTAGAATTCTCCAACCAGCAAAAATTGTACAGAAATGAAGAAAAACAATTTTTACTGTAACAGAAGCTAAATACTTCATCACCAGCAGACCTACACCTGAAGAAATTCTGATTTTTCAGGAAGGTATTCAGGAAGGAAGAAAATGTTTTCCAATGGGAGTTTAGAGCAAAGAGGTAGGATTGGGATTATCCTATTTTGTCATTTTTCTCTTTCCTATTTGAATTTCTCCTAAAAGCAGTAAGTTAATAAATTACACAAGAAGATCAACATTTTTGTTAAAATAGGCTTCTAGGGGCACCTGGGTGGCTCAGTGGGTTAAAGCCTCTGCCTTCAGCTCTGGTCATGATCCTGGGGTCCTGGGATCGAGCCCCGCATCGGGCTCTCTGCTAAACAGGGAGCCTGCTTCCTCCTCTCTCTCTCTCTGCCTGCCTCTCTGCCTACTTGTGATCTCTCTCTGTCAAATAAATAAATAAAATCTTAAAAAAAAAAAAAATAGGCTTCTATTAGATGATCTGGCCCACCTGTACTCTAGTACAAGTGTTCAGAGCACTTTTGAGCTAGGCTAAGCTAAGCTATGATGTTTGGTAGGTTAGGAGTATAAAATGCATTTTCAGCTTAATGATATTTTAAACTTGGGGTGGGTTTATCTAGATGTAACCCCATTGTAAATCAAGATCTGAATTGCTAGTCTTGTTCTTCTTGAAATTTGCCATTGATTCTTTGATGTACTTCAGAGTTTTCTGTGGCACCTTTTATCTTTGTTGAGAGACTTCTTAGGTACTTTTTAAAATTCCACCATTACTCCGATACACAGCTATGTTTGAAAGCACATGCTTCTCGGCTCTTTTTTCATTTTGACTGCATATTCTCCACTTTCCATACTATTGTTATTTTGTCAGAGATTCAATATGTTTTATTTTTCTGTGGCCTGTCTTCCTTGTGTCTGCACGTAGTGGATGCTTCATAAATTTTTATTAAGTGAATAAATGGATTATCTCATGTATTCATATTGTTTAGTTAAATACTTACAGGTTGCAAGATAACCAAAATATTTTTCTATAGTTTCCGTTACCAGCTTTATGATATTCCTTTCATATTTAGGTCTTTAAAGCACGTCCATATCTATATAGATCTGTATTTGATTCTCTTTCTTTATATATAGTGGGCCAGTTTTCCCAACACCCAGCTCCTAAACAAAACCTTGTTTTATCATTGATTTGTGGCATTACCTTTATCTTCTATCATATTGGCTCACACAGCTTTGCTAAGACCTTGTACATTATTGCCTCCTGTACAGTGATTTTCAAGGTTTATAATTGTGACTCCCAGAAAGGAATACGTATTACATTGTAAAGCACTTGACACATATATGTATGTGTAAAATATATACAGTGAAAATTTTGCAAGCAGTATTCTGTGGTGCATTTACTATGCATGACATGCTTTAATATTTTCAATTGTATTTTATTTCATTTTTTTTTAAACGGATATTCACCATGATGACAATGAATTACAAGCTATAGATTAAAAAACAGTTCTAGAAAGCCTTTCCATGGGCATCTTTCGTATGCTGTCATACTCTGTGAGATCAATATTATTGTATGTTGGAGTCAAATTTCTATTATTATAATATGTGTGTCCTTTCTAGACTGTTGTGTCTCCATGAGCATAGAGATAATACATAATTTCTTTATGTCTTTGTCACTTAGCAACTAGCCCATAAATATATTTGTACTATATTTTTGTAGAATTGATACCTCAAGATAACTCAATAAACATGTCTAAAAAGTTCTAGACTTTGCATTTGTCCACCTTTTTTTTTTTTTTTGAGGAAACTGTTTATTAAGCACCTAAAGAAAGACAGCCTTTAATAATATCATATACAGTAGATATTTTGAATTGTCCACATAACATTTTCTGCTTTCCAGTACAATAAGTATTGTTAGTGATCAAGAATAGTGTGTTAATATATAAGAAATTTGACGTTTTCTTTGGGAGCTAATAGGTCTTGTGCTAGTGGCAACAATCGTCTAAGTAGTATAGTCAAAAATAAATCTCTGAGACCAGTCATATTTTTATGGTTTTGTTAGTAGAATTTTCTCTTAGTTTTTTTTAAATTGTTGTTCTTTTTCAGTCATTATTCAATCTTTTGGAATTTAGAAGATTAGTTCTGAATTACAAGCCTCCGTCAAATGCTCAAGATTTACCCCGAAACCAAAAGGTAAAATTATGAAAGATTTTTAAGCAGAATATGGAAAAAAAAAAATATATATATATATATATATATACATATATATCTCATCCTGTTCTTTTATTTGTGCTTGACTTGGGGGTACTTTGTCTCTTCAAATCTGGAACTGTTAAATTTGGATATCAACCCATTAATCTCAGTTACTACAGTAACTTTCTATTCTTCATCAGTATATTATAAACATGAATTTTTTTCTTCACATGTGTGTCAGTAATATGTCAGTTTTTTTGTGTCACTTTAGTAATTGCTTTTTTCTTTTTTTGGGGCTGTCAAATTTCAGTAAACTTTATAGGTTTTAATTTATAAATCAAGGTCTTTCTTCAGTTGCCTCCTGAAAAATTTAATGGGAATAAAAATTTTTTTCAACTATTTGTATAGATGAGCCTTTTAAAAGATTAGTTTTGTGCTGGTTGTCTTTGCAGTGCAAATCTATAACTTCTATTTTGTAAGTTAATGCCGTTAGGCAATATAATGTGACAGAGTGCACAGATAATCTGGGCTAGATTGCCTGGGTGTTCTGGCTGTGGACCTAGGGTTTGACCTGTCTATTTAGTTTCCTTATCTGAAAGCTGTAAATAATAATAGTTTTTATTTTATAGAGTCATGAGGATTAAATGACGTAAAACATACAAAGGGTTTAGAAGTGCCTAGTACGCAGTACGTGCCTCAGATGATGTTACTTACTGTATTCATATTAGCTTTTCAAAGAAGGACTGATGCAGAAATTTATACTTAGTGAGAAAAGTTAATTATGGAGATGATGTATATAAATGTTTAGGGCTTTAGGTACCTTGTCATAAAGAAATTGTAGCCCTAAAGGGGACTGGTTTCACAAAGATGTTAAAATTTTAGGTTTCAGTAAAGTGGTGAACTTTGTGTGACATAACTGTAAGAATGATACATAATTAAATCATGTTTTTTTTTAAATATTTATTTATTTGACAGAGAGAGAGAGAGAGATCACAAGTAGGCAGAGAGGCAGGCAGAGAGAGGGGCGGGGGGAAGCAGGCTCCCTGCTGAGCAGAGAGCCCGATGTGGGGCTCGATCCCAGGACCCTGAGATCATGACCTGAGCCAAAGGCAGAGGCCCAACCCACTGAGCCACCCAGGCGCCCCTCATGTTTTTCTTTTAATGTGTAATTTGAAAACCACTTGTTCTACAAACATGGAACATTTATAATACAAGCTAGTGGGAATGTAACAATTTATAGCTTGCTTTTGCTATAATCTCTGAGCTAGAAAGCATCAGGCTGGTAAACAAGCCATTTTCGAAAAGGGAGTCAACATCACTTGACAGCCCCATGACAGACCTTCAGAGAAATTAAGCAAAGCCCCTTCACTCATTACATTTTTCCATGAAACTTTTTGGACTATTGCTTCTCTTTATTGCAGCTTGTTAATAATCACTGTCTCTCTTCTGATATCTCAGTTGAAGTAGATTTATAATTTATATGACATTATTTGGAAATAGTGCTTCTAATTATATATTCATATGTATCTTGACCTTTTCTTTTTTGTTTCTGGATTTTAGTGCTTTACAAAGTTAATTTATTTTATTCTTTAAAATGTTGAGTAAGACCAAGTCAATTTTATATTTCTATTTAAAAAATAATTGTGATGTCCATTCTTACATAACAGAGCTAGTTTTAAGATTGTTCAGCTGATTACTAGGAAAATATATAAATCCAATCTTCAACACCTTTCTGGAGAAATTTGTTTTCTTGTAGTGGAAGGGGCAGCATGTCCAGGGGTCCCTTCAAGTTAAGGAGTCAAAAGGATCTCTACTTCCATTCTGAAAAGGATACTTATTTAGAAGAAATCTGTGCAGTTTTATAAAAGATGGTTCCATAGATGAGGTTATTCTTTAATCTGGCATGGTGGCATCAATACATGCTATAACTTGACATTTCTAAACAAACAGGTGTGACCTAGAGTAGCTATCAGCCACTGATTGGTGCTACATTCAACTGAGGTGATAAAAGACACAGGTTTTTGAAAAGGTATTAATGTGACTTCTTGCCACTTATCATTTAATAATAAATTTATATGCAACTAACGTAATGTTTACTGCTACACTGAGTTTGAAAAATAATGTGCTAAGATATAGAATACTGTGGGGATCACTTTGGTCAGATCACAGGGATGTCATTTGCATGCATTGCTAATTAGGATTTTTTTTTAAGATTTTTTTTTTTTAAGATTTTATTTATTTATTTATTAGAGAGAGCACAAGCACAGGCAGACAGGGGCAGCAGAGGCAGAGGGACAAGCAGGCTCCCCGCTGAGCAAGGAGCCCGATGTGGGACTTGATCCCAGGACGCTAGGATCATGACCTGAGCCGAAGGTAGCCGCTTAACTAACTGAGCCACCCAGGCGTCCCTTAAAGATATTTTTTATCAGTAGGTGAATCAGTCATGAATATTACATACATATTGAGTGAGAAAAGAGATGTAGTTTTTGAAGTCAGTTGGTATTTTAGGTAGGCTTGGTTATTTTAGAGGTTGAAACTAATTTTATACATAAATACTTATCGTGCTTTTTGTAATTTTAATGTCTAGGAGAATTGCGAGGTTACTAGAAATTTACAGATGGGTTCTCACTGTAAATACCTCATCCCTCCCTAAACTCCCACACATAGTGTCTTTTCTCTTAAAAAGTCACAAACTGATGACAAAATATGTTAAATGTTGAGTAAACAAAGATGCATAAGTTCATAATAGAGGTAATGTCCATATAAATAGCTAAAGCCTTATTACTCATAAATTTATATTAATTAAAGTCTCGATTTAAGGGCAGATATTTTCAAATAAACAATATTTCCACACTTTCCACTACTCATAGATGAGAAGCATATGAACAGGGAGAATGTTGAATACCAGTGAGCAAATACTTGAAGGAGTTTTGAATTTTACACATAAGGGCATTTTGGAATTTTTTTTTTTTTAGCTATGAATAAAGTAACAAGATTGGATTTATAAGTTTCAGTAAATCTTAAAGGATTCAAAGCATACAAAGTATGTTTTCTGACCACAGTGTAATTAAGATGGAATTTGACAACAGAAAGGTATTTAGAAAGCAGAGGCTTTAACCCACTGAACCACCCAGGTGCCCCACACACAAAGAATTTTAATCCAAAAAATAATTCTCAGAAATATCCCAAATTTCCTGAGAAAAATTTCTCTTTTATCACCACAGCTACATCAGTGCAGTTTCTTGAGGCATTCCTTTCTAAGGAACAAGGATGAAATATATGGCTTTTGAAAAATAAATGAATTTCTGCTGAGAAGCATATTGGAAAAGTAATATAATATAATATATATATAAGACAATAAGACATTTTGGCTCTCAGCCAATTTCCATGGCTAGAAAATATTTTTGAATTTCAAAAGGCAAAACTGTAATTGATGTTAAATGCAGCTCCTGAATATTCTGGGGACAACTGTTTCTACATTGATTATATTATTTTGGACAGCAAATATACACATATACATATACACCTGTACAGTTTTATGATGTTGAGAATACCAACCATATATACTCTTGGAAATGTTTTTTCTAATATTTAAATAGACATATAAGCTTTATCTGTTAAAATTGTTATTGCAAGAGCTAACTATAGTAAGAACTGCTTGTTTTTTACCATAAATTATTTCACTGAGGTGTCCCTCTTGCTTTAAAATAAATTGTTCATGATTGATAATATTGGGTTGTTGGTTTTTCTGAAGGGTTTGGTGAGATCAGATGTTCGTAAGAATTGAATGCCTGCTTTGTGTAGCAGAAAGTTGCGGAAGAAATACAGAAGTTCTTGTGTTTGAGAAGTTTACAGTCTTATTGAGAAACAAAAGTTGAGATTTCAAAGGAAAGCTTGAAGGATGATACATTAGTTTAATATTAGTATCTACTCTAATTACTTATTAGACTAATATTATCTGATAATTCAGGTCATCCCACAAAAGTACCAGGTGGTGATTCATTGCTGAGTGGAAGACATTCGTTTTAACAGATGTGGAGTGTGAAGGAATCATTGACTTGGCAGGGTCTGGGAAAGCTTCATGGAGGAGGAGGGCTCTTTGTTTAAATGGCCTTATTGAGGAAAAGTCCTTAAAACAGTGCCTGGCACCAAGTTAGCACTCATTGAATGTTGGCTGTTGTTATTACTGTCCACAGCAGCTGGGCTTTGCTGAATGGAAAGGATTATAATAAATAGACTTGAATGAGGAGAGGATATTCTTGGCTGGGTAATAACGTGATTAGCTATGAAAATGTGGCGTTTGTGCTGAAATTGTGAGCTAAGCCTAATCCTCTGCTGTTTTCACCCTGGAGCCCTTTGAGTGTCCTGGGTCACAGCATTCTTCTTTAATTTTGATGTAGGGGTACTGGACTCCTCCCTAATTGATATTAGTTACATTTTTGGTCTATTAGAATGAATATCTGTTAACCAGTAAAGATTTTATTAATCTTCACTTAAGGTTTTGCCCCCCCAATAGGAGCATCGGAATTTGCCTTTTATGCGTGAGCTGCGGTATCTATTTGCACTTCTTGTTGGTACTAAAAGGAAATATGTTGATCCATCAAGAGCAGTTGAAATTCTTAAGGACGCTTTCAAATCAAATGACTCCCAGCAGGTAGCTCTTTTGTACTTACTTATTAACATTTGTGTTTTATTTAATCTGATCCTTCCTTAAGCAGTTTTTTCAGAGACACATGAGAATTGAAGAATTCAATTTGTTATTATTATTATTTATTATTATTATTCAATTGTTATTCCTCTTTATTAAAAATAAGTTGTAGCCCTTTAAAACATTGTTTATTTGGAAGATTTACTTTAAAGTTAAGAAAAAAGTAACAGTGTTCTTGAAAAGTGTTAAGATAAATGAAACTGTAATTTATATTGTGATAGAAATTAATTAGTGAAAACATTGGATAAAATTAGGAATGTTCACCAATGTTAGTTATAAATCTTCACGAATGTGTGATAAACCCAAGGCCAGTGTAGTATACATGGTTTTGGTATCCCTATTTTTGTTGGCATCAAGTAGTTTCCTTAATTACAGAGAACTCTGAACTGCATTAACTTTGTTATTGTTGCTTTTATTTTCCAATCTTTGTATAGATCTCATGTTAAGATCCTTACCTTAATTACATCTTCAAAGACTCATATTCTAAATAAGATTACATTGTGAGGTCCCAGGTGGACATATATTTTGGCGGGCCACTATTTAACCCAGTACAGTTGGTATGGATATTTATAACTGGATTTTTGTGCTGAGCTTAGTTGTCTTTAACTATATGGCTTTGGAACAATTTCCTTAAGTTTCTTAGATCCAAGTATCAACATTTAAAAAAAATTTATTTAAGCCTTTTATTTATTTATTTGACAGAGTGAGAGAGCACAAATGGGGAGCATTAGAGGGATAGGAAGAAGCAGTCTCCCTGCTGAGCAGGGAGCCTGATTCTGGGCTTGATCCCAGGACCCTGGGATGATGACCTGAGTGGAAGGCAGATGATTAACCATCTGAGCCACCCAGGCACCCCAAGTTTCAACATTTTGCATTTTAAAGGTCAATGGATTGACCCAGCTGCTCTTTAGAAAACTTCTAGCTAGAAAAATATATGATAGTAGATTTGTTTAATACTTGGGGGTTTTTGATAAATAAAGGCGATTGTTTACACTGATTCATCTGTCTTTGATGAACCAGTCTTAGTAGGATTGGTTTATTTTTTTCTCCTTAGGTTTTGGGTGAAACAGTTTTCTGTGTTCTACCTCACATTACTGAAAGAATTATAGTAGTTGATGAATACAGCTGCCACTGTCTATTCCTGTTTTTCCATGTTAGGGGAACTAGCACTGAAGGAAGGGATGGCAAAGGGTGATGTAAGTGCTAGTTCTGAATGGAGAATTCATTTGAAGGTCATGATATGGTAGACTCAATAGTCAGGGAGTCAGTGATTAATTAGACGAAACCTTCCAGTTTAACATACCTTAGTAAAAGTGGATGTGGCTGAAAAAGTTGTGTGTAAAAGTTGAATTAAGAAAATGAATTGCTGGGGCGCCTGGGTGGCTCAGTGGGTTAAAGCCTCTGCTTTAAAACCTCTGGGATCGAGCACCCCATTGGGCTCTCTGCTCAGCAGGGAGCCTGCTTCCTCCTCTCTCTCTGACTGCCTCTCTGCCTACTTGTGATCTCTGTCTGTCAAATAAATAAATAAAATCTTAAAAAAAAAAAAGAAAATGAATTGCTGAAAAACGTGTCTTCCTTCTAAGAAACCAGTAATAATCTTTAAATAATGAAGAACTCTTTGGTAATGTGGCTCCTTTATTTTATAAGATTTGTTAGAGAACTCTTTCGGGAGTAATAATTATTTTTAAAAATCTCATTTGTAAATTAGAATTTATATATTTGTGTATGTATATAAAATATTGTGTATATTATATATAACATAATAAATTTATGTTTATTTTCCCATAGCGAAACCTAATCACTGTGATTATCGATATGATGCTTATTTTTGTCAGATACTGATTTTATTCTCTGGTTAGGTTAAGAATATTTCTTGTATTTGATATTGATATTGAATATTTCTTGTATTTGAAACATTTCGTATGATATTTTTGTGAGGAGTCACTAATTTATGTTTGAGGTGACTGGCTGTAAGTTTTATGTTGCAGTATTTAGAATTTTTATTAGTAGGCTGAAATATCAACAAGACTTATTTTTCTTTCCACAGCAAGATGTGAGTGAGTTTACACACAAATTATTAGATTGGTTAGAAGATGCCTTCCAAATGAAAGCTGAAGAAGAGACGTAAGTTACCATGAAATTTAGTGATGGGGTTTTAGGAGATTGATAAATAACACTCATTTTTTTTTCCCCTTTTATGTCTTTGTTTATGTCTATCAGTGTCTGTGGATAAACAGAAAACCGAGAGATGTTTGGGAACCCAGATGTTACCTGTATTGACAAGTTGTTTGAAGTTTGTGGACTAAATGCTGCGTAGCTTTAGAGTTCTATTGTAAGATTAAAATCTTGCCAGAAAGATCTAAAGAGCAACCCCTAAAAGGGCTAATTCCATATGCCCAGTTCTTTTCCTTGGACTCACTAGTCTCTTTTTCATGAAGAAGAATGGGTTAGCAGTAGGGCAGGATACCAGGAATGTTCCTTCTGATGAAGTCCTTTCAGGTGGAATCACAAAGACAAGGATAATGAAGTTTCTCCTTAACATTTCCTAGCTTTTTATTTTCTGTCCATCGGGTTGAACAAACAAGACTTTGGTTATTCAAAAGAAATTGTACACTTTCAGGATGGTCCTACTCCCATTCCTATGAGGCCACTCTCCTAAGACCAACCACTGGTTCCTTTGTGTATCTTTATGAAACGTTGGTAGATCATTTAGGATTTGCCACTATAGACGCTTTGGTCCAACAAGATGCAGGTAAAAGACCTGCCTAGAAGGTCTTCCTTCTACCTAGAAGACAGGTGGAAATCCAAGGCTAAAAATTCTCTCCCTTCCCTTTTTTATTTTTTTTTTTTTTTTTTTTTTTTTTTTTTTTTTTTTTTTTTTTAAAGATTTTATTTATTTATTTGACAGAGAGAAATCACAAGTAGGCAGAGAGGCAGGCAGAGAGAGAGGAGGAAGCAGGCTCCCCGCTGAGGAGAAAGCCCGATGTGGGGCTCGAACCCAGGACCTGGGATCATGACCTGAGCCGAAGGCAGCGGCTTAACCCACTGAGCCACCCAGGCGCCCCATACCTTTTTTTATTTTTAAATTACAGCTAGCTTTACTGTTCAGGAAAAACATTATAAAAGGCCTGCAATGAGACTAAAGTAAAAAATCTTATACAGTGTTAACCTACTTATACAGTGTTAATCAGTAAAAGATACCCTCAAATATTAATAGAGATTTCTTCCTTTCATTTTCCATTCTCGGGGGAAGTAAGTTCCCATATTATATTCCCTTGTTGTTGTTGTTTTTTTGTTTGTTTGTTTGTTTTTGTTTGTTTTCCGGAGAGAGAGGGACAGCAGAAGGAGGGACAAAGGGAGGGAGAGAATCTTAAGCAGGCTCCATGCTCAATGCCAAGGGTCTGATTCTTTGGGGCACTGGGTGGCTTAGTCGGTTAAGTGTCTGACTCTGGATTTCAGCTCAGGTCATGATCTCAGGTTCCTGAGATCCAGCCCCTTGTCAGGCTCTTTCCTTTGCATTTGCCAGTGCACACTCTATCTCTCAAATAAAAAAAAATAAATAAAAAAATCAGACACTTAACCGACTGAGCTTCTCAGGGCCCCTTCCCTTGATCTTTTAAGGTAAAGCCCAAAGAAATTTTATATTTGAAAATCTGGTTTGTTTTTTTTTTACCTCTGTGGGTGCAGGCTAATAAAAAATAAGAGTCACTTCTGAGTTTCTGAGTTTGTTCAGTCTCAGGTACAGGCATGTGATTTCTGTGCCTGCATAGAGCTGGGGTCCTGCAGCCGGTTCCCTCACGTGGCTGTGTATAGCGCCTTCAGTCCTTTGGATGCTCAGTTTCATGTGCTTGAATTCTAGATTTCAGAGGGTTATTAGGACCCATGTGGGCAACACTGAATTGTTTCTTACCTTTGAAACTTTAGAACTAAAGCAAAACTTCAATCCTTTAGCTCTCAGTCCAGCTATATAATACTCCTGGAACATTGTGCAGTCTAGACTCAAGTTGTTGCCAAAGTCTGTAGCAGAAATTTTAGGATATGTTGTACACAGCAAATCACTGGTTTTCATTCTGCCTGGATGCCTGTCACTGAGGGCCAATTGCTTGCCAACCATTATACGTGAACTTAAACGAAGTTGGGAGAAATCTCTGAAGAGGTTAATTATGGTGCTAAATCTACAGTGTTTGAGGGAAAAAGTTCTATTTTGGTAAATTTTGCCTTAAGAGGAGGTTATTTGAAAGCTGTTTCCTTCTTGGCATGTTTAGAAGTTTGTGATGCTGACGGCTCTGGTCCTCAGCTTCTATCTTGTCCACCGAAAGTTTCAGTTGCATTTTCCTTAATAGCTTCTTCAGTTTGTGGCTCTGAGTGTTACACTGAGTGACTTACTTTTGTGCCCCAGTGGTTGTGCCCGTTGCTTTTTGCTGTGGAATTGCTTAGGCCTGGGAGACTCACCTCTTACGTTAGTTTCTTGCTTCTCTCCACGTGAGCTTCTTTCTTCATGTTACTTTCATCTGGAAAATCTCCCCATCAGATTCTGGCATGAATCTGCTGTTGCTGCTTATGAAAGCTGAGTCCCCAGCATCCAGCTTTTGTGTGTTCTAGGCCTAGAGTGTATTTCCTCCTGCTGCACTTTTTCCTGGGTGGGATATGCCTCTAAAGTTCACACACATCTGTATTTTTTTATTCTTTTTGGAAGGTTTGGCTGAATTTTTAAGTTTAACCTGCTTCTTAGCCTCTATCTCATGCAGAGCCAGCCCAGTTTGATGGATGCATGTCTTTTCTTCCTGTCCTTGAGGTTTGTTTTCTGGCCTTTCCACTTGTTTTTCTCTAAGTGCCGCCTCCTCTGATACTGTCTTGATAGGTTGCTTATGATGAGAACTAGTGATTCACTAATGAAAGTTGTCCACACTGGTTTCTCTCCAGTACAGCTCATGTCCCTCGTGTCTTTCCTTAGAGTTCTCATACCAAAAATCCATTGCCTGAGTTTCCTTAGAGTATGAATAATATCTGTATCCTCATCTGTGGTAATGGAGTCTTTGAGGTTCTCTCAGTAATTCTGTGAATGTTTTACTGAAATCCCTAATTCATCCTCTCAGATCTATCCAGATATTCTAGAAGTACTTCATTTAGTTTATCCTGTTCAGTACATGACCCCCAATTGCTTTTTATCTGTAGCCTCAGTAGAGTGCCTAAATCCTTCTTTCTGAGGGGGCCATTTTATTCTGATTTTGGAGATCTTACTTATTATTTATATAAATAATAATAATAATATATTATACATAATATATTATTATTTATATACTTGTTAATTTTCTTTGGGTTCTGGTCACCTCTTCTGATATAGTAAATAACAGATTATCTCCCTTTTTTTCTCACACTGTTTTAAAAGAAGCTAGAACTTTTCCATTCCAGTTCATCTGAAATCTTAAGTTATTTGAAATATGCTCTCCTTGTTCATTTCCCCATCATTTTCTGTCTGATCTTTACTGTTTGTGGAGCTAAACTGTCTTTGAATCTCTGTGCTCTCCCCATTTAGAACAGAGCTTTCCAATTTGTATGCCATGGATAGCCAGATTATGGATCGTGGCAATATTGATCCTATTTCTGTGATCATGAGAAAGTATATCTTTTTATCTCAAAGTTCTCTGCATATTATATATATACCAATGGTATTAAAAATACTGGGAAGCTCTGTCCCAGAGCACTCTAGTTTGCTCTGTCAACTGCCTTAGACCTTTGTACTCCTTCGGTGCCAACCTAATTCCCAAGGGCTAAAGATGTCCCTGATAAAAATTTTCTGTAGTGATTTCTTTCAGCCTTTGATATTTGTGTCAATTTATCTTTACTACTGCTTTCATGTAAGTGGTGGGTCTCTCATTTCTTTCCTTTTTTTTTTTTTTTTTAAAGATTTCATTTATTTATTTGTCAGAGAGAGAGAGAGCGCGCGCGCGAGAGCACAAGCAGGCAGAGTGGCAAGCAGAGGCAGACATAGAAGCAGGCTCCCCACTGAACAAGGAACCTGATGCAGGATTTTTTTTTTCTTTTTTAATTTTTTAAAATATTTTATTTATTTATTTGACAGAAAGAGAGAGAGAGAGACAGCAAGAGAGGGAATACAAGCAGGGGGAGGGGGAGAGGGAGAAGCAGGTTCTGATGCCGGGCTCAATCCTGGGACCCTGGAATGATGACCTGAGCTGAAGGCAAATGCTTAATTACTGAGCCACCAAGGCACCCCTCTTTTTCTTTTTCTACATAAAAATAGGAGGCTATGGAAAGGAGATTCCCACTAATATTTATATCTAAAGATTCATAGATTTTTATATCCAGGGAGACAATCTTTGGATCATTACTTTCACACATATCAGTCTCAAGTCCTTTTTATTCTCACAGTATAAGATACATGAGGTATGAAATAAATTTTTCCCAGAGAGTTAAAATGCCCAAAGACGAAGTATATATAGTGGGAGAGGACGCATTGATTTTGGAGTCAGATTTGAGTTCACTTTATCCCTTGATTTCTGACCAATTGTGTGGATTTGGGCAAGTGACTTAACCTGCTCGACAACTTTACTATCAGTAAAATAGAAGTAATGGGACTGTTAGCTGTCAGAGTGGTCTAGATAGTTAAGTGGCAATGACCCCAGTGTTTTGCAGGCTTATATCCTACTGTTAGAGGTTGTGCCCAGTGCATGTGAACAAGGGGCTCTCCTCATTCTTTCAGTCAGGGCCCTCAGCTAGCAGATGCTCCCCCTTGTCACCCCTTCTGGGGTTTCCATGGCAACAAAAGTACACTGGCTCTCAGTTCCTACCACATAGTAGTACTGCTCCTATTTCGTTGGGCACAGCAAGTCGTGTGGTCTGCCTAACTTCAAAGTGAGTGGGAATACCGTACACCCGTTAAGATGGCTACTATCAAAAAGCCTCAGGAAATTGCAGGTGTTGGCAGGAATGTGAAGAAATTGGAACCCTTGTGCACCGTCGATGGGAATGTGAAATGGTGCAGCTGTTATGGGAAACATCATGGTGGCTTCTCAAAGGATTAAAAATAGAATTGCTCTTTAAGGGAGGGAATCCGTTCACAATGTCTATCAAATCATCACATTGTTATTTTAAACTAAAGCTGAGAAAAAGATTAATCATATGACCCAGCAATTCTACTCCTGGGTATATATTAAGAATTGATAGCAGGGTCTTGAAGAGGTATTTGTACACCCGTCTTCCTAGCAGCATTACTCACAATAGCCAAAACGTGGAAACCACCCAACGTCCATGGATGAACAGATAAACAAAATGTGGCATATGTACAGTACAGCATCCTTAAAAAAGGAGATTCTGACACATGCTACAACATGGATGCCAAGTGAAATAAGTCAGTCACAAAAACAAACACTGTATGGCACTTACATGATGTGTCAGGAGTTGTAAAACTCAAAGAAACAGTGAGTAAGAATGGTGCTCGCCAGGGCCCCCGGGGGAGGGAGAAATATGGAGTTGTTCAGTGAGTGTAGGGCTTCACTTTTGCAAGATGAGAAGACTTATGGAGATTGGTTGCACAGCAGTATGAATATACTTAACACTACCCACCAAACACTTAAAAATGGGTAGATGGTAAATTTTGTGTCATATGTATTTTAGCACAATTCAGATTTTTAAAATTTAAGTAAAACTTGAGTGGGAAAGTATGTCTTGAACACATATCTAGAAGTAGAGGGCCAGAAATCTTTTTGAGAATCACTAACAACTACCATCCTACCTCAGAGCATTGTTTGAGTGAAATACTTCCCACCAGTTGTTTAAAGGTTGTAAAGTAAATGATGATGCATGTAATACATTTAAAAAGAGACCATGTCCTCCCCCTTTTTTTTGTTAGCAAATCAGTTTTATTGGCTCAAACACAAAATTCACGAGTACACAATTGTGGATACCACACACTTTTATGTAGTAGTACCAACATAAACTGTTTTCAGACCACAGAGAGCAAAACATAAAAGAAAGGTTAAAAAATTAACTTCTGCTTGCTTCAAGTGAGAAAGAAAAAAAAATGTATATGTTAAAGAATTTGGAAAATTCACTAATGACTAATTGTTCCTGTAGCATGAAGGATGGAGTAGCTCCTGAGCTGCTTTGGGTCAAAGCTGGTGTTTTGCTCCTTCATTGGTGAAAGCTGTTATTTTTGAATGGTCTTCATTCTTTTATTTAATTAATTAACTAATTAATTATTTATAGATTATTTATTTATTTGACAGAGATCACAAACAGGCAGAGAAGGCAGGCAGAGAGAGGGGGAAGCAGGCTCCCCGCTGAGCAGAGAGCCCGATGTGGGGCTTAATCCCAGGACCCTGAGATCGTGACTTGAGCTGAAGGCAGAGGCTTAACCCACTGAGCCACCTAGGTGCTCCCACTCTTCTATTTAAATGTGGGAAATGATACGTTAAAGATTTACAGAAATTAACTCTAAGAGTGGCTTTTCTTTCTTCCCAACAAGTCCAAGTAAGCATGTATTGTACAAGACTAAAAGTATGAGGTTAAAATGAACAATGATAATAGATAGGTTAGGCACTCCATGAACACAGACTGTGTCAGGTCCTCTTGTAATGTCCCATGCAGCAACTCATTTTAACCCTTACAACAGCTCTTTGAATTCAGTTGCTATTGTTATCCTCAGTTGATAGGTGAAGAAATGGAGGAATCCATGTAATAAGTGCCTTGACCAAGGTAATGTCAGCAGGTAGCAGCGCTGAGTGAGTGACAGCCACACAAATGTTACCATCTTGGCATGTATTATTGTTCCTTGAGTCTTTTCTCTATTACTTACAGTTCCAAAAATTATAACCACTTTTTTTTTTTTTTTTTAAACCATGCTTTAGGGATGAGGAAAAGCCAAAGAATCCCATGGTAGAGTTGTTCTATGGAAGATTCCTTGCTGTGGGAGTACTTGAAGGTATGGTCACACATGTTTACTCTTTATTACATTTGAAGGGATACTATGTATTAACTTTTGTCTTGAGAGTGACTTGTTGAATGGTTTTTAATTTTAATTTGATTTGCTGTGTCTAGTAGTTTCTGTTGCATTGCTGCTACTAATCATTTATAAGAAAAGATTGAATTGAGTGAATGAAAAGGAAGGTACAGGGTGCATTATCACATGCTAATTGATACTTTTATCCTGATATTCTTTCGCTGGGAAAGCTTCTGTGATTCTGTGTATTGTTGGGGTATAGGGATTAAGGGGGCTTTTGAAAGTAATATTGGAGTTGAATACTGGTTTTGGTATGTATGATGGTTACTGTTTTTGAGGGTTTCTACTCTGTGAATGTTGAAAGTTGCATTTAACAATTTAGCAATTTAGTACAGTCAAGGTATTACACTTTTTAAGTGATTATGAAATTCTTTAGGCTCTAGTTTTCAAGAAAGAATCATACTCTTATCTTTTAAAAAATGATTTAAGGGTGATATTCCTCTACCTTTCCTAAATGCCTATTACTTAAAATCTGGGTCTGACCAGTTAGTTATTCTTTTGTTTTCCTGATAAGGGAAGGGAACTGACTCATTAAGTATACTTCAAATAATAATGATTACTAAATCCCAAAGCATGAAGTTTTGAAAAAATTTGAAACATTTGAAAAAGTTTCTAAATTTTCCAAATGGCCCAATGCATCAACTGTTAGAAAGTTAACCCAGATCACCTGGAGTATAAAACTTGCAAAATTGGTTTTCCTTCAGAATTTTAAGTAATGGATTCTTACAAAGTTTTATTTGAATACAATTTTACAGTTTGGGATTCAGAAAAAGGCAGATAATAACTTTGGATTTAGTCAGGCATTGAGAACGTTACACTGAAGTGTTTGTACGTTTTTGTTTCTGTGTTTTTGTTTTGCCTCAGATGATAAATACTCATTATATAAATAGTGGAATATTTTACATAGGACATTACTTTCCAATTTGGGATGTGCATACTGTCATACTGATTTTTCCTTGAAGTAATATGTTTGAAGCAATAGAGTAGCTATGATCAGGTGGTGACTGTGAACTGTTTATATCCTTTCTACTTGTGTTACCTTGATTCTTAAAAGTAATTTATTGAAATAATTGTCAATCAATGTTGACGTCCTTGTACTGGTTATTAGTTGTTTCAAACTACTGTGCTACATAAGTGGTTTTAATACATTTCCAGGTGAACTACGTATTTGCTTCAGTAAAAGTGATTTGCTTTCGAGCCCTTTCTTAATCACCCTTACATATACCTTCCTAATGCTTTCTTTTAGACCAGCAGCTCTAAGTTGGAGTTTGTTTACTAAAGTGCTCTCCTTGCAAAAGTTCCTCAACTTCTCCAGAGCACTTAGTCCATTGGCCCATTCATTTTGTTCCTCTTGGCCTTTTTTTATTTCTTCCTTCTTTGCCCATTATGGTCTTTCTTATAAACATCTAACACTGTCCTTCCCCCGTTCCCTCTGTGGCTATTCTCTGGCCATCACTGAGCTACTCATCATCTCTCTGTGTGCACTGAGTACCTGAATATTACTGGGAAAAAATCACTTAAATGGGCTGCGTGTAAATGGATGATGAATTTGTAGTAGACAACTAAGCTTCACTGGTCTGAATCCTGTAACACTCCTGGCACTCATACTTGTTTTGTTAAATCACTGTCTTCTATCTCATTTTCTGCAATAATGATTTTTATCTTTTCTACTTCTAATCTAACTTCTCTGGCTCCTCATTCTCTGAGAAAGACCTTGCCTCAGATTTTATGGGTTTACGGCAAAGCTAATGAAATCTAGTCATAGGTCCTGTCTGAGGTCCTGAGTCTAACTTTCCTTTTGTAATTTTGTATCAGAGTACTTAAACATAGCTTTCTCAGATATGTGAGCTTCAGCCTCCACAGCCTCAATCCATTCCTATCTCTACCACATTCTTTTTATTTTGTCCCTCCAGATAATAAAGAATTATTCAGTCTTCTATCAGGTTGTTGTTTATATCTGCTCAGAATCTCATCCCCATATGCTTTCACTCAGACCTGACTCCCTTCCATTAGCTTGCTTTTTTCTTGTGTCTTCAGCTTCCCCTGTACTGTCTTCCTCATCGGTATTTAGGCATGGTTGGAAATTCACATCTTAAACAAGAAAGAACTCCCTTCACATATTATTTTTCAGTTAATCTTACTCAGTTAAGCCCCTTTCAAGAGAGGCATTTGTTTTTATCTGCTAAATCTCGATTTATTCAACCCATTCACTTTTGCTTGTGGCTCCAGACTTCTTCCAAAAGGGATCTTCCTAAGGTTATCAGTTCCCACCATGTGTTCAGATCTGCCAGCTCCCACTCAGTTCTCATTCTGAACTTCTATCAACTGTTCATGCTATTTACTCTCTCTTCCTTTTCCTCTTTCCTGTACTCTGTCCTTGAAAACATTTCTCTGGCTTCTCTGGCACTGTATTCTCTTGTTTTTTTTTTCCTGCTTCTGTGGGTACTTCTTAGAAGTTGTAATTAAAGCCTCTTCTTTTACCTGAAGGTAGGAGATCCTTGGGACTCCGCTCACGCCCCCTGCCTTTTCCTGCCTGCAAGTCCCCTTGGCGGTCTCCTTCACTCCCTTGATGAAACTGCTGTCAGTAGCCAGAGAGTCTCTCATTTGTAGCTTTAGACCAGAAGATTAATTTTAGTTATAGACTCGTATCCAACTCTCTTCTTAACTTGAAATCCCTTGGGCTATTCTACAATAATGATTGCCACTACTGCCTTAACACGAAAGGAAAAAAAAATTCTCTGCTCTTTTTTTAGTCGCGTCCCTTTCAAGTCAGTTGTTTATGACAGAAACCCAGTGTCCTTCTTGGTACCTTCCTTACTCTTCTGCCTCCCACCCTGCCAGTGAGCCAGCCATCAGCCAATCATATTTACTCCTTCCTGAATCTTTGTTTAAATGTCTGTGTCATTTCATCTGCTTTTGTGCACTTCTACTCTTAACACTGTATTCCACACTGCCTTTATTTCTAGATGATTCTATAACAGTATCCTATCACCAACTTATAACAGAAGCCATAAGGATGTTTCAAAGACGTAAATCTGATCCTCTTATTCCCAGGTTTAACTATTCACTAACTTTGTGTTATACTCAGAATATACTGAGGAGGGGCGCCTGGGTGGCTCAGTGGGTTAAGCCGCTGCCTTCGGCTCGGGTCATGATCTCAGGGTCCTGGGATCGAGCCCCGCGTCGGGCTCTCTGCTCAGCAGGGAGCCTGCTTCTCTCTCTCTCTCTTTCTCTCTCTCTGCCTGCCTCTCTGTCTACTTGTGATCTCTCTCTGTCAAATAAATAAATAAAATCTTTATTTTATTTTATTTTATTTTTTTTAAGATTTTATTTATTTATTTGACAGAGAGAGATCACAAGCAGGCAGAGAGGCAGGCAGAGAGACAGGAGGAAGCAGGCTCCCTGCTGAGCAGAGAGCCCGATGCGGGACTCGATCCCAGGACTCCGAGATCATGACCTGAGCCGAAGGCAGCGGCTTAACCCACTGAGCCACCCAGGCGCCCTAAATAAAATCTTTAAAAAAAAAAAAAAAAAAAAGAATATACTGAGGAAAAAAATTCTTAACAAAGGCTTATAAGACTTTGAAGATTTTGACCCCATACCTAATTCTTCATTGTCATCTCCCCATTGCTTCCCTAAGTTATAACGTCCCCTTAATTCTTCAAACAGACCAAGTTCTTTGTATCCTTAAAGTCTTTGTGTGCATTGTTCCTTGGCCACGAATTCTCCACAGCATCCTGACAGTCTGGCCTGGCTAACTCCCACCCACTTGTTCAAGTCTCAGTGTTAATGTCCGTTTGCTCTGAAAGTCTTCCCTGGTCTACTCTCTGGCCCTAAAGACTAGGTTAGTTCTTTTCGTACCCTCTCACAACACTGTCTCACCACACATTTTATGACACTTACAAGGATAATTGATTTTCTGTTCATAATTATATATACAGTTAATGTACAAATAATGTAATGCCTTTCTTCCAAAAGAGGCTGAGAGTTTCCTCTGCTCAGGGGCCATATGTATCTCTTTTGTTCACTGCTGTATATATTCTCAGTGTTTAGCATAGTGTCTTGTCCTTAGGAGGTATTTTTTGAAAGAATGTGTGTGTGTGTGTGTGTGTGTGTGTATACACACATATACATACACACAGACATATACATGTGATTACTTACATACATACTGGTGTGTAATTAGTATCTCCGGCTGGATGTGCTTATATAAACCAAGAAGGAAATGACAGTGACTACCCTATGGAACATAGAGTGATGGTTTTCAGGTTCAGGAGTAATTCATGTACACGTTTCCTTTTAGTGGTTAAAAGGCCATGTTAAGTAATGATTAACTTTCCCTTCTCCCATAGGTAAAAAATTTGAAAATACTGAAATGTTTGGTCAGTACCCGCTTCAGGTCAATGGATTCAAAGATCTACATGAGTGCCTAGAAGCTGCTATGATTGAAGGAGAAATTGAGTCCTTACATTCAGAGAATTCAGGAAAATCAGGCCAAGAGGTGAGTTTAGCATCTTCATGATTCCTCTCTCCCCAGGTCTTTCTTACAGTGCGATAAAGCACAATTTAGGGCCCTAATTATATAGCTGCCTCACACCTGAGAGAATACTCAGATTATGTGTTTGGATTTAATTATGGTAGTTTGGACATTTGGGAAAGGGCACAAAAAAGTCTGTAATCTATGTTAAATTCTCACTTAACAATTAGATTAAAATGTTCTGTTAAAATCATCTTTTAGGACATTGTTGTGTCTGTTTAGACTATTTAGGGAAGGTACCAGTCACTGTAGCATGCCAATCCTGAAAGTAAAGAAGGAGAACACTGAGATTAGGGTAGAATTTTATACAGATACATGTTATATCACATAGTGTTGAAATTTGTCTAGATTCCTTTTTTGGGGAAAATTGCTGTGTAAGTGTATGAAGGGCAGATGGAAGAACTTGCTTTCTTAAGAAAGATAAAATTTAAAGAACATAAACCTGTTTATTTGTTTCCACTAGTCTCTGTCTTGCCACCCACCTCTCTCTTTATTCATGTCATCAGCTCCATCCGTATATCCATCCTCCCATACGAATACTCATCCTTACGTTTTATTATAATGGAAGGCAAAGGACAAATCATTTGCTCCAAAATCAGTTCTCACTAAGCAGTTGCTACTAGTTGTCTACTTGTAAACTCCGTGCGTGGGGGCAGGGATCTTCATCTTTGTCCTTCTGTTATATCTCTAGTGGATAGTACAGTGACTGCAAATATAATTATATAATATGTACTTATTGACTGAATGAAGGAAATGTCTCAGTGTTATCAGAAAAGTTTCTGAGTACTTTATCCCCAAATGGGTGCTTAATAAATATTAAGTTATATCTCTGTGTTTTTCTGAACAGGGATTGAGTTCTTGTGTCTTTGAAAATAAATTGCCTTTATCTGAATATGGGCTTTTTAAAAAAGGTGTAATTAATTATTTCCTCTTTAACTTCATCCTCATTTCCTTCTCTTATACACCCAAACAAAAAAAGAAATAACATTTACTATTTTCTGGCTTTTTTTTTCTCTCTCTCTCCTTTTTTTTTAAGATTAGGAGAGGGAGGAACGAGAGAGAAGATATTTGAGATAGTTTTTCTCTCTCCTTGATAGATCATCTATATCAGTGATTCTCAGCAGATGCCTAGGCTCTACTTCAGAGTTGTCAAATGTGAATCCAGGGTAGGAATATGGTGCGCCCAAGAGCTCCACCAGTGATTTCCAGCTAGACCTCCAATTAAGAATATTTAAATTAAGATTATTTATTTTATTGATTGGTCTCTAAAGATTGGGACTCTCTCAGGATTCCATAATGGAACAGGAAAGCAGACTCCCTGCCTAAAGTGTGTTCTGTTTTCTAGTAAACATATAGGAAGATGGGTTTGGACAGGAAAAGGAGGGATGGCATTCCCCTTATACTATCAAAGTAGCTTGTAAATGAAATATACATTGCTTTATTGGTAAATAATTTAGTAATTAATTGCTAAATAATCTTTCTTACGTATTCCCAGCTTTTAAAAATGTTTTTTCTTACATTGAATCTGAATTTCATTATTTGTTTTAAAGAAAAAAAAAAAACCTGGTTTGTCCTCCATCTCTGGCTTCATCCTCTAAATGCCCCATACTGTGTATATATTTTTTGCCTAGGTTTTTTACATCCAACCTAACAGATACAGTGATTTGTCTCCTTCTCTGAATTCAACAGTTTGTAAGCAGTCTTAATAAGAGCAGACTCAGTTACATGTTATTACCAGTTGCCTAGATCTGTAGGACACAGTAGTTTCAATCATAATTCATCCTGGTTTAAGAGAGTATCACTGGCTAAAGTAGACTGTTTTGATAGTTTTTAATAGTGTCCTTAAATTATCATCTCTCATTATGTCCTTCAGAATAACTTTCCTGTTTCTTCTTAAGTATCTATGAACACCAATAAGTAACATTTAAGCCTTGTTTGTAAATGAACATTGTCCCTGATGATAACACCTTTTATCTCTTACACTATTATTTAGTAAACGTTATTGAATTTACTTTGATACAGGAAACATCTTTTTTGTTGAAATAGCTCTGGTTAAGTAATTTAGGAAGACCTCTAGTCTCCTGAATCACTCATGTTAAGATATCCAGTGGTTGGGGCACCTCGGTGGCTCAGTGGGTTAAAGCCTCTGCCTTCGGCTCAGGTCATGATCCCAGGGTCCTGGGATCGAGCCCCACATTGGGCTTTCTGCTCAGCAGGGAGCCCCCCCCATCAAATAAATAAATAAAACCTTAAAAAAAAAAAGATATCCAGTGGCTTATAAGAGTTTAAATGTCTGGAATGCCATACCAAGAGAAAAGTGAATAAATAAAAAATAATTATATGTAAGATAACTACTTATAAAATATTTTTCTAAATCACAAATTTTAACTAAATGGTATGAAATTTATTGATGGATCAAACTATCTAGGAAACCTAGAGTTGTTTGTTTGTTTGTTTGTTTTTTGGTTGCCTATTGGAGCAAAAAAAACTCAGGTTGTAAACACTTCACTTCCGGTGCGGGTATTCACTATAATAATGTGATCTTTAGACTACTGCTCTGCACATGTAAGTATTTGTATTTGTTCACACTGTCCTGTGACTTGCAGTTTTCACTCACCTGTATGTCATGAGTATCCTTCCACATCAATATATATGACTTTACACCATTTTTTTTTAAAACCTGCGTAGGATCACATAACCTGTATTTCTAAAATTAAATATATTTAATTCTTCTGTGAGACTGTAGTTGGACAAAGAATTATTTCAAGGAATGTCTTTCTATAAGTACCCTTGACAACTTAGGAATGAAGGGTAGTCTGAAGTGGAAATTTTCGGTCACCAGGAATACTTATTTAAAAATATAAGTACTGCCGATTTTCTCTTCACAGAGTTGAACTGAGTTATAGTCAAAGTGCTAAAAGAAACTTTGCAGGACTTTAAAAACTAAATTAGAGAAATGGTACCTACATGTATCATACTAGATATATGTAGATGTTATATGGGAAATAATATCTTTTAGAGTGAAAGGGCAAATGAGTAAACCCAATTAAATGACTGAAACTAATTTTCAAGTTGGGATAGGAACTGTTTGCTTCTCGTGCTTGATTGATATCCTGGTTTTGTTTGGTGTTCTGTGGTAATTTGAAATGGTAGGTCTGATCTTTCTGTCCCCTGCTTCCTAAATTCATGTAATCTCACAAAAGCAAGGTATTTAAAACATATTAATAAAAAATCAGCTATTGCAGTTCATAAAGATGACTGCATTCTCTCTCGAAAATATTTTTGCTAAATTAGATTTGTAGTCATAATAAGTTCAACAGCACTTTTGTTGCCCATGTTATGTTTTTATTCACTAACTGCCCTAATCTATTACTCCTGTAGATTCATTATATAATATAATAGGATAATAAGTAATAAATGTTTAGAGACATGGAAAGTATAAGCATTATTTTTACCTTTAATGACCTGTGGCATATAGCATGACATACCATGCTGTGAGTATGGTTTAATGTATGGCAATTAAGCAAATACAGTTTTTTATTGAATGGAAAATAATATTTTGAAAGAAAAATCTCATTGTTTTATATTGAAAATTCTAGTTATATACTGCTGTACTTATAATTCTAAAATCACAGGGGTAGACAAACCCATAATATTTTCTAAGATGAATTAAAGGAATATCCAGCTATCTCTTTCTATCCCCATCAGATTTAGAATAAGAAAGTGAAATCCTTCCACTCCTGTAGGAAAAAACTGTCATTGCTGTTAAAGGAAATATATTCCCAACAGAGACATATTACATAACTTTTATGAACATTCTTTCTTAAGGTATGGAAGTTATTTCCTGGACTTTTCATGGTCTACTGAGAAGCATACCCCCAATTTGGGTGATTTTATTTCTATTGACCATGGTAGGTTTCCGTGAATTAAAAATATGTAACTATTTTATTTTAATGGTGACATTCAAAATACCGCAATGAAATATTGAAGTGATAGTTCTTGAAACCTACTTACTTTAGTATCATAAAGTGGAGAAGAGAATATTATCCTAAGAAAAATTTTCTTTGTGATATGTATGGGGTATGTTCTAATTCTTAGTAGTAATTATATATGTGTATTAGAATTAAGCAAATTCTTGACAGTGCCAGGTGAGAATAAAATAAATAAACAGACTTAGCTCAAGAAATTTCAAAACTTAAGAGATTCTTCTGGTACTAGATCTTTTGTAACTGTCTCTAGTCAACTTCAGTTTTATTGTCGTATAAAACACATTTCTTAAACTTCAGTGTTTGGTTAAACATAAACCAAGTCTAACTCAGGAGATTTCAATTCATGTAAGCTTTAGCATTTTGGGAGGGAGAAATAGTTTTGAATAACCATTTTTATTTATGTAGAGAAAAGTAACAACTTTCAAGATCTTAGTCAAATCCGGTTTGCCAAGTGTGTTCTATTACTGCTTTTTCGGGATATTTGAATTTAAATTAGTTGATATTTGTGTGGTGGCCTTTCGTGGCACTTGCAAATATCACGCATAGTTTAATGTATGGCAATTACTTTTTACAGTGGTTTTTAATAAGCATTTAAAAATTTATTACATTATTTTTACTTCTGCATTTGATGATTCATGAGTTTTTGTTCATTTCTCTTTAAAATATGTTTATGTAAAACCAGAATCTTTTTTATGAGAAAGTAATTCTCTTTTGTAGTTTTGTTACACTTCATGCTTAACTGAACAATTGCCAAAGTTTGTGGAGGAATTGGCTCACAGTGATGAGGCATTCAATTCTTTAAAGACTGGTCACTTAAAAAGATTTTAAATATAATTATCATTAGTATAAACTCCGTATTAGTAAGAGATCTTTTTCTTAAATTAGTCAGAATTCCAGTAGGAAAATTAAAATTAAAACAAGGGAATATCTGTTTCTAGTTTTTAGTAAGGATTGTGATCATTTATGCTATAAAAATATGTGTGTGTGTGTGTGTGTGTGTGTGTACTATATCTACAAGTTTCTTTGTCAAGGCTTTTGAAGTGTGGTTGGTTAATAAGTATATGTACCATTCCTGGTAGTAATAGTGACATAATATTGAAGAAGCCAGAAAATTTGAGCTACTAAGCCATAATTTTAATTAATGTCTGTTACTTTACGTTAGAAATTTTAATGGAAATCATTATTGTGGAAGAAGGAGAGTTGTTAGAAAATTTTTTTCTTTCCTGGTTGGGTATTAGTCCCATCCCTGGAATTTCCAAGAGGTGTGGAAAACTTTGGGGGAGGAAGTCGGGCTTTAGTTGAATTGCATATCTGGTCATGTGTTCGTGGTGTCAGCGCTGTGATGATATATGTAAAAATGCCAGTGCCACACCCTGCGCCTAACACTGCAATGGAGAAGACAACAGGTGACATTAAGGTTTTTTTGTTGTTGTTTTCTTTCAGCATTGGTTCACCAAACTGCCACCTGTGTTAACATTTGAATTGTCAAGATTTGAATTCAATCAGGCATTGGGAAGACCAGAAAAAATTCACAACAAATTAGAATTTCCTCAGGTGTTGTATCTGGACAGGTATGGTTTGGTATACAGCATGACTTAGTTTTGAGACTAAGTAACTTAGTAAAGAATTATTATTTTTAGAGAAAAAATTTGCTTAATTTCTTTAGAATTAATCTTTAATTCTTTAGAATAAGTCTTTAGTTTTTTAATATGTCTAATACTATTTGTCAAGGAAAATGGAGTTCTTTTTCTACTTAGAAAAGTATAGTTACTGGGAATAATGTATCAAGGATGTTAAAAAGTTTATTTTTGTATCAGTATTGCAACTGCAAGAATTTTAAGGAATACTCTCCTGTGTTGTCTGATATCTCACTGTAAAATTTTAGATGAATCGATCTTTTGTTGTGTAATTGATCTTTTGTTGTATTGGCTAGACTTAATATTGTATCTATTTCCATGATACTTAAAGTGTAATGTTGTTATTTTTTTTTCCTGATAGATACATGCACAGAAACAGAGAAATAACAAGAATAAAGCGGGAAGAAATCAAGAGACTTAAAGATTACCTTACAGTATTACAACAAAGACTAGAAAGGTATTATAACTTTTATGAAATTATGAACTAACTCTAGGAAGTCATATTTTTGTGACCATCTGGAATCTTATATTTTAAATTTGCTTTGGGTGATTTATAATTCTAGTAGTAATCACTCTCGATTCATATTTTGCTTGGATAGTTTAGTTCTGAGTTTTGTTAAAAACTAAAATAATTCATAGTTGGCATTAGTGATTATTTTAGTGTTTAAAATTATATATTTTCATTGTCCACTGGTAAGGCTCATGGTGCTGAAAAGAGAAAGTTAAACTGATCTTAAAAAAAAAAAAAAAAATCCCAAAAAGGGCCACCTGGCTGGCTCAGTCAGTAGAACATCCAACTCTTGATCTCTGGGTCGTGTTGTGAGTTGAAGCTCCACGTTGGGTGAAGAAATTACTTTAAAAAACAAAACAAAGTTAAACTAACCTAAATTTTAAGGTTTCTTCTTGTATGAAATTAAACATCACTCTTGAGGTTTCCGTTAAAATGAATGGTGACTGAGTTTTTCTCCTTGATACAGAAAATACAAACTCACATGCCTACTAGGACCTCATAGAGACTTTATAAGAAGGGAATCAAGTTAGGTGTAAGCTGGTGGGCAAGGGGAGCCTAGAGAGCATATCCCTGTGGAGAGGGAGTGCCTGCCATCTGCACAAGCCGGTGATACCACGTGTGACACCACATGTGAATCTCTCTCACTGATTTTGAGAGCTTCCCAAAAGACGCTGGAATCTAGACAGCCAAATGTTCTGTAATTCAGACAGGTCCACAGGCTGAAATGTGGCCTGAGAGATCCCAGTTTGCAACCTCTGATTAATTTGTATTTTAGTATTTGTATTAGTGTAAATTTGAAAATTGAAAAAGCCCCAAACTTTTTAAACAAAAATAATGTATTGCATTTCAATAATTTTTATTTCTAAACATTTTTTAAAAGATTTGATTTATTTACCTGTCAGAGAGAGAGCACAAGCAGGCAGTGGCAGGCAGAGGCAGAGAGAGAAGCAGGCTCCCAACTGAGCAAGGAGCCCGATGCGGGACTTGATCCCAGGACTCTGGGATCATGACCTGAGCCAAAGGCAGCTGCTCAACTGACTGAGCCACCCAGGCTTCCCAATAATTTTTATTTCTAAAAGATATCAGTAATCATATTAAAAACTAGTCACCAGGGGCGCCTGGGTGGCTCAGTGGGTTCAGCCTCTGCCTTTGGCTCGGGGCATGATCTCAGGGTCCTGGGATCGAGCCCTGCATCGGGCTCTCTGCTGAGCAGAGAGCCTGCTTCCCCCTCTCTCTCTGCCTGCCTCTCTGCCTACTTGTGATCTGTAAAATAAGTAAAATCTTAAAAAAAAAAAAAAAAAAACAAACAAAACTGATCAGTAAAAGGTGGGGAGGACAATATTAGTTACCATCCTAATCATGAGACCAGATGACAGATCTAAAAATAAAAACAGTCTCAGGAAATGGAGCTGTCAGTTTTCATTTTCCTATTGGATTACACCTTAGAGCAGCATTTAAAATTTATAACAGTGTACTGACACATTCAGTTGTAATCAACTTTGTTTTCCGTAATTTGGAGAACATTTAAGTTATTTCTTGAATGTATCTTCAGTTTAAACACCTTCATTTGAAAACAAAATTAATTGCATTGTTTAGGAAGATTTATTAAAGTGTTTCTATCATGTTTTATAACAGTTACTAAAAACAAACAAATGTACTTTATATACAACTGAAAGAAGCATTTATACATTTTATGGTTAACAGATATTTAAGCTATGGTTCGGGGCCCAAACGATTCCCCTTGGTAGATGTTCTACAGTACGCACTGGAATTTGCTTCAAGTAAACCTGTTTGTACGTCTCCCATTGATGATATTGATGCTAGTTCCCCACCTAGTGGTTCCACAGCACAGACATTACCAAGGTAAAAAGTTTTCCTGATTCAGGAGCCCGCTATGTTACTTGTATTACACAGTGATGTAATTGATACCTTTAAAGAGGGTTTTATAAAATGTACATTGTGATTTATTTTAGTGAACTCTGTAAATACTAAATTCACTTACAAGATTATATATCTTCTGGGTGCTTTCTTATTTCACTGTTTCAGTAGATTTTATGGTTGTGGATTGGAATTTTTATCATATTTTTTTCTGTTCCAAATTACTGTTATTTTGGTTTAGATTTCCACTTTTTATCCATGAAAATATTTATGAAGTTGGTTTTTCCTATAATGTAAGCTGATAAGTATTATGTAATTCTGGTATACATAAGATTTATTGAAATGATTAAGCCATTTCTTCTATAAAGCCACAATTTCATCCTGATAATAATGTATTCCTCATATGTTAAGAATCTAGGGAGGGGGATGGGAAGGATGGGGTAGCTGGGTGATAGACATTGGGGAGAGTATGTGCTGCGGTGAGTGCTGTGAATTGTGTAAGACTGATGATTCACAAACCTGTACCCCTGAAACAAATAATACATTATACGTTAATAAAATAGAAATCTCATTATATATTAAATTAATCCACATATTTCTCTCTCTTTTTTTAAAGGCCTTTTTTGAAATTATAAGCCAATTTAATGCTATGTGTTTGGCACAATTTTTGTCTAGAGCGTCCACTTAGAAAGTTTAATAATAAATACCTTATGCTTTAAAAATACAGCACAACAGAACAACAGGGAGCCCCTTCTTCAGAACTGCCAAGCACGTCACCTGCATCAATAGCGGCCATTTCAGGGAGATCAGTGATACATAAACCATTCACGCAGTCTCGGATACCCCCAGACTTGCCCATGCATCCAGCACCAAGGCACATAACAGAAGAAGAACTTTCTGTGCTAGAAAGCTGTTTACATCGCTGGAGGACAGAAATAGAAAATGACACCAGAGGTAAGAAGGTTCTCACAGCATAGCTACCGTCCCCTCAGATAGATAGGTATAATATGAAAATTGAGATGGGAAATTACCTTTGGACTTCAGATGTAAATATTATAACGTATTTTTTATTTTTTTGTTTTTTACAAGAGAAACTAGCCTGACTACCTGTTTTTATGATCTTATTATCAGATTCAGAGAGACCAACAGATTTCCTCTGGACTCCTTAGTTGATTAATGACATAACAGATGGTCTGATTTTCTCATTTAGTGCTCTAAATTTATATCAAACTGGTATTCACAGCTACCCTATTGGTGAAAGCTCATACAATTAAATTGTGTATTTATCAATTATATCCTCCTTCTAATGTTTGTGTCATGAGTTAAAGTGATAAAATTTTTTTCAGATTTAAGAATTAGAAATGTAAATTTTATTTATTTATTTTAAATACTTTATTTACTTATTTGAGAGAGAGAGAGCTTGAGTAGCAGGAGGGGCAGAGGGAGAGGGAGAAGCAGACTCCCTGCCAAGCAGAGAGCCCAATGCTGGGCTGGATCCCAGGACCCTGAGATCATGACCTGAGCCAAAGCTTAACCAACTGAGCCAGCTAGGCACCCCAGAAATGTGAATTTTAATTTTAAATCTGCTCTAACAGAGATTTCCAAATATAATCTGAGAGCTCAGTGCCAGTCTGTAATGTGTATTAACTGGCATGTAGCAAAATAAGAAAAATAAGGACAATGTCCTGCTGGGAGTGAGAGTACACGTGTGTGTATATGTGTTGGTGTTAAGTTGCCATCTGGCTTTTGTTGGAAGGAACTCTCCTTTATTCTGAAATTATATCTTTGCTACCTTACTATTGTGAAAATGTCCTTTTTCTTTTTTTAAATGAAGTTGATGTTAATATTTTATGGTAGATTTTATTATAATTTTTCTTTACATGGCAAAATATAATATCCTATTATTGTCACCCAATTTCATCCTAATTTTTTTCTATGAAAAAAGAAAAATCTAGGAGCTGTTCTTTTATACCAAAAGACTGGAATTATTTTAAGCGATATGAATGGTTGGATTTTAGATGCTCAACTTGACTCATTATAGGCAATATGTAAATAAAGAGCAGTCCTAATGTAATATAATGTAATATAATAACATAAATAGGGCATGATGGCAACTAACAATTAGCACCAGTAGCTGTAAATGTTTCCCTTAGTTATTTTTCATATGTAAGGGAACATTTTCACATTTGAATTCATTAGTGAACATTTATTGAATACACTGTGTTTCCTGAACACTGTACCAGGTATTAAATAATTTTCTAGTGGACTCAGCAGGTTGTGTTTGTTGCTTTAAGATGACATTCTGAAAGGTGGAAACTAGGAAGCTTTTGACACCATGGTAGTGGCATTGAGGGAGGAAAGAAATGAACGGATATGATCTACTCTTTAGAGAAAGCTGACAGGAGGTGAGAGAACAAGAGAGGAATTAGGGACGATTCCCCAGCAGTTCCTTATGCTGGTATGAATAGACAGAGTGTACTTTGGAAAAGGGCAGACTGGTGGGTGAGCAGGTCCCCACCTCAGGGGAGGAAGTAGGAATAAGATGAATCCACTTTTGGCCATTTTAAGTTTGAGGAATTTGAGAGACATTCATCCGATAAGGGTTTGAGCCTTAATACCTCATACTTTGGACCATAGTTATGCAATGAACTGGGTAAGATTTTCCTTGGAATATTTATTTCCTCTCTCTTATCCCTGTTAACAGCTGTTAGCATTATTTTTTAAACTATTTATAATATCCCTGCATCTGAGTAGCATGTAATTTTTTACACTGCAGATAGTCACTCCAAATAGTGCTGGCCTATATACATATTGACACACTTGTTTGAGTAGGATATATTCTTAGAAGTGTCATTTCTGGTCCAAAGTGTATATATTTTAAATTTTAACTGTTTTAAAATTTTCCCTCCAAAACATTGAACCAGTTTTTATTCCCACTAACAGTATAGACAAGCCTGTCTCCCAATATCCTCCTTATTAGCCTTGGGTACTTTTTAAATTGTGGTAGCCTGAACATTGAAAAGAATGGTATGTTAGTGTCAGTGTCTTAAGTTGCATTTCCTTAATTATGAGTGAAATATTCTGTTTTTCTATAAATTTCTTGTGACATTCACCCATTTTTTTTTTTATATCGAACCATTTATTATTCTCTTACTGCTCAATAGAAACTTCAACATTATGGGTATTAACCTGTTGCCTGTAGTGTATGCTGTAGATAGTTTCTTACTCGTCTTTGTTTTTTTACTTTTTTTGGTGTTGGTTTTGTTTTGTTTTTATAATACAGATTTTCTTAAGTTTGGGGAGAGAGTCTTTTATGGTTACTGGCTCTTCTGTCAGGCTTAGAAAAAGGTCTTCCCACTCTGAAGTTACTAATATTTTTTCATGGTCTTCCATAGTTTCTTCCTGATTCTTTTCAGTAGCTTCACAGTATAGGTTATACTGTAATTTAACCATTTCCATAACCATAACCATTTAACCATTTAATAGGTATTTAGGTTGTCTCTAATTTTTAAATTATTACAGGCAATATAACTGAATAATTTTGTAGAATGGATTTCTGCTGAAAGTAGAAGTAATAAGTAATGGGAGTTTCAACATTATTTCTGTTGGTGATTGTGGTAGATTTTTATTCAGTGACATATATGTTTATAGAAAGTTTGTGGCAAAGTTATTTCATAGTTTTCCTATTTTATATAAATATGTAAGGGGCTTTATGTTACATTTTTGTTGAAACTTTCCCTTATAGATTTGAACAAAGTTCACTTTTACAGACAGTGCATTTTCTAAGTGAATCATATTTGTTTTGGTTTTTAGTTATGCACTGGTGCATATCTTTTATTTTTTATTTTATTTATTTATTTTTTTTTTTTAAAGATTTTATTTATTTATTTGAGAGAGAGACAGTGAGAGAGAGGATGAGCGAGGAGAAGGTCAGAGAGAGAAGCAGACTCCCGCGGAGCCAGGAGCCCGATGCGGGACTCGATCCCAGGACTCCAGGATCATGACCTGAGCCGAAGGCAGTCGTCCAACCAACTGAGCCACCCAGGCATCCCTGGTGCATATCTTTTATTAAGGAGAACTATATTTTGTCTTATACGGACTCCATATAGTAATGTTTCCAAGAACAGTTTTAGGAATTTTTCCTTATTCCTCTAACATATTGATAGGAAAACCATTAGCTCCTATCTTATGTCTAGTAGAAGCATACTTGATGATAATCATTTTAAATGACATCTTCTATCCTTAGATTTGCAGGAAAGCATATCCAGAATCCATAGAACAATTGAACTAATGTACTCTGACAAATCTATGATCCAGGTAAGTTAAGTTTTAAGTTGGCAAGTACTGTCAAAATTATTTATGTATTTTTGTTTGTATGATTAACCTAATTCTTAAGCTAATTTTTCTTAATGTTTTGTTATAAAACTGCTGATTTTAAAGATTCCATATTAATATTTCCCACATTGAGTTGTATTCTCGTAATTATTTTTTACTTTTTAAAATTATTTTACAGTAAAACTTAGCAAAAATTTTCAGAAAGTCCTATGGGAGAAATTATATGGTTGTTTGAGGATATTAAGATGGGGGGAAGTATAGGGCTCAGTTACATTTTAACTTTTGGTGTACATTATGTAGGCCATATTGCTAATTCAGTCATCAAGTTATAATTGGGAAGGTTTAGACAAATCATGTGCTATATTTAAAATTTCATCATAAGTCTTCATTTGAAAGAAACACATTTTTAAAGTCTCAAAAATCATCCTACTTATATACCTGCTTTACATGTCATTAGCTTATTTATCTCCCCCCTTTTTATTTCATAGTATAATTTTTTCAAAATTTTAGTCACAGCCAGTTTTCTATGTTATTCTTCAATCAGACAATTTATGGGTTTCATGGAATGTGGTATTAATAGACTACTTAACTGTGGCTTAACTCTTCTGTTTGCATATTTAGGTTCCTTATCGCTTACATGCTGTTTTAGTTCATGAAGGCCAAGCTAATGCCGGGCACTACTGGGCATATATTTTTGATCATCGTGAAAACAGGTGGATGAAGTACAATGATATTGCTGTGACAAAATCATCATGGGAAGAGCTAGTGAGGGACTCTTTTGGTGGTTATAGAAATGCCAGTGCATACTGTTTAATGTACATAAATGATAAGGCACAATTCTTAATAAAAGGTAAGAACATGAAATATATAGGGTAGTTTTTAAACTATTTTTAAATAAGTAACTCTTTTATGTGACTCCGGTCTCTGGTGTGATTAGTTAAGTGTAATTGACTCAGAGGGTGATAGTTATGATTAGGAAGTGTGCTGGCTTATTCTAAGAAACTGGAATTAGGAGTAATGTAATCAGAACTGACAATTGGATTATATTTTGTATTCATAGTTAACTATTTAGTAACTGTTATAAAATGCAAATCTGACCTATTTGTCCTCACTAAAATCCCTTTTAAGGACTGTATGTTGCACTGACTCATATTTAAGCTCCTTAACCTGCTGTATAAGGCCTCCGTTTTCTGGCCTCTTTCTCTCAAGCTTAATTTATAACTACTGTCCATTTCAAACAATATATACTTTACTGGTACTTGAACTGCTTGTTGTATTATCTTCACATCAAATGTTTTCACACATTTATATCTTTAGTTTTTATGTTTTTTATTTCTTGAAGGGAATGTTATTTCTTTCTTTTGTCTTATTTCTGCTCTTCTGTCAAGATTCAATTCAGTCATCTACTCTGCCAAGTTTTTTTTTTTTTACCTCTATAAGAAAATCTCTCTCCTTGTGTTCTCATAGCATACCTCTATGGGGCACTTATATGTGTTTGAATTGTGTGTCAACTTGTCTTTTCTACTTCATATCTCCTCAAAACCAGGGACCATGTCATACTATGTCTTAATCATTTTATGTCTTATATTCTAATATAGGCTTTGCATATAAAAAATACTTAATAAAGCTTTGTTGAAACTGGGTAAAAATCAACTTTCCTTTTGTGTTAAACCATTCAGCAACACTAGCTAGATGGTCCACTTATGACTGAAAGCTGCAGTGTATTTTATATGTGTACAGTAGGGTTTTAGTAACTCTCTTAAATACTACTGTAATGTTCTTGAAAATCTTGCTATATTGATTAGTTTTCAAATTAACTATAAGTATATTGCTATCTTAACTGCTTTGGATGAAAAAGAATTTTAGTTTTGTTTTGAGTTTAATAAGGTTATGAGTTACTCTCATTTTGTCATTTTTATTTCATGAGTAATCAAACATCTAGTATTTTCTTAAAGTAGAAAATGTAGTGGTATGTCAATATTTGAGTAGCAAATGATTTTGGCTTTATATCCTGTTCTGTTTTTTTACTCTCTTAATCTAGAGATTAAGAAAAAACCTGAGAACATTTCTTATAATATATAGTGAAATATTTGCATCATTGCGTATCCATGCAGTTTGAGTTTTCTTTTAATTTTTAATATTGATTTGTTAAATGGTAATAATTCATACTTTAAATCCCATTTGAAATGCATCCTATTTTGAGCTTTGCATTTTTCCTTTAATTCTTAATTTTATATTAGTTTTTGAAATATGATTTGCAGAGGAATTAAATAAAGAAACTGGGCAGGCTCTTGTTGGAATAGAAACATTACCACCGGATTTAAGAGATTTTGTTGAAGAAGACAACCAGCGATTTGAGAAAGAGCTAGAAGAATGGGATGCACAACTTGCCCAGAAAGCTTTGCAGGAAAAACTTTTAGCATCTCAGAAACTGAGGGAGTCAGAGTCTTCTGTAACAACAGGTTAGTACATTTTGATTAAATTGTATTTTATTACCAATATATTTATTATTGATATTTATTATAAAAATAAGTATGCTTATTTTAAAAAGAACTTTAATTATTTTAAAGTATGAAGAAGACAGTAAAAATCATCTGAAATTCCATCACTCTTGAGTTGCCACAGTTAACAGTTTAGTTGACCACTTTGCCAGGTATTGCAGCTTATGTAAATGCCTTTTCAAGTTAGATGAGATAATTCTCCTAACTCTTTCTCTACCTGTCCTGCCCATTTTGATTGGGCCTGACTCTTCTTGGCCAAAAACTTAGAAAAGCCATGAAAACCAGCAAGTAATCCAAACCTTTTCTCTAAAGTTATCAAGAGAGTGAACTTCAGTAACTTCCCATTTGAACAAAATAGCATTATTGATCTATCTGTATATATATTGTATAATACTTTATGTAATATTTTGTGTAATTATGCTAGTATTATAGAGCAGTTATTTGATTTTTTCAGAATCTTTAAGTTTAAAAAAATTAGCTGAAATTACGTATTTAATATTTTAAAATATTCTAAAATTATTAGCTGATGAAATCAGTGAAATGTTTAAACACAATACAAAAATAAATATGTCCTAGTGAAAGTGAAAATAAATGTCTTCTGATTTTTTTAAAAGATTACTTCCATCATCACAGAGTAGTTAATATTTTAGGGCAACATATTTTCTACTGTAAAAAAGTGCTATTTCTCTATTGTAGTTGGAGGAACGAGAAGAGATAAACAGATATTTTTGTCAAACTCATCCTTCCGCTTTAAAACTCTCAGTGGATCCTTTTGAATGGCCTTTTTATGCAACATTTGCTTGTTTTGTTTTTATTTTTTAAGAAAGCCTTGTAGATGTTTGCCTTATTTCATCTTTTATAGACCATTTCTTAAACAGCATTACTTAGGTGAATTTTAGTGTTATCACTTTAACTTTATAAGAAATTATTCTCTCAATGGAAGATGTACAATACCACAATGTGGTATTGGAATAAAATAGAACACACAGATCTGTCCAGACTTGGTAACTTGTTTTCATGGAAATTGATTAGGTGAGTCCTTGATCTTGATGTTAAGAGGCATTCATTCAGAATTTTTAAAAGACCAAGATAATGGTATTATACCAACAAAGATACCAATATTATGATACTTAAATGCAATATAGTATATCTGAATACCACCATCGTAGTGTGATAAGCTCTACCATGAGGCAGAACTATATTTTTTTCCCTACATTAAGAGCCACCGTGTAGACCACATGAAGGTCTGTGATTTCACAGTAATGTAATTTCTGTAGAGTGACTTTGTCTACTTCCATAGGAAATGACTTGATAGATATCAAGAGACAAGAGATTTTTGTGCTCACATCACAGTATATACATTATAGTTCTTTTCATTTTCGAGCCAGTTCCATCCCTTTGTGATTTCATCCTTTGTCTTCTGTACATATCCTTCTCAAACCAATTCCCAGAACTTACCCCAGTGGAGCTACTTTGTTATACTTCCACTGACTTTTATGTACACCATTTGCATGTGGCTGTTCTTATCTTACTAGTGGCAGGATGTGGCTGCCTGATGGTCGTAAGTGATAGTGGTACCTAAGCACTCAGGTGAAGGTGAATCCTACATTTTTGGATAAGCTGCAACTGTATTCTTGGCTCACTTAGATTTTGTGGCACCAAAATATAAAGTGCTATATGGTGTCCTTCTCTTCATCTTGTCTCTCACAAGACTAAATTTGCAGACTTAATACATTTTATTTTTGTTCAAACTAATACATAGTCCCCATTAATATTCCTGTCTGACAGGACTAGCCAACTTTGCCCTGCCATTTACATCTGTATAAAAGGCCACATCTATATGCCCCATACCCTTTATCTTGATTAATACGTCCTACCATATACTTTAAATGCTGTTTTGTGATTTTAAAAAAACAGAAGTAGGTATTAGGCACATATTTTCATGTCTTTCTTTTTAGTTTAAAAAAAAAATACTTGGGGATGGAGATGTATTTCTGAGAGGAATCAAAATAACTAAAAAATAAGGAGACAGAAATGGTCAACTCACATATAACTATTATGATAATTATCTTCCAGCCTGGGTTTTTAGAAAGCAGTGGCAGTAACTGCCTCAATTGGAAATGCTGTGTCCCCTGTGGAACTGCTAGAAGCACACACTTGGAGTTTGTAGGAATAGAATGTGCTAAGTCTATACGTTTGGGGAATGAGATTATTGTTTGAAAGATTGGTTTCTATTACTGTATTATTTTATATATCCTATTAAGAAGTCCATCCTCTGTTGCAGGGCAATTTAACACAATTATATAAGGGAATTCATTAATGTTTATTGGAACCATTTATCTCCCCATGGATTAGTGGAGAAATTTTACTTTAATGCCCATGTCATTTTCTTATTTCTCTTCACAGTTTCCATAGTAATTTGCTCAATTTGGTGTAATATTTTCACCATATTAAAGAGAACCTATATTTAAATCTCACAGGTGTGCTCTAGCATTATGAGTGACTAGTGGAAGTAATACAAGGAAGTCTTGCTCATAAAATTCATCAGAGTGATTTTTCTTTCCTTGCAAATCTTCTCAATAAAGCTTTAATATGAGAACTGTTAAAATCAGTTTCTTCTGAGTGATAATCCAAATAAGAATTTTGATTTATATAGTAGTAGTTAAATGAGTCTTTGCACCACTTCTGCTTACATGTGACCAAGAAATCCATAGACCTCGCTTCTCTAGTACCATTCCTTGTCTTACCGAAACTAAGTAATAAATGATGGTACCAAAAGTTATTTGATCCTTTTCATTCTATCTCCTTAAACCTGCTTACGGCAAAGAAAAACTTACCTGAACACTTAGGTTTAGAAATCTGTTCAGCAGTTCTTTATGACGGTGTATACGGTCTATGCCTAGGAGTTTTTTTGTGAGTATAAGCAGCACACCCCACCTAAGTCAGATCACCTAAAACTTAGCTGGGATCAGAACCTCTGAAGGAAGGGTCCAGAATATATATCTCTAAAAAGATCTTCAGGTAATTCTGAGATGTACCTCTGGGTAAACAGTATGGCTCCAGGCTATATTTATAAAACAGATTATTCAGAAGGAGAGAAGAGCTTTGCACTTTTACTTGTGTTTCACCTTATTCAAACACTTCTTAAAAAGATTTATTTATTTGTTTGAGAGAGCACAAGTGGGAGGGGGGAAGGGTGAAGGAGAGAGAACCACAAGCCGACTTGCTTACTGACTGCATCACCCAGGCACCCCTAAAAACTAATTTTTTAAGTTTAAATTTTAGTAGTTAACATGAAGTACAATATTGTTTCTGGGAAAATTGTTGAAGTCCTCATAACCCGTGTAGCATACCCGATTTTTTTTTTTTTAAAGATTTTATTTATTGGACAGACAGAGATCACAAGTAGGCAGAGAGGCAGGCAGAGACAGAGAGAGGAGGAAGCAGGCTCCTTGCCGAGCGGAGAGCCCGATGCGGGGCTCGATCCCAGCACCCTGGGATCATGACCTGAGCCGAAGGCAGAGGCTTTAACCCACTGAGCCACCCAGGTGCCCCCCCGATTTTTTTTTTTAAAAGGTAAAAAAAACAAGGTAAATAGGTTAATATGGGTATGGAGTGCATTCTGTAAGATTTCATAAATTTATCTAGAGGGTGTTTGTAGAATTGGCTCTAGAACTTCTCTAGAGATGCTGTCTACAAGTTATAAACAAGCTGATCTTCCAGGAAAATACAGCTGGTTCCCGAGAATAAGACCTGGTAGAATGAATAATATTCTCAGTATTCTCAAGTTCCTTTAAAGCAGGGACTGAGTGATGTTCTTATTTATATTTTCAGAATCTACATAATAAATGACATATGTTGGATGACCCTTGAATGTTTTCTGAATTGAATTCATTTCCTATGGAGATTCCAATAATGAGTTTCCTAGAAATAATCCTCATTGTATGGGAATACAAACATTTTTAAAAGTCTAGCCAAAATAATGATACATTAGAGAAGCAGGCTAAAAATGTGTGGTACAGATGTAACTCTGTCCTAGGTAAATTTTAGGCTTAACTCTGGTTCTTAAGCTTCTGCCCCCCACATTCCCACAATTTTGTTTGTGGTGTTTCTCTTGTGATTCTATGTAGCCAGCCTACCATGGCTCTTTATAGGCTGCTTCTGGGGACTTGTTGATTTTAAATACATTTCTAGAAATGAATGTTCTACATATCTTTGAAATAATTTTCTTTAAATATTCTTCTAAGTGTGAATGTAATAAGACTCATCAGTAAGGCAAGGTATTAAATATTTCTGAAAGAGGAGATGTTGCTCCCTTTTTTTTTTTTTTTTAATAGTAGATTTAAGATTGTAGATTTAAGATCCCGAGTGTGGGGTTGGGTTAACTTGGTGAGGGCATTAAGGAAGGCACGTGAGGGGTGCCTGGGTGGTTAAGCGTCTGCCTTCAGCTCAGGTCATGGTCCCAGGGTGTTGGGATTGAGCCCTGCATTGGGCTCCCTGTTCAGTGGAGAGCCTGCTTCTCCCTCTCCCTCAGCTGCTCCCCCTGCTTGTGCTCTCTTTCTCTGTCAAATAAATAAGTTATATATATACATACATATATATATATATATAAAGGGCATGTGATGTGATGAGCAACTGATGAATTATTGAACATCTGAAATTAATGATGTACTCTATCTCGGCTAATTGAATTTAAGTTTTTTTTTTTTTTTTAAAGGAAAAAAACAGATCCTTATGCTGTAACAGAAAGCTAATTGGTTATCGAGGTAACTCTCCTCTTAAAATGTTGAAGAGCATAACCAGGAAATACACATAGGTAGAACACTCCCAAGCCCTCCCAACCCCTTACTCAATGTGAAGGTGGACCAAAGAAGCATGTTCAGAGTACCTGTAGCATGTTGGGTCTTCTTTAATGGCCAGATAGGTGAATGAAATACTTAACGTCATGAACATAGAGCACGGCTGGAAAATCTCTTATGTGGAGGATAACCATTTAAAAATCTCAGTGACGTACCCATAGGACAAATAGATGATGTGAAAGATACTTTAGATACAGGGATTTTACATACCTCCATAGAGAATTGGTAATCACCAGCTGTATTCCACATGGAAACCTGAAGAATATATTAAGCTGAGGGACCAATTAGTGTACAAAAGGGTCAGTTAGAACACAGATAAAGAAAATAGTGTGTTCTCTATTAATTGAATTCCTACTCTTTATAGCAGGCCAGCAGTGATGAGGCTTCTATAGGGTTACAGGATGAACAAAAAACCTTGTATGTATTTACAGACACACAAAGCCAAACTCTTTTTGCTCTTTTTTTTTTTGTTTTTTTTTTTTTGTTTTTTTTTTAAAGATTTTATTTATTTGTCAGAGAGAGGAGAGCGAGCGAGCACAGGCAGACAGAATGGCAGGCAGAGGCAGAGGGAGAAGCAGGCTCCCCGCCAAGCAAGGAGCCCGATGTGGGACTCGATTCCAGGACGCTGGGATCATGACCTGAGCCGAAGGCAGCTGCTTAACCAACTGAGCCACCCAGGCGTCCCTGTGCTCTTGTTTTTAACAAAGAAATGGAAATTCCCTACATGTACAATATGTAGAGTATGAGTTACATGAGCCCTCTGTACAGAAGAACAAACTCTAACCAGTAAAAATTATATTGACACAAAAAAAGTTTGTTATGTTAAAAACAGTATATTCAGAATAATTTTTTTTCTTTATAAAATGTGGGTAAAGTCTGGAAATATATAATACTAAAAATATTAGTAGTGCTTCTCTCTGGATAGTGAAAGAACTTTTTATTTTCCTCATTTTGGTTATTCGTTCCAGTAAACGTATTTTTTACCCTTCTGGTTAGACAAAATGAAGGCAAAACCTCTTTTCTTTTTCATAAGGATCATGTATTATAATTTGACTCCTTTGTATTTCTTCCACATCTACTTTCCTGTGAATACTTTGTTTTATATAAACCATATTATCCCCCATGACTCTTGCTTGTGAGGAACTTTCCTATCTTTATAGCATCTCATAAAGCATCCGTCATTTAAAAAATATCCTCTGATGAGTATTCTTGAAATTTTGCCTGTTCTTTAAGACCTTCCTCATATCCCAGAGTCTTTATGAGTCCCCGTAATATTACCCCTGTGGCAGCTGTTATCTTATTTCCTTTTAATCCCAACTATTCTCACTACCACATTTATGTTGTACTTACATTTTGGTTTATTTACCAGTATAAAGGCTCATTAATACGAAGAATTTTATAATCTTCTGTCTGTTTTTGGTGGCCTTTTGCACGTGCTAGTCCTTCTGCCTGGAATTTCCTTTCTCATCTCCAAGATAGTCCTCTCTACACATTCTTCAAGATTTAGCTCAGTTGGCATTTATTCTAGGAAACCTGTCCTAACACACAACAGCATCCCAAGTGTGTGTATTGGGCCCACGGTGCTTCTGTAGAACCTCGTGTGTGACTCTGTTGCTGCATTCAATACTTTGTATTGTAATGGAGTATATATTTATCTGATTTTATTGGGAGTTTTTAAAGTGAGTGAATTTTATGTCAGTTTTCTTCATTGCTAATATAAACAGCCCAGGCTCAATAAACATGCTGGGTAAGGTTTGGGTTTTTGTTTTTGAACTCCCAGATGTTAAATCCTTGTAGGTTCATCTAGGCACTATATAACACCACTCAAATGTAAGTTCCCTGGAATGTTACATACACAAAGGAAACTCTAGAAGAAATAGTTCTGTTGTATGACATTTAGCAAGATCATTCAACATTACCCATAAGGTTTTTAGGCTCAAATCCCGATGTGGAAGGGAATCTTAACCCTGGGGACCTAAGGTATATTTGACTGTGTTGATCAGATAAAATTACTTTTGTTCCTAAGGACTTATTTTGCATGGACTGTTGATGTTTCAGTGTGTTAGACCAGTGCCAGACTAGATGGATTTCTTGGCCCTCGTTGCATTAAGTTCACATCCTACAGTCAGCTAGAGGAATAGTCTAAAATTTTCTTCACCTTATCCATCATACAGGGCACTGAAAGAACATTGCAGTGTAAAGTCAAGAAATACAGAAATAAGGGCATGTGACTTCTTTAAACTTCCCTCTTATCATATACATTGTAAGCATTTTCCTTGTCATAGTGTATTTTACCTCCATTATCCTAGTTATGCATGCCAAAAACTTAGTCATCTTCACATCAGCCTCCAAACCTTTGTGTCCAAAATACATCTTCAGTATTACTAATTCTCCCTTACCTCTCTTGCTGCCTCTGTTGTCCAAAAGCACCACCGTTTCTTGCTCTGGTACCATCTAGTACTTTCACTGACCTCTAGTTTTACTTTCCTCTCTAATCCATTCTTCACATTGTTGTTGTTGTTGTTGTTGTTGTTGTTGTTTTAAACTTGCCACGTTGCGGGGCACCTGGATGGCTCAAGTCAGCTGACCATCTGCTTTCTGCTCAGGTCACGATCTCAGAGTTCTGAGATCAAGCCCCGCATTAGGCTCCATGCCCAGCAGAGAGTCGGCTTCTCCCTCTCATTTTCACCCTCCTCCCTCCTAGTGCTCTTTCTCTTTCTCTCTGTCTCCCATAAATGAACACAATCTTCACCCCCCCCCTAGAAAAAACCTTGCCACATTGCTATTGTATTTAAAACATTTATTTACTTCCTTTTACCCTTAAAACTTTTTATTAGATTCAAAGGTCCTTTGATTTTTGCCTCTATATGTCTTGCTGTCTCTCTCCTCTTACACTATATTCCAGCCACACTGGCCTTTTTTCAGATCGTCGTTCCATCAAGGAATGGGATGATCGACCTATCATCCTTCTGCTAAAAGGTCAATTTATCTCATATTCCATAATCTGAGTTGCCCCTCCCCCATTTTATTCCTAGCATGTATTGTTATAATATTGTCACAGTTCATATGTGTGATTCTTCGGTTAATTACATTCTCCATACTTGACTCTAAACTTCATGGGGTGAGAGATTGGCTTTGTTCACACTGGGGAGTCCCATTGTCTAGCCTAGTGCCTGGCACATAGTTAAATACTTAGTTAAAACTTATTGGATGGATGTACTACCATGCATATGTGTTGAAATTACAGTATTTCTTTTTGAATAATATTTTACTTTGAAAGGTTTTTTTTTTTGTTTTGTTTTGTTTTGTTTTTAATCAAATATTGAAAAGGGTAGCATTAGCCCTGTTTTGTCAAGCCAGTTGGTTTGGAAGGGCTCACCTAACCAATCCCAGTAACACTATAGTACATTTTAGTGTACTTTATTATTCTTTCTATCCATTACTTATTTATTCATTTGTTCCATTAAGTTATCATGTGCTTCTTGTATGCTAGTTGGTGAAGAAATAGCAACACAAGAAGGAGATAGCATCCCTACTCTTGAGACTCTTAGTCTAGCAGGGGATATGGGCTTGAAACAAATACAGTACTAGTTAAGTCATAATTGTGGTAAAGTGCTATTAAAAAGAAAAACTAAGTTACTTTAGAGCAGTGGTTCTCATTTCAGAGCGATTTTGCCCCCAGGGGACATTTGACAAACTGGAAGACATTTCCAGTTGTCACATCTGGAGGGGCAGTACCACTTGCATCTAGAGGGAGATGCCGGGTGCACGGGACCACTCCACACCAAGGAATCAGAATGATCTAAAATGTCAGTAGTGCCAAGAACCTGAGAAACTCCGCTCTAAAATTGGTGTAATTAGGAATACTTTCGTAAGGAATTGGTATTTAAACAAAAAGACATATAGAAGTTCTTAGATGGGAGACTGAGAGTGGATTGAATATATAGGCAGAGGAAAGAAAACGTGGAAAGATCTAAAGGTTGAAAGGGAAAAACCTCTTTTTTTGTGTATTAGATAACCTGAAAAAAGGAGAGCAGAGAGCGAAGGATACAAAGTTATGTTGGAGAGAGAGGCAGAGGCCCACTTATATAAAGCATTTGGAGTTGTGGATAAAACATCTAGTGGGACATTCAGAGTACATTGTTGCCTTGGTGTGTCTGAGCTCAGAGCCTGGATGATAGATAAAACTTTGAGAGTTCTTTGGAAGGATGGTATTTGAAGTTTTGAATTTATATTAGTATTGGTTTGCCAGGTTGTAATTGTTTTTCCTCTTACAACACTCAATTACCAGGGCAGGTTTGGAAAAGATAGGTCGGTCAGGTTCATTCAGGGTTAGGTTTGGTCAAGGAGGTGTGAAAAAGGATTTCGTGGCCAGAGAAATAGCTGCTGTGTACTCTGTGGAAACTCAGACCAGGATTGTTATACAAACTAAATTTTGTTTGTTTTTTTTTTTTTGTTTTTTTGTTTTGTTGTTGTTAAAATGCTGATGATACTCCAAAATGAGATTTTTGGTATTTATCATGACAGAAAAATTTGCTATGAATTTCTAACCAGAGACTATGAGAAAATGAGTATTTTCTTCAGTAATTGACTACTCTTGAACCTGATTTTGAGGGGGGAGGTTAAATTCTGGGGTAGGTGCTATATGTTGAGTGATAAATTAAATAAAAGTAAAATTGGTTACTCTCTAACTTTGAATTAGCATTAAATAACAGATTCATCTTAGATAGCTCTCTGTGATTTGTATTAGACGTACAACTGATTCTTTTCTTATAAAGCACAAGCAGGAGAACCAGAATATCTAGAGCAGCCGTCAAGAAGTGATTTCTCAAAGCACTTGAAAGAAGAAACTATTCGAATAATTACCAAGGCATCACATGAGCATGAAGATAAAAGTCCTGAAACAGTTTTGCAGTCGGTAAGAACTTTTCTTTGAGCTTTGGGAGCATAGCCATCTTCATGACATTTCCAGCAGTGTCTCGGAGAGCAGCCTGCATGGGAGTCAGGGGAGACAGGGCCAAGGGCAGAAACTAACGTTAACATGATCAAGGACCATGCTGTTACCTAACCCTCAGGCTGTAGCTTCCTCAGCTTAAGTTTTTAATGCTGCCTTTTTTCCCCCACTGAAGGATATATTTATTTATTTTGAGAGAGAGTGCTGCAGTGCCCAAGCAGCACGGGGGGCAGAGGGAAAGAGAGAGAATCCTCAAGCAGACTCCCTGCTGGGCGCAGAGCCCCATTTAGGGCTCAATCCCAGAGTCCTGGGATCGTGACCTGAGCCAAAATCAAGAGCTGGCCGCTTAATTGACTGAGGTGCCCGAAAATGCTTCTTTTTTCAAAAAATTTCTCTATTCCTCTTAGGGAATGATGAAAAATCATAATCATAGTCTAAATTGATCATTTGATTTGGAACTTAAGAGAAGTATAAAATTTAGCATTATTTCTCTTTTTTCCTCACCCCTTCCCTCTATCTTTAGTCTCACTGCATTGGAGTAGTTGGGAATATAAGGTAATAATTTTCATTGTCCCATGGAATATGTTTAATAGTAAATACTAGAAGTTCTGGGTTCGAGTATTATTAGCAGGATTAACGTGATCTTGCAAAGTGGTTTATGTGTATTTCAGTAGTGTACAAACAGAATTGTCCTTATAACCTTCCTGTGTTGTAGCTCTTGAATTGTATGTTTTTTAGCAATAAATTGAGTACATTGGTATTGTACTGTGTTTTCAGTGCATATGACCTTCTGAGAGATGCTATTTCAAGAATTTCATATTACAAAAACATTCACTTGCTGTAGTCATTTTTTTATTAGTAAGCACAAGCAGCTATAATGCAGGTTACTTGATAGCTAATTTTAGTACTTGAAGATTACCTACCTAGAGAACTAAAGGGAACAGGACATACAGTTTTTCTGTTTCTTCTTTTCTTAAGATTTCATTTATTTATTTGAGAGAAAGATTGAGAGAACAAGTGGGAGGAGGGGCAGAAGGAGAAGCAGACTCCTTGCGGTCTGGGAGCCTGATATAGGACTTGACGCCAGGACCCTGGGATCATGACCTGCGCTAAAGGTGCTTAACTACTGAGCCACCCGGGTGCTCAGGACATACATGCAGTTTTCCAGCACAGTTTTCTACTTCGTGAACTTAATCTCAACAATAACCTGCTAATTGCAATGAGGCCTTTAATGTGATAGGACCTTGATTAACCAAAATGTTCAATTAATGAGGTATTCTGTTATGTTTTGATGAGTGAAATAATCAGAATTACTTTTTTTTCTTAAGATTTTATTTATTTGACAGGCAGAGATCAGATGTAGGCAGAGGGGCAGGCAGAGAGAGGGGGAAGCAGGCTCCCTGCTGAGCAGAGAGTCTGATGCGGGGCTTGATCCCAGGACCCTGGGACCCAAAGGCAGAGACTTTAACCCACTGAGCCACCCAGGTGCCCCAGAATTACTTTTTTATTTCACTTCCTATATGAAAAATTTTGATTATATCATTTTACTATAGAAATGTTTTAATATAGTTTTTTTTTATTATTCCAAATTTTGCAAATGTCCTGGAGATTATAAATGAGCTTGAGATGAACCCTTGCTAACTCTATTCTAAAGCATTCCTGGAAAATGCTTCTTGTAATATATCTGAGATGTCTAACTTCTTGGGGTGTGGTAGAAGAAGAAAACTTAGGGAGGTAGAAAGGGTAGAGAAGTAGATGCAACTACTGGTCTAAAAATGTAATTTGCTTGGCTCTTTGCTAATTAGGAATTTTATTTTTAAAGCCTATGTTATGGTTAATAAGTATCATCCTTTTAACTGTAACCAGAAAGCCAAAGGTATTATTTAGCTTAATATAGAAACATGATTTGTTTAGTTTGTCTAATCATGTATAACATAAATTTGCAGAAACCAGCACTTAAATATATTTTATATATATTTATATGTATAATATACATATAATATACATAACTAATATATATATAATATATAATACAAATATCCATAAGCCTATAATCTACTTCACCTTTACTTGAGAAAGAAGGATAACATTGAGAGAATATGATAGACAGCTAGCATAAATGTTTTTCCATTTGGCGCATCTTCTGGAGTAGCACCAACAATAGGCCCGAGTTGTTTGTATAAATGCTGTAACATGTCTAAGAATATGTTAATTGTGGCTGTCTGAAGCAGCCTGTTCTTGGTCTCATGATTAGTTGCTTCAGATCATAATAACGACATGCTGGTTTTTCTCACTTAAAAATATACCTTAGAAACTAAATTGTGTATATGAAAGGAGTGTTCAGACTTTGGGATTAGATAGTCCTGGGTTTTTGAATATGGGTTTTACTTCTCACTAGCTATGCAAACTTGAATAAGGTGCTTAATTTTTCTGAACACCAGTTTGCTTTTACATAAAATAGAGATCATTGTGGGATTAAATTATTTTTTTTGAAGGTACCTAGCATGCAGTATAGGTACTAAGCAGTTGTTAGTTTCTTTTTGTTACTTAAATGCAAATCATTTTACAAATATACAATATATTAAGTTCCAACCTTAGCTTAAGAATTTCCCAGAAAGTACAGTCACAGAAACCATAGAGAAATAGTCTCTAAACATATACACAGCTTACTGTTTAGAAGGATCTGTTTAATTTTAAATGAAATATTTTAAAATTTGAAAAATACAAAAAGCATACTTGAAGAAAGAATCACATGTACTCCCATTACTCAAAGCTCTAATCATATAATAGTATTTTTTTTTTTCATTTTATTTTTATGTACAGGTTTGGGATTTCTTTATGTAGCTGAAATACTACTGCATATACAGTTTTGTTTATATATTGCCTTCTCTAATCATTTAACATGTGACATAACCATTTCCCCATGTTGAAAATTCTCTGAAAAACTTTAATGGTTGAGTGTTAATTCCATTGAGTGATTAAATTGTTATTTACCTCCCTCACTGTGTATTTGTTTCTACCTTTACATTATTATAAATAGGCCATTAGAAATGAAATATTCTCCATATTCCAGTTCATTTCTTTAGAATAGATTCCCCATAGTTGAATTACTGGGTTGAAAGGTAGGGGGCCGTTATACAACATGGTTGTAGTTATATAGCTTTCTAGTCACCCTTTCATGAAAAACTACTTTTTAAAGCAATCCACTTAATGGATTTCAGGCCATTAATAAGAATATTTATATTTTAATTCTTTTGGGAATGTTTATTAACTGAAACACTTACTAACTCCTTTCAAGTTTAGCTTTTGTTGAGGTGTTTATGTAAAAGGGCCTGACAATATTAGAAAAAGATAAATACACCTGTACTTTCCTTTATTGAGCCCTCAAATTCCCTATATGGAAAAAAAAATTTTTTTAAATTTATTTATTTGTCAGAGAGAGAGGAGCAAGAGTGAGCACAGGCAGACAGAGTGGCAGGCAGAGGCAGAGGGAGAAGCAGGCTCCCTGCCAAGCAAGGAGCCCGATGTGGGACTCGATCCCAGGATACCGGGATCATGACCCGAGCTGAAGGTAGCTGCTTAACCAACTGAGCCACCCAGGCGTCCCTCCTATATGGAAAATTTTTGTGGTACCTTAGGATATCTAATTAGACTTGAATAATACAACAGGATTATTGTATTCACTAAAGTTTCTTTGGTTTCTCAGTTTGCATGTATATAACTTACCAGTATTATGCTGTAGAAACTCTTCTGTGGTAACTGAAAATGTTTATTAAACATTATTTTTTCCTAAGTGCAACTTTTTTTTCCAAAACCCATGTATTGTTTTATAAGGATCAATATACTAATACTGATCAGTTTCACAGTTGCTACTTGACTTAAATTTATATTCTCTCTTAAGATAATATTGCTTGAGATTGATTTGATTATGAGAAGTGATTGACCACAAAGCCTAGACAGATCTCCTAATTTACCTGATCAAATTTCACTGTTGTGGTTAGAGAGCCAGCATAATTATTCTTATTTCATAAGCATATCTCTCTAGGTATGTATGCTAGTCATATTGAGTTATTCTATTCAAATAAAAATACTTTAAAGTAGTATAATATTATTATAATACTGGTAATACTTGTCATTATAGAACAACTATTATATATGAAGTATTGGATTAGCTTATCTCTCATGATCACAACAACCTTGCAGGTTGGTTATTTCCTTTTGAAAAGTTGAGGACTCAAAATAAGGAAACCTTTTCTAAATATGTTATGCTTAGAATAGCATTTCTTTTAGAAGGGGCAGTGTCAGTCTTGGTCATTAGTTTTGCTTTATTGTTTAAACTCTTTTTGCATATAAACTTCTGGAAAGTCATAAAATGTTTTCATCTCTAGAATTTACTTACATTTCAAATGAAATAAAGCCCCTTTAATTGCTTTTATTAAAATTTTGTTTATGTCAAAACTAAAGTTTATCTTTTGCTTCAGAAAACTAAATGTGCAAACTAAAATTACTTAAGCAAGTTGCTTTCAAGCACCTTAAGTACTTGGGAAATTTGTTTATAGATATATAGTGAATATTCTAATTATAAATTTATTTAGCAACATAAGATCTTTTTGAAATCTGGACAGTATTTTTGGATGAACCTTATTAGTATCTTTGAGTGGACTTTTCTGGATTTTATACTATCTTCTACTCTATTAGTGTGGAATTTGTTACCAAAGAAAAGGATGAAAAGAAAAAAATCTGATTGAATTGTTAAAAAGAGATGTCACTTCCCAGCATCTTTTTCAGAAGCAAGAATTCATCAGACACACATATAAATACATCATACAGTGCATCATACAAGACTCTTATAGGCTATACAGAGTGAGCTAAACACAATAGACTGGATATAAGTGGGATATAGTATTAATTCTTAGGAAGGATAGAAAAGTAAAACCATAAAAAGAAAACCTACAAACTCTCATGGGTTCAGAGGAGGTCATGTCTTGTTTTGATGGAGTTGTCAAGAAAGGATTTATAGAATTACTAGAATTAAAAAAAAAATAAAAACCTTAGCTTGTAATTTACAGACAGCAGTAGGAAATATAACTACCAGTATTTATTATTTTTAAGGATTTGGTATCCAAAATGCTTTGTAGAAAAAAATTTTAGTGGTTGAGTTGTAAAAGGAAAGTTACATAATCTTACGTTACTACTTAATTAAGGCATTCACATCTAATGTTGGTTTTGGGTGGTTTCATCTCATACTAAGCAAGTATAGATATTTTTTAAAAACTCAGGAATCTCAGCCCTTTTTACTTGATATTCCATTGTTCTATTTTCTAATGTTCCTACTAATAATTTTTTTTCTGCAGAAACCTGAAAATACCACAAGCCAACCACCTTCTAACCAGCAAGTTGTAGAGGTGGCGATTCCTCATGTAGGGAAATTCATGATTGAGTCAAAGGAGGGGGGTTATGATGACGAGGTACCTTTATTGTAGACCTCTGCACTGTTCCTGCTTACCTGTGCCTGTTTAATACACACACTTTGGGTCTGCATGCACCTTCACATTTATGTGTATTGCTGCATTAACATATAGCTTGGCCACCCATGGTCTGAAATTACCTTACCAACTGCTTTTACAGAACTTTGAATTTCAAATGAAAATTTAAGTAGAAAGCTTATGGAATTTGTCAAAAGAATAATTTAATGTTTCTAGAGTTAATTCTTTTATGTAGACATATGATCAGTTTTTTCTAGGTTGATAGATTACAATAAGGTTTGTTTAGTTAAGTAGCAAAGACTTTGAACTTTTAAAAATAATTTTTTCCTGTTTTACTTGAATTCTGTATTATCATAATTCGCCTACTATTTCCTGCCCAAAATCCTACAGCCTGATTGCAATTAGATGGTGGATATTTTTGCTTCTGCAACCTCCATGTGAATGTGAATTGAGTGATTGATTATTATCGAATGCCTTCCAGTGCTTTATACACTGTTCTTGAGAATCCAGATGAAAATGTGCTATTGTCCTTGTCCCATCAGATCCCCCCCTTTTTCTCACTTTTTTCTTAAGACTCTTACATTTGATCTTTCTTGTATTTGAGGCCAGGGCCAGTAAAGCTGTTTCTGAATAGTATGGAAGACCTTGAATTCTATCATTTGTTAGTTTTTACTGGCATGGATGAGAATTTAATATATATCAAATAGTTTTTCCAAGCAACTTTGTTTCAGACTTACTTTGAAGTTACAATTAAGCGATTATGTGAGAGTTAATCACTGAAACCAGCAGTGTCACAAAGACATGAAGATTACTGTGCCAGTGTAAGAAAGCATTGGCCATAAGGAGAGTAAGAAGCTGGTTTAGGAGATAGAAACTGGTCAGATGAATTTTCTGAAGCAGGTATCAGGTATATTGTGACTCTTAGTGTGTAATCAAAATTTGGGTGATAGGTTCAGTGAATCAGAGGTGTTGGATGCAATCTCTTGATTGCTCTAATACCAAGCTTCATAGTACTCTGAGTTGTTCCATTTTATAGGTATTTTAGAATGTGAACAGCTAAGAGTGATAAGCTACTTCAGAAACAAAGAAATGCTTAAGTATGTAATACTTAATAGCAGCACATTGTTCCAGTTAACTATTTCATTACCATGTTGCTGCTTGAAAATTACGGAAACTGCCATGTTTTTAGTAAAAATGTTAATTTATTGACCAAGTACCTGAGTGCTTGTTTTGGGGTAAGCCTTGTGGCATTTTAAAATTTAGAATTATGATTAATCATTTAATGCTGTCTTTTGTGTAAGTGCTTATGCTGTTGGCAGAGATGCATTTTGTTTTGTTTTTGTAACTGATTGGAGTGACAGTTTAACCGTGCATGTACCTGGGAACTTTAAGTCGTGTGGATTCAGGGCTGCAGCTCCCAGATGTTCAGGTCGTACTGTTGTGTAAGGGTGCCCAGCCAGCAGGGTAAAGTGGAGGTGAAATTGAGCTCCTGCTGAGCTCCTCAAACCTTCAAGAGGCACTTTTTTTAAATAAAAAGAGTGTTGCTTGTTCTAGGTGGTTCTCAGAGAGCAACACTTTTTGATTGTTTGTCAAGAAGGAGGTGCCTTTTTGGAATTCTTCAGTTCAGAAGAGGGTGGTTGCCTTTTTGCAGTTTGTACAAAGGTACCATCTAGAGCTAGCTGTGGCCCTGTATAGATGATTTTGAAAGATACTTGTATGCATATTGAACCGTATCTGCCATAAAATAGGGAATGGTTAATTTACAAGTAGTGAAAAACAAAGGACTTTTAACTTGCATGTCAAGATATTATTTTGGTTTTTGATACTTTTTTATGTTAACCATGCAAAAACTCTTACTTTGAATTCCTTGTGGCAGATCATGATGACACCGAACATGCAAGGTATTATCATGGCGATAGGTAAATCCAGGAATGTATATGACAGGTGTGGCCCTGAAGCAGGGTTCTTTAAGGTACAATTAACATTTTCATTTAATTTTTTAATGTTTTTAAATGAACTTCTTAAAATATTTTATTTCCTTTAATTAAATTTTGTTTCCTATATAATTTCTCTTTTCCTATCTTAACCATGGCCACCTGATGTTCTAAGGGTTTCTTTTATGCATGAATCTAAGAGTGATTTTTTTGTTGTTTTATTTTATTTTGTTTTGGTAACCCAGATAATTCAACAAAAAACAAAGCATTTTACCTGAGTTACCCTAATAATTCACCTTTGGGTTGTTAGCAAAAATTTGAATTGTGTTTTTATTTGAAGGGAATAAAAGGTATTGATGAGTGAAAATAGAAACTGAGTAATTGCTTCTGGTATAGTTTGTTTTCTTCTCATTGGTAATACTATTTGTCAGTATTACAATATTTTTTTTTTTAATTTTTTTTGGAATTATTTGTTTGACAGAGAGATAGAGAGCACAAGTAGGCAGAGTGGCAGGCAAAGGGAGAGGGAGAAGCAGGCTTTCTGCTGAGCAGGGAGCCCGATGAGGGGCTTGATCCCAGGACCCTGGGATCATGACCTGAGCTGAAGGCAGCCACTTAACCTACTGAGCCACCAGGCACCCAGTATTACCATATATATATATATATATATATTTTTTTTTTTTTAATTTCCCCATCATTTGATTTTAAACTGCTTTCTTCACTTGGTTGTTTCAAAAATGATTTGTTCATTTATTTTTATGTTTCTTATTCATTTAATGTTTTCTCCTGAATTTTTAATATCCTAGTCATTTCAAGAAATGTGAGACCATCAAGCAATTGCATTGTTCCATGACCAAATCTTTTCCCCTCTAATGAAGTGAAAATATTGGGGTTTGGAAGCAAACTGTCAAGAAAGAATTCTTGAGACGTCTTCGTGCAGAAAGGTGGTTTTATTAAAGCACAGGGACAGGACCTGGGGACAGGAAGAGCTGCACTGGGGTTATGAGGGGTGGCTATTGTATACTTTCAAATTGGGAAGGAGTTAGGGATAGCATAAATCTCTAAGGAATTTAGAAGCAAGGTTTCCAGGACCTTGAGGGGCTAGATGTTGTTAGGAAAAGGTGATTTATCACCATCTAGTAAGACCTTAGTCATGAGACCCTTCAGATGAGTATCAGTGGGCTATAGGCTTAGTGGATGATTGCTAACATCTATCTTGGTGGGGGGTAGGGGTTAGAGATGAAATTTCCAAAGGGATTTTTATATATTAAAGGAGACTTATAGGATCCTGGAGATCAGGCTAATGTGAAGATAAGGTTGCCTTCATCCTTAGCACGGTGTTAACATCAAGGCGGTTGAGTTCTAGAGGAAGGTCACAAGCTCCTTATCTCAAGGGCTTGTCAATGAGTGGGCTTTAAGTTGTAGGGAAATTTAATTTTTTTTCCTTTTGCTTTTATTCTCCACATCATCTTATACCAGATCTTTACAATATTTTAATTACAATATATTGATCTTACATTTTTGAAAGATGAAAGCACTGTATGGTTTGTCTTTTTATTTTGACTTACCAAAAACTTCAAGTTGTTTTGGCTTCTCACCCCTTTTAGTGTTTTTTTCCCTAAAAAAACAGAAAGGCTTTACTGAGATACAGTTCACTGCAGTAAACTGTATGCTTCCTTTCTTGACCTTAAAAATCTCAAACTTTCCCTTAATTTTCTATACCCTGCCTTCATCCAACTCAGTCTTCAAAAAGCTGCTTATTTTCACTATTTCTTTCATTCTTTAGTACCAAAAAAGGGCTTGTGCATAGTAGCCTTATAATAGTAAACACTTTTGAACTTGTTAGAGTGACTGGCCATCTTGGTGTGCCCAAGACTGAGGAGTTTTCTGGAATATAGGATTTTAAGTGTTAAACAAACAGATCCCAGGATGCTTTATCACCCTATTAAGTAAGAAAGGTTTAAAAACTGCTGTTACTGAAAAAAAACCCACAAAACTTTGTTTAAAAATTCAGTTTATTTCCAGGTGGCCTACATTTTCTTTTCTTAAAATATACTGAATGTATCTTCTGAAGTTTTCATGCATTTCTTGTGGGAAAAGTATCTGTCATTTAGAGTAACACTGTCATGTCTTTTTTCCAAGTTGGATATCTTTATGTTGAATTGGGAATTTCACATTTTTTAGATTGATGCCTGCCTATATTGTAAAGAGCCAGCTAATTAGATACATTACAAACAACAGTACACCCTACCCCCATCTCCGCTGGAGTAACAGTTTCCGGTTATTTTATCTAATCCTCTTGGCATGAATTCCATATCTTTAAGTAAACACAGAATGCTTAAGTTTTTGTGATTCTTGGTTTACACATTTCCTGTTGAATTCCCAACTCAGGGATATGAACAATGAGCTCTCCTTCTCCTGTGCCTGCCCTCCCTACCCCGTAGTTCCCATCCTTCCATCTTTCCATCTGTCTACACACACACACACACACACACACACACACACACACACACATACACACACACGTAAAATTTGTCATTTGGATTAAAACAGAATTCTCAGTTTGTATTATTATTTCTATGTATGCTACTCAGGATTGATCTGAGTCATAAACATTACTTTGACCTTTTTCCCCCCCTCAGCTTTCGTTTTCCTTGGAGTTGTTTTATTTTTTGGTTTTCTTCGTTTTCTATATGTATTACTGATGTGCTTCTAAACTCAGTTTAGAGAGTTTAAAAGATTTAAACAACAGAATGGGAGATTTAAACAAAATCTTTGTTTAAAAGATTTTTAAACAAAATCTTTTTAAATCTAAAAACAAAATCTTTGTTTAAATCTCCCACATTCTGTTGTCAGTTTTAAATCTCCCACATTCTGGTGTCAGTTTTACCTTCTTGGGGAAATTTATTTTGGAATAGATCTCTTCTGGAATACACATCTTCTGTAAGTCTTTTATTCCAGAGCTTTGTAACCTGTTTCATTCTGCACTGATTTTCTTTTACCCCCAGTGTATAACTAATACTTTGGGATCTTTATTCACCATTACCTAGGATGTCCTTTGTGACTTGTCTTTTATATATTTTCCATGTTTCATATCTTTTTTCTTTTTCAGTTTACCCTCTGATTTTGAGGCAGCAGCAGATCTCTGAAGCTTATATCCATGTATATTTATTTTTACCTATCTGTAATTGAGAGGTGTGTGTGTGTGTGTGTATTTGTATATGTATATATGTGTATATATGTATATATATGCACACATACATACACACACACATATAAAATCTTATGTAAATATCAGTTGTTTATCATTAATGTGTTTTCTGGTATAGGTAAATGATTAGCATTTGGAAAATTCTAGCTGTTAATACATAATTTTAAAAAATTTGTCATTTAAAACATTTTTAAAAATTTAAAAATGGTATTAATAGGTACACAATGCAATCATTCAGTAATATATAGGTGTCTAAATTCAAACTAATAATGGCAGTCTCTGCCACTGCTGTGTAACCACTGTGATCACTGTGTAACCTTTCTGATTTCTTCCTTTTGTTTGTGCAATCATGCATATATAGGGAATTTTTTTTCATTTTTACATTTTACTATTTATATTATTTTGTAACATATCACTCAGAAATATATTGAGGGCTTTCTTAAAATAAAGGCAGTATATCTACCACATTATCTTTTCTACCTGCATTTAGTATTCCATAGTATAGATGTGTTTTTTCATTTATTATATATTACCCTCGTTTTTAAAAAAGATTTTATTTATTTATTTGACACAGAGAGAGAGGCAGTGAGAGAGGGAACAGAAGCAAGGGGAATGGGAGAGGGAGAAGCAGGCTTCCCACTGAGCAAGGAGCCTGATGTGGGCCTTGATCCAGGACCACAACCAGAGCCAAAGGCAGAGAGAGGCTTAACGACTGAGCCACCCAGATGCCCCTATATTACACTCTTTATGGATATATGCACTGTTTTTTCCGTCTGTCATTTCTGTTTGAGTTAGTTTATTGTACCTTTATTTCATAAAGAAGTTTTAAAAACACTGCTTTCAAATCTTTCTCTCCTTCCTGGATTCTGGAGTTTCATTGCTATACAAAAGTCTTCTTTGACCCAAGGTATTATAAGTTTTCTGTAGTAGTTTCTTAAAGCACTTTTCTTAGTAAATTTTTATTTTCATGAATTCAAATGTACACACTCTTTTTTTTTTTTAAAGATTTTATTTATTTATTTGAGGGAGAGACAGTGAGAGAGAGCATGAGCAAGGAGAAGGTCAGAGGAAGAAGCAAACTCCCCATGGAGCTGGGAGCCCGATGTGGGACTCGATCCCAGGACTCCGGGATCATGACCTGAGCCGAAGGCAGTCGTCCAACCAACTGAGCCACCCAGGCGTCCCAAATGTATACACTCTTTACTCAGTAGCATTTTATTTGGGTTTTCTACATTCTCTATTAATAAAAAATTATTGTATTTTTCTTTTTTCTGCTATCTTCATCAGGTTTGATCTTATGCTTTTGTTAGCTTTAGTAAGTGAATTTGAAAGCTTTTTTTTTTTTTTTAATACAGTGTTGTAGTTTACATAGGAATTGTCTATTCCATAAAAGTAAGTTAGAACTTGTAAAAACCATATGGGCCTAGGCCCCTTTTTTGGTAGTTTGTTTTTTTGGTTGTTGTTGTTCTTTCTACAGTGATTGGCCTATTTAAACATTTTTTTGGGTTTTTTTTGGCAATTGATTTTAATCATTATCAACATTTCAGAATATATATACAAAACAGTAACTAACATGATAGCTGCTTCTGTCTTACTGTTTCCCTAAATTAGACATAGTATACTGATAATTTTTATTTTTAGTATTTATTTTATTATATATAAAATATATATAAAACACAGTAACTAACATATGATAGCTGTTTCTCTTACTGTTTCCCTAAATTAGATATAGTATATTTATAATTTTTATTTTTAATATTTGTTATTATACATAATTATATGTAATTATAGTATAATATAATATAGATACATCTATATCTCTTCTGTCCCATTACCAAAAAATATCCTTAGTGGTTTATTTTGTATTAGCTTTTTGGTTATGAGAAGTTTTTCAACTCTCTGCCTGTTTCTAAAAATGGACTTCCATATGTATTATGGTTAGATCAGTTTTTAAAATGTTATATATGTTTGCTAGTGGTAAACCATGTGATGAATGTTGGTTTTTACTATAAAAAGATAAATTGGAGAATGAAACTTTAATCTGGGTAAGTGAACTTGCTAAGGTTTAACCTGTTTATTAGGGAGAATCATCAGCTCACTCTCAGATACAGTATTAACCACAGGCCCTCGCACATGGGGTCTGCTCCCTGCAAACACGCAGTATGAGTGTTAATAGGCAGGCAGAGCTGGAAGAATAAGCGAGGAAAGATGCTTACCTGCGTTCTTTTCCCAGTTGATGATGTTACGGTCAGTTTCCACTGTTAACAGAAAATTCCCAAATTCTAGTGGCTTAAAGAGAGAAGCTTTTGTCATGTAAAGATGCAGTTTGGAGAAAGGCAGTGTAAGACTTCTATGACGAGCAAATATAAAAGCTAGAAGGAAAGTATTCACAAAGTACTTGTTACTTGTATGTTTATATACAGTGGTGGCAGTGGGAGGGTCATACCATAATTATAATCATGGGATTTGTATACTTTATTTACTTTGAAAGACATTAAAATGTTTTTGTGTGTTTTTTATTTGTTTGTTTGCTTTTGTTTTTGTTTGGGGGGGAGGGGCCTATACCTATTAAAGTGTCCTTAGGATTTTAATGAAGTATGAACACTTCTGTATTCATGAGACTTCTTCTTGGTGGTCCAGCAGTTGTTCCTAGTTGACATAACTTTATCACTTTTTTTGGACTTTTAAAATGCCTTTAAAAAAAAAAAAAGACACAGAGAGAGAGATCACAAGTAGGCAGAGAGGCAGGCAGAGAGAGGGGAAAGCAGGCTCCCCGCTGAGCAGAGAGCCAGATGTGGGGCTCCATCCCAGGACCCTGGGATCATGACCTGAGCCGAAGGCAGAGGCTTAACCCACTGAGCCACCCAGGTGCCCCTAAAATGCCTATTTTTATTATGCTTTTGTTTATTCAAAAGTTGTAAAAGTATATTTATGACAGCATAAAACATGCCAAACAGTAGAGCCCATGAGTGAGCAGCTCCATCAATGACCAGTGTGAACATGTCCATGTAACTCCCAGTTGGGCCTGGAACATATGGTACTTCAGAAGCTACGCTTGTTTCTCCTTCCTGTCACTTACTTCATTCTTCCACCACCCAAAAGAAGACGTTCACTGGATCTCTAACAACATAAGAAAGTGTTCTTATATTTTATACACTTGAAATCTTTCACTGCAGGTCCTTGTTTTGTCTGGCTGCTTTTACTCAACATGTTTGGAGCTTTAGCTGTGTTATTGGATATAGTTGTAGTTCATTCTCAAGGTATTCCATTGTGACTATCCTGTAATTTCTTCCCATTCCCTTGATGGGCATATCAAGACATGTTTATTACTGCTGATATCTGGGCACTGTCCTCAATCAAATGTATGTTTTATAATTTTACTTTATTAATGGTCTTATACCTTTCTTGTTTAATTTATTCCTATACGTATAAAAAAAGTTTGTTTTTATGAATTGAGGCACTTACTCCTACTTATTCTACCAAGTTACAGGTAGGGTAGATAGTGGGAGAGCTAATTAATTTATTTTTATTCTTTATTTTTTAAATTTTTTATTTATTTATATTGCATCCAGTTACCTTATTGGGCTCTTATTTTTTTAGTTGATTCATGTCATTATTTCAGTACACTGGCTCTGAATAATTATCTCATAATTGGAATAATTTCCATCATACTTGTTATTTCATTTCTGCTTTTATTATGTTAACCAGACTTCAGAATATAGTTAAATATGAAAATAATTTTAATGGCTGTGTCTCTAGTGTTCTATTTTCAAGTATGATGTAAAGTATTTTTTATAGATTTCCCTTTACAATTTTAAAAACACTTTCTCAAATTCAGTTAAAAGAGAGTTTCTTCTGAAAGATTGTAGTCTTTAACCCTTAGAATGTAAAGATTTTAACATTGACCCCCCCTTTTTTAAACATTGTAAACACTGTCTGTTTCTATGTATTCTTTTTGTACACAATGTAGTTTATCAAAAATGGATGAGTGTTGCCATCTGTGTTCATAGATAATTTGATCTCCAATTTCCTTTTTTATATTTGTCAATATTTTATATTCAGATTATGCTGGCCATGTGTAATCATTAAGGAGGCTTTTCCCTTTTCTCAGACTTTGGAGTAGTGTAGATAGAGAAATTATTTGGTCCTTGAAGACTTAACATAACCATACAGCTCTAAAAGTGGGCCTGATTCCATTATTGGGTACAGATCTTGAGCAACCTTTTCAGTTCTTCTCTAACTTTACTGGGTCTCTTCAAAGACTTGGTAATTTTTGTACCTTTTAAAGCAATTCTGGTAATTTGTATTTTCCTTGATGATCATCTGTTTAATTAAAAACTTGTAGTTTATTGGCATAAAGTTATATGTATTATTTTTTAAACAAATTATAAAGTTCTTTTTTTAAAATTTTTGTCACCTTTCTGATATGTGGTGGTGAGTTTTCTCCCATATGTTGGTTTTCCATCAACTTTTTTGGAAAGAAAAACTTTGGGCCTTTTTTATCTAATTGCCACATTATTTTATTTTTCTACCTTCAGTTTATTTTCTTTCCTCTCCTCTTCTCCCCCCTAGCTTCTTGAAATGCACTTTTTCTCTACTGGTTAAATTGGAAGTTTCCTATGTCTTTAGGTTTTGATATCCTATGATCCCAATTTTAATATGATTTTGATTCTTTTGGCCCAAGAATAATTTAAGACAGTATTATTTTAATTCGTAAGAGTTTAGTTTGGGAGTTGTCTTTATCTTTAATTCCTGTATGTATTGCACTGTTTTCAAATCATATTGCTTATATGATGACAATCCCCTGGGATTTGAAGTAGGTTTTCTTCTGTCTTTTGGTACACTGCCAGTTTTTTTTTTAAATAGCTTATAAACATTTAATTTATATGCACACTCACACATACATACACACTCTCTGTGAAGTCAACAAATCTTATTTCAGAGATAAGAGCATTAAGACTTGGAGATGTTTGTGACTTAATTTATATCACAATTAACAAATAGTATACCTCGCTCTCTGATTCTTAGTCTGATTTTCCCTTAGACCTTTCTGTCTCCAGAATATATTGTATGTTTATATATTTGGTATCTTCTGTCATATGTATATAGTTATAGCAAAATAAAGTTAAAATTATACATTTAGAATATGATTTTGTATTATGATTTGGAAAGGTAGAAAAAGTCTAGGTACAATCATTTGGATCTTTGCAACTGAAGATTTCAAAAGAGAAAGAAACTAGTCTTATTGAATGGGTCATTACAGATAGATGGGAACAGACAAGAAAGGACATCATGTATTAGGAGAACTTAAGGAACAAGGGCACAAGTGCATCTGTGGGGAGACAAGCCTGATCTAAGTGGAAGGAAGTCTTTGTTGAAGAGTCATAGGAAGTAAGACAGAATAGGTAACTTTGGACCTGAATAGTAGGACCATGTTAAAGGTCTGGTGAAAGAGACTTTTAAAAATGAATTGCAAAGCAGTTCCATCACCTACCTGATGGCTAGTATTATATTTCATTCTGTAAATGTTTGGTGGTTTCGTTGCACTATCTGTGGTAGTTAACTTAAATAATTACCTTCATAGGCAGCCAGAGCATGGAAAGGACAAACACAATTCTGGGGCAAGATTCTGAGGAAGTTGTATGAATTAACTGACAAATCAGCAGTGTTAACTTTGCTTGTAATGATAGTGAAGAACTCGGCTAGATATAGTGGCATGGAACATCTGTTGAAATTTTGAAGGAATAGATATGATTGCAGTATATTTTAAACATCAGAGAACTTTTTTAGAAGGACGTTCATAAAAATAATCAATTATAAAAAAACAATTTGTGCTGGTGAAAACATACTTTTTATGTGTTTGAAAAATCGCTTGTAGAAATTTAAATGTGCATTTTTACCTCTAGTTGTTTAAATATAGATTTTAACTTTGGCATTTACTTGTGCAAATTGGGAGAATCTTAAATAGAACAAAATTAAGGGATAAACATAATTTTAGAATAAAAGAGGGGTATGTATTCCAGCTTGCTAATAGAAACCTCTTTGCTCTTTAAGAAAAATATACAATCTCTCTTTTGAATGTAGGCAAAAAAAAATATGTAACCATTTAGTGTTATAATTTCTTAAATTATAAACCTACAGTATTACTTTTAAGAGGCTCAATATGAATTCATTTTATTTTGGTCATACTGATTTTGGCCAAGAGCATGATACCTTGAAATATTTAAATATTCAAAAGAACTTGGAAGAGTTTATGACAGTCGTTGCCTGAAGACCATAATAAGGAAGAACAGTGACTGATTTTTTTTTGTTTTATATTCTCAAATTTAGTATAGTTTGGTTATTAAATGAATATGTGTGCCTTTTTTTTTTTCAAATTGGGAAAATGGGAGGATTTTAGAGTTGTAAGCAAAGCTTATGTATGCTAATTAGGTATACATTGAAGTGAGCCTTAATATCCTACATGTCAAAATATAGTTTTCATGGCTATTTTTAACCACAGCATGTATGACCAAAAAGGAGAACTCAATTTATTTTAGCTATAAGGTAATAATTCTGTTTATAGTGCTAAGTTATATAGAAAGGACTTATTAGTCTTCCCTTTAATGAAATATAAGAATATATAACTAGAATGTTTCATTTAGTGTTTGTCAGTTACATTTTCTCCCTTCTATAAAATATATCATAGTATCTGTTTGGCCAGGAATTGCTTAAGAAAGGGATACTTCTTAAAAAAATAAAAACAAACAAACAAAAAACTTTCTAATAGAATTGATTTTTTGTAACTTATTTTGCTTGTGGCCCCAAAATTTTTATGGTTAATAGAGCTAGGATTTAGATATAAGTCCAGTATAAATGATTATTATGAAAAGTATTTTTAATCATATAGGTTATTTGTATACAGCAGTATTTGATAGATAACCCTACATTTATCTCTTTATGAGCCAATATTTTCCAAATGGTTTGCTCATATGTAGAAACATGTATCAGTACTGTTTCCTGTTATAATAGTTATAAATTCTGAGGTGTCCTGTTTATAAAGAAAAAGGAAGTTCAAGCATAAGGTGATAATAATGATAATATTAATTAATTCTTAGACATACAAAATTCAAATATTTTTAAAGCAAGAAGGGATTCATTCTGTGATCCCTACAGTCTCAGGACTTATTTAGACTCTTTTAAAAGGTAATTACAGTGGTATTATTATGCATATAAGAGCCAGCTTTTCTTTCAGATATGGATATTCTAGGAAGCTGAATTTCAACTCTAAAATTTGGAATATTCAAAATATACATGAAACTGATACTGGAAAGCATAGGATAAGAGGTTTCTCAGTCTTAGGATACTTCTGAGTAGACTGACCAGACTGATAAATTTTACAAAATTATTCACATAGTACGCTTAGGTCTGTTGTTTAGTTTACTACTTATCTACATGAAAACAACACTACAGTAAAGGGATGAGGAAGTACACATATGGTCAGTTTTAGAAAATCCTTTAAAACTGTGGAATATGGGCCATTATTTTTAGATGTACTACCTTGTTTGTAATACTTTAAAAGAAAAAAATGTATTTGAACACAAGAATAATTAAAGCTGTAATATCGAAGGATTTTAATTACTATAATTAATCAAAATTGACATTTTGTTACATTTTCTAGGCAATTAAGTTGGAGTATTCAAGATTGGTTAAGTTGGCCCAAGAAGATACCCCACCAGAAACAGATTATCGTTTACATCATGTAGTGGTCTATTTTATCCAGAACCAAGCACCAAAGAAAATCATTGAGAAAACATTGCTAGAACAATTTGGAGATAGGAATTTGAGTTTTGATGAAAGGTAATTTAAAAATGTGAAATAATGAACTCATATGCTCAAATTGTCTTTTTAAAAATATCTTTCTTTGCAGTTTTTTTTAATGTTTATTTTAACCTAGACGAAGACAGTAAATAGAGCACAAAACTTGACTTCACTTAATTTGTACAGTTGCTTTGTGATTTTCTTGGAGTTTATAGTCATGACCTTTAAAAGTTTGAGCAATTATTTATTGCTTTAGTGTGTGTAATTATTGACCAAGGTACTGAGCTAAGCCATATAAAGATGCACAGGAGAATATAATATAATCACTGCCCTTTGGGAACTCAGTATTTTAGAGAAATAAAAAATTTCTCAATCTCTGCACTACTGTATATTTGAGTCAGATAGTTCTTTATTGTGGGGGTATCCTATAACGTACAGGGTATTTGGCAGTGTTCCTGACCTCTACCTTCTAAATGATGGTAGCACCTCCCACAAGCGGTGACAACCCAAAGTGTCTCCAGGTATTGCCAAATAATCCCTTGAGGAGCAAAATTACCTTGTTTGGGAATCCCTAGAGAAAAGTATTTAAATGTAGACACAGATAAAATAGTTTAATACCCTCTGATATCAAGAGAAGTCTTAAAATCGTTGAATTACAGTTCATCTTTGAACAGTGTGGAGATTAGGGGCATTGACTCTCCGTGCAATCAAAAATCTGCACATAAAGTGTATAATTTTTGACTCCCCCAGAACCTAACCGCTAATAAACTCCTATTGACTGGAAGCCTCTGATAACGTAAAGTCAATAAATACATATTTTATATGTTATATATATTATATACTGTATTCTTACAATAAAGTAAGCTGAAGAAAGGAAAATGTTACTAAAATCATAAGGAAAAACATAATACTGTAAAAAAAATCTGTGTGTAAGTGTACCCTCAAAACCCATGTTGTTAAAGGATCTACTGTATTTTGGTTTACCCAAAAATGTTTTCCCATAGAAATTTGTATAAAATCCCTAGAATTTTTTTTTTTTAGTAATATTAGAAAATTAAAATACAATCTAGTTAGAATGAATTCCATTAAAGCAATCTAGGCCTTGGGTAAAGATCCAGGTATTAGATGTTATTTTTAGAATACAGAAGCATTTATGTTATCTTGGAGTTCATTGTAGTCCATTTTAATCCTGAAATAAATGATTATCTCTTCATGAATATCTCAAAATTAAAAATATGTATAGCAGAGGAGAATATACGAAAAACAAAGCATTCAGGATTAAATTCCTGCTTTACCATGTGTCCGCTGTGAAATTTCAGATTAACTGAAATAATACAAGTAAATGGCTTCAACAGTAGTTGATAGACAACACAGTGCTCAGTGACTGTTAGCTATTACTATTTTACTAGTAGTACTGGGAGCATCACTTATTTTACATATAACCCCACCACAAATCGCTCAGAAATATGACTGATTATGATTCTTATTATTTGGGTTGTTAGTACACCATGTTCCAGTGAATATGGAGAAAATATTGGTGGGGTAATCACACTGACTTTTCACTCTTTTGCAGTTTTTGTCCTGGGGACTGGAAATTGGTCAAATTGTTTGATAGTTTAATTTCTCTTATACTTGAAAGACAAAGTGAGATCCATGTGATAACTAAAAATATTCTGCGGAGATTTCTTTAACAATGATTCTATGCATAAGAATGTCTCTGTTACCTGAAATGATAGCCACATTTTGGATTCTTTTTTTGCTATTTATGAATAATGCCATTTGAAAGGGGAAAATGAGATTTAATGTTTCTTAGGCTTGCTTAGATATACATCATAAAAAAAACATTTCATTTTTAACTTATGCAATATATATTGATAGAGTGTAATTTAAACGCCATATGTAAATATAACATCGTAAATTTGAGTTAGAATTATTGATGCTGTCTTCTTTATGTGCTTTGTAACTATCCATCATTGATCTAAAAACTATTTTCAATTAAGGTTATTTGGGAGTTGCTTCCTCAAAAAAGTGTTGCTTAGTGACAATGGATTTTATTTTCATATGTGTTGGGTAGTTTAGTTTTATGTCACATATTTTTCAGTTTTTATGAATTTTGCTTTTGATTTAGGAATGCATTTCTTTTATTTGAAGGTGTCACAACATAATGAAAGTTGCTCAAGCCAAACTTGAAATGATAAAACCTGAAGAAGTAAATTTGGAAGAATATGAGGTAATGTGCCCTTTGAGAGGTTAAACTGTAGATTGAGGAATTCTGTAGTTCACTCATCTCCCTTTCATTTCAGCACAGCTGAGCACAGGAGACAATAAGGTATAGAGAGGTAAAGTAACCGGCCCAGAATTTTCACAGCTAGCAAATTATAGCATGGTTAACACAGCCTGCATCCTTTTTAAAAAAAATTTATCAGAACCTGCATTCTCAAATGAAGCCGTGCTGTACTTTTTCCTTTCTTGGCCTCATCAGATATTTTGGGGAGGAGGTTGCAAACTTGCCTTAATCGTTGTATGCCAATACATCTGTCATTATTGGACACTGTTGTACATGTGAGAGAGAGAGCATGCATGAATGCTCATATCATGCTTATGGTAATTTTGTACACAAAATTCTTTTTGTGAACTTTGGCTTTAAAATTAGTATTTTTTTTAATTTATCAATTCAAATACCTAGTTTTCTTTCAGACTTTTAAATTTAACTTTATACATTGTCTTTTTTTTGCTTTTTAAAAAACTTTTTTATTTGTTTATTTGTTAGAGCAAGCAAGAGCTCAAGTAGGGGGAGAAGTAAGGGACTGGATCCCAACACCCTGGGATCATGACCCAAGCTGAAGGCAGATGCTTAGCCATCTAAGCACAGGTGTCCCAACACATTGTCTTTTTAAATTTATAAATCTAGTAAATTTTAAGTTTATTTCATAGTGTTTTTGATTAATGTTTGGTCCTATTTACAAACTTAATTATTCTAGATTCCCTTAAACAGTTATTGTAATTCACCACATTAACATATACAAAAAATACTCATTTTTGATGAAAATCCTTAGCTAACCTGGAATACAAGGTGCAACAACTTTAATCTCCTAAAGAGTGTCTCAAAAACAGCAAAATTAGCAAATATATAGAATTGTGAGCATTGTAATCAGGAAAGATGGTGATGTCTGCAACCACTTTATTCAGAATTGTCCTGGAAATTCCAAGTGGGCAGCAAGTCAACAAAAATAAGCAAAAAGTAAACATTGGAGAAAAAGAAATAAAGTTATTGTTTGGAGATTTTACACCTGGAAAATACAAACAAAATCTACAGATAAATTAATTGGAATTAATAAGAGAGTTTTGCAACATGTAAAACCTGCCAAACACCAGTTTTGTTCCATTAACCCAGCAGCAGATAATCAGAAAGTGAAATTTTAAAAAATGACATCATTTATAATAGCATCAAGAAGTATGCAGTAACTAGAAATAAATCTAGCAAAAGATGGCATGACTTTAGGAGCTGTTAACAGAAGACCTGAATAAATGGATATACACACTATGTTTGGATAAGTTGGTATTATAAAGATGCCATTTTACCCCAGAGTAGTTTATTGGTTCTGTGTAGTCGCTATCAAACTTCTAGCAAGTTGTCTGATGGAGGTTGATAAGCTGATTTTAAAAACTTTATGGGGGGGGTGCCTGGTTGGCTCAGTCAGTGGATGTGCAGCTCTTAATCTCGGGGTCATGAGTTTAAACCCCACACTGGGTATAAAAATTACTTAAGTAATACTTAAAAAAATTTATGAAATGTAAACATCTGAGTCTAACTCAGACATTCTTGAAGAACAAGGTAGGAAAGCTTATTTTAGAAATCAGGAGAAGGTACCATTCTTTACCATTATGCTTTAAGGGTAGGTAATTTAGAACAATATAGCAGAATGAAAAATCTGAGAATATATATGCACAAATAAATGTACACATGATATATGCCAGAGATGACAAGCATGTGGGTTCCTCACTCTGTTTGTCCCCAAGATTCAAATCAAATATGGTCTTGATTTTTAATTACGGTTTGACTCTGCAGTCTCTCCCCAGGGTCTCTTCATCCAATTGGATTCAATGTATTTTTGTTCTGAGCACTCCTCATATTCTAACTGTAGAACCATTAAATCTTACATGTATTTACATGACACGTTTTTGAATTCTGTGTGTCCTACATATCTTTGTCTCGCGCTGAGTCATGACTCACCAAACCTTGGCCCATAGACCAAATTTAGCCCACCACCAGTTTTTATAAAACAGTTTTATTGGAACACAGCTATTTGTTTACATATTGGGTATGAGTGTTTTCTCACTACATCTCAGAGTTGAATAGTGACAACAGAGACTGCATGGCCTGCAAAGCCTAAAACACTTCTTGGCTAAGTCTTCACAGAAAAAGCTTACTCCAACTTCTCAGGCAAGTCTAATGACAATAGAGTGGCAGTTTGAAACTTTTCCAGAAAAGCTAACTTTAATTATTCATTTAAATCCTGTATTGAATTTAGTTATGGTTTTCCTTGAAATAGTGTTTGTTTTTGTTTGTTTGTTTGTTTTTCTCTTAGTAAGTTAAAGAGAAGTCCTGATTTTGGTCATTTCTGAATTGTTGAGTCTTATTACGTGCGTGATGATTGGGTTTTTGGAGGGAGGGCAGTTGAAATGTGACATGCTTCTATTCTTTTCGCCATATCTCAGATGAATAAACTATAAAGCTAACATATTTAAAATAAAATTTAACATAAACTTGTTAAAATTAAAAAGGTTAAATAAATTTATTATAACATTTTTCTTTTAGTTCCCTAACATTTTTCATCATATAATAGTCTTCAGTATTCATTCTGTTAGACTAGTAACATCTAGTTACTAGTAACATCCCACATCTAGTGTGATGTACATCTATAATAATAATAATAATATACCATTATACAAAAGAATTTTTGAGAGATAGAAAACATGATAGATTATCTTGTGTTTGTATTTCTGCTGTAGTGAATCATTATTTAATTCCTCATTAATTTCTAATAATTTTTATATTTATTATTATACTAATGAAGTAATCTTAACTTATCAAAATTGAAAGTCTTGATTTAGGTCTAGTTTACCTTAATTTTAAATTCTTTGATACTGTTAATTTGAATAGTTGTGGGAACAATGCATTACTTTAAGAACAGTTTTCATTGTGGTTTTAATATCCTACTCTGCATTCTTTTAAAATTTTTTTTCACCTACAGGAGTGGCATCAAGATTATAGGAAATTCAGGGAAACAACCATGTATCTCATAACTGGGCTAGAGAATTTTCAAAAAGAAAGGTAAGGCATAGTGGTCAGATACTATTTTTGTACTTATTCTATTTGGATATAACCTCATCTATAGATAATATTTTATTTACAATACATATTTTTGATAAACTTTTAATATTCTGTTTTAAATTTACAGAGAAGTTGTGTAGTTAGTACAGAGAGTTCCTCTATACCCTGTATATTTTCCATTTTCAATTAAATCTATAAGGTTGGCATTAGTCTTTCTATCAGCCCTTAAATACTATAGTTGAAATTTAGGATGCAATAGGATTAGATTGAAGCCTAGAACTTTTCTGGGGACCAAAGAAGCTTGTAGCCCAACACTAGGAATTCTTTGTATTCCCTGACATTTGCCTTCAGTCTCCAGCTTTTTCATATTCTTTCTGAGTCTAATCTTGACTTCAGAGCAGAAATAGTGTTTCTAATCTCTTTGTCCAAACTTGCAGTCACTGTAAAAATATCGCTGTAGAGAATTGATCACTGGTCTTCTGAGTATTGTAACTGCAGACACATTTTAGATAATTTTTCATTTAAATTACAAATGGTTTTAAAAGAATTTCTACCTATTAAACTATATTATTATTTACTTTTAAATGTTATTAAGAAAAGATGCATATTGACTTATTTACCTACACATTATTCACTAGTTTGCGTTTACATGTTGTTCACATATTTCTTAATTCATTCTTTAATATGAATGTATTTGACTAGTGATTTATTTTTTAGAAGTGCTATATTTTAAATATTCTTATGTAGAAAGTTCTGTCAGACCGTGCTGCTGTGTTTGTGGGACAGTGCACAGTGCCATCCCATGTACACCTACCAAATTTTAGAAGTTACCCAGAATTTAAAAATAGTGTTAATACTTGAACACAAATTATTAAAGTCCTAGTCCTTGTGTAATTTATTTATTTTAATTTAAATTGCATTAACACACAGTGCAATATTGGCTTCTGGAATAGAATTCAGCGATTTATCGCTTATATACGACACCCAGTGCTCGTCGCAAATACTGTGTAATTTATAAGATAATTCACTTTGGTTACTGAAATAGAAAAGTATTTTGATTAATCAGTAGCTCCATTTTATGAGTTATTTTATTTTGATTAGAGTTTTATTTCTTTAAAAGAAGTATTCAGATTCACTCTAGAATACGTAAGATTAATATTTCTGAGAAAAATAGTAGTGTGATCTTATAATTGAACAGAGTATCTAAGATCAATAAGGCATTTCCATTTTATAGATAAAGAAACTGTGTTTACTTACACATGTCTCCATAGAGATGCATAACTTTTTCAAGGTCACACAATTAACTAGGGAGAGAAAAATTGAAATAGAGATCTCTATTCTTGTAAGATTTAATGAAGTCAGGTAAGTACAAGAAGTATTTATTTTTCTCACTCAATAAGAATTAAAAAGGTGAAACTGTCACTTTCTTGCTCTCTGCATTAACTTCTATATTAGCTTTTCTTAGTTAACATTTGTTAAAGGATTTTAAGATATAACTTGAAAGTGTGTTTTAATTTCATAATTTGCTTATTCTCAAATATATACTTATTCAGAAAGTAAATATTCTGGGATGGCAAATGTTACTGAATTGGAAAGTTCAACTAGAAAATTAGTAATGGTGACAAATAGTATTTATGGAATATCATAAAAAGAAATGTTAATTTTACATTTTAAATACACTGCTAGCAAGTTAGAAAGTTTCTGTCTTTGTTTTAAATATAAAAACATAGCACTTGAAAGCCTTGAATGGAATACTGATTGACAGTCCATTGTCAAGTCTGAGAGTAGTGAAATGAAATCATGTTTTTAGGAACCATAATTTTATAATAGTATAAATGAGGATAAAGAGAATATATGGGCTGCATGGTCTTGTTTTTCCTTTAAAAAATGAGGATGTTGTATCTGGACTGCTGAGTCTTACTCTGACTTGTTTGAAAATATATTTGTAGGCACTTTAGAGGTTGTTGATAAAATATGGGAATTGTGTACCTCAGTGAAAAGTTGGAACAAGGTCATTGTTTTAGAGCTGTTCTTAGGTGACTCCGGTCTTGAAGGCCAAATACAAATGTCTCCCTGAATGACATTCATGACATTTGGAATAGGAACTTAATGGCTATAAAAGAAAGGTAGATGTGCCTGCAGACCACCTTAATTTAGTGGTGCAAAACATCCAATATTATATCACTCCCTTCTTTTTTTTCCTTTCATAAGTAAAACAAAAAGTCTTAGTTTTTTTTATGAAATAGTTTCAGGTATATAACTTGAGTTGTCATTAATTTCATTTGTGCATTTAACATTTGAAGTATAGAATTGATGTATATTTGAGCACATGAGTAAAACTTAGTGTAACCTAGAGTTTTAAAAGTATTTCTTTATACTATTTCACCTTTTAGGATGTTATATTTTTCTGAATTAATCCATAAGAAGGTATGTTATGATTAGAAAAACTCACACAAAGGAGATAGCTTATGTTGTTCATATTCAGTTATACAAATATATAGCTGTATTTATTTCTTACAGCATATTAAGAGAGGATAATTATTTTAGAGGCAAATACAATACTCAAACATTTTTACCCTCCTCTTTTTTTTTTTTAAATTAAATTTTTAACTACTGCTTTTTATTGAAACTTATTCCAATGTAGGGTTGTTTTTTTTTTTTTAGATTTTTTTTTAATTTTATTTTTTATAAACATATATTTTTATCCCCAGGGGTACAGGTCTGCGAATTGCCAGGTTTACACACTTCACAGCACTCACCATAGCACATACCCTCCCCAATATCCATAACCCCCCCCAACCCCCCCCCATCAACCGTCAGTTTGTTTTGTGAGATTAAGAGTCACTTATGGTTTGTCTCCCTCCCAATCCCATCTTGTTACATTTATTCTTCTCCTACCCCCTTAACCCCCCATGTTGCATCTCCTCTCCCTCATATCAGGGAGATCATATGATAGTTGTCTTTCTCTGATTGACCTATTTCGCTAAGCATGATACCCTCTAGTTCCATCCACGTCGTCGCAAATGGCAAGATTTCATTTCTTTTGATGGCTGCATAGTATTCCATTGTGTATATATACCACATCTTCTTTATCCATTCGTCTGTTGATGGACATCTAGGTTCTTTCCATAGTTTGGCTATTGTAGACATTGCTGCTATAAACATTCGGGTGCACATGCCCCTTCGGATCACTATGTTTGTATCTTTATACCCTCCTCTTTTTTAAAGCTTAGTTTGAACTTTCATAACTTCTAGGCTTACATTAATGTAACATACTAATATTACTTATATTGAATATAAAAGACCTGCCAGCTTTTATGTTAGTAGCTTTTTTATTGTTTGTGTTCCACTAGAGTTTTCAGATTTAGAAGTATTCTTTCCCCTTTCTACTTCCACCAGGTCTCTTTTGGATATTCTCCCCTCTACCAATTACATTTTTTTATGATGAGAACTGTGCCCAGACATAGAAAAAACCTGACTGGTCACTGAATGAAACAAATGATGTTTGTGATAAGAAACAAAAAAACAACAGAACAACAAAAAAACCTCGAGTAACCTGATCCGTCCTTCAAACAAAAATGACATTATGTTGTTAAAAAATTAGATTCTAGGCTTTCATTCAGTCTTAATTTTGACTGTAAATGGAAGATTTGAGGTAAACAGTTTCCATAGAAGACTGGAACTGTCTAAATTCAACAATTATGGGCTTTCCCTTCCCAGTCTTTTCTTAATTCCTAGTTCCATTTTTTGTTATTGTTTTTTTTTTTTTTAGTTTATGACATAACTGTATAACTGGTTTCATATGTGGCTGTTGCTAAAAGGGTGCTCTCAGGCTTATAGGACATCAGATGATATTTTTATTGTAAATATTCTGTATAATCAAAACAAATGTATACTTAAAATATTTTACAACTGTAGCTGACTTTTTTTTTATAAAGATGAAATATTAATGCTATGTGTTTCTTTTAATTTTTAAGTTATATAGATTCCCTGCTGTTCCTTATCTGTGCTTATCAGAATAACAAGGAACTCTTGTCCAAAGGCCCAAACAGAGGACATGATGAAGAATTGATATCACATTATAGAAGAGAATGTTTACTAGTAAGTTGAATATATGTAGGTCGTGTTTGCTTGCTCATTTTATCTCACATTGAACACATTATCCGGACTCATGTCTAAGTGATTGACTATAAATTCTGATGGGGAAAGCATCATGATGAGGTCTATAATCTGGGTATAATCCTTTAAGATTATGAGATTATGAGAATGCACCCAATTCCTTATTGTCCCTTCTTCTTTATTGATCCTAAATATTGCAGGTGATAAACCAGAAATGTTCTTAAAATGGGATCAAAATAATTGCTTTTTTATATTTAAATTTCTTCATTCCTTTTTTTGGGGAGAGAAGAGGTGCTTCACAGAGCATGAGGAATCATTATTATTCCAGAAAAATAATAGATTTTTTTGAGTTTTTCTAAATCGTATGTTTGGTATGTATGTCAAAAGATCATTGTAATACAGTATCCTTTTTTTTCACCTAGTCATTGGTAGTTTTTTTTTTCTCAAATATTTTTATTATCCATATGTAGAAATACTGCTATTGTTTTATAAACTTTAAAAAAAAGTTTTTAACAGGTGTGTTTTTTGTTTTGTTTTGTTGTTTTTTTATACTAGATTACTTTCTAGATGTCTGGAGTACTTTGTTATTATTTCTCTAGTTAGCTAATATGTATAAAATCAAAAATTCCATCTTTATACATTTTTTCTGATTGAATTTCATTCTTAACTATTAATGTCACTCTGTTATATATTTTGAGCACCTAAGTTATGATTTTTTCCTATACAGAATACACAGACATGCACAAAAGTATTCAAAAATGTATGATTTTTGAACCTATATAAGTTACATGTTTTAAGTGTACTTTAAACGTCTTTAAGTAGGTGTGCTGAAATGTTTTCTTTATTGTAAACTACTAATTGTAGTCTGAAGTATGTCTTTAAAATTTTTGAATGAGAATATTAGGAGGTTGTGATCTTAACTATTTTTCTCTCAGCTGCTTTTATTGCATTTGAGTTTTTTAAAACTTGAAATGTTAGTGGTTTGTATCTGTGGAGGATAGTTCTTTAATTGGCCAGTTTCAAAAGGTTTTTGTTTTTGTTATTATTGTGTGCACAGCTTTTTCTAGGAGACTTCTTTCTAGAGTAGATTGAGATTGTTTTTCCCTATTGCTGTTTGTTCTAATATTGTCTGTAAACATACTTACTATGTTATTTTTGGTGTTAACACAAGTATTTTTATTTAATTAAAGAAAAGAAACAAAACTCTTTTTCTTTTCCTCATTGCATTAAGAAATTAAATGAGCAAGCAGCAGAACTATTTGAATCTGGAGAGGATCGAGAAGTAAACAATGGTCTGATTATCATGAATGAGTTTATTGTCCCATTTTTGCCCTTGTTATTGGTGGATGAAATGGAAGAGAAAGATATACTTGCTGTGGAAGACATGAGAAATCGTTGGTGTTCCTATCTTGGACAAGAAATGGAGTGTAAGTTTAACCACCACTATTGGTGGACACCTCAGTTGTTGGATTAAGCACAGTTAGAATTAGATGTTATTTATTTTTATCACTTTTTATATTCTATAATATTTTTACATTGACATCATTACTTTTTTTTTCTTATTTACAAACCAAGTTGTATACATTGCCTTGCCATTTATATTTTACCTCTCTCCACCAAATGGTAATTATTTTGCATATTTTGAAATGAAACATCAGTTGACCACTCTGATTTAATAAATCACGTTAAAGATGATAATTTCTTTCCCTCTCTATCTTTGTCTACATCTAATTGTTTGTATTTACAGCAAACCTCCAAGAGAAGCTGACAGATTTTCTACCAAAACTGCTTGATTGTTCTACTGAGATTAAAGGTTTCCATGAGCCACCGAAGTTACCTTCATATTCCACACATGAACTCTGTGAGCGGTTTGCCCGAATCATGTTGTCCCTCAGTCGAACTCCTGCTGATGGAAGATAAACTGCACACACTTTCCCTAAACACACTGTATAAACTTTTTTTAGTTCTTAACCCTTGCCTTCCTGTCACAGGGTTTGCTTGTTGCTGCTATAGTTTTTAACTTTTTTATTTTAATAACTGCAAAAAACAAAATGACTATACAGTCTTTAGCCAGACTGCAAACAATAAAGCTGAGAATCGCATGGCGCTCAGACTTTGTTTTAAACCAGAACTGATGTATAATTACAAATCTGATTGATTTCATTATGGCAAAACCATGCTTTTGCCACCTTTCTGTTACAGTATTACTTTGCTTTTATCTTTTCTTTATTTACAGCTTTCCATTCAGTCTGGATCCTTCCACGACTACAGCCATTTAAGTGTTCAGCACTGTGTACGATACATAATACTTGGTAGCTTGTAAATGAAATTAAAGAATAAAGTTTTATTTATGGCTACCTATGTGTTTGTAAGCAGGTATATTGTATATTAGTGGATCATTTTAGTTATATATAAGTGAATTTTGTCTGGGGATTGTGTAAGATTGGATGAATAGATGAATAGATTAATACGAACTTTTAATTTTTCTCTGTTAGCACGTTGGAAATTTACTAAGTATTTGACACAAATATATCTATATTTTTGACTAAGTTGTTAAACTTAGTATGGCACCTAAACCTGTTTTGAATTCAAATCAGGTTTTCACTGAAGTGAACGGCTGATATTTAAGTCAACCACACTGAAACTTTTAACTTTTTCTTAGATTAACCTCTTATTTTTTTATGTATTTACAAATAATATAGCAAGGTGATGATTTCAAGAGATACCAGAAAAAAGTACTTGAATAAGGGCTATTTAATAGTGAAAGTTATAAAAAATCTGTTTATGTGTATACACACAAACACACACACACACACACATTCTTCATAATGGAGGATAATGTTTTGCATTATATGATCATTCTATTTTTGTAAATTGTATACCACTTTAATTGAAAATGTTCTCTACTAATCAATGCTGTGAAATGAAGTTGATATTGTTGAACTAGAAATTATGAATATCTTTACCTGCTTTTATTTTCCTCCTTTTCAAAAAGAAAAAGCTGTAGAACATTTTGTAGATGGAACTGCTGTTTAAGATTAATGAAGTCATATTGTGAATGAAAATCAATGCTTTAAAGGTAATCATGTTACCAATAACCTATTTTTGAATTTATAAAAATTTCTTTATAAATGATACTTTGTTAGCATAGTAAAATATATCATTATACTATGTGTATGTTTGTTATAGCGTCGTCAAAACTAGAACTCTCTGTAAGTGCCTCTCAGAGATCCTGGACAGAGGAGGAAGAAGAAAATATTAAGCCATTATATAATATTCCTTATCAAGGTACCAATGTACTACTAAGGTATTAATGACAAGGAATTAGTACTGTTTGTGTTGTAAGGTTAGATTTTGCACATTGTTGCTATCAAAATGTGTTTTGGTTTAGATTTTAAATTTTCTCCTGAGCAGTAGTAGTAGTCTACATTGGTTTTCAGGTCCTGTCCAAAGTTTTTAAAACTCCAAATGTATCATCAAAGCATTTGTAAAGTATCGTCAGTATTTTACGATCTCTGAGAATAGTAAGGTTGGTTGTGGTTCTGTGTATAATTGACCACTGAGACACAAAGTGCTCAGGCACCATATGGAAATTACTCCCTTCACAAGGCACATCCAGGAAATCGTATGTGGCCCATGCTGAAGGTAAGTATTATTATTGTATTGACTTTCTACTTAAAAGACAGTTTATTCATTCCTACTAATGAACCTGAAGTACTTATTTCAAAAAAATGACCTTTTTTGAAGACCTGGGGAAACAAATTGTTTTTATATCAGTAACTTTCAATGTGTTCTAAATTAGAACCATGACACTAGATAAAACGGTCAGTAGCATTATATGCACCTTAATTTGATGCTGTTTAACTTCCATTTACTTTTGATCCCTTGTTTGTTGGAAGCTTCTCAGTATTTCAGTTGCAATTTGAAGGAAGTAACTAAAAATTTGTTTTCTTAGTTTTAGATTTATCGAGTCTAAGGTGGATTTTCCCCTCCTATACCTAATTCTCCAGAGTTCAGTGTCTTTGTTTATGATTCAGAGTTGTTGACTTGTACCTCTGCATCCTACTGCCATCCCCAAAAGGTACAGTCACTCAGATGCTTGCCAGTAGTGAGTAGGGTTAGCCTTGTGTAATCATTTTTTTTAAATTTATCATACATCATTAAGCAGATTAAATATCACTTATATCCATGATAACTTCATCCAAATTACGTATATTACTCTAGAGCTTCCATAACAGTACTACAAACCAGGTGGGTGGCTTATAGGACAAATTTATTTTCTCACAGTTCTGGAGGCTAGAAGTGTAATGTGTGGGCAAGTGTTGTTTCTCCCAAGGCCTCTCTCCCTTGGCTTATAGCAGCCTTCTGCTGTGGCCTCACATGAACCCAGTCCTACTGGGTGAGGACCCCAACACTTAAAACCTCAATCAGTCTTTTTAACCCACTGAGCCACCCAGGCGCCCCTTTCTTTTTTTTTTTTTAAGATTTTATTTATTCATTCAGTCTTTTTAAAAAGCCCTTTCTCCAAATACGGTTACATTGCGGGGTGCGGCTTCAACATAACATTTTAGGGGTGGGTGACACAGTTCAGTCCATAGTGTGTGACAGCCTAGTTTATGTACCTCCTTTCCAGACAGAACAGTGTGGTAGCTTCTTCCCTTCAGACTCATGATTACAATGCAAGTATCTATAGTTCTGCTCTTGGGTCTGCTCTGTTGTCTTCTTTTACTTTCACTGTATCCTAAAAACTATTTTAAAGTTACAGAAAACCAAAATAGGAATTGCTTACAATACATTCATCTAACCAGTATCAGTGCAGTGTGTTTTCACTGAACAGTTCTTCACTGAGTAAATGAAATAGTCTGTGTTGATCTGCCCTTGTTTATGTGGGTTCTCTCTTTTTTCCTTCCATCGGTTCCACTTTGTACCATGGATCTGTTTCTATTTTGCTAGTGTTTTTATTTTTGCCTACTCCACTTCTCCTTTCCATCTCCCTTTCACCCTGAGCCCAGAGGTAACTGTTGTTAACCATTGTGGCCACATATTTTTCCATATTTGTGTAACGTTATGCAGTGTATACACAAAAGTGTTGGGTTTTGGGGGGGGCAGAAAAGGAAGGGGTCCTCCATTTTATACATCCTTTCTTCTATATTTTCTGGCCTTCGGTTCCTTCTTTTTTTAATGAGCTTTGATAGAAGGGACAGTAATCAAATAATAAAAACAATGACACTAGTAATAAAAGTAAATGAGTTATGACTTGAAGGGACTCTATACACAGTTGGATACACACATGCATACACGTTGGAATTTCAGGTATCCTCATTCACTTTATGCACAGGTTTTCTCAATGGCTGTTTCAAACCACTGTCACCCTCTACCTCCTATTCAGTGCCAGCTCCAATAAAACAGGATGATTTTTCCTTTTCCTTGCCAAGAAAATGGGACCATAGGGTATGATACCCTTCACCTTTAACCTCCATACCCGTACATTTACAGTTAGTTAACCAAGATATAATAAAGGATGGATATTATTGATAACCCACTGTTAGGAGGAAATTATTAAATCAAATGTAGTATAAAATGAACTTACATATTAAAAGTTACAAGCACATCCATTATTTGGGGGACATACTTTGCTCTTCTGTAGAATTCATAAAGCTTACTTTTTGCCTTATACCAGCCCAAAGCCTGTAAAACATCAGTTTGTCCTTTAGCAAATGGTTCTCACTTTTTCAATAATCTAGAGCGAGGCAAGTATTCTTAAGCCTGGTTGTGCATCAAAGGCACATGAGAGGTGTTCTTTTAAAAAAGGTGACTAGGTCCTATCTATCATGTGGATTCTTAAAAGACTTTTAAAGTGAGAACTAGTTTGAAATGTTTGGTAGGTCTTTCTCCAGTTTTAATTTTTCTAAGAATCAACTCTGCCCCTTACCCTGAGAGACTAGTTGAGCCTGGCTAACAAGCACGGAAAATTTTGGTTTTTGCATTCTTTTATGTCGCATGAAAAGGCAATGGATTTACATTTGCTGATGGCCCCCTCAGCCATAGAGTGTGCCCATTTTAGCGTGTGGCTGTGCTCAAATGTTTTTCAGTTCCAACTTGCTGCACTTGCCTCTCTTTTCTGAGCTGTAGACCCGGACTGCCTAGTCTGGATCCTGGGTCAACTGTTTACTTGCCCAGCTATTACTCTTGGACTTTTCTGTGCCTTTTTGTATTTCTTCATGTGTAAAATGGGATTGTAGTATAATCTACCTTATAGGACTTTTTTTAAAGTGTAAATGGGTTTCTGTAAATAAAGTTTTTGGGAAATGTCTGCCACATAGTAAGTGTTCAATAATTGTCATCCTTTGTATAATTTGTCACTATTATTCACTCCTGATTTTCAGAATCTGCCTTCCTGAGACAGGCTTCTTTGGGCTGCCCTCATTGCTACCTGCATCTCCTGTCATTATTTTTCCTACTCCTTAAATATGAGTGTTGTCAAGGTTTTGTCCTTGACTCCCTTCCAACTCACCTTTTCTGGATGGTTGTGTCTACTAATTTGTCCTCTTGAAATCTGCATGCTGATGATTCACAGGTCTGTGTCTCTAATTTCTAACCAAACCAACTCATGTGTTTTAGACCCATATATGTTTCCAATGGCCTGGTCAACATACAGACTTGGATCATTCACAGGCACTTCAAACTTAGCATGTACACCGAATTCATCGCTTCTTTCCAAACCTAATTCTCTTACATTCCCTTGGTGAATGATATAATAATCCAGACATGGGGAATTATTGTCAATTCTACTTTTATTTCCCATTCATTACCAAGTGTTAACAGGTCAGAATTGTTACTACCTTGCTCATGCATTTCTTCACTAGCACTGTTAATGAGATCTCTCATCTCTTAATTTGGACAATTAGATTTGTTCCTGAATGGCCCTCTGTCAAGTTCTTTGTTTTAGTTGAAACACAGTTGATACACTGGGCTCTTTGTCACACTGATCTTGCCCCTACAGTCCATCTTCTAATCTTTCAAAGAGGTTCTTACATGTTTGTCTTTCATTGCTGGACAGAGCTGCTTTAGAGAGAGATAGTATCCTGGCTTTATAACCTCAGCATCTGTTAAATTATCTGGCAACATAATAGAGTTACCTTAATAGTCTTACAGGTTCTCTGGCCCTCTAGCCAGCCATCTTTGACCTCTCTTGTTCGATGTGATAACCACTAGCCACATGTGGCTATTTAAATTTAAACCAAATAAAGTTAAAATTACTTAGTCATACTAGTCACATTCCAAATGCTCAATAGACACATGAGATTACTGGCAACACATTGGATAACATGTTTTAGAACATTTCCATTACCACATTAAATTCTGTTGGACAGAGCTGCTGAAGACCCTTGCTGATCTGGACATTTTCCTTTATTGACAACATGAGAACATTCAGGCACCTTTAAAGTGTTAACCTGAGCAAACCAGTCTTTAGTGTTAATGTCTTTTATCTTGATCCCACCATTAACCACTTTACTGCATCTACTCTTAGCTAGCACCTCTCGCAGCATGTATCCGTCAGGAGAGGCCACACTAGGTATTTCAATAAAGGAGATGCAGTAGAGACCTAGAGGACAATCTGGAGATCCTAATTGCAGGAGGTAGCCACTATGCCTAGGGGTGAGGAAATAAAAGGGGGAAAAGTTGGGGTTGCCAGAACCTTGGAGGTCCTGTGGAGGAGTCCGCATGGACTTGATGTGCAGACCTTTGAGATGGTTCACCACCTACCTACTCTTGCTACTTCTGAGGGATGCAGTGAAGATAGTTCTAGGCCTTCTGAAAATAGTTGAAGACTGGAATCAACTGGCATTATTAGGTCAACGTTGATAGGACTGGCAAGCAAAGACAAGTAAACCTTGTTTTCCTCTTCCCAGCTTCCACCTTCTCTCTAGTACTTACTGGCAGAATCTAAATGGAATACAGCATTCAAGGGGGTCAGGAAAATGCAGTTTGTGGAGTCCCAGCCTCAAAACCACAGAGAAAAGGATAGAAGGGTAAAATTGGAGCTGAGAGACAATAGGTAAACACATTAGTTTCCTTTTAAAAATTCCTTTTTACTCAAAGATGTTAATCCTTAAAATGCTAAATATTCAGGAATGTATTTGTAGACTATCTCTGGGACCTCAAGAGTAAATGCACTAGTTCTAATTGAAATCATATTGCTCTTTTCTGTCAAAACTTTCTAATCTATTTGTGCTTTATTTTGAAAATCAATAGCAGAAGGAATTCACTCCCAACCATTCATTCACCTATTTTTTCTGTTCTTCTCCTTCTTCTCCCCCTCCTCCTCCTCCTTCTTCTTCTTCCTTCTTCCTTCTTCTTCTTTTCTTTTCTTCCTCCTCCTCCTTCTTCTTCTACTTCTGCTGCTTCTTTTTTTGCATGTGTGCCACATACCAAACAATCTACCAGGTGTACATAAGACAAACTTAGTAAGACAAAAGAAATAATCCACCTACCTGAAATTACATGCTGTTCACATTTTTATGTTAACCCTTCTGTACATCTATGTATGTGCACATGTACACACATACACACTATAATTCAATGGTTTTCATTTAAAAACTTGAAAAATACTAAATAAATAGGGACATATTTTCAAGGGAGTGCTGGAAAGTACTGCTCTACAGAATTTGATTATAAGGGAAATGAACTCCAACTTATCCAGTGACATGCAATAGGCTGCTACTTTTGTCTGTGTGTAGGCTAATATTGTTTTCACACCTCTGGTTTCCATAAATTTTTAGTATAATTTCTGAGTTATCCCTGCTTAAAATTTAGAGCAAATTGTCAAACGGACCTATCTGATTATACTGCCACCACTAGAGCACAAGAGTCTGTTTCCACCTGTTCGACATAGTATGTTACCACTTTTTAATAGTTTTCAATAACAAACAAAAGTTTATTGTACTATTTTTTTTCATTTTAGTGGGAGTGAACATAATATGTTAATAGATGTTTGTATTTATTGTGTGTAGTTAACTGCTTATACTTCGCACTTTTATGGGGGTCGTTCCTGTCTTAATTCACAGTTGCTTATCTTAGGAATCATTAATTCTTTATTATGCACATTGCAGAAATTTTCCTTCTGGCATTTATTTTAAGTTTATTTATAATATTATTGTTTTATGACTTTTTATTTTTGTGTAATCAAATCTGTTGACCTGCTTTACAGTTTCCGCCTTTGATATTCTGTCTACAAAGAATTTTCCCTGTCCAGGAAATACTCATCCATGTTTTCTTCTGATATTTTTATGATTTCATTTTTTATGTCAGTTCCTAATGCAGTTGGAAATCACATTAATTTAAGGAGTGAGGCAAAGATTCATAAATTTCTGCCAAGATTACCTAGTTGTCTGATACCATTTATAAAATAATTCCTCTTTTATCTTACTGATCTAAAATGTAATCTCCACTAGATAATAAATTTTTATATTGATATTTATAAACACTCTACTCAGTTCCATTTATGTTTTGTCTATTCAGCTGTAATTACTAATGTAATCACTGTTTTAACATTGATTTAAAACATTTGTTTTATAACTAATAAACATTTTCCTATCTAATAGATCAACTGTTACTGCCCGGCATATATACTCAATACTAAGTTTTTTCCAGAGTTTTCTATACTCTTACAGATAAACTTTAGAATTACTTAATCTTTCTTCAAATAGAAATCTTATTGGCATTTTGATTATAATTACTTTGGCCTACCTAGATTGGCACATAGAGAAAATATAGTTCCTTCACAATATTGAATCTCACTATCCAAAAAAAATATTGTCTGTCCTTTTATTAGGTTCATAGGTTCTTGAATTGGAGTTCTAAAATTAAATTTCATTTGGCTTTAATTCTAGGTATCTAAAAGTGTTTTAATGTTTTTATGGTGCCTATGAATGAGCTGATTTTTCTAACTTAAAAAAAAGTTTTCTAATTAAATAGTATTGGAATTGAATTGCAGCTCTCAATCTTTTTTGGTATCAGGACCCCTTCACACTTGAAACTGAAGACCTAAAAGAGCTGTTGTTTGGGCAAGTTATATCTATTGATATTTACCATATTAGAAATTTAAATGGTAAAAATTGATAATATCAATTTTACAATAATAAAATGATAACTTAAAATTAGAGTTAACAAAAATAATTTATTTTCTAGGACTACCCTAAGAACCAGCAATTGCACTGCTGGTTATTTATCCAAAGGATACAAACATAGTGATTTGAAGGGGTACCTGCACCCTAATGTTCATAGCAGCAATGTCCACAATAGCAAAATACAGAAAAGCCCACATGTCCCATCAACAGATGAATGAATAAAGAAGATGTGGTGTGTATGTATATATACATAAAATATTACTCAGCCATAAAAAAAAATATGAAATCTTAACTGCAACGACGTGGATGGAAGTAGAGGGTATTATGCTAAGTGAAATAATTCAGGGAAAGACAATTTATATTATTTCTCTCATATGGAATTTAAGAAACAAAACAGGTGAACAGAGGAGAAGGGAATGAAAAAAATAAGATGAAATCAGGGAGATAAACCTAAGAGACTCTTAACTGTAAGAAACAAACAGGGTTGTTGGAGGGGAGGTGGGTGGGGGTATTGGGTAACAGGGTGATGGGCATTAAGGAGGGCATGTGATGTAATGAGCACTGGATGTTACATGCAACTGACGAATCACTAAATTCTACCTCTGAACTAATACCATATATTATTTGATTTTAAATATAATTTTAAAAAATACATTTTAAGTGAAAAATAGCTAGGTTTTTGCCTCGTCCTCCTTTTGGAGGCTGGTGTGCGTAAATCGTAAGACTGAAACTTGAAATAAAATACTAATTATAACAGCCCCTGCCCCTTATAATTACAGAAATCATGATATGCTCACACTTCCATACAACACATAGAATTAAAATTTGGAGGAAGGTAGGGGAAAATAAAATAAGATATAATCTGAGTGGGAGACAAACCTAGGAGACTCTTAACCATAGGAAACAAAGTGAGGGTTGGTGGAGGAGAGGGAGTGGGAGGGTAACAGGGTGATGGGCATTAAGGAGAGCATGTGATCTAATGAGCACTGGGTGTTATATCCAAATGATGAATCACTGAACTCTACCTCTGGAACTAATAATACATTGTATGTTAATTGAATTGAAATTTAAAAATGTTATTGTGTCAGATTTCAAAAGACTTGGACTAGAGAACACTGAAATTGATTTTTAAAATAAGTAGGAATCATTTTTCCAAAATGTCATTTCATTTCTTTGAAAAATAAAAATTGTCCAAGCTTAACAGTTTGGAACTTTAGTATGCCTCCAGTAGTCCTGGAAATCTCACAATAAGAAAACTGCTCTTTGCTTCGGTTGCATTTCATATTTTGAAAATGTAGATTAAAAAAAAATTGCCCACTGCCCTCAATTACTGCAACCCTGTACTATCCGTTGTCCAATCACTGAAAAGAGTTGCTTCATCTATTTCTACCCAGTTATGGTTATTGATGATAGGAAAGTTATTCTGTTATCAGCTGTTCCATGATGTCTAAATCACAGAATTATATAAATCTTTGAGAATATAGCATAGAGAGGAATATATTTAAGATCTTGGAATAACAATGGGTTTCTTAACATTTAATTCTTTAACATGTTAAAGAATTAAACACGAAGGAAATTTTTGATAAAGTTCATCACATTAAATTAAGGGATTCTGTCCATCAGAAGATTCCCTAAAGAGAATAAAAAGACAAGGAAATGTAGTGGGGGAAGATATTTGCAATGTAGAAGATGACAATGCAGAAATAAGATGATGTAAAGAATGGACTTAAGGCTTGGGTAAGATAAATATGACATGCTTTCTGAAATGTTCCCAGATGTTTATCATTAAAAAATCAAGTAAGATCACTAAGAAAAACCAATAGACATCATTTTTCAACAAAACTAATTGACAAGGTATAAAGCACAAAATGCAAATAGATGGAGTCAAACTATGGGGAATCACAATATTTTGGCAAGACTTGGCAGGTTTTGCAGATGTGAGGAGTTAGCAGAGTAAGGAAAAGGGGAAGTTATATGTGTCCTAAGACCTCCAGAAAACAAATTACCAATAAATATCCATAAAGTGAGAAGATCTCCAATCTGCAGTCCTCTCCGAATAGATCAGAGAACCACTGGCAAAACAGAAGCCTCCACTGGTTTCAATATGTGGGTGAGTACAAAAAGACATGAGCAAGAAATCAGAGGGGGCTGAGGAAGTCTAACCCTCAAGGAAATTATAACAAAACAAACAAACAAAAATGGACAAAAAAAAAAAAATATTTCGGAAGGACAGAAATCATCCTAAGGGAAAATCTGCTGGGAATAGAATCCAGTTAAGATGAAACTAACCCAAAACTATTAATCATCTAACTTACTTAAATCCCTACTCTTCCTCATGTACCATAATGGCATTCCTGCACCCCTAGGAATTAGTGAAGATATGGTGTCTATTATACCTGAGATGTTCAATTATATCCTTTCCCCCAATGCACAGTCACCTTGGTAAATGGACACTGGTCCCTTTAGGGGAAGGTTATGACTTAGAGTATCTATACTTCTGCCATACTATTGGGAACTTTCTTCAGGGGACTAAGTCTCCCCTTCTTTTCAGGTCACTCTGGGGCTAACAGATTTACAGTCTTTTCTTCTTTAATTGACTGCTTAATGATTTCAGTCCTGGGACACCATAACAATTAGATATTGTCAAAGATCACATCTTCCAGTTACTTTAACTTTGGCTGTGGTGCCATTGACGTAATCATGCCCACCTTGTCTCTGCTACTTCAGTGATGCTACATGACCCTTACCTCTCTGTGATCCTATTATTCCCATTGAATTCTGGGAACCTATTTCAGGGGCAACATTTACCATTTTCATTTCTGATGCACAGAGAATAGCCACAGGAGTCTGTGAAGAATGTCGGTGATGACTTCACTAATATGTTTCCCAAGGATTTGATAAAGGGAGTATTTGAATATTTTCTGGAATCTCCAGTAGATGTAGTAGGTGAATGAGCTGGTCTTACATGGTAAATCTATCCAGCATTGCAATCTCCCTAAACTTTTGGCAACTCCACATATGGTATACCAAGCAAGTTCTGGCCTCTCAATTTTGTTCAGTGCTGGCCACATGTGAGTCCAAGTTTCAGACAACCGAGGGAACGCTAATAGCTGCTCCTAGCCTTCATAGCCAGCAACTGAATCCAAAGTCTCTGCTCAGTGCTTCATATCAGTAGATTCAGCCAAATCCAACAGTATATTCCCTCACCTTGCTCAAACACTTGATCAAACATTTTCACACATAATCCTTAGGTTTCTCTCAATATACATTGACAAAATTTTACATTACTTTTATGTGTGTGATGTCTCCTCTTAGGTCACATTTCATAGTTGAGCCCTGGGGCCTACTGGGACTTGAGTCTGAACGTACACCTACAAGCAGTAAGAGGTGGTAAGTGTGAAAATGTTGAAAAAGATCAGCAATTGCCTACAAGACAGCTGCCTTCAGGTGAGGCCAATACAGGTTCTCCAAGCAAGGGATATCTAGCCTCAAGAGAGGGAGGTTGCTCTTGTCTAGTAGAACTTAGGGCTTCAAGGTCCTCACCCTCTTTGGAACCCGCCCATGTGTCCCCATTCCAATTTTCAGGGTCGTCCCACTCTTTGACAATCAATGACCTAAATTTAACATAAGAGATCCTGTAGTTCTGTGAATTCAATTTGCTTTTTAATTCAGCCACCCACAGAATTAAACTTGGGATATGGCTTTAGAAATGGCCTGAGATACAGGAGACAAGGGTTTCATGTAAGATGGTTGCAACTTTCTTGTCCTTTACCTAAACTTCAGAGATGGCAATTGAAGGGTCTGATCTCATCATTTTCCTTCTTCAAATTCTTCAGAGCACTGGTCATTATAACGCAACTAATGAATCATTGAACATTATGTGAAAAATTAATGACATATGTTGGCTGACTATATTTAAATGAAAAAAAAACGAGTAACCAATCAATTCCTTTATACTCTAATTTCACTAAAATATGTCAACAGCTACTTAGTTACAAGTCAGAGTCTTGACTTCTAGAGGCATTTAATCATAGGTGATTTCAAGTAATAATTTAAGTCACAATTTTGCCATTGCAATCAATGGATTACCAGTGTCCCCTTCATACCAGTGCCTTTATGAGAAGAAACATTAATTCAATTTAATCCAATTGGAGATAAAAATGATAGATTATCACACTGAAGATTCTGTTACCCTGAACCACTTCTGATACCAGTAACTATGTTTATGGGGCTGAATGAGGTAAACAGAACCATGAGTTGTGAGATAAAAATACTTATGATAACTAAAACTACACAATTTTGGGAGGATCTGCAAGTGAAATTCTGGGAGGGAAGTTGGGAAATTAGAGAAAGTGTCGCTGACCAGGCAACCTGGGAAGCCAAGTATGCCCAGTTGGTAAGTGGCATTCTGGAGAGAAAGCTCCCAGGGAGATGTATGAGGAGGTGTGCCTTTTTAACTACTGCCTCCACCGTGATGATGATCCTGGCGCAGCTGACCGTCAACAGAGTTAGCAAAGAGCTGAGTGTGGAGTATAGGAGAGCAAATACAAACTAGAACATACTGGTATCTCTGCACGGGTTAGTCACCACATCTAACCAATGGCCTTCAGAGAAAAAAGACTAATTCTACTTTTCCAGTCTTGTGATTCTTTTGACCAATCCTAACTAGCAACCATATAGAAAAGGACATTCTAGGAAATGGACTCACAGCTCTAACAGGTGACACACTTCAGGCCATGATGAAGGCAAGGAAGAAAAACAGCCACAAAGCAATATGTAGTGTGTATGTGTGTGTGTGTACATACATATATCTTATACCAAAATGCCTGAGAATCCAATAAAAAAGTGATCTTGAATAGAGGCTTTACAAAAAATCCAAATGATTGGTAAATATGGAAAAGTGCTCAAATTCATTAATAATCAGGAAAATGCAAATTAAAGCCATGAGATACCACAAAACACCCACAAGATCAGCAAAAAAAAAAAAAAAAAAAGGAACTTTTGGCACTACCAGATGTTGGTGAGATGTATACGTAGCACCCTATATATAGCAATAGTAGTCAAATTATGAGTGGGTATGCAAATTAGTGTAACTACTTCGGAAAACATTATTTTAACATTTAACATTATTTTAGAACATCTGAAGTTACAAGTACATTATACAGCAATTCCTAAGTATTTTTTCCTAAAGATATTTGGGTATATGTGTATCAGCTTACACATACAAAAGTGTTCTTATAAGTATTGTTCATAGTAGCAAAAACGAAACAACTCAAATAGCCATCAACAGTAAATGGATGAATTGTAGTATATTCTCATAATGGAATACTATACAGCAATAAAAAGGAGTAAACGATATGTCAACATAGGTGAATCTTATATGAGAACACTGAAAGAAGCAGGACAAAATCATATGCGCAATCATTCTATTTATTTAATGTACCAAAAAACCTGGATAAATTCAAAATATATAGGAATTTATTCATGAATGATAAAATTAAAAAATCAAGAAAAGGATTGCCATCTAAGTCAGGATAATGCCTACTTTGAGGAGGGAGGAAAGATGTGATTAGAAAAGGACTTGATTCCTATTTCTTATGATCTGATGTTTTCATTTTCTGTATGTATGTCAGTTTGCAGTTGGGGCTTGGAGCAGAATTGTTCCCTAGGGATATAAACTTGAGAATCAGCTCTGAAACGCAGTTAAAGTGAAGGGAACTTTCATGATATGTAATAAGATGATGTAGAGAAAAGAGAGGAGGACCCAGGGCTGAGTTTTGAGGAGCATAATAGGCTCTGCACTCAAGGGAAAACCAGGGCAAGAAACAGAATATCAAATGAAGTAGGAAAGTCTTGTGTCTGTTAGTCTAAGACAGAAGAGGTTTTTTTTACAAGCAGGAACTGGTCACTTATAGAAGTGTTTCTGAGTAAAATGGGGGTAGAAGAGTCCATTATCTTGACAAGGGTTATCTCAGTGGAGTGGCAGAGAGAGAAGGCATGATAGAACGTCTTCAAGAATTCATCAGGGACTGAGCAGCTAGAAAGCACTGTCATTTACAAGATACTTACAATAGTGGATGAAATACTAGAGCAGTTTTAATGCATCCCTCAGGCTGGGAAGAAAGTGAGGAATACTTTCAATGGCCAAGAATCACGTAAGCCTGGATCCATTCTGATCAACTATGCCAAAAGGAAGACTAAATTACTTTTCTAGTCTCCCCATAGAAAATATTACAAAATCATTAACATGTGAAGAGATGTGGCCAAAAATGTCAGAAAAAAAGTTATTGAGATGACTGGATTTAATTATCTTTGTTAGTATTTGTCATATTTTTATAATTTTAGCTATTTCTTTTCCTATACCAGTAAGTATTAACTTTCCTACATAATTTTACATTTTTCATTTCAAAGCTCCTCTTCCCACAAAAATTGGAGCTTTGGACCCCTAAAATTAATTCAGGCCAGTAAGCTGGGGAAAGATCACAAAGCCCAGGAAATAGAAAAAACATTAGGAAGAAGGGGGAAAACCTTTTTCCCAAGGAAGGCAGTAAAGAAACCTGTCTTTTTCATCCTTTGCTCTGGATGGAGGGAGACATTCACAGCCACAAGCTGCTTATCTGGGGATACGGTTGGAGGCTAGAAGTGACATTGCATCCGTGGTCTGAAAAATCTCAAGATGAGAACTTTTTCCTTTGAAGTGGTGCCAGACTGATAGTGGCAGCAGGAATCCGGCAGCAGGAGCAAACTCAAATCCTTTGTGTGGCAAGCAACTTATCCCCAGAAGGACTGAAAATAGAAAATGAAAAGTGTTGGCTCTCAGCAGCATGGTTTTTAAATTGATTTTATATAAGCCATGACCAAGAGGTAAATACAAACATTTGCAGAAATTGGCATAAAGAGCCCTTTCAGATGTCGATGCTGGAAAAGAATTTGCCCCCGTTTTGACGGCAGTTAAGCCTTAGGAAAGGAAGAATCTTAGAAAGTAGAAGGGTTGAAATAGCATGACAGATAGGATCACATTTATCAGATTGTTAAAGCTTCCAATAATGTGGCCTTGAAATATCTTTAGAAACTCTCCCTTATCCCACATTGAGGTGGGTACAGATGGGCACTGCCTAGATTCCCTTGGGAGGGGGCATTCCTGCCTCAGGGTCTGCCTCAGGGAAAAGGGTTGTTTCATCCAAAGGCATGCCCATCCTGGGGTCCCACAGAAGCGTGGAGTAAATAAGGTCATGCCATTTTGGCCCAGACCAGGACCATTCATGCTCCAGAGTTCCCCGCTGGATTGGCAAAGGCTTTGATCCTAAGTCTTGTCCTTCTGTCGTTATCCAGTCCTGGCTTCCCCCATCACTTCCGCAGATTGTCTTCTATTTTCAGTGCACAAACTCTGCCTCAGTGTGAGCTTCTAGAAAAATGCAGTCAATGATACATGTCTACCCAATTAGATGTGATTACGTTTCTCAAGTAGATTGATGCAAAAATAGAACCAACTTCATTTTATAAGCAATTACCTCTCATTACAGCCTAATAAATGTGTGTTCTGGTTAATAAATGTCTATAATCAGCTTCATTCACCCAAACTAGTTCATCTAGGTATGATCCTGCCGGTTAATAGTACTCAAAAAAGCAAGGAAGAATGATTGAACTAGAGGGTCTCCTACATGAAAATTTACCAACAATTTTGTTAAATTTTTCTATGCCTTCACTAGTGCATGTATATTGGGCATTCTTTTGATCACTTTATTGATAATTTAGAAGTGCTTCTAGTTGAAGGAAGGGATAGTTACACTGCAATGGCTTGATTGTTGTCTTCTAAATTCCCAGTAGGTGGTGTCATAATACTGTATTTAGGGAATTTTTTTTTTTAATAAAGTGGGAAAAAATGCTAATATAGTTGCTCAAATATATGTACTCTCATTTTAAAAGCTTCTTTACTTTTTCTTCTTAAGTGGCACTATTAAAAACACCATAATTCTTCTGAAATGTTTCAATTGATATTTTTATAAAAAGCATGTGCTGAGTGACAGCATTTTATTCTTTTATTCTCTGGAGTTATACAAGACTACACAATCAATCAGAAGAGTAGGATGGCCAAAATGTTTCCAGAAACTTTCCCCCAGAATCTCTCTTTTTGCTCTCATATCTTGGACTATGGAAAAAGAAACTGTTCTTGTTCTGGAATTCAAACAGGAATGCTGGACCTGTCATTATAACCATTATAACCTTTATTTTTGCACTCAAAATGTTTTCTACTTTTAGCTACTCTTTTGAACTATCTATATCATAAGTGATTGACCTTGCTGGAAATCCAGCTATTTCTAGCTGAATTGAATGTAGTCTTAATTTTCCTACCTTACATTTTTGTAATGCTTACATTTGCTTTGGCAGTATAGCACATGCTAATGTATCATAGTTATAACACAGAGGATAGTCTGACTTGTGTGGGAATGACTCTCAACATGCTCTGTAACATTTCATGTTCTCAGTGTCTCCCCAGCTAGATTATATACCCTTTGAAGACAGAGCCCATGGATTAGTGGGATTTGTTTGTTTGTTTGGTACTCCCACAAACCCTATTTTAAACCATGCAAAAATACACAGTTGTTTGGAAAATGTTTGTTAAATAAATGTGCTACTATTTAAATTTAAATGATTAACTTCTCCTTGAAATATTCCTACACCCCAGAGATTAGGTATCTACAGCATGAGATCTATTATTTTGGTAATTTAATGCTTGTGATTCTTCAGTAGTCAGGAATCTGAAGATGTATGGTCCCCATAGGGTTTTGTCTTTAATGAAATGATGTGAATTATTTTGAAAAAGTTCTAAGTATTTCACTTATTTTTTTTAAAGTCTGCTAAAGAAGTTAGAGCATTTTTAACTTTCCTGAAATTAGAAAAACTAAGATGAGCTAATTTTAAGTTAAAAAAATTGTTCTCAAAAAATACTGAGATATCTCACTACTTTGAAGAAAATGTTAAACACTTAGGCCCTCGAAAGGGCAGAAAGTAAGGCAGTCTCAGGGACTTAACCATAAGGACCATTGACATTCCCTAGTGAAGTTGTCTCTAGACATTATCACTCAGTTTAGTGGCTTAAAGAACTATTTCCTGAAGGATTTGAATGTACATTATAATGGCCACCAGTGTACAGAAATAATGGTATTTCTCCTTGAAAGCCAAGATCCATTACCCCAGGTGTTATAGTTGAATTGTGTTTCCTTAAAATCCATATGTTGAAGTTGCAACTTCCCATTACCTCAGAATAGGGCTGTATTTGTAGATAGGGTTATTAAGAGTAATTATGAGAAAATGCAGTGATTAAAGTGGGCCCTAACTCAGTATGGCTGTGGACTTATAAGAAGAAGAAATATATACACAGACATGTAGAGCTGGAAGATCATGGGAAGACACAGGGAGAAGATGGCCATTTATAGGCCCCAGGAGAGAAGCCTCAGAGGAAACCAATCTTACCAACACCTTGTTCTTGGACTTGTAGTCTCCAGAAATGGGAGAAAATAAATTTCCATTTTTAACCCACTCAAATTGTCATACTCTGTTATAGCAACCTAGCAAACGAATATACCGGCCAATGTTTGGATGATCTTTTTGGTTTCTTCCTTTAGTGCAAATGTTCCCAAATCTTTGCTTTGCTTAAAAATGAAAGAGGAACTTTGTAGAATGCAAATCAAAAATGAAAGAGGAACTTTGTAGAATGCAAATCTGGGCACCACACACCAAGTTTGGGTCAGCAGATTTAATTCTAAACAAGGTGGTCTCTAGTGGCATGAGTGGGCCAATATTCTTGTCATTGGATTCTATAAACCTTGGGGAAAGTGACTCTTCCTTGAGGTAAAACAAAATAACACCAAAAACAAACAAAAATAACTCTCCCAAATTCAGAAACCCAAGGGCAAGAACTAAAATTTTGAGTGGAGTTTTTATATCTGGGAATGATATAATCCGTTGATTCAAAGCAGTCATTCCAGCTTGGAAGAGAAAAAAAAAAAACAAAACTGCACAAAATAAAGTATATATAGCCATGTGAAAGCATTGGAGAACCATCTAAGTAATGAAGACTGAGGATTTGTACATGCTTGAATCCAGGAAAGAATCAAGTTGGGTAAGTCCAGCCTTAGGCACTGCTTTTCTCTTCAGTGCATTTACCAATTCCTAAGAGGCAGGTCCTTAGAGGTGTAGCTGAGCAGTGCTTTCGGCTGACTTAGGGAGCTTGAGAGGATGGGAAGGATTGAAGTTCAGGACCCATATAGAGGGAGAGACCTTGGAAAACACCCTGTGCTGGCACTTTGAAAGGCTATACTCCAAGAACAAGAGTAAATAGAAATAGGCTCTCTTTTGGAGGGACTAAAGCTCATGTTTGAGTCTTTTCAATGACTGATGAGATTACTGTGAATTGTTAGCAACTCTAGCTGGGTTGCCTGCTACAGATAAAAGATACATCATTCAGGAGTGCCTAGGTAGCTCAGTCATTAAGCATCTGCCTTCATGTCAGGTCATGATCTCGGGGTCCTGAGATGGAGCCCCATATCTGGCGCCCTGCTAGGTGGGAAGCCTGCTTCTCCCTCTCCCACTCCCCCTGCTTATGTTCCCTCTCTCGCTGTCTCTCTCTCTCTCTCTGTCAAAAAATAAATAAATAAATTCTTTTAAAATTATACATCATTCAGAGCCTGATACGATCTCTTCAAACTTTGCATATAATATCAAGCAAGCTGAATCAGACATAGCAAATAAGTACAACAAAAAGTAGCAGGAAAGAAGACATGATCTTGGGTTTAAATGATGACAAAAAGTCATTAGAAAAAGACCTGTGGGAGAACCAGATCATGCAAAGATCATGCACGGTTTTTTAAAATAAGTGTTATAAATAAGTTCAAGAAAGGAATTCATTGGCAAAATAGAAAATTTCAGATGCCAATTAGAAATGTAAGAAAGAATGAAGAGCAAAATAAAAAGTAAATATGTGGGATAAAAAACACTTCTGGAATGGCAGAATAAAAACCTCTGAAAATATATTCCTCCAGAAAAAACTATGAGAACATTACAGAAAATAATCAAAACCAACTTTTTTTTTTAAAGATTTTATTTATTTATTTGACAGACAGAGATTACAAGCAGGCAGAGAGACAGAGAGAGGAGGAAGCAGGCTCCCTGCTGAGCAGAGAGCCCAACGTGGGGCTCGATCCCAGGACCCTGGGATCATGACCCGAGCCGAAGGCAGAGGCCTTAACCCACTGAGCCACCCAGGCGCCCCAAAAACCAACTTTTTTAGCACTTGGGAAGCTAATCAGAGGATTGTAACAATCTGAGGAATGTATATTCTTAAAAAATGACAGTCTAGCTAAGAAGAATGAGTTCTGTGGCGTTTTAACCTGCCCTATTCTCATTTCCCTCCTCTTGCTCCACATTAGCCTTGAAAGCCAGGGGCTAAGGAGCACTGAAGGGGACAGAATGGGTTTGGTATTCTCTAAAACCTTCATCTCCCAATAATTGTTACTACTTCATCTGTCTGGCAGCTACCCGCAAAGTCCACTTCAAAGGACTTACCTTTAGTTGGACTGACTCAGAATTTGCTCAGTGGGAAAGGTCCTATGCCTAGAGCATTTGTGAAAAACAATCAGCGGCAATTATTTAACACCCAGGTAGCTGACTGAGGTGGTGATACCAGCTGGGACAAACAAGAGGCTGGCCCAGAAACATAAAAGGAAAATTTGGAGAATAAGATGTTTATATGGGGTTTTAAAAAGCTCTGACATAGTCCTGGGGATGTAGAAGGTCAGGCACTTCGGCAAGACTATGGTGTGTCCAGGCCAGGAAAGATCTAAGAAGACTTTAATCTCTCACAAAAGAAAATCAAGCAGAGTATGATGGTTTTGGTATATTGAAAAGGCAGAAATTAGAAGCACAGAGGCTGAGATGGCTAGAATTTGTGCAGCAGAATACATTAAAAGAAGAGGGCCATTTTGAGTTTGTTCAGAAGTTAGAGACATGGATTTTATGTTCTTTTGCTGTCTCTTTCCTTCCCATAGTCTTTTCTTACTTCAGTGATATCTTCCTGGTATCAGTTTTCTGGCTCTTCTCAGCCAGAAATTCAGTGTGATTTTTTTACAAGTGCCCCCTGCTAACACTGGATAGCCTCAAAGACTGCAATTAACTTTAGGCTAAAGGTATCTCCTTCTAATTGCTCTACTCCTTCCCTTGAGGGTATACTACACATCCAGTTCTGTCTGCTTCAGTTCACTCTCCGTTGCCTTTCTGTATTAGTCAAGTTTTATAGGTGCTTCTTGTGAGGATGTCCTCTGATAGAACATTACTCCACCATTAATGGAAAACTTCTGATTGATTAATCTCTGGAATTCTGAAAAAATTGACATTGACCAATACCTGATAGAAAATTTGTAAAAAGTTGCATGGAGCACTGGGTGTGTTGTATAAACAATGAATTTTGGAACCCTGAAAATAAAATAAAATAAATTATTTTAAAAATGGAAACCTAAAAAAAAAAGTAACATCTGTGTGTACATCTAATTTACTCTGAATATAAAGGCACTTTTAAGAATAATGTTAATTTGAACAAGTACATGTAAGGGCATATCAAATATGCCTAAGTCCCTAGTTAGCATAAAGTGCTTAGCCTGACACCCAATAGACAAGAACGATGTTGGACTCCCTGCCTGTCTCCAGAATGCACTGATCTTGCTGAAGACAGTTATGGGAGGTTATTATGACCACCTACTTCTGTTTGGGTAGAGAATACTTGTGAACAAAGGATCAACTGGAAATAAACAATAGCCAAAGGAAATAAAATGCCTGGTCAAATAGTAAACAAAGTAGTACATATCTTCCCAGCCTATCAGCTGTCATGGCTTGTTGTTTAATAGATTGACTGCTTAATTAGTTTGTTGAATGAAAATAAATGCATTTTATAACAGTAGGTAGTTTCCTTGGTTATTTCTTTTAACTGGCATCCTCAGCCAGATCTCTGTAACCTATGGTAGAACCTAAATTTGAGTGTACAAATTAAATTAGCAGGTGGCTTAAATACAACAGCCTTGCCACTCCTGTGCTGTAGCTACCTAGTAGTTTAGCTGTATTCCTTTCTTTTAACTTTCAAAATTAGATATTATCATTAATAATTTATATAAGCAAGTTGTTTTATATTTATAGACACATTAATCATTGTATTTGTTCAATATTTCTTATGTTCCAATGTCATCCTCTAATCAATTTTCTTCTTATTGAAGTACATCTGAAGTTCCTCTCATTAAGGTGATAAACATTCAAAGATTCTGATTTCTAAAATGTCTTTACTTCACCTTTGTTCTAGTATAGAGTTTGGCTAGATACACAATTCTTGGTTGATACACATTTTCCCCTCACATTTGTTCTTTCTACTGTCTTCCGGCTTCCCTTGTTAATGTTGAAAATTCCATCATTAATCTGTCTATCATCAACCAATCTATCATGCCTTGGTAGGTGGTCTGCCTTTTCTCTCTGATGTTTTTAAGATCTTCTTTATTTGTTTGGTGTTTGCATTTTCACTACAATATTTCCAGGTGTATATTTCTTTGTATTTTCCCTGTTTTGGAGATACCAGCAGATATTTTTCTTTCACATAATCATTGAAACACTCAGTTCTTTCTTTTTGTGTCTCAAGGATTCACTCTTCATCATCTTAATCTATCCAGCCAAAAGGAAAAGAGACAGTTGTGGAGGCACACTAGCTTTTTAGTATCTTTGGCCCAGAATGACATATGTCAATCATTTCCACTCATTTTTCATTGAACAAACACTAGTCACAAGATGACATCTAGATGCTAATAGGTCAGCTGCTTCATAATCCATCTTTTTCTTTCTGGGTATAGAACACATTTATCTTCTCTCCAAGGAAAATAGCCAAAAGTCATTCAATTCATACATTATTAGACAAAAGTCAAAGCTCTTTAAGTGACGCTCAGTGTTGTAGGCTAAATAATGGCCACCCACAGATACCAGGTCGTAATCCCTAGCACATACCAGTGTTATCTTATAAAGGAAAAGAATCTTTGCATATGTACTTAAATTAAGGATCTTGACATTGGAGATTATTCTGGATTATGTGAATAAATCTTAGATACAATCACAAGTCTCCTCATGAGAGAGGGGGAAGGAAATTGAGACAGGAGAAGAGGAGACAGACAAGGAGAAGACCACGTAAAGATGGACGCAGAGAATGGAGTGATGGGACCACAGCAAAGGAATAACAGCAACGGCCAAAAGCTGGAAGAGGCAAGGAATGGATAGAGAGTTAAGGACAGAAGAGGGTTCGGTTTGGAGCTCATCCTTGACAGAATGATCAAGTATGTGCGCTGCCTGGAGATCCAGAGAAGCTCTTGCTCCAAGCCTTTCCAGAGCCCGACTTCCTACTAATATTGTAAGATGCCCAATAACATTAAAGTCAATTTCATACTTGCTTAAGTTGGACAGCGTAAGTTTCTGTTGCTTGTAACTAAATAACCTGAAATCTACTAGAAGTTACAAAACTAAATTCTGACCTCTTGACGGTAACCTGCACCTGGAGGAGAGGGAGAGACTGTATGTTTTAATGGGAAAATTATGAAAATAAAGGTTAACCTACATATTTATTTGGCAAAAGTTGTCCTTTTCTTTAAAGATTTTACTTATTTGAGATAGAAAGAGAGAGAGAGAAAAGGAACACAAGCACGGGAAGCAGGGAAGGGAGAAGCAGGCTTCCCTCTGAGCAGAGAGCTGATGTGGGGGTCGATCCCAGGACCCTGGGATCATGACCTGAGCTGAAGGCAGACGCTTAAACAACTGAGCCACCCAGGTGCCCCAAAAAGTTGTCCTTAATATCTCTAAATATTATTCCAATTCCTTTGTTCTGGGTACTTTAAAATGTGTCCATTACTGATAGCATTGGCAGCCTTCTATTCTGGCAGGTTCAGAAGTATTTTAAGTTACATAATCTAGCATGGAAGCAAATCTACTTCTTTTTAAGAAGTATAGAGTAGATCTTATTTCTTTTGGCCTTTTTACTGATCATACCTGTGTAGATATTTCATCAGCATTTCCTCTAAATGAAATTTTCTTTGAAACAGCAGAGATCAACAAATTAGTTTGATGATATTTATTCTATTAAATGGTATATTTATGTTGGCAGTAAGTGGATGCCTTAAAAATAATGTCTATTTAAAGAATAACTGTGGGATCATATTTATTTAAGATAGCGTCTTAGATTTTCTATGTTATTATACCATGGCTTTTTTGGAAACAATTTCATGCTTATATTGGCAGGTACTATTGAATTAAAAACTGGGTCACCATTCAGAGTCCAGTAAGGAGAGACGAATCACATAAATTTAACAGAGAAAGTTTAATATGAAGAATTAATAACTATAACCAATCCAGATTACTTGCTACAGAAAAAACTAAAGAATAACAGAAAAATAGATACAGAGAAAAACCATTACCTCTAAGCCTAAGAGGCAAAGCACAAAGGAACAAATCTGAAAGAGACACTCCCCCCGCCCCCGCTCCGCTCCAATGGAGTGGTTATGGCTATGGCTGTGACCCATTTGATGGTGAGGTTCTCTGAGGTATAATGACAGCAGAAATTGCCAGAAATCTGCCTTCCAGGTGCTTGGAAAACTATCAATAGGGAAGTATTACTTCATGGAATTTGCTGGGAAGCGGTCCTCTGAAAGGGCCAAGTAAGTTATCCATGGGGAAGTGTCATTCAGCAGAACTCACTGGTGGGGAGGGGACACCCCTGGGTGTCTTGTGCTCTGCTGGATATTGTGTACCACAGGAGCAAACAGAGAAAAAATACACTGGAAGGAAGCCTTGTTTTTCCTGCAGTGTTCTTTCTGGCCGTCTGCTGATAACATTTAACATTGTGTCACCTGAGAAAAGGGAAATGTTTACAGGGTCCATCTCCCATATCACAATTAGGACAACAGAGGGTGGATTGGGAAATGAGAGGTGATCCGTTGATAACTGGCACAGGATAAGCGAGATTGCTTTCTTTTTCCTAAGTGAAAGCAAAGGATTTTTTAAAAAACTTGGAATCCATTGGTTTATCTGATCAGGGAAATCAGTATTTGAGTAGAATTTTATATAGAGCTTCATATAAATATTTAAACTGCAAAATATAATTCCTGTTTAGGTTTTAGAATATTCCCTTGAAATATTTAGGTACATTTATGCAACGAAAATACTGGAATTCTTAGTTTTAGTCTGTGAAAATGCTCCGTTGGAGAATAATTTTCTTATAAAAGAGACAGCCTGCCCACAAACAGTCCATTCCCTAAGGGGAAAATCTGTGGTTTCTTAAAAATTGAGTTCAGATTGTATTTGTGTGGTAAAGGCCAAGCTGATTTTTTATGTACTGCTGATCCATCCGGACATGGAATTGTATCCCATCCAACATGACTGGATGGGAAGAAATGGGCCATTGGCTGAAGTTGCTTGTACAAAACGTTGTAAACTGTAAAAGCGGTATGTAAAAGCTGTTCCATAAGAATTTCTGTTTCAGGGGCGACTGGGTGGCTCAGTGGGTTAAAGCCTCTGCCTTCGGCTCAGGTCATGATCCCAGGGTTCTGGGATGGAGCCCCACATCAGGCTCTCTGCTCAGCAGGGAGCCTGCTTCCTCCTCTCTCTCTGCCTGCCTCTCTGTCTACTTGCGATCTCTGACTGTCAGATAAATAAATAAAATCTTAAAAAAAAAAAATTTCTGTTTCGACTTTGCTTTCTCTAATGTCATTTAACTCCCATAAAATTGTTCCAGTTCTCCTTTCAGAAATGATTCTTACAAGCTGTTGAAGTGACAAAGCAGTGCTCAACAGGTGGGTCAATTAACAATTTACTCTTCATGACTCTCTGAGACTCTTGGAATTTACTACAAAGTATTCGATTCTAGGTATCATCTGTAGGAAAACTAGCTCCTGCCCAGGGGTTCTGAACATTGCTACAACGTCAGACGACTGCCATATCCTTTCTCTGGAAATCCTGGCATTTCATCCTACCCTTGTAATGTTCTGAATCCTCATTATCCGGGATTTTTTTGAGGGGACTGCAGAACCAGAGAACTTGATGGGCAGTGGTTTGCTACTTCCCAAGATTTACACAGAAATATGACTGCATCCTAAAAATCAGAAAGAATCTTTTATAAGTTCTTCACTTTTGTGCTAAGTTTTCCAGGGTTTACCCAACAACATAAGGACTAACCTTATCTCAAAGTTAATTCATAAAGATTTAACCATCACTACCATGTTTCCCAATTTTGCACAATCGTTTATAATTTAAGCAGAAGGGAAATACAGCATGGGGAAAGCTAAAGTGTTTGTATCTCATATTTCCATCTAAACTGTATCGCTAGAAGAGGGGATGTTTCAGATACCAGAAAGCTGAGCACGGGCTGCTTAGCACATGCTAGTTTCTGTAAAGTTTCTATAACAGTGTTGTTATCTAATTAAGTACTATAGCTTCTCCCTCTTTAAATGAATCCCCCCCCAAACTCCTCATCTTTTAATGACTGTAAAAACTGGTTTCATTTTGCTTGCAAATAATTTTCTGCTTCCTACATTTTTGTGGTTTGCTAATTTGGAAAGAATTATAATCAGTGTATTCTACCAGAAAAAAACTCTGTAATAACGACAGAGTCCAGGGTAGAAAAGTTCCATTTTCTGTGTTTTGGGCAGCTTTCAAGAACTTTATTCACAGTTAGTTGGTTCAGTTAGATGGTCTTATTTGTTTTATAAGACAGACAATTCCTTACACATATGGTAATATGTTAGAGCTGCTACATAAGAAAAGAACTAATTTCCTCCCTCCCTCTGTTCCTCCTTCCCTTCCTCCCTCCCTCCCTCCCTCCCTCCCTTCCTCCCTCCCTTCCTTCCTTCCTTCCCTCCTTTTGTTTTCTATTCAGGTTGAATATTCTCCTTCTTTTTCACTTACAGGACCCTCCCTGAGATTTATAAAACTCCAAATAAAACTGATAAAAACAGAGAATGATAATTTTATATTTTTATATTTGTTTAAGTGAAAAGTCATCCACAATTTTTTTCTCTTGCGATTAAAAACCAGGTGAAAGATATCATGTTAAGACAAATGACCATGCAATTGAAGCTATCCAATGGTTTTGAAACCCTAGCAGCGTCTGCCAACTCTTGCTTTTAAGAGTGGAGAGGTTTATGAGAACTTTTATAGTCTTATCTTGGAGGGAAAAACAATCTATAAAAAGCCTTGTATTGCTTCTGAATCATGACATTATCTCATAAATAAAGACTCAATAAAATTTGACTATAAAAGGAGAGAGAGAAGGAATACTATTTATAGTGAAATGGTATCTTAAAGACTATCAAATTCAGTTAAATAATTTGGGATTTTTTTTTTTTTTTCAAAGAACTAGGTACAGAAAACTCTTTAAGGAAGGAAAATACTTCGGTGCAATACAAAGTTAGCCATTTAACTTAAAGTTTGATGGCCTACTTGTCTTTTGTGTTGTGTATCATTTTGATAGGAACGTGCCTGGATATTTGGCTAAATGTTATTTCTGGATTTGTCTGTGAAAGTGGTTCCAGATAACATTAGCATTTGAATTGATAGACTCAGTAGAATGGATTGTCTTCCCCCACATGGATGTGCATCATCAGATCCATTAATAGGACAAAATAGGTGGAAGAAGGGAGAATTTTCCCTTTCACCTGACTGCTGACTGAGACATCAGTTTTCTCCTGCCCTCTGACTTAAGATTTACACCACAGATTACCCTGGTTCTCAAGCCTTTGTGTTCTGACTGGACTACATCATCAGCTTTCCGGGGTCTCCAGCCTGCAGACAGTAGATAGTGGGACTTCTCAGTCTTCATAACTGTGTGAGTTGTTTCTTCATAATAAATCAATCTCTTTCTTTCATATCTCTCAACATATAGAAATAGTTATGGATATGTAGCTGTAAAGATAAAGATAGATGGATATATGATAGATTAGATAGCTGGATAATTGATAGATAGATGATCCATAGATAGATGATTGATAGATAGATGATCACTAGATAGATCCTATTGATTCTATTTCTGTGAAGAGTCCTGACTAATACATCTTCACTAGGTTCCATTCTCAAAAAAATACTATTCATGATTGTGTTTGACTATATTTGAAGAATTCTAATTTAAAAGCAATTAGTCACTTGGAAGTGATTATGGGATTTAAAAGCAGCATTGGGAGGGATGATGAAGGAGATTATGGAAGTAAGTGCTTATGGACAATGAATATAACTCAGTTATAACTGAGTTGACATATAACTGACATATAACTCAGTTGACAAAGATTTGATAATAATTTGTATAGATGAAGAAAAGCACGGTTACTTTATTACCCTGATTCTTTTTTTTCTTTTTAAAATTATTTTTATTAACATATAATGTATTATTTGCCCCAGGGGTACAGGTCTGTGAATCGCCAGGCTTACACATTTCACAGCACTCACCATACCACATATACTCCCCAATGTCCATAACCCAACCACCCTCTCCATACCGCCCTTCCCCCCAGCAACACTTAGTTTTTTTGTGATATTAAGAGTCTCTTATGGTTTGTCTCCCTCCCAATCCCATCTTGTTTCATTTTGTTCTTCCCTACCTTTCAAACACCCCACATTGCCTCTCAAATTCCTCATATCAGGTAGATCATTGCAAATGGCAAGATTTCATTTCTTTTGATGGCTGCATCAAAATTTAAAAGCAGCATTGGGAGGGATGATGAAGAGGATATATATATATAGATATTGTATATATATACTACATATATATATTTCATTGTATATATATTTATATATATTATATATAAATATATATATATTTATAATATATATTTAATATATATATAATAAATATATATTATATTATATTATATTATATATTTCATTGTATATATATACTACATTATATTTCATTGTATATATATATACTACAGCTTCTTTTTTTTTTTTTTTAAGATTTTATTTATTTATTTGACAGAGAGAGATCACAAGCAGGCAGAGAGGCAGGTAGAGAGAGAGAGGAGGAAGCAGGCTCTCTGCTGAGCAGAGAGCCCGATGTGGGGCTCGATCCCAGGACCCTGAGATCATGACCTGAGCCGAAGGCAGCGGCTTAACCCACTGAGCCACCCAGGCGCCTCCTATACTACAGCTTCTTTATCCATTCATCTGTTGATGGACATCTGGATTCTTTCCATAGTTTGGCAATTGTGGACATTGCTGCTATAAACATTCGGGTGCACGTGCCCCTTCGGATCACTACATTTGTATCTTTAGGGTTTAGCCTTCTCTAACACTCGCGAGGGATATGAGCCTTTCTTTATTAATGCTGGGAGAAGGTAGAAATACAGGTCTCCCACAGGGCCTCTATTGACACCCTAGTTGTATGCAGGCAGTAGGTTGTTGAAGGTTACTTCAGTACTTCTAGGTTAGGGTGAAAATTCAGATTTCCCACTAAACCTTTGCTGATACGGAATGCCTGCTTATTGTTTCCTATGTGGACTCCACGGACATGTTGAGCAAGAATAGAGGTGGCTTCATTACCCCTGACCAGGGCTTAGGGTTCTGACTCTCCACTAGACCTCATCTGACACCACTGAAGCATGGAGGGGGAGGGGTACTTTATTACCACAGTGTGGGTAGACAGAGTTTACCAACACCTGCAGAGCAGGATGGAACTCATTAATGCTTGAAGGGGATGGATTTCGTACCTCCTCACTCAGTCTTCTCTAATACCACACAAACGGGTCAGGGTCAGGGTGGAAATCTAAATCTTTCACTCAGCCTGTGTTGACCCAGAGGAACAGGGTTAGCATGGGGGTGACAGTTTTTTTCTGTGGCATTTGTTTGGTGTTGAGCTGTGATTATCCAAGATGCCCCTTTCCTGGTCCTTTGGGCAGAGGAAAGTAGACTTTCTGATGCTTAGTTGTCTGTGCCCATTAGCATTTCCTGCTTGTTGGCTTTTTCAGTTACAAGTCTGGGACATATGAAGCAGAAAGAAAACCCAAGGATCTCACCATGATAGTACGGGTCACCATCTATATCCTTGGGTATCCTTTGGTCTACAGTCCTTAGCCAGTTTGTCTTCCCCACCCCCCACCTTTCAGAGGCTTCTTTTGTTTGTTATATATAGTGTCTAGGATATCTAGCTGTACCTAGTGGGAGAAATTGGGGAAAATCCCTCTAACCCATCTTTCCAAATTGAGAATGAATTTTTCAGTGATTAGTTGTAATAGTATTAAAGAAAAATAAAGGAAACTTGAGCCACATGGGAGTAGTATGGAAAGGAAATCATTTAAAAAGCCCCCCCCACCCCAAAAAAAGTGAGACGGGAGGCAAGGATTAATTGGCTGAATATGGTGAAACTGCTCATTGGACTTTGTAACCAGTGTGTTCTCATACAGTATTTCTCAACTGTGGCCATATTGTCCACAAATATGCAGTTACCCCTAGGCCTCCCTGGGGACAATGAGATGGAAATACCCAAATCTTTGGGTAGAAACTGGCTCACGCAATAGTAATGGCTCACCGAAACTTTCTCCAGGATTCTTGCTTAAGTGCTGGGCAGACCTGGCACCACGGTCATTGCCTGCCTGCTTGGTTATATGATAAACAAGTGTTATTTGTTTGTTTGTTTTTTTCCTACCCATTTGCAATCTTGACTTCTTTCATTACCATTCTAGGTAAAAGTAATACAAATCTTGGTGTTGCCAGAAATTCCATTTAAAAGAGGACCTCATGGTTTACCAGACTTGTGAGCCCTGAGCTTTTATTTTAACCTACAGCTCATAACCTCAAAATATCCCAAACTATGCAAATCAAGTTGTTTTTGGAAGAAGGATGTTCCCCAGAAACCTAAAAATCCCCTGTCCTTCATTTCTCCAGTGTTCCATCATTGAAGTCAAAATTTTCATATTTATTACATGAGAATCATATCTCACTCTTTTAGCTGAGCCAGCTGGGATGAGAATTTTCACAGTATGGATTAATGTTGAATACCAAGATAGATTCATGACTGATAAACCAGTAAAACAGTTATTTTAGGAAACTTAACACCCAACATATCACCTGGGACCAGTGTTGAAATTTGCTCTGCATATTTAACCAGCAAACTAGGGTTTGTCCAAGCATGTGTCAAGTATACAGTTTGAGTGTGTGCTCCTTTATTCTGGTTTAGGGAGTGAGGCAGGCCTTAAGAGAAAGTGAGGCAGTTGGCAATTTTCTTAGAAATCTGAGTCCTATACCACAAAACCTTGTGAGTACTTTTGAAGAGGATGGGGAGAAAAGGAAATGTGTCACAAGTCAAGAACTGGACTTGAGGGGTTCTGTTTTCTAGAAGCAATGCAAGTAAAAATAATATACTCATATTGTCACATATCAGCATACCTAGATATTTCCAGGTACACATTAAGTGAATTTAGGAAAACATCAGTGCAGAATTCCAAAAACTTGCCATGGTCTCTGTCTTGCTCCACCAATTCAGAGTGGGTTGTGCTTAAAGGAGGGAGGGTATCTTCATGGACTACTTGTATTTTGAAATAAAATATTGTTGGTTGTTCACTACAAGTATTTGTACCTCCGAAGATTTCAGTACCTAGAAGTGTATATACTAGGTATTCAGTAAACATGTGTTCATTGACCAAATTTCTCACTATCAAAAAATAATAATTTTCAAGTAACACAGCTTCCCAAATTCTGGGTAGAACTCAAGCTTATCATCAAGACTCTAAGAGATAATGCAGTTCTTAGGTTTGTGATTTATTTGACAGAAGACTGAAAATGTCATGGATTAATATTTCTACATATGAATAGGGTTTCTCTCACCTTTGCTGTTTTTATATTTTTATATTCTTCTCTCCATCAGCTAGAGCATTACTTATTTCCTTACTGGTTTCCAAAGTATTTAATCAATTAATGATCTTTTAATCTCTTCAACATGATCTTTTTAAAGGAGTATTTGATGAGTAACACAAAACTTTCTACTGCCCATTGAAATAAAAAGGATTCCTGGATAAACTCAGGGGTTAATTTAGACATTCCAGATGAGTTTGAGGGATTGGAGTACAACTGATACGTTTATTCTGTTTCTCAACACCTCATGGAGACATCAGCATTACGGAATAAAAACCACTGTTAATCAGATGGGTCTGTGTATCAGTTACAATACACTAGCCTGTGGTAAAGGACAGACTTAATCTAGTAATCTAGAATTAATATAATAATGGGTAGACAAAAACATAATATTTCTTTTTTTTAAGATTTATTTATATATTTGAGAGAGAGCTTGGGCAGAGGGAGAGGGAGACAAGCAGACTCTCTGCCGAGCATGGAGGCTGACACAATGCTGGATCTCATGTCCTTGAGATCATGACTTGAGCTGAGATCAAGAGTCTGACTTTAACAGACTGAGCTACCGAGGCATCTCCAACAGAAGTTCGTTTCTTGATCAATAGCTGTCCTAATGGGTGTTCCAGATTCTGACTCTCATTTAGGAAGCAAGGCCTTTTCCAGGTTATACAGCTTGTATCTCTGCAGCTTCAATGGCCTTGTCTGTCTGTGTCATGACAATGAAAGCAGGAAGAACATAGAAAATCCTATGTGGAAGGTTTGGGGGGTAGGCTGGAAGTGGCCCCATATTATCTCTGCTCTTGTATCCCATTGTTAAAACTCAAGTTACATGGTCATATCTCTCAGCAAGGGAGGATGGAATATTGGTCCAGGAAAAAGATAAAATGAATTTAATTGGATAAACATCTCTGTTCAACTGATGACAATACACACTTTGTTCACACCCTAGGTTAGTACCTCAGAAATAGAAACATCCCTAGAAACTAAGAGGAGCAAGGAAATTATGAGATATCATAGATAGCCTCTCATCCTCTAAGTCACTCAGACTTGTGAGATGAGGAGCAGCAGAATGGTCCTATATACCTGGAAAGATATTGGAGGTTTCCTCCAGAGAGGATGCATGAACAGACCCCTCGAATGGGAGGGACCAATGACTTAGAAGTGACCTATTTGGACAGAAATCGATGGAAAATGAATTATGGATTTTTCTGCCAATCCCAGGGGATAGCAGCATGTATACAAAGTAACACAAGGGCCAGATGCCCAGAAACACCCACCCACCCGTACCCCAGTGATATGGATACTTAATGAATATTAAATTTTCATGATCTGGCAACTTGGAAGTTTGCTATAGAAAATAAACTAGGTAATAGAAAAACAAAATTTTATTTTCTGCACACTTGAATTTCTGTACTGTGTTTTGTACCTACCACACACAATTAAATATTTAATCATACTGCAAAAATTAAGGATTTGTTAAAGTTTTGAATATGCTAGCTTTCTAAGTGCTCTCATTGGCCTCTGAGAAACTTAACTGACATAGATAGTTCTGAAATGTATGTAAAGTAGTCATATACCTTAAAGTACATTCTTTATCATGTTATCCTATGATGGATTAGAGTGTAAGCATTCTACTCAGATTTAATTCCTAGGCCTGCTACAAGATAGCTTTGTGATTTGGGGTAACGTACCATATCTTTCTGTGCTCCTGTTTTCTCATCTATACGATGGCAGTACTGAAGTACCTAACTCAGGATTGTTGGAGGCTGAGGATGAGGTACTACATCAATGAGAACATGGTGTCTACTGGAGAGCATGTATCCTGTAAATACTACTGATACTTATTTGTACTTCTGGGGACTTATGTGTCCTGTTGCTACTGCCTGGGATGCTTTCATTACTCCCTCCCACTCTCCCCTCAGGCTTCCTTTCCACTCAAGTTATTGCTACTCATCCAGTCTTGTCAGTTCATACCATATATCACCTTCTTTTCAAAATTGCAACCATTCTTTCATGTCTGTTAATAGTTTCCACCTATTTTCTTGGGAACGGTGGTGTTGATGAAATGAGAATAGCAACTAGTTTTGTTTCTGTCATTGTGATTTTTAATTATTTTATTAATGAATCTTCAAACTCTCCTATACTCTTTCAAAATGTTTTATTGTTCGCATATTAAGGGTAAGAAAATCGACACTCTGAGAGGATTGCTAATAAGCAAGGAATCTAGAATCAGTCTGGTTTATTTGGTTTCTATTTTCCATATTACCTTGCTATTTCTTTTTTTTTTAAGATTTTATTTATTTATTTGACAGAGAGATAGCGAGAGAGAGAACACAAGTGGAGGGGAAAAGCAGGCTTCCTGCTGAGCAGGAAGTCCAATGTGGGGCTCTATCCCAGGACCGTGGGATCATGACCAGAGCAGAAGGCAGATGCTTAACAGACTGAGTCACCCAGGCATCCCTGCTATTATTTCTCACCTTCATGTCTTCTTCACAAAACTATGATCCCCTTGGTACAAGGAAGCATATTTGTCTTCTTTAAATAATTCTCTATACCTAAATAAAAAAAGGTTGAGTAAACTTGGGACTAATTTATGTAGTGTCTATTATTTTTAACATTTTTTTGTCCATTACATATGAGCACATGTGTGCAGGTGTGCATATGTGACTGTTAGAAGAGAAGGAGTATTGAAGAAGACACAAAAGGATGGAAGAGCATTCCATGCTCATGGATTGGAAGAATAAACATTGTTAAAATGTTTATACTGTCTAGAGCAATCTATAATTTCAATGCCATCCTGATCAAAATTCCATTGGCATTTTTCAAAGAGCTGGAACAAACAATCATAAAATTTGTATGGAACCTGAAGAGACCCCGAATTGCTAAGGAAATGTTGAAAAAGAAAAACAAAACTGGGGACATCACATTGCCTGATTTCAAGCTTTACTACAAAATGGTTATCACCAGGACAGCATGGTGCTGGCACAAAAACACATAGACCTGTGGAACAGAGTAGAGAGCCCAGATATGGACCCTCAACTCTATGGTCAAATAATCTTCAACAAAGTAGGAAAAAAATATACAGTGGAAAAAAGACAGTCTCTTCAATAATGTTGCCGGGAAAATTAGACAGCTATGTATAGAAGAAGGAAACTCGACCATTCTCTTACACCATACATAAAGATAAACTCGAAATGTGAGGCAGGAATCTATCAAAATCCTATAGGAGAACATAGGCAGTAACCTCTTTGAAATCAGCCACAGCAACTTCTTTCAAGATATGTCTCCAAAGGCAAAGGAAACAAAAGGGAAAATGAACTTTTGGGACTTCATCAAGATCAAAAGTTTCTGCACAGCAAAGGAAACTGTCAACAAAACAAAGAGGCAACCCACGGAATGGGAGAAGATATTCGCAAATGACACTGCAGAAAAAGGGCTGATATCCAAGATCTATAAAGAACTCCTCAAACTCAACACAAACAAAACAGATAATCACATCAAAAACTGGGCAGAAGACATGAACAGACACTTCTCAAAAGAAGACATACAAATGGCTAACAGACACATGAAAAAATATTCTTCATCATTAGCCATCAGGGAGATTCAAACCAAAACAACCACATTGAGATACCATCTTACACCAGTTAGAATGGCCAAAATCAACAAGACGATAAACAAGTGTTGGAGAGGAAGTGTAGAAAAGGGAACACTCTTACACTGTTGGTGGGAATGCAAGTTGGTGCAGCCACTTTGGAAAACAGTTTGGAGATTCCTTAAGAAATTAAAAATAGAGCTAACCTATGACCCTGCAATTGTACCACTGGGTATTTACCCCAAAGATACAGATGTAGTGAAAAGAAGAGCCATCTGTACCTCAATGTTCATAGCAGCAATGGCCACAGTTGCCAAACTGTGGAAAGAACCAAGATGCCCTTCAAAGGACAAATGGATAAAGAAGATATGGTTCATATATACAATGGAGTATTATGCCTCCATCAGAAAGGATGAATACCCAACTTTTTTATCAACATGGATGGTACCAGAAGAGATTATGCTGAGTGAAATAAGTCAAGCAGAAAGAGTCAATTATCATATGGTTTCACTTACTTGTGGAGCATAAGGAATAACATGGAGGACATTGGAAGATGGAGAGGAGAAGTGAGTCAGGGGAAATCAGAGAGGGAGACAAACCATGAGAGACTGTGGACTCTGAGAAACAAACTGAGAGTTTTAGAAGGGAGGACAGTGGAGGGTTGGGTGAGCCTGTAAGTGGAGGGCACATATTGCACAGAGCACTGGGTGTGGTGCATAAACAATGAATTTTGGAACACTGAAAAAAAAAATAAATAGAAGAGAAAGAGTAGACATACTCTTTTCTGCCCAATCTCTTCTCAGTAGAGTGGTATTTAGTTCCCACTGGATTATATTAGTTATATAATCATTAGTATATTAAAAACATTTTTCTTTATTGATCAATTTATTTAAAATTTTTTCTTTAATTTATTTATGCCTCATTTTCTTCATCTGTAAAGTAGAATCTGGATGTTGCTAAAGGATATGATTCAATGTCTTGCTTGATATCTGCCATACAAAGGCCCAAACTGCAGCATACACAGAAAGAACTCTGATGGTTAGGCATAATTTTGTAGAGCAACAGCTTGAAAGTCTTGAGAAGGTTTTTGTTTTGTGTTGTGCTGGTTACAGAGGCACGAGTGGGTTGACGTCAATCATAGAAGCATGTTTGGTGTTGCTAATGGAAGCAGAAGGAGGGTGATGGCATTCTGAGACCTGATCTTTCTTGGTTATAGAGGTATGTTCACTGAGGTGAATTGTCACCAACCAAGTAGACAAATTTAAAAATCAATTGTGGTGTTACCATTGCATTATAACCATCACTGGTGGATCAGACACGTTTAAAACCAGTTCTGGTGGTTATATGTTCCTGTGACTATAGAATCATCAGTATTTTCTTTGGAGTCTATGGCCTTTTATTCTCAGGCTCTCTTTCTGTCCCTCCTAAAGCAATCTGCAGAAGCAAACACTGCCATCAAGGGTCAACATGTACTCATCATTTTTGTTGATTTGCCTTAAAGGTGGGGCATAAAAACATTTTAGACTCTGGCAAACCGATGATAAAACAATTATAACAAAAAGTTCTCTAAGAGGGGACTAGAAGGCAATTTTCAACCATGACGTGTTTTTCCAGGTCTGACCAAGAAAACAAATCTCAGAGACGTTTTGTGTCTACTTTATTCAAGGTGCTATTTGTTTTTCTAAATACACTTTATTGAGAAATAATCTCTATGCAGTAAATTGCACTTATATTTAGTGTCCATGAGTTTTGACAGACATATGTAGCTATGCAAACACAAAATCAATCAAGAGATGAAACATTTTCATTATCAAAAGAAGTTCCCGCCTATCCCTTTGTAGTTAATTCCTCCCTATCCACCCTACCCCAAGCAATTACTCACCTACATTCTGCCACTATAGATTAATTTTGCCTGTTCTAGAATTTCATGTGACTAGGGTCACCCAATATGCACACTTTTGTGTCGGGATCTTTTGAGAGCATAATATTTGTGAGACTCATCCATGTTGTGTATGTCTGTAATATGACTCTTCCCATTTGTGAGTGGTCTTCCATTGTGTGCATATACCGTTATTTATTGGTTCATTCAGTAGTTGGTGAGCATTTGCATTGTTTCAAGCTGTTATTTTCGATAAAACTTATAAACATCCATTTAAAATCTTTTTTAGACATCTATGTTTTATTCGTTATCGGGTAACATGGTAGGTGATGTTTGACCCTATAAGAAATTGCCATCAGTTCTCTAAAATTGTTATGTCACTTAACACTTTTACCAGAAATATTTGAGATTTTTGTTGCTCTACTTCCTTGTCAGCACTTGGTATTGTCTGCCTTTTACATTTTACCTATTTTATAAGATGCGTAATGGTATCATATTGTAGTTTCAATTTGTATTGCTTCAATGATTAGCTATGTTCAGCACCTTTTCATATGCTTATTTGGATACTCATATATCTTTATGAAATATTTATTCAAAATCTTACCTTTTGAAATATTTTATTTTACTGTTGAGTTGTAAAATTTCTTTATATGTTCAGGATACCTGTGCTTTGTCAGATATGCAAATTATAGATATTTCCTCCTGGATTGTGGCTTGCATTTTCATTTTCATAAGGGTGTCTTTCACCGTAAAAGCATCTACTCTAGATGTAGAGTAGATGCTTTTAAATTTGGTGCTTTTAAATTTGATGCTAGAGTAGATGCTTTTAAATTTGATGAGGTCTTTTTATGTTTGTATCTGTGATCTATTTTAAGCTAATATTTTTGCATAGTATGATGTGAGCAATGAGGATAGTTAGTCTTAAACTGAGACCTAGTTGCTTCAGCATTGTTGAAAACACTATCCTTTTCCTGTTGAATTACCTTGCCATTTCTCTTGAAAATCTGTCAATCATATATATGTGGGTCTATCTGTAGACTTTCTAGTCTATTACTTTGATGTACTTATCTCTTCTCACTTTTCACTAATGTCTTAATTACTATAATTACTCTAATAAGTCTTGAAATCAGTAGCTTAAAAGTCAAATTTGTCCTTCTTTAATTTCTCAGATCATTGTTCTTCAGTTTTCAGTGCTTGAGTTGCTCAGATATTGTTGTTACTCCTGTTTTTGTGTGTGTTATAAATACCTCATAATGCAAATAAATTGTTATTTAATTGAATATTACAGATGATTTCTTTTCCTGAAACTAAAATGCTGCTTATTAGGTATAACTCTGATTCCTATAGTATATTAAAAAATATTTAGCATGTCTCTAGTTCCATGTACTGTAAGATATATAAATTCTCCCAGGCCTTTCTCTATTCCTGGGAAACTTCATTAATACGGTATATCTTGGTATTATTCGCCTTTTCCTTTGTGTGAACACATAAGTTGAGTATTATGTTGATTTCTGTTTTCTCATTGCTGGTACCAGGAAGATATACCAATAGAGCTTACGTATGAAGAGATGCAGGCACCAAGACCAGAACAGAAGGCAGTATTGGTGTTTAGGCAATTAATGATCTTGAGATTATTATCAGTATGATTTAAAAAATTAACAAATGAAACAAGTTTTTAAATATTCTAGAAAATTTGCAGTGCCTCTGTTGTTAAAAAACTGATTCAGATGGTGGTAGTGAATGATACAGAACATCATTTCAAATGCAATAATCCATATGGAGTGGTCAGTCTTTCCTTGTCCTGATCTGATTCTGAAATATACTAATTGCTTTGTGAACATCTGCTAACCCTTATTTAGGTGCTGCATCTCACCTTCTAAATCACTCACAAATTGGGGAAAATTTTGAAAATTTTGTGGAAAAGTTTGTTAAAAATTTGTGAAAAAAAATACCACTTTATAATTTTCTTTTTACCACACTTTCTCAGCATTTTTGCCATAAAATCTCTTTGAGCAAAATGAATTTTGAATACTTCCCTGTCCTCTACATAGGAAAATTGTGTATGTGTCTTTGTTTCTGCATTTGAAAAATAAAAATAATAAAAGCTGACCCAGATGATTATTACAAGGACTAAATGAGAAAGTACTAAAAGTTCCTATAAAAAAGAAGATGCCAGAAATATTAGTACCCTTACTTCCTTGATACCAGTGGGTGAATAATAGCAAAGATGTTTTAGCTAGTTTGGTTTTCTCTACAGCTCCATGAATCGATGAATTTTAAAGATTCATATATATTTTAAAAAATCATGTTGAAGTTTTTACTAATTCAATGGCATAACAGGAAAATTTCACAGATATAAGCTCCATTTTTTGGGTATCCCACACTTTGATAATGTATCACACATTTGCCAGCTACCATTTAACTCAGTTGAGGATGACTGCAGGAACAGACTGCTGAAGACTTTTCTTCCTTTCATATAGGGTTAACAGTGATTGGGAGAGCCTCAGAGTAGCATGGATGATGTCGTGTAAAGTGAAATAGTCATCACTTAACCATGGCATGAATTCAATTATAATTGTGTCTTATATTATAAGGTATAATTAGGCAAAAATCAGGTTATGATTTCAGTTTATATAATTACTGTAGTAAAAGATACAACGTTTGAGTTCAGTAAGGCAATTGTTTTTTTCTGTGTTTTTGCATTCCAATTTTCTCTTACAGTTTCTACTTCCCAGGAGTGGTTTTCGGTTGTCTCCCACCCTCCTTCTTAAAGTTGCAGTACACATTTACTTTTTCACACACTTTCCACATAATTTCATTTTCTATGAAAGAGAAAGCAGCTCAGCAAGGAAAAGAGAACTACAATATCAGCCTTGAGGTTGTGTGGGTAAAACTAACAGGCACTTCCCTTTCAGCCCTGCTTTGACTTCAAGTCACTTAAACACTTCCTGACAACAATTTAGTGTCAAAATGCCCATATAATGTGAAGACCACCTGTACTGAAAATGTTGCAGCCTTAATGCAGCTGGGAGAATAAAACAAGATTATGATTTTGATTATTGAATATTATATAATATTTTGATAACATTATTATTAATATTCAGAAGGAATAGTCAGTAAGTGCGTGGCATTTTGTAGTCTCTGACCAAGAAAAGAGGCAGATAAATTGGAAGTATTTTTGTTGCATTTCTTTTTTTTTTCCAAAGGGCCCAACAATATACTTTTATTTGTTAATTTTAGGGTAATGTTTTTAGACTTTTTAAGCACATGCTCATTTTTGAGTGATCCATAAAAACACAAAGAAAAAACAGCAAAACCTTTTTTCTCTAGAAATCACAGTTTTTTTTGTGTTGCATTTCTAAGCTTCCTCAGATACTATTCCTAACACCTATTGACCTTAGGTGTTGTATGTTGGAACTGACAGCACGTATAAAGATGTGGACTTTAAGTTATTGATTTGCTAGAGTCATTAAAAATCCTTGAGTTTGAAAAATGACAATAATGCTAGCCAATTTGTTAGATAATAGATATTTTTAAGTTAAAAATAATTGCTACTTTTTTTGTGACATCTTTTTGAAAAATCTCGACACAGTTTTCAACACATCACTACAAACTATTAACACCTGAAAAAAATGGCATAAGATACGTTTCGTATTTGTTTTTTCTGAAATTCCAATCATACCTGAGTAAGCGTTTTTTGTTTCTAAAATCATTTGACAGAACAGTCTCCTGGGTTTTGATTCCCTTCAATGTATTATCACAGCTTTGTTTTTAAAGGTTGCTATCCAATAACTAATGTCCCTTGAGAATCTCTTTTGATTTTTGGTAATCTGTTTCCCTATTGAGTAAAACCTTAAAACTGCTTTGACCGAAGGACCTTTGCCTTAAGACTAAAAATGTATTTGGTTCCTGTTCAAACCTCGAGAAGTGAATTACGAGGTCAGAGCTTCTTCTGTTATTTATTTGATAATGAAAATAATATATCACATTAATTCAGCCTTCATTTCTATTTTAGAGTACCTATGGAAGTATTCCTTTTTTAAAAAGTCTGCAATTCACTTTGTTATTGTGATTGTGGCCAGTTCGTGATGAAGCCATGAAAGCATTGCCTCGTGGTGGTCACACAGTCCTGAGAGCAAAAAACAGCATGCAGGGCCTCTGATTCTCAGCTCACCTCTTCGCACAAGACTTCGAGGCCAAATCTGACCTCCGATCATTTTTGTTGCCTGCTTTCCTTTTCATGTCCACGGATAAGCAAGGGTAACGCAGCTGTCTGTGTTTTCGCAGCTGAGCGAAGTGAAGTGAAGGGGTCACAGAGGTCGAGATGACAACGGAACTCTTGGTGTTTTGCTCCCCAGGCTGCTGCTCAGTCCTTCCCGTCCTGCTGCCTTTGAAAACACACTTCTCCGAAAGGAACTCCTTCCATTTCAAGTGTTCAAAGGTGGACAAATCTTGTGGAGTTTAATAAACATGAAAGGATCGTCCGTTTCAAGTGAGCAGTTTGCAAACGGTGGTAAGAGAAAAGACTGTGCCTTACTGTGTCTCCTACAGCCGTTCAGGGTGTGGTGACAGAAAATGAACTAATCACAGGGAATTAATAAATACCTATGCAGATGAGGGGCAAAATGGGTGGATTAGTGGTTACCCCTTTCCACTGTCTGAACTATTGATAAGAATGGTTTCTTCATAAACATAACAGGAGAGTGTATTAAAATTCTCCCACAATCACTTTTTTTTAAAAAAGATTTTATTTATTTATTTGACAGAGAGAGATCACAAGTAGGCAGTGAGGGAGGTGGAGAGAGAGGGAGGGAAGCAGGCTCCTCACTGAGCAGAGAGCCCAATGTGGGGCTTGATCCAAGGACCCTGGGATCATGACCTGAGCGGAAGGCAGAGGCTTTAACCCGCTGAGCCACCCAGATGCCCCAACCCACAATCACTTTTAACCCATAATTGTATTGTTAGAAAATGTTTTTATGAAACTGAATAAAATGAAAGCATGTTTACAGACTGACTTATTTAGAACAAGCACTCCAAAAACTTGCAAAAGAAATGAGTGTTATCCTGAAAATAAAGCTCAGGCAAAACATAAACTCAGAATGCTCGAAGTAAAATCTGTTATCTCAACCAAGTATCAATCATTTCACATATCCTTGTTGGATTCTGGAAGTGTGGGGGGGGGTGTCTCCCATGTCTGGGTGGCAATTTAGAAAGCAACACTTTTGTCTCAAGACAAAATTTTCCGAATGTATACCGTTAAAGTATGCTTGCCTAACAGAATCTCCACTGGTGAGATCAGAATACACGAAATCTTATAACAATTAATAAAATGGGGTTTTATAAACATACTGGCAAATCTCAAAATGTAAATACTTTTGTTCAATATCCTATGCAATTGAAATTCTACAACTTTGAACTTAAGCAAGTTGTTCAATGAACATTTTAGCAGAAAATGGGGTGCCTGGGTGGCCTAGTCGACTAACCGTGTGACTCTTGATTTTGGCTCAGGTTATGTTCTCGGGGTTGAAAGATCAAGCCCCATGTCGGGCTCTGAGCTCGAAGGGGAGTCTGCTGGAGACTCTTGCTCCTCCTCTCCCCTCTTCCTCCACCCCCCACAGTCTCCTTCCTTCTCTCTCTCTCAAATAAATAAACAATCTTTGTAAAAAAATCAGTAAAATATAAAAAATTTTGTAAAAATGTTTTTGCAAAGAACATCTTTATATACATCCTTGGCCCTTTGCAATTTTGTATTTTTTGTATGTTATATTTTATTTACTGAACTGTCATAATATAAGTGCTATGGAAGACATATGTTTAGAAATTTCACTGCACGATCTGAGATAAAGCCCATTACTCTTTTTTCCCATTCCCACGTCCATACTTTTTGTCTAAATCATTCAAGTGAAAACTATTCAGGCTGAGCTGAAGTGAAGAAGAAATGTAGAGTGGGTAGTGCTTATAGCAAGAAGCCTCTGTCTCAGCCTTATTCCTTAAGTTGAACTTCCCATAATATCCTTCATTCAGATAAATGCCTAAAAGTGCAATTGTATTGTCATATGGTTGTTAGGTGTGTAGTTTCATGAGAAATTGACAAGTTATTTTAAAGAATGGCTGTATTATTTTCCATTCCCATAACAATGCATGGGTGACGGTTTCCCAAAAGCTCACCAGTATTTGATGTTTCACTATTTTTTGTTTTAGCTCTTCTGATAGTTATATAGTGATATGTCATTTCACTTTCAATTGGCATTCCTCTAATTGCTAACAATTTTGATCATCTTTTTATGAGCACATTTGCTATCTCTTTAAGCTCTTTGGTGAAATATTTGTTCATGTCTTTTGTCCATTTTCTAATTGGATTGTCTGTTTTAATACTGTTGAGTGTGAAATTTGTTCATATATTCTAGGTATTAACCCTTTCTTGGATATATGTTTTGCAAATATTTCCATCCAATCTGTAGCTTGTCTTTTCATCCTTTTTAAAGGGTGTTTTAATACACAAAAGTTTTAAATTTTGGTGTGGAGCAGTTTGTCAGTTTTTATATTTATAGATTGTGCTTTGGGTGTCAAATCTAAGAACTGTTTTGTCCTAGATCCTGAAGATTTTCTCCTGTGTCTTATTTCAAAAGTTTTATAATTTTACATTTAAGTTTGTGACCCATTCTGACTTAATATTTGTATAAGATAGGGGTTCATGTTGAGATTCACATTTTTGACTTTGGATGTCAAGCTGCTCCAGAACATTTGTTGAAAAGTTTTCCTCATGGAGTTGTTTTTACATCTTTTTAAAAAATCAGTTGGCAGAATCATATCCCATTGTAAGGATACATCACACTGATTTACCCATTCATCAGCTGATGGACACTTGAGTTGTTTCCTCATGTTGGTTACTATTAATAATTCTGCTATGAATATTTATGTGCAAGTATTAGTGTGGTCACATGTTTTCATATTTTATGGATGTATACTTAGGATTAGAATTACTGGGTCCTGGGGCACCTGGGTGGCTCAGTGGGTTAAAGCCTCTGCCTTCGGCTCAGGTCATGGTCCCAGTGTCCTGGGATCGAGCCCCACATCGGGCTCTGTGCTCTGCAGGGAGCCTGCTTCCCCCTCTCTCTCTATCTGTCTGCCTCTCTGCCTACTTGTGATCTCTGTCTGTCAAATAAATATATAAAATCTTTAAAAAAAAAAAAAAGAATTACTGGGTCTTATGGTAACTCTGTGTTTAACACTTTGAGGAACTGCTAAACGATTTTTCAAAGTGGCTGTACCATTTTATATTCTGAACACCAATGTGTGGGAGTTCCAATCTCTCCACGTGTCTACCAATACTTGTTATCTGTCTTTTTCATTAAAACCAGCCTCATGAAAAAAAAAAAAAAACAGCCTCATGGACATGAAGTAGTATCTCATTATGGTTTTTCTTTGTATATTTGTAATGGCTAGTGTTTTTGTTTTTAATTTTTTATTTCTTTTCAGGGTAACAGTATTCATTGTTTTTGCACCGCACCCAGTGCTCCATGCAATCCATGCCCTCTCTAATACCCACCACCTGATTCTCCCAACCTCCCACCCATGGCTAGTATTTTTAATGTTGAGAGTCTTTTCATGTGTTTATTGGTCATTTGTGTATTTTCTTTGGAGAAATGTCTATTTGGATTCTTTGCCCATATTTTCCTTGGATTATTTGTCTTTTTATTAATGAAGGGTATATTTTGGATATTTATATATTTTTTATATATTTTGGATATAATTCCCTTATCATATATATGACTTACAAATATTTCCTCCTATTATGGAGGCTATCTTTTTGTTTTCTTGATGATGTACTTTGCAGTCCCAAAGATTGTAAGTTTAATGAGGCCCAACTTATTTAATATTTCTTCTGTCACTTGTGCTTTGTTGTCATTATCGCTGAAGGCTTTACCTAATCCAGGGTCATGCAAATTTATTCCTATATTTTCTTCTTAGGGTTTTATAATTTTAACTATTACAATTAGGTCCATGATCATTTCAAGTTTATTTTTATGTATGGTATTAAAAAAGAGTTCCAAGTTCATGTTTTTTGGCACATAGATATCTAGGTTTTTCAGAACCTTTTGTCAAAAAGAATTTTCTTTTTCTATTGAATGGACTAGGTACCTTTGTTGAATATCAGTGGATTCTATTTTGTCATAAGGATTTATTTCTGGACTCTCAATTGGAGTCTATTGATCTGTATTGTATGTCTTTCTTTAATCCAGTTTCACACTGTCTTGATGACTGTAGTTTTGTAGTAAGTGTTAAAATCAAGAAGAGTGATTCCTTCAATTTCATTCTCCTTTTGCAAAATTGTTTTGGGTGTTCTGGATTCCTTTCAGTTCTACATGAGTTTATGATTAGCTTGTCAAAGTCTAAAAAATTAAAAAAAAAACTGGGATGTTGATAACGATTGTGTTGAATCTGTAGATCACTTTTTGGAAATTGCCATCTTAAAATAGTAAGTCTGTGCTACTTGATTTTTGACAAATGTGCCAAGGTAATCCAACTGAGGAAGTCTGGTCTTATCAAGAAATGGGGCTGGACCATGGACCTAAATGCAACAGGCAGATATCTGACACCTCTAGAATAAAACATAAGAGAAAATCTTCATGACCTTGGGTTAAGCAAAGATTTCTTTGATAAACACCAAAAGTGTAAATTCATAATAAAATTTGATAATTTAGGCTTGAACAAAATTAAATGATCTCTAAAGGCCACCATTAAGATATTGAAAAGACAAACACATGCAGAGTACTACCATGAATACTATCTGTGTTCTCTACTGGTTGCTTCTTCTTCATTTAGTATCCCTGAATCAAAAGGAGGGCTGGTTCCTTTGCACTGTGTGCTGTTTACCTTTCTGTTTATTCTGTGTTGTAGTCACTGACCTACGTCAATAAATCTTCCACCTGTATAATTCTTGGTTGACTCTTTCTTGACCATCAGTCTCCTTAACACAGATTAGTTAAGATACATGCATGTATCCTGGCCCCTTCTGATAAATATGTCTTGTTATCCTCTCATTTTTTAGTGATGGGATGGTTTGAGTGGAAAGTGTGATCTGCATGTTCAGATAGGATTAGAAAGGCCAGTTTTCACAGGTAAATGTTATGCTTTGCTCTATAAATATAGTCTTTCTCCAAATACCTGTTGCTATAGTCATTATTCAAGTGTCTATCACAATTGAAATATACCTCCTGGGCATGTAGTTTGCTTATTAGCTTTGCTTAAAAATATGGCTCAATAAAATTTCTTATGGCTATGGAACATTCAGTTCTTTTGGCAACAGTGATTTTCCACTGATCATGTATTGCTTGTGACTGAGCTCCAGCAAATCTCTACTCATTTTTTTCTCTCTAGTTACACTTACCCATTTTTATCCTCAGTACTAAAAGTAATATTTATCCTAGTGCCAACGTTTTTATACATTCAGCTCCATAGTTTTAACTTATTTTCCAGTGAAAGACTGTTTATGATAATAGACTAACAATGATAATATTCAAAGATACTGAATAAGATCACAGAAGAAAGGCTTCCATATAACATTTTTTTAGATAAGTGACACAAAATTTAAAAATATATAAAAATTGTGTCATTGTATTCTTATATTCTTATGATTTAAGATACATGAGTGAAATATGTTTTAAAATATTGCTGTTTTTCACTATTTCACATCTTTAATTTTGAATATTATTTCTTAAAAGACTAACTTTACATGGCAGGAGGGTGCCATGGCCATGACTTAAGCCACAGATAAAATAAAAAACGGTGGCTTCTGGTTATAATTTATTTGCTATAACTAGGATGATTATGATCATAATTTTAATGATGATGATGCTAATATTTTCGATGATGATTTTTGCTGTGGGGGGAATGATGGGTTTATTGTTCTTGAATGTCATCCAGGAAAGTCTTTGAGAATTACAGAGGCTTGAACAATATTCTGATAACTCAGCTATAAAACAAACATCAATCAACAGAATAATGAAATGCATGCTATATGTTATAAATTTATAATTTCAAAGGGCAATATTTTAGATGTGCCCTTATATATCTGTCTGTTTAATGAAGTTAGCTAAATTAAATTAATTAAATTAAAGTTACCAGGTAACTTTCTTAAATCAGTAGACACTTCCATTCTACTGGGTCTGATACACGGTTATTGCATTTCAGAATGTACCTTATCAGAGAGAGAGGAGATGAATAAATTTAGTTGTTATTAATTTAGGATGCTAAGTTGGTAAATAACTCTATCTCCCTATTTCGCCACCCATTATACTCAGGTCTGATGATTATGGGAGATTGTTTCTGTTGGCCATACTGTCATCCAAGCACCCTATTTTTACTTCTCTCTTATAGTTTCTATTGGGTTGTGATTACAAAAACTTCAGTATTTGCTTAACAAAGAGAAAATATGAATTATAATGAAAATCCTTAAGATGTGACCTTTTTTGCATGTCATTCTTACATGTAACAAGAATTGAATATTAATTAATAGTTAATAGTTACTGGTTAAAATATCTTAATTATTTTTAACTAAAGTCAAAAAGTTAATACATTAAATTTAATATAAATAGTGATGGATTATAGTGAAGTATTTAATGAAATTCTGTTTTTTTTCTTTTAAAGGAACAACTGAATAGAACCATGAATTTTCTACTCTGCCTTTAAAAAATATGACTTCTAGTTGAAACAGTTGTTTTCAAGTTATCCCATTCTATTCCCTATGATGGTGAACATGCTGGACAGATGAGTTAGTGTTAGAATTTGGATCCTAGAACTAAAGAGCCTCAGTCTTGCATTTATTCATAGTCAATGACATTGACAATATTAGTACCTCATGAGACAGGCTAGATTAGGGGAATAAGACTGGAGTGAAAAATATTAGCCAATGCAGTGAGTAATTATTATAGAATTTTTTTTTTGTGTGTATATATATATATATATACATATATATATATATATATATATATATTTAAAAATCCTGCAACTTTTTTGTATTTTGATAATGAATACGTAATTACTCCTCTACCTTGTTGGATGAAGGTATAACTTGAGTTCCATAGTATACACATTTATTTCTTTAATAAACTGTCACTATGTGAATGGCTTAAAACCAACAAATTATCTCAGATTAGGAGGTTTAAAAACTTAACTTTCTTAAACCACAGATCTATAGAATATAAGTAAAATTTGAACAATCAATACTTCTACAGTTTCAACATTTGTCTTATTAGAAAAATAAATATTCTTTGTAGAATATTTAGGAAATAAAATTAAGCAAAAAGAAATCCCTAAGATCATTCATCATCCCACCACTTGGAGATAATCACTTAATAATGTCTCCTACTTCATTAAAGTTTTAAAATATGCACCCAGGTTTCTCCAACAAAACTGAGATTGTTGGGTACACATTATTATAATATCCTACTTAAAAAAAAATCTTCGACTAAATTTATGTGTCTTTGGGCCTCCTTTACTATTGCATAGAGATAAGGGTAACTTGGAAATGATACCCTCTAAAATTTTTGTATTTTGCCTTCATCTTCTTTATAGAACCTCAAGTCTTGTTCAACTTGCAACAGAGTTTTGTGAGGATATTCTAGTGGTTACTCCATTTGTTCCTCAGGTGCTCTTTTGCATTGCTCATGGGGCGGGCCCTGGTATTGCCATGTCCTACTAGTACAAGCATCCCTCCAGACTGCTGCAGAACGTTACTGTGCCTGCCAGGCTTCTCTGTTGGTCCACTGGGCATTGCCACTGAAGTCAACCAGTCCCGTGGGGCAGATCATGTAGGGAATTCAGTGGCACTGTGGGAAAGCCTGTCTTAACTCTCTTTATGGTCTCTATATGGTTACGGTTATAGGGTGTTAGAGGGATAGTCAATGAATACTGCTATACCCCAGTATTGCAAGGGGGAAAGAGTAAAACAAATTAGTAAAAATAAAAGAATAGAATATGGGGCGCCTGGGTGGCTCAGTGCGTTAAGCCACTGCCTTCGGCTCAGGTCATGATCCCAGGTCCTGGGTTCGAGCCCCACATCAGGCTTTCTGCTCAGCAAGAAGCCTGCTTCCTCCTCTCTCTCTGCCTGCCTCTCTGCTTACTTGTGATTTCTCTCTGTCAAATAAATAAATAAAATCTTTAAAAAAAAAAAGAATAGGGGGCGCCTGGGTGGCTCAGTGGGTTAAGCCTCTGCCTTCGGCTCAGGTCATGATCCCAGGGTCCTGGGATCGAGCCCCACATCGGGCTCTCTGCTCAGCGGGGAGCCTGCTTCCTCCTCTCTCTCTGTCTGCCTCTCTGCCTCCTTGTGATTTCTGTCTGTCAAATAAATAAATAAATCTTAAAAAAAAAAATAGAATAGAAAAAAAAGTAAAAACAGACATAGAATTTAGCCATTTAAACTGATACAACTATCTTAGAGTGTTCTAGTAAGTGGCCAAATCGTGTATCTTCAGGTCTTGTGGAGTTGGAGGAAGTGGCTATGGGGAAGGTGCTCCAGGCCCTGGTTCAATAAACAAAGGACAGTGAACAGAACACACGGTATGATGTGAACAGAGTGACTCTATGGGAGGTGACGAAAATGACACAGGATTCACTCCAATCCAATTCTTCCCACTAAAATCTTTGCCAGTTCTCTAACACCTTGGGTATTCTTGACTTTTTTCACATCTCCTTTTCCTTGGGGATGCACTGAAAATATGAGGGTAAACTTGAGATTTCTCTAGAGTGTGCCTTGGTGAATGCAGACCTTACCTTTCCTGAAAAGGCTCAGATGATGACTTGGAGGTCAGGTCAAATAACATTTTGTTCTCAAGTGCTTTCCTCAGATCTCTGTGAAAGCTTTTATATAGGGACTCACATTTCTCCTTACAGGACCATGTTCGTGATGATAAATATTATTGTGTTGCTCTTTAAAAATACATTTCCTAGAGGTGCCTGGGTGGCTCAGTGGGTTAAATCCTCTGCCTTCAGCTCAGGTCATGATTCCAGGATCCTGGGATCGAGTCCTACATCAGGCTCTCTGCTCAGTGGGGAGCCAGCTTCTCCCTCTCTCTCTCTGCCGGCCTCTTCACCTACTTGTGATCTCTGTCTGTCAAATAAACAAATAAAATCTTTTTTAAAAAATAGAAATGCATTTCCCAGAGGATGGCACATCGTAGGTCTGGGTGGGTATTAGGAGACGCTGATCATTGGGCAAGGGTAGAAACCATTTTTTCCTCACAATTCTTTTTACCTTCCCTTTGTCCGTAGGCCTCAGTTTATAGCTCTGGCTGAGGTTTAGAGTCACTTGGAACTCACTCCCAGAAATTCTGGTCTGTTGGTCTGGGGTGGAGAATGGGCACCAGATTAAAAAAAAAAAAAAAAAAAAGAATCATCAGGCCATTCTAATAGTCCTAACAACCACTACCTTAGAAAATGCAAACGTCAAGTGTTTTGTAATAATATCAATTGTTCTACTGCGAGTTCCCTTTGGAGCAGCTATTACAGAGTTTTCAGACTGTTGAGATTGCTTTTAAAATAGAAATTTGTCAGGCAAATTTGAAGCTCTTTTAAAAAATGAATTTCCATGGATTTTTGAAATAAATTGCTGATTCCTTCATCCCTCATGCCTAAACATGTTGGGCTTCAAGCTATCTTTGTTTATCTGCTATGCCTCCAGCTTTAAGGGAAAATTGGTCATGTTTGCTTGTTGTGCTTTTAAGTACCAAACTCTGTGATTAGATCCATTTTGGGATTTGGGGGGATGAAAACACGTCTGAAATAGCTGCTAGTTAGGTCTCAGCCGCAGGCATAACTTAAAACATGCAAACCCACAAGGAGGTGATTTGAGGACTGATTTTTTTCCACTTGCTGTTGTTGGGACTGAGTCAAAATTTGTCAGTCTTTGAATGAGCCCTATGGATGTATTTGCTCTGGCAGTGGTAGCCAAACTAAGTCTACCACGTTGGGCAAGAAGCTCACTACATTTATTCTTGCTGGTTGACAGTTTTATTTGTGGTACCTATTTAAAATGGAGAAATTGAGCCCAGCCCTTAAACCTTTAGCTTTGGCAAAACGCCTTTGGACAAGATACAGAAGGCTAAAGATGGAGAGGCTGAAATTTTTCCTTAATAAACCTTCCCTTTGTAACGTTGGCAAACTGTAACCTAGTAAATGGTGGGCAAGTTCAAGCATGTTGCTCAAGGCCAGCATGAGCTAGAATTTCTTCACTGGTAAGCACACTAGCTCCTTGTCCCTGATAGTGTTAGTACTTTTCAGCCACATATCCCAGATGAATCTCCTTAAACTTTTGGAGTTTTATAAATATCAGTTTGTGGCTTTGGCTTACATCTGGGGAGCCGTATGTAGATTTGTAGGTGCTTGATAGCTGTTTGCAAACTTTCTTCTCCTAGAGACAACTTAGAATAATGAGTCTGCAATTAAGCAATATTAAAGAATGACCTCAAAGTGAACAACTTACATTTGTAACAAGAAGAAAGAAAGAGTCTTCTCTAATTTTTATAGTTGTCATCCTTGTATTCCTGGTATATGAACAGCAAGGTAAAAATGGTTTAAAAAAAATGAGAAGAAACTGTCCCTCATAGATTGAAGGGTGTATAGGAAAGGATTCTTTCATCCCACAGGAATAGCACTAGAGCAGTAACAAATATTGCATTCAATTCAGCATTGTTTTGTCTTTACTAAAATATAAAAAGACAATTGGGGAAATAAATTTATGAGTAGATTCAAAATATTCTGTTCTCTTTCAAGAGTTCAAGGCATGTTCATTTTTGGTAGTACTCTATAAATGCAAGATTGGCCCTCATTTCACCAAAACCTGTCTAGCAATGTTCTCCTTATTTGTAGACAGTTCTAGAAGAACACTGAGCATACCAGACACTTGACAATTGTAGAGTCTTGGGCCTTTTTCCTAGTCTAAACAAAGTGACCAGTGCATCTCTCAGTTAATCTTCCACTCTGCATGGATATTAACTGGGTTCTGCCAAACTCTACCCTACAAGTAACTATTTAAAATTGGTAGCCTTGAAAAGATTCATTCAGTGCTCTACAGATATTTATAAAGTGTCTATTTACTATGAGACAGGCCCTGTTCTGGGTGCTACAGATCACTCAGTGAACACAATAGATAAAAGTCACTTTCAGGTAAAAGGATTCTATTTTATCAGGGAAAGAGAGAGACAACACCCAACAGATAATAATAAATGAGTAATATAGTACATCTGAAAATGCTAAGTGTTATGGAGCAATATTTGTGCAGGGATAAGGGTGATTTGGAGTGTGGAGGTAAGGTAGTTTGCAAGGGTCAGTAGAATGATCAGGGTAGAAGTTTTTTAAAAACAAAATATGGCGAAGAATTGAGGAAGTGAGAGGGCCATCTGGATATCTGGGGGAGGAGAATTCCAGATAGAGGGAAAAACCACCTTGAGGTATGACACTGTAAGTTCAAGTTTTAAAGGCATGAGAGGAAAGCAAGGGTTTAAAAAAGCAGCTGATGTCATGTGTGGCTGGATCTTAGTGGGTAAGTGGGGAATTACGGGCAGAAGGCAGATGATGGAACACTGTGTATGCTATGTTATGGTATTTAGGCTTTATTCTGTCAAGGTCGGCTCATCTTCCATATAAGGAGGAGTCTGTAGGCAGAGATTGCTTGTATATGCTGAAGACCTTTGGGCATAGGAGATGCTCAATAATGTGTAATGAATAAAGAAATGCATGGTTACAAAAAGCTGCTAATATTAAGTGGTAGAGGAACTATAAGAAAGATAAAAAATCCTGTGTTTATAAAAAAGAATATTGATGATAACCTTAACCAGAGGTATTGTTTTCCTAAGAAAAACATTTTTTTCACAAAAACTTGTGTGAACATATTTTACGTCTGTAAGCAGTTTCTTACTACTGCCATAACCAATTACCATAAAATTAATGGCCTAAAGCAATGTAAATTCATGACTCACAGTTCCACAGGTCTTATGTCCAGAATGGCTTCATAGGTTCTTTACTCTGGGTCTCACGAAGCTGAACTCAAGAACTGGCCCCTTATCTGGAGCCTCTGAGAAAGAATCCCCTTCTAAGATCCTTCAGGTTGTTGGCAGAATCCAGTCCTTCATGGTTTTAGGACCAAGATCTCCATCTCCTTCCTGGCTGTCAGCTGGGATTTGCCCTTAGCTCTCTCTCTCTTTTTTAAAAGATGTATTTATTTGAGAGAGAGAGAGAGGAAGAGAGAACGCAAGGAGGAGAGGTGGGAAGAGGGAGAGAGAATCTCAAGCAGACTCTGTGCTGACCGTGGAGCCTGAGGGAGCCAGACCTGGGGCTTGATCACAGCATCCTGAAATCCTGAGCTGAGCCAAAACCAAGAGTCAGAAGCCCAATCTACTGCACCATCCAGGCACCCCATGCCCTTAACTCTTAGAGACCCTTCTCAGGCTCTTGCCTGTGGGTCCCCACATTTCTGAGCTAGTAACACATACCATCACATCTTTCTCCTGCTTGGAGTCTCTCTGACTTCCTCTTTCTGCTACATCTCTCTTCTTCCTCTTCTAAGGCATCTCTAAAATTAAATCTTCTATCTTTCACTTCATAAGGTTATGTTGAGCTCACCCAGATCGTCCAAGATAAGCTCCCCCTTTTAAGGTCAACTGATTAGTAACCTTAATTACATCTTCTAACAGTGCCTCAATTAGTGTTTAAATAGTCAGGGGATGGGACTCTTGGCATGGCAGATTCTCCCACCAATTAGAACATAATTCTAATGTTTAGAATTATCCCTGCCATAATGCCACATCCTAGGATAACTTCATGCCAAATATTGATGGTCATGCTAGAGCAAGACAGAACAGGAAACCTGTCCTTTATATGTTTGAGTGTTAGTACAAAATCTGTTCTCTGGGGGAGGAAATGACATGGAGAAGTGCTCAGATATAGATGCTGATGGTAAAAGGGTGACAAATTTTGGGGCCTCCATTTTTGAGTATTGCTATCTAATTGGCAGTGAAGAAAATAGTCATTGTCCAGTCAGATCACTAGCAAGGAAATCACTGAGAACCAAATATATAGGTGGTCATTGTAGAACCAAACTGTCTGTAGGCATAGGTCTCCCTTGCTTGTTAGGATCAGGCTATAAGGGTGGATGTGGGTTATTAGACAGGAAACAGGTAAAAAAACAAATTATAGGGCCAAATTACAGAATGAGAAGACTGTGAAAGCAAAGGGGTAACAACAGCAAGTTAGAACAAGGAATCAGGTGCGTGTAACCCTTGACAACACCAATTTCTGGATCTTCTGTGAAGTAAATAATTTTTCCAAAAAATGCTAACAGTTTCTCAATGCTGCTGTATGAATACAAATGTCTAGATACTTCTGTCTCTAGGAAATGCCCTATTTCTCCCCTTATAAACACAGTGACACTTTAGTTAATATATATCAAGGTCAATATCTTTCTAGGTTTTGAAGGTAGAAGAGGGCAACTTTCCTCAACAAGATTTTGTTGTATGACTTTAAAACATTATTTTATGCCTGCTATTTTACTTTTACCATGCATTTTCAAGAATTTTAGGAGACAAAATATGAATGCAAACAGACATTTACAGAGTTAGAATAAAAATAAGTTTTTCCCCTCTTAGCTGTAAGTGCTTCAAAACATTAGATTTTTTGGTCTGAAAAGAGGTTATCTCTCGTTAACCTAGAAGGATTCTTGGATCTGGGAGAAGAATCTTAATTGGTCCTTTGGGGACACTATCATCCATAAACCTAAGGAAGCAAAGTGAAGATTTTCGGAGTGTCTGTTTTTTGAGCTCTTTCCTAGGGCACAATTCCTGGACCCTTTGCTTGTTCATTTTGTGGTCAAAGACTTTGATGCCAGATACCCATCCATTATTAGAGGTGTGTTGAGGGCAGTGGTTGGGGGACAGGTGATAATTACTAAGTAGTATTCCTCTGTTTTTAGTCAACTCACACCTCTATAATGAGCAAGTTTCTACTTCACATTTTTCCTCCAGCTAGCTGACCTGGCCAAAACTTAATCTAGTAGATGATTGAGTGTGGCATTAGCCAACACCATACTGTTTCCAGCTTTCTGTCCTGTGCTTCCTCTCCTGGGTTTATTATATTTCAAGTCTGATTTTCCTTCAGCTGGCTCACTACCCCAGATACTGTTCTAATTGTGATATGGACAGGCTATAATGTGAGTTAAATTTCAGAAACATCAGAAATCCTTTATTTTATGCATTCATTGATGGCCTCTTAAAGTCATGTAACAACCTATATTTGAATCCACATTTGTGTACCAGGTAACGGGAAAACTAATGCCTTAACTGGTGTTGATTAATCTTTTAGATCATCATAAAGGCAAAAAATGCTCTGCATTTTGCTGGAGATCATTGAAATTTTTGCTAAGCAAGCATAAGTTGATGTTACAGTAATTATGATTAGTGTAGCAGGTAGCCAAGTAGAAGAATAACAATAGGCAAAAGATAATGATTAAGTTTTTAAAATACATGGAGAATAAAAAGGGGGTCTTGTCTCCATCTGTTGCTAGGATTACCCAGAGATCCAGGTCCTTTCTGGTAGCCAAGTGAGACTGCCTTATTGAATAATATCTGGGTTGGTAACCCAGTGAATTGGCAATAGGTATTAAGTAGGCTAAAGTTGAAGGTTCATTCTCCCAAAATGACCAGAGATTATGCATTTATGCCCAAGATTGAGTTTCAGGTATATTCTATTGGTAAAAGGCTATTTATTGATTGTTCAGCACAATCTATCCCAAATTCTAGAGGAATTACTAGGTGCCTCTTTATTAAGAGTAGACTAGTGACATAATTTTCATATTCAGAGAACAGTGTAGGATAATGGATGTGAAAGGGTGAGGAAGAAGAATGTAGCCAACATAAGACAACTAGCCCTGTGGAAGTTTTCTGGTTTAGAGGGCCAAAATGGATATATTATCAGTTATCTAATGTAAATTCACATGGGTCTCAGGCAAAGACTGGAATGCCAATTTCTGTTTGTTTTTAAAAAATAAAGGTTACCTCTATACAGCCATGTATACATCTATATAGCTGTATATTAGATATGATATTGGCAGGCTATAATGTTCTTTACTTATAGGCACTTTTAGCCAATCATAGTGAATTCACTTAGTAAGTAAAGAATCAGAATAGGGGATATATTCTGTACAAGAGAACTTATTTTAAATACTCAGTAGACAAGGCTTTGTTGATGTGGTCTTAATGTTCAAGACTCTCCTAGAGTGTAGAGTAATTCTGGGCCGGGTTCAATATCTCTTACCCCACTCCTGTAAAAAATGTTCTATTTGGAATTAATTCTTTTGCTGGTAACCTTAAAATTATGTTATTAATATTGTCTACTTTCAACTTAAATTTGGTCATCAAACTCGTTTCTTGATTAGAATGTTGATGAGTTCCTTAGCCAACAATTTATAAATTGTTGCTCAGTTTGATCAATTAACATATGGCCAACTTTATTCATTACATGTCAATTACATTGAAGTAATTCTAAGTGGTGAGATGCATCATTATCACCCCTATGTTTAGGGCTATAAGCAAATGAAAGAGCTTTAACTTAAAAGACTTCATTTAGCTTCTCTGTGATCATAATTTTTTTACCATTAGAACTGAATATCACTAGAAAACTCTAATCTCTTACGCTTTACCTAATTGCTCCTAGCAGTACTATTAGGCAAGGAAGGCTCTATTTTTTTCAGACTTCCAGCATATAATAGAAAACAACTCTATAAGTAGTTAAGGAAAGTTATTAAACAAAGGATTTGATTATATAACCTATTCATTCATTGTTTTCTAATACTATTATTTAGGTGCCTAAAAATTATTTTCCCATTAGATGTAATAACTCCCAAAGGAATGGAATATATCAAATTGTGGAATTACCTGAGAATTGAAGAGATTTAACTGAACGAAAATAATTGTGAGATTGTGAGACCCAAGATTGAGATAATTTTTTTGTTTCTATATGATTCCTTTTATTTTATTAATGATTTCTTTTTTCATATAATGACTTTTAAATGTTGTAATAGAGGTAGATAGGCTGGCATCCTATTTTCTACTTCTTAATATACTTGTTTCAGCTGGTGGCTGTCATGCTGGGATTTCCTGGTGCTGGTCAGGTTGGGTGGTTACTTGTGTGGTCTCTGTCAGTTTTTCATCAACGATTAGTCAGTGCCTTTCTGGACTTTGTGAGACTCATGTCAATCTTATGACAGCACATTTTCCTCCTTATTCTTCAGGAGTAAAGATTCAGTTATTCTGCAGAGTACTTGTACTTTAATCTCGTAACTCCTACTAAAAGGGGCTTCTGTCTTCCACCAGAAAATAGAAACATTTTATTTTATGGACAGTTATAATGAGTTTATATTCTTACTTGATTAAATGTGAGAAGTAACTGCTGTTCATATTCCAAATATGGAGTAGATTGCTCTGGGAGAGTCTCTAGAAGCCCTGGACATCAGGCTAGGCAATTTATTTGATGAAACTGATAAACATTTCTATAATAAGAACTTTCCATTCTATCACTGCACCTTTGGTTGTCATCATGTTTAAAAAAAATTTTTTTTTGCCACATCTCATAGATTTCATGAAATTATCATACAATACACTGAAGAAGTGAAATGTGAAGATGTTGGCTGTCATCCATTAAGAACAACACGCAGCTCTCCATTTTTTTCTTCTATAAGTTTCAGCATTAAGTCTTTTCATAATGAGTAATTTGCAGTCACTGACTAGTGAGCACCGTGACTTATTCAATATCCATTTTTATCTTCTTCCTTGCTACTAGAAGCCTGATTTGTGGAGGATGCCAACATTCTCAGCCCCTCATGATAAAATATTATTGGTTTACGCCACACATGGCATTCTGTCTTTCTTTGCCATATGCTGACCCTTTTGTACTTAGGGGGTCCATGTGACCAAATTTCAGCAAATAAGATCTAAAAAAAATTCTTGATGGATTTTAGGATGTATTTTGTTGACAGTGAGAGGCTTAACTAATGCCTCTTTCTTTCTCCCCTTTATTGCCTAGAATGTAAACATGAATGTTGAACTGTGGTAGCCATTTTTTTCTCTTCTCTTTTCTTTTCTTCTTTCTTTCTTTCTTCCTCTCTTTCTTCCTCTCTTTCTTTCTTTCTTTCTTTCTTTCTTTCTTTCTTTCTTTCTTCTTTTTGCTGCAGGAGGTTATAAGCATGAAAAAAAAAAAAAAACTTACCATATAAGAATGAGAGAATAAAAAAAGGAAAGAGCCTCTGATCTTTTTTAAGATTTATTTATTTATTTATTTGACACAGAGAGAGAGAGATCACAAGTAGGCAGAGAGGCAGGCAGAAGGAGAGGGGAAAGCAGGCTTCCCACTGAGCAGAGAGCCTGATGCCATGTGAGGCTCAATCCCGGAACCTGAGATCATGAACTGAGCCAAAGGCAGAGGCTTAACCACTGAGCCACCCAGGTGCCCCAAGAGCCTCTGTTCTTGATGTTACCCTAGAATAGCTAGCCTAAATCCAATATTAGTCTACCTGCAAGACTTGTTGCATGAGATAACTGAATCTTTATTTAAGCTACTGTGATTTGGCACACTTTTTTCCCCTAACCCATCGAATCTTAATTGATGAACTGAACTTTAAGACTTCTAAATGAATTATTTATAGGATATTAGTATTATTAGCTTTTAACTTTGACTCAGAATATAGACAAGACCTGTTAAGCAGTGTTAAACAATTTATCAAGGAGCTTGGTCAGTTTTTATACACTCAATTATTTTGTGAAGAACTTTAAATAATAACAACAAAAAAAGATCTTCTATATTTACATATAATTTGCAATGCTCTTCATTCTCCTGGGTATATGAAATTACACCTTAATATTATTTTTCTTCTACCCAAAGGACATCTTCAATATTTCTTATAGTACATATATGCTGAAAATCCTTTCAGAATTTTTATATCTGGAAGAGTCTTTGTTTTGACTTTTCTTTTAAAAGCTGTTCTCACTGAATATAGATTTCTAGACTGCTTTACCTTCAGGACTCTAAAGTTATTGGCCCACTGTCTTCTGACTTCCATTAATACTGATATCAATTTGTTGTCATCTCTTTAACTTTGTTCCTCTGTATGTAATGTCTTTTTTTTTTTTAACTCTGACTGTTTTTAAGATTTTCTCTTTATCACTAGTTTTACTGAGTTTGATTATGCTATTGTTTGGTATACTTTTCTTTGTGTGTCTTGTTTTTGGTATCTGCTGAATTTACTGGGTGTGTAGGCTTATAGTTTTCATCAAATTTCACAAATCTTTGACCATTATTTTTTTCAAATCTTTTTTTCTTTTTTTGCCCCCTCCCCACCACATATATATATATTAGCTGTTACAATTTGTCTTAGAACTCACTGATACTGGTGCAACTTTCTGGTTACATATAAAGGGCTCATCTGGTGTCTTATAATCTCATAATTATTTTTGTATGAGACCAAAGCTCCTCCATTTTTACTGCTCACCCAATGGAGGAGAAAATCCTAGGAAAGTGTATGACAAGATTTTGTGAACTTCATAAAATATACAAGAGGAACAGGGATTTGGTCACTCTCTCAGGATACTATTGGGAATTCCAGGAAAATGTGTGGTACCTGATAGCCAGGTATCTGTTTCAGGTTGTATTTGCTACCTTTAATCTCATTCTTGAACTCTGTACAACCTTAAATGAAGAACAGCTTAATCTGTTGTTGGAATGTAATGTCAATTCTCTTTGGGAAAAGATGGAGGAGGAGGTATCCAAAGACATGTAGAGGAGAAGTCTCTCCCTTCCTTACTGGTCAGCTAGCATCATTATCATCATCATCATCAAATACTCACATCATGACTGTGGTGAGGAGTATATGCTTAGGGTTTGAGGAATCAGCAAGACCAATGCCCTTTACTGGTTCCTCTCCAAGTCTGTATAGACTCCATGTGTAGGAGATAGAATGTAGCCCCAGATTACCTGGATTGCAATGGCTTTTATAATTGCAGAATTTTTGTAGCGAAAATGGTATATTCAGGAAAGAGCCAGGTTTTAATTAGAGTGAGAAGAGAGTTCATGCAAACTGTTTAAACATGTAGTAGTGTTTGATTTCAGAAGTAACAGGCAAGGAGGTACATTTGTAGGTGAATGCATCCATGATGATAGGTGAGGGAAAGAATGATGGATGAGGGGTAGTGGGATGGGGGGAAAAGAGTGGATACAGTTGAAAAATGTTGTATTCCGTTGTTGATGTACATCTCAGGGATACAAATTGTATTTGAGATGCCCTGTTATGCTACAACTTCATCTCAGTGTTAAATATTTTATTTGACAAGTAAATAATGATCTGTACAATAATTTGGTAGGCAACAGCAGGAAAGGAGTATTTTTAGTATAGTATTTTAACAGGTACAGAGTTTGGACAAGTGATTTAAAATTTTGCTTTCAGGAGTTCTTAATTTTTTTTAGAAATTTGGGTCACTGTGCTATTGGGGATTATTTTTATTCAATTTGGGATTTATGGTTTTATTCACTTTGGGACTGATATTTACTCAAAATAACTTCACTCATTGGAGAAATAAGATGTAAGGAATAATTAAAATTTCAAGAGATGACTTGATTAGTTAGGGCACACATTCCGGCTTTAAAAACTGCTAGTATTCCTTGGCTGGCCCTATTAAAGTTAGCATCATTTGGGTTTCTTTGGTGGATAACTTCTCTTCCCTAAATGTGTAAAATCTCCCTTTCTATATGTCCTACAAAACATTGTAACTTTTGTTTATCATGCTAATCCTTAAAATCAACTATTGTCTTCTTTTTATGTATAGGAAATAGGAGGCATGGAGCTGAATCATCTCTGACATACAAGCATACCCTGAACTCCTTCCTGCAGAAATTTCTCATTTGAACTTGCTTGAACTTCCTGTTTCTCATCAATAAAGGATGCCATGTCTGAATGCATCTGTGAGCAGCGCAAGAGTCAACTGAAGCAAAATTTAAAGCAACCTTTACTTAGGTTGTGTTTTTAGAATCAGAAAATTGCAATCCTCATTTTAGCCAGCGTCTTTTGCCATTTTACCAGAATTCAAGTCTATGATCATCTTATCAGGAGAAATGGTTTCACCTAACCAACCTGACTAGCTTCACATTAAAGGAGGTATAAATCATCTTATAAAGTTTTAGGAACTGTTTTGTAAAGCAGATGAAAAGTCAAGTTTCTTTCTGGAGGTGGGGGCAGTGGCTATACTGGCCCCTTCTCTGGCTCCTGGAAGTAGTGTGATTCTCTTCCTTCAAGAGGGTCGGATCTCTGGGTGGTGGGAGTGTGAGTACATGAAATCCTGCTATCTGGGAATAAAAATGGATTATTGGGTCATTTCACTCAGAAGCTAGAAGTTAGTGTCTATAACACCAACTTCATCACTGATAGTTTCAATAAAAAATGGAAAAGCCATAAGAATCATTAAATAACATCTGGTATTTTTAGAAATTTCCACCTTCATTTTCACATTCAGAAGGTCCCTGGACTGTAACCTTTCCTTACATATTTTAACCTGTAAAGTCCTCTATCTTTCGTAGCTTTTTTTCAGGTAGAAATAAAGTTGAACTACAGATAGTATTCAATTTTCAAATATAGGCATCTTGAAAAACTAGCATGCTTAATGATACATGGGGTAATTAAGATAAAAATCCACATTTCAATTCAATTTTTTTTACAGTGTTTAATCTCAGAGGACAGTTTAAGAAAGGTATCTTAAGACACAAAATTGTAATTTAAAAGCATTTATTCATCCCGAAATTCGAGGTATTTCCCTTCACCTGCCACCCCCAGTCACCACTACCCCCATCTGCATGGTTTCTCATTTTGTTTTGAGTTAGTTCAACAGAATGGACTCCACAACCTCATGAAAGAGTCAGCCTTGTTGTGTATGATGCCAACAGAATGCTCTTGAGAGATTCTGGCCTTGAGGCACATTTTCATAATGCAGGGGGAGTTTGCATTCTCTCTTGTCAGTGGAGGTGTTGTGCTCCGGTAAAATGTACTGTTTTGGATGGTGCATTGCCCGTTTAGGTGTCTTATCAACAGCTTACAGGGAAGTTACTCTCCAATATGTCCAAGGTTCCCTCTCCAATTTATCTTGGGGCTGGGATCTGAGTAAGTCACTCCATTTCTAGAAGACTGTTATTTGATGAGAAGGGCTGATAAACTTCTTCTTCAGACATCCTGTCTCCTAGCAGATTCCAGTCATACTCTTAACCTTTTCTACGAACATATAAATGCCCTTCACTGGTATAATATTTTTATTTATTCTCTGATATTGGCATCAATTCATTTTAATAATAATAATGGCAATAATTATTATTAACCAACATTATAAAAACTGTTATAATACCTATATAATTCAAATTATTATCAAAATAATAGTTTTTGTTATCAATAATTGAATATTACCCAATACACTGCTAAATTGATTTCATATAATCTTATCCCATTCGCTAAACCTCAGAGGAAGATACCACTTCTGGAATAGAAAAATATTTTATTAACATTTAAATTTTGTAAATTAATAAACTTTTTCTGAGAGATTCAGATTCTGAAGGGGAAAGGGATGGTGCTGTCACTGAATTTATTGCTGGAAAGAAACTAACATGTCCTTTAGTCCAAAAGGCTCTTTATGATAAATGAAGGAACATCATTGACAGACTCCCTCCTACAAGGTAACTGACTTCCTATTAACAGGAAATGCTGTTTTGAAGGAAAGCACAGAACTCTTTCTGAGAGAGGAGCTTTCACAAAAGAAATTGAATGTTATTATTTGTATTCACTAAAATTTGGTTAAGATTGCAATGGCATATTTTAGGATTCAGGAGAATTTTTAATAAACTAAGAAGGGTCATAATTTCTCCTGAATGAACTTTGTGGAGAGTGGGCCCCAAAGCCCAGCCTGTTACAGTGGGGGACTCTGATTAGAGAAGTGGATTTACTATAAAATGAAAGGAAGAGCATATGATTTAAAATTGGGGCTTTGGCTTCTTGTTCTGCATTTACCTCTCTTTGTATAATGGAAATGATTAAAGAGAAAAAGTGTGTGCATGGGGGCAAGAGGTAGAGGGGACATCTCAGTACCTTCCATTCAATTTTGGTGTGAGCCTGAAACTGCTCTAAAAAACCAAATCTAGGGGCTGCCTGGGTGGCTCAGTGGGTTGAGCCTCTGCCTTTAGCTCAGGTCATGATCTCGGGGTCCTGGCATCGAGTCCTGCATCGGGCTCTCTGCTGGGCAGGGAGCCTGCTTCCTCCTCTCTTTCTCTCTCTCTCTCTCTACTTGTGATCTCTCTCTGTCAAATAAATAAAATCTTCTAAAAAAATCTATATAAAAAAAGATCAGTGGTTGCCAAGGGTTTGTGGGGAGGGAGGGATGAATACGCAGAACACAGAGGACTTTTTAGGGCAGTGAACTATTCTTTATGATTATTATAATTGTAGATGCATGTGAAATGTTTGTTCAAAATCTATGGAACGTACCTCATGGAGAGTGAGTGCTCGCGTAAACTCTGGGCTCTGAGTGTTGATACTGTGTCGGTGTACGCTCAATGGGTCTAACAACTGTATCATTGAGGTGCAGGATTTTGATAGTGGGGGAGGCCTTGCATATGTGGGCCAAGGAGTTTATGAGGAATCACTATGCCTTCTGCCTAGTTTTGCAATAAACTGCCTAATAAACAGTTTATATTTTTCAAAAAAAAAAAGAGAAAAAAGTAGGGCAGACCTGAAAAACTCTATTATTTTAAATTCTAAGAAGACATGGAAACTTTATAAGAAAAAGGTTTCCATCACATGATAGGTTCTGATTTCTATCTATGGGGTAAAGATGAGAACTTTTCTCTGAGAAGAATTTAGATTAAGTACAAATCCCAATATTTAATTGAACTTTGGTATGTAATACCAAAATATATGATAGGCTACCCTTTTCAGCATATATATTTAAAGTAAAATGGATATTTGAAATGTTTTAGGAGAAGATTGTTGAAGTCAGTTTGAGAAAATAAAAGGATTTGATCTTTTTTGATCTTTTGGGATTCCATGCTACTCTATACCTCTGGAATTTCTATGGTCATAACCATATATATTCTTCTTTTGTAAAGGTTTATAATCAGAAGTGATTTTAAAGTTACCACTCACCCTGGGTGGCTCCGTTGGTTGAGGCCAACTCTTGATTTTGGCTCAGGTCATAATCTCAACCTCCTGGGTTTGACCCCTGAGATGGGTTCCCCACTCAGCGAGGAGTCTGCTTGAGGATTCTTTCTTCCTCTCTGTCTGTCCCTCCCCCTCTTGTGTTCTCTCATTCCCTCAAATAAATAAATAAATAAATATTTAAAAAAATAAAGTTCCCATTCATTTATTTATTCCTCCTTTAATGAAATATTTATTGTGAATGGAATACTCAAGGACTTCCCAGATTGTGAGAGGCAAAAAGAGGGGATGGCTCAGTCTTGGCTTATCAGAGCAAGTCAGGCACACAATTAGAATGCAACCTAAGAAGTGCTGTGGAGCAGGAAGAGAACTATAATGGAGATTCTGAAGAAAAGGATGTAAGCCAGATAGAGGGTATGGGAAAAATGTTCTTTCTGAATAGCCAAGGATATTTACAAATTTGGACTGATAAATGCATAGATCTCATTCAGGCATAACTGAACTCATGTATGTTCATTAAACTCGTTAAAGGATGGAGACCTGTCTTCGTTTTTTTTCTGTGGTATCTAGCCTAATAATGCTTTGTAGATGTCTACATGAAATCATGATACACATGAATTGTTTTCCCATTATGCCTGATACATAGAATATGCTTATGAACAATACAGTTTATTTTCACTTGAGAAGTAGTGTATAGATTGTAGCATGCATGAAGTTCATCCCTCTGTATGATTTTCTTTCTTTTGTTTGATTTCTAAAGAAGAGTAAGTTATGAGGAATTTCTTGGGTGTGCTGGGGATTAAAACCTGATGTTTTGGTTTTAACAATGTTGATAAAGTGGTCAGATTTGTTCATGACCGGTTATGAAAAGAGACTCTTTTTAACTTAACCTAAAACTCAAATTGCAGTCATGAGAAATTTCTTGAATATGCTGGTGATTAAAATTGGATTCTTTGGTTTTAATAATATTAAAAAGCTTAAATTTTTAAATTAAATTTGAGATTTGTTTGTGATTGAATCTAGAAGTAGATTCTTTTTATTTTGCATAAAATTCAAATCATATAAGCCTTGGCAGGATAATGATGGCATTAAGAGAGTGTCTGAACTTTCAACCTGTTCTTTTCTCTGATTTGTCAACATTTATCAGCCTGATCTTAGCCACTAGAATGCCCTACACAAACATGTCCACCTGCCAAAACTCAGACTAAACTTTTTATTTCCAAAAGCTGTCTAAAATCCCATCTTTTCTAGATAATCACCCTAGAAGTAAATGTTTCCTTCTCTGAATGACTATAATTCCCTAGTTCTTTTGTTCTTGAATTAGTTATCCTATTCTATTTTTACTTTCTGCATGTGTATATGTACATCTTAGCATCTAACCTAGATTTTAAATTATTTTAAAGACTAAGAATATGTCTCATTCACTTTGTATCTCCTGTGGTATCCATCTCAGGACATGTTATAGGTCTTTACCAAAGTTATGAATAAATAAATGGTGAGGTATTGGGGGATTTTCTTAAGTAAAGTTACATATATTGTTAGGAGTTAAAAATCAAATTGAAGATGCAAGGTACTTAAAAAGATTTTTTTCAGACTTCTGCTTTAGGAATCATGTTTCTCTAACCTAGGTTAATTCTTATGCTCATACTTTCAGGACTTAGATTAAAGATCCAAGTTCAGGGGTGCTTGGGTGGCTCAGTCATTGGGCATCTATCTGCCTTCGGCTTAGGACATGATCCTGGGGTCCCGGGGTCGAGCCCCACATCGGACTCCCCGCTTGATTGGAGGCCTGCTTCTCCCTCTCCCACTCCCCCTGCTTGTGTTCCCTCTCTCCCTGTGTCTCTCTCTGTCAAATACATAAATAAAATCTTTAAAAAAAAAAAAAGGTCCAAGTTCAAAGTCTGAGCTGACTTTGTATGAAAACCTTTTGTTGACGAGGGTCAGATAATGATCTTTCTTTCCTCCTGGTTTCACAGATAAATGTCTGACTCTGTGTTTGTGTTAATCTGTATTAGATGGGTTACTCTGTTCATATGAAGAAGAACAAGTTCCAGATACCATTCAGGACCTGGTGTTTAGAAACCAACAGACCTTGACAGTAGCTGGCACTTTCTATCATTAATGTTTATATTTCAGCACATATGAGTTTATTTAATAATAATAATAATAATACTATAATTATAATAAATACAATGTTATATTTTAATAATTTATAACTTAATACTTATAATTTAATGCCAGTTATTATAAATATAATAAATTAAATTATAAAATTTAATAGTTACATTATTATAATAGGTTTTCTGTCATTTCCAATTGCCTGTTAAGTTTATCCAGGTACTTCCTCATTTAATATACTTTACTCTTTGGTTCTAGATATTCCATTTTATTCTTTTGTAGATGTTTGCTTTCTCTGGAATAATGCTCCCTCATTCATTGATTATGTCTGTATTTCTTCCTTAAGTCCTTGCTCATTTTCCTAATAGGTGTTTAAAACACCTGTCTGTTATTCCAACATCTGGGTTATTCAGGTAAGGGGTTGGTCTATTGTCTGCTTGTTCACCTGAGAGACTCTGGGTTTTGTAACCTTATTGAAGAGTGCTGATTTTTGTCCTAGCAGGTAGTTAGTTAATTTGACTGGGTTTAAACTCTAAACTCTGTCTGCCCTGAGCTGAGCTGTAACTGAAACTGTTTCATTCTTTTAGACTTCCCAGCTGTTGCATTTGACACAAAACCTCGAAGTTTCTCTTGGAGGAGGCCATTGGGAGGACATGACCGCTGGTTGACCTGAGAACTGGACCCCCGCACTGGAAGGATCCTCACCCCTCCCTTGCCCGGGGAATGTGGGTTTCCCTTACTTTTCCCACACTAGGAGCCACCTGAAGGACACAGCCTTGAGAGAATGTGTTGAGATCTTCGGGAAGATATCTGTGACTGAACTGCGTTACAGCTTCTATATAAACTCAACATTCTGGCACATGCTGCCCACATCTACTCCTCTTGCGACCACCCAAGAAAAGCCTAGGAAGTTCCCTTGCTTGTGACACCTGCCGCTACCAATTTGGAGCGAATGTCACTTCCTTCGGTCTCCTGCTGCCCTTCATCTTCTGGCCAGGTTCTGATTTCACCAGGGGAGCTCCTGAGGGTGCAAATGGACAGTTTTCCAACTCCCACCCAGGCTATACCCAAAAGATCAGCCACGATTTTTGGTGGGAGCTTCCATGCGGTTTCAGGGATCTTTTGCTTTGTGGTCTTTAGCTTTGGTTTACCTCCCTCTGAATGTTCAGCCATGTAGCTGCCCAAACTTGATTCTCTGACTTCTGCAGCCATCAGGTCTGCGCCCTGACTGGAGGGTCAGCGTTCTTCACCCCCTCCCCTAGGTGTTGTCTGGACATCCTCAGTGAAAAGCTAGTAAACAAGGACTTGACCTGGAGCAGCTTCTTTCTTCGTGAGAGAGTCAAATGCCCTCCAGTTTCTTCCTGCTCTTGCTTGCGGAGGGTCTCCTCAGAGATACTTTTGATATTTTGTGCAGAATTCTGATTAGTTACCCTTCCATGGGTCCCATATAGTAAGTAATTCTATCACGCTCATAGAATAGATTTAATTATGATGGTTCATATTATCCTCCATCCTTGAAAAGGAAATCTGAAACAAAGAGAGTAAAGAGCTTAAACTCTCTGAGACTGCAGAATTCATTATCAGAGGAGACATAGAATTTACCCAGTGGAAGTACTCTGCTATCTCTCAGGGGGATTTAATTTTATTGTAGACTGGTATGTTAATTGAAGTTTAATTATTTGGTCCATTTTATTAACATATAAAAATAATTGAATATTTTATTAACGATAAAGAAGAAAAAAACAATCAAGCTAATAAGCATTTGCTGAACACACACTTGGTCCTTAAAAAAAAAATCACATTCCAATTCATTAAGAGACTGCAGAACATTCCTCAACTTTCTAGGTCCTCTTTATCCTTAAAAAAATTAACTTAAGATTTTGGGAAGATGGAATCAGTGGCCTAACTTTCAGTTCTCCTTGAATCTTTCCACAGATACAGAGACAGAAAACCAGCTGAAAAGTGTGGCAATCTGAAAACAGCAAAGCTGGACAGGTTTTTCTGGACTGATTTACTGATTAGTGGATGGTGACCACTGTAAGTTCTGGACCCCAAGAATACTTGATAATAAAAGATGGAAGCTTCCAGGTCAAAGTCTTGAATCGGGAGAAAAATCTGGCAGTAGAATACAAACCAAACAGGACAATGACAACAAGTTTAAAAGAAAAATGTTGATCCAGGTCTTAAGAGATGGCAAACTCTCTGGAAAGGGCCAGATAGTAAGTTTCCAAGTTTGACTGTGGGCCATGCCTAGTTTCTATTGAATCATCCTCCTTCCTCCCTCTTTTTCTTCCTCCCTCTGTCCCTCCTTCTTCCTTTCCTTTCTTCCTTCTTTTTTTTTTTTTAAAGAATATTTTAAAAATGTGAAAAACATCCTTAGCTTGAGGGCAGTACCAAACAGAGGCCAGAGGTCTCTATTTCATCTCCTGGCTGTAGTTTGCCTCTCTTGACCTAGGTCAAAATAGAAAGGGAAAGCCAAGGCAGCCCATCTCAAGAAGTAAGACTTGATGCTGTTTTAATCACTTTGTGAAAACAACAAAAGAGGGAGCTCTAGAGCCATGAAGTTGGTTCATCCCTTCTTTCAAAAGGACCTAAAAAAAAAAAAAAAAGGACCTGAAAGCTCACTTTACTTAAATTTTACTTAAAACAGAACAATAGAAAAAGTGAGTTGAGTCTCATACCGATTTAATATTGGAAAAAAGGAGAGGAAGGAGCAGCAGAACATCCATACAGATTAGGAAAACACTCCAGAGGCATGCCCACCAAGAAATGAAAACTAACCTAATACTTCAAAACAATATACATTAAGAATATGGCAGAGAACGTGGATAAACAACATAAACTAGAAGGACAGAAATGCATGAATACACAGCTCTGAAAACAACTGTTAGCAAAGTCTTTTTCTTTTTTAATATATATGTATAAACTGTTAAATGTTAATTAAAACTTTCTAATGTGGGCATAAGAAAGTAACCCTTTCTCTCTAGTCTTTTATGTCTTAGGGAAGATCTCTGACTTTGTAAAGATAGAATCGAATACTGCCTTAACACTCTGTTTCTTCTCTTTTCAGGTATTTTGCCCAAGACGCAATCTTACCTTCTTTGAAGCCACCCCATGACTGAAGTAAGGATTAACACAGTAGGAATTTATTTTGTGGGGAGTTTTATTTAATAGGTCATGGTAATAGAAATAATATTTAAAATTTTAGAAGTTAGAAAAAATAAGCAAATGATATAGGTGAGGTGTTTTTAATAAGCAAATTATAGGGTGAGATGGATATTATCCTTTACTTCATTGTCATTTTGATCAAATCTCAGAGAGTGATTAAAGGTACTGAAATTTATCAAATTTATCTGAAAGATGACCTTTCCTAAACTACCTAGTGCACTTAATCCATTATATAAATGTACACCATTTCGGGAGGAGAGGATTTCCATTTTTCTAATATTACCCTTCTTGCAATCAATGCTATTCTCAAGAGGAATTTTTTTTCATGGACTAGATGTTCTTTGTAAATTCTCGACATGACCTAATATAAAAATCAATACATCTTTAGGTAAGTTCATTTCTATTATTAGATCTCACTGTAGCTTCACACTAACGTGTTTCGAAATATAAGCAGAACCCTACCACAGGGCATGGCTTTTTCCCGGTAATGCATTCAATTTCATTATGGTGAAAACCATTATTACAACAATCAAATCCACAACAGGTTTAAAAAAAAGTCTCTCAGCTCCAGCCGGTTGCTAACAATGTTTATCCTTTAGTGTGCTCATTACAATATTAGTCTTAATTAAGTTAAAAAGTGCTTTGGCTGCGTTATTTCTCTATTCGTGGTGTCCCCCCATGAAAATGGAACGTAGATTTTTCTAGCTTAGCAAGGACTGAAGGAAGCATTTATGATGACACTAAGTGAATGGCTTCTCTGGAAGCCCACATGAAAAAGAGGAAAGCGAAGCAGTACACACAGCATCACTTACAGGATAAATTAGTGTGAGCAATTTATTTCATGGAGTAACGAAATGATGGTTAATTTTGTATTTTGCATATTCATGAAGGAACTTACTCAAATTAAAGAAAAGGAACCAGGAGAAGTCCTGGGGCACTTGAGGTCTGTTTTATTTTAATCCAATCCTGACTGAAGTGCTGATTAATTATCCTGCAACTTGGTTTTTCTAGCCATAATAATTAGAACATACCAGCACAACGAAAGAATTCTGACAACCACTCTGAAGTGGTTGTAGTAAGATTTGCCTTGGACTATAATTTTTCTAGAATCTAGAGTACACAGAACACATCAGTGGTTGCGTTTTCCATTGATCTTCCCATCCTGTGCAACCACTTTCCTTAATTCTCACATGTATGTGAACCTGTGTGGTTTTCTATTGATCACCCAAGTTTTTCATTATCCATTAAAAAATTTTCACTTTTATTTTCTAGACTTATTAATTATGTACTTGACTGGAATACCCATCTATGTTTTTCAAGTTTAGCATGGCAAGAAGAGGGAACTTTGGAAGCAAAACCATTATTATGCACATTCAGGAGAGGTGTGAGTCAGCAAGTTTGCAAAAATTCTTGGGGCCTGATCACATGCCAGTCAGAGAGGTGCTCTCATGAAGAGCTGGAAAGTGTTGTGGAGGCAATTATGGGGACACAATGGGGAAAATAAATCTTCAAAGCTCTATGGTAAAATTTCAATACTTACTTTGAAGTATTTCCAGAACATTAGACATGCACAAAACAACTATATATAAAAATAGTCTTTAAAGACAAGGAAGTCATTCTTGGGTTGTCCACCAATTTGGATAATAAGAGCTCCCATGTCCTTTGATTAGCACTAATTACAGTTTTATGCCACTGTTGAAAATACAGTATATTTTTTCATTGGTTAGTGTCCTGTTGTTAAAATTTTATAGAATCGCCTTGAGTCTTAAAAAGCACACATGTACAAAATATACCTTAAGGTTCCATTGCTGGATGCAATGAACAGCTTTTTTTAACACTTCATATCCTGTTGCTTCAGGGAAAAGCATTGTGAAAAATCATAATCCTAATGTTAATCACTCACGGGAGATGTGATGCAATATTTTTGTCCTTTTTTATCCAATATCTTATTCCTATTTTTATTAAAAAATATTTTTATTTAAACATGGCTGCTTAAAATAAAGAAGAGAATCTCCATGGCTATCCTAGGAGTATGGTGAGTCTCCTCATAAGGAAGTGGAATGAAAATGGAGGGAAGCTCTTTCAGTATCTTCAAGACTACTCTGTTTTAAGGCTTCTTTCTCTGAAGAGCAGTGGAGATTCCAATGACTAAAATATTCCTGTATTCTTTTACCCTTTTGCATCCCAATGGGCTAGCGAATTCTCCAATGTGATACAATTTGTCTTGATCCTCATGAACAAATAAATGAGAAATAGCAAAGATTAGTGAAATTTATTACAAATCTATGTAGAGCATAAACATTCGAGGGCTACAGCCATCTGATGAGAGACCTAGATGCCACAAGAGCTTTAATAGCTATCTATTTGAGCTATTGGAATTTTTATTACATGGGCAGAAGATAGGAGAAGACATCAGGAACTCAATGATTTGAATCCCAATCTGCCAGTTACCGGTAACATGACCTTAGGAAAAACCCTCAGCATTTCTGGATCTCTGAAAGGTCAAATGAGGTTTCTTAGGCGAGTTTCCATTATAACATTCAGTGAATGGTTTTTATTTGTGATACTTTTAGAAGATTTGTATATTTTAATTAATAAAGAAAAATCACATTTACCTAAGGATATGTATAAAAAGATAGAGACATAGCCTAAAACAATCCTAGAGAGGCCATTTCTCTCCATGTTTCTTCTGAACTCTCCAGATATATTTGAGAGATTCGGGAGAGGAGAACAAGAGGAAAATGAGTGCTGTTCAGTTACATACCTTTCGGTGTCAAAGAATTATCTAACATTTTAAGATGTTTCCCACCAAGATTCTTGACCGATCATGGAATGTTATTAAATTCATCATTTTTTTTCCTCATAAAAACATTGAATTTTATGCTAATAAATGTCTTTGTTCAATTACTGGACAAAAATCCGGGTTCTTCAATAACAGGCTTCTTCTAATTCTGTTTTGTAATTGCAGTAAGACATCTCTGAGGATTTATCTCTGCTGATGCACGCCAGCCGTATGTGGCCTTTTCTTGAACCCGTCAGAATTGTGACTTTTCTTTGAACTCTTGGCTGCTTGGTGCTACTGACCTTGTTGCTCGTTTATAATTTGGGTGCCATTTATCACTCCCAGACTTACAGATATTGTTGTGGAAAGAGACTGAATGCAATCATTCATGCCATTGCCTCTTTCTAGTGGTGCCTTGCCGCTTCCTTCCTTACAGGATAACTGATAGGGAGAGATTAGTGACAAAGCTGTAATTCTATTGAGGGATTGTGATGTAACTCTATCATAAACCATGAAGTGAGACTCAAGAGGTTTGAGATCACGACTGCTGAGATTAAGTTACAGCAGCCACAGTCAATCTCTGTCAATACGTGTTTTGTGATGGTTTGTAATCTTCCTGTAAAATATTAGCTACCTGTAGAAAATACCCTTTCCCCCACCCAGGATTGACTTTATTGTATAACTTCTGCAATTGCAGAGCTTAAAGGAAATATTGATTTTTATTTTTATAAAAACATATAGACATTTTGGAGACCATTTAGAAAACCTGCCTTTGATGTGGTTATTAAAGTTGAGACGTAATGGTCATGGCATTATGTTACTTCCCCGCGTGCCACTGAAGGCATTGGTATGTGTGATATTTTTTTTTTTTTAAGATTTCATTTATTCATTTGACAGAGAGAGAGATCACAAGTAGGGACAGAGGCAGGCAGACAGAGAGGGGGAAGCAGGCTCCCCACTGATCAGAGAGCCCGATGCGGGGCTCAATCCCAGAACCCTGAGATCATGACCTGAGCCGAAGGCAGAGGCTTTAACCCACTGAGCCACCCAGGTGCCCCAATAATGTTTTAAAAATTGGTGAAATTTTTTGTAGCTTTCTCATACAACTCTTGGAATATTTAGGTTTTAATATTTCAAAGTTGAACTTTTTATGCATTTGTGAAATTTAAAAAGAGAATTTACTGAGGTTAAAATTCACATAATCTAAATGGAACCATTCTAAAGGAAGTAATTCAATGAACAATAATCGTGCCTTGGATAAACCTCATTGGCTACGATAAAGGAAGTAATTCTGTGTCATTTGGCACACTGATAAAGTCATGCAACCCCAAGGTAAAACTCTGGACACATGGATGATCTCCCCCTACTTCCCCCACCCCGGAACCCTATGTATGAAATTTTCAAAGTACAATAAATCACTTGTACTTGGTATTTTACTTACTCAACACTTAGGAATTAAAGTCCTTTCTTAAAAGTTATCCATACATGTTATTTCAGTTAACTTGTACCTTTGGCAGCACTTTCGCGAGTTCTTTTTGGAGAGGAGGTGGTCCAAGTAACACAAGTCTGTGGGGATATTAGTACATTTCACTTTTAAGTGTGCAAAGAAATAGTTAAGTTGGCATATGCAGGCTTCTTTTCTCCCACAGGACTTTTCAGAAACCTTTTGGATGTTTATAAACTCTGCTTCACTTTAGTTTACAGCCATGGCATACACCATTTCCTGAACTATTTGCATAATTCTTCCTGGAGCATTCTGAGTGTATTGTTGAGACCCATTCTATGTCAAACAATGACCTAGGCCTAATTATGACATTGTTGGAGAACATGATCAAGAAATAGAGAGGTTTTTACTAAATGGATTTGAAAAATATGAATCTGACTTTTATCTTTTTTTTAAAAAAAGTTTATTAATTTATTGTGAGAAAGCTACAAAGGGAGTGTGAGAGGGAGAAGCAGACTCCCCACTGAGCAGGGAGCCAGATGCTGGGTGGATCCCAGGACCCTGGGGATCTTGACCTGAGCCTAATGCAGACATTTAACTGAGCCACCCAGGCACCCCTGAATCTGACTTTTAAAATTCATATCAACATCATACTCTTAGAAAGAGCAAAAGGCTGAGATACAGGATTTTTGGAATTGTGTCTAGTATGTAAAAATAGCAGTTAACATTTTAAAAGTATTTTTAAATATTATCTGTATTTCTGTCAAAAATCCTGAAAGCTAGGTATCATTGTCTTAATCTTAGAGATGGATAAATTATTTAACTTTAGTCACATTAAAATATCTTCCTTTGGGATTAAAGGATTTGTCCAGTATCTCACATTTATGAATGGTGGAGTAAGATTTAAGTTCAGATTCCTGGAATTACACATCCTACGGCCCATCCTTTTACTCTGCAGGGTTGCTGTGGAACCCTGAGCTAGGGACTCTAGTTTTCTAGGCCTTCATTTTTGTACTTATAAATATGAGGAAACTAGATGATCTCTAAGGTCTGGTCTAGCTTTAACATTCTGTTGCTTAAATACTGTACTATTTCCTAGCCTGTCTAAAGGGTTTAGTAAAAAAAAAGAAATTTTATGTCCCTATATCGGGAATCCCAAGATCTCAATAAAAATGTTAAAATACTTTCCCATATAAATGAACAATTATGACAGCTGACCTTTATACAAATCTCCCAGAACTCAGAATGAGTTATAGGATCAAGGGAGGAACTCTGCTCTGCTTTTATAAATATAGTTGAGACCAATGTAAATACACGACTTGCCTTGAACACTAGGGTTTCTTCATAGGAACATAGAAACATAAATTGAGCTTGCAAAGAGGTTATGTGTATGTTTGCCTTTCCCTGGCCATCCTTGTTCATTAAATAAAGGAGTCAATTTTAGAGGCTGGGTCTGAATCCAGATGGGAGGGGAGAGAATGTCAAAATAGATCCACTACCTTTAAATCAGCTTATTTGTCATTCGATTAGAGAAAACAATCAGAGAGAGTAGATTTGGTCAAATCTCAAATGACTAAATGGATTTTATTTTCTTTCTCCCAACTTTAAAATATTTTTGCCCATTTACAAATATCAGTGTTTCTTCTACTTTTTCTACTCAGAGGCACCTTAGAAATAAATCCTTAAATTTCCATTCTCTTTAACAGAATTAAATAAACCTTCTTAAAAATCACAGAATTGTATGTGTATTGCCACTTACAAAGATTTCATAAGCTTTCTTTGCTGTGGTTAGTATTATTTACTACTATGATAATACAAAATATTTTTTGTTTATTTTATAAAATTTCAAACATACATCGTACTAAATATGGTTTTCAAACACATGTCTCTCATTCCCTCAACTTTTCCCTAACATTCTGGTATCTTCCCTCAGCTTTGCTCTATGTTAGGAATCCCTGGTTGAGTGAAACTCTGTGCAGGATAGGAAAGACTCCTCTCCATTTTTCGATGAGGAACCCGAAAAGAGTATCCACATGGAAGAAAACTATTTGGTAATATTTTGGGAAAATAATGGAAGTTTCCTAAATCTTCTTTTTCCCTAATCCCATCTTCACCTTTTAATACTGAAGTCATTTTCTTTTGAGTCAATTGTTTTTTTTTTCTTCCTCCAATTATTAACAAGAGTAAGCCAGCTGAATTTTCATTGTCAGTTTCTGTGCACATCATAAGAGAAGTCCTCCAAAATCACCTTTGTGGACTTCATGAAACCCCACATCTTTCACAAAATTTGTCGTTTCACTTAGTAATCAGTATCCTCTGTCAGATTGTCGTGGCTCCTGACAAGGAACTGATAGACTGGTTCTATAGAGGTTGGTGTGATGGGTAGGGATGGAAGTTAACATCATGTGGGAAGGACAGTTTTGAGTGGAGTCTAATTTGTTAAGTCTTGATATATTTATTTATGTTTTTTGGGTTTATGACAGTCTTGTTTCAGAAAATAAATATCTACATGTCAGAAACACCTTTCACACTACAGATCCTTCTAGAAAAATAACTTTTATGGATATGATATAGTTTACTCCTCAAACTGAATATTTCTAATGAAACTGCCTCTCTTCTTGGATATCTCAACACTATCCAAGTTAAACACTGAATTCCATGGATGGGCACGTAAATTTCTCTCTCTCTCAACTCCAAAGAGAGAGGCATCAGAAATGAGTATACAGGTAAGGTCACTGATAACGAACTCCTGAATATAGCATAGGGTTCACAGCTTACTGACTGTAGAATATGTCAAACCCTTCATCTAAGTCATCCTGGATATTGACCTTCCTGCCTATGGACACGCGGGCACCATAGCTCAGCGGCACCTGGAGGTCAGTAAAACCCTCCTAGTGGCACATGACTGGCTCTGACCGAGGGAATGGATCTATGTGAGGACTCATAAAATCTGAACGATTTATCCAAAGTAAACACTAGGATATTGCTCCCTCTGTCCTTTCTATGTGGTGGACGCACGTGACAAACTATCCTTGCTTTTCACTGGAGGATGCTCATGGAAACTGTCATGACTCATTTTACTGTCAAAAAGATTGATTTTTCCCATAGGAACAGTTGGAATGGGTGGTAGGTGCTGCATTTCTGACCCAGGATCCCAGCCAAACACACAACACCTGTAAACATCCACAATAATTTAAACTTTCAAAATCCGGCTTGAAATCAGAGACTAGGGAAAATACACTAAACGTGTCAGTTATATAAATAAAACTTATTATAGATTTGACTACAAATGTATAGCTAGTTGTGATAAACACTTACTAAATGACTGTTTTGTTTGCTTTCTTAGACATTAGAAAGTATTCATTGATATGATTTGTTTTTTTCAGCTGGCTTTAAGAGCGGGCCAGAGACATCTGAATCAATGTCTTATTTTTCTTTCCACACTTTTTTCCTGTAGCAAGCAGATGTGTTTTGCAGGAATAATCTACAGTTTCTTTTATTTTGCCAAGCCAGTGCATCATTAAATATTGAGTGAGACTTCCAAGGGCGTGAAAATAGAATAAGTGTCGTGGTGAAATTTACCCAAGGCAGTTAGTTGAGGCCTCATACAAGAAGATTCAGGGAAAGTCCTTTGAAACAAATTTTTGTGCTTCTTAGTAGTGGCAGTGTCAACTTTGTTTATGGTGTGTTCAGGTCACCAGAGCCCTCTCTGGAGGTAGGGTGATTTGAGGAGGCTGCGAGGATAATGCTTCTCTGTAGACCTTGGCATCCTACCCACTCCCCCCTCCTTGCAGTTGAGTACCTTGGCACCAGCTCTGTATTTACTCCCTTCCCATCTCAGAGGGGACAACAAAGCGTTCTCTGTGACTGACTCTCATGAGCCAGAAGCATTGTGCTCATCTCTCCCGGCCCTTCCCTGCCGTACCTTCCCTGAAATGAAAGCAGACTTCTTGTTCAGCCCAAGGGGTCCTTGGTCTGGTTCAGCAGAACACGCTCGCTCTCAAGGAAGGATTGGTGCACAATAAATGATGTGGGGAGTGTGAGTTAGTGGCAGAGATCATTTTACATACGAAACCACTGAAGTATAAAAAGAACCAAGTGTGAAATTAGTTGCCCGCTGCTAGAATGGTAGACTAGAATTCAGGAAACAGGTGCTACTGAGGGTCCTGCCACCGATTTGCTGTGTATCTTTGGGAAAATGTTTAAACTCACTGCATTTCATTTTCCTTATCTATAAACTGGACCAAATTTAACTTGCATGATTGTATGTTGATAGATGAGATTTGCCTTCATTCCCTTATGTCGTATTTTGGTGGCCAGACATAAAGGCTAGAGGAAGTATATGTGAGGATTAACTTAGACATTCTTTTCATAGCTACCTTATTAAATTCTGTCTTGTTTGTATCAGTTGTATTAGTTAGGGTTCTCTAGAGAAACAAGAATCAATAGAGCAAATCTTTATATAGATAGATATTTATATTTATCCCCCCCTCTCTCTCTCTCTCTTTCTCTCTCTCTCTCTCTATATATATATATATGCCTATATAGAGAGAGATTTGTTATAAGAAATTGGATAAGATAATAATGAAAGCTGAGAAATCCCAAGATCTGCAGTCAGAAGGCTAGAGACCCAGGGGAGACTCTGGTGTCTTTCTAGTCCAAGTCTGAAGGCCTAAGAACCAGGAGAAATGATAGACTCAGAAAACCATGAAGGGACAATGTTTTAGTTTGAGTTTAGAGGCAGAAAAACACCAACGATCCACCTCAAACTGTCAGGTAAGGAGGAGTCTCTTTCTCATGGGAGGGTCAGCTTTTTATTCTTTTCAGGCCTTCAACTGATTGGATGGGGCCCATTCAAACAGGGGAGAATAATCAATCTGCTTTACTCAGTCTATGATTCAAATGTTAGTCTCCAAATCCAAAAACACTACCACAGACAAACCCAGAATAGTGTTTGACTAAATATCTGGGCATCATGTGACCAAGTCAAGTTGACACATAAAATTAACCATCACATTAATCAAAAAAGAAACCATATGTGTAGTGTGTATTTGTTTCTAATCTTCGGGATTTGATGTTGATATTTATTTTTCTAAGAGGCTTTAGAAATGTTTGAGAAACTAAGAACATCGGAATCATATAGTCTCTGCAAAAGTCCATCCAACTCCAGAGCATCGGACTTTAATAAGACCCATTATGAGGAGAGAATGGCCTCCCCTTTCCTTGATCTTTACCACAAAGACTGGATATTAGAAGCTTATTAGAAGTACAATTTTCTTTTGATAAAGATCTCTCATTCATGATGCCTCTAAAGCTTTCTTGAAATTCCTAATTTTTTAAAGATTTTATTTATTTATTTGAAAGAGAGAGAATGAGAGAGCATGAGAAGGTGGAGGGTCAGAGGGAGAAGCAGACTCCCCGCTGAGCAAGCAGCCCTATGCAGGACTTAATCCTGGGACTACAGGATCATGTTCTGAACCTAAGGCAGTCCCTTAACCAACTGAGCCACCCAGGTGTCTGAAACTCCTGATTTTAATGTCTACCACCTTTTGGGTTGATGGAACCCACTGAATAAAAGTGTGCATTCATTTTCTAAAAAACCCTTATTCAAGTTTCCAGAACATGGTTCCTTTTTTTTGTACCAGGGACTTAAAAACAAACATGTCCTTCATGGTTTCATATATTTCAGATATATTCTTCACATAGTCTTTACCGTTACAACCTCAACATCTTAAAGTGCTTTTGTTCTATTTTCACCTAGAAATTTGTATGTCACAAGACTTATTTTAATTGCCCACAAGTTATAATAACCACAATTGCTACTGTACATGAGTAGGTAGAAATCGGTGATGGATAACAAGAGTGATGGATAACTAACTAGAAAAGAAAGATGATGAGTTATCAGGCTCAGACCCTGGGGTTTATGGTTAGTGCTGTGGGGCTTTGAACTTTTGCACAAATTCTTCCCCACAGTCTTCCCTACCTCATGAACACTGACTGATTTTCTAAGAGTTAGCATTAATATTCATGTACCTTGTGATGTCTTCCTTGAGCTTACCTAGCACGATTTGGTTTTCTTTTCCATTTTTCCATTCCATAAGTGCATATTTACCATGAGGCAAAGATAGTTCAGTTGCAATTAGTTATGATTTGAATCTTTTTCTACTCATTGCAGTCACTACAGCATTGTTAGGATAAAGCTAAGGGGGAAACATTTAGCTATTATATGGAAATACCTTTTGCAATGCCTTGGTCTAACAAGTAAGACATTATAGATAAATTGAGACATTTATATTTTAAAATGGGAGAAAATTCATGTAAAAATAATGAAATATTAAACAAAAGCAAAAAAGGGGAAGAGTTAACTAAATTCACTAAAATAACCTAAAATTATCTTGACAATGAGAAGCAAATCATAACAAAAGATCTTCAAATCATACTTAAAGTGGTAACTTAGTAAAAGAAGGAGATATTTTCCAGGGCAAGGGAATGAATAGATACAAAATTGTTAGATAATCAAATTAATGAAAACGAATGAGTGATATGAGCCCATTGGAAAAAGTTTAAATTTATTGCTGACTGAACATCATTATTGACTCTGTTAAGGATAACATG